>NC_072854.1:52739425-62739425 GCF_028858705.1 Grus americana
ATTATAACCAACATGAGTAGAAATTAAAGTCATACCATTTGCCACCAGTTGTGACACTTTGAATTTACGATTAACTGATTGGTAGAAGTGATTGATAGTTATAATATCTATCAGTGTATATAACTGCAACTACGAATGAAAAGCTTTCTGAGTGGTGAAGTGAAAGACCACTGATATTTACTGATTAGAATCACATCCTCAGTTGTTACATTCCTGTGGCTTTTGGTTCTTTTATACCCTTTAATTATGTCATGATATTGTCTTATATATTACATAAGGAATTTGTTTCTGTGATTACATAATTTTAAAAGGGAGAGAAAAATTCCACCTCAGTCATGCTTAAACAAGGTACACAGTATTTTAACAGCACAGCTAGTCAGAAGTTATTAGTATTGCCTTTCCTGAGCTTAAAAATTGGACAAAGGAATGAAAGAATGAAAGAAACTGAACACTTGGGAAAAACACAATATGTGCTTAACTACCAGCTGCTACAATTATACAGTATAAGCATATCCAAGTCAGAATTTCCAAAGAGAATTCCCAATCCCCTTATCTCCTCCAAAAGCTGGAGGACAATTGAATTAAATGATGTGAACAAACAGACAAAATGAATCACCTGTTAAATTATACCACTTTTAAACTATAACCAAGACATCATCTGGTACCTCAGCAGCAGCATTTTAATTTACAATGTCTTGCAAATGAAATTCCTAAAGCTTACTAAAAAAGTTAGTCGATTCAGGCTGAGATCCTTAAACTGTGGCACCACGTGGTTTAAATCCAACTAGACATATCTAAGTGTAGTGGTATATTATTCCTTACACATAACCTTCAAAGAGACGAATAATTTATTTGCACTTCTGCTTTTTTATTTATAGTTTTATATTAAAATATCTAAAATTAACTATCTGTATATTTACATTAAAAAAACACAGAAGACCCTTAGGCAATTTTAATCAAAGTGGTTGCTTTCAATGATGTATGCAGATCTACCCTTGCAGAGACTATCACGCTTCCAAGATTTTATTCTTGCTTGTGTGAACACTGGGACACAGCATGGTTGTGATATCAGAATAGCTAGACAATTACACGAGTTAAAGGAAGAGATTTGTTGCTAATAGAGCTACTTTTGTAAAAAAAATTGGATCACTTTTAATCAATTATAAATCCCTCACTATTTAATCAATTTCAATAGTTTCATTCTTGGTTTAGGTCAGTATAAAGAAAGATTCAGTCCACACCATTTAAAACTTTCCATTTGTTTGTTTGTCTCTATACTTCTTAAACTGTAATACAATGAAACAAAAGTCATCTTTAGGCAAGACTTTATCATTCCTCCACCATTGGAGGTAAGGTTCATTATTTTCTTTCTTTAAAACTGGCAAAGAAAAAAAATTAAAATAAATGACCTTATGACATCCAAGCTTATTTCTATGGTTATTTTATGTACTAGCCCCAGTGGGCTAGTGCTCTGTTTGTCTTTATCCAGCAGAGGCAAGAAAACCTTCTGAAACTTTCCTTTCCATCTCATCATCAAACAAATCTATCACTTAACAGTGGGAAAATGATTTGCAGTGTATAACATATTAATTGAGGATATTTTCAGCTTGCAAAATATATCATGATTTCCCCAGATATTCTCATATGAAATTTTCATATGCCATTCCATTCTCTGAGCAGAAATCTAAAGAACAATTTTACATATACATAGAAATAGTTGGAAAATTGAATTTCTGCTTCATGGGAAAATCTGAAAGTTAAAAACTGATTTTTCTGTTCAGAATTGGACAAAAAAAGTCAAAATGAGACCCAAAAAATGACATATAAAGTATTTTGGTTTAGGAATTTGATGAAATTAGTATTTAATTTTGTCTTTTTCTTTAGCTCCAGCTATTATATTATTATTTGATTACATTACAAAAAGTAAAATAACATTTGAACCTCATTGACAGAGAGATGTTTTAGCTTTATCAAACATAAAATTTTAATCGACTGAACATATCCTAAACACACTCTGCAAGAAAATTTGAAGTGGTGGCACATGCCATGAAGGCAAAGGGTGTTTTCTTAGAATGCATCCTATATTTGAGATTCATGCTGTAAGAATACCTTTAAAAGCAATTCTTGCTTTATGCTCTTTCATGTTTTATGCCCTTCCCAAAAGATGACAACTGGAGCCAGAATCCACTAGCACAATCATTAAGAATGTGAATTAATATTTTCAGAAAAAATAAAGAAATCTCACAGAATGTCTCTATTTCTCCATTGCTGGTCTAAAGTGAAGTGTACTGGATTTCACTGAGTCAAAAGATGTATCTTTTAGCTGTATACTCCCACTGCATACATGAGTAGCTTTATTCAGAATTCCCTCAAAACTGTACGAAGCTTTAGTCTTCAAATCATCAAGCAGAGTCTCATTTGTGCTCCAGCGTTAGATCAAAGAAGCACTAAGGCAGATGGAGCTGGCTCCAGCAGTGTAAAAGTAAGGCATGAAAATACTATAATTCCTTGAGACTCACTTCTTATTAGACATCAACATGCACTAGCTCGTAAAATGGTATAATTCAAAGAACATTCTACATTTTTTCACAATTTTGCAAGTTACATGCTGAACTACATGACCACACATCTTCAGATCTTGCCCAGACCTATCATATCCTTTTCTTATTAGAGAGGAACAACTTGCTTTATCTTCAAGACCTTTGGAAGTTTGCAATGTCCTTACTAATGTTCATTTAACCTCTGGGAGATGAAAAAAAATAGAGGCAGGATCAGCATCTTCTGTGAGTTAAGACCTGAAGGAAGCGAGTATATGGAAGTACATGTGACTTGCATTTGTTCTTTCAGATCACTGCCTTTCCCTCCATTTTCCTGTTGCTATGAATCAACTTAATTTGCTTAGTTCTACACATATCCTCTGAGGTATGGAAAGCAATTCTTATGAATACAATAGATGAAAAATATTTGACAAAATGTCTGTGGCTTCATTTGTATTTGTATTTGATTATGACAGATCATTTGAAAAGAAAGGAAATTCCATGATGATTTCTTACGTCTGTTTGCTTCTAATATGATGAAAGTTTGCATTGCTTTTTTCTGAAATATTTTTATCAACCGTTCTGTTATTTTTAGAGAGTACACACACATGTGAGGAAATTGTACCATAGTTATCTAATAAATTTTCTTGACAAAAGAAAGTTGAAAAAACCCCTCACCTAACCCACATTCAATTAGCTTTTAAACACAAATGAAGGACACTAATTTCTTTATATGACGTCATGCAGAAAGATTAATTTCATCTGGAATACAACCAAAAGCGCCAGGGGGGCTTATCAACAGTCTTCAGTGGAGGAAGTGATTTTTTTTTTATATATATAAAACAAACAAACATCAGTTGTTTCCACAGCTCTGACCCAAGATCTCTCCTGCTGTATCTTACTGTGCTTTTAATCCGTCTTACTAGACCCAACAGCAGGTGTGAGGCAATTGAAAACAATGTAAAACTGAATTGTTTCTTTCAATTCCATGTGAACTCTGCAATTTGCATTCTTGGAGAGGAATTAGTTCAAGGTCAACATTATTGTCATGTTAACAGGCTGTTTGCCTCAGATGAACATTTGCCAAGGTCATTCAAAGCCTAAACTGCCAAAGCATGTGCACAACCTTTTCAAAGAAAAAAAAACAAACAGCAGACCCAAAAAAAAGTGTTATTATCCAAAGCAGGTAATTTTGAAGTTAAACTTTTACATCTTTATTGCTGGGAGGCAGGAAAGCGTGGTTGCTAAAATATTCAGGACAATCTTGCTTCTTTTGAAGATGTAGTAAAATTGGTTGTACATTCACAATGCTATAGGTGTACAGGCTGCAGAAGCACGAAAAGTTTCAGGCTGTGCAAGGAGGAATCCAGCTCCACGTCGGACTGCTTTTCAAAAGGCTCTGAACTGTTCAAAAACACAGGGGATCTCTTGTAAGGAAAAGCAGGAATGTGACACTCTTGACCGCAGGGTCCACAGCTGCTTGAGCTCTTTGGCCTCGTACGCTCCACGTTCCACAGTCCATATGCAACTGCACAAGATGGATGGGAAGTGTACAATTAGTAGTATTATGCAGATGACTAATAAGTTGCCTGGGCTATTCAATACTGATGTGCTTGGGCTGGATCTCAGCTCATTCATACGTCTAAGGAGAGCTGTGAGTCAGAAAGCTAGAATGGCGTTAAGCCATGTTGAGAGCCGCAGGTGAAATCAGCCTGGCTAGGGAGGCTTCAGCTTAGAAAGAATGGCAAGAACAAATAATGACATGTTTGCAACTTACAACACAGATCTAACACACTTGCTGACCAAAAAAAAATCTTGTCGATGCTGTAAAAGAGGTTCAGTGCACTGCAGATTTATTACTGCCTGACTCCTGGTCCAAGTCTTCATTCATCTATGCTCCGTATGACATTCTCATCCTGTTTCTTTGGGTCCAATGAAGTTGCAGGTTGGGTAGCTCTTTTGGGGCTTGTCTGGACCTCTAGAAAAATATATGAGAGATTTTCCTGTGCTGGAGGAATTTGTCAGAATGCTCACTGACTTCACGGATGAAAATGTCAGATAAAGATGCCAGCTTGTTACTCAGCACAGAAAAGAAATACTGGAGCACAGAGGCATTGAAGTACCCATGTTTGAGGGACAGGAAATGTATTTTCAGATTGTTTTGATTTTCAGGCATTCTTTTGCTAATTTATAAAACCATCAGCGGGTGCTGAGTACGCTAACTGCTCTGTGCTCTGCTTTGTAACATTCACTTTTTAGCCTGTGGGTTTTCATTAAGCTAGGTTCCATTCAGCTGTATTTCAAATGTAGTCCAGATGACTGTCCACTGCAGGCTGTTAAATAAAGAGCCAATAAAGTACAGTGTTTAGTCCAGTTGGGTCTTTTCCATTAATCAGACTGCATAATCTTCCAGTAACGAAGTAATGCTGATTTTACAGACTACTTACACGAAGCCTAATAATTCCCCATTCAGCTTAAGCTAACATATACTTTAGTATGGATTATGATCCCATAGTTAGAAAGAGAAAATGGTAGTCTTTTCAACATAATTGATACTGACAAGAATTAACAGTTCCCTTCCATTTGCTTTTATTTCAAGGATTGCTGTATAAATGAATTGCTTTCACTTTATATAGTGGAGCTGGCTCAAACATTCTGACTCAAGAAACCCATTTGTGCTAGACTTGAATCTGTTTCTCAGAGACAGAAAGACACTAAAGTTGCTCTCTGTGTCTGACTAAAGCAAGTCAGTACTGTTCATCTGTCATATTTTTCACAAAATTTCGGCTAGTTCTTTGGTGTTATCTGTTCTTTCTTGCTTCTTTTATTATTTTTCAATAAACCATTTAAGGTATAAAGACACTATGCTCTCTATCTCTCCGACACTTTCGCATTAGATGATATCAAGATATATATACAAACTTAATAAAAGAATTTTCCTAGCTAGCATCCATATGTGTTACACTACAGGCAGCAAAATAATCAGAAAGTTCAAACGGATCCAGTTGATGCAAGTTCTAAATCTTAGTAATAATAACAATAAAACAAAAATAATATCTGCAAAGTTAAAAACTCTCAATTACAGAATCTCCTATATTTCTATTTACATATCTGTATACACATATACACTCGTACACTTGGGTCTGAGATTCTGTAGGTGACAAGTAGAATCTTTCAATTTAATTTTCTCACCATTGTCTTTATAAATACAGTTATATCGCAAACATATGCTTTATTTACATATAATTTTTCAATTTTCATTGTAGTGGTACTTGAAAATAATCATGGATCAAATGGCTATTTTTTTGGATGTTGTATGAAGTCGGGATAAAAAGATGGCACTTTTTTGTATTTGCAGTCTAATTTGTTCGTGTGTGTCTTTGAGCGCATCAACCTATTCCAATGTTACTTTTTAGACAGCTCCCTGGGGTTGGTGGATTACTTCTCAGGGGTCTGTGAAAGGCTACTAAAAAAAGCAGGTTTATTACCAATACACTTCAACTCTACAGGGACCCATAACTCCACTGGAAAACTGAAAAATGTTGAAATCAGCAATAGTTCTGCAGTGGCTAACAGAATGGTATTTGCAGCATTCATTGAACAACAGAAGCTCTCATTATCTTCCACAGACTTTAATCATCACTTTTATATCCATAGACTACTTTCTTGTGCACATTTTCCTGGGAAAGAGACATATGTCATTTTCATACTATACACTACTAAAATGATCAGTTTATAAATATAAATTCTTCTCTATATAAATTAAAACAACAGTGATATCACTGCAAATTTTTTCTTTTATTGCTCCTGTGCCTTAGTGATTGAATAATTTCAACTAAAATTAAACTGATAAATGTCATTCAGCCTTTAATAAGGGAAGGAGACAACTGTCTCCTGAAACTATTTACTAACATGTAACAGTAAATCGAATTGAAAACAAATAGAAAAACTACTTCCAACAAATAAATATCAGCTGCTAAGAATCTCAGAGGTGAAGAGATGAAATGCAATTTATATTTTGCAGTAGTGACAGAAATTTACCAATATTTAATGGTGTTCCACAGGGTGATGTCAAGAAATCTTTATCAAGTAATTTTCCTATTCTTCAATTAATAACACTGAGGACATAAGCTGTTAGAAAGGGATAGTTCTATCTTCAAAAATGCATGAGGGAAGATAATGCAATGTCATTGGTTGGTGTCTGTCTCCAAAGCAAGGGCTTAATTTGAATGCAAACATGTCTTTTGGAAGTTAAAATGTTCTCAAAGGAATTTGTTGGCATAAAGCTGCAAGAGAGAAGAATATGGTCTAACCTTGAAGAATTTAAAGCTCGAGGATAGGATAGAGGTCATTGCTTCTGTCAAGGAGCAGACCTGGTTTTGGATTAGTAATCCAAGGGTATGGTGGAGTTGAGACTATTCAGAAGGACAACTGGTACTGACAAAGTCTCACATTTTACTGGCTGAAAGGAAGATTGGTGTCCCACAAATTAATACTCAGATTTTCAAAAGCAGAGGAGGGTGTAATAAGAATGAACCTCCTAATAATCCTGAACCCTTTTGAAATTCTAATCAGAAACATGGCTATATTAGCCTGCTGTAATCTTTCTGAGGGTCTTCAGTATTTAAATGAACACATATACTTATGCTCATATATTGTTATCCAAATAAGATGTACACAGAAATACTGAGTAATAAAGGATATTCTTATCTACAAAAGAAAAATTTCATAAGAAGTATTGACTTGAAGACAAAGGTAAGCAAATTAAAATGATAAATACAGCCCATGTTAAATACTAAGCATCATTACCCAGTGAAACAAACTGTTTAGGGACGTGGTGGATTCTCCATCTCATGTTTTGGTCTAGGTTACATACAAGATCAGGGTCAAATATCTGATTGTACCCTTTTCCTTAAGAATGCTAAGTCTTAAAATTTGACTTAGAACTTATAGAAGAATCAAATGCACCAGAAGCTCTGATCAGATCTGGCAAAGCAGCCTGCCTTACTTTCTAAGCAGCAGCACACAAGTGCTGGGAATTATTTTAGCACAGGTTAAAAGACTTGTGCTAGGGCTTCACACAGAAGGTTATGAAGGAATTTGGGTAAAACTGACTTCTAGGATAGAAGTACCTATAGAATTACAGAAAGATTATTTGGAAGAGACCTTTGGAAGTCATCTAATCTAACATCCCACTCAGAGCAGGATTATCAGCAATGCTAGATCAAGTTAGTTTTATCTTTGTTTAAAAACCTTGGGTTTTTTTGTCTTGAAAATTTCAAAAAATAAAAGACTCCAGGCCATTTCTTGAAAACCTTTCTTTAGTCTCTCTGAGTAACCTGTTACAGTGCTGCATGATCCTCCAGGATTTTTCATACTTTTTTTTTTTTTTCCATAATGTCCAAGCTGCAAGCTCTGTTCACTATGTCTTGTTAGACTGCTTGGAACTACCAAGAATCTAGAGTTTGGCTCCATCATTTTTGTAACTGTCCTTAAAACAGTTGTAGGCAAATAGACTGCCCTTTAGCTGCTTCTTTGCTCAGCGAGATCCTGGATCCCCCAACCTCTTTCTGTAGGCCACATGATCTAGGCCTCTGACCACCTTGTTGATCCTCCAGAGAGACATGTACCTTGAATTCAGGGACCCCAAACTGGGTACAGTATTCTAGGCATGGCCTCACCATTGTCAGGTATGACTAGCTAGACGGAAAGTAATTTCTAAAATGACTCTTATACTTGAGAAATATTAGCATTAGAATAAAAGTTGGGTACCTATTATCTTACAGAAGACTTAATGAGAGACTGGTGTACAGTTTCTTCAGCTTGCACTTGCAATAAACTTTCCCCCGCCCCGTGATGCAGGCAATTTAGCATCTAAAGACTTCACTCCACAAGCAATACCAGAACTATTATAGAAATTGTATGGGATACATGAAGCAAGAGGTCAGAGGGGTAAGGAATCATTTTCACGTTCTCCCTGCCATGTTCCAGCCTACCTCAGGTTTCAACTATGTGGTGCCTGAATATTGCACTAGACCAGTCTGGAAGTTTAGGCAGATTAGCTTTGCTCCACACAGGCCAAAAACCTCACAGTCCTTAGGCCAATCTTTTCTTTGAGAACTGAGGCAAGTTTAAAAGGTCCACAACCTACCCGATGATGTGAGTGTTGTCATAGTATATAGAGGACTTCAGACAGTGAACGTTGCCTGTGCCATCTTTGTTTATTTTGGGATTGGTCACTTGCTGTGCTCTTCCAAAGCTTCTTTTTGTATCATCCCAGTATGTCAGCTTGTATCCTTTAGAATTGTCACATTTTTTGGTTATGCCAGATTAGTTTTTGACTCATTTAGAAGCATTTTTTTACAAGAGATTAAATACATTTTTTTATAGCTTAGCTTTTACTCAGTGATGGCTTCCAGAAGACTTAATCTATTACCTTAGACTGATTGTTGTGCTCAGTAACATGCTGTTTTACTAGAGTGTGTTCAAACCTAATGCTCAGCTGTATGCTGTTTCAATGAAAGCTCTGAGGTTCTTTGGATAAAGAATCTACACTATTGTATGCAAAATAAATCCATTCTTTACATATTTCAGATTTAAGTAAATACATACTTGGTTTCAAGAAAGTGAAAAAGAAAACTTGACAATTACTCAGACAGTTGAATGATTATGCAACTGTTGAAATGGGTGTAGAGGAAGCATATCACCAAGAAAGCCTCAGTGATAACTTGAAATATTGAACCATGGCTTGTCACTAATATTCCAGTGCCTTTAGACATTGTTTACCACTCCTGTTCATGCTCTTCTGAAACTTTGTAATTCAGGTTTGTTTTTTTCTTTCTTATTCTATTTGTCTTTCTTCAAGTTACTGTCATCTAGATACTAGTTTGAACCTTACTATGAAAGAGTAGCCTGATTTTTATTTTTTTTCTGAGAAGAGAAATAAGAAGAGTAGGAGGACAGGTGGCTCCTTCTGCCCCCCACCCCCCCGCCCCGAACATAATTCCTCTTGCTTGAGGAAGAAATGTTCTACTTCATATTTCTGAGAGAGTCATACAAACAATATTCTTTTTCCACACAGTTCTGAAAGCAAAATGAGAAAGCGACAGGAATGCTAGCTTTCTATAGCAATTCTAGGTAGTGAATACATAGAAACTTTAAGCAACAGATTCTTCTGACTTTTATCCTTCACTATTTTTAACTGATAGGAGTTAATTAATTACTTGTAATAGCAAAACCACAGTAAATCAAGAGTGAGAGTTTTTTGTTTGTTTCTGAGGGTTGTTTTTATTTGCTTGCTTGCTTCTCCTCTAGTCCAAAGCTCAGACTTGCTTTGTATTGGCTTTTAATAGGGAAGAAATCCAATTTGTGACCTCTTCCAAAACTGTGTGGGTAAGGTCCCTTGACACCTATCAAAAAAAAAAAAAAAAAAGAAACTATCAAAAAATATCTAGTAATGCTGGAAAGTGAAAACACTGTAAAGAGAATCCAGAAGAGAAAAAATCATTCAAGATCAATAGCCTTTTCAAAGTCCAATCCAGCATGAGAAAAAACATTGAATTAGCTTGGAAGAAGCTCTATAAAATCCTGATATGAACTGTAAGTGCTCCTTATTGAACGATAAATTGGTACAATAATGCTTAGAACTGAGAGAAAACAAGTGACTATAACAATCTACTGCATCCATTTGTAAACTAATATACCAATATTGCTCCTGGCAATCTGTTGATATGAGAAAATTCAACAACAGACTGCAGACAGAAAACTTGGAAATAGGTAGCTAAATACGTCAAATTTCAGCTGCTATTGTTTGGCGCTAGAAAATACCATGGATGTGCTCTGCAGTGTGCATCACCTAAAAGCAGAGCTTGCCTCACATTGTTGTGGTGGCATCATTATTATTATTATTATTATTATTATTATTATTATTATTACTGTGAAATAAAGATTGTAACAAGGCAATTTGTTTTCAAACTGTAGCTGCTCTCCATTTTCAGGTTGTTTTGAATTATGTCCATTTTGCCCAAGAGAATTAATTACATACTAGGAATACTTAATATATCCTCTGTTGATGCTTTCCTTCCTCACTGGACTTTCAATTTGCTGCTGACAATAACAGAATCATAGGAGCAGTGAGAGCTTCTGCCTGTGTCTCTACAGTTTCTGGTCTTGTCCCATGGCCAGAATGTATGAAATATCAGCTTATCCATCAAAGCTGCAGAAAACAAAGCATGACAATCCAGCCCTGACTGGATGTTTAATTTCACCCCTTTCCAAACTTCAGCAAGGAGCTCCCATTCTTCTGTCAGGAGACATATTTAAAACCCATGGAATCAAAATAAGAACATCTTCCAAATTCCACATTTCCCTTTGGAAATGACCAGGACATGCTTAACTAGTAATCATTACTTAGGCATGATGTTTTTCAAATGATCATGCCTAAGATACTCAGGGAACACCCTCACACATGAAATCTAATCTTCCTCCTATCAATACTACCTAGCCAGAAACTGGCTTCTTCCCTGCAGCCAACTCAAACAGTCATCATAGAGCTGGTGGTTGTATTTTCAGCCAAGATTAAATTGGCCAAAGTGTTTAAAGAAAGCTGAGCCCGTATGCAAAAGCATTTAGATAGAGTGTCAGCAAAGTCAAATGCTGACATAGGCAGACAGCTGGCTACCCAAAGACTGGGTCTGGAGTTCAGTTCTATATTATTTTAAATGGCTTTTATTTTGAATTTGAAGCATTCACAGAACAGTACATATTAGATGTTTATTTCAATTAATGTACACCAAGAGGGAAATTCTTAGTCTATAAGTGAAGAAAAGCTGTGTCCCATATTCTGACCTCCTACTTACCATGTACATTGGAATTTTTTTTTTTGCGAAAGCAGTGACCAACCTAACCATACCTACAATCACATTTAGTGTCAGATTTTTAGCCCTAAAAATTTGCTACTAAGCAAGTAATTAGAATAAAATTTGTCACATTTCCTGCTCAGCTGCTTTTGAATTTTATCCATAGGTTATTTTTAACATTTTTTTTTAGCAGATAAATACTAGCTGGATGCTACGGCAATTAAAATATACCATTCAAAAAAAAACAAGTATGTAATAATAGTTCTCTACAAGCAATGATTCAGGCACTATGTGTTTCCATGGGGTGTGAAGGGAGGGAAGGCAGACTAGTTTGTATTGGAAAAAGGGCATGCAATCAGCTGTTTAATTTATCTTTAGCTAGCTTTTATCTTTAGATAAAGCCCAGACCTAAGCTGACACCTAAAGCTTCTTCATTGTCACTGAAGGGGACTGTTATCAGTGCAATCACTGTGGTTTTGCTGTGCAGGTATGCAGGTAAGGCTATACAGGGGCTGGTAGCATGGAGTCAGAACAAGAAGTGAGAGAAGGGATGAAATATTGCCAAGTAACAATGACAGGGTGGAACTGGGGTGAACAAGGTCATCTCACAGGGATGTTTGATGAGGAAACTCAACAGCTTTACAAGCATCCTGAGACTATATGGCTAGTAGACAGGCAGTTTGTCCAGAACTAAGAATCCCTGTGATCTCAGGGGGATGGAGCTACACACATGGAGTTTGTACTTACAGCATTCATATTCAGCTGTAATCCTACAGCTTTAAATTCAGCTGGAGAAAGGCAAATTCCCCTATAGCCTTACCTTCCCTGTTACACCATAAATGAGACAATAAAGGTTTAAAACGTTCCATAATTAACTCAGAGGCCAGTAGTGGTCTGAAAGGAGTGAACTGAGGTGGACACTAAATGATGGAGGTTTATAGCTATTACTAACTTGATTCGTAAGAAACTGCTAAACATGATTCAGGACCATGAAAATGATCTATAGGTTCATAAAGTATTGCATTGACACAAGGGAACAATAAAAGTCTTTCCACATGAAAGATGACACCAAATAAATACTATGACTGGCATTTCTTCTGTAAGTCCTGCAGCTTCACTATATATTCTCTGCTTATAACACAGGTAAATAAAGTTGTATATTGGTAAAACTGTAAAGATGTATATTGTAAAATGCTGCAGTGAGGCACTGGCAGATACATCATTCTGCACAACTCCTGTACGGTTCCAGGGACTGTAGAGAAGCAAGATCCATCCATACAGGGACCACTAACTACTTTTTGGTAGCTTTTATGGTTTTATTGCTCAAACCAAAGAAATAAAAGGGTATGTTTTATATAAGATGGTGCAAAGAGAACACAAAATATCCAAAACAAATTATCAGAGCACAAAGCCTGTTCTCTATTTAGAGGGACAGAAAAGGCCAACTGTATTTGCAAGCAACACTAAATGTACATATTTAAAGTTTCTAGATGTGAAATGACTTCGTATAATTCCACTAACATAGACATGATGGGGAAGAATAAGTGATAAGGAAAAGAGCACATAAAATAGGTGCATATTGGATGGCTCTCTCTTTCAACACTTAACAGAGACATTAAGGTTTTTCAGGGGGGGGAAAGAAACCCCAAAACATTTTGCAAAATTTTAGTTATTGAAATAAATGCACAATCTCAAACTTTGAAATGAATTATTTGTTTTTGTTAATATCTGCTCTAAATGTGAGTTTTGACATCAGCCCCAAGAGTTTGTTGGTGGGTGACATTTTAAGTAGTCTAAAATTAGTAATAGCTTGAAATAGATGATAAATGGCCATACATTGAGGTCACAAAATTTGGCCCCTAACTATTAGAATATAATAATACATTAAAAATCTACTAAATACTGAACATGCCTCTGGTGTGCTTAAATTCACGAATCAGAAAAGAGGTAAGAATCTGAACCATATGTTGCTTTTAATCACTTTCTGTCCAGGGACTGCAAATCTAGCACAGCCACTCTTTCAGCACTTCTAGACTTTTCCTTTTGCTAGGCTTCTGTGCCTGCTTATTGTAATACGTTTTATCATCTCTGCAATATAAGGTGTAAAATTGGGTATGAGAGTCCCACATTGTAGAATATGATGCCGCATGTATGCATCTGGAACAATATCCTCTGTCTTGTTTTCTGGGTCCCTGTGTACGCTTTCTGGCACTTTCCTGTTTGACTGCAGAAATATATTTTGCTGACAGTTTTGTGGCTCTGTTTACTGTGTTTACACTCCCAGGTCCTTTCCCTGCTTTCTGCCAAATATGCCCATTGAATATACACTGTCTCTGACTGCTTTTAACCCCAACACTTTTAACCTTCCACCTACATATTCTTATAGAGATAAAGAAGTGGAATTCTACCTCCTTCTGAAGAGCTAAATACACAGTGTGGGTTTTCACATGATAGTAATAATAGTAATGATATTTAGCAGCCTTCATCTTGTCCTGGTTTCAGCAGGGATAAAGTTAATTTTCTTCCTAGCAATTGGTATAGTGCTGTGTTTTGGATTTAGGATGAGAATAATGTTGTTAACACTCTGATGTTTTTAGCTGTTGGCAAGCAGTTAAGGGCTTTTCAGCTTCTCACACTGCCCTGCCAATGAGAAGGCTGGGGGTCTGCAAGAAGCTGGGAGGGGACACAGCCAGGACAGCTGACCCAAACTGACCAAAAGGATATTCCATACCATATAATGTCATGCTCCATATACTGGGGGTTGGCTGGGAGGTGAGGCAGCTCTGGAACTTGCTGAGCATTGGTTTCTGGTGGTGAGAAATTGTGCTGTTCATCACTTGTCTTGTATATTCTTTCATTATTATTATTATTATTATTATTATTAATTATTATTATTGCCAAACATGGCAAGCTTTCTCTAAATAAATTATATCTAAATCTTGCCAATGCTTTTGTTCAGCTATCTATAAGGGTAACTGTAAAGCAATTGAACCAATGGTTGCAATAGAAATACAATGAATGACCTGAGGCCACTCCCCAGCCACAGTTGTCTCGAAGATCTCCCATGTCTCAACTCACAAGACTATAACAGACCCTTCTGCATTTCACATAGACTCTGATTTTTCATCCTCCCATTTTGTGATGTGAAAATACTGATAGAGTAGAAATGGTGCTAAATTTATTAATTCCAAAACTTGATGCTTTTTTCTTGTTTTTCTTTCATTAATTTATTTTCTTACTTAAATTTTCACTTTTCCTCTGTCTCCTTTTTCTTGTTGCTGCTTCCAATTTTCTTAACACATTTTGCTCTTTATTTCTCTGTCTTTCCCAATCCTTCAGCTTCACCCTTTTCCTGTATCTTTCTCCTTTAGTATAGCCTTGCAATATTTTTCCTGTAGGTCATTTTGCCACCTTTACTTCACAGTTCTTGTCCAAGACACTGACCATCCTCCTTCACTCCCCTTGAACTTCAGCCTCCAAAACTATTGTTTGGGTTGCCAACAAGCACTGCTCATTTTACAACATCATATAGCTGTCATCTGCACCGCACTGCACTGCACATTGGATAGGTCACCCTTCCTGCAGGCACTTTAAGCTAGATCTGAGTTACTTCTGTGAAGGCTAAGTGCTACCTGTGAGCTTTGGGGCCAGGTGTGGCTATGTCCCAAACTTTAAAGCCAGCAATGAATCATATGGGATGACAGGAAAGCAGTCATGACACTGGCCTCATGCAATCTCAGGAGAGGTGGCCCCAGTGAAGAGAAAGAAGCAAGAGAGGCATTGAAGACCTGTTGGATGGCAGGGAGAAGCACAGAGTACTGTCAGAAGTGCGAGTAAAGCTAGCAGAGAGGGAGGACACCATGGCTTGTAACCCTGCACATTCACAGGCTTTCAAAGTAATATGACTAGCCGATGTTTACAGCACAGGGTGCCTCAGGAGACATCGAATGTCTGAAAAACTACAAAACCAACAAAAACAGTGTATGTAGCGTCATCAGAGAAATATTCAATCCTATCTCAGTCATAGCGGGGTTTGATCCAATTTTACAACCATTAATGCACTGGATAGGGGGTTGGCTGCATAATTGCTATTAATTATTTGGGAAATGGAAGGAGGTTCAGCTTAGTTCAACCTTTTCAAACACACTGTTGATTGGAATAAATTATCACTGTTGCTGCTTGTATCTGCAGCTCCTTTTTAAAAATCACTGCCAAGTGACACTAGCAAGAAAATGTGTGATGTTTTTTGTTAACATGGAAGCAAGACTACTTTGTTCAAATACAAGGGCTACTTGCCTGAGGGCAACTTCTGGGGTGGAAAAAAGGTGTGTAGACCTGATCAACACTCTTAGGCTCTAAAACGTGGATCTAGCACTCTTTTCTACTCTGTACAAGTCATATTTGCCAGACCACGACATGGGCAACTTTTTGATCCTTCCCCATGTATCCATATAGGTACAATAGATATCTGCCCAATATCTAACTCAGGGCACTTAAAATCCAAGGTCTACTGGGGACTGTTCAGGTCAAATCAAGACATTGGGGGAGTTCAGATAAACACAGCCAGCTCATGTCTGAAGTTGTGTATCTGCTTTAGACAGGGACTTCATGAATTTAACAAGAGTTTTAGGCAAATTGATGCAGCATGTCTGTATTGCTTTAGGAGAGGAGGTGCTAGGACAGAAGACCTAGCACACAGTGACCCATCCCTAAAGCAGACACAACTCAGAAGGCCCACACTGCAGCGGTAGGTTTGATCAACTGTAAACAGGACAGCCAAATCTGGGACATGGGCTGACCCATACCTCTGCCCCAAAGCAAAGGCAGATCTCAGGAGCCCTTCACAGCCCAAGCCAATGGCTGTGGGACAGGAGAAGTGCAGAGTAATTCTTCTGTCACCTATGCCTCTGACATTGTGCAGGCTTAGAGGGAGGACAAGAACCCAGTTCCCTGGCATAAACATTTTGTGCTGTATCCAGCCTTTTATTTCTAGATCTGGAAATAACCCTGAGGCTGACTTCATGTCTTCTTACTTATTTAGAAAATGGGACTGTGCAGCACTGGGAGTATTCACTTTAGGATCCAGCCATGAACAGCCATGCAGATAAGATCATGTCAGTTATCTCATCAGTTTAGTAAGCAGAGTCAGGATGGATTTTGTTCCTGTTTGCAGTTAGACTTTTCTTTTTCTGAATTTCAGAGATGATCAGAAAATGGAAAACATATTTTAGAACCATGTTTTGTCAAAGACGTTTTCTTCATTTTTTTAAATCAAATTTCATCTTGATCAAGATTTTCCAAGTAAACACAAGAAATTATTGGGCCAAATTAATCCCGAGTGTATCTTATCCTCTTGCACTGAAGGATTTAACACAGAGCCAAGGAGTTCAGGATGTTGGAAGAAAGTGGTTTTGGAGTTACTAAATTACAGTCTCCATAGCGATTTTCTTGCCATATGTTAAACAAGCAAGAAGACAAAACACACTGGGGAAGATTCTCCTCTAGCAAAAGTAAGCATAACTCTAATGGAACAACTTTCACTCATGTGTGTGGAGGCATTGTTTCAGTGAAGAATAGATCATACCCTAACAAAATAGCTTCAGGTTTCTGTGGTGAGGCATCTCACAGCAGATGTGAGAAAGGATGTAAGGAAAGGTGCCTAGGGAAAGGGGCAGAAGTATGAGAATGGGTGAGGGAAATCATGGCAAGAGGTACAGATAATTTTTTGTTTGGTTGGTTGGTTTTTTGCTATCAGGCATAAAGAGATTTGAAGTTGGAGTTCAAAAGTGCATAAGGTTTTAAATAAAGCCTTGCTGCTGACATTTTAAAGGTCTTTCCTGAAATTATGGCAACTACAAGCACTACCTGCCTCCTTTGTACAACAGAGATGCTAACACTTATATAGCCTAATGGAATATTTTGAAGGTCAATTGCTTGCCATTAGTACAGAATTTTAAATGTGCATGGAATAATATGGTTGCTTATGCTTATATTTATTTCACAAGTCAATAATAATGCTTTATGTGATCTACTATTACAGTCCAAAAACTTTACAGATATCTTTGATACCACTCTTTTACTCTTAAACATAGCTTTTCCTATGTTGAGGAAAGTAGGATTAGAATGCTTTGAAAAGTTGCTCCTTAGAGACCTGCATCTGGTTAAGGAATAGAGAGGTGATGTTTTCACTTTTGTACTTTATTTTATGTGATGTATTTTGCTTTAACTTGTATGCACTTTAACTTGTATGCACTTTAGTTTGTATTGCATTAACTCCAGTGGAGTTCAAGGCATCCCACAATACTTTGAGAATTGCCAAAGAAAACTTGAAATAACTCTTAATATTTTAGCCACTGTATTTCAAGTTATGTTGGATTCCTGAAATGACTGCGTGAAGTATCCAGGCTCTAGAAAACAGGCATTTATTTTCAGAAACGCCTGGCAGGAAGCTGGTCTTCTTTCTTATTTTCTGTTTTGTATTGTCACAATATGCTGAATGTATTGTGTTGGTTAATGCCGTAGTCATAGAAAACCAATAGTTTGCCTGGACAGTAAAGAATGAGTGAAGAACTAGAACTCATTGGAGAACTGCATATTGTTTTCCTACTTTTTAACCTTATTTTTTTAAATCAGGAAAAGGAGAAAACTTAGACAAGGAGAAAGAGGAACATTGAAGAGTAAATCTCAAAAAAAAAAAAAAAAAAAGAATAAAAGGGACTGGTTTGACCATGACACCTGTAGGTGGGAAAACAATATGTTTGTCTACATTCAAGACACTACCTTAACCACTACTAGGACTCTCAAATGTTAATCAGAATTTGTCTTTTGCTACTAGTTTCTTTCAAAGATAGACAAGTTTTTTTTTCCCACTTCCCCTTTACCTCATGATGTACACTTCCTGGAAGCAAAAAAGGAAGGGAGGGAGGGAGGGCAGGCTTGCATTATTTTTCTCGTACACTGGTGCAAAGGAAAAAGAACCTCAAAGCAGTCATTACAGCTACACTGCAATAAAGAGTTTTGAGGTCATGATCAGTTTCAGAAAATATCTGGCTTGAAGAACACACAAACTGTGTTTGTGTGGATTGGGGAAATCAGAGTCTCGTTAACTTTTGCCTTAACCCAGGAATCTTTCTGGCCAGACCTGACTGTGTTATAGCCAAGGAAAGGACATGCATGTACTCAGGCAGGAGATGCAAAGGAAGAGCGTATCAGCCTCCCACGTAGCCTCCTCCCTGCCCATTGGACAGTTCTGCAATTCTGAAGTAGACTCATGTTGTCTTCAATCACTACTGTAATTTAAACTATCAGTACTGCAAACTAAACAGCTTATTTCTGCTGTTTGATTTTGCACTAGAACTGAACAACAGATGTGTTGTTCTGGTTTTTGGCTGGGATGGAGTTAATTTTCACAAGAAGCTGGGAGGGGACACAGCCAGGACAGCTGACCCAAACTAGCCAAGGGGATATTCAACACCTTATGATGTCATGCTCAGTATATAAGGCAGGGGAGCTGGCCGGTGAGGGGGAATTGCTGCTCAGGGACGGGCTGGGTATCATATTCTGGGCAGTGAACAAATTGCTTTGTATATTCTTTTATTAGTATTGTTGTTGCTGTTTTCCTCTTCCTTTGCTGTCCTAGTAAACTGTCCTTATCCCAACCCACAAGTTTTACCTTTTCCTTCTGATTCTCTCCCCCATCCCATGGGGGGAGGAGTGAGCGAGCAGCCGTGTAGTGCTTAGTTGCCAGCTGGGGCTAAACCATGACAGCTGTGCATACAGATTGGGTGGGGACCAAGCTTTAAGCTTTCAAACTATATTTATTAGTATACAGAAAAGAGTTTTGAAAGTCGGTTGAGAAACCACAGGTTTGGGTCTTAGGGTACTGAATGCTCTTTAAATGATTTGGTTTACAACTTTCTGAACAAACTCTTTGGAGGTTTCCACCTTCTAGAAATGCTGAAAATGCCTGTGAACAGCTTTGCTTACAGTATGTCATGACTTCATCATCCCTCCAAACTGGAGATATTAGAGTTGCAAAAGAGTAACAGTGAAAGAAATAATATCGAATGGTATTTAAAGCCTCATCTAAATACAGATAGCAGAAATAAGAGTATATATATTTAATGAGATACCATTTAAGCCAAGTGATCAGGGTCCAGTCTCTCACAGCTCTAGGAATGCTGCAAAAGTGGTTAGAGTCCTTGTCCAAAATTATTACAGTATGATGCTAATTGGGAGTAAATAGGAGAAACAAGAACAACAGCAATGAAAGAATCCCATGTTTAGCCTAAATAGCTGTTACATAGCCTTGATAGTTCTGTAGCACTGGAAGATATTTTCCCACTTTCATGTTTTGATAGCTAAATATAGACAGCTATTGCTGACAGTCACAAAATCGGTCACAAACATTATTGTGTCTTTTTTCACCTAATTTTTAAAAAAACGGCTTGTATCCTGAAATAATTATTTCGCAAAGCCCAGTTTGTGATTGCATGGGCATGTGGATGAAAAGCATTCATATAATGATACAGGGCATACATATACTTAGAGTGAGTTAAACTACGGAAAGCATGACCTATTTAGAGCAGAGAACTGCAGCAGTAACAAAATGACTACAGAAAATATGTTGCTTCTGCCTATACTAAAAGAGCCGTTCAAATACTACATACTACTCTAGTAATCAGTTTCTGCCTCCTCCCTATTTTTCTTGCCATGATCACATGAATGAGACTCCAGCTCCCATTGCCGGAGGAGGTGGGTGGAAGCATGCAGAGGTCACCCATCAGACTCTAGACATGGATCTCTAGCAACGTTGCAGCAGGTGTGGAAGAAGAGAAGGAGGTTGACAGTTGCAAAGAATAGGGATCAGGAGGAAAGTTCCCCCCCACCAAGACTCCTGCAGCCACGCTCAGCCCTTATAAGCCCTTTGAGCCTGCTACTTGAGTTAGACAGCCCTGTTTTTCTGGAGAGCAAATATTATCTATGTTATTTGCTGAGTCTGCTTATTTTTCCTTTCAACGCTGTCACTACTCTTATGTTTGCAATGACCAGTAAATGTTTATGGCATAGCGATATCAGATTCCTGTTGACTGGGTCCCAACAGAGTGAATACTGTTCAAAAAAGTTGAAAATTTAGTTTAAGTCTTATTACCAATAGCCTTGTTTTCTTTGGGTTTACTAGTTTGCAAAGTGATGACCATGTTTTAGAGCAATCACAAGATAAAAAATAAGTGAGCCAAGGTCACTGAAACTTTCAAGATAAACACAAAGAAGACCTAAATTATTGGACTCATAAATCTTCAACAAGCATATTAATTCAGCCATTTGCTTCAGGTATGTTAATAATATTCTATACATTCCCAGAATTAGAATACTTTATGCCAGAAAACATCTGACTGAAAAGCAGTAATGGGTTTTGCAGCTTTTCAAAATATTGTGTTTTTTAAAAATGCTGGCAATCCCTAATTTAATGGTTGCAATGCCACTGAAATTAATTACCAAGTAAATATCCCAAGAGAAATTTGCAGAAAAGCCACTGCTTGCAATGTGATTTATTCACATATCTGAAATGGTAGAGTAATTGAACCACAAATAGAGGTTGCTCAGCTCCAAATGGAGCAGACTATGTGATTTTACAAGTGTTTTGAAAATCACCACCTAATTTTGGCCTAGGTCTCTGTCTGACATTGTTACGTATATCTTTAATTACTATGTGGAAGCTTCAGCTCCAGAATTGACTGTGCCATTTTATACCTGTAACATTTTTCTAGCAGAGGTCACCTAGGGTTTGAATGAAGTCAGACAGTTGCAGACTTCCTACACAGGCTGTGAGATGGCTAGATAAGAGCTAGTTCATAAACCAGAGTGCATGAGCAAACAGAGCTGGCAAAAAGATCCAGGAAGACCTTTGCTCATCATTGTGTTTCTCCTTGGCTAACAATGCATCTATGCAAATAATTCAACTTGACTTGTTCAGGCAATCACCATTTTAAAACAATTCTGCATAATGTTGATAACCTCCTATGCAAGTGCAAGGTAACCTAAAAGGGACTTAAAATAAGCTATGGCCTTCCCCACCCCTTCTTCCCACTTAAACAAAGTCAGTTCAGGAATCAAGAGTAGCTTCCCACACAATTTCTCCCTTCTCAATATTCTGTTCACAGTTCACACAACTGCTTCCAGGATCCCAGCAAATGTATAGCTGAGCCAGTTCGGACACAATTGCCCCTTGAAAACTGGAATCGTTCTCATGAGCTTTGGATAGTTGACTAATTCCTGCTGAGAATAACACTGCTTACTTTTTCTTTACAGTCTATTTATAGTCCCATTTTTTTTAAGAGTCTTCTACTCCCTAGCACTCCCAAAGACGAATGCCCTGCAATATTCAGCACAATAAACTTCTAATTTAACTTTCCCTTCCTTTATTTTCTAAATGAATAGTTTCATCTGCTTTTCACCCATGAGAACATCTCTGCAGTCCTTCCTCACTTCATTTTGTTCAGTTAAGGAGCTCAGTGATGCCAGGTTTAAGCAAAAGGTGAATAAGGCCATTTGAAAGATTATTTAGATGCTGCCTTCCTGTGTTCCACACTCTAAAGTGTCTCCCTGCATTGTTTGCAAAGATAATTATGTGAAAGAATGTAGAAATAACATTTTAACAAACACACTATGGTAAGATAACTTCAGATAATTTCTGTGGTTTATCTAATTTTCCAATTCAGCACCTCTTTACCACTTGGGCTAAAACATAACAAAAAAAAAAAAAGAAAATTATTTGCTGACTTGCACTGATGGAAAGATATGGTGATAGCTCTATATAGAGATTATTTGTTAACTCCTGTTACATCTTACATCTGCCATGCAAGGTGAGTGTATCTGTTTCCATGTTTTGCTCTGGACTCACATAGAGGTAAGAAGCATTTATCAGAAACAAAATTACTAGATTATCACCAGGACCTTCTTTCCCCATTGAGCACATATGTCTGTAGAACTTTTGTTAGAGAGTTACATTGGTATATTTCTTACTACACTGGGAGTCCGAAAGCAAGAACACATTAGTCTGATGAGCTTGGGTATAGTTTCCTGAATCAATAGTACTTCTTCAGCAGAGACGTAGTAGCAGACAATTGCATAATGAAGCTGTCTGTCTTTATTTACACAATGTATTTCTGTATTCAGCAGGCCAGAAAGAATAGTTCTGTGTAGCAGCTGTCATTGTGTTTTTTGCTTATCTCTGTCCTGTCTGCCAATGTTATAATTCACCAGCTGACACCCGCCTTGGCAGAGACTGAGCACAGTGACTTGGTGCCAGAGCGACAATAGTGCTCTGAACTATGACACGATTCATCCCCGTCCCAGTCAGCAACAGGGCACTCTTTCCGCTTTTCCACTCTTCTTTTTTTTTTTTCTTTTTTGATACAGCCGTGGGGCTGCAGTGAAAGCAAGCTCTGGGAAACAGTTACGGCTCTGTTACGCATGACGGCAGGGGGCTGCGGGAAGGAAGGCAGCGGCTGTTGTGAACAGTGATGGTGAGGGGCTGGACACCCAGAAGGAAACTTTCTGGATGGTTTGATTTTGAGGAATAGGGAAGGTATGAGTTCAGGCTGGAAAGGCAGTGTTCAAGTCACTCTGTCACAAGACTTGAGGTATACTGTTTGGTATTTCTGACCATGGCTTTGCTCAAAGGCGCAGAAGCTCATTGACTCTAGTGAGAGTGCTGGCTGTGTCAGGAGCAAACTGGGGAAGAAAGGCACCAAGTAAAGATTCATGTATACCTTTGAAAATGAAATATGCAGATCTGATGTTTTTTTCTCCTTTTTGCATGAATGTTTCCATGAACGTTCTTCCCCAAAATTCTAGTTTTGTTCTTTGAATATTCACAGAAAATAAAAATAGATGATAACATGCTGATGAAAGAAATATTGGTTTCCCCTTGTTTCGGGTATTTTATGCCAAAATCTCTTTCTTTATCTGTTCCCCAGAGGATGTAAAGTTACAAGAAGTGTCAATTGGATGTTCATAGACTTGCCTGCATGAGAAAGTCGCACTTTAACCAGTATATAACCCTCATGGACTGTTCTTTCCATTTAAGAACCACATTTGTTAATCAACTGAAGTTAATCTGAAATATAAAAGCTTGAAACTGAAATTGCAGCTCCAGACAAGCCTGTGATTCACAATTTAAAATAAGATCTTCTCTTCCATACAGCACCCTAGTTTGCTGGGGGAATCTGAAGTAGATCATGCTTTCATCGCTAGGAATCCTGTATTGAATCATGATGGTGACCGAAGTAACTGTGACTTTTTTTTTTCTAGCCATTCTAAGTCCTATTTGTGAAGTAGGAACAGGAAAAGAGAGAGTAAAACAAAAGAAGGAGAAGGAGAAGGAGAAGGGGAAAGGGAAAGGGGAAGAAAGAGGAAGAGGAGGAGGAGGAGGAGAAGGAGGAGGAAGAGAAGGAGGAGGAGGAAGATGAAGGGAAAGGAGAAGAGGAAAGTGAAAAAGGAAAAGGAAAGGGAACAAGAAAAGTGAAAGGAAGAAAGAAAAAGAGGAAAAGAGGAAAAGAGGAAAAGGAAAAGGAAAAGGAAAAGGAAAAGGAAAAGGAAAAGGAAAAGGAAAAGGAAAAGGAAAAGGAAAAGGAAAAGGAAAAGGAAAAGGAAAAGGAAAAGGAAAAGGAAAAGGAAAAGGAAGAAACCTACAAAAGGCAGACCTAGGGAGCACTAGCAACCAGGAGCGCTGTGAATAGGGCAGGCAAACAGTGTGGTGCATCAGCCAGGGCATGGTGTGGCAGTTCACACTGGAGGGTGTGCAGGAAGGGCACCTCTTCGAAGGAGGGGCATTCCACTGGCCGAGTGGGAGACTTGAAGCACACATAACCCAGCAACCGGGCACCATGCTGTGAGAGGTCAAAGGCAGCCATCCTACCTGACCCTTGAGGCGGAATGGTGCGTGCTTGTCTGAGAGCAAAGTCTGCAGCTCTGACTGGGGGGTCTGCACTTAAGTTATGCCCAGGTGGAGGACTGCTTGCAGCAGGTGGCTGAGCTGCAGGAGGCAGTGAGAAGGCTGCATATCATCAGGGAGGCTGAGGAGGAGTTAGATAGCTGGCTCCAAGTGCAGTCTGCAGTGGACCCAAAGTCCACAGCCAAACAGCTGAAACCTCCCCCACCGGCACACACAAAAGGGAGGGGGGGCAGTAGTGCAGAAGAATGGAAGCTCGCGATGGCAAAGCCGAGCAGGAGGAAGAGACTTCCCTTGAAGCCTGAGGTGCCTTTGCAGAACCACTTCATTGGTCTGCAAACTGAAGAGGAAAGACTCGCCACATCAGGAGAGACACTGGAGCTGAGTAAGGCAGCCCAGTCTGGTCCCCGTGTAACAACCAGCGCAGCTAAGAAAAGGCGATGAGTGACAGTAGTAGGCATTTCTCTTCTGAGAGGTACAGAGGCACCCATTTGCTGACCCGACGCACTCTCTAGAGAGGTGTGCTGCTTACCGGGGGCTCGGATCAGGGATGTCACCAAGAAACTACCAAGCTTCATACAGTCCACTGAATTATCTGCTTCATGCAGTCCACTATTATCTGCTGCTGTTGTTTCACGTGGGCACCAGTGATACAGCCAGGAGCAGTGTGAGGAGTACCAAGAAGGATTACAGAGCCCTGGGAGTGGTACACTGGAGCGCAAGTAGATTTTTCATCTATCCACCCAGTCAAAGGGAAGGGATACAGAAGGGCCAGTTGAATCTGGCAAGTCAACAAATGGTTCAGGACTGGTGCCACAGCCAGGGGTTTAGCTACTTAGACCATGGGACTCACTTTAAGAAACCTGGTCTGCTGGGGACTGGTTCGGTTCATCTGTCAGAAGGGGAAGAGTATTTTCAGTCATAGGCTTGCCAAGCTGGTGAAGAGGGCTTTATACTAAAGTCACCAGGGGAGGGGGAACCTCAATCCATCCCACTCCTGCCAGTGCCAGCAATAGATGCCCAAAGCCTGGAGAAGGACCACAGGTCAGTAGGAGAACACCTGAAGTGCAGCACAAAGGAATTCCAGCTGCTCCAGCCAGTAAGTCAGCTTCATCAGGGGCCCAACTTCAATGCCTCTAATGCAAATGCAGGTAGCATGGGGAATAAACAAGAGGACTTGGAGACACGGGCATGTCTGCAGGGCTATGATATTATTGGAATCATGGAGATGTAGTGGGCTGGCTCCTGTGATTGGAGTGTTGGAATGGAAGGATACAGGCTTTTTAGGAAGGACAGGCAGGGGAGATGAGGACACTTTTCTGCCGGGACACCCCACCCCACCAGCGAGTAGGCTGGGGAGTGCGCAAGAAGCTGGGAGGGGACACAGCTGGGACAGCTGACCCCAACTGACCAAAGGCATATTCCGTACCACATGACATCATGCTCAGTCTGTAAAGCCAGGGGAAGAAGGAGGAAGGCAGGGAGGTTCAGAGTGACGACTTTTATCTTCCCAAGTAACCATTACACATGACGGAGCCCTGCTTTCCTGGAGATGGCTGAACACCTGCCTGCCGATGGGAAATGGTGAGTGAATTCCTTGTTTTGCTTTGCTTGTGTGCGCGGCTTTTGCTTTACCTATTAAACTGTCTGTATCTCAACCCACGAGTTTTCTCTCTTTTTCTATTCTCTCCCCCATCCCGCAGGGTGGGAGTGAGTGAGCAACTGTGTGGTGCTTAGCTGCTGGCTGGGGCAAAACCATAAGGGAAGGGAAGGGAAGGGAAGGGAAGGGACTCCTAATTAACTCAGAGTGAGCAGGACAGAGTCAGCAGAGTTGCCTAAATCCTAGAGACACTTCTTGCACAAGAAGATGCCTGATAACAAGGAATTGTGCTGGAAATATGTTGAGAGAGGAGGGAAGTGAGTGGAGCAGGATGTTATCACCCTGGAAAGCCTCCATTGTGCTGCATCCTGACAGGCTGCCACCGCCAAGTGCAGAGCAGCACCCAGGTCCCCAAGCAAGCACATCATTTGGAAAGGAAAAGAGCAGAAATGTCAAAGAAGGAAGGACATGGGGACGCATTGACAGGAAGAAGTGGTTGTGAAGGATCTGTCTTCTGCCTTTCATATATGTATCCTGTACTAACTCCTGGGAAAAGAAAGGGTCCTTAAATACAGGGAAAGGTGTTAGAAGACAGCTTACCTGTAAGTGAGAGGAGTTCGATTGCTTTTAAATGTGAATTGACTACGCATGCAAACAGGTTGGGGGGGGGGGGGCGGGGGGGGGGGCGGGGGGGGGGGGGGAAGATCGTAGTAGACTAACCCATCATTGACACTCACAGGCCAGGGAATTCAGATGTCAGAATTAATCTAAACCTCTGAGGTGAGTCATGACTAATAGGTGGTCTGCAATTTTTTGTAACGTACTAAAGATTAAACAATAAGTTCTCCAGAACTAGCACTGATTATTTAAATGCTACAAGCCACCTTCAGTCTCACTGCTCCTTTCTGAGGACATCAGTTGAACAGTTCAGTCTGGACACTGAGTCTGAATGAAACTGAAACTGTTCTATCACCTAGCGGCAGCATGGGGACCTATGGGAACACTGTATATAGGAACTAGTTGGTTAAGGCAAATTACTTGTATCCTTAAATGTGGGTGGGATATGCCCTGGTCCTCCTGCCTGCCTCAGGATGTGTATTATTGCAGACATTTGGTATTGACTTATCTTGTCCAGAACAACTTCTGACATTTCAGTTAATTGGAAAAGGTGGGTTACAGTTCCCATTCCTTGTGAGAACATTTATTCTCAGAGTCTGATGGAAGGATGTTGCTGATATGCTGATATATGCAATGCAGTTTAGACCAAGACCCATGACCTTATGAGAGGAACAAGTATATCAGACATGACACTTGCAGTGAAAAACAACACAAAAGAAAAATATAAGCCTCAGAACGTAATGAATGGAATGATAGAGTACATAAAAAATTATCGTTATAGAGTGAGTACATAAAAAATTATCATATAGTCTTGCTTGTCATTTTAATAGTCCTGTACTCACGTTAGTCTAATGGACTCAATAATGGAAGAACAAGCTGGAGAAAAGCAATACAAGAATCACATAATTGCACCAGTTGCCAACATATGATCAAGATTGCTCTTTTGATAATGAATTCATGATTTAAAAAATAAAATAATAAAAAGAAATCCCAACTTTTATTCTCAGCATTAGAGGATTTTAATGTCAATTTCACTAGATATTAAACTGCACTTGCACATTTATTAAATGCTTTTGTTACTGAATCTCACTCATACAATTAAGTTGAACTGAACTAAAAAGACTGGAAGATTCTTTTACTTCTCTGTTTCGACGATGCTTCTTAGCAGCAATGGCAAATAGAACAGTCTAATCCCAGAAGAGAGACCTGGAAACCATCAAAAGAACCCAGAGGGGAAAAAATAACAGTGGAACAGGAACACTTGAAATAGAGGGTTTCCCTGGCACACACAGCTTCCCAGTGACTCCCAACATTGTTTCATTCTCCCAAAGGCACAGAGCCCAATGTCTGTGGCAGGCTTTTGTAGAAATACTGACTCCCACCATGCCAAGGAGAAAGAAGAGAGAGAGAGAGAGAGAGAGAAAAGGCTATGCTGCTGGATTCTGCATTATGGGCCAACTTGGAAACTTTAATTATTGAAATGAAATATACAAGGACATATGGAAAGGCTTGGGAAAATGAAGATGAGAGGAGACAGTCATGAATAATTAATCATTCTCACAATTTATATACACATATAATTTTTATTGTAGCCAACAGAAAATGACCAGAGAGTCAGCAACTCAAATGGAGGATGAGGAATGGAAAGTGCGAAGAAAGGAAAACTTAAAATAACACCATTGGAATGAATGCAAATGTGTGGTTTAAAAGTGGTTTGGGAGTGGAATCGAAAGACTCAACATAGGATGCTCACTGTGTGAAGAAAAGGGCACTTCCAGTCTGGAACTGAACAGTGATAAATCTTGCAGGAAGTAAAAGTGAAACAAGTTCAGATGCCAGATTCTTTCTTTCTTTCATTCTTATTCCTAAGGTAAGAGGAAATAGCTAATAATTAGCATGCAAGAGCCATGGCTTACTGTGCTCAGGGAACTGTACAAAACTGAGGCATATACATGGGGGGAGATCGCATAACAGAATGCAAAACAAAGAACACAATGAAAAGCAAAAGACACAGCAAAAGGGTTCAGTGAATAAACCTCTAACTCTATCTGAATTTCTTTAAACTCATAAGAACAGACTTTGGGACTAAGCAGAGACCTGAGCAAGGGCTGATATATGAGCTACACAACCCCAGATCCAGAGATATTGTGACTCAGAGACACCACTGAGTCATACTTCAGCCCAGCTGAACAAGCCCTTGCTTGTGTGAGTACTAATTTACTGCTAGACTATTATAACAGAAAAATTTCTGTTTCACTCTGCAGTAGTCCAGTTGTTCAGTCAAACAACTGCATTATGAAGCAACTGAATTGGATAAAACCAAAGTATCAGCCATTCCCTTTTGACCTGCTCTGAAGAGTAAGTGTACAGGTGATTAACTACCCTTATGTCCAGGGCTAAAAGCTGAATAACCCAAACGTATATTTTCTGTCATGTTTCCTTGCATTAAACCAGTGAAAATTTTGCCTATAAAGATTGATTTCTACTTGTTGAATAATGAGTTCAAATCATTCACTTTTCAAAGAAGATTGTCTACAGCTACATTCCTAGATCTGGTGAGGCAAAAAATCCTCATATGGACTTTTTTTGGTGTATTAAGGTTTGTCTGATGAGTTGTTATAGATCTGAATATGGAAATGCCCTTAATGTTAGTTTAACTTCTCTCCTCATAGGCTATAGTTTCATAATCCCATATTGCTATTGATGATGAGGACATGGCTTTTGAAAATTGCTTCCTAGAATTCAGTGAGAGATGATATACAATACGTAATGGGCCAAATTCTCAGTAGATAAAAACAGTGTAATTTGCCTAATTCAGTTAAGCATCTGGCTCAGATAATGTAAAAGCCACCCAGTGGCTGACACCAGTGGTGAGGTCTGAGGCGCAGGCTCGGATGTCCATCCGTGTTTAGGTGATCCATTGATCATCATGGTTACATGATTTCCCCAAGCAAGGTGTCTAGGCAATCCGCCAACATAGCTAACCACCTTAAACTCTAGACCACTGATCAACTACCCATTTACAGCTAGCTTGATTGAGAATGATCTTTGACTTAAGTGCAGAATTAAGTTTAATTTCAAGCATGCAGAGCTGTAGCAAGATGTCTAACAATTCTTTTCCCATACTTTGTAGATGAGCCAAAAATATACCACTCCCTGTGGTTGGGGTTGCTATGCTATTGTATTCTGTTCAGCTCCATCCTATTCCATGCTCATTACCTTAATACTTGAATGCATCCAGCTGCTCTATATGACAGCCATATCTGTAGTTTCTTTTGTCTTCCCAAGGGAAGAAGGACAGATAAGCGGTTATTTTGGTTTTGGGATGTGAGTTTATACTAAACGCAGAGGATAAATGGAGAAGGAGGCTATCAAAAGCAGTTTTTAAGAGCCCCATTTTCCCCAGGGAGTACATTCTAGTCTCTGAGAAAGCTTTTTTTGCTCTTCTAAAACAGTGAAAATCTACATCATATAATTTCAGTTAATTTTGATATGCTTTGGACCCCTTGAATGCTTAAAAGATAGTGATGTGCATTTTTAACTTGATTCAGCACCTTCTTTGAAGCCAGTATAAACAGAGGATGCAACTGATACCGCTCCTGATTCTTGAGATGCATGCTGTGTTCTATACCATTTAGCATTTCTGTTAGTGAGACAGCTTCATTCCCAGATCTGCTTTGCTTTTGCTAAGATGAGGAATGATAAAGACAGCTGGAAATAAGGTCATCATTTACCATGCTGCAGGTGATACAAAGTACTAGTTGCATGTGAATCTTCAGCATAAAAAAAGAGGCTTTGCTGAGCATAAAGAGGATTTCAAAATACACGTGAGCATGCGTTTTTCACCAAGTGAGGCTATAATATGGCTACATACTCCTTCTGCAGGACTCCACATATTCCCCATCCCTCTGAAGAACTGCTAGGAGGCAGAACACGACTGTTGAGGGCAAGTGTGGAATCCAGCTTCCTTCACCTGCTCACTGTCTCCCCCTGAATCTCACTCCTTCAGTGGAACTGGCTGCAATTTGTCCTGTGTCAGTGACAAAGATGATAAAAGTAGCAAATATGGTTCAATTACTTTCTACAGCCTCTACAGGGCTGCCATGGGGTGACCAGAGTGTGTTCCCTGCACCACGCTGGGAATACAGCTTTTGCTCTGCTCCTGTGAGCAATTGTTACGGATAAACAAGTTTTAAAGACTTACTGGCAGAGAGAGGATGTCTGTCAACAACCCAGCTCCAGAAAGCATTTTAAAAACTCTCAAAGAAAGAGTTTCTTGCAAGACCCTTATTCCAAGCCTCCTATAGAAACCTTCTACAATTTAAAGACAGCAAGCATACAAACAAATCCAGAAATTTAGTTAATGCTATTTAATGCCTGGCTGCCATTTTACTCTTCTTTCTTTTTTCCATCTCCTAATATGTTAAATGCTTTCTCCTATGCAACTAGCTGGCTCTGGAGTATTCACAAATAGAAAACTTCGCTAAATCAGATGAGTTAAAAAAATAAACTGGAATTTCTTGGTAAATTTCATCTAGCTCAGACCCTAGTATTTGTTGTTTTACTGAAATATTTGCACCATAAATTAAAGCTCAAAAGTTGGGACATCTGCAAAAACAAACTGAACATTGTTCTTAGCTTTTCTTCTGAATCATTCTTTGATTAGCTTTCCAGTGAAGAACCTCACTGGGAGTATAAGAAGGTATCTTTCTCTTTCCATCAAGCACTTTATGTTTGGTTATTTACTACCAGCTGTTAATGTTCAGAATTACAAAGATTCACAGGGATCTGTGAGTGTGTGGTAGGTAATAAATCTGCCAAAGATTATCGAGGTTTGTGTATTTTAACATACTGTGATGTGACCTTAATCTCTCTAAGTCTAAAGAAAAAGAAATTCTGTCTCTTTATAAAAGATCCATTATGTACATGAAGATAATGCTGTTTGCGATTTAATTCTGATGTCGAACCTTATTTTTGCAGATGGATTCTTGGCATGTACTATGGAAAGGTCAAACAGGAGATATGTCTTTGTATTGTACAATCAGAAGAAAACAGATATTTTCAATGTGATGGAACCACTTCACAGCGTCTTGAGATTCTTTTTTAAGCTGGAATTTTAAAATGATAATTAGTACATGAAAATGCGAAGTATAATTTGCAAAATTACCAACACCAGCTACAAGCAAAAATATTAGTGTTTGTTTGCATTATTGTCAAGGATATTCAGATATGCATCATTTTGGGTTTTTTTTGATCCTAGGCTTAGTACCATAGTGGAGGCTTTACTGCCTTCATGTTTTACAAAATAAGAGTGATGCTAAATCTTAAATCCCTGCATAATGCTAAAGAACAGGGAAAAACCTTCAGAAGGTGAAAAAGAAATGAGACAATTTCTTAATGGCCTCATGAAGAGCCTTTAGAACTTTAAAGGCAAGTTTGCCCAAATTTAACCTTTAGAATGTACCTTCACATTCTATTGTCTTCACTTTAAATGCTGGCTATATCATATGGCTTTTGTCACGGCAGTTAATCTGCAGAAGAATGGTTAGAAATTCACATTATTTGTACTAGAAATATGTTGTTCTGTTGTTCCATATCCTTAGCTACTGATTCTTCTCTTCACATGAGCTAGCTCTTTTCCAAGTGAATGTTCAAATCCAGTCCGTGGCATATTGCATGACAGAAGCACCATAGAAATCTACACTGGACATGACAAAATGGCTGCATCAATACTTTCTTTTCCCCTCTCTGGGGAGGAAATAAAAATGGAACTTGAATCTCTGCATCTCCTTATTTTCCCCTCTCTTTATTTACATCTCATTATCTTAAGTCAATAACTATCACTTTCATCTTTAAGCACGTGCAAATGTACATTTATTTTGCTAGTTTTTTGGTGCAGTATTGTACATTATTGCACAGTTTATTTGAAATATAACAAATACGTATTTAAAAAAATCACTCCTATCTCTATTGATTTATTAATAATGTATATCTAATATATCCTGTCCTTGAAATCTAATGAATTTGTGATGGCATGTCCTTAATTAAGCTATAAAATCAAATGCAAGTAGATATTTCTCCTTTACATATGGATTGGTTTTGAAAGAAAAAAATCTCATGAAGATGTAGGGAAAAAAAAAGTTTCTTATTTCTGCCACAGCTTGTCTTTTGCTGGTACTCAGCCACTGTCAATACACAGACACCATAACAGTTTGATTTCAGATTGCCACTTTATTTTTCCATATATTTCAAGTATGAACTGCATCTATTTCATGGATAAAGGGCTTCTGCTTAAAATTCACTTCTGCAATATGACAAAATCTTTCATTTCAGTTATGGATCTCGTTAGAAAAATGGTTCTCAGATCCAGGTATACATGCTTCCAAAGGCTGAGTTCAGCCACCTTGTTCCTTTTCTTTTTTTCCTGCAGGTTTCCCCATTGCTCACACACCTCCAGTTTCTTACTGTTGATTACCACTGAGGATGAGTCCTTGGTCAAAACTGACTATATTGAGCTCTGTTATTGCGGTAGGACTATTCAGGTTAAAACACGTGCTCTCCATTTCACTAAGTACTTTGAAGTTATAAGGAGGGCAATGTTATAAGGAAAGACTCATAATTCACCCTAATTCTTGCTTAATTGGGTAAACCAATCTTACACCTCATGACACATGACTTGCACCTAGAAATCGATAAGTGCCTATTCCTCAAGTGAATACTTTGACATAAATGACCTCTATAGGTTAATCAAGTATTATTTATTCTGACTTATCCCCAAAGGATGGATACAATAAAGATTAAAGAGAAATATTCTCACACCACTGTTTAGACCCCACAAAACCCTACCCTCAAAGCAGAAGTCATAGGTGAACATGCCTGCTGGTATTCCACCTCTAGCTCTGCATCTTTGTCGTCTGTATTTTTTATTCTTGAAATTCGCAAGAATACTATAGCCTTTATTACTAAATATTTCTTGTGTTGTACATCTGGTTGAGCTTTTTCTGTTGAATTCTCAGTGAACCACTTCAATAAAGCTGCCTAAAGTTGAGCAGAATTCAGAACTGAGTGCACCTTTAGGGTGTACATCTTCTGCCTAATAGGATGGAAATAGAAAGCAAAGACTACTCCACTGTTCATAAATAACTGAATGTTCATTTGGAGAGAGAAAGAGTGTGACTGTGTTTGTTGGAAGCATAGGAACATAGCAAAACCCCAGTTCACTTATGTCCATTTAATGTAAAGCGAAAGAGATCTCAGGAGAGATTTGAAAAAGACTCAGAGGAATAGTCAATGTCTAGAGTCGAAGGATTTAGTTGATGCTCTGCTCCATACAGAAATATAAGGGATCAAATGGACACAGTCCTCAAGTGAGTTTCAGAGTCCTGAATTAGGTGTGTATACTTTCTGTTATGGAATGAAAGAGAATAAGGCATTTACCAGCATTCAGCACAGTCAGCACACAGGCAAGCTTAAGCCAGCCATACAAAAGATTGAGGGACAAGTTCTTCAGGCATCTGTCTCAGGACTACTCCGATATACTGCTATGAAACTGAAATTTAGAATTTGAGTCACTTATTTCAAGCATTTCCAGGGTATTATTTCCTACTAAAATGACAATAGCCATCTTTTTCATAACAGCAGTGAAAGTCCTTTTCCAGGGAGTGGGAGACCATATTTCCACAACTCCTGTATGCACCAAAAGACTAAAAAGAGTCTTTAGTGTTCCCATCTTGAAGCTGGCCTTTAAGTGCCCCTAGGGAATTAAGAACTGTCTGTTGTAGAACAGTAAAGTTCAGTTAATTTTTATAGCTTTCCAGATCATTTTACTGTTTGTGAAAAGTGTGGGTAGATTGTTTCTATCGAGGAATGATAAGCAATTCTGCACTCGCTTAGTCTGTAAGGAAATGTGTCAATTCAGTAACATGTAGACTTCTGCACAACATTGAGCCTCTAATGGTGCTGCAACAGCTGTTAATCTTAGTGCCTTAGCAGTTTCCTCAGTGAACTAAAAAATAAACAACATTAGGGAACAGACAAAAGTGATGCAATTCAAGGCCTCTATAAAATAATTGTTCTTTGCTCACTGACAGCCAATATTTCTACATTGTTCATTGGTAAGTGTTTTTTTGACATATAACACTTTTCTCATGCTAGCTTTAGCACCAGAGGTGTCAGCAGCTTGCCCCTCTAATTCATGTTTGCATGAATATCCAGAAGAAATTGCAGAGATCCTCTTGAACAGCCTGCAGCCAATTGTGGTCCTGTTTCATAACAATTGATATTTGTAACAGTTATCTATTACAGCCCAGGAGCTTCATCTTGATTTTGAACAATCTCTTGTAAATCAGAAGGAATGCTGTCGTGACATTCAATGCATCTAGCTGCTATGTTATTGTTGTATTATTACTTAACATTTGTTTTCCAGTAGTCCTAGAGGCACTGTGGAGATCTGAGTTCCACTAAGCTAAGCACTCTGCAAACAGAATTACAGTCCCTGCTGAAACAGTATGTAGTTTAAGGACTTGTCTCCCAAGTGACACTAGAAAGCTAAAATGAATTAACTCAATGTGTGAAATTACACTCTGTTTGTTAAAATATACCAAACCCTGCAGGTTCCCCCTTAGAAGTAATATGCTTCTGCTCACTACCATTTAAATCCTGGAGGACTTAATTACAACTTTCTTGTATGTTCCTTTTGCAAATTTCAGCATCCGGTTGAATGCAGGTGAATGCATTTGGCCAGAATCCCACCGAAAGAAAAAGCAAGTCACTGTCTGTTCAGGTCATGAGACTGAAAAATCTCAACTTGGAAAGATAGGCAGGAAGCCGAGCACAAGAGGCAAATAATTTAAAAAAGTGGCTTATACCTTTAGTATATTGACCCTCCAGCTTATTTTGTGGATGTGTTCTTTGTATAGGCATATAGGCATAATGTCATCTTTAGGCATGGATGACTGAAGGAGTCAAGGTGTTTTGAGCCCCTTATTAGCACCCCCCAGCACGACAACCTGCGCAGAGCTGCGGCAGCTCTGAGTGCAGCTGCTGATCTTCCGTGGGCCCCAGCCAAAGAGCCACAGGGCGTGCTCAGAGCATATGCACAGTCCCAGTATGGGTAGGATGAACCAGGCTTATACAAAGTGCACCCCGTATGCAGACGGTTAAGGCTATTCTGGCTCACTATGCGGTTCACATAAAATAAGTCCGGTGCATCCCAATGGTGTTAGACTCACAGATTATGACCTGCACTGCCTCAGTTCCTTCCCAGATATCCTGAATGAAGTATGGAACCCTAAGTACATTTAATGTGAATGTGGTCACCTGTCGGCATAGATGAGTCCCCCATTGGCTGTGTTGTGTCTATTCCTACTAAGTTTCTTTGCAAAAAGATTGTTCCTCTTCTGAGCTATCAAAACAGTCCTCAAAGTCTCTTAATATCCTTACAGAGTACTCTCTATATTTTCAAATATTCAGTTGTTCATACAGGCAATAGTAGGACTACCAGCTGTCTAGATTTGTATGACAATTTGTAAGTACAGTTGTCATGGGTGTGATAGATGTTTGGAATAGTAATGGTAGTCAGGTAAGAAAAGTACTTAAAAATGTTACTTTTATGAGAAACTATGATAAGTGTGCATTAAAAACTAGTCAAGAATAACATAAAATAGGAAGGCATTAACAGATATGATATAATGAAGGGAAACAGAGCCTAATGCAGAATTAACAGAACTCACTGAGTCTTTTGGCTCATTTCAGTGGGATATGGAACAATTCCAAAATACCCATCAACACAGATAATTATGCCTATATTTATTTCTTTTGGGAAAAAAAAAAAAAGGAAAAGCAAAAGCAAAAGCAAAAAAAAAAAAAAAAAGAAATAACAGGAGAAGTCAAAGCCACAGGAAATCTCATACAGACACTAGAGCCATGCTCAGAGAGAGTCTTATCACTAAAGTACTATGTAACACTGTATAAATACATCTTATGGTATTTGTTGGGTCTGGGGATGTATGTTGGTTTGCATATGTACTGCAGAGTCTTTTCGGCAATAGCCAAAGTATTTCCCATCTGCAACCTGTGAACTTTTCCCAGCTTCATGACTTTTCATACCTCAATTCATAGAAGATAAAGACAGTTATACATTTTAATTTATTTTTTTTTAATGTGTTGTCCATATTATGCTGAAGTTGATAGTAGATCACAGAATTGCCTTGTGGCCTTGAAAACCTAGCAAAATGTATCCAAAAGAAAAAGATATCAATGACATAGTTACTCAGTTAGATATCACTGAGTTAGGTACTGCTCTGCACTGAGATCACTCTGCCTGGATAACCTGAGTATACAAGTCTGGAGCATGACTTTTTTAGGGTTCATAAAGTTTAGGATACGGTCAAATACATATGTATATGCATAGGATATGTATGCGTTTACACATATACAAGGGCTTATTCACACTTAATTGACAGCCATAATGTGAGTTCTTTTCAAGGCAGTGTAGTTTGGGTTTAATAAGCCATCTTCCTCATCCTATCCCTTTTTCTGAAGTTCCAACTTACCAAAGGGAAATATTGGTGCAGATTTCTGAATACCCAGAAAGGTAAGAATAACATGAAGGAGAATTTGAAGAACATGAGAGTCATGTTCTAACTGGAGATAATTTTCAAGAGAAAAGGTGTTGACAGCTTTAATGTCAACTACAGGAATCAAATCCTTGTCAGTGTGGTATGAAATCACATGTGTGTTTCTGTTTTAGTGACTGAGATTTTAAAAATCTTCTTGTATTTGAAGAAGTGAAGCCAGTGAGGAAGTTTCTACACATTTCCCCAAAACAAAGCTGAGATCTAGTTATTATGTAAACAATCAGCATAAATAATTTCATTTGTTTATTTGTATGAGTTGTCTCTCTGACATTAACCTGGGGCCTAAATGAATTTTTACAGACTCAAAGCATCTGTTTGTTGTATAGGTCAAAGATTAAAAGTACTCTTACATCAATTTCAGCACTCTGTAATTTTACATCTTATATTACATGCATTGTGGAAACCTAATTTCAAAATAAAGATCAACACTTTACAACTGGTAGTGGGTAATTATGGGAAAGCATACGTGCACTGTGGTATAATGAGCCTGCCAAAGCAAAGTGGAAAAATCATAATCCATCCTGACTAAGAAAAATGTTAGGTTTTCCACCAAACCCACAGTCATGTATCCAAACAGTTCACAGTGTCAGCCCAACATACTTTAAAAAATCTTGGTTTTGAGTATGATGAACTCATAAGCTAAAGGAAAAAGTGTTAAATTCAAAAAGAAAAAGATGTACTTTGTAGAAAGAGTCAAAGTGCTTCTCTGATAGCTAGAGAGTAACACAGGAGGAAGATCAGACTCATGGAAATTACTGAATATTAAACAAAGGGTGTCAAATGACTAGTACACTGCTTATGGCTTATACAATCAACACTATGCTGCAATAAGAATACAACTCTTTTTTGTACAATCAGATATGTATTGTTATATTATATACACAAATACAGCCTTCCGTATGATGTAACTTTTTCATATGTTTAGAGAAATGAAACAGTTAGCTCATTAAAATATCACTCATCAGAGTGACTCTTAGCCTACAGTTATACCGCCCAGAAAAATAATTTAGTTCATATCTACCAGCACAGCAAAACTGTAAGGGCTTTGCAATGCAAGAAGAAAGGCAGTGGCAGCCAACTTCCCTTGTCTTTGAATTTTCAGGTGGCTGAAGTGTCTAGTGTATATATCGCTGAGGTCACATCCATAAACTCTTTGCATGCTTGTATGGCCAGAGTCATACACTATTCAGAGATTACATAAATTTAAAATCAAAAGCAAGATTTGAATATATATATATACGCTTAGTGCATAAAAAGGACGAGAAAGTCAATCAGGGCCCAGTTTTTTAAATGAAACCTTTGAAATATCTGGTAAAATTCTGTAGAAAAAGCCCTAAAACTTTGTGGGTTTTTCAAATGGTTTTGGCTTTACATGGTTTGCACACCACACATGTCTTTCCTCTTCAGCCTAAGCTGATCTTCCCAGTGAAGATAAAGGTAATCAAAATGTTCAGGCATTGCCTGGTCAAGGATGAAAACTGCTGGGAATCATCCAGCCCTTACAGATCCCAGTCTGAATGCTAGAAAACTCATGCTTCAATTCAGATGAGTTGATATGTCATGTGCCCTGCTGAACAGCCTTTCAGTTTTGAACTGTAATAAAAATGAGTACAATGGAAGTTTTATCCAGAGTTGTGGGACTTTTCTCACTTTCCTCATATTCTGTCGTTTGACTCATTCTAAGGACTGTCTATCGATTGGTGTACACAGACATCCTCCTCTGCTCCATGTTTTAACTTGTTTTGTTCCAGGCTGGGATAATCATCCATTTTGACCTGCAAAATTTGGGTTCCACCTCATGCTACAATAAAAGTAAAACAAAGAAAGAGAGTTTTCTGGCTTCTTTCTCTTCTATAGACTTGAAAGACTGACACTTAAAAGGTAGAATGATATACCTCACACACAGATCAACAAAAATTTTCCACTTTTCGTCATTTCTCTTCTTCAAACTCTGCATCACTCGGATAGGATGGGTTTTCACCTTAAGCTTCCACTTAAATAATGAGCCTTTCTAGCTTATTTTATTTTCCTTTGCAGTCAGTGCCTGTGCCTGTGTCACCCTGCACCTTGTTAGTGATTTAAGCATCAGATTTATAACTGGTTTCTCATTTTTTTTTGGAAAATGGTTGCTACTCAGGTACCATTGCAGACTTCATGATGTGATGGGCTTTGTTTGTTTGTTTGTTTCATCCTCTTGTAGCTGCAATAATCATAGTGCCCTTCCAGTATTTCTCTCAGAATTCCTACTTAAATTGTATTTCTTTTAGAAGACATAAACAGACATGTAGACAGTAAAGCATCCTTTGTCTTTGCTAGTTCATTAACATGAAATGGAAATTATCTCTTTCTAAATGATAATGGTTGATGTTTGTTACACTTCCTTTAAGCACAGCCAAGATTTTTGTGGTGGTTTTACAATTTTTTAGTAAACTTGTCTTGACTAAGATGTGTTTTGTATTTACAAAGTCTTTAAAAGCTGCAATGTTTCATTATTTAACATTTTTTTCATGTTACGTAGAGCTACTAGGAAAAATTTTCCATGTTGTAAGCAGGGATTTGGCCACGTGGTTCTCATTATCTTCAATGAGATTCAGATGGCTAACTCACAGCCTTGACTTTGAATATTTGTATATACATGTACACATACTGCTGTGTTTCACTGGAGCTGTTACTCTCTGAGGAACAAGAATGCTTATTTCTACCTGGAAATCTGCTAGCACTTGCTGAATTTTTCTGAAGAGCGTTTCAGGCAGATTTTGATCCGCCAGTGATTTCACTGCACATGTAGCCTTGTTATTCACTCTTCACAAATACTTCTCTAACAAAGTTTATTTTGAGCATTTGGGGAACTAATACCCATTTTTCAAGCAAATTACTTGCTAAAATAATAGTCACTCACATGTGTTAATAGTTACTGTCTTTTCAAAAAAGACATATACAAGCCCCACTATGTGAGCTAAAAAAGTAATCAAGCACCATGAACAAAAAATGGTGGATTTTCAGAGAATCATAGAATCACAGAATGGTTTGGGTTGGAAGGGACCTCAAAGGTCATCTAGTTCCAACCCCCCTGCCATGGGCAGGGACACCATCCAACCATAGACCAGGTTGCCCAAAGCCCCATCCAACCTGGGCTTCAACACTTCCAGGGATGGGGCAGCCACAACCTCTCTGGGCAACCTGTTCCAGTGCCTCACCACCCTCACAGTAAAGAATTTCTTCCTTATATCTAATCTAAATGTACCCTCTTTTGGTTTAAACCCATTACCCCTTGCCCTATCAATACATATCCTGATAACACAGGGAGTCATACAAAGTCACCATCAAAAAACTTATAGAGAATTTTCTCTGCTGTTTGTGAAATTATGTGGCACGATAATTATGAACATGCAGACTAATTCTGCATTGAAAGCAGAGCTATTTGCAACATAACAAGCTCCACTCCTAAATAGTTCTTGCCCACCTTACTGTAGGCCAGTACAGGATCCAGCTAAGAGCTCCTTAGGCTGCTCTTCCTCTACAATTCAAAGGAATCAGACTCAGCCTGGAATAGAAAACTTCAGGCAGACATCATTGTAGTAGTCATAGGTGTTACTGCACCCAGGTCTTGGCACCACCAAAAGTTACAGTCTCTCCTAGTAGGACAACAACAAAACCCCCTATGTTCTTTTATTTCAACTGCTCTGTTCCATGGACTGGTGCCTTAGTTGCGTTTGCTGCTGAATGATGCACATGCTGCCTTCTGCTGACTCTGCCAAGAAAGCTGTGACTGACAGGTGAAGTGCAAAACATCTGCTGGGAGATAGTAGTTTTAAACCTTTGCTACATTTGCTCAATGAACATTAGTCAGAGTTCTGCATTAAAGTGACTTTGTACTATTCAATCACTGGCAAGGTGATTCAAAATTAAAAAACATTGTATTTCATCACCATTTGCAGTCAATAAAAATTGACCTCTCAAATGTACATACCTGGAGATGGGCTCCAAAATCTATCTTGACTCATTTAATGAAAATGCACCTGTGCTTTTTTAATTGTTTAGGTTTTACTAATTCCAGCAATGTCAACATGAATCATAAATGCTTTGGACATGTAAATATCAGGAAACTTTTACTGAGATGTGATAGGATCCTAAAGTGACCAGAGTGGAACTACATCCTCCTGGCTTTTCTTTTGAAATGATTGTGCCAGATGACACTGATGCTGTTTGATCTCTAAAAATACACTTGTTCAAATTAAGACAAAACAAAACCCCCAAAAACCCCAAACAATCCCTCATCCCCTAAACTTAACTAGAGCAACCTTCTCTTCAAATACAGAAAGCTCAGTGCTTCAGACATAGTAAATGAAAGTCTTGAAGAGAAATCTTTTACTTTATAACAGTAGCTTTGTAAGATAGGTCCTTTCTTTTCTTCCCACTTTCCAGGTGACTAACTTCCTTATTGTGAGTAAGGCTTAGCTATGAGCCTGTTCCCTGTTGCAGACAAGACAGCCAACTCCACTCAGGAGTTTCTCAACTGCCTTATTTCTACCCCTTCCTGCCTCTTGAGGCAATGCTGAAGTTTCTCCAGACCAAGCCTAAGCTGCTCTCAGAGCGTGTCACACCCCCCCGAGATGCTCACTCTGACCCCACCAGCAGCAGCCAGGTCAAGGCACGTGAGTACATTTCCTCTCAGTTGCCCACGTTCATGCCCCTTCAGCAGTATATCCCATACTCAGTATTTACACAGCAAACTGAAAACAAACACATTAAACAGTTTTGCCCTCTACTACAAGGTGCCTAAATATTTATTCAGGAACCAAACATCCAAAAAGAACCAGCTTTAAGGATTAAAAATCCAAACAGCTCCACAAAATAAGCATGTGTTTGTAACTGCTCCTGTTCGAGTAGTGACCTGACATGACACTTTAACACCGTAAGTAATCTCTTTTGTCCCTGATATGTCTTCACTGACACCATACGAAGTAGCATGCTCACGGGGTATGCTAGGCAGTGATGAATTACAGTTTTTTGCATAGGGTGTGTAGAATCCAATGTCCTCCCTTCCCCCTCAGGTGCAACCAAGTCCCCTTCCTGTGTATTTGAGGAATTTGCCCTCTTTGGCTCAATTTCTCTCCCCCCTCCTCTCAGATGTACAACCTATCATGTGTAGCTATAACATAATCCAGACATGGTATTTGGTTTTCATTTGTTTTTTCATCCAGTGAGCCCTGTGTTCTGCAGCAGAACCATCTCTGGCCACATCAATTACACAATCTTGCATCAATTACACAAACATTTAGATTATTTGCCACACTGACTGAAAACCAAGTGAGAAGGGGAAACATTTTCCCTATAATACTGACAGCAGACACCACATTCTTGAGAATGCCCATTTTTTAAAGGCATTTAGCTTCACACAAGCCCAGACATCTATAATGAAAAAGGTCTATTTGTTCCTTCCCTATCCATTGCAAGAGCTTTTCTTTACCACAAAGACACCAGTGTTGCAGACAGTTTAGTTTTAAATGTTCCAGAGGGACTCTCCCTGAAACCTATTATTATTAGTATTACTATATCCACATTTTCCTGTAGAGTGTGCTAGGCTTTATCCATATACACAAGATCAGAGTCCTTACACCTTAAGACACTATTTAACCACCAAATGGTTGTTTCCACCAACAATTTTTCCCTAATGTTCTGACCTACTTTCTCTATCTTCATATCTTTCCTTGGATCCCAGTTCTCACCCTCTTGATTAATCAGCATCACGCCTCTCATTTTCAGATGTTGATGCGCCCTCAGTACTTGTAGTGTGTCATCATGTCTATTCCCTTCAGAAAGATGACACTGTTTGGGTTATTGCCTCAATAAAATCAGTTTATGGGACTCTATCTGGGTTTTCTGCTGCAAGGTACTAAACAGAGAAATGTGTGAATTGATTTTTTAGTTCAGCAGACAAACAGACACAGCAAAAATAAAGATGACAACTAAGAAGGCTAGTTTTCAAATACGGGTTTACTTGTTGGCACATTCTTGTTTCCACGCACTCCTTTCACTCCAAACACATCAAGACCAGTTAAAGGTTTCATTTTTCATATATTTCTCAAAAATAGTTTCATTCACTGCAAAAAATAATGTTCCTACAAAATAAAACCTCAACCGCAAAATTTCCCCTACCTCTAGAAATGAGTACCAGAACTTTAAAAATCCTTAAGCTGGGTGAATAGTTTCCTTGTGTTCCGTGGTACTTATTGTAGGTTTCAAGTTAATCAGTTAATGATCCTTTTCCTTGTTTTACTTTTTTTTTTTTCTTTTTCCCTTAATCTATGTAAACAGCCCAGTTATTATCTTTTTGATAACATAGTACCAAATTTTCAACTTAGTATTCAAGGTGTATTTCCTGCAGGGCAAGATAAATAGGTATTATTATATTCCTCCTCCATGGCATGATTTCTCCGTGGAGACATTTTAAAATTACATTGGTGATTTCCTGCCATATTATAATACAAACTCCTACTATATCTTGTTTGCTGTCTAATATCATCTCAAAGCTACTTTTGGCATTCCTGTTTTCCAGTTTCTTCTCTGCAGTTGTGGAGGGTTTTTGAATTTTTTTCTTTATATCTATCAACTTTACTAATGTTGTTCTCTGTGCATTTGTCTAACAGCTCTGGGATTTCTTTCTAAATTTTTGCACTTTCTTCTAGATCATTGATGAATTTGAAAAGCAAAACTGAAACACACTGATAGAATTTCTCAATATGTAACAAATCCCAGTGGAAGATTACTTCTTTTGTTCACCATGTCTATCTTCATGTTATTTCTCATCTTAATGCTTTGGGTTTTTCTCTTTAAATGAGTTCTGAGAGATATACAGCTCTCACATACCTTTGCAGTACTTATAAAATCACAATCATATGCTAGGAAAGTATGAGAACTGTAGTTTACTGGGTTGCAATTTGTGTTTTCTTTCCAACTTTCAAGGATCAAATATATAACATAGAATTCCAAAGCGCTGAAGACTTGGAGAGTCCCAGAATGTCAGGGAAACAGAAAAGGCAGAAAAAAAGGCAGAAAACAATAAAGTTCCAGATGGGTTTATAACAATGAGAAAGAGACTGGGTGAAAGACTGAACATCAGTTTCTGATGGATATGGAAGATTTTTCAGGCTTCTGTGGGAGCTGGATTCTGCTTGATTTTGTTAGCTCACCTCCAAGTTACATTTGCACTTTGTAAGTCTGAATTTCACTCCTGATATTTGATTATTTCTTCAGGTACCTTGTATTACTTCATGTTGAATTGCTTTCTGTAAAAGGTGATACATTTCTGGAGCTAGACTGCTATTAATCTTTTACAAGATCCATGTTAGACACTCCTTGATGTAACAAAGGTAGCAACATAATTAATCAATAAAGTAGTGTGTTATCATTTACGTAACCAGTTCTAGCCAGTCGAATGATGCTTGTTTACCCTAGGAAGATTGTCATTTAAATAGACAGAGGAAAATAGTGTTCATATATATATATATTTCATTTGTTTCATAAGTTTTTAATCTATGCAGCTCTTTTTTATTTTACAAAACAATTAATAACTGCTCAGCCATGGGCTTACAGGAAGATTATATACTTCTGTATTCACAACTTGCAAACTTACTAGAAAATATTTTATAGGTTTTGGTAATAAATTCTTTCTATAACTCTTCCATAAGATTCTTAATGAAACCACCATGTTTACATATTGTATATCAAAATTAAATAAGACAGTTAAACTACTTTTGGCCCTACTACAAACACACCACAATAAAAAATTAACCATTAAGGATTAAGTCTTGGATCCATCAAAGCAGTTAACCACATACATAATCTCGTGGAATTTATCAGTTCAACACATAATTAAGTCCTTTACTGGACCAGACCTCCAGATTGTAATAGCAAAAAGATGGAGAAATTTAAACAAGCTTTGTTAGTTTTTTTTTGTTTTTGTTTTTAATTTAGGATATATGATTCACTTGTTAGCACTGTATTTAAATGTCTTTCTGTCCTACATCTTGTACTTTTTATAGTCCTGATGTACACAAAGGTCCACCTCAAAAACTAGAACATATCATGAGCATCCTATTTGAACACATGGACAGATAAGAAAGACCACGAAGCAGGGTGTTTTAGAGCCAGTTCGGATTGATTTATCTACCACTTGAAAGTCATAAGTGGCATGTGCTACAGATCCCACTCAATGTCTGACAGACCTGTCACTTCCTCCGTTAAAAAAATATTTCCTGAAATTTGTATGGAGGGGAAAATTCAAAAAGCCAAAGGCATGATTTTTCAGAAAGACTAATTTTAAGGTTTCCAATGTTTAAATTAATAACTTCCATATAAAGGTACCTAATTTTTTGAAAATGCTAACTGACCTTCTTCACAGTCTGGCCTCATATGTATTACATGGAGTACCCCAACACTCCAGCTGCAAAGTCACAAACCACTCATGAACAAATAGTCTATTTTAGATTACTTTCACGTCAGTAAAATTTGTCTTAATTGTCTTTCTTACATTAACCACTATTTGAAATTAGCTTTGTTAAAGCAAAAATATTATATCCAAGCTATATATCTTATATTACTTTGATATATTTAAGATATCCAAACAATTTTAACAAAATAAAACAGACCAGTTTAAAAATTCAGTAAGCGGAGAAAGGCTTCTCCAGCATTTTCACTTTCTAGAAATTTAGCGTTATATAAAACATATTTCCATGCCCATGAATGTCATCACAGCCAAGATTTCAGTGCATTCTTTGTAACAGAAGCCAATCTGAACCATTTGAACTTTTATTAGTGGAAAAATTATAGTGGAACTCAGATGATTGAATGCAAACTCAGATTGCAGAGGCATTCCAACTGCATGTGACTTCCCTCCACATGTTTAAAAAATGTAGTCACACTTTTCTCTATTTATTTTGGTGGCTGTAATATCACCAGGAGTAAAATTACCATGGCAGCTTGGTTCTTTTTCATTGTAGAATACGTGCATTACATCTCTATTAAAACTGTTCCAAAAGAGTTTCCATTACCTTTATACAAACAAACAAATAAAAAGCATGGAGGCAAGCACTTTTTATTATTATTTCTTTTCCAGCTCAGGATTTTTGTTGTGCTGCACAAATAGGAGGAAGCATCTGTCTTAGCGTACTGTAAATTCAATCAGGAATTAACTTGTACAAACTCAAGCATGCTATTTCTGATCTACTACGGAAATGTGTTTTGTAATTAAGTTGCCAACAGTCATCTCCACAGATTGGTTTTGGATGACATTCAAATCTTCCCAAGAATACTAGAGTCCTTTCCTAATTGCCCAATATTTCATTATTTAATATAACATACAGCCATTTCTTTTATGCATAAATCATTCAGTAGCAATGGATATTTTTGAGATCGTTTTACCCAGATTTCATCCTCAGAAACCTTTATTACTCAGTGGCTTCCACAGGATTCTGTCAATTAAGCACAAGGTAAAAAAGTCAGTAGAAACCTTTCTCTTGCAGTAGACAAGCTCTGCAGAAGAGTATCTTTCCTATCGAAGAAACCCCGCTTTGCAGAAGTTTCTTCTTTGATTTCCAGGAGCTGCAGAATTAGACCCATACGACTGAACAAACAGTCTGGAGACATTCCTAACGTCTTTGGCAACAAGGGGTAATTTTTTTCTGTTCCGTACCATCAGAGCCACAAACTGTCTTTTGGGGGAGTGGGGGCTGGAGTGCTCCTTTTCTGCCTTAGCTTAAATGAGTGAGGGCAGACGCTTGTATTTAGAGATTATACCATACAGAAAACAGCATGCCAAACATATATTTAGGACTCTCCTTCACAGTGTAGAATTGATTCCAGCATTGAAGCAATGTAAAAAAGAGAAAGAATCAAGGATTCTGCAATGTCTTTGTTCCTCAGTGAATAACAATAACTAAAAGAAGCATAGCTATTATCAGAAATAATGTGGCCAGCAGGAGTAGGGAAGTGATCGTCCCCCTGTACTCGGCACTGGTGAGGCCACACCTCGAGTACTGTGTTCAGTTTTGGGCCACTCACTACAAGAAGGACATTGAGGTGCTGGAGTGTGTCCAGAGAAGGGCAACGAGCTGGTGAAGGGTCTGGAGCACAAGTCCTGTGAGGAGTGGCTGAGGAGCTGGGGTTGTTTAGCCTGGAGAAAAGGAGGCTGAGGGGAGACCTGATCACTCTCTGCAACTACCTGAAAGGAGGTTGTGGTGAGGTGGGTGTTGGTCTCTTCTCCCAAGTAACAAGTGATAGGACCAGAGGAAATGGCCTCAAGTTGCACCAGGGGAGGTTTAGATTGGATATTAGGAACAATTTCTTCACTGAAAGAGTTATCAGTCTTTGGAACAGGCTGCCCAGGGAAGTGGTTGAGTCACCATCCCTGGAGGTATTTAAACAACATGTAGATGTGGTGCTTAGGGACATGGTTTAGCGGTTGGACTTGGTAGTATTAGGTTAACTGTTGCACTTGATCTTAAAGGTCTTTTCCCACCTAAATGATTCTATGATTCTATGGGTCTATTACTCTGACTGTGATACAGGAAGATTAGCATGCATGAATATACAAATTGTTTTATAGGATGGAGATTGTTTAGTTGGAGGTTAGATGTTATACTTAGTTGTTGAGTAGACAGGATGTAGTAACTCCTGCTATATTTAAAAGATGTTATAGACAGTAAAAAAAGGTGTCTCTCTCAATTGATGCAATATGGATGTTACAAGATGTTTAAAGGCAAAAATCAATACACAGACTGACATGTCTGCCTGTAGGTAAGCAAAGATGGGACTCAGATGACCAAATGGATACATTTGCCATGTACACAGGTACAGCGGAGCTGGTCATACCTTTGTAGTCAGTGGAAAGAAATAAACGCACCTATGGTCTGATTCATCCTACTCTAAAACAGATGTCAGAAATAGGTCACATGTTCTGAAAATGCCTTATAAGCCTTGAATAGCAATATTTTGTACAGAAATACAAATCTAAAGCAATTAAATGGTCATTTGTGCCGAATCTCAGCTTCCCTTACTGTGCAGCCGTTTGGTTTGTGTTCTTGTGCTTTTCCTGGCCCCTGCTGAGATCAGAATTTTTAAAGTGCACAAATAGTAGGAGAAATGTCATGTTTACAATTCTTTTCAGCATGGTGAGAAACAGGAAATGACAGAAATAGTATTCTTGGCCAATATTCTAGCAAGGGGCTCTCAGACATTATTCTTGGGGATTTGTCACAAATGCCTTACATTATGGTTTTGTGAGTTTGCAGAGTGGTAGAAATTAAAATCTAGGGAATCCATCCGTTTTATTTTTCCATTAAAACAAAAAAGGTTTCCTACGACAGGAACAAGCTCCAAAAAGGAAGAAACATACTTAGCAAACAAACTTAAGTTAAGAATACTTTGCTGGAACTATTTATACTTTACTCCTGGAAATTATACAAAATATAGTTTCACAGTGGTATCACTTGAATCAAAGCATCTCTGCATGTTAAGATATTGAATGGAGGTCCAAGGTTATCCTTTCTGATGAATTTTGTTTAAAAGTACTTGACACATGTTGAAATCTGTTTCTTCCAAAAGTCAAACAAAAATTGGCCTTTCTAAAAATTGCATGAAGTTCAGAAAAACAATATCTTTTATAAGGCTGAAGTACTACACAAAGTGCACAAGGAGGATCCTCTTTCTAACTCTCTAATAGTTGTGTTATCTTTTTGTCATGTATCCTAGTGTTATTCTATATCTCTTCAATGAGGGTGTGTGAAACATACTTTCAGTCACTCTGGTTAAGGACGGTGAGAACCTTATGGCATGGTAGGAGTCCCAGCCAACCATCCATAGCCTGGGTTCTCTTAACGAAACTTTGAGATGCACGATGAGAGCGCTGGGATCACTTACCTCAAACAAGGGATACCTGTATATCTTGTTTTAATGAATGATTGGTTTTGATTCTGATGTAGTAAACAAAAATATGCCTTAAACTGTTATGCCAGAGGAAAAGAAAAACCAACTCATCTAAAGCTGCTCTTTTGCCACACGCTGACAGAATTGCCTCTTTTCCACAATGCCTACTGAACTGCTTGTGGGAAAACACCTTAACATGCTTTAATCTTCATGGGCCAAATTAGTAATTAATCACTATTTAAACTTTTGAAGTTAGCCTGTTGGTATTTTTTTTTTCCTAAGAGTGGGTCGGAGGGAGCTAATGTAGTCAGTCAGCCAGCGTAGGGCATCAGTAGCCTCGGGGGAGGCACAGTGACAAGTAGCTGGAGTGGAAACCTCTCAGCACAGCTGAGCCTGGGAGAGGACAGCTGTCCTCAGCCTCCTCCATGCAGAGAGCCTGCTAAAGGCAGACAGACAGGCTGAACCTGGGTGAGATACTTGTCTCTTCAACACACACTCTGATACGTGAACTGTTGAGTAAACGGGAACACCACAGGACACCCTCCATGAAGAAAAGCCTTCTTTCTTTTGCCTACAAGTGCAACCGCCTCCTTGTTCCCTTTTGCCATCTCTCCCCCATAAAAAGAAAAGTCCAGTTAAATGGCATAGTTTGTGCAAATAAAAGTATTTGAGGAACAGGAACACTGATTGTAAAAGGTAGATTTTAAATGAAACATCTTTTTTTTTTTTTTTTTTCCTCTTTTGTATTTTCAAGTTGACAGCTGAAACACCACTGCCACTAAAAGACCTGACCACTCTTGTGATGAGTTCCTCTGGCCACTGAAGTACATGACAAACTTTTGGCTCTTTGTCCTTGTTATTATGTATGAAATGCTGGCCATCGTTGGTGAGTTAAGAATTAGCCCCCTGCACAACCGGGCTGACCCAGCAAGGTAAAGCTTTGACAGCCCTCTCAGGTCTTTGTTCTCAAGCCACAAAGCTGATGTGTTTCAGAACCACAGCAAGGAAAGCTTTCTACAGTCATCTTTATAGTAAATTCCTCAAGTGAATGAGGAAGGAAGAAGAAGGAACTGTATAAATTAATTTCATTAGGTTTTCCCCTATGTCCCTGATTGTCCACTCAAACCTCTTATACTGATGCTTGTTAAACACTCACAACATACTTGAACAAAGTTAACTCCTGGTTACTCAGCTTCTCGTTCCGCATTACTCATGGACACTGATTCTCTGTAAGTGATTCCTGGCTTCAGCCCTGTTTTATTTCTTTCTGACAGCTTCCTATATTTTCATCAGACACTAGAAAGACTGATGCTCTTTCCCCAAATAACAGATTTCTGGTTAAGCTTACATGGCCCACAGTGAGAACTAACTCCTCACTGGAGTTTGTTCACAGAGAAGATATACTCCAGAGTGATGATACTTTTCAGATACATTTTTAAGCTGATGGCTCAAGGAATTATGCCATGTACGATTTCCCACAAGTCACTATCTTGCTTCTGAACCAGAATCCAAGTATATGAATGTCATTATTATTTTATGTGGCTTTGTGACTTTTATATGAATGACAGGCATCTGCATCATGAAACCCACTACATCTAATTGACACATTTGTTTGGAAATTTGGAAGGGGTTGGAAGCTGAAGGATTACTGTTTTACCATGAGAAATTACTATGATTGATGAAAATTAGCAAATTTTTGCTGCACAGGTTTTCCACAGATTGTTCTGCAGATGAATTGAGACCTTTGGATTTGAGCTTTAGCAGCCCAGCATATGTCATAGGGGCAGCTCATTTTCTGAAGATGTGATCTTTTAGTATGCATTTTAAGCAAATGCATACCTTGTACCTCTCAAAACTTTTGCTCTGTAGGTACAGGTACAGAGCAGAATAGTATGGAGGGAAAGGAAAGGAAATTTGCATCTGCATAGTTGCAAACAAAGCAAAGGATGACCTGCTTCATGGCTTGTACTCATTGGAATGGACTTAGACTCCAATTCTCCCCTCCCATGGCAAATCCATGCTTGCTTGCTCTATGCTTTCTTTTTGTGGTTCTCTGCTTTGGAAATGATTTATTATTAAGATGGACTTTATTTTTCCATGTAGGATTGACTTCATTATGTGAAAATTAATCTTACAACCCCCCCCCAAAAAAAAACCAACCACAACACACACACACACACACCCCCCAAACCAAAGAAAACCCCAAATCAAAGATTTTTCAGGGGTAATCAGCTTATTTACCTATGGTAAATATTCTCTGGCATGAATGAATGTAACTCCAGGCCTATACTATAGAGCAACAAAGGAAAAATAAACAGGAAACTTGAAATAAATTTTTTTCATTTTACAGACAATATTTCAAGAGTCTGAAGTTCCATATGATAAAGTTAGAGGGGCTCTTTTTTTTTCTCCCAAAGCCTTGAGCCACAGTGTTATCAGCTGTTGGAAATCAAAGGAGGTTTCACATCCACTTTTACATGCTAAGCCAGCTCATCAAAACAGAGCACCCTTATTATGATGTCAGGAGTGGTTTATCTATACGAAAACTCTCAAGTGTGTGTCTTAGCTGCTGAAAATCTTTTTCTCTGGCCTTGACAAAACCAGTGTTGCCTCACCCATATTTCTTCATAAACTCATTTCTGTAGTATTTCTCTCCACTCCTAATCATTTTCAAATAGTGTTGTACTATGTTCAATGGGTAGAGTAGTGTTTATGAATACATTTTCATTTTTCTCATCTGCTGTTCTTGAAGATCTCTATATGGTATTCCAGAGGCTGTTGCTTTTCACCTGTGCTTTAGTACAGCACTTACATTTTGAAAAGTGTCCTGTAGTTGTGGCTGTTCAACTTGAACTGCTGTCTCAGAGGTGAATGATTTACTCTCTAGAAGTACCCCTGTCTCTCCTTGTGGAAAGGGAATTTGAACAAGAAGTTCGGACAGACACTAAACTTTTACACAGCTGAAAATAAATATGATGAATGCCACTATATGCATCTATATGCTACATATGATCACCTTATGGAACAATGCAAATAAATACACAGTTATATGAGTAGTATGCATTCCCAAAGCTGGACTCTACCCTCCACAGACTAGGCAGGTGACCTACTGCACAAAGTTTCTCCACCTCTCACTTTTCTTTTTCCCTTGAGCTTGTGCATATGTTTATCTGTGTCAGTCTGTTGTTTTTATTCTAAACTTAGATTGCAATAGTGAGATTTACCTTGTGATTAAGAGACTTACATTTAATTGGAGCTGACTGTACTGGTAACTTAGGTATTTGCTTGTAGGCAGCTACATGAAGACAACTAAGGTTCTGCCTTCATCTGGATCTGACTCCTGACCAATGGCAAACATACATTTTAGCCCTAATGTTTTTCCACTACACAGCCTGCTCAGGATTCAGTTCTCTAAAGGACTTACTAACCTCATCAAATTAGAAAGACAGATATCCATCTAAAACTCTTGGAAGAAGAAAGTGGACAAAGATTTTTTCCTTATGTGGTATCTCACTTTACCTATTTATACATCCTTCAGAAATCATTGTCTTTTCCACACAGGGTAGGAACACATTACAAAGATATCATGAACTAGGCTGTAGCAGTCCTGAGTTGTTGTTTACACCAAGTCAAGGACTTTTCAGCTTCTCGTACTGCCCCACCAGTGAGGATGCTGGCAGTGCTCAAGAAGCTGGGAGAGGACATGTCCAGGACAGTTGACCCAAACTGGCCAGAGGGATATTCCATAACATATGATGTCATGCTCAGTATATAACCTGGAGGAAGCTGGCTGGTGGTTTGGATCATGGCTTGGGAACTAGTTGGTCATTGGTGGTCTGTGGGTGGTGAGCAATTGTGCTGGGCATCACTTGTTTTGTATATTTGGTGGTGGTGGTGGTTGTTGTTGCTGCTGTTGTTGTTATTATTATTATTATTGTTATTATTATTATTATTGTCCCTTTCTGTCATATTAAACTGTCTCTATCTCAGCCCATGAGTTTTACCTTTTTTTCCCAATTCTCTCCCTCTTCCCACTGAGCGGGGGGGAGTGAGCTGATGGCTGTGTGGTTGTTTTAGCTGCCTGCTAGGTTAAACCACAACAGTTGCATACATTAGAAAATAAATCCCATATTTTCTAGAAAGTGAACTCACTGAAGAGAGTTGTAGTTTTCATAGTGAAAGGTGAAATGTCCTATTTTCAACCAGAATTGCAATTCTGGCTGACAGTCATAACTGAGTATCTGACAAGTAGAACACAAACAGATTACTATGGAAATAGCAATTAGACAGACAAATCCTTTTTTGCCAAGCAGTGTTCACAGTTTGTCACAAGCATTCTTCTTTTACTTCCCCAAATATCTATATTTCAGTGTACATATAAGAAAAGGGTTTTTTCCTTTTGGATATTCTGTCAGTTTTTTAGAGAGTGACATTACCTACAGTTGTAAGTACACTAGGAAAACCCGAGAAAGTCAGCAAGTAGAATGTAAATGGCTGACCTGCAAGAGCATGAAGCAGATCAAGAAGCCCTTTTTCTCTTCAATGAAATATTTTTTTTAAGAAAATGTTGGGCTTTATTCATGCTGGGATCAATGCATTTATGGTTAGGCATGAAAAGAGAGAAGTTATTATTTGTCCTGATTTAGGAGTTTCTGGGATTATTCTTTTGACTTTTTTTTGTTGTCTTCTTTATCATCTCTGGCAAACTGATACTCTTATGTTTTCATCTTGCCTTTGTCACCGTGGTACGTGTGCGATTAATACCTTCTTCCACACAGAGCTACAATGAGGCAATAATTGCCCCCTGACAGATGGTGACCGGAGGTCCAAAGGTGCAGAAAGAAGCTTCAATACCACAGTGGTGAGCACTGGGACAACTCACGAGGCGAGTTGCTTCCCCAGACCTGTGCACACCTGAGAATGAAATCCATCAGCACACAGTGGCTTGGCTGCTGGAAAGTCCTGGGCATGGGGTAGGTTTGAACTCTGCCTCCCGCTGCGGGGTTTAGGCCACGTTCCACAAACTATAGTCTAGGGTCTTCTCCTGAAGGAGGAAATCTGAACCTTTTATTTCAAAAACTGGCACAGGTTACAGGGAAGGGGAAAAAGGAAACAGGATGGAACGGGAGGAATAATTTTTGCTTTTAAAAGAGACCAGAAGGAAGTGTTTCCCCATAGATTAATGAGAAAATACCCACCCACAATTCACATGCCTGTGTCCAGGGCTCATTCTGTGACTAAGGGATTTCCAATCCATGTTTCCTCACTTTTAAGACAAATATTAAGGCATAGATTCAACTGGGAGACCACACATAATGGTTATTTTTGAACAGCTAGATTATAAAATAATTTGTGACAAGATGGATCCAGGAATGCTTTTCCAAAATTGTCATGAAAAATGGATAAATAATGGGCAAATGTATTCAGGTACCTCATCCAATCTTTACAAACAATATAATTTTGAAGTGATAAGCAATTTCATGTAAATGGCCAAATGCCAATAAATAGAATCTACTCATAACAAGTGATTGACTTGGTAGCATACTGAATGTTTTACATCTGTACTTCATGGTCCATATTGACATAAGTAGGACTAGTATGATAGATAGTGAGCATTTCTGTCATAAAAAGGCACTTCACTGCAGTTTCTGAAATAGTACATTGCTATATGATGTCTCAAAGAAAGGAACAGACTAAGTTGTAATTATTTCACCCTGCTAAGTCACCCAGAGAGATATTTGTTAGCTGAGTCTTCATACTTAGACATATTTCTGGGAATTATGTTACTTTTAAAAATGAAATTACATGAATCCATACAGAGGAAGTCTTCAGGCTGTTACAGCAGAGTGGATTGTTACTTCATCTTATGATCCATGATGCTAATGAAGGAGATGATTTTAAGTAGTACTTCTCTTATAATAACAGTAAGAAAATCATGAAGTGTAAATGACTGAGCAAACCATCTTCTCCAGAAAGCCATGTAACATTAGACCCACAATTACCGTCCTTCTGCGAGCCTTCACGCTAGAGAAAATTCCTTCATGCCAACACTTAGAGGCTTCTAGGAAAATTAAAATGTGTTAGGAGCATTTCATTTGCTTTCTCAAACTGCATTTGCCCTTTTCAGGATGCAAAAATATGAGATTGACAATAATTCTTGGTAATTAAATGAACTACAGAAAGTACAGAATAGATTGAGCAGAGAATAATAGTTTGTGATTTGTTTTCACAAAGCAGTGTTTCTTCAATTTCTCTTTTACACACTACAAATCCTCCACTTGCTGCAAATTATGTCACATTGTGGCTGCCATATAAGAATAAGCATGCGTGACATTACAATGACACCAGCTAGTATCACTGCAATTATAGTGGCTTGCGTATTTTCATTACAAAATCCATTTTAAACTTCTCATATATTTCCTAATAATATACATGCATCTCAAAAGCTGGAACCCTGCTGATGTAAGGAACTCTTTATAACTCAGACAACTGTGATTAATGCCAAAATGTATGTATTTGGCAAGCCATTATAGTTTTGATGGATTCATTTGTGGCTTTGCCACAAGTTTTGTCGAGGAGCTGGCTTTGCGACCCTAGAAGCCAAGAACCAAAAAGGGAAGGGACTCTGTGGAAAAAATATAAAAGCACAACCAGCTGCTTAGCTCCTCTTATCTGCGTGGGAAGGAAAATAGTAAGGCTTCTTCTGTGGATGGAGCCAGCAACAAATTACCATATTGTTCCCTTGGCTCATCTCTCCCGTGTCTCCTGCCTGGTCCTTGATGCCACCTGAATGCCTGGCTGTGAGGCACCCACTCAGCCCCGTGCCAGAGCTCTCCTCCTGCTCCCAGACCCCAGGGGAGAGGCTGGTCTTCCTCTTGTGTTCTCCACCTAGGTTAGGGTAGGAGAAAAAGGAGGGAAGGGAGGGAGGAAGAGATAGAGGGAGGAAAAGGACAAAAGGATGAAAGGATGGAAGGACAGAAGGAAGGATGGAAGGACAGAAGGAAGGATGGAAGAGCAAAAGGAAGGGAGGAAGGGAAAGAGGGACTGGGATTCCTAGCAGTCTACTCTGCAAATAAAACACAGCCATTTTCAGAAGCAGACTGAGGCAAAGAGAGAGTTATTATCAATATTGTTTTCCTTAAACCTTCCTCTCTTTATTTTGTTAAAAATTTCACAAAGCGTTCCCTGAATATTACATCTAAGGAATTTTCACATCAAAATCTTTCTGAGATTTACAAATATCATCTACTGAGTCATCCAGATGTCACCACAAGTGTCATTTTAAAAATGAGAAGAAAAGAAACATAACAATAGTTAGCTCCACCACTACACGCACACAAGTTAACTGTGAGAGTCTCCATCACATGTAACCACCAATGAAGAGTATTAGAAGGAATCTTCTCATTCCGAGAGAAATGCACGAATTAGCACTCTTCCTTTAAGAGATCCTTCCCACTGCACACTTGATGTTCTCTGGGCCGCAGAACAGCACAGGTATAATCTAGGCTCTCCTAGTTTTGTGTCCTTCTGTATTACCTTTGGTGCACTTTGCATCCCTGAGAAGTAAAAAAAATGAATTCCTAAGAGATAGAGTAAGGAAAATAATAATACCAGTTAAGACCTAAGTATTCTATATGGGTGATTTAACCTTCTATTTTTTGTGCCAGCTGTGACTGTGCCTCTGGACAGAATATGGCCACTGAAATTTAAATCTTCTTGTATAAACTACTGATAATATCCCTGGGGTTATGGCCATTGATAAGACTGATTTTTTTTTCTTTTTCCTTTTCTTTCTTAATCATGTATTGAGTTTGCATAGCAAGGTTTTGGTAGTGGGGGAGCTAAAGGGGTGGCTTCTGTGAGAAGCTGCTAGAAGCTTCCCCCAGAGCCGACAGAGTGGAACCCACCAGATAAATAATTGTTCTATAGCCATGCCAGATATATTCTGCATGCAAAACCATCTCTTAGTACTCTTGATTTTAAAGAAGTTCATTAAACACACAAAAAGCTGAGTCAGCAGAAGCCAAGTCAGCAAATACAGCTTTAGTGGCTGTCTGTAATTAGTTTAGACATTCAGACAACAAAGGATGCTAAGTTATTCCTCTTTGACAGTATCATAAAAAGGGAGAGTCAAAAGAAGCCAGAGCAGGTTAGTGTACAATATTGAATGATTTCCATGGGGAGAAACAGTCATTGTGCAACATGCTGCTGAGACACGTCAAAGTTACTGGTAAAGAATTCATTACTGAACACATACTCTTTTCTCAATGAACCTATTGCTAACTATGTCTTCACCTAATCCATTATGACATGGCTCCAAGCTAATAAAACCTTTTCCTTTGGGGTATAGAAGCTTGGGTACCTCAATATGAGCTTTCTAATATAAGCAAATGAGTTTGCTTGTTCACTTAGCCACGCCTACTTGTGTTCACTGGAGTAAATGAGAAAGATGCATATCTCTCTTCTTCATCATCCATGCAGTATCAGCTTCACAGGTAGCTAGTAATTAGGGCTCGTAGAGCTTGCTGATTAATATCTAATTTTAAAGCTTCTCATGGTGACTCACCTCACACTCAGCATAATGCAAGTATTCCTGTGTAAGTGGCAGGGCTTATTACAGACAAAGTATGTGAACAGATTTAAAGGAAACTGAATTTTCCATGTTTATGGACTTTTACTTAAACAAAGGACAGAGGTAGAAACTCAGGAGTAACCCTAAGTTCTTAATGCCACACTAGTAGAATTGAGGGAGCTGTGTCTAAAAATCATGATCTTTTATCACTCCCTGCCCTCCTGACATTTATGTTTCAGACACCTAAACTCAACATGCACCATCAATATTTAATATTTCAGTTCACCCAGAAGCACAGGTTCTGCAGAGCCCTAGCAGCTCACTGTTGAGCATACTGATGCCTAGTTCCTCTTTAACCCCCACTTTGGATGTAACAAGTCATTTCACTGCCAGACTTATCTGGGCAGCTTGTGCCACTCAGTGTCTTGGGAGTCCACTGAGTAAAAACGCTCTCAGTGAAAGTTGATGATATTTTTTTTTTTTCCCAATGAATGAGCAGTGGTTTTCTGTCAGTGTCTCCTTCAGATATCTGGTTAGCACTAGAGCTGAGTGTAGCATGGGAAGGGGCTGTCTGCTTATGGCCTCTCGCCCATGAGCACTTTCTTGCAGGCGCCCTTATGTGGCTCCCCACTCTGCACACTGGCTGTCAAATAGCTTGCTAAGGGGTGTATAATACCCCTGGGTCTTGTACAGGAAGCCCTTATAATTGTGTTTCAGGGACATAGATGCTACTGCAGAGATCAAGTTCTAAAAACCAAAATGAGAGAACATTCTTGGGTTTTTTCTTAGATCTGGGACAAAGATTCTGTTTATTTCAGTGGCAGCGCATAAGATCCCAGGGGAATAAGATCCAAAGTAACTGCACCCCCATCACCATAGGCCAATGAAAATACACATGCCCTGAGGATCACTGTAAGTATAAATCTTGTTTCTCTGAGCACAAGACTACTACTGTCATCCGAAGACACAAGGATCTAGGCAACGCTGCTTGCATCTGCTTTACGGAAACAGTTCCACAGTAAGATCACAGAAAGTTAGTAGCTCCAATTCTAATTACTTGAGAAGAAAGTAAAACTTTTTTTGAGATGATTGTTTCACTATGCTTGCTAACTCCTTTAATATAATCAAGAAGATGCAATCTGCTCACCAAAGAATGTTTAGTTGATATGTAAAGCTTATTTGTCATATACCCAAATCTCATATCGGATATTCATGAGCAACAATGATTGATGTCAGAAATTCAGGTTGGTTTTTTTTTATTTATTGTTGGTTTTTTTGTGGGTTTTTTTTTCCATTAGTATAAACAGGATAAACAGAAAAGGAAAAAAAAAACCAAAAAAGACAACACCCTCCCCCCAAAAAAACCCAAAAGAACATAATACAAGAATGAGAACATAGGAATAAGAAAATTATATTGTTCTTACTACATATAAAGAAAAAGTTTTGACAAGAAGTTCTCGCTAGTATAGCTGGGGGGGGGGGGGCGGAGGGGAAGAAAGAAAATTATTGTGATATTGGTGTAAATGATCAAAACTGTGCAGGCAGAAATTAAACTGTGTACAATGTAACTTAACTGAGGGATGCATTGTCTAATCCACAGGAACATACTGTTTGGGACACAGGAAGCAGGCTTTTCATCTCTGGTATTTCTGAGTGTCATTTAAGGGACCACGGATTGCCTCTCCCATAGAAGAAGATGTCAACCCACTTCATAAGAGAGAATTTCAAAGGACTTCCATTAAAGGGTTCGTTGATGTCAGTGTCCAAAAATGTCCATCATATCTTTATACTGTTTTTATCATTAGTCCCCATGTTCTATCCAGACTCTTAGGTGCTACAGCTTGCTGTATCCAAAATAATTAGGATTATAATTAGTAGGTCTCATTACTACCATAGACCCTATTGGTTGCAAACTCAGGTAGGGAAATAGTATAGGTAAGACAATACTTGCTCTGTCTGTAGGAATTTACACCTGCTTCCTTAACAGAATTTAAGGACAGTCATTTTGTCAAGCCTTGGGCAGACTTTTCACACTCCTACCTTCTAGGTCACCCATGCTGCACAATATTTACAGTTGGCTACTGAAGAAACTAAGAGAAACGTATATCTTTCCATGATGGAAAATTTCCCTGTTCTCTCATCCTGAGTCTGAGCCTGGGGGTCCTTCATACATATGCAAAGCATACAGGAAAATCTGTTTCTCAGTGCTGCTAGAATTTAAATGTCCTGAGCACAGTGCCTGTTCCAGATTAAGCCTGATCCTACACACTTCAGACAGGAAAAACTTCCATAAAATATCACCTCCAGCTCCTTTCCTTCTCCCTTTTCCCTCAGTTATTTCTCTTTTCTTCTCTTATTATTTTTCTTTTCTTTGATATCTCTGTTTCTAGAATGATTCACTAGCATAGTAATGGATTTCACACAAGGTACCTGTTTAGACATAGTGCAGAAGTGTTATTTTCTTTAGTTTTAACCCAGCCAACAAAATTTCCAGCTTGAAACAATCTTTCCTCCACAATGCATCATTCTGCATGTGATTTCTTGATGTGATGGATGCAAACAGTAAGAGACTCCAAGACTGACCCTCTACTAATGGAAGTGTTTTCTACCTGGTTGAGGCAAGTGTGGCTATGGAGTTTATAGCAGCAACAGATGCCTGTCTCACAGCAAAAATCCATCACATGTTATATTTCTGCTATTTTGTGGCTGGGCTTTCTCCTCCATTCCACAGTATAGTGAAGACCAGAGAAAGAAAGAGACTCTGCATATTAAATGTTGACTGGTTTTTTGAGTTTCTTCCCCCCTAATATTGTTGGTGGTGGTTTTACTCCTTGCATCACAGCAACACCCTAAGTTCCCGATGGAAAGGAGGGACCCTGCTGTGGCAGGCACCGTACAAAGCTATAATGAAAAGATAGTCCCTGCCCCAAGGGCTTACTTAACCTTTTTAATTACTGATTCAGTTTAAGATTGCAGTCCTCACAACTTGAAGTATTCTCTCTCTCTCTCACTCAGTCTTTTCTAAGAACAGAAAGACTAGACTGTCCTCTGGCTTATAAAATAAAGAATTTTTCTTTAATGCTCCTTTTTCATCACATTTTACACCAGTTGTTTCTTGTATGGGTTAGCCCTGAAACACATCTATTACTCACTGAAATAAATGAAAACACATGACACGATACCATAAATTCACCCTTCCCCCAACAAAAGCGAAGCCATTTGAACCGCTTTAATTTTTGCAGTTTTTGCCAATGAATTGCACAAGCTCAGGCATTGAAATTCATCCTGTGAATACAGTATGCCTAGCAGGGTATTCATATTGCAGCACAGACACCAATGGGGTCACTACTAAACCAGAAGTGTACTCCAAATATTAAGGGCTCTTCTTTTGTGGGTTCACAGAGACTGCAAAAATTTTACTTATCTGAGGTTAAAAACCTGGCTTAGCCTTAGGTTAATAATTCAAGCTTCATCCATTCAGAATTAGGAAGCTAATATTCTACTCTTCTGAAAAGAAAAATGAAGGGAATTACTATTATTTCACATCTGAAATACATTTCAGTAAAAAATCTGTACATTTGGAAGTAACGAAATGGTTTCGATTTTGTTTTTTTTACAGAATGGCATGATGTTTTCTCCTGACTTTCACTGAAAAAAAATGGAGGATTTCAAAAGAAATGAAAGTTTCCATTTAGACCAAAAAAGAAATTAAGGCTTTCTTCACTGAACAAAGCTAGTTTTAATTCCTTTAAAGTCATGAGCTGCTTTACCAAACCATTACTCATCAGAATGTGTTGTTTGCTGATATTGCAAATATAAGGAATCTTTGTCTAAGTGTGAAACTTGCCACAGGGAGTATTCTTTCTTTCTTTTAAACAATATTGTTTTAAAGATCCGTTTTAAAAGTATTTTATCCTCTGTACATTTAATTAAAACCATCTTTTCACCCATTTGAATGAGAAGCCTGCAGGGGAATAAATACAACTCCCATTTCCTATCCCTAGGGTGCTTATTTTTGAAGAGTGGGTTATACTGAAACACTTCAGTCTCAGTAAAGGGATCTTGTATTTTAGAGTCTGGATAAGACCAAAATTTTCATTACATAAAAACAACAACAGTAACAATACCCAGTATAAGCAACACTTTCTTGAGTCCACCACTGAAATGCAGCTACACCTGGAGTATGCAGCATCAAGCTCTATCAGTGTTAAACAACAGAATTCTGGACGCCTGGTTCAGTATTCAGGAATGTTACCAAGTTACAGTAAAGATGTATTTATTGGAGGAGGGGAAAAGCTAAGGAGACAGACAGACTGTCTTTGCTTCCCCTGCATTAACACTGCTGAGTGTACAGAGCAAACTAGAGTCAGTGCCAGCACATTTGAATCAAGCATTGAACCCACTCTAGGCCTTCAAGCAGTGCTCTGAAGCACATCTTCCAAATGTTCTCTTTGGTAGAGCAAATATTGATTCAATACAAGCCATGGAAATGACAAAACAGGCTGAACGGGCTGTCCATTTGATTTGCAACATTTTTCCACTACACCTTTGCTACCCTCCCCAAGCACTTTTACCAGGGGAAAAGTAAAAGATTGACACAATACGATTTATCTCTTTTGGTTCTTGAATATTTGTGGCTTTAAACAATGAACAGCTACAATATCAAATGACTGCAGTTTGTGTTTTAAGGAAAACTGCATTTTTGGCATTGTCTGGTTTGTTTGTTTGATGATAGGAATGTTAAGCACAGTACAATTGCTGCTCCATCCTAACCTAACATACCGCATACATCACATTTTACAGGCTCCCAATGCTATCAGAAGCAAACAATACAGGATTGAGTAGCTGTGTGGTTAATGAAAAGCTGTATAGTAGCTCCACTGTCCATGAAGACGGAACCGGGTTATAATAAGGCCTCTAGGGCCACCAGGAGTTATTTCAGGCCTTCAAGCAAGTACAATCCTCGCTGCTGTTCATCTCAGCTATTTTCTGTCTTCTCCTCTTCACATGTTGCTTACTGCCAGGCTCGAGTTTCCTTCCCTGCCAGCAGCGTGCAACCCATGCCCAGGCGGCAGCAGCTACCAAGGGACAGAGGGTCCAGGATGGATGGGGAGAGCAGCAGTACCGGCGGCAGTGACCAGGGTAGAGGCGGTGAGGCAGAAGCTAACCTACCAATTCCTAGCTCAAGGGAACTGCCTTAAATTGCCTTTTCCCCTCTCATGCTAAGACTGACATAAAAGGAGTTTGACTACAATATCTCTCAGGCTGTTGCACTGTAAGGTTAATAAAACAGAGGGATGTGCAGTCATCTCAGAATATTTTTGGTTGTTTTGCAGATGGCAGGCTGGGTAGGGAGCTTCTTTTCCTCCTCTTCTGATCCTTCTTTTCCTCCTCTTTTGATCCTTCTATGTTTGTGTTTCTTCACACCTTGAACACATGTTCAGAGTAAGAGCTGAAAAACAAGTTAATAAATAAGTTCTGTGTATCTCCCTTTTTCCTGAAATGTTCTTTGTCACACATAAAAGATGATTGATTTCTTACACAATGAAACTCTAAAAGCAGCTGCAAATAGGGCAATCATATTCACCTTGAAAAGGTGTGCTTTTCTGTTATTCTTTCTAATGTAAAATGGATGAATATTTTAACCTTAAAGACAATGTGAGTCACTTTTGGAATACCCTGGTGAGTAACAAAATGCAAACTTGCACTTTCTTCCGCATCATGATGCTACTATACAAGACACAGTATATGCCATCTTCTTTCTCTCCTTTGCTTCATAGCAAAGCGCTGTTAAAATTGGTAAAACCAAACTGTGAATGATTTCACTATCCTGCACTTATTTATAAATTCACTTAGTTCATCTCATGGCAGTCAATGACATGATAGAAAAAATTGCTATAAACTTGGTAGGGCTGTGAATTAGGCCTGATACCTTTGTGTGTAGACAAGTGTGAGGGAACAGGGGCAAGTAATGTTTCTAGAGCTAGTACAAATCAGCTTGGCCTCTGGACTACTTTAGCTCATTTTGCTGCTGAAAGGCTTAGCATTTGGGTTCTAGATAAGTACAGGGAAAGGGAAGAAAACAACTAATACCAAGTCAGCATGTCCTTTCAAAAAACTTCAGTCAGTCTTTGGCATTCTTTTTCATTTGCTGTTGCTTTCTGATGCACAAGGGAACAGATCTGCCTTTCCTTGATGCTGGAAAGGTAGCCTTGGGGACCTGCACTTTTCCTGGTTTTATATTCTTTCATTAAGCATTCACTTTTGCTAGCTGTTACGGAAGAGATACTAGACTAGATGAACTTTGGTCTCATATATTATCACTGTGCACTTGGAGGCTAGCAGTTGTTCTACAACAAATAAGTCACGTGTATTCTAGAAAGGGAATTATTGTGTAAAACATGGTTTAGAATGATAAAGACTTATTTGTTATAAAAGATGCAACAGTGAAAATTATTCAGTGAAATGTTTTCAAAATCTAGTAGCTCTTCCTTAAGAATAGCCTCATTGTTATCAGTTGCCTTTAGCAATATTAAGGACGGAAAGTTTATATATTATGTTAGACGCTGCAGGACAAATAAATAGCCCATGTACAACTAGCCAATTGGAAATTCGTTTGCAGAAATACATACATGTTCAGTGATAAAAGCAAATAACGGAACCAGATTGACTCCAAGTCAGGCATAGCTCCATTGATCTTAGTGAGCTATACTGACAGGAAGCAGCTAAAGATCTGTGTCTTCAGTTTCTCAGTAGTTTTATCTGATTTATATCTGTGTGTAACTGGAATAGGATTAATTTATCCCTACCATAACTCCAAAGACTTCAAAAAGGTTTTGTGAAATATCCAGGAGAAAATGAGATGCTCCTAACCATATATTCTTCTCAGAAATTCACTGGATTCCACTTGAAAACACTATACAACTCTGAATGTCTTTTTAATGGAGTTGTCCTACAATAAAATATGCCTGATTAAGTGATTTAAGAATCATTATCATTAAGGCTCTATGTGCGGTGAATGTCATTCTCAAGGCTTTTCTTTCCCTGATTGTGATGAAAGGGACATAATGGTCAGTTTGTAATGAGTTTTGAATGACTGGACCTGATTTAGTGCGGAATTGTTGCATTTAATATGAGCGTTAAGTCACACTTTATTCTGCTACATATTTTCTAACCAAAAAAATAATAAAAAAGAAAGACTTCTTGGTTTTGTTGCTGCTTATATGAAAGGATAAATACAGGGTAAGATATCTGCACCATCTGATACTCTCTACACGAAGAGGTTGCTAACAAAATTAAAGTTGTAATATTTCTCACATACCAATTAGCTTAGATAAAAACCAGAGTGAAATGAAGAGTATGATTCATTGCTGTAGTCCTTGAAAATGCATTTAGACTACATGTTGAGCTTCTCATCCTCCAAAACCCCCAAGTCCTTCTCCTCAGGGCTGCACTCAATCCATTCTCTTCCCAGCCTGTAGTTGTGCTTGGGATTGTCCTGACCCACGTGCAGGACCTTGCACTTGGCCTTGTTGAACTTCATGAGATTCACATAGGCCCACCTCTCCAGCCTGTCAAGGTCTCAAAAGTCAAGGTCCCAAACGTCAAGGTTTCCATGGATTCCAGCCTGAAAATTACTGTTGAATATTTGAGGTAAGTTGATTCAGTTTAGTAGGGGTGGTGTTGAAGGAGGTAATTTATCTCAAGCATTTAAAAATTTATATTTGACATTCTAAATGGAGAAGGTCTGCACAATGTCATGTTAAAGGTGTGAACATGGGTCAATTCTATCTGTATTGTGTAGAAATATAGGGTCTGGTAATGATCTACATAAGATATTCATGTAGAGAGTGGTGGCTTGTATCAAAAAGTGAAGAGTTGTGATTCCTAGAATACTAGGTAATCCATGAAATAAAAATAAATACTTGTTATATATACAAAATATGGTAAATATGGTATTTTTTTGGCTATTAGAAACATAATCATCTTCTTGTTTTCAGGACTTCTACAAACTGCGTTTCATTTGCTTTATTGTGTCAACCTAACTGGAAATATAGATAATACTAAGCACAACTAACATTCCATGAATAATTCAGTGTCTTTCTGTGTATACAATTCATAGTTAGACAAGTCAGTGACTTTAATATATCTAAACCTGACCACTGGAATAAAATTGTTCTTCAATTCTTTATGGTCAAAAATTTCATATCAAAACAGAAATGAAGTGGTTGTGTTACCATTTAAACTGCTAAAAAAGTACTTAGGTGTGAGGATGTTTTCTGTTTTATGCTGTTTTCTGAAGTGCTTACACTGAGTATACTTCAAAAAACTTTGCTGCCAAATGAAAGAAACTGAAATCAAACTCCTTTCCTCTGCTATTACACATATTCATGATAAATGATGCAAAATATATTATCATAGGTGGTATGATACCAGGAAATTCCTGACCACCAAAATATCAGACAGATATGGATCTAATTGTAATAAGGGACTACCACAGATAGACAGTTTGTTGTAAAAGGTTAAGGTTACCATCTGGAACAAAGTTCCCCTGAGTCTATCTGAAGTAAATCAAAACATATTCTTCAATGACTCTTCAAATCTCTTTGACCCTATTCTGGTTTGTCAGGAAGGTTAGAAAGTTAGAAAAGGCTCTTTTTGTTTTGTAATTCAATTAAAATGAGTTTGGATAGGGATAATTCTTTCATGGATCATAAACAAAACATACAAGAACTGAGATGAGTAATATGACCGTATTGACATAATGCTGATGGAATGTTTGTTCTTAAAAAATTTTAAAGAAATAGTAATTTGATTGAAAATGTTAAAAATGTAAGGTTTATCTTCTTCGTTCTTCTCTTTTAGCAACACATGTCATCCTATTATTGCTTTCAACCATTTTACAGTTGACATAAATCTACCTCTTAAAATATGGCTGGGAATGTTATATCTATGAGCATCAGTATACAAACTAGTCTCTTATTCAGCATTTTTATTTCATCAAGGGCAGTTAGATGATTTTTGTATATGACTAGATCTCCTTTCCTCTAAAATGCTGAAGCTCTTTCCTTTCTGATGCTTAATACATCTACATTCTCTAATAAACAATGGAAGTGTGAACTTTCAGACCCTCATAAAAAGCCTAGTTTCTGCATTCAGCTTGGATGTTGACTACGTTTTAAGAGTTCTGATGCTACATGATTATAATGGGAGATGATTTCCAAGAGACTTATATTTTATAGTTATAGCAATGGATGATCAGTTTCTGCTTAATAATAATGATAATGACAATTATGATATTATTAATGGTTATAATAATAGGAGTATAAATAAAAATAATAAATATATAATATGAAGTAGACAAAGCTCCAAGTTTTCTGATCTCCAGCAAAGCAGAAATCAAAGCAAAGAAAGATAATAAGGCCTGGTATATTAGAGATTGGTTTCAAAACTCCTTCACATCGTTCCCAGCAAAATAGGAACCAAACTGCTCGGTAACATGAAGGTAAAAGGGAGCAGATAAGATTCACATACCAAATTTAGGCAATGAAATATCTAAATCTGGAGGCTGGTCTCTTCATAGTCCTTTACCAACAGGGGTCACCCATATCCTGGATCTATAAGTCATATACCAAAATATTCCCATGCTTTAGAGGCCTGGTGTACATGCCATGTGTCTTTCAGAATTAAAGGGAGATTTGGAACAGTTCATGAGCATAAAGGACAAGAGGCTATTTCTCTTTAATGGAATGGAGCTGGTCTCACTTGCCTGTACTGTCTTCCTGACCCCTGTGGCCAGGAATTTGAAGTATCCAGCATCCCCCATCCAGCCTGGCTTTGCTAGTCATGTAGCAGCCCTGCAAGAACGGCGGTGACCCAAGGACTAGACACCCCTCTGGTATTCTCAGTGACTACAGAAAGGCTTCTCCAGAGTGCCAGCCAGAGAACTGGGATCATGCTCCTACCGTGCATTTCCCTCTGGATGGGCCTATTTCTTTCCATTGCCTACAGAGATACATTAGTCAGGCTAGACCCCTAATCTAGGCACAGAGGTTAGATACCTAATGTTAGTAGCACGAACGCATCACAGAATGTGCTCCACCAAAATGATTGCACACGCGTACTGCAATAAAAAGAAGTTTGCCAGAGCATGCCAGAATTAGTGATGGAGATAGACTAAAAGACAGAAAAAGAACTGGGAGGGAATGGCAGGGAGCTCTTCAGAATGCAGCAGTTGTGCAGTGTTTAAAGGCTTTTAAAATAAAATACCTCTTTTAATGTCTTCCCTCAAGACTTTTAATTGAAGCCTTATGAACCAGATGACTGCAATTGCTCCTCTGGGAATAATAATTGTTGGGAGTGCCCAAGAGAATGGAGCAGAAATACTAATCCCAAAGGTGGTTAAATGAAGCAGTGGGCATGAGTTTGGGTCATAAGCAGAAAAGCATTATGCTTTTTCACAAAGGTTCTGCAAAAGGAATGCAGGAGGAAAACTTGTACAGTACTTGAAATTTCATCAGTATCTGCAGTATTTTGCAACATGCCATTAGTTAGAAATTGAGGTCAGTTTACAGCTGTAGAGAACAGAGCACAACAATGGCTTCTAGGGTAAATATAGTCCCCGAAAATTTAAAATGGTGGCTACAACACGTTAATAAAAATGTAATTTGTTTTCCACAGGAAATTTTGAAGAAGCTGCAAACGTTTTCACTCTGATATGTTTTTCTTCAGGAGGAACTTCCCAAACTGCCACTAAAACCTTAGCCTTGAAAAAATGTTGGTTGTTAAAATGAAATTTTGCTTTTCTGATTTTTTTTTTAAGATTACAGAAAAAACCCAAATGAACCCTTTGATCTTTTTTTTTTTTTTTACTTAAAAGTACCTTACTGTCTTTCTCATGTGATCAGGACTTTGTTCAGACTTACACAAAAGAGCTGTTTTCAGAGAGGAAAGGAATTGTAGCGGCAAAATGTGCACCCCCTGGACATTTTTCCTCTCTCTGCTCCAAAATCTTACCACGACAGATGCTTATCAAGGACTCCCTTTCCCATTGTAGATCTATTCCTGATGGAAATTTCTGCTGTTGCTGCCCGTTGTCTATCTACTTTATTTAAGTAGAGGAACATTGGGCCATCCCTCATAGGCTGCCATAGTTCCAGAAATTGAGACGTCTACAGCTTGTAGAGTTTGTAACTATTTTGAAAACATTCATTGTAGTTCTGAGGCTGTCCTGGCACGTGCAACAAAGTTGGCGTGAGCACACGCTGTAAATCCCACTTTGTGGAACGGCAGCAGATTTATTGCATTAGGGTTACGTAGTCAATCTCTGCTTGGGCAGCAGATCAAACTCTCCCTAGAAGTTTTGGGCTTGGGGACCCTGAGATAGCCAGTACACACACAGTCCCATCATCTATGAATTGAGATAAAGCAGCTCTAGAGAGTGCAAATGAATAGATTTTTTTGCAAGGAAGGAGGAAGGTCTCATTGTCTCATTAAGTGTCAAAAGGGATGGGAACTTATTTGATCCCTTCTGATCTCTCAATACTTTTGCCTTAAAAAAAGAGGCAGATGTTTTAAGTCTCTTATTCCTTGTGACTTCCCTGACCTGCCGGTGGCTGCAGAATAAAGGCTGTTACTGATTGCTGGTCACTGATGGCTTGGTTTTGGAAGATGAAGGGCAGTATCTGTAAGGAATTTTCCTGTTAGGTTCGGTGTTGGCATATTTAACCACTGGATTTAAAAATTAGTAATCTCTGGTTGGTAGGAACATTTAGCGATTCATAACTTGTAACTGGTGTTCAGTTTAGATTAAAGAAGTAAAGGACTAAAGGAGAAAATGGATTTTACCAGAAATAGTGGCCTAAAATATTTCCAGAAACCCAGTTCAACACCTTATTTCACTCTTGAGATTAAAGTGAACCTTATTTGTAGGCCAGGATACATTTAGCTCAGAAAGCTTGTTGTGAGATTGATGCTATATAAATTCTGTGCTGGACCTTGCTGCTGTATTAAGCAAAGCAGTACTTGCAGGGAGAAGCAACATCTTTCATCACACCAACTGATTACCAGGCTCTCAGAGCTATAAAATGTTACTATTGCTACGTTAAACCCGCTGTTGCAGCCTACCGTTGAAAACTGTATCTGTCTCCATCTTCCCATGTGTCTGCATTAATCACAACAGCAAAAACCCACAATGAAAATATTTCTATTAATTGAAGATTTCTCATTTTCTGGAAGGAAAAGATGAGTTTTGTAATACTCTGGTTGTTCTTGTTTAATGGAGAATTGCTCCTTGCCTGTGCAGATGAATTGCAAAACTGGAGGGTGAGCACACATTTTCTGATTACAATGATACTGTATCACTTTCATTTTAAAAAATAAAATAATAAAAATTAAGAGAATAAATCATTTCTGCCAACTGTAAAGCATGTGGCACGTCTGTTGGTGTTGAACTTGCTTCAAATCTTGGCTGCAAAGTTATCTGATTAGATTCGTATGATGTTTGGAATATGTATACATGCAGGGACTGCTTAGAAATGTGTGACAGGTCATAATGGCAAGACAGTAAGATACACACACATATAACCATTCACACAAACATATAAGATCAATCCATATACATTTAAATATGACTACAGTTAAATATGACTATATTTAAGTATGGATATGAACTGTTTTGTTATATTATTTTGTCTAAGGATCTATTCTTACTAACTTATCCGAATTCCATGCAATCCTAGCTCAAGAACTGGACTCTTGGTATTTACTGTAATAGTTCCCCTTTTCACCCTGCCATAGCACAAAAGTATCCTTGGCATTCTATAGCCAACTTAATAAAACTCTTTAAAAATAGCAGTAACTATTGGGGGAAGCATCACACAGCACAAGACTAAGAGAAGGAAATGATTGCACAGAAATACATCCTTCGTCTTGGACTCTGACACATCCAAAACTTAGAGAAGGCTCATTTTTGCAGACAGAGTTATTACAACGTCTCTACAAGATTTTTGGCACCGAGTCTGGGAAAGCAGCATAAAAGGCAGTGGTAAAAAGGCGCAGCAGGTGATGATGCCACTCAAAATTCCAGTCTGGTACACTGCTCCGTGGCAAACATTTCTGCCTGTAGCCTTCAAGCCTGGTTGCTACATTTGCAACCTTTGAAGGCAAGGTAGATGAGTCAAATATAGAAGAAGGAAGAAAGTATTTAGCCCTGGGAGAAGTACTCCAACTGGGCTGTGGCATAAGAGTAAAAACAGGAGGCAAACAAACTACAGCTATATCTGGAAAACTGGTAAAAGAATCACACAATTTAACCCGGGTTTGGTAAAAAATTGTAAGAAAAAAGGATGTATAAGGTATGAATATCAGTGGATATAAGGACGGAGATCTCAGTTACTTGGTTTTCCTTTGGTTTTCAGTCTCTTCCATCAAAGAATACAAAATAATACACTGCAGATTAGGAACCAGGTAAGTGGAGGCATGAAAAACAACAGAGGTAAATACATCCCCAGTAGAACTCCACTGAGATTACTGGAATTATTCCAAGGCATGAACTAGGGTCATAATTTCATATTTATATTAAAACCTTGGAGATTGCAATAAACTGTTAGACTTGAGTTTTGCAAAATCTGACAAAATCCTTTGTACAGCCCCTCCAGATCCCACACTTGGCATATTGTTTATGTTTTGAATACTAAACCATAAGTTTAGAAAGCACGAAGCATAGGTGATTGATGTTAGTTTTGTCACTGTACTTATTTGAAGAAAGTCCTAAAATATTATAGTAAAGGTGATATGTAAGTAAACCAGAATAGAATAGACACTACATTATAGAAGAAAACCCCTCAGCTTTATTGCTCTACAACCACAGATTTTGGATAGTTTTAAGAATAGTAAGTCTAATACCCTGCCCATTTTCTTCTTTGTGCAATATTTTCTGTTTTGTTTTGTTTTTCCTGAAAATTGCTCAGTCATTTGCACATCCAAAAATCAGTGTACACAATTTCAAGTAATTTCACATCTGTAATTTTGTAATCATTGTAACACTGCATTAAAGAGCAGCAGGAATAATGTATTTTCCTACTGCTAGCTGGTATCTCTCTTGAAAGAACGCAGAAATGTCAGTGCCTGCTCATATTTTACTCTTGAAACACAAACAAGACAACGGAGCTATATCACAAGTGAAAGATGAGAATTTAATAGTTGTCCAGGGGTGTGCAAATTAAAGCTGCAAACTGAAGAGCAATTTATGGGGCATAAAACCCAACAGAGAATGAGTAGACAATAGGCCCGGGGAATTGTTGGACAACATTGAACTGTCAAACATGAGTTCGACTACCTGCACCTTAGCTGCAGCTGCAGCACGAAGAGAGCAGGGTAGAGAAGCCAATGTAAATGCCTCTGACTTCAGAGCTTGTATAAGGTTTTGCTGGGTAATTTGGAGGAGTGCTGAGACAGATGCTGAGGTAGAAGTCAATTGTAGAAAGATTCCCCCTTGATGGACTCTCTACCAAAGGGAGTACTGTTTTCCCTTCCACCTGTTGCAAAACATTGTAACATCTTCAGATTTCTTTACTGAAATTGACATTTTTCAACAACAACAAAAAATCTTTTCCTAAAAGAATGAAATTTTGGATGAATAGGGGCCTCCTTCTTTTGCAAAGGCAACAGATTCAGCTGTAAGTCAAGAAGAAAGAAGGTACCTCCAAATCTCCAGAATTGAATGAGGTCAGAGGACAGATTGATGGCTTCAAGGAAAGGACTGGACTTAGTAAAAGAAGCTGAAGTTAAGAGGTCAGAGTTATGATGCTGAGTGCTAGAAACATAAAGCTGCTAGTAGCTCCATTGCAGACAACTCCACGGGCAAATTAACTGCAGGGGTCTGTAGCCCACAACGTTTTGGTAAGCCCATTGCCTCTGACTGACTTCTCGGAGGAGCAGCTGCACCCACACCCAGCATCCCTCCACCCTGTCCTCCACACTACAGGGAGTGTGTTATAGCTGAGGCAAATTATCTGCCTTAATCATAACAGGCTGAAAGCTCCAGCAACTTTCCCTTGAATGGAAGTTGAGTTAAAAATAAATAAATAAATAAATAAATAAAAGGAAAGAAAAACCCATGAGTGAAACCACAAATGTGTATTTTGCTTAGGGACCTACTGAGTTTGAAAGCCGGCAAACACCTCATAATAACTTGGTTACTAACTGAAAATAGAACAAATCCAGTTTGATTTAGGTTAGTGGAGCACCAATGATTCATGGCATTAGTCAGCCAAGTACATTCCAGCAAATCAGACCTAGTAGCTAGAAATAATACCAAAATTGAATAGTTTCATAGGATTTGAACGATTCAATGCATTTTTGTCTCAGCAGAGAACATTATACTCTGGCTTCTCAATTCACAGGAGTTTTTCATAAGCTTCAAAACCCTGAAAAGATAGCTAGGCTGCAAGACAATCTGTGCTTACGTTTCTAGCTATATCCATCGTATACGTACTAGTAAGTTTCCTCAAAACTAGATAATAGGCTTAAACTAGAATAGCTTAGAGCTGACAAGATTCAAATATTGACACCCCAATTAATGTTGCTATTATTTTCCATTTGCATTAAGCATGGCAGGTTAGACACTTTCTAGAGGTTTTAATAGATACACAAGAGAAAACTTTAGCCAGTGGAAACTAATCCAAAAGATGGCTATGCTCTACAGCACAAAGTTTGCCCCATTGTCCATGCACAATATGGGTACCAACAGCACCTTCAGGTCCTCAGTTATCAGGTATGCTGATTTATTGCAGTTGCAGATCTGCACCAAAATTTTTTACTGCTATGACTAGTCTTATTCAAACCTAGAAAAGCATTTGCCAGAATAGGCTTGAAAGTAATAAAAAAGATCTAGGATAAATTGCATTTCAGGCAAATGGAGAAGTCATAAGGAATCAAGAGGAAAAGCAAAAGCATGAAATAAAGCTGTCAGGTCAATGTGGCACAGAACTGATCATTGTTATTTCTTTTCCTACGTTTGCTTTGATATTGCATTCATTATTCTAGATACCTGAAAAACTGTAGGAAAAAAGTCCTTTGCAAAACAGTCTGAAAAAAAGAGAGGCCGCAGAGAGTGTTACTGTAAAAATGTAGAGAATTTAGTGCTAGACCCCAAGATACCATTAGACCCCCTTTACCACCTTGAATTAGTCTGAGCTGAAGAATTCCCTTCAGACATACTACAGCCTGAGAGTAAAATCTTCATCATTCTGCAATACGTTTAGTGCACTAGGAAGTGTTTGCAGTTATGCATGTCCCTCTCATCAGCATAAAAAAATGACTATTTCTAACATGATGCCCCTGGCTGAAGTAAGTTAGAGGAATATAGTCTAATATCAGCCACACAAGACTGATTACATGTTCAATGTAAACTCAGTTGTTTTTGGTGAGAAGTCCAGTATTTCTACATTAATGCAACAACTTTAATCATATGTTTTGATGACAGCTGAATTTCTCACGCTTTCTATGCATATACACACACACACACATGCAGTCTCACAGATGCTATTGTATTTAGTTCCAAAACTTGAAATTTAATGTTTATTAGAGTAGATAATTAATTTTAATTGCCATTGTTTTCCTTAATTTTTACCATGAAAATGGCAGAGTTGACATATGTCTTGATATGAGGTTTGTTTGCATTTTTAGGGATGCTCCTTTGAAAATTATTGCACTTTTCAACAGAACAGTAAGCAGTTTTATTAATAACATTAATCTATTTTAAGGACCTCTTGGTGTATGCAAATTTACTTTTGTAATTAATCTAAGAAAATGCTCGATGGTCTCCAAATCAGAGTCTAGAACTGAGAACAAAAATATTCTTGTAAATCTAACACCTTGCATCCGTTTAATTATTTTATGGGTTTCTGGTAAATAATTTTAAAAATACTTTGTATGTGCAATGTTTGAGTGGAAAATAATTGCAATAGAAAGATGCATTAGAGATGCAGATTTTTAAAAAACCTTATTAGCTCAATATGACTTCTGAATTTGATATAATTCCATTTTGGTTTAATGCTCCCTTATGAAGACATAGCAGAACATAAGAAAACCAGTGTATGCTTTGAATAATTTTTGCATTGCCAGAAGCACAGTAGATATGTTACAGTCTTCTCTGTAAGGAATGTGCAGCTGCTCCAGAAATAGGATAAAAACTACATGGCAAACCCAGTTGCTTCACGGAAACGCTAATGATAGTCAGAACTAAAGTGATTCCACTAGCATTTCAGAGACTGAACTAAGGCTTTAAACTTGAGCTTCTTGGCCCATCGAGGCACAGATTAATGGCTAATGATTTTACCCATCTTGGCTGTACAGCAGATATGTAGCTGTTCTCTCTTCCTAATATGTTTCCCAGCAGCAGTAGCCTTTTGCAGTCGGACATCTCTCCCTAAGATAAACACAGGGCTCTGATTTGTAATCACTGGGGTTGTAGCAGCAGCGGTGAATGTGTTCATGACTTGGGGCGATACCTCCCCATCTCCACCGAGGTTGCTGCACAACGGTAGGAACAACTGCATCGGAAATGCATCAGCCTTCCCATCTGCCGTGTTAACCTCCCAGCACACAGGAGCAGCCCAGCTGGAGAGACTCTCAGCAACATTCATTCTCTGGGATTGCGAACCAAGTTCCTAATTTGAGTGGAGGTAACTCAGGAAAACTCTGTAATGATAAAACATCCTGAGAAGCACGGCTTGCTTCCCGGCTCTCTCTTGCCTTCTGGTAAAAGTAATCTCCACCAGTCCAAAGCTTTGGCAGACTTTGTAAAGATGGACCTCAGGGTGGGTCTTCTTGCTCCCACCTTCATAAGAAACCTTAGCTCAGTGAGGGGCAGTCATCCCTGTAAGTTTGCTCTCGCACTTGCGCAATGCCTTTGCAGGAGAATGCTTTTCTGAAGACTGAGATGTATGTCATGGTGAATATTTACTCACATCCATAATTCAAATGTATGAAAAAATTTTGTGTTAGCAGAAACATTAGTAAAGATGCGGTTATAGTAGCAGAAGCTTTCCTTTGGCAGGTTTACTTTTTTTTTTTTTTTTCTTGTGTAAGCTATATCTCATCCAGGGTTTGGCTGAGAAAGCCATGGCGTGTCAATCAATTAGATCTGAGGTGTTGTTCACGCAGTTTCAAAATTGATGTGACCTTTTGACTTCTAGAAATGCAATAGCAAATAACCCAAAATGTCTGTGCTTACCCGGACAGGTCCACTATGTGAATGAATTCATGTTTTGCATTGGTAATGATGATTTTAAAAGTGAGAGTGAAATAAAATAAAATAAAATAAAATAAAATAAAATAAAATAAAGAGTTCATTCCTGAACGATAATAGATTCCTTACTTAGAAAAAGGCTTTTAATGATTTCAGCAGAAAATTAAGAAATTTTATATAGATATATAATTCTGTTCATTATGTTAATACATATGTTCCATTAATAGTGTCTACTGAAAATTAAGAAACAATGTAGCGGTTTTGAAAAATTGTCTCTTTGAAAATAATAAAAAAAAATAAGATAAACAGTGAAAGCTGTGGCAAAACTGCAAAATCTAGGAATATGAATTTTGCAGAAGTAACAGCGTACTTGAAAACCTCAATTTCTTGTTTTGTCCCAATAGACTATTTACCAGTGCACTGATTTATATTACTTTGAACATTAATCCTCTCCTTTTATTCTTCCTTGGTGATGTGCTATTTTCTTTTACAGAGCTTCATACCATGCTCTGTTCTGGGTAGTTCTTGCTTGGAGTCATTTGTGTCTGTAAAGCAGAAAAACTTTGGTGTTCACTTCCTGAGCTTTTATTTTAGGGCTAGGAGTTGTCATAGACGCAGATGACAGTGATTTTTTGTTACGCTGCTCTTGAGTTTTGACAAGTTAAAACAAGTAAGAGTGTTTCATTCAATTTGTGTAAATGACTGACAATAACAGGATTACACTGGTATGATTTTAAAGCCAGTCTATGCTAGTTCTATAGCTGTAATTTGAAGCAACCTACTGCTACTTTGATATCATTTTATTGTACCCTAATATAGCACCTTCTAATTTATGACTGCAGTGTTATAACAACAGTCATTGACTTATTAATGTAAGAATTTTTCAACTCCTCATATTTGTGCCATATCATCAGCTGATACCGTTATCACTGTTGGCTCTTTGGCAAGCACTAATGTTTTGTTAATACACAAGTCATAAGAGGCCGGAACATAATATTGGTATATGAGAAAACCAGTACTGAATTCTTACACTAGCAGAAAAACTGAGCTCAGAATGCCTTGTATTATAATTGTTGGGATCTCATTTATTTATTCTGGTGAGGATCTCGTTCAAATCAGTACTGCCTTTCACAGGGCCACAGCTGCAACTTGTAGAAGACATTATTTTAGAGAATAATTATGTCCCTCTATCACTTAGTAATTTTAAAAAGGTATTTCATTGGTGATCATTATGAAAAAAACCCACATCTAGAAGGACTTAAAGGTTTAGCACCTGTAAAGGATTTTTAAGCACATGCTTAACTTTTAGCAGATCTGTCCCATTTATCTTTCTTTGGAATGAAAGCCCATGCTTAAAATTTCCATTGAATTTGACCTCAACAAGAATAGATTAATAGCCAATTATGATGCAAGATTTTTCAACTGCATTTCCCTGGAGAAATTTCTGTTTAGTTGATGTCTGTTTTCAAGACATATCTATCGGAATGATTCTTTTGTGTTTTGGGTTGTTGTTGTTTTGTTGTTGTTTTTTTTTCCATTGGTGTATGTGGAGGTCCTGAGACGTGGAGACATGGAGATCAGGAATTTATCCTGACCCAGGGATGGCACACAGGAATTTTCTTCAGCAAGATCAGTCAAAGAGAATAAAAGAAACATGAGAGTGGAAAAAACAGCACACTAAATATAAGATAACGACACAGAAGCCTTGTTATTGGCATGTAAAGCTAAACTTTGGACAATAAATGAATAAATATAATCTATTTTTATCTATAGCTTTAATTAACTATTTCTCAGTGGGATCTAAACTTCACTTTGCTTCTTATGTGTTTTCAAGATATTTCTACAAATAAAATGAAAATGGTTTTAAGAAAAATAACTTGTCTTGCACCAATAAGGTTTCTAATAAAAGGGACAGAAAATGGTATTCTTATATGCTGTAATGATACAACTTATTCTTTCTGTATACATATGAAGCTCTATAAATCACACTATATCATAGAATCATAGAATGGTTTGGGTAGCAAGGGACGTCAGAGATCATCTAGTTCCACCCACCCTCCACTAGACCAGGTTGCCCAAAGCCCCATCCAACCTGGCCTTGAACACTTCCAGGGAGGGGGCATCCACAACCTCTCTGGGCAACCTGTTCCACTGCCTCACCACTCTAACAGTAAAGAATTTCTTCCTAACAGCTAATCAAAATCGACCCTCCTTCAGTTTAAACCCATTACCCCTTGTCCTGTCACTCCACTCCCTGATAAACAGTCCCTCCCCAGCTTTCCTGTAGGCCCCTTCAGGTACTGGAAGGCTGCTATAAGGTCTCCCCAAGCCTTCTCTTCTCCAGGCTGAACCACCTCAACTCTCTCAGCCTGTCTTCAGAGGAGAGGTGCTCCATCCCTCTGGTCAGCTTCGTGGCCCTCCTCTGGACTCGCTCCAACAGCTCCATGTCCTCCTTATGTTGGGGGTCCCCAGAACTGGATGCAGTACTCCAAGTGGGGTCTCAGGAGAGCGGAGTAGGGGGGCAGAATCACCTCCCTCGACCTGCTGGTCATGCGTCTTTTGATGCAGCCCAGGACACAGTTGGCTTTCTGGGCTGCAAGCACACATTGCTGGGTCATGTTGAGCTTCTCATCAATCAATACCCCCAAGTCCTTCTCCTTAGGGCTGCTCTCAATCCATTTTCTGCTCAGCCTGTAGTTGTGCTTGGGATTGTCCCGATCTTGTTGAACTTCATGAGGTTCATACAGGCCCACCTCTCAAGTCTGTCAAGGTCCCTCTGGATGGCATTCGTTCCCTTCAGCGTGTCAACAGCACCACACAGCTTGGTGGTGTCAGTAAACTTGTTGAGGATGCACTCCATCCCACTGTCCATGTTGCTGACAAAGATATTAAACAGTGCCGGTCCCAGTACTGACCCCTGAGGAACACCACTCATCACTGATCTCCACTTGGACATTGAGCTGTTGACCACAACTCTTTGAGTGTGACCATCCAGCCAATTCCTTATCCTTATCAAATAGATAGCTAGATATTTAAGTTTATAATTGTCAGTATAATTACATCTGAGTAAGTGGGGTTATTAATGTTAGAAGTGGATGTATGATCAGACCTAGAATTTGGACCTTTGTGTATATTTGAAGAAAACCTTTGCCTTTAAACTAGAAGAAACCTCTCTGAACTGAAACCAGAATTCTGTATTTCAATATTCACCACTTAGGAACGGAAGACATGCGTCAGGTCCCATTCATTTCCATACCACCAGAGTATTATAATTCTGCTAAAATGCAGTATAATCAATAACAACCCAGAACAATTCACACTGAGGAGGTAAGGTATTAAAGAATTTGTGAATATTCAATTTTTATTTACACTTGAAATTATGAAGCTATCATTAAGAACACCACTGTGTCATGGAAATATGCGCAGACTTTATTTTCATGTGGTGTGTGTCCAAGACATATGCAAGGGAGAAAAGTTTAATAACTATTCTCTCAACCAAACCAATGCATGACAAAACTGAAACTGGGAGAAGGTATAGAACCATAGAACCATAGAATATCCTGAGTTGGAAGGGACCCATAAGGATCATCAAGTCCAGCTCCTGGCTCCACACAGGACCAGCCGAATCGGAGCATATGACTGACAGCGCTGTCCAGACGCTTCCTGAACTCAGTCAAGAACTGTGACCACTTCCCTGGGGAGCCTGTTCCAGTGCCCAACCACCCTCTCAGTGAAGAACCTTTTCCTGATATGGAACCTAAACCTCCCCCGTCGCAGCTTCATGCTGTTCCCTCGGGTTCTATCACTGGTCACCAGAGGGAGGAGATCAGCGCCTGCCCCTTTGCTCCCCCTCGTGAGGAAGCTGTAGGCCGCGATGAGGTCTCCCCTGAGTCTCCTCTTCTCTAGGCTGAACAAACCAAGGGACTTCAGCCTCTCCTCATACATCTTCCCCTCTAGACCCTTCACCATCTTTGTTGCTCTCCTTTGGACACTCTCCAGTAGTTTTATGTCCTTTTTGTACTGTGGCACCCAAAGCTGCATGCAGTACTCGAGGTGAGGCCGCACCAGCGCAGTGTAGAGTGGGACAATCGCTTCCCTCGACCGACTAGCAATGCCGCGCTTGATGCACCCCAGGATACGGTTGGCCTTCCTGGCAGCCTGGCCACACTGCTGACTCATGTTCAACTTGCTGTCGACCAAGACCCCCAAGTCCCTTTCAGCACGGCTGGTCTCCAGTGTCTCATCGCCCAGTCTGTACATATAGCCAGGGTTGCCCCCTCCCAGGTGCAGCATCTGGCACTCGCCCTTGTTAAACCTCATGTGGTTGGTGATTGCCCAGTTCTCCAATCTGTCCAGATCTCTCTGCAAGGCCTCTCCACCCTCGATTGAATCAACAGCTCCTCCCAGTTTGGTGTCATCTGCAAACTTGCCCCCGACACCTTCTAGTCCTACATCCAAGTCATTTATGAAAACATTAAAGAGAACTGGCACTAAAATGGAGCCCTGGGGAACCCCACTAGTGACTGGTCGCCAGCCTGATGTAACCCCATTTACCATAACTCTTTGGGTCCAACCTGTCAGCCAGTTGCTCACCCATCACACTATGTTTTTGTCAAGCTGTATGCTGGACATTTTGTCCAGAAGGATACTGTGAGAGACAGTATCGAAAGCTTTATTGAAATCTAAAAAAATTACATCAACTGGCTTGCCTTGGTCAACTAGATGGGTGACCTTGTCATAAAAGGAAACTAAGTTTGTTAAACAGGCCCTTCTTCTCACGAACCCGTGTTGGCTGTGACCAATGACTGCGTTGTCCTTCAGGTGTTTTTCGATAACTCCCAGCATAATTTTCTCCATAATTTTACCAGGCACTGAAGTGAGACTGACAGGCCTGTAATAACCAGGGTCTTCTTTCTTGCCCTTCTTGAAGACTGGAACAAGATTTGCCAGCTTCCAGTCAACTGGGACTTCTCCAGGTTCCCAAGACCGTTGAAAAATAGTTGAGAGAGGTCTCACAATGACATCAGCCAGCTCTCTGAGCATCCTGGGATGAATCCCATCTGGCCCCATGGACTTGTATGCATCCAGGTGGAGCAGCAAGTCCCACACAATTTCGGAGTCAGCTGGGAGTTTATCATTACTGCAGTCATGGTCCTCCAGCTCGGGGCAACTGGGGTCCCAGAGCCCGTCATCAGTGTTGAAGACAGGCGAAGAAGGCATTAAACGTCCTCTGCTTTGTCTATGTCCCTGTTTGTAAGGTGACCATTCCTGTCGAGTAATGAGCTAATATTCTCTCTGGTCCTCCTTTTGTTATTAATGTACTTAAAAAAGCCCTTTTCATTGTCCCCCACAGTACTGGTCAGCTTCATCTCTAACTGAGCGTTGGCCGCATGAATTTTCTCGCTGCAGCATCCCTGCAGTCCGCCCATGTTGCCTGACCCTGCTTCCAGCAGGCATACACTTTCTTTTTCCATCTAAGCTCTAGAAGAAGATTCCCGTTCAGCCAAGGCATCCTTGTGCCCCGCCTGCTTGACTTGCGGCATTTTGGAATCGCCTGTTCCTGAGCTCTCAGGAGGTGGCCCTTAAAAAGTGACCAGCACTGATGGACCCGGATGCCTTCAAGAGCAGTTTCCCAGGGGACCTGACTGACTAGTTCCCTGAGCAGCCTGAAGTCTGCTCTCCTCATATCCAGGGTTGAAGTTTTGGTGGCAGTTTTCCTCCTATCACCAAAGATTTTAAATTCTACCACGTCATGGTCACTATGGCCAAGACAGCCACCAATCACCACTTCCCCCATGAGACTTTCTCTGTTCACGAGTAACAGATCTAGGAGGGCACCTTTCCTTGTCAGCTTCTTTAATACCTGTACCAGGAAGTTGTCATCAAGGTGTTTCAGGAAACTCCTGAACCTGCTGGTATCAGCTGTGTGGTGTTCCCAGTTGATGTCTGGCAAGTTGAAGTCCCCCATAAGGACGAGGGCAGTTGATCTAGAGGCCTCTCTTATTTCCTTAAAGAATAATTCATCAGTGGTGTCGTCCTAGCTGGGTGGTCTATAGTAGACTCCCACAACGACATCCCCCTTATTTGCTTGTCCCTTAATCCTTACCCAGAGGCTCTTAACCATGTCATCACCAATTGACAGCTCCATACAGTCCAGCCCTTCTGTTACATAGAGTGCCACCCCACCACCTCTCCTGCCCTGCCTGTCTCTCCTGAAGAGCCTGTAACCATCCATCACAGCACACCAGTCACAGGACTCTTCCCACCAGGTTTCACTTATGCCAATGATGTCATAGCACTGGGACAAAGCCAAGGCTTCTAGCTTTTCTTGCTTGTTCCTCATGCTGCGTGCATTGGTACAGAAGCATCGGTACAGAAGCATTTCAGATATGCTTCCACGTACCCAGCACCTCGTGGAGCAGACTGAAGAATCTTACTAGTACACAGCCCCTCTGATTGTGGCCTGCCTTCCCATAGCTCATCACCAGCGATGTAGTTACACTTCAGCTGGGCTATTGGTCTAACCCCTGGCTCTGACATTGTGCCTCTAGGCTCATCTCTAGCAAGCCCGGTTCGATCCCCTTCTCCCTTCAGATCTAGTTTAAAGCCCCATCCACGAGCCCTGCCAACTCCTGGGCTAGAATCCTTTTGCCCCTTAGAGACAGGTGGACCCCATCTGTCGCCAGCAGACCTGGTGCTGAACAGACCACCCTGTGATCAAAAAAACCCCCAAAATTCCACTGATGGTACCAGCCTCTGAGCCATATGTTGATCAGGTGGGTTTTCCTGCTCCTTACAGTGTTTATCCCTGCTACTGAAGGGATAGAGGAAAATACCACCTGTGCACTCACTCCTGGGACCAATCACCCCAGTGCCCTGAAGTCCTTTTTGATAGCCCTCGGGCTTCTCTCTGTAACTTCATCGCTGCCGAAGGTGTTAATATGTCTTTGGTTTTAGAGGAATGACAGATCACTGAAATAAAATCAAGATGCCACAGAATCACACAGGAAGCTTAATTGATCAAACAAGTTCTGGGAAAAGAAGGTGGGATGAACAAGAAGGGGACAAGAAAGGTGATTAATGGGGCAATCAGCCATGACCAGAGAAAGTAGGCTGACTTAAAAATATTCTTCAATTCTAAGTATTTTGATCCCAGTCCAAAGTGATAACAAAACTTCAGAAGAAATGTATGTAGGAAAGAGTTTTGGTTATTGTAATTAATCTTTTGTTATTTGTTATGCGTTGTGCTACTAAAAGAAAAACAGCATTCCTGTGCATCATTTCATCTGTTTTTACCTTTGTCCTGACCCAGAGGTTATAAACCAGAAGAATATGTACCTCTGGTAGGCTGGGCGGTTTGGAAGAGACAGGCAGTTTCTGGGACCAAAGAGAGTTAGTTATATATTTAGGCTAAGTAATCAGAGGATATTCTCTCTCAAGTGATATGAGATCCACACCAAAATCTCATGCCTAGGGGTTCAAAGTCAAAACCACTATCCGAGTTCCTCTTTGTTGCAGTAAACTGAGATTTGCATTTGTGTGAATTGAGAGTAACTGCCTGAGTTTCCATTAGTGAGATGATAAACAAATTTATCATTAAAATGGATATGCAGGGAGTTAGCAAGCCCTTTGTTGATCAAAGAGTCATCACAATCCCAGGGACTTACATAGTGTCTTTGAAACTCACAGAATACTTGAGGGTTAAATAAAAGTAATTGCTTTTTTGCTATGCCGTTTTGCTTTAGGTATGGAAGTCTTGGTACCTGTCAGCAGCCCGTCTTCCCCACCAGCTTAGCATTGGCAGCCTATCCATTCCCAGGGTTTAGTTAGGATTGTGGGCTGAATCTTTAGAAATTTGTTCCCTCTGTTGCTGCATATTCTGTGTATCTGTGCGTGTATGTGCAAGAGGCAGGGGATGAGATGAGTAGGGCAGGGATGGAAGCTGTCTTGGCTTTCTTTTTCTTTTGTGTTTTGAGCTGAAGGATGCTGCAGGAGAATGCCTACCTGCGGGGCTAGGAGATGTGCAGCCAAATGACTTTCCAAAGAAGGGAAAAGACTGCAAACATCCAAGAAAATTAGTGTTTCTGAGTGTATTACAGTTGTTTACATCTGAAAGTTACAACAAGGTCAATAGGAAAAAATGGCCAAAACAAACAAAAAGAAGAAAGAAAGAAAAAAAAAAAAGAAGAAGAAAAATCTCTTTCTCAAACTTTCTGAAAGGTTAAGACTATTTTAGCACTTAATTACAAGCCTTTTATTTCTACTGCACCATATGTTTATCCTAGAAGGGACACATTACTGTTTTGGTGCTTTAAAAAGTTATTTTCTCAAAAGTATTTGTAGCAGCGAGTACATTGAGATATGTTGCCTTTTAATCATTCCAAGAGCCTTTTTGCACACATACATTGAGTTACAGATCTTGACTCCTCACCCCAAATAAATCTGAGCCTTTGGCAAAACTGGGGTAACCAGTTTTGTTACTAGTTATTTTAGCAAGTGTCAGCCAGGTAACGTGCTTTTCAGTATGGGTGTGCTACCACAGACTGAACAATAAGAAATATCTGTAAGCCAAGTATTGCTCTCCAAGGTGAGAGATATGTCAAACCCTTTAAAAGTGGAAGTCCGTGCTGTTTCCCCCTTGACAGGAGAGGTAGTTTCCCAGACTAAGACTGTTATTTGGCTTCCTTGCCGTTTGACATACCATTCAAACTGGCAAGCTTGAAGTGTGATCACTGTTTCTGAGTCCAGGACACCGCTCAGCCTTTCACCCTTTGGGATAGGAATGTTTTGGTCCAGGCATTCCAAGCTGAAGAGTTTGCAATCTTTGTTCCAGGCTCTTATTTTTTCAGAGATAAATCAGTGATTTTGGAAATGCTGCCAAGTCCCTCCTTAATCTCCTTGTTAATATCCCCCGGCCTCCAGTCTGAGGCTTGGACCATACCATCAGAGCTGTTCTTTGTTCCCCCAGGGAACTTCTAAAAATATCAAAGGAAAAAGCAATGCCTTAGTGAAGCACTGTGTCCTGAAGTTTATTGAGGACTGAGGCATCATCAGAGTCTTTCATGTGATTAATTCTCCTCTGCAATTTGTGAAGAGAGCAATCTCTGAACCAAAGGTATGTCAACACACCAATAAGCAAATGAGATGAGCTATGGGAAACAACATAGTAAACATGAAATTTTGATGGGGAATGTCTTCTCTCTACTTAAATATGGGACTGGGAAGAAATTACTCTAAATTTTATAAGCTGCAAACCCCAAATGCTTCTTGCATGTAATCACATATATGAGTAAAATGACAGGAAATTCTTAGCCCATTCTGTACTTACTTACTTACTTAGACTGATATAATCCTAGTATAAGCTTGATGTTTAAAAAGAAACTGCTTGAGCAAATACAAAAGATGTTTTGAACAAATGTGTCTTAGAAACGAGACCTTTATTTTATACTGTCTATTTCTATGACTTGGTGAAGGAATGCAAGTATGAAAGCACGGTAATGGAGGCAAAATAAAAAGTTAATAGAAATTATGAGTGGAACATCAAAGATTTTCTGGAGCTTGCCCTTGTGGTAGCCATATAGATTCATAGAATACATGTGTTAATGGCCAGTCAGCAAACCTTTCTGCAATATACTCAATTGCTGAGGTGGGAGAGGCCCACAGGAAAAAAACAAAATCAAAATCAAAACAGCCCCAGGAGGCTTTGACATAACTGATGGTATAGAAAATCATTCATTAAATAATTACATGGAATCATACATGACCAAATGACTGCAAAACATTTTGAAAGATGTCCCTCATCTGTGTAACCATGTCTGGTGATTATGCACAAAGTTATCTTGATCTACAAACTTCTCACTTATTCTTTCAAGGTGCAAGTTCTGCTTTTATCACCTTTAGAATTTAATTAATAGCAAATTCATATTTCTTTTCATAGCCTAATCCTCAAGCAGTTATACAGGTGAGGTTTCCTAAAAGTATAAGAACACATCTTTGAAATTACATTCTGCCTTTCAGTAGTTCTACAGTGTTCAGAAAAACTGAACTTTATTGCACCTATGACTGTCGATCGGGGATTTCATGGTTTTGTACTAGATTCTTTTGATTTGTAAACTCTGGGAAAACAAAATAAAGCAAGGAAACCAGCTATGTTAGCCTTAACTGGCAGTAATTTTATAAAGGAAAACTTCTGTCTCCTATTGTTTACAAGTTACAATTCTGCAAGAATAAGTTAGCAAATGAGTACAAGACTTTTTTTCTCTTTTTTTAAGGTTTTATAAAACCCCCTCCCTTCTCCCCCCCCCCCCCCCCCCCCTTCTTTTGCAATAACATCTGAGTCTTTGGACTTATGCAAAGTTTATATTCTATGACATGGCACTTGGTAACAAATTCTGTTCACACAAAAAATAGCACTTCAGCTGTAATTAGTGCTCTAAAAAATTATGAGCAGTTTGTGTAAACCTCTCTTTTTTGGCACTACTAGAAGTCAGCTGTGATTTCAGAGTATAATAAATGGATTTGGTTGAATTCCCCTGTTGTGCTGTGAGGAGAGCTTGTCTTTGGCTCATTTAGATTCTGAAGACTTTGTCCAGTGTCCAGATGCACTTTTAAAATGTAGTTAAGAGAATAATTACTGAATATATTGAAGAGCTATTCCTATTTTTTTCAGTTTATGCCCAGCAGATTTCACAATTGGCACAATTACTGCAAACTCATTTGGCAAAGAGCCATTATCTTCAATGGGAATAATGCCTACTACACTAGCTCTCAGTCTTATCCATTATTAACAATGTGCATTTAATAACTTGCAACTAATGGTCTTCAAAGCAGTCCCAAAATTGCTTAAGCTGCTTCTCACAGTGTTTGAAACAAGTTAACAGCTTCTGTAGCATGCAAAGGCAGAAATACAGTGATCAGTGCAATAGCATTGATGGCTTTTGCTGTATCTGTTCAGGAATAAGCATGACTGAATAAACCTGTAGCAAGAAGAAAGAATAAGTTGGAACAAGCTAGTCCTTCCAGTTACTGACTACCTGAGGCAAAAATCTGCAATGGCATTGAATTGAATATGTGCTATGTGGCACAGAGAATGCTTCTCAGCAGCAAATTCTTTTGCCATAGTATTGTTAGGGAACTCTAAGATGGTGGAGGTTGGTAGGTAAGATGTGAGATTTTGCTTTAAAGATCAAATTTAAATGTGGATAATTTTCTCAATGCAAAAGTCAGTGAGACTGCTTCAGACCAGAAACATTTGCATGGAAACTGTCCAAAAAAATTATTTAAAATTTAACTCCAGATTGTTGAACTGTTTCCAAACTTTGGTAAAGCTAAGGTGAATTCCAATTTCATGACCAATCAAAAACTCAATAAAATGCTCTTTGCCGTATTTTTTGTTAGAGACATATCTTAAACGCCCATGTTACTCATTAGGATTTTTGTTAAAGCCATTTGATCCCTCTGACTTTTGGCTGGTGTGACTTCTTGACTAATTCCCAGTATTTTTGTGAAAGCATTGAACAAAACATTTCTATGGAAATACCTTTGCCAGAAAAGAAAATGGCTTATTGCAGTATTGAAAATAGAAGGAAGCCATTCACTAAGATGAAAGACCTTTTATCCCTGTGAAAATTGCCTGCCAGCACATGAGAATCCATGAAAATTCAAAGCAACTTGCCAACTTTTTGTTTTCATGGCAAGCCTGTCTCAAATATATTTCCTTGGGTTTTCACAAAGACTAAGAATTTTCTTCACAATCATATACTGGCAATTAAATGGGTGAAAGATTGCAGCTGAGTATTCCCTGCAGAGTATACCAATAGTGACACAGTCTACCTTCCACCTGCAAAGCAGCAGAGTTCATGCAGCTCTCCAGAATATCTATGCAAAGACTCTTGACAAAAGCAAATCTACTCCTAGTCCATTGCTGCTTGTAAAATAGACATATATAAAGAGTATGGTGGGAAATTCTGAAAGATATCAATTGTCAGTGCAGTAAGCTGAAGCACATAAATAATCACTTTTTTCTTCTTGTGTGGCTCCATTCGTGTTTGGGGTTTATTTTTTATTCCCTTCTCTAGTCTGTGCTGCATTCTCTATCAACGTAGGATAAGAATATGGAACCCCTGACACCTGGATTTCCTTGAAAAGGAATAGATTTCTTCTTACTTAGACAAAAATCTTCATGAAAGACAAGTAAGTGAACACAGATAACTTGCCAACTCTGCCAGTTTGTATGGTCTCTTATTTTAACCAAGATGCTGAAGGAATGTGTCAAAAATAACATCCCAGTTGTTGGTGTTCTCATCAGAAAATTGGTCTTCAGTACCTAGAATGAATACAAATATTAGATCTTTGCAAAGCATTGTAATTTTCAGGCAATTATACTAGTGCACTGCACTTTGATGCTGCCACTATTCTATTTTTCTTGGCTGGTGATTACCCGTTTGGGCTGGTGATTACCCAGTTGCTTCTATTACATCCTGCCTGAATTGTAGTGAAGGGCAGCCAACAAGACCACTAAACGAAAGGCTTTGCAACTCCTACTTCAGTGCTAAGGCAGGAACTGTAGATTCTAGTTAATTGTATCTCAAGGATGCTTTTAAGGAGAGGAGCATTATCTCCTCACTCTATGATTAACCCTCCCATCTCCATTGCCATTACAAGGCTAACTGTGGTCTGCATCTGCTCAAAGACAGCATCCTCAAGATCTCAGGCATACTTGTTGCCCCCTTGTGTGGGCTGATATAATTTCCCCAGCTCTGGGTGGTGGGGAATAGGCTACAAATCTCTGCTCCATGGACCAGCCATGATTATGTAGCTGATCCTGAGGTAGAGAGACCTGAACAGACCTGTTAAAGCTTTCTCTCTGAGTTTGGAGGTCACACAACTGGTTTCTTTTCTTTCTTTCTTTCTTTCTTTCTTTCTTTCTTTCTTTCTTTCTTTCTTTCTTTCTTTCTTTCTTTCTTATTCTTACAGCTAAGCCTGTATCTCTCTTCCTTTGCCACCCACAAGCCAGGTGCAGACTGCCAGACTTGCACAGCACCCACCAAGCAGGTTTTCCTGGAATTTGAGACGCAGAGTGGGGGAATTCTGTGGCATCGAGCTGGGACCAGCTTCCTCTCATCTGCAGCCGCTCACATACCCACAGCAAGGCAACAGTGTACATCCTCTTTTTGCCAGTGGACAGTTTGCAGAGCCACTTAGGAAGCCAGCCTTCCTACATGAAAGCATGCAACCACCTGAAACTTCACTGCTCCTCTCCTGACAGGCTTAAGGATTTAAATCTTTCTGGAAAAAAAATGTGGTCTGTTAGGTTCAGCAGGCCAGGCCAGGCCCCCCAAAGTCACTTCATCACTTCCTAGCTGATGAGATGCAAACGACAGGAACCATATCCTTTCCCTAAGTTCATTTCCCAGCATACCTGCTAATGAATTAGTGTGATACAGCACAGAGTAGCCAACACAATAATTCAGTCAGAATATCAGTTATTACAGGTGATTTTTTTTTTCCTTTCTATGTCTCAGTGATTTAAATCTTGGTTCTGAATTTTCCAGGTGTGCTAACAGCATAAATTGAAGCCAATTCTGCTGTATTTCAATGAACAGTGTGGGAGCTTGGATTTTCCAGTTCCTGGAACTCTGCAATTCTTCAGAAATTATTTCTCAAGAAAGAAAATCAGTTGCTACTATTCTAAGCCTCTATGGTTCAAGCACTGAAGAGATAAATAAGAAGCCCAGCCAGTGTTTGTGGGTTCACTGTTTGTTTGTATTTAATTGCCGTTATTTGTTTAGGGTTTTTTAATTGCCATGATTCTTAAGCCAAATTCATGACTTCTGCAGACCAAATTCAAGGGTTTGGTTTCTGTTTTTTACATTGCAGTGGTTGCTTATACTTCCAGGACCATTAGAAGTGATTCGGTGGAGCAGGTGATGCTTGGCTGTGACTGTTGACCTCTGAGTAACCTGATGTCTATATCTGAAAGTGTCTCCTTGTGATATCTGAATGGATTTATGATTTTCCATAAATTATTTTTCCCTTTTCTGCTTCTAACATAACACCTTCAAGAATATTTCTTTTCTTTTTTTTTTTTAATTTTTTTTTTTTAAAGATATAACAGGCTTTTTAATGGATCATCATGTCAGCTTCCCTAGGCACAGTGATCCCATAAAGCTAAGAGGCACATGATTAAATTAGGAGCTTAACTACACTTCAGTGTCAGGCTCTGAAAAAAATAACAGTAAATTACATAAAATGGTCAATATAATCTATACCACCCGATGCAGGATGTGACATCCTCAAGCAGCACGCATTAACTTTTTAATGCAATCCACTGATTGCATTATAAATCACATATTTGTGTATCAGTGATGAGAAAAGTCTGTCCAAAAGGTCATCTACTCCAGGGTTTTTAAAAGGACTGTGTAATTGGTTTCTGAGAAATTCACAGGCCATTTTGCATGGTGTTTCCAGACTTATTTACAAGCCTGTTAAAATTAGCCTACACTTTATTTGTTTTCTTCTTTTATTTTCCCTCATTTTGTTTGTTTGCTTGAATATGCAGGAATGCCCGTGTGGGCTTTTGAGAAGTGCTTTACTATTTTTGCAGTCATTTTGCATACCACACAGGGTACACAAACCATACATTGAAACATACTGATTTAGCCTATTTCTTTCCCTTTTGAAGGTGTTTATTTTTATTTATAGTGCCTTCAGTGTTTAGTCCTGATTTTGTCTGTAATGCTGTGATATTCACTAAAGTGCCACCAACAGGATTTCAAAACCCTGGGATGTATCTTTCAGTACAGACTGACAGTGTTCAGTCTCTCACACTCATGGGAGTTACACTCCTTCCTTCCAGCTTGGTGGTCTGCAGGGGGCGAGGGGAACAATCCCTTTAAGCATAGAGGAAGAGAAAAAGAAAAAAAAAAAAAAAAAACAAACCACAAAGCACATATCGTTTTAGTATTAGCAATTACTGGCTTTTTGTCTGACCATAATCCAATATCATATCAGCAGCTGGACTCCTTTCCTTTCTTTTTCCTCTCATTTTTCAGTCCCCTTTCTGAGCCTGTCCTTTCACATCAAAACTTGCAAACAGATGGGCAGCTCCAGAGAAAATTCCCCTGGGAGCTCTCTAGGTCCCTGAAGTAGCTGCTTACACCTGACTCTTCCCACAGATGACAGGGTGCAAAATCTCTGTCTCCACAGAAGCTGTCAGGTGCAGCTTACAGCTCCCAAGCCACAGCACCTAGGTTTGTACAAGGCTTGGCCGGCCAGCAGGTACTGCCCTTTTTATTCTTCAGTTTGTTGTGCTCTTTCACTCTCAGGGACTTTTACTTCATCAGGAGATGTCCAGTAAACCTTTTAAGGGGCTCCCCAAAGTATTGCCTGTGCCTTTGTACTCCTAAGCCTGTGCAGAGAATCGTAAGCTTGTTATTAGTATAATGGTCCCAAGCGCAACAAAGGCTCCCACCTGCTCCTCCATGGAAGGGCGCCTTGGCTCCGTAACAATTAGCATCAATTACGGCAGGGCTGGTCGGGAACTGTGCACCCGTCCCTCTGTGGGCTGCAGGTGCAGGATTATCCCCCTGACCTTTCGCTCCCAGAGCCCCCTCTGATGATGGGAGCAGGAGGCAGTCAGATGAGAGCTGCATGCCTTTCAGCATTTGTGGTGAACATTAGCTATTCATGTCATTTCCAGAGTGCTGAGATTGGTTTCAGGAAACTACACAGAGAGCAGGCTCCCTCTCCTTGGCTCCGGTTTGCCCTGCTGAGTGCTCCCGTGCTCGTACATCCTCTCATTCCTCGGTATCCATGCTCTTGCTGCAGGAAAAGTAAATTCACGATATCATCTGTGAAGGAAAACACGGTTGTAATAATAATAGTAGTAGTAATAATAAAAAAAGAGAGCCCTACAGCTGGCTGGCTGAGTGGCAGACAATAGCATGCATGTAATACGCTGGGATAGACTTCTCTATTTCATTGCCTCGGCTTTTAGGTGCAAATGCGATGTCAGACCTCGTTTTAGTTTCAGTGTGCACTGTTACAGCCACTTGTGAAGGCAAGCAGTACAAAGCCAGACATACTGCAGATATATAGGTAGCACTCTGTCATGACAGATCATTTTGAAGAGACGCCAGCCAACTCTTTTTCTAACAACACTGGGGAATTTACAAGGTAAATTATGCCTGAACACAGAGGAAACAGTATCTTCCAAGTGGCAAAAATGAGGTTTTTTTCTTTATGTTTAAATATTGCTCATTGTTGATATGCCTTCAGAAAAGTAAGGGTAGGTTTTCTTCCCATGGACAAGTAATGCTCTTTATGCATTGCAAGTACTATATATCTTATAAATTCAGAATTTCTTTGTCATGTGCAAAACTACATACACTCATATGTCACATTATTGTCTCCTTAAAAATATTCACCAACAAGTAGGGGAAAAGGAGGGAGAAATCAAGCAAAACAATTACAGAGAAAAAGAAAAAGAAAAAGAAAAAGAAAAAGAAAAAGAAAAAGAGAAAGAGAAAGAGAAAGAGAAAAAGAAAAAGAAAAAGAAAAAGAAAAAGAAAAAGAAAAAGAAAAAGAAAAAGAAAAAGAAAAAGAAAAAGAAAAAGAAAAAGAAAAAGAAAAAGAAAAAGAAAAAGAAAAAGAAAAAGAAAAAGAAAAAGAAAAAGAAAAAGAAAAAGAAGGTATTGTAAGCCTTGTTCATCCAGAAAAGCAGTGCAGAGCAGAGCTGGGAACGATCTCAGAGTGGCACAGATCAGCTGGACCTGGGGTGGAAGCTGCTAAGGGAGAGAGGAATCCTTTGAGTATCCGAATAAGTCTGTCCCATAGAAAGACAGACAGCAAAAATATCCCCCAAACCTGTTTGATCTAAAAGTAATTATACACTTGGAGAGCAGTGTATGGTGTCTAGCTGCTTGGTTTTTTTTAAAATAAGTCTCTGACATTCTACCTCTGGAAAAATAGGTTGCTTTATGAATAGCCTGAACTGAGGCATTGGATATCACGTTGTCCATAGTTAGTTCATTTTTTGGTGTGGAAATTTGACAAGGAAAATAGAATTACTTGAAACTCTAAATGGTGAATTTGGCATCCATGATCTGAAATGTTCATGTAATTTATCCTAATGATACTTTAGGTTATATGGAGGATGACAGCAGCAAGGGATCAGGACAAGTGTTCTCAAAGAAACATTTTTTGGTTTTGTTTTAGGCAAAAGACCACAGCCGTGACCCTCTTACATATTTGTGAGTTAGCTATAACCCTGACCATATAACAGTGTAAAAATAGCATGAGTAAGAGGAGAACCAATTGTATGGTAGTTAAGTTGGAGACATTTAGTCATGCATTACAGTGATGATATGTCATTCTTAAAAACCAATAACATAAAAGCTTGGAATAATGTCTATTAATAATTATGCTCTTCATCATGGAGGTTTGTCTTTTATATTAAGTTATAAATCATCACCATTGCTCTCAGCAGAGAGAAGACACGGTAGATCTCACTAGAGGATAAATATTCAGTCCATCCTGTCAATAGCCACAGTATTTTTATGGAGCAGGAGATGCTGTGGGATTGCAATCATTTCGGAGTCTCAAATGTTTATAATGGCAGACACTGTAGGAGCTTTAGATTAAAAAAAGCATAGACCTCATGCCAGCTGGAGTATTGCGTGTCGAAGGAGGGAAAACACATAAGGAAGCTTATAGTTCAAACCTTCATGGTAACAAAACAGTAAAAAAAAGGCACTACACAACTTTCCTCAACAGAGGAGACACATGAAGTGCCACAAATCTTCCTTGAAGTTAATACAGTGGCTGAGAAAGAAGGCCATATGTGAGGTCTGTGAAGGTCTTTCCTACTAAGATTTTGGTGGGGGAAGGAGTGAAGACCCATTGTTTTTGGGAGGAGAGGGGTGAGTTGGTTCTATCCTTTATAGGAACTTTCAGCAACAGAGGAGAGAGGTTTCCGACTTCTGGAGAACATTTTGCTCATATACAGTTTAACTGACTTGTCAAACTAGTCTGGGAATAAGTAATATCAAAATAAAAGAGAGGGCCCTTTTTTGCTAGAAATGTTATAGTCTCACTTGTAAAAGAGCACTGGCAAAATTGAAAATAACTGTATTGTGATGCATCAGCTGCTGGGAAACTATAAAAGTGACAGAAAAATATCCCCCATTGGAGGGGCTGCTCTCCTTCAAGCAGTGCCTGCAAAGATGCCAAAACCACTTCAACTGCATGGATCACATCCCCTCCCAGCCTAAATAAATAAATAAATAAATAAATAAATAAATAAATAAAGTCATCCATCTTTGAGGGGAGTGTAGCTGTAAATACAACAGAGACAAAGGCTAGTTGTTGAATTACTGTTCCAAGCACAAAGAGGGAATTGAAGGGAAGGAGAAGGGAGGGGAAATCCCTCCGTGTTTATGAGCAAACATCAAAGAACCACTTCTAGAAATCTGAACACTCAGATAGGAGGGGAGGAAACAAAGCCTTGATAGGAAACTTGAAACAATTCAATAAACGCCATTGTGCATACCCATTCAGCAGGTTCAAGTTACACATTTACACAGGCATGGGGAGGTTATGTGCTGATACTCAGTATGTGTGAATACGTGTGTGGTGGATCCAGGAAGTATGCTAAATCTGTACAGGTGTAACATTGACCTGTACGTGAAAATGTATGTTTATGTTCCCTATTTTGCTAGAGATCAGTCGTGTCCCCATCTTTTCATTCACTAGAGGTTTGATTAATTAATTTCAGGTAGAACTTTGCTTATCTTTTTTTACTTTAGGCATCATGTAAAAGTTTTTTTATAGGAGATTAATTGATTAAAGACTCATCAATAATAAAATTATTGGCAAAACAAAATAATTGACTTAACATGTCAGTTTTTCCTCATGTATATGTATTTAAACGCACCTACACATATCCATATATATGTGTGATACTTCTCCAGCATATATGTAAGCATATTTTCATTACAGCCATTTCTGCCACTGATCTTAATGAACTCAAAATGTCTTCTGCATCATGCCTATGCACTTAGATTGGAAAGGTAGCAGTGACATTTTTTTGTTCCTGTATGTAAATACCATATGACTATCAAAAAAGTTAACAGTTTTAAACTAGAAAAGTTCGTGGGACTGTGAGCAAGATGCAAGTTTATGCTGTCTTATTTTGGCTTTAGTTAGTAACACCTATGAATACAGGAGCACCTGGATCATATTATCATCTGCAAATATGACACTGGAGGACATGAGTTTTATTCCTGCTCATTAGACCATTAGTTTTACTCCCACTTATATTCAACCTTTTGCTATATAGAATAATACCAAAATTACACCTGGCATATAGTTTCATTCTTTTGCTTTGAGACCTGCAGATCGAGGTAGTTTAGGATTGAAATAAGACACTCTGGTTCCAGTTACTGAAATCCATTCTTCAGCTGAGAGGAAGGAAGGAACAGGCTATTCATTAGCGACAAAAGAGCTGAATTTCATTGTTTTTCTTTGGTTCTGGTATTATTAAACTTTTTCAAGGTTTTGTTGTTGTTGTTTTTAACCAAATTCATCAGCTCCAGAAATATGTTTCATAACTAAAATAGTTCAAGAGCTTAATAAATGCCACTCTTCAGTAAAATTAGTGTTTTCTAACTATTTGCAAGACATGTTTATTGCTCATCATAAAAAAAAGTCAGACTGCCCTTATTCCATACAACTTAGATGATTATACATTTATAGGCATAGTTTATGGCAGTAGAACTGATGCTGTTGCTATCTCTTCTAGTGTCTGTGAACATTTCTGAAATTTTATGACTCTAGGTTCTAAATCTAACCATTGTGAGAATGTAATTATTGTCAAGGGCCACAAGCGAACAATATTGTCCTCTACAAGATGGAATTCCTTTTGTCACCAGTTCCAGAGCTGCTCAAAACCTCACCTCTTGGTTGAAAGAGATTATAGTAACACTTTGTTTACTGCTGATCCTCAAGTTTCGTTTCAAATTCTCAAAGCAGAGCTCCATCTAAAACCACTACCTTTCCCTGATTTTGTTAGAAATATGTGAACCAACACCCAGCATTTTGAAAATGGCTTCGAGTTCTTTTGAAAGCTTGTGGCCATTACAGTCCTTTCCTATAAGTGTAGTCTGAGTTACAGACTTGAAACCTGACATGAGGTGAGTTTCCCCTGAAATGAGGTCTTAACAGATATATTTCTATTTGATTCTTTGTGGGTTTTAGTTCAGATGTATCACCTAATGTCTATGCATTATCCAGTCATACAAAATGTGATCACTAGAATGAAATGCTTTATTGGAAGATACATATACATGTGCATACACATATGTGTACATGTACACATATATGTATATATTTTTTACTTGTATATTTCTGGTTGTTTCCTGTATTACAGGAGGTGGAGAAATGTTCCTTACACCTAGAGAAAAAGGTGAAGGTAAGGTAGCAATGCTTACTTACTTCCTGTCCAAGCCCATTCCAAATTTTCTGACCATCTTTGGGGATGTACTATATTCTGTAAGGATAAACCTGTAATTCATTACAGAGAATTTCTCTGTGACAATAAATCACTGCTCGATCTTGCTTTTATACCACTTTTTCACTTGCTGTTTCACAGTGGGACACAGCTCAGCCTGAGACAGATGTCTATGTAAGTGCTAGAAGTTTCATCCAAACTATCTGCCCAAGTTCCTACTGCAGACAATTGAGGCCTTCCAGAAGGCAAGTTCTTCACCGTATCTGAGACAATAATCACAGAGCTGGGATGAAGCTCCTTCCAGTGGTATTGATCTGTCCCCATTACCTCTACAGGAAGTTTGCAGGACTGTTAAATACCTAACACTTATACAGTACCCTCAGAAATCCTGAACTTTAGCCACTCATTAACTTTAAAAGGGCCAGACTTAACCTTCTGCAATAATTTGTTGCTTTTGCCTCATTGAAATCAAAGACTGTTAGGAGTCTATGCACCCTTGAGGAACAGTACCTGTGACTTTGGGCTGCATTTGACGCTCTCTGAGAAATCAAGGGACGACAGATCTCTTAAGTCCATTGTAGCCTTTGCTGTTTAGGAGACACATTAGAGAGACTTATACTGCTTAAATTTCCTATATGGATAGAACTCATCACCAGTAAAACCATGCCTCCAAGGAGAGGAGTTTCCTTGTTCATGAATGTCATCTCCAAACTGATTATGGCCGCAGGTGTCTCCAATCTCAGCTCCTCTGCTGAGGTTATTACAAGTCAGGATAAGCTGTGGTCTGACCTTGCAGTGTACTTCCTCTGCCAAAAAGAAAGAAAAAGAAGGAACAAGAGCTCCCAGGACAAGAAACGAAAATTGAGACAATGGGGAGACACTTTTGAGCAAAGCAAAATGCTGACAGTAGGAAGAATGTATTGCATCAAAACCTACATCTAAATTGAATGTATAGAATAATTTATTTTTCAACATACTCAATGAAAATTATTTTAGAATGTAATTCAGATCTTTGCACTGTTATATCAAAAATATCACACCAGAATTGAGAACAAAACCTCTGAAAATGTGGCAATGATGTCCAATATCTGAGTAATTTACTTCATTTTATCCCTTTAATGATTGTTTATCTTGAGGTGTTTCCTTTATGAACATGCTTATAAATCATAATCAAATCATCACCTTTGTGCTTATTCTGATACATAGATTTTTGTCTATTCATCCATTTTGAAGTAGATTTTCAATATTTGAATTATTCAATTTTCTTTTCCAAACCCTGTCCAGCTTATCAACTCTCTTTTAAAATTATTCTAGTGCACATCAGAAGTAGAAATAGTAATATATTGACGGCCTCACTAGCCTCCAAGTAGTGTAAAAAGAGCATTCTCACCAGTTGTGGATGCAATCTACTGTAACAGCAATTATAAGGGAAGGCGATGAGGACACCTTGCCCACTGAGATTCAAAAGGTAATTTGGGATAACAGGACTCAATTTGAAAAGGATTTCCAATCTTGGTGGTATGTAGATAATTTCACTTATGACCCCACTAACAGTAAAGCCACAGCTTTTGTTTTGACAATACGCGATGCTTCAATATACACCATATACCAAATCATTGTGCTGGGATTAATTCACCATGGAACTGTACTCTGTCCGTTAGAACACAGAGTATGGGTCAAACAAAAAGGGAACAAATGGCAAACTATTGATGTTGATGCATCTGTTGCACAGGAACAACAGGGACTTATTTGTGAAAGTAATGCTATTAAGGACCAAGACATTTATTCTGACACTGAACAAAATGTTTGTCATTTTCAAATACATCCTGATGAAACTGTACTTATATAAGTTGGAAATGGATGTGTTTGTATAAGAACCCTTTGTGATTCTATATTTATACATAACACCACTGTAGAGACATATAATCAGTCAAATATCTGTATCTGTAATTTTACCAAAATTAGGGGATATGACTTTAACTACTCAGCTCCTGTCACAACCCTCCAATTGCTACAATCTAACTATACATTCTATCAAGATTTATTGCCTACCCCTATTGGAATGAATCTCAAATTGGTAATAAAACTTTTGCAACATGATGACCTGAGTCAATTTCTAAAACAAATTTGGACAATGGACAAAGAATCTTGACTACCGTCCATCATGATGCAGAGGAGAGACACCATGTGCTACAAGAAGTGAAGAAAGATGGAGAACATCACTGATGGGAAACTTTTTGGATGGTCACCAACAGCAACTGGAATTTGGAATTTGATGCTGCATCCAATTGTAGTTTTGTTAGTTTTGACCTTATTATGTCTATCGCTAATAAGAATTTTGTATATCAAAGTTTGGCAAAAGCTAAAACAAATTATGTCAACCTAACATGTAAAACACATACAATCAACTGATTCTGTATGTGTATATACAATTGTATATAACTAGCATTAATTGTGACCCTTAAACCAAACAGCTTATCAAATAATTGGACTCTTACCACTGATCTGAAATACACCACATATTTATAACACAGAGGCAAGAGGAAACCGTGCTACCACTCCGTGAGTCAATAAAGTGGATTAACTGTAGTCACAGGGTGGAGCCTGCTAGCAGTACTAGCAGTAGTTTGGTATAAGCTCCAAAGGAGGTAAAGGCCTGAGCTGTAGCGAGGCCAAGAAATCCTGTCCTCTAAAAACCCACAAAGGAACAGAGTGGCAGAGTGAGCATCGATGCATATGAGCTTGGATTTCGGATCATGTGATTGACACATGAACAGTGAGTGGCTTTTTCAAGACTCAGTTATCAAGGAATAAAGTTGTGGGTGCAAGGGGTGTCATGCATACCTTTCCCATTTCATGTAATTTGACTACAAGCCAACCACTTTACTGCACAAATATGACAGCCCAAGTGAGCCTTCTTTGAGGTCTCCCTGCTAAGTAGCGTGGCTGCATGGTGGTGATCTCCCCTGGAGCTGGGACACCTCTCAAGGTTGTTCCTCTAGGCAGAGAGACCTTTTACCAATGACAGATCTTTGGTAAGTGACTGATAGCATGCTGAATTAATACTAATGAAACATTACTGATCCATGTAGTTACTCAATATTAATTATTACAAACTTTGCATATATAATCCTTAGACATAAACCATTGACCAAGTCTGGGACTAGGATTGGACCTAGCCACACCTAGACTCTTCTGAGTGGGAGTTTAGAAAGAAAGGGGGTCCACTCTGAACCTCATGAATCAATGGGAGGGTCTTCCTTACCCTTCTGTGTCTCTGGTCTTTGTGCAAATCATGCTAACTCGATTCTGACTCAATTTTCCTTTGTGTGTTTCTTCCATGCAGTAATTAATAGAGTGAACCTTGCCATCAAACTTTTACAACATCATATTAAAACCACTTTTGCTAATACCTGTGACAGTAGTTCCTTAAGTGATCCGAACTTTGTTAAATTCCATCTAATTTATTGAACTCTGTCAAATTATTGTTTCACCTCAGTAAAATATATTGCTGCTTCTTTCTTTTGGGTGAGGCGCATTCCACTCCTTCGCGAGTGGCCACAGGGAGGAGGAAGAAGGGACTCTGCCACAGGGGCTCCTTGGCAGGGGCTGGCTCAGACGTAAACAGAAATTTGAGTCCATTTGTTCTAATCTTTCCAAAAGCATTTAGGCCATCATATTTTATGGGGAAATGGTTGCAAGAAATTTAACTCTGTTGTGTGTTATATTAGACAGAGCGCTGGAAACTTTTCCATGAATATTCATTCAAATTTGAACATGAATTTAATTCGGACCATGCTAATGACCCTGTCTTTCTAAAATTTGCCTAAAATAAGTGTGTACATTCAGATGGAAATTTTTCAATTTACAATTGCAGTTTGTATAAGTTATTTGCTTATAATTATATGTTTAGCCGAAGTGAAATGCAAATCAATGTACTTTCCATTACATAAAGATGACAAAGGAGCTTTTAATGGCCTGAAGAGTCTTTTGTTGGAAAGACCTTGTGTTTAAATGCAATGGACAAGAAGAGATGACAGACCACACTGGCATTTCACATCTTGCAATATTATTGATGACAAAGAGAAAGAAAAAAAGGAAGGATTAGGAGGCTTGAGAAAATAAGTTAAATATTTGATATATGAAATGTGTGGTAGCAGCAAGGTGTCCACTGTAAATGTCACTGTAGGGAGAGACTTGTTTGCTTAAAAAGCGAGAGACTAACAAGGAAGAGAGGAGTTTTGATTTTAATAGCATTAAAAAGCTACTTGAAATGACGGCAATAAATGACACCTGCCTCAAACTGTTGACCCTTTAAAGGACCTTGTCAAGTAGGTTGAGCTTAGAGGCTGTGTTTATTGTGATGGGATAGATAGAAAGATGAAATACTCAAATACATCAAAGTAACAGTCCAATTAAAAGACTTGATTCCTTATTATTTCTCACACATTCACATCATTGACTTAGGTGGAGATAGCTTACATAAAAGTAAAACAGTGGAGGGAGAGTGGACAGCCATGGTGTCAGTAAAGGGCAATTGGCACATCTCTGACAACATTGTTTGAGAAATTGGCCCTTAAATATTTACAGTATTACCGGTGATCTGACTCTAATCTGTGCAAATGTCTGGTGATAAAACCAGGTTCATGTTTATCAGCCAGAGCTGGTGTCTCCCCATGGCACTATTGCTCACTTTAGAGTTAGATTCATCTCACCGTACAAAGAATGCTATACATTTTAAGACAGTGATGTTTCAAGCCAACTTTTGTGTGTCTGGTTTGGATATCAAATTCCTAATACATGCTGTACATGCTGTAATAGGAACGAAATGTCTCACTATAACATATTGCCACAATTTAGTGCACTAAGTTAAAGCTAATGGCAATGTGTTTATGAAACAGTATGATTTCATTGTCCTTAAACCCTCTCTTTCCCCTGTAGCTTACTGGACAACTTTATTTCAAAGTCAGTTCAAATAGCTGCAGGAACATTACTGATGCCTCTACGTGAGCTGTCTCTTGGGCGAATAATAAATAGTGAAGAGAATTGGGAAGGAGAGCTGCCAGGAGAAGGCTGGACTGGTGCCCTCCGCTGATGAGGTTAGGCTGTTGCACATGCGCTGCTGGTATGTCCGGGAAGGGCTGGGATGCCAAAAGGGAACACTTGTCGGCATGAACCAGCGCAACCTTCTAAAAAATCTTGGAAGCATTTAAGGCCCAGTAATTGGGCGTATTCTAGTTTGGTTTTCTTCCAAGTGGGTTCTTCTCCAACTCTTCCTAGCTTGGAAATATTAATGAATTATCCTTATTGCTGAGCAATGCATTTTCCACAGAGAGCTGTTCCAGTTGTTTTAATGCATTTGCTTCACATTCATCCACATAGGGATTTTTTTTGCCCACTTTCCACGGCAAGTCTAGCAAACAAGCTTAGTATCTGCAAAAAAGGAGTGCTAACCTCACACATTTTTGAAAGCACTATTTAAATTGGGGACTTAATTAAACTTGGCCAGACAGCTCATTTGATTTTTTTCATCTGTTTGCACAATGAAAGCGTACTGTTGTTGTTTGTAGCTACATAAACTTTAAAACTAAACAGTGGGATATACACATGATAATGCCTCTTCCCTGATCCCTGACCTTTAAGAATGAAACTGGAGAAAATAGATTAAGTTTTGTCCTGTTTTCAGGATTCCTGTGTCAGATGTTATGCCCATGAAATATCTGACACAAGACAGAAATAGTTCTGTGTGGCTAAGGCCAACAATGCATCATAGGTTTTGGATGGTAGAAAGTGAATGATAAGCTTAGCATGAAAGAAATACATACCGAAAGGGAATCTCTGAGGAAATACCAAAGCATTCTGAACAAATCAATACCAAGGTGTTCTGAACAAATCAATAGAAGAATTTCACTTTTTCTTTATTGACAGTTTATAAAGAAGAAAAATGGAAAATGCATGTTATCAAATTATTGTTGACAAATTAGTCACTATGTCTAATCAGTATCTGCTGAGTGATGTTTTCCTCCTTTGAAATTCCCCCTTAGACTCCTCTTTGCCACAGCTTCAGGTACACATTGCCCATAGGGGGAGAAAGAAGTAACCTCACACTATCCCTCAGCGGCCAGCTTTCTAGCTCAGTCAGTTTAACGCTCAATTCCTTCATTCACATTTGTGATTGCTATAGTAACAGTGAATCCAACAGGCAACTAATTTACCAAATGGTCTCCAATAAATGCCTGAAGTTCATTGCTCAGGTTTTCAATTAGTAACTACTGGTGGCTATTTTTAGGACTTAACTCAGGAACTCCATTTGAGATGCCTTATAGGAGCCCAAATTACAGAAAATGTGAAGTCTTGTAAACGAAGCCTCGTATTTTATAAAGCAGAATGCTTATGACATCACTAAAATTGAAGCAACATTTAGCTGCCTAAATGACACACAATAGTTTTGTTGTGATAACAGCACTTAGGAACCCAAGCCACATGAAAAAAAAAACAACAGAACTGGAATGCTTAGCTAGCTGTCAAGGATCATAAAAGTGAAGCACCTGACCCCATCGTGGTGATTTAAAGCCTGTAGGTCTTTCTAGAAAGCTGGAGAAGGTTTGTACACGTGAAAGCTTATATGCTCAGGAAGCCAAAAGGAAACCTTAGAAAGGACTGCATCTCAATTACTTCCTCCTGACAGGTACTAGGTAGCCAAACCATTAGGTGAGTTCTTCTATGAGAAGACCCATGGCATAGGATCTACTCCTGCAGTGTGGTGCCAGACTGAGCAGTGCTCATGCTTTCCGAAAATGGCTGCTACGGAAAAAGTGTTTATGGCTTGGGCGATAGCCTAGTTATTGGGTCACTTGCAGTGAAAGTGGAATACCTCTTTTCATTTCCTTCCTCACCCTAAAGCATTTGAAACATAGCTTTTTCCACGACATAGAAGGCTGACCTCATAAGTTGACATAGTGAGTTAGAGTATTTTGGGAGGGAAAATAAGCATTGATACAGATGCAAGGACATTTTCTAATTCAGTGCTAGCATCTTCAACGTAAGCTCGTGTAATGGGAAAATCTGAGCAAGCCATATATTATAGGAAGAGCAACGACTGCAGATTGTCATTTGCTTTTATTTTTATTTCAGAATAGGAAAAGGGGTAAGAATAACAGATTCAGCATGTCTTTAACAAAAAAAAAAAAGTTATGTGTGTCAGCATCATGTGGTAGGAAACAGGCAAAAAAAAAGTGGCAAGTTTCTGCCTATCTGGGAAGGAGAAGGAAAAGAAGTACTGTCGTATCAGCAATTGCCAGCAGTATTTTTAAAATGCCATTATGGCAACATTTTTCTTCTGCAAGCTCATCTGTTGAAAGAGAGACTGGTTAAATAATAAAATAAATACATAAATAAATAAAAAGATTGCCAACTAGTCTGAGGGAGAAAGTGGAAGCAGAAAAGCCTGACTGGCATGCAACCATCAAAAGGTCAGAAGTTCAAATCTTGCTCTTGTTTGATTATTTCTAGTCCACCACTGTACAGAAAGAATGATAGCTTTCAAAGGAAAAATGAGTGAACTGAAGACTGATAATTCCCAACATGATTACAAGTTGGAGAGCAAATTAATCAGATAAAAATGATTTTGCAATGACAATGCTGTTGAGTTATTACTCTAGGAGCTCCAGAGTGTGTTAGTGTCTGGCTCCTGAATTTTTCCAGTGAGCACCTTTTCTCTCCTGTTTCCCTTTCCCTTTGAACTGTTAATTAATCGTTTTGGCTTGTGTTTGAGCTCTCCTGCATTTAATGCACATCTTTGAAACTGGTGGCCTAACACATGCCTCTTTCAATTAGGTGCGATGGCAAGGCAGGCTTGAAATAAAAACATGAAATCAACTACAAGCAGTATTGTAATTAGCAGTGGATCTGGACTGCTCACTACAGCCCCTTGCCTCTCCATGTTGAAGCTGTGCCTGATATAAGACATAAAGATTAGAAGTAGGTCATAGGAGTAGCTCATGAATAGTTAATAACTATTTAGCTACTGTCTTGAGTAGCTGTTGAGAAAAAGGTGGAGGGGGTGGGGAGAAACAACCACAAACATTAATCTATAGCAGCAAATAATCCATTGCCTCAGATGGTTCCAAATAGGCCAATGGACAGGAGCCCACTTAAAAGAGTAAGTTTAAAGGAGTACGTTTCAGAAAAATGCAAAATAAGACTCCTTTGACTGAACAGTAGTTGAGAAAAACTGCTTTTATATGTTGAAAATACAGGAAAAAAGAGCAGGAATATGCTTGCTTTCTGGAAAAGGCAGTTAACATTGAAACCACGAATACCCCCGACTTGTTATTTAGTGGTCTGTTCAATGAATGACTAACACAAAGAATGAAATGAGAAATATGACTGCCCTGCTGTTTTGCAAGAGAGTAAGTTAAAAGATAACCTGTCATGTGCCATAAACATTCATCACACTTTCCTTCTTCTATTGCATTTTAAATTGGTGATTAATAATACTAATACAACTAAACATAAGTTCAATACATGCAGTAGGTAATTGCATGAAGGATGGACTAGACACTAAATTCTGCATTCTACTCCTGCCTCTGCCACACATTTCTCAGTCCTCTGACAAGCCATACACTGGACATGAAGGAATTTTATTGCTAAATACTCAGAAGAGAAACCAGCGATATGTACAATGGTGCACAAGCAAGCTGTATTAAAATTTGGAAAAGAGCCGACTGCCTAGCTCTTACAGAAATTACAAATTGCAAAGAGTCTGTAAAACAGAAAAAGCTATTTGCTAAAATGAGATTGAGTCTCCTAATGAATTGTACAGCTAAGTATCTTAAAAAACTTTGTCTGATATCCAGAAGTTATCATGTAGTAGGGTATGGTGTAATTAACAGCCAAATTTACACTGTAGTAATTTTTTTGATTTCCTGAGTTTCTCCATCTGTAAAGTGAGTATTGCAAAACTTAACTCTCTCCTTTGCAAGCTTTTCTGAGAATTACTTAACAATGAAGACATTAAATGCTGAATCAGTCCAAGTGGTAACTCTCCCCTTAACATTTGTTAAGAATTGCAAAAGTATTTGTACTTCCACCCTTCCCATACATAACTCATGCATATCTGTGTTGGAAAGCTGTACTGAGACTAGAGGGAAAGATTCTTCTTCATGAAGCTATAGGGACACAACAGGCTCAGTCTATAATCCCCCACTCAGCTCCAGGGAATGAAATAGAAAATCTGTAGCTGATTAGAAGCCTTTTTTTACACACATTTTGGCTGCAGCCAGTATCTTATCCAGCTTTTCCCCTAAGCATACTTCCATCTTAAACAAAGGGAAGAGAACTCTGATGAAGATCAGACTCTGTTGCAAAGAATTCTTCTATTTTGTTCCAATGAATATCACATTGATTTTATTGTCTTATGTCTCTGTGCTTAGAGAAACAGAAATTTCCCCCAGGTATTATTGTTATCATCTTCTCTTATGAAGTCTTTGTCAATAATTGCACCATATTTTTTCTAATGTAACATGACACTATTAACTTTTTAGGATGAAATGAAGAGAATGCCCGAAGAGATACTGTGTATTTCTAGAAGATATTAAAAATGCTGCTGAATTACAGATATAACTATTCAGTTAATTATCTTAGTGAAAATAATAGCTCTGAATATTCTTTCTTTTAGACAAGAGAAAACCAGCAGTAGTTATATGAAATCAAGGAAATTGCACATTTGTAAAAACACTGTGAGATAAGTGCCACTTAGAATGGGCATAAAAGGCTCCTGTTTCTGTTTTTCTGTTAGGGAGCTTGGGTTGGGTTTGGGGTTTGGACTTTTCTTTTTATTTGGGTTTTGTTTTTTTCCAAAGCTAAACTGGGAATCTTCAGGTCTGGAGAAGAGACCGATGAGGGAGGATATGACAAATGTTTTGAAACTACAGAGGTGGTGGATGACCCCCCACAATACAAAACCTGGTAGGTGCTCCCACAGCACAAGGGAGCTGAGAGAAGAAGTAAGAGCAGTACCTCTTCCCACTATTGGTAGTGACCCTCTGGGGAATGAGGTCCACCACAGATAGCTGAGAGAGGCAGGCAGGACCAGCACGTTCAAACAGGTGCCTTCAAGCATGGATATTAAAAGGATGAGGCAGGGGTATATGATCCCTGACACAGCAGACATGGATGCTGAGGGAGTGTCAAGAAGGGAACCGCAGCAAGCAACCAGTCTCCCATGGTTTCCTCAACACCACCTCCTATTGCCACTGCTGGAGACAGAGTATTCTGCTAGACATACACGGATCAGCTCCGTCAGGAGATTTCTGAAGTTTGTCTGTTTTTAAAAACATTCCACTTTATCCTTTAATAAACAAGATTCTGTGAAAAAACAAGGTCGTATTTAGATACGGTGAGATCAAGAGAAAGAGGGTATTTAAAAACATCACATGCATTTCTGATTTAGCTTTACTCTGGTATAGATGTCTGTGGCTTTTGACCACAAAATTACAACACAACCCTCTGACATGGTAAGGATTTGTGGTCCTTGTCAGATTTTATCTGTTAATATCCAGAAGGTGTTAGCTACTGCATACTCTTAATTTTATATGAGAGGGAAGGAGAGAGGCCAGACAGCAGAAACAGCTGCAAAAGCAGCCAAAACCCAGAGTACTGGGTGGCATCTGTAATACAGCAGCCACTCAGGTCACCTTCCTCCCCATCAGCCTCAGACATGCAGCTTCCCTCAATGACTCTGGAAGCAATCAAACCCCAATTATGCTTTATAATTCCCAGTCACATTAATTTGGAATGACCAACTAGTAGAGGCAGATTCAACAAGCAACTTTTGCCAATTCTGGTGCTGTCTGCACTGTCATTTTCTCTCTCCCTGTTTTGTTTCAGGATCCTAGTCCTTTGATTATCCACAGTGTCCCTCGGCCAAAGCAACACCGCACTGTCCTGGGGCAAGCGCTATGCCATATGAATGTGAATGAATCTTCCCTTCCCTCTTCTCACAGTTAAAACAGGAAATTTAGCCTGCAAGGATTCAGTCTCTCACCTCCATACATGCCAGAATACGCTCACATGTTGAGTTTGAGCTCTGCAAAACTGCCAAGTTCAGCCTTGTCAGTGCTAACAGACAAAAATGTTTTACTTGCCAGAATTCAGACCTTTATTCCAGAGTGAAATTTCAGCATTTCCATCAACAGGCGCAGATCTAGCCATAAAAATGATGAAATTCACAATTAAGATTTTTTTTTTTTTAATGGATTTGTCCCAGGCTGGACATTTTCAAGAAAATGAAAGGATTTTGGAAGGGAAGAGTATAGGATGTTAATGGAGTATAAACACATAGGAAAAGGGGACTTCAGCAAAATAGATGTCCTCCCTGATCATAATCTCATTAATATATTTGAAGCTTCAAATAGCTTACTGCTAGTTTCAGAGCCGATTAACTTTATGCAGTTGGCTTGGCAAGATATGCATTCTCCAGGTAGATGAATAGATGGAGTGAGGATCCAGCTAGTCCTCCATTGGTTTGTAATAACAGCAAAACCTGCTCCACCTCCCCACAGCTTTTCCTAATTCATGTTCTGCCATCTATCCTGGCATGTCTTTCTTACTGTGACTAGGTGGAAAGGGGGGTTGAGAAATCCACATGCCACCGAGGGACTGTCTTTAACATTTCTTATAATGGGGGAAAACCCCTGATCTTTCATTTGCGTAGGAAAGAGGAATCAAAAATGGCCTGAGCAAAAATTGCTGGAACATGTGACATCCCGTACTGAACTTGCTATTCTTTCCAGAAAAATGTCTAGCTAGCATCAGCACAGAAGAAATTCATAACCAAAATAAAATGGCAGAGTGCCAGATAGTGCTTCAGTGCTTACGGCTGTTGTAGATTTTTTTTTTTTTTTAATTAGAGATATCTGTGCATCCCAAAGGTCAAAGCCACTTCCAGAGACCAAGGTGTCATGAGTATATGGCGGCTCTCAGCTTTGCGCAGGAGCAGTGGAAAGACCATTCACCGAGTAACTCTGTAATGTGTGTTGCAGCTGTCATTTCAGTCTTCTGAAATTTGTGTTAAAAGATGTCTCACTTTAATAATTTTCCTATTTAAACCACAGGGACTGATCTGTGTGGTCATATATGAAGAACTGATATGCCCCTCAGTGAGGGTCAATTATCGTCTCACCTTGCTGTCATGATAGATCATGCTGTTTTGTTTTGTGGCAGCTGTCATATTTTTCAAGAAGCATCTGAACCTGAGTTCCCATCTTCACAAGAGTTCTCCAAGAAGACTATCGGGTTGAAGTATTCAATATCTACTGATGAAAACCATACCTCTGCAAAACAAGCGAAAATTATTTCTTACCCCACTTGAAGTTTTTAATAGTGGGCTGGAGGATGCCAATAAAAAGAAGAAAGGTAGGAAGAATGCTGTAGTTTACTAGATAACTGAGGGACCCCGCACATATATGACATAGAAAGTTAACAATGTTAACTAACCCAAAGTTAACTCAAACTTCCAACTGAAACTCAGCATATAAGAAACCCCCTCTACCGTCTTGTCTTCAGCTCTTTAGTACAGCCACATTTTGCTTTTTTTTTGAGCTCAATATTACAAACTGCAAAATACTTTCTGAAAGCCGTCAACTACTCTCAGATTCTACAGAGTGTGGTAAAACTTTGTGTCCCTTGAAAACCCCAGCACCTCAAGGGGTCAGAACCTTTATTCCAAAAACAAAAATAGTCTGGAAGTTCAGCTTTCTGCTGTGAAGTCAGAAGTACCACAGTTTTAGGTTTATGGGCAATATTTCATTAGGGAAGAAATGTCGGGTTTTGTTGTTGCTGTTGTTTGCTCGTTTTATCTTTCTTTTAAAAATTCCAAAGCACTGTTGTGAAGCCTGCAAGATCCTGTGAGTGGAAACTGTGCATGATGAGAAGCAGAAAGTTCCTTAAAAGACTATCTGATAAGCCCTAAAGTAAAATTGAGTTGTATTCACGTTAAGGTTATCTGCAGAGATTCCACTACTGAACAACAAGTTCTCAGGAAATTGTAAATATAAAAGCCAGGCATTTGTGATGATTTTAAGAACACATGTGTGCTGTCATGAAAGAGAATCATTCCATCTTCATGGAGTCACAGACTTTAAAGGCCAGAATTTACTTCCTGAAAAACACAAGCCAGAAAACTTCACCCAATATATTTTGTACACGGTATTTCCTTTATTTAAATAAATTGCAAGTAGTATTAACTTGATAGGGTGATTAAAATAGTTTCCATAGACAGTCTTAGGGAATGCCATTCTTTGAATGAATACATACACAATTGGTCTAAACCTTCTCTGGCGAACCTGCACTGAATTGGAATTACAGATGTCACACAGCTGCCTCAGTGTTAGGTGCTGGGAAAAAGGAGGCCAATACAGCATGATTTGTTAGTACCTATACCCAGTAAACACAGGGCTTTCTCTGAAGCATCGTCACCTCAAACTGGCAGGAATCTGTCTTTTGCATTAACATTATTTTCCCTGTAACTGTGGAATTATCGGATTGGCATCAAGGGCTTGTGCAGCAAGCATGGCAACAAACACAAACAGACCAACACCATATACTTGTGAGTCAGTGGTCGGCATATCAAATGGCAGACAGGTGAGGAAGACAGCATGCCATCCAACAGGCAGAACCAGTATAGAGAACAGAAAACAGGGCTGTTTGACTTGAAATCTTATCTTTTCTATCTTAGAAAAGATTCTCAGGGTCTTATCTACCAAAGCAGATTTCTTTTTTTTTTTTCCTCAGATTATACTCTGTCAGTTTTCTAGGGGTTATTTTGCTCCCAGACAGTTTGTATTTTTCAAATCATAACATCTCCAGTACAGTGGCACTTGGAATACATCCTCCCTTTGCTCTCTCACTGCTTTCCGTTAATTACCAGTCTCTTTGTAAAATGGAAGGGTCCTTTCCTCAGCTGCCAACAGACTGAATTGGTACAGTCCAACACTCTGATTTTCCGTGCTTTTCAACAAGACATAGCCTATGATACAGCTGAGCAGTTGCCTGCAAATGGCTAGAACTCTCCGTCTTTTTTGAGACCCGATGTAAATCTCAGCTGGAAAGGATCCAGGAAGAACAAATGTCGCTGTACAATCACACAAAGGCTGCACACTATACATGCTATACAATGCACTGTCTGTGGGCCTATTATTATACCCCCAAAATCCAATCTTTTGCTCTCACAGTTTCGCAAGCAGACTGCTCCCTCGTATCCTGAGCTGGATTCATTGCTGCCTTGCCAGAGCCTCGTGCAGCAGCATGATGATGTGCACCCTTGGGTGCAGGCAGAGCCGAGCGATGAGCACGGCAGCCAGGGAGGCTGCTCCTTCCCTGACGCGGCCTTCACACATGCGCAGAGCAGAGAAGCCATCTCCCCCAGAGATTTCCACGCTTCCTCCTGTAAAAGGCTTAGAAACTCTCCCCTGGTCCAAGAAGAAGAGGGAAAAAAAAGGAATAAAAGACCCTAATTAGCTAGACATTTGGGTTAACTACTCCATGAGCTGGAACGAGAGGTTTATTACATTTATGGCTGGCTTTTTATCTAGCGAAAAAGGAGTCAAAATGTGTAGTGAGAAGCAGTTGTGGTCACCTCAGGGGGAAAGCACAAGAAAGTTAGTCATGTGTCTTAATTTACATGTTGTCTCAGAGAAAGGTCAAATGTCATTATTTATTTTGAGACAAAAAGCTTATGGGGAGGTGAATATATGATTATGTCTCTCTCCTTGGTCTCATTTCCTGCCCTGGAATGAAGGCGGATCAGCTGAGCTGTAGCACACCCAGCACGGACACTACAACATTCATCTGGGTGGGGATGAGATGTTTATGTCAAGGCAGCAAATGTGCTGTTTATTTAACTCAGCGCAGCCATATGACCTTCAGATGGCAATATCATGATCAGCTTTAACACATGAACAGAAATGATTGGACAGATGTAAAAAGTCCAGAAAAGCCTTGTAATGGAGATCATTCCTTCAGAAGAGGTTTATTCACTGTCCACAGTTTGCAGCTGCAAAATAGTTCCGTTTCAAAACGTTTCTGGTAGCTGTAGGTGGGGCACCTTCCAGCCAATATCTGAATAAATGGCATGGTACATTTTAAGAGAACTAAAGTAAGCTGTAACACAGAAAGTATAAAATCTTTGTACTTCGTAAAAAATGTAATTAATTAAATGGTTATATTCATTGCTATCTGAACCCTAAGAGTGTTAAGAGCTCTCCTTATGAATCAGAATATTTTCTGAAATCAGAAAAAATATTAGCCATCTAAGTAATGATTATAATTATCTTACAGTGCACTGCGTTAGTCCTTTTCCAGTATACATTAATATGATGCTCTGAAGTGCAACTCATCATTCTGAAATGAAAAAGGAAAATGCAGCAGCAAAGAGCCTAAGCATCCATTTACATTTTGTATGTCAGCACTCCTCTAGTCATGCATATATATATACACGTATGTATATATTTATATATGTGTACTATCACTATATAGCAAAAGTATACATACCAATATACAAGAGTTCAAATGGGAAATTATGGGTGAAAGTTCAGCACCCAAAATATGCCTCATTTGCTTTGCTTACATAGATTGGGAGAACAGAACTAGACGTGCTTGGCATTGTAATGCTTTTTATAAGTAAAACTCCTAAGAACAGAGAGTTTTATACAGGGTCTCAGAAATCTTACCTTTGCTCTTTTCTGGATTCCCACTCTGTAAGGACTATGTGCCAAATTCTCTGCTGTGACAGCCAGGCAACACTGTAGGCCTAGAAGCTGCTATGATTTCCTCCTGGAGGGAAGTGGCCCTTTCCTGACAGATCTTGATCATATTCATTTAAGCTCTCGGTTGCCAAGGTTTTGAAATTGAGGCCCTCACTTAAATCATGTCAACTGCACCCTCCTTAGCCTTAATACTTAGCATTCCACACTTGGTCTTTTTTTTTCTTTTTCTTTTTTTTTTTCTCTTTTTCCTAAATTTGAATGCAATGGAGATGATGAATTTTCTTCTGTTCTGGTTATACATTTCTCATTCTCAGGGTACACCATGAAGGGCATCTGCAGGAGGTGAGCAGAAGTTGGTTCTGATTTCAGGCTCTGTGCAAACTCAAGCAGGACACTGCTGTTTTGGTACCAGACAGTTCATAGCTGAAATCATAAACAAAGCTTTCTTTATTAAGTGAAAATCAAGGAAAGCAATCATGAGACCTAGTATATCCTCATGTTTCATGTGCATATCTTCAGAAACTGCACTTTAAATTTAGGGAAATTGAACATAACTGTTATGTGTGTGTGTGTGTGTATTTATACATATATGTACATAGATATATTTAGCCTAGCAGTTGAATGTCATAAACAGAAAGTGAATCTGACTCCAGTCAGCTGAAGTCCCAAGAGACAAGGATGACAGATTTAAGTGAAACCTGAAAGTTATTGGGGCAGAAAGTGCTGCCCACAGTACTCCGAGGGAGCAGTCTCTCCTGAAGGACAGGCTGCCCGCTGCATGCAGCAGGAACTCCTGACTGCTCCCGCCTGAAGGTCTGCAGCAAAGGGACGGACAAAAGGCTTTGCTCGAGGTAGCACCTTCACTCACCATCAGTGTTGCACCGTCATTCAAAAGCACCTGACTTCCAGGCAGGCTGGATGTTTAAAGCTTTTCTTGCCACTCTTGATATTCATTTTTCTCAACTGCCAACAAGCAGCGGTGTCCTGTGCTTACGTGAAGGTGGGTGAAGCACAGCCTCAGAAGTGTGAAACAGCCCCCTTCAGCACTAGGAAGGTGGCAGCCCTGGTGAGCACATGTGCTCACTGCTTCATGGTTTCTGTCGTCCGTGAGACGCGGGGAGAGTAATGCCTGCCCGTTCCTACTGAGTGCAGCCTGCCAGCTGCGAGGTGTCAAAGAAAATACAGCATGTTTACTTTTCTATCTGCTCTCCTAAAGCAGCCCTACTGTAGCTATCAGGCGTCTCATAGGAAGGGGAAAAAAGCAGTAAAGAGTTAAAACCCAGGAAGATATTAATGCCTGAGCATTTTAAGAAGTCCTTTGCCTGCTTTATAGACCACCAAATAATTTTACGTAGCATAATACAGAGGAAATGTAGCTGAGGTTAGGCTGATTACAGTTTCATTAAAACTGCAAGCGTGTGACATATTTCTGTGGATTAGAAAGCCTCTCTTTATTGGACAAGCAGTGCTCTCCGCTGAGGTGCAGCAGCAGCAGCACTACCATTGTCACAAATTAGGGACCTGGAATTTTTGCAGTCTTATTAGACTTGACACTGGCTGCCCAGTCCCTAACTAGGGCCAGTAATGAGAACCTCTATTCCTATCAGAAATTTATGCTTTTCCTCTGCAATAGACAAGCAAGGGCAGAGGCTTCAAGAAATTAACTGAAAACAGAACTGTAACTAATCTGTTTATCTAATTTTTACCAGATGTGCTAAGGTAATCTTGCAGAAGGAATCAAATGAAATCAGCACAAGCACCGCTGCTTCACTGAACTTTGGGGACTGCTGAGCATAGAAGTAAGTGTTCAGAGACCAGAACAAAAGGGTAGTAGATTGTAAACCTTTTTCCCTGTTATGAGCAGAGCAATGAAGTGAGACTACCCAGTTTTTCCCAAAATGCTCTTTTTTTTTTACTTACCTTGCTGGGCAATCATACAATACAAGATCAGACCACATGTTCAGTGCTGTGCGGGGCAATTTGCTGGCTGTACGATCTACAATTATACATTTCAGAATATGAAATGATGTATGAAATAAAATATCATAGTCCACTGCACCGAGAACAGAGGGAGTGCTGCATAGTCACTGGTAGTGGCATTGACAGATTGAAGAATCCAGTTCAGCGCAACTTGTACTGAGTTCTTCAGCTCCTATAAATCATATGGAAAATCTTCTCTGACTAAACCTTCCTGGAATATTTTTTATTTTTTTTTTAAAGCAAAAGAAGCCTAACAGAGACAATAGTTGATTGTCATACTTTTATTCTGAAATAAAGTTTCTCCTCTCCAGAACATTTGCAAAGAATTTTAAATGCCTCGCCCTAATGCTGTATTTGAACAACATGCTCTGATTACATATTGCTCTTCACTATTAAATCAACACAATGATTTTAACTTTCTCTGTCCTCTCCACTACCTTTTAGCCTTCCAGAAGTTTGTTGCAAACTTCATATCCCCTCATGTCCTTCTAGAGTCAGGCCATACCTGTTGCTTTAGAATTGGAAGAGAGATAAAACAGACTACAAAACACACTGTTGATGGACAGGGTGGGGATACTGGAGTCCGCAGAATCAACTGCCACAAACTGATTGTGCTGGACAAAGGATTTTATTTCATCCAAGCTATAAAAATTGAAAGGTGAATAAGTGACTCATTACTCTTCCCATTTGTGCAGGGTTTCTTAATTAATCCGGAGTTGCAAAATATGTATGAAGAGTGGGTTTAGATCCATATCCTAAATCACTTTAGCTAAAAGATGTGGATAAAGGCAATTTGGCTTTTTAAAAGTTCTTGCATTTGCCTTTCTTGTTCATATCATCACCGGTCACATCTTTCTGCCACCTTTGCAACACAAAATATTTTTGACAGAGGTGTACCAAACAAGAGTTATAAATATGTCTAAAGACATAAGAGAATTTCTTTATAAAAGATGCAAAATTGGATTAGTCTGTAAAATTATTTGATTGATCTACCAGCAGAGTGATAGAATACTATTAAAGACTTGTGTCCATTTTTTCTGATATAATAATATCCTTCCTCAACTTCACTCACACAAATTCCAATATTCTATCATTAATTATTTTTTCCAGGTGGTAGGTAATGATTAAAACAAACTACGTGCACCTTAAAGTACAAGTATGTCATTTTTGTTGCAAGAAATTTCCCGTTTAGTATGTGGGGAAAAAAAAAATTTAGATTCAGACCTGACTTGAAGCATGGTGTTTTAGTTGCATAGTAGGGTAATTTTTTGGCTAACAAAAAAATAATTGAAAATAAAATTATGTTTGGGAATAATATTTGAAAGACAAATTAATAGGTAATTCTAGCAGTAGGAGAAAAAGAAAAGAAGATTGTTAACAATGTTGAAACTTTTCTTGACAGGTTAACAAACAGTTTTAGTTTGGAAATGCTGACAACCTTAGCTTCCATACACAATTTTACAAGTATTGGTTTTGAATTATCTTTCCTCTTCATTGAAAACCAGCTTACACTACTTAGGGGAGGGACAGGAAAAAGGGCTGAAAAAAAATAACAAAACCGTACTCTGGGCTGGGTTTTCCTTTTCTTGAAAACTTGGATGGTTGGTTTAACTAGCCAATTTCTGTTTGCCCACCCTTACTTAACTGCACAAAATAAATACACACTACTGTGCGTTATATGATGCTTTCCACAATACGATGTCTTTTCAGTAGTTCAATGAATTTCTGAGGACCCTGAAGACACTTTGGACATATTCCTTTGGTTTGCTATGTGGATTATTGTGTCTGTGATATGGATATTACATACGTAGCACGTTGGTGTAGTAGAATTATTGAATGACCTCTATTCCCACTGCAAAAGTAGTTAATTAGAAAGAGTAGTGCCTGGCTTTTGTATCAGACGTGGGAACACAAATTAACACTTTTCTGTCAGGAACAACAACAAAAAAAGAACTTTGTCATTACAGACTGGCAATTGTTGTACGGTATATTTACAGATAGTGTATCTTTTTTACAGCAGGAGTTTTTGTTTGTGCGGGAATTACAAAGAGCATCTTTCAGAGCCATTTCAGTCTTTATTTTGGCCTTAGAGCTTGTTACCTTCCCCATATTTTTCTGTTCTGTGGTACTTGTAGCAATGGATCAGCTAAAAATCTTAGCTCAAAAGGATTAATGTATGATAATTATGAATGGTGTAAAAAGCTGAACCAGCCCTTTTTTTAACCTGCATCAGAATACAGATGAAAAGAAGTGTTGTTTGATGAAATGTTTATTTTTGTCTGTGAATCTACTGCATACAATGTTTGAGGTCATATTGACTATATTGACAACCTGAGATAAAAGTAAATTTTCTTTAAGTGACTTTTACCTACCTGTCATTTTTTATACTACAGAAGTGTATTGCTTTTTTATATCATAAAGGTAGAATAAATAAAAAAAATATTGGACTGCAGGCACCATTTGGTCAGAGTTAACTGCAATAACTTGATTTTTTTAAGTGTGGACTAATTTTATTGCCAATAACAACATTAGTGGTTATTCATGCTAAGATAAGGGCAATAAAAATCTAATGATCCAGGATGTATGATTGACAAAAAGATCACAAAGGAATTTCCCTCTTGCTTGCTTATATTTCACATTACGTAAATGGTCAGATACACTATAGGATTTTGGAAGCTGTTTCTGAAACGCTGAGTCTGATTTATTGCCAGAGGCAAGATGCCAGACTGGATGCATCGGGGATCTTGTCTGCTGTTGTGGTTTAACGTGGCAGGCAGCTAAACCAACCACACAGCCATTCCCTCACTCCCTCTACCCCAGTGGGATGGGAGAGAGAATCAGAAAAGAAAAAGGTAAAACTCATGGGTTGAGATAAAGACAGTTTAATATGACAGAAAAGGAACATGATGATGATGATGATGATGATAATAGTAATAGTAATAATAATGATAAACAAATATACAAAACAACTGATGCCCAGCACAATTGCTCATCACCCACAGACCACTAATGCCCAGCTAGTTCCTGACCCATGGTCTAAACCCCTGGCCAGCTTCCCCCAAGTTATATACTGAGTATGACATCATATGATATAGAATGTCTCTCTTGCTGGTTTGGGTCAGCTGTCCTGGACGTGTCCTCTCACAGCTTCTTGTGCACCGCCAGCATCCTTGCTGTACAAGAAGCTGAAAAGTCCTTGACTTGGTGTAAACGTTGCCCAGCAACAACCAAAATATCATTATTCTCATCCTAAATCCAAAACACAACACTATACCCACTACTAGGAAGAAAATTAACTCTATCCCAGCTGAAACCAGGACATCTGCTAAGAAATGCTTTGGTTTCTTTCAAGAGATTGTCCATATGCTTATTCATACCATAAGCATATGTCTACTTCTCTCAGTTGAAGACTTCTCAGTTTTAGCAGTATCCACAGGATCACTATCATGACCTGTCCCTATCTGACATAAACTGACTGAGGCTGCCTCTGCTCACTCAGGAGTAATTTGTGGATAGGTTCTGAACAGCCGCCTCAGCAACTTAGCCTTCTCTTTCAATCTAATTTCTTACTTTTGTGATTTGTTTGTCCTGCTTTCTTTTCTGAATGCAATTTATTTTTTACATATTGAATTTACCTTGCTTCCTTTCTCTATCCACCTGCAGGCAGGAATTTTCTTTGATTTTTATTCTTACCAACCGTGTTGCAGCTTGTTCACAGTTAGGAGGAGATGTGTCATTCCTGAAGCCAGTTATAGCCCCTTTTCCAATGGGCGTACAACTGGGCTTCAAAACCAGGCCAGGCAGATGTGGTGCCCACAACCTCAGACATGCTTGTTCCTCTCCATCCCCTAAAGATTCTGCACTGCAGGTGTCTAAATTTGGGTGGGAAGAGACCCATGTGAGGTGTTTGTTTGCCTACCTGGAGCCTTTCAGCATGTCTAGCATTTATAAGAACAGTGGGCTTCTGATGAGCTGGTTGGGATCCCTCAGGTATGCATTTTCCATAGCATTTCTTTCAATGGGCCATTAAGAAGGCTGAGGAAGGGCTTGCCCAGGTGATTTCTCTACCCAGACAAGACGGTTCTAACTTCATGCTCCATTCTTCTTTTAAAGTGTGGAATTCCTACACCCTGCCACATCTAGACCAAAATATCCCATAAGATACATTTTATGTGTCATTGGGATCCCTGTTGTAAAAAAAAGACTGTGCATATGTATGTGCGTAGATGCCTGAGTACATGCATCCCATTTCTTCAGGCTGTTCCTATCTATTTCTGGGGTTTCAAACTTTTGTCTTTAAATGGAAAAATGAAATGTAAGTATTCAAAGATGGTGGGGAGCTGATTAAAAATGGAGAATGACATCACATTAATCCTTCAGTTAGGTCTTACTTGGCAAGGTGAAGGAGGAAGTGGTACTTCAGCCAATGTTACTGCCACTTCTAAAAGCAAGGGACAAAGGTGCCAAGGCAGTGCATCAATATTCTATTGAATCTTAATTGCAATTATGTCTGTCACAGTACAGATGCCATGTTTCTGTAACATTTGCATACACTGTGTATCTGTTCATGTCCAGGAAATATGAGTTCCAGCACGTATGTTATGATCTGTTCATTTAGAAGTGACACAATCCTGCTTTTCTTCCCAATTTTTTGTGTGGAAAAAAAGTACGTGTCAAGGGGAGCCTAGACATATGGTAACCTTAGCTCTCAGAGACGCTGTATGCTAGTGAGACCAAGGTTGGCTGTGTGTAGAATTTTTCACTCCTACTGTAAAACTAATGTTATTTTTTAGTCAGTGATGTTAATAATCTAGTAATATTTTGTCCATCACCCAACTTTATTTCATTTTCTTTTTTTTTTTTCTTTTAGCCAAATCCCTAACCAATACATTTTGAATAATGCATAAGCCAAATTGCATAAATATCCATGGGTATTTCACTACAATCCCTAGATGCATAGATTGGTTAAGTGTTTTGTTTTGTTTTTTAATCACAGTCAATCTCAAAGGTGAAATGACCTCTTTAATTTGGAACAATTCATTATGAGTGTTAAGGAAGAATGTTTATGTGGTTTAAGTAAATTAGTGAGAATTGGAAGTCTCTAGATAATCCTCATTTTCCTTTGGCCTTCCAAAATGCATTATCCAAGGATGCTTTCCAAAAATTCATTATGGTTTTAATCCAATCCAGTCCTACCAGAGCTGCACATTTCTTTGATGAATTGTTGTTTGCATTAACTGACGAAGCAGAGTCATTCTTCAGGCAATCGCTGAAACCCTTTTCACAGAGTCAGAACATACTGTCAATAAACATTTAATGTGGATCTGTAGGAACAGGACCCTGAGAAAATGTTACTGTGATGGCACTTTCTTTTTAAACAAGTGCAGAGAAAGAAATACTTTACAGTTCTGCTTCTTCATATATTTTTACAGTAATCTAGTGGTCAGTTCACTCTCCCATGGATTTGAAAAATCCAGATTAAATTCTCTTCTCTGCATTTGAGAATTTATATCTTCTATATTCCAGGTGACTATGCAAGCTACTAGAGTATTCTGGCTTGATACCAGAATATAAAGATATTTTCAAGTTCCTACACTGCGTGGAAAATAATTCTGAAGTAATTAGGGCAGGAATAAAGAGCACAAGTTGAAGCAGGAGACGCTAGTTGAATAATTAGAAGAACTTGCTTAGAAGAAAGAAAAATCTCATCTCCCAGCTCCATTAAAGCCAAGGTGAGGTTTCCTAAGGGCTATTTATTATGAGATACATAAAGTGTTTTGGAGTAGAGACTGCCTTATAGGATGTTCCTATCAGAACTTCAACTCTTTTATAAAGGGAAGTTACTACCACTACCAAGCTTTTTTTTTTTTTTTTTTTAGAGGAGTTAGCCCCCTGCCATTTTTCCTAGTTCACCCAACATACTCCCAAACACAATACAGGAAACCTGAACACTATTGCATGGTTCAGTAATCCACTCAGAAGAGCCTAAAAAGTAATTAAATGTGACATATTGCAATATTAATTTAAGACAACTTCCAAATGATAGTGAAAGCAGCTTTCCTAGGCTCCCTCTGTAGCCAGTGGCTGGAGATTGGTTCTCCACAGCACTTCAGACCAAGAGATTGACTTCGGTGTTACTCCCATGAGGAGCCTTTATGCTTATATAGACTACAGGGTGACACCAGCTTTCTTTGGCTAACGTTTCCTTTTCATACTGCTCCCTCAACACCCTAGCCCTTTTTTGGATTTAGTTTCTGCCCAGTTTTGCAGGTTTACCAATGCACAAAAGGTGCTTCCTTACAAGAGAAGGCTATTCCAGAGGTAAGGAAGTAGAAACATCTTAGTCCAGCTTTAGACCACTCATTCAGGTCATTATCTCCTCAGTATGCCAGAGTCTAACATGCCTTTGCTTAGTGAACATACTGCAGCTGCATGCGTAGATCAGTCCTGTACAACCTGATTAGAAAGGGGTCTGGGGCAAGGCAAAGCATGTCCCAGTGAAAATAGAGATATTTTTTCCTGCACCACCCACACATTTGGAATGGGGATATAGGTCATATTCTTATTTCGTTCTCAGTCCAAAAAAGTTAAAACACTTAATTACAAGATACTATATGTAACTAGGGAAATTAATCTAAACCAGAGAACTCTGATATTGCCAAGAAGAATGGAAGCAGTCAAGCTAAGTGTATGTAAAGAGCGCACTTATTTTATAGTGTTGCTTCTCGACCTGTGAGGCATGCCTTTCTCAATGAGGTGGATGGAAATATAAATGAGGCATGTGCTGTGATGAGGCACAAAGGAGATGCTAACTGGTTGTGAGTGAAGCGTGGGATAAATTAGTTGTGATGTACTATTTGGCAGTGTTTAAATTCAGGTGAAGCTGAGGGTTTTTTTCATTTCACCGTGGTCCTACACACTAGAATTATATTCAGTAATTGCAGAATAGTATTATTTTTGATTATACCAAAAATATGATAGCATTTGGAAGGACTTTTTGTGTAATGGCATTCATCCAGACTTCAAGAAATGTTCTCCTTCGGGGCTGTGCAATGATTTTCACAAAAAATGATTAAAGGCTGTTGCAGGTTTACCCATATTAGGTTGAGTAAACCTCATTTTCTCTAAACCTGGAAGTTATAATCACCCCCAGGTCAGTCTAACATATAGGTGGGAGACTGCCTTGAAACCCTGTGTGCTGGAGGCACAAGGTAAAGAGTGATGAATGGACCCTCGATTGCAGAAATCAAACGAGTTTGTCCTTGCTGATACACGGGGGAGAAAAGAGGCAAAAGTTTATACCAAGTATGACTAAACTTTCATCTAAGCACAGGTTTAAGGGTTTGGCTCATGTTGATCTGTTTCAAACTTTTAATAGCATGGCTTGAAACTAAATAATCAAACTGAAAAACTGGACTGCGACCCAGATTTTGAACTGTCGAGTTTGGAAGCACCTAGGGCTTTGAGTTTAGTCTTGTTGTAAAGTTCATAACTGGATCAAATCACAGAGTATGGGGCAAGGTGATTTCCTGTCCTAAATGTTTATGATCTACAGTATCAGAAATAAATCTTAAAACATAGTCCATCTACATCCTACACTTCTGTGTTAGATTCCTGCTCCAACATAAACAGATGCATTGTCTCCTTTCAGCCTTCATTTAAAAGTAAAATTCGCCTTATTGCTGCATCGCATTTCCAGATGTCAATAGTGATCTTGGGAACAGTGCTGTACAAGAGTAAGGTTTTTTGCATTGATATGCATTAGAGGTTACCTGCATTTTCACCCATGCAAAGCAAACTTCCTTCTGACTAACTAAATCCCTTGAATGTCCTAACTAGTAGCAGTTCTCAAAAAGCAGGAAAGGTGTAAAAATCAAGCTAACTGCTACAGACTAAGCACATTCACATTTCTTTGGTGCTCTGAATAGTGATAACTTTTTACCCCTGTTCACATGCATTTTTTTTTTTTTTTTTAAATTAGCTCAGTTATGTTTAACACTTGAAAATGGTTCACCTGTTACTGCCAGGAAGGCAGAGGGATGGATTTGCAGGGAATGGAGAAGAAGCAGAAGGGGGGAGGCAGGATGGCTACCTCTTAGAAAAGCACATGTGAAATTCCACCCTGAAAAGCAGAATACGGAACTGCTCACCATAATCAAAAACAAGGCCTCTGGCTTGTTTCGTTAATCTTAATAAAACAGGCCCCATTGTGCACCCTTCACCTGGGCTATATTTAGGAATCCACACACTCTGAAAGGATACACACGTGGGCACAGGGCTGCCACATCGTTTGTGCAGAGGGACCCAGCGCGCAGACCTGGCGAAGGGGTCCCTTTTTGGAAACGCACAGGTACTGCAGCTCTCCAGCCATGCTGCGCGTGTGCTGTCAGCTTCAGGCAGCTAGCCCCGGACTAGGGACACGCTGGCTGTCGTCCTGCCCGCCACCGGGGAGGTGGCTGGGGGCTGGAACGCCTGGCAATTCCTGCTGACAGCAGTCGTGTTGGTCGGGTGGCAAATGGCAGAGTCTGCTGCTAAAATACTCCCTCTTTTCATTTAATACCAACTCTCTGCATGGCAGAGATGTGTTTTCATGATTTAATGGCTCAAATATCCCATAGTATAATAGCATTCTTATTCTCAATTATTTGCAGAGTTTATATCTCCTATTTTTAGTAGAAAGGAGGAGCTTACATCCTTATTTACCAAGCACTGTCATTTGAAAGAAGAATGAACACTGCTGAATGTTGCTGCATGGTACTGTCGCGTTTAGTATGTCCACATTATAGTTCTTTTATTCTTTTTATTATTCTCCCTCATGTTGCTGAAGCACTTAAAAGTCCCAGTAAAAGTGATATTCGACTATGTTGACTGCTATAAAAACAAGACGGTCCCTGTTCATAAGGAATTCTTCTCTAACTTCTGTCTCTGCGTGTTACAATTTATTCACATGCCTACTGTTTCAAGTCAGTGACACTTCTACTCTTCTATTAATATCTCACCTTGTTTGAATATTTATTCAGAGTTGCGTTTAATTGTCTGTGCAGAAGCTGCTTTTTACAAATATTAAAGGTGATTCATGTATTGATATAAATCTCTATAGTGTTTTGTTTACAGCCTATTTGAGGAAGTGACTGGGATTCAGTAGTTAGAAAGCAGAAATACTGGGGAATCAGAAAAAAAAAAAGAGTTATTTTGCAACATGTCTGATGCAGACAAATCAGGAAGCACAGATTTTTCTAAAGAAAGCATGCTGTTGTTAGGCAATCTTCAGCTTTGTTTCTGGAGCATCTATCTACTCACTAACCCACAATTCTCACTAGAAAACAGATCAGAAAAGAAAGATGTTTTCCTTAATTGTTTTCTGTCTGAAAAAGCACAGAGACAGACTCACAAAATGTGAGAAAACAGCAAAGAGAGAATGAGTGACAAAGCAAGTAAAAAATGTTTCCATAAGGCATCTGTATAAGATAAATATGAAATATCCTTAATGACCATGATATATATTTTCCAGGCACAGCATTCTTTGGTAAGTCCTGGTTTATTCTTGGTTGTGTTGTATTTTGAGAAATCATCTGCATGTGACACATAGATGAAAGTCAATGGGAAACCTGTTCCCATGTAGCTTTTAAAGTACTTTTCATAGAAGCATTTTAAGTTGTACAGAACTCTGTGATTTTCTCTCTATTAACTTTCTTCACAATGTCAAAACATTTGTGGCATGTATTTTAAAGGGTGTAATATTCATCCAATAAACACTAAAATTTCTTTCAAAGTATACTTGTAATAATCATTTTTCACACATTTTCAGAAATGTGTAAATCAGTCTAAAAGAATTATTGCTTGTATAACTGCTTCTCCTCCACCCTATATTCTGTTAAGGTTTTGTCCTCAGTCATATTTATTTTCAGGAATGCCACAGAAACCGCAGCTTTCAATTGCATTTGCTTTCAGACATGTAAAAGAAACACATGTTAAAGCAATTAATAAAATTATGACGTTCACAGTTCCCTGAAAGTTAGTTCCTGCAGTTTCTCAGTGCAAGAGCCTAGACTGACCAAAACAATGAGCACAAATCAAGCTGCTCGCTTCTTACTCTTAAGGAAGTCGCATGAAAATGTCATAGAACAAGCGGCACATTTTTCCAGAGTAATTATTTTCATCCCCCCTCTCCATCCCTTTCTCATTCAACGGATGATATCTCTACGGGCACTTGGATTCAAGGCGCTCTGATATCAAAAGGTCTCTAGTTGACTTAGCAGAGCTCTGAATGGGCCCTGGCTGCCGTAAGCTGGGAGCTAATGAAAACTGTGGTTTGCTCTCCCTTGGTGCCCTCTCAATAAGGTTTGCCAAGCTGCATAAAAAGCAGCAGCTCTTTGCGCAGGGAAGCGAGCCTCCGCAGAGTGCTACTACCAGAATTATCTACCAAAGTTCAGGGCAGGCTGGCCAGTGCTGAGACAGGATTTACCTCCTAGCGTGTGATGAGAGATGAGAATTCAATGCTTTGCTTTGCTTTTTCTGCTTTCCTTGTGTTAAAGAAAAAAAAGAAAAAAAGAAAAAAAAAGTTCAAGGCTTTTCACTGAATGAATTGTATTGTGAATGTGTGTTGGGGGATGAGGGGGGAGAGATGAACTAGTCATAAGTACGTTCAGTTTTACATCCTTGAAGTAAGAAAGGAGTAGTGAGAAGAAATACCAAGCACTAGTTTCTTGTATTAAAATACAAGATTACTTTTCAGTAAAAAGATCATATTTCAGACAAATTGAAACAAGATTTTAACACACATTTCTTCTCTAAAGTCCTAAAAATGCATATTTAGCAATGATCTTTCAATCTTTGGAGCATGTTTAAAATACATTATTTCCTTGAGGTGGTACAGCTACTCCTTAAAGACAAACACTTAGTACACTCAGATATTTTCACACATGAAGGAGGCCACCAGAACACCCCGGGACATATGCATTTTAAAATGGTCTTCAAAGGAATTTTTTTTTTTTCCATGTCATACTAGAAAATGGTCATTTCCTTGTTATAATTGTAAATGCATTTCCTTTTATTCATGCGGAGAGTCAAAAACGGGTCGATTCCTTTCTGTGACTCTGGAGAGCCTCTCTAAATAGAATCTGGCATAAATTTGTGCTTTTTAGGAATTAACAGAACCAGTAGTCAAATATCTGTGCATTAAAAGTGTACAACAGCACATGAGACAAAGGGTGCGTAGGACAGACGTCTGCCTCCACCACAGGGGCGCAAGGACCACAGCGCTCAGGTGAGGGAGCGATCCGATGTGAGTGCAAAGCTGAGGGCAGCCTGCTTCTGGCCCTGCCACGTGTTTCCTTTAGCGCTTTTGCATGCCGTTTACTGTGCTCGCTCTTCGGTTGCTTTTAGTTGAGGTACGTTGCCTTGGCATCTCAGGCATGGCTGCCTAAGACATCCAGATAATGTTCTGTAATGGAAAGGGAGGACGTGTCTGGGGAAACCCAGATTATGAGAATAATCTTAACCTTAGAAAAATGAATCAGAGATCGACAGCATCTTGCACCAGGCGAATGAACCCAAGATGGGGAGAAGCACGCAGCCTAGAAATCTGATGCGTCATGTCGACAGAGATTCTCACTGTGTTTAAAGCTGTGAAAATAACTTCTGAATTTTTCTGCACATTTTCAGACAAAGAATACATAGGTTGGGGGTTTTTTTTTCCCTTTCCTAGCTCTGTATTCACATATTAAAATTCCCCATGGCCACTAAAATATTGGCACGTCAAGCTTTGAAATAGGTGTTCCCCATCCTGTAGAACATTTTTGTGTTTTCAATTGAAATAAAAATAAACTTTCCAAAATACATCTGTATGTAATATTCTTGATAAAGAGTAATTGAGAGAAAGCATCTGCTACATTCTTTTGAATCCAGGACATGTAAAGAAAAAAACTATTAGAAGAGTTATTTTTGCTTATTTTCTTATCTTCCAGAATAAAAGGAATTTTTTCCTTCTGCCCACTATCAGCATACAAAATAATATTTATACTTGAAAGTGTGATCACAGGAAATGTTACTCAAGGATAAACACTGTTTTGTGGGTGAGAGAAATTAGGATGTTTTGTTTCTATCAAAAATACCAGAACAGCCATCTGTATGTAGGTTATGCCATCTGTATGCTAGTGTCATTGTCTACCTTTCTGGTGCCTGTGCTGTTGATTTTTTTGCTGGTAATGTTTCCATTATATTCTTCTATTTCTCCAAGCCAGTGGGAAAATATTCCATGTGCTTTTGTACTGAGTACTAAAAGTATTGAAAAAAATCATTTAAAAAATTGTAAAAAATCAGGGTAATACTGGGGGACAAGTGCTAGTGTCTTTTCTCAGCTGATTCAAGACATTTTCTCTACTCTTATTTCTACTACCATTTTCACAGACTCACAGAATGGTTGAGGTTGGAAAAGACCAATCCCACCAAACCCAGGAGGCATCAGGTAGAAGTGTAAGCCTGTTTTTGGTCTGGCCAAGCACATATTGGTAAATTCTCTCCTGCAAGGAGAGCTGTCTCCTGCCTTATTCACTGCCTATGATCTTCCTTGTAAAGCAAATAAGTAGCAGTGGGCCTTCTACTGGACGAATATTTTTTTTGTTTAATGGCAAGCCAGAGGAGTAGCTCAGCACCTGTTTGTGTTTCTTCTTTTCTCTTTCTCCACTTACTTGCAGTGAACATCAAACGAGATGAAATAAACTGCATTTATTTTAAATTACAGGCCAGCTTATAGCCACCTATGAAAACTTCTTAAAATATGAGGAAAATAATTATACTTTCCATTATGACTGTCATCTCCATTCAAACCCAGATACTGCAAATAGGCATTATCAGCAGATAGAAAGTAATTACCTGCAGCCAGGTGCAGTATTTGAGGGGAGATCACAGACAGGCAGTGCCATGGTGGAATTCCCTTTTCTATACTCTGGGTTAAAGTCAGGAGCAGCAAGAAGCTGCAAAACATTCCCACCTCAGTATGTCTGAGCCTGCACTCATTACCTCCCTGATGACATCCCAGGACTTGGACTGGAAGGGATGGGAATTTGGCAAGATCCTGCAGGGTAACACCATTTCTCTCTCAGACCACGGTTTAAGTTCCCACTGTTTTCCCAGGGGCTCCAGTAAGTTACTGCCAGGGCTTCTGGTGTATTTGTGTGTTTATCATTCCTCTGGTTTTGAAGATGAGGAGGTTTCAGAACTGAGAAATGGAATGAACTGACCAAAGAAATTGAGGAATTGGTGCCAGACTCAAAAATTAAATCCAAACGAGCCCATGAGGCAATAAATCAGAGGTTATTTTGTCATGTAAAAGCCCTTCTTTTTTAAATGCTGGGAATGCACTTGCCATGGCCCAGCAAAAAGATGACCCTTGATTCATTTGTAATCAAAGCCATAGTACATAGGACGTGCTGGAATCAGAACACAAGTACAAGAAAATGTTTGGAAAATCTCAGATTTCCCACAAATTTATCTAATGGCTGCGAGGATTTCTTCTCATTGCTAAACTTTCTACTGATGATAATTTCCCCCCACCTTTTTCTTCCAGCACAGTCAATCAGGTCTAATTTGTTTATTTTATTTGTACAAATAAAAGACTATGGAGCTCAAGACAGTACAGCTCACAGATTGAAAACAGAAGATTAATTGATTATTCTCAGGTTTTCCCCAGTGCACTGGGTGGTTCTTTCTTTACTCCCTTCCACCCCCCTCCTCCCCCTTTCCTTCACTGCTGATTTTAATCAGAGAGAAAGGAAGTGACTGTTTTCCATAGAGAATGTTGATATTTGGTGAAAAAATAAGGGGTGGGGGAGTGAAAGGTGCACAGAAAATAAAATTTAAAAAAAGCTTACTGATAAATTCCTTTTTATCTTTGCCAAATGCTGCTCAAGTGTGGGAATGGATGGAGCTGGCAGTCACTTTCACCAAGCCGGAAATACCATCTTTAATAAATTCAGTTAAAGGACTGGATGGACACATAAATCTCTTTGTATGTGTGTGACAGCAGTAGTGTAATGTCAGAGGAGATCTTAGAGCGTTTAGCAGATTTGAGGTCAGCCTGTTTGCTGTCTTTTTCCTTGTGCCTTTCTGACACTCAATATAAAGCTGAAATATTTATACTTAAATGAGTATTTGCTAATGCAGGATATTGAGGTCATCAGCATGAGAACAGAATGACAGTAGTCTGTCTAAAAATTTTACAGGCTTCTTCAAGATGCTATGTTTAATTGCACTGAGACTCCCTTTGCCTTCATTCCACCTCCCAAAGCCAACATTTTATTTGGTTATGTGTAATCCACCCTTTAAGTGCCAAGCACCTCCAAGGCTCAAACTCTGCTTGAAGTGTTCTCAGAGAAATGATTACTATTATTACTTTCTAGACTGTTTACTAGGAATTTTGAACAATATTTTAGATTAACTAAATAATCATCTACTGGTTCTACTAAATGTATGAAACCCTTTCTTCACAGAGCACAGTCATTTTGTGCCATGTCTTCACAGACCACGTACCCTGCAGCCACACTTGCTGCTGGTGGAGCCAAATGACTCTCCATTCTGCCATCATTTGTGCTGCTGAATTGCTACCAAAGGTGCCCGTGCCGTTCCTATGATTGTTTGTTCCTGATTAGTATATAACCTAAGGCTGTTTCCCCTGGTAAATGTCTATACACATGGGTTCATCTGCAACCTCTAGATCCTAAGTATTTTTTTCCCCAACACTTATGCATCTCTTTGCTTGTAGAACATCATCCTTGCTCTGCTATGACCCTTAGACATGTTTTTGTCTCCTCTGCAAGATTGTTTTGAAGAAAGGATTCACAACATTCTCATCTGCGAGCTCCTCAAAGCCCAGCTCACTACTTCCCTTTTCATAAATGCAGAGATGTATGACTAAATCATAGCTACCAGTCTTCTCCCATATATCTCCACAGCTGACTAAAAGTCACCTTCCTATTTTAAAAATCTCCTATGAACCTGAGGCAACCTGAAGTATCTCAACATAGATTTCTTTTGATATGCTTCCCATCCCTTTTCTTTAATATTAAAGTAATGATGTCAGCAAACTGCTGGGACTGATAGATTGTCTTTGTAGATTTTGTTATTTGGAATAACAGCATGCCCCTCCCTCTCAGCAGTTCCCATTCCAACCTTAGTCCTCAGCTAAAGACAAAGTCCCTCCCCACTTTTTGTCATGTTTTTCCTTAATTTGTACTTTCTTTTAAATACTTGTCTTTTTTACTCAAATAATTTGGGATAGACTTTTTAATTCATTCATTTATTGAGTGTGGGAGGATGAAAACAAATGTAAGTGCAAATACACTTTGAAGACTATTTTAAATAATAATAAAAAAATGCATCCTGCAAACATAATTTCTGTCTGCTTACGCTGAAGTGATCCCTTAGTTTATTGACATAAATGGCTTTAAGTAATGAGTAATTTTAAATTTCTCAGGTAATGTTCCAAAAATCTGTCATAAAAGAATTACCACACTATAGACTCTCTAAATATTATTTTTAAGTGAGTTGAAATCTCAGTATGATATTCACTAAGTACAGTATTTATTTCACAGGTTTTCCAAAAGTGGCCACTCAGTAACAGTGACAAAAGAAAACCCCGAAAGCCATGACATTGAACATTTCAGCTATTATGAAGCAATACTATTACATGATTAATAACAATGAACATGTTGCTTCCCCCTGAGGAATGATTTGGTAGATTTGTTTTCATCCTACCTTTTTCTTTCCTGACCAAGACAGTATAAACCGTAAGAACCAATTAGCATTTTTAGTAAAAAATAAATCACAGAAACCAACTCACCCTTATTTTAAATGTTGTGACTGGAGAGAAAGTTGAAGAGATAGAGATGGGAAACTAAATTAGTTCTGCTTGTAAATTATATTCTTAGGTCTTTTCCAGCAGTGACTTCTTGGTTTTGCAGCAAATGCCTCTAATATTTTCCAATTCAGAGTGCTCCCTTGCTGTGAGCCTTCTTGCTATGAGGCCACCTGGGATCAAAGCTACTTTCCCCCTCCTGTGGTCTCAACTAACTCCATTAACTCTAATTACAAACACTTCTGTTATACCAAACAGATTTTATGGCTTCCAATGAGTGACTCTCATAGAGCAGGAGGAAGCCCACATGGTACTACTGCCAGTTCCTTCTTCAGCATTATTGCTTGCCATACATTAACCTCATTCATGGTTAGCTCTGAGCTAGAATCACTTCATTTTTTATCTTGTGTAATCAAAAAGATGCTTAAGTTGTGTCTTGAAGTACATGATTCCAGAAATGAATGAACTTGGCGGAGGCAAAGGCTTTATAGGATTTAATTTTTCATACATACTGTGAGGCCCAGAAAGGGCTTATAGTGTTTATTGATGCCATTAACAACATTTTCTTAATGCACAATGCCATAAAGCAAAAGTGTGTAATACTATATATGTAAAACACAGAAAAAGATGCATCACTTGCCCTCAGCTTGTTTCTTGAAGTCAACATTTTTCAAACTGTTACTTGAAGCTTCAGTAAAATGGAAGATGGAAACACCCAGTTTAATTTAACTAGGATTGCACATGAAATGACAAGGGGGTTGAAAATTCTACCCAGAAGGGACTAAATAATACAGTTCTGGATCTACATGTTAACTGTCACAGGTAAAAATCACCTTCCAGGGACTGTGGCAAGGAAAGCCTAACACTTTCTGGAGATGCAGAACGAAACATGTCCTGTGGCTGAGCGAGCCTTCGCAGTCCCTGCTACTCCAAGAGCTAAAATAAATTTGTTGGTAATTAAACAGCCTTGACATACTGCTGGTCCACAGCTACCTATGGAAATGCTGTCATAATTTCTGCAGCACTTTGAACTACAGTCCTTTTTCACCCTCAAGAAGCCCATTCACACTCAGCCCTGCCCTCAGTATGTGCCACCCCTCAGCATTTGCCTAAAAGTCCATGGAAAAAACCCAGCATTTCTCGCTCTAGCTCTGTGCCCAAGAAATCCTGGGGACACTTTTAATGTCTTCTGCTGGTCTGCAGGGCTGCTGGAGAGAGTCCCTCTGTGGCTGAGCACAGACCAAACTGTTTTACTCCCCTGGAGAAGTTTCCGTTTCATTTCTGTGACAGCTAATCATGTTCAAAATCTTTCTTCCCTGTTACATTATAGAGAGATTTGCTTCTATAGCTGAGGGCTTTACTGCATTGAGAATGACTGAGGACGTCAGCTCAGGAGAACAGAAAGAATCACACTGAAAATGAATCAAAAATGAAACTGTGCAACAAGAAAATTGAAGTGGAACTCCCCTAAATTCAGCCACCTGAAAGCTACACGTCTAGTTTAAGTTATCTAGGCTCCCCCAACATTCAGTTCAAAAATATAGGCACTTCTGGGATGGATCATCTTATTCACCTTAGACATCTATTTTAGATTGGGATAAACTGCATTTTGGAAATGTCTCTTTTACTTTGAATTTTTTGTTTTGAAACATAAGTGATTATAGAAAGAACCACATTGTAATTTTTTGAAAGTATTCAACTATTCGTTTTTTAAAGGCCTTTTTTTTTTTTCACAATTTCACCCAATAGGATTCTTGTTTTTCCATAATTTTACTGGTCAAGATTAGTAAGTTTTTCCTCCTCTGGCTACAGAATTTCTCTACCTCAACACAAATGTTGTAACTCAGAATAGTCAGTGATTCCAAAATTTCAAGATGGAAAAAAATTGCCTAATAAGCAAAGTATATCCTGCAACATCATGGTTGACAAGGAAGGACATCATCATTGCTGCCATTTCTCTAAACATTAGGATAAATGTTTTTAGTCATAAGCAGCTGAAACTGCTACCACAGCTGGAGAGGGATTTCAGTAGTTATTTGTGAAAATAGGTGCCTAAATTCAGATTAGTCACAACAACCTCTCAACTAACCAAAGCTGTAGCAAAGCACTTACAGAATTCAAGATGTGATCCAGCCCTGCTGGCTCGCTCAATTCTGTGTTCTATTTGCTAGAGAGAAAGTAACCAACAGAGATTTTTTTATCTATTAAGTGCCTCAGGAGCAATAAAAATATATTATCATTATCCTTTCAGAGAAAGAGAAAAGAACCAAAGCCCCTTATTTAATTTCAATTTAATTCTGCTTTTAAATCTAAAGATGTGAAACGTTTCTTCTTACTGTTATTCTTACTCAGACAAATTCTGGCTACAGAATTTTGGAGTTTATCTGAGAAAAGACAGCGTTAAACTTATGTCCAGATCACAGCCTGGCTTCCAGCCATACAGGAAAATAGAGAGTCATAAACTGTCCCCTTATTCTCTAGGCATCTCAGGTTTAAACTCAAGAGAAATAATTTCCAGAGAGTAACTACTTCCCATCTGTGTGCTTGCCAGGACTGAGACTGATGGGATAAATAATCCCATTCTCCCTCCCAGTTCCTCCAGAACAGATCAACCAACGTGTGTGCGCTGACTCAGCAAAGAGAAGATATTCTTCGAAACACAGACCTGGTGTCGGATATTTCCCCTTTAAAAGTAGAGAGGTCACTAAGAAAATGCCAATCTGCCTCCAGGGTTGCTGTCAGGAAAGTGTGACAGAGTGCATTCACCCCAATTAGTATTTCGGAGTTTAACTTTTAGCATTAGGAATTCATTGCAATTGTTGTCTGTCTTCAGATGTACAAGAGTTTTACCTATTCCACACAGAGGATTTACCCCAAAGTCTACTTTCAGCCTTTAACAGTGTTGTCTATGTCAAGAGGTTCGTATCTGAAGGACGTAATATAAGATGTAGGAACAGGGCAGCCAAGTTGCATTTGACCGAAGGTTCCTTCAGCCTCCATTCAGCAGGCGTAGGCACCAAAAGAAGGCGCAAGGGCAGATTTGTTCTTTCTCCCAGATTATTCTCCAAGATCCAGTAAATTCTGATTTAGGGACTTCCTGAAACAGAGATAGTAGTAAGTCTCTCAGGTTGTGAAGCCATTCCCTTCCATCAGCTTGTCCTCTCCACTTTCTAACGTGTATAAACTTCTCACTGCCTTTGCATCCACTGGCAAAGAGTTCCCCAGCTTCCCCGCTACAGGGTGAGGAATCTCCCCCTGTCTATATCTTGAACTTGCCAGCTGCTATGTGATGACCACTAGCTCATAAAGCAGGGTAGACAAAAATTGACCCTCATTCACCCTCTCAATGCCATTCATGACTCTGCAGGCCTCTGTCGCATTCGCTCCTTAGCTAATTCTCTCCATGTTGAAGAGCTTATTTACTCATTCCTTGCACAGAAAGCATTGCTCACCCTTGGTGACCTTCTCTGAATTTCTTTAAGGATCTTTCCCAGGGAGTAATTCAGAACACTAAAATTAATCCTTGCTCTGAAGCACTCCCTGGTGGGAGCTTCTCTCTTTCTCCATTGAAAACATAAAAGGTTTAAGGATACCAAGGGCCCCACTTGTGCACCTGAGTTAAAAACTGTGAAAGATCTTCCACCCTGCTCTCATTTGAATAATTTTCTTGTTTGTAACAGTTTAAAAAAACATAACAGCCTGATTTTTTTAAAGAACAGAATTATTTTTCTTACCTTCTGTGAGAAATAAGTTATTAAGATAAAGTTCCAATATGATATGTCTTTCACAAAGAAATGAAAACACTGTATATAAGGGGAAAGTGTTTGCAGGAGTTTCACACAGGGTTTTTCCATTACTAAGTTTGTCCACAGGTGGGATGGCTTGTGAATTCCTTCCAAACTGAAGTGTGCGGTGGTTGCAGTTAGTAATGACAGGGCCTTTTCCTAAGTCCTGCTTACATGAAGCGTTCTGAGCATTTGGTATTCAGTTGCCGGAATTAAACCTGTTTGATTGTGCCCTAAGTAGGCAAAGTCATTGACACTTTATTGAATTGTTCCCAGCCTTAATGTTATTGATTTTTAATATACAATAATGAGAATGAAATCTGGTAAAGAAATTAAAAGTTAAACTAAGAATACATGAAAGTTTCCTTTTTGTGCTCTAGATCATGATTTTTGTTTAGCATGTTACATTCCCAAAAGTAATCTCAAAAATAGTCCTGACAGTTGCAGCATAGGAAAATGTGAAAAATTACATACGTATGTAAAATCGCAGACCTAATTCTGGAGGTGACGCCCATCTGAACATTGGCAAAATATCATCTCCATCCTCCTTTCCCCCCTCATACAACTCCCATTATGTTTGCACTCACTTTGTAATTTGAGCTATGACTTGATCTTCCTTCATGTGCTGTGCTGGTAAGCATTAATTTTGCTCCAAAGAAAGAGCTGCCATCATTTTTCATTTAGATAGGAAGAAAGAATATTCCATTTTGTAGCAATCATCTTGGTATGTTGTGTGTCTGTCTGAAATATTTCCAGAAAGCACAGATAAATGGTGTGATATTTGAAAAACAGGGCACCATATATTTTGGATAGTGTCTAGGAAAGTTTGCAGGATGTCCCAGACTGGCTCTGTCTGTGAGGTCTGAGACAGTCTTTCTGACAGAGTAGATCTGTTACTTATCCAACAGGGAGCCACTTGTTCCTCCCTCTCATTTTTAAAGGAGGGATTGAAACAATATGCCAGCAGGAACAGTAACTCCAGATGAACTCCAGATTACAGTGGGCCTGACGCAGCAACGAGTTGCAGCAAGGGCTTTTCTTGGACCACATGAACAGCTCCATTGCTAGGGTTCAGGTACCTTGCTGAACGTCCAAGCACCCTGTTAGCTGGTCAGGATATATTTATGGGATTAGGAACAATAGAAATACCTTTTCCCAAGTGGAAAGGAGGTTCTCTGAACTAGTGGAAATCTACGTGTTATTACTTGGCTCCTCCTTATTCTTACTGAAGCACAGGAGACAATTATTTTTCTCCTCATCCTTTTCCCTTCCATTTCTGACTTTGTGGTGACTGAGGCAAGAGTATGTTTCATGCTGGAGTTTGCTTCATCCATTCATGATCTTGGTAGGATGGCAGCAGCAGGGGTAGCAGAAGAATATAATCATTTACTAGGGTACTGTTACAGTTTTTTCCATATCTCTAATGCAGGTTTATCTTTTATTGTGAGGCCAGAAGGACATTTTCCTCAGAGTCAAAATTTATAAACTGCTTTTGTTTTCCTTCCATTTTGCTGGGGAGAGGGGAGTTTAAGTTAATTTAAAATGTTAGTTCAAATGACAGATGAAGTTTTATTTGAAATCCCTAGAACATCGTAGACTTTTTGAGCACGAGGACCATGCAATGCAAAGCCATCCTTCTCCTTTTATCTGTTCCCTTTTCTGCAGAGAGGAAGGGAAAGAAATATTTCTAGCCAGCATAATTTTTCATGGGAGCTGCTTCATTAGTAGTTTGAGGCTAATTCTTCCATGATTTAATAGGTTTAATAAGTCTGTGGCCTCTGTTTTTAAATATACTAGGACAAGTCTGTCTGACTGCGTCTAGAAATGGGAATGGGAAAATCTTCACTGACTGTTGAGAGATCCTGTGTGCCTCAGCGGGACTACACTTTTCACTTCAGTTGTCTAAAAGCTGTTAGGATGAATCCATTCCTGTTTTTTCAAGGCGTGCATGAAAAATAATTGGTAACAATCAGGAAATATGCAATTTCTCTGAAAACAACTGCCAAATATAATCCAACATGACCATAAATTATATGTTGTTATGATAAATAAAGAAAAGCAGTGAAATCATTGAAAAAATTACTGAAACATTAAAAAGTTCCCAGAAACAGAGTTGTTTTGCATTTACCCAGTGAAACATGTATAAAGTAAAAACTGTCCTGTATGAATTAAACACATGAACTGTCTAGCATCTCTCTCATGAGTTTGATAAAATGATCATATTCATTTTTCATAATTAATTTCTCAGAATAGATAGGAGTCTTAATCACTGTTTTTCCTTGTTGAGGTGCTGGAACAGCAGGGAGAGCGGTTGTCCTGGACCGTTTCTGCAATGCAGATATTTCAGCTGGTTCCAATTTCTGTTGTGCATCACCTAAGGACTATCAAATATTGCCCGTTTTGGCCTCACTGAATGTTTAGCCAATGTCAACATGATGATAGCCAGCTCTAGAGAAGCCATTTTGCATTACCTAATTCTGCTGTAAATATACAGTCGTTCCTATCTTACTCACCGATTCATCCAAATCAGCAGCTGGATGAAGAGCAGCTGGATGAAGAGCAGCTGGATAAGACTGATCCAACCTAAACTGCAGTGATATCTGTAGGACAGCAGCACTCTGGGTAAGCTTGCCTCTTCTCCAGTGTCCTCTGCCGTGAAAAGCCATTGTCCTCAGAGTGCCAAACTGGTCCTCAACATCCATACTTTTGCTGTTTGTTTTATTTTGATTCTGCCTTTGGAAGTTCAAATAGTCGTTTTTGGAAAAAATAGCAGATCAGCACCATCAGCACAACAACCCGTCAGTCACATAGGAGGAGCATCTAAGTATACAGGTTATGCATGATTGATTACCTCAATATTTTTGGTTCTGGGAAACTCTTCCATGCCCCAGCTCATACACACACAGGCACACTCACACGCATACACTGAATTATTTGGAACATTTTTGTGATGCCAGTGAAGCCAGTGAAGGCTTTTCATAGGCTTTGAACCTCTTGCTCTAAGAACTGCAAGTGCTTGAAAATCTTAACTCCTTTCTGATTCAAATTAAGTGCTAGTTTCTTCAACTGTATTGCTCAACAATAAATTGTTCACAAGAAACAACAGATACCCAGACTACATACCAGTCAAGCTGTTTCTCTTGGGACAAACTGGGAAATAAAAAACCAAAAGCTTGTGAAATATTCTACTGCTAGAGTGCTGGAGGCAGTATAAGAAAGTAAAAAGACATTATTTGTATTTTTGAATCTGATTGCGTTTAGTGGCATCTACAATGCCCTGCATCTTCAGAAGTCTGCTGTCATTCCCTTTGGAAAGTTGTGATTTAAATGTTTCTCATATCTGTTTAATTTTATGATACTGTGTATAACTGGATTTGCATGAGTTTCATTAGCTTCTCAGCACCCATTTCTGTAAATAAAAAGTCCCAGGAATTCTGAAGCACAGATTACTTTGCATATTACTTTGTTATTGATGATCTAAGAAAAAACATATAGAAAAAAAATCTATTTTTTTTCTCTTTAACATTGTTTTTCAGTATTTTGCCAAGAACCCAAATGAGGTAAACACTTTTTCCACTGTATTCAATACCTTTTGTGATTGGAAAATACATTTTATTAGGAAAAATACCTTTTTAAAACCAAAATTCACATCTGTCATTAAAACACATGTTTTCTTATATGGGCATGTATTTGATTTTGAGGATAAATGATCAGTTCTACATTTTACATCAATATCATGACGGCATTTTGAATAGCATTAGACAGTTTGAGGGATAATTGCACCTTTACAGTATCAGTCAAGAACAACTCCAATAAGTATTCTACTTCAGAGTACCTGGCATCCTTCCTGCGTAGAGGGACACATCTCATGTGATTCCCTCAAAGGATATCATTGCTCACCTACTCCAGAGCCAATGACTATAAACAAAAGATTAAGACTGAAACCTCCACCCTCTTTTTTTAATATTGAAGTAAAGTGCTTTTTGGAGAATGCAGAGAGACCACTCTACTACCCCAAGGAAATTCAGGCACAAAGTTTTTTTCTGGCCTTTCTATGAGCCACTGCTGGGTGGTTTTGTACCTTTTCCCCTAACTTAGAGCTTCAGGCATATGTAGGTCTTAGTGTGAAGTAGTTAGTCTATCCTGAAGTAAAAGGATTTGTCATATAGTGTTTAATCTTTGATAGTAAATTTTGTTTGGATATTTTCAAGCAGAATAAAATAATTTATTTTTTTAATTCATAAACAAAGCATCCTAAGCAGAATTATGTGACTTCAGAGTTGGCTTGCTTTGAACCAGATGGCATCCCAAGGTCCCTCCCAACCTAATGCCAAACTGAGGTGATTTTCTCCATTGTCCTATTACAGAAGTTATATACCCTAACTTACATATTTATCCAAATATGTAGACTTACATAATCACAGAGAGATTAGAATATTCTGTAATGGCATAACAGAGAAAAATCACCCATGAGACTTTCCTGCCTTTTCACCTGTGGTGTTTGAGGCAAAGAGAATATTATATGGAGGGAGCCCATATAGGCTAGGTTACATCTATACTACAAAGTGGGATGCACCGTTCTGTCTTTAACGTCAAATTGCACAGTATGGTTGGCATCCACAATTCTTCTCTGTCAAAAAAATGTTTGGTCACCTCCAAAATGCCCGCCTTGGTTCCAGGCCCACACTGGTGCCTGGGCATGGGTGGGAGAACACTAGTTGTGCCTGAACAAGAGTGTGTAGGGGTGAGGCTGAAAGCACAGGTCATTGCTCAAGCCCCTCTCCCACCCCTCTTTAATCTAACACAGACCGAGGTAAACAGCTGGGGGGAGAGAAATGCAGCAGAGATGTATGGCAGTACCACTCAGGGGCTTTGCTAGGAAGATGGAAGAAACCTCTTACATTTGTGTACAATGTATTTAGCCTACAAACTAGGTGGCTTTCTAGTTGATACTTAAAAGGGAGGCAAAGTAATGCCTTGGGTTTTTTTAAAGTCTGGGAGGTGTTAACACATCATTTAGATTATGTGAAATATGAATTTTTCCCATATAGCTAAATAAAGCACATGCTTGCTACAAACATTTCATTTATAGCTTAGAATAGCATGTGTAGATATTTGGAAGGGGGAGGCTGGTTGAGGAATAGAATGGGAATGAGCAACTTGTTTTACTTTCAAATTTCTTGAGAATATTACACATCTGCACTATGGCTTAATATGCACATGTGGCAGCTGGACTAGTACAATAGGTTGTAGTCAATACATCTATAAAGTTAAGAACTAATGAATATTTACTTAAATCGACTATATCAAGTCATAGAAACCATTATAAATTAACATATAATGCAAATATAGAAAATTTTGACTGTGTCCCAAAATGTATATTTATCTGATAGACAATAAGTGGCCATAAGAAGTACATTTGGTAGATAATATTTGTATAACAAGTGAAGTTACTACAGAAAAAAAAAAAGAAAAAAGAGAGAGAAAATAAGCATTCTTTTTAAATCACTTAAACTTTGTTTTATCTGCAAAAGCCGTTTTAAAAATTATTCTGGTCTCACAGGCCGAATGAGCATGTTTGCTTCATAATGTCTTCTTTCCCTCAAGTTAAATTATAATGAAGCTTATGTTTAAGTAACATTACACTTGTGATGCAAGCTGACCGAAAGCCAGGAAATTCAGAACTAAGGCTGATACTGTCTTCAGTTCATGCTGTGATATCTGTTTCCCCTTCTCTTCACAAAGCCATGAGCAAAGGATGAGGTGTCAGTGTAATGCTGAATTTTCTGGCTTTTGTCAATTCGTGTCACAATATCAACAGCACTTAAGCACAGGGAGGGGGGTTGTATTTAATAACAATATCAGATTACATTAGACACTCTTTCTTTTTTACCCTACTTATTGCTGAACAGGCTGTTTTATGGCTTTTGGAATTCAAATTACATCTAACTTGACCTGCGCTTGGGTGTGTTTGGCTTGGAATGCAAATGTCCTGTCCAGTCACATATCCCTGAGGTCTCCAACAGAAATAATTCTAGCATTCCTGCTCTCTGTTCATATATAAATCTTTGATCAAGGATATTCTGGAAGCACTGAAGCTAGTACACATTCTCCTTATACAAAAAAAAAAAAAAAAAAAGAAAAAAATTAAATGGTCAGGACAGCTGTAATGCTCATGCCTAGAATTCAGACAGAAAGCTCTGGTTTATAAATGGGGTGTGCATGTATATAGCACAAGAGACGTACCTTGATTTTTTTATGTTTTGTAGTGGACTGTTTCACGAGGAGGCTCACAGCATGTTTTTATCATATTGACCTATTTCTGCAAGTGTTTCTGTGCCGAAGCAAAGAAAATACGTAGCAGGCTTACCCACCTCACATTCCATGAGGTTGGTAGCATTTGACTTTGTCAGGTTTATTCTAGCCCTGTTTTGCACTTCAAGAAAAACTATCTTTGAACACCTGTTTTCTATACTTTATGATTACAACAGAGGAGCTTCCAGAGATTGACAGGAATACTGATTAAAGAATGAAGAGATTTAATTACAAAGGTACCTGCTGGCACAGCTCTATTTAAACGTTGGATGTGTTTTCAGGATCGGCTTCCTTTCCAGAAATGCTTGACTCAGCAAAATCTGGCTAATTCTTTCAACTCCAATAACAGCTTTGCTGTATATATTTGAAATAACGCGAATAAGCCTTCCTGAGACATTTTGCTAAGAAAAAACATTATTCTGAATAGTAAATTACATTGTGTTTTAATAGTAGATGATGTTGTACAATCTGCCAGATAACTTGCAGTAGCATATTTTTAAAGTACTTAGGATTATAGCATAAACCTCTCTCAAAAATAGAATGAAGACAGCTCTCATAGCAAAGATGATATCAAGTATAAACAGCCTTAAAATATCCTACATTTGTATTGACTTGACAGACTAAGGCAACCTCCAAAAAGCCATTTTTTTATTCTGTTTATTGAGGAAATATTATTATGCAGAAATATTTTAACAATGTAAACAGCATGTAAGTAATTGTGCGTTAATCCTTGGCAGGCTGGGTTGACTAGGACTGACTGTAATTGAAGTAAGTGCAATAAAATATAGGGAGAAAATCACTTTGATGAGTAAAATATCAGCTCTCTCTGAAGGTTTGAAGGTTGGAAGGGGTGGTTTGTGGTCAATGTTCTAATAATAGACTGCCTAAGATTTCTTCATCCTAGCCAGCGCCTTCCAGAGGATGATGTTGTAGTGGAATAAAGTATTGAGGAATACATTTTTTCTTTTCCTATTTCTTACAAAAATGATTTTTTATAACTGGGATGTGGTAGGAGTATTTTGCACACAGAAGAAACCTTTTCTACAGCCTGCTGGTTTCCTACAGAGTAATGTCTGCACCCATTACCATCTTCCACTTTCCACATGGCTCCTCCCTTTTTCAGGCTTCTTTCTCTCCCTGCCCATGGTTCGCTAACCCTCCAATTCTACCTATAAATCTGCATATTGTGACCTATACAGTGGTGCAATAGAGACAGCAGGGAAAAATCATGTGGAGCTCTGCATATTTTTAGTGGGCAGAAATTATACTGAGAAAGATGAAGCATGGCAATAGGGAAGAATGATATCTGAAGAGCAGTTTACGAGGAAAGGAAGCTGCTCAAGGCGGAGTGGAAAGGGATGTAACTTCAGTGAGAAGGGGAAAGAACACGGTGAGCGTACAGGACGACTTCACATGGTAAGCAGGAGCTTAAAAGTTGAGAGATGAGAAATACTTTTATTTATACTTAAAAGAAGGAAAAATAACCTAAGGAAATCCCCAAACCCCCAAAAGTCTGCATTTACAGTTAGGTTGCTCAAGTGCACTTCCCATCAGCACAATCATTTCAAATCAAGGAAACCACTAGTGAAGCCAGCATTAACCAACCTCAGTTTACACATCTTACCACCTAAACATTACAGTACCCATAGCTATTTTCAGCACCCTCAGCCTGATAATAAAAACCCTTTAATTTCAGTATTCAACCTTGTGCTAGCCTCATATCCAGTTCTTTTAAAAAATGTACAGTCTTTGTTCTGACCTCATGTTTATCTTTCTGGTGGCTAAGTTATTAGCTGTCTTCACTTGGCTAGGGCAAACTTCAAAGTGGATGTCTTTGAATAGCATTTTGAGAAATTTGAGGAACTACATAGGTATTTTATGTTAGAGATGAAAGGATGTTTTTAAGTAGAACAGATGAGACTGTGAGTGTATATGTACATTGCAAAGTTTATTTAACAGTCTGCTTCTATTTTTTCAGTATTCCAGTATATTAAGCTTCCTTGATCACCCTGGACATTTCAGAAATAATTTAAATTGATGACAGTAGCTTTGGTGCTATATAATATTACTCATATGCTAAGATATATGTTACCCTTACCTATGCTATTTTTGTGTTTTCCTACTTTCAAAGTATTCCCTTTAATCTTCCTTGTTATTCTTTACAACATCATTAAGTATTACTATTTTCCCATTTTTTCTATACTTTTTCAAAGAATTCAGCTCTTCAGGTACTAGCAGACTCAGAATTTCTTTTATGTGAGGAGATAATAAAGCAATTCTTCCTTTGTTATACTACTTGACCTGGCATTGAAAGAGGAATTTCTTTTCGTGTTTTGTCATGATTCTGCGTTGTATAAATATCATGCCAGAATGGTCCACACTGGTGAAGAGATCACAGTGAACGCTGCAAGAAGTGAAGATGGCACTGCTGAACTAAAAGTCCAAGCAGGTCTGACTAGCACTATACATGCCTTATGTACATACACATGGAAAAATATGTGTGGGTGTCGTGGTTTAGCCCCAGCTGGCAGCTGAGCACCACGCGGCCGCTTGCTCACCCCTCCCTTCCCCCTGTGGGATGGGGAGGAGAATCAGAAGAAAAAGGTAAAACTCATGGGCTGGGATAAGAACAATTTACTGGAACAGCAAAGGAAGGGGAAAGTAACAACAACAGTACCTTTAAAAGAATATATAATGTGTGTGATGATACACAATGCAAATTTGCTCACCCCTGGAGCCCGATGCCCAGCCCGTCTCCTCCTTGGCCAGCTCCCCCCTTTATATGCTGAGCATGACGTCATATGGTATAGAATATCCCTTTGGCTTGTTTGGGTCAGCTGTCCTGGCTGTGACCCCTCCCAGCTTCTTGTGAAAATTAACTCTATCCCAGCCAAAAACCAGAACAGGGGGTATGTGTATGTACACGGAAATGAATAAGCAGTCGGTTTGAATACTGTTTGCAAAGGGAGAGAAAAAGAGACTGAGACAGAGGAATGCTACATGTGGTGTTTGCATATGGAGATAATTGATATCTGATTCCTAAGTGGTCAACACATTTTCCTGGTTCGGCTAGCAGTAGATTACACAGCAGTCTCTTCAGAAGTTCATATGACTGAGTAAGTAGTCTGGGTCTTTTCCACTGTACCATTCCTTTGTCTGAGGGTGAAATATTCATTCAAAAACTAGAAAATTAGGATGTCTCTCTTTCTATTTTAAATTTACCAGATACTTCCCTAAATAGAACAGTTAGCTACTGAGTTCAGCTTAGCTTAAGTAGTTGGTTTTGCAACTTATTTAATATAGTTCTCAGTGTAAAAGTAAAATATTCTGTATTTAATTTAGCACCTAAAATGCTCAAAGGGGAAGAATAATTCACAAGCCCACTGAGAAGAAGCATAAACTGACACCTATCCCCCCTTGATTAGAGGGGGATCTAAGCAACCGTTGTATACACTCCTCTTCTAAATCACACCCTGATCCTCTGTCACTTTGACATTACTTGAGGGTCTCAGTGGAACTACTCACAAGTGTTAAACAGATGCGTAAGTGTATACAGAAATGAGCCTAAGAGAATGACGTACTTAATCCTGCTGCATGATTGCAGGGAGGAGCTGGAGCAAATTCCACCCAAGCATTCCCCAAACTCCAGATCAAACCAGAGAAGGAAAAGCTGTCTGCTGCAAATAAGAAGTGGGATGCCAGACAGCCTGCTTTACATAAGCTGCCAACCAGTGTTCCTAGCATGTAACCTCAGGCGGTACTGTTAAATACGAAGAAACTTGATTTGGTTGTAGGAAGATGTTGAGGGGAAGAAAGTTTCTGTTTCCACAGACAAGGAAAGATCCAAGCAGTTATTAGTTACTAAAAATGACCACAACTGTATCTGTTTCCTGGTGAGAGACAGAACAAATAAAATATAGAAATCTCCAGTCAGATATATCACAGAGGAGAATGGAGTAAAGTCTTGTGAGTCTGGTTTACCAGATAGTTTCACTTCAGTCATTAGACTAGATTAGGTAGTAGTGCCAGCAGGCAGCTCCCAGACCCTTGAGACCACACTGCAGATAAAACTGAAAAAATGTTCTTGTCCCTCTCCTACTGGTGAAAGAGGTTCAATGGGCAGGTAATAAGACGCAACGAAAGAACTATTTTGAAGATACATTCTGATGATGATGATGAAAAGATGTTGAACAGATTGCTTCTAAAATTACTGGATTACACTTTGTTTGTTATCTTAAGTTATGACTATATCACCCTTTCATAAATAAAACTTTCCTTGTTTGCAAACTGGCATTAAAGAGGGTACCTCTGATTTTCTGTCTTGATAAGGTTGGTAGGTGGATTAGTCACTTGTATGGGCTTTGAAGTATCACAAACCTACCTCTTCTGCAGCCTTTTTCTAATGAGCCAAAAAAAAAAAAAAGCAGCATGATTCTTTCTATCACTCATCTGCACTTTTGGATTCCTCATGTACATCTATGTTTTCTTCCCCCCCCCGCCTTTCTCCTGCTGATTATGTACTTTTCCTCTTTCTCTTCAAGATTAACAATAGCATCCTATTAGTTTTCATGGTAGTTTATGATTACAATGTCTGAAAAGAAATTAAATCTACCCAACCTCCTACATGCAGATATCCGCTCATTCAGACATATGAAAACTGGCTGAACCCATTTCTAAAGCCTCTCAACTCACACCTTTGTAAATGGAAAGACTCCACAAAGGCAAGAAACTTGTGAAAGTCCTTTACAGTTGATTACCCTTCACATAAACATACCTACATACACATGCAAAGACAACCTGACCTAACAGGACTCTGTCCTCTTTAAGTCTCTCTCATTTTCATCTCACAATCACAGAATCACAGCACGGCTGATGTAGGAAGTCACCCCTGGAGATAATCTAATCCAATCCCTCTCCTCAAGCAAGGTTACCTAGAGCAAATTGCTCACAACTGTGTCCAGTCAGATTTTTAATATCTCCAAGGACAGAGGCTCCACAACTCTGGGAAACCTCTTCCAGTGTTTGACCAGCTTTCCAGTAATTAAAAAAAAAAAATTCCTGTACTTTAATTTTTGCCCATTGCCTCTTGTTCCATCACTGGGTGCACTGAAAGGACCCTGGCTTCTTGTTCTTTACTCCCCACCATCACTCCGTCACGAGATGTTTCCTGAGCTGTGTTTTCTCCAGGCTGAACAGTCCCAACTCTCTCACCCTTTCCTCGCAGAGGAGACCCTCCAGTCCTTTCATCACCTTAGTGGCCCTTGACTGGGTTCTCTCCCGTACGTCCACATCTCTCTTGTACTGGGAAGCCCAGAACTGCACCCAGCACTCCAAGCGTGTCATACCAGTGCTGAGCAGAGGGGGAGGATCGCCTCCCTCGACCTGCTGGCAAAGCCCGGGAGGGTCTTTGCCATGAGGGTGCACTGCTGGCTTGTGTTCACCTTGGGGCCCTCCAGGACCCCCAGCCCCTCTCTGCAAAGCTGCTTTCCGGTTGGAAATCTGACACATCTCCTTTATTGCTTTGTCATTTAAGTAGACACCTCTGTAAAAGCGCCTTGTTGTCTCCTAAACTCATCCTTTCATTTATAACGCTAGCTTCACCAGGGGAGCTTACTTAGTACATCCACTCCTGAAAATAAAATAAAATTCATAAATTTCCTTACTGATTCTTCACTAGGCGGTTATCACACACTTACTTACAAAAATCTTAGAAAAGGTAGATACCCATAGTAGGCCCAGCAGCAAAGTTGTGAGAAGAGCTATTGATAACTTAAATGTAGAAGTCATTAATAAAACAAGAAGTTATGGAGGAAAATGTGTTCAATTTACAACACATCATTATGGGGAACTGCACAGCACATGTTTTGTGCTGCATTGTGGCCTGTGGTTTTACATAGTATAACATAGTATAACTAGTATGGTGTCAGCTCATACTATTACTTCATATTATTTATTCTCTGAATCTTCCTGGTAATACAATTTTTATTTCTGTTAGTAGGTGGAATTTGTCAAAGTGGTTTTTTTCTGTTGTTTAGCAGAATGATCTCTAATTTATTTTCTTAATTTTGCTGCCTGATATTTTAATTTGACATATACCTTGCCCAATTTTTATTTTATATTCAACTATATTTTCATTCTTCCTTCTTCTTGTTTTGTAGTCACTTAAATGATTCAAAGTTTAAGGTTTTTTATATTCTTGCATCAGTTTTATTTCCTTATTTTGGAATCTACATTTCCTTTTTCTGCTTTTGGAATTTATGAAGCCACTTATAGTAGTTAAATAATTGTTTTCAAATTCATGTTAGTTATTTTTCTGTTGATAAAGATGAAGTTTTAATTCATTCATACTTTTTATTTCCATATTCATCCTCCTTCTCCTTTGGAAAGATTATTTAAAACTTTATGACTTTCTATATATTGAATTTCTGTAAATGTCCTGGTTTTGATAGGTCTTCCTCAGGTGACTCTTGAAGAAGAGACTAAGGAGCTCAGAGCATTTGCTTGCTGTCAGACAACCTGGAACTACTTCATTTTCTGGAAACTATTTGTTCTTCATAAAAACAGCTCAAAATGTTCCTACACTGACCAGTTCTGACTAGAAGGCAAAGTCACTCTCTTTCTACCAAGACTGAGGATGTAGGAGCTTCCTGCTCCTTGGTATTCCATGTCTTGACCTGTGGACAGGACACAGCTACTGCTTAATGCCGCGCTTTCCTGGATTTGCTCTTTTTCAAATGCTTAGAGGCATATTCCCATAAATCAAGCCAGGATACTTCCTTTTTTTACCAGAATGCAAGTAGACTATGAGAGGAAAAAAAAGTCTACTCAGCGCAATTATTTCAGTTTCTCAGACTGGAAAACTCCAACAGTACAGGTCTGTCTAGCAGTAGCTACCTAATATCCTACATTGTCAATCCAGACATACCACATAAGAATAGATTAGTCATCTGACAACCTCACCACGAGAAAACCCAACAACAAATAAGCAAACAAACAAAGAGACATAAAGCAAAAAAGTTTAGCGTGTTTTGGAAAACTATGTTGATGTATAGAGTGATCTGAGGAGCCTAGAAAGTAAAGATGTCTTAGAGAAGTTGCTGTGTGGGGTGGTATAGAAAAGAGTCTGGTTGCCAATCATCGATCGGCAGCCTCTTCAGGTTCCGGTAGAAAATTACAGGGGAATAGGATGGGTTTTTTTTTACTCTGCTGCATATAGTCCTGGCAGATCAGGACATCTCTTTTCTTGGATATTTAAATCTAGATTAATTATGAGTCTGCTTTTCCCTGTGTTCTCACAGAGAAGAAAGTAATTAATGACTATTAAATGGTTGTAGTATGAGGCCTAAATTAAACAACTCCTTCCCTTTCTATGTTTAGATAAGATAGGTTATGAAAAGTTAAGTACAGATGGAATATGACAAATGCTGTCATCCAATTTCCCATTGCTTTCCTGATGGCATGTCTTCTGAAGTAATTTCTAAGTAGTTTCCACTTTCTCTTAAGACACAAAACCCCTACTATATCTTTTTGCACAGTAGAATAGGAGACAATGTTTTCTTATGTAGCTAAAAAATTAGGTATTGCCTTTAAAACTCCTCTTTGTAAAATGAAGAATAGAGTTTAAAACTTCCAAGGATTTCTGAATTTCAAAACTTCAGCTGGATCAGGTAGTCACTGGAAACAAATTGGGTTATTAATGAGCCTTTTGTGGAGGTTGGCAAATCAGTTGTGTGTGAATTCCAGCCTGTCAAAAGCTTGCAAAGGGTTGACTTGGAGTGTTTGCAGATCACGCTTCATGACCTGAAAACATTTCCAGAAGCTGCATGGCATGTATTCCAACCACTATTTTGGCCAACCAGAGCACCTAATACACCTCAGTGAGTGAGTGCAAACCATTCCTGCTAAGGTTTATAAACTCTTTGGAATTTGTCAACAGCAAAGCAAAGCAAAACAAGAAAACCCACAAAACTAAAACTGTTCCCCACTGCATGTTTGCAGCAGAGCTAACAATGATATAGACACAGGAGGCTGTCCTCTTTTTATAGCATTTATTGCAAGGAGTGCAGACATGCTTGCAGAGTGGACCATGGATAATTCTACCTGACTGGGAGAATTCTCTGTAATTTTTTTTTCCTTCTTGAGTTAAATTATATCTTTTACCATAGAAGGGGTATAAAACCCAGGCATCTTAGAGAACTGTCATAGTACCTGAAAGCTCTGTTTTACCCTATAGTAGGGACACTCTTTTTAGAGAAAACAAATGGATTTTTTTTTAGGTTTTCAACAGATTGAATACATTTTTTATTATTCATGCCAACAAAACTTCTGTATTGTGAGCACTTTGGTCTGACACCAAAACTAAGAAAGTCCTTGAGGAATTACTGGATCAGGATGAACTGAAGAACAACATACTTAAGCTAAATTATACCAGGAGTAAACATAACTAATAAAAATTGAGAACACGTGAATGTAGAGGTTTAATTCTAGCTGCTCTACTTTTGCAAGGATTTCCATCTTTGAGTGCAGATAAAGATCCAAAACTGCCTGTGCAAACTGCTAAAAAAAAAATCAAATCCATGGTGAGCATTTACAAGACTGGGTCCAAGTTTTTATGTTGACAAGGAGGCTTTTTCTTGCTGTTTCTCTTGCAGTTGTAGAATTTATTAAAATTGCTGTAGCTTCAAACCTTTCAGACAAACCTTTCTTCTCTGTCAATTTGATGTAACTGTAAGACAACGCACACGGCAAAGTTTAAATAGTTACACTTTTTTGATTTTTTTTTTTATTGATTGAGCAGTGACACGTCAGTTAAATCATCTTCAGCCTTCACTTTTCTTCCCACCCCCCACCCCCAACTTATTGAATATGCAATGAAAAGCTAATTGGCAGAGAGCCATTCTGGCAAGCTGCATGATGTGTTCAGCAGTTTGTTTGATTTATACTGTTGGAAGTTGCCAAACTTTTGTCATTTGGTTTAATATAATGTTGTGCCTTTAACAATTTTTTCTTCCATAAAGGATTTTTATTTTGCTCAGTAGGATTATAATTTGAAGGTATAATTAGCATCTTGTTAATTGTTGATAATTACACATGTCATTCAAAGAGCTGTTGCAAAGGGCATGCGATTCATTTAACAGAACTTCCTCGAGCTGGTGTTCAGAGGTCCCTAATGAGCAAAGAATAGAGCAGGAGTGGATGTAATAATATAAATTGAAAATATGAACACATATAAGCAATCTAAATTTAAATTGAAGACAGTGACATGAATGAGCCTCTCTGCTATCAAGAGAGATGCACAACAGTATGAATTAGAAACCTCCATGCTCAAAAAATTGCAGAGACAAAGAAAATGGTACTCTGATATTAAGCTTTGAATTTAAATTTTCCAGCAACCTTTGTACAAAAGTAATGTAACATATAGACTATTACAGCCCACGTAATGATGAAAATTAGTAATTACTTACATTGTAATGTTTTTTACCACTGAAGTGTCATTCTATGCTGTGTAACCATGGCAGAATTTGATTGTTTCTGCTCATACTGTAGCAATTGTAAGGCTCTAATTTAGGAAAGTAGGTTCCATTGAGAGACATCAAGAGTATTTCTGTAGTAAAGTTTGGCAGCCTTGCGTACTTACAACCTGTTTCATATCAAAACAGCGTAATGGTGTAGATCCCTATGAAAGAATAACTGGGGTTTCTCATTCCTTGGCAGGTAAAACTCTCAGTGGATCAGTGAGCTAGAGGAAATTTTATTCTTTCCTTCAGGCCCATCAGTCTGGGGCCTGTAGAGCTGGAATCAAACCCTCATTTTGGAGTAAAAAGATTTTACCATTCATGCTACCTCCGAGTTACCCCACCGAAGAAAACAAATGTGCGGTAACCTTCATCTGAGCTGCTTGTTTTCGCTGTGGCTGGCCGAGGGCGGAACAGCATACAGCTTTTGCTCTCCCCTCCACTCGTTCTGCAGTGTTGATACTGCCATCGGGTGTCTAACGTGTCCTTCTTTTCCTTGCCCCCACTGTCATCTCCTTGGAGCCAAGGGGGGAAAAGGACCACTGTAGCAGAGGGGGAAGCAAGCCCAGAGAGTGAGTCAGGAAGTGTCCGTGTAGCAATTAGGTAACGCCGCCGTCTGCTTTCGGTTTACCCAGAGGCCAGTATGATGCCTGCGGGATCTGATCCTGGAGAGCTCCATATGCTGAAGGACAGGATGGGGTCACTTGGTCAGCTGAAGATCAAAGCAGTGTAGGGCAGCCCTTGCATCTCTTTTTCCCATGCTGAGCTGCGCACTTCTCAAACACAGCCTGGACCGTTGCGACCAAGAGTTGCCATAAACTCTGCTTGAACTTTTCCATTTTGCCCCACCTCACCAAGGGGACTCATTCCCCTCTCTCCTCGGGAGAGCTCATCTGACTCTGGCTGTGTTAACTCCAAGTTGTTTGTTAGAAAACTGCTTGCTCCCAATATTTCATTTGAATGTAGTTAATTTTCTCCACCCATATGGATGACTTCAGACATTTTTTTATTAGACCTCCTCTTTGTTGTTACATAGCTACGGTGGAGTTTTTCCTTTAGCCATCTGTCTTTTACAGAAACACTTTGAATATTATCAGGTGTTCATGCTAGCAAGAGTTTCTCTGTGTATTCTTCAGACCCTTTCCGATCTTTCCAATCAGTTCCTCTTATACTTGATACAGAGCTGCAGCAGCTGATTGCCAAAGCACTCCATCACCTTTGTTAATAATCAGATTTCACTGCCTCAGTAAAGAATGGACAAGAATGAGGATTTAAAAGAGATTAGCCTTTAACTGAATTAGAAGGGACTACAAATATCTTTGGTTTATGTGAAAGAGTCAAAAGGGTTTTTTGTCTTGAGAGTATTAAAGTTTGCTTTAATGACTTTATTAAACAAACATATTTAAATTCTTGTACCGTCTTTCATTTTTCCTCCATCTCTGGGATTCTATTACATAGGACGATGATCAAAAATTATGTTTGTTAGAACATAGCATGGTGTTTAACTAATAGTTCTTAGTAGGATTTTATTTTGGTTTATTCTTTTCAGGTAGTCAGTTTGCAAAATGTGCGCAACTAAAGAGAAAAAGCCACAAATCAGCACACAATATCAGGACTGTTAATGTATTAATAATCTGTTTGTGTGGGGTGTCACAGATATCACTGTGCTCCGGACAAACAAGCTCTCCCTAGCCGTACTTTAAAATTAAACCATCTTCCATGTGGCAAGAGCCAGCTAATGAAATAGCTCCATCTTCTCCTTGAGAGCTGACTTCAAGTGGCACAAGTAATTGACTTATTTATTTGCATTATTTCTTTTTCACTCTCCTGTTAAATGGAAGATGCTGGTTTGAACTGTTACAGAGTAAAGGGGAAACCGAACCTACACCCTCCAGCTCCAGGCAGTGCCCAAGGCAGAGCACCTTAACCAGTGAGCTGCCAAACCCGCAAGCTCTCATTAGGATCGCTCTGCTGATGAAGACGAGGCCCAGCTAAATGCCAGATGATGCTGCTGTAGGAAGGAGACTCAGCTTCTCCTGACCTGAGCAGAGTCAGGAACCAAAACTGCTGCTGTCTGCCACCTCCCATAGCCTGGTACAGGCAGCCCTGCCTGGTCCCACTGCAGGTTCAGCGTGGATCCAGCAGTGGGTAGGTAGCTCAGGGTCTGAGCTAGGAAACCTTGGTTCTTGGGGCTAGCTTGGTCGTGGGGTATAAGAGGCCTGCTGGAGTGCTCAGGAGCTGGGTTTGCTTGGTTGCGTAAGATGGTGATCTGCTCTTTCCTGGCTGCGTGTAATGGCACAGAACCTGTTCCCACTCTCTCACCTTGGGGAGACCATGTCTGGAGTGTGTAATCCTGTTTCTTTACATAGATAATTGAAGTCTGGGGATGGGGACAAAGGAAAGTACTCCCACCATCCCTCTCCTAACACACACATGTGGACTGCCAGGGTGTCCTTCCTTTAGCTTAGTTGCCAATACCTGCTGAAGTTACTTCAGACTTTTGGTGAGGTTTGTTTTTGCCCTGTCGAGGGCTGAAACCATGGTGTCAGGGAGGGATGTGCCCTTCCATTTATGCAATACCCTGCTAACCCATATGGATCTACTCTGGAAAGGCCTGGTTGTGACTTATGCCCCGGTTTTGATGACAGCAAATAAAGTTTAGTGTTAAATCTTACAGGCACTATTTCAGTGACCCAGACCCTGTCTTCCAGGGAAGACTCTAATTCCTTTTGCGTTTAACCCAGCAAAAGCACAGGTGATGCTGGAAAGAGATCTTATCCTATCTAGGCTAAAAAGTCTAGAAATGCTGCAGGTGCCCTTGCTGTAAGTGTCTGAGGAAACCCCTGCGTGAGGCTGCTGAACAAAAGGGCCACTCTACCAGATACTCACGGTCCTAAAAGAGAGTCGGATCCAGTCTGCAGTGCCTTGAAGGTGTCTGCATCTAGACTGACTCGCGTTTGTGAATCTCATGCTGAGGCTTAAACTATGCACCACTACGTGTGCCAGAGACAGCACAGTTGCTTTAGGATTCATGTTGAGTGAAAATTAAGGACTAAACACAACAGTAGAGGATTTAACATCTTCCACCAAACAATGGGATATTTCCTGTTATATTAACAAGATTTAGGGCCATGAAAGAACAATCTAAAAGACACAGTGTAAGGTTCATTTCAGAGTCTTACCACTTCTCCAAATCCTACCTTCAGGTACCTCATATCTAGGATACAATTAGTTTCAGAGCTCTATCAGTCATTCTCACTATTATGAGACACCATGTGCTTCATATTCTCACTAAAATTAAATAGAAGATGTAAGACAGATAGTATAATGCAGTTCAATATCACTAAGAGATTAAATGGTATATATGGGTACACAGGGGGAGTTTTAGCTAAATTTGTTTTTCTGTTCATAGTACCCTGTAGGCCAATCAATGAAATTGCATCTTTTACTTGCCCAGCCCAGTGCCAAGTAATTCTCTTCTCCTTTCTCTTATCTTTACCTCATTTCCTAATGATTCCTCAAGTGTTCTGTTCAAATTAAAGTCTAATAGTATATTCTTTTCTTAAATCTTTTTACAAAGCACATTTATAATATAAATCAATGCAATGAAACCACTGAATAATGTAGTCACAATATATACATCTAGAGAGCAATTTTTAAGCTCTTCAAATTCAAAGTAAAGAAGAAGAAAGCAAATAAGGCTGTGGATAGTCCTGCCTTTTATCCATGTGTGTCTCATATCTTCTTTTTATTTTCTACTTCTTTTCACAACAGCTCATAGAGCCGAGTTTTTGGTTTTGCTTTTTTCCATTCTAAATTCAATAAAGCACATCCTGTTAAGAACAGGACCATCTGCAGATGATATTTAACTAGATCAATGAGGATTTCTGATTTTTCCTGTTCTCCATGCAGGACTGATAGACTTAATTTAGATTATTTTTATATGTTAAAAGTATGAAAGAAAGAGGAACAGAGAGCTGTAAAATATGCAGCAGAAAAAGTAACAGAAGGAAGAGCTGATAAGCTTGTGCAAAAGATTGTGAGTGGAGCAGAAGTGTAGAATCAAACAAATTTTTTAAAGAAAGAAAAAATATAATAAGGAAACAACCACCATGGAAATCTAAAGAAAAAAAAGTTTAAAAAGTATCAGCAGACAATATGTAATCTATCTAGGAAAATAGAAATACTTTACAATTGGCTGTTTTGCACCTGGAGACATTTGGAAGCAGAATGCAGATTTGTTTATTTGGAGATCTAATAAACCTTGTGTTCAGGTCACATGCCTTCTTCAGCACTATCATATTCTCACCAGTTGTTGCCAATTCACTGAACTTTGCCACACATCCCATTACACCCAACATTTTTTTCACACCTAATCTTCTGTGATCACCAGAAAAATCTCTTCTTAACTAAAACAGAAAAAAAAGTTATTAGTTCTCATGATGGCAAAGCATAGCTTGAATACCACTAATACCACTTTCAAGTTTAAATGCCTCAAAACCAAATGTATGAATGTTTCCAAATATAATCTTAGGGCTTTTACTGCAATCTTGCACCCTTTTTCAAAATCATTTTAGAACACATGACTTTGGCTATGCTGTTTGTGCAAAACACAGAATATGTATAGCCAATGGGGAATATGTAAAAAGTTATGTGACCTTAAGTTGTCTGCAGAGAGCCTCAGCTGTATTACAACAGCTTTCTGAATGGAGGACCTTCTATTCCAAGCACACCTCAGTCCCATAGAGAGCCTTGTACAACCCAGAGCTGCAAAAGGTACGTGCCATACAGCCCACAGTGCGCGTGCAGGACTTGGACAGTCCTGATCTCCTTCTTAATTTCCATCATGATAAACAGGAAAAAAGTTTATAATAGGAAAAAGTTTATAGCAATGCAATATTGTTGGTTGTTTTACTCTGTTTTGCTGTCTGAGATTAAGAGAAGATAGAAGTAATGTTCTCTGATAAAGAAAACAGATATTTTTCTTTTATTCCTGAAAGTTGTCTTGCTCCCTAGAAGTTTCTCTCATAACTTCACCTGTAACTTTTTCTGTTTTCCAGGACCGTTGAATCATCTTTTCTCTGTGATGCTTTATGAATGTGTATCCAGTGCACTGGAACAGTATTTATGTACACATTTCCACATGTCTCTAAAGCAAAAATGAAAATAACTGTGGTTAAAGCTGTCACATCAGCTACAGAAAATATGCACTTTGAAAATGAAAGGTTTCTATTTAATAAAGCAGATATATGAAAGTCATTCCCTTATACATAACAGTCGAGGCTTCAACGTGGAGCAATACGTAAATAAGTCTTCCACTATCACTGGTAGAGACAAGCTGCCAGGAAGAGCTCAAGCCACCAGACAGAAACAAGGATGCCTCAGGCTGTTAGTGCAGCAAAATTCTTCATGCTAGTGAGAATATGTTTTCCACTGGACCAGGTTAAGGCTTACCCTGTTAAAAATATTGTCCCCATCAATTAAAGCAGATCTCAGAAGATCAGAAAGAAAGCACTAAGACCCTGTGCAAGCTGGGGACACATTTCCACTGCATCATTCTCTGTGAGAAGCAAACCCTCCCCAAGGACAGTGCTGACACCGAACTCCCCTAATTTCAATCCAGCTGCAAATAATGATGCTGAAAGCCTTATTTCTGAAAATAGCCTGATCTAAACTGGAACTTCTCCCTTCTTTATCTCTATATCTAAAGGTTACCGAAGGATAATTGTACTAGATAGTGCTTTTTAGGAAACCCCCAAAAGAAAAGCATAGTTCAAACTTTCGAATAGCTGGTCAAACTGTAAACTGAATATAATTTCCTCTCTATTAGCATCAAGTGGACATAAAATTAAACTGGTTTGATTCTAGTGCATTTTACCCATAACATGCATTAATTTATCCTGGGTGTCAGTAAACAGTGAGGGGAAAATGAAACTGTTAAACATTAGTAAAAGTCAGGGAGGTGGAGATCAGGATATTAAGAAATTTACTTTTTTTGTATCTTCTCCAGCATATTTGTGGGCAGGAACATTTTGTGCATTTTACACCCTCTCAGCCCTAGCAACTCTATTGTTCCAATAGCTAGGAACCCCCAGTTTGAGGTTAAGTTTTGGCAGGTCTGAGCTGGCCACGGTATTTAGCAAGATACCCCTAGTGTATTTTCATATGCTCCATTTATTTCGAGAAAGTCAAGGAACAAGTTTAAACAAAGGGCATAGCTGAGGGTAGCACATTTTCTTCACTGTGGGTAAAGCATCATCTGTATCAAAGGACATGATCCTCATCATGACTACTTCACATGGGCACTACCAACACAAATCTCTCAAAAGTAGTGTTTAACCTTATTAACTGAGCCTGATGAGAGAGGATTGACACATCACAAGCCAGCAAAAACTATGCTCATCACCCCAGCTTCTTACAAGACCATTTGTGCAAGAGCAATTCCAGGTTTTCATTGTCTCAGGATACTGACTTCTATCCTTGGAGTTGTTGCACTTGGTAAAAGAAGATGTAAGGTCATATACCAGCCAATTGCAGGATAAAAGAGTGAATATAAAAAACACCCATACCATTTCCTCTTCCCCTCTTTTCCTTCCATCACCCCTGCACTAGCACGTATGCTGAGTAGTGTATGAAAAGACAAATTTAGTACCACATGTAGTCACTTAAGGCCATACTTCAATCTTGTCTCCAAACAATGAATATTTCCCCTGGAAACTATATCTATGAACTAAGCATTTTTTTTAACTAATAACATTAAAAATATTTATTTGCTTGTTTGTTCTGCATATAACCAATAGTTCTAATCAGTTGTCTCTGTACATGTATAGGTATCTTTTACAGTATATATCTATATGGCTTTCTGAAATGCATTTTAGATTAGTAAGCATTTTTGTGCTTCTCTGAATATATACATAATGAAAAAGAATGTACTGCTAGATGTTGATAAGCCAAAGGAAGATGTGAATTCCTGAAAAACTGGAATGAGCACTTCTAGTAAATTGCATGCGTCACTGCACATAAGTGACTCAGATAGGTGTTCATAGGAGAGTGTCTCCTTTGCATGACAGGCAGTTACACAGATATTTTTATCTAGCTAGCTCACTGTTGCAGGTGTATATACAGAATAGAATTAGCATCAGTTCTCAAATGGTTAAAACACTCTTTTAATCTGCTCAAACTTCTGACGTGCAATGATTCTAAGAGTTAATGGCTTTAGCAGCAACACAGGATTAGAATCGCCATCAAAAGTCCAACCTCCAACTAAAATAGACCTAACATCGTGTAGTCTTGCTCATAAACCTATCAAACTCCATCTTTTTTATCACTAATAATCTCTTGGAAGGCTGTTTCAAAAGACTGTTTAGTCCTTTGATGGCTAGAACGGTCTTCCTTTCACAGGTAAATTTATTAACAGGAAGCTTATACCCAATTATTTCTGAGTCAGTGCACAAAAATCTTATCACTCAGATATTTCATCACTCTTCTGTTGCATCTATAGAGCTATGAAGTACCCACTTACCTTGAATTTTCTTAGAAAAACACAGATGACTTTTTGAGGACTTATTTAGGAAGAAGAGTATAAATGGGTTCCAGATGTAGTAATCCACCTGCAGAACAAGTAAGTAATGTTATATTTCTTCATTATGGTTTTGGGGTGAAAACTCTGAAAAAGAATTAGGAGTCATTGAATACTTCAGCACACTTCATCAGTACCAATGACACTGAGAACCCATTTCTCCGTGTTATCAATAGAAATGCTTCTCCAGCAGCTGGAAAAGGGCTGGTGCCACTAATGTTCATCAGTGGCATGAGTAACATGAGTGGGTAAGACTTGTAGGTGAAATTAGTTTAGCTGAATGTAGATATCCTCGGTATAGATACACAGACATGGGCTGGTTATTTAAGTTCCCATCACAAGACCCTATGAGAAATAAGCCCTTTAGGGTATAAGTCATCTAGCTATTTTGTAAATCTACTTAGGATGAAATGATTTGCTGCCTAGAAGGACTTATGTTTCCTTACTGACCATAAGGGTAATCTTAGAAAAGAGTTATCTGATGTTAGCTGAATGGAATAGTCTCCTGTCTATATTACATAAGGATGACTTCAAACCAGGCAATCTCATCTAGACCCAGATTTAACTCTTCAACGTGGTGTTCATAGTCTCTTTACACTCCCAATCTAATAAATGGAAGGGCCAGGCACCTCTGAAGAGCAATAATTGCACGGATGACCTGCCTCAATCTCTGTGAGTGCTATTCACCTTCAGTTAGAGAAAGAGCCTATACAGGGTGCCTATGCATCTCACTTAGCCACCTTAGTTTACTGTCTGAAGTTACAAGGGGAATCTCTAGGTTAAAAAGTTTTAGTCATCTCATCAGTGTACTGAAATAATACCATAAAAGGATTTACTAGGTGGTATTGTATGTGACTGTAAGTCACAAAGTATAGTAACTTAAATAATAGTTTTCAGGAGATCCAGCAACTCTTGGAACCATATAAAAATGCATCAATATAAACCATTTGCCAAGCACTCAGAGAGATGAGGACTGCATTGCAGACAACTCCTGAAAAGGAGGTGGGGCAGTGGGAGGGTAAATTCATAACACAGATTATTCACAATGAATAATTCAGCTAGTTCTTTTTGCAACACACTTCCACCAGCTGGCTTTTGTGTTAGAACTTCAAAGTATTTCAGTCTGAATTGATTAAGACTCTACACTACATTGATCTGGGTGTTAGAAAAATTTGCTCCTCTGCAAAAAGCAACGACATTTGAGCAATGCAGTTTTATATTACTTCTCTTGACAAGTCTATGAGAATATTTCTTTAAAAATTAGGACATTTTTATTGATCTCAGATGCACAAGTATTTTCACGTTGGCTTTCCTTTACAAGGAAAGTACATGTTGAATCACAGAATTGCTGATATTTCCCTTACAATAGTATCACCTTGGATCACTGAAATCTATCAGTTTTGTTTCTAGCTGCAGATGTAGACATTTCACAGCTAATGAAAAAAGTTATGTGTGAGGAAAGTTCAATAAGAGCAGACTTTTCTTCCCCTCTCTTCTTGAAATCCCTTGCTAAGAAAAGGAAATCCCTTTTTTTTCCCCTTGGCACTAAAATGCTGTAAGCAAGGACTATAGTGGTGCTAAATATTAGCAGCTGAGTTCCAGAGTGATGTATAAACAGAGTTCAAAGGCAGAAATAAATTTACATATGCATTGCTAGCATAGTTTCTTTTACCACTGCAGTATTCTATACATTAATTTGAGTGCTGGAAAACTCCTCTCTCTGTGGCATGTATTTTAAAAACAAATGAAAATAGAAGAAATAATTTCTGAGGCCACAAATGGGACTTTGTGGAGACAGCACACATTAGGGCTGAGGGCCTGGCAATTGCTTCCTACTTCTTCCCTTATTTATACTGCTTATTTATCCACCCTGTACTTGGACGTCTGGCAATTTTTTTCTCTTTTGTCAAAGTAGCTGGGGCATTTTGTGATGCATCTCAGTGGGTGCCTCACTGTACTCCAAGACAAACATTATTTTACCGTGTGGGAAAACTGTCTCATCCTCACTCATATGAATAACTATCTAGCCAGCTTTATCATCATAGTAACAAAGAATGCTATCCATTTGTTTGGATAAACATATCTCATTTCCACGTGAAAATGAAGGATATAAGAGATAATCATGGCAGACTGAAGATATCAAATGTTTAATTTAGTTTAGATATACGTGGAATGTCTGAGATTCAAACCTTTCCAAATGCAGATGGCAGAGATGTGTGTGAAAGATTTCCACTGTTTTTTATTTCTTCCCAGAAAAATACTTCTACATATTGGATTTTCAACTGCTGATTTCCAGTGGAGCTTTGGCAAATTATGCCACCACCAGATGAGTACCTCTCTGGCTTGTTTTTCCTTGCAAAATTATGGTAACTGCCATTGAGGTTGCAGTGGCAACTCCAAGACTGTAAAGCAAAATGAAATTTACAAGAAATATTTGATATTTGATAAGACAGTATTATATATGTAAGTGAATATGATATTTGATAAGCGAATATTATATTTGGAGAATGAAGGTAAAAAGTTTGATCCTCAAAGTAGTTCCTTTTAAGTCTGAGGAAGGCTGATGTATTGCATTCTGGTGACATTTGTGCCATTCCTGAAACAATATAAACAAAACAAACATTTACATTAGAATCAATTTGTTCAAATTCTAGGTGAGGACTGGCCTTGCTTCTGGTCACATGGATCTAGGAAATACCTATTCAGGTTGAAGAGATTCCTCATCCAAAATGTTTCAAATTGTAATTTCCTTATGATAGCAAGTCTTTCAATATTAGTGGCCAAAACCTCACATTCCTGCCTTTTGAAACAGGCGAAATCTCTGTGGAGCCTTCTACAGAGTATGCAGATTGATTCCTGGGCTACTAACATAAAGTCCTGGAGAGGAGGGAGTGCTCTTCCCAGCTACTCCTTCAGGTACTAGGAATAGGCAGGAGGATCCCAGCAGCCACATCAGGGATGGTGTGCCTCTGCCTCTGCTCCCCTCCCGTGCAAAGTCTCCTTGCTTAGATTTTGCGCAGGTATTGAGGTCCATGGTCTGTTTTAAAAAGTTGTTTTAATAAAAGAGGAAGACTACTGCAAGCTGCCAGCAATAGGGAACTCTTCCCTTCTACAGGAAGGACAGCAAACAATGATATTCAGTCTGATGCAGGCACCAGATGTAAGTTCCTGACATTTAGTAGAACTTCTTCTCTGTCTGCATGTGATTTCCATGTGCTTCTTTCATAGGCAGTACTACAGAATGTCTTACAAAAGTGTCGAGAAAATTGGAAACTTCCCCATGCCCATGCTTCAGAAGACCTTGGAATGGGTGAACAGCCCTGGGGAAAAGGTTTGATTTCAACAGAAGGAAGATTGCAGCTCCTGCCAGATTCCTGGCCCAGATTTAAATACCAGTAAAAAACTCCAGTGTACGCTTGCACACCAAAGGTTAGTCCTCTGTAGTGGTGCCAAAAGGAATTCTTAAATGACTTTAAATATAGAGGATTTAGTTCTCTTCTGCACTTCTGCTGTCAATAGGTTAGATCAGCTTAAAATAAAGATTCATTTATATATCACTCAATGTCTCTACAAACATAACTACTTTGTTCAGGTTCTTTCTTTATAAGGAGTATCATGCCATAAAAACGGCAAGTTTGCAAAGTATTCACACTCCTTTGGGAGATTAAAAAATACAAGGGCAAGGAGCTGTGGGTGTACATACACACAAACACAGTCTGTGCGGAGGCATTACCCACTTATTAGCATTGCATGTTTTAACGACATGCCCTCTTTCATCTGTGCTGTTTCCCTCAGACTCAGTCCCAGCATTTCAAATCTCTAAAGAGAGGTTTTTAACAGATGCTGTGGCTTTTTTCCAAGTCCAGCTTCATTTCTGTTCATTACCTTTTCTGTAAATGTCCAGTGTGTCCTGATTCAGGATAAGCCTTCACACCTCTGAAGGAGTCTCCCTGTTAAATTCCAATTTCCCACTAGCTAGCAGAGGCAGAAACAGAATTTGCATCCCATTGCAAAAAGAGGTTTGATAACTTTCCCACAGCACTTTCTTCTCCTAAACCTAAAAGCTACAATCTACCAGACTTCAAGCTATCTGAGGTCACGTCTTGAAACATTCAGAAGTGCAGTGGCACTTCTAAACAGTTGTCTTTACAGGCAGGAGGAAAGACGTACCAGGACAGCAACCTTTCACAAACTCTCTGAAACGTTGCCAAAATAAAAAGGGGGAGCTGTCTGGATTTGAAGGTGGAGGGCAGGAGGGGCAAAGGTCTACAAAATTTGGGGGCTGCACAGAAGTTTTGCTGATGGCTGCTCCAGGAATCACTTCTGCTCTGATCTGTGGCTTTTTGGCCTAATAGAACCGCTGTTTGTAAAAGGAGGTTTTCACATTTGAGTCAGCCTTTATAAAACAGTCTTTCCTTTGCCATCAATGCAAATGCATATATATATATTTTTTTTTTAACTCACATCTCCTCTTTCAAATGGAGAATTCAACCCCATTTTTAGATATCATCTGCTAGTAGCTATCCTATATGATGATTCATTATATTTAATAATTCTGAATTCATATAAAGTAAAGGATTTTAAGGCTTCAAGGAAGAGAGAAGCCGTACATATATTCCAGCTGTCAGGCAGGGGAAGTAAGGAAAAATATTTTGATTTTGTTGTGAAGCGCTTTCTTCTATAAATAACATTGTTACATGGGTATAAATCAGAAGTGCTGTCATTCTGATGAGACCCCAGGAGATTTGAGCTCTCTGCTCACAAGAAATTAATCTCGATTAACTCAGATGACTTCTGGATAGGTTACATACTCGCCATTCACAGAGGTAGGCTGGCTGCTGAAGGTTGATATTTCCTCAGAAATTAGGGTAATTAATGGATGAACTGCTGCTAAAATCCTAGCTGAAGTCCATCTTGCACACCAGAGGGTCTAATATTGTTCACTTATTTTCATCTGCAAGCTTCAGTATCAGCTATTTTCTCACCAAATATTTATTTCCTTTTCAATTCCATGTTTCATTTTTTAATCAAATAACATGCTGGGATAATGGGAAGGTACTGTATTTTAATTCATAAGAATTTCAATACTTTTATTTGCAATAAATTTTTGTTCTGGAATTTTTTCTTCTTTCTAAATCTAGGGTATGCTTTTGGGAGTTTTGGGGTTTTCTTAAGAGTTATTTCAGATAACAAAATAAAAACACCTGTGCGCCTTTTTTCATTCCCTGAGCTTCTTCACAATGGACTGTGGTTCATGGAAAAGATTGCAAGGGTCTTCTAGCAGGGAGGACTAGATCCAAGTACCAGACAACAACCTTTTATCTGCATGTGAGAGGGGATGGGCAGGTTCTGGCCCACAGTGGGATCTGAAATGGTGGACCAGGAGCTATTGCCCTCTCTTTATGCTCATCAGGAAAAAGAATTTTTTTTTTTTTTTTAAAAAGTGGAAGAAACAAGAGAAGACAGGGAAACGGTACTTAAGAAATATGTTTCAGAAATAAATTGTTTAAAGACGAAAGTCATGTTGTTAAATATGAGAAGAAACTGGGGTGATCAGTCTTGTGTTTAGTACTCTGAACAGAGACCTTTACAAGCATAAAGGCTGTTTTGTTTTCAGAAAAAAGACTCAATTTTAGATATCTGGTGGGGAGGCTGGGGGATGGGAACTTACCATTAACTGGAACAACTGTTCAAAGCAAAGAAATGAAAAAGGGAACAGCAGAGGAATTTCTCTCCAAGTTGCCTACTGAAGCAGTTTCGGGTTTAATTTTTGCGTCTGTTTTGTAATCCCTTGATAGTCAAAACTGGCTGACACAACACATGAGATATGCCAGTGCCAGTCCTGGGTATTTTGGGTTCCTGGAAACAGCACAAAGATCTGTGTTGACAAAAATCTTACAGATGTGCCAGATTTTTTATTCAGAATGAGAAGCAGAGGCCCCTCAAATAGGGAATGCTGTCCTGCCAGCAGCAGGCCTCTGAGATGGTGGCTGGGCTGTGCCCTGGGTCACCCAGGCAGAGGGCATCTCGGTGGTGAGCATCCAACGTGTCCTGTCTGACTGGAGCAAGGAAAGGGACAGTCACCAGAACAAGCTGACTTGTCAAATGCAGCATTGCTTTCACAAGCATTCAACAAATGTGAATAAGGGTCCCATATTCCTGAATATCACTTAGAAACAGAAGTTTTTTATTGTTTTAATAACAAATGGGAGGTTCTTTCGTCTGCTTCTGTTGTTGTGGGCAGACCTGAGGTGTCCTCAAATCATATTCTCAGTAAGAAGTCTAAGGCGGAATTCAATCCAGTTCTCACTGCGAATTATATCCCCAAATCGTCTCTGGAAATATGGAAGAGATTTCGCTTGTAAGCTATTTGGCAGATGAAGAGCTCTTAGAAAACACCCAAAACATTGAGGCCTGTGACAACATTGTAGGAGTTGGCAACAAAGTTCAAGTATGGAAGAAGAAGAATTTGAAGGTTGGGATCCAAGGGAAAGGAAAGAAATCCATGGACGAGCTGGATTGCTTGTTGTGAGGAGAGGAGAGGAGAGGAGAGGAGAGGAGAGGAGAGGAGAGGAGAGGAGAGGAGAGGAGAGGAGAGGAGAGGAGAGGAGAGGAGAGGAGAGGAGAGGAGAGGAGAGGAGAGGAGAGGAGAGGAGAGGAGAGGAGAGGAGAGGAGAGGAGAGGAGAGGAGAGGAGAGGAGAGGATTTTCAGCTCACTCCATAAATCCAGTGTACATAAAGCCAAGATCTTAATTTCTAAATGTTTCAAATTGTCAATATTAGTCAGGTTTTAGAGCTGTGGAAGGAATGTCCAGATGCAACTGAGTAATTTTTCTCTTACTGAATGTGAACTTCTGGTCAATTTAAGGTATATATTTTTGTGGCCTTGGACATATATACCCTGCGTGATTTTTATACTTAAACTCCTCCATGCTATATTAGCTCTGTAAAGCAAGGAGAAGAAGCAGGATGCAGTACAGCTGAGGATTTGAAGCCCTTAGATTTAAGCAATAAATACTACTCAGTAGAGACAAAATCTATTGTTCATGTGTTAGAAATCTGTGTCAAACCTTGTGCAAAAAGAGACGTTCTCTGAAATATGAAAAAATAAAATCTAATCTTGAGGTCATTCGGATTGATTTTGTTGAACCATATTTAACAATATGTCCTGTAAGCACATTAAATTAACTGAGAAACTGTTCTCTATTATGTAAAACCCAAAATGAATATATGTTTTTATACTAAATTCAATTGCAGGATGTCTTGCTCAGAAGAAATATAGTAAACTAAATTTGATAGAAAAGAAACTCTACTGAAAGAAAGATGCCTTAAATTCTATCAGGTTAGTAAAAAATTTTCTTAACTTTTGTGAGGAAATCCTTTTACTTTGCTAAGGAAATTTAACACAAATACATTACATTTTGCTATATTTTACTTCATATTTAAACAAAGATTATTTTACTGCCTACAGCAAACATGTTTTGTATCCAGAGCTTTTTGCCTAGCAATTCAGATGTTTATGTAGCTTTTTTCATCTATTGAACAAGAATACAACTAAAACCCAGTAAATCTTCCACAAAAGATTTCTTAAAAAGTGCTTCCTTTTTATAGTGTTTATATAAAGATCAGTATTTTATACAAAAGTGATCTTCAAATCTTCAAATCATATAGCCTCTCTAGAAGCCTACAGTAAAATGACATCTTAAGTGTTTAATTTTTATTACTCATTATGTATTGACAAAAGTGACATTTTCAGACATCCCATGAGCATAAGGCCCACACGAGCCAAAGGAAAATTATTTACAGGCCAGAGCAAAGGTTAGTTAACAGTATTAATGATGTAAGATGCTTTTCCCCTTTCTCTGTTTCTGATGTTCTCATGGGACATTGCACACAGGCCTCGCAGTTAAAGACATCTTCAAGGGAAAACAGAAGACAAATCCTCAAGCCCTTCCATCATATGTGCAGTAAAGAAGGAGTTAGGTGAGAGCTAACCAGTAATCTGCAGTCCCAAAGGTAGGCTGCATGTCAAAGTAAATGTCAGCACTTTCAGGATAAGGCCCACTTCTTCCAACCCGACATTTCTGTTCATTCAGATTCAGTGTTTTGAGCAAATTTAGCAATCTTCTGAAGTGTATCTCTAAATCCAAGCACCAAAGTACTCGCTTTGAAGCTAATGTTCTTACAGATTAAAGTACTTAAAAAGCTTGTAGAATCAGCTCTATTATTGCACAGGTGAAGAGATTGCTTTAGATACTAATATGCATCTGCACTGCTGAAAAACGTCAGGAAGAAAAGACTCTCTGAGACTTAGAGCACTCCTACACAGGTCTGACACAGGTAGGAAGCTGCAGAATGAACCACTTCTGACTCAGAAGCAAATAAAACCAAAATCAAACACAGTTGGCTTCAGGTGAAGCAGTGGAGATTGAGTACCTCAGCTGGTGGCAGACAAATATTATTTGAATGTTTATATTCTATATTTTGTTTTGTTTTATTTTATTTTATTTTATTTATTTCCTTTTATTTATTTCTACATGGATCTGAATAAACAGGAGCTAAAGCCAGAGAATTTCATCTTGCGTTACAGAACCATATTCCATGGGTCATGTCCCATGTTGACTACACTTTGGTGTTCTAGGGACACTACCTCATGCTTTCGTGGAGGGAGAGAAAAGGTCTTTTGTCTTCCTTAGATCATAAATTTCTTTAGTTTCTGTGTATGCTGTGTGTACTGCTCAAGTGTCCCCATTGAATCTCCATTTACAGTACTCCTTTCACCATCTGGATTGCATTTGACACTTCATGTTTTCAGAATACACTGCACTTTGAATGTGTTTTCCTTGCACACCTTCTCAAAGATGCCTCTTTCAGAATAAATGCCCTTTTGAACAGACTTGAATCACCCATAAGAATTGCTCTTCCCAGCTGTTTGTCTTCAGGTTGCCTGCTGCAAGGAGTTGCATTCGTAAAGGTTTAAGTTTCTTGGTCCTAACAGCAAGAATTTGCTTCCTCTTTGCAGGGACCCACACCTTTGCAAAGTCCACACAAACTGTGCTGCCCATCGCTATATTACTGTTGAAGTGGAAAATGTGTTACATTGGGCTTATTTCTTTAGGTGACATACAAGTATTAGCTTGAGATCTAGTTCAATAGAACAACCGGATCCCTGAAGAAACATTTGTTTAGAGACTCATCAGTGAACATAGGTCCTTTTCTCAAATTTTGATCCAACAAAAAAGCTTTTAAGACACAGGGTCTCTTTACAAAGCTCTAAATTTAAAACAGATCTTGCAAAGTACATCAGGTGGCATCAGAAACAGAAGTGACAGAAGAAATAGGTCTCTCCAATTTCTTTGTGGTGGGATGACCCAGAAAGAGCAACAGTCTGTTCGGGACTGTAGTTTTGCAACACTGTCTGAATCAGGCTAGCAAACACTGAAAGAGTAAGAAAGAGAAAGAGAAAGATGAGCAGGATTAAAAGGGCATCCGGAGGCGCTGGGTTCCCTGGCACGAAATGGCTATTGAAGTTGCGAAGTGAGAAAAGCTAAATATGATTGCAATCTTCTTTTAGCCATCTGCTGTGGTTTTTCCTAGCTTTCTTCATCCCAGCATCTGAAACACCATCTTCCAACTATGCCTCGTTTCTTTACAGGTATTCTCCAAAAAATGACTGCACATCTCAAAATGATGTTCTGCCTCTGCAGTGCCACAGAAAGATTACCCAGACATTGGGGTGCATGTTGCTAAAATGGAAATACTAAAATTGGCACCAGGTCTTAACTCTTCAGAGGCTAAATCTTAGGCAGCTGGATTTCCCAGTACCGTTTTCTAAACCTATCTGCATGAAGGTCTTGTTCTTTTCAGTTTTACTTGAGCATTGCACCTGCTGGCACACTGTAAATTGCAATTCATTTCTACAAAATCAAGTTTGCAATTCATTTCTACAAAATCAAGCCTTCTTTTCTCCAGGCTGAACAATCCCAACTCTCTCAGCCTGTCCTCATAGGAGAGGTGCTCCAGCCCTCTGATCAGCTTTGTGGCCCTCCTCTGGACTCTCTCCAACAGCTCCATGTCTCTCTTGTACTGGGGCCTCCAGAGCTGGACGCAGTACTGCAGGTGGGGACTCACAAGAGCGGAGTAGAGGGGCAGGATCACCTCCCTCGACCTGCTGGTCACGCCTCTTTTGATGCAGCCCAGGACATGGTTGGCTTTCTGGGCTGCAAGTGCACACTGCCGGCTCATGTTGAGCTTCTCATCAATCAATACCCCCAAGTCCTTCTCAGGGCTGCTTTCAATCCATTCCTAGCCCAGCCTATAGTTGTGCTTGGGATTGCACTGACCCACATGCAGGACCTTGCACTTGGCCTTGTTGAACTTCATGCAGTTCGCACGGGCCTACCTCTCTGGCCTGTCAAGGTCCCTCTGGATGGCAATCCCTTCCCTCCAGCGTGTTGACCACACCACACAGCTTGGTGTCGTCGGCAAACTTGCCGAGGGTGCACACAATCCCGCTGTCCATGTTGCCGACAAAGATGTTGAACAGTGCTGGTCCCAGTACCGACCCCTGAGGAATGCCACTCGTCACTGTTCTCCACTTGGACATTGAGCCATTGACCACAACTCTGTAAGTGCGACCATCCAGCCAATTCCTTATCCACCGAGTGGTCCATCCATCAAATCCACGTCTCTCCAATTTAGAGACAAGGATGTCGTGCGGGACAGTGTCAGATGCCTTGCACAAGTCCAGGTAGATGATGTCAGTTGCCCTTCCCTTATCCACCGACGCTGTAACCCCATCATAGAAGGCCACCAAGTTTATCAGGCATGATTTGCCCTTAGTGAAGCCATGTTGGCTGTCACCAATCACCTCCTTATTTTCCATGTGCCTGAGCATAGTCTCCAGGAGGGTCTGCTCCATAATCTTGCCAGGCACGGAGGTGAGACTGACCGGCCTGTAGTATCCTGGGTCTTCCTTTTTTCCCTTCTTAAAAATGAGGGTTATGTTTCCCCTTTTCCAGTCAGTCGGAACTTTGCCAGACTGCCAGGACTTCTCAAATATGATGGAGAGTGGCCTGACCACTTCCTCCGCCAGTTCCCTCAAGACCTGCGGATGCAACTCATCAAGTCCCATGGACCTGTGCACCTTCAGGTTCCTTAGATATTCTTGAACCTGATCTTCTCCTGCAGCGGGCAGTTCTGCATTCCCCCAGTCCCTGCCTTCTGTGACCTGGGCAGTGTGGCTCAAGCACTTGCCAGTGAAGACTGAGGCAAAGAAGTCATTGAGTACCTCAGCCTTCTCCATATCCTGGGTCACCAGGTCACTCGTTTCATTCTGGAGGGGACCCACATTTTCCCTCGTCCTCCTTTTCTCACTAACATACCTATAGAAGCTTTTCTTGTTGTCCTTAATATCCCTGGCCAGACTAATTTCTATCAGGGCTTTGGCTTTCCTAACCTGATCCCTGGCTGCTCAGAGAGTTTCTCTGTAATCTTCCCAGGCTACCTGCCCTTGCTTCCACCCTCTGTACGCTTCCTTTTTTTCACCCCAGAGGAATCCATTTTGCAGTCTCCAAGGCAGTTCCATCATGAGAGCCAAAGTGCAATAGGTGGGGACAATCAGAATATGCTTTTCCGAGGTTCACTTCTCTGAACTAAAATACTAGTATAGATGTGCCAATTGCCTCTTACTGTCTGTCTATGCCCAGAAGAATATAGAGTTAAGACTCAGAATTACTTCACAGTATTGCAATAACAGACACTAATAATGACAGTGATCCTCCAAAAATTCTTTTCCCAGCTTGGGCTGATACATATGAGGAGTCAGATACTAATGGTTTTATCTCCTTCCAACATAAAATATTTTCTCTTTATTTTGTTCAGCCTGCATAGCATCTTCCATGTTGTGGATCCCCTCCACAAATACATTCGATTTTGACTAATTTGCTTTCTCAAGAGGCCGGGGCGGGGAGGGGGGGAAGGTTGAGTGAGAAGCATTTGAAAATCACTCTCCAAGTGACTCACACTATCCCATGACTTTCTGCACTCTTTAATGCTTTTGGTCAGACTCAGCATCTTAAGTCCTCTGCTTGCAGCAATAGAAAGGACATGAACTTGATCTTTTATCACCTGTCACTCAACACTGCCTAATATGCCTGTGTGGGATTCAGCTGTCTTTCAATCACTGTTTTACTTTGTAGCTTTTTACTTATATTTTGCCACTCCAACTCTGTCTGGGAATATTCTTCATCCTTTCAAAGACTTATTTGTGATTTACTTCATTCTATATCATGTTATGGCGCTGGTGAAATTCAGATTTTCTTTTCCTTTTTTTCCTTAGGCCCATAATTCCAAAAGTAACTGAAAGATTTACACATTGCTTGTGAAGTCAGTGTATTACTGCATTACAAGGCATATATAAAAAATACACAAATCAAACCCTCATTTTCCAAACAGATCAATTCAACTTTTTTTTTTTCTGTGGGGATCCAGTTAGTGTTAGATATCTGCATGGCCTTGCCACAACCGATCCCTAGTTAAAGGTATGAAATTGCTGAATTCCTGGAGTTGTTGGGATTGTTTGTGATACTATCAACATTTTAAGGTTAAACAGTGAACTCGAGATTCAAGTCGTGGCAGGAATGGTACAAGAAGGATTGATTTTCATGTGTGGTGGGGTTTTTTTTCAGTTTATTTTTTTTAAGAAGTCCTCTTCAAGTCTGCACGTAGCCTAAGCTGCAATAACTGCAGCCCAGGGCAGTGTCAGTGAGGCAATCAGCACCTTATCTGGGTAGCTTTCATTTCCTGTTGAAAGAGGTTGCTGAGGTATGCACTGAATCCACATCTCCCCCCCACAAACTAGTTCATCCTCTTTGCTATCTCCCCAGTGATCTTCCTTCCCACAGCAGAGGAAGAAGGCTGGGCCTCCTCATGCTGCCGCAAACACCTTCCTCTCCCATGTGGGCTGCTTTGATTCAATTTTAGTGTGAGGCTTGGGGGCTCCCAGACTTCCCCCAGCAATTCAGGGTCCACCCAAAGGGCTCCACTGCTTTGGTGGCATATGATCTTCATGATACAAAACAGCACAGGAATTATTTTCTTTATCTTAGGAATTTCAGTTCCCATTTTTAGGGAACTGATTTGAACTGGATGTTGCAGTCCACCAAAATCCATGGTTTCCATAACAAAAGTAATGATATGTGATATGGAAGTAACTTAATTCTTAATAAAACAAAATCAGTGAATGGTATGATATTCAGCCAGTTTCAGTCTTCCTTCCCTCTGCCTCTTAATGAGATTAAATACCAACTTGATGGGAGACAGATTATTTTTGAATTGTATAAAACTGTATTTTTAAATTATTGGGCTTGACCTAAAATCAGGTTTATTCATAGTTAGAATAGGTTAATAAATGGTTAAAGGTTCCTGCATGCGCTTTTAGACATCCCTGTTTGCTTGGGATTTTTTCCCCTTTGGGTACTGCAGACTAGATTTGTCTGGGTCAATAGAAATTAATTTGCCCTATAAAATTTACCTCCCTGAAGCAATGCAGCAAACTCAGCAAGATTGTTTTGTCTAAGTCACTTAGAAAGGGTTGGGTGGGTTGGGCAACCAACTGCTATTCAAGTAAGACTTGAAAGCAGCAGAATAAGAAATTTAGATACCAGTCTGAGACTAAATTCATCATCAGGGATACCATCAAGACCTCTGTGCTATATTTCAATAGGAGTGAGATGCATAAAACCTGACATAATATAGCAATTTTTCTAACATTCATTAACACATCAGAGGAAGCAAAAGTTGGAAATTTCTCTTTCCTTCTACTCTCCCACACCTCCCAGCAAAGCTAAGTAGCAAATTCTCAGGGGGGGGAGGGGGGGGGAAACCAACCCACACAAAAAACCCCAACCCACCAAAAAAAACCAAACCCAAAAAGCAACAACAACAAACCACCAACCCATGCCACTCAAAAAGTCAGAGGTATTATCTGAACATATTGAGAAAGTCACAATGTCCACTGTGAATTCTGACTTCTTCCAATGAGCTTAACGTAGTAGCTCAGTTTGCTACTGGAAACTGAAAACAAAAATAATCTCAAAGCTGCATATGTCAGGGTCTTTTAATTGTAACGCTGACCCTCTTAAGGTCATGCTGCATCTTTGCTCTTGGCTCCAGCTGCAGTATTTTGGCTGTGGACTGGTTTTACAAACAGTTATTTCATTTTGAGGTTATATTGCTTGCTATTATCACAGCTGAAAGTATAGCCTACCCTGGAAATAGCAAAATGGTAACAGGGCATTGCCTCAAACTGTAGTCTGCACAAAGGTGGAAATTTTCCCCACTCCCATCAATTTCAACAAAAGTTGTACAGAGAGCAGGCATGCCTGGTGTACAGTACCCTTGCGTACAGCTAAGCTTTGCAAAAGTTACTCCTTACTGCTTTTGCCTTCTTGCATGAATGCTTTTACAGAAATTATTCACAATTATCATTAATTCACAGACTGCAGCTGAATAGACTCAGAGGGCACAAGGGACCATTTTGGTTATGTATCCTGCTTAATAGAGACCATAGGACCTCCCCCAATAAGTAATCCCTGACTTGCATCCAGACCTTCTGATTTACTAAAGGGACTTTGCCAACCGACAGATCTTCAATGCCACACTGTGAGCAGCTTGTTTCCAAAGTGCAGATTTTGCTGCTTAATTTGTATAGAATCATAGAATGGTTTGGATTAGAAGAGACCTTTAAAGATCATCTAGTCCAATGCCCCTGCCACGGGCAGGGACACCCTCCACTAGACCAGGTTGCCCAAAGCCCCATCCAACCTGGTCTTGAACACTTCCAGGGAGGGGGCATCCACAGCTTCTCTGGGCAACCTGTGCCAGTGCCACACCACCCTCATCAGAAGATATTCCTTCCTTATATCCAATCTAAATCAACCCTTTTTCAGTTTATTTGTTCTGGCTGGTTAATTAACTAAGCCACATGCTATCATTTCCTTCCCTTGAAAGTATGAGTCAGGTAAGTAACCAACAAAGGAAAACATGCAAAATGCAATTCTGTACTAAGGCAGGATCCTCAGTTGATATGACTCACTGAAATCATATTCGAGTCAACCATTATGACAGTGTACATCATCTGAGAATCTGTCCCCCAGGGAGCAGAAATAATATGATAGTGTTTTTATAATGATAATGAGGAAGCACATGAATTTTGTAACTTCACAAATTCACTTCTGAATAAACCCAGCTAAACCATTTTTTTTCGTTAGGATTTGCAATAGCAGAACAAAGGACACTGGCTTGTTTATAGAATATAAATATTGAAGTGTATTTAATGTGGCTAAAACATAACTGACTTTGTTTTCAAACACTAAGGAAACCGAGATGGTGATAAGGAGCCATAATTTTCTGGTTTGGCTTCAGGTTTGATTTTGCTTAAAGCACAAGTGGCAAATGATACGTACCTTTTGCAGAGAAGAGGTGGCATGAATAGGATTGTCTTGCTGCTGATGCATCCTATGAAATAGGACTTGTTGGCTAGATTGTGGCCTTTTTGCTGACCAAGATCAAGTGGCCTGATAAACTACGGTGAGTCTGACACAAAAAGTGGAGTTTTATCATAATTTCAAATAAGCTTTGAAATTTTCTATCTGAGTATTTACTAGATACTTGGCCATATGAACTCTTCAGTCTCTGGCACTACTACTGAATCTATGTGTAACCCCCTGCAATTATCATCACTTCTCTGCGTCAGCTGACACATTTATAAAGACAGTGGTACCATATGCCGAGGCATTAATTGGTCAGTGTTGCTCTGGTACAGGAGCACCACATCCCTATTACGACACCCTTATTAGGTGCTCATTTTATCAAAGAGTGAAGGTCTATGCAGAAATCCTCCACTTAAATCCGCTGTCACTTCAGAAAGCATCTAATAAGGAAAACAAAACAGAACTAAACAATACGTAATCAATTACTGAGATGTGTTTAAATCATGAGCTTTGCGAGGCAATCTACTACCCCTGCTCACAGAAAACCGGTATAATGGGGCAGAGTCTTGGTAAATCTCTGTGGATTATAACAACGACAATAATTATGTAGCACATTTTTCACAATCACAATCTTAGCAATAACACTAACGTTTTGCTCTTTGCAATGTTATGCATGATTCCATAAACTCTAAACTGCTAATGGTTTGTGTACACTCTGCCTCGAGATTGATTCTTGAAATAATAGAAAACAAATGTTCAAAACTGAGCAAACTCCTTTACAAAACTTGTCACTATTACCAGATCAGTAATTTCTTATTTGTTGAGTTCTTATGCTGTCTCTTCTAAAAGTTTGTCATTTAAACAATTCACTTTTACTTGGAGCTTAACATTCCTAGAGATTGACATAATGAAAACAATAAAATTCATCTTTATTCTTTCTTCCTATGTATTACAGTGCGGGTTTTATCTTAATGCAACCTACTTTTGAACCTTTTCCTAATATACAGGTAACTGCCATTGTCCATAATTCAGCGGATTTCACAAATAATTTCACAGCCCTTCCACAGCACCGGGAATATTGGTTTTCCATAGAGCACAGCAGGCTGCACAAATGGCCCTGTCATTTTTTGGCTAGATGTACCAAGTGATTGTCTTTTAGTTTGTACAATTTGCACTATACAGCCACCTGAGGTTTCAGACTTACTTCGCTACTGGGTGTTAAAAGGTTGAGGTGTCTCACACTTCAGTGACCTTATCTTGCATTGCTTGAGTCTGGTGCAGAGTACTACCTCCTATCTCAATTCTGGGTGTGTAACCTGCTCACGTGCCTCTGGACCGTAACGGGGCTCAGCTCCGTTAGCAGTCCTCTCACTCGGGACAAAAATTGTGTCGGATACACGTGAGTGCTTGTATGTACACACAATACATGAGCTAATCCGGCAGCCGCAGAATGACAGAAAATAGGGCTGCAAGGCGCGCCACAAGGCAGCTGCACGGTATCTCATTCGGCGAGAGCTGACTTTGACCGCGTTGCGCCCTGAGCAGAGAATCCCCCCTCGCCTCTGGATAGCCCCCGCACTGCTGCACTGTGGAGAAAATGTAAGTGGTGAGGAATGAGGAAATACTGTAAAAATTCAAGGATCTAGAAAAATGTGCCTGTTCTTAGATAACAGCTACCTGTCCATCTCAGCAGTAACATCTATCTTGTTTTAATCCAGCTTTCTCAAGCATTCGACTGACAAGTTGTTTGCAAAGGTAGCTGGTCTTGGGAGGGAGATGTTAACTAAGTAAACCCTGCATTGCCTGCACTGACATTTTCAATGAAGCTGAAAAATGAACAAGGAAATCAATCCAAGCTGTCTTGGCTGTGTTACATGAGAAAACAGTAGTGGGTATAAGTGGGAGAGAAATATATTTTTTTGCCAAATGCAAGACTTCTGACTAGAAGATGTAATTTGCTGAACAAGAAATGTTATTTTCAGGATGATTTTTAAAATTTAATTTAATAAAATGTGAAGCAACAATGAAAATTTTTCCTTCAAAAATTAGGTTTCTTGTGTCCTCATTGAATTGAGACAAAGCAATAAATACGGTTGTTCTTTCAAAATCTATTTTATTAATTTTCTCTCTTTCAACTCCCATTTGTATGCAAAACCTGCTTAACCTGCATGTTCTTGGTAGCTATTAAAAGCAATACAGCAATCAGTATTATCTTTCTACTTCAGCAAAAACCAGTTATCCAAATATTTTGGCATTAAATATGAAGAGACAACTTCTATCATATCAAAACCTAGCAGTATTTCTTTTTTACTTCTTTTGAGGGAGTTTAATGGAAAATAGTACAAACCGTGGAAATTCCCTCAAGGATAGTTCTGTATAAGAATAAATTAACATACTTTTCTTTTCTTTTTCTGCTTTTGGGAACATCTCCTCACTATTTTATATGAGACTAAATATGTCTCCTGAAGTATATTTCCAGAGTGGAAAAAATGGCTCCATTAAAAATAAATAAGAAGAATTGATTATTTTTTGTCAATGAAAATGTCCCTGCATATTCCATTAACATTTTATAAGTTGTTTTTAAGAGCCTGACTAAATTCTGCAGGGTTTGGGTAAAAAAAAAAAACCAAACCAAAACAAACAAAAAAAACAGACCACCCCACCCATATTAATTTATTTATGAGTCTTCAGTGACAAATAAAAACATAAGGAGCATTTTTTTTTCTTCTAAATATTTTACAAGTCATAATATACCTAATACTTATCTGTGGTTCTTTTCTGAGAAAATATAGTTGCACAGGACCTCTTTTCTTCCCTTGAGTAATGAGAGATAATTTATTAATAGCATTAGCCTTTGATGTTATTCCACTCCAGCTCTTAAAAACAAATAAGTGGTCTTCAAAGCTCTGCAAAGTGTTACTAGCTGCTTCCCAAAGCTGCACCTACTCTCCACACCACCTCATTCTTTAGTGACGTTCATCCTGGCCTTGCTAGTTTGACAGTTATTTTTCTCCTGCTGATTTTATTGTGATAGGAGTTATCATCAAGCTTATCAAGGACTGTGCTGTCAGGGAGATGCACAACATCCAGGGGATTTTGACAACAAAAATGAACAAAATGCATTGTATTTGTAAGAGAAGGGAGAATTTCTACAATCTCTCTAATATCTCAGAGAGTTTATGCAATTGTGGCTTAGGGCAGAATTTGTAAAAGTTTGTTTTCTTCACTTAAGCACTCTCTTCCGTGGCTGGCCTGGGACACAACCTTTACTCTGGCTGTTACTGTGATGCAATGGCTACAGAGCCTAAAATACTCTGTTTTGTTTGTTTATTTTACGATTTTGTAACAGGACAGATCCTTGAGATACTGTATCTCCACGTCACGACTGTCCTGGGGCGCAGCCAAAGCAATCAAACCATCGGTACCCTTACTCCTGTGCTTGCACCACAGCGCCCGACAGACCAGGAGCTCAAACAAGACGCGGCGATAGCCGTGCTCACTGGCGCGTCTCGTTACCCGCCTCCATCGCGTGGCTCCACGGTGGGCACCAGGGAATGGCCATACTGGCAGGAGGGATGCCCGAGCACCCCTTGGCTTGGCATCCCACAAGCTGTACATAACGGGACCAAGTGGTGACTCTTTCTCTGCTTCGGAAGTGGACTATTATTGATTTTAGAGCATGCTCATGTTCAGGAGGATTTTACTGCTTTCCTAAAAAGCAGTTTTATTGTATGTCTCAAATAACCGAATGGCGTCCAATGTCGCTGCCAGCGCGGGAGCGAGAGCAGGGACTGGAAGCAGAGACGGAGCAGGAAAAGCAGTGAAAGTGTGTGTTCGCAGTCCTGTCAAAGTGCTACAGCCTTCCCCTCTTGAAGCATCTCAGCTATGCCAGCCCTGCTTGTCTCTTAACCAGAGCTGCCAACTGGGCTACATCGCATGGTGACTTTGTGAGGCTGACAAATGTAGGTTAAAATGCACCAGCCAAGCTCATTTCCATTTGGATTTTACCCAAAGTCTCAGATAAAGGGCCTGAGCAATAATTTGATGCACTAATTAGCCCATTAAAAAAAAAAAAAAAGTTATTTTTAGGTGCTTAAAGTTTTGTTTCAGAGGAGAAAAAGCCTTTGGTATATTTTGAAGAATTTTGTGGAGATGCCTGTTGCAAGTAAGAATAAACAAACGAGCTCTTTCAAATTCCTGGAAATGACTGAGAGACATGTTGTGAATTCTTTGAATTAGTAAAATAGACTGCAAGTGACCAAGCACGTAAAAAGCAGGGTTAACATGTCACAGAGAACCACAGTTGGTTAATTTGACTACTGCATTTTAACTTTAATTTTTTTCTAAATATACTTTATAATTTAACATTTAATTCCTCATACAGAATAACAAAGGACCAGTGTACACTTTATTATAAAAAGCCTACACTGAAAGAATACTAAAACTGCAGAATATACTGGTGAAAATTTAAGAAAACATTAGTTGTCCAAATTTAATTTACTTCTGTTAATATAGTTTTAAGAACATGATAGCATGCTATATTTACAAATATTCTCCTTTGGTACTCGTTCCATGTGTGGTCTCACACCTTGTTTACTGCACATCCTCCAAATTTGCACTGAATAGTTGATTGTTAATTCTGAATAATGAATATTGTTATAGGACATTATCCAAAGTTTTCTGGAATAATTGCCTAGAATTAGGTTTCCAAATCCTTATCAGTTAATTAAAAATAGTGAACCAGCAAATCCTACTGGAATCATTGGAGACACAACACTTTTGAAGCACTAATTGCTTATTTAGGTATCTGCATTAAGTCTGCAGCTCAAGAAAAATGTGCTCAGGGTGAACTGAGGAAATAACCCTCCAAGCCTTCAGGACTTAGTTCAGACCATAGAACAGTTTTTGTGAAGTGTCATCCATTCTTCACACTCACCCCTCATTCTGAGTTGCAGAAGTATAAAATTGCCTGCCAGCAAAGTTAGCATGTCATAGGAAGCGTGCTAGCGTGGGCTTAGCGCAGCGACAAGGACACAGCACTTGAGACGAACACATTCATCTGCCAACACTGACCATGCGGTGAGTATCAAACACTTGTACTGCTCAAAAGAGCAACAAAGAAAAGCAGATTAGGAAAACACTGCTGATCATTTATAATTGGATCCACAAGTTCAGCTCTGGGCCTGGTTTGACTTTCCTTCATACCCGTGTGAAGGAGTAACTCGGCTTCAGTCAACGCAGTACAACTTGTCAAAACAGCATACGTGGAGGACTCAAAAACCCTTTTGAGGACGGGTAAGTAAATAAAATAGTGAATGTGCTGGCTATGGCATGCAATGACCTTATCTGATTATCTGAATAGTATTAGCCAATACCTTGTAGAGGGTTTTTTGTCTACCTTTTCTGTACTAGCAGCAGTTTGCCCCTCAGAAGTGCACAAGAAACTTCGTCATGCACACCCAGGAGCAGCTGCAGGAGTTTCAGCCATACCTTCATATAAGCATGCTGGCTGTGACAGAGACACTGAAACAATCACTGGCTATTTACTCTGCCTATTATTGCTTTATCTTCTACCACGTCCCTGGTTTTGCACCACTTCTCTCCTGTTTAAGCAGGTGAAAAATCAATACTTTCCTCTCTTTTGACTCCACTGACTGCAAGAGCTTGGTGTTCCTCAACTACATCCTAATTAACCAGAGATTCGCCTCTTCCAGTGTTTGAACATCTCTGAGAACATAAAAAGGGAGTAAAAAGGAACCATTTCCATTTCTCTTTTGCATCATTTTCTTCTCACAAACACAATGGAACAAGACTGTAGGCCGGACCCTTTGCTTTGTGTGTAAATCAGCTTCGTGGAGCTATGCTGATTAACGGCATCATTATTTTTGTTGCTAATGCTTGCATGACCGAAGCACCCGCAGATCCCAAGTGAGACAGGAGTCAGCTGTGCTAGGTGCTGTACAGATAAAAATGTCATGGAAGCATTTGCTCCAAGTGTTCACCAGCTGACTAGACAGGAGAAACCATACGGGAGGGAAGCCGGCAGCTACGCGGCAAAGAGAGGTGGCTGCTCAGAGTCACCCGGCAGAGCACTGGCGTAGCTGGGAATTAACTCCAGGTATCCAGACACTCAGATCACTGCTCAGGCCAATACATTGAGCAGTCTTGCCAGCTAAAACAAACATATATTTTTTCAACTGTTGCCAAACTGCCAACTACAGTGAAATGTGCTAACAAGATGTACAAAAGCAGGTTTCACTGTCCAAATCTTTTCTAAAACAAAACAAAACACCCTTTTTTTCTCATTGCTTAGTGTCTTTCTATTAAATATTTCAGATTTTTGGGATGTTGGACACATTTATTTTGAAAGCAAAAAGAAGAGATTCATTACTTTATATTTGAAGCTGGCCTCTGGAAATAGAATGCAATCAAGGATTGTCTCTCTACCATTTCTTTAATGTGCACATAAACTAACTCTGCTCATCAAATGGTAGATTTTAACAGTTAGGGTGGATGCCTGGAAAGACTTCTGTACCAAATGAAGTGTTTGTTTGAGGGGCAAACATCTTGCTCCAATGATATGCCCAACAATACCTAACTAGCTTATCGCAGCAGTTACCTTCTGACATTCACTGAGAAGTTTTACACCAGCTGTAAATTATGTTGCAAAACTTCCTCATATTAAATCCTGTCAGCAAGACTCTGTTTCAGCTCCAACTCTGCTGGGCAGAAAAAAAAAGTCAGCACAGCAGAAATATACTTCCTTGTGCTTGACCAAAACAGAAAAAAAAAAAGAAGAAAAAAAAAAAAAAAAAAAAAAAAAACAACAAAAAAAAAAAAAGAACAAAAAAAAAGAAGAAAAAAAAGAAGAAAAAAAAGAAAGGAAAAAAAGAAAGGAAAAAAAGAAAGAAAGAAAAAAAGAACGAAAATAAAAGAGAAGAAAACTATAAAAAAAACAGCAGCTCTTTTTACAGTATTTCTAATTGTAGCTTCAAGAAGAGAATAGAGAACCACCTTAAGACTCTGCATTGGAGTGGACGGGGGGTTTTTTATGTCACTTCTTCATAGCCTTAAATCATCATTGCCATTGGATGCTGATTCGCAGCTATAAACTACTTCCAGTGTTTACATTAGGGTTTCTGAAAGAAATGCATATCTCAGGCCAGCAGATCAAATACATCACTGTCTACAGGAACTGAAGTGAGGCAAGTATGCATTGTATCCAAATGAGGCCTGCAGGAATCCAAGGCAAGCAAAAACTTAATAAGTTACACCCAAAAAAACTGCACACGAAGACAATAGTGAGGACCAAGAAAAGGCACAAAGTGAGCTTTTTTGCACACAGCAATGAATGAGACAGGACTGTATCTGTCTTTATAAAAATAAAGGTCCATTTCACAATGGGAACGAAAGGAATTTTTCTTTTCTGCTCATTAAACTACAGAGAGAGCAAGTGAGGCTCTGTGGCTTATTTCAGAATTGCATGAGCAGGAGGTGAAGCCAGATTTTCCTGAGAGAAGAGAACTTTGAGTTACTCCTAGTTTCAATGTGATGGTCCCCTGTCTGCTCTCAAACACGCAGACATCAGCCCTTGTGCCGATGTTCAGTTTTTACGGGGGTTGCAGGGCAGGAGGGCACGGAGCCAAAGAGAAGCGAGCTTTCCTCCCAGGATGGCAGCAACTCCCCTGCAAATGTCTGCTGCATCCCAGCAGCTGAAATAACCTGCATGCTCCCATAGGTGGAAAGCCTTTTGCACCAGTCCTCAGGTCCTGGTCCTCCCCCCTCCCTGTCTCATTTATGTCGTGCCTCTTGCCCAAATAGCTTCCTGCTTCCACCACCAAATGACACTCATTCCACTGCAAATGGCCCCTTTGAAGTCGCAGGGGAGGGGCCTGGATTTTTATCCATGGCACAGAATCCTAGCATAACTTTAACCCTTCTTAATTTTTTTTTTTTTTTTTTTGGAAGAAGGGGGCATGGCAGAGAAGCGGCAGTTACTGAAAGCAAGGGGAAGAAAAAAATAGAAAAATACAGTTTTGTCAATCTGCAGTCATCAGTTAACACATTAATAAAGGGCTTCCCAGAAAAAGTAGCCGCTACCGTATCTGCTCATCTTTGTATGCAATTGTCTCACCAACTTGAGAAGATTTCCACAGCTATGCCACCATTTAGTCAAAGGCTCATGCTTTCAAGGTCAATTAGCCCATGGTCATGTCACAGAGAGCTCCAAAGAAACTCCTCCGGTCTAACACCTACATTTCATGACTACCCATGTGAAGGAAAGGGAAGGGAAACTGTTAATTGGTTGTCAAGCAGGATGAAAACATCATTCCTTTGGCTTACTAGATGTTCACACATAGGAAAGCCTAAATGGTTTGGGGTTTGGGTTTTTTTTTTCTTTTTTAATGTAGTGAACTTAAAAAAAAAAAAAAGTTTGTGTGAAATCCCTTGGAGTCCAAAAAATCAGTGCATCTTGGTTTGAGTTTGATGCTATTTTTTTTTTTATGACAATAAATAAAATGAAAAGTTTTGCTGAAATGAGAAATCATTCCAGTTCCCAAATGACAACATATCATTTTAAAAATGTGTCAAAGTCAGTCACAGGGAATTTTTGGAATGTTTACATTTGTTAAGGAAAGATTTGGCAAAACACATTCTTGAAGTGTTTTGATCTCACTAAATCTGCCTTTTTACACAAAATAGGGAGGGAAAAAAAGAGATTGGTGAAAGAAACTTTCACTGAGCTCAAATGACAGATGGCTCTTGGGCTATGCAGCTTATATTAAATGAAGAAAAATCCTTAAACTATAGTTCAGGTCACTGCTTAGTCTACATGTCTGTCGGTGTTCTTTTAACTCCTGCCAGGTTCCTCAGATTCATGAGTGGACTCTTCCATTCAAAGCACAACACAAATTCTACTTCAGGTCCAGGTTTTCAACTGTAAACTGAAATCATAACATATCTTCCCCTAGCATGTTTCTTTTAATGTACCTTAAGTCATTCACTGTGACCGCACAAGAAATATTTGCAAAGAAAATTGCACACAGCCTATAAAGCCATAATTAACCATTAACACCATGAAGGCATACGCTAGTATAAACTGGTAACAGCAGAGATATTTCTGTGGGGACAAAGTGAAAAAAAACCCAACAAAAAAACCCAACAAACCAAACAAACCCCAAACACAAAGTATGAATAAAGCATGGAAACTGGGGCAATACAATCTAAAAAGTTACAATATATAGCACTACAGACCTGTTTTTCAATTCATGAGAAAACCAAATAAAATGCATTATGAGCCTCCTTAAGAAAACACATTATGTACACTCATACTGTTTAGTTCAACCTAAAAGCTGTATAAAACAAGCTCTCCCCAGTGTTACACATTTGAGACCCTTGGGATTTCTCTTATAGTTTTATGCAATTTATTTCTTATAAACTAATCTCCTACTTCCTCTTCCAGCATGGAAAGATGTTTTATTGCTATGCTGTTTGGTTTAGCAATGGCAACATGCCACAGACAACACTCTAGCAAGTATACAAAGCAAATTTAACATTTTCGCGTCCAAAATATAAAATTGTACTAGGATACACACCCAATCTTTTTTCAAATGAACTCACCTTCTTGAATCTGACTCTCTTTTCTCAGTGATATTGTCTCATTGTCTTTAATCAGAAGCACAATCAATTGTTTCTGCAATCTGTTTGTTATACACTCATACTCTATGCACTACCTGGTAGGTTATTTTCTTATCTGCATGCCCAAAGTAAACTATTCCAAGCATGTCAAAAGATCATCAAGAAGCTAGTGACAATGCTAACTATTTTTTTGTTTGCTCCAGCTCTTTGGACTAGCTTGGAATGCTAATCCCTTCCCCAGAGGATACTGCACACGGAGGAGCTTCAGTAAAGGTGGGAACACGAAGAGTGGTTAGTAAATGGCAAGGGTACAAGGACCTTACAAGAATAAAACCAAGACTGCCACAAAGAAGGAGGCAGAAAGCTTTCATTTCAAGATTTTATCTGAGAAGACAGGCTGAGGTGTGCACAGTTCCGGCTGCAGACCAATTTCTTGACACCTATTGCCATAAAAGCATACTGTGTCAATGGCATTTTTGGAGGTCTGCTAAATCATCAGTTCAGAACCAATTGCAGTGTTAAAAGACTACAGTGCATGTTCGATGTGCAAAATAAATGCAAAATATTCATTGTAGATAATCATAATATGAATCAAAAACCACCACAGCTTAGACATTCAGGCATTCTCATTTCTGTGAGAACTAAAAAAAAATCAAGGGTAAAATGTTTTAAATGGCTAGAGATGAGAAACTAATATTTTGACTCTATCTGCTTACTGAGATATTAATCTTTCAGATACAACATTCAGCTTGTAATTCAGGAATGTAAGTAATTGTTTTACATCCTTAAGTGCCAGTCTGAACAACTTAATGCAGGAATTGGAACCTTTTATTTGAGAAGCAGTGGCTTGATAACAGGTGTAATTTTTCTCTAAATTACACAGTTAACCAGATAAATTAACCCTCCTATTTAATATTTTTAAAAACTTTCCAACATTTAAGCTAAAGTCAAAACTTAATTCAGTGTTGTGACTTACACTGTGCTAGATAGTAATTTCTACTGTGTGAGTTATATTTAAGATCTTTAGGGCAGGAAACTCTGATTTTGGTGAGAGTTTCCAATCAGTGTGATGGGGTGCAATAAGTATTGTTATTACAATTTTCAGCAGCCATTTTTCTATTCCATTTAGGAAATAAATTATAAATGAAAAAAGGAGAGAAAAATAACCTCACCACAGTTTGTGATCATGAATTTTTATATTGTGTTTTTGATTTATTGATCTGGCATCATGTTCCCCTTCTATTCATTTTCTTCTCATAACTTAGATTGAACAACCTGTCCTGGTATATTGAAATTTGGAGAAATCTTAATGACTGAGAAAATTCAGGTGTTACTAAAAAAGAGTTGCTTCAGTTTGTAAAGTACTCACAATTTCACTAGGAAGAATGAAATTTCTGGCTAAGTTCTGATTTTATCAGAACTAATGATCTATCCCTGTGTATCAGTAGTGATGACCTCCAATCTCACTAACGAAATGTTTGTTTACAGAAAAGCTATTTGCTGGATTTAGCATAATTGACCACAGTAATTACAGTGAAGGGAATTTATGTTTCATTTAGAAAACTCCTGGATAGCTTTTCTGGCAACATAGGTAGTTTAAGCCTTTAATCTCCAACAAGCATGTTTTCAACAGACTCGCCTATAAACCGTGGGGTTTAAGAGCCCTCGTGTTTGTTTATATGTCCAGAACCACACAGTTCTTGGCATGCATGTCCGTATGCCCAGGGGAGGCATCAGACTGGTGGCAGAGGAGGAGGAAGGCCGCAGAAGAGGCTTCCAGTAGAGGCAGAGGCAGAAGCAGAGCACGGTTACCCTCCGTGGGCTGCCTGCATGCCCTGGGATCGGGTGCCTCGCTGCAGGGGCAATTCAGACTGCTGCCAGGCAGCAGCCGTGTGTAGTATTTCCACAGGCGGCAGGTTTTGGACAGTATGTCAGCGATTTCCATTTCCATACTAACCTGAGGCCTTTTCAAACCAGTAGCCTAGAGGAGCTGGTATCCTCCAGCTGGGAAACCCCTCAGCCCTTCACACCAAATTCTCAGTTGAAGAGTTTAGGTGAGAGGTCAGCAAAGTGAAGTTCTCCTGGCCTATACTGTGTCACGGGCGGGACTAACCACAAAGAATGTGTCATTTTTTGTGTGCTATTATGCAGGCTTGCTTTAAAATTCAGAGCTCGGATAAGAGAACTGATTTCTCTTTCTTTTGGCCCACTGTGGCAACATTCTCGGTTGCCTGATAGGAAGTGGTTAGAATATCCTCACTGTAAGTTGAGATTTAGTTCACCTTCTATGTCTTCTGTGCGCTAAAAAAAAAATTAAGATTTTATCCATTTTGGCAATATGTGTAAGGCTGGAGAGTAAAACCCAATGTTTGAATGTTTATTTTCAAACAGTCCATATCTATGAATAACCATGCATATCTCTATAAATTTAATCCTTTGTTATTTAGTAATCATATAATAGGGTCCTAAACATTAATTTTGTCTACACCTAACGAAAAAAATTTCTGCTGATCAATTACTCTAAATGTGCTTTTACAAAATAAAAGGCAAAGAAAATTTGTGACATTCTACAAACCAAGGTCTGTCCACTTGAGACTCAAAAATGAGAAGCTGATCAGTACAGATGATGCAAATAGTTCTAGTAAAAGCAGTCTTCTAATTTCTTGTACTCTTAAAGCAGAGGAAAATACTTGATGCCTCTCTGAGCTGAATTGTCATGGGTTTCTTGTACCCCCAAACTTTCTTCTAGACTTTCAAGAAATTTAGGCAGATGTCAGCTACATTAAACTTTATTTTTAGAGGTGTCCTGGCCCAGAAAAGTAAGCCACTTTCAGAAATCTTCAGATTTAGGTCTTGGAATGATGGTTTTCAGGGGAAAAAAAGCATTAGCTTTCAATTTGTCCTGATTCAAGTGGGGAAAAAATATAATACAATATTGCTTTTCATTGTGATTCCAAATGACAAGGATTCTAAGAACTACCAGCAAAGTGAAAGGTCACTGAATATTATTTTATTGTTGTCTCTTTACTAAAATGTTCGTGGGATCTCAGCCATGTAGAGCTGAAATGCAGTCTTCAAGGTGTCCAGCCAACAGCAAGTAGCCTTCAGGCCCCACCCCATTTAGTGAAAAAGCCCTGTACAGAGCACAGCCGCGGCGAGGGGGCTCGGGGCCCTTTCTGAACACAGGTGTGAAAGCTCACTGAAACACCTCATCATTTCAAAGTGACTTAAGTAAACTGCCGTATGTCAGACGAGGTTTGCTGTAATTCACTGCCATGGGTTTGTTTTGGTTTATTTGTCTGTCTGTGCAATTTGCTTTTTTTTTTTTTTTTTTTTTTTTAAACCCAGGAAATGGGTATGGGGCCACAGGAGCTTGTTTGGAGACGGAAGGGTGTTCACAGCTGTTTCACCTGCCCACAGTGGAGGAGACCCCACTAGTGCACAGAGGTCCTCCCACCCAGTGGGTTATACAAAGGCACATCTCAGGCACCACGACCGCCTGCTCCTCAGCCCTGCAAAAAACCAGCCCTCCCTCAGCATGAGCAGCTCGCAGCAGGACTGGGTGGAAAGCCTAACGAAGACAAGCTGCCTTTCTCAGGGCCTTGGGGAAGACCCTGAAATGATGCAAGCAAGGCTAAGATTCACTGATTTAAAATTGATTTTGAGTGTCAGTAGTTGGCACTGTTCTGAGAGGAAAGAAATTTTATTTCGTATTTGGGGAAATGCAATCTATGCTGCTTCACTGTGAGAGTATTTCATTTTAAAATAAACAGATCAGAAAGGATTGTGAAATAAGGTGAAAACATGCTTTCTCAATAAATAAACAGAGCAGTGGGGATATAACTTGATGTGACTTTTCCTAATGGAACGTGATTTTGACTCCAAACAGCAAATCGGACTTGTCAGATGATAAAGGTTAGCCTTGCCATTAAATACTATCACTATTTTGGCTAATGTTAAATATATGTGCTGCATAAAATAAACTATATAGCATGGATAAGAAAAAAACATTGAGAATACACTCAAGCTATCTTCCCACTTTTGTAGGAACCTGAATGCCACCAAGCACTCCCCTGTGACAAGGAAACAAACAGCCAGTCTTCGTGGCAACATTAAACCCTCGTGAGGGTTTGTGAGTCTTGTGAATCTTAAATAAGTTGACCGTTTGTTTTATTAGAAAAGAGAATGCACCTTTTCCATGGCAGTATTTTAAGTAATAGTTCTGAGAGTATTGCCAAACACACCTATCAAAAAATGAGTCACTAAGTACACCAGAGGCTGATTCCTGCAGAACAAAAGGGGAGCTGTGACTTTTTAACTAAGTTTTACTTCTTCCTTCAGGCTAAACCAATGCCTGATCACAAAACACATTCACGTCTGGCATGCAAATTTTCTTTCTCACCAGATTCAAAGCAATATAAATTATAGTTGTTTACATCAGGCTTCCACGCTCTTTTGAACAGTGGGCTTCTCTTGATTTGGCTGGCAGAGACCGCACAATGTAACCAATAAACTTCATTCCCTAAGCTGTACTGACATCATCCTGGCTAAAAAAAACAAGGAAGTAAGCTAATCGGAGATCTCCTGATTTATATTCTGTAATGAATACAAAGGGGCAGAAACCAAGGTCTTTTAAATGGAAACTGTCAGCAAAAAAGAAAACAGAAGAGAATTATATTGGGAGGTGGCCAAGAAAGAGCAAAAGGGTCATGGGGGAAGAGGGGATACTAGAAAATGAAGGAATGGTCTGGGAGATAATATATACTACTGCAGTATTGTCCCACCTGGTAATGTAACGTGTTCACAACGCCATGTCAGACTTGTGAAATGACTAGTGAAAAAGCATGGATCTTAAAAGAAAGGCATGAACTTGTGCTATACAGAACTCTGTAAATAACTGGGGTTTGCTTATGTGTCTGAATTTTGTAACATTTTCTTTTGGCCCCAAAGAATATTCACTTAGAGAAAATATTCACCAAAAAAACCCCTAAAACCCAAAAAACTTTAGATTGAAGAAAACTCTTTCAACTATTGGGCATCTTCTGTTTCAAACTCTGTAAATCCATTTATGAGTCATTTCATTTTCATTTCAAAAGGCCAGGATTTCATCTGTTCAGTTGAATCACCTTGAAACCTCAGCTCAGTATCCTGATGTTGTCAAAACTTTTTTCTCCATAAAAAGGTCACATCCACACTCATTACAGTAGTATTTCTCTAAAGAAAAATTTAAATCTTTTGTTTCTAATGCAGGTTGAAATTCTCCCCTCAGGACTAGCCCCACTGTGACTCTGTCCCAGAGCTGAGTGCAGGGACATAGCTCAAGAGTCCTCTTCTCCCCACCGCTGCGGCACCAGGGACAGCCACAGATCTGGGATGTGCTTGCTGGGACACTTCACTGGTCCTCACACCTCTGTGCTGGGATCCTGCTGGACCATTATTTTTTCCTCTTCAAGTACAAACTTTGAAGAGGTGTGATGTGCTGTAGCTGAAGCCATCTTTTTCTCAGCTGGGAAGGAGGACGTTACTCCTTAAGAGAGATATCTCTGTGTGACCAGCAGTGTGTGCTGGCGGGGGGGACAGGTTGAGAGAGAGAGACTTGCTCTTGTGACTCACTGCTGCGGAAATTTCACTGGAAAGAGAAGATAACTTTCTCTTTCCAAGTTTTTCAGAGATTTTGGATAGGACATCAGTTCAAGGGTCATAATGATTAAATGGTCCAGACCTTGAGTCTCAGACTTGTTCAAGCTCAGAATAAGTGTGCAAAGGCATCTGTAATCACATAGCTCCAGGAGATGGGAATTTACAAATCTGTTTTAACTTGATAAAATAAAGAGAACTAGTTCCGCTCGAACCTGATACCTTTTACAAGGTCTGTCTCCTGATGCAAATCCTCAGCTGCACTAGCTGGCATGCTGTGAAGTACAGTCTCTCCTTCTTTTCCTTCACTGTTTATTCACTCCTCAGTTGTCCTTGATGAACTGGGTAATAGCAGCTTTGCAGCAGCTATTCTTTCATAGAGATACTTATTTCATAGTGATACTTCCTGAGATGAAAATGGTGGCTCAAACACCGTATTACCTTTGTAGGTAATGTGTACAGGTCACAACTAGCCCTTCTGTTGGACTTTTTCTTTGTTATATTACCTATGGCATGAGACAGGAAGAGCAAAACAAATCTGTGAACCACAACTCCCCTTTTGGAGAACATCAGCTTTGTTGGCAAGGTAAACAGGTTTACCAGCACTGAGACCAACTCTGCTGAGCCTTCTCATGCCGGTAGGTGGATTGAGCTGCTGGAGGAAAACTGGAATGCACAAAGCTACAGACTGCTAAGCATTGTTCCTCTGGCCATAACTGCAAGGTTTACCTTCTCTGACAGTGTAGGCAGCAATCAAAAGGAAGAATGGGTCATAAACCCCCTTAAACACAGCACATACATTTTTGGCGTTGAATCTGGGAATGAGAGTCCTGGAGGGAACTGCTAATACAGGAGTAGAAAGAGGAAATATACTTTCAAAGGAAGAGAGAAAGACAAGGAAAGAAAAATGCAAGCTAAATGAGCTGTGGGAAGACACAAAACAGAAATATCAATCCAATAGTATATATGGGGTTTTTTTTTAAATCATATAATTACATTTGAGCCAGAAAACAGTGGCATTAATTATAAGTGTTCAACCATAATGGAAATAAGGTATTAAAGCGAATCAGCTGATCCTACAAAAATCAGTAAAACAGCTATTGTAGGGAGTTTATAGTCTGCTTTGGCTTGAGATCAATAATCGTCTGGGAGGGAGAGTTGTTTCTGACCTGGCTCATTCCAACAATTAGGTTCATAGCGTAGCTCTGCGAACAGTTTTAACAGCTGAAGGGCTAAGCATTTCACAACATGCTATGGAAGATACAAATGTACACATAATCATAGATGTCCAACTGCTGGAATCCAGTTTCTGCCCAAACCAACAATAATGGCAGATTGTAACGGAGAAACTGACTGGACAGCAAAGCTGGACATACAGTTACGATGCAGTGTTAAACAACTCATTTTTGTAATGGTTTCACCCATGGGAGTTATTGATTTGAGATTCTCTGGTAATAATCCCCTTTCACATTCATGCTATGTTGCAGTGAGCGTGGTGGCACGCTCTAGGAAAGGCAATCATTTCTAAGATACTCACACACTATCGGCCAAGAAGATATGTGACCTGACTTCTAAGATGGCAAGCAAATTCAGAGGACTGATTTACCTTACCTATTGTACACCTCTCGTAAACCATTGCATGTTCATGCACAACTGTTAATCGCACCATGTTTCCTAAACTGTTTTGTCAGTTTTACTGATGGAAATATTTGTTTAGGTTTTACTGGCAGTCAGTCTTCGATTCTTATTTCCTGGTATTTGGTAGCTCCGTGCTCAATGTTTATGTCTCTTCAGTGTCATTTTAAAATGTCTCAGACTCAGATGCTTCCAATGAGTAGGAAAAAAATGCACCTCACAGCACTGCCTTTTGTGAAAACCACAGGCCAGCCAAACAACATTGATTCCAGTTCATTTTTACTGTTCAAATGTGCTAATGAAAGAATTAACTTCCTGACTTTTTCTCTAACACAAAGAGAAAAACAAAACCAGTTACCACTGGAAAATTGAAATATTAGTTCAATATACCCTTTATACCCTCTGAGGATTAAACAACTTACTTAACAAAGCCTTTCTCATTATTCATGTGTTTGTCACTAGCAAAACTTCCTTACAGTGATAAACTTTGCTCAGGCAAAACCTCTCTGCCTTGCTACAAAGTTACTTGAATTCATCTGTCAAGGAGAAACAGAAATCTTATTCAGAAGTCTTTAAATATCTTTCCGTTTGCGTGACCTCTTTATTGCCTCCAAATTTCTCGAATCCTGTAATCTGCAGGTACTGTCGCGTTGGGCTTGTGTGAGCTCCGGACATAGCCAGGGAAAGGGTTTTTCCACACTGTCACTGACGCGCTGGCTGCCTTGCTCTGGGGGGGTGGTACACAGAGGGCTCCTGGCTTAGCTCATATTTACAGGCACCCATTCACCCATTGTATAACCCCTCTGCACTAAACCGAGTGCAGTTATGCCAGACATGTCTGATTTAAAGGTACGGGAGTTTTTCTTTTTCCTTACAGGAAGGGCTATAAGGACTGCCAAAGAAAAATGCACAAATAGAGAAAACAACAGGCTACTTCTAACAAATAACATCTGGGCAGAGCTACATTATGGAATTTTAATATTAAAATTAGCAGTGTTTACAGCATGTTTTGAATGATGTCAATCAAACCCCTCTCATCAATCTTCTGAAAAATAAAACAAAGCTAAGAGTCATAGAGCAACAGCTTGGAATAGTTACGGCATTACTGATGTGCAGCTGATGGAAGTTTTATGTATTGCATCAAATCAGACAACTGAACTCAGAATGTCAGCTTGCAACGTTGCTTTATTATGCGTGGCAGCCCTTCATTCTGAGTAGTCAGAAAGAGATATGTGGATTTCAGTAACATTTGCTAAACTGCCACGTGGTCAAAAGAAATGCCATATGAATAGACTGGCTGCGATGGGACGTAATAAGGTCGAGAAGATCATCTTTATTTTTCTGATCCCATGAGTCACCCTTCCTCTTTATTATTGAACTTGTGTTCTGTCCCTCACCTTATTCTGTCCAGTTTGACATTTTGCTCTGGTCAGTTGGAGATTTCATGCCGCGTTGAATGTTAGTAGTCTCACCTGTTGCTGAGCACTTTCATTACATATCAACAGATCATAAATGTGATGATCTATCCAGCTGAGATCTTCAAGACCTGAACAGTTGGGTGCTTAGATACTGCAGCACTTAGAATTTGCAAACATGCAGAATTTGCATTTTATTTGTCAAACTGGTCTTGCACCTGTTCTTGCTTTGTACACAAAACTAAAAATGCTATTTCATAAGTCCTTCTTCTCAAGCTGTTTCTTGGGGGAAAGTTTCAATTTATAGCCTCTATGTATTAATTCCTTTCCTATTTGGTGCAAGTAATATAACTCTTTTTTTTTTTTTTTTTAACTCAATTCATTGACATCTCAGTTGTACCAACAATACTTTGTTTGTGTCATTCAGAAAACACCAACCTTTTATTTTGCAGTGATTGGGGTTTGAGGGACAGAGGCAGTTGGATATACTGTACAGTTTGAGCAGAATTTCATAAATGTCTATCAAAGATTTCATGTTATCACACATATCAATCATGCCAGCACAGAAAGTATGGACCTACCTGATTTTGTTTCATTTATATGGGAATGGAGCTCAGCAATTCCCTTTTTTTTAAGCATCACACTGCCCCTGTCCTTCCAGGATACTCATTTAACACTCTGCCATGTGGCACAATGTTCAGTGTCCTCATCTTCAGATGAGAACCTTGAAACTTCAGATCCATTTTTAAGCTGTACCTGGGGTAAGAATCACATAGGATAAGATAATTTACTTTATTTGAATCTTACCTGACTGTCCTGAAGCCAGATGCTTATAGAATGCCTTTACACTTTCTACTTTTTCCTTTAGGTCTCATTTTGTCTGGTTTGCTTCTTGTTCACATAAACATAATAAAAGATGATTATTTTTAAGAGCAATCTGAGACACTTCAATAATAGTTTCTCAGCGGGGATCAGTGGCATCTGAGTGACTTTTTGCAGCTTTGGCTGACATGACAGAGATATGACTGGCAGAGAATTAATTCAGTTGCGAGACAAGTAAATTGCTAGATACATAAAAGAAGAGAAGTTGGGTTCTTTTAGGACTGGAAATTGAGATGTCTGTAGTCCCATCAAAATAAGATACTTTCATAAGTCCTATTCTGCACACAAGGATGTGTGCTTATCCTAGCCTGAACAATGATGATCAGTTGTTTGGCTTAGTATTTGTCACTCTTACATCACTGCATTGAAATTCTAATAAATGTTCCCTCATCTTTGTATCACATCTTATCGCTTACATCAGTCCTGAGGTGCAGGAGGTTCCTGCTAGATGCCTTCTCAATATACAGGTTTTCCCCCCTACCACTAATCATTTATGGGTGATCTCTTCTTTTTCCTTTACATTTAACTCTCATGCATTTTAATTACACTCAGACTAAGCCCAAACCCTTTAGCACAATTTATAAGAAAAAGAAACATAGCATGCCTTCCAGACGAATTTTCCCAGAGCTCTCACAGCTCTAATTTACACTACAGACACACCAGGATGTGGTTGGAAGAAGCCTTGCGTTTCCTGCTTGTGCATGCTTTGGATGCATGACCTCAAGATGTCAAAAAGTCAGTGGGTCATGGGGACAAGTCCGGCTTTGTGGGTTATGTTTTCTGGCTTGTAGATATGAAGCACGTAAACAGCTTTTGAAGATATATGATATAGTTTTAACAGCTCAAGAGAAGTCACTGTGTTAGCTTTTCTGCTCTGAAAGAGACTTACATATTTCAGCCTAAAATTCTGGATTGCTTCAGCTTTTCATTATGTAAATTTACTTACAGGGAAAGTGTGTCATAAAATGACATACTAAGATCCAGAAAAATAATTAATCACCATTTAATTTTTTTTTTTTTTTCAATATGCTTGACTGGTGAACATCCCCTATCCCTAGTTTTTTAGCTTTGTTCTTCCTCTTTGTTATCTATCATGCAAAACTGACTTATGTTCAGCTTCTAAAATGTATTGAGCTCTGCAGTGGTAAGGATCCTTGAATTAGATTTAACCTCGGTGGCCTGCCATCCACAATAGAAAGAGCAATCTTAATGGGATGCAGGTGCAGCTGAACTGCACTGTTGATGTTGTGGAAGAGACCCTCAGGGGCTCCCAAAAGTCCCTTATGAAAATCCACCATCACATTAAAGGACTGAGATGATTTCCTTGCTTTGTGGAATCCCTTTTTCAGTGACTAGAGATGACATCCCCAGGGCTCACCGCAATACTTTCGGAGAGCAGGGTCCTTTGTACTTATCAATGACTTGCCAAAATACCTCGTATACAGTTTCTCTACAACTGTTGGAAATGTCCCTCTGAATGAGGACATTTCTGTCCTTCCCTAGCCTGCCTTAAAAGCTATATTGTGCTGAAATATGACTCAGAAAATAACCCACCTGGTAGGATACATGTGTTACGGTACAGGAGCACAGACCTCTGAGGAGGTCTGATGGCCAAAACATACGGCCTCTGACTCCAAGTATAATTCCAAAAGGCCTTTTTTTCACTTATGTAGAAACAGAATTAAGTCTCTTTCCTATGCTTTATCTTTTCATTGTACCACACTTGTAGTTAGGAGACATAAAATAGAAAGTGTCTGAGAGGCGCAGTTTTTAAATTGGCAATGGCATGTCATACTTAATGCCCCCATCTCAACTAGCAGTGACCTGGCACCTTTTCCTTAGTTAAACGGGGAATTATCATATGGAATTTCCAAGAGATTGAGGTCTGCTGAACCTCACAGTCTGGTGCTCTTCTAAGTGCTTGCATCAGTTGCCATAATCAAGGAGCCCTGAAAAATATGCTGAATACTTGACCATGTTAATTATCATCTTTCATACACAGATTGATTTCAGCCATGCCTGACATGCACTTTGGGTAGGTAAATATTTACCCTGCTAAATGTTTTTGCACCAAGAGGTGAAGACCATTGACTGCATCCACACTCCATAGCACTTGGCCCTGGGTCTCTCCAGGCCAAGACACAATTATTTTCTGTGTATTTTATTTGGTTCAAAGGGTCTGAAACAGTGTGAGGACTGTGTTGGAGCATATCAGCATTTTGCTTTTATTTAATTAAGCACAGGGGATGCTCTTCATGCCTTGGAGATGACCAAGAGTGCAAAGTCTCCTGGAGGACTGTGCAAGTGCAGGACTGTGCAATCTCAATCACAGTGCTTATTTGTAGAGGTCCCTGGAATGAGCTTCCCCCAGAACTGTACCTGGAGTTTGGTTTAAAAGAGATGCAGTTGATTCACTCTAAAAGGGAGCCCAAGGGTGAACAAGATTTTTGCAATGCAGGCAGGCAGTGAATGGGACCCGAGAACAGACTGCAGACCCGAGCACTACCTGACAGACACACACAGACACAGAGACACAGACATACACACACGTGCGCACGCGCACACACACACATATTGTAGCCCTGATACTGACCGGACTTTTTAACACTCCTCAAAGCTATGTACTGTTTCTGCTCTTGAATGCTAATCAAAAAGTTACAAAAGAAAGCTTTAGGGACAAAAATCTCTTCTCCTCCCAGATCTCAGGGATACTGGACGGCCGCACTGGGCTTGCTTTTCTCTGAACAACACTGTCATTGACTTGAATGTAAAGGATAAGCTTGAGTCAATTTTTCAGAGAAGGAATTTTCCTCATAGGCAGGCTAGTCAATAATTTATTGCTGATAACAGACTACGATGCTTCTTATACTCCTTTTAGATAATACTATGAGTGTCAGTACTTGCATGCACTGAGGGAAAAAGACTAGAATCAGTGATTAACACCACCTGATCCAGCCTTATCCTTTATATATTCTTATACTGTTATTGTTTAAAAAGAATAAAACTACATATGCCTAAATAACCCTACTGATTTTTTTTTTCAAAATAATCAGCTTCATTTGATTTAAAAAGAACAGCCAGAGCAAGTTAGCCATTTATTTATTTTTCCTTCTAAGTGGCTCCTGGCAGGAAAAACTTTTATTCGTTACTGGTATTCTCATACACAGATTTCACCTCCAGCTGCGCTCCAGTGTTTAGGTACCCTGGGCAAGCAGTACTTTTATTACTGCATACTGATGCCAACCATCAGGAACGCAAGGGTGGGTGATGCCAGTCAACATCAGGTAATGGACTGTTCTGAGTTAGCTCTGCTCTCTTCAGAGCAAATGAATTCCCCTCATCACCACTGCCTGGGTCCTCTCACTGTCGAGGTCTCCAGGAGTTTTGCCACTGACATCAGCAACAGAATAAGATCCAATATAAACTGCCTGGTTTAAAATACGTGTGGCCGTATTATCTTGCAGTACTGGCAGGGCATTAATTACTGTCACTTTGCTTTAGCACCTCTCACGTCAATGCTACACCAAAGTCTTTAGGCCGTTTGGGCTGTTTATACATTGCCAGTGCTACATATTGTTTCATAAAGAGCCACATATCATTTATAAAAGAGCTTGGCAGAGTCCTCATAGATCCAATGCCTTTTTTGTTTTTAACCTACTTTTTCGCTGGTTTTGGTCTTGCCTATTTGAAACTGAAGTGGACTGTGATGCGGTAGCCAACCTGACTGCCAAAATCAGAGCATGGGATCTCATCCAAAACTCACTGTGGTCAAGGACAAACTTGCCACTAATTCAGTGGGATTTGGAGCAGGCGCTCGTGAATCTCCTCTTCGTACTCGAGCTTTGCATCCCTGCAATGCCTTTGACTTCTTTGGAAGGTATCCTGATCTGCAGGAGGGAGAAGAGAAAAAACGTTTCCTTTAGTATTTATTTTCTTTAAACGTTTTCTTTTACATTGTTTCAAATGCTTTTGATTTATAGATCAGCACACACCCAAAAACAGTCCCTGAAAGCGAGAAGAATTCAGAGGCTTGTTTGCACAGCTTTAGACCAAAGTCTGCTTAACTGTGAAAAATAACATTTTTGTAGGTTGTTACTTCTTAAAGAGCTGCTGGTGCCTTCTGGAAATCTTTGAGGAATAGTTTGTTTAGGAGTGAATCTGCTTAGGACAATATACAATTGTAATTTTCTGGTCTCTATCTGCTAAAATATCAAACAGAGCAACCAGAAAAGATACTCAAAACCACAATAAGAAAAGCACAAAGAAAAAAAAAAAAGATCATATTTAACAATTAGAATCCATTCATGGAATAGAGCCAAATACTCTTACGAATAACGTAGCCTTAATGATCTGTTTTTAGAAAGAGACCAAATCTCTGAGAGTTTTTCAGCTGGAGTGGAAAGCTACCCAGATTACTTTTTTTTATGCGAAGAAGCAATACTTTTCGGCTGATGTAAATGCTGTATACGCAGACAACAACAAATGGCACATAGACCAGCAGAAAATTTGACAAAGAGGCCCTATATCTCCTAACAGTGCTCTCCTTAGGAAACTAAGACTTCACATTACCCTTAATCAGAATTAAGGTATAACAGAGACATAATGTGGGGAAATCATTCTGCAAGCCAGTGAATCATTTCCAAGTATGAGGAGCCATTTCTTGTAAAACGGTGCTGTCAGTGCTTTCATTCCTGCCCCTACGAGTGGCATGGTAGGCACAGGAGCAGGCTTCATCGCTGTCAGCTGCCGTCTGATCAATCGGGACCACGTGCATGTGGAGTAGAGGAGAATATTCTTGAAACTGCCTTACTCTAAACTTCAGAGCAGTCTGATATTCAGACTCTGCTACTCAACTTTTTTACCATAGTTACCTTTATGCTAAGCCCATCTCAGTGTAGAAATGAGTTGATATTCTTAACAGTGGAATTCCTTTTCCATTCCAATCTGTCCCTATTGAATTTAAAACACAACCTTGTCTAACCTTTTCCTGATTTTTGCCCTCATACTTAATCATTTAATTACAATTGCATCAGCACAATAAGCACAACTCTAAGAGCCACGTCGATTAGCCACTTTCGTGTTCTTCTGCCACCTGCCCAGCTCAAGACACTGTCAGAGTACTGAGAGGTTTAGCATTCCCTGGCAACAGTTTATATTGTCACAGTTTTGCAATCTTAAGTGGGTGTCCAAAAGTTTTGCAGAGAAACAACCTCTTACTATGCATTGTAGAAATTGAAAGCAAGCAAGCTAATCCATCTATATAACTTTCCATTTACCATTACTTAATAATACGTCAACTTTTAGCACTGCATTTCTAAGAGTTAATGAACTCCAGTATACTGAGCTCTAAGGACGTGGGAGAAGTCAGTATCTTAGCTGGGTCCTCATGTTTCTACTTAGTTTAATTTAGCTCTTACCAAACAAAACTCTTGTTGAAGTCAATGAATATTTAACTCAAAAAACAATTGAATAAAGACAGAGAACCAAATTCAACATTTATTTGATTAAATGTCTTTTGGCACAAGAACAGCAGGATTTAGCCTTAAGCAACAACTTCAGGATTGGACCAATGTTCCTATACCCCAGAAAAAAAGACCTGAAAAAAACTAAAAGGCAGAATTCACAAATTTCCTATATTAACCAAACAATGTATTTTTACTGACCTTAGTTTCCTATGGGAAAGTTTGCAGCCACTGCTCTGCATGGGAGGGGACACTGTCCAAAGTCACATCTACCCAATTCAATCTACATGAATGTTTCCATTTTTTTTTCCTTAACCACTGGAAAATTAAACTGCAAGAGCGAGCAATTTTATAAAAGCTTTCTATCATTTTTATCAGTTTCCAGAATCCCTTCTCAGAACACAGCCTTGCCTGTGTCAATCAGGCACATGTGCCCCATTTCAGCATTCACATCAATATGCTACTGTAGGACAAATCTTTAAGTTGATCACTGCCTTCAGGCTCAGCTTAGCCTTCAAATTATGTAAATGCTTCCTATTCAAAGCCTGTCTTTATTTCCCTGAGAAAAGCTGAAGCTAACAGTTGTGATACCTAATCTGTCTTTTTTATCCAGATGTGAATAACAACAACAAAAATACCCCAGACCCTGAGGAAATGAAATTTCAGCCATAGGCTTGTTTACCTTAAAATAGCTTTGTCATTTTTACTTCCTTAACATGAACATGTTTTGTCTGCTCAAAAGGAAACAGTTAACTGAAACATGGAGTCCTCTCCCAGCGTTTTTCAGATGAGCAAAGCTCAGACCAAAGTCCATATGGTATTCACCCATAAACACAGACACACGACAGGAAAAATGCATTTTAAGTCTGTGCACTGTGTGTCTTGGAAGAAGTTTGTCAAACAATTATGAAAAGAATTCTGCTTCCTCATAGCACCCTGGGAATGTACTCAGACACTGGATCAGTTCTCATCTGGCTTCAAAGAAAACACTTGAATAGGTCCTATTTTTACGGAATAGTGTTTATAATGTAATTTTACTTCTCATTAGGGATCTCTTTCTTTGCCAATGTTACTTTTAAATAGGATGATTAATATTTAAAGTCACTTAATTATCACATGTTAACCCACTTCCAGAACTGGTTACAGCTACCCTTTGATGTATAAAGGAACCAAACTCACCACTGCATCTTTCTCATGAAATGAAGATGTTTGGAACATGAAAAGGAAAGTTTTGTCCTTTCTTTTTCTCCCCCTTTTTGGATGAACAACTTAAATTCCTCAGCATTGTTAGATTCATGTCCGAGCACCTATTTGTTGAAGAACCTCATTTTGTTTTGTCTGATCTGCTTTTTTCCAGCAAGGTGTCAGTTATGTTAAATGTTTGAATCTGTCATGCTGGGAATTTCCACATGCAGGGAACAATATTGTGCAGAGGCCGCTTGCCATTTGCCAAGCTAAACTTCCAGTTGTTTGCAATAGTCATGTTACATAATACTTCCCACTATTAACTTTAAAAAATCACTGTGCAAACAGGTGTATTTCTCCTCCTGGTTTCACACCTAGCTCCCAAAAGCATTAGTGTCTAGGTGAGAAGGTGTCAAATGGAAAGGCTTGTTAAGGGAAAGCGGGCTTTACAAAGCCCCTGTAGATGATTCAGCAGGATCACCCCAGCTCTCCATCTCTCTGGCCATGACTGGATTAAGTGGCTACAGATTGCCAGTCCCACCACTGTCCAGTGCTGTGCTTTGATGGAGAATTAAGAAAAAAAAAAGCGAAGTAGGCCACCCGATACCACTGCATTACAAAATCTGTATGCGATGGGGTGGGCAGATTGGATTAGAAGGTATGCAAACTGCCTGCAAGCTATATATCTGAGAAATCCAGTTAACTTAACGGGCAGGGCTAGCTACAGTTTTCTGAGATTCTCTCTCTTCTTCCATTCACACATCTACAAAAGACAGATAGTTTTAACACAACTCTGACTAGCATGAAGTGCTTTAGTTGCTGTGAATGGGAATGTCAGAGGAAAAACATTCCTAAAAACACTCTTTGCAATACCAAAAGAGATAAGATTGAAGAGTGATGTAAGACAATCTAAGTCTTCTCAGCTGAGCTACGATTTACCAGTGTTCACTGTCTATATTAACGTGCTTTCAGGCGCCAAAGACATACTGCCAAGGAATTTCTGAATGGTGAATAAATCCTTCTTTCTCAATTTGTTTGCATAGTCTTTTATAGACTATGGACTAGTAATTTCAGCAATCGCTACAGTAATTTGGGAATAATCAGGTATCTAAAAATGTGATTCTCAGAGCGAGCATACTGAGTAATGTGACACATTAGCCACTTAGTCAGAAATTTTGGAGAAGTGAGTCTCAAAGTCCTTGAAACACATGAGCTTTAACATCACTGTTAAGGAAGCACTTAAGTACTATTCTTAAATTTGGCACCAAACCCAGCTATCCATCTTGTGTGTTGTCACATAAAGCTATTTCTAGATTTACCATTAGGCACTCAGATGATCTCTACACTAGAAAATGAAACAGGGCCATGACACAGACTTGACCACTAGCCCAAAATGCTGGTTTACTCTTGAACTGTGAGAGTAGCTGTACCATATGGATGAGCTAGAGCTCTTCCAGGTAGTGCACAAGAACAATGTGGGAGACAGCAGATGTCAGGGACCAGTATGGCATGCCAGACATCCTGCTCTCCTGCAACCCTATCCCAACAGACTTTACACCTCCTAGTTCTCCTCAATGCTCCCACATACCTTACATATCATCCATATATGATAGGGACTGGATGCACAGCAGTTTCTTGCTATAAAAGAACATACTTTTGTTGGGTTGCAAGACAGCACCCATATTATTTCAGATACATGAAACTCAAACACGTGACACCTGAAGTTTATAAGAGCCACATGTTGTCCAGGGCAGAGTGCTAAATTGTACAAATAGTATTTCATCTGTGTTCAGCAGTGTAAATGTAATTCCAGGTCTAGGTGCCCCAGTGGCAGAAGGATAGGCATCTAGATGGTTAGTCCAGACAATGCAACAGTGCTTTTTGTAAAAGAGGTTAATCATTCTCAAGGTGCATAAAGGGTTTTTTCTACAGATCATAGCAACTTAAAGTGGATTATTCAGGAAATTTGGATTGTTCTCCTTTATTTAAATGCCTACATTTTATTTAAGCAGTGGTCTATTTGCCTACATGTTATTCTGTATTCACCTTGGAGACCTCTTACACTGAATGAAGGTATAACTGAGGAATACAGTAGAAGGTGAATGAATAGAAGACACATTATAATAAAATGCTTTTATTGTAATGACAATGTTAAGAGCCAAAGACTATTCCTACAAAACTTTATCCACTAAATGCATTTTGGTGCAATATGCTCATAATAAATTGTTCTATATAAAAAGTTCTCTCACACAATTCATTAGGCAGTCATCATCCTGAGTTACTGCATGTTTTCCTTCTTTCATGTAAAAGCAGTACAGAAAAGGAGTGGAAAGTAATAATGTTCTCATGTCTGGATTATAACGTGACTGACACCTGTCAAAAATAGAGAGGTTGGAGGAAAATAGGTTTCTGTCAAATAAAATGTTCCCAAAAAATAGAAATGGAGCCTAATTACACTCCCTTGTTCCACTTTCTGCTATCCTTTTGGTAAATTATTAATTACATTTGAAAAAAATTGCTGTACTTTGTGTCTTACAACAGCTAGAAGAAAATATCCATAACATACCTGAAACTTTATCAACACAAATGTAAAGGAATGGTATATTTCATGCTTCCTCAACATTTGCTGAGGCTCAGTTGCATCTATCTGAAAAAAAAAGTAGAGAGAGACAGGAGTATTGAGCCCCTTTGTTTGCAAGCTGACTTTTAACGCGTTCATTAGGCAGATCCAGTTATGCTGATGGTAAAGCAGAGATTGTTTCTTACCTTGCTTCAGTGAAAAAGGATTGTGTTAGCAAATACCTGCTTTCTGTACTTTTAAACACCGTGGCAGCATGAGATGGTAAATCAAGTATGAAAGCACGTAGCAGTTTTTTAAGGTACCTGCAAGACTAGCATCAAGTACAGAATTGCATGGCTGCGTAGCGCAGAGCATTAGACTAGTAGAAACTCACTCTCCACTTCAAATCGGTTCAGACAACCCTGAATAGGTAATTTTGTCCTAGCAGACCTGATGTTGCCTCAGGTATTGTCTGTCTGTGCTGCTCGAGCTTTATGCTGGATCAGAAATCTTCTGCTCTCCTGCAGCCAGCATAAACCAGCCTAAAAGAATAAAGCCAGCATGCGTATCGCATTTTCTAGTTAACTTTGCAGAGGCGGGATCATGTGTCCATGCCTGATCTGGATTAAATCTGCACAACCTGGTGAACTGTATTAAGGAACACGGATTGTTCAACAAGTTAATTTGACTGAAAGACATTATAGCCTGCTCACAGGGGCAGCTCAGACAGCAGATTGAACCGGCCAAGGAGCTGTGAGGAGCAGAGTGAAAAAGCTGATGGGTAACAAGCTGTTGTCTCATTTCTCTGTACCTGAAGTGCTTTAAAATCCACCTGCTTCTTTGTATTTGGTGGAATTCGATGTGCTCACTAGAGGCAAGGCTCTGACTTATGAGTTATACTCACGGTTTGGGATAGCTGTGAAGCCTCCGATCCCCGCTCGTCAGCCTCTCCCTTCCCCACATGTGTCCCCTCCCCACAGGGAGGGCTCAGGCCCTTGTGAGCAACAGCAGCACACAGGGGTATGGTTATCGTCCAGTAGTAAGGGGATACTACAAGATCAGCTACGATAGATCTGCAGTCAGAAGAAGGCCCACAAAAGTAATAAGTGACCAACAGGTATGAAAAGTTTCACAGTTTTATAGTTGTCTCATTTTAATGTGCTTGAGTCTGTAGATCAGGTCTCTTAGCAATTCAAAACCATGGTTGTTTCAGGTAGGGATTTCCAGAACATGTCCTCCTGAACACAGCAAAAATTGAAAAGAGCCTTCTTTAAAGATGTCAATTTTTTACAGACATTTCTATTTTTCTTTCTCAATGAGTTCCACAGTGTTTCAAGTCCTGCACATTCATTCCAGCTCGTTCCTAATATTCACTAACCCTTCACAGAAATAACATAGAATATGTCTCAAGACAAAGAGTGAAGGACTTCAGATGGATGATCAGTAAGGTCAGACCTGAGGAATATGAGGTATAACTTACAGTCAATACCTAGGAGATCTCTGTGACTTATGAAACTCCGATGTCTTATCTTTGGAGCAGGAATGGGAAGAGAGGCTACCAGAGAAGGCATGAGAGCTAGCTCAGTAGTCCAGGAGCATGTCAAGGCAGAGAAGTGGCTCTGGTTTATGCAACAGAAGTAGTCCTTGTCAAATGGGAGTAATACGGCTGTAGGGCTTGATCTGAGACACACAGAAGTGTGCAGGGCTCCTGCAGTTGCTTGTGGCATAATGTTCATAGCAGACAGGACAGTAAAGAGCAACTTTTTATATACAGTGATTTAATGGGATGAGAATGGAGCTGAAGAGGAAGGAGTGTCAGTACAAGTTATATGCTGGGAAATGTAAAGGTATGAATACAGAGTGAAATGCTCCCTTTCTCAAAAGTGTTAAGCTACTGCAGCCACCATAGTATAGCAGCAGTTTTGGGACAGAGAATGTCTCCATTTCTTATCAATCCTCTAAGCCATCACACAGTTCAAACACTTTGAAGAACAGTCAGAAACTGTCCTCCACACAGAACAGAATACAATGATTTCATCCTTTAGAAGCACTCTCTTTCAAGCAATGACAAAATTAATGACGAAACCAAAATTAACAAAAAGATGTTAAAGTATATTCTCTGCCTTCTTTTTTTACAGTGAATTCTGTATGCTCACAACACACATATCGCCACTCTGCCTGCAAACTACACTGAACAGATGGTCCTTATGCCAGCCCAAAAGTTAAACCTGCAGCTTAATCCCTAGAAAGAATCTGAGACACCACAGCTCAGTGGTGACTGATGTTGTTCTTAGAAAGGAGAAACCACAGAGGAAGAAATGCATACAAATATATCCACAAACAAAATAAAGAGGCAACATCCAGTGGACTGCAAAGCCTTTCTGCTAAAGTTTGTTTTTCCCTCATTCTTCTTTAGTCCCTTTGCTATTAGCACATTATGTCATCTTTTGCTGTCCTTCCATTTGTTTAGCATTAAACTAGCAGATCACACCCATCTTCCCCTTGCTGCTGATAGTCCTGATGGCAAAAAAACCCACATCACAGATTTAAAATGAGACTTACTGGAAAGACATGCACTCCATTGCTTCAAAATACACACATATATTCATGAAAGCATCACTCAGATGGGCATGTCTTACCTAGATGACCTCATTTACAACCAGAGCTCTAGCAGTTTGCTACAACTAACGTGCTCTATACAGCTACAGATAAGACAGGTAACACAGCCGGAGTGCTTGCAGATGCTTTAGTGGCATTGCTAGGAGTGGGTAGGCAAGGTTAAATTTCCTTGGTTAGTTCATAATGATGGGATTCTGTCCTTCAGTGAATGCCGGATTGAACCCACAGGTATTTTAAAATTTGAAAATGAATTTGTTACCTGTTGTCAGATTATTTTCACAGAGAGGAATGAAGCTGATTTGCTTTGGCTGACAGTTTAAAATTGAGGTGTATTAAGATGAAACAAAACAATAAGAAAATCTTGAGAATGCTAAAGGCTGAAAAAAGCTGAAGCATTAGCTGAAGTATTTTTAGACTTTAAGCTCTCCAGGGCAGTGATTGTCTGCTGTTGAGTATTGTACAAAGCTCAGCATATTGCTAGTTCTAAACAAGCACAACATCTCTACCATTGAATCTCTTCACTTTAGATAAAAGAGGAAAATACTGATACAAATAAATAGGAAGACAGAAATGCTTTACTCAGAGAGAACATCTGTAAATCAAATTATGCAAAAGAAATCCCTTTCCAAAATCTAGAATAAACAGGCAGCTTGATCATGTATTTCCACAACAATCAGTTTGTCGTATGTACTGTCTACTTACTGCAGACCAAAGCAAGCTTTCAGGAAACGACTGCCAAAGTGTACGAGTCGACAATTATAATTCCAAACACAAAGCTTTCCTAATGTTTCTGACTCAAATCAGGCTGCATTAAATTCCATCAACTAGAGAATACTATAATTGAAACAAAAAATTATCAGTTGAAATTTCTTTTGAAAAGGCAAATAATTCCAAATCAAGAGCATGATTTTTCATTCCTTTGCACCCCAGGACATCACAATTGTGAAAACTGGGCAGCATGGAAGATAGTACAGTTATACACCATCATTCTCTACTAATTTACATTAAAATTCCATTTTTCATTTGCCATACACAAATATAAATAACTTCATAAGATGTAATCATGCTCCTGGTGTTTTCTAAGATAATAATAGTCCGTTCAATAGTAGTTTAAAACCCCAGGCATTGCAAAACCCAAATGGGATAACGGAACGTATTGTTGAAACTAAGAAAACAAAGGAAGTTAATCAAGGTTCTTACTTGACTACAGCTGTCTTCAGACATAAGCTTTGAGAGGTATTTCTTAGCCAATGATTAATGAGTAGACACCTGAAAAAAAAAAAAAAAAAAAAGACTGCCAAATGGTAACTTGTTTGCTTAAACAGCGCAACAGTGAATGTATAAAAACAAGCTATTACCATAGAATTTATGCAGAAAAGCCAGCTCTACAAGACAGCAAAGCCGCTTATCTCTTTTAACTTTACAGACAAGGCACAAATATGGCTACATAAGTATTGGTCAAAGAAAAAGCATCAGGTCTACCACAAGATAAATAATGGAAGGATTTGAGTTCTAAAGGAATCAGATATATATTTATAGTTTCAGCATTTTTTTCAATACATTTGAAAAATAATTATTGTAATGAAAAATAAAGGAAAGGAAAAATCAACACCTATGAGATACAGGATTCACAGGACAAATATGGGGTTCATAAGGAAACAGAAGTATTCCCTAAAATAGTTGGGAAGATGCTAGAAGTAACTCAGAGTGTTTATTGGTTTTACTCTGATCATCACACATCTTCTTGTGGAGAATAAAGAGAATTGTCCATTTCTGAGATCTAACCCATTTCTTTGTGAAGAAGCATAATCCCATGGAGTTCGTTTCAAAGATTCTGAGGTTTGCTGTGGGGAGGAAAATAGGCAAAGTGGGTGATTTCTCCACCCTCTTCAGCAGCCACTTAGACATTGTCCAGTTCAAGCTGCATTACATATGTGTATGCACATACACAAACAAATCCCCTTTGGAAAGACACCTCAAGGAAGTCCATTAGCTGCAAAAAAAGACTATATCAGTCTCATCTGTGTCGCCAGTGAGCACAGTGAGGAGGAGAAACCCTAAGCTGGAGAGTGCTTTGAAGCCTGCGTGGGCTCACACAGGGTAGCACAGGGCGCAGCCTGCCCCACTCGCTAGGAATGAGTTGGGGGTCATTGCACTGCTTTTTGTGAGACACAGCAAGCAGCATTGCAGCAGTGCTCAGCATGGCTAAACAATTACTTCCAGCACCACTGATTAGAGGCAATCCTATCTCAGATAGAAGAAATCCATATTCTGCATGCTATCAGAAGAGGTGTTTGGGTTTTGGGGTTTTTTTGGGGGTTTTTTTTGGTTTTTTTTTTTTTAAAGAAAAGAAAAAGGCTGCATTAGAAGCTGGGGGAAAATTGAAGTGACTTGTGTTGCCACAGATGCTTCTGGCATTCACCACTGCTTGTGTGTAAGTAACAGTACCTAATAAAAAGGATCTACGAGGGATGTGTGTGAAAAAGTGCTGTTGCTGACCATGCAACAAAAATTCCCTTTGCCGGAAATGCTTCAGAGGAGCTCATTCTTTTAGATCACAGTCTGCCAGTTAATTCTTTGGGGGTTACAGTTTCAATGGCTTCTCCTCTGCGATCTGTGTGTGCGCGCGTCCCTTGGAGAGGGTGCAGAGAAAGTCTGGTAAAAAAAAGGACTCAGAAGCTGTAGCTTAGTGTTGCCAGGAGATTCTTCTTCCCTTTTGTGTGCCTGAGCCTTCATTAAGCGAAAAGACTGAAAAGCAGCCCTTAGAAGTTGACCAGTTGAACAAACCTGGGCCTTATGGAGACAACTCAAAAAATCAGGTGACCAAGAACATTTATATTCTTCAGCAGTTATCTATAAAAATAAGAAGAGGCAAGAAGAACTATCTAGAGGAATCTGAAGAGGTAAAATTGATGTGAAGGAGTAGAAATGAAAAATGAGAAGTGGTGGTTGAAACAGATGACTGCACAACAGTCTTTGCATCTCTAACTTCTCCGTTACTGTATAAATCTTTATTTTAAGATATTAGAAATGTGTAGGTGAATGGGACGTTAAAATCAGACAGGAGATAGAAAAAGATTTATTACCTATGTTCTTTCTTTCCTACTACTTGGGTTTAGATGTGACTGAACAGTTAATTACTTGCATTGCTGCCTTGGCAAACAAACCAAGGAGAACAATAAACTTGAAGCATCTCCAAATTCTTCTGTTTAGCATTTGATCATTTGCTAGAGTAAACAGCCTTTGCCATGAGACTCAGGTATGGTTTTGTTAAGGATGTCACAGCTTGGTTTGTCTGATTTAGCATTGCATGCTGTGAAATTTCTTCTGGAGATTTGATTACACTTGGCAGTAATACAATAAATGCATAAGAGTAGCGTTGCATCAAAGCTACAGAATATTTTAAATTCAGCCATGAAGCTGAAGGAGATTTTATTTTAAGGCACTCTATCAGACACTGTGATCTCATGTAAATGCTGCCTGCTGCCAGAAAGGATAGTCCCGTGTTCCCCCAGGTTGCCTATTCCCACCACCATCAACTAACCGTACCAGAGCAGGCATTTGTAGGGTGAGTCAGACCACCATGCAGCTGCACAGATACTCATGCCTACCCAAAGAAGGAAGAAGAGCATCCAATTGGGGGTGGCAGGCCATACTTATGTCAGATTAAAGTGACTAGTACCACAGGCTAAACAAATGTGCAGGATATTGCTTTCAGCCTGCAAGCAGAAATCGCAAACAATAGAAAACCTCAGCTGAGAGCACTGTGTGACCTTTCAAGTTAGCATGCTGGCAATAAAGTGTTTTGAAATGTGACCATCTGTTTTTCAATAGATAACTGGAAATTCAATTTATCATTCCCAAGCTCCTTGACTTATTAAGCACCAAATAAGTGATTACTTGCCCATTCTAAAACAATAAAGCATATACCCTGCTATACAGTAATGTCCCTTGCTTTTTGCCTGTAGCTAGGCACCATTTCTGATAGCGAAAGAATGTCCCAGCTGCCACCTGCATTCCTGAACACCTAACCCAGCTGAAGAGGAAGCACAGCAGATCAAAGGCCCCTCTACCGATTTCCCTCACCTTTCCTTTTCTTTTCTTTAATTTTTGATCCACAGCAAGATATGAAGGCTACTGATGACCCAAGCTGAGAGATCTGTTTCTGTATTTCAGTTCTTAATTACAGTTGTTCATTTTTGGCGATGCTGATATCCTACAAATACTATTAATATCATTATAATTTATGTTTATGAAAACAGAAAATTAAGCTTTTTACATGTATACTGAAGTACTGGGATTTTTTTTACTACAAATGCAGTAGCTATACCCCATATCCTGTGGAAGAATTACATACATTACTGTGGATCAGGAAATAAATTGAAGCTAAGAATAACTGTACAAAAGACAAGAGGAAAAAAAGGGGATCACAGCCCAAAGGAGAGAGGACATTTAGGAAAGAGCTAGATCATGATAAGAATTATGCCAGAACGAAACCAAAACCATGTGATTCAAAATTGAGTTTTACATGTAATGGTTAACCTTCTCATAACTTAAAATCTGTAACTCAAACACTTGCTGTACCTATTATTTTCAAGTGGAAACTGGAGATTTTTGTAACTTCCCAAAATCACATCTATTGAATACATATTGTGTATGCAGTTTTGCCTAGTACTAGCAAGAAGTGTTATAATGAAAACGACTAAAATTCAAACCTCTATAATTTGATTTTTACTCAGTTCTACAGAATGCCTTTTGTCAAATCATGTCACTTTTTCTGATATTTATCATGTGAATATGTGTCTACTAGTGCCTGAAACAGAAATGAAGTCAATTTGTTAGTGTCCAAAGTCCACTCTGATCTACCTCTGTTATTTATCATCTTAGATTTGTTACATGTCCTTTCTGCAACTAACAGCGAATACTCAAGTGGGGCCTGCTTACAAGCTGGAGGATCCCTTAGGAGGCAGAATACTACTGCAAGAGAGCAGGCAGGGAGTTTGGAGGGTAGGCTGGGGTAGGCTGAGGAAATGTGCAAGAGGTATAAATCCACAATAACCAGAAAGTTTGCAAGTCATGTCCACCTCAGCCTGAGCGATGGAGGAGTCGTGAGCAGAGCACACTCCAGTTTCTTCCCCCTGGAGCATTCCTTCTGCGCTGTTATTACCAGGGCAGGATAAAGAGCTCTCAGATACAAAAGATCCAAGACAGAAAGGAAATATGTTTCAGACTTGAAAGGAGACAGGCCAGGCCTAAGGAACTGGCTTTCTCTTTTGATTCCTTCTGCCATCTGAAATAGCCATTCCCACTAATTCTCTTCAAATTCCTTCCAGGAGTCATCTGCTCAGTGGGCAGAGCCTCTCCAACTGCCTAAAAAAGTGCATATACCATTGCATGAACTTCCCAGTTTTCCAGTACTCAATCATTCTCCTGAAACTTGGCCATTGTTTCCATCTTCACCCCTGCCCTGCAACATCTACAGATGCTTCCTGTAAAGCTGAGCAGTTTAGTTGCACCATTCAGGAATGTGTAGATAAACTGGCTTTGAAGAATTTCGTGATATGTTTGCATGAAAGATGATGTACAAAAATAGTGTGTTTCGTTTTGTGACCAGCCCAATCTGATCTAGCCTCTTCACTTGTTATCGCTTGAGTAGACAAAAGTCTCCTGTTAGTGATAGTTATTCATAAATGTGTACACACACTTCTACATGTATTTGTGTATATGTATGTGTGCATATGTGTGAGCTGAGAATTACTGTATCATCTGAACAACATACCGGTGATTTTTCTGATGAATCAGAGAACCCAGGGCTTTGTTCCTTCAGTGGTGTTCTTTTCTCTGAGGTTAAAAAAAGAAAAAAAAAATTATAAAAAAGAAGGGAAAAGTCATCATTAACCCTTTCCCACAGCTATAGAGTTTCTCAGAATGTGTTGAAATTTCAAAATGGAAGGTAAATATGGATAATGTTTGGAAAATGTCAGGATTCTCTTCAGCACTCCTCCATATTTTTCTGGGCTTGCTCACTGATCTTAGACATCTGTTCATATGAATTCACCAAAGAATGATGCAAGTATGTTGAATAGCAGAGAAGAGTTGACATTTTAGAAACATGCCGAATAACCATTTATTTTCCCGATATTTAACAACTGCTTTTTAATGCGAAGTATTGACTGTTCTGTCAGCTTCAGAAACATCTCCAACAAACAGAAGAACCATTGTTAAGAAACAATCAAGTGAAAGAATGAAGAAATGGATCATCTGAACTCTTAGACTGCCCTCATTGCAATAGCAGGTCCCAGGCCTTGCAGCTTTCCTTCAAAACAAACGCATTTCAGCAATGTTTTTTCACTTTTACAGCAGACCACAGTTTTCCTTGTTACATTTTACTGGAAAAGTAATATCAAGCAAGTCTACATTTCATCAAAACAATCATTTTAAGAAGGAGGAGTATTCTTATCTAGCACAAACAAAATGCTTATAAAGTAAGAATGATTTTGTACTGGAAAGAAAAAGAAAACCACATTTCTGACAGTACATCAAAGTGACGGTGAGATGAGTTTTCTACTCAGTGGAGTAGCTACTGCACTGTAAAAACACTTATGCCGGGGTTAAATAAGTTTATGGAGTGCAGAGTTCTCTCCTGGTTGATACAGGGAAGGTTTGTATCCAATAATTCTCTACCATCAGTGATATGATATTATTATGGATACACCCACAGCACCTGCATAAGCTCTAGCACAGCAGGATACCCTCTCACAGTGACCTTTTCATAATACTACACTGTATTTACAGCCATTAACCATGTTAGTGTTGTTATGCAGCTGCTACACTGCTATCTTGCGTGGGTGGCTCTCTAATGCTGGCTTTTTTAAGGGTTCTTGAAATCACAACAGGATAAATCTTTTTCAGGGAGAAAGTTCAACCACATTCTTTCAGCAAAAGGACAGCCTTTCCTATCATGCAGTCCTTGAACTCACAATTCCCTGTCCTTCTCCCTCTGCCCTAGCTGACCCACAATGAGCACAAAAAGTGAAATCTCAGGTTTTCAGAACATTTCCTATTGCAGCAGGAAGGGTTTTAAACTCCCTTCCACATTCCCTAGTTTCATCACTGCTGCAAGAAGAGGAGCTGGTTCAGCTCAGCGTTGAGCAAACAGACACGCCAAGCCAAGCTGAAGATGTCGTTTTTATCCTGTGTGAACGGCCTGTGTGGCCAACAGGAATTTTACACCTGAAAAAACATCTGTGACACCACCGCTCCGCAGATCTGGACTGGAGGCAGGCCCGTGACTCCTTCACAATAACAGGAAACACTGTCGTCAACGCGGAGCGGGTCTGTGCCCGAGCGATCTTTTCTATACATGCTCAACAGGGAATGTAAAGAACATTCCCTCGCAAAGTTTATTTGGACAGCAAAGGGTGTGGGAGGGCTGCGCTAGACTCTCATGAGAAGCAAGGTGTTTTCGAAGATCACTATTAAAGTCTGAAATTCTTTCTGTCTCTTTTCAAATGCTTGAGCAAAAACAAGAAGAAAAAATAAAGTGCCTTGCGGTTTGTTTAGCATCACATCCCTACTTGTTATGAAGCTGTGCTGGGCCATTAGAAAGACTGTGCCACCCTTCCCTTTCAACAGACCTTTTATTTCATCTTCTCCTCTTCCCCTCATCCAGGTGCCATAGCACGCTGGCTCTGCAGGTCAGAGCAAAGCGGCCGTGCGACGACCCAGCCTTTCCCCAGACCGTGTCTTCCAGCTCGCCCTTCAGGACAAGAGGCAGCACAAGCCACCCCCAGCCTGCAGCCTGTCGGGACCCCCCCAGCTCCCAGAGCAGCTGTGCAAGTGCCTGGAGATCTGCCTGCCCTGGGAGCTCTGATTCCGTGGCCACAAAAATCCTGATAGAGGTCTTTTCACAGGCAACATTGTTCAAGGTATTCAAGGTGGTCTTCTTGTCGTGGATAGATCAAATAAAGATACTGCTACAAAATATTGACAGCATTAATGTCTCTCCTCAGTCCCTGTCCATGCATCCACATTCTTTAATCTTATCAAAGGACAACAAATGTGAGGATCTCTGTTCATGGAACTTAAGCACATTTTCCTTTGCGTAGTCCTGTTTGGGTTTGTTTTTTCTGTTAGTCACGGGACTTTCTTCAATCATCTACATTTATTCACATCACTAGGAAATATGAGTTAAAATTTATCTCATGGCTTTTTATGAAGAAAGCATTCTAGCTGTCTTTTGTGCATGTACTCGGGTGTTGGCAGCTAGAGGAAAATTATCACTATGTTATGTGGCCTTGCTTAATATTGTTTAATAGAGCTGCTGTAGGCATTTGTGGAAGTACACAGTACACATGTGAACCTGAAGTCTGGACTGACCTTTGACACGGGAGTTTTGGACAGGCCAAATTATTTGGCCATAGAAATTCTTGTCATAAGATAACAGTGAAATGAAATAGGAAATAAGAAAGTTTCTTTTCTCCATGATCCTTGAAGTCATATTTCATTGTTTTGTTTACAAATCTTTTTGATAAACATACTTGTGGAACATTCCTGCATAAGTGGCATCTCTAATTGCAGTGCTCTCTACGTCAGTGACAGTTTTTTCTATGAAGAGCTCTCTACCATCTGAGCAACCTCAGTTATGTTTTGAACCACAGCACAGAATTCTATGAGCAAAGAAGAGGTCAGGAATTGATGGAGTGTAACTTCTCTCTCATTGTATCTTTTTTCTACTGGGATCATATTATTTGTCCTCTATGTGCAGCAAAGGTGCCTGGACTTCTTCGAGCTGGCTGTGGATTTCTCCTTTCCATAGGAGTAAACACATGAGCCAATCAATTAGCTGTTTTTCACTCTAGGTGTACATACAAGTTTAAGTGCACCCTCTCTGAATTTAAAAAGAAAAAAAAAAAAAAAGAAAAAGAAAAAGTTTGTCATTCTGTGGAAACTGAATGTCACCATCCAGACAAATCCAGTCACTTTCAGTAAGTCTGAGCTACACAAGTGCCTGAGAAAAGTCACTGCCTGTCCATAGCAGCGTGGCAGTGCTTTTTTGCATTCCTCTGAGCAGAGGATGTCTGGGAAGCAGACATGCTCAGGCCTTGAGCCACAGCTCCTTTCTTATGCCTACCCAGGAACAGAAGGTGTTGAGGACAGCTGACAGACCACAAAATTCATAATGTGAAGTCTGATTTTCAGAGATCTAGAAATATTCACATGTCAAAACCAGGCAGTTTAAGATAATTTTAAAGTTAAAAGTGTCATGCTATGCTGTTTTGTAGGCTACATACTACTGAGAAGCAGGCAATTGGAAGGTACTGATCTCTCTTTTCTCTTTAAGTTCTCTCAGGCTTTTCTTGACCTTCTAATACTGTTCATGACAACACCAAGATCACTGAAATTACTTCAGGATAATTCAAAGGCTCCTGTGTTAGCTGGTCATCTTGGGTACCAGAGGCAGTCTAGACACAGGAGCGTGAAGCCCAGTGCTGTCTGGTTTACCTTCAAACGTAGGCATACACTTCCACACATAAAATGCACTCTATTGTGAACCCACACACCAGGAAGCAATAAGAAAGTCATTTTTAAAAAAGTGTTTAAAGTAACTTGTTGACAGTCAGTAGTTACTCCAGTCTAAGTGTTGACTCAACAAAATTAGGTAAGAAATACTAGCTATAAGACAATGAAAAGGCCGAATAGGTTACTGTTTTTGTATGCTAGCCAGAGCACAAAATGCCGAGTGCATAATTTCTGTTGGTCACCCTTAGCCTTTCTGAAAACTGTGCACTTACAGTTCAGCTGTGGTTCTAAGCCCCAGTCTTTGAGATCAGTTTGAAATTGCACTGATTCAGTGCGTTCAGCTTGGTGTCTGTATTAATTTTTAGGGAGCATTGACAAGTAGCAAAGCATACCATTAAACGGTGCAAAATGCCTCCTCTGCTATGCTGGGTGAACCCTGAGAGCATTGTATGGAGGGAATATAAAGAAAGAGAAAAATCTGGCTGTTCTAGTCCATCCTAGTCACCCGTGTTCAAGATAGAGCAGATGTAGAGCTGGGATACCATCAGGTGAGGGAACAGCTTATGTTATGGGAAATGGAAAAGGTAGCAAGGCTTAGCTAGTCTCATAAAATGGGAAGCCACACTCTGCTAAGGGGAAATTGTTCTTGTGTTACATATAAGACTGGGCAAAGAGCAGACCTGGAAACAAATAATTTAAACCAACAGATGATGTTGACCCAAGACCAAATGGGTATAAATTAGCTATGAATAAAGTCAGCCTGGATATTAGGTAAAAAATTGAGTTGTTATAGTCACCAGAATTGCAGACCCAGATGGCCCTTTCCAACCAGGTCATTGTCTCATCTTCTCCAACTTCACTTTCCATTATCCACCACAATCTCTCATCTCCATTTACATTCACCAAAACTGAGCAGCAATTAACTGACTAACCTAAAGTCGTGTTTCCATTTGGGAACAGTACAGTGTTTTGCTTAGCTCAGAATAGTTCGTGTCAACATTTTCTTTGTTTTTGCTTTCTTTTTCCTTACATTAAATATTTCAATGTTTGCTGCCATTTGGGGCAAAGCAAATGCCAAAATTACAACCTCTCCCTGTGGGTGGAGGTAGTGAGTGGTCTTGCTCTCCTTAGAATAGCTGTGATCATGAGGAGATTTGTATGCTGTAGCATTCAGGGAGTATAATTCTTTAAAATGTTGCAGGACATAAGAGATGTACACCTTACAGCTTTTGTGAACAAAAATGGTGTGGCTTAATGCTAGCAACTAAGGTTGAACTTCATCTTCATGACACACTAATGAATGCTTTTATAACCTAGCTAGCTTGGCTTCTCCATTCTATTTCAACTGTACAAAATGCATTTCAAATTAAAAATAGAAAGAGCTGTTAAAAAAGTCAGGGGATTTCTAGATATTAATTCTGTTTGGATTTTACCCTTCAATAATGAGGAATGGTTTGTAGTTTTATTGTCATTCCCAACTGACTGAATCTGAAATGCTTAGCACCGAAGTAAGCTTAGCTCTTCTGTAATAAGTTTCTAGAGCCAGCAAAATATGGGCGTTATTCCCATGCCTACTGCTGCATATTTCCTCTTTGGCAACAAAGGCATATTTTAACCCATCTTGATTGCTAAGATGTCTCAAGTGAATTCATCTTAGTTAATGATGAATTAATTTCTTCTGTTTGACTCATCCCTGCGGTTGGTGCATATCCATCACAGACTATTAGAATACCTAGTCAGATAAACCACAAGACAGGAAAACCCCCTCGTGTGTACAATTTTAGTCATATCACTTGGATTTAGGAAATCATATTAGAAATATCTTCAAAAGAGTTTCTAAAGAAATGTTCTGTGCATCCAACTTCTGTGTAATAAACATCTAAAAGACATTTTATGATTACTGTCCTCTCTTGTTGTTGTTGTTGTATGCTTTGGTCTTCAGTTATTTAGCACCGGGCAGTGTAGAGGCATGTAAAGGCAAAAAATATTCTCCATTTAATTAATTTTAAAAGCCACTTTGTGTCATCTTCTAACACACATCCCCATTAGAACTAGGAGTACATGTAAAATTTGGACCTTTTTAAATCTGAATAGATAAATACTCATGGAACTTATATATGCATTTAGAATGCTTTTTTAGTTTTCAGTTTTCCATGCTAAAAGTTGTGACTTATGCTGGCAGATCACCTCAGACAAGGATACCTGTTTCAGAAAGTGCACAACTCCCTCCATTTAAATTTTACTTCCCTGATAGTACTTACACTAAGGAAAATATGAGTGTTTATATAGCTGTGTTGAGCTTCCACCAAGCAAAAGAGATACTGATTCCAGGAAACAGGTATTTTTAACGGTATTCCTGATGCTCTCCGAAACCGTCTGAACAATGCTTTTCATTCCACTTTATCCACTCCTCCAGTTCTCCTCAAATGAGGTTAAAAAGTTGCTTGACTGTTCTCACACCAGCCTAAAGCAAAGCTTCTGGGACAGAGTAGCAGTATCACGCCCATAGAAGATTGGCAAGAAACTAAGTAACTGAGGCCAAAATTTCTCTATCCATTCAGTCTTTATCAGTTGCCTTTCAGTCAAACTGCCAGCTTTCTTTATATTCTACACCGGGTCCTGGGTTAATCAGTGAGTTTAGCAGGTTAACACTGTGATTTACAAGTCCTGAGTGCATCGTATCATTTCAACATCGTCAGGGTGGAACTTCAGAGCTAGATAATGGAGCGCTTGCTCAGGAAAGCAGCTGTTAGCTGGGGAAGGAAGCTAAATTAGTTAAGCAGCTCACTCCCAGGAGTAAGGATCCCTTAGCATTAGCTGAGTCTTACTCCAAGACCCATCAATAACAAGGACTCTAATGCCTATGAATCTCTGACTGGGTTCTGTAGACTCTTAGACCTACACCTGAAATTCTAGTAGAAGGCTTTTATGAAGGCATTTTATAAACAGAACAAAATTGTTCCTTTGTGTCTTCCATGTTTTTGGAAGTCACACAAAATACAGCAACTAAGAAGCATAAAAGAAATAAAGCATAATGGACAGATGGATGGATAGATAAGGTAGTTTGTATTTAAATGGATTGGCAAATCAATTATTGCAAAGAAAAACATACTAATTTTCCTGGAATTTTGCATACTCATGTGAAATGGGTGAATGCATCATTATTAGTAGGGCAGAGAAAAACAATATTTCTGTTATTCAGGTATGATGGATATGAAATATTAAAATGCTACCATTTTCTATTGATTACATTTTCACAGAGAGAAAGTACAGTATGCTCATAACCAGAGATGAGAATGAGTTTTACTGTGTTTTTTCTGTCACAATAAAGTTACATTTTAATTGTATATGCCAGAAAATATACATGATATACATGTAGTTGGAGTAAACTATGCATATCACACATTCTTTACTTTCCATACAAGATTTCATAATCTACTTGTAATAACAGTAGATCAGGAAAATAACTTTTGGATCCAAGACCCATGATATATCTCAGGAATGTAGACAACAGCAAAATCATGGATATTATCAGAAAAATTTAAAGCTTTCTTGCCTTAAGACATCTATAATTCTTAACCTGATCTTTTATTGTATACTTAAAATTTGAGAGTTAACTGTGAAAAATATAAAAATCTTTGTTACTTGAGTTAAAAACCAAACATAAATGCTTTTTATTTTGTTTTATTTTTGAGACAGTATCAATCTTAGACAACAAAATTTTTTCCTTTTCACAGACTGAACTCAGAATGTTGTATAAACTCTTGTTCCTCAGAAACAGAGAGGATACAAGGAATAGGGGAGGGAGCAGGACCCATACCCAGTGGAATAAATGGGCTTTCAAAGCTGGGAAAAGCTTTGTCTTTGATTTCTAATTATTTTATCTCATTGTTTACAAACCCCAGACATTTTAGAAAGACCTCACGTGTTGCCACATATTTTCTTTTCTGATGAATCATTCCACCCATTTTTAAACCAAGACAAATGCCAGTTCTTTTTTATTCTAAGGTTACCTTTCAGTAAATTCAGTTTAATGTGCTGCTGTAGCTCAGAAGAAAGCTGTTGGGAACCTACTGAATACATATTTTTAAAAAAAGAAGGGGAAAAAAGTTGCACTGACTTAATATTAACAACTTGAGAACTCAGTGTCTCTCACATTTCTTTCCCTTTCCACTGCACAAACTGCTAACAGAGCTGTTTTGGAGGCACCGACAAAAACTCCAAGGTTTATAGCAGCTGGTATGTTTGGAGACAGTACCCTGGTACCATCTGTGTCTCTGTAGTTCCAGCCAAATTAGTCTCCTGCCCAGTTGCAGAGTGGAAAAGAGGAGCTGAGAGTGACAGGGAGCCCAGGCAGGCGGAAAGCAGGGCACTGAGGCTGGCAGTGGAGCTAGCTCCATGCCAAAGGTTTCGGCTTCACTGTGCCCCAGCTGCTCTGATGGACAGGTAATCTCTTCAAATGACCTGATGGTTAGCTCACACAAAGACCTGCACCCTCAGAGTATGCTTTGTCTACAAATACACTAACAAGCAAAAAGATTTTGGAACTGTCTACTGGGCCCATCGGGGCAATGGCATGGCACGGCACAGCTGCCCTACTTAAATGATGTTCTCCCTCACCCCCGCATGCCACTGTCCATTGGGAACATCCCTAGATCTATCTCCTGATCATACCTGAGCAAGGCCTGTGAGAGTGCTGCTCAATACAGACCAAAACTGCTGGTGAGCATGCTAACAATTAAACAGTACAGGCAATCAAACCCCATCGCTTAGCCCTGTATCTCTGTGTGTTTTGTGCCCACACATAGTCCATAGCCAGTTTCATCTGGAGCTAAAGAAAAACAATCCAAGCAATATCTTGGTGAGATTAAACATTTTGTTGATGGGTAAATTTGTCAAAGAGGTTCTTGCTTTACCCAATATCTTCCAGTGATAACTCAGCAGCAGTGTGAGGAGAGCCTCTGCTTCTCGCCATTAGCACTCTGAGCCAGCCAAGTGCTTGAGTGTATGTGTAACTGTAAGCATGTGGAGAGTCTTGAGATGCTTCATGGAGCTAGAAATATGTTTAAAGCTGAATGAATAAGTATTATCTGCAAGAGGACCAACTTCTTTTACCTCTTTTCTGGTGTCTGCTTTTCATTCCCACCACCTGCTCTTGTAAACTGGGATTTCTTGCTTTTTCTGTAAAGTATCTGTCACAGCTGTGGGCTGTTTTAAGTGAAATCTTGTCTATTTGCAAGCCATATTGATTGCTACTGCTTAAAAATCATATAAATCATAAAGCCTAGCTTTGCTTCCCTTTCTATGGAACTGTTTTAATTCTCTTGGTTTGGCATATTTCTTATGTAACCTGTAATGTGTGATGCTAAATGATAACAAGATGATAGTTTGGTTTGAACCATAACTATGACAAACATTTTTATTCGAAGATAAAAGTAGTTCACCTGCCATCCTGAGTTCCCATAAGCATGCAGAGATACAGTGGAAAGAGAGAACCTACAATATAACTTCCTAGAAGAGCTATCCCTGCAGCAATGTCTTTATAGACAAGGAGGTCTACAAATGTCTGCATCGCCCATTGGCTTCTGCTTGATCTTCCCTTTCTAATGAGAGCCCAAACAGGTCTGGGGACAGTAGCTCTGATCCCGTAAAAGCTTATTATTTCTGTTGTGGCAACACCAAATAGACCTATTAGAACTGACATTACAGTCCTGTCTCAAGAGCTTCAACTTATAATAAGAGGCAAGAATAAAAGAAAGAGTGGAAAACAAGGAAGGGGAGGGAGGACAATTATAATGGTATAATCCAACTAGTTATAAGGTTGGCCAAACTGCAGGGGATGTGTACAGGACTTTTGCATTGATTTGACTCGGCTTACATGAGACCTGGTGTATGCATTTGGTTTCTCCCAAATGCTTTTTTTTTCTCTTTTTTTTTTTTTTAACACTAAATAATCTGTTTAGACCACTATCACATAAACTGGTGATTACAATTTAGTTCATATTTGTTAGCAACATTGTTATTTGGATGACTTCCAGCTTGTGGTGAGTTTGACAGCTACACTGTAAGTAGCTAATGAAGTCCTGTTTTAGGGCAAATAAACATAGAATCGCTTTGGCTGGAAAAGACTTTTGAGATCAAGTTCAACCATTAACCTAATACTACCAAGTCCAACCACTAAACCATGTCCCTAAGCACCACATCTACTCATCTTTTAAATACCTCCAGGGATGGTGACTCAACCACTTCCCTGGGCAGCCTGTTCCTGTGCTTGACAACCCTTTCAGTGAAGAAATTGTTCCTAATACCCAATCTAAATCTCCCCTGGTGCAACTTGAGGCCATTTCCTCTGGTGCTATCACTTGTTACTTGGGAGAAGAGACCAACACCCACCTCACCACAACCTCTTTTCAGGTAGTTGCAGAGAGCGATCAGGTCTCCCCTCAGCCTCCTTTTCTCCAGGCTAAACAACCCCAGTTCCCTCAGTCGCACCTCACAGGACTTGTGCTCCAGACCCTTCACAAGCTTCATTGCCCTTCTCTGGACATGCTCCAGCACCTCCATGACCTTCTTGTAGGGAGGGGCCCAAAACTGAACACAGTACTTGAGGTGCGGCCTCACCAGTGCCGAGTACAGGGGGACGATCACTTCCCTAGTCCTGCTGTCCACACTATTGCTGATACAAGTCATAATGATCTGTGATAGACATATATTGGCTTCCTTGCTCTCTGGGGAAAGCAGCTTAAGGCTTTAGGGGTCCTAAGCTACTTCTCACCTGAGTTCCCATGCATTTAGGGCTAAGATCATGGCTAAGACTGAATGGGTCAACAGATCAACACCTTCTGTAGTGATAAGATGGTTCTTTCACTTGGCTAAATCAACAAGGCTCAGTAAACTGGGCTAGGGAGTTTAAAAGTAACATGTATCAACTTGCACTGAAAAAGTACAAGCATGACCATTCATGCAGTGTTTTCAATATAGTTTTCCATGCTAAATCTATTACTTCAAGATATAAGAGATTTTGTTTTATAATTGCACATGATGTTTTGGAAGAGTAACAAAAAGAGACGCTAATAAAAAGTCCTACCGATATAGGTATCCTTTGCAACTGCTGTATATGTCTCTCAAGACACAAAAGATCTCTTATCTGTGATAATATGGACTGAAGATTAGTAGGAGGGCAATTTAGGGCCATAGATACTAGAAACATGATGGTGAAATAAAATGTCATTGACATAAAAGGGTTTAGGTACAAATTATGAATGTGCCTACAGCTATTTGGACAGAGGAAATGAGATTCCTGTAGCTTTTAATTACTTCTCTGATTTACAGCATAGAAATTATCTACTGAAAGTGTATGCGTGTTTGTGATCATGTGCACTTTGTGGAAGCAGTTGAATAGTGGACTGAGAGATGCAGTCATTAATAGAAAAATATTAGAAAATTACTAGAAATCCTGTAGGAAGCAAGGAGAGTACCAGCTTTGTTTATATTCACAGGATGAGAAACTGTACAATATTAATGCTAACAAAGTGATTAAAGTTAAGAAAAAAGACACAAACAAAAGGAGAGGAGGCAGTTTTGCTCCTCTTACTGTGTTGCTTTGTTTAAGAAAAACTCAAAATGAGTTCCTCTCTGCTGAAGTAAACTCTGAAGACTCCCCACTGAGCCAAAAGAGGGAGTTTTACAGTCCCATTCACTTTTCTTCTGCTTTCCCAGCATTGTGTCAACCTTTGCACTGTGTCACACATCCGCAGTGCAAGGCACAATACAGCTGCAGTGCTCAGATTGGAGGCAGGAGAGAAGAATCAAGCAGTTTTCCTCAAAAAACTGTGGCCTGGATTTGTGCTGCTGCACATCTCTCAGTTGACTCTGCTATCCAGATGCTCGTTGCTGCTAATGCCTGAAGATGGAACTTATTTTGTTTGAAAGCTCTTTCTTACATTTTAAATGAGAATCTGGTATGGTAATTAACTGTTCCAAACCGGAATACATTCAGAGGAACACAGCAGGCTAAAGGAAGAGGGATCACAGACCAGGGATAGAATGAGGGAATTTATGTTTTAAGTCTAATAGATTTTTTTCACATTTATATGCAATTTCAGTACCTGTTCTGTGAGCCATTGTTGCTAACTCCTGTCAATAAAAAATAACAGAAGGAGAAATAAATTAATAGCTCTAAAATAAACTAATGCTGCGGTTTAAGATTTGATTTTCACAGGTGAAACAAGTTTGGAGTAGTTCCAGAAAAAAAAACACCTGACTTTTCTGAATATTTTATTATTTAAGAACCCCATTCACAATTTCTTAGCTTAAGTAAAAATAAATGCTAATTGTATGTGATTGTAGGTGATTTTCTGAATGATATAAAAATCCTGTATTGCTCTCCAAGAGAATATGTGACACACTATGAGTGGAAATCACTGTAAATGTTGAAAAAAAGGAGAAAAAAAAAACCTCCACAAGCTTTTCCCCTGTGCAATTCATAGATCAGACAACATGGGACTTGTTGTTCAAAAGTAATTGTAATGAAAAAATCATATAAAAAAGAAAATTATTTTTAATGGAGAACCCAAGAGCAGGGAGTATCTTTAAATGAAAGCTCACATGTTTACTGAAATCTGGACATGTTTATATGTATGTTGAAATCTGGACATGTTTATTAAAAATATTTATTGAGACAACAAATATCATAATTTAAAAAGTTAAAATTTTGAGCAATTATTAGTAAATAAACATATCTGCAGTATAATTTAATTTAGAAAAAAAATGTCATCTTGAAATTTTCAGAATAAAAATAGTTTTTACCCTCTCAAGATACTAAGTCATCATCAGAATAATCAGTAACCATAGCAGCTTGATAAAAAATGTGCTATCTGAAAATTTTCTGTTATCTTGCAGACAGTTTACTGATGACAAAGTCTCCAAAGAGAAGTAACTGGAATGCATCTAGCAAAATTAAAAGGAATCAATTATCAAAATCAAAGCAATATAGCAAATTTGTTAATATATGGGTTCTTTTCAAATTTATAATTCCTTTTCCATCTTTTGTTATAAGAACATGAGGAACAAGTAACGACATCTATAGTTAAGACAACAAATTCTGCTGAAAGGCTTATGTAATCCATCAGGACAGATTTCCTGTGACGAGTACCACCCTGTTCAGCCAGCTCTGCCACAAACACCTATACATTCCTCTTCCCATTTTCCCTCCTTATCCTCTCTGTCTCAACTTTCCTCTGAACAGGAAGATTCAAGATGCGGTCTGAGTCCAGGCAGGTGTTATCCTTCAGCAGAAGGGAAGACAGGACTCGGTGATGCCAGGGCAGGAGCCCCTCATGCTGCGTGGCCACCTCGGGGGCTGTGTGTGGGGTGCGGGGGTGAGGTGCTCTCTCCTCCCGGCCTCAGACCTGGGTCCGTGACTCCCAGGTTTCCTCCTGGGGAAGGACAGGGATCCTGACACATGGTCAGGGTGCAGCCGGCATGCTCCCAGGTCTGACAGTTCAACTGCAGCCAAATAATTTTATAACCACTGCCTTAAGTCATAAAATGGACTTGGGCTTGACCGTGGGCTGTTCACTGAAGATCTTTGATCTATAAACAGTGACGGTCAGCTAAACATGCAGAGCACTAGGATTTACAAAGCACAGAAAGGAGAAAAAACAGTGACGAAAAAAATTATGATGCTGCATTAAGATGTGGTGCTACTTCACTTGGACTTGACTCCACAAAGTGCTGGTCTCCTCACTCCAGAAATATTCCTGCAGCTGTAGGCAAGTCATGATCAGTGTTAGGGTATAGAAAAACTAACACGCAAAGATGTGAAGGTCAGGACTCTCAGAGAAGAAATAGAAAGATAAAACCTGATGAGAGCGGACAGAAGCTGAGGCAGTGGAGAGCAGAAAGGCAATCAGAATTTTCCTCTCCTTAACACGTACAGTGGAATGTGCCCTTGTGCTGAAACAGTCATAACCAATAAATAGTGAGCCAAGCATGGATGCTCTTGCTACTTTTTTGTGTAATGAACTATGCCGAACTACACTTTCTCAAATGACAAAGCCTGCTGCTTTCTGCTCTTCATATCATACCTTTTAAAACAGCCTGTCCTTCCACAGTGAAGTCACTGCCTAGTATGTTGATGAATAGTTCTGTTTCCTGGAGACTACAGGCAAGAAAGAAGCTCCTCATGCCAAAAAATCCCATGCACTTATATTTAGTAGAAACAAGTAAGTTGGGGGTTTAGGGGGGGGGGTTTGTGTTTTTTTTTCTTGTGTGTGTGTGTTTGGGGTTTTTTAGTTTGTTGTTTCTTTGTTTAGTTTTATTTTATGGAAAAATATAATATTTTGTTGGGATTAATGTGTGATATTTTCATGCTGTGACCTGTATGCTTTCCATATATTTTGCCAAGCAAGCAGGTAGATTAACCTACACTGAGCTTTCAACACCTGGTTAGTGTGCTCCCAAGAACTGAGCTAGCTGGTCTGAAGCTATGTAGAAACATAGGATTGGCCATTCCAGCTCATACTAAAACTTTGTCTAACCTGTCTTCTGCCTTTAACTGTGATCAACAGTATATGTCCATGGAAGTGAATAACAGTGAGGCAAGCATGTGATAACAACCACCAGAAATGATCACACCTTCCTAGCTCAAGGACTTCCTAGCTCATTCCCAGCTCAGAGAATTCCTCAGCTGGAAGCCAGGTTTTTGGATTTAGTAGACCTCAGTTGGATTTTTTTATCCCATGTATTAATTTGACTGATTCTTGAGCTCATGAAGACTGTTTTATTCACAACAGTCTATGGGAAGGAACTCCACAGAACTTGTAGATGTGTTGTGGAGAGACACTCAGGTTGTTTGGTTTGAGCTGACCACTTGCTTGTTTGGTGTGCTGTCAGGATCAGCTCGGCTACTTCTCCGCCAGACTGCAAGGAATTCTTGCACATTTATACTTATTTTGTCTTGTGCCAGCACTGTCATTTACCTTAAATTGTTCTTTTTCCCGCATTGTGTTTTACCTACTTTGACCTACTGAAGGGAAGATTTCATTTAGTGAAGCCATGTTATTTTAGACTCTGTAACATGGCTAGTGCACTTGCCTGATAAATTATCTCCTCTTTGCACCCATTCCACTTTCAATTTATCCTGCTGGAACTTGTCTGAGTAAAACTGTGTACAATATTTAGATGAAGACCTCCCCAGGGTACTGCACAGTGCGGTCATACTTTCTTACCTCTTCTGGAAGAGCCTTCAGTTTTCATTGTAGGATTGCCTTTGCATCTTTCCCAGTGCTATTTTACAGCCATCCACTAGCTGACTCATGCACTTGGTTTCTCTTCTTCCCTTATTTACCACTGATGACATCCCAGAGCCTTAGTAGTCCTTCAGTGCATGACCTTGTCTGCCGTAATGGTAATTTCCATCCCACTTGCTATCCAGGTCATCCAACTTCTCCTGCATGATATTCCCGTCTCCCCATTATTGAGAATGTTTCCCAACTTTGAAGAAGCATCTGAAAGGCCTAACTGCACACCCCTTAAAGAGCAGCACTTTCACAAACCTAAGCCTTTAACCTAACCCTCCCTGAAGCCTCTCTTCTGGAAGGCGTTTTGCCATAGCAGCTCGATTTGAAGCAAAGCGATAGAGGTAAGCTTCCTTGAGGGCAGCATATCGCACACTTAAGATTACAGAAATGAAAGTGTTTGAAGGAAATGTGGTCTATTTAGCACAGCAAGCCACATGTCAGGCTCCTATGAGGCTGAGCTATATTAAGGAACAAATGTCAAGACATATTATGCTTCTGACAGGCACAGTGCCTCTCATGGGCACGGGGAGGAGTGGAGTGCTGAAACAGGCTTGCTACACCTATGAGAGGAAGGGGCAAATGGTCATCCCAGTTCCCCAGTGAAGGAGACAGGCTTCTTATAACCTGCCCATGAAGGTTAACAAAGAGATCAGGGAGTGCTGGAAACACAGCTACAAGGGCTTTTTCGCCAGACTTCTCTCTTTTGCAGGGATGTAAACACGCCTAGACTGCATGGGAACTGCACCGGGTGTGCAAAGGTTACTTGAAGTGCACATACGTACTCAGACACTCACAACTAGACATTAATTAGGCTAATACTAGCTGACCAAATGCTGTCGATAAAAATTCCCTAATTTGACATCTTCCATTTAAAAATATACTTTAATAGAAATACTTCTGGAAAATGAAAGTTGGTTTTCTGTATATCATCACTACCAATGCAAGATGACTGAATAGTACCTGGGAAGTGACTAAGGGCAAATAAATTCAAAATACATAAAATTTAACTCAAAAGTCTATGTTGTGATTAGGGGATTATAACTAGCAGATTATAGCTGTCCCTGGTGCCCAGGTAAACCAGTTACCAGAGGAAAAAAAGTTACCACAAGATAAGAAAAAATACTTTGGGAAAATTTCAAAGGAGAATTTGCAAGGTGTTTCCTAAAAACCTGCTTTCCCATTCATGGGAGCTAAACAGGCCAAAGACACATCTTGTTAAAATAGGGCTAGTACTATGTTTACATTCTCTGTTCGCTATTACTTTGTATTTTAGGGCAAACTCTGGGTAACATCAAGAGACACAGCAGTCAGTTTTCTCTTACTAGGGAATAACTTTCCTGAAAAGTGGAAAGTCCCAGTGATGGAGTCACTTTAACTTAAGCTAGGCAAATCACTTAAGGACATATTCAGTATCAAATGCTATTCATCAAGGAGAGGTATAACACCAGAATTTGCCCACTTTATTGATAGCTTTCTGTATTTGGTTGGCATACAGGTAAGTGAAATCTCCCAAGAGCCTCCTGCTCCATCCAGGCAAACTTTCAATAAACCTCTGCAAATTCTTTGAGTTGACGGCTTGCTTGCAAGTGTGGCAGTCTGGCTACCGCTCCCTTTCTGTCTTCCAGCCTCCCAGAGTCTACCACACTAATTGGCTATGACACTTACATATAACTATCTATTAAATAACTCCTTATCATCTTAATTCAGAGTTTTATGTGTTTACCCTCTGCCATCCAGTCCAAATCCCACTAAAACCAATTAAAAAAAACCCCAAAACTGCTGACTTCAGTGGAGGCTGAGTTAGCTATGACCATATTCTCATAGTTCACTTCCTTTAGAGTTTATTTCTTTCTTTTCATTTCAGTTATTGTATTTTTATTTTTGCTTTATTTTATATGCTGATCTCTAGCTTTGGTGCTACAAATTAGTTGCCAGTCTTCATGGAGCTGCTTGCCTAGTCTCCCCACCTACTTGCAGTCAGAGTAATGGATCACCTCAAATTTGAAATTGCTCCTGCGTTGGCTGCATGACAGTTTCAGTGCCAGGGACTGTGAAAAGATGTCAATATATGTTAAAACAGATGATCAGTAAAATCTGACAACAGGTTTCTTCTCACAGAGTCCCCCATTCCAATCTGTAGAACAAGCTGAGATTGTATTTTGTACTGTATTTTATAATGGCCCTCTTCCAAAGCCTCTTTCTCCAAAGGACAGATCATTAAAAGGTAGTGACAAAATTCAGAGCTTCCATTCCTAAAAGAGATGTGTAATGGCTGGGGTTTTTTTCAGGTTCCAGAAATAGATATAACAGGTAGGAAATAATCCACAGGGAACTTTTCTGTTGCAACATGTGTACTGGAGAGATCAATTACAAGAGTATAAAAATGTGAAACCTTGTCATTAGAATAGTGGTATTCAGAGCTGTGAAAATGCTGGGATAAAAAGGCTCTGCAAATATTCATTTGTATTTGAAAATTAATTAGCTTTTTTTATGTTTATACCTTTTTTTTTCCAAACACTCTACTTGCATGAACATTCACAAGAAACAAGTTTTATCTCACATGCTCTGTGAACAATGTCAGTATTATAGAATCATAGAATCACAGAATGGTTTGGGTTGGAAGGGACCTCAAAGCCCATCTAGTTCCAACCCCCCTGCCATGGGCAGGGACACCCTCCACTAGACCAGGTTGCCCAAAGCCCCATCCAGCCTGGCCTTGAACACTTCCAGGGATGGGGCATCCACAGCTTCTCTGGGCAACCTGTTCCAGTACCTCACCACCCTCACAGTAAAGAATTTCTTTCTAACATCTAATCTAAATCGACCCTCCTTCAGCTTAAACCCACTACCCCTTGTCCTGTCACTCCACTCCCTGATAAACAGTCCCTCTCCAGCTTTCCTGCAGGCAGGAAATAATAATAATATAAAAATAATACTGTTGTGAGGAGTCAGAGCTAATTTCATAGATTCTCATTTCAGTCTTAGCAACAGCTATACCACATTTACTGACAAAGAATTTTTTATCCACCAGCACTGCAAACTCAGGTAGGGACCTGAGACTCAAACTGGGTTCTTTCTGATACTTGCTGTTATTGCCTCCAACAGCGATAGAGCTGCTGGTAATGCCTCTGCAGCGTGACAGTGTGCAAGGTAAGAAGAAGATCTGCACATTTTTTCTCAAATGTCTCCTAATACTGGTGTTAATGTAGCTTGATTTTTGTCAAGAAGGTACACAAAAAGTGATTTGACAGTTGTTTTTATTTACTGATGGCAAGCCTATGAAAAACTGTTGAAATGGTGAAATGTGCTCAGACCTTGCAAATATTTACCTTACAAATTCTATTTCCTTCCATCACAGAATTAACTTGAATGCAATGGCACAGAGAACTGGACTAAAAAGGAGCAGTGGGATGTTTTCTCTATTTTGGCTTTTCACCCATCCAGTCCTAGGAATATGAAGTGAAAAACTGAAGCAGGTAAGTTTGTAGGATCGGCCACAATTTTCAGTAGGTCAGAGATTCACCACGGGAAAGTCAATTGACTAGAACCAAATTTCCACATTCCTGTTCTAGAATATGACTTTTAGAATTAAGTCCGTGCCAAAAGGTGCTTTCAAGAAAACATCATGCTGGCCCTCACCTGGTAGAGCATTTAAACACATGCTTAACCTTGAGTGGTTGAAAATTCCTACCTGAAGAGAAATATTTTCGTTCCTAAAGCTAAGCACATGCCCATGTTTTTATTATATGAAGTACCATATGAAGAGAACATCCAGTCCTGTGAAAACAAAGATATGAGGCTGTATCTTTGGACACAGCTATGTTGTTAGTTAGCCTGCTTTTTGTTTTGTTTTGTTTTGTTTTTTTTTTCCCCTTTATAGTGGGCTGCTGTTCCACAGAATATTGTGTCAATAAAAGTTAGATACACACATACAAAATGGACATCAGCACATAGCTTTCAGCCTCTGTTTCCATCTGAATGTTGGAAAAAGAACAAGGTTAATTCACTCAAGCAATAAATCCTCCCCAAACAGTTACTTTTACAGATAGGAATTTTGAACACTACAGACATGGTACATTTAATACATGGAATAGATATACACAGACCAAAGGGGAGAAAGTGAATATGTTTTTATTTCCATTAGCCAGAAGATGCAATTATCTAATAGGTTGGGGTATTTTTTGCATCTTTCAAACTAGCTTTTCTAAGTCTGGCTAGAAAGCTTTCATTAAAAAATGGAACAGGTTAGTATTTCCAGTCACATTGCCTGTAATAAAGGTTACAATGCATTTTTGTGACCTCCTGCCTCTTCGCCCTGGTATCCAAGGTACAGTGACACGCAGGGTCTCAGCTAACTCACAGAGAAGGGTTCAAAGCCAGTGTTTTCAGCCTTTAGCAATCATGCCAGAGCACCCGTGAGTACCTCTCTCATTCTTTACCTTTCACCTGGTCCGGGAGGTACAACGTCGCTTTTTATAAAGCAAAGCATAAAACAAGTTTTAATATGTCACATTCGGTTTAACCAGGGAGCTGTTTTCAGCATTTTTTTTTCCATTGTTTTTTATGGTGGTTTGGTTTGTACTCTATGCACTGTTACATAAGAAAATTACTTTCCTGTATCATGGTAATTTTATTTTAATAATTCTTACCATCATGAACATCATCCCTTTGAATCAACAGTTGGCCTCTCAACTTCTGATGCATGCAAAGTGGAGTTTTTCTTCTGGACAGGGATGCTGCTGTCTTAAAGAGGATCTGGTCCTGGTTTTTTAATGTTAGTGTCTTATCTTCCCCCATATGACAGAATGCCTGATGGCAGTCTTTGTCACAAAGTAAGCAGAGACTAACTAATATAAGTTAACATGTGAATAGGATAGTTTTACTTCTCCTTTTCTCTTCATTATTCTTTTAATCTTTTTGCTAAACAGGAATGCTTCTCATTATTGTTATTTCCCTGCAGGATGTTTTTTCCCTTCCCTCTCCCCTTCATACATGTTGTCTCTTCCCCTTAGCACAGCAAAATTTCTTTTAAAATGAAATTAAATAGGGCTTCTTCCATTTCCAGGAGAAAACTGTTCTTCCCATCAGCTACACTAACATTTTTCTTATACACTGGTTTGGACTGAGTGCCAAGCACTTTAAGAAGAACCTTACAGAGTTAAGAGATAACCATTGTGAGCAAGCTGGGTCAGAAATAAAATACCTCAACTCTACCAGACTAGGAAAAGGAGTTTGTAAGATCAAGCTGGTGTGCCGTTGTATGGTTTTACTGAACAGATCCCAGTGAAAATGATACTTCTTACAAATGCAGCAGTTTTTGGCCTTTTGCCATAATCTTTAACATATTTTAATATTAACCAATTACCCTCTTAAAATTAAAATAAATTTTTCTTCTGCTACTAATTATTTCTTTCCAGGAGTAGAAAGACCATACTGGAGCCTGTTCTGGTAGCATTCTGTTGCTGCAGGTTATTCTGGTCACTGACAGACAAATTCTGCTCTTAACAGTAGGACAGAATGAGACAGTACTTACCATGAGTAAAAGAGGCATCGTCACATAAATAGTTCACTACTACCACAAAGAAACTACATTTTGTACATTTGCAGATCACATGAAAGAAAATAAGCAATGCATTGAACACTCCGTTCCCTTTATATATTTTCAAAAGGATTTTCTCACTGTCCTCCCTTTCTGACTCATGCTTCCAGGCCATTGCAGAAGACAAGCAGAAAGTCTCTTACACAAAACATCCTCCAAACTGAAGTTTGATTTCTCTTAAATTTTCTTGCCATTATTTGAGTTTTGCATAGAGAATGTAAAAGTATAAATGAACAGCTGCATTTCTAGTGCAGAGTCAGATTTCTTGTGCTGAGTCTAGATTCTGTGATTTAGCAACATGTGAATGTTTCTCATTTTTAATGTTTCAGGCAGAAGTTGGGCTGAGAGAAACATTCTGCCTCCTTTAGATCCTAACTTGAAGTAGAAGACATCTGTAGCATGAATTATATGTATTTATCAACCACCTTTAAAAAGGAACAAGGAAAGTCACCAGTCACTTTGTCTAGTTTCAGTCCTTATTAAACCTATATAGACCAGTTATCATGACTGCTTGGCCTGATCTCCATTTAAAGAATTAAAGTATCTGATACATGATATAAATATCATAAGCAGTTTAATTAAGAAATCACTTAAAAGTAATTTAGCTGACTGAATGCAATAAGAAATCAATCTCCATTAAGTGAAAATGACAGGTTACAAGCAAACTAGAAGTGTTTGCATACTGCAGTGGTCCTGGTTCCTCTAAATGTGTACCTATATCAGGTTAGCTGAATCAGCACAATTTTCTCACCTCAGACACAGTTGCTGTTTTGCAATGCTAAAAGGATGTCCACACTGGGTGGAAAACTATGCTTTTAACTTAGTTTGGATGTGGTTCAACCATAGAGTCAGTCTGGCTTTAGGACTCCTCACACCACATCAAAAACATCGTAACCACATGATACAAATCACTGCCTAGTGTCAGCTTACTCTGTTGGGTCCAAAGTATTTGTGATTGGCTTTGCAGTGCTAGGATTTGGAAATGTCTATACAAGTGAATTAAAAGAGCGAAGGACCATTTTCTGGCACTGAGGCCAAATAGCATAGAGCAGTGTGTGTCCATAATATTAAACCCTCTTACCCACTAAAATACAGTGGTAACATCCAAACACTTATTGGAATTGCTTTCAGCTACTACTAATTGCCAAATTATGCCCAAGTTTTATTTAGGGAATGTTAGCAGGTGTGAGCCAAAACCATGTCTTGGGCTGTGGCAAGATTTTAGCAATACAGAGGACTGAATTTCAGTGCCCAGGAACGTTCTCTGACAGTCTCTGATCTGCTTCAAAAGAAGATATTGAAGAGTAGTCATCTAGTTCTGTCTGAGACACATTATGGCATTTCAAAGATGGATTTCCAGAAGTGGCACACATCCTGCAAAGAAACCATGTGCTTTTGGGCAAGAAATAGAAGCTAAGAATATAATTCCCTGCAGTCTTGAGCATCCCCGGTGACAGTAGATATCTTTCTTTGTCTGGGGACTTGAGCTGAGACTTTCATGTTCATATCCAGATGTGGCATGACTTGTTTTACCATATCCTTCACTTACATGAAAATGATATCAAGTCCACATTGTTTCATAAAGTCTGTTTAACTCAGCAGACATGTAATCTACTCCCATGGAATAAAGAAAAAGTCTGGGATTAAAACATTTGGTGACATGACAGTATCCACTTCTGCTGTTACTGATGGAGGAGCAATAAACTTCTATTAAATGCTATGGTGTGCACTACCTCCTTCCGCTTCTGCAGCTCCCCATCAGGGCACTGCATGAATTTCATCTTGCAGGGGGAGAAAACAGTCCCCGAAATTCTCTACTCCACTCTTGTGAGACCCCACTTGGAGTACTGCATCCAGCTCTGGGGGCCCCAGTACAGGAGAGGCATGGAGCTGTTGGAGAGAGTCCAGAGGAGGGCCACGAAGCTGATCAGAGGGCTGGAGCACCTCTCCTATGAGGACAGGCTGAGAGAGTTGGGGTTGTTCAGCCTGGAGAAAAGAAGGCTCCGGGGAGATCTGATTGCGGCCTTCCAGTACCTGAAGGGGCCTACAGGAAAGCTGGGGAGGGACTGTTTATCAGGGAGTGGAGTGACAGGACAAGGGGTAATGGGTTTAAGCTGAAGGAGGGTCGATTTAGATTAGATGTTAGAAAGAAATTCTTCACCGTGAGGGTGGTGAGGCACTGGAACAGGTTGCCCAGAGAGGTTGTGGAGGCCCCCTCCCTGGAAGTGTTCAAGGCCAGGTTGGATGGGGCTTTGGGCAACGTGGTCTATGGTTGGACGATGTCCCTGCCCATGGCAGGGGGGTTGGAACTAGACGATCTTTGAGGTCCCTTCCAACCCAAACCATTCTATGATTCTATGATTTTATGAAATTACAGTGAAATATTTTGAACATTCTGTTTTAACTTAAATTAACAGTTTAAATCCAAACCTGTAGGGAAACCACAGGCAGAGGAATAGACAATAGTTCATCTTTCTTTGTAAAGAAATGAGCAATTATTTTTCTTCATATTTATGTCAGAATTCTTCACAAATCCCCACTCATCACTTCTGCTTTTGTGTTTCAGAAACGTATTTGGGGAAATCCACTAACTGACACGAGAAAAGGAAGAGAGAAAAAGTGGAATTTCCACAAACTGCTGTTCAAACCATGGCTTTTTTGAAGGAAAAAACCTAAAATATTTTAAAGTTAATCATCAGCCTCAAAGCTTTTTGCACCTCCAGTTTCCTTTTGGTGTAATTCTTGTACACTGAATTCTGTAATGTCTTCAGAAATCTGACATCGAACTGACCGCCCTAGGAGGCCCTGCTTGACCAGGGGGTTGGACTAGATGACATCCAGAGGTTCCTCTCAATCTCAACCATTCTGGGGTTCTGTGACTGCAGAACTCGAACTGCATGGAAAAGGTGAATATTTTTACTCCCGTTATTCCTCACCTCTGTACTAAAATAACCTTCACTAGAACTGACAAAGAAAATACTTACACCTATGAGAGGGTTAACAAGAGTGGGTTGCTAACATCTGATGAACATCTATTCAGTGGAGCATCCTTGCAAATAAAATGCAGGCTACCACATGGAATTTTTTTATTTCATTTTAAGTCTGAAGTTAGGGAGATGGAATAAAGCAACAGGTCCTAGGGGAAGAAGGAGCGAGTTTGAATTGTATGATGAAGCTGGTCAGGAATACTTGAAAATGGGTGTGAAAGGGTGGGCTCGAAGGAAAAGGTTTCTCCCCAGTCATTAATAAGAGGCCGCAGAGAGACTAGAAGAGAGGTCAGGAACAGGGAGAGAATTCAGAGTCTGAAGAAGCCCAATGCAGGAAGAGGAAGATAGGACAGCTAAAGAGACTTTCCTTAAGTTCAAAGACAGCTTGAGAGTGATCAAAAAATGACTCAAGGAGATGTGGGAAGCTTTTATGGTTTGACTTCATCTACATATTTTTTGTGTTAAAAAAAAAATAAAATTTATTTTCAAAACTTTATAAAACGTGCATGTCTGTTTATTTCAACTGCTTTGCAGACCAAAAGACTTCCTGAGCAGAAAGGAGTCATTGGAGAGGCTGAGCTCAGGTTACTGAGGCGTGCGAGGAAGCCTGGGTCGTGGGAGGCCTGGGCCCTGTGCTTTTATAGCGCTGTGTGATCGCTTTTCCACGAAGGGCTAACAGACTGGAGTGAACTTGTATCCAGGACAACAATGACACAATCACACAAACAAGAGCAAAAGAATGTATGTTGGTACCTATTCACAGAACTCGTATAAAAGCTTAAGAGCATATCAGTATGAGGAAAATAAATATTTAAATAAACTGGTTAAATTTGAGAAATAAATCTGCAGTGTGAATCATCCTTCCTTGATAATGGAACCTTGTTATTCACAGCACTGTTCTTTATAATTTCAGCCTTCCTTTTCAACCTTTCTTTTCTCTTTTCACCTGGATTCTGCGTAAGAGGGCCTGAAGTTTTCAAAAGCATTTATCAATGAATCTGAACCTAATCCTACCCTGGCATTGATTTAGGAGCATGGAACTCATTCATTGAGAGTTTATTCATTTATTTATAAATACAATAGTTAACCTGAGCTTTGTCAAACAAGTGACTTAGGAAAATTATCTAGACCAATACTTTTCAACAACTGGCATATCATTCTGTATCTCATAGATATTATTACTGTTAGTCATCTGAGAGCGAAACGTGATGAAGTTGGTTTTTTGTAGTACTGTTCTTGTAATACAGCATTCTATTGGAAACTCATGATAATACAGTCACAGTATTACTTCAAACAGAGAATATCTCATGTTCATTGGCAATTTTTTTTTTTCCCTGGTATGAAATTTTTTTTAACATTTATTAGATATTTATATATAAAGTAATTTTTTGAAAACCTGTGATACGATCATGGAAAAAGCAAATCTTTAGAAACAAGAACAGGAAGACTACTTGCAATCACCAGTTCAATGTATCACTGCATTGTGATGGTTTCTAAGCTAAGTAGTACAGAAATAGTGACATCACAGAGCAAATAGAAAGGGTGATCTTTAAATTTCCTCTTAAACTTACTTTACACTTTGTATCACTTCTCACTTTCGAAATTTCTGTTTTGATTTCTTCCAAAGCCAGACCTGATTTGAACTTATATTCTTTCTGCAGACAATAATAGGAACACTTACACTAGCCTGTCCTATAGACTATTTCATGGCTGGCAACATAATTTTACGTCACACTATATAATTTGCTGTTTCAGTCCATCTTTGTGGGAAAAGCACAATCTCCAAAACAGTAATTTAGCGTTCTGCAAACAACTGGACTTGATATTTCATATCTCCATTTGCTAAGATGACAAACTCTTTTTTTTGGACTAGCAGATAAGTAAGTACATGTAACCTGTAATTAAGCATTGATTTCACATGACATCAGCCTCTTATAGGCCTAATCCTGCTTACACAGTTTATATGCAAAGTCTCTTTTGAGACTGTAACCAGTCATGAGGAAGCTAGCAGCATTTGGCTGCTAAACCTGTTCTTTTCTGTCTCCCATTATTTCTGTTGTTCACCCCAAAGTATGATCGGACCAACATTAACCACTCATTGCCTGCACATCTAGTACAGATGTGGTTTTGTGTGGAAAAAAACGCTAGAGTGAAAACTGGAGTCATAAAACCCCGGCACTAACTATAGACTGATTTAACTCTGCCTGAGTTAAAACAAAGCCTTTACTTTGACAGGCTGCCATCAGATACCTTTCTGAAGAGTGAGTCTTTGCCGTTATTCCTGCAGACGTAGTGAGCATGTACTGATCCTCTGCTGCCGCAGCTTTTGTTTCCAGGCCCTTCGTTTTCAATGGTTGCCATAGAATCTAGCCATTATCATATGAAAAGCCTCACACAAAACCCCCCCAAAAGCCTGTTGCTAAAGCCATGAACACTTTTCAATTTTCATGTAAAAGGAAAAAAAAAAAACCAACTCTGGAAGCAAAACGGTGGCTGAGGGAGAGGTTGTGTTTAACTCTCCTCCCGTTTTTCTCCTTCGAGATGACTTGATTCTTGTTTCTCTTTTAACTACATAAACTTCTCACTGGTTCTTCCTCCTGACTGCCATAACAATTACAGGCTATTTATCCACCAAAGTGGTTTTAATTGCCTCATAAGTCAACGGATAGCCATGTATTTTTCTTGCCTAATTTGTTATGCAGACTATTCTGGTTTAGCATGCATTTGAGTTTTTGTTGAAGATTTCTGTGCCCAATTCCCAGAGTCTGGCTTCAAAAAAAGAAGTGAAGAACAACTAAAAACTGAAGAAGAAACATATATAAGCTTCTTATTCTTACAGAACTACTAATTTGGTGTAAATAGAGGAAGTGTTCACTATTGGGGCTGAGACCCCCGAAAAAGACAATTTTTTTCCGTACAATGATTTTAACCATGAAGTCCAACCACAGGTACACAGGCCTTATCTTACGCTGGAGAAATCACACTCCAATTAGTGGAGTTTCAAGAGTAACTCCTGCCATTTCACTGTTTACTTCAGCATGAAAGAAGTAAAGAAAAGAAGTTTTTGAATCAGGGCTTTGATATGAAACAGAAGCTTTATTTTCAAAGACCAGTCATGATGTGTATAATATTTAGATGAGTACCTCCAATACCTGATAAGACAACATAATACAGTGACCTCACTGCATCATGTAAATGAATGAATTTCTAATCCCTTGAAGCCTACTTACTTCAGGAAGGTCAGGATTTTTCATAAGGGACCTGGAATGGTTCACCACGTCCCTGGAACTTGTCTGAGCGTACACAATAGTGTCATGTGTATACAGCATGGATGTGGCATGCTCTCTTCCTCAGAGCTGTTGTAAGAAAATTTTTGCACTCCCTTCCCTACTTTCTTCCCAGGGAATGGTAATGAAAATTTGGCATAAGGAAAATTGTTTATTTGTTTATAACTTGCATTTCCTTCAGCATCACTAGTTCAAATGGCATATGGCTTTTAATAGGATGCTTTAGACTGCTTTTACAGGCTGCCATAGATAGTCATCTCATTGGTAGGAGGTATTTTGTGGTCAAATCACTGAGCTGCCTGGTAAAAGATATGAGAGTGGAGGTGACCAGACCATGCAACTCAAGGGAAGATCAGCAGAAGATGAACAGGCTGTTTGCTGAAACCTTTCAAGGTCAAGACACTAGATCCTGCATTTTACAGAAGAAGGTACAGCTAGGCTAGAGGGGGTGGAGATTTGGGACTCCATGACAGTGAATTTTGGAAGCTTATGCTTCTAACAAAAGGAAGGAGGCTCTTTCTCCACTTGCAGGTGCACACTTGCACTAAGAAGTGCATGGCCCTGATAGCAGGTGAGAAGGAACGAGTTCTGCTGGTGGAGGTGTTTGTGCTGGATCAGCCTGATTCATGTGTTAAAAGCAGTGTGACATGAACAGCAGCTGTAACGGTAGTAAGAGACTCCCTTCTGCAGGGTTTGGGGGCACTCATCCTGGCTGTTCCAGACAAGGCTTTCACTTAAGCAACCACAGGATCCTCTCTGAGGAAACAAAGCTACTGCAGAAATACAGGATTAATCTGACACAGTAGGCAAGATCATCTTTACTAACAGACTTGCCGATTTAGTGAAAAAGACTTCAAACTAAATTTGTTAGAAGATGAAAACCATAGTTTGAAGAAAAGTGGAGGAATGAGAAGCAGGAAGGAAGCACCTGAGGAACAGCATCTCACTGTTCCCCTGAAAAAGAGCAACTTGGAGCCCATGTCAAATGCATGTTCATAAACACAGGGAGTACAGGAAATAAACAGGAAAAATTAGAAGTTGAGGCCCAGTCACAGATGTATAACTTCACTGGGATCACAGAGACATGGTGAAATAGCTCACATGATTGGAGCGCTGCAGTAACTTGATACATGTCCTTAGGAAGGACAAGCAGGTGACATAAGGAGGGAAGGGTTCTCTACACAAAGGAACAGCTTGCCTATACAGAGATTTGCTATGGAATGGCTGAGGGACAGAGCACGAGCTTATGAGTTGGGATCAGAGGCAAGGTCAACAAGTGTATGTGATGGTGGTCATCTGCTACAGACTGCTCAATCAAGACAAGGAAATGGGAAAAGACTTCTTTAAACTACTGAAGGAAGCCTTATGATTGCACATGTTAGTTCACATGGAAGACAGTTGAAGTTAGCCCTGCTTTGAACAGGGTCTAGTCCAGGTGGCCTTCTGAGATCCTTTTAAACTTAAATTATTCTATGAAGTGGAAAAATAAAAACATCGTTTTATATTCCTTTCTGTGCTAAGAAGAATTTTAGAAAATAACTCCCTGGTGACCAAACATCATTAAACTGCAGTCATGTCTAGTGACAAGACCTTTAACCTCAGAATAATTACTGTGAAGAACATACCAGAATGCTGTAAATGAGACCAGATTATTCAGAGCATGGCACATCTTCACCTTTAGAAGGCATGCCTAGCTCGCTTCAAACTACAGCCATCAATACTGTTATTTGGAACTTATCTTACATGCTCTGTATGCATGACAGCTTTGTTATGTCTACAGTAGGATGGAAGTTTCTTGCCTGAGCTTTAAGAATAATTGACAAAAACTGAACTTCTTGGCCTCTTGTGTCACATGAAACAGATTTTCTGATGCTCAGTAAAACAGAATGCATCTACATTAGCGGGTTAGTGCATATTTAAAGTAATCTGCTTGTGCATCCTTAGTTTCAATTAATGGTTTTGTTTGTATCACAGAGCAGTCTCAAAGCATCTGAACTAGATTTGGGTTTGGATCAAGCTAGGAAAAAAGTTGTTCTTCCGAATTTCCTCTCCTGCTTTCTAAATCATAATTAAAATTGATCCATAGGACTAGACAAGAGCTAATTCAAAGTAATCCCCACTACAAAAATACATGGTACAGACACCCGATGCTCAGCTTTACGTTCATTCCACACACTCATTCTGACAGGGCTGCATACTTGTTAATGTGGACATAAGCTTTAATAAAAACTAAGTATCTACTTATTAGTGAACAATTTCATGCACTTTCAAGCACCACAATTTTGTATGCTTGAATTTAAAAAGTCTAAAGATGTTCTGATGGGGAAAAATGCCCATAGTGGTTAAGTAATATTATCATAAAATGTTGGCATCTTTCACTGGAGGCATATGAAAACAATTTGCACGGCTATATTTTTGTATTTCTGCCACATTTTAATATTTTACTTTTCCTGCAAATATTTCTGCTGCCAGAAAGCATCAGACAGAACTATAACTATCAAACTAAAATTTTCTTGACCGTTCAGTTAACACAGCTTCAGCTGATTTACAGGAGCCTAATATCTCCAATATTGGTCTTATTTGGTCAGACCATTTATTATGCTACAAGTACAGTATTATTAAAAGTGAAAACTATCTATATCTTTGCTGTTTCTGTACAAAAATTTACATACAAGGGTCATATCACAAGGCCTGAAAAGCTTTAAATAATATCATATCCTTCACCTGCAAAATCAGAAGCATTCATTTGACCATAGACAATTTCCTGTAACACAAAAGGTAAAGTGTAAAGCCCATTTTGCTGGTAGTTAACAACCCTATGAATAAATAATAAGTTGCAACACTGGGAAAATGGGAATCTTCTTTCTAATAGGATGTCAATTCTCATTCTTCACAGGTATTCAGTATTTAGCAGTACAGTCAATGCTATTTTATCTGGAAAAGTATGCATCCTACATGGGACTAATCAGTTAGCAGAGATGCTTGAACTGTTAAATTCATTTGCATTTTCTCCATCATCTCCACCTTGACCTCAGGAAAAAATCTTTGCTTCCTTTCATTCCACTTTACAAAGCCTGGTTTGGTGCTTCCATTCTTTTCACTACAGTTGACTTCTGCATCCCTTGCCTTTAAGAAGTCCAATCCATCCTTCTCTTATTCAATCTGTTGCATCAGGCAAGGTACCCTTGCTGTTGTTGCACCTATTACATGAAGAACAGAGAGACTTTGAAACAGGAATGCGTTATTGAAATTTAATCAAAACATTACTGTAGTGTCTGCACAGACCAAGCCCTGCTCAAAGGAGATGTGAACTACTGGCTTCTAAGCAAAAGCAGAATCACTCTTATTGCCATCAGTAATACAGAGGTGAGGAAGAGCAGAGATGCTGGACAGCATGTCACAGTCTCCATCTCTCACATCCTCTCAGGAGCAGCAGCAAAAGCAAACCCAGCACTTCAGGGCTCAGTGTTTTAGCTTCACTCGTTTTCCACTGCTTTGTCTCCTTCTGGTAGGACCATCCAGGTCCCAAACACTGACTGGCACAAAAATGAAGTAATCTTATGTCACCCGCTTAGAAGCATGGCTTTGCAAATTACCTTGTGGGGTTTTTTTGTTTGGGTTTTTTTTTTTTTTTTAGTTTCCACTGGATTAATATTAGCCAAGAAAACTATTCTTTTTTATGTGATTTTAAATGTACCTGTCTGATTACAGTCCCACCTACTGTGAAAGGACTTTTGGGAAAAGTGAGCAGATTCAGATGCAGCTAGAGACAGTAGGTATGAATAAAAATAAACAAGGAATTTTTAATTAATTAGACTGAAATATAAAAATATTTATTTAAACTTATTATTCGAACAAGAAATATTTCTCTTCATGTTGTGTTGTCCCTGCCCGCGGCAGGGGGGTTGGAACTAGGTGATCTTTGAGGTCCCTTCCAACCCAAACCATTCTGTGATTCTATGATTCTATGTGATAGCACAGATTGGGATGGAAATAAAGGCTTGCCAGTGCTCTATCTCTTCCCAACACTGACAAGTATCACATGGTCCCGGAGGCAGAAGACATTCCTAGGCAGAGCCAGCAGCTGCATAAAAGATTCATCCAAAGCAGAAGCAGCTGCACGTCTTCATAAGCACTGAACACTAGTTGTATTTTCCAACTCTGGCTTCACTTTCCCCAGCTGAGGATTTTCCTCCTCGTGCTCTTGAGGCCTGTATTTCCATCCCGTCCCACCTCTCTTGCAAGTCCTTTTGTGCCAGCTTCATTGCCTCTACTTGCTGTATTCTCCCTTACTTGCTTCCATCCATCTCTTTCCACAGGTCTCTAGTGCTTTCCACATTTTTCTAAATAATTAAACCATTGCCATTTTGTTTCTAGCTGACGTTTACTTCTCTGTAACTATGTGATTAAAAAAAGCCAAAAGCCTATCCCTCACCAGTAGGTGACAGAGATATGGAAAACTTCATTTGTATGTTCTTGACCTTACCTGCAGCCTCTAGGTGCTTTGGTAATATGCAAAATAGTAAGTTAAACACACTGGCTTCTAATGATGAGTAGGAATAGGGAGGTTTAGTTAAAAAACTGTTCCAGATCACAGGTGATGTGTACCGGGGAATGTAGATTGCAGCCGTTGTCTATGGTGTGTGAGAACAGTAAAATTAGCATCCATAAATTAACATCTGCAGTTTATGATTTATCCCCTCAGTAAACACTCAGCAAAAGAGGCTCAGTTCACTTTTTAGAGGAAGTCAAAAAAGGCATTGTCTTCGATTTTTAGTAATTTTGTTACGTTTCTGCTGTATCTCTGCAACTGATACCAAGTTCAGTTTCCCACAATGGTGGTTTGTGTTCTTTAACTGTAGAATTGCTCTGTGCCCTAGGAGGATTCCCAGTCACAGGCTGAATGTGATTGACGGCTTTTTGGGTGGGCATTTCTCTAGTCAGCGGTAAGAGAGAGTTATTTGTGAAAGACAATTCCTACACCAACCTGTGTGTACGTATAACTCTTAGTCTCTGAAGTCTTTCCAATGAGGTGATCAAATATAGCCTATAAGAGTATGTTACATTGCTGTCCAGAACATGAACTATGTTACCTGAGAAATTACAGAAAAGATAACACTTATGCCTGTAAAGACCTAATTTTTGGGTGGTTTTCAACGTCCTGCACAATGACAAAGCCTTCAGTGCCAAGGACCACTGAAATTCAACTCAGGTTACACACCCTTTCTTCCTTTTTCCTTTAAAACCCACATTTGGTAAACTGCACCTTTGGTGGTTCTTCATCTTGGAAGTAAGCTAATAGTGCCTATGATTAAGAACACTAGAGCTGCAGGAAGCAATTAAGAAATTACCAGTTCACTAAGGTGAGCCCATCCAAAAGACTGGTTAATGAATCCCATGCAGTCCATGAAACAACTGAAGGGCATATGGCAGTGGAAGCGTGAGAGAGAATGTCTCTCCCTTTACACACAGCAGTTTTTTAAATCCTTCAGGATTGGACACTCAGGCCCAATCTTTAGAAAATATGATTCATCTGGATAAATGTAGGGGGTTTTTTTTTCTGAAATCCTTGAGAAAGGGTCGTTCTGTCTTTGAGGTTTTCATGCCTTGTGCATTATAGTTTACTTTCTTGTTGACTTCCATGTTCACCATGCAGGTTAGGTCAGCCTAGTCCTCTAGCACTGGTTTTCCTCTAGGAAAAATTAATGTTACAGTATCATGAACATAATGGTGACTGTCAGCTCAGTGTCTTTTTTCCATTTCTGTTGAAGCCCCGTTGCAATTCGACTTCAATAATTTGACTTAGTTAAGGCTAGGTCTGGACAAGACCTTTCAAGTTTTTCCCACTGATGAAGGAAGAGATAGATTTACTTTCCTCAAAGCTGAGTATGACACCATTCTGGCAGGGCTAGTCACAGCCAGGCCTGGCAAAGGGCACAGGAGAGGAGGAAGGTGTAGAGCCAGTCCAGGCATAGATGATGATAGCTCTGCTGCCCACCAACAGCAGTCTGCTGGCCCTGGCATCTGTCAGACCTGTCTGCACCAAAAGCCAGATTTACATCTTCTAGATAAGGACTACTAGATAACTTTCAGTCCAAGTGAGTGGAAATTAGGGCAAATACTCAGACACTGAGGTGATGAAATAGTAGTTGCTATGGTTTTTTTCAACTTAATTTTTATTTTCTTTGGGAGCGGTTGTCAGTAAAGATCTGAGGTGCTTGGGTCTTTTTACAGGGTTAAATGATAACAGTGAAACAATTTTTAAAAAATCTTTCATTTTGACAAGGAGTTGGCAACTTTCTGAATGTAATAGACCTTTGTGCATTCATCTTTGCCTCTCTTCCCTCTCCAGAGTATATTTCTCACATATAATTTGCTTGCAATTACAGTTTGAAACTTCTTAGAAAATGCATTTACACAGGATCCATCTTTGCATTACATTCTGAGGATATGGGACAACATGTTACCCTGAGGCATGCCCAGATATGGCCTTGCAATACATTGGCAAGGAGAACTGCATTTGCAGGACTGATGGACAGCTTCCCATTCACTGTGGAGTAAAGGCATGCACACAAGCAGTGCTCATGGCATGTCTAAGACCTCACAAATGCACACTATTCTGTAGCCTTTGCTGGTTCGTTCTTCTGCCCATGTCCTTGGCGATGTTTCTCACAAGGCGGGTCAGACAGCTCGCTCTGGCTACCAGCTTCTTGTCAGATGCAGTTCGAGGCATTGGCCATCAGCTGTATAAGAAATCTTCCCCTTGTGTCAGAGCTGAAATTCTTTAAAGGGTGTTCAGCTCAAACAGTTCAAACATCTATGTTCCTGGAGATAAGGACAGTCCTTCTGAAGGAGGAATGTCAAGAGATATATTTTTCAATTACATCAGAATGATTTCGGCACCTTTTTTTTGAGTGGTACGTAGTACCACTTTCGTATCTTGTTTTACTAGCCCACTGGGAGAGGTGGAGAACTTGAGCCTTATACAATACCAGTGCTGATTAGCAAAACATGTACATGCTTACCAGTTTCTAGAAGCTAAAAGTAAATAAACCAACGCAACCAGGAGCTATCTGTCTATAGCAGAAATGAGCCTAAACCAAACCACTCACCCAGAGCAGCACTGCCACCAGCAAACTCAAAAATTTCATGACTTGTGAATATCTGGGACTCTCTGTGTGGGTTGCAAAACAGATTCCTAAAACATTTTGTAAAATAAAATGCGCCTCTGATGTCTGTCAGCCTGAAGCCTGACTGTGCCTCTCTCAGCACCTACGAGGGCAGGAACAGTCACGGCTGGATTTGGGAGGTGCTGAGCAAAGTTGCTTTGGCTGGCTAGCAAAAATGCTCAGGTGCTTTAAGAGCATCTCAGAAATATGTGAAACATGGAGAGAAAAGCCAGTTTCTTTCATAACACTTGTCTCTTTTTGACTTTCTTGTGATTTTGTGTATTTTTGCATATGCTTACATCTACATGCACATCTCCAAGCTTAGCAAACATGAAGTGTTTCCTCAGCAATATTGGAAAAAAGTCAGTCCTGAAAAATCATCAACATATGATTTTCTCAAATCTTACCACCATTATCCATAGTGTTTTCAGTTATCTTCCCCCCCTCCCCCCGTCAGAGTCTTGTCTACGAAAGACTACATTACCATCTGAAAAGAGCTGCCTCTAAACTGCCTCCTCTGGTTTCTAACTCATACATCCACGTAAACATACAAATGTATGGACAACAGCTAACGTACTACAGTGAGAACAATTTTATTCCTGAACATCTGACTGCACTTGTTCATGCGTTATCAGAAAATCAAAAACATAAGATAAAATATACTTAATGGGCAGTATATTGGGGAAAGGGGGTGGGGATGAATGAGGGAAAACTCAGGAACGAGACATTTGGGGCAAGGGAAGCATCTGGCTAATTTTGCCAGGAAAAGAAAAATAAGTCAAAAACATTCATCAGGATGAACAATGTATTAGAAGTACATAAGTAATACCTCGCCTAAATCTTTTCTTGGCTTCCAGTGTTGTTGGAAAGTGTCGGTTCTTCTTCGTCATGTCTGCTAAGCCCATTCGGGGGGGAGGGGGGGGAAAGAAGGGGGGTGGAGGAAAAAAAAGAGCAGAGAGTGAACTTAATCTTGGAATCCTTAAAAAGTCGCCTGTGTGCTTTTTCTAGCCTCTGGTACAGCAAACCAGGTTGCTATGGTAAAATGGGTCAGAGCAGTAAGCAAGTTAGCTTGTGCAACAAACTCAGACTCCTGGTGCAGCGATGGGAGGCACAGGCCAAAGCAGACAGTAATCTACAGCTGAATCTAGGTCACTGGGGTGCTTTGTAGCTGCAGCTGTCCGTGTGGGACTGTGATCTCCGGCAGGGCTCACAAAACCATCCTGACGGCTGGGCTCCTGCTCAACGGTTACGAGGGTATGGTGGGAGCTCTTGCTTTGTCTCCTTCAAAAACAAATTATAATTTTAGATTTTTAATTATGGATGCATATGCAGGCAGCATGTGTCTGTGTGTGTATTATGTATGCACATTTATTTTAAAATAAAACATACTCAGCAGGCACATGGCCCATATTTTGGGAACCCATTACACAAATTAACATTCACACTCCAAATGATCATTATCACATATTTATGGGAACCGTGCATCCCACTCCATGAAGGCTGTAAAGATCTGCAAGCAAACATGAGAAATCTCTTCCCCAGCATACCTAATGAATTCCCCTCCTCAGACAAACGCCCTCCCAAAAAGCCTGGGAAAAAAAAAAAAGGCTTTGGAGAATGTCAGGGAGGTCGTCCCACAGTTCAGTCTCTCACATCCCCCCACAAACATATGCTGATACACCCATCCATGCAGTAATCTATTATTATCGTTTACTATTCTGTGACTGTTTAAAAAAAAAAAAAAAAGGAACAACAATCAGTTAATAAAAAGCCAGGGAATGGGGCCAAATCAGGAGCAGAAGTAAACCAGCATGCTCCCTGCTGATGCTGGTGGAACTACAAGAGATTATGCAGGCTCAGGGTTTAGTCTCATGTACAGACATGGTCGTCACCCGAGGGGGGATGCAAAATGACCAATAACAGAGATTCATACAGAACATAAGAAAGGCGTACTCCTACGTGATGAGGTGGGTAGCTCTTTTGAGTACGAGGGCTACTATGTCACTGGGTTTTTCTGCCTTTTTCTTTCTTATGTTTAGAAATCCTTCCAGGCAGAATTTGCTGTATTTGTGCAGCAGAGATTCTGGATACATCCCCTGCACACTGATACATCAGCCTTCAGTGCATACAGAGTCAGCCTGGAGCTCCCAGCTACACCAGATTTACTGCGTGTGCAGTGATTGATGCCACAACAAGCACCCAGTAGGTCTGAAGCTCCCCAGAAGCCTCAGCCTCATGGCGCACATGCTGAATAGTTCTTATCCCATATACAACGTAGGTCTGACACACTGAATGCCAAGCGTGTCACTGTCATATCGTATTTTTTTCTGTCTTGTGTAAAACTGGTGTAGGCATATAGTAACATTAGGTTGAGATGTTAATGAAAAATAATCAGTTTTTAGATGTGGTTTTGGGACAGTATTGGACAGATGTGAATTTTCCCTCTGACAATGACAGGATACTAGACATTTCCACTTGAGACAACTACACTGGACCGAACACATCCATCAATACCTGTGGTTTTTCCATTGTCACATCTCTCATACTGTGTTGTCCTGTTTTTTGTCTGGGATGGAGTTAATTTTCACAAGAAGCTGGGAGGGGACACAGCCAGGACAGCTGACCCAGGCTAGCCAAAGGGGTATTCCATACTACATAACATCTTGCTCTGTATACAGGGGGTAGCTGGCTGGGGAGGAGGAATTGCTGCTCAGGAACGGGCTGGGCATCAGGTTCTACGCAGTGAGCAAATTGTATTGCGTATCGCTTGTTCTGTATATTCTTTTATTAGTATTGTTGTTGTTTTCCTCTTCCTTTGTTGTCCTAGTAAACTGTCCTTGTCACAACCCATGAGTTTTACCTTTTCCTTCCGATTCTCCGCCCCATCCTACCAGGGTAAGGAGTGAGAGAGTGGCCATGTGGTGCTTAGTTGCTGGCTGGGGTTAAACCACAACATGCATCAAGACTTTATGCCTGTTTCCAGTGCATGTGAGGGCAGAGGAAGGGTGAGGAACAACAATAACTCAGAGCCTCAGAATCAATGGCACTCTAAATAATCAGGTATGACAATGAAGTTCCTGCCCTCCAAATCCCATATTTTAACATGGACAGCTGAGGTTAGAAATGTGTTAGGAATAATTTAAAAACTAGGCCAGGAGTAATCCATGACAAGGCCAGCATCCAAAGACAGATGAGGCACTAGAGCTTATTCAATGAACTAAACAGTTAAAATTATTTATGTTTTTCTAGAAAAAAAATAACAATGCATATTTTTATTGGGGAAGGCATTTCAGCTTTCATACAGGGGGAAGGTTTGTTATAGAGCTGATGGCCAATGCCTTGAACTGCATCTGACAAGAAGCTGGTAGCCAGAGTGAGCTGTCTGACCCGCCTTGTGAGAAACACCACCAAGGACATGGGCAGAAGAACGAATCAGCACAGACTAAAGAATAGTGTGCATTTGTGACGTCTTAGACACGCCATGAGCACTGCTTGTGTGCATGTCTTTACAGATGCCTAAAAAAGCATGAAACATGTAAGGACCATATTTGAAATGTCACCTTGTAACCAAAGTGAAGTCTCTCATTTGTTCATACAGAACTGCTAGCATTATGCAAGCACACTGGGCAATTGCCCATTCTGTTGAACAGCAGCACACATAAATAGCTTGCAAATGCTGGAGGTAGATGTGCACATCATACACAAGCAATGCAACATATTCTTTCAAGAGGGAAGTAGCAGAAAGCAAAAGGGAAAGAGAAAAAAATATCAGGAGAGGTTCAACGATGGCTTTCTCTCTTGATAGTCATTTACAACTTCACTTCTCTTAACAATAATAAAGATTGTATACATTAAAAAGGCCTTGACTTATTCCATATATCACATATAGTTCATCTCTAATTTCCACAGCAACTTGTCTTAAATCCTTCAGCATTCTTCACCTTGATTATTCAATGATACCTGAATAGTTCTGATAACCCATCTGATACAGACAAGTAGTGGAAGTATTTGTCTGTCGGGCACTGTCTCTGTAAAGCAAACAAATACCACTTCGTTCAAAGGGGACAGCCAAATTCATCACTGGTGAAGCATTCTGCATATGAGGTTTATGCCTAATGATCACCAGAACAGACTCATTTAGAGATATCCCTAGAGATATAAAGATCTGCTATTGTGTTGATAAAATTCTTTTCATGCCATTGATACCTTAATAGCCAAGTCTACAGAGAGACAGGCACGGAGACCAGGCAGGCTTGGAGACTTACCTGGATGAAAAGGGAGCAAGAGGGTTGTGATTTTCATTTGATACCTGTATTACATACCCAGGCGTAGAATTTGTCATTTTATTTTGATCATATATGTTCTGAAGGCATAATACCTATAATAGCATGTCTACGAAAATCTGCGCTCAAAACAGAGGGGGGGAAAAAAAAGCTGAAAAAAAAAAAGCTGAAAAAAAATTCATTTCCTAACTCTGACATGAATATAATTTTATATTTCCAAATAGCTTTAGCCTTCCTGTTTCCAAAAAAAGGCAGTAAATCACAGGCTCAGGGGACTATGCAGACATATACTGAGTAGAGGGATGGCAGGGTACGGGGAGGGAGGAACAGCTTTATAGACAGAAAAGAAACATTCCATGGAAGTAACACTGCCAGATAAATCCCCCGCTGCAGAGCCCGTCTGCACATTCCACTGCTAAAGGGCCACGAGTTCCCGATAAGGGGTCATTTTCTTACCCCTGGACAAACAGGCAATTCACAGAAAAGAGCTAATTAACTCTGCCACATATTGGAGGATCTGAAGTACCTGACACACTTCTGTCACACTCCCTTCTCTGAGCAGGGTGGAGTGGATGTTGACTGAAGGAGGGCTGCAGAAAAGGCTGATAAAAAAAAATCCCCTTTTAAACTAATTTTTTCCTTATATATTCTTGTATATTGGAAAATGTTTTCAAATGGGGAAGGGGAGGGGAGGGGAGAGGAGGGGAGGGAGGGAGGGAAGAAGGAAGGAAGGAAGGAAGGAAGGAAGGAAGGAAGGAAGGAAGGAAGGAAGGAAGGAAGGAAGGAAGGAAGGAGATGTAGCTGGCTAAATAACTACCTGTGCAAAGCTTTTATTTAGGCTTTATTTAAAATACAGGTTGGACTTGCATAAATGTGTCTACTGATAACATATTTAGCAGTGCTCAGGTGCTGATGAAAACACACATATGTTGAAAGATCATCATAATCACAGCAATACCATACATGTGGTCTTCTTAAATTGAAGAAAAGTAGAAACTCCAAACATTTGTAATGCACAGGTAAACTTTAGAGTTCATCTCCTGGTCATTTAGTAAATATAGCATTCCTCCACTTTTTGTTGCCCAGAACAAAATGACAAGGAGGTTAATTTAACTACTTTTTTAACTAGCCCCTCTATGAAGGATGCAAGTACACGTCATCTACTTTCCAGATTGAAGCTCATGACTATTCATCTGTACAAGATACATTGCCTCAACAATGACCTTACGGATTTCATCAAACAAGTGTTGGCAGTTTCCCACTCAATCACTTAGTGTAACTGTGGACTCTTCTCTTGTTTACTGACATCAGGGAATGCATTAATAGAGCAATTGTTGCCTTGTACCTCTTCAAATACTGATGGGGGTGTAAAAGGACAAACATCTGATGCACACTCCTCTCCCTGGAATGTGTTAGGAAAAGACCAGTCCCTCAGTCAGTAGAAAGGATTAAATCCCTTGTCTACAAAACTAACTCCCTGGAGGAACTTTAGAGCTCTTCATAGCTCAGAAAAATGCCATTTCAAGAGATTATTCAGCAAATAGGCTAGAGGGTTCTCTGTGAGTATATTAAAAACTAACTACATGGCTAAGATTCAGCCATTGGATAAATGTGTAAATTAAGGGTATGACAGCTGTACGGTAACAGTTTTGACTTCGTAAATGAACACAAGGTCTGATGGAGGCGGATACCTCTTATTAGATACCTCTTATTTGTGTATGAACTCCAGTCTCCCCAAACCTCTTGCTTTGGACCTCTTCACAGTGGGCTATGAAGTAAGCAGTAGCCTGTTGTTAAAGGATTTGAAATAAAAAGAGAAATCACTAGAGCACACTGGCCCTGGTACACAGAATTTTAGTTCCAACTGTGCAAGCTAAAATAATGAGAATTTTAAATAGAAATACCTGAGGCAAAACATAATGTCTGGCAAGGTAACTGGGGAGGAAGTATCTCATGTCATCCATGTGGAAGTCTCCAGCTGTAACAAAAGCTTCCTTAGCCACTCAATAAGTGACTAAAGTTATAAACATTTATATCACAGTTAATTTACTTTCAACTGTAGTTTGGAAAGCTCCTCTTGCTCTCTTAAATGATGCTGCTAAATGTCAAATTCACAATTTTGGAAAGTTATTGTCAACACTTTGCTGTAAGTGGATATTAATTAATACTAAATTGCAATGGCTTCCATAAAAGTTCAATGGATGCCAAAAGAAAAAAAAAAATAAATCTATGTTACTACAATGAATAACAATAGAAAAAAAGAATGGTTTTTCACTTACAAAAGAAAATGTTGCCAAGAGCTACATTCAGCTAGTAGCCATTTGTTTCAAGCGGATACTGACTCCTGTCATATGATGAGGGAATATGAGATTTGGTAATCTTACTGGCACATGTCAGGTGAGCATAGCCAAGAAACACAGAACTGTCTCCTAGCAATAGCCCTTTTCATCATAGCTATGTTGCATGATGCCTAAGAAAACTGAATGTCTAAAGAGAACAATTGTGGGGAAAAATGTCTCTGAGAGTCTTATGAGGGAGGAACGTGGTGGAGAGCGGTAGAGATGACTGTAACATTTCCAGATTTTCCTGGAAGCTCATTTTATTGATCAGAAGCTGAATTCAATAAACTGACTGGAGATCTGAAAATACTAAACAAAGTCACAGGGAAAAAAAAAGAAAAAAAATTAAGTACCATGATCAGCCCTGTATATTTACTGATTCAAGAGACAGGAGTAATATCTGACTGCCGAAAGCCAACTGTAACATCGGCCACTCTTTCATAAGAGCAAATAAGAAAGTGTGAGAAAACAAGACTTACAACATGAAAGAACCACACAAGAGAGATATGAGTCAGTTATAACATAGGATATCAAAGATAGCTAAAATAAAGGCTGGTGCAGCAGATTAACAAGCTTGAAACTTTAAAAGATTGTGTTAAAATCTCAGAGAATGCTAACAGAGAAAGACTATCAGATATGAGTTAAGGAGAGCTGATGAAAAGACTATAAATATCACTTACAATGTGATGTGATCAATATGGTAGGAAAGTGACCCAGAGTGAATATGCATCAAAGACTGGTTGCCTTCAGAATTGAAGTCCATCATCTGTTGAGACATGATTTAAAAAAAAGGGCCAAAAGACTTTCGAAAGAAAAAGAAAATATTTGTATGTCATGGTGGAGGAGATATAAGATTTAATCATTGAAAACACAACTATGTGGGGAAAATTGAGAGCAAGAAAGTATAAAAATAAAGCTTTGTGTTTCTTAGATTATGATTGTGGAGTGATACAATGAGTTGGAATGGGGGAAAAATACAAACAAATGAAAGCACATTCAGTCTTCAGAGAGAGTATCTGTGGAAGACTCAGACAATGAAAGTAGATGGAAAATAGTCAAAATATTCAAGAACAACAACATATCAAGAATGGTTAATGCTCTCCTTGACTATTCATGGAAAGGAAGGAATAACCTAACCCAAAGACTTGCGAAACTAAATCACAGGAGGAAAGGGAGATCTAGAAAAGCTCCAGAGAGAAAAGGGTAGTCAAATACCTGTAATCTACAAAATCTGACCTTTGATAATCTGCTATAGACTTAATAAAGCTCATTAACACTGTATTAACAAGTATAAAGAAAAATAGATTTCAGTCAATGTGTATAAAATCAAATGCACAGGGTTAAATGAAATTTGAAGATCTATGAAATAGTCATCATAGATATGAACACATTATGACCAAGAATATCAAGAAATCGTAAATAATAGGTAATAACAAATTTTATGAAGCAAGAAATTAAAGCACAGGAAAGAGCAGGAAAGCTTGTTACATTTTACTAAGGAGAGCGCCTAGCTTAAAAAAGCTATGAAAGTTTCAGTTCCATGAGCAACATTTGATCTGTCCCAATAATTACCCACCACCACAGAGGCAGACTCTTGCATTTGCCACCATCTTCTACCTCCTACCACTTCCTTTCCCCTGGATCCAGTATTCATCTGGTACGTCAGCAAGTCAATCCAAATCACTAAGGTGAAACAAAACTAACCTGGGGGAAAAAAAAACAAAACCAGCTTATTTAATCAGCTGAATTCATTAATCAAGTAGTTAAACAAGAAACAACTGGCACAGACAGTCCAGATAAGTTAAAGAGAAATTTTGGGGTTTGTTGACAGTGAGCTCTTAGGTCTGCTCTACTGTCAAAAAAAGCTGTACTCTGAGAAAGACCAAGCAATAGCGATTCAAGGGCAATAGAAGTATATCATTCCATGTAGACTTGAGAACTGGACACAGAGTAGAAGAGAAATACACAGAATTACAAGGAATAAAATGAATGCATTTAAAATTAAAGTATTATGGGAAGACAAAGAACTTAAAAAGAATTTACATGAAATCTATGAGAAATCAAATATAAGACATAGTTGAATGTTTCAGTGTCTTTAGGGTGATGCTGAGAGTGAAGATGACCAACACTAACTAAGAATCTCTAGAAAAATAATTCCTGCAGTTTAGGCCTCTTGACTGATTTAAGGGACAATCAGATGGAGCATAACCCAATTGCTCAAAACAGGAACCGCAAGAAGATTGAAGAAATATTCCCTTTGCCAAAAAGACAACAACAAATTTTGAGAGAGACTTCACATCTAGGGTGCGTGGCACCAAGAAAGAGGAGAAATAGCTGATCAGAAAGGAAAGACACATCTTTAAAAGCAAAAAGCAGGCAGCTGATTCTGTTGGCCATTACATTACTAATCTAACCATTAAACTAAGTAGTGTGAATGCAATGGTTAACAAAGAGCTTAATTAGAAACAAAATTATTTTGGGAACAGCAATGTCAAAGGGAATGTCAGAGAGCAAAATTGACCTGACTTTTCCAAAAAATGAGTGAATGTTTTCAGAGCTAGTGAAATGGAACTGGAAACCAAAGTGCTTGCAAATAGTTGAACGACTGAGATCTATCTGATACAAAGTGGATGCAAAGTCAGAAAGATTGAATGTAAGGGTAAATAAACTGTAGAGACAGCAATGGTAAACACAGTAAATGAGGAGGCAGTCACAACACAAGGGCATCAGGCTGTGGGATATCATGTCTTGTAAAGAAAGCAAATGTCTCACAGAGTCCATACGATTTTCTGCAGAAATAGCAGAGATCAAAATCAGAATCTGTTCAAGAAAGAAGCTAGAGAATAAAGCTCTGATTGTGAGGCAGAGACAAACCTCTATCTTAATTCTCTTGGTAAATGTTCACAGAAGTCTATAAAAGTTTGTTGGGTTTTTCTTCTTGGTGACACAAACAAATGAAGAATGAATTTCAAAATAAATAGGAGAACTGATTACAATATAATTTCTGGAAGCACATACAAATATATGGTGACACACAAATAAATGGTGACTTGCCTGGCTCAAAATCAAAACAAGTCTTAATTTACACAGTAAGCATAAAATGAACCCATGTGGTGAAGTCATACAAGCACTCCTGTATAAGGATAAATACAATCAAAACACCTCAAAATAATGAAACAGGAAGTTTCCTGCAAGCTTGTTTTGAAGAACAGTCTGCAAATATGGAAGATCAAAGGAAAACCCAAACCTAGGAAACTTCTTTCAGCTCACAGAGGGGCCCTCCTTCAGAGGATGGCCCAGAGCAGCTAGTGTAGGTTGCTCTCCTGAAACACAAGGCAGAGGACACATTCCTTCATTGCATAGACACCCAAGCCTTTTCACATTAAATTGTTCTTGACAGCTAGCATTTAAGTCAGATTATCTTATCACTACAGTTTTTTACTACATATCAGCCCAAAATATTTGAATAAAGAAATCAGGAGCTAATAGACTTTTTTAAGAACAATTAAGGCAAAATTCTCTTTTTGGAGATTTTAAAAACTTGACTAGACAAGGCCCTGATATAAGGCTCCAGCACCCTGATATAACTTTGAAGTTAGTCCTGCTTCGAGTGGGAGATTAGTCTAGATAGCCCCTGGAGATCACTTATGCCCTGAATTATTCTATGATTGAATGATTTTGTCTAGAATGGGAACTTGTGAAGAACAGATTTCAAACTCATTGATCTTGGGAAAATTAAATCAGAAAATAATGCAGTTTGGAAAAAATCCAAACAAAAAATATGTTTATTTCTGTAAGAAATGTTTTATTCAAACTTTCCAACTAAGCTAGTGCGTTGCATTTCAGTCAAAAAGATTGAAAGCCTCTATTCAGAAAAACACTGCAGAAGATAGTTACGACATCTGGTTTTTATTCATTAACATTCTTTCTCGGGAAAGTATCTTAGCCATCAGGCTGTAGAAAACTTTGCTTTTATATCTTCTGTTGGTTTTCCACTTTCAGTAAGTGCATTTTGGACCAAGGACAGAAACCCAGGTGTTGCATCTCCCAGGAAATACACTATCCATTGTCTAGAGAGCTATCACCACTAGGTTTGCTACTCTTTGCATGGATTTTGAAGAACAATTTGTGGAACAGTGCTACCCCAGGAGTAGGGTAATTTCAAGATGAGATTATCACAGTATCTAAGTTCTAGGACCTGTATTGTAATAGTTCAATAGGAGAGATAGGAGCTTAACAGCTCTGTGCCTTATTTCCTTGATTTGAAAGAGTGTTGAGAAGAGAGTTGTAATTCATGGCTCATTCAGTAAATAGAAGCTCTCACCAAAGCATTTTAATTCTGAACTGAATGTAGTCATTAGGAATGTCATTGTATGTCCTGATTTCAGCACAGAGTTTCCTGGTATGGTTAGAAAACTGCATAAGGAATCAGTGTGAAGTGAGGTTATTCATGTCTTTTTAATAAACCGTCAGTTTGGTCACTCCCCTCACAAACAGCAAAGATAATTCCCTGTCAAAGATGTAGTTGTACATCTTTGTGGTCAGGGTTTACATCAGGTTGATCAGTCACTGGAACAGGCTCCTCAGGGAAGTGGTCATGGCACCAAGCCTGTCAGAGTTCAAGGAGCGTCTGGACGACACTCTTAGTCATATGGTTTAGTTTTAGGTAGTTCTGCGAAGAGCAAGTAGTTGGACTTGATGATCCTTATGGGCCCCTTCCAACTTGAGATATTCTGTGATCTGTATGTGTGAAAATGTCTTGGATGCTATTCTGAAGAAAAATTTCTTTGATGGCTTCAGTTGAACATGACCAGTGTCCCCTTATTTTCAGGTGAAGGAGAGCCACAGGTCATCAGTTTATCACATTCCCTCTTTGATCTCTCATCGACTAGTACAATTGATTGCTCTTTTTCAGTCAGTCTTATTTTCCCTTCATTCACTTGGAACCTAATTCAATTACAGACAACAGTAAAACATTTAGACATTTTAATATGCATACATTTGCTCAGTGTTGCTCCTCTCAGAGGAATGATTTCTGTCATTTTCCTCAGATGATTTCCTTTCAATACCACAGGAATGCTGACTTTTTAAACTATAGCTTTATGTTGGTGCCTTTGATGCTATGTATACATAATATTTTTCACTCTCAGCATGACCCACAAAGACACTTTCAAGGATGTTGAGCCTCAGAAATTATTGTTGCCATTCTTGTGAAATTAACCACATGCAAAGTAAAAGATTATGCTTCTTATGAACAATTTATCACTTCAAAATAGAAACACACGAAGCCAAACCAATGCCGAAGTTAATTTCATTAGGTTTAATGGAGTTACTCCAGGACCGACTTCAGCTAACTGTGTAAACTATGAAGAAAAAAAAGCTTAGTGAAGTCACATTCTCCACCATGCAAAGCTAAGTATTAACAGAACTTAACCAAAAAAACATACTGCTTTGCTTAGGTTAAGATTATAAGTGCATTATGATCATATTTTCCTGCACACAACTGTAGCACAGAAGGAAATGCATACAAAAAAAAAAGCTAGACAAATTTTTTTTAAGGCTCCTAAGTATAATCTAACTTCTAAAACATGGGTGATATAGATAGATATCTCATTTAGAGTTTTAAATGGTGCTGTCTCATAAGGAAATCAGATTGGTAATAGTCAGATTAGTAAAAAAAATAATCAAACCTTGATTCAAGAGACAAATTAAGATAGATATACTCTATGTCTGTGTCTAGCTGTTCTTGATGTTTGAATGAAACAGCCATTGGAGAAGGTCCTTGGTATGAGGAATAGAGCTCAGGACTTCAGCTTTCCCCAGCCAAATACATCAACTGGAATAAAATTCTGTCTTCAGGAGGGAAACAGACTGCTTTCCTTGTCTCTCCTTCCCTGAATGAAGCAATAAAGCATCTTTATCTTCCTGATTACAGCAAAATGCCTGTACAGGAAGGTGATGTCAGCTTGAATATCTGCAGCACTGGGCCCTTTACACGCACTGAGGTCTCCTCGTCCAGAAGTCTCAAGATGATTGGTCATGAAGATTATGGAAGGCAGAGAGAAACAGTAGTACCCAACTGAAGAAGATATTCTATCTTATCATTTGAATTTATGCCAGTACCACTCTGGCACTGACCATCAAAAAGAGAAGGAAGTTTACCTTGGTTTCCCACTTCCTTGTTGGGTGCTCTAAGTGCAATACTACTGTATTAAGAAAAGGAGGAGAAATGCACAAACATAATTTCCTGTTAAAGGATGGTTTCTGTGAATGTCTGCCAGATAAAGCTACAGCAAAGGTCAGCAGGAGACCCTGCTAGGATGTGAAGAGGAGACAGGTATCACTGATCGGGCACCCTGGGTAGCTCTCAGCAAGCGTAGCAGATCCACTTGCAGAACACAAGTGTAGAGACACCTAAACTTTGAGGCATTCTCATTCGCAGCTGGACCCAATCTTAACTATTCAATCCCATCTCCCTCTTTCAGTGAAGAACCTCAGTACGTATTTCATAGGAGAAAGGAAAGGAGATGAGGATGTTTGGAAGCTTGTGATTCTTTGGGTCTGTCAATGCCCTGACTTGGTCTAGATTGTGTCTTCTCTGCAGTGAAATTCTGTATCAACAGATCGACATCAAGCAATCTCAGTATGCCAGGTGAAACTGTCAATCACTAAGCAATACCCCCTGAGGAACTTGAAGGTGAGTGTGAGCTACAATTCCAGCCTCAGATTCTCAGGTGGATTTTCTACTCTATCACAGTGTCCTGTGAAGTTCAGGTTATGTGATTATTAGTAATGAATTAGCTTTAGGTATCTTTAAGCTCTTATGGCGGCATCAGCAAACCTTTGAGCTGTCAGTTCACTGAAAATAACTGTATAAAATTCTGTAATATTCAGTTAATTATTCCTGTAAACATAATTTCAGTTGATTCATATATTTCTAAAACCAGAATGAAAATGCTACTTCTATTTGAATTTATTGTCCCAAAATAGTTGGATTCTTGGGCCTTCTATACATGACTGTTTAGTGAAAGGATCAATCTCATAAGTGTGAAGGAGGAAAACTAAATGCTCGGCACTTTTCAGAAAGTATGTGGGTTACATTAAAAACAGTGCAGGTAACGGAAGAACCGGCAGCAATGCAGGCAAAGGCAAATGGGGCAGAAATGGCAAAAGCAGAGACAGGGGCAGCATCTCTGCCGTGAGACGCTCAGCCTGCGCATCGCAGGCAGGGGCTTTGCTGCTGGCTCCTGCCTCCCACATGCCTCCCTCTCTCATCTGCTGCAAGCTGTCCCCGTGCCCTGCCACAGTCCCTGTTGCAGCCCGGGTGAGGAAAAAGGCAAAGCCCAAAAGGAAGAAAAAAGGGCTCTTTTGTGACTTTCCCTTTTTCAGCTTTCTAGGAGATTGAGACTGAGCTTTGTCACAGACTAGTGGCCTGTGACAGTGGTCGGGGGAGTGGAGCGTTTTCCAGGCAGCAAAGCACAAAGAGAGAGAAAGAGTCACTGTAATCAAATGGGGAAGGGGATGAAGTATCTGTCTTGATTGTACTATAAAAATAACAGGGAAATATGCTTTTGAATCGGGATGACCAATTGTCCGTGATGAGTGACAGCCCTGTTTCAATGTTTCCTGTAAAAAAATGTCTTCAAGGATTTTAAAGTTAATTTGACCCCCCACCTGGAATCTACCTTGCCTCTGACACTGCAAAGCCTTCCAGCGTGCTCTGCTTAAACTGTCTGTACACATCACCCACCGCAGCAGTTTCTTAGGTGGAAACCCTGCCACTGTTTACAGCTCACGGAAAGACTATCTGAGAGTTTAGGACAGGAAGTGAAAAATGCCACTAAGCCAAATGAAACTAGAAGGGGGTTTGTGTGGGTAGCAAGTAATGAGTCAGACTGATATTTTGGAAGAGTTACTCATCTGTCTAAGAACTGTTAGATCAATCCCTTAAGAAACCAAGTTTAATGCTACTGTGTTTTGACTTAAAGTATGTTGACGACAGTGGGTAAACTGGCTGTGCTTTTAAGGAGTAAATGTGAGAACTTATTGAAATTCCTTTGGGGAAAAACATAGCTAAAAAACCACATGCATTCCCCAAGAAACAGGAATGGACCGCTGCCCAAAAGGAAGACAACATGAGAGCAGATCTTTTGCTGCAACGACTTTTATGTATGTTCAACTGTCTGTGAAATAAAGGGAAAAACAGTATAAAAGCCAACCCAGAAGACAGAGAGGGACTGGGCTGTGGGAATGTCCTAAAGGCACCACCTGAATGTGGTCTTACAGGACTGCGAGAGTGTGTGCCAAGAAGTGACATGCTGAGATGTCCTGCAGTTGGAGAAGCAGAAAAAAATGTGCATTTACTGTAAATATAACTCCACGAGTGGGGTCTAGTTCCACTAACAATTTTACCTTTTAAGAGAAATAACCTGAAGATGTGCAGCATTTGGTTAACTGCTAGAGTCAGAACAGGACAACAATTCCGGTATGATAAAAAATGCCCTGAGGTATTTTCATTCTCTCTAGTATTCAGTGTTTTTATTACATTTACATAATAGTGTTTATATTACATTTGATCAAAAATATGACAGCGTGCACCTGGTATTGCATCATGTTAAGATGTTACATTATGTATGTGACATTGTACCAGAACAACAATTTTTAGAGAAGAGCCTTGTGCGTGCTCACATTAAATCCACAAATAAAACTTCGATTTTGGTTCTAAACTCCAAAATCACACTGAGGTTCCTTTGCAAAAACATGAACAGTTACGATTAGTGTATTTTATGCAAATGAAATTAAACAAAAATGTCATTTGGACTGGAGATTCTAACCTTGCTTTTATATGCAGTTCAAAAACTAAGATTAAGAACTCATACAATTACATTCAAATAAAATGTTCTCTGAAAATATTGATAGACAAAATCAACCATTCTTTATAAAACTCTGTGTCTCTCTCCAGATGCAATTATTTTCTTCCAAATATCCAGTAACGACATGTGACAATCTATTCAGGCATGTCTGCAGTTCACAGGACTGTAATGCTCTAGTAAAATGGAAGTGGCTGTGAATTATCTTAACACATTAATTATATAACCCTTGTCACTCTTGTATTTGAAAATCCTGCACTCATTAGCATATTAACAAACTCCACATCTCTGATAAGAAAGTTTTGCTTTCATGTTAGGCATAAACTTCAGAGCAATCAAATTATTTTACTCACAGCAGATATCCTATATCCTACGCCAAGTGGTTGTTATACACAGCGTTACAATACCCAGGCTATAATCCATCATGGTCATGCTAGTAGATCCCACTAAGGAATCCCAGCACAGCTGATGCTATTATTCTCTTGAGTCTATTTATACAGTGAGACATGTCTATTGAAACTAGTCTTAATTTTGCATTCTTCCAAACCTTTTTTTGCTGTCTTAGTGGTATCAAACAGTGCAGTTTCATGATTACACTATGAAAGAACACAAAATCTAAAGTTGCATGAAGTGCCACCACATGCTTAAAAGCCCAGGAAAACGAATCTGTGGGCAGCTTTTCAGGAAGATCAATCTATGTACATTTTGCTAGCTATTTTGCACTCCCATCTTCTTCTCCCTTCCAGAACAGACCTTCTGTAGTTGGTACTACTGTACTGTGGACATGAGTGTTTAGAGAAGTCTTGATCATTTGAAATATTGAAATTCAACCAAGACAAGGGAGAAATAATATGGTAAGGAATCAGCTGCTTTGTGTAGGTAGAAAAGGATGAGGTTAAAGCTTGGGCACTGTAATAGAAAAGTAAAAGAAAACTAGAAAACTAGCTCTATAGCTAACGACAAACAGCTGTGTCCTGTGATCATATCAGCCCAAATGGTTGCTGGTTATCTAAGTGTTGCCATTTGGGCACAAGTCAGGAAGAAACTTCAAACTCACGCTCCACAGCAAGCTAACCTTGCACAACAGCCCTCAAACACAAAGAGCGGAGGCCTTCAAAGCTCTCAGCACCATCTTTAAAGGAAAGAAAAGCCAGGCAAGGAAGGATAAGAAAGGCTATACTGTATTGCTGATGTTGTTAGTGTACAGAAAAATTGTAAACAGAAGTATGACTGAGGCCACATTAAGTAGACAGACTAACAGCATGAGACACGTTCATAACTTTTTTAATAGTCCCACTGGCACTACTTCAAGGCAATAAGCAAAAGCTCTATTAGCCTCCAGAAATTCTCAGTTCCTTTAGTACTGATGTTATGAAGACAATGTCTTATATTGTAGAGTGGAGTGACAGCGTGCCACTGAGCTCAGTAATTATTATCAATGGAGTCTGCATCTAAGAACCCTCCCATCAGAGCTAATAGGATCATGGGAGAAGAAAGGCAACTTGAAGCTCTTTATATACTGAAGGAGGTCTTGTGTAGACCATGCAATGACCTGCAAAGAGCTGGAATCAAAGGCATAAACAGGAATTAATCACTTTCAGTGAGGAAACTCTTAAAAATACTAATCTCTTGCAAGATGCTTGAATGCCAAGATATTCCCTGAAACATTTCTGGAATGATAAACGACAAGTGAATAAATATTGTGTCAAGTGTTAGTCATTTAATACTCTGGAGCAATGTGCCTTTAACAGCGTACTGTTGTCACTCTGCTGCTTCAGAGGTACCATTCGAGTATATCTATTGCTGCAATGTCTATTAATCACCCAGGAAGACTTGGCCTAAGCTGAAGTTTGACCTAGCAGTATGACAGAAGAGACCAGGTATATTCCTCTTCACATCTATAACAAAAATTGACAACTGTCATTGTCCTAACATGAAAAAAGGTTATTTCAGAAGAAGGTGTTTGGGGAGTTATTCCTCCTGCAGTATAACACAAAGCTGATTTACAACCATTTAAACTCAAGGTAGTCTAAGGAGTCTTGCAAAAGAGGAATTCTCTGGGCCACTCATTTCTGGTAACATGATGTCTCTGTTAGATGCTGGGTCTACATGGGAGCAGCTGCTTTACTGTCAGTTTATATTGTGCAATTCAGCATATTACACAAACTACATTCCAATAGCAAGATCTGAGGCAGCAGCATCACTGCCTATAAACAGCTGTAAGCCACTGTGTGGGACTAAGAATAACTTTTGGGAGTAGCTCTGGATGACGAGTGTAGATAGAGTGAAAGGCATCAGTTTTCAAAGCCTGGCTTAAAAAACGTAGGTGCCGCAATCACCTTGAAAGCCTACTGTGGCTGTTTCTCAAAAAAAAAAAAAAAATCTTGTTTTGCCACATATTTCCTAACAAGGGATTTATTATATCTGCTCAGAACTAGTACTTATAGGATCATCATGGCCCCCAAAAAGTACATTTTGAAGTAAAAGTTGTCAGGTTACCTAAACCCAGTTTTCCACACTGCTCTCCAGGAGCTCTGTCCCCTGAATCCAGCTGAAGGCCATGAGGATCCAGTTGCACAGAGCTTGCTCACGGATCACTCAGTCTCAGTGCATCTGTAATTCACATTTCACACCTCAAAATATAGAACACGACTCATACGCAAAATCAAGTGTGGAAATGTAACGAACTGCTGCTGAAAATGACTCTGCAATAGCACTTTCACATTTCGTCATGTATGCATGCAGCTAGTTTTTCTTCTCTGTTATTAAGGATGTGTTATGCCATGAGCACACCACATTGTTAAAATGACCATTAATAAAATCTATGACTATTATGTGGCCTTCTCAAACCATTAGACTTATTATTTTCGCTGATTATTTTTTCCGATCCATGTGTTTCTATTGTTCTTAATTTAAATAAACCTACATTTTGGGAAGATACTTAGCCTTAAAATGAGTAGTATCTGATAGGAATGACAAAAGATAAAAAGACAAATATAAAGTAGACACATCTGTAGACAAATAACCTTATAGTCACAAACATATATTCTTATTAAATTTGCATATGTGGAAAAAATCTCTTGTTACTATATTCAATGAGAATTTTGTCACTGACACCTACAAAACCACAATTCCACTTCTCATCATTGTGTTTGTTTCTGTTATGGTATTTACCAAAATCAGAAAACAAAAATAAGCAAAGGAATAATATATCTAATATTTTAGCAAGCACTGTGTATATATATCATTTACTTCTAACTTTGAGTCAATTTATATGACCACAAAGTGACAAATTTGTTCCACTGGAACAGGTTGCCCAGAGAGGTTGTGGATGCCCCATTCCTGGAAGTGTTCAAGACCAGGTTGGATGGGGCTTTGAGCAACGTGGTCTAGTGGAGGGTGTCCCTGCTCATGGTAGGGGAGCTGGAACTAGATGATCTTTGAGGCCCCTTCCAACCCAAACCATTCTATGATTCTATGAAATTATACCAATGCAGCCACAAATTAATGATTAGCAGCAAATTACACTGATGCAGTATCACACAATAGTCTTCAGCCACACCTGAGTTTGAGTATTGTGAGCTCACAAATTTGAGCCATGATGAATTAAGATGGAATAAAATCATACTGTATGAAGATGTGGTCCACTGAAGTGAACGAAGAGAGCAGAGTAAGAAAAATCCCAAAGAAAATCTAAAGTTACAATGTGGACACCTATTTGGTCATACAAAATCTACACCAGCCTTATTATTTATTTGTTCCTAAAGGTGTGTGAGCCATTCGGATAGCACTGGCTCGCACAGAGAGAAGACTGAACGTCAAAAAGAACACACAGACTGGGTAGCCTCCCTGCTGCTTAGAGAAGGACTTGGATAGTTTTGAGCATTATAATGTGGCCCCAAGTTAGATAAAAACCAGTAGGAATCCTCCTTGTCCTTTTGTCCTTGAGACAAAACAAGAGCTGGTTCTTAATGTTAGACTCAAGCAAAATTCCAGTGCTTTCAATGGGAGTTTTGTCTTGCTACCGTGCATGGCATTGTTCCAAGAAGGATGGGGAGCACAAAGGTGAAGACTATGAAGTGATATCACCCTCCTGCATGCCGTATGTGTATGCTGTAGAAGACAAAGGGGTATGTATTTGGATCTTATGGTAACCAAGTTGTTCCTTCAACAGAAGTTTTATGTTCTGGAGAGGCTGACCCCATCGTCTATATGCACAAAAATTAGTAAGAGATTTGAGGGTGCAAATGACATGGGCTTGGTCAGGTCAACCCATTTATCAGTGCTGATGTAATAGGGCATCCCAGTCTGCCAGCTGAGGGGATTTTGGTGTGTTGTCCTCAAAGCATTCTCCTACTGTGCCTTTGCTTCCCAGTCTGAAGTCTGGATACCCTGCCAGCTTTTTTACATGTACATCTCTCTGCATCCCCACCTTCCCTTTGCCTCAGGACAGTTCTGTTTAGATTTAAGATGAACAGAGAGAAATGGAATACATGGTTTTTCTACAGTCTTTGATTGCATTTTATTTTTTGTAATTATTGTAAAAATATCTCAAAGCTCTGTTTTTCATTTATTATTGCACATTTGATAAGATGAAGCACTTCATGCTATGAGCTCTTGACTTTTATGTCATCTGAGATTGAAAATACAATGCTAAATACATTAAGTATTCACAAAGGGAGTCAAATAGAGTCATGGAAAGTGCCATACATTAATCATACAAGTGTGGTATTCCCTTGTTAAATGATACAGTTCAGCTCTGCATTTTCTGACAAATGAGGTCAAGATGTTGTTTGCCATTAGAAACTAATTAGAGGAAATTCTTCACGCTTTTTTAATGAAGAAAAGCAAACTTTTGGAAATGATAATGTGAAGAAAAATCAGACTATGGAGAACAAAACCAAACTTCTCTTTTTTTCTTTTTTTCTTTTCTTTTTTTTTTTTTTTTCACAAAAAGCTGTTTCTGAAGAAACAGTGTGATTAGTCACAAAGTTCACTTGGCTCACATCCTCATAATGTCACCAATCAATAAGGTTACACCATGGATAAGAATCAATGTCTTATAGCGATGAGAGATAAGAAGAAAACAATGAGCAAGTGATTACTATTGTAAAATTCTGCTACTATTTGAGCTATTTTTCTTTGGTATTAAGTATTAGTGGGATTAAGTGAAAGAAAGACCTTTCAACACTTAGCTGTACTAGACATTTATGAAAATCAGGTGGTTTTGACATGTCAGCCTAAGCAGAAAAAGATTTTACATACCTCAGCAGAGTTTAAACACTTCTTTGACCAGCGAAGATAATGTAATAAAGAGATAGCTCTGCATCTTTAAAGTCCAAAGTAAAGCAAGGCAAGATCCAAGTGAGAGTGAGGAATGATTCTAGTTTTATGGTGGTTGTGTCCATGCGGAGTTGGGCAGCAGCAGCTGAGGAGCGGGCACAGCCCTTGTGAAGCCGGGGCCAGGCCCAGAAGCCAGTGAGTCCCTCCTCCCATCACCTGTGAGGGGCTGACAGGTTGCAAATGGGTTGGGGGAAAGAGCTATGTCCCACACTTGTCCTACACTTTAGCCTGCTGAGGCAGCCTGCCCTTCTAGCAAGTATTTCAATTTACTCCCACTTACAGTCAAATTCCACAAAACTCCCATTATAGCGATCCTTCCTTTCATGCACGTTTATTTTTTCGGTAATTTCATTTTATGGACAAGCAAAATGCTTCACAGTGTAACTCTCTTTAGTCAGTCAAGAGAAGCTAACTTAGTCATGCTATCCTAACAACAATCTTCATCTCAAAAATGCAAGTAGGGGAGTGCTTTCACAGAAGTGTTACTTTTCTTTTTTTAAAAAAATGAAAATAATTCTGAATATTAGCACTTTATTGGACAAGTGATTTTTTAATATTATTTCCTTAAAAATAAATATTTACTATGGATGCTTAGTGCAGTAATAAAAGTGACCTAAATTTTTATATCCTTTTGAAAAATATTTTGAACACTTTGTAAGAGTGTAGGATGGTCCTTAATTATATTTACCATGGAAAAAGAGGGACATTCAGACAGACTCTGTGTGTGTAAGTATGTCTTTCATAGATGCCCTGACTGATAAGAAGCATGAAGATACATCTCATCCATCATCAGAAAACTCTCACAGGAGCTCTTGCAAATGGTCCCACCATGGGAGAAACTTCAGCTAGAGGCTGCTCCTCTTTAGACATCAAAAAAACCAAGGGACAGAAATCCACAGGGAATCAGGCTCATTAGCTTTCATGCTCACAGAACGAAATCTTTCTTGTCTTGCCTTGCCTTTTCATTTTCCTTATAAAAGTAAATTGCATATTTCTCTCCCACATTTCTCATTACTACTTGGCCAATATGGCAAACTTGCCTCAGACCTCTAGTATGCCCCACACTCAGCATTTCCTAGAGTATTTCTTCAGAAGATAGATGGCATTGCCCTTCACATCTATTATTTGGAGCATTGTTTGGAAAAAGATCTCCCAAGGGACAAAGAGAAGATCATGAAGTTCCTGTTCCAGCAGAATGGAGTGAGCTGAAGTCATTTCTACACATATCTGTAGGATGGTAACTCATCCAGCTCTCCCAAATGAGGTTTTTCTTCTGCTCACCAAAAATCTACCTAAAAGTCATGAGGCTGGCAAGATGAGCACACACATAGAAAAAGAACTTCATATCTCTGCATTGTTGCTCTAGGAACCAGTAGAACACTTTTGACATTCCTTTTCAGCAGTTATCCAGCTTGCTGTCCTTCATTTCGTACCATGGAGCAGTCTCAGAGCACAACAAATGGATTCCTCTCAAACATAACTAAACCCAAAGTTGTGCTTCAGGAGATCAAATAACACACTTCAACTAGAATGAGTTTTCAGTCTACAGGAGCAGACGAGACGTAGTCCAAAATAAACTCCTCCAAAGCACGCATAGTATGGACACAGGATCCTCATTACCAACTGTTTTCCCCTACAGATAAGGTCTGTTAGATGCACTATTTGCTTAAGTGAATATAGCCATAATAGAGACAGGAAACAACTGCTAGGAGATAAGAAGGATGAGGCCTTCTGAGTAGGCTTCAGCATAGGATGTTTGCACTGGTTTGAAGTGAAGGAATCTCCACAAATGCAGACAATTCTCTCAGGAAAAAAAAAAAACAAAAACACAAACCCACACCAGAAAAAAAAAAACCAACCCCAAACAAAACACCAAACAAAACCTATATGTCTAATGGCTTTGCGATCATCATATAAGAGATATTCCATCAGAACAAATTTTTACTGTTAGAGTTTTCAGATTGCTTAGAGACAATATTTGTGTCTCCTTCATGTATTATAGGAGAGTGCAACAGGAACACCAAGCTTCTATTTTTTTGCATCGTTAGCTCTCAAATTTTAGTCTCAGAATAGAACACTCTATTATCCTTCATAAAAGTACATACTACTTTCATTAGTCTTTCCTCAGGGCTTGATGAAATTTTGCACTAACTTTCTGCATGGAACTGGATCAGGCCTTCATAGTTTAAGCAAAAAGCCTATCAAAGTCTGAGGGGAGACATCCCTGAAGAATAATTGCAGGATTTCAGCCATGTACATTCACAGTATTGCTTATCTTTTAAACCTTACCGTACATACTGGTTTTAATTCTTCTACTTTTTTTTTTTTTTCATTTTATTTGTTTGTATTTTATTGTTTTTGACTAGAACTTTAAGTGCTCTGAAAAGTCACTCATAAAATACACAGAAGTTTTTATCACCTTTGCTATTTATTACCACGTTATAGCCTCATGACAGTTCTCCTACCCAGACATCATCCTTTATGCTACATCTTAGCAATATCACTTGGAATATCCCTGTGCTTTTGAGTTAGTCTTTTCCATAACAGATTAAACTTTAAGATTACACTGCCTGTCTTTGCACTTCAAAATCTAAGTACATTTGAAAATTCCCTATTCTAAAGCCAATAGCGGTTGTGATAATCTCAGCGAGTGATATGTTTATCTCTAATATATTTTTGTTGTGATAACTATGTTATTCCTTTGCCAGAAAGTCAGGTTAGCCTCATATAAACCAGTAGTTCCATGGAAGTACTCCAGATTTCCTACATTTCCTGCAGAATCTTCCTTTCTGCAGATTTTTGAGACAGTATGTAATTCTTCAGTCTTCAATGGACTCTGCAGAACATGCAGATCACCTGATCAAAGAGAAACAAATAAAAAGCACATACAGAGAAGTAGATTCAAGTCAATCAGTAAAGTAGTTTTATAGTGATGTTTGCAAAACCTTCCATCTACGCTATCTACTATGATGCGATGTTTACATAAAGGAGGAAGTTTCAAAAAATCTTTGCATTTACAGCCTCAGCTTTATTTCAGCAATAAACAAGTTGAAGTATGTTACATGGTGTGACTGATGTTTTGTATCAGTACTATTTATAAAAACCTTTTTCTTTTAAAAGTTGCTGATAACTACCCTGTCTCTGAAGAGGTAGAGTCATCTGTCACCCTTCACATATCAAAGCACAGCCACCAACTGTGGCAGGTAAAACTGTTTGAATATCTCAGACAAAATCCCCAGTAGTCACTCACAATTTGGATCAATCATATATGCATTTGAAGCTATGGACTGATAACAGGGAAATTGTCCAGGTTCAATGTCATTGTGCATGAGCTTCCTATGCTGTTTCCCTTTCATCAAGCTATTAAACAAACTCTGTAAGAAAAATGGCTACTAAAGGAACGTTTTTCTGTTGGCTTGCAGTCTCCTCTGAAGGTCAGGGTAATTCTGGCTGTGTATCTGTGACTACATTTCACCATATAGGACTGAGGACCCAAAAACCCTAGGCTGCATCTCTACTAGCTAACCAAGCATGGCCAGGGCACAGCCCAATCGCTGCTATGTGAGCTTTTAAGTCACTGGCACAATCCTTGGACACAGTTTCGGTCTGAGCCAACTACAACATTTTTTGTAGAGAAGCAAGAGATTACCCAGGCCAGGACCATTCCCAACAGGCAGTCTGAATGCAATCACCCTGCTTTGGGGAGCTGGGAGTCAAATGCGTCAAGCCACTTGACTACAGAACTGAAGGACAGTGCATGACCTGTTTTAGTTGCTAGCATAGAGGTAGATGACTTCTCTTTTTTACAGGAAAAAAATATGAAATTATATTTTTCATTTTAGTTTTTTTCATCAGAGAATTATTCTGGTCTGGTTTTGAGAATAAAGTAGCAGAAAATGCTGGCAGAGAGTTTACCAACAGTATGAGCACAGAATCCTGTCAATAGTAGAAGAGATATCTTAAATTATTAGCAAACTCAACTCAAATGTAGCTTTCTTTAACTTCCATATTACAGATAGGCAGGCAATATTATGTAGCCAAAGTCTGTTTCCTTTCCTTTTAAATACAGCTCCTCTTGGCTAAGTGTATTTTTCTTCCAAAGCCTGTCCATATGTATGCAACAGTTAATTAAAGCTTTGTCCGGTGAAAAATCTTCCCATGTCCTCGGATACTTATTTCTACTAGTTTGAATGGAAACAAACTGTTCATTGTAGGGTGGACAGAGAATTCATAGAACCAGCTTCAGTTGATCTAATAGCCTGAGCATGAAAGCATTTGTGAGGGGACCGAATACTAAATAGTAAGGGTGACAAAGACCATCAGCTTCCAGACCTAACTATCCAGAAGAACGCACAGAATGCAAGAGGTGGAAAATTCAAAAAAGAGAAATTCACAGGACATTTTTGTGAAAGTGCCAAGGAGCATTTTGACCTTTCCCTGCATTATTTCCTTGGTTAAATAAGTATCACTGGACATACCCTACTAATGGCAAGCCTGCAATTTCTAATGAAAACCCCCTATACTTTTTTACAGTGCACATTTCAATATTTCATCTGCATAAAATAAGGTCAACTGTTCTACCCACAATAACTAATTGTGAGGAGTAAAATGTGAATAAAAGGAAAATGCAGATAATGAAAAGCATACATTAATTCATTTGTAAGAACATATTTAATACCTTCACCTTTGGCAAACAGGTGAGTAGGTTTCTATAAAAAGCTGGCACAGTTTTAAAATAGCAGTGGGTAAAATGGTGTGTGCTGTGCATCACATGGTCTGCGGTAAGATGAGCAGAGCATATCCATGGGTAACTCTGCTTCATGAATCAGGAGGTCAGTGTGTCATTCTCTTCCAGCAAGCTTAATATGGTAATCACATGAAAGACAAAAAAACCACGGGTCCAGTGGTGTCCTTTATCCTCTTTTCTTTCCATCTTCAGTGGGCCCGAGGCTTCTTCCAGGAGAACAAATGTGTCAGCAGCCAACTCAGCCAAAGTATCACCTGCAGAGATCCTTGTGCCAGCAAGGGCACCCCTGTGAGAGAAGACATGCCCTCCCAAAAACAATGCTGACACTATGGCTCCAAACAGAAGCTGCATGGGATTACCCATCTCCTTGTTACGGGGACATGAGTTTCTGTGGCGGGTAGGACTTTCTGCCAGCCTGGTGAGGCTGGCAAAGATTTCCTCAGGAAAAACAAACAAACCAACCAACGAACAACAACAAAACCCCAACAAAAAGGCCAACAAAAAACCCAACAAAAAGCCACCAAACAAAACATGGTCTTTTGTGTTGAAAGGAGATCTTCCTTCATCACAGCTGCATGGACTGGTGATATAGGCAGGGTTCTTATGCATTCTGCCTTGTGGCTAATCCAGGCCTACTCTCAAGAGTAGTGTTGGCTTCCTTTTACAACCACTTTCCAGAGCTGGCAAAGCCAAAGGTAAGAACAGTTAGAAAACAAAGGCAGAATTCTCTCCTGGAGAGGAGTGGAAATGTGTTTCTAGTAATTATATATCATGCCTTTTCATTTTCCCGGGAAAAAAAATACCTTTTCAATCTCTCTTGAGTTTGAATTTGAGCCTGTGCATACTAGGTATAGTGAAAAACCCTGGGGAGGATGGTTATGAAATTATGGTTTCAAAGATAACAAATCCTGTATTTTTTCCACATTATATGATCTTCTGGCCTTCCTCCAAATTGAAAGGCATTGGTCTATGACAGAACTAAGCAGCATTTCAAGACACGTATCCTGGGAGAAGGTAAGTGTCCTCATATGTTTGTTCAAAGCAGAGGTTTCTGGTTAAGTAACAGTTGGATGAGTCTTTAAAAACATAGACAAGATGAAATTTGGATCTTAAAAAGAAACAGTCTTATTCACTTCTGAAAAAAACAGATCTCCGGGAGTTTTTCATGGTGTCCTGGCCAGTTTCCAATTCAGGTAATCACAAAATACATAACTACATGTTCCCTTAGCTTCAAAAGTATTATTTACTATTAAATTTAAATTGGTTAGTCATATTATTGTGTGCTTTCATGCAGCTACTGCAGCCTGTTTTAGAAACAACTATGGTTTTAGCTAATTCAGTTGTGTATGATAAAATTTACAAAGTATTTTCCCATATCTTGACAAAAAACACCATAAAAATCTATATTTTTTAAATTAGTAAATAAATAAAATTTAAAAAGTGAGAAAATAAAATATAGCAAGGAAAGCAGAGAGAATAATAATTTAATTTCCTCACGTGCTGTCTGGTCAAAGATCATGGAAAAAATACCTGAAATTTGCAGAAACAGTTTGGTCAAAAGCAGATGCTTGGTCGAAGCAAGGTGCATATTAGGAATCTGGATTTTTTTTTTTCTTCCACTACATTGTATGCATGGACTTAAGTCTGTAGACTTTATGTTAACAGAATTGAGCTCAAAAGCACTCTTAAAGTAGGCACTATAGCAATAAACTGTACATAGAACATAGCTTCGAAATCTTCAGGCCAAATCCAGTCCTTCCATTTCAAGCTTGCTTACATCCTCAAATGTTGGGATAGTAAGTGCAATCTTGGTTTCACTTCATCTCAGACTGAGAGGCATCAAAGAGAATAGCTCAAAATAAGAGATCTTACTTCCCCAATCCCCTCCTACAAATACAACACAAACTATTTTCAAAAGGCCTTTACAGATCCACCCACATTTAACAGGGAATTAGGGTCCATACTCAGAGCAACATGTTCCTCTAACACTGAAAAGCTTGAGCAGGATACTCTGCTCTCCCTACATGTGAAGACATACTTCAAGGACACAAAAATGAATCAAAATAAGGCAGAAAACCTTAACAGGAGAATTACTGAAAAGAAGATGGTTTCCAAAGAAAGAACATAGAAAATATTTTGGATAACGCATAGGAGAGTTCATTATTTTATGTAGGAGAATATTCAGTGAATAACATACATTGGCTCTTATTTTTCTCCAACATCAACTACAACTAATATACTCACTCAATCTTTCTTTGTCTAGCCGTAATCTATGTAACTCTTTCTCACCACTTTAATATTCTGATTAAACAGAGAAGTATAGCATAATGAAAGACAAAGAAGATTGTCTATAGTCGCAATTACATATCATAACACAGAACAATGTGCCGTATCAGTAAGTGCTTATGCTGAAGCTCCCGTGCACTCTACTTCATCAGTAAGCCAAGAGCTGAAAATGGTCCAAAAATACCAACCAAATGACCACACACTTTCAGAAAAGTCCCTTGTGGAAGACAAGCAAATGCTATGATAAACAGAAACATGCCATTTCACATTGAAAGGTGAAATCAGACTTTAGCACTGCAGATATACAACTTCCATGCATCATCAAGGATGCTACAGTTTCTATAATACAACCTTGCTGCTCCTATACAACAAATAATCTGTGTAATCTTTTGTATAGAGATGTTCACAAGTCACAATACACTAGCTTTTAGAAAAGTTCATGAGCCAATCCATTCATGGTTTTGATATATTTCACATCATTCCCATTAATTAATAAATGTAAGGTGAAGACAGCAGGACCCTTTTTTTATGTACAAGTTATTAATTCATTTTTTTTACAGTCCGGGAAGAAAGTATGACGAATGGGGGAGAGTGGGAAGTAGAACTTCAGTTCCAGTTAGCCGAAGCAAACAGAACAGAGCTGAAGGCTGAACTCTACTTCCTGTCCAGCTCCACTGCTGAAAATCATGTAGAAGAACCAGCTGGATAACTCGCAGATGGTGAGCATCTTTGAGATGTTCATTGAGGTTTATCTGTTCCACTGCTGATGAATTACAGTTATTTGTTGTACCTTTGACATGGGGGGAGTTCAAACTTAAAAAAACTCAAACCGTCTGACAATAATGTTTGCTCATATATTTATTATTTTTATTCCTCTTCTGAAATGACCTATCCCTTCAAAAATAACATGACATTTTCAAAAGGAGTCCACTATCTTAAAGAGAAAAAAAGTTGGTATATCTGGTCTGATTTTCCACTGCTTGTACAGGGAGATAGAAGGAATCCAAATGAAAGAGAGTAAAACATTGCTGCGCTAACTTGTTGGCACTTTTCCATGTGTTTTTTGTACAATCACTTACATACATTTCATGGCAGCAGAGAATCAGACTCAACATAATCCCCAGTCCACTTCTACAAGATGTGGTGTGTGGATCTAACAGCTCATTGCTGGCAGAAAGCATAGATCCCGCCACCTCCCAGACTTGTTCTCCACATATGGTCCTGGCTACGCAGTACTGCCACTCACCTTTTGCCGACCGCAATGCTCTTCAGATGCCACCATTAGTCAATTCCCCTCCTTAACTTGGAAGAACATAATCAGAAAGTTAGATAATTCTCTTTTGAGTTAACTGGTTGAATTGGCTCAAGGAAAGATATAAAGGGTGATACAAAGCAGGGGGGACAGGACTGTGAGAGGAAAGAACAAGAAAGAAAGATGCAGAGCAGGGAGGAGGAGGGAGCGAGACCCTTCTGTGGCAGCAGCAAGCTGTTAGATTAGCATTGCTGCTTGTTGGCTTGCAGCCGTAAACTTTACCTTCGCAACACCAAATAACCAGTTATGCCAAATTGTTAGATGCCAAAGGAAGACAGGGCCAAAATTGTTCTTCCCAGGCACTTAGAAAAGTGAGTGCTCTCTGGGGAAGCAAGGGCACATACCTAGTTAATACTTTAAAGAATTGGGACCTAATTCATTTTAGCTAATGCGGGTGGAGGGAGGAGATTGTTTCTCCTCTTAAGTTAAGTAACTGTTAACAGCATTCCTTCTGCTGAGAGGTTAAAATTTAGATGATTTATCACCAGCACATGATGTTACTATTTGCAAACATAATCATTTCTAAACTAGAGATTAGCTTGATCCAGTTTAAGACCATAACTCTTTTGGAGCTGCACATTCCTAAATAATAGACTTTTCTTTGCATTTTTACTTTCTTTTCACTTATCCTCAGCATTGAGCAAAGGAATTAACTTACTTGAATAAAGGCAGTAGGAGGTTTTGGTAGAATAGAACTTTATTACTCATTGTAGCAATCACTTGATTAAATCATTTGCAAGACAGACCTCTTGATAAAATACTGTTTACTTACCCCTGTACTCAAAACAGCTGGGTCCCAATCACTGCAGGGTTGATTCAGCCATTCGGCCTCCAAGAAAAGATAAATTAGCTTTGAGGTAATTTGGAAAAGACACCCCAAAACTTAAGTTCTTTGGAATTTAGCAATCAACTTCTATGAAAACAGAAACATTTGCTCTGCGATTCATCTGCAATTTGAAGTCACTTCCGAAATACTTCAGAGATAACTTTACATGGAGGCACTAGAACAGTCCCAGCACTGCCCACTTGCTACTTTTAGTCAAGATCAACCCTTGCTCACTGGTGAGGTTCACATACATTAAGGGTTAAGGCAGCCTGAATTTCAGCAGATGTTGTAGAGCTGGCTACCTCTTACAACTCAGACATACCTTACATCTGCACAAAAAATAAGCTTGCCTAAAGAATCGTATGGATATTTTGTCTCCTTAGGCCCCTGAGACAGTCTCCTCAAAGCCCTGCTGAACTTTTGTGGGCAGCGCAGGTCCTGCAGGCACAGGCTGCTCAGACAGGGGCAGGTTACCAGTGGTTCGTGCAATGCGGTGTTGGGCTGAGCAGCCAGCCTGAGGCAGCTGGGCTGGGGTGTTAAGGAGCACAGGAAGAGGTGGGAGAGGAGGCAGAAAATTTTGGAGGATGTCTTAGAGAAAGTGGGTGTTGGGAGTGGGACAGCAGAGGAAAAGGGAAGCACACATAGAGTTACTTTATGTTTGACTAACATAGTAGAAATGATTCATTTTATGCTGGTTTAAATATAGTAAATTCATTCACTGTGTGACTCTGACATGCTGCTATTACTATCATTATTATTGTTATTGTCACTGTTATTGTTATTATTCTTTCAATTTTATTATAGTCATAATTTCCATATTAATTCTCATTTATGTCCTTATGTTTTGAGGTGAAATCACATTAACAGAGTTCCAGCGAGGTGTGAGACAACTAACTCAAGTCTGGAGAGCTAGAGACAGACTGGGTATCACTGTTTGGATCGCAGCACCTAACAGCAGTCTCTGGGGATACTGCTTTACAAAACAGATCCAAGACTTTCAGATCCAAGACTTTACAGCAAGGCTGTAAGGTCCAGAGGAGGGAGGAGGGCAGGGGGCAGGATTTGTCTCCCCCTTCATTCCCCTGACCCACTCACAGAAAGCAGGAGAGTCTTTACAGAGAGGAGCAGCACCCATGAAACCGTCAGTAGCAGATGCTGTTCAGATTCCCTCCCCATCCCTGAGAGCAGGTGCCTTCAGCATAAGGTGAGAGGGGTCTGCAATGGCTAAGGCAGCACCAAACTTACACGACAATTTTGAAATTTTAGCTCAGTGGTTATTCCGAAGCTGTAGTGAGTCAACAGACTAACAATCCTGATTCCCAGGCCAGTTTGCAGTATTCAAGGTTAAAGACAGTGATGCATGAAAACTCACTGCCAACCAAAATGTGTGATACAGAGAAAGAGAAAAAATATTGTCAGCTGGAGTTAGCTTTTAACATTAATTCTCTGTGGCCATTGGCTTGCTTTGACTCCTCATTTTTGTTCTTTCTATAAAGAGAGCAAAAAGCAAGCATTCACACAAATTTTACTGAGATGTTATCACCCTTCTTTTTTTGAGAGACAGTGTTGGTGAGGTGACATCTTTCAGTCCCTCCAGACATGTTTCAGATGATACAAATCAGCATCATTCTGTTACACTGATAAAGCCGGGAGGATCACATCGAAAAACAAGCTTCAGTCTCCTGTTGGAAGTGCTGAAATACTTCCCTTATGCCTTCTAAAAATGCTTTCTTGCTCCTCAACTTAGTATTTTCTAGGTGACCAGATCAGGAAGAGTAAAAATCTGTAATGTTTTCTAAGACTTCTTACGGATGGATCTAGCTGAATTTTCCACATCATATGAGCTGTTAGACAATTAATTTTGTAATTCAGAGGAATTTAGTGCTAAAAGTACCTAGCTGTACCACTTTGGTTCCCACATCACAGCTTAAAGGAGAGAAAGCAAATGCGATGTGGACATTGTAGACTTTCAGTATCGGTCTGCATGGTAAAAGGCTTGACTCATTTCTTCCGAGTTAGACTTGTCTATTCCTATTATTGAAAGATGCTCATGGACACTTCTTTGTGAGTATCTATGTATTAAAATCTCACTACAGTCTTCTACCCTAATTCCCACTATTCCCACTAGGTTCTTGGCAGTAAATCAGAATAAATAAAATCAGAAACAGGAATTACTCATTAGTCAGAAAGCTGGTTATGTCAAGACGAAAGGAATATTCAAATTCGTGTACTGCAACTAATGAACAAATGAACAATTTGTTTAATTTGTCTGTGACTTCAGAGTTGCCAAGCACCCTCACCATGATAGGCAAGGGACACTTAGAGGTGCTGACTGATACTGTTAAAATAAATACAAATTGACCATTATTCTGCATGGAGATGATCTATCCCCAAAAGAACCTGATCTTTCATACCCCAGTTGACAGTAATTAAATCACTCCCAGGGATTAAATTTTTGAAAGGAATTTTCTTTTCCTTTTCCATACTTGAATTCCTCTCCAAATATAAACCTGGCCTCCTTTGGTTGGTTGATGATAGATAAAACTAAGTCCTTGCATTCAGAAACAGGATGCATACTAAAAGCAATTTTGGAGTGACAGAAAAGTGTATCAACAAACACAAAAAAATGTACTTTCATCTTGACTCAGCTGTCCTGTTCATATACGGTACTATGTTAGATTAGTCCATATTATCTGTAATGTAATTGATACTGTGAGAGATTTGACACTTATTTATACTGTTACAGTCTCTACTGAATGGTAGAGATTACCTACACTAGGTTTGTCTGAAAAAAATCAACCTATACTAAGCTTTTCAAGTGGATTGTATGTAAATTATGATTACAGCATAGTTTACTCCAGTTAATGAGAATTTCCCAAAGCATTTTTTTAAAAAATAAAGTAATTTTCAGGCAGCTTAGTGTCTTTGGAACATCCACAAACAGGGTCAAAAGCAGAGCTGCAAACTAAGATGCTTTGTTCAAGGTAACTCAGCTACTCATGAAACCTTGGTTTTACTCCGGGCTAACGGGATTATATGAGTAGACCTACTTAATATCACTTTAGGAAAAAGCACATACAGATACATAATATTTTTTCATTGATGATAACACTTTCTTGTTTTCAGCCATCTGATTTTTAAATGTTAGTATTCCCAAGTAGAAGACTGATGTGTCCAAACCCAGGTGCTTCTGTTTTCTTGTTTATTGAGACAAGGAAATTTCCTTTGAAGACAGCTGCTCAGTGAACCTGCAGGGCTTACTCTAAAAACTGCTTGAATTTTATCTCCTTTCAGAGATATAAAGATTGGGCAATAGCCCCTTCATTTTCAAAGCATTGCCCAAGGCCCAGGAACACAGGATCCCACAATAATCACTGGAAATTATGCAGCTGAAACTCCATGCGGTATTTTCAGCCTTCCTTCAGCTAAGTGACCCATCTTAAAAGAACATATAATTTCACTGGGGCCTTCTCAGCTGGGAGAATATTGTAAAAGCCAATGACAACAGATAAAAATATCTGGTACCTAGAGTCCTTCTGAGAAACACTGTGGGAACAATGTGGTTGAATTGCCTCTGACATTTTTGTCTTAATAAGTACCTGCAACCAATAAAAGCAAATGGTCCAGGATACTATCACTTCTTTTATCACAGTAAGGATATAGTTTAGCCTAAGAGGAAAGATGCTTATATCAAAGTCCATTAAAATTCCAATTCCCTGAGTATAACAGTAGCTTTGGGTCATTGTTCTTCATTGGCAAAGAGAGGGAGAATCAGCTTAAAAGAATATGATAATAGATTTCCTAGATTCATAGATAAATAAAGCCAAAAAGGACTGATGTGATCTGACCTCCTAAGCAACATAGGCCAAATGATTTCTCTGAATTAGTATTTTTTGAACTAGAGCATATACTTAAAAAAACCAAAACAGCCTTGATTCACCCCTTAGACCTTGTAAGTTATATCGATGCTGTTTAAAAGGGAGGCTTCATCAAATCTAACTATATTTTACTTATATCCTTGTTTTATAGACTGGAAAAGCCTTTTACTACCAGCTTTTCAACACTTCATAACTTAGAAACTGTAAGGAAGATACTCATAGCCTCTCGGACATTCTAACTGGGTTGAACACCATGAGTATGTCATACAAGGTAGGTTTTCCAGTCCTTTAATCATTCACATCTATGGCTTCAATGCATCTCCACACGTCTGTCTGTCACCTTAGCACCCAGTTTGGGTGCTTCCCCACTCCAATTCAAAAACATCCTGTTTATATATACAAAAATGGCAGAAACCTTTTAGATGCAAAATTTCACCAGCAGCTTCTGGAAGACAGAAGTTGCATTTTTGTTCCGTATCTCTGCAGCATCACACAGTCCTGGCCATCCTAGGCACTACATTAAATAGAAGTTATAATCGTAATACTAGCAAACCCCAAAATATTATTCTGCTGATAATAACCTTCTTGTCCTTTTCAGGTTCTTCTTATAGATAAGATGCATCTGCTTTCTTGCTACATTTTTTTCCTATTTGACCTAACTAAATCACATACTAGCTTATATTTTTCTGCAACAGTGACCAATTCTTTTTTTAATTTATCGTTCTTCCCTTAATCTTTGTACCTTTTGTAAGGTCAATGAAGGTGGGTTTTTTCCTTCCAGGTTCTTTATAAAAACATTAAATATTGTAGGAAAAACAGTGATATCTTTGGAACCCTGCATCTGTTCATTCATGGTTCCCTGTTTATAGTTATGTTTTGAGATTTGATATGCCTCCAAATTCTAGTTCCTTTAATACATGCCATGTTGATTGTATTTTATCTAGGTTTTAAAGCAAAAAGCACTGCAACATCAGTCAAACATTTTATAAAAATTTATTACATCGATGCTATTATCTATATCAAGTGAACTAGCCTATAGCAGTAACAACCAGCTTTATTCTCCATACTCCATGTGTTGGTACTAGTTTAATTATTCTCCATTACTTCCTTCTTAATGGAGACTCAGACTGCCCATTCAGTTTTTCTCTCCTGGACTGACAAATGTCTAGAGCACCAGGATTAGGGTTATCTAGGTGTTCCCTCTATTTTTTTTGAAGAGTTTCACACTTCTTCCTCAGAAGATTCCTAGGTCTTTTCCAAATATGAACAGTTATTCCAAGAACTCCTCTAACATCTCCTTAGAAACAAATCATCTGGAAGTGCGGATTTAAAATTTCCTGGGTTTCTAATAGCTACCGTTTAACACGTTCTGGTTACTTAAATGGAAACCATTTTATTCATTTGCCTGGAAGCCACCCAGTGGACATAACATTTGCTTATGAAAATTGCAGACACATCTGTGCTGTAGTTTAGTCTTGGGTTTGGGTACCACCATCTTCTGGGCTTCTCCTGGCTTAGTGCATCCAATAGATTCCCATATCATTGACCTTCAACTGTGTACTTCAGTAATACAACTGAAGAAAAGGTCTGAATTCATGAATGCTTGTACTGACCAGGCAATTCTGACACGTGAGAAGCAATAAGCTACAATTAATAGTACCTGGGCTTAATTGGGGATGTTTTATGGCAGTGAATGGGGGAAAGAATAGTGAGGCAAATTTCGCTGCTACCAAAACCATGGTCTACCACCTATACTGGAGAGGATAAATGCCAGGAAATTGTTGAAATAATAAAAAAATCCCCAGGAAATTCAGATCTTTTACTAGTTACAAAATCACAAAGGTTTAAAAGTAGTAGTGTATGAAAATCCATCAAGAAGAATAACATAGCAATGAAAATGTTCAAGGTTACTCCAGTCACTATTGGCAAGTGTCTGCCATAGAGCTCTAGTCTGGGTGTGATACATGGAACTGTCCACAGGGACTAAATACTGCAAAATGTACCACATTTTTTCAATTGATGTTAAGTAATTGCACAAGCTACAGGTGAGCAATTAGCATCTCTACCCCCCAAAAGCAAAGCCTGCCAAAAGCATCTTACAACTTGCTATGTAGTGTCTTGTGCATAGGATCTTCATTACGCAGAGCAGCTACTCTGCATGAGAGTGAGGGATGTATCTTAACAAACAATGGAGGAATTCACATTTCTTGCATTTGTAAGCATTTACAAGTGGAAATCACAGAAATTAATCTCATTTCTCTCAGTGGAGTGGTCTGGCCTGCTTGATCCTATGAACTGTCTTATAAAACCTGGTACAAAACATGGAAAAGCACTGCTTGTTTCCCTTCCACCCTGGGCAATGTAATCAAAATCATGCTTTTTCTTCGTTCCTTTATTCCTTACTTCTTTCCATTTTTCTCCTCTTTCTCCCTTCCTTTCTTTCTCTTTCCCATGTGCTTGCTTGTGTTCTCTCCTCCCAGTAATGACCCAGTGCTTAGCTGGGGGAAGACAGGAGGTGTGGGGGCAGGACTGTGTTAATGCCCTAATTAAGTCTGTAGTTAGCTGATGGGAAAATCGTTGTCAGGAGAGCTGATAACAAGCATAAACATGACAAGCTTGTTTTGAAAAGTCGTCCTGTCACTCTGTTTACTTATGCTACTGCATGCAGCTCCAAGCTACTGTCATATATGTTTATATTGATCCATCCGCATCACTTTTTTTTCCCTCCTCTTTTTTTCCCCCCCTTTAAGGAATATAGATAAAAGCTTCACACATCTTCATTTCAAGGGATCAAGAAGTCTCCACAGTAGAAGCATATATCACTGATTTAAGGAATAATAGAGAATATGGAAGAGAAGGATCTGAAAAGACAAGGAATTTCATACATCAGTTTTCATTTGCTGAATGACTTACGGATGCCCTTGTCCTTGCTTAATTTTATTGTGATATTTAAGTAATTCATTAGATTAATATTAAATATGTGAGATGATGTCTATTTTACATATATTTTCAACAGAGATCTGAAAGGGTTACAAAATATAAGGAAGAGTAGCAGTGCGTGTAAAATATGTCCCAGTCTCTCTGCCAGAGCACACACTGCAAGTGCAGTATTTCTCTCACAACTGGAATCGCAGCATTGTACGTGCTTCGTTTCAGTGACGGCCAATAAGCCTTCAGGAACTGTTCCAATTATTGTCTGTATGAAAGAGTCCTTCAGACCATTCAAGCTGTGGCATACGGTTTAAGATTTTTACTTTGGAGAAACCTGTCTTGGTTTTCCAGAGCTGAAGACTTGCTATAGCATGAAAATTGAGACAAATGATCAAGCCTTATACTCCTGAGCAATTTGGCATCAACACCATCCTTTCCTGACTTCAGATAACAGCAGAATTGACAACGTAAGGCTATATGCATGGCTCTGGAACTGGAGAGGTGTTTGTATTACAGTGGCTTCATTTGATTTTGCTTTAGCTTAGGCAAAAGGAGTCAAGTTTCCAGTTAAAACATGCATTACCTTCTTGTTGCTGTTGTTTTCTCTCTTAACCACAGATGACTCATTACAGGTAAGTAACGTTTCACAAATCAAGCTTTAATTATTTAGCTGACACAGGAGGAGTACGATTTGTCATTGTCCAGCCAACATAAAGAAAGTTCAAATATATTAGCCTTACTTTTATAGTGGATGGTGTTTTATCAGAATTCATTTTATTTAGGGCATGTAAAGAAACAATTCCAGGAGCCACGGAGAAAAGATTCATCACAGACTACCTAGTAAGAATACTTCATGAAAAGAAATTTTGCTATGGGCCTAGATTTTTAATATCACTATATCACATGGAGCATGAGGAGAGATTAAACTCTTGAACTTTCTCAAGGGTCTTCTGTCGCTTGGAGGGAGACCACAGTGGGATTCATTTAATCTTACTTAGCCATCAAATAGGTAAGTGCCCTGGCTGAGCTAGCCATCCCGAGACCCTCCTCACTAGCTTGTGAAAAGAGACAGACTTTTCTAAAGGGCTTCTCCTGAGCCCCCTCTAGCTTAGACACCCATTTTAGGATGGTATGAGCTGCCTCCTGGAGGGGCTCACACCCTTCCCTGACCACACACAGAATCTGCAGTTTAGACAGGATGAGTCACGTTGTCAGCTGAGTCAGATGAGATGGATGCCATCCTGTTGTCTGGGAGCAGGACCAGACTTTCATCCTGTCTATAGATCAGCTACCAGAAAGCATGGAACATATTTAACTGTTATTAGGGTATGGCTATAACACTAAACAGATTTTCTGTATGAATCATTGTATTTATCCACCCGTCTTAAACACAGTATTTGTACAGGTACTAGAGTACCTCATCTGCCCTGTGGCACTTGCTCTCACCACACTTCCTTGGTAGGGAAGGACAAATACTTACATTTTGCAAACAGCAGATACTAAGGAACAGAGAGATTGAGGTTCAAGTCTTCAAAATGCACTGGATCACTGCAACAGCTCCATGGCACAGCACCTCACTTTTAGGTGCCTGGCTCCTGTGCAAAATCTACATCTTTAGGTTTGAATATGCTTTGCCTACAATTACAAAGAGAGCTTCAGATGGAAGACACAACTGAGGTCTTCCAAATCTTAGCCTCTAAAAACATCTTAATACCCAAATTTTCAGTGTTTCCTTTTTCAAAGTTGGTGTGCTAGTATGCAGTGGTACTGAGTGACTTCACCCCTAAGTTCATGTTACACTTAGCTATGTGTAGATAAATGTCTAAGTCCTGCCACCCCATATGTGAAGTAGCTACACAACATTTGGCAGTTCTTTTCCTTCTCACAGCTGGAGCTCTTACTCCAGCAATCTTTCCTTTCTCACCTTTAACTATAGCAATTCCACAATTTTAACTTCTTCCATCAGTGATTAAAAAAACCAGTGTGACCCATCTTTTCCCTAGCAATGTAGAAGTAAAAATAAAGCTATAATGCATCATAAGGGGAATGTCAGATGTGCAGTCACCTGCAGCAGTCACTACAGAAACAGCAATTTCTTCATAACAGTGAAAGGAAATATATGAACATCACTAATGTTTTTCTCAAGTTCAGTGTTGCTAACTCCCATGTCCTGGCCAAATGCCAGCCTGGGTAATTATATTCTGAATGACCTAAATTAATTCCCTCTATACTTCCAACTAGATATTCTAATGAGAGTAAGAAAAGAAAATTATGTACAGTAGATAGGGCTGCTGTCAGAGAACAACTTTCAAGCAGAAGACTCCCAATGCATTTTGCCAACCACAAGATCAATTCAGTTCTCGGTTATGCCAGCTCTTACAGGCACAGCGGAAGATCCGAGTAGTCTGTGGTGGAACAAGTACTTCTGAAATCCCTTCTCTGCTGGGAAGCCAGAATGAGTTAAGGTACCTCAAATGCTGATTAACCGGGAGAGGAGCCTAATGGAGTCATTCAAAAAGCAAAATTTCTCTGCAGTCCTGACTAGGCATTAAAGCTCTCCTCTTCTGGTGAAAAGACCTCATCAGCATCTGAAACATTTTCATAAAGTCTAATCGTCATTATGAGCACAGAGGGTACAGTCATTACAGCAGTAGAAACTGTAGCCAGAGGACAGATAATATATTCAAGAAGAGCAAAGGTAGGTGAAGAAAAGCATTTTATTTTCATTGAATGTCAGCACAAGGACCAAGAAAGTTTTCCATGATGGAAAGGATCCTAGATATTTCAGTAGATTTTGGATGATGCCGTATGGGTTCTTGTCCTACACAAGTCTCAAGTTATGTAGAAAAAACAGAAGTTCCGTATTGCTTATAACCCATACTTGCTTAATGCTACAGAAAACTGACATCTAGAGCTAAATTAGCAAGACATTTTTTCACTTTTATGTTTGTGAGCTGCACAGAATTATGATAAGGAGAAAAGGTTCATGAAATTCCTCTGGAGAATGGCCTGTAGATGGCTAAAGTGGCCCACATACTGTTTCTAATGCAAATGTGAAAGTTGATTATGAAAACACCTTCATGTATGCATGGAACTATCCGTGTTTGTGAAATTTCTAAAGAGACCATATCTTCCACAGAAAATGTTTACAGCTTCACAGACTGACAAAGGTCAAAAAACACTGGATAAATAATACATAGATCTAATTGTACATCATTCTTCAATGGAAGCCATCATGTGGCTAAATTCCCATCCACCTCTTTGAAGAGTTGTCCAGAGATGAAAAGGCGCTCTCTTCTGTTATCTAACTGGTGATTCATGTAAAAAAAGGAAAACTTCAGAAAAACAAAGAGCCTCTTAGAAATATTTCACAACACTAACTAGTCTAGTTTTTACAGATGCTTCTCCGCAGACAGAGTTACAGACATTACCTCTGGGCAGCTGTGCAATGCCCACTCTAGCATTGTACTGCTGGGAAAATGAGGCAGCTCTTCTCTGAGCAATGAGATGGGGTGAAGAGCTTTGGTAGGACAGTAGGAAAGCAACAGAAATATCAGATCGTTTGCTGAATCATTCAATCTCTTCTCTCTTTTGCAAATCAGTATTTCCTGTCTTAATAGAGGTATATTCTATCATCCTGTCATAACAATTTGCACCTACGTGGGATCATTCAGAGGAGGAGACCAAAATCATTTATATATACACACTAAGAAATGGCTAAACAGGGGAAAAAAAAAAATAAGCTCTGGGAAACTGACTTGTACTAATTTACTCAATGAACTATAGCAAAACCGAGAAACTCCTGAATAATTTTCTCTGAACACACATATTAATTACTGCACTAGTTAAAACAATCTGTCTAGGAGCAGTTTCAAACTAATATACCAAAAGAAAAGTCTCTCCAAGAACATATTTTAAGTGCAAAGGAGTCAACAAACAAAACATGGAATACAACAAAGGGTTATGCCCTAAGTGTTTACATTGGAAAAATAACCTAAAAACTGACTGAGACCAAAGTACAATGTGTTTGCAGGCAAAGCAAATACTTGGTGACCATACAGGCAACTGAAACATACCATGGGGTAGGAATAAAAATTTACTTCTTTTCTCAGGGGAGAGGAAGGACTGCAGATGCAAAAAATTATGTAAGAAGTTAAACGGTGCTCCCTAACAACATAAAAAAGTAATTTTTTTTCCCTCCTTTGTTACAATCTCTGTGTGACTTAAGGCAGGCTTTTAGAATACTATAGACTTTAAACATCTAAGAGCACATCTGAGTATATGGATATGCACCTAAATAATCAGGTGCCTTTTCACGTCACTGTTAGAACAATATAATCAGTGTCAGTTAAATTTTTGCTTTGAATTACTGTTCCTCTGGTTAGTACCCAATAAACTCATTAGACTTGGGTGCTGTGTATGTGACTACAATCATATATTACTGAGCTGGACAGCAAGAAAGTTTTATTTAAGATAAACAGAAAACTTAGCACATATTTGCTACTGGAAGACAGATAATGATAGTTAGTCCTGTTTTCTTATCTCATATATATATATATATATATATATATACACACACACACACATATATTGCAGCAACATCCAGGCTGGTGGAAAATATAGATGAGACAAACTCAGAAAAAAATACTTTGAATAAATAAGGCCCATTTTTCAGAGAGAGCAGCCATTGACTTCAGTCAGTGGTATTTCAATGCTGACAACAGGATGGGGGAAAATTATTAATCACTATAGGTACCGTAACTACTCACTATTATGTACTTTTTTACAAGGTTATATGAGTGAGCTTTTTTATTTATTTGTTCTAAGCACTTGCCTTTCTTTTAAAACAGTGCTGCCAGATCTTGAAGTTTTGTCACAAGCCTCACAATAATTTGAAAACCAGGTGCTAGAAACATGTGAATATGTAAGCATTTTACATTTTCTGCTTTTCTTAATTGTTTATTTGTTTTACTTTAACATGCATCAAGAGTAATGAAAAGGAGAGTTAAAATCCAACTAAAAAATAAATTGTTTAATCTCACAATCTATAAATTAAGCATTATTGTTTTAGATGGCCTGGCTTATAACTTTGCTGAACATTTGTGTGAGCCACATAGTAATAGCTTCCTCACGCTACAAGCCTTCACATCTTTGGGATTTTGGAGCCAACCTGTGCTGGACAGGTATTAATGCTAGAGTTTTATGTGCTTTGATACAAAGCAAGGAACCACAAGAGTGCCAGGCAACCTGGGCCCCTGTAACGATAGACCCTTTCCAAGACCACTGATCTATTCCTGCCTAATGTCACGAGGAAGCACCTTATTCATATGCCAAGGTAAGAGTAAGTATTTAAATCAAGGGTTCCTGTTTTGGGATGCTGAAATTGCAGGGTCTTGATATGGGATAGTTCTTTCTAAGAACACTGATCGACTCCAGACGATTGATGCCTGAAACCAGAAATAAAAATCTCCCGGTCCACTCCAAGTTTATCCTCTCCTCAAAGAGTGACGCTGTGTCTGCACTGGTAACGCACAACACAATGCAACAGGACCAGACCTTCAAAGCCAAAGCTTTGGTGCTGAAGAACTGGTACCCATGACATGCAGATGGGAGGGTGTTGCTGGTTTTGTTCAGTGGGAGGATTTCAGACTAGGTCTAGTCCACTTATGTGGGCTAACTGTCCTTCCATGGCTGCAGTGCATTAGGAGTATAGCTATCACTCAATTTTATATGAACTGATTATGAATTGGGTGTGGAGACTGTTCTGTAATGCAAATCAAAGCATGGTAAATGAGGATAAGGTAAATGAAATCCTGATTTAAACTACTGTGTTACTGTGGGCACATCCTGAGCTGTAAGAAGGGAAGGATGTAGCTTCCTGGCAATGTAAACCAATCTAAGCCAGAGCTGTTTTGGTCCTACTCCAAGATGATTTTCCCCATGCCCCACTTCTTATTTCTCCTCCATTAGTTGGCAAGGTGCTTGTCTGGTAAAAAGCCATGGTTTCAAGGTATTAAAACCAACCAACCAACCAACCAAACCAAAACCCAAAACACCCTGTTTTTCTATTTGCTTCAGTGCTTTTCCCTTTTACTCCCAAGCCCAGCACATTATGGAGTCAGATGAGTTCCAATGGTTGAGGTGGGAACACTCAGCTGGTGATAGACTTGGAGATCAGTTGAAAGAGTTCAAGGACAGGATCATGGCAGACCTGACCGGCTTACGATCAACACAGAGGACTGCATCTTTAGAGTGCAGACCAAATTCACTAAGAAGAAGCAACAGGACACACTGTGAAAACATCTACACGTGGTATCTTCGTGGTATGACACAGCAGGATTTAAAGATATGAATCCAGGATCAAAAACGGACTTTAGAACTGAGGTGCTCACTAGCTTGACTTTCCCTGTCATCTCCACTGTATGCTTTAACTGAATACTCAGTTTTTCCTTCTATACTCAAGTTTTTTCCTTCCTGGGTTATTGCCCTTAACTTCATTCTATGGCCCAGCAAAAAGGTTTCTACGAGAAAGTCAACAGCTTTCATCATTGCTTGAGAGGACGATGAGAGGTATGTTTAATCCTTGGTTTCCCCCCAAAGTAATGGGACAGTGAAACCAATTCCTCCCTAGTTTACCCTTGTATATAATAATGTTTTTATATATTTCCCATTCTCTGTTCACACTTCAAAGACTTCAAAGTTGCAAGGGTCCTCCCAGATGCTATTTTCACTCTTGCCAAGGTTTTCCTATGTCTCACCGATAGATTTATTGTGTAAATTTCACATGGAATCATACAAAAATAACAGTAAGAGCTTTGCAAATAAATAACAGAAATAGCAGAATGCTGTGTCTGTTTCTGTCAGAGAAGTGTTAGAGATAAATAGTAGTTCATGGTACCAAACAAAACAGGCCAATGTAGAATAGGTGCAAATATGATGGCACTTACCTTTATCCCAAAAATAAGATTCCAACTCGCTGCTTTTACAGCTTATCAGACAGTCCATCTGCATTTCAGTGAAGGGGTTTAACTCCTTCAGCAGGAAAATGAATAACCATTACAATAAGTCTAATGGGTATTTTATCAATGGTGTTAAGTATTTTGTTGATTTTTAATTTTTTATCAATTTTGTGAGGTACAGATTCCTGTGCCCCCACATTCCCTACTATGCAAGATTTCCCCGTGTGCTTTATGGTAATGACAATTTAATATATGGTAGGAAAATCTTGATAACTCTTTCTTCATTAATCCATAAAATCCAATTGTTCACAATAAAAAACAAAGCAAAGTTTTCAAATAGTCCAGTATGTGACTCTGGATCACAGTTGTAAAACATACTGACTTTCAGCCAAATCTTATCCATACTAATTTGCATCAGCAATAATCTACACTTGAATAATTTATTTTTTTTTTCTTTTAAATAGTGGATTTTCCTTAGAATTACTTGAACACACAATGTCTCTGTCCATAAGCAACTTAGTCATTTTGGCTTCTATAGCTCATTACAAGCGATCCCAAGAAAGAGGACGTGTTTTGAAATTATAGCGATTCTCACTCTTAAATCACACTGCCCTCATTAAATGTTTAATGAGGGAGTGGTTTGCTTGTTTACTTCTCAGTGTGACTCTTTCCCAATCAGTATGAATCTTCACTCATTTGTGTGAAAGAGGAAAACCAAGATTTTAACTCTTGTGATTCTTCTCCTGAATGTCACGAGTTGTTTACAAATGTCAGTGGCTGAAGACAAATGAGATTTCTGAAGAACATCAGGTGTCTGCCAGGGTGTGGGAGTCCTTGTGCTCGGCTGCTGCCTTCCCTCCGGCCGTCCTGTTCAGTGCCCAGATGGATTCAAACAGCGGTGTAGGGGTGTTCCCTCTTCTGCTCTCTCCCTTTCCCAATTACCTTGTAATGTTCAATTCAACTTTTTGACCAGGACCGGGTCTTGAGATGATATTCTTATGAAGGTTCCTATTTTAGCCCTAAGATTTAATTCTTTAAAAACAATCAGCTTAGAGTTCATCACTTTGCAGCAGAACAGGATTTATTTCCCACAATCATTCCTTTACATTTAGGTGCATTGAATAAAATCTGCTCTTGCATTGCCTAGTCAATTAATATCAGAATGTACTTGTGAAATACTCTGAAGTTAAATTTTGTTTTTATTGTCCTGAATAACTCAGTATCATCAGAGAACTTTACCTCCTCACTAGTCATCCACTCCTTTTTTTTCTAATTGTTTACTGCTTTCTGGAACAACACAGGTCCAAGCAGAGATCCCTGTGGGGCTTCAGGGGTGATCTCATTCCACTTAAAGCTGACCATATATTTCTACTCTCAGATTGCCTTATTTTAATCAATTTTATCCATATGAAAAACTTCCCTATTTTCCCATTACCACTTCTTTAAGGGACTTTGGTGAGCAACTTTTTTAGAAATTTATCTAAACTGACGTGTAACTCCTTTACAAGTCAATTTTAGATTTTCTTCATCCTAATTCAAGATACAGACACACTTGGAAATGCCATCATTCTCATAAGATTTGTGTGAATTTTGATCAGCTTTTGTTTCTTTCTCCTATTTCCTATAATTTATAACACTCGTCACTAGAAAGATGGTGATCTGGATAACACAGTGTTCTTTACTGATATGGTCTCCTTCCTTCAGACAAGTCAAAATATGTAAGACACTCAGCAAAAAGCCAGATGATTGATTACACTATTTGTTAATTACATTATATTAACAGCCTTATAGACCAAACTTGCATTATGTTGGTGTGCTAAGCCTGCTTGAAGGTATATTCAGAAAGCTAAATAGTCAGTCTCACAGCAGTCAATCTAATTGCAGGGTTCCATTTGAAAACAGGGAGAAGAAGGAATGGAGATGAACTATGTTCATTCATCTTTATTATATATTACATCTGCTGCTTGTAAAGATACTTATATATATCAAAGATCATGTATGCCTCTCTTAATAGGATTCCATTTACATACCTATCGATGAAGTAAATTCAGATAAGTGCACTTTACTTGAAGTTACAGATTTAGCCTTGCCCTTCGTCTCCCAGCCTTTCTCAAATTGTTGTCTTTTCATAGGTGGAGGGGATTAAAGCTCAGTGAAAATACCAATAATTCTACATAAGACACAAAAGGGAAAAAAAAAAAAAAGGAACGGTGCTTATGTTCATTTTTCTATATGTTCTCCCCTAAAATCTCAGTTAAATCGTTTTGCAGCTGGACTTTCTACCTGCCAAGTCCTTTTCAGAAAACATTTGCAAAACTGCTCCTGAAGATGGTCTTAAAAGATAAGGCTGAAAATTGTTGGTGCTTACTGAACAGATGGAGAGGATACTACTGGAGAGATAAGAGGAAGAATAGGCATTCAGGACGACCAGAGCTAAGGTAAACAACTACCCTACCAACCCCCTGGGCCTTTAAAGAACCAAAAGCAGAAGTGGAAAAAAAAAAATAAAAAATGCAAAAGCCCCTTTATACAGCATAACAATGTCAAAAAGAAAATCAATCTTCCTGCTGAAGAACTCCCTAAACACTGGCTCCAAAAAAACATCAATAGTTGCTCAGCCCATGATTTGTTTTAAACATGTCAATTCTGTCTACATTGATATTAACCAAGCATAAGTAATAACCAATTCACTGAGCCTTCACAAACATAGAAGTGCAGTATTAGAGCATGTCAAGCCATCTGAGACTGATCTGAGGTCTGCAGGTTGTAGGACTTGGAAAACTTAAACTCTATATCATTGGACTGGAAAAACTTCTGACAGTATCATGGGCCCATGTGTTTATTACAATGTGCACAAAATTATATACATACTAAAAATGGAAAAGCTGCAAAATTGTGATTTCAGTGTTAGGTGAAGTGGTAGAATAAAATATGATGACAGACTTTTTTTTTTCCCAGCTCAGTTTTTGTGGAAAGTTGTTAGGGTTGTTTTGTTGGGGGGTTTTTAACTTTTTTTTTGCAAAAGGTCAGTTTGTACACATTTTCCTCAGTAAATCTGTGATTTGGGGCAACTTGGAGAAATTTATTGAACTATACAGAGGAACCCTGCAAGAAGATGTTTTTCTTGAAGTACTCTCTCATTATCAGTTCTGTGGGAGTTGATACTCTGAGTCAGGTAAGGACATGTTCCTAGAGCTTATCTGGTAATTAAGAGAGTGATTCTCACTGTACGACTCCACCTAAGATACACTCTGAAAATTAACAGTGCAAGCCTATGGGTTGGCCTAAGTCCTGAAACTGTTCCTTGGGTGGAAGGAAAGAATAGGCCTACCCTTATCAAGTATGACTAGACAACTAGGCTGGGAGAGTCCAGTAATACAGAAGACTGCCTCAAAGAGAGTCTTTAGGATGCCGTGTGGTTGTTCTTTCAATCACCAGCAGCAAGGCACTTCAGAAGTTGTGTTCTGCGAGGCTTGCACCTCAAGATACAAGCTTGGTCAGGGAAGCAGGAAATGAGGACCTTGAACTCATATCTTCCCTCCCATCTCCTGCACAGAGTTACAAGATCTACTGAGGGATGAGAAAAAATAGTAGGATATGTCAGATACTCAAGAGTTGAAAACACATCCCAATCTATCCTTAGGGCTGCCATGTAACTCAGCAGAAGTAGTAAATGTACTATACAGGATTGCACTTGTGCTGGCTCTTGCAAATGGATACTGAAAATGTCCTTTAAGGCCACCTGATAAACTCCTAGATATATTCTTTATTCTGCAAAGTTATATGTATTTTATTTAAGGGAGAAAAATGGAATTAAGAGTTTGTGCATATGTTGCGATTAAACCCACAAATTGACGTGTTCAAGGAAAAAGATGTTAATGCTAAAGATGACTTGGTTAATTTAACATATTGCTAGCCCTAGCATATTGCTAGTTAATCACCTTTTGTAGAGGATTAAATTAAGAGCACAAATGGATCTGCCACTCTGTGGCTGCACAGTTGCTCTGTCTGATGGCGGGAAGGCAGGGGGAATGTATAGCCTGGGAAGGACAGAGCAAATCTCCCCTGGGAGGGACTGCCAGCATTTAGGCTGAACTAGGTGTACCCCACATCACGTTATCCAATTGCCAGCTCAGCTTTGGGCTACACCTTGGCCTGGGGACAGCCATCAGTTGCCATCGTGAACAGACACTGCTTTTCTGTACAGCCTTTGAGTGTCCCATACCAGTTTTAGCTTAGCTCACAAACTAGGCAGGCTGAAGCTCATACTGAGAGGTAGATGTCTTGAATACAAAGCCAGATTAGCACTTTCAGAGCTAAGTGCTAATCAATCAGTAATAACGCCATGGGCACTGTGTAAAATCTGGGCGTGGAAAGAGTAATTGTGGTTTTAATGCAAGTTAGCAGTTATAAAATCATAGAATAATCAGTTTGGAAGGGAGTTCTGGAGGTCAAAAAGTCCAACCCCTTTTTCAAAGCAGGGCCAGCTTCAAAGTGAGATCATGTTGCTCTGTGCCTTGTCCAGCTGGGTTTTGAGTATCTCCAATGACATTCAAAGTACCTTGGTACCTACTGTGAATGGCTCTGTTTACATGAAAAAGTTACTAAGCTAGTTAATACTTGTTTGCTAATACACGATTAAGGGAAGATTGTTGTTGTTGTTACCAACATGGACTTACTCTAAAGGATTATGAATTCAAGAGTTTAAAAGAAGCAAATCTTACCCTCTTTAAATTCCAACATGATTTCAGATTTCCCTTTGTTCACTTATGAACATTTATCTTAATCTTAAAGAAGTTGAGTTAGTTCTGGGAGTTCTGGTGTGAGATAAAATGGACTTCAGCATATATTAACATTAAAAAGAAGTTGAAGACTATTTGAATTTGTGTTTTTCTTTCCTTCAAAATGAAAAAAAAAAACAAACCACCAAAAAAACAAACCAAAAAAACCAGTCTCCAGCACCCTATGTCCTGGAAGTGAAGTGCCTTTAAGGGAGATCGAAGCTTGATCCCATCAGCTAAGAGAAGAAATTCAACTCACATGAGAATAAGGATGCTAACTGCTGGGCACTAGGCAAACAAGGCCGCTGTCATGATCACTCCTCCTGTAATCTTCGACTGCAGGGAAACAGCCACCGTTCCTGCATTGCACTCTGTAGGAAAAGCCCATTTGCCACATCAGATGAAGCAGAACCTGATGAGCTTGGTCTGAGGAAGACAGTGAGCTGGAAAACTTGACTTTACAAACTTAAAGAGTTTCTTGGCATTCTGTGGAGCAAAATTCCAACTTTTCAAGGAGCTGCCATAGAAAAAATATCACTGTTACTAGATGTTTCCACCATTCAGTAGCAGCTGAGCTGGAGAGTGGAAGATCTAAAATGTTATGCATTTATATGCCCACTTAGCATATTTTAATGTTTTTTTAATGCATTTTCTACCTTTTTTCTTCATGCTTTTAATCTTAACAATCTTGCTAGGTCAAAATTCCACCAGATGCATATATTTAGTACTGTGTACACTCATTTTCAGATAGGCTTACATGAGATGGTGATAGAAAGGTCAAACTATGTTTGCACAATATTTTAACCGAGGTAAAATACAGGATGCTTAACAAGGTAGGAAAAAAAAAAAGAGACCTGGATAGGACTTCAGTAAATGAATGTTTACATACTTCCCTCTTTGTCTTCACTGCAGGATTGGAACAATAGGAAGGTGCCTTAAACATTAGAATGGGAGGACTGGATTAAAGAAAATAGGTAGCAATAATGCACTCCTTGAATGTAATTCAAAGTTGTAAATTATTTAGTTTAGTCTGCTTTGAAAGTCAAAGTGAAATTGCTCTGAATTTCAAATGTCAGATCCAGAATAAGATTCTAATTCTTTAAAAGGTTAAAAAGTTAGATCAAAGCTGTTAAAGTGGGTTATTATTTCAGTGGGCAAAACTAAATTGAGGTTAAGGTTTGAACTGGATATGGTATCCATGCATTTCTAGTGTATTACAAACAACATTTTCATATCTCTAAAATGTATTTTTCCTCTCTGATCATGTCCCTGATGCAGTTTCAGCAATGAACAGAAATTTGGTCATAGTACATACAGAAAGATATTAAGCTGCATTATGAACTTGGGGGGGGGGGGGGTTGTGGATTTTTATGGCTACAGTTGATATGGACTTCTGATCTACATTTTTTCAGATATTCTAAAGTCCACATATCTGAGAACTGATTCTGAAAGTTTTGAGACAATTCTCACTATTTATCAATGAGAATAACTCAGTATAATTCCCTCACAGTTAAAAAGTTTCTTCAAATGAGAATGGTGATATGAAATGTGCGAAGTTCATGACCTGAGATTTCAAAATAGTTCATAGCAGACACATTTTTACAATGGAGAAACAGGCACATAAAGGTGGTGTAACCTAGTGAAGATCACTAAGCAAGTCCAGGACAGACTTTGAAACCGGGGATAAGATTCTTCATTCCTAGAACAGTTTATGCATGGATAATGCTGATTGCCTACTGTAATGTTATTATTTATAAGAGTATTTCCTCTGTTCAGTAAGAAGAGGCCATATTATTTTTACTTTTGTGAATTACAATGAATTAGAGCCCAAACATTCTAAGATATATCTTGGATTTGAAACAAGAAGAATCAAAGCAGTACAATTCATTTATACATTGTAAAGGCTTCTTCAATTACTTTGATGTCACAGGAAGAAAACTTCAATTATGACTTATTTTTTTCTAAAAAGAGTCTGACTAACAGCTCATGGAAACTATGTCCTCCATTATTCAAGAGAAGTAACACAGCAAGGATCTTGTCATTTCTACCAACACAGTAAAGAGCAGTAATTGATAATAGCTTAATTGGTGGCTTTAATTATTTAGGTATGTGTATATATATATAAAAAAGCCTTAACATTTATTATGGAAAAAAACCCCTGCTAACATCATCTCTCCTAGTTGTTAATAGTCCAGGGCAGCTCTGAAACATGATTTGACAACAGCAGTCTCCTGTCTCGTTGACAGCCACCAGGGACGTCCTGAAGTTGTTTTAGGTTATGCAAAAATGAAAATGACTGTCCAAAACAGTATCTCATAAATTGGTTTGTAAACTGAAACAAGAAAAACATCTGAGCAAACACTTTTCTGGTACTGAAACATCAAGGATGGTAGATCTAAATAAACATAGACTGATGTGGCAGATGCTTAGGAACTGTGATATAATCATATAAAATGCAACTGTTTGAATTAAGATTTTTCTTGAACCCGATAACCAAGACAATGAGTTCAGTCACTGATCTTGTCTAGTCCCCTTCTGGAAAAGTTCAGCTCAAGAAGTAGTAGACTGGATTAAATTAGAAAGTAATGAGGTCCTGATAGAGGAATCAAAGACTGTGCTGGGCAGAGCACAACAGAGTCAGTAGGACAGCTGAGTAAGCAAGGAGATTGGCTCTCTCACTTGTAGCATTACTAGGAATATTTTAATTCAGGTTTGGTCCCTGAAAGAGTTTTGTCATTGAAAGTGGTCTTGAAAAATCACTGAGTGAATTTATCCCAACTGCAAGGCCCTTTTCACTGGCCGTCCCTCATCGTATCTGAGATAAGGATAACAAAGGAAATATTTTACAGGGACGTCCAAACTAATTGTGGGTGGAATAGAAGTTAGATTAGATACTTCTCCAATTAGAGATGATTACTGCTGCAGAGAAACAGTCTCTTCTAGGGCAAAAGTCCTCATACCTCTGACTTTCTCCTGTTTCGCTTCTGAAAAAGTTTTCATTTTGTTCTCCCTTCCTTCCTAGGTCTCACGCTTGCCCATCTCCACAGATGTTGCCCCAGAATCACCCTTTGTGTATTCTTCATCTCTTCAAACCTTCCCCTCATTTTCCCAAACTCATTCCTGCTTAATCCTTTCCTCCCACCTCAATAACTCCCTCCCTCCCTCTCACCCCAGAGCTGGACTTATTCATGGAAGCTAATTAAAATTAAAAGTGATCACAATCTCTTTATATTAAAGAAAAGACCTAACATCCTCAAAAGCACACTGCTATGAGTAACATGCTGTCTTTTAACTGTCCCAGAAATCTTTCAGTATAAATACCCATCTACTCCAGATCCTCCCAGTTAACCCGATTCTCTCTCTTGCTACTGCTCCACAGCCAAAAACTCCCTAGGACGGAGTCCTCTTGCACATCCCCTCTGCCCTCCGAACAGTGCCCGGTATTGAGCTTGGAGTTGTCTGAATTATGTGGGTGAGCTGACAGCCCCTCGGTCCCAGCGGCCACCAGCACCCCCTGCCTTTCTTTCCCAGGCTGTTGTTGCTAGGTCAGCCTGCCCACCTGCCTGCCTTCTCCTGCAGAAGCCAAGCTTCATCAGCTCCTGCGTCTGGCTGGGTCCCTGGCACCCCAGGCACAGTCAATAACAATCTATCCAAACAGGGCTCTGACAACAGAAACAAGAGAGCATGTTAGGGGAGAAGAAAAAAAAAAAAAAAAAAAAGGGGGTATTGTAATCTTATATCCTCAGCTTGCCACTCTTTATCCAATACCAAATAAGCTTATTACAACAGGAGTATGCATCTTGTGCTCTCCTGGCAACACTGAATTAAATCCAGACAACTCAAGGAGACCATTCAGGAGGGAATTTAAAGGAGGGGATTGCATTAGCTGAGTGGAGAACTGAGTAAGGTATAAACAAGTATTTCATCAAAGACAAGGTCAGGGTGAGGGCAAACTGGCAAGAGTCCAACCATAGTGATAAACCAGAGGGAGATGCTGGTGGAAGAAAAAGTTCAGGGTCAGCAGTGACAACGAAATTTCTTGCCTGGGGAGAAAAGTAAAGGTCTAGAGACATGAGAAAGCTTTAGCCTAATTAACGGCTCTCCTTGTGGAAAAAATGGTACCAAAATAACATAGCTTAATTATTATCACCATCATTACAGGAACCCATATATCTTTAACTTCCTATCTAGTTAGTAACACGGCACGGCCCCACGGCGTTTCCATTGGACCGCCTGCCTTCATCCAGGCTGACACAGCAAAGTGCTTCACGGTGCGCAGCCTGGAGACCCTGCGCAGCCCGGGCAGCGGCTCCCCTCTCCTCTGGAAAAGGCAGTGGTGGGGGCAGGACGTGGTCCTTTGCCTCGGAGATGCTGTCTGGACATCACTGAACCAAGTCATGCAGTGCAGAGGTGAACGAGCGGGGCAGGTTGGTTTGTTTAAGGTCATGCCTGAAATGCTGTAAAGCAATGCATTTTCAGCTTGTTTTCAGCTCTCTGCATGCTCTGTGACAGAGATTCATCGTGTCCCTGGCCTTCATAAGTCCTTTTCGGGTGGGAAAAGCAGTGAATAACAAAATGCCTTGAGCTAAAGAGCTCTGTATTAGGGAGTTAATTCAAACAAGGCCTCATTTCACTGTCTTTGCCCAACTGTTAAATGAGCATTTGCAACTCAAAAGAGAAACATGTCACGATTGCTGGATTCCAATTAGGTTACCCAAGGAGTAGGTACCACTCACTTTCAGTAAAAATACTGAAATCTGACCCAAAGACTTTTTAGTAGAGAATGGATTATGGAGGAGTACAGCTGGAAAGGTAGAGAAGTGCAGGCATGAAGTGCAAACTAGTTTATGGAAAATGTGTGTGCCCTCCCCTCCTTTTTCTCAAGATGTTTTAATTTTTCAGCATTTTGTCATTGATAAGGACTGCCACTGTACCTTTAATTCCCGTGTTCTGGAGACCAAGGAGAATGAAAACCAGAAAGCTTTGGGTAATAGTTCTTCTGGTGCAACGGAGACCTGAATCCGGCCGCATATAGCAGCCTGGTGATGTCTGATACAACCCATTAAAAATGCCCCATGTAGTCTATAAATTACAGCTGTGAAAATGGAACCAAATCCTTTTAATGTGCTTTCCTCAAGAACATATTTTTATGTACATCTGGGTGTTTGCATAAGCCCATATGTTATTACTTAACCTCTGAATCTATCAGGTGTATGGACAATAAAATCTACAAAAGTTAAAACCTAATTTAGCAAAGATTGGTCTGGTTTCCCTGAATTTCCTTTACTTTTTAAAGCAAGCATTAGCTTTGGTACCTGGAACGCCTGCAATTGCTAATGTTCCTGAGCAGCTTACAGTGTAGGAAATAAAAGGTGTTACAGAGTATGAGTACAAAAATTCATTTCAGATGAAGATCTACTTTTCGTTATTTATTTATGTTACGTGTGAGATGACAGAGTGTACAGATCAATGACAATCAGGTACGCAGCCTGGTACCTTTGCTACCTTACTCCGTTACTCCTGGACAGAACACGATCAGCTGGGACGGGTCTGGAGAGGCCAGGCCCTGGGTAGGGGTGCTGAGCAAGGAGTGGCAGAGGGGAAATGTGCATTATCATTAAAAAATCTTCCCTTAACAAACGTGAAAAAAGGAATGCTTGGACAAACTTCACTAATGGTATGTTCGATTTTGCAATTTTTACCACTGCTTGAGAAATAGTGTACTTTAAAGGCTGACTCTTTTACCTTTAAAACCCATTGGTGGCACAGTGAGTGCCCAGAAAATTATTACAGCTAGTGATGGAGAAAGTAAAAGTGAACTAAAAAGAAAATAAGATGAACATTCACTTTTTTTCTGATAATGAAGACTTATAATTTTATTTTTTTTTAAAAACAAATTACCGCTGCATGCAGTATTGCCTGATGTTTTAAGCAGATGAAATAATGGGAGAAATATCCAATGGTATAATTGCTTTAATTGTGCATATTCAAGTAGGGTGTTTAGCTGCCAATTTTAACAAGTAAAAAAAGTTAAATGCCTACCACAGCCATTTCTCCTCATTCGGGGAGCTACAATGAGAGTTGGAATTTTTACAGGTGAAAAGAAGAAAACAAGACTTCCTCCTTATTTTTATTTTGTTTTCCATCTTTTGCTGCATTCAGGCTTTCAGGATTGCTGAGAAATTGCATGAGGTCAAATTCAGAAATGAAGCAAAGTTTTATGTAAGGTCCCTGACACCAAAACTTCATCTAGCTGTCATAGCAGTCATTAGGAAGTATATAAGCTTCTTAAACTCCCAGAAAGGACTGAAATTTTCATACACATGCATAGAACCAATCTGTCGCTGGCACATAGCCAGTATATTTAAAGATGATTTAAAGATTTACATTCTGAGACGCTGAAGAGGAGATGTAAAAGTCTGAATCTTGTCACTTCTCGAATGCAGACCTACCTATGACTTACATAACTGGAAGGTAATATTAGGGAATTTATTTGTGCCGAAGAAAAAATCAATTTACAGAATACCATCTTGCATAGTATTAAAGTAAGGTATTGTTCTTGCAATCTTTTCCCAAATTTGTGGCTCATTAATGGCTGTCTCTAATTGCTTGCTGATCTTTGGGAAATAGGCATGAAAAGAATAATTTAGGAGTTACCTGCTCAGGTGTGTAATGAATGGCAGACCATACCACCCTCATATATCCAAGGAGGGGTTTATTTCACTCCTGTAAATGGAGTTCATCTGGAGAAGAAAGTTCAAGGACACCCTAAAAAACTGCACAGCCTCTGATAACTGCTTGTTTTCCAAGTTTTATTCATTTCACCCACTGTAACAGTCATTTCCATCACTGGTTGTTGTTCCCACACAATTGGTTTTTATTAGATTATTTTAGATATTTTTATTAGATTCCAACTTTTTCAGAAACATTTTTCTCTCTTTTCTCTCCCATCACCAATGTCAAAGAAGAATGGGAGAAATTCCTTCATATCAGTAATTTGAAATTACATTGTGAGAAGTCTGTGGGAGAATAATCTGTGAAAATTGTTCTTTGGAAGTAGACTGAAAACAGTTGTGTAGATAAATGGGGAAAATCAGAGCTATAGGTTCCATGCATTTTGTTCCTATGTATATAAGGTTGAAATCTCCTTACTGTAAATTGAGAAGGTGCTGTCATTATAAACAAGATCAAGAAAATTGCCTCTTAAAGAGTTATCAAATTTTAAACTACACAGTCAAGTATATAAGTACCACATTAGTTTGGTTATTTAGAATTTAAAATTATATAAAATTTCCCAGAAAAAAAAAAGTTGACCTTTTATTAAAGTACCCAACATCAATATTTGCCACCTGAGAGCCAGAACTTTTCAGATTCTGGGTGATCCTGTATTAGAAGAAGGATCCAAACAAGTTAAGGTTTGGGTTTTGCAAAATCCTTTGCAACAATTTTAACCTGAACAGAATAAAGATCATCATTTTGGCCAGGTCTGAACATATTTTAAATGTAAAAATACATTATTGCAAATGTATATGCTCACTAAGGGCAAGATCCTAACTGTGTATTTTGATGATTTCACTTTAGGCATTACAATGCCAAAACACAGCACCATTTGGATTGCTCAGAGTGCCAGTATTAGGCTTTTAAGCTCACTATAGAGACGATGAGCTAAAATACACTTCTGAAAGAAAATTCATGTATTCTAACATTGTTAGGTGCAATCTCTACGTGCAACAACAGGGCAGGGTTTCTGACGCCAAAGCGCAGCGTAAGGAGCCCATAGCTGCTGCTTACGGGAAACACTAAGCGCGGGGTTCCTGAGCTGGATGTGAGTGTGTGTACTTGGGATCCCGAATGTCAAGCTCTGGCAGTTAGCCCCTGGCTCAGGAGAACTCACTCCCTTTTTGGTATTTCCATTTTCAACTCTGAAAAACAAGGAATCAGATAAAGGATAAAGATGGGAATTGGTGGCTGGTGTCCAGGGAGATGGGAAGTTCTTATTGTGCTTTTGGTACCAGAAAATCGTGTTGGATTGTACCTGTGTGTTTGCTCACCCTGTGCTGGGCAGCCATCAATGGCCAAAGATTTCCTGAAAGCACAAATGTGTCGCATGAAAAAGGTGGTAGATGAACAGTGAATTTGAGCAGTGTTATGAAGCAAGGAGGTTTGGGAAGAGAATCTAGATGACTGGAGTATAGGTGTGCACAGACTAATGATAAGCTATTATAATGTAAAAAGAAGTAATTACCTGGAAAGAATTAAGGGGAGAAAAAAAAAAAAAAAAAGACATTTCTACAGCTCACAAGGCACAAAAAATAGTTTTTTTATCTTGAGTGGAAGGAAAAGTTCAGAAAAAAAAAAAAAAACCAAACCAGTGACTTTTAAACTCCTGAAACTTCTTCAGTTGAGTTACACTCCATCATCGTTTCAGTCAAGCTTAAGTCTTCTAATCCTTTCCCTCTGACAAAGTCTCAGAAAGTGTCTCTACTTAGTGGATTTAAAACTGCTGATGTTAAGCTGAATGCTGTACATTTGCATAGAAATGTAGTTACAAAACAAATGCAAATGATTTCAGGGCTTTACAAAGTCTAGCATCAGGCGTCTTTCATTGTCTGACACAACCCAAAAGTTGTGGGAAGAAAATCAGCTGCTGTCCTGAACAAGAAAAACACCTTTCTCATAAAAATAGAACTGGTCTTTTGTTTCTGTAAATAATATCCCAAGTATACAGCCTCCTTTAGCCACGGTGTTATTAAATCTGGGGTTTGATGTCATAAACACTTGGTAGGACTGTTAATTTTATGAGGTACTTTTAAACTATTTTAGACTAGCATTTTAAGGATCTTTTTTTACGTATTGACATAACACAGAAATATTAAGGCACAAGTTTATATTATACTGATTGTTTCCTGTTATCCTTTGGTAATTTTTGATGTGCAGTATTTTTCTCACACAGTTATTATGCACAAAAGGGCACACGTCCTGATGGTGCAGGACTAACACTGAGCGGAACAATTCCGGTCCTCCTTCCTGGCATGGGCCTGAAGTAGGAGGAAAAGATGTAGGCAATTTTTAAAGGATTTTATAATGGTTCTAGAGTTTGTGGCTGATCTATTCTAAAGGTATTCACAGAACGCAGCAACATGGATAGACAAGAATGTTTTAATTAAGGGATGAGTTGTAATGTATCCTTCAACTGAGGATGAACGTGATCTTATAAATTCATTGAGAACTTAAACAATGTACCCGCTACTCAGTCTGATTCAAGTCATGGTAGTCACTTTAGAATAAATAGGTTCTTTAGAGGATAATTAAAGTGTAAATTGCAGGTTGCATATATGTATCTCTGTAAATCACAGGAATTAGAAAAAAGAAACTTTTTAGGTCATGTCATGTATCCTATTGCCAATGCAGCTTTATTTATTGTACTATACATCTAAAATGCTTTTGCTCACTTTTTAAAAATATGTATGCAATTTTGGCAATAAATAATCAAGTAAAGAGTTATTTCTCATTTCTTACTGATGCTCTCCATACCATGCAACATCCTAGACTTTTATCTGATTCCTGTTGCTTTAAATTATTTCACCAGAGAATGGCAACATCACCTTCATAGCTGCCCAGATACCAATGCCAAATCCACTGTGACTTCTTCCACAACAGTGAAGAGTTAGTCCAGGGATGTGAAAAGGAGGGGTTCACTCCCAGGCAGGCAGTGCAAGATATTACTAGCAACACCACTGCACTTCCATCTCTCCTGCCCCCAATTTCTGTGTGCATCTGCCTCCTTTCCTTCCCTCTTTCCCCCACTCTATGTCCTCTGTGCCACCTGGTATTCATATAATTCCAGGAAGAACATCATTGACTTCTTGTCCTATATCTATCTTCTGTCATGCCTTGAAACTTGTGATTCATCTATGCAAGTGACTGGACAAGCCACTGCCAAAGCCCAGGGCTTACTTCTCTCCTTTGCCCACGTGAAACAAACACTTGGTGCTGCTCCTCTTTCCTTGTGTCATATCTCACAATCCAGACCTGCAACCAACAGGGAAACCAAAGTGCCACTTCATTAGCTCTACAATGGACAAATTAGAATAGAATAGAATAGAATAGAAACATGAAGTGCTAGAAAGTCCAGTTGCTCTTAAAAGGGAAGCCAAATTTGAGAAAGTAGGATAATAGAAATCATTCTTCTGTGTCCTCACCATTTTTATATGTTATTGGCAGCTATAAACTCTTGTAAGCAGTGTGAGCTGCCAGCAAAGATATAGTTCTAGTTATTTAAATTTTCTCTCAGAATTATTACCTTGGTAGGTTTCATGAGAGCTATAGAGTCACAGTACAGGTTTTGCAGGTGCAGTGATATGACTGTCTACAGAGTTATGATCAGATAGAGCTCAGTAAATGAGGATGGGTTTATCAAATGCCTTTGGCAGTGTCATAAAGAACTAGACTGTGCACTTTAAGCATTGCAGACCTGTATTTCATTTTGCCCTTAGTGGGAAGATGCATTGTGCTTGTAGTCTTTTGATTAAGACACACCTATGAGCTGCAAAAGTGGCATCATCCCAGGTTTTAGTCCTCAGAGAACAGAGGATGTGAGGCTGGGGTTTTTTTCTTCAGAACTGCTGCCATAGCTCAAGAGACCAGAATGTTACACAAGACACAAGGCATTAGATCTTTTCAGCACTTGCAGCGCCCTTTCATTTAGCCATTCTGGGCATTTTTTTTTAAGTTGGGCACTGCTTAAGATGTATTGAGACATTTCTTTGCAGTAGTGAATATTGCAGCACTGCATTGTAGTTAGAAACCAGGGCATGCAGTAAGAAAAGGAAAAACATTCCAGGTGGATTTTACTTTGAAAGTTGGAACATAGATTTATTCATCTCTCATTTGACAATGGAAAATATTGTTTGATCTCTCAGGACATGAAGAAAAATTTCTTGTCTGCAAGACAAACAGAAGCACTGGTTCTGATCGTAATGTGATAGGACTGGATAGAGTTGCTCTGCATCGTCCATGAGTTTTCTACTTCTATACTTGTCCTTTTGGAAGAGTACTTGTGTGAACCTGCTTGCACAAATCCCTAAGTGAAACAGTTTCCCATTTGTTCTAAGCAAGCTCAAGTGTAAGGAGTAGGGCCCTCATTTCAGCCCCTCTGTGTTTGCATTACATGGCTACAGAGTAAATTTAATGAGAGACCTAAAAGCTTACATATCAAAAAGGAGGCCTTTTTTTTCCATCAGCAGAATCCTTTTCCTCACATCCAGCGCTCTGGATGCCCTCACAAGTACTAGTTGCACAAAGGGTATGGCATGGGCTATATCCAGGGCTTTGGGAAACCAAGGAGAAAGAAAGGATGAGAGAAAACCCACCCCCTTTAACTGCAGCCTGTGCCTGTGCTTTAACTTGTGCCTGCTTAAAACCACAACTTCATGCACACAGGTTCTTCTCCCTGCTTGGGGTGTAATTCTCTTGGGTCCCATGTGCTTGCTCTGCACATTCACTTCTTGTCTTCAGGAATTTTGGCAGCTATGAGCTGTGGTTTACATTGGGTAATTACTGAAGTGGAATTATCTAAATGTCCACAAGGAGATGAAAGTGGAGGTGGGGATTTACTTACCTAATCCAACTCTGCTTTCTGAGAGGGAGAAGAGTTTAACTCACAGGTGTTACAGTCAAAACTGGTCTCCATGTTATTATGATGACTGGAGCAGGATCTCCAGTGCAAGCACTCCATTCCCCCATAGGAAGAACATGCAGCTGGCACAATCATTTGGTTATGAGAGATGCTTCAAAACAGCTTGAGATCCAATTATGACATGATGAAAACACTTAGGGGACATACAGGATGTTTGATTTCAAGAAATTAACTTCTCACAGGTAAAATGACCTGTACTTGTTAGTAGAGTGAATAATCTGTGTAATTTAATTAAATTGCTATTTCCTCACACACTTGCATTACATTACATAGAAGGAATATGTATTGATGGATTGCCTCACTCACCAAGGGCAGAGCATGTTTCTGGAGCACAGGTGGCTGGCCCTCAGCTGTCCCTGGGAACCCACCCAGCCAGGGACCCCCCTCCACCACCTCGCCAAAGAGATCCCTCCCAGCGGCGGCTGCATCAGTGAATTGCAAGATGAACTTTGGATGACCGAAGAGCAAAACATGTTGGTCTTTTTAATCCAGCTGCTAGAGCTGGATTGCTGCCTCTTGCCCAACCACACAACTTTCAACCCCATCCCTGTTCAGCTCAGTTCCTAGCCTGGATGCATTTAAAGTGTGTAAATTATTTGCTTTCCATAATGCCACTGTAAGCACGCTGCTGTTTACTAGGCCTTAGCTGTGTTGTCTCCAGGCTTTGAACTTTAATGACTCATGTGATATATGTGACATGATGAGTGCTTTCTATATTTAATTATGAAAAAGTTTTTCTGATACTCTGGTTGCAATTTTAGTTTTGGCAGTTGATAATGCTCCCAGGGGAGTCCGAGTGCTTTTGGAAGTGAAAGAGAAAAGTAAGTACATTTGTACCTTAAACTGATTTCTGGAAAGTGTTAAAAAGAAAAGTCACATCCCAAAATAGGCTCTCCCATCAAAATTCAGCCAGTAAGCATGCTGTAAGCAGTGCTACCCCTTTATGGAAGGACAAATATCTCAGCCTCAGGTATAAGTTTGCTGAAAAAGTGGAGAGATGTGGTTTGTCTCTTGGGCTGCAGGAGAGGCAGTGAAAGACCCAAAGGGACCATAAACAGCCCTGTGTGGAAGGAATTGCAAAAACAGTGTCCTCGCCACCGCCTCAGACACCAAATCTAAATCATCCTAGGGGCATTTCAAAGTATGATAGAGCTACTGCTCTTACGCTTGTTTCCTCAAAGCTTATGAACAAAACCCTGTAGAGCATGACTCATACTAACCTTACTTGCCATCTCTGTCAGAATTCATGTCATGAGTTAAAACCACAGTCAGGATCTTCATCTGAAAGGTTATGCATTTTTGTTAGAAATCTAATGTTAGGAACCTAATCTGTGTTTTGAATTAGTTTATCATCAAGTCATCTGACTTTTGTGGACATCACAAAAACTGTGGTCCTACTTAATTCGATAGCATTGCAACTTTCCATTTACTTTTCATTCAGTCACATGTGTTGTGTACTCATTCAGGCGTGTCCTCTGCAGACAACATTTAGCTATGATTGCTGAATTAATCATTTACAGCTCTCCAAGGTAGGCTTTGAAGAAGTATCTCAAAGGTCAACACAAGACAAGGTTACGAATCCAAGGCTAAAGCTCTAATGCTGTTAATACCCCACCCAGGGTGTCTAAACCAAATTATTCTCCCAATAATCAGGTATTTGTAGACTTAAATTAACTTTTGTTTTACTGGGTGAGCTAATTCTTGAAACAGTAATCAGAAAAGTTTGTCTGAGGTTGGTAGAAAAATGAGGATCTAAAGACTAGCCTGTTCTGCCCCAGGCCACCAGCCTACAGGCTGAAGCTGAGACCCAGGCACAGCGCTGCACTGGAAGGTGGCTACTTAAAAACACAAATGGCAAATCAGATCCAGGCCATTTACTGGGAAGGATGATCCATACCTTTCTGTTGTCACAGATGAAAAGTCAGAAAGATTAGATCAATGAGAAGACATTGCTTCTAACAGTGAAATAAAACTAATCACAGCCCAGTAACACAGCAGCTCTATATCACCGCTATTCATCTTAGAGAATATCTGATCAGTGACTGACATTATTCAAACAAATGAGTCACAATGAATTTTGCAAATACAGGAAATAGATTTCGTATCTGCAAGTGCTGATTGATTAAGCTCTTTTAAACTGATATGGCCCATTTACTGCAGTATCACTGGGCAAAATAAGAATCCCTCTGAAACCACCAGGAAAGAGCTGGGGGTGAAGAACAAGAAGTCTGCAGCTCTACTCAGGTCTGTAGGACTGTGCAGACTGTGTGCCACCTCTTCCCTAAACCAGCCACCTCTTCCCTAAACCAGAAGACTGATGTCAGTTGGGCGCAATACAGCCCCAAGGGTTTCGGGCTTCCCAAAATGCCTGCTCTTCTCTCCTACAACCATGCAGCAGTCCATATCCATCTCCAGTTCAGGAAAAACACCACCAGTAAAAACCAGTCGCAGTCATACTGCATTGTCTTGGGTCATTTCCATCTGACAATGACAACTGAGAAATGGCACATGCAACATTAGCCTGTAATTGTAATCTGCCATTGCTCTTCAGACGGATGAAGTACATCGGGAGGAAGTTTGTGCTGTCCCTCAGGTGAATTTTGGCTAAACAAAGTGACTAAATGGAAAACCCACCTAATATCTCATGCAGTGTGTTTCCTTTGTCTGTTAGCATTTGGGATGCACAGCCAGCTTTCAGCAGCTATTCTCTCTTCATCAACATTTCCCAAAACGTCTTGAAGGGTACAACACTATATAATATAAATTGAGTTTTTAATATCATTTTAGCTTTCTACTGCTATCTTTCTTCAAGGAATGTATTATGTCATCTGTTCCATGCCATTAGAAATCAGCATTGTTTGACTATGGCAAGGTGCACACATGCAAACAATTTTTCATCATCCTTGAAAATGAGTAACTTTGATAAAGTCTTTAGAAAACATTCAAATGTGACCTATTTTTGGCTCACATAACATTCTGCTCATAGCTTGATTTTATCTTTACACAACTAATGCACTGCTAACTGTAAGCCTTGAAACTGTTCATTCAAGCCCGTCTGACAAGATAGCCATTATTGATCTTTTCTTCTAAGCTCTGCAGATCTTCATAACCCTTCTCATGAACTGATTACATTTCAGCAAAGTAACATTTTCTTTTTCTTGAAAAATGTCCTGTAAGAAGCAGACAATTCCATTATAAGACCTACATACTATGTTAGAGATACATGTAGATGGAAGCCCCCATTCGAACAAATCTAAACCATATATTTTCAGCTATGAATGATAAGTGAATTATTAACTGACTAATTGAAAGGTGTATTGGACAAAGCATACAAATCAAAACCTATTTCCATTTGTTTAGAAGATTTTCCATTTTTTAAACAGCTTTTACATTTTAAAATATAATTCTAGCTCCTGTAAGTTTTGATATAGGCTCTACCATTGTCAGTCCACACCAAAATTTCAAGTCTATTCTAAATCTGGGCAAAAGGAACACTGCCATCATGATACATTTAGCACCACTACCTCCTTCTTCTTTACCTTTCTGCACAAATATGCATGTATCTGTACACACAAATGCATGAAAAGAAGTAAGGTTCCTCACCCAAGTCTGACAGGAAGGCATTTATGGTTCTCACAGCCACTGTGTTTCTTTCTTCCATTGGTTTGCTTCTCTTATAATCCATGCAGCATCAATGAAGAGGGCAGCTTGGTCAAAACTTATTTACTTTGTTCCAAGCCAACTCCCAAAGCCTATCTCCAGGGGCCACTGTGTATCCTTTGTTTCTCTCAGATAAATTTCATTCTGTTTCCAGAAGCTCAGTTCCAATACTCACAAAATTTGTCATTTTACTTTTAAATATGCAAGTATTTGTTCTGGAATCGCTTTAACTGTCATTCAGGGAGTACCAAAGTGCAACAGTGCGTGTATTTAATTTGCTGAATCATAGCTAACCACTATAGCTTGAAGGAGGAATAACCAACTCTTTGTAACCAATCCACTGTGTTAACTGAAGTTAGCAAACAGTCATAAATATCTTATATATATCCTATACACATATATGAGGTCATCATCATGCAAAACACAAACAAACAAAAGCAAGCAAAAAGACAGAGGTGAAATTTACTATCTTCACCTCCTTAGAAAATAATCATTTTTATCTATACTCATTTCCATAGGCTTCCTTGATAGTCAATGAAAAAAAGAAAAATCCGTATACTAATGGGCATTGTCATCATGCTGCTGAGACACCCATTCTAGGATGACGTGGCACATTGAGAGGAATATTTATACACCTATCTTTTAGGCATTTAACTTAGCTGAGATGGGTCCTACCTTTAGTTAGCACACTGCATAGGAAGAAGAGGAAGACAGACCCTTCTCAGTGGTGCCCAGCGAAAGGATAAGAGGCAACAGGCACAAACTGAAGCGCATGAAATTCTTTCTGAATGTAAGCAAACACTTTTTTACTGTGAGATGGTCAAACACTGGAACAGGCAGCCAAAGAGAGATTGTGAAATCTCTGTTCTTGGGCATACACAAAACCTGGCAACCTGTTTTAGCTGACCTTGCTTGAGCAGGGGAGGTGGACTAGGTGATCTAGATCTAGATCTAGATCTAGAAAGGTCCCTTCCACCATCAACAATTCTGTGATTCTGTGATACATTGCAAAGTTTTATTGAATAGTGGTTGCATTTCACTTTGAAATCAATTTTGTGTTAGGAGCTTGATATATAGCATAATTAAGACTATGTGAGAATGAGTTTTCTGCTAGATGTATTTCTAAAAAAGAGAAACTCCAAAAGAAATCTCTCTCAGCAAATCTAAATAGTAGTTTGATTGCTAATAATTACTAAGTAAGGCAATATGTAAAGAGGACAAAGCTCTTTCAGTAGCCTCAGAAAGCGTTATTGTATAGTGGGCTTGAAAGTAGACTAGAAACAGTAGTTAACTCCTCCCACATTTTGAAATAAAGCTATCAAAATCTAACACAATGGTAAAGTACAGTGATACTGCTGTCCATTTGATATAGTCTTCTTTCTTTTCCGTTTTATGAAGAAGAAATAAATTATGTAAGAGACAAACTGATAAAATTACAATTTCTGACATTTTTGACGTCCTTATAATATTAAGAAAGGACAAAACCTGATGAGAATGAATGCAAAGCTATTTCCCTTCATTCTGCTGACACTTTGAGTTATTCACTGGAATCACAAGTAACCTCTTTTGCACTATATCACCATATTTGAAAAGTTCTTGGATGAAGCCTGATAACATTCTTAACTTGCCTCTAGTCAGTGTTCTTTTGTGACTAGGTTTCCCAATCTATGTCTACCAAATGAAGGGCTTGAGTCATGGAAGGAATATTGGAATGTATTAATTAATGATTTCAAGTATAATAGCTTTGCTAGTCACTGTAGCCAATCCAGTCACTGAGCTTCAGCCTGTCCACTTTGACATCATCTCAAACTTTAAAATACATTCTATTGTAAGTGGACTGAATAATTAAAAAGTCTTTGATGTCACCATGGATTTTGTCTATAGATTATACATATGTATAGTTTAGCCTTTAGGAACCTTTTGGCTGTTCCCCTGAAAACATCTACTAATGAATCTAGTCTAATAATTGCAAGAACACTCATAGGGCAATATTCATATTTATCTGAGGCAAATATTCCCACAATCAAAGCAAAGGGGGATAAAATCAGTACAGAATTGACAAAGAAGGAGAAAAAAAAAGACCAAAAAACCCTAACATAGCCGGTAATAACAAAAGCGGAAAAGAGGTGGAGCCAGTTAACCCGCTAAAGGAGCATAGCAAGTAACCCTGTAAAACGTGGTATCAAAGCCTCTGTTGTTGCCCATACCACAGACTGATAATCCGAGGAACAACATGGGCAATTTGGGGACAGTGGAGTTGACTAGGGGATTTCTTGAAGTCTCTTCTTGCCCTGTGGTTCTGTAATTTAAAACTAAATAAAAATTAAGCACCAGGCAATATGGAACAGGCCTGAAGTCCTCCTCTGTCAGCACAAGATGCCAAGCAAGAAATGGCAGGAGATTAGCTTTATGGATATGGTCATTCCCATGTAATCGTGATGTGGCTTACAATTCCCTTTCCCCGACCTGCAGTGCTGCAACATGTTTTACCAAACACAAAACCTTTATTCAAGCTTTTTTCAACTTTCCATGACAAGTTTCATAACAGCCAGCCAGTGTCCATCTGGAAGTAGATGTGGCTTCTGATTGATACTAAGTCTGATTCTTCTGATGATTCAAATATGAGGATCTTTCTATTTTTAATGGGCAAATCCTTTGAGAAGCACAAGCATAATCACAGTGAAAATGTCTGCTTTGTCTGCTAACCAATTAGAGACAGGAAAATCTTACCAAGCACAGCATAGGAAAATTTGCTGTTATAAATTATTATTTATTTATTAGGATTTACACCATCAGGGAGACACTTTCTGTAATATTAAGATCCAGTCTTATGCTTGGACATATATTAGAGAATGATGGACCCAAGTGTAAGAGCATTAAATGACTGCTCTCCACTCCTTTTTCAGAGGTGATTTTTTCTATCTATTCTCAGCCTTTCACATTTACTAGTGATATATCTGTCCCTCTAAGTGAAGCTGGGCAATTCTTTTTGATCATTTTGTATCGTTATTAGATCCTTCTTTGCTTTCTTTTTCCATATTCCTGAAAAACACTAAGTATTTCATATTACGTGGAATAGAACATTCCATGCAACACAAAGTGACAGTTTTGGGTGTTTTGCTTTGTCAAGTAAAAATTAATTTTTTTATTCCCTTTGATCTGTACTAGTTTTATTTTTATTTATAAATTCTACTGCTGAACCAATAAAATCAATTACTCATGTTGGCCCAGTTTCATCTGCAAAGACTTTGCTGTCTCCTTCTATCAAAGAAGGGGTTCCCAAAGCACTGGAGCACTATCACTGTTATCAAAATGTCAGACATCATCACCTTTTAACTTTATAGTTGTCAATATTGTAGAAGTAATATGATTTTATAGTCAGCTACGGTCTCACAAAGGCACAGTTTGGGAACAATCACTTCAAAGGTAGATAGCACTCTTTCTGAACACAGTTCTGAAAGCAGATGACATACCTACCCACTATTTCAGTAGGAAAACCAGGCACGTTGTGGCTGTTGAATATTCTGGGCCTGATTCAAACACAGGGGTAAATGAGAACAGTTTCATTTGATACAAAATAGAGAGGGTTTGGAACATTCTAGCCTTAACGTAAATGGATGAAGTTATGCTGAAGAAGTGTAAAGGGCTTGAAATGACCTTTAATCTTTATGGGATAATCCAAATCTAGTTTTAATTTAGGAATGCAATATCTCTGTATTTTACAGATGAGAGATTCAAGCCTACTTAGCCTGGAGATTTATTATATAGAAACACCCCTTTCCATTCGATGGTTTATATCACCACAGCCAAAGTGTAATAAACCAAATATTTTGCCCAGCCACCATACGCTGCTTAATCTGACAAGAAGATAGACAATGTATTTTGCTACCCAACATCCACCTAATGGTCACACAGCTGGGAGAAATCACTGCAAAGAGTCAGGTCAAAAAAGGACAGGTCCAATTGCATGGCAGGGTAGAGTTGTACCAACAGACAAAAGCCCTAGGTGCAGAGGGTATTTGAGGCTCCTTTCTCTAATCTAATCGACAACAGATGTGCCTTAGTGAAGACAGGATTAATCCTCCAACGTCCCATACCCCCTGCTATAAGACACAATGGGAGTTGTTCATACAAGGAGAAGAGTGCCTCAAGCTGAATTTTCCAGGAATGGGATGGGATGGGATTCTTCTTCTGGCTGAGTGCAGAAGAGGGCATTGTAACTGCTTTTGAAGTGATGAATGGTGCATCTATCCAGCTGGAGAAAGCCACCTGCATGCCATGCACTGGGAGACATGGAAGTACTTGGGGAGTAGTTAATAACTCCTTGGATTGACAGGGGGAGATTGTGCGGCCTTTTGGCAAACGGTGGCTTCAAACAGTAGATTTGCATTTACCCTCAAACTGGGACAAGAGCAACCCAAGTTATGCGTGCGTGTTTGTGTGTGTCTGCGTAGACGTCGCATTTTATAAACCCCCTTGTTGACTCATTCCAGTAGTGAGGCAGGGGTTTCTTCATTGCGACGCTTGTGCCGTGTGCCAGCAGGACAGGATGAATTGAAGACAGTATTCCAAGTAGCCTAACACATTCTTGCCGTTGTAGTTAACTTTCAGTACAAAGCAGGAGGAAAACAAAGGGCTAAAGAAAGGAAAATTCAGAAAGATCTACAGTCCAGGGAACCTGAAAGGGATTAACTTGGTCTCCCAGGCATGATTCGTTATGCTGATCTGAGAATAAGACAACATGGGGCTGTGGTAGCTGCCGACCTGCTAAGCCCCTTGCAAGTCTGAATTGGCAAATATCGCATCTCTTCCTGAATGACTTGCTCCATCTGTGTTTGCTAGTGTCCACATTGACAGCTGCCTGCCATCTTGGCAAGAAAGTCGATGCAATTTGAGAATCTGCAGTGGATGTCTAGCGCATGCATACACAAAAGCCCACAGCCTTTAGGCTAACAAAGCCTGTTAGCTAGCCACTCCAGTAAATAAAGAAGTCCATGCGTCCCAGTATATAAACTAATTCCAAAATCATTAGGAGTGCTTGAATCCATTAACACAGTGGTGGCTGAACATGCATTTACTCAGACAAGGTAGTGTCAAGAACTGAAGACTTCTGTATGCATTAACTCCCAGTTAGTGGATTCAGATCTGGAAGGTATATAATATTTCTTTAAAAAAAAAGGGAGATATATCAATCTATCTCACTCATGATCTACAGACCGCTGATATTCGATAGGGTTAATAATTAGCTTCCATTTTAGTAATTTTGTCAAAACACAGAGGATATAAACTTCTTGCTGTGAATGCATATCACTGAATACATAACAAGAGCATCATAATCATAAGAGGAGGTAAGGAATAAATCAGTGAATGAGGACAGAATAAAGAATTGAGAATTCCACCCATTGCTACTCATCCATTTGAGTAAGAGATGAGCTGCCAGCGAGGAGTACAACAGCTAGTAACACTGCTATATTCATATAGGCCCTCCAGAAAGACAGAAAAATATTAACACTTATCATCTATAACATGCTGCTTAATGCAATCAAAACACAAATCCCTGCATATTTGTGATTAGCCCAGCCACCCTTTATTCAGAAATAGGGATACCATCAGAGGTTTTATATGGAGATTATTTACTGTTTACTGGGTATTTACCATATATTTTCTTCTGTGTTACTTTAGTTTTGCATGGTTACAGATTCATACAGTAGGCCTGTCAGTTTTCTGATGGGATTTTAAAGAGGTGAAAATACCTCATAAAACAATAAAAACCATCATAGTTTCATTTTGCCTTCAGGTTCATGCATTGAAACCAACTAAAGCCTCAGGGTAGAGAAATTTAGGTCACATTTGTGCAAAACAGTTCTGCTGCCAACGGTGCTAGTTAGTCCTGCTTGCATAACTGATATTTTCAAGAAAGCAAAGTAGTCCATTTCATAAAGAATATTTTTTCAGGAGATTCAACAAAAAAAATTTAAAACCAAAAGTTGAGCTCTAACAAGTGGATTGTCCCCAGAGGCTGCGTTACAAACCAGTGAAGATGTCCAGGCAAGATGCCTGCAGCATTACTCACTGGCCCCCTCACCCGTAACTGCTCTGCGGGATGAAGCATTGACCTTGCTCTGTCCTGTCTGGCTGAACAGCAAGCAGGTGACTTCTCCTGGAGCACCCTGGAGGCAGGAGAGAGAGAGACTGCAAACCTTGAGTGCCTGTGAGCAAAACATTTGCGACTGTGCCCAGCTTTGGGATGGACTACGGAGGCTTAGGGAAGTTGCTCGCCCGCTCCCACTCCGAACTTCAGCTCGGGAGAGTGGCAGTTCCAGGTCTTGGGGAAACAAAAAACCACACAAACCGAGCAAGTGTGGTTTCAGACTATGATCTCTACTGAGGGAGGCTTTTGTAAAACCCACCAGTGAGCAGACTTCACCCTCCAGCATCTTCTGAGCCCCTTCTCCATTGCAGGGGATATGTTTTTTTGGCACAGCTGGAGAAAAGAATAGGATGCTGGTTTGAGAGGGAGCATAGCTGAGGCTGGGAGGGTCGGTGCCGAGTCATCAGAAACAACAGTCTCTGACAGCCTTTTGTGCAGCTTCCTGTGCCAGGAGAGAGTGAATTTGGCCCATTACAAATATAGCATGGTAGGTTAGGATAATACAGCTGCAGTAGTCCAGTTTTATGTGCTGCTTATTAATAAAGGATACTGCTCCAGTGGTTTTCTAACAGTTCAGCAGGAGTTCACCGACTTTCATCTCTGTCATTAGAACATGCAGCTTTATTTATTTAGTTAGTTGGGGGCTTGCATTACCCACCTCCCACACTCCCTCTACTCATGAAAAACTTTCAGACAATTTGCATAGTTAATTGACAAAATGTCGGCTTAGATAGTGTCTCATCCTTGAGCACTGTTTTGTTTAATATGTTTCCAATTCCTGCGATTACCTCCCTTAGGCACAAAGCTGAGTAAATAGACTGGCCTTTCATCGTACCTTGAAGGTCAACTAATTCAGGGTCTGTCAAGCCACTGGGTGATGTGGATGCTAAAGCCAAGGATCCTGCACCAGTATAGCTTTGCCTTCTGCCCCTAGACATTCTTTATGTCTCCATAAAAAGCCAACTCTCAGGAGCTAGGCATAGGGAGGTTAATCCTTATTACTAGTGACACTGGAAAAAGCTTATGACAGATGCACAGTGGGTCCCCTTTGGAAGACTGTGTATAACTGAGAGCATGGGAAGGATGTTTTGCACAGAACTGCCAGGAGGCTTAGAAACTGTATTAGAAAAAGGCTGTTTTTTTCACTGCATAGCTCATTTAATGAACCTCTGTGCCTCAGGGTAAGGGAATGTACAGTATTTGAGCAGATAATCTATGTGACGTAACAAATTAACCTCTGAAAAGAACCTCAATAGTTATGCAAAGCTCTGTCTTGCTTTCTTTTGAATATCTAAGCCCCACATCCCGAATAAAAAAAAAAGTTTTTGCTGTAAGATAGATGGCTCGTGCTCTGCTATTGCATTTGGTAGCAAAAATAGCAATGGGAAGAATGAAAAATAAAGTTTCCAGCTTAGTGGGACATCATTGCATAAGCAGCATGAATAAATGGGAAGGGTACCTCTTCAACCATCCGGCTTCCAAAAGGCAAGTTTTTATGGAAAAATTCCTCTTTTAGCATAGATTGGTGTTATTGGTAGGGAGGGGATAAAACCACATAGTAGCTGTATCACATAGAATCCTAATCAGCAAGAGTCACTAAGTTGCACGTTTGTGCTGTGATCTAACTAAAACACTCGCAGAGATTTTTCACTGTCCCGCTGGGGCTGGACTGATGCCCTGACGATTAGATGGGGCTGCGCAATTCCCTAGTGCTGCCTGAGCTGATCGTGGGCACTGATTCTTTCCTCAGCAGCTGCTCACAAGGTGCCTGGACAAACCCCTTCCAAGCTTGCTGTCCCCTGGACCATTCCTCTTTGCTGCAAAACATGTCCTCAGTTTCACCCGCTGCAGATCCCGGCATGGCAGGGAACAACACAGGGCCCTTCCTGCACTGAAGCCGCTGTGATCACGCCATAACCTCTCTAACAAAACCACAATAAATACAGTTTCTCTTTGCTCTAAGTGAATTCCTACCTTCCAAAAAGCCAAAATAGTTTAAATATCAAAATAAGATGCCCAAAATTTTGTGAATAACCAGGCCTCAGGATTTCTAACAAAAGTGAATGCAAAAGGAACTGGAGCTGGTTCATGACATATGAAGGCTTGCAGGGAAGCAGTTACATTCTTTTTTTACCAGCTGTTAGGATTGCATTAAGACTTTCTTACATCCTAGGTAAGTGGTTTCATGGAGGCACTTTTCTGAGCAGTACGGAAAGTCTCACCACAGCTTTTGGCTCAGGGCAGTCAAGCCAAAAATAGGCAAGAAAGGAAAACAATGCTGATATCTGAGTGAAAGCTTAGTGTAAAATACAGAGCTGTTCTCGCTCAGCCCCCTTCTGTATTATTCAGAGTTTCCAAAGAGAAAAGTTTTACGCTTAGTGAAGAGCTCTCATTTTGGTGTAACTGAGTTTAAGGTATTGTATTAATTTCCAGAGACATGAGAGTCCTTAGGAATTTCTTTTGGTTTGATATATCAAAAAAAGTTGACGTTGTGATTGGTTTGTTTATCTTTTGAAAGTATTTCTGTGATAATTTCCTGATGAGGGCACAGAATAAAATGGCTGTTTTGTACCAAGCTAAACCAAATAATGTGAGAGAAGAAAATAAAGACAAACCAATTGCACTCTGCATCTATCTCAACATGCTGAACAGGAGATCTTGTACTTGGTTTCTGCAAAATATCAGCTTCAGAGCAATGCACATTCTAGGGGACCGTACAGAGCACAGTGCTTATATGGGGAATTACAGTCTCCCAAAATGCAGCATGCTTTAGATCTCTGCTTCAGGGTATTCGCTGATCCTCATTAATTCCTAAGCTAAGGAGTGGTCTGAATAGCAGGAGGTCTAAAACATGCAAGAAAAATATGAAACGACTTAAAGTGGGGTTAGAAAGAGACATAGGTTTTGGTAATCAACCTTTTAGCTTCCAGTTTTAGGCATATACTTGCCTTTAGCACGCGAGTAACCCTATAGAATGCAAGTCTTTGGAGGGCAGGGTATTAAAAGTCACACAGCAGTAGTAAATAACAGCTGTGGCGGAGCTGAGGAGTGGGAGAGGAGTTGGACTTTAACCTTGTCACTCCTTCAAGAATGATTGTTCCCTGTCCTGACCTTGAACTAGTGTGATCTTCTGAAGGGAGAAATTCCAAGTTTGTGGAGAAAAAGGAAACATTTCTCTGGCAGATTATTTTGTTAATAGCAGCTGTCTGAAACTGCTGGGATACTTGGAATGTCCCAGTAAGTCCCAATAGAGCAGGCTTAGAGGGCAGAGGACAGGTGAGGTGGTTAGATGTGTATAACAATGCCATTTCTGCTGTGGCTGTCTCCTTTGGGCATTTGCATATTTGCTCTCTCTGATCTCTAATTAGACCTGGAACCAGGACTCCAAATGCAAACATGCCTCTGCTGAGAGCTGGAGTCTTTATTTGGCCAGAAGAAAATGTTGCCTCTCAGTCTCACCTCGAGTATAAACATACACATGCAAGTGCAATTACAGTGTAGAACGAATCTCATTGGAGGGAGAATTTCTTGATTTGTGCTGCAGCCTAAACAATCACGGAGCGAACAGACTAAGGTCTTTTCAGCTTAGCTGGAATCAACTTAGAGGGCAAGTAATGAATCTAATTGTTACGCTAGTTTCCATGTCAGCAAAATAACAGATGTACAGTATAATGGAGGAGGGAAAACTTGGTTTTTGTTTGTTGAGCAGGTGCTACATTAACTATCACATGGAAGTTTCTCAAGTGCATTTGGAGCCAGTTGGAAGGGAGCCAAGAGCACAGCTTCCATTTCGTCCTCTGGACATCCAGCTGTGCAGCTGCATAAGCCCCCAGAAGCAGCTGAGGCAGTGAAGACAGTGACACCTTGTCACTTCTCCTTCAACCATTTCTAATGTCCCACCACAAATATCAAATAAATAAACCACCCAGGAACTGCTCTCCCCCAGCTACGTGTACCGTGACCCAGCTGCCAGATATGCCTGTCAGAGCGGGCTAGGCAGAGCGGGGGCACAGCAAGTTACCCCCGGCCTCCAGCAATTACTGCGCTCAGCACATCAGGGGATGGAAATAAGTCTGCACATGTGCTAAAAGGACTTTGGGGAAGGATCAGCAGGGCTGTATAGGCGACACAATGATAAGCTCTGTTGTAAAGAAAAGATTCGACATGCCAGGCAACTGCAGTCCCGCTGGAAACCAGCGTCTGTTTAATAGCAGTGCATAGAAAACTTAGCCTGCAATTAGCCTGAAGCTGTCATCAACGGGCAGAGGCTTAGCGCTGTTACAGGAGCTGAGGCGGCTATCAAGTGCGGTCTATCTTCTCCGAACAATTCGTCCATGGCCAAAAGTCTTAGAAACTCATGCTTATACTATGCACCAAGCTCTTCACCTAAACAGCGCTGAAGCTGTAGACAAGGGGAAAGTCCCAAAGATGGGAAGGCACCGTAATACAGATTCCCAGTGTTCAAATAAAATATGACTGCAAAACAACCTGGAACAAGAGTTCCCAGAAACGTGAAATGTTATAAGGTGTTTTTTAAGCTACAGAGGAAGGCAAAACTAATAGGTGCATGAGACAGCAATATTCACAAACATGTTCCTTGCAGGACTTAAATTATTGGCAACGGCTGAAAAAGGTTAGGTGGGTGGTTTTAAACAAATGCAAAACTAAGTAAACTCAAACATATGTTTTGATGTAATAGGCATTCAGAAACTTAGTGGAAGTAAGACAACCTGTGCGACACTGATAATAAGGACAACACTGTACACAATGTAAGGATAAAGTACTGGGCAGTTGTGCAGACTGCTATATTCTAAGGGATGAAAGTCAATAAATTTAATCTATTGGCAAGTATAAGAAATACCTATACACCTATACATTGAAAGTTCTATATTGACATTGAAAGATAAACATCAGAGCTGTGCCAGTGACTGAGCAGGATGGGAAATAATGGAGGCAGACTTCGGATATTACGACAGGGTGTGATGCAGAAATAAAATTTTTAGACTCTATCACCAACTGCTTATTGAAGTAACTAATTGGTGAAGCCACAAGGGAAGAAAATACCCTTATTTTAGTAGTGAATGGTGCCCAGGCTCTGTTTTGCTCTGCATGACTGTATTCAGTATGCTCAGATTCAGCATTCTTACTAGGAAAAAAAAACAACCAAAAACCAAAAAACAACTTCCAACCCTGTAACTGTAGTAGCTTATTTCAGAAAAAAAGGGAATCACTAAAAATTAGGAAGCTCGTTAAATTAAAAGGAGCAGTTAAAAGGATAAAAATGCTTACAGTTGCCATGGAGACAGTTTATAAAATAAAAACGAGATGTTCAGAGGAAGTGTATACTACAATCAAAAGACAGTAAAAACCTTAAGAAAAGTTAGCATAATTAAAAGGGACAGTACAAGAATCTATTAAAAGCTTCATGACATCTTTCAAAAATAGAAGTCTGTGAAAGAAACAGAAAACTAAGAGTAAAAAGGCTGATAAATGTATAATATGGTGTCAAAAGAGATTCTGAGAAAGAGCTTGCTCATCACATGGAAGCTGTATTTTTTCCAGAAGCACAAACCAGGTAGCAAATGAGTCTTCAGAGCTCAGAGGACACTGAAGTACAAGGGCACTCTAAGAAGCTGTATAATAAAAGATAAATGATTTGCATCAATATTTGTTACAGAGATGTTTGCAAGGTTTCTGCTAGAGGGAAGTTTGAGAAAGTGTTTAAAATTAAAATATCAACAGCTTCAGGGAAAAAAAAAAAAATCACAGATAACATTGTCCCAGCTGTCCTAAAACAATATCTCAGCTATGAATACCCTGGCACCCTGGTGGTGCATAGCTTTGTCACTCAACCTGGTCCTCAAGCTCGAGAGGTTTTGTTTTAAGAGTTGTAGGAGTTTTGTTTCAAGACTTTGTGGGAGGCTCTAGAGAAAAAAACCTGACAAATGAGACTGATTTCTGTACCAGGTAAGTTGTTCAATCACAGTAAGAATAACATTTGTAGATAATTAAATAATACAGTAAAAGCAGTCAATGCAGTCCTTGTAAGAGGAAATTACGCTGTGGGTACCCTAAGGGCCCGGGCAACTTTGCTAAAGGTTCCCTAAATGTTCCTGTTTGACAGATTTCTTCACCACAGGTTTAAAAAAGAAAAAATATAAATCATAAGATAAAGATAATAACTTACTAAGAAAGGAAAGCAGGGATCATAAATGGTGGGGGTTTTCATAGCAGATGGGTTCTGCCAGGGACGTGGATAGTGCGCAGGGACTGCATTGGAAACTGTGTTCATGTATGTTCGTGTTGTTTATAAAGTGCATGGAAATGGTGGCAGGAGATGTGGAAAAGCTCATTAATGATAACATTATCCATGGTATTCCAAAATAAACCCATGCGCATTTGTAACTGTACCTCACCACTGCACATCTGTGACAGAAAACTGTACTGTGTGACGGGGCAACAAAATGGCAAACGACATTCAGCGTCGGTAAACGTGCGGTGAGCGTCAGGGGACAAAAGCACACTGCCTGGACACGGCGCCCAGGTCCACGCTCGCTGTCGCTGCTTGATGCTGAAATCTGAAAGGCCCCATTGAAAGCCCTTCACAACATCCGTTAGATGCTGAGGAGGAGTCAGAACAGCAACCAGACTCTGTTAAACCCAGGGTAAGTACAAAAAAATGTCTGTATAAAAACAAGACACAGAAGTGTCATCTGGCTTCTTTGTGAGGAAAAGTTACACAGGTCTTCAACTTCGCAAAGAAATGATTGAGGGGAGAACTGTCAGAGCTTCATAAAAATATGAATAGAGAAAATGAATTCAGAATGATTACTCACAATTCTTCATAAAAGAAGAACTAGGAGAAACCCAGTGGAATTGGGTAGCAGGTTTAAACAAGCAAAACCCCTTTATTTTTATGCATTAGAAGATTACATTATAGAGCCCGTTGCCACAGGGTATTTAGATGCCAATAGTCTAAGACAAACATTAGATGCTATTAAACAAATTCATGGAAAAGTGGTTTATTAAACTTGAAGATACAATGCCATTTACTGCTCAGGGACCCCAAAACGTGGACTGGAAAAAGACAGGAGAAAGTAATGAGGTATGGTGTGCAATAAATTTTATATATATATATATATAAATATTGTATACTGCTAGCCTATTTCTCTGAGATTGCATTAAAGGTACCTGTGAAGGTATGGGACCAGACAGATCTTTAGCATGATTTGCAATAATGTTAATATTATTTTTCCTAAGTTGATACAGTGCCATAGACAGTGATTCTTCCTATTGCATTTTCCCATTTGTTACTGCTGAGATGAGTTCCTTCCTTCCTCAGACCCTAACGTATTTCTTCTCACATATAAAGAAGTTCTACCCCTATGCTGAAGACAGTCCTAACACATTTTTTAGTTATATTGCTGGTATCACGTTGCATACCTGGAATTTAATGAATGCCTAGCAGTGAAAGGGAAAAAGCAATCATCCTTACTGTGAAATTGCACATTCCTGAATCCAATAAGGTGAGACGTGTCAATTCATAGCTCCTGAGGCTGCAGCTTCAAAAACATTTCCTTTTTTTTAAAACAGATTAATTCTTGCTGGGGTCAATTCCTTGACCCAGTTCAAGGCCCAGCCACATGGTCATTAGCATTGCTGTAACTGTGTTTGCAGAAACGCACGGCCGGGTCTAGAAGGGGAAGGCAGGCCATCATTTCAGCAGCAATCTCCACTTATATTGATTGAAAAATCTTTGAGAGGAAAACAGGAAAATATAAGCAGAGTGATTTTTTTTTTTTTTTCTACACCAAGCAGCAGGGAATCTGCACTTTTCTAATCATGTCATCATACAAAGGTATTAAATAGGCAGACATAAAAGGCCAGGCTTCCTGCTGCAGGAATGAGGAGGGAAAGAGCTGCTTTTTGGAAGGCAGAGTGTCATCTTCCTGCAAGATACAGTGCTACGAGATAACACACAGCATCACACGTGTTATCTGAAGATCATTGCCAGATAAACTCAGACAAGTACTGGCTTGCATGGTTAGACTTTACTGCCCCAGCTAGCCATAACCCACGCTTCTCCTAATGCACCTCAGTTGACACCACACTTGATACTTTGCCACTCAAAATATTCAAACAAGGATCTTTTAATCTGGTGCTTAAAAAGTTTGAATGGACAACAATGAAAAACTGTTAGCTAATGAAAAAGAGTAGTTTGTCCCACACAGTGTTAATTAAGCATTCCTAAAGATCCAGTTTCAGCTTTCATTATATCGCATTGACATTTAATGCTTTGGGATGTGCTGAGGAAAATTCTCTTATTTCAAAACCCCTGCTGAAGCAGGGAGGGAAATTACCTTACTGCCATCCTCTCTTACAGTCTGCCAAGTAGTGCTATAAAATAATAAATATAATGTAAAAAGATGCAAGCATTAGACCTTTGATCTCATCTATACACATCAATAAAATCACTGCAAAGCAAAGAGGTGGGCAGCTGTACTCCCAGTTCTGAAACCTCTAAAATACAGTAATTACCTCCCCTTGACACACTGATGTACCTATCCACCGAGCTGCTAGACATCCATCACTGAACAATAGGCAACTGGTGCCCGTGTGACAGATAGGACTTTGCCTGTCAGTTGGAGCTTTGCCTCTGATGGCACGCTCAGGCTGTATCACAGTGCCCTGCAAGAACTATTCCTCTAGAAATGTGTGTCAGGAGCGCAGGCAGGCTTTCTGCCGTGGTCAGCGGTAATATCCTTTCAACATCAGTGTAAGCAAGTGCCTGCATTTACACTGCACCGTCTGAGTGGGGCTATCAAAGCTGCAACAGCTTCTGTCATCATCTTGGTTCTGGTTTGCATTCTTCCTCGCAGCCTTAAAGCAGGTCCACATGCTATTCTGTACCTTATCAATAAAGAATGCATGCTTGCATTCCTCACACTGAGGTAGCTAGTGGGGTTTACTTTGACATCTGTTTCTACACCAGCCAAAGACCTAATTTTCCACGTTTTTCTTCACAGCACAGAGCAGGGATGTGTCTCTTGATGCAAAAGTGGTTGGCAAACAGCCTCCCAGCTTTGCACATTAATCTTGCAGAAAGTGGCACTCATTGAGTCTTTCTCCGAATTCAGACCCTGAGACAGGATGTGTCTTAGAGAACGAGCTTTAAGATGAACCCTTCCATTTACAAGACACGGCGTTCCCTGAACCCTCACTACCCAAGGAGATGAGGAGCCGAGAATAATGGAAAAGAAGGTGAGTCACTCTTTTTCCCCAGCCCAACTTATACGCCATGATACTTAAGCAGTAGGCAACTGGCCCAGCAAGGGGTTTGAGTGTTGCCTCATTCTTGGTACGTTGGCACCTTATAGTCAGAGAAGCAGGTGCCCCAGGGACTGACTGAGGAAGACTAAAACCTCTTGCTTTGAAGGGAGTAAGTCTACCCATGGCCACTGCGGATCACCCTACGGAGCTAGAGGGCAGGCTAGGTCCTCAGGCACTGGAGGTCTAACTTGCTTCAGTCTAAACACACTCCTGAGGAAAATGCCAGTGTTATTTATGCTGCGAACACTGTCTGAAGTAATTCCTAAAAACTTTGCCATATGCCTATTGCCATAATGGCACCCCCTTCCTCAGTCATGTACCCCAATATCCCCTCCACAAAGGAGATGAACAATTAATATTTAGACTCATTATAGTACAGGCTGTTGGACATTAAAATTCATACCCACGTTTCAGTCTGCGATGGCGAAGAGCTGCACACCCCGGTCACCTGAGGAAACTGCAAGCACAACGCAGAAACTCACTGAAGATGTGGACTGATGATATCTGGAGGAAGCATTCGCCCTCATTTCAAAAGCATCGGAGGATAACATTCTTCAAAGAAGAATGATCCTTAAGCCCTTTATCTTCTCAAAGAATGACCTGATGACGTTTAATGGTATGATTAGGCATAGCTATGGTTTAACGCATATTTAAAAGATTGTTTCTGTGATTAACTGGTTGTCAGAAAGCAAGCATCTAATGACAATGGAAAAGGAATTTCATCAGTGCCTTCAAAAAGATGATTTGCACTCATGGTCTTGATATGCAGCTCTTTAATTGGGTCATCTCTTAGTGTTGTCTCAGAAGCAGAATTGTGGGTTACTTTAAAATTGAATTTTAAAAAGGACAATGAAAGGGGTCTCTTCTCAGGTAGGCTAACAGAATCAGCAGTCAAAATATCTGAATCTAGATAACAGAGGTGCTATTGTTTCTCGCATCAATTTACATATGCCTTTTTGGGACAGGGGAGAGACGGGAAGGATGTAGAGGGCAAAAATGTACTTCTGCTGAAATTAAATATAGATGTATGGAGCCCTCAGATTTTAGGCCATGGCTTCAATGCTTGAATCCAGATCACGGAAATTATGAGCTGCTAGAGTTCAGCTTATTAAAGGTCAGAGGATCCAAAGGACTGACTGACGTGTGTTGGGTATTACGCAAAAGAGCATGCTGTGGTACGCAACACATGTTGAAGCCTTCAAACACATGTACAGAAGCCAGAGGCTGAAATTAAGTCACTGCTACAGCACAAGGTACAAGCTTTGCAGGAACATGCAAATAAGTCTGATTAACCAGACACCATACTTGTAAAACTTTCTGCTTTTTTTTCCCCTCTTCCATCTGAAGTATTGAAGCATCTTTGATCAAGTGGAAGAACACTGAAGGGCTCATCTTCCACCTCAGCCCAAACCCGCAGATTTTACCATTATTCAGCATTTATATAACATAAATGACCAGACTCGTATAGGGGAAAGCTAGCTATGTAGTTCTAATGGAGTCACTTTCTTGGGTTTCAGGAAATAGAAAGGTTAAGGGGGGCATCTCCATGGCTCCTTTAATAGCTGTCATGTATTGCTTAGCCAGAGATGTTGAATTCTCTGATATATTGAAGGGAAAGCAGGGGAATTGTGCCCTCCCCAGCAAAATATCTCCTCTGTCCCTGTGTGCAGATTTTCCCCCAAGACAAGGAAAACTAGCCCAAGAATTTGCCTTGTGTTTTCCTATTTGCACAGGAGAACTCAAATAAATGAGCTTGTAATGAACAATCTGCCAGTAAGCACTGCAAACATATTATTTACACAGAACCACACACCAGAATACCTACATAATCAAAAGCACACCTGCAGCTTTAATTATATGAAAATCATGTCAACAAAAAGCAATAAAAGCACCATGTTTCCACCGTTTTATTTTAATCCGCATGTTTCATTTCAGTCCTACAGAGGCTTTCAGATCCAGAAGTTAATTCTAAGCTTGGCTCTAGAGCCTGGAATGATTCTAAGCTCTAGGCTGACTGAGGAAGCCAAAAATTGATATATTTTCCCAGGTAATGGCCTCTCATACTAGAAGACAAATGTCTACAAGTGTTCCTGACTTTTGACTTTGGCTGAACCTTTTTTTAAGCATTTAGCCCTAATATTGTATTGTGTCAAAAGTGACATCTGCTGTTGCCTCAAAGGCTAAAGATGTTTCAAAAGTACCTTGCTGTGCGACAAAGCACAGGGACAGAATGACATTCTCTCAGTACCAATACAGAACTTCATTAAAACTGAAAACAGTTTTGTCATTAAACTTGTATTTTCTCATTGTTTTTAGCTTCCAGTTTCCATAGCCCCAATCCAGTCTTTGTGCCTTTTTGGTGTTTATATATAGCTTATAGGAGTTTATACAACTGCTTCCCTAAAAATAAATCTTCAATAGTAATTAAGTTCTAATAACGTTACAGATACAGACAAATTAGCAACTTCAGCACTCAGAGGTATAGTACAGGTATTGCATTTATTTATGTAGCACATCTGTGTTACCAGTCATAAAAGGTAAAGAATTTTCCATCTCCTTTTGCATCATCTTCTTATGCAGCTAACATTCTGAGGTAGGTTTGCTGAGGAAACATTTTTTTCCTGCTGAAGTCTGTAAAATTTCCAAAAATAAATTCTAAATTAGAGCAAAAAAGTAAAGGCAAACTTCAAAACTTGGTATTTTCTAAAAATATCAAAACAAATGCTTGTTAAAAACTAACTTATTACCTTTAATTGACTTCTAATCAAAAGTCCTAAGGAACTGAGAAAATTAAAATCATGGCTTTTGCTAATGTCAACTTTTTGGCAGTTTCATATCTTTGCAGGGAGAAAAATAGTCTGAGAAAAAGAGTCTAATAGATATCTAGGAAAATATGTCAGTGTGTCTCAGCTTGGAAGGAACTGAAGGGAGAAACCATCTCATTTGTGCTTGCCTTTAGCGGCCTTCAAACCATCAACAGCCCAGAGCCTGAGTGAATGCAGTCCACGAACCAGCGCTCAAATCCCTTTTCACGGTGACCTCACTGGCTGTGAAGAGCTGACAGCGGTACGGAGCTGCAGCGACTGCGTGGATGGAGAGCACGACGAGGCTGGAGAGTCACACACTGACCCACTGAATGGCAACACACTTAGACACTGAGCTGTGCTACTGAGAGAAAGAAAGGGACACCACAGTCATTTTAGTTCCCTGTTAAATACACATTTTCCTTGCTTATAATATGAGTTGCACCTACTCAATCTTGTAATGTTTCAGTTTTCTCTACCAGTAGTCAGTTTTGCAAAATATAGTATGAAAATTATTTGAAGGGACCACTGACAGTTTAAAAACTTATACTAAGGATGATTTTGAAATCTTCTGAAATACAAATGAAAATATTTTTGCAAGGTTTTCCCCAGACTCCTATAAATGCTGAAGTTTTCAGGCTATGAGACTCTCATTGTAAAGTCCTCTCCTCCACGTTTTTTCTCTGCAAGAATGGTACTTGAAAGCTAAAGAATTAATGGTTGAAGGCATATGTCTGCCAGAACCAAAGCATATCACTGTTTGATAAATTTTTCCTCATTACTTATGTTAATGAAAAGCTTTGGAGGGTTAGAGAATTTTTCTGTCTCTCTCCTTTCCTTCCTTCCTTCCTTCCTTCCTTCCTTCCTTCCTTCCTTCCTTCCTTCCTTCCTTCCTTCCTCCTTCTCTCCATTGCTCCTTCCAACACCCCAAAGAAACCAGCGAAATAGATTAATTTTGGTGATTTCCTTTCTTGCTCTTCTTTACCTTTGTGAAAACACTTCTCTGGAGTCAACTCTGTGTTTGGCAGAGGACACAGGTTGATATCAGAGTGGGAAGAGTGGGCTATTACCTTACCTACACACTTCTGCCTATGCACACGCTCTCAGGGTCAGCCCTAGATTTCGCGTCAGTTCACATAGGCACAAGTTGGTGCCCCCAGAGCTGTGGCACTCGGTACCAGTTTGTGCCAGCTCTCGAAATGGACACGCTGCTGGCCTTGCCTTTCCTATGGCTCATCCTCCTGGACAGACTTACTAACTGGCCACAGATGTTTTCAGGATCACTTGTGCTGGGAAGGGACTAGAATGAGAGTTTGGGGAGCTGGAGGTAATTTTAATGTCCTCCTGATACCAATCACTTTATCAAGGTGGGAAAGTCAGTACTTGGTATTGTCTGTGCTCATTCTTTTAGTTTACATGAGACTTTTGCTTTACATGAGACTCAGGTTCAAAACCTGTCAATAAAGAAAGTCTTCTGCCCTTCTAAAATTATCTGACACATTTTTCTATGTCCTGTTCCTCAGACACAACCATGGAATCCCTATTTGGGAAAAATTCCTTCTATTGTTGTCAGCAAGGGAGCAAGAGATCAGGACCAAGCCTTCTACTAAGATAGTGGCTTCCCCTATGAATGGTAACTATTGCATGTCTGAGGCTATTCTTTTTCAGTTAGATCTTACGAAAGACTCGTGGTGGCATTTTACAGTTGGATGGCTGAGCTGTTCACTCCCTGAGCTGCCCACCCGACCCCTGTGGGGGACATTGCTAGCTCAGGACAGCATCATCTAAGCTGTTCACAACTCAGCTCCTGTTTTCAGCTGGTCGTGTAAGGTAAACCAGCTCTGATTTCAGTTTACCTTAGTGTGTTGCACAAATCACTGTGGCAATTCAAATGGTGCCTTCCCATCTTTGGGACTTTCCCACGTCTACAGCTTCAGCACTGTTTAGGTGAAGAGTTTTGTGCAAAGTATAAGCACGAGTTTCCAAGACTTTATGGGAAATCCCTAACTTGTGGGCAACATCATCCAGAAGACAGGCAGGGCAGACAGCTAGAGGCTGTCTTCAGACATCTGATTTTAATTTACTGCAGTGAGTTGGGCAGAGTTCTTATTTCCATGTACTTGCATTTGGGAGTAGGTTGGATTTCCAAAAGCACTAAGTGGTTCAGGAGCATAACAACTGTAAAAAATTAATCAGACTAGTGAGCCCAAGTCACTTTGGGACAGTTAAGAATTTCACTGATCACAGTTAGAGCACTTTTTATATCCTCGTCCGTTTGCCTTCTAGCATAAGGACTGTCTGTTTTATTTATGCTTCATTTATTATGAAAAAACACCCAATATTTCATGTTGGCAAGACAGTGCCTGTATCTAGTGGGAAGCAGCATAATGAAATCACTATTAGGACAAGATTTTCATCTCTCCTAGAGGGGAAAGGCAGGATATCCCAAATAAGCAACACACATTTATTCAGACTCTTTTCATGACGAAAACCATCAGCTGACTTTCACACAGAGGCAAACCCAGCCCTCATATAACGTGAGCAAAATCAGTGGTAGCATTATCAGGGTTGAATTTGATTCTATAGATCTCAGTACAAACATATTTACAGAATATGTGCACATTGTATAACCACACACCTACACTTTTGTTCTGTGACAAATAAGGTTAACGTATTAAACAAAACAAAACAAAACAAAAAAGACAACAAAGAAGCTGCATAAAAACACATCCTGTATTGACTGAAAGTCCTGAAATCCATTACACTGTCAGCTAGGAAAAATGGAAAGCAACCCACTTTGAACAGATTTCACCTAATGAATGGATTTCTCCCATCTCTGAACAGAGAGCACTTAGAGAAAGCCAACAAAATTGTCAAAACACAGACACCAGCAAAACAATAAGGAATAACTTTATTTTCCAGTAATGTGCATTAGTTCTATGCTCAAAGTCTTTCTGTGCTCCACAGCAACACAGAACTCTTCTAAATACCCCAGCAACTGCCTTTTAATCCTAGGGCAAGGAAAAGACACACAGTACACGGACCTTAGCATTAATGCTTGAACCCTTCCCTCTATCTTTCCTCTGCTTGCCTTGTTTCAAGTGTGTGGTCCATGACACAAATTCACTTCATTGTTAGATCAAAGAAGGCATTTTAGCTTACACCCCACAGGCATGTAGTTCACAGACAAATTATTCCCAGTTTCCACTTCTATACTTCAAATGTGTTAAGAATACAGCATGAAAGCTAAAAATAGTTCAGTGTGTATGCTGTATAAACACAACTAATGAGGACTCCCTTCATTTAGTCCTCTCCAAATCTCAAGCTTTTAATAGCAGAGATAAATGGCTTGGTCTTCTCATGAAGTTTAGCAGCCTTGATGAAACTGAAGAGAAATTCATTCTGATTAAATGTCTGTCAGGGTTCCTTGGTAAAGTGAATCCAGTGGCGTTCCCCTCATTTCCTACTGAACTGTAGCTGACCTCTTTCTACCCCTTTGCAATCTGGAAAATTGGCAACCTTCAAAAAAAAAAAAATACCCAGTTCCCCTAAGTCAAAGCAGAGATTTGTCAAACAGCCTGATCTACAGAAGGGATTTTAGTGTCAGGTCCTCTAATGCTCTCATGGGGAGAATGAGCATGTGGAGTGGAATTCCTCACCTTGCACAGCAAGGAGGGGAGTGGTCCTCCCATTCAAACACCAGTCTTTTAATTCAGTTGTCACTGTGACCTTTGGAGAAGAATCTGAAAGCTGCATTGATCTTAAAAGGGAACACAACCCTTATGATTCCCAAACTTTGCAGAATAACTTAAACATTTTGAGTCACATTAATGTAATCTAGAGAAGGTTTTCAGTGTTTCCGTCTGCGCCTAAGTGAGTCACCTTTGGGTTCCTTTGCAGTTAATGGAGAGGACATAGTATTTCCAGTTTCCTATTTGTCTCATGATAACACAGAGGTGCGAATTAAATCACGTGGATCATGGCCTAAAAGTGACTTTCCTTCTTTACACAGCTATAAAAGTAAAAAAGGGTGGTGACTTAGGATGTAGACATCTACCTGTAAATGTCCAAATTTTTTTTTTTCAGCCCAAAACTGTGACTGGATTTCATTCTGTTTAAATGGTAGACTTCATATCTATGCTCTTTATCACCAAAGTACCAGTGCCAGTAATGAATGGAGGCATGCCAGCTCTTAGTTGAAAAGAGCAGCCCAAGGGTAAGGGGATTTTGCAATTCCGTTTCCAAGGCCTGTCCACGAGAGCTCCGTGGTGTTCGGTTTACATTACCACACCTACCAATGCCACCATTTCTTATAGACAACTGACAGTATAATAAACATTATCATCCCTAGAGAGTGATCATTTTCAGTCATTATCAGTCTGTTAGGGATTTATGATGCACTGTTTTGTTGCATCATTTTTCAAATCACTCCCAGGCAAGGATACAGCCAGGAGGGCTGGACAGACAGCTACTCAAAAACCGACACAGACAATGCAGGGTCGCATTAACAAAGTCATAACATTTCCTTCTTCTTTTGTATCTTCCATGTAATTTATTCAAGGAATTATTGACCACAAAACAGACAGGGTGTGCTCAGTCTCTTCTTGGCTTTGAGAGTTTTGCTTTATATTGTATATGACGTAGTCTGCATCCAACTCTCAGCACAGACAAAGTACGATCCCTCAGAATTTCTTCATGTGAACAGATCTTAAAAAAATTAGTTTGGACCACCAAAGTCAATAGGAATATTGCAGGAATAGGACTATAAAATCACTGCAAAGACAGTAAGCAACCTCCCCCATTTTATGCCAGCTTATTTGTTGTGCTTTGCCAATCAGTCAAGAGGGATTTATGCATTGCTGATGAAGAACAGCCTTAGCTAGTAAATCTGGCATAATATGAACAAGCATCTGTTTATAGCTAGAAAGAAAAGCCAAAATGTTTCCTAATAGCAACCCCTTTAAAAATACTCCCATTTTATATTAAACCAGACAGAACCATAAATTTCTTCTTTATACCTAGAACTCCACTTCTAGGCAATAGTTGACCTAATGGCTTCCATTAGTTGGTACAACATAAGCATTACAGTTATATGATTTCTTGAACGTTTACTAAAATATTGCTTTATACTTGTAGGACCACAAAGTAATCTAGCTCTCAAGCCTCAAGATAGATGAAGTGACAAACAGTTACTCCCATGCTTTCACTTCTGCTTCTGTCTACCTTCCACAAAATCATTATGTAAATGAAAATGTACTACGAAAATCCACGTGAAGTTCATTGACAGCAATATCTACAAGTTCTTCCCCTGACTGCAGCAACACAAGACCTTTCACATAGTTCTCCTTGTACAGTGCACCTTCATTCACACTTTGTAGACGTGGCACTTCGGGACGTAGTTTAGTAGACATGGTGGTGTTGGGTCCACGGTGGGACTTGATGATCTTAGAGGTCTTTTTCAACCTTAAGATTCTATGATTCTATGAGAAAGTAAGGCATGGCAAAGTGAAGCCAAGTGATCTGCCCAAGGTGAAACAGGAGACGCATGACAAAGCCAGGAATCGATCTGTTCATTCCTGAGTTCCAAGCTAGCACCTATCTTCAAGTCTAGCTCTGGTTCCTTACAGTACTGCCAGTACAATACTTAAGCCTTGTTCCTTAAACCCTGGTGGGTGAAAAGCAATACATACCATTATTTCTATTTTTAAATGCAAGACCAGAAAAGGAAATGCTGTGCAGAAGGTAAATATTTCAAAGGTCTTATCATAACGCCTCTCCATCACCGAAGAAATGATGAGGCTGGGACTCAGCATGATCTGTACTTCTGACAATGAAGGGAAAAAACCCACCACAAGAAGGACAGTAATTTGGAGTCCAGTGATATCTATTCCTGATGCACATCTATCTTGCTCGTGTCACTCAGCTCACTGACAAATATAAGCAGTAATCATCTGCTAACAGTTAGCTCTGTCTAGACATAGTGTGCTCTTCATTAGCTAATTGTTCACACCTCTCCCCATAGGCTGCAAGACAGCAAGAGAAATAGAGGCAGGATGTGTATCTGTGCAGCACAACCGATTCAGTAAATGAAGAGCAGGCTTTTCACACTGCACCGTTAACCCACCAGTTAAACCAGCGGCTGAGTTGCCTCCATCAGGACCTCTGAAAGTCATCACTTCAAAGCCTTACACAAGCATCTGCACCACTCACTTCATGTATGTGAAATTTTCTTACCTCAGACAACTTCAGAGTCCTTCCTGGTGCAGAACTTTCCTGCTTTGGGGGGCTAAAGAAGGGGGAAAAAGGAAAAAAATTGTGAAGACTCTGTAGGACTCAATAGCTCAAGCTAAGTGTGATACAAAACGTTCCCCACAGTTTGGCAATTATCAAAATGCTGAATATATATCATAATCCAATATTACTGTGTGTTTTTTTCTAGAAATTAAAGAAATATTGTATAAATCTAGCTCCTCGGAAGCATTACAGATTCCAGAATACAGTCTCCAAAATTATTCCTCTTTATACATGAGTTTAGTTGTATTGAATGGATTATGACTGGAGTTAGTCAGAAATGTCTCAATGGAACAATTCATTTTGTTAGAACAAAAGCATTTCATGGGAACATACCTGAGTGAAGCAAGGAACTTGAATTTAAATCTCCTAGAGCCTAAAAGGTGCTGCTTACCCTTGAGAAGGATTTTCTTACAGTTACCTGGTAATTGTAAGGATTTCTGTTTGTATAATAAACAAAAGCACTTTGTTTATATAATTGTGGCGAGAGCTCCTTACCCATCAGTCATAAGACCGATGACCCTGACTTGCAGTCTCTATTGGATTCAACTGACGAGTGTGGAAGGGACAACTCCTGCTGCCCACCTCACTGCTGGCCATGCCAGGTTTCTGTCCTTCTCACGGGAGCAGTGAGTGCAATACATGCTGGCCGCTCAGCCACCCTCATCTGCAGCCACAAACATACATCCATCAGTTTCCACTTCCATAAGCCGCCTTGGGAGTTAACACCAAGCCACGGAGTGAGGCAACACCCATCCTGCTGCCTCTGCTACGCAGCTCTGGTAGCAGCATGGGGCGGGCAGCTGAAGGCGGCAGCTTGTCGTTTAAAACAGAGTGGCCATAGGGGCTGATGTATAGAAGACAGACAGAGACTTGAATGTGTATTTCACATAGTCTGTCTGCATTGCCACTGGAGTTGTTTCCTGTCTGATATGAACGCTTTTTAATCTCAGCATTTCGCGTGAGAGAAATTTTCTGTCTCCAGGTTCTAACTGTGTTTGGTCAGCATTAGCGCCATCGAACTCTGAAGCAAAAGCTCAAAGTTTATTAAATATTCCACTGAAATAAAAAGGATAATACTGCATGACTTTGTAACAGGGAGGTAGGAAGTTTCATCTTCATCGGTTGTGTCAAGTTTTGGTAAGTACGGGCCGCTTTGAAAGGAAAACAACTGCAGCAATTATGACTGGAAAAATGCATTAGGGAATTAGAGCAAGAGTCTTCACCCACCCATGGAAAGCAATGGAAAATGAGGACCAGACGCCATTTGGCTCACGCAGCCACTGTCACAGCAGCTAACTGGCTGACTCCTGGCATTTCTGCACCAATCTGATTGACTAGCCAGTGCAATCCTATAGCACGCCTCACAGCATATTTTTCATCATAAATGCCTCAGAAATGTCTGTTTCAACACCCATGCTTTTCACAAGACTGTCATTTTACAGTGTGCAGTTAACTGATCCTCAGTCAGGTCTGAAAGCCACTTCAAAGCTCTGTCCAAATGTTTGTGTCTTCACTGTTTCTGCATTCACCGTGTGTGTTTGAAACACATCCTCCTCCCAAAATGCAGCAAACACATGGCTTTTTATAAAAATAATATACTACATGAGTTTGAGGCCTTGCCTAGAATAAAATATACATGCCATAACCATCCTGCCCCTAGCTTTCTGCTTTGCCATCTAGCTCGCCCCTTTGCCGCCTATGGATGGTGCACCTTCCGCTTGTTGCAATCAGCATATCATATTTGTGTATAGATGTATATACACAACGTACTGCATATGCATTGTATACACACAATACACGCTGTGTGCACATGTGATTTAGATAGATACAGGGAAATGTGCATTGCTCCTGATCAGGAAAACATCACATAGCAAGGTTATTTATCTCCTTTAACATAAGTAAGCCAAGTGATTCATTGTATGCGAACCAAGAAACTTAAATTGTATATTATTTTCAGCTCTTTGATGTGAGCATGAATTTTACTGGCTTAAATATTTGAAAGGTTATGCTCATTTTGTCATAATTTCCACTTTATTTGATCTTTCTTTTATGGTGTTTTCTCCTAAAAAAAAAAAAAAAAAGAAAGAAATATATAAAAAGAAAAAAAAGAAGAGGAAAACCAGTTATTTTAAAAAGTGCAAAACAATGAGGCTTAAATAATACATTGGCATTTAAAGGAAATAAAACTTTACCTGATTTAAGCAGAACTCTGCATGTTCTGTATTCGATACAATGGGAAACTGCTTTTGGCATTCACACAGCGATATATGAGCAATCAGGTATTTTATTATAGAGAAGGTAACTCCATTACATGTAATCTTACAGAGTCAACATCAAAAACATTTTATAGATTCTGCTTTGCTCCAACCAAACTGTGCACAAAGGAAATTCTTCCTATGAAACTTTATTGAAGAGACTGTGGTCACAGTTCCTCACAGTATATAGTTTGCTACTGCCCTAAAATACCTAGTAATAGAAAGAATTATTAAAATAGTTAGATGTAATAGCACATGCCTGGGATACTGTTCCAACCTGCAGAATTCAAACTGACTTCAAGAAACCCTATAATCAGGGAAGATGGGACTATTCAAAAAGTCACAAGGTTGGTTTTTTCCAGCTGCTACAATCATTCCTCTCTAGCTATTAGCTGAAGGAGGGTAGCCTTCACTTAAACACCACTCTCCTTCCAGAGTAGAAGCAAAACATTTCAAATACAGACCCTCTCTATATGGGCAATCTCTTAAACATGCCAGGAACATCACCCACTAAGGACCTTGTCCTTCATTATTTGACTACTTCTCAATCATCACCTGAAATTTGAAGGCAACTACTGAAATGTGTAATCACAACTCCATATACCTCTTCCTGATTCGGTTTGGCTCTGATAAAGAACAGCCTTTATCCTTCATTATACTAATTCTCAATTTCAGAGGAGAAGCCAAATACCAGGATAAACATAACTTATGTTTTATTCATGCAAATCCCCTTTTGACAGCTGGGTAACTAGATGCATTTCATTTTTAATAAATTTAACAAAGATAAGCACAAAATGAATACAGTTTGTAGGGCTGGCCCCAAACTGGCTAATTCAAGTGCCTGAAGTGACACAATAAATAGGGAACTTTGGCTGACTCATGGCTGACAGCGTGTAGTTTACACTGAAGTCAAACCTGATCCTTGCTCTTATAAGGAAATATTTCCCAGAAATGCATGCATCGTCCCTGGAAGTTCTAGTATTGCACATCATTCTCCTGAGATGCAGTCAGCGCCCCTCTCCTATCCTTTCTGTATCTTGTACTTTTTAAACCTGAGAAGAGTAGTTCATGCAAGGGAGATTTAAGACCCAAACCTCCTGTCCTGTCCTGTAATTTAAAGATTCAGTAAGAATCACCCATTGCTGGACAAGTGCATCTTTTGCACTGGCAAGTTCTACCTTTTTTTTAGTCCATAAACTTCTGTGTAACATGCCTTGGACTTCATTGAGTATTTCTCTTCATAGGGTAAATTCTTCCTGCTGTATTTACCACTCTATGGCAAATTAATACTACAAATCCTTTATAATTAGGATTTGGTTTTAAGCCTAATTGCAAAAGAATGTCTTTATCTTGAGAGATTATACTATGCAGCTCATGTTTTGCCAATAATAATAGAAGAACTTACCCTCCATTCTCATAATTGATCAAACAGCATCCTACAGTTTGGTTATACACTGGCGTTTTTTAGCAGATTTAATGACTGCACTATAGAACCTCATTCACTTAAATCACTGTAAATCATTCAAATATGCCTACATTCTTAATTAAAACCAAAGTGGTCTGACCAGCTTATCACATGTTCATAAACTGTCATAAAATTAAATCAGTGTACAAACAACATGTGGACTAGTTTTAAGTAGGAGAAGACAAAAAGATATCTTAAACCCCTTCCCTGTAAAGTTATCAATTTTATCTGGCCCAAAGCTCAGCTTCCCATTCTATGAACACAATTTGTATATTCCAGACTCCACGCTCCGCAAATTATGTACTCAGTTTGCCAAGTACTTGCAATCATCATGTTTTGGAATGTGCTTTTCTGTTTATCAATGTTCTTTAAAAAACAATCCCAGACCTCAGCACCTTCCCACTGAAGCCATTGACAAATTTGCTCTGATTTCGGAAAGGTGTCCACGTTCTTATTTTTACTGCTGTATATGCAGTTTCTAGAACCGCTGAATTATAAAACGTATGGTATGGAAAATTATATTTATGTTCAATAAATTAGTTCCATATTACTCTAAGCTGCCTTTATGCATTGTCATTTTTATTGCATCCACCACTTTTTATAGCACTGCACTAACCGTTTTGCTATGTGAGAGCAAGTCCTGGGAAATGCTTGACTAAAGAATAAGACAGAACTTGTATGAGAACTCAAAGTACATACGGCACGCAACCTCGACATCCCGAAAGCATTGTTCCACTAAGAAATTACAAGGTTCTTTCCAGTAGTTCCTGTTAACAAGACTTTTCTTTACATTGACAGTCAATTTTAAGCAGCAAACATATTTGTGGGAGCTTGTCTGTTAAAGGATGGGAGAAAAGGGTTATATTTGACAAATTCCTCATTTCAAATCATGCAAATAATTGGCTCCATGGGGTGCTTATTCTAGAGAGATGTTTCACAACCTGAAAGAGGGAATTGATAGACTGAAACTGTGAGGTAAAACAGTGAGAAGGAATGAGAAAGCACATCCCATAGAAAATTGGAGAAATATTAGGTTTTCATGTTTTGCAGTAAGCGCTATTGAAATTGCAATCAAACTGAAGAAAACATTCAAAGGGTTGTTTTTTCTCATGACTTCTGTAACACATGATGCTCCCTTAGGCAAAAATCTTCTTAGAGCTGCCATACTGCAAACCTTTCCAGCTTAATGCTGTCTCACTGAGGTGACTTGTAAAAGGGGCAAATCAAACTGGCTGAGCAATTATTAAACAAATCCATGATTTCACAAGAAATGTGCTGGGACATATTCGCTTGCTGCTTTGTGCTGCTGGAATAATGCAAAGCAGCCGAATGAGCACCTGAATGTAGCAGAACTTGAGCTGCTAATCTGAATTAAAGACCAATTCATTGACGGTTTAATCCATGTTAGCTATTTTAGCCAAGGTTTACTTGGATTAAGGATGTACTGTTTTGGGATTCAGTCATATCTTGAGAACTCTGTTCCCCATGGAGAAAGTCTCTATCTTTTACTGAGTTTCTCAAAGTGAGTACATGATCACTCCAGTGACTTCTGTTGCAGCGTTATACCAGGCTCTGGGCAAACGCAGAGTTTGGATGGAATCCTGCCCCTCTCAAAGATGCAAAACTTTTGTTTTCTGTTCACTATTGACAGGAAGCAGAGAAGGAGGGGGAGTTGCAGGAAAGGAAGGGGACAGTAAAATCTGGGCTTCCCAACTGAGCCTAGATAATCTCTTTTTTAAATAAGGAGTAGCCCAAGAGCTCAGATTTCTGTGTTTGGAAAGAGGTATGAGGAGAACAAAGTGCCTCAATGTACCCCCAGGTATTGCAGAAAAGAGACCTTGTGCTGGAAGGGTGTTGCACCCTTCCCTCCGAGACCACCTCCCCTTTCAAGAAGAGGTGAACAGAGGTCCCCTGAGTGTTGCTGGACTGTGTAATAGCATCAGCATCTATGCTTTTCATTTTTTTTCTTCAAAAGTAAACCAGGACAACAGTGTGTATTGATTCTTTGGAAGAATGATGTCCCCATAAGAAAAACATAGAACTGCGCTGACAGAGGACATCCTGGAGTGAAGGCACAAACAGCAGACATACCTTCCTGCTCATGGTCTGCAATTTTAATGTAATTGAACATCAAAATTTTGCCAAACCCTTAAAGTCCTTTGGGAAGATAACCTCCTAATTGTCTTCTGAGGCTCACTGAGGCTACTACAGCTCAAAGCCTTAGGCCATAGGTCATCTTGCCTGCCTCTTTTCACACAAAGTACGCAAATTTCTACCTGATGTGTGTAAAATTCTCAATATAGGCAAGGCAAGATGAAGTTTTAAAAAAATGTAACTAATCAAGATTTTTCCATTGTTTTTTATTTTACTAGGTCTGTCCATATTAAAACAAATCTGTTCTATTTGCACTAGGACTGTGAACATGTATGAGTTCAAAAACATCACATTATCTTTTTTTCCCCCAATGTCAACATGGCACATACATGAAATGTTACTTTTTTGTCTTTATGATAAATCACTTTCTCTAGACAAAGTGCATGAATACTGTGGTCATAACCCTGTTCAATTAGTAATACTACCTCCCTAAACTCTGATCAGGTTCTGAGGATCAGTGGTCAGATGGGCTTAACTGATAGCAAGAGTCACTGATTTATTTACCTCTTTTATAAGAATACTTCACCATGTTTTCTTTTCAAAACAATTAGAAATCATCAATAATCACTGTATGGCTCAGCCACTGTTCCCTACGCTGTTCGATGCACATCTTTAAACCACAACCATACCTTGAGGTTCCACAAGAACTGAATACTCTGGGAAGGGAGAGCAAGGTAAGGCCTAGAAAATACCAAGATAAAGCTGGGACATAGAATCATCCTCTCAGACTCACTCATGGATTTTTTATCTAGCCGCTGGTTGTATTTTCGAACGCTAAAAAACACAAGGACTTGCACACAGTACTTCACACTCAAGGATTCAAGAGATGTGATGATGATAATTCATCACCTGATATAGTTGGAGATGTCCCTGCTCATTGCAGGGGGGTTAGGCTAGTTGACCTTTAAAGGTCCCTTTCAACCCAAACTAGTCTATGATTCTATGATTCTAGGTTCAGATAAAAAAGGCATTACACTTACCCAGTCTGATTCATGTCCCAGGATCCCCAAATGGACTTTATGAACTGGACTGATTGGACACCCTAGGCAGCCCATGGTAAACATGTTTGGCCCTTTTGACTAGGTTAGCATCCAGGGAAACTGCCAGGCAATCCATGCAGAATTCTTATTTTACTTGCCCAGTGTTCATTCTTGCAAGAACTTTTTCTATGACCTTATGGGTTCTTTAAGAGTATGGCATACTCTAGTGACCAAATTATTTCCACAAAACCAGAGGCCAGTACAAGTTATCTTCCTAATACAGATAAAGCAAAAAAAAAGTACCTATCTTACCTAAGATGTATCTGCAAAGACAAATATTGAGTGACGGTAATAATTTACCACTGCTGCAACTTAACGAAATGGGTAGGTCAAGCCTGCTGAACGTCAGCATCTTGAGGATTAATATAAATGTTCACATCAATCAGTGGTATTTATTTTCTCCTTCCACAAAGAGAAAAGATGAAAGAAAGAAAGTGAATATACTGAAAAGCCTAGATTTAAAATGAAGGAAAGCTAAAGGATTGTTCTTTAAAGGAACCCACTAATTCTTAAAGACCATTCCACTCTTTGTACGTAGAGGAATTTCAAAGCAAAACAAAATAAATCTTTTTTTTATCATTTTCAGAAGTATAAAATGTAGTATCTGACCACATTCACGAGACTTACATTCTTTTCTATTTTATGTTTCCATTATTGTGCATTATTCCTCTAAGAATCAAATTTAGCAGCACTGATGGTTTAAATTCAGCATAAAAATAAAATTCAGCAAATGTCATGGCAGCATACCAAACATTTAATGTCAGGTTCCCTTATGTTCAGCACTTTGCTAAAGCTTCCCATCCATCAATTAGACAATTTTGGAATATTTTACTTTGTAATCAAAAAAAATAAATCTCTTGTGCTTGGTATTGTTTTGTGGGAAGAATTGCTCCTTCATATATTGACCTCAATATGCATACTTGTACATATACATGTGCGTGCATCTTTTTTTTTCTTTTCATTTTTCTACTATTACTCACTATTGTCATAATTAAGCAGTTTCTTTCTGTGAAGACTTTGCACTTAATACATAGTTCTGCAAGTGGACCCATGCAGAGGGCCAATCTATTTCCCAGCAAGTCTACAAAACTCTCTAGGGTCAGCCTGCAAAGACTCTAATCACAGGAGTGAAACCTTAAATAAGTGTGAGGAGGCCACACCAATTAAGAGAGGAAACAGAGTGTTTAACGTTACCCAGGGGCTCAGGAGGAAAAGTGGGATGACATAAAAACCAGAAGGAATAGGAATGCACGGGTGGAGCGAGCCGAGGAAGATGTCGCTGCCGTTACGAGGTATGAGAAAACAGCAAGAAAGAAAGTACTGGAGCCCCACGATGACCTTTAATTCTGAGCTGAGTGAAGAGGCCTCGCCTGTGCCGAAATCTCTCACCAGCGCATCAGGGATCAGCCAACGTTATGTAAGTAACTATCACGACAAACATACTGAAATCAGCGTGGCTGTGATTCTGACCTGTACTCACAAAGTCTATCGAAATGCAGCTTCGTACAGACCCATACACACAGCTATACAGCTGCAGATAGCTGTTAGAGGTATTCCACATTTATCTTCAACTCACTGTAATTGAATGTACACTATCTGTACGCTGTCAGCTGGCATCCGGGGCACATAATTACACTCCGCTTTCGTTCGACTAGCTCTTTGTTAACATAAGCTGGCAAGCATTATCTTCACTAAAATATTAGCTCTTAAACATCACACTTTTAACTGTCATATTCTTCAGAGTTTGTCTGCTGTCATGACACTTTCATTTGAATAGGAATTCATTCATGGTTAAGCAGCAAAAACCTTTTAAATGTTCAGGTCAAGAAAACACATGGCCACAATAATTTGTTTCAGTATCTTTTTTTTATTATTTATTTTAAGCCTTTAAGACAAAAGTTTTCCATAAAGTCTGATCGCTTCATCAAGCCAGTATCCTACACATTCTTGAAATTGCAGAGTAATGAACGGTATCACCACAGACTAAGGCACGTATAATCTGTAAAACATTTTTTGGGGCCAAATATATTTATGACTCGTTAATGTTTACTGCTATACACTGTATACTTCAAAGCACAGAGCTGGTCCTGGAAAGTTTTACAGCATGAGGTGTGAAATCTGAAATACCACAAGGACAAACAGCTCAGCCTAGAGTTCTCTGAACTCACACAACTCACTGACTGTAAACACAAAGGACTGTCCATATGAAGCTAAATAACAGCAAAATAGACTGTCATGTCTTATTGCTTTTGTTTAAAATATTTTGCAGTGAATGGGAGCTTTAATGATTTAGTATGCAGACAGCCCTCTTTTTTTGCCATTTCATTCCATCCTACCTTGCTTGGGGTGCTCTGGTCTGTGTGTAAACAAACACGTGCTTTTTTTTTTTTAAATCATAAGGCAAGAGTGGATTAAGCAGGGGGCTAGGAAGCTGGCATTAACACAGCCCAGTGCTTTGCAGCTCTCTGTAAGAAAGTCTCCGGTGCCGTTCAGCTTTTCCTGTGTACATTGGGATTGTAAGTCATTGCATCAGTGGGGCATGGGTGATATGAAACCATATCGTTGCTGGATCAGGGCCACCGCACTCCATAATTTGTAGAATCACATTTGCAGCAGGTATAATTCTGGACTGCTAAAGCCATTTGTACGTAGTGACAGCTTCTGCTTACAAACTCATTTTTCATGCCCTCTTTACTTTAAAACTATATTGCAGTTTCACTGGACTTCTTAACTGCTATAACATTTAGGTGAGGATTTATCTTCTTCAGCTTCAGCATTTTTCACTAATAACATTAATGCCTGGCAATCTCTTCCAGCCAGTGCAATGAAAACTGTCTGGATGTACAGCACACAAAGTATTCTTGTACAGAAACATCCTCCCAGTGCTCATCAGGCCAAAAGCTATTTCTTTTTTGTTTACTCACACTCCATAGAAATGAATGAACACTGCAATGAAAGGAAAGACTTCATCTTAAAAGGCAGCCTGTCATTAATTTTTTTTTTTTCTTCTCTCAGTCCTCCATCCTAGCTCTAAAATATAATTCCCTAAACATACATAATTTCAGGAATACCCACATGTATTCTCTAACTATAAAGAAATGCTATTGTCTAAAGTGCTTTAGTAGGGTTGTAATATGTGTGAACTGAAAACTAAATCATGCGCAGTATAGCATGTGCTGCTCATACTGTTAACAAGTAAGTGTGAATGTATACATAATACTCTGCATTCATAATGCCTAAGAGTGAAAATGCAAAAAAATCGGGCCAAATCAATTTGTTTTAAGACAAGACTCCAGTTTTGGTATCAATCTCCTGTTCTGATCCACATGGAGCGTGTTGTTTGTTCCAAAATCAAAACTTACTGAAATATTCTGCTTCTGTCATACTTCTGGCTTTTTAAGGCTGGTTGTTGAAATACAAACAGCATCCTGATTCCTTCTGCATCTGAAAGGTAGATGAAGAAGTGGTACCCATAATGGAATTTCTCAGCTTCTATAGTTAAAGTCAGATGCTTAAGGCAATTTAACTCAATTAGAGCCAGGTGCTCTTAATCACATACAAAATTCCTTTGATATCCATGAAGAGCAAAAAAGAACCTTGTTTTCTTTTTATAAGGAATTTCAAAAGGTCTCACTTCTAAGGTTCACTTCGAACTTTGTAAGGGGTCTCACAAATAAAAATACGTTTTCCTTCAGAGTGTCCATTAACATTTAGCACTTGTATTTTTTTTTTTTTTTTTTTTTTTAAACAGTGTAGAGCACAAATTAGCACGGACAAATAAACAGAATTTTTCAACTTCTTTACGTAGTCACAGGGAAGACACTAATATGGCTATATTTTGTGACACTGTCACGGAAAGTGTAGTTTCAGATAGAAAAGGTCACTGATGTAGGACACTGCTATTTGAGTTGTAATAATGAGAATTCCATCTTACTTACTTAATAAAAGATCTCCTCCCATTAAAACTACTAAGATAAAATGGAAGTGGAAGCCACACAGGTTCCAAGCTTTTTGCTTTTACTTCCATAAATCCAGAATAATATGAACTCAGTAGAATCACATCAGTGCAACTTTATTTAAGAGAAGACTCAAGTTTAATGTGCCTGCTGGGAAATAAGGGAGTAATAATTAACAGAAAATAAAAACTGATACAGAGATATAAAGCAGCTTCAGGTAAGTAAAGGGGCAAACTCTGGAAAACCTATACATTTCAAGCAGTTAACATGCCCAGCAGTTTGCTTTGCTCCAGTGTCCAAGGCCACTTCTCCCAGACAACAAAAATGGGCTACGTGCCTGTGTCTCAGCCATTTCGATGAAAGTTTGACCTACCTTCGATGGATGATGAAGGTGGGTTTATCTAAACTCTGAGTTTGGCAGTGGTGTGGCTGGAGCTCCCAGCTCCTGGTTCCCCAGTGGAGAATCAGGATCCAGCACAGGGGCCAAGTGAACAGCTTGGGGCAAAAATGTCCAAAGCAGCCATAGGGAGACCAGGCAAGCTCATCTGCCGGAGTCCTGTGAAACAGACGTGCATGGGAATACGCAAAACCCTCTGTCAAATGATGGTGTGCTTAGAGACGGGCTGAAGCTGCTGTGGCTCACAACCTGCCCGTGTTTCAAGCATGATTTGTGTAACTCCAGACATAATTCCTCTGTAGGTGCTTGCTAGAATCAGCACTTCAGTATTGAGGCACAAATCACACTATACCAAATGCTATAAAACTATTTTAAATCCACAATATATATTTAATTAGGAGCATTATTTATGCTTAATTAGGTTCATGCTGGTCTTGGAGGTTTTTTTAGTGGGGTGGGTTCTGAAAGATGTCTAATGTAATTATCTACATATATTAATTGGAACTATTGCTCATCTATACTGAAAACTAAAGCAACATTTATTTACTAAATCCACAAGTTATTCGTATGGTAGGTTAATCATAATATTTATTTCTTTTAACCTGTAGCTCAGAGATTGAAGAATTTGTGGGGAAAATAAAAAGAACACTTGAAATCCCACAGAGTGTTTTGAAATAGCCAACTTATTAAACACTTGTAATGGAATAAGTTAAGTGATAGCAAACTTCTTAGAGAGATAAAACATTAAACAGAAATATCTATGTCTATCAGCTCAAAACATATTGTTGCAGAAGAATTACAGCTATGTTGTCAATGAGATTTTATAACTACAGCTGATTCAATGAAATAAACTGATTGCTTATACGAGTTGCAATTTACCAAGTCACTAAAATCTTTTAATGTTTTAAAACATTTAACGGGCAGAAACAAAAAGTGTTAGAGAAAAAAACATTTCAGAATTTTTACAGAAATTTCACTTAAAAGGGGGATGTATTGTTGGCCTGTTTTGAGCTTCCTACTTGATTTTCATTATAGAATTTCATTCTGAATTCCCTTGTCTTATTCCTGGCTGTTCTGTGGGAAATCCCAATTCAGCCCTGCCACATGCCAGCCCTGTTCACGTCCTGCCCTGGATGCGCTCCCACTGCGTGAGGTCCCCTTGCTTCAGACTGATTTACAGAAGTCACAATGTGACCTGCTGCAGGATCAGTGTTTATTTGACTCGAGGCTTCAAAGAGATGCCTTCTGTCTTTGACAGGGGAAAAAACGTAGCGCACTGGACACAAGTTCCCAGCACAGCAGGCATATGCCAGCATTAGGTGCACTGTCATTTCTGGGTAAAGTCATCACCTCAGAAAAAATCTCTCTCCCCTCTCTTGCAAGATTAAGAAATACTTTAGTGAAGCAGCACTTCAGAAAAGGAAATGTTCTTATGTTACTGCTGGGAGAGGAGGCACAAAAATCTTGCACTCTCTCTTCTACAGCTGCACACCATGTCAACAGAAGGAACGAAAGATGCCATGAAATTGCCTGAAAGCTGCAGTCTCCCATGAAACAGTTCCAGGTGGGTTCATTTCTAATTTGTTTTCTGTAAAGAAATAAGAAAAATGACTACTGTTTCCTCAGTAGAGAAACAAAAATGACATTTCCACCTTTTTTTTTTATTATTTTAATAGAGAAATAAGAAAGCTCATGTCTTTTGTGCTCAGCTGAGAAATGACTGGGAAAATCTGTAGTTTAAACACCCGGCACCTACAGAGAGAGGAAGGAAACTCTCCCAAGAAACTGGAGACAGCTCAGCCCACTTTGCCAATGGAGAGAAGAATATTTGCTTCCAAGATCCAGGAGGTGGCATTTGCATGTCTCCAAGTAATACTTCACAGGAAAGAGCAATTTATCATGTAAGGTGATTGCTCATCACAGCTGCCAGAAAGATAAAAGGTTGCCCGTTACTTTCACACACCTTCACGCTACTATTGCCACCTTGAAGAGGCCCAGTGGGCTGGTTATCTTAGATACCAACGTGTGGGAAGTGGTTTCAGGCAGGGAATCCATTTTCACCGAGACACCTGTATTAGCACTGAGTTAAACTTCTGAGTGACAGACCTTCAGAGGCACAGCCATCTCCAGCATTTCCTCCACTCAGTGCTCTGGCTGTTGCAAATCCTCTTCACAAAGCACAAAATCTCCCACGTTCAAAGCACAGTGAACTCAGCAAGGTAAACTCCATCTTTGGAGCCAGGCACCCAACTTTCAAGCTTAACCATCATCACTTTGCTGAAATCCCATTCTGGATCTGGCCCATTACACTCATCTATACGCAAAAGCATTTCATAAAATTTCTCCATCAGAACGCCAACGTATTATTTCCCTTTAAAACTTAGGGAACAGAACTTTTCAACATCTCAAAAATGAGAACACACGTAACTGCATGAAAGAAATGGAATAATGTTCTTGACATAACCCTCTGAGCCACCCAAAGCATTCACTATTTCTAATTTAGAGTCAGGGTTAGTGCTTTATACAGAAGTTTATTTTGCATTTGAATATGGGTTATTTCATCAGCATAATCTTCTACATTCCTTTTTTCTCACTTTGCCCAAATGTCAGTGACTACTTATGGTGGAAGAAGTGAAGAATCAAAGCTCTTTATCCCGCAGAAGCATTTGTAGCAAATGAAACTAAAATGCATGGAAATGCCCAGGGGAGCTTAAGGATTTTTTGACACGAGGGTCTAACAATCTGTTTTGGTTTGGTTTGGTTTGTTTTCTGTAACTGAACTGCAGCCCAACATATTGTAATTCAAACCTTTCAGGGGAGGAGGCTGACCCATTTCTGGGAATGACATTAAAACAATTTATGCCTTGAGACCTTTTAAGACACTTAAACAAGAATTGTATTGAAGTTCACCCTTCTTGTGGAATTGCCTATCGGAGAGCTTGCATGTAACCACCTCTGCTTCAGAAGGACAGTGCACATCCACTCGGTGGTACCAGCCCACAAGTTTGAACTTATGTCAACATAAAGCCTGCTCAGCTGAGAGGACTCCACATCCTCACCCACAGCTCATGGGGGACCAGTCTCAAATATTTAAATCAGGTGCCCATGAAAATACAGTAACAAACCACATCTTCATGAATGCGCTACTAGGTCTGTGGTATTTATGTAGCTTATATGATGTTGTTTCATTTGTATAGAAATGGGGATCATCTTTAAAATAGGTGACAATAGCTCATAAAAACAGTGTTAGGTCGCTGGAGGTGCAGTTCTGGAAATGTTTTGTGTTTGCAGCTTACTCGCTTCAGTCTCTATTAAATGTTAAGCTCTTTTAAAATCCTTTTGACTTCATCTCTCCATGCATTTCTCACAGACTGCATGTCTCTGGGGCTGAATCAACACATTCAGCTCAGAGAACTTTCCTGTAAGGTTTTGACACAGATGAGAGAGAACCAATTGCATCCTGTAGTTTATGTAGATACTCTTAAATTTGCCAGGCACTGTAGTCAGTAATGGGCAAGGGAAAGATCCCATGCTCTCTAAACTTGCAGGAACTGTATGTCTATTCAACATCCAAATCCACATCTGAGCTCTACTGAATGTGTCTCAGGTGGACTGAGACAGGACTATTTTCTTATTGCTTGGGTTTTTAAAAAACAGTAAAAACATTGCAGATGATGTGTTCTTTATCAGACTACAAAGGGCAATATGGATATTTTAATCTTCAATAACCCAATAGTTCTTCAAGCTCCTCCTGGCCTATTGGCTAAAATTATGATTTAAGAGAAGTTACATGTAAAATGAATTTGTTTCAGTGTATCTTGCAGAATAAAACTCAGCTTGCTATGTGTAGTTTAAATAACATAGGTCCGGATTTCACCCCGGGATTTACGCTGGTGGACACTGATACAGTCCTGACAAAATTCCTAGAAATGGTGATTAAGGGATAGAAGTTACAGTGGTATTCAGAGACTTTTGTTTCCTTATGACCTGCAAATACAGAGCTGAGTAACAGAGACCCAAAGACTGACCTTAACAGGTTAGGAAAGGAGCGTTTGACCCAGCCCATCTTCATGGCAACCACTGCTGCCAGTGCCTGTAAAGCCGCAAGGAGAGAATAAAGATGTTGTGATACTGCTGCAGTCCCTCTTAACCAACCCTCAGGTACAGAAACCCTCATCAGAAGCCACGAGTTCATCTTAGCAGCAGCAAAGGCTCTGGATAGCACCATGTTTTGGTTTTTTTGGCATATTTTGAACTAGAACTGTTAAAACTCTCAGTTCTCATAAGTAGCGAAGTATTAGACACCTAAGATATCCTTGTGATGCATACAAAAAGTGATGCAGCTAAGAAAAGCACTGTTAAAATGAGAATAACAGGTATCCTGGAACGCAATGATGAGATCCCCTAGCTCAGTGACCACATACCCACTGTGGCCAGAGAAGTACCCCCAGCTGGCATTTGCGCCCATGCCGATCACCATGGCTGCAGTCGTACAAGGACAACGCAGAATACTAACATTCACTTGTGCTGTTGGGCCATTTTTACTCTCTGTAATGATATGACTGGGGCAATTAATTTGTTTAAAATATTGAAAAGCAGTATAAAAATTACCGGGCTTTTCTCACTTTAAAGAGGGCTTTTTGTTGCTCTGGCTTACAGCACTGATTTAGCAGAGAATATGAATAAAAGTTACGTAGGAATATATGCAGTATATTTTGGCCCTGGAAAAGGCAACAGAAAATCATAAAAAATTCTATCCATAACTGAGAGGGTTTTGCTCTGTTTCTTGTGGAAACTATTTTGCAGCTGCTGACCATTTGTCTGAATTAACAACAGACCTTTATTTCTTCTTGGTCTGACAGACTGTGTATGCTGGACTGCTCCATAGGATTTTTCCTATGCATCGTGGCAGTGCATGTGCACATTAAATTTTTTGAGGGGGAGGGGAAAAGCCAGTCAGATATCATTTGCTGAATACTATATTCAGGGAGTTTTGAAGATTTCCAGCATTACAGAACATTTGTAAAGCAGCTTCACTGACTACAAATTTTATTTTGCATTTAACTGCTCCACGAACATCCCAAGGAAACAACTGGCAGCCTGTGGAGTGTCAGATTAAATGACTGGCATTTAAGCTTTAAAAATGGTCATTAGACTTTCCCATTTGCCTTTTCTATTAGTTCAGCTGCACCAGGCCTAGCAGCACAGGCAATCTTGGGGTAGGCATGTTGCCATAGTACCATATTTAGCAACATACTAATTAAATCTGCTGAAAGTAAGAGATTCCAATAATTGATACAGTGCTGAGAGTGAAAGATGGAGCAAGCCTCCCAGTATTGGTAACTCTGGTTGAGAAGAAGTGGACATTTTTATGTGTATTTGGTATAGATAAAGAATTTGTCACACCACCACCCTGCGTCATCTCCAGGGTATATTAGTGGCAGGCTCCTTATCTGTACTGAACGAAACAAAAAACTGTATTCAGTATTGAATTTATGTGCTGAAGTAAAACAATCACTCCATTTCACGCCTCTCACAATGGCACAGATACTACAGTGCACAAATACTGCCATAATCTACCAAAGCTCTAACTTCTGTAAAATAGCCCAAACCATTCCTCACAGCCTTTGCTCAGATCTACATTGCAGTGTTTCTTCACTTGCACAGACTCCTCGTCTCCTTGGTCTTCCTACCCTCCCCTTTCTTTTACACGCATCCTTTGGCAGAGCTGTTAGAAACCGTTGTTAGCAAACAAACTTGTACCCTACATGTTTTACTGTGCCTTTTTAAATAGCCCAGCCTGGATCCCAGTCTGTGTCCTACACCATTGTGTCCAGCACAAAATAAATTGCAAGGCAGTGGAGATTTGGCCTTAGACTTCTGGCCCTGAATGAGGAGTAGGACATTAAACCATCACTCACGACAAATTACTCGGTTCACTTCTGTTGTCAGAGGATAACTTCTGCTTATGCTTGTTCAGAGCTGAAAAAATGCATCTACCTCTTCTCCAAATGATACACACCAAGGTGTTGTCTGGGTTAAAAAGCAACGACCTTTGGTAGTGCCGCACCTGGCCAGAGGATGAGGAATGCAGAACAAATTCACATCTACTTGCAGATGACCTGATGGCTACTACCTCGCTATGTTTTACTTTTTCTGTCTTCATTTTTCTCTTTCTTTCATCCTGCACTCAGTCATGCTGGTCTCTAGCATCCTTTTCTCATGCTGATCCTTTCCCATTTCACATATATATAGTTGGTGAAGATACCATCAAGATACCATCAAGATATTAATGACAATTTATTCAGTACATTAAAGAATTGTCTTGTGCTTTTTGCCATAAACGTAAGTGACCCTTTAAAACATCTAAGGGCTCTCACTCGCATGTGGTAGGGGATTAAAGAAGTCAGATGGTTGAAAGATGCATGATGCTCCGTCATCCGTCTCATCCTTTCTTGAAGGGGTGCTGCCCTCACAGGGATAGCCGGGCAGCTCTCAGAGCAGACCTGGAGCTGCTGTAGTGTTTACAGCCAGTTTACTAAAGCAAGCTAATGTCAAGACCCGATTCACGAGTCATTCAGAGAATTCTGCTATGAGGAGAATCCTCCAACATGCAAACTGGGCAGATGAGGTCCCTGCTTTGGCCATCCCATTTATAACCCACCATGAAGTGTAAACTAAAATTCTCAGTTAAGAATTGTGGGAAAGATATAACCCAGCACTAGCCACATGTGCAGGTAAAAAGCAGCAGGATAACACCTCTATGAGTGCTTTATGATATTGCACAGGTAATACAATGGCATGAGGATAACGTACACATTGCAAATTAAGGCGATGATGGTATTTCCAGACTGTAAATCGCATGTCTTACATAAAAGCATGCAAGAACCCTGTGTCAGTGTGGAAGATTTAATTACACAAACACATAACTAGGAGGAGACAGGACACAGAGAGCCACATCCTGCCCATATGGGAAAGCATGCTGGAGCCCAGAAGAGAGGTGTGGTTGCCTCATGCCAGTTTCATGCTGGGGCAGCAAAATGTTTCAAAGCAGGAAATTCGGGGCCAGTCCCAGAGGTTTCAGCAGGCAACTGCAGAGCATGCTCCATGGAGCCATTTCCCTCTGCTGCTTTGATGAAAAGTGAGCAGCATGTGCCCCCGGCTGGGACGTATTGCTGGCAGTAGCATATGCATTTGATAACAGCAGCTTTACCGTTCAAGCAGGGAGAAAGGGTTACTTCCAATCCAGAAAAACCATCGCAATGTTTGTTTCTCTCCCTGTTGGGATGAACACAGAACTTTCCTAGGTCTTCAGAGGGGTGGGAAGGATGAGAAGGAAAGAAAAAAGAATCTCCTGCTCTCCTGAAACAGGCAAAAGTTAATCATTAGGACACTCACCTGGAATGCTACCTTAGTTGTCAAGGCCCCCAGTACATATGGCACTTAAATCCTAGGTGAGCGTTAGCCTATCAATCAATCAATCAATCAATCAATCACTATAAGGAAAGCAGGTATCCTACGGGACCTGTTGCATTGTGTACACCCCATGAGAGACAGGTCAAAAGACATAGCTTGGTGAGCAAAGCACAGCGTGGGGGGAGGGGAGGGATGTGAGAGAAGCAAGATTTTATGTGTAAATGTCCCCAAAAAGAGACATATAAAAAAGGGAGAAAAGCGTGGCAGCATGGCCCTTTGTAGCTCCCTCCCATTGTGTTTTGCCTCCTTCCCACAGGACAGAGTCTGGCACAGCGCCTCTGAATGCCTGACAGTATGTTCTGCAGGAATACAGCTAATTACTCAGACATGAGTAGCCTCATTTTTGAGGCTGAGCAGGGAACACCTCTGGGTCCACGTGCGTTAATACTGCTGCACGTATTTCTGCAAGACAGGAAGCCGAGGCGGCTGAGCTCGTCACATTCCTGAGTACCAACAATTTCTGAGCAGAATCCCAACAGGCCTGCAAGGCCATCTCCTTCTTTTAGACTGAAAGAATTGTCAAAGCAAACCAGTCCCTGTGCCACCAGTGACTCCATCAACCCATCAGTAAACTGAAGGACAAAACCAAGACTTGACTTTAAGGCTGCAAACATTGCTTCAGAAGCCTGTGCCAGGGAGCCAGATGTTGCAGGAAAAACATCTGGGATTTTCGATTGCCTTTAAGAACGAGCAGGAGGAGAATTGTGATGTGGTATGAAAAATAGCCTTCTGCATAGTTTTTGGATTAATGACAAAATTATCTGCTTTAAAATACTGTAAAATGTAAGAATTTTAACTCGCATAGGATGGCTTAGCAGTAAAAAAAATATACATTGTACAGAAGTATGGAAAACCCTGAAACGTTTCCAAATATGACATACCTCAACCATAGAACCTGAAAGAGTTTCATAAGGATATTTAAAGAGGAAAATTTTCCTTTCTATCCATAAGCAAAGAACATGCTTTCATAGGGAGGAATGAGGGGAGGGAGGAAGGGAAAATGGGGACAATTTAAATGAAGCAGCTCATTGGAGTTAGAAGCAAACTTTAACGTATACATTGGGTCTCCCCTTGATGCTAGTCTTGAAGGTGTAAATCAGGACTAGGCCTGGCCAGGGGGCATTTCTGCTGCTCTAAGATATTTTTTTTTTTTTTAGATCCCCAAAACACCCAGGACAAAACAGAGACCTCTGAAGAGAAAGACAGTAAAAATTTCCTCTCCACCCTTCCACAAAGCTGGTGCTAATGAAAGTATGTGTACTGTGGGGAAGGGCAGCAAAAACTGAGCCGAAGATTTCTGTGGTCCTCCCACCACCCTGGGCTGTTCTGAGGGAAGGGCTTTGCCCCCGGTGACAGCTAGAAATCCCAGCCTGTCCAAAACAAGTACCAGGGATCAGATTTATAAAAATGCTGTGCCTTGTGATTTAAGTTAGTGGGAGCTGCACTTTGAACATAGAAAGTTTTGTAAGTTCCTGTCAAAAATCAGTTCCTCAGGAACTCCATTTGGACACCAAAAATCAATGGATACTTTCAGTTTAATTTTTCTGTGCTTTAGCAAAAATAAACTATCCAGCTCCACAAGCCTGTGTTGAAAAAACAGTCTCACGGCGCAGTGAGGGAAGCCCGGATGGAAATTAGTAATTCTGCCTTTAAAGGAGGGTTACAAAGCACGCAGCCACACACAGAACAGCGAGCTGAATACAAGCCAGGGGCTGCCTGCCTGCACCGTGAGCGCTGCCCATCCTGCTCCAGGAGTGCCGAAGAAGCCCTTTGGAAAAAACCCAGAGCGTTTAAGCCATTAATTACTCTGCAGTAATGTTTGCGTGTAAGGGAACTGGCTCCAGTAACAAAGCAGTCACAGTGGTAGCACGACCTAACTTTTGAATTTTAATAATATTCTTTCAACGTGGCCTGTTTTGTCGTCCACATGTTCTGTATGCTGACTTGAAAGAATTACACGGAGTAGAAAATAGTAGCTTCAAGTAACCTTTTCAACTGTGGGAAAAACCTCTTCCTTCAATAAATGAACTATAGCACATTTTGCCTTTCTAAACAGTTTTTACTTCTTCCACCTACTTGGTGCAGTTAATGTTCAGTTAAACATGTCTTACCCACCACACTCAAACCAAAAACATCTTTTTAATAATAAGAATCATATTTCTTTAGCAATAAGTATCCACTGTATTTTTCTAGTATTCTGGGATTCTGGGAGAAGCTCTCCTTGCTGTGGCCAAATTCATTTCTTCTCTACAAAATATTTTCACAGAAATTTAGATAAATACATTTTCTCGCTTAATTGTGTTGTCCAGTCTTCGGTTACAGCATCTGCCCCAGGTATTGCCCTGTCTAGCATTTGTCTGATGGGAACATGCTCTCCAAGATTTTGAAACACATTTCCATATCTAAATATGCAGACAAGAATCCAGGCAGATCTGATATGTCCTACTACATTGGTACATACTATTTCCAATCACAACAATTATGTCATCTTCAGGCAAGACGGAAAGTGTTTTATGACCATATATCAGAACTTTGCTGATTTTTTTACCCCAACAATACCTTAATTAATTTGGGAAACCCTATAATGTACTTCTCTTCATCTTAGACATCTAAATACTTCTGACTCCAAGTGACTCTTCTGACCGCGTAAGATTGAGGCTGATCTTGCTTAATATTTTCACTTACCATGGAAAACAGAAGGATGATGATGAAATTTGCTAGTAACACACAAAGTTAGGGACAACCTCAAAACAGACGGGTATGAAGACATCAAGCAGAAATAACTAGATGATTTTGAGAACTACAGTAATAAAACAGGGCACATATAAAAGGCACTAAATGCAAGGCCATGGATTTAAGAGCAAGTAACAGACACATGCTGTAAATTGGGAGATTAACTTCTGAAAATGTTAAAGGAGGGGGACAGCCTGGGAATACTCACTGAACACAAGGCTCACCAAGAGCTGCCAGTGGCCCAGCTATGAACAAGGCAATTATGAATCCTATTACATATACCTGAGTCTGAAAAATGCTCATGTCAGTGTATAGACAGTCTGCTGGCTTGTTATGCACAGCTCAGGTCAGATTTGCTCAAGGGAAGGGCATGATGGTTGCATTGAGAAGACTTCCAGAACAGTCAGAAGCCTAGGGAGCCTATCTTCTGAGGTGGGCCGAGAAAGGCTTGGCTTGCTTAGTACAGTGAAGGAAGGCTGAGACTGATGATGGCTGATCTCTATAAATATAGCCAAGGGGAAAGATAAATTATTATGCAATTTAAAAACAGTGTTGTTAAAAAAGCAAATGGATAAGCAGTGTCTGACAACAAATTTGAGCAGAAAGTTAGGTTCCAACCATAAGCACTCTGAGCTGCTCAAATAGCCTCTGAAAAAGAGTATCAGAGAGAAAAATCCTAACAATTTTTACATGGAATTTGAATGGTTTCTAGAAAGAATCAAACAATGTAATTTGTGATGGCTTGCAACTGCAGAAGACCATACTCACTAGGTGGACCTTTGGTGGAGATTCACTAATGATATATTTCAGTTGCTGAAAAAATAAATGAGAGTCAGACCCTTACCTGTGATCAGTGTCATCCTACTAATTCCACTAAATCTGTGCCATCTTACGACAGCTGAGCAGCTAGCCTTTCTGTGGATTGTCTCCATCTGTATTTTAAGAACAGATATACTGGTAAAAGAAACAATGGCTGTTAGTTAAAAACTTTTTGTAAATCCTACCTTTTACAATCTAGTTTGATTAAACTTGCTTTAGTAGCTTAAAACAGAGCAATTTTTAGGAGACCATTTAGAATACTGTTTTATTCCATCCAGAACGATGGTGTTAGCTGGTGTGTTAACACAAAGCAGCTACATTCTACCTGAAAGAAAAGAAAAAGGGGGGGGGGGGGAAAGATGATACCTTTAGTTGCTTACATAGTGCAGACAGGACCTTACTGTCTCCTCAGACAGTGTCTGTGCTCAAAGAGTAGAAATCTAGACGATGAACTCCTAGTGAATAAAATTCAATGTCACAAAAATGTATTCCTCAAGCAGCTGCTGTCCTGTCCTCATTGCAACACAGATGCTGGCAGCATCGCACCTCCCCAGCAGACCTATGCAGCGTTGTGTGTGCCTCTGCCTGCTCTCGTGGTACAAGACCACTGTTCATCAGCTGTCCAGCTCGCAGCAAGTGAGGTGTGAGAGCTACTTCTGAGCTCGTTTGTGTTTACTTGCAGAAATACAGAAGTAGCGACAGTAGAAGACATAAAGCAAACCTAGGGTAAACCCTCCTGTCTACCATGGGTACAGCTTGAGCAGCTGCTAGGTAAGGATTACTCCTCCCTTTACGCTTAACTTGAAGGAGGAGTGTATTTGTATTTTCACATACAGTTGCATTATATAGGGTGAGCAGATACCATCACTCATTAACAGCTGCAAAAGGGAAGGGTATGTCCCTTTCCTTGTGCTGGCTTTGGTGCCCACTGGTCCTTTCTGTGAGTTGACCTAACTGTGCTGAAGACTAACCTAGCAAAAATATATAGCATGATATGGCAGGGACTAAGAAGGGCAGAAAGAAAAAGGATGAGGATGGGAGGAAGAGTAAGAAACATGACTCACATTTCAGCTGTAGTGGGAAAAATGCTGCAGACCTCAGCTGAAGGTAGAACCATGGCCTTCAAAAGACCACCTGCACCATGGCTCATAACCATGTATCAAAGGTCCTGATGAGTTTTCCCATTCTGATAACTGTTATTTGGGAAAGTCCCCAAACAGTTAGTCACCAGAAATAAGCCACTTGATAATAACAAGCTTGGTGCCCAATCATTTGCAGCAGCTTAGATCCAAAACAGATCTGTTAAAAAAAAAAGGTCTGTCTACATTCAGCTCACCATTTCCAAAGGCTTTGATACTACTGCTACTCCTTTGATCCAAGAGTCTAGCTATTCGTAGGTCTTTCCATCGGGGAAGACAAACTGTCGAACTGGGGTTTTCTTTGATGCAATCTTGTTTAGAAGAAATTCACAATGCTTCGTTTCCCTCAGCATGGAAAATCTGCTGGATCAGAACATGATGGCACCGTATCCCCACACTTCTAGCCAGAGCCTTACCCAAAGTGCTCATATTTGCCCCACTCCCCCTCACTTTACCTATCTCTCATGCCTTGCTGCCTCTTGCTTCTCTAGGCAAGCTGTTACTCCCACAGACACACCCCAGCAAAGACTCCCCAGAGCCTCCCCCAGTCATTTGAACTCCTAAGCAGCTTTTGTTTTCCCTTCATTTGGAACAGAAAATATGGGCTTAACTGACTCTTGGAGCTCCTTTAAGGGAACAGCAACGATTAAACCTCCTGATACTTTGGGACAGATTTCTGAAAGCAGCAGTGTGATCTCAGATAAAAATGTGCTTTTGCCATTTGCAGACAGGGGAAGTGATGACTGGGTTTTGAATATTTGTGAAACTGGAGGCAAGCCTGTTGACATCCTGAGACTTCATGGTTCATATTCAGTAGCATGGCTAAGGCAACGTGCTCCTGTAACACTTTGGACACCCGGGTGCTCATTAAAGGGAAAGCATTTAAAAGACTCAAATGGTGATGTGCTCTCAGAAAACAGAGCGAAAGCAAATCTGTTATTTATTAATGTCTATGCCAGCACTGAAATGAGTACTGAAGGTATTGACATTTCCAGTTTAAAGTCTTTACTATTTTCCCACATCATTATTTCTATTAACACTGAACATCTGGAAAACTCTCCTTAACCAAACCTTAGAATTTAATTCTATTTTCCAGACTAATAATAACTCTTCTACCAATCCTGCTTACCCTACAACTCACCTCAAATTATGTTATAGTTTCTATCCTGACCTCTCCTGCCATGACCTTGTACTCCTCCATACATTTAATAACTCCATCTCTCTGATTTGGTATCCTAATCTATCAAATTATGTTGATGTTAATAATATCCCTAATCTAGTCATAACTGGGTTTCTTCTGCAGCAGTTAGCTTCACAGAAACCATCAGCCAGCAAGAAAAGGCCCCTGAGAAGTTTTGGGAGGAAGTAGGACACAAAGTCATAGGAAAGTCCCTGCACCTCGTCTCTGCATTTAGGATGCAAAGGATCCTAAGCAATAGGATGTTAGCAAGAAAAATACTTTTTGCCCCTGCAATAAGGGTTTTTTTATAATTTCTTGGGCAGTCACACAATCAGCAATCATGTCCCTGTTTACGCTCAAGCAAAGCATAGGAGCATATGCTCTCAATGAGATCATCTCACATCAGTCCTGAGGACTGGTTCCCCCAAGGGGTGAGATACATTGACCTTCACAAGAGCGATACCTCTTAGACAATTAGGCTCTGAATACAGGACTAGTAAAGTTAGTTTAGGAGAAAGTCAACTGCCCCATAAGAAGATTCAGGGTCACTGGTTAGCAGAGCAAGAAACTGTGAAATCTAGTGAACAGGAACTCACAAGGCATGGATTTGTCTCAAATCCTACCCTTCTGAGGGTTTTACAGACACTTAGCCCCAAGCATCATCCAGGGCCCATGGAAGACTGGAATTAACAACCCTGCACTCTCTCCTTTTTAAATATGTTGTGCTGTAAATTGGGGTTTACTGTCTATCTTAGCCCAGGGGAGGGAGGAGTGGAGAAGAAACTTGTGTCTCTTTTTATAGGAGAAGATCCCTTAAACATGAGGCTGTAGCTATTCAGGGGCTGAGTGGAGGAGATGGGGGAATGTTCCTAACTCCTGTTTAAACTGTAGCCCTCTGGAAGAAAAGGGAAAAAAAAAAAAAAGCAGATAAATCAGGATAGAGAGAAGGCAGGAAAAAGAGTGAGACCTTCTGTGCAAGTGATTAAGGCACTTATGTGAGGCATGTGGCATCAGATCATTTCTGCTCTAAAAGGTGTTAAACAGTGGGTGGATAAAATGCATAAGTAGCTCACCGAACCCATACTATGTCTAAAACCCTTTGCAGTATAGAAACCTGTGAGCAAAACTCTGAACACGCTTTTTCACTGTTGAGCAATTAGCTTTCCTTTGCTACAGGCAAGATGCACAACCACCTGGATCCATTGGTATCTCATTACCCCACAGTAACATCTTTGTGTAACTTGGCCTTCAGGCATTCACACAGTTTTGAAAGCAGGTCTCCTAATGGCACACACAAAAATCAGTCTTTATGTCAGGCCAAATTCTGTGCCTGGTCGTAGCAGTAATCCTCTTATTTTGGTTCACTAACAGTGTTCATACACACAGTATCCAGCCCGTAAGAAAAGTGTTAGTACTTAAGCACTGAAATGCAGTCACTGCAACAGCCTTACAGAGTTATCTAAAGGAAAACAAAAAGAATATTGCTTACAGCAAAGGGGAGAATGTGCTTGCAACAGTTATACTCGTGTGCTGTGACTATGAGAAGTCTGAATAACACATTTGATGAATAAGAACTATATTTAAAAAACAGTGTATTCCAGTTTACTAATCTGTGTGAGAGTGAAATTGTGGGAACAAAAATATTATGCTAATACAAAACCACTTCAAGAAAGAAATCAGAAAATATGTGTAGTTAATCTTCCACCCAGAAAAATGAAAGCATGGGAACAAACACTAACTTTTCACAGAGACAGCTGATGTTGGTGTAAATCACTCACACATTAGTATGTTATTTTCATTTAGAATTATGTACTGAGTTCTTTATATAACCTATGATTCCTGTTCAAATCTATTTAACAGTAATAGCCATGAGCATTGCTACTCTTCAGAAATACAGTACAATGGAATTATTCTAGTGCTGAAAAATGGCTCATTCTTGCTATATAAAAAGAGCTGCCCCAAAAGGAAGGGAAGGAGAGGGAAAGGGAGGAGATGTGGTGCAAAGCCGTGGCTTTCAAGACTTGCACCTGCAATTCAAGACATATATTCTACCCACCTGACCTTAGGCAGGAGTAACTGTACCTGTCTGACTGTGAAAAAATAAGTCAGAAATTATAAGGGGACTTCAAGTGTTCTAGATTTTATTCCACTCCTTTGATGGACTCCAATAAAGTTCCCAGGGGCTTAGGAAGCAGATTATAGAATCATAGAAACATAGAATGGTTTGGGTGGGAAGGGACCACAAAGGTCATCTAGTTCCAATCCCCCTGCCATGAGCAGGGACACCCTTCACTAGACCAGGTTGCCCAAAGCCTCATCCAACCTGGTCTTAAACACTTCCAGGGAGGGGGCCTCCACAACCTCTCTGGGCAACCTGTTCCAGTACCTCACCACCCTCACAGTAAAGAATTTCTTTCTAACAGCTAATCTAAATCGACCCTCCTTCAGCTTAAACCCATTACCCCTTGTCCTGTCACTCCACTCCCTCATAAACAGTCCCTCACCAGCTTTCCTGTAGGTCCCTTCAGGTACTGGAAGGCCACAATCAGATCTCCCTGGAGCCTTCTTTTCTCCAGGCTGAACAATCCCAACTCTCTCAGCCTGTCCTCATAGGAGAGGTGCTCCAGCCCTCTGGTCAGCTTCGTGGCCCTCCTCTGGACTCTCTCCAACAGCTCCATGTCTCTCCTGTACTGGGGCCCCCAGAGCTGGACGCAGTACTCCAGGTGGGGTCTCACAAGAGTGGAGTAGAGGGGCAGGATCACCTCCCTCGACCTGCTGGTCACACCTCTTTTGATGCAGCCCAGGACATGGTTGGCTTTCTGGGCTGCAAGCGCACACTGCCGGCTCATGTTGAGCTTCTCATCAATCAATACCCCCAAGTCCTTCTCCTCGGGGCTGCTTTCAATCCATTCCTAGCCCAGCCTGTAGTTGTGCTTGGGATTGCACCAACCCACATGCAGGACCTTGCACTTGGCCTTGTTGAACTTCATGCAGTTCGCACAGGCCCACCTCTCCGGCCTGTCAAGGTCCCTCTGGATGGTATCCCTTCCCTCCAGCGTGTCGACCACACCATGCAGCTTGGTGTCGTCGGCAAATTTGCTGAGGGTGCACTTGATCCCACTGTCCATGTCGCCGACAAAGATGTTGAACAGTGCCGGTCCCAGTACTGACCCATGAGGAACACCACTCGTCACTGTTCTCCACTTGGACATTGAGCTGTTGACCACAACTCTGTAAGTGCGACCATCCAGCCAATTCCTTATCCACCGAGTGGTCCATCCATCAAATCCACGTGTCTCCAATTTAGAGACAAGGATGTCGTGTGGGACAGTGTCAAATGCCTTGCACAAGTCCAGGTAGATGACATCAGTTGCCCTTCCCTTATCCACCGACGCTGCAACCCCATCATAGAAGGCCACCAGATTTGTCAGGCACGATTTGCCCTTAGTGAAGCCATGTTGGCTGTCACCAATCACCTCCTTATTTCCATGTGCCTGAGCATAGTCTCCAGGAGGGTCTGCTCCATAATCTTGCCAGGCACAGAGGTGAGACTGACCGGCCTGTAGTTCCCTGGGTCTTCCTTTTTTCCCTTCTTAAAAATGGGGATTATATTTCCCTTCTTCCAGTCAGTGGGAACTTCACTGGACTGCCAGGGCTTCTCAAATATGATGGAGAGTGGCCTGGCCACTTCCTCCGCCAGTTCCCTCAAGACCCACGGATGCAACTTTTATGGACTAAAAGAAAAAAAATTGGTCTTGAAATGTGTACAATTTGGTTGAGATAACAAATTTTACCCAGATTTACAGCAGTGATAGTTACATCAATCTGGGTCAAAATGCTTGTTACAAATACATATATTTTTCACTTTTACATGAAATTGTAATTTACTGTTAAATTTAACAAGGTACTGCAGATATCAGACAGAGAAGACGGAGAGCAGAGGAGGAAAAAAGTTAATTTTTGAATAGGTTATCTCTGGACAGAAAACAGGGATTAAAAATCCCACCATATTGTCCTATCCCTTGGAGCCAGAAAAGATGTCTCCAGAAGTTCCCACAGTGCTGGAGGGCAGGGAAGAGACCAGGCAGATGGAGCAGAGCAGCACATGCTCGTCGAGTCACTGGCCCCACTACAGGCTCCCTTCCTCCCTTCAGCACCTGGACCAAACTGAGCTGTGCTCCCTCTCCCAGCTGTGCTCAGCGCACGATATCATGAAGAGGAAAAAAGGTTGCATGGCTCAAAAAAACCCAACATTTAAGCTGCAGCCCAGAATGGCAGCCCTTCTGTCCTCATGCCCTGCGCAAAGTAACCTCCCTGGTTGTGTGACCCAGTCTGTCGCTGTCACTCGGACCAGAAAGGTGGCCGCTCCAGAGATGTACATGGGCAGGGCTGATGGGCAATTTAGGTGTAGACACACTGATTGCAGCTTCTGTGCCTACTTCTGGGAAGAAAATACAAGCCAAGTGACTTCCTTTTTTGTTGGTGCTATGATGTACAAAGCGAGGTTAAGCAGAGTGGTTTGATGGTGATCGGAGGATTCGGCTGCTCTACACAGCCACCTGACAGCTCCTAGCTTGCAGAGGATAGCACAAAGTTTTCCTAAGTTTTACCATGGGCCAAGCCAGATGTATGGGAAAGGTACATGAGGGATTCAGAACTATGAATTAGCTATTTCTGGGATGTAATCCATGTAACTTCTCTTAAATTCCCACAGGATGGGAAAAGTCATACTCAAAACCATCCTATTTTTCTCAATTGATAACTAATACCACAAAAGGATCACTTAACATTAAGCCTAGCCACAAAATGTCATTGTAAATAATTTTCTGGAGCTGCGAAGTGCTAGTAACTAAGATGAGATTTCGAAAGCCTCAGAAGCAGTTTTTCAACCCTACTTCATATCCACTCCCTTTGGCAATGTGATCTCTTTGGTTCATTTGGAAACATCAATGTCTCAGCACTCCCTTTTTTCTCCCTAAAGAGGTGGTCTGAGATGAAGGAGGTGCTGAGGGCATGCACCAACCTGAAGGAAACAATGAGTGACCATGGCAAGGGGCAATGAGAACCAGCGTGCTTCACCATGCTGGGGAACTCCAGGAGGCCTGGTATGGATCTACAGGATTCCCCAGAAAAGGAGAAATAAAGCATGAGGGTTATTGCCATAGAGGAGTGATCCACAGGGGCCATGCTGAGGAAAATTGTCCCATAACTGATCATCTGAAGGCCAGACATATCTCCTCTAACAGAAACAGACCACAAAGAAAGACCATGGAGCAAAACAGGCAATGAGGAATTTCTTCAAGGACCATATTCAATGAGGAAAAAAATGATAATGTTTCTAGTTTCAGGCTCCATGACAAAAAAAAAAAGTATACGTATATGTGTATATATGTTTCTATGTATTTACATATATATTAAAGCAGGCAAGGCAGTGTCAGGTACTTACAGCTTGTGTAAGTTGTAAGGAAATGTGTCAGGAGCAGCAAGCAAGTAGATAACAAGAAAGGCAAGGGCCTGCCCTTGAACAAGTAAGGCAAATGGGCTGGATATGCACTTTACACTCTCCCTCTCCTCCCCCAGAGAACTCTTATCTTTGGTACCCCCTGTTACCATGCTGGGGAAATTCTTGGTCAGCACATTTGCTACTGTGTAATCTAGCATTCTCCAAGGAAACTTGCTAGATACTTCGTAGAAGAAAGTGGCAGTCTATTACTAAAACTGATTCTACCACCTGCCTTTAAGTTTAGTCTAATTGAGGTATAATTTTCTAGCATATAAGTAAGTTTTTTCTTGCACAATAAGTTTACCTTGAAAAGAAAAATTTTACTAAGTTTCTAACTTATTTCTGATCCTTTACATCAGGTACCATTCCACATTACTGTTTCTCAAGTAGCAAATGTGTTTCCCACTGTCCTTCAGTTCTCACTTTCCTCCCAAACTCACTTCTGTCCCCAAACAATGTTTTACTGTCCCTTCATCTGTGGCGTGTTCCAGGGCTACACTGACAGTATGTCCTATGAAATAATCTGAGTTAGAGAATATTTTTAAGTACCCACAGAGGCTGGTTTTGTTGCTGCGGTTGTTCTGTTCTGTTCCTTTGATAATCAAATTGTTTCATTAAGAGATTCCCACTTTCCCCTGTCCTTCAGCAAAGCACTTGCTTGTTTGCTTCTGTATAAATGGGATCATTTGACAAATGTGGTTTATTGCACAGCCCTATGAACAGAAGAGTAACAGCACTAAAGTGCGGATTGAGAATAGGAAGAAGCAGTTAGGGCTGGGGAGCTCGTACATCTGGGAATTTCTTATATTTGCTCCATTGCCTGAGAGAATGTTGCATGGAACAACTTCCTGACTTTTTCATATTCTTTGTGGCTGAGATGATCATGAAGGTAAACTTCAGCTCTGTATGTGTCTGAACTTTGTGAAAAGTTGGACTCAAATCTGTATTTCCAGCAAGTTTAACTGGAATGGTGCATCAAGTGGTAGGAGTCTTGCTGTGTTAGGAGTTTCAAGATACTCCCTTGGCATGTGTTCAGTTTAGATCACGGGAGGTTGAAATTTCAGAAATGAATTGCAAATATGACTTACAACTTGTACTGAAATTCCATAAACACTCTGAAGTTGGAATAGAATCATAGAATGGTTTGGGTTGGAAGGGACCTCAAAGATCATCTAGTTCCAATCCCCCTGCCATGGGCAGGGACACCCTTCACTAGACCACGTTGCCCAAAGCCTCATCCAACCTGGTCTTAAACACTTCCAGGGAGGGGGCCTCCACAGCTTCTCTGGGCAACCTGTTCCAGTACCTCACCACCCTCACAGTAAAGAATTTCTTTCTAACAGCTAATCTAAATCGACCCTCCTTCAGCTTAAACCCATTACCCCTTGTCCTGTCACTCCACTCCCTCATAAACAGTCCCTCACCAGCTTTCCTGTAGGTCCCTTCAGGTACTGGAAGGCCACAATCAGATCTCCCTGAAGCCTTCTTTTCTCCAGGCTGAACAACCCCAATTCTCTCAGCCTGTCCTCATAGGAGAGGTGCTCCAGCCCTCTGATCAGCTTTGTGGCCCTCCTCTGGACTCCTTCCAACAGCTCCATGTCTCTCCTGTACTGGGGCCCCCAGAGCTGGATGCAGTACTCCAGGTGGGGTCTCACAAGAGCGGAGTAGAGGGGCAGGATCACCTCCCTCGACCTGCTGGTCACGCCTCTTTTGATGCAGCCCAGGACACGGTTGGCTTTCTGGGCTGCAAGCGCACACTGCCGGCTCATGTTGAGCTGATATGCTGAGAATAAGTGGTCACAATCACTGAAGCTACGTCTTTACAGCCTAGTTGAGCTGATCCAATTGCCGTGGTTGAGCAGTGCTCATGTGCGTATTGCTTCTCTGCTGCCCTGCTTGGAGACGCGGTCCTGCTCCTCCATGTGCACCCGTGCTGGCATACACCTGACCCTGTGGTAAGCCCACACTTTAGGGACTGAAGCAGAGAGTAACCTGTTTGCTCTCCCACATAGGCCAGCTTTCTGTAAGTTTAGGTGTCTAAACTGACTCACTGTAGAGTCACAGGAGTGATGCCAAAGCCAATGCAAGTCTTCCAGAAAGACCTCCAGGCTTGACTGGGAGACATCACAAAGCAGAAAGCCATCTTCTCTTTGACTATCTCTTCTGGTGGTCAGTGGCCCTACCTGAAGAAGAATTGTGTCATATTTCCAGTTTCCCCTATCCAGCCTACCTCATGGTCATTGATTTGCACTGTGATGATGTCAGAAAATACTCTGAATAAAACTATTCTACCTTTTATCAAAAGGACTGTGAATAAGACTAGGGAAATGGGTTTTACCTCTGTGTTCAGTATTCATGAGAACCATAGTTTATTCAAGTTTCATAGACAACATTAAAATTGGAGAAGATACTGAAAAGTAACCACAACATTTGTTTGAGGACTGGATAAAGTGTTTTCAGTGAAAAACCTCAGAAATCCAATCTTTTTCGTTTATCAAAGATTGAAAGGTACAGTAAGTTTCTTCATGAGGACACAATACTAGGAAGATCTTTAATCTAGTGGAGAGAAGCGTACCAAGAATCAGTGGCTGAAAACTAAAGCCAAACTCAACTTGGAAACAACCTCCCTCCCCTCCCTTTTTTTTCTTTTTGTCTCTGTGAGAGTAATTAATTAATGAGGTGGGGGGAAACCGCCTAGGGAGTGGTGGATTTTCTTTTCTTGATATCTCCAAATCGAGACTGAATAACTTTCTGAGGAAGTGCTTTTGCCAAACAGCAGTGAACAAGCAGAGTACAAGGGTAACTGGGTGAAATGTACTGGTCTGAAATGCACAGGAGATCAGCATAGATGATCTAACCATCCCTTCTGGCCTTAACTTCCATGAATCTATGAATTATCCTAGATTTGTTGGCATGCAGTAGGATTGAAAAAGTAAGCCTTTGAGGAAAAAACTGTTTGCGATTTGCCTCAGGAAAGTAATCTTCTGCTTCATGCAAAGGAAACCAGATTGATCTGTATTAATGGTGTCTGGCAGAACAATTTCTTAGATGCTTGCCAAAGTTTTGGTGAGGGTTTATTGCCAACTGTAGGAAGCGATATGAAATTATATAAAATATACAAACAACTTGGTAACCTTCTCATGGGAGTGAAGTGTATATGATGAACATAATTTCTTTATTTTTGTTCCCTTCAGAGCATTCAGGAATTTGGCTCTTCCCAAAGTGTAGCAATCATGCCTAAACATTTTATAGACTTCTAGTGAGAAACTGCCAAGCCTTAGAGACTTGTCAAGGGCAGAGGTTGAATATTAATCTTCACTACTGTCATTTCAACTGCATCTGAGCTCCCTCTTCTGACATTTAGATTTCTTTTTAACCCCTTAGAGGGACTGTAAAATAATCCCACTAGGCATACTCCCTGGAGAAGGTACTGCAACTAAGTCTCATCAGAGTGCTGTGGAGAGTAACACCTGAATAGTACCTCCCTTGGCTGCAGGTCCATAGCCTATCATTTCAAGCAGGGATGTCTGTGATCCTTTCTCAATAATGTGAATACTTTCTTTCTTTCTTTTTTTTTTTTTTTTAATTACAACATTTTTCTGCCACTATCTTTTGTGCAAAACCTTTCAGGATAACTTTTTCAAATACAATTATACTAGGAATAAAAGTCCCCAGACATTTCAGCCACTTTCATCTGCTTCTCCCTGATTTACCATATCTGGATAGCTTCCTAGGATGCTGTCCAGAACAGACACTGATTTTAAAGCTTGCACAATATTTAAGGGAACCAGTTCTTTATTATCCTCAGAGGTATGTACTCTTCTTTAATCACATCACAACTCCTATTGCAGTTTCTGTCTAAGTTGTCATCCTCAGAGGGCAACATATTATTATTTTTTTAATACATAGACCCATATATGAATAAACATTTCCTGTCTTTTTGGATGCCAGGGGCTTGAGAGCATTCTTGCACTTTTTTTTAAGTTTGTGGTAATATTCATCTCTTTGACTCCTTTTTTTTTTTTTTTTTGTAACATGTAAAGGTTATCTGCGTGGTCATACATCCCCTCAGACTTCTCCACCTACAGCCATATTTCAGCATCCCCTCCCAGTCTCTTCAGTGTATCTGAAGTTTCATCTTCGCCAGACTTTTTTGGCAAGAAAAGGACTCCATGGTGGCTGCTAGGTCAGCTTTAGCAAGAGAACAAATAAGAGAAGACTACAGTCAGTTATCAGCATTTTCACTTGACTTTGCATGATGTTGCCATTCCTACTTTATGCTTAGGTTTTTTAGTCAAATACTTTTTGATCTAGGTAAGTGGTTTTCTAGCATGGTAAAAATTCACCACCCAGAAAGTATTAATTTTACTTATTAGATCTTGGGCATGTCTATTGCACTCCAAAGTATGCTTGCCCCTTAGAGTAGAAGGGAGAAGAAATCCCACATGGTAGTTGATTGTCATATTTTAGGATGCATCTTCTAAAAGATATGATGATGATGAGCTGGGCTGGGCTGTGTGGAGCTGGTTTCATTTCTGCCAGTACAATCAGATATTAAAATCCAACTTGATCCTTAGGCTAGTGGTGAAGACCTGATGGAAAAGCAGGGAATGGAAAACCATTTCCTCAAGGCTTTTCCTACCAGCCTACAATCCTCTGGTGACCTCATCTTCTCTCAGCAGATCTGCTTGGTAATAGCGGCTTTCTAACACAGGTACCAGCAAAAGACATGAACTAGTGACAGCAACAGTAAAAAACTCATGAGAAAATGTTAAGAAAACAGATGAAGAACAGCATATCGAGGAACAGCCTATACAACAGAAAGGATGGTTTTAGAAGACTATTGATGCACATCGAATTGAGTTTTACAAATGCTGACTGTTCACAGAGCACTAATAATAGCTAACAGAAAATTTTGTGCATATTTTCAGTAAAAACTGAGTATTGAATTATTGTTGCTATTCAGACTGATAAAAGGTTTTTTAGATTTCAATTATTTTTCTTTTTCTACCTCTAAATACAAAAACAATTGTAGAATGGGATATATACAAAAGGAAAGACTGAGAGAAAGAAGGCAGGTCCCCACAATAGCTTGGCATGCTGAAATCTAATCTTCCAGTGCTGAGATTAGTATCTAAGCTATGATGCTGCAGGCTACAAAGGGCGAGGTTCTCCTCTGACAAAAATATCTGTCTTGACTGGTACCACAGAGTCATCACAAACAATATGAATTTCCATCCTCATCCTCTTTCTCTCACTTTCATTCTCACCATAAATTTCGCCCTGAACTGGAAAGTTTTTCCATCTGAAGTCCAACCCAATATGTTCATGGGAAAAATTTTGGTTTCAAACTTTCATTTTCAAATGAAAAATAATTCTTGCCAAAGTCTGCAATCATCTCTATTCAAGTCTGGTAGCTGTTAATGACAGCTATGCTGCAGGATCATACATCATATATCTATAAGGACTGGTGCTTTATATTTCTTGGTTTTTCTTGGATGTATTAGTCTTGTCTTCCTCAGAACTCTTCATAGCTGTATTGCAGCTCCACTGGGCACAAAAAGGTAGAAGACAAAGTTCAGACAAGGCTTATACAGGCTCACCATTCTACCACTGTGTTTTCTAACGCCAGGGTTAGCAGGGTTAGATAGTCAGTGCTGAAAACAACGGCCTAATTGAAAACAGTTCCCTAATCTGTGAAGCAGCTTCTGTGAATGCTGTCACAACTAGAGACTCAAAACTCTGAGGGTAGGCACTGACTCTCCCCAGCTCATTTGCTTTGCAGCTGGTATATTAAAGCACTGGTGTGACCTCTTTATGCCTTTCCCTCTATACATTTTTACTCTTGAGTGTAGAGACATAAATGTATTATTATGTATTCGTTTCTGTGGTAACAATACTGATTATGCTTTAGTGTACTGCACCAGTTATAATGGCAGAAAAGTTTGTGAATAGATGCTATTTGAAGGTAGCTACTGTTCTGAGAGGAGAAGATAGTTGTGATTAGATGCTCTCATTTCTATGCATGATTCTGTGACCCTGAAAAGAAACTAATACCAAAGCCTTTCTCCTCTGATGATGGAACCAAATATATAAGAACCTACCATGTTTATTCTCTTGCCAGGGATCACATAGACCAATGATAAGGGAAGAAAAAAAATAAAAAGAGTATTACATGGTGGATAGTGCTTTATGGAACAGAGAATCAGAGAAATGTGACTGACAGTTTGGTAGGGTCTTTAGAGACTGATTAAGTAGGTGAAATAAAAATTAAAAAGTTATAACATCCAGAAGATTTAAACACTAAGCAGAAGAAAATTACCTAGTTTACAAACATTCCCCTCCAATTATATAAAAAAAAAAAAAAAAAGAAAAAAGAAAGAACAAGAGAACACTTTTTCTGAGTATCTCAGAAAAAAATCCTGGATAAGAGAATCAAATACACCATCCAGATGGGAGTTTCAAGTTCTTCTAGGTTATGTTGACTGTTTATATACAGGCATATGTTTAAAAAAACTCATTGTGAATAACGGCAACAATTCTTGTGTAAACTAGCTGTAAGAGAGCATTGATTATGTTGAACACTCAAGTCTAGCATTACACAAACAAAGCCTCTGTTGTGATACCAGCTAACAGGACACAACATGATCCTGCAGTGATAAGGCAGATAGAATTTGTAGTGTTTAGAATGATGGGCTGCTCTTTCCAATGTGGCAATAAAGACAATGTATACTTGTCTACATGGTCATCAAGCAATTGACGACTGAAGTTCAGATCTACAGACAATGCTCAAAGTATTAGTAAGGAAATACAAAACACTGCCCTATTTAATATCCATACAATATCCTGTCCTTTTTCCAGATCATCACAGATTTCTGCTGGCATCTAAGCCTGCAGTGCCCAAATGAGTATTAGCTGCAGGCTCTTTTACAGATCTATCAGTTGTAACCTAGGTATATAAGAATAGATATAGAAGGCATGTGAATTTCTTTCAGGTTAATGGATGCATTAATAACCACCTAGACTCTGTCTGGGGCTCTGACTTGGGAAATGCAGATCTAAGCCTTGAAATGTCATGCTGACTGAGGCCTCAGGAAAACTGCATTCATAAGCAGCGGGACCCATATGCAGTGATTTGCTTTGTTTTTGAGGCAGGGAGGGGGAGGACAGGAGGAGAGAAAACTGAATAGCTCTTCTATGAGTCAGTATGAGGGAAAAGGCAATAATAAACAAGATCTCAAGAGCATATAACAGTCAATATGTTCCAATACAGAGAATGCATCCTAAAATGCTTTCTTGGGACAAATGGCAAGGTAAACCTATGGGAGAGGCTTGAAATTTCTTCCAAATGAGCTGTGAGAGGATTGTGGAAGAGATTGCAGGATCCCAACCTTTACATCAGTCCCTTGATCCACAGGCTCCCAAGGACAATTGCTAGAGCCGCAGAGACAGCATGTCATGATGATGTCCGGGGCATTGCTCAGGAGAAAGGGGTGACAGGGGTGTCATTGGGAGCAATCATGTCCACCTTCCATCAGATCCATTGCCCAGAGTGAAGAGTTTAAGAAGCTGCTCCTTGCAATCTCCCCTTCCAATACTCCTTCAGCACCAAATGTGCCTTCTCCCTCACATAAACAGCTTCCCAAGGCCAAATATGGCCAAATAGTCCTGAGACTGGTGAGCAAATGAAATTGTTCCTTTGATTTCACTCTCCTCAGCCTCCCTACCCCTGCAACAGACCCACACCTCTCCTTGTAATTCTATGGAAAAGGGTCCCAACAAACTCCCTGAGCAAGACCCAGAAAGGGAGCAGGAGCCACGTGTGTCTCTCTCAGAGAGCAATATAAACACAGACTGTGCAGTAGACTTCAGATTCATAAAAATCCAATTTAGAAAAGGTGATTTAAGGGATTTAGGATTATAGATTGAAACTTACAAAGCTTTTGCTCTACAGCTGAACCCAGCCTCAGTCTTCCTAGGGACCCCAAGATAACATATTTCATCAGTTGTCTGCCTAAATTCTGCCTTCCCAAGGTGGGAATAAAACTTTCCTTCCTCACTATGGTTTTGTGAGGATAAAATCCGCTGATGATCATGAGGCACTCAGATACAGTGATACAGACCCTAAAAACAGAACATAAAATATAGTCCCAGACTACACTTCTGCCAATATTTTCATTTCAGATGTGAATTCCACGCGATTTGTAGTGCTGCTGTGTAAAAGCTTAGCTTCGATTAAGGAGCTTCATTTGAGCAGTCATGAGCTAGTATGTCCTGTCTTCACTAATCCTTTTTCCTCTTTCCTTACCTTCCCTTTTGCCTGTACCAGAGCTGCAGGGATTTTAGACTTGAAGTGTAGCACTGGGCTCAGGAAAAGCAAGCTGTGTTCTCCCCTTTCTGTTGACACTTTGTGTGACCTCAGGGAAATCATTTAACCCATTTGTTTCCCAAGCACAGAAAGAGAGTGAGGATGTTTTCTCTGTCCCATCCACCAGTATGATACGGCAAGCTCTCCCAGCTGCCTCCAACTACATTTGCAGACAGTGGACCTTGTCTGCATCTTGTCTGAGGCTGTTGAATGCCACCATGGCCGTAATACAGAAGAGGAACAGTTAACAGATGGTGGCAGCAATGCCAGGCCCCGAGCCCTTCAGAGGAGATCCCTCGGCTTTGAGGTTATGAGGAGAAAGGTGGTGCTTTCCACCCACCTTAATCCGACTTCCATATGGCTTTGGAGAAGGACTGAAAAGAAAGAGGAAGGCAGCTGCCAGCTGACAGGAGTAATAGGAGCCAAACTGGGAAGTGCTGGACATTTGCACCTTTGGAGGTTTTCCTGAAGTCTTTTTTTGTTCTGTGCTGATCAGAGGCTTGCCTCTGGTCCTGGCTGATCCTCTCCCCAGCTTCACAGAGCACCTCATCCTCTCCCTGCCTCCTCCCAGCCTGCCTCTCAACGCTCTGCCATTCCTCTGGGGTGCCCTCCTCCCTGACAAGCTGCCTCTTTCCCACCCCCTGAAAAGGGGAACGCTTCTGTGGCCGTTTCTGTTTGTGCTGCTGTGCTCCATTCCCCATTCCTGTGTTTGTCTTGTCTAACTGTAAACCTTGGGCTTGTGGGGAGCTATCTACTACTTGGCATTTGACTACCACCCTGAAAAGCCTTGTTTTGTTGGCCCTGCTACTCTATCATCATCATCATCATCATCATTATTATTCTTATTCTTATTATTATTATTAGCCAGGTAAGGAGACTAACACAGGGGGATGATGCATCTTCCACAGGGCTCTTGGACATGGTTACAAAACAGTTCAAAGTAAAGCAAATTTCTACAATTTCCATGTATTCTTTGTTATCAGTTATAACTAAAATTACTCGGAAAACAAAGCACTTTAGGTACTAACCCTGTGAAAGCTGCTTGAAAGAGAGTATGTATCTACCTAACATCATTAATAGAGCTAATAAAAGCACAGTGCAACCGACAAGTGCAGCCATCAATGAGGTTTTCAGTAACAACTTTGGAAACTAGAGCTGGCTTGATTTTCTGTTTCAGAAATACCCAAATATAGTGGTGATTTGAGTAGTGCAACACTTTACCTTTTACATTTTCTCCTAATCCTATACATCTGCTGCTTCAGTGTTTAAGATCTAGTACATAACAAACCATGACTTCACTAATGAAGTGTAAGAGTAATTTAAAATGTGTACTGATTTTACCAAGGACACCTTTCAGAAATCTCATTTACAGTTGACATATGTAAACACAGATGCCGAGTAAAGCAGAATTAAAAGCAGAATTTGAGTTGTTCTTATCTCTGTTTAACTGCAGCAAGTTTGAGATGCTTGTAAAGGAATGAATGGATTAGTGAGTCAATGCATAAAAGATATATTTGTGTGTAGATGTACCTGTAGATATACAGATTTAGGTTTTGAAGCGCAAACTTTAAGGGGAAAATCATTGTGCTTGAAAGACTTCCTCTGCAGCCAAGGATTAGGTTAGGAAAGCTAAAGCTGTGACAGAATTAAATCTGGCCAGGGACATCAAGGGCCACAAGAAAAGCTTCTATAGCTATATCAGTGATAAAAGGAAGACGAGGGAAAATGTGGGCCCCCTCTGGAAGGAAATGAGAGACCTGGTTACCTGGGATATAGAATCATAGAATCATAGAATGGTTTGGGTTAGAAGGGACCTTAAAGATCATCTAGTTCCAATCCCTCTGCCATGGGTAGGGACACTCAATGACTTTTGCCTCAGTCTTCACTGACAAGTGCTCCAGCCACACCACCGAAGTCACAGAAGGCAAAGCAGGGACTGGGAGAAAGCAGAACCGCCCACTGTAGGAGAAGATCAGGCTCATGAATATCTAAGGAACCTGAAGGTGCACAAGTCCATGGGACCTGATGAGATGCATCTGCAGGTCCTAAGGGAACTGGCGGATGAAGTGGCTAAGCCACTATCTAACATATTTGAGAAGTCATGGCAGTCCAGTGAAGTTCCCCCTAACTGGAAAAGGGGAAATATCACCCACATTTTTAAAAAGGAAAAAAAGGAAGACCTGGGGAACTATAGACCGGTCAGTCTCACCTCCATACCTGGCAAGATGATGGAGCAGATCCTCCTTGAAATTATGCTAAGGCACATGGAAAATAAGGAGGTGTTTTGTGACAGCCAACATGGCTTCACTAAGGGCAAATCATGCCTGACAAATTTGGTGGCCTTCTATAACAGAATTACAGCACTGGTGGATAAGGGAAGAGTGAAAGATGTCAAAGACCTGGACTTGTGCAAAGTCTCGCATGACATCCTTGTCTCTAAATTGGAGAGATGTGGACTTGATGGACAGACCACTTGGTGGATAAGGAATTAGTTGGGTGATTGTACTCGAAGAGTTACAGTCAATGAGTCGATGTCCAAGTTCCTCAGGGGTCGGTACTGGGACTGGCACTGTTTAACATCTTTGTCAGTGACATGGACAGTGGGATCGACTGCATCCTCGGCAAGTTTGCCAACCAAGCTATGTGGTGTGGTTGACACAGTGGAGGGAAGAGATGCCATTCAGAGGGACCTTGGCAGGCTGGAGAGGTGGTCCTGTACAAAACACATGAAGTTCAACAAGGCCAACTGCAAGGTCCTGCACATGGGTCGGCGCAATCCCAAGCGCAAATACAGGCTGCATGGAGAGCAGCCCTAAGGAGAAGGACTTGGGGATATTGATTGATGGGAAGCTCAACATGAGCCGGCAGTGTGCACTTGCAGCCCAGAAAGCCAACCGTGTCCTGGGCTGCATCAAAAGAGGCGTGACCAGCAGGTCGAGGGAGGTGATCCTGCCCCTCTACTCCGCTCTTGTGAGACCCCACCTGGAGTACTGCGTCCAGCTCTGGGGGCCCCAGTACAGGAGAGACATGGAGCTGTTGGAGAGAGTCCAGAGGAGGGCCACGAAGCTGATCAGAGGGCTGGAGCACCTCTCCTGTGAGGACAGGCTGAGAGAGTTGGGGTTGTTCAGCCTGGAGAAAAGAAGGCTCCAGGGAGATCTCCAGGGAGATCTGATTGTGGCCTTCCAGTACTGTGAGGGTGGTGAGGTACTGGAACAGGTTGCCCAGAGAGGTTGTGGCTGCCCCCTCCCTGGAAGTGTTCAAGGCCAGGTTGGATGGGACTTTGGGCAATGTGGTCTAGTGATGGGTGTCCCTGTCCATGGCAGGGGGGGTGGAACTAGATGATCTTTGTGGTCCCCTCCAACCCAAACCATTCTATGATTCTATGATTCTATGATCTAATTGAACCTACAATCTATCATCAGTTACTAAAAATAAAATTAAGAAATAGCAGGTCTGAATGTTTGTATTTGTTTATATTTTGTTACCTTTTCTGAAGACTCTGATAACTGTTCAAGTACAACTGTGGGAGTATTACATCTGTACAGCATTTCTGTGGAGCTGGAAACAAATTCCACCCAAGGAAACAAATGACATTGCAAAGTATTTTTATATAGAGAGATTTCCAAGTAAGTCAAACCAAAAAGAAAATAAATATAGATATAAAAATAAAACGACCACATTTTCTTCATTCCCTTCTCAAAGTTGATGATATCTCTGGTGGGCCACCCATGAAGGTTTGACAAAGAGAAAGAAGCAGGGTGATTTGCCCCAGACCTCATTTTGAGGCATCAGAAGGGAACCAACTCACTATATTATGATACATTATGATATATCCAAAGATGCAGCTTGTGAAAAGCCCACTTTTTGTTCTGAGGCTCGAGGACCTTGTGCTCCACTAATAATTTACTTGACAACCCCTGCTCTCCCACCCATGGGCACAGGGCTGCCCACCGGGACAGCGAGCTGGAGCCCCCCTGGCTGGGATTTCTGAACAGTATTGCTATAAACACCTAACTCACCCTCGAAATGTGCATTCCTACTGAGTGAGTGAAATGTCCTGTCCTGAGCACTTCTCTAACCCTAGCAATGAGCTGGAGACCATGGCCTTGTATCACCAGTCTTTATCAAAACCCAGGCAAACATATTGTGTTTCCTGCCTTGTCTTGGCAGATAAAGATAAAGGGAATCCACAGCTTGGAGAAAGGTGTGGTCAGCCTTCCTCCTCTTTTCGCCCTTTTGTTAGCCAGGCAGCTAGATGCAATTTGTATCTCTGAGGAGAAACAGCTAGATAATACAATCATTTCCCAATCTCAGGTGCTGTGGTGCCAAAACGTCCCCTCTGAAACCTTTCAAACAGACTGGCTTCTTCTGATCTTACACAATGCCTTTTCGAGATACAATTATCTGCTTCGAAGGGCAACTTGACAATACAGAACAGAGAAGGCTTCCTTTCCTGGGATGGTGAGCAGCGCGGTGAGGAGCAGGACAGCGGTGCTTGCTGATGACGGCACCAAAGGACAATGACATTATCGCTTGCTGACACTAATGCAGAGCTGAGTGTCTGGGACATGAGTGTCGTGCCCCTCTGCTGCACTGGTCAGGTCCAGCCAAACCCACCTTAGCTCCTGGCTCCTTCTTTACCCCCATCAGCCATGCTCCTCTTTCTCCTCAAGCAAGTGCCAAGACAAGGTAGAGTTTCTGCATGTGTAGGGTCACTTGTAGACCTTTAGGTCCCAAGAAGAGGTTTGGGTGGAGTAGGAGAAGAAGGGGTTTTGCTGGAAATGGGGCCCTGCATCCTGAGGGGAGGAGGGCAGAAGTCACCCTGTGCCCTCCCCTTTATAAAGGGTTTATAAATGAGATGTGAGATATGAGAGGTGAGATATGAAAACCTTTCAAGGACTGGTCTCTGCTCTATCTGGGGAGTGATGAGCTCATAAAGAAGAAAGAAACTGTCCTTACCTGAGTCTTCCAAGAAAACCACTGACCCGTTGCTCAAAAAGTTTGATAGCATTATAATATGTGTTTATACCTTGAGACATTTTTAGTATATCATTGAAGATTCAAATTGTGTTTTCCATAAATAACAAACTTTGCAGGCTGAATGCTCTCAATTTGCCGCCTTAAGCCAGCACAGCTCCATTTTGATTCTGCCTGAATATGAGTTTCTGGTTTTCACCACCACAGAAGTTGCAGCCTGTAGAACTGTGTTTCACTTTGCTGCAAATATGCAAAGCCTGGAAGAGGATCTCAAAAAGCACAATGCTGCCTGTTTTCTTTGGGCACTGAAAATCCAATTGCACATCCAGCGTAATTGTGGCTTTCCCATCATCTCCGGTTTGAATTTTTCCTGCCTTACCAGTGTAGAGGTGCTTCATGTTTGCTGCTCACAGTCTTCCAGACCACCAATGACTGCACCTCAAATGCTATTGTATGTACAAATTTCACAATGCTTAAGAATAAAAAGGTCCTGTGATTATAAATGTTTCATAAAATTCATTTTTTAAGGAAAAACATTTCAGTATTTTTTAGCAATGTGAATGCAATATTAGGCTTATAAGCATTTAAATGAGTCAGATGCTTTATTAGTCCATTTCAGAAACTTTTCTTTGTACATGAATGAAAAATTTAAATGGAAATGGCTCTGAAAGAAATAGTGCTGAACATAGCCATATGAAAAGCAATCTAAAAATCCTGACAGAAGTAAAGAAAAAGAAATGAAAGTGCCCATGGTGTATGGGGGTCTAAGAATGAAAGATAAATTGTTCCTTGCATGTGCTGTGTCAAACCAGTTGTTGCTCCAAAGCTCTTTACAGCCTTTATGCCCACACATCGAGTGAGCTGCACATCCTCCCTAGTAACGCTGAGTAAAATGCAGAAAGGGGAACTCTGCTCAGCGACTGCCAAGATTAAAGCACCTCAGAGGCTTAAATTTGCACTTTTTCTGTCCTTATGCTAACTGATAAGGCAATGTCAGCCCACAAAGATAGGCCTGATCCCACAGAGATTTCAGAGTCCAAATAACTACCAATAAATCCAAGGGGGGGGGGGGGGAAGGGAAATCAATGGAGTAACCAGTCATTGCTCTGCACTGGTAGGGGTAATAGCAAAGTAGGGTTTTAAGGAAGCATACGAAGGGAGATAGTAATACATTTTGCAGAGCTCCTCATAAGCATGAGAGGCAGTATGGCCAAAAGGATGCAATTGCCACTTTGAAGATTAAAAACTGGATAACAGAGGCCAGCATCACAAGATAATTTGAGGAAGACACACAATTTCACTGTTTGAATGTATGCGTTTTGCGTAGCGTGGTATGCCCAAGAGATGAAAAGGGATTGACCTAAATAAAAATGAGGAAGTGGGAATGAGAAGCTTTAAGAAAAGAGAACTATAAATTCTGTAAGGGTAGCTGCTATAAAAAGGACATTTACATGCTAAGAAGGAGGAAATAAAGGATACAGCTGAAGATTGTCAAAATAGCTCTAAGCCAAATGTGAAATAGCTTCCAGTAATTCAGTAATTCCTTATGGGCAGGCAGGTCCTGGACTCTCCCCTGCGAGGGGAGTACTCTGAGGCTGGCATGGTACGACAGCGTGTCCTCCAGTACGCTCTCCGTGTTTCACATGCCAGCCAGTGAGAAGGAAACGGATTGTAGGGGAAATCGCCATCTGCTTTTGTCAATAAAAGACCACGTGGATGGCTTGAGCCTAAACAGACTGAAGCCAGCCTTTTATAGCTGCATGGGGGGAAATGGGAGACCTTACTAAAGTGTGAGAAAGTATAATTTAAAAGGAATAAACAAAAATTACTATGACACAACTTCATCTGCTCTGTATAGACTCCAACATAGTATCATAGAAGGCACGGGAACTTATAAAGGCAGGGGTTCACATTAAACCTGTGATTTTCTCAGCTTCCTAGGACCTTGCTTCAAGAACATTATTACAGATATTGTTTTCTCACACTTTAATGTAATTTGTACTGTAGAGGGGAAAAAAGATATAATGTGTACAGAAGGCATTTGTATGCCCCATTCACTGAAAGTACCTCACAATCTTTGGAGTATTTATTCTTCCAAGGCACATGAGAGGGTGTATTAATATCCATGTTCTATCAGTCATTTAAATGAGGCACAAAGTCGCAGAAATGCAATGTCTTGAAACTGAAGTAAGTACAGGCACAGCTGAGGCAGCACTAAAAACGGTATCACACACCGAATCACGCAGAGTCACAGCGTGGCTGTGATGGGAAGGCCCCTCTGGGGATCATTTGGTCCAACCCCCCTGCTCAAGCAGGGTTGCCTAAAGCCCAGTGGCCAAGGACTGTCCCCAGGTGACTTTTGAAGATCTCCAAGGATGGAGACTCCACAGCCTCTCTTTGGCATCTGAGAGGACGCTGGCCAGCCTATAGTTCAGCAGATCCTTCTTCTTGACCTTCTTGGTGATAGGAGTTATATTTGCTTCCTTCTAGTCCTCAGGATTCTGCCCTGATCACCACAACTTTTCAAAGAAAACAAACAGTATTCTTGCAGTGACATCAGGAAGTTCCCTTGACTCTTGTGGGTACATCCCTTCAGATCCCATGGGCTTCTATGCCACTGAGTTTGTTTAAATGTTCCTTTCAACGAGGTCCTCCTCTACCAAGGGTGAGTCTTCCTTGCTCCAGACTTTTCCTTTGGTCTCAGAGGCTTGGTGTTCCTGAAGGTTGGTCTTACCAGCAGATTGAGGTGAAGAAGGCATTCCGTAGCTTGGCCTCTTCTGTATCTTTTGTCATCAGGGCCCCCGCCCCATTCAGAAGCAGGCCCACATTTTCCTTAGTCTTCCGTTTGCTGCTGATGTAACACGTAGAAGCCCTTCTCATCCCTCACCAAATTCAATTCCAGGTGGGCTTTGGCTTTCCTAATCCCAACCCTACAAACTGTGTCTATATTGGTCCTGGGTCACCTCCTTCTGCTTCTTGCGTGCTTTCTTTTTATGCTTGAGTTTAGTCAGGAGCTTGTTATTCATCGATGCAGCCCTCCTACTGCCTTTGCTTGAGAGTGGCTTGGTAGCAGCTTGGGTACAAGTTGTGTTTGGCAACAAAGATAGAGAATTGAAGGCTGAAAAATTTTCTTCATGAAGATGTGGAGTCAGTTCATCTGTGCTTATCTCCATGTCTGCTTTCAATATCCACAAATATGCACTACAGCTGGTGCCTCAACCCAGCACCCTAGTCTGCAGGGCAGATGTACCTACAGAGACTTACCTCAATCATATGGGCAGTCTGCCACAGGGCAAGAATATGGATGCAAATGCCCCCACGTTAAACTAGTTATTTCACCAGTAACCCCTCCTGTCTCTTGTGTTACGCATATGTGCCATTCTAAATCAAACAGCTGAATTTGTAATTGTTAACCCATTAGTTTTGACAGTCCTTAATTTACTGGCCTTTGAGCTTCATAGCTGTGGTTTCTTGCAATATTGGCTACAAAAATGACCTCTCAGTTGTCCCAGTTGCTACATATTCAAAAATCAGTATGTGGCTGCAGGAACATTTACACAGCAAACTTCTAAAGCCACTGTTAAAAAAAATAATTTCCTTACCCATTTCTTACACTAAGAGGTTGGATCAGCCTCCTCAATGTACAGACAGTAATTTCTGTTACCTATTAAACTTAAATTGGTGGCTCTCATCCTAAAGATCCGTACTCCTAATCACAACTGGATTCACTGTATAAGTAAGGCGGACTCTTCTAGGGGTTTTTAGAACTGGGTATGAACTCAGTCCTCTTGCATCAGGTTACTATGAGAAGCAAGGTACTAAAAGACAAAATACACATAGAATAAACACTTTCTAATATGAAAATGTTTAGACATAATATAAACCAAAATAAGATTGTGGTGGGTATATAATACTGGAATGATATTCTATATAGTCTGATTCATTCTTACATTGTGCCAATGAAAAGAAAAAAGAAGATGGAAAGTCTGATGTATCTAATATGAAGTGTCAATGAACCTGTCTGTCTGTTGAGGGGTTATAAAATGCAGCTAAATCTACCAAAGGACAGATGTGCATTTTGGTCATCCAAACCCAAACTGAGAATTTAAAACCGTCACTCAGTTGCTGAATTCATCAGACTGGGCCCTGGAAGTTGAGCTTGAAGGTGTGATCTGTCACTGCTTTTCAAAATGCCAGGAGAGAGAAGAGGCTAGAGGTACCACCAGAGGTGGCCAACCGATGGACTGTGTCCCACCTCGGTCGTCCTGTCTCTAAAGCGCTTCAGAAGCAGCTGCCCAAGGGCCTTCCCTGGAGAGACACAGAGGAGGTCTCTGTGTGTGTGATGTTCACAGCAATTGATGCTTGCGTGGGCACTGACCTACCTTGCATGTGAAGGAGGTCCTGTCACACGGCAGGGAAGGGGCCATGGCACGCAGTCCTCTCTTACCCCCAGTCTAAGCTGTGTGGCTGGCCTGCCTAGCTGGAAGCACGATGGTGCCGGGGTGTACCAGCTCTCTCTGCTCAGTTTGTTCCACGTTGCAAAGAAATGATTATTTGAGGGCTGAAGAATGAGATAAAAAGGGATCACGACTGTGTATTGTAGTCACTGGGTCAGGCTGCTAACACTGAACTCTGGGTGCCAGCCCTTGCTTGCTCCAAGAGCGAGAAACTAGAAAAGAGTAGCATTTTCAGTGGAGCAAGGACCTGAGGCAAGCTCTCTCCCACTCCCAGGCAAGCATGCTGAACAATTAGACTGCAGAATCATGCTCGTCTTTTGGAGCAATTACTATGTAATTCTCCATGCCAAAGAGCTACTCTTAATCCGTTTGCTGAGCAGCTTCGGCAAGAGAAAATGGAAACATTTGTGCTTGCGCTCCCTCACCCTAGAACTTCATGGGAAAAGCAGGGGGAGGTAAATGAAGGGATTCAAATTTTCTTAGGTGGGAATTAAACCCGTGTTTCCTGAGCCCCACCATTGAGCTGCTGGATGAAAGGGGACTGCCTCTTAAGCTTTCAAAGGGGCTAAAGCACCTCACGGCAGGAAAGAGGTCAGAGTGTCGGCTCCCCAGTGAAGGGATATACTTCTCTACAAACAAATCTAAGGAATCCAAGTCTCTGAGACAGGCACAAATGCTTCATATTTCCTATTTCAGATATATTTCTGTGTAGCTGGGGATTATATGATCACTGATATCAAATTTGTGCCCTACTAGGACACTAGACAGTACAGGTCACACACTTTTCTGCCAAGTTGACTAGAATGCGCTACACAGCGTTTATTCCAGCTACCTGAAGCAGTCTTCCTGAGCTGAGTATAATAATAGTAATAGTAATAATAATAATGATAATAACAACAACTTGTACTGGCTTAGCCTTTTGCACCTTGTGGCTACAATGTATTTGTTCAGGCAGTGAGAATCATAAACCCAGACTCAGGGTACCAGCCCCTACCCGCCAGCTGGGCAAATTACGGACTTTGGCACTTGGCTTTCTCCCCGCAGCCGGAGCCCTACGGAGAGCCTAGGCACTTGATGTGGAGGTTGCTAATTCCACAACCCCGAGCCCTTGCTTGATTTAGCCCAAAATCAGTTTCAATTCACAACAGCTAAATATCAGGAATCCAAGTCTCTGAGCCAAGCTCAAATGCTTATTTCCTGGTTTAGATGGCTTTCTGTTTAGCTGGGGCTATCGGTTTCATCTCACACATTATGACACTTTTCAGCATAATCGTGCATGATTCCACTCTTATTAAAGACCCATTCCCACCAAATCTAGTTGGAATTCATAAAAGCCAGGCTTGCTTGTTCATCGAAAACGCTGTAGCCACATGACACAAGGCACTTGTTATTAAAGCATATGTGGTCTTTAAAAAACCCTTGATAAGGCATCACCTGTCAATGCCATTCTAACGAATACCTGGTTAGCAGGCATTTTTTTACTCGGATCAGTCCTCCCAGCACAACTGCAGGAGGAGCATGAAAATGGAAATGAGCAGAAGCTGCAGAGAAGGGGATCGCGTGAGGCAGTGGTGCTGCTGAAGCAAACGTCACTGGAACTGCAGCTTAACTTCACGTGGAATCAGGTTATCACCTGCTTGTCATCGCTGCTACTTGTCTGGCAACACCAAGAGTTACAGAGGCTAAACCAGGAGGAAACTACCCTTCCCCCCTTAAAAAGAGAAAGGGGTGGGGGGAGGAGGCTGGAAAAAGGAGAGAGAGAGAGAGAGAGAAAAAAAAAAAAGTTTTCTGCTGGTTTAACTCTCTAAAATGGCTTACCCAGAGGTCAGAGGAAAGCCAGGGCACGCACCATGGAGGGAGTGGAGCTGTAGGGCCAGAGCACAGCAACGAAGGGAGCAAAGGACTGCACCAGCATTGACTTAGCCCGGGTAAAACTGTTGGGGAACTATTTATCTTAGAACTGATGGATGTAAAATGTTTACAACTCCCTACTGCAGGGCTACTATCTCCATTTTCTTGTCCGCACACTGCTTAACGCAATGGAGCCCTAATGCCCTTTCTTTGCTGCTGAAATGCAGGTTCTTAAAACAGAATCAGCATATAGCAAGGACCAGTCATTTAGTGGTATATCTGCACCTTATATTTGTTTCTTGCTGTGATTGCTCTTAAGGGAGGGGCTTGAGCTTTACTGGAGTGTTTTTGCTTTTGTATGATCTAAGGAATTTTTGTTTGTTTTGGGTTGGGTTTGTTGTTGGGTTTTCTTATTCTTGATTTTAGTTTGTGGGTCTGGTTTTTTGTTGGTTTTTTTTTTTTTCCCCCAGAAGTAATCAGACTCATTACTGGAGGCTGGTTATCTAGTTGGTTGACAGATATTTTTTATTAGACATGAGAAAAACAAACTGTATGATACTTTTAAAATATATAAGCTCTGTTAAGTTTTCAATTTCCCAGCACCCCAGACATTCACACAGTCTGGATTCTATTTAACAAACATTGTTGAATGTATTCAGTTAATAAAAGCTTGGCAAATATTAGTAAAGAGCTTGTAATGGTTATGAGTGACATAAAGGTTAAAAGCTTTCAATAGCGTTGCACCAAACTGGAGTAAAGCTTGAAGAAACTGAAGTGATGTGTCAGTAAGAAATCTCAGCACTGAAACACTCATTTCTCGGAAACAGGAAAAGATGCAATTATTCCACAAATCTGAATTCAGTTTTAGAACTTGAAACTTTGAACATTATTCAGATCACATTGTCCTGTTCTCTCATTATCAGAAAGTATATATAGATTAAAACAAGAATGAAATTCCCTCACTGTCCCAGCCTGACAGGTCCTGGGAAAGCAAGATGTTTTCTTTCCTATGCGTAAATTACACTGTTTCTCCATAATGACAAAGGCAAGAGAAGAAAGGACTTCAGGGTAGATTGGCATATAGGGAACATTATCTCTTGGTATAAACTTTGGTTATTGGGTTTTTTTTTTTATTTTGCTTGCTGCCCTCCCTGCACAGAGGAACAGTCTCTGTGCACCCCAGGACACAAGGAGGCTTCCCAGCACCTCCTCGGAGCTCAGATAGCCCAAGGGAGAGGCACAACAGGAACACCAGAAAGCACACGCTGTTTCAAGATTTCTGTAAACACTGGATTCCAGCTCCCAAAACCGCTCTTAGATTCACTTTCTTTAAAGGCTTGTCTGGACGAGGATAAAGGTGTAGTAAAAAAAAAAAAAAGTGTCAGTGAAAACTTTTAATTAACATGTTTTCAAATTCTCAGTGTTGACAGGGTGTGTTGCATTTTAGTGCATTTGCCAGCAAACGTGTTAAAATACATTTGTGTCCCATCCACACGTGGCGAGTTAGGACATGTTTTTAAAAGTTTCAAAATTTAACAGGAGTTAAAACATGTTCATCATTGTACTTTTACCTTAGTCAAGGGTGAGTGTCACTCACGGGTTTTCCTGGGACTCTGGAGAGCAGCTGCCATACCAGCAGGGAGCTGTTATTTAGCCACTTTCTCCTTTTCCTGAACCGTCAAGTGAAAGTAACATTTCATTTACCTGCCTTGCGGGCATGGACAAAAAAAAAATGTTTATACAGTATTGGGGGAAAAAAAAATGAAAGGCTGAGTATTGTTGAGATGGGAGGTTGGGCAGTGGTTACAGGAGTGGGAAGCCATGCCATAGCCGTAGGGCGGCCAATTGCAGTTTTGGAGGGCCTGATGTAAGGTCAGGATTCCTGTAGCCGCATAATCCAGAGCGTGGCATGGCATTCAGCTGTTGTTTCAAATGCAGCCAAACACTTTACAGGGGCAACTTTGCCTCAGCTGCTCTTAGGCCAAAAGCTAGCAGCTTTTTTTCTAGCCTCCCCACAGATGGTCAGCATAAAGTTGACATAAGCACTATATACCATGCTTATACCTGGCTAGCTTGACAGAAAGGTTTGCGTCTATACCCGATCAAAGTCGTAGCTGCAAGGCATAGATTCAGTATTAATGATCACAGCCGAGCATCAGTAACTCTGAGTCAGGTGCAATGCTGATTTGCTGAGCAGCACTGTACAAACCACTTCATTAGTCCACACCTCAGTCTTCCCCCTTCCCAAATGGAGAGGACAAAAATAATCGCAGGTGAAACGTACTGAGAGAAGTCACATTTTGGAAGTACTGCAAAAAGATAACTTAATCTGGGGGGTGCAATACAGGAAAGATCAGGAAATCGACTATGGCGAGGCCCTTAACCTTTAGTGAAGCTAGGGGAGGCAAATCCTGCCGCCTCAGTCCTGCTTCTTCTTATTAATTTTTGGGCTCCTCAGAGTTGTCTCTCAGTCATGATTGTCATCTTAGAAATATTGTCACCCAAGTCACCCAAGGAGGGATATGATTTTTTGCTGACATAGCTATTGTGGTAAAAGCCCTAATGCAAATACACTTACAATGGTACCACTTTTTTCAGGCACTAAATCTCCAACAGCCCCTACACAAGCACCTTTACACTGGTACATCCTTGTTCCTGCCAAAGAAATGCCGCAACATCTTTTTGTGTGGAAGGCACTGTAGAAAATTGGTATTTTCACATTCATATCTGATTAGTCCTACTGCAATACGCCAATCAGGGATTGTTTTGGTTTGTTGGGTTTTTTTTTCCTTTCTTTCTTTTTCCCCCCTTAGAAGGAGATGAAAAGATTAGAAACTTGAGTAAAAGGCAAGTTTAAGAATGAGGAATCTCCCTTCCAGCGTATCTGTTTGCTTGGAACTTAAAGGTGTGGTGTGACAAGGAGCAGCCTGGTAACTGGTGGGCTCAAGAGGTCAATCAAGGGGTTAAATCTTGTATTTGCACCTCACGTTCAAGGTTTTGGATTAGAAAGCGGAGATACCTGTCCAGGTTGTAGTGCACTGGGACTGACAGAGGGAGTGTACATATATTCCAGATTTCCTGCTTGTCCAGAGAGTCTACAGAAGAACTTGTGGAACTAAGCATCTAGAATAACATCAGTCAAGGCTTTTTCTTTCCTTTTTTTTTCTTTTAAAGTTGTAAAACATTGTAATGGTTGAAAAACATATCAAAAGCATAATGCAAAGCATACGTCGTCAAAACTCCCACAGTGAAATTTTTCAGTGACATTACTCTGAAATTCAGATGTAGCTACGGTGGAAAGTAAAACTGCATATGCCCATGCAGGTGAAATTGCATGTACCCGTGCAAGGTGGACAGACGACTTTTGATACTGATTGTGAAGTTCTGTCATGGTCTTCCAGCAAGTCTTCCCAGGTGATCTGTTATATCAACCAGTGTAAAAGAAAAAAAAAAGCCAAACAGCCACAAAAACCCCAACAACAACAAAAAAAACCCCAACAAGCAACAACAACAAAATCACGATCTGCTTAATATCCAGATTAAAAGGAGAGAAAACACTACGCGTGGAGTCCCCTTGGGAAGCGGAGGAGGATCACGAAGAAGGAAGCTGTCCGGCTGTCCGTGCCCCACGGTCGCGCTGCCGTCACGCCGCAAGGTGAGCCCTCCGCAGCTCTCTCCATCCCCTTCTGCCGCCGGTGCCCTCTGCCGTACACCACTCCCCCACGCACGCCCGGGCCGGGGGGGGCGGCAGGCGAGGGACCCCCGGAGAGCGGCTCCCGCCACCGCGGCCCCCGGGAGCTGCCGCCGCGGCGCCCCCGGCCCCACCCGGCCCCGCCGAGCCCAGCCCAACCCAGCCCCGCAGCGGCGGGGCCGGCGGCCGCAGGTGACGCCGGGGCGGGCAGGGCCGCCCCCGGCCCAGCCAAGGAGCCCCCGCCGCCCCCCGGCCGTCGCCAGGGAAACCGCCCGGCGGCGCGGCCCCGCCGAGGGAGCTCCGGGGCGCGGCGGCGGCACCACCGGCACCCGCGCCCCGCCGTGGGCGTTCACCCCGGCGGGGCCAGCGGCCGCCCCCCCCCCCCCGCGTCGGCCCCGGGGGGTGCGCGGCCGCGGGTGTGTGTCGGGGGAAAGCCCCGCGGGGGAGCGGGAGGCCGCTGCGCCGGGCTCGGCGGGGCGGGCGGCGGCGACCGAGACAAAGGGAGCGGCGGGCAGCGGCGGCTCTCGGCGGCGGGGGAGCTGTGCGTGAAATGCGGCGGGGGGCGAGGGAGAGTCTCCATCCCCCCCCAAAAAATACGACCAAATGCCCCTTTTGCCCCCAAGAAACGAAATATTCTCTGGAGCGGCTGAAAACAGCCGGCTGCCCTCGCCGGGGTTACTGAAAGGCGGCGGCGGTCGCACAAAGCCCACCGGCCCCGCCAGCCCCGGGTAATCCGCGGGGAGAGGGCGGTGGGCGGCTGGGCCGAGCGTCCCCGCTCTGCAGCCCTTCATTATGGGAATAATTTTAACATCCTTATTTATAAACAAGAGGCGTTTGCAGGAGATTACCCGAGTTTGGGAAACGATCGTTCTGACGCTCGTTTCTGCTCCTTAAAAGGGGGTGGTGGTGTCGGAGGGAGAGGGGGGGTGTCTGGGCCAGCCTTTCCCGCATCGCACCGCGGAGGGAGCCTGCCGGCTCCCCGCACACGCCGCCCCCTCCCCCGAGAAAGGAAATCAATCGGATCCGTGATATTTCACCCACCCCATCGCTGCTAAGCGCTCGAGATCACCGTTAATTCGCATGCATTAGTTTCGGGTTACATGTTATTCGAGGGTTTAAATTCAACGTAAATACACATTCGGGGCTGGGGTTTGGGAAAGCGCAAATGTTTCCCTGATAATGTCGCTTCGCCCACTACTTGAGTGCATGGAAATGTAATCTTGAAATGGGTCACCGCCTCAGAAAATACTTTAAAAACACAAATCAGGAATAATCAGACAGCAGAATTTAATTAGAGCCGTAGGCTAATCACAAAATATTTTATTCCAAGCCAATATCGCTGTGGGGGAGGGGTCCGTTTCTGCTTCGGCAGCGGCTCCTGCCGCCGCTGCTTTAGCGTTTGCAACATCTGGCCTACAGACCTACTAATTTCGACTCGTGATCTCGTTTGGCGAAACCCGATCTACGTGGTTCAAATACCTTCCAAATTGGGGGCGATTTAACAATCGCGACCAATTAAACCCGGGGAAGAGAAGAAAAAAAGCAACGGGAAAAAAAAATGCCAAAAAAAAAAAAAAAAGGCAGCAAATCCCCTCCTTCCCTCTCCCCCCGCCCCGGGCTCGCACACACTATCTGTTGCTCTCTCACGGAGGCAGCGGGTGGGGGCGGGCGCGGGGCCGGGACGGACTCACACTCGGACTCACACTCACCCTCACCCGCACGCCCCTCACACCATTGTCCCTGCCCGCCCGCCCCGCTTTATTGGGGTGTTTTGTTCGCTCCCCAGCGCGGAGCTCCGCGCGCCCGCCCGCGCCGCGCCGGAGCGGCACATTCATTATCGGCCGGGGGCTGATTTCAAACCGCTGCCATCGCGGCTCCATTGTTCGCCGGGCGGCCAGGCCCCGCCCCCCTTTGTGTGGCGCGGCGGCGATTGGCCGGCGCCGGGCGGAGGGCTGCCGTCACCGCTCGGGAAGCCCATTCATCTGTGCACTTGGGCGTTGGACTCCGCATCTTATTAGCAACCAGGGAGATTTCTCCATTTTCTCCTTGTCTACAGTACGGCTACAAATCTGGGATTTTTTATTACTTCTTTTTACTAAACTTGGGCTCCTTTTTTTTTTTTTTTGCTCGACTTTTTCCTCCCTTTTTTTCCCCTCCCTCCTGTGCTGCTGCTTTTTGATCTCTTCAACTTTAAATTTTTTAAAAGGAGTGCATTATAATCGGTTCTGTTCTCTCTTCTCTTTTTTTTTCCCCTCTGGTGTGTGTGTGTGTTGCTGCTGCTGCTGGTCGCCCAGTATTTATACCAACCCAACGCTCTTTGTTTCCCCTCCTTTTGGATCTGTTGAGTTTCTTTGTTGAATAAGACAGCATGGGTGCCCAGTTCTCCAAGACCGCTGCAAAGGGCGAAGCCTCCGCCGAGAAACCTGGGGAAGCAGTGGCTGCATCTCCATCCAAGGCGAATGGACAGGTAAAAAAAAAAATAAAAAAATATTAAACCTACTCCTTTTTTTAAGCCAACTTCGACGGACTCTCTTTCGCATCCTGTTTAATTCTTCTTCCTTTGATGCCCCAGTGGCACATTCAATGGAGAATACGGTCGATCCTTTTATCTTTGCAACTCGAGGCAAAGGAATAATTTTTTTTTTTTTTGAACGGGCTCGGCTTTGAATGATTTGTTGCTTTATCTTTCCTGCGTGGGGGGGGAGGGGGCACATCTTTTTTTCCTTTCCTTTTTTTTTTTTTTTTTTAATCCCTCGTGTATTATGGTGAAGTGTCCCAATGGCTCGTAAACGGAAGGATCTTATACCGCTTGGCTTTTCTGCCCGCTTAACCTCCTTCTCCCGAAGACGCTCGGTGACTAGCGCGAAACGCCTCTCGTGGTGGCAGGATGGCCGTGTAGTAGCCGGGGCCGGAGCCGCCGGGGCTGGGGGCTCGGGGCTCGGTGGGAGCGCGGCGGCGGCGGGCAGCCCCCACGGGCGGGAACGCGGGGCAGGAGCTGCGCCGCCCGCCCCGTCCGCGGCAGCTCCGCCGGGGGGTCGGGCAGCCGCGGGGCACGGCTTTCTGTCACACACCACCCCCCCCCCACCCCCCCCACGCGTGAGCCGGCTGCCGGGCTGGCCGTGCCACCGGCTGCCCCGCGCAGCGGTGGCGGCGTTGCGGGCGGGCACCCCCCGCCGCCCCCGCAGCTGCCGCCCGGGGCAGCCAGCCGCGCTCCGGGCGCCTGAAAGACGCAAATGCGGCGCGGGGGGGAGGGGGGAGCGGGGGGCGCCTCTCCGCACCGCCCGGGCGGAGAGGGGCAGCAGCGGGCGGGGGACCTGGGCCGGGCGAGCTTTGTTAGCCTTCCCCGCCCCGCGCCGCCGCCGCGGCTGGACGGGGCGCGCCGGGGGCGGGGGTGCGCTGCGCCGCGGCCGCTGCGTGGAGCCGCGGCGCCCTCTGGCGGCCGCCGCCCGTCTCGCCCGCCGCTGGGGGCGCCCGCCGCGGCCCGGGCGACGGAGGGCCCGGGGTTTTAAACAGCGGAAGCGAAAAGCGGGCGAGGTAGAGGCCGCTGGGCGGGGAGGGTGGCGGCGGCGGCCCGTGTCCCCCCTCCACCACCTCGGCACCGCCGGTAACGCCCGTCGCTGTCTTGCAGGAGAACGGCCACGTGAAGGTGAACGGCGACGCCTCCCCCGCGGCGGCGGAGGCGGGCAAGGAGGAGGTGCAGGCCAACGGCAGCGCGCCCGCCGAGGAGACGGGCAAGGAGGAGGCGGCCTCGTCGGAGCCCGCCTCCGAGAAGGAGGCGGCTGAGGCGGAGAGCACCGAGCCGGCCTCCCCGGCGGAGGGGGAGTCCTCCCCCAAGACTGAGGAGGGCGCGACCCCCTCGTCCAGCAGCGAGACCCCGAAAAAAAAAAAGAAGCGCTTTTCCTTCAAGAAGTCCTTTAAGCTCAGCGGCTTCTCCTTCAAGAAGAACAAGAAGGAGGCCGGCGAGGGGGCCGAGAGCGAGGGCGGCGCCGCCGCCGCGGCGGAGGGCGGGAAGGAGGAGGCGGCGGCCCCCGAGGCGGCGGGCAGCGAGGAGGGTAAGGCCGCCGCCGAGGAGGCCTGCGCGGCCGCCGCCGGCAGCGCCGAGGCGGCGAAGGAGGAGGCGGGGGACTCGCAGGAGGCCAAATCGGACGAGGCCGCCCCCGAGAAGGCGGCGGGAGAAGAGGCCTCGGCGCCGGCGGCGGAGGAGCAGCAGCAGCCGCAGCAGCAGCAGGCGGCGGAGGGGAAGGGGAAAGCGGCGGAGGAGGTGGCGGGCGCCGGGGCTGCCACGAGCGAGGCGGGTAGCGGCGATCAGGAGGCGGCCCCCGCGGAGGAGCCGGCGCGGCAGGAGCCCCCCTCTGAGAGCAGTCCGGAGGGACCCGCCGCCGAGTCGGCGGAGTAAGCGCCGCTGCCGCCCCTCGCCGACGGACTTTTCTTCCCCCCTGTTTGTTTGTTGGAGTGGTGCCAGGTACTGGTCTCGGAGAACTTGTCTACAACCAGGGATTGATTTAAAAGATGTCTCGTTTCTTTTTTTTCTCTCCCCCCCGCAGCTCCCATCTCAAATCGTTGTGTGTTGCCGCCATTCCAACGGGCGGAGGGGGGCCCCCCTCCGCCCTTCTCTCCTACCCTCTATATTTTGGGGTTGTTTTGTTTTTGGTTTTTTTTTTTTTTCATCAGTATTAATGTTTTCTTTTGGTTGGTTCGGGTTTTTTGGGGTTTTTTGGTTTGTTTGTTTTGATTTTGGTTTTTTTGTTTTGGTTTTTTTTTTTTCATACTTTGCAACTCTCTTCATATTATAAAACTTTTCCCGATCGGTCTATGGACATACCCATATATGAAGGAGATGGGTGGGTCAATAAGGGATATCAAATGAAGTGACAGGGGCCGCAGTGGGGAACCCGGGGTGCGCAGCCGTTGCCGGGAGCGCGCCCCGCCAGAAATGATGTAAGGGGTTAGTCTTTTTTTTAAAAGAAAGTTATTACGATGTATTTTGTGAGGCAGATGTTCTATAAGGTTTACAACACTACAAGTCTTGATTAAGAAGGAAAGGAAAAAGGAAAAAAAAATAAAAATAAAAAATCAATACCCAGATAAAGAGATCATAGTCTTAGGAATTCATTTAAACCATAGGAACTTTTCACTTATCTCATGTTAGCTGTATCAGTCAGTGATTAAGTAGAAATACAAGTTGTATAGGCTTTATTGTTTATTGCTGGTTTATGACCTTAATAAAGTGTAATTATGTATTACCAGCAGGGTGTTTTTAACTGTGACTATTGTATAAAAAAAACAAATCCTGATATCCAGAAGCACATGAAGTTTGCAACTCTTTCCACCCTGCCCATTTTTGTAAAACTGCAGTCATCTTGGACCTTTTAAACACAAATTTTAAACTCAACCAAGCTGTGATAAGTGGAATGGTTACTGTTTATACTGTGGTATGTTTTTGATTACAGCAGACAATGCTTTCTTTTCCAGTTGTCTTTGAAAATAAAGGAAAACTCTTCAGATGCAATGGTTTTTTTGTGTAGCATCTTGTCTATCATGTTTTTGTAAATACTGGAGAAGCTTTGACCAATTTGACTTAGAGATGGAATGTAACTTTGCTTACAAAAATTGCTATTAAACTCCTGCTTAAGGTGTTCTAATTTTCTGTGAGCACACTAAAAGCGAAAAATAAATGTGAATAAAATGTATAATTTGGTTGTCTTTCTTTTATGGATACTCTGGTAGCTTAAAGGGACTAGCCAGTATTGCCTAAATTTGTGTAGAGAAAGTCATGTGCGCTGTTAGCACTAGCTTTGAAAACTACCTTACTAGATCCTGGACTCTGTAATACTGTGCATCTTTTAGAGAAATTGGACAGTGCACCAGGTAATATATTTATACACTTTTCTGGCTCTAAAACGAAGACTGGAAGGCAGTCTGAGCATGTACAGTACGATTCTCCTGTCCAGGCTCCATCTTGCTTTTAAGACCAGAGGTATCCAGCGTATGAGAGTCTTGCTTCTTGAGGAAAATAAGATTTAATTTGAATTGCTTAGGGTGGGGCACTGAAATTTTTACACCCAGTTGCTTAAAAATTAAGCTCTTGAACAGACGTCCCACGTGCATCTTGGTATGCTGGTCCTACTTGGGTACCTAGACAATTGGCTTGAAAACTTTAGCCTGGAGGGAGAAAGGGGGAATTAACACTGCCATTCTGCTCGAAGTAATTAAAAGCAATATTTTCTTTTTTTCCTCAAGTGCTACTCCCAAGTACAGGTGAGTTACAAAACATTTCAAAATTTGTCTATAAAAATAATCACTTGGTGCTTGCCTTTAATTGTTAGGCTTTTTGGCTAATTTCCAGCATATTGCTCAGGGCATATTATGCCTTAATAAAACAGTGGGTTCACGCAAGAAAAGCAGCAGTGGTATTTGGAGGGTGGAAATTGATTCAAGAAAGTGTTGCTTCTAAGTTTATAGGAGAAAGTTTAGTGTTACACTTATTTGCTTCCACCTAAATTTTCAGCAGAAACGCTTTGGAAGCAATTATGATTCATTTTATGAGAAAATGGCACGTTAGCACCTTGTTCCCTAAAGAACAAAGCCTAAACTGAATGAAGTATAGTAGATTTCCTGCTGAATGCATACTTGTTTTTGTTTTTCTTTTTCTTTTTTCTTTTTTTTTAATTCAGCTGTCTACCATTTTAACTTTGGCTTGTATGTACTCTAGTTGCCCTGGTATTTCTCTATAGCTTTAGAAATGTATTGAAACTATGCTATAATTGCTGAGGGACAAAAATAAATGGATGTAAAACAAGATCCTCCACACCAGTGTCATTCTTGGAGTACATGTGTTTGAAGTCTAGTGCATAACTGCTTTGCTAAGGGGTTTTTATAACATGGCTGTAAAAACCTGTTCTGAGACGCATGATGTCTTGGCCATAGAGTCAATGTCTCTTTTTAATAAATATATATATATTTAAATCCAAGGATTCTTAAAGAGAAGTCTGAATTTCTTCTTTTTTTTTTTTTGTGTCAAACTGTATGTGTACAAATGAAGAAAGTAATTGCTAGTAAAGTTCCTTTCCAGATTTTTTCCAACCTGCTCTCAAACTTTCATGCTCTTTCCTTGCTCAACTGGTGGCGTTTTCTGAAGTGCTTCCAGTTCCTGGTGGTGCAGAATCACTCCTGCCCCTGCAGCTGGGCTCCTGGCCTGGGACTTCATCATTCCATGACTTGGCTTGGCTTGAAATTTCTTTCCAAGTCTTAATAATGGTAGAGTTTCAAAAAATATGTCTTAAGACGACCAGTTCCAAGGTCTACTCTGGTCTCTGGGTGAGATTCGATGATACCACTTTTCCACCATGTGGTCTAAGAAGGTGGGAATCAGAAGGGGTTTGGAATAGTGGAAATGGAGAAGTTTTGAGCTGTTTCCTCCTGCCAAAGAACTGTGCAAGAGCATCCCTCCTCCCTCTGCCCCGAGGGACTGAGCGGTCACTCATGTGCACTTGTAGAACATCCTTATTTAAGTATGAGGAAAATGAAGGCGCTAGGCATTAGTGACTGGTGAGATGGTTAATCTTACCAAGAACGCTTTATGCCTTTTTTTTCCTGGCATTGGTTGCTGTTATGCCTCAGTGAAAATACTAATCATAATAAGCATTGTAATTTCAACAAATTCTCTCAGAATTTGAATGCATGTGACTTTCTAATGCGTGATTTCAAGCTGATTTTCCTATTTTGTGGGTTGCTGTGGTTCTTTTTAAGCAGAATGTTATTATTGCTATGAACAAGGTAACTTCTGTTGTGCTGAAACAATGTCATATTTTTAGGTAAAACTTACACTGGAATCTAATTTTGCCTGACTAGGGGCTCTAGCGATTCATTTCTTTTACGTTTATTTACTTAGACTGAGGTAACAGTCTTCCTTGTTCAAGGTCAAAACTTGGTTGTACAAAAGTCCTTTCAAATTTCATGCCTATCATCTTGGCTATACCTAAACTTAATTTCAGACTCTCCAAATCACAATGCCTGACCTCAAGTACTCAAGTTCTCTATCTGGTCCTGGTAGTTAGTAATGTGAAATTGTAGAGACTTTGCCTTCAGGCAAGGAAGCGAGGCAAAAAAAGGGAAAGGCAAACTGGGGGAGGGAAATGGAGCCCAGGCTTTGGCTTCTGCTGGAGTGTGTTCACCTTCCTGCTTACGTACACAAGCACTCTATACAAATCAAGTGTCCGTGTGTCAACTTCTGACACACCTAAAAATTCCTGTTGGTTGTATTTCATGCAAATGTTGCACGTATGCGTATTTACTCTGTGAGGGAGGATGTTGTCTGCGTTTTAAGAATTTTTTTCTGTTACCTAATACTGTTCAAAACAGCTAACTCTTGAACTTCACTTGCAGATGATTAGATAAAGGTCGAAGGTTTTCATCTGCTTTGATTGTTTGGGTTTTTCTAAGTTGCAAGTCCTTTTATATTGCTTTAAAAAAAAATCTGGCATAATACACATTCTAGTCTGAAGCTATAATTCCAGTTAATGGTTTCCTGCAAAATCAGTCCCATGAATTCAGTCTTTACGCTATTTGTGTAGTAAAAGAGAAGTAAAAGGTCATCGCTGGTGATACTCATCTCATTTCAGTGTTCGTCTGTTAGGTTTTAAGAGACTGAGGTAAAATGTGTTTTCCATAATGATATAGCCTAGTTGAAAGCATCCTATTTCTAGGTTCTCGCCAATTCTTCTACTCTGCTTAGGTCACTGGGACAGAATAAAGCAGGTGCTTTCCTTCCTGAAGTATGCAGCAAGTGAAAATAGTATATTGTGTTTATAACATACTGTAGACAGTGAGGTTAATTTGTCCTCTTTACAATTCCGGGGACCTCAGCTAATTGACAATGAATGGAAACTATTGCGATTGCACCCGGGTCCTGCAGGGCACAGGCAAGGAGGCCGGGCAGCCTCCTGTTACTTGAATAAAGGAGCGTAAGAGGTGGTGAAGTGCAAGGTTACTGAAAGTGCGTGTATTAGCTTGCCCTGGGGAGAGCCAGTGTGGTGGTGAGCTTCTTGGGCCTGTTGCTTGTTTGAGGAGCGAGAAAAGGGAAGCTGTAGCAGCGTGTTTCATGATGCGTTTACTGAGACAACTGCTGAGATGAGATCACTCTGAAGTGGGAGCATTGCCTATTGGGAAGATCAGAGGAGGGCCAGCAATGGCATCAAAATGAAGATTATGGCTAAACAGATGAGTGACCAAAGCGTTGCCCTGTGAATAAAGTAGAGAATTAGGAATATGTACATTTGGGGTATATTATAGAGTAAACTTTCTATATGAAAGCAAGAGACTTGGCTTCAGAATACCCCTGTTTTAGAATATGGATAATGTTATCTGGTAGAGGTGACATAAAACTTCAGTTAATGCTTCCAGAACATTTTGAAATAATATTTTGAATTTGTTTTTTGGAAGATTTTGAGTGTTACAAGTATTATTTATACATCTTTGCTCTCAGTCTTTGTTATAGGAAGACATGTTTGTCCAGAACAGTACTACCAAGGTACTAGATGAAACAGGACATTAATACTTGCAGTTAGAAAGACCCAAACATGAAGATACATGGAATCTTAGTTCCCAAAGCTATGATGAATTTAGATAAAGTGGCAAAGCCATTATTCAATTAAAAAGTGGGGTTTTCTTTCTTTTTTTTTATATTTTTTGGGTGCCTAACACAATTCTGATTTCAGAACAGCAATATGGGGAAGCATTGCTGGTGGTATATGCATTGTTATCACCAAGTAAGTAAATGTTCCAGGACTTGGGATTCTTAGGTTAATTCTTGTGGCTGTGTACATGATAACCTGCACTAGAAGAGCACTGGAGAGGAATTGTTTTGAGTCAAGCAATGCTACCTTGTGAGGTCCTTTCCAGCACCACAGCTGATACTGTTGGTAATGAAGTATTTGATAGTTGCTCTTAATGGAGACCATGGTGAGTACAGATTTATTTTTAGGTACAGTCCAAACTAGAACTGTCTCCTGAAGTTCACAGTTTAGTTTCTAAAAAAGAGAAAGAAAAATAAAATACCTATGAATCTATTAGGGAAATCGTACTTGCTCTAACAGCTTCAAGAAGTGACTCGCTAGCCTATACTGGAGTAGTTATCTCTCTGAAACTTGGTATGTAGACCCACCTGAATATTTTAAATTAATTTGATAACACAAAAGCCATGCTTACAAGGATGACCTGCTGTTCAAAGGAAACAAAACCCATTGTGGAGCTGTTGCTAATAAGCGCCTCGCTGGAAAAGAACCGTTCTAAACCAGTAAGTGAAGACCTGCATAGGCAGGGCCCCCACAAAAGGAGTGCGAGAAGAAAAAAATCAGCACCAACCTTTAGGAACTAAAGGAAGAAACTGCTTTTTTCTAGCCCTCTGGAGCAAGGCAGTCAGGTGTAAAGTAAACCCCTTCTGTCTTTAAAAAATATAATTTAATTACGAGAGACACTGTCTCCACCAGAGTACAAAGCCAAGCCCCTTGTGAAAACCACCAAGGAAACCAAATCCAAAATTGATGAAGGTAATGTTTTTCAGGAGTGAATCATTAGGCCAGTCACAAGCCCTACATTGCAATTCAGGAGCCTGTTAAAGCAAGTTTACCACACACAGCCCCTCTGAGGAGACTGGGCAGCAAATGTTTTCCATCTCAGTAATCAAACAAAATGGCAGAAATCATGGGCTGATACTCAGAATACATGAAGGAACATGATTTTTCCCCCCCTGGTTCTATTTTTGCATATCCTACATATGTATTTGATTTCTAATAAATATCCAGGAAAAAAAAAACTTAAAATAGTGGAGAGAGAATAATTTCAAATTTTCTCAGAATCCATTTACCTGCTGTTTTTATAGAGATATATTTGAAATCTGTTTTAATACTTTATTCTGCTGTTTAACACCTAACTTTACGAGTTAGTGCTCACATGGAGAACCAATGCATATGTATACTAAATTAGATAAGGAATTTTACAAAGGACTCATTTTGGCCTCTTTCTTCTGTCACTGAGATCTGTGAGAAGGAAGTTAACCAACACACAGCACTTCTAAAATTCCCCCATAAATGTTGCTAACAGTAAGAGAAATACGTTTGATTCTTCCATGCAGCATCCACCTGCAACCCGAAATGGAGTGTGTGCAGTAAAAGGATAAGAAAAGTGACTGTGTTAAGAGACTGAAGACACACAGGAGCACACTTGCAAAACAGACAGGAGCACTTTCACGTGTTTGCTGTCACAAATGACAAAAATGAAATGCTGCTGCAAACTTATCCTCATTATTATATATGCAAGAGTTTACACCCTGGAGGTGTAAACATCAGGCCTAGCTTTTCCCCTGCCACCACCACATGGAGTCTGTCTAATACTCAACAAGCCTATGCATTGAAGTGATGATGCAGAAATATATTTACAAGCTCAGGTGAATAAATCATCAGAAAAGTTTTCTATTTTCAAAGTAAAAATGACAGGTTTTGGTGATCATTGATACCCACTGAATGCAGTGTTATCTGGTAAATGTTTTGCCTTTGTGTTGCCTACATGGAAAGTTGTCATTTCAAGATCACAAAGTTTCTGATGTTATTATAAATTGGGCCAAAGGGGAGAAAGAAAGGGAAAATATATTTCCAGTGGTGTTAGAATAGGACCATCAACTTTAATAAACAGAGAAGAGAGATTCAAAGCCAACTGTTCTCTATTTAAATCCCAGTGCGGATTTAATCTAATCTAATCTAATCTAAAGAGGCTTTAGGGCTTTGACTTGCATCTTGTTGTTATTGCATACATGTTATGATAGTCATTAGTTTAATAATCTGCGGATATATAGAAGTAGGAACAAAATAGTACTTCTGAAGTTTGTCTCCTCCTAAATGCTTCGTGGTAGACATATCGTGTAATTGCAAGAAGCAATCACTGGAAACATTCTGCATGGCTCTGCCACGTAGAGTTGCAGAAAGAGTAAGTACTAAGTTGTTCTTGAGGATTTTAGGAGAAATAATACATGCTTTATCTTTTGTCACAAAGATAAAACGAGGAACATGCATAGCGTCACTCTTCAGGAAAGCCATGTGAGTTCAAATGACACTAAAAGGGAGCAGAACACAAGACGTTCCTGGTAGCATTTGAGTGAAGCAACATACATGTAAGAAATGCACCATTTGCAAGTGAAACTGGACATTTTAAACTTTTCCATGATCTTACTGCAGGCTTCCTTTCACATGAATCTGCTGTGTTAAAGGCAATCGAATAGCAGATGACACTGACGTGGCCAACTGGGAAGGAATCCTGAAGGAGGAGCGCAGCCGGGGACTGCTTCTGAACAGCAGCGCAAACAAAGGTTCGTTCCCGTAAGGACTTCTATTAGGAAATATTTATATTGTGATACGAGCTCAAAAGGCCCAGATTAAATATGAGCATTACTTGTGCCGGGCACTATGTAAACATATACGAGAGACAGTCTCTGCTCTGAGAAAGCTTCCAGGCTAAATGCAGCAAAGGTTAGGCTGTTTCACTTCCTACCATTGTTAAGATCACATTTCTATTTGTCTTGGGCAAGATTATGAAGGGGGAGGGAATTAATTACCAACTTCCTTTTTTTTTTTTTTTTTTTTTTAAGATCTATGGTATTTGTAAGTTTCTTTTCTCACTTGCCTTCATAAAACCTGAACTGTGGTACTGAAAGACTTGCCATCCATGTACAAGTGGCTGGGGCATTTTCATCGCCATACATAGTGATGGACATTTTAAACAATAAGAAGAATTAAATTAGAAGTGGCTCGAGTGAAAAGATCACGAAGCCCCAAAACCTTAAAACGTAGCTAGAACCAGATTATCGATAGCTCTCTAGTGACACTTTGAGGCTATTTTCATGTACTGAAACTAAAATACGTTTCGCTCCTTTCGGGTGGCTGTTTTGTGCATTGGCAACGATTCCCACCCTGGGAGTGGTGTGGCTTTTTGGGAAGGAGGGAAGGGAGGTGCCTAGTTTAGGGAGAATATTTGCTTGAAGGTATATGGTTTTTTTCTTTTGTGGCTGTTCATGGTCAAAATATATCCTCACCTTTATTAAATATTGGTATATTAAAGTACAGAAATAAAGATTGTTTGTGGAATTTATTTTCTATTAAGAAAATGCCTTATCACCCTGAATTTTCCAGTTATTAGTCCTGATTCTTAAGACTATTAATAAGAAGTTTGTGCAGTCCAAATTGTGTTTTAAAACTACAGATATCAGAAGAAAATGCATGTATTCCAGCTGACTGACTGTAGAAAAACAAGAGAATGGAACTACTGGGAAATTGATTCAGACCCATCATCTGAAATGCTGTGAGTCATAGAATCATAGAATTATTTTGGCTGGAAAAGACCTCTAAGATCATTGAGTCCAACCGTTAACCTAGCACTGCCAAGCCCACCACTAAGCCATGTCCCTAAGCACCACATCTACACTAAAGACCTTCAGGGATGGTGACTCAACCACTTCCCTGGGTAACCAGTTCCAATGCTTGGTAACCCTTTCAGTGAAGAAATTGTTTCTAATACCGAATCTAAACCTCCCCTGGCGTAACTTGAGGCCGTTTCCTCTGGTCCTATTGCTTGTTACTTGGGAGAAGAGACCCACACCCACCTGGCTACAACCTCCTTTCAGGTAGTTGTAGAGAGCGATAAGGTCTCAGCCTCCTTTTCATGAGTCCTCATGAACCAATGAGATGCATGTGTACATTGTGCATTAAACAGAAGAAAAAGCCCATCTATTAGAGATTTTTCACATTTATTTTCATATGGCAATGAAAGAAAATGGCCTCACTGGTTTGTTAAATTGATTGTACTCACTATCATTTCTAGCTCACTGTGCCAAATTTATCAGAGGCACTTACTTACTTACCCACAAATCACAAGTTTAAAAACTTGTCCAACTTTTCCTCTAACGTAGACAGGAATGGTAGTGCAGGCATTGGCTGATGACATTTTCACCATCATGTTGCATAAATCAGCTAAAGTGGTAAAAATGCTTGTGGTTTGGCTATATTTATAGTGTCTGTATTGCTAGCAGCATGGGAGAGCTATGGGAGGGAATTTCCCTAAAATTGTTATAGCCAATGTAACCACTAAGACATCTAGCACTTGTTGCTACCAAGAGTGTTAAACTTGGAAAACTCTATCTACAACATGCCAAGAGGAGGAAAGAATAAGTTAATAATTTAAAAAAAAAAAAAAAAAAAAGTAGTAGTCAAAGGATTTCACACAGCATTAAGAAATTAGCCAAACAATTTCTGAGCCATAGTGAGAGCTTTTGACAACAAAAAGAAATGGCATAGTCTGGAGAACTGGAGAAAGGCAAATACAATACTGATTTTAGGTATGGTTTCACAAAAGAGCTGGGGAAGAAGAGGAGTGCAAAGTGGTTGGGGATTAAAAAAGAAGAAAAGGGAGGGAGTGGCAGAAGGACAAAGAGACATGGGGGTGTGGTGGAACCACAACACTATGAAGCAAGGACTAGGGAAATTACAGACAAAGCAGCCAACTAAGAGAACTGAAAATACACTAGAGCAAATGCATTTATAGGGGAATAAAATAGTAAGCAATAATAGTCAAGATCAGCTTCACAAGAATAAAACATGTCAAGTCAATGTAATTTTCTCTTCTGACAGTACATCTAGTCTAGTAGTTCAGTGGGAGTCAGGAGCTGTGGTTGGATTTTGACTTCACTAATATTTTCGATGCTGTCCTGTGCAACATTCTCATAAGCACAGCCAGGGAAATAAGAACTAGGAAAATAGGTGCTGAGCAAAGTTGGCTGAAAAAACCCCAGACCTCAAGGTATAGCAGTCAATGGTTTGCTGCCATACTGGGAGGACTGGAAGTGCACATTAAAGGGAATTCTGAATACTATTGGACTTCACATGGTAATACAATCCAAATTCATGGAAACACAATTCAAAAGTCAAGCAGAAGTTCAGCAAAGGGCTATTATTCAGAAAGAGAAGAAATCCCATTCAGAAACAGAAAACGGGGACTACAGGCACGAGGAAAGGAGCCTGGGCCTGAGGTGGCTCACAGGCAGTATCAGTCAAGCATTAGTCCTCTTCCAAGTGCAGAGGTAAGGGCTCAACAGGGTCATTTTGAGCATCTTTTAAGAAAAATGCACTCCAAGGACAACCTTAGGCAATATGAAAATTGCACAAGAAAGCAACATACAGGGTTTACAAAGAAAATACATGGGTTTGTGTACTCCAGGTAGGGAGAGGTTTGGAGGGCTAGGTGTTGATTTTTCAACACATGAAAGTTTATAATAAAGAGAAATCAGTTGTTCTCTGTGTCAGCTGGAGGCGGGGCCAATTAATAATTAGTATAGTTTGTAAGAAAGAGGATATTGCTTAAGTTTTAGGAAAGGGTTTCTAACTACAAGCATAATTCAGTGGTCTAACAGATTACACAATAGGAAAATTGTGGAAAATCTTCTTTCCTGTGGAGGTTTGAGGTTAGAACACGTAATCCGAAAGGGACAGTCTGTCTTTATCCTACCTTAATGCCAGTGGTGGTCAAAAGGGATCGAGATCCCTTCCCTACCTATATATCTTTGCTTTAAAGTTTTAATTCAAGGTAGTGAGTTTCAAAAGGTCTTGAGCGATTGGGGAAAACTTTGTCTTGCGTTTCAGTAAAAGTTAAGCTGGTGTACAGGAAAGGGAGGGTACAATAACAGTTGTCCAGAATTTACCTCATGAGATACATATGTATAAACATCCAACTAAATAAAAATACACATGCACTAACAGAGCCACATATTATTCTTAATGCGGTTATCAGTAAGGTCTCTAAGCAGAAACAGATTTTGGAAATAAATCAATTGGTTTTAACATTTATTTTATAAAATAATAATATAATATTCCATTACATGTTAACTATTCAGTCTGAAGGGTAGACTCTATTGAGTCAGGTATTATACACTCACAGCAAAAAATAAGATCCCCATTAAAAGCTATAGCCTGTATAGAAATAGAGTTGCAAACAAAACAGCAATGAAGTATTGCCATTCTGGTTTCATGAGGAGGAACTGGTTTACCACTAAGACTGTCCCAGTCCTTTAGCATTTGGCATTAAACCGCTTGAATTAAGTGGCTGTGGTGACCAAAGGTACAAAGACCATCTGCTAAATGTAGCAATTTGCATATCTACAAGTATAGCTGTATATTATAATCTATAATAGACCTGCAGCAAATGCGTTATATACATAAATTGTGTTGTAGAGTGCAACTGTTCACAATGGCAAACGCACCTGTAACATGCTGACCAGAGCATGCAGCAGAGATTAGTCAGATTACCTCGCTGTACTGACCACATTTGAACAGGTTGTGGGTTTCAGGGAACGTTGTGTTAGGTGCTCCATCACAATTTCAGTCGTTACATATTATGTCTACCTGGGACACACACTACTCCATTCGATGTTTTCTCCTATTGTATAGATTTTAACACTCTTCTATGAATGTAACTGGTCTTATTTCAAGGGCAATTCAGCCACCTGCTTCTGTGCATGTCATCTCATTAATCACCCAAGTGCCAACAGGGAGTGTGGTGGATTTCCGTCACTCCATGAGCAGTAATCACCACAGTCTGATCAAGGTGGAGACTGAGATTCCCTGATCTCAGACTCCTGTCAGTCTGAACACTTCAGAACAAACATTTTTTTTCCCCCCTTTCTTACGTATCAAAAATTCTCATTTATCCACTAAAACAACATGCGGAAATGTGACTTTCAGATATCTGTTATTAGCCTAGTTTCCCCTTAAAACAAGGAAATGCAAACAAAGTACAAAGCCAAGGATGAGAAACTGTCAAAAAGAAAGTTATGCATGAAAACTTAACTTGGCATTTTTTAACAAACACAGTCTTCATGGAAACTTTGATAACGTCATCCTAAACATGAAGGATTTTTTGTAATGTGCTTGCCTCAGCCAGCACAGGGGTTTCAGTAGTAGCTACCCCTCATATGCCTGTAACTGCCTGAGACGTGGTTATTTATGCAGTAGATCAGCAAATAAAACAGTAATGCAGCATGCCTCAGAACAGAACAGAATGAGGTTGATGTCTTTTACATCTTACATCCCTATAATTCAGGTAGCAAAGTAGGAACGAAGAAGAGAAAGGGCTGTTGTGTGCTCAAAGCACTGAACTGGAGTTCCAGGGAAATATGTTCTGTCGCTGTCTCTACCACTGGTTTGCCTTACTGCCTTGGGCAAATGTTTATTCCAATATTTCAGAAGTATTTTGTGGGATTTTTTTTCAGATTGTCTGAATATTTACCAATCTAGTCTAATAAAATGGGAAGAGTCCATCCTCTGGTATTTAAGGTTTTCTACATGAGAATGAGGAATGCAGAAGTAGTGGACCATTTAGAAATTTTGTTTTTAATCGCTCTGCACTGCAGTTCTCCCTGTATAAGGAGGAATAACATAACTCCTTGACTTCACACATGGATTTGATGTCTAGGCTCCCTTTAGAATGTCTGGAGAAAGTTAGCTACCTGGGAAAGACATTTCCAATGCCCTGCTCCCAGCTGCCCTGTTTAGCCAGTGGGAAACACAGCAAAGAGGGGAAAGGAAGGATGTGGGGGACTTTCTACATATGTTTTTTTGTACTTATTTTTACAATAGCTGAGAGTTAGAGTGCTCTTGGGAACTGCTGGCAAGCTTACATGCGTGGCTGAAGAGATTTGAATACCCATCTCACAGAAAAGTCCTCCCCCACTCCCCAATGTATTCATTCTTGCAGGAGAGAAGGAGTAGGAAAGGGAGAGTTTAATATCTCTTTCATTGAGGCCATCCCATTGGACTCCAAATTATTAGATACTTAGTGGACCAGAGAATGAGCTACCTTAAGTCTTACTTTTTCCTGGATTTAAGTACTTGAGTTTAAAGGCTTATTCTTTTCCTAAACATGGGCTTTTCTCAAAGTGAGTTGTAAGCTTTATAAGAATATAAAGAGGGTGTGAAGTCTTAGCACTGTTGTAGCAACCTCAGCCTTTGTGATTTTCTGATTTTTAAGTAGGTATTTGTCAACTTTTCTATTCAGCCAAGTTTTTGTATGTTATTTCTCTGTTTTAGATAAAAAGGGCAAGAAACCATCTGAGGTACACATGCAAAATTATGTCATTGTACTGATTTAAGTAAGGTCATCAGATCTGATGCTTAAACTGGTATGAACTGGGAAAGAGAGCTGACTGTACACGCTAAACCTTTTCATCTCTCATATGCTGAAGCAATGGCATCCACTCTGGCTTTTTCAAGTCAATTGGCCTTAACAGCTGGGGTTCTTGACAAATGTATCCATAACTGAGATGTCATTAAAGATATTCTTAGTAAATGAATCCCTGGCAAACTCATTTTAAACAAGGGTTTAAAACTAAATTAAGAAAAAGGGAGAGGGGAAAAATGAAAGAGGTCTACATAGTATGCAGAAAAATGACAAGTTGATTTAAAACTACTTAACCAATTTTCTTCAACCCGAGAGTGTTTTCTTGAAGAGGCTGTATCGTAAGCCAACATAAAGATTTCTGGCTTACCATTTTTGACTTAAACAGATGCAGAAGATTTCGATAACGACATATGGAAGATATTTTTTTTTCACATTCATTTAGCTGAAACAATTTTGTTCAAACTTCGCTGACATAATCCAAGAGTAAAACCAAATATGGAAATCCTCAGTCCCAGAAGAATGTAAGAAATTAATGAGAGGTGCTAAGTTGAAGCTAAAATGAAAGTTGGCACTGAACTCTACCTAAACAGTCATTAGGACAGATTTTTAATAGAGCTGCAACCATCTTGGGTACTTTGTTAAGAAAGAAGAAAAAAAAAACCCACACAAAAATCCTCCCTGGTCACTCATGAATCTTTTAAAGAGCAGCCTTGCCAAGCTCGTTACTAGAATTTGAGATGTTCCACCAGGCCTTTAAAGAAATACCACTATTACAGTATAAATATATATATATATATATAACCCCATATGTCTTGCAGGAGATGAGTATTGGCATAGAGCACAAATGAACATCAGCTGCAACTTTGAAAAGCAATATTAAGAATGGCTGCAAACGTTTTGGTGAACAATGGAAATGGTAATTGTAACTGGTAACTGTCAGAATAGAAATTGGTAAAGGCATCCCCACCACCTCCCCATTTAAGTCACGGCCTTATATAATACTACAGTGTCTTCATCATTTGTACACAATAAAGGTTTTATTTATAAATTTGCTCTGTATACCGTATCGCTGGGTTGCCTATTTTACCAAATCCGTGGTGAGAGCACAGCTATACCTGTATGAAGCAGATTTTTGCAGCATAACTTACTCTCGTCTCTGTGGATGTACGTGAGATGGGGATGCACTCTTTCATCAGTCCAAACGCTGTCGGGCGGGGGTGAACCGGGAAGCAAGCGCCCGGGCTCTTGCACCCTAAGCAGCCCAGCGCCGGTCCCGCGGTGTAACCACGAGGACAACGCTGCAGGCAGCGCCTGTGTCAGCTGGCCCCCCAGCCCGTGGCAACCACCATGAGCAGACAGGCATGGATGTGGTGACACCCACACCGACGTGTCCCGCAGGAGCAGCGTTGGCGGCTGGAAGAGGAGAGGCTCCAGCTGCCCTGGACGGGTCTTCTGCCGGCCGCCGCCCTGGCCACGAGTTGCAGCGCGAGCTTCCCCCCAGCTGCAGACCAGACCGTGCAGCCCTGGGTGGTGGCTGCGCTGGGGCTCTGCTCAGAAAAACCTCCTCGGGGATGCTGAGTGCTGCCAGCAGCGTAATGCAGCCTGGCTGCTTGCAGTTGGGGAGCAAAGTTAGCTGGCTTTGGGCCACCTCTTTCACAGGAGCCCAGTGGGGGACTAAGGGTTCCCCCTGCAGAAATATAATTCTCTGTGGCTTGCTTGTAATTTGATCTATAGCTGTCAAGAGTGAATGCTGCCTGTACTTACCAAGATGCATAAAATAATGTGTATAAGGACGTCCCTTGTTAAGGAACACCCATTGTTTAGCTGTATTAAAGAATGGAACGAATCATGATATTTATACAGAGAGCATTGCGCTAAATCCCTAGCATAAAAATATTTTGTGTGCAGGCCTCAACTGCTAATTGATTTTATCTTGCTGTGCTTTATTCAGCTTTTGCTATGACGGCCTGAAATAAACAGCAAGACTGCAGTTTCGTCCCCTGCCGAAAACTGAATTCTGCATGCTTGTTTCATGGGAACCATCTAACTGACTTCAGCGCCAGTATATGGAGCCCCTGCATGCAACAGGGGCAAGAACACTGTGGTGTGGTAAACGCTGACTTAAATTTGACTAATGGTATAATTAATGGCCAGACTGGTTGCTTTTCATTATCTTGTTCAGCTAAGCAAACACATTTCAAAGCTCCAAAGGAGTCAGTAAAGGTCCAGAAAAGTTGATTTATCAGTAACAGGCAGCCAAAGCTGTTCTGTATCCCTTTCAAACAAATAATCCTTTCCAAAACTGAGTGTATGAACTACTTCCTGAAAGAAATGTGTCTGTGCAATGAAAAACACGAGTCGTAAGATGGTTTCTACCAGTTTTTCTCCTTTCCCCTTCAGGTTTTCTATGTTGTCAACAATTTTAAATCTTAAAAAAATCAGATTATAAACGCTCCAGAAAACTTTGTTAAAGATTCTAGTTTTTACTAAACTGATCATACAAATTATCTAGTATGGAAGTGAAACAGTATGGCAATGTCATATCATGCTAGTGTACAAATTACGAAGCATCATCAGAAACTGATTTTACTTCCATTTTAACTAAAATATTAATTTCTTCTCCAAAATTTAAGTTCTCCTGTTTAAAAACTTAATGAAGCACCTTTTGCAATTAGTTATATGTATTCAAACCAAAAGGCAAATGCATCTGTAAGAATAGCTTTACCCTAGTATGGTATGCCAGCCTTTTATATGGGAAAAGCTGGCTCTGTCTCCTTGAGATGTTTCCATTTTGCTTTTCAAGAACTACTAAACCTCATCGGTTTGAACAATAAAACACTTATATTTCAAGTAGGGAAACCATTAAATTAAAATTCTCAAAATCACAGGTCATTTTTGGAAGTGTAGATCATTAAATTTAATTGTCCTTTACAAGAACTGGGCAAATCAAGCTCTTAAGATTTAAAAAAAAAAAAGATCCAGCTGCTCAGCTTGAGGAAGATATAACTATTCACATTATTTGTTTTTTTATTGCATGGTAGTAAAATATACTGTGTAGTATTTTAGACAACTGTATTACATATAACCCTCTCTGACCATTTTTTAAATAGAGATGCTGTCATTTTCTTACATTACAAAATAATTTAGGCAATGTAGATCTGAATTATTAGAAAACTTTTCTGGATTGTAAGACCTGTAATAATTATTTTTCTCAGGAACAGTATTTTATTTTATAAGGGTTTTAGAAGCGATGCGCCAGCACAGCAAAAGGCGTCTGTGTGAGGTTTTGAAGAGGCTGTGAGCGAGAGAAGAGCTCCGGTCAGCAAACTATCAGGTTAGCAATCCCACGAGCATAACACTAGTCTCCCCCTCACGGTGGGGTCTGCTCAGCCGCCCTGCAGACTGCTGTGCCAGCAAGGGGGTCACATCTCGGTGAAGGAGCTTTTCTCACAAATTCGTAGAGCACCTTGGACTGCCACCAGCAAGACTCTGCTGCACAGAATTTGGGTCGTCCCAGGCAAAACATCTGTCTCACAGCTCATTACGGCACCCTTTAGGAAGGCTCTGCCCCTTTGTATTTGCTGTATGCTATCAGTCCTATGCACAACCCCATGACCTACTTTCCAGCCTATCCTGGTTTTTTTTAGCATCCACGGTTATGTCATAAGGCTAGAAAGAAAGAAGAAGTATCCAAAAGAGGAAAAACTTTTGCAATGCTGAGCACCTGACCCCTTCCCGTGTTACACTAGACTGGTGAAACGCCCCTTGCTGTACTAAGCAATTTCAAATCTCTAGCAGGAGAGCAGAAGAGAAAGACTTGTGCTGCAGGGGGACATGTCATCTTCCCATCCCACCACTCAGAAAAACGGGTTCCCAAGCATCATTTAGCAGGATAGGTGGAACATGTAGCTGTGCTCTGAGTTGGCCTTCACATCCCCTTGGAAGTTCCCCTATTCCCTTCCTCCCCCATAAGTGATCAGCCTTCTGCCTTTGGCCCCTTGGCATGGGCAGCAAACGCTGGGTGGGCAAAGGAGAGAACACGAGGGGATTACATCGGATGATCTGCCCGTAGCCCCACAGGAAGAACAGCTTGCTGCCCCACACTCCTACCACATCTCAAAGTCTCTTCAAAGAACACCCTTCACCCATGAGTTATTTGCCTTCAGAGCCAAGTTCCACTTTCCCAGCTTTTATCCATCCTTTGACCCCTCCTAGGTCTATGCTTGGCAGCAACTTCTCTCCAGCCAGTTTGTAAGCCCACTCTAGTATTTATAGCAGTCACCATCTTCTAGAGACAGGGCATGAAAGGGTGGTGTCTTCATCCTGCATGGGATAAAGGGCAGGGATAGACCTAAGGGCCTTCCCAAACAGCAGTTAGTCCTGAGGAGACACACTGTGAAGCGCAAAAATACTCTATTGTTGTCAAGTGCAAACAAATTTTATTGGCCTCAAACAGAGAAGCTGCTGGCAAGGAGTAAGCTCTGAAAGCCAGTCCATGCTTGATAGCCTTCCAGGGACTCTGCCCCGCTGGGACACTAAAAGAAGAGAAAATATGTGCACACAAGCCAGGCTTTCTAACTAGGCTCAGCCTACGCTGCAATGTTCACAACCAGAAAATATTTTCAGATAGGCCACCCTTGTTTATTGGGGCCATTTGGATACCCTCAGCGTCTGTTCAGATTAAATGTACGTAGAGGTCCTTTTCAGGCGGTGGCATGAGTTGGGTTATTCCGAGAAAAAAAACATAATACAAACAGGCTATGTTCTGGCCTGGCCCAGCCCATAAAAAACACCTGAAAGACAGAAAGGCCTCCATCCTTCTAAGGACCACACATCCTTAGAAACAGAGTAAACAAAAGCAAGTGCCAATAGCCCTTCCCACCATGCAGTTCTGAGGCACAAACCCAGACAATAGGCTGTCTGTCCGTGCACTCATTAAAAAGCATCTGTTATTATAGGCTATGAAAACATAGACAGGGCACTCTGCCCCTAGAGATGAAAGCAGCCAAAACCAAGCAGCCCAGGAAGAGAACTTAACAACCCGCAGTGGTCCTGTAACACCCTTCTTCTGACCTCCGTACCCATGAACTCCTTTGCTCCCTGCAGCTACTGGTTCATCTGCCTCTGGGCAGGGGCACACTCTGCCAGCATTCAGGAAGCTGCAGCCTCTCCCACCGGTGCCGGCAGAGCTGCAGGCAGTCCCACCACTGCAGGGACATGCTGGGAGGCTCCCGCAGGACGATCCCTCCTCATAGCAAAGCTATGGCTCTCTACCCTCAAAACACCCCTGTTACCATCCCCCTCCATGCTCCTTGTGATCACTAGATAACAAGGTCGCACTCTTCCCACTCAGCCTGTCCTTCCAAGTGGCCTGGAGAAAGCGGTTGTAGACCCATGTAACATCTACAAGACCCTGGACTTTCTGGAGGCAACATGCAAAGTCCTCTGCGGGAAAGTAAGCCAACACGGCAAGGTGTCTGCTGCTTCTACCCTTGCTCTGTTCATTCAACAGAAATGTGATTAGCTAGAAAGGACAGCATGGAAATATGTTTTTGCGGGACAGTGTAAAGACAGCGTGTCCATCTCTTCCTATTGTGTGCCCTAGAAAAGACAAAGAAGTGAATCCTTTCTTTGTTGCAATTATACAGCTTGGAGCAGTCGAACTGTCTACCTTCCTACAGGAGATGTGACAGCTCCCAGCGCCAGAAAGCTGCATTCCTCTACTTTGAAGAGCAGACTTATAATTCATGAGCAGCAAAATCTAAAGAGAGCTATAAACGTTTTCTCGAATAATAAAAAAAGAAACAACAGCTACAGCCTCAATTATACATGGAGGCTTTGGATCTGTTTTTAGTATTTTCACATGATAAAAGGCATTGGCTGAACCAGAAAAAGATTACATGGGACAGATGTAAGGGTGCATTATAGAAGATTTCTGTCACTGCCCACCGTCAAGATGTTTTGGCCATCAGCAGACCCATCCTTGGGTCAGGGAGGATTCCTTTTGCTCCTTCCACACCACACCCTCATACAGGCGGCGTGGCGAAGTCGGGTGGGAGCTGCAGCCAGCCACTTCAAAGCAGCCAGCATCACTCAGAACTTGGCTCCGGAGAGCCCTAAGACATCCGTTTCACCTTTCTTCCTTAACTGCTCCATTTTGTACAAGCCACATTAGTGGGTCTCTTCCAGTTCAGCCTACAGGAAAAAAGATCTCCAATGATTTTCAACAGAAGAAGATTCCAACCGTTGTCAACGCTCCATGAAAATGTTTTTCTCCATACAAATAAAGGAATTGCAGATTTTTTTAATGTTTTTTTTCCAAAACAGTGGAGAAAATTCATCAGGCAGTCACAAAATCCTCTCTCAGGCTGTTTTCCTTGTAAGGGCAAATGGCTTTTAAAAATGGGGGCTGAAGTGTAACAACTGGAAACATTTTGGTTCGAACTAGTATCTTGTTAGTAGTGTACATGCGCAGCTTGAGGGACACATGGAGTCCCTTCCTTCCTCCCAAAGCTCTCTCCTTTTACTGTTTAGCCTACCTGTTACATTAATGACATGACAGGCTTTGAGCATGGCCTTTTCTTAATGACTTGCCCTTCTCCAGAGTCTCACAGGATCGAGCTCCTCTTTGGTCCCCGATGATTTATCTTCCCTGCCCACCCTTCTCCCCAGAACTATCAAGGACTTGCATGGGGAGGACGGACGGAGAGAAGGGACCGGTGCTCCCAATCGCTTGGCTCCCTCCTGTTCCTTCCTCAAAGTAGGTAAAATAACAGAACATGCCAACAACATCACCATCTGCCCTGGCTGCTGACAGACAGAAAGGAGAATTAGAGTAATCCAGACACATATGCCCTGTCAGGTAGGCACCCCTGTATTTTTAGCCAGAATTTTGCATAGAAAACCACACATACTTTCTCGGCATAGCACAAACACAGGACTTCAGTCCAGACACTCCACACACGCTGCCTGACTGAATCTTATGTGACAGGAGCATTGCTCTTCATAGCTTTGATTTGTCCAGGAAAACTGGACACAAATATTCATAAATCCCAAATAGCAAACTAGACATCTTACATTCTACCTAAACAAATTTTCCATTTTTTCCTGGAAATACTATAGTTCCAGTACAAATTCTAAACCAGGAGCTCAGTGAAAAGCAGAAAAAGGACCATATATTCCTATTTTCTGATTTCCCAGCTTCTTAGTAGTTTTCTCTTTATTAGTTTATATGATTTTTCTTGACCTGAAGACGCCTCAAAGCAGCATACTATCACAGAACTGTGATCACTCCGTTGCAGCTGTTTTTTAAGTAGCCATTTGGTCAGAGATGGGGAAGGTAATTAAACCTTTAAGTATTTCTTCCCGGCTGTTGACAGAACCCTATCTTTGTGCTCCAAACTGAAGGGAAACAGCCACAAATTAAATCTGCTGTACCAGGAGGAAGATGACTAGACTTTTACAACAACTGCTCAAAGTCTTCATAAGTGATAAGAAGACCTGAAAAATAAGGTACTATATGGGTGTTCATGTGTAACATAAGAACTGGTAGGTCTGTAGCACAGTTGGTACAAAGTGCCTGTGGTCCCTGGGCAAGCCTTCTCACATGGAAGTGTGTCTGAGAGAGATTTTAAAGACCAGGTGTAATACCCGACCATTTGTATGGCTAAAGAAGAAAACACTGATGTAACTTTCTAATAGCAGTTTTCCAGGCTGAAGTGGATCTGGAACTAGTTTTTGGGCATTTCTGTAGAGCCTACCATCACACATGGGTGCAACATGACCTCCCTGTTGCCTGCTCCCTCCCTGGGAGGTGGAAAGCGTCTCCTTTCCCCATGGTGGAGCGTTTGCTGGGCTGGTTTCCTGCTGGCAGCTTTGTGAATGCAGCACGTTGGCTGGGGTGAGCGTCTGCCTGCAGCGATGGCTTGAGGTTGTCCTTCGTGTGTGTCCCCTGCAGCTGTTCCACTGATGGCTTTAACACAGTGCTGAAGAAGGGGAGGAGACCCCTCCGCAGCGTTTGCTGTGCAATACTAGCACAATGGAAATGATGTTCTCATTGTTTTCCACTGCCTGACTAACACCTCAAGACAGAACAGATCCCACCTTTGTGGTTGTCCTGTGCACAAGGAAAGCCCACGTCTGTGTAAGCCACCATGTGTGGTCCACCCTTCCTCACTCCACTGAGGCTTTTCTGCCTTTCGTTGCAGTTTACTTCGTAGATGTGGCTGTCCCTCAGGAGGCAGTGTTAAGGAGCACCTTAATTCCCTTGATTTCAGTGACCGTGCCTCACCTCTCAGGTGAGCCCTGCGCAGGGTCAAAATAATTATGGTATTCAATACCAGTATGAGATGCAGATACAAGCAAAAGCATAATACACACTCTCACATATTCAGTCAATGTTACCTCATAATCCCTTCTCTTCTCTCCAGATATTATTTTCATGCATGAACTTCTGTTGTGACTTTGTTTCTGCTGAAATAGATCTTTTCAAATTTGGGAGCTGACAGGCTAAATTTGCTGATATTCGTGGAACTCGTGTGGATGATCCGGGCTGAAACTGTTGCTGTGCTGGCTCCATGCTGCCAAGCCACTGCATTCCCTGCCCAGCAGCCAGAAGAGCTCCAAGCCTGCATCCCAGAGAAGATTACTGCCTTCTCGTTGGGAACATAGTATTGTTTGGTATGTAGCCATAAAGGAGAACCTGAGCCCTAAAAGCGTGAGAGACACTGAAAGATTCACCTCACACTTAACCTTAGTTCTGTTTTCTAATTACCATTGCACTCACATAATGCTATTCAGTAGACTGGAGCTGAATAGATGTAACAAAGATCAAAATTTGGTTCTTATTAAATTTCTGCAACCAAGGGAGACAGAGTTTGTGGTCCCAGAGGATTTAGAAGGAATGGTCATGGAAACAAAAGAGTAAAAGCTGGGTCATAAAATAGCCCAAGGAATTTTTGTAGTTTTTCTTGAGTCATTCAAGGACAGGAGGATGAGGTACATAAGGAAGAATGGATTGAGACCTAGCTGAAAGAAGGAGGGCATTTAGTCCATCCCACATCTCAAACCTGTTATCCTGGGAACCATCTTCATTGGAAAGGTATCTAATCTAAGCCTCTATATTTTTGATGAAAATGTTTACGCACCTTACTATGATAAAATCCATCTCTCTGTAACTCTACAGATGAAGACTTCTCCATTTAGGCTAATTTTTCTCTGCTGCTGCTTTAAACTAATTATTTCTGTTCTGTTGTCATTAACTAATGATCGGAATTTGATTTAGCCTGTTCCTTCAGTATATCTTAAAAAAAATCAACAATCACGTTCACGCCTGCTTCCCCCGTCAAAATAAACCTTCATTAAGACGCAATTAAGGTTGCTCAAGCAATATGCCACCGTAACAACAATTGAAAGGACAGACCTTTCCAGGTCACCCTGTCCCCATTGCATTTTTGTTTGTCTTCTCTGGAACAGCTCATCTGCATCCGCTGCCTAGACCTCACAGGCTTTCTGCAAGACCTTTCAAACTTTGAATAATGACTCTCAGAAAATGTCATTTTTGAACTGGCTGTAATGACGAATTGGTGAAGTTTTGAACACGAGTCATGCACAACTTTGAGTTTCACTGAACAGCTATTGCTAAAGCTTGTTGTATTAGCACCAGAGGACTGACATTGCTAATGGACCTGAGTAGCTAAGTTGGTTAGTGCTAGTAAAATTCCATGAGATTAAGCTGAATAGAACAACAGCCCTTTGTATGACAGGTTCTTGCATTCCCATGAAGATCAGTGTGGCACTCATGTCACTTTAGGCTGGATGAGAAATGGGCCTGCTGCTTTTGATTCTAAGGTGGCCAAAGGCTTCTTTTAGCAAAAACTTGTTAAAACATTTGTACATTTAAAAATTTATCTTGTCTCTGGCTGTTTAGCAATTTCAGTTGTGGAAACTGGAAATCCATGAAATAGAGAATTTTACAGGGAAAAAACCCTCATAATTAATAGCAGAAGCTTTATATTTTAATGTCTTTTATATATTTAATAGATTTATTCCTTCCTTTGTGAACATTTGGTTCCTACAGCAGAAGTAGTAATTCTCAAATTATCTACCCAGCCCTAACTTATCCAAGTAACTACCTTTTTTTTTTTTTTTTTTTTTTGTGCAATAGAGCCCCTCAGGGAGCCTATGCTTTTGCTGTTGGGCACATCTTGACCTCAGCTTTGGACTAAGGTGCCTTGAAGAGGGACCTCCCACAGAAGCGTTAAAGTCCTGTTCTGGATCTGTTCCTGAAAAGGACCAAGCTTAAGGCATAACCCCCTCTTTCCTGTTTCCAGTCAGCTTACAGGTCTGCATCCCAGTCTGCAGACTGGCTTTTGTGGATCCAATGCTCTGAGCTCCCAGGGACCATATGCAGACATCCTAAATTCCACCTAAGCCCATGTTCCTCATGGTAGTGCTAAGCTCTCAGAGGCCTCTTGCTGACAAGAAACTGTGGGCTCAGGACATGGCTGGAATTGAACTGAACCCAAATACAATGCTGATGGATCTCTGTATGAGGCTCTTTCTACCTTAAGAGAAGGCAATGCCTAGAAGTTAGGCACTGCAATACCATTCCTACAACAGCTTTGTCAATGTGTTACCTCCCTTCTTGCCAGCTGTCTAATAAAATAGTCTGTGGAATGATATCCTCATAGATCAGTTTTAAAATAAAATAAAAATCTCATGTTCTAAAGAGGAAAAATCCCGAGCTATTAGCTAGTATTACAGAAAATAAAAACCACACAGTGTTATAGCTAGAGAGTATTGTGTGAGACTCTGTATCAGAAGAATTCTGGATTCAGCAAAAAGCAAAAATAGATATTGCTGGAGACACTGTATTTAGCATTTTTATTGTTCCCCAAGAGAAATACTTCAATAATTATCCTTTATCTGAATCCTGTCATTCAGAGAAGAAGGATAATTTTCAAGGTAGGGTAAAAATAACAATCTGCATAAGCTGTTTCTGAATCCTTCTTGTCTCCAGGGAAGCACAGGCAATGCACAATTATGTGTACTCTTCCCTGCAGAAACTTCAGTGGTAGAGTACTGATGGAGAAAGGGAAACAAACCCAGGCTTTAGAGAGAATCACGTGGCGAAACTCAAGCCAACTGAAATACTTCCACACTTTACAAACAATTTCCTTCTGGAGCACTATTGTTACAAGCAGTATATTTTCATTTACCTAAATGCAGATTGTTTTCCTTTCCCTTTCAAAATCACACTCAGACTTTGCTTCTTCCATTTGCAATTCCTTGTTGCATACTTTGCTGTGTTCTTTGTTAGTTGGTACTTCACTGCCTAGACTAAAAGACTAAAAATTATCAACCACGAGATAAAATTATGTTACTATTGATCAGATCGCCCTGTATATTTAAAACAGAGCAAATGTGCTGTAAGGGACATCTCAGCCACTCAGATAATCAGAAGCTTCTGTAAACAAAATTCTTTTTGCTATAACTATCAAAACATTAATTCAGGAAAGCTGGAACTGAATAAGTGGAGTTAACCTGTATTTGCCCTTCTCTTTACACATACATATATTTACAGAAAGTTTCTGTCTCTTCTGGTGGTGAAGATAACCTTTCAAGTATAAACTGAGGGGAATGCTGGCTTCAGTCTGGAGCCAAACACATGGAAACAATAACACTAGACATAAGCTGCCTTCATTCATCTCAGTGGGATGCTAGCAATGAAGTCTGCTTATGACAATGTAAAAGCCAGACTTGTTAACTATTTCACTGCTACAGTTTGGTGACAAAAAATCTAATGCAGCTGATCGACCCATCATAGTCTGACAGTCTTTTCCTTTGAAAGGGTATGCCACGTAATATGACTATATATTTGAAATATGTACATAACCCGTCTTTATTTTTGCCTTGACCAGACTACACTTTATTTGACTGTTTTAATAACTGATATTCTGCATGTCAGGGTCTGCTCTGTACTCAATGCAAATAAAATCCTTCCTTGAATAAGTTTTCTTTTTCAAGGAATCTTTTTCTCCCAGGATTTTTTTTTCCCCCCAAAGGACAGTTGTGGCTGAGCAATCCAAGGACTAAACTTAATCATCTTAAAGGCACAGAGACAGATACATCTATCCAACGTCTGTCTGTCCTATGTTTTTTTCCAGAGATCAGTGTGTCGATTCATACAGAGAGGGAATGAACACGGTGTGCTCAGTCAGCAAACAGGGGCTTGGTCAAAAAAAGTTTTCTCTGGTTCCTTACAGGAATCACTAAGAGGATCTGTAGGATCTGCAATCAGTCTGCCTTAAACCTTTGTTGACTGGGGTCTTTCGCTGCAGCTACCAAGCTGAGAAGAGTGAAGTATGACAAACTTCATGGCTGAGCAGGAAGCTCCTATGTCAGAAAAGAAATGTTAGGGCAACGTGCTTTGTAAAAGAAAATAAGTTCTGTTTACAATGAAATGCATCATAAGAAGAAGCAACTGTGTGTTGTCCTGTCTCTGCTGTCCCCACGGAGGCATCTGCTCTTTCCCTCTGTCTGCCTCAACTGCAGGCAAGAGCCCCGGCTGGAGACAGGAGCAGTAGGTCTTCTTATCGCCTCTCTCCAGTTTGTATTGAGATTGACAGGAAACAAATATATTTACTAATATCATCCTTTTATGTCATTTACTCTCTGTTGCTATCTCTGTCCTCTTTCCTCTGTCCCTTGCAAGGGAAATGAGGCTAAAAGGGAACACGGGCTGGGTAATAACATCAGAGGGATACAAGAATTCAGAGTAGTTAATGTTATAGCAAGCTAAAAAAAAAGCATCCTGGATTTATAAAACATGCTGACTCTTCTTAATGATGAAGAGTCAATCCTGTATGGTGTCTTGCAGTTTGCTCCTAAGAAATCCTCAGTAACCCTTTGCTTCATTCTTGGCCATTGTTTCCAGTTGCATAAAATGTTCCATCCAACTCAGTCCCACTGGAAAATGAGGAGAAGTTTTCTTGATTTCAGTAGATTTGTGATCAAGCTTGTAATGGAGATACTAACGACTGTGTGGAAGTCTGTGTGTGCAAAAACGCTGGCTTTTGCTGAACCCCGTGAAGCTGAACAAGTCATAGCAACAGTAAGAAACATTTGAAATTATTTAGTCTTATCAGAGACATCTGGTACACTGGGTCTTGTTTCCAAAAGTTGCAAGTTCTTTCTTTAGAATTTTTTCTCCAGGAAAACTGCACTTTTTCCCCATCAAACTGTTTAACATAATTCTTATTGATTACACATAAATGTTGCAGCATTCTCTTTCTCCAGCTGCAAGCTGGTAGATTTCAGAAAGTGTTTAGATCTGTAGCAAGCATTTATAGAAGTTTACTTTCTTAGAAGTATCACTTATCTAATTGTTTTTTCAAGCACAAAACATAATTGTGATCCTTGTTTAGTTCTGGGTTTGTGTTTTTGTGAAGGCTGCTGTTGGTGGGCCTGGAGGAGGTTCTTTGGGTTGGATGGGAAGTTTAGGAGATTCCCTGTTCTCTCAGCTTTTGGTCTTTATAAGTTGCTCTCTGAAGATACACCCCCTGAATCTAGTTTTGCGTACTGCTTTACTCACATTAAAAAGTGAACGTCTGGACGACTGGGGAAGATCAGGGAGGTAGGAATGGGGTATGATGCCTTCCTACGCTCAGGCTAGTTAGATCCTACCCCCCCAGTGAACCACTCAGAGCTCTTAAATAAGTGAGGGCTCTTCAGTAGCTTATGTGAAATATGTGGGATATGCTCAGCCTAACTCCCAGGGGAAATGCGTCTATCTGAGAAACACATGTTCCTTTTCACTCCCTCTCTCAGCTCGCTGGGACAGGGGTCTGTAAGATTTTACTTCCAGCTGTGATCTCTGTACAGGGATTTGATGGGTGGGTGATCCTGTTCTCGAGCTGCCTAGGGGCTGGTTGCTCACAAGCAACGTGGAGAGGAGAAGCAGCTTTCTGCAATAAGCTGAAGCAGCTCAAAATAGCTGGTGTTGAGCACAGCCTGTTCAAAACAGAACATGGCTATACCAATGGCGCAATACGGATTTATATCTATTGTTTTCTTTCAAATACCTCCTAGTGCTGCTCTAGGTGGAGAACAGAAACTGTCATTTCATAAACATTAAAACCACATTGTTCATTTAAAAGGGTAAATGGAGACACAAATATCAATCCTAGTAGCACTGACTTACTAGCCTCATACCATGTATAAATACAGTTTTACACCATTTGCAAGAAATGTTGTATTCCCTGAGTTCCAGCTTCACTATTATGATGTCGTGGTTTAACCCCAGCCAACAACTAAGCACCACGTGGCCACTCGCTCACTCCTCCCCCTGGTGGGACAGGGAGGAGAATCAGAAGGAAAAGATAAAACTCATGGGTTGGGATAGGGACAGTTTACTAGGACAGCAAAGGAAGAGGAAAATAACAACAATAATAATAATAAAGGAATATAAAAAACCAGATGATACACAATGCAATTTGCTCACTGCGCAGAACCTGATGCCCAGCCCGTTCCTGAGCAGCAATTCCTCCTCCCCAACCAGCTCATCCCCCGTATACTGAGCAAGATGTTATGTAGAATGGAATATCCCTTTGGCTAGCCTCGGTCAGCTGTCCTGGCTGTGTCCCCCCCCCAGCTTCTTGTGAAAATTAACTCCATCCCAGCTGAAAACCAGGACATATGATTACTGTTATATACCTGGATAAAATGCCAGTGCTGACGATGTTGGGAAGGTTCATATCTGTTACACTGTCAATCAGTAAATTATTTTCTTGTCAATCTGGGTGTTGCTGAAAAGAGCCAGATCGACAGGCTTATTCCATTTTAGCTTTCTTTTTGCTGTTTTGTACTTTTTCTCTCAGTTCTTTCACTGGGCTTATAGGAAATTAAACTGTAAACTTGTCTACCTGAAAGACTTTCTTATAACAATGCAGTCCTGGCTGAAATAATCATTTCCAATTTGATGGGGTTGGGAGAGCAACATGTGCGCGCACACACACACACATATGGATGACTAAAATCTCACCCATAATACTGTGTTCTTTCTATTGCTCTGATGGGAACAGTAAAACCCTTCAACTTCCCTCTAGACCATTAAATAAGGTAAATGTAGCAATGTGGTGTTTTCCTTCAGTCTCTCCACTCTTCCCTGCTAATGTGGCTTGTCCTCAGCAGTGAAACACCTACCGCTTTCTCTCAGAGTGGAAGGAATTTAAAGCTCTGGAAGTTTTGGAGCTGTTTTTCTCAGGAAGATGAACATCGTCAGAGGGAAGTACCTTGCCTTCCAATATAACTAGGTCATGCTAAATTAATTTCTTCTACCTCTATCCACTTCTGCTGCTTGGGTTTCCATCCCTTCTCCAGCACTGACATGGACATTTTTACCCTGAAACTCAAGCTCTTGTGATTGAACAATCATTACTTTTACTTTTATGTTTGTATGTACATTAATTTGTGATTCTCTTGAGTGTTTCCTGCTGCTCATAATTTAGGTCTCTGTCACTATGGGGCTTTCAACTTATGCATTGCAAAGAAACTGGATTACCTCAGACTAAAAGAATGTTTCTAGGATTTACAAGTCCACCAGGTCACTAAATGCTCCTATAGCAGAACTGAGCGGAGCAAAATTGTATTTCACAGGGTTAATGTTTATTAGCTCAAAGCCTTGTCACTATACGGTGTAGGAACTGTAATTTATTCTAATAGCTGTGGGTACATGAGAGAATTTCATTAACTGAACCACTTTGGAAAATGATGCATCTGCAGGATCCACCATAGTGACTGTGTTTCCATAGAAGATTTTCTTCACTAGAGTATCCATGCACTGGTACTGACCACTTGGTGAACTCCATTATCTCAAATCAAAACTAGCCTGAAGTTGCAAGCAGCACAGAGCAGTTCCTGGGGCCACTGGACATAGGTGTGGCGATGCACAAGCAGCAGCTTTGGGCAGCAGCACAGAGTGCTCTGATGTAGGACACGGTGACAGCACACCGTCCTCTGAGCAAAGGCTCCTGCCACAGCCTTGAGGACACTTGGGTCCCATCGCGGGAATGCCACAAGCTCGCAAGGCTGGTTGCAATGTTGAGGGTTTTTTTTCTCCTGTAGATACAGCACTAGAGGAAACTGGGAGAACACAAGAGTTACAAAGGGGCAGGTGGTTTGCTTTTCACCCATTTATGGTTAGCTTCTCCATACTGCTCTACTAAACTGAACCAGAAGCTACCAGTGTGGTCAAACCCCACCTTAACACTCCTGTAAAAGTCAAAAGCTCTGCTGCATGCTTTAAAAACTAACCTCCCCACGCCAGCACTCAGGTTATAGCATCGCCGCAGCTAAGGGTGAGAGCATGAGCAGGACTGAGCCCGGTGTGCTCGGAGGCCTCCCGACCGCCCGGCTGCCTTGCTGACAGCCTGCCTTCAACCGGGCTGCCTGGCTGTGCCTGACAGCACCCAGAGGCACCTGGCAGGGTGCGGGAGGGTCCCGGCACGTGGGGTCCCACCTGCACCAGGGGATGGCTTCAGCTCTGCACAAGGCTAGGCTTACCCATGGCAGAGCTCTTGGGGTGAAATAAAAAACGTACTCGCTCAGGGTTTTTGTTTCCGTAAGGAGAGCACTTTAGAAAGCTAACACTGATTTAGTCGCCTTGAGTTCTCCCTTTGAGCTCCTGGCACTGCTGTGGAGAAATCCAGCTCGCCAAACGCATGTTGCTTTGCAGAAGGAGTTGTTGCCCAGCAGTGGCATGCTGGGGAGCAAGGGTGGCACCAGGACCTTCTGCAGATGTTACTGTCTTGGGTCATATCCACTCCCTCATGAAATTAAAAGCAGGAACACGTAAAAAAGGGCTGCAAAGTACATAACTGGAGTTTTACATAGCAAACAGGCATTTTTCAAGCTTCTAGTGCTAATGGTGATTCTTGAACCAGGGAGTATCTTCAATTTATAGGGCAGGCTTTGGCTGCGGTGTGGGTATGGCTGGAATTAAAGGAAAAAGCCTTGGCACTTTGGAGGCTGGTCAAATGCAATACACAGTTCCCGGGGCTCAAAAGCAACAGGGCTTTGATCCAGAAGGGCATATTTTAGGGTAACATGACCTTTCTCTATTTCCACATGAAAAACAGAATGAGGACTCTCTAATGGAGGAAACTGTAGCCTGCCTCAGACTTCTTCATTTTCAGCTAAGTCAGGGGCACATACAGTTTGAAAGGCCAAAGTAAGTAAAACTTCATAGTTACTGAAATCTTTGAAATCATCCTCTCATGTCTTTGTAGAGACAGAGAACATTTCCTGTCACCTCCATGCAGACAGCCTTTATCGGGGGCGGGGGGGGGAGGAAAGAATGAAGCAATAAAAATAAATCCTCCATTGGGATCTGCCTACAACAGAGTTTGTGCCTACAGTTTAAAAGTTTGTTTCTGTTTATGTAAGTAAAAGGAGAACTGTGACAAGCTCTTTAAAGTGTGACTATTGTACACTCCTGGGATGTTGTAAAGACCTATTGAAGCTGTAAGCTTTTCTCCAAGCTCAGTGTTATTCCATAAAGACTGATGATGGCATTCTGGTCCCTGATGGGGGAAACTGTGATAATTTATTTAATTTTATGGTTTTAAAGAAAATAATGAATCAATTCTGTCACACCTTTTGGTCAGTTTGACAGCCAGTCAATGGTAACAGTTCAGTTTCTTTGCAGTTTTGTGCCCTGGCCCATTATGATGTCAACTAATAGTCACTGGATTTCAAAGTTGTTTTTCTAGATTTTAATCAGTATAAGAAACGAATTTGGCTTACTAATTTTAATACCGATTTATCTGTAACTCCCTATTCAGTGCCATATATATACTCTTGTTTTGTGCTTAAAGATCTGTATAGATAATTTGATCACTGCTTTAGCATTTATGAGGTGTGAAAGCCTTTTTGTTGAATTCAACACATGGAGACATCAAATGACCAGCCTTCACATCCCATATGTCTAAGCATTACAGTCCCTGTTTAGCAGATGAGACAGTCGCAATCCATGTGGCCAGATGCACAGGTGAACTTCAGTAGCTCAGAGGGAACCTGGTGGTTACTGAACTCACCAGGACAACTTAGATTGCAGCTTTATTTCAAAAACCATTTAGTAGTCTGTGTTTAGTAGACTAGCTTCAAAAGGAGAAAATAAGTATACTCCAGTCCTAATAGGAGAGCTGACATCAGTCTCCACCATGCCAAATTTAAAGGTTTGAAACACCTAAATATTGGCAGGATGAATGCAAGACGCCACTCATTTCTCACTCCTTTGTGTGGGAAGGGCTTTACTCTGAGAAACCCTAGAAACGGGAAGACAGATTGCGTAATGCCCTATCTAAGGTATAGGTTTGAGGTTATCATTAAGCTACTCAGCATTGCTGAATGCTGGGCAATTTTGCCTCCAGCAGAAATGGTGAAGCTAGGATTTTTTTCTGGAAGAAATTTAGGAATTGAGAGACTTAAAACAACCGTTAATATACAAATAAGAATGGTCATTTTTGCAAATGCTCACCTCAGCTTCCCATCTTGCAGAAATACGTGCAGCAGTATTAATGCACGTGGGCCCAGAGGTGTTCCCTGCTCAGCCTCAAAAATGAGGCTACTCATGTCTGAGTAATTAGCTGTATTCCTGGAGAAGGTAAGTCAGGTGTTCAGAGGCGCTGTGCCAGACTGTCCTGTGGGAAGGAGATAAAACTAATGGGAGGGAGCTAGAAAGGGCCATGCTGCCACGCTTTTCTAGCTTTTCTTTATATATGTCTCTTTTTGGGACATGTACACATAAAATCTTACTTCTCTCACATACCCCCTAATGCACATCACAGTGCAAATCAATAACCATGAGGTAGGCTGGATAGGGGAAACTGGAAATATGACACAATTCTTCTTCAGGTAGGGCCACTGACCACCAGAAGAGATAGTCAAAGAGAAGATGGCTTTCTGCTTTGTGATGTCTCCCAGTCAAGCCTGGAGGTCTTTCTGGAAGACTTGCATTGGCTTTGGCATCACTCCTGTGACTCTACAGTGAGTCAGTTTAGACACCTAAACTTACAGAAAGCTGGCCTATGTGGGAGAGCAAACAGGTTACTCTCTGCTTCAGTCCCTAAAGTGTGGGCTTACCACAGGGTCAGGTGTATGCCAGCGCGGGTGCACATGGAGGAGCAGGACCGCGTCTCCAAGCAGGGCAGCAGAGAAGCAATACGCACATGAGCACTGCTCAACCACGGCAATTGGATCAGCTCAACTAGGCTGTAAAGACGTAGCTTCAGTGATTGTGACCACTTATTCCAACTTCAGAGTGTTTATGGAATTTCAGTACAAGTTGTAAGTCATATTTGCAATTCATTTCTGAAATTTCAACCTCCCGTGATCTAAACTGAACACATGCCAAGGGAGTATCTTGAAACTCCTAACACAGCAAGACTCCTACCACTTGATGCACCATTCCAGTTAAACTTGCTGGAAATACAGATTTGAGTCCAACTTTTCACAAAGTTCAGACACATACAGAGCTGAAGTTTACCTTCATGATCATCTCAGCCACAAAGAATATGAAAAAGTCAGGAAGTTGTTCCATGCAACATTCTCTCAGGCAATGGAGCAAATATAAGAAATTCCCAGATGTACGAGCTCCCCAGCCCTAACTGCTTCTTCCTATTCTCAATCCGCACTTTAGTGCTGTTACTCTTCTGTTCATAGGGCTGTGCAATAAACCACATTTGTCAAATGATCCCATTTATACAGAAGCAAACAAGCAAGTGCTTTGCTGAAGGACAGGGGAAAGTGGGAATCTCTTAATGAAACAATTTGATTATCAAAGGAACAGAACAGAACAACCGCGGCAACAAAACCAGCCTCTGTGGGTACTTAAAAATATTCTCTAACTCGGATTATTTCATAGGACATACTGTCAGTGTAGCCCTGGAACACGCCACAGATGAAGGGACAGTAAAACATTGTTTGGGGACAGAAGTGAGTTTGGGAGGAAAGTGAGAACTGAAGGACAGTGGGAAACACATTTGCTACTTGAGAAACAGTAATGTGGAATGGTACCTGATGTAAAGGATTAGAAATAAGTTAGAAACTTAGTAATCAGTAAAGTCTTGATTACATCACTCCTTTCGGACTCTAACGTTATGGCACGGTCTCACAAGTCCTAATGCAAGTGATGATCAAGTAGACAAAGGTATCTCTGTAGTAGATTTGATCCAGTGAAAGATGCAGGGGAAATAAATGCATTCAGCATTTTACCAAAATTCTGCACATGATTAGTATAAGTCTCCTTTTACAGGGATAGGTCAGGTTGAAAGTAATGATGTTTTGTAAGAAATTCAATTTTTACTCTTCAGATTTTACCCACATATTATTTGTTTGTAATGGACTATCACACTGTTATTTGTTTTTTATTAGTTTATTTTTTTCTTGAGTTTGGGGCAATTTTTAATTAATGAGAAACACGTCCCTCTGATTTTCCTATGTGTTCTCTCACATCTGTGTGAGAGAACTTATGTACAACTTTGTTATTATTTCAAGTAACAGAAACAGATCAAGTTTAGAAACTTACTGCTTTTTCAAACAACAGTATGCCAGCAACTGTGACATAACAGACGTATGGCTTTTCCAAGAATAATGTTACTGATCTATCTGCACGTCCAAGGGAAGACAGTGATATAATCAGTATACTTCAGATGGCTTGATCAGACAGGAAATCACAGACCCAGCCACTGCACTTAGCGGCATCCACAGAATTCAGCTTGAAATGGAAAGATCCAGAACTACTTTCATCACATCCGATCTCAAAAAAAGCAGGTGCCAACCAGTACCACAATGCTGGTTGGCACCATATTGCGTAACATCAAGCCTCATATGTGCCTCTGGACCTGCCTGCTGCAGCAGCATGAAACATTTTGGGACTCAGCGAAGAGATGGGTGGTTTGCTGGTGAAGGTCATCTCCAGCACGCTGACCTTCGCGGCACATGCCGTGAAAAATATTGTGGCCATCACGGGTGCCTGAATTGGCAGGGCCGCACCACTACGCATTCAGGGGTTAAGTCCTCAGAACAGATTGCTAGAACATGTTTTTCATTTGGCCTTAATTATGCAGGAAGGCTACTGTAATCATAGTCATTATTTACACAACTCCTGGCATCTGCTCAAATCCATCTTTCTCACTGCTTCCTAGAAGCAATTAATGTATTTTCATTTCTTGGTAGGATGGTGCTCTGTTGGTATTTTCAATAAGAATGGCTGTTCAGATTGCTGCCTGTACTATTTTGGATACTTGTATTACTGAAGCATCCCTTACTCTAAGTATCATTTACCCTCTCATCCCAAAAAGTTCGCATACTTCCAGATTAAAACTCTACTATTACACTCCTTTGAAAAGCATAATAATGAACAAAATATTTCTTCTGTATTCACTGTTTTCCAGACATGCTTTTAATGTTCAAGAGGAAGATGAAATTTACATTCAGCCTCTTCCCCTTTCTTTTGCTAGAAAAGCAATATGATCTATTTCAGCATTCTAAACCCCAAAGTCCCATTACACTTACAAATATTAAATCCACCCAATAAATTAGCATTAGGATAAATGAACACACTTTAAGCAGATCTCAGATGACTATTCAGGATTCTCCCACAGAGCTAATTTCAAATGAGTTTTGCCCTTCCCCTGAGATTCATATCTTTTTCTTCAAGGTGGCTAATTACAAATGTAACTGTAAAAGTATGTACCTATCCATAAAAACATTCCTTTCCCTCTTCAAGGAAAGAGCCTACTACAGATACTGGCACAGATTTTCAGCTGTCAAATCAACAGATTGCACAGTGTATAGAAATCATGTAATACTTTTTCATGTCCCTGCCTTCTACACAAGAGGCTCAAGAACATGTGGAGGGCCACTATATTTGTATAAAGACAGCAACCTGGAACCAGCTGCAGCTGCAGAGATATTCCCGTACACTCACATCTTGTGTATAATATTGCATTATATTTACCTTTATATAGGTATTTACCTGAATGCCTAGTGTTTCCAAATCCTGACCAAGAGAAGGGAATCAGGAATGACCCCAGCGCTGTAGGGAAAGGGGAGACAAGTCTACAGCCTCCAGCACCAGAACTGGCAGCAGAGCTGTGCTGAAGGTTGCTCAGTTTGCTTTTTCTTTTGATAATCAAAGCAATAATTGCAGGTGTGGGTTTTCTTTGGCTTTTGCTTTTTGGGCTTTCCCCCCCCTCCCCAACCCTTAAAAAAACATCCAAATAAAACCGCTTTTTCTTGACAATAAAGGCAATACACACCAGTAATTTAGATTTACTTTTAAATTCAAAATTTACCTAAAGTTAGTTAGCTTGCTAGGATGAAGATTTTAAAAAAATAAAAGGAAATATTTTCAAATGAAATATTTGACTACTCTGCATAGTTTTAGCTTTCGAAAGTGCTCAAAATGGGTTTAGTTGATTCTGAGTGACATATTTTGGGAATAAGATCTGAAAAACTTAAACCTTTTCTAGCGTTGAATGCCCTACTTTACAGCTAGAACCAGGATTTTAAAAAAAATAAATTAAAAAAATCTGGAAACAGTTGACAAGCCTAAGAGCTTAAGTGAGGACTGGGAGACTGGCTAAGTCTAGCAGGTCATGGTATCTGCAATGAGAAAAAGGGAACAGCTTTGCTGTATACAGAGGTCTGAAATCTGTAATTTGTTGCATGTCTAACTAGTCCACTTGAAATAGCAAACAGAAGGTTTGCTGAGATTGTGGAAAGAATTGGCTCCAAAACATGAAGGGACTGCAAAACGTTTTTGATTTTACAAAGAAAAATGAAAGCGAACAGAAAACTGTTCATAACACAGAGTTCTGGGCTCTGCTGCTTCAGTGAAGATTATAAACACAGATATTGGAAAGCTGCAATTGCAGCATGTGATGTGCTCTGCAAATAAACCAAATATCAAGCAGAAGGCATGACATAAAGAACACACATAGGTCACATGTTTTAATATGTCAAACAGTTTCACAGCGCTAATGCCTTTTCTTTCAAGAACAAACACTATGACAACAGAAACAAACAAAATTGTGAATACGCCTAGTTGGCACAAAAAGTAAAGGTATCATTTTAAGGTCCCTACGTGAAAATTTCGTAGAAAAAACCTTCCTCTTGCTAATAGAGATTAATTGGTAGAGAACTGTGTAACTTCTCTACTAACTCTTTAATTTCAAGCTCAATGAATGAACTTGATTGAGAATGCGCTGTTTCAGTAATGCCACAGCATGATTATCAGGATAGATATGTGTGTGTGTATATATATATATATATATATGAAGTTACAGAAAACTTTGGTTCTTCCAAAAATATACAAATCCTCATTTTCCATGCAACATTGCAGAAGGTAATATACAGCATGTGCTAAGTCACCCGGCTATAAAGAAGTATATTGTGTTTTGTTTGGCAGAGAACAACAGCGAGCCTCAGATAGATTGGCAAAGCACTGAATGCCAAAGGTTTAAAAAAGTACAACCTCCAGCCAAAAGAGAAAAAAAATGAAGAAGGAAAGTTACGTTTTTCAGCATTGTGCCAGGACCTTAAAATTTACTAATGTAAATTGGTTTTGAAAAGGGAGAAACACATTTTACAAAGAGAAGGAAAGGCTAGAAGTAGGACTTTGGCATTTTCAAAGCCTCGAGTTATTTGCAAAGACTCCCAGAATGAGAAGGAAACCCACCAGCAGCACCACAGACGGAAAGAATGATGCTGTCCACAGATACGGTGATCTCCATGTTAACCATTAGCCTAAAATCATATATGGAACATTCTTCTTTAAAACAGAGAGTGTACTTGTTCTCTGGAGCGATGAGTATTTCTTCAGAACCTACTTAGATCAAGCTTGTGTGTAAAACAAGGTGAAGATAATTGTGAGGCATTCTTCATGACCAACACACATATATGTGCCCTCATGGCCTTATTTTGGTACAACAGGAAAATGTTATCTGTGCATACAAGCCGTTCCAGGTACTGAGTGTGTCTTGGAAAAAACATCAGTCCCATCAGAGCATCTCAAAAGATATTTGCATCAAAACGCAGTCTTGTGTGAAGAAAAAGCTTCCCCCACCCCAAAGAAAAATTAATGGCCTCCTACGGCCTTAAAAAGAAAAAAAAAAAAAAGGGGGGGGCGGGGGGGGGGAAGATCTCTCAGTCATGCCAGAAAAAATGCAGTTTATTGTACATTTTGCTAAACCAGACCATTGGTGGATGGATTGATAATTAAAGCTTTTATCAAGGCCTTTAAAACCTTGACCTATAGTAGTCTTTCGAAGAAAGAGTGAGCACAGACATTCACTGAATTCAAGATCAAGTGAGCTCAGACACCCACACACTTTTCACATGGAAGAAAAAGTCTTAATAGAATAATCCTGAGCTGATGCACGGAGACCAGTACTGATACCTAGAATCTAATGCATCTTCTGACTGATGGAGCAGAATTACTGCATAATGTATTGGGGCGGGGAGGAAGAAAAAAACCAGCATTTAACCCAACTTTGAAACATGTACGTGGCAGAAAATTCTCTGCTTATTGAAAATCTCGAACCATACAGCTTTGCTATATTCTACGGAAAAGAATGCATCCGGACTCTGCTAGCAAAGTGGCAAAGGCCTGTATATTTGATTGTAGCCAGTAAATAACTATTTAGTGAGCAAATGCATCGACACGTTTTCTCATTTTGTGAGTGCTGTATAGTAACAGCAAGGATCCAACAGGCCCAATGTCCATATAGCCACATTTACACACATCAGCTGAGAATTTTCCTCAATGACTTCTGTTCAATGCACTTTTACCACCGCTTCCTGAATGAGGCACTTCCTCATGGTTTGTGGTTGACCTTTTAAAAGATGTTTTGCTGTAGTTTCTGTATTAACCAGCTAGTTGATTTTGAATGATTTTTCCCTTTTTTATGGATAGTTACCTGGAACCAGTGTGATCAGTTAATGCAGAACATTGTGTATGCTAAAATAATACATGTGCCCTTCGGGTAGATTTAACCTGAGATTCAGATTGGCACAGATAATTTAATTAACCGGTTGCTCCTTCTTGATCCCACAAGAGGTTTAGAATCTTAAAAAAAGTGTTTTCTTTGGCATGACCATTCCTGGGATGAGAAAAGGCGGATTAAGGACTTTATCAACAGAACTACTACAATGATTTTCAGAAACTGATTTTAAAAAGTGTGTGTTTAAGCATGTTAAGCAATTAAGATCTAACTTTCTCATCTAAAACATGAACTGAAAGATCACATCAGCTGTGCAACAGAGTGTCAACAGAGATGTGCAGCTACAGTGCTGCATGAAGACAGTGTTTTTTCACCTAATACAGACCAACCATGTCCATATGGTTCTGCACTGAAGAAGTCCTGTCCTTCAGCAGAACTTAATTCAGGGGAACACCATCCAATGTGATTATGCCACATCTAGTTCCAAAGACAGCTCAGGAGTGTCCTTGTCCTCACTCCAGGATGAGATGCTGACATACTCTAAACTCATTTCTTGAACTAGAGACCCTTCAAGAATTTCCATGTTTCCAGTCATAGAATCATAGAATATCCTGAGTTGGAAGGGACCCATAAGGATCATCAAGTCCAGCTCCTGGCTCCACACAGGACCAGCCGAATCGGAGCATATGACTGACAGCGCTGTCCAGACGCTTCTTGAACTCAGTCAAGAACTGTGACCACTTCCCTGGGGAGCCTGTTCCAGTGCCCAACCACCCTCTCGGTGAAGAACCTTTTCCTGATATCCAGCCTAAACCTCCCCCGTCGCAGCTTCATGCCGTTCCCTCAGGTTCTATCACTGGTCACCAGAGGGAGGAGATCAGCACCTGCCCCTTCGCTCCCCCTCGTGAGGAAGCTGTAGGCCGCGATGAGGTCTCCCCTGAGTCTCCTCTTCTCTAGGCTGAACAAACCAAGGGACTTCAGCCTCTCCTCATACGTCTTCCCCTCTAGACCCTTCACCATCTTTGTTGCTCTCCTTTGGACACTCTCCAATAGTTTTATGTCCTTTTTGTACTGTGGCACCCAAAGCTGCACGCAGTACTCGAGGTGAGGCCGCACCAGCGCAGTGTAGAGTGGGACAATCGCTTCCCTCGACCGGCTAGCAATGCCGCGCTTGATGCACCCCAGGATATGGTTGGCCTTCCTGGCAGCCTGGCCACACTGCTGACTCATGTTCAACTTGCTGTCGACCAAGACCCCCAAGTCCCTTTCAGCACGGCTGGTCTCCAGTGTCTCATCGCCCAGTCTGTACATATAGCCAGGGTTGCCCCCTCCCAGGTGCAGCATCTGGCACTCGCCCTTGTTAAACCTCATGTGGTTGGTGATTGCCCAGTTCTCCAATCTCTCTGCAAGGCCTCTCCACCCTCGATTGAATCAACAGCTCCTCCCAGTTTGGTGTCATCCGCAAACTTGCTCGCGACACCTTCTAGTCCTACATCCAAGTCGTTTATGAAAACATTAAAGAGAACTGGCCCTAAAATGGAGCCCTGGGAACCCCACTAGTGACTGGCCGCCAGCCTGATGTAACCCCGTTTACCATAACTTTTTGGGTCCAACCTGTCAGCCAGTTGCTCACCCATCACACTATGTTTTTGTCAAGCTGTATGCTGGACATTTTGTCCAGAAGGATACTGTGAGAGACAGTATCGAAAGCTTTATTGAAATCTAAAAAAATTACATCAACTGGCTTGCCTTGGTCAACTAGATGGGTGACCTTGTCGTAAAAGGAAACTAAGTTTGTTAGTCCTATCCTTTCTCAACTTCTAGGCAGATTTACTTTCTGAAATGCAGCACGGCCGGCATGTTTGCTTTATATGCAATGCCTGAAGATGCTGAATACCATGAGCACCTATTCATTCTCTGCATTGTCAATACACCACTACCATAGGAGCTTCATCGTGGAAGCCTTGTGATGAGATAGCATGTTGTGGGCTGGGGAGGGTGGTAGAGGCAGTAATACAGTCACAAATATATGAAATAAAGTGTTTTGTCATAAACACTGTTGCTATTATATACTGGAGAACGAAGATCATATCAATGTAGGAATTTAAGCATCCTATAATCATCTAAGTTCATAACAATATACCATCTAGTCTTGAAAACACTGCAGGGCAGAAGCACAGTGGGTTTCAGAGTTCGAATTTGTGGAGCACGTTCAGGGAAGGTGAACATCCAGGAGCCTGCCTGGTGTTCCTCTGCTTGTCTTATACAAGAGCCTTGAGCCTTATGCATCCCATGAGGACACCTACATGGTATTTCTCCTTTATGGATCAGCAGTTAGGAAACTCACCCAAGATGCAAGAAACTGTAGCTCTTTATCTTCTTCCTGAGATAATTCAACCCCACACAGTTTCTGACTTGTAGAAGAGCTAGCCCCGAAGAAAACATGATTTAATCACGTCTCCAAAGCCAAAATTACTTGTGCAAGAAGCAGCATTAGCCTTTGACCAACTGTGATTTGCAGAGAGGGAAGAAAAGTAAGTTTTTTGCTTTTTTTTAAATTAAAAACTCAGGTACCTACTTTCAGGAGGTCCAGAGCAGAGAATATTGAGGGAAATGGAGTGCCGCTCAGTGTGTATTTGCCAAGGGGTGCTTGAGAGGTAGTTTAAAAACATACTTCAACTTTTTTGAAGGCCTACTTTAAGAAGCTATCTGTTCAGTAGGCTGCCAGTGTAGTTGCCTCACTTATGTCATAGAAAATTTAGCAACAACATTAAAGAATCTGCATTCTTTCAGGCAACCAAAATTTAGGTACAGTGATGCTAAAATTCACAACACTTAGATGCAGTTTATCCATGTAACCCCCACCTACCCCATGCAGAGCACAGTTTCTTGACTGTTGAGAAGGAAGCAAAAGTTTAACTGATAAAAGTCTATATAACTAAAAGAGTAAAATCTTTCTAATGCTTTTTTTGTAGCATCCAAACAATTTGAAGGTAATTACTTCTTCACTAGAGCACTCCAAATGATGGATCCAAACCACACAGATAGATCACCATTCCACATTAGGTTATTTGGCCTGCTATTTGAATAGGACTTTTCCAGAAGACGAGAGACCTTAGGGGCTTGCGGGGAGGGGCTCAGATTGCCTAAACTAGGCTTTTTAAAATCTTCAAAATGCATTCCTCGTGATGAGTATAACAAGGGCTTTTTCTTCCATTTCAGGACAGTGACAGTGTGCTACGACTGCCTTATTTGTTTTGTGAGGGTGGGGTTAATAACAAGTGATTTATTTCTCAATATGCTGCTTTCAAGTAGCACAAGCATTCTGGCGTTAAAGGACAAAGGTCAACATGAATGTGCAAGTTGCTAATATTTTACCCTGTGTTACACATGCTCTTTCAATATCTGGCATTTGTCATGTCCACAGCTATTTTCACTAGGATCTTGATCTATTGTCTGCTTCAGACCATAAAAAGGAGACTGGTATGAGTGGTGGTATGAAAACTTAGAGAGATGGGAGGGGATGGGAAAAAAAAAAACAGTAAAAGACTGTCTTTAATTTTGCTGGGTTAGGACTTGCTACTTGTTGCCTCCCTATTCCTATCAATAAAAGGAAGCAATAGAACTCACCTAACTCACAAGGGCTCTCTGAGAAGCACATGAAGTGCTAGGTCATCCCACCAAGTTTTATAAGGCAACAACTTGTTTTAGATGGAACTTTAGATTGTTGAGTAAATAATTCTGCACAGGCTCCCTGGCTGTTAAATTGGGATCACATGATGAATCAGAAAAAAACTCAGCAAATAGTGAAAGTAGGGATAGTAAAACATAAAATAAAATAAAATAATCATAAAGCAGCTGCAAGAAACTTAGGAAATAGAACATTTGAAAGATGCATCCAAGTATTTTGGCAGAGAAATAACAGATTGAACCACCACCGCCTACAGATCTCACCAAGCTGAGAAACTCCAAAGGAATTTACAAACAAACCCTCCATCCATAACAAAACTTCAGGCAGAAGTGAAACAATAAATAGGACTATGCATAGTAGCAGGACCACAACAGTGGTTTGTAACAGCTCTTCAGTGCCAAGTTCATCCATGAGCACGGGTAACACACACCAGCATTTCACAAGCCTCACTACCTGGCCTTGGAGAATGGGGACAGAAGGAAAAAGAGCTGACATAGTGAAGAGATCAAACAAGACAAAGTATTTTGCAGATACCTCATTTCGTGGTGTTTTTTTTTTTTTTAAATGTAGAATGTAAGGTTTTACCCTGAAAAAGTAGTCGAGATTTTATCACCGACTTAACAAGAAGTCCTTGCTAGAGCAGCAACCTAGGAACTCAACAGGAGTTAAGCATCGAACGCTCAAGGCTGCTTTTAATTTGAAACTGTTCTCCTTTTAAAAATCAGATAATATTGTCCAATTGTCTTATTAAGCAAGGACTAGTTTACTCACTACTTGAACATGAATACTGAAAAGACTAGGCACCTTCAATATGGAATACTTCCGTAATACTGCTTTTAAATTGATGTAATTTGTACCTTGGAAAATGAGCCCTATAAGTAACAAGGAGAAAGAACACCAAAGAAAAACTGTTTGATAAGCCCTTCTCTCAGTACTGGTACCACATGAAGTGACCTTTACCTCTTCCCACCTACTGTCACCACTGCATGAGCCTCTCAGTGGTGCCACCTCACGAGGGAATGAATGTGCAGAACCTTTTTTGCTGGGTTATTCCAAGTCCCAGATCAATTCCCCAACGCAGCCTGTTATGTCACCTTTGACTGGGTTACTGGCACAGGTGAGGAGGTGTGAGGGCAAGAGAATAAGGAGAAGGAAAGGAAGCAAAGCTTGAGCTGACACTATGGAGAGCAGAGCTCATCCAGTGCTCTCAGTCTCTGGGATGGGTCTTATTCCACCGGGGTGAGATGGGGATACTCTGAACACATTTTAGCCTTAAGAAACACACTTCAAATTCCTTAAACAGAGCAACAGTGGTTTTACTGACCATTCAGAAGTTCAGGAAAAAAGCTGCAGGAGTTCACTGGGTATTTTCTGAGCTTCTTTCAAAGAAATCAGAAGAATGTTAGTTAAGTGCTTACTAATGAGGCTTTTGGCTCTGCTGTTTTGCTGAACGGTTTCTCGAGGGCCTTGCACATCTTTGTATTAGCTCTGTTTAGATTAACAAGAACTATCACATGCAGGCAGCCCTTGTTTACAGCGTTTCATTGCGAGGGAGGACAGCTGAGTGAGGTCACATCTCCTCTGTTTGTCCTGGAGGCAGTGTCCCCGAGAGGGTGACAGCCCAACAAACTCCCAGTTAACTTCCTGCACGGGGAGGAGGGAAGAGGTGGAGCCCCCAATTCCTCTTTTGCTGGCTCCCACCCCCTCAGAGCCACAGATTTGTGCTTCCCAGAAATTACTCCAGGTTCTGTTTGGGCACAGACAACTGGCTGTGCCCACCAGCTCGTACATGGAGTGCATGCAGAACTAAGCAGCGTGCTGCCCACAAACAGAAGTGATCCACTGAAAGAAAGGGAACAGAGGAGTGAACTGTAGCTAACCTTGCAACATCTGAAACTCCATAAATACCTTACCCAAAGGCCCTTCTTGCAGGGTTCAGTACTCCTGGTAACTCCCATATCCTCTTGTTGGAGAGCTCAAGTAGGAAATGCCATGGCTGGGACTACACAGGCAGGACCTTCTTGTTTTTAAACAAGCGCAGATGAGACTGCTGTGGGGGAAGGAGGCTCTGGTGATGCAAGGTCTTCAGGACTAACAGTGAGAGTCCTATTGTTGCACTCTCTGACGTGACCAGCAACAACAACAAATTTCCCTTCTATCTCTTTATCTAGCTCTTTATCACATATCTTAGTTTCAGTCTTAACATTAGAGTTCAACTCCCCACTGCTGGGATGCATTCAGCCAGCACCTCAAAAGCATTGTTTCATTTATACACAAGCTCAGCCTACCTGAGACCTAATTTTAAATCAACCTGAGCTGAACTCTGTCCTGGCAAGACTGCTCCTGAAAGCTGAGCAAGGTCATTTCAAGCCTGCTTGTTATAAGAGACCCACCTTTAGTTGTGGTCTGTCTCAACACTTGTCCCTGCAGGAGCTACCCCAGCTGTTTGTCACGGTTTGTATCGCTCTGGGCTTCAAAGAGCCAAACCAGTCATGGTACCATGCACTGCTGCTCCTTTGTAGCGTGCCTAGACATGCTTACCACGCACCAACAACGAATGTGATAGGGACATGCCAAGACCTGCATTACCATTCTTCTAGCCTGCTTTTGGAGGACAACTTAGCAATCTTAGAAAACGAACAACAAACTCTTACTGAAATGGATTTGTAAAAGTACTGGAAATACTTTTAATATTAAAAATAGAAATTTGTAAAGAGACTTCTCGTGTCTTCATGCAGCACAGAGAAACCAGAAGAGGCCTGTATGCAGTAACTAATCATTGTTGCTGTCACACAAAGGCTTAACTCATGTTCCAAAATTTCAGTTCATCAATTTAGAAACTACAAGATGTTCAGGCGCTCCATAGCAACTTTAGTTTGGAGGTGCTGATTTGCAGAACTGCTGTTTATCTGCCTCTCAACATCAAATTCCAAATGGCTCTTTCAGATTAGGCACTCAAAATAGCTCATATCTTAAATTTAACCCATTGTTTTAAGGCACCATTCATCTCGGAATAGGAAACATCTAGTAAGGTAGACAGAACAGAAAATGCTTTTGTCAAACTTTACAGATACCAGGGGTTGGATTTTTTTCTTCCTCTAAGCCTGCTTCATTCTGACATGGCAAACATAGCTTTAGGCATAAGCATGAAGAAAGAAGTGGGTTTCCAAACAAAATCAGTGTAGGAGCTTATGGGAGTCTTAGAGCTGTCCCCTGCATGCAGTCCAGGCTAAGAAACACCAGCCTGCGAGGGGTAAACGAGGAAAGTTTAAATCAGGCTAAACTGAGACCCGTTTTGTCCCCCTTAGACGCCTGCTGAAAGCTGAGCAAGGGCCTTTAAAGGTATCACGTACAAGACCTTCACTAGGGGTTGTAGAGCAGCACGGCCTTGCAGTGGTGCTTCTTCCTCATCCGGTACATCAAACACGTACAGCACAAGTCCTTACTTCTGCAAAACACAAAGCTGTGATCTCAGCACCAGTGACCAAGGCACTGTTTTTCTCCCGCTCTGTGTGCACACGGAATTAAGGGCTCCTGCTGCTTGTGAGTAGAGGGAACAGGCATTTACGTTTCATTCCTGTGCTGCCAGTGGTTTAGACCAACCTCTGGTCTGATGAGAATGTGCCACCTTTACTGGTTTGACAGTTTCCCTTTAGATGGAAGCATGTAAAATTCTGCAGGGCGATTCTAGCAATACCTGCCTTTTTTCTTTTCCTTAAAAAAAAGGGGGGGGGGGGGGGAGCATCTAGGTTTTTGATGTTCAGGTGCATAGCACAGTTTTTTAGACTGGTAACATACGTATCTGCAGTACTGTCTATTCACAGATTCCTTTAGTATTACCACTCAGTGACCATGGAATGAAAAAACACTGCCAGAAAATAGGAAAAAAAAGGGAGGGAAGGAAAACAACCAAAAAGCCCTACACAGTGATGCAAGTAGGGAAGCATGCCCCTTTCATTTGCCTAATGAAAAGGTTAACATGAAGACTGCTAGCACAGAAAAAGATTCCATTGAAAAATCCGTGCTGTTTAAGTCTTTTTCTTCCAACCTGAGCTGTGAGAAATCTCCCCCAATTTCGGTCTCCACAGAAAGGTACCAAGTAGAAACTTTAAAAGAATGTTGCTATTGTGTTTAAAAACCTTTCCGACCGAATGGGGTCTCAGTCAGCCACACAACAGCGTGCTTTTCTGACTCATAACCCTTCTCGCTCACTCCGATCTTCCCTTCAAGCCCGAATGCTGATTTGTCTGTCTTCAATTGCTCGCTAGCCTGAAAAAGAAAAGAGTAACTGCTTTTAAAATAGTGAGTCAATTTTGTTCTAGGCTTAATACAGCAGCATGATACAATCTGCAATGATAGAGAATTTTTTCCTCCACCAGCTAAGTCTCTGGGGCATTTTATGGAATCAAATATTGTTAAAAGCAGCATCACATAAAGTAAGTTTTTAAAATAGATTTGAAAAACAAAGAGCAATTCAGCATATGCATTATCCATGCGGAGCTGGTTTGGCAACTGCAACATGGAATTACTTAAAACTTGCCCACAGCTCTCTTTCTTTCCCCGCCCCCCCCTCCCTCCTTCTGGCAGCACGATCATGGAAATGATTAGGCCTAGACTATTATTAATACAAGTTTCTAACCTAGGAAGTTATTCTTTATTTCTGCTTGCTGCTATCCAGCTTCAATAGCTAGTTTTGCCGGGTCCATTTACAAAGAATGCCATTTCAGAAAGACACAGTATTCTCTAAGGTAGGTTGAAAAGCATTGAACACTTCACCAAATTTACCGCTGACTTTGGCATATAAACTCTTTTTAAATAAGCTCATATATTTCCCTATGCCATTTGCATGTACTCTTACGGAGGTGATACGACTAAACAGAATGACACAAGTGAGCCAAAAAAGGGTAAATATTTTTAAGGATTCTTTTACTAGCAAAAAAGTAGCTAAATTGTCACTTAGAAGACAACGTTTTCAAATGGCTGCATCCGTTCGTAGTTTTAGTGAGCTACAGAACCATTTTCACATGCAAAGCTATTAAAAAAAAAAAAGATTAAAAGAGAGTTGGTTACGTCAAGATACAGCCATAGAGAGGGAAGCGATTGCAGCTACTCTCTTGCCATGGGACAGAGAACAAATAACGTGTTTGGTGGTGCTGAGGAAAGAGCAGCCGAGGGAACAAGGGCGATGCTGTAGTTTACCTAGTCCCCTTCCTCTGGAAATCCATCATTCCTGCCTGTGCTTCAACCATACCCAAGAACAGATGTTTACATTTGCATTTACAATTGTGTTTATTGAAGTCAGCTTTCAGTCATTTAGAGTGAATTATAATATGACCAAATATGGTCACATATTAGTATCAGTTTTTGACATCTTCACCTCACAAATAGTTAATTATTACAAATTATTACTTTTTAGAAAAAAAAACCCACAACCCCATAGTTGGTCACTATTGATAATACGTGCTATTTCTGCTGCCATGTTCTGAACAGTATCTTAAGAGACTGTGTTTGCAGCATCTATTAACCACATATAACAACGGAACCTTTCTAATAAGGTTCCATTTACAGATTTCTAAATCCTACTGAAAATTTGGCTAAAGACTGCCACATCATCCATCTTAAACCACTAGCATATATGTGAACGGAACTAGTCAGTTCTAGGCTCTGGGCAAAAGAAATTCTGGACTCTGAATTCCCTTTCAGAATTTTTTTTTTCTCCCCACACACAAGCTTATGTTCCCAAAATGGTACTTACTAGAAGAATGGGAACCTAGGAGTACATGAAATGTATTTTCAGTGGGGCTTGCAAATACATAAATGCAAACTGTGATATAAATTCAAGCTTTTGGCCATAACTTCAAGTCCATTTTGAATTAGCTCTTCTGCTAAAAAGGCTACTACTCCTCTCTGGTTACTCCTGTCCTCCCTGGAAGACCAGACAAACATTGCATTACATGGGGAACAGAACTGAAAAAGGAATCCAAATTAAAAAACAAAACAACAACGAAACTGATCCTTCTCCCTTCCCAAGCTAAGAAACAGCTGTGCATATTCATATTCCTGTTGAACAAATAAATTAACAATACAAAAATTTATTTCTAGTCTGTACGCAGACCTACAGCAAGTGTTTGAAAGAATGACCTGGTACAAGTACTTCAGCTCATGCAATAGGAACATCTGTCATTCCGACCTGGGCAGAAAATAGTTGTTTACACCAGAAAACAGCCTGCAAAATATCTGAACACTGCATTTTGGAAATACTCTTGAGTATCCTGAGCTCTTCCTAAGACAAACCATTCACAAACTCCTCATGAAGTGACAACAACATCAAATGTTTTACAAGATCTTTCATTTCATGAAAGGCAAAGATAGTAGTAATAAATGAAATACAAGAAAAAAATTAATAAAAAGCCCTTCAGCATTGATAGCCGGCATGAACATTTAAGTTATCTATTGTTATTCTTAGCTTTCAGGTTTTTAAAAATTGGATGGTGACTGTCAGTGCTTGGAATAAGCAAAAATCTTTTCTTGGCTAGGTAAAGCTAAAGGCAAATTATGCTTGAAATATGGATCAAGTCTTTAGGGACAAGGGAAGAATACTTCCCTCCTCTGGACATAAATACAAAGCATAAAGTAACTTTACACAAGGCACTAGAGAGAGTGAAATCTTGCGGAATAGGTCTGCACAAGCTGTAGAAGCATGAACAACAGCTTAAGAGGGGAAAAAACCCTATTAAAAATGAAAATTAAAAAATTTAGCGTTCAGAAAACTTGCATAGTTAATTCAAGGAAAGTTGCCTTAGTGAGGCTACGTACAGACATAGTTATCTATTACACTTCCCTTTAATAATAGAAGAGATATTCATCAATCCCCAGCAGAATGTGAGCAGCATTGTCATTTTCAATACATGATTGAAGATGAGGCAAAAAGGTTAATGGTTTTGCTTATCTTGAGTTAGTTGAGGGTTAGTTTCACTTACACATATTCTTGGATTTCATTCATATATTAATGTCACTACATCCTACTGCTTTGTGCTGAGCCAAAGTCACAAACTTGGATCTTTTCAATACCTGTATCTGGGAAATCCAGCTAATGAAGAACAAGTTCATAGAATCATAGAATGGTTTGGGTTGGAAGGGACCTTAAAGATCATCCAGTTCCAACCCCCCTGCCATGGGCAGGGACACCCTCCACTAGACCACGTTGCCCAAAGCCCCATCCAACCTGGCCTTGAACACTTCCAGGGAGGGGGCCTCCACAACCTCTCTGGGCAACCTGTTCCAGTGCCTCACCACTCCAACAGTAAAGAATTTCTTTCTAACATCTAATCTAAATCGACCCTCCTTCAGCTTAAACCCATTCCCCCTTGTCCTGTCACTCCACTCCCTGATAAACAGTCCCTCCCCAGCTTTCCTGTAGGCCCCTTCAGGTACTGGAAGGCCGCAGTCAGATCTCCCTGGAGCCTTCTTTTCTCCAGGCTGAACAACCCCAACTCTCTCAGCCTGTCCTCATAGGAGAGGTTCTCCAGCCCTCTGATCATCTTCATGGCCCTCCTCTGATCATCTTCATGGCCCTCCTCTGGACTCTCTCCAGTTCTTGATCTACTTGTAATGCTGGAAGAGATCAGTTACTTGAACAAGAACTCTGCAATAGACATGAACAAGGTATACAACAACTTTAAAGATATATATACACTAAGTTGTATATACACTGCAAATATAGACACATTACCTTCAGTTCTATAAAGTCAAAACTTCTCTTAACAAAATTTAGAGTGCTAAACTCTTTACAAACATCAGTGCCGTTATGGTATCATTGACCCCTTCCCACCCTCTCAGTACAGTCCTACAGCCTTTCTACCACTTCCCCAAACACAACTTTTATCCTCTTTGCCCTAGAGCCGCACAATTCAGGATCTAACCCTTACTAAGTTTACCCAAGAGTTCAAATGCAAGAGAAGAATCCAAGATGAAATGTTCAGGAAGATCAAAGATGAAAAAATAAAAATTCTAAAAAGGCATTAAGAAAACAAAACTTTTACTTTCCCACATGTTCAAGTAGTCCTAGTTTTAGTTAAAGTTATTCTCGTTGGGGAAAAAAAAAAAAAATCAGTCAATATACGACATGCCTTCAGAAGAGCCTTCAGTGAATATACCATTTGGGTAGAATAAATGCAAAAAAATTCAAAGTAGCATATTGGAATTTTAACACAAATGAATCACTTCAGCCATGGATTGCAATCCTAGAATTTTATGGAAAGGAGAATACGTAAAAAAAAAAGATTTGTTTTTATTAAAAAAAAAAAAGATTGGGTAGCAATGCAGTGCTGCAGACTTTTGTGCTCATTGCTCTGAAATCTTCATACCAAAGCAATGTGTGCACTCAGGTCTCTCTTTCAATTCAGGCACCAGAACTAACTAATAAATCAAAGATGACAACAGACAATAATTCCCTTTCTTTTTAAGGGGCACAAGTTTTATGTTGCTCATAGTTGTAAAAAATCAGAATGGGTTAAAGTTAAAACCAAACTTTCACTTCCTATCTTGCAAGCTTTGAAAGATGACCATATGCAAATTTCACCAACAGCAGAATCAATCTGTCTTTTGGGTAGATTCTGATGGTGGGAAAGGTTCTTGGACAGTACGAGGCATGTGACTGCAGAGTTTTAAACCTTTACGTTAAAATGCAAGTTCATACAATCACCTTATTCCAATACCTCTTCACCCATTTATTCAGCCTGTTCAAATCTCACGCACTCATGTTCCAGTACATTTGCTTGCACCTGTGCAGAAGCCACTGAAACGTGTGCAGTCGATGAAAGCACCACAGTGCAACTCGTGTGTTCGCCAGCTGTCCATTTAAATCCACTAGCTGCTCACAGCTAAGCCTAAGGCTGCTTAATTTATATGGAGTTCTTCCCCTTTGTAGTTCAATGATGGACAAAGACAACCAAGTACAATTTTTTTTTTTTTAATAAAGATAAAATTACAAAAAAGGTAAAATCAGCTCAGGAAAGGCAAATTACTTTAATAGATCAGTTTGGACATTTAACATAACAACTCACATCCATTTTTAAATACTATTACATAAAGCATGGTGAAGAAAGGAATTTCTGCCTCATAATTAGAAAACTCACAATACAACTTGCCAAAAACCAGAACAAAGCCGTTTGAAAATAAATACAGTCCATGCCAAATAGTACAAAATGAAATCAGCAGTCTCTCCCAATACGAAAACTTTCCTTCTTTTAGGTATTCTCCAACTCTAGTATTACGTCTGCAACTGATGAGAGGCTATCTTTTGTTCAAGGATTGCTGAGCTGTTCTGATTTTGCTCTGTACAAAGGCAAAAATAAACTGTTAAGTTGTTTAATTTTTTTGAGTAACTGTTTTAGAAATGCAATTTTGAATTACTACTGTCACGAGTCTAAAATATTTAGTATTATGAGGAATTAAAAGTGATCTCTACAGAAATCAATACTTTATAATATTTTAAATTCATAAACACTCTTTAAAAAGGTGACATTCATTCTTAATTAAATAGGGTTTACCCTTTGGCGTCTGTCTTTTCACCACTGCTGTCCTTGGATTTATCCTCCTCCTTAACATCTGAAAAATAAAAACATTTTAAATAAACCAAAAGATGCAAGAAAACATTAAAAGACTTCAGAAGAAAAAAAAGCACGACCAAGTTTTTTGGGTTTGTTTTGTATATACTCCTAGCCAGGGGGAACTAGCTTTTAAAAGTAACTGGTTATATATTAACATACAGTGTTAAAAGCATTCATCCACAGGAGTGATCTGGGCACAAAGCCAAGTGATTCAAAATACCTCAAGGCAAGTCTCTCCTGACCAGTCATAATGCTGGTGTGCAGTAACGAGACCTGGATTTCCCCTGAGCTCCATGTGGTAGTCCTGCAGCCTTAAGATGTAGCCTGTTCTCAGAAAAGTCAAGAGTGCTTGGAATTACACTATCCCCAGAACCTTATGCAGCTTCTGCTTCAGAGAAAACTAGTTGGCTCACTCCACAAAAGCAAACAGGAACAAACTCTTTGTCTTAACATATTTAAAGCAAGAACCTTTTTTATCCCTATTTTCATTAAGCTATACAAATTGCTGGCTCTAAGATTTCAAGCTTGTGGGGAAGCAACAACCACCCTTGGCTGAAAATACTGTTCTAGTGTGAATAGCTGTATCTTGAAACTGATTAATTTAAAATAGATGTTTTAAATATGATGGAAAAAATAAATCATCATCTCAACAACTATTTAACTGTTAGCAGAAAATGCATCTTTCTCCTGGCAGAAGTGACATTTGCAATTCTAAAACATAGGATGAAATCCCACCAGAGTCCTACCTGCTTTTTTGTCCTCCGTCTCTTTTTTGTCTTCCTCTATCCTGGCCTTCTTTGCTCCTTTCTTATGATCTGCAACATTTCGTCGTCCACCTTCCCCTTCATCTTCAGAATCTGAAAATTCTTCATCACAGGCTATGCGCTTATCAGATGCTCGAACTAGGATTCAGAGTTAAGAAATTAATTGAGCATAAAGTCCAACTACAATAGGTCTAATAAAAAAGAATTATCAAATTAAGAATGAGTAATAAAATACTATAATCATTTAATGCTGATAAACTAAATTATGGATAAAAATACTGTCTTTCATGGATAAAAATACTATCTTTCAAGATATGCTGGGACATTCTCACAATGACTTCCAAAAATAGCTTTACGAAGACACAAGGGAAGCGTGGGAGTATTTTAACATGTATCAAATGAAGTTCAAATACTGGAAACTAAATCACAGGAGAAAACATTACAGTTTCAACAGTTCAGAAAATGGACAGTGCACCAATAAGAGAATTACTCCAATCACCATCAAAAAAGGTTAAATGTAGCAGGAAACCCTTAGCTATAGCTGAAGAACAAGTCATCTTCCATACAAAGGCTAATGGTAATAAAGGGCGGTTTTAAGTATGGAAAAAAACCTCTCTTTCTCAACAAAAAAGCAAATTTTTTTTTTTTTTGAAAACACAGTATCTCGCTTCACTTCAGTGGGGAACATTATTTTTTTGTGAATAGCAAAAGATAGAAGCCAAGTCCTGGATTCCTTTAGTTACGATTCATCTGAGACTTCCGGAGTATCTATTTTAGATTTGAAATAGCCAGACTGTTTCATAAAATGCAAAAAACCACATTCTTTCACCATTCTTTAGACCCCTTTAACAGGTTGAGATTTGTGCACAGATGCCACCTTAAGAACAGCAAAACTGGCAGACCAGTGGCAAAATTTTTCCCTCAGGAAACAAAACTGCCAATCTTCCAGTACTGCACTACTAGGACTAAGGTTCTGATCAGTTAAATCTAAAAAGACTCTACTTGGACTTGCTCTATCATGAAAGATATTTCTTACTAGAAATGCGTTTGTCTGGATCTTCTCCATCCTCATCTCCACTATCTTCATGAACAGCATCTTCAGGAATGGCCTGCATCTGTACACCAGGTGCATGAGGTAACATGCGCAAGTTTTCAAATAAGCGTTGCCTGCAAGTAACAAAGTTAGTTATTACTACACAGTAGTATTTCCTTGGATTTTGTATTTAATTCTGAAAAGTCTGCGTCCAAAGTTAATTTGCTCTGCTTTAGAGTCATTGCTTCATTAAAAAAAAAAAAAAGTAGGCACACCAAGTTCATAAAGCTTTCCATCCCTAACAGATCATTAGTATCCACAGCATACTTGAACATAATTTTCTTTGAGCTTTTTAAACACTTCTTTTGGTCAACTTCAATCTTCAGTTCCCGCAGGGTCAGCCCAAGTACTGCCCACTTGGGCTGAACTGAGTGACTCTAGCTTATTATAAACAGAGTAATACTGTATCAAGTAGGATAATAAACTATCCTCTAGTTTCTTAAAAAGAAAGCCAGACACTTAAAGCATTTAGACTTCCACACTGTGTGTGGCAACGACTTCAGGGTCAAAAGCGATCCATCTGGGTAGGATTCCTTATTGGCTGTTTCAGGGAGAACAGAGCCAAGGTCTCTCCTATCTAAGCAACCTGATGCGATGGACCCCACACTGCAAAGCACCATGTGCAGGAAGAGGAGGAACAGTAGACTTCTCCCAGGACTTAAAACTATGGTTCCAAAGAAGTCCAAGTAGAGAGAAAGGTGTGGCAAGCATCAAATATCAGCACTTGTAACAACTATCTCAGTATCCTTCTGCCCAATTTCAAGAGTTAAATGGCAACTGGTGCTTTCTGGGAATCCTTATGGTCCTTGCCTCTGTTCAAATAACGTGACCTGGCAAAACAGTTTTGCCAATGCAGGGAGTTCCCTAAAATTTGGTCTCTGGAAAAGTATACAACTAACTGAAGGAGGCTTCTCTGGAATGATGGGTCATTGCTCTTCTTGTGGGTGCTACTATGTGGATGTGAGATTGTGTCTCTGTCAATAGAACACACACAATCTGTGTCCCAGGATGTATTAAAGAACAAGTTTTGCAGCCTACTCGCCCCACAAATGCTCAGCAATACACAATATACAGCAAGTAGCCTGGCATATCACCAGCTGGAGCACTATATTACTACGGAGAAATTTTGTAGAATTACATCAATGAAAAATAGGTGGGTTTTTTTTCCCCCTTGCACATTATTAAAAACTAAAACCCTTTCACTTGATTGTGATTTATGTATTTGTGCTATGAACACCAATCACAGTCTATAGACCAACCACTTCAAAAATTGGTATTTTAACTACTTTGGTGAATTTTGCAATTTGACAGTTTTACAGGTTATAATAGTACTGGCAAACTTACACAGCTAATTTCACATCTTTATTCAGCTATTTTTAGTAACCAAAAAAATTATTGTGCACTGTTAACAGACTGTTAAACTTGGGGCAGGGATGGGGGTTTATTCTTTTAAAGCCAGAGGAGAGGCAAGCCACAGTAAGCAAAGAGTACTTCAGGCTAACCAATTATCTCTTACCAGTTGAGTACAGAATTGATTGTATGTATGCATTACTCCATCCCTGAAGTAAAATATTTGTTTACAATCAAACCTTCAGGATGTGAGGGGAATAAACTAAGCATCAAAAGTGGCACAGACTAAAAATCACATACCCGCTATAGCTTGGCAACGAGCACTTCTCAAACCTTGTGAATTTGTCAAACCACAGTCATGCAATTGCCTGCACACATATCACTATCCTTCCACATTTTTGGATGTCCGAGTTTACATGTGACTTTTTGTTTTCACAGCTGACAGCTACAAAGAATGACAATCTCAGTTCATGTTTAGACACAGAGTTGAGAATTAGAAAACCTAATCATCACAGCATACCAGCTTCTTTCCTAACGGGATAAACTTTCTAGAAAATTAGAATGGAAAGCCAAATAAAACAGTCACCTCTATAGTTGCTGGAAAAAGTAAAAATCCAAGCTGGGTATTAAGTTTTCATATTTATAGTCACAGGACTTCATAAGCATACATACTGTTGTAAGAACAGACTTTTAAGAAGTCCCTCTTCTAACAGAAATGAAAAATATGTCAAATCTATTCAGTACTTATTTTTAGTGTCAATGAGAAAGGCATACAGTTTGCAAAACTGCCTAACAATTAAACCTCTGGAGAAATGTGATCCATGTGACCTACTTGACAGATCAGGTAATCACTACTTACTTGATCTTCTCCATATATTCTGGTGTATTCTGATTAGTCATATTCGAAGGACTAATATGAAGCTTGAAATCTGGTCCAAAATACTCAAAGTAGTCATTGTATGGCAACTCTATAAATCAAAACACAAGAGACAACTTTGTGACCCAAAAAAAAGATTTTAAACATTTTAAATATGATCGCAGTTTTGACAGGATTTTACTTAGTCTATCAAACCTAAAGCATTCAGGTAAGCAGTAACGCTTAAGTACTGCCTGAATTGTTTAGTGTTTTTCCTCTAAATTATTCAATAGATGAACTTAAATTTGTTGCCAATATACAAAGAGCATGAGAAAGTTCTACTGTAATCATGCTAGAATGTACACTGGAACAAGATAAGTAATAAATTTGATAAAATAATTAAAAATGCTACTTCTGCAGAAAAGGGAAAATCAACTGATGAGTTCTTAGAGCTGTACTCAAACTTTTCAAACTGGACTAACTTTAAGTGAGCCATTCAAAAATATTCCTTCAGTAAAACACAAAATATATATTATTAGGCTGAAGGTTTCAGCTAGTTCAATATCCATGGGAAGAGCAGTACAGTGGTTCAGTGATGCCCATGTCTGTCTGGTCCTCTCCTCCCCTGCTTTTTGTATTTTCACAGATAATTGTGCCCTAACTGGAACATCTAATTGCAAAAATGAAGTCAATGACGACTTCATATCCAGGAAAACGGCAGTACATTATATTGACTATGACTATATATTCCTGGTTAAAGTAACAGAAATCTGAAAAACCTAGAACCCTTAACAAGACCCTGAAATCCCCTTATTGAACTCTGTCTTGTTTCTTCATTTATTATTATTACAGGATAAGCGACCTTGTTAGGTGGATAGAAAGGAGACAGGAAGATTAGCTTGCTATTGCAACATTTAGAAATGCACTGTTCTTTCTTAGAACAGATTAAAGATGACAGGGTCTCACAAAGTTGAGAGGAATGTTAAAAAAAAAAAAAATCGAAAAAACTTCACATATATCCATTGAATGGGACATGCTAATAGAAAAAAGTCCCAAGATAAGCTCTTCAAAAGCTTTGGCTGGCAAAGAATATATATTGATGTGCAAGATGGAAAATGTACATCTTGAAAAGCACTGTCCAAATATTCCTTTCTCACTGACAGCAGCATTCCACTGAAGTCAGACAGAAACAATATAAATCCAGCAAGAGATACATGAACAGCAAAAGGTTATCAGCAAAAGTTGCAGTCCAACATGAAAATTGCCAATGACTGATGAGCAAACCAGTCCAAATACCAATTTTTTAAAAAGGCATTCCAAATTCATGTCCAGAAGCATATTTGGTCAGAAATAAAGGGAGTGCAGGATCTTTGGGGATCTTCCTCAGAGAAATTACTTCACTATTCAACTATTTGAAGTACACTATTGGGTTTTTTTTTACTATTTTTAAATTTTTTTAAGACAGCTTGTATAACCAAAACTAAGTCAAATGGAAGAGTGGAAGTCAATATACTTTGAGTTACATTTAAATCAAGGATACAATGAAGAAACAGTTATGTTTTACTATGTAAAATGGATGCTTGCATACTCAATTTCTTATGACTACCATGTCCATGGTACCCAACTTACACAGGCCTACACTGTCACAATCAAAACACAGTATATATTCTATCACAGAATCATTTAGGTTGGAAGAGTCCAACCTTTAAGATCGAGTCCAACCGTTAACCTAGCACTGCCAAACCCACCACTAAGCCATGTCCCTAAGCACCACATCTACACATCTTTTAAATACTTCCAGGGATGGTGACTCAACCACTTCCCTGGGCAGCCTGTTCCTGTGCTTGGTAACACTTTCGGTGAAGAAATTGTTCCTAATATTGAATTTAAACCTCCCCTGGTGTAACTTGAGGCCATTTCCTCTGGTCCTATCACTTGTTACTTGGGAGAAGAGACCAACACCCACGTGGCTACAACCTCCTTTCAGGTAGTTGTAGAGAGCGATCAGGTCTCCCCTCAGCCTCCTTCAACCACAGTTCTCTCAGCCACTCCTCAGAGGACTTGTGCTCCAGACCCTTCAGCAGCTTCATTGCCCTTCTCTGGACATGCTCCAGCACCTCCATGTCCTTCTTGTAGTGAGGGGCCCAAAACTGAACACAGTACTCGGTCTCACCAATGCCAAGTACAGGGGGGATGATCACTTCCCTAGTCCTGCTGGCCACACTATTGCTGATACAAGCCAGGATGCTGTTGGCCTTCTTGGCCACCTGGGCACACTGCTGGCTCATATTCAGCCAGCTGTCGACCAACACATCCAGGCATTTTTCCGCCACGCAGCTTTTCAGCCACTCTTCTCCAATCATACTGATAATGTTCATATTAACAATAGTTACAAGTAAGGTACCTTTACATGTTTTGAATTTTCCAAAAGTGATTTCTAAACATTTAAAGCTTTTGCTGAAGCACAAAAAAAGCCTCAAATGCTCAAGTCTATTTAGTGCATAAGCTACTGAAAATTTATTGGCTAAATCCTAATTAACTTTCTGCATAGTTTATTCTAAACTGATGCATTACAGTTAGCTATAGAAATATTTGCTATCTGTTCACTTAAACCCTCCCATGATTATTTCTTAATACAATATTAATTTGGGTATTTAAATATTTACCATTAGGAATTTCACAATCTAAGGCAACAGCAGTTTCATACGTCCAGCATCGAGCAACATTACGAATAGTATATCCTCCTCCTCCTAACATCAGCAATGGCAAGTTAAAAGTCTTTACAACTTCCACGCATTTAGCATGACCTGTGAAACAAAAAGAGTTGACAATACATGCAAAATATCTATTAAACAGAAAAATATATAATGAACTATTTAATCAGACATATGCAGTCACACTTATCAAGTGATAACTGAATTGATTCAAGTAAAACAGAACTGTGTCCCCCAAAAGCCAAGCACAACCTCACAAGAAATCAAAGACCTACAGATAAGACATGTACAAAATACATCAAACATTATCCACCCCAGTCTTCAGAGACTTTGCATGATGGTCTATTGCTGCTGTTCTGAAATGCTCTTAGAATGTCTAGCGTTTTGTCTTTTCATAACTGATGTCAACACACACCTAGGGACAATTTCTCAGTCCAATGCAAAGGGGGAGGAAGGGAAAACAGCAAGTCAGTACTCGGTCCTTTCTACTTCTAAATTTGAACCTGTATTAGAGGTTGCTAAGTCTTGCTTACAGAGTGAACTGGTGCCAAGACAATACACACTCCAGGGATACACAGCATACTGAAAGGCATCTGTAGGAGGCAGCAGCTCTCTTGGTTTCCAAGATATGCAAGATGGAAAAAAATCTGAGCTGTATGGGCAACTGAAGTAGCTTTGCCACCTGGTGCAAATCAAGAAAAGGAACCCTGAAACACTGCAGACCTGACAGATACTATACTGCATTTTGTTGCCTATAAAACTCTAATTGCCTCATTAAGAAAACACAAAACCAAGACCCAGGAAATGAATGATTCAAACAGGCTGGATTCAAGGCTTAGCAGAAGTTCAACATACTTTTAACATTTTATCACTTAATAATAATAATAACAACAACGTTTGCTAAATTAACATTTCATCTCAATTTTGAGAATCACATTTTTGGGTAGAAATGTAATACTAAAATAAATTAATTCTATAAAAAATAAAAATGAATGTTAACGTAAGGCTCAGTATAACAAACACCACTATGAATTTAACAATACAGTGAGTATTCTCATTTCAGTAATACCTATTTATGCCCAACAATGTGTTTGATGTTTAGTTTCTGTAGTCCTACTAAGTGAACCACTAGTTTTGTGATTTGCCCATCATAGTGTTGCAGCAGGGTGATCGTTGTCATCCTGTCATTCCAGAGTGTTGCTTTAAAGCTACAGAAAGCATGGGCATAGAAGAAAGGGAATCACTTGAGTGGCTAGGAAGAACATGGAAAATCAAGCTTCTTAACTTTTTTAGATGGACAGAAAGAAAGAGGCAACTTCAGGCTTTCTTTTGGTCATCCCTGTACAGCAAAGAAAGAGGTGATTAATCATAGTAATGAACAAAATCTTTGTGACTCCAGTCCTCATCATGCAAGTGTCTTGAAAATAGTATGAAGGATAGAGGTTTCTATTAAATAAAAAGTTACAGACAACAAACACAAACACTTTTCTGCTTACCTTTAACGGTAAGATTAAAGCATCCCAGCCTGTCACCAGAAAGTGAATCTGCTCCACACTGTAATACCACAGCACTGGGCTGGTACATCTCCATTACTTTGGATATAATCTATAATCAATATAAAACAGCAAGCCGTTAATTCGCATTATGAAAATAAATCCACAAAATGAATCTAGTATCTTTCTAGAGAGCTTAAAAAAAACCCCAAACAACCAAACTCACTGGTTTGAATATCTGTCCATATGATTCATCATCTATACCATCCCTCATTGGAAAGTTGACAGCATAGTATTTGCCTTTTCCAGCACCAATGTCCTATAAGCAAAGATAATAAATGCTTTATTACAAATACAGAAGCACATGATGGTATCATGGAAAAGTGTACACAAGTCTGCTGAGCTATTTTGTACCATTATTCATGTCTGTGAGGGATAAAAAGGCACAGTACCTTACTTGATTCCCATTCTCCCATAAAATCATTTTGGAGTGTAGGAATTTTAATTTTGCAGTAAATACACTTGATTTTTTATTCAAAGATTTAAGACAAAGACAAAACATAACTGATCAGTTTAGCCTGGTAAAAGTAGTTAAGCAAAAATAAGCAAGAAAATTGAGAAGAGCAAGGTGATATGCATTTTTTCAGTACTGTACAGAAGATTTGGATTTAGGAAGGTTTTTAAAACTGTATTCTCTGCGCCAAACATATGATGAAGAACTAGCTGCAGCAGAAGGGAGAGAAGAAAATGAAACAGAAGCCACCTATAGGTGCCCTTGAAGAAACTGAAACTTTTTGAACAAAACAAAACCAAAAAACCCCCCAAAACCCCTTGTAGATTATTCTCAGCTCCATCAGGTGACAAGGCAGGAACCATAGCAGTCTATCTTAGCAGTTTTCCTGGACAACATATGTATTACAAGAAAAAACTCTTTGCAAAAAAATCGAGTGAATAAACCATGAATCCATCCATTTCTGTTTTGATGATCAGTTTAAAATCCCTGCTTGCCACACATTCCCATTTCTTCCCTTCAGCTCATCACCAAGACAGACAGAAACCGATCCAGTTTAAAGAGCAGTTAGTTCTCTGCCACTAATAAAGGTGCAGTTGCAAAGGCAGTAAGATTTAACCTGTTCACTTTGGCTGTAAATTATTATCAAACAGCAGCTCTGCAGAAAGAGCACACTTCAAGTCCAACAGCCTTGAAAAACTACAAGTCACCAGTTGAATGGCCCAGCAATACAAATACTAAACTTCTCACCCTAGCTTTTGAAATATTCATCGACTTTTTCCCTCTTCCTGAACAAAGCCTCTTTAGCAGTAAATGCAACAGTAATGCGTCGCTTCCAGCAACTATCTTTTGGGGTGGAAAGGGGGAGATGGGACGGGACACCAACACGGGGACAAACTGCCAATGCAGCATAGGCACAACACATTATTAACATTTCATAGTATTGCAAGATTAGTGATACTTAAGACCGTTGCTGAACCCAACTCTGGCTGATTTGGAGCATGAGAGTTATCCAGAATCTCTCAAAGTGAATCACCTAGGCTTTCAGATGCTGATTTTTCTGAGGTGATAATGCCTCCCTTTACAGATTTAAAAAAAAAAAAAAAAAGCAAGCAAGCAAACATTAAATCTACCTCATCCGAAAACATAGCTAAGCCAAACGTTTACACAATTTCGCACTAAACAGGATAATTGCTTACCAGCCTGAGCTGCTCAACAGATGTTTTTTTGTAACTGAAAATTGCATCGGTTATAAACACTAGAGAAACAATATAGCATTCTTGTAAGTTGCCCATTTGTCAACAGATCAAATTTTCTCACAGAACCTGTGCCTCTATGTAGCACTACAGTCTCAACTGACCTATCTACGTATATAGAAGTCAAGATTAATGCTATCATCTAAGATGTGTAGAAAGTCAGTTCAGACTGCACAATACCTTCAGTAGAAAAGGGATGAATACAGCTGAACTAGACAATCTGTGAGATTCAGCTACATTGATGGAGCAGCAATCACAAAATCACCAGCTGATGCACAATTTGTTCCTGCATCAAATAAGCATGACCTGATCAGTAAACTATAGCAAATAACCAAAGAATTACAGAAACAAGCTTGAATGGAGCCCACTGATAAAAACAAGGATAAGATTTGGCTGTTAAAGTTGATGCAAATAACCAGCAATGGCAGATCAAGTTGAGCAAAAGCAAGCAGCACAATGCTGGTCTCCAGAAGGAACACTGACTTTTCAGAGAATTTGTTCTCCCTTTAGTTCAATTAGGTTTGCAAGCTCTGGAAATAGGAAAAAGCTAATATTTTTTTTCCTATGGGGATGTAATAATTGCAATAAAACCTGCTGAAGTCTGTATGCGAACAATGCTCATTTCAAAATACTAGCTAGCAGCACAGAATAAAAGTTACTGTGCCTGAGGTGCTGTTTGTCACTGACACTGTTTTAAAAAATCCCAATAACATACAATATTCTTCTACTTGTTTCAACTGTGTATCTTTAAATTCTTTGTCCTGGGTGTGGCAAGGTTAAGAATCCATAAACTTCTCCGTCGACGGGAAGTGATGCTGTTTTTAAAAAGTCAAGATATCTAACCCCTCAAAAAAAAATTCTAGCCAAATTCAGCAACAACAGCTTGTCTTTATAAACATCCTGGTCTGAGCTGCTTTTTGTTTGAAGCACCACTACCACCTTGTGGCCAGTCAAGTTAAACCACATGGATAAAAACAACGCCTAATCTGATTTCTACCTAAATCAATTTAGAATGCAGTTTAACAAAATCTAGCAACCATAATAACATTCAGCTCCAACAACCACACTGAAATGAATGCTTAGCACCCCACTGATTTAAAGCTCAACTTTCATTCACTCTTGTGTCCTCTGGGTATCATCAGCACACTGGGGAGCACACGTTCCAGGAATATTAGCAGAAACACAAATATCTCGATCTCTTGAATCAATTTAAAGATAGTAGGGAAAACAGTGAATTCTTTCCCAACACAGCATTTTTGTAGGTCAACTTTTTAGAAACGTTTACAATTTTTAAAAAAATTACTAACTGTACATACAAACTAATGTACGTAAAGTTGCTAGTACCAGAGGAGTGACTTATTCTGGGAGTGCCTCTGATAAAAAAAAAGGTTTAATGTAAGAGTTTGAAGCTAGGAATATATTAATCCTAGTACTTGAAATATTCTTTCAAGTTGTGAAGTGGAACAAGAGTCTAACATGAGGAATGACTAACTTACTTAATATGAAGGGCCAGGAAAATTGGTTTCCATTCTCAGCTTTGCCACAGATTCTACAACAGCTTAAATGATAATTCTGCACAGGCCAATGCTCCCTCCCCTCAAGCTAGCTATAAGGCTTAGTACACAATTGTCTGTGGGGCATGCTAAAATTCTTCAGCTGTGAGCACCATGAGAACTCAAAACACACTTTATGACTTAAGAAATATTCCAAAACCGAGCCAAACGTATTACCAGGCAAATAGAATACAGTAAATTCAAGTTGCAACTGAAGCTTTGTGACTATTAAAGCTCCGGTATAAAGTTATTCTAAGATTTGGAATAAGTTTTGAAGCCATGTGATCTCCAAACAGCTACTTTTCACTGTATGTGCAGAACTGAAATGTACAGATAATCATTATAAATACACCACATTGTCTTCCTAGAGACATTTCCAAAATCTAACTGAACTAAACTAATTATACATTTGAGCTAAAAATTCAGACAATTTACCAAGAACTGAAGGTGTTGATTTCCTGTAGAAGTGAATAATTTACTTCCCCACTATCCTGTATTTTATTTTCTACAGTTCTTCAACAAATCTATCACTCTAGTATATTTTCTGAAAACTTACTGCTGTATATTATTACTGGACATAGTTATTGTAACCTGGTGCTAAACCAGTATCTACAAGGAAGATATTAAGAGGGAATTTATCACCTAATGAAATTTCATGTTCAACCTTACCCTAAGGTCCCCTGTGCCCGGAAAATATTCACCATACTTATGGAATGATACTGTCATGACACGATCTGTGGTATAAAATGCTTCTTCAACACCATCACCATGATGGATATCAATATCAATATACAACACTCTTTGGTGATACCTAGAAAGAAAATCATGTATGAGAAATCATCATTATCTGTTATGTTCATAATATACTGATACCTAACAAGAAAAAACATAATAAAAAAACCCAACCCAAACACTAAAATCCAAGATTATGATCATTTTGATGATTTTGGATCAAGTGACCATATACTCTTAGAATTCTCAGTATAGTTTGGATAAAAATGAAAATAAGTTTATCTTAATAAGTAAAGAATAAGTAAATATGTAATGTATTTATTATTTACCCCAAGTTGTCTCACTCCGTAGAAGCTATACCTTGTGTTTGTGTTCACACCACTTTCTGTTGTTAACATGTGCTGAATTTGCCCCTTTCACAGGGCATTTCTTTCTGCCTTCTTAGTAATTACCAACACAGTCTGCACTGAAACATCTCTTAGCACATGCTTCAAATAGCATAGTGCCAGGAGCAGGAATAACCCATGTTCCATAAGCGTGCAAAAAAGAAATTTAAATACTTATTTTCCATCAACTTTTCTTCTTCATCTCTGCAACTTGTAAAGATGGGTACATTCTTATTTCCAAGTGCATCATACTATTAGCGTGAAATTATTACGACTACTTAGTATTTCCTTAAATACTGCAAGTTTCAGATGAGATTGAGATGGATAAAGATACCAGTTGTTTTAAGCCTCAGAGCACTGAAAACAACAGTACGTAGCCCTTAAATTCTACGTTGCTCAGTAAAGAACAAGTCTATCAACATCAGAACATGCATTTTCATTGTGCTTTGCTTAGTGCCATAGAATGTCAGTCTGAGCAGCCATAATTTCAGGTGGGCTAAGATTTTTCGCTTAACAAGACACTGAACAGGACAGTTTCCTACAGTTACATAACCCATAGCTATTTGAAAGTTTCCTTCCTTCACATGCACATTAAGCTAAGAAATTCAAGACTGGACAACAGAAAATCATATTGCTTTTCTTAGACTGCAGAGACAGAGCCTGAATACACGCTGTACATTAAAATTAATATCTTAATATGTTAATCTTAACTATTTGTTAGTGTATTTCAAAACTTTTTCTGTATTTAAAAACCACTTCCAGATTACAGCTGCTTCCCCCACTCCTCACCAGCAAACTCAGCTGCTCCATTCACAACAGGCAAATACCTAGAACATTCTTTGTAAAATATGAGATTTATGTGTTATTAGAAGGGATACAGTCCCCTGAAGCAGTACAAGTAACACTCAGGATCTGAAATTTTAGTGAAGCATTACTGCTTGAAGTTAATTATATGATCACTTTTTCATTACTCCCCTCATTTTTTATTTTGCAGTCACAGCAGCACAGCTGTTATTTCATTATTTATTCATAACAGCCACATTAATTCAGGTAACAATCCAAGGAAGCTCAGTGCATGATCTTCCCTCAATACTCCCATTTGGTTTAGTAACAACTCAAATGATAGGAAACAAGCAGGCATATTGAGAAACCAAATACGTGTATGATTGTGAGCATAGTGACTGCCCTAAGGAGTCAGGGCAGTGATCCATCTAGTCCGCTATTCTGTCCCCATGAGTAGCAACAAGAGATTAACATTTACAGAAAGCTTCTGAAATCTGCTACTCTAGTACTTCCCCATCATCTAGAATTACAGCATATGGCGTTTTAAAGGTGTATCATTGCTTGGATTTTTTACATCCATTTACAGACCCTCTTTTTTGAATCTGTTGTTGCTGTCTGCTTCCTTCAGCCTCCTGCAGCAGCAAGTTCCAAAAGTTCACTATCCTCTGTGTAAAGAGGTACTTCTAAATACCTGTTTTAAGCCTATCTCCTTTTCAGCTTGCCTGTATTTTAGCTTAAACTTCTTGCTCAAGCCAAACCAGGCAGAGCTTGGAGTTTTCTTAATTGGAACTGTATGAGTTCAACATGGGCTATGAAAACTCACTGAAATAATAATTACAATTCATATCTTCAAACATTTAAATACTTGAATTTGACACTTTCTATAATTTTACCTTGTTCCCATCATAAACTTACTTCAGTAACTCAAGGATGGCAAGCACGATATCATTGACATAACAGAAACCAGATGCCTCCGATTTCTTGGCATGGTGAAGTCCTCCAGCCCAATTAACAGCCATGTCTGTCTGTTGTCTGTTCAGTTTTACCGCCCCAGCTGTAAAAATGCATACACAAAAATGAAAGAAAATGCAGTCAGAAACTTCTGAAGGCCTTTAAATCTGTTACATGAAATAGTATCTTATTTTTTTAAATAAGTTGATCCTAGATCTGATCTCTTACCAATACCAAGATAGACTGTCAAATATGAGATATATCAAGTAACTGATCCACAATTATTATTTCTTTATTTAAAAAAAAGTTGTATTTGCTTCAGTTTTAAATATACTATAGAAGTTTTAAGTTGCCGACATAGACATAATAAAGAAACAAAATTGCTGGTAAACAACCAATACTTACCAACAGAGCCTCCAGTTGACAGCTGACAAAACTCAAACAGGCCATCAAATACAGGACAATCTTCTCCAACATTAACTGTGTAAGAAATGTATTGCTTTTCAAAAACACCATTCTGACAGCATTGCTATATGCATGGATAACACTTACAGATGCAATGCGTAGTTCATTCAGCATTTTAACTACTCCCTCCCCGCCTCATCTTTGTCAGGTCAAATTTTAAACAGTGAAAACAATGTAAAGTCTTTGTAATCTAAGACAACTCCAAACTATCTTTGGTTTTGGTTGTTGGTTTTTTTTTCTTTTTAGTTTCCATGGGAAGCTTTGTCTCCTCATTAACAAGAAGTTAGATCACTTTAGATTTTTGAAGAAGTGCTGATTAACATAGATCATGTTAAGAAATGCACAATTACTTGGAAAAAATTTGCTGAGAATAAGGCATCATAAAGAGGCTACAATACTGCCTTTTAAATTGATATAATAGCTGTCAAATTGCATTCCTAACAGTACTTTGAGCCTATTCCTATAATTAAAGAAAAAAATTAACAGAAAGGGTGAGCACTGAATAATGTACAATTTTTACCATCTCCTAACAGGAATGAGTAACTCCTTTTCTTGACTTAAATACATTTTCACACATTGATTTTTACTTCTCTTCTAAAAGCCATTCTTTTTCAGAAGAATTTTGCATGAGAACAGATTTTTAAGACACTTTTGCAAGTAATATGCAACTAAAGTTTAATCTGTGCATTAAGCCTACAGAAAGTATTATTTCACATGTAGAATGCACCCTGTGAAAGGAGAGGCAAAAAATCCTGCCATAAGCTTAGAGAACATTGTTGCCAAGATGGGTGCTTTTAATAGAAAAGTCCCACAACTAGCGAGTGTAACTAAAGGCAGGCACATGTTACTCTTATTACATTATTTCTCTAACCCACCCGCACCATTAAGCCATGTTCATACCTCTGTATTGGTGAATATTTAGCTTTAAACAATGCTAACCATTGAAGCACATACACATAGATTTAGCCTAATGTTAACACTTACATCTCTGCATTTGCTTGCTGTACTCGGACATATTGTCAGGCCTTATTGATCGGAGAAATTTGATGTATTCATCACTATGGTACTTGGTCATTTCCTCAGCAGTAGCTTTGTGGGGTCGCTGATAACAAGTTATAGAAATAATCAGTGCTCTGCAAAATCAGCTAACAATTGGCTAAAACAGACAACTCGAAAGAAATCTAATCTACTTTGAAGGAAGAACAGTGAAACTGATAGTAGTGCTGTTCTACATAAAGCAATGACTACTCTGTCGTTAGCATACAACTCAATTAAGTCTTTGTGCAGTTACCCCAATGTCCCCCTAATACCTCACGCCCGCACCCCCCCAATCATAAAAATACCGGTGAAATGTCTCTACTGGGGCTCTACCTCACTTCTTCCAGACATGGACAACAATCTGCAATCCTCACCAGGTATAAAATACTGCTTCATTTCTAAGTAAGTGATCTTTGAATACACTATTTAAGTATTTTCTATTTCCACTTCCACTTCTCTCCATTTGTTTGTGTGAGAATACTTGAAGCCCTTTAAAAATAACTTAAAATGCTTCAGTGGACATTCTATTGCTTATACTCACGTAAATTTCCATTTTTCTGTACAAGCCATAATTTAGCAGCAAGTTGTGGGTCATTCGGATCCTATGAGGTTTCATTGGATGCCCTTGTCCATAGTAATAGTTTCCAATATCACCTGTCAATATTACGCAAATGAATAGCTAGTCATATTACAAAACAACTTTTCATTGCTACTTAAAAGAATCATTCCCAGAAGAAAGCAGGTATGATGATTAAAAAAAAAACAACAACAAAAAACCCCACAAACAAAAAACAACACACAAACTGATAAAGGGACTACTACCTATTTCAAAAAGGCCATGAGGAAAACTAACTGCCCGTAAAAGGTCATATGTCAGAAGCAGAGGGCAAAAAGGAGGCCAAATCTAATACCTTTACTACAAGCAGACAGTAGTGGGGGAGCAAAGATGCCTACAAGTAGTGATTTCAAATCAAGAGTCAAGAAAATAGTTGGCAGGAACTGAAGAATAAAGCAATGGGAAACAAAACTGGAATTAAGAGGGGAGCAGAAAATATTGATGACATAGCCACATTATACCACAACAGAGGCTGCAGTAAAACCTACCATTTTGCAGGAGCTGATTTCAAGATACAATCCTCAGCCTGCCCTTAACTGCTAACCCTACCTAGCAGTTACGTTCCAGAAGTAGCTTCAGATCCATCGCTGCAACCACGTGCACAAACGCTCCCCAGCCACCTGCTGCTAGGAATCCACAGTAGTTTAGTAGAACCTTGTAATCCAGACTAGCCTGGGTCTGTCAAATTGGAGAGTAAATTTGACACTCACTTCCAAGAAAAGAATGGATGCTATCATGGGCTAGTTAAGTTTTCTCCCCAGCTCAGGTACTGTTAGAACATACACGCCTCCACTGTGAACACTGACATTCCCAAGACACATATCATTTTAAACAGAACTAGTGGTCCATATGTTTCTGGAAACACAGACAAGCCTAAAAAGATATGTCTAGTTGTTAATGGCTTTCAGCTGGAGAATACCATAACAACTCTTCGCAACAGCACCTCTCTTCTTTTTGACCAAATTTCCTGATAGGATTAGTGAACTTTACCTTCTTGAAATTTTTACTTTTCTTGCACATCCCCTGTCTCGTCCACTTGCAAAGAAAGAAATAAATACTATTTTCACAACGTCATACTATTTCACAAATAGTGGTAGTCAGAGGTAAGAAGCAGCACCGCTACAAAACAGCTTCAGCTTCACCTCTTCAACATGAGGTCCAGCTCAGAAGGAAGGGAAAACATCAGCTTGCAGTAGCGTCACCAGCTACCAAGAAAAGCAAGCATTACAGTAAGATTCTAAGTCTCAAAGCTTTCTGAAATCCAGCTTTCAGCTTTCAAAGTGACAAGAATAAAGACACTTAAGAAAATAGATATAATCTCATGTAATGCAAGATGAAGTTACCTAGAAAAACAATCACTTAACACCTAGCTCTTAGCCATCCTCTAACAATGGAAATACCAAGTTTTAGCATTAAGTTAACAACTTTGAAGAACTTGGACCTAATCCTAACTTAGGTATTTGACTGAAGATTAGCACTTCTTGTCAGTTACTATGACCTGGAGTCTTGCAGATAATTATTGCAAGCCTGCACTTTCGGTCATGTGCAGGTCGAAAAAAAAAAAAAAATCAGCAAAATACTTCCATACATTTTACAAAATGCTACCTTACAAATTTTGTGTTTAGGAAAGATCTATCACATCGCTTTGAAAGTAATGACTGGAAGATGGAAACCAACCATTTACTAGCCCTACTTTGTTTTGTGAAGTTACTGTTAAGTCCCAGATTTACAAAGCTTCAAGCTAATAAGAGCTTAAAATGTTGAAGTTTAAGACAATTGTGACTTTCAGTAACACGATGCTTTTGAGGAAACTTCACTCGAAATGCATTTGTGGCTTACAGAACGCGTATGCATTTTTTAACTTTTTTTTTAAAAAAAACAGGTCATTTCAATTTTAACTGCTTCAGCTTGTATAGTCATTATCACTGATATTTTACTCACAATGCTGATGGATGAGGGAGCAGACAATTAAGAATGATTTTTATCTTATGTAAAATTTAAGATGTTATTTTCCCTAATGTAAAAGAAAAAAGAAAAAAATAACAAGCTTTCCAAATATACTTGCAATATATCCTTCTATATATTGTAATTAATCGAACATTCAAAATTAAGCATATTCTACATAACATACACTGCAGTGTACACTTAAAAATTCAATAAATTAAGGATACTTTTTAACTTTCGCTTTATTTTTTACCAACAAGGAGAACTTTTAAAAGAATTGGTAAGCTGATAAATTTAATGGGAGCTTATTTAATCAAATAGAAGATCTGTGGACAAGTATCTGGCAGAAGCATATTGTTCCTTCCATATTAGAGGTCAGCAGTAATGACTAACAATAGGTATCAATATAATACACCTTAGCGACAGGCAATACCATTTACATCTTTCAGGTCTTTGCATCACCAACAAAAAAGGTTTTTGGCATTAGCCTCAAAAAATTCAAACGTATGGACAAAAAGCCCATTAAATTTCAAGGGACTGTTGCAATGTGTATGTTGGCAGGGTTGAGGAAGGAAAAGGTACACAAGAGGTTCCTCCTTCTTCATTAGCACCTTCATTTCCAGCCAACATCACATTACAAGGGGGACTCATCTGTGGAGAAGGCAAAGGCATCAGAAGTCTCTCCTCCTTTAGCCAGTGAAGTAGAAGGTGCCCTTCCTGGTACTTCATCCACTAACCTATATATCTCTTCCTCCTATATCACAGCCTTACGGGAGTACTTTGGGGAGAACAGCAAGGTGTATCAAGAGCTAGTGCACGCAGGGATGCGACATCTCCCCACTGATGGGGCTAAAAAGCTCTGCATTTAGTGCCAGACTAACTCTGGCTAGAGCATGCATATATATGAGAAACAGGTACAGTGAGGCCAAGGACACAAGACTAGTATTGCAAGTAGTACGAGTATTTGATCCTAAATTTGTCAATAGTAAGGAAAAAAATCATACAGAAGTGTTATGAGCATATTTTATATTGCTCACCAGTGTGGGCGCACATGGGAAGCACAAGAGAAAAGAACATAACTGAAAGAGGAAGCAGAGGGAAAAAATGCAAAGTTGTACATTTGGAAAATTGGCAAATCTATTAATTTTTCACAGCAAGGCTTCAAAGACTGAAATTTAGTTTTATACCAGTAAAAATATCAGCTAAATGGCTCTCATTGAGAAGTAACACCATAATCTCTGAAAAGTTGAGTCCTTAATAAAAGGGATGAACCAAGCGCCCAATTTAATCCTAGCACAAGTTTACTGTCTTGCAGTGTTCGCCACGTGATGCAAAATGTGATACCAACAAATGACCTGAAGATCTACCTGAAAATTGTTACATACAATGTCATGTTCCTGTTTCAAATGTATTAAAACAAATAAAAATAATCTCTCAATTCATACAAGTTACCTAAATTCTGAAGAGAGATATCAAATAAAAATAAACCCACAATTCCTTTGATGAACATAAATTTTAGACACTCAGTTCTCTATCCGAGACTTCAGCAAGGTCTACAGATGTTAAACATTCTAACACATAGAAAAACACAAGAAGCTACGTGCCCTAAAGGAACTTCAATTATGTCTGACAAACACAAAGCCAACTAACAAAAGCTGCTATGTCCCCCAAAAAGTATGTTAGTCTCTCTGCTTACTAAGATATACAGAAAAATAACACCTTTAAATTAACTCATTACTAAACAGTCTCAATGGCCTAAACAAAGAGGCAAGATATATTTACTGATCTTTTTTGATACTCTAACTTGTAAGTTAGCTTACTTTGTAACTTTGATACAGATGAATTGTTATGTACACTGACCATATCTCTGCTTATTTTAAGTACAGTTACTACGAAATCATGAGGTATTTCAGAACTGCACGAAGTACAGAAACCTAACCAGTGCACTGGAAACCACATGAAAAAAAAGATATCTTAATAGCAGTAGTTACATTTGTATTGACTTCTGCAATACTAATGGGTGAATTCATGTGAAGATGAATATAAAAAAATATCATCAATGCTTGATCAGTCCAACAAACAGCTATTCAAACAGGCCTAAAGTTACTGCACTAGCATCAGAAGGGTTGAGGGGTTTGGCCTGTGTTTTAGCAGACAGCAGAAGACTAGCAAAGTTCTGGCTTTTGAGCCCCAAGCAGAGGTTGGACACCACCGCTGTGTTTGGAAGCCACTGTGCAAAGCACTGATGAATTTCCGTGAAACGTGCTTCAGTTAAAGCTCACATCTGCAGATCAGATGAACTTAAACTAGAAGTGCTACTGTACTTAAACAATGTCTGAATATAGTAGCATACTGCATCTCATCTTTATGGGTGGAACCAACCACGTTCTGATGCAGATCTCTCAAATTTTTCACGAAGGTAGAGCCTTTTGAACACCCACACTAAATTATGCACAACAAGCAATCCAAACAATATTGCTAGCGCACTGGCATGGAATAAACACACTTATTAACTGTAACCATGCTACTTGCTGCGTGATTCTCTAGAACTGTGCTTTGCTGTACAGGAGCACAGAGTTGGAAAGACCATCTGGGTCCTGTCCTCATTGCTACAGGCAACTGTATAACACACACCTATTTTGGAAGAGGCCACTGAATGACCTGAGCTACATGCTGCAAGACGGTGGCAACAACCCCAAGACCAATGGTAAGAGGCTAAAATAAAAGTTACAAAATCCTTCCATATCTAGCATGGTTCTAAGCAGTGTGAGCAACAGACTTCGCTAAGCTATGGCCATATATATATATATATATATATGTGAAGACTAGAAGCATTTATTCAAAATATTTCAGGTAAGACAATTAAAGTATATTAATTTGTACGTTTTTAGTTCTTCCCACAGTATACTGGCTCAAATTTAAGTAACATTTCTGACTTGACCACGAACAATGCAAATTCTGCAAACTGGATGCGGCTGACAGTCTATTACAAACAAACTGCAGAAAACGAAATCAAGCTTCTTTTATCCAAAGTTTATAGGTTCCAGGTACAGTGTGAAGGCTATTGAAACTCTTAATCATCAAAAAATGTCAACAGCAATACACTCCAAGAAAACTTGGTAAGTGACAGGCTAATTTAAAAAAGCAACTTTAGACGACAGTCACTGTTTCACAAACAGCATGTAGGAGTTTATTGCATCTCAAAAGATCTGCATATACACTTCTAGCACTTTTCAACACTTTTTAGTGTATACTTTTAAAGAAACAGAGTGAAGGTATGTCTGGAGGAACAACTATGACAAAAAATGGTAATTTACTTCAGTTATGACATGCTTGGAGATACACCACTACCTCAGTTGTGCGCTTGAGGTATCTTAGTATTTTTTGATTTTGGGTTATTTAAGGCTTCAAACACTCCCTTCACTTTGATTCAAGACTTTGATGGTACAATACAGTTACAAAACACTCAGAATTGCCAGATGAACCGCAAATTATCATTATATTTACTGCAGGTATTAAGTCTAAAATTTCTTCTAAGAACTCTACTTCCAAAAGAAGTGTTAAAGAACTGTTGGCTTTGGCAATAAAAAAAGACATCAAAAAACATTCCAAAGCTGTTCATTTCTGGTCACAGAGAATGCATTTTTTAAAAAATAACTTTTACAACAGATACTCCTTTCTCTACATTATTGTTATCTGCATTTATCCTACTCTAAGTATTCTATCTAGATATGAGCTACAACTGCTTTTAAGTTGCCATTATCCTGCCACCTCAAAACTTCTTCCTTCTCCAGTTTCTCCCCCTCTTCACTAGTATAGCTTTTTGGCTGTTAAGGGAGCTTAACACTAGCACTAAGTACCAAAAATCCAGGGATCATAGAAAAAATGAAGATATCAGCACCTAGTAAACTATAACCACCTGACTTTAATTAAAAAATAAAAATAAAAAAGCATATTGATAAAACAAAAAAAACCCCAACCAAACACACAAACATTTGCAGAGAGAAACCTACTAAACTATCCTTGCAGTCTTCCTTTCAACAAGACAAAAAGTGACTCCTCTTCCCCAGGAAAAGTAAGATCCCAGCCTCACCAAAATTATCCCTAACAGGGGCCTCCTTTCCCCTTTAGGCTGAACAAAGAACCAGAGCTAGCAACAAAGAGAAGGGGGCGGCAACCACCACTCTGCCTCCTTTAGTGTGGTAAAAAAACCAAGACAGGCCCCACAAGATCTGCCATTTCTAAAGAATGGCAGATTTGCTACAGCAGCAGCAATCTTTGATATCTTAGTGGGTTTAGCCATCCATCTTCATTTCCAAAATGGTGAAAACACCGAAAAAACGGGAAAACAGCCTCAACCTGTTTCCTGGCTACTACCAACACCGGTCTCAGATGCCAACTTAAAGGATTGTTGCAATAGGAAGCAATTTAAAAAAAAAAAAAAAAAAGAATCAAATCTCTTAACTAATCTGACCAACGAGTTTACCCTCCCAGTCAAAAAAAAAAAAAAGCAAACTCAAGAAGAAAACAAAAACTTCTCGTTGTTGTGGCCAGAGAGAACCACAAACAAGTTGCTGCAAATATCTGAAACTAAGCACCAGTTTTATGTACTTTCTCGACGTGAGTGACAATGCAGATCACAAGCCACCCTGTCCTCATCAGGCAAGCGTGCAAACTTAGAAGGCCTACAAGCAACTCAAATTTCACTATTATTAAACACCTACGCATGCAACTTTTCGTGTTTTGCTAGCAGAGAAGCTCGTGGAAGCCAAACCTCCACTCTGATGCATGTTCGGTTGGGGAGGGGGCAGGACAGAATCCCCCTGCCCCCTCCGCACACCAGGAAAGGACGAAAGCCAGAGGAAGGGGAAGGCCTCCGCGCAAGAATCACCAGGTGCCGAAGCTACACATGGCCTAGACTTTTTTGCAGGGGAGGAGCCAGACACGGCAGCGACTCCAACGCCTCTACGCTTAGCGGATGAAGGGGAGTGTCTCAACTTTTCTTTTCTTTTTTTTCTTTTTTTTTTTTTTTGGAGGGGGGGGGGCAGTGGGGGTGAACAATAGACACAGCATCCACCGCCGGGCCCGACAGCCGCTCTGCTGCAGGTCAGGCAGCTTCCCGAGCCGCACCTCGCCCGGCTGCAACCCCAACACCCCCCTTCCCCCTGGCCCGGCGGCCCCCGGGGCTCAGCCCCACGGCGGGGCGCGAGAGCGCAGGGCCGATGGCGGGAGCGGGGCGCGGCGGCGCAGGTGGAGGCGGCGGGGACCTCCTGGCCGGGGCCGCCATAGAGCCAGGAGGGGGGCTCGTTCCGCGGGAGAGGGGGCGCCCATAATGGCGGGGGCTGGGGGCAGGCCGCCCCAGGCGGCCGTTACAGGGGCTCCCCCGCTCACACACACAGACACAGACACACACGCGCGCTCCCGCGCCGGCCCCGCTCACCGTCATAATAGTAGCAGACTTTCTTCTTGCCGCCGCCCTGACTGTACGCCATAGGGCCGCCGCGCCGGGGCCGGGGGGAGGGAGCGGGAGGCTGAGGCGAGCGCCGAGCCGGCACGGAGGGAGGGAGGGGGCGGGAGAAGGCGGACGCGGGAGAGCGGGAACTCGCGACGCCGGGCCACGGGCAGCGCGAGCGGGCCGGACCATCGGCAGCGGGAGGGGGGAGCAAGCGGGGCGCGCCCAATCTGCCGCCGCTGGGGGAGGCAAGGGAGAAAGGGTGGCGAAAAGGACGTGTGCGAGGGAGCGTGCGCTCTCCTCTGCTCGTCTCTGCCCTTGTGGATTACTCACACACACAGTCTGGACAGGAGCAAGCGGCGAGTCCTCCTAAGTGAACTCTTGGAGGAAGCTCTTTCTCCGTCCACCCCCACACCGCGCAGTGGTACGGTCCGTCGGCGGGCGTCGGGCTCTGTCCCCGCCCCTCGGCGGTGCCTTCCGGCGCATGCGCGGAGTGTCCACCCCGTCGAGCCCTGTGCGGGCCCGGCACCGGATGGCGGCCGGGTGGTAGGGGCTGTGCCTGAGCCTGAGCCTGACTCGGGGCTGTGGCGGGGCGGCTGGCGGCGAGCGGGAAACTCTTACTTCACCGGCCGGCCCCCGTGCCCGGAAGACAGCGGGCCCTTCCCCATGTCAGCGCGGGAGTAAGTCACGGCGACTCCCCTCGCCTCCCCGCTGGGACCGGCCGAGGCCGGGGGTCTGCCCCACTCGTGACGGGGGAGCGCCTCCCGCCGCCTTGGGGTCGGTGGCCTGTACCTCACCCTCGGCCCGTCTCCCTGGGGCAAGAGTACGGGGCGGGTGCAGATGCTCGACATGCTGGTGTGGTGTGGGTGTCGTGTCGTGTCGTGTAGTGTCGTGTGCCCCCCCCCCAAGTGAGAAGTCACGCCGTCTGCTGGTTTCTACAACAAAAGCAGTTTCAGTTGGAGTTTCGGTTGGTTGGGTTTTTTTCCGCTTCTGGAGCCATGTACGACTTTTTTTTTTTTTTTTCCCCCCTCCTTTTGTGAATTAATAAATTTCTGAAGGTTTACGGAAGAGCTGCCATTTTACCGTTTTTTGAGAAGAGCTCAGCTGCACCCCATCCCATCCCCCAGGTACCGGCAGCAGCAGAGCTGGGAGTACTCCTGCTAGCACTGCGCCCTACCGACAGAGTTGCTGCTCGGTATCTCTATCCTGGAAGTTCAAAGCATAGTTCACAGTATGCATAGCAATTGCTTCTTCCAAAATTATGGCTGTGCTATGCAAGTTGAGAGTAGTTGGGGTTTTATATAAAGGGCTTGATGTCTGAATCGAGTTTAATATCTACCAGCAGTTTTCTCAGAGGATGAGGAAATACAGAAAGTTAACACGATCACATTTGTACTAACCGAGTAACTACAGCTTTCTTGTATTTGCATTTATATAGAGGTTCACAGTTGTTAGAACTTGAGGCCTGATATGAGTCTGGGGATGCGTATCAGTTACACAAAAGATTACTGTTTCTTCAGCTGACATGAAAATCCAATATTTAGGGACTTTCACTCATTGTAGAAGTCTTGATCCAGGTTTCTCAGTTTATTGGAGACTCTAAAAATACCTAGAAAACTGATTGTTGCCACATGTACTTTTATATTAGATTATATAAATGTCTACTTGTTATCAGTGTCACTCATCAAAACCAGTACATGCCCAAACACAGGTTAGATCTTTATTCCCAGAATTAGGTTATTTTTATTCCTAGAGATACCTAACAGGAAGCTGGGTCCTTCTAGCTGATAAAAATTGTCTTTATATTGCTAGATAGAACCAACTGTAAAATACATCTGTTGACCATGTGTATACACACAACATTCTGAGGATAAACCTAGGACATGCTGAAATAAAAACGGGTTCTGGATTTTTTTCCTTCCTCTTCATGTTGTAACAAAAGGATACTATTTTTTCATGTAGCCAGGTGGTATAGCATATTTAAGAAGCATTTGCCATATTCCACTTGGAAATTTCTCTCTTAGAAATGACATACAAAATTGATGTCTACAGCTTATCATACAGCTGATAAGTGCTTCTTGCTGCAAACTGCAGCAAAATACCTGCATGACATTATAAGCTATAATATGTATGATATTATTCACTTACCACTAACTTTAGTCTCAGCCTGCTTAATGCTGTCACTGCTTGAACAGTTAGATTTGACTCCAGAAGCTCCATCATTGGTTACCAAATACAAAATAAAGTATTACACACTTATTTGACCACTGAAATTCAATGAGTTTATGAAGTTACTCAGTGTTTTGTAGTTGCCTGATAAGCATTTGTATCCAAACAATATAACAGCATACTCCATATGAGGAATAGTTTTACTCACACCATGAAGGGAATTCAATTTAAGCAGTGACACATTGTTAAATTCTTTTTAGGGACTTTATCTAAAGATAAAAGTTCATAATTACATTAATAAGTTACACAATTAGTTTCAGATGGGTACTCAACCTCATAAAGAAATAGCTTATTTTTATTTAAATGAGACTGAAGTGACATTAGCTAAATCAAGAGAAGTTGCTTTACTTTCAGAGTAAAAATGACTGTACATGTTCTCACACCTGAATTTACGTAAGTGTAGTTCTCATTTAGAGAAGCTCCTAGAGTAGTAACTCATACCTGAATCAAGCAAGTGCAAACAAGCATACAAAGTTATCCTTTAGCCTGAGAGATAAGAATTCATTCACTGAATTTGCTGTAATCCAGTATTACAATACGGACACTATTAGATTTAACAGGTCAGTAAAGCTTAAATATCAAGTTTCAAAGGTATGTATACAAGGTTGATTTCCTAGCCCGGTCTTACTTCTAGAAATGCAAGTTCTACAGATACATTCAAACCCACTTGTTAAGGGGACAGTATGGCAGCCATGCTACACAAAAGGGAATGACATGGAAGAAACGAGAGCGGTCACTCCCCACAGTAAGCACACATCAACATCAGCTGCTTGAGTCCCAGGCCGGTTCTGAGACAGAAGAGAGTATGTAACAGAGCATTAGTGGGAAAGGTGACTATTCCATTTTAATGTGTAGCTACATACAGACATGATTTTACAACATAATGGAGATATTTTTATAACTTCTGTAATTGTTGCTGTTACTGGATGACTTTTAGCTTTATTTCACACTTTCTCTGCATCATTAAACTAGCATTAGCTTGTTCTTTCAAACAGTATTTATGTTGTGCCTTCATGTTTATTTAGTAAGTGACAAGAAAAAAAGGAGCAGTAAGGAGCTTTTAAACAGAAGAATAACTTTCAGCTTCAGCATTTGCAACCAGCATTGCAATAGAAAGTATTACTATTTCTTACCTATCTCTCCTAAAGTGTGTCTACTATGAAAGCTGAGTGAATGTTTATGCAAGCAGTGAGTGAGAAATCTCTATAGGTAAAAGTTTAAACTTTTTTTTTTCTTTTAATTGAAAAGTGATCAGGACAGCATTCCAAATCCAGAGTACCCTCCCACTGGTAAAAGCAAAGCAGACTGTTTTAAAACAGAGGGCTTAAATGAAGGATTTATAGCACCTATTTTTTTTTCCTCCTAGCAGCTGCTATAGAAAAGTGGCATTTCTCATATAGCACAGAAATCATGACCAGATCACCTTCCTTCTGTCTCTTGCATAGTCTAGAAGCAGAACAATACAGCTGGAAAACTAGCCATCACCTAGCTCATTACTTACTCCAACTGTGCAACCCCATGTACATACAGCCACCTCAGTTCATTTTAGCAGAACTCCATAACTAATCAAGTTGAAAAACAAAACAAAAACAAAACAAAACCAAAAATCCCACAACCAAAAAGCCTTTAAAGAGCAAAGGAAATTGTTCACCTAACAATTAATGAGCCTCCTCGTTATCAAAGGCCAAAGAGAGCCTTTTAAACTACCTCACTCCAAGCCATACACTCAGAAAAAACAAATTTAACTTAGAGATACACATAAAGTCTTTTCATTAGTTTGCCTCTTCATAGAATAGTTATCCCTTAAACCATTAAGTACAGTACAACCAACCTCCATATCCTTCTTTAACCCTAGCCATAGTCGTATTTCTCCTCATTCCCTTCCCACCCACCTCCACACTTTTTTATTTGTGAAAGTATTTTGAGGTGCTACCTATTAGCAGCATTCACAGTCACAAATTTGTAATCACGCATACATAAATGCGAGGAGAAAGTCGCAGACAATACTATTGACCTGCCCTATTGTCCAGTAATGCTAACAATCTCCTGACAGCAAAGGAGAGCGTTAACATGGAAAAAGTAGTTTTCTCAAGATATTCATAGATTTTACAAGAGTTCTAGAAAGCATAAGAGTACATAGGGCTTTGGGCCTGCTTTCCTGAGAAGGAAACACAGCTTTCATCATGTAGATACCTTGCTAATGAAATCACTTTATGCAGTATGTCAAAGTCATTAAAGAACAAATAGATAAAGAGAGTAAACAGAAACCTAACTGTGAGATTCAGGTTTTCTCTCTTGGTTATTTATGCAATAAGCACTGGCACTATTGCTATCTGCTAATTGCTTTTGAATTTCAAGAAGCTAGACTGCTGAATATTCTTCCTTAATCATTGCTGGAAAATGCAAAGACTCCTAGTGTTTTTGTATTGACACTAAGGAATAGTCCTTACTGTCGGTCTGGGCGCTAAGGGAACTTGCCCTGCTCCTGGATGCTCATGTCAATAGTAAAACATGGCAGTGATTTCAGTTTAAGTGTTAGTCCAGTATATTCTCTTACATGCCTATCATTTCTCTGTGTAGCGTCTTCATCTCTATGTGAAGTGTGTAAACATAATACATCAGTAGTATATTCTGCCTGGGGCAGCTATACCCACCCATTTAATCTCTTCTGTAATTGCCTGAAACTGGTTCCCTGTTCAGTTCTGTGTCTGGCAGTTTGATAGCCAGGAAAAGTCTGTCTTCAGTGTGTAGCACGTAAACACAGATGCAGTGTTTATGCAAAGCAGCATGATATAATGCAATAGATCTAATGCTTGTCTTTCTCTTTTAAAAAAATGGCTATGTAGTACTTTTAAAGCACATAATCATCAATATTCAAATATTTTCTTTTAAAAACTTTTTCTAAAGTTGGTAGGAGTAAGAAGGTAGATCAGAAGAAATATACAATGCTAGGTATAGTATAATGAGAGTAATGTAATTCACCTTTCCTATTTGCATTGAAAACTTTGACAGACTTAAAGAAAATAGTATACATTCACCTCTTTAAGAACTTAGATGGCTAGTACTTGGGTTTGCAGTTAAAATACTGTTTCTTGGTGACTGCTAGAGTGCCCAGTATACACAGTATTCCAATGTTCTTTGTTTGCAAAGAGAGATCAGTTTATATTGTGCTAGCTTTCAGTGAGATGACTGAATTATATTCTTTGTATCTAGTAATGCATGAAGAAAGATAGACATCTTTAAAAAAAAAAATCTCGCAGATAGTTATGACATTCAAAAAGTATAGATAAAAAAGTAACCATCCATCACAAGATATTTCCCAGAGCCACAGATCTCTGTATCAAGCACAGTACTTGTCACTTACTGATATCTGCTGTACTTTGCCTTATCCTATCTACTTCTGAGCTAAACACTGAACTTGGCTGGAATATAAACTTGTGTAAAGTAGCAGTCAGGTCTTCTCAACCTTTAAATGATGTTTTCATAGCTTTGTATGCTTACAAATTGCTAGGGTTAAATTTACTTAGCAGAAGTCTCATTTACAGAAATTGGTATGGACAGGCACAGGTAAGTTTTTGTTTTCAGTAAGTAGTGGGAAACTTATACCCTTGTAGTAGGAAGCAGTCTGCTGGTAGAAAGTCCCCAGATGAGGAGCACGTCAGGCCATGGGAGAGCAGTGTGCAGAGCACCACTCTTCTCCAGCAGCTCCCGAAGAGTGAGTCCCAGTCTGCTATAACCTATACATCACTTCCTTATTTCTTCTCTGTCTCAGGGGCTGAACAGGTCACAGCTGATAAGACATTCTGGTCCCTGCGTGATTCACTCTCCATCCTGATTCCTTGATTAACCCTTGATATCTCAAGTAAACAAAAACCAGTGACCCACTGGCCATCTATGCAAACTGCCTGCCAGTGCTAGTTTTTGCACATCAGGTGTACCATGTGAAGTGTTATTAAAATAAAGGTGTATCTGCATAAGGAAAATGTACCAATTTAACTTAAATTTAAAATCAATTTCAATTGTAGTGAGGCACTGTATGAACGCTATTTCAATTTGACAGCGGCAGGTTAGCTTCAATTTAAACTGATTCTAATCTTCGGAGACTAATCTGATATAAAGCAGCATCCACATAGTCATTTGTATCAATTAGAAAACAATTTAAGGTAAACAGGGGCAAACTTCCCATATAACTGGCACCTATCAGTTTGAATTTCCTATCTGATTCAGTCTTGGCAATGAATAAATTGCCAATGAATAAAACCAGACAAAATAAATGGAATTCTGGAGTCTGTAGACAGTCCAGTGCTCGCAGGACAAGCCTGCTCGCCACTCCGTTAGCCATACCAGCGCAAGGTTAAAGAACAGAAAGGGTGACCTGAGGATGGATGCGTCTGAGGAGACGCGCAGTTGTCAGCATGCAGATGAGATCCTTGGCAATTCTCTTTAGCTTTATTTCCGCTGTGCAGGAATTACCAGCAGGCTGTGGATCAGCAGTCTCATTATTGCAAAGTCATGAATGTTCCTTCTCTCCTCATCTGTTCTTAGCGTGGATATATCACAGGTGCAATGTACCACAGCATTTCTTTGTAGCACAGCAAACCTGACTGTCAAAGAACAGAAGCAAAGGTGAGAAACAGCATTTTTACAAAACCGGTCCCGAAGAAAGATTTTCTTGTTGCTTCTCGTAAATCTAGTCAAAAAGGTTGTCATTTAGAAGTTTTTGGGCAACTATGATTTTTTTTCAGGAAGCACACTGAAAAAAAAAATAATTTTCTCTCCCAAATACCAAAATACCCATTTTACCCCAGCTTATTATTACATTCTAGAAACCATATTAAATTCACATTTTAAGACCTGCGATTTATTGGTAGCTGTCTGTAATAATGTATCATATTGTACTGAGATGAAAATACAGCATTGTGTATACTGTGCATATACAGTCACTTTACTAGCGACACTGCCTTTAGAAAAGGAAGCAAGTTCTTCCCTACCCCTTCTGCCATCATTTTGCATGGAGCCGCTGATGTTGATGTGCTGGCTATACGCTGACATCTCTGCCAAGATTCCTGTTTCCTCACCTCACCCCACTTGATAAGCAGATTCCTTCAGGAATATCACATTTACGCAGGTGGTGGCTGGGAGATCAAAGCATCTGAAGGGCAGGCTGAAGCACGTTTCTGGCACTGAAGTGATCAAGGAGCAAACTAAAACAGAGTTTTTAGGTTCTTGCAGAAGAAAAAAGAAAGAAAGTCCCTGTTACATTTTTATTCCCATTAAATTTTCCATGCCATTTTATTTGCTTTGTAATCGGTTTGAGCTCATGATATATTTGATATGAGGGTTAAATAAAGGACATCTTATAAGGCTGGCTGAGGGCTGGCATGGCCACATCTGTCTTACTGGCTCCTATAGCATTTTCTTGTTTCCAGATCTGGCTGTGCACCCCAACAGCAGGCCAACTGGACCAAGAAAAGTGTCTCTTCCATGCACCATCCTCATCCCCTCAGTCCCTTCCTTGGTTTCTGTGCAGGTCAGTGGGTCCCTCGGCACATCCATCAGAATGCCATTCTGGGCAAAGATCAGACAGGCAGGGGTGTGGGAAGTGCTGCTTCACCAGTGGGAGGACTGTGGGGACCAGTCTTCTCCACAGGGAAAAGCATTACGATGAGTCAGGTTTGCTGAGTACTCATATGGTATTATGCATTGATAGGACACATGGAAATGGAATGAAGCTGCATCAGGGGAAGTTCAGATTGGACGTTAGGAAAAGGTTCTTCACTGAGAGGGTGGTTTGTCACCGGAACAGGCTCCCCAGGAAAGTGGTCACAGCACCAAGACTGTTCACGGAGCATCTGGATGATGCTCTTAGTCATATTGTTTTAGTGTCAGGTAGTCCTGTGAGGAGCAGGGAGTTGGACTCGGTGATCCTTATGGGTCCCTTCCAACTCGAGGTACTCTGCAATTCTATGATTCTATGGCATTACAGTAATAAATAGTGTCCATTAGGCTGAATGCTAAGAAAAAGAGGAATATGAAATGTAATGGCATAAGACAGCATAATAGCAAGACTGCCCTCTAAAATGCCCAGAAGGAATGACAAGGAAGCAGCGTGCTTTAGCAAGATCATAGCCAAGAAAGAGGCTGTGACTAGTTGCATCTTACATATACCCCAGCTCTAAATTTAGCCTGATTCTTTCATATCTCCAGCCCCAAGTGGGTTCCCTCACTCTTTTCCCAGCATCACGATTTCAAAAGTCTCCTGGTAGCCAGTCACTTCTGTATTTTAGGTTTTCTGTGATACTTTCTGCCTGAAGAGATGAGACATTTCAAAAAGATGCATTTATAAGATGAGAGACACAGAGGGAGAAAGGTGATTCAGGGCCTGAGAATGAATTAGTAAATTCCAAGCTTTAGCTAGCTTATATCAAGCATGTTTTTTCTCCTTTTCTTCAAATGTCATTTACTTAAGCCTAAATGTCTACACAAACAGCTAGTTTAGCACCTAAGCTAATTATACCAGCTGAGGATCTGGACAAGTAACATTCCAAGTGATTCCCAGACTACTTACTTTCACTGCAGCTTACTTAAATAGCCAAACCTATTTTGAGAGCACTGAGTACTTATTTCCGCTACTGTATTTATGTCAAAAGTTTTAACAATTCTAAATATATCTTCAGTCTCGCAAGAGACTTAGGTTTTAAAAGCAAAATATAGCAGAAATCAAATAACTTCTGACATGTTCTGACATGAAAAGCAAATAGCAGAACTAAATCTTATATCTTTTTTTCACCTCAGGTATTTAATACTCTGTCATGGACAGTATGAAAACTTGAGGTTACTCTGTCATACGTAACTTAATGGCCTAATTCTCCACAACTTTGCTTGTTGCAGAGTCCTGAATTAAAGCAGGATTTGATACTGACCAAGAAGTGTCCCTTGATTCAGATTTTCAAGTGGCAATGATTAAGCTTCCTGAGGTATTGATATGCAGCCTTCACAATGTTGTGAACCGTATTATTGAACCATAGGATAAACATACGAAGCTGCATATGCCTGCCCATCTATTCCAGGGACGGGAAAGAAGTACCTACAGATTTGTTTAGCAAAAGGCAAAGGAAACAAGTGTTTTCAAATTTGCAACTTAAAAAGACGAAATAGTGAATTTGCTAGTTAGGAGAATCCACCCACTGCAGTTGCTGTGTTTTGGACAACTGGCAGATTCTCTACATTGTCTAATGTTCAAGGAGTTTCCGAAGACTGATAAAGACTTAGGCCAAAACCTGATGTTTTTCAAGAGAAGAAAACCAAGTCAAGTCACATTTCTTTGTGCTTTTGTAGAAGAAAAATATTTACTGCCTTTGCATCTGAAGACAAGTCCAGTCTCATTTTAAGCTGTTACTCTAAGCTTTGAAGTTACTTTCTCAGGGGGATATATTTCACATCAAGTGAATATATACATAACTGAAATTTTATCGGTGGGAAGTGTTGGGGGTTTTAATTATTGTGCTGTTTTTAGCCATGGTGAAGTCTGTTTCAGTGTTCAATGTGCATTCTGAAGTACAGGAAGAACTCGCTGTACTTCTGTCCCTGCCAACTCTTGAAGCAGTATAGACAACTAGCTGAGTCATCTTCCAAAAAAGAGAAAATGCAGTCACCAGTTAGGTGCTACTAAGCAAATTTGATAGATGTTCCCCCAAAAGTCTGCGGCTGAAAAAGGAGAGAGAAGGAAACTACTGGTAGAGACTTATAGTTTCTCAGAGTCAGAAGACAGGATGAAAGGCCAGTAGGCTTCATGAAGATTATCCACTCCACTAACCTTCTTCTTTCTATTTAGAGAGATCTGGAAAATTATATTTTGTGTTAGAATTTGCCCAAGGAGCCGTGTGAACTAATTCATGCCTTTTTTTCAAATCCCTGCCTTACTGCTCTGATGAGTAAAAAGTGGTGGTTGTGATATGGTCTCTACAAATTATGTTTCCTTTTACTTAATACCATAGCATCATGAGCAGATAAAATGTTGACACGTTTGGACTCCTTTGCTAGATTGCTCCTGGGGCATGTCCAAATGAGAGTGCTACAGGCCATAAAACCTTGCTTGCTTCCATGCTGTAGCCCCAACGGATGGTACAAAACACTTTATTTATGAGTAGGTAACTTAGTGTACAGGTATCGTGAGAGAGGAGCTCTATCAATGTGTCTGGAAAGACTTTCCTCAGCCCTTCTTTTCCCACACATGCACTGTGACCCCTCTGTACAGTGCCTCCCCTTCATGCAGCTCCTCAGCACCTACTCCAGTCTCAATGCATTAATATCTTCTAGCAAGCACACTGATATGATATGTGTGGTAGCACATTGTCCTGGTTTCAGCTGAGAGAGAGTTAATTTTCTTCATAGTAGCTAGTATGGGGCTATATTTTGGATTTGTGCTGGAAACAGTGTTGATAATACACAGATGTTTTCGTTATATAGACATGTTTTTGTTGTTGTTGAGCAGTGCTTACACAGTCAAGGCCTTTTCTGCTTCTTGCATGGCCCTGCCAGGGGGGTGGCTGGGGGTGCACAAGGAGTTGGGAGGGGACACAGCCAGGACAGCTGACCCAAACTGACAACAGGGATATTCCATACCATATGACGTCATGCTCAGTTTATACGGGGCTTGGGGAAGAGGAAGGATGGGGGGCAGCAGTGTTCAAAGTGATGACATTTGTCTTCCCAAGTAACTGTTACGCATGACGGAGCCCTGCTTTCCTGGAGATGGCTGAACACCTGCCTGCCCATGGGGAGTGGGGAATGAATTCCTTGATTCACTTTGCTTGTGTGCACGGCTTTTGCTTTACCTATTAAACTGTCAGTATCTCAACCCACGAGTTTTCTCATTTTCATTCTTCCGATTCTCTCCCCCATCCTGACAGTGGGGAGTGAGCGAGCAGCTGCGTGGTGCTCAGCTGCTGGCTGGGGTAAAACCACGACACACATGATGGTGGGAAAGATGAGAAAGGAACAAAAGAATTCAAAAACCTCAAAGGAGGGAGCAGCATACTCACACCCAAACTACTCAAGCTCATTTCAAGGACCATGTCACCCTGTCAGATACCAGTCATACTCTCAGGTCAGCTGCTCTGACATAATAAGAATATAATGAAGTCCTTGCTGTCAAGACTTGGTTCACTATCTTTGATGTTTCTGAAAGTACATACTGCGTGATGACCAACAAGAGTTAATTTCCAGATGGTCTTGACTTACTGCTAAGTCAAGAAGCCTGGCTGATAACTGGGTGGGAGGAGATGATGCAGGACAGCTGGTGGCAGGAGACACAGTGTTGCCTGCTGACTCTCATGGAGAAGAACTTGGAGGATTGGGCTCTCTGGGGAAAGGGATCTCATTGCTTGCTCCCTGTTGTCATCTTTAGGGTTTCTGTGGTTAAGGCCATGGCTCGGGAAGGTCCCTATGGTATAAATTTAGTGCCCCATCCACTGCTCTGTAGCAACGCCAAGTGATTTTCTCTGCCACCCAGCCCAGAGTTTATCACTGACACTTTTCCTTCTTTTTCCCTGCTCTCATGCTCACTCAGAGGCTGCACAAATTGCTGTCTGTTGTGGCTCTCCTGAAAGACTTCATCTGAAGTACCCTGAGCAGCTATTTTTGTCCTTAGTCTCATTACAGCCTTTTTCTCCTTCCATGAGCACTACCTCCACGTTTGTGTATACCTGACTGGGACATCTACACATCCATAAACTCAGGAATGAACCAACTCAGGTCTACTTTGGGACAGCCAGGGTCTTATAAAAATCTCCTCTAGAAAGAGGCTCCTGTTAGAGCATTTCAATCTGAGCAGCAGGCTGAAGACTTTCCGCACATGTGGCTCAATACCAAGTGAGGTGTGGGTTTTTTTTAAGAGCAATGTCTTATGCTCGCAGTGGAGCTGGGTGTGAGGATGCAGTGACCGCATTACAGTGCCTTGTGAGATTTATAATGGTGAATTTGAGGCCTTTCTGGAGAAGGAGACTATACTTTCAGAACATATCTAGGGGTTTCTAAAAGCACTGTGAGGACTAGGTGACCATCAAGTTTGCCCTGCAGATAATAAATGGATAATAAATGGATAATAAAATATAATAAAGAAAAACTCTATGATTTTCCCAAATTGTTTTCCAGAAGTTAGATATTTAGTCTTGAAGCCATCATAAGGGGACTTTTAGAGAGCTGTATTCATCATTAGATTAACCACCACAACTCTCCTGTCTAACATAGTTTCTTGATTTCGATAATACCCTTGGAGTAAGAAGGAAAAGCTCTGAAAGAAGCTATTGCAAGAGAGTCTTTGAAGTAAACTTCTGGCAGTACTTTTGCTGTTAACAGACATGTAGAATAGAAACAAAGGACATTTGTTTGTGTTTCATACAAAACCTGAGGTTGCAAATTTATTGGATTCCTGGTTCTTCCGAGAGTGAGAGAAAGAAGGAATAAAAAAGAGAGGAAATTAGAAAATACCCCCAAATTAAAAAATCATTAAAAAATACCAAAACAAAACAGTCCGTATTTTTTCTTCTACCCGTAACAATAGTTGCTAAATATTTGCCTCCACAGCTCTGCTTGAGAGAATTTGTCCTTATGTGAGAAATAGCTATGCTAATAATTGATAGTATTTGTTACTTATAACACAAAAAAGCTTTCATTAAAAAATAGTTCCCCAGACACAGTAGTGTCTGATGATCAGATGACTAGGCATGTGAACGATGCATGCATGGTCTTGTGAATACACCCCCACCCTCCAATGTTGGGGTTCCTGAGCCCAGTCCTGCTGTCTAAGCTTCATTTGTCCTTGTCTCAGCTTCAGCTTGCAAAGACAGAATATCATTGGTAAATATATTACGGTTCTTTCTGGGCTGGGGGTTGGGGAAATTTGATGGTATATTGCAGTCATTCCTTTTCTATCTCTGATAAGCAGTGATAGAAGGGTGTTGACATTTAAAGCATTATCAATGGGTAGCTAAGTTGGTTCTCACTGAGAAGGATGCAGGAAATCGTTCCTCAGAACATTTTTAGTTAAGGTTCTGAAAGTGCAAGCAGATGCCACTACATCTGTTACATCCTCTTCCCGTGTTTGAGCGCATCTCTCCACCCATGTTATCTGGAGATTTCAGTCTGAGGAAAACAGCAACAAACACAGATATTTCCCTTTCCAAGCCTTTAGGATCTGGAAAAAAAAAAGAAATAGCATTTAAAAGATGCCAATATACCTTACAGCTTACTTGCCAAATCCAAACCGCGTATGTTAACTATTAGTATTTACACAGGTAATGCAGGAGAAACTTATTTTAATACATTTTGGGTAAATGGCTGAAAATGTATGTGCTGACAACAATGTGGCTGAGAGACCTAAGGAAAAAGCTGTTCTCCTACGTGAGAAACATAAGGGACAAAATGCATTACATGGTTTATATGCCCAGTTTCACAAAGAGAATAGCAAAGAAAACAAGCAGTAAATGACTAAATAGGAAGCAGCATTTCTTCATAATACTGCTCGCAATTATGGAATAGTTATAGGTCATTCATAACCAGAAATGTTATGTGTGCTTTGTTATTTATTTTGTAGAAGTAATTCAGCCATTTTTTACATATATATTTGTTTAGCATGTTGAATTCATTTTCCTGGCTTTGAACTATTTCTATATATCTGTTAATAGCATTGTTCTTATCATCATCATATGCTTAGAACATACAGAATTAGGGCCTAAGAGCTGTGAATCATAATTTAAAGTAATATTTAAGTTCTGTTGCTGATGTTGATTTATCAAGGCAATAATTTTCAATGGCTGCACAAGTTCTCTCTTTTTCCTTTCGTAGCATTGATACTACAGTAAATCCCAACAGAATAAATTCTGTGTTGCAGCCAATGGAATAAAATCAGCACAGTGTTTACAGACAGTTACTTAAGTGCCAAATATCAGAGAATCTGTTATAAAAGTCCCCAAGAAGCTCTGTTAGGAGTCAGGGGACCCAGGAGAGCCTGGGGAAGGGAACGCTTATTTCATATTTACACACTGAGCAATACCTCCCTGTTTAATTCCTTTAAAGCAAGGTATGAACACCAAGAAAGCAAGCAATTAAATCTAAAAAAGGGAGATTGGACTACAGAGACAAGAATAGGCACAGCACAGGGCTCCTCCTTGTACTCGCTCTTTCAGGTTCGGGAAATCCTGACTTGCCTTCTGCAGAGCCACAACAAAAGACTTGAACAATGTTGCTTTTCTCTCCTCCAGACCCTTCCTGTGTCTATAATTTAGGTGGCTGGGAAGACGTGGGAGAGAAGCCTTCTACTTCATACAGCTCCAAAGACAGGTCACCCCTACCAAAGGCTGCGGCCACCACCTCCTCCTCCTTCTCCTCACAGCCTCAGGACATGCTGATTGTCTTGAGCTGCCCCTGGACTCCTCCACAAGCTGAGTCAAATCGCTTAGCAGAAAAGCAAGCTTGCAAAGGCAGCGGGTAATTTCGTGTTGGATTTGTGAATTGAATTCACTCATAGGACACTCCTGTGTCTGAACTGACACAAAAGGTGGGGTCACACCACGTGCCCATGAATGGGGAGAGGAGCACGGTCAGGTGGCATGAGAAGAGAGTAATGGAGGAGATCAGGAGATAGAAGAGGAAGGAGAAAGGGAGAGGTTGTGAGACCTAGTGACAAGTTAGTGTGCTAACTACTAAACAGGTCAGCATGGGTAAGACGATCATCAGGAATGGGACCTTACTGCCTTCCCTTATCAATGTCTCCAGTATCCCAAGTGCTCCCTCGCCTTTACTAATTTCAGGAATGGTCGCACACCTGTAAATCTGTCTTGCATAGGAAAAGTTTTATGTCTCAGGATTTGAGCCAGGTACCCTCTTCAGTGATTTTTAGTGGTGTTAGAGCCTTCTCTGCCTGTCCACATGCAGTGAATTATAGGTTCCCAGCAAGGAGATAATACCCTGTGGCACAGCTCACCACCGACCATGACCAGCTGCTGCAGAATCTGTTTCTAATTTCACCATTTCTGGGATGAAAGAAGAAATCACAAAGCTGAACTCTGTAAGGGAGCATTGTTGGGCAAACAATCAGGGGCAAGAGCAGCTTACATTTGCATTGCCATAAAAAATTTTCTCCCCTGTAAGCATTCTACCTGCTAAGCTATCATACAGACGGAGAAAGGCAGCTCCAGACATGCCTTAGAGACAGCCCCCGTTCACGATACAACCTAATATTAATCCCCATCCCAGCTACCTTATTTCCCTGACTCACAGTGAAGCAAGACTTACTCAAGGTTCTGGTTTTCCAAACCTCTTCTGAGCTTCTGAGCTGTGTTGTAGACACACCGGAACTGCATGGCAAGCCTTTTGTGTTTGCTATAGGATTAATGTCTGCAAAGTCTGCGTCTGTGGCAGCGAACTCAACAGTTCAAGGGTGTGTTCGCAGACACTGCAGCTCAAGTGTCTGTGCTGTATGACTGCCAGTGGTTGCTGTTTTTGACCCAGGCTGGTCATCAGTCTTCCAAACATAGGCCTTGGGCATGGGTCAGAAGTTAATATGGTTATGGACCATTTCCAATAGGCAGTTTGGATGAAGCTGTCCAGTTTGGAAGGGTAAAGTAATTTTATGTTATGAACGTGGGCTGTACTGTTCCAGTTGACTTCCATGTCACAGAGCTGTCCTGGGCTGGTTTAACTGACTAGCAGAGAGACACGGGAAAAAATTGAGTGTGTTTTGGGCTGCCTGTGTTAATGCACAGTGTTTAGTATTAGTGCCTAATTTGGACTGAACCAAGCCTAAATAAAGGTCCCTCATTGTGTTGGGTTTGCGTGGCAGGGTTTTGGTAGCGGGGGGGCTACAGGGGTGGCTTCTGTGAGAAGCTGCTAGAAGCTCCCCCTGTGTCTGACAGAGCCAATGCCAGGTGGCTCTAAGACGGGCCCGCCGCTGGCCAAGGCCAAGCCAATCAGCGCCTCTGTGATAACATATTTAAGAAGTAGAAAAACACTTAGAGAGAGAGAGCTTTTGCAGCCGGAGAGAGGAGTGAGAAGATGTAAGAAACTCTGCAGACACCAAGGTCAGTGCAGATGGAGGGGGAGGAGGAGCTCCAGGCGCCGGAGCAGAGATCCCCCTGCAGCCCGTGGTGAAGGCCATGGTGAAGCAGGCTGTCCCCCTGCAGCCCATGGAGGAAGGATGAGGGGGTGTAGAGATTCCACCTGCAGCCCGTGGAGGACCCCACGCCGGAGCAGGTGGAGGCACCTGAAGGAGGCTGTGGCCCGTGGGAAGCCCATGCTGGAGCAAGCTCCTGGCCGGACCGGTGGACCCGTGAAGAGGGGAGCCCACGCCAGGGCAGGTTTGCTGGCAGGACTTGTGGCCCCGTGGGGGACCCCACGCTGGAGCAGTTTGCTCCTGAAGGTCTGCACCCCGTGAGAGGGACTCCATGCTGGAGCAGGGGAACGATGAGAGGAGTCCTCCCCCTGAGGACAAAGAAGCGGCAGAGACAATGTGTGCTGAACTGACCGTAACCCCCATTCCCCGTCCCCCTGTGCCGCTGAGGGGGGGAAGGTTGAAGCCGGGAGTGAAGTTGAGCCCGGGAAGATGGGAGGGGTGGGGGGAGGTGTTTTAAGAGTTGATTTTATTTTCTCTTTCCTCTACTCTGTTTTGCCTAGTAATAAATTAGATGAATTCCCTCTCTAAGTTTGGTCTGTTTTGCTCGTGACAACAATTAGAGAGTGATCTCTCCCTGTCCTTATCTCGACCCGCAAGCATTTCATTATGCCTTTTCTCCCCTGTTTGGTGAATAAGGGGAGTGAGAGAGCGGCTCTGGTGGGCACCTGGCCCCCAGCCAGGCTCAACCCACCACACTCATGCATGAAGTCTATCCGTTTGCAGGTTTTGTTTCAGAAGAGTCACACTGAAAGTTTAGTATGTTGCTGCTTCATGCACTACAAGGGACGTTTTTTAATTGACTTGACAACACAATTGAGCAAAAAGTTTCATGACAGTGGGGCACAAAATGGTGTATTTTGGGGATTTTTTTTTGAAAGCCATACAAACCAGAAAATGTTAAAGCTCTCTCCGTTGTTTTTCACTAGGAGGAAGAAACATTATTTCATTATTTTTTATTCTCTTTGTTGTCCTTAGTGTCAATTCTGACTTTAAAGTCACTGTCTTCCATAAGACTCCGCTAATGATTTTTTTCCCTAGACCATGCAACCACTTCTTTAGACTGTACTTCTTTTTAATTGACTTGCTAAGCTTTCTTCCAAAAGCTTCTTTTCTTCTCCCTTTCTTTTGGAATTCAGAGAAGGCAATTTGGACTGATTTCAGTCTCTTATAGATTTTGGAAAGATTCCAGAGGCAAAGATAGGACTAAAACAAACTGGCAAAAATCGATTATTTTAAAGTTTTAGCTTTTAGTTTAGACAATTTTGACAATAATGCTGAAAGGATGTTGGAAAGTGTCACAGTCTGGTCAGGAAACTGCAGTATAATGTGTGGTGAATAAATAACGCACCAAGTGACATTGATAAAGGAGTTCTGGGGAAAATGATACTCTCAAAAATGTTGTCAAATTATTATACCCCAATTTCTGCTCCCACTTACATCGAACTAAGTCTGCAGCAATTTCACTGACTTAACGTCTAGATTGGATTCTTTATTCCTGTACACAATCTTTTCACAAAAGTTGAGCCTCATTGGAGTTATTTCAGTGAGAAATAGAGAAAGCTCAAGCTTTTAGTGAAGGAAGGGACACCCGAAGCTGAGGGATCACTGCAACTGCATTTTGCCCAAGCAGGGAGTGCACGGCACAGAGCGCTGGCACGTCTCCCATCGCAGCAGCCAGCAGCGTGATACCAGGTACTGGAGGTCTGGGTGTCTGGGCTTCTTCCCCATGAGAACCGTAGGGAGGGGAGAAAGTGAGCTGAGGCATTTTGGCATCCCCGGATAACAATATATTTGCTAGTAAATGCATTTACTAGTGTTTTAAAAGATGTAAGTAATTCGTCAGGTCAGACTGGGCACTTTATGTACATCTTACATGAAAAGGATTCAATTATGATCCTTAATCCTAAGGATTTGGATGTAGTCCTTTAGATCACCACTTCTTCTGCAACCTACATCATGGCCATTCTCTGCCAGTGTAATACCTTTCAGCTTCATGAGCTGATGTAGTTCGTGCAGCTGCGAATCAGGTGCGATGTTCTCCCATCACCCAGCTATTCCCTGGGACAAGCGGTACGTACAGACAGCCCCACGTCAGGCCTCCTGGGAGGGAGGCCACGTCAATACCCTACAAAGATGATGATGTTCAAAGGCCATCTTATCCAGTAGTATTTGGGATAATTACAAAACACAAAATTACAATTTCACAGACTTTCTGTGGAGGAAGCTGTGGTAGCGTTTCAGTTTACCTGCATGCTTACCAAGAGACATGTCATTTCTTCTTACCTGTGACTTTGCTGTGAATTTCTTCACCACCTCCCAATCAAAGAAACAAACAAAACCCCAGTTCTCTTAGGGAATTTTCTGTTCCTTAATGCATGAATATGCCAGAATACAGAGCTGGACATTTGTAAAGTCAGGAAAACAGAAATAAAATGGCTTGCATTAATCTCAGGTGAAATGTTGTTGACTGTCATGAGAAATGAGTTTTGTCAAAGGCAAACCTTGAACCAACAGGAGAAATTACTGAGTATCTATAACTGGCCAATTCCATGGCAGAAATACATTATTACTTTGTAATAAACCTAATTTGATCACATTTGAATCCTTTTCTTTCCATGCAAGGTGTGTATACAACGCTCGGTCTGAGCTGATGAATTACTTTTGTATCTTTTGCAGCACTAGTAAATGCAGCAGCTCTTTTTCTTTCTGTGTTTGGCCTCTAAAAGGTTCCCTATCACTACACGCTTTCCTTTATTCTCAGAAGATGAAACAAGTATTTGATTCACGCTGGCTGAGGCAGCAATCCTAGCCTAACATTTTTCCCCATATAGGCTAACCCTGCATTTATGTTACTAAGTAACAAAAAAACTCCAATAGCATAAAGTGCAGACAGCAAAAAATGGTGAAGGCAACACTTCCTCCCCGGCTTTTGAGGAGGGCAGTGGGTGCTGTTTTCTTGCCTTTGTCTCCTCGTCGTTCACAAGCTCCGAGTTTGTCGCCTGTTGTCTTTTCACGGAGCACCAGCTTGGCAGAGTCCAAATGCCACACACGGCTATTTTCGCCAGCAGGAGAACTCCTGGGTCTCTGAATGGATGTCCAGAAAAATTGCTTTTTATCATCTTTTGGTTCAGCTGGCTCTGCGGTGGAGGCCTGCTGCAATTGTTTGAGCAGTTTGCAATGAAGAGGGCATAAGGAATAAATGTTCAGCGTTGCCCTTGGGAATGTAAGGAAGGCATCTGCCTGTTAAATGTCTCCAGGTTTAATTCAAAGAGTGAAATGATCTGCCCAGCAGTATGCACCTTATCCTCAGAACTTAAAATACATAGTCCCTTAGGTTGTTCAGGTTATGCATTTGCTTTTGCTTATTGTTCGCTCTTGACTCTCCAAGGATTGTTCATCATCCAAATGAACTCCTGAAGTAGGTGTAATAGAATATTTCCTTCTCTCTTCCTGGTAAGTGGTTTGGACAGCTTATGCGTAGATTAGCCTTCCAGCACCACTGGGATTCTGCTTGAGATGGCTGAGTCCAGCTCCACAGGGCTAAGGGAGCCTGTTGGATTATTTCGGGTGATTTCAGCATTCACATGGCTGCTTGGGTAGCTCAAGCATCACCAATACTTCCCTACCTGGTTTATGGCTTGGCATTCTGATAGGGCCATGAGGCAAATCCTTGACTCATCCTAAACTGATACAGCCCCTTTGATTTTAGGAGAATAATGGTAAAGTGACAAACTGTCCAATACTTACCCTACATTCAGGCTGCCTGTGTAGCTCCAAATTGCATTTTCTCAGTCTATCAATATTCCAGTCTAATGGATTTGAAAGAACTAAGCACGATTCTAGTGCTAAGCATAAAACTGATTTTTCAAGGATTGTTTTTTCTTTTTTTTTTGGTTGGTTGGTTGGGGTTTTTTGGTTTGTTTTTTTTTTTTTTTTAAATTAATGGCTATTTGGATGTAAAGTGTTACAATTACATCTCTGCAGCTTCTTGCTGGAACAGGCACAATTAATAGTTTTGCCAGACATTTAGACCTAGAAAAAAAAATGCCATTCTGTATCCAAAATAACACAGTTACCAGTGGCAACCTCATTGGCTGTTTTAGCAGACAGACCAGGTGCTGGAGGAGCGGGGTGAGCAAACCACCCTCTCAACATGGGAGAGGGCTCTTCTTTGTCAGGACAATGTAGGAAGGATGCTCAAGCTATACTTGCTTTGTGTAAAACTGCAGAGCCACAGCTTCTAATGTGGGTTATTCTATAGTAAATTACTTTTAGAGCAAGCCAGAAGCAATCAGAACAAAGCAGGCTATAGCTGCTGTCACCTGCTTTCTGCCTCCAATGAGAACTAAATTCACTAAAATGGACTGTAAGAAATAGCAGGGGTGGCTCTGCTTCTTTTCACCTATGTCTGAATAGCTGGCTTCACTCCTCTGCTGGGTTCAGGCAAATTAGCCTGTTGAGGGCAACCACCATCTTCTCTTCAGCCTACTGGGAAAAACTTTAAATCCGTTTTGTTTAGAAGTCGTGAAAACTGCAGAGGCCATTTACTGCCAAAGCAGTTCTGTGGGAGCTAAAAGACTGGGAAATAGGCTAAAAAATTATAAGAGGGAGGCATTGTCCAGTGGAGCTCTTTTTGTCTCCAAAATGCCTCTGGCCTGAATTCAGAAGAAGGAAATTCAGGATATCCTGAGTGCAGCCCTCTGGGTTCACCTGGATGCTAGCACAGGAGACAAAGCACACTGGATGGAGATGCGTGTGTTCACCCCACGTACACTAGTGCCACTGATCCACACGCATAACAACCAGACTGCGAGCTGAGCCATGCAAAAGGAAGGGGCAGCAGCACTAGGCTGGAGGTCTGCACGTCCAGCAGGACCCTCTGAACTGGCCAGTAGCCAACACTAGAGCAGGAGGCTTTAGGTGTCAGGTACCGAACAACACTGGTTTGGGTTTGTGTGGCAAAGTTTTGGTAGCAGGGGGGCTACAGGGGTGGCTTCTGCGAGAAGCTGCTAGAAGCTTACCCCATGTCTGACAGAGCCAATGCCAGCCGGCTCCAAGACGGACCTGCCGCTGGCCAAGACCGAGCCCATCAGCAACAGTGGTAGGGCCTCTGTGATAACATATTTAAGAAGGAAGAAAAAAAACAAAACTAGCAGCAGCTTTTGCAGCCAGAATGAGAAGATGTGAGAAACTTTGCAGACACCAAGGTCAGTGCAGAATGAGTGGGAGGAGGTGCTCCAGGCACCAGAGCAGAGATCCCCCTGCAGCCCATGGTGAAGGCCATGGTGAGGCAGGCTGTCCCCCTGCAGCCCATGGAGGATGATGGGGAGCAGAGATTCCACCTGCAGCCCGTGGAGGACCCCACGCCGGAGCAGGTGGAGGCACCTGAAGGAGGCTGTGACCCTGTGGGAAGCCCATGCTGGAACAAGTTCCTGGCAGGACCTGTGGACCTGTGGAGAGAGGAGTCCACACTGGAGCAGGTTTGCTGACAGGACTTGTGACCCCATGGGGGACCCATGCTGGAGCAGTTTGCTCCTGAAGGTCTGCACCCCGTGGGAGAGACCCACGCTGGAGCAGTTTGTGAAGAACTGCAGCCTGTGGGAAGGACTCACATTGGAGAAGTTTATGGAGGACTGTCTCCTGTGAGAGGGACCCCATGTTGGAGTAGGGAAGAGCGTGAGGAGCCCTCCCCCTGAGGAGGAAGGAGCAGCAGACACAATGTGTGATGAACTGACCACAACCCCCATTTCCCGTCCCTCTGCTCTCTGGTGGGGAGGAGGGAGAGAAATTGGGAGTGAAGTTGAGCCTGGGGAGCAGGGAGGGGTGGGGGAGGTGTTTTTAAGATTTGATTTTATTTCTCATTCCTCTACTCTGTTTTCTTGGTAATAAATTAGATGAATTTTTACTAAGTTGAGTCTGTTTTGCCCATGATGGTAATCGGCGAGTGATCTCTCCCTGTCCTTATCTCAACCCACGAGCCTCTCGTTATATTTTCTCTCCCCTGTCCAGCTGAGAAAGGGCAGTGATAGAGCAGCTTTGGTGGGCACCTGGTCTCCAGCCAGGGTCAACCCACCACAATCACCTGAAGCCAAGGAGAAACCAGACGCTGCAGCTACAGCAAGGATCATGGGGTCAAAAGCAGGAACACCACAGCAATGAGCCCTGAGAAGTCAGTGTGTCACCACAGCCATCGCACGTCTGCCCAAGGCAGTCCAGGATGGACTTGGATTTTGCTACCAGCACAGACTGCAGTGAGGAGTTGTACAATTCCTGCAGCTGCTCCTCCCTCAACACCCCCCTTCACCCACCACAGACACAGTTATCCTGAGTAGCCTCAGGCCTTCAGGTACCTGACCGTGCTACGTGCACCCAGGCAGAATTTCTTGGCCATTAATGCAATTGCTCTTTCCATCCTTGTCCACCTCTGGTCTGACATGTGAGCCAAAACCTAAGCATGCTTCCTGCACCATATAATTTCATATCTTTTTTTTTTTTCTTTTTTTTTCTTGTTTCTTTTGTCTTTGCCACTGGAAAGAATGGCAAGGTTCTCTTCAACAGCATTTGGCATTATCATTGCACTCTAAACTACCTACTATTGTCTATATTTATTGTCTGTATCTTTTCTCTGCTGTGTCTCAGAAACACATGTCTGAGAGGTCATAATTTACTCAAGACAATGATAAAATATTTTATTGTGTTTTATTTTAAAATTATAACGAAGAAATGGTGCCTCAGCCCAGAGGTGCTTCAAGTTCATAAACCATGGATTATTTAGTGCAGTAGTTGATGCAGGAAATTATTTACCTCTGAAGATTCCAGAATGGATGAGGAATCGTTTTCAGGGTTTATAGAAGACTGGCATCAATCAATGGGAAAGAGTCATTTCATTGACAAGCAATTACTTAGCAGGTCTTTGATGAAAAACCAAAAAGTTACAGAGAAAATATAACCTTCCCCCGAGAAAGCTTATTTGTATGAAAACATTTCAAACAAAATAAAGCAGGTGGGACTGGCATAGGTAGGATGCTGAGCTAGAATCACCTGTCATGGGCATAGCCACTCCAGTCTGAGACAACTGACCATCAGTACTGAACATACTGACCAGACCCAAGGTCTTTTTTGAGTATTCTGTACTTGCTACAACCACAGGTTGTTCAGGAATTGTACAAAAGAAGGACACTCATACAAAATGTTTGCTAATGTTACATATTCCTGTACCTGCAGACATTGCTCAATCTGCAAACTTGATTTTGAATAAATTATTTAGCAGTAATCAGTCACATTCAATCAAGAATAAATCACTGGTTACATATTTAATTTTACTGTCATAGTTCATCTTGGATTGTAGATAATCCCAAAGCTAAGATACAGTCCACCTCAGTGGAAGCAAAGACCACTTCACTGTATTTAATATTCATAAGACAGAAAATCCTCTCACTTTTGCGGAAATTTCACTCATAATGTAAAAAAAAAAAAGACTAATGGCACCTCTCACCACATGGCAATACTATAACTAGGGGGCAACTCTGAAATTAGGAGGAGATTGTTTTCAAATAAATTAAATAAGTAGTTTTTACACATTGGATAGAAAAATATAAGAGGAAGGTTGACAAACTGGAGTGAGGAAAGGGAAACAAGAAATTCCAATTAGGAAAGTATTTTTCACAGTAAGTGTGGCTCAATCTAGGAATATGTTACCCAGAGAGGCTGCAGAATCTCCATCCTTGGAGATTTCCAAAGCTCAGGTGGACAAGGGCCTCAGCAACCTGATCTAACATTGGAGTTAACCCTACAACGAGCAGGATGTTGGACTAGGTAACCTCCAGACATCCTGACCCATCTGCAACACTCTCTGATTCTGGAATTTGTTGCTGAAGGGGGTTGAGGGATGCAGACCATATCAGCAAATTCAAAAGGGGATTAGACAAATCCATTGACAGTGTGTCCAAAACAGATAGTAAAGAAACAGGCAGGGAAGTGCCCTCTAACATCCCTGATGATTACGGATGCTGGGTGTGAAGGAAGGGAATAGTGGATAACACTATGCTCATGATGTCTCCCTAAGTATCACCTCCTACTGACACAGCCAAGGGGAAAATACTTGACAAATGAACAGTTGGTCTGATCCACAGGACATATCTTTTTAACAGTAATTCTTGTTTAACTTATTTCTTGGCTGCAACACTACTGCTGCTGTGTGTCTGATACATTTCCTGTATCCTTCACGGTAGTCCTTCAGCTCCTATGACTTGTTTTAAGTCCTTTGATCCCTCTGTTTCCTAAATCTCTTCCAGTTTTCCCAAAAACCTCTAATGAAAACTAGGCCCAAGTGTCTTAAAAAGCCTATAAAATCTGACTATATTGAAAAATTTGTCACAGAAAAAGGAGAGCTGACGGATTCATCTGTGCTGTCTTTGGTCTCATGATAATCAAGGTGCCTTTTTTTTTTAAAACCAACTTCTCCTTGCATTGAATAACTACCACTTTGTATTGGGTCTGGCTGAGATGGGGTTAATTTTCCCCATGGCAGCCCTCATGGTGCTGTGCTGTGTATTGGTAGCCAGCAAACTGTCGATAACACACCGGTGCTGTGGCTAGTGCTGAGCGGTGCTGGCACACATCAAGGCTGTCTCGCCAACATTTTTTCCCCTCAGCAGCAGGCTGGGGGTGGGCAAGGTCTTGGGAGGGGACACAGCCAGGACAGCTGACCCACACTGACCAAAGGGATATTCCGTACCATATGACGTCTGCTCAGCAATCAGAAGCTGAGAGAAAGCGGGAGGAAGCAGGCGCATTCGTTTTTACAACGTTTGTCTTCTGGAGCAACCACTATGCGTACTGAAGCCCTGCTTCCTGGGAAGTGGCCAGACATCGCCTGCTGATGGGAAGTAGAGAATAATCTTTAGGTTTTGCTCTGCTTCCATGCAGAGCCTTTAGCTGCATTAAACTGCCTTTATCTTGACCCATGAGTTTGGGATTGTTTTTTCCATCTTATTTTTCTCTCCTCCCTGTCCTGCTGATGAGGGGAGTGATAGAGCGGCTTGGTGGGAACCTGGCATCCAGCTGAGGTTAAACCACCACACACTTACTGCCCTCTGCTAGTGCTCTGGAAATATTATGGTACTGGTTGTGACTCTGAGGATGATTTTGAATCATGGACTCATCTGACATCACACCAAAGTATCCAAGATACTTCACTATGGGCCTCTGCTGGTTATCAATGTACTCAGATATGAAGCTGCCAGAAAGCTACATTTGAGCTATTTGAATGCAGAAATGGAGGAGGCCCTATGCAATAGAGACCTACAATATGAACTCATCACATGCAGAATTACAAATGATGTTCAGTGCAGAAGATGTGAGCATGGAGATACAGGCAGACCGGAACTTACTGGAGGACATCGAAGCTCAGTATTTTGGGATTAAACCTGTGTCCATCTTAATAAGAAAATAGCTTGCAGTCTTAGTTAAGAAGAACTCTGGGCTCTACCTCTGTCCTGAGCCACAAAACAGGATCAAAATCAATGTACATTTAAAACTTTGCAAAAGGTTTTTCATGCTTTGGTGGGTTGAGCTAAGAATAGAATTAAAATTTTAGGTAGCATAGAAATGCCTATAAGCATATCTCAACATACATTTATTAAGAAAAGCCTATAAACAAATGTTTATATTTCAACTTGTGTGTTAGTCAAGCTGACTTAACTATTCAGCAGGCCTGAAGTGCCCTCCCTAAGAGGCGTTCTTTCTTGAGCTGGGATCTAAAGCCTGCACTCTTTAAAGGGGTTTGGCCATACCCAGGTTCCTCCTGCCCTGCTGGAGACATTGTGGTTATCTAAGCTGTGAATGCCTCCTGGAACTTCTGCTAGGCTGGCGTGCAATCACAGCCTCTCTGGAGTAGTCCCATCTGTCTATAGCATAATGATTCACGCATTGTTCCTTAGTAAAGGGTAGGGAAAGTCATCACTCTGGGAATTTACAATCCCCTTTGGTCGTCCACTATGCCAGAACCATAACAACAGCTTTCATTATTCTGCTCTAGTTTTAATGGATTATCCTTTTTATTGCTGGCTGCAGTTGCAGTTCTCAGAAATAAACCAAAAATTATTCATTATATTAAAAAATTCTCCAATCTTCATTAATGTTGCTCTCTTTAGTGTTATTTATTGAATGATTAAATTGCCATTAGCAGATGGTAACTGAAGTATATAAAATGCAAATGCCTGCAATATCAAGCAAGCATATTTTACTGACAAAATTTAATGTAAGTGCACATCATGATTGCTCTTTTTTGTTCACAGAATGGAAGATAATGGGGATGTGTACCATGTCTCTCTTAGATTAATTAATCTATTTATTCAACAAATCAAGCTGATGCCAGTAGTTTAGTTAACAATATGGAAAGATAGGTGATATTGGAACATATGGTCTGCAGTTAAAATGAACTTTGTTGCTCTATAATGGAACTTTTTCCTTGTGTTTCTTAATTTTAATGGTACACCGCAAGAAGCTTAAGGCATATTAGGGAACAAGGTTGTAAATTGTTTCTCAGTTTTATTCTGAAGCCTAGATAATCTCATTTTATAGATGAGACTCAAAGCACTGATACAGACACTATAAATACTTGAATGATACAGAAAATGTTCCTTTTCTGGTCACCAGGGTCCTCCACATTCCCCATGCAGTTTATTTGAAGTTGTACCCCAAAATCCTATTGACTCAGTGGGAATTAGACAAATAAAATATATTCAAACCTGTAGCCTTTGCAGACTATAATATAAAGGGAATGGGAATCATGTGAAATATCCCCATCGTCTCATTTCCTGATTCAGCAGTATTAGTTCTTCCTTTATGCGTCTAATTCAGCAGGAGCCATCTGAAGAATCCTGAAAACATGAGGTTAACCGCACGGTGGGGACCCCCTATGCACACATTCTTTCTTAATGTACCCGGGGCTGGGGAAGGCTCCCTCTCATTACAGAGACAGATGAAAAGTGCTCGCTTCAGCAGGGGTAGCAGCAGCAAAACCAATCGCACTTTCTGCATTCTTCCTTTCTTCTCTGACCAACCCGTGATACCACAGCCTTTGCAAACCACAGCGCCAGCTGACACGGGGCACAGAATTATTCCTTCTTGCGTGAACAGAAATTGGTGATGCAGCCTGGATGTTACAAGCTTGCATTTGCTTCATCGCACATTGTTTGTGACAAATCAAAGAGGCTAGCAGTAATGAGGAGATGGGATAAATATAATGACAGCGTAACTGAACTCTTTGCAAAGCCTGTGTGTTGCATATCCATGGGAATAAAGCTGTAGGTCATGAAGGAAAGGTTTAGTTAGCTAACAGGAAGATAGTAAGAAGAATCAGAGCAAATATTCTCTAGAAAAAAAATGTGTACATATATATATATAGTGTTGCTGTGTATAGGCTATTTCTACTGTTTTAAGACCAGACATGGATCCCTTTACTTGAGGAAATTTATTTACATTAAAAAAAAAAAAAATCCTGCTGCAATTGCACTGTTTGCAAAGTATGACGTATGGCTTCATGCGGCTGTGAGTAGAGACATGCCTGGCTGCTGAGCGTTCCCTCCGGCTCTCCTTGCACAGGTTGAAGCATTGGGACTTCTCAGGTCATGTCCCGGAGGTCATAGCATTGAGAAAAGCCACGCAACACTGATTTTTGCTCAGAAAAGTGTGGGTGGGCAGGAGCAGACTATCAGCTCTGGAGAGGTATAGCTTCTACTGTCCCCTCAAAGTGGTATATTTGCCACTTAAAATTTAACCAGGAGCCTGTAGGTCCATACTACCACAAAGAGAAAGAGTTGCTGAAGGACTGGGCAAGAGGTTTTTGTGCTGGGTGATTATAGAAAAGGGCTAACATTACAGCTGGAAAATAGACTGGGGCCTTGACTTTGGTGGAGAGTCATATTAAGCATTAAGTTAATTCTTGGAAGAGTTGGGAAATGTATTTAAGTTCTAAAGACTTTGTTGTAGTAAGATAGAACAGTAGCTTTGTTTGCACCAGCTGAACAATAATTAACTAAATTTGACATAATTAAGTCAATTAAATCCCTTCTGTCCACTTAACTGCCGCTTATTTCACTTTCAAACAGTTGCTACTCATGTTTTTTTAAACTGAGCAAAAGCAACTTGTCTGTCTCTGCAGGCCCTACAGCTGTATCGTATTTACAGGTAGGCAGGTACAGCAGGTCCCAGGAAACCCTCTGGTTACACTGGCTGTGTCCTCCCTGCTGTTTCGGTTGAATAAAGCATAACTTACCAGGATTAACTGTTGGATCTCTGGCAACCTGGCTCTTGAATGAGTGAGCGTTCTCTCTGGCTGCTGAGGAGATATAAGGGGCTACCACCCTACAGCAAGGGTTCCGTATTGAGCAACCAGGGCAGGGGACAGGCGGCCACCTCTCTCTCGGCATGGCTGTATGTGCAGCTGCAGCAAAACTGTGAGGGCCTGCAAAATGCAAAATCTAATTATTGTGCAATAAACATAACGTGGAGCTGTAGCGTTTAAGGGGTTTGTGGGATGAATGGCAGAGCGACAGTACTGGGGCAAATAGCATGTGGCGTTTTGCTCTCTGTCTACTGTATAACGTTGAAAAGAAAAACAAGTGCTAGATACTGCGTCAGGTGAAGCTTTGTGACTTCATCCACTTTCTGGAGGAAGTGAAACTAAAAACACATTCTGGAGCAGCTAATGATGCTGTGCTGAGCTCTGTCCAACAGAGTACTAAGAGTGGGATGGGGTCCCCGGAGAACCTGAAAAATGATAATTCCTAAGGTGTTGTCATAGATCTGGGGGTCTCCAAGTGCATAATAATGCACAGATCAGACAGAAGCTTTAAGTCTGACCATAGTGAGCGAACATTTGGCCAACATCTCCCCCTCTGCTCCCCTGTTCTCTGCCAAGTGGTTGCAGAGACGCAATCTATATGCTGTTTCAGAAAAAAGAAAAAAAAAAGAAAAAAAGAAAAAAAGAAAAAAAAAGAAAAAAGAGAGGTGAGGAAAATAAAGTTAATAAAGCCAGGTATCCATCCCTGGGAGGGATGGACTCCTTAAGCATCTTGCTAACTGCTGCAATTTGAAGAAGGAATTAGTAAATAATGGGACAATATGGAGAGATGGATCTTGGTGGAGCCTATAGGAGTGGCACACCCAGTATTATCTTAGCTCAGGGTAGGCAGGTGGACAATCGCAGACTGTTTGCTTTTAGTTGAAAGGAGTGTTCTTTTAGTTAAGATAAAGTTCTTAGCCAAACCTCTTAAATGTTAATAGTTTTACCACCACAGTATGACTGAATGTGGACAGGCAGAAAAAGCTGTAGTGCCACCAAAACCATTGCAGATGGTATTTTTTTCGAATCCTGAGAAGCGTGGACACCTTTTCCCATCTAAGGTAGTTATATAGGTGTGTGACTAGTCCTATAATGGGTCAAGGCAAGGGGACAGTGGAGATACTAAAGGCGCTGAGAAGGGAACAAAGTAAAGTTCCATTCCTGCTGATGCTGATGATCTTCTCACCCATGCTCACCTGCTTAGTACTAAGGACACTAGTAGCTGGTTGGTACTGGGTATTCATTCTTCTCTCCCTCAGCCCTCCCTGTTCGGGTCTCATCACACTATATAATGAATTCAGCCAAGTGAACACATTTGTCATATATGACTCATTCCTCTCCTCCACCCCAAAATAATTATTATTTGCTGTGTTTTGTTTGATATATACCATTGTTTTGATAGAATTTGCGCTTTTTTATCTACACTGCAAAATGTCTACATCAGAGAAGTCAAGATGCAAAACTTAAGGCTGTAAGATTTATGAGGGTCTTCATGTCTTGGGAAGAATTCCTTCCATGGCTTTGAGCAAACCTAGGTTATATTTCTGGACACCATGGCCTAGACCTTCCTGACAGATCGTGAGTGACTTGTTCTCCCGTGTCCTCCCTTTTTACCACTGGATGTTTTCTGGCCCATCATCTCTTCGTCATGTATTGCGTTGGCAGACAGTGGGCAGTGTTGGAAGGGTGCTCTGCTGAGAGCTCCGTGCTGTGACCCATCTAGAAGGTCTCATTTAAGTTTTGCTGAAGTATGAGGGATAGGGCTGAGCCAAAACACAGGCTTTTTGTACTACAGCAGAATGTGGGTATCAGCCATTTTATGGTACAAAAATTGTAGTTTGAGTAGAATCATACCTAAGTCCCCAAAGTCACTCAGATCAATGTTCTGATCTTTTCTGGCGTAGGTTTCTTTATTTAAGAACAGCCTCACTTCTACATGAAATTGCTTAGCAAACTATATATCAGCCGTAAGCGAGGGAATACCCTGAAGAAAATCTCTAAGATTTTGTAGGTTAGGATATCAGGATTGTTTTAGTCAAAAAGAGAAATCTGTCTCTTTTATTGCAAAACTAGTTTCCCGTTGTATTCCTTGAGGGGGAGCTCCAGTTAATGAAAACGACTCGGTGAAATCCACTGAAGAAAAAAACCTACAAAGTAAAGGAATATTTTCTAAGGATGCTAATAAGCCAATTGATGGAACGAATCTCTCACTCGGATGTAACAAGCTTAATTTTCTAGCTGATACACTGCTTTTCCAGCTGACCCCCTTCATTTAGTATGCAGTAAAGTTTTGTAACCAGGATTTCTGTGTCATCTTCAGGGGAGAACAGTGGTGCAATCAGCTCCTGTGCTCTCAGCTCATCCTTGTGTGCACAGAATTTCTCAGCCTCTCCCAACCCAGAGCAAATATATTACTATTTCTGTGAGTTCCCAGCTATTCTCCAGGGAATAAAAGTTTCCACTAAGTTAAATTTAAAAAAAAAAAAAAATTATTTTATGGCACACAAAGAGAAATCAGTTAAATCTTTTATATTTTAAGGAATGTTATTATTCTCAGCCCTTGAGAAAAAGGTACAAAAGTGCTACAAATTCTGTATGCAGTATTAACACCCTTCTTTTTGAATGTAGTACTGCATTTTAAGCTGCAGGTTCAGAGGTTCTCATAGTAAGGTAGAATTTTCCAGCTGTGACTTTTCTTCATGGAACGTATTTCTCTTTTACTGAGGGAGATTTTCTGCTCCCCCCCTCCCCCCCTTTCTTTTTGTTTTCTACTTTAAGATTCATTTTAACATGGAATTATAATTGCACTCTAAGAGTTAACTGCTACAAAATTATTGACATCCAAGATAATTAAAGAAAGCTTACTGCATTTGCCAAATGAAAATATACTACCCTCATAGGTATGCCTGGGCATCAATTTTACCTTTTATGCTTAGGAACAGGCACCAGAAATATTAATTTGCTAAAAATTGAGATCTCCAACATTCCCATCCTTTTTATCCTGTATTTCAAAATAACAAAAAATCCTAGTATTTGGATAAGAAAACCATGAACCACCATACCATTGACTTGCTTCTACATCCTCTGCAATACAACAGAAGCAACAAGTATTTTAATAATTTTATGGCCTTGTTTAGTCACATGGTTGCTGTAATATTGTTTTGGACAGTCTTTAGGCATCAGTGAGCTTCAGTAAAGCTGGGAAGAAAGGAATCTTTATTTCTTTGAGATATACCTATTCCTATGTGAATAAAAGCAACAAGATGAATTTACCTTATGACAACCTGAATATGCTGTATTACTCTCTTATCCTTTTTCACTTGCTTTCCATATACAAACATAAGGAAGTTGTGCAGTGATAGGCGAGTCATTAATCTAAAGATGTGCTTCACCACCATTCTTTCATTGCAGAGCACATAGTCAGACACAGCCATTGTTCACCACCATGAGGAAGACTTTACCACGAAGGACAGAGGGCTGAAACAGGCCAGACTTACAGGACTACCCAGCATCATGAATCTTGCGTCTCAGGCAAACGTTCTCAAAAAGAGGAGAAAAAGAAAAGCAAAATGCTCTTTTGCCTATGTGCAAATCAAAAGCTACCCACCTGCTCAGCGGCAGCCTTTCACAGGCACCACGTATAGCCAGGGCAGCAGTTTCCAGCTCCCACTGGATTTGTGAAGTTCATCATGGAGCAGGCTGCCCTGTACTACAGCAAGAATTTCCTCTCTGGACAAGCTTGCAGCTCACCTCCTCCTGCCAGCCAGAGCTTGGTGGGAGCAGAAGCCACTGCCCAAAGGAGAACAGCTCATCATCAGTTCCTTGCTGCAGTGGTGGCAATGGTTGCTGCCGAGGTCCTGCAAGTGTTTTGAACGCAGCCGTTTGCTTTCAGAAGGTAAGTCTTGGCCAGTTGTACCCATGCAGCTAAGGGACAGCACACGCTCCAAGTGTGATGGATATTGCCAGTGTTGACAAGTAGAGGGACAGCACAGCATTAATTGAAATGAAAACCTTGAAGACAGCTTTGTGTAGATTTTATAGCCCCAGACTGATCTGTAGCTGCCTGGGCTTGATGTTTTGCATTGAGTAATAAATATCAGCATGTTTCTAGGCTTTGTTCATCTCTTAGTAAAGTGCTGAGGCTTGAAATCTGGGACAAAGTGGCTCTCACAGATCTGTGAACGTGGTATTAAATGAAGGTAGCCTTATTGTTGCTTATCCCAGTTTTTCAGCACAGGATGGCTCCACCAAGGGATTCTTGTTTTCCCATCTCCAAAGCAGCTCCTTCCATTAGCTCTGCCATCTGTTTTATGTTGAACTTCTCTTAATTACAAAGAGGCTTCTGATGTTCCCTCTGGGCATACCCAACAGACTCCTGTGTCTGGAGTGTGGAAGAAGGCTGAGACCTCTCTACTTCATCTCTTAGGGAATGTAAAGTGGCAAAGTTACAGTTAGCAAAAGCAAAGGGATAATCCGTTTGGCTTAGACCTGAGAAAATGGCCCGAGAGTGTCCTTACTTGTATATGTGACATGTCCTTACTTGTATATGTGACATATATCTTAACTTAAGCATGTTCTAGCTTTTTTATATGCTTCATATCCTGGTATTAGAGGCTACATATATACTAATAAATAAGGTGTCTGGAGAGTGCTTGTCACCACAAATAACTGCCTTGCCATGAGGAGTGGTAGCAGTATGGACCACGGTGAGGCAGTGCTCTAGACTAAGACCTGACCCTGATTAGATTACTGACAGAGATGTAGCCATAAGTGCTCAATAGGTTGTTTTCCTTCTAACAAATTCCTGACACACCTATTATAGTGTCAATATCCTTGTTTAAATGAGGCATTCTAGTTCCCCAGTCTTATTCTTTAGATTTATAGGATACAAAAAAAAAAATAAAGTATAAAGGTATAATGGTTTATTATTTCCTTAAACTGTATTTAAATGGTATTCAGTCTGTCTTGGTTGTTTTTCACCTTTTCCTATATGACTTTTTCTGATAACTGCCCTTTACTTCACACAAGGATAGGATGTTGCTTGTAAAGGATGTATCTTGCTGAACCTGGTGCTCTTCTACATTTGTCAGTATTTCCTGGCATCAGTTATTACCTTGACGAACAACTCAGAAATGATAAATTGCTTGTCGAGCTTGCTCTATAACTATCATCTTAAGTAGGTGCGTGATACAACTCTTGAAGACTTTATTATCAGTAACCTAAATCTTTCCATGTTCCTCACTTATGAATCTTTCCGAGACTTTTCATTTGACTACTAGGCTGTAAAAACCGACAAGTTAGTCTTCTCCAGCCTCAAAATCCTCAATGCCTTTTCTGCAGGTTATTGGAGAAGTAACATGAGCTCTGTTGAAAGTATCAAGTTTTAATGAAAGATCTTGAGAACCATGCCCTTGAGAGCCCTTATACTGGGGATACGTTTTGCAGGCTTAGGACATTTCTTTCCACAACTATAACAGGCCAGAAAAGTTTCCTGACAGCTCTCTACAAGTAAAAGCACGAAATCATTCTGTGATGACAGCGCTACTGTCCTTGCAACACAAAGCCAGACCTAGTCTGCTCCTGGCTGTCTGCGGTACAGACTGGAAGACAGAATAGCATGTTAATGCTGACTAAGTGCTCAGACTAGTAGGGCTGGCTACAGCGTTCAGAAATCTGCGAGCTTTTATCCTATGGCACATATGCTGCATGGACAAGATTTCAGCTTCATTTCCATGCTTCTGTATAATTATACCTTGACAACCCGACCTGTGAGACCTTTGAGCACCTTCAGTCCCAGAGTGCAAGGCGTACCTAGGATCTGGCCCTACCTCCTTGGTATTTCACTGACTTTGACGAAAAAGGTCCCTGTGCACAGTTCTCGCTGCACAATTAGTAAAAATCTCTGGACTATGAATTTCTGTACGTATGTAGAGCCCAATAATACTGAAAATCAATAAACAATAAACCTAGCAATTGGGAATCTAGCATCACTTGCAAACAAACATAAATCAAATGGAAACAAAAGGCAGCAAATTGTTGCTTTTCTCTGCAAATGTATGGTTTATTAGGCATACTGTACAAATTAGATTTAAATGTGCAAATACGAAAAACTTAAATACTTCTTTGCTTTTACTTTCAGTATAAACGTATATTCTTTCTGTGGATTAGTACTTTCCTCCTGAAAATAAGCACTGGTCATACTGCAGAAGACTTCTAACAATATTTGAGCTGTTTTTCCATGTGTTATGACTGCTGCCAGTCTTCAGATTTATCTATTAGCATGCTGTTCAAAAATGAGTGGAAACAGCAGGTTTCATAATGGTACACAGAATAGAGTGGAAACGTTTAGCTTGATTTTCCTGATACTTCTGGATGCATTATTGTGGTTCAGGTAGGTGATGCCAGTATATTCAGACATGATTCATTCAATAAAAAGATCACTTATTTTTTAGAATATATGTGCAACTTTCTTTATAATGTATGTTAGTTATTTCTTCCCAGACCCACTTTGCAGAGATTACCTATGCTATAACTTAAGCTAGAACACTTCTGGGTTGGATTTTTTTATTACTGTGTTTTTATGTTTGTTACAAACCCTTTTATTTTAGAATAAAAAACCCCATTTTGACCAGTTCTACTGTTGATTTTTGTCAACATTTGACTTTGGCATCCTTTTACTGAGACATTCGTACCTTTACTCTTGTATTTCTCCCAGTTTGGTCCACAGAATGGTTTCCAGGCATTTTCCTTCATTCCTTTCATTATGGAAGAAGATATCGGGATAGATCTCACAATTGCAACTGCTAAAATGTTTTTGCTGTATCAGAGCAACACTTTGCATTCTGCATGTTCTTTTGCTAATGATTATACTCTGTTCTCCAGATTTCCTTTCATTCATGTTTTGTCATGTATCACCTTGCTCATTGCTTTGGTTCAAGTTATCTGCTTTAAATGGCACAATAATGACAAAGTCATCTTTGCTTGGGAGGAGCCATAAAATCTTTGGAATCTGAAAGAATTTTCAAGTTCTTAGTTGCAGATATGAAAACTTTATATTGTCATTCCTTACTTTCCCCTACTACTGATGTGGTTGTAGAGTTACCATAGAAAAAAACTCTGTTGCATTTGCAGTTAGTTATACATGGAAAAGGAGCCTGGTGGGGAAGAGACCTCTTAGCACCAGTGGAGTTTCTCTTGACCCTGATACACTTCAGATCTCATTCTTCTAAAGCACTGACCACCGTGACTGAGAATACAAGAATATGTTCCTCAATTTTTAAAGTAGAATCACCTGCAGAGGAAATCATGACATTCGTGTAGTTTATGGCATGCTACCTCGGGGAAGCCAGATGCATTTGATAGACAAGTGACTGAAAAGTTGCCATTAGTAAAACAAACTGATAAGAAGGAAAGTTGAGGCTACTACGAAGTTAGCAGGAGTGTAAATGCTCAGCTAAAAAATAGAAGTGTTAACTTCTCCATTCTGAGGCATGAGCTGTCCCAGTCACACCCACTAGCTAAATCAATGCTATCATTGTAATTTGGGACCTGTAAGAACAGAAAGCAGAAGGTATCAGTGATGGATCATTATCTCTTTCCTATCCCTTTTCCAAAGTAGCAGAAATGCTCCTGCGTATTTCTTTTTGTGGTGACACTTTCTGACCTAATGTGACATTTTGGCCTTTCAACCATATGTCTGTTTGACCTTGTGAACTTTTCAGTTTATAATATTTCACCATCTGGCTCCAATCCATTTACACAAACATGAGCTTTCTGTTATGCTTTATCCACCAGTTTCTTGAGGAAAAAAATTGTATCTATGTATCTATAGATTCACACAGAAACATATGCACACACTTGTAGACACACGCACAAATTTAATTGGGGAGGTGCACTTCGCTGTAAATTCATTCAACACACTCTCACTGCCTCCATGAGTAGATCAAGATGTTGATAGACGCAATGGTTTGACTTTTAGAGATTGTATATCTAAGTTGTTTTGCACATAATTACCTAATGCAGCAAGGGTGCAGAACAGGTGCCTTCTCTCATGTGGCATCTGCTACCTTATCAGGCTGAAGCTAAGCTACTGAAGCTTGAAGACGTTTTGCAGCTTGGTAAAAGTCCAGCAACTCTAAATGTCAAGGGAAAAAAAATTCATAAAATTTATTTGTGAAATTGTTCTTCTGTCACATGAACACAGATTTTTCTTGCTGCTGACTTCTCTGATACACGTCTAATTTATTTGCTCCTTATTGCTGTGCATTGTCAGGCTCAGATGTTAATAAATATACCTGGTATAACCTCTGCACAGCAGAGAAACGTGATTCCCACTTTGTTGAGAAGAAATCGAGACACAAGTGACCTGCCAAAGGTCATCCAGGGAGAGTGAGGCAGAGCCAGAAATTCAACCCAGAGCACCCGCATTTTCAGGCAGAGCCTTAATAGTAAGATGAGCCTTCCTTTTTATCAGATCATACACGTTTCTCAAAAGCCAATAATTTCTAGCTTGAATGCCTAAGGTTAGAAACATAAATCTATATTTGTGTGTACTTTCATAAATATCTTGCTTTCAGCTGCTTCTTCAGCTGCTGACTTGCTGCTTCTTTAGAGATTTTTGTTGATGTTTGCTCTAAGTTGTAAAATGTATTCTTGAAAGCGGGAAAGCCACCTGTAAAAATAGTCCTCCTATATTTTCATTTGCAATTTAGAAACTGGCACTAATATTAATCTTGTGGAACGGTTTGTTTTCTAGCTTTAAATAGGCAAACCCATACGGGTATTGATAGAAGTATCACTGTTGCCAAAAGCTTATACTACATTAATTCCAGACAAATTTCTTTCATTTTTCTCACAACTCTTAGCCCTTCACAACCACTGTGAAACTTCTTTATGCACTCTCTGAAATTTTAATTATGCTATCTGTATCCTTTTGATCTACTTAGGATTAATGGGAGTCAACTGCCTCTTATTACCTTTCTAAGTGAAACATGATTATGCTTCTCTTCAGGAAGGTTACCTACCCTTAAATCAAGACATTTTTGGTTTTTTTTAAAGTGTTCCCATCTGATCTCTAAAAAATGGTATCTAATGCTTTACTAAAAAAGAAGTTAGACTAACTGTTCTGTAATCTCTGGAATACCCATAGGATTTTGTCTTAATTATGACATTAAACTGGTCCATTTCCAGTCTTCAGGGGTCTCTGTTGAACTTTTATTCAGCTATCTTTTTCTGAAAACTACCACTCAGATTTTCACCAGTTAGTAGCTACCATTACCTGTAGAAACCTGGGCTATGACAGCTTGTGCCCTTATCCCTGGGCTCATTTTACTGAAATACATTGTTTGAGAATCTAAAGTTTTATTGTCTATGAACAGGAGACCCTGTCACATGAATCAGCTGAAAAGCAAAGGACTGAAATTGGCATGAAGACTGGATCAGTCTCTCTCCTCTTGTCCTGCTTTGTCCTGCACTTAGTGGTAACTATAGAGAAATTCATGCTGCTCTTGGCTATTTGGGGATATTCATGGCAGCTTTCAGTCAACGGGGCTGTCAAAAAAACTTCTCTCGTGCACTGTTGGATAAATTCTGAGGCTTCTTCATGAAAAAAGATGAACTCGCTATTATCCTAGAGCATATGCACTTTTTTTTTTGGCCTAGAAATTTCAACCCAGTGCAAGCAATTCTGACCCAGCCAAGATTTAAGGGCCCTGCCCATTGGGTCGGGGTTTCTGGATACCCAGCATTTCAAGTGGAACTGTTGTTCCTAAGCCAGTTGAGCCGCCAGATGTTTGGAAATCCTAGCCTTGTCAGCATAACTGCTGTGCACAATGGAGATATCTCATACACTGAAGACATTTGCAAAAGAACAGAAATATAGTAACCCCCAGACAGCTATGAAAACTACCTTGCATCCTGATAACTCATCCTGCAGATGACACAAAAGGGACTCGTGCGCTATCGGATAACAAAATTGGAAGGAGGGACGGTGATACTGAAGGAGACATAATGTAAATGGTCTTGACACTGATGGAGCAATTCTGCATAGAAACTGATCTTGATCTTCTTTTTTTGTCAGGTTCAATAAACCAATGATATATTTTTGGTCAAAATGACAATAAAATACAATCATTGGGTAACAGTAGCTGACTTCCTGATTATTTACTCTCTCACCAATTTTTATGTTATCTGGAAATGGCTGGGGAAAGACTTCTGTGCTCATCAATGTTGGTAAAATATTAAATATCAAGGAGCCATTGAACTTTCTGTGTTTAAAAATGTAATTCATTATTAAATAACAGTGTATTTAAAATATCGTATTAAAAAGATGCACCACTGAAGTTATGTTTCAATTTTATGAGTTTTCCAGCAGAAATGCCCTTGGACAAAACCATCAGCTGCCATGCTACTTTGCCTTCTTATAATTTTTGGACCGATATTTAAGGAGACATCCATCCTTTTCTCTAGGTAGATTTGATGGCTTGAAGCAGATACACAGCAGTACCCCATCACAGCTACTGTTCTTAGGATTTATGTTGCTAACTGAAATTCTAACTTTCAAAGTATTCAAGTTTGCATGACAAGGAATGATCTGAAGCTCTGTGGCAGCTAATGGGTCAAACAAGTTTCTCTTTATCCTAGAGCATTACAGTGCATTTCTGCAGTGGAGTGTGAGGATAAAAGCATAGTTTGAAGTTGTAATTTTTTTTTTTATTTTTTAGTTTGTGGGTTATGCTGTCTTGCCCCATAGCTTGTCCTATTGATTATGGATTTTCATCTTAGTTACGACTCTGGCCTTTGAATTGAAAACGAAGATCTCTGCTTCTGAGCAATGAGCTGAGTGCTCTCTCCGCTGGCTCTGTTGGATAATCCAGCTCTCACACTCTCATTATTATTACTATTGTTGTTGTTATTATTATTATTATTATTACAGCTGCATTAGTTCTTCAGAATTAGGACTACCTGCCTTTGTAACAGCGTAAAGTGACCTAATTATGAACCCAATTTGGCAGGCACTTTAAGAACAGAGAAGCAAGAGGCAGGTGCTGTTCCAAAGAGGGAGACCTGCGTTCAGCACTGCCACACTTTTCTATGATTCCACAAACTGAGGAGATTCAAGCCTAAGTATCCAGCTGGTGGAAGATGCTTTTTGATCCCTTTGCTGGAGGCAGGCTGAGGGCAGGAAGGTTTGGGAGATTGCTGGGAGCAGGGGAGGAAGCCCGGCTCTCACAGCTGAACTGAGGCACTCAGCTGAGCAAGTGGATCCCTTGAAAGTTTGGCTTATAGCAGGAAAATAGAAAAAAATATCCGGTATTAAACTGAACAAGTCCACTTCATGTAGGTCATTCTTATTTAAAATAAGAAGGAATGAGGCTTTTATAGACTCCTGTATTCTTAACTGGGAAAGCAGGATAGTTGTGCGGGTGGGCCTCTGCCCTTGTTCACACGAGCACAAAGGTGCAGGATTCAGCCAGTCTCATCAGACAGCACAAACCCGACGCAGATACTCAGGATTATGTAGGGGTGCATAACCTGCATGGCAAAGGTATACAACTGTAGGAAAAGCTATCAGAAAATGCAAGCTACAATATGTGGCTTCAGTTTATTTTAGTTCTTATTTTTTGTTTTAAATTTCATTTTCAAATCTTTCTTTTCCATTCATCAGGGATTACATGTCCTGGTTTATTTATCAAGTTATTTTCTCTATTATTTCCTTTCTCCAATATACCTGTTAAAGTCTTTTTGATTCGTCTTAAATACTTTGACTGGCATTAAATGGTTTTGCTTATTTCCATCTCTTATATTGTGCCCTCACATATGGCAACTGATTTCTTTTATTCTCTTTTCCTATGTTCAATATAATTTTTTTTCATATTTACAGCCACAGATTTTTATTCCTATTTCTTGTCAAATTACATCTGTGCTTGCTTCTATGTATTTTTTCTTTCCAAAGAAACTAGTGCCTTTTGTCTATCACTTTTATTTTCTCCAAGTTGCATTGTCTAGCTTTTATTCTGAGATACAGAAGCTGTTTATCCTTCCAAGATGCAAGCTGCAGGGTTATAGCAAGGATTCATTTGGACAATTCAAGCTGGCTAGCTCAGCATATAAAATTTCTCATCCACAACTTTTACAGGCTCCCCTGCATCCTGCAGCTAAACACAGCTCCCTCTCTTGGAGAAATAACGTAGTCCCTGCCTGAAAGCCACGCATGAACTGTCCCTGAGCAAAATTCACGTGGGTGAGGAGTCACAGCTGGGCCATGCCTGCTTTAGAGTAGCTCAAAGCATATGCAGACATCTCCCTTCATTTGAAACATTGAGAGTTCAGCTGGAATTGGCTCCTTTTAAAGTTGCTACTTTTTCTTATATTTCGATTAGGAGAGTAATAACCTTTGTCAGTCATGCTCATAGTACCTTTGGCTTGACGTACAGGGCTGCTCTTTCTGCCCCCTGGAAATTTGGTGAGTTATGAAGCAAGAAACCCAGCAAAAGGGCAAGATTTCTCTTATGTGAGAATTCTAAGTATTTACATATCTATCTACTACTTTACAAAAGGACATAAACCCAGCACACAGAAGTTCCCTTCCCTAATGCAAAACCACAACAATATATGTGAGCAAACAAAGTCTTACTAAAACAAGAGATTTTATAAACACCCTTAGGGAGAGACTGAGAGAAGACTCACGCCAGGTGTCTGTATCCCAGGTGGAAAGAGCTCATATATGATGGAGAAGAGCTCTGGAGGCTAGAAAAGAGCAGGTGTATATGAAAGACTTAGAATAAGGCTTCCTCTGCATGTACATACACAGAAAGATTATGTAGCAAGGGAGAGACCAGCCTTTTATCCGCAAGAAGACGATGAGAGCAGCCCCCCTCAGGAAGCACACATCCTGCATCAGCAGACAAACCCATTTTGCCCCTGCCCTGCCACCACTGCAGATTTGGGTTCGTGCAGCAAAGCCAAGCCTCTCTGCCAGCTGGAAAGCGTAGCCCAACCCCCGGAGCTGCACTGAGGCTGCTCACGAGCTGCACGTGGCTCAGGAGCTTCCCTGCTTTCATCCCTTTGGAATGAGTCAGCACCATCCACAACCACCCACATGGGAGACACTGGATTAGTCATTATTCTGGATTTGTGTTTCCTTTTGGTAGAGATCATCATGCAGGACCAAGAGTGGGAAGGTGATGGGATAGGTAAGGCAGAGGAGGAGGAGGGGGAGAATGGGTGAACACGTGCTCCCAGGGGTGCTATGTCATTCCCCCAGAGAGGTTTCTGTCGATTACCTGACCATACTCAGGGCATGGCAGTGTAACATCAATGGAGTTTTCCCAGTCTAGATGCAAGCAGACTATATGCTGGAATACACTGGCTGAATATGCTAGGACCACAAATCAATACAGACAAAGCATATTTACTATGCAGCCCTGGCCTGTCTTTGAGGATAAATTATTTTAAACAATGGCTCCAGGAGCTGTGATGCTCCCCTCTTTTTCACACCTGAAACTTCCCTCTTTACAGGATCATAAAGATGGGTTTAACAGAGCTGGCTCCCACTGATTTTAGTACAGGTATGGCAGACAGGGTCTCTTAATTAACTACAGTGGTACTTCATTCCTGTGAGCTCTGGTTCTATCTTGGATTTGACTTTTATTTTTGTGGGAGAAAATGAGCTCCTTCTAGATTCTTGGAATGCACTTCCCAAAAGCTGCAGCAGAAAAACTGGAATTAATTGAATATAAAGTGCTACTACACCTTCAGCTTGATTACACAAAAAGCTGTGCAATTGAAAGGACATCAGATCTGCTGAATTGTAACTAATAAAGAGCCATAAAGGAAATTAAATGAGATCACCAGTGTTACTCAAACGGACTCTAATGCTGTTTTCATAAAGTGTTACTAAGTTTGAAGATTGCTTGGTGGCTAATAGAGCAGTTCTACCACTCAACCGTTTGACCAAACTAGTCAGAGTTCTTAGGTTTCCCCATACTGTGTGAACACCTACAAGGTCAGCCCTGTAATTCACTATTCAGAGATGAAATATTGCAGAGTACCCGGTCTCATCTGGAAGCAGCGATAGTGTTGGTTTCACTGTGCCGGCTGCTATGGTGTTCATAAGCTTAAATGGTTTTAGGTTGGCTGCTAACTTGCAAACCTAGAGCCTAGTCTCACACATGAGATTTTCAAGTTCAAGGGTGTCACTCCAAGACATTTGGGGTAACCGAGGATAATTTTTGTACTGTCTAAACTTTGTAACCCCCTTGTAGGATTTGTAACCCAGAAGTAGGTGCTAGGTTACCCCTACCATGGGTAAGAACAGTGCCTTCCAATGATTCAGCAAACAATACAATCCATGCTGGTAATATCAGTATAGCCTCTTATCTCTCCAAGACTTCACGACATCCACCCGTTAGGCTTCCTGAGGAGGCTGTATGAGACCAGCTGTTTCTGAGCAAACCTAGCAAACATTCATAGGATGCAACCTTGCTTAGCCAGCAGTTCTGTTTTATACTTGCCCCCCAAAATGGCTACCTTTTATATTACAGAGTTTCCTAAGTTTGGGGGGAAATTGGATGCTTGTCTCATATATTCAAAGACTATCCAAGCCATGGTGCAAGTAGAAACTGCCTTCGGATGTAGCTCAGTGCATTTTTTGGTGCACTTTTGAACAAGAAATCTGGAAAAAAGAGTCTTGTAGGCTAACACTTAGGAACAACCAGGAAGAAAAGGTCCCTAAAATTGTGGCCTGTTCCTGTGATTGTTTCTACTCTTTTATGCAATATAAAAATGCATTGCTACTACTTTTATTTATCAAGTAACTTAGCATTTTGTGTCATTGCTATTCTAACTCACTAAAATCAAGTAAAAATAGAAATCTGGAGTGTTTAGTTGGCTCCAGGGCTTGATATCTGAGTTGCTATATTCTGGATTTCTTTTAATATCTAAGTATCAAAAGTGGAAGCGAACATGACAGCTGTGAAATACTCAATGTCAATTTGCAACATTTTAAAATAAAGATTGTGTGGCTTTGCAAAAGGAAATTTTACTGGATCTTAAATATAAAAGAACTTGTATGAGTAGCTGCACTTGTTCCCCTTTCGTTACCAGAGGATAGAATGGCAGGCCACTGTACCAAGGCAGACCACGTGCATGCAGGTGGCAATTTTAGACTCCAGGATGAAAACATGGTCAGACTTTTTCCCTAATCAGCACTGAGTGTAAGTTTCTCTTCCAGTTAATCCTGTGGGCCTTCAGAGCAAATTGATTTAAATGAGCCTGAAGGTGTAACAGTAACTGCCCGTTGTACAGGATATGCATTGCTAATTACTGCTGATGGTAATGATAATTACATGCAGTTACCTCTTAGAAGACTGGCTTTACCATTCACTCTAAAAAGAAAAAAAAAAGACTATATTTCCTTTATCTCCTTGATGCAGGCTGGCTCTTTCAATGCATAGCAAATGTGGTGCTTTTCCTTTTTGAAGACAAATGATGGTTTCAGTTCACCAACCCTATAGGTCCAGGCTGCTTCTTTGCAAGGCACTGTGATACACCACAGCCATCCAAAGTAAAAAGGCTTTTTTCTTTTCCTGAAGCTGTATTACTAGTGGAGCTACAGTGAGGAGCTTGTAACAGCTGGAGCAATTTTCTGAAGATGAAGTTAGTAATAGTGCTGCTGCTGGTCCCACCTCTTATAAAATGCCTATCACTTTTTTCATATAGTAGGGAATTGTAAATTAATTCTTGTGTCTCTGTGGGTTTGGAATAGAAATGATGCCTTCACAGTTCAACGAAGTGCAAAGTCTTTCATCAGTAGAAAGTCAGCCAAGGAATTGGATAGCAAAGGCCTCATACATTACAAAACAGTTGTTTACAATTAAGGCCAGGAGTAAGATGTGCACGAGTCTGTCATGTCTCTTTTTGTTTATTTAATCAGCCTGAAGCATAACATTAGATGGCTTGAAGTGGCATTGTTTTCTTGTCATGTCCTATGATTTGCTGTGTATTATGTGTACAGTATATGTACTGTATGAAAGAACTGCAATCAGTTAAAAATAGAGACATTTCATATTTTGCCTGTATCCTGATCAATAATCAGGACATTTTCACAAAAGCATTAATCTTCTAAAATAGTGACCACTGCTGCTGGGGGGGGGCGGAGATTATTTTGAAAGTTGTTAGAGGGAATCAGCTAACTACAAGGACATCAGCAGAATGAAATTGTGTGTGCCACAATCTTCCTCTGCAGTCACAGGGGCAAAGACTGTGGCAGCCTCTGCTGATATTTCTTTTTCTGTCTCACAAGACATACGTTTCAGGGAGAGCTGTGGATCACTGTGCGCCACGACAGAGAACTTTGTAACTGATGTAAGCTGAATGGAGTCAGAGCTGAACTGAAAGTAAGCTGGATATAAACCAAAAAGAGTCAGGTAGCTCGGTCAACATCAGCTCCTAAAGTCATGCTACCGCCAGTTTTAACAAGGATCTCAAAACAGCAGGTAACCTTATTTACCATATGCTAAGCACAGTGCAGCAGATGGACGATGGTGTTCTAGTCTTTTCTGTGCTTTCCATGCACTTGTCAATTCAAGCCCTGGGAAAAAGGCTGGTATCCATATTGATAGCACATGGATGTTCTCTAAGGGCTTGACTCTTTCATTGGTGCACTACTGCAGAATGAATTGAAAATCCTTTCTCTATAAATGTAAATGCAGTTAGTGATAGCTGGTAGTTCTGAAGATGGGTTTATTATGTCTGTCTCAAAGTTGTCAGAAGGTAAATTAAGCTTTAAAGAAGAGATCAGTGAGAGCTGATCAGCTGTTTGAAGTTTACTATGGAATATCATACGTAGAGATCTCCTCAAAGAAACTCGTAAACACAGGAAAAATCAACTCAGGTAGTAATGATGATTAGCTTGGGCACATCACTATTTCAGTAACATGCATGGGCCTTCAGTAACAAAATTAACTCCTTATCCGGCAATCTGAGAGTCGCTAGGTCTATGTTGCCAAGCTTTTTAAATAATCTTTTTTTTTTCTCCTCTGTGAAGTAAATCTTACATGATAGGCTCTAAATAGTGACAATGAAGTAGAAGACTAACAGCACTGTGACCCAGTAGCCAGTCGGTCTCCTTGGAGTTGACAGGTACAATAACAAAAAATGTTTGAGATTACTATTAAACATATCTTTAGCACATTTATCTGAAGTCCTTTTCTCTGCAAACAAGCTCTTTAGAAAGTAAAATTTACCGTAGTTTAGTCTGTTTCTGCAGTCTTTTACAAATCTGAGGACCAAGTCTGCTCAGGGATCTCCAATAAGTTTAAAGTAGTGTGGCAAGTATATTTTTTTTTGGAAACAAATTAGACAAGCCATAACATTTTCAAAGTGAGTTGGGAAGGAAAATAAAACTTCTACTACCATATCTGTATATTCATTATCAGATTTTAAAGGTTCTACTCAAACTTCTCTGATTCCTTTTATACATCTATTCTTGCAAACTGATAACAGAGGAGGGTTTAGAGTGCAGCTGTGGAATACCTTGCCAGTGGGTTCAAGGGGTTTCTGGGTAAGTACACAGAAGAGGAAAGTACTCAGTGCTGCTACATCTGAATATTGCACTGTCTCACTGGAGACATCCAATGACTGCAAACCATTGGAGCCCGGAAATGTCTTGATGCTTTCCTTGTCTTTATGTCCTTCCTGAGGCACTAGCTATTGGCCACTTCTAGTGACAGATCCTGGTTTGAAAAGACCTTTCCTCTGACCCAGTACAGTTTTAGTGACGTTACACACCTCTTTAGGTCAGGTTAGTCTTCTGATTGTGTAGTGAACTGAAGCAGCTCCATGTGGAACGAGCACGAGAGTCAGTGCAAAGAAAGAGCACATTGTGTGGGCAGGGAGGTTGGGACCTTGGCAGGTGTCAGCTGGGTTCACTTAAACTGCTATGGGATTGTAGGTTCCTTCTACAAACATGGTTTTTTTTTTTACACAGAAAACAAATATAATTTTATCTCATTTTAAATGAAAGCAGACATACCTTCAGGTCCTGGCCTCTTCATCAAGAAGGGCAATTTGTGAACTTCCTAGTTACTGCAGGCTTCTCAGTCATTGTACCACAACCAGCAGCAATGATTTGTTAGACTGTCATTAACAAACAATGCTTCTGCATGATCCTTGCTCCAACATTAGCTACCTTAGGAGAAGTGAGGCCTTGAACTTTTTCAAGTGGGTATTAAAAATCCCTTCCAGTGATGGCCTTATCTTTGGCCTTCTCCAAGGATGCAGATAATTAATTTCAGTGATATGCTAATGCTGGAACAGTTTCTAACACTGCTGAAACTTCAGTGAGATATATCAGTTAAACTGCAGCAAACACCTTTTGCTGGAACACTCAGCCCTATCTCATGGGAGATAAATCAGTTACATGTGTGAAATCATGTGTGCAAAATAACTGGATGCAATGACTTCAGCGTGGGATTTAGGTACCCCAGTTTAACAATAAGTTTATTCCATCAAACTGAAAATGCCTGGAAACAGAATTGTGGAATTCAGAAAAGCCTAAAACTCATGAAATTTCTCAGCTTACCACCTCAGACAGGTGCATGAGCATTTAAGTAGTAAAGTCTCATCTGTTACAAAAGCATCATTTGAAAGCTTCACACAAACCAACTCCCAGTAATTTTATAGGAGCTTTATGCTCTCACTATTGCTAACATTTGATTGTTTAGAGTAAAATAGATCTAGCTTGCTAAATCATGATTTCAACAAGTCTCATTAGTATCAAGGAACCTATATGGAGGACAGGGAAAGGAAGTTTCTCCAAAACTTTATTGTCATGTGTTTGTGGGTTGATTAAACTTCTACTTTTGTTTTCTTCAAATTATGATCTGCACTTTGGTCCCACATATAACTCAAATCAAATCAGAGAAGCAATGTAAGTTACATTTTTACCACATGTATTCAAACATGAATCTTTTGCATTCACTCAGCAGCCCACATGTTGTGGATATATCCCTAAGGCATGTGTCCAGTATAAGTAGCTGCTGCTATAATTTGGAACTGCAGAGAATTTAAGTAATATGCATTTATGAAACAAATATTAATGGCTCTATTGTCCCAAGTTTATGGATACACCTCAGTGTCTTGCTATAGAGAATGCCATGCAAGAGACATTGCTCACTATGAGCTTCTTGAAAAGAGCTTCACTAAATTATCTTTTCTGGAAGTTTACCTGCTATGTGTGTTGGGTTTTGTGTGGCAAGCTTTTGGTAGCCGGAGGGGCTACAGGGGTGGCTTCTGTGAGAAGTTGCCAGAAGCTTCCCCTGTGTCTGATAGAGCCAATGCCAGCTGGCTCTAAGACGGGCCCGCCGCTGGCCAAGGCCAAGCCAATCAACACCTCTGTGATAACATATTTAAGAAGGAAAACAGTTTAAAAAGCTTTTGCAGCCGGAGAGAGGAGTGAGAAGATGTAAGAAACTCTGCAGACACCAAGGTCAGTGCAGAAGGAGGGGGAGGAGGTGCTCCAGGCACCAGAGCAGAGATCCCCCTGCAGCCCGTGGTGAAGGCCATGGTGAAGCAGGCTGTCCCCCTGCAGCCCATGGAAGAAGGATGAGGGGGTGTAGAGATTCCACCTGCAGCCCGTGGAGGACCCCACGCCGGAGCAGGTGGAGGCACCTGAAGGAGGCTGCGGCCCGTGGGAAGCCCACGCTGGAGCAAGTTCCAGGCCGGACCGGTGGACCCGTGAAGAGGGGAGCCCACGCCAGGGCAGGTTTGCTGGCAGGACTTGTGACCCCGTGGGGGACCCCACGCTGGAGCAGTTTGCTCCTGAAGGTCTGCACCCCGTGGGAGAGACCATGCTGGAGCAGTTTGTGAAGGACTGTAGCCCGTGGGAGAGACTCCATGTTGGAGCAGGGGAACGATGAGAGGAGTCCTCCCCCTGAGGACAAAGAAGCGGCAGAGACAATGTGTGCTGAACTGACCGCAACCCCCATTCCCTGCCCCCTTGTGGGCTGAGGGGGGAGGAGGTTGAAGCCGGGAGTGAAGTCGAGCCCAGGAAGATGGGAGGGGTGGGGGGAGGTGTTTTAAGATTTGATTTTATTTTCTCATTGCTCTACTCTGTTTTGCTTGGTAATAAATTAGATGAATCTCCTCTCTACGTTCAGTCTGTTTTGCTCGTGACGGTAATTAGTGAGTGATCTCTCCCTGTCCTTATCTCGACCCAAGCCTTTTGTTATACTTCTCCTCCCCATCCCGCTGGGGGAGGGGTGACTAAGCGGCTGCGTGGCACCCAGCTACCGGCTGGGCCTAAACCACGACACTATGGAATGTGAAAAAGAAAGATTTCTCTTAAGTTACTTCCTTATCTTCTCCAATCAGAGGGTTCCAACACGTTGCACAGATCCCGATATGAGTTAGGTCAGCTAGCAAGGGAGTAAACGTGCACTATAGTGCTTCCACAGCTTGGGTTTGAACAGCAATTGGACTGGCTTGTGACACTGGGCTTGGACCTTCTCTGAGCTCTGTGTAACACTGAACTGATGGGCAATATTTAAGAAGAAATTTAATGGTAGAGGGAGATCTTCACAGAATGGTTGAGGTTGGAAGGTGGGTCCAAATACCTGATCAGGTAGGGACACCTAGACCCAGTTGCCCAGAACTATGTCCAGAAAGCTTTCAAATGTCTCCACTGATGGAGAACCACAAACTCTTTGGGCAACCTGTGCCAGTGCTTAGTCAACCTTGAAAGTAAAAAAGTTTTTCCTGATGTTCATGTGGACATCCTGTATGATATTTCCATTTGTGTCCATTGCCTCTTAAAAATCTTGGACTAGTATATTGAAATATGTGACTAAAAACTTTGTCTCTCTTGTATTCTTAGACATCATGGCAAAAAAATTTTCATCATGCTTATTCTGCTTTACTTAAGAAAAGGCAGTATAGTAGGTTAATGGTAAATGAATTGCTGATCTCCAAATGTCAGTCCTTTATCTACCTATATACTGATTTCTGAAAATACAATTTCAAATTCATCTCTGATATTCTTTTATGCTGCAAATTGTTGTTCTATGTAGTTTAAATAGCAGCTGGGACAATCTGATAAAAATGCACAGAAATATTAGCAGTTTTAATCCAAACATTTATCAGAGCTGTGAAGCCTGCAATTTTACGGTACAGAAAATATGAAATGTCTTTAGAGAACTTGAATGCCATAAGTTAACAGCTGCAACTTCATATAGCTGTGCCTCACTCTGCAATCATAAACTCAAGCTAGGAGTGCTCTTGCCAGTCTGAACACTCATGATCAATTTGAATAGAAATGATTCACTTAGGATTTGGGAAGCAAAGCAAAGAGGCTGAAATGAATTATTCACAAATTGCTCCTGAAGAGGTAAATATCATAAGGTCAGATCTTCTCAAACCGGTTATGAGCACTGCAGCAAAATCCCCATTAACCTAGGAGTGTGCTTTGGGTGGTGTGTTGGATCCATGTATTAAGAACAAGTTTTGAAATTTTCTCTTCATTAGGTAATGCCAAAGAGGCTCAAGGACATTGCACTGAAGGCTCAGTGAAACTGAATCAATCTCCTGCTCTTTTAGGCCTAGAATCATAGAATGGTTTTGGTTGGAAAGGACCTTAAAGATCATCTAGTTCCAACCCCCCTGCCATGGGCAGGGACACCCTCCACTAGACCAGGTTGCCCAAAGCCCCATCCAACCTGGCCTTGAACACTTCCAGGGATGGGGCATCCACAGCTTCTCCAAGTAACCTGTTCCAGGGCCTCACCACTCCCATAGAGAATTTTTTCCTAATATCTAATATAAAGCTACCCTTCTTCAGCTTAAGGCCATTCCCCCTTGTCCTATCACTACATGCCCTTGTGAACAGTCCCTCACCAGCTTTCCTGTAGGCCCCTTTAGTGCAGGACCTTGCGCTTGGCCTTTTGGAATTTCATGAGGGTTGCACAGTCCCACCTCTCAGGACTGTCAAGGTCCCTCTGGATGGCATCCCTTCCCTCCAGCGTGTTGACCACACCACACAGCTTGGTGTCATCGGCAAACTTGCTGAGGGTGCACTTGATCCCACTGTCCATGTTGCTGACAAAGATGTTAAACAGTGCCGGTCCCAGTACTGACCCTGAGGAATGCCACTCGTCACTGTTCTCCACTTGGACATTGAGCTGTTGACCACAACTCTTTAAGTGCGGCAATCCAGCCAATTCCTTATCCACCAAGCAGTCCATGTCTATCCAATTTAGAGACAAGGATGTCATGCGGGACAGTGTCAAAGGCTTTGCACAAGTCCAGGTAGATGACATCAGTTGCTCTTCCCTTATCCACCAATGCTGTAACCTCATCATAGAAGGCCACTAAATTTGTTAGGCACGATTTGCCCTTACAGAAGCCATGTTGGCTGTCACAAATCACTTCCTTATTTTCCATGTGCCTTAGCATAATTTCAAGGAGCATCTGCTCCATGATCTTGCTGGGCATGGAGGTGAGACTGACCCATCTATAGTTCCCCAGGTCTTGCTTTTTTCCCTTTTTAAAAATGGGGGGTATGTTTCCCCTTTCCCAGTTAGTGGGAACTTCACCGGACTGCCATGACTTCTCAAATATGTTAGATAGTGGCTTAGCCACTTCATCCGCCAGTTTCCTTAGAACCTGCAGATGCATCTCATCAGGTCCCATGGACTTGTGCACCTTCAGGTTCCTTAGATATTCATGAGCCTGATCTTCTCCTACAGTGGGCGGTTCTGCTTTCTCCCAGTCCCTGCCTTTGCCTTCTGTGACTTGAGCTATGTGGCTAGAGCACTTGCTGGTGAAGACTGAGGCAAAAAATTCATTGAGTACCTCAGACTTCTCCATATCCTGGTTAACCAAGTCTCACATTTCCTTCCAGAGAGAGCCCACATTTTCCGTAGTCTTCCTTTCACTGCTAACCTATAGAAGCTTTTCTTGTTGCCCTTGATGTCCCTGGCCAGGTTTAATTCTATCAGGGCTTTAGCTTTCCTAACCTGATCCTTGTCTGCTTAGACAGTTTCTCTGTATTCCTCCCAGGCTATCTGCACTTGCTTCCACCCTCTGTAGGCTTCCTTTTTGTGTTTGAGTTTGTCCAGGAGCTCCTTATTCATCCATGCAGGTCTCCTGGTGTTTTTGCCTGACTTCCTCTTTGTTGGGATGCATCACTCCTGAGCTTGCAGGAGGTGATATTCTTGAATACTAACCATCTTTCTTGGGCCCCTCTTCCCTCCAGGGCTTTATCCCATGGTACTCTACCAAGCAGATCCCTGAAGAGGCCAAAGTCTGCTCTCCTGAAGTCCAGGGTAGTGAGCTTGCTGTGCGCCCTCCTCGCTGCGCTAAGGATCTTGAACTCCACCATTTCATGGTCACTGCAGCCAAGGCTGCCCGTGAGCTTCACATTCCCTACCAGTCTTCCCTTGTTGGTGAGAACAAGGTCCAGCATGGCATCTATCCTCATTGGCTTCTCTATCACTTGGAAGAGGAAATTATCATCAATGCATTCCAGGAGCCTCCTGGATTGCTTATGCCCTGCTGTGTTGTCTGTCCAACAGATATTGGGTTGGTTGAAGTCCCCCATGAGGACCAGGGCTTGTGAATGTGAGGCTGCTCCTATCTGTCTATAGAGGGCCTCATCTACTCAGTCCTCCTTGTCAGGTGGCCTGTAGCAGACCTCCACTACAATGTCACCTGTCCCTGCCCTCCCTTTAATCCTGACCCATAAGCTCTTTGTTGGCTCCTCATCCATCCCCAGGTGGAGCTCCATGCACTCCAGTTGATCATTGACATAGAGGGTGACACCCTCTGCCTGTCCTTCCTAAAGAGCCTGTATCCTTCCATTCCAATATCGTCATAGGAGCCATCCCACCACATCTCCGTGATGCCAATAAGATCGTAGCCCTGCAGACATGCACGTGTCTCCAACTCCTCTTGTTTATTCCCCATGCGACCTGCATTTGCACAGAGGCATTGAAGTTGGGCCCCCGATGAAGCTGACTTACTGGCTGGAGTAGGCTTCTTAATATATTGCAATGCCTCTGAACCCTCTTTTCTCCCCTGCTAGTCCTGACTATTCCTCTGTGTTTTTTTGAACCAGATTGTCTAAGATATCACCTAAATTTATCCATGTGTCTCCAAAATTGCAAATGATAAGTTGGAGTTAAGCCAGACGACTTTAACAGGAATACGCGTAGTCGTGCCTGTTAGATCACAGCCTCTGTGATTTTTCTGATCAATGCAGAGAGATATTAATTTCAAATGCATATTTCATGCTTAGAGGTAACTTTGGCCCAATTTGTCCTTTTCATTGAAGATATATCTCAGCCTTCAGTTGTAGTTTGTAGCCAGGACTATATGAAGCCAGTATGTATCACCCAAAACCACCTGGAACCTGTCTGCTCACCTGAAGATTGTGCAAATGTTAAATTGGATAAAATCTCCTCTTTGAACACTATTAGGTGAGTTAAATGTGTCAGCCTTTATGTCTGGACGTGGGCAGGATAAATGGCTCTCATACAGGAAAACAGTGAGTAGTATTGTAGCTACTGCAGAAAATTTCACATATGCTCTACCGTGTTGTGTTGGCAAGGCTCCGAAGCAGCATAAAGAAAGGGCACATTGCTCACGGTGCTAGCACATATGATTAAAGATACAGCAAGACAAGTAGCAATCTCTCACAAGAGATTTAAAAATCACTTATTTAGAAAACCGATGCTTCCAAATCACTGAGCAAGATAAAAAGCCCACAGGGAAAACTTGATCTTATTATAATCTGAACTACCAGCTACTCTGCTACCATAGCCCAAAATATTCAGATGTTCTGGATACCTTCCAAAATCTGTGTCCCCATCAATCTTTAGATGTTGGTTTTAAGTGGTTGGGTTTTCTTCTTTCTTTTTTCTTATTCTAAAAGACATTTTTCAGTTGCTTTCATTCTTTTTCTTATGAATTTTTAAGAGCTATACAATGTATAAAACATGAAAATACTAATTTCCTGAACTAATTTCTTGTCACTTACCAAACGGAAACATGAGCTGTATGTTTATATCAGGAATAACAACACTCTGGTTGTTTGTTTGGAGCAGGTGCATATGTTACCAGATAAAAGCAGATATCTCACAACTGTTTTCCTTGACTTCTGAAACACCACCAGCTTCCGGTGATGAAATCTCTATAACTCTTCTTCTAATCTTGTTTGACTGTCTGTCGTTTTGGTTTTAATAGTGGCTCTGCTTTTCTGATATACCTGGTTACAGTAATCTCTTACAGTCGTTCTGTAGCCTCACGGGCTACTGCAACTGAATTAATTATAGCAAAGTGCTGCAATAGAACAGCAATAATGTTCTTTGAGGTGTGTATTACACCAGATTCCCAGATGGATGATTTTTTTAATAAACTCAGCTTCACCGCATGTATCAGTTTTCTCAACTGTCTAGAAACCAAGTTTACACGTGCAGCTCTCTCTCACACATTTGCGCATGATTTATCTGGGCTAAGGGACCACACTGATGTACATCAAGCAAAGGTGAAAAGCTGTTGCACATATAGGTAATTTTAATCCATTCCATTTTTAAATACCACAATAAATTTAATTTTCACAATAAATTAAATAGCCATATTCAGTTTACAAAATAGAATTACTTAGTGTGAAACCAGTATTTACAAACATTGTACACTATGTACACGATGTTCAGCTTTGTCAACACACAAGCATAGAAGGAAAAATTATTTGACCTTTTTTTGACATATGGTTGACATGCTACAAGTGACACTATGGTCCATACAATAAAACAATAGTGCAAACTCACCACAGGAACTCTGAAACAATGTAGTTGGTATGAGATAAGATATTAATTTCAAATAATAAGAAAATAGTACTATCCACTCTCATTGTAAAAATTCAGCACTGGGTTTAAAGTGTCAGTATTCCTTTAGCAATATACATACCAAATATAGCCTGAAGATTATGCTTTCTCACAGCTTCACAGACTTTTGACATGGATTTTTATGGCATAAACTAATGTTCTTCTTAGATCAGTAAGTATGTCACATAAACACTTCACTAAGCGAGAGGAACACTGACCCTTTTAACGGTGTCTGACTTTATCTCCCTAAATACCTCCTTTCCCTTTATTATTATATCTTAAGAGATGCAACTATGCTGACAGTAAATTTATGTTAGTTACTACTCTGTAGAAAAAATTGATCCCACCGTATATTTGGTCACACACTGCATATGTACACGTATGCATGAAAAAAGTTACTTTTATAGCCGTGTCTATGAAAAGTGCATATTTTAGCAGAGACATTTATTGCATGTCTCAGGTGCAACAGAAAGTGTTGTATGAAGTTTAATTTAGGGCCAGTTAAATGTCCTCCCAGTGATCTGGTAAAATTTTTGATTAAAAGGATGAAAGAACTTGCGCAATTTGGTAATGACAGAGGTATCCACCTCTGGATGGATGCGTCCCTTGCTACCCGCCAGGCACTTGTTAAAGACAATGTTAAATCGCAAGCAGTAAAACCCTCTGGTGGCATTGAAGTATAAATTGTACTGACTTATCCTTGGAGGAAGATTTAGGAACTTCTCGACCAGCTGGAGTTCTGGCAGTGGTTCTGTGATGAGCCGGTCTCCGTCCACGATATGAAACTGCTCGATTGGGAAGTATTTTAACCATCTCTCCAGATGTTTTGTGTAGATGCTGGTTCTCACCGCCTTATACTTAGTGTTCACTTCGCAGGTGTTAGGATCAATAGCCAGCTTCTCAAATTTGTAGTAAGTTTTATTCTTTCTTTCCTTACCTTCCAGCACCTGAGTGTAATCCGAAATAGCTCGTGTGGTAGGTTCCCTGACAATGATCAATAATTTGATAGATGAATTCATTTTGTAAATCCTTTCAGGTACTTCCTCGGTGATAAAATACGCGGGGCTTTTCTCAATTGTTATTTGATGAGGGTAAGAAAAAGGCATTTTTTTCCGGTACCACTCAATCCCCTTGGCATAGTTCTCATCATTGTCAAAGAAGTGAATCTCTTGAGAAGCTTTGACCACTGCGGGGTGAAGGTTCAGCATCTCCAGCAGCGCTCGGGTGCCTCCTTTCCGCACCCCAATGATAATGGCCTTGGGAAGCTGCTGAACCAGATTGTGCAGTCGAATTTGTTCCTTGGTGGCATTGCCCTTTCGGAACTCGTGGAGCAGCCCTCGCTTGAACTGCAGAGCTCGCAGCGGGATTTCGTCCTGGCTGCGGGGTCCAAATCGACCGTCGATGGGGCAGAGGGGCTGCAATCTGCAAGCAAGATAAGAGGTATTTGTAAGACAAGGGTATCTCTCAAGGCAAGTTTTCTGTGTAAGGCAGTCACGCTCATGGAAACCTTTCACAATGTGATGTGATGTGTGCATCTTTCAACTTTTATTTTATTCTGCCAGTGATTAAATTGTTTGTGAATAGTTTGATTATTTATTCTAGTGTTTTGCTATGATTTGGCTGAGCAACTCCTAACTCTACCCTTCTGCTCTTTTCAAGCGTAAGTACTCTGATTACCGTTCTTGGGGTTTCTTGAACCTTATCTCACCTCGCACGTTGCTGATTACTATGTGATTGCTTTGGCAGTTTTTAAGACATTCTAAGATTAATTTTCTTTGGTCATTTTGATCTGAAAATCCAGTTCATTTAAGTCATCTTTTTCCAACACTTTTCCTGTTCTAGCCTGAATTATTTCCTGTGCTTCCCATTGTGTTGAGTTTATTAGCTGTAGATCCACAGATGGTCTGTTTAGTGAAGAGGACCAAAAGGGACGAAAAACAGCTCTCTAGGCATCACCTTTCAGTTTTTTCCCTCCTGTTCAGAAGGTGTCTGGTGTTTTCCCTGGGACAAAATCAGAAAGACCAAGGTTCTGAATCAGGCATGATTAGCAAGGCACAGAAAGAACAGCAAGAAAAGTTTTTAAAAATGCATCTCTTGCATCATTACATCAATGATTTTTTATCATCACTTATGTGTCCTCCCACTGAACCTCATTTTGTGCCTTACTGTTTCTTATTTGGCCCCTGTGTTTTTGTGCTATTCTTTTATATTCATCTCAAATTATTTCACCTACTTTCCACTTTTCTAATGCTTCCTTCTTGTATTTGATGTCACTGAATGCAAGAAATGATTCAGTAAGAAAAATGTTAAAGTTTTGCTACTACTGAACCTTGAATAAGCTCTCACGCTACTCCCAAATCAGCACTTTGGTTATTATACAGGCCAATATTACACTGAAGATGAAATTGGTGTGTAGAGAGAGCTTCCAAAGTCCTACAGAAAAATATCATTAGTAATTTTGTGGAGCCATGCTCTCCAAAATTAAGGGTATGTAAGAACAAAGGTTGCCTAGGCAATTTTAATATGAGCTCGCTGTGCATATATATATTATGATACGGTTTTTAAATTACATGGCCACATGCTATTATTTTTCACAGGACCCCTGCCTCAATCAGTATAGCAGATGGGCAATGCTCATTAATAGCTGTTTAGGTATTCAGTATTTATTCTGGTTTCTCAGCATGTGGCCCCTCACTCATTTACTGTATATTATTCAAACCCTGCTTTCAGGACAGAGTTATTTATTTCTTTATGGCTTTTCCATCCATCACTGCTTGTTGGGGTCTCTAATTTGACACTGATGCTAGGACAATGGATGGTTGGGACAAAGTAAGTTTGATCCCCGTGGCTGACCCGCTAGCTGTTTCCTTGATTATCCAGATGCTGAGAGATAAAGCCTGTCCGGACAGAGATGAAGAAACAACCCAGATGACATTGCTGGGTTCACATTAGCTCTAGCTAAGTCCTGCAGGCTAATTACAAAGTTTGATGAGAAGTGAGTTCCTGTTGTTACTTCTTTTCTCAGGTTTCCAGTGTCATCTTTTCCTTTGCTCTCTGCCATCTCCTAAGAGCCTGACTTGGTCACAAAGACTGAAGCATTGCAACACCGATGCAAACTTGCCAATAATAAAAAACCAAAAACAACAACAGAAAAAAAAACCAACACAGAATAAGCAGAAAGCAATGTCTTGACTTTACATTGCTACAGTTTGGTCAGACTGTGGTGTGGCTGGTAAGACGGTCTTTCTGCAGTAGCAAGGTGGTAGTTAAAAGCATAAGAAACAGAAGCTGCAATTGCTATCTGTGTTCTTCTCTTCCCTCTCCTCTTCCCTCTCCTTCTGTGTATTTGTTATTTGTTTTCAAGCAAAAAGGATTCCACAACAGCAGTTCCAGACCCATCTCAACTAATTTTATCTCTTCTGCTCAAAAAGACAGTTAGCACTGCCTTCAGTGTAACACAACAGCTTGTCAAACAGGGTGGTTTCCTTTAAAAGTAAATAAATATTCAAGATATCCTCTAGCCTACGGGAAAAGATTGGATGTTGTTAAAAGTCCTTCCTCAACACTTTACATTTCAGTTTTTTTTCTCTTTCCCCTTTCTTCTCCTCTCCCTAAACAATAAAAAACATCCTTTAAAAGATCCTGGCAGTGGTGGTATTAAGCAGGCTGTCAGATCTTGGTAGTTGAATCCCCAGATGTAACTATTTGCTGTTATATCGCTACATGTTAATATTTTTGATTCTCTGAGTAATTTTTTCCATTAAAATAAAAGTCCTTTGCAAAGAAAGACTATATGACATTTATTATATCACTGAACTTGCTCTCCCCAAACAGGCAGTTTCTCAAATTGCTACAGTAAAACTCCACAAATATTCTTCTTGAGAAAACCCACCATAGAACAATTCATCTCAGGAAACTGTATTTTTTACTAATTTCAAAACAACTAAAGTATGCCCGGGCAATCTTAATGACAAGTAGCAGTGCCCTCGCTCCTGATCCAGAATACTTGCTGATTGACTTCTAATGTAGGTGCCAAAAGATTATGAGCCTGGTTCCAGCAGGAGCGTTTTGGAGCACTGAAACCAGGCACAGAGGCTCCCCATACTGCCAACGAGGGAGTCAGGCAACTCAAAGACTTGTCCAGATCTTCTCAAAATTGCCAGGCACCGAATCTGAGCTTCCACATGCGAAGTAGCTCCATGCACTCAGGATCTGCAGGACAGTGGCCTCCCCTGGAGGGAAGTGCTCAGCTCATCTGACTTTATGACTCAATGAATCAGATAAGCTAGTGGTAATTTCCCTTCGGGCCTAAGAAAACTCAAAACATTCCCGTTTAAGAGCCTAATATGAGGCTATTAAATGTGGGCCATCCCCAGCTCTCTTGTTCAAATTGGATCAGCATAAATTAAACATGAATGAATCTGGATTTCTTCCTCAACAATTAGTTATTCCAAAGTCTATCGAAGCCACTCAGTGTCCTTTTACTGACAGATTCAACAAATTTTGATTGTACCCTAGTGCTAAGGCAGAAGAACATTTCCAGTTAACTCATCTGTCTCATGCTTCCTAGTGCTTTTTTCTCTCTCTCTTTCATAACAAGTCCAAGTAAAGGGCTGCATTTTAGCAGTTTGGTATTTTCCACATTGGGTAATATAAGAGAATGAAACTGCATTTTACTGCCATTGGCAACATTATATATGAAACCAGTGGAATTCACTGATGCAGTAGGTCAGTGAGTCAAATACTGTGGCAAGATAATTTTATAGCCATCAGTAAATTCTGTAGATGTGCAAGCATAGATAATAGCATAAGGTTAATTAGATTTAATGCCTCTGAGCATAAAATATACTTTTGTGGGGACCAGTAAGGAATTCTGCCTCCATTTACAGAATCACATTAGTCTCAGTGAAGTTTTCACCTCTGCAGCATCAGAGATGCTTTGACCACCAGTGGAAAGAAGATATAAATTCTGGGGCTTACTTTGCAATGCACTTGGTCCTAGCTAGTACACGGTCTCCCTCTTCTTCTGGAGTGGATTTAAGCAGCTGACGAAGGCACCCAGGGATCTCAGATGGAGCTCAACATTACCTAGCAATGGACACTAGGTAGCTCTGTTTTGAATTCGTTTTCCATGTGCTGCATATTCACACAGCACTGTGTCACAATTTTGAACTCAACTAATATTTTCCATCATTTAAAAGAAAAGCACTATTAGAGTATTAGCACTGGCAAGCTGTCTACCAGCTTCTGGAAATCTCTAAGTGTTGTTTCATTCATTCATTCAAAACAGTGGGTTTTTATCCTGTCTTTGTGTAGCACCTACTAGGGCAATCCCAGGCTGTTTTGAAGGTGACAGAAACAGCAATGTCAATAACCAGTCTAAACTCAGCCTGGTCAAAAGTGCCAAATACTCTTTTGATTTCCTCTGCTGGATTTTCTACTGTTCTCCAGGAAATCACTTGCAGAGAAAGCCCACTTATTTAGCACATTCAACTCCAGAAAATACTGGCTAATTAACATAGTTAAAATTCTCAAACCCTGAAGCAATCTTTCAAGTGAAATAGTATTCAAAACTTGACGAGCTACTCTGCAGGCTCATACTTAATTTTAACTACCACTGTAGCACATTAATTGCTTGCTCATAAATTTAGAAAGACGATATATAAATACATCATAACTGTTTTGCTGAAACTAGAGGTCAACACACAGATGCACACAGACAGAAATGAGCTACTGTAATGACATTTTTACTGGATGCTGTTTTATTTCTTCTCTGAAAACAAGTGCCAATGTGCTTAGAATACAAATGGACAGACCGAAATACTTTGACAGGGATGACCCACAACTATTTTCCTACTCTCTTCTCCAAAGGGGAAGGAAGAACAATGAAAACCAGTACTAGATTAGACAGTCTTTCTGTCTTTCTATACATGACTAGACACTAACAAAACAAACAAAAAAAAAAAAGGAGAAAAAAAAACCAAGAAAGAAATCAAACCCTTTAAGCAAAACCCAAGAAAATCTGAGCCTATTTGTAATTAAGAGAGCAGCTACTTAATGACTTACCTATCCAAGCTCCCAACTCTGGCAACTAGATATAGGAGACTTCCAATAGCAAGGCTGCCTAGCACAAAGAGCTTCTGTCTCAGCAACGCCTGCTGTTTGAATAGCATGGCCCTCCATCAATCTTCAGGACTTCTTCAGTCTGCAGACACAAGAACAGACAAAACACTCATCAGAAAGCAGTATGCAGGGTGATGTTTAATCAGTTGTTTTAAGTCATTAAGCTACACTTGCAAAAACTTTTCAAGCTGCAAAATAGTTAAAACTTTTTTGTTTGGTACTGTTTTTCTGTCCCACATGGTAACACCAGGCAATGTGTCTGGAATATAGTGATAATTCTGGAAGTGATAGTTCAGCTACATCCACCATTACTAGGGCTGTCTGATAGCCATACCGTGGGTCTTGACTGTGTAGAGGCTTGCATAGGATCTCTTGTTAGGTAAATATGTTTAGACTCTAAGCCCTTCAAAATCAGCCTGGGCTAGATTTCAACAAATATTTAAATGTTTTGCTGCCAACTGAGTCATTGTAACCAGGAGTTAGGCTTGCAGGTTCTGTGCACACTGTATGGGGGCACGTTTACTGTGATTCTAGTCTTAATAGAGTCTAAGCTGGAGGGAAATCTAACCAATGTATTTCCTGATCTGTGCCAGCAAGCCTCTGATGGCAGATCTGAGAAGATGTAGCTGAGGTGGGCTCAATGACCATTTTCTGACACCAGCTCATCCTATCAGCTCTACCTGTGCTGGATGTTAGCTTGGGCTGTTCTATGGAGAAACCCTTAAGCACTTCATCTGTCTGCCTGTCTTGAGGCTGTCGTCTCAAAACCTGATGGGACACAAACTGGAATCCTTGAAGTAAGCATGCCCATATCCACAGATTTCAGCAACACCAATGCATAAACAATTTTCCTTCTCTGATGTACACCAGGGACCATCTAAAGCTCACAAATGAGCTTTGCTTCCAAGACTTTAGATATAAGGCAAGCATGAGTCAAACAATGTTACCTTGTGCCAAGAAAATTTAACCAAAATAACCAGGTGGTAAGGTAGTAGGAAGTGCTGAGTAAAACTATTTGTCTTTAGTCTGACTCTTCCCTAGGCATTAGGTTTGTGTTCAGGACTGCAGACCTGTTTAAGAGACTCAGAGCTACATGCCTAATACCTTCTTACAAGAACTGAGGAGAAAGATCAGCCCTCCTTTCAGAGCATAGCCAAAGATGACATGGTTCTTCACTCTGTGCCAGTCCTGGGCTTTCATATAAACATACAGAAGACTAAAGTTCAAATCCTCTCACTGGCTTAGGCGATGTAAAGCCATATTGTCTACCTACCAAATGAATGCTTTAATTTCCAAATAGATCCTTTTGATATAAACCCCACAAATATAAACTGGAATCACCTGAATTGCCCATCCATATTCTCAGTCCCTCAACCAGGGACTGTTTAATGTATTATTGAGTAGTTTCAACAGAAACTGCTTTTTTTTTCTGAATTTTGACTGGACTTACTTTGAACAATTTTTGATGTCAAGTTTTACCACTAGTAAAGCTCCTTTTGCAGCTCACTTTCTTCTTTTCCAGCCTTAGGACTTGCATCAGGCAAGACTGGGAGAGATTATTATAAGCCTATAACTGTATACAGAAGCAGAATGGGTAGTGAGAATGCAAGGCTTGACTGGTCACTGTTAAACTGAGCCTGCAAATGTTTCTTTGTCCTACACATACTGTTAAATTTTTGGCCCAGAAAGCTCTCATGAGACTCCAGAACACAGTCTGGGAGCTACTACAAGCCAGGGACCATTCCCAATAGACAGCATGCATGCAGCCTGCCTGCCTAAGTGCTGGCTGAGTTTTATGGTATGGATGCAGATCACTCCGTATTGGTTGTCTTCAACCAATAGAATAGTCATTCCCAAGCACATTTATTTTATTGCTATATAGAAAGCCTTTGTAAGACCAGCACATCATCTCTTGATAAAAGAGCCATGCAACATTGAAGGTCTGAGTCTGACTGAGTCTCTAACACACTTCTGGCGTGCTAATAATAATAAGAACTCCTTATACAGCCAGGCCATAGCTCAGGATAACTTCTTATACAGGATAACCTATCATACAGAATATATTGCTTTTTACATAGATAAAAGGAACTCTATAATAAGAATTGTTAGATAAGATCCTTATTGCAACAAGAATCATATCAAACACAGAGCAAAAGGAGTTTGCAATGTAAATACAGAGAGAGAAGAGGTATTATCATCCTTTAAAAATAAATGAGGAGCAGAGGTACAGAGAGATTAAGTGATTTGCTCAAGGTCACAGAGAAAACCTGTAGCACCAGTGGGATTCAGTGCGAAATGTCAGAATTCCTATCTAGTGCCTTAACTACATGATAAACTTTTGCCTTTTTTGTAGTATACTTTTTCTTAACATTGAAATATAAACATACATATGACATATAAATGAGGAATTCTAGACATTGAGCAAAAGAGAAGACCCATAGCTGAAGCCTAATTATTAAGAAAAATGCACAGATACTGTATGTAGATATGCTACTGCTAATTACTCTTTTAATTAAGTTATTTAATTAAAAAGAGGAAAGAGAAGCACATGCTGCTGCTGCTGATTATGATGATGATAATAGCAAATTTTCATAGGTTTCCAGTTTTAAATCCTTCAATGCTGTTGTCTCTACATAAAAGTATCATTTCAGTGTTACAACAACTAGTTCTGAACTTCATCTCTCAGAGAACATATACATATGCAGCCCGCTGTACATGAAACTAAAGTGCTGTCCACGTGTTCTCCCTTATACAGGCTCTTGGACCCCAGTTAACCAACCAACAAAAAAAGAGGAACTCCAAAACCGAAAAACAAACCAGCAAACCAAAGCTGTTCCATTTGCTCTGTGTTTGTATGTACCTGAGTACAGAAAACTTTTCCACAGAATAATAAGTACTAAACACCCAACAGAAATGCAAATATAACATTATTCATTTGCTTGTTTCATTTCTGTTATCACTTTCAGCATCTAATTTTAAGTCCATGGAAAGAGTTTTATTCCAGAGAAGCTGTGACCTCTATAATACTTTCCTCAGATGTTAGATTTTTTGACGAAAAAAAAATGTAGAGAAATAATATCTCAGCTTCAGAAATGGCTACATATTGCAATGGATGTACTGAGATAGCTCTATGTGACAGAGGAAAAGACTGAAGGAAGACTTCTATTTAAGCCACAGAGTTAATACAACCAGAATGTGATTAAGGTGAAGGTCCCTAAGGCAGAAATGTTGCTGGAGACTAACATGGCAACACTTAAGCGAAATGGAAAGAAGAAATGAAAAGGAAGAAATGAAAATTCTGGGGCACGTTATAAGCTGCACAAAGTTTTCTATCAGGAACGTGTACTTTTAAACCTAACAAAAAGCTGGAAGGCAAGATAAAATGTAATCCAAAGTGACAAGCTTTTAGCAGTTATTTGAGGCAAATAAGTGTGTTATTTTAAAAATTTTGCTCTCTGTTAGGGACGACAGCTGAACTGGCACAGAAGCTGCTGACCGGTAGGAGGAGGGTTGGGAAAGCCACAGGCAGAACTCTCCTGGCAGCTGGATGCTGAAGATGAAACCTCCTGCCACGAGAGATGACAATATACACACAGCACATCTCCAGTGGGCTTACACTTGACATATTTATCTTTAACAATCTAGTTAAATATGCACACGAGGAAAGTCTCTTCCTGGATATCCAGGAGAGTCACAATACACAAAGAACAGTGCAAACAATTCACAACGTAGCATGCATAATTTCTAGAACTGAAAGTGTGTGCAACATTATGTAGAGAAAAAAATGTAATGTGGTTTGTGATTTCAGATGCACAGCTGATCTAACTTGTTAGATTGACACGGCAAATTTAAATAAAGAAGCTTCATTTAGCACTAGAAAGTGGCCTTATCAGAGTATTGATGTGAATGTCTCACCCAATCCTGTTCCCCATGTTCCCAGCCCTGCTGATCAGAGGACTGGGGTTATTGAGTGAATTGCCAAGAGAAGACGGCACAACTATGTAAAACTGTGATGATAATACCAATTGAAAAACAGATGGACTGTTCCTGACAAGATGAAGTGATCATGGGTAAAGGAAGATATTGCATGTGCTGGCCAAATAATGTGAATTTTCGATGAACTCGTAAAAGTTAGTTTTAGGTTCAAGTTAGTTCAAAGCCAAATGAATATGAGAAAACAGAAAAATGCATACCACTAATGACAGTATTACTGATAAAAGTCTGAATTTGATAACACCACAAAGCGTGCACAAGCACTGAAAACAGAAGCTGTTGCTATAATCACCTATTCCAAATAAACAGACAAGAAGATCACCAGGAAGTTATTTGAAAATTATCAGAGGGAAATTTTTGGACACATGAAGCAGAGATGAGAAGATGCTATTGATAAATGAATAACATGTGGTTAATTATGGAGAGAAGTATACGAAAGGAAGGCAACATATAATCCTTTGGTAAAAGACTGAAGAGATACAGTCTTGATGGAGTGATGTGATTAATCAAAGTGAAGTACAAACCACAGGCAAATATGCACAAAGGAGGATGGAAAAAATAATAAATAAGAGGTGTGTTTTAAATTGAATTTATCAATCAGTTGGCATAGATTTTTTTGATTTTGCACACCAGCAGGGGTCATCTGTTGACCAACAAATATTTGTCTTCATACATTGCAAAAAGATCTTTGAGTTAAATCTGTGAGATTTAAATACAGAGACTGAGAAAACAAGTCAGGGAACTGATCACTTGGCACGTTTCCTTTTCTCTTGATTTTGCATTATGTTTCTTGAATGTTAACTACAGCTTCTTACATTTGTCACTGTAAGTAAAATTCATACAAATCAAGCATTTAGACTTTTTCTGGGGCAGGAAATCACACGGCATTTGGGAAAGGAGGGAATTTATCCCTCAAATTGTGTGCATCAGCTCATCAGCTCATGATCATAGAATCACAGAATACCAGATTGGAAGGGACCTCAAGGATCATCTGGTCCAACCTTTCCTGGCAAAAGCTCCATCTAGACAAAAGCATGGTCTGGACAAGATGCCCCAGCACCCCATCCAGCCAAATCTCAAAAGTGTCCAGTGTTGGAGAATCCACTGCTTCCCTGGGGAAGTTATTCTGATTGCCGATTGTTCTCAGTGTGTAAAATTTTCCTCTAGTGTCCAGTTGGAATCTCCCCAGGAGTAACTTGCACCCATTACCCTTCGTCTTTTCCATCTTCTTTGTAGACACCCTTCAGGTACTGGAACATGACAATGAGGTCACCCCTAAGCCTTCTTTTCTCAAGGTCAAACAAACCCAGTTCTCTCAGCCTTTCCTCATATGGCAGGCTTCCGAGTCCTTTGACCATCCTGGTGGCCCTCCTCTGGACCCACTCCAGCCTGGCCACATCTTTTTTGTATAGTGGGGACCAAAACTGAACACAGTATTCCAGGTGTGGCCTGACAAGCACTGAGTGGGATAATGACTTCTTTATCTTTGCTGGTGATGCCATTGTTGATGCAGCCCAGCATCCTGTTGGCCTTTTTTGCTGCTGTAGCACACTGTTCACTCATATTGAGCTTGTTGTCCACCAGGACCCCGAGATCCCTCTCCACAGAGCTGCTCTCCAGCCAGGTGGATCCCAGTCTGTGCTGCACTCCTGGATTATTTTTTCCCAGGTGCAAGACCTCACACTTGTCCTTGTTGAACTTCATAAAGCTCTTGTAAGCCAGGTCCCATCCACCACACAGACCACTTGTCTAGACCATAACGCATCATGATCTTCTTCTGGTCATGCTCCTGCTCCTTCCTTAGTCTCGTCCAGGTCCTCCCCCTCCCCTTGTGCTATCTTACCACTGATGAAGGTCTAGGCCAGTGGCAAGTAAAAAATACAGTCCTGATATCCAGCATCGAAGTTAACAGTTAATCATGATTCTGTAGCTAAGAAGTTACAGATAGTCCTTCATAATTCTACAGTTAAGAATCTCACAGATAATTTTGCAAATAGTTGCTAGGTACTGCTAAGGATGACTATTGTATAGTCCTACCATTATGTTAGTTAATATTCACCCAAACAATGTGTCAATTAAGACGTGATTGTCAAGAGGTAGAAGAAATCGTTAGTCTGATCAACAGACCCTGAAGAACCATTTGGAAGTGCCAGAAATATTGAGAAACTAGGGGAAAGGTAATTTGGGCCAGGGTCTCTGCGACCACCAACCCATGAGCCCCCTACCCAAATTATACCACCTACTCAAAAGATAAAGGCAGAGAAAAGAACTGAGCTTGCATTCTGGTTTGCATACTAGGCGAAGAAATACCAACCAATCATTGTAACTGGGAGTGTATTAATTTGTAACATTTGTATATAAATATGACAAGAGAACCTGTGTTAGGTGTGCTTGATTTGTGGAAATCCACTGAGCACCCGGGCCTGAATAAAAAGCAATATCTCTCCTGTGTGTGTGAGAATTGACTTATTGCACACCGGGCACTGAATCTGCTTTTCGGACAACAGTCCCACTGTGCTTTTTCCTCAGTACCCTTCACTTCGATGGCTTAATTGCAACAGTACTACTGCACCATGTGGACTGTATTAAAGAGAATAATCATGATAAAGCAGAACATGATTTTTCTTTAGAGAGAGGGTTTTTCATTCCTAATAGCACTGAACAGCCTTAGAACAGACAAAATTCTTCCCCTTTTTGACACAGTAAAATGAAATGGATAATGGGGACTGAAAGCTTTGAAAATACCATTTTTTCTGTGGGAATGGCAAAGTGCTGAGCCTGCAGAAATGGAATTTGGATTTAATTATTTTTTTTAAAAAATTTCCTTAATGGTTCATATTTTCAATATCAAAAGGAAATTTAATTCTGATGAGTAATTACAGTGTTTCAATTTTTTATCTCTAGCATAAGAGTGAGATGAGATGAAATAAGATTAATGCACACTTGCTCAATTCAAGTTATGAAGGAAGAAAAGAAGGAAATATATTCACAACATGGAACAAGTTCACAGATTCGGGTAGATGTCCCTGTGTACTAAAGACGTCCTTTTCTCCTTGTGACTTATATTGACTAAAACAGTGGAGAAGAACATGTCAGCAAAGTTGACGGAAAATAGTAAATGATGCAGATAAACTCCAACATAAAGATTTCCTATAATCTTATGCCACAGCTGTGACAATAACTTAAAAATACCTTTTTTTTTGTCTGCTATTGTAGAGTTTTGACATTTAGGACTGCCTTTAAACTGTCCTTGAAGCCAGTCCTTTGTATAAAGAAGTGGTAAGACCCTTTCCCCAGAAAGGTTTCTTTACTCTGGGAGACCATCCGGAGCATCTGTATGCGGATACTAGATAAGAAAACATATGTTCATTTCACAGAAGTTAGCACACTATCAGTGCTGAAAGAGCATTTGTCATTCGTAATCCCAAGCCCATCACGCTGGCTTGGGTGGTACACCCAGATATCTGGGTTCTCTCAAGCCTATAGAGAGTGATAATGGCTATTTATTTAGTCCACTGCCCACAGGATATTTAACTCCAGACACCCTCAAGACTCATCTATCCATAGTTTTACTATCTCTAGGTAGTTACTGCATCAAGTGACAACAGTACAGAAGGCCATAGCCAGCTCTTCATCACATTTCTTTCTCAGCCAGACCCCATTTTTTTTTTTTTTTGCATCTTACTGAAAGACATTGAGCAAGATGGCGTTGGGAAGAGCGAAACAACTCCAAAGCTTGCTATTGCCTTTGCAGTGCCCTGTGCCAAACAGATCTGCTGCCAGATTGTCAGAATAGTTAGGAATCTCAGACGCTTTGATGCCCTTGAGGTCTCAGACACATCTGCTTAGGAAAACTGCCTTATTGCATCTGAGCTGGCGAGGCAGGCGGCCGCGTTCTGCTGAATGATGACTAGGTTGCCATGATCCACGCACAGCTACAGTGCTGCAGGAACACTTCCAAGCACGTAGATCTTAATAGGAGTTCATTAGTCCTAAATACAGATGCCTGTCTCCTTGCCAGCATCCTGAGTATATTACCCTGCACTGCTCTTCATAGAGCATGAGATTAATCTGATAGGGTTGGACCTTTTCTTCGAATTAATGGTGTTTCCCCAGCTACTTCCCTCCTTTTCTTCTGAAATGATCACCTTCCTTGTCTGCTCCATTTCTCAGAAATGGTGGAGCTGATGACACTGAGATAGAAAACCCGTGGACCTGCAATTCTAACTGTAGAAATGTTATAATAGATATTAATTTCAGTGTCTTCAAAAGTGAAAACCAGCCTCATTTCTTCCAGCTGGTATTACAACAGCTGCAACTAAAAATAGCAATCAAAAAGGAAAAAGGAGGCTGAGGAGCAAAATGCAGTGAAATGGAAGAAGGAGGAATGACTGCAAAAGTTAAAAAAAGAAATCATAAGGGGAGGCCAAGAGCACTGTCACATTAGGAGTAAGCAGTTTGTTTGTCAGCTCTGGGAAAGACTTAAACAAGAAGATTATGAGTCCTCAGAGAGAAAGGTAAGCAGGTAGATATTCAGAGCTTTCTTCTTCATTTAGAGTACTGTCTTTGTCATGAACAGTTTCACTGCATTGAGTAGGATATGAAAGCAGGGTGGTATTGCTAATATGATTCAGTGTGAAATAAAGTTACTTTTTTCCACATATTTGTAGTTTTAAAAAGTTCTTTTCCACTACTTGGAGTCACACTTGCAGACTATTGCTCCTTTTTTTTTTTCCTCCTGGAAAAAGTTGTCATTTCCCAAATAATTGCATACCTCAAATAAGACATATGAAAGAATATTTGAAGGTTCTTTAATTAATTACAACTAACAGACAATTTAAGTAATTCTCCTCTTAGTTATTACGGTGGCAAAATTTAGATGGCTTCCTGCATCCTTACAGCCCTGTTTTCTGTGACTTTTCTTCAGAAAAGCAGCAAAACTGACTTAAATGCAAAACATTACTAAGAGTCAAAAGCATTGATGGGAAAACTTAACCAAGCTGGAAATATATTTTGCTGGTACACTGCATTTACAGTGAAAAACACCTAAGTAGATTTTTGCTCATAGCGTTTACTCCCAGAGAGAAAAAATTCCAATGTACAAGATAACACTCCCACCCACCCCTCTGTGCATATATGGACATGTTATAAAAAAATAATTCGGGTGAGTCTGAACATTTTTTGCAGCCTAATCTTAGTCGTTGCTCCTCAGGCCAGATACACCAGCCTAGCTACACTGCTGCCAACCTCCATGCCACGTGTGCTGCAGTAATACCTACCACCTGCACAGCTGTGTCTTGCTCTGGCTGCTAAACTGGAGTAAGCAGCAGTGATAAAAGTCCTTTTTCCTAATATTGATGCAAATGACCAGGTGCAGTGAGATAATATTGCAAAATACTGCAAGACAACTAAATATGATGACGTCTTCTTGTGGTCCTGTTTTCCTTCAGCTTCTGTGACTCTGCGATCTGCTGTTTATGCAGACTCAGATTCCCCTGAGTGTCCTGTGGAGCAGGCACCTCTCTCTTGGCCACCTGCGAATCTTTACGTAGATCACTTGCTCATCTCTTTTCTCTTATCCAGATTCATATTCTGGTCTGCCCCATTACTGATGAATGGACATCACACTGTCTAATATGGAGCACCTACATTTGCTCTGGATCAGTAGTATCTCTGTCTTTTACTCGTACCCTTAATTTGACACATTCAGCTCAGACTACCCTCCAAAACCTCACATGTAGGCTAAATTTCATAGCTTCTTTCTGCATAAATGTCCCAAGAATACAGTCTGTTACACACCTATACATCTAAAATCTTCCCACGGGTTCCTTTCACCATTTTATCTTAACTACTGCAGTGGCCTTTTCTGTGGCCTTGACCAATATACCTGTGCTCTGTTCACATCCGTTCCGAGCAGCGCTGCAAAGAACGTTCTTCCAGCCTGTCGCTCTGACCACACCACATGTGTCTAGGCACCCTTCTATGGTCTTCCCACTTTCTCTGTCATACCATTCTGTACCTTTCTGTGTCTGAGTATTCCATGGGATTTCTACTGGGGGAACAGAGAGAAAAGGAATTTAAAAACTTGACCCCAAAGACCACTGAGTTATTTTTCAGAATGCAAAGTGTAGGTGCTTCGCCTGTAACACCAGATTGCAACACTTCCCTAAGCAGTGCTGCCTATTTTAATGTGGAAATCTAAGTGAAAATATCAATGCCAGTTTAACCAGGGACTTGTTACAATGCCTCCATGAGCGAGGGAGACCTATTAACAGTTTTCTCTGAAAATGAGAGAGCTGTGATTTTCTGCTGTGCGTGCGTTTTAAAGGCTGATATTACACTGCTATACTGGCCTGAGTGACAGCTCACAACCCCCATCTGGGTGGAAAAGAAAGGGGAAAGGAGGAGAGGCAGCTCCTGTCTGCAGCAGCCAGGTGTTAGAGAACTGCACGGTGCTGGAGAGTCCCCCATAAATGAGCTCTCTGCTCGCTAAGCAGTCCTGCTTCCCTTGCACAGCCCATTCATCTTCCTCCCATTGGGCAGCGTGAGCTGTAGAAGTAACTGCTGTCTTGGGGCTGTATTCACTCTCTCACATGCAGCCAGCTTGGCAAATATGCCTGCTCCATGGTTTTAAATTAAAAAAAATAAAAACATAAAAATTCAACTGAAACCTCTTTGCATATGCTTTATTGGTGGGTCTCTGAGGCAAGAAAGATGCCAGCAGAGAGAGGTATGTGCTTCTGATCCTTAGTGGCAGTCATACCTGAAAAATTACAGAAGGGCTGCTCCTCTGCTGGCATGAGATTCCTTCTCTCTCTTTTAGAGCAACTTTTTAGAGAATACTTGTCAGTGTACTATTCACGGTCCTTATACTGATTTCACGCTAATGCAGCTTGATTGACTTGGTGGACTTACTCTAACTTGAGCTCCATGGAATAGAGGGAAACTAATCCTTTCTCTATGGGTGCTTATGACTTAGTATCACTTTTCTAGAAATGTATTTATTTATTAATTCCCCCCCCCCCCCGACCCATCATAATGACAGTCACCACATGGACTGTCCGTATTTTTGGATATAGACATATTTTACCTGCATGGTAAAATATGCTGGAAATGATGCCACTAGAAGAGGCTATCACTTGTCTGCCACATAGTTAGTGGTGAATCAGTGAAAGAAGAGAGAGAAGCAATGCATCTAGCTAGATGTAAAGCTCATGTAATTTATCCAGGAACTCGAAATAACCTCTGGCCTATGCAGTTCACGTTTGTAGTGGCCATTAGTCAAGGTATCTGTCTGGTTTGGCTTTGTTCCTGATGCTTATTTACACAACCTAGATCCTAACACCTTTTGGGATCATGGACTGGCTGCAGCTTCAACACTATTTTGTACAAATACAGAAAACTGTAAGATAATTTGCAGAGTTCAAAATATATTAGATGGGTGAGAATTAACCCCAGAATATCTCAGTGTTTAATTGACTTTGAAACATACAAAACCACCTCCCCATGTTCTAAAGGACCTTGTATTTAAAGCAACTGCCATACAATAAAGTTAAACTAGTTGTGTTTGTCTATGAAAATATAGGTCCTAAAGGGTTCTGCTTACAAATTGTGTAGCTATCAGAGTGACATCTTATAAATGTCTCAATAGATGGAAGAGTTGATCGAATAATGAAAAAAAAAGAATACTCACAAATAATTTATTTGTCATTTGGTGGGGGAAAAGAAGAGTGAATAATTTATTTGGTCAATATTATTCAATCATCAATAGAACTGGTAGAATAATTTATAAATTTACTTATGAATAATTTATTCATCAATTGATGGTAGGAGGAAATTAATGAAGTAAACAATATTCGAATAACACTCAACAGGGTCTGGGAGGCAGGCAGGACAGCTAGGGAGGAACTAACTGAGGGAAGGGATCCATTTCGAGAGCCTCATGACAGCCTGTGTATGAGCACAGGGGATCACCAAAGGGCAGCTGCTCTGCAGCCTCCTCTGTAGCTTGCAGACAGTAGTCACCTTCTTTTCTATCTACCCACCCAGGACAACAGACCTGCAAAGGCATCTTGAGAGGGCTGTGTGATTTCTTTGTGTCTTTGATGACAGCGGGAAGCTGTTTGGGGATTCCTCTTCTGGTGTTGCGCTGGCTTCTGCTGTGATCGCTCAAGCCAGATGCTGCTCGCTCTGCAACCTGGCAGCAGAGACTGTGGGTGCCATCGCAGCCTTTCAGCAGCTTGAAACGTGTCACGCAGCTGAGAAGCGTGCTGTGCTCTGCTTGTGTGCTCAAGCTATAGGGTAGGGAGCAGAGGGTTTCCCTCAGAAAACCACAGGACACTGTCCCCTGTTTCTAGATAGACTGCAAAAATAAAAATTAAAACTCCAAGGCATCTTAGAGGAAAAAAATATTAACAGCTTAAAATATTTCATGTTGCATCCTTAAAGGGCAAATCATCAAGCTACTCAGATCCACACTAGATTACAGAAGTCTGGTTGTGCAACAGAATTATGCTGTACCTGAAATCGAGCAACAAATTGCTAACATGCAAAGAGACAAAAATAACCCTCTTGCCCACCACGTCTTTTGAGAATATGACTTCTCAGGCTTGTTACTGCGACCATCAAAATAATTTCAGGACAATTCTTATCTGAATGTAATTTTTAGATTTGTTTTATTTAGTAATATCTTTCCAATGTGGCTGTGCTGGGAGGACGTTTCTTGCTATGTAATACATTCCGAAACACTCCACTGCCTTCAGATAGCATCCACTGGTTTGCTCTGAGTTTGCTCTGCTGCCATTGAGTGAATCCATAACAAATCAAGTCTGAACATTAATCAAGAGCCACAATAGAATACTGCTAATAAAAATCATCCCAAAATGGCTTTTGTTGTGTTATAATCTCACATTGTAATAGCTCTCATAAAAACACAAATATAAAGTAGGCATGAGAATGTGAGCAGAAGGGTTTTTTTCTGTTTTCAATGTGCTAAGTTTGATGGTGGATATATGTGCAGTTTGGGACGAAAGCAGATGCCCTTTATGAATAGAATAAGTGGAGGAATCAGCTGGCTTATGTTCTCCTCTCAAATGCTACCAGGATTTTTCTACTCTTTGTTCCTTTGTTAACTATAAACTATAAGCACTGAAAATCAAAAAAATGAGGGAAAGTTTATGAATTATACACGGTCACAGACTTTATTAGTGCTCCATGCTCATCCTCTTGGGAGTCACTGGAGGAAGAGCTTTGAGCAATTTCCAAATTTTCAAATGGGTTCTCCATTTCTTTATCTCATTCAGCTTTTGATATGGTGCATAAATTATTTATCAGGGTTACCATTATTTCGTTAGCTTGCGTTGTCCTCTGGCACCATGGCTGCAGAATGATATTCATTTTGCATTTGCAATTACTCAACTTAAAAGAAATCTGTTAATTCTTCCTCTGTTCAGAGCTCTTGTTTTGCAGAATGATGTGTGTGTGAAGGACTGAGATGTGAACAGAATTTCATTTTGACCTTGAACCCTAATTACTCTTTTCATCCTTCCATTTCACTAGAAGATGTAACTAAAGTTTATGTAAGAAATATTTCTATTTTCCTTTCTCTCTCTCTTTTTTTTTTTAAGATTGGAAGATGGGATAGGAAATAATTTTTTCCAGATCATAAATTCACCATTAAAGCTCAGTGAATTACGTGCTATGCTGGTTAAGTTCAGAGTAGGAACCTCTTTTATATACTTTGTCTGTCTCCTCGAAGTTAATTTTTGAGGCAGTTCATCTCATAGCTTCCCAGTTGCAATAGCATCTGAATGGAACAGCTTCTCAATTACTTCACCTTACAGAGTGTAAAGGAGACGCTAGTCTCTTTCCATGACAGAACATACTATATATTCTTAATATTATGATTGACTTCCTCCTGTTTTACTCCCATAACATGCTTACGTCCCCTCCTTCCATCCCTCACACTGCTCTGCTGGTACAATTACCAGACAGCAAGCTACCAGGCAGAAGATTTCAATTTAAAAGTATATATAGGTAGCTTTACATCTAAACCAATGTGCTGGTGGACTGGAGATGGAGGACTTGATCCTCACGGTTTGGTACAAGAGCAGACTCAATTCCACTGGTCCAAAATAATTTCCGCTTGTGCCCATGTCCATTTCCCGTCCCTTCCCAGGGCTCCTCGGCAGAAGCCCTCTTGCAAAAGAGGAGGAAGAAGGAGCTCTGGTGGGAGAGGGCTTGTGGTCATTTCTGTCCTGCTGTGGTTCCCTTTATGCAAAGAAAACCCAGTGATATCTGCTTAAAAATCCACGTTTGAGAGGTGGTAACCGTGCTGAGAGCGATCGTGGCGGAGCTGCCTGTGCCGCAGAGCAGTGGCACGTCCCCACCTGAGGCCCCTGTCAGGCTGGAGGATGGATGGCAGCGCCGCGCTCCTTCCCCTGTGCTGACAGCCCCCACTGACAGATTCGCCTCCTGGCATCTCTGCAACAGGCCCCGTCGTCTGCAAATGCAAAATCGCAGCCTAGAATAAGGAAACAATATTACAGTATTACCTAAGATTATTTTTCTAGTACCAGCTATGGAGTAATTCACTGATTTCTTTCAAGTAGTGCTCTGTCCTATCTGCAGATTCATTTTAATCCTTTGGTCTTTGAAGATGTTTCTCTCATGACTCTGTGAACATTCTTGCTGCTAACCACATTATTTTTCTCTAGAAATATTTGTGGGTTTTGTGTGCGTTAACATACTAATGTCCCATATTACTTCCTTGGTCAGTTCTCATTCTTGATAATTGCAGGCACTTTTACTCCTCTAAGAGCATTAAATCTATTGTGTTTGATTAAATTTAATGCAGTTTGTAGTTCTGTGAGACTGATCACAAATAAGAATTATAGAATCGTTTTGGTTGTAAAAGGCCTTTAAGATCATCAAGTCCAACCGTTAACCTAGCACTGCCAAGTCCACCACTAAACCATGTCCCTAAGCATCACATCAAAGCAGATGGGATGATGTCAGTAGATATGATGTTATTATTAACAGAATCAGAATTCTGGAGAGTGGGGTACAAGATAGGACATCTCTTACCTCCAAATTAATGGTCCGAATGCTGTCTATTTAATAGTTACCTAACAGACTATGCAGTTGTAGAGATGGCTTTATGTTATATTGGGTGAGCTAAGGAAGATGCTAACACACCTATGTAGTAGGTACAAAGGTACCATGGAGTTGAAGCTCCATATGTTCAGAGAACCTTGCTTTCCATGGCAACACATGCTTCTGTCCTTCCCCTTTGTATTTGTAGGTATATTTTTTTGTCTCTGAAAGGTGGTGGTTCAGTGCCCTTGTCAGCTGAAGATACTCGCAGAAAAGATGCCAAAATATCCTCAGCAATGGTAGGTTTCTCAAACTACCCCATGTCAGAGGAACCATTCCCAGTGGTCCTGCTGTGACTCCAGGAGCAAAGATTTTAGGCAAGTACATGTATCCCAGGTAAACAGTGTTTCCCTGCTGGGATGCTGCTGCTCCCCCCACTCTCTGCTTCTCCCCAGTTGCCTGTTGGTAGGCAGCTTCTTCCAGGGAGAATCCTGCCCAATCTGCCCACACCCCCAGGTCACCAGGGACAAACCACGTAGCTGGTCCCCCCTGCTGCCAAGTCCAGCCTAGTAAAACCCAGTGAGAGGGCATTTCCCTGCACCTGGCCACCTTGAGATCCCTAGGGGCTTCCCGTGCTATTTATATCTACAGGTCGTGGATCTCTGCGTGGATCCTTAGGCTAGTACTACAGAGTAACTGGCACTAAGCATCACTCTGCTTAGCTTACCCCCAAAGGTGCCAATCCACATCAGTTTTCACAGTGCCCAGCTTCAGGCTTTATTCACACCACTGTGTGAAGAACAGGGCTGATTAAAGAGAAGCCGACACTGCATACATTCACACTCCTTGTCCTAAATCCTCACAGCTCTACCAGGGTACATTGGAGAAACCAGCCGTAGAACTATGAACGTGTTTGTACCCTTTGATGCGCCAGGCAAAAGAAAAGAAAAAAAAAATCTCTTTTATCTCTTAGAATACTAGCAGCTTCTTTCCATCTATGAAAATAACAAATACTCAGTTTGAAATTAACTCTGTCAGCTGAATATTAATGGGAAGCATTTCTGCAGACTAGTATTTAGTCTGCACTGTAAAGGTTAACAAAAAGGTTAAAAAAAGGAGCATCCCGCTCTTTCTGAGGTTACTGAAGGGGCCAGTCCCACACATGGAGGTTCCTTGTTATTGCAGCCTCTCTAAAGATATAAATGTTAGACAACGAGAACAGCTGCTAGGCTTATCCCTTGAACAAACAGAAGGTAATGCAATTGAGTTTGCTTTTGGCCAAGGAAGGTCTGGTCTAATGCTTTAGATAAAAATGTGGATCAGATTGTTTGACACTGGTTTAATACCTGGAATTCTAGAGCAGGCTCTAGCCGCCACCTTACTATACTATACATTTCCCTGCAGTGCCCCAGCCCCAAAACCTTGATGGCTGCAACGCTGTGAGGATGCCGCAGCCCCTCCTGCCTGTAGCTGTCTTTCAGGTTGCAGCTTGTAGAATGTAAACTCGTTCCACTGACAACTTCTTCCTCTGTCCAGGTTACCATTGTTTCTACCAAAGCCTTCCCCTGCCAGCTAACAGAAGTAATGGAGCTGAGACCTCTGCTGCGACCGAGAGTGCTTTGAGCTGTATAGGAAGGCAGATCTATCTGAAATTCCCGTAGAAGAACAATACTATTATTATTGCTAATTAACAGTAGGCAAGGACACAAACCTATTCCAAATCAAATTAAGTTCCAATTAAAAAAGTCAAGTGTGATTTCTAATTGATTGCATTTTAAAATCAATCAGACAGGTTATGTATGGTTTTTTTCCACAAGATCCAACAGCTTACTGATACTTGTCTTGCTAGTGAGACTGAGATTGAAGCAGAACTATGGAGGTTTGGTTTTTTTTAATGGAATCGATTTTTTTATTTTAAATCTATTTTAATTAGAATTGTACAGCGAGATTTGTCAAGCTCATGCTCCTCTGGAAGTTTATTATGAAGCTGTGTGGAAAGAAAGATGCTCTATGTGTTTACTCTCTCCCAAAGGGCCAGATGAAGTTAAAATGAACCTCTGTGCCTGCTGGCACATACAGACCCCATGAGCCTCCTAAATTCCTGCTCAGCAAAGGCTGCTTCACACTGAGAAACGGAAATATCGTCGCCTTTCTTCAGAATGGCAGATTAAGTTTTCCCTGGTTCCCCCTTTCTGAGGCTCAGACTCCAACATAACATATATGGATGCTAAAGAGCCCAGATGGCTGGTTCAGCTTTAAATTAATAACATCAGTACTCCAGTCAGATGGGGTATGATACAATTGTTAAGTTTGTTCATCCCTTCTGTGTGTTACACTAATAGTTTAATTTAGTGCTTCTGGCTGTCCTCTTGCCCAAGTTTCAGGAAACTGTTGTTGAATAGCAAGTGCCTGCATTCGGCCATGAACATTCAGGATTAGGAGGAACAGTCCACACTGCACCTCGTTTCAGACTGTGATACTTAAACTTTTGGGAAGTTGTAATAGTATAACTGATAATATTGGACTTAAGTCTTTTGATGTAGAGGGGAGAACTGTTGCAAAAGTCTGAGTCTCCAAATTCCTGGGCTCTGGGTTGCGCATGACAGTATTTCGAAGAGAGGTTAGTAAAGAAAACCCACAATTTGGAGAAAGCACTCCATGTTATGCAAGATGAAGAAGGAATCCCAGATAATAATGATCATGGATCAGTGGAAATCAATACAATAGGACATACAACAGTGATGCAGGAACATCTGTAGCTCTGGGAGTGAATCCTTGGAAAAACAATGCATCAGTAAACGAGTCATTCATCAGTAAGGAATAACCATCAAAACTATGGGGTTTCGGTATCACATGTAAAACCTTTGGATAGACACACTATATTCTTCACAGTAAAAAGCAAATCTACATTTCATTGAGACTGAACAATCCAGTTTACGTCTTGGGCAGAACCAACATCAAACCCTTTGAGACTTACCTAATGGAAAGAGTGACTTACAGTGGTACCTACAGTCACAGGGAGGCCTTCCCATTACCTGAGGCCCTGGACAGTTGTCTCTGTTTACAATATACACTATTTTTTCTCCCATTATTTCTTCATGTTCCTAAAGGACAGTTGAAGTTGCTGGGGAATTAATATTTATCTATTCCTTGCTATTTCCTTCTAAATATGAGGAAAGACAGAAACTGGCTTTGGTGTGTGCTGTGTTCCGGAGTTCCTGATGAGGTGACATCTCTTTGCTGTGAGTTGAAGGCCATGTTCTGCACAGTACACAGTACTGTGCAGGGGATTCTGGAACTTCAGCACAGATCTGAAACCCACACTCCAGAGCAGACTTTTCCTCTTTGAAAAACATACCTATCAGTCAATAACTGCTCATGTCAATCCTTGCTTTTAGGAGAGGTGGAAAACTCATTATATTCTTCTTGCACTGTCTATGTTTTCTTTAACTAAATTATATTTGCCACTGTAAAAGACCTATTGATTAATTTAATAGATCTTTTGTTCTTTCTGCAGATTAATGTCTTACTTTTTATCTTACTTCCTTGTGCAACCTTCACTTCAGTCTATTTAAGCATTCTGAAAGCTTTATAGCATTTTTTAAACTCTTCATTCTTTTGTCCCTTATGTATCAGCCTGGGCAGGGGTGAAATCACACAAGCACTCAGCAACTACCAGCACAAACAGGTCCCTTCCCCCATGGGGTGGTGTCTGGTGCAAAGATGACAAGTGCCAAAAGGATTTGTCACTCAGAAAGCTGACATCAGGATCGCTGGGCTAAAAGTTGACTCCAATCCCCAACAGGGCCGGGTAGGAATATATATAATTTTCCTCTGTCTTTAGCAGAAAAAATTCTGACGCCACTTCTCAATTCTCATCTCTCCTCCATTGAGAGCCTTGGGAAGTCAGTCTGAGTGTGAAGTTGCAATAAATCCTGAGGACTCCAGCAGAGGCAACAAGAAGACAACTAATATACCAGTGTGATAATGTGGTGGGTAAAGTGATGGGGCAGGAGAAGGAGGACGTAATGCTTAATGATACAAGTTCTCCTTGGTCAGTGCCCTAAATGTCAAAAGTCTCACCAGACAATTTAATAGACACAGCAATCTGGTTTCAGAGCCACACTGGGGAAAGTCACATTCCCTGGGATATTAGTCTTAAATCATGATCTCACAATGCGCACTGTTCACACTGTACTGAATATCTAGGCTTTTTTACAAATTTCCCATATGCATACAGCAATTTGCTTGTTGATGTTTAGACACGATTGACATAATTCGACAATCTGGCCTATTAGTTTGCTTCGTAACTATGTAAAATGCTTACAATGATTATCCCAGTTGACTGAGGACATGCTTCCCGTGACACAGTAAACAAATGTAGCAAAGGAGTCTTTTTCCAAATGATTGCTCCAACCCCCTAATGAGAATGTTAACTTATTTCATCAGAGCTGCACTATACCAAGTGTCTTAATGAATCCTCAAGTCACACAGCTCCGTTTCTTGAGCCTGGGGTACAGTAGCTAGAATTGTATGCTTACGGACTTTTCTCCCATCTTTAGCTGCATGCTGCATTATAATGAACCCATTTATTATACTGCCTGCAAAAAGACATTTCTTTGAAAAAGAAAGTATTTCTGAGATTTGGTTTCAAAACCTACCAAACTCCTTAGAGGAGTGCTTCTTCCTATAAATCAGTGCCTCTTAATGGAAAGAACCTGATGAAAGAATGAGTAATGATAGGTGAAAAAATAAGAATAAATCAACCTGCTCATTAACCTGCTTGCAGAGTAAATTCTCTGTGCTCTGAAGGCCAGGATTTAAGACAGTTCCTCTAAATCAAAGGATTCTTATGAATCCTGTTCTCCAGTTCTCATCTATAAGTTATGTTTGGGTAGTCAATGACCATTTGTAGGGGATGTTTTTCAGTTGTTCGCAAACATCAGCACTGATTTATCTGAGGAAAATAACACATGGTGTTCTCAGGGGGAAAAATCATTACCTTAGTTTTGGTGCATCTAATTACAACAAGTCTCTATCATACTCACCATCTACACTAATTATCCAGGGAATTGGCAGTGTTTAACAATGAAGGAAAGAGTGCTCCAGTGTCCAATTAAGTTTTTCTTTGAGGATTAATAAATCATGTCTCATCAGCCCCACTGACCCAGAGGTGTTAATCTTCACCTTATCACTCTAATCTTAAAGCAAAATTCTGCAGATCAAGAGCAGCAGAATGGTTGAGTTAATTGTTCCATTAGGCTGATGAAGTCTTTATACCCATGTCCAATAATACACTATTCCCTGGCCGTCTTCACATGCTCTGCTACAGAGCAGAAAACAAACAGTAAGAAGACTGCCACAGCTATTCGGCACAGGTGACCGATAGCTTGGACTCTGCTCCATACTTAGCTGTTTTGATATGACTATGCTGCATTCACATACTGGGGCAAGGCACTGAGATTATAAACAGTCAAGAGAGGTTTTAGCACATCTAAATGCAGTTGCAAAAGGGAATAAATCATGTAGTCAATAATGGAAAGAAGACTTAACACTTATCTGCCCTGTAAACAATATCCTTGATTAGAAGGCATAAACAATACTGTTTTATTTAAGGGCAAGAATCCAAATATTTCACTGGGAAGAGTTTTTCTCATTGACAAGCCTACAGTAATCATGGAAAGCATGGCAAATTGAGTTAGAATATGCTCCTAACCACTACAATAAATTAGAAATCATATTTTAACTGTGTTCCAAGTCTATTTGTATTTGCTTTTGTTTCTAAGTAATCGGGCAGGTTAAATTCTTTTGGCATAAACATTCACAGAAAGTACTGAGCTAACATTAAAAATCCATTTCATAACCATTACTTTTCAAACAGTTCCTCCTCCTGATCCAAGTTAAGCAGGAAAGGAAATGGGAATTGATACCTTTCAGGGCATGGGTCACATACTTGTGTGTCACTGGACAAAGGGAAAGAGAGAGAGATGGGATCAAAGCCAGAATAATTTAGTGGGGTGGGTAGAGGGAAAAGGAAGGTGGCTTGGATTTCTGAAAGGCTTTTGAATGCATAATCTTTTTTCCTAGTCACATAATATTTCCTTCCCCATGTCTGTCTCCTTTTCTTCCAAACAAAACACAAACCTCTGCTTTCCCTCTTGCCACTCCGTCACACACCCAAAACAAATGAAAGTCAGACTCTTCCCTCTTCCAGGGGTAAGCAATTAAAGACTCTGCATTGGATTAAAGAGGACAGAAGCATGTGCTTGAAATAAGGCAAGTGGTAAAAGAGGGTTAAAGAGTAGGGTGAGAGAAAAATGAGTAATGCTTTTTCCCCCTTCTCTTTTCTCCAAAATGTGAGTCACATATCATGTCATTTTCTGAAACTCGGGCATAGCCTCTTCTTTTACACTCTGAATTCACTCCTGAATGTAACACCTGAACAAGCAAAGAAAACATTAAACAACACAATTGTTTGTGTTGTTTTTATAAAGATTTCTCAGAGAAAGTGAAGCTCTTCGACAGTTTTCTCAGACAGCTGTTATTTCATCCATATTATTATTTCTTTTTTTTGAATCTTGAAGATATTTCAAATAGATTCCTTTTAAAATAAAAACAGATAAGCTATTATCATGTCTACCCTCTGTGTCCTGTGCTGAGAAATGGGACATATCATTATACTGACTTCAAAGCATTTCATCTGTAAAAAAGACAATTGACTTCCGCGTAAAAGTGTGCATCTTATAAAGAATCCAGATCGGATCATTTAAATGATTAATTTAACCAATACAGTTTTGAAATAAATTAATTTGCCTCTTTCCCCCTACTTATCATCCTCTCTCCCCTTCAACAATTTAGTATTCAACCAAATACTACCAGGCATACAACTTTTCCAAGGTCACTCTACTATCCTCCTTCAAGCCACCCATTAAAACCTTCTTCTAGTATAAGAAAATTAATCCTCCATTGCCCTCCAGCCTAAGAGGATTCAAACTCACATATCTCACCTCCCAAGAGAATTGCAACCTCTCCATCAATGGACTTTATGTATGCACATGCATACGTGAATATCCAGAGACAGAGAGATGGACAGAGCACTCCGTGCTGCTCCTAAGCAAGCCGTTGTACTTTAAATAATTAAGGATTCCTTGGGCCAGAGAGCAGGACACAGCATGACCACAGGGCAGCAATTAGGGCACTCAGCTGGGAAAGAGACCTGTTTTCTGCTCTTTGCTTCAAAGACTACTTGTTATTTAAACCAGTGACTGCTCTGAATGAAACATGGAACTGAGTCCTTCCCTCCACCCTGGCTGGTGAAGCGTGTGAGCCCTCAGCTTCCAGGTGACTGGTTAGGTGCAGCAAGACAGGTTAGGTGCAGCAAGAGGACTTCCAGGAAAGGAGGTCTTCCCTCGTTTGCTGCAGCTTCTGTCTGCATTGGGGCAGCTTCTGGTACTGAGTGTCCACTAGGTCATCATCTGGTCAGATCACTGCCTGGCTGGGTACCCGCAAAAGTCAAACAGCGTCTCAGAAAGCTCAGGAGTCAGCTACAACTGTGTTGCTTTTATGCTGTGTTAGATTGGCTTCTCTTCCTGTGGGGTGGAGATACTAGATCTGTGTCAGTACCTCTTTTTGGGTAGGCTTAAAGAGAAGTGATGGCACCTCAGGTAAAAGTCCTAGCACAAATCAAAGGTCTTGAGTCCCTAAGGCTGAATTCTCAGCCAAGGCAATTCTCCACCCATTTTTCTAGTCATGCTGCATCACAGAGGTGCCTTCGGAACATGCCGGTTTTAAGTGTTACAGGATTAATTATTGCCAACAGCTAGGTCGCTCGGCTGGGTTATCAAGATTCGAGTCCCTGTTCCAGAACAAATAATTAATCACAAGTCTCTATTCATAGCAAGTCAATGAATGAAAGAATGGATGAAAGAAATATCAAGGAAAAATGTGAAATATCATTGTGTCTGCTTCATCAAATACAGAAAGAAGGCTTTGGCACCTAGCTGTAGGGCAGAGTTTGCGGCCAAGAGTATCAAGAGAAAGGAGATGTCTGTCTGGCCAGAGGCAGATGCTTCTTTCCCCTTCATTTCATTCCTGGTTAGTTCAGATGGCTTCCTGTGCAGTGGAGCACCACACCCAGGATTGAGGACTCCAGGAGATATTAGTTAAATCTTCTACATGTCAGTACCTATCTATCTTCTACATTCCTGAGTATCTAAGTGGGTCTAACCCGCAGCCCTTCTTCTGTTCAGTTCTTAAGATGTACAGAAGAAATAGGTGTTTCCAAAGCTGGCTGAAATCACTTATATTATTTTCAGTTATTGTTCCCAGAAAAGTATGAGACAGCACTGGAAATTGTGGTGTTGACAAAAGAAAATCATTTATGCAAAGAACATTATTATGAGACGAGCGAAGTGTTTGGAAAGTAGTTAATGTCAGATCGTTCCCATTCATACATTTTTAAAACAGATTTATAAAATGCATCCAATTCATAAGTGTTTTGCCTTTCATATTTCTTGTTAATTTCTTTTATTCTAGAATTCCACTGAGTGAATATCTCTGCACATTATGTACAGAAAATAACAGTGGAATAATTTTATATCTTCTTCTGTCTCCCTCTGCCTGAATTTTAATAATAATAAGTCTGAATGGTTATAATGCAAAATTGAAAGCAACCTGCCTGACAAACCAGGCGGAATGCATGAAAAACCTCAATATTGCATTCCTTCCCTGATTTGTGACAAAATACTTCTAGTTTGTGCAGAAGATGTTATTATCCTCATGTTTCTTCTCTTTAAAAAAAAGTTGCTACGTTTATGGTTCTCATTCTGTTTGGCAACAAAAAGTTCTTAAAAAAAGAAAAGAAAATAAAAGGGTCAAAAATCTGACTGAGATGGTGATAAATAAAAAGGGAGCCATATGTACCTCCCTCATTCAGCTACTTTCAGTTCAGCAGCCCAAATAGCCAGGCAACCATTTATAACTCAGTTGCAGCCTTCTGTTAGAAGGCCAAATTCAATTTGCTGGAGTCTTAAAACTGAAATTTTATTTTAATCAGCTGGAACCTGAAACCTCATCAACATGAAATCGATAGGAGTATTTCCACACACTTAAAACATTTGGGGTTGCACTTTTGATTTGCCACAGCATTTTCCTACTTTGGGACACCTTTTTCTGCCAGTAGCTGGAAGATTGCTAGTTTACTGCAGTGGTACTTGGTCACTACACAATTTAGAATTTCATTTCTGCATTTATTTTCAGTTTGAAATAGTTCTTTTGTCACTCTGGGAAAACTACAGATGAAGTGAGGATATTTCTTGGTGGCAGATACAGAGTCAGGAGAAATGTTTTTCTTTCATGGAGAGAGGCCGGTAGAGATGGATGAATGGAGAGAAGGAAGCCACCACCATAGATGGAGCAGTGTTTCTTCCGTCCAAGAGGCAAAGCTAGGAGCGGTGGAAGTACCCAAAGCCTTAAGAAGAGCCAATAAAGTAAAAAGCATCTCTCACAAGGCTGCCTCCACACTAAATACAACCCTTTCTTGTTGGCCTTGGTTCATTCTTAGAAGATCAGAGCTGCAATAGCCTGTCTGCCCCATCCTGTTGTTACCTCTAAGTGAGATGTAGATGATCTGTTGCCAAATTCGATGGCACAGATTGATAAGAGCTTATTTTGTCTATGAGAAGGAATCTTTGTCAAAGAACTGGAAGAATATTACTTGTTAAGAGGTAGCAAGGTAGAAATTTTGGTTAAGAGTCTGCTTGCAGTTTGTCATCTAATAGGAAAAGCTGTATCATTTATTTTGAGAACAGTGATTATTGCAGTTTGCATCCGATTCTTCAGGGCAAAAATAGGCAACTGCTAGCTGTATTTTCCTAAACTGCTTTGTACATCCCTATCTGAATATGATGCGAACTCAACAAATAATATATTTGGATTACCCTTCAGGGATCACCCATTTCTCTTCTGCTAGCCTTCACTCATCAGAGAGACTGTTGTAGGGCCTCTTGCTGGGGCCTCCATATTTCTAAGGGAAACTCTCGCGATGTCTACTCCAGCTGAGTGCACATCTCTCTAGGGACAGCAGGACTCCCTTTCTACCCTTTCCTTGTCCTTGGCTCTTGCAGAGTATAATTTATATTGTTACACAAATTTATTGCAAGCAAAGATTTTTTTAAAAAATTGGTTTACTCTGCAAGTATTAGACTGCAAGCTCAGCCCAGCAAATTTATCTTCTCTAACATTTGATTTCTTCTCTTGCCATTTCTTTTTCTTCACCTAACAATTTTCTCAAAAAAGAAATTTTGTCTACATTGCTGCTCTCAGCATGCTGTCCATATTACCTCAGTAAAAGAAGGAAATTTGATGTCTGGACATATGTAGTCTTGTGGAAAAGGGTCTTACTTCACTCACTGACAAGCCTAGCAGTATAGCGAACAGTATTTCCCAAGGGGGTGGCCTTGCTTTAAAAAAAGAGAAGAAGAAAAAGAAAAAAAATCAATATTGACTCTTGACACATTTTCATTTACATCACTGCATGGCTTTCAGTCCAGGCACAAATCAATACGCAGCTTTTAACACCGCTCAACTAGTTTGTTCTATGTAAAAGAAGAGAGATTTCCCTCAAGTAGCTTGTTTTTCCCTTTGGGCTCCAGGCAGACTCTCCACCACTAACAGTGTGTGATTCTTTGAAATGAAGTTGAGTTTATTTGACTGCTCTTTCTGTGACTGATCAGAAGAGCTTGAACTGTAATATTAATCACACGACGTTTTCTTCATCACCACTTACAGTCAATTGACTTTGTACTTAGTGAAAGCGTCTCAAGCAGCCAACTCAATGTACCAGAGGGCAAGAAGTCAATAGGAGTAAGAAAGATTTAGTTTCAAAACGCACAGTACACAGCCTGCGGAGCTGCTGCCACATACACACCGGATACTTTATCACACTGCAGGTGCGCTGGCCGCTATTACATGTTTTCATTTGCATGATGAAGGCATCTGTATCGCCTCAGTTATTTTTGTTGAATAAGCCTCCTCAGTCAACTGCAGCTTTTCCTTCGGTCTCAGGTTTACATGGGAGATGTAGGAACCAGGTAGTTTTTCCGAATTCCACTGGGTTCAATAACTGTTTAGTTTCAATTCAACTCTCTACAGATTTCAGCAGAGAAGGCCAGTTTGCCTCCGATGACATTAATACCATTTCAATAGCCACTTCCATACAGCAGGTCTTCTAAAACCACATCTTTGTCATACATTGATTTTTGAATATAGAAGAGCGGGAGTACAGATGCCCAGAGCTACAACATTACCAGTTTTGTTTCCTAGAGTCTCAGCACTTCACCTCAGAGAATTTTTAGCTCATGAAGCTTCCACAGAAGTTTTCACACTGAAGAGGTACATGCAACATTGAAAACAAGAGCCTAGGGGATTAATTTATTGCATGCAATACCTTAGAAATGTTCTTTGCTAGAAGCAGACTCCGTGTGAAGTCCAACAGGCCATAAAATGGGCAATCACATCTTTTTCTATGGCACATTTTAGACATGCATGACCAGAGTCCTCCCACTTGTGTAAAGCAGCTTGTTGACTCTCTTCATTGCTTTCCTGGGGATTCTCCTTAAATAAAGTGGATTCCTCAGTGGTGCAGAACTGATGTAACACCCCGAATAACGCTGACCCTCCCTCTCTGGGGTTTTCTGGATTAGGCCTCTAATTATCTACATACATAGATACATGTAATAATAAAATAATATATCATAAATGAGTACATGTTCATACTAAACAAGTTTCCTATCACTTTATTGAGCAAAAGAGTTGGTTTCTTTTCTGTGAATGAACCAAGGTTTATTTAAGACTCTGTTTTCAGTGGATAAAATTAGTATCATTTGGATGGAACACACTGAGCATTTTTTAGTTGAGATAGATTTCGTTGGTCATTAATTTTTCAAAATTTCCGTAGGCTGGCCCAAACTCTATAAAACACCTGTCAGTCTCAGACCATGCAAATCAGTTGTTATTTAACCATCCAAGTTTTCTTGACATTTGTCTCTTACAAGTTTAGAGTTACAGGACAACATGTGTCTACCAGTGGAAAAGAACAGAGTCGTAATATGAATAAAGAAGGACTTTCAAGGACACTCAAAGAGAGCCGTCAGCCAAGACTTCCTTTAAATCTGTATTCTTATTCTGTTAGGGTGTTTCAAACCAGTTTATATCAAATCAGTGAAGAAAAAAGTAAAAATAACTATCCATTTAAATGCATCCAAACATTAATCTGGAAATCAACTCTGCATACTATCGTTTTCGCACAATCCTTTAGCTCTCAATTCCTGCTGCAAATACAGCATGCACTTGTTCTCAACTTTGTTTGACATTTGCAAAATAGTAGGCAAAACTCAAATTAATTGCTTAATTAGGAAGCATAAAATCATATTGCCTGTGGAACGTATCCATTTCAGCACGGCTTGTACACCGTGTACCAGTACCCGATACATAAGGCTTGTACTGCTACTCACCAAAATGCCCATTAAATGCCAAGTCCGTAAGCACACTCCAGCTGTTTTATACTGCTCCACCAAGAGGACTCGAGGTAAATTACCCCTGTAGAGGGTGATGGGCTATCACCCAGTGGTCACAAATGCAGGCAGTGCGCAACCAGAGCGGCCAGCGCTGTGCCCCAGCGCCGCGGCAGCAGCGGGAGGGTGAGGGATGAGGGCAGGACCGCTGGGCAGCCAGCTCTGCCCCTATCGGGTGACAAACGGTGGGCACACCAGAAAGGTTGCACCCGCTCTGCCCAGCTCTCCCCCACACCCCTTCTGAAATTCACCCACTACTTAGCTGCAAAATGTGAGCAGTACTTTCATCCCAAACTTACAGCAGATATAAAATTTCACACCTGCTCTAAGAATACCCTCAACCTCTGTGATTTCTTTTATATATCTCTGATACTGTGTACGTTCAAATTTCGTTCTGAATACCTATTACACAAAGTAGCAAATGGGCATTATATAGCTGTTGATGCAAACATAAGAAAACCTGAGGTCTAAGATATAAGATCACCTGAGTAATTTTAAATTTGGCTTTCCTGTCAGTTAAACAGGCTCACCCTAATTGCTGAGAAATAGACTGTCATTGAAGATCTTTCGCCAGGATGGAAACTAATTACAGGGACCTCACTACTATCATTTCCCCATTTTATCGAGGCATAAGTGGGAGGGAGCGGGAGCTGCAGCATCTTGTCTGAGGTCATCCATCAGACAAATGACCAAGAGATCGCAGAGCCAGCCACACATCATTTTCCACTGGATCAGTGAGCAGATCCCGATAACTCTGCAGCTGAAGGATCACTGGGGAGAGCTGAGGGAAGTGACGGGCACATGGACCTGGGTGCAGAGGACAGGGAGAGACCAGAATTGACTTTTGAAGCTTGCAGCTCTATTGGATTAAGCACAGCATGACGGACTGTGTTTCAACTCTGACTGTTCTAGTTTAGTGGTATAGTCTAGCAGAGATAATATTAGGCAAGGTTTCAGTGGCCTTGGGGTGAAAATAAATTGTTCTAAACCTCCTGAAACAGAGCCTAACACTCTCTCCCGGAGACCACACCACTGAAGTGCAGCATACGTTTAAGTGGACAGTCAGAGTTCAAACATATGCAGTCATGCTGGTATTTCACAAAGGACTCCATTTGGAATGAAAAAGAACATGAGGATAAGGCCATGGGAATTTTTCACCATCTGTGATAATAATTCAGGAAAAGCCTGGCATGCAATCTGCAAAAGAAAATTCTCTCTTGGGGTTGCAATTCCAGGATTTACTTCCAGGATTCAAGTATTACATTTTTTTAATGTCTTATGATGGAGCATGGAGGCAGATGATTTCTGTGTTTGGCACAACTTTTGGAATGAGTTCGGTGTAAAACATTTGACATAATATATTTGGCACAATACTCGCAAATGACCAGACCCAATGCTGTACTTAGGCCAATTTCCAATACAATACTGCACTATAGGTTATGCGGTTCTTTCACATCACATTTCCTGAAATGAAAGATTAAAGGCTTATGTAACACACACACACACACACGCACGTGCGCGCGCACACACGCAAAATTACATCAATTTGTTTTCTTAGTAATTTGGGTTTTTTTACCCCTGTTTATATGCACAAAAGCTTAATAATTGTTAAGCAACAAATCTGTACAGGTACACGTGAATTAGGATTATCAAAATTGATGACATCATTAAAGATCTCAGAGTTTGCCATTAGGAAAAGGGATATTACCAGACTAGGTCAGACTGACAGTTTGCCTAGGTAATGGTTCCCTTTCTGTGGTCAGGGTAGGGCTGTGCTATGGCCAGGTTGGAAATCTCAGCCCAAGCAGCTGCCGGCATCCCAACCAGTGTCCAAACTGCCCCGTAAAACCTGCCTCTAGTACCTCCTGCTCCCTGTTGCCCTTGCCCCTTCACAAGGTGTGCCTAACTCAGTGCTTGTTCTGCTGCCTCTGGGCATGAAGGGTCATACCCCTATTTTCAGGATTATTATTTCCCTCTATACTGAGGGAATCAGAGCAAGTTATTCCTAGGAGTTTCCAATGGAGTCCAAAGTGTGCTGGCTTTTTTCTTTATACTCCTTCTCCTTCTCCCTGGAACTGAATGGTACAAAATAAATAAGAAACAACATAGTGAAATATAATCAAAGTGTACATTTGTAGAAGAACCTTCTTAATGGGGAAGTTAGCTCCTAACCCTCCCAGTCAGTGATTTGTTTATGCTCAGTACATGGTACTTTTCTGCTTACATGCTTTAAAATTCTGGTGTCAAATGTATTTAATCCTATTCAATTCAAGTCCTCAATCATTTCTTTTGACAGCAAGCTCCACTGGCTAATCATTTATTCCTGAGTTAGTTGGGGCTTGCAACACACTGGTCATTAATCAGATCAGATTTTGCATTTATCAATGGTGAAATGCAACTGAAAAAAAAATTACCCTGTCTCAATCAGTCTGATCCCAGTACAAATGTGAATGTGGATCGAACTGACACCTCCCCAGAGCTGAACACTTCTGGCCTCAGTGGGAATGTGAGAGGACCCAGGACAAAACCCTGTTCATGACTTCTCTGGTTTGGCTTTGTCTGAAGTTCAGAATTTCAACAACTCAGATCCTGAGACCACGGACTCCAAAGGCAGTCAAGTGACAGCTAGAAGAAAAGGTTTTGGGGACCATCCTCTTTTTCCTTTCTTTACTATTATTAAACAAATCTCACCTTTCAAACTTTTGCAGTTGGCTACACTGTGTTATATTGGTGTTAGAAACAGGAATATTTTGTGTGAAGCCATGGGCACTGGCTAGGCTAGACTGCTAGAGGTTTGAAAGGTTCGGAGAGGTTGGCTTAAACCTGGGTTTAACGCTTAGCTAATTTTGGACATTTGACAGCTGTATTGGCTTGAGTGTCTGGTTGCCATCACTGACGTCTGCTGCTGTTCCAGGCTGGCATGTCCCCTTTTCGCAGTGCTGTGGACCCTTCCCTGCTTTGTGGCCCCCCGTGTCAGGGTCAGCCTCAGCTACCCACGAGCTGTGTTTGGCACATAGCATCCCGGAGCAGGAGAAAGGCTGCCTTCCTTTGCTGCTCAGAGGTGCACGCTCGCAGGAGCCTAGCAGCACTCCTGCTAGTCAGCAGCTTCCCCTGCTCCACCTGTGAGCAGCGTGGCCCTCCACCGAGACGTTGCTGCCTCGTGCATGGAAAAGGCGGACAGGAGAGATCTCCTTTTGAAAAGCCAGGCAAGTGCCTGCCTATTTATTTTTGTAGTCCTGGCCCAGACACATGATCGTAAACAGGGTTATATGAGTGTTATATGTGGGGACACAAATAGATAAGTAGACGCAAAGGTACAAATGAATGTTGCATATCCGGTGTCTACTGAGATATCTATGTCCTTTTATCTCAACTAAAACTTACAAAGCAAAATAAGAATAGCAGATATGGCTACCCAGTAATGTAAACATCTATAAGGGGTACATATTAAGGAAATATTTTAACCTACTTTTATGCAGAAAGGGAGTTTTTAAAAGACACACAATTAACTGAATTGTGATGCTGATGAACGGATCTCTGCAGAGTGGTGAGAAAATTGCAATGCAATCTCTTCAGAGTCCAGGCACTAATAACAATGGCTTTATTTCCCTTATGCTTCTCGGGAGTAAGATCTTAGGAGAACACTTTTCCTGCCACAAGCAGTCCTAAGAATTAGTGAGCACAATATTGCATCTTTGCACTGCTAAAAACCATTTTAAACAGCCCTCTAGAGGTTCAAGATGAGAAAGATGAATTTTCCACTATAAGGTGCACATGCTTACTTGTCCTAACATGAGCATTTCTCCCAGCATATCCGTAGCAGTCCCACGCACAACCACTTGTGTGGCTGGATGCACAATTCCTTCACGTTAAAGGCAGATATTCCACCATGTAGTAGTAGTAGTACCTGAACGTACATGGTACCAAAATATGTTAAAGCAATGAAGTGTCATCACTGTTGTGGTATCCCTCACTCCATTTGAACTAGTATATAAAGCAGTCCATGGCCTGCTCTCTGGCCTTAGAAGCAGTTTGCACCCAGGCAGCTAAATACTCTTTAAATAACGGTGACCTCATCTATTTTGCTTAAGGCCTCCTGAATGGTGTTGGAGCACTGGCTTAGGGAGTGCTAGCTGGCATGAACCCAAGTGTGTGTCAGGAGGTACGCTAGCAATTAGTGAACAACCACAGGATAGTGTCTGAGCCCGTATCTTGGCACTGTCTTACTGGTGTAGGTGCAGCCCGTGGAACTTGTGTGCCTGAGGCTGTTCTGCTCCATAGAGCCCAGCACTCCCACCGGTGCTGCTTGCTCTCTTGGTTGCTTTGGCTTCAACCCTTGCAAGGCTTCCTCACAAGGCTAGGATGCTGCAAAACAGTTCTTCCCAGCCAGAAGCTTTCTTTTCTCTCCCCAGCAAAGCTGGTCTTGGAGTGGGAAAATTGAGGGTGTGTAGGTCCTGGGAGAGGGGTAGGAAGGAAAAGGACTATACTGAGATAGGAAGGCTCATATACCAGAGACAAGCATTCCCACAATCATTTTCTGCTAAAGATCTCCCAATGACCTAAACCATCCAGCTGCCCATCCAAGTCCTTCACTGAGATCTTGGACCTTTACTGAGATCCGATTATCTAGGGGCTGGGGCAAATGGGAAGAAGAAAAAGAAATGGACTCTCCATCCACCTCCCCACTCATTTCTTGTCTGAAGAAATTACACCACAAATACCAAGTACTACAATACTAGTTTTATCACTTTTGGCATTGATTTAGTGAAAGATTTGCGTTGTGTTGCCTGACACTAACTTTTTTGCAGATGGCTGCTTGGTGTATGGGCATCGGGTATTTATATTCATCAGAGACACATAAATATACATGAAGCAGATCCTTTGGAAAAAAACAAGGCTATGGATTTGCAGTATTACTGCTCCACAAAATAAAATTCTTCTGTGTTTACCAGGCCTAGAAACAAACTTGTTGAGGATCATCAAATACGTTCCTGTAGGAAATACGTTTATGAAAGTCAGGGATAATTTTAATTCAATTACTGAGCCATTCTCAAGGAGGGAAAGATTAAAGTGACCTGTTAGTTTGTGTTTTTCCCATGCAGCCTTTCTCCTAACAATCACTTTGCGATGAAGTGTCCAATCTAGTTTTGCATAGCTCTGTACAGAAGATTTACCCACCTGTTTCTGAGGAAGGTACAGTAGTGTGAGAATTATCTGTTGTTCTTATCTTCTTGCCACTGTCTCGATCCAGAGACAGATCTTTTTTAAAAGGTGCATGTAAAGCAGCCGTTTTCTTTTGTATACCCTAGTGCTTGTACAACTACTGTTGTACCTGCAATTTTCACTGTTCATGCAGCCACCTACCATTTCAGACAAAGAATTTTTTGTTGTTGATGTTGCGATTAACTTTTTACAGAGTTCTGTGAATGTAGCCTGGATGTAGAAAGCACGCAAGACATGGTCCTTGTCTGTAGAAGGATATAAATGAGGCATCATTCCCTTCATATTGATATTAAACTTTGCCAACCGAACTCTTTACCCTGAAAGTACCGAACTACCAGATATGCGTAGCAGGGACCGAGGTGTGTGTGGCCGCCAGGATAAAATGCTGCAGAGGCTGCTGAGCGGAGGCTGTTTGGGCAGGCGCCCAGAAGCACGCCAGCTCCAGAGCCACGGCGCTGCCGGCACTGTGCAGCAGCAGCAGCCCCCATTTCTCTCAACAGCCTTTATGATCAAGAGCAGAGCGTGAGCACGCCGAGCCAGCAGAAGGAGCTCCGCTGGCACCACCCTGGGCTCCATAGCTTCGTATCTCGCTTTTCCCTCCGTGCACAAGGGTGCCGCTTTCTTTTACTTCTTGCAAGGAAAACAGCTCCTGCAAAGGGACTTACCATGATGCTTTTCTACAAGAGCATCTGCCATTTCTGTTCCCCCCAGCTCCTGAAATTGCAACTGGGGCCAGAATTTGGAAATTTGCTGTAGATAAATCAGATATCCAGTTTCTACTGTCCTCCTTTGTGTGTTCTTTAAGGCTCTGTCCCTCTCTGTGAGAGCAAATGCTCCGCTGTCCCGCTGTGGTCAGGATCTCAGTGAGTCCCCCGCTGTGCTTGCCTTGCAGCCCACCCTAAAGGCAACTGGAACAGACAGTGTTCCAGTTGTGCGAGTGCAGAACGTAGTCCACAGCTTTTAATTTTCAGAAGACAGCTGTTTCCTAGGAAGAGTGTTTTGATAAACTAGCCTGTGATGGGACAGTGAGATTAGGATTTGTAATGGGTCAAATTCCTAGAGTTTTTTCTCTGTGAAAAGTATGGAGGTCACAAAGGACTTCAGATGCACACATATGAAAATAAAGATTTGTATGTATTTAAAAAATATTTGCTTAGAAAATTATATCTGCTTCTGTTGAATTCTGGAGACACTTCATTCCTAACAAGTTCTGTTGCAAGGGTATAATTTAATCTGGATATTTAATAATATTTTAGCAGATAGCAGTACTTCGAAACATATGAAAAGGGCTCCTACATTTAGTTTTTAAGTAAATAGCTCTGCTGAATTACTGCTCAAAGATTTCAACCTGTGCTATTTTCCTCTTAATCTCTTATGTCATTTAAAATGGCACATCTTTAGAAAAATATATCTTACTAGAAAATAATGTAGCAGAGTTTTGACTAGCTAACACAATGACAAGGCAGGTATTCTGTTTTCTCCTTTCAGTCTTCATGTTCCCACTTACTGCCCACCTTTTTTCTTTTGCCCCACTCCTTCCCTTTGTAATTATTTTCCCCTGTACTTCCTGACATGACTTGGTTACATTAACTGGACATTGAAATTCACAGTGAAAAAATTGCATGCTGTAGTCTCTAGCTTTAAAAAATGCCAAATGTCACTAGTTGAAATGACAAAAGATGTGCAAACAACAGAGAAAAAAGGTGTTTTAATAACAGGACATGGAAACCTTGTTCTGATCTGTTAGTATTGTGACCATTTGGATGGAACAGATTAATGGTATTTGGTAAAACATAGCTGGGAAATAAGGTCTTTCTGTCATAAATTCTACAGGAAAAAAGATATTCTTTAAGGTACAGCTCCATTTGAATCACACCTGCTGCCTTTACAAGCATAAAATTCGTGTTGCTCTCAGTGAGGGCTATTATATCCAACCTTCATTTTTTTTATGGTGCATCTGATAACAATCAGTAATTTTCTTTTTTTTTTTTATAAAGCTTCATTTTGTAGATCTATGTGATTAAAGAGGAGAAACAGAATAAAAGAAACCCACTCAATGTATCAGCAGCCAATTAACCAGCTTTAATGGCCACGGAGAACAGCTTGCAAACATTATTGAAGTGTTGTCCAAAAGCTAAGCTCAAGGATGACAGAAAGCCAATTTTTTTCAATATTTTTTAGCAATATCATGATTTTTGGAGCCTAGCTAGATATTCTGACTGACCATGCTGAGTCCAAGTAAATCCTATGTCAGAAGGCAGCTATTCAGCAGGGCATGACTGTGAAAGGCTTGTGGCGGTGCTGTTCTGGGCCAAGGAGAACGCTGCAAAGCCTCTTCCTTGGTCCTGGTGCCCACGAGCACCTCTCCAGTGCACATCCAGAGACCAACAGGACAGGGGAGATGGAGCAGACCATTGGAAGGGATCTCACAAAAGACAAACTTGCAGAGCACTGGGGCCATGAAGACACCGAGCAACAGCTCTTTAGCCTTTGTAACATCAATCCAGCTTGATGCCCTTGGCTTAGTTGTTGGGGATGACTAAGGGAAATAAAAGTTCCTTTTCAGTTTTCTGTTGACAGATCTGCAGTTTTAAATAAATAAATTGGTAACAGCATCTGACATCATCAGCTTGTTAATGGAAGTTTTATCCTCTGGCACCAATATTATCTTTGACCATTATATACTCTGGCTGAAAAAGGAAGTACAGCTCTGTATAAAATAAGATAAAAAGGGAAATAACAGAATATGATGGACATTAGCAGGGAAGGATGGTCACTGAATTTAAGATACTTCATTAGGACTCAAGACATCCAAGTCCAGTTTCCCCTTTGCCTAATGACTATCAACTGATTGGGTGATTAAGTATATCTGTGCTTCAGCACCATATCCTAAAATATTTCCTTTCTCCATCTCATCTAATTAGATTCAAACTGTTCAAGTTAGGGACTTTCTCTAGCTATGTACAGTGATTAACATAAGATCTGCTGTACTGAGTGCATTGGCTACATATGCACTAGTAAATTAAATAGTGACGTCTATACCTTTAATAATATTAAACTCTAATAGTGGTCACCTCTACCTTTAAATGATGCTTAACAAAATCCAATATTGTCACAGTGTACAGGTCATATATAAGATGAAATATTGTCATAAGTATGTATACTATACTCATACATTTTTCTGCATTGCATATAACTACATATTATATGTATGTATAAAATTGTATATTAAATGAAGAATATGAAACAACAGACTTTACATATAGCCTCTTTTTTTTCTGTCTCAAGATACAGAACTAGCTGTTTAGCCATAATAATTTATTAATCTAGTGAAAAATTTCCTATCAATAAGATAATGCTGGACATAAAAGGAATATGCTTCTCCTCTTTGTTAAATAAGGCTTTGACTTACACCCAATTGCATGAATTCTCTCTCCGATTTAAATAAAAACACAGTGGTTTCAAGGAAGATATTGTAGGAGCTCCACATTGAATTTTGTGCAGTCATTTGGGGAAAGAATTGAAGTGATTTTCTGCCCTGTAAAAGCAACTTCTAACTACTTCTGGAAAAGACTGGGTAGTGGTATGGATTTGATTAGCTCATCTCTTTTCTTTTGACTCAGGGACAGGGAAAATAATGAATGACTAATCACTTCATGTTACTGTTTTTACACTGAGGCTATTACAGAACCAATTAAAAAAGTCAGACAGAAAGCTATATAGATGTGATTAGGTTATAATGCTAATACTAGGAATTGTGTATAGATAATTATTCTGCAGTACAGATAATTCCAACAAAGACTAATCAGACGACATATCAAACACCTAAGAAACATAATTCTGTCTGAATTCCTTTAACTGTAATTTAAAAAACTGTAGATATATTGTGACTTTTTAAACAATAGAGGGGAAAAATTACCCCGGACTCTTTCCTTCCTTGCCTTGCACAACATTGCCCTGCAGTTTACAGAAGCTCAGTTTGTACTATGTGCCTGCATTAATCATTCCTAGGGTGTAATTCAAAGCAGCTTTGGACCTTCTCTAAATTCCAGCAGCTGGTAATAGTTTCCTAGGGACTACCTCACAACTGCGGACTACGACGGCACAGCACACGCCGTAGCTCAGCTGGCAGAGGGGATTACACCTCTGCATCGGGAGCTGCTGAATTAGAGGCCAGGAGTAATAACACACTTGCAGCAGCCCAGGTGCAGAAGGGAATATGACAGACAGTAAATTGAGGTAGTGCCGTGCTGCCCTTTGTGTCCTATTTTTAGGAATGGGGAGAGGGCAGGAACAAACTTGTTTATATTGTTATTTTCAAATATGTTTGCTGTGCTAACATCACATTTTGAAATGCAGAAGAAAAGTGCTTGTCATGTGTATGCAGCTGCTCTTGACCTCCTGCACCGTTACCTCCTTCTCCCCTCCCTCGTCACCTCTCGTCTGAGAGTCCTGTCCTCTGCAGTTGTGCTCAGAATAGGTCCTGCATCTCCCTGCCAGCAACTCGTATCTTATCTCAAAACATATGACTCAGTACCATGGCTCCTTCTCTTTTTCATTATTTATACCATGTGCCCAACACAAAGTCGTGTTGCTCAGTTCTGAAAACCCCGGTGCAATTCAATTCACATCAAAGCAGCCAATTTGTCAGCTTCTCCATCACCTAAAAGCTCTATATTCACTGCCCGACCTCCCTGAGCATATCTGCTACTTTCCTGCCTTCTGCCACATAAAAAACTCCAACACTTCTACAGTGCTACTTGCAGGGAAGTAGCTGATTTGATATATAAATTGTCTCTTGTCTTCCCTTTTTCAGTGTCTGCTGACTATTTAGCTGTCTCCTCTTAGCGTGTTTGTTCCTCAGGGCAGATACAGTGCTCGGAAAGCATTTTGCATGCATGGAGCAGTGCTTAAGTAATAATTACTAACTTCATTGTGCACCTAACTGCACAAGCCACCACCTATAGTTCCCGCTTTATTCCAAAATGCATTTTAATAGCAGTCCTTGAAATATTTCAAGTAACAACATTTTCCCAGCAAATGATGCCCTGTATGTGAAGTAAAACCTTTGAAATAAAACCTTTTAAGAACTGTTCATTGAGACCCATTAAGCAAAGTATGTGTCCTGGTTTCAGCTGCGATAGAGTTAATTTTCTTCCTAGCAGCTGGTATAGTGCTGTGTTTTACACTTAGTATGAGAATAATGTTGATAACACACTGATGTTTTAGTTGTTGCCAAGTAGTGCTTACACCGAGCCAAGGCCTTTTCTACTTCTCACCCCACTCCACCAGCGAGTAGACTGGGGATGCACGAGAAGCTGGGAGGGAGCACAACTGGGACACCTGACCCCAACTGACCAAAGGGATATTCCACACCATATGACGTCACGCTCGGGGGGGGAAGAGGAAGGAAGAGGACAGCATCGTTTGGAGTGATGACATTTGTCTTCCCAAGTAACCATCCCACGTGATGGAGCCCTGCTTTCCTGGAGATGGCTGAACACCTGCCTGCCCATGGGAAGAGGTGAGTGAATTCCTTGCTTTGCTTTGCTTTGCTTGTGTGTGCGGCTTTTGCTTTACCTATTAAACTGTCTGCATCTCGGCCCATGAGTTTTCTCACTTTTACTCTTCCAATTGTCTCCCCGCATCCTGCTGCAGGGGAGAGTGAGTGAGCAGCTGTGTGAGGCTTAGTTGCCGGCCAGGATTAAACCACCACTCTATGCAAGGAAAATTTGAAAAGTTTCTCAGCACCAGCCAAGCCCCTCTGAGCTCAGCCGTGTTACCACATCCTGATTCTTGAAGTGGTCAAGTGGAAATCCATTTCTGGATGAGCACAAGCTGTAGTCTGAATGGCTTCTGAGGGTGATATGAGTTGCAGCATGTAGTACAGTAGCAACCTAATAAACTCTTAGAAAATTGAAGTCTTATATCTTCCTAAGGTCACCTAAAAAGATAAATTCTAAATATAATTAAGCCTTGATTTGACCTGTTTCATGGAGTTTATCTTTCACTAATTTTTTTTAGTCTTAATTAGTATTTAGCATTTATGCAAGTCTGTGTGATTTAAGATGCTGAATGATATATGAGTTCAACAGAGTCCTCAGCTGAAGGACGAGTATTTTAGTGAATGTGAGACCTGACCCAAAGGCTATTTCCAGCAGTTTGTCATTTAGTACAGGGAAGGTTAGGTAGGTTACAGTGATATATGATCTTTCATGCTCTGAACCTAACAGCACAGTTGAACTGCTCCTATGACTTTCATTAACTGTATCCAGCTCTTTTCTTATACAGAATAAACTGAAAAGTGTGACAACCTTTCTACCTGTGACCAAAAGAAAAGCGAAAACTTGTAATAAGTTTGGTCAGTCCATCAAAATTCCGTGCTCAGTCCATGTAAGCCTGAATGCAAATTTCTGCTGAGTTTATTTTGCACTCATTCATATACCAAGGGGGAGAGAGGGGAGAAATCTCGGTGAGGGCTCCGCGTGGAGCCCTGCCAACGCGCTGCATTAAGCAGTCGCCCTGGTGTGGGAGCAGCCTGGGGAACGCAAGTGAAAAACGGCACCTGCAAGCGTTCTGCAAATGGCACAGGGCTACGGAAGGGGTGGAGAAAGGAGGTAAATGGGCACAATACCGTGAAAAATGGCTAAGAGCACGAGCAAGCAAGACATATGGGCAAGCTTTTCTGCTTAAGGGGACAAGTTAGTGGAATAATTCTTCTCTTCCTTTCATGTATACATAAGAATTAGAGCTATTAAAATTTCAAGGAGTGAGAAATGGGCATTTTTTTCTAAACAAACAGTATTTTGAAAAGTGCTGCTTTGTTTTGCATTGTTGCCATTTTTCCTCTCAACATTTTTCATCAGAAGACTGACAAAAAAAGTAGAAAGGAAATCTGGAAGATACTTATTTTTCTCTAGCCAGCTGGACAGATACCAGCAAAAACAAATAAACAATCTTTTCAAGAGGCTGTTCATAATGTAGTTTATAATCACAAACATTTTCATCAATAATGCTCCTGCTTTTTATTGAAAATCTTTTCAGGTGAAAAATTTCCATCACACTCTAAATATAATATTGAGAGTCTGATTCTGCCTGTAGGCTGGTGAAGCAATTCTGTTGAACTCAAGTTGCCTTGCATAAAACTAAGCTGAATGGAGAGCTGAGAGTCTGCTGTGTGCTCCTACATCAGCTGGGGGGTTTGCATATTAACATTGCCCAATAGTGACAGCCCTTTTGAAAAGTCTTCCAATGTATAGCTACGAGTCAAATAAAAGTTCAGATTCATATAGATATGAGTGAAAGAGGAAGCAAACTTATAGTAATCTTTCTCTGAAGGTAATTTTATATCCCCCCTGGTAACAGCTGAAGAGAGAGTCTATAAGGAGGACATAAGGGTTCTCCTATCCATGCCTACCATAATGTCCTCATCAAGGCAAGGCTGAGAGTAGTGTGCCAGGAATAAGTGGTGGGAGATCCCTTTCTTTCCTGCATGAACACACAGGCAGTTCACCAGTGACCGTATTGCCTCTGGTATGCTCATCATGGTCTGGTATCACCACCAACACGGAGGTGTGTGGTGGACGTCTGGAGGGCATCAATAAAGCATCACTGTTTGTTTCATTCAGGCAAGCCATGGCAGCGAGAGCAGGATTCAGGCATAATGTTGAGGAATACGTCTCTGCTTACAACCTCTTCCTGTTGCACGACATTAATTTGGTAATGGAAGAGTGTTTGGAATCCCTTTAGTCCTGGGTAACCTTTTTCCAATAATGATTTTACTAAAGTGACTAAAATAAGCTAGGCTTGCTTCTTAGTACCGTAAGGCTGATTGTCACTAGTTGCATATGACCTTGCTGCACGCAATCCCTCTTTTGCCCTAAGATGCTGACTCAGTGCCAAGTACAGGATGAGTCAAGTGCGTTACTGCAGGCGCCTTAACTTCTGTAGCTTTGGAAAGCAACTGTTCTGCAGTGCCTTCCACCCCCTCACAGCAGACATCTGCATTTCTTCTATATATAGACCAAAAAGAAGCCTTTGAAGGAAGGAAGAGCCCCGGCATAGTGAGCGGGTGCGGGAACTCATGCTGGGAAGCTCCCTTTTGCATCACGGACTACTCCCGATGTCTGCAGGGAGTTCTTGATGGGCTGTGTCTTTCTGCTGGCAGCGGGGACCACAGCAGCACTGACCACACCTCTTGTTTTCCAGGAAGTTGGCACTTGTAGCCAGCAACCACCCGGGGGGTGGTATTGCCTTTCAGTTGCCTTGCATCAAGGTAAAATTTGGGTTTGGTTTTTATAACTGTGAGGTTAAAGTACATTAGACAGTGTGATTCCTAGCTTCCTTTCCTGGCTCTGCTAATTATGTTATGGTTACTTGGGATATATGAAGCCCTGCTTATAAAGGGGGGATAGTATTCTTTTCTTTCATACAAGGCAAGCCTAGATCCTATAAAGACTTCAGCATGAGACTTTCCAGGAAAAAAACCCCACATGTAATTCCCTGCATGTAGGACGATAATCTTAGACGAGAAATGACACTGGGCAGAACAACCTGCAACTGTGGTTATCTGCATTGTTCTTGCAGAGAAGCATGAGCGCCCTCTCGCCCTGCCCCATGTGCGGAGGTCTGCGGTGTTGCAGGATGAAGGGGAACCTCTCCACCTCCGCAGCATCCTTCTGGGGACGTCCAAGATGCTTTCTTAAGGGAAAAGTAATTACGCTCATGGAAATCTGGAATATAACTGGGATGTTGCTTATTAGATTTCATGAAAAAAGATGTTGTGTGAAGATATAAAGGGCCATGGTCTTACTGGCCTCTCTAAGGAAGTTTTAAAAATTAACACTTGATTGACAAGGCGCTACTTTAACAATAATATCAGTAATCCAAACCAGGGAAAAACACTTTTGAAGTCTCTGGAAATTAAAATCTCTCTCTGCTTTACTGCATCAGTCCTCCACGTTGCTTTTAACATTTAAGGATCCTCTGAATTTCGTCTACCAATTTCTGACATTTTTACTATTTGTATGATATATTTGTTATTTTTAACCTAAATCTTCAAGACAGCTATGCTGAGAAAATTCCAGCAAACAGAACAGCATCATGAAATTAGAATGGCCTTCAGGAAATAACAAATCTACAAGGCTTTAAATAATATATGAAACTTTCTGTTTCAAATTGCCTTTTACAGCTGAGTGATAAGACAGACTATTTGGGGATTTAAGCTACTAAACATTTTTCAAAATTTCAGCTACTGGAGAACATGCAAAACTAAAATATTTTCTCTTTTTTTTTCCCCAAAAGAAAATAACTTGGTATTTGCCAGAACAAAAAATAGCTTATGTTTCCTGCTAGATATAAGGAAAAAAATAGTCTGAATTCATCAGAGTAATTAATCCAACAAATTATATTGCAGAGAGAGCATGTGTTATCTAAGGCCTTCTTGTGTGCATACACAAAATGACTCATCTGCATCCATCAGAGCTGTTGAGCTACACTCACTCGTGACACTTGAGAGTGAAGCCTCCTGTCTCCATCCTGTCCCATGACACACATTCCTGCAGAGCATGGCGGTCACCCCAGGTGCCACCCAGGCTGTTGTTGCAGGTGGCTGCACTGAGCACTGTGGAAAGGGATGGGGTTGTGGTGCTCTAGCACGGACCAGGGACGTCTCATGACGAAACACACTGCCCAGACTTGGGCAACAGACCTGGTCTTTTTTCTGCCAGATGCGTGCCTCTTGTCCTGTCTGGTGATGTGGGTTTTCACAGCAAGTGTCCCATGAAGATGGTGGGGAGAAGAGGCTGGATTGGTTTTGTTCTTTCTTTAGCTTCAGGGAGTGGGAGCCAGAGGGGTGTGCAGCAGGATCCAGAGGACCTGAAGGCAGCCCTCAGTAGCTAAGGGCAACTGCTGGCGAGAGTCAAGAAACTCCAAGCCCCACGGCTGGCCTGACACCAACACCTGTGCTTACAAAGGAGTTTTCAGCTTTCCAAGACAGCTGTTTTCCAGACTACCAACCCCTAGGCAAACCTCTCTACTCCAGAGAGTCGGATACCCTGTCTAGAGGGATTTCTCTTGTAGGTCCTATATCTGCCTGGCCAACTTTACTTGTTAATACTCACTTGTGGAAGGGGCTGAGAGTCATTAGCTCCCTTTGAACTCAGTATGAATAAAAATAATTCAGATCACAAGCCTGAAATGATTTCGAGTGAAATCCTGGCATTAGTCAGGCAACGAAATGAATGGGCTGTTATTCGGTCTGTCGTCCAACGGATGCACATTTTTACCACCTGAACCTGACCCTTCTCTCGCTTCTTTATGCGCATACTCTGCTCCATTAGAAAGGAAGGACTTAAAGATGAGATAGATTTTGCTGACCACAGTAAAACTTTCCTGATGTTTCTTAGTGCCAGAGAATGCTTTTTGTGATTTCAAACTCAAGTTTTCAAGAAGCAGGCAGGCTTGCATTTTCTACATCTGGTGCCTTTTTCAAGCTGAATTTTGGGCATGGAAATTTCATAGTCAGAATAATTCAGCCATTTCAGAGAACAAGAAGAGAACCAGTATTGCACTGTGTCTCTTCTTAGAAAAAAAAATAAACTGAAAAAAGCTCAGGGAAGTTATGATAGAGAGAACAGAGATAGGGGCAGAAGTATAGAAGTCAGCAAGGAGAATAAGTGAAAGAGTGAGTATGAAAGAGATATGTATGCACAGAGGCAGAGGATAGGATCTGAATTGAGTGCAAGGATGCTCATAAAATGAAAATTAATCGTGCTGCCATTTTCAGACTGTAGTATATGCCTAGGAGTTATTTCATGCAGTCTTTTATCAAACTTGTGCAAGGTGACTTGCAGCCGCAGAGGGGTAGGCAATAAGGCAGCATTGTCTCATTGTCATCTTTTCCCAATTACATTTGAGAGAATATTAAAGAATTGTTTCTTTTACTAGTAAAACACATCTCTGCTCTAAATCTGTTCAATTTATCAGGTCTGTTCAGGCTGGAATGATTACCTGTTTTTTGAAAGAAAAATCATTATACATCTGCAAACCATTCATTTGGTTTCAGCATGACTTCAGACATCTTAGGGAGAACTCCAAATATGCAGACCACCCCCAACTTCCAAACCATGAAGTGACTATCTGATATCAAGACTGGAAAAATAGGGAACGATCATATGAAAGACTGAAATATTCTGTTTAAAAAATGTTGAAGAGAAATTCCCCCCCACACACACGCTGGAAAAAACTTATGTTAATTTTTGAATTATTTGCAGTTACCCCAAATATTAAGCTCAAAATTTTCACCTGAAACCTCTTACCCAATTTTACTCCACAATGCAATCTTGCCAACTTTCAATAGCAGTTTTTAGATGAAGATTTTTGTCTTAAAAATCCCACCCCACCCCACTCTCCCCCCCTGCCCCGTACTATATTTTATGTGTGACCTACAAATTAAAAAGGTGTTGTTTGCACTTGCACAGGTAAGGGAAGCTGAGTCCCTTCCCTCAACACAGAGTGAATTCCCCTTGTTTATCTCCATCACGTTTTATTTGCATTGGAGTATTTTCCTGACTTCATCCCTTAGAACAAAGTCCTATCTCTTAGTATGAAGCAAATTCCTTTTTTTAATCCCTCATGGCATTGAGCAAAGTCATTTCCCTCAGTGTGGGCTTTCTGAGGAGAAAAAGGAAAAAAGTTAATATTTGCTTTCAAGGAAAAGCATCTTAAAAAAAAATGAAGGTTATCTGAAAGGATATCTGAAAGTATTGCTGTGAAAGCATCTGTAAAAACACCTGTGAAAGCAGAGTAATTAAGTGGTTATTGTTAACTATGCTGTTAATGTGCTCCATTGTCGTGGGCAGCCCACATACATACCTATCATCAGAAGAAACTCTTTCTCCTTCACCCTTCATTGTTGCTATGTTAGTCAGTCATCCTACAATTATAAATTGGCTTTTCTTGTGTAAAGCATGTAGTGACAACACTTTCAGGATTTCTATCGATATGAAGCTACATTTAAGAGAAGAAATACAGGGGCAGGTAGATTAAATCAGAGGTCTATGTAATTCATTGACTGCAAGAAAACTACCAGTAGTAGATAATCTACAATCTTTAGTTAACTTTTCCTCCATGGAAAGTTGAAGTCTGAAGTCTAGCTTGTGAAACAAATTAAATCATGAGAATTGTGACCTCTTTTCTTGAAATGACAACCAACATGTGAACGACGAGTATGTTATGATGTACACAATTTAAAATATGCCAATATCTAGCCTTTTGAAAGAAAGTTTTCATTTTTTAAACACAAACTCACACACATCATGCTACATACTATCAAGAAAATGACAGCTCTTTTCACTGACATGTAGTATGTTAGTTGTGTTTCATAGTTTACATGAAAGGAAATTCAAAATATGTCGTGATCTACCAGGAAACACAGTGTTCAGTTGACAGTATTTCCATATTACTAACACGGAAAATATATGGAAGCCTTTAATAATGGCTGTTCTTAAATACAAGCTCCATTACGGTCTTACCAATTTGAAACATTTTTCTTCTCATTTTTTTTGTGGCTGTTGCTGCTTGCACCTACAAGTACAATCTTGTAATTTGTTGGAGAGAAGGATAAACTAATCCAGAGGAAATGCTACAACAGACCTGGGACATCCAGCTGTTCGTTAGATGTAAAAATGTCACAGAGACACTACAGAACATGCAGGCTGCAATGTGCTTTCCATGTTCACCTTTATGTACAGACAGATTTGTTTTGGAAAAAAAAAGGTTTTTTAATTTTTTTTTAAATACAGCACTCAATATCATTCTAAAGCAGATAATGAAACAGATAACAAAAATCAATTAAACCTTGATATTTTCATTATAACTATGACTTCTAACACTTTCCATTTTAATCCAGGCACACAACCCTTCCAAATAGTAGAAGCAAAAATTCTAATCATTAAAATAGCCACTTTATATACCCAAATAATCACTGTAACAAAAACTTAACTCAAGTATTAATTTTCTCTTTATAGCAATCACTGAGACTTCTACCTTCTGTCAAGTTTGATTAATGGCTTCAAAAATTAGTAGGAAGTCCTAAGTGCCTGCCAGACAAATATGGACAGCATATTTAAGTAAATCACATTTTCTTCAGGAAAAAAGGATAAAAAAGCAGATGATTTCATTCAGCTCATCAAGTAATTCACATAGCCTGATGTGTTTGGTATTCTTGCTCAAGAGACGTATTCACATACACAATATTTTTTTACTCAAGAAGTGTACCACTCCCAAATATCACATGCATATATAAACTAAAAAAAAAGGCCTCACAACATTTCAACTTTGGCCCATCCCTGGGAAAGAGATGTTTCTCATCTGCTGGCAAGGCATATTTGTCACATTTCAGGCAAGAGCATCTGAGCATGTTTTAGTTATCTATTTATTTGCTTGCCAGAAAGAACAGATGATGTTAATCACAGCAGTGATGGAAGAGAGCATCCAAAAGGCCCACGTGGTTTTCAATTAAAGCATGTTAGATAGTATTTTAACTTCAAGGGTTTTGTTGTTGTCACGGCTCCCTGCAGGGATGCACCTAACATATCTGTGCTTTTTCTCCAAGTAATGTATGGTATGCTAGCTCTGTTGCTGTTATTTTTCATATATCTTTTTCTGTTTAAATCCCTTGATGATTTGGTATTCACATTTGAAGATTTATCCAAAGCTTTAAAATATTTTGGAAAGCCCCAGAACTGAGTTTGCCTACTGCTTATCCCCCAGCTCCTTAACTCAAGAGATTCAGCTTCACGATTCCTCCTGGAACACAGAGAAATCCTTCACACGCAGCAAGATTCGGCCTCACCTTACCCCCGATTACTACTCCCTGTACTGACACATGCCATTCTCCTTTACCCACCTGTATTACTGCGTGGGCTTCCCTGTGGCCTCTATTAGGAACTATTTTGACAGTTCCACATAAAAATTGTGCCTTGGCTATGCATGTAACTTTTAGGCTGTGCTTATGCAAGGAAAATATTCTTGTATAATCCAAGTTTTGATCTGAAATTAATACCCTTGTATGCTAACTCATATGAGCACTTATAGATCTGGCACAGGAGAGGCTTTTGTTCAAAAAGGTTACCAGAAACAGTTTTGCACAAACCCAAAAATGTACCGCCCAGACTAGAACGGGTCAAGTGCCTTGCTCAGACAAGCTCTGTTGCCAGTACTAATAGGGCTCTCAGAGGCACTAAAACCTGCAGGCTCAGCGCAGAGAACAGAGTCCCAGCTGGGGACCACGGGGGCTACTGTGGCCACTTGAAAGGCTTGGCATAAGGGTGGTTGGACTGGCTGGGGGGCATCGTCCCTGAATGCTCACAATTGCCACTGAAAGAAGTAAGCACTGATTTAATCCCAAATGAAAAATGTGAAGGTATATTCACCTGCCTGGGGTGAGGGAATGGGTGAGGATGTATCCGAGAAAGGAAATTTTGAGGAACTGGGACTCACACCCATCTCAGAGGATGCATTTCCACAGGCAGGTAAGAGGCTAGGACACTGTAAAACCTCAGCTCAAGGACTACATCAAAATTCTGGTTCTTTCTAATGAACAGATTTAATCACTAATGAACAATAACCATCTCTCTAAAGAGTCTCTGTTGTGATTTGTTGTTACATATAGACAAAATGGACTTGGAAACTGAATTGAATAATGAGCTGAATAGTGAGGTTGAATAGTGAAACGGTTGGTAAGACAAAAATTTCATGTTTGTCCAAAAAACCCCCAAATCTCATACAGAAGAGTTACAGAAGGAATTTCACGGTACAAAATGACAAGAAAATGAGATGTCAGACAAAAGTCAATGTTGAAAAAGGCAAATTCACATATGTTGGTAGTAACAACCTTAAGTACACATTCACACTAAACCATGGTCATGAAAAATCAGCTCTCGCCCATCAGGAGAAATGGATGCAAATAGTTCTGTGCAAAATGTCAGCTTAGTGCTCAGGGCCATTGGAATAGCAAAGAAATGGTAGAAAAGGAAGGGATAATAAGAGAGGAAACATCATCATGTCACTGTATGCGTTCCTGGTGTGCCTGCATCGTGAATTCTGCAGATAGTTCTGGTTGTGTCACTTCAAAAAGGACAAACTAGAATTACATATTCTTCAAAGAAGAACAATAAGGTTGGGCAGTGACCTCCCTGTGAAGGGAAATTACATAAACTGGAACTCTTCAGGTTGAAAAGGAATATTGGTAGAAGGAAAATATGATTTATGTCTGTAAAATTACAAATTGCTTGGAGATACTGAACAAGAGACTGATTATCCATTATTTTTCTGGATGTAAGAACGAGGAAGAACCAAATGAGATTATCATTAGAGGGTTTAAAATAAACAAAAGGAAGTACTTTTCCAAAAAAGGCATAATTCAGTCGTGGAACTCTTTGGGAATGTCAAAAGTATAAGTGGATTCAAAGGCAGATTGAAGACTTTCATTGAAAGATCCATCAAAAGCTATTAACGCAGTGAAGTGATTACAACATACAGCTCACAAAGTCTCTGAAATGCAAATTACTGGGAGTAGCAAGGGTCCAAGTTAAAGTATCATTCTGTATTTGCCCTGTTTCTTAGACTTATTCCATAAGCACACTTTATTTATTCTTGTCAGAAATGGGATACTGGAGTAAATGCACTCCTGAGCTGATCCTGCACAGCTGTTCTCTGTGTAGTACATAATTCAGCTTTCACTTAAGCCAACAAGGTAATTTCAATGACTTTAATGGGAGCTGAATTAGGCCATCTGAGAGAATGAGCTTCCCAATATGATGTTTTGCTAGGGATATGAGAGCTTAAACTTGTTAGATTGGTAAATGTAAATTCAAAGGAAACGACAAAGTTGCTCAAACCACAGAGTGCCTGTAATGTAGTTGCAAAGTAAAACCACTGTAGGGATTTATTTTAAAATGTTATGCAAAATCTATAGGTTTATGATTTATCTATTCTTGAATTTAAGTGACTGGTCAGCTGACTGCTTTTGCTCTTTTGAGTGGTAGCTGATCTGGTTGCGTAACTATTCATCTGAGCTTATAAATTGCATGGTCAATTCGAAGTCAATCTATAGTTTTACAAAATTAAGATGATAATAGATATGGCCAAACTACCAACATGTCACCTCCTTTTCTCAAATTGTTTGCTTTCCTGAGACACTCATTAGTAAGTGCACAATTAGATCAATACTATTTGATTTTTTTTTCCTTTAGAGAAAGAAATCTTTTAGAGAGCAAGCTGTGTGTTTGCAGACAGAACATGTTCTTAAAAAGGACAGAAAATAAAACCAGACCAGAATAATTATTTTAAGAGTGTATACTGCAGAGTTATTGCTTTAGTCCTACTACCATGACTGAGTTTATTACCCAAGGCAAGCAAGTGGTGTATTAGGATGGATATACATAATATTGACTGACAAAAATTATTTATTTACATGACCAATATTTCAGTATTTTTAATTTCCAGTAAATGATGCTTTTGCATGTGAAAGCATGTTCTCACGGCATCTCTTGTCCGAGCACTCTAACATTGTGCCTGTGCGTAAGACTCACTGTATGCTACACGGGGAGAGGGATGAATTCCTTCAACTGCAGTGCCCTAAAAATTTGAAGAGTAAGTCAGATACCTAGACATAGGCATTTAATGCCTGTTGAGATGCTCTGTGATTATTCAAGATACATGCATGGACTAGCAGATATGGAGACACAGGACTGATGGAGGACTCTCACCTTTCAGAGCTGTGATACTGTGGGGCACCTCAAGATGTATTAGGTACCTATATTTAGATACTTGATCCATTTCCTAGGTTTCAAGTTTAAGCAGGGTATGGAGGCTCTCTCAATGGATAGGACAGGTACCTCGCAGAGGCAGTTCATGTCAACCTATGATACCATTTTGAGATAGATAGTACCTGTCACTTGTGGAAGGTTGCCTTTCTCTGTAGAAATGGGTAACCAACTAACTCAGGCTTGACTCCTACTTCTTCTTCAGTCAGTGTCAAGTGAGATGAATCCCACCCAGTTATTCTACTGGGGAACCATTACACTATTGGAACACAGATATTAATAATGCATAGGGCTCCCTGGAGCTCAGAACAAGCCTTAAGGACGTAGTGATAAATGTTTCTCTTTCTTGATGAGGGAATGGAGTAAGGAGAGCGAAGTGACTTAACTCAGTTCACTTTGGCAGGCTATCAGCAGAGCTAGCAATGCAGTTCTTGCTTGTGGATAGCTAAACATGGTATGTAAATGCTACTTGATCCTAATAAGGAATTGTTAATAACCTGACTGGAAACAAAGATGGAACTAATTAGATTTGTTTCATGTTTCATGGTGAGTCAAATATTAAATATAACTAATATAGGTGAACAAATTAATACAGTAAAAACATGAAGCTTCATAAGGATGTTTATTGATAGACTAATGTAGGAAATTGAATGGGAAACAAGAGCCATAGGTTTTACTTTTAGTGTCTGGACTTACTGGGGAGGTGTGAACACCTCAACCAAATACCACAATGAAGAGAGAGGAAATTCATTACTGTCAGAGGGGAATATGTTAACTTTACTGCAGTCTTCCACTACTCAGTAAAATATCTCTCTAGGGAGGTATTGCTTCTGCACATTGGGAACACCTTGATGGCCTAGGTAGAAAGGAAACAGATTTTTTTTAAAAAAAATATGTCCTGTTAAAAGGAAGGCTGGGAGCATGAGAACTTATAAGTAACTGAGAAGAGAATTTTCACCTTTCTCTGGGTAATAAAAATATATTCTTCAGTTTTACATTGATTAATGGCTGCTTTGTCTTTAACTTTTATATTTTAGTACACAGTAAGAATGCTGTTTTCAAATTTTTTTTTTTTTAGAATTAAAGAAAGAGAAGGATGTGTTGGAAAATGTAATTTTTTAAACAATGGATACACATACAAAACCATACAGTGTTTGTTAGAGAAAAAAATTACTCACTATGCATAGAAGTCTCAATATGAATATGCATGGAGGTGATATGTACATGACAAAAGTGTTAATACTTCCATCTGAAGTTCCAAGAGGTGCCAATATGATATCTAAAAGCAGTATGTGCCATATTTTTATCAATTTGGGGTTCACCAAATATATGCTTTGAATATATTCATACATTGCTCAAAACGGGCCAGTGTAATCTAGTGTCTCATATTTCTATGTATGTATTTACCTACACATATACACATGCAAACTTATACCACCTTACATGTCCTTAAAAAAATTATATAGCAAAATTAAAACACAAAGAAAGGAAAATATATGTCTCTCTTCTTTTCCTATTCTCTCTTCTCTTCAGGAAAAAAAGAATTTGAAAGAAAACCTGTCTATAGACATTATAATTTTGAATAAAAAGACCAATTAACACAAAATATTTTAGACACAAAATTTTGAAAAACTGTTGCAGAAACCAAATTATGTCTTATTTTCTGTAAACTTAATTAAAAACAAAACCAACAAAAATTTCTCCACTTCTAAAAGCTAAGATGAAATATAACCTGACACAGTTCCTTTGAATGTAAAACCTGAAGGCTAAAATCACTCCAAAGTTCTCAACAGGCTGGGGAAACCTGGACAGCGAAAGTGTTGGCTCTCCTTCTTTAACTCTCGAGCTTGCCAGCTCTTGAGCTCTTCTGGATCCATCTGTCCTTCTTGGCAATTTTTTTGCCTCCCTGGGTGATGGGTCAGACATGGTCTCTAATGTATTTGCTCTGGAGTCTCACTGAGATGATGGTGCAACCTCTCTCCATTTTTTAAATAACTTTATGTTTGAACACGTGCATCTGTATAAACAAACAGTTCTTTAGCTTAGTTTTTCTGCAAGCTCAGAAGCCCGTACTGCTTCACACCAGTAATGGGCTTTGCCAGCTCTGAAGACAGAGGGGAGCTCCTCTGCTGTTCTGATGCATCAATGTGTAAGTACTCAATTGGCAGCTGGATTACTGCACAGCATGCGTTTTCTTCTTTGTGAGGGTTTTTTTTTTTTAAATTCAAGGGTAAATGTCAAAACAATGCTGTAAAACCAATTAAGGAGAAAGAAAACAAGATTAGAGGTGCTACTTGAATTATTTATTGTTGTTCACTGTTGCCAAGTCTTTAAATAAGTACTTAATAGACCTTACTGTAACTCTCTGAGCAATACAGTAATTTATTTAATGCACAGGTCAGCAGTTTCTTAACATTAAACTGAAATAGTCCATATAGTATGTTGTGAGCCTTTTTGAAGCCTCCTAAATTTGAACTGTTCACCATTTATGAAAATCTTCATGCGGAGTTAAATTTATTAATTTCATTCAATAATCTGATATACTAAACAGATATTGATTTCTGTGGAAGGGAATACCAAGATTTATTGACCAGAAAGATTAATTCTGACCAATTTAAAGCCAAGGTCAATATTTATCTTGAGGGGAAATAAATCTTGATATTCAGAAAAACAAGAGGCTGCTATGTAGATATTGTTATCTATAGTCTCAGTGTTTTAATCAGAAATATCTGGCAATTGCTCTTCCATGGATTTGAAATTCAGGTGTGTGACCTTGTTCATTGATATTAATATGATAAAGTGGGAAAAATATTTATAGGAGTGGGGAAAACCATTTTTTCCTAACTCATTTCCATCAGCATTTCTAGGGAATATACTGAATAGAATCAGGAAGTGTTTACTTTTAAGAATGAACATAGTGGTCATCATAGCCACAGATTTACTGATTTGTGGTCTGGTACAACCAGGAACCTCATGATGTACACACAGCTCAGCATTGTTCAGCAACATTTTGCGAATATTCACAATGGCCGTATCTGAACCATGTGGAGGGTGAAGGGGATGGCACGGTGTCTGGGTAGGGCTGTGGCACACACCTTGTTGTGGTGCCCAGAGGCAGACCAGCTCCACGGTCTCACACACAGCACCGCCAGCTCGTCCCAGCTAAGCCAGGAACCGTGCCCTCTTCTCCTGCAATATAATCTGTTTCTTATCCATAAAACCATATCGTCTTTTGTCAACTATTGCATTACACAGGACCTGTGGCTAAGACACGAAGCAGGAATCCAAACATTACATTTTATAAACTTAAACTATTTCTCTGCATCACACTGAAGATAAATTCATCAGAGCCTAACTCTCCACGCTGCCATGAAAATCAGCCTAATGAAATGGAGGATGAAAATCAGTAATACCCATGAGGTGCTCAGATTGTATGGTACGTTGCCCTTCATGCAGTTGATAGAAGGGTTCCTGATAGTGAAGGGGAAGAAGTTCTGGTTTTGAGGGAAGATTATTTTTGATGCCATTATCTGACTATTTGAGCTGTAGGTGTGTTACTCTAGGCATTTGGGCTGAATTCCAAATCTTTATCTATAGATGCGCTTGCTTGCTTGAAAAATAGTGTCAGACACTCATTAGCAGTAACCTAAAACTTTTGAAATTGACACCATTTACCTACAGGAAATTGTCTTTTTGAAATAGTACTTTGTACTAAACCATTCTGAGATAATTGTTCCAATTAAGAAATACATGGGGCATTGCTGTGCACCTCAGGATGGAAACTTTATTGTGCTGTGAAAGAAGTCAATGGGAGTTCAAAGTGTTCAGCCACCTGCAGAACTGATGACAGAGAGCCAAAAATTTGTAATTCATGCTGGAAAAAGAAACTATTCTACATGCAGATACAGTGTCAAAAAGGATGGGAGTTTTAGCTTTGCTCCTTCTCCTCCTCCACTCCAGCTCCCCCTCCAACCCAGCTCCCCCTCCAACCCAGCTCCCCCTCTCCCGGCCCCCCCAAGAAAAAGAAAATGAAACGATGAATTTCTTATGTCTTTGAGTATTGCTGAGCTCTGCATAAATAGGAATATGCTCACTGCAGGGAAACAGTGAGATTCAACTATTCCCATTAAAATGCTAATTACCACCCTTTTATAGATCAGTTGGAGAGGATTTGGGGAACAAAAATAGCACCCAGAGATTATGACAGAAAGAAAAAATCCAAAGAAGAAAACATGACATTAAAAAACTTGCTTCTAAATTTAGAAGCCCGCTAAAGTGAGGCTAACCATTTATTCTCCCTGGAGCTGCTCCATATATTAAACTGATATTGAGGAGTCACGAATTGCTATCCTTCCAAGCACAATTCACAATTTGGATTATTTCATATATTTTGTGTCCTGTCCAAGCTATCACTGACATCTTAAAATAAAAAAAAGTCCTCCAGTCCTTACTACATAGAAATAAATAATGCGGGACAACAGCATTAAGCAATATAATCATAAAATTACCTGTTATTAAAAACAGAGCACAATTTTTTAGAGCAAATATATTACTCAGCTGTAAAATAATATGTTTGCCATTCATTCTAATGTTTCAACATTGTGATTCAATCTTCTAAAAAGCTGACATGGAAAATAATGGCGTAATAAACCAATTCATCATAATGTGTAAAAGAAACTGCTGGAATAAATTGTAATAACCTTTCAAAAACTAGCAGCTTTTAAAAGTATTAATTTCTACTCCAGATAATTGGAAAAGACACCTGGGCAGCCAGGCAATATTTTTTATGGGATTGCCCTGTCAGGGACTCAGATTGTCTTCAGAGTCAGGAGCGATCGTTTAGCACTAAGTGACAGTGAATCTTGCAAATGGGTCTTCCTGGATGCTGTTTGCCATAAATTACCAAACTGAACCCTCCTTCAAGGTCAACCATAAAAGAAGGTGGATATCAAATGGCCTTCACAGAGTCCCAAAGTAGTCTTCAGGCCTCACATAAGCAGATGCTGGTTGTGTTGGATCCTGTAAAATTGACTTAATATACTGATAACATAAATTATTATCAAACTTTGAAGATATTCTTGGGAACTAAATAGCTGAAGAATGTAGTTCACAGGAAGAAGGACTAAGACAAGTTGCTCCCCATTACGTGGCAGTATGTGCAATGGTAGTAAATTAATAGCATTAGAATTGAAGATATCAATATGTTTCAAGGCACGCATGCAAAAGAACTTCCTAAAGAAAAGTAAGACATCCTAAGTCTGTCAACTTATTTTACCTTTTGCTTTTCACAAAATCTCTTGACATTTTTTCTCCAAATGAATATCAAGGCCATCTGTGTTTACATAAACATTGTTAGTTCCAGTGTGTCTGCTTTGAAATAATAGTTCTGGTTTAATGAAAGTTTAGTCAGTGGTGTTTATAAAAGCAGCCAGCAGTGGCATTAACTTGTGCTACAAAAGTGATATTAGTACTTTTTTCTATGAGAGACAAGAAAGGGCTATAAACAATCTGAACCTTGATGTCTTGAAATGGCAGAAAGTTCTTTATTGCCATCCCTTTTTCTCTGGTATGGAAGCTGTGTTCCAAGGGTAACAAATATTAGTTCACATTAACAAGAAGGGAAGGGAAGGGAAGGGAAGGGAAGGGAAGGGAAGGGAAGGGAAGGGAAGGGAAGGGAAGGGAAGAGAAAAAAGAGAAGAGAAGAGAAGAGAAGAGAAGAGAAGAGAAGAGAAGAGAAGAGAAGAAAGAAAAGAAAAAAGTGTAGGCAAATTTGGTGACCCGGCCTGTTTTGTGGCATCCATATTTAAGCAGAGCTCCCCTGGAAAGTCTGAGTATGGACTGATGGTGTCTTATGGAGCACCATCCTAAAGGCTGCTCACTTCAGCTTCCATCACCATAAAGGCAAAAGAGAAATCATGCTCAGGACAGTGTGTGTTTGCAGAGGAAGGGAAAGCAGGAGGGTGCGAGGAGGCTGAGTAAGCATCACAGTGTGGACAGCCCCCGCTGCCGGGACGCTAGAGAGCCCACGGGACCATGGCGCTGGGGGGAGCACTGAGGATGCTTCAGCCTTTGATGCGTGTTGGTTCAGGTCATGTGCGGGGATGTCACAATCCTATTGTAACTCCTCCTGGCCCCTTCCCACTCCACTGAAATGTATCCTCATGCTAATGTGCTTTTAAACAATTCTGTAGTGAGGTATCGGCATGCAGCAGCCTATTGGAAATCTTTAAGGAGCTGCTGCAGCGCATAGAGCAAAGCCTCAGCTAATGCAAAGTGCTGACATGTTTTTCAGAAGCCTCTCAAAATGACAAATTTCTCTTTGCATATGTTATACTGTTTAGCCTTAAAGCAGCAACAGATTTTATGTTACAAATAAATCAAAATAGAGGTTTGGGGATTTATAGAGTGAAGTCCAGCTTAACTACATCACCTCAGCCAAACATCCCCAACAGCATCCCTGTCATAACTGTGTAGTATGAAAACAGGGCTTTTTTTAACTGAACTTTTGATAGTTTTACAATAGTTCCTTAAGAGCCCACGAAAGGGTAGAAACTTTACTGGACAAAGCAAAGGCTTTTGAATCTCTGTGGTTACCTGTATGAATAAAATGACTTACAAAGTTTCATACTGTGTATGTACCTTTCTTTGCTCTGCAGTACTGCTTTCCTCCTTCCCTCCCCATATGGTGAGCCGGTCCTTCTTGTGCTATGAGAACACTTTTGTGTCTGCGACGACCTCCAGAACTGAGTGTCTATTTCATATAATTGCAAAGCTACCCTACTCTTTCCCACCAGCTTCACCTCGATCCTGAGAAATGAAACAAAGAGAGATTCTCCTCACAGCCGCTCTTCAGTGAGCTCAGATGTCTGAGCCACAGCCAAAACTAGGTCAAACAGCCTGTTTCCACATCACATACTGACCTCTTAACAATTTTGCTCTGTGATATTCCTAGTGGGTCTTAGCACAGACATTTACAAGAAATGAGAGGAATAAAATCCTCTCCAACACTTTCTCTAATTTCAAAATAAATCGGTGACATAGTTTGAAGTTCAGACTGAAGATGTGCTAATTATACAGGGAAAAATCTAATTAAGCGAATCAGGAAACCCATAGCAACTATTGTCACATTCTTGTATGACAGAAGCATCAATCTGGCAGTCACTGGAGCATACGCTCAATAACTGCCTGAACTCAGATCCTTTTTCATCAAGACCTGCAAAGTTAAAATGAGATACCAGCTATGACAACAGTTCAGCTTCACAGACCATATTGCATGAAGCAGCACTTCCTTCTCTCCTCTTTTCTTTCATCTACTAAATAAATAAATTTATAAGAAACCTCTCAAACAAAATACACTTAGCATACTTGTACATTGAAAGTGTTGAAATGTTATGAAAATGACATTCCTTGCTGGTGAAAGGGGCTGAGATTGTAATATAATGTAATATATATCTTTTTCTTTCTGCAGCACTGAATATATTCCACTGAAAACCCATGGAATTCCTGGTTAGAAGAAAATGCGAGCTTAAGAGAGAGAGTGAGAAAGTGCCACAAAGACAAAATCCCATGTCTGTAGGAGAGATGAAGTTGCACCACTGATAAAAATTACCACTTCTGCTGGAATTCAGCTTTTCCAGCACTCATTACTCTGACTACAGAAGAAGCTGAAATATTATGGTCATTTTGAAGGCCCTTCCCTCCAAAAATATCCCTAAAAATAGGAAGACAAATGCTAGTCTCAGAAGCAGGGAAATATATACAACTTGTAATACTGTAAAGATGTAAGACCTCTTTAAATAGGTTTGGTACATACATCTTCCCAAAGCTTTTACATTTAAAAAGTTCATCCAAACAATCTCTGGCAAAATTAGCATTGCTGGTTAAAGACCAGAGGAGGTTTTTAGGGAGAGTAAGATCTTTTTTTTTAAAAACTAGCTTATATAGCTAGAAGGAGTAGACCAGCTTTCAGGCATGAAAGAAAGTCAATACATTTAATGGTATGAAAAGAATGATATAGGGCAACACAGCATTTGGGAGAAACCAAAACTCCCTGCAAGGCTGATGTATGTGTTGCTGATATCCATGAACTGGCGAGCTCAGGCGTAATATACATATAAAAAAGAGACTATTAATGAAGCAGTAAATTCTCAGCCTAGAGCACTGCAACATCCAGAGGGGAAAAGGAGAGATCTGAAAGAAGGGTCAGTCTGTGGCAAAGAGCACAGAAAGCGTTGGTAGGATATGAGAAATGCAGATGAGGATTGGGCAGAATTTTGCAGATAAAAGCAATGAAAGGAGACACTGGCTAGCCAAGATTTTTCAGGACCGATATAATAGTAATGGGAACAGTTTGCTACGCAAGGAGGTGAACTGTATTAAGCTTTAACTGAGCAGCCACATCCTTCCATGGAAATGGTGTGCGTGACATGCATCTTCTGGTTAGCAAAATTGCACTTATTGTTATTCTCCAATAGACTCAACCACACTTTCTATGAAGAAGCAGAAGTGAGATACCCTGGTTACCCATGTATGAGGCTTTCCTTAAGGACAATAGGATAAAAAACATCACAGGACTATAAATCAATTTCTGAGCATGTCTAGGTCATAAATTCATTAAACAGGTAATGTCAGAGATAGATTTCTGTATTCCATTTCCACTAAGACATAGTAAGCAAAACAGCACAATAAAAGGACACAAATATATATTTCATAGATTAGGGCAGTTTTCTGGATAATGTATTATAGAAGATACTATCACGGACTTGGTATATTCAGTAGTACTTGCTGCACTTTAAATTCCTTATGTATTACCCACTCAGCTAAAAAATTTCTTAACTTAAAAAGCATTAGGTGCACTTATTTACATATAGTCTTACAGAATAATGAAGCAGAGAATGCAGAACTAAGACTGTCTTGCTGTTCTATACTTAGACAGATTTTATTTCATCTCCATAGGATACAGAAGCTTACTGCAAAGTATAGCTTACAAAATTTGGCCTGTAATTAACTGCTGCCCATTTTTTTGGTATCTTGGATAAGGCAAATGAGTGACCCATCAGATAAAAAAGAATACAAGGTATTTTTTAATTGATAATTACATTTAATACTTGACAAAAGAGAATATAGTCACTCATGTTATTACTTAATGTCGATTCAGCCCTTTCCAAAAAGTGTTTCCAAAGAAAGTGAACAAAGCCAGTGCTTGCAATCAAGTGACTGGAGAATTTTGTAAGAACGTGTTGCTAATCCATGTACCATGCTCCAGAGGAAGAAGGCAAACAAATGTAAATGCATTAGCATACCTGTGATAAAAATTAGGAGGTAGCAAATCCACATGAATTCATTTAAGTATAGGCATGAGACTTTTAGTGCATGAAAGGGAGAGGGTCATTTACATATTACTGCTTCTCAGGGACACTGAGTCTTGAAAAACTGTTGAAAGGAGTACTTATGCCAGTATATAAATGGAGGAAAGACACTGAGAAGCCTTTGAAGTCAATCAGAAAGAAAAATATTTGTAGCTGTATCAGCAAAGTCACCAAGAATAGTTTTGCGCTAGTAGAAATCCAAGATTGTCAAAGGCAAACCAGAAATGGTGTGGCAGTTGCCAGTACTGGACACACATTTCCTCTAGCAGAGATGACAGTATGCTACAATCTTCTAAAGCATGAATTAATTTAGAAATAGACACTCTGTATGTGTCAAACAAGTAGATAAAAGCAATAAGCTGGTTTTTAACTGAGGAGATACTAACTTACGTGTGTTACTACAAAGTGCTGGTCTGCCAAGAGAAATGCTTTGTTTGCCCCAGTGATGGAGTCTCAGTTATTTGTAAGGAACAAACACATGTATATGACCTAACTTTAGAGGTGAAAGACACAGTACCATGATCATTAGAATTAGAAATAAATATTTCCATCCTTTCCTTCAATATTTTGGCTTGGTCTGGATGAAAAAATATCAAAATGAGTATGTAAGTTGTTCTTGTTGATCACAGCATCCCCTGGCTTGGTCATTTTGTTAAGCCTGCACTTCTATATAACAAAAGGCAGCATAGGTTTGGTCTTCATACTACAGATGAACAAATCCCTTTGGATTGTATAGGATTGTCACAGTTATTCTCTGGAATCCAGGTTCTGAGAAGCGTGAAACCCTCTTGTAGTAATTTTTAAGGCAAATGATGAATTTGGTGCTGAATCCCTGATGCACGGAGTAGCTACCTCGCAGTACCTGAGATACTGCTCTCAGGAGGCACTTCCCATTATGACCCACAGGACAACAGCTCCTGTTATTTACAATCAAATGAGCACATAAATGAATATTAGTGAAATTTTTGCTATAAGCCAATGACATCTGTAACAAACTAGAAAAAAAAACCAACACCCATGAAATCCTTCCTTAATTAAATTAAAGAAACCTGATCCTTTCTGTATGGGCTTGTACCCAACATACCAACGGATGACAGGATCATATAATTTATTAATTATAGGTTCTTCCCCATCATCAGCAAACCCTTCCAGTCATCAGCTGGGAAAATGTTTATGTCTAAGCAGATGAGCCATCCCCCCACCTACAGTGGTTAAAATGATACGCTGTTTTCTTCAAGGTAACAAGCACATTATTCAATATAAGCAGGACCCCTCTGTAGGTGAGTCCTTAATGGAGTCTTAACTCTTAATCCCTTGTAAAACAGCTGTTAGGTTTCTCCTCCAATGTTTTCTGTTGTATCACATCTCTCAGGACAATTTTTTTCACAGGGGACTCTCCCAGGAGATCTTTTTGTAATGCTGTATGCAACGTGTTAAATTCATTCAGCTTTTAAGATATGTATTTGTGGTTTTTTTCCAAGGTTAACCCCTATAGAAAGACATGATTACCAATCTCAAATACTCATACCCATGATACGGGAATATGTGCAGCAGCTGTTCTTTCAAAGGAACTAGAAATTCATTAGAAGACTGGAAGCAACGATCAGCTGCAGTAATGCTTGTTTTCTCCTAACCCAGACAGGGTGAGAGAGGGGGAAGGTGAGAGAACTCATGTCTGGATGACTAGCAAGTGGCAGTGGAAGGTATTGCTGTGGGTCTTAGGAGGACTATCTGAGATTTTAAGGACTTAAGTATTTAAATGGCAAAGTTTTCCCTTTTTAAGGTGTCATCACATGTATGCTCTGCTTAGCTGTATTGTGTGAGGCATCTTCCCTTCTTGTTGCACTGTTACGTTTTTGGAACAAATTTTTGCAAGAGTCCTCTAAAGAAAAGTCTCTTGTTTGTGACATTTCTCAATGCATTATCATTTTCATTTTGGTTAGAGCTGTTCTTCCTCGGACTGATGAAATAGAGGGAAATGCATCACAGGGAGCCAGCCGCTGTGAGGTTTAAAGAGAGGTATGCAGATCTGTGTAAAAGAAAGCCAATGACAGCAGAAATATGAAGCCAGTTCCCTGTATTGCCAATGAACAGGAAACAAGGACCAGCCACCTTCTTTCATCCCTGCTGTCAGGCAGACCCGGCATGCCCAAACTCTTACACATGTGGTGGAAGTGAGATCACAGTCCTTTCCTTCCAAGAAGGGCCCACATTGCTGGGCATAATGTCTTTAAATGTTCATAGGTTGCCTCAGACACTGTGATGTGTGGTCTCTTATTTCAGTCATAATTTTCCAGGACATGAAGACAAGCTAGATGTTGTGCTTCAATGGTTCACATCAAAACCCACAGCATTTGAAACCAGAAACTGCGATATGACAGGCCTGAAAGAAGGAGTTTTAGCCACGGTGCGGACACATCAGCTCTGGAGGCGGTCCCAGGGCACACAGTAACTCAGCACAAGAGATCAGAAATTCATATAAAGGGCCGCTGGGAGCAATAATTTGGGTACCCTGGGGGCCACCACAAGAAATCCCCACAGGGCTACGAGAGCAGCACAGAGCTACAGAGGCGCATCCTCGCAGCACTAACCACTCCCACACTAGAAAACTCTTCAGATCAAAAATTCATCACATCCCAACCAGGCAACATATTTGTTTCTGTTCTGATTCCTGTTGAGAAGGAGAGACTGAGTTTCAATTTGGATTTGAGGAAAAATTATCTTTTGAACTGTCATTTGGTTCAGGCTTGACTAAAGCATACTTTACAAGTATGTTAATAATAAATGTGTAATCAATTTAAACCAGCTGCAGCGCAGAGCACTTGTTCTAGACACCGCTCTCAGGGTGATCATAAGAAAATGTTCAGAATTTTCCTGGCCCTGAGGAAACAGGTTGGGGTCAATCAGCACCTTCTTGCTCTGTTGCAATGAACATCTGGAAATTAAAACCTGTTTTCTGTAGCTGGTCTGCCAACATGTAAACAAGCTGCTAATATACAGACTTGTTTCTGGTAATACCCATAATGGGCTGAGCACTGTCTGAGCAGCAGAAGGCACCTGACCTGCCTTGTGGAGCGCTCAGGAAGGTGCTGAGAAAGCAGGAGACAAGTGCCTCCAACGCAGGAGTGGGGTGCTCTGGCAGACATCTGCTACATCTTTCACATATGCTGCGTTGACCCATATTTTGTAAAGAATCTGTGTAGTGTAGCCTTTAAATATAGGCAGCTGAAGTGCAATGTGGGAGTTGATTAGACCACTGCCCTACTGTTATTCCCTAAAACCTTCCTGTGATAAACTGGTAAGTATGTGATCTACACCTGGCAATAATTTTGTTTAGCAAAGGCCTGACATAAAATAGCAAGGAGGTATTAAATGAAAAGATAAAATTATAGAGTGCAAACAATGAGAGGAATCCTGGGTTTCTTTCATTTCTGTGCAAGGACTGAAAGAAGGAATAACAAGAATTTTCAGGTGTTGAATTTGAATGGAACAACACAGACATTGCACTGGTCAGTGATAGGTACGTTATAGTATCCTAATAGGGAAACACCCTGAGAAGGGAACAATAGTTTGAACCATAAAAATAGAAGCATATGATAATGGATTTTTAATTAAACCTTAAAGCAATTTCCTTAGATAGTTTAAAGTTTACACATGTAAGTTGTTTCTTAATTTTCCCTAAGTAAAACCTATAAATGCTTTCAGTTAAAATCTGAATCAGCTACAATGAAAAGAAATCAAGAAATTATTTCTTTTCAATTTTGGAAGGAAGTCCTTTCTGTCATGTGCTGTTTCTAACAGCATGGGTACTTCCCATATTATCAAAAAAAAAAAAAAAAAAAGATAAAATAATTAACATTGTCATTGAGCTGAAGGCATTAGATCAATATTAGCTTGAGAGCTCCCATAATTCTTGCAGTTTTAAGGTTTAAATGACATTGCTGAATATAAAGTGTATCAAATGTAGATGATTTGAGTATTAATTCCTCATTATTGTGGAAAGGATGATTAACTTTATTGAACCTTCACCTGAATTTCTTTGGCAGGGCATTGAAAATTTATCTTGCTTTTCTTTCAGTTTTCTTTAAAAGTCCAGGTAAAGAATATGAGCAAGTTGAGTGTTCAAACTTAGACGTTGTTAACTTATATAGTTTATGGAGATAAGAATGCCTATTTTGTGATGTGAAATAATAAGGACTTTTATGTATTCCAATTTGAACAGTTGGTATCATTGCTGCTAATAAAGTCTGTTTAGTTCACAGAAGATGGTGTGCTATTTAAACAAGAGCAGCAAAATACATAAATCAACATGTATGAAACAGAAAGGGGAAAATAAATCCTGGCGATGGCATATTTCCTTCCAAAGTTCTGCAACAAATTAGAAATAATTCCAAATAAAGGGTTATCTTTTACTAGATGACACTTTTATGAAATTGTTTTAGCTTTTCTCTTTAATGCAGGAAAGGAATCATTACAAATAGGATACAAGTGACCTACAGATGATAAATCTCCTCCTAGCTATTTCTTTGTGTTTGGTTCTTCTGGCTTTATATTTAATAAATACAGTCATTTTAAATATGTTTACTTATATTTAATTTTGAAATAATTACTACAGGAATATGTAAGCCTTGCTGTTACTGCCACAACCATTTCACATTCATTATTTATGAAACAGCACATAAAGCATATTAAAGCTTTGATCATCAGAAGGCCTAGATATAATCTGGCCTCTTTGTTGTTTTTGGCGGATCATTGTCTACAGTAATCTGTTTATATTTGACACTATCACAGTGCTCTAAGACACTAATGTACAGCAATATTAGGCAACTACAATGACTGTGGGATGGAAATTTCCATTTGCTCCGGAAAATATTCATCAACTCTGCAATGACAAATAACATAATCACTGTAATTAGGTTGTTCAATATACAATGAGTTTCGACTCATCATTCTTAGCAGGATTTTCTCCAGTTCCCCCTACTCTAACTCAAATGTATTTCTTTTTTGCCTTCTGCAGAGGTCTTTGTTACTTCAGTGATTCTGTGAGATGCTTTGGAAATAACTGCTAGTCGTATTCAAACAAGTAGATATTCTAATATCAAAAGCTCTCTAGTTCTTAATATCATTACAACTACTTCACTATTGTGATTTGAATATCCATTCAGTTTCATGGGTTTGGTGGATTAAAAGGTGCTTATGCTGGTTGCCTCATATGGCATTTAGAGTTTTCTCTGGAAGAACTTTCATTGACATTAATAAGCTTTGGATCAGGAATTTTGGGCCGTTAGCTGACTATCTTTAAGAACAGCATGAGGATATCTGGACTGATTTACTAGTAATGTCTACACTCGGGAAATATACTTATGTGGCAATGAGACACAGAAATGGAGAATTTTCTGCTGAGATTATTTGAAAAAACTAGCTCTGAAATGCCACAGTCTCAAGGTCATGGTAATGGCAATGGCACAAGAAGTCAGGCAGAACAGAAACGTAGCAGGTCCAGGAGAGACTCTCGCGGGGAAGCAAAGAGTGCCCAGGTGAGGGCAGGCGGCGTGCCCTGGGCAGCAGCAGCTCCTGGCCCTGCTAACATCACCTGCTCCTGGGCTGGCTGGCAGATTTTGAAAGGTGTAAAATTAAAAAAACAAACAACCAAAACCACCACCAAAAACCCGACAGAAAAACCACCGCTTTTGGATTAAAAGACCCAACATACTCAGCTTAAATTTTAATTCTCTGCTTCATCTTCAGCACATTGAAAGGTGGTTAACAGTAGCAAGTGTTCATACTAGATAAGGGAATTGTTGCGACTCATATAATTATGCTGTTTCTATAGCTGAGTCTGGCAGTGAGACAGAGCAAGACATAGCATCACACTATTAGGACAGTTAGCGCCTTTGACAAGAATCCATTTTCCAGTGATCAGAGATGCAGTTTCTATTACTTCTTCTGTGCAAGCTCAAACATCAATGAAACAAACATTTTCCAGAAGACAAGTTGCTTTTAAATCCTTTTTTGCAATGCTGATGTTTTTAATGTGTTTTTAGAAAACTCCAACAAAGAAGACAAGTGTGAAGATCAAGAAGAAGTGCATACAAATAGCATCTTTAATCTGTATCTGTAATAGGAACTGAGCTTTCTCAGTACTGCAGAGATATATTTTTTTAATGACTCAGGCAAATCCTTTCCTAAATGTATTCATCAGTTTGGGGTTCTTTTGCTTTTTCCTTACCTAGCATAACGTCTTCAGAAATCTCGATTTTCGGAGTAACGTTCATCAAAAGTTGTGCACAGTAAGTCATCTGGGGTACTCAAGAAAGTTTTGTTGTTTCACAGCTCTCCCCCCCGCAAGGTGAACAACCCACCGCTGTGGACTCAGGCATGCCATCTGCTGGCACTTCCTAAACCTCTTGTAGGCACGTTCTTGTTTTGTGGCCTCTCCAGTGTTTCTCCCTGTGACACTAAGCACCCCCAGTACCTGCTAAGGTCAATCACAGTTATAGGTTGGTGCTCCTGAAAGGCAGCATCTCCCCAGCTGGACGCCCCGCTCCTAAGCTATCTAAATTTAATAGGCACATTCAAAAAGATTTCTTTGCCTGGATTTCTTTCTCTTTAAAACATGTTTTTTTAATAATGCTGGTATATCTATTTCTTGTGTTAGTGGAAAAAGTGTTTGAAAAATACTGGTTAGTATTTACACATTGCTTCATGAACAATATTTTATTTCAGTGTGATTCAGTGTCATACACATACATCCATCTGTGTGGGTAAACAGTTTTTGGTATATAGAACATGCACGCTTGATGCCAGTGATTTATAAAATCTTGTGACTGTAAGAAAATGTTGGAAAAAGCATGCTGGCATAATGGAGAACTGCATTTGCAGACAGTAGTTGCTTTCAAGACTACATTTTATGTCTTTTCAATCACTTTAATAACATGGCAGTTAAGTACAATTTTAAATGTATGCACTTGCAGTTAAAAAACTTTTTTGTAAATGTATACAAAAATACATGTCTATGCATGAAATACGCAAATGCATGAAGTGCTAATTCAAGAGGAGCACTGCATAGCAAGGGTCCCTTTGGATGAAGAAAATATATCATGGTAAGATCAACAAAATAAATGGGCTCCTCCCTCCTGCCAGCACAAACCAACTGCCATGTCCTGGGATGGGGACAAAGGCTTTGTGCTAATATACAAATGTGTTAATCTCATATAAACGATTTACCGTATATTAATTTCTAGCTCAGCAGAAATGGCATCAAAATAACAGGGATGCAGAAAGGCCTTGGTTCAGCCAACAACTGGAAGTGAGTTAAAGCAGTAAAACACCTGCATATCCTCTCCTGGTCTCCTCATTGAACCGTCTGTTCTTTGTGTCTCTTTTATGGACTCTTTGAAGGAGGAACTATGCTAACCTGCTTTTTGCAAGGGGCTGAAGCAAGTTGTTGGTGCTAAGCATGGAGAAAATAAAAGGCAAACAAACATGCAAGGGTAATTCTGTGTAAAGAAAACATTGCAACACTCAAAGCAATGCAAGGAGATCTGAATCATGTTTCCTGAAACATGACTTGCCTTGAGCCAGCCAGTCACTCTACCTCTAAGCATGTCAGCCTGTGGAAATTCAAAGCTTAAATGACAGACATTCCAGTTTAGAAAATGTGATAGTGGTTAAGCAGAGTAAAAATTATTCAAAAAATAATCTCTTAAAATGCTAGCATACGAGAAATAAACAATCGATAAATTCTATAACACGCACCGAAGAAATAGGGCAAAAGCATAAATCTTCTAATCACTGCCCCTCACTCTTCCTCCCACACTATTCTAACAATGAAAATCTTACTTTTTGGATTTGCTTGTTCTACTTAGGTTATCTCTGAAATGGAAAAATAGCACACATTGAACTTACATTGGTTTTGGAAAATGAATATATGTTTTTAAGAATTGGTTTGATAATCTTATGAAAGATTTCAAGGCACTAAGCCATTAAAGTTAAGCCTCTTATTAAGACCATATTTAGAAAAATGTCACAGTGACACATTTCTGGGAATCATAATTAAGAGAAGAGAGACTGACGGAGAAGACATTATTCTTCACAGAGGAATAGGAGAAGTAACATAAAATAATTTTTTCTGTTACTTATATAAATCATTTGGTGCAATTAAAACGGTGTTCAAGGATTAATATTGGAACTTTAGAATGATAACATTTAAAATAATTGCTTTTGTTCCTTTAATCTCCTAGTTTCATTGTTCTTTCATTTTCTGCTTAAATCCAAATGTCTGCATTTGAAAACTTTTAAAAACATTTCACCAGAAAAACTCATGGAGATATATTATCTCACTTTCATTTCTGTCCTGAGGCTATCGTGTTTGACAGTGACAGAAAATAGTTTCAAGGACAATATAATGACAGAGATGGAATAAATTAAAGTATAAACTACTTAGTTGCAGAAATAAATTGCTCTTGTTCTAAAACTTTAGTCTGGAATAAATACTTTAGACTGAACAAAATGCCTTTAAACCTGAGCAGGCTTTTAAAAAGCTGCTACTATTGAATTCACTGATAGCCATGTTTTGAAGGAACATTCCTAACATTATCCAATTACCACTTTCTCTGCAAACTATAAAATTTGAGTGAAAAGTTGATTACATATATATTCTGAAAGTATTTAATCATACCATCAACAGTGTCTTGCTAATCAGGCATAAATCTGAGGGATTGGTTAAAATACGGCAGTTGTTTTCTCAGCGCTGAAACACAGCAGATAATCCTCCAGTTGCTGCTTCTACAGGGGCTAAAGCTGCTCCCACATGCCTCGGTGGGGCTGAGGGCAGCAGACATTTGCCTCAATAACTGCGGGCCTTTTTCACACCCTTTTCCTCTCCCCTGCATACCACACCCCACGACCTTCTCCTTAAGTAGCCCGTATGGCTTTTAGGTGACGGGAACCTCTCCTGGTGAAGGATGTGCTGCTTGGCTGTCGCTGCACCGACCCACACGTGTCTGCGCCACGGCCAGGGCTCTTGCTGGCTCTCTGCTAGGTTGTGCCCTTGCTCTAAATATGCGGCCCAAGAGCTCTCTGGAGGTGGGTTTAACCATCCACCTGGAAAACCTTTAGGTGTATGCGGGTTTGCAAAAGCAGAACCTTCAGTACCTTGGGTCTTCAGATGCTGACAGGCTGCAAGTTCTTCTAAGATAAGGTTAAATTCTCGCTTTACCAGCTAAGGTACCCGGTGCTTTCAGGATTTCCTCAACTGTGGCAGCACTGCCATGGGCAAGGGCTTGCTTCGGCTAGGAATTTCAAGGCTGGGCCCATAATAGTGTCAGAAATGCCACGTATGATCTAATGTGTAACGAAACACAGAGACAGAGGTGTGTGCCTGGGGGTGGTAACGTACAAAGCAGGAGTTGCTTGAGAAAAACAGAAGGAAACACCAAGCACAGGGGTAGGTGCAAAATCTCAGCCCCAGCCCAGGGTTAGGGACCTGGCTCGTACGATGGGCAGGCACCTCCATAACCCTGGGACTGAGAAACCAAAGCTAAGAAAAATGGCTCAGAGTTAATGACATATGTACCGATAACCAATGTGTATCAATTAGGTCTGAACTCACTAATAACTTTGAAAGGTGCTGCTTTATTTCAGACCTGAAGGTTGGCTTTTCTCATTTTAGTGCTTTAAACAGTTGGTCTAAGACATACGAAGCTTCTGCTGACTGTGTTGTAGCTCTAGCAAAATAAATCGAGAGGCTGGTGGGTAATGCACTCTCCTGTGTAGAGGAAATATTTAAATTCCCTAAGCCCAAAGTCCTTTGATGCCTGTGCAGAAACATAAAAAATGGATCAAAAACTTTAAAAACTGAAATAAACAGCAGCTACTGAAAGACTTTCAGCACCTCAGAAGTGGCAACGCGAATGCGGATGTCCTTTTTTTTTAAACATTGGTGTGGAAGTCCTCATGTCTGCTTTCTAAAATTCATTCCAAGTCCTTTATTGTTTCTAACTGTAACGGCTGGGGTGATTTAACCCAAGATGTCTATTATCCTTTAGCCCTTTTGAAAGTCTCAACCATAATTAATATTCTGTATGGTAACAGAAAATGTGACTGTTTATTACTTTAAAAACAAATGTAAATATTTACAACCTAATATACCAAAATTGATTAATGATGTCAGGTAGCTAAGTTTAGACACTTAAAGAAACCTGATATTAAATGCAGATTCAATACTCAGTGTTTTCTTTCTATGCATATCAAATGGAGCACTCACAGTGTGAAATACGGACTGCTTTTGAAAATGTAAACCTGTATGTCTTTCAACTCTCTGATTAATATACATAAAGGCAGCAGCACGCAATTCTTTTCAGAGTGGCTATGCTTGCAATGCCTAGGTTAAATCAGTTTGAAGATATTATGAAGAAAAAAAAAAAAAGACAACAAAACCAAATCAAAACAAACTCTGAACCTGGAAGAGTGTTTTAGAAATAGTTATTAATTTATTTATTTGTTTAGACTTATTCCACTTTCAATAAAAACATGCAGTAGAAAAATTAAACGGCAAAGAAACAAACTTTCATAGACAAGTTTATTTTGGGGAATCATGGCATAACTTTTACTACTGTATGACTATTGTGTTTCTGTAATAATTACATAAATGAATTCTTCTTTATTTTGTACTATATTCCCACAATGCCTTGCTGTTTCCTCAAATGCCATACCGTTTCTATTTTTTCTTAAGATTTCTCCAGTAGCACCCTACTAAATGGCTTTTAAATAACTTATGCAAGCCTTTTTTTATTTCCTCTTTTTTTTTTTTTTAAATTAATCACCTATAAAACTGCATATTCTCTAGATACTATGAGATGAGGATTGCCCCCATTTTGCATAAATTGCTTTTTTGTTGCTATTACAAGGCTTATAGGCTCAGCTCCTTGTTAACATGGCTCACAATAAAATTGAGTTTGTTCAGGTCACACTAGAGACTAACACTTGCCCAAAGATATTTCTGTGCTTATTGCCTTTTATCCCCAAGAAATCCTCCTCACTGAGCAATAACATTGTTAAATTTGCATCCAGTTCACCTGGGTTTGCAATCAGGGGGCATTTCTAATGTACTTCCTTCTCCTGGTTTCACATGGGCCATAACTTTCACTTTCTAATTTCTTTTGGCTGATTGACAGCTCAGCAGTGGAGGAAAAAGCAGAAGCTCTTCTCCATCCATCCACCCATCCATCCACTCACCCTTCCTTCCATCCCTCTGATGAACTCTCCATCACCTTCAGGCTTTTTCCCTTTTAAGTCCTGCTGTAATTTTGGTTACGATTGTCATTCCTGAGCAATGACAAAGGTTGAAATGAAGCCACTGACAGGGGTAAGGTTAGATTAGACCCTGCTCAGGGGTAGACCTGTGTCCCTGGCTGTTTGGTGGAGGGTGGCAGCAAGATCTGAGAGGATCCCAAAGGGTGAGATATCTCTGTGATTGCCCCCTCCCACGATCCGAAGAAAAATATAGAATGTCACCTGAAATAAAGAGGGGTATAGACATTCCTCCACGTATGACCACATACAATATCATGTTTCCTAATTTCTTTTTCTGTTCCTATTTAAAGAAGAGGGGCTGAAATTCTTGTAGAAACCAAGTCTTTTGTTTTTATAGACTTATAACTCTGTTTTATAATCAGTTTCCCAGGTTAAACAACTATCCTTCAATCCTGGAACAGTTCAGTTACAGTGACAATTTGGTCATGCTTAATATCGAGTATATGTTTTCTCCAACTTTCTCTTTATTTACAAAATGAAATATATAAAAAAATTATAAATTCCTGATTTTAATATGCATAACACTAAAATTCCCACCTCTTACCCTCCTCTGTACATGGGGTAAGCTTTAATCTCTTTCTGAACCAATATGTACTACAAGAAGAAAGTACAGTCAAGTGAGAAAAAAATAAATCTCGTTGCTCAAATAAGCAAGATATGTATATTCATATATTCACAAAGAAATTCAGCAATGTTTTTAAAATGAGAGTTCTGGAGATTTTCCAGCTTTCTTCTGGCACTATCTGTAGGGGATATTTCAAACTGCTGTCTCTTCATCACAAACGCAGAGTCACTATTAAGCAGCACACAGAAAGATAACTAAGCCAATGGGTCTTGCTTCATTCACTGTATGATGATCAGATGATAGAGATGTAAACAATTGTTACATCTAGTGATGATGTAAGGCAAATTTCCAGAAAATAAATCAACCGTGTATTTTACTAAATTATCAGCTTAACTAGTTTCATGTCTTGTTGACTGAAATCAACACATGAAATATAGCCAGTTAGTAACTGTATCAATTTCCTAATCGACACTACTTAGAGTTGATAGAATAATGATAAACAACGCAGAAATCAGGGCACACACAGAAAGGCACTCTGTAATATTGGAAAGGAGGCATTCTACACTCAAATGAAGAAAAAGACAAGAAAAGGCAGACAAGTCTCTCTATACATCCTTTCACTCACACATTGCAAGTGTGAAAAGGATATCCGAGCATCATTTGCCACATGCTCTGAAGAGCAACTTTAAAAAAAAAAAAAGTCTTCTTTTTTTTTTTTTGTCACATTCAAGAATTTTACAACTATGAGAGAAAAAGCTGAAATCGGACAGCGGTACATGACAGATGGGTCGAATTTCACTTTATACCTCTAATAGGAATGACAGTTTCCTTAAATGAAGACTTTCCTCTTTACAAATACCAATAAATAAATATCTTAAAAATACCCATGTGAGAGCAGAGTATTGCCAGTGCTCCCACAAGACAGGGAACTGAGCTATAGGGGTTCAAGATGAATTGTCTAAAGTATGAGCTAACTTGAAAGTCAGTCTGAGAAGGCTGCAACCTGGCCCTATTCTGCTGGCATCCATGAACTTTATCTGCAGTTGGGAGTTCACCATTTCTATCAATCAGACCCCAACTATTTCCTTTTGCTTAGCCAAATGGAGTGAATTGGGAATAAAATGCAATTAGTGGACAGCTGTGAAAACTTAAATTTTAGTCATCTGCCCTCCATTGCCAGGAAGCCTGTGGCAGAGGCTGGGAGAAACCCAAGGTAGAGACAGGGCTTTGGTATGGAGTTGAAGTAATTTAAGAGATTGCCCTCCCCTGCTGTTACAACATCCACAGCTACACTGTTTTAATGCCCTCATCAAGAGTTTGAGTCTGCTTCAGCACAGTCAGCGGACTTCTTTTAAACTACCAGCAGTGAATGCAACTCAGTTGTGGAGGCAGAAATCTCCAGCTAAAGGGTAGTAATGAACAGCTGGTGGGTAGTAACTGCTAAAATTGCTATACCTACTTTTGAAGCCTCAGGTGCTATAATTTTTTCTTGCTGCATTTTTCTGCCTTAGCTGTCATATAACTTCCATTTTTACCACATATGAGACAGGCATCCTACAGAGATTAGCATATTTTTTCTGTGTATTGCTAGTTTGTTCTCAGTGCATAGTCTCTCCTGTGCAGTGAATGAAACAGAGGTCTGAAAAAATAGTACGTAATCAGGAACTAAAGACTGTGCTATAATGCATACACTCAGGGGGAGTAAATTAGTGTTGCATTAGGCTATCCTAGTCCCTGGGTGCTTACCTTGGCTACATTTCAGGACAAAAACCTGTCATTTCTCCATGCACCCTCGCTTTCCATGGCAGAAGGCTTGGGATTGTAGGTAAGAAGCGTGCTGTAGTGTTCTCCCCTCTGTGCACGAGTGTCGAGAGGTGCGGTGGAGCACACAGCATCATCTCTGGGTCACCGCTGCTGAGGAGCACCCAGACTCATTCCCCACATGGCATAAGTCCTTTCTCCTTGCTCTAAGCATGTAAGACTGTGTACTACTTTGTGGAGGTCCCACCGGAGAAGAGGAAGCAGACACTTCCCTAGGTGGAATGAATTATTTAACTACGAAGAAATGCTGGACTAAAAAAAAGCCGTGTTTAGTTCTTGCTGATTATCCTTCTGCTACTGTCCCCTACGCTTGCTGTCAGCAAGCCCTTGCCTCACTCTGCAGCAATTCGCCCCTGGGCTTCACCACTTCTGGCATTTTTAAAATCTACCCTTTTCACTCTCCCCTGCCCATCATGCCCCAGATTTTATTCCCCGTAAAAGCTTGTTTGTGTGCTCTCCCAACATTCATCTCTGTTCAAAATGATTGTTCACAATCTATAGTAAATAATAGAAGGAACAATGCCCTGTAAGCAGACGTTCATTCTATTTATATTTTCATATAATTCCATCACAGTTCTTTTATGCCTTGAAAGTTGAAAAATCCACATTAATAACACATCTGTAGGGTTACAGGAGTACATCTGAAAGTGCCAATTCACTTTTATTTGCACACCATACTGGAGAAGCAAAAGGCCAGAGGCAATAGAATGAGGAAGACTGAAATGTTGTTTGCAGTTCAGTCTGCCCTTGTCTTTTCAAAAGGCTAAAATTATTATTATTCTCTCACACAGTAGCCCTATGGATTTGTTTGTGTCTTGAATTGTGAGCTTCCTATTTATGGCTTTTCCTGAGTTTTGTCATTTGCCTTGCTTGCAGAGTCTGACTGTGAAAGCTGGAACATGCTTCCTCTGTGGAGCAATTGCAAGAGTTGCTAAATATTATGAACATGATCCCACAACACATCTGGCAGTGAACTACACTACGTAAGCTTGTTATCTCTTTGTATGGGGGAGGCCCTGAGGAAATCATCATAAAAGTGCCAAAAGAATATCTACCGATGACATCTGGAAAAAAAGAAATCCTCTAATGAAACTGGGACAACTGAGAAACACGTTGGATGGAAGCAAAGGTCTTCATGCAATAACTGGTTCCAGCAGCTGGGGCGTTAAGAAACCCATCAAATATCACAGGACTGAAGATAACATTGCAGGGATGGCAGAAGTGAGCAATGGATGAGTTGGAATGACTCATGTGTTTGCAAGCTCCGTCCCTGTTAGCACTGTACTTACTCATACAGAGTTTATCTTATGTATTCTTTGTAACTTTCATTTATTTTAACCTTCAGGCTGTAAACACATTTGTTATGAAAATAATAAAATTACACAAACTCTGTGTGAAGCCCCTGGAATCTTGCTATAGGACTATTCATCACCTTCCCATTCACATCACAAAGCACTGCAACATTTGTTATTATTAGATAACATGAGAAAGAGAAGAAAACAGGGGGAAAAAAAGAGAGAGACAACATAGAATGAAGTTGAAAAAATGGACAAAAGGCAGAAGAGACATGATGGTGGTGCCGGAGGACAAAGGAAAAAGAGAGGAGACACAGGCATGACAGAGCAGTGAGACTCAATTCAACAACAGGCTTCCTTCATAAAAGTATGTTTTCTCTTGCCTCACTACTTTTCCTGTTGTAATAAGGTGAGGCTTTTGAGTAATTTTGAATAGTGCAGTGGTGGTGATTATCAGAACAGTCTCACGAGTACTTTTAGCCAAATAGTCTTCAGAAGTTCCCAAGTCCATTTTGTCAATTCAATGGGAATTTTAATTGTCTATTAAAGTACAGCATTACACAATAAAGACATTATTGCACTGCTGCAGAAATACCAGCAAATGTGTTGTCAACAGAAAAGGTGATTCTCCTCTGTGGGTTTATCGGAACTGCTACAACAGCATAAATAGCCTGGAGCACCAGTAACTGAGGATAGAGAAGAGCTTTCCAAATATGCTTCTCCAAACAGAAGTCAGCCAAGCAAAATTCCAATAATTAGAGCATTAATTTTACATGATTGGGCAGTTTCTCCCTTCCCAATTACTGTATATATAATAGGTCATATTTTACTGTGTGATATAGGATGATAGGCTGCACGTCTGTACAACAAAGGGTAAAAATTACATGACTAAGCAAAATTGCCATATGATGACACTGCACGGAACCCAGCTTCTTTGAGCATATTTACTCTCTTTCTGATTTCCAGAGCAAACATCCTGGTAACTGCACTGATGTAAGATGTGGTTGACACACTGGAGGGAAGGGATGCCATCCAGAGGGACCTTGGCAGGCTGGAGAGGTGGGCCTGCGAGAACCACATGAAGTTTAACAAGGCCAAGTACAAGGTCCTGCACATGGGCTGGTGCAATCCCAAGCACAACTACAGGCTGGGTGGGGAATGGATTGAGAGCAGCCCCGAGGAGAAGGACTTGGGGGTATTGATTGATGAGAAGCTCAACATGAGCCGGCAGTGTGCGCTTGCAGCCCAGAAAGCCAACCGTGTCCTGGGCTGCATCAAAAGAGGTGTGACCAGCAGGTCAAGGGAGGTGATCCTGCCCCTCTACTCCGCTCTTGTGAGACCCCACCTGGAGTACTGCATCCAGCTCTGGGGGCCCCAGTACAGGAGAGACATGGAGCTGTTGGAGAGAGTCCAGAGGAGGGCCACAAAGCTGATCAGAGGGCTGGAGCACCTCTCCTATGAGGACAGGCTGAGAGAATTGGGGTTGTTCAGCCTGGAGAAAAGAAGGCTCCGGGGAGATCTAACTGCGGCCTTCCAGTACCTGAAGGGGCCTACAGGAAAGCTGGGGAGGGACTGTTTATCAGGGAGTGGAGTGACAGGACAAGGGGTAATGGGTTCAAGCTGAAGGAGGGTCGATTTAGATTAGATGTTAGAAAGAAATTCTTTACTGTTGGAGTGGTGAGGCACTGGAACAGGTTGCCCAGAGAAGTTGTGGCTGCCCCATCCCTGGAAGTGTTCAAGGCCAGGTTGGATGGGGCTTTGGGCAACGTGGTCTAGTGGAGGGTGTCCCTGCCCATGGCAGGGGGGTTGGAACTAGATGATCTTTAAGGTCCCTTCCAACCCAAACCATTTTATGATTTTATGATTCTATGATTCTATTCTAAGATGCAAGGCTTTCTCTGCCCTCAGCTCTGCAAGTTCACAAGGGTGGGCTAAAGCCCAGTTTCACCAGAGCCCTGTCTCAGCCAACAGTTCCTTCTACAGCAGCTTCCTCCGAACACTACCACAGGCAAGGACTTGCCTCGCCATTCCCCATGAGCTCTCTCACGCATACTGCACAGGGAGATGCGACAGTGTGCCAGGCATTGTGTCAGCAACAGTCCGTACCAAAATCAGCTTATGGCTGAGGCCAGCAAAACTTACCATGGCTCTGCCATCCTCAGTGAAAGGTTTATGCCACAGTCTAAACCAGCGTAAGTTATAAGTAAAAAACTTCCATTTTGAAGAAATGATGTGTTCACAGGAATGTGCATATCATAAAATCACATTAATCAGCTGAAATTATATTTCTGGAAATCACATAAAAGAAACAGCATTTCTTCATGCTGCATTTGTACTGAAGTTATGTAAAGAAGTGAGTGACCTTCCATTTAATCATGAGTTTGCTCATTAGACAGCAAGCAATTGAGAAGAAAGCATGGCAGACTGTTGATGAGCAGCATAAAGACCATACATAGACCAAAAGCAAGAGGAATATTACACACTGCTGCTGGTCTCAAAGGGCTTTATTTAAAACAAAAGCATATAAAGTAGTTCCTGAACAGGATGATTTTTAATTGTGTCCTCTTGGGAAAACTGTACAAGGCAGACTTGCTTGCCTCCCTTGTTGTCCAGAGGGATCTAACAAGCTCTCAACAGATCCCCTTTGGTCTAAGACGACTTAATGCTGAGTTTCTGGACTCTAGTTAAGTCTTAGTGACAAATTATGTTTAGCTTGTTCTGAAACAAATGCAATTTTATTGACATCTTTTTTACACTAAAAGAAAAAAATTAAACAAATATATAAAAGTTTCACTGTGACAGCTTCTTATAGTTCTACTTTCTTATTAGCGTAAGTCTGAGCATACGCAAATAGCAAATAGTGGCCATTAAAGCAGCAATACCTGCAACGTGCCTGCCCACAGTGGGAATGGTGACCAGTCTGATTTGCCTTACGACTCTCGGGAAGCCAAGTTACCTGTTTTCTTTGGCCTTTGTACAACCCAAGGCTTCTTGAACTGGATCTAGAGCAGGCAGCTGGGCATAGCACAACAATGCCGTGCTTTACACCCCTTCATCGTTTACACTGTGTGTTCTGCGTGCAACATATAGGCAATGCATGGGGAAGATTGGGAAGAAGAAAATCTATAATAACTGTGGTAGCTGAGTAACATGGGAAAAAAAAACCCAACCAACTCCGTATGAAAAACCCTCTGCAGCTAACCAAGCTAAACAGGAAACACCAATGGAAAGGATGTGGCTTAAATTTTGATCCTGGCTCTGTGTAATTCCAGATTTTTTCCTGGACTAGCAGGGGGTGCTTCCTTCCCATTGGGATTTGCAGACTAACATCTGTAGCAAGATCAAGTCTTTATCACAAAAGATAACCAGAGGAGAAAGAGCAGAGCCCTCCACTACCATCCCTGGCTTATTTCACAGCTTTCTAGTTAGTGCCAGACAAAAAAAAATGCAGCAGACAAGCAGGACTCTTTCGCTGATGATTAGGCACCCACTTGGAAGGAGGCAAACCAGGCTCTAGTGACTACTTGGCAGAAAATGGGATGAAGCACTCCAGCAGGAGGGCCTGGCAGTCTTCAATTTATGTTACCGAAATCGCTATGCCAAGAGGTCTCAGTGTGACAGCCTGTAATCAGCCGGCTTCTACTGAAACTGGGGACCTCCGCTCAAAGGCACCGGCTGAGGATCTGTCCCCCCAATTATTTATGTTTGCTGTGATATGGTAACGATACGGTACGTTCCTCTACCATCCCATTGCCTTACATTGATCTCTCAGATGTTGTGAAAGACGATGAAAGTAGCAAGATGAAAGAAAAAGGAAAAGCTCAAAACAAGCTTACATTAAATATTCATAACTGGTAGTAATTACAAACAGAAAATAGGAAATAAAGCAGTAGTGATTATGCAGTGTCCAAATCATCTCTCTTCAACTCCCTCCAGGAATATTTCTCCATAGATTGCTGCTGCTGCAGTGGGAAAGTGAGCCAGTCTTTTTGGCCTGTATCTTTAGTCAGATTTTGCTACTTAATTTATCTGTTAAATAAATGTTGGCTAGTGTGATGAGTTGCTAGTAAAAATAAGACTCTACACCTTATTTCTACTCTCCACTAAAATCTATGACGATACTCTGTCGAGTAAAAACAAGATGACCTCTCAACTGCGTGAAACTTTTAGATTTCAACAACTAAACTGCGTGCCTGTCACTTCAGATGTTAAATGTGTTCTTTTGTGCATTCATAAAAGGAACTTACTTTAATTTTTTTTTCATTCTTATAGATTAAGGTTTTTTTAATATTATTTCTGCTTATTATAATAAACCAAGTGATCATGACTGGCCATTAAGTCTGCTAATCAAAATCTTTTTAGAAAGCACATATTTAAAAGGTTGCTTTTCAAATAGATGACAGCAAGCTAAGAACTTTATCTGAAAGCTTCTTATGCATGTAAAGCTTATATCTATTTCATGCAAAAAGTGATGAACATGTTGATTTTCTGGGAATTACTCTTTTTTCAGCTGCATAAAATCACATGTTTAGTCCATTCTGTCTATGTTTCTGTGGTGTTAAAGCTGATGTTGCTTAACCATAGTCGAATACCAACAGTAGGACAATCATGAAATATGTCCCAGGATATTCTTCAGGTTAAGATATGCAGAACTGCTGGATTTGAATCTCATGTCAGTGCTAGAAAACAAGGTGTACAGTCAGATCAAGGGTGAAAAAGTTTGTTGAACTCCAATATTAGTTTCCTGAGCCATAATAGTCCTCTCAAATTACAGAAAATCACAGATAATTCACCCAGATAATTCACTGCTTTGAACCATTTTAATGTTCCCATGAAGAAGCCTCCCCCTCTGATGCGAAACAGCAGTTCATAGAAAAAAGCATGAATTGTACTTCCATGGTGAACTTGTCAGTTTTTGCCATCTGAGCGCTCCACTCAGCTTTAGAGACCACAGTAGCCTTGTTAGGTTTCTAAGGCGCCCTAATTACATACATTTGAGATTGCAGAATGCTTTAATTTAAGCCAGCACACAATCAGACGCTGTGCTTTCACAAATATTCAGAAACATCATCTGCCAGGATCAAGAGTAATTGAACTGGTATCTACTGGGTTTTATCTGCAGCTTTGTTGCATAATTTTTCATTTTCTTTAGAAGGCTTTAACACAAAGAGAGAACATGCCTAGAGTCCCACAGAGGTGTTTTGACATTAGGCTTAATAAAGCATGAAGAACTCATTAATAAATAATGTTCTGCTAGGTTAACAAACAAAGCTGAGTGCATTCGCGAGACCCAGAAGTAAATCACATCATGCATGCAGCCAAATAACTTGTTAAAATGATTGCAATGATCCTATTTCTTCAGTGTGTTTGGCACAGCCCAACACAACATTGCACAAATAAAAAACACTGCAGCATATATGCATGCACCTTCAATTATAATGTTACCTGTCAATTTTTATTTGCACTCTGTGGGCTTGAGGGATTTGTAAACAAGCATTCATGGCAGTGACAAAGAGATATTTATATATTGTTAAGCTTTGCTGAAAGAGCACTGCTGTCTGGAGTTTGAAAGGAAAAGACCTCTTGTATTCACTGAGTTATGCATCATCCCATTCCTGTGTCAAAGCTACAAGCTTGATACATTTTACTGCAGACACATTTGAGTTACAGCTTTCAAGGCTGTGTCAATATTTCCATATGTCCTTATTTTCCAAGGTTAAACATTCTGGCAAGTTTTGAATCAAGGTCTGAGGAGAGCTTCTAGCTGCCTGGGGTCGATGGTATAACTCCCATCAGCTTCAGCTACACCAGGATTTCATGTAGAAACCGAGCAGGACTGTGGCAACAGCAGGGTTTGGATTCACCCTCCATCACAATGACTTTCTCAGTTAAGTGCCTAAGTTGGGAGCTGAAGTCACCTTAAACTTTCCCTACAATCAATGCCAAGAGATGAACATTTCCAGAATGTGATTCAGATCTGGGCTGCTGATTACAGAATCAGCTTAAAATGAGCAAGCTCTCAATTTAGAGACTTCTGCTACGTGCTTATGCTTCTAGGCAGGAAAACTCCTCAGTCCCTCCAATGAGGCCAAGGAACAGATTGTACAATTCAAGTTTGGGCCTGTGAGATCTAGGCAGTTTGTCAGGAGGAAAAAAGGAAAATGTTTCCTTATTTTATTTTTAGCTTATATTTGAGATATAGTCATATTCTAAATAAAGGAGTCATGATATTCAGAAACAGGGACAAAGAATCCAAATGCACGTCTTCAAGTCTCCACCACGGTTTCTATAAGTACAGAAATGCTACATTTCTCTTTGTTAGTTCACTGTCATTTGTAAGTAATGCAACTACCTTGGAATGAATATTGATTTAAAAAAACAAACAAAAAAAGTATTTCATGTCATCTATTTACTGAAAAAACAAATTCCACTATATTTAGAGTGCTTATAACAATGAGAGTGTTTTTCACACCTGACTGAGCTGCCAGGTTGCAAGAGTTACTGTGAATAAGAGAATCGGATGAAGCTATAATATCTTCTGAAAATGACTTAAAATCTCTGATATATTTGATTAAAGAAATAGCTATTTAGGTGTGGCAGATATATCTTTTTTTTTTTTTTTAGGAGAAAATATTAAGAACATAGATTTCAGATCCGTGCCATTTTTAGAACATGAAATTAAGAAGAACTGAGCTTTTTCATCTGAGCCACAAATAGATTGATTTTCATCTGACATTTTGAATTTTGTGAAACTGAACAAAAGTAGAAAAACCTTTTTTTAAACATCAACAGATTTAAGCTGTTCAGGCATGCAAAATGTTAAATAAGCATCTGTGATATGGGACAGTAAGTAGAGGTGGATATAGTACATGGCCCATTTATTTTTCGTGTTCTTCTTCCATTGATCACTGAACATCATTTTTATCCATGATAACATAAGAATACAAGTGCATGAGCACAAGTCAGTGAAAATTGAAACAGTGAAGTATTTTAGTGAATGCACTTTCCATATGTTATCCTATGGCTTCATGATGTCTGCTGACTTGGTGTTGGGAAGCAGACTTGGTGTGAATTACCTCTGAAAGTGAGGGAGACATAGATTTTCGACTCCAGTGTCTGTTCCTTTTTTTTTTCCCTAAGTAAAGCTTAAGTACTCAAACTAGGAAAAACCTGGCCGTGTTCTCAGATGAAAAGCATGGAATTACTGAGAAACTTTCTGTGTCTGGTCCATGCAGAACACAAGTTTTTGGAGGTACCTGGCTTGTGAGGTCTGAAGAGTTAGCTGAACACACAGCACAGCCAATCAGCAATGCTTCTGGGCTATGTGATCACAGGATTTGAAGTGACAATCTTTCTTGCAAGCTAAGATACTTGTGAATTCTCAAATACTAAATGGGCACTAAAGATTTTTTTTTATTATTATTTTTTTTAATTACACTGGTAGGTTTCTGTATCCAAATTCTGCTTCCATTATACTTCAGCTATTTACATGCTTTAAGGACCATGCTAATAATCTGGAAACATATATAACGATATTGAATTTTGTTCTTAAGGACATAACTTAGGAATAACTTAGTGTTACATGACACTGGACAGCAAAGCTGTGTCAGTAAGTTCTACCCATTTTATGCATTTACGTAGTTTTAGAAGGCTACATCTACAAGATATTAAAAACCCAAATATCCAAGATTTGTTTATGGTAAGCCTTATGACTATACGAGGGAGCAGCTGACACTTTCAAACAAGCTGCAACAGATATTCACCTAGCAATGTGTATATATTACCATGTGATGGAATCACACCACACATACAGCTGTGAAAGGAAGTGCTTTATGGAAAGAAAATACTATTGCTACCTCATTTCCATGCACATTAATCTGCAAGGAGAAAAAATTCAGAGAATGGTATTTGTGCCACACAACATAAAACTCAGCTAGAAAAATCAATGAAAAACAATAAGAAAAAAAAGCTATTTTAATTTTTTTTTCCTTTTGCATTACCTAGTTTTGGTATATTTGAAATGTTAAAAGGTATTTGCAGCACTATGCAATAGCTGTTAAAGCAGGGATCGGGCTCATTAAGACAGTAGCTTTCTTGATCTCAGTCAAGATACCAGCATATTAATAAAGGAGGGAAAATGCCACCCTCTATCAGAATAATGAGGAAGGACACAGAAAGCAGTACATATATTTTGCAGCTGAGTTTGTAACTCTATTTTAGGGAAGGAAGGAGGATTTAGGCTTTAAAAATTGACAGTTAAAAATGTAGAAAAAAACCACCAACCAAACCACCAACCATAAATTCCCCAAGGAACCCAGTGTTTTTATGGCAGTATTTCCTGTGAGCATGCTAGCAGATCAAAGCACATCAGCTCTCATTACACCCCCTTGAGAGCAAAAGATTCACACCCCAGCTTCTGGCTTGCAAAGGCTCCAGAAGGCAGAGGCTGACCAGGAAAGCGTTTTGGGGTGCTTACTGCCCTCGGCTCTGCTGGGACGCTCTGCAGCGACACGGCATTTTTGGGGGGGACGACACAAGTAAACCCTGAAGTGGATCGGTTGGCTGTTCATTTCTCGGAGGAGCTGGATTACACAAGCAGTCAAAGAAAAGAAATTCCCAGATTTCTGGAGGGGTCCCCTGTGCCCTTTTAGCTGGTGGGACTGCAGTCAGGATTTACGATTATACCTTATGATTCGAGTACTGAAATGGGAGAAATTCTGCATTGTTTCCATGCCTTCTGTAACAAGCTCTGTCTTTTAAGTACCCCTCTAGGAATATACACACAATTTAGAAAAACAAATGCTTTATTCATGATAGCAATAAGTACAGCATAGCTGTACACATATCAATTGAATAGTAGTTTTGCATTTTTTATTTTATTCCTCCCAATAACTACATGTTCCTACAAGTGCCTCACAAACGTGCACTGAGTTTTCTACACAGCTTTTAATGGAGAACATTTTAAATAGTTTTCATAAAGTGAATGAAGCTGTGATAAGCAGCACAGCTGGTGAGCCAGTGAAGAGACTGCAAGGAAGGAATTACCAGGAGGAAAATGTTCTTGGAATGTATTTTTCCTACGAGACCCAAAGATTAACCAATTAAGACTAGTGCTCCAGTTCATACATGCAAAATTTATACAGAAAATAAACAGGGTGACTCAAATACTTTCTGAAAACAGTTTTGCTTGACAGAAATTTCTCTGACAATTCTCTACCAAAAATCATAACCATCACCAGTAAGAAAAGCAAAAAGCTGATGACCTGTATTATAATTTTTCTCTTGCTTACTCCTGAATGTGAACCGGAAGAAACACAAGAGATATATTTAGAGGAGCATGTTCTGACCTCAGAAAATCTGGGGGAATAAACATGCACACTGCAGGTGACTGCTTACACCAACAAAATTCTCACCAGTGAGACCTCAGGATGACTTTGTTCTGTTGCCTGTTGAAGGAACTGAGTAAAGCAAAGATAATGCTTCCAGGCAGCCAGTGAATACCAACAGTTTTACAGTTATTTCTCCTCTGTATGGATGCTCATAACTTTTCATTAATCATAGAATGGCCTGGGTTGGAAGGAACCTTAAAGATCATCTAGTTCCAACCCCCCTGCCATGGGCAGGGACACCCTCCACTAGACGACATTGCCCAAAGCCCCATCCAACCTGGCCTTGAACACTTCCAGGGAGGGGACATCCACAGCTTCTCTGGGCAACCTGTTCCAGTGCCTCACCACCCTCACAGTAAAGAATTTCTTTCTAACATCTAATCTAAATCGACCCTCCTTCAGCTTGAACCCATTACCCCTTGTCCTATCACTACATACCCTTGTCAACCGTCCCTCTCCAGCTTTCCTGTAGTCCCCCTTTAGGTATTGGAAGGCTACTATAAGATCTCCCTGGAGCCACATTTTCTCCAGGCTGAACAATCTCAACTCTCTCAGCCTGTCCTCATAGGAGAGGTGCTCCAGCCCTCTGATCAGCTTCGTGGCCCTCCTCTGGACTCTCTCCAACAGCTCCATGTCTCTCCTGTACTGGGGCCCCCAGAGCTGGACGCAGTACTCCAGGTGGGGTCTCACAAGAGTGGAGTAGAGGGGCAGGATCACCTCCCTCGACCTGCTGGTCACGCCTCTTTTGATGCAGCCCAGGACACGGTTGGCTTTCTGGGCTGCAAACGCACACTGCTCATGTTGAGTTTCTTGTCCACAAACAGCCCCAAGTCCTTCTCCTCAGGGCCCCTCTCCATCCATTGTTTGGGACCAGACTCAAAGACCTGTTCCATCCAGAAAGTAGGCTCCAGCTTCCCCAAGAGTACTGTGTGGAACTTCCCCAACTGCGTGGTTTCATGCGGCATTATTTACTTGCAGCTTTCACAAATGGTTTCACCTCTACTCACCAGTTATTCATTTCCATAGGCTGCTATTATTGTGTCCTGGCACTTCACAGACAAAGGGCGCTTGTATGACCTCCTAGAGTTTAAATCACCTGTCTTTCATCTTTCTCCTACCAAGCGTACAAGGCTTGATTTTAGCAGATGTACAGAACTTCTGAAAGTCAATTTCTTTGTTGAAAGGACTCTGCAGTGTGTACAGACTCTAAGACCTCACTGCATAACCATTACATCTCTCTCATGAGCCCTCTTTGCTCAGAAGGTTTTAAACTGTTTCTTGTAGAAGCTGTCTGTTTGTGGAAAATGAAAAAGTAATCATGGATATCAAGAGATCCAAAATGATGGTACCTTTGAGAACAAGATTAGTGCTTTAATGCAAATAGACTGGGAGCCTCAGAGATACTGCAGTTCAGGAGCAATGTTCTCTTACTGTGAAGAGCGAAACAGCCCTGGATACAAAGAGTTAGATCAACCTCTTACCAAGTATGCAGAGATCTCTGTGCTAGGCCTTGGTCTTGGAGGCATGGAAGAGATTTCTAGACATTGTTATTTTTGCTGCCTTGTTTTCTAAGCTTAGTGAAAGACTGAAAAAACCCCTCTATGTTGTAGATGCTTTTAATTGGAGTGGGAAGATTTCTTGTTCTCTGGGGCCACAGCTGAGCAACACGCTTATCCCTGCCTTTTTCCAACGCTGTGAACAGTCTCATTGCAAACTAATGCTTAAAGGCACGCACCTAGGAATCTTGCTCAACTGGCTGTCTGGATCATTTCTGTCTTTCAACCAGTATTGTCTGGATCTCACCCAAGTTCAATCTCAGCCAGATGCTCTTCTCCAGGAGCCACTTTCCTCTAGGCAGTGCAACATGATTGTGATGGCTCTGGTTGCATCTGTGGAAAATGAGATACACACTTGGGTGTCATCTGCAAAGCCTGTAGCAGCTTAGCCCCTCTCTGAACAGTCTTCTGAAAGTATTGGAAAGGGATGTAGGGAGAGGATTTATAGCCCTATGGTCAGATTGCAGGTGCAGGATATTAGGAAAGAAAAAGGATTTTACCAGTGTTGGTTTTGGGTCTAAATGAAACCAGGGTTTATGTCCGCAAGGTATACAAGATTGGGATATATTCACTTAGCATTTAAAGGGAGAAGAAAGATAAATAATTCCTTATCAACATCTGAAATTAAAAATTCTTGCAAATTAATACAGCCACAGGAAGCTGGATTAATGATACCACCAAATGGAAACATGGTGCACAATATAAAACTCTGGATAAAAGAGAATAAAGACTATTGTTTCTTACTGCAATATATTTTGGACATTGTGTATTTTACATTCAATTTTACGGTGCAGAAGACATTACTGAAAGAACAGCTTTATTTGATAATTTTCTTGTTTGATAGAGCTGATGTATTAAAAAGGTTAATGTACTAAATTTACATTTTTCTACACTGATTATTTCTTACTCCAGCCTCTCCTTCCTCATTCTTAAACTCTTTAAAAAGAAATGATATAAAATAGGACTTCTTTTTGATAGTTTTAGTCAGAAAACCTTACTTTCCCTGCTGATTTTCATGCTCTACAAGCTTTGCCATCATAAACCACTTTGCATGTATTAAGAAGGCGTATTATATTAGATGAGGCAATTTAAGTGTATCCCATTTCACTTGGTGAAACTAAGCAGCTTTGCATTATAACTAACTTGAGCTAATGAGAATATGCTTGAAGCGTGTGTTACCTGGAACTGAAGTTAGCTAGTCATTCAATACTGCAACCTGTGAGTTTGCAAAACGATGGCAGGAATCCTGCTGTGAGGGAGATAGGAAAATTATTATAATCTGCATTCCTAAATTGAATGAGTATTTTGCTCAGCAGAGGCCTCTTGACTGCAAATAGTCTGAAATTACATCCTGCTGTTTAAAATGCTTTTTTTTCCAAAGTGAGTAAAAATGCCCATATTTTCTTAAATCAAATATTTTTAAAATCTTATGTAAGTAAAATTACAGAGAAAGGGGAAGTCATATATACTTCACTTTTTGTAAAAGCTGTTTAGTATTCAAATTTTTGATAGCCAGGACAAAATGGCTCGAATTCATGGTTTTATACTTTGATCTTAATTGTTTGATTGATAAAGCTTATCATCATATCTCCTTTATCATTTTATTACTGAAACAAATTCCACATTTATAAGTTTCTTATTTTGTACAAAAGAAAATTGTAACATAGCTATTTCATCAGAATCAGCCAATAGGTGTGATGCTCAACACACTACAGAAAAGCTAAGACTAAAAAACACACTAAAAAAAAAGTCAAACCACATATATAAAGTATACAGAAAAGACTACAAACATGAACAAAAGACCATGAACTAGCAAGCAGACATGGGGAATAAACTTCCAGTAAAATGGAAAATATAGCTTCATTCATGCAAATTTTTTACCTCATTAAAGCTAGAAATAGTACAAAAAAACCAAAACCAAACCCACCCATAAAAAAGAAGAAAGAAAAAAGGGCTGGGGATAAGTATTAGAGGTCACCATAGCTGCCTGAACAATCATGTTCTACTATGTAAAAGCAGCAAACACTGCAAGGATCCTTTGCATCGCATCCTGCCCGAGAGTCCAAAATGGAAGGAATTGCATCCTGCCTGGAAGTCCAAAATTCTCTGTCCTTTAAGTGCTGGCCAGTGAAAAGGTTAAAGATGGAGGACAATGATGGAACAACTTGTACAGACATCGGTGCTCCACAGCTAGAGTCAGAGGCCGCAGCTTTGCAACACTTGGCTGTGTGCCTGTTTGTAAGTTAAACAAACCAGGGCTAACTCTCTCGGCCAGGCGGTGGGTGACCCAGTGTCTCCACCCCAAAACAAGGTGGCTGTATTCTTAGCTGCTTCCTGGAAACTGTCCCTACCCCACGGTTCTCCCTGAACTCTACCCTGGCATTGCGTGGGATTGTGGAGCAAAACCATGCTAGGGAACATGCGAACAGATGGGATGGATGAGCAGGAGCCGGGGATCAAACTCATGCCCGAGCCCTCTTTTGCTGCTATAGATAGATGCATATAGCTTTAGGTTTGCTGATGAGGCGTAATGGTTAAGAGGAAGATGCGGTTACTCTAGTGTGAAAGATGGTTCTCAGGAGAGCCAGCAAGTCAGGCAAAGGTGATGACAAGGGCAGAGACATATCTTAAACACAACCTGTTTTTCTGGAACTTAAGGGACCTTATGCTGAGTTGCAGTCGTGTTGCTTTGGATTAGGATTCACAGCTCTGACCTGCTTCTGAAGTGGTGGATAGTTCACTTCTGGTTTCCTCCTCACAAAATATATCTGACAGAAGACATCTTTTTTCTGCACATTAAGTCAACCTCCCAAGACATGGTAGGGCAGAATTCAGAACTCCCCATGTCAGGGGACTCCCCTCCCAACCTCTGAGAGGAAGTTGTAGCCGTCAGGACTTAGTCTTTATACTGTAGGCTTAGCAGAAAATCTCCAGGATCAGTTTTAAATCTGAGGTTATGCTTAACATTCCTACTTCTTATCATCATATCTTTTTTCTTTTTTTTTTTGGTGTTTCTTCATTAAATGTGCAAAGTTTCTTTTGACTTAATAAGCAAGGTACTCATTTCAGTATAACCATCATTTATTCATTTACATCGGGGTCATTTCTTTTACTACCTAAGCTTATGCAGGCCTTGTGGAACTGGTGTTCTTGCAAAAGGTAAAAGTCAGCCAGTAACATAATTCATCATGGAAAATTTGAACAGGTGGAACTCCCTGGATTTGCAGCCAGTCAGATAATTTAGCTCATTCTTTTTGATTTGCACTATTTAAATGAACATATCCATTACCTATCAAAGAAATAAACTACAAAATCCACCAAACTGAAGAATAAAGCTTTTTTTTTTTTTTGCATAATTTTCCATCCAAATATATATATTGGTATTATGAATGTGTGCTTTAGTAGCAATACTGTAAGCAAAATGAAAGATACTAGGATCTTCCAGCATTACCTATCCTAACAGCAAGGCTCTGTCAACAATTGTACTGAGTTTGCAGAGCCCGTAATTCTATACATTATACATATTTAACAGTTCACACAAATACATATTACACAAATCCCGCAAGCAGAAGTACAAACATGCATGCAGTGCAAGAAGGTGCAGTTCAAAACACTTCTGACATTTGAGCTCTGCAACTGTGTGAGATATTCACCCTTTAGTTCTGTATTTTGTATACACATGTATAAAAGATGTAATATTATAAAAATCAATCTGCACATTAAAGCTACAATATATGCTCTATATGAATTTTACTTTCTTGGGAAATACTGAGGTATTACAGTGAGGGCACCACACAGAACTATCGTAGCTCTCTTCCATATGGAAATGTTTGCAAAATCTTGCAACTCCTTTAACCTTCTGCTTTTAAATGGAGTCTGTATTTTTATATCCATGTTCTTGTTCCTACTAACTCTATTACCAAAACTCTCAGTAACTTCAACAGAACTTAGATGAAACAAAACTGTATTGTTACTTTTTTTTTTCTCCTCTTCTCCTATCTGGCGTAGACATTTGGTGCCAACGGGGAAACAATTCCTTTTGATGAGGGATGATATTTTTGTCTTCTATTTACTTTATACAGGGAGTAGGCATTTAGAATGCAAACAGAAATGCTAGCTAGAGTAGCAGACAGAAAGAGATTGATTAGAAAGCTATTATTCAGATGATATCACTAGAATCCCTCCACAAAAATGAGAAAATAGAACTCAGTTCATGTAGTTCTAATTGCATCAAGTTTGAGCTCCATCTACTTTAGCCAATAGGCTTTCTGAAACCATTTTAATACGTCGTGGAGATGTTTAATAAGAACAAATAGTATTTGTAAAACTAATTATTTTTTTAAAAATGGCTGAATCAAATAAGATGAGATTGACAGAGTAAAACTGAAAAGAATTTAGCTCCCTCCTCCCCCAAACCTAAGTAGAACATTAATCCTGAAGAATATTCTGAAAAGATGAAAACCAGATGGCAATGATAGAATAAAATCAAGGTTAAATGACTGTTCACTTTTTTCTCTACCACACATAGCATTATGCACATCATTATAAACATAACTTTTTAATATATAATATTATGATTGCTGCTGAAAAGCCTGATGTATCTTTATGATCTTGCTACTTTCCTTGTCAGTTATGTCAGAAACATGACTTGATACGCACATATGCCCACACACATTCCACCACCTTTCTGAGCATGTATTTGTTTGCGGAATGGTTTCTTCTACATTTCTGATCATACCATGGAAAAATGATGTCAGTGAATTGTCCTGATCGAGGGTGATTTCAGAGGTGGCAGAGAGGTAACAGACTAATATCCATAATATTTTAACAGAAATCAAGGGATAGAAAAAGCATTTTATTAAAATCTCACAGCTTCCAGCAAGTGAATAGCTGCTATTAGGAAGATATTCTTTTTTTCCAATATATTCTGTATGTCTTTGACATTCCCCTGAAGCCCATATGCCATCTAGAACAACTAAGTCACACAGGGGGACAAACATCTACCCCCTCATCCTGCAAACAAGGACCGTCTTGTGAACAGAGGTAAGTAAAATACTCTTCTCATCCTCTTTTTATGAGTTGTAAATCAGATGTGTGTTATTGCAATGCACTAAACCCAAACTTAGAAGAAATATCACAAAAATGGCTAATGGCAATCAAGCTCAGAGCATGGGTAGAGCTTGCTTTTGTTGGCCAGCAAGTCATTTAGAGGACTTTAAGTTGCACCAGCTCACTAAGTACATTTATTCTGTGGCAGTTAAAAGCATGATCTCAACTATATATGTGATGTCAATCACCATTTTATCCACCTATGGATATATTAAGCAAAAAAATGAAACATAGTCTGCACGGCTAACGGTTAAATGAAACAGTCCTGAAACTTCAGGCTCTTAACAAAGACACTAACCTTCGTGTCCTTATGCACATCCAGAAAGTCCAATACATCTAGTTTTGATGAAGAACATTCAGGAAGAATTTAACTCATCCGTTCCAACGTTCAGTCTCAGGAAGACTTTAGTGGTTACTGAAAAGACCAGTGAAGGGATAAAGCAACTCCAGGTATGCAGATGGAAAGATCAGACATCTCTGCTGAAATGGTGTTCAACTTGCTGAGCCTGTACAAAAAGAGAAGACACTTGTTGCATATTTGAAAAAGAAAATGCTGAAAGAAACACTCAGTTTCCCTCTTCAGGAATGAAATCTTGTGCAGTATGGCCCCAGAGGCAGTGCTTGCCAGCTCAAGTTTTTGAGTGTACTCAGTATCTGGTAAACATTGGCAGCCTGGAATCTGGAACGCAGGTTATAGAAGAAAGAAAATTACAGCGTGTGTTTCACAATAGTAAGCCCCAAATAAAAAACATTCTTAATAACAGAAAATTACTAATTACATGTATTTTAAGTGGGCTACAGGAAAAAGAATGTTAGATCTTTACTGGCAAGAGGTGATATGCACATGGGTCGGGGCAATCCCAAGCACAAATACAGGGTGGGGAAAGAATGGATTGACTGCAGCCCTGAGGAGAAGGACTTGGGGGTATTGATCGATGAGAAGCTCAACATGAGCCGGTAGTGTGCGCTTGCAGCCCAGAAAGCCAACCGTGTCCTGGGCTGCATCAAAAGAGGTGTGACCAGCAGGTCGAGGGAGGTGATCCTGCCCCTCTACTCCGCTCTTGTGAGACCCCACCTGCAGTACCGCGTCCAGCTCTGGGGGCCCCAGTACAGGAGAGACATGGAGCTGTTGGAGAGAGTCCAGAGGAGGGCCACGAAGCTGATCAGAGGGCTGGAGCACCTCCCCTATGAGGACAGGCTGAGAGAGTTGGGGTTGTTCAGCCTGGAGAAAATGTGGCTCCAGGGAGATCTTATAGCAGCCTTCCAATACCTAAAGGGGGACTACAGGAAAGCTGGAGAGGGACCGTTGACAAGGGTATGTAGTGATAGGACAAGGGGTAATGGCCTTAAGCTGAAGGAGGGTCAATTTAGATTAGACATTAGAAACAAATTCTTTACTGTGAGGGTGATGAGGCACTGGAACAGGTTGCCCAGGTTGGTGGTAGATGCCCCATCCCTGGAAACATTCAAGGTCAGGTTGGATGGGGGTCTGAGCAACCTGATCTAATTGATGTCCCTGCTCATTGCAGGGGATGTTGGACTAAATTACCTTTAAAGGTTCCTTCCAACCCAATCCATTCTATGATTCTATGACTCTATGACTCTATGATATACTGGATGCGCTACTGCTACTCCGCTGCTTTTTACCCTTGACATTGACCAGAAATGTATTTTACAGACATTTTGTAAATCACTGCAAAAACGACTTTTATACTGAGAACAATGCCAGACCCATCTGAAGAAAATGTTAACAGTATTTAGTAAGAATTGTTTGACTGTTCTTTTCTTTTTTCTGTTTTCTGGTTGGTTTTTTGGGTGGGGTGGGGTTTTTTTTTTTTTTTTGGTAATCTATCTATGCCTCCATATTGAAGAAATGGAAAACAGACACAAATGTGAATATGGTATTTAATTGCAAACCCTGTACTGCAATTTCTAGCTTTAGGCATGAACACATCTACTTTCTTTCAAAGTAAATCAAGCTTCAAGGAATTTGGAATACAGTTAAGTCCTCAAAATCATCAATGCCAATGTGACCTGCCAAAAGACATTAACTCTGTAATTATTCTGTTCGTCAGGAAAAAATACTTCTGAGTGGAGAAGCAGAATTAAATCAAAAGATTGCTACAGAAACATTACAAAGAATGACCAGTTTAAGTTCCTTACAGTATGGTCAGAGTCTAACAAATGCAGATGTCTTTGCACACATGAAAATAAATTTTGTTTTTGTATGTTTGATGCGCCAATAAAAGAACATAGAAATGTACTATTCAGAAACTGAAGAATCTGGTATAAGTCTAGGAAAATAACGGCTGTCCTTTCTTTCCAATTAAGTGTTTATGTGACTACATAATTTCCATCTACATGACATAAACTCTTGGCTCAAGAGCAGTTTACTTCTGACTGCTGTTGCCTGTATGATATATGATTTATAATGCTGAATTATTTGCTTTTCCATCAGAAACATTTATTTGTTAATAATTTATCAGATAAATGGATTCTGATTGAGCAATTTAAAAAATGTAGGCAAATCGGTGGCAAAACACACCAGGCAGCATATTATAATGATACAATAATTTGAGCTCATACATTAGCCTGAACTGATAGTGTCCCAAAAGCCCTCTTTTGATAGCTCAGTTTCATAGAGTAAATGTTCAGCTGAAATAACTAATAAAACATCTCAACTACTGCTGTGTGAGATCATGCCAGTATCATGAACAGTATCTTCGAAAACTAATAGGTTGGCTCCAGAAAACAAACAAACAAACAAACAAACAAACAAATTCTATATACATGGAAATGAGATTAAAAGTCACATGAAGGAGACAAACAGACTCCTCTCTCAGATGTGTGAATGGGACTTTGGAAATCGGAAGGGTCTGATTCCTTCAAAGTCAGTGATACTTGGAGACAGAGATCATAGCATTAGATCCAAACAGTGTTTGCCATCACTCGTATGTGCGACAGACAGTAAGGGAAGCAAATGTGATAAACTCCTTAAGAGGGAGCTCTCAAGGGCTCTTGACTTATCACAAATAAGTCATGCTCTGAGTTACAGAATTTTCAGCTAAGTTGATCACAAGGAAAATAAAATGTATCCTAAGGGCTGAGCTTTGACAATCTTCACTACCTTTGAGGATTTAGAGAAACGGAGGGAGATCTGAAAACACTTTTGGAGGAAAGCTGCATATATACATTTCTCCTCTTTCCTATAAGTGTATTACATGAATTAAATAACTTAAAATTTTCCAGAGCAGTACTCAAGCTCCCTAAGAATAATGTTGCTGAAAGTCCTATCTTTTTATAGGCATTCTGTAATTGCAGAATGGACTGGTTTCCCATCAGGCTTAAGGAGACTAGTCAATAAGGTGTTGACAGTATGTAGACTTATTTATAAAATGGATAAATATGTTTAAATGAAAACACATATTCTGCCAAGAATAGATTGTTTTCAAACTTAGTAATAGATTCTATTATTTGATGAAATCTCATATTGATTATAAACAATGTTGCAGGAATGACAGATCTATCAATAAAAGCCACAATTCAACATAGAATATATGCAAATATCAATATATGTAATTATATATAATGATCACAAATGTCATCAATTTATTTATTGTAAACAGTTTAAATGAATACATATGAAGTGAAAAATCAAATTAAGTGGAGTAATATAATTTTTTTCCTTATTTTATTTCTAATTGAACTCTTTCTTTTTGTGCTAATGAGAACGCTAGAGATTTTTGTTTAGTGACTGTCCATTTTCAGTATGCATTTACGCTCTTTACCTAAGACTAGATTCTTAGGTCAATGTGTCCTTTCAGACTCCATGCCCAGGATCCATAGGGGTCTCCATGCCCCACGAGAGGGCAAGAGGGTATGGTAGTTCCAGCCACTTTTAGTTTTTTCCCAGAATACAATTCCTTTCAACAGAGTGGCTGCTTTTCTTGTAAGGGTGCTAGCATTAGTGTCAACGCTATTAACCAATAAGTTATGTCAATCTTTTTGCACAAAAAGCCTTCTAGCTGATTTCTTTATAAGCTAGATATGCTCAGATGTGTCCAGAGACTATGACAATAGAGAAGAACCAACATTTTTAGGGATCCAAGCAGTTCCTGCATGCAAAGCCTTACGTACTGTTTTGGTCCATGAATTGCTGTTGGGTCCTGGTCCTCTGACTGTTCCAAATTGCCTCATGTTACTTTGTTCCTGAGCTCCCTCTTGAAACGAGCCACTTGGTCCCGCACGTGTTCTGGGCATCACCCTGGCCATAGTCCACATGGACATCACTCCCTATAAGTGGCACGGACTGGACTTTGCCAGCTTGACACCTTCTCTCCTACACAGTTGTTTAAGCGTAACCCAGCCAGCTGTGGTCCTCACATACTCCCACATGCCCTTATGGTGCATCTCCTGCCTTTCCTCCATTCACTGAGTGGAAGGACAGGAGGACAGCAGGACTAAACACTAAGAGAATAACCAATTGATGTAGATATATCTTTCCTCTCCATTAAGAGAGCAAACCCCTTACTCAGCCGCTTGATGACTTAAAAGCATTGCAAAAGCTCATTGCATTCAAAGCAAAGGATATTGTCTCTCATTAGAAACTATTCAAGAGGAGTCACCTGCACCGCATACAGGTTTGCACTGTTCCAGGCTGAGCTGGTTCCAACTCCTACCAAGGGTGGCTAGACGCCACGTAGCTGTGTGGCTGCACCAGTGTGCAGTTCTGTGGAATCCAACCATTAAAAATCATAAGTGAAGGCACGCTAAAAAGTAAGATCTGCTGAATGCTGTGTGTTTGTTTGTTTGTTTCTTTGTTGTTTGTAATAATAAGCTTGAGTTGGTTTACTGGTTTCCTTCTCTGAATCTGCCAGATATATTTTTGTGTGTGTGTGTTTCAAGTACAAGAAAGTGCCCTGCAAGAAATCTTATAGAAACACATGAAAAGACAAGAATCTTTTGATTCTGGAAAGACAGAATTTCAAAAGAAATATGCATTTTTTTTTTTTTTTAGTTCAGAAAATAGCAAGCAACTAAACACTTGTACATTTTAAGAAGTGACCTCCTCTTTCTTCACAAATGAAAATTATTCTCCCTCAAATAATACACAAAAACTACTTATGTGCATACACCTCGTCCATTTCAATGTAAAATAAAGTAAGTTAGATTAAACCATGACAGCCGAGTCATACTTGCTGCTTCAACAGAGACAGAAGGCACTAAATCTCAAAGGACAGAACTTCTTTTCTCTTTTACTTATCACTGTGATCTCTTGCAGTAGTAACTACCTGAGGTAAGTCTAAATACCAAAGGTCATTCAGACTAAGATCTAATGAACAATACTTCATTGTTTGGTTTTAGTGCTATTTTGAGCCCATATCCAGATAATATAATTTAATAATATAATATTTAATGTGCCTCCTTCTAAAGCATTTCACATCTCAATATTTTAACTGAAACCTGTGTAAAAGTTAAGGTGAATAAGAAGCAGCCGACTGGCTACATTTCCTTCTAGACACTGCTGTGGAAACAGCACAGAGAGCAGTTATAGCTGCTTCCGTGGCAGTGAAGAAGCTGTCCTGGCAGCAAGCGTCAGGGCTGCTCTGGCAGGTTCAAGTCACAGTCAGGGCTGGCCCCTACGATAACAATGGATTTGCCATGAATGCCGTGAGAACACATCCACAGAGCTATAATTATGTGACTGGGGAAAAAAAAAAAAAAAAAAAGAAATACTTGAAATACTTGGGGTTATCACTTGCACAAAGTTTCACTTCCTGGCTTCCCTCTGCTCCATGAAAATAATTTTCAGAATAACCCAAAATTTCTAAGCCTATGGAATCTGTCCAACCCTGACAATCAGATTGCCCCAACTTCTAAGAAGCCAGAGTTTCTAGTATTTGTATCTCTGGGGTAAACCTTTCTGACAGTTTGCCTTAGGGCAGTAGCATTGGGAAGCCTTCCCGCACAGACCCGCAGAGCTGACCGCACGTAGTCCAGGAACTCTTGATGAAATCTGGGAGGAATTTCTATAGATTTCTTTTTCCACCTGCCATATATGTATGAAGCGCAATTACCCCAGGGAAACAACCCTCTATTTTCACAAATTTTGACATGCCACATATTACCTGCTCAGCTGTTATTCAAAATGTTTGAGAGATGTATGAAGCAGTGGCATGTCATTGTGACCACCACACCACCACGTTCGTCACAAGCTTTTCAGTTACAAGTTAAATTTTGGTTGTATGATGGAATGAATTTCAAGCAGCTCAATAATTTGCCTCCAAAAAGCTGAATATTAGCAACCTGCATTTTTAAAAACACACTTTTTTCCTTTTGAACTCAAATCTGAGTGTGATAAAACACTACTTGGACTATTTGCATCGATGTGTAATGGAAGTTGGTAAACACACTGTGCTAGTGTATCCACATTTCAAAATAAGCACAAAGCTCCTGTTTCTCCTGTTTAATTGTTAGGCAAAAAGTGGCATTAGCATTCCATGCTGAGTAACGTGTTACTATGGTGTCAACCTAGTGCAGTGTGTCTACACTGAAAAAGTTACAAGAAGTAAAAAAAATCCTCAAAGTAAAATTGCATTAAAAAAAAAAAAAAGGTGTGAAATGTGCAGTGAATGTCTTGAGGCAGTAGTCTGAAATAACAAAGTTCTATTGTAATAGATGTCTAATAAGAAAAACAAGAATAAAATCATCATGAACAAACTTTCTCAAATTACCCTTCAACAGTGGTATGTACAACAAACAAAACGTCATTTGTACCTGAGGAGTGTTCAAAGTACCATGAAAGAGTTTGTATATACCTTTAATCCACCATATTCCAGAAATACACCATATATGCAATACGCACATATCAAGTTATGTGTACCCCCTCTGCAATAGTTATTCAATACAAATTGCTACCTGGGCCAAGAGTAGCTGCTCTACTAACATAAATTCAGCGCATTAGCACAACTGCGCAGCCAGTTACAGCAGCTGAATCTCTGGCACATGGTCTACAGAAATGGGTCAGTTTTATGAGGAAATCACTAGTTCTTGGAGGAAATAAATAGCGAGTTTCCTCTTAGGGAAGCCCAATGTGAATTTTCTTGGCAGGAAATATTTTCTATGAGAGTCAGAAAAAGGAACAGCTAGTGGCCCAGCATCCACGCCTCTGTGCAGAGAAATCTCTCACACTAACATGAGACAGTGCAAAAGGAGTGGATGGAGCTATGACACCGTTCGTGTCACAGCCTGGCAGCGTGGGTACACGGGAAGGGAAGTCTGCAACCCATACTGGCCCTTGGCAGCTTTGTGTGACAGTGAGAAAATGAGGAGGGCCATTGGGACTCACACATGCTCATCAGCACACTACAAACTGACAACCTTGTCCAAAGATTTCATGAACATAGTTTAGGTACCTATATTTAAAAAGGAGATATTTGCTATGAAGATATTTCTCATAATATATGTATTTCTATGTTCACATGTATTTAAATACAAGTATTCATAATTATTATTTTGGGGCAAAAGGAAGAGGGTAAAATCAGTATGTATTATGATAAGTGCTACGGAAGTTTTTCCCTTCAAAACCTGAATACATATGAATATTGGCTGCTCCATCTCTTCAGAGCTACTTACTACATCTTACCATATAGTGCCTGATACAGCCTGTATGTGGGAGAGAACAGCTGAAAAACCACCATAAGGGGTTCTTCGCTCCTATATCATGGGTACTCTGTCTTTCCTAATCCATGAACTCAAGGTCACAGGCAAGATCTTCTTTATTTTAATGTTAGGCAGCGTGAGAGTAGCTGTATATTTGGTTGTCTGTCCTATCCTCTTAACTGCAACTTCCAAATATTCCAGTTATCTGGGTTTTTAAAAAAGAGTCAAGAAAAAGCACCAGAAGACCCATTACTGGAGCATATGACATAAAAGGAGAGGGTGAGAGAGCTGTGTTTATTCAGCCGTAAGAAGGGAAGGTTAATGGGAGATCTTGCTGAGGTCTGCAGTCACCCAAGAGGAGAGTGTAGAGAAGATGGAACCAGGCTCTCCTCAGAGGTGCACAGTGGGAGGGCAAGAAGCACTGGTCACAACATGTGACATAGGAAATTCTGGATGAATAAAAAAAAAAAAATTACAACTAGAAAGTGGTCAGCTGGAGCAGGTTGCCCAGAGAGGCTGTGGAATCTCCATCCTTGGAGATATTCAAAACTCAACAGGACGAGGCTGAGCTACCTGCTGTGTGACTGGCCTGCTTGCAGCGGGAAGGTGGACAAGAGGCACTCGGAGGCCCCTTACCCCACCAGGTGACTCTGCTGAGCAGAAGTCCCGGTTCCTCTGACAGATCAAACACTGCTTGCAGACCTGCTTCCCAAAAAACACTGGGTATTGCTACAGGGGAAAGTGTTATCTTTCTGAGTGAAATCCACACAGCCGTACTCTGAATCCCAAACCAGATCATATACACATGACCCAAGGAGGCTCAGCCCCATCAGCTTTCCAGAGAAAGTGCAGCCTTGTACAAAAATTCCCATTAAAGTAAGTTTTTTCTCATTTGGGGATGAAGCACAGGCCAATCATAAAATGAGCTAAATGGCTCTCCTTGACCACCATCACCTTAAACTGATAAGCATATAAATTAGATTAATTAATATTCTGCAGTTCTAATTTCTCTGACTGGATAGCTTATTCATTTCATCTGTGTTTTCAGCAGTTTCACATCTTCTCGATGTAACAGGATGTTCAGGGGTTTAGTATGTTTCCAGGCAGGCAGTGAAAACAATGTAATCCTGCACTGAACCTCCTGGGATGTGATTTATCCCCCTCCCTCAAAGGCAGCATCCTTTGATCTCGTTACTTTGCCTACCCACCCCTCCTCTCTCCTGGCTGTTGCAGCAGCCACGCGCGATGCCCGCAGCTGCTGGAGAGGCAGGGGTTTTCCACGGGCATGCCAAGGGACAGCTGCCAGGTGCAGGAGGCAGCGCTGCCGGTATGGATGCGTCATGTATTTATCTGTACACCCCATAAAAGCAGCCTATCGCTACCCAGTCGGTTGTTTAAACAGCCTAAATGGCCACCTTTTCAGAAATGAGTTCTGCGCTTTCAGCAAAGACACCGTCAGCCATGAAGAATGCAAAAAAGTTGCCTGTGCTAACAAAATTATCTTGCCGTTTCCTGGTTTCCTTCATAAACGCATACAGAAAGAATTGCTCTGCACCATATAACGGCTCTGTTTGAGACAGAGCAGCAGTCTTTATTTCCAGCTTGCTTTTATGTCAGTTCCCATCCTGCCCAAATGCTGCCAACCATTATCGTATTAACAGCAGATTTGAAAAGTGTTTTTCCTTTCCAGACCAGAGGTATTCAGTCCAGTCTCAGATGACATGGTTGAAGTTTCACAGTGTTCTCCTGTCACGTGTCAGATTAATTAACTCAGCCCTGATTAATTAAAATCAGAAGTTTCTTTTATTCAACTATCTAAAATACCAAATTCCACTGATTTCCTGCAGAGATACACAGGCATAACAATTCCCACTGCAATCTTTCATTATTCTTTACAGAGACACTGTGCTGTATTCCATAGTCCCACTAGAATTTTACTGATGTGGCTGTACTGATGTTGGTAAAATTATTTTTGATTTACTTTGGCACAAAAGACATCAGCATCAGGGCCATTGGGATAAGATAGTTCCTCCCCATGGTCATATTTACTTTACTTAAGACTACCCCCCCTCCCCCAAAACATTGCTCAGACAGCTTCAATATACCATTCTTTCTCATGGGGGGGAAAAAAAAAATAAATAATTACAACCTGCTCTAAGATGATCTGCTGCTCTTTGTGGCTACCTGGAAGAATAACAGTATCCATCCAGCAAAATACAGAGTTAACTCTGATGTTCAGTTTTACATGTACATATGATCTTCTCTATCCAATGGTGCTTAAGAACTAGAGAGTTCTCTTTTGTGACAGATCTGGAAATAAGAATTTTTCTTCAAAAATGGGGATGGCTTTCATTAAAAAATGAGAAAGAAGTTGAAACCAAAACAGAGCCAGCTTAAGCTGTTCCCACTTCCTGTGTCATTTGTATGCACGTGTGCCTACCAGCTCTGGTAAAAACCAAGGGGTCCTCTAGAACAGACCACCACCAACTGCTGTCTTTTGCTTGTGGTGTTTTGTCAGCTGAAACTGATAGGAAGGCTGGGGAAAACAACTGAAAAAGAGGCTTATGATAAATGAAGATTGTCAAGGACGGGCAGGTGAATGACACAAGCTGCTTCACTAAGAAAGGAAGATGAATGCTTGAAAAGACTTTCTTTTCACTTTGGTGAATATTTTCTGTTAAACATATCAAGAGCAGTACTATCTGAAAAATTTTCTGGTTTTTAGGAAGCCAGTTAGCATTAGTGAGTAACCACATTGCTTCTCATGCATGTCAGTTTTGGAAATTAAGCGTATATCTTTAGGGTGCTCAGGCACTGGGGTGGTAAGAACACCACAAGAACTTGAAGTGAGCAGAAACTGTAAATATATTGAAATAATGCCACTTGTGATAACTTTTCAGCAGGCTGTGTGGAAGAGTGGTGGGGCTTGTGTGGAGTCTGAGAAGGTTTGTTTAGCCACAAATCATGGCCAATAGATCTGCTCTTTCAACTCTAGTTTGCAGCCATAACATCTCCTAATTAATCTATGAAACTATTAGTTACGTGATGGAGCCAACAAGCGTTAAAGGCAACCCTACCCAGCCTTTCCCAGTAAAAGACTTCAACTTATGTTAATATGAATACTTTGCACAGAGAGCTTTCAAATGGGGTGCAAGAAGTTAAGCAGAGACTCTGGTAGCCCTAGTTTAACAAGCTGGACATGAAGAGCATTGATTTAGCTCCACATGTGCACTACTCCACCCATGAGCTTTAAAGACACGCAGAATATACATTTTCTTAGTTCTCACCACTGCTGTAGCATAAAAAACATCAGCAGCTGAAAAACCTCTCTTGAATTAAAACAAGAACAGAGGATTTTTTTTTCTCCTTGTTGTAAAAGAAGCATTATTTTCTATCCTTTTCTGGTGACCAAGCTTTCCCTGTGCAATTAGGACATGCTTTCTAGGTTTTATTTTTCCTACATCATGAGGTCTATTTTAATTCATTCTTCAATGAAAACTGAGATTCTTATGTGCTCACTTGACTTTGGGCTTTACAAAAGACCACAAAATATCATTGGGCTTACAATCAAATCAAGAACACTGGCAACACTGAGAAAACACAGAAGAAAATGCCCATCAGCAAAATACCATCTTTTCAAAGCTGGTGCTTATGGAGAAAGAGCTCTCTTATTTACTCACAATTCCCCCTTAAGTTAATTTTGCTTCACACATCAGCCATGCATTACTGGCAGATTGGGTTGATCTGGCACAACGTGTGACCCAAAAAGATCATCAGTGGCCATTCCCCAGATCCTAAGGACCACTCTGCATACAGCAGCAGAGACCTTAATGGATGTCAGAGGCAGCTGGATGCCAGAAAATGGAAATGGTTGTGTGGGCCTACCAAAATGCTAACGTCAGCGGTGGTTCTTATGCTCCCTTTCACTCTGGCTAAAGTGACACTAATGACATTCAAAAGTCAAAGACATATTTGCAGCCGTGTGTCCGCTAACCCTGCCCTGAGCAGGTACAGTCTCAGTGCAGGCATGGGCTGATGGATGTCTGAGAAAGGGGTTTAGTCTACCAAGTTTATTCCATTCAGAAGGAGTACTTTCAGGAATGCACAGAAAGAATCATTCTTAAATCAATGGCTGAGAAGATCCACATCCAGAAAGTGCTTATTCCTTTTTTTCATACTCTTCTCTAGAGACCTGTGGGACAGACAGTTCAAAGTACCTAAACCTTATTTCTCCAGAACAGAGGTCTGTGCCCTTGGGCTTGTTGCTGTCACAGCATGCATATAACCTCCACTCGTGTTTTTCTGAAGCTCAGATTGCCCACCAGTTATAACCTTTGTGATGATTCAAACGGACAATGATGATTTGCCATCAAATAAGCCTAAAATTAAAGGTAGTAAAAAAAAAAAAAAAAGGAAAATTATTTAGGAGAAATATTTTCCTGTATTTTTTGGGGGATCAAAATTTTAAACTTTTCAAGCTAGCTTCACTGAAAAGACAAAAGAATAATCTTATTTGCAAATATGTTTATGCAACTGAATTATACCTCCCAAATGAGTACTTATATAGACAAAATTTCAGGTTCAAGAACTTAGGTGTAACAGCTGTGGTCATTTAATTAATTTCTATAGATAAGTTTCTGATCAAACAGATTAATTTTAAAATGTACAAAATGGACAGAGGTGCAGCAATTCACACTACATTCAAAACAATTCCTGCTCAGCAATGCTAATTAGGAAATCCCAGCGGAACAAGTAATATCATACTCTATAGCACTATTGAAAATCTGAAAAACAGCAAAATCTAAACACTCCAAACAGAAAGTCTTAAGAATTCCCAGTGCAACAAATCTGTTCCATATGAAAGCTTTACAGCTCTTGTTCAAAGCCTCAACAAATGCAAATATCATCACTGCATATAGACTCTGAGCTTATGTAATTTGCCATAGCTCCATGGAAGTCAATGATGATACATTGATTTCCACTAATGAGGATCTGACCTAAAAAATGCTGCATTCATTTACCAAAGAAATGCTTTTTTTCCCCCACTTTCAAACTTTATTTAGCTTTTCCCCAGGGAAGCAGGAGTGCTGAATTAGCATGTAAGTACACTCAACATCTACACCTTGAGCCAAGCAGATCATAAGTGCAAGGAGGGCATAAGAAATTCACCACTGTGCCTCTCCTTACTATAGATTGAAATAATGGCTGTCATAGAGATGAAGAAAGAACAACACAGAAGGTGTTATGGAAAAATTTCAGTTGTCTAGAAAACCCAGAGCTGTAACTGGGAAACAATATAGATAGTTTTATGACTACAGGTGCGAAGTTATTTGCTCCCATCATTGGCATTTAGGAAGAAAGAATAGTGGAAAAGAGTTTACTTGGGTCATTCCACAAGAAAGTTATCCAGAAGGAAACTTCAGCAAAGCAAGTTGGATTGGAATAATAAAAATAATTTGTAATCTATCCTGCTGTTTTGGCAGTGATTTTTTTACTCCTATCAAAGTACTATGTTTTTTTCTGATATACTACAAGAATGGAACAGAACTTTTCTTAAGAAGAGTGACGAGTGACCCAGTTTTTGAGGTAGCATTCATATCGTTATCCTCTGGGTTTTATGTTTAAAAGATTATCTTGACATTAGGAAAGAAGCTTTTCTGTATTTTTTCCCCAGTTAAATTTTGAACTCTACGCTTACAGGGAAAACTAAGCTGATAAGAGAGAAGAAAAAAGGTTTCAAACAAGAGTTCCACTTTAAAAAACCTTTTAAAGATAGAAATTTCTGAAATTTCCTTCTGGGTTCCATTTCCCAAACAAAGCACTTGTTGGAAGATTTATTTGACATTATCCTTCTACCTAGGACTCAAAAGTTACACACAGTGAGGCTCCTTAGGTTGCAGCAATTTTAAGTAGGACACTTATTCTCCCCATTGAAGAGATCAAAGCCCCAGGCACCCAGAGTACTTGCCTGCCACTTCTCAGAAGTATTCACTTTGTTTGGTTTAGAAGCTGGGAATCTACCACAGCTGGGGGCCATGGCTGTGACTCTATTTAAAGAAAGTATTTCACTGCGTTTCTCTCCTTGGTCATATTCTTGCACCTTGATAGAACTGGAACCTGCAGCACCGTCAGGTCAAAGAGTATTTTTCATTTAAAAATTTCTTTCACCAGTGTCATAGGTGCAAAACAACCTATGACACAACAAAGCAACCTATGAAAGCAATATACACAAGAAAAACTAATTTGCCTGTCCAGGAAACAGTTAAAAATACACACATACTCAATTTGCTCACATGCTGTTCTTTCTTGATCAATAATACAAAGATTCTTGTTTGAATTTGTCAGTGATCAAAACCTAGCTGGGGGTGAGATTTGAATGAGGTGTTGGTTTCCAGACCAGATAAATAAATTCAGCCTCATTCCAGTGTTTCAAAGGTTCTAGCTGTTTGTTGATTTAATACCCTTTATACAAGGATGACATATTCCAACCCCATTTTTCTTTTATTCCTGTTAGGTGCCTAAATCATCCACTACGCTCATCATGTAGACTCTGGAGGGCTTACTGCAGAGGTTACAACCTGCAGAGGTTGACCCGAAATATACCACAAACAGCCTGATTTAAGGCCAGAAGGAAACTGGTACCCTTCACTTTTCTATGAGACTAACTCAGACATGTAATGATATTATAATATTTTTTGGGTTTTGAAATGTAAAAAGCCGACTGTATAATCATCACTTTCTTTTCTACATAATTATAGTAATTTTGTAACATATCCAGAATGTAAACACAAAAGAAATGTAATTGTAGTTTTCCATAACAGCTAGTAAAAACACCGTTTTAAACTTAAACCCACAAAAAACATTGTCATTCCTTATGCTAGGGGCGCCTGGAACAGCAGAAAACAATCCTAAAGCATTGTTGTTTTATAAAATGTATTGATTAAACAGAGGACTGAAGCTAGAAATTTCAAAGTTCAAATAGTGGAACATCTGAAGTGGTATAAGAAGGGTTTTGCATATTGTCAGTGGAACAAAGGAGCACAGAGCATTTGCAGAAAGTGGTTTTGATATCAATAGGCTGAATTGTCACAGCTACGAATCATCGTAAAAAAGCACCTGTAACAAGTAATACAAGACTTTGTAAGACGTTCTTTAATGATCATAGGTTTAAAAAAAAACAAACCAAACACAACAATCAAAACCTAAACTATTTAACTTCTTTTAACTGTTTTTCCCCTATCAGAATAATATTACACAACACAGAAAACTCATTTTTTACATTTTAGTGTTCTATTGTATGTGCCCTCAAAAGAACGATAATTGTTCTCTTTTCCTTTACGGTTGCTGTGAATCTTTGAGAAAATATTAAGACTAAAAAAGCCCCAGCATTTCTTTCAATACTGTTGCTGGATTGATTGGATTTAAAGATTAGCATTCACTGAATTGTTTCTACCTTTTTTTGGTGATAGTTCCATAATATCACTCACAGTTTATCTACCTTTTTTGTTATATTCTCTGAACATGCTTTCATATCTTCAGAAGGCAGACAAATACCAGGGAAACAGTATTCTAGTTATTTCAGCCTTTCTCATCAGGAAGAAAACTAACACTTTTGTCTGGGATAGGTAGGCTGCAGAAATACAGCATACCAAGCTTACCATGGTGAAATGAAATGCGACTTCTACAGATAAATCAGATAAATTCTATGCTGTAAACCCATATGCAATCTTCCGCTTTGTCCATCACTCAAGCTGCACCAAACAAGGAACTGTTTTATGCATATTCATACTTTCAAAAAGGAGATGTGGGTCCAAAGAGGCTGGGTGGTGTGAAACAGAGCTGCACGGTGACACGCACATACAGTCTGTGGAGCAGGGGAGCCCAGCTGATCCAGCAGGTGCGCTTATAATTGCGTGCAGGGCTCCAAGGATTTCTTCCCCATTGTCCCAAGGGAAACCTCAGTTCCAAGACCCTCTGCTAGAAACACGCAGTTTTGCAAGTTTGACTTCTCTCATATGACACTTGCATATGGAACAAAACTGACTGATGAAACTAAGTAATGAAAAAATGTCAATTATTGAATTTTTCTTCTTGTAATAAACTAGGATCTATTTTCTCACAAAAAGTGCAGGAGCTTTGCAGCAGTAAATAATATATAAGGCAAAAGGTATTTTTTATTCATGGATCTGCTGGGATTTTTTGCATGATCTGGTTTAGCTCTACAAAGCAAGCATTTAAACAGTGGATACAGACTTCATGAGATTAGTTGGCAGACAGCTACTTTTTCTTTTCCTTGTTCTCGACCACCTTATCAAAAATTCATAGAAAGGAATCCATAACTTGACGGCTTTTAATGACAGAAGGTAACATTATGGGTTTCCAATGCAATCTGAAAACATAAGATGAATTCTTCAAAGAATTTTCATGGAGCTTGGAATATGGTAAGTGTAAAAACTCAAAATCTGTGATGACAGTTAATAATCTAAAACAAGGCAGTCCATTTTCTAAACAAGGCACCTCCCTTAACCGCTTCATCAAGCTTTAAGCTTAGAGCACTAAAGACTAATTTAAAAAATTATCTCAGTGAAAGATGATTTTGATGAGAGTGACACATCTTTAAGGTCCCTCTTGCCTTCTTATGCAATACTTGGCAAGTGTTATCGCATATTTACAAAACAATAAATACAATATGAAAAGCCAGCTGTGAAGAGCTAGAAGTACACTTTTTGGGTGTTTTGCATCTCTGACCTATTCCTAGAGAAAAATATCACTCACTGAAAGAATTTATATTGTTTCTGTACGTGTGCTGAATTGTAAATTAGTATCAGTACAAAAATTGCTCTTTAACTGTTGACTGGTAACTGTGAGTTCTCCCAGTAACACTGAAGTCAGTGATATCCACTTTCAGAATACGTATAACAATATTCTTACACAAAGCACCAAAAATAAACAGAGAAAAAGAAAGGCTAGATCTTCAGCACTGCCCATTGGTGAAAAAAATTGTTTAGAGTCAAAGTATTAACTGTGTGAATACAGTCTTTGGTCAACATCTGTACCAAGAAGCTTCTGCACTGGGCACAGACATATGCACAAAGCTCAGTCATATAAGCAATAAACTACAATGAACCTACAGGGGAGGGAGCACTGAGGAAGAAGGGGAAGTGAAGTCAGCAAGGTGTGATCAAACAAGAAAGAGGCTGGAAAAATGCACCAAGGTCAGAAAAAACCCAAAAAACAAACAAACAAAAAACCCAAACCCAAAACCCCCCAGAAAATGAAAGTGATATCTGCATAGACTGGGGTGTTAAAATGAATTTTACAATAATTTCTGCCATAAATCGTAGTTAACTCTAAAGTAATTCTGAACTGAAATTAACTCTCTATTGCATCAGCTGATATGAGTATTTTTCTTGACCCTCCTGTCTAAAGAAAAACTGGTCTCCTATATCTGTGAAACACTTATATTTTCCCACCATGTCCAGCTAGACCCAATGTGGCTCCTCAGCTTGTCAAGGGAAGGCTGAATCTCAGCTGAGGTTCCACATCATACTTGGGAATACAGAAATGAATGCTGATGGTGAGCATGTGCCCTGGGAGGTGTGTGAGGGCCACTTCTTGCCATCTGACAGACTTTACTACCCTATAGAACAGTCTGGTCAGCAGAAAGCAGTCTCAAATCTGACTTGCAGTGCTGGTAGTGGTGGGACTAGTATTAACCCCTCATGAGCTTTCTCTGACTTTCTAAGGACTTTTAGCTGATTCCATTGCCATATCTCTCCAGGATCTCTCCAGGATGGAGCAACCAGTAAAATGCTGATGTGGCTTCCAGGAAGGAAAACCTGCATAAATTAATGGTCTTGCCTAAGCAGAGGGTACAGATAGACACCTTTGCTCCACTCCTTGCCTAAAGACAATTTTGCAGTTGTATGTGTTGGACAACATGATGCAGAAACATTTGAGCTGGCTCAAGGAGCAGTATAGCCATGGTCATGCTTTCAGGCTTTCTCAGCAGAACCTATTTGTTTAGGCACAAACATGCTGTTCCACCTTAGGTCCTCCAAATTGCTGAAAGTGAATGCATTGCCTCCAGTCAAGAATATCACCATCATATACAAGTTCTGTAGCTTTTTTCTCCTTCACTGTCCTTCAGCATGGTCTTAGGTACTTGGGATCAGAATTAAGCCAAACAGAGGAGGTGCCTTACTTAAAAGTAATAGGCAGTCTTTCAACCATCTTTCCTATCATGTCTCTCCTTTCCTTCCTCTACTTCCCTCCAGGATGATAGGCACCAGGCACACTTTCATCCCAGTGCTCTCGCTACCCAAATACTGGGTGACATGATGTCCAACTTCTTCGAAGGCTAAGTTCTGAAGATTTGCAGATTAGAGAACACTCAAACCTCACAAAATGTGATTAAACCTTATGAGCAGTTAGTTAATTTTTAATATGGACAAAAATGCATTTTTGTACTAGACAGGCTTATTTAGAATAAACTGTTATTTTTCTTAAGCCCTTACATTTAATGGAATTTCTTTTTGCCTGCAGCAGCGTATCTCAATAGCATAGCTCTTCTCACAAATAGACACCTAATAACTTCTGTTTAAGAAGGGTGAGTTTTCTTAGTAATTTCTATTGGCTCTGGCAAAAAAAACCCCTTGTAGCCCTAAAAAACAAGGGCTAGTCCCTCTGGGCTTTGGTACCAGGTGAAGCCTTGCAGGAAATCTTTAATAAGCAGCATTAGAAGGGGTCAGGCAGCCAGGGAGAGGATATTTTTACACTAGTGCTGATGCTTTTGACTGCTGTAAACACCTGTTAGCTCTCTAGGATGACTGTATTAAGCTTTTGACTAATGAACTATTGACAATAATGAGAGTTTAGACACCTAGTTCATCTGGACACCTACATGGAAATGCCTAAATTTAGTTGTTTGAAACACGATCTGAATCTTTTTTCAAAGTATCAGTATGATATCCAAATGTGATATGCAGCTTTTAGTCTCAAACATACCTAAACTGTACATTCACTCATAATCATCAACTTTGTGTTAAAAATGAAAAAAAAAAAAAATCCTGAAACACTCAACTTTCTCCTTGCTGTCTAATCTTCAGGAAGTATAAATGCATCAAGGTCTATGATCTGGAGGGAGCAAGGTCCCAGGCCATAAGGATTTGGAAAGGTAGAGCAAACAAACAGGGCTAGCAAGACAGGGATCTCTGGTTTAAGCAAGGGAGGCCATTATACAAACACTTATACTAGTTGCATCATGCTACTGAGTAAAATGACTGATCTGTTCAGCTTACTGTCTTCTCCTTGCCTTTCAGTTATGGTATGATAAATGCAGAGCTAACAATTTCACTGTTTTGTATTACACATATTTTTTCAGTAACAATCCATTATTAAAAAAAATATTAATGAATCCCATGCTAGCAAGTCCTGTGCTCTTACCAGTAATGAACTTGCCTTTTTCCTGTATCTGTAACTCAGAGTATTAGATTCCCCAAGAAGCTGGAACTGCTCTTAGTTTTACTGCAACAGATATCGCCCCCTAAAGCCAACATAACTTGAGAACGATTATCCTGGGTAAGGGCCAACATTGTGTGGTAAAGTCAGGCTGTTCTGCTGACTGCTATTCCTGCAGCTCACATACCAAAAAGTGGACCATGCCCAGAAAAGAAGTGATACGTTGAGGTGCCAGCACCACTTCTCCAGTTGCCCCATCAAGAAGATTGGCTGACACCAGTGTTGACACGTTAAACTGCTGTTACACGCACAACCCTACTTTCTCTGCAGAGCACTGGCTGCACCCATGCACCTGGTTGTTTCCTCCCTGCACAGGACAGATACATTTTTCCTAACGCTACCTAACTCTCTCTCTGTAGCTTTTTCAGTGAAAGTGCTGATGCAGCAGCTCTGCTTGTGGATCTGCTCAAACTGCCAAAACTCAAATGAGGGATGTGTATGTTTCAAAATAACTCACAGGGAAATCTCTTTCTTGACAGATAACACTGATTTCAAATCTGCACTCTTCTCTGCTGCTGCTCCCACAGACAGCACATGACAAGCTTTGTGACAGCGATTGCAATCCCTGACGAAAACAGCGGGATTGTTATGCGCCCTTCAGCAGCACGCTGCCAGTGGGGGCCTACTTAAGCTTGTGAAACATGCAAGGTCATTCACTCCCATCGCACTTCTGCTTTCAAATTTCTCTGGGAAAAAAAGTTTTCTTCACTTCTATTATTATTCTCCCAATGTTTTAATTCAGTGATAAAACTTCTCCAGACAAAGGAAGAAATGTGGCAATTTTAATTTTGGGCCATTAACTACACATATTACTTCTACCTTATCAACAGCTATCTATTACTTTGCATGGTCATGCGTTAATCTATGTAGCAGCCAACACAGAAGGTTATACAGTCATCTTTAGCACTCCATAGATATGTGTTTTCCATTATTACTGTACTCTGACAGCTTTTCTCCCTGGGGGGGGGCTTCTAATGTGATATTTAGCTTGAATTCTAATGCAGCTAAGCTCCATTAAAACTATGCACATGGACTCAAGGGCAACAGTAAATAATGCAAAAATAGATCAATACTAATCTTGAATTGTTTATGTGTAAACCTCACGGAGCTCTTGTATTTATGACTCCAGCCACATCCCGTGCCGTAGGTTCTGACTGGCCACTCCTTCCCAGTTGTGGCAGGGACTTCAGGAGTGTGCAGCATCGGTGTTGCTCTTACTGATCATATACGAAATATAAGGAGAATTGCATTCTCTATATATAAATATATATAAAGATATATAGAGAATAAATTCTCTAAAATATATTCTTCTCCAGAGAAGAATAAAGTTAAGGATGGAAAATAAATGACGTACCTTTAGTGTTGCTCACTCTTGTGAAGCTTAGCTTTCTGATCCTGCTAGGTGATTTTGTTTTATTTATCCAGCCTTTCAAGCATAAACAGACTAGGAAAACAACTATGATTTACTCTAGATCTTAAAAGAAGCAAACTCTGTTTTTATATTGCACTTGTTATATCAGTAGACTGTATTTGTGCATGTATATTCTATGCTAGAAAAAAGTCAACCATTCACAACTGTTTATTAAAAAAAAATAAATCCACTTTTGGATCTCAAAAGTACAACCCTATTAAGTAATAATAAGCATTTATTTCTTAAAGCATATATTTTTCTTTTAAAGCTAGATTCCCATGAACAAACCCCTTTAATAAATTTTTCAGGGTGTTCTATTCAGAAATCATTCTGAATCATGCAGCTTCCTGGACAGTAAAATGCCTTCCTTCTCCTCCCCTCCACCCCCATTCTGTTTATCTGTTGTGATTTTTCTTGTTTTGTTTTTCTCCTCACCAACCCCTTTTAGAAATCCCAACCAAAAAGCTGCTTTTTCAAACACCAAAGTAAGTATGATTTTGAGGAAAACAGTTCCTTGCAGGGTTCTAGCAGTATACTTTGCTCATTAAAAAGTAGCAGACAGATTGCTGATGAAAATTCTAATAAGTAATATTAAAGCATTAATACCATGAGCTCAGGGTTTTGTACAACATAGCAAACCGTATGCTGCAGAGCTTGGGATCTCTCTCCAGCTGTCAGCTGACAGTATCCCTGGGTTCCTGCTAATTGGCGACACACCAAGGCAAACAAGTCAGCTAATTCCAGAACAGTGAACTGATTAACTTTGGGTGTATATACATATTTATAACGAGTGTGTTGCTTTTGTCTCAATATTCAAAAAATAGGTGTAGTTTTCAATTTTAAGAGTTGTGGACTACAAAATTATTAATGGCATTAAAAACCTACAGGATTAATTCTTTCAATTAAATTTTTCAACGCCATGTTAATGTAAAAAAAAAAAAAAAGAATGCACATGTATATAGAAAACTGGGAGTAATCATTCATTGTATCATTCCTGTTTACTCACCAAAGCATCACAATTACCTTTCCACTATATTTGATAAAGAAAATACAGACATTTTGCAAGAATGTAACATTTTAGTACTGAAAAATTACATTAAAATAGATTAGTTTTATTTTCACTTTTTACCTCTTTAAATTCATATATTTTTATCATAAAGCCATAAACTGGTAAAATCACATCTTTTTAGATCTATAACATCGTAAAGTATTTACTTTGATTTTCTTTAGGGTAAATATGAATATTCAAGTTAGCAGATGCCACTCTCCACTGCTACGTATGCTGGGAAGTCTCTTGGTTCCACAATTTCAAACCTAATGTTTGGAGAGTTCAAGATCCTATTGAGCAGTCAGGAAAGTGGTTCTACTTCATGACCAGAATTTTGTGATTTGGTAAAGAAAGAAAACTAAAAAAAAAATGAATGAGCTGGGAAAGTAAAGTGACGTTGATAGGCGTGCTGTGGGGTGGCTGCATTAGAAGCTGTAGGTGGTGAAGGCAAACAGTGGCCTAAAGCAACTTCTGATTATATTTTGCCCCCAAGCACGTGGATGGGCTCGTGTAAGGTTCATTCTTTTTCATGACCATGCTGAGAGCAACTGGGGTATATTTTTGAATAACAGAGGCATAACGAATTCTGACAGCAGAGGCTGGAACCCCATATCTGGCTAATAGCAAGTGTGCCTTAAATTTTAAACCAGAAATGGGTCTCTTGTACTTCTTCTTCTAGCCTCACCACTTTTGCATTCCTGGTTTCAGTGTGGCCCAATTACAAGAGGGAGCTGGAAGATGCTTTCACAGAGGAAGTCCATTAGTCTTACAGTCTTCTCCTGGTGGGGGGAGCTGTGATTTTAAACTCCCTGAAGATGGGAATGACCTTGAGATTTGGCCTCCTGCTTCCTCACCCAAATTAATAGAATACATCTGTGGTTAAAAATAGAATTATTGTGCTGATCCATGGTCAACAACTATCATTAGAATTTTTATTTCTGAAAAAAAAAATATTATCAGATTTATTTTCTGCTCAAAGATGCACAACAGTGTTTTATTCTGTAGTTGGCCCTGTGTTCTATGGATAGGTTATCTATACATTTACTAGTGTGACTTATCAACAGTAAATCAATCAGCTTGACCAAAACTAAGTTCAGTTAGCCAAGAAGATTAGGACATTATGCTTCATTATTATAGGACTGACGACCTTATTCTAGTACTACCTCTCCACCATCTCTTTAACAATTTAGAGCAACTCCACATTAACAAACAAAACTTTCTGCACCAAGTCCTTGCTACTGTGAGTTGCCAACCACCTTTCCTTCTAGCAGATTTTCTTATTAGTAAAATGATAAATCTGGCAGTTATTTTTAAGTGTTTTGGGGGTTTTTGTCCCCAAATCTAGTCTTAATTTTATATAAACACTTCTCTCCCTAGAGATCATTAAGTCCCTTTTGAACACTGTCCACACTCATTAAATCGAGCCATTATATAGCACAGTGCGTTGTTATGGCTGCAGGCAGGAGCAGGAATCCTAAAAGATATGTATTCAAATATTAAAAGATGATATGCAATATTTTCTGGTTCCTGAATTAGCAAATCAACAGAGGAAAGGCTTATGCTTATATAAAGTATTTCAGCTTGAGTGTGACAACATTAATTATCCACTGTAACATGCTGATTTATAATTATGAAATCAGTAATTTAATTGGCATCTAATCCAGTAAAAACATTCCTGCCAGTGTCATTATCTAAGTGCCGGTGCTTGATGCTTTCAAACTTAGTTAAGCTGTCAAAAAACATTATCCTGTTAAATGCTTAGACCTGCAAAACTGATAACTATTTGACAAAACTGTTTTAAAAAGTGCTACTACATGACTGTTGAAGATACTATCTACACATTCAGACAAACCAGCCAAGCTCACCGCTGGTCATCAAGCACATGTCTTATTGTTGATAGAAACAGTGAATATCTCTACTCCTCGGGAACAGAAGCTGCCACCAAATCACATAAAAATGATTGATATGTGGATTACTGATTATGTCAATCTGACTGTCGGAGCTTCTTTCCTGGATGCAACTGCCTGTTAGCATCCGTGTGTTTGCTCTGTGTTTGTCGGTTTGTGATGGGGTAGTATGAACTACAGATGAATGTAGCACCCACCAAAAGGTGAGAGTAGCCACTTCAACGAAGCACAGATGAACAGTACAAGAGCTGGGATCAGATAAACCAGTTCACTATACTCGAGGTACTGTATGTTAAAGAGCTGGGGGACTAGTTTTATTCCTGCTAGTCCTTTCACTCCTGAACTAGAGATCACAGCTAGAACAGCAGGCAGTTCTTCAACCTTGTAGACTTGGGTGAAGGGCCTGATCTTCAGAGAGGGAGTCACACAAAGGGAATATATCAGAATAACCTTAACAGGACAGTGATCTGCATGAGTGATGCTCTGTCAAAGGAAGAATCCAACTTAAAAACTGGATACAGCAGGTGGTAGAAGGCAGGGAAGAGAATAAAAACCCCAGTGCTGTAGTCAGTAAATCATCCTACAATGGTTTCTTAGCCCTGCTCTACATGACGTATTGTTCCTGTGTAACTATTTCTGTGATGGAAGGGATTCCTTCTACTGAAATTGTTTTACCTCTCCAGCTGCTAATGGGACTGAAGTACTACCACTCTAAGCAGTTCATTAAACCCTATGGGAATAAGCCTGGATAAGCAAGATATAACTGATGACATAACAACATGAGCTGCTGAAATATTTAGGCATAATTTTCAGTTATTGCATACTGGCCTTTTTCAGCTTCCTGGCACAGTTGAAGTGCTGCAACTGCTGAGTGTGGACAAGGCCATTTTCTCAGATCATTTTAGAAGAGTGTCAATTCCTTACACAATATGTCATTTTGACATAAATACAAGTATTCTACTAAAAGCTGCTAAGCTAAAGATAGCTATAAGTATACCAAGAAAAATATAGTATTACCAGGAGCATGGCCTATGAGGATTGGTGAAGGCAGATTTATAACTTCACATTAAAAGTACCCTCCTGTCAGATGTGTGTATACGGAGTAGGATTCAACTCACATTAACTAAAAGCTAAGCAACACACTTCAATGGGAATCCCTCCGCAGCCAATGGAGACAGACATCTCCCTGGGGTGGTCCATCCCTTCCCAAGGTAGTGTTGCCCAGTTCCTTTGTGTTTTCTGTCACCAAGGGCCTTCTACTTGCAGCTCTGAAGCTTGCCTTTCACTCACAGCTGAAGTCTCTCATAGAAGTCACCACGGCAGTGTTTTCCCAAAGCCTCATGGCAGTATTTTCCCACTGTTATTCTCACATCCTTGCATCTGAAAACCTCAAAGGTGTTACAGTGTGTTCTTATAGGTAAAAACTGCCACCGGTGTGAAAGTCACCCTTCTTCCATCCTTTGCCTACACTTTTTTTACTCAGTGGACCAAATAAAACTCATGAACACAGCTTAACCAGTTGCAGCACCTGCCCCCAAAGTGTGCTTCCATCTGCACTAACAGCATCGTGCCCATAAGCAACTGACAGTTTGAGCAGGTCTTGAAGACATCCATATAGTCACTACAGAAGTTTGTGTGTGTGTGTGTTGGTAAACCACTTGCTGCTGATGGGAGCGGGGCCTGGAGGTGCTCAGCTGTGGACCTTGTCACTTCTCTCCCCTGATGGCCACCGGGGATAGTTTTCACTTTTCCTTTTCTCTCTCTCCTCCTCTGTTTTTATCTTTCCCCAAAAGCTACTTTGACTGTCAATGTATGCCACCAGCTACGGACCCCGCTGATAAATCTCTACGCGTGTGAATCTGTCTCCTTTGTGCCACAATAGGTGACTGATATTTTTTAGACACCTAATCTTCTGACAGTTGGAGTTAGGTCAAACAAATCCCACCCTCAGGCAGTGCTGAGATGGAGGGAGCTGGCAGAAGCCGTTTTCTTACATCTGACTTTTAAATGCTTAACTTACGTGCACAGTCCTGAAGACTGTAACCAATACACAGTAGCAATAGCATTATAGCCTATGCTGGTAGAATAACTTAATTGTTCATGCTCAGTCTTTCCAATATTTCCCCCAGCTTCCGTTCTGTTTGAAAGTAAGCCTCAGTCTCACAAGCACTTTTAAGTCTTTGGTAACATTAATAGACCATAATCACAGAAGAATTGGAACTGTGAGAAGTAAACTCTCTAGTTTAGCACTTGTAAATCAAGATTCCTAGGCTTCTTTGATCACTATAAAAGTAATTAACCGCAATAAGAAAGAGAAATAAATACAAAAAAATGTTATTGAAAAACTAAGCTATTATTTAGACAATTGAAAAAACAGGATATGCAAAAGAATGTTGAATACTTAATTCCATTTCTTTGTGTATTTTCATTATCAACTGTCATTACTAAGATGCTTCACAATGGAAAACATCATCCCAATTTTTAATCACTTTAAATACAGATTTGTGAAGCATCACATAATTACCTTTTATTCTCCCTTTTGTGCCATAAGAATGATATGAAAAGAGCTATTTTTAAAGTAGCATACTGCAATACACAATGGCCATGTATTTATAAAACATTAACTGTTAGTGAGAATCCTCAGCATAGTGATTTGTTACCCATTGTCTAATGAAAATGAAGCCAATTCAAAGCAGTCACTGCTGCAAAAATACCAACTGCAGCACAGAGTACAGATTTTAATGAGAAACAGAATATCTTTAAAATAATAATAAAGAAATGCAAAATACAAAAAGTTTCAGAGCAAGTATGCAAAACACAAAAGCCTTCAGTTACGGCATTTCAGAGAGGGGGTTGTCCCACCAGCCTCCCAAACTGGGGAGACAGTAAGTGAGACATAGCAGAGCAAATTAGCAACACACAGACATAGTTGTGTAGTTTCTGGACCAGAGCTGATTCATATCCAGACTAAGAGAAGCCTGGAGAAAAAGCTAGCCTGGCAGAAGTAGTCTGTTAAAACATTTGCTTACTCATTTTGCTATTAGATGTAATCCATAATTCAGCATTAAGTAGTTTGTTCGAGACAATTCAATGTTGAGAGCGCCCATAACTTTTTGTGAGTCTCCTGATGTGCTTTTCTTAAAGAACTAGCTTCTAGGAGTTATTGTTACTTAATTGATGAGTTATAATTGTTAAGCATATTGCTGGCCTCAATAGCTGTGCTAAAATTTGAAAATATTATCACAATATATAAAAACAGAAGGCAAATAAAAACAAGTGCAAATGTTGGCTTGTTTTGACTCATTTTCACATCGTGAATTTTGAACAGCAAAGCTTAAGCGCATGCTTATATGCTTTGCTAAACTTGAGCTGAAATCTGATGTAAACCAGGGAAACGAACTGGAGTGAACAGAACTCAAGTAGGATTTAAGGACTGAAAACTAAGGACATTCTCAGGGATTTTCTGGAATTTGGACTTGGTCTGTCTTTTGCACATGCTAATTTAGATTCTACTTATCTAAAATACAACTCAGCTACATATTAATTTATTCAAATTGTTCAAAATCTCTGAATAAGTCAACAAATAAAATGAAACAATGTTACAATATAGCATGTGTCCCCCAAAAAATAAAAATAATCTACAAAGTATATAAGGAAAAAGTAGCTTTCATTTATATTAAAGAAAAGTTCCTTCACATAAATAGTAAAAGTAGGTTAAAGCCAAGGGAAATCCTGTACCATGTTCAACAGCATTAAAACTGACATAACATGAATGATTGTCAAAAACTGATGGGATCTGGCAATGTTAAGAAATATTAAATAGGCAAGAGATTTTTTTTTACAATGTTTTACCATTTTTGACAGTTTATATACCAAGAAAGAAGGCTCATTAATAGTTATAAAATGCAACCTATTCAATTTTGTTTCATATTCTCTGAGGCACTTCAGCAGCAATGAAAAGATGATTTGGGCTCAAGTAAAGGCTTTTGTAATAGCTGTCAACTTGGCCAAATACTGTTTTGAGCAATCTGGACAAGAAGTTTGACAGTATACTTAATTCAATACAAAATTAATAAAGGCGATTCAAAGCAAAAGCTTTTTCTTAAGGGGAGGGAAAGAGAAGGAATCTGCTATTTCCACGCAGTTTTTGTCTGTCTGTCTTTCTTTCTTTCTTTCTTTCTTTCTTTCTTTCTTTCTTTCTTTCTTTCTTTCTTTCCTGTTAAGGACTAAACCCCATTCATTTTGATCTACAAGTTCCATTTGGATGAATGACTGCCTCCAGGAATTACCCTGTATCTGAGACACCAGTTTCTGAAATGAAAAACAGTCTTTGATACTGAGCCATTCATTGACTTTGGGTTATGTGAATACAGCATTTACAAGTTTGTTCTCTTCCATTAACATTTAATAAAATATAGTTGATTGTCACATCCTTCTTTAGCCAAGTGACACACAGTTTTTGTTTCCCAAAACCACTTCTGCTTCTTTATTCCACCATCCCCCACCTTCCCCTCACTTGCTAATTTCTATTCTACAAGAAGGATGGCACTCAGGAGGGAAACAGTGACACCAAAACTCCAACATTTGGTCTTAAATTAGTTGATATAATTTTTATTTGACTGTTAGGACCACCATTGCCTTAGTATTTATGGAAGATAATGATATATCTGTTTGAAGAAGAACCTGTGACCTACATAAAAGTTAATTAGAACTAAAAAATTTCTCTTCCCCCCCCCCCCCCCCAATTTGTAGAAAATAGATGTTTTGGAAGACTATAAAATCATAAAATATGATATTAACCACAGAAGCTTTTATACTTTAGCAAGAGATGTCAGCATTAGTGATTTTTCCTTTCTTCCCTAAGGGCTGATTGCTAACACTGTACACTACCAGTAGCTTCCGCTGATGTAGTGAAAGAAGAAGCTATTCCAAGACCCAAAACTAACTTTGCCCTATTCAGAGATGTGTTTGTACCCGCAAGATCACCTTCTTCAGATTAAATGGTTTCTGATAACTTTTACAATGCAATAATTATTCCAAAATACTATAATCTGGACACCAACAACCCTTGAAAGGAAAACAAACACAATTACATCACTTTAATAACTACACAAAAAAAAAGCACACACAAAACTCCAGTCATTGAAGAGGTAAAGAAAAAGGCAAAGCCAAAGCAGCAAGAGTTGTAAGGATGTGAACAGAGAGTCTCACATCAAAGATATATGTGTAGTGTTGTGCTGCTCCACTCAGGTGCCTGAACTAGATGATTAGGGGACTGGAGCATCTCTCGTATGAGGAAAGGCTGAGAGAGCTGGGTCTGTTTAGCCTGGAGAAGACTGAGAGGGGATCTTACCAATGTTTATAAATATCTAAAGGGTGGATGTCTAGAGGAAGGGGTCAGACTCTTTTCAGTGGTGCCCAGTGACAGGACAAGGGGCAACGGGCACAAACTGGAACACAGGAAGTTCCATCTGAACATGAGGAAAAACTTCTTCACTTTGAGGGTGACCAAGCACTGGAACAGGCTGCCCAGAGAGGTTGTGGAGTCTCCTTCCCTGGAGATATTCAAAACCCGCCTGGACACGATCCTGTGCAACCTGCTCTGGGTGAGCCTGCTCTAGCAGGGGGGTTGGACTCGATGATCTCCAGAGGTCCCTTCCAACCCCTACCAATCTGTGAATCTGTCAGCTAAGAAAGACTGACACCTCTGGAACAGAGATGTAGTTGAGTCAGTACAAGAGGATGCCGAGGGCAGCTGACCCTACGTCTCCCTCTGCCACTCAGGTGCAATTGTACAGCTCCTGGGATACAATCCTGCACAGAGCTATAGACACATGTCAGCTCACCTGGGGTTCATGCATCTCAGTAGTTTTTGCTGAAAATGCAATTCAGTCTACACTTTCACATGTGGCTTTTTCCTTCCATTGGTGTCTGTCCAGAACATTTCATCCAAATCTGCTGGTGGCTAAGCCTGTGCTGTCTGGATGACTGAACAGGATGGCCTAAAATCTAGAGAGATTCAATTGGACCAACGTCTCTCTCATTTCAAGGTGAAGACACATGCTAAACCACTGATAACACCTTTTGCAGTTCCACAGTTTCACCCAACTTCATTCCAGGAGGCCAGAACAGGGAAGTGCTATCACAAATCACCACAGCAACTCGTATTTACCACATCACAAGAAGTCATAAAAATATTCTTCCAGAAATTGTAGAAGTGCATGCAGAGAGCTGCCAACATTGCTTATTTCTGCTCAGCAAAGTGGCCTCTATTACCCTACAGAGGGTACCCTGAAACTGCAACAAAGTTGGCAGATGGTTCTGAGGAGAGGTTGCGTAGTCAGGTGTCCAAACTAAGTGAGTCTTGTCCCAGGCTTAATTAATAAACCCAGTTAATGTGGTCAGACAGGGGACAAAAAAGGGCTGTTAACATCACCTGTCTCAGAGAGAGACAGAATTTTTAGGCAAAGTGCTCTAATAGGGTCTGGTCGACATGCATCTCTTCAGTTATATAATGACAGCCTTTAGTTATCTGACTCACATCCTACCTCTCAGTGCTAGGTATGAATCAAAGCCACCTCTGGTCAGAACGCATTATCCTTTGCCACTGAAACACCATGTGATGAAACAAGAATTATATAAACTCTCGGAGTTTATGTTTTAGGCAGAAACACGTTTTCCCTCGGTGGCAGGAAAAAAAATTGTCTTGAAAAGTTGAAAGGAGAATTAATTATGAATTTACTTGTTCATGTAGAATAATCTGTCTTTAAAATAGCTCAGCATTGAAATTGCCTCTAAGGCAGAAACATCTGCTGTAGAGCGCAAGCACATACACCCTGGCTAAAAACAGAAACCTGAGATTTTACTGTTGATCAGCTCTGCCTTTGCTTGTACTTAACATTGCTGCCCAATTGCAATACAAACACTACAGAAGTTTAGTGATTATGCTGAGTGGCACCTGAAACACAATATGCAGGTAGGACGAGTATGTGGATGCAGAAAACTAATGTCAAAATGCATTCATATAAAATGACACAGTCCTAAGAAACCTGCCTCTTCAGCACAAAAAGCTCATACATGCGTAGATCTCAGAAGGATTGTATTCAAGAAACAGATGGAAGTTTGCATATTTTTCAAAATGAAAAGTGAAGCAATAGGAAATAGCCTGTAGAGAGCCAGAAAATCCAGACAGTTCACCCGTAGCTTACCACTCAGGGAGGAGGAGGGTGAGGGGGGTGTGTGTGTGTGTGTGTGTGCGCGCGTGGAAACCCAACAGTGTGCAATATCTGAAGTCACCACAATATACTTAAGTATTTGCCATTGAGATTGCCTATTTTTCTTTACAAGAAGGAAGGAAAGTTCATTGTGATAGGGCAAGAGATACTAGCTGTGCAACTGAATACTGCTTGCAGTAATGACTAATCAGTTAAAAGGAGCCTGCAGCAGGGAGTGAGTTTGTTATGCAGCCTCTTGCCTTGAAACAGCAGCTGGGCTTATTCTGAGACTGTAGAACTTCAGCAGAGTCTTTCATAAAAATGTGAAAATGCATAGGAACAGGTAAATATACAAATATGCCACCTATGGCCATTCCTTGCTTCCTGGAGTCAGTTGGTGACTGTGGGTCCATCCCCAAGAAGTTTTGCACCTTTGCCTACGTACCGCTCCGGGCTTTGGTTTCAGCATGAATGGAGCAATGGGAACATGTTCTCCTTGTAGAGGCCTCTGCTTTTCATGGTTTCTAACCCTCCTCACAGTAACAAGGGATGAAGGCAGTTTCACTAGGCAAATGTTTGTGTGTTGGACAGACTCACTGGAAATTTATTGTTGTTTGCTGTTCTAACCTCCTGCAGGAACATACCTATTAGCAGCCTCTTACTCTTTCAGTACACACGCACAGACTTGTACAGTCAGCTCCTGATCTTCTGGGATAACGGAGGGCCCCAGACAATGCAAGAACATGGATAACGCAGAGCATATGTAATTGTAAGGATATATAATTAAAAAGTAAGTGAGAAAAGAAAACAACACAGTACTGACTGCGGACCACAGATATCCTAAGCGATGTGGAAATGGCAACTCGCTTTGGAAGCATTACAATAGAGTGTCACCTCACCCATGGTGCAGTTAACTTCCAAGCCAGATAACTTCCCTATTCAAAAGCAAATTTATTGAGTTTAAATTATTGACTTACAATCAGGGTAACATAACATGTCTTTCCTGATAGCTGTAAAGAATTGCAGCTATCCTTCTTTCTCACTGCACATAATGCAAGAAAGAAAAGAAGACAAAAACCACTTTTATATACCTGAATATCAGAGTACCATTTTGCCTCTGATAACAAACAGGAAAATCCATACAAGATTAGTCTTTTTGTGATGTGCACCTGAGAAGCAGACAGCAGAATTTTTTAGCATAACAACTCACTGTTAGATTACCACTTCCTATGCACCCGTGACAGGGACATGGAGAAACATCTGTGCTTTCTAAATAGCTGCGAACTTAGAAAAAAGACTTCTAGAAATGTGGAAAGCCAAGGTCCCAGAAGGGCATAGTATAACAGACCTTGTATGAAGTATTTTTAACCAATGGTTTAGGTCCGGCTGTGTTAACAGCTTTCTCTATTAAATGATACCAAATGACCACCAGTATACTCCTACCCCATCACTGGTTAAGGCATTTTAAAGAGACCTGAATGTCCCCAGCTCTTCAGCCTGCACTAGAGCTCCACTGCCTTTAAAAGGGAATGAGTGTCTCTATGTAAGCGAAATGGAGTAGGGAAAGGTCGTATTTAGTAGTGGATTTACACAATCCACTGCCTGATGAATTGAAAATCAAGTGCAATTCAAGTGCAACCATTTTGGAATTCAGAAAACTAAGTCCTGAGAAAAATCACACATAAAGAATTTAAGCAGCAATCAAATCACAGGTGTGTACTGAGACCATATTGGAGTCTTATTTATTGGCAAAACCAAACAGTATAGAGAAAACATACTGAAAAGCTACATTAACTGATAAAATGCTAAGGAAAATATTGTCAGAATAAGAACAAAGGAGAAACTTATTTGCAGCTTTGCAGTACTGTTTCCAACACTATTGCACCATAGTTCTGATGATGATAACTTGAAAAAGGTCAGGAAGATGCAGAGATATAGTCACTGGCTTTTTTTTTTTTTTTTTTTTCCCCCTTCTTTTTTCCCCCGTTACATCTTCTGGACAAAGGAAGAGGAAAGCCCCAGCCGAGGAGTTCCCCTGTGACATAGTTAGCTCAAGTGCTTTCCCAAAGTCCCACTGGTGTAAAGGAACATATTGGCAGGGAAGGGACATGGTTATACTGTTCTGGCAACCTCCATCTGGCGTATTTGTCCCAGGGGTGCTGCAGACAGCTGGCATTAGTTTCAATAGGCAGCTTCAAATCTTTCTCTGGATCAATGTGTACAAATCAGACCTGTACCTCTGTCGGCTGCTGTGCTTCTGCACCAGGCAGACTTTGCCGTAATTGGAAAATACAGGGGTTTGTCTTATTTGTTCACTTTTAAACCTAAAATATCCATCGGAACACCAGTCACTCAGCATCATCTTCCCATCTTTGTTGTCCTTCTAGCAGAGAAAACTGAGTTTAAAGCCCTGCAAAGGGGATCTGTCTTCATCTGTCCTAATCTGTTGAAAAATAAAACCATTAAAAATATAGCTCAGTCCTTACAAACTCAGGATATCTGAACGCTCCTGGCCAAAAGACTGAGTCAGTTAAACTGAACCTTTTCTTTCACTGGCAGTACTGAATACTGGCAACAGACTGGATCAATTATCCCTACAAGACTCTCCATGAACAAAATCTAGCTGAAATCATACCTGAAGAACCAGTGTGCTACTTCAGAAGCTTTAATGAAGTAAATTTTCAAAAAAAGCAAAAACTGTTGCTTCCTTCTTTGTCTAAGATATCCTGAATTCATACTTTTGTTAATTAATTTAATTAATTTGATAATTGAAATATGTATCAATATTAGAGCAAGGAGTCAAATATATGAAAAGAGCATTATATCTCTTGTATAAGCTGTTCATTACAAACTGTATCATTATTCAAGACTGTAATGCAATATTGCAGAAACACAGACAACACAAATGGGCAAAAATAATAATAATAAAACAAGATACCTATTTTCTATTGCAGTGAAATTTTACTAGCAGGAAGAAGTCTAGCATCCAAGCGACTTCCTTCACAGTCCTACATCAGGGGCTAATAAACTGTCACCCCAATGTTGCAGACAGTCCTTGAGCATAGTCTCATTGAAATTAAAAAGCTTCAAATGTTCTTTTTGCATTATGCTTAAAGAAGGGGTTTTTTTAGAAAAAACTTTGAAATAATTCCAATATCTAAAGCCATTGTAGAGGACACAATTGCTGCTTCCATGTGAGATTTCTTCTAACAGACAAAGGAATTCACAAGCTGTCTTTTGAAGTTTAAAAAAAATGCCTTCATTTATGTAAAATTTGCTAATAGATACAGAACTAGACAGAAAAAATATTTTAAAATAAATGTCAGATTTCCCTTCATGCTATTTTATGTGTCTATCATTCTCTTAACAGTTACACATCAGCAGAGTACCAACTGAGCACAAATTCCAATTCTTTCATGACTCAGCTATTTAATATGAATTTAGTGGCAAATGTTTATGTTATAGTGAAAATTACAAATTCGCTTGAGAATCTTCTATGTGCCATCATATCCAAATTTCATGTGGCAGTTTTATGAGTTAACATTTTAAAAGATTATGATCAAAAGGGTAATTGGTCTTGAAAAAAAAAAAAATAGAAAAAATTCAATAGTCCCTCTTCTTCAATCCCATCCTTTCTTCCCTTACGGCTACCTGGGAAGCTGTTCAAGTTTGATAAAAGAAAAGAAAGGAATGAGATAGGCTTTTAGGTCTTTTCACTGTAGCAGGACAAGGGATGTACAGATTTTTAATGGTGTGTTTCTTCCGTTATCCACATCCAAAACATGATGGCTTCTCTAACAGAACTTTATTTTCCCCCCCTCTGACACATTTTTTGCAGTGAGACACTTGAACTGTCTCTCAGCTATGAATGTCACTTTTCTGATAACACTGCCATCAAAAGATACGCCCATTAGAACTTCATTGAAGAAACTGGACTTCAAGGGTGTATGTGTATGTAAACCTTAAAGGGGGAGAGGGGGAAGAGAGACATATTGGCATAATGTGACCAAAAGAGGAAAAAGAGGTATTTTTCCATAAAAATGATTTCCAGAAAGCACCAAAGCTTGACTAATGACATCTCATTCTTTAGGATGCAAAGGTTTTGAATCAATCTTAACATTAGTTTCTTTCATTAATATCTATTAAAATAATTTCTCTTCATATCCCAGAGCTCCTGAATTTTTTCCCCAGATAAATACAGTCATTTAGACAGAACTGAGATAACAATTGCAATGCAAGTAACTTAAATGTAATATTTCTGATCAAAAGACCCTTGCCTTTGCTGGAAACATTTTCATTGACCTCATTGAGCTTTGGCGGAGCTCCAAAGGAGATTATTAAAGTGTTTTGATTCAAAATCTAAGTAAAATGCAGAAAATTAAGACTTGGAAGGGCCAGGTTTGTAGTTGCTATAAATTTTCATAGCTCTATTGACTTTGTGAATGTTTAAATAATTTATACTAGCAGATTATTTGCCTTAAAAATTCACAAACAACTTTCAATCCCTTTCTATTACTCTTCCACACTGCACAGACCGCATTTTGGACAGTAAATATGAAAGTACGGTCAGTACTTTGACTTTTCATTTTTTTTGTTATCAGCTATTAGAAGAGGAATAAGTTGTGTGCACATTGATTTCCCACTGTTCTGTATGTGGAGCAGATAATAAATCCATATCACATCAAGTGTGCTTTAGAAAAAAGATGCTCTGGATTTTAGAGCATATAATTAGGTCAAAAAGGCAGCCTGGATAGCTGACTTGTCTGGAATCAAAGAGCTTATCTGGAAACAAATTTGATATAGCTTGTAGACATTTTCATTGACAAGAGAAGGTGACTGAGAATTTCAATTTTGCATATATTTTAATAAATCAACAGGTAGTAAAGAAAGTAATTTGGGGATCTTTTTGTGAGAGATGAGAGGCAAAACTTTTGATTGCTATGAGTTGTGGCAGGAAACAAAGTCGTCTTTCATAAATCTACAGAGAAGAAAGATTTGAGAGTGCTGTTAGAGAAAGATTGTAAAGCTGGGAAGCATGCAGTTTTATATCAGAATCATAGAATAACTTAGATTTGAAGGGACCTATAGAGGTCATCTGGTTCAACTCTGTGGCCAAAGTAGGGCCACCTTTACAGTTAGATCTTTGAATTTAGATCAGGTTACTGAGGGTAACATCCAGTCAAGTTTTGAATATCTCCAAAGAATCATTCCCCAGCCTCCCTGGCCATCCTCTGGATTTGCTCTACTATGTCAGCATCCTTCATGTATTGGGGGCCCCATACAGCACACATTTCCCTAAATAAAGTCTAACAAGTACCAGTGTTGGGGAAATAGTCACTTTACTTGAATGGCTGCAAATAACTGGACAATGAAGTTTGGTCTGTAGTTAGCCTTCATCGCTGCGAGAGCACACAGCTGACTCAAGTAGCACATTGCTGACCATGCTCAGATATAACCCGGGTCCAATCTTTTAAGTGTCAGGGACTAAATTTTAGGCTGCCTCTTGCAGACTCTGTACAGGGGGCTGAGAACATGCCTGACTTCCAGGTTCCAGCTCACCCTCCGGTCAGCCTTTCCACTTGTGAGGGGGCTGTTGCTTCAAGGGAAAGGTGGAAGGATGTCTAGTACTGAGGTTGCTTAGCTGAGTTTTTAGCTTTTCTTGTGAATGTAAAAGAAAAGATGGGTATTCAAATGGCTTTGAGATACAGCTATGTTTTAAAGGATGTGGAAGGTTAAACTTTGAGATAACCACAGATTATTAATTGTGCAATAAATTGCTTTCCTATCCATCATATGGGGCATGAGGTTTCTCACAGGGATAGGAAAAAGGGAATGTGCTGTCTGTTATATGTGCAGAGTACTCATACAGACACTGGAACTTGGATGAGCATTGATATTAATAAAGTGAAAGAAATAAATTGGAAATGCGGATTACACCGCATCTGTATATGCCACATAAGGTTATGCGGATTCAAAATTTATGCAGCTTTTCAGATTTTTTTATTGCTCTTAAGTGTTCACATAGCAGCTAAGTAACAGTGAGTTCTTCCACCTTTGCATGGTGAGATAAAAACATTTCTTTCAGATGGGAGCGCTGCTTCTGTTATCTGTGCCTCTGTCACCTTGAGAAAAGGCTGCCAAAATACAGCCTGTGTGAAATCATGTATATGTGAGATCGTTTTGAAGCTAAAGCAAGTTATGAGTGCTGTTTCCTGAATATTATGGGGTAAATCCTATTGTGAACACATAGATACAACAGTTCAGAAACTACATTGGCTGTTAATTTAAAAGATGCATTTGAACTTCTAATGCCCTAATTATTTAGATCCAGACAATCTGCCTTTTCCTCTGTAAGCTGTGAGTAGATCTAGGGCATGAGTCAGTTTAAACTGAGTTATATCTTAGCAGGATCTGTGTCTAGGGCTGCTCAGGTCTTGGACTCACTATTCAGATTTACATCATTAGGGGTTTTTTTCACCCATAAAATTATGTAAGTTTTTTTAGACAACATAAATATGATCAAAGGCATAATTTATGGCAGACTTAGAAAGTTTTTTAGCACGCCAGTCTGTATTATGTTGCGATGACCTATCCACTTGCCTTCTAAATTTTTCAACGACTTAATTACTTAAAAAAAAAATAAATGTATTTCTTTATAAACTATAAACATTATTAGATTCTGAATGACATTGAGAGTGATCTAGTCATGTCAGAAACACCTCTGGTGGTATCACAAATGTTTACAAAAGGCTGGTGGTTAGATCTGGCAATGTAGACCAAATGTTAGCTGATATAGTGGAAAGCCGGGTGAAATTCATAACCTGATCTGAAACTCATTGAACTTCTTGAGTCTTTGAAGACACCTAGTTCAAGAGGCTTTAGAATTGCCTTACAAAATATGTTATTTAAAAAATTTGTAATATGAAATAGCATATTTAAAAGACGCATGTTATGCATCATCTTTTTAATGTGTCCCAGCCACTTGAGTTATGATAAATATCAGTAGAAGGCTATCTATAATATTATTTGCTGGGTTGGAGTGTTTTAGTGTTACTAGATCCACTCTGGGCTCTCTTTCTGCAGAAAGGTCACTGTTACAGGAGAGCGTGAGGGAAGAAGCACCCCTTCTGACAGCTCCCAGCAGGCAGCTGTTCAAAGGACAGGGAAAAGCATGGAAAGGAAAGCACTTTGACTCCAACAAGCTACTCTTTACATTGTTATAAATTATTAAAACTGGAGGTGGCCCTTGAGAATCGGAGGAGTATAGCTGGGTTTCTGAAAGCTCCCACTCTTTCACTCCCCAAAGAAGAAACAGGAGATATCAATGAATCTCATTATCATCACCAGTGGAAATTTTTACTGCATTAGTCTTTACCTGGACTGGTAACTTAATACCTTCTAGAAATACAACCACATCACAGAAAATTGTATAAAAATCAGGTGCTGCAGTAGCTAAAAGAGAGCTTTCATAAGGAAGCACAAATACAGTCTATTTTAAAAACTTTCTAATCTCAAGACAGTGTTGTTACATTATACAGATCATCCTAAACAGAATGACTTACCTTGTAAATCTTTCTTCCTCTTTTTACTAAGTGATCTGCAAGTACACAGTAATTATGCATCAGCACTATCCATTCTGCTTAGCTGACAACAACGCACCTGGTCTAAAATCTGTAAGCCCAGTCACCCACCCCACTGTCTCGCCTGATCTGAATCACAAGAATTCAAACTTGCCTTTTTTTTTTCTTTTTTTTTTTTTTTGCAGCAGACGGACTATTATTGATGGAAACACGCAGCTGTTGATTTGTCACTGACCCCAGGGAGAGTACGCAGAAATTTGATTCAGTCTCTGTAGTCTCTTGACTCTGAAACCTTGTTAAAGGTTTGCACAGATGTATAATATTCCGTAATGTCTGGGGCCGGCTATGGGTTTGTAAGATCATTTCTGAGATGTTCCGAGCTTTGGCCAAAGATTAAACATACTGTGGGGGCCTGTTCTTCAAATTCAAGTTAGCAATTAGTGTTGTTGTTTATAAACATGACATGCATGGTGTTCTCTAAAACAGCAGAAAGGAAAGCTATGAAAACAGGAGCTGACAAGAAGGGTACTAGACCGAATACACTATCTATGATATTCTAGACTTTATAATGTTGGGTATTTTCGAGCCCTCAGTAAAGTGTGTGGATATCTAGATTCTCTAGTGCAGGGTGCAGGGTTTTGTTTTGTTTTGTTTTGTTTTGTTTTTTAATTCTATTTTACAGTTTTGGAATTTTTTTAATAGTAAGTGTATGTTCTAATATTAGGCTATCTATCTCCAATAACATTTAAAAATATGAAACTGCTCTTTTTACAGTTTCCCAAGCTGCTTTAAGTGTAATTTTAAATGAAATAAGGAACTACTTTCTTCTGTTAGAGACTGACACATAGGCCAATGCCAGCATTATTTGACCCCTTAATTTATGGTTTCTGCCTTAGTCAGTGTTCTCTGGTTTGATGCCATTCGCACATCCAATAGATCTCACAACACCTAAAATTCAATGTATCCAGAAAACAGACATACTAGAAAATAAAGCCCTTAGAGTGTAGAATTTTACAGAATTTATTTCAAGTGTCACACTCAGATATAGTTGGAAACTGCTAATTATTTAATGCAGGAAACTTTAAACATTGCTTTTCCTCCTAAATGTAGTTGGATAATCTATCTGTGTTTTGTTTAAAGACCAATAGGGTAAAAGTTTTCCTATGAGTTGGTGAGCACAGGTGGGTAGTTTTCAAAAGATATTGTAATAACAATTGCACAGCTTTTTCAAAAACAGAAGACTGAAAAACAGTTTGGATTTCCATTTCTTCAATGATTAGGAAAAAAATTATTGATCAAAGTAATATCAGATATCTTAGGCATAATGCCAACATTTTCAAGGACAAAAAATTGAGTTGAATATTCATTCTCTTACTGCTCTAGGGTAAGGAAAGTTCTGTAACAGTAGGAATATTGATGGTTTAAGAATGGGAAGAGTAGGATAATTGGAGACAGCCGGGTTACGCAAGCAGTATAGTGGCTGGTGGAATTTCACGAACCATTCAATTGCTTCTACAGGTTTATCCATGTGCTGGAAGTTGCAAGTATTCTTCTACACTTCTGTTGGATAAAGGTTTACTTCTAGCCATTTACAAAATTCATAGCAACACTTTCACTTAAATTTGGAGTGCCTGAACCAAACATTTCACAGGATTATATGAATTACTAAGTTGCTTTAGAACATGAGGCTTCTGCTCTTCTCTTGTCCTAGACTGCTTTTTAAATTTCCCTCTTATTTTCTATACTGTATTTCCCTTTTGGATGATTCAAGTGTATTGCAACTTTATGGTGCCTGGTGTATTAGGATCATGCTGAACTTTTCAATAGTTTTCCTATTACAAAAGTATAGTTTAAATATTATGACAACCATCATATCCTTGTTCTGAATAGAGAGCACTAATCACAGAGATCACCAATTACTGTTCATGGTCTTAGTAAAAACCAAGAACCTACAACAATCTCTGCAATGCACCATTGGCTCTACTCTCTTTCGCTGGAAGAAAAATGCAATTTGCTTCAGAATTAGTGACTCCTTGATCATAACTATTTTGTTGCTTTTTTCTTTCTTTTTTTTTTTTGCCAAAAAAAGAAGTAAAATATGCCCAAATAATTTTTTTTTAGTAGAATAGAAATCCATAATACTGACAGTTGCAAAAGAGACTTCCTTTCTGTAATTGTAGCCATCTTGTAGAAACTAAATTGCCAAACAAATCAATGGGTAGTATTCCAGATACAGGTAGAAAACAGAAATGCATGCTCTGAGCCCTAGACTAGATTTTGACCATACACTGGATTTTGAAGAAAAGATGAAAATATTAATATTCTTTTATCTGTATTCCTGTCAGAAGAGAAGAATGTTGAAGAAGAATGGAAGTAGACAGAATTTTTTTCAGTCAATATTTGCCAAAAAATTAGATAACACAGAACTAAGCAGACAGCAAAATATGGTTTACCCTTTTGCAAATTAAAATAAATCCTTATTGCTTTAGGCTATAGGTAATATAATTTAAATCTCATTTGGATATACCAAATTAAATAAGTTGTAACAAGTGAACAGGGTGAACAGGAAAGTCAGATATTTTCTCGTGGGATTCATCTTACTCTTCTGCCCCATTTTTTTCCTGTTATTCCTTCTGATATAGGCACAACACAGAACAGTCTGTCTTTCACATGCCACTGTGAATTTTAACATTTTCATTTAAAGTGATTAATTTTAACGTTTGCTATGAGTTTGATAAGCAAGTTGTGGCAGAGTGAATACAGTGTGTTAATGAGCATCCAACTGAAAAATACATAAAAAAAGACATTCATTTTTTGTTTGCTTGCTTGTTTTTCCTAAGAACTATGATCCTAAAGTTAAGGGAAAATTAAAAAAAAAAAAAAAGAAAACTATACCTCCAATGAATCATCCTAACCAGAGTTATGTTTTAGATGATGAAAGAAATACTCTGCTGTGATCAATACTTTGGCTTAACTTATTATTCTGCCTTGTACTTTATGTCATCAAAGATATCAAGCTATTAGAGTAATGACTTTAGAGAGCAGATTGGAAAAAAGGAGTTGGGGAAGTTTGTCAGATTTTTGGCGTGGCTGGACTTTGCATCAACAACAAATCAATGACATGGTTGAATGCAGACCTAAAGTCTGAAAAGTCTTGATTTCAATTACTGGCATCTCACCTCTGGAGATTGGGATGTGAATCTGATTGACAAAAAAAGGAGATTGAGTGGTTTACCTGTGAAAGATACTACAGGGCATCTGAATTTGGAGCTCTATTCTTTTAGACAAGTCCCAAATGGTAGCAGGTAGCTCTGATACCAGACACGAGAAGTGATGTTGCAGCTTTCACAAAGTAAAAAGATCTCAGTGGTTGGGATTTCACTGTCCCATACAGTACTGCTCAGCAAGCACACACAAACACTAGAAAATTTCATTCCAATACATCCAATTCAAAATGTGTCTAGCTTGATTGATAGGGTCGGCTTGATTTAATAGAATAAAGGTTTCCAATAGTGATCAATCTCGGGTGTTTTGGAGGAATACAATCCACTTCAGCTACATAGTCACACATCATACATGTGTGATAAAGCAAAAGAACATCTCTTCTACGTCCTCAATTTAAACTGCATAAAATTATGTAAATGATAAACAAATTAATTTTATCTAGATATATTTTTTGGTTTGAATCTCACTTATGAATTTGGAAAGAAGTCTTTTTTAAAAAAATATTACATTTGCAAAATATTTACTTTACATCTTTCAACCAAAGGCAAATAGAATTATCCAGATGTGCTCATATATTTCATGTACCTTTATTATGGCTTTATAGGAAAAAAATCTAATTTTTTAAAGCATCATATGATATCATGTCATGAACTTTACTAAAACATTTCCCTCTCTCCATAGGGCCTGCTGTTCTGTAAGAATAAAATTAAATACAGTGTCTTCTTCAGAAATTTGTGCTGATTTCTGCTCATCTTTCTGTTATCAGGCTGGCATTATATCAGCCAATATTTTTGTGACAATATTAAACTTTTTGGCCTTCCTAGAATCATCTACTAGTAGTTTTCTCTCCTTTTTAATATCAGCTATTGCTTGTTTGCTTGTTAATGTTACTACAAATGTACTTAAGAGTTCTTTTTTTCTTTTTTTCTTTTTCTCTCTTTTTTTTTTTTTTCCGCTGAGAGAGAGAGGCTTCGGTGTCCCTTCTAACTGTAGCTCTGTGTACTGTATCTCTGTGGTCTTTTACTTTGTTCCTACACTTTGTTCATGGTAATCCAATCTACTTTTCCCTTTCCTTAGTTTTTCTGCTTGTTTGAAAGTCATTAAACAGCTTCTGATTTAACCATATTGATGTCTTTCTATATTTCCTTAAGAATGGAACAATTTGAACATCTGCTTTTAAAACTGCTTGTTAAAGGTTCTGCCTGTTCTGCTTAACAGTTCTAGATTTTTGCATCTCCTTATGTGTGAGCACATTACTTTCCCTTACAGGTTCCTTCCATCAGCTAAATTTTCTCAGAAAACATTTTAGTTTTCTGCCCTGCTGCAATATTTAATTTCTGAGATAAGATAGTAAAAATGCAATTACTTACAGAAAAAAAAAAATCTACAGTTTGATTTTAATATATTCCATATTCAGAATACTCTCATATTTTTACACACTAGACAAATGTTTCAGCCATTTTTACATCATCAGACTTTTATGACTTTTAGATTTGATTACATTTGTATTTGTTTGACATTCTCAGAGTCTTCTGAACTCTGAGACAATCACAACAATACATTTTATAAGAAGATACAAAGTCAAGTTATTAGTCATCAGATCATCAATAAAAAACAATCAGTATTACTAGGCTTAGTACTGATTGTTTGAAATGCTAAAATATATGCACATTCTAAAACCAATAGGTGCAATAGAGTCGTCATAAACTATGATGAGAATTCCAGCAAAAGTTGTAAAGTTTTGGTGATTTGAATGTGATTTATCCATCCCCAATGAGATGGCAGTAACAATTGCCACCCCAAAGACGGCATTATTTGGAAGACATAGATCAAATTCTGAAGTCTTAACTTGGTTTTAAGGAGAAATACTGAGTTCAGAACCTGGCTCAACAGAAAATTTGTGATGTTATGTACAATATACCTGTGATATACTGTAAGTGTGCATGGCCTGTAAGGCCGGCCTGTAAGACTTGTTCTGTCACCTTAAATTTTAAGAGAAGAAGCTAGAATGAAGAAGTAAATGTGTGAGTCTTTGGAGTAAGTATTACTAATTAGCAGAATACACTTTTTTCCTTCTACCTGCAAAAACTCTAAAGTTTCTTAATTCTCTAGATACCCCATATGCATTCTCACTTTCAGACTGCTGTGACTTTTTTTTTTTTTTCAGCTATACTGAAAAATATTTATAAAGATCAAGGACATCATGCAGTTTGAATGAGTAAATCAAATGTGCACTTGGTTCAAACAAAATTATCTACCCTTAAAAATTGTAACTTTCTCTTTACCTTAAGAAAATTTTGAAAATTTGGCTAGCAGACAGAGTTTCTGACAGGTTACAGGGCCCTTTCCATCTAAAGCTTATCCCTATCGTCCTCCTTGTAAAGAGAGCAGTAGCCTGTGCTCTGCCTACCTGAACAACTATGTGCAGTGCAGTGATTGACACCAGCAAAAGGCCATCTCCCTGATTTAAATACAGAAGAAAAAGAGCAGGAACTTCTTAAAGAGGGATCCTTAATCTCAGAAAGGCCTTCTTCCCTCATCCAGCATAGCAGAGTCTTGTTGCAGATCTCGTCAGGGTATAATAAAATTAAGTCCTTTGTAAGCAGCAACTTGTCTCTGTGCTATTCTGAATACAAGGAGTACTAAGTTAAAATGGACTACAAATGAAATCTACAGATATTTTCTACAGCTTTCAATCCTTTTTTCAATGTTCAAAATTTATCTATTCCTCTGCTTTCATTATTTTTTCTATTCAGAACTGATCTTGGCTTTCAGTTTAAAGTAGCAAGGATCAACTTCTGTTAAAAAAGATAAACGGCATACTTCTTGACAGTCTTCATGAGTGCATAAATTACTGAAGCCTCTCTGTGGTGGTTCAGCTTTCCAGTTTACTCTTATTTGTTACCAAAATCCAGTAGGTAATTGAAATTACACTTCCCTTTAACCTTTCTTCTCATCTCTCTTTCACACATGTGTATAATGTCAACATGATGACGCAAGATATATATAAATCCTCTCCCATAGTTAGCTATTGCTATTACTTTTTCAGATTCAATCTAACTGACATTCAAAAAGCAGTCTAGAAAGATGCATTAAACACTGCATGAATCAGCTTTTAGAAGTGTTCACTGTACCAAAAACAATAACTGCTGTATATTGTGCTGAGGGCTTAAAATGACAAATACTTTGTTATTGTTCTTTTTGTAGGTTTGGAATAGTTAGCAGTTGATTAGACTTAGAAGGGAGGATTCAAAGATTTCTTCCAGATACAATTTTGAGAACACCATTAAAGGAATAGAGTATAATTCTATATGCACTCTGCAAACTACAGTTTTCACCTTGAACTTTGCATAAAGCTGGACCTGTATTAAGAAGAACCTAAGCAGATAAGACAGCAAAATAAAGTGTTTTAAACAACCCTTTATATACTAATATACAGTCAGCCCTCAGAAAACCTGCTTAACTAAGAAAATACGTTGTTTATCAGTTCAATATTTAAAAATGTTCATATTGTCATGTGATATGTATTTTACATAGTATAACATGCTAGATTTGAACCGATGTGCTAGTGTTCTTTAGTTGCACAGGTTAAGCAGGAATCCACTTTTATTAGCAAGCATTCACAATGCCTACCATTTGCTTCTGTACTTTTTTCAACAGCTCTGTAGCAGCAACTAGGAAGAAGGAATCCTTGTTACTACTGTTCAACTGTGAAAGTAACATTTCTTTTCAAGTATACCATGAAAGGTAGCTTGAAGTGATGTACACTTGTATTGAAAGACAAATCTTGGAAATTTATGGGTAGTCGTTACAAATCAAAACATAAATTAAAACATTTTTTAGTAGGAATAATCTTCCACAGACAAATATTTTAGGACATTTAACAGTAATTAATTCAATGGAATAATCCATTGCTTTATGAACAAGTTATTTTAATGGTAAAATTCAACCTTTGAATTTAGTCAGAACAATATGAGAATCCTAAGCAGAACTGGACTTTGATTCTGAAAGCTGTAGGCTGACAGGGGGATGCTAAATGAACAATTCTTCACCACAGAAAAAGTTTTTTCTTTCAGTATAAAGTCTACTAGAAATAACACTGTAAGAATGTAAATCTGGATTTGAAACTAATTTCTTTTTCTTATTACAGAATGCAACATTGCCATAGAAAAATACAATATAAGTACAGATTCCTTTTTGTCAATTCAGCAAAAAGGACAACAGCCTCAAGATTTCAACAACCTAGACTTTTTTTTTAATCTCATTGTATGTATAATCCGTCTTAGAGAAGGCAGTAACTCTGTAGGATGAGCTAACCATAATACCAATCTAATTTTAGCAAAAACTTCAAAAGAGAGAAATAGTAAATCAGTGACTATGGCTAGCTATTGCTCTCCATATGTACAATCCACTTTTCCTAAGCAAACCAGACTTGAGGACAAATGTGAAATATCAGCCACATAAATAATGATCATAACCTTTAGCTGTTGAGATTACCAACAACATGAAGCTAAATAATAAGAAAAAAAGCATTTCATTAATCATTCATGCAAGATTATATCTGATATGAAGGTATATGTATCTTCTGGTATATACATTTGACTAAAATTAAGTAGTCTAAACACCAGGACAAAGATTAGGCTTTCAGATATTTAGGAACACAGGAATTCAAACTTTAGATGAAAAGTGGAAACATGAAAAGAAAACCAATGTTTACAATAAAAACTGGAATTGAAGGGAAAGGAGGATTTCAGGTGTTGTTCTCTGCATTATTCCTATTTCTAGTACAACAAACTGTATAAAAGTCCAGGTCTACCCTGCTAAGGCTTTCTTGCAGTAGGGTACCCTAATTGCACTCTGGGTGAGGATTTCTTCCTGGTGCTTGTCCTTCCCTGATGACTTCTGTTGTTTCCCTCACAGCTGAATAGGTCTAGTAGACGAGGGAGGCCAACCATCTACCCAGATCCGACGTGGATAGTCAAGGCATGCTGACCCTTATCCCAGGGAGAGACTTGGGCTAAAACTCGTCTCTTGCTGCCTTCAGGGAAAGAAACAAAGCAGGTTTGGGCCAATATTTTCCTTCAGACACTGCTGTGCATGTCTTACCTTTCCTCTTTTACTGTTTTTTTTCTTCGCTTCTTTTGCAGTCAGTGTGTTTCTGTTAGATTTAAGGAAAATTAAGTTCATTCTATTGATCAAGATAATGACCCTTTCTCTAGTCCTTTTTCCAGTGTGAGTACTTATTAACTGTGCTGAGCTTACTTGAAGCCAATGGGTCTAGACACAAATGAGAATGAAGCGTGACTGAACTATACTGCAACCCCAGCAGTCACAGTTTCACAAGTCTTCAGGTTTTGCTTGTGAAAGGTCCTACGGATAAGACAGCATCGTTGACACATGCTTTATTTAGTACAAGGAATGAATAGCATCTTGCTGTTGCTTACGATACAAGGAAGTTCAAGACCCCTCTGATGGGACAGCTGCACGCAGTGACAGTGCAGCTTCCCGTTCCTGCCCCATTATGCCACAGACTCGCCTGCTGCTGCTTGTATGACAGTTTGCTGAACCAGTGCAGCTCATTAGTCCAGCAAAAAGAGCAAGTGACTTTCCGGCAGGTTAGTGAGCTGAATAAGACTACAGTGAGGCTGGAGGTGCACCAGAGCTCGTACAAGGGAGGGAGCAAGAGAAGTGGAAAAGGGGGCAGGGAGTAGCTGAGGATGGGGCAAGACAGAGGAACAGCAGAGCAGACAGTTTGGGAACCACATCTTTCATGATATCTGTGTGGTTACATTGGTTCAGCTCGATCATCTTGCTGCCATCTTTCATCCATCATATTACGACCTCCTGACTACTTTCTATTTGAAATTTAACTTCTGATCCGGAATCCACTGGGAACAGAGAGGCACGTAAGGGGCTGATCTTGCAGACTGTGGTTTAACATTACCCATGCCATTTATAGTAGCCCAAACACTATTCACCTCTTCTACTTTTAGCCACTCATTCTAGTTCTCCCCTGGAGATTTCTCTCCTCTCAGTTATGCTGATACAGCTCTTCACATGACTGTGCTCTAAACTGGACCTGCAAAAATGAAGTGCTCAAAAAAAAAAAAAAACCAAAGGAAAGAAAAAGTCTTGCCTTTAAATAAAAACATGCCATTTCACCAGTTTGATTTATAGTCAGGGGGAAAAACTGCTGAATTGGCATAAATAAGCATCAGGGCTCAAAAGGAGGCAGGAATGCGTGGCCACTCGGGGTGGGACACATCTTACACGCGATATACTCCTGACAGAATAGGAGCATGAACAAACTACAGGCTTAGTTCAGGCATTAGTTTCAACTTGTGAACAGTGTAGACAGGCAGCAGATTAGACTGCTTAGGGAGGTTGTGAAGTCTTCTTTGCTGAAGGTTTCTAAGAACAGATTAGACGTGAGCCTGTCAGGATGTGCATAGCTTATCTGAGCTCAGGAGTTGGGGTGCTATAACCTTCTTTTCTACCACTTGATGAAGTGTTCTGAAATATTGTCAATATTTGGTTATTTCTACATTCCCAACATACTTTCAAAATAATAACAAAAAAAGTTTATCTATGTAGCTTTGTCTGAAGTATCAAAAATGTGCTACAGTCGTGTACCGTTTTATTGGTCCTGTATCTCCATGAAGATATCCCTTTTAGCAAAGGGATAATAAAGCCATACAGCAATACCTATTTTGTCTGACAGCAAAAAGAATCTGAAACGTTTTGATATATCCACATTTATGTGTACTTGGCTTATGTCAACGTCAGTAGTATTAAATTGTAGAAATTGATTGGAATTAAGCAGGCGATTTGGTATACACTGTCAAAAAGCCAGCTTTACAGAGCTGACTGCACTACAACTGCTAAATGTGATACTGGGTGTTCATTTCAGGTGGTTTGGAGCAGAATTTCAGACTCCAAGAGGAGACACACAGTTCTTGAAAAATCAGGCTACTTTGGAGAGTCCCAGATATCCATACCTGAAATATTCAAAATAACTGCAATAGAGTAAGACAGACTTAGCCATTTCAAAGTTTCACCTAAAGAGGTTTTAACTAATTTGGACATACACTCTACATTTCACAGCTCTCATATAGGAGTTTATGAAGCACAGAAGAGTGCCTTGTTTCAGAGGCTAATCCTTTTCCACTTTGATTGTTTCTCTAGAGTCCACATCTTTACATAATCAAATTATTATTTTTAAAAAAAAACAGGACTTATTTTGCAAATGAAACAGATCTGGCCGCTTGAGGCTCATTTGAATTCTTAAGACACAGTTTCAGGAGTGCTAGATATTTAAAAGTCATATATGAATGCCACATCAGTCAGCTATAAAGTTTGGACTACTTTCATATAAATAATGGATGTAATTTCATATCCTTTTGGATAATAAGAACATCAGCAAAAAAAGAAGTTAGATATTATTGATAAATTAAGTGATGACAAAACAAACACTCTCTGGATTTTAGAACTGTATAAGGTTCCTTGTGCCCCATTTTTACATTGCTTACATCTTACCCAAAAATACAGATTTCCATTTGCTTTATCATGTTATTGTTTACTGAAACAGTTAGCACTAAGCTAGAGAGTGAAGGAATGAAAACTAAAAGGAAACAAATTCATAAAGCCAAAAAGCCTGAATACCACTCTTGAGGCATTAGATGCCCAGGGGATTAAAAAAAAAAAAAAAAAGAAGAGAGAAAGAACAAAAAGAATAAACAATATTATAAGTGGAGCAAGATCATTGCCCCAGCCTTTTCTCATGTATGCTGCATTTAAAAAAGCAACAGCATATTATAAATTTGTGCCAAAGCTACTAACCCATTCAAAAGAGTCCATGGAAAGCTGATCGATTATTTTTATGCCTTCTGCATACTCATTAACTCTACAGCTATTAATCAGGTGATAGCCTGAACTTTGCTTCAATCACAAAAATGTAAAGGTGTCTAATACTTTCCACCATAAAATCTTTATTTCAGTTGTTTGTAACCTTCTCAAATTTGAATAATAGGGGCTTAGAGTATTTATCTTAAGTATCTGGCCCAGACTGCAATATTTTGGTAAATTCCAGCCATTTCAAAGAAAGAAACTTGGGCAACAACAATGCTAAAAAAACCCAAACAAACAAATACCCCCCCCCCCCAACTGTGTGGACAGCTCATTTTATAGATTTCAGAGTCTGTAGAGTGCTTTGGCAGCAAGACCCCCAAATCTTGTACGGATATGATCTTTGTGCCAAAGATACATCTTTTACCTTTTCTTGCATCCAAACATATATTTTCATGGCGGGGGGGGGGGAATAATTTATACTTTTATACTTAGTAGTTTAGATTTTTGTAGCTGACTTTTTTCTTGAAGATCCTGTTCTCAGTAGGCATGTACCAGCTGTGGGCTGCTGCGTGACCCACCTCAAGTGCCGATCTGAGCCTGCGAAGTGAGCTCAGGGCGATGGTTCCCCAGCCAGCGTGGTTGGGGAAAGCCCACCTAACTCAAGTGACAAGCAGACAAGAGCTGGGTACACTGCATGCATGTGTGTGTGTATGGAGGAGCAGGTGTAAAGCAAGAAGCTCTGGAGGTGAAGAGAGAGATGGAATGAGCGATGCGGGCATGGAACAGGGGGCTGTCAGCAGGACAGTTCAGCCAGAGGGGTAGGAGAAGGGGACAGGATGGGGAGAGGATTTCAGATTTGGATCTATGAAATGACTAGGATTTACTGGCCACCAATGGGCTTCAGAGGTACACTCACCAGGAATACCTAGAAAGCCAAGGACTAAGCAGATGTGGGGCCTGGTCTCGAAGAAGTCAAGAGATGGAACAGGATAAAAAAGTTGGAATAGGATGGCCAAGACAACCTGAAAGCTGCAGATGCTGAGGAAAAAGAGAAAAAGGGCAAAATGAGATAAGGAAACCAGAGACTAGGTGGGTGAAGAGGTGGCTAAAAGGCAAGCGGTCAGGGAAACTGCTACTGCAGATGGCCTGAGGAAGACATTTCACAATATGATAAGACATGGGTATAAATCAAGATAAGAGAGACTAACCAGTTGGATGAGGAACAAGCAACTGAGATGGTCTAGGGAATAGCATCCAGAAGTCTGGGAGAAGAGCCTGAAATGGCTGTCAAAGTATCTGTGAAATTATCTGGCAATCTGTGCTTGTTTTCCTGTAATGCTGATCCAGACTGATCATAAAAACTCACTTTCACTATCTGTTGTATAGTACTACAGTGCTCTCACTATCTGATACATATAACTATTTCCTCAAGTAAGAAGGGAATCTGGAGCGTGTCAGCTCTGCTGAAGTACGCTCAAGTATCTGTACGACTCCATAAGATCAATTTTTGAAGGATGCAACACATTATCTTTAAATTTTATTTCTGTTTTCTTTTTTAATAAGAGCCTTGTCTGTTTTGGTGACAGACCTGCTGTACAAATGACTCTGGAACTTGCTGAGGAGAAAGTTGACTGAGAGCTGTGGGAGCTTTAGCTTCACTTCCTATGGGAGATGGAAGGTGCGTAGTGATAAAGCAAATGTTTCCAGAACTGTAACAGAACATATTTTTATGGCAAAGCCACTCTGGAGATATGATCAAGTCACAGAATTTTTTATGTGATGCTATAAGAGTTGTTTAAATCAGATTAATATCTGCTCATTTGTTCCTTATTCTCCTGGTATCAGATTTGCAGAAAATCTGACAGCTGCAAGTGCAAAAAATGCTGAGTTTTGATTACTTAAATTCTTGTATAATGTTGCAAAAGACATAGTTCTTCAACATCTCAAACTGGACTTCCAAAATCATTGGACATTTTTAATTTTAATCTCTCTATATATCACTTTTCAACCTGTAAAATGGAACTAATACTTAACATCTCACAGAACATTGTGGAGAGGAAGTATTAGTATTTGTGAATCAGTCAGGTAAAACAGTAATGAACATCTGAGTAGGGCAAAACAAAAGGAAAAACACACCACTGCATTCAGAATAAGCATAGCTAGCTAGTGCACAGTTAATACTAGGTAAAATACCAAACCACGAGGACAAAGAATTATGCTATGCAGCTATATATGATGCTCTTCTGAGCATTGGAAGAGTGCATGGAAAACAGGCTGTGACTATGCGATCCCTGTGTCCTGATGCACACCCTGAAGAACTGAATTAAGATATCATAAACACCGTAATTCTGACATTTCCTGTAAATACCACACCTCTGTGTAGGAGCGTTTTGTTTGTGTACATTTGTGTTTATGTGTTTCTGTACAATATAACTATATGTGTAGATGTCTGAGATGTTTATGGACAAATGCAATAACTGAGATGCGTATATTTCTAGTCTTCTCCTCAGACTGTAGTGATAGGACAAGTCACATGTCAGAAGAGTATCTCAAAAGAAATTGCCACTATGTCCTGACTAAATCTCTCTCCTCCATTCAAAGAAACACATTTCTAGTATGCAGAGGTTCTCATGGACTTTATTATTAATCGTCTTAACTCAGCAATTAAGTATTTTCTAGCAGAAAGCAAAACCACCTAGCAACCTATAGCTTAATTTTGAAGTTATGTTAGGATATGGCAACAGGAATGGGGATTTATTGTGTGCAGTGACCACTGTGCAAAATGGTACAAGCAAAATCTTAACTGGAAACTAAGTGATTGACTACTGCTCTAGAAGAACTACAGGAATCTTTGACTGGCATACATGAGAAATTAAGTAGCCACCAAATCAAGCTGATTTATTCATGAGAGACTATCTTGTGGCTTTTGAGGAGTTCAAGTGAGGCTCCCCTGCCAAGTGTGTACTGCCTGACAGGAGTAACACTGCTAGTGCAATGACAGGTCCTCGGTATGGGAACAAACAAGCTAGACTTACTGAGGCTCAAACCCTTGACCTCATCTGCAAGTTAATTTCTGTCCTTCATACAGCTGAGTAGTAGTATCCATGAGGAAGTACTGTCTTCTTTAGCCTCTGAACTATTTGGTTTGTTACCCTGTGCCTTCCTTGAAGTCACTGAACTTTACAGTAGAGTAGGGAGGTAGACTGAAAACTGCCTGCAGCTTTGGAAACAATTTAATGTTGGATAATTTATCCAAACATTTTGCAGCTCAAAATAGTTTGATCTCTCTATAAAGCAAAAAAGTTTCCTTTCAATTAAGCATACCACAAAAATGACTGTAATGTGCATATAGGATTTGCTAAAATTCTAGTTATTTGATCCTTGATCTCTATGCAATATCTTCAGTTTTGCAATTCACAAAAGCTGTCCTTGTTATGAACAGGTTGCATTATTACTACATTTTCACATATTCGCTTTCAGTCACAACTGGGAGATGCTGGCTTAAAAGGACTCCGAAGGCTCATCTTACAGACAAGTCAGTATGTTCAGATAAAATTAGGTTTTTTCCCAGATAATGTAGCCTGCCAAAGTTCTTTCTATTAGTGGCATCTTGGCTTTTTACAACACTAATATGGCAGTGCCCTATAATTAAAGGACATTTATGTCTCCACATTGCCATTAGTATAAAATTGACTTGTATGGCCAAAAACATGCTAAGCATTTGGTTGAGCAAAAATAGCTGAAGGAAGTTGACACCATTAAGCTCTCCGGACTGTTAAGAACATTCCTAAGAGATTAAGGGTTATGTTTTACCTTTAACTGTGCTCACATAAAGTATGCTGCAGTTTAATTCTATGGAACTTGAATTAAAAATGACACCATTTAATTCTCACATAAGTTTTAAGTAGCCTATATTTTCTCTCCTTGAACTGAGAGATTCTGGACAGAGTATGAGACTTCTGCATTGTTTCATGGAAAGTATGTCTCACTCACTTTACCATCACTGCTTCCTCATGTGTCATTGATTTCAGGCAATTTAATGCCAGAAAGCACATTTGATCATCGCGTCTGACCTCCTGAATATCACAGCCCATTAAATGTTATCCATTAGAATCTAATATTTTGACCGGACTGAAGTTTTTTTTGATCTGCAGGTGATTAACATGTTGTGGGCAAGGCAAGAAACAAGGCTATCACAGTTCCTGAAAACCCTTGCAATAACTGAGAGTTGAACAAGTGTGGCATGCCCAGTTAATCATACTACAGGACTCATACCACATAGTGCGGAGAAGTCTAATGATCTCTACTGACCTGTGGTGGGAAAACAATCCTTCTTGGTCTCATGAACAGTTGTAGGGATAGGTACATGAACAAGACTGACCACAGAACAGTATTCTTTATGCTATCCCAAACTACTGGTCAGTAACAGCTAGCTTGCTATTCCAGTTGCACCCTATTTCTAAAACCTTGAGAAGAGATGACATTAACTCCAAATATATGTGTTCCAGTTTTTCACTAGGGAAAAGATCCTTTTTATGCTGTGCAAAGTTAAAAACTTCCCTTATTTTTGCATATATCTGTATATATTTCTTTCTCAAGTGAGTGTTTTAATCAGCTTGCAAAGCCTGTAATGACTTGCTTCAGCTACCAGGTATGGAACTATGAACAATGCTATACTGAATTTCTGGCTACGTACTTAAGCCATTCATATTATTGCTAACTTTGGAATGATTCAACAAGTAATATTTTCTGCTTGTCTCACCTTTTTCATTTTAACAATAGACCCTTAAAGTCACTACCTAAAAGTAGATAGAATGGGCATAATTAAAGCTGTTGGTTTACACATTGGGACTCCCCAGCTGGCAAGGCTATTACAATTGTTTCAGATTAGGATGGAAAATCCCACTGGGTGAAATTCTATAAAATTTCTTTATTTAAAAAAAAAATAAAAAAAAGGCTAAACTTCCCATGACAGTATTTTAAACACAAATGAAAACAGTACTGGCCAGATTTTGATGAATGGTATTCATTGTTGTCAATGAACTCATTATTCCACATTTTCCATGCTTCCTTCCAGGAGAAAAGGCTACGCACTCAACACAAAACTCAGTTGAAGACTAGTTGTGTAAAAAATATTTACTATCTATAAATAGTTCTTAAGAATGTCACAGTACAAATAGTTCCTGCATTTATCAAAAATATTAAATTTACCCTTGTTGTGATCCCATTAGCATCATGTGAATGATACTAATCTGCATTACCAAATACCCAAGCAATGGTGGCTGACAGGTACAGCATTTTCATGCATCTGAACTGAAAGGAGGAAAAGCAGATGACTACTTCTGAGTCCTCCCTCTTTCCAAAAAGCACTCCATCTGCACTTCTAATTTTGTACAGGTTCTTCAAAGGTAAACATCACTTTTATTGCCGATGCTTTTGTTGGAGTGTAGGTTTTCTGAGATATGGGACGCACATGAAAATACAGTAACTCTTCGATGTTTCACAGTCAATTATAAATACATCTCAGGTATGAATTAGGAATGTCAAGATCAGGGGATCATTGTGTCAGATGATTATTTTCAACACGGTAGAATAACTACAGAGTCCTGACTGTTCCATTGTGAAGACAGAAGATGTCTCTCTTTTGAACTTGATAAATGTGAGAACTGAGATAAAGTAGCTCATCTTCCAGGAAAAACTGAGTAAAAGTAACATGGAGTAATAACACTGTTAGCTTAATCTGGCACCCTTCAGCACAGGAAAAAACAGTGAAGGGCAGGACTGCTGAGAACATGTGCTGATGGAAACAATAGCTTTTAAATCTTGGATAGAAATGGGGAAGAAATACACAATAGTGAAAGTTCTTGCTAAAATCTCAAACTGAACATGTGTCTGAAGAGACAGGTTTGCTTTGAGCATTTTCTCCAACCATTGCAATTAAATTCAGCCTGTAGATTACTCTCTTAAAAAAACAAACAAATAAACAAACAAAAAAACCCCCCAAAAAACCCCCACCCCGACCAAAAAAAAACCCAACCCACAATCTACAACAAACAAAAAAACAACCCCTAACTAATCTCAGAGTTTTCTCTGTGCCATACCTATGTATGTCAATACATCTATGTGAAACTTGTCTTGCAGAGAATTTGAATATAAATTTGGAATTCTCACATGGGTATGACCTCAGGCAAAGGAGGACACAGCAGAGGAGATCAGAAGCTCTGGTGTCATCAAAATAAGACCTTTATTTATTTTATTTATTCCACTGAAAAATCAAGTTACAAATAGCCTATATAATACAGGAAGTTAACCATCAGGACCAGAGCAGAACACTTAAATCATAGAATCTTTAAGGTCGGAAAAGACCTCTAAGATCATCAAGTCCAACCGTCAAATGCTAATCTACAAAAAAATTCAGCCACAACTTCCAAAGAAAAATACTTGGAGCCTAAATATTGGTCTACACACAGATTTTTTTATACAATGTTATGTAGCCACTGCAGTAATTACTTTAACTTTTTTAGTGACAACGATATATTGGTATAAACCCTGATAAGACCACTTACACAGTAAAAAGTTTCCTAAGGTCAGGGCCACTATAAGAGTACTTTGTACTGGAATATGACAAGCAAAATGCTTCTCTTGAGAAGGCAACTTAAATCAGCAAAACTGTACTTCAGCCAGTATACTTTCCTCCAGCACACCTTTCCTCTTCCTATGATAAATAAGTTATCTTGAGAGCCTGGCTGCACTTAACAGGTTTGGTGATAAGAGCTACACTGACAGGATTACACCAGCCACTCCTTTGTAGTACAGAAATAGATCAGTCTGATAAAATAGCTTTCTTTGCAGGTACAGCTTAAGCCAGCTCCTTGAACAGCATAACATACACTATCAAAATAATTTTTTTCTGTCTTTTGAACTAGCACTTCTGCCTTCATTACTGTTTTGCTTAAGTGTTATATCTGGAGTGACCAGAAACATAGCATCTTTGAATGTAGACTACTGCTGGCAAAAGCTTGGTATTCTCGGCTTGACTGCTTCTTTATATGCTTTTAGGTGCCTTTACTCCTTCCTATAGCTGTGTCAACCAGAGCATGCGCTGTCAGGCTTTTGACTAATATAGCTATACCAGTAAAATCTGTAATGCAAATTTGGCCTTAGACTGGTGTGACTTATTCCTTTTCCATATGGGATTGAACTAATATATGCCCACTTACACTGGGTGACTGTTTAAATCATAGATTGTACCAATATAGCTTTTAGTGTGTACTAATGCACTAATCTTAATGTCCCGCCTGCAGGGCAGAATTGCACTGATTTAACTTAAATTGGATTTCAATCTGGCATAAAGCTTTAACACACAAATGTAGTCCTGGGAATCAGCTGCTCCGATGTTCTTACGCATTATCTTACTCTGCAGCATATTCTGTACAAGGCAAGAAGCTTACCCTCCTTACAAAGGGTAACCTGCACCAAATACCTCACATTTATCATGAGGAAATGGAGCATGCACAATGCACAGTTATCATGGAGTCGCTGATGCCTGGTAACATATTGTCACCCGGTCACTTGCTAATATGTCGAAGCTGATTGATAGTTATACTGTGATAGACACCTGCATGGACATTAAAACAGAGTATGTCTAAATACTTCACACAAGTAGAGTAAATTACTCTAACCCAAGTTTTATGTTGCCACTACTAATACAATTTAGTAGTAGTCTATACACTTTAATCCTAGATCTGTGTCTCCATGTTACACTGAAATTGCCTCTGTAGCTAGACTATGGACATATCCTTTAATCTTCAAGTATATGAAAACACTCAGTTTTGACAAGGGATGACATCCTCACCCTGAAGAGCTTCAAACTCTTTAGTCGTGAAGCAGCTTCCCGAAGACATAGAAATCCACACTGCCCTAAATGCCAGTTAATATGAGGTTTTTGGTTTTGGGGTTTTTTTCATGAAGTTACTGTGGAGTGATTTGGTTTATGCCTTGACTTCTGTGTCTGTGTTCATATGTCCATGGCGTTATATCAGTGAAAGGGTGATTTCATTCATAAATCTGGTCCCAGCTGACCCATAAAATACACCGTTAAAATGAAAACAGTGTCCACAGACAGATTTTCACCTATTTAAGCAAGGTCATTTTAATTAAGCTGTTTCATTTACACCTATGTAACTTTCCTGTGTGGCCAAGGCTAGAGAAGGAAATGCAGGTGGTAGAAAGATTTTTTTCCTTTTTTTATTGCTGTGTTCTCTTTTTGAAGAGATAAGTGGGAAGAAGGAATTTGCATTTTTATTTAAAGCAACAAAAGTGAATTTACATTTTACCAAGAACTGCAGTTTTTTTCTCAATGCCTAATAAAGTATTGATATTAAAATAAACAATGAAGGCACTGAACAAACAAAAAATTTAATTAGTGCTGCTAAATGATGAATTCAATTTTCTTTTCATATTTAGAACCTTTTGAGATGCTGCCCACTGCTCATTTTGGATTCAGGAAAATTCAGGTTTTAAACTACTGCATCTAAAACAGAGACATAGCTTAAACAACTGGAAATGAAAAATAAATAAATTAGCTCTCTGCTGTCATGAGCTAGAGCTTCAAAGGTCACATTTGAGCTGCAAAGAGTGACTAGAAAGAATATCAGCATGGAAAAAAACCCTGGGAGGATGAGCAATAGGCATGGGTGACTCTGGAAAGGACTTGAGAAGCTTTGAGGAAAAGTTCTGTCTGACAAGAGAGAAGACGACAGTATCTTCTTGTTCTCCTTTTCTTCTGAAGTGAAGGATTGGTCTTTGGCTGAAGGTGGCTGGTTTTTGGTTGGAATCCCACTATATATTTAATAATGACAAAGGGACTAAATGATGCCTTTCTTCTCCTCCAGTTTTTGTAGCCTGACTTCTACCAACCGTTTCACCATAATTCCATGGCTTGTGCTAAAACAGGAATTTCATGTTTCTCTTTGCTAAATGGGCCCAGCCATGCTTTACTTCCAAGAGCAAAGAGCAGTGTACAGTCAACTCAGCAAGGCACAGGGCCTTGATTTTAATTGAGCTTCTTGACTTTGCATTACTGATTCCTCATTTCTAGATCAGTAAGAGCAAAGGGACAGCTCTCCTCCAGAAAAAAAATGTATACTACAGATGATAGATGGGGAATGAACTCATAGAAGACAACAGGGAGCCCAAAGCAGAAGTAGAGCAGGTTTAAATAATGGAGTGTGCAGCAGTTTCTACTGGAATTCCAAGAGGACACTTGCAACGCATACATGGAAGCACTTTAAATTAATAAACACCTTTATAAAAATAAGGCATTTGCATCAATAAATAAATGAATAAAGCAAGTATTTTAAAGGCATATTGTATGCATTTAATGTCCCCTTGGAGCATGGACTGTACGCTTCATGTAATTCACTTACTGTACATGGGCAAGAATAAAGACAGCATCAGCATTCGTGTTAGTGGTGATCCTCTTTAGAAAACTTTTCAAGATTATAACATAGTTAATATTGCAGAAACCTCTACATGCAAATTTTCAAATCCTAGCAATGTTGTACATAAATTTCTCTTTGCCCAACTGGCACAAATGAAAAAATCGATTCTAAAATGTCTATGTTCAGGACTTCACAAAAATTGGACTTTTAGGGATACTTCAAGCTGGGCATGCAGAAGACATTGGAGTTGTTATTCCGGTGTTGTTTTTCCAGCTGCTGTCAATAGTTTTGACATTCTCAATGTGAGAAAAAATTATGGATGCTTGACACGTGTGCGTGGGACAAATGTTCTTTTGAACATTTAGTGGACTTTCAGTTTGCATTGACCTGTGTCGCAGTTTGTGGCCTTCTTTTATTGTCTGTATCCTGAATACTTGTCAACATGCTTAAGAGAAAACAAATAACATAGAGAGTGTTGCCTCTCTTTTCTATTGTAAATCCTGCATGCTTGCTAGTGATTTGCTCATCCAATAAAAAATATATTAACTATGAAGTCTACTGTTTGTGAGGACATTATAAATGTAATTATTTTCTCCAGTAAGATGGACACATGACCCCCTAACAGGCAATTGCTTCTTTCTCTCTCACTCATTGCTAGATAATGATACAAATATTTCTGAAAATTTACAGATAAACCCCTTGCTTTCCCTGTAATGATATACTCACCTAAAAGCAACACCTGGTAATCTCAAATCTTGATTAAATTTTGATAGTGCACAGACTACCTACCAAATTGGACAGGCAAACGTGAAAGGATCATGTTACACACAGCTTCAAAAATATCCCCAAAAGCTGAGGAGTAGAAAGATTAAAAATAAAGAAGCAAAATAAAAGATGAGAAGAGTACTGCAGACAAAAAAGCACTAACAGAAGGGGAGGCTAGGATGAAAAAAACTCTTCTTTGATCCTTGTAAAAATTAGCTTCAAATAAAAGGCATATACATGTTTGGTGATAGTATTCAACGTGAAAGATCTTCAGTTTTCACCTTTCCAGTGCATCATTTTATTTTAACTTTCCCTCTCCTCTTCGTGATGCCTTTTCTGTGTACCTTACAATTCTTGTCACTTATTTATGTCCTTAATCACTGCATGCAAGGTCAACTATTATCACAGCATCCTCCCAAATCCTCCCACTCTGTACTTCACCAAACTCTGAGAACACTCTTTGCCAAACAGGGCATTATACAGAGAGCCAAGTAAGCTGTACAGAGCTCTGAAGTCCGGCAATATGCTGAGAGTGCAGGTGCATGATGTTTTTGTATTTAAATTTTCTGTGGACATAGTGTAAATCAAATCCTGAAGGAAGGCCAAATAAAGGAGCTTCATGAACACAGTTTGTAAGTTCGAGAAGTAATTTGAAAAATTGCTCGTAAACAGGCTGGTAGTCAATTAAAAAATAAAGACACAAAGAGGGGGTTTGGGAGGGGTTTTGTTGGGTTTTTATTCTTCTTTTTCTGAATTGATGTTGTGGAATAAAGATCTTTCCATTGCATGTCATCTTAGTGTAAAGAGGTCTCCCTTGATGGCAATAGGCCTAACAGAGGATGGCACCTCAACTGCAAGCAAGACTATCAGGAATTAAGGGCAGATTTCAGGGCACCTATGATCATTCATAGTATCCTTAATGTTGTTAAACTGAGGAGCAGGAAACTAGAAGACTGAATTTAACTCCCCAAGATTTATGTATTACTATGTATGTATGTATGTATGTATTTATTTATTTTTAAGGAGCAACCAGTGTGTGGTGCCTGACCTCTCCTTGTCTCTTTAGATTCTATTACGACCTCAGAATTGAAGGAAACCTGCAAATTTCAGCATTCTAGGGTTTGCTAAGCCATTTGTGCAGAAAATCACTTCCTACATGCTATTCCCTGAAAATCTCACAAGAGAGCTGTCTGGGGAGAAGTATTCCCCTGAGCAGCATAAAAGCATATGCCTTGAATACTTATTTCAGGGAAGGGAAAATGTACTAAGTAGTAACGATGCCAGTCAGGCATGAGTAGCTAGATCCCTTGGATACTAAAGGGGAAAAAAAGACCTATAAAAATGATTTGCTAATAAGCTAATTGCTGTTATTTGTTGAGATCTTTAACATAGAGGACACTGCCCAGCATAGCACTCCATAAATCAATTACTTTCATTAAAAGCTGATCATCCACCTGGTAAAATCTCTAGCAGTCAGTTGGAAGAGAAGGGGTCCATTCACTGCTCCAGCCAAGGAGAGGGCCACATCAGGGCTGGTGTGGTCAGGGAATGCTGCTGACCTGGTGAAGTGAGGGAGCTTTGAGTTTCAACTGACAAAGCAGAGCTATGTTTCCGTCCATACAGTTTTCCAATTCCCCTCACAAAGAGACTGTAATGAGGCCTAGCAGAGTTAAACCAACATTATCTCATGCTGCAGTGAGACAGCATTTCTCCCTGTCTCTTCCAAAGTCTGATCTTGAAAAATGCTGAACCCCAATAACTTCTCCAAGCTTTCAAGAGAACAGTGGTTCCCGAGGATCTCTGCAAAAGCCCATGCTTGGCCAGTCAATGCTCTACGTACCCCAGTTATCAGGGGAAAGAATGAAGCTTTGACACCTTTGATATTGAATGCACTTTGAAATTTACAGATGAATATGTGCTGTATGGATTATATTATTTCTTCCGCAAAGAGAAAAATGTCTAAGTGGCATTAGAGCCAGGAAAATGCACAAGGATAGAAGAAGATATAATTCCATCCCCCAAATACAAACCATCGATACTCTCTTTTGGTTTAAAACTTTATAAGTACTTCTGTATCATCCATGCAAAGGCTCTGGAAAAGACAGAAAGAAGAGGAAAGCATTGTCTGCACTTGAAGTGACTTCTTGTTGCAGCCGTTAAAGGGTACCCTCCTGTGAAGCAGCACCCATTCAATAAAGAAAGGGATCCTGGTAAGTGTATTTTAACACTGAATAATATATTTCTAAGCATTGCAGCTGAAATTTGCAGAAACTTGTTAGAGATTAATCTGACCTCTTTATCAGTTTGTAAATAACCACTAATTTATGAGGACATTGCTGGCTGTTTTAAAGCCTGACCTTTTCTTTCTTATCCTCTGAAATACCCATTGACATTAATAGGAATTTTGGGTATGCGACAATGCAGGATGGGGTCCATAATACTCAGGCATAATTGAAATATTAAAAGGTTATTCCAGATATGTAGTGCTCTTGACTGCAAAATTCTATAACTAGAAGTACTTGGAAAGCATTTTGATTGTATCAAATCTACTACTTGCAGCCAGTGATTTATTTCATGCCCTGATGTGCTAAAAGGTCAGTAGCCTAAATTTATCTTGCGCTTTTCAACAGGTTATGGCTTCTACAGTGTGTTCATACATCAGCTACCTTTGGTTGCTAATGTTCCATCTAATCTCCAAATTCTTCAAGTTAATGGGAGCTCCTTTAGATCTAAATTTTGTCTTTTTTTTTCCTCCTGTTTTAATCTGCACATAAAATCACCTTGCAGCAAGATGTTATATTTTCACTTTTTGCCTTGTTTTGAGCTGCTACTAACAGCTTTTAATTTGGAAAGACTATCTCTGAGTTTACTGCGCCTGACTGGTTTTAGCTCAATTGTTTCCCTAGCCAACAGAGCATTTCATTTCTCCTGAAGGTCACCGCAAGCTGCCAAGGCATTGAAACACACCAGCTTTTCATTCATGCTGCAAACTAATGTTGCACTACCATTAAGATAAATGGAAGCAGGCATGTGTGTATGACTTTTTCTATCAAGAATTACCAAATTTATTATAATACAAAATAAATTAGGCCATCAGTGAATGAGCAACTGGTAATAACCTACCCTCTTCAACTCCAACCCTTTCTTCAAGTCACTAGAAATTAATCCTTTCATTACAGTGGTTTGACTGCGTGCTGGTAATTATTTGCATAAATTACACCATCATGTCATCTGCTTGTGGAAGTGGGTCTTCCAACTGTAGCACAACTAGTTGCAATAAGCCGGTGATGCAGTAAGCTGCATGGATCCAAACTATCCCATAAAACAAACACAGTGGCCATCTGTTGGAGGAGGGCAGCCATTAACTGTTTTAAGAGCCTGGACGTGGTCCAGTATTGTTCATTCTGCCACCAAAATGAAATGACCATTCTAATCAACAATATGCATTTTAAAACTGGGTCATCATGTGTCTCCAATGCCCCGTGCTGTTTGGAATCAATACGTACAGTGCTGACTCACACTGCTAAAAGGCAAACTATTCTGGTCTGTTTTCAAGCTGAACTATATTCAAGTTTGTGTGCTCTCGAGTTTTCAGAATTCCTTTAATCTGAGAAATTGTTTAAAATTTTGTTAAGACTCAAATTCAAATTAAAAATGTGAGAATAAAGAGTCTGCCAAAATAGACTTAATTTCTTGACAGCTCTACTGGACATTTCACTGAAGTAGTAAAAGACAGTGGTCAATAATGACCATAAGAATGAAGAATCTGTAAAAATCCACAATATTCATATTAAAAAAATAGATAAGATAAATTCTGGAGTCTGTACAATAGTTACTCTAGTTATTTAAAATTGTTACTCTCTTTTATTTCAAAGACAAAACAGGGATGGAGTTTGTTTCCTTGACCTTCCATCTTTCCAGTTGAATAATCTATTTAGAGTTGAACTTTTGAGTGAATTTTGAGAATTTTAAGGACTTCTTGGGTCTCCTGTTGCAGTGGTGGGAAACCCATTAAATAGATGTGAGAATAACATAATGTAGGCACAACACTGCAAGTTTCCTTGCAAAAGCCTGCCAAGAGGCATAAAATGGGTCTATCAACACCTTTGCTGTTTTACAAGTGCAACCTTGGGAAGTGTTGCAAATTATCCCTAGGTCTCTGATAGTCTTGTCGTACAGATAAGTGCTTACGACAATCAAAATCAATTAAGTTAATTTTATTCATGGCTCCAGTCAAAACTAAGTGCAAATCTCAAGCAGTGAATAACTAGCATATTGCATGCAGTCCAAAGTGGAAAATCTTGGCTGATAATTACTGATACAAGGTAAAGAAGGCTGGCTTGTTTCACACAAATACTTTCTTGTAGTCATTCCTTATGTAAAACTCCAGCTAATTAAATGTTAGATAAATATTAGAATAACTAAATATTGTTTGCATTTGAATTTCAGGCACAGAAACCTGGAGCAAGCTTCCATATCTGAACACCGCTACTAATGTATTTATAAAGTAAATATTTAAGAAAAAAATTAGGCTTTTATGGAGTTTTGATCTATCAAAGCAACCATATTACAGATAAATTACTTGCTGTAAAGACCTAATTAAATAATTCACTGGTAGAACTGGTCTGGTCCTTACCCAACAGTAAGGTCACCTTTCTTATCTGACTGAAGTTCTGATATGGAAAAGGAAGCTAAATTGTATATAATCACTTTGGGTCAAATAATTCTCAAAGCATGAAGAAAACTTGCTCAAGTACACCAAGCCCAGAAGAACAACTCCAGATCATTCTTTCAGCTTTTTCCACAGAAAATTTATCTTTTGGTTAAGCACGATGAACAGTGACTTTTTTCTCTTGCCCTTCCAATGGAGTGAGCTAAGGCTGAAGTCCTTGAACTTGCAGAAGAGCACAACCGTTTCTAATCCTCCAAGAGGAAAGCTTCTTGGCCTTCGGCACTGAAATTCTATTTTAAATATGAAAGTTATACAAAGAGAGACTTTGAAGTCATGCTGCCTCAGGCATAGAGATCTTCTGTAGAGTTGAGTTGCAGGTATGTATTGGAGAACAAATTATCTGAACAGCACTGTTTTACCTAACCTATACGGCTAGGATGCACACAGTGGATGTGCAGCTAAAGTACCTGTAGGTTTTTTGACTCACTGTTGGGCTCATTCTGGTGTCCCTACTCTGTATTTCACACAATTATTTATACTGGGGCAGTGGCTGAAAAATATGTCATTATAGTATCTTATAAGTTCTTTTGCTCTTATATTGGGTAACTTGAACTGCAGTCCAAATATGAAGTAAATCCAGAACAGGGAGCAAAAATGTCTTTTTTTTCAACAACTTCACTGTTGTATGAATATGGATGAAAGGGGGGGAATAGAGAGATGCTGATTTCACCAAATCTTTTATTTCTGTGTGTGCAATAGCTGGACGGGGCAATCATTCAGTGATACATTCATATCTTTTTAGAAAAGAAGTAAGCCAATTGAATTATAAGCAATCTCATAGTGGACACCTTAATGTCAATGTGGACATTTGATTGCCATCAAACAGAAGAAGAGCAATTACGGTAGCCAGAACATACTCAGCACCAATATAGTTTTAAATCCAGCTTAATCAGCGTCTGATCCGTGCTGATACGATATTTCAGCCCTTCTCCTTCTATAATCTTCTCTCTCAAAAAAAGAGCAGTACAAATGAGTATCTGATTCACTGGGATTCTTAGTAAAGTGATTGCATAAGGTGGTGACTCAGATTAGAAATCTAACTTGGAGGAGCTGCTGGAAGATCGCACTCTCTCCTCCACTGAGTGTAGACCAGCTAGCTGCTGGTGGCTGAAATTAGCCTTTGCTTAATACTTCCCAAAATGACTGGCTGCATGTGGGACAGGCTCTTACACATATTTTGGATGTATCATGTTTACTAACTGCTAACCAAAGGAGACAGAATAGTCCACAACTCAGCCATGAATCATACTTGGAGGAAAAGTTACTAGGTGGTCTCTGTAGAGGCACCCAAATGCCCTGTTTCTTCTTGCTGCTTTTTCAACTTTGCCAAAGGTTCTGCTCCCACTGCAGAGCCCACAGCACGATTCATACTGCTTCCTAATGCACCGCTGATAAAATCATCTTAGTTCAGACTAGCAGTTTAAGCTGTTTAAATAGCCTGTTTCACTCTGCCCTGGAAGCTGGTGAGGGACTTCTCACAGGCACACCACTCGGTGGGGCAGTGACCGCTGCAAAGGTTTCATCACCGCACCAGGAAGAACCTGGCTGCCATCTCATTTCCCTCTGGCCTAAAGGTTCCAGCGCTGCAGAGATAACAGAAAAAGAAAGAAAACAAAAAATTGTTCCTATTTTTATGGAAAAATCCCAAGCTCCTGTCTGAACTTTTACCTCATACTGTCTTTTATTCACCATATTCTTGCTCAGCAGAAGCAAGAAAAATCAGAAAGCTCTCTTCTGTAGTGATTTGTTCTCATTAGAGTTCAGTCTCCTAGCTAATTAAAGAGCCCCAGGTGCCAGACAGAACCTTGTTTGCAATAACTTATCTTGTTTTGGTCAGTTCCTCAGCTCTTCTAGCCAACAGCAACACAGCAGATACTTCTTTCCATTGCTGTTCTCCGATATAACAAAATTAGAGGTGATTAAACCTTCCAGTTGAATCAGCATAAGTGGCATGGCATATCTCTAGTTCCTGCCATTTTCATCGCCTAAAGAAACCTTCAATATGTGCAGGAACTTGTTCTTCTTTCTCTGGTCTGTAACAGTAATAGTGTGGATTATACTGTTTGACCTAAATGACACAGCACTTGACCGTCATCAGTGACCTAGCATGATAAGAGTGTAATAAATTTGTTTCTCCTGATGTGCTGATGTTTATGAAAGAGTTAACTCAGAGAGAAAACATAAGGTAAAAGAACAGGGGCAGCAAGTTATGAGGAATCTCGAGGATAATGCATGTGATGTTATGTTGGTTATGTATTAGAGATTCCCCCAAAGGAATTTTGCAATATTTAGTAATAAGAGCAAACACCATTAAGGACTTGGCAGAAGATGAGATTTTTCTGCACACCTCTCATAAAAAAATCTATTAGACACAACTGAATGAGATCTCATTTGTTTTTACGAGGCTACACTCTCATCACACTGAGTTTACACTCCACCTTGTGCTGTGGTCCACCAAAAGCTTAGTAACTTCATACTAAAATGCATGAATCTTAGGGAAATTTCAGGTCAGCTGGAACAGTGTCACGTTTCTGTCCCACAGAACCACATCCCTTGCTCTGACTTTAGCCTGCATCATTTTTATAGATTTAATGTAGAGAGCAATTAAACGGTCATGCTGAGGTAACTGAGGGAACGGTGTAATCTGGTGGAAGAGAGAGTTCAAGCAGCTGGGAGCAGGTTTACTGTTTTGTTATAGACAGCCTGTAAATAAAATAGGGAGGTTGTTTTACCAGCAGAGATATTTGTTGGACTGACAGAGTAAAGGCAGTCATTGAGACAACTTCACGCACAGGAAATCCTAGTATAACCGTATCTCCAATAGGGCATTATGCTAACACGCGGTACAAATCAGGATCCCTCTCAGCACAGCAGCACAGCTTTGCCACACTCGGAAGAGCAGAAGAGGCTTGGTGAGCTATAAAATATTCCTTTCTAAGGGCTTGTCTGAACACAGATGGTTTTACTTATAACATACAAGTCTTATAACTCCTCACATGAATGCTCTTATGGTGGAGTAAGAGCAGTTGTTTAGGGTTTTTCTTGTAGTTTTGTATTTTCTGCTTAAACTAGAAAAAAACCCAAACAACTAACCCACAAAAAGTTCTAACTTAAAACTATTAAAATGAGTGAATTTACAAATTGGATCTAGACCTGTAGGATTACATCAGTTAAAACCCTATCCTTGTTTACACTGGTTTATTTTCCCTAAGCTGACAAGACCATAATGCTCGACAACCCCACTGTGCTCTGACTCTAGTGAAAGCTGGTGTACTCAGTGTCAGAAATGTGCTGCTAACCCACCTCTTTTCCAGTGCAAGAAGCAGCATTCACCTTCCTCCCTCAATACAACAAACATCTTCTGTGAACTTTATATAAGGTTACAGAACCAGATATTGCCTGGATGGCATAAAACGAATGCATTGAATATGCAAATCCTACTATATTCTGGAATTAAATACCCTCAATAATTAAACACGGCAGTTTCCTGATAAGTAATGACTTTCTCCCACCCACCGAAAAGGAAGAGATAAAGGCTCTGTGTAACATATGTCTGGATACATTCAGGTCATACATAGTGACAAAGCACAATATGCCAGAAATTATTAAGCAGTTTCATACTGTCCGGCAGAAATGAAGAGGGGAAGTCATAAAATTTTGGCACACATTCAGCTAGACAGCACATCTTTATTGAATGAATATACATATCTGATAAGTGACCACTCAAGAGACCAGTATAAATTGGCTGTATAGCAGAAAAGGTCCTTAACAAAAGGTCAAGTGAACTTGTTCCAAAGACCACATGGGGATATTTTAATGTGGTGACTTAAGAAAAAGGTTGTTCATTGGAGGTAATTCATAAGGTTATCAAAAAGCAAGAATATAAGGGCTGATTCTTCCGAAGGGCAGAAGGTCTCCTCTAGATTTACAAGGGTTTGCTGAAAAAGCTTTATACTATGGTGACATTGGTAAATCCTAACCATGGAGATAGAGCAACAGCAAAGGAGTTTCATTCTGGGAATAGGATAAGCTGTACTTGCAAAATAGCTTTGTTGCTGTTTTAGAAGCATTTCTACATCCAGGGAGCTGCTGTCATACTTATGTCAGTTAGCATGGTGAAAACATCTCACCCCTCCCCAGTACAGCTATGTCAGCAAATTGTTTTAAGGGCAAACATGGTCTAAGTGAAGAAACTGTCAGAGACTTTTTTTAAGGTCTACTTGTTTTAGTAAGACACATTGGAAATTATTTCAGCTTTGTTGCATTAGATTTTGTTTGCAAGATATCATGATAAATTACACTTCAGATTTCAAGCAATTCCTACTACTGTCCTTCTGCTTTATCCTGTTACTCTTTTCCTTTCTTTTTCCCACGCCTTCCATAACAATGTGCTGTCTCTGAAGGTAGGGTTCATTTGTGGCAAAAGACACAAATAACAACAATGTTCAACACTGTACAAGAAAGCTAACCATATCCTGGACTGCATCAAAAGAGGCGTGACCAGCAGGTCGAGGGAGGTGATCCTGCCCCTCTACTCCGCTCTTGTGAGACCCCACCTGGAGTACTGCGTCCAGCTCTGGGGGCCCCAGTACAGGAGAGACATGGAGCTGTTGGAGAGAGTCCAGAGGAGGGCCACGAAGCTGATCAGAGGGCTGGAGCACCTCTCCTATGAGGACAGGCTGAGAGAGTTGGGCTTGATCAGCCTGGAGAAGGCTCCGGGGAGATCTAATTGCGGCCTTCCAGTACCTGAAGGGGCCTACAGGAAAGATGGTGAGGGACTGTTTATCAGGGAGTGGAGTGACAGGACAAGGGGTAATGGGTTTAAGCTGAAGGAGGGTCGATTTAGATTAGCTGTTAGGAAGAAATTCTTTACTGTGAGGGTGGTGAGGCACTGGCACAGGTTGCCCAGAGAGGTTGTGGATGCCCCCTCCCTGGAAGTGTTCATGGTCAGGTTGGATGGGGATTTGAACAACCTGGTCTAGTGAAAGATGTCCCTGTCCATGGCAGGAGATTTGGACTAGATGATCTTTAAAGGTCCCTTCCAGCCAAACCAAAGAGAAAAAACATTCTCAAATTAAGGTTTACATGATAAAAATGTCTTGTATACCAACTCTGTACAGAAGTGGATATCATTAATTAATTCCAATCACTAAATTGAGATTCCTAATTTGAATAAATGTAAACACAACAACAAAAGTTTTACATTTGATCTAGTCCCTCTAGGTTTTCTTTGTAGTTAGTGGAGAGAAATAGGTACTTGTACAGCATGTTTCATCTACTCCTAAAGTAGACATTTGAAACAGGTCAAATGAATCATACCCTAAAAACGTCTCCTTCTTTTTTTCAACTATAAAGGCCATCTAACTGAAATACTGTAGATGTTGAAAGTTAGGTGAGATGAATCCCATTCCTGTTATATATAACCATCACAATATAAAAGGCAACAATAAATGGAAGGACAGACTTGCTCATTGAGACTGAGAAGGTAATCTGAGCAAGCTTCATAAATCATAGAATCATAGGATGGTTTGGGTTGAAAGGGACCTTAAAGATCATCTAGTTCCAACCCCCCTGCCATCTGTGAGAACTAAGCCTCAGCTGATAACCATAATTATCCATAATAACTATTTTAACTCACTTGTAACTGCTTACTCATGAATGGAGGAAGGTAGGTAGGAAGTTTTACCTTTGCTTACTGACCAGCCACACTTATGAGGCTTCTGGTTCAGCCTGATATATTTCCTTGTCCATAACACTTTTGCATATTGCATGTGATCAATGTTCCAAATTTCAGAAAATATTAAATGGGCAAAAAAAAGTGGAAAACATGAAAAGAAAAAACCCCCATATCACGCATTAAGCCTTTGCCATCTATTTACCTAAGCAGCTCCAAGCACTTTTCCAATTATCAGAAGTTCAAAGAATAGGGCTGGTAACCTAAATTAATACCTTGCAGCTCCCATCGTGGCTCTAACCATCTTCCCAATAGATTTTTATAGGTTGGCGCTCTGAATGATATATCTTTCAGAGAGGAAAATAAAATTACAAAGAAGAGGAGAGTGGCAGAAGAAGCTGCCAAACCCATAGCAGAGAGGAGAACATTTAGGCATAGGTAGAAATTGCACCTTCCATGGAACTGAGAAAAACAGGGGACACAACATGACTGGCCATGGGGACCCAAAGCTCTAGGTGCATGAGAAAGGGTGTGATGAATTTTGATATGAAGAAAGCAAGAGAACAGAGACACGCTGAGTAAAAGGAAACTTGTGATACTAGTATAGGGAAAGAGGGTCTGGGAAGAAAAGGGGAGCTAGAATGTATAGGGAATCACATCAAACAATGAAAAGTGGAGTCTTGGGATGAGAAGTGATGAGAAGCAAAGTGCAATCAGTGTCTCTAGGGAAACAAAACAAGCAAACAGAAAGTGATGAGTGGACTACAAGAGTCCCTGAAATAGGAGGGAGAGGTCAGTTGACACATAAGACTCATACGGGTTAGGGACAGAAAATAAAGTCAATGGTGGAAGTGCTTTACAAACCAGCAGAGTCTGAGGAGTGCACATACTTTTTCTGTCTTGGGTCAGAGTTTCCACAGAACACATCTATGGGTAAGTCTCAGTTAAGTCTTTAGAGGGATATCAAGTGGTTAATTTAACTTTAGCATATGTATCTTTACAAATATTAATGAACACCATGCAGTTAAACAACATGTTTCTTCAGAACACTGGTGAGAATGCAAGCAGTTGACATTTTGTTCTCAGGACAGTTAACGAACTTTTTGTTTGTTTATATTTTTCAGAGAGTCTATAAGGGTCTAATAGAATCACATCTAAACTATCATCAGTGACAATTGCAGTGTCCTCTCAGGAGATAAAAGTATTATTTAAGTGGACATAAAATATACTGGTCCAGCCTCAGTAGAGTAGAACTTCAGCTTTAGTTTAAGGATTGCTAATTTTCTTTGGAAAATTAATTCATCTTTTGTTAGAAAAAAGCCTATCCCAAATTATTCATTGTGGATCTAGTACTCAGTTGAGGTCTTACCACTAAGCTCAATGAGGAAAAATGTAATACTTGGCGCATGTTGCTTTGTTTAATATGATCTAGCTTTCTGTAACCACAAACTTTTTTAGCTTAAGGCATGTAAATAAGTATTTTAAAATCACTTTGCAATGCAAACTCTGCAGTACCTACAAGTTAAACTGGGGTTACATTCTAAAATGGAATAATTTAAATTTTATTGGTTTTTAGGGACTTATACATCATCTGTGACCAGTTTATAGAGCCTTTGTTTGTTATTGTTCCTAATCATCAGCCAAACAAACTCACTCTGGCTTCTGAAAGCCAAGCTGTGCTCTTTCCTTTTCACACATCATCACCAGTAATAAAGATTCTGAAGGCAAAATTAAACCCCAAGATAATGCTGGGCCACCCCACTGTCTTTAGATTAAGTCTGCAATGGAATTGCATAGGTGTAATTGACTGGAACTTAAGTAAATAATTCTGCTAAGAAAGAAGAAGGAGTCTATTGACTCAGCTAACTCCATATTACCTAAATTGTTCTACAGTACTACCAGAATTAAGATAAGCCTAGATTTTAATTCTTTAAATGTTTTATTTAATTATTAAGGCTTCTTTATTGGATTATCACTGTTAAATTTAATTGCATATAACCACATTGAAATAATTTCTATAAGAATTTCATTTTCCACAAGTAACAAATGCATCCATCCATATGTCTGTGATCTATAATAAGCCTGAAGATTCATTGTGAAATTTCCATTCTTTGGGGTAATTATTGTGATAAAGAGAATTTTATTTTTTAATTTTAAGCACCAAGTTAAAATGAGTCTAAATTATCTATGCTTGCAGAAATGCCCTCAAATAAACCAATAAAGGAAAAGTTGCCTTTCCCAGCAACTCAGTTCTAGGAAAAAAAATGTTAATTTGTCACTTTTTGCACATAGAGAGGGAAGGAAAATGTTAGCTTTCTGGAACTCTACAAAAAAATTACACTACACCAGGTAAAACTATTGACAACCTCAGTTCTGAAGAGCACAAGCTATAGTTCACACTCACCCCTCCTCCCTCAAAAAAGAAGTGTATGTTTCTGTCTAGATTTAACAGTGTAATTGACACTGTGAGGTGGATGTGAAGAATCACGTCCAAGACAATGGGTGAACTCCAGATTTCAAGGCAAGAAAGGACGGAAGACACAAAGCATTAGGAGTCAGGAAACTATAATCTCTCTGACACACGTGGCTTCTGCGTGGCACTAGGGATGAGGGCATGAAAGAAAGCAAGGATCCCTGCAGAGTTTATATAACCTCATTTTCAAAGTCACTGAACCCATATATCTCCCATTCATCTTAACAGAGCAACACTACTGCAAGCAAAGCCATAGGTCCAGGGTATCTCCTGATTCCTTGCTCTCACAACACTGTCCATGACCCCGTCCCCCACCCTCTCTCTCTATGAATGTCTGGGCCATTTCCACTGAAATTAGCATCTTTCTGCCCTTTAGAAAATCCAAAGGCACAATGACCCTGAACTATAATTTAAGAAAGAAAAATATTATAACCTGTTGCTAAGGCAGTTGTGTACTGCTGCGCACTTCAACATTATTTTGTTGCTGAAGACTTCGGTAGGTACACAGGGGTACTAATTAAAGAAGGCAGGAAAGAAGAAGGAGGATTGATTACACAGAGATGTTAAATTTGAGAGACCTGTGCAAGGCAGAAGAATTTGAGAGATGTTTTGTTTTGCCCAACTAAGCTCTTCAGTTTTTCATTTCACACCTTATTGCAGCTTCTCCTAATAAAGTATGATGTTTGTGGGCTCTCCAAAGTCATTAGGAAATATTCAATGGACATATTACAAAGTCCACTTTATAAAATGAGCCACTGAGCCCACTACAATTTATTCTATAATGATAGAGGAAACATTCATCTAATCCTCTAATAATCTTCCGATACCTATAGCTGATAAAACAGTGAAAACAAGTTGATACCTCCCATCTATTTTTAATAGTGACCACTAAAAAAAAAAAGCTCCAAGAGTTAACAATCAGAGAAATTTGAGAAACTAAGTGAAAATGTAGATGTGCTGAAAAACATGTGTTTGGACATAACATTTCAAGTAATATTCATGTCAGCATCAAGTAGTAGTCACATACATGCGGTCACTGCCTCTAGATATGCAAGGCAGACATGGAAAAGACATGTCAAAAGATATTGAAAACTTTTTATTTATTTATTCCATTTTTTATTTTGTGGACAAACTACAGACTTCCTTAGTTCAATAATGAAAGTAATCACTTTTAGGCTGACACCTTGGTCACAAAAGTGTCCTCTTCCTTAATATTCTGGTTATCTGTTGACAGATTTAGAGTAAAGCGTCAAAAAAATTATTTCATGCATTCAGAAAGAACAGAAAGCACTCTCTCCACTCATAAAATCCATATTTGGGTGGAGACATCCATGTATAGAAGTTTATTTCCTATTTCTTTTGGGATTTTTGAGATGCTACAAATATTGGGGAAAAAAAAAATAAAGAGGGAATTGAGGGGTAATATTTCCTTGGGGGGGGAGTGGATGTTAGCGAGTTCCTATAGGCATACAAGCTGTTGCCTCACAGCGGAGTGACCTGAGAGAGGCAGCAGCTCCCAGCCCCTGCTGAGTTCCTTTGGAGCAGGCAGCCTCACACTGTGACAAATTATCACTCTATGAATAACATCATTAAGCAAACTCAGAGGGAAAAAATAAATTGCCATTCAGAAAGCAGCTATTTGCCTAAAAGAAGTGGTAGCATAGTGTACCACCTCATGACAGTTTCTGTATTCACTGGAAAAAGTTTTCTTAAAAACCCCAAGACATACCTACTTAAAATTAGGATGAACTGAGGCAATATATTCAATTTTGTCTAATATCTTAGAATGCTCTGTAAGATACTCTGTCATAGCTAAATCCAAAAGAGCACATAATAAAAGCATATACAATTGCGTTTGCTTCAGATTAAGTACTTTCATAATGTATTTGTGGACTGCATAAATGTCTCTTCCAGCTTTCAGTTATTCAGACTAATACACAATATTCCGCTACTGTTACTGAATGCATAATGTAATACAATGATCACAGTTATCATTAAAGCAACTTGCAAAATTCTTAAAGAGTTGGCATCATTCAAAATGAATATGAATTACTTTTAAGAAACTTTCAGAACTGTAGACATTTTTTTTTTTTACATCTTCATAAGACATTAGCCTATAGTGCTTTCTTTATGATAACAAAGTAGTTTCATGCAGGGACTTATAATATAAAAATCTGATTTTTTTCCCAGTTTAAGATCATTTGCCTCATTGTCAATGAATACATCCATTTTTTCTTAATGAACACTCATACACCTACAGGGACTTCAGAAATTGGGGCACTGGTAACGGATGGCACAAAAGCAAAGTTAGCCCGTGAAAGTTCTAGAGAGTGATACTCTTCTTCAGTGTTTATTTACAAACATTTCTGTTACTGTAAACTTTAAAAAAGACTATTTGAAATGAATTGGTTTTACAGTGACATAATAGTTATGCCACCTAAAAATATTGATTGTGTTTTCCTGTTCTGGCCTGAAAAAGATAGCCTGACCCATAGCACTGTCATTCACCTACCACAACCTCTATATCAGGAGTGAAGAACTAAAAATGAAAGGAAAAATGCTCAAAATCCTAAATAGGGTCAGACACTGAGGATATAACAGAAAAATCTAACCATCACAGCTCATTTCCTATGCATGATGGTAACACATGACCCAGATAATTACGTTCTCTCCTAAACAGACGGGAGAGGAGTGAGGTGTGTCAGAGCGCTGGAACCGGTCCTTGTGAAGGTTATACCTTGTGACAGGCGTTCCTAAATTGTGCAGCTGGCTTTGGACCCACCAGGGACTCCAGCAGAGTTGGATTCCGGTGGCAGAGTCCTGCTCTGGTAGATTATTTCTTGTGTCAGTCATACAGGCTCTGTGACCCGACTGAGAGGCCCCCGCGCAGCCACCACACTGCTGCGTAACCGAGCTTCCCCGTGCACGGCTTCTGCAGCAGGGCTCTGCCCAGCCTCCACTGCTCCACTTTAGATCCATCGCAGTAATTACTCCTGCTGAGAGGCTGGAGTTTTCAAGAGACTGTAACAATATCAGGACTTGAGGACACAAGGTCCTTATGTCTACGTTGAAGGGAATGTATTGCTCCCTCTGTTGCTATCCTGACAGTGTGAGGCTAGAACAAGATAAAGATCCATGACAGTTACACTGAATGAATGACCCTTCCAAAGGACAACATACCATAGAAAATAGTTTTTTTGACTTTTTTGAGTCTGAGCATTGCTTTGGGGACTTTCAGTCAGCAGTTATGACCAATGAATAATAATGATTTGCAATGTACCTGTGTGTCTCAAAACCTTGACATTAAAAAAAAAAAAAAAGCACAATATCATCACGGATCATGACAAAATTAAAACTTTTGGACAAGTGTCATTAGAGTTTGGGGAGACTGTTCACAGGGGCAGGGGTTTCTCCTTGCTCCACTAACCCTCCAGCCTGCTGATAATCCTGCCTTGCTGTAGGCTAGGACTGGAATAGCCTGCAGCATGATATGGCATCGGGCCCTCTATTTTTGCCTCCAGCCATCAGGGGTTTACATCTGCTTACTTCATGGCCAAAAAACCACTACCAGCCCAGACAAGTGCTATTTTACCTCTCTGAGTGATTTTATTTCCTGCTTGCTTTCATTCTCCAAAGAAAGAAGCAATTAGCTCGTGGTGAGCTGTGCTGCCCTGCCACATAATGGCCTCCTACCTTTCTTACCTTACCCTTTTTTCTTATAACAAGGCTCCATCTTCAAACCTTTCTCCCAGCAAGATTCTGTCCTCAAATCACTGTCTCCTCAGAGTGCTCTGTGAAGGGGCAGCGACAGACAAGGACCAAGCCATCTAATTGTCTGTGCTAAAGCAGGTGAGGCACTGAGATTCCCCAGGATTATGCAATGCTGATTTAACACTAGCCCTTGCCATTTGGAGACAGACTCAGATAAAATGAGTGTATATCTGTAGCTCTGAAAATTCGGGTGCCAATGGGCTGGCAGCCTAAGTTGCCAGGAATGTTTTTGAGATCTCTCAGTGATAATTGATCCTTCTGGTTCCAGTATGACCAGGAAGACTACAGCACCCTGGGCTTACTAAAGCATGAGAACAGGGCAGGGTGGAGGAACCCCATCTCCTGCAAAGACTGGATGAAATTTCCCAGCTAAAGCCCTTTCAGAATTTGGAAGAAGCCAAAGCCTCGGCCTCTGTTTTCAGATTGTCCCTAGTTATCTTGACTTGAGCCACTATGTAATTCAGAAGTACGCGGTACGCCCACAGGTTGGCCTGGTTGGCATTTTAGTCCTGAGATGTATCAGAAGCACCTTCTCTCAAAATTGCGTCATGAGTACCAAACCCATGTGAATCCATCTCTTCTTTGGCTAAAGACCCTCAGGTCCTTCGACAAATTCCTTCTTCCTACTCATACCACAGGAAAAGACCCAACAACTTTGAATATAAAGATATTGATCTTCAGCATCTCTTCCAGTTGGATTACTGAGTATATTTTGCAAGATAGAAGAGAGCAGGAGAGAGAGAACTGTTTCATTGAGGGCATACTTATCCTTGTTGTTTCCTATAACACAAGATGAAACATATCTCTATTGCTGTATTTTAGTTCCCACTCCATTTATACAATGATATTGTTGGATTTTAAAACCGCAAATTTGCTCTTAGGGATTGCATCATGTAGTTTCTGTATTGCACTGGGGTAATTCTCAGTTATATTATCTAAGTGGCAGGTGTGGGAGTCACAGAATGCAGAGCTTGTGGTAAGGGGATTGCAGCAGCAGCGTTTCAGAGGGAGCAGCAGATGCTCTGATCTGCACAGGCCAGCTGTGCCGTTCAATAGAAAGGAAAGTGTGCGCAACACCCCTTTTCCCTCCAAGTCGGGAGTGCCACTTAACAACCCTGGGCACATCTGTGCTCAAGGACTCTGATTGCTCCTGTCCTCACAGGGGTCAGTAAGGTCATAGGAATCTTCAAATCCATCTTGGTTCATCTTTATGTGATAACTTTGCCACGTTACTGTATCATATATACCACCCACGTCTCATTTAAATTTTGGTCTTTTACATGAAGTTGAATTTACCATGAAAGTTCTGATATCCTGCAACAGGTACTCATTGCTCTGAATAGCCAACCTTCATTTCTTGTGGCATACTAACATTTCTATGATTATTTTTCTTCAAAGTTGAAAAGACTTCATAAAGTTAAACTGCAATAGGAAATGCAGTCTTTTCTGGAGGGCAATGTACATGTGATACTATGTTTGCTACGAGTCTAAATAAAGAACAATCTTTTCATTTGAAATTTTAGAGAAACTATGCAGAATATTAATTAATCAACCTGGAACATAGCCAGGACACCAGAGCTTAACATCATTGCTCTTGTAAAAAGTACCATAGCATATATTTCCTATGACATGAAAGGTTGAGGACCTTGCAGAATAATGCCCATATGAATACAAAATAAAGTGTCATACCAGGGCATTGTTTCATTAGTTCCTTATGAGAGGAAAAAAAAAAAACCCAACCAACCAACTAACCACCGCCAAAGATGCACCACTAGAAACAATTGCTTGGAAGATCTTGGATTTTTTTTTATTATTATTATTCTTTATTTTCATCAAAATTGAGTAATAATTGGAAATTGATAATGTAATTAATAAAACAAAAGACTCCTTTCAAACAAAGAACTTCTGGCAAGGGAAAAGGCCTACACAGTACCTATTTCTAATATGATGTGGAAACAAGGGAATTAAAAATAATTATTGAAAACATGTATTATATACATCCAGCATATTAATGAAATACGTCTTTCAAATATACAGAAAAAAAAAAGGCCTTCAGCTTAAACCCATTACTCCTTGTCCTGTCACTCCACTCCCTGATAAACAGTCCCTCCCCAGCTTTCCTGTAGGCCCCTTCAGGTACTGGAAGGCTGCAGTTAGATCTCCCCGGAGCCTTCTTTTCTCCAGGCTGAACAATCCCAGCTCTCTCAGCCTGTCCTCATAGGAGAGGTGCTCCAGCCCTCTGATCAGCTTCGTGGCCCTTCTCTGGACTCTCTCCAACAGCTCCATGTCTCTCCTGTACTGGGGCCCCCAGAGCTGGATGCAGTACTCCAGGTGGGGTCTCACAAGAGCAGAGTAGAGGGGCAGGATCACCTCCCTCGACCTGCTGGTCACGCCTCTTTTGATGCAGCCCAGGACACGGTTGGCTTTCTGGGCTGCAAGCACACACTGCCGGCTCATGTTGAGCTTCTCATCAATCAACACCCCCAAGTCCTTCTCCTTAGGGCTAGTGTCAATCCATTATGGTAATAATGGATTATCATATCATATTATCATTACCAATAATAACCTGTTTCCTCTTCAGGATTTATAAAATTAATAATTACATTAGTGACTTTTTCAAATTACAACAATGAACACTGGAAAAAGCCAATGAGAAAATCAAGATTTCTGTCTTCAAAATAAGGCCTTGACAGCATGAAGTGAATGAGGCATAGGTTCACTCAGTAAACTATAAAAAAAAAAAAAAAAGAATTTAAAAGTTGCTCATTAGAGAGCCCATCCTAATCATCATACCAAATGAGTCAAGATTCCTTTGGAAAAAGTACTATGCACTCATGCAATTGAAGTCTGAATCATAATGCATCCATATAATAGGGCTGGAAGCAAAGTGCCCTGGTTGTGACATTTCCTAACATTTCAGCTCTTGATTTCAAAACCTTCCTAGTACTCTTCAGTGTTTGCCATTTGTCGTATGGCTGCTTACTTGCTTATAGCTTGGTTAAAAGGCAAGTTACTGGTTTGACGTCATGATCCCTGATTTTGGTTTCTTCTGGTGTTGGATGACTAAATAAGGTTTCTCAAACTGCACAACTGAAAGCAGTGGCTATTTTTGAAATCTGTTCTCCTTTTATACAGACAAGCTGTTAGTGCAACCAACAATTATATACATTCCCCATCATTGTAAGATTGTGTAAGATTACACATTACAAAAAGGACTATTAAAAGAGCCAAAATTAGTATACTAATGATTCAATTTGACAGTTTTATTGTGTATAATGGGGATAAAACTGATAGAGAACTCCTTTTAAATTACTCCTGCCATGTTCTGAACAAGATCACTAAACCAACCTAGCTTATGTTCTTTTGTATCAAATTTATCATAATGATGCATATGTAAGCAGCCATATATTTTTCCTTTTGTACCAAATGTTCAGGACACTATTTTGATCTAATTATATTTAATCTAATTATAGTTCATCATGGTTAAAATATCAGATTTAATGGTACATCACAGATTAACAGAATAATTTGATTTCTGCACTGTTTAATTAGAATGTACATTTACATGATTATGGAAAGTTATATATGAATTATAAAATTAATACTTAATGTTTTAAAAAATGCTTCTGCTTGTGTCGAAGAAGATCTGTAGACAAATCAGATTATTTAAAAATATATTTAGATATTTAAAGTCAACTAACGGGTTTCTTGGAGAACTATGCTTTACTATAGACATTATAAAAGTAAAAGCCTAGTTTATAAGAAATTAGTCATTCATGTGTAACAAACTCAAACATAAACTTGGAACATCCCAAGGATTCTCTGGCTAATTACTCTTCTTGTCTTTCTCTCCCGGTGCATATCCAATGGCCCTGAGGCAGGAATCTCCCCCGTCCCCCGGGTGCACCCACACTGCAGTCCAGACAGAAGTAAAACCAGGAGTGTCCGGATGTGTGCGGGATAAACCTGCTTCCAGGCTCCTGTGGTGCAAAACCACACGTGTCCCATCACATTGTCATCTTACAGGCGTGGAATAACTGGCAAGGACTCCACAGCTAAAGAAAAGAGATATTTTCAGGATTTTCTAGGACAGACAAGTGAACAAGACCATTCCAGTCCAGAAAGAAGATGGTAATAACTATATGGAAATGGACTATTCTGGCCTGCTGCAGACCCATAGCAGATGAGTTTCTGGTGCCTAGTCAGCTGAAAATGTTGTGCTGATGGTGGTTGGAGACACAAGTTATTCCGTGGTGTAGGGCTAGGTGACATGTGCTACTCTGCATTCACGTCTGCCCTCCATATTTGGCCAGGAGAAGATTTTTCACCTCTAACTTCTGAGCTGGAAAAATTATCAGGTCCCTTAGTTTAAATGCAGCTAGTATACACATTCCATGTCAGAAAGAGTGAGTATGTCAACTACGTAATGGTGACAGTCACTTTGTGGGCTGCAGTCAGTCATAGGGGCAGAGGCATATGACACTATGAACTATGCAGGAACATGCTAAATGCTGAAGAGAACCAGGATTCATCTGTAGGGACAAGCAGGGATTTCATGGCTGTTTTCTCAGTTGAAGACGTCTGAGTAACAGCATAGTATAAATGACATCAAGAGAATGAGAAACATATTAACTTTCCTAGTCCTTTTATTTCCCTTTTCTTTTCCTTTTTAAAAAAAAAAAAAAACAACCAACAAACACCAAAGAACAAAGAAATACAGAATATCTCCTCTTTATATTCAATGCTAATAGAAAGAAAATGTCACTGCCATCAGGCTGATATGCTTTTATTTCTTCTTCTATTGCACCGACTACTCTGAATTCTTCCTGGGAAAGAAGACTCAAGGAAAAGCAAGGTGAAAATTTAATACAGTTAAAAAATAAAAAATTGAGAGGCATCTGGTTTGGGTCCTAATAGTACAAAATTGGAGTCCTTTAAATAGTATCAGTTCAAACACTAAGACTTTTCATCATGTAGTGACTGAACCAGATATCAAAGCATGGATAGAGCTAATTAGCTACTAAGGCAGCTGTTGAAAATTTGTCCTACCTGGAATCTCAAAGGGATGTCTACACTGCAGTCATGCTGGGAGTGCAGCTCCTGTCACACTGGTTCACGTACAGGAGAGCCGCCACCGCAGAGAGCCCGCTGTCTTCCCGTGTTTTCACCCAAGGTGGGACCTGTCTCAGATCACAGACACTGGGTGCGATGGGCAGAGAGAGGCCTGTCATCACAGGTAGTTGTAATTGCTGGCATGAGGGATGTTACAGGCTTGAGCTGAGTTGACTGGTTGGTTGTACATTAAACCTCCTTCCCTGTTACACCACAGATTTTCTTGAAAGAGTAGTGAAAATTATGCAGCTGTCATCAGCAGACTGCAAATCAGATTTCTGTTCCTTTGCCTCTCTTTTAACCCAGCCTCAAACTGTACTTGGAAAATTGTGCTTAGTCAATACCTACAGGTCCAACCAGCCATATTAACCAATTTTGAACCAAAAGATTCACTGCGTGCTCCTTTGAGTTGACACCCTGCCCTTTTACCAGCTCATCCCTACATCCTTAGAGCATTTCCACCCTTTTCCTCGACCACACCTGTTCACATTTATGCCACAAAGAATGGTGTCCACCACGGGTCTTCCTCCCTGGATCATGACCTGTGCTGATGCAGGACACCCTCCTCCTCGGGCCGCAGCTGCGGTGGTCATCCTGCTGCTCTGCAGAGCTGGCCAGCGGGGGCTGGAGCAGACTCTGGGCATGTGAGGGTTTAGGTGCTATACAAACCTACAAACTAGCGGGTTTGAGAAGAAAGGAATGAGTGAGAAATTATGCATACAGGGTGTTGTTGGAAAATGGCTGTCTACATATTTTTTTGCTGGTGTCCTTAAGGGCAGTGAGCACTGGCATGGCTTACCGATCTATATACATCCTTTGTCTCATACACCATTCATAAACGTGACAAGAGGGCTCGGCATGAAGACACACTTCTGAATTGTAAATATGAACATTATTATAGTTATACCCACATACACGTACTTCACTTTTCAATGTAATCAAACTTAAAACCTTAATACAGTATCAGATTCTTCAAAAAACTTATAAAGAAGCCTATACATCTTGCCCTAGACTTCACCTATACATGGAATTACTGTTACTGATTCTGCAGAAACTGTAATTAACTTTTTATATGATAGATTAAATCTTTAGATCTTGATGTCCTTCAAAAGCAAGGCAAAGGTTCTGCATTTAGCAATAGCAATGCTCTGATCATGGGACCATGCTCCTCCTACCACGCTGGGAATGGGATATACAGCATTCTCTTTTTTATCTGCCCTGTAACAAGCAAATACTGTGGAGTACCCAACTTTAAAACAAAAGGTAAACAGTTAGTTCTCTTATGTTAGACGCAAGAAATACCTGAAGAGTCCTTAGGTTGGATATAGTAAAGTTTATTTTTTTCCCCCATGTTTTTCTTTAGATTTTTTTTTAAAGTTCATGTTGTGCAAGAATATCCTGAAAAACAGGATCCTTATTTTGGAAATCATTACAATTTGTTCTAATTATGGCATTATGTCCAATAAAATTAATTTGTTCCAGTCATTGGTCACATATTCAACTGGTAGGTGTGTGAGCTAAGAGATGAGAAACTTTTATGAAATAGTATCTGTCTTATCAGAGAGATGCATGTGGTTGCAATCTTATTAAAAAATTACAGGAGGTGTTGACCATTTCTAGTACAGACATCTCCCTCCTACTAGTGGAGTAGTGTCCTTTTTTACTGAGTTTCTGAACACTTTCAGTCTCATTAGGTATCTTATGTCTCCTTATAAATTATTGGGAACAGCACATTTTGAAAAAAGAAAATGCACAGATATGTAAAAAGGAGGAAAATAAATTCAATAACTCAGATGGAAACCTAATTTGCTCAAATTTACATTTTACAGGAATGTACAAAGTAATGAGTTTTAATGATAGAAAAGTATAAAAATTTTATTCCAATTTATACACTGGAAATACTTAAAGATATAATTTTTAAAACTAGCATTAAATATTAAAGTAGAAGTAGTTGAACATCTTTCCAAAACTCAATCCATGTTGAAATTTAATATATGCCTGTGCATGAATTGGTTTATATATGTAAAGAGAGGAAAAGACTGAAATATGCAACTAAGCATTTAATCTCATGTAAGGATGTTCACACTGGCAGAGCCCATGGACATGCTCCTATGAAAAACACAGATATGATAATTTTCTGAATACATGATCAATTAAAAATGAAAAGCAGCTATTTTTATAAGTTCACAGTGAAAAGCACCTTGTGCAGGTGCAGTTTGGAGAGACTCTCATCTTTTCCCCTGTTCTGATACTGCAGTGAACATTGCAATAGGATTTGGTAATCTGTAGAATAATTAAACTAAAATATAAACTTATGGGGAAAAAAAAAAAGAAAAAAGAAAAAAAAAGAGGTCCTAGAATATGACAGAGAAATAAACTGTCATGGTTTCTGCAATCATTTTTTGAAAGTATTTTATTAATTAATTCCCTACTTATTTCTCTGAAATGAATGCAAAGAAGATTATTTTTTTAGGAATAATACCTTAGCTCATATACTATTTAGCCATAGATCTAGTTTTGGAAAATTCAATGAATATACTAAGGAAACATCCTGGGTATGAAAGCAATTCAGAGATGATACTGAAAGTCATGCCATGATTTTATGGATTTCTATCATCAGGAAAATTATTTGGATGATGGGATACCAATTATTTTTGGAATCTCTCCTTATTTAAATTATCTTTATGTCATATTTCTTCAGAAAGTCTCCTATAGCACAGAAGCTCTTTCTCAATTAACTGGAAAAAAATATGGGATGGCTTAGTTTTGTAGCAGGGTTCAGGCAGTTAGAAATGGAGCCAGAATTCTTGCACATCACAAAGGCAAATTCAGGCCCAGTGCAGATACAAAGAGCTTTGCTATATGACTATTCACACCTAAAATTAGACTAAGTCAAGTAGAAGGCAAGTGCCAATCACTCTCTCTGAAAAAAAAGACAAAATCTTAACTCTTTTTTTTCTTTTTTTTTTTTTTTTAAGTTTTCTTTGTCATGGTCACAGCTAGAGACTTACATGCTTTTTTCCCCCCAGATTTTCTGCTTTTATTTAAAAATAAAAGATAGCACCTTCAGAGAAGCACTACAGAAATGCCAGTGCCAGGATCCAATAAAAAATAAAATGTGCTGACACAGATTCTAAGGTCAGGAGGAAACACTGTGATAATTTAGTCTGACCTTTTTCAAAACACGGAGCACATAAAATTGGGATGTAATACTTGTACTAAAAGTTATTTTTACTAAGTTTACATTTTTGCACAACGACAACTTTCATTTTCTCTCACTAGATGGACTCTTAGTAGGATTTTTCCAAGGTTATCTGGTGATGTTGTTTTAAAAGAAAACATCAGAGGAAGGTAACAAGAGAAAAAAGATTTCTCAGTTTGAAATATGCTGACTGTGTATTACACAATGTCATTTGACTGCCTCTCTCAGATATAGACTCTCCCATTTTGTGTAAGCAATCCACGGGATAGCATTCTTCTTCAATGAAAAGCTGAAAATGTGCATTAGGACACCCTTCATGCCAAATAGAGAACAAGAGATCTCTCTCATTCCTTTGAATGCTCAGTATATTTCAAATAATTAGGAGTATATATATATAGAACTACATTTATTTATAAGTTTAGAAAAAAAATCTTGCACAATATACTTTTTGAAAAGCTGGAGCTCAGTTAAATGTCTCTGAAATGACCAAATACATTTTAAGAAAGATTTATTTGGGCCATGGTTTTGGATGTAACTTTTTCAGTTTTCTAGCCCTGGAAGTTTCAGTTTTCACAGGCATTAAAAATACTCAGTCTTTTACTTTTTAGTCATTAACATGATTGTGGAATTTTCCTTAAAGTTAAAAAGAGAAACTATTTTCCTTGAACTTTCTATATATGTACAGCAATAGGCCCATCTTGGAAATTTTGGTTCAGGGACATTTTCAGAAACTTATAACTCCTTTAAAACCGAGTGTTGACTCCTCACAGTTATTAAACATAACTCAGGTAGTCAGAACCACCCCAATGATGATATTTGTACGACAAGTGTCACCAAATGGTGCTATTCCACACAGCGTTCCTGTTCTCTGTGTGCGTACGAGTGTTCAGCTTTGGCTATGCCGGGCGTTATGTAAAGGGAGTCACCTTTTCCCAGCAGCTTTGCACGAGTAACTGAGGAGTTTGTTAACGGCAAGGTCACTTTCTATTGCAAAGCTGCCACATAAGGACTAGGTAAGAGCTTTGGGCTGTGTCTCCCAGAGACAGTGCTGGATGGTTTTTGCCCAGGAGAGATATATATTCATTCAGGAACAACTTACACGTGGAATAGAGCTAGATTATCTGTCATTCACTTATTTTCGGCTAGGGAAGCAACTGCAAAGCTCCAAATAGTTGTAACTCTTCATAAGCAACAGTCACGTCAGCATGCATTCTCCCTGTCTGCTTACATGTGCAAGAGCTGTATACTTTACACCCAGTGACGTTATATAAAGTTTGAGAGAACTTGAGTTAATTAAAAAATGTAGTCAGGATCCGTTAGATTTATAATGAAATCTTTTGAGTGACAATGCAAAATCATTCTCCAGAAATCCCAAGATCTCCACATAAATGAACTCAGTTGATAGTAGTTATTGACAGAACAGTGGTATAATCTCATTAATATGTGGAAAATTTCAATTACAGGGAGGGCATGAGCATGTTAAGTAGTCACAGTTTTCCATTATGATTGGAACAAACACCAATTTATTAATCCATCATCTAATTTTGAAAAAGGTGAAAGTGTGATGCTACTGAGAATGATATATGATAAAGTAGATTATTTTTGCATAGATGTAATGTTGGTATTTTCTTCTGGTGACATTGAAATTCTGTGTCAAACTCTGAGAGAGAGGAAAGGATAAGAAAGCATAGGTCATTCTTCATTTAAGTGAAGAATTGAGATGGATCACTTAGCATGATGAAAGCAAGTAATGCAGTATTTCATTATTCAAGACCTGAATCTGTTGGATAACTATCACAATTGCAGTTCACAAAAAGAGGGGCAACTCTATGTGCATTTCCCATGAGGAAGAAAAAGGCAATGAAATGTCATTTTGATCCTTTTTTTTTTCAGCAAGAATATTCCCAAATGAGAAAATGGACAACTAATCATGCAGGATAGTTGACAAGAGGACTCTGTCCTTGTCAGGACCCCAACCAGAACTCTCAAAATAGGTGTCTAAACATCAAAAGACATAGGGATTTCTTGATATGCCTCTACATCTTCTATAGAACCGCATGCTTGTCTATGTTAACAGAACAGTTTGCATACTGAAGTAATGGATTATTTGTGGAGTTGTATAATCTTTTTCCTTCGGTTTTGCTTTGTAAGTAATACAAAGTATTATCATTACTTTCTTATTTACATTATTTGGAGCATATTTGTACCAAAAAGCTCCTGTGGAGAATCAGAACCATTATCTACCTCAACTAACAACCAAAAAACGTCACCCAGTTCCTAAGAAGCCAATGATTTTCGGCCAGGACAAGGATAAAATAAACCCTCTGAAGCAAACCCTGCCCTCCTTCTACTCAAAGAGCAGAACTGGTGTATTATGCATCACACATCTAGCACAAAAGCAACCATTCAGCCCCAGAAAGAATAGCTTGCAGATGTCACTGCCAGGCACAGTTTGCTGTCAATCTAAAAATAAGACACGATCTTAGAAGGAGCCGAAGAAGCATTCTAGAAACTCTTTGCTAACTAGCAAAGGGCTGGACACATGCCGAAGTTAACAAGCCTTTTCCAACACAGAGTAGATGAGCAGTTGTTAAATCTTCTTTCTAGAGCTTGCTGGAGCACTCAGAAAAGACTGTGACTTATCTGGGAAGCCAAAGAATATCTTTCTCTCACTGTCCAGGTACATGGCATGCTGCAAGATTTCACTGTAGCGGTCATCCTAAGCTTTTTACTTCATTCTGTTCCTGAAAGCACAACAGTGAAACACATCTGTTTTGGCATTCTTCATTAGATGTGCTAAAAAACAGAGGTTGGAACCACGGCCTCATCACCTATCATGGAATATGTCAGTCTGTCTCATCAGTGGGCACAGTGCGAATGGATCTGGACTTGCTGTTCCTTGGAGGGAAGATGAATTCGTTTGGTGGCAGCTGGTAGAACAAGGAATATATTGAGCTCATCCTTCTTTTCCCTCTGGCTCAAAAAGACCTCCTCCCAAAGGAGAACAGCTCCAGTCAAGTTGTGTAAGAAGATGTGCTGTGAGCTGAGAACTGTTTTCAGCTTTTCAAAATTTGATTTTGATACAGAGAAGGTTAGATCTAGCATGCCTCTAAGGCTGTTAGTAAAAGAGGGTTCAGATAAACCAGAAAGGTACAGTTGCTCAAGGCCTTGCTAAAAACTACCTCTGGGTAGCCTTTATCCCTAACGATCAGGCAGAACAGATGGCTAACGGGTTGCAGTCCCTGCCTAGAAGCAGTGGGGTTTATTTTGTGCCCAAAAGCTGGTCCCATTCCATGGCTGGATGCCTGCTGCAATCTGTGGTTTGGAAACAGACTGAGGGTGAGGGCAGGGTCAGACCGGAGGAGGTGGTAGAGGACCAGAGGAGGAGCCCAATGGGTTGGGCTGGACAAGCAAGGATCATCGGATTCAATTCCACAATAGAAGAGGCTGCAGCAGAAGACGCAGCTGTATAACACAGGGTGGGGGGCATAAGGATAGCTGCGTGATGAGAATCAGTAACAATACAAGTAGAGCACTAGAAGAAACAAATAATGGATAAACTACATAAGAAATACTTACATAAATCTTTCTCAAGACAAAGAAGTGGTAATCTTGTGTTTTTTCATGATATACATGTAAGGAAATGGATTAAGGAATGTCATTCATTGGAAATATAGACCTGTATCTTTCGCTTTGCCTAATTGCAGATTATAAAAGGATCATTTCCTATATAGGTTTCAAAATAGTCCCACATATTTGAGTAGGCAGTCAACTACAGAACCAACAATGCAGAACACTTAATTCAGATGCACATATTAACAATTACAGTAACACTGAACTCATACAGTTAGCAATCTACAGGCCAGATACTCAGATAATGAAAGCTAAAATAACTGCTGGTATCTATAAATTCAGAGATTCTTACCCTGCATTTTTATAAATTTTAGCCTGCATATCAGTGTGCTATTAACTGAACTGAGCTTAAAATTCTGTGTGCAGTTTTAAAGATAATTTTTGAAATAACTATACTTCTGAGGATAGTTATTTAAAATTCAGAAGGCTGCCCAGAATATCAGAGTAAGTTCAGCATTAGTGTAATTTTTCAACCTGACCCTAGAGGCCTACGAACTAAAATGCCAGCAGATTAAAATGCCTTTTAAGAACCATACTGCACTAAGTGTATGTATGACAGAGTTATACTTTGAGTTATAAGCGGACAGTATCGCTTTTGAGACGGCAGCTGACAGAGTCAGGCTAGAACAGTTTTGCTATAGCGTGTGCCAAATGGTTGCGGGACCAGGCTAATAGCGAGGTCTCCATTACCGTAACAGCAGCTTCAAGGTTACTTTGGGAGGGTCAGAGTCACGTCCACCACCCGCTGCAAGCAGTCAAGAGGAAGGTACAATTTTGGCCAGAATAACAGTTGCTTTTCATAGTTTATAGGAAGCTATTGGCACCGGTACCACACTGTCACCAAACATGTCATGATCTTTCTCCCTGGATGTCTCAGCCTAACATCTGTTCAAAGTACCTTTATAACATAGGCTGGAATATTTCACAGATGCTGACACTTATTGCCACAAATGACAATGTTTTGATATCGAGACAGTCTGCAAAGAGATAATTTTGGGGCTTTTTCCAAGAAATAGATTGGATGTAAAAGCCTCATCTTCAAAAGAAAGACATCTAAAGAAATCTCAGACTTGTGGTAAATTCTTTGTTTGCCCCAGATTTGAGACTGGCTACTAGTTCACTATCCATTAGCAACTGTTTGGTAAGAGTTCCTCTTCTTCTGGACTGCATGACTTGTATTCATCAACTGAGAGCTACCATCCCTGCAGACCAAACTGGAGGGAGAGAATAGATAAAGGCAGAGGCACCAGAGATGTTACGGCAGGATGTAAGGAGCAGGATGCTCTTTAGAACATGAATTACAGTTGTAGTTAGTAGACATGCTTCAGCCACACACCAAAGGTGGTCCAGGCCAGCTTTAGATCTACTTATTTAACTAAATATCACTGATAAAAAAGTTAAACTTTTTAGAACACACCCAGTTTTCCTTAATCATTACATTCCATACCTAGTGATAAAATCCATTTATATTTTGGTGAGAGTTTGTACAATCATAGAATCATGGAATGGTTTGGGTTGGAAGGGACCTCAAAGATCATTTAGTTCCAACACCCCTGCCATGGGCAGGGACACCCTCCACTAGACCAGGTTGCCCAACAATATATATGTAAGAATAAATTAAAAATCAGTATCTACAGGTATATCATAAATAATCATACAGTACCTTTCTCAGATTTTTACCAGGGGTCTTTCAACACCTGTTACTATCCTATTATTTTTAAACATATTTATGGAGTTACATATTATATATAATTTTCCAAGCATGAAGAATTTTACGGAGCTCAGTGATTTCAACAGGAAGGCAAAGTAAGCAAATTAATGTAATCCCAACTTCCAAACCAAAGGTGAGCTCAAAGTCCTAGTACGCTTCATTAAGTTTCAATTTTCTACAAAAATCTTCATATCTTTGTGGGTCAAGCCAAATAGTTCCTACTGAATAATGAAACTGATATTTAACTATTGTTTATCAATTCAGGTCCAATTTTTTGTAGGTTGGGTCCATCAGGTTTGTTATATATGTACTTATGCAATAGTTAAATCAGACTCCTTGAAACTCCCACGAGGTATCCTAAAAGCATCACTTAGAGGAAGAAATGGCTAAAAGATTTAGGTTTGTTCTTTCTCCCAGTTTGAAACCACCAAAGGTATTAAATCAATGCAGCTTGCTGGAGTGCTAACTGAGAGCATTGTCCAGAGAAGGCACTCATGACCTTCCCCCTGAGATTCAGTCTTACCACACCTGGGGTCATGGCGTTTGGAAGCAATTATTTTACCACTGGTAGGAAAGTATTACCTCTCCGCTAGGTGACTTTCCCCCAAGAGCACTGTACTTTATGTATGCAACCCATGAACCACAGAACTGGTACTGAAGGATTACAGTGAGAAGCAGAATCTCTCCTAGGCAACATTTTTATTTACCCACACCCAGATTAATTTTCACTATTTTTTAAGTTGTGCTAACCTGCATCAGTGAAGGAATCATAAAACCTTGCAAAAGCTCGCCAGTAAAAGATGGAGTAGAGAAGATGACTTGTAAATGTTGCAAAAGATGCAACAATGATGCTAAATACCAAGAAATAAAAACCTCTGATAAGAACCACTATAAATTAATGTGGTTTTCCTCCACAACTAACTGAAATATTATGTTTGTTTTGCAATTAGTGTATTGCCATACAATTACTTACTAAAATTTTATCCAACTATCCTGTGTAAGCACAGTTTTCAGTTAGCTGAGAATGTCTGTATTTTAAAGTTTAAAGCAGTTTGATTTCTGAGACCACACCCTAAAAAGTTTGTAATGAATTTTTTCTATCACACAGAATACTGAATATTCTACCAAATAAGGATTTTTATCTCCATTTACATTCTCTGGCAAAAGTTAGTAATGCATCTTGGAGAAGTGCGTGTATCCTCACTTTTCTAAACCACATTTTTCAATACTTTACAAACTTCTGACAACAAACGCACTGTAAGTAGATAATAGCTGTCCTATAACAGTGATTGCTGAATAAACTGTCCCCAGCATTCAGTGAGAAACCTAACTGTAAATAATGAAAATTATGCAGAAAAGTAGCTACCAGTTCCTACAACATTTTACCATGTTTAAATCTTCCACTACTTTCAGAACATTATTGCTTATACCACAGTTAATGACTGCTTACAAACAAATATTAAGCCCCTTTTATACTATCTGTAAAAACATCATGCTGTGCTGTAGTAACACCACTTAAATCAGTGGAGTTCATTCCGAACGAGAAAAGCGAATAAACAATATGTGTGTATTTGGAGTCACACTGACCCAAATAATACTAAGACTACATCTATGCAAGTGATTTAAATAGTGCTAGGGCATGAATCCATGCCCTGGAACTATTTTTTTTCTAAAACATAAAATCTCAGGGCAGTCCCTGACACTCTCTTGATCTCTCCTACTTGACCAGCCGTCTCCCAGGGGTTTCCTGGGCACAGCTAGGGCAGCAGCCCAGCCTGGGGACCGTTCCTGAGGGGCAGGCCGGCTGCAGCCTGTGCTCGGGAGGCTAAGGGAGCTTAACCATATGGAGGTGGCCACGCTTAGCTGGCCTCCAGGCTAGAGAGAGGCCTTGCATCATTCAGTTTATTCATAAAAAACACAGGCAAGGAGCAGAAATGCAGCTGTAATAATAATAATAAAAAAAATCTAAACAACGAACATTCCCAATTAGTCTCCCAACAGTAAACATTCCCAATTAATCTCTCATTATTACTGGAATAAAAGAGACAAACCCTGACAAATCTGTTCTCTTGTGTCCCTGGGGGAAAAACAGAAGTGAGCGGCCAGCTTCTGTCTACCACCATGCTGGGGATTTACACTGTATCTCCATGCTGTGCTTTCTATATTAATCCAGTGCACTGGTGCTGATATACATCCGAGTCCAGAGGCAAGCTGTCTTGTCCATAAGCACTACTTACTGATACATGTCAAATCACATAAACAACACATATTAAACTTAAATTCCTGAAACAGTAGACTAAGTAAATTACATTTCTTTCCAGCTGGCCTCTAAATGTCTTCTAAACCTGCATTTTGAGCTTAAATACAGTTCGATCAGAGGACGTTTTTCTTTTAAAGTTGTTAAAGAAGACACATCTGATTTCCCACTCACTATTTTCTTTAGTTATGGCAAAGAGACACCTCCTTCTCTCTTTCTTTCGGTTTTCACCTTCAGTCTGCCTCAATGCATAAGCTGTATTCAGGAATAAAATAATAAGCAACCCTCCACTAGTAAGTGCCTTTCCAAGAAAGCACCTGGTTAGCTTTCCAATACTTCCAGTTTATCCACTAGACAAAAAACATGACATACCCAATGGTGCGTGCTCTAGAACTGGGCAAGAAGTATTCCCCCCATCAGGAAAAACGTTTGGAGCTTTTCAAATTCTTCTTTGAAGTTGAAAAAGGAAATTAAAAATGTTAAAAGTTTAGATAGAAAAACATTTTGATTAGGGACAAATCAAAAGTCTTGTGTCAATAATTTGGGGACTTTTTTTGGGGGGGGTATTTTTTTTACTATTTTTACAAAAAGTCACCTTGTAGATAGGGGGAAAAAAAGAAAAATATACCTTTTAATTGATATACAATCACAGCACAAAGAAAGTGCATGAAAATACATCTTTTCTAAAGACAGCTTTGGTTTCAAGGAACTTATATGTCTGAAAAACATAAATTTCAAAGAAATTTCAATCAACTTCAAGTTTTTCATGGGAATTGACAGAAATATCTTCAAAGACAAGATTTTTGTAATAAAAAGTTTTGATGCATTCTGAAGTGACTTTTTAAAAAGGATTTTTTAATTTAATACAGAATATTTTCAAGGCGATGAATATTAAAGAAGCATTAATCAGATATGTTTACTTTGTGTAACAGAGAAAATTGTTCGAATATTTTTATCTTTTTCTTTTTTCCCTCTTTTTCTCACTGCAGTTCTTCCTCACTTCCAAGAAAAGAAAAGAAAAGAAAAGAGAGAAACATTATGTACGTATCTTTAAGAAACTTATATGTTGTTTGGTTCTAAACAAACAATACAAAATTTTCTAGTTTGCTTTGTTACAGAAGACGAAAGAACGATGGATAAATCTTTTTTCAATCCATTTTTGTTAAAGAAAATAATTTCTCTTCAGGGATAATGCTGGTAAGTAAAGCTGCTGTGATGAAATTCATCTGTTGTGGTTTCTTGCTATTAACTTGTGTAGGGTGGAGGTATACGAAAATGTCTCTGAAGCATTTGCACCACAAATACTCTCTTTGCTAGCCTCCAGGAGAGAAGCAAAGGCACTTACAACACTGTGGGTGCGATATGTAAGGGAGGAAAGAGCTGTTGGTTCATGTTCACTGGATCTACCTCACTAAGAGCCGGGCAGCAGTCATGAAGGAACCGCTGGGAAAGCAACCACAGAAATGAAATATGGTTTTAGGTAGATCTGAACGAAGGTCTGAGTTTCCATTCTCTGCAGTTGCACAACCCAACTTTTTGAAGCCCGGGTTGTTTGGCTATACCTGAAGGTAGTGAATTTCATTCTTAGGTCAGAAACCACTGGATATAGGATACTGAAAGAGGGGTTAGCAATGTCAGTTGTAACGATAATTGTTTGTTATATGCAAACTGAGAACATCTAATCCCAGAACGAATTTTCACTAATTCTCCTCAAATCTTTTCTACCTCTGAGTGAAAACTCTGTGCTTCGTACAAAGCTTATCAGTCATATCTTCTTATTTACCAAAAAGATTATAATAGATTATTTTAGCCAGACTGTGCATCACCATTCAGGAATGTAATTTTCCACCAGAAGACAAATAAAAGCATGCTGTTTGACTCTACTGATAGACTCTACGCTGATAGACTTTTTTCCTACTGCAAATCTGTTTTACTTTATATTGGAGATTAATCCTTTTACAAGAGGCAGGAATATGAAATTATAAATAGGAAGGATTTACTGCCATCTCTGACATTATTTATACTTATACAGCAGTTACAAAGGTGAGGACATGCAGCAGCAAATTATCTAAAGTAATTTTCCCCAACTCTTACTTCTGACATCATGCCAAAGTTAGCTCCACTCAGTCCAGTCAACTGTCTTGTCAGCATCAAAAGCTGACATTAAAAAAATTGTGTATCTATTTACTGTATTAAGTACAGTGCTGTACCAAATACTTCTCTGCTCTACTGTCATCTTCTGTTTTCCTAAAGCTCCATATTACATTCACTGATAATCTTTTCTGGTACTTCAATGTAAGTCTGTAGTTGCTTTTTTAAGTCTTAACAGGAAGAACTTGACTGTGATTGTAGATGACACTAGCCTGTAGCTGGCAAAATATCTTTCCAATTCATGTTTTTCAGGACATAATGTAACACTGGCTTCAGACACTGAAATGAAGATTCATTTTGTTTTCTTCCTTCTCAGGATTTAGCTACTTTTTTTTTTTTTTTTGGCAGCACTGGCTATTATTTATAGCCTTGGGTTTCAAACATTCTGCAGGAGAACCATTGGACCCTGCTGTTTTACCTTCAGGAAAGAGTTTAACCACTCTCAGCTATTTATTGTGCTGTCATATCTTCCTCTGTGTCTTCATGGTCAGAAAGGAAGAACAACCAGCAAATCCCTGCTGGGGTGAGGAAACAATAACAAAGTAGGGCATTATACGGATTTTGATATTAAAAGAAAAAAATTACATATGTATGCACGTGTATACACACAGATAAATGCGTATACAAACACACACAAAATCTGCTAGGGCCATCTGGATTTCCAACATGGGAAACTGTTATTTTCTGGCTTTTGTCTTCTTTTGAAGCTCCCATCCTATCAGTACATCAGCTTTAGTTACTTCTCCCGTGGCCAGAACATGTTAGGTAACTCAGCTTTCATAATTTTATTTTTAACCTCAGTTGCATTTATTTTTATGTTTCACTACTGTCTTAAAGATCTTTCATAAGAGAGTACATTTTTTCCTCTCTTAAAAAAAAACCCAAAAAACCAACAAAACACATCCTTACATATTTTTACTTCATTTTGCCATATTTCCACCATTTCCAACTTTGTTTCTAGATTCATTTAGGGTTTTGCCAAACTCAGTTGTGTCTGTATATCTGGCAAAAGTCATATCTTCTATAAAAGTATCTCGTAAGAGAAAAAAGCAAACCTGTCTGCACAGAATCCAGGATGCAGTGTAAATCCATTTCCATTGATGTAAACTGACTTGTCTCCCATGAGATGTCAGTTTTCTAATGCTGTCATCATAGTAGCAATGCCAGGTTGCAAAGGGAGGTTTTGATGTAGGTTGAAAGTCCGTCAGCTAGTGCAGAAAGTTTACATGCTGCTGAGCAAGCTTAAGTACCTGTTGTAGAGGACAAATCCCTTATTTGTTGGCTCAGTTTCTACTTGATTCTCCAGAGGATTAATCAATTAATATTAATATTTCCTTTACATACTTTTAAAGCAAAATATCATATATATATATATATATTATAAATTGGTTCATGAAGTCCTTCTACCAATCATTTTTGGTGTTCACAGACATTTTTTAGCGATTTGTGCTGTAATGTAAAATCCTGGCATCCCTTGGTAGACTCTGAATATGCGTCTGCTATAATACAGTCTAATAGTTTTATTTATGACAGTCCTTTGGAGACTCCAGCGACTGTGTGCAGTCAAGATTGTTCAAGCCATTATAATACAAGATTGTATTACAGTGATTTGAATGGATAAAAGTTCTTTCATCTCCAAAAGAGAAATGGATTGATAGACACTGTTTTGTAACATATCAGGACAAATGTGTTACTTTAATCCCCCAGACAGAGAGCTGTATTTTCTCAAGCAATACTGTTGCAAGCAATAACATGCATAAGGACTAAAGGTGCTAGTGCACAAAAAGTACAGGAATTATCTTTTTTTTTGTAGTGTGAAACATTCTATGCCAACTCAGGTACCTTAAAAAACGTTTAAAAATGTCTGAGGATATTCTACAGTTCAAACATGGAGGCATTCCTTCAGTTTGACTCTTTGAAAATGGCTGGATCTTACAAAATTGGCTATTAAAGTCTACCTTATGCAGTATTAGTTCCTGACGCTATATCTAGAGTTCATTTTGAGGTAGTCCTTCATTATAAACTTCATCCTTCACATCTTATCTAGAAAAGTTCATTTTGATTACAAATATCAGAGTACAGGTGTGCAACTCTTTAAAACAGCTAAATGCTTGCAGTACTTCTAAAGCATACAAAATATTATTTAAAAAAAAAAAAAAGGTAGAAATATTTAAAGCTTTTCCCCTGGAAGTTAAAAATTAAAGTTGTCTGATGTTGAGAATATTTTATAACCGCAGATTTAGACACTTGAATAAACTTGGGAAAATTATTACTTTTCACGGTCATTGATCAGGAAAGCATCTTTGTTCAACAAAACATGTGATTAAGTCCCTTTGAGGCCAGCACATGCTTAAACACTAATATTTATTTAAGGGTTTTGCTGATGTGAATCTTTATGCAATTACCATTTCATCTGATTGTGTTAACAATGCACAGTAATGCTTGTTTGTTCAGGAAGAAATTTTGTGCTTACAGACTTGTAATACTTGAGAGAGAGAGTGTGTAGAGCTAACACCGTATTTATGCAACAGAAGTACTATTAAATGCTATTGCTAGGTTGGGCAAACCAAGTGCATACATTATATAGAAAAAAGATAATCTTGGTAGCAAATGGTGTCTGATCATTTTCCTTAAAGGATTAAAAGTTCTGTTACTGATTTATTTTTTTTTTAAATTCGCATGCGTTTTTATTCTGAACCCAAACTAAACTAGTTTTTCTTGTATATCCAACTTTATTTCATTTAGCCAGTAGCATACCATTTCAATCTGCATGCTTTTCTAGGGAAGATCACAGGAAATGTCCTGACTGAAGTAAGAGAAAATTGAACACACACACACACACACGCAAAACCAGCGCAGTTGAGACTAGACATAGGCCAGTAATTGATATTTTAAGTTGCATGTGACACTCTTTCCTTGTTCTGTTGCACTGCATTTAGATATTGTATGGCTCTCCAGACATGCTATGCATAATTTTACGTACCATCTGCTTTACATGCCAGGTTCCATATGTACAATGTATAACCTAAACCCAATATTTTGATTGATTTGCGCTACAGTGGAGGCTTTTGTTCTTAAATTGCTGGATGGAAGAATATAGTCCTAAATAAATAATCTGACAAATGTGTTCTAGGATTAGCAAACAATCAAATTTATTTTAAAAAACTTTTTAAAGGTGTCATAATCACAAAATTCAGGTGACTTTCAACAATTCCACTAATATTGCTTCCTAGATTCAGATACTGAGAAATCTGTAAATGCTTGCTGCAATTCACTTAACAACCATAGCAATACAATGTCATAAACATGTTTCAGAGTCAGGTAAAGGACAGCAAATTTGCAATAATCTAGAAAAAGATATATCTGAATAAAGATAGACAGCACTTATTCCTCAAAACAGGATGAGCCTTATAAAGATGCTAAAAGTGAGTAATGGTTATTCAGAATCATCTCCTGGAGTTTCCTGGTACTTCATTACCTGGCTTCTTTCAACCTCATTTTAAGTATTCAAATCTTATATACTCTTCAGTTACAGGTAAACCTAAAAAATCTAACTTTCTATTTTGGAGATGCTTTTCACCAGAACATCTGGCTGCATTTCCATATGCACATATGTATAATAAGTATTGGAACACTAAAATGAAAAAAATACAAAATTTCATACCAATGGCTCTCAGGACAAAACTGAAGATTTATGCAAATATATATCCTCATTTTTAGTACTGCAGTACTCTCTTCATCCAAGCAAGCAAAGAGAATTAAGCATTGCTTTGGACCTTAAAAAACCAGCACCCCCCACCCCTCAAAAAACATCCAGTCCAAAACTCTTAAGATGGAAATAATCACCATATTCTTCACATTTGACTTGAAATGGAAGTATTATCAATAAAAATAGATTGTGGCATTACAATGTGTTAGTAAACAGCAGATAGATTGGAGAATATAGGAAGCAACAAAGCAGCTCAGAAAATTTTTCTGCATGCAATGTTCCGTAAAATATGTATCCTTTACCTCCATATATGGCACATGATAAAAGAAACATTTGAATTCACAGGGAAAATAGACAGGAATCTGTAATATGACATTTTAAAAGGAAGTTTCTGTCTAGCCTATGTAATTGCAAGGAGAGAAGAAATAACCAGTGAAGCATTTGCCCATTTTACAGGTGGGGGGCTTTTTTCCCCCATTGTAACATGAACATCTTAATCTGTTCACAGTTAAATATCAGTGGCAGATATAGTTCAATTCAATGACAATTCTACCAGATGCCTACAAATAAAGAGCTGAACAAGAGATGTAGCACCTCAAACTTCTTTTATACTTGCCTATTAACACACACTTGTGCTTAGAAGGGAAACATTATTATTGGACCATAACTGAGAAAGGTAATTTTTCTTATCAATGTAATAGTCCCATTCTTCATGGACTATGGGCATAATTCTGATACTTGACAAGTTGTTGACCACATGCAGCATTTTCAGGGTTCTTTCAATTTGAAAAAAAAATTTAAAATGTGTCTTTACACTTTCCTTTTTACGGCATTCCAAGCAATTGAAAGTGGTTATTCAGGTTACAGGAACAAGAGTAGCTTTTGCCATTTGAATATAAATATTTTTATTTGGTGTTTCATTATGTATCTGACTGCTCCCAATCTAAATACTGCACTGAACAGAGGATGTTCTATGAACTAGAACCTTCATTTGCTAATGGATTTATTTTTGCATAAAATCTTCCTTGTAGTTCATATGAATATGGGCATTTTAATTATTAATCAGAAGCATACTTTCTTATTTGTATCTGTGTTGTGAAAGAGTTCTTAAAAACGGGATAAGAAATTAATGTACATTTAGATTTTTCTCCTCCCTAGAGGGAGGCTGTTCATGAGTTAATGCTTATGCAACACCTTTCCTTACAAACTGTAGCACATTTCTCTTGTTACTTCTCTATTGAACCTTTCTGGGCCTGTTTCACAGGCCACTGAAGTCAATGGGAGCCCATCCAATTGTCTCAGTGGTCTCCCTCTGCTTCCAACTTTTTAGTGAGAAAAAAAGGTACTGGAAAAGTACAAGATACTAATCTGGTAATACTTTATAATGTCTGTGGGTAAAACAATGGGCTTCAAGTCCATCTTGATATCAAACATGTCAGGAAATCATTCCAATATTTCTCCACTGCAAAGTGGGAATGAGAATCTAGAAGACATTTTTGACACAGTGCAGCTAAATCTCTTTGGTTGAAAAGCTATCTTTTAAAAATGAAGTTTCTTTTATACATCTCTCTCACTTTGCCATCTCTCAGCCTTCTGCCCAGTCCCCTTCATTCGAAAAGTATTTGGCATTGGCCAGAATCTTCTTCCTCTGAAGTCAATTGGGAGTTTTGCCATTGACTTCAATGGGAGAGTTATCATACCCAGGATGCAAAACACAGTGAGAAAAGATATCATTGTCAAAGTAGACATTGTAAAAGTAAAAAAAAAAAAAAAAAAATTTAAATGATTTAGCAAAATCCACTTAAAAATCTCCAGCAGTAGTCAGCTTTTATATATGTTTCCCACAAGTCGCACCAGGCAGTCAAGGAGAACAAAAAGCCCCTTGCCCGGTGTCCCTGGCATTTGGTAGCCGGAGTTGAACCCCAGCCTGAGAGGAGTTAGCCGTGCGCAAACCCGAGCTTAAGCAGAGCCGCGCACTAATTTGATAGCAAACATTTTGCGAACATTAAGCCTTCCCTAAGGGACGAGCGTTTTGCTACCGGAGCCCACTGTAGAGCACGGGAGGGAGCAGCCGGGACGGGGAGCGGGCAGGGGAGCTCCGGGCACCCCCTCGCCGAGGTGCCGGGCACCGGCCGGGGCTCCGCTCTCCTCCCCGCGCAGCGGCGCGCAGCACCTGGGTGCTCCCCTCCGCAGGTAAGGCGCCCGGCGGAGCTCACTCTCTTCCCCGGACAGGGACACCGCGGCTCACGAAATACCGGACCGCGCTGACAGCCCCCGGGGACATCGCCAAAACCGAGGGGGAGAGAAGCAGAGCACAGTCCCCGGGGCGCGCCGGGGGCACCGTGCCCTTCGCGCCCCGGCCCCAGTAAAGCGCGGAGCGGAGCCACAGAGAAGGTTGTCCCCAGCACGGCAGGGCACCCTCCACACCTTCCCCGTCCCCGGGGGACCCCGGCGCGGCGCGGAGCCCCGTACTCACCGCGGTGCTGCAGGCAGCAACCCGCAGCGCAGGCGAAGCGCCCCCGCCCCGGCCGGTGCCCGCTGCGGTGCACAGACCCCGTCCCTCGGCGCCCACATCCAAGACCCGGCCGCGCAGCTAAAAGTCCTTCTGAGGAGCACCCGGCGAGCCCCGCCGCCTCCTGCCTCGGATCGCTGTCATCTCCCCTCCCCTCGCCCCCCCGCCCCGCGCCCCCCCCCGGCGGGCGGCAGCATTATAAAGCGGTCCCTAACCCGTCAGAACACGCACCGGCAGAGGTGCCGGTCCTCGCCGCTACTTACCGGGCATCCTTCAGAGCGGCGGGCGGGCGGGAGCGAGGGAGGAGGAGGAGAGAGAGGGAGGGAGGGAGGGGAAGGAGGGAGGGAAGAAGGGAGTGGGCTACTGGCGGGCTGCGCGGCGCTGCGCTGCTCGGCAGCCTGGGCAGCTCGGCAGAGTGCTGCGAGTCAGTGAGTGAGTGCCTCCGTGCGTGTGTGCGTGTGCGTGTGTGCGCGCTGCTGGACACAAGCGAGCCGAGACTCAGGCACCGAGGGGCGGCGGGAAGCTGCGGGGGAGTTCAGGGGGCGCAGCCCGCGCAGCGCGGCGCGGCAAGGTGCGGCCCAGCGCGCCCCCGGCCCCGCGGCCCCCCACGGCCCCCTGCCGCGGCGGGAGCTGCCGGGGAAGGGGTTGGGGGAGGCGCGCATCCTCCCCGGTGGCACACGCACCGCAGGCGGGGAGGAGGGGGAGCAGGGAGGAGGGATTAAAAATAACGATAATAAAAAAGCCCAATCACCAGGAAAAAAGAAGGAAAAAACCAGCAAAACTCTGTCTCTACTTCCCGGCCGCGGTTTGCGCCTCCCGCCCCAAAGCTGCGGTCCCGCGGCAGCGGCGCGCTCCCGCCGCGCCGGGAGCCGCCACCGCCCGCGGTGCAGCACGGCAGCAGCTGCCGCTGCCCGTAGCGCCCAGCTGAGAGTCGAAGCCTCTCCCCGCGCACGGAGGAGCCTCCCTCCCTTCCTCCCTCCCTCCCTCCTTCCCTCCCTCCCAGCCCGCTGAGGCGGGCAGCGCAGGTAGGTGCTGCTGGCTCGCCCGGCGGCCGAGGGAAGGGCAGGGCAGGGCCCTCCGCCGGCGCTGCGCGGGGCTCAGCGGCCCCTCCGCGGGCAGCGGCCGGGCTCCCCCAGGCACTGGGGCGGCGCTGGCAGGCTGCCCCCGCCGGGACGCGGCTGGAGCGGGGCGAAGCGAGGGGCGGAAAGGAGGGAGCCGGCTGCCTACGAGAGCTGCCGGCGGGCCCCAGGAGCAACGGCGGCGGAATGAGGAAGCAGCGGGGAGGGCCCGCCTCAGCCGGGCAGCGGTGCAGTGCCCCATCGCACGCCAGCAAACGCTGCTTCCCCCGCTCGGCTCACCTTCTGCTTGAGCGGAATGACCCGCTGAAGAGGACCGAGGACAGTGCATCATTACTGCCTGGTTTCGTGGGGGAAGGAGGGGGGGAGCAGGCGGAGAAGGGAGGGAGGGCATAATTATAACGATCACAGTGAAAGGGGAAAAAAAAGCAACACGCACACCAAAAAAGCCCGTTCTCGGGAGAGAAATCAAAAATAGCCGTAACAGCATTGAAAGTTGCTCGCTTTGTGATTTGCATTATAACGCTGCCGCTGCTGCCTGTCTCCTCCAACAGCGTACCCAAGAAACATGCAAGATGGGAGAGAGGGAGCTATATACTTTTTGTGTGCTTTCTCTTCCTGACAGTAGTTCTCTCATTCAATCTCTCTTTCAAAAAAACCCCCAAAAACCCCAACCGACCCAAAATCCAACCCCCAAACCCAAACACACACATACCCCACTTGCTGGAGAGGTGGCTCCAGGTGGTGGTTTCTGAGTTGCAAGTAGAGTTTGCCGGGGGGTGGGGGAGTGTAGAGGACCCCTGCGAGCGCTCCCCCTGAGTTTTGGGGCCTCGGGTTTGGCACCGCGGGGGAGGAGGGAGCGGACGCTCATGAACGCCCGGGGATCCCGGGGGGCGACCAGGTAGTACCCCGGCCCCGGTATCTTGGAGATATCCGCGGAGGGCCGCTGTGCGCCGCGCAGCTGCTTGCTGTACCAAGCGGACGCGCCGTTACCCGCGCAGGTTGCGCCGGGCGGCGCGGGGCGAGCCGGCGGGCGCGGAAGGCAGCGCGGCCGCGGAGCGCAGCACCCGAGTCCGAGGGCGTAGGACGCCCGGGGGCGCGGGAGGCCACCGGCTGCTTTCCCTCGCTCCTCCCGCTGTGGAAATCAAGCTCAGTGATAAGTGGTGCTGTTTGCGGGAAAAAGATTGGATAAAATCTAACTTTTATTTACCAACAATTCATGCCCTGATGAAAAAACGGCACCAAACCTTAACCCAGATTACGCAGTTACATGTATCGAGGCGGAGGTAGCGTGGCTGTTTGCCAGACCTATGATCCATTAACCTCTTTAGCTCATTGTTGGCAGGCAACAATAGCACACGATCAAATTCTTATATTTTAAAGACAAGCCATTTTCTTTTCATAGTAAACTCCCCTCTCCTATGTTGCAATTGAAAAGGGTGTCTTCAACAATAAAAGTAATAAGAAAGAAATATACTGTGGGGTTTTTGCTACTTTGTGTTCATTTTATGAGTAAAAACATTGTGCTATGCTTAAGGTAATATGTAGAAAGGTGGACAACAGCGTATGAAAAATTCTTACTTTATAACATAATTTTGGATAATTTTACCTTCACCATTTAATTATGTATTATTTAGACTGTGTACCATTTAAAGTTTTAGTTCCAGTTCTTTTACAGAGAGAAACCAAGCAAAACCGAACATAATCAAAATTAGAGTATGAAAATAGGATATATAGGGCCTTTTTTTCCCTTCCATGTATGTTATAGATGTATATACACATATATATATGCCCTTTAATCCAAATACATTCTGTCTGAAGTTATATATTCATACATAAATGTGTGTGCACATGTACATGCTGTATATATATGTACACCCATTATATAAATAACATACTTCAAAATAATTTTAAAAATTAGTGTAGAAAATGAGGATAGAAAAGAAGCAAAGCTAAAAACACAGCTCTCAACCCCCTGCTGAGCGCTATAAAAAAATGCTACCACTTGGAGGAGAAATCACAGAATCACTGATACAGAAAGAATATGAAAGTTATACTTTGCACCTTATTCTTTACACCACCAACTTAGTTAATAGAAATACATCTGTGGAAAAATGGAAGTGCAATGTTTTCTGGGTTTTTTTTGGCCTAGGACATTCTGACATTAGGCTGTGGTCCTAATTGCCATGTGTCAAAATATTTGTTTTGGAAAGTCTGCATTCAGAGAAGTTGAATCTGGCATTGCTAAATCGAGCTGCTTGGTCTGGGAGTAGAAGATAATATGTGTAAAAAAGATGACTGATTCTATAAGGATCTGGGGAGAAGGAATGGGAAAGGTGATGGTGATGGGGAGTAGCGCTAGCTGGGTGACAACAGCGAATACAAGAAGCTGGTACATTACAGAGGAAACTGGGCCTGGAAACAAAATCCCATCTCATGTGAAGGAGGCAGCATGAAAGAAGACCTTAATCTCCTTTCTCATGGTCAGGCTGTGCTGTAAAACACATCCCATTGCTCATTAGGGGATGAGGAGTGCAGGATAACACCTACATCCTCTCAAGACCTCCACACATTGCTTCTAAATCCTCTGTGGCTTAGGAAAAGTCCTCCCAGAAAACAAATATGAAACTTTGGGAAATGCTAAAAAATCCAAGTTCATGGGACTCGCCCACTTCCTAAAGGATGTTTATTTGTTCACCCCAAGGAAGAAGGTTTAAGGGGTGGTTTTTGTCACCCTAACCAGCTCCTCAGGCATAGTCAGCTGGCACTATGCTGTCTTAGCCTGAAGAGAGAAAGGCCCAAGACTCTTTGCTGGCTATTTTATGGTTTTAATCTGAGCAAATGAAGTCTTGATCCCATTTTCATTAAGATCAATAACAAAATCAAGAAGTGACTGATACATTAGCAGAATGTTTTCAGTGCATGAGACTGCCTGGCTTCAAGAGCAGACATTTGGGATGGGAAAGAGATGGAAATCTACACTATATAAATAGTGTTAAATTTAGGCTATATTTCAACCTGTTGTGGCAAGAGTAGTCATTAAAAGCTCAAAAATGAATGAGTGCTTACCACTACTGTCGATAGCCTAGTTAAATATTGAAAGGAGGTGTATTTTAGTGGGTTGCTTTTTCACTGTGTTTTCTTCACCAAGTCCAAAGTGTTTTCTCTTTACTTGAGAGTTGCCTGCCATAATATGGGAGAGGTATAAGCCATCACACACTGGTCCCTCTTTGCATATGTTGTGTAGGATAATCACATTGATATTAGCTGATGCGAAACTGTGAAGTTCCTGACTATCCAAGCTTCCCGCCTTTCACATGGTACAAAAATAGCTGATAATTTGGTAGCCATTGTTTTAAGGAAATACAAAGTTGAATCCTCTGTTCTTTAATAAAGTTTTTTTTAAAATTTATTTCCTTTTCTACTACAAGGTATATTATCCAACAGCTTTATTGTATTTATTTTTGGTACTGTAACTTGAAGTGGTATGTATCATTTATTACAAACAGGCTTTGATAATAAAATAATAATGAAACCTGACGTTGTCTGCAAAAAAGCAAAGGTATCAACAATAGATAAGAATGGTAAGATTTAAATGCCCAGCCTTTATTACATTTGCTATGGCTGCATTAGCTTGTAATCTCATTGACCCCTTTAAAACAAGTGAGCTTTTTGATACTCAAGAGGATTTTCTAAGAAAGTCAAAATGATGGACAAAATGACACTGATTGGTACAGGATGGTTACTCTTCCTTGTATCTTGGTAAGGAACCGAGACAGTAACTTGAAATGGTGGTATTTTGACAAAATATGAAATTCAGTTCACAATCCAACATCTGACCGTTAAAAGCCATGCTGTTTTGTCACATGTAGATACACGGTCTCAGTTGTTAGAAAATAAGGTACCTAACGGTCATAGGAATATGTTCTACCTGCATTTTCAGTTTAAAATTCAAGTTTGAGTAATAGTTCTGGCAATTAGAATAAAGTGTTGCTTTATTTTTTAAACATCTGGTCCATCACAAAGGTATGTTTTATGTAATTATATCCCAATTTTTCATTTTTGCATTCTGTTCCATGTGAAAGGTCTCATACCCCATTTTTTTATTAATATATGGCAAGATGTCTTATTTAAAAAAAAAAAAAAAGGAAAAGAAATTTGTGCCCTTCAAGAGCTTAATAAAAAGTTAAGGTGTTTAAGGATCTTATAGGATTATGTAAACTCATGCATTACAAGAATACATATAATTTTTAAGAAATCTAACTGATATACTTCTGTTAGGTTGGAACTTGCCATCATAACCAATAAAAACATGCTTCACTGAATCAGTAAATACTATATTTTTGAGCTGTCTGCATATTATTGACTTTTCTGTTTTCTGCAAAGCATTACATCAGAAGTCCCTTCCCCCCTTTGTTTTCATACCAGAAAAATCAATTCAAATCTTAGATATACAAAGCAACAAAGGTAATCTAACCTTGATATAGTTCAGAATTTATACCATCTCCTTCTTTATTTTGTGGAAGCTTTGCTTTGCAAGCTTATCTGCAGCACCTGAGAGTTTTGACAACTCTTTCTAAATATACAGGAAAACATACTAAACCATAATAGGTTGAGAGACAGCTTATTTAAAATCATAGTGAAATGTGACTAGCATGTTAAAGAGGGACTTTCATGTTGGGAAAAAAAAATCCAAAGATACTAGGCTTAGAATCAAATTCTGCCTTCCAATGTCCATGCATGACTCCCTTTAGGAAGGAAAAAAAAGAGATATGCAAAGACCTAACATTAATTTTAATAGAAGATCAATGGATATGTGCAGTTATTTGGTCATTGGGCACCCTTGCTAGTCACTATTTTCACAGGTTTATGATATTTTTACTGTTCCATTCAGTTCCAAATTAACATACAAGGCCTACTGAGTGTTGTTTTCCATTCAGATAAGCATTGACAAAATAGCTGAGGTTTGCATGTAAGAGGAATAACTCTCAGCTATTTTACTGCCCCTTCTGTGTTTCTTCCTGACATTGTCATTATCTTGTGCTGCTTGCATCTTCTTATAAATTTCCTAAACTTCAGTGATTTGACCTGAAATTCTATATGCTGGAGCTCTGCCTCAGGCTGCATGTTCTTAGCATACCTGACAAATGGCTCAGCTATATCCAAGGACAAGATTGAGGGACATTATTTTATTTTATTTCTTGTTAATGCATTCCTTGTAAGACTCACTTTTTAAGAACTCTAGGACCTGCAGGCGATGGAGGAGAGACATGTAAGTTAGCAGGGTGATAAGTATTAGTTTAGTTGAGGACCCTTTGAAATCTTCCTACAAAAATAATTTAATTTTTTCCAGTTCATGAACACTTGAAAATTCAGTTCACACATGCTAAATAGCAGTTTGTTAGTTATGCAGCTAATTGCATATGTTTAGCTGTTCTCCAACCAGGTATATTCAGATGTTGCCTTGCTTTGTCTCTCCAAGTGCTGTTCTAAAGCAAGAGGGTCTGTCTTTTCTCTGTTCTTCATTGGGTTAGAACCAAAGCTGCGCTGAGGAGGAGACTGGTTCAGCTGAGCACAGGAGCACAAGAAGTCTTCCCTGGATTTCTTGGGATGAGGGAGCTGGCAAAGATGAAGTGACAGGGATTTCAATGGTAAAAAGTATGGGAGAAAGATCTGAGACCTGGGAGGAACTGGTAAGGAAGAGACTGAACTCAGATGACTAACCACTAGGCGCAGGAAAGGAGCATGGGAAGAGACAACAGATCTGGCTGTGTGGCAGTCAGATGGGAAAACTATGTGAGAAGTTTATAATTTTGGATATGCTGATAAGGAAAAAGAAGAAATCTAAATACTGAAGACCGTAGCTGGCTAAGTGAAAAAAGTCAGGTGGAAACAAGCCAGTGAAGATGTGAAGATGAGAATGAAGTCCCAGAAGTGGGGGAGAGAGCGAGAGAACTGGAATAAGACATGAAGGCAGAAAAAGAAACAGAAAAGTCTGTAATACTAGAGCACACTGCCATGCAGATCTTGGAAATGAACCAGCCATCCCAAACCTCAGCATTTCGCTGTTATCAATAAATATCTGTGAAACCTGTTGGCAAAGTGAGCTCCTTGCTCTCCTCTGGTGCTGCTCTACACAAGGGGTGACCATCTGTTACCATTGTCAAGCCTGACATTAGCTCTACTGGCAGAAACATATTCTGTAGACATCTTTCTGACCTCAGTGATGAATCTTATTGGTATCAGGCCATTCTTTGAAATATTTATGCTCATTATTTTTTGAAGATTAGAAAAGGTATGGAAAATGGAAGGGAAGGGAAAGAGAGAGAAGAAGAAAAAGGAAAGGGAAAGAAGGGACCCTTCAATTCTTATTACAATAGAGTGTTGCTGTCATGTATAAGGCAACATTAGAACTGAAGTAACCTTTACTAACTCTATTCATCTTCTCTTTCCCTACTTATGGATATACATTATAACACATTTTAAAATTATAAAACCATGTAATGTTTTTTCTTCCATCAGCATAGGACATCTCTCACTGGAGGAGATGAGTCCTGCTCAATGACTAAGTAGCTGTGTAATGCTTTGTTTTATCATAGAATCATAGAATACTTTGGGTTGGAAGGGACCTTTAAAGGTCATCTAGTCCAACCTCCCCTGCAATAAGCAGGACATTTTCAACTCGATCAGGTTGCTCAGAGCCCTGTCCAACCTGACCTTGAATGTTTCCAGGGATGGGGCATCTACCACCTCTCTGGGCAATCTTTTCCAGTGTTTCACCACCCTCATCATAAAAAAATTTCTTCCTTATATCTAGTCTAAATCTACTCTCTTTTAGTTTAAAACCATTACCCCTTGTCCTATCACAACAGGGCCCTGCTAAAAAGTTTGTGCCCATCTTTCTTATAAGCCCTTTTTGAAGTACTGGAAGGCTGCTGTAAGGTCTCCCTGGAGCCTTCTCTTCTTCAGGCTCAACAATCCCAACTCTCTCAGCCTGTCCTCATAGGGGAGGTGCTCCAGCCCTCTGATCAGCTTCGTGGCCCTCCTCTGGACTCGCTCCAACAGCTCCATGTCCTCCTTATGTTGGGGGTCCCCAGAACTGGATGCAGTACTCCAGGTGGGGTCTCATGAGAGTGGAGTAGAGGGGCAGGATCACCTCCCTCGACCTGCTGGTCACGCCTCTTTTGATGCAGCCCAGGACACGGTTGGCTTTCTGGGCTGCAAGCACACACTGACAGGTCATATCCAGCTTTTCATCCACCAGTACCCCCAAGTCCTTCTCCTCAGGGCTGCTCTCAATTCCTTCCTCCCCCGGCCTGTATTGCAGGGGGTTGCCCTGACCCACGTGCAGGACCTTGCACTTGGCCTGCTGAACCTCATGAGGTTCACATGGGCCCGCTTCTCAAGCTTGTCCTGGTTTCTCTGAATGGCATCCCATCCTTTAGGCATGGCAACTGCACCACTCAACTCGGTATCGTCAGCAAACTTGTTGAGGGTGCACCCAATCCTGCTATCTATGTTATTTATAAAGATATTAAACAGTACTGGTCCCAGTACGGACCCCTGAGGGATACCACTTGTCACCTATCTCCATCCGGACATTGAGCCATTGATGGCTACCCTCTGAATGCGATCATCCAACCAATTCCTCATCCACTGAACAGTCTACCCATCAAATCCATATCTCCCCAATTTAGAGAGAAGGATGTTGTGGGGGACTCTGTCAAAGGCCTTCTATTTTACTTGGCCTTTGGGAAGATCAGACACTTTTAACCAATTTGTTCAAACTCTACTGAGAAAAATATTAATTGCATCTTCAGATGATACCAGTCATATGGCATCTGCGTACCTCACAAATGAATATTAATTTACTTTCACAGTGCTTCCATCTTTCCCATTGTAGAGATGAGAACTGAGACATAACAAATTAAAGCAAGAGTATTCACCAATTTTAAGTGTAAATGTAAATTGTCTAGGAATTAGCATTTTAGTTGTTGAAAGGCTATTGTGTGCTCACTTCAGCTGAGAGGTGAGCACTTCTACAAATGACACCCAGGCTTTTAAGTAGGTCATCCAAAAATAAAATACTCATAACTCGTGAGAAATATGTGAATAGTTCAGTTTTGGTGGTTTTTCCAGCATCCCTCTGGAACTTCCCAGAAATGCAAGGGGATGTGTTACCATTCAAATAGTTTAAGAATGAAACGTTCATTGAAATGTATACTGAAACTTCTTTCACTGTATACTATAATATAGAAATTAGAAAAAAGGCAGAGAGAAAACAGATGACAGCACTGTATAAAACATGTCCCACTTTATCCTCAGAAATAAGTCATCCTGTGCACTGATGAGGAGAGGTCCTGTAGAAACAAAAAGTATCTTTACAATCCTTGTATGCGGTAAGCTGGAACCCATCTATGCTTTAGACTTAGATTATAACTGAGCATTAGTTCTTCAAGCATAGTGAAAATCTAAATCCCAGAATAATCTTCTGCAAAGTTTGCTGAACATTTATTTTGGAGCCAAACTGGAAAAGTTTGTATGCTGTCTAGAAGCACCTGGAAAATTTCCAGCCTTGAAGTTGACAGCCCACTTCATTTTTGGTGCTGTCATTGCATTATTTTGAGCACTTAAAATATTGCACTTATAGGGGGAGAAAGGATCGAAGCAGAGCTAAAGAAGAGGGAAATCACTTGGAACTGCTGGAAGCTGGAAGCCTTTGCTTCTCTCTCCAAGGTTTTTAACAACAGTGATGCCAGAATGACCTTTCCTGTTTTCTGATTTGGAACAAACATTGAAGAAAAAAGCAAAACACGCCCATTTTTTTGTTTACTGCCCACAACAAGAAACTTTTTTGCTAAATAATGTCTTCAGAGAATTTCAACAGGACATGAAATGTTACAGTTATTTTCATATTATTTTTCCACTCAATCTGTAAACCACAAGTCTTTAGATTAACAAGGACTGATTGATATAAAATAGAGAGGGCTCCTTTTTCTCTACTAAAACCCACAGATGGGGACTTTTATCTGTGGGAAGTTTTGTAAAAATCACCAAATGAATATTTCCTCTGAACTGATTTCTTGTTGGTGAGGATCTTGGTCAGGAATTGCTTTGCTAGGCCAAGAATGACAGTCACCTCATTCATCTGTAATATTACCGCATTCAGCTCTGGGGTCCCCAGTACAAGACATGGAGCTGTTGGAGAGAGTCCAGAGGAGGGCTGCAAAGTTAATCAGAGGGCTGGAGCACCTCTCCTATGAAGGCAGGCTGAGAGAGTTGGGCTTCTTCAGCCTGGAGAAGAGAAGGCTCCGGGGAGACCTTATAGCAGCCTTCCAGTACCTGAAGGGGCCTACAGGAAGGATGGTGAGGGACTGTTTATCAGGGAGTGGAGTGACAGGACAACGGATAATGGGTTTAAGCTGAAGGAGGGTCGATTTAGATTAGATGTTAGAAAGAAATTCTTTACTGTTAGAGTGGTGAGGCACTGGAACAGGTTGCCCAGAGAAGCTGTGGATGCCCCCTCCCTGGAAGTGTTCAAGGCCAGGTTGGATGGGGCTTTGGGCAACGTGGTCTAGTGGAGGGTGTCCCTGCCCATGGCAGGGGGGTTGGAACTAGATGGTCTTTGAGGTCCCTTCCAACCCAAACCATTCTATGATTCTATTCAACAATTCTATGATTCCTAGAACAGCCTAGTTAAGATCAGATCTGTGGGGAATAACACTCAGGACATCGGGGTTTTCATCATTTCTGTAACCACCAGCAGTTTTCTAAGTTTACCAGTTCTGTTGGAGCCGCAGTGCAGACTGCTGTTCTGAACTTTGACTGAGCCATGTGCCTACTTGAATCAACAGATTTTGATCACAGTGGAGACGTGCTGCAGAGCTAGGCCCTCTGCTCTTCTCTATAAAATTCAGAAAATTCATCATGCACATCTTGGCACCCTCTCCTTGCTGATGTGTTTTCTCTCCTTGAACTGTCAATCCACAACAAGCTCTGGACAACGGAAACAGCTGAATTCCTTTAACTCAGACTCTAGGTTTATGGGGAAAAAAACCAGTAAATATATACAAGTATGTGTTGAGTAATGTATTTCAAGAGCTGCCTGTGAGCGTGACTGTTTACATTTACTTCCATATTTAACAGATTTTTTTTGTAACAAATCCAAACACTCAGCATCACATGCTTAGTAAATTTGCATTTCATAATACATGTAGCTGGCAGAAATAGAGAGAGATAGGTGGCACCTGCATTGCAGGTGACATCCTGTAAAGTGTACATTGTCCTTCTAGATTCCATATTTAGAAGCTGGTGTACAAATTAATCTTTCAAGTCCAATTTGGGAATCTGATCTTTGGTATTGCTCAATTTTCCCTTAAGAGTTACACATCACTAAATACATGGGTTCAGTCTCTATACATTTAGGTATTATTCAACCATATATTACCCTTTCAGGCTAATTTAGAAGCAGCGATGCCCTGGAGTCTTGCTGGTGAGAATGGAAAGGACATGTTTCATGTATAACATTTCCATCCTGGCTCAGTCATATGCCATATAATCCCACTTTTCCATCCATGCTCAAGCATATTCCATATGATCCCGTTCACAATGGGGTTAGATCTACCAACATCTCTTTTAAAAGCTTTCTTCCTATGTAGTCTAACTGGAATGCCACTGTAAAATTTTCTTGGTGTAATGGCTAGAAGCCTTTTTCGTTTCCACTTCAAATCTTTATGTTCATCTAGAATGTTTTTTGTTTCAGTACTGTCATTTAATGAGCTGTTTCTTCTTTCTTTTATTTATCCACTGATGTATTTGTAGACCTCAATCACCTCCCTCTCTGCTTCATTTTTCTACACATTTTCCTACCAGGAAAACAGTTGCAGGCTCAACTTGAAAATTTGACCTCTACTGTTGTTTTCTTCCACAGACTTCTCTGCATCTATTCTCTTTCAAGGTTACCTTTCCAGACCAGAAAACTCAATACTGTACTGCAGGCGAGGTTTAACCAGGGCCTAGTGTAATGGTACCGGTGCTTGTCTGTCTCATGGATTCACCTTTTGCAATACATTTTCAGTTTGCATTTGCCATTTTTATACTGCATCATACTGGCAATTCATTGACTATCACATCCCATTCCTACAAATAATTTCCAGCTGATGACCCCCCAGCATACTGGAGAACTTTTTATTATTAGCTTCACGTGCATGACCTTGCATTTCAATCTAGTCCTATTTCTGTTCATCTAGATCTTCTGGTATTCTGTTCCAATCTCCTCTGTCCTACCTTCCATATTCATGGCATCGGCAAACTTTATAATTACAGATCTAAAAATATGCCACATTAAGAACAATAAACCAGATGAATTCCAAGATCATATTCTGGGGAACTTGACTAGGAACCACATTCATACTGCCATCTGAAACATCCGTGTGCTGCTCTCCTTAAAAATGCATCTTTGCCAATTTTACAATTTCTCTATTAATTCTAATCATTTTTCCAAATATACTAATAGTATACCAAGTGCTACTATATGAAACATACCTATCCAATGACTAAATAGAAAAATCCACTACATTGTCTGGGTAAAAAAAAGTTACACTGTCAAAGAAATATATGGACAGGGAAAAATCTCATAATAGTTCTCAAGAAGAGAAGGGCCAGTTGTCATGTTATTTTTAATTGTAATGAAAATGCTTTTTCAGTTGTTGAAAAAAAACCCGACCAAACAAACAGAAAAACAAAACAAAACACCAAACTTATTTGTGGCTGCTTAGATATTCAAGCAAAACAGAACTTACAATTTTGATGCCAGAATAACTAAGTACTAAATGATATGTGGTGATTCTATGAAATCAAGGTGATCCTTTCTAGTTCTCTATCTGAGGACAACTGTAGCTTTCTGAAAAACTTACCTTTTGAACTGAACTTTTCGATGAGTTATGTGAACACATGGTCTTTCACTAAAATCCAAGGGTGATTCTCTCACTGATTTCAGTGGAATCAAGATTAACTAGTAGTAGTAAGTCAGTCAATTTTTGAAAAAGTGACCAAATCAAACCAGGTTTCTTGTCATAACAGGAGAGAAAGGAGTCAGGGAAAGATTATTTTTTCCAGACATTTAACAAAAAGACCAAATGACTTTTTTGTTTGTCTATTTGTTTTGACGAGCTCTAAAGGAGCTGTTATACGAAGAGTAAAAGACATAGAAGTAGGTCATCACCTAACCAAGAATAATCTACAATATGCAATAATTTCATAAATATTCTCTGAAGTCCTGTAGGCAGGATTACTATGGTGGGCAATGATTATACAAAGTTCCCATAAGGTCTTTTTACCAATTAATTATGCATCTCAGAACACGCTTTCCATATCATGTAGGGTATATGCTGTTTCCTACCCATTTCCATTATATTTTCTGTCAACATAATTCATATACCTGTATTTCTTTTGTGACTGATCATATATATTGCATAGAGTTTGAAATGGATTATTAAAGCATTCATGTATGTTGTATAATTTGTTTTGTACACAGCTGCATGAACTGCCAGCATGACCAAGCCTTGAAGAGGTGGGGTTTTTTCCATAGCTCAGGCTCTCTTTTGTAGCTTTATGTGCATATTTCCCACAGAGAAACAAATGTTCTCATATTCAACCTAAATAAGCATTTTAACAGGTATAAGTTTTGCTTATTCTTGTCAGAGCAAAATTAGATATTAATCCAAGGCCAAACAGAGTTTACAAGAATGTAATTCAGACACCAGATTGCAAAGTGCTTTTAAGTACTCCTGCACTAATTCCCTAAAGAGATAGGTCTCTTAACATGCTGAAGGGGAAGAGCTATAGAATGCGCAGTGGAAATATGGAGAATATTTCTTCCCTGTTAATTTATTATAGTGAATTGACATAATGAAGGATGACAAATAGGTCTTTTTTCTTTATCCATACAGCACTTCCCATTAAAATGTGAATGTTTTCTGTATGAGTGTCAAGAGTAACACATTTGATTACACAAAAGCCATGCGTCATGTGTTATGAATATAATATGGAGCGCAAGAGAAAATGTAATGTGTATTGCTGAGTAAAGTGTTAAAGGGGTACCAGAGGCCTACACTTTAAAAGTGAGCCTCTGCAGTGTTTGAACTCATTGAAAAATGAATATTTTTTTTTCTTCTTAGTGGAAAAAAGATATAAAGACTTTGTTTTGAGCTTTTCTTCTACCCTGTAGGTTTGAACTTGTTACTGCCATTATAAATTAGAGATAGATACACTGAAATATCCATACCTAATATATAACAACAATATGTTCTGTGTAATATAATAGTATATAATGATATATACTCTGGATATATGTAGCCTATTCATTGTTGTCTATGTATACATATAAAATATGTACACATATTAATAAACACATAGTAAAATACATCTAATTCAAATCTTCACTGAATTTGATGGAAATAATATGGACATGAATTCAACCTTGTTCATTTTAATTCCTTGTCTGGAAGCTCACTGTGAAACTTCATAACCAACTATGTAACTTGTCTAAAAGAAAAGTGGTAGTCATTAGCATTACTCATTCAGTAAAAACATCTCCATAAACAGCTTCGTATTAATAAATTGTAACAAAAATCATAGAATCATAGGACTATTTTGGTTGGAAAAGACCTTTAAGATCATTGAGTCCATCCATTACCTAGCACTGCCAAGCCCACCACTAAACCATGTCCCTAAGCACCACATCTACATGTCTTTTAAATGCCTCTAGGGATGGTGACTCAACCACTTCCCTGGACAGCCAGTTCCAATGCTTGGTAACCCTTTTGGTGAAGAAATTTTTCCTAATAACCAAACTAAGAAGCATAATTTTTTTCATGCTATATGCAGTTACAGGTATTTGATATCTATCTTTTATCAGCAAGCCTAATAGAAACAGAGTCAAAATATAGGCAAGATTTCAATAGTTAAAGTATGGTTAGTATTGTTAATTAAAGCATTTTCTTATTTGATTTTGTTGAGCATGATACAATTTTTATAGTGGTTAAGTCCAAGAGGAAGTGAAAATTACCATACATAATGCAACAAAGCTAGATCTCTGTGAACTTTGAAATAAATCCAGTCTTGAAAAAAACCCCAGCTAAATACAAAATAAATTAAATGTATTCATCTGCAGTTTGTATACTTCTGCATGACAACACTTCCATATGTTTCCATTTTTTTGTTTGTTTTTATTTATACATCAAAGAATAAGAAAAAAAATTGATTGGTTGGATTTCTTTTTTGTCTAGGCAAAGGTTCTTGTAAAGGGTACTGGGACTTCAAAAAACATGCCTACTTATGGGTGAGTGAGCTCCCAGAAGACCCACTGAGTCTAACACCATCCTAGGCCAGTTGTTTGTAGAGAGAAATTTTGGTAGGATGCAGGGAGCATTACTGATCTATTATTTTTACCGAAAAATTTTTGCCTCAGATTCAGGAGTTTTTACACTTTCAAATTATTTCTAGCTACTTATGTTTTGCTTCCCTGACAAGAGAGAAGCTGTATTGCAGCGACAGCATCACAAACATATGAGCACAACTTTCATTGGTGCCTTTAATCTAAACGACATGCGTTCACAGGTCTTGCTAATGGTCTAATTTGTATCTGAAGTCTGTTAGTGGGGTATTTTTCTTTTCCATCATGATCCTCCCCTCTGCTTTGTCTTCTTTAGATTAAAGAATCTCAATAATTTTAATGTTTATAGGCCACTACTATTTCATAAACTACTTAGCTTAAAAGAAACCAAAGCTAACACCACGGCAGTTGCAAACCAAATGTTGTTTAAAAACCTTTTTTTTTTTTTTTTTTAGTCCTTGCATGCACAGGATTACGGACAGTTTAAAGACCTAACTGAATGCCTGTTTTCCAAGTATACAAACATCATGAACAACTATAGGCTGGGCGAGGAATGGATTGAAAGCAGCCCCGAGGAGAAGGACTTGGGGGTTTTGATTGATGAGAAGCTCAACATGAGCTGGCAGTGTGTGCTTGCAGCCCAGAAAGCCAACCATGTCCTGGGCTGCATCAAAAGAAGCGTGACCAGCAGGTCGAGGGAGGTGATCCTGCCCCTCTACTCCGCTCTTGTGAGACCCCACCTGCAGTACTGCGTCCAGCTCTGGGGGCCCCAGTACAGGAGAGACATGGAGCTGTTGGAGAGAGTCCAGAGGAGGGCTGCAAAGTTAATCAGAGGGCTGGAGCACCTCTCCTATGAAGGCAGGCTGAGGGAGTTGGGCTTCTTCAGCCTGGAGAAGAGAAGGCTCCGGGGAGACCTTATAGCAGCCTTCCAGTACCTGAAGGGGCCTACAGGAAGGATGGTGAGGGACTGTTTATCAGGGAGTGGAGTGACAGGACAACGGATAATGGGTTTAAGCTGAAGGAGGGTCGATTTAGATTAGATGTTAGAAAGAAATTCTTTACTGTTAGAGTGGTGAGGCACTGGAACAGGTTGCCCAGAGAAGCTGTGGATGCCCCCTCCCTGGAAGTGTTCAAGGCCAGGTTGGATGGGGCTTTGGGCAACGTGGTCTAGTGGAGGGTGTCCCTGCCCATGGCAGGGGGGTTGGAACTAGATGGTCTTTGAGGTCCCTTCCAACCCAAACCATTCTGTGATTCTATGATTCTATGATTTTATTTTAAAGAATAAAATTACCTTATCTCAAAGCATCAAGCTGTTAGAAAGCTTTACCATCCACCAAAATCCACTGGCACAGAAGTTTATCAGAGGGTGGAAGGTTTGGTTAAACAAAATAAGGAAACTTAATGGGTCTAAAGTCACTATTTTCTTTAAACAACTATTTCTGTTTCTTTATAGAACCCAACCTTTTTGTATTTTACTGCTCAGGGTCTTTTATTTAAAGTGCTTTGTCATGTATGTCTGTTATAAGACCCTTTGTTTTGAGTGCTGACCCTTTGTAATTCATAAACCTTTTGAATTTATGTTATAATTTTCTTTGAAGTCATCACACAAATTGATATCTTTCAGTTTAATGCAATTTAATAATACAAATCCTTTAGATCACTAGTTCTTACTTCTTTTGTGTGTCCGGATCATCTTTTAGTGCCTACATTTAGTGGTTTTCACTGGATCTGAGTGTATTAAGTGAATGTACTACTACATAACGGCAGCAGTCTATCTGAACGGCTTTAGCAATCTCTCTCTAAAATGCAGGGATCAGGTTCATGCCATGAAACTGCAGACAGGGTTTGAGGCTGTGCCAGTGTTTGAAGGTCAGAAAAATTGGGGTTATACACCCAAGGAGAATGGGGTAACGCAGCCTACCTACCTGTGTGGAGCCACACAGACAGGGAGATGTCAGCTACGAGGAAAATAGTCAGTTAAGGATGACTGTGAATGAAATCTGCTCATTAAAAAGGCTGCTGCTGATATCTCATGAGCAGGGTACCCTTCACAGAATGAAACCACCCTGTTGTTACAAGAGGGTTGTGTGTGCTGCCCGGCACTTGCGAGGCTGAGGGCAAACCTTGCCAGCGGGGCGAGGGGCTGGCCGGGTGAGCTGAGGCACTCGAGCAGCCGGCCGTGAGGATGGTTGTACAGCCCGTCCAGGCACGGCTCGGCTGGGAGAGGCCGTCAGAGAGCACCTGAGAGAGACATTCTGCATTTACAATCCCTATAACAGAAGGGTGGTTTTGTCCCCACCCGTTTCTTGACAAGTTAACAGCTAATCTTGAATGGTTCTATTCCATATAATTAACACGAAGAATGAAGGGTATTAATTCAGCGCTGTGTACTGCTACAGTAAGATATATTACGCTTAGGCAGAAATGGCAGCGTGGAAAGTCACCAATACCTTTGAATGCACAGCAGCTACCTAACCCCACTGTGTTGGGTTTGCGTGGCAAGGTTTTGGTAGCGGGGGGGCTACAGGGGTGGCTTCTGTGAGAAGCTGCTAGAAGCTCCCCCTGTGTCTGATAGAGCCAATGCCAGCCGGCTCTAAGACGGACCCGCCGCTGGCCAAGGCCAAGCCAATCAGCGCCTCTGTGATAACATATTTAAGAAGAAGAAAAACACTTAGAGAGAGAGCTTTTGCAGCCGGAGAGAGAAGTGAGAAGATGTAAGAAACTCTGCAGACACCAAGGTCAGTGCAGATGGAGGGGGAGGAGGAGCTCCAGGCGCCGGAGCAGAGATCCCCCTGCAGCCCGTGGTGAAGGCCATGGTGAAGCAGGCTGTCCCCCTGCAGCCCATGGAGGAAGGATGAGGGGGTGTAGCGATTCCACCTGCAGCCCGTGGAGGACCCCACGCCGGAGCAGGTGGAGGCACCTGAAGGAGGCTGCGGCCCGTGGGAAGCCCACGCTGGAGCAAGTTCCTGGCCGGACCGGTGGACCCGTGAAGAGGGGAGCCCACGCCAGGGCAGGTTTGCTGGCAGGACTTGTGACCCCGTGGGGACCCCACGCTGGAGCAGTTTGCTCCTGAAGGTCTGCACCCCGTGAGAGGGAGTCCATGCTGGAGCAGGGGAACGATGAGAGGAGTCCTCCCCCTGAGGATGAAGAAGCGGCAGAAACACCGTGAGATGAACTGACCGTAACCCCCACTCCCCGTCCCCCTGTGCCGCTGAGGGGGGGAAGGTTGAAGCCGGGAGTGAAGTTGAGCCCGGGAAGATGGGAGGGGTGGGGGGAAGTGTTTTAAGAGTTGATTTTATTTTCTCATTCCTCTACTCTGTTTTGCCTAGTAATAAATCAGATGAATTCCCTCTCTAAGTTTGGTCTGTTTTGCTCGTGCCGATAATTAGTGAGTGATCTCTCCCTGTCCTTATCTCGACCTGCAAGCATTTCGTTATGCCTTTTCTCCCCTTTTTGGTGAATGAGGGGAGTGAGAGAGCGGCTCTGGTGGGCACCTGGCCTCCAGCCAGGGTCAACCCACTACACCCCACGTACCGATAAGCCCACGTAGTAGCTGCTGCTAGATCAGACAAATCAGAGAGTTTTCTCTTGTGGTCTGAATGAGGAGCAGCAATGGTCTCTGTAAAATTTCAGCGGTGTTTACTTTTTTTTTCTAAATAAGAATATTTCTTCATGAGAGTTGGAACTGGTCAATCTATTATGTTTATTTTGTGTCACATAGTGTCCTTTTATGTGTCTCTCACTTTGTATCTGTTCGCTCCTTCAATATTTAGTAACATCATATGAAAGTATTATAGTAACGCAGCTTGCAGAAAGCAAGCTTTTGAAATGTAGTGGCAGGCACAATAAGTACTTATTTTTCCTATTAAGGCACATATGTCTTGAAATAATTATATACAGTTTTCACCCAAGGATGTGATATGCTGCTGAAATAAGTCCACTAGGGCTTATTGTAAATGGTATTTTTGCGGCTTGTTTCCTTATGCTTTTGTCATTCTGCACTTGATTTAGAAAGAGATTCATGGAAAGTCATAATTATTTTAAGAAGGCAGCAGGGAAAGTGTTCTTTCACCATGTCTATAAATCTTTACTTATGCTCTACAGAGAACTCTGCTCCCTATGTCTGCTTTACCAGTGTAAGAGGAGTATATCATAATGCCTTGAGTTGTCAGAGCTTCAGGAATCTTTATAATGTGAGATCACAAGTGGAGACAATTTCATTGTAATAGTCCTGGCAACAAAGGAAAAAGGATACCAATTCAGCTGGCACACTGACATGATAGCAAGGATATGTTCTTTCGGAGAGTTAAAATATGTGTGGGATTGGAATGTGTGGGTATATATATGTATGTATACACACACACATATATATACATATATATGTATAGCTAGGAAGCTAGTAAATCTGAGAATTAGAAAAGGAGATGACTACTGAAAATATGGACTATTTTGGGGATAGTATTTCTAGAAGAAAGCAGGATGTAAAAATTGCTCCCCTCAGAATGGTAAATAACTGCCTTTCAGAAGAAGAAAACACTGTTTCTCCTGATGAAGTCCACAGCAGATAGCAGCTTGGGCTATTGCTTTTCATTCTCCTAAACACACCTTTTCAAAAGACAATTTTGCTTTTCTTTTTCTCTTCTACAAGGAACTATCCCTTTGTAAGGCTTACAGCCCATCAGAGAAAAAGTGTAGTTCTGGTGGTTAAATATGGACACCGAGTTCTTGTGGAGGCTAGGGAATCTTTTTCACTGGAAATTTGGAGAGCGGTGTAGAGAAATAATTGTCAGGAATTTTTTAGGCACAGCTAATTCTGCTTTGGGTAGCAGTTAAGCTAAATGATTTTTTATGGTTCTTCCACATTATTTTTTTTTAAGCTTTCTATGAGATTATGCTGGTAAGCAAAAACATCTGAAAACTGTTAATCAAAATCACTTTTTTTTTTAAGAGCATCACAATATTTACTGCCTCTGTTTATGTAAAGTCACCTTATGGTCATTTGTAAGGAATTAGTTGTACCAGAATGGATGTCTCAAGGACCTGTCTATAGTCTTAGTGGTTGCTCTGCAAGATGGGTGTGTTGCACAGTAAATACTGTATTCTGAGTACTTTTAATGATATGAGGTAAGAATTAAATAAAAAGAACATGAAATATTCAAATTGTTGGATTCTGACATTCAGATATTTAATTTTCATACATTATTTTTAAAAATGGGACACCTAAATAATAATAATAAAAAAATCTAGAGATAGTTGAGAAAAATAAAATTTAGGTCAGTCAGAAAGAACAGCTGGAGTGCCAAAACATTTTTGATGGGTTCCAGTCTACAATTTTCAGACATATAAAAATTTTTAAATATGTCTTAGTGGTTATGTAAAGAAAGCTTTGTCCATTGCTATAGCAGATATTTAATGTATAGCTCGCTCTCTTTCCTTTTCCTTTTCTTTTCATTAGTAGTATGACCAAGAAAAATTAAGTTCTTCCGCACTCTTGCCTCATCACTTTTTTTATTCATTAAGCATGATAAACATATATAGTGTAAGTGTGTATCCTTCCTGAGTGAAGAGTTTGCAATAAAAACTGTTTTATTTACACTGGGGTAAAATCTAGGAGCATTCTTTAATGTCAATCTTTCATAATGGTCTTACAACAGAAAAAAAAATTACTTGCAGGAAATTTATTCTGCAGATTAAATCACTTACTTCTTTTGTTACCTCAATAAAATATCAGCAAGTAATAATTTTGCTGAGGCATGTTATACTTTACTTGACAGTTTAGGAAAATTTGAAATCTTCTAGTTATTACAGTACTATATTTTTAGAGTATTCAGTATTACAACATGAAAATGTCCTCTTTGTAAACTGAAAAATAGCCTTTCTTTACAAGATGTCCACACAACAAAATTTATTTTTCCAACAAACTTTATAAAAAAAGTCTCTAGTGATTTCCTGGTGCCAGCTATAAATATTCTGTATATAGTTTATGTGTACTTAATTTAAGAAAAGACTATTATGACTATCAAAAATACTAAATATGTATCTGAAGTCATTGAGTGAAAAGAATTAATTTTATTATTTTTCCTCTTCTAAATTTCAGAAGTTTTCCAAAATCTCAGTAGAAAAAGAAACAGCTGTTATGCCCTCCTTCATGACTGTGCAGCTTTGATGCGTCAAAACCCAAATGAGTTCTATCATATAAAATACCTTTTCCCAATTAATACTTAACCCAACTACTGCCAAGACAGATTTATCTCCAAAAACATTAATTGACTGACAGAAAAAAATAGAGAAAGAACGAAGCACTTGATGTCAGAGTAGAGCAGAAATTGTTTTTGTGAAGGCCCTTTTTTATGTAATAGGGCTTTACTACACACTCTTATTAATAGTTTTTGTTTCCAGCAATGTGCAAGTAGAGATGTTGGTGCCACTGGCTAGAGGCACTAGAATGTCTAAGATCTAGCCAAACGTGATTGCCATAAACTTGGGAGAACCTGCTTTTGTAAGACTGTTACTATGCTTTACCAGCCTAACTTGTGTTACTGGTTCTGTAATCCTCCTCCTCCTATTGTCAATGACTTAGTCGGACCTGGTCGCTTCTGAGATTATGAAAAAGTCCTGAAGTGTTAAGTAATGGTTGTTGGCATTAGAAATATTCTACGTGAATCTGGTTATTTTTGTGTGTTCCTTAAAGAAAGTTCATCACGAGATTCATTGTGTCTCATTTAAAACATTTCTTATATCAAACTTAAGTAAGTTCAGACATAAGGATTTCCTTTTTCCTCTAGATGCCAGCCTCATATAGAATGGAAAATGGAAATCTCATAGATCTAAGTCTGTGTAGTGGTCCCCAGTCTTAAGCATGAAATAACGGCTTATATCAGTCTTAGCCCTGCTGAAGACAACAGGTAGAGTGAAATCAACCCACCTGAGGATTCTGGTGTAGCTGCCATTCAGGTTAGGACACAGCCCTTCTCATACTCCAGATAGATGTGCCAAAGAAGTACTTGTTCATTACAGTTCAAAATCTTTACTGAAACACATCACTTGCCAAAGTTAATGGGAATTGCATTTGTCTAAGGACTATATATGTGTCACATGTGCAGGACTAAGATATTTCCATCTGCTCTCAATGCTTAGTACTCAACTTCCAAAAAAGAATCAAACTTCGCAATATATTTTCCTTAAGATCTGTGTATGTGATGTTTTTCTTAATTAAAAAAGTACAACCCGATTATATTTTGTATGTGTGGGTAGTTGAATACATAAACAGAAGAGTAAAAGCTTGTATTCAACCATAACAGGCTTTCAAAGCAATTTCAAGGAAACAAACATCATATGTCATGCCTTTTTTTTTTTTTTTTTTTTTTAAAAAAAGCGACATGCCAAGCTGTTGAAGCTTGGCTTTTCATTCCTCTGGTCGTAAAATAGCTGCTACGTTAGCTAGCTCTCCAATATAGGTGACTTAGGCAAAATTACAGTTTGGTGCATTCAAAATGGAATCGACAACCAGTTCAGAGAGAGGAAGAGTGGGTTTCTAATATGAAAAATTGTCTGCTTCCTCGAATTTTACCAGTCATGTCATGTTACATTAGACAGAGTAATAGAACATTAGCTGTGTAATGAGACATGACTGCTAAAATGTAAAGGAGAACACACTTTCAGATTGGCTAGTTCTGTTGAAAGTGATAGCTTGCATCTAATCTGCAACGCTTGTAGATATTAAGCAAACCAGCTGTTTGTGAATTCCAGATCGCTTGGAAATTGGAAGAAGTGTCAGATACATTATCAACTTCTCAAAACATTTCTGTATCTTACTTTTGGTTTCTAGATAAAAGGAGGGTTTTGAGAAACAAAATTATGAGTTATTTTCATTTAACACTTCACAGTTTTTCTTAGATCCTTTGGGGCAAAACTTCAATTGAATTAAAAGGGGTTTTGTTTTACTGAAGTCAGCAGAGCTTCAGACATTTAAACAATTTTAAATCCAGTCTGTTTTACAAAGGTGCAACTGCATGAAATTTGATAGTACTTAACAACATTGGTCCAAATTTTTTTCCTTGTTATGAGATAATATTTCATTGCAACTAAAATATTTCATAGAAAGTCTTCACAGAAATTTTATCAGGAAAGAGGAAGGTGGAGATTTTAATTTCAGATTATTGTGAGTAAAGATCTGACCCTTGAACCTCAAGGTATGAGGTGTGTTCTCTAACCACTGAGATGCCAGATATTTTGAGGTGTGCTAGATGGTCTCCTCTGTTCTGTGATGGATTTCAAAAGGTTTTCTTTCCTCTCCTTTTTCAATCACTAGTAAACAAAAGCAAATTTCAGATCCCTGATTTTTTTTTCTGTGCTAAAACTGTGGTTTTCAACCATATCTCACATATCTCACAGAGAATCAAACCGTTTCAAAATCTGAACATTTCTAATATTTTTTCTTTGCAGTACTAGTACTTGTCACAGCAATGCTCTGCATCACACAGAAGCCTCTAGAACTTGATCACGCTCATAAATTGCATTTTTTATCTGGAAAGGGGGAACAAAATGGTTGGCATCTAATAATGGACCCTTAAAAACTAGGCACTAGATTTATGTTTTGACTGTGTTGAATAACAGTGACACAATAAATGATGAAAATAACCCCAGCAGTGGGAATGTGAGATTAATTTTCTCAGTAGAAAGAACATTAAAAAAAGGAAAGATTACATATATGGAAATGCACATCTAGAGAAAGTCAGGAGATGCAAGCTTCTGATGCTATCAAATCAATCTGCTCATTATGTCCCTTACATTTAATATTTAGAAAAGTGATTCTACTTTCAAGCACTCTAGTTTATTCAGAGTGCTGCCATTTTATTAAGATGTGTGTGCTAGGCAAATCTAGCTTCCTCTGAAATCACTAGGAATAGTCAATCTTATAAACAGCAACTCATACTCAGAACAGGAAAGAAAAAAACAAGAAAAAAAAGAGACTGATTTTTGCAATGCTGATTGAAGATGAACATTTAGAAGGAAAACGGAACAGACTGAGTCTATGAGCTGTTATGTACGTAGTTTTTTGTGAAAGTTTCTCATTTATTATTACTGTGCAATTACAGTCATATATCTGTACCAACCATAATTTATCATCAGTGTAGATGAATTGCCAATACTTGGCTTCCTCTGAGGAGAAAATGCCAAACTACAGAGCTGAATTATATTATCAAGCAATGTACAAGTTTTTAGCTGTTCTGCCTTTATTTGCATCTTGGGAATCACATTGCTAAACCCTCATATGGCATCTTGAAAGAGCACCCTTTTATGACTATATTTTTTCCTACATATACTTATTATTTAAATTGAAGATGTCTCTGCTTAACTTACATTTTTAATAGCAGTGAAATCCTTTGGGTTCTTATTAGATGGAATCTAAGCACAAAATTCTCTCATCTGCTCTGCTGTACAGATCTTTTATTTGAAGGCTAAAAAAATCTCTTTTATATTTGCAGTTGTGGTTACAGACTGATATGCTGATGTCTTTACATTGCCAAAATGACCAAGTTTTGTATATACAGTTGAAGTCACAGTCAAATAGGCAAAAAATGAGAGGAGAAATTAACGTACGGTTTCTTTGGATCCTGGTATAAAGTTCTACACTTACAGATCTCTTGGAATTTCTATTCATAAAACAGAACTTTCTTCAAGTTCTGGTACCTTTTTTTTTTTTTTCTTTTTCTGAGAGTTTTGAATTGATCTTAGTAAAAGCCTTGCACTGGAAACAGATCCAGAAGCAGGACTAGCCATCAGACCATGCTTAGGACATAGATAAAGATACTGTAGTTGTAAAGAGTATTTTATTTTAAAAAATAGCTCCAAAAGACTGCATGCCTAGCCTTACTTCCAGCAAGACAATTTGTTTACAACTTCTCAATATAGATTTTATCATGGAAGGTATGTAAATATACAATAGCAGAATTTGGAACTGTATTGTCAGGGCAGCTCATTAAAGCCTAGAAGGAAACCCATTACAGACCTTGCCTGAAAGCCATCTTTCCTACTCTATTGACTTATGATGCTGACCAGAAATTGGCTAACTATGATGTCTAGACTAGTGAGAGCTAGAGACAGCTGTCACTGAAAAAAAAAAAAAAAAAAAAGTGATATTGGAAAAAAGAGTGAGAATCATTAAGTTATTAAGCTATATAATTGCAGGATCTTTTGTCCATCTAAAATCTCATTATTATTATTATTGTTGTTGTTGTTGTTGTTATTACTGTTATTATTATTTACATAGGTAGATGCACACACTTTGTAGTTGCAGGGGATTCCATCGTAAGATTACTAATGAAATATGCAGTGATTTTTGTGGGAGTGCAACATTGTACAAATCACTATGTAATATAGAGATATAGAGTCTTTCTCACTGCAGGCAATAAAATAAAACAAAAACAAATATAAAAAATCTAGGCTACATAATTGAAGTTCCTCTTCATTATTCTGACATTAGCTAGCCTCAGGCTTTAGAATCTGCTCAATGTAATGAATCGTTAAGATTGCAGTTGGACCAAGGAGAAGATAACACCTCATTGTACTTTGTTGTTTGCAAGATTTTAACAAAATAACAGCTGCTGTCTTAGATTGTGGATGATTTAATTTTTAAACACTTGTTCCCAACCTTTAATTTTCTGCAAAACAACCACATAAATTATTAATTCATCTATATTTCCTCAAGGCGAACTAGACTTAAGGTCCTTCATAAATATTTAAGAATTCTACTGCAAAATAAACAAAAACTTTCACTTAACTTTTAATTGCAAGTCCCAAAAATCAGAAACAGGATCATCAATAACAGTAAAGATAAAAATTTCAGGTAGAAGCACGTTTTTGTGAAAGGATCCAGCCTTTTTAACTTGTGGAAATTCAACATGCTTTCGCACCAAATTTGCAAAACGTGCATTTCATTAGCAATAAACTCTAGAAGAAAAGGGCCTGTGTTCAAATCTAATCCAGTCTTGACTTGAAAGGCTCTCTACTGGTTCCCAGGAGCATGAAGTGCAACACATATGTACACCTGTGTATACGCTTTCTCCGGGAAGACATCTGTCGGTATTAATACAGTGTACTCTCCAGGCCCAAATCTGAGTTGCTATTTAATTCTGGCACTGGATCTGAGAAGTGAAGGCGGTCTCAAGTTTCAGGGCTAGCCTAACGTAATTTCTAGCTGCCAACTTCTCCCCTTTCCCTAAAGCAATTGTTCTAATAACTATGGATCACTGCATTTGCTATAACTCATCCCCTCACCAGAACAGTCCTCACCTGCTGGATAAAATAGCTCTCTGAACCCTTTGGAATGGCACAGAGATTGCAGAAAAATTAAGATCTGGATGCTGTGAATGAAAACAAATTTAATTATAACCTTTTTTATTTAGTATTTTCTTTTTTTCTAAAAGTGTACTTTCCCATACAATTTGTCAGGATTTTTTCCCATATTACATATGAGAAAAATACTTTAGAAACATATTTCAATGTTTTCATGTTTCAGTATGCTTTGAGATACATCTAATATTTTGAAAATATTCATTAGTTGAATTTATGAATTTAGGCATAAAATAATCTTTAGAAACTTTTTTTTTTTTTTTTACCCCCTAAGATAAAATTAATGAATTGATTTTGAAGGTTCAGGTCATACCTCACCTCATTTAAGAAATAATTGTATGGAGACAGTAACTAAATAAAAGTTTCAGTCATTATTCCAAAGGAAGGAAAAGAAAAAGACTCTGCCATACAATGCAAAAACTTAGTGTCAGCATTTTCTGTTTTCCCCTAGGAATGTAATAATATTATTTCCCTAAAAGGTAAAACTTGGTAAAAATCCAAGCCTGCATAAAAGCGGAGAAATCAAAATACTCTGCGGAGTATGGAGGAGCTTTAACTGTAACTACTTTTGCTCTTTGCTTTCTCTTCCAGTCCCACGCAGAGCATTTTGGCCATTGTTCCTCACAGGTATGGACTCATCGGGTCTGACTGGACTCTAATCTTTCCAGTGCTGTCCAGAACTAATTCCAAGGAAGTACACAAAATATGGGAATGTGAGAGTGGAGTAAGGGAGATTTAAAACAGGCCCATGAAAGTATACCTCCTGCCTTGCCATATGGATATTGATTTCTCTCCCTCAGGCTGCATATAATTGCCTGCTCTAATTTAGCATTGATCTACCCACCCAAGTTTCTTAAAGCACTGCACAGGCATCAATTAAATTGTTCCTAATACCACCTTTGTGAAGTAGGATAGCTATAATTATTCACACTTAGAAGATGATGAGGGGTGAAAAGTGATTTGTCCTGAGCTATGCAGTGAAACAAGCCAGGATTAAAACATGAGACAATTATACCGTGCCATGTGCCCGTTATCAGATCATTCAGAGTTTTTCTAAAGGAAAAATATTTGCTCGTCTAATGATTTGGGATTCCACTGAAACATACTTGGCTAGATAATGAGTGTACTATGACTGCTGCTGCTGCTATCAGATGGGCCTGTTGCCTTGACTTCTCTCCTTTCTGGGATTTTTCCACTGTCTTATTTTTTGTCTTTTTCGTCTATCCACTCTGCTTAAAATGTAAGAGGCTTTTATTTCATATGCGTCAGCTCTTGGCATTTGATTGTTGGTTTGTTCCCTGATAAGAACTTTCATGCATTATTGCATGCAAGAAATAATGCCTCTTGCTGCTGAGCATGACAAACGCAGTTTTGCCGCTCTGCTTTTTAGTGTCATTTTATTTAGTAGTTCAAGAGAAATCAGCTAGCGTGCTAATGAGGAGAAACAAGTACAAAGTATTTCATATATACATCCAAGAGTTCAGAAAAATTACTAGTTCTAGCGTATTTACTGGGAAAGCCCAATACTAAAGCAACACATGGGTTAGATAATTCTTTGAATCAGATAGTAGCAATAAACCAAAGTTGGACTGGACATCAGATTCAATTTAGCCAGCTTCTCTACCCAATATATGACTTATAGTCAATGAAGAGAAAAGCACAAACAACCCCCCCCACACAGCTAGCACACTATTACAAGGCTTGTAACCTGCACAAGGGCAAATATTTACAGATATGTTCAAATGTAAGGTGTACATGACCTTTAACATGCTTATTCTAGCTTTATCTGAGAGAAGAAGAAAATCATATTGATACTGGAAAGCTTTACAATACGTACAAGTTTTAATTATCAGCTATGCTACGCTACCCAATGCTTACACAAAGAAACCACAGGAAGGTCAATTACACCGTACTTATTATTTGACCTCATTTTGCTACACTACTTAACTTGAACAATGCAAGCCTTTGCATTTTTGGCCAAGAATTTCCTATTTCAAAGAACCCCCCCGGGCTGAAGTTAGGGCCCTGAATTAGCTTTAAACATGTTTATAATATCATCCAAATCGCTTTAGGCTTCACTGTTAACATTCTAGGAAACTGGGGACATAGAGTATAAACTCCTTAGGCTGTTTCTTCTGAAGCATACATTTTTCAGCGTAGGAGATGCAGGAGAGGTTAATGAATTCACTCTTACCTCCTGATGAAGCAAGATGATGGAAATTAAGCAGTGTTTCCTTGCTCTGCTCTTACAAATATGTAACACATGGGGGGGAAAAAAAAGGCTATTTTTTTTTTATTTTGGGGTTTGTTTTGGTGTGGTTTTGTTTAGTTTAGTTTTGTTTTTAGTAGAACCTAGCCACACCTAGTCTTCTTCCAAGAGACTTTAGTTTGAGGAGACAGGACAAGGGGCAATGGGCACAAATTGGAACACAGGAAGTTCCAGCCGAACATGAGGAAAAACTTCTTTTCTGTGAGGGTGACCAAGCACTGGAACAGGCTGCCCAGAGAGGCTGTGGTGTCTCCTTCTCTGGAGATATTCAAAACCCACCTGGACGCAATCCTGTGCAACCTGGTCTAGGTGATCCTGCTTTAGCAGGGAGGTTGAACTCGATGATCTCCAGAGGTCCCTTCCAAACCCCACCGCCCTGTGAACCTGTTAATCTGTGAGATGTACCTGGCTGAGTCTCTCCCATGAAGGTAATGACATACAAAGGATCAAAGAGATCTAGGCCAAAAGTTTTTACTCCCTCTACTATATTCACAAACATATGCTTTCTGTATGTCTCATCTATTTGATGATTCGTTCTACTTTAAAAACTTTGGACTTTCTAATCCTTCCAAGCAATGGGTCTTGGGGCAAACTGTCCCACTTGCCTACCAGTAGTCTACATGTACAGCCTGACAAAACTGCATTATGACAGAAATATCATTATTTTTATATGCTTATCCACATTACATGCCTGACACTAAGCAGAGAAAATATAAGCCTATCACAATCTGTCAGGATTTACTGCATTTTAAGCTCTCCTGGAAACACATCTGAGTCCCAAGTTGCACAACTAGCATGAAGTTCCAGCATCAAGCACTTCTTAGTGAAGCCATTTCTAGGAGCAGGTACTGCTCCTCCATGGCTCCAGCATCACCCCAAAAGAGAAGAAAGCTTTTCCACCACTTGTCTGTGTTGACAAGGACGGTTCCCTTCTCCAGGCATATGGACCTAGTACTGCCCTTACACAAATGTTGCTGTCCCACCGACCCTGAAACCTATGGTGCAGGTAGCCTCTAAAATAAGCGGAGTAGAAGAGTTGATATTGCACATGAATTTGTCGTGTGGAAATATTACTTCTGCTGTCATTTTTTCCCCTCAAGTAACAGTGAGGTTTGGGGATATATATTATCAGTGCTCAAATAGCACATTTTGTTTATATGCTATTTAAAAAGGACTCTGTGCCTGCAAGTGCAATTAAGTAAGAAATGGAGATAATTGCTATTGTTAATTTTCCATTTGCAGAATTATATGGGGAACTTTCACTTATATATGTATATCTATCCATACACACAAAAGGAAGAATGAGTAACTAAAATGTAGCAAGTACTTTTCAGAAGTAGCAGCAAAGAACCTTTATGGTGTTGTCCAGGAGGCAAGGCAGATAATAGCTTTCTCTGATAAAAGTTTCCCAGTCAAAGAAAAGCATTTAATAGCAGCAATACCTGAAGCCCATACTGTGCAACTTTAAGCATCACCTGAGCTGGGGAACAGTTGGACATATTCACAGGGGCTTTTTGATAACCACAGGACATAATGTGTGCTCTGATCATTTACAAGAAATAGGAATGTTTTTCATATGCATGACCTACTATGCATTTTAACTGGGAAAGGCAAGGTACTTATCGAGATAACACTGACAGGTGGCAGAGCAACTTGAACAGTACAAGACAGAAATTCTTAGCCAGTGGGTGGCAAGAGAAAATGGAATAACGCTTACTGGTTATAAGCTGATACATCTCCAATTGCAGCCTCCTGATTATATGGAATAGGACATTGTGAGAGACCTGGACTGCTAATGCTGCTAATTCTTATTTTCCCCCCACTGGAGTTGCTTGTTTTTTCTTACAGTATCCTTTCAGACTGAAGGTAACCATGCTTTGTGCAGCAGTATTCAGGATTACTTTGAGATGAAACAACTGAAAATAACAAGTCTTTCCCTTGTCTGTTTACAAAATAACAAACATTAAATTGTGAATCATGTGGCCCCAACTAATCTGTTTAAATGAAGACAGGTATTTTTCAGGCATCCTGAGTCATGGTTTCCTTCTATATAATTTTCCCTCTGTCACATTTTGTTTTACCTTCTCCATCACCTGAATAAGATAAAAAAACCCAAGGTTGATTTATTTTCCTTAGTTTGTTAGCGATTAACTTTAAAGTAAATTCTCTTTCTTATACCTTTTCACCACCAAACAAAACAGGAACTCCAGTTAGACTTAGACCTGAGTTTTTTATATGATATCAGGCTGGGGTTTTTTTGAGGGGAGGCAAGTACTTGATGGATTTAAAAAGATGTTTTTCCCTAAATTTTCTTTCCTTCAATCTTACTACCCTTACTATTACTATGTAATGAAAACGTTTCACTAAGATTGCTTGCAAACTTCACCAGCACATTTTAGCTCCTTTGGACTATTTTTCTAAATCAAAACAGTCAGAAACTCAACCCTCGCCTTTTGTCAGTTATTTCAGATTTACAGTTCTTTAGTTTTGCCATGGACTACAGCAGCTCATAGCCACCCGAGAAAACAGGTAAATTTGATCCTTCATATTATCTTTCTCTAAATTATTTAACAGTACCTCAGTACTATGCCAGTATCAGTGGCAACAAAATAGTGCAGGTCGGATTTAAAGTTGCTTTTAACTTCATACACACACGTACACGTGCGCACGTGAACTATAAATACACAGATATCTCTCAACAGATATCATAGAATCATAGAATTATAGAATGGTTTGGGTTGGAAGGGGCCTTAAAGATCATCTAGTTCCAACCCCCTTGCCATGGACAGGGACACCCTCCACTAGACCACGTTGCCCAAAGCCCCATCCAACCTGGCCTTGAACACTTCCAGGAATGTGGCCTCCACAACCTCTCTGGGCAACCTGTTCCAGTACCTCACAACTCTAACGGTAAATAATTTCTTCCTAATAGCTAATCTAAATCGACCCTCCTTCAGCTTAAACCCATTACCCCTTGTCCTGTCACTACACTCCCTGATAAACAGTCCCTCCCCAGCTTTCCTGTAGGCCCCTTCAGGTACTGGAAGGCCGCAGTTAGATCTGCCCGGAGCCTTCTTTTCTCCAGGCTGAACAACCCCAATTCTCTCAGCCTGTCCTCATAGGGGAGGTGCTCCAGCCCTCTGATCAGCTTTGTGGCCCTCCTCTGGACTCTCTCCAACAGCTCCATGTCTCTCCTGTACTGGGGCCCCCAGAGCTGGACGCAGTACTCCAGGTGGGGTCTCACAAGAGCGGAGTAGAGGGGCAGGATCACCTCCCTCGACCTGCTGGTCACGCCTCTTTTGATGCAGCCCAGGACATGGTTGGCTTTCTGGGCTGCAAGTGCACACTGCTGGCTCATGTTGAGCTTCTCATCAATCAATACCCCCAAGTCCTTCTCCTTGGGGCTGCTTTCAATCCATTCCTCGCCCAGCCTATAGTTGTGCTTGGGATTGCACTGACCCATGTGCAGGACCTTGCACTTGGCCTTGTTGAACTTCATGCAGTTCGCACAGGCCCACCTCTCCAGCCTGTCAAGGTCCCTCTGGATGGCATCCCTTCCCTCCAGCGTGTCGACCACACCACACAGCTTGGTGTCGTCAGCAAACTTGCTGAGGGTGCACTCGATCCCACTGTCCATGTCGCCGACAAAGATGTTGAACAGTGCTGGTCCCAGTACCAACCCCTGAGGAACGCCACTCGTCACTGTTCTCCACTTGGACATTGAGCCATTGACCACAACTCTGTGAGTGCAACCATCCAGCCAATTCCTTATCCACCGAGTGGTCCATCCATCGAATCCATGTCTCTCCAATGTAGAGACAAGGATGGCGTGCGGGACAGTGTCAAATGCCTTGCACAAGTCCAGGTAGATGATGTCAGTTGCCCTTCCCTTATCCACCGACGCTGTAACCCCATCATAGAAGGCCACCAAATTTGTCAGGCATGATTTGCCCTTAGTGAAGCCATGTTGGCTGTCACCAATCACCTCCTTATTTTCCATGTGCCTGAGCATAGTCTCCAGGAGGGTCTGCTCCATAATCTTGCTAGGCACAGAGATGGGACTGACCAGCCTGTAGTTTCCTGGGTCTTCCTTTTTACCCTTCTTAAAAATGAGGGTTATGTTCCCCTTCTTCCAGTCGGTGGGAATTTCACTGGACTGCCAGGACTTCTCAAATATGATGGAGAGTGGCCTGGCCACTTCATCCGCCAGTTCCCTCAAGACCTGCAGAGGCATCTCACCAGGTCCCATGGACTTGTGCACCTTCAGGTTCCTTAGATATTCTCGAACCTGACCTTCTCCTACAGTGGGCAGTTCTACATTCTCCCAGGCCATGCCTTCTGTGACCTGGGCAGTGTGGCTCAAGCATTTGCCAGTGAAGACTGAGGCAAAGAAGTTGTTGAGTACCTCAGCCCTCTCCATATCCTGGGCAACCAGGTCACCCGTTTCATTCCGGAGGGGACCCACATTTTCCCTCATCCTCCTTTTCTCACTAACATACCTATAGAAGCTTTTCTTGTTGTCCTTAATATCCCTGGCCAGACTAATTTCTATCAAGGCTTTGGCTTTCCTAACCTGCTCCCTGGCTGCTCGGACAGTTTCTCTGTAATCTTCCCAGACTACCTGCCCTTGCTTCCACCCTCTGTAGGCTACCTTTTTTGTTTGACTTTGCCCAGGAGCTTCTTGTTCATCCACAGGGGCCTCTTGGTGTTTTTGCTTGACTTCCTCTTTGTTGGGATGCATCACTCCTGAGCTTGGAGGAGGTGACCTTTGAATATTAGCCAGCTGTCTTGGGCCCCTCTTCCTTCCAGGGCTTTGTCCCATGGTATTCTACCAAGCAGAAGCCTGAAGAGGCCAAAGTCTGCTCTCCTGAAGTCCAGGGTAGTGAGCTTGCTGCATGCCCTCCTCGCTGCCCTGAGGATCCTGAATTCCACCATTTTGTGGTCACTGCAGCCAAGGCTGCCCTTGAGCTTGACGTCCCCTACCAGGCCCTCCTTATTGGTGAGAATAAGGTCCAGCATGGCACCGGTTCTCGAGAGATCCTCTGTCACTTGGAGGAGGAAGTTGTCATCAACACATTCCAGGAACTTCCTGGATTGCTTGTGCTCTGCTGCATTGTCCCTCCAGCAGATGTCAGGGTAGTCCCCCGTAAGGACCAGGGCTTGTGATTGTGAGGCTGCTCCTGTCTGCCTATAGAGGGCTTCATCTGCTTGGTCTCCCTGGTCAGGTGGCCTGTAGCAGACCCCCACTATGATGTCCCCTGCCCTAGCCCTCCCTTTAATCCTGACCCATAGGCTCTCAGTGGGCTCCTCCTCCATCCCCACATGGAGCTCCATGCACTCCAGCTGGTCATTGACATAGAGGGCGATGCCCCCTCCTCGCCTGCCCTGCCTGTCCTTCCTAAAGAGCCTGTACCCTTCCATGCCAACACTCCAGTCACAGGAGCTATCCCACCATGTCTCTGTAATGCCAATAATGTCATAGCCTTCCAGGTGCACACACATCTCCAGCTCCCCTTGTTTGTTCCCCGTGCTCTGTGCGTTCGCGTAGAGGCATTTCAGTTGTGCCCCCGATGGGGCTGACTTATTGGCTGGGGTGACTGGGATTCTTTAGATGTATCTTCTCAGTGTTACCCCGTTGGTTCCTGTTGCATCCGGAGCCCCCGGCTCATCTCCTTTAAGCTTCAAGCGTGCTGTAGTGCATCCAGCACATCTCTGAACAGTAGGCCGAGGGCCCTCACCAGCGCCCTGTCCCTCCAACCTGGGCACATCATCCCATGACATGTCACTGGCAAGCCTGATGTTCTCCCCCTCCCCCTTTGAGCCTGGTTTAAAGCTCTGTCGATGACCCCCGCTAGTTCCTGGGCAAAGATCTTCCCCCTTTGAGAGAGATGAATCCCATCAGGGTTCATCAGGCCTGGTGCCATGTAGGCCGCCCCATTGTCAAAGAACCCAAAGTTGTGGTGTTGACACCAGCCACGGAGCCATGCATTTATGGACTGCACCCGCCTGTTCCACCCACCATTGCTGCCCTTAACTGGAAGGAGGGAGGAGAATATTACCTGCACTCCCGAATCCTTCAGTGACTGCCCTAAGAGCCTGAAGTCCCTTTTGATCGCTTTCATGGTGCATGTCTCTGCTTCATCCCCACCCACATGGAGGAGCAGTAGTGGGTAATAGTCAGAGGGCTGTACCAGGCTGGGGAGTTTCCTAGCGATGTCCTTGACACGGGCCCTGGGGAGGCAGCAGACTTCTCTGAGAAGAGGGTCTGCCCTGCATATCGGGCCCTCTGTACCCTTCAGATGGGAGTCCCCTATGACTATAACTCTCCTTTTCTTTGTTGTTGGGATGGTCACGACCTGAGACATGGGCCTTTTGGGCCTAGGTGCTACCTCTGGAGTAGCTTGACTGTCGTCCATGTCCTTTCTCGAGTGGCTTTCCACAGCCAGAGCCTCGTACCTATTGCTAGCTTTAATCGCCTCTCAATAAACTAAAATTGTTTTAAAAACACCTCTGTATTATCTGATCATGTATGGGGTTTGCTGCAGTTTGTAATAAGTGTGAGTTAATCTCTCACAAAAAAATGTTTTACCAAGTCTCAAGGTTGGCTGTAGGACACACCATTTTAGCTAATATCACACAAGAGATCAGTTATTTCCCATTGTGATTCCCAATTGGCATCTTGCAGTGAGCTTGTTTACTGCTCCGCAGCAGAATGGATTGTCTGTCGTTAAGTACAAAAAAGCTGCATAAAAATAGTGTTAAGTCTCTGGCTTAAGCTGACAAATTCTAGGGAAGACTAAATTAAAGATGAAGTATCAGAACAGCACTTGTTATGTGCAGTAATAGTACCTTGGAATGGGAAAGAAAGACAGGGCAGGCAACAGCTGTTGTCTAGCCATTACCATGACAGTCTTTTACTGGGATTCAGAATAGTAAGAGCTCCTTAAAAGGTCCTTGGTTTTCCTTTTTGGATTTGAACAAAACAATGTAAGTGGATCAGTACTTGTAGGCCAGTTTTTGGTCCAATTGCCATTTGAAATGGTTGAGTTATAAGAAGAATAAGATTTCTAACAGAGATGTTGACTGAGCAACCAGGCAGTGCATTTATAGTATCGACAAGATGATAAAATCAGTTCTTCAGCAGAACAGCAAACCTTCTTGACCCAAGGGGTATTGAATTAACTGGTTTAAAGGACACTGGTCTGATATAAGTAATCCACAAGTAGTGTTAAAAATCCAGTATAATGAAACTTTTGCTTTCTTTGTGTCAACTGAATCCTTAAAGACATCCAGTGAGATAAATATCATTTAGACATAAAATTAAAAAGCAATCATGCCAAAACAAACACAAAACAAAGGACATATTCTGGTTGCTGAGACAAGACAGAAATATAAGAATAGATGGATGGATGACAGGGGGGAAAGTGTTTTTCCACAAGGGTGGCCATAGAACAGGAGACGTCAAAGGAAGGTGGACATGTTTGTAAAACAAAACGATGCCTATCCCACCAGCCACATCTCCTCCCAGTACTGTTTCTAGGGATACAGAAACCTGTGTCAGTCAGAAGACAAACTCCTGAGCAGCCTACATGAGGAAAAGAATACTCTTTGTACTCTCATCCGATTGAAAAACCTGGATGATCTTATTCTAAACTCAAGCATACATGAGTGAAAAAAAGAAAGATTTGCAGAAGTGATATTTCTACCAGTTACTATTCTAGGCTTAGGTGAAATCATCTAGCATGGACCACTTAAATCAGGAGAGTAGCTTAGACTTTGTGTATGGACAGTAAAAAAAAAACAACAAACCAACACCTCCAGGCCACTAGTGTTCTAATTTATTTGTGGAAATGTCTTTCTCTGGTGGCAACTATGCTCCTAAAATAGACATAATCAGCAATGTAAGGTGAAGGGATTTGAATCTGTGCTCTAAATTTAGCTAATTGTCCTTGCTCTGTGTCAACCATGTTTATTCAGTACCTCAGCAATAGTAAGATTTTCTCTACTCAGAGACTCTTCTCAATAAAATTCTATCCTTGTGTAGCTGCACAACTTCTGCACAGGCTCTGCATGGAGTAGTTGCTATTTTTCAGCGAGGAAGTGGGTTGCAACTATAGAAAACAAAGTTTGGCTTCTATTTTCAAAGCCTGAGGCTCTGGTCTGCAGTCAAAGCCAAGCTCGTGCTGCTTGAGTTGTGCAGTGTTTAAATAAAAGTAATCTCAGTGTTAAATTCAAGCTCTCCATGCCATAGCAATGAAAATAACATACTGTTCCCAGGAAGTGCCTGTAGGGATGCAGCCATGCTGCTGGAAGCAGGTGTGTGGATAGAAATGGCAAGCAGGGAGAGAGGAGCCTTCAGGGAGCACTGAACTTTTTGTGGTTCCTGGAGATTGTGTGGTTCAGCAGTTCAGTCATTCCTGCAGCAGTGGGTGGCTGGACAAACCCACCTCTTTCCATACATAGATTCTAGGAAACCACTAAGAGAATTTTATTTCATATTTTCTGGCTAATTTTGCATAGGAAGCTTTGAGGCACAAATAAACCACCGTCACTGAACTAATATGACCCAGTTTCATATTTATGAATAGTTATTACATCTTTCTCTTATTGAAATGAATAAACCTATGTTAATAAGAATTTTAAGCACTTGAAAAGCACAGCTGTACATGTCTGTCAAAATATAAGAAAAGTAATTACGCTCTAAGTACATCCCAGAAGCAGTGTACTTAACATTAAAAGAAAAAAAAAAAAAGAGTCACTATGTCAGGGTCCTGAGGGCACCAATAGGCCTTAGCAGCCCTGGTCAGCCTCATCCAGGACCCTCACCCACACTCTACACATGGGAGATGGTGCCCCATTTCAGGTCAGCCTGCAGTTGTTGCTGAGCTGTGTTTTAGATTATCTGTGCCTTGTCCCCAGCTGAAGTTGGCTGAATTTCCTGGGTTGACTTGACCTTGGACCTGATTTGTCATCTCATGACCGTTTCATTTTCATGAGGCTGCTAACAGGATCCACTGCTGTGACCATCCTGTCCTGCTTATCTGCTTGGGTGGTACCTGTCGATGAGGACACGGTCTGTCTTGGAGTCACCCTCGGCTCCTCCTCGTCCTCCTTTGCAGAGCAGCTCCTGCTGCTCCCTTACACCCCCACTCTTTAAAAATTTTTATTGATACAAATGGTGTACAAGGTAGATCATTCACAGGAAGGAATGTATGGGCTACTCTCTTACTAGAAGAGGAATGCGGAAGTAAAACTCTGTTCTGAAGCACTATAATTGCTGTAGAACGTAGTAGTTGTTTACAAGTGCTCATTGTTTATTTGCACTTCTATTTTGAAAGATGCTTCTATACAGTACCATGGAGTTTATCATAAAATTTATCTAAGGAATTCCATTAAAAATACTTTAAAAACATTATTTTCCATTTTAAAATTTTGTAGGTTCATGATTATTTTTAGTAAACAAGAAAACTTGTTAAGCAAGATATTATTTTCTGCTGATAGGTATCTACTCTATGAGAAATTATTAGGAATATCGATCTAAAATGTTCTCAGATCCCCTTTTGTTCCTTTCCATCAAACAGGAGAAAAGAGATTATTCTGACTTTCTAGTCCTTGCATTTTGTTTGTCTTCTAGCATCAACTGAATTGACAATCCAAACAATGTTTTTACAAGCAAATGATGCTGTCAATAGTCTTCCACTAGATCTTTTCTTGGCACAGAAGAGGGAGGGTTTGTTGGTGTCTGGTTATAGCTGTCTGATTCTGAAGGCCAGTCTTATTGCCAGGCAGTCCTAACTTTCACATGTATCAGTGAATCCTTTACAGCAGAGGAAGGCTAGCGTAGTGTAGCAGCGTGTCCTGCTATGAGAGGGTGCTCATGGAATATGTGATGCCGGGAGATCAGCAAAATCTCAGATGCGTCGGCTTTAATGATCTTCTGATGTAAGGATCCCTCAGGTGTGCTAACTATTGGAAGCAGAAGCCTGGCTTAGGCATCTGGTTTTCTGCCTCTAAATAATTCCCTTGCCACCATTTATTATGACTCTGCTTAGGCTTCCAAACACCTGGAGAGTTATGTGTTTTGGTGTAGACTTTTAAACAACAGAGGGGAGGACAAGAGCATCAGTATACCTGGTTTCGTGGTACAAATGATGCAGAGGAAATCCATCTAACACCTATTACTGATTTGTATATACCCTTTAAGGGGGTTTTCAGTATGTTCTTTGTTGTTGAATAAACTTCCTTATAAAGTAGGATTTTTTTTAAGTCAGCAGCAGTGATGAAGTCAGAGAAATAGGAATAAAAAGAAAACGAAATGGAGATGTGGTTGAACCAAAGTCTTTGGACTATAGTGTGTGTGTTTTGACGTCAGATTTATTTAACAGAATTTCATTAACCTCTCAGAACTACAATTGCATTGTTAGTGTATTGGGTTTGCGTGGCAAGGTTTTGGTAGCGGGGGGGCTACAGGGGTGGCTTCTGTGAGAAGCTGCTAGAAGCTTCCCCCATGTCTGACTGAGCCAATGCCAGATGGCTCCAAGATGGACCCACCACTGGCCAAGGCCAAGCCCATCAGCAGCAGTGGTAGCGCCTCTGGGATAACAGTTAAGAGGGGGAAAAATAAAAAAACCTGCTCAACAGCAATTGCAGCTGGAGAGAGGAGTGAGAAGATGTGAGAGAAACAACTCTGCAGACACCAAGACCAGTGAAGAAGGAGGGGGAGGAGGTGCTCCAGGCACTGGAGCAGAGATTCCCCTGCAGCCCATGGAGAAGACCATGGTGAGGCAGGCTGTCGCCCTGAAGCCCATGAAGGATGATGGGGAGCAGATATCCACCTGCAGCCCCTGGAGGACCCCATGTCAGAGCAGGTGGATGCACCTAAAGGAGGCTGTAACCCCATGGGAAGCCCAGGCTGGAGCAGGTTTGCTGGCAGGACTTGTGACCCCATGGGGGACTCATGCTGGAGCAGTCTGCTCCTGAAGGTCTGCACCCCATGGAAGGGACCCACATTGGAGCAGTTTGTGAAGAACTGCAGCCCGTGGGAAGGACTCACATTGGAGAAGTTCATGGAGGACTCTCTCCAGTGGGAGGGACCCCATGCTGGAGCAAGGGAGGAGTGTGAGGAGTCCTCCCCCTGAGGATGAAGGAGCAGCAAAGACAACATGTGATGAACTGACCACAACCCCCATTCCCCGTCCCCCTGTGCTGCTGCAGGGGGGAAGATCAAGAAATCATGAGTGAAGTTAAGGTGGGGAAGAAGGGAGGGGTGAGGGGGAGGTGGTTTTAAGATTTGGGTTTTTTTCTCATTACTCAACTCTGATTTCATTGGTAATAAATTAAAATTAATTTTCTCAAGTCAAGCCTGTTTTGCCCGTGACGGTAATTGGGGAAATGATCGCTCCCTGTCCTTATCTCAACCCATGAGTTTTTCATTATATTTTCTCTCCCCTGTCCAGCTGAGGAGGGCAGTGATAGAGCAGCTTTGGTGGGCACCTGGCATCCGGCCAGGGTCAACCCACCACAGTTTGCAACACAGATTTCCTAACTGAAGGGACTAGAACAGTCCTATTTTAATTTGGAGTCTTAATGGGGGCTTAATGTTGTGCTGGGAGAAATAGTATGATAACATGCTTACTTCTCAGTATCATCTGGTAAACTTTGACTTTTAGCATTGTAATTTCACTATTTCTGTTCATATGCAACATTTATTGTCTCCTCCTTGTGTGGAAACCCTCTCCCAATATTTCTTTTAAGATGTTTCTGGCTGGTTTATAATCCCACTTAACATGCACAGAGAACATTCTTCTCATCACGGATTCTGCATCCCAAAATAAAGACACGGATCCTTACATCTACAGTTAGGTTAATAAAGACTTAATTTAGAAGTTTGAAGTTTTGGTGTACTGAAACATATATCATTAGAGCTCTTACATGCAACATCTGCTTACATCCTATAATGTCATCCTATTGTAAGTGAACATTTAATCCTCTCTCATTATGCCTCTCCAAGCAAGCTGCAACTCTGAAACCTAGGAAGGAGATTTGCTTCTGTTCACAGAGATTGATGCAATCTGTAATTAGAACCCCATACTCTTCCCAGCTGCTGTTGCTGGCACAGTTGCATTTGAGAATGATGTAATATATCTTCTATTGCAGCGCTTCCTACTCTTTTCAGTCAAATGTACAAGCTCGCTAGCTTGAAACTCACCCATGCCAGTCACTAGCCCTTATTTTATATTTAACTTTGTGCAGAGTTAAAAGGAGCTAGCTTTAGGTATTAGCACCATGCTAGCATCCACTATAGAAGTTCATTGTTACATGAAGGAGAAGGACAGCTGAAGATCAGTAGAAAATGCCTGAAATGCATAGTAGCAGCATAACTTAGAATCATATTTGCATGGGTCTAAGTTATAAATCTAAAACTGAAGTATGTAACTACTATTACAGAATGAGGGTCTGCAACTCTGGAAAGCAATGTCTCCAGGAAGTGGTTGTAGCAGAGAAGAAACTGTCCAGTGTGATGCTATAATAAAAGAGCAAAACAAATTTTAGAATTATAGATAGGGAAACGCTGACTCATATTTAGGATACATTTAGGTAATTCTGCATCTGAATGTGGCTTAAGTCAGACTGTTAGCTGCAAACCACTCTTTTATTCTTGTTTCTAAATCCATGTTAAAAACTGTGGAAGAAAAAGAATGAAATATTTTGTGTCTCATACAGACATATGATTTTAAACTAGAGAAACTATTTGAAGGTAGCTTCTAATTAAGTGATCTAGATCAAGATTTATGAAGACAGACAAATCTGTTTGGTTTGCTTTTGTTTTTGTTTTTAAGGAGGGACTAAGAAATTACTTATTTCCATGAATAAATTTCTCAGGAAAATAGTGGGTGGTGAAAGGCTAAAACTTATCAATGATAGGAAGGACAACAGCCAATTTCTAGAAATATAAATCAAGCAAATTCCAATGCTTGAAAAGCACAAGTTTGAAAATGTTATTTTCTCACAGATTTTAATCTCTTGAACAATATATGTATTGATGTGACCAGTCCTTCAACAGCTAAGGTCCTAAAATGAAGGTTGGATGCCTTTTTGAAAGATATGCTTTAGCAAAAAATAATTTAGTGAACACACTGGAAAGATAATTGGATGAAATTTTATATGAAGGAGTTCAGACTAGAAAATGTAATGATTCCTTTTAGCCACAACATTCTGTGAAGCCAGCTAAAAGACTCCAGTTGACCTCAGATTTTTTTCTGTAAAGATAGCTAAGAGCATTAGCCTTCTTAGGCCACACACCAATTATTTAATTACTTTTCATTCTCAGTAAACTTCCCAGAAGAATCACATTCTACCAGGATTAAACACATCTATTTTTTAGTGAAGAGATAACAGACTTCACACAGAGGAATACAAGAGATATTGAACTGTATATACGCAAGTGAATTACAGCGCCTGGTATCAAATCAATGGACCATCTCTGGTATATCTAGGTAGAAATGACCTGATGGCCTTCAAGTGTATGCAGCAAGTTAGAAACACATCTGTATTCTACCAGCAAAAAGAAGAGATTGTTGTTCAGGATGTGTTAGCTAAACAGAGTGATTGAATTTAATTGCCAGTCCAGCATTTCTTGTTTAAACTGTTTGGAAAGCAGCCCTGCATGATGGCATGTCTGTGAGGGAGGTATAATATTTTGCCCATCAAAAGAGCTGAGAAGGCAAAACAGTGAATATTTTTCTTGTCAGCTGATATGAGGACCATGAGTTAATGAAATAGGTTTTGAGATTGTTTCAGTAAATGGCTTGCTAACATAGGTTTCCTCCCTTCTACAATGTGGAAAATTGGAACAGAAGTAAGATTCTGTAATTGTCTGAGAGAGTTTTTTTACTGGAGCCCATATCTGCATATAGATGTTTCCATTTTCGTTATTGTTACTGCAGTATATAGACCTGGAAACAGTCCGTGGATCATTAGTCATAATGACGTTTAAGAAAACAAGGGGACAAAACCAGTTTCTAATTCCTCTTCCTTTCCTTTTTCCTCTCTCCAAAAATACTCCTGTATGGTGTTGCATTAAGGAGCATAAATTGGACAGGCTCTGTTCCCTGTAACATCCTTGTTACAGCCCTCTTGCCATCTGTGAGAGGGTCCACATGGGTATCGCAGAATTTATTTCCACATATCTTGCAATTAATATCAAGTGATTCCTTAAACATGTGGTTCAAATTCTGTGGGGAATTTTATAACAAGATTTTAGTTTCCTGACAGCACTTCAGACTAAAATAGTTTCAAATATGCAGTAAAAGGGAAAATAGTTGCTATGGGATAAACTTAAGGGTCATTTTTTTAAAGGACACATTCAGATACAAGAGTAATGCTCTCTTCTGAGCTAAGGGACCTATTCTCCAGTCTGTGAGTCTGTATTTCCCGATAACGTTAATCAGAGTTATGTATGCGTACTGAGTGGAGGCTAGATCCTTAATTGTCCTAATTATGTTGTTTGGAGTGAGGTGATTTTGTGTTTTGTTTTGTTTTGTTTTTTTTCTTTCCCTCTCTCCTTTGATGCTTCAGTGTTTCTTCCTTTCTTACTGAGTTTAGACAAATACATAAAAAAGAAGGAAAGATGCCCTATGGGACTTTCATTTACTGAAAAAGATGCCGACTGCAAGAATCAAAAGAACAAGAATACAACCCTGGCTCTTACTGTTAATCAACAGAATTTAACAGAAATATAAAAGCGGTTGTGCTTCCCTTATAATAACATAGTAAACTCTTGTGGAAATCTGGAGAAAGTGAAGACAAGTGTTTTGTTATATGGATAATGCTATGATTTGATTTCTTAGATAAATGCTAAGCACAGCATCATTCCATGATTCCTCCCACAATCTGTAGAAAAGGATCTAAATGAAAATAAAGCCATGCTATAGCTAACAACACATTCTTTACATTGATCCAACCTGAAAAGGAACGTACCACAACCTTTTTCTTGTTACTGGTCCTGATGCATGGAAGATATTTTCTCTATAGAAACAATCCCATAAACACCAATCATCCTATCACCCTAATCATCCTAGCTGCAGTACTAATGGCAGGGGAGCTTGAAGCCAGCGCAGGAATCTGTACGTGGAGCAGTGACACCCTGGGATCCTGGCTAGGTCTATGTGCAAGCAAGGCATGAAAGGACTGTGAAGTCGGGGTTGGTTTCTGACCAAGGGACATTCCCAGCAGCTGCTTCCTAGCAAAGAAATGGAGCACCAAATATCTACTGTGAATTGCAGATATAACAGGACTGATTTACAATCTTATTTCAGTTTTATGGTGATCTGACACAACTGGATCGCTGCATCAATCTCAGCAGTTCTTTGTTTTGTTTTTGTTGACAGAAGACAGATTACATTCTATATCTTTATCTATATAGAATACAGAATATTTTCTTTCTCCTTTACAGTTTATTTTAAAGCAATTAAAATTTATTTAAAAACTGGTTGAACCATGTGCTCAAGACATCCAGATTTGTGAAACGTCAATGCAATAGAGAAACTGCTCTGTTTGACCCAACAGCTGGGTCACTCTTGTTAATTTTCTGAGTTGGATTGCACAATTCTTCAAGAAAATGCAGTTAAAGTATATGAGTTACTCAAAACCACCACCAGATAGGATGCAGTGCATGTATGCAGAGGGGTGATGGCTGCTGTTGTTACCTCTTTTTTTCCCCGACAGGTTCTTGAACCAGGGGTACAGATCATAACCAAGCTTTATTAGAATGACTATTGTTTATTAATTTTTTGTTGTTAAAAGAATCTAGCTGTTGTTATTAATATCAGATAGCTGTTCACACAGTACCTTTAGTTGTTTCCTCACACAGTTTACACACACACACACACACACACTTAGAGTTACCCGATGGGAGCAGCAATGAGGAGGCCAACTGAGAAGTCCACTCAGAAGATGCACCAGTGGCCTCTAGGTACAAGTTCAGAAAGTCCCCCAAGAGGCTGTAATCATGTAATCCTGTTGTCTTTGTCTGCCCATAGCAGCCACCACATTCTTTCATATGGGCTGAGTTATACAACCTGTTGTTGATGTGTGTTTTGGTGGCCTTGCACAAATTTGGCCAACTCTTGCTGTCATGAGTTTATCAGGTCTCAGATTCATCAGAATCACTAGTCTCCAGAGCTTATCTCTATCCTCTTAAACATCTTCTGCACCCCCTACCCCCACTCCACGCTGATGCCTTTTTATTGTTAAATTACTGGGAAATAAAAGCAAAGTCATACTATTGTGAGATTCTTTTCCTCCTTGCAGAAAATCTTTTTTCCTTTCTGCTGGGAGCTATTTGTATTATGTCACTTCAGAATTTGTTACTTTTCAGAAATTCCAATACAGCAGGAGTATATGGAGTTAATGTAATGTGGCCTGGTAATGTGCAAGTATTGGTTTGTCACTATTAAAAAATGTCAAATAGTCCCCCAACATTTTCTGCAATCAGGAATCATGGGGAAGTTTTTCTAGCTAGGGAGCTATGAATGTCTCCTGCTTCCCTATTCTGCAAATTACTGAACACCACTTTTCTGCTTATAAATGTGAGAGAAAACGGAAACAGCCAAAAAAATTACACAACTAAAAAAGGCCCATTGTTCTGAATCGTAAAACTGCCAAAAAGGTAAATTGCAGGTCTGAAAATGAATTTATTAAAAGAAGATGGAAGACCTGTTTTTTTCAAACCTTCCAATAGAGGCACTAAATCAAATCCCAAATCTTCAGTAGCAGATATTAGACGTCAAGCCTACAGCTCCTACATTTATCTCCTCATGCTCTGGGTGTAGCTTGGTTCAGTGCTGGAAAGAAGAGGGCTGCTATAATTAAAATGCAAAGACACTGTCTTTGTGTTGTTTCTCACACTATCTATATTGTTAGTCCTTGAAACACAGGCATCTGAGAAAAAAAAAACACCTTCATGCGGGGAAAAATAATATTTATTAATGGAAAATTTACAACTTCTTCAGGAAATCAGAGCATTGTTTTCACTGTTTCTCAAAAAAAATTTATTAAGTTGTTCTTAAAAAAGTATTTTGAAGTGATTCATCATTTCTTCTACTAGCTCCTATAGTATACTTCTGAAATTTTTTCCTTTTAAAATTCAAACACAAAGCTCACTACTTTTTTGTCAGATACTGCTGTGGATATTTCTGAAGAGTGATTTATAGGCTGTAGATTCTCTTACAAGTAGAGGGATTCAAAATGAAAAAGGATCACAGGAAATTATAAAGCCGACCTAAAAAGGTAAAGTTCAGGCCTAAAACTTTGATTTGGTAGGTTGCCCCTCATGCAGCTTACATATTGTTAAAACACAATTTGATTTCTCTTCAAAGAAAAAGAAATACTCTCCATCTCTCCATTGAAAAGTCTGGAGTCAGGATGGGGCTACTAGTTTACTGGCATGAGTCAGTAAAAATTAAAGCTCCACCTATGGTATTCTGGCACAACCAAGCAAACAGACCGAGAAGTGTCACAGCGATGACAGCCTTGCAAATCCATGGGTAAGTGACATTGACTTTAGTATCAAATGAATTACATCTATACAAAAAGAGTCAAAGCTTTACAGAATGACCATTAGTAGTAACGTGAAGGAGCCATTTGGAGAGAGTAGCAGGAAGTTTTGAGTACCTAAATAGTGCTGCAGAATAAATAAATCTTTTATAAATAGATGGGTTGTATCTGAAAGTGCAATAGGTTTGTGAAAAACCTCAATATTTGTTCTTGGTATGTGCTATAAGAATTAAAGATGGATAGTTCTTAGTTAGTTTTGTTTTACCATTTTGTCCTGATTTTACCTCACAATTGCTGCATTTAGAATGACCTAATTTTTAGGTAGCAGAACCTGAGGAGCTCCTCACCAAAAGATGTTGTGGATGCATGGGTTCAAGGGTGACTGGATATATTCTTGGAAGAGATATCCATGGGAGGTTACTAAACAGACAAACCCTATCTGGCTCAGAAAATGGCCTGAGCTGAAAGGTGTTGAAGTCTACGGGATTAGTTGGGAGGAACAATAGTTGCTAGTTCTTACTCACTCTCTGCCATCTGGTTTGGGTTGCTGCTGCAGACAGCATACCGGGCTGGAGGCACCTCTGGTGTTCTATTCTTCCTTTGGGTGCTGCCAATGCAAGACACTCTCCAGGACATACTTTTGCCCCACCATCCATTCATGTTTGGTTTTGATTCTCCTCAACTGTTTTTTCTAGATGTATCAACTATTTGCAGCTATTGATATATATTGCTCTTCTGAGCTACCATTGTTATGTAGAAAATTACTTTTCAGAATAGTTTTGATAGAAATTACTGGATGGCATTTATAAATGAATATCTTTTCCCTAGCAGAATTTAGTTCCCTTGTGCTCTTACTTTTTCTTTTCTTTTTCTCCTTCTTTTATATATGTCCATATACACACATATGCACACACAGAAAAATACATATTGAAACAGATTGAAGGAAAGACTCCTTTAAGACAGTAAGCTGCTGCACGCATTGTGTTGTATGAACAGCTCTTCCCTCTCAATTAGTGTCCACAGTGCAGGTGGAACTGAAAACAGAAGAGAAGACAGAGGGCTGCATCTGCGGTATCAGGAAGTTTCTACATTTGAGTCAAAGAAAAAGGTCAGTTTATCATTTTTATCAGTTTCTGGGATAAATGAGAGAGGAAGAGGATTGAGTGAAGTATGTGAAAAATAATTTTTAAAAAAAGGGCCAAGGAGTATCAGCTTGAACACAGAGTTCAAAGAAGAATATGAGAAGTGTAGTTAATGGCTATAGAGAAATGGTGAGGAGTGAAAGCTCAGGGCACCCTTAGAAGGATCGTACAGGTCAGCCTTGTGATGACTTCTGCTCACAGTACAAAGGAAAACTGTGGTTTATAACAATCATCAAAATCATTTATAGTTCTTCACCTTACAACATAATTTTCTGTCATTTGCTATGGACCTAACTGAAGTGTTTTTTCAGCTTTATGTTTTAGACGTAGTTTTATTCTTTTTATTGAATCTCCCCTCTCTGTTTTTCCTTATGACCTTAACTTGTCATTGCTCTTATTCTACTATATTGGAAATAATGTACCATAACTCAAGTCAGTCAGTATTCCTCCCATATGGACTTGTTGAGTCGTGTAGGATTTACCTGACAATACAGGCTGGGACAGCAATAGTACCCAGCTGAGGCTGGTCATCACAGGGAGTGTTTTTTGTGCACAGCTGCCCGAGGACACGTAGCTGGACGACTGTCAGGGTAAGAGGGAATTGTAAGCAGCTGCAGGTGCAGTTAGCCACTAATGCTGAGGTGGTGGCTAGGGTAGTATTCTTGTCACCTAAAGGTCAGAAAGTACAACAAGGACATCTACATCTGAGCTGGTCACCTTTAAGTTTGGGAGAGAGCAGCACAGGGGAGAGAGTTAGACATTTTCATTGCATGATTCATCTGACCAAATGTAGATGTTTAGTTCAAAATGAGCAAAATTTTGTCATAGAAATGCCTATTTCTCTGTGGGGACTAAAAAGAAAGCCTCACTCAGATGTAGAAATCTACATTTGTTCAGATGAATCCCATGCAGAGTGCCTGCTATGGCAGAACACTGAAGGGTATTTTCACCCTGATTTGCTGCAGAACTTCATCTGGAGCAGTAGCTGATGCTTGGATTTTCTGCAGAAGAAAGAAATAATCTCTAAGGGTTTCACTTGCTGATTTTTCCCCCCCTAATATTCATTTTTTTTCTTTTATATTCCTGCTGTGAATGTATATCATGTGTCAGTTATACTGAATTAAAACATAGCTTAACCATGAAGAGATTTTAGCAAACACTCATTCACTGATTTTTTTCCCGATCAAACACTTCTTTAAAGCAAGTTACTTTATTTCATTAGTGTAACCAAGTCTGTGTTTTGGTTTTGGGTTTGGTGGTTTGGTTTTTTTTTGTTTTTTTTTTTTTTTTCTGTGTTCTGAAGCCAATGAGGAGCTGTAAAGTTATGTATATCTGCTCCAACACGTCTGCTGATGGAAAGTTACTTAGATACATTACTACACTGAAAATGGAGCAGCCTCTGGAGATTTTGATTTTTTTCAAAATACAGGCAAAGTGTTAAACATATAATCCTACCCCTGTGTGATTAATTATATCTCAAGTTGTTTGAGACAGGCACTCTGAACTTGCAAAAACATGAAAACCAGCACTCAGAATGAATACATTCAAAAATATGTATGAAAAATAAATTGGCATCTCTTGAAACTTCCTATGTTGAAGAGATAAATGAAACCGTATAAATTTACTTCCAAGAAGTAACATCATATTTGAAACAACAAGATAGATGGAAACAATGTCTCCTTGTTCCCTCTTGCATTTTAGATGAGCTGCTGCCTTGCTGTGTGACCTGAAGGAGTTGTTGCAGTATAGAAATAGCACCAATACAGCTAACTATGCCTCATTTCTTATGTAGGCACATAACACTCTTTAAATGTTAATATACATGCTAATTGCCGTTGCTATATTCTACAGTTCCCCCCTCCCCAGTCTCTAATTCCTTCATATCAATAAGCATGACAGGCCAGGTTCTAGCAGAAAAAATAGAAGACTATTTGACCTGTTAACAGAAAATATTACTCTAGAGGGAGAACTGAAACATACATTTGCTTCAAATAACCCTACACTGCTTGCCATTAAATAGTAAAGAATTTCAAAAGACAGGCATTCATTGTTTCATGCTTTAAGTATATGGAAAATGCAATGTTTTGGATGCTTATACTGGTGTCAGCAGAAAATTCATTCTTTCAAAGTACCTGCACAAATGTCTAGGGAGAGGCTGCCTTTCAGCCGTTTCCCTATGCTTTTACAATTACTGTCTAGTCAAGAAAATCTGCTCCATGATTTAACATTATTTTTAGCATATTCTAATTCACAACGTTGCACGAGCTACTCATGGCCAAGGATGCGATAGGGCACTGCACCCACCATTCTACCTTTTCCCATCCCCATTCTGCCCCTACGCTTCTTTTCTCAATAACACTTTTGAGAAAGGCTGGGGACTGGGAACTGAAGCAAGTGGGTCAGCTTTGCGCCGCATCAGCAACATAAAGACTCTGGAACAAAAGCCAAGAGTTCTGCCCCGACTATCTATCCGTGACCGTGGCATTCTCTATCAGGAAGATACTCATAATTTCAGGTAATTAAATGACTAGAAAGCTCATTTTGTGCTTGGCAGCCAAAATTAAACATGTCAAATGAACAAAACCTGCTTAAATGAGTGAAATACTGAGGCTGCTATTGATTACAATTGGTTAATTAGTTTTAGGGAATATTTTGATCAATGTTTTTGACTGCTGAAAATGATGTTGTAAATGCAAAGCCAACATTCTCCCATTTTTTTTCTTGTCAGGATTGCTGGGACTGGGGGAGGGGTTAGTTTGTATTTTTCTACTGCAAGAACAAAGCTACTACATGATGGGTTTTGTTATTTCTGCTTCTGATAAAACATCTATGAAAAAATTTACAAAAAAAAATAGAAAAATAAGAATCATTATTTGGTAAACACTTCTCAGAAAAATGTATGTTCTTCAGTTAGCCTGCTACTTCAAAATGCAGGTATATATATATTTTAATAATTCTTAGAACACATTTTAGACAGCTATATCTGACTTAGCATGCTCTTTGGACTACTGCGTTGTTCAGTGAAAGAAAAGATTCTTCTATTCTGTAAGTTCATGAAATAAAGCTCTTCAGAAACTCAGTATGTGCAGTTACAAGATCTGTTTTTAGCACAGTAAATGCTACATTCAAAAGAAGTGTTATAGACTCCGTTATGTCTAAGTAACACATCTTGGTAGATATTCATTTTACTGTGTAGTGAAACAGATCTTTTAAGAGGCTTTTGAAGGTTAGCATACATATAATGGTGTACATACATATTAATATGTCTATATGTAATAATATTTTTGGTCAGAAATAAATTAATTCATATTTAGCACACTATTCATGATCTTGGCTAGTTTATTTCTCAGAAAATCCAAAGGGTTTGGATTCTAAGCACCCACTAAGTTTCTGTTATAATGAAAACTTTGATGGAAGTAAACACACACAGAATAGATTGCCAGAAGAACTCATTTTCATTCTTTGCATTTTTATTATTTGAAGTCTCCTTGTAAGTAGAACTTAACAATAAGGGAAATTGAAACTAGGAATATTGCTACAGCTACCACTATTATAACTTCAAGTAAAGCAGTGCATTGCAGTAAAAGACAGACTCTGGTTTTAAAGTATTTCTGAGATCGGATGGCCCAGAGGTGCCTGGTCTGCTGAGAATTTTTGGAGACTTGGTTTCTGAAGGTACAGTGGAACGATGAGAAAAGAAAGTGAAGGCAGTCTCTGTTTGCTTTTGAGTGCTACATCTGTTCCCCCAAACCTCTCATGTCAGTTGGCCTTTCATTACCATCCAGCAAGTCAGATGGCAGTGGCCTACTTTTCAAACTTCATTTCTTTGAAGTGGTAGAGAAGATTTTTACATGGAACATGTAAGTAGGTGGAAAACTTCTTGTGTCCAGCTATTCCCCACAATTGCAAAAGAGCCTAGGGAAAGCTTGACCCTTAATGTTTACATCCTCTGATCTGGTAGGCTTTTGAGTGCATGTAACAAATAACTCCCATAATCGTTTGCACTGAACCTAGTGGGCGACAGGCACATGTAAGAGCTTGAGGGTTTTGGAACAGAGGGCTTTTAAATACACTTGCCATCTGATTTCACACCTTTGCAAATGCGCTTTGCTGAGAGCTTGATGAAGTTCGGATGAATCCCTTTGACACAATGATAGAGACAAGTTGAGCTTCACTCTGATATGGATGCACACAGACAAGAGATTTTTTAAATCAGCTCAGCTAAATGAAAATACAGTGTGTCCCCTGCAGAGCTACCAAGGTCAGTGAGAGTGCTGGTAATCTGCTGTATAAATGCCAGATGCAGAAGGTATAGTGCCTCCAGGCATTTTTAGTTCACATTGTTTATAATGGAAGTCAAACGCCAAGCTTCATTACACTAAAAAGTTTAGTGTTTCTTCCTGTCTTGCTTTGACATAAATCTGGGTATGAATAAATAAATAATGGTCTAAAGGTTTAGTCAGTATCCTTTTCCAGGCTGGCACAACTCTCCAGTAAACTTTAAAGGGGGTATGTAGGAACTTTACATCATTAGATTTTATTTCTTTTCCCCCCACAGACTAGGCCACAGGATTTGCCCTTCCATGCTATCTCTCTTATTAAGAGGCATTTTAATAAAGCAATTTGCGGTTAGGCATCTTTACCTTTTACAAAATATTTGTTTTCTATTTAATTCCTCCACCACACAGTTTGACACGTTAACCAGCAAAGACGGAGATTCAACTTTTTTTTGGTGTGTGGCATGACATGCCACGTGCAGCATATTTTCTTTATTTAGTAAGATAGAAATGGGCATTTAACCTAGACTGGAAGCTCCTGGATCTTTGGGTCTAAATCTCAGCTTCTATGAGCAGTCATTCTTCACAATCCCTTTCATAAACTTATTGAGTGGGGGAGGCAAGGAGTCTACAGGAAAGATATTACACAGAATATCTTTCTCCTAATGACTAGAAACCTCCTTCTGATTTCCACACTAGAATTATTTACAGCCAGTTTCTATCCATTTGTTCTTGTGCCAATACCATCCTTTAGTTTAAATAGATCTTCTCTTGCCCTGGTGTTTCCCTGTCTGTGTATTTATAGATAGTAATTCAATATCATTTAGCCTCTGTTTTATTAGATTACCCAAAACAAACCCAGTTTTACTCTTCTTCTAGGACTCATGGTTCTCTGATCATTCCAAGAGGCTTTTCCTTCACCTGTTCTTTACTGAGTGGTCTTAAATACTGCATAATTGTCCAAAAGTGGTCAGCAGTACCTCATGTAAAGCCACTCAAATGCTATGGCTCTTTCTGGAAATACCTCACTTGATACAAGTAAGAATTACATTTGCTTTTTTACACATATCGCTACAGTTCACAGGCATCACTGGTATACACAGATCATCTCCTCTTCTAATACTTCAAGATCATAACACAAGTTCTTAATATTAGCCCCTAAGTGTATGACATTGCCCTTTGCATGATTGGATTCTTATCTCACTATTATGCAAATCCTCAGGCTCATCATCCTCTCTTGCACGGAGGATGTTTCCCAACTTCATGGTATCAGTAAATTCCATTAAAACAAGATTTCTTGTTACATTAACGTCACTAAAGAAAATATTAGAAAGCTCCAAGTAGTTATTCTTTATTGGTATGCTTCCTTCAGCATGTTTGGCTATTTTCTCCCTTTTCTTTACTTTTTGTCTAAGTACTAGTCCTAAACTTCTCCACGTTAATCAACTTGTTCTCAAAAGTTCAATGGAAAGTTCAATGTCTCATTACCATTTTAGCACAAAGCAACACAAAATCAGTAAATTCTCTTATTTATATTTAAAACCAGTAGTGCCTACTGCTAGTCAAATGTTTTAGCTTAGTCTGTGTTCTTTCAGCATGTTTGAAGTCATCTGATTTGAGATTCTCTGTAATTTGTTTAGTTACAAATAGTAGTATTTTTCAAAATGCTTGTAAATTGTCTTGTCCCACACTCACCCTTTCCAAACTGTTCACTTTATACAAGCCTTTGTGAGAAGCAGGTACCAGACAGAACTCAAAATTTGTTTCCATTTGTGACTCACTGATTTTGGGACTGTCTGGAGACCAGTTTCTCTCATATGGTATGGAAAACAATAGACCTACCTTAATCTTTGCTTACCTGTAAAAGGCACATTATAATCAGTTATGTCTGATTTTCCCTGGAAGCGCTCCTGACAGTCTCCAGAATTGCAGTGGAAGGTAATGCAGGCAATTCAGAGAACCCCCCTCTTCCCGGGAGCTTTCCCATGTTGGGGCAGCAGAACTCACCTAAAAAAGCTAACAGGGCAGTAGCGAATTAGGCTCCAGATTAGCTTTCATTGTGATTCTGATAAAACATACAAGTAAATGATGGGGAAATAAGCTGAATTTGTGAAATGCACTTGACAGCATCACGGTTTTCCATAAAGTGTTCACTTTCTAAAGAAAAGAAAGACTAGGGCTTTTTCTTTTTAGAGAGAAGGTTTGATTATATTGCAGTTTGGAAAATCTGGAGCATACTGTGTACATTCTGTGTAGACTTGGATCTTGATATTGGTTTAGGTGGTGCATTTGAAAAAAACCCCACCAAACCGCAAAACAATTTCCTTATGCCATTTGAGTAAGATGATATGCATGGCCTCTCTCTACCTTGACAAGGAGAGGGATGCAATACCATAGTTTACGGAGGGGACCTTACATAATTTAAATAAGTGAATTAACAAAAATATTATGACTTCTCAAAGGGAAATATCAGAGACTGGTAGGCCAGAGGAAAGAAATACTGCAAAGACACTAATGTTTTTAGACTTAATGTTTCACTTTTGCAATAATTCAGGCATAGGCTTTGATTACCATCCTAAACAATGTGTCCTCTAACCTCAGAGTTTATGAATTCTTCAATTATTTAATTATCCAGTATGTATAATTTTATATGATCTATAAATGAACAGTACTTGATAGTCACAGAGCTGAAGAATTTCAGAAACGTTTAAGATTTGCACCCCTTCCTTATAAAATACTGTCATTTCTTTGGCTCAAGAACTTCCTTGCTCACACTGCAAGATGGAAAAAACCAAACTACTTTACTGCAGTATTTTCTCCGTGGCTGAGTTACAAGTCTGTTGTTTACCAAATGTTGAATGGTTCTTGTGGCAAAACATAGGGTGGGAGTGAGGAAGTTTGTTTTCTAATCCTGGCTGTGCCCCAGGCTTCGTATGAATCCATGGATAAGTAGTTTAACCTCTTTGATCCTCAATTTATTTTGCAGCAAATTGGGGGGAAAATGATACAGTCTGTCTTGTGAAGGTGCCATGAGGGTACCTTCTGGCACTTTTAGATGGAATTGAGTGTTCCAGAAAAGCAAATCTTATTACCTTTTAACCTACTCCTGTCTATTAACCATCAGTGGAGATGGGATCTGGGGCCTTACCATTTGCCAAGGGAGGTGTATGCAAAATTCAGTTTGAGGATTTACCTAAATGTTCAACATTAACTATTGGAGCTTTCATTAAAGAATCCCAAAGAGGCAAAGATTTCTTTAGTCCCATAATTCACTTACTTACCCTTTTAATTATGATACCTGTGACCACTCAAAATAAATTTCAAACAGGAGGTTAATTATTCCTGCTGAGCATCTCCTCTCTCTGACACTTGTCACTTGGAATGTTTTTTCTAGGCAAATCCCCACTTCAAATAAAGCTAAATTCATAAATGAATGCCAATACTGGAAAGATAAGCTTGGCATCTGGACATTTCAAGCTGCCAGGTGTATCATATATGTGACCACAGCTGTTCACTGTGGTAACTGAAGGGAAAAAAATGAGCAAGAGAGAGACAGACATTAGGAACTAGCAAGAGGCAGTGCTCTGTTATTATTTTAATTACAAGGGGATGCTGATTTGCTTTCTAATTGCAATGCAAAGTTGCTGTTGAATGTCCAATATGTGCCTGGAATCATGTTTTTGTGCCAGTTTTCAGCAAAAATAGAGGTTGCTAGCAAGAGGGCTGTTTAAACACATTAAGAAAAGTAGAATGATGACTTTTTACTCTAATTTTGGAAGACTCAGAAAAGGAGAATAAATCTGTAAAATCACTTTCATAGTCTATGACATAACAGAAACGTATCACAGTCATAAGTCACTGTCATAAAAGTAATGTTTATGTAGGAGTTTTTAAGGGTAGTATTTTGGATTTCACAGTAGTTTACCCCTACATGTTATAGAGCAATATCCCATGCTGTATATGTATGGATTGGCCCAGCTTAACACCCCTTCCTCCTCCTCCTCCTCAAAAAAAAAAAAAAACCAAAACCAAAACCCACAAAAAACCAAAACCTCCTCAAAATGTAATGCATCAGTGATTGGTGTGCATGGTTTTATTGTAGTTGATTTGCATTTTTTACAACTTCCTACAATTTCCTAATTATTTTGGCATGGCTCTCCAAAATGCTAACCAACTGCACATCAGGGAAACATGCACATCGATAAGAGTGAGAGCCAGGGTTAGGACCTAGGGGTGGAAGTCCTGAACCCTCCTCAGCAAAGGGCTCCCGGAGGGTGCAGGCACAAGCAAGCCTTACTCCCTGCTGCTTCTGGTGCCCAGGAGGATGGCTCAGAGAGGCCAAAGCAGCATTGGCTGCTGACGTGGGAGCAGAAAGGGAGGAGAGAAGGGCAGGCCTCATGAATAACCTGCTACAGCTCTAAGGTGAGTCTGCAGGTGTAGCACTGGGTGACCAGCTTTTTTTCTCAGTGCAGCGTCTGTTCCAGGGTCACAGCAAAAAGCACACCTTCCTGTTTAACTGTTTAAGCATGCCCCATTATGGTTAGCAGCCGAGAAAGTAAGAGTTATCATTTTAAACAAATGTGAGTAGCCCAAACATTCCCCATTCCCAAGCATTCCCTCAGGTAAGTTGTCCCTTTGGGCCCTGGCCATGAAGCGTCCTGGATCTCCTCGGGCAGCAGAACAAGTGTGCTACAGCGACACTTTGGTGAGTATACTGAACGTGTTCTTATCCAACACTTGTTTTTTTGGATTTAGGTAGGGATGGGACTTCAGCAAATTATAGCAATGCTGAAGTGAAAGAACATAGGTAAATTTTAAATGCACGCTCTGTTTGCAAAAGAAGGTTTGTACTGCTGAGGTGAGGAAGCACTGGAATTTCAAAGATAAATATTCAAGTCCCAAGTCTGCAACTTCACGTCTTTACATGTGTCCTTGAGCAAGTCATCTGATTTCTACAATTCAGATCATTGTTTCTAAACTCATCCTTTGTTTTCTTTGTTCTTTCTGACAAGGCATATTTATCCCTGTGTGTTTGTACAGTGCTTATCATACAGGACTCCCAGTCTTTGAACAGGTTAATGAGGTGTAAGTTATAGTTTGAATTTATGATATCAGCTACTCTATAATAACTGCCTGTTCTTATGCCATGGGAAATGTACGTAGTTTTCTTCAGTGAGGGGTAAGCTGTCTCAATTTTGCTGCAGAGTGAGAGCAAGCACTCAGACTATTGTTAGAGAGTAGTAAAAATGCAATAAATCTACTTCCCAGCTTACCTTGTGACAGCTTATGTATGTAGCTGTCTTCCTGGGCAGGGATTTTTTTGAACTCAGCTATAATCAGCACATGTAGATAAATCAACACAATACTGAAATTATCAAATCTTTAAAAACCCAAAACATAAAAGGTTAAGGATTTTTTTTTTTGAGAAACACAAAATGTTAAGCTTCTCATCCATAGACATCTGCCTAGAAAATTTGTACCTGGCTTTTCCTCTTACTTTGCTTGCTCTCAGAAGACTTCTGGTGCTTTTTCTTCATTATCCTCCTTCTCCTCTTCCTCCAAACTTCTGAATAGCAAACACACCACAAGGTGAAGCCTGTAGGTAACTTGTGTCTGTTCATCAATGAAAGTCAGGCTATTGACAGTGGATACAAGCAGTTAAATCCTTCAGTCATTGACTGTCACAACACTTACAATAAATAATTGAGAGTGAACTTCTAAGAAGTTTTATTGCAAGTATGTTCAGAATTGCATGTATACCTTTTTGATCTTTCTAATACAGCTTTCATCACTCAGGAATTGACTTTTCTTCCCTGTAAATAAAAGTTTTTCCTGTTACCAATGCATCCTCCCACGTTTTAACATCTTTTTTTTTTACTAGTTCCTTTTAAAATACTTATTTTTACTCACAAGAAAGAGTTTTTGAGTTACATTTTTTCCAAAAAACTTACATTCCAAGAAATATAAACACAGAAAAATGGTGTAATTACTAGATGTGGTGGAACACTTATTGGCATAGGTGTGCTTTCTACCAGGAAATCTTGGTGTGAGAAAAATAAAAATGATTCACAGAGCATATGGATTTTTGCCTGGTTTTATATCAATTTTTGTTATTTCAGCAAAGTCAATTCTATTGTGACATGTAAAGTGCATTGTATTGAGTTCATCATTACAACCAGCCTTTATTAAATTAATTTAATGTTTTCAGAATGTACTATTTTATGCAAAGATGTGAAGACTTTCTAGACTGATTGACAAAGCCAGAGACCAAAATTCCAGAATTTTCTTGAGAAGAGAAGTTCCTGCTGTTTGTCTAACAAACTAAATTATCTACTGAATTCTGAGCCACATGTTAAAATCCTTACAGGTTTGCTTTACATCTTATTTTCCAGGCACCAGACCTGATATGCATAAAGTTTGAACCAGGGATTCCCAAGAATGTTATCTCGCTTTACAGAAACTTCTGCCCTTTAATTCTTTGCAGTCTTTCCATTTTCCTCTTCAGCTCTATTCAGTCCAAGAATTAGTGTTGGTTCATAGGCTGAGTTACAAAATAATCTTCCTTCCCAACACAGAGGTATAAAATGTTGGAAAAAGATTTACTGTCCTTGTATCATGTCCTGATTGTAGGCAATATCCTCATTCATTTTTCATCACCCTTCCTTTCCATTTAAGCTAATTCATCCCCGTTTTCTGCCAACATTTTTTCTTTTCATTTTCTGAAACTATTTTCCTACTGTTTGACATTTAAAATCCAAAATAAATAAACATTGGCTGCTATTATCAGCTAGGTGCCCTTCCGATGTGCCTGGCTTGTCACTTTCCTGATGGGGCTATTTCTTTTAATCTCCATATTGGCTGCTAATCTGGTCTGTCACTCTACTGTTTCTATCCCTTTTCTCTCTGAATCTGCAGCTGAAATAAAGATTCATCAACTTGCATTTCTTTGCAACTTTACCTAAGGAGATTTCACCTTGATTGCTGTGTTGGGCAAAGTTCCCAAGATGGTGTTCCATCTTGCACAATCTCTCTTTCCCTTGAAAAAGGAAAGGAAACCAGAAGAATGCACCCATGTAAATTGCTGCCTTAAAGCTCGTGCCATTTGTTTTTCCTCCTCAATGTTCATTGCCCTTTACTGTTTCCTGTTATCCCAAATTAAAACAGGCAAGGGAAATTTGCCCAAAATGTGTTAGAAGTCAGAAAACCATGAAAACCTTTGAACAATTCAAAGTCGGGAAAGGAAATCTTATTTCCACGTGATTTTTAAATATTACAAATGTGTTACATACAGTGGCATCATCCAAGGATCATTCAGTTGAGTCTTTGTAAGCAAGGTATGGTGGATCCCATTGCGTTGCTGGCTAAGATCTGATTCACCATTACCCCACAGCAGTGGAAGTTGCTGGAGCTAATCAGGGGTGTTATCAGCTCTGACTTTTATTGCTGCTGCATAGCAAACCAGGCAATAAAGAAAACTGTAAATGAAGGATTTATTCTTTGCAGGGGTATACCTCATGCTTGGAAGATTAATGAAGAATTCCTGGTTCACTGTTTACTAAAGACACCTCTATTCTATAGTATTTTAATTGTAAATCCCTTATTTGACATCCTAACTAATGGTTCCTGCTGAATTAATAAAAGCGACATATTAACTTTAAATCCCAGATAAAGTAAAGATTGCTGTTTTAATATCCCATCCATATCCTTTATCTTTCTACAGGGGCTTTCAGGCCAGTAGTTTTAATAACATGCATGAATGAAGATGCTCTTTTTTAACACAAATGGTGGCAAAGAGTTTTTCCTTTATATTAGCAGGCAATCAATTCCAATAGCTTTTTAATGCTTTCTTAAAGAATCAATTTTAAAGCAGAAGCTCTTCAGGGGACCCTCTTAAACTTCTTCACAGCCAGTCTCCTAATTTTCTATTACAATGCAATCTAAAGCAGCTACAAAAATAATGCAGATAATGTTTGCTGGGTAATGATTTCCAATTTCCCCATTCCATGTACCCTGTTATTAGGAGGATCATCTTAGCTGTGTAAATTAATTTTCAATTCACTTCAGGGGAACATTACAATGATTTATTCAGCACTGGTGCTGAAGAAAGTGTTGGGAGGATTTTAGCAAACTGAGAAACAAAATCAATTTGTTCTGATTATCACCACGTTAAAAAATGGGAAGACAAAAGGTTCACAGGAATATGTTAGAGGTTAGCACACACACCACAGGAGCAGCCAGTGTGATCCTGGGTGTAGTTACCTGACCAATACAGGCAAACAAAATGAGACTTGCTATTTTCTCCCCATGCTTCAATGGTTTGGAAGGACTGAGCAGATTCCAGGCTTCTTTGTATAGTATACAAAACAAAACAGCAGATTAACTTTCCAGTCACTAAAACCATCTCTGGTCAGTGAAGAACATGCTGGCTGTAAGTTAGACAAGGAGGAGATTGTTTCAAAGCCAGCTGTATTATTGGTAATAGCACCCAAGACTTGGGAGAGTTCCAGACTAGGAAGAATTTCCAGTTTTGCAAATAAAGTATTTGTTGTTCGGTAAGCATCTGGTAACTAGTACTCAGGGGACTTATACCAAAGTGCTCACACACTGTAGTGCTCATACCAAATAAACACCTGTAAGGACACATAGCAGCTGGGATCTGAGTGGTTATTTTGATTTAGCTGTTGCATTTTTAAAAGCGAGATTCATGTCACCTCACTTTGATCACAGAAGAAAAATCTGATCCAAGTGAGAGTCCCTTTGGAGAAAAGAGAGAGAAGCAGAAAAACTTTGGAGTCGATACGTCTGACTTATTTAGATGCCTGTGAGTCAAGCTCTGGCATGACTACTTCTCTCCAGTCGCTGTAAAGAGAACCTGAAGTGATTACTTCAGGCAAAATGGCAGATTTTGACATAGAAGATATTTACGTTTGAATTTACTGTATGTTTTGCAGTGATATCTATGACGTTACAGCAAATGTCAGTAGTTAAAACAAGACATCAATGGGATTTTTTTTTTTTTAATGTGAAAAGCTTTGAAAGGGCAGTTGAAATACCCCAAGTCCATCAGCATCAACATGGAATGATCTGCAGAATGATGTTTTGCAGTGATATCTATGACGTTACAGCAAATGTCAGTAGTTAAAACAAGACATCAATGGGATTTTTTTTTTTTAATGTGAAAAGCTTTGAAAGGGCAGTTGAAATACCCCAAGTCCATCAGCATCAACATGGAATGATCTGCAGTTTTGTTTAGTATATTTTGTAAATGAAAGCAAGTTTATTAAAAAATTCAAGCCTACATCCACATAAAATAGAAGCTTGTGAAATCGGTTGGAGGTTTTAGGGATGACCACATTCAATTGCAGGAGAAAAACAACCAATTAGTTCTGAACTGCCAAATTGAAAATTGCCAATTTCTGTGGTTACAGTGGCAGGAAGGATACCCCACACATAATAAAAAGCATAAAAACAATTGGTCATGGCCCCAAAGGAATTTTTGAATTATAATTGTGATCTGTCACTATAGCTAGTGTTCCCACACATCGTTCAATATCAATATAGTATTGAACTATTAATGCCTAATTTGGAGCTGAAGGAAACTTGATTTCAATGAAAGCTGTGAAAGATTAAGTCTGAAGTTTTGAAAGTCCACTACAGCAGTGCCTTCCAGATTTTTTTTTTCCACATTGGTAGTATATTGGAAACCTGAAAATAAGTTGTCCTTTTTGTCATGGGGCCATAGTCAGGCATTAAGTATATCAGAGTTATCATGTTTCCAGCATGCTAGTAGCATACCTGTCAAATTAAGTTTTTAACTGTACGCTGGCAGGGAGCTGAACTTGCATTATTTATTAAAAATAAAACAGTAAGGAAGGATAAACACTCATAGCAAAACAGCAAGTGAAGATACTGTCTTGTAGGATATATACTTAGGTTGTCTGATTTCAAAGAAGCTGAAGACTCTTCTGAGTATATGATTTTGAAAATAAATAAAAATAAAAAGAAAACAATGATATTATTTTGCCAGACATAGTCAATTGCCTGATACCAGTGGAATGCGACTTGTCTAAAGTGGTTTCTCAGCTTCAGTGAATAAAGCTAGTAGTCTAAGTTTTTAACTATAATAATACTCAAAATGTTATGGACCTTTACATATGAGGATCTAGAATGCACTATGGATAACTTAACAAATATTCTGAATCAAACCAAGTAAAGCTCTAATTAGCTGGGCAGCTTTTCTCTGTAGACAGTCTTAGGAAAGTTCATGTGAATAGGACATCCATACTGTGATACGTTGCCTGAAATACGAAAGCTTTTGACACTGAGCCGTTCAGGGACTTCTTGTGGAAGAAAGTATGTATATTTGATAGACTCTGATAGATCTAAATACTTTCTGAGTGTATATAAACTTCTGTTATCCACAACATGCTGTTTCTACTACATTTGAAACTACAGTTTCAAATAAATATAATTAAGCAGTATTCCCTTCTTCTATTTCAAAGTTTTCCCCTAATGATTTCATTCTGTTCCTCCAAATCATTTCATCACAGAAAGCAATGTGTAATTTCCCACTTCTTACTTTTGCACATTTGTCATTATTTTATTCTCCTTCATATTTGCCCCTCAGGTTGGAGAGTACTGGTCACTCTAATCTCTTCTCGTATGTAAGCTATTCCAAATCTTTGATTATCCCTATTGCTCTTCTTGATGCCATTTCTGCTTCTCCATAGCTATAAGCTTATGGTTAAGTAAAGAGAAGCTGAAACTAAGAGAAGAAAAACAACTTACTCAAGCTCTCACAAATTCCTGATCAGTGCACAAGCTCCTGTTGTACTTTAAATTGTGTTAGTCCTACCTTAGCAATTGTTAGCATTGTACTATATTTGTATTTTTTATAGACAAATGAAGTTCTACAGCACATAATCCTACCTTTAAGAGTAGTTTTGGACAGAACATTTCTTCGTTACTTGCAAATTAAAGTAGTAAATGAATTCCATTTCATTACCCTGACTTTATTTGACAGTGTCAATAATATGAGAAATTCAGAAGGGACTTCATTTTACCTAAATCTGTCTAGGCACTGAGTGCCTCTCTCATCAGTGCTAGGTGTCTACTGCTTCCTTTACAGTCAGTGGAGAGAAAGAGGGGCATCTCTGGAGAGCTATTAATCACATTTTAAGAGAGATGTTTGTGTTATGTGGTCTGAATTGGTCCCTAGAGGATGGGAATAATTGCACTATGGAGGTCCCTCTCTTTCATTCCTCTAGGCTTTCTCAGTCATTGATAGTAAGTAATAACTTACTTTGATTAAAATGGGAACTTTCAGACAACTAATTAGATGAAATTACTCTGAATCTCAGTGTCTAGGTTTGTAGGGGAGAGACAATACAACAAATACTTTGATTTGGTGTCTTCGTGGACAGCAAGACACAGTTAAAGTAGAAGGGGACTAGGGAGGGTCCCTTCTCCCTGAGGTCCCACACCCACCTCAGAGGAGAAGGGGAGCCGTTCCTCTCTGTGCAGCGTGCTCCTCTTGCAGTGTGCAGCCCTTCTTTCCAGGCCACTTTAACCACACATTTTAGCAATAGATCTAGATTAGATTGCTCCCTACCTCCTTCTAGGACACACATTGCAGCGGCAAAGGAGATCCTCTTAAAATGGTAAAGAGGTTGTTGAAACATGTCCTCCCCACCAGACTCCACCACTCCTTCCCCAGCCTCTTGCAATTTTCTCTCTTTTCCTTTCATGTCAGCAAAACAAAGAAATCATTTTTAGAAAGGCTCATCCACAAGTTGGCAGGGATAACATTCTTAAATATCACAGTGCTATTATGATAAGCACAGCACATTCCAGGCGGAAAAACTGCAGATTATGGCAACCTTCAGTAAGTGTGGATGATATTAAAAGTTAGAATTTTCTTTTCTTTTTTTTTTTTTTTTTAAACACCCAAAAAGCCATTAGCAAGCCTGTCAAAAAAAGAAGAGCCTATCAGGATTTCAAATAAAAGAAATGAAAAATCCATTTATGAATACTTATCTCCCAGATCCTCTCTGCATCTTAAGCAGAAAATGATATATACTGACTTCAGAAATAGTTACCATATTTGAACATCTGAGCTATAGCAAAATACCAGAAATATATATTTTTTAATTTTCTTCTAGTTTTATTTGAGAATATAAAGGTGTAAAAAGAAAAAAATATATTAAAAATCTATATCATGATCTGTCCCCCTTTCAGAAAAGGAAATATGACCGCTTCATTACTCTAGCAAAGTCCAATCTTGCCATAAGCAAAAAACATTCATTCCATACTAGGTGCACATAAGGAGATTTGTATAAAAGAGTATTTATCAAAGTATATTGAGAAAGAAGAATTGCCACTGTGTGATCCTTTCTGAAGCTAACTAAAATCCTGTTACTACTTAAATTCTTGAATCTCCTAAATTTTGTTAGTTCTTTATTGGTTGCCCCCAAAAAAGCAGGCTAAACAAAGAATTTCTAACAGACAATTACTTGGTAATGAAAGCTGAGCTAATAATAGTAATGAATAATATTTTTACGGCTTTATAGTAGCTTATAAGTCAGTAGATACTGAAACCTTCATCGAGCGTAGACTATGTCGTCTTGGGACTGCCAGATGAATCAGGACTGACCTCTTCTGTACAGTTCTCCTGACCTACTCATCTAAGATTTCTCTGGAGCTCAAGGGTTTGCGAGACCCAGCTCCCAGAATTGCATAGGTTTGGATGAATCCTAGAAGACCTTTGAGTCTGATCCCCTGCTCAGTGCAGGGCCAGCTTTGAAATTGCATTAGGTTGCTCAGTGCCTTCTCCAAGCTTTTTAAAGTATTTCCAAGGATGAAGATTCCACTGCCTCCCTGCACCGTCTCTCCAGATTTTGACCACTGACATTCTGAAGAATTTTTTACTTGAGTGTACTACATCTGAGCTCAGCTAAAGTTCTGATTATCTCAAACCCCAGCTGTACTGCATGATACTGGGAATTCTAGAGGACAAGACTGTTAGGAAGCACCAGAATTACCTTGTCTTCCTTTTGCTGGTTACATGGCATTGGGCCACCAGTCCAGGAACAAAATGCCAAAGGTCATTGAAATGCAATAGGTTAGTGAAGCACAAAGTCCAGACTAGCTCCAGGTGCCTCCTCTGCTCCCATAGCAGAATCTAGTTTATCTTCAAAAAGATAGTAGAGCAGGTGGACATTTCAGGACTTCAGAAAGAAGGATTGATAGTGTGTTCCTATGCTTCCACTTTTCTAAGGATTTCTAAGGATGTCCTTGAAAACCACCATCTCTGCAAATTACTTGAGGGATCTTGTTGCAGAGACATCCATCTAGCTGGGCAATATTAGGATTATTAATGTTACAAGATAAGCATTCCTGCCGTGTGAGGATGTGTCAAGGCTTTAGAAAAACATGTCTCCTGGCCGAGTCTAGAGGAATGAGGGAAAATGCCTTTTACCCAAAACTTCATGATGATTTAATGATTCATCCTATTTTTTTCTAAATATCATTCCATTTTAGCAAATTATATTCAATTAATGAAAAATAAATCTATATATAAAGACTCTGTGGATCCTAAAATCAATGCATAACTGACACAAATGATACTTAATGTTGCTTTTCAGTCACTAACCAGTCCAATGGGGTCTGCCTTCAGAAGCCCTGATCCTGCACCTGTGAGGTAAAAATGACATCTGTTAACCAACAAAAGGATGTCAAGTTGTCCCCAAAGCAAGGTACATTTCAGCCAGAGGAAGGAGAAAAGAATGTAGGAAAAATGAAGCACAAAACTAAACACTACCTCTGAAAATATATTTTCTTTTATGTCTGACTGGTAGAGCAATCTGCTGTTGAATTGGATTTAGGCTTTCTTTTGTGTTTATTTTCTGCCCCATAACCTTTACCTATTTTGATAACCTTTCTTCTTTACAGTAAAGTTATCTAGAAAACACAAGATATATTTTATTTATAGCAAAACAAATCACAACAAAATAAAATATATTTTAACAATGCTGCAACATTTTTAATTCTTTCACTCAAATTCTGATATAATTTAGTAAAATAAACCTTTATAAAGATGGACTTGGTAAAAAAGTTGTAACTGAACCTGTATGATTTCAAACTAGTCAAAAAAAGAATCTAAAATAAATATGCTATTTTATAACTACAAATCCCACCAAAATCCAACTACTTACTATATCCTCATTAGCATTTTGCTAAATTAAAAGGATAAATATAGTCTGCAGTTATGGTTCTTTTTTTCAGTAAAAATAAGTAGGTTTTAGTTCTGTATTTAAAAAACCCCAACTTTTAAAAACTATTTATAAGCACAGCTCAGAATGGTACCATTTTTCTGAAGACTCCCTTCAAATCTAGTTATTTTTCTTTATGGAAATCAGTTTGACACAGATATTTTAGTATGAAAAAGGTCTGGCAAGCTAATTGTGAAGGATGGATAGGCTGACTTTATTTTCCTATTTTCTGTGCAATTGGAGATCACAGTATGCCACACTGGAGATGATGGCCATGAATTCCTGTTCAAGAAAATTTCAAAGGAGCAACAACAATGAAGTGTGTCCTGTCTACACTGGGCTTTTTATTTTGCAATTAAATGCTTTTACTTAAGGGCTTTCTCCAGTCTTATGTGCTGATTAATTATTTCCTCTTCTAACAGAATCTGTCCCAAATAATTCTGGCCCTATATTTTTGCAATGCTCAGTGAACTAGCAGAAGTGCACCTGATGTGCAAATAGACAAGATTTAATAATAGAAGCATATGTCCGGGGTCGGGTAGCAGTTTTCTCCAGTTTGATGAGATCAAAACATTAGATGTAATCATGTTTTTGTGCAAACTTTACACAACAGAAGCATTTTGTCATTAAAATTACAGTTTGTATTCGGCTCAAATTACAGCAGTATCACAGCTGTGTTTTATGAGAACGTGCATAAATTCTTTGCAACCATTTTGGGCTGGATTGACAAATGTCATATTTCCATTTCTCTTTAGAATGATGCCGTTACAGTTGATTTTCCATTTTTATGTGTATGAGATAAAAAAAAAAAAAAGAAGGGAAAAAGCCACACAATATTAAAATGAAGCACTATGAAGAACAGTTTTGGTTTATTAGTCTTGGGTCTTATAGCTTTGACGCTTTTGTTTTCCATGGACCTTATTCAGTTATGTTCTCTTTCTGAAAGTCATTTCAGATGCAAAGTAAATGGAAGCTATTTTGTAGCACAAAGACCATTGAATTAGTATCTGTGCATTGTAAAGTGGCTTATTTTTCATCTCTTTGTTACTATTACTATGAGCTTTTTTGGAAAAAAAAAAACCCAACAACCAAACCCAAAACCAAACCAAACCAAAAAAACCCCAACCCCCAAAAACCCCAAACCCCTAAATGAATGCAAAAGCCTGTGCGCTCTTGCCTTGTTTTTACTGCAGACTTTGTGATGGTGTTTAGTGGCTAGAATATGGCACACTGAGAATGGTAGTGGTAAATTACCTTGACCTTTATAATGTTCTTAATTTTGGTTGGCTACTCATTCCACTCATCAACATTTACAGCCATACTCATTTCTGGGGAAGGTAGAGCTGGGTACTAAAATGGAAAATGTCAAATGCTCCTGTACTCCAAGGACATGTTAGACATTCAAATTCTCATACTTTATTATCATAGCAAAAGACTGCAACAAGAGTAGGAAATAACCTTACATTAATCTACACACATGACAGACGGTAACAAAGAGAACAAATGGCACAAGCCAGCCTGTTATGACTTTAAGATGTTCATTTTGTGGTTACCTTCAGATGCTGCTCATCCTTTCTCAGATGAGTCATAAACAACGGAGTCACAGAAAATGATTGCCAGTCTGTACGTGCTCTGCTCTTACTCCTGCAGTCAAACCTGGAAGCCACAGCGCAGGGTCTCCTCGCAACTGTACCTGCTGGTTACTCTGGGCCCCCTGGATCTGCCTGCCATGACACTCTGCTTTAAATGTGAGTGCAAGTGGTGTTTCACTTGCACTTTCTTATCCGCTTGTCTTTCCAATCCTCAGTTCCTAACTTGTTTTCTTACCTTCAGCCCCATCTTTTAATGCTCACCTTGTTGCTTTTCTCCTCTCCTCATTTATTTGCACTAAAATGCTGGCATCACATTCTAGCAAAAATGAAATATCTTCAATGACATTATGCATGTGTCACAAGTTAGAGGGGGAAAAGGTGATGCTGGAAAATCAATGGCAGAAGACTTTATGCTAAAAAATTAAAATTATGCACATGGTTTTGATATACTGATTAGCTAAACACTTAGGAAGATAGTAACATTAAGGTAGTAACATACATAGTACCATAGATAGCAAAAGCTATTCCTGCCTGAAAGAAGATACAGCTGAAAGATTTTAAATTATGTTGGGTTTATTTCCTGTAGATTGCCAATAAGCAAAATATTTTTGTGTATCTCCCTTCTCCCTCCAAAAAGTAAAATATATGCACTGAACAGTAATGATGAAGTCAACGTAGAAGGACAAGGGGCCAACAGTGTATTAAATCCAGCCAGGGAGAAGTGCAGTTTATAATTAACAGTTTCAGCTATTTATTTATTTATTTTCAATGGTCACCTTGTTCGTACTATTATGAAAAGGTATTAAAGTGGAAATAAACCTCTGTAATTTATCTTGCTGCATCAGAGAATGCAAACTCTATATCAAGGTACTCAGTCTCTGTCAGACTAGTACATTATTTCCCCGTCATCTTGATAGTATTCTTAGCAGATAAAACAAAATGAATATATGGGTCCAGTTATGAGTTCATAAGATTTTCACGAGACAACAAACCTCAAACAGCAGGGAAAAACTGTCAGATGAAACCCACATTAAATAATGAAGTCTGTACTGTCACAGCAAGTGTTACTATGTCCAGTTTTAACTTAGGATGCCTTTGCAGTGCATTATGTTGTATTTTATGAAAAATTCTGTGTGTTTATACATTTACGCTGTACAGAAATGCAAATACCCTTTGCACAGATACAGAGCGCACATATAACCTCATGTATCCTTATGTGTGCAGTTGCAGAATCTCAGAATCCCAGAATGGTTGAGGTTGGAAGATACCTCTCGAGGTCATCTGGTCCAACGCCCTTGCTCAAGCAGGGCCACCTACAGCCTGTGGCCCAGGACTGTTTCCAGTTGGGTTTCGGATGGAGACTCCACACCTCCTTGGGCAACCTGTGCCAGTGCTTGGTCATCCTCACAGCAAAAAAGTGTTTCCTGACATTGAGAGTGAACCTCTGTGCTTCAGTTTGTGCCCATTCCCTCTGGTCCTCTCAGTGGGCTCTGCTGAAAAGAGCCTGACTCTGTCCTTATTGTACCATTGCACTCTCCCTTCAGGTATTTATATACATTGACAAAAAACTCCTGAGCCTTCTCTTCTCCAGGCTGAACAGCCCCAGCTCTCTCAACCTTTCCTCATAGAAGAGATGCTCCAGTCCCTTCATCATCTTCATGGCCCTTTGCTGGAGTGTCTCCAGTATGTCCATGTCTCTCTTATACTGGGAAGCCCAGAACTGGACGCAGTACTCCATGTATGGCCTCATCAGTGCTGAGTAGAGGGAAAGGATCATGTTCCTTGACCAGCTGGCAATACTTTGTCTAATGCAGCCCAGGATAAAATTCACCTTCTCTGTCACAAGGGCCCATTGCTGTCTCATGTTCAACTTGGTGTCCACCAGGATCCCTAGGTCCTTTTCTGCCAAGCTGCTTTCCAGCTGGGTGGCCCCCAGCATCTATCTGTGCATGGGGTTGTTCAACCCCAAGTACAGAACTTTGCACTTCTTGAACTGAACAAGGCTACTTACCTTGTCTGACTGCCTTATTGTAGTAATTGCACATAGATGTAACCACAAAATTTGGCATGTAACTTTTCTGCAAATTGATGACTAAATTACTAAATACCAGGATAATCGATTTGTTCTTTTCCTGTGGAAAACCTAGAGAGCTATTTTATTTTAGCAGAGGATCTGATCTAAAGAAAGTTTGGGAAGCAGTATCTTATGCAATATGTTTCCCTTGAGTAAATGTTCAAATATTTTTTGGATTAATTCTTCCCTTGTGCATCAGTTTTTCCATCTAGATACCCATTGATTCAATAGAATAATGTTTGTGTAAAAACAAGAGCAACCATGGGAAAATCAAGGTCTATCTGCCATTCTGTTAAGGGAACGTTTTCTTGCTCGTTACAGGGCAGTCGCTTACATAACAGCAACAGTTTTGCCACCATTAAACACGCAATAAAGCCTTTCACAAGTCTACAGCATTAGCCAAATTGTCTTAACCCTGTTGAGTGTTTATATTATTCTGAACAATGTGTTAATCTTCATTTCTTCTCTGAAACTGTTGTGTGCACAGTCAAATAGCTGCTGTATTCCACTCCAGGAGGTGAAGAAAGTGATTCTTGACAAATCCAAGGGGGCAAGGGTGGTAGGATGTACAAAATTTATAAGTCTTGCTCTTGTCTAAGATTAGCTCAGAGGAGATTCTAGTTTTGCAAGATGGTTTGTAGTAGAGAATATGGTAAGCTACCCAGTTCAAGTTTTCTCATTTAAACACAGATCATATCTGCATTATATTACAGCTGTATCTAGTTCTGTAATGTACTGAGAAAATCATTGGTAGAGTAAATCTCGAAGGACCCAAACAGTATTACACTTTTATAGCCATGTCTCTTCAGAGAATCAGCATAAGCATTTCTTATTGAACAAAAGTGTTCTCTTCAGATGGGAGAAATACAGATATTCAAGCAGTGAAATATATGTCACATTTACCTGTAACTTTTCTAAATATTGGATCCTATCTTATAGTAAGTGACTTTTAACATTCCATCCTTGGTTTAATATTGGAAGTACAGAAGGAAGAATGAACAGAGGGTGTAAACTAGCTTTTACATGGAAAGTAAAACAAACACCTGGCATACGCCATACAACATAAAAACTGTACAGATAGCCACTTCAGGAAGAGTGAGAAGGCTTGTGAAACTGTCAAGGAGTAAGGGAGTAAGGCTGGGTCCCATGTGAAATTATGATCCTAACTACAAAGGACTGGTTGAAGTACTTACCATGTCACACTTCTGTAATACCTCCTCCTTCCAGCTTCCCCCAGAGAGGGAATAAAGTCTTATTTATTTCCTCAGTATTTATCTGTAGGGATAATAATATGAAAGATTGGGTTAGTAGCTGCAGTATTAATTTGGCAAAGTAGCCTTTGTTAGAAGTAGTCTTCTAATGATGAAAGAAACTCTAGCCCTCTAACAACCTTTCAACTCTATTAAAGATTTTTTTTTCCCCCCTATTTCCTTGCCTTCTGGGGAAAGGCATTCGTTTAGTCTTTTTGTAAGCTCATTTTCTCCACTCCAAAACTCCTCTGGGGCGTATAGGAATAGAAACAAGAAAAAGAGCAGCAACAAGAGATTTTTCTACTCTTTCATACTTTTTTCTGTGAAAAACCTTGGACAAGAGTGAAGAATTTCCATATTTATAGAAAGAGAAGACAGGTACTGAGCGGCAAATGATGTATCAAGATCTCCAGAGGTAAAATAAGGTGGTGATATCTGTAAAGGATTAAGTTCTAAGCCTTATCTTCAGTAAATGGTTGGGGGAGGATGTTTGCTTGGTTTGCTGGTTTTTTTTTAAAAAAGGAAAATGTACTAGTGAGTCACTCTCTGTCTGTGCCAAGGGCCCATCTGAAGACAATTTTCAATTACAAATCTTAATCTTCCAAATCCTTATCTCCTTACATCTTTGAATGTATCTCCCTACATCTTTGTCTTTCTGAACAACTGAACATCTATGTTCTCTGCTTTTTTCCACCTCTTTCCACCTCCACAAACCAGGACTTCAACCATAAGCTACACACTCGCCTGACATAGCTTCCTTTGAGCCTTCTAACTACCAAGTCCCTAGCCCAATGTCCTCATCTAGAGGAGAGGATGCTGGCACTGCCCTTTGTGTGGGGTGGAGAGAGATCACATACGGTCATGGATACTAACAGTTACTACATGGCTTTGCTCCTATGCACGGGTGGCTTTCTTCCAAGTCAGGGATGAAGGCTGCTATCCCTGTCTGTCTCCTACGTGCTGTCACTCCTCTGAGGTCCTGAACTTCTTTAAGAGCAGCATTTCTGCAGTCTGTTGCACAGTTTTCTTCTGAGGCAGGCACTAGTAATTAGTAATGGAGCGTGATCAGATATGGGCAGGTGAAGGGAAGGAAAAGAATCAAGAAACTAAAACTGAGGGGACTGGAGAGAAGTGGGAGGGAGCTCCTTACTGAAATTTGGGTAATTCGGTCTCTCCTGGATCTTCCAGTAACAGTTGATCTGAGAAAATATAGGGATTTGAAACAGCATTATGCAAATAAATATATATGTAGACATTCACATTGGGAAGGGACAGAAGTGAATAAAAATTCAAAGTCAAAGCAAGATGTTATTTCTTATTTACTGTAAAAATGACTTTTGACCATTTTCGCACTTCCTGTGTCCTGAGTCAGGCTTTTTTAATACTGAAATTTGTTGATAAAGCCAAAGGCATAAATCAATCATCTGATCGATCCTCTAAGAACTAATAGGACCCAAGGTACAATTGCCTCAATAAGATCAAACTTTCTATTCATTGGTTCAGTCTGAATCAGATCAGTTGACAGATGTTTTAATCTCCTTTCTTTTCTTTGTTCTTCACTTACCACTGAAATAAAGAAAGTTTCAGTAGATGTATTTAATATTCTTCTTTATAAGACCAAAATATATTAAGTTCCAAAAGTGTATCATGTTTTACATATGTAGCCCTGGTGCTGATTTCTTGCTTTATTGGACTTAGCTGTGTCATTCAGGAGTTATAAATTCTGAATTCTGAGTGACCGAATCAGCCTGACTTACTATTTCAGCATCTGGATTTAATTGTGGTGTTGATTTTTTTTTTTCCCTCTTTGCCGGAAAGTCAATAAAATGCTTGACCAAATTTTCAGCCATTGTAAATTGACAGAACACAAGTAAAAATACATGGACTTGCTCCAGTTCGGGCACCGGAATACCATATATTTTCCTGCCGGCAACCAATTAGAGAGAAAATAAATTTTGAAACTCAGGTTCTATTTATTGATATTTTTACTTTGTGTGCGAACACCACAGCAATATCAAACCTACTATGTTCTTCCTTGTTTAAAAGGCTTCCTAAATTCCCTCTTGGATTGTAATACAGCTGTTGTAACATATAGTTAAAGTTCAGACTTAACTGTAGTGAGTGTTGTAGTCAATTTGGTGTGTATTATTTCACAGTTGAATTCAATATTGTTATTCCTCAAGCAAAACAATTTCCATCCTTTCATTCAGGGATGATCACACTTGTTTAACTAACTGCATTAGGTGTGGCCAGGGACTAGTCCTCATTTTCTCCCTGAGTGAGCTCACTGGAACTTGTCTTGATGTACAGGAGATCTCTCCTTCAGTGCATCCCCCAGGCTTAGCACTGGCATGACTCACAGTCTTTGCTGAGGACTGGGAATTAAATTAGGGTGACTGCTGAAGTTGTGGGTGGTAAGCCTTGGAGCAGAGGCTCGTGCAAACAGATATCTCAAACAAGGATAGCCCAGGGAATGTCAATGAGCACACACATTTTCCTTGGAGAGGCTTTGAAAAGATTTAAAAACATGATACAGAAGATGTTTGATAGCCTTCCTCAGAAAGTCCATGGATAGACTAGGAGAAGCAGAAATAGGTTTCCTGGTTTGTGCCTTTACCTGGAGAATGTAAAAGTAGAGTATTTCTTCCAGAAGAGTATTTTCCCTTCCTTCATTCCATTTCTTCTCTAAAATGCTTGGGATTGAAATGATGTCATGGGAATAGTAATGTTGCATTGCAGTGGCCTTTTAAAATCACTCAAAATTACTTTAAAAATGAGCTGTCGTTTTACTTATCTGGACTGAAACTAGGTTGCACCATTCAGTGAAAGGATCTAAGTCTCAGAGAAATAAACTTGGTCCACTGGTCCACATCCTCTTTACTGCCTGCAGTGGAGAAGAGCAATAACATGGTCCTGGATTTGGCAGGGAAACGGAGCGTTCCTATCCATAGTTTAGTTCTTAGGAAACCTGAGACTTCCAGCTAAGTCTCTGGAGATATCTGAGGCCAAGTATAGGAAGGAAGTTAAAAGGAAACAAAAAACAATACAAAAAACCCCCATATACTTGTTCCTTTGAAGCAGTGAGGTGAGGAACTGGAACAGTCTCTAGGGTCAGCCTGATATCACAAACAATCAGCAACAACTACAAAAATCTTGGCATTGAACAGGAACGTTTCTGTCACAAGATGGATATTAAAGATTCTTTACCTCAGATAAAATCAATGGCACCTGAGGTACAAATATCCTCCTAGGAACTGACAAAACTGGAAAGGCAGAAGCACTTGGCAATAGACTGGAAGCTGGAAAAGGTTTAAAGAAACTTTCAGGTGCAATAAGCCAGTGATGTTTCCCTCTCCTATACAGGCCACATGGGTCCAGGGTCTGCCACTCACAGTTCTGCAGAAGGGTACTAAGGAAAACAAATGTGTATAAACCACAGAGGAATCTGCAAAACCTCTAAAGAAGCAGCACCTCCATGGGAAAAAATGGAAAGATAGAAATCACCTGCATTAAGCAATCAGATCAGATGGAAATGGAGATATTGTTTGACATTAAAAAGCAATATTTAGATAACAGTAGGCAAAAAAACAATGTAAAGCTGAAGAGATTATCAGTTAAAATAAAAATTTTCAGAAAGTGAATATTCGAGATCCTGTCAAGAAAACTGTGACAAAGGGGAAAGAGCTAATTTTTAATATATAATCACCTAACATTTGTTTAAAGGAGTATTACCTGTCTTCACTGCTGTGAAAACACAAATCACTTAATGAGAACCATTAGGATATGAAATGTTGTATTGTAAGTGCAGGAACCAGTTATTTTTCAAGATTTTTCCTCCCTCACATTAAAAAAACAGTCAACAAAGTGTTCAGCTAGTCTGATAAAATCCATTGCTGGTGGTTCCATGTAGGTATTGGCCTTATGATAAAACTAGAGACTGTAACACAGAAGTTTGCTCATAGGTAAAAATTCCTAAAAGGCTGAAATTATACTTTGAGGCAAAAGACTCTAGAGATGAATGACCTCAGCATAGAATCTCCCCTTACTTGGCGATAGGTTATATCTCAGCAGCCTCATAACAGCAAAACATTAAGCTGGCATCTTCTGTAAGTGACAAAAAGCAAAGGCAACAACTAGGGCAAGCAGCCAAGTGGAAATGAGAGTAGCTAATTAGGAGGAACATTAAAGTGCTTTTTGGACACCTACAACTGTAAAATTTTCTTTTTTAAAAAAATTATTTATACCAAGCAGTGTCAGTACATGAGTATACAGCAACAGTTTTACGTAGAGTAAGAAAACAGTGTAAGGATTTATCACGTTAGTCAACGAGGCAGATTCAGACTCAAGCAGTACCTACAAGTAATGCTACGTAGTAGTATAACAGGAAGGGATGTACCACGATAGCTTTTGTTATCCTTATTCTATAACCAACAACGTATTTCTGCTGCTAATCTAAGACTGGACATATATGGGAGAAATTTATCCCTGTTGCAGAGTGGTGTTTAAAGAGCTCATGAATAAAAATAATTATTTGCCATCTTTAGTGTGAGAAAAAAAAGCAACATCAGCTTATTTCAATCTAAAGATGTTGGTTCTATTTAAAATAGCAAATGTTTGCAAATGTAACTTTTAAAGTTGCTAAAAAAAAATCCCAAAATCTTGGGGAAAAGTAAAGTTCTGTAGTTCTGTGGAGGGTGATTGATAGGAAAGGATGGTAAGTTTTCTATCTGAGATTGATTTTTCTCTGAAGAAGGAGTGGCATAAGAAAATGAAATGAAAAAGGGATGCTCAGCTAGCATACAATCAGTAAAAATATGGCTGGTCTAAAGGTAAGAATGCTATAGTTGGATTAGCACTAAAGGGAAAAGAAACAGTGAAGACAATAACTTTATGTTTGATAAGAAGGCATCCTGGCATCTGAACAAATACAGGCATAGATTAATGACATAATACTCCTGTATTTCAGTGTATCAGTTCAAATAGCAAGGACTGTTTTTAAGAAAATGCTATTAAAAATTCATTTTTAAACATAAACACCATCTCATAAGAAAATAAAAGATAAAAGATGGTTGGCATAAGAAAAAATTTTATGTGTTTCAAACTTAAAAAAAAAATATATATATAAAAAGAGTTCTATTATGCTGATTTCTAAATAGTTTCTATTTGGTAAAAAACCCCCAGCCAACCAACCAATCAAAAACGAAGCCCCTAACAAGCCCCAATAAAACCAACCCATTCTCTTAAAAGATGATAATGTTAAACTTTATATAAATGAGTGCACAGGGGGAAAAAAAAAAAAGCAAAACACCCCCCCCCCCCCCAAACCCTCCCAAAAAGTGCACCATTATCTTGGGAGAAATGCACAGGTTTTCATTTGGAGACATAATTTTTCCGGATGAGATATATTAGACTATTAAAATAGGCAGATACACTCTGCTGCCAGTAAAGGGTAGCATAAAGTTTGGGAGTGGAAATTCTACATCCTGGGAGGGAAATATTAATCCTGTTTTAAAAGGTTCTTCTTTATTTTCCTACACTATTGCAAAAAAAGATTTTATGCAGTAATATATACACTATTTCATGGCCATGAAACCATTAACAGCCACAGAAGAGAAAATTAATGCTCTTCTAAATGATACACTACAACAAATATTGAATAAAATATCATCAAATCTGTTTAATGAATAACAATGCAACAGAGTCATATTTTCAAAGTGCCTGAAAGACGGTTTCTAAAAGATGTTTATACGCCTAAATGTTTCATGCATTGTTTCAATGCATTTTGGGAGATTTGTTTTGGGGAGTTTTGGGTTTGTTTCTAGAAGTTGTGGGGTTTGGAAATTCCAGCTGCTGCAAAACTGTTAATCTCCACGTTGTTACCAAAATTATACAAATGCCTCCTACGCAAAGGTCAGAGAATGTACCTTGGGTAAACTAACTGTGTAAATCCATGAACTTTGTCAAATAATTCCATATATTACAGAGACATAGGGGAAAATAACTCAATCCCCAAAACACAGGAAGTAAAGGATATTTTAAATTTTATTTGACTTCTGAAATTCTTATGCACCGGGTAAGTTACCACACAATAGTAGAAGCAAAATTTTAAAATAATAGAGAGTATTAATGGGAAGAAAAATAATGATGACCACACAAAAACTGTATATGAGATCTTTTCAGGATTGTTTTTACTGTCATTTATACCTAAGGGAGAAATTGTCTAAAGAACACAATTTACCATGGGCTAATAAGTAATGAGGTGGAAGATAGTGTGCACCAAGTGAAGCAGAAAAGGACCTTTTTGTAAATGGTGTGACATCTATTGTCTAGACTGTCGTATGTGTTATAAAATGGTTCCCAAAATTGCCCATTTGTTTAATAGTTTCCTAGAATCCTCTCAAATTCCAAAATCAATGAACAATTCACTGAAGTTGAAATCCAACAAAGACAAAATTGATTGCACCTCTCATGCATCTGTGTCTGTAATAAATACTAATGCCCAGCTATTTGCCAAAGGCTTGCTAATAGCTTAAACTCTCAGTTGCTGCAATTAATTGAGACCCAAATAATTTATTCCAGGAAATCCTGCGTGAGGGATAATAATAAAATCATACAGAGCTAGAGATACTGTTAAGGAAAATTTGAGAACTTCAGTGGCCCATCTATATTCTTTTTTAATAAGCCATTCTGAGGACAATAATTCTGCTTGGACATGCAGCAGGAAGATATTGGCTGTTGAGAGTTGATTGTATCAGACTCTCAAAATGCATGTGGAAATGAGTTTAATCCCTCCAGCACAAGCAGTAGCTTGGTATAATTTCTTCTGTTGGAAAACAATATAGGCACATAATGAACTCTGGAGATAATTAGGCAGCAGAAAATATGTAACCAGAAACATTACAAAAAACTTTAAATGCAGTTATTGTACCAATATAATATATGTTTATTTATAAGTGATTAAAACAATGTATATCAAGGAATGGGAGTGTTTAGAAAGCCATACATGGATATCAAAAAAAGGAGTAATGAAGTCTCATCATATTTTTGCCAGTTCTGTTTAATATAAAATTAACATTCTTTTTTTATGTTCCCCTTCAAAATAAGTTTGGATAGTTGTGAATTAAGAGAGGATAGCAACTTCACTCAGGACATAATAGGTGAACTATAAAGATTTATAGAAGCAGAATTATTACATTGTGCCAGCCAAGACAATGACTGCCAAAACCATTTAGGTAGAAAGTTTCTTAATCAGTCTTTTGAGACAATAAAAAAAAAGAGGGCAATTACCTACCCTCCCAAAAAGCAGCAGGAAAAGAACATCTGCTCTCCTTTAGTAAATGCGTCAGTCCTGCTACTCCTCTTCTGAAAACAGATTATTTTGTATCTAGAACATGTCTCTTTATCGCATTTGCCTATAGAAAAGAAACAATATTATTAATAATTAATAAAAATATTTCCTAGACGATCAACGTTTTAAATCTGTTCATGTGGGCTTATTTCTAGAACCTGAACCCAACATCCTTACCAGGCTGCTTGTTCTTCTCTGTGGGCCCAAACAGCCTGTTAGAAGCTCTATCAGTGATTTATTTTGCGTAAGTTCATTTCACATCTTCCACTTGACCTCATATAAGCCTATCTTCCCATGGACTTCATTGAAAGTCAAGCACAAAGTGTTGTGTTTGATGTATTTGTGTTAACTCTTGTAACATCTGTTATTGTGCACTTCTAAAAGCCTAATCAAAAGCAGATAAATATTGTAATCAAACCACACCGGTATACTAAACTAATTGTTAAAATAGCTGAGGAGGAAATGACTGTAAATATCTTCAGATGGTAAATATGAATTACGTGATTACAGTTTTTAACTTTAAATTGTTTTAATATTACTATTAATGTTGGTATTCTTTATCTTCTATTAAGTGTAAAACTGGCTATATCTAAGGAAAATGATGAATATAAGTCCATTTGTCATAAAAAAAAAGCTGTATTACCTGTAAAAGTCTATACTTTGAAATGCTTTCAAATTGTACCTCTTCTGAACTACAAGTCTAGAATAATTCCATTTATTTAAGTAGGTCTAGCGCGCTACTGCAAATGACACCAAAATCCAGACGATTACATTTATCTCCAGACTCTACAGATTTCTACAGCGCTAGAAGCTTTTATGTAAATTTGACTTCTTAGTTAAATAAATAAAAAGCCCTCCTGCTTCAATGCATCTAGTTTTAAAAGGAGTTATACAATATAAATTGTGTTAATATAGAATTAATTTAGAATACCTAAAATATCAATGCTTCTTAGAATCTGTATCCTTTTGGATATTTTTTCAACACTTGACATTGAAAAGTTTAATGGAGAAGAAAAACTTTGGGAATGCAGTAGAGATTTTTACATTTGATTTCTTTAAATAACAACAGTCAGTTTAAAACAGAATATTGATTGCATGAGAGAGATCACAACTTGATTCTACTGTACTGTAAAACTGCTAGAGCAGATTTTATTGTGAGTACCATGCTTTAGTAAATACATCTTGGAGAAATGGTGTTTAGGTTCCAGATGTAGTGCCAATGGCGTTTTCCAATGCCAAGAAGTTTGTGTAAAGGAAAAATTAAAAAAAAAAAAAAAGAAAAAAGAAAAGAAAGAACGCCGCCCCCATCCCCCTCCAGCCACCCTGATTTCAGTGCCAGTTCTTTTCTCTTTCTTTGGTTAGAATAACAACCATTCCTATCTATGTCATTTATCTCTCCACAGTTGACAGATGCTGTATATGCTTGTGAGGTCAGGAAAGAAGACGATTCTTCCAACGGCATCAAAAAGAACTTAATGCAAACACCAAGCATTGAAACACTTCTTAGTAGATGCAAAGCCAAAGGTTATAAACGATTGTTATTCAAGGAGCTATTTTCTGTGTTTGAAGGCTAGGTGGCACAGCGAGCCAAACACGCTACTCACATGTGAAGACCCGGGTTCAGGCTGCACCGTTCTTGCCTGATACACGAGAATGAGAACGTCGACAAGAGCGCACCTACCAACCCAGAATTTACATATGAAAGATGTAACTGGGTTCAGCTAATCAACTGCGCCTGTCATAACAACAGAAAAGCAACATATACACACTGCTAGAGTGTCTCAGCTGAGCAGCAGAAATCTCCAGCTCTAGGAGGTATTTTCATTAAACAAACTCACTCACTCGGCTTGAGATCACATAAACATAACCTCGGAAACAAGTAGAGAGAATTTGCCTCAAACTCTTGAGAGAGTTACCTAAGTCCTGATACTCAATGTGACAATAAAGTAGATGAAGAGACTAAAAGTGACTGAGAGTTTGGAATTGGAGAATTTAAGCATTTATGGAAGGACAATTAAAGAAGGAGGGATGGGGAGGGACAAGAAATGTGCTGCAGTGATTCATTATGAAAAGTAATGCTCTCCATTCGACAGTCCTAAAAATTTCATATCAAAATTTCTAAGGAGAAGACAACTCCTTCCACAAGTAGTGATATCTTAAACCAGGAAATTCCTAAGTTTACCTAGGTAACCTACAAACTGTCTATTCTAAAGCAGCCTGTATCTAAGCAAGCTGAGCATTCATCATGGACATGAAAAAACAAAATTTTATTAAAATGTTCTTTTAGGAAAACGTATATTTCATAATGAGGAAGAAAAACAGACCTCAAAACACCTTATGATTGTTCCTGGATGAACCCCAGTGAATATTAAGAAAAATCAACCGCTCAACATAGATGGCTCTTGGAGAGGTCAAATAGTGCTGATAGATCAAGATAGATCAAGATTTGAGAACACTTCCATAAAAGAGAGTATTTTATTATTTAGATATCACTTACACTTGCAGCTGAAGTACCCCTTATCCAGAAAGAGCTAATTTGCCAATAAAAGATATTTCTAGGGAAGAAGACTAGGCATCTGAGAATGCCTAGACCTGATATCCAGTAAAAGATATTTTCCCACATATCAGTCTAACTTCCTATATTGAGACATAGTACTGGCTTAAAATTCCTTTTCAGAAATTTCTCAGATCTCCAGAATCACCTCCAAAATTTACGCAACCTGCCAAGGAAGGAAAAAAAAGAAGGAATAAAAAAGGAAAATTGTAAATGGAGCAATGGATTCTGTCTAGAGAAGCTACAGATAGACTAAATGTTTATTACTTCTTTCCCTTTCTATGACTAATCCCAATTCAGCCTATAGCAGTCATTCTAGAGGGTACTGATGCAAAGGTATGAACCAATTACTAAATGCACATCTTGCTTGCCATAATGATTAATTCTGATTTAAATCAGGCCTCAACCCAATAAGCATTTGTGTTTTCCATATAATACCAGGTAGAAAAATACACTTGATCTTCCCCAATATTCACTACTCCTTGTGAATGATGCTAAACTGTTTAAAATATTTTTTTCTAAGTTGCCTATTTACACATGTGAGTTCACGTGAGTCAGTCATTTCCATTATTGCTCCAAAGTCATTTGATTCATCTTTCTCTCAATGGTACTGAGACATCTGCATTTTCTTCCTTCCCACTTGTTAACCAGATAGGGATAACTAAAACCACCCTGGAAGGAATTGTTAGATCAGTTCACTACTGCCCTTAAGCTCTGAAGTGGTCATGCACCGCGGCTAGCAGGGCTGGGTCTTTGATTTCAATTCTGTTCATCATTGTCACATTTGTGGAAAAGTCGACAAAAGCACATGCAAATGGATTTTTTAGATTCCATCTCAGCATGTGCTGCCTTTGATGAAGGGAGGACAGCCTTGACAGAGAGTTAAGGTAAATCAGTGTCCAGCCTTGCTTATGTGTTTTCATTAGGCTGATAATTTCCACGTGTAACCTCATGAGAACCCTCGTTCAAAAAGTTAAACTTTTAACTCACAGAGCATGTTAATCACTTTAATGCTGTTGCAGTCTATTGAGTTCCACTTTAGGTACAAATCTGGCTGCTTTGTAGTTAAATTTCATCTGGACACCTAGTAAGGAAAAAAAAAGAAAAAAAAAAAGAGTATCCAAGGTACAATAGATGCAAATAATCACAGTTAAAAATGTGTTTTGTACAAGAGCTTAGGCAACTACCAGTTCCTTGGAGCCTGTTGGTGATTGCTTGCTGCTAATCATCTTCAGGTCATGCTTGTTTTCTTCCCCTTTGAAAATAATGAAGTACAGCAAATTATTTTCATATTATAAGTCTGTGTCAGCATCATACCTTTTCCCCCCGAGCTGAGAAAGGCAATGTTTGTTTTTCTCTGACTCTTGAATAAAGTGCTCCAAGATCATTATTTGTACAGAAAGCTTTACATAAATCCAAGTTTTCTACCGCGTGCTTTTTGTTTGTCTATTTTTTTATCATTATCAAAGCAGCAGTGCTTTGGATTAGTGCATCATCACAAAGCAAAACAATTTGCGCTCCAGCCTTTGAAAATACCAGGGCTTTTGCATGCCTTTTTGTTAGTAAATCAATAAAAATATAACCACTTATGAACAAAATAATCAGTATGTGGGACTTTGCTGATGATCTTCCTGTGGGATAGAAAATGGAGGCCAGACTGATATTTCTGCAGCACGGCCTGTATATCTGCAAGGAATGTACAACACAGTCCTGGGATTCCCTGCATATAGTCAGACTCAAGCACTCCAGGAATCCACCTTCTACATGGAAACTTGCTCTCCAAACTTTTTGTCAAAGTCAAACTACTTCAGCCATATCTGATTCCTCTTTCTTCTTTCTTTGGGAAATCCCTGCCTGTGGGATTTTCTTTCCCTCTTTCTCTTGTTTCCAGACACAATTCCCATTTCCTGATATTTGAAGTCAAGCACAAGAGAAAGCCTAGTCAACTGCATGGACCAGATTCTGCTCCAGCTTGCAATACTTCTAATTATATTAGCAGCCAGTTGTATGAAGAAAGGTAACTACTCTTTTTGTGTTGATCCTGCAAAAAGATGTGTCCTGTTGGGAGGGCTGAAGAGGGAACAGTAAGAGACAAAGAGATTATCCTCCTTAGTTTCAACCAGTGATGTAGCAGAAAATCAAATACTGAGGAAACTCGCTCACTTTCAGGACTAACATTGAAGATGGTAAAAGCTCTTAGACCTATGTTTAACTTCTTTTTGCTGTGGCTTCAACAAAATGTCATTCAGCTCTATAAATAACAGGAAATAAAGCACTCCTGCCTTTTAATATCCCACTATGTAACCCAAAACTCTGTAACTAGTTAGCAGTACCAGACCTGCATGAAAGCATGTAACCATGTAAATGAGCACTGAAATGCACTGAAAGAACAAGTTTAAAAAAAGAAAGAAAAAGAAGTTGCAAAGTTCTTTGTAAGATCTGTTTTATGGAAACCATACACGTAAGATTTAATGCATATGACTAAAAATATGCTTCCAGAGAAACTAATAAATTCTGATAATTTCGAAGTATGAATGTACCTCTGTTCATCTAAGGTGCATTAAAAGATATAACCGAACTAAATCACAACACCGCTGAAGAAGATTTCTCACTGATTTAAACAGCACTGAGATTTCATCCATTTTCAATGATTTAGAACTGGAATATCTCTGTTTTCATCATGTCTTTTAGAAACAAAACTGTTATGTTCTGATAGCTTTACTATCAGAATACTGTATCTCAGAATATAAAAATCTAATTCAAAAAGTTACCTTCTTCATTCATTCATTCATTCATTCATTCATTTGTTGTCATACATTTGTTGGGTTTTTTTATTTTTTAATTTTTTTTTTTTTACATTTAATTACATAATCCCTTTAGGCAGTTGGCAAGAAAAAAAAAAAATCAAGCTAACATGTTCCACTTCAGTACTTGCTTTTGCCCAAGAGGTCTTATTGTGACTTAAAAATCAAAATCACACTGTGATTTAACAATTAAGATTAAATAAAACTACCAATCTGATATATCTTTAATATACACAAGATTGGTGATATCTTTTATGTTAAAGATGTGATGACAGAATATCGAATATTCTCAGCATGTCATCTCTAGAGTAGAATTTTAACTGGGAGACACTGGTCTTGCAAAAACTAACTGTGGGTTTCAAGGTTAACTCAGCACCTCACTGAATCTTTGAATGCCATCGTGTTTAGAAACTAGTCTTAAACTCTAAAAACTTTTACAAATGGGGCCAGCTGGATGATAGCTAAAGCAGTATGACAGGTATAGATGCCTTTGTCAGATCTTTTTCTCTCTTTTGGCAATAATGATGCTTCCTACAAAAATCAGTCCTAGAAACACAAGGATGTTTCTGTGCCCAGGAAAATGTAGATGCTGGATAAGAGTCAGGCTTCTCTTTCCATCAGGATTTGATTCTAAAACTAACTTTTCTTACATCTGGGATCTGCAGGCACAGAGCCTGTGCATTTGATCAGAAGGCTCTCCTTACAGAAGGAAAAGAAGCAAAGAAACAGTAAGAACATTAGTTATCCTGTAGTGTTCACATTTACAGAACATGGGAGAAGGGACTTTTTACAGATTCATCCAGAAGTCAAGTATGCTACGATGCAAAAGAGAAGGAGTCATTGGCTGCCTCCAATGGAAAGAAGGGGAGGCTTGGGGTTTTGGGGGTGTTTGTTTGTTTTTTAGGGGTGGTGATGTTTGCATTGAGTTACAGAACCAAAGTATTTGGTCCATTGTATACACATATAATAGAAACACCAAACATTTTTTCACAAGTGCAGATCTTCAGAAAATCCCTCCAAAGGCATTTCACCACTACAAGACAATAAGAACTTCTGTAAGGCACACAATATCATGAAAATTTTTCATGTACTTAATGACTTCTAACTTTTTTTCACCTTTTAGAGCTTTAATATTACTCTGTACACAAATTTCGAAAGGGATGTAAGACAAGTATTTTTCTGAGATTTATGAAGTCTCACTGTCACTCTGTGTCTTTATCTGCAATACACACATTTTACTTCTGTCTCTAGCTTTCTAGCTCTAACTCACGTATTTACAGAACAGCATAGTGCACTTGGAGGTGGCCCAGAAGATATTAGTCCCATTCCACAGTCTTTCCCTGGCAAGTAAACCAACCACCCACACAGGGAAACTGATCACCAGGGGCCAAACATACATGCATTACTGTACCGTGAGCCCACTCATGTAATGATGACCGGTGCAGGGAATCTTAAATGCCAGAACAGAGGAAAATGGAGTTTAATGTACTAATAGAATCAGTAAAAAGAACTCATCCAGAACCTCTTCTTCTTGTCACCGTATTCATATTTGACAATATCTGGAAAATAATTTTCTATTTGTAACAAAACTAAAACCCTTGGAAAAAGAAAAAAGAAAAAAAAAATCAAATCGGTCTGTCCAGACAGAATTTCACATTGTGTCAGATAAAATTCAGGAATATGTACATATAGGAAAGAAGAGCAACGCGGAGAAATAATGAGTGGTCTCCCCGAAAAAGCTTCTTAATGTTTAATCAAAGTTCAGTGTATACAAAGATTCTCTTGGGGACAAGACTCTTTTAAAAAATGTCTGTGGAAACAATCTCTTGCTTGACTCATTTTGTGAGAGAAATAATGACTTTCAGCATTTTTTTTAGGCAGGTACAATGATTGTGAAAACATTCCCAGAAATTCCGTGCAGCATCAGTAATGGCAAAAGCCATAGTGGCAGATATTTCATAATTTCTGCTGGGTTTTGCCTTTTTTTACATTGTAGGACCAAACTTAAGCAGCAGAAAAAATGCGCACACAGCATACATTTGCAGTAGGGACCTCGTCCCTACTCAGCACTGTTGCAGAACCATAAAACTTTGAAGAGAGACTTGGCTGTAACACTGGCTTTTGTGCAGACACAGCACAAGGTCATGAGTCAAGCAAAATGGCTGTCAGGGTTATTCCCACCAAGATAATTAATTATTCAGGCTGCGATGGCTGCAGCAGAGCTGTGCTTTGTCTTGTGCATGGCCAGACTTTTCATGGCAAGGAGTAAGGAAATTTCCTTCATCTTTATAGCATGCACAAAAAGGTCAGGCACAGTTCTAGGTCCCATCCTCGGCTGAGCACCAAGATTGCATGCTTTCTGGAGAGCATGTGAGTGTAAGGGAGAACAGACCTGTGCTTGTTTGGGGGGGCTTGTGGGAGTAGACAGAAAGGGGAGGGATGGGTACATCTCCTAAAGTAAAGAATATACATGGCTCGATACAGTGCAATGCTGCATAGTGCCTCCATCTTCCAACGTTCTGCATTTTTTCCCCCCCGTGAAGCTCAAGAAAAGGAAAAGTTTGTGCCCCAGTCAGCATCTAATTTAGCCGGAGACACCAAGTCCAGATGTTACAATTAGAAGAAGAAAAGTGGTCATAGAAGAAACTTTATGACTACATGGTTACATTGACTAACAAGGTATTCAGTTATCTAACCTAAATTGTAAACTAAACCCAAACCCAGACAACAGATAAATGAGCAATAATAAAGGAGGTAGTAACTTAATAAGTTGCCATTAGCAAAAAATAATGTCATTCTATTTGGTGTTCATTTAGAAGTGACAAATACAACAATAAAAGCTTTTGTGAGAACTCCATTTTGTACTCTCTTTTTTTTTTTTTTTTAATGGCATTTCATCAGTACTTTTTATTAAAGATAAAATCTGACCTTTTTTTTCTAGTGCTATTTTTTATTAACAGTTTCAAAATTACATTTTTAATGAGAAATCACTTTTTTTATAAAAGTCTTATTGGAAATAATGATCATTATGTCAAGCAGGGCTAGAGTACAGGTTTTTTTGATTTTTGAAATTTGAACTTTAAATTGATTATTAAAATGTAAAAGTGAAATATGACTTTTAAAAAATGCAATACAAGCATCTGTGTTGTGTGTGTCAGCGGACACAGATCACCAATTGCTTTTTGCACTATTACATCAGCTGCTCATAGCACGGTCCAGCTACTAGAGTGTGGGCTGGACATCGCCTATAGGTTGGAGATAGTTCTGCCTTTGCCTCTGCGTCCTAAACTGGTGTGCTGCCACCTATACAATGGTCCTAAACATCCAGCCAACAGGAACTGTTCTGCCACTGCGTCAGGTGAGAGGATTTCCACAGCTGGGATCTGATCCTGTCGATTAGTGAATGCTGACTAAACCACAGCATCTGCTCCCTCCTTATGAATTTTTAACACACTGACTCTACATTAATATTTAATTAGAGCTTGATTATATTTACTAGACTTTAGGGTAAAGCTTCTAAGCAATGAAAAGTTAATGTTTAATAATAGGTACATGGAAAAATAAACCTGCTTCATTAATACAATTTTGTCTTTTTACTTCTTTGCCTTTTCCCAGAAATGCAATTTTTCACTGAAGAGAAAGGAGGAGTCACTGGCTTGCACCCTGTAAGGTTACATACATCAACCCTGTTTTTTCACAAATAAATGCAGAGTGGAGGAGTGAACTTCCAGAAGATACATCATTGATTCCTTCTATAAATGACTTCTAAGAGTCATGCATCTCAGCAGTGAACCAAGTCTTTATATTTCATCTGATCTCAGATCTTCACATATGAACTTTGATCTCTCCCCACTAGACCTCCCTCTGGACTTCCTGCTCTGTTTTTGTTTGTTTGTTTGTTTGGGGGGTTTTTGTTGTGGGTTTTTTTATTTGTTTGTTTTGGGTTTTTTTGTTTGTTTGTTTTGGGTTTTTTTACTCTTAGGATCTATTTTTAATTTATTCAAATCCCCAGTATGAAAAGTACAGTCCCATTTACTGATCTTATATTTGGCACAATAAAAATATGGGGATGGAATCAAAATCATAGGAATCAAAGGACAATTCAGGTTGGGAGAGACCTCAGGAGGTCTCTGATCCAACTTCTTGCTCACAGCAGGGTTAGCTGTGAGGTACGAAGAAGTTTCTCAGGGCTTTGTCCTGTTGGGTCTTGAAAACCTCTAAGGATGGAGATTTCCTGCCTTGGTGAATCTGTTCTTTTGCATGACTGCTTTGGTTATTTTTATTTTTTTTTTCTCCTCTCCTTCCCTCCCTTGATTCTATATGTCTCTTGTTTCAATTCTTTGTCCCCTATCTTCCTACCATGAACTGCAGTGAAGATCTCCCTCCATCTTCTTGCTACTTTCCTCACAGATATTAGGAAGGATGCTGTTGCATACCCTGAACTGACCCAGTTTATCAGTGTCTTTCCTGCATTAGAAAGCCTAAAACTAGATGTAGTATTCTAGATGTGGCCCAACAAGCACTGAGTAAAAGGTTACAATTGCTTCCCTCAGTCTGCTAGCTATGGTCCTTGTGATACAGCCCAGGATGCTGCTAGATTCTCTGCAGCCAGGGGCAGGAAGCTCTGCACGGTTGGGACAGTTGCCTCATGGTTTGTCAGGATCAAGGACCACGGATACAGCTCCTTGCTAGACAGACTGCAGAAAGGGCTTCATCAAGAGGGTAACCTCCTCACTTTCTTGAAAATCTTATTATTTTCAACAAACTGAAAAATGCCAATATCATCACCTGCATTCTGGCGTTTTGCAGAATGCACGCAGTTATTTTTTCTGGTCAGTACTGTATTCTGGCAGAATATAAACTTGCCGTGGTTGGATGCTGGCATGCAGCCACAAGACTGAGTAGGTACTGCACTGTCTATCACACTAGGAGGAGCACTGGGGCATGGCACTGATACTGCTGCTCACCGGTACGCAGCTCTGGGCTCTATGCTCGTTATTAGGAGATGCGACAGGCTGCTTCCCAGAGCGGTAGTACTGTTTGGCAGGTACAGAGGCTAAACATGATTTATCCTCCCCTTTTAGCTACTGGAGGAAGGCAGACATGAACAATAACTCAAGTAGCACAATGTTTTCTGTTGGAAGCTACTCTGGAGTACCTGGACAAATGTGGTTTTGGATGCTTTGGATGTGGCCAAGGGAGAGTATTATGCAGTCCACCTGCAAGTCAGTACAGTGTTCATGCCCTGTAGTCTCACTAAGGATTCAAATTACACTATATGTTACAGTTTTTATCTGTGTGACAGATTTCTGTTCCTGACTATCCTCCACGAGCAAGCCCAATGAAGACAATAAGATTGCTTGTGTGGGAGTCCAAGAGCTGGCCCTCGCTTCCCCAGCTGCAGAATGAACAAGCCTGTGTCTTTTTTTGTCCCCTCCATTGTGTCTGACTTCCAGCGAGGCACTGCTCAGCACCGCCTGTTCATCCTCGACATTCATTTGAAAGCAGGCAGCAAAGATGACCACCTATGAACTGATGCAGAAGTCTGTATTCCCAGCAGAAAGAGAAGTTGTCGCGTTAATCATAAGAACGAGGAGCAGGATAAAAGTGCTAGCAGTGCGAAAGAGGCAATCACGTGGACAATGTAACCAGGTAGACGGGTCGAGAAAGGGCACTTCCGATTGAGTGTGATGTCTGGCTTGCACTCAAACTGATCTGTAAACCTGAACATCATACAGGTGGAGTGACGACACCCATTAACCTTCACATTATTGTGAAGTAATGAACCACTTTCAGATTTCATCGTCTCCTATGCAAACACTCAAGTTACTGCAGATCAAGTCTGAGTGCGCAGGGGTGTGCAAGATCTCGGTCTGTATTGAACTGTCAGGAAAACCAGAATGTGATACCAAAAGAAGACTGTCACTAATTTATATAAATATGATGCACACTATTTGTCTGATAAAAATCTATTTTACTATCTGGATGGGGAAAAATGGTATTTTCTCTACCTGCAGCAAGTTATTCTTTCATATCACAGTAACGCTAACTTGTCAAGAAGGCATTCTTCATGCTTCTGTAAGGTTTTGTGAAACTCGTATATATACTTTTCTTTTTCATTTCATTTGAATATAGTTTTTAAAAAGCAAAACTACTGCAAACCAAGTTTGATGGTTTTGGTTTTGTTTTTTCTCCCAAGTACAAAGAAACCCACCTCAATAAAATATCAAAATTATCATTTTTTATTATCATAATGTGTAGAAGTGTCAACCGGTAATCAGGACTTCACAACAAATACCTGTAGATACACACTGTAAATGCTTCTCTAGGTATACATGCACAGATGAATGGTATTAACAGCTGGATTAAGAAACAGTGCAGCCTAGTTTACATGGTGAAAAAACTTTGAAAACCTGTCTGATATTCAGTTTCCTTTCTGAATGACACTCTCTCTCTTATGATCTCTCTCTCTCTCTCACCTCTTAATCCTTAAAAAAAAATAATCACTCCACTTGACTGTTACACTTTGCAATTAACCCCTGTAAGTATTAAGTTATTAACTACACAGATTTGACTGTAAAAGTAAGATGCGATGGGACGATATGAATGACATTGCTAGCAATCTTGTTAAAGTCTGGGGCACATGGAAACCCAGTGAGACTATGTTTATAAGGTTAATAAAAACCACCCTATCTTCACTTCTACCAGCCTGATGTCTGAAAACTTACTAAACTTTGCATCTTCTGCACCTCTGTGTGATAAAGAGGTGAGTTGCTGAACAGACGGTGAATAAATGACTCTCACTTTTGCTGCTTTCACACTTCCCAGAAGCAAAGCTGGCAAATTGTATTTGGATCCTGGAATGTGATTTCTTTATTTAAACTACATGCTTAGCACTAACAAGGGAGCACTCAGGAACATTAATTCAAACATGCAGAGTGTCTCACTCTGGGAACTGTGTTCAGCCTTTTTGAGAATTTATTATTTCCAGAAAATAAACTTAATTGTATCTGTGTCCTAAGAACATAGTCACGGTCTGCTCATTCTGGTGTCAAAAATTGCTAAAGTCACTGTATGTATATAAACATATGTGCATAAATAAATAGATATATGTATGCATTATGTATGTAGCAGATAACTCTTGAGATAAGCACATTTCTGTGCTTGAGAATGTAGTCCAAAAATTGCAATACGTTATTCTGAACAAATAGCCTAATCCTTCAGGGAAATGCATTCTAACGTTTTCCTCTGTCTTTATTATAATGTCCTATTTCGTAGTGTGCATATTGTACTGCCTCCATCCACAGTGAATTCAGTATTCTATCCCTTCAAACCATTAGCTTAATAATGTTATGTTCTGCCTCATTCCTCTTCACAGTGCTGCTGTTTTTACATTGTGTTTCATTCCCCTTTGCTCCCCAATCACATTCCTCAGTGCACATTGCCCTGTCACCGAATCCTACTGCATCCATCGCCTGTCTAATGTTTTCTATTTCCTATCTGCTACTGAGAGCATTTCCTCATCTTTGCTACATTTGTTACCAGCTGAGCTAATTGTTGTTTAGATTTCAAAAGTGCTTGGCATCATGTAAGGCAAAGGACTGAATTAGGGAGGGAACTTCTGCCACACTTCTCTTTGTGCTACATTTCTCAGCATTAAATTATTCCTGCTGGAAAGTTCTTGGGCCACATAGAAAAGAAGCAAAACAAAACAAAACTTGCATTGTGGATATTTGTTGGGCTTGCCAGTTTTCTCAGAAAGTGGGTATTGTAAGGTGCTGTAAGTCTTGTTGCAATGTGTTCTCCTCCATTCTTCCCAAACACACAGACACTCCTGGATACAATTTCAGAAATCTGTGTATAGTAACTCTGCTAGAACATTTTGCTGCCATCAAAGCTTGGGTTCTTAACAGAGCTGTGAAAATAGAATGACACCACAGATTACTAATTAATCAAAACAGATCTCTGTGACCATGACTGTTTTGTTCAGAAAGGGAACAAATATACTACTTTACAAATAATAGAGACAGAACCTTTGCTTTCTTTATTCTATTCTGGTTTACTTAATCATTTTAAAATTCCCATAACTGTATGATTTGGAAAGCTATTCACTAGATGCATATGCTAAAAATGGTACTTGCTCTATTGGGTCATGTGGCCATTTAGACTGATCTCTGCTATCCAGTACTGGTCATAACCATCAAGGGATTATTTCAAAAAAACAAACCAAAGCATAAAAAAGCACCGTCTCAGCAATTGGTCATTATAAGAAGTAAATAATACATTTGCAGCTGCTGGATATATATACCTGGGAAATATAATAATACCAGGGATATGGGAAAAGCAGCATGTGCTCTCTCTCAAACCAGAAAAAAATCAAAGATCTTCATCAGTGACTTGGCTACAGGGATGATCAACTACAGTCCGTAAAATCTTCTGCTGGGGTGGAGGAAGATGGTCCTTCAAAGCCAAAGCAGTAGGAAAACAGTATTCTCCACAGTCCAGCTATTCCCAAAGAAATACTCTTCCTGAATTTCCACTCACCTTCCTTAAGGTCACTATGATAGTTTTTTCCTATCTTTCCTAAAGGCTGGCAGAGTGCTGCAGCGAAGTGCTGTCAAATAGCCAACTATTGTTATACTACAGTTATTGCTATCAGTGCCATAGAAGATGGATAATAACCATTTCCTGTTTTCATCTTCTCCCCCCCCCCCCCCAGTTTACTTATTGAGGCATTAGATCAGACCTTCAGGTGATGTAAATCGATGTAAATCTGCTGCTTTTAACTATTAAACAATAAACTCTTTTATGTGAGTTCTTATTAATTAGCTCTAGGCAGCAAGTACAGATATAGTACAGAGGCAGTACAGGACTGTTCATTGCACTGACTGCAGATTATATTCAGTCTGCAGCTCAACAAATGGTAGTTGTTAAGAGCACGTTAAGAGCTGATGTGAAAAATCTCTTAAACGGAGAACTTGGAAAATAGCTGAAATCTCTGAATCAACAAGGTAAATTGACTTTATTAAACAGGTTTCCTACTGCTGTGTGTAAGTGCTACCTAGTACTCTGCATTTTTCTTGTATAAGAGAAGGGCTGAATATTCTATTTATAAAATGCCTATAAGTGAAGTGGGCTTTTAAAGAAAGATTTCTGTGCTTTTTGTGTGCTTTGATGTTCCATAATATTCCACATATGCTGCACGTCATGACTGATGGTGATATTCTCAATTCTGAGAAGAGTTTGCGCTCTAGTAAACACTCCAAAGAGTTATCTTAGAATAGAAAAATACGTAGCTATTAGTTTTCACTCGGATGTACCTGTTAAGCAATATTGATTCTGGCAATTGGGAATGCTATAGTGTATTAATGGAATCATTTTCCCCCCCCCCCCCTTTTTTTTTTTTCCCCAGGACACTTCTTTTATTGTACAGGCATTTTACACAAGACCTTCTTCTACTAAAAATAAGGTGGCACCTCTTCAGGGCACAATGACATCTGGAAGAAGTCCAGCATGCCGCCTCCTGTCCCCCTTGCCTTCCCTCCCTCTCCTCAACAGACTTCTCAGATCCGCTGTCAGGATAAGGGGTTAAACTCCTTCGAGTCATATCGCCCCATGGCACTGTCCAGAATGGTTTAGGAAGGATAAAAGCTCTTCTTCTCTTACCCTGCTTCCAATAGCCATCCTGGCCAATGTAATTTCCTTGGATGTTTCATTTCCATTACATTTGTGTGGGCAGCTCTAATGATACCTGAGATAGGATTTGTACCGGGTTCTCCTAAACTAGAGTATAAATGAGCTATCTCATCACTGCTTCCTCCAAATCAGAGTTAGATTAACAGAAATTTTAGAGAAAGAGGAAATATGTGCTGAAAATAAAATTACTCAGTCTAACAGATACAACACACAAAAAAAAGTGAAGAGAGGGACAATAAAATATGCAGATATTTAAAGGCAGAGATATTATAGTGAGGATTATAAAGAAGATTATAGCAAAATTTATCAATATAACATCTATGGAGCCAAGAAGATTCTGTTTCTTAGTGTGCATAATTCAAAAAAGTGAAGCATAGCTGCATTCAGTACATGTAAGGCACGTTGCTCCCTTGGGGCAATATTCCTTGCATTAAATGCACAGGTTTGCAAATATGACTTGGATAACATATATGAAAATAAGTGCATAGAAGAGCATAATACCATCACAAACATGTAAGAACATAATAACATTTGATGAATTTTGACCTTCAAATATAATACGATGTAAAAGCCTATGATTCTGTATGCAAGGCAGAATTATTGCGCAGACTGAATTGCCAAGAAAAATGATCATACTGGTGTAGCTTGGCTAACTCAGCAAGCATCTGAGAAGTACATATAGAAGGGGAGACAAGACTGTGTAAGTTGTTGCAAAGTACATTATTATAGGAATGAAATGAAATAAAGCAAAGTAAAATCTGACCTACATTATAAAATAGATCTGGTATGTCTAAGGATATAATAGAAAAAGTAAGAGATCAGCTGAATAATTTAGGATTGGACTGGACATCACACTTAAAAACATAGTATATCATAGAAAAGCAATCCTTCTTTGGCAGAAGTGTGGACAAATGACTTAGTAGGTGTCTTCTGTTACTAATTCTTTTCATTCAATGGTCTTTGTAGACCAATGTTAAGTAGCTCTAAAAGGCACTAGAAAGATTAGACCTCCATTTACCTCTTGTCCTAAAAGCTAGTCTTCAATCAGAGAGCAGTGAGATACCATGACTATTAGCTACTGCTGTTTACACTCGAATGAAAGAATATTTAAGGACAATGGATAAAATAATAGTTTCTAATCAATCAATGTGAATTACTCCAGGAGTTTATGCCGACACACTAACACCCTGTCACTTATGATGAGTAATGTTTTAGAAACAATCATGGTTGCTAAGTTATCATTTCATTAAGAAGTATCAAATGAAAAATGAATCCTCTATCCTGGCTTCAAGGAGACTTAAAGGAGTAAAACTTGGGGTTAATTCTTTAGCCAAATTATAGTCATTTCAAGATAAGTATAAATAACAGTGCTGTTTAAGACAGTAAACAAAATTGTATAAGGGGAACTCCAAAAAGTGTTATATATATACTTCAAGATAAACTCAGCAAAATTTTTTGTTGTTGTTTTTATTAGAGGACACAAACTAATTAGGTACATGGTTTAACCTGGCAGGCAGCTAAAACCACCACACAGCCATTCGCTCACTCCCCTCCAGTGGGATGGGGGAGAGAATTGAAAAGAAAAAAAAAAAGGTAAAACCTGTGGGTTGAGATAAAGACAATTTAATAGGACTGAAAGGGAAGATGATAATAATAACAACAACAACAATAATAATGATAAAAGAATATACAAAACAAGTGATGCACAGTACAATTGCTCACCATCCAGAGCCAATGCTCAGCTAGTTCCTGAGCTGCCCCACCTCCTGGCCCACCCCCCAGTTATATCCTGAGCATGACATCATATGGTATGGAATATTCCTTTAGCCAGTTTGGGTCAGCTGTCCTGGCTGTGTTCCCTCCCAGCTTCTTGGGCACCCTCTGTTTCCTTGTTGGCAGGGCAGTATGAGAAGCTGAAAAGTCCTTGACTGCTTTGCAAAACACTAAAACCATCGGTGTGTTATCAACATTATTCTCATCCTAAATCCAAAACACATCACTATGCCAGCTACTAGAAAGAAAACTAACTCTATATCTCAGCCGAAACCAGGGCAGTACCTTTGATATCCTATAATCTGCATGAGGATAACATATGTCCCTGTGTTCTGCAATGTTTCTGAATTTATTGCCTTGATCTTATATCACCCAATCTTGCGATTTATGTAAAAACTGTAAACTTTATAAAGTTTTCTATTTATTTTGCTGATGTGTTATATTGCATAGACAATTACAACAGATTAATAGTTAATTTCATGTTTGGAAAACAATGAGGTGTATTGTTAAGTGTTTTATCATAAATACAAGGGGTTTTTTTTTCTGGGTAAATTATCAATTACAATGTTAAGTGTTTTGTTATGTCTTGTATTTCTTTCAATCTTCCAACACAGGAATTTGAAAACACAGCAGGTTCGTGTATGCAGGTTTAAATATCTATTCCTGTTTGTCTTCATAATGAAGCCTTGTTTCTGAGTGTGAAGACAAACATAAGTGATATTTTGACATTGTTTTGATTAATGAGAAATAATTACACCTTTGCTTCCTGAGGCAGGAGTTGAGTTTAATACAAGCTCTATAAAGCAGAGGGTAACTTCTCTGACCAAGTACCGCCCCAAATTTTAACAGAGATCATCACAATTTGTTTTACCATTTCCTTTGGTTTTGAAAAAGAGAAAAGTAAATTCCACACTTCACACAATGTAGTCACTCCGCCCAGGGTAAGGTATTTAAAGGGAAAAAACAAATGATGTTGCCCTCCCCCGCAACCTGCAGCTGAAGTAAATGAATTTTTATCACTTTAGAGGGAGAACCCTCAATTTCAGAATTCCTTCGAGTACTTTTGCCTTATTTATTGCCTTACAGTCTCTTACTCCTTGATATAGGTGGGAAGGCTCTTAGGAACATCTCTGTCAAGAAATTGTTTATAGCATCCAAGACGAATTTTCCTCTTAGGGTACTTATTGAGGCAAAATTCAAGGTGACATAAACATCTCTGTCCATTTGGTTTCATAGGATCAGTAAGGCAGAGAAACTTTAGCACTTTGTAATTATGCTAAAAAAAAACATACAAGTTTTGAATAAAATTGTGCTCCATGAGCTAAGAAAACCAAGATCCTGAGACTGGAAGCATTTTATTTACATGGAGGTCACATAATGTGGAGTGTCAATTAATGTCAAGTTAGATGACCACTGGCTGGATTTTCCTCTGTTGTGTGTAAGCCATAGGATTAAACTGAAAAAGAATACTGAAAACAAGAAAAAAATACTTTGGAGACAATTTTAAATCTGAAGTGTGTTTTGGTGTCAGGGCAGTTATGCTTCCATAAAATTTTATTGGTCAGATTTTATATACCTAATTTTCTAATGTGTTACTTCATCAAAACAAATGTTACATTTATTACATTTTTTTTTAATCCTTAATAGAGTCTTTCTGAAAGTTATCTACAATTCTGAAAGTCATGGAGTTTATATCAGCAGTTCTTAAAAAAAAAAATCCTCTTGGGAGTCTCCAGAAATCCCAGGGGTGAAAAATTGTGTTGCCTATTATATACACATGCATACATACACAAATACACAGACATATATATATATATGTGTATATATATATGTAAAACCAGAATTTTTCTTAGCAGAAGGAAATGGAAACCATATAGATTGGAAAATATAATGGACTCTCATACTCAGCAGAAAATAGGCAAACAAAAGCATTGTTTGAAAATTCCAGGGTATTTTTTTGTTATTTTTTAAGAAATCCTAGTTTCTGAGACTGATCAATTACACAAATAAAACGAATTAGTGAATAGCTACTACAGGACTTGTCCTGGCATGGGATGACCTAGAACGATATACCAGTCCAATCAAGAAATATGAAGTACATATAGATACTAAACTGACTAGAAGAATATCTTATTTAAAAAAATTAAATAAATTTAAAAAAAAAAAAAAGCTTACACCTCATTGTGCTTCATTCCTTTGGAAAGTGAAAGTAAGAAATAGCTTCCTTTCAGGTTTGCTCACTATTATTGCATGAAGAATGTTACCTACAGTCACTGATTAAAAAAAATGCAAGAACTTGACAACTGACCATTGCTCATAAACAGTAAATTTAGACCTAAGGAAGCACAGTCATTACTCACAAAACAGAATCTCGGCCATTTTCAGGAAAGAAAAGGCTTAATCTCCTAAGAAATTATAAAAAGAACACAGATCCTTCTAGAAGAGAAGCAATTCCAGGGAGGGACATAATCTTTTTAAGATTTCAAAGCCAATTTGACAGCCCCTGAAGGAGTGAGAACAAAAATAATACTCATTGCCAAAGTGTTTAAATGATTATTTTTCAGTCTTGCTTTATAAAGGAAAGGAAAGAAACCCCTGAAATTTGAAGATTTCTTTCTGGCATGATGCAGGATGGAACTGGGCTGTGTAAGCAGAATGAAATGTAGCTTTGGAGAAAATCAAGAGAAGAACCATTGTACTTTCTGTGATAATCTGTTCTCTGCCTGTTTGGAAAATATTCTGCATGCTTCCTCATCTTTGATACAGCCATATTTCAGGTATTTTGGGACCTGTTTTTTTCTCCTTTCTGCGTCCTGTGTACCTGTAGAAGCTAGAAGGACCCTTACCCTTCATGAATGAAATATTGCTGGTATTTAAGCTAACACTTGGCTCAGCTGCAAGCTGGTGTAAAAAAAACATACTTCAATGAAATCTGATCATATGGTATTTACTAATGTATTATTAATGGGCAGCTGAATGTCTTCAATAATAATTCTTAGTATTTATCATCCCCTACAAGGGTAAAACAGACAGGTCCCCATTAATCTGGGTTATTTTAAATGAGCTACACAAAAGAGCTAAATGGGCCCCTTATTTCCCTCGCATCATCCCACAGCAAAAAAATATGATGTGACAGGAATTTGCCTTGACTTATAACATATGAAGAACAGGCCCGAAGCAGACATAAAACTGCCTTCCTTTAATGTCTTCTGATTGTTTCACTGAATTTATATTGCTTTGGTGCATTAATAATCAGTCTTTGAGAATTCCTTGGTATATCAGATAGTTGTCTCCAAGGGACTTCTGTATATCAACCTTGCAAGTATGTTAACCTGTAGAAATATTTGAGTACCTGGCTTGGAAAACTAGTCTTATTTGTCATGTATTTACCAACTATGTGGCTAGATTATATTGTAATCTTGGACAAAAACTAAATTTATGGTATTATTATTTTTAATATTACATGATGTGAGCAGCGTAGAATAATCAGAATTTCCAGAGTGACTAAAACTTTTGATATCTGAGACACTAAGTCTGTCAATACCTGACCAGCTAGATTTCTGCTCCTTTATGATAGCTTTCTGTTTAAAGTTCTTGGTTATTCCAGAGATACATTCATCACATTCTAAAGTAATACAAATGATGGAATAAACTACAGGAACTTTTTAGGCTAGATTCAGTTCTTTGTGCTGAACAGAAGCTCCACTAGAGGCTGCCCTAGAGACCAGAATCTCGTAGTGTGAGGTCCTCTGCCCACTAAATTTTGTTGACACTACAATTGCATGTCCATGTGGATTTCTAGGAGGACTAGAATCGTTTAGGATACCTAATACTGCTTGCACTCACTTGATGACCTGATGGGTCCCTATGCAGCTGCATAGCTTTTCAAATCACACTTCAGTCCAGCTTTAGCTTTACCTACACTTTAGCTGTTGATGATACAGCTGTCATTAGGAATGAGTAAAAAGAAATTTAGCCTAGTCTCTGGGAAAAGATTTTGATCTTAAAACTCTACAGTCTTATGGGAAGATTTCCAAGGATGTTTAACCCCTTTGAAGATCTGTCCCTAAAGTAAAGAAGCAAATTAAGTACTACTATTTTTATTTTTCCAGACTGGGAACTCATGTGCAAAGCACAAAAAGAAGAGACACACTTAGAGACTCACACAGAAAAGTCAGAACTCACTTCTGAGTCATAAAATGTTAAGGACAAGGCAGGTTGTTCTGCCCCACATGCACACCGCCTAGCTCAATGAGCTTAATAATAGTCTAGCATGTTACGCACAGGGTATTAGAAGAGTGGAATTTATCATGTTTCATCATGGTATTCTGGAAGCTAGAGCTGGCTGCAGACTACAAATGATGGCAGAGATGAAAAAAGAGAAAGTATTGAATTTCTCCATTTAATATTCAGAAAGGGATTTTCCATGTATTTCTACAATCATTTCAGATTTATCAGTACTGCTCTGCATAACCATTTCATTGCTGTGACTGATCCTGTGAAGGACTCCTTTCATTCCTGGTGAGTCTGACCTTAGCCTACAAAGTTGCAAGATCCATGTCTACAGGGCAGGTGAAGATGAAGACCCTGATTGCAGGGGCCCTGCAAGTGTCTTACAGCTATTCAGCTACTGGTATTGACTGAAAAACCCACAACATGCCAGTGTGATTGAGGAGGCACTGGGCTGAGAGCTTTTGTTTGCTGAGAATTTCAATACTTTTTTTTTTTTTTTAAATTGGAAAAGAAAGTTTCCTACAAACCAGTAAACTTCTTGTTTACCCCACTCTAGTTATTAATATACAAAGTTTGAAAATTCAATAAAATCTAATTTTGGAGAAGGGACAATGAGCTGGCTGGCATGGTCTGTAATGTGAGTGCCAGAATTTCAGTCCTACCAAGAACAGTAAGTAAATCTCTAAATTCAGATTTTCAGCCTGAAAATAAACAAACACACACATAAATGAAATAACAAGGAGACTATTATCAGTTTTGCTAGCAAAAGGTCAAAGTCTTCCAAATGAAAAGCACTGATATATCAAGGACAAGCAAACAGACTGCCTTGCAAACTATGTGGATTTCTATGGCAGTTTATTTGTGTATATCCTGGGGGATCTACAACACATTAAAAGAATGCATTTGATCCTTGTATCCTAAATAGATGTTTCTGTTGCTAGGTGATCTAATATCCTTGTAACCCTATGAACTCCAAGGACGATGGCATTCAGTGACATTTCTGTTGTCAGCAGCAAGCTGCTGGAAAAGTGGAATAAAAGAATTTTTTTAGTTGATGTTCGTTCTACAAAACTTTTCAGTTCAATGAGTTTGAAGTAATTTGCTAGATTTTTTAATACTATTTTTCTCCCAAAAGCATAGCTACACTATTTTTAATCTTGAAGTATGTTAGCTTAATCAAACGTCCTTTGGAAAGATTGATTCTGCATTTAGTTTTAACTCAAACTCTTTATTTAATCCCATATTGGAGGGAAAACAAGCTCTTGAGATACAGAAATTGACATTGGAAGGAGATATTCAGTTCTTGACAGTGCAGTGAGCCATCTACTGCAGTGCTTCAAAAGTCCTGATTATTCTGTGCTGGGAGAGGAAGGAAGTGGAGAGAAGAAGAGGGTGTTAAAGATGGAATGGTAATGATAGAAAATGAATGTTGGCAAGGGAGTTCAATTCAGTTTAAACTTCTTTAACAACTGAATTGGAAAAAAAAAAATAATCTTTGAACTTATCATCTCGCAAGAAGACCAGAAATCTGCAAAACTACATTATGCTATTGGAGATATCAAGACCAATACCCATATGATAGTATCCCAAGTGGACAGAGAGTTGAGTAAGAACACTCAAATGAGACCGGTAAGTGAATCATGCCACATACAGGATCCCACGGAAAAAAACTGCAGACTAATCAAAAAAACCTTGCAAGCAAGCAGATTCCCAGAGTCACTGCCGATCTACAAGTTCCATTGATCTAACAGCAGGTATGGAACGGAAATGATGGAATAATTTCTTTATTAACTCAGTTGTCCACTACAGATATTTGTGTGTGTGAGAAATTCAATGAGACATGTAACTTATGAAGAATGTTTGTTCATTTCCTATTATGCTCCTAACTGGCTACAGTAATCTAGCATGAGTGAGTTTTTAAATATTTCTATTACAAAGACCTGGAATAAAAAGATCTTATTAGGAATATGAGAGGAAAATGTAATAATGATAATGTTTGGATACAGCTTATTTTACCTTTCTATTGTTAATTATTATTGTATTTTTTAAAAAATGAATAGAAACTGCTAACAAGAGAACTTTGTGCAATTGAAGTATGGAAGAACGCCATTTTTAGGAGGCTTACCTAAACTTTATCTGCATTGTGGTGATTAAAAATTGACTTAAAAATCCCTCACCAGCAGTCTCTGACATTTCTGCACATTGTTCTGAATGTGAGCTGGATCCAGGTGAAGAAGAGGAAGAAATCAAAAAGTAAGGGTGGAGGAATTTTTCTTTTCCTAAATCTTTAAAAATTTCTGTTGTTTTGAATCAATCTTTTCTATTTAACTAAACCAGTTAGTTGACCTTACTGAAGCAAAAAATCCAGATGGAGACATTGTCTACCATGTCACAGAACCCCCAAGTGAAATATCTTAGTTTTTCAAGCAAATGGTTCAGTGATGTTAAAATTATCTGATCTACAGTAGGTTATAAAGACCAAGGAGGAAATATTAATAAGATTCAGATTTTTTTTCAGTTAGGGACAGTTCCTCCTTGGTGCAAATGGCACCCAAAGCTCTATTGTCAGGGCTGTTGACTCAATTTTTATAATGCTACTCTAACATACAGATAGTTTTAACAGTTTATGACTGCTACCATAGCTGCTTACTTTATAATATTCGTGAACTGGTTCCTTCCTTCCTGCAAAGCATAACATGTTGAAATGGGTTGTCTCTTTGGATTGATAATAATTTGTTCTTGACCAATGAAAATGTGAAAACCTAAAGCTTTCTTAGACAAGGGCTGTTTCAGCTATCTGCCCTGTTTTCTTAAAATAAGTTGCAGCATATTAGACAATTTCTTCAGTTTGCTTTATGCATTTCTTCTGAGATAATGGTCATCATATGCTTCTACAGATATCTGGGTGTGAAAGACTCTACTCAAGATTCTTCACAAGAGAAAAGTACAGTTAAAAAAAAGTCTGTATTTCTCACAGATGTTAGAACATGTTCTGAGACATGAGCATGATGTCTACCTGTCCAAGCTTGCTATTTGGTATGGCAAAACCAGAAGCTTCAGATCCATGGGTCTGTGGTAAAATGGTAAATGGAAAAAAAAATAGCAATGCTAATACCAAGTAGAATATGAAATAATTGTGTAAAATTAAATGATTGTGTAAGGCATGCCAGTGTACTGGAAAACAACTGGGTGATAACAGCTTTTGCCATCTGTGATAGATGTTTGTACATCACATACATACATCTGTGATGTATGTTTGTTTAATGGATTTGTTTACAGTTAATTGTGGTTTCCTGCACTTCACTGCCAACTGCTTTCTGGTCCAATTACACCCTCTTGGGATAATTGCTCCTTCTCTGAGAACAACGGAATCTGCTCCATTTTGGAGAAATGTCTGGGATGTAGGAGGGCAGGCAGAGAAGGAATGACATGGAAAGCAGAGAGACTGCGGGACTGGAAATAAAGAGGTGGTCGAAGGCATAAGGGATGTGTTAGCTCCAGAGACTCTCTACAGCAGTCCTCAGAGGTGGTGGAAAGAATGAGACTTTTCTAGGAGGTCAGCACAGCCTTTCTTCAGGGCACAGTGTGAAGTTTTATTCAGGTAACAATGAATAATGCTTGACTGAAAAATAAGTCTGGAGAACAGGAATGACTCTGCAGAGGAATCTAACTCTGGTTAGGAAAGCAATATTTGTTTTCCCTTTTTATTATTTTTGTAATTTTTTTTAAAATTACTGTGTCATGTCTTGTTGCTCACTTAAATATTTTTGGATTAAAAGTCGGTTTGCTTCAATTCATAGTAAAACCTAATTTTAGAGAATTCTGGAGAGATTAGGCCAGAAGACTCCAGAAAAGGTCTGAGCGAATTGTACTGTCACACAGTCCAGTGACATACCACTCCATGAAAAAAGCCTGATGAAGAAACTGCCCTCTTTTGTATGGTTACTTTGAAGGCTGCTAATCTCTTTCAGGAATAGCAAACCCCAGGCTTTGATATCAAACATTATTTTTCTTAACTTTTTGGCATGTGAAGATTCATTTTTATCTATCCCTTTTATCAGAGGAATCTGATGGTAGAGGAAATCCGCTGGAGAATAGAAAATGGCTTTTCATATTTATGCGGCACATAGGTAGCACTGCTATCTGCTCTAATAACAACTGTGCCGCATCTACATCTCTCAGATAATCACTGCCCTTGTGCAATGCTGCCTTCAGCAGCACTTTTCATCTGTGCCAAGCTATTTCTTAATGCTGCCTGTGACAAAGCGGCACTGGATGTACATGGATCCATTTATCCCGCTCCAGCTAATGTTGCATAATCTTTGCACACAGGCACAGGAGCTTTGCTATCAGAGTCCAGCAGTTTGCAGACGAGAATTGCTCTGGCTGGCAGGGAAACAGCAGAGGCAAGCGTGCGGTTACCTGCGTTGCACAGCTCACCGAGAGGCTCATGCGCACCGATGGGACAACTGCAAGGAGGCTGGATGCAGACTTGTAGATGGACTTGAATATAAAAAGATGCCCTTTATGGGACATAAATAGACAGATTCAGCAAGAGGAGTTCATCATTTGCACTGTATAGCTATGTTTGTATACATATCGCATAATGAGAAAAAACCCTCCATTTTCTTCTGGCTGCCTAAGCTTGTATTTACTATTAAGTCAAAAACTCTCAGAAATAGGTGTTCTGTGTACAGCAGCATAAGCACTGTGAAGGCAGTAGCAATAAGCAACTGACATTATCTGAAGAAGTATGTTTGCAGAAGAGTAGTGACACTGACATTGTTTTCTTTAATATTAATTTTTTTCAATTACTGTAATTTAATTAAGTGAAAGGATTGCTTGAAATTTGGGCTATTATTAAGAAAATTTAGGATTTCAAGATCTGCACAAAAATAGTGTTTCTAAAAACTTTGAGAAAGCTACTTGCTACTAACTAATTTTGACTAAATGCCATTTAATAACCAATAATAATCCTTAGTTTACGTAGTTCTCTGTGAATCATACTCATCCTTGACATATCCTTAGTGAAATCATAATATTAAGAGAAATCTGAACTGTCACACTCTAAGGATTTTACACCGAATAAACTAAGTTCTTCTTTAATAAGTCAAAAGTGTTGCCAGCAATTCGGAGAGGAAAAGCCAGTGCCTTCAGCTTGTGTCAAGATTGTTCTTGTCATTTATGGCCACACACAGATTTGAGAATTCAAATGCTACTTACTTGTCTGCTGCCAAGGGAAGGTAGGATCCCCTCTGACATCTGTTTTCACTTATTCTGCCTCACTTTGCAATGGGAAGTCTTTCAGTATTCTTGAAAACATAACAATTTTTTTTTTTATACTTTATCATGTTTCAGGCAGGAGCATAGCAAACCTCTTTAGCTTGAACTTCCTTCTTTTGATCAATATCTGTATGCTCTGATTTCAGACAGTGCCATGTTTCATTTGAAGATTGTGATAATAATCAAGTTTATCAGGCATTGATCTTGGCTTCCACATACGAGTTATTGTGCTGTAGTGCGATAATTCTGTACTTTTGACATAATCTGTCTCATAGTCGTATTTCATTTTCTTTCCCAGGGAATCACAGGATGATACTGTTCCAGACGATGACCTGGTACATTAAATATTTTCAGGATGAGCAAAATATCTTGCTATATTTTCAGGAAAATAGCACAGATACAATGATACCTTTCCATGCTACCTTCTGAAACTTACAATCTAAGTTTACATTAAAAAAAAAAAAAAGAGAGAGTTTTATTATATACACTATGAGAGTAATTGACAGTTCAACCATTTTTGCATATTTTGATATCTAGACAGATAGTTAAATTGGAATTTTAAGTTGCTACAAGTGATTTTCTGAATATAATGAGCATTGAAACATCATCACTGCTTTATATTTTGAACATTCAGCAAGATCAAACATGAGATTCACCTTGCATAATTGACCAACTAAAAATGTTGAGAGACAGCCATGCATATCTTCAACTCACTATTTAGAAAGAGAAATCCAGGAAGCTACAGGGCAGCCAATGCAAAAATCTAAGAGATACAGGAAAATTCCATCTATGCTGACTGTAAGAACCCAGACCAGTATCTCTGTGATCATGTTTTAAATTTTTTCAGGGGTATTCAGAGCATAGCTTCCTATGAGCAGCGCAGAGCATTATTACGTTTCATTCTCAGTGGGGTTCTTTCTACATAGTTCACACTCTTTTGTTTGAAACAGTGTTTAATGGATGACTGATTAAACGCATATTCCAAGAGTTGTACAAGTCTTTTCTAGACAGGAAGAAATGCAGTGTAATATTATTACCATGGATGCAAATGACACATTCCTCTATCACAAAGACGAATTCCTAGTAAACTTCCAATGCATTGGTCACATATTGCTCAGAAATAAATGTGGTAAAACATCTAACCTTTTTCCAGTCATCTCTTAACGAAGTAATAGCAAGACAATATTAGATATTTTCTAATTTCTTAGATTTCTGCTGGCTGGGTTCTACACCTTACAAAGACAGTAATGACCTGATAGCATATCATCAGTCTTTAATGCCAGAAATTACTGTTTATGGCATGGAATGCTACAGAGGGAAGACATTCCAATTATTTTTCCATTTTTTAGCAGCTAATGTTCTGAGTAGCTGAATTGAGGTCAGTTCCCATGAAGTGACTACATTCAACAGAGACTATATTCTTTGGAAACACTTGGATGGACTAGCAAGGAAAATGAATGTCCCCTCTACTGAAAACATGGGACAAAGGCCAAACTCCCCTTGACTGGAAAGTCACAGGGTGCTTGGGATTTTATCCCAGTACAGAACTCTGTCTTTTTGGCTTACTGAGACCAAGCAGGTTCCAGGCATCACCTCTAATTTAGGGTGTATTTTCAAGGTTGCAAAGAGAGCTTGATTTCACAGTCCAGCTATCTCTGGCTGAAATAAATTCAATCAACCCTAGATTCTCAAGTGTTTAAAAAACAAACAAAAAACAAAAACCATCAAAAATACAAAACCTTTTCACAACTTCAATAGTACAGGCATTTTGATGGTCAGTCCTTCAGTTATGTATGACAGATTTTGCAAAAGATTTTAAACAATTTGCCTATTTAACATACCAGCACAAATGACACACTAAAAACTGTTTCTGTGCAAGGACCTGCCTTGGAGATCAACACCAAACAGGTTGGTTGGTTGGTTTGTTTTTGTGAAGGGGAGCTTGTACGTGTTTCCTTTCAGCCTTCAGGGACTACTTTGGATTTTCACTCCAGTAGTTCAGCCTCACCTTCTGAACCATTAAGTCGTTATTGAGCCAGCACCCCACATCCCACAGCCCTTGTCTGAATTTTCTATCAGTCCCAAAAGTTTCCTTTCATTTCAACAGTCTGTCTTTTTGTTTCTCTCATCCTCCTCTTCAAGCACAGGAGTATTTCTCCACCCTTAAGCATGGAAACCAGCAGTTCTCTTGGCAAAATTATTCTACTCCAGCTCCTGCTCCCTGCAGGAAAAAGAAACTTCTCCCCAATTGCATTGGGTCTGGCTGAGATAGAATTAATTTTCCCCATAGCACCCCTCATAGTGCTGTGCTTTGTAGAATGGTGTTGATACCACACCAATATTTTGGCTCTTACTGAGCAGTGCCGGCACACATCAAGGCTGCCTCGCCAACATTTCTCCCCCCTCAGCAGCAGGCTGGGGGTGGGCAAGGTCTTGGGAGGGGACACAGCCAGGACAGATGACCCCAACTGACCAAAGGGATGTTCCATACCATATGACGTCTGCTCAGCAATAAGGAGCTAAGAGGAAGGAGGAAGAAATGGAGCCATTCGTTATTTTATGGCATTTGTCTTCCAGAACAACCACCACACATACTGAAGCCCTGCTTCTCAGGAAGTGGCCTGATATCGCCTGCTGATGGGAAGTAGAGAATAATCTTTTGTTTCCCTTTGCTTCCGCGCGCAGCCTTTTGCTTTTGCTTTATAAAACTGCCTTTGTCTTCACACACAAGTTTTTGCCATCTTATTTTCTCCCTGCCTGTCCTGCTGAGGAGGGGAGTGATAGAGCGGCTTGGTGGGCACCTGGCATCCAGACAAGGTCAACCTATCACAGTCCTTTTTTGGTGCCCAACATGGGTCATGAGACAATGGCAGTTTTGTATTAAGCATGCTACAGTAGCTATTAAGTGGCAAGCTCCTGTGCGTGTCACGGAGTTTGTTGGCTCCACTGCTTATCTCTTTATTTTGCTGAGCTTGTGAACATGTTAATACAAACAACGGCTCTATGCTTTGCCCTGGCATTGATGGCCTTGTTGTGCTGGGGGAGCTATCTTGTGGAGAAGATGAGGGAATACATCTCCCTCTTCCTATCTGGGATTGATATGGATGGTTTTATTATGTGAGATCCTGAGGTCCTTGTTCACCCTTATGTGCACTGTTTAATACTACCAATTAATACTGTTGGCATATTATGGGGTTTGTGGAATGTGGTGTTGTCCTGGTGTAAAAGAAGACATCTTTTGAGTGAGGTGATACTGAAATGTGCCCTGAGGCGGCCTATCCCTGGGTGGCAGGGTGTGTGGGAAGATTTGGGCAGGTGTCTAGGATCATTATTACCTCCCATAACCTAGGACTTTACACCTGAACAGGCAAGCAACCCTGGCAAACTGGCACGCCACCTGATAGAAGGGTGCCTTGCCTACTCCAATGAAAACCAGCAGCTTCTAGCACTGTACTGGAGCCTGGCTTGTGCTATCAAGCCACAGTGCAGTTCTCTGTGCCTGCTGAACCAGAAGACTGTGGTTGGAGCAAGGGCCAAAACTGCACCAGAGAACACCATGGTTGAGATAGAGACCCAAACAACAACTACAGTAATTGCCCCAGTACTGAAAAAGAAACATTGAACAAGGAGAACAGTTCCATATCATTGATTAGTAAGGGAGAAGGAAGAAGAGGAAAGGTTTGATCAAGAAGGCAGTCATTCAATAAAGAAATTGGAGAAGGAGTGAGAGGATTTAGACAGGAAGTAGAAACTATCTGGTCCCTGAACTCATCAGAACTTCAAGACGTGGAAAGATTAGAGCCACTAGCCAGGTGAGCAGATTGATGCCTGGATGCTCCGATGCTGGGATTACAGGGCTGACAGTCAGCAGCTGGAAGTTAAGGAAGCCCAACAGCTGGGATCCCTTGCTAGAAACTGGGGAATTGAGAGAGAAATTGGAAAAGAGGCAGCAAGAGTCTCTGAAGATGGCTCCTCTCAAGTGTGAGGGCAAGATATCCATTCAGGGATGATCTTGTGAACTCCCTGGGAAAGTGGACTACTGCAGATAAAAGTATCCACTACCTGAGGGAACGAGCAGTGTTGGAAGTCATCTACAGTGGTATGATGACCTCTACTACGATGAGGTGTCCAAAGATACAGTGGATGTCATGTTGTGCTGCTTTTGGCTGGGATAGAGTTGGGGTTTTTTTTCATTGTAGCTGGTATGGGGCTACGTTTTGGACTTGTGCTAAAACCAGTATTGATAATACAGAGATGTTTTCGTTACTGCTGAGCAGTGCTTACACAGAGTCAAGGCCTTTTCTGCTTCTCTCTCACACCACCTCACCAGCGAGGAGGCTGGGGGTACACAAGAAACTGGGAGGGGACACAGCCAGGACAACTGACCCAAACTGACCAAAGGGATATTCCATACCATATGACATCATGCTCAGCATATAAAGCTGGGGGACATTCAGAGTGATGGTGTTTGTCTTCCTAAGCACTCATCACACATGATGGAGCCCTGCTTTCCTGGAGATGGCTGAACACCAGCCTGCCAATGGGAAGTGGTGAATGAATTCCTTGTTTTCCTTTGCTTGTGTGTGTGGCTTTTGCTTTACCTATTAAACTTTATCTCAACCCACAAGTTTTCTCACTTTTTGTTGGAGCAAGTCCAGAGGAGGGCCATGAAGATGATCGGAGAGCTGGAGCACCTCTCCTATGAGGACAGGCTGAGAGAGTTGGGGTTGTTCAGCCTGGAGAAAAGGCAGCTCCAGGGAGATCTTATTGCGGCTTACCAGTACCTGAAGGGGCCTACAGGAAAGATGGTGAGGGACTGTTTATCAGGGAGTGGAGTGACAGGACAAGGGGTAATGGGTTTAAGCTGAAGGAGGGTCGATTTAGATTAGATGTTAGAAAGAAATTCTTTACTGTGAGAGTGGTGAGGCACTGGCACAGGTTGCCCAGAGAGGTTGTGGCTGCCCCCTCCCTGGAAGTGTTCAAGGCCAGGTTGGATGGGCTTTGGGCAACCTGGTCTAGTGGAGGGTGTCCCTGCCCATGGCAGGGGGTTGGAACTAGATGATCTTTGAGGTCCCTTCCAACCCAAACCATTCTATGATTCTATGATTTTACTCTTCCAATTTTCTCCCCCATCCCACTGTGGGAGAGTGAGTGGCTGTGTGGGGCTTAGATGATGACTGGGGTTAAACCAAAACATCTGTGCATGAGCCATGTGGAGGAAGGTGATTCAAAGTGCCCCAGCATCATATTCTAACAGCTTGGCAGTCATGTATTGCCTGGATATGGAGACACCAACTGTGGAGACAGTTATCTTCTTGGCTACAAAATTTTGAAGAAAATCTCTGTACCTCCTCATCCCTACGGGCTGGTGCCTTGGCAGCCAGGGGTGCCCCAAGAAATCAGTCCTCTCCTGCCCTAGTCAGAGGAAACGGGAGCCCCAGGCACGTAGCATGTGGTGTACTCTGGTTCTTCCTGCGTGACCGGGGAAAGAGATGAGGAAGTGGGACGGTGAACCCACCTTTAACCTAAAAGCCCATGTACATGAACTGAGAGGGAAGACAGCTTTTAAGAAGGGGTCACCCAAGAAGGCTGTCAGCGTAGTTGCTGTAGATACACAAGAAAGCAATCAGCAATCTCCCAGTCATTCTCCTAAGGCAGTTTCATATGAAAGACAGGCATTTATTCTGATGACTTCGAAGACTCCTTTGTCCCCAAGGAACATAATACCGGTCACATTGGCTGATTGCTGACTCTGTGTACTCTGAGACATTACGTGGCCTCATACAAATCAGCTGCAATTCAAAAGCTGTTTGCATGCAGCTACATGTACTCAAGTTGCTATACCACACAATTGTCACAACTCATGTCAAGCTGTTACATTGTCCTGGAGACTTCCCAGCTCTTCTCTAGTGAAAACAAATGCAAAGAAATGCTTTCTCTTTTTCTGTCCAAAACAATGTGCCCTTCTGTTCCAAGTTCAAATTGCAGAATGATTGTCAATGCTTTCAATGTGTTCACGGTGGGACTTTCTGACTTCCTGAGACTTCTACCTGTAGTTTCATATAAAGTATAGTGAAAGATTATTCTGCAGAAGTTTGGAAAATAAGACAATACAATATTTGATCTCCAGGGGGAGTTATTAGGTTTTCATTTATGGTAACCAACCCATCTTATCTTAGGAGTGTGTGTCATTCAGTGTCTTCTAACAACATCTAGAAACATTGCACTATCTTTTGAAGCTTGTAGGGGTTCAAATTTCATTCCCATTTACATGTTCTGGCCTTCATGTACTATTATTGTATTTTCTTATAAATTTCTGTTGAGCTCTGTTTTAAAAAGAGATTCAGCTTTTACCTTTTCAACAGATGAGGCATAGCATCACTCATTGCCATTAAAAAATAGAAGTCAGGCTCCCTTTTCCTTTAAACAGCAGCTGCAATGGAGATAGAATGTATTATGATTTTTTAACATATTTTTTCCTTACTCTTCATGAAGTTAAGTACTTTGTTTCCTTTTCTCCTGACAACATGATTGATTATTTTTGTTTTTCCCTGGGTCATTAATAATGCAATTATGAAATATGCTATTACAGAGGAATGTGGGAAACAATAAATATAAGAATAACATTCACTTGAAAAACCTCCAGACTTAACCCTAGGCTATTCAATGTACATCAGTTATGTTGTGAGTGAAAGCACAGAAGGCACACTTTGGTTCATAACACACCATCTCTTTCCTTCCTAATTTGCTGTACAGATCTGGTGTTGGCAGAAAGAGAATATGTAGTCTTTGATGCTGCTGAATTTGGCTGCCTGGCTTTTCCATCTTTTTATGGTGGTGGTGTTTGTATTGTTGCAGAACCAATGAGTTTTAAATACCCTCGCCTTACCGATTTTTATTAGATTTATCAGACAAAATTTGCATCTGGAATGGAAATCTAAAGCGATTTTATACAACCAAGATATTGAACTTTCAAAATAAAGATATGCAAATGCATAATCAAGAAATAATGTGGTAATATACTTCATGAAATAATATTCTAAAGAGAGGATAAAACACACGATCAAAGCTAATTTTTTAAATCTTAAATACCACATTGCAGTCATGTCTAAATTGAAATATCCCAAAGCCACACTTCATGTTACAATGTGAGTCTTTCCTCATTTCTGAGCATGAAGATCTTTACTTGAAATAAATAAATAGAAATAAGGAGGGAGACAAGCCACAAAAACAAAAGTTTACATTTTCTAACTGTTCAGTAACAACCTATTAACTTTATTTTATCTACCAGTAACTGGTTTGCATATCAGCTGAATGCTTCTTTCATGAGGAGGGGGAGCAATATATTTTAAAAGAATATCAGCTACACTATCCACTTTTGAAAATATAGATTCACCAGGAATGCTGACAGACATTTTGCCTCAGGACAGCCAAGTACTGCTGTACCACATCTCTATAACATCTCTAAAGGCATCATTTAAAGCACATTAAGAAAGGGAATCAGGATACTGCCAAATGGTGTTGTATCCAGAACAAATCACCATTCTAATTATGTTACCTATTAAAATGGTCAGTCTTAATTCAAATCCAAACCAGTTACTGTGAAAGTTGCAGTCTAATCATACTTAGTTATTTATGTGATGGAGACTGCAAGTTCTTTTGCCCATCCACACAAAGATTAAACATGTCCTAAAGCAAACCATATACAAACCATTCAAAGTAAACTATACTTGCCTCCATCTAGGTTTTACCCCATTGTTCAGAGAAAACATTGGGGTGCCATTTGTGCTTGACATCTTGTGGAGACCATACAGCAGAAAAATGCTCCAAGACCATTTATTCTTAATGAAAGCAATTTGTTACTAGCTGAAGCAAAGTGTCCTTTGTCCTTCTGCCAAAAATGCCTTGTCTATTGTCTATGTTTGCTGAGCTCACACACAATAATGGAAACACTATGAGATATGCTTAAAACAACAGCATTACAAGCAGGACACACTTCATTGTTCTAAAACAATAGACATGAGTATGTTCTTCTTCGTCACACTTTTATCTACCATAGAAGCTCATTGACACAGTGGAGGTTCAGCATTTCTTAATTGCCTTTTTAATTTAGTCCACTTTTTCCCCAGGGCTGATACACTGATTCCTCTGTCCCTCCCTCCTCCCCCTCTCAATAGAACTGCATTTATGAGATACATTTTAAAACAGCTGCTTCTTTTATTATGTTCACATATTCTTATATAACAATATTTCTTTCCTTTATGAATTTAATAAGTACTTTGAGGCAAGTGTTAGGAATACTTAAGGGAAATATAGCTATCCTAGGAGTAGAAGGTTTTTAAAAGGAGGCAGGACCAAAACAAAAATTAAAAAAATAAAAAAAAAAAAAAAGGAAAGAAAAGAAAAGGGTAGGTGGGTCATGAAAAATACAGATAGCAACATGGTTCTCAGCTAATCCTATTACTACAGGCAGCCTTAGGAGAGCAAAGTCACATAATTTCATATACACGGCCTTCGTACAGAGACAGCACTTCACAGTGGCAGCCCAGAAAAGGGCAGGATTCATGGACATCTGAATATTTAGAGAGCAGATGAGCTGCCTAATGTAGCCCTCATTTCCTTTACTGAGTAAGTTTTTGAGTGCTCTAACACAGTTCCTTAAAAATGATAGGAAAACTCTTCAGAAATCATTTAAGTACCTGCAGGATACATGAAGCAGTATATATGAGGTTGTTCAGGCTGGTAGAATTAAGAGGATACTTCATTCACATGGCTGTCGTTCCATTACAAAGGAAAAAAAAGTAAAAAAAAAAAAGGTCATCAAATATTGTGGAAAAGGAACTGCACAGGAATATGAAATATTCATGACTCTCCCCCTTTGAACAAGTGTGGTTAAACCAGTGAGCTGATGTACACAGACAAGCCAAACAAAAAGTTGTATATTACTGAAGAATTAAAGTATAAATGAAGGTACTATTTATGGTGCAGTATGTATCAATTGTATCAAAAGCCATAGCTTGTATTGCAGTAGAGTATCCTTTTTCTCTACTTACAATATGCTCAAGTCATATCTACTAGGAATTGAAGGGGTTTGCCTAGATGTTGCCAAAGGAGCAAGATTCATAACGCAGACCAGTCGGCCATTGCTGTATGCCATGTATGGTATTTACAATGACACAGTATATGCATAAAGATCCTTTTTTAAACTAATTAATATAAAATTGCTAATGTACTTGAAAAATGAGAATATAATTGTTCGTATTTATACATTTTGCCTTTCAGGAGAAGAATGAGAAAGTACTGTCATGATTACTGTGAAACTTTCTCTGCTGCAATAAAACCAAAACCTGTTTAAAATACAGATTTGAAAGAGTAGTTAAATAATTAGTGCATGTTTAAATTGCTATTTAGTACTTACCAAAGGCACTGACTAGAGTCATCACATCATGGGACAACACAATACTGGTTTTCACAAAACCCATACCAGTTGCCTTGCTTTTTCTCTGAAAATACTGAAGACTGGATCAGCTTAAATCCTTTCCATAACATGGCTGCCAAAATTAAATATATTCCCTGCATGTCTGTGAGTTTACTCCCTAGTTACAGAAACCAGTATCCCATCACGTACAGGCTGCACTATGTATAACAAAGAAATGTTAGGTTTGGGCACCTGTCAATTACGAATGAGAGACTCCCTTAATTTATTTCACACGGGCTACGAAATGGCTACAGTATCAGTTCATCACTGAGTTATCCTCACCATGAGCTGGACTGGAGTCTGTGCTTATACACACATAAGTGTCCTTGTGGATAAGTGATGGGTTTAGTTTCCTACCACTGGTAGGAATTAAGATTAGTTTTCAGATTGTATTAAATAAAAATATATGAGGATTTTTTCTCATTAGAAGAGTCCTCGGTGTATCACTGTTCTTGTTTCCTTCCATACAAGCTCTCTCACAATCCTTCACATATCTTCCAAGTTACGTTGATTAGAAATAAACATCTGAGTAATAATTTATAAATGTCTGTACAATAGAGAGTAAAAGGTTATAAAATTATTTCTTAAATTACATTTTTTGATATGATGAAACACTTCACATGTTCATAACTGAACATGGAGAAGAATCTCTGGTTTTCCTTGTTATTCTATGTCACGTGCCACATCTGGTTACTCATGCCTCCTTCTTTTTCAGCTCTGATTTCCTCAAATATCTACACACTTCTCTTTCATTTCCCTGACCCTAGCTGGCAACCTGTTTAGAAAGCAGAAATCATTAAGGTGCTACTGCACTGCAGGGCAGGCGCCTTTTGAATGCTGCAATTCTGGCCCTTGTAACTGTAGATGAATATGGCAGAACTAAGGAAGGACTAGAAGTACGAGTGGAGGTACAAACGTCTTCCACAAAAGAAGAGGTTCAGCAGGTGATACCTCTTCAGTTCGGGAAAGAGGCAGTTGAGGAGGAATATGATGGAAGTTAATGAAATCCTTTGCAGCATGGAGAAGGAGATAATAAATATATTGTGAAACTTGCTGCTCTATGATGTTGTGAGGGCCAAAAGGATAATTAGTTTTGGAAAGAGATTTCAGAGCTAGATGGAAGATATATATATAATTTACATCGCTATATATACTAGCGGCTATTAAACATCATGATAAAGATATATCGGTGATAAAATGTTGATTGCTGGAAACTGGCAAGGTGTGCCAGCAGTGAGAGTGTTCTTTTCTTGCCTTCATTATTATATCGTTTTCTTAGAGACAATATTAGCCACTGTCAGGCCAGAAGCTTAGGTGAACCTTTGGCCAGACCCAGTTTGGTCAGTCTTGTACTGTTGCAAATCACGTACCTCTTTTGCTCCACAGAGCCCCCATTTCTGACTTAATGTCCATGCCAGGTCACGCTCACTGCTTTCCAGACTATTTTGCTCAGTCAATAATCCTAGTAGCCTTTCTCACTGGACCCTTTAGGAATCCTGCTTCCACTGATTTTTATTTTTTATTCCTTTTTTCTGCTCCCACTCATCCATGCTAAAGTTAATTTATGCTAGCCAAAATAATTCCAGCATTTTAAAAACATGTGAACTCTGTTATGTAAACATGTGAATATGGTCCTGTTTGTGTTCCCCTGAGGCCTGGCCTGCTTGTAACAGAAAAATAGGCAGAGTAAAAATTTTTGTGGTTTTTTTTTTTTTTTTCATTTCAGTCCACAGTAAGAAGAACTGTATTTCTTGAATGCTTTGCAAAAGAGACACTGTTTTTAAATGTGGGGGTTTGGTTGTTTACAAGAGAATAATGATATTGCTGAAGGTTTATACCAATCCTGGTTACACTCACAAAGAAAAAACATTATTTTGACTGTATGATACTATCTGTAAGGTATTATAGTAAAACAGAGATGGGAAGGACTGTTGGCTTTTGGATTTTTTTCATTTTATTTGTAGTACTCTATTTGGTTAGTCCAGGCAGAAATGTGAGTACTTATGCAAAGGTTTCCTGTGGTTTCAAAAGTGGAATCCAATATACTCTAATGCACATCTCTATTGGAGCTTCTGTCATAATAAGGTTGATTCACTTATTCAAACCACACTTATTCCCAGCTGTACCTTCAGTAGAAATAGATCCTAATCGCTGTCAGTTCCCTCGGGACTTAAAAAGCTGAAGCAATACAAAAGTGTGTATAAGTTTTAGATAATGTAGTCACATTTTGCTAATCATATTTCTAATTTCACTAGCTTGTTACACAAAAGTGCTGATTGGGGAACAAGATCATAAAAGCCTAAGAGATAATACTGAATCACTCACACACCAGAATGTAATAATTGTAGAGTTGCTTAAAGAGCTGGCATAAAAATACAATGAATCCCCAAAGCTGCATTTGCAGGGTACTTTTAAAGAGGAACAAATAATGCCCAAGGGTGGGGCACAGGAAAGCTTGTACAAAAACAATGATTTCTACAATAATTAAAATTTTCATCAAACCATTGATTCCCTTCCCCATCCCCCAATACACACAACATTTCAGTTCAAGCAAGGAAAGATGCCTTTTAATGAAGGCAATACCTTTATAGTTCCTGTTTTTACATGTGTCTTAAAAGAATTGGAGTCACTTTGAAGTTTAAAAAAATCAGTGCTTTCTGATTTCTGAAGGCTGCTTAAGAAGATAGAATAAAATGCCATCTTTGATAGTTCGCTGTGTATTTTTTCACAGCAGTACTGAAGGGAACTCTTGCATATTGAGAAGGGGGTTGGAGACAGTCTGTCTTTGTATCTTAGTTTTCAGCATAAGACTGTGAAATGCTTACCAGCTCTCAATTTTCCTCGTTTTCCATGTGCGACGAGGCATGCATTAAAGGACAGGATGGATCTAGCACGCCAAGTTATACAATGGTGAGGATGCACAGTACTACATGGCATCTGGAGGACATCCTTTGGGTCTCTTCTAGTGTGAAACCCCCAAAGACATTACAGGACTCAGGAGCAATACAGAGCAGTGAACTCTTCCACCACCCTCCCATTCCAGGCACAGCTGATCACCAGATTAGGAGATTCAATGTCATTTGCACGTGTTACACAGGTCAGAGAGCCGCAGAGGCACTACGCCACTGTAATGAAAACGTGTGAGCAAGAGCTCCAGTCTGGGAAAGTCTGAGGAAAGACCATGTGTATGAAGGCATGAGGCTTGTGTTGAGTGCACAGGCTCGGGGAGGTCCATCCTCAGAGCCAAGTTCCCAAGCCCAAGCTCTTACAGCAGCAGGATAGGATTAGAGCATCAGCAGTCTCTTGTTACAAAAAGAAAAATCCTTCTGCCTTTCCATGTAGCAAAGCAAAGCCTGAAAATACAACCTGACTGCGTCTGTCTGGAGCTGCTGATACCATTAGTGTAATTACTAAAAGACTTGAAGCCCGGGCAGATTACTTGCAGCAGTTGAAGGTGTTATCCCTGAGGACAGACTTGTAGCAGTTCAGTCTAATGGACACAGGTGGGAACTGGGAGGTTAAAGCAGAAACTCCATTAATGCCTTTTTATGGAGCCAGTACCTTTCCAACAACAGAACAGAGTAGACTCTTGGGGGCAATGAAATCTGCCAGGATTTATCTGCCAAAACCCTAAACTGACTCAGAAGCTGTTTTGATTAAATCAGTGCAACTGCACGAGAGGAGAAACTCTGGATTAAATACCTTTAAAAACTAGCGGTGTAAAGTTGGGCTGTTGTAGAAGGTAGTTTGAACCAAGCTGCTAGACTACGTCAGGGGGTCTGAGGAAGTCTCACACCTTGATGTGGGGCAATATTCCCTAAAAGAGAGGTGAAGTCAAATGACTTGAGACAGCAACATAAGTGCTGCATCCATTTCTTTACGTGACGTCTGTTGAAAATTCAAGCCATGACCTCTATGTCCAGTGGATAAAGGAATTATTTATTTCCATTTTTATCTATAAAGATGTCTGTCATGTGTTCAGTCATCTATGGATGAATGGACATTTTTTAACCACCCCTGAACTGCTTGCCTGGACTCTGTAGTTAGCTGCCACTCTATGAACGGCAAGCATTTCCAAGAAGCCAATGATAGAGTCATGAGATCTACATGTCATTGTCAACTTTGTCCTGCTGCAGTCATGTCATGCCTGCATTACTGAACATTTGCTTATGCAAGTATTCTATGGGCTCCTCAATGTATGCAAAACTCACTGTTGTCAATCGATAACAAAATAACATTTTATTTGTTTTTCAGATGAAGAAAACCTTGTCCCCCTGATCACAGTGTTTAAAAGCAGACCTGCTGGTAGGTTTGGAGTCTTTTCCTCGAATGAGTATTTGCTGTTCCAAAATGAGATTGACTGCTCAGACTTTTTGCTACAGTCTGGTGAGCTAAAAGCCATATGTTTGAAAATCAAAACAGAGATTCCTGTATAATTATTAGACTGTAGGAGTTAGGTTTAAAAAATAGATGACAAATACCCCAATGCTTCTGATAGAATTGCAGGAGGTTACCAACCTTGAAACTCAATTCATGATGTGTAATTGCCTTGGCAAGGCACAAAGTCGTAAGAATGTACATTTCCTTGTACCATACGGGAATGCCTTGAATTCTTGATTTTCCTACATCTACACAAGCAGCACAGTGCATGGAATTGTTAGGTGAAGTTCCTTTGAAAAAGGAAAAAAGAAACTCCTTCAATGTGCTTTTGTCTCCACATATAGCCTTTACAGCCTACTTGCACATCACAAATGTCATAAAATCAAAATCTTCACAAATAAAGTGCTGGCCTGTCTCTTTCACAGTGCAATAAAAGAAATAATCAGTAATTTTACTGTTAGCCCTCATTATACCATTTGTATGGATCTCTCCTGGATAGCAGTTAGACTAATTGCCGTAAATTTTTCAGACAACTGGTTTGCATTATCTTCTGTATACAATGTAGAGGAAACAAACAGATTGCATCTATACAGATAGGAAAAAAGGCTGTTATTTCTGTAGCTTCAACAAGATTTGAAAAACGTATGGTGCCTCTCACAGGATTTGGTGCTTTGTACATAATAACTATTGCTCAAACTTTTCAAGAATAAATGTTACTATAAAATTTTATATTTGTTTAAAGATATAATAAATTAAAATTATTGTGTTTTGAAAGAACTAGTGTCTATTCTTAAAATGCACATTTTTCCTTGATGCAATTAAATCACAGATGACTTATGAGAAGGAACGGTTTATTGTCCTGTTTTGAACAGCAGGAAGCAATTACTAGATGTGCTGAGATCAGTGATATTGACATGACGAAAGAGAAAAATGAAAAAAAAAAATCCCATTAGTTTCAAGGTGGGTTAACAGTTACAGTAAAACATGTAAAATACTCCACTTTATAATGCTAAGGTGCTGCAAAGACAATGAGAATAGAAAAGTAAAGAGAAAATTAAAGTACTTGTGTTTTGGACTTCTCACCATGTTCAAGACAACACTTTTTGAACTTATTGCAAGTCAAGTGATGAAGAAAATGAAAAATGAGAGTATTGCTGTCATTAATGTTTAAATGTGCATTGCAAATGGATGCTATGACTGCCATGAAAACCTACAGAATCCAGTAAAGTCCCAGACTTCAGGTAGGGAATGATTAAGGTAACACTGTGCAAGCTGATGCTAGTGAGTTCCCAAAGAAGGCAGTGTTACTTGACACTGACTGCCACATCTTTACCATAAATCTTGGTAATTCTGCTGTTGTTCTGCAGAGGTGTACATTGTGCACAGAGGAATACAGAAGTGTATGCCATACCGTTTGTGATACCTATGCTTTACCTTTTTTATCATGGAGAACAGATTTTCTCAGAGTCTAGTAGACAAGGGAAGACATTTTCTACTATGTTAGGCCATATTTATGCAACCTACAGCCTGTTTTCATGACTGTAGGAGAATCATTTAACATATTCTGATACTTCATTGGACTGAGCCTGCTTACATGATTGCTCTTGGAAACTCTCATGGAATTTCCACTTTTCTATTTATTTTTTTTAATGTTTTTAGTTTTGGCTTAGCTTAGGCTATGTGAATTCACTACAAATTGGAAATCTACAGCCAAGGAAGGATGCCTCACTGGTCTGGAACAATTCCTTGCTTCCCTAAAGAACATAAAGATTTGGAGTAATCTATTGGAGAATGGAGTTCCTATCTTGTTGCTCATGAGCAGAGAGAAATTCAGAGTAGCTCCCCTTGCTAATGGAGAAAGTATTGGAAAAAAAGACATCCTATTTAATTTTATCCCACAGCTCCTAGCCTTCCCTTGACAAGAATATTGATTTTTTGGAAATAGATAAGGTAAGCAGCAGAACTCAGACTCAAGGTCTGTTGCTCTAAAGAGGCTACTATGCAGAATTTTCTTCAGCTGGGCTGAAGACGTGTCCCTGAGGATCTGTTCACAGACTTCCATGCTCACTAGGTGCAGTGAATTGCTCGGGCTGAAGGAGTCTCTGTTATTTCATGGTGAAAAGTTTTTGGTGAATGTACACAGAACTCCCCATCTCTTTCTGTAGCCTGGCCTAGCACTGCTGTTTCTCATTTGGGACTGTGTATTCCTACAGATACTGTTAGGGGTTGCCAAATCCAGGACCCCAACAGGGGATAGGTTGCTGCAGCCCCAAGCATCCAGCTCTGACCAGTAGCGTGACTGAGCTGGTATTCCCTGCAGGCACACATGTGTAAACACATGTATACAGCATATATATACAAGCTGGATCCTCCAGTAATTTGGCTCAGACACTGTCTGCCCAGCAGCTGTCCCTGGATCCCAGTCTCCCCAGTTGCTGGCATCTGGACATGCCAGCCCCTGAGGCCACAGGCTGCAGCCACTGCTGCAGACCCTCACACACATGCACGTGCCCTGTGTGTAACCAGGCTTAGACACACGGATCCATCAGCAGCTGCCGTGGACCCTCATCCACTGCCTCCCACAAAGATGAGAACACATGTGTGCACACACACACATACACACACACAAAAAAGGGGTCTCTTAGTCGACCTGGTCCCTCTGGCAGCCAGCTCGTCCACTTGTCTCTCTCCCAGAGACAGACACACACAATTGCGGGCTGGCCCACAATGTGCATGCTCCCCAGTCACTCCAGGTGCTGGTGCATGGGTCACTATGACCCCTGGTCCTGCGCCAGTGGCTGCACTCAGACCCCCAATCACACCCACACCCCCACACACTTGCACACAGAGCCCCTCACGCAGGAAAATATGTAATACCAGAGTTTATAGAGAAGCCAGGACTGACTGCAGGCACCAGGCATAGGGCATGGCCAGACAAGTGTACTGACCTGCCAGCTGTTCACTCCCAAACCATTCCCTCTATCTTCTCACACTTCATTCTTCCCATCCCTCCCTTTCCCCACCTTTGATTCCTCCCTAAACATCCTGTAATGAGCCTTGTGCAATCTTCCCAAGCTTCCCATAATGAGCCCATACCCCCCAGCAATGACCCCTCAGCCTGTAGGTGATGTCAGGACAGGCTCTCCCACTGACTCACGGTGGTGGGTGTCACCCCTATCCAGTGAGTCTGATGCCCTCCTAGGATGCCCTGGGGTGGCCAGGGCAGGGGATCTTGTCCCTGACTGGGTTATTGGGGTTTTTCCATCTGGCACTGTGCCTCTGTGCTCCTTTGTGCCTGGGCAGATGAGCCTTTAATCACACATCCTAACAGATACATCAGCCATTACTGACTGTCATGAAGGAAATCATCTCCTGCATCTCCCATGGCTGCTCCAGGAAAGTTTGAGGAGGGAAACAGCCACACCTCCACCATCTGCTGCAGCACACAAAGAGCAGGGAAGCCCAGCCCGTGCTGAATGTCTTGCTGCTGATTCAGATTGCCTCTCTACTTTATTGTGCCCAACCCCTAGTCAATGGCCTGATCAGTGCTAGGGACTGTGGAAGGCTTTTCAGGCTTCTGCTAGCTGCCAGCTGCCTCAAGAAGTTGTTATCACCAGTCACATATCACTAGGAAACAGGTAAACATGACACTTGAAGAGAAATGTAGATGAGCATTTTTCCCCTCACATTATTCTGTGAGAATTTCAGTTACACTTCAGTCTTTCTCCTAGTGATGTACTAACTTTCACCAGACTTTGTGCAATCAGTTACCGAGAAACACTTTTTCATCCTAAGAGCTGAGAGACACCCTTTGCAAATGACTTGATATCTCCCAACCTATTATAACCAAAGGACATTTGTCCTGCCACCATAGCAGTTGATGAGTTTCTTGTGAGGGGCAGCCTGTCAGAGGTCCTATAAAACCCTGCAAAAAACACCAGGAGAGATTATAGTCATTGATAGGAAGAATACAGATTAATTCATGCTGATTAAAATATCGAGTAGGTTGATTGCTATTTTCATCAGCAAGAACTGAGCTGTATTGATGCTAAGAGTAGGTTTTATAAGGTTAGGACAAAGGAAAGGTAGCAGCCCAAGTAGCATCGCCTCCTGCACTACATGCACTTCAAGTTATATGACAATATAGTCCCTGCATCAAAAATGGAATTCTATTTGTTGCCCCTGTAGCGGATGGGAGATATGCTGAAATGCAGATTATTTACTCAGCTTCTGTGTGTTTGAATCTAAATATGTTTGCATGAATATGTGATCATTCCTGTAGTCACAGCTCATTCACAGCATGTCTGACAATTAACCACATTTTCACTTCTCCTCTTTCTTGATATGTTAGGACACACTAAACCTTACCCAGATGTCCCTCAGGTAATGTTTATGAAATGGAAGACAGTAACTAACAGGAGAAACAATAAAATCCTTAGGTCTTTTCTCTATTGTCACTGGTTCTGGAAGCATTCCTAATCCATTTCAGAGCAAAACCAAACAACTAAGAGAAAGGTGAAGGTAATTATAGTTATCAAATTTATGCTTGTGATGTGACGTGTTGCTGAACAACGTTCAGTAACTGCTTTGCCTCTAAGATCCATGGCAGATCTGGGCACAGAACTCAGGGACTATTTATTTAACCATGGGACAATCAGACATATACCACAAATGGCAAAAATCTTCTAACAATCTCAATTGAAATAAAATATGCATTGTTTCTTTAGGGGGCATTTTGTAAAATTTCAGAAAGATGTTATCATTATAAACCTGGTGGGTTTCACAGGGAATAAATATCCTAATTCTCCAACAACAACGACAAAAAATCCTAAGTCTGTAATTAAGAGATAATTACAAGAAGTATTTAAATATTGTATATGACTCCATATAAATGTTCTTCAATTTTATTTAAAATATTTGGGGGTTGGACTATTTTTTCACAATATAATATAAAAATACAGGGAAAAAGAAATTCTTGAGCAATGTAAATTAGCCTATTTTGATTTGCATTTGAACAAGAGTATACACACGGAATTTAACAAACCTGATTCACTCTCTCAGGACACAATACAAATTTAATTCATTAATTGCTTTTTGCTTTATTTACAGGTTAAAACTCTACAGAGACACATCATTTCACGTTTAAGAGATCCTGGTTGCATGGCTATCAATCAGTGTTACAAATTAGTTAAGCGTATAAAAATTACTTTTCAATTTTTTTTCCAGCTTGCTGAAAATATTGAGCCACAATAAATAAAACATCCATGTTCTGCTCTGTGTAATGTGACTTACAGCTGTCAATGGCCTCAGAACAAGCAGGACACCCAGTTAAAGATAAACTAGTCTTCAATCAAGTGGCAATGAATGTGTGGCACTTTCCAGTAGCTGTGTGGAGTGCTGTACCTGAGTGAGGTTGTTAAGTGCTCATCCTGATTTTCTTGTTTTAAACCACTTTTTTTTTTTTTTTCCCCTGTATGAGCAGATATATTTGCAGCTGACACTCAGTTTTGCTTGGACTTCAGCTGAACAAATTCTGCCCCCACCCATGTTGAACTATGGCATTAATTTTATGATCCACAAAAAGATGAATAAAAGATGAGTTTTGACTTTGTTAAATTTTAGCCAACCAAAGTTCAAAAGATCATAGGACTACAACAGGGATGTAGTAACAGAAATGTAGGAGTAATGAAACCAGGATAAATTCTTAGCAGAAGAGTATATTTGCAGATGCAGTCTGCAGCCTTTTAAATGTAATGAGACTTGAAATTTAGTCTGCAGGTAACCTGGACCTTTGTATAACTCACACTGACCAGCAACAGGAGCAGAAAAGTATCAATGATAGAAGAGCTTTGGGCAACAGAAGTCAAATTAAGTGGAACAGGAGAAGATACGAAAAAAGAAACTCAACTATCTAATATTCATGTGTGTAAACTGCACTGCTGCTGATCTGCTCAGGTTTATTATACAACAGTGCATGTGAATGTATGATACCCAAATATAGGTGCAAAAAGGAGAATCTCAATGTTTCTGCAATTACACAGCAGCCCACAGGAAGTCAGAGATACGCAAAAGCATACATCAAGCAAGACTTCACACAAAGAAAGCTCAGGATATAGTACAGGCAGGTGTCGTGGTTTAACCTGGCCAGCAGCTAAACCAACCACAGAGCCATTTGTTCACTCCTCCTTCCCAGTGCCATGGGGGAGAGAATCAAAAATGGAAGGAAAAAAAAAAAAAAAAAGTAAAACTGGTGGGTTGAGATAGAGACAGTTCAATAGGATAGAAAAGGAAGATGATGATGATGATGATAATCATAACAACAACAACAACAATAATAAATAGAATATACAAACCAAGTGATGAACAGCACAATTTCTCACCACCTGAAGCTGATTCTCCGCAAGACCCCGAACTGACCCACCTCCTGGCCCACCCCCGGTTATATATGGAACATGGCGTCATATGGTATGGTATATCCCTTTGGCCAGTTTGGGTCAGCTGTCCTGGCTGCATCCCCTCCCAGCTTTTAGTGCACCCTCTGCCTTCTCATTGGCAGGGCGGTATGAGAAGCTGAAAAGTCCTCGACTGCTTGGCAACAACTAGAAACATCATTGTGTTGTCAACATTATTCTCATCCTAAATCCAAAACACAGCACTATTCCAGCTGCTAGGAAGAAAATTAACTCTATCCCTTCTGGAACCAGGAGAGCAGGAAAGGTTCCACCAGAGGTTGTCCAGGAAAGGGCACAAGAATCATCAGATGCATGTTTTCCTTATGTATAATGACGTGGAATAGGTATACAACAAAAATCAACAAAATTATGAATGGTCTGGAAAAAGCAAATATGAAGTTTTCATTCAGTGGTTCATAATAGAAGAATGGGAAAGGCATCAGAAGAAATTATCAAGCAAGAGATTTAAAATAAATTAAAAGTAGAAGGGTTTTTACCTGCATGTAACTGCACTTTGGATTTCACTACCAAGAAAAGTTCTGGAGGACAAAAGTATAATTGGATTCAAAAACAAACTAGGAAAATTTATGGAAAATATTTCCATAGGAAACACAAAAAGCAGAGGTCCAGATGCAGCTTCCAGTATTCGAAAACTTTAAGCTGTATCATTCCATTCATATCCTGTTTTAACTATTTAAAAGTCTGTTGTTAATTACTGATAGAGATGGAATTTTGGTTCAACCTTTATTCTTATAAAATCTTATATATTGGGACTGCAGAAAGTCATTTGAATATGTTGTACTGGATCTTGTAAGAAAGGACTTTTACTGTCAGTAAGAACACTATTATAGCATTTAACAAGTGATCTCAGGATTCAGATGCCATTGTGCCAAAAAAGAAATTAAGAAGCCTCTTCTTAAACCACAGATCATAAGCTTTGCTTTAGCAATGGGACATATTTTACTTAACTACATACAAATGTGGCAGGGGCAGCTATCCAAAAATTTAATCACAAATAATTTGTCGCCCTGGCTTTGTAGTCTTACACTTGAAGTGTGAGAACAGAGCTGTGGGGATGAGAAAAATAACCAGCTTAGTTTCAATGTCACAGGCATCTGAAATGGGAGTAACAAGTTGTACAAATGCTGAGGACTCCAAATTAGGTGCTTGAATTTATTTCAGTTTTAATAAATCAAGTTCTTGCTAGCAGCTCTGAGACAGAATTTTAAAAAGTATGTTATTCCTTTCTTAACATAGACTCCCTCCCCTTCTGAAATAAGAATGCATAAATTACAAATGGAGGTCTTCTGGGGCAGCGCTGACTGTTATATTATGAGCACATTTTAACTAAACTTGTCAACAGGTTGAGATCAGCAATTTTTACAGGCATATCACTTCTCTTGCTATAAAGCTAGCATAATAATTTCCTTCACAGTTGGCAAAGTATTTAATGTTTGTTTCCCTGAAATAAACTATGCCTATTTGAAATGAAACATTAGGTGTCCTTAATAATATGACCTCTAAATTGCAGGTCCTTTTTGGCTACACAGGTAATATGAAATAGAAGATTAATTCTACCACATGCCAGGAGATGAGTAGATAGATGCTAATTTTCAGCTTTTCTCTTCTTGTAACAGTTGTGTATTAAGAAATATTTTCTCTCCCCATTCTCCAGCCAAGGTTAGCATTCTTTTCGGAATCAGGCCAGATCACTTGCATAAACACCACATTACTCCATTGCACCAAGGTGACTGAATTATTCAATCCAGAGGCAACATTACAAACATGCTTTATGTCTGTATAGATGTGGATATTTCAGATGTGGAAGAAGTACCAGTAGATGGGGCTCAAGAATATATTGCATAAACAGCTATGCATTGGTGGAGAATAGAGAGAGGCAAGTAATGGATAATGCCTTTCTGAAGCAATCTTTCAACAGAGCAGTAGAGGCAAGTAAACTTAGCTCTTCCAAAATGTAAACGGGTAAGAATGCTGTGTGACAGAGTAGGGGAGATCTTGCATTAACAATTTTGTGGTATGAGGCTTAAGCTGTAAAATTTACCTAACCTACTTTTACCACAGTGTCTAGATCAGAGCTTGTTGTTCAGGCTCATTTTATACACAACGGAGAAAAAATAAGCAATAGCAGCAAAAGCCTCATTTTTTTTTCTAAGGTGGACACTTCTTGGGTTTGTAGGCTCCACTGAGCTATGTTGTGTGCAGCATAAGACCTATGTGCACAACAGTTCACACCAAATACTCCAGAAAGTCTCCACTGGCCCCAGGAAGACCACAGACACAGAACTGGATTGTCCTATACCTCATTAATTTTTGGCTACTGTAACACATCTTGTATTTGATAGGGAGTCATCATTAGTGCAATTCTGAAACCTCTGTCGGAACAGAGAGATTGGAAAACATGCAACACAAAGATGGTTCAAGGTCAAAGAAGCTCAAAAGACTTTATGTACATCTTTCTGACTCTGTACTCCATTTATTCCAGATGTTCTTTGGGCAAATATGGGCCCTGATGTTCACATTCTTATGAAAAAGAAAAAAAAAAAAGTTAATGGAAACTTAAACACTTCCTCACATCTTCAGTGTTGAACAAATAAAATAAGCCTCTAAATGAGTACTTCTTTGTTTGCTGATTTTTTTAAAAGAAATGTAGAATCTATACATGCTTATATGTATATGTATATAAATATATAAACACACAGAGATATGTGTGTGTATGTATATATAAATATATATATAAAGTTCCATCATTTTGCTGAATTATACCATTCAAAACATAAGAAATTCTAGCCCAAACATTTCTAATAGGAAAATAGAATGGAATTTTGTTACTTGATTAGTTTCTTTTACTTGGCACTGCCATGGGATATTTGACACCTGGAGCAAGGTGTTGATTTGGTATTCTTCCCTTCTGTAGTAAAAGATTGGGAGAAGGACTGTGTTCAAAGGAAAATCGTATGGGGAATCAGTCATAGCTGGCCTCTTGTGGAATAGGTATTAAACTGAAATTCTGTGTCTGCTGGTATATTTACCTCCTTTTTCCGAATCCTTTCACTTAAGACTTGTTGCAGCCTGATGAGATTCATGAAGGAAATCCCTAGAACAATGTTTACAGTGACCTATTTATGGATTCTTTCTATACCTCTGAACTGAATGTTACAAGGTGGTTTTACTGCTTTCAATTGACTTGAAACAAAAAGGTGATTTCTGCACCAGTAATATCAAATATGTTTCATAAGGAATACTAATACTGCTGAGATTTCATTAAACAACCAGGTCTGTAAAGGTTTTCCGTGCTTATTGTTTTGAATCATTATCTGGTGGCCTCCATACTAAATATGCAAACAGTATTGCAACCTTTGCAACAGAAAATCTCTCTCTAGATAGCTCCACCCTGTCAGAGTCTTGCAACTAAGCATTACTGATGGGAATTTAAAGATAGAAATTAATTACAAGCTTGAATTGTTTCACCACAGTGTGCTGCCATGTTTGTCACATTACTTTCAGCTTCAGTGCTTGCTGTCACTTGTCTCTCAAGAAGCATTAGATTCTAGTAATTTTACAAATATGTAAAAAAAGATATATTTGGAGATGCATTTCTGGAAATTAGAATTCTGTTCGTGGGTCATGGCCAGGGGACACCTATTCAGTTTTTCAAAGCCTTGAATGAAAATCATTCCTTTGAAATGTGACACTACCATCAGTATCATTCCTTTGAAATGTGACACTACCATCAGTGGACAATGAGACAGAAGTAGGAAAGGAAGAGACAAAGGCTAGCTGGACTGTTCCAACATGTGCTGGTAGCACCACATAATTCTTCTTTTTGAACACTGTGTGAAATTTAGGTCCTTACTTTTCTAAATGCATAACTGTCATAGACTTTAAACATTCATTATGATTGTGGAGATATATCTAAACATATGACTTGCTTAGCCTCTGCTCAACATCAGGTGACCTTCAGCTCTGCCATTTATTTTGACACAATTCATCTTATGTCACTACTAGTAAGGGTTGCTTGAATTATAATCCCAATCTAAAAAGTGATTTTTTTAAGAAACAGCATTGTGGGGCTCCAGGTCAATTTCTGACCTGGTAACTTACAACTCAAAACTACTCTAATATGTGTTTCAAAGGAAGAGAGGGAAGGACTGTTCCTCTCCATTGCCCCTTGCTAATTTCTTTTTCCATTTTGCCTATGTTTCTTATTACACAGATTCTGCAAACTCAGCCTGAAGTCTAGAAGACAAATTAACTTCTTTCCTTGTCCTCACAGTTAGTTAAATAGGATTCACCAAACCAAAAGTTAGATTAGTTTAAAACTTTTTTTTTTATTTGGTTTATGAATCATTCACAGAATGTTTCTGACATTTTAAACATAGATTTTGTCATTCTTGTTTGGACGGACTTTCAATTTTAGAGTCTGTTCATTGTGATTATTTACTAATTTTGATTGTGAGTTCCAGTGATATTTGCACTACTCCAGAACTTCATGTCTAACACCTTTTCATGGAGATAAGCACAGTAATAAATTATTTTATGATATATTATTATCCTTTACTTGGAATTCATGAAGCCTTATCTGGAGTACTATGTCCAGCATTAATCCCCACAGTACAAGGGATATAATGCAAATGCAGCAAAAGGCTCTTGAAATGATTAAGGGGTTGGAGAACATAGTATTAGAGAGAAGAGGAAAGGGGATAAATGCCCTCTGCCTAGAGGAGATTCATAGAGAAAAGAAAGCCACACCCATCGCAGAGATCCTTCCTTCGTGTAGGGACAAGAAGCAATCTCTTCCATTTTTCTTCTATAATATTACTTCATTTTTTTCCTTTTCTGTTGCTTTGTCATCTTTCCACAACATTCAATTTACATGTAAAACCTCTATATTGCAGGCAGGAAAAAAACCCAAGCAAACATCCAGAGAAAAACACATGACAAAAATATAGGAAGGCTGATTAAAAGGTCTCTTTTATTCCCTTCAGTTACGGATAGGTAACTTATATAATAGCCTGTGGGTCTGGCTCCTTCTCTTTCACTCTTTCTTCTCACCTGTACTTAACAGGTGACCTTTTCCTACCTTTGGTACCCTGAACCTCTTTGCCCAAGAGTCCCAGTATCTAACTCCTACACCCATCCTGATATCCTGAAACTGATACAGTTTCCCACAGCGTTCTCCTGGAGAAACTGGTTGCTCACAGCTTGGACAGGCGTACACTTTGCTGGGTTAAAAACTGGCTGGATGGCCGGGCCCAAAGAGTTGTGGCAAATGGAGTTAAATCCAGTCGGCGGCCAGACACAAGTGTTCCCCAGGACTCAGTACTGGGGCCAGTTCTCCTTAATATCTTTATCAATGATCTGGACAAGGGGATTGAGTACATCCTCGGTAAGTTTGCAAATGAAGCCAAGCTGGGTGGGAGTGTTGATCTGGTTGAGGGAAGGAAGGCTCTACAGAGGGATCTGTCCAGGCTGGATCGATGGGCCGAGGCCAGTTTCATGAGGTTCAACAACACTCAGTGCCGGGTCCTACTCTTGGGTCACAACAACCCCATGCAACGGTACAGGCTTGTGGAAGAGTGGCTGGAAAACTGCCTCGTGGAAAAGGACCTGGGGGTGTTGGTTGACAGCCGGCTGAATACAAGCCAGCAGTGTGCCCAGGTGGCCAAGAAGGCCAATGGCATCCCGGCTTGCATCAGAAATGGTGTGGCCAGCAGGACCAGGGAAGTGATTGTCCCCCTGTACTCGGCACTGATGGGGCCGCACCTCAAGTACTGTGTTCAGTTTTGAGCTCCTCAATACAAGAAAGACATTGAGGTGCTGGAGCGTGAAGAGCAATGAAGCTGGTGAAGGGTCTAGAGCACAAGTGCTATGAGGAGCGGCTGAGGGAACTGGGGTTGTTTAGTCTGGAGAAAAGGAGGCTTATTTCTCTCTACAACTACCTGAAAACAAGTTATATTGAGGTGGATGTCAGTCTTTTCTCCCAAGTAACAAGCAATAGAACAAGAGGAAATGGCCTCAAGTTGCACTGGAGGAGGTTTAGATTGAGTATTAGGAAAAATTTCTTCACCAAAAGGGTTATCAAGCAGTGGAACAAGCTGCCCAGGGAAGTGGTTGAGTCATCATCCCTGGAGGTATTTAAAAGACATGTAGATGTGGTGCTTAGGGACACGGTTTAGCAATTGGACTTGGCAGTATTAGGTTAACGGTTGGACTCGGTGATCTTAGAGGTTTTTTCCAACCAAAACGATTCTATGATTACCGTTATATCTTACTCACTCATCTTTTGTCTCTGTCTCCTTTCCCCCTCAGTGTGTTTCCCCCTTCAGATCCTTCTTTTACAGGCTCCTTTTCACTTCACTGTGTTGCCCCTTTCAGGTCCTTCTTTTAAAGGCCCTTATTTTAAGTTTTCTGGCTCATCGAGTCTTACCTAATTTCATATATTCATTTTCACCCAACTTTGCAGTAGTCAGAAATTCCAGTCAGCATTTGCAGGTTTTCAACTAAATTCTCCTGACAGAGTTCCCTTAGCCCGTGTGCGTTCACAAAACCTTATGACAACTCCAAATGTGATCTTTTTTTTATGGAAAAAATAGGAACTAACCGTATCACTTGCAGAAAAACGGCTCTGAAAAATTTCAAGGCATAGCATGGAAGACTAGATCCTGAAAAACTTAATTTTTTTTCAGTGAAATAGATGTAAGAATGTGTTATCAATAGCAAAACAACATATTTTGTCATTCTCTGAAATGGCCAGAATGTATTTATGGAAATCTCATGAAGTAAATTTGCCTCAAGGCAGGCACCTGGTATGGGAAATTGGAGCAAGAATTGTTAACTTCTGTAAAGTCTATAAATAGTTGAAAACTGCATGTTGAATATGAAGGTATTGAATAGATGAGACATTTCTAATTTGGCTTATAATACATTGTTGCACAATTTTATTGTTGTTCAAATGTAGTGTGGTCTTTTGAGATCCTATTCCTTCTCCCATTTATTGTTAATTTCATACTGCACACATGCCAATATTAAGTCTTGATCAATGTCTAAAAACACAACTGTTATTCTTCTTTTTCTTGATATTCTGATACCATTCCAAATTCTATTTTTGTTCATCGCTTTGTCTCATGTCATAACCACATTTTTTATTTCGATCCGTTTAACTTAATTCCGTCACGTGTCCTTTTTCTAATTCATTTGTACTGTGACCTTAATTTTTAATTTCATGTTCATATAAAAAAATGTCCACTGACAGTAATGTCTTTTCTCCACCTTGGGTGGTCCTATTATTTTCCATATCATAATTTTCACATGCAACAGAGATATCTTGCAATATTGCTGCAGTTTTTTTTCTTTTAAATAAAATTAACCAAGTTCAATGACTAACTTCTAAATTTTAAATGGCTCAAACCAGGCCTTACTGTTTAAGGTCTTTTTAACAATCTGCCTCTCTCTTTATTTCTTTTATCTTGGAATTAATGTTCTGGCAAAATCAAGCACAAAATTTGTATTACTATATTTCTTATGCTCTCTCAGTTCTCTTTTCACAGCACTGAGGATTTCTCCTTTCAACACTGTACAAAATGCTTTAAAGTACTTCCAGGGATTTTGTTGTTCTGACTTCAAATTGAGTTTTGACTCTCAGTTGGATTAAATCTCAAATTCAAGACAAGGCATTTGCTTTCCAGCATTTTGCTAGAGACTTACTAAATCTAGGTTCTCTTCTTAATCTCCCCAAATATTGACTGTATCTAACTTTGCTAGGCCTCTAAGGGACAAAAATCATGAAAATGCTCCAAATGCAAAAAATGAATTGGTGAGTGACCATATCACATTAGTTAGAGTGCAGGTGAAGAAAGATCTCAATTACTATTGGTTTTACAGAGACTTACTAAAGTCAAATAATCACTGAAGTCAATTGGACAAATCTTGAAAATAGAGACCTCAGCCACAGAACTTGGCTATTATTTTATTCATAGTAAATGAATATATGAAAAAGAAATAGGCTGTATCATTTAACTAGGAATGAATAGCCATGGGTGATCCTGGCTGAAAACAGTGTTTATGTGCAGGTAGATATATAGATAAGCATATAGACATATATTTGTATGTATATAGGCAGTTGGACTAGATGATCATTGTACATCCCTTCCAACTGAAATTGCTATTATTCTATTCTATTCTATTCTATTCTATTCTATTCTATTCTATTCTATTCTATTCTCATTCCATTCCATTCCATTCCATTCCATTCCATATATCTAAAATATATACATTACCAAAAAAAAAAATCCTATTTTGATATTTGATTGTCATTTACGAAAGTATATTATAGAGTAGAAACTGTTTAGAACTCTCTTACAGTCATAAAACAGAAGTATGAAACAAAGAGTGGCAATGTGCAGTCACCTTGTATTCAAGAAAACATTCAAAATCAGAAAATCACAGAGACATGTAATTTAATGCTTTTTTCAAGGCAAGTACATGGAGCTTGAATGATGACTACTGCCTTATAATATGACTACTGATCCCCTCCACTGAGAAGGGATTATTACATGCATTGTAGGGATATTTTTTTTCAATACATCATTCCACATATACCATATTAGAACAACTGAAAAATTGATCTATATCATGCTTGCATGTTAAAGATCTCAAATCATATGAAAGCAGATTTCTGAGGGAGGTAAAGGACAGAGGAGAAGGGTAGGATGATAAATAAAGCCAATAATCCCAAAGATACTTAAGAAACATTTCTCATGTTCAAAAGCGAGAGTTTGTGTAAAATTGATCAGCTAGAATAAGACCAGTGAAACACAGTGAAACTGTTCAGTTTTCAGTGTGTTTGCTGAACCTTAGAAAAAATACTCATGGTAAGAGTAAAGTTTAAGCAAGGTTTCATAATTTTCTGTTCCTCAAAATAGCCCTTCATACAAAATATCTCCTCAATGACAACTGAATTACAGCACCTTTTCCCTCTGATGCTTTCCAAAAAAAAAAACCCCTTAAAAGGTCTGTTCCATGAAGTTCAACCAGCAAAGAATTAATGCCAGATGCCATCCTTGGAACAAAAGAATGGAAGCATAAATCCATGTCAAGTACAGCTAAAATATGCTAAGACCTCAACAAGGTACCTATGTCTCTGGTGAACACTCAGTCTGCTCAACATACAGGATCGGGGGAAAAATAAACAACAAAACCAAGGCAGTTTCTGATTCCCACAGCAGTTGAGAATATTAACTTAACAATGTCTCCAGGGGGCAATTGTCTGCATGATGCATCTTTTGCAGGCCAAAGAAAACATGATTATTGAAGAAAGCCCTGGAATCAGACACCAACTGTTCCATCCTGCAACAGGGACTACAATAATTTTTTGTATGTGTATATTCAAAGCTATTGTAAATTCTAATATTACAATTTCTGTATTGGGGTTTTTCAAGTTTCCAACTATTAATCTTCCATATTCTAACAAATATGGTAAATACCAAGGTTAACAAAATGTACTTAATATCACTTTGTTTTAAACTCTGCTTCCAATTGATGCGGAACCCCTCAAAGCAACGAAGCCTGCTCTCCCTCTTCTGAAAGAAAAATAAAAATACAAACCATCCAAAGAAAATACCCCAACTCTGACTTGAAATGATAAAAAAATGCAACAAGAGCAATTGATTTGAAGGGAAGGAAGAAGTCATGCACATTGGATAACATTATCATTTTCAATCCCGGTAGCATTTTGGTGTTATTTTTCTTTATATACTTGAAAAACTGCCTAATGCATAAAAATCAGGGAAACAAAGGCCTATTATCTTGAGGTATATTACTGTCCACACTCCCAGACTCAAGGAGGTGTCCATGGGAAGGGATGGGACTAGAAGGGGGATCAGAAACTAATGCTGCTGGAACTCAGAGGTCGATACAAACACATGTAAACTTCTCCAAAGAAGCCATGTGCCACCACTACTGTGATTCTCAATTCAAGGATCAATCCATTCTGCAGCGTCTGCTGAACACACCACCCTTTCCATCTTCAGGGTCCATTTTATAAAGAGATATTCAATGAACAAACCCAAATCCACCGCCAAAGCTAAAATAACAGGTTTATTGTCCATTTTTCAATTAGGTCAACAGCCAACTAAATGAGATCACAATAGCAGGCCTTTCAACTACCATTATGAACAAAAATAAAGAATTGATGTCCTGAATAAAAACACCTCCAAATACTTTGATTCTTCTAAGCTTTGGTCTCTGCAGCATTTAAACTACTGCTTTTATTAAAGACACTGTTGCATTCCCAGGAATTGGGATGCTACTTCTAAGCCCAGCTTGTCTTTTCTCACATCATTGTTTAATTAAATATCTAGCCCTAATGTGTAAGAAGACTTTATTCTTAATTAACAGCAAACCCCCAATAAGTTTAACTTACCAATCTTACAATTTAGACAAAGCTCTTGAGCATTAGAAATGGTATTTGATAATATAAAAAATATGTATACAAAAGATTATTCAGAGTTTTTGAGGCTTTACTGACCTTACCAAATTTTGCTAGATTTGTGATCTGCTCCTCATCCACTAAAAAGAAAGGATTATTAGCAAGTCTAAGAAAAACACATAGATAGATACAACAAGGCCAAAATCAAAATACTCCATAGAGCAATCTATCTGTCATTATCTGATTGACATGGTTGAAAGTGCTGACAAACATGACAACTTTATGAAAAAGAAGATATATTGCACATTTTCATAACTATTTGCCATCTATGTACTTAGAACACATCCTGTAGAAGCAAAATATGGACCAAAGTCCTGTAAACAATTATTCACCAACCAAAACCCTAAAATTCTTAGCTAACTCTAAAGTGGTGTTAGCACAATTTTTGCAGACACCAATCCACGAACAAATTTCCATCTCTTCAAGGACAGAGCAATGGAGAAAATGCCAGTTCTCAAAATACTGAATAGCTTAACCTATAAATTTACTACTTTGCTGATAGGTTTCTCACCATCACTTTACAGCTCAGATCGGTTGGCTGAAATATTGATGTATTTTATGTACCTGGAACTACAGGGATCTCTAGGTCTTCTGAACCTATAAGAAACCATAGCTTCAATGGCAGAATTGTAAATAAGTCTTGGTCCATGATGGAACAAGTCTTAAAAGCCAGTCTACCATATCCTGTCTTTCTCATCACCCCACTACTCCAAATTTCATTTTTGAAAGAGAACAATTTCATTATAAAGAGAAATGAGAAAAAAACCCCTCATTTGCCAACCCACTTATTGATGGGTTGAAATTCTGTCTCCTGCTTCTCTAGTTTCAATATTTTTTGTCAAGCATTGAATTTTCTTATAGGCATCAGTCATGTCATATATATGTCTTTTGATCAAGACATACTTAGACCACAAGTTAATAGCTAGAAACATTGCTATCTAGTCACCACATTTCACCTACCTGTTTGTTAAAGATCACAGAATACAATAGTCTCATCCTCATCCTGCTGAACTATAATCCTATGTTTGGAGTCATTTGCATGGGCTTGAAAAGCTTTTGTTGAATTTGGTCTCATTGATATACTCATCTGTGATACACGTGTCCAATCCAAACACAGCAATTTGTTTTTTAATTTGCTTGTGATTAGCAGCGCACTGAAGTTTTGTTCTAGGTGATCAAAATATGTGTGAGTCTGGTACACATGCTTTACATCGCATCTTTGCCATTCCTCACAATGGGACAAAGAGCTATCCTTGCTAACGCTCTGCAGATGTGTACACAAGACTTCACAAGTACTCTCTGTAAGTGTGTACACAAGACAATGCATCCAAAAGACCCTTATATATTTAAAAACAGAGGTTTTGAATATATTCATAACTTCCTTTTGAAATTACAATGGAAGTCAGTCTGTAGGGCACTTAAAATCCAAGACAATGGCAGGTGCAGCTGGTAAGGAAGGTAGAGAGAAAAGTTACAAAGAAATCAGAAACAGCCAGCTAGTGTTTATTCTATGTAGGAGGGGAAGGAAAATGTGTTCTGCAAAAAATTGGCTCAGGTAGCTATTCCCTTCTGGATACAGCTGAATGCTGTTTCAGCTTTACTCATAAGGTAAGTACTCCACTAAACTAATAATTGACCTACAATGGTGTGTTTTATAGATCTGGAGGGAAAACTTCTGGTGAATCTATCACTGTATTTTAGGATTAATGATGCTAAGAAGCTTGCCATTTGTTATCTGATTTAAACTTTGTTCCCGTCTGACTTGTAAGTACTCAGCTAAGTAGAGTTAGGGTTTACATCATCTTAAGTGAACTAGGAACACATGTGGAGGTCCAAGGCTTGTAGATTTTATGCGCTGATTCCAAAAGCTGTATAGGGATGAGGCCATAGATAGGCTAGAGATGTTTTTTTTCACTAGTAATTAATGAGCAAATAATGAGCAAACTATTAATCTGGTAACTGAAATGTTAGTAACTTAGATTATTTGGTTCCTATTGAGCTTCTAAAGTAAGTGTTAGGATCAGGATGTTTGGCTGTTATATGCTAGGGAAAGCCCTACACTAAACTTCAGGATGAGTAGATATTGTTTACATTTTATACATTTTTTAAAAAAATATATTTTATATGTTTATATTTTTTATGTTGATTTTTATTTTATCTGTTTCCAAAGTCTACACATTGCTCATCAATTTAAATTGGTCAGGTTTTTTTATTGTGGGGTTTTTTTTGTTGTTTTGTTTTCACTAGGAATTGAGTAAGATAAGGATATGCACCTTAAAGAAATATTGGAAATGTTATAGAATAATAGAATCATAGAATCATAGAATCATGGAATCATAGTATGGCCTGGATTGGAAGGGATCTCAAAGATCATCTAGTTCCAACCCCCCTGCCATGGACAGGGACACCCTCCACTAAACCAGGTTGCCCAAAGCCCCATCCAACCTGGCCTTGAACACTTCCAGGGATGGGGCATCCACAACCTCTCTGGGCAACCTGTGCCAGTGCCTCACCACCCTCACAGTAAAGAATTTATTCCTAATATCTAATCTAAATGTACTCTCTTTTCATTTAAACCCATTACCCCTTGTTCTGTCACTCCACTCCCTGATAAACAGTCCCTCACCATCTTTCCTGTAGGCCCCTTCAGGTACTGGAAGGCCGCTATAAGGTCTCCCCGGAGCTTTCTCTCCTCCAGGCTGAACAACCCCAACTCTTTCAGCCTGTCCTCGTAGGAGAGGTGCTCCAGCCCTCTGATCAGCTTCATGGCCCTCCTCTGGACTTGCTCCAACAGCTCCATGTCCTTCTTACATTGAGGGCCCGCAGAGCTGGATGCAGTACTCCAGGTGGTGACTCACAAGAGCAGAGTAGAGGGGCAGGATCACCTCCCTCGACCTGCTGGTCACACTTCTTTTGATGCAGCCCAGGACGTGATTGGCTTTCTGGGCTGCAGTGCCCTTTGCCAGCCCATGTTGAGCTTCTCGTTCGCCAACACTCCCAAGTCCTTCTCCTCAGGGCTGCTTTAAATCCATTCTCTGCCCAGCCTGTAGTTGTGCTTGGGATTGCGCCGACCCATGTGCAGGACCTTACACTTGGCCTTGTTGAACTTCATGCGGTTTGCACGGGCCCACCTCTCAAGCCTGTTAAGGTACCTCTGGATGGCATCCCTTCCTTCCAGTGTATCGACTGTACCACACATCTGGGTGTCGTCGACAGACTTGCTGAGGGTTCACTTGATCCGACTGTCCATGTCGCCGATAAAGATATTAAATAGTGCTGGTCCCAATACTGACCCCTGAGAAATGCCACTGGTCACTGGTCTCCACTTGGACATTGAGCCATTGACCACAACTCTTTGGGTGTGTCCATCAAGCCAATTCCTTATCCACCAAGTGGTTCATCCATCAAGTGCATGTCTCTCCAATTTAGAGACAAGGATCTCATGTAGGACAGTGTCAGATGCTTTGCATAAGTCCAAGTAAATGATATCAGTTCCTCATCCCTTATCCACCAATGCGTAACCCTGTTGTAGATTGTCACCAAATTTGTCAGGCACGATTTGCTGTTAGTGAAGCCGTGTTGGCTGTCACCAATCACCTCCTTCTTTTCCATGTACCTGAACATAGTTTCCAGGAGGATCTACTCCACGATCTTGCTGGGCACAAAGACGAGACTGACCGGCCTGTATTTCCCTGGGCCTTCCTTTTTTCCTTTTTAAAAAATGGGGGTTATATTTTTCCTTTTCCAGTCAGTGGGAACTTCACCAGACTCCCACAACTTCTCAAATATGGTGGATAGTCAGCTAAGCTTTCCTGTTTACTCTTGCAGGCTGAAATATTTTTAGTATTGCCTTTGTAAAATATAGGAGCAGTTTAATTTCACATAACACTATATGCAAAACAGCTCCAAACTGTTATAGCATTGCAATTTCCTAATGAGTTTCAAAATTTTGTTCCCTTATGATGTCATGAGATATTTTTTAACATAGCTTTAATTAGGTGAATGATTTAAATGTCTTATCATGCCAATCTAATGCATAAAAATCTATAATATAATATATAAACCTGTAATACTCTGAGCAAGTTCCAAAGCAAAATCAGTTGCATTTGTAAAGAAATAGCTACTGGTATGTTTTTTCTGAAAAGAAGAACTGTATATTACGAAAAGCAAAGTAGTCCCTATTGGAGTATTAGAAAGTCTGGGATTTTATGTTTGGTTCTTATGACTAAAGCATTTATGGCATCATAAGAACTGCTTAATGAATGTACTACCTAGTAATACCCCACAGGGCGTACTTCATTCTCTTCCTATTACTGCTTTTGTCTCTGCAGATAATTCTACAAGCTCACTGCTAAGAAAGTAGAACTGTTACTGATCATGTATGTTTGTTAGAAGTGGTTGGTCATGGACAACACAAGTGGCTTGAATGATTCAAACTTATCTAGGTATTTTACAGGTAATTACACACAAATGAGAACTGATAACTGCTGGGATATTCTGTTTTGCATATTATGCCTGATAATATATTGATATGCATTGTAACAACATTATATCTACTCCTATAATGTTCCTGGAGGTGATCTGATGTATAAGCTCATTTGTTTAGATTTTCCACAAGTTACTAATTTATAATTGGTTCTGTTCAGTCTCCCAGGAATCACTTTCTTTTTTGATGGCTCAATTGCAAAATCCAGTATTGTAAAATAGTTAAGAATCTTGTATTCTGTCTTTCTTGATTTAAGTTTTATGGCTAGGACTTCAGTTTCTTTATAGTTCTAATATACTACATAGCAGTTTAATAGCTTTAAAGGATGCCTAATTCTGGACTAATTTGCTACATGCATATCACCACATAGGACAGAGCAACAGGAGCAATTCTACAGAGTAAAACCAATGTTACTGAGGACTTCATATGTATGCTATATGCAATGTGGGATTTTTTTTTTTTTAATCAGTGTGAGGTTTGGCGGTTGGTTTTTTGTGGGTTTTTTATTTTATTTTATGTTTAGATTTTATTTTCAGACAAACTCCAATCTGATCCAGTAGACTGAAGTAGCAGTGGGAGTACCCTAGATGCACCTCTGAAGCACAGCTTCCTGTTTACCCCTCATCAGGAATGCATCAAGTTCACGCACTCCAAGGTTGGAGTGCATTCCTTCCTCCTATCCTTAGCAAAGAAGTTTTTCCCAATTCTTGTAATAAACCGTTCCCTTTCTTTCATCTTTTGTATTTATTTCCATTGTTCTCATATTGCTTTCCTAATTCACTTTTACTCTAACTTGCTTATTTTCTAGCCATGTAAGCATTTAAACAATGATTTGCATGATATTTTGTTACATGTAAAAGCACAAAATATTAGGTGTGTAGGACACAAGAAACAGTTGTGTTTGAGCAAATCAGAAATTCAAATGATCATCATCTAGTTTGGAATGGACCTCTGGAAGTTTCTATTGCAAACTCCTGTTCACAGCAAGGTGAGCACTGAATGCAGACACTAAGACTTTGAATGCTGAAACCCTCCAAGAATGGAGATTTTGCAGTGAACTACAAGTCTCTTCTGTCTCTTCTGGGGTAAGGCATGCTGCAGGCAATTCTGGAATGTGGACTGTTAGAGAAATATTTCTGTAAAGCATTCCAGTTAAATGTGAGATGGTACAATGTCTTGATGATGTCCTTTTTTATTTATTTTATTTTTTTAAACCTTAAAACCAGTTATGTGACTGGTTTAATAAGCTTGTGCCTTAAAATGTATGAAAAAGCACAAGATAACAGATTTTAAATCTAGAATATGGGGGAAGCTTTTCTGAATCTTCTTGTTTATCTGTTTTTCTTGTTCCGTGAGGCAGCAGAAAACTCTATACTTTTTCATGACTATCTACAGCATGGTCTCTTTATTTAAAAAGCTAGATGCACAGAACACGTGTAAATAGCGTGGAAATCAGGACTCCCATCCTTTGTTAATTTTTCTTTTCCTGTCTGAGATTCCTCTAGTCTATCTCAACATTCTGTGTTTCTTACAATTTATGTTTAACATAATTCTTTCTTTTTCTCATCATATTATGGAGAATAGTGCTGACTCCTGAGTGTAAAACTTCTACCAGCAGTAACGTGGAAAAGCCTTCTTTGCTTGTGTAAGAGAAGTGAATATTAACTCTCAACACAGTCTCTGTCGTGGTCATATCTGTGGCAGGCCACGGGGCATATAGTGTAATTGAGAAAACAGCAGCAGCTCTTTGTTTGTACATAGGAAGAATATTTTTTTCCTCTCAGTAATAGCAAGGATTTTATTTAGCTGGTTTGCTGTAACACAATAAATGATGCTTTCACGGTTCAAAATTTTTGATCTTTTTTAAAAATATATTTTTTAATAGTCACAAATGTGTTTTTTAAATTATACCTATTGGAAGATACTTACTACCAGTGAGCATCTCTCATTGCCATGAAGAGCCAAAATTTCAGGGTGGTGTCCAGCTAAAAGACAGCACAGCACAGCTGAGTTCAGTTGGATTCTACAACAGTCAGGTAATAAGAGTTGTGTAGCACTCTGGCCAAATTTGGAAGAACACCATTGAGTTCTTGACATTTATGTCAAGGACTATTTAATGTCATTTGTGATCTCCTCATGTTGATTTGTTTTGGTTTGTTCTTTTTTTTTGACTGCTCTTTCAAGAACACATACAAAACACACACACACGTATACATGTATGTATTGACAGAGAAATACTTGATTGTATACATCTTATTTGAAGGATTTGTGTAGCTATGTTGAAAGTTACTGTGAGAGTATCTCTGGAAAATTACTCTGGGTATCATTCAGTTAGAGAGCCAGTACAGTGCTCCTACACATTAGAGCAGAAATATTAGAAACAGTTACTATGTGTACAGTTTGCCAGCGATGCAAGGACTGAAATATATTCTATTAAGCAGTTCCTTCGATGGCTTGTATAAATCATAGTCTCTTTGTGTACAGGTTGATGAGAAGAAACATCTAAATTTGCTGTATAAACTGCCACTTGTAAATTGTTCACCCCATTTTCTTGAGTCAGTGTTTCACAGCAGACTTTCGAATTATTTTCTTCTGTGGTCCTCTTGTGACTCTTTGGAGCCTGAGGTAGTGAACTACACTTGTTTGTCCTTCTCTACAGTGATATAACTTGCTGGAAGACTGCGTTCCTCCAGCATACAGAGACACTCTTCCACCTTTTCTTTATCTCTTAGACAAATTATACCCACCTCAGAGGAGACTGCAGTTATGAAAAATATCCCAAAAAGTTTTTAAATTATCTTTGGTGACCTCAGAGTAAATAACAAATATTTGTCAAGCTTTACGGATTTCTCCCTGTGTTTCTTGCTGCTGTTTTCCAGTGAACCTTTTTCATGCTTTCAGGAGGTTACTGTCATAAAGATGCTGATCTGTGGTTATTAGGGATATAGCTTCTATTTCCTGCTCTCTGTGCCTGTTGATTTCTCATCCTGGGAGGCTGACAAATAACACTAGCAAGTATAGGAGCTTAGAATGAAAGGGGAATTTATGAAGGTTGTGTTGCATAAGCAGTGTTAAAAAAAAAAAAAAACCCATACAAAAAAAACCAACAAAAAACCCCCACAACAAAACCCCAAAGGGAAGAAAGAAAAAAAAAAAAGAAGAAAATAACTAAATACCAGCATAAACTTGGAACAAAATGTTAGAATGCTTTATTTCTAGAAATTTTTTTTTGCTTTAAGTTTGGACTTCATATCCTATGTTGTGTGCATAAACCCAGCTAATAAACTGGATACAATGTGTTGAGAGATTAACACAGAAAGACCTTAAGAACATTTTAGCTAGATATAAAATAGAAATATATATATAAAAAATTGAAGATAATGTGCAAAAATTCCAGAAAACTTTTTTTTTTTTTTTTAAATCAGCAGGGCAACAACTTCTTATTGATCAACATAGGATATCCTGTAACAGGACAGATTTGCAATACCAAAGGTTGCATTTGATGTTTCTGTTTCCCTATAGTTGATCAAGGAGCACATCTCTTCAGATGCCTGACAGGTAGAGCTTTGCCAACAGAAGTCAGTAGCTTAGACCTGGCCATAATTACCTGATGGTATCCCTATTAAGCAGAATTACCATCCCCATTAAACAGCAGTTATTGCTATTAGGTATCATTAGTCTTAAATTCCTTCCTTGGGAAACATCTCAATTAAGCAAATTTCCCTGTTAAGTGCATCCTGATTAACTGAAGTGCACCATACTGCTTTGTTTCTTCATGTACCCACTTCAGTAGCCTTCATCCCTCGTTTACCACTCATACAAATTAAGTCTGGCCTTTCTAAGACTGACTAAAAATGCACACTCAGTTGAAGTACTAACTGCAGAAGACCTTAATTTTTGTTGTCTTGCCACATTTTATTAGTTGTATTTGAAAATCAAGTTCCACTCTTGCAAGTTGTTAATCTTTTTTTTTTTTTTCCTTTTCTTTTTCAGAATTGTGTATTCATTTTAATTAGTGGGTAATTCTTTTGTTACAGGGTGAGGGCACATTCCAACTTCTGAGAAAGGCTGTGAATTATGGCCATGCAAAAGAATGAGTGATGTAATTTTACTTTCTAACATATTTTTAGAGAAAGGTATATAAATAATTTTATTGCTAAAATGATGTCATTTTTCCACCTCTGAAATGCTTGTGCTTCATAGGTCAGAGGCAGTGGTTTTAAAAACAACACAGCAATGAATCTCACCACTTTTATTTGTTGAAAGAGCAGTTTTATTACAAACAAGTTCAAGGTGAAAATAGAGCCAGATGTATTTAATGTGGTCATTAATTTAGAGTTCGGTTTTTAACAGTTAGCATAGTCCTGAATAACACTGGGGAAAAAAAAAAAATCCAAACAAACCCTTAAATCAAATCAAACATTTCAGTCAGTCAAACCCATGAATATTAATGTGCCTTCAAGACAAGTTAAATCCAGAACAGCACTCTTTTCAGAAGTAATTACAGGTTTTTTAAAGTTAAAATGGTTTGTTTATGTAACTTTTTAAAATACAACTTATACTCTAATTATATGAATAAAAAAATTAAGATGCATTAATGTCACATTATTGAATCTGACCTGTTTTCCTTCTACTTGTAAGAACAGTCTTCCAAAATAACTGAAATTCTTTCTCGACATTAAATAAAAATTTGATTATAATTTCTTATAATCTGCCTTGTCACTGAATCCAAATCAAAGGCACCATACCTGTACAATTTCTCAGATGTAGTCATGCACAAGAGAAGAAAATGTCAAATGTACTCATTCAGTTCTTGCAGTGATTCTTAGGGATGCTGGATGTCAACGTAGAAATACTAAGTAATTTGATCTTTTTGACTTCTGAAGTTTTGCACACACACACATGCACATACTTATTTCTGAGAAAATTTGGCAATGCTATCTATTAAGCATCCCGTTCTTCCTTGCTGGGAAGCTGACAAGACAGTAAATCAATAGCTTCCATGAGAAGACTTTTCAGTAGAGTGGTTTTCATATTTTTCTAACAGTACTGCATTTTATCTGGATATTTTAATAAATCTTCCTAGACATGCTTAATGCAGTCTAATATGATTTTTAAAGATTTTTCACCCTAAAAGTCAAGAGGTACCACTGCAGTCATCTCTTTTCCTGTTCAATAAAACAGATGGGAAAATGTCCACAAAAATAAATTCTTTTTTTAAGAAAAATGGAATTCAGAGTAAAACACACATTTCTGATCTTAAAATTGCAAGTGATGGAGAACTGATTGCAAAATATTATAAACTGTCCAAGTGGTCTCATTCTTCCAAAAAGAGGTAAAAATATGCAGGTATTTTTTTGCTTGGAATTTGTTTCCCTTCCATTTCCAGTCCCTGGTTTTTGTTTACTAAACTGAAGAAGATGTTGTTTCCCATATTTAAAGATTGTACAAATTATCCCCGATTTCTCTCATGTAAAGTGATCTGCTTGATCAATTTCAGTCTTCAAAGTATATTTTCAAATTCTTTACTAACTCTCACAACTGTTTGAATTCTTTCCAATATTCTTCATCATATCTGATTAACAGAATTGGACAGTGGACAAAAAAAAAGACCAAAACACAGAACAACAACAACAAAAACCACCCAAAACCAAAACCATACAGTTGTGACACTGCCACGCCAAGGTTAGCCTTCTTCGCTAATCTTCAGATTGACAACTTTCATTTGAGCAAAACAGACTACTACTTTCCTTCCATCTACAAAGAACGTGTGTCTTATGTTCTTTGTTCCCATCTGTCATGTGTGCTAGGTTGTAGAAGAAGAACCAGTTCTGCAGTGCAGATGAGGCTGAGATGAGGAAATTTGTGATAAACATGCACAACGGCGACCTTGTGATAGCCATGCAAGAACTGAGGAGGTGAGCTTTGGCTTTCAGCCACTACCTCAGCCACCTATCACTCATCTGTCTGGATCTGGCCAGGATCTTGTATGCAAATCCTGTGTTGCCTGTGATCACTGAACTTCCACCTCATGTCCCCTTCTTAGCCAGTGGTGCTACATTTAAAGCAAAATGTTAAACTGAGCCATGACTAACCTCTTCCTGGTCTTCTGACACTATCTTCATCAATGAATTAACTAAGATATAGTCTACTTTGCCTCTTGATGTCGTCAACATAAGTATGTTATTTGCTTACTCCTAGCTCATGTGCCAATTCAACTGTGCCACATGCTCTTGTTTCATGCTATTTGCAAATTCGGGCAGTATTGACTTTTTTTTTTTTTTTAGATTACTGAAGAAGAATAGATGGTGTATGGCAAATAAATGTGTTGGACTTCAGTATACCTGTCTCTAATAAATCATGTCATGATAAATCGCTTGAAATTGCTTGCGAGGGACCATCCAGATAGGATCCTCTTGTGCCATGCTGAAGTCGTGCATCTTTATACTTTATTTATCAAAATGTCATATGGTAATTTACATTTAACTATTGCTTGTGTGTGAGAAAGATGTTTAATCAAGAAATGACATCAGGGTAGTTTGACAGGATCTATTTTCCAAACACATTAATTATATTTCCATCTTTAATTCTTTATTAATGACTTTCAGATTGACCATTCTGTTAGTTCATCTGAGACTGACAGCTGGAAGACAGATGAATATTTATGCAGGTTTCTTCCTTCACTTTTACTTAAGAAATTGTGTTGTGTAATATTTAGAAAGTTCATGGATGTTTTGATGGTGGCAGCCTGAAACATCTAGTACATATCCCCAGGCTGAAGTTCCCTATGAGAGGCAACTTCTTTCCAGACCTCATTTTCTGCTTCGATCAGGCACTTTCACACATGCTTTATCCGTTGGATCCATAAACATTAATTGCCCTGTTCTCCCGACTTAGCCATAGTGTAGAAAAAAATACTTTTCTTGACAAAGCTCCATTCTCCACTGCTCACTTGAACCTTCCTTAAATACAGCTTAACAATTCCTAGCAATATCAGTCACGTTGAATGCTGCAAGGTTATTCCATATTTTACCTAGTAAGAGAATGGATTTTTTTCTTCTGTCTTTGACATATTGATATGAGACAGTGGATTTTACATTCAATGTGTACCGCTCAGATTTTATTCTTTTTCTTACTACTCCTTTCATTACATTGAGTTTTTAAAGGCCTTCTATTGAGGCAGAGAACATTTGAACTGTGAAGTCTATCCCCATGGATAAGCTCTGCATAAAAATGACACATGTAAACCAGATGGTTTTGATTGCCTGTTTTCTGCTGCCATGGAGGAGACTCCCAGGAGGGTCCCTGGGGATTTATTTCTTTGCGACATCCTTGAGTTCTGTGAATTTGTCTTAAACCTGTAAGATATGCCATTGTGTGCATGCACATCTTTCTGTTGGCTTCTGACAAAATTCTTCATTGCGAATTCTGCTTTGGCTCAGGTGATATAGCTTGTGATACAATCATCAGTTAAATCAAGTTATTGAGAGCAATTGTAAAATATTTCTCCTTGTAGCTTTCTACATCAAGCACTGTTATTTAACATAATGCACCTCAACTTTATCTTTTGAAAACTAAACTTAAGACTTGGCATTTAATTACATTGTACAAAACCAAGAATTTTTACTTTTATTTTCCCGGACAGCCAGCCTTGCACTAATACAGAATGTTGTTCGGCTCAGACTTCTATTAAGTTTGCAGTTATAGGACTTAATAGGAAAAATGTTATAATCAGAAAAACATAAAAGAGGAGAAATGGAACACAGTTAAATGACCTTTAGTTGTAGCTGGCAATCCTGTTTCTGCACACTGGAAAAGGGCTGGGAGCTGAGCAGTGGTGAAACATCAATCTTCAAGGCAAAGGAAGAAAGACTGCTGTAGCTTACACCTTTAGTCCTTCTGTTCTTGTTCAGTACACACATTTTCTTGGATAAAAGCTTTTCTGCTTGAATAAATGAAAAGAATGGCTGTACCATGTAAAGAGTTGTAGAAGTTATTGTAAAAAGCACAAAGAAAGCCCACATTTCAGTCTTCCCCCAAACAAATGAAAATCCAGAGATTTCTTAGAAATAGAGACATAAGTCCATGGGATTGATTGTTAGGGGAGTACACAGATATCAATGAGTCAGTACTGAAATTTTTTGTATGAATTGCACCATTCCTCTTAAAGGAGACATTTGAAAAGTTGGCTAGTATATGATTTAAATTTAATAGCAAAAATTATAGGTAATCAAGAATAGAGGCTAGATGAAAACAGAAACTCACGTTTCCACATGCTATTAATCACTTCACACGGAAGGCTGTAATTTGCTGTATGTCATCTTAGGACTCTATAAACCTGAAATGCTTTCTACAAAAAATTATGAGAAGTTTACAAAAGTTAGCTTCTTCATGAAGAAAATACTAGTGAAAGCTTCTCTGATCTGTGAAAACATTGGTTAGGCAGGCAACGGCTTTTTGTTGTGCCCTCAAATACCCATGTCCTGTGATGAGCACTGTGTAGATCAGCGTACCTAATACGTATTTGCATTCTGCTGCTAGTGGCATCACAGCTGCCTGGGGGACCCGTATTCCACAACCCAGGGAGATCTGCCTGACATCCATGGCTATTACTTGCTTTTACAAGTACTAGGAAAGAATATTTTTTATTTCCCTACATTTCAGTCAGATATAGTTGGTCAATGATGTGATATACCCAAGAAAATGAGGAAAGGAAAGGGGAGGTTTACAAGTAAAGGTGCTGATGAATAGTGAGCGCATTCTTGCACGTTACGCTACAAATGTCACTTTAAAATTGCATTTGCTGCTGTGTCCCCAGAGAGAGGGAAAAATTACAACTTTCCTCGCTTTTAGGGTGGCACCTGGGCTTGTGGATAATTTCAGCCCTTGAAAATTACCTCCAATTTCTAACCAGAGTGTTGTAAACAGCAAAATCAGTTCTTTTATTTGTTTATTTTTGGTCAGTTTTAGATTCTTTGATCCTGGATAAGTATTTAATTCAGTCTTGCCACCCTAGAGGGGAATAGAAAAAATTGCTGTATGCTTCATTTTTGTGGGACAAATCAATAGTATATTTTGCATGAAGTTTTCTTTAGGTAACCATAAAAGATGTATTTTTACATAATATTTTCATCCTTAATGGATCTTGTCATTGTGGCCATTATAGTAGTCAAGTTCACACAGGCTAAATTCCACTTAAACTTTCACATCTGTAAGTCTACTATTTGGCTGGCTCAAAGGCAGCTCCCTGAATATTACCAGTATCTTTTGGGAGTGAAACAATAACGTTCTTTAAAGAAAAGTCTGACATGGTCTAAAGAACAGCTCCCTGCAGAATCTGCTCCAGAGGGACTGTATAGAGTACAGTACTCATCAAAGAGACGAGTGACTTCCCTAAAGAGTATAATTAACTCTATGCATATAGGGATGTAAGTAGAATTTAAGCAGTCTGAATCTGGCCTTACTTGGTTACTAGAGGTGACGATCAGTGTTATTCATATAGTTCCTGAAAAGAAATGGTCACTGCAAAAGTGTGTTATTTTTGTCTGATCCTCATACAGAGTTTTCTTTTTTTTTTTTTTTTTTTTTTTTAAGATGGAAATGTGTCTTATGACTGTGGGAAAGACAAAAGAATATAAATGAGTGCTGTCAAACAGACTGACATTTAAAGTAGGTAACATCTTCATATCTTCTGTGTGCTATGACATCTCTCCATAGCTATCCTAACTCCAGTTAGGTGCCAACAAGTGGGACTTTGGACTCAGCTTTTTTTTTCACCTGTAGCAGTGACAGAGAGATCTGACAATACACTTTTATATAGTTTCTGCTCCTGATTTCTGCATGTCTGGCCAAAAGAAGTGGAAAAAAATGAAGCATTGTCAGTATTTGGAAGAGATGAATTTGCAGAAGGAAAAGTGATTCCATTTTTGACTCGTCATGCTGTATTTTCTTCAAGTACTTGCAAGTGATCCTAATACTTTTGAGATACATCAGTTATAAATGAACTTTTTCCTTTCCATAAAAGAAGACGTTTGAGGCTCACCTGGACTTTTAAACATTTCAGTTCCTTTAAATCTCTGTCTTTGTTACTGAAGAACTACATTAGTCTTGTTAGTATGCTGAGCACTGTAAGCAAAAAGCTCATTGGTAATGTTTAACAACAATTTTATTGAGTCTAATACTTTACAGACAGTACCTCCTGGATTTACATGCAGTTATGTGGCTAGTTATGCCAGTTCTTTCTCTATGAACTTTCCACACTGTACAGACTTTTTAAATTATTATTATTTTTTATTTATTTTATTTTTATTTAATGGCTTGTCAAATGAGGAAAATTACAGATTGAATATTAAATTTTCCACTTTTCTCTCCAAATTTTACCTCCCCTAAAACTCCTAAAACTAGATACATGTGATGGAGAACTGGGAGTTATGCATTTGAAACTGTTAATCTGCTGTGCTACAGTAAAACAGCCGTGAATGTGATTCTGATATATATTTAAAGAGATATTTTGCTACCCCTACTTATTTTAAATAATAACTTTGCTTTGCAGCTGATCTCATATAAGTTAATGGGGCTTCTTGTAGAATTAGACACTGCTTAACGGAATACGATCAGAATTTCATGGTTATCGAGGTTAATGAAAAATTCATTAGTCATGGAATGGAAATTAAAATACTGGCATAGATTAGAAGCTGGGTAAGACCGAAAGCTAAGATTAGGGGAGAAAAGAAAAGAAGGAAAAAAAAAAAAAGAAGGAAAAAAAAGAAGGAAAAAAAAAGAAGGAAAAGAAAAAAGAAGAAAAAAAAAAAAAAATAAAAAAAAGAGAGAAAAAAACCTCTCAAAAACCCCCCAAACTGGAAAAGATTGTTAAAAGAATCTCCTGCTGGACCAGCTTAGAAGGTAGAATTGGGTACATGAGAAAAAATCCTCTGAACTGTGTGTGTCTTAAAAACTATAACTTATTGCTTGAGCAACATTGTAGATCACACAGTCAAAATATTAGCTCACTGTGGGACAGTAGCTCAACAAGTCAACAAAAAATTATGAAGCATAAATAGCATGCAAGAAAAATACTGAAAAATGCAATATTAGAAATCATTGACGTATTACTATTGTAATTGTGTGTTCAATACTATTCACTTAAACTTGGATTACCAGGAGTACTTAATCATTGTCCAAAATATCTTTTGAGAATCTGAGATAGTATCTCCATAGAGATAATACAAAGGCAGAAATTACTATTCAGAGATAACATAAAAAACGTTAGCTATAATAGAGAAATTTTCATAATCCCTTATCTGACGATGGAAGTGAAAGGCAAAGGTTGCTGCTGATTAACTACATGAGCATACACTCTGTTACACATCTCTGGAGGGGCAGCTGGAATCTAGGTAAGATATCTTAAAGTATCTAAATCGACAATAGGTGTTCATAGGTGCATACTGAATGTAACTGAGTGCAGAAACTTCTCATCAGGAAATGATGCCTTCTAGTCTGAAAACAGCTGTGCCTCATTTGAAAGCAGTAATTTAAGTGAAAAAACCCCAACATATCACTTACATTTAAAATGCGAACGTATCTTTAGTAAGGGTATATAGTTTTTTCTTCTAATGCAACTAATCACTTAGCCAACAGCTCAATTTACTTTTAGAATTTAGTGAAAAAATGTAAAAATAAATTAATTACTTTATATGTTAATTAGGGGGAAAATAAGCAAGACGTTAACATAACTTTTAGATTTTTGACATGAGTGAAGCATTATGTTAATCTAGTCTTGACCTTTATATCAAAAATCATGGAAATACTTTGAGATCTCAACTTTCTAAATGGTTCCAAAATATGCATAAATATTAGCCCAGTCATCTGGAGTCTGACATTTACTTGTTGACAAATTAAAAAAAAAAAAAAAAAAAAAGCTGAGATGTCCATTTTCTTCCTTTTCATTGAATATTTCATTCCAGGCACATGGAGAAATATTTATGAGAAACTCAAAAGTAGGAAGGAATAGGATTTGCAGGCATTGTGCCAGCTAAATATTGGTCATATATGAAGTACATATTTTAAAGACTTAACAGATGTTATTGCTTTTTCCACACAATCTTTAGTATGTTGCAAGTTTAAAATAATGAAGAATCCAAGCACCATAATAATTTCACAAGTGGAATTTTAATATATAACTAATTGTATCATGGAACTTGTCACACTTAAAAGGTGATTCTTAATTAAACCCTTTCATCTGAAATGTGATCCAGAAATGCTGAAGAACAGACAGCTCTCCCTTGAGTATTCTTTTCTTCTTACTTTTTTGAAGGCATAATGTTTCTTAAAAATCAGTAATATAACTTCTGATTTCACGTGATAGAAGAGGAAACTCCTATCTCTGCTTTGTTCCCTTGCTATTACTTGAGCTTCAAAGTTCAGTATTTATATGGATGTATTTCTTTTTGAGAGAGGCATGCATTTCCTAAGCCTTTTGGTGTGAGTTTATGGTTTTCTACCAATTCAAAATGTTATTTGGAGGAAAAATGAATATTCACAGTTTGTTATTGCGTACTAAGACTTCAGATTGTTACAAAATGAGGCAAATGTTTGATACTGGATTTTTTTCTTTATTAGATGAGACAGTACATTATTGATAAGGCAATTAATGTGTTTTGCATTTGAAATACTGTACAAGTAGGCCCTCTGGGAAACCTCTACTTATTTACAGTTGAAATGATCTGCAAATAAACTCACTAGGAAAATTCAATATATTAAATGGAAAGAGAACACTGAAATGGCAGCCTCAGACTATATAGATTTTTGGATTTCATCTTTCAGGTCTATAAAGCAATTAGAAAATCAGTGATGGGGGTCTCACTTTGTACTAATGGGAACATCCACACTATCATCAGTGAGATATTTTGGGTTTATACCAGCTGTTGGTCTGGGTTATTTATTTATTTGTATTGCCAATCTGAGATAATTACATCTAAGGGAAAAAGAACCCATAACCCTACAAATTCTCTAATAGGTGATAAGAGAAATGGTAGATCAAGTAACATGCACTAAAGGCAAAGTTTCCTATGTTTAAGATTGTTCAAGACTTATTATTCAAGACCAAGCTGCCAATAGTTTTGCTAGAGTTTCATTTCCCATGTCAGGTATTCCCTGATAAATAGTTATGAAAATATGACAAAATGCTCAGACAAAAAAACCCACAACCCTGCAGCTTGGGGGACAGGGTGGAAGAAGAGCACAATTTTTGGGAAGAAGAAGTGGATAGGAACAGTAAGGGAACAGGATGACAGAATATCAGAGTGCAGTTAGGGTGTCAGAGCAACAGATATAGAGCTTAAAATCAGGCATCAGGATGGTTTTATGCAGAAACCAAATCACTGCACTAAAAGAATATGAAAATGGCAGCATTTGATTCAGAAAACTGAGCATAACACCATGACTTTTTAAAGAAGAAAAAATTCCTTTGTATTTGTACTCACAAAAGAAAGCGGACTCCAAAGCAGGGGAGGGCTATGTATTGAACTAAAACAAAATGAGCAATGATTCTCAGTTGCCCTTCACTCTGTGAACTACCTCAAGAGGTGATGATGAATTTGCCAGCGTAGATAGTTACTGGCAGCAAGGCCACAGTGAATCTTAGGAATCTTGATTTCTAGAGGTAAAGAAGTTCTGCTGAACTTGCTTTCATTCTCCGAATGGCATTTCCTTAACTCAGTAAGGTATAAGAAGTCCAAGTCATTCTCCATCCCATTCACCATGAAGTTACTGGATATCAGTTGATCTATCATAACTAAAGTCACTAACATAAAGTGTGCAGTAGGTGCCCAGTGCTAAGCGCGCTATCTACTTTAGGTTTATAAATGAGCTGTTCGACAGTAGCAAGACGTGCGTGCTCCAGTCACCACCACTAAGGCATCTATGAAAGGGTATGATTTGGGATGTGGGGCAGACTGTAAGTCATACAAAATGATGGTAGGGAGGCAAGAGAGGAGGGGGGGCTGGTGTCCTTTTCTGAGAACTGGGAGGAGGTGGAGTGGGGACATCATAAACAGAAGAGGAACATGGTGTTGAAGGCCTGATTTGTATGGTGATAACAATATTGAAAATGGAATTTTGACAGACTTTGAGGCTGGGAAAGAGATAAATAAAGGTTTTCATAAAAAATAAAAATAGATTATATCACCAAAGCTTGCTTGGGATCACATATTGATATATAAACATATAGGTCTTTAGATGTTCCCCAAGCTGCAACTTGACTGAAGGAAGGCTTGAGGAGTTTTTACCAAAACCAAGAGACTTCTTCAGAACAGAGAAATCTCTAGCTAATAGTCCCTAAACACCTGATTTCCAGAAAGTAGGAGGTTATGTCAGCACTACCATTCAGTCCATGCCCAATTTTTGCAGTCTTTCCCTAAAGTGTCTTTCATCGCTTGTTGTGGGAGAAAATGTATTAGTGTATATGCCACTGCAGGTTTGTTGTTGTTGTGGGGGTTTTTGGTTGGTTTTGTTTTTTTTTTTTTCTTCAACAGCATTTGTGGTTGTTTTGATGATGTGTTGATGATGAACTTCCTGCCTCAATTACAGTCTCTTTTTCTTTCCACACTTTGGAATTTGAGACTTCACAGCTAGGTAGGGTTAGATAAGTCTCATTTAAGACCCATGTATTCTTTTTCTTACCTTAAGGGAAAATCCTGTCATCTTGTCACAGAGCAGTCCTTACGGATGCTCTACAGGCAGCAGTGATATATGAGATGCCCTCTATCCATTTCACACAAGGTTAGCTTATAGTTGCTTTCAAAAATGCCTTCTAATTAAAAAAAAAAAAAAAAAAAAGACATCTGCTTTTCTGTTTTGCATAATACTAATAATTATGTAATTATAGTTCATTAACATGCACACGCACATGGTGTTTTGTTCTGTTTTGTGGTCTGACATATATAAATCTCACTACTATTTGGAAGATCATTTAAAAATAAACCATCATTGAGCAAAAAGCCAGAAATGTGTGACAGGCTTTATTCAGAACAGAATACTCAAAATTTGTCTTGGCTGTGGTTTAGCTGCTGTTTAATAGACTATTAGCTCCAATTTGCTACTGCTTTATTTGTGTCAATGCACTCTGATCTGAGCATTTTTATGAACTGTTTTGCTCTGAATATAACTAGGAAAATATTCCAAAAATGCCATTCAGCAGTGAGATGTAAGTTGAACTTGTGTGTGCTTAGCAAGACTTGCATGCCATTAATTACAAGATGCTTTCTACCTTTCAGCTTTCAGATGAACTGTTTTTAGTGAGAAAAAGGAAAATCTATAGCATTTCTGCAAGACTCTGTTGATTCTAAGTTTTCCTTAGAAACCTTCAGATTATTCAGAATTATGCTAATAATTCTTTCTGATGCTGATCAATTGTTTACAGCCTTAGTATGTTTAAATATTTGGTCTTTGCTATACTATTTGATATAATTTTCCAGTTTTGTCAAAATTAAGCTTTTAAAAATTGTTTTTGTCCATTTTTGGACAAATTGTTTTGTCCATTCTTCACCAATCCCCCTCCAGCAGAGTTGACATCCTCCCCTCCTTTTTGTCTCCTGAGCCATACCTCATTTTTTACCTGATTTTTAAATGTTTGTATTTCTGGCGAGAGGAAAATGTCATTAACTAACATTTGTCAGTATTTCCCATTTCGACTGCTTCTAAGTTGGTAAATCTTGTGTGATCCCTCAAGAATCTGTGCAGGATGTTAGGGAGCACAGATGTAATCTCTTCTAATACAAATCCTGCCTGGGATGGTCTTATACGTCATGATCCTGACATAGCTCCCAAAGAGCAATCCAGTTTTCCTACTTTCCTAGACCAGAAAGACAGTTTCCAAAGAGTGTGTGCACGTATCATGATGCAAGTCAGAGTAGTTCACCATCCTGGTGGACAACACATACTAGGGGACCAGAAGAGCATTAGGCATGAGCAATTATGGTTTTATGGTACTTGTGGTTGACCCGGTGTTCTTGAGCTGTTCATAGTTTATCTCTGCTCCTGGGATTATTCACACATTTTACTGTTGGTTTTCAAGTGACAAAAACAGACCAGGGAGCAGCTGTTACCCTGCTTATGGCGGAGAGAGACATCTATGTAAGTCAGAGTAGGGTTTTCAGCTCCTAGTTTGAGTTTGACTTTAGCATCCTTATCCTGCAGAGAGAATCCATATTTAAAAAAACAAAAACAAAAACAAAAAAGACCCCAAAAAAAGCAGCATTGCTTTCACTCAATATATCTCATTCTGGTGGACAGAGCACATTACAGAAAAAAGTAGGCTGACTTTTTCAGGAAGAATAAAACTTAAAATTCAGGCCCCAGCTTCCTAGCAAACTTTTTGAACTGTGAAACTGTTCTGTGAAAGTGAGCACAAAAGACTTAAGTTAACTGGCCCCTTCATCTACTTGAGGTCTTAGTATCTGTAGAAGTTTCCTTACTCTCCATAAAGTGACAGATACCTCAACGTCTCCTAAATGTCCATTAATTACATTATTACGGTACCTAAGTTAGCTGTGCTGGATTAAGTGTTTGAGCTTTGGGTGAGCTACACATGTAGCAGGTGAATTTATCATTTAGATTTTTTCTTATAATTTACTTCCCTTATTGCCTCTTAAGACTTATAAAATATTAGGCAAAATTATTTGCAGTACCCATTTTGGCACCTAAATAAGATACTGCCTCTAAATCTGGGTCTGGAATTTGCTGGCAGACATGACTATTTCTGTAAAGTGTGGGAATCACAAACATAGAGTCAGAATAATTTATGTTGGAAAAGAGCTGAGGAAGTAACCCAGTCTAATCGCTCTCCAGCACCCCTACCCCCAAATGCTGTGACTTACTGTCTCATTGCCCCAGTTGAGACCTGTGTTTCAAAAGACTGGAAATACATTTTGTGGTAGGGAATCGCCTACTATTCTGAACAGCCAGGAGACCCCATCTTCCTGCCTTTCAGACTTCACCAAAATCTCAAAAGAAGTTATAGGAGTTAGTTATCCCGCCCAAGAACTGCTGCTGATTTTACCACAAAAATGTTTAAGGAAACAGCATTTCTCATTACCTCTGTTCCTCTTAAAAACCTGAAGAGAAAAAAAATGTCCCAAGATAAACAAGGCTTCCTTGTGAACAATTAATTTCAAGCCAGTGTATTCAATTTAAATTTCTTGATGCCTGGGTGACAAACTCAGAAGTCCCTCTTGAGTTAGGAGAGGGAAGTTCTAAAAGCATCTCCCCACTCGACTCTAGTTTTATCTTTGCATAGGCAATGTGATCCAAAAATAAAAAAAAGCAAAGCAAGGCAAGGTATGCATTCTATTTTTGGACTGTTCTATACCAAGGAATAGATGTAGGAAAGGCTGTGGGTAGCTTTAGGGAAACAAGTTTAGCAGGGATTCTAAAATATTTCTTGCTGAATTTGAAAGCTCAATGACTCTGTAGTCTTTATACAGAACTTTACGAAGGTCTGGACTTTAGCTAGCTACAGGAAAATTTTATTAAAGAAGTAAATTAAATGGCAGAAAAAATAAAATATATAGTGCTATGCTACTCAGTAAGAAAAATCCACATTATTTATATATTCATACTAGAAATATATCTCTAATTATTAGTAACATATTAAATCAGTGTGCATTATTATATTTAATTTATATTACAATTTCAGAGAGTTTAATAAAATTTTTAGAAAGACATCTTATGGATTAGTTAAGGGATGTCTTCTTTAGAAGTACAGAAATACTTTTTCATTGACCACTGTGCTCTGAAATACTCCATTATTGGTGTTTTCCTTCAGCATTAACAATGCTGAGTGTGTCTGCAATTAGACATTCACCTTTTTCTCTTTCTTACCTGAGGCACAAGATTATGTCAGTAACAACTTGACTCCATTGATCTGTTTCAGGCTGGAATGTTATCTGTCTTTGACAAAATACTTTCAGCATGTCTCTGATGGTATCCATAAGCATAGAGTAAATCAAATCACAAAAGTGCTCAGAATCTCTTTTGGCCAGCCTAACTTAATCCTTTGATATTGGTGTCCTTCTGTGTTATCTGACAATCACTCCAAATTCAAGTTCCCTACCTTCCCTTCTAACAGAAAGCTTAAATTATTATTTTAATTCAGATGGGAGTGGGAGTGCTAGTGTAGGTGGGTTTTACTTGAAGTGAAGTAACAGCAGCAGCAAGTTACATATGTTATTTTCCTTAAATGTTGTTGTGAACATAAACTGTCCTTACCTTCAGGAGGATCCAACAGGTGTGAAACTTTAAAAGGCACAACATCATTATCTGCTAAGTAAGCTGTATATAACTTCTGTTTGCCTACATGAAATTCTGCTATTTGGACCCAATGAAATAGGTAAGTTCTTGATATTATGCCCTAATTATCTATGACTAATATATTCCATCATTTAGAATATTGGTGAATATTTCTTGCTTTAGCCAACCCATTAAATTCTGAAAATGAAAATCTGAGGAGATGGAAATAGGTCATTCTTCTGCCATGTATCTCAGATTTCACTGTTACTATTTCCAGATTGATTACAAATATGAAATAGAACATACCTGTTTCCCTTGCTTCTGGGATTCTTTTAGGGATAAGTATATATAATTTAAATAACTTAGGTAATGTTTTCAAACAGCATGGGAGAAAAAAAAACCCAACAACTTCTTAACAGTCGGTTGGTTGGTTGGCTGGCTTTTTTCAAAAATATACTTGTTGAATTTTTTTGACAGTCCTCAGCAAAAGTTTCCCTCCTCTTTCTTCCCCTAGATTCCTGCTTGATTAAGGCAGCTTCCTCAGGTTGATAATCTTAAGTAATCATCTACTAGACAAGAATAAAAAGGAAAATCTGAAAGATCCTTCCAGGGTTAGATGGAGGGGGAAAAAAGGTAGCAAAATGTGTAGTTCTTTCACTGTTAAGCTTCACAGTAGCTTTCCCAGCTCATTACTACATCCTGGAAAAAAAAAATCACTGAGCCAAAATCCTTAAATGAAAGGCACAGACAGCTTTTCATTATCGCTTCATCAAAACAGCCCCTCTACATAATGCTTGGAAAAGTAGATCAAATTGTGTCAAAACTGTAACAGATTTACAATTCTGCACAAAGTACTGTGTCAGAGGTCACTTTACCTGTATGTTGCCCAACTTGACAGATATAAACTACAAATGTTCTCATGGCAGCACCCTCTGGGATGCTCTGTAGGGTCCGCAGCCTCAGGAGGGTTTAAGTAACTCCTTCCCGTGCTGCTGAGAAGTAGCAATGTGCAAAGAGTGCCTCTCCATTCATTCCTGAACGTACCACCAATGGAGAAAACACAGCCAGTGCTTGCCCCTACCCTTCCCCTTAGTGCCAATTAGCACAGAAAAGATCCAAAAAGGAACTTACTGATCCTTCCGTCAGAAATCCTTCCCAAAGCTCATCTGGGAACAATGAAGCTCCAGGCAGACTCTCTCCTGGAAGTCTCCCTTAACTACAAAATTAGAAGCAGCGAGATTAGTGAGAGACGAGGGGCTTAAAGGAGTTGGTTGTTACACAGGGGAGAGAGGGATCTGTATTCAACAGTTCTTGGGTTATAGATCTAATCATTTTGACTGTCTCAAGCATTTTAAGCAACAAAATCCAAGAACATTAAGAGCTTCTGAAATATGAAGATTTATGGGGGTTTTTTGGTAGGGTTGCTGTCAGAAATTGACATTTGCTGCCAGATTTCTGTGTGGATACCACTGGTCTGTCTGGATAGGAAATTTACTAATTTGCATTTGGTATCATTAACTCTTCCAGAGTGAAGAGGTATCACATTTGTAATACCACCAAGTAACTTTTTTACAAATCTACCTTTGTTCTTTCTACAAGACTGTTACGGAAAATCTTACTCTGAAATAATTGCTACCTTTCATATCCCCATGGCTTAAGAGAAAAGCACTTTCCTTGTTGGGTTGAATTGCTGTTAGGCTTAGTAAGTAGATGTAGAAGGCTTATCAGAAGTGTTCAGAAGATATATTGGAATTCTTACCCTGTTGTTTGTCCTGGTTTCATCCTTCTGAGATCTAAGTTTCCAAAACACTGCAAAGTTTCTCTCTCATAAATATTAGTTTAGTGAGAAAGAAGGAGGAACATGATAACCATCAATCAAACTGTCAGTCTGAAGGAGGGTGAAAAATTATGTAGCCAACCACTATAGGACTACAATTCAATGCAGTATACTGTTAGAAATAACTCTGAAGTAGTAAAAAGTTACCCACCTATTTGAGGTTATAAGTACTTCAAGAGTGTACAGCTGTGTTGTGTCAAACATACATATGCTGTGCACTGCATGCATGGCTAAATAGTGATACTAGCAGATCAATGTAAACGGGTAATCAGAAAAAAAAGTTTTAATACATATAGAGTAACCTGTAGTGACAGAAAACTTTTCTGCAATATTATTATGCAGATCCAGAATTATATAGTATTTGCAAATGAGCTAATAATAACACTTCCATGATTTATTTTGGATAAATCCATATATATCTCAGAAAGATTCTCAGCAAAGCATCGTTATTACTTTATTAAATACTACTTTTGCCTACTTGAGCTTAACAAACAAATCTAATGCTATGAAAGAATTTAATTTCAGAGCTGAATGATAATTTGTCAGGCATGGTTAATTCACATAATTCAAAGTTAATTATGTTTGCGATATTAGAGAGTGCTGTAATTTTGTTCTGTTCAGCTGCAGCTTTTATTAAATCTTACATTTTGATTAGGAAAGCCAGGCCTTAAGAGTGTACAGCAATTTTTTTTTTAAAAAAAGGCAAGGTATGGGGAAGGGTTTTTTAAGCACATCCTTTTGTTCATGTTCACATCCACTCTTGTGTTACATCACTTTGTCAATCCAAAGCTGACTGAAAATACACTGAAATATTTACTTACAGTTCATCCTATATATGATGTAATTTCACAGTTTTTCAGCATTTGGGGATGTTACAAATTATGTTCTCAAGCCACTAGATATACTAATGTGCAGTGGGTTCTTCAGCTGTACTTTTTGGACCAAGCAGTACCTCCCCAGCTATATTCTTCTGTGGAAGAGAAAGATTCCACACAACAGAGATTTATAAAATCAATTAGAAAGTGTCAGAGACCTTCTGATATTGGATCAGTTCATTTCATGGTTTTATTTGTGGCATTGACTAGATATAGCTAAATTTTATTTCAATAAATACATTTAATCAGCAGTATAAGTCATAATATTCTGTACAAACTATATTTCTAGAAAAAGAAAGGCAGGTGACTGTGTAAAATTGTTGGGATTTTCACAATCTGAGAACATAGAATCATAGAATCATAGAATGGTTTGGGTTGGAAGAGGCCTTAAAGATCATCTAGTTCCAACCCCCCTGCCATGGGCAGGGACACCCTCCACTAGACCATGTTGCCCAAAGCCCCATCCAACCTGGCCTTGAACACTTCCAGGGATGGGGCCTCCACAACCTCTCTGGGCAACCTGTGCCAGTGCCTCACCACTCTAACAGTAAAGAATTTCTTTCTAACATCTAATCTAAATCGACCCTCCTTCAGCTTAAACCCATTACCCCTTGTCCTGTCACTACACTCCCTGATAAACAGTCCCTCTCCAGCTTTCCTGTAGGCCCCTTCAGGTACTGGAAGGCCGCAATTAGGTCTCCCTGGAGCCTTCTCTTCTCCAGGCTGAACAACCCCAACTCTCTCAGCCTGTCCTCATAGGGGAGGTGCTCCAGCCCTCTGATCAGCTTTGTGGCCCTCCTCTGGACTCGCTCCAACAGCTCCATGTCTCTCCTGTACTGGGGCCCCCAGAGCTGGATGCAGTACTGCAGGTGGGGTCTCACAAGAGCGGAGTAGAGGGGCAGGATCACCTCCCTCGACCTGCTGGTCACACTTCTTTTGATGCAGCCCAGGACACGGTTGGCTTTCTGGGCTGCAAGCGCACACTGCCGGCTCATGTTGAGCTTCTCATCAATCAATACCCCCAAGTCCTTCTCCTCAGGGCTGCTTTCAATCCATTCCTCGCCCAGCCTATAGTCATGCTTGGGATTGCGCCAACCCATGTGCAGGACCTTGTACTTGGGAACATGTGGGAACTGTCTAGGTTTGAAGGCATACATGTGGGTTCAAGCCCCCTACTGAATTGCCTCCTGTTTTGGTTATCTATTTTTAGACTGACATGACTAGGTTAAGGTGACTGATATGTATATGTGTCTTCATTTAAAGTTAAATATTCTTCTTTTTCATATATGCTGTAGAACAAGAATAAAATAATTGTCCTGTCTCACATCAGTGCTATGCTACTCAAAACAGCAAGTTGCTGATGTTCTCCAGTCATGCGGCAATGTTAGTACTGAAGATAGATAGCTACTACATCAACGTGTACCAAACTTATGCTCAATCTAACACTGTATAAGAGGCAATACAAATTTCTGACTCTTTTCATTGCAGAGACTCATGCAGTCTGATCCAAGTTCTTCTCAGGGTTGGTTCCACTATCATTGTACTTTATCTATGGATGCATACATAAAACATTAGGCACCTTCTCCAACACAAACTTCTCTCCTTATCAATGTGGCTTTGAACTTCCTTTCACTGTGGTGCTATTTTTGTTTGTTTGTTCACTTGGTTTTTTCCTAAAGTAAGCCTTTCCATTAAAATTTTTAGTTTTGATTTCATCATTTAAAAAACTAGAGATGTTTCTATATTTGCTCACATGAAAAACAAAACTATGGCAAAGAACTATAGGTTCTCAGACTTGAGTACTTGAAAGGATCAGAAGATATAAAGAGCTGCATATGCATATGAACACTTACAGAAAACAATCTTCTTCACTGAACAGACTCAATTAATCACAGAAGTTCGTTGTGGCCTGAATAAGGCAGAGTCCTATGACAAAAGCAAAATGGAACTCATTATTCATTAGCTCAGAGTTCATCACATACTGTGGAGTCCTACCTGCATCAGTAGTCCTTCTGCCATGGAAGGAGGGAATCTTGAGTAAAATCTTCAACAGATAACCTTAATTCTGGTATTCATCTTTCGTTGCTCTTTTAGTATAATATTTCTGTGCACACTGTATACTCATATTTGGTTTTGGAGTTAATTGCATGGAGTATGTCATCGCTGCTGTCAGACTGCAGGAAGCTGAGAAATAAACCAGGCTTTTGAAGCTAGCAATTTTATTAAAGTGCTAACAGCCAGTGGATATCTGTGGACACTGAGGACATAAGTCACTTAATGACTGTTAACATTCCAAGCCAAAAGATTTCCACAGACCTGAGAATCCATGCTGCAGGGAGGATTGTTACTGGGATGAAAGGTATTTTCTCTCCTTATACCAAATTTATCACACAGACTCTTGTTCCCTTCTGTTAAATCTTCTTTCTCATGCTATTGATAAAGCAAACATAATATTTGATTATGCTTGGGAAGAACGTTAGCAGGACAAAGAGAAACTTCTGAAGAATGATGAGATCATTTATGTGTAATTGCAGCAGTGTCAGGCCCTGGGCTGTCTCTGAATGGATTTACTAATGCAGTCATCGTCTTGCTGTTCATAGTCAGAAGCTACACAGCTTCAGCTGTAACCAGAGTAATAATAAAGCCACAGAATTTTTTTCAGATGAAAGATAGTTTCCTAGTATGTCTGACATGTCACTGGTAATGACTGGTGTAAAATGTCAATGCACTGAACTCTTATGGGATGTCTAATATTAATCTCCACAAATACGAGCTATTAATTTTATTTGATTATAAATAAATAAATATATATAATGAAATATATATATTACTGAAAATAAGTATGAATGAATCACTAGTGTAAAGGGATTGTTAGTTTAAAGCAAATAATATTGTCTTCTCACTTAATGTCTCTTTGGAAAGAACTTGTGGACCAGCTCTCATTCTCTCGTGCCTTTTCCTGAAATTTAGTGTCTGGCTTTCGGCAACATTCTTCCTTTCCAAGCACCAAATGTTTTCAAGTTTTGAATGTTTTTGCACTTCCACTGATAAGAATTGGTGTCTCTAAGGTAGGCTACATGGCATTCCTGCACTTGAGTAAGGTTTTTTTCACACTAGTGGAAACAAGATGCAAGGAATCTATTTTTATTTTCATCACCTTCTCAGAACTGCCTCATTTGTCTAATGTTATGACATTAGACATTGAGAGAACTAGACCATGAACAGATAATACTTGCCAGAAGTGCACTTTCTGAGAAGCTGGGAGAACAATGAACTGGGCATGGAGAAATCTGGAATCCAGAAATATGATGCTGGAAAGCAGTATTTTTATAAGAAATCCTAGTGTTATAATGGTGTCTGTGCTCTCCTCAGCCGTGATCCACAGATGCAGGGGATTACTCCCCCATCATCAAACCAGACACAATTTGTTGCTCAAATTAATGAAGTTCATACCTACTGGGAAGTCTCTAGTGAAGCAAGTCCTTTCATTTTCCTGAGAAAATATTCACATCTTTTTTTTCTTTGAAATAAATTGATAAGCAAGCAAGCAAGCAATAAACCCAAGAAAACCATCTCCCTCTTTCCACAACTCATGTTTGGATGTAATAGCAAAATTATGCCCTCTAACACCAGAAAATATTTTTAAATCTGAGAAGATGGAATGTTTCTCCAACAGAATGTGGCGGGTTTTGATAAAGAGTGCCTCACACTGCACGAGGCTGCTGGGGTAGTGCCTTCCAGCTCCACTGCTGGGTTTTCACTCACAGAATTCATGCCACTATTTCCCTGGCAGCACAAGCAGAACAGAGTTGTACTGTGCTCGAGAGTCCATGTTATTACATTATGAGAAAACTTGCAAATCTCTGCTTTTGCTCCTGCGCTACTCACGTAGCTATTCATGGATGCTCAGAAAGCACAACCTGTTGAGAAAGCTGGTTGCTAGAAGTAGAGGTTTTGTGGTTTGTAATGCTGAGTTGCCAGTGACTTACCTGTGAGCTTAAGCATGCCGCTCAAATTTATGCATGTGTCTAGTGGTGATCTGCTTGGTATGTTTGATAACTTAAAATTTTGGATGAATTCTGCTAGCTGAAGTTGAGCTAAAAACTCTGTTTTGCTGCTTCTGCTCCAAACCTCCAGGAGCTCTAGTTTATCATCTAGTGACGTTTAATAACTGAAACAAATGGGAACAGACTTTGCAAAATCATTTCCAAAAAGTCAATTGTTTTTCACATTACATGGTGTAAGAAAAATATAGATCTAAGTAAAAATAGAAAATGTCAAATAATTTCCTACTGCAATTTTCTGAGCCTTATTGAGTGCTCTTCAGGATTTAGCCAGAATGTGTTATGGAATCCAAGATACCACAGCACACAGGGCCTAGGACTGGAGCGACTGTGGGTCACTGAATGTGGTTTTCTGCTGATGGAGACAAGTGGCATCCCAGCTTAAAATCACTGAAAGGCTATCCTGAAATCTACTAACATCACATTCTGGAATATGACTCCTCCAACACCTATAAATGCTCTAAATTGAGGAGCACTTTACACATTTATTTTTGTATCCAATGTGATCATTAGCTTAAGTAGTTCTTTTCCTCACATATTTACCTTCATCTTAGTGTAGAAATGGTCGGGTAATATATCTCCATTCTAGTTGCATTATGCTATGGGTTCTGCTATGAAGGGCTTTGTTAATACATCAGACCCATTTATCATCCTTGAGTATGTACTTTTCTCATCTCCAAAGATCTGGAAAAAACTATTTTCTTGCAAATTTCAGCCATCCTATTATTTTGTTCAGGTATGGTCTATTATCTTGCTGGTAGCCCTTAGCCTCCTTTTTCACACCCTCCCTGCCCCTAAACACAAGAATTGGGTAAAAATCCATCAGCAGCAATCATAAGATGGCAAATATGCAAAACAATTCCAGATGCAAAATACAACACCTTCTGAATTTTCTGAACAGAATTTTCTCAAGGAATATGGGCTTTCACTTCCTTCGCTGTTCAGATAGATTTTCCTGTATATTTTGTGTTGCTTATTATTCCAGAAAATCAATGCACACGGAGATTCCCTGATATTGTTTCTTAAATTTTTAGCCTGAACACACTAAACAGAATTTAGACATACAGAGAAACTATATGGTAGTTGAGAGTGTAATTTTCAAATATAAGGAAACATACCAGCCTGCTGGTCTAGGTTCTCACTATTGGGGAAAAGAGGAGTAGTAGAAGTCATTAAAAGAAAGTTAAATCCTGTTTATTAAACTAAGCGGCTGGGAAGCTAGAAAATAACTTTCCCCATTTTTTAAGAACTCTTCCTGTTCCCTTGCTAAAGGAGTTATTTGCTCAATAAGAACTGAAGTACTTGTCTAAGTAGTGTAGAGGATAAAAATAATTGCTATTAATTATAGCCCTATCCTCCCACACCATACTCATTTTCTGCTTGTTTTCCGAGTTTGGGCCGAAGCAGCAATTCCAATAACAAGTATTAGATTCATTTTATTCTCCTCCTTCTTTTTTTCATTATGCAAGAAGCTTCACTTGGCAGTGCTTTTGAATTTCTTATAGAATATATTAGTACTATGGGGTGAGGTAATAGTAATTTTTGCTCTGTGATGACTGGATGCCCCAACTAAAATAAAACATCTCTCATACTAGAGACATGCATATAGTGAGAAGGCAGGCCTAATGAAAGAACAGATCTAAATGGACAAAAGCTAGGAAAAAGGGAACCTGATTATTTCCCATTTTACAGATGGTTCTGCAGCTCAGTGAAACAGCGAGCCAGATTTTCAAGCATTTAACAACCCAAAGATGCAGATGGTGCCTTTGTGTTTTCAAAAGCACCTGCCTGTGCATTAATACAGCTGTGTGATAACTGGCTTTAAAAAATCTGAGTTGGAATTGGTTGTCCATCTTACACAGGAAATCTGCAGTAAAACTAGGAATCAAGTTCTAAATCAGGTATTTTAACAATGATCTTATTTCTCCTCTTTTTATATAATGCATAAAAGCATATGAAATGACTCTTCAGCTGACACAGTCTATGAATGGAGTTTCTGCAATTAAAGCTAACATTCACACAGGCTGGAGTGCTGTAAATTTTTCTCAGATCTTTCCTCCTGCAATCCTGAACTCCTTTCTCAAAGTTCCCTGCAGACTGCACTTTTTTCCCTGCCTTGACTAATCCCTTTTAAGCTTGTCTTCCTCTTATACCCAGCAAACAGAAAGTGGAAGTACATTTGTACAAATTCTGGAGGGCTGGTTTTGTTGCAACTCATTTTTGAAAGGTCTAATTGCACTTGCTTACTAAAAGCACATCAGGAACATCATTATAATTCCAAATGTACATTTAAAAATTAAATGTGACACAGTGCTTATAAATGGATTACCTCAAAGACAGGGAAATACTACCTTGGAAAAGGGCTGATAAAGCTCTATAACATATGCATTTTATTTTTGTTCCTCTCCAAGTTTTGAACACACACTTTTACATCATCTCCTCTTTCCCACCAATGTATATGTACCTCCTTTCTTTTTGGCTGTTTTTTTCTCATTTTCTCTTGTGGAGGAAGATCAGATAAGTGCTCTGAGGAGCAGACCAGCCTCTCAAGCGTCCAGTAACTCTGCTCTGATTATTAGCATTGAAAATTACATATAGGGTGGATGCACTGAAGCTCCAAGCAGTACAATTGCTATAAATGTAAATGTATTCCAGGACAAATTTGTAAACAGCCAATCTGAGGCATAGGATTATGTGTTAGAAGAATGAGGCAGAATTTTAAAGGCAGGAATAAAACATACATTTTCACTAATTTATCTCCAACTTCTAAATGCAGATGAACAATTATAGAAGTACTCCCTTGGGGATGTCCCAACGTTTGCTACAGATAAAGGGCCTTTCCACTGGAGCACCATACTGGGTCCAGACTCCACATTCAACTGTGTCAGCAGGTTATGTTTAAAATCCACTTAACAGTAAACTTGGGGTCTAGGTATGTTTTCCTCTTAATTAACCTGCATAATCTGTTTTTTTTTACATAATTTGTCCCTTCATTTGCATTTTAATTAGAGAGTGTGTAAAATGTCAAGTTTAATTGGCTCAGGAAGACTTGGTACAACAAAGCCCTGGACTAAATGTAGCTGTGGGCAGTGCACCGAACAGCTGGCCTGCAGTTCAGATCAGGACTTCAGTACATGTAAGGGGTTCTCCTCACTTAGTTTTCTGTGACTAAACGTATCAACACTAATTTCCTGAGAAGGAAAACTGGAGGACTTGCAGGCCTCCTGTTCCCACTTTTGAATGACAGGTAGACCCTTTCCTCTTCCATGTATGCATTCCAGATGCAGGGTAACAACCCTGATCGTCTAAAATCCTGGTCTCCTCTTGGTCTCTGAATCTGCTGTGTCTCAGTCAGTTCTCACTGGTAATCTTACAGCAGCTGTAAGAAAAAACTTGGACTGGGCTCCCTGAGATATTTTAATGAAATTGTCACTTCCCAGCTGGCTGACAGATGATGTTCTGGAGTCCTCACAGGGGCTCTGGGCTACATTGACCCCTTCAACCTTCTCATTTTCCCAAGAAAGTGTCTGGCCCCAGTAAGACATGTTACCCTTGCCCTTCACCAGAGATATCAAGAAGGGTCACAGGTTTCACTGCCAGTGCTGGGGCGCAGCAGCAAGCAGCGGGCAGGGAAGGAGTGCTGCTGTGAGCTGGGAAGACGCAATCAGGCTGTCAGTGCTCCGGGTTTGTGAGTCTGGGACACATCTAGTGCCCACCGACCTGCAGGTAGAGTCCACCTTGTGAAATGCATTTTTTTGTGGAAGTCTTCAGACAAGACTTTAATTCCCGTAATTCCCGGTGCATCCTATTGTCACTTACTAAGGAGGTTAAAAACTAGTTTTTATGAACACAGGACATTATCTGGTTTTCTGTTAATAATTTTGATTTTTTTCTTCCTCTTCTCAGTTCACTCCTTTGTCTTCAAATTTCTTTATTCCCAGCAGCACTTTTTTTTTTTTTTTTTTTTTTTAAGTAGATGCCATCTGAAAGAATTGTTTATCGGTTTGAGGGTATATTGAAGTATTTTCAGTTCCAGGTGTGACAAGCATGGTAGGTAGGTGTAAACTCTTTGAAAGTAGGAATGGAAAATATGTTATAGATTTGTTTCTGCTAGACTTTTTCAGATGTCTGGAATGAAATATTCTGTGTGTAGCTGGAAAATAGAGAAACACTCAGAGACAGTCCTTTTGTAGTTAAAATATTTCATTGCAGGTTTCTCAGACTGAAAACTCAGCATGGTGCTTGTGCAGCTTTGGTTTATACTATGTTTTTTCTTTCATGCATATTATTTCGTAATGGTAGTAAATTAGTAACGAAACTAGGACACATTATTTATATAACATTTAACTTTCTACCTCATAAAAGTATATGTAATATTTTATATTTTACTTGTTTTCTTATTTTTGGTTGTTTTTGATTAAGGGATGGATTTCAATCACCTTTTTTACCATTTATCGTATTTCTAGAATCTACTTCCTCAGTGTGAATGAAAAGGGCTGAAATTGAGTCTGCTTATTATTCATTCATGACCAATACATTCTTACCAAATTCCCTAGTCTGTTCATATATTGCAGCTGATATTTTTGACACTTTTATTGATGTTTTTAATATTAATATATTAGACTTGAATAAAAGTTTGATAAATATAAGGTTTCCTTAATAAATATCAGATCTAAGAAGAGTTTCAAGGTAGATTTTCAAGTAACTTGGTGACAGGCACAGGTGTGAAAGGAATTGATTTAGAGTTGACCAACATCATAGCAAAATATATTGGGTCAAAAAGATTGCTTTAAAGATTTAAATAACTTATACTCTCTGAGATCTGATCTGTCAGAGGTAGGGGTGGTACCTATGTGACTGCTACAGCTGTCTCATGCAGATAAGACCCTACTTAGATTTAGCATGCAAACTGAGCAGGAAAAAAACCAAAACACAAACCTAAAGTCTGTGAAGTCTCATAGGGAGGATATGTCACTTGCAGAAATCATTAAAGAAGTGGCATTATTGTTCTAGTTTTCACAGGCCTCTGGAAGGTTGGAGGATGTCTGCAATTGCTGCTTCACCAGAATCCATTAGGACGGAAAAAAACCCACAAAAACAAATCAAAATGTCAACAAAAAGAAAGTCTTCCTCATGAAGTTTAAAAACCAGCTACTGAAGCTGCCAGGTATGCATTCTCTGAAGAAATGTATATTTAAAAAGGGACATCTATCGTCCATGGAATAAAACCCAAGCATACTCTGCACATAATGTAATTTACTTGCCCTTGTCTGTGGTTCTGCCTACTTAGCACTAAAAAAAAAAAAAAAGGGAGGGGATACATATGAGAGCCGGAACCATTTTGCCAGCAAAAGTGGCTGTCCAGAGACCACATCAGTCGTTTTGGCTGTGTGTTGAGTAACAGATACAGTTCTTACTATCAGAACCTGGCACTGCCAGTATAATAAAGCTGTTGTTATTATATTTTTAATACTATAATGGATGCCACTAAAATAGACATCAGTTAATTTTCATAAATTCATCTTTTATTTGAATTAAAATAAATCTTTTATTTTTAGTAAACTTCTGCATTTAACCCTTCATGGCTGTAGGCATTGTCAGAAGCTGAAGACTCTAGAGTACACCAAAGAACATACATTGAAAAAGGTTCTTTTTAATGAAAGAAAATGTAGGCTCCTATTCCAGAGGAATTTTGTAGAAACTTTCTTGCTGTTCCAAAGCTCTATAGGTCAGTAGGCTGGCAAAATCTAGGCATGCAGTTGAACTAGAATATAATATTTATTTCAACATCAGACAGGAGAATTAATAGTACTTGAACGATATTTACTTTAAGCTATGCTCTTTCACTCCCTATATTTAAAGGATGCCAGCTGAGGACCGGCAGATGTTTCTGTGCTGTACTGAGAAAGCATTAAGCCCTCCAGTCAAAATCCCATCCTTGCTAATCCGTACCAACAGATCTGAAATATATTCTCTGTAACCTGGGCCCTTTGCCCTTTTGCTATCACTTATACCATTACTCAACTGGAAATGCTAAGTTATTGAGACAGTCTCTGATCTTTGTTGTGTCAATCTAAATCCAGTGTTGTTCCAATGAAGCAGATAGCTGAAAGGAGTTATTATGGACTTAACCTTGGCAAATATCTTTAGGTTTTTTTATATGTAGATAGCCAAGAAATTAAATTCTATAATCCAGAGTAGAATTTAAATGAAGAAATTTCATTTACAGACAACTGGGCACTATAGAGCCCACTATGTTTTTTTGTGCCCTAAGTTTTAGAGGGACGGTGTTTTCACTGATATAAGTCCATGTGCTATACTAAATGGGAACAAATGCATAGCAAACTTGATTTTTCCCTGAAGATATTGTTATACTCAAAGTCTTCACATTTGCAAAAAGTAAATGCATCTTACATGTAAAGCCAAAAAATTATTGACAGTGTAATTAAAATCTTAACACTATCATGAAAAATTGTTATTATTCTAGATCTAATTATTACAGGAAAGGAAAATACAGGAAAGAACTTTGTTTCAGAGAGGAAAATGTTGTAATGACAACATGGTTTAAGTGGTGTACTTACATTTCTGAGTATCATCTCCCTTTTTGTACTCTAAGATTTGCATTTCTTTACCTGATATTGTGAGTTGTTTATAGCCCTGGGCCTTCACTGTCATCTAGTGTCCTTTCCCTTGTCATCTTATGTCTATACTCTTCTACTGTCCATCTTGTATCCCCATATTCAAGGTCTCTGCTATCATACCAGGCCTGTGTTGCTCTACAGCACATCATTAAGCCAGGGACATAAATATTTCATTATGTGTAGAATAACTACTTATTACTACATTCTATAGAGAAAATATGGTTATACTCTACAAAGATAAGCAAAAGTAAAACAAATTAGACACAGCCTGGGTCATTAGAAAAAACTTTTCCAGCCAAACAAGCTAAAAAAAAAGTCCAGACAAGCCAGTACAAGATCAGACCAAGCAAACCCGACAGCCCTCAGTCCTAAGGCAGTGTAAAGCTAGCACAAAGGCAGTGGCCTCTTATGAGATACAGCGATACTTCATGCACTGGGCTACAGGGCTACAAGGTCAAGGGAAAGTGCAGAAGTTTTGCAGCTTTAACAGGTACAACAGCATTAGCAGTACTTGGCTGTTTTCTTTTTTTTTTTTTTTTTCCCCACAGTTAGAAACCACCTAACAATATATATTATTTTTCTAATTCTTTTGAACAAACTGCTTGTCACAGTCCATGTGCTATACAATTTCATATGTGTGGGCAATTCACAGCAGATATTATAAAATTATCCGTTTTCCCCTAACATATTACTGCAAATAATGCAATACACTTGTTCACTAATACCTAGGGCAGTTTAAAGTTTTGGAAAGCTCAATACTAAAATTTCCTGCAGTCACCTTCAAGAGGTTCCCCTTGAAACCCACTTGGTAATCAGCTTTTTCTTTGAGGGCTACTACAAAAATATGTCTTCTATTCTTATACAATTTTCAGCTGCCAGAACACACATCAAGTATCTTAACTGTTTTGTTGGTGTTGATTTTAGTTACTGTATTGACAACTGCTTTGTAGTAGCATTAGCATAGTGGCAGTCAATGCAAGATCTTATGGATTGGAAAGATGCATTTATTTTCAAGGTCTTAAAGGAAGTTGACTGTATAGTTTCACGCTCTCTCACTCACACTCACATACTCACAAGCAGCAGCGTGTGTGTGTCCAAGCAGTCTGACCAAGATCGCTTGTGCCCAACACAGAAGACAACGCGTGCTGTCTGTCAAGTCCTCTCCACGTTTCTGGAGCTCCTCTCGACTGCTGATGACAAACAAGTCTTTGGAGAGATCTTTCTTCTCTTTCAGGAGCTGTCAGCTATTTTGGGGTAGATCTTTGCTTCAGATCTTGCTTACTTGAGCTGCCACAAATCTGAAGCCACGCCACTGCCCGTTGTCTGTTTCTTCTCTTTCGGCACATGTGTGAAACCCGTGTCTCTTGTCCGTTCTGCTGGCAGGCGAACAGGGAAAGGAGTGGTGATGTGCTGCTGCCTTGCTGCCACCCTGCCAGCACCAGGGCGCTGCCTTTTTTGCTGATGAGTCGTCTGCTTTTTAGTCTGCAGGCTTTTGCTTTTGACATCAAGAACACAGTCCTCAATTTTGCTGATGCAAACAGTGTCCTGGGAACAGTGTCCTTTATTATCAGGCCATTAAGCTTTCCTTCTCATGCTTACATACACACATTTCCATTCAGGCTTCCTTCATACCTAGCTTAATATTTTTTTACGAATCTCTACTGTGTAAACAAAAACCCAAACATCTACTTTTCCCAGGTAAATCCTTTTCCCTAAAACTACTTTAGATTTATGAAATCAGAAACCACTGTTTTTCTTCCTGTTTGGCAGCCTCTCAAAGGTTATCACAGGTAAAATAAAAAGAGAAGTTACCACTGAGATAAAAAACGTGCATGGTATAGTCAGTGCAGGCAAGTCATAGATAATTAAATATCATCATAAAACCACAGAAATTAGTGTCTTACAAAAATATAACCTTGCCTACAGGAAAAAATCTAATCCAAATATTGTATGATGGCTGTCCAGTAGCATTCCTATTGTTGCTTTCGCCTTCCTTTCTTAGCAATTGCATCCATTTGTTAGGCCTTGACTTAAATTAGATTGTGAAAGGTCTCAGGGCAAGGTCATGTCATTCTATACTTTTGAACAATGCCTGGCACAGTGTCACCTCATTTTTGACAGGTTTCCCAGGAATTGCTATAATAGGAATAATAAAAAATAACATCAATAATAACATTTGCCCTAATAGGATTACAACATACATGCCCTAATACATATTTGTTGTTTTAATCCCTTGAAGTTTGGTCAATATGGACTTCTCTATATTTAAAAAGCTTAAAACTTTAAGCAATTTCAGCAACAATGGCAAATATTTTTCCTAATGTTGCTAGCTCTGAGGTTGCACCTTTATTTTACTCAAAATGTCATTGCTGTACTTAAAGCATTCTGAAAAATCAGTGCAAAGATAGCTACATATTTATTTTCTATAGTTACTTGCTCTTCCTATTGATTGCTCAGGTCAGGGGACTTATAATAAACTGCTTCAGCTTGCTTAGCAAGAGAACTTCTCTGTGATAATCCTCTGATCAGTTTTCTATGGTTTGGTACATTTCTATGTATGACACTGGCACAGATTCCCAGCTCCGGAAATCTGCATTTCCAGTTCATACATGTTAGAGACTCTTGCATGACTCTTGTGCAATGGGATTTAAATGTAACTGTGCCCAAAGCCTTTTATGTGGATACAGTGTTAGATTTCAGCCCATATGAAGCCACATTTAATAGACCATTGCACTGAGAAAACAGCTTGAAAGATTTCATAAAAATCCAGTGCGTGAAAGAAAGAAATTAACAGCTATGCTTCCAGCCTACTGAGAATAAAAGAGAACTATTAAATGCTTTTACACAATGACTATTGCTTTAGTTGCACAGGTATGTAATCAGCAAATACAGGAATTACTTCATATGGGCTCTTTGCTCACCTTTTTTTTTTCTTTAGGAAAAGATAAATATGTACTACTGTAATCTGTGGTTGTACTCTTGCAGCATACAATTGACTTTCATAGATCCTTCAAATTTTTTTTTCTCTATTTTTAAAGGATTGTTCTATTAATCTTTAGGTTCTTAGACTGATGTTCAATTGAAAGTTGTTGGTTTTTTTTTTCATTTTGTGTTAATTAAGCTCAGTAGGATAGGAGAGAGACACTTCTGCTGAGCAAAAGTGATCTGAGGCTCTGCTGTGCACTTGTAAAGACGCTGCAGGTCCTGAGATCACTTCAATCATTTGAACTTGTCGGGGGCAAAGCAGGGTGACTATCATCAAAGTACAGGGATAAGCAGCAAAACAAATCATGAAATAAGAATGCTAGTTGAAACACCTACTTGCTGTAGACTGGTGTAACAAACATTCAGCAAATGGTAAGTTTCAATTGAAATATAAGAACAGAAGTGTTGAAATCCCTTCCAGGTGTGCTGTGCTGTTCAGCCGGCACACAACGGCTGGAAAACATTCTGAACAAAACATCTCCCACACCCCCACCAGCTTCAGCCCACTAGCTGTTTTCCTACTCTGAATTGGACTTACCATTTAACAGATATAACTCTATTACTCAGAGAAATAACATTTTCTCCCACTATTTGCCACCTCCCGCCCCCTTACTATGATACCTCAAAGTGAGTTCATTTAAAAATGTCCCATGTACTTTGACCTTCCTAGTCCATTTTGCTATCTCCTAGTAACAGTTCTGCACATTTTGGGGCCATTCACTGCTTTTTTTTTCAGAGACTATCTGTGATGTTTTCATATCCCCTGAAATTCCAGCCCTCTGGTATGGTTAATAGATGCTCTAATGGTTTTTGCCACTCCACAGATTTGCTTCAGACATCTTCAAAGCTCGAGGGAATACATATCACTTGTAGATCCCACTTAGACTAACGGGAAAGTATTAGAAGTTGCATGCATTTTTATAATAAAAACACTTGTAAATTCAGGAAATATTAAATTAGTATTTAATTAAGCCATAGTTCTCCTGATCTAATGGAAATCTGATAATTGTTATCTCTTTCATGTAAATAGGTGTGGGATAAGCATTGCAGGAACACTTCAAAATTTATATTTTTCTCTGAGCTGAAGTGAACCAATGTAGTGGGTTGACCCTGGCTGGAGGCCAGGTGCCCACCAGAGCCGCTCTCTCACTCCCCTCATTCACTAAAAAGGGGAGAAAAGGTATAACGAAGCGCTTGTAGGTCGAGATAAGGACAGGGAGAGATCACTCCCTACTTGCTGTCACGAGCAAAACAGACCAAACTTAGGGAATTCATCTAATTTATTACTAGGCAAAACAGAGTAGAGGAATGAGAAATGAAATCAACTCTTAAAACACCTCCCCCCACCCCTCCCATCTTCCCGGGCTCGACTTTACTCCCGGCTTCAACCTTCCCCCGCCTCAGCGGCACAAGGGGACAGGGAATGGGGGTTACGGTCAGTTCATCACATGTTGTTTCTGCCGCTTCTTCATCCTCAGGGGGAGGACTCCTCTCATCGTTCCCCTGCTCCAGCATGGAGTCCCTCTCATGGGGTGCAGACCTTCAGGAGCAAACTGCTCCAGCGTGGGGTCCCCCACGGGGTCACAAGTCCTGCCAGCAAACCTGCCCTGGCGTGGGCTCCCCTCTTCACGGGTCCACCGGTCCGGCCAGGAACTTGCTGCAGCGTGGGCTTCCCACGGGCCACAGCCTCCTTCAGGTGCCTCCACCTGCTCCGGCATGGGGTCCTCCACGGGCTGCAGGTGGAATCGCTACACCCCCTCATCCTTCCTCCATGGGCTGCAGGGGGACAGCCTGCTTCACCATGGCCTTCACCACAGGCTGCAGGGGGATCTCTGCTCCGGCGCCTGGAGCTCCTCCTGCCCCTCCATCTGCACTGACCTTGGTGTCTGCAGAGTTTCTTACATCTTCTCACCCCTCTCTCCGGCTGCAAAAGCTCCCTCTAACTGTTTTTCCTCTTCTTAAATATGTTATCACAGAGGCGCTGATGGGCTTGGCCTTGGCCAGGGGTGGGCCCGTCTTAGAGCCGGCTGGCATTGGCTCTGTCAGACACAGGAGCAGCTTCTAGCAGCTTCTCACAGAAGCCACCCCTGTAGCCCCCCCCCGCTACCAAAACCTTGCCACACAAACCCAACACAACCAAATATTATGGAAATTTCTGAAGTATTTGTTAACATTTGGTGCCTTTATTCTTCTGGGATTCAAATGGACAGTCCTAAAATTCTTCAGGATGCAGTTCTATGCTATTCTAATCTCTTCTTAGGATCAGCTCTAAACATGTTAATATAAGCTACAATCTCACATACAACTTACATGCAGACTTAAAATTTTTTAAGTCTATTAAATCAGTGGGATATTCAAATACCGTAGTATTAAAGCATGCATGTCATGTGTGAGAGCCCTGAATTAAGCTCTGACCATTTTGTGGAAGTAAAAATCATGTGTTTGCTTTTGTGCACAGTTCTCAAATATACCTCAAGCATTGTTTCATTCCATCCAGTCCTGAAAATACTGAAAGACACACTGGGATGGTGGCAGAGCCTTTGGTCTTAAGGTTCTTTTCATGTTTGCCTACTTCAGTTTTAGACTTCTGTAATAAATATGATTTCTCTAATTGCCTTGAGGAACGGATTATGTTACAACCTCTCCTAGGCATATTTTTCTTATGTTAAGACTAAATTTAGCTATTTCCTCCATTTATTTTTTTTGCTAAAGTAAACACAGTTCTCTTACCAACCCATAGAGAAGTGAATGCAGAGTGTTTTCTTAAGCGAAATTTTGTATCATGTGTGCTGAGACTGTGAGTATTACTGCACTGGGAAACACTATGCTGCAACATATTTTTTTAATTTTCTTTAAGTTCTGGTTCTTACTTTAAGATATATTTTTCTTTCTGCATTGTTTTTGAACAATGCATTTTACCACCAATGTTGACAAGCAAATATTCAGCCACTCTACAGGAAGGATAAAGAAGGAAAAAAACCCCACCAAACAGCCACCTTCCTGCTGCTGTCAGATTTGAGTCATTTATATCCAAGAATAGAATTAAATGATGATAGAAATATGTGCAAATAGAAAAAGAGCTGCTCCCCCTTTCCTCACCCATAAAATGTATTCCATAGCATTTCTCCAGCACATAATCTCAGCACTTACTGCCTTAAAGAAAACCACATGCTTCTCCAAAGAAAGTCAAGGTTTTAGCATAGCACAGTCAAATTAAAATGTCTGGACAATTACACTTTTTCATAGCAAAGCATGAACCATTTAATAGACAGACTTCTTTATACTCAATACCCTTGGGCACTCTGATCCTCTGCTGAAGTCCCTGGTCTCATCTGCTGTAATTGCATGTGTCACAGCCTCCTTTTAGCTTATTATGTATATTACTTGGGTTGCTATGAGGAATTTGTACTATAGGAGTTGAGACTCAATCTCTTTCCCCAGTTTTACGTTTTAGTCCATGTCAATGCTGCCAAAGCAGCAGCAAGTGGAAGTGGCAACTGGACCTCATTTCTTGGCAGTGCACCTGGACGTATGCAGAGACCCCTGTAAAATTAGGCTGTATTTATGCTAGGTAAAATTTGATTTTTATGATATAGAAATTCCAATATTTCCAGTGCCTAGAAGGGTTTCGGGTCTTCATTCATGGGCTAAATATTACAATGTTGAAAGTGACTAGGATTCAGCATCTGCAAATGTCTTTTCAGTGTAAGTAGTCATCTTCATTTGTATTTATTGCATGTCTCTCAAAAGTTGTATCATGCCAGAAATCTTGTATATTCATAATGAATACAATAAAAACATATTTCTCCCATGCCTGAGTGCATTCATTCATGCTGACAGAAAGAATTTACTGATAAAAGAAAGAGAAGTGGGATGATTACTGTGAACAGAAGAGGGACCCTGCTTCAGTTTCTTTTTGCTTCTGTGCAAAAAGAAATTACACGTCAAGCATCCTGAGGGAGAGCATTCCTGACAGATGAAAGGTGCTGGTGATCTCTATATAGCCAAACCAGCACTCACACAGAATTTAGGTTCTTTCAAATTGTTTAAGTTACCCAAGTGTGTAAGTGTGTAAGTGAGCAATGTTTAAAAATCATATTAAAGAACTATCCACTCCATAGGCTTTATAGATAACATATGAAGTGGGGAGAAGAACTCCGAAAAGATGTCCTGTTCTCAGAAATGATTTTTTCCTAACACAGTAGAAAGAAATATTTTTTAAAACTTTTTTAAAGCTAATGCAATCATGTAATGTCTAATGCCTACGTACATGCAAAATGAGTTAGATTTTTAAAGCCCAAGAGAAAACTCCACATCATTGCCTAACCTGTTTGGTGACTAAGCTCTTACCAAAAAGTATCTCTAAGTACATAAAGTTGTGCTTTTGTAAAAAGCCATCTGCTGTCTTTGAAAGGCCGAGCAGCTGGGTTCCCATCTTCTGCTACTTACCACCCCCAAGCTACATCTTCCCCCATTTAGGTCCCCTGAGAAGGGTCCAATCTGGTATGTTTGCTTGCACATGCCTAATACATACAGATAGCTACAGACTTTACATAAACCACATCAGTCTTGGTCATATTTAATTAGAAATTATGCTAGCAGGACAGAAGAATGGCATGTTGCTACTCTTTTTCTACTTTAATTGGATTTTAATTAGGCCAATTATCTAACTTCAAAATAGCCAAAGCAACTGGAGCAACTCAAGAGGATCTTTTATTATTATTATTATTATTATTATTATTATTATTATGGACAATTTTAGCACTGCATTTTGTTATTTTTCTGTAGTTATAATTAATTTTTTTCTAGATTAATCATTTTGACCTGTTAAAATATATCTGGTTTTCAGTTAATGTACTATTTTATATTTTATTAAACATGATTAGTCTTGTTTACACTGAACACTGTAAGTGACAAATCCATAATTCAGATATGGACTAATAAAATTCTTCCAAGTCCATCCTCCACCAGCTTGGGTTCTGAAAAGTTTTTAGGACACCCACAAATGGGTTGTACTAGCCCGGCTGCAGGTGGCAACAGATTTGGAAAGGCATTCCCTTTCAACCAGAGAATAAGACAAAATGGGGACAGTCTGAAACACGGATAACTTACCTGATGACAAGATCAGTACTTAAAGCACTTCCCAAGATGCTCTCCGTAACCTCCGGGCGCTTATACTACCTTCTTGGACCACAGATTAGTGGGGATATCTGCCGTTATTTCTGTCATAACTATGCACCTAGGTGCAAAGAAATGTTCAAAATTCATTGTCCCACTGTGAAAGTCCAACATGACACTAAATTGGCTATGAGGGATTTTTCTTGGGAGATGGAGTCTTAATTTTGTTTCAAGACAAAACATTTTTTCCACTGATTGTAACACTTAGACATCCAAGTGTGACCAGTAACCTTGCTCCCGACCTCTGGTAATATAGTTAGCATAACTAACTCAATTTTATAAGGCAAATGACTATTCTTTGTGACTGAGAGGGCCATGTATCAGTCCCATTTCCCCTCCTCATCAGGCCCTGAAGGTCCTGTGCACCAGGCAGATTTCTTCTTCCCCTTCCTATCAGCTTTAAGGTTCCTGGGCACTAGGCTGACTTCTTCCCTCATCACCAGCCTTGAAGGTCCCAGGCGCCCAGCCAGGTGGTGGTGATGGCCCCACCAGAGAACAGGGAAGTGTAACAGCACACAGAGCGCAGTCTGTAAAATAAAGTAGCTACAAGTTCTAAGTGGAACTTGGGCTGGAACTGCTGCTGGACGGCAAACCCCATGATCCCCCAGTGGTCAGGGATGTTCCACCATCATCTGCTTCCTCTGAGGACCGAGTGACTCATATGCGTTTACATTCTTTCAAGTATAAATTATGTTTGTTACATTGATACAGCAAGACAAGTATTAAGATTTGATCCGATCTGCAGAGGGTCCAGGTGATTACAAACCATAAGCTAAGCTGTGCTATAAAATTCTGTGCTACTTATAAAATTGTGCTACACTGATTCTACTTATAAAAATCTTGTGCTACTCTGATCATAAAATTCTATTCTATGCTAATCACAAAATGATGTTAAAAAAAAATAATCTTTGATAGTAACTACAACTTAATCCCATCATCATTCTGCCCAGGACCCCCAAAAGAACCTATGTCCCTGTAGTGTCAGGTGACACCAAGTCTTATCTATAGAATGTGTCAAGCACCGCACCTGTCTTCTGTATGGTTATAAGGAGGAACTTAAGTTTCTGAAATGCTTTAAGCATTAGAAATATGCTTTTGAAAATGTTACTGTTGTCCACAAGTTCTCTATTTGTAAGAAGGTGCATTGGTGATTATTATGCATATGGTACTCTGAAAGGCAATATTAAAAAAAAAAAAAAGTAACAACAACAACAAACTCCTTAATTTTAGCAGACATAATCTGATGCTTTTCTTCATCATTAAAAAAGCCTTTTTCTTCTTTCCTGCTGCCTTCTAAGCGGTTTCCAGTATCTGTCTCCCTGTTGCTATTTTTGTGACAAAAGACTTTCTGAATTGTATAATTCTTGAGTTCCATGTCAATCATCTCTTGTATTTCAGTTCTAAACATAAATGTTAATGAGCTAATTGCCCTGTTCAAAAGACCTTCTATTGAATACAAATGCTCGCTAGTAGGTGTGCTACCTTCTGTGTTTTATAAGTAGGTTTTAGAACTTAATCCAGGCAACTCTAGTTGCTATTTGCAGATATAATTCTACCTGTTAATACGTAGTTATTTAAAAGTTCTTTTACTGCAATTATTTATTACCACTTAAGTTAACACTTAAGCATCCTTTACATCATGCAATTGCTAAAATTTCCATCTATATTAAGTATCATTTTAGATGACAATCAAAACATGCTCTGAAAAAAATCATCCTTAATCTTACAGAATTTGTGGAATTTGGGGTGAATGTTATTGATGTATTTATTTTATTTGATGTTTGGATATGGCTGGGTAGATAATGAGATACAAGTTTCCTCATTGTTCTCACAGAAATCTATCATATTAGCTCCAAGATTTCCTTCTGTTAGCCTCGTCTTTGAAGAGTAATACTCAACACAAAACTGCTTTACTACATTACACAGGTAATGTATGTCTATGCAGAAACTGAGATTTGTTGTAAAGAATTTAAGCCAGGTCTCAGTTATGTTCAGGATGCATGAAGATGTGCATTGACAGTGAGTACACCTGTCTTCAAAAGCTCTTGTGAAATGCCATGCATTTCCTGAAAGCTGACTTCTGTGGGGTGATAATCAGCACACGGTGGATGTGGGGGGCAGTGGAAGCAGAAAGGGAGATAATATACAGGCAACAGGGGAGACCTCCTGGATACTTTTGGGTTTTCAACACTGGAAGAAAGGAACAGTACCTGCCTCTAATTCTATTTCTTTGACCTTGCACTATGACAAGGTTTCTGGCTTACCAGGATATTTTCCTAAACTCTCTGTTCTTTTGAAACACTGCTGTCCACATTACTTTGATGCTATCACTGCCATTCTTCTGGACATGGGTACAGCGTAACATTACAAAACCTGTACGCTGGAAATGTTCTTAGATAGATGTGAAACAAAGGCTCACACAGTTAATGATTTCAGCCTGCTGGGTAGGAATACAAAATGTTCTTCCATGTTCACCCATTAATTCCAACTCTTTCAAGTCAGGCATACTTACCAGTTGTGTAAACAGAATAGATTCATATTTTTTGCCAAATCTTTACCCTGGTCTTTGCTGCTCTACGAGGGAACTTAGTGACGCAACAGTGATAAACTATCTCTGCAAGATGATCATGCATGTGATCAATCAGATTCAGTATGCTTATATCATGTTGTAGGCATGGCTCATTAGCATGCTTCTCTCAATATCTAGTGAAGGAGTTACCAGGTCCTCTGCTGCTATGTATCATTATTATTCCTGTTTAATTTACTAGTAATGCCTAATTACTCTTGCATAGAAGAAATATTTCTAAATGACTGTATTCTAGACTTGGTAATATTTTATCTTTGGTAGTATTTAATTTAAACTCCCACTTATTCCCCTCTTATACCTTTCCCTCTTCCCCCCCCCCCCAAAAAAAAAAAAAAAGGAAAGAAAAAGCACAAAGTGTGAACTCTGTTCTTACAGCACAGTAATGGCAGAAGCCTTGAGGGTTGGATGTGTCTGCAAGTGCTGTACACACACTCAGCAGAGTGTATATAACCCTGTCTGTACATAATTGACAGATACACCTAGATACACAATAAGCAGTGAACTGTATTTTGTTCTGGCTGAACAACCTGCAGCCTTAGAGGGGCTCTGCAGATGTTAGTGGTGCACTCGGGTTCAGGAGTTGGGACAGGAGCAGACTTGCCTTTTTTTCATCACCATTTTTTGCTTCTTCTTCTCTGTTTCTGCCAGGGCTTGCAAAACTAGTCGCAGAATATTATCAGTGAGTTTGTGCTGAAGTGATTATACACTATAAATGCTGAGGTGCCCTTTCTCCCTCAGAACCTGCTCCCACAGACTTCACACAAACCATGGTCAGAGTGGCTGTTCTCTTGTTCACTTGTTACAGACCTGCACCACCCCTTCTATCAAAGTGCAAAAATTCCCTAGTTTGTCATTTCCTGCTTAATAGTATCTTCAAACATAAAACTAGCTACCAACGAAAATACTCAGACCATATATATATATATATCTGTGAACTCATGAGGGAAGTACCACACTGCTGAAATGTGGTTGCTATTAAATCACCATTACACTTCCACCCTTGGGCTTTTTTTTTCAACAGATGTTATTTGAAGTCTTTTGCCTTGTAACCATTGATCACAGAGCTCAAATCAGGACTACATATGACACAGAATTTTTTTTTTTTGGTCTCCCTTATGTGGCCAATATTATACAAAACTACTGTTATACTAATGTGTTAGCCCAAAAACCAAGTTAAGAGAAACCTTTTTGTTAAAGAGACAAAGAAACTTCAGGTTGTGCTGCTATTTGGCATCAACATAGTCATGATACTAGTTGGATGTCATGATGTTGATACCAGTTTAGTTATACAATGAAATATTACTATATTTAATAATTTTATAATTAGAAATCTTTGGCATTTTTTCTCATCTATGAAACAGAAGTCAATGAAATGCTCCCAAAGGAAGCTAAACCATTGTATAGAACATAAAAAAAAGATGCAGAGAAGACCTGTGCCACTTATGGTGGTCTGAGATTCATAGCACATTTTTGTTTATTATTTTGCCAGTAAGTTTAATAAAAATATTATTAATTTTCTTTAAGAACTTTATTCTTGCTATGGCTTCTACAATGACTATTGTTGCTGTTATCCTTGATAATCATCTTTTTTTTTTTTTTTTAATCCTGTTTAGGCTTAGCAAGCTTCATCCTAGGAAGCTTTATTGATCTGTTCTGATGTGAAAGTAAAGAAAAGAAGGAACTACTGATTAAGCAAAACATTTGCAGTGACCAGTAACTCCTCTCAGTTCTTCAATCTAGTGTTAATGTTGCATTAAATTTGTGCTTGTTTTGAAGACTATATGAGTTTTTTTCTGAAGTTAACATTTGTTAAATATGTTTTACACTTAGATTTTAGAAGTCTGTGTATTCGCAGGCCATGTCTTCCTCAAGCTATAGGTCTCTAATTTGTGTCTTCTGCTCCAATGGGTTTAAAAATCTGTCCTGATGTTTCACGGTTTTTCAGCAGCTGAACTTACCTGATGACAACTATCTTGACTTTTTTTAACTATACATCTAAAACAGTGGTGCAGTGCACCCAGCTGTTAGTAATACAAACTTAGTGCTCTGTGTTGTTTTGGATTCTTTTTTCTAATCTTATGCCCATAAATTTTAGTTATTACTAGCATGAGCAGATTAAATTAAAGGAATGCAAACAGAGTCAAAAGACAGGTGTAAAAGGGTTTATGCTAGCATCCATTCCATGGTGCAGATCTCAGATGAGTTGTATAAGATCACTTGGTTTTATGCAAGGTACAGTATATTGTACTAATATATATGTATGATGTACTTCTGTATACAACTAAAATACCCTGGAAGTTTTTCCATCCTTTAGTATGAATTTGGAGCCTGAAAGTGTCTCAAACAACAAGGATAACCTAACACATACTCAAACTTGGAATAAGTAGATAATCCAATGGCATGTTTTTGTTTTAAAGGATAAGACACCTGTAATTTATTGTAATTGTTTCTCCTAAGGATCTGGGATATACATTTTTCTGCCTTATATTTAGTCTTCTGTCTATTTTCATTTCTCTGTTGAAGTGACATGAATACATCAACTATTCCATTTTCTGTATATCTGACATGACACCACCAATAGGTTTATGTTAGCAGCTGTGGTTATATTCTGTAGGCATCCGTTCTTTGAGTCCTTTTGCATGCTTTTGTCATTCCTTTTGTTTACACAGAGGCTTAATCTTATGCTCAGACAAAATTTTTTAGTCAGCTAGTCCATAAGATATCTATGCTCTGAAGCAGACAGATGCTTTCACTTGACATTAATGCCACCCCAATTCTCCAGTGTTCTCTGTTGGTACTGTAGCAGACATGGCAGAAGTTGAACAAGAGTTGTGAAATGGAGTTGCTGAACCACGGTGGACTTACTGGCTCAAGTCAACCTTCAGGTGTGATTGAAATAAAGATGCTGGACTCTGAATGGCAACACTGAGCTTCAGGAGTGCATTTGCTTTTGTCATTTTGACAGAGTGGTAACTTGCATAGGACTAGGTGGTTACATGGGAAATTCCTGTACTAGATTAGCCAAAGACCATCTATGAGCAACTAGGCTCCTAAGTAACCTGGGAATTACAAGGAAAGGTAAAATCTAAGCACTATTACATTTGGGTCTTAACTATTCTGATGGGATGCTTTTGAAAACTTGACCTTTGGTAGTTTAGTTAAGCTCACAAACTTTCTGGTAAGGAAGGGAACTGAACCTCGGTACTGAATTACTGTATGTTTAAATATTTAACCAGCCTCCTTTACAGAAGAGTGAAGACATTAGTTGGAAAAGTAATACTGATCCCTCCATTAATCATAGAATAATAATTTGAACTATTTGTTTGTGAGAAGATGAAGGCACCTGAATGTACTTTGATGTCTTTCCTATCAAAGCTCTAAGAAAAATATCTCCATAACTATGTAGACATCCCCCCATACTCATTGATTTTGGCTGGTCTTTACATGAGTACAGTAACTGTCTATATGAATTAAAGCACAATTCTCAGGCTCATTACAAATAACAGGAACCTAAGAACAGGCAAATGCCTTCAGAAAACTGAAGGAGCAGAAGATATGTTTTCAGGTTGTGAAGGAAAAGGGAAACTGGGCTGTGTTTTCATCTAGGTCACAGAATCATAGAATCATAGAATGGTTTGGGTTGGAAGGGACCTCAAAGATCATCCAGTTCCAACCCCCCTGCCATGGGCAGGGACACCCTCCACTAGACCACGTTGCCCAAAGCCCCATCCAACCTGGCCTTGAACACTTCCAGGGATGGGGCCTCCACAACCTCTCTGGGCAACCTGTTCCAGTGCCTCACCACCCTCACAGTAAAGAATTTCTCTCTAACATCTAATCTAAATCGACCCTCCTTCAGCTTAAACCCATTACCCCTTGTCCTGTCACTACACTCCCTGATAAACAGTCCCTCACCATCTTTCCTGTAGGCCCCTTCAGGTACTGGAAGGCCACAATTAGATCTCCCTGGAGCCTTCTTTTCTCCAGGCTGAACAACCCCAACTCTCTCAGCCTGTCCTCATAGGGGAGGTGCTCCAGCCCTCTGATCAGCTTCGTGGCCCTCCTCTGGACTCACTCCAACAGCTTCATGTCTCTCCTGTACTGGGGCTCCCAGAGCTGGATGCAGTACTCCAGGTGGGGTCTCACAAGAGCGGAGTAGAGGGGCAGGATCACCTCCCTCGACCTGCTGGTCACACTTCTTTTGATGCAGCCCAGGACATGGTTGGCTTTCTGGGCTGCAAGTGCACACTGCTGGCTCATGTTGAGCTTCTCATCAATCAAAACCTCCAAGTCCTTCTCCTTAGGGCTGCTTTCAATCCATTCCTCGCCCAGCCTATAGTTGGGCTTGGGATTGCACTGACCCATGTGCAGGACCTTGCACTTGGCCTTGTTGAACCTCATGCAGTTCGCACAGGCCCACCTCTCCAGCCTGTCAAGGTCCCTCTGGATGGCATCCCTTCCCTCCAGCGTGTCGACCACACCACACAGCTTGGTGTCGTCGGCAAACTTGCTGAGGGTGCACTCGATCCTGCTGTCCATGTCGCCGACAAAGATGTTGAACAGTGCCGGTCCCAGTACCGACCCCTGAGGAACGCCACTCATCACCATTCTCCACTTGGACATTGAGCCATTGACCACAACTCTGTGAGTGCAACCATCCAGCCAATTCCTTATCCACCGAGTGGTCCATCCGTCAAATCCATGTCTCTCCAATTTAGAGAAAAGGACGTCGTGCGGGACAGTGTCAAATGCCTTGCACAAGTCCAGGTAGATGACGTCAGTTGCTCTTCCCTTATCCACCAACACTGTAACCCCATCATAGAAGGCCACCAAATTTGTCAGGCACGATTTGCCCTTAGTGAAGCCATGTTGGCTGTCACCAATCACCTCCTTATTTTCCATGTACCTGAGCATAGTCTCCAGGAGGGTCTGCTCCATAATCTTGCCAGGCACAGAGGTGGGACTGACTGGCCTGTAGTTCCCTGGGTCTTCCTTTTTTCCTTTCTTAAAAATGGGGGTTATGTTTCCCCTCTTCCAGTTGGTGGGAACTTCGCTGGACTGCCAGGACTTCTCAAATATGATGGAGAGTGGCCTGGCCACTTCATCCGCCAGTTCCCTCAAGACCTGCAGATGCATCTCATCAGGTCCCGTGGACTTGTGCACCTTCAGGTTCCTTAGATATTCTCGAACTTGATCTTCTCCTACAGTGGGCAGTTCTGCATTCTCCGAGTCCCTTCCTTTGTCTTCTGTGACCTGGGCAGTGTGGCTCAGGCATTTGCCAGTGAAGACTGAGGCAAAGAAGTCATTGAGTACCTCAGCCCTCTCCATATCCTGGGTAACCAGGTCACCCGTTTCATTCTGGAGGGGACCCACATTTTACCTCATCCTCCTTTTCTCACTAACATACCTATAGAAGCTTTTCTTGTTGTCCTTAATATCCCTGGCCAGATTTAATTCTCTCAGGGCTTTGGCTTTCCTAACCTGATCCCTGGCTGCTCAGAGAGTTTCTCTGTAATCTTCCCAGACTACCTGCCCTTGCTTCCACCCTCTGTAGGCTTCCTTTTCTTGCTTGACTTTGCCCAGGAGCTCCTTGTTCAGCCACAGGGGCCTCTTGGTGTTTTTGCCTGACTTCCTCTTTGTTGGGATGCATTGCTCCTGAGCTTGGAGGAAGTGATGCTTGACTATTAGCCAGCTGTCTTGGGTCCCTCTTCCCTCTAGGACTTTGTCCCATGGTATTCTACCAAGCAGATCCCTGAAAAGGCCAAAGTCTGCTCTCCTGAAGTCCAGGGTAGTGAGCTTGCTGCATGCCCTCCTCGCTGCCCTGAGGATCCTGAATTCCACCATTTCGTGGTCACTGCAGCCAAGGCTGCCCTTGAGCTCCACATCTCCTACCAGGCTCTCCTTGTTGGTGAGAACAAGGTCCAGCCTGGCACCTCTCCTGGGCTCCTCTGTCACTTGGAGGAGGAAGTTGTCATCAACACATTCCAGGAACTTCCTGGATTGCTTGTGCTCTGCTGTGTTGCTCTTCCAACAGATGTCAGGGTGATTGAAGTGCCCCATAAGGACCAGGGCTTGTGAACATGAGGCTGCTCCTATCTGCCTGTAGAGGGCCTCATCCACTCCGTCTCCCTGGTCAAGTGGCCTGTAGCAGACCTCCTTTATGATGTCCCCTGCCCCAGCGCTCCCTTTAATCCTGACCCATAGGCTCTCAGTGGGCTCCTCCTCCATCCCCAGGTGGAGCTCCATGCACTCCAGCTGGTCATTGACATAGAGGGTGACACCCCTTCCTCGCCTGCCCTGCCTGTCCTTCCTAAAGATCCTGTACCCTTCCATGCCAACACTCCAGTCACAGGAGCTATCCCATCACGTCTCTGTAATGCCAACACGGTCATATCCTTGCAGGCACGCACACGTCTCCAACTCCTTTTGTTTATTCCCCATGCTCCATGCGTTTGCATAGAGGCATTTCAGTTGTGCCCCCATTGAGGCTGACTTACTGGCTGGAGTGGCTGGAATTCTTTTGATGTATTCTCCCAGAGTTTTCCTGTTGGTTCCTGTTGCGTCTGGAGCCCCTGGCTCATCTCCTCTAGGCTTCGAGCGTGCTGCAGTGTGTCCAGCACATCTCTGAGCAACAGCCTAAGGGCCCTCACCAGCACCCCCTCCCTCCAACCTGGGCACATCGTCCAACAACATGTTGCAGGCAAGCCTGATGTTAACGCCCTCCAGCTTCGAGCCTAGTTTAAAGCTCTGTCAATGATCCCCGCTAGTTCCTGGGCAGAGTCATTTCACACCATTTTGTTTGCAGTGACTGTAAGGAACTTAGTAAATATACAATCCAATAGATTAATAATGATATTTTCCCACATAAAGTTCGTTAGTTCTGAAGAACAAAAAACTATTTTGCTTTTCCTCTCTGATAACCACTTATCATGGCCAAGGATAAGTATTGTTGGCGTCTTTTCAAGCTGTGTGATAAGTCTGCATTTTAAGCATTTTTTAATGCTTATTGCCTACCTGTCTTCGTCTTCAAGGAATTTTCTTTGCTCGCAGTGGAAGGTTAAGGTCTCAGGTAAAGAAGTAACAGCTTGATTTAAGCTCATGAGGTTTTGGTGAAAGCTAGAAACTCATTATCTTCTGTGATGTGTTGAGTGTTATATCATTATCTAGCAATGTAAAATTGAAACCACTGTGTAAATGCCTTTGCCCCTAACTTGTATAAGAGGCTTTCTTTTTTTTTTTTTTTTTTTTTTTTTGGTAATCGAAGACTGAAAATCATTTGAGGAATTGCTTGAATATTCTGGTAAATATATATGCCTTCCAGAACTCTGAATTACCATAAAAAACAGATGATCTTCAAATTCTAATCACAACATCACTATAATTTAAATCATTTTATTACAAAAGTTGAATGTATTTTTGCAAAATAAGACCAAATACTTCCCACCATAAGAAGCACTTCTTCATTAGTAAAACATGCATAGCTAATATAATTTCTGTGGAGAAGTGTAAAAGGGAGCCCTGTTAAATCTTTTTTCATGGACTGCTGTTCTGGGAAAGCACTTAGCCATTTAAGATGTATAAAGGAGCAAGCACCAATAATATGAGTTCAAGACGGGAATCAAGAGAGCTCTATTACGTAGCTAAAGCCGCTTCCAGCTTGCTTGACATCAGTGGACTAATCAGGTAGTCCTCGTGCACCTTGAGTAGCCCATCTGCAAAGTGGAAATTGTCAAAATCTTCACCTTTGCAAGTTTTGAGATCTGTGAGTGAGAAAAGACTATCTAAATGCACTGTAAATTCTGCTGGCTTTTGGTTATATATTTCCATTAAATTAACTGCCGTGACTTCAGGAAGACTCTGCCTGAGTATGTGTCTACTTTAAATCAAGAAAGATGTCATAAATCAGACAAATGGCACATTCTAGTGTGTTTATGAAATTCTTCCACAAAGACAGTATTGGACTATAAAAAAAGACAGAAAAGTGAGCTGTTTGGGGTTTTTTCCAGGGTTGGTTTTTTGTTTGGGTTTTTTTGGGTTTGTTTTTTTTTTCTGTAGGACAGTATCTCTTGTGTTGAGGTCTCTGAAAAGTATAGTGATGGAATTTCTGGGCTAGATTCTTTATCAGATTGAAGACTAGAGTATGAAATTGCTACAATGTGATGGTTCTGTACTTCAAAACACTATTGTGAAGGAATAGGTTCATTTATTCTCTGCAATAAATTTCTTGTCACATGTTTGCAAAATTCATTTTACTTTCTAGTCAATGTTTTCTCTAGTGATTGCTTCTGCTACATCTGTTTATTTCATAACTAGCGGTTCAAACATTTTGTAATTTGGGGGCTTATTGAGCTCGTACCTGACACATCCCAGTGAAATCCTACACATCCATCATAATAATGTCCACATAAGACTTTGAAGGTGTCCTCTGTGTTGCATGATACCTAAATGGTATTTTATCTCTAGTTTGCTAAGGATAAGACAAAGATTTCCTTTCCTCAGTAGACAAAGACTTTAAGACTTTAATCTAACATCATTTTGAGAGCCAATTTCAATAGAATATATGGAAGAAGGGCCTGAATCACCTCCTCCAGGTTTATACTGCTCTAACTCTCTTGATTTAAATTGTGTTTCATTAGAATAATATAGGATTTCCCCAGTGGTAGTTGTGATTAGAAATATAGTCTGGATAGTATAACTGTCTGAAAATTCATAATCACTCTGGATTTCACTGAAAGAACTGAAGAGGACTAAATGTAATGCATAACATTAAAATTATCCTGGGTTAACAGCATTTATGTGACATGCTGGGTATACCATTTAAATATAATTAACACAAGGAAAGCTGCTGGAGACAATGATTTTCTATACAGAAGCTAATCTGAACCCTATTTTAAGCTGAGATAATGGTCTTGCTTTTATGGCCAAACTGACTAAAAATCAAAGGTCTGCTTTAGCCCCAAAAGTGATCAAAATAAGATCTGATGTAAATGACAGTGAAATTCGACAGGTATGTGGGAAAAGCATGAACATATTATTCCTGTAAAAGATTTCTAGGCTGAGTCTCAATAAATGATAATACATTCATGGTCTCAAAAGGCTTTGGCAGAAAGTAATGCAAATTTTTTAGGTTGCCTAAACTACATTACTGACACTTGAAAAATCTCACAGGATAACTTCTTATAACATTTCTAACTGTATCATGCCCAAATAGTTTGTGTTCTAGGGTGACTCTTTTTCATTTTCTGACATAAACCCACAGTTCATTGAACCAATAAAAGCATTTATGTCAACATTGTCATGAATTATTTGCTTATTGCAAGATGTTTTCTAATGTCTCAGGACAAGATGTCTCTATCAGACAGTCAAAATAAACTGTTTCACAAGTAGCCTTAAAAAGTAGAAGGTCCTGTAAAAATGTTAATTATCTTCACTCCCTGGCCCCATGTCTCTGTAAGGTGCCATCTCAGTGTCACTGGCAAGGGTGAGGTACTACAAAAGTCTTGTCTCCCCAGGCGGCTACTGCAAAAATAATAAGGTATTAAATACCCAGTCCTTCTGGACACATCGAGATGTTAGCTGTTCTTCCACCTGCCAATGTCCAGCATGTTACTTTATAGTTATTTTAAAGGATATCTAAAGGGATATTTAGTGCTCTAGGGAGTAACTTTAACAGACCCATGATCTAGCTCTCTGTCATAGACGTTTTGATGTTAAAGCTAATATGCAGTACACTGTTCTTTAGGCTCACTAGCCAAGAACAAGCTAGTGATATGGGCTGTCTGGTAAGAAGTATTGACATAGACTGCAGGTATCTCTTCTTCCCTTGGATATTTTCTTTTTTTCCCCCCCAAAGTTAAGAGCTTGGTGAGTTACAATCAAAACAGTGCAGTACTTTTTATGTAATGCTTGTGTGAAGAGGTAACAAGTTCTTTCAGAAACCAGTAAAAAGAGTACTTGATAACCTCTGTTCTTCTAGAGATTTTGATCCTTTTACCTCACTTCACATACTTGTTTGATCTCCTATGTAACCTGTTTTTGAGGAGATTTGGTGCTGCACGTTGTTGCCTGCTTCATCTTAGCAGTAAAAGTATACTTTTAACCAAGCTTGATTGCAGGTGAAAGACCTAATTGAGAAAAGAGCATTGTAGCTTTGACATAGCACAAAGTTGGCATAGTCTGCGCCTAACTTCTAGGGAGATCCTGTGAGCACCCCACATTACACTTTCTCTCCATTGTCTAAATAGGACAGGGGAATAGAGAGGGGACATGGACCTTTTTACAGACACTCTGTATGTCCAGCTTTTTATTGAATGGAAACCAGGGCACTTGGGAAAGACAGATATAGACGGACAGTAGTCATCCACCTTAATTCGTAACATAAGCAGGGTTTATATCCAAATCCAGGAGTTAAGAAGTGCTTCCAGATCCATCAGTTTAAATGTAGTGTTAGAGATTAAGATGTAGCAAGACTGCTAGCCAATATAACAATTCACAGTTGGATGCCTGCAGCCCTGAGATTCCCACCTGTCTTCTCATTATACGTCTTGGTTGGGAGGCTGCTGTACCTGAACTAATATGAGTGGTATAGAGAGGCAGGACACATTAGATTGGATAGAACCTTATGTTTCCCAAACCATAATGTTTAACCAGTTTGGAGGTCAGACAGATGTGCTTTTGTCCATTTTGCACCCGTTCAAAAAGAAATGACCCCAGATTCTTGGCAAAGAAGCAGAAAGATGCTCAGTCTGAAATTGCTTGCCCTGGTTACATGCTAGGAAACTGTGGTCTTATCTAAAAGTAGAAAATGTGGAGATTCTGCCTGGGTAAGCAGACAGACAAGAAATTTACTTCATTTTTGTCACAGAAGCTGGAAATGAGAGGGAAATAATTCTATTTTTATAACAAGCAAGGAACAGGAACTTGAAATTTACCCTGGTGTCTAATATGGGAACTAGAAGTAGGTCAAATTATTGGCTAAAGAAATCTTGCATCTTTATTTCCCTTTCTTGACAGCTTGAAGCCTGCTAATTTCTTGACTCCAAGAACCTATAATATACCTGACATCTTATTAGATACCTACTGCCCATTGGGCTTAAAAATGCAACAATATTTGTTTAAAAGATGTTACAAACAGTGATTGGAATTTTATACAGCCATTAATATGTTTAAATATGCTTTGGAATAATCTTATTTATAGTTTATTGTAGAAGGTGTACATTGTATTTTCACAACCTTTTTTATTCTAGTAGCTTGGCCATCATGTATTAAATATTGTTATTTAGCTGTCATAATGTTTTTGCTTCACTTAAGAAGTGAGAAAAAGATAGCTCATTCACAGTTCTCCTGTTCATGAAGTATCACCATAAAGGGCAGGGTTATCTTTAATATGTGATGCTACTGTTAGACTTCAAATACTGTACATTTTATATCGTTGGTGCTAGAATCAGTCTTGGAAATACACTTTTTATTCTCATTATGTGACTTTACATGCTTATAATTTCTCATAAGACTTCTTAAACTCATTTTCAACCCTGATTATATTGTTAAGTTTAACAACATTTATGCTAGTTGACATGAAACTCTCAGGTAACTCTTCCTGTTTTGTAACTCAACAAAGCTTTCCTTTTAAACTTCAAACTCCAATACACATAGTTCATATTGTCTACATGTAGTAATAGTGATAGGTCCAGTCATTTCTTCAAGAAAGGTCTCTTAGATCCAAAATTACTATTAACGGAAATCTATCAGTGGGAATTATACCAAGAGAAAAATTAAAATGCAAAAATTTGAACAAGTGCCAGCAATGAAGAGTAGGATTTTTAGTAATATCACTAAATTTCAGTGCAATATATTTTAACTCATCAGCAATTCTCAGCTACTCATAGATTGTCATGAATACACAAAAGAAGCTGAGGTATTGCCCTACATCTAAGCAAAAATCATGGAAACTGGAACATAGTAGAGACACACAAATGCCTGGGCAGGTTCCTGCTTGCTTTTGGCTGGATTTAAGGCTCAGCCCAATGCCAGCCGGAGACCCTGCAGAGCCATTTGAGTATGTCTGCACTGTGATCCCCAAGTACCTATGTCACCCAGCTTTCTTAAGTTACAGAGCCATCCCAGCTCACCATAGCTTACCACTGCATTGTGGTGATACAAGAAGACCTGGCTCCCAGATGACACAATGAGGGGTTTGAGCTTTGAGGATGAAGAAAAAAGAACCCCGCATTTTTCTCCTTGAGACATTGCGTGGAATTGCAAATAAGGCTGGAAGTTAAAATAGAGCTAAGTGGGATACAAATCAAGTCATCTGAGGTTTGGATAGGAATTGATTTTTTCTTAAGTCAGGAAAGCACAGACAAAACCTTAACAAGAAAGAGCTCGGACCTGATGTCTGAGGCATCAGGGAGTGAATATGTACTAAGCAGACTAGTTTAAGCCAAGGCAGCCGTGCAGAAACTGTGGATGTTGGGATATGTTTGGATCGCAGGAACTAGTAATGTTTTAGCGCGGCCATCCCGTGAATATGACACAAACCCACTTTATAATCTTTGTGTAGATTGTGTGATTTAGAACCATGTGAAACTTGCACAAACAGTAATGTCAAATCTATTTTGGATTTTAAATGTATTTGTTAAGAGTAAATATGCTTACTGAAGTAAATAATCTTTTCTCTTTTTTCTCTCCCCCCCCCTTCAGTGTAACTCTGTGTGTTATACAATAAGCTGAGGTGACAGCTAAAGTTATAATCACATTTGCCTTCATTATTAACACAGTTTAGTATTTTCTGTCAGAATATTGGAGTTTTCATTAAAAGTTTATGGAAAAATACAGTGTTTTCACACATTTTATAGCCATTTTTATTTGGGGACTTTCAGCACATACATGTCTTGGCTCAGGAGCTTAATATTTGAAAGGGGCATTTCATTGATCATAGCTGGGTTTTCCAAGCCTTTCAAATATTTAGCTTGGGTATTCTCAGTAAAGCTAGTCAGGGTTAAGCAGGTGAGCATCCTTATTAACCAAACTATTTCCATTTCAGAGGAATATAAGACTTATGCTAACATTAATCTTCCTATCCCTTGAATTACCCTTTGTCAGGTACCCCAGGTAGAAAAAGGAAAAGAAGTACTTCAGGATGCTTCCCACTGATGAACTGAAGAAGGTAGAAGCTGCCTTCAGAGAAAGCAAAGGAAAAATTGGGACAAGGACACAGGGGAGGGAGCAGGCAGTCACACTTTCTTCCACACTGAGGAGAGAAGCTCCAGATTTCCTATGAGAGGTATTTTTTTCATGCCTACTGGAAACTTGCTAATGCATTGCAGTTATAGAATAAGTAGCAAATCATGTAAGTACTGGCATTATTGCAATAAAAATTTACATATAATGATCCCCTGGGAACAAGATAGCATGGTCTTGGGTCTTTTTGGCTGTAAGGTCATTGAGTATATTATTTTGTGGTGTGTATGCTTTAAACCAGGAGAAATCAAACGCAACATAGAGTAATTAGAGTGCACTGATTAATACAGAAGAGCTTCAAGGAATCATGATTTATTCAAATGAGAGTACGTCAGCTTTATTTGATTTGTTAAAATTGCTGGACTGGAAAGTGACTATCAATCTGTATTTCACTGAATGCGTGCTACTGATTTCACTTTATGATTTCTTTCATATGACCAATGGCATTTCAAATTGTATGTAGCTCTTGTGTTAGAAAGTCAATTATCATGATTCTTGTAATGAGCACAATGCTTCCAGACTATAGAGGGGTGATAGGAGATTTATCCTATAAAATAACAGACACCATTGTTTAATATAGTGTGTATACTGAAGATGTCTCATCACTGCTGTGATGGTTTGATTACCAGCTTTATTATACTCATATTTCAGCAAACAAAATACAATGGTACAAATCATCAAGAGATGAGAAAAATGACACTACCAAGTTATGCACAGATTTCAGGTAGAGTTCATTGATTCTGAAGATATAAAATATTACACTAGTTGTATGGAATCATATGGGGCAAAAAGAGTACTGAGCAATTTGAGGAAGTGAAGGGAGTCTGCTTTTGACCTGGATTCTGAAATATGAAAAATTAGTGTTAGAAAAGTTGTTATTAACCAGCTATATTGCTGTCAGGCTGTTTATTTTGCGTGCCAGTTTTTCCCCTCTTCTGTGCATCCCTTACCCCTAGGCAAGGTCCCCAAACCCACCTCCTATTTCATCACAGCTCTCCTTGAAGCGCTCTCTGGAGGAAGAGAAAGTCTAAAACCGGGAAATATATTCTTGCAAGTATATGCACATTCTTTTTCTTCTAATTAAATCCTTTGTTGAGTAATATATTGTTCTGCACTGCCAACATAGACTTTTGTTTTAAGAGAGCTCTTTCACTGGCATTGCATTTCTTGCATCCTTTATTTAGTGGCCCACATCTTAATTTCATGAAAATCAGATAACGCATACTGGGGTTCTGACCAGTACTTTTTGTTAGGCTTTTGTTATAGTTTTTGGTGTGTTGCCTATAAAGACACAGTTTGCCCCCTCTGTATTTCTTCCACTAAATCTCTGTTGCTCCATTGGTTGTGCCTCCTCTGAAACTTTTGGTGTAGCTGAGTATTCTTCATTTCCATTTCTTCCTATTCTTCCACCTTTTTGGTCTCTTTATGACAAAAAAAAAAAAAAAAGTTCTTATTTTATGTGGTGTTTTCTGTGAGGGAAAAACAGATTATAATCATTCCCACTTGACATAACTTCTTCCTTTTCTGTTCATGATGTATTCTCCACTGTTACAATTAAATTAGTTTCATTGATTTATCTTGTTTACCTTGCCTACTGTAAATGGTTGACTAGAATTCTGTCCACTGTACCAATTCCACTAATTGTTTATACTGTTACAGAAAATATTTGTGAGAACAGCATTAATGAATTAGCCCATGAGGCCATTACAGCTGCAACATTACATCAGTCTGCTGAAACATTAATAGGCTTCTATGAGAGAAGAAGGAGGGCTGGAGCCAGTAAAAATTTCCAACTCATGAAAGTTTGAATAATCATGGCCATATGGAAATCTGCTGCCCTGTTCTTGTAGCAGTGTCATAGTCATGGCTTCTCTCAGTTTTTAACATTTGCAATGAGTGTTTTAATGAGTAGTAACAGAGGGATCCTCTAGTTCATTTGTTACTTAGAAGTACAGCTTCTGGCTAGTATTAGGTTGAAAATAATTGTTTTATGTTTCAAAGAGGTACACTGAGTGTATTATTACACAGAGATGATCTAGTGAACTAATCTCATCACAAGGATGAAATTACAAAATTTATCCTTAATAAGTTGCACAAAAACTAAAACAAAGTTAGATTTTTTTTTAAGTGTTTTGAAATTCGCTGGAATATTTTTTGTTCCAGACATGTTTTGCTGACAATATTTTTCAATATAGAATGAGTTCTGCAGGCTTTTCAAAGCTGTTTTTGAAAAAGATGGTTTTGAAAGAAGGCATATCTGTGTTTTTATACTTGTTAAAATAAGTTTGTATCTGGCAAAGTTTTTACCATTATTCAAATTGGTTTTGTCAGCAGTTGCTTTTCAATAGACTATTTTTGCAATTGTCATTCCTCAGACTTACGGTGGTCTTATTTAACTGCTCTTCAGGCTTGTGCAGTTTGGGCAACCAAAGGTTTCACATATTCTGTACTTTAATTAAAATATGTTTTTCCCCAGACTTCAGGTATCTGAACTCATCTTTAGTAAAAGTTGCCTTGTTCTCTTCTCACAGCTTCCCCAACACATTTGTGTTCCCACTCAAAGGCCACATCTACCACAGCAGTGCTAATTGCCATTGTAGCTTAGACTTGGACAAACACTTGGTCCTTTCTCTGAACATCTGCTGGATCTTAACTCCTGAGAGCCAGCAAGGCTCTCAATGTTGGGGAGAGGAGCTGGCAGCAGTATAGGCGGTGGGATGCCCTTTCTTGCCTACTCAAGTTCTGCCATTTAGCGGAGCAGAGGCATGGATGTCTCCTAGGAGAAGGCAGGCTGCAGGATCCAAGTATGAAAAATCATTGTGTGCCTGTCAGCTACAAGAGGTGAAGGCCCACTCAGCTGAAGAATTGCTGGTGAAATTAAGAGGGTTTTAAAATAAGGAGGCTGTGGTAAGACCTAACGGGATAATATTCTGTTCTGTTTTCTATCATGACACTTGATTTAGTCAATTACTGTTTTATTAGATTGCTTTACTGAAATAATGATGACTTTCATATGCTCTGTCGTAGGATATTTGTGCTGTCAAGATTTGCTCTCTAAAGGAGCATTTAAATGGCAAATGTGATTTTAAATAGGTCTAGGAAAATAATTAAAATAATTAAAACTCTAGATCTAAACAAGCAAACAGCTGAGCTAATAAACGTTGTGCAAGTTACTCCCTGCCTTACAGAGAGTATGGGCAGAGCTGGCAGAGCAATTAATTGGACCTAAAGACCACTTCCAAGCACTTCCTTTTCTGAGGGGAATATAGAAACACCCAGGGAGTGTAGCATAATCATTGCTGGGGTGACGTAGGCCTTTTATGTGATAAGGAAAGGACTTCAGCATGTAAAGCTCCATCATTAACACTGAAATAAGATTAGTAGCCTAGCCAGCTAGGAAGCTGGCCATCACTAACCTACAACACTTCACACCTGTTTTGACATTTTCTCTGTTTAGTATGAAGCCTTTCACTGACTGGTGGGACTTTGAAACAGCCCTTCAACCATTTGGTTTATAGTTGTTTGTAGCTGGCATTAAAAATAAGTTTAGATTTTTTCTGGTGAGAGTTTGGATCATGAAAATTCAGAAAACTGAAAAAAAAAAAAATACTTTGGGAAGGCTTCCCTAGGTGTTAACCACTACATCATCAAAGTTCAGTGAAATTTCAGAAGTTAAATAAAACCAAGGACTTTGGATATCAAATATTCTGTCTAAAGCTCATTGCAGTGATGTATTTAAATGTTTGCAGAGGGGAAGAAAAACAGAACTGTGTTAACAACTAATCAGTGGTCTTGGGCTTCTAAAGAGGTTTAACATTTCCTATATTTATTGAAATTGTGCCAAGAATGAAGTTGTTTACTCTGATTTTGGAGAAGATCCTTCCTTTAACTAACAAAGTTCCAAATTTTTTTCATTGTTTTTCTTTTTTTTTTCTTTCTTTCCTGCTCCCTCCCCCCAAAAAAATTAAAAACAATAAAAATAAGAATAGTAATGTATTGCTCTCTTGAATTGAAAGCTTATAGAAGTGCTGTACTCAGAAGCCTGGAATATAAATTTTCTGATTTATTTGCAAAGCAAACAGGATAGGTGCTCTTCTTCCCAAACCCTATCAACACCACTTATAGACTTTTTTCCCAGAAAATACACATTTACAGACAGATGTTTCTTGCTTTTTTTTTTTGTTTGTTTTGTTCAGTCTGTGTTCTCTTTCAAATTTGTTAACCAAGAGAATAATTAGCAATGTATCATTCTCAGTGCTTGTTGGTAACTTCACATGACTAAATACTTCTAAACTGGTGATAATTTGTACTTTCTCTGGTCTGAATAAAACAGATGATTGATTTCAAGGGAAAATTCCTTTGGTCCTCTCCCATTTAGGTCACTCAGTCTGAGTTATTGTTTTCATTTTTCTTGCTTTGGATTAGAGCACAGTTTTTTTGGATTTTTAAAATTTACAAGTTGGTAGAAAAATATTTGATGATATAATTTATATTTTGTATCAAAAAGAAAACTAAAAAAACCCCCCCATTCTTAACTTCAAACTTCCTCCCGAAAGGTTCTTCTGTAGAAACTCTGTTTTTACAGGTAATATAGATCTGAAATTCTGGGGCATATATAATGACCCTACGGAATTTACTGTCAGGACACAGGTCTGGAAACTATCTCCATGGTCACTGAATCCTATAATGTATTGTCAAATGCAACCTTCATAAGTTTATCAAGTCATGTAGGAATTTCCCACTTCTCCTATGCTACTGGAAGCATGGCCATAGGTTTTTATTTTTCTGATGATTAGAAATCTTTTTATGTGAGTCTTCTTAAATATATCTATAGACAGCTTGATCCTGTGAACGTTCCTTTTTAGCAGAAGTTCTTTTCCTGGGTATTTACCTTTTAATACTTTTAAGGTGAATAACCTTATCCTGTCAGTTTGTAGTTTTCTGACCTAACCAAGATGAAGTAGTCTTGCAGGCTATGGTTCCTATGGTTCCTTTTATCTTACTTAACTTACTCTTTTATTGCACCCAGCTGCAGCTGAAAGATATCTTTTCAAGCACACTTAACCAGAATTTTGCGAAGTGTTCTATGCAAAATCTCTGGGTTTCCTGTTGTCTTTTTTTCATCACTGTGTTCATCGGTCGTTTCTGGACATCTGAAAAATAACTGGCAGATGCTTTTCTTTCACCATCATTTTCAATGGACAGACTTCCCATTTAACTATACCACTTCCTATCATCCTAGTCCTCACTGTTATGCCATTCTTTCTGTCTGTTATTCTGAATCAATTGAGTTCCGACATTACCTCCTAGCAGTGTGTCAACAGCATTTTTCTGTGCCAACCTCATTTATGAAACCACCAAATAAAGGCATCTGAAAGTCAGTTTCAGAGTGATATCACCAGTGATACTGTTCCAACCTACTCCCAGAGTCTGTCTAACTCCCAAACACTTAAATTTTGTCTTATTCTAATCATTGGTTTGGTTTTTGTTTGGTTTTGTTTTGTTTTGTTTTGTTTTGTTTTCTAGCTAGATGTGGTCTAAGGTCTCCGTATACTTGTTATTTTCCTCCTCCCTTTCTTTTTCCAGCAAGATTAATGGACACTGCTGGCTGCTGTGCAGCACCGCAACTGTTCCGTTTCCTCTGCCTGCTTTGAGCACACCACGGTCCATGCTCTGTGTGGGTACATGACCCAGTGCCAGGGGGCCAGTACAAACTAACCTTCTATCTTTAGGGTTGTATGAACTCCTACTGTATCAAATGCTTTAATGTAGCCCTTGTTCACAAAAGACCTTTACTGGTATAAATAGGTGAAGTACTTATAGCATTAGAAAGTGAGAACAAATTCTGTATAAAAGCTTGTACTTGTAAGCAGCTATCCAACTCTGGAGTAAACTCATAGATGCAGCAGCTGAGTATCCATGCTTTTGGATTTTATATTATGGGGACAATTTGTGTTTAATATTCTCTGCCATCTCCAAGTCTGATCTATATACAATACACAAGAACACAGATCTCACTCAATTTGTCTACTGTCTAGATTTAAGCCAGTGTTGAAAAGTTTAGAAAGTTTATATATATTGGGAGCAAATTAAATACCTTGAGTCTGTGAAGAACTGAACAAGATCTAATAACATCAAAGAAAGTTGTGCTTTGCTGGGCTTGGAAATTGAATCTTAGTCAGAGAAAATTAGGTTAAAGGATCAATAGAGATGGATTATTTTAGATGGAAAACATGGATTTATGTTGGTTCTCACGCAACTTACAGGAATGTTCATTATCTAGTTTTGGCTGGTTTTTTAATATCCATTTGTTTTAGCATCAGTTTACAGTCTAATGGGTAGAATTAAGTTAGTACATCACTGTGTCTGTAAACACTGTGGCTCTGCCTTCCAGTGATAGTCTGGGAGCCCATCCTCTCATTTGCAAAGTTAACGAGCAGGGGAAAAGGAAAGGAAAGGAAAGGAAAGGAAAGGAAAGGAAAGGAAAGGAAAGGAGAGGAGAGGAGAGGAGAGGAGAGGAGAGGAGAGGAGAGGAGAGGAAAGGAAAGGAAAGGAAAGGAAAGGAAAGGAAAGGAAAGGAAAGGAAAGGAAAGGAAAGGAAAGGAAAGGAAAGGAAAGGAAAGGAAAGGAAAGGAAAGGAAAGGAAAGGAAAGGAAAGGAAAATAAAAAAATTAAGAAAACTCAAGGGAGGAAACCAGAAAAAGAAAATTAAATTCTATATCAACCTTGTTTTCTGAAGTCAATGACAGGCAGTGGAGAGTGGAAGAGGAGACAAAAAGAGGTTATGCACTTCCCAAGCAGTGTGGTTCTTCTGCAAGAAGTACATGGAATACATACTCAGTAATTTGTTGGGGGAGGAAGATATTAGCAAAAAAAAATCATCACTAAAATGTGAATATCCTGAGTTCTGGAACTCTGTAGTTTATATTTAAAAAATGTGTTATATGTGTATTCATGGTCACACAAATGAAAGAGGCTGAAATTATATGCAAAATCACACTCTATTGAATATTTGTACAAGTACTGAAATGCCACCTGTTTGCACAATGTAAAGCCTTTCTTTCTGCATGTCACTTTCCACATTTCCAAAGATATTCTTTCCACACTGTACAAGTACACCAGATCCAGACCATTATCTGAAGGGCATGGGTTTTCTTAATGGTTTGTTGTTTTGCCACCTAAGCAGATAACTGAGCTGAAAGCAAAGCTCAAGCTTTACAGAAGCACCTTGTATGATGGCTACCCAGTGAGTTTTAAGGATCTATATCCACAAGGCACCTCTTTAAATGCTCTGGTAAGATGTATCAGCTCTCCCTTCAGCTTCTCTACGTGTGTTTTCTGATGTCTCAGCAGAAGCGACAATTTGTAAAGGGAATCTTTCAAGATTTTTTGGTTTTACTAAGGCATCACCCCCATACTTACCTTTCTGAACACTGCTTAGACTGTCACTAATAAAAGCCTGTCTATATGGAAAAAATATGCCTTTAAGTGTAATTAATATGTTAAATCAAAGCTTTTGTAAAATGAGATGCCTTCATTTGGGCAAGTTCTTCTGGGTGCCAAGAGGACTTTATCCAGGGCTGTTTAAAAAGAAAGGAAAATCTTGTGTCAAGATTGATTAACAGATTATACCAGTGTAATAATGTCAGTAGTATGAGGCTGATGGTCACCAGTAAAGCTGCACTGGATGAACCCTGATGCTTTTGAATTTCTATTATGTTACCAGGGACAAACATTTTAATGGGTTCCAGTGCAAAGCATTCACAAGTCTCCCCGGAGTTACTGGGATGTCGGTGTGACAAACTCTTTTCAAGAGCTCTCAATGTACTACAGAATAATGTAGTGTATTGATTTCAAAGTGTCTTTGAAGTTCACTAGTATTTGCTCAGAATCTGGTCTTGAATTCAGACTAGGTGGTAGGAAACAGAGTAGATTGATATTAACCAAAGAGCTATTAGATGGAATGGGTGCCACTAAAAATTCCTCACCAAGATAGTGGGAAGTTTCAGTCAAAACAAAGACAAGTGAAAGCAATGGTGCTTTCAAAGTCCTTAGAAAGCTGTGTTAAAGTAGCTTGTGCTCATCTAGGCTGGAAAGATGCAGTATTTACACAGTTAAGCAGCCTGTAGAATTCAGAAAAATTTCTGACCTGGTACACAAAGAAATGTCTTCTGGTTAGCAATTGAGATTAAAGACATAAAAATAAGTTATAATTTCAATTGCAATGATCCTTGAGTTTTCCTTCCCCCAAAAAGGGGGAAAATGTACCTTTTTCTTCCAACTGACTATCTTTTCCTGCTCATCTCTACTCTTTTCATTTCTCTTAGCCACTTATATCAGTGTACACAATAAACATATGCTTTCTGTGTTCAAATAACACTTGCCTTAAATGCTAGCTGAGTTTTCAGTGTCTAATTGTGGGACCACAGAGTGCAGAGTTTAGGGATTCTTCCGCTTTTCTGATATACTAGAGACAAGAGCACTCACGAAATACTTTTAAAATGATTAAATCCACTTATCCTCTGACTGAATCCCGTACTTGCTGTCACAGCAGCTGTGGTAACCTTTTCTCTTTTTTTTCTCTCCACTGCCTGCATCCTTTGGCACAATTTAATGCAGAAGGGATAATGTTAGAAAAGAAAAGAAAAAAAAATAAATAAAATCATTCCCTCTGTTGTGGAGGAAAGGTTCTTGGAATTCAGAATAAGTAGTTGTGGGCAACTGATGCATTAAACAGAATGTGGAGTCAGTCAGTAGAACACATCTGCTATGCCTTGCAGAGAACTATAAAAGCACTGTATGCTCTTAACCCCTGAGCATTTAAATGTAATCTTCAGAGAAAAAATGACTTTTTGTTGGGGAATCGTCTTTTCACCTGTTTGTCTCTAAAAATCTGATTTTTGTACTTTGCCCAGCAATCTTAAAATGAACTGCTTTTTTCCCCTCATTTTATACAGGGAATGATGAAAAGAATGGAGCACATCTTCAGACTGTACGGTGCATAGAGTCAGGGAACCTCACTAAGTACCATGGCACTCTGGAAACCTTGGCTCCTTAGCTTCACTGTATTTGCAGTAGTCCGGAAACACAAGAACAAACAGTCACCTGAGAAAAATAAGCAAATAAATCTTACAAAATAAATCTTCTGTTTTCACAGAATATCAGCTTGCTGTAAACTTCAATATTGGCCTTTGGATAGCTTTGCTGTACCTTCTTATAAAAGACAGTATGGTTTCCCATGTTTTCCTTCTTTTCTCTTTCAACAAAAGGCTAAATGAAACTCTTACAGAAAGCATTCAGGATTTTGAGCAGCCATTGAATTTTTGAAGGTAGAGAGGCTATTCAGCATTTCAATTGGTATTCTTTAACTTTAGGGCTGGGTGGCTGTGTGGGGCATTGTTGGGAAATGTATTGATCTGCTAACATATTTGCTGGAACCATTTTTTTTCCCACTAGTCTGAAGCACTTTGTTACTGCTTTGGAATTTTTTCTCTGCTGCCAGAGACTACCTTCCACACCACTGACACATAAGGAAATGATGTTTCATCAGTGCAAGGCACGGATACTTGAATGTGCACTTAAAGTGAATGAGGATGTTTTCCCCCTTGTATTGCTGTTTCTTACATCTTGTATTCATGCTTCCTCTGAGTACTGTTTAATGCTATGCAGTAACAACAAGTATTTTAGCCTTTAGCCTAATGTGGTTCCTTGTGCTCTAATATAGCATAGTAGCAAATTTCAGGCTGGAGTTCAACCTTTGTTCAGGTAACTTAAATCATCTGACAGGAAAGAATATTGAAATGGAAGGTCCATCTGTAGGCAGTAGTTTTCCACATAAAGTGAAGAAAAGCAACAAAAATACGAGCTTGCTTTGGCAATCTTATTTGCCAGCCATTATACTAATTCACAGAATCTGACTGGCTAAGGTGATAGTCACAAACAAAGAGCTTTTCCTGAGTTGTTTTGATTATATTTTTTAATAGTGAAAATTTTGAAATCTTTTGGGCATTTTTCTTGGAAACAGTATTAACAGAATAGACTTTATTAGGAGCATAGGAATATTAATAATAAATTTGAGAAATATGCTGGTAAAGTTAATATTGATATAAATTGATCCCAACTGAAAATAAGTTTCAAAATTTAGTTCACAATCTTAAAATAACATTTCTGTTTGCTGTTCCTTTCTATATCATGCTCTTGTATGCTGTTCCTATTCTATATATATGCTTTCTGATGCATATGCAAGTACGTTTTCATATTTTGCATCCCTTTCTTAGCATTAACAACAAAAGAATTACTGCAGTCTTTATGCATCTAAATGAAAGTTTAAATTTTTATTAACTGGTTACTTCAGACCTATCATTTTAAGTAATATGTTATGTAACAGATTCAAGTATACATCTTTGGCTGGAGTTCCTTTGACCTCTAGTTGAAAGGAAGGTATTTGGTGAATGAGGAAGGAAGTACCAGAAGAGAAAAGGTGCTACCATGACTTAATACAGCAGCAAGAATACAAGCTAACACTTTCTGATGGTACTGAGCAGGTCACTTAACCCAGACTTTATGCAAGCAGTCAGTATTTACATACTCATTATATGGGAATTAGTTTGGAACAAAACATCCTTACAAGGCTCAGTGTCAGGTCCTGCACTTGGGTCACAACAACCCCATGCAGCTCCACAGGCTTTGGGAAGAGTTGCTGGAAAGCTGCCAGGTGGAAGAAGATCTGGAGGTGTTGGTCGATAGCAAGAATTTTGTACTGCCTGATGCATAACTTTGTGGTGTCTCTTTATGAAAGATGAGAGCTTGGATTTACATGGAGATGGGCTCCTAGTTCTGCTGAGAAACTTTTTTTAAAGGTGATTACACGGATTATTTGTTCTGGAGTCAGAGCAATTTTCACCAGCTGATAGGTATCTCTAAAAATTTGATTATATTTCTGTGTTTTGGACTTTAACTCCCTTCTAATTGGTGCATATCAAGTATGGATAATGCTCCCATCATTTCTTCAGGTTTGTGTTGTGAAGCTTCTAGTTTTTGCTCCTAACACTTAAAAATCATTATAAAATAGAGGGCTAAAAGGGGAGAAATGTGGATTGTGAGTTAGGTTTATTTGCACAAACTAATGACTAGTTTTGGAGACTGGGGACACAAAAGAGACAAAAAAATCTTGGAGATGAGCATGAAGTTTCTTGTTTCCACCATGCCATCATGATAATAAGTGTACTCACATTTTCAGCACCGGGACCAGTATTTCCTTGCTGTAGGAAATGACAGCAACAAGGTCTAGAGAAATTTAACAGCCTGATGGACCAAACATGAGCTGAACATCTTCCATAGCCTGACTACAGAATGAATATTCTTTGGACTTCAGCATTCAGTCTTCCTGACATAGCTTCCTGCAGCAGCATGGGAGCTTGCATCAGTGACTGTAATATAGTTGTTTCTGACACCCTATCACTACAGAAAACAAATAAGCACTGAGGAAAAATCAAATTTGTGTGTCATGAATGGTTAAATCCTTTTTCACCTTGTTTTGTCTTTGCCCTTAGTTTCTGATTAATGTTGTATTGTCTGTAACAGTAATTATAGTGTTTAAAAATCTCTGCATTTTTACAGCTGGTTTTTATCAGTTGTCCTAATAAACATAGCTAACAGGTTGTCTTCATGTCACAGAGATGTGAAAATGAATTAACGGCTGTGAAACAATTGTAGTGATGAGTGTTATAGGAAAGTCCACAACAAAACTTACAATACTGTAGCTGGATCAGGGGTCAAACAATAGTCGGCAAATAAAGCGTAAGACTTCACTTGGAGCTATGTAGTGATAATAAAAATGGAACAGTGTATAACAGTGCCTTATGGTCATTAGATGTACATATCCATACACTGAATGAAACAGATGGTCATGTAATTTAGAATAAATTTTCAAGAACAATATAAAAAAAGAAAGCTCATAATATAGAGTTGTGAAGACTCTTCCTGAACTGAGAATGAAAATGTAATCTAAATTAAATAATTTTAAGTTTTACTTTTTCAATACATTAATATCCTTTTAAACTTCCTCTCAAACTTCCTTTCTGTAGGGAATACATTTTCATAGAAAGATAAAAAAACTGTGCTTGTATAATATTGGTAATTAGAGCATTTTAAGTTATGGTGATGCTGTACATGTGGGACAAATCAACTCTGTTGTTTCTTCTCTTTCAGGCTTCTCTGATAAGTCAATATTCTCACACATAATCTAACTGAAAAGTACAATTAAATAATCTGGCAAATGTCATGACAGACAATACTGATAGAGCCCTAAGCAGAACCTGATTGCGAGAGAAGGTTTTCTGCTGTGTATCTTAACGCATTAAATTGCTAACAAGAGCTCATAAATTTAACTAAAATGCTGGAAAGTTAATAAAATCCATAATGGTTTTTGATTGCATTAACTTCCCAGGTGCTTATATGGCCCCAGCAGCCATAGAAGAGGATAGCCTCTCACTCTGTAATTAAGTACCGTTGGAAGACTTTTTTGAATTGAGGATATAACTCTGCTATCCTTACAGTTTGACAAATAGACCACCAAGGACTGAGACATATTGGACAAATAACATAACTGGGAATGAAAAGTCAACTCTGCCTCACCCAAATGAGCATCTTAATCTCTTCATCCTTGAGGATCAAAGATATTTAAAACTAGCAAAGAATTTCTAAACATTCTGGAATCAGTTCAGTTTCTGCCTAAAATTGTAACTCACCATGGGAACTGAGGTTTGTGTTATTACATTAATATTTGCAAAGTAATTCTTTACCTGAAAGCTTTCTGATACTTAATTTAGTACATTTAAAATGCTTAACGTCTTTTAACACAATCCCTCTTTGTCTAAATCAATGTGTTTCTTTGGCAGAAGCAAGAAAATAGTTTGGTCCTGCCAGTGGCATGATGGTCACAGCAGCTAATATTTGTCTTATGATATGAGAAGTATTGATGTTGCAGCTGAAGCTGGTACTAAGCTATTGTAAAGAAATGGGCAAATAAGCAATAAAGGATATTTCACATTGACTTCTCCAGCAGGTTTGCAAAACATGGAAAGTTTACTTAAACAATCAAAGTTGAGTAAATCAAATAGAATTGAGAAGATTTATATTTCATTCCAATTTCCTGAAAATGGAGTGGGCATATGGCATCTCATCCACTATTCCTCTAAGGTACCACATAGAAAGACATAATTTGCGTGGGGGTTTTGCAGGTTTTTGGGGGGGATTTTTTATATAAATTTTTTTAAGAGCACTTACTTGTAATATTTTATTTTAAATTAAAGCTCTAAAAATTACCTTTCCACTCTGTGGACTACACTTCTTCCCATGGCTCATTTACCCTGCAGTGCTATTTCCATTCTTGCTGCTGTACTCCAGGCTGAGACTGTCAGTTGTGCTTTCCTTTCACTGACAAAGAGACAAATCCCATGGTTGCCACTGTCAAGAACATTTCTCTGCCTTCATTCCACAGGGACATCAACAAGATGTCTGATCCCTCTCTGTGCACTCCTCTGTCATAGGGGTGATCACCTAAGCTTGGACTGCCGTTACTTCTCCCTTCCACTGACAGCCACTGCTTGACATGTTATCATCATGCATGCAGAATCCTGCTCTTCTTGTGTGCAAAGGTCTAACCGAACAATAAAAACCTTCAGTCAGTCCTTTCACCTCCCAGGCACTGGGAAAAATAAATAACTGAGCAATAGCCAGTGTCTCAGAATCAAACTCTGAAATGATTTCTAGTTCTTGACAAGAAGGAAATATAAAGTTTAGAAAGGTAACTTAGAAGAAACAACAATACATACATTGTACTACTTACTTTATTTATATATGGCCCAGCGTTTCCTAATTAATATGTACTATTTCCAGGATAGAGATAATGTTGTTTTAGTTTACACAGAGTTCCTATAAAACATCAGACAAAACTGTACCAAAATTGAAGAATAATCTGGCAAGGTCAAATGCATCATGTATAAAATGAGGAGGTTCCACTCCTCTGGTTTACATTCAAGGCATTCCTTTATTACCAGTCTGGAACAGGACCCACCATTGAACACACCTTTTAAATTCTAGTATCAGCTATTTCTCCCTCATCTTCCATCCCTGCCCCTTTGCCCTTTTCTTCCCGTTCTGACTAGCAGTGTCCCACCAGTTCATCCTTACTGACTAAATAATCTCTCTTGTCCCCCTTTATTTCCCTGGACATTTAATATTTCCTGATATGATCAGATCTAGTATTTGAGAGATCCCAGGAAAACAAACAAACAGACAAACAAACAAAAAAAACCCAAAACCCAGCTTTTTTCAAAGTCAAGAACATGGAACACTTTGCCATCAGTCTCCTCCTGTTCATTTATTACCATGAAGGGGCTTTTAGCTGAAGTACCTCAGGTGACTTCAGCTGTGTAAGAAACATGAAAAACAGTCTGTTTCTTGCCTAGGTGAATCCCAAACCATTAAAATATTATTTAAAAGTTCAAAACAAACTACTCTCTCCATGAAATGTTACTAAAGAACTGGGCTGGGATGGTCGATTCCATCTACAAATTGTAAGTGGTTTGAAAGTGTGCCCCATGTAGAAAGCATTACAATAATCTCCAGTTGAGGTAACAAAGGTGTAGAGAAAAAAAGGATTGTCTCCTTGCCAAATATTGAAGTAAGCCCACTTGACAGCCACTGCTGCAGAACTCAGTATGACCAAGCAATTGACTGCTGCCCCCTGAGCTCAATAACTCACAACAATGACTGCAAAAGCACCGGGCATCATATCAGCACTCAAATCAACATTGCTGTACAAATAATTCAGTTCTGTTTCTTTTTGGCTATTTGCATCATGACCATGTAAGCAGAATCTAATCCTATAATTGTTTCCATGTTAGTATCTTTCCATTAATCTTGCATTAATTTATATTTGAACTTTTCTTTCAGCTGTATCTGTTTAATTTTCTCTTTAGTGTTTTTCAAATGTTTCCCATGAAACCTAGCTTATTACTTCCTTTTATGCTCTACTTTATCTTGCAGGGTTTTTTTTCCTTCCTACCTTATTTCTCTTTGTTCCCCCAAATCGTTCCCTTTCTCTTACCTACTCTTTTAATTTCATTTTTGTAATTTAGTTTAATCTATCTCCCATTCCCAGTCCATGCATTTCTCCCCCTTTGCTCTTCATTCAGCCCACCAGAACCATTCCTTTCTAATAGTTCAGCCCATGGTACTAATTTCCTTTTCCCATTCTAGTTCATTGATAATGAATAATGCATTCCTTTGCAATTTCAAATCTTACCCATTTTAGTTTACTCTCAAGTAGTTGAGACTGATCAAGAAAAGAAGAGAAATTAATTGCATTCCACCAGAATTGGAATACAAGCAACTGAGCAAAACTTAGAAGTTGAAAAGTAACAAAATGGAATGAAATTAAATGAGATAAGAGAAAGTAGTAGTGGGTAAAACTGAGCACACACTTGTATGAAAGGGCTACACAAACACTTGGCAAAGTGACTGAACTGAAAACAGACTAGGCAATCAAGTCCAATGAGACAGCAATGGAAAGGAGAAAATACAGCCCAAATTCAAACTGAGAGAAGAAAAAGATCTCTACAGGAGAGGGACTAAACCTGGTGAGATGAGGGACAAAAAAAATAAAAGGCTTTAATATCTTCAATTCCCACTGTGAGCAGTGATTCTGTTTACTACCTAGTGAGTGATATCTCTGCAGCTCAGTAGAGAGAAAATGCTTTATTACAAATATACTCGGTGTGTAATTAGAACTGGAGCACAGCTAATGGTAACGTAAGCATCAGCCTTTCTGAGGAGCAGTAGTATTGCAGCTAGAACAGGCATATGAGAATGCTTAATATTTCAGCTTAGTGAGGAAAAGATGTTTGAACATCTGATTATTCTTTGATCTTGTTCCTATCAGTTATATTGTGAAATCTGGCTTTCCTTCAAACTGCAGATAATTTGACTGTCATAAACTGGCAGTGTACTTTTGATTACATTGTTGCAATAAAAATATACCTAAATTGGTTTCAATGGAATTATGACACCTGTTTGTTAAATATTGTTAAATATTGAGCCAAAAGCCTGAGAATTATTTAAATTGAAGCTGACTCACAAATCTGGAAAAAGTAAAACTAGCTACTACTGTTGTAATATTGTCTCCAGTAGGCACATAGACTACATTGTTGTAAGGTGCTCTGTGTACCTGTTTTAAATATAGCATGATGAGAAATTCAAGAAAGGTGAAAAACTGACCCAGAAATATCCTTAGTGTGTTCAATTTACAGATAAGCCACTGAAACATTCAGTTTACTAATGTTTAAATACCTATGGTATAGGACCTAGCCATCAGGCTGAGAGCCAGCTAGGCGCTCTTGTGGCAAAGGTGGCTAATGGTATCCTGGGCTGCATTAGGAAGAACGTTGCCTGCAGGTCAAAGGAGGTGATTGTTCCTCTCTATTCAGCACTGATGTGGCCACGCGTGGAGTACTGAGTCCAGCTCTGGGCTCCTCAGTATAAGTAAGACATGGGCATACTGGAGAAAGTCCAGAAAAGGGTCTTGAAGATGATGGAGGGACGGAAGCATCTCACATATGAGGAAAGACTGAGACAGCTGGAGAAGAAAAGGCTTAGGGGGATCTTATCAATGCGTATAAATACCTGAGGGGAGGCAAAGAAGACAGAGCCAGGCTCTTTTCAGTGATGCCCAGTGACAGCATTGACTGACCACTGACATAGGTTGCCCAGGGAGGTTGTGGAGTCTCCATCCTTGGAGGTATTCAAAAGCTGTCTGGAACAATTTTGGGCAACCAGCTCTAGGTGGCCCTGCTTAAGCAGGAGGGTTGGACCAGATGGCCTCCAGAGGTCCTTTCCAACCTCAACCATTCTGTGATCAGCCCTGTTCGCTTCTGACTACACAACGTTGAAGACCTGGGCTCAGCATTGCAGTGGAAGCAACTACTAGGCAAGAGCTCAGCCTGGATGTCTCAAGTCTGACACCAGTGCCATAACAAGAATTTTTATTTTTTTTTTATTAGACATTTTTGTCTGGGATTTGTGCAGGGTAAAATAGGATAAGGCAAACAAAATTCTGTCCCCTTGTTCTACTATGCTAATGAGCATTTTGACTGTATCTGGCATATTTTACTACTTGCTGTTAAAAGATAATTAATTTGTGTATTACAAATTCCTTGTAAAGTTACACATTTAATTTAAAACATTTCAAAAGATATAATATAAATTGTTTTTTCCCCTTTATTTGATATTGATGCATTTTCTGAGTTAACCATCAAAAACCAGAATTTTTCTACAAAACTCAGAATTTCTATGTGGATATATTTTGATATTTTTTATCTCTAGATGAATACTGTCATCCATCAGTTCACAACCAGTCCTCCTGGCTTGTAACAATCTTACTGCTTCTCAATTAATCATAGAGCAGCAAAGATTGGAAGAGGAGAGGAAAAAGAAAAAAAAAACCAACCTGAAAACAGCACTGATTATGCCTATAATGCCTTACATCTGTGAAAAAAAATTTTGAAGTACCTCTATTAGGTGTGACTCTTAGATTAACCATATCTCTATTACATAAAGTACTGTTTAGACGTCATGTTTTCACAGAGAAACAATTAAATGTGTTAGAAACTTTCCTAAGGGGACCTGAAGCTTGGCGCAGATTTACCAAGATTTTCAAACAGAATGGTTTGAGGTTTGGGGTAAGCTTTGGAAAGGTTCAATCTGAAACTTGTGTTTCAGTGCATGTGAAGTAAAAATCCAGGTATGTACTGTGGTCCTGGGTCAAAACCTTATCTTGAATTGGTTGGGAGGAAGAAAGATTCCTCATGTATTTTTGTTGTTTTTTTCTTCCCTCAGACAAAAGCTTAATCTAAATTTTTCTCATCTATTTCTACACTTGCTTGGAAAAAGAGAGAGGATGAAGAATCTCAAGACTTGTCAAAATCCTCCTTCTCACTCCCACTCCCATTAAAAAAAAAAAAAAAATCTAGTTAAATTTGAGCATCTTGTCAAAATGATAAATAAGCCAGCAAAGAGTCACTCTTGCCCATGACTTTCCCAGAGAAATCCCTAAAGACCAGTGACAAACTTTCATGGAGAAGTGGTATATTCCTGGGCAGAGAATCTACTGGTAAGATGTTGCAAAGCAAGGACATCTTATGTAGCTTGCTGCAATTTCTAACCAGTGGTGGGATTTCATAAGCTGCACTTACAGAGAAACTCTGTTCAGGATTTTGAAGAAGAAGATACTAAGACGTGGAATAGTGGGCGGCCAGCTGCTGTAGTGTGATGATTTTTGAGACATGGGTTTGGGCCAATGTTAGAAACAGGACTGCCTGAATTTTGAACTTGTTTGACTACAGTCTAAAATGTTTATTCATTTCAGCTCAGCTGTCCTTTTGGGAGGAGTTTGGTTACATGCCCAATAACCACTGCAGTACAGCATCATAGTGGAAGCCAGAAATGAAAACTGATATGGAAAAAATATAATTTAAATGAGTCTGTAGGCATGCTGTGTAGCCACTAGAATGGCATGGAAAGCCAAATCTCTCAAAGTCCAGGCAACAGCAAGGCATAATTTATGAAAAATAAAATAAAAATGCTTCACTGGACCTCTGAAAGATGCTTTTGGAGTCAAGGACTTTTTCTAATGGTGCTGTGGGAGCATGGGGAGAAGTCCCTTGCACCCACCACTGGCCAACTGCCTACTGGCCTGTGTTGGAGCAAAATCCCATCATCCTCAGCAGAGTTGCTAGGCAACAGGAGGTCTTAAAATCATGAATAGGTCTTTGAATTTTCTTCCCTCACTCTTATACAGGTGAAATACTATATTTTGTTAAGGTGATATAGCTTTGAGATTCAGAGTTATTTTCAGCTCTGCTGTTGAAATAACCATGAAATAAGCTTAAGGAAGGTGAAAATATACTTTGATATGGAAGCACTGAAGAGTATATCTTCACATTCAAAATATTTGTTTGCCTCTGCGTATTCCTAAACCAGTATCATCCATAATACGCAAAAGGACTATGATGCACTTATTTTGAAATCTGCAAGTCTTGTTCCAAGATATAATAGTCAATAGACTCTTTTATAAATAGAATATATTTTTAATTATTTTAGCCACCTTCATAGTTCCTATGATGTTCATTTACTACAGCTTTGTCCCTCACAAGATCCTCTAAGGTATTCTGCTGAGGTCTCAGATGTGCAAATCTGAATTTCTTTCAGGTGAGGAAGTGCAATCCTCTGCCTCCAGACTTGAATTTACAGTCATGGTCCCCTCATCCTCCCAACGGACCTTGGGATACCTCATACAAGGTTGGCAGTTGCCCTGTGGCTCCCATAAGAATAGCAATGGAGTTTATCTGTGATCAGCCAGCTTTCAGAAAATTTAGTGCTGTTTATTTAAGGGTGAAAAAACCACTGTAGAAAACTGTATCACAGAGAAATCTCTCTGCAGTTATTGTACATCAGCTGCACATAGCACAGGCAAAAAGAAATCATTTGTTTCTCTAGTCCATGTTGCCAGCTTTCCCCACTTTGCCTCAGATATGGGCTGACCTTTTTTTAGTCCTTTCACCAACTTCTATGTGATGCTTTTTAAACTGCAGCAAACTATTTCCCCAGGCTGCAGGAAGGATAGGCTTTGTCTCCTTCACCTTCCCGCAGTAACCCAGGATACCAAAGCTACATATCACATTTGTAGCAGTGATACATTTTGGAAAAATCATATATAACATCTCTAAGTATGATTCAGAACAATAATCTTCAAAGTGTTCATATTTGCAAAGTCTCACTTGTCGAAAGCATCAAAAATGGCTTTTAAAGACTAAATTAGAGTCAAAAGTCAGGATTTTCAGCACTGAAGGGATGAATAGGTTTAACAGTTTACACCAGTTCAGGAAAATTACAACATATCTTCGTGCAAGGTGGGCTAAAAGTACTGGACAAAATATCATCCCCATTTGATTTCCTTAGGTTGCAAGCACAGTAGGTGAATGACCCTATCTATCAGCAGAACTCAAGAGTTAGAAGCATGTTCAGGTTTAGGTTCCCCATTAATCCCCATGCAAAATGATTCTACCTCATTCGCTGTGTTTCTGTCTTTCCTAAACCCCTTAAAGCTCTTTCAGAGGTGCTGACCTACCAGTGAATAAGCTGAATTTAGGCCCTAAGTGCATACGTAGTGTTAATTCACAGAAAGTATTTTGGTCAAGGTTGTGAGCTAGTCATCAGCTGGGTAACAATGTGGCCCCAAAATAACACTTGCTATGGCAGATGGTACAGTGGTAGGTTCCACATATAGCACTGTTTCAAACTGTGACAGAAATCTTCTCTGGTGAAACTGAAAAGTTTAACTTCACCTTTCAGAAAAAAAGGTGCCTGCTGTAACAGCTGTAACAGCTAATAATAGTTACTTGTCTGCTACTAGCTGACAAACCTGATTTGTGAGTTGCAAGACAGCTCTTTTCACATGAGTTTCCCTAAATCAGCTGCTTACCCTAAAAACAAACTGTAATGATTTTACTATTGTGGGGCAACAGAGGGGAAATGACGTGATAGCTTTCCACTGAATGAGGCCAGAACCAAGTAAGAGTCACAGTATTTTTATAATGCCAAGATCAAATGGAAAACTTTTTTATTTTACCTGTACCCAGGTAGCATATTTTTGCGGCTGTGGTCTTCAGTATGCACACCACAGTCAGTTCTAAATACATAATCAGTTCATTCCCTTTGGGTTACTTGACTTATCTAAATATTAATCATCTTTTCACATATCATGTTACAGCATTCATAATTATACTACCTTCCCACTCAATCCCTATAAAGACACTATAGACTGAGGGTGGAATTCATTACTGTCTTAGTACTATCTTAGTCTTCATTTATGCAAGTTTTCAACTGAATTTACCTATGTCAACATATAAATAAGGGTTCTAATAGTTTCTTTTAATTTACAATATGCTGTACTGGATTAAAGAAGAATTCTTTTATAGTGAGGTGAACAAGGATAGTTTGTTGCAGCACAGGATTAAAGAAAAGCATGAAGTAAAACAAAATTTCACACCTTTTCAACATATCTGATTACTGCTTAAAAAAAATCTTAAAACACTTGTCAGTGGCTACCCAATTGACAGATACATCACTTCATTTTTAAGTAAAAGAAAGGTTGCAATGTTTAACTGTTATAACCCCACCACTGCCATGTTAATGACAGATTTTTTTTACATTGCATGATATAAATAAATTCATATTATGACAGGTGTCATTATACCAAGTGTCTATAGTTAAGTATGAGAAACTGCCTCTCACCTTTACACTCAGTGCTGCAGTGCAGCTGCTGAACAAACCAGAAGTATCCTACATCCCCTGCCATTTTTACACCACTTCTGCACACTCAATGGGTTCAAGCTAACTTGTATAATTGGTATTATTCTTTCAGAATAACTACATAATATGTTCTACAGTTGGCTTCTAGGAATTATTGGCTCAGGCATGAGGCATGGCAAGAGAAATGTAAAGTAATTTTTCAGTAGCTGCTATGTGATAAAGTAATTGTCTCAAAACTGATTTGTTGCTTGAATCCCAACCCTCTGATTTGGATGCTTTATTTAGAGTTCAGCTTACTAATTCTGTACAGCAACTGCCTCAGCCTCCCTCTCTGGTTGGTGAAAAAAGGGAGGAAAACCCAACCATCAGACAAATCAGTCACAATTCCCAGATCCCTTAATGTTCAAGGAAGTGAATTTAAAGAAGATGATACTCTTGTTTCTACATCTTAGTAAGTGAATCCTGAGAAAAGACTGTGTTCCCAAGTCTCTCTTTCTCCTGCTGGGTATTTGGAATACTAATTGCTCAGCTGATTTCTCTCTCCCTCCCCCTCCCTTTTTTTTTCCCCTAGACTTCTGCAAAACAGTGCTCTTCATAGCAACATCAGAGTTGTGTTGCTATTGTTCATTGTATCCCCCAAAATATCTTGAAAGTGTCCTAGGAAGGATAGCATAATGCAGATATTTAGTCTTATGGTGTTACTGAAAGCTGTAAAATGAACTAGTTGTTTCACTTTTTGAGTCTGGAACAGTTGCATCTCGTCAGTATTTTCACTCCAAACTGAATCACGCTAAAGGCCACAAGGTTCCCAACTCTTTTCAGGACTTTTAACATCATCCATGCAACTGTATCACCTTGCCGAAGAGCATCTTCATTTGGTAGTCTGGAGCCTGAACAGGGTGGGTCTACAAAGCACAGTTTCAGGGTTAGTCCTCAAAGGCTGGGATGTTTGTAATGTTCCAGCCTTAACTTGGTTGGCAACCCCTTTAAATTTAATCTCATTTTTAGGATGTTTGCCCCAACCATTACCTGTGCTGTTATGTCTTACGAGTACTCTTTGCTGTACCTGCTGCTCTCTGTGACGGTTGCCTGGTAAACAGCACTGAGCTTACAGCCCCTCTCACATCCCATTGCATCTGTTTCCTTAGAACTAGAAAGAACGAACCCAACTATTGACAGTATTCTGCAAAATATGGCCTGAGATTGGGTTCTGAAAAAATATCAAAGTATTTAAATATTACTTTAAGTCATATTAACAAATATGTCCAACCAGACATATATATTACACATAACATATATGAAGTGAATACAAACTTTAAACATTAAGTGAATGTAATTGAACATTAAGTGAATATAAACAAGATGGAAAAGGAGAAAGACTTTGTGATATGTTACCAGTACCATGTCTGAAATCGATTCTGAAAATATCACCCGATTTTTGTAAGATGATTTCTAATCCAAAACTTGAGCTAAAGTTCTGTGAGTGTAAGAGGAAAAAACTTTTTCTATCTCACATAAGTAAAACTGACATATAGTTCCGTCAGAATTTTAATGGATACTGAAATACCTTAGTCTCCTTGGAATAACCATCGTCACATGTAGTCATTTCTGAAAATGTTACTGAAATTGCTTCAGCTATCATGCTTTGTGAAACATGACCTTCCTCTATAGGTCATTGAGAGTTCTTTAAGATATCCTGGTTTTCAATATGACTTCATTGACAGCTACTGGATGAATACATACCAAAAATACAATGGAAAGGTTGTTTTTCTTTTACAAAGTTCTACTGAATAACAAAAGAACAATCCAGGGCGACTTTAAGACATTTTTATTTTCTTTAATGCTGTTATATAATCAATCTTTTCTCATGATTCCTCACTTCACACTCACTCCATCTCCCCCCACATTTCTACAATTCTCTTGTTTCTTTGTTGCCCAGTGAAAATGAACATGCTTATGTCTATTTTTTTTCTCCTTATTGCTACACTATATGAACTTCATTATTCTTACACTATGTTAAGTCAAAGTGCTTTAAGCAGAGTTTGTGTATCATGGGACTAAATGGTTGGAATTTATGAAACTGTGTGTGTTTATGATATACAAATATGTATGTGTTTGTATGTTATTAATGTATTCACTTCATAATCATTTAGGTATATGAAAGATTTCCCAAGGAATTTTGGAACTTTGCTGAACAATGCAAAAACCGCTGAAGAATGAATTTTTAAATGGATAAATATTCAGAGTCTAAAAAGTAGCCTTAGCATCCCTTTACACAGTTTTGCAACCTCATCATTTCCCTTTTCAGTGTTATCTTGTAAATCTTTATAACTTCTCTGACAGGTTAGTATATGATGATGTAATTTTACAGAAAATCAAAATTTCATTGCTATAGGTGCAAGATAATTATTTCTAACTGTGTTTTGGTTTACTAAAACATTAAAGATTATAGTGAACTTCTGTTCATAATATCTTTGTATACTGTATTTGAAATACACTGCAAAATATTATTAGTAGAGGGGCTGTTATTAGAATTTACTTAAAAAGAAATCAGCATCTTTTAGCATCTCAGAACAGTTTGGATAGCACTAAACCACAGAAATGGAGAGATATGTGCTCTTAAAAGTGTCCCCCCCCCCCAAAAAAAAAAAAAAACCCAAACAAACAAAAAAAAAGGAGGTGAAGGTCCAACCCCAGATGCCGCTGTTGTGGCAAGTGGGTGTTGTGTTGACCTAAAGACATCAGCTTCTGGTGGAATCCTGTTCTGTTGCAGTCAGAGATTTGTGTTCCTCAGAAGTCCTCAAACCTGCATGCCATACAGCACTAACATGAGAGTTTCGCCTGATCTGCTTGTGAGTTACATATAACTAGAATCATATGCTCCACCCAAGCTTATATTAGTTAATACAGTGTCTGTAAAGATCAGATTTATAGCTAAGAACTCAAAAGTAAAGAGAAGGCTGAAGAAACACTGATATTTGCAAACAAGACAATTAATTGAAAAAATGTAATTCCTTTAGTTGTTTTTTCTTGCACTTCTCTCTGTAAACAGATTATAGCCTTCTTGAACTTGAATAGTTATGTTGCTGTATAAAGTTATCTGTAATACTTCAGCTGAACGTAAGTTATTGTTGTTAAATATTCAAGACCTGGCTTATTTTGAACAGATACAGATCATATATTAATTGGATGAATGTAATTACTAAAACAGGTTTTTAGGGCCAATACCGCTTCAACATTGACTTTGCCTGAATATTTTCTCCAGATTTCTGTCGCTATAAACTCAGTCCCCAGAGTATACCTTGAAAATGAACACAAAGCAAATCGGTTGATTAAATTTAGACGTTGTCCATGACCACTATTGATCCTGTATCTGAATTAGACACTTGCTTTTCTATGAAACTATCGTTGAACTCAAATACATTCATAGCAGGGCTAGATTATTATTGTTTTTTTTTAAATGTGACAAATTAAACAAGACAGGTTTGAGGCAAAAGAACAACTCTATTTTGTCTGAAGATGTGGGGTTTCCTTCTATTTATTTGTTTTGTGGTAGCATATCCAGGCTGGATGATAGGATGATAGGATGTAGAGATTTATAATACTTGAATGTTTACCACAAGAGTTTTGTCCCCTTAAACTTTTGTCTTGTGTTTATATTGCTATTTTCCAGATGAAGAACTGAAATACAGATGAGAGACATGACTATTCCAAGGTCAAAAAGACAAGAATATAAAAGTTTCCATGCCAATGTTTCAAATATTAACGCCTCCCTTTCAAATATTAACATCCTCCCTCTCTTTCTCAGTTTGTTGAATTTTCAGCTTAATTTGATTTTTCAACAGTGGCAGAGACACAATGAAGGGTTATATTTAAACAGAAGAGAATTTGAAATCTCATTCATGTACACAACATTCCAGGAGTGCACAGATTTTCCTATGAGATATGCAGAATCTCCAGGCAAAGCAGCTATAAGCATTTTTTTGTCACCTGCTGAGAATGAGCCTAACTTCTTTCCTGTCTCTCATTTTCTCATAGCATAGTTTTAAAATGGCAAGACCTGTGCAATTTTCCATATATTAGATAGCCTGTGATGCTATCTGTACTTCAGCTGGACAGTCTGGCATACTAGTAGTAGAAATCATTACTGGCATCAACTAACACAGTAATGACTGCAGCTCTATTCAGTGTATCTTCCATTATGTAAAAAGGTGCCACTCTTTTTCAGTTGATTTCAGAGTTTTCCAGTTCCCCAAAAGCTTGCATGAATACAAATAAGTAATGTGCTCTATCCCTTAAGGGGAAAAGTCTAGGTATTTTTTTTTTTTTTTAAATCTTTGAACTAATGAAGAGAACATTTTTAAATCAAAATTTCACATTCTGTGCCCCAGACTAATATTACACTGACATCCATTTGGAATTGGCTACATGCAGAACCTAAGAAATAAAAGCTGTGAAGAAACAAGTGTTCGATTAGTTTTGCTTCTGCTATTTTCAAAATTAATCTCAAAAGAACATAAGACACACATTGTAGTGCCATGTGCAATACACCAAGGCTAATAAACCTCCCAAATAGGGCTTACATTTGCTATTCATTTCAGGAAATAGTGGAGCATATGCTCACATTTTCTTTGAACAGAAGAAGGGGGTTTTAATAACCTTTGTTATATGTGTTGTAATATTTACCAGCTACCACTGTGCAGGCAAGGCTATTACTGAGTTGCTCTATGCTCCGTACATCTCCAGAAAGTAGAACATTACTACCTGGCTTTTTTTTTTTTTTTTTGGTTAGTTCAAGTCCCATTGAGGGATGTTTTTGCATTTATTGTTTGATTCTTCTGGTCCGAAGTCTAACTATATTTTAGAAAGGAAAGTGTTCGCACATCATACTTATTAATTCCCCTTGCCACCCCCACCTCTCAAACACACACAGACTGCTTGGGAACTCAGTCCCAAGGCCATTTGAAATATTTGCTTAAGATCAGCTTGTTTGATTAGACTTTTACTTGATTACCTTCACATGTTTGACTAATGCTTTATGAAGCACTTGATGGCCTATATAAAGACTTTTAGGATAGGCTGCATTCATGTGCAAAGATCCCTGGTGACATGGAAGGGCCTCCTGAAATGAAGAAAGCTAATTTTGCAGAACTTCCAGGCAACCCACATCCTTCCTCCCTTCTGAACAAATCTATTTGGTTACCAGCCCCTACCTGGGAATGGTCCTGGGGGAACTCTGGAGAGGTGTGGACAACACTGTTGGGTTTGAAATTAATTGTTTACATGAGTTGAAAACTTTTCCAGATACACATTCATGGAAGCAAACAATTATTTATTGCTGTACTGATCACCACTGAAACTTTGTGATAATTTATCAAATTTATAGGCAGCAAGTTATTTGTATTTCAGGTGGTAATTATTCCTGATTGATTTTTGTATATGAAAAACTGGCTGGTATTGAAGATAATACATAATATATATAGTCTATTCTCCAGCTTGACCTGCCACCAAAGAACCTTGAACTCTGCAAAAGAGATAGAGGTATGTGCCTGTATGCTCTTTTCTGTGTTACCAATGGATTACTACTGAATGTCAGTATCCTTCCATTTTGCTCTGAAATCTGTATTAGGGAAGCTAATACATTATTGCTAAATTGTTACAGGGTTTATCGAAAATTAGCATTTCAACATTTAATACAATATGATATTCTTAAAACTCTCAGTGTAACAGGTAAGGTATCCTAATATGTTTAAAAACAGTAATGGAAAATCCACTTGCTTTCAAAGATGTTTTGTTCTGTAAGTAAACTTGAAAGTTTTCTTCATGAGCGTTGATTGATGCAAAACAGTTCTGAAAAAATCTGCCAGTATTTTGGCAAATTTTGTTTCTCTGAGCTGTTTGTCATTGACAAGCATGACCACATCTGAGAAAATGATGACGTATTATTGAAAAGGCAATTATTCCTTAACTACTGTACTTCCTGAATAACCAAGCCAATTACAATTATTTAAAAATGTTAATTATTTTTTTTCTAAGTGTATATTGGAAAATACAAAATTTGGTAGGATAGGATAGCACATTTGTCCTTATGAGCTTTGGACAGCCATTTTTGTTTGTTTGTTTGTTTTTTTCCTTTGAACTGGTGAAGCAATGAGTGAATTATGTAACTCATTCCAAAAGCTAATAAACCTTTTATGCTACCCCAATGTGTAATCTGCTTAAGCAACATACTGAACCGAAGTGTATTTCAGAAGTGTTTAGGGGTTTCATTATAACTGTTTTTCATATCCCTCCGGCTGTCTTCATTTCTCTAAGAAATACTTACAGACAGAGTAGGAGGAAAAAAATAATACATTAAAAAGAAGAAAATATCTGAAAATTACCAACATTATTTTCTATTGCATTCCCTTCTCTCAAAAAAACCCCAAAATTTGCCACAGCTTTTTAGGTGGTATTTATGGATAGTTAGACTATAAGTAAATGTTATTTCCTATAAAAAGTGGGCTTTAATGTTCTAGAAATTTCATGTGGAGGACTGCATTACTGGACTTTATTGGGCCACTGCTTCTGGAGCAAGTATAGTCAGCTTGCATAGCAGCCTACAGTAACTTTGGAAAGAAAACTGTACTTTGACAAAACAAATGCTTGCTTGTTTGTTTATTTGTTTATTTGTTTGGAGGTTTTTCTGTCTGTTGAGTTTTTTCCCCACTCCTTGTCTCCCTATGAAACAATATTCTTCTGGAGATGATTTAGTGGATAGAATGAAAGTGGAAATTTAGGATAACATGTATAATGCATGAATTTGATAACCTTTATTGTAGTAAACATCATTATGCTTATTGAACTGTGAGCAATTAGCATGATGTTTCTTTTTTGAAAATTTTTAATTGACAGCCTTATCATAGATATTATTTCAGTAGGGAGGGATTTGAGAATGGGAGAAGTCTGACAAGACACCACAATTTGACATATGCAAGAGAGATGATTTGAAACCAATAACAAAATTCCGTTTTACAGGTATCATTCCAGGGGAGTGCCTTTGCTTTAACAAGGTTGCATGCACTGAATTTGCAGGGGAAAAAAAAGAAAGAAAAGTCTGTGGACTGAGAGGATAGTAGATAGAGATTTGTCAATGTTTTAAAACACAAATTTGCAGAAGTAGGCCTGTTGAATCCATAAACGGATTGGCTATCTTGGTTTCACAGCAGTATAATTGCTAAATACAGTACTCACATGTGCAGCAAGGAAAAGAAAAAGGTTGAAGTAGAGCTTTTAAAACATTTCTGTGAACTCAGCAACAACAATCAGTGTATTCAAAGGTAATAGAATTTTAAATGGAAGGTAAATACAAACACACTTGATTGGCATGAAGGAGAGTGGCAAAGCACAGCCTCAGTTATTCATGTCTAAAAAAATAAGGCTAGACCAAAGATGAGACAGAAATGCCATTTTCTCAAATATACTCAAGCGTACTCAAAATCAGTTCCGTGTTTGATGAAGAACATGGAGAGGCATGTTCTTCTTCCTGAGAGGAAGTTGCCAACCAAATTCAGAATCTTCACAACACAATAGCTCAGTGCAGGCTGAAAGGATGATGTTCAGCTTTCTCTGGAAGGAGAAAGGAGACCCTTGAGTAGTTCTCTCCAGGTAGAAGAAGAAGCTAAAGAAATCACAAGTTGTAGTTGTTACAATCAAACTCTAACAAGCAGTAGAATTTGAGTACAAGCTGAAAATAATACCAGAACAATGCTTGCTGACGTGCTACTCCACTGCATACTGTGGAGTGGCTATGAAATATTTCCAAGTATCTCTTAATGAAAATCAGGTCCATAGAAAAAGACCAAAAGCTACAGAGAGACAGTAAAAGACTTGAAGGGCTAACATTTGGCTTCTAAATGTGTATAGGCAATGTTAGACAGACCATCCTAATCTATTTCTATTTTAAAAGCTCTTTTTTCTTTAATAACATGGCCTTCTCTTTGTTACCTCCATTACAAAAGATGATACATAAATTTATAATTCAGGTAGTGCTTGTAAGTCTCTGCATCTGGATGTCTGTGATCGTGCAGCCCCCCAAGACACTTTGTGATCACAACATTGTGTTCTTATCTTGGTTACAAGTGCACTGAGTTGGGACATCCTGGCACTTTCTCGTCTTGGTTACAGGTGTAGTGAGTTGGGGTGATCAGGCACTCCCTAACCATACCTGGAACTCCTGCTGCCTAGATCGTAAGCTGATCTGGAAGGTACCAGAATTACCTGACAAGAGTTATGGCCCAAATGGGAAAAAAAAAGCACTGACCAAAGTCAATCATCTTGTTATCCTATAAATAGTGATCCTATGTGAGGCCCTTTGAGTTCTCTGGGATTGCAATAGGCTGTGATCTAGTATTTCCCTCTGAGCTGGAATGCCTCTTGGTAGACTTTGCAAAGATTCAAAGATCAGCTGCTGACAGATGCCAATGAAGGAAAAGAGTTCAAAGATCAGCTGCTGACAAATGCTGAATAAGGAGAAAAGTGAGTAATTCACTACAATTTGTGAAGACAGAAAAATCTTGATCATAGGTTAACCTCTGTATCTTTATCTCTGTGTGCATGTGTTTATTGTATGTGATTTGATTTAGGAAACTCTGTTCTAAGTTTTGTGTCAACCTTGCCATTTTCAAATCTTTAACTAAGTCACAATATTTTGATTATAACATTCTGTTGAATATTTTTTTAATTAGCTGATAATTGAGTGTTGTTAAATATCATGCAACCTAATCTTGTGATTTACTGTAAGTGTTAATAAATTGCTGCTACCTCAAAATTGTGTAAAAATTAATTTGTGACAAATTGATGTAGTCAGCAGGATTCTAAAATCAGGATTTTGACAACATCACAGTGTCCTGATCCTATATTAGGCTCATGTCTGTATATGTATCAGATTTGCTCACCTGCTTTTTATGCTTTTGTTGTGAAGGAAGAAACCTAAACATTTGCAATGAGAGGAAGTCTCAGTATACTCTGTCCACATCTCTGATCTTGATGAATGGAAAAGTAAGATCCTGGGACTCACCATGAGATATACTTAGTCAGTGCTTGTTTGAGAAGCTGCCATGGTGAGGTGTACACTCTCTGAGGGTATCCTTGCCAGAAGCAGCCATGCTACAAATATTAGGAAATAAATTTGTGAGCAAATTCCCCAAATAAATAGGAATCCTTAGGTTCTATATCAACAACCTTGATGCTTGAATTCTTAGTTTCCCAAGCTCCAGCTATCCTTATTGAAATACCTTAAATGAACTAGAGGCAAAAGTGAGGGGGTAAACACACTTAGTTCTTGCTGAGTCCACCAGATAGCATGGCTCTTCTCTGCTTCCACCCTTGTCCATACCACTGTGCGAGTCAGCTAGCTGTCAAGCTCTATGCATACGTCAATCCATTTAGTTCTTTGCAAATCAGTTCAACACTACTGCAATACAATGAAGTGCAACACAGAGTTGTCAGTTGCTGTATGACTGCAACACTGCTTTGTGATCGGAATACTAAAACACGTCTGCTACCTTTTGGAGGATGTCTTCATGTTTGACAAGCAGCTTAAGATAAGATTGCACATGAAAGGTAAATATCGTCCAGGATATTTACATTTAAAACACTCCCAAATATTTATATTACTGCCAGTTTTGGTAACTGTTAACATTTAAAGTTCTTCTAATTGATCTCTAAATACTTTATCAAACTTTTAAACAGCGTAGAGATGACTTTAAGTGTTTGGATTACAGTAGTTGTAACAGAAAGATAAGTGCTTGCTTATGTTGTATTGTTATGAAACCATAGATTACTGCATTTTCCCACAATGAGATAGCCCCTGCACAAACTTTTTTTAAAAAAAGTCAATTACTTGATCAGTCCTTAATTTTTTTTCCTCTGTTCACTCTCTGTTGGCTACATACTTTGTTCCTAATCAAATCATTTATTCAAGGACATGATGGTGAACTACTCACAATATTTATTCCATTATTTGTTTATTAAGTGCTAATCTGGGAGATGCAGTGTGAAGGAGTTTAGCTTTCAACCTTTAATAGTTTCCTTTAAGCTACTTTATCTTAGTTTTTAGTTATTAATTTCAATGTATCCAGTGCAAAGCTGTTTTCATGGTAAATTCCTTAGGGGGGGATTTTTCTAGGTATAAAAGTTCAAATTTCTCTCCTGAATGCACATACTACTTACTGTCCTGAAGACTCTCTGGTGGACCTCTTAAGGAGTGTTCCCATAACATCTCTCTCCCCCATGAAGTGAACAACCTTTTCATCAGAGAGGCAACAGGCACACCTCTGCCTCTCATTTCTGCAGTCAGTAGAAATGTGAGGAAACCCTTGCTCCTACAAGAAAATCATCTTGTGACCAGTGCTCCTGCCAGGTTGTGAAGGCAGGGTCAGGACCTTGTTCCAAGGTCATGAGGGCACCCCTGGGCCTGGCTGTCCCTGTCCAGGTCCCTGGGGCTCCCCTCACCTGCCCATGGCCCAGGACCCCATGTCAGCCCCATGGGGCTGTCAGCTCCTGCCCCAGTGCTGCTGCAACAGGGATGGTCCACAGCTTCCCAAAGCCCTGCCTTGCTGGGCCCACCCACAGGCCCATGTCCTGGCCTCAGCCTACCCCCATCCCCAGGGAGACGCTGGGTGCCTGGGACTGGGGCTGCCCTGGTGCCCCCCCTGGCTGCCCTGCTCCTGGCTGGGCTGTGGGACAGGCCCTGCTCCTGGCCCCGGGGAGCCCCTGGCCCTGCTGTGCCCTGACAACTGCTGCTTTCTCTGGTGGTTTCTCCCTTTCTATATTTTGAATGAAATTACACCTCTGTTTGTTTGTTTGCTTTATCTTATTTAAACAGAAAATTCCACAGCCATGAGCAGAGCCAGCAACATGGCAGCATCACACATGCCAGTGCACCGTTACCACCCGGGCTGCCACCTTCGCCTCCATTTCATGCACCTTTATAATTTTTACCTGCATGTCTTGCTGTTGGATGCTCACTCCGTTTCCTTTAACGCATTCTCCCCCTAGAAGTGCAAAGTGTCTCTGTGCCAGCTAGGAGTCTTGTCATGCTTACATTTTCTACGACCACTGAGAGAGTTTGTTTTCCCCACCACAGAAGAGCACTGTGCTAACCACTGTTTTGCACTACATCCACCAGACAGCCAATGACAAAATAGTGATGTAGATATTTATTACCTAGGGATTGGTCCCAAAGGATCACAAAAGTTCCCTGCAAATTATAAGCCTTGTGTTGCTGGGCTTTCCCATAACCCTTGATGTTTAATGGCTGACCTGTACAATACTGCGAAAGTTTTTTTTATTTATCTATATATTTAGTCTACTGTAATCTGTGATTCTCCAAACAACCATAAAAAGATTGGGATTGTATTCATTGCTAAATGAGAAAATCTGTACCTATTTCAAGAAATTTATTCATAAGTTATTGTGTGGAGAGTCTGTTGGGGAAAAACAGGGCTGCTGCTCATAGTGAAGATGTTTAATATGGAGTTGAGTTAGAAAGAGTTACTCTTGCCCTTAAATCCAAAATACAAGGAATCTTCAAAGCCTTAATTAAAAGCAGCTGAAGGAACAGATAAAGACACAAAACCCCATCGGAAGAGAGTTTTATACTAACTGAACATGAACAGCCTATTTTCTTTCTGCTTAAACAGGCTCTTATATCTGAACAACCAGATCAAAAGCCAACTGACTGAGTGCCAGTTCAACAGCTTTAGAGGCTTCTGCCATCTGCGGATGAGAGGCTGTCAGGTTTTTTAATCGCAGTGCATAGGCTGGGAAGGCAATACATCCCCTAACGGCAACTAGAGTGGAATGACTTGTGGCTTCCTCCTACTACACCAAAGTGGAATTATGACTCTGAACAACAGGCCATAAAGTATTTTATTATGTGGTCATGAGTGTCACTTTCTATGAGGAACAGAGTAGTAATTTAGTGCATTAAATTATCACTTTGTGAAATCACATGTAACAATGAGCTTTGAAGTAACTTTAATTGAAATGATCTCAAACTATACGGTGCTTTACCGCAGACCTGTTTGTCTGTGTGCGCACACTTGTAAAATATTCTGTTCACATGTGGAAAGCTAGGAAAACTGGTCCTGTTAATGCTCATGGTGCCAGAAGTCCACATGCTTCCTGGCAAATAAGGGAAGAAGAAAAAAAAAAAAGGAAATTCTAGTATTCAGGTCTACTTAATGTAATAAGAAGTTAATAAAATCTAACAGAGAATATCCCCTTACTGAAACACCTAGAATTTCAGCTAGAAAAGGGCAAGTTACCTAAAGTAAATCCCAATGGACTCTTACATACAGCAAAATCCATCTTAACAGTTAGTATATTTGGGTTCTGAGAACAAGATAAAAAAGTCAAAGCCAAGACCTCATCACATAAGTAAGAATTATCCTTTCTCCTTTCTCTCTGTTAAAAAAAAAAAAAAAATATCTTTGGCTTTTCATCTGGTGAGAAATGCAAATATTTTTAGGATTTTCTTTTTTTGCAGTGGGGCTTTTCTTTTATTAAAACTACCTCTCTCTTCTTGAAAACACGTAGCAAAATTTTTCAATGAATCATTGGCTTTATGCAATATTTTTAGTCCTTTTGTGATGGCTCTGTGCTAGCTCTTCAGTTCATTGACCAGACATGGATACATTACCAGAGATTAGAGTTGAGCGAGAATGTGCATAATGGAAAAAAATATTTCATCAAGTTTTCAGACTTTTCACAAATCAAAATAATTATCAGGCTTTTTCAGCCAGATGCAGTGAAAATGCATGTCTGTCTACTTCTGCTGCATTTGGTATATACAAAACTCTTATCCCCCTTTGGAAGAATTCAGGTTGCATATGTGTGCCTATATTGGGTTTGCGTGGCAAGGTTTTGGTAGCAAGGGGGGCTACAGGGGTGGCTTCTGTGAGAAGCTGCTAGAAGCTCCCCCTGTGTCTGATAGAGCCAATGCCAGCCAGCTCCAAGAGGGACCCACCGCTGGCCAAGGCCAAGCCAATCAGCGCCTCTGTGATAACATATTTAAGAAGGGAAAAAAACAAGTTAGGGAGAGCTTTTGCAGCTGGAGAGAGGAGTGAGAAGATGTAAGAAACTCTGCAGACACCAAGGTCAGTGCAGAAGGAGGGGGAGGAGGTGTTCCAGGCGCCGCTGCGGGGGACTAGGTTAAAACCAGGAATGAAGTTGAGCCCGGGAAGATGGGAGGGGTGGGGGGAGGTGTTTTAAGATTTGATTTTATTTTCTCATTCCTCTACTCTGTTTTGCTCGGTAATAAATTAGATTAATTTTCTAAGTTGTCTGGTTTACCTGTGACGATAATTGGTGAGTGATCTCTCCCTGTCCTTATCTCGACCCACGAGCCTTTCATTATGCCTTTTTTCCTCTGTCTAGTTAAGGAGGGGGAGTGATAGAGTGGCTCTGGTGGGTGCCTGGCCTCCAGACGGGGTCAACCCACCACAGTGTCCCAAGTCTCTTTGTAATGTGAGCTGAAGATTAAATAAAGCCTTTCTAACTCCTCTTCAGTTCCTCCTCAGTTCTCTTAACTAACAGCTGTAGCAACCCACAGATTGGTTTGTTTTCAGCACTGCAAGCACCATCTTTCATTCTACTGTGATAAACAAGCAAACAAACAAATCAATGGATTGTGATAAATTTAAATTCTGGGAGAGGGTGGGTTGCCTTTACCTGAAATATTTAGCCCCAGGTGTGAAATGTAAGTGCCTATTGGTTTCAAGCTTTGTTCCTCCTGAGAGGTCATTATGCCTACTAAGAAATCTTGGCTCATTGCTGATATGGAGTACTGCAGGAATGGGCATAGCAGATCATGCTCAAAAGGTCCTTGAAGGAATATTTGCTCGAGCAGCATTCCTATCCTGCTTTTTGAGATATAGAAAAATAAAGGATTCTACTAACATCTCCAGTTCTGGTTGAGACCTTAGAGTTTGAACATCTATGACACTATAGACTTCCTACACAAGTGGCAGAAGGAATTGTTTCGCTCAGTCAGAACATTTCCATAAAATCATAAATGCTGTAAGAGCTTTAAATCAGCTAGTAGTGAGATCCATGTAAGGTATTTCACAGCAGTAAATGAGATCATTTTCCTCATGAGTTGATCAATATGAATTGACAGCTCAATGGGCTGCTGACTGACAAAGAAAGACAAAGGTGTCCTTGACTAATACCTCCTTGTCAAATAGAGGAGTCATATAGCTTGGCCTTAGTGCTGCTCTTACTCAGTGGCACTAGGGACCTCTGTGCTTCCTACAGCAGAAGGAACTCAGTCTCTGAGTTCCCACTCTGCTTTAGTACCATCTTTGCTAGCTACAGCTTTTCTTTCAGTGTTCTCAATGGTATGCTTCGTAGCAATGATCATTTCTCTGGGCACTGAATTATAGTAGATACTAATGAGTGCAATCTCTCTCTATTTTATTCCGTGCCACAAGTTTCAAGAATTGCCAAGTGCTGAAATTGGACTATTCCTGTTAAAGCATGCCACTTCTTTCTCCCAAGAAACACAGACCCAAGAAATTGCAGGTCCAATACAGACCTGCAAGCCAAGAGTGGATATCAGGAGGAGATCCTTAATTCCAATTTACACACAGCTGCAGTTATAAGGTTGAAAAAGAATTTCTGGGTTGCCACATATTTTCAACAGTGTCAATGTCTCTGGCTGGAAACATTCCATATTCATTCTTCTTTTTCCCCTAAACCTTTCTGAACAAATTCTATGGATAGTGAACTCTGCCCCTTTCTGTAGAATTTTATTGACCGCGTACAGTCTGAGAATATATTTCAGCAAATAGACTTCTAGACTTTTCCAAAGGGTTTCCTGAAGACAAACCATGCTATTTGGAGTTTGTGAATATAAAATGCTCATCAAGCATTACTTCCAAATATAGTTATATTAGCTGGGATATCAGATGTTGTTAGCAAGCTCCCTTGTGTAACTCAAGGAAATCATGACTGATTTCTCAATACTGCTGTCTGTCCAAGAATTACAATTAGGTAGACTTAAGTATTTTAAATTAGGACATGAAAATAAATTGACCATAGAAATGCCTATGCCAGGTCATAATGCATCCTCTTTTTCATTTTTCCTCTTTTTCAATAGTCTCCGGTTCTCAGTACAGTCATTGAATGGATAGAATCTCAAGAGACATTTTTCCTATATTTTACCAGGTTCTACAAGAATATGTTTTTTAAAAGCCTGTAACCTTGAATGTGCCTTGAAGAACAAATTCCATCTAACACAAGGAACAACCTACTTGAAGCTGACTGCAGCTTCCACATGGCCTTTCAAAGAATACTGAAAAATTAAACAATTATGAAATTGTATCACAAATGAGGCTGTAGTATAAACAGCGGTGTACGTGTTACCTCTGTCTACTTCTTCTCATTAAATCATTTGGATCATTTTTCTTGGTTTCTTAATCGTGTACCTCAAAACCTCAGACTGCCACTGAATATTTGCTGTTCTTTCTATTTTGTCAGTTGGGTCCAATGTGTTGACATTGTGCAACTGTATGCTTTTTTACAGTACATACTGCAGTATTTATTTATTTTTTCCCCCTACTTGTTGATTCCTAATGTCTTGGTACATGAGTATATTTACATTAATAGTATGTGGGTGCTGAACTGGGGAATGGAATTCTACCTCATCTCTTTCCCCAGCCTCAATATGATCCATGCTTTATGAGGTCGGCTCTGATTCTTTCTCCTTTTTTCCCTTACCTTTCCCTCTGCATAACCACTGCATTCAGTTGCAGTAGACACATAAAAATCATGTGCTTCACAAAATAAAAAAATTAAACTTAACCCATGTCAAGAGATGAACTAATAAATGCCTATACCATTAGATATAGGCATGTGAGAACAAGTTTGGTATACCATTTGAAGTAAAAAAAAAAAAACCAAAAAACCAAAAACCAACCCACAGCGTCACAGAATAGTTGGGGCTGGAAGGCGTCTCTGGAGATCATCTGATCCAACACCCTGCTCAAAGCAGGATCATCTAGGGCAGGTTACACTGGACTGTGCCCAGTTGGGTTTTGAACATCTCCAAGGAGAGAAACTTCACATCATCTCTGAGCAACAAGTTCCAGTGCTTGACCACCCTCAAAGTAAAAAAGGCTTTTCTTATGCTTAAATGGAATTGCCTGTTTTTCACTTTGTACCCGCTGCACTGAGAAGAGGCTTTGTCTTCTTGACTTCCTTCTGTTAGGAATTTAGGCACATGTATAAGATCCTACCACCACTCTGAGCCTTTTCACTTTGAGGTTAAATATTCTGGGCTCTCAAAGTCTCTCCTCATATGCCAAATGCCTCAGTCCTTTAATCATATTCATGGCCCTTCACTGGACTCACTCCAGTATGTCCATTTCTCACTTGAATTGAGGATCCCGGAACTGGACCCAACAGTCCAGATGTGTTTCACCAGTACTATGAAAAGGCAAAGGATCAGCTCCCTCAACCTGCTGGCAGTGCTTCTCCTAAGGCAGCCCAGGATGCTGTTGTGTTGAAATATTGTCATTCTAGACCTCTTTAAAAACACAATATATTTTAAGACACAGTATTTAAAAAAATATATTTCAAGGCACTTATATTTGCCCTTCATATATGCTGTTAGGATAGGTGTATAGGCATTTTTCCTATCTGAATGATATCTAATTTTGTAGGAAGTCTTCTTCACAGCCTTTGGCTATAATTCAGACTTCAAGAGATAAAGACATGAATGAGAACTCTGGCATTATTATAGCACAAATGGCATTTCTAAGTTATGGTCTGGATGTGATTTTGTAAGAGTTCTTTACAAGGTTATAGACCATGTAGACAAGTCCCCTCCTTTCTCCTGCAAAAAATAAGATATTAAACAGAATATGATTTCTAATTAATAATCCATTCGTATTTGGATTTAAATCTCTATGTCTGATTTAGAAGCCCAAAATATTTAGGTTTCAATATAAATATTTCCAAGTTGTTCAAACTAAATTACATTAGAATTTTGAGCTCCTATCTTATCCTTTATTATATCAAAATAAGACATCACAGTATTTGATTGCTGGAAAATAAATTCCTGATCACATCAGTTACAAGCTTTCCAATAACATATTAATAAAAATAAACATTAGAAGAAGAGCAAGTCATTTACTACAGATTTGAAATACCAATGATCATTTCAAAATCTACTATTGAAGAGCTGATGTTTTAACGTATTAACTCTTTTTTCTGTTTGTTTGGGGTTTTTTGTTCTTACCATCAATAAATACCCAGCTGGTCATTATCTGTTGGTAAGCTTCATTTTAAAGAGGTTTATAGTTTACACTGAATTTTCTGACTACCTCTGACTTTTCACAGAGATTATATAAAAATGGCTAGGAAAGAACAAATATTTGGAATACAAAAAAAGAGAAAAGATAGTTTCCACAGAACAGGAAAAGTTAAACAGTGATGAATGAACATGTGTCTATCATGAGTGAGCTCAACTGCTTTAAATGAGCTCAATGTTGAGAAATAGAGAGGAAATTTGGAATAAAATTAGGCCAAAAATGGACAGCCCAAAGATGCTAACAGAAAAATAAAATGGCCTAACACAAGTGACCAGAAATGATTTCTGTTCCCGGATGCATCATCAAATTGCTTTGTAATCATAACCTTTCTGTACAGCAGCTTCTCCATCTGCAAAAAGGTGGTATATCCTTTGAACATTTACTGTGTGCTTTGAGATATGTTGATGCTACATAAATGTGAAATATTAGTATAGCTAGCACCGCAGTAGTGCCTGAGATTTTTCAAATCACATCATAAGTGTCCCAAGCATAGGTATAAGTGTGCCACCTATGCCCAGTATTGCTTTGCTCCTCATGCAGTTTACTGAACTGTTCAGTCCAAGGGAAGTATTCAAATGTCAGACCATAGCACTAATTGAATTTCCCCACCAAAAGCTGTCAAATCTTTATTACAAAAAATAATCCAGTAATTTATATTGCAATGCATTGAATAAAATAACTACCCAGATCCCTTCAGCATATAGTAATTACTCTTTTAAGTTACTTTGAAATGTTATAAATAAATATTATACAAATATTATTTTAATGTATTTATTCATATATATATATGTTGTATACATAGACACACACACACATATATAATAAGTCCTGAAAAGAGAATTTCTGTTTATCTCTTTGCAAACAGTCCTAATAATGAGGCAGAGACATAAAAGTATTGGGGATAGCTTTTGTTGGCAGTGACACCAATTTTATCTTGTCGTATGCAATGGTAAAAAAAAAAACAACCCATGAAACAACGAGAAAACCCTATGTACTGAGTCAACATTCTTATATGCCAAACTTAGAAAAAAGTAATAAGTTCAAAAGAATAGGTGATGGCAGTATGAAGGGGTATGAGAATTACATTGACATAAAAAGTCTCTTCTGTTTTCTTCTTTTCCTTTTCCTTGCCCAGTATCTCTCATTCTTTTCTCTTTGTTTCTCTGACTTATTCTTTCCCCCCACAGATCTCTCTGCATATATTCCTCTCTTTCTCTAAGTCGTCTATATCTCTATTTTACCCTCCTCTTTTGAACATGAGGACAGCTCTTTTTGTTTTTATTCCTAGGTTTATTAGAACTCTATATTCTCTATGGCTCTCTAATTTCTCCCCCTACCCCAGCAAAATTCAGCTTACATGCCAAGATACCAGTGTTGGTACCCCAGCATTAGTGTTAACATGAAATATTTGGTTTAGTATCTATAATTCAGACTGGCTCTGTCCATTTCTAGTTTTAACCAATGAAACTTTTATGGTACCTGCCATAGGAAGTTGATTAGGAAGGAAAAAGCATCAGTCAGCTATTGTCTCCTGACTTTGGAGTTACTGAGTGCATCACTTCTGATCATTTGAAGCTAGTCAGGATTGCTCTTGAGGGCTCAAATTATTATCATTATGTTAGAAGACCGCTACCAATCAATCATTAAGGTAAAGTCTGTACCTTAAAAGACAAGTCGGTAGAGCATTTAGCTTACACATGGTCTATTCTGTAGCTGCTGCAGCCAGGAATGGCTACTAGATAGATCAGAAAAGAGGAAAAAAAAATCAAAATTAGAACACCATTTAATCAATATTAGAAACTAGTACCGAAGTAAATCTTTTTCTTTTTTTTTCTTTTTTTGGACAGGCATTGTCTAGAAGGCTTAATGATATTAAAAATTCTTCAATCATTTTTTGAGTGAGATTGGTGTGTATCCTTATTTTGAAAGATAGTCTAGGATAGCAAAAAGAGAACCATCTGTTTTATGGAGGATCCAAAAAACACATAATAAGTATTTCCTAATGAATTCAGATTGTTTGCTTTCTATATGTATGCACAGAGGTTGCTCCTTTTAACATGTACATCTACTCTATTTCCAGGAATCAGTAGGATACTAGTACTTAATAAACAAAGAAACAAATAAAAGCGTAAGAAGATTGATGGCCTGATGGTCATAAAATAGCTTAATAAAATCTAGCCCAGAGTCATAGTATGTCTCTTCTTAGAAAAAGGCAGAAATACCAAGCTTTTGGCTTTCCTTGAGGATAGCTAAGGTATCTGTGTAGCATGTATAGACATTTTGACAGTGGCCAAATATTGCCACAATGCCAGAGTGTTTCACTGAGATCACCCTTTGGAAAATGACCAACCTCAATAACTCATTTTGGGCAAGTTCCCACATCATCAGCTCAAGCACATCTTTGCTCGCAGTCCTAGTGAAGAGCTCTGTGCAGCCATTTTGGTTTGTCCTCTTTCTGCCAGAGATTCCCCTCACAAATCTGACTCTTTGGGCTGTGTGACTCTAGCCCTGGGGCTGAAGAGCAGCAGCGTGTGGCTGTTAAACCAGACCCTTTTAGAACTGTGTTTCATTAGAAGAGCTAATAAGGGGAATTGTGCAATGTTGGTATTCAGCATTGCCCTGTTTGAGAAGAATATAAATCACATGGGACAGAGAAGCACATTGCCTGTGTCAAACAAACCAAGTGTATTGTTTTACTTAGGAGAAAAATGGGATTTGAATACTATCGCATCTCAGTGAAGCTGGGTAGTAATGAAGCTTAGGTCCACAAAAGACTCATTCTGTTGTTAAGAATGAAAGGGGAAGGAGAAATAGTGCAAGCAGGAGTTGCAATGCTGGGGTCACAACCTTGACATCAGCCACATGGAAGAAAAGAAAGGATTTCAAGAATCCTGAAAAAAAAAAAAAAAAAGCTGGGGGGAAGAAAAAAAAAGGAAACAAACAAACAAAACCCAAACCACAGGAACCTGAGCACTGTCTACAGCGCAGTGATAACTAGTTGAGATCAAACAGCTACTGAACTCTGGTAACTATTAATTCTGCCAAGAAACAGGGAGCAACCAATGTAAGTAAATTAAATTAAAGCAAATGGATGCATGCTACAAATGGGGCAATTTGTCCAAAAGGCTGTTGAAAAACGTTAATGAAGATTTTCTGCAGGGTAAGCTGGTATAATTGTACTGCAGTGTATATTGATTATACAAGAGAAGAAATCTAAGCTAAAACTTCATGCTGATAATACCTTGTCAAGAAGGGTTAAATGATGTTTCTTGAACTATTTATATTGGAAATTGAAATACTGCTGCCATTTTTTATGCTTCTTTTCTTATTTTTCATTATGAATTTGGGACAGCAGTTAGATATCATCTGTAATCATCTATGTTGCTGGTTGATTTTACAAACAAAATTTTATATCATTGCCAGGATATAGCCTTTGTAGCTGGAGAGAGACACTTAAGCCATTTAAAATCATCAGAACTTCAATGGTAAATGAAAATTATACTCCTCCACTTTCTAAAAATATCTATTCAAAGCAAGTGAAAAAAACCCAGTCTTTAGGGTGATAAAGTTCTTCTAAAACAGAGCTTAGCATTAATCTGTTTGAAATATTATTATCTTTTTTTTTTTTTTTAAGGTGGTTAGTTCTTTTCTGTTGGAATGCTCTGTTTTTAGACTATATGGAAAGGAAAAGAAAGGAATGACTGAGCATAGCTACACTGCATTTAGAATAAAAAGGCTTGTGATCAGTGGGTGAATTGCAATCTCTAAACTGGTTAACGACCATTGCATCTGCTCTCAATCAAGGTGCAAGATACATACACTTATCCCATCTAGATGTTTAAGCAACAGAACACAACATCTGGTGTAAGACCTCTTACACTAAAACATGCCAGTGAGTCACCAAAATTCCAGATGACAGTTATTGCTCCTTAGTCAAGTACCAGGACTCAACATATTGGCTTAACAAGAAAGTATTGTGTCTTCAAGGAAATAAAATCATTTTTACTATAATGAAGATATATGGCTAGCTTATGATTTCAACAAGGAGGAAATAAGGTTATCCTCAGAAAAATTAAAATACATCTGACTTTCTGGGGCACTTCAAAGTGGAAATTGGCTTAAAAATTAAGACTTTCCACTAAGATGAAGTATTATGCTGATGAAGACTCTCTGGCAGGAAGAACCTAAGAGATCAACTTGTCAGAGCAGAGCAGCATCTGGATCTGAATGAGACATCTTCTGATCTAACAGGAAGCATGTGTTGATTAAGCAAATTTTCTCTTTCACTTTCTCACTCATCTTACAAAAACATCAATAACTTATGCAATTGTTAACTGTGTGTTGTGGTTTAACCCCAGCTGGCAGCTAAGCACTACACAGCCACTCGCTCAATCCCCCCCAGTGGGATGGGGGAGAAAATCAGAAGAGTAAAAGTGAGAAAACTTGTGGGTTGAGATGAAGACAGTTTAATAGGTAAAGCAAAAGCTGCGCATGCAAGCAAAGGAAAACAAGGAATTCATTCACCACTTCCCATGGGCAGGCAGGTGTTCAGCCATCTCCAGGAAAGCAGGGCTCCATCACGTGTAACAGTTACTTGGGAAGACAAACTCCATCTCTTTGAACATCCTCCAGCTTTATATGCTGAGCATGAGATCATATGGTATGGAATATCCCTTTGGTCAGTTGGGGTCAGCTGTCCTAGCTGTGTCCCCTCCCAACTTCTTGTGCACCTCAAGCCTACTCACTGGTGGGGTGGTGTGAGAAGGAGAAAAGGTTTTGACTCTGTGTAAGCACTGCTCAACAGTAACGAAAACATCTCTGTGTTATCAACACTGTTTTCAGCACAAGTCCAAAACATAGCTTCATACTAGATACTATGAAGAAAATTAACTCTATATTTCAGCCAAAACCAGCACACTGTGACACTGCAATGAGTTATTTGCATTGTACTTAAGGTAAGCATTACTTCAATTGATAACAGTAAAGACTTCCTTACCAAACACAGTGGTAAATCCAGAAACTCAGAATAAAACATCTTGAACACCCAGTTCTCCAGCACATTCCTTCATTCATTTAAAAGGCTGCAGTGTAGCCATAGTTCAGTACAGAGGCCAGAAGAGGAACTAATACTACAGTCTTCAAGAAGGTGTGTCTTCTAGTGAAAAATAACACCCAGGAAGACTCTTCAGCATACAATGAGAGCTCAGAGTGGAAACTTGAACTGCAAGGGCTGCCAGGGCATATACAAGTGGTGCCTCTGTATCTCTGGACCCCTTTAGCTCACGTGCTGACGGAGGTGAAACAAAACACAGTGAACTTCTGCTGCTTTTCCAAATGTATTGCACACATTCTGCGTGCAACCATTAGAAACCTTTTGCAAACTATTGTTTGGTCCAGGTTGAGGGGAGGGCTCTCTATGCAGCATGAACAACGATCAAACACGATCACCAGTCAATATTTCAAATGAAACTGCTTTTTTTCTACTGGCACACATAAGATGGGGTAGATTTCTCAGTGAATGAATGAGAAATGCTCACCTGTGACTGTCACTTGTTGCGTACACTGTACTGGATTTTTTAACCTTAAAATAGAAGCTCTTAGGCAGTGACGTATACTCTGAAGGTTCAGCTGAGATAAGTACCAAACTCCAGGTACCTTTCAGAGTTTCCCGTTGCTCCTTGTCTGGGCACTGTTATTGAATGATTACCAGGAGGACAAAAATCTGAGGTCTTTCAGTAAGGAAAAAATAATCTTTTTTATTTTTGAAGCCTGAATTTCACAGCTGCTTCATCATTCACATTTTCTTGAAGAGGTTCTACATCATTCAGTCATAACAAGATTTTAATAAAGCACTGGATTAGAAGTTGACATTGTATAACCTAACTTGAGCAGAGTCAAGTGGCTGCACATAAACAGGTGCAGGTCAAATTGAAAGAAAAATGATGGATGTTAATTTTAGTATAAATTAGCCCTGGAAAAGCAGCAAACTTTATGAAGTTGACTGACAACATCAGAAGAAAGCATAGTGAACACAATTATGGACTACTTCGTTATTAGCTAGACCCTAAGACAATTTCAGCAAAGGTAATGAGCAATGGCAGAAAGCTGCAGTATGTTTATTAAATTCAATTAAAGCAAAAGCTTAAAGATCAGTACTTAAAGTGCAATAAAATTCTACATATTTTGGGACTTAGCTTGGATATTTTCCTATAACAAATATATTACAGGAGGAATTGAGCAGAGAAGAGGAGTGGAGGAAGCAGAAGAGGATGGAAAGGTAACATCAAAAAGATTGTGCAGCTGGTAAGAACAGAGAAGCAATACATGGAGGGGGGGAATGTGACAGGATGTCATTTAATTGATTAAAGTTATAATAAAACTGAGCAGACATGGTGTAAACCAAAAATGTAGGAGCCAAGCAAACAGCTGACTGTAGAGTATAACCTACAATAGCAATTACATGTGAGCTTTGCTGGTGAAAATACTCTAAATTGTGCAACTCTGCAACATGGGAAGGTTGAACTCAAAAAGAAAGAACAGCTTTCCATACTAAAGATATAGCCTTTTAACTTCATTCTGCTGGTCCATTAGACTAAAATATTTAGAGTATTATATACTATTACTTCCATGCTAATTCTTTATGTAGACACTAGAGGATCCATAGGTACTGAGTGATAGTACCAGAAAGAATATAATTCATCACTAGGGAGACAGCTACTTTGAATTTTCATGATAGAAGCAAAGTATTTGTTTCTTACTTTGCTCAGTTTGTACTGTTAAAAAGAATGGATCCTGCATCCTCCACAGATGATGGTCCAAATAGACAGGGAGTACAGCAGTAGCTTGCGGAAGGGGAGAAGACTTTTAAAGACATGAAGGAAAATATTTGAGAACTAATAAGTTACATAGAGTGGCCCATGATATGATTTCATTCTGTACTCCTAAGAAGGTTTAGGGTTTGTACTCTTATTCTGAACATTACTCATTTAGAAGAAACTGAAATACAAATCGTCTTCACAAGCTGTGTCCTGATTACTGAAACTCAAGCCCACATTAAGAGCTGCAGCAAGCTAGAACACAGTGATCCCTCTCCCTGCAGGAGATGAGGTCCATAGCCAAGCTACTTCCATACAGCGTGCTGAGGCTTGTGAATGCAATAGGACATGCAGAGGAAGCAGATGACTGAGATGAGAGAAAAGAGACACATTATGCTGATGAAGGCTCTCTGGCAGAAAGGATCTATGAGATTTAAACTGATGCATAGGGTTATTCACAAAGAGGAAGCTTTGACTGCCAGCTTGTCGGGAGAGAACAGCAAATCTCTGAATGAGAGGTCTTCTCTTCCAACAGGGAGCCTGTGCTGAATTGGACTGGCAGGGTAAAGATATGACAGAAGAGATGCAGTAATAGGGTAGGCTGGTCAAAAAATTTAGTGGTAGGGGCAGAGAGAAAAACGAGAGTAAATCTGAACAAATCTGAAAAAAAAAATTCAAAAAAAAACCCCAAGAAAAAATGGAAAAGTTTAATGTGTCTGCCATTACAATAAGAGCCCAACTAGAGTTTGCATGGTCCTGAGAAAGGCTGGCTAATAATAGATCCTTTGGAAAATACTACTGCAATTAAGCAATCTCAGTTGTGGCAGAGGAAAAATTGAAATGAATAAATAAATAAAAGGCAGACAAAAAAGTGCTCCAAAATTTGCTTTAACTTTATCAAGAGACAGCTCCAAATACTCAACTCAGGTTTTATGCTTTATGTTTCAAATCCTACAGCTAAACTATTATATCCCCCAGCAATGCTGACAGCAGCATTCTGACAGCATCTAAATTTATTGGACCAGAAGCATCTCTGATCACCTAGATATACAATGTAACTAGGACCCCAACATCTCTCAGACTCACAAATGAAAGCAAATAGTTATTATAGTCTTGCCCATTCCTGGGGCATCAATGTACTGCACTGAGACAAATCTCATAGGGATGTTCATACAAGGTAATACAAAATGAAAAATCTTACTTGTAAGCAGTTTTCAAATGAGCCACACAGAAGAAAGATATTCAACAAAGAGGTTTCCTAGTGCAAGGTCTGTTGAAATTAATATCAGCCTGAACTGGGCTGTATACAAAATACATGTACAGGATTTTGATTTTTCTGAGTGATGTATTCATTTTATGAATCCATAGGTCACTTTTTTAAATGAAATTTGGTAGTTAAATAATTGTCAATTTATTTGCAGGCACAGAAATAAGAAAATGTGGATGTTATGAGACTCGGTGATGGTTAGATTTTGGGGTTGGACACAAATATATTGATTTGTAGATAAACGTGAACTAGAGGTAAATGGGTATCATGACTCAGGGCCATCAGTAATTGCATCAAGGTTCAAGAAGTAAATCTTTCTTAGCATACAATACTGAGAAATTAGTTTTTCTTTTTCTTTTTTTTTGTTTATGAACAGATCATAGGAATTGATGAGTGTATCAATATGTACACAACGGAGTGATGATGTTTCTGTTCAAAACATAGATGTTGCCCGAAAATTTCATAAAGTTTCTACCTCTTGCCATTTTACTTTGTCCAAAGCTTTTAAATGAAATGTGTAGAACTTCTAACAACTCTCTCAAACATTAGAAAGTATTAAATGAACTTCACGTTAGATTATTTATCTTTATTTGTATGTCCAATGTTTAATTAATTTAGATACCTGGAATTATATTTCTAAAGGATTAATAAAACCAAATGATAGCTTTTTACAAACAGATTAGGCAAAGAAAGAACCAAAGAAAATTTTACAGAGGTGATAATTTTGCCACTGTGCCATTAACAAAAAAAGGTTGGAATGCAAAAAATATGAATTTAAGAATATGAACTGGTTACTACAGAGAAAATGGGTTGACAGGTCAAGTGAGGAAAACACTATAAGAAACAATTCTGCACCACAGACCAGCAGTGTGAGAGGTAATCTAGCAATTTGTCAAGATAGATGCTGTTTTCTTCTTTTTAGAACTCAAACATGTCATTAAAGTCTCAGTTTGGAGAAATGTCTCAGTTCCAAGAAAAATTATAAAGCCCAGTCCCCTGCAGGAGTCTTTAATATGATCACTAAAAAAAGATCTCTGGCAAGCTGGTAATATTTAGCTGAACTTCTCTGAAACACCCTTCATGAGTAAGCCACTCTCAGACCCTTACTCACTCAGACTCCAAGGTTTCTCTAAGATGCAGCTGATTTCTTTCATGAGCTGCAAAATACTTCCATGCCATTCTGTCCACTAATATCTTCTAACTGTGCAACATATCCTGCCCTAAATACTTCAAATAGCAAGACCAGCATTCATAGCATAAAGTCAAGGATGTCATTATTATCATTCTCTTCATCTTCACCAAGAACTTTACTTTCAATAAGGAACATGACCTCTAGATAACAGGCGCAAAACTAGGACAATCTTTTAATATGTCAACTTGAGAGATTTTAAATAGTTCAATTGCCAAGTCTATATGATACTTAAAATACCCATTTGATTTATCCTCATCTGGATTAGAAACCTGGCCTGTCCTATCAATTTCCAAAACACAAGCAATGACCCGTTATCACATTGGTTTTGTAATACCATGATATCAAAATTACTTTCCTAGACCATGCTTATAATAAGTAAGTGGGAATTTGCAAACTACAACACGCAGAAAACTCAAAGCCCACCTGTCTCTCACCCTTATAAAGCCAGCAACAATCTTCATCAAGCCAAAAGAAGCTATAATGCACTGTCAGCAACTCAGATTACATCATATTTTCTCTGAGGGAAACACATGAGGTCCACAATCTAAAAAGCTCATACCTAGTAGAAGCATTCCACTAGAGAATTAGATTAATATTTTAAAGGTGTTTTACTGTTTTGAACCATGTTAGAATTTAATTCAACACAAGAAGAACTCCATGTCCTCACCCTGCTGCCACTCCCCCAGACGCACACCAGATTCTGTGCTGGAAAATGAATTCTTCCAACAGCTTTGTCACTAAATTCATCTTTCAAAACAAGCTCTCCAGAGTCTGATGTGCACTGAATAAATCCAGGTTGTGCCTCAAATAATAATTTAAGCTTGCCAAAGAACTCCAGAACCACTGCAAAAATACTCCCTGCAGCAGAGCCATCAAAATCCTCAGATTTTTTACTTTCATTTCTTGAAGGATATATTTCATCCAGTGTACTTAGTAACATTATTGAAATTATGTGTGTGGAAATAAACAACCGTTATGCTCCAGAATAAACTCATACAATCGATGAAGGATGGAATGACGGAGCCACCAGTAGGGGAAAACTGTTCTGATAAAATAATTTCTTGATTGTCTCAGTCTAGATCTTGATAAAATAGCTTACAAAGATGAACTTTGGAACTATGTTCATAATTTTATGAAATAGCAAAAATCATGGATTCAATAGGAATACTGATTCTAGGGCATAAGTAACGACCCCCTCCAAACACACACACACACATGCATGAACAATGTGCAGTTAACCTATATTTTAGCTGACTCTTTCTCCCCCTTTCTGGCAGATAACTATCTTATCTCCCCCACTTCACAGAATCGTAGAATCATGGAAGCATGGAATCATGGAATCATAGAATCATAGAATCACAGAATGGCCTGGGTTGGAAAGAACCTCAAAGATCATCTAGTTCCAACCCCCCTGCCATGGGCAGGGACACCCTCCACTAGACCACGTTGCCCAAAGCCCCATCCAACCTGGCCTTGAACACTTCCAGGGATGGGGCAGCCACAACCTCTCTGGGCAACCTGTTCCAGTGCCTCACCACCCTCACAGTAAAGAATTTCTTGCTTATATCTAATCTAAATCGACCCTCCTTCAGCTTAAACCCATTACCCCTTGTCCTGTCACTACACTCCCTGATAAACAGTCCCTCTCCAGCTTTCCTGTAGGCCCCTTCAAGTACTGGAAGGCTGCAATCAGATCTCCCCGGAGCCTTCTCTTCTCCAGGCTGAACAACCCCAACTCTCTCAGCCTGTCCTCATAGGGCAGGTGCTCCAGCCCTCTGATCAGCTTCGTGGCCCTCCTCTGGACTCTCTCCAACAGCTCCATGTCTCTCCTGTACTGGGGCCCCCAGAGCTGGACGCAATACTCCAGGTGGGGTCTCACAAGAGTGGAGTAGAGGGGCAGGATCACCTCCCTCGACCTGCTGGTCACACTTCTTTTGATGCAGCCCAGGACATGGTCGGCTTTCTGGGCTGCAAGCGCACACTGCTGGCTCATGTCTAGCTTTTTATCAGTCAACACCCCCAAGTCCTTCTCCTCAGGGCTGCTCTCAATCCATTCTCTGCCTAGCCTGTAGTTCTGCTTGGGATTGCGCCAACCCACATGCAGGACCTTGCACTTGGCCTTGCTGAACTTCATGAGGTTCGTACAGGCCCACCTCTCAATAACTTCCATTTTAAAATCCCCTTTTCTCTCTTCTCTCTCAGATGATCTTGCTGATATAATATCTAATTAATTCTAAACCAGTTTGTTCTCAAAATGTATTTATCTTTGAAGTTTGCTTTTTCTGCTTCAGACCTGAAAGGCCTGCATGCCCAAATGCTTGGTTTGCTCCATATAATATACTATCTACTTACAAATTTTGCCCAGTGAGAACTTCTTTCCTCACTAAAACTTTTCAATTTTAACTGATCCTTATCAAAACTGAAGACCAAATCCAACTGTCATATTTTAGTTGTCTGAGTATACTGTTACCCATTCTTTACCTGATCTGTCTGAGTATCTCATTCCCTGTTTGTTGGTAGAAATATAATGAGCAGTGTTGTGCATGACATTGATGGCTGATGAACCACTCCTATAAAGCTCTTGAAATAAAAAAGGGATTATTGTTATTATCTAAGCTGACTTCCTGCTAACAAATAGCATAGTGCATTGCCTCCTTATTTCTGCAAAACAAGATGTTTTTGTTTGAGTTACAGAATATTTTTAAGGTACCTGTCTCATGATGACTTTGGTTTATTTCATCTAACTATGCCTACTTAAAAATTTGGCACATAGATTACATAGTCATGCAGGCTTCCCTCTGGGTTCTGTGGGCTCTATATTCACTGGTATTACAAATTTCTCCAGAAGATGATTCATCCCAGTTTGAAATAAGTGTTTAAGACAGGTGAGACAGATTGCTCCCAAAAGATTGAGAAGTTACCGCCTCCCTTGGTAACATGTTTGAGTCATTGGTTACAGCCTCACTTTACAAATATTTCACTGTTTTACTGATCTTAATATTCTAGTGTCAGACTTCAACCTTTATGTCAGTTCTTTACCAGCTTATTTTTTTTAAATTTTATTGGGAAGATATTTCTATGTAATATGCTGATAATACAATTGTTTCTTCTTTTATTAGACTCCAAACTTTTGCTTTGCTCAGGTAGATTAGCAGTCTCATTTAGACATCTGGAAACTTAAAGTTTTACAATCACTTTCAAGCTGAGTTCATAGATTCAATAAAGTAATTCATTTTCTTCATGAAGAACACTGACCAGATGGATATATTTATCAAGTAATCCTTTTAAAACCTTTAGAAATCTTTGTACAACCTTCTGTAAATTGCAACTTGAAAAAAAAAAAAAGAAAGAAAAAAAAAGTGCTTGTCCCTTTATTAAATAATAGCTTTATTCTGGCTGTTTTCCAGTCCTTACAGACCTTACTCAATCAGTGGGAGTTTGTCTAACTTTTTTTATGGTATTTCATCCTGCTTCGAAGTATGTTGTGGAGTCCTTATCAATTAACTGCTTCTAACATTTTGAACAATCATTCCTGGTCTACTCTGTAGACTTCCTACTTCCTCATGCTGTATAAGTGATATTGGCAAATATCCATTTTACTCATTTGTTGGAATAGAGGGAGAATAATTGTTTAACCCCTGATATGGGTCACATTTTTTATTATCATTCTCGATAAATGAGCTGCATAAGGCATTGAACAGACTACTTTCCTACCCTAGGGAAAAATTTGTATTTTATTAAAGCTATTGTCTTAAACTAACCCATTCTAATGACTGCCCTCCTAATCTTAGTGGAACAAGAAACAGTCTCACTCATGCAGTCAAAACAGCTGTACAGAAGTGTTTACATACAGAAGGGTTAAGCAGAAAAGGAGATCAATTTTCTGCAGTAGAAGTCTTGATTTGCACCCATTCAAAACTTTGGCTCTGCACTGGAAATTTAGGACAAATACAGCAGTGAATGCTGTAAGGAATTCTGATACACATGGTTCATCCATTATCAGTTTGTCTTTTTCCATTGAGGTTTTATGCCCATTTCACCTTTTTGTTTATTCTTTAAAGGTCTGATGGAGAGGAAATGAAGCTATGAGATGCAGGTCTGCCACAGGCCGGCCAAAATGCCCAGGCTCAGCATTTTGACATATCACCCTAGCAGATCAAAGTGTTTGTTCTATGCTTCTTTGGGTTTTGCACAAAAATGAATTTGCTACCATTGTATAATGAATGTTTGTAAAATATGCAGCAAGGACCTACATGTGTTTGTGTACAGAACTTTTTATTAAAGTTGATGGAATTAGATGATTCTAATTAACGGGAGTGTTACATATTTAGTATTTAACTGCTTATTTGTGTGCCATCTGATTTCTCATTTTATCAATAAAATGAACAGCAGAATTATTTTTGGTTGATAACTTTCCAGCTAAAGGTATTTAGCTGAAGCACTAAAGCTGCCAAGCCCACAGGTTTACACAGATTTAACCATCTCTGTTCTTTCTTGTTTCTCATTCTTGGCCACAGGTGTAATTCATTTAACTTGAGAGCATTGCTCCTACTCTTCTTTAGAGGATTGAGTTCAAATACACAGTCAACATTTTTTTTTTTTTTCCACTTGTCTTCTTTGAATGTAGCATAGACACAACATTTTAGGGCTGTATGGAGTAACTTCAAAGAATGGATTAACTGAAGAGCAGATGAAATTTTTCCTTGTATATGAGGAAAGCATACAGATTCTTTCCTTTTGCTTTTTCTCCCTGCTCCTCCCCCATTCAATGGAAAAACCCACATGCGACCAGTAAATAGGGCAGTCTTGACAGATTTTTGTATTGTAGCTGCCTTTTGACATGAAAACTTTTCAGCACTTCTTTTATGTAAATAAGGAGAAAAAACCCCTCATTATAACTTGCACACTAGACTGTAACACCTATGCAAGTTTACAGCTTGACTTGGAGAACACTGTTTAATAGGTAGTAATTGCATAACAGTATGGTATTATGAAGTGATTTTACTGGTGGTAACAAGAAGTGGTGATTATTTTGACCTAAACTGGTTGAGACTTCTTAAGAGCCAATGATAACAACGTGACTGATTTAGCTTCATTCTTTGCCTCAATTTCCATATCCATTCAAATATTCACCTAGTTCCTGTGATTGCTCGTTAAAACAGTAAAAAGTACAGTTCAATTACCACTATAAGCTTCCTCCAATAAAAGTCATGCTAAAAGAATGTGGTGTAGGAAGCCTACAGAATAAAGCAGAATTTAGCATTCCCAGAGACAGCTAATCCTGTATCTGCTCCTGAAGGTTATCTTGGTCCTTGCAGCTATGTGTATTCCAGTCAACACAGAAGAAACATATAGCTGGATTTGGATACCTTTGCTGCATAATGGATCCCAGTAAAGCAACAATTCAGCTGATGATTGTCCAGGCTGATAAAATAGTATAGAATCTCTAAAGTTTGCAAAAATAAGTGGGAGCTAGACTCTGTCTCCCTCGTCCCCAGGAATTTAGCTGCTTCCTCTAATGCAGTGGTTCCCAGTTCTTGCAAGATTCTTGCCAGCACAGGGTAGCTGGTTGCCCACACAGGGCTATGGTATCAGTCATTGACTATCTAAAAGTAATTTCCTTTAAGACAACAGCTTCCAATCTGTACCACAGCGTATGCAGATATTCAGCAGGAAACCTCTACCAGACCAGGATATTCCTCACCTATGGGAGCTGCTGTAGGCTTAGCCATTGAGGATGAACCAAAAGAAGCAGCGGTACCATACTATTTTGGACTCAAATGTGGTAGCACCTCCCTATGCACTAGACTGTGATAGATCAGCTTCAGAAAGGCTTGCAGCTGGGTACAGAATTTTTCAGACGTGTCTGCGGTGTTTCTGATTGCTACACGATCCTGTTCTGTTCATTGGCAGTTTCTCTGCTTTATTAGTTTCTGAGCCTTTCTCCTTACTCCAAGAGTTAGTCCATGCAGATATTTAACACATTGTTGCATTTATATATGAACTCTGGTGTACTCCGAGGGTTATCAAAACATGAAGCATTGCAGTGTGGAGGAGGAAGACAGTTCTTGACAAAAAACTGACCTCACACTTGAAACTGGAGCTGCACAGCCCAGTGATCAAGGCCTACTCGCTGTCCCTTAGATAAGATTCAGTGTGTCACTGTGATTGGCTAATTCAGGACAAAGTGTAGCAAATAGATCTAAAGATCATTGTGTTCACCTGTTAGATTTTGTCCCAAAATGGATGAGAAGTACTTTCACAGGCAGGTTCAACAGAGAGATGGTATAAGAAATTCTTCTTGTGCCTCTCAACTGCTGTCTTCCAGAGATCTAGTAACTGACTTCACTGATAAATCTAAATTTACTTTTCCTCAGTGTTTTTCTTCACTATATCATCTTTTTTTAGAAGATTAATAACCAAGGTAGCGACAGTTTAACTGTATAATCCTCTATTATTTCATGCTATATACAGTGAATAGCCAATTAAATATTTTCTTCATTCTTGTAACTTTTCACTCTCTCCAGTTGCGTCCTGGGGGTTCAGTTACATTTCATTGACAGTGTTCGAGTGAGGGCAGTCAACTTTCACTGGACCTACTAGATAGATACCTTTACTCACATTACTTGTTACAGAGCTCTGCTGGGTATTTTTACCTGGGTCTGCCCAGCCAGCTAGACTCTTCATGGCTGGGAGCCATGCGCTGCCGTGATGTGCTGCAGCTGCTCTCTGAGTTATTTGTTTGTTTGTTTGTTTCCCCTGATTAAAAATAAAGGTCATCTGAGTCCTTGTTCAAGCCTTCCTTTTTAATCAGGAGGAAAGAAGCAGGAACTCTTCTGTCAGGGACAGAGAACAGTGCAGAAGTGATCATTAGTGCTAGTTAACTCCTGTTTCATAGTTCTGTTTTTTGAATAGGCATAATCCTGTTACTTCTTGCAATTTTGCTGACTCTGTATGAGAACTGACTGTCTTTTATATTGAAGCAATGGCTAAATGTTTTAACATCACTAGTTTGAGTCAAATAGCACAATCTAAAGTATACCAGTATTTAAGAATGCCCATGTAAGCCTTCCTTCCCAGCCTCGTGAATCCTAAGGAAAGACTAAATCAAGGTGTGTAGCTTGCATGTACAAAAGGGTGGTAAGTAATAGTCAGGTTGGTAGGTATATTTATATGGAATACTTTTGACTCAAATATCTGCAAAGTGAACATTGATGTGAATAAAATAAGAAACTATAAATAAACACAAGGTCATTGGTAGGTCTCACCAGGGAAAGGGAGCTCTCGCTTCATTTATTCCATGAGCAAAAAGAAATGGATACTATTCAAAGCAAGAACCCAGTATAAAGGATCAAGGTGCACATTTTAATTGTCAGCCAGGGGCCTATTCCTCTAATGAGGCTTTCCTCCATTTTCAGTTCATACGTCATCTTTGTTGATGACAGAGAAAAGCTGATGCATGTTTGGGGAGAGTGGGGGAAGGAAAGAAAGAAAAGAGGAAAAATAGGGAATGAGCTAATCAGATACTAAGTAAGGACCTTGTCCTGCTTTCATCTGGGAAATGTCTGAAGGGACCTTTTCTTCATGCCACTTGGGAAGAGTATCTGAAGATACTTAAAGTCTGCCTCAGGATAAAGCATATGCTGAAGTCAGATGAGAGAGACCTTCTACTGAAGCAACCTTATTGTTGTAATATATTCATATTCTGTGCTTTAGTTGTGCAACTGAATCACTTCAAAGGTGATTGAGGGATATGGGTAAAGAAAGAATTACACTAATGAACGCCCATGTAAGAGATACATTAATCAGAATGTTAGTCTCTTCCTGATTAGAGGATAAGAAGGCACAGATTTGAGATAAACTGCACACATGAAAAGGAATATCTGACATTGTTGTCTAATAATATGATCAAAGGAAAAATTAGCAGAGGTGAGCAAAACTCAAAGGCTTTGTAGAGCCTGCCTGCTTTTTACTGTAGTCTCTTGCCCTCCTGCTTTCAGATGAAAAATGGGTAGAAGAGCAATAACTGATAAGCTTGGTTTTGAAGGACTTATTTAGCAGTTATCAACAGTTCAGGTTTAATTAAACACATGTAAAGTAGAGGGAGCGGTGAAAGAGACTTGAATTTTTCAGTCGTACTTCTAACCAAATGCCACCGAAGTCAGCGAATTAGGGTTTGTATATGTGTATCTGCATATTTTGACAAAAAGATAAAATCCAATATAGTAATGGAAGTAAAACTACAGTAGAAGTTGTTTAAATTTTAAGAAAATAAGATGAACTTTGTCTTGAAATTTTTCAGAACGGGAGGTAGGAGAATGAATAATAACTTTTGCTGTTTGGAGTGTTTGCAGTGACATGCTGTTTGTTATTAACAAAGACAACAGGCACAGCAGCAAGTAAAATTTCCAAACTTATTTTAGAAGTTAGTATCTCTGGAAGATTTACCAGAGTTTAATTGTCTTCATTCAGATTGATTTTTAGACTGGTCAGTCATATTTACCACTAATAAAACTTACCGCCTGTATTTTAAGTATGTTAGCTAAATGAACTAAGACTTGCTGCAAGTTTTCTTTTTTTTCTTAAATCTTTTTTATAAGCATGTTAGTAGGAAAAGATATAGATATGCCGTTAACATAAAGCAATCTCTCATGCACAGATACAGGGCTTGCAAGTGATGAATTGTAGGTGGAGCCTACAGTGAGGAAGACTGCTAGGCTTTTAAATTGGTGGAGTAAATGAAGGTCACAGACAGACAGAGAGATCATGTAAATCTTCGTCAGTAATAAGGAAAAAAAACCTACTGAAAATGAAGCTGTTGAAGTGACTGACAAACCCAAGAAGAACTTGTAGCCAACCCTCCAGAAGGGGCTTTAATGGGGCACCCTATTCTAGTGAACCAATACTCTTGCTGAGTGTACTGCAGTTTGTAATTTTTCTTGTATTAGTTAAAAATAGCTCTTTAGATAAATTGGACACCTGTCTTTGAGCTACTGAAAAGTAGCTCAACCTTTCAAAATGTCAAGATAATTGGACGATGGTATACAACAAACAATAAGTCTCACTATAACTTCCTATTGCTAAGGTCCACTCTCTAATTACATGCAGATGTATTTGTGCTCAGTGAATCATTAGTCTTCATCAGCATACAACAGGAAAAAGCATCTTTTGACTCTCAGCTGCCACAAATAAGGCACATGGTATTTGCCTGCTGTGCCAGTCAGTACATGAACTTTACTTTTTTCTTTTTTTTTTCTTTTTGTTAAAGCTTTAGGTGATTAAATGACTCTTCAGTGAAAAATGGGAACTTGCCCTGCATCACTGGTACTTAGTTTCTTATGTATTAGCTGGTACAATTTTGGGAAATGTTTAAAAATCTGCAATTTAGCAAACAAAGCTTAAAAAGAAAAAGGGAGGGGGGCAAAAAAAAGAGCTGTAGCTCGTTGGAAGACTGTTTCCTCCTCTGTGTAATTGCCAGATTTCAATTCTTTGTTGCACATGCTTTAGGTTGGTAGCTTTCTCATTTGACCCCCAGCAACAAGTTTAATGTCTTATTTCCCGCTGTCTTTTGTAAAGGCAAATCTTTCTACAGGGCAAAGTGCAACCTACTAGTCAGCTTACTCTCTTCTACTTTCACCTGCTTCTTTGCTGATCTAAGGTTCTGTGACTGAAAATATGGTATCATTATTGTATTCTATTCAGATACAATATTTCCCTCTGGTTTAGGATTCTTGAGTGGGAAAACATAATAAAGATGTCATAACAGGTCTTTACTTTCCACCCTGATTTGAAGCAACAGAATCTGCATGTAAAACACATGGGTTGTTATGCTATGAACATCCCATCTATTTACTAATAGAAAATAATTTGCTAGAATGGGTGAATGTGGAAGAATTAAGTTATTTGACAAGGGATGGGTTTGCTTAAAATTTTAAGCTGATAAATTGCAAGAGCACGTCCCACTTCAGGTTATTAGATCTGTTGACCTTAACGTCTTCTTATGATGGTTTCCTGTTTCTATTTAACTATGATTTTTGTCCTGAAGAAAAGAGATATTATATATGCCACTGCGTGTGTTGAATGTTTCCTTGGTGCCATTCTGTGGTATTTGCAGCCCTCTTTGACATTATCAAATGGATTGACATTTCAAATATTTGCAGTGCTCAGCGGGTACTAATTCAGTGAAGGTGAACCATGGGTTGCTCACATAGTGGCACAGCAAGTGATGTGTGTCTATTTAATCACAGCTGCCGAAATGAGATCAAAAGGCACTGTGTTGTTAAACCCTTAAAGCTGCTGTCACAGCAGAGAGATCAGGAGGGGCCCACTGCAGGAAGCAGAGTAAAGAAGAAACTTGGACTTGCTGCTAAAGCAATTCCTGTGTCGGCTGTCGTCTCGGTCTCCTTTAAGTGGAGATGACTAAAGGAGGATGGCTGTGCAGATGAACTGCACCTGAGCAAAACTCTCTCCCACGTGGATGTGTCCAGTGCCAGGAGGACCAAGAGGCAAAAGAGGAATTTGTGGGATCCATTCTTCCCTAGATACGTGATATTTTTAATGTCTCTTTCAGTACTATTTGATTTTATTAGTTTTCTCTCTGAAAAAGAGGTAAGTTTTCTCTTGTTCAGCTTTTAGATGGTATTTTGCACTGTGCCAAAGCTTTTTGCAACCCCAGAGTTCAGCCACAGCAGATACTTATTCACCCTGGACCGAGATCTTCCTGGTCAATTTTGCTTTACCTGCTGAGAGCATGCATTCAGTGCACAGCTGCGCTGCACAGTTTCTAACCAGGAGAGGGCAATAGCACCCACCAGCTGCTGTGCTGGAGCAGGAGAAGTCTTAGAATAGGTGGAGCAGATGATGGCACAGAGGGTGGGGAAAGAAGTGGAAGCGCAGTAAGTGTTGCAGAAACACTACCCGTCTACTTTAACTATTCTCTAGTCATTCACATTTTTAGAAGCATTAAGCCTGTCATCTTGTCTAAGGATTATGCTTTAAATTGGCACTGGTTCTTAACATTTAGTTTTGATTTAGTTAATACCCATTTATCGTGCTTATTAATCACGGGAAGCTTGAGTTTTCAGACAGGAACTCTTGCAGTCCTTTGTGTGTGGCTCCTTTGCCATTCCCACTTCCATTCACTAGGGCTTGCTGCCCCATCCACAAAAAATGCTAGTTACAAATCACGGGGCTTTAAGTCTCTCTTGTGAGCCCAGTATTTGGCCAGTGGAGTCACTGGTGCAGGAGCAGATTCATTACACTGAAGATGTTGTCTCTTCCCAAAGGCCACATAAATAAATATGGCAGGCAGAAAAGAAGTCAAATTAGCAAACCTTGAGCTTGCTCATTTTGTAACTGTGTGAATACTTTCTGCTCTGTCAGGCTGAAATATCAACTGTTCTGCAATATCCTAAAACTATGGTCTATAAATAAGGTAAAACCAAAGAAAATTCTACAGCCTGTGTGGGATAGCAAAATAGCCTACAAAGCAAGCTGAACACTAGCTAGCTTTTTTTTTTTTTTTTTTTTTTTGTTGACATACAATTCTTTTACTCCTGTTCCCTTGAGGAATGCTGTAAATGCCATTTTTCTCACTCTTACTCAGAATTGAACTCACTCGCAATTATCCATAAGTATCACTCATGCTATCATTACGCCTATATTTACAAAAATGTGCTACTTGTTCCCAGTAGGAATATTTATTATGTAAATTAAGAATGATAATTGTAAACTTATTATTACTGGGTTTTTTGCTTGATACCAAATAAGAATGTTAATTTAAAAACTGAAAAAGGAGAGTTATCCCTCTCACCCACTAATTGTTAAACAATGAAAATTGTGAAATATTACATTCAAACTATTATTTTTCTTTCTGAAATTGTCACTGTGAGTAATGCCCCAGCTACAATTTACTTCACTTTCTGACAGGGAATGGATTCCTAAAATTATAAAGTCCTCAAGCAAATTCTCTTCTCATTTACAGCATCACAATTGAGGATTCTGTTGACTTGACTGAAATCACTCATGATGTGTGAAGGTACATCCAAAAGAACAATATACTTCTTAAACTGTCTTCCAATGTCTATATGAAAACAACAATTTGGATATTCTGTAGAAATTTTAAACGTTATTAAAAACATGTTATTTCTGTCCCTCACTGTCTCTTATTTGTATAACTTTTTTCATTCTGTTACCTTTATTTAGGATAAATTATTTAGCCATCATCCAACTGAATATCACAAGTTCACCTTCTTTACTCCCTAAATAACTGAAAAACATATGTGATGAACATATACATGTTATTTATTATTTTCATGAAGAAAGAAAAGTAAAGAGAGGAAAACACAGATACATCTACTCAAGATGTTTTCTGCAGAACCACTGGTCTGGAACTGTCTAGGAGACAAGTATTGCAGTCCTGCCATTGGGGAGCTGGATGGCATTAAATGTATAAAAAAAATGTGTAACAAAATACTGGAAGCAGAATAAGTGAGTAACATCAGCAAATACTTGTTTTTCTGAGACTAAAATTAGAGATTATATCTGAGCAAGACCAAACATCACACAATGAAGTACCATTCTAAACAACAAAATAAGAGTTAAACTTTCATAAATGTTTAGGTCAAGTGGCAGATAAAAATGAAGGTGAACTTCAGCATCTTGAGAGGCAGAATTCGGTGTGCACCTGTATGCCTAGGTCTGTCCTGCAAGCCTGAAGCTCTTCTAACCACAAAACACATATGTGGATTCAGTTCTTCTAACAGTTTTCTGTGGTAAATTGAAACTTCCATCCCTGAAAAGGATCTATAAACAGGAAATGTACAATTCCAACCACTTTCAGGCTTTCCAAAGGTATAGATTTGGATTTCAGCCAAATTTCAAAGAAGGGCTGAATTGGTTCTTATTTTGTATGAGTTTATTCACCTATAGGTAAATTAATTTCCTATTAATAATTACCTGAAAAAGAAAATATAGTTTTACCCAATACGTAGTCCTACGGTGTTTAAGAATCCCATGTGCACATCACTGCTACCCTAATGTATTCAGATCCAGCATTCTCTAATGTATTCAGATCCATCATTATATTTGAAAGATGTTATCTCAACACATGAAAACATGGATCAGACTCTCCCTGAGATGTGATCTAGCTAAGGTCCTTAATCTACCAAATAAACCATTATTTTTCTCCAAAAGGAGTTCTACCTTTTCTATAAGAAAATGGGACACCTGACTCCTTTAGCTGCTGTTAACACCCTGGAGGCTATCAGGTAACAACAGCACTGCATGAAAGCTTTTGGCAAGTGTGTTGTGAAGATGGAAATTTTATCAAAAGCATTCACTTACATGGCTACTTTGGGAAAAAGCAAAGATAGTCACCCGAAGCCCAGATTAAAATTCAGATCTGTTTTCTCATTTCCACCATGCAGCTGAATCCTCCCTCCTTTATTTCATGGAATGGATTGCCACTGACCTATATTTCTCTTCCTCTGTCATAAGCAGATACAGGTGATAAAACCAGATATGTGCATTCACTTCGAGTCTGCAGAGGTTTCCTATTCCAAACAGTTCCTTCCAAATCTGAAGAAATGTTTGCATGCCCCATGGGGAGAGATGAGAAAATAAATCACACCACTAGTTCCTAGCTTTAGCAGATTTCTGCTGGGCCTGAGGAAGAAACAAGCTTTCTATGAGGAAAGAGCAAACAAACATACCAACGCTGAACCTGCTGTGGTGCAGTCATGTGGTTATGCTGCTGCCTGTCTTAATAATGAGCACTGAGGTGGATAAAACTTGCACACGAACTTGCAAAGAAGTATGCAGATTATAATAAATTTGAGGACAAAGAAACAAACATGAAAACCCCAGTTGCCAAACATAAACCCCACACAGCTAGGATGCCCAGGTGAGAAGCTGGGATTGACAGACACATCCACTGCTGAGGCATCTGTGACAGCTCTTAGTTCCACTTAATAATTTGGTCAGGTCTCTGTTACTGCTTCAAGTTGTATCTTGGATGTTGCTTATTTAATATACTACCACACGTTAATAGTTGTGTTAGTGCCAGCAAACAGAAGCTCTGCTAGATAATTTAACACAGAACTCTCTACTGAATTGCATTACTTGAAATGATCATGTTCCTTAACCTTTGCTAGAGCGAGTAGGGATAATGATACAGGGAATGAGGTAAGGTTTTCTATTTATCCAAAGCCAAATCACCTTGTTTTTAAGATCAAATATTGAAGACAAAACTTGACAGTGAAACTCCTATGACTTATGACTCCACACTGGTTATTTGGCTCAGTACAACACTCTCTGCATGGTATTTTATGATCCGTGTTACACAGAAGGTCAGAAGAGATGATCTAATAGTCCCTCATGGCTTTAAAAATCTTGGAATCAGAATCTAAACTAGACTACAATGGAACTACTTCTGTGCATGTGTGTAAAACTAGATGTGCAAAATGTTAACAGGTTCTGGGTCCACAAGGGTTCAGACACTCTTATTTCATTCTTCACACCAGCAGCCCCCCTCTTTATCCTCTGAAAAGTGATTCCCAAGTATAGCCTTGCTGGGTTCTTATATCTTCCTTTCTCCCCACCCATGCAACCCCCTTCTCATTATTCAGTTATACGCTGCCTTCAGCTGTGAAATGGGAGCCAGTGTCAGTCTGAGTGGTTTATTTGAGAACCACTGTGGTCAGGGGGTTTCTGCTTACATGATGAAAGGCCCTACATGAAACTTTGAAGAACTTTCTTCTTTTTTAAACTAGTTGTAAACTACTTTATCACCTCCCCCAATTAAGAATGCTGAATTCAGAGACTTGGAGTTATCCAATGCAAAGTGTTTTCTGTTTTCTGTTTTGTTTTGGGAGGGTTTTTTTGGGGTTTTGTTTTGTTTTTTTTTTTTAATCATTCCAATTGCTAATTAAATCAAGGCAAGCTCTACTGAAGGCCAGATCATACCATGAAATATCCAGCACCATTTTGGAGAGAAAAATGGAACTGCTCACAGAGAATCATACTCTGTGTGTTTGCCTATCCCGGTAATGCTCAAGAAGTTCACAGAGTTTTTACCCTTTTTTATTTTTCATAGACAATTGTCTCACTAAGAACATGTTGTTTACTTCAAGTCTCTAGTGTTTTCTGTTTCTTATTCATGGAAAATATAGCTTTATAGGTAACTAACTACTTTATTATTTTTCATCATTTCCTCTGGGATATTTCTGCATATTTTATTTTCCAGTGACAAACACCACCACGCTGTGTGTAGTATACATTGTGGAATTAAATGAAGCATGTGTTGCAGCACCTGAGAACAACTGAAAGTAATTGAAATGAGCTGTAAACTCTTGTTACTCCCATTAAGGTTTATTTTTCATAAGAAAGATTACTGGGGAATTTGATGCCAGCCCTCTTGGTTCATCTTGTTGTGGGCTGGCACAAGACCGGCACACAAGGCATCAGAACAAAACAAAACAGAAATGGAAATTGGTGGTGGTGCTGTATAACTGAAGGTGAGCTGGTAAAGGGACAGGAATTGGAGAGAAGCTGGGGAAAAGACACTGCTTATGCCTTTACGTGGGAGGAGACTGAGCCCTCCACTCTCTGTCTTTGCAGCAGCTGCATTATGAATTAATAAAGAGACACTTTCATGAATATGCACGAGGTCTTTACATTAATAATTCATAAGGCCATCAATCAAGGAGCTGCACATTCAACACAGGAAATTGAGGTTAGACCTGGTTTGCCCTGCTTTTTGAATTACAACTGGAGGCGCAGGGTGGAAGGGTGGGGGAAGAGGAGATAAAATGTTTATCAGAAAAGGGGTGGAGGGAAATGAGACATTCCTACTCTTTTTTCAGAAAGTAACTGAGAAAGAGTGTTTGAAATAAAAGTATTTTGACAAGTGTGGGGGAAGAAGGGTGGGAAACCAAGACAAAATGCAAGTGCTGTCTTATACTGTTTGTCATACAGTACGTCTTTGAGATGATGTAATGATCAGTGGTGGAAAGCTACTCTGATCCTCTGATAGCAAGAACACTTTGTACTAGCTGCACCTTGAAGAACTGTCGAGTATGTTGAAGATCATTCATTTCTTTTTACCAAAGACTACATCAGGCATTTGCTTTCTAATTATTTTCTCTGTTTGTTGGAAGTTAGCTTTAAAAAAAAAAATAAAAAACCAAAGTGTGGAAAAAAGTCCAACCCACTCCAAACACATCTTCTCTAAAAACTCTAATTCTGTGAATAAATCTATAGATAAAATAATCCACATGTGTAAGAAACAGATTAAAAGATGATTAAGGTTATGAATCTCCCCGTGAAACTGGTTCACTGAAAGATGAAAGCTTGTTGGAATGAATATATTGTACAACTCATATATATAATAAACACCTCCAACATTTTGATCTGGCTCCACACACTCCTCAGTTCCTAGAGAATCAGATTAATAAAGGATATAGAGGAGTTTAAAAAAAATGTCATCTTCATCTTTATCTATCTTTGAACATCTGGCCCTTCTTTTTCATGTCATAGCTTTCTGCATTTCCTCTGCAGTGCTTAAGTGCAGGATGCAATGGCACGTAACATAACACATTGTGTATTGTTTTCCTACACAGTACATACCATGATTAGGGGCTAAATGGCAGTACCTATCATCACATAGGGGCTGACATTCTGGTGATGTCATATGAGGCTGCACCTCATGTAAAGCACTGAAAGTTGTTTGTCAAGTGAAGATATATGGATTTAAAGTAAAATAATGTAAAGCACAAAAAAGAACTTTTCAGGTCTGTTTCAAAGTCTGATGTGTAATACTATAGCCTAGAGTTTTGAATTTGTTTGGGCTTGAAACTTCTATGCAGCACAGCTTTCTAACTACCAAGGTAATTAACTATTGAAACAAGCTGCCTATTGAAACAGGACTCTTTCAAGTTTTAAAATATTTTAGAGATTCTAAACACAAACTTTCTGAAAGTTGTACTTTGGACTCAATAAATTCTGTTCAATGTAAATATCTCTGATCAAAACTCAGAGGAAGAACTGAAAGCTGAATGATCTCATGTTCTTCTTTGGCCTTCAAAATTTGAGTCTTCCATAAGCATTGCATTAAGTAATTTTGACACGTACCTGCACTTGAAAAAATCTCTGGGAAAGGATATTAGTTTGGATACAAATTGTCTATCTACCCTTATTGTTGCTATGATGATGGTGAAGAAGTGGTAGGTATTCAATGTACGCAGTAATTTTTTCTGACAAATAATTACATGTCTATTTTGGACAAGTAAGCTTTTGGATGACTTGAAGAATTGCACATCATAAGGAAGTCTGTCTGCAGTCCACGGAAGAAATGTCTTTTAATACCAATGAAACTAAGTCTAAATTTGTCCTTTCTAGTAATTATTCTTTTAAAAATATTCATGTTTTTTGGGTAGATGTAAGGATAATGAAGCTTCTGACTGCATTGTGTAAATGCAGTCAGAAAAAAGTACCTGTGCTATTTTGAAATGGAACATTTATGTATTTTAAAAGGTAGGGGGATTTATGATACAAAGCATATTTCCTTCATTTAATATAAATATTACGCTTCAAATATTTTTATTAAATCTCTTTTCTGTCTGTGCATCTAAGAATAACTTTCACCCTTTGCTCTGCACCAAAACAGATTAAAAAGTAGAAGAATTTGCCCCCTTCAGCAAATAGTTCCACTACTTCCCTGTCCTGTGGCTTTGTTGGCCAAACTACCCTTTACACTCCCAGCTTGAAGTAAGCAACCAAAATGGGAGAGTGTGAACTCTCTGCTACTGCTTCAGTTTCTGTTTCTATGGAAATGGACCAGGGAAACACAAAAAGCAAACCAAGTACCTCAATGATTTTAAAATCCCACTTACTTTGATTTCTCCAATATTATTTCCCAAAAAAAAAGGCAAGCAGCTGGAATGTACACTCGTTGACCACTGGGGTGGAGAGCTGAAACTAATGCTTCCTTTTTAAAGCACTTACAATAAATAAGTAAATTAAATCAGCCTCACATCAAAAATAAAACTGCAGGAAAAATATATTTTCACATTATTTAATTTGATTTGATATAAGTGTGATTTGGGGGAAGATAAGATGCAAGCTAGTTAAGGAGACCCATTCATGCTGTCTTTTATGATAGTTATAGTGAGGACCACAGTGAAAAGTTTTGCACGCACACCAGGTCTTTCTCCCTTTCCTCACGTTCCTTTCAAACATGACGTCCTTCGGCCCTTCTGGCTCCTTCCAGTCAGTTTCCCTACACAACTTCAGCCTATCTCTGTGTGCCATGGCCACAGCAACTCCATGGACTTGGACATTTTATTCTTTTTTCATCCTGACTTTCTTCTGCCGACCTGTGCTGAATAACAGAGCCAGAACCCTCACTGCCTTAACAGATTATAGCATTTCCAGAGGGAAACCGATTCCATGTGCGCACATCACTATTGACAACTGTGTTGGGTCTGGCTGAGATGGAGTTAATTCTCCCCATGACAGCCCTCACAGTATTGGTAGCCAGCAAGGCGCTGATACCACACCAGTGTTTTGGTTACTGCTGAGCGGTGCCGGCACACATCAAGGCTGCCTCGCCAACATTTCTCCCCCCTCAGCAGCAGGCTGGGGGTGGGCAAGGTCTTGGGAGGGGACACAGCCAGGACAGCTGACCCCAACTGACCAAAGGGGTGTTCCATACCATATGACGTCTGCTCAGCAATCAGAAACTGAGATAGGGGGAGGAACAGGGCGGGGGGGCATTCTTTTTTTTACGTTTGTCTTCCGGAGTAACGTGTACTGAAGCCCTGCTTCCCAGGAAGTGGCCGGACATTGCCTGCTGATGGGAAGTAGAGAATAATCTTTTGCTTTTTGCTTTGCTTCAGTGCGTGGCCTTTTGCTTTAGCTGCATTAAACTGCCTTTATCTTGACCCACGAGTTTGAGGTTGTTTTTTCCATCTTAATTTTCTCCCCTCCTTGCCTTGCTGGGGAGGGGAGTGATAGAGCGGCTTGGTGGGCACCTGGCATCCAGCCGAGGTTAAACCGCCACAACAACTTTCCAGCTAACACAGAACTTTTCAATCTGCCTTTGTTCAATGGCCCATTTCTGAGGCTTTCCCAGGCTTTCCTGGTCTCTCAGATGGTCACCTGAGAAAGGTTTCTTTCTTTATGCATAAACTGGCAATGATTTAGAAGACGTATTAACTACAAAAACACAGGATATGCCTTACCAATGTATTCTATATGCTGAAGGCAATTGACTGTTCTTGCGTACCTTCCATCTACAGCTGTTTTGGTCAAGTCAGCAAATTTTTTTCTTTTCATTTCTCACTCTTTGCAGAAATGTCTGCCAAAAGATAAGCCTTCCTTTTCTTTCTACGGGACACCTTTCGTGAGAAAGCCCATAGAATCATCATCATTTTCCAGGGAGAAGAGCTGGGGCAGAATAGTACTATAATATCTCTGTCAGGTGAAGCTGCTGGGAGCTAATTCTTCCCACTAAATGACCTTACATGGTTCAGTAACAGTCTGCTGCAGGAATCACTGACATGGATGATTGTTCTTTGACTTTTAACCTCCAAGTAATAGAGATTAAGTGCTACTTGGATGGAGACAATATTTTCTAACATCGAGTTTCTAATAACTACACTATATTACATCACCAAAAAAAATATGCGGTTTGCAATAGGAAGCTACTGCTCCTTTTCTCCCTATTTTATAAGCTTGGAAGAAATTTATTCAAATACAATGTCCACAGAGTCTGCAAGTTTTTATGTGTTTTGTGATCACACATACAAAGTAAGAGGACTTAATACTCATGAAGCAATACTCCTATTATCAAACCCCATTTAAATTACACTTCAGAAATTTTACTAAGGCTACATGGCAAAGGAATTAATATTCTTTTTTCCTGTAAGGAATATTTAAAAACCACAGCTGGCAAATTAGTCATTATATGCAATAAGGTTTTTTTATCAGCTAAGTAATAGCTTGTTTATACTGTAAACCCTTGTTGCTCTTGTTATTTGTATTTTCTACTAAAGCATATATTATTTTTCCTTAGCAGTTAGTAACTTTTTCTTTTTGATGAATGTATTATTTTATGAAATCCTGAATAGTCTACTTTGTCACATAGTAGAGCTCAGCATTGCTGTCTTTCCATGATTTCTGTTGTCCTCAGTGCTCTTCTGGAAGCATTTGCTCTATGGGGCAGGAATGGGTTTACTTTTTCAGGCCAATCAGCCTTTGCCTGTCAGATGAGAAAGGTGGACAAATGCTTTCCATCATCTTGTGTGTGCTGAAATTTGTGCACTCCATCCTGAGCTGATACAGCTTCCTCATATAACATGGGCCATAACAGCCTTCAGGAACCACGGTAAGTTCATTTAAGATCCACGACGCACGTTTTTTTGCTTATACTTTATTGACCTCATATGCAATCTGCTAGACAGAGATAGGCCATACCCGACTGTGCCGTCTCATGCTGTGGCGCAGTACATCCAGTTACCTCACGCAGGATGTTTTACAGCATGTGAGATGGGTTGTGCTGTGACATGTCACCAATAAAGGGCCACGGTTTGGCGGCTGCTGTCCTTCATTCGTAGAGTGAAAGCTCCACCTAGACCGACTCTGTTGGACAAGCTCATCTGCGCTGGAAATCATCCTCAGCTTCCACAGATCAGCAGAGGACACAACTGCATACATTTTCCAAGGGATGAACACGCTGATAAATGTCATCTTTAACACTGCAGCAGCAATACCTAGAGGACACTGCTGTAGGGAAGAGAAAAAGTTTGTATGCTTAATGAGCTGCTCGCTAGCTCTAATTAATGAAAACTGAGTAACCTTAGTTAGAATTAGCTGTCCCACACTGGACATTTGATAAACAACACCAACAAAATAGCTGTGATTTCTGCATGGACCAAAAAATAACATCACTGATCAACTTAGATAACTTGGAGGAAAAAGCAACAAAATGTATAAATCAATAATGTTATATAGGTGGGATGAGCCTATGAATCAATTGGCCCTGGCTGTGACCCAGAGTAGCACAAATGCTGTTTCTCAGGGAGGAAATTTAATCTCTTTTGCCATCTTAAGTGGAAGAAAAAAAGTATACTACTACCAAACTTGAATATTTAGTAGTAGCCAATGACTTCTAAACAACAACCTCAAACTATAGGTTCGTGTATGAGATAAACACAGACTTTATGCAGCATAAGGTTTTCTGAGTTTATCCAAGTTGCTGCATTGGTGAGGGATCGACACCATCTTGCACTCTGGACAGAGGGATCTTTACGTGAAGTGCAAGTACCAGTAATTACAATAACATTTGACCCCACTAATGTTAAATTGACATCACATCTACAAATCTGTACAGGAAGGAAGGAACTTAAGGGGAAGTCTAGTAATTGTAGAGAAGGGGCAGATGAAATGAAGGGCCATAAAAATGCACATAATATACCAAATAAGGAAAAAATATGTATATTTCCTCTTCTTTCTTTCTTTCTTCTTTTTTAACACACCCATTAGCAGTTATAGAAATTCAATGTTCAGGTTTAAAACCAAAATAGCAGATACCTGACAGAGTAATTACAGTGCATTTGTGGATCAGACACTAAGGTGATGAGGACAAACATTTATGCTCAAATATAATTAAATTTTCTTCCTTGATACCAGATTGCAATAAGGTTTCAGCAGATTTACCTCATTTGGAATTACGGCAATGATTTTAGTGTTGGCAACACATGAAAGAGATACACAATACTCGTTAGCACTTGTTATTTAACATATTCACTGTATCTTACCGATAAAAACCCCCCTTTCTCTCCAATGACATCCATGGCTTTATATAAGGAAAAATAATGGGAAAAGCTAGCTCATTAACCTAGATTGTAATGATCTGAGGTGATCATGAGGGCATTGAGGCTTGAAATGCAAGTTAAATTTTCAAAAACATTCAAATGAAATTGAAAGTGACTTCGAGGGCAAGTGTCATTTTCAGAAATATCCTAGATAATTAGCATGAGTTTGTAAAGAAATCAATAGGAGATAAATGTCAAGTGCCTAAGTCTTACCTGATGATGGCCCTTATGTATTTTGCAGCTTTATCGTTTCTCCATGGTTTTCCCTAAGACCACTCTGGACATGAAGTTCCTACTTGTGTGTCTTGATATTTCAACATATAACTACCCATTTAACTCCTTAAATCACAAGTAGAGGTTTACTAATATTTGTCTCTACAATTTATTATTTTCAGGCAAAAAATACCAATGCTTTACTAACGCTCAGCAAATTCAAAGCATAGGATGAGGTTCATTCAAAAAAGAGAAAAAAACCGATCATTCTTAACAATGAATATTGCAATTGTCAAGGAGCAGAATGAGTAGTTTTAAGGTCAGGCAAGAGTGGAAATGGCAAACAGGTGTATGAGCCACCATTTTAATTTTTTATCTCTCTGATTACTCTCTCTCAGGAGACATGAAGAGATCTGCCAAAGGAGAAGAAAAACATTCAGAATAAGCTCATTATCCTCTCTTTACAGCTCCCTTCTCCCCCCCCCCCCCAATATACTGCAATGTCTCATTGAGAAGAGAAGATAAAATTTACCCTTGACTTTTCTATGATTTCTAATGATTTAAGTCCATATTCATTAATTTTTTTGTACATGTGATATTTTCCCCAAATCCCAACAGTAAAAAAATTAATTGTTTTCCCTACATTTTCTTCTGTCATTTCACCTTTTCCTCTCCTTCTGTTGCTAGGGACAGCTTATTGTTTCAGTCTTGTAAATGGTTAATTAATATGTGCAAAGAAAGATCTTTAGAAAGCTCATATACCATAGAAAAAGTAGATGAAGCTGCTGTGTAGTCCCTAAGGCATAACATACTTCTCTTACATTACACAGAAAATGATGGTGCCCACATTCAATAGTAAAGTAATCGTATCTTATTTTCTCAAGTGGAATAGTTAACTTAAGCTGGGAAGACTTCTTGTTGTCTACATAGGGTTTAAACATTTGCTGTAGAATTCAGGTCAAATGGACAAAGAACGTTTCAGGATCTACTGAGCATATCATAGATTTATAGAATCATAGAATGGTTTGGGTTGGAAGGGACCTTAAAGATCATCTAGTTCCAACCCCCCTGCTGTGGGCAGGGACACCCTCCACTAGAAAAAAATATGAAATTATGTTCATCTTTTCTTGAATTTTGATAATATGCCTGAGGATGAAAGATACAGAGAGGACACAATTTCTGCCCTATGACCCAAATGAGGCAGGTACAAGATACTGTAAACAACCTGACAAATAAAACTAGTTTTTCAAGATAGAAATGTATAGAATGTGTAAGCAGCCTGACAGGCAAGGACATATGAATCTTCAATTCATAAATGAAATATTAACACTTCACAGAGCTACATCCTTTCCATTTAGTAGCGAATATTGTTCCTTATAGTGGAGAAAGACTATGCCTTCTGACAATATCATTCATTTTGCCTACACTGACTTTAATCTGAATTATTGTACATTTTCTATAGGCAGTTAATATCAAGTGCATGTACTGTCTTCAAATAAGAAAAAAATACAGGGTAATATTGAAGCATAAGGGTGCATTTGCATGCCTGTGGATTATGGAATTATTGTAATTTTAAGAATGACCACTTCCTTTCAATTTTCCACTTTTTTTTTTTTCATTCATCTGATTCTACAGTTCTCTCTAAATTATTTCCTTGTATTCAGGGCAGTCAGTCAGAGGGAGAGAAATCATTGTCTTCGTTGTTTCTAATACACACTGTGCACCTAGTCATCAGAACCAGCCACTCAGTTGCCACTGATTGTCCTACTGCATTGGAAAAGGAAAAATTCCATGCTAGAATGACAAGTTTCAGTTTGAATCCTTGTCTGAGGTAAAATCCCCAGAAGGGACTGGAGGTCAAACTGGACAAAGATCAAGTACTTCAAACCACAGCTGTTTTGCATGGCTTTTCCTATTTAGTTGATTTTCCAACACTGCATTTTTCAGAGAAAGCGATGTTAGAACAGCATGTCAATGAGCCTCATAAAAGGCTTTGCTGCATGTACTATTCAGTGTCCCTGGATAGGTCTGGTCTCTTTGAAGTGTCTTTGTGGGAAAGGAGAGAACAACAGTCTTCAAATCAAGATGCAACATGGATAAATAGTGCCTCTTTCTGGCCTAGTACTCTCGTGTCAGATGTAGCAGAGAGGAGGCAAGTGCAATGTCAGAAAGGGAAGATACAATTCCAGATTTCTTTCTTGCATGAAGTCTTACTGTACGGTATACATAGTCTCACTCCCTCAGAAGCAGGTATTCCAAAACAAAGGGAACTGGACCTCTTTTTTTTGCCCTTATTTCTTCCACAGAAATGTTCGATTGCCCATCAGTATGAGTGCTTTAGGCTGACTCATCAATGCTTCATGTCTCTTCTTCAGGCCCTAGCCATTTCTCCTTCAAAAAAGCTGCCTGCCAGGGAGTTACAGAATTAATATAAAACATACCAGAGACAGTGTAGAGTACCTCATAAATATCTTAAAAATAATTTATGTTGAATTTACGGCAAAACATATTTATATCAACAACTGCTACACTTATTTTAAAGGGAGTTCATTTCATATAAATAGTTTGTTAAATAGAGTCCTGTTATCTGCATGAGTGCTTGCAATGCTCTATGGAAGAGTCATAACTGGGTCTGAAACAACTGAGAATGCGTTTATCTTTTTTTTTTTTTAAGGAGGGTGCATTTTGTTATAAAATGCTTAGTAAGCAGAAACAGCCATTTGGAGTGAAATATGGAAACCTATTTTAATAGTAAATGTATTTGCAGGGGACCCGTGACCTAGCCTTTTTATACCCTAAATAATGTATAAATATAAACAGTGATTTTGTTGGAAAGGAGAAATGATCTGACCCCTCACTGGATGTGTAGCCAGATTCCTCTGGTATTTAGAAAACAACAGATAGCCTTTACTATGCTTTTTAATTTTTTATTTATCTTTATTCTTCCTGAACCTCAAATTAAGACAAGGAGCCAAATCACTCTGATCTGATAAGAAAAGAGTTCGCAGAGTCTTTACTTGAAAAAAGCTCAAACAGTAAAAAATCATCTTTGGGACTCTTGAATGAATCCTTTTTCCTTCACCAAGTGTGTGATTAAAACAGCCAATATTTTTACTTTCAACCAGTAAGGAAAAAAGCTTTCACTGTCAAACTCTCAACAATCTCTATAATTCTGTAGGTGACTTCACTGATCCTAAATTAGTTAAGACTCTTCCAGATATTCTTTCATTGATTACATTTTGTTATAAGACCACCATTTTTGTTTTGAAAACATTAGATTTGGACAAACAACACTGTTAAAACTGTTTGCTCTGGAGTTTGTTTGCAATTGTAACTAAAGATGCATTGTCTGGCTCATCTTTCTTTTCATAAATCCATGTGATGATGGTAATATAAAAATTTTGTAATTCGTTTGAGATTCATTCTAGTTTCTAAAGTAATTCTAATTTTTATTTTTTTCTCTTTTTTTAGAAAAAGAACATTTTAGTGATTACTAGTGAAATCTTTTAAAAATGTTGTAAGAAAATATTTAAGTATAATATTTACATTAAATAATGGAAGAAATATGCCTAGAAATATCAGCATTGGAGATTCTGTTTTAAGTAAGTACCTGAAGTCTAAAGCCAAATACTTGTTGAGACTGGCCAGAAAGCACAGATTTCAGAATGTCACCAGAGGAGGAGGTGACACATGCTGAAGAAGCCCCACTGTATAATAAACTAACAGAGGATGAGAAACCATACACTCTGTTCACTGATGGGTCCTGTCACATCGTGGGAAAGCATCAGAGGTGGAAGGCCGCTGTATGGAGTCCTACATGGCGAGTTGCAGAAGCTTCTGAAGGACAAGGTGAATTCAGTCAGTTTTCAGAGGTGAAAGCCATCCAGCTGGCTTTAGATATTGCTGAAAGAGAAAAGTGGCCAATGCTCTACCTCTGTACTGACTCATGGATGGTGGCCAATGCCCTGTGGGGGTGGTTACAGCAGTGGAAGCGGAGCAACTGGCAATGCAGAGGCAAACCCATCTGGGCTGCCAAATTATGGCAAGATATTACTGCCTGGCTAGAGAAGCTGGTTGTAAAGGTACGTCACGTAGATGCCTACATACCCAAGAGTCGGGCCACTGAGGAACATCAGAACAACCAGCTGCTGGATCAGGCTGCCAAGACTGAAGTGGCTCAGGTGGATTTGGACTGGCAATGTAAGGGTGAATTATTTATAGCTCGATGGGCCCATGACACCTCAGGCCATCAAGGAAGAGATGCGACATATAGATGAGCCCACGTTCGAGGGGCTGACTTGAGCATGGATGCCATCTCACAAGTCATCCATCAATGTGAAACATGCGCCGCCATCAAGCAAGCCAAGTGGGTAAAGCCTCTGTGGTATGGAGGACGATGGTTGAAATATAGATATGGGGAAGCATGGCAAATCGACTACATCACGCTCCCACAAACCCGCCAAGGCAGGTGTTACATTCTTACAATGGTGGAAGCAATCACCAGATGGCTGGAAACATATCCTGTGCCCCATGCCACTGCCCAGAACACTATCCTGGGTCTTGAAAAGCAAGTCCTGTGGCGACATGGCACCCCAGAGAGAACTGACTCAGACAATGGGACTCATTTTCGGAACAGCCTCATAGACACCTGGGCCAAAGAGCATGGTATTGAGTGGGTGTATCACATCCCCTACCATGCACCAGCCTCTGGGAAAATTGAAAGGTACGATGGACTGCTAAAAACTACCCTGAGAGCAATGGGTGGTGGGACCCTCAAACACTGGGACACACATTTAGCAAAAGCCACCTGGTTAGTTAACACTAGGGGATCTGCCAATCAAGCTGGCCCTGCCCAGTCAAAATTTCCATGTACTGTTGAAGGGGTAAAGTCCCCATAGAGCACACGAAGAATATGTTGGGGAAGACAGTTTGGGTTACCCCTGCTTCAGGCAAAGGCAAGCTCATCTGCAGGATTGCTTTTGCTCAGGGACCAGGGTGCACTTGGTGGGTGATGAGAAAGGATGGGGAAGTCTGGTGTGTACCTCAAGGGGATTTGATTTTGGGTGAAAATAGCCAATAAATTAAATTGTATGATGTTAATAGCTATATACTGTATCAATGGTATGACCATAAGAATCACCCAAAACTAATGAAGGATGGACTTTGAAACTGAGCAAAGTGCCGTGATGATGGAACTAGAACTGACTTCAGCTGGTGCCCAGGAACTTCATTGAAAATCACATCTTCGACATCCAGACTGTGAGCATGGACCATACCAGATACACCAGCCATGAACACTCCGGATGCAGCGTGCAACAATCCAGCAGCACGCACCATTGCTCCTGCCCTGAGAGACTGTAATAGCAGATGGAACCCAAAGCCATGGACTAAATGAACTCGACAGACATTCTAGAGCAATGGCCTATAGAGTAAGGGAATGATATCTGTGTGTGAATAATCTGGGCATGACGTAGATGGTATAGAATAAGGGGTGGATAATGTCCTGGTTCTGGCTAGGATAGAGTTAATTTTCACAAGGAGCCAGGACAGGTGAGCCAGGTTGGCCAGGGGCTATTCCATACCATGTGACGTCATGCTCATCATAAAAGGGGGCTAGTCAGGGAGGGGTGGGTTCCCCGTGGCTCTGGGATGGGCTGAGCATCCCATTGGTCAGTCATCAGATCAGTAAATTGCTTTCTGATATCACCCATTGTGAATATCTGTTATCAGTACTGTTGTTGATTGTTTCCCTCTCCCTTGCCATCCCAGTAAACTGCCCTTATCCCAACCCACAAGGCTTTGCCTTTGTTTTTTCCATTCTCCTCTCCATCCTGCTGGGGAAGGGGTGAGCGAGTGGTGGCGTGGTGCTCAGCTGCCGGCTAGGGCTAAACCACGTCAGACATTTTAGCTCAAAGTTCTTTAGAAGATAATTTTTTTCTCCTTACAGCTGAAATATATGCATTTTTGGTATGTTGAAAATGGGGATTGGAACAAGCATTCCTCTCAGCTTGAGAAAATAAGGCAAATATTTGACATGAGGACAAAAACAGTGTTGAAGATTAATTGGATCAAATAATTTGAATGCATGCAAGAAAAAAGTTATTAAAAAGTCCTTCATTTTACTGATTTACTGATTACAAATTTTGTTACAATAAAAGTAGCTGACTGTACACTAAAAAGTTCTGTAACTTACAAGTGACAGTTTTCCAATCACGGGCTCGGTCTGTTTAAAAGCTGTAGGACTCTGAAGTCTCAGTTGCTTAATTCTATTTAAAAATAACATACAAGAGAATTAAAAAGTTTTGGTGTCTGAGATAAGCTTATTAGTATAGTAAATGGAAATGTGAAGCAAGAACAGAAAAGATTTGTGATACTTTCCCTGAGTCATGACTTTTTGCAGGAAGAAGATGGAAAATAGAATACAGAAAAAAAAACAACAGAAGCATACAAAATCCTAATAAATGCTTTCAAGAAACTGTGAGCTAAATTTAGGGAAGATCTTTTGTGACTAAAAATTTTGGACTTAAATGTCCTTCTGGACTATGTGAATAAAAAAGAAAAATTGTGTAAGAATAAAAAGTGAAAATTTTATGTAGTTATACAGACATGTGTGATTGAGAGTATATGTATATAGGTTATACAGTAACAGTTGTTTATCTACTAATAGTAAAAGTTAAGGTCCCTTGACTCAGTTTCCTATTTTTCTGTGTAAGTTTGAATGTTAAATTATGACATTCCCCACAGGTTTGCTGTCCATAACTGTTAGCTGTAAAATCCCTGCCATTTCAACCATGTGCCTAAAAATCCATAAACACTAAAGTTAGGAGTCTAAAAAGATCATGACTCTGAATTTCTGTTTCTATATTTTCCAAGAAATTGGATTTTGTTTAAACTGAGGTGCTCACCAAGCAGTGGGGAACAACAGAGTCTCCACACAACTGGATATGGTAAATACACGTGGTCTGGTACCACACAAACCTAGCAGTTCACATCTGAAAGTAGTTTAGATAGCTGTCATCAACCAATGAATACTGGTATACCCCAGGAGTCTTTACTTGGGCCAATATTGTTTAAAATCTTCATTGATGGCCTGGATGATGGGACAGAGAACACTTTGAGCAAGTTTCAGGTGATATAAAACTGGGAGGTACACCAGATATCCAGGTGGCTTTTAAATATCTCCAGGGATGGAGACTTCACAACCTCTCTGGGCAATGCAATCCAGTGTTTGGTCACCCTCACAGTAAAAAGAGGTGTTGTACCCCCAGGCATTGATACCATGGCCAGTACAGTTTTGGTTGTGCTGCTATTCACAGGGACCTCAACAGGTTGGGTAAATGAGATGACAGGAACCTTACGAAGTTCAACAAGAGGAAGCACACAGTTCTGTACCCAGGAAGGAATAATGCCATACATCAGTATTGGATGGAGGAAGACCGTCTGGAAAGAACCTTTTCAGAAAAAGCCCTGGTTATCCTGGTGGACACCAAGCTGAACATAATCCAGCAATGTGCCCATCTAGGAAAGCAAGTCAACAGCCTCCTGGGCTGCATTAAGAGGAACATTGCCAGCAGGTTGAGGAAAGTGACCCTTCCCTGGGAACAGGCTGCCCAGAGCAGTTGTGGAGTCTTTATCCTTGGGGATATTCAAAACTTTGCTGGACAAGTCCCTGAGCAACCTGCTGTAGCTGACCCTGCTTGAGCAGGGCACTTTGACTAGATGATGTCCAGAAAGGCCTTCCCATTTCAACTACTCTGAGTCTGTGGTTCTGTGATTCCTAGCTGTCAATAGTTTCCTTCAAAAGCAAAGCTGGAGAAAAGTACACAAAGTGGCAGGAAGAACGTCGAATGGGTCACTTGCTGTCATTCATCTTAAAGCTGTTACATTATACCAAAGGAATGCAGACTAATAGGCCATAGAAAGAGTAAATAAAGGGAATTAGGACAGTGTTGCCTGTCATCTAGTGAGGATGCCCATCAAGGACAGGAATAACTGTGCTTTCATTCTTAGAAATATACTTCAAAAGGTATAATACTTAATTTATTGTATATTTGCCCTGACACAGTTTAATGATACACAACAGAAATCTGATCATGACAAGGAGGAATTCCACAGCAAGTCTAAAATCAGGGAACAGCAGAGGAACAACTTCTGAAGTACAATATGCAAAACTGCTGTGCAGTATGTCTGCAAATTGGTAAAACAAATTATATACAGGCTCTTCCAGTTTAAGGTTATACATTAAAGTCATTGTTATATAGAGACCATGAGGAAACATTTGACCTTGCCTTAGGTATGAAATTCAATATTTTAAGAGATTTAAAAATCTGTACACTCTAAAGAGCACGACAGATATATTTAGAAAGCTTTGTGTGCATTGTATGATATCGGTTTCTAAGACAGCATAATCCTGTATGTAGAACCAAGTACAGAATAGTAAAGCAAACCCAGACTGGAACAATATTTCCAGCTGCTAACACTAGATCAATGGATAGAAAAGCTGCCAGGAGGGAAAATGACAGGTGTGCCATTTCTTCAGTGCTAAAATTTAACACTTTTCCCCTTCATAGCAATGAAAGTAGCTCATCTAAGACTTTACATTCATAAGTCTGTTTTCTTTTAGCTGCAATTAATTTTTTGCACTACTGATTTGATTTATTTTCCACCCCTCACTTCCACTCCTGGTTTATGTTTTAAAACTAGTGCATGTCAATAGCTAAATTCAGCATTCCTCATCTGGCTTTTCTTTGCCTGTGTTGTAGCTATCCAAGGCTATGAGAGAGAATGCATCCAGTAATTTTTATTTATAATGAATCTTAGGAATACTATAATGCATCAATGTTACTGACTCCTGCTATTAATGAAGGCTGTGGATAGGAAACTTCTCTTCACAGTTATGAAGAGATTGTATAAATTTCAGAGACTGCCTGAGTCTGCTGGAGAATATCACATGGAGTAACTCAGCATCAGACTCAGAAAAGAAGCCCTTAATAAGCATCCCTACATGCAGGAGAGTGGAAAGAAAAATCTGAAAACAGTATTGTTGGATTTCTGGGAGAATGTCAGAAAACAATGCTGCTTTGTGTGATTACATAGTCTGCGTTTCTCAGGGAGCAGGTTCAGCCTATTCGATTTCCCAGGATTCTTTCTTCTTGCTATATTGCCTGTGGACAAGTCACTAGAACAGTAATGGGTTTTTTGAATGCATTGATATTTTCATGATACTTTAACATAATATTCTTCTCCATCTTTTTTTTTTTAATTACTTTTTTTTAAGCTTATATGTATAAAGAATGCATGCTTAGCTGGAGGCAATTCCTGCTAAAAATTAGCTCCTTCTGCCTCATTATCCTACCATTTCATGCATCTCTGAAACTCTATATTATACTCTGAAAAGCTTCCTAGAGGAGATTTGTTGCCATAAGGCATCGATCAACATATCTTGTGATTAACCTCATACTACAAAACAAAAATATGTCAAAATCTTCTCATGAAAATGGCTTGATGTGCACAGCATAGACTTTGAGACATTTAGCATGCCAGATTCAATGTATGTTTATATTGATCTATTATCTGTCCTGGCACTCCAAGTGGGGGAAAAAACCCCATGAAAATAGATTTCACTGAATACAATATGACAGACTGTAGTAAGTGTGAAAAACCAAACAACAATATCTTGGTGTGCCGATTTCAAGTTGCCTAGAGTCACTACTTCTTCAGCATTATTTTGCTGAGTTTGGACATGTCTGGGCAGCTGGCTTTCAGAGAAAAGGCAAAGTCACAACAAAGGGAACAGCTTTAGGAGGAGAGGACACTAACTGTAGGCAGGCAGATGACTACATGAAAAAATGTGACTCCTACCAAGCAGCCAACAGAAAAAAATTCCCGAAGACCTGAAGAAATCATGCATGGAAGAGAAAATGAACAAGAAGTAGATTAGGATAATGTTGCATATCATCTTCCAGAGCCTCAGGATAAATGAAGTAATCCTTCTTTTAATGCCAAATATGCACAATTTGCAAAGAAGCAGAATAACTTGCTTAAAGCATTTTTAGACAGTTTTTGAGCATCAGATGAAAAATATGGCAACTATAGTTTGGTGCCCTTTAAATTGTGCATTTTCAATAAGTAATTTACTTGAACAGCTTTGATAAGGTCTCACAGGAGACTGTGATGAAAACTTGATAGTCCTGGGGTGGAAGGTAAATGCCAGTATAGTTTACAACTGGGTAAGCGAGAGGTGGAAAAAGAAGCCAATAGTAGGGATAGTACGCTAAGTTAAACAAGGAAGGAGTCAAATAGTGAATTGCTCCAGATGATGGCTACAGTCGTTGCTCACTGCGTTTATTGATGATGGGAAAGCCTCACCAACAGTCAGTCAGTTTGCTGGTGATATTTTTGTTTCCTACTGACTTCTTCTGTGAAAGATTTTTAGGGGTGTTTTCCTCAGTAAATGCTTATGCTTTGCTCTGTCCTCTGTGTCTGATATTTGGTCTTCCTTTGTCAAATGACATTCCAATTTACTTTTGATTTCATTGGTATTTCAGTTTTATATCAGGAATACCTCTTTCTATGTAACTGTGTGTCGTAGTTTAACCCAGCTGGCAGCTAAAACCACCACACAGCCATTTGCTCATTCCCCCTTCCCAGTGGGATGAGGGAGAAAATTGGAAAGGAGAAAAACAAAGTAAGACTCGTGGGTTGAGATAAAGACAGTTTAATAGGACAGAAAAAGAAGAAGAAGAAGAAGAAGAAGAAGAAGAAAAAGAAGAAGAAGAAGAAGAAGAAGAAGAAGAAGAAGAAGAAGAAGAAGAAGAAGAAGAAGAAGAAGAAGAAGAAGAAGAAGAAGAGATAATAATAATAATATACAAAACAAGTGATGAACAGCACGATTTCTCACCACTCAAAGCCAATGCTCAGCAAGTTCCCGAGCTGCCTTGCTTCCTGGCCATCCCCCAGTTACATATTGAGCATGATGTCATATGGTATGGAATATCCCTTTGGTCAGTTTGGGTCAGCTGTCCTGGCTGTGTCATCTCCTAGCTTCTTGGGCACCACCCCCCTTCTTGTTGACAGGTCAGTATGAGATGCTGAAAAGTCCTTGACTGCTTGGCAACAACTACAAACATCAGTGTGTTACCAACATTATTCTCATTCTAAATCCAAAACACAGCACTGTTCCAACTGCTAGGAAGAAAATTAACTCTGTCCCTGCCAAAACCAGGACACTGCCAAAACCAAATCTGCGCTATAGAGGCAACTGAGCAAAGTTCCTCTTCTGATATCAGAAGAGATAAGTACTGCTGAAGTGATGGACACTGTACTACTTTACAGTCCAAAGAAAATAATAATGACTTTGCTGATTCAGATGGGAGATTTTTCAGGCCCACATTCTCACATTCGTAAGTGGGCAGTAGCAGATAGGGACAGAGGAAAGAGCTTAAGAACAAGGCATATTTGGGGTGCTGCTTCTTCAATATACTCTTTAATGATTTGTGAAGTGGGGATTTTGATTGAAAGTAGCATATTGAATTATTTAATAATCCTTGATAGTGGCTTGTTGTTTGGGTTTTTTTTCTTTTAGTTTGCTCAGATGCAGAGCTAAAGCTGATGTAAATACCTTCTTTTACATTAACTGTATCATCTGGAACTGACAGATTCATTATGAACCCAAGATAATTAATTGCTGTTGCCTGGGACTTGAATTCTGGTTAGTTCTAAGTCTATGCAGAACTCTGTTTCTCAGTGAGCTAGAGCCTTTCAAATGGGAATGCAGTGTATATTAAAGCACTCTGAAGTTCAAGAGTGACTAACCTGGCTTTCAGCAAGTCTCAGGCACAGATGCTGGCTTACTGAAGCCTCACAGATTCCAGCTTGTAACTTGTCCACATATGGCAAGTTCTTAGCTCAAGCAGAGGTCACCTCCTTCTATTTGGACAATATAGCATAGACCTGGCCATGTCTTGGGAATCAACACCTGACCCTGTGTCAGGCTTCTAGTCATGCAGTCTGTCATTTCCTCTTTGCCTTCACAGACACCATCCAACTTCATCTGTTTTATCTTAACAATCAGAGATTCAGAAGATCAACTTCTGTATTCTGTGAATGTGCATAACCTTTAGCAGAGCAGGGCTAAATATTAAGATGGAAAGATGCATTAAGCTGTTTCTCATCTTGAAAAAATTTATTTATTTTTCCATCAAATATATATTTAAATGCAAACAGGTATCTCCAGTGTAACCAAAAGTTCATCAGGCTAAGTTACAGAGCGCAAATAGATTCCAGGAGATACACTCTGCTCCTACATGTTTCTGCTTTAGATTCACATATTCATACAAAGTACATGACAAACCATTGTAATAAACTTGTGATGTAAACCTACAAAAGGATGGAAATAGTAGTCAGCATATACGTCCCCAAAACCTTAATACGCAGTGAAGACACTGCACTGATTATTGTGGTGACATTTAATGCCTTCAGATAGTGCATATGTTATGATTTGGGTATTAGATTTTAGGGTGTCGTGGTTTAGGCCCAGCCGGCAGCTGGGTGCCACGCGGCCGCTCACTCACCCCTGCCCCAGCAGGATGGGGAGGAGAAGTATAACAAAAGGCTTAGGTCGAGATAAGGACAGGGAGAGATCACTCACTAATTACCGTCACGAGCAAAACAGACTGAACGTAGAGAGGAGATTCATCTAATTTATTACCAAGCAAAACAGAGTAGAGCAATGAGAAAATACAATCAAATCTTAAAACACCTCCCCCCACCCCTCCCATCTTCCTGGGCTCGACTTCACTCCCGGCTTCAACCTCCTCCCCCCATCAGTGGCACAAGGGGGCAGGGAATGGGGGTTACGGTCAGTTCAGCACGCATTGTCTCTGCCGCTTCTTTGTCCTCAGGGGGAGGACTCCTCTTATCGTTCCCCTGCTCCAACATGGAGTCTCTCCCACGGGCTACAGTCCTTCACAAACTGCTCCAGCATGGGTCTCTCCCACGGGGTGCAGACCTTCAGGAGCAAACTGCTCCAGCGTGGGGTCCCCCACGGGGTCACAAGTCCTGCCAGCAAACCTGCCCTGGCGTGGGCTCCCCTCTTCACGGGTCCACCAGTCCGGCCTGGAACTTGCTCCAACATGGGCTTCCCACGGGCCTCAGCCTCCTTCAGGTGCCTCCACCTGCTCCAGCGTGGGGTCCTCCATGGGCTGCAGGTGGAATCTCTACACCCCCTCATCCTTCCTCCATGGGCTGCAGGGGGACAGCCTGCTTCACCATGGCCTTCACCACGGTCTGCAGGGGGATCTCTGCTCCAGCGCCTGGAGCACCTCCTGCCCCTCCTTCTGCACTGACCTTGGTGTCTGCAGAGTTTTTTACATCTTCTCACTCCTCTCTCCAGCTGCAAAAGCTCTCCCTAACTTGTTTTTTTCCCTTCTTAAATATGTTATCACAGAGGTGCTGACTGGCTTGGCCTTGGCCAGTGGTGGGTCCGTCTTGGAGCCGGCTGGCATTGGCTCTGTCAGACACAGGGGGAGCTTCTAGCAGCTTCTCACAGAAGCCACCCCTGTAGCCCCCCCCCGCTACCAAAACCTTGCCATGCAAACCCAACACATAGGGTTATTAACATTTTTCATTTCTGTCCATACCACTTATGTATTTATTAATAGAGGGCTAAGTATCACAGTTTATAAAATTCTTGATCTATTGAAGAGTTTCATATCAGGTACTTGAATCAAAGGCTTCCAAAATAATAGGTTTGTATGACTTGATCACACAGGTGCGGTTTTTTGTGTATGCGTGTATACAATTTACCAAAACCAAAAATCAAATGCAAGTCCTTTTACACAAACATTTCATTAAATTTTACCAAAACAGCAAATTTCTGAGTCTGTTAAACATTTCTAGATCACATCTCTGATATAGTTTTGTGATCTTTTCTTCTTACAGACTCTTGCCTTTTTTCCTACTGACATGTAGAAGTATAAACCAAACATTGTTCTGTCTTATGGATGCCACCAAATAAAAGCTCTGATGAATGACTGGTACAGTTGCAACATTTTTTTTTTCTCATTTTCTTTCTAAATTCTAACAACTGAAATTTTCTTGCTTAGATTTAGTCACAAGCAGTCTCCCCTCTGTCAAATTCTACTTGCAGAAAACCATCGAATGTACCATTCGGTTGCACTAGTTAGAACTAACGAGACATATTGTAGAATTTAATGTAGTCTATGTATTGAAGGTATTGCACAGAACAGACGACTTAGCTCTCTGGAAAGTATTCTGCATGTATAGTGAGCTGGGAATGAGAGAGAACGGTTTCAAGACCGACAGACATTAATCCAAAACCGTCTGCTGACTTCTCTGTCCATGAAATCCTGGCAAGTAATACATTTTCAGCTATTTTTGCATAGGCTGTAACCATGTTAGCAGCTTTGTAGTTAACAATATGTTACATAGGAGAAGGAATGAATGTGGGTTCCTGTATTTGTCCATCATAAGCTATATGAATCACTAAGAAACATAAAAAAATGTACCATTTACATTAGAACTTTTTGAAAAAGAAATGCCAGACTTCCAGAGGGAACTTGCAAAGTTTCAAACAATTTTCATGTCATGATTTTGGAGAACACTTTAAAGATGACAATTATCCAAAAAGGGGTTAAGATTTGTTTTCAGGTAATAATCATGATCTTGCTTCTCACTTTTTTCCTACACTTCTCCATGACCCTTTGTACTCTCCTTTCCCTTTTTCTTGTAGGGCATTTTTAATAGATAGTTGAATTTTATCAGGGAATGTAAGTATATTCTGTAAGAGTCATGCATTCAAAGAATACATGCATATAAAAGAAAATAAAAATTCTTAAATACTTCCAGCTTGACAAAACATTTGCATTCAGTGGTTTTAGATGCTTTTGAATTATGTGCAAATTCTTGATCTACTGACAAATCATTAATAGTGAAAAGAATTAAAGCCAATGAACCAATTGTTTGCTACAGTTTTCCCAGCCCTAAGCACAAAAATAACTGATAAATTAGATAATATACATAATGCAGACACAGAGATTAACAGTAACTCAGCTGCTGCTCAATTCTATATTATGTATTATAAACTGGAGAAAATTAAATCAACTTTCAAAGCAACGTGGCTTTGATGGAGTCTGTGCATGTCTGTTGTTTTACTCTTGCTAATACATTATTATTCCACATTAATTTTATCTACCGATTGGGTTTTATTTTTTCCTTTGGTGTCAATTTCTGTTGCAAAAGCATAGTCCTTGCTACAAATTTTGCTTTTGCCTCTCAAAATCTTTGGTGAATAGGTCATGTGAAAACTTACAGTACTAGATTTTAAGACAACCATTGTATAATATATCATATTATTTTAAATCCATTCCTTAAGAAATGAGTAATATTTTTAATTTAATTTAGTGCAAAAAATACAGTGATAGAAGTTCAGTGTAAACTGCCACCTTAATTGTTCTCATATTCATACATAATCCACCTTCTATATGTGTGCTGATTCTGAATTTCCTATTTTAAAGGTACATTTCTTACTTCAACATGAAGAATTTTGCGATTTTTCCAAGTATTTCCTACTTGTGAATTGTTCTCCAAGTCAGCATGTTTTTTTTTCCTTGACTATGTGCTTGAATCTTTTAAAAAGCAGAAAAATAATTTAGGACTAATGTATAATTGTTGATATTTGTTATGCATATGGGCAGGGATTTGTATAAATAATCTATATTATGCAATGTTTAAGAGAGAAATTGGTCATCTACCTGTTCAAAAGAAGGTATGGATTAAAAATGAATTTGTTAGGTTTTGTGAAATATTTTGATGTATGTGTTGCTGTTTTTTCACAGCTCTAATTTGCTTTCTCTGAGATATATGTAATTACTCTTGATTCTGATTTCAATTCAGGCACTACAAGATAACTCACTACTTTATTGTTTTATTTATTTACATAGTTGGCATCGTAATGCACAGTTTATCCAGTCTGCTGTCTATTGAAGTATTCCTCCATCTGACAACATCTGCAAATACTTGATTGCAATATAACTGAAGCAAATTATGCTTTATAAAGAATAACTAGGATTAAACATAAAAGATAGCATGGGTGTTTGCATCAAACAGGTAGGAAGATGACAGGAATACTTATTCACAAGGTGGTAACATCTCATTTCATACAGTTACATTTCTGTTGACAATGGAGTTTGTGTTTCACGTGGGTAAAAGAGATGAATGGGAGTCAGTGTAATGGCTGGTACTGGGAATGTACTCTCCCACCTGATGCAACTCTTGTGTTCTAACACATCCTTTCCATACTGATGATGACTGGTAGAAACAAACTGTCAGAAAAATACCTCCTGCATACACAAAGGAGCTAGCTTTGCTTTCTCTGGTGGTGTACCAGGAAGGAATGGGCCAGAGTAGTTTGGCAGCAAAAATGTTACCTGCTACCTCTGTGGAAGGATGCTCTCAGGTATTTGGGTAGCATAAACTAGAGTTTTCAGGAGACATCTCCTGCCCTCATCAGTGTTTCACCCACATCTGGTCCCTCTCAAACCTTCTCAACTTCCTAGAGAGTTTCTAGGAAGCAGCATTACTTCACTTTTCTCTCCATGCTCTACTTTCCTTCCAGAGGAAGGGAAATGGAGTGGTAGAAAAGGAACCAGTAGGAAAGGGATGTTGCTGTCATTGTCCGATAAGTTAGCATGAGCTTGGGATGCAGGAAATGGAAGCTGAAGACTACTTCTGGGTTAGTGTCTATAAAATCAGGCACAAATCTCTTTTCTGCAAATAAATGAAGTTGAAATTCCCACTAAACTCATCTACACACAGAACCACCGTACCCCTTTGAAAATGCGCTGTTACTTTCAGCTTTGTTGTTGCTGTGTGTCTGGCATTTCTGATCTTTTTTTTTTTTTTTCTCCCCTTCATTGTAAAGCTGTCCTCTCTTGACTTTGCACAAGTCAAAGAAATCAACAGAAGGCTTTCAGATTTAATTTGAAACATTTCTCATTTTGGGTTTCATCATTCAAATCCTCTGATCTGATTTTCTCATCCCTTAAGATTCTTCACAATCTCAAAGGAAAACAGCTCCCAGGCCACAGGACTACATCTATAAATCTTCAAAATCCTGTATCTAGGGCTGTTTCATCTGTTGTAAACCTGCTGCTTTGCACAGGTGAGTAATCATCTCTACCCTAATAAAGTTGGTAATGTAATTTGAAATGAAATTTGATTCCTCCCTTTTTGGAAGGAGCAATACTATTTGAAAATGAAATAGCAGGCCATTTGTTTGACAGCTACTCCATTATATTAAAGTCATCCTTCCTGTAGTCATACAAAAAGCAAAATGTGAAATAGTGATATCTTTTTAAAAAAAAAAATCATTTGGTAATTGCACAAGAAAATGGCAAACCTAATTTTTTTAGGTAATTTTAGTAAGCAGATTCTTCCTGAGAAATAGCTTTCCTGACAAAATCAAATTCTACTGTTGCATTTCATATGGGTCTTTAGGAGACAGTTCCATAAGCTTAAGGGTAACTACATATTTAATGCTTCCATTCAAGTTGGTATTGCACAATACAGAGTCTTACGAATAAAGTCTTATTCATGGAGCAGTAGTTGAGTGTATAATGAAATCACAAAAATACCTACATCTACCCAAACTGTCTTTAATGCATTTGTTAACTGGTAAGTTTTCATGACTTTGCCATGAAATTACTTCAAGGTACAGGGTTTAGAAAACACAATCTTTTTCTAGTACCTGTAGAGATACTGAAGTGCAGCAGGAATTAAAGTCACTCCTCTACACCTTTGATCAGTGCCAACCACTGGTAAGCTATTGACTGCAGTCTACAAGTGCTTATTTGCCCTGTATAGGTTGAGTATTCTCCAGCCATGCTGCAATCCTCTACAAAAGCCTCTGTAAGAAAACGTTCTGACTCTCTTTGTTTCTGGTTTTGCTAATGAAATTTATTTATAAAGTATTTCAGTGAAGATTACCATCCAGTATAAGCTGAGTAAACTCCATTGACATGGGTGGAGTTTTGCTAAGTTTATACAAACCGAGGCTTTGGACCTATATGTGTGCATGCTGTACTGTTTTCTATTTGCACATGATTGACATTCACTATTTGATTTCCTGAGCTGCAAGACAATATTCAAACATCTTGCAAATATTCAGCAAGTCCCTTTTTTCCTTTATTGCATGCTTCCTGTATTTTCTTGTAACAATTTCAACAATGGACTTTTAAAAATATTTATTTATTATAAGATAGACCATTGCCTGAAAGATCCAAGCAATAGATTTTTCTCCCCTCTCTGTGTTTCCATCCTAACAAAAAAGCTGTTAAACCAGGCAGAAGTCTGATTGCAGTCTCTGTTTTCAAACATTGTGGAAATTGGTAAACACATGATAAAAAAGTAATATTAAAGAGTATATAAAGTAAATTAAATTTTAGGTGTTTTTTTCCAGAAAGATATTTGTGCAAGTGCTCTATATAAGAGAAAGAAATCATTTATTGCCCTTTCAGTTCCTCCCTCTTGCTATGTCATTTCCTCCAGTCTATTTAGTTGCTTTCACCATCCCACTCCAAAATACTTAAAGATTCAGCTGCCTTCTCAAGTTTCCTCTTAAGTTGTTTTTTGTTTAGATGAACCAAGTAGGATGCTGAAACAGTACCTTCCAGTTGTCAGTACCCAAAGACAAGCAATGAACATGATTCAAATATCAGACAATGAATGACATCTGAATACAAAATTTGCTAAATAATAAACCTGAATAAATATTCAAGTTAATCATGGACAGCCTGTCATTTTGGAAAAGAACCTAAATGACCTGAATATATTATTTGCTGAAGGAATTAGTTGTTCAGCACTAGTTACAAAGGCACACAGATGGCCTCTCTTCTTGTAGCCAGAATACTTGTTTGTGAGATACATGGCTATTCCAATGGCACTGAATGCATGGTTTTGCTTCAGGGAATATATAACATATTCAATATGCATTCTTAAAATGTATTAATATTAATCACACTTACAGGTACATTGCTAGAAAAGGAGGCTCATCTCATTTTTAAGGATCCTTCAATATATTCTAGAATATGTATTCCAAGTTACTCTACTTATATGACAGAGATGCCCCAAGACATGCAGGCAGGCTTTTGAATACTGCATCATCTGATTAATATTTAAGATCTAAAGAAAATGGTTAAGGCAGCTGAAAAAAAGTGAAATCAAATATAGGGAAACATTTCTTTCTCTGGAGGGCTTTTGACCAATGGATCTCCGAGCTCTTTCATACCAAATGTGAATATATCAGGCTCTTTTAAGGTAGTTTTGCAGCAAGTGTTCAACTGTGTGTGATGTGCAGCTGTTGTAACCAAAAGGGATATTTTAATTTCTTCATATTTTTCTTGCCATTTCTAAATAGATTCCATAGTTTTCCTCATTTAAAGAGACTTAGCACGATATTGCAAGGGATATAATTTGCAGAAGTATTTTAAATGGTCATGCTAAATGATGTTTACAATTTCATAACCTAGATAGTATTGAACAGCTGTTCATCCAAGGAGAAATAGAATAAGTTGTGTGTTTTAGGTATAATAAAGACAAACCATAGGTATACTGTTCAATCACCTTGAAATCCAGTCCCATGTATTCAGCTTCATGACGCAGATTTTAGGGAAGGTTATGGAATTTAAGGACCCAATTACTGAATTAGAATCTATCCAACATGTTTTATGATGATCTTTTCTTGAGAAATTTCAGCTCATGGATGCAAACACCTACAAGTATTTCTAAAAGTTCGTAGCTGTACTTTTTGTGATCAAAGTCCATATAAAAAAGGAATACTTAATACACTCAAATTTCATTGTAGTCTTGCAAACCCTATATAGAAAAGATGAAATTGCTCTTGTAAATCATTTGATACATTTGTGTCTTTCCTTCAGATATATGTGGAAAGGTACTAGTAAGTTTTTCATATGAATATATGTTTAAACTTTTTCCTCCATCTATTGGGACTTGAATACAGGTAACAGCTCTTCCTTTGGGAGAAATTAGCAGAGATACTCAGAATCCCCCAAAGAACGCTGTGGAAAGTACTTGCAAATTAATATATTCTATAATTGCTCCTCCTTTTCTGGTTATTTGCTTTCTGGAAATGTATTTCAGATCGATTCCTTACTCACAGGTATACCCTATTTTAAAGAGGTTTTAATCTTTGGTATACGAACAATTACCTTCTAAGTATTGGGACTTCTCTACCTTTTGGATGCATAGTCTAGAGACTATGTAGAGAGGGCAAGGGCTTTGGAACAGTGTCTGTCTTCATAATGGGTTTCTGTAGTGCTTTTGCCATAATGAGGCTGCAAGCTGAAGACGCTGTAGTAATGAGTCATCCTCACTAACACAGGAACCTGGATAGGTAGGATGAATCACCCCCTGGAGATGCTTGCCTCTCCTCATTAGACTAGGGCTAGAGGAGAGGTGACAGCATGGACCAGACAGCTAAATTTCAGAATATTAATGTTAAATGACAAATTTAAGTAAAACAGTTTTAAATTTTGAATAAGTGCTCAGAATCTTTTTTATTTTCTTTGTCATTGTCATTTTTCTTTCAATAATATGCATTTACCACATAGAAAGTACTCTTCCTTAGCTCAAAATTATTCACCTTAAAATTAAAAAAAAAAAGTTTATTGTTGTCAGAAAGTTTCCGTTTATATTAATGTGTAAAATATTTACATATGAAGTCACGATTCATCTGACCCAAAATCAACATTTAACCGAGAGGCTTAGGCTCCATCTGTTGCCAAACAGAAGAGAAAGGCACCTCACAGAGGCAGTTCATCCCAATGTAAGCTCAATGGGAGGTTTTTCTTACACCTAATATTAGAATGATTTGAAACCGGGTGTTCTGAGCCCCACCCTCCATCACAGTAAATCAACTCAGCTAACCTCTCTCTCTTAATTGCAGATTATAAAAGGAACTGTTGTGGTTTAACCTGTCAGGCAGCTAAAACAACCACACAGCCATTCGCTCCCTCCCTGCCTCCAAGTGGGATGGGGGAGAGAATAAAAAATGGAAAGAAAAAAAAAAAAATGGGTTGAGATAGAGAAAATTTAATAGGACAAAACAAAAAAAAAAAAGGAAGATGATAATTATAGTAATAATAATAATAAATATACAAAACAAGTGATGAACAGCACAATTTCTCACCACCAGAAGTCAATGTTCTGCAAGACCCTGAGCTGAAACCGGGACAGGAACCTAGGATAAATAGGATGCTTCACATAATTATTTTTAACTCAGCACCTAAATCTCATATGGAGTTTACACTTTTAAGATCTATTTATCAAAAGTGAAACCCACAATGGAGACTTTAAGAGAGGCAGGGAACTACACACGTATTCCTGCGCAGCCACCCATCTTCCTGTAGGTACAGTTCCTTGGGTTTGGTGCTGTGACACATGTGACACTTACATGGCAGCTTCTTTTTCTAGGAACTGCTCTTTTGGGTAGTTGTTTTGCAAGGTGCCATTATTCACACAGATTTTTCTTAGGAGATAACACATCTGAGACTTTGGAAACCCATAGTAAAATAGTTGAGTGAAATCACTGTGGTAAGTACCATCTAAATAAACATATAGTGACTGACACATATTTGCACATTGTTGTCTGGGTCATTTGTTTACAAATGTGGAAAGCATGCAGTAAAATAATCATTCTGCAAAACATGGCCACATGAATTAGCAAAGTATAATGCATTAAATATAAACAAATCCTAAATTTCTTTTGGCCTACACAGAACCCTGCTAGACTGATATAAAATCACAGAATCACAGAATCACAGATTGGTAGGGGTTGGAAGGGACCTCTGGAGATCATCCAGTCCAACCCCCCTGCTAGAGCAGGATCACCCAGAGCAGGTTGCACACGATGGCATCCAGGCAGGTTTTGAATATCTCCAGAGAAGGAGACTCCACAACCTCTCTGGGCAGCCTGTTCCAGTGCTCGGTCACCCTCACAGTAAAGAAGTTTTTCCTCATGTTCAGATGGAACTTCCTGTGTTCAATTCTGTGCCCATTGCCCCTTGTCCTGTCACTGGGCACCACAGAGAAGAGTCTGGCCCCATCCTCTTGACACCCACCCTTTAGACATTTATAAACATTGATGAATCCCCTCTCAGTCTTCTCTTCTCCAGAATAAACAGCCCCAGCTCTCTCAGCCTTTCCTCATACAAGAGTCCCCTCATCATCCTCGTAGCCCTCCGCTGAGCTCTCTCCAGTAGTTCCCTGCCTTTCTTGAACTGGGGAGCCCAGAACTGGATACAATATTCCAGATGTGGCCTCACCAGGGCAGAGTAGAGGGGGAGGATAACCTCCCTTGACCTGCTGGCCATGCTTTTCTTAATGCACCCCAGGATATCGTTGGCCTTTATTTATATTACATATATTACTTATATTACTCATATTACTGGCCACTGACTCTTAAATGGAAAGGATATGATAAAGCCTTCAAGCAACAAACAGAAACCAAACCTCAGTCTGTTTCAAACATCCCAATACTCAGTCTTATTTCATACATGGTCATCCTTCCTCCAATGAAAAGGAAAACAGATTTTTAATAATTATTCCAACATTGACTTTAGCAGATATGTCCCAATTTCTTGTAGGATTGAATATATCCCCTTGATTTATGCTAATAGGGTATGAGGTAGAGCCTATGCAGGTATAAGCTATTGTTCAACTAACACGAGTTTTAGCACTTCAAACACTAAAACCACTAGATAAGTGATTTATAAATTAGTTCAGTTCTGCTGAAGGCACCGGAAAGATGCTGAGTTACATCACTCCAAGTTTTGGCCTTGATTGCTTAAAAAGATTATTGTTGTTGTAATTCATATGTAATAGGAATGTGACTCAGCTGTGAAGTATCGTTTTGACAATTCCAAATATCTATTCTTAGTAAATGCACATTTTTTCTTAATGCTTTTAGACAAAGGAGACAAAAGCATATGCCTATTATAGCAGGAAAGAAGCTTGCTAGAGAGCACAGTTTTGGTACAAAATTCAGTGCTGATCATATATTGCAGCAACTTAATGCACTTCTTTTACTGCTTTGATTGTTCTAAATACAACCTATTTTAGCTAAATATCCAAGATTTAGAATATGAAAGGGCAAAATATGACCAATTTAAGGAATGTTACATTTGCAAATGGATACATTTTATATCTCCTTAACAGCTTTAAACCTTTCATTTTCTTTTCAGCTATAAATATTCTATAATGGCAAAAGAGGAATATCAAGTGAACTCAAATTCACTAACCCAAACTTTTTTATGAATAACACTTTCTTTTAATGGTACATTTATCTAATACTGAATTACAGGGGAGTTCAAACAGAAGTACATGTGACATCTGCATTAATATCAAATTAATCCTTTATGATAAATGCTATTGTCATGAAAACTAGACAAATTAATTAAATGAGTCACTTAAAATGTTTCTTCATTTATACAGCTTTTTAATCCTATTTGAGTATTAATTACTCCTTGGAATGAGAGGATCCATTTGTTTCCATTCAACTGCACACCTTGAAGAGAAACTTGAACAGCAGCGTACTCTGATGACAGGGACCACATTAGGTGGTGGTCAGCAAAAATGAGAAGTTATCCATTATTAGCCACTATTAAAACTAGTGAAACACAGTAAAAAATGGTAATGGATACTTTTCAAAACTGGAAATCAGTTTTCATCATGCACTGCTGAAAATTAACATCTAATAGCCAAAGACACTTAACTGATGATCCAGTCTTTTTATTGATATTACTTGGCTTGTTCTGAGATCTTGGAGCACATAGAAAGACTAGCTTACTATGGCAACAACTGCAGGACATATCGCTTTATCTCTGAAACCTAAAACTTTTGAACTGGGATAATACTTATACATATCTTGGAGTGTGGGGCCAAACATCAGGGAGGCAGACGTAATCTGTAAAGAGCTGTGAGGCCAACCATCTCTCTGAGAATGCCTAGCGTACTTTTGATACTGCTACACCACAGAATTTAGGTAATACGAATCACCAAAATAGAGTGAACAATAGCAGCAATATGAGCCACAGGCTTCAAGTCACAGATCCACCACAGAGTTAAAGAAAGATCCTACAGAGCTGCTTCAGAGAGCAAGAAATGTTCATTTATGTAAAAACCACACAGTTCTGTAAATTTTACCTAACATAATAACCTCTGGTCTTTGAGAGCTAAGGCTAACTAATATGACTTGCAGCCAAAGCAATTTTTATGTTCTTAATTTATTTTATTAACTTGTTGTGATTGCTGTCACAGATGGCCAGAGGACAGGTACTGGATTCCACGTCAGTCAGCAAGGTATCAGAATGTGTTTTCACATTGGAGGGAAAATGAAAAATATTTTTTGCTATTGCTGGGCCCTCGGTTTGAGTTTTTCCTGTCTTCTTTTTAAAAAAGGAATCACGCTTAAATTGGTAACTTCAGAAATAAATTTACATCTCTTCATAGGAGAAAGCTTTTAGATCACATCTTCTCTAATTACAGGAGTATTTTTTTTTTATCAGTGGAGGCACCGGCTTGGGCCTTGGCACATCTCTGTTGAAGTTGTTACTATGCTTCAAGGCATTTGGGGGTTAGATTCCCATATTTCAACAGTTAAGAGCTTTAAACATGGATGTACCACTGGTCAGTACTCATATCATCAGGTATGGAACATGTGAAAAAAAGAGTCCACGTTCAAATCCTTCTGAGGGAGGTTTTAATAAAACTTGAAGAACCTCTGAGAAGTGTTTCATCACTAACTATTAACAGTGGTTTAGTGAAATGATTTTTCAGCTGCATAGTGTTATAACACTAACTTATTTCAATCAAAATTGAAATATTGCCAAAGTGTTTCAGGCAGATATACTTACTATGTAATATTTGCATTTGGTTTTCATGAAAGAGAATATATAATAGATTGTAATACCAGGGTGTACCAAATCTGACAGTGAGAAAAGGGTAATCAGGAGATCCCTATAATACAAGTGAGTTCTTTGATAAATACATATAAATATTATTGTCTTAATGAAGTTATGCTATTCCACTCTTTAAGATAGAGGGATTATTATGAAATAAATTTTCTTTTTCTCTTACCTAATTGCTAATGATACAGATGTGTCTAAAGTTTCCCCTTGTGATAAAATATTATTATAAATTACAATGAATGCAAAAACAGCTCTGTAAAGTACATTAATATATTTCTAGCATAGCTGAGCAATCTAGTTTATTAAATTGTTTTAGGGATACATTTAAACCTGACTCTTAGGAGTTAGAATGGTGAGTATCATTCCAGGCTTTCCTAAGCCCATCTAACTAAACTGTTTTTGTGGGAGGAAATTATATTTATCAATTCATTTCTCCAGCAGAAGTTTCTTGGACTCCTCTATTACTTTGGATGTCCAGGAATACTGACATCACCCAAGGGCTCCTGAAGTTGCCCATTATTGAGTCTTTCCTTGGAGGAATAGTAACTTCATCATAGATTATAGTTTAAACTCAATTTTCCACAACATGATAGTTTATGAAATTATAATATGTGCTATAACATTTGTTGTTGATTCATGCTCAGCCTGAGGCAGAAAGAATGCTGCCTTACAGGAGAAAATTAGGTTTCCTTGAATGAGAAAAGTAGATGACAACTGTAAAAGTAGGCAGTTGCACTTTGATTAAAAAAAAAAAAAAGTTTGCTGTTATCTAAATATTCTGCAGATCATGAAGCTACAGGACTATTAGGTGACAGTATTCTATGCTACCTTCATAGAGAGCAGTAACAACACCATGCTATTTGCTGCTGTATGTGCACAAACAATAAATACTGGATTACATGCTGGTCTGATACACACCAATATCATTCCAGAACAGCAGTTTAAATAGTGAAGCAATTTCCCTGGAATTAATCAGGTTCAATTCATTTGTGAGAATTTAGCTCTACCATGGCCTTTTTCAGTCTCCTTTTAGCTCCAGAGTTCTGTTAATGATTGTGTAGAGGGAAGGAGGACGTAAAAGGAGAATACAAACATCGCATTAAGCCCTAAATAAGCCTGAAGAGTGGCTAAGGTTATATTAGCTTTATCAAGTACACAGACTCAAAAGTGTATAGGAAACCATCAATACCTTTTCATGCATGCTGCTGTGTGAGAAAGAATGTGGTATGGAAATGTTCAAGCTTCTTTTAATCATCTTTTCTTCTTTTCAGGCTGAGAAATTTTAAGATACTTATCACGCAGCTTCTAAAATAGGTGATATGAATGTTGTCCTAAGACTTAAATTAAAATATGAATGTCTGAAAGAATGAAGGCTGGTTGTAGGAATTTGTCCTAAAAGTTTGACATCCAGAGAAGGATTCATCCTGTGCTAACGTGAAGAAATCTCTTGAAATGCTCCAGGGTATCAGAGACATCCTAAAGGGCTGACAGATATGACCTGGGACCTATGAAAGACTCATGCTGCTGTAAAGAATCAGCTGCAAAGGAAGGAAAATATCCTAGGGCATCTAAACTGCTACTAATTGCCTATATACAGACAATTGGAACCCTATCTCTGTGAAGTGAGTTTTAGACATTCGATATTTTTAAGCAGAGGTAATTTTGATTTCATTTTTGACATGGTAATCTTTAAAGAAGGTTTGGCTTTACTGACATCAACTTATTCCTATGACAAGATAATATTCTTGGGTAATTACTTTTAAGGCATAAAAGAAGGTGACATTAAAATGTTTTCTAAGTAGTTAAAGGCTACATTTCATTTTGCATATTAGATTCAAAGATATTTGAGAAAACTCAGATTATCTAAAGAAACACACTTTCTTTGTTTTCAAATTTTGTATAGGAGCTTTATAAATATAAGCTATCTGACAGCTTGGGCAGAAATCTCCTAGGAATGATCCAGACATCTCAGTGTCATAAACTCTAATTCTTGCAGTGATTCTAAACTCCATTCCCTAAACTGAATTTAACCTTGTGGATTTGAGCACTGTCTTTTTAGTTCTCATCTAGATTATGAAGCAACATTACTCTGTCTACATGGCCTATTTGAACAATTGTATTTCACATTGCTGTTTTCATCGTTAAGTTTGAATCTGAATAATGCATGACATAAAATTACAGGATGGGCAATTTAAATTGGGTTAGCACTGCATGCCTTCATATTTCGAATCTCCTGACTTGTGTATGCTTGATTACTCAGACTAAATATTACACTAATGTTTCCTTATTTCCATTTAATATTAAAGAGTGTGTCCTCTAAATCCTGCAATGGTGTCTTTATAGCCAAAGTAAAACTGACAAATATTGTTCAGTATATTAATGCAAATATAAATAGATGCATTGGAAATATGTACTGGTCAAATTCCATATGTTGAAAATAACTATCAGAGCAGCAGGTACATCTCTGCATGCTCAAATAGTGTCTTTGGATTAAATGTTTGATGTAGAAAGCTTAGATGGAAAAAAAGTGGTACTTAATATGATGAAGGAAAAATACCATTTAGAAATATCTCAATCTGAACATTTTTCATTTCTCCTCTTATGCATGTGAGTCTCATGTTTCTTGGGCTCAAAAACTGATTTCTTGTAACCTCTTGGGGAAAACTTAGAACATTCTTTGAATATCTGTAAGCCTTTATAGTCTAGGTTCAAGGTCTATTTTAGGACTCTTTCAGGACTTTTCAGTGTTGAGAATAAGAAGTATAGATTTTCTTTAAACTTTTTTTCTTTTTGCATGTTAGAGTCTCTCTTAGCAGTTGGGGATTGTGATACAAAACCTTCTCTGAAGAATGAAAAGAAATAAGAAAGCGATGGATGGCTTTTTCTAGCCATAAAGGAAGAAATATATGTAGCTGAACACATTCTAATCATCCTTTTGTAAATTAAATCTATCAGCTGAAGGAGTTAGGTCTTTTCTCCCTAGAGAAGAGAAGACTTGGGGAGGATGACCACATCACAGTTTTCCAGTACTAAAAAGGCTACAAAGAGGATGGAGCCTCGCTCTTCACAAGGACCCACATGCAGAAAACAAGGAGCAATGGTACAAGTTGCACCAGGAGAGGTTTCATCTCGATATAAGAATTTTTTTACAGTGAGAACAATCAATCACTGGAACAAACTACCCAGGGATGTGATAGCATCCCCATCACTGGAGGTTTTCAAGACACAACTGGACAGGGTGCTAGATAACCTCACCTGGGATCCCTTTCCCATGAAAGATTGGACCAGATGATCTTTCAAGATCCCTTCCAAGCTGGGCTGTGGTTCTATGATTCTGTGAACTGACATGATCAGAAAACATTTTGAATCAAGAAAAATTAACTTTGATAGGAAAACTAGTAGGGAAACACCAGCAAAGTCCTGAGGAGAAGGGGAGTCTGTCTTGTGAGGCGTTTAAATTATATTGGTTTATCTAGCATAGAATGAGGCCTAAATGAGATATAGCTGTTGTTTTTAAACAGAACAGAGGATAAATACTGGAGGAGTGATATTTAAACAAACAGATAATTCTGGTGCAAAAGCAAATTAACATAGACTGTCCTGGATACATTTAAGCTAAAAGATTTATGAGGGATTTTAACGATAGAATGAATGATACTGTTCATGTTCCGGTAGAAACAAGAAGGGTAGATACATTTACAGGAGAACAATAACAGCAATAAAGGAACAATTAAGGGTATAGTGAGAATATCTATTGTTAGAGGTCAGGTAAATGCAGGTGTTATAACTTGATCCTCATACAAGTAAATAAAACAATCAAACCCTCAAAATTCCAACAAAAAATTGTCTTTGCCCCCTAATTCTAGCTGTTAGTTTATGAAAGCAATTTCCAGGCAGCAGCATTTTCCATTTTTTTCTAGGGCTTGTTATTTTTTACTCCCTGAAGGTCATCATGAGGCAGTGCTCAGTGCCCTGCAGTGGACCAAAGTGCCAGTTTGGGCTGTTTATACAGTAGAGGGGTGCATTTCCACACTCGCGGTGCCGCTCCATGACCATTCACTTTCCAGATGGAGGCTGAGTGGTGTGTGACCAGCCAAGGTCTGTCTGCAAAGTCCCGAGGACTGGCACGTCACAGAGACATCTGGGGAGGGGAATGGTAGCGCCCAGGACATGCAATGGAGCTGCTAAGGAGAGGGAAGTCAGGGAAGAGCTGACACTTCTTTCCTCAGGAATCACCCCGCTCTGTTCCTCAGCCAGCACAATACTTGTCCTTTAATAAGAGCTGGTTACACCATGTCATTGCAGCCTGTTGTAACCTTGGGAGTGTCTTTATACCCTGGGACTCAAGAAAGAAAAAAGCCTGCAAGCATAGAAAGGTCTCAGAGCCAGACAAATTCATTAAAGAAACTCTCAGGATACGATGAGGTTCCCATTTTAAAATGCCAAAAAACAATGCAGACATTTTGAATGTTAATGCACAGATAAAAGATTCTCTTTTTATATTCCCGATGATGCAAGTTTTGACCTTCTGCTTGTCATTCCAGATTTCCAGGTAGTGGAGCACAGAGCCTCCAGGGCTAGGAGGGTGAGAGAATAGGGGGCATTCAAGGGAAAGCACATTGTGTGTGAGGGGGAAAAGAAAATGCTCCCTTTTACAGAAGTTACATTTCAATAACATCACCATTTTTGTTATCAAATACAATATATTTGTGTTTCTATTACAAACTTGAGTTTGGGCTCACTTTCTGCTGAAGTGATGACTCCAAATATTATCAGTGAAAAAAGGTGATTTTAATCTAAATTCTGCCTGCACAAAGCTCTTTTCATTACAAGCCCAGAAGCCAAGGACAACATATCTACCACATTTGATTAAGATCCACTGAGAATTAAGTATAAATTTATGAGCATGTTTCCTCCTGCAGTGCTGCTGCTAAGATATTGAATGCTGATCTTTTCCTTTGTCTCTTTTCCCAAAGACACTTCTGTCTCTCAGGTATCTGATACTAAAAAAATAAATTCTTTTTCATGTAAAAACCCTAAATCTGTCATAAGAAACTCTGCTGAAATAACTTACTGCAATATATTAGAAAGAAAAATCCACTGAGAGAGGAATGGTATACAGGTAATCTAGAGGATTAGGAGTGACAGAGCGTCAGTCAACATTTAAAGCCTTTACAGAAGGAAAACTAGTGGAGGTATGAGTAAGGTGGTTATGACTGTTGTACATTTCACAGAGATGAGCAGGGAACATGAGCATGAACAGAGATGTGAATTCTGAACCACTATGAAATTCCATTTGTTTTTTAAAATCTTTTTTATTATTTCATAGTTTAAAAGAAAAATGTCAAATGGTATTGGCAATCAATAACAAGTACAATTGCATGCTTAGCTTAGGGAAATTAAAAATATAGAATGACATATTACAAGTAGATATTTTGGTAGTTAGAGATGGTGGCAGCTTGGAGAGATTGTTTTGGTTTTCATCAGCTCGTATCTGTTTTCAAACCTGATACCTCTCTGTATCTGTGGAGCAAGTGGGAGGTACTGCAGCAAGATAACAGCTAGTTCTCATTAATATTTAAGGCTCCACTGCATCATTTCTCTTGTGTACAGAATCACCAACATATGTGCAATAGTGGTTTTTAACAGAAGCAAGATCAGGCTACCTAGTCTTTACTATATGCATATATGTGAATGCCATATGCACATCTGAAGGTCCTTTACCTAGGATTTGTTTCAGGTTTTTTTCCCTTCAATTTTGCAGTCATAAATTAGGATGTGATCATTAATTACATCCATTCTAAACAGCCAGTAATTTTTCCTCACTATCAGTCAACATGAGTGAGAGGTGGCCAGTATATACAGATAGCTGTTGCTTGTGAAAATTTGAGATTCAAATGAGAGAAGGCTGAATTCTGAACTCAAAAACTCTGAAAAGAAGCCTTTTTTACATATAATACTAGTAATAGAGGTTTGTGGGTTATTTTTCATTTTTAAATTAATGCTTGGAAATTTAATATATCCCTAACACTTAATAAACCATACTCACTCGGTACAGGTAGCAGGACATAGGTGTGTAGTCACTTCCTTGTTCTAGATTTACTTTTTCTTCAGCACTGGAAAGAAGTGCTAGTCTCCTAGCACAGCTTTATAAAAGGAGAAATGTAATTCAGAAAACCCCAAATTTGCTGTGAGGGATAATTATAAATTCATAAGATTCATTACTTTGGAAAAAACCCACAGTTTGGGGGGGGATTTGGGGTTTCCTCATAGACAGCAGCACAGTTTGCATTTTACATGATAATAGCTGCTTAAAGATTTATAAATTATTTAGTCAAGATTCTTATCTCCTGCTTTTGTAAATAAGACAAATATCAGTTTTAGTTAGAGGTGATGTTACAGTTTGCCAAAATTCTATTTAATGTTTATTTGTAAAGGTTAAATGAACTGTCAAAAACTGCTTAGTCAGAGATGTCTCGTAGAAAGTAATTTTCAGAGATCATGTTTAAGAAAGCATTCATTCCCATCACAACATCCAGTATAAAGTAGCTTCATTCTCTTACTGATACTTTTAAAAAACTTCTCTGGACATGGAATAAAGCAATGAATAATAAAATAAAAGGTCCTACAAGCTTCTACTGTTTCTATTGCCCTAGTCATTAAAACAGTCATCTGTCTTTACCTGATTAAAGCAGCTGCTTCTGCACTCTAGGTGATTTTTGGCTTGTAAAACACCTGTAAACAAATCTGTCAGACACAGACAACAATTCAGAGAGGTTACAGAGCTTCTCATTTTTAAACTAACAGAGGCCTAAATGGTCCCATCTACAACCACAACAGGGCATCTTAAGGCCACAGTCATAAAGTCATTGCTCTTGCAGAGATGGAGAGCAGCCCAGATGTAGATGAGCTTTGACTGCGTGCCTCAGCACGTGGCCATGGCGTTCATCGCAACCTTATGCTTTGCTCTTCCTTTTCCTGCTCCAGCATGGAAGACCCTCTTCCAAAGACTGTTTGCACACAGTGATATCTCTTTCAGCAAAACTACTTGATATTGGCTCTGAGATCATTATAAATTTGACCCTTACAGCCTAACAACCAAATCAAGGCTGTGATAACTATCTGTGTCCGTAGCACAAAATTCCACAAGGCTGGACGGATGTATTTTTCTCCAGGCTTGGTAGGAACTAGCAGTATGTGACCAACTCTATTTGATGACCAATAAATTTAATAACTAGGAAACCTCTTCACTCAACTGGTCATAGGGAAAAAAAATCCTAACGAAAACCCCAAAACAAACCAAAAACCTAAAAAAAAAAAACCCCACCAACAAATAGAATCAAAGATACTTCATACTTCAGTCTAATGCTTACCTATTTTCTGTGCTTGCTGTGCCCTTTAAAGCTTTTCTAACCATTCCTGTGGCTCTAGATACACTATAAAATCTCATAGGTTAATTAAGCTGGTTCTTATCAGAAATTACAGTAATGGCCAGCTAGCCAAAATACTAATCTCCCAATGTGCAGCTTAAGCTTTGTATCTAAAATCAATCATATTTGCAAGCAGCCTGAAATATTATACATACTGCAGCCTAGTATTAAATACTGTCCCATATCTAGCTTTTGCGTTTGGTTCCCCGGACTCGCTCGGTCATGTTCAGTAGCATTTCACTCTGCAAAGAGCCCCACAGATTTCCACAGAATATTTGGTGTAGTTATGCATGTATCACTTGAAGCAAGTCTGTCTTTGGGCCCTATAGTACCTCTCATAACACAAGCAGTACGGTATTTTTAGAGTGTTAACCATATGGGCTGTTCATTGCATCCACAGAGGACCGTGCAACATGTTACTGCTCCAGCAAAGATGACTTTAACTTAGATTTCATGCAAAGGTAGGACAGTCAATCTAGTGTTAATACTCACGTTCAAGGAGCATAGCTTACATTAACACTATCTTGCTCCTTTTCACTTTGTTGCTTCACATGCAACTGTGTCCGTGGCTGGAGAAGTTTAAATCTACTCCTATTTTCACAGCAGGATTTTGCTTTTCTGGATAAAGGCCATTCAATCTGATAAACTGTATTAGTGTATGGAACACAGTGGGTTGTGAGTGTGCGTGTTTTGTTTTTCCATTTTGTCAGCAATTAAAAAAAATGGCAAAGATTGTTCAGTGAGATCTGCTCTAGTTTGCTTTAATTTTCTTTCTAAATAGCTGTGTTCATAGGAGAAATCTCCACCCTGAGGTACACAGAATGAAAAAATCCCAGAGGTACTTTTTGGATTCTATTAGGAATCAAAAAATTGCAATTACTTGAAGCATTGCTTCTAAAGCTCTCGTGTGGAAAGAATCACGGGGCCTGCTGAATCTCACAGTAAAACCTGCTGTCTCAGCAACAATTACTGTAGATGCGCTTACAAACTGACACCAATGATAATGTCAGTGTGCAGCTGGGATCTTAAATGGAACCTGCTGCTCCACACCAGTTTATTCAAGGAGATTCATGGGCAGGAAAAGAGCAGGCAGAGAGGCAGAGAAGATGTGCCTGTATGTGTGGGTGTGCGCACGTATATATATTTTGCACTCAGAAAAGCAAAAGAGAAAAAGCAGAGTCATGCATTTTGAAAAGAACTGTAGAAAAAGGTGCAGAGGGTGAAAGGATACCACCTGCCACTCAGCAGGGGATTCGGGGCATCAGGAAAGCAGCGCGATGCCAGCAGGTGAACGGGGCAGCAGGCGCCTGGTAACTGGCAGCCAACATGTGGGCAGGCCAGCAGGCAGCAAACACCTGGCCATTTCTTTGTGAACCAGTCAGCGGGAGCCTGATGCAGAGCAGAGAGCAGGTGGATGGGGCAGCAGCCAGGCTGGATACCTGGCAGCTGCTCTGGGGTCAGCTTGTCGAGAGAGCACGCTACGCAGAGCCATGAAAAGGGCTGTTTGCTTCTTCTCTGTTGCCTGAGGATAGTTCGCATAGCTTAATGGGAAAGAGGAAACTCCGCTTCTTCGAAGTGCCGTTGGTGGGAAAAGGGAAACCTGTGTCACAGTCTAATAAATTTTCCTGCAGTCATTTCCAACAAGATCTTTAGAAGAAAGCGTACATGATGGTCATCAGTGCTAAAGAGCTGTCTCGGTTTCAGAATCTATTGGGCAATGCTGGAATGAAATTTCCTTACTGACATTGGTCAGTCATTAAACATTCTGGTTTTAAGTATCATGGTCTGTATTTAGATCTCCAGGCAAGAAAAGCTAACACATTACCCAGTGTAAAACTAGCCACAGCCATAATAGCATTGCAAACATCCTCCAGCGAGCACTACAGCAATGAGATCATTTTTCTAATCTCTGGGGGGAAAAATAGAGATTATGGAACAGCTGATGGCATTCATTATAGCTCCACATACTTTAAGGCACTACACCGACTGGCACTATCTAGAAACTGGCTTTGTATGTCCATCCTGTCCCTGATGAGCCCTGCAGAACATGCCAGCCAGAGAAAAACAAGTACTATTGCTGCAGTATCAAGTTCCCCCACTGTGAAGGGGACTAGATGGAACCAGCATGCAAATTGAAAAGATTTTAAGGTTTGAGGTTGCACAGCTCATTAAGCTCTTTTAATGAAATTATATTTTTTTCTATGCATTTTACAGGCTGCAGTCTTTCCCCAAAGATTTAACCATATAGCTGACCCATTCAATTAAAAAATCTTTCACCATTTTGAGTCATCAGGGATAAAGCTCGATATACACGGAATTAAATCAGAGTTCTTTCTTTGGAGAGAAGAGACAAAACCTCTATACTGATCAGAATGTGTTTTTGTGTTTTTATTATTCCTCTTTTCATTGCTGATACGTCACTCTCTATAGAGTGCTTTTGCTGCAGGAGAGTAACCTCTTTGCTCCCTGGCAATGACACGCTTTTGATGGAATTCCACAGCTAAGTCTGCTGTTTTCATTTTAAAGAAAGATTTTTTGAATAAATAATTGAAAAAAATATATGTGAATATAACCTAGTCCAATGCTCTAATGGAAATATATCAAGTCTTGAGAGGAAGAAAACTGAGGGCAAATCACAGGGAAAAAACCAAACTAGCTACATTGAAAGGAAAGTGCTAACAATTACATTGCTAATGGTATTTGTTCCAGAAACAACTGTTGAAATGCTAAAATAATGCATTCCTGTCAAAGTTAGGTTGCATAAATAACAACACAACAATAGCTTGTTCAACGGATAGCACATTATCACTGCAGAAGACTACAAGATACAACCTGGAGAAAAGTGTGAAATACATTAAGAAGCAATCAGCAGGTAAAGACTATAATATATATTCATAAAGGGCAAGAGTTAAGATTGTGCAAGCAACCTTGGCTGTTAATTTTTTGACTGGAGTGCTTAGCTTCGCAACCTTTGCATTTTCTTCATTAAGACATTCTAAGTAATTGATCATTTTTATAGTGTTCAGAGACTCAGATACCATGGAAACAGACTAAAACTATGTTAGTGGTTGTAGTATTAGAATAATTAGCAGTGATTTGTGGAACAAAGTTGCTGATCAATGCTTATCCCTCCCAGTTCAGTCTCACATTGTGACCTGGCATTATTTGTGGCATGATATTTGTCTGCATTCTTATGTAAACCTGTCCATGTTACCATCTGTCAGTATGTACACATACATTTTTTCCATATAATATAGTATGTACTTACTCTCAGAAAGCATGCTCTGTGATGTAAATGTACTCACACACTACTACTTACTGAAAATTAAATTGCCAATGAACTGTTTCTCATTAGAGTGGTTTGCTTTGTTCCAGAGGAAATCCAATAGTTATGAGCCCTTGTTTATCAGCACAGCTCCTCCTTTTTGATGTTATGGCTATTTGCATAATGTGGTCTTAATGTTCCAGATCTGCAGCTCAACAGCATGATATATTATTAATAAGATACCTTCCTCCCTGTGAAATTTTCTGTGAAATTGAGAAACGATGTTTGTTGGAACTTTTGGAGGAGGAAGGAGGAGGGTTTTCGTATGAATTGGCAGGAGTTTGTTGTGCTGGAAATCTTCAGGTTTCAATTTAAGTGAGAAAATCACTTCAGCCAACTATATTTGCTCCAGGAAGTATATACAAATACTATGTGGTACAGCTATGCTCAAGGTGTACTGGGTAAATCATAGAATAGAGTCATAGAATCATTTAGGTTAGAAAAGATCTTTAAGGTCATTGAGTCCAACTGTAAATCTAACACTGCCAAGCCCGCCACTAAACCATGTCCCTGTGCACCACGGCTGCACGACTTTTAAATACCTCCAGGGACACTGACTCCACCACGTCCCTGGGCAGCCTGTTCCAGTGCTTGGACAGCCTGTTCCAATGCTTCCAATGCAGAAAGTACCCTTTTATTTGTATTTTTGTAGTGGTAAAGATCTTAGAAATTCTACTTAGAACCTGGAAGGTAAGAAAAGACTAAAAATTATAATTTTCACATCCAAAGAATCCTATAATGTTATAGATCCAAAGGCTATATAACAAAGCTACACAAGTTTATTCTGAAACTATTTTTAAAGCTAAAGTTTCTAACCAAATTTATACTGTAACTAATAAAGAAGAAGAAGAAGATGTCTTTTTATTGTTGTCAAGAGAGTGTTGCTGTCAGCAAAGAGGGTTGTTGTCAATGAGGTGGGTAAAGATTAAGTTTTTAAAACAACAATCAGCTTTAACAATAGATCCTTGTTTTCCACTGAAATCTTTTACACCATTTTATGCATCTTGCACTGCAAAGCATATTCCTACTGAGAATATTCCCACAAGAATTCATCTTAGTAAATTGATCTAACCCTAAAACCTTCTCTTAACTTGGCAATTAATGAAAATGACACAGTGTCAGAACGGTTAAAGGGAATGATGTATTATTGGAATTTGGAGAAGAAACTGAGGCTTATTTTCTGCTCTTCTAATATAAAACTCAGCTGACTGTAATTCATTTAAAGAAAATGAGACAGGGGATACCTTTTCTTTCTAGGGCATGTCTGTGCTCATGTACTCATGTGCACATATGCACACACCCTCCATGATAGACAGACACTATATTTTTTCTTATGAAATACCTGTCAGTTTAGCAATAAGGAAGAAAAAGGAAAGGAAAAAAAAAAAAAAAGGAAAGAAAAACCACCAAACTGCTGAGTAATAGCTTCCTATCCATCAGCCAGTATGCATAATGAGTATGTTGCATGCAACATGGCATCTCTACTGATAGAATGACTTCCTTCTACCATGAGATATATTCCAGGAAAAATGAAGCAAGCCAAAGGCCAACTGGATGACACTGATGTTACCTGAAACTTCAAGACAAATATCTATGTATTTATTTGTTTTGGGAGAGGTATTTTTTTGGTAGGTTTGCTTTGTCTTGTTACAAAAACACTTCAGTCTCAAGAATTCTCTCTGACAAGGAAACCAAAATTCCCTAATTTATGTAAGGAAAATACAACAATGTTGGACACATCCACACTGAAGCACTGTGAATGCAAAGCTAATCTGTGTGAAACGTCAAGAAGATATTTGAGCAATCCCTATTAACATATAAACCCAGCTCGTAGTAACACACATTAGCATCTTTTTCAAAGAGGGTGAAACACCATTTGGAGATGCAAAACATCGTTTTAAGGTTTTCCAGGTATCATAATGATAGTTTTTTCTTAACACTGAATATTCATGATGCATCATAAAACTAATGATAAACATAAAAACTGATGTGAACGTTTGACTAATCTGTTCTTATTTGTTTGGAAGAGCTGTAGTAATTGCCTGGTTTGTAAATTAAACATCTGCTATGGGAATAAACAAAAACATAACTGAGCATATTCAAATAAATTGAATTCACCGTAGTTCCATAAATTTTATTATATGGGCTCATCAATTTTATTACACCTGAGTGCTGCGTCGCTATAGAAGGCAGTACCTAATTTTCTTTTAGATACCCCATTTGTAACAATAAGTGTTTTCTGGTTCTAATAAACTGTTGTTCTTATTTAAAGGTTTTGGGTTGCTTTTTTTTTCGCTTTTTTTTTCCTCTAAAAGATGGTCAATAAAACAGCTGACTTAAGTAAATTTGTCTACTATGTTTGTTTGTTACCAAACTGTTACCCAGGAGCAACAGAATGTCAAAAATAGTCTCTACTTGCACACCAGCCCATTACAGGCATAACAATTGCTGATTTTTAGTACACACAAGAAATTAATTTGGAATTTACAGTAGCCTTGCTTTGCTACCTGCAAAGTTTCAAATGGTAAAATATTGGGACAAATGCCAAACAGAAGGGCATTTAGAAAAAAAGCAAAGATCAAGAGGGGTTTTTTTAATTATTATTGTTGTTTTCTTTTAAGTAAAGAGAAGAAATTCTCTTGGACCAATTGTTTTTCAACATTAAGATGTTAAAAGTAGCATCAGATGAAGACTTAGTTTTGGGTTGTAACCATTATTACTCAGTGCATGGACACCAGATGTAGAAGACCTGCTTCCTTGATTCTTCCTCTTCTTACCAATTCCAGAGTAAAAAGTCATCATGGCTGCCTGTCACATGGCTGCACTGATCAAGTATGGTGTGCTAGTATCCTAACTGTTAGGCTTGAGGAACAAAAGTTGGAAACATTCCAAATCAAACACTGAAAATGAAGTGTTGAAGGCTCCCTTGAGACTCCCAGGCGAGGACCACATCCCCACGGAAAGCAAAGTTCAGTACAAGTGTCTGGATTTTTACTTTCCATAAGGTTATGAAGCTCCATAAGCATGAACTTGAATCAAGAATCTCAAAAACCTTCTGTTTCTCTGCTTCAGAAGGGTTTTTCACCTCACTTATGATTGTGCTTGAGTGCCCTAAACCTTTGAAGTAAGGTAATTTTGGAGCACCAACATCTTCAGCTTTTGCTTCTCAGTGAGGAAATTCCTCGCCAAATCTGATGTACAGCAGTGAGATGCCAGAAGAATTCACCAAAATTGCCTTCAGAAAGGAGGACTTGAAACACATGGCACAGAAGCTACTAACTACAGACTGAAGTCTGAAAATAAGTTCAGCTCAGGGAATGTTAGTTGGAATAGCCATCATTTCAGGTACTCTTAGACAGAGGCACCATATCCTAGAGGTTAACATAATGATTTGCAAGTCAGAGAAAGTTCAGTCTTTCTTCATGTCAATTCATTCAGACTTGTAGGAACAAGTGAGCCATACGAGTGAGCCTCTGCCCAATACCCCACACAGTACTGTGGTGTGGAGTTGTGCCACTATGTTCCAGAAAGTGCTCAATATTCACTGGAGGAGCAATAAAAATTGTGCTTCTTGGGAATTAATGGCAAAACTGCCATTGGCTTCAGAATTCAAACTCCTGCATTTCTAGTATTCTGTTAATGAATGTTAATTGTGTGCCATGTGAAAGAAAGATCTGAACGTACTGATTCCAGATAAGTGGGCATGTAGGGAATGAAATGGTTATTTTAGGTTTTCGCTTGCATTTAAACGCTACTCAGACATGAGTTGATCTTTTTTTTTGTGAAATTTTAGGAAACAGAAGCCAAACTCCAGCAAAAGAATCACCCTTTATGAAACCTGAGAAATCAATCAGACCACTGTTGGACAGCAGAAATGTCATAAAGATGCAGTTGTCTGTGAACATTAAAAGCATCTTTGCCGAGTCTGAAACATAGTGGCAGAAATTCAAATAATTATATTCCTTTTGAAGAGTTTTCATCAATAGCTAAGTCACCGGTACCCCTGTATATCCAACAGGCTGCACTTCAGAAGCCAAGCCCTCAATATAAGCAATACATAAAACTTTATACCTCAGTTCTACAGATGGATTTAAACATCAAGTGAGTTTGGGGAATTGGGAAGGAGTGGACTGGCAAGATAAATCTGTGTAATACTTAGTCATTTATAGACATCTGTACCTAACGAGGCAGTTGAATCCCACTCATGGGTAGTAAGGAGACATAAATTACAAGTCAGAGGCTTGGTCATTAAGGTATGCGGTTGTCCAAAACATAGTAATGTGGCAGTTATTGAAAAAAATCAGGGCTTGTTTGGACACATGAAAATCACTCCTTAGACATTAGGAGAGATATAGTGATCATATTACATGATCATCCTAGACTTTCACATTGCTCTGGGGTTTTAGGTTTAATAGCAACCATTACCTTCAGAGAGGGAATATTTCTTGTTTTCTTTGCACTATCCAGAATAGCTATTTCTTAATAACGTAGCTTGTGACAGTGGCAGCAAAAATTAGAAAGAAATTGTTCTCATCGTTTCTGGGGATGGCAAAAACCCACTCTCTGTCTTCCAACAATTTTTAATAGACTGAATACACCACAAAAATATTTTATTGATTATTTATTGATTTGAAGTATAGATATGTACTATATACATTTCTCATGATATCTGTCACATATGAAATGGTAAAGGGCAAAACCACAGGCTAATGCTAGCTCTGGAACAGGTTTCTAGTACCACCTCCCCATCTGTGTGTAGTGCCTCACTCCTTACCCTTTCCCACTCTGTGTGCCAGATGAATGTGGCTTGCAAAATAAGTCCTGGACTGCTGCTTCACAGGAAAACACACTCTGCATCACAGTAGTGCTCTGTATCACTTCAGACACACTCTCAAATGACATCTGCTGGATGAAATAATAATTTTTTTATACATAAAAGCTTTGATGAAAATAGCCCTTTTTCTCCAAACTTCCCCATATTTTTTTTTACCGGTAAGCCACACAAAATAGTTTTCTCTTTAATAACCAAAGCTCCCCTTCCCTTCCCTTCCCTTCCCTTCCCTTCCCTGCTACTGGGACCCATGTGTGTGTCTGGAGAGTCACAGGATGGTGGACTTTATCTTCTACATAGCTGTTAGTCTGAAGCTGCACTTTTTTAAGAAGTTTTTCCTCTCTTCCACAATATTTAGTACATGCAAAGAAATATGGGACGTATTTGCCCTAAGAACCGCACCAAAAGCCAGTCTTACCCAGGGCCAGCTACTCTCCTGGGTTTCCAAGACCCCTTAGCCCAAAGACTAGGTCTCTGTCTCCTTTCAGTCTCTTGAAAACTCACTGCTGCTTCCTCACTGGCCGCAGGGCAGAGAGTTCTTCAGAGCTGTTGGTAGCTCTTCAGGACTTCCTCCCCACCACACACCAACAAATTAAAAAGGAGTGTGACTGGGCTGGGTAGGGCCCTGAGGTGAAGATTTCCAGCAGTGTATATCAGCTCTGGCTTGATGATTCACTTCCTCGGTCACGCAGCTTTGGAGGTAAAGTGAGCTCAAGCATGCCTGCCATGTGCACCCATAAAGGTACCCTCAGGTGTGCCTCTCAGTGCTGTGGGCACTGCATACTTAGGAACCTGAAACTACGTAATGTGTAAGTACAGGCTTGGGTTTTATAACAACTTGGAAGTAGCATATTTTACGCTATAATTCTCTACAGATTTTTCCACATTATTGCCTGCTTTGGTTTCTCTTGTTGTCCACGCAAAGGTAGTGTGCTGAATATCTGATGACAGGAAACTTGGCACTCCCCTCGGCTGTAATTCTATGGTAGCAAATATTGGAGCTGGTCTGTAATTTGTGATACACAATAACTGCAATAATGGTACAATGCCTGTGGGTAAAAGAGTGGAGGGAACACAATGTAGCTAATAACTATTCATTTGATTGCTTTTTAATTTTTTTCGTGCATGTGTACTGTGTGTAATATTTTAACCATTTAATTACATTTTTGTGAAGATATTTGTTTATAATTACACATTTATATCATCTGCTGCACTCAGCTTCCAAAAAGGCAGACATAATTTTCCATACTTTTTCTCATTTTTAATTTTTTTTTTCTATCCATGTACGTTTTCTATTTTGAGGTACTTAATCTGTACGAGTAAAAGGCAGAGATTATGTACATATTCCTTTAACCAGACTAACTCTTTAACATTTTGAAATGAGTTGTTTCAGAGCAATATGTGGTTTATTTCTATATTTCTTTATTAAAAGTCTTTTATACCGATAGTTTATGTGAGGAATTCTATAGGTCTCCTCTGTACAATAACAATATCTCTTATGTTCTATCAGAAGGCAGTAGTATCCCAGAGAATACTAACCAGAGAGGAGGAGGCAGTTTCTGAAAGTCTTTGCTCAATTTCTCATCTGCCACTGATAGTACAGGACAGCAGGAACTCCCTTAACAGTACAGTGCTTCCGGGACCAAAAGTATTGCCTGACACAGATTCGTAATTTATGCCTGTGAACAGCCACTGGGATGTTTCTAGCATATAAGTGATGGACAGTAATAACTGAGGATTTGTATCTGGAGCATTACCGGGTCTCTACGGCTTGAAGGATTTCAGGTCCTTTATACAGCCCGTCAGGGTAAAGTGATGTAAAGTAGGTCAGGTGCTAGGAGGAGGGAAGTGAGATGGGAAATCATCGGTTGCTACAGACATTAGCACACTGTGATCTCATCCGCTGCTGTGAAGCGGTAACACAGACTTGATAAAGTCTGCCAAAAATATTTTTCTTCATGTACCTGTCAGTGACTCTGTCTCCTCCCTGCAGTTGTTATGTCTGACTGCAACATGTTCTAAATAATAATGAGCCATGTGGGAAAGTGTTAATGCAATTTGTATATGAATGCTAAGTAACACATTTTGTACAATTTTGTATAAAATTGTACATTGATAAACATGAACTGCTACAATACTTGTCTTTTGCAGTGAGGTGTATACATATGGCCAAACACCATGTATAAAATGCAAATATTCTGTCCACAAAAGGTACCTATTGAGTAAGAAAATTTGTCCAATTCCTTTTTTTTTTTTTTCTGTGTAATTTTATGTAGTTTATGAGACCATTCTGCTGGCTTTCAGTACATATTCTGAATTCTTTATAAAAATAGAGATAAAAATTCTAAATAAGATTTATTGCAATATTTTTTGTGTTAATGCTAATTTTTGTTCTCCTTTTATATAGATTCTCCACTTTTTTCAATCTTGAATCCCAAACGAATCTATTTGCTTTTAGTATTCTTTATGGACCTCTGTGTGTGCACACAAACACTCATACGGCTGCATACATTCATCTTTGAATACAAATTCCACACAGCGGGTGTGATATAAGCATCCCTATGTAGGGTATAATTATTATAAGGAATAAAGGACTGTGGCAAGTAAGCTGATAAATGCAGTTCAACACAGAAGTCCTCTACAATTAGTTCCTAAATGCCTCCTACACTGGTTATTTAAGAGCCATCTTCCTCAAACTTAACCTGACACTTCATATTGTTCTTGTTTAGGTACTGAAATATTCATGTTATTTTCTTTTCCTTTCTTTTACCTCAGTGTTAGAGAAACACTTCAGTAAGGTGCTCTATGACCTTACTAGTCTAGTGTGAGAGTGGGGAAGTATATATGTATATAATGAGAAATATTTCCACATGCCCCTGCTTCTGAGAAATTTTGAAATAGACAAAGGTTCATGGAAAAATGACACTTTAAAATAAAGACCATTAAACATATTTATCTGTCTTCTGCAAGAACTGCTGTTAGGACTTGTCATTTTGTGCAAAATCATACCAAATAGTCAGCTGATGTCATAAACATGGTTTATCTTATCTGAATTCTTCTTTGTCTCCTTCTGCTGTATATTTTATGAAACTGGGATTTTACAATCATTTTAGCATCTTACTATTTACATATAACAGGTTGCATATATATCAGACAAAACAAGAGTCTCAATGGAAAAAAGGTAAATTTACCTTCAGGACAATGTCAGGCATATAGCTGACTTGAATTCAGTTTTGCAGTTTTAAAATTAATTGCCCTTCCCACAGTGATCCTTTCAAACTCCTCCACCAGATGTACAGAGGAAGATATTCAGTGTAATAGATAAAAGAGTTATTTTACACAGAGACGGATGCTTTCCAGATGAGTAAACCCATCCACTGCAGTGAAAGAAGAACACACATTAGTTTGTGCCATGATGAAGATATCAGGGAAGAGTCTAGAAACTCCTCCTGAAGCTGACAAAAAGTGCCCTCTAGGGAAGAAAAGATGGTGGTTGGAAAGGAAAATATATTCATCCATATATATATCCCGTATTCATCCATATTCAGAAAACTGAAATATTACTAAGAAAAGGGCTTACTCCCAGACTATCTCTTGGCAATTCTCAGACCAACAGGCCTTATCTTTATATTAGATAGCCTCTGTTTAAAACACTGGAGGAGGTGGCAGCAGGACCATTCCCTTTCCCTCCTTCACTACTCCCAGACACGTTACTGAACGTGCTACCATGCGAGAGGGGCACTCACTCTCTTTCTTTCCCTGTCTCTTGCTTATAAGGTTTTATCACCAGATTCAACAGGAAGGGAGAAGAGCACCTCGCCCAATGAAGATTAGTACCAAGATTGGCTCCCAACGGGTGGGACGTGAACTAAATCTGTTTGAGCACTTTCATCTCCTAGGTGTCTGCTATATAAAAGGGGACATCACTTTTCCTACACTGACATTTTAAAACAAAATTCAGGTCTGCTCTGTTTTGATAAAGAAACTGTATGTCTCTTTCAGTGTGGGTTTTGAACGCCAAATCCCAAGGGATAAGGTGTCCTTTCATAGCGTTTTTCAGAGCTCCAAAATCGTAGAAGGGCACAGGATTTCAAATACTCCTGTCTTCCTTGTTGAATCCCTCTTTAAAGCTGAAAACTTAGTCTATTGTTAACCTACAGCCAATGTAAGATAACCTACACTTTAATATATTAGCTGTGGGGAAGAAAATGATGGTGCTGGGCTCTCCCTTGGGCCCAGGGTGAGGTGAGGTCCTGAGCAGGGGGGTCTACATCCCCCTCAGAAGCAAACACAGGCAGCTGCAGTATCCTAATGAAAATGCGTGAGCCTTTGTTTCATTCCAGATCACTGAGGCAGTGTTTTGACCGTTTGTTCCTGACTGAGAAGGATTTAATGTGTTTAGTGTCCAGAAGTCAGCATGCTGAAGCATGAGGCATCCCGCCTCCCAGCTATAGCCCTGAGACAAAGTCATCCAAAGCAAGAAGCTGTGTGATACAATCTTCAATTAGAAAAGCCAAAACGACTGTGCCAATAATTGTCTATAGCCAAAATCATCTTTTAAATACTATTAATAATAGTTCCTTCAATACAGGGTGTGAAATATCATTGGCTCTGTAAGTCTGGACATCCCACTGTTCCAACAATTTCATTAAACCCTTAATAATGCTTTAAAATGAGCAGTGATTAATCTATTCATTTGTAAGCCTTGTTGTTGAACGCAGTGATAGACATCATGTTCTTTCACTGTTAACAAGTGCTAATTCTTGGGCATTGTGACAAGTTTCATTTGTCAGTGTTCCTGCAATTTTCCACAGAGTTCCCACTCCTTCCATCAGGGTATCCACATTTGGACTAAGCAATGTTGCCAAAGAAATCCTACACAGTTTTTCACAACTTCTTAATAAAAATAGACTGTGTTAATACTTTGTGCTATCAAGGTGTATAAACATGATTCAGCATTGTGTTTGAAAGGAAAAGAGAGGTAAGCAGATGTACAGATTAATTTCTCTTTTGGACGTCTACCTAATAGCATATGTCTCAATTGTTCAGAAAGCCACTGCAATTCTTTTCTGAAACAAAAATCATGGTTTGATGAAACAGAGAAGAAAATTGTTTGCTAGGAAAGCAAATACATGCTATTATTTTCTCATGAATAAATTCTGCAAAGTAGTGAAATTAGACAAAAGATTTAAAGAAAGAATATTCATTTTCCTCTCCTCAGTCTCCTAAACTAATACTTAGAGATGCAATCTCACCTAAAGATAACTATGCTATTGCTTGTGTCTTTTTGTATTTCATTTATACAGCAGAATGTCACAAAAATTACATAAAAACAAGACCCACGCAAACACCCTCCCAAAAAGAAAGAAAGAAAACAACAACAACAACAACAAAACAGAAAAGAAAAAAAAAGCAGTCATAGGACAATTTTCTGGAGGAAAAACTCTAGCTCTCCAGCTGGCTCTCCCCGTGCCTTGGTTTGACTTCCAGCAATGCCACTGGCTGCTTCAACACTTGCAGATAAACTGCAGGTTGCTGCTCCTCTAATTCATCTGCTACTCTTTTAATCTGCAGAAGTCACTCAAGCCTGGTGAAAGGAAGAAGCCTGCATGAGAAGACTGCTACAGACATAGTGATATGTTTACATCAGTCACTCTCCTCAGAGGTGGAGGGAAGGTACTATCCCCAGTGGCTCTTCTTCAGCAAACACTTCAAAGAGTTTGTAAAGCAGAGCAGAAGATTGATGTACTATATGGCTGGGCAGAACACCAAAAATACGCTCTAGGAAGAAAGAGTCTTAATCTGTAGGTGCCACCATGGAAGTGCTTTCAGATCTCACACCCAACACGGTGATTTGTTTCTGATGTCAAAACGAAAAGGAGAAACAATGAAGTGGGGTATGCCTTCCTGCATACCCATCTGAATTTTTTCCTGTGGCTGGAACATTTGTAACTCATTGCTGCAGTGTGAAATACCCAGTGCCAAATAACTTGTCTCTCATCATGTCTTGCGTTCATCTCTTGAGAATTAATTGCAAGCTGCTGCTTCTCTGATTAGTTCTGTAAGTTTTGTAGGGCTGAGATAATTTCTCAGGTTTGGTGAACTGGGAAGCATCTGAGTCATATATGGGTTTCTCTCCTTTACCTGGCTAGCTCTTTTCATGAAAAATTTAATTTCCTCAGAGATCTCTACTCCTGGCTGATATTGGCTAAGATATCTCAAAGTTAAGGGAGGAAAGAAAGTTCTATATAAGTACAGACATTGATCAAAAGCATGATTGTGTGAGCCTGAATTTCCTGGAGAGTCAGGCTAAAAGCCATATAATGGCAAGGTTTCTGAGCTTATGAATTATTATTGCATTTGATAATAGTTATGATGACTAAAATATCTTTAATTTCTGACTTGCCATGTCCCAGCTGGGTTGTGCAAAGCCCTGACACTTCGATGTTGTTCTCTCAAACCATATGTCAATATTTCTCCTGAAGCCCATAGGGCTGGTTATTGTGCTTCTGCATGAGCAGGCTCTCATTGGTCTGACTCATAGCTATTTGACATTAATGATTTTCCTGTAACTTTTTATAAATTAATTTGGAATTCTCAAATCACTTTGTTGACACCACTTAAAACTTAACAACAGTCTTCTGAAGTAAGTATTGTACTGGCACTCTTAAAACGAGAAAACAAAAGGAAAAGTAAAGCCATCATCAGAAATTCTGTTCTGGTTATACTTGAGCTTGAGCAAACAATTGCCTGTTGCCTGCCCATGATTACCCAGGCCTCAGATCTGCCACCAAAATTGTATGAGTAACATCCAGCCTAGTTCTGTCAGAGCAATCACAGCTACCTTATACACTTATAATAATAGGGCTTCCTAAACTGCATTATTTTGATGGGACTGGATTTATGGCATAATTACATGGACAGTTATTCCAGAATAGCTGAGGGGAAGGTAACCCCTGGCAGGGAGTCAATGTAACTAAACACTTGTAGGTGGGAAGGGAATGTTAGCCTCTTAAATTGCCTGCGTTGCAATGGAGCAGTATGTCTGACCACAGCCTGAGGTCCCTGAGAGCAATAATCCACAAGGCCATAATTTAGGTACACTGATAAATTAATTGAGTGTGCTGTTCATTTGATATACATAAATATGTCTTTCAAATGCCTTTTTACATTTTGTGAGTAACTTGACACACTTAAATGAGCAACCTCTTCTTTAATTGAAGCTGTGTCTGGAAAAGAAAGAATGATTCTGAAGGGTCTGCTAGAATCTCTAGCACCTCTAGAAGTCTCATTCCCCCAAAGCTGAGTAGTATTGTGGAATGAAAAAGGAAGTCATGACTACTAGCAGGTTTAGTTTGAATAATTGTTTCAGAAAATAACAATTGCAAAGTCTAAGCCATCATAAGATACTCCAAAATCTTTTTGCGTAACAGCATAGCACACAAATAAACCTAAGAATCACTACTGCTTTAAGCTGCTAATCAAAATAAATTCCCAGAATAACACAATTAGAAGCTGTCATGACATGGGACTGGTTAGCACAATCTGGCATTTATAAGAATAACCATTTAGATATCGTTGTGTTTCACTGTAAATGCTGCCAAGTTTAGGCCATGTTGTGATCCAGTTAGTCATGCTGATTAATACTATCCTGCAGGCATAATGCCGTTGATTAACCAGGATGACTCAGTGAGTAAATTCTTATTCAATAAAATTAACAAAGCAGAATCCGACCCTTTTAGAAAAAAGTGTTCTATTTAAAGAGCTGATAGGGGCATCCTCTTTGGGAATTATATCATCAAGTTCATGCTGGCCTGCCATCCACCTACACTGGCTGTATAAAAAGGATATAATTGTGTTTAATTTTTTTCAGCTTAATGTCTGAACCTTAAATAAAGAGAAACTTCAGCTAAAGTAAGCATTTTGTAGTATTTCAATAAAATAAGCATAGAAGCAATATATGGACCAATAAGTACAAAATTCAGAAAAACAAAGAAACCAACCAAAACTCAGTAAAAGCCAGAAAACTAAGAGGTTTAGACTCTTAGTCAGTTAGTTAGTTTTTGACTCAAGAGTCTATTGACTTTTTAAAGGATAGTACATTCACAAAAGAGTCAGTTTAAAAGAAATAATTGACTAAGTAAATATAGTGGGGAAAATCCCTATTTTAAAACAGCTCACTTTCTTTACAGGTTTTGTTATACGGTATGAATATTCACTGAGCCTTAAAATGCTACACTTCAAGAAATTGCTTATTTCTTTCTCTATCGGCTTCTGAATGAAAATCTGACATACATAGTGAAATATTTGTTTAAAACATCAGTTTATTTGCTGGACAGACTTCCTTGTGCTTATCTATCTCCAATATTCTTCTGCTGAAGTTGCTGCATTATCATAATAGAAAACCCATTAGTTATTTGTGTAGTAGTATCTTCCTGTAATCTGTCCCCTCCTGTGTTACCATAAACATTATGCTTTATTTCTCTGCTGCACTCACAATAGGCTTTTTCTGCAGTACTTCATAGGCTGAAGATACATAATATTATTATTTTGTTGAACACTATCATACTTCAGTGATGAAGAACAAGACAGTATTTGGCTTCTCAGTGCATGTCAGCTTGAGCTTTTTTCTGTGTGCTGTTATGCAAGCAATGTGCTGAGATTAGATCTAACTATACACATGTACCCAAGATCTTTGACCATTGATATGCAGATTGTCAGCAAGGCCTTTGGTGGTATGCTGGGGGGTGTGTGAGTGTGCATGTGTGTGTGGGCACACAACATTTCCAAACCCTCAAAATTATCCAAAGCTTGTTTCCTGGACAGCTATGTCATCCTTGAAGTTGGCAGCAGGCTGTCACTGCCACTCATAAGGGCAAGCTGTCATATGCCTTTGGCTGACCAAGTTGCAAGGCTTTTCCTGGAGCAAGGTCTTGGCAGTCCCAGGATGCGCTGGAGCAGAGCTCCACCACTGTTGTTTCTGCTCAGATACAGATCTTTTGACCTGCTGTTCAGATCTCTACCAGGGCCAGGAAGTTTTGCATCATGACTTTGCAAACTGTTTGCTGCTTCTGCCTCTCTCGTAGTATCCAGATAAAATTTGGAAACAGACAATAGAGAAGATCAGTGTGTTTAAATAAGTGTCAAAGATTACTAATACGCACTGCCAACAAACCTCATGAGACCTGTAGATTGATATTTAATAGTATGAGTTCCATGTTGTTCATACAAAAAATGTAAGTTCAAAGGGAGAGCCTATTATATTTAGATGACAATCTCTTCCACTAAAATGTGTGGGTAAAAATAGGGACCTGTCTCAGTTTTGGGTTGCAGTTCACATTGCTACATGTAGGTGGTGGTGCCTATCTTTTGTGTAGGACCTGGGTGGTTGGAAAGCTAACTCAGGCAAATGCATCTCCACTGCTGCAGAAGAGCATGGACATAAACTAGCTCGTGAGACTAGAGTGCAGCTATCCACAGTATTTCAAAGTTGTCTGGAGGATGTGTTTTATCATAAAGGCACTTTTCTTTGTTTAGCTTGAAAGAAAATACGGAGTTTGTAAGTAACTTTTCTTGTGGTTTTTCGAGAGAGTAGGGATAACATATGTTTCTTCAACTTTATCAAGGTGACGTAGCAAGTCAGTAATTGAGTCAAAGCTAATTCTCCATTATTTGGCTAAGAATTCTGTCTCTTCATAGATTAATGTTAAACTACCAAATTGCAATCAGAGATTCTGAAAAAAAAAAGACTCCATTCTATCTTGAATTTATTCATTATATAGCAGACATTTCTTCTAGTGATAATGATGAACCTTCAAGATATAAAGCATATGCATTTCAAAGACAATTAATTTTGATTCAGTACTGCTCAACTAGGTAAAGAGAAGGATATGTGCTGCAGAGTGGATTTTTTATTTTATGGAAAAGTTTAACACCAAAGGGGTATATTTGGCTTCAATAGTCTAAGTTCATCAATGTCACTTCGAGGAGACTAAACATGCATCTGACTTTGAGACTTCCAAACAGAAATAGAGAATTTTCAGCCACTTTGCTGTCTATTAAAGGCAGATATCATCTTTTCTCTTTGCCTGTCCAGACCATGGATATGAAAAATAAATAAAAATAAATCATCAAAATATTGTTTCAAGTTTCAAGAAATATATAAAGGACTGTTTCTGCCCTCTCAAATGTTAAAACTTCTTAAATGGAATGTATTTTAAGAAAGAAAATTATCCTTTGTTCTAGACAGACACAGATATTGAAAAAAAAAATGTGATTTTATGCATTTGAAACAAGAGTTATAGAATCATAGAATTGTTTTGGTTGGAAAAGATCCTTAAGATCGTAGAGTCTGACTGTTGACCTAGCACTGCCAAGTCCACCACTAGACCATGTCCCTAAGCACCACATCTACACGTCTTTCAAATACCTCCAGGGATGGTGACTCAACCACTTCCCTGGGCAGCCGGTTCCAATGCTTGATAACCCTTTCAGGGAAGGAATTCTTGCTAATACCCAATCTAAACCTCCCCTGGCACAACTTCAGGCCATTTCCTCTTGTCCTATCTCTTGTTACTTGGGAGAAGAGACCAACACCCACCTGGCTACAACCTCCTTTCAGGTAGTTGTAGAGAACGATCAGATCTCCCCTCGGCCTCCTCTTCTCCAGGCTAAACAACCCCTCAGCTGCTCCTCATAGGACTTGTGCTCTAGACCCTTCACAAGCTTCATTGCCCTTCTCTGGACATGCTCCAGCACCTCCATGTCCTTCTTGTAGTGAGGGGCCCAAAACTGAACACAGTACTCGAGGTGCGGCCTCACCAGTGCCGAGTACAGGGGGACGATCACTTCCCTAGTCCTGCTGGCCACACTATGTCTGATACAAGCCAGGGTGCTGTTGGCCTTCTTGGCCACCTGGACACACTGCCGCCTCATACTCAGCTGGCTGTTGACCAACACCCCCAGGTCCCTTTCCACCGGGCAGCTTTCCAGCCACTCTTCCCCAAGCCTGTACCGTTGCAGGAGGTTGTTGTGACCCAAGTGCAGGACCCAGCACTGAGTCTTGAACCTCATCCCGTCGGCCCCAGCCCATCGATCTAGCCTCTCCACATCCCTCTGTAAAGCTTTCCTACCCTCAAGCAGATCAACACTCCCACCCAACTTGGTGTCATCTGCAAGCTTACTGAGGGTGCACTCGATCCCCTCATCCAGATATTAAGATATTAAGGAGAACTGGCCCCAATACTGAGCCCTGGGGAACACCACTTGTGACTGGCCTCCAACTGGATTTAGCTCCATTCACCACAACTCTTTGGACCAGTTTTTTACTCAGCGAAGAATATGCCCTTTGAAGCTGTGAGCAGCCAATTTCTCCAATAGAATGCTGTGGGAAATGGTATCAAAACCTTCACTGAAGTCTAGGTAGACAACATGCACAGCCTTTCCCTCATCCGCTAAGCAGGTCACCTTTTCTTAGAAGGACATCAGGTTAGTCAAGCAGGACCTGCCCTTCATAAACCCAAGCTGACTGGGCCTGATCACCTGATTGTCCTGTACATGCCATGTGATGGAACTTAAGATAATCTGCTCCATAACCTCCCCCAGCTCCAAGGTCAGACTGACAGGCCTGTAGTTCCCTGAATCCTCCTTCCAGTTCTTCTTGTGGATGGGCATCACATTTGCTAACTTCCAGTCAACTGGGACCTCCCCTGTTAGCCAGAACTGCTGATAAACAATGGAAAGCGGCTTGGTGAACCCTTCTGCCATCTCCCCCAAAACTCTTGGGTGTATCCCATCTGACCCCATAGACTTGTGTGTGTTTAAGTGGTGTAGCAGGTTGCTAACCATTTCCCTTTGGATTATGGGGGCTTCATTCTGCTCCCCACCCCTGTCTTCCAGCTCAGGGGGCCGGGTACCTGGAGAACAACTAGTCTTACTACTAAAGACTGAGGCAAAGAAGGCATTAAGTACCTCAGCCTTTCCCCCCCCACACACATCCAATAAAGGATGGAGATTCTCCTTAGCCCTCCTTTTGTTGTTAATCTATTTATAGAAATCTTTTTTATTGTCTTATATGACAGTAGCCAGATTAAGTTTTAGTTGGGCTTTGATGCTTATAATTCTCTCTTTGCATAACCTCATGACATCCTTGTGGTCCTCTGAGTTGCTGTCCCTTCTTTGAAAGGCCAAAAAATCTCCTTTTTTTCCTGAGTTCCAGCCAAAGCTGTCTGTTCAGCCAAGCCAGTCTTCTTCCTTGCTTGCTCATCTTTCAGCACATGGGGACAGCCTGCTCCCGTACCTTTAAGATTTTGTTCTTGAAAAATGTCCAGCCTTCCTGGACTCCTGTGCCCTTCAGGACTGTCTCCCAAGGGACTCTGTCAACCAGTCTCCTAAAGAGGTCAAAGTCTGCCCTCCGGAAGACCAAGGTAGCAGTTCTGCTGACCCCTCTCCTTACTTCTCTGAGAATTGAAAGTCTGTCATTTCATGATCACTGTGCCCAAGATGGACTCCAACCATCACATCACCCACAAGTCCTTCTCTGTTCACAAACAATAAGCAAGCAGCCTGTGCAAGCAGGGCACATTCCCTAGTTGGCTCACTCACTGCTGTGTCAGGAAGTTATCTTCTACATACTCCAGGAACCTCCTGGACTGTTTCCTCTCTGCTGTATTTTGTTTCCAACAGATGTCTGGTAAGTTGAAGTCCCCCATGAGAACAAGGGCTAGTGATTGTGAGACTTCTCCCAGCTGCTTATAGAATATTTTCTCTGCCTCTTCATCCTGGATGGGTGGTCTATAACAACATCCCAGCAAGATATCTGCCTTGTTGGCCTTCTCCCTGATTCTTACCCATAAACACTCAACACTATCGTCACCATCATCAAGCTCTGGACAATTAAAACACTCCTTAACATGCAGGGCTACCCCACCTCCTCTCCTTCCTTGCCTATCGCTTCTGAAGAGTTTATACCCATCCATTATAGCGCTCCAGTTGTGCGCGTAATCCCACCATGTTTCCATGATGGCAACTGTATCATCGTTTTCCTGCTGCACAATGGCTTCAGTGCCTCCTGTTTATTGCCCGTGCTGTGTGCATTGGTGTAGATGTACTTCAGTTGGGCTATTGATCCCAACACCGTTTTTTGTGGGGGAAGCCCTAATTCTTACATGACCATTCTCAGGTGCTTCTGTGGTTTCTAACACATCAATAAACCTTGTGTGTTTGCTGCTGCATGAACCTCCATCCCCTACCTCCACTGAGACAGCAGATCGAAGGACCTCAGTAGAACACAGTCCCTCACTGACGTGCCACCCCCAGGCTTATCTCTAGCGAGCCTGGTTTTATCTCTTTCCCCCTTCAAATCTAGTTTAAAATTTTATTAGTTCACCATATAGTTCTTTGGAAATATGACCCAGCTGTCCAAAATCAGAAATAATTAACTATTGAAGTATCTTCAGTTAAAATCAGGTCCACAGAATTTCACATTTCAGCCATTCTCACTGGTGACACAGAGTTACATCTTTGGAAGACTGGAAGCATATTATCTCCCACAAGACTCTCCCACTTGAATTAACATTTGGCAATGCACAGCAAAACCTTTAATATTAGCCTATGATGCCTGTATGCAGCTGTTTAGGGTGGTTATGGAAATTGTATAGGGTTTCCAACACTAGCCTAATTATCAATGCAGCAATCTGATAAAATTTGGTCCTCTGCTTAAAAGATAAAACCTACTCCCCTAGGAATGTCAAATTCTTCAGTTAATTTTCCTGCAATTTTTATACCACCTTACTACATAAAATCATAACCAGATGTAATATTTAACCAGATGTAATATTTCAGATTAAATAATACATTTTTACCACTCTGTATTTAATCAACACAATTTACCTCAGAATACATGCCTGGAAGATTTACAGAAAAAAAAAAAAAAAGAGTGTGTGATACCTTAATTGCAATATATAGGACAAAGGTGGTGGGTTTAGGTGTGCAACATAAAGTTCAAGACAACTCATGTTAATTTATGTTTTCCTCAAACTTTAGTTCTTAAAACAGCTACTTTACTCCATTTTTTAAAATGTTTGCAGAAATTTTAACTATGGGTGCATTATGTCAATTTATCTTCAAAATCTTCAAACATCATTGAGTTTACTGAAAAATTATTTTGGTTGAATTAACCAGCTGTTTGAAAGTCTTGATTTAGGTTAATATTCATTTTATTTATGAATTCAGAAACATAACAAATGCATGAAAATTGGTCACACTTTTATTACTTCAAATATTTTTCTATAGCTGAAGCTAATATGTCCGCTTGAAGGACTGTTATTTTAGAGATTGATGATATGAAAAAGCAAGGCTAGAAAGAAATGCTAATCAAAGGAAAGCACTGCCTTTACAGTTAAGGTTATATAGTCTCTAAATATGTATTAAGGAGACTAATTTTAAGAAAAATAACCTTCTGAGATTTTTGTAGTTTAAATTTTGAAAGGATTTATAGCTGCTCACGTTTCTGAAAAAATCAAGATATTTCTGTGTATGTGCTTAAATATAGCTTTCAGAATTTAATTTTAATAAGTCAGATTTAAAATGTTTCAATCTAAAGCCATGAATTTTCTTTCATATTTCAGTTCTCCAGACTGCAATTCCAGCTCCTTAGACTTTAGCAGTGAAGTTCTACTAAAACATTTGCAAATGATGCTGAGGTGTGTTGTTCAAGGATGTAGTATCAGTGATGGAAAATGAGAAACTGAACAGCAAAGGGAAAGTACAAGGATGCTCTGCAAACTGCAAGATAGAAATAGGTGTCCTTGCTGGACATTCCCATAGCTCCAAAAATAAGGAATACATTGAAGTTAAATTTAACAGTAGAACTAGGAATTTAATTCATATAATGAAAACAAACAACCAACCAAAAAACCCGAACCAAACCAAAAAACCCAACAAAAACCCCGAAGAGATTAAACAGAACTTTTGCAAGCTTTTCCAGCACATCTCTGCACTTCAAGTTAGTGATAGATCTTGGAAGGGAATAGATGTCAAAAAATATCAAGCACTCATAGAATCATAGAATCATAGAATAGTTTGGGTTGGAAGGGACCTTAAAGATCATCTAGCTCCAATCCGCCTGCCATGGACAGGGACACCCTCCACTAGACCACGTTGCCCAAAGCCCCATCCAACCTGGCCTTGAACACTTTCAGGGATGGGGCATCCACAGCTTCTCTGGGCAACCTGTGCCAGTACCTCACCACCCTCACAGTAAAGAATTTCTTTCTAACATCTAATCTAAATCGACCCTCCTTCAGCTTAAACCCATTACCCCTTGTCCTGTCACTCCACTCCCTCATAAACAGTCCCTCTCCAGCTTTCCTGTAGGTCCCTTCAGGTACTGGAAGGCCGCAGTTAGATCTGCCCGGAGCCTTCTCTTCTCCAGGCTGAACAACCCCAACTCTCTCAGCCTGTCCTCATAGGAGAGGTGCTCCAGCCCTCTGATCAGCTTCGTGGCCCTCCTCTGGACTCTCTCCAACAGCTCCATGTCTCTCCTGTACTGGGGCCCCCAGAGCTGGATGCAATACTCCAGGTGGGGTCTCACAAGAGCAGAGTAGAGGGGCAGGATCACCTCCCTCGACCTGCTGGTCACGCCTCTTTTGATGCAGCCCAGGACACGGTTGGCTTTCTGGGCTACAAGTGCACACTGCTGGCTCATGTTGAGCTTCTCATCAATCAATACCCCCAAGTCCTTCTCCTCAGGGCTGCTTTCAATCCATTCCTCGCCCAGCCGATAGTCATGCTTGGGATTGCGCCAACCCACATGCAGGACCTTGCACTTGGCCTTGTTGAACTTCATGCAGTTCGCATGGGCGCACCTCTCCAGCCCGTCAGGGTCCCTCTGGATGGTATCCCTTCCCTCCCACATGTTGACCACACCACACAGCTTGGTGTCATCCACAAATTTGCTGAGGGTGCACTCGATCCCACTGTCCATGTCGCCGACAAAGATGTTGAACAGTGCCGGTCCCAGTACCGACCCCTGAGGAACACCACTCGTCACTGTTTTCCACTTGGACATTGAGCTGTTGACCACAACTCTTTGGTTGTGACCATCCAGCCAATTCCTTATCCACCGAGTGGTCCATCCATCAAGTCCATGTGTCTCCAATTTAGAGACAAGGATGTTGTGCTTGCACAAGTCCAGGTAGATGATGTCAGTTGCCCTTCCCTTATCCACCAACACTGTAACCCCATCATAGAAGGCCACCAAATTTGTCAGGCATGATTTGCCCTTAGTGAAGCCATGTTGGCTGTCACCAATCACCTCCTTATTTTCCATGTGCCTGAGCATAGTCTCCAGGAGGGTCTGCTCCATAATCTTGGCAGGCATGGAGGTGAGACTGACCGGCCTGTAGTTCCCTGGGTCTTCCTTTTTTCCTTTCTTAAAAATGGGGGTTATGTTCCCCCTCTTCCAGCCGGCGAGAACTTTGCCAGACTGCCAGGACTTCTCAAATATGATGGGGAGTGGCCTGGCCACTTCATCCGCCAGTTCCCTCAAGACCTGCAGAGGCATCTCATCAAGTCCCATGGACTTGTGCACCTTCAGGTTGCTTAGATATTCTCGAACCTCACCTTCTCCCACAGTGGGCGGTTCTGCATTCTCCCAGTCCCTGCCTTCTGTGACCTGGGCAGTGTGGCTCAGGCACTTGTCAGTGAAGACTGAGGCAAAGAAGTCATTGAGTACCTCAGCCTTCTCCATATCCTGGGTAACCAGGTCACCCGTTTCATTCCGGAGGGGACCCACATTTTCTCTCGTCCTCCTTTTCTCACTAACATACCTATAGAAGCTTTTCTTGTTGTCCTTAATATCCCTGGCCAGACTAATTTCTATCAGGGCTTTGGCTTTCCTAACCTGATCCCTGTCTGCTCGGACAGTTTCTCTGTATTCCTCCCAGGCTACCTGCCCTTCCTTCCACCCTCTGTAGGCTTCCTTTTTTTGTTTGACTTTGCCCAGGAGCTCCTTGTTCATCCACGGGGGCCTCTTGGTGTTTTTGCTTGACTTCCTCTTTGTTGGGATGCATCGCTCCTGAGCTTGGAGGAAGTGATGCTTGAATGTTAGCAGCTGTCTTGGGCCCCTCTGACTGCCATTCTTCCTGGAGCCCCTGGCAAAAGTTTGTATCCAACCTTGACTATTACATCCAGTTTGTAAGTGGTTTATACTTTGCAAGTTGTGAGAAATTAATTACTTTTAAGATTATTTCTCAGTTCCAGCAGAGGACTTGCAATAGCATTGCTGGATAAGATTGAATCACATGTTGAGTAATTTAAATCCAGTAGTGTCTGAGCAGTATGATCTAGCTTGCTTTAATTAATTAACCCCTCAAAAATTGCAGCATTGAACATCCAGTTGAGAGAGCGATTAATGTCTACAACAAATTATGTCAACATTCTGTTATGTTTTATTCATATACAACTTCACATAATGTAATTAGAGACTAAGGGTTTCTAATTCTGCTGTTATTTGCACCCTGCACATTGCACACTTCATTGAGTAATTTGAACCAAAAAAATTGAAGATATAAGACTTTCTTATTTCAATTACCTGAAGTTGATATTCTGCTGCTTACAGTTTATACGTACATATGGGAAGAAGTGTCAGACACCCTGCAGCATGGTATGGCATGTTGAATAAAAATCAGAGAAAACACAAGAAAGGTTAACTTGCCGTGAAATAGAAACACACCAATCTTTATAAACTGGAAATATTCAAAGAAAAACACATGAGAGAAAATTAAGAGCTTCTCATTTTTAAATTGGAATTATGACATGCAATTCAGATTTCCAGTTTTACTTAACCTTGCGATCTTTGCCATTTGAACCCAATCACTAAACTTACTGTTACATACTCTAAGCAAGTAGCCAAAACAGAGATTTCAGCTGACAGCTTGACATATTTTGCCATCCCTTTAACTAGTGCTGACAATTCCTGATTGGTAATAATAATTATTAGTATGAATATTACAGCAGCTCCTATGAGCTTCATCCAAAATCTCCATTACAGGAAGAACTGTAACAGTACAGTGTCAAATCCAATCCTTTTCCCAAGGGACTGGAAGGTAACTGGTCAAGATCTTCTGAGCAAATAAGTAGTATTTCTGTGATGAAGAATACACTTATTAAATGTATTAAATGATTTCCTAAAGATCATACTGTTAACTCGCACATTCTTCTTGATCACTTAGGTAAAAATAGCATGTTTAACAATGTTCCTGAGTACAAGTCATATTTGTGAAGCACCCTAACTATCAACATGAAAAGTCTTGACTTTCTTTGTATTTGCATTTCTATTTTTTTATGCTTCTTGGTAAGTATGGTAAGTGAGCATTAGCCAATAAAACCAGGAGTATTCTAAACCTATATTTCGGAGGGAAAAAGTACAGCATGTATCCAGGAACACCTTATTGTGGCCTTTCAATACTTAAAGGGGGCTTATAAGAAAGATGGGGACAAACTTTTTACCAGAGCCTTTTGCAAGAGGACAAAGGGTAATGGTTTCAAACTAAAAGAGGGTATATTTAGACTAGATATAAGGAAGACATTTTTTACAATGGCAGTGGTGAAACACTGGAACAGGTTGCCCAGAGAGGTGGTAGATGCCATAGATGCCCTGTCCCTGGAAACATTTAAGGTCAGGCTGGACAGGGCTCTGAGAAACCTGATCTAGCTGAATATGTCCCTGCTCATTGCGGGGGGTGGGGGTGGGGGAGGAAGGAGGGATACAGGGGTTAGGCTAGATGACCTTTAAAGGTCCCTTCCAACCCAAACCATTCTATGATTCTATGTTATACATTACAAATTAGTCTAAGATTTGATATCTTAATTTAGTTTGTATAGTATTATGGTATTAAAGAGATTTAAGAACTATTCAACTTGCTTGTCCTTGTTGATTGCTTCTGGATATCTCCAGGTTTTTTAATCCTAACTGTGATATGGATTGAGATACACTTTTATCTAGTCCAACATTTAACATCTACTTTATTACGATTGCCTTATTAAGAGCTTTCTTTTCCAAAGTTATACCTGTCTAGTGTGTCTCTGGTTCATAATGAGAGCCCTCTATCACTATGGTAAGACATACAATAGCTAACCCTTCTGATATGATTTTTCCTATATTCAAGATATTATTCACTCTCTGTCTGAGTTCAACCAAACTCAGAGAATTCTCCTCATATATTAACACTGCAGATGCTTAGTACAAGTTAAGTGGGGATTCACTAATCTTTCCTCCAACAAGAATAGCATTGAAAGCAGATGGGTGGGCAGTGTGACAATCTGTAGTATAAGTACTATGATATCTTCACAGGAGAAAGTCCTGGGTTGCTTTTGGACCTCACTGATGCATCGCAAGTGGATGCGTTAAGGAGAAAAGAAAGGAAAAAAGGTTATTAATAATAAGATGAAAAGAAGGAGCAGATGAGAGACTCCAAAACCAAATATCTATGAAATCTGTAAACTGTGGAACCACCAAAGGCTTGACTCTTGCAAAGCTGCACCTTAATTTGGACTTTCTGGTACCTAATAAAAGGCAATTGCAACTGAGGTCTGTCCTTTAATTGGGATTTCTACGATACATTGCGCTGGTCTGGATTGTGTCGTGTTTACTAACTGGAACTCATGCAACACCCTTTCCCTTAGTGGGTGCACAACTGGTTTCTCTTTCCTGCACCCAGCTGGCTAGTTACAAGATCAAAGTCTCTTTGAAATGTATACTTTCTTTTAAATGTGATTGATCTTAGCTAATGGATTAAAAAATTGTCTGGAGTCAGGATAGGGATAGACAAGATCAACAGACGTTCATAAGCACATATGCAGACTAATTGCAAAAAACATACTGTCTTAAACTGGGTTAACCCCCAGAAAAAGTAGATATAGTTAGGGATTGCTTTTAACTCAGATCAGTGATATAATATCTCCCTTATTAATAAACTACAGGTTTGGTCAATTTATGCTTAGCAGTATTCTTGTACTATCCCAGCTTTGAAGATAGAAATAACAAATATGGAATCTCTTATAATTATCTTTGTAGCATGCAGGGAGTTTCTCATACTATTATACAAAGCTTGTTCGCAACAAATAACTCAGTCCGAAAACTGAGTTATATTATTTTCCTGACCAGGAGATTCCCACTGTCTCACATTAAAATTACATGCGGTTCTGTGGTGAATATTCAAAAGCATTGTACCAAAAGCTGCTATAACAGCTTTTAGTGGGTACTTGCTAAGTGTTCTTTTGAAAATGATGCCACACACATCTCAAAGAAGAAATTGAAAGTAAAAAGTAAAAATTTCTGAGAAAAACTTAATGTCCTGTAAATAGACACATGAAAAAAACTAACTTTACTGTAGACTCTTGTATGTTTGGTCTCCATGTGTTCAACTCTCTCATATTTTTTTCAAGATGATTAGTAATCTGATTTTTCTCCCAAATTCAAATTAAAATCCCTCCCTACCTTCTGTTGAACAGGACTTCATCTTTGTAGTGACTTTCAAAGCCACAGGATAGTCCTAAAGTAATTGAAATTTCTGGTTCCGCTGTTAAAATGAGAGAAAAAAAAAAATCTGTTGTGCTTTGAACTCTAACTTGGAGTTTATGTCCTTTCTGCTCCATAAATCAACAGCCTGGACTTCTGTGATTTGAACTGTCTTTCCAAATCTCACTGACTATCCTACATTATGTAAATAACTTTATAAAGTACAAAGACTGCTACACAAAAAAAAAAAAAAAAAAAAAAGAAAAACAGAAAATTAACTCTTTGATAGATTGCACTTTCCAGATCTCCAGAGAGCCTGATAGGAGTTTCTGAGGTTTTAATGAGTAGCTAAAATCAAAGACACCCCTTTGCCTAATAGTGTGGATCACAGCAGAAAATCCATTTTCCTAGTTTTCTCCAAAGTCATTTATTCATCAGTTTCCTCCCGGCAGGACAAAAGACATCCAGTAACAGAGGACCTCACTAATGCCTAAGCAATCCATACGCTGGTGTGCTTGTACGCTCATCCTTGCATCGTTTTAAGTCTGTGCTACAAAGGAAAATGCATATTATGTTGTCCCTCTTTACAGAAGGGCATTTCTTTTAGCTTAACTAACACACTTTCAGACTTGAAAGTGTTTCTTCCTGTTCTCCTTCAGTTCCACACTGTCCACTTTATTTTTTAGATTTATTGCACTTTGGTGAACAAAATGAGACCACAGTGATGAGTCTTTTCCAATGTAGACTGTATTGGCTGTTAACTGCGAGGTCAGGCTATATTTCTGTTTGCATATCTATCTTTTCTTGATAACAGAATTTCTTTATTGACATGTATTCACATTATGATCCAGTATATCTAGTACATCTCCCGACTTTTTGATACGAATTTTGCCTTGATTCACCTTTAGTAAAATCTGCACACTGAATGGCAGCACCTCCTCCCAGCAACAAGCACACTTTCTTTTACTAGAAATCCCAACTAATATCATTTTAACATGTCATAAAAGTGGGGTGAACTTTCCTTTGCAAATCCCTTTGTTAAATATTGAGGGAGAATGAGAACCTTGTTTAATAATTTTAATAATGCTCTACCTGCTTCCTCTGCATTTCTGTTTCTTTTTTTTTTAATAGCATTCTTTTTTCTTTTGATAGCATTTGTTTTCCATGGAGCTAAACAGGTGAAAGTTTCTCTGTTCAAGACCTCAGAACTGACTTAATAGTTTATTGTTGGACAGTGATGACAATCTGTGATGTATTTGATTCTTTAAAAATATTCTTTATCATGAAATTAATTCAAAACATCCCCAGCCATCAAGAGTTTGCAATATGAGCCTAAGAGTTGAGGAAATAAGGGAAATATGAGGTAAAAATGATGAATTTATTTGATTCACACAAGTACAGTCACAACATACCAGTTACTTACCCTGTTTATAGACCTTATAGGAGAGACGATTTTTAGACTGACATCTGAAGGTGATTAATGCAGTGACACAGCAGAGTTTTAGAAGGAGTTGCTCCAGTATATCAGTTATATCATGGAAGAAAGCACACAGATATTTGAAGGAAAATTGGCTTGATGGGTGATGCAGGCTGGCATTTGCTGGCACACTCAACATGATGACTCAGTGGCAAATAAAAGATGGGAGATAGGATGGGTTTATAATTAAGGGCTTTAAGAGAGAAGACCAGTAGTTTATAATTACAGGTTTGAATGTATCATTTGTTTCTTCTGAATACTAATGGAACTTCTAAATTTGCTTTCTACAAACAGCAAGCTAGTGCAATTCCATTCCCCAAATATCTGCAGGATGCAAACAAACAAGCGTTGCAAGTACAGCCAAAACAAATTTATTGAAAAGTGTGTGTTGCATAGAAATTTGTTGTACTACATATTCAGGCCTTCATTTGAACCTATGCTCTCAGTATCTCTTTGAGTGACTCTCTTGCAATTTTATAATTATTTCCTGGATCTATAGACTATTTTTCTCCTAAAATGAAGTAAAGATCACCTGGATCACCTCATATTTTTTCATCTTCTTCCGGCAGCCCTAAAGCATTTATACCCTATAATCTGTTCCTTTTAGGATGCTTCATAGTAAATATTCTCTCTGTTTGTGTCATCTTCCCCAGTGTAGCCTAGTCCAACACAGAGATTCAGATTTCTTTCTGCTAGTATTCAAATCTGAGTTTGACATGAGTCAAAGATATTATTTGGCTTCTCCCATGGTAAATCAAATGTGGAAACAGGCACTTGTTGTATATTAAGGGCTAGTATTAGATGTGGAAGACTGGATATCCTAGGGTATCTCAAATCATATATGGTCAATTGAACTAAGTCCCTAATCAATGCAGACAATGCAGGATAGAGACTGATTAAAGTCACTCTAAGACAGACACCTATCCACTCAGTTGAATTGCTGTTTAGACTCCATTGTCTAAATTGATGAGCTTTCTACTGGTTATAAGGGGAGAACGTATTTTGGCCTAGCGAAAGTAAAAGTCTAAGGTTTTCTTTGCCCTCCTCCTGCATCTGTAACCGCCTGCTCCTGCCCTCCTTAGTCCTCCCTTCTCATACCCTTGGTCCCTTCAATGCCAAGGCCTGAGGCAACAGGGAGAGGTAGGTGCCCCTTTTCTCCTCAGAGTCCCTTTTGCAGCAATCCAGCCCCTCCAGCACCCTTGCTTATAGCAGGTCTTTCTCGCTTGTTTTCACATTGGTATAAAACTGACCATCTAGAAGATTACCGTGTTTTTATCATTGGGATAATTACAGTGGTGTAAGAAACCCTGATAGATGCATGGATGTCTGATAAATACTTTGTGAAACCCATGAAAAACAAAACCAGGATTTCTGGCAATGTGGAGGTGATTGATAATCTGATTTAAAAAAAAAAAAAATTCAAAATTAAATCTCCCACCTTCTGTCAAACAGAACTTAATCTTTACAGTGACTTTCAAAGCTGCGGGGTAGTCTTTGTAAATGAATTTCCTTGTTACATGATAAAAATTACACTGCAGTTCTAAAACCTAATTTAGGGTGTATGGACTTTCAGCTCCATAAATCATCAGCATGTCCTTCAGCTGAAGTGTGCTCACCACTTCTTGCAGGCTGTAATATATTACATAACCATATAAAATATAAGGTGCGGTAACAGAGTCTCTTAAAAATCAAATTCAAGACAGCTTATATATACATATAAAAATCCATTTTATTGGGATAATACTATGATATAAAAGTTGAAATTGAATTAAAATGACTTATGCTTTCAGATCCTCTTTAAAGGATGAGTTCAGTTAACATGAGAGACACTTTTTAACCTATATAAATGCCACGGTACATGAATACACACCTTTGAAATTGCTTTCTTTTAACTCTTGCTGATTACAAAGACTTACTGGCTCTTGTCCACCTCATTATTCCCTTTTGAAACTGGGGTACAACAGAACCAAAAGTACCGATCATTTATCATGATTTATAGATATTAACATCCTTGTACAGGATTTCCCTCACAGAGAAGGGGAAAAGCTACCTTTGGAGAAGTTCTTTTCCTCATTGCCTTACCATTGATGCATCAAGACGCTGACAGCCAGTTCCAGGGATGCGTATCTGGATAAAGAACGTGCACTGTGCAAGCTGCGCAGTAGTGAAATGGCTGCAACTCATTATCTATCTATCTATCTAGTAAAACAACATGTTTCTTCTTAAAGAGGTGCTTCTTTCTCAGCTTCTCATTGGTTTGTGCAATGTAACTGTTAGAAATAATGGGAAGTCCTGGCTTGCAGTCTGAAAATCAGGTTTGATATCTGCTTTTGTTCACTACCCCTTCCTTACAGCAACTATTTCTTTATTCTTGTTTTTATCCTTCCATGCTACAGAGTCAATCTTTCACTGTTTCTTTCACTCATTATTATTATTCTTAACTTAGTGCTTTTTTCCTTTTGATACATTTTTGTGAGACTGCTGGAATCACCTGCATTAATATGTAAATGTTTTTATTTCTGCCCAAAAGGTGACTAAAAGTTACATGCTGTAAGTATACAACTTGCAGTTCTAGGCTGTGAACAGAATTCATCTGCCTGGGATCCTGTGTTCTCCTAGAGGAAGATTATCTCCGTTGTTATTTGGAGCGATGCCTGAGTGCGTTTGGAATATGTTCACGGTCTCAAATAAGAACATGTATCTTGAAATTGGATAAAAGCTAGTCAATAAGCTTTGAGATGCATGCCAGATGGAGGAATCGCAATGGTTAGAGGGCAATATCTATTTAATGTAGCGGTAAAAAGTGGTAAGGAAGTTGGTACACTTGCAAAAAGCAGATACCATCAAGCTAATGCCAATTTAGCCTTGGTATAGTACAGGCACACCAGGCCAAGGATCACCCTGAAGTGATAAGCTCCATGGAGATGTACACAGCTTATTAATTCACCAAATACAGTTCTCTCAAATCCAGAGGCAAGTTAGACTCTCTATGGTGTGTGCAAGCACCGGGTTCTCTGCAGTCCGGTATAGACATGCCCAATGCATATTTACAGTGCTTCAGTTTATACTCTTTCTCTAGTAGTATTTATTTACATAAGTAAGCACTACCTCACTTTTTTTGTTATTACATTTAATGGCTTGTCACAGCTCCAGGAGTGAATTCTTCTACAAGATCCAAATCCAAGCATACATTTTGGGAAAATATAGTTTATGAAATGCATCTAAAAAATGGAAGAAATTTAAAACCACTTCTCTGATCTAAGAGAAAACCTTCTATTTTAAATAAGTACTTGTAGGGAGACTGAAAGAAGGCTCTCTAGTGCTACTTGTTATATAGTCTAACTGCAAAATCACTATGCTTGGAGCAGATGCCTTGTCTCTTCAAGTCATTGAATTACTTATTTTTTACTTTGAAAACTTGTATTGAAATAGTCTGCAAGTAAAAAAATTCCTTTATATTATGTTCTCAATTAATCTCCCTGTCCCCATCTCCTGTTACTTCTATGTGCTAAGACAGGACTGTAATGTAATGTAGGTATCAAAATTCCCTTTGCAGTCAGTGGAGGGAGGCAAGGACTTTAGAAGGGCATTTCATCCCGTTCCCAAAATCAGAATCCCACTCTGCAATTCAAAGCCATAAGATGGAGTTCCTTTGATCAGAAATCGACATCTATGTTGTGCATAGAATCATGGAATGACATACCCAGATCTGATCTAGTTGTCTAAATTCTCTGCATTGTCTGTGGTAAAAAATAGGTACTTCCATTCATCCCAAAGTAGATTCCAAACAGGACAGGTGAGTTGAGTGTTAAAGAAAGATACCTTTTTTCTCACCTCACTGTTAAGGGAGATGCTGGACACCTGCCTTATGTGTAGAAGTAAAAGATATCTAACACTAACACCTTCTGTCTTGATTACTGAGATTGCTTCATCTCTTAACTGAGTCTAAGCTCCTATCCTTGACATTTCAGCTAAGCTAAATCCAAAATGTAGGTGAGAGGAATCCAGGCTTGTGTGCTTCCCCATCCGTGCCTTATATTTGCAGATGCTTATCTGTTTAATTACTTGCTTCTAATTCCAGTTGAGCATATTTGATTCCCATGTTGAAATTCTGTGTTCATACTAAGAGTTCCAAAAATACAGATGTTTCCAAGAATTTAGATAACAGTCAAGTTTCTAGCTATGAATGTAGATTATAAAGTACTTTACACAGGTATCTCTCTCCTTTCTTTTTACTTAAATGTTCTAGCAGGTAGTTGTGCTTCATACTCCCTCCTCCAAAGAGAACACGTTTTCACATCCTTTTCACACCTTTCCTTTAGGCAGAAAACATGTCTTCCTGAAATATTTGTGTGATGTATGTATTCCCTCTGAACTACATGGCACTGGAGAAAAAAATCACGGTTCTCCTTCCTCTCCCTTAGATGGTGTTAATTAATGAATGTCACATGTTTCTCCAATGTGGCTTACATCATCACTATCTTTTTTTATTCCCTTGTAATGTTTGTACAGTGCATAAACAATGAAATCAAATCCAGCACATCCAGTAATGGATCACCTAATGTAAGGGGGGAAGGGTGTTTGGAGGCAGGAGAAGAAGATGTGTTTTATTGCAGCAGCTCTGTTTTATATTACAGCCCCATCTGCCTATGCTGGACCTTTGGATGACATCCGACAATGTAAGCTAAAACAATGATCATTCAGAAAACACTTCAACGGATCAGCTAAATAATCAGATCCAAACCAGATGGTGCTGTGAAAAATAAGTATCTTTTCCTCTACCAGTTTATGAAAAACTACCCTTATAATGATGACCAAAAATTGCATACAAAACTTTTGTAATGTTAGAAGCAAACTCTCCCACTGCCAGGTGAGGGAATGGGTCACTTATTTTAAAATTAATTATGGTTTTTTCAGACTGTTTTTTATTTAAGATCACCCATGTAGAAGTGCACTCTGCATGTACATATATGTACATCTGCTATTGTGATAGCTAACAAAGAGGGTTTTTTACTTTATGTATATACAAACTGCTACAGTGGTTATATTCCAAGATATAAATATTTTAGCTTCTTTGTATAGAGGGTTTAATTGACCTCCCAGTGCAAATTAGCAAAGCCAGTGAGTTTCCTCAAGTGTATAGCAACTACAGAACCACCTGTGCTAAGTAACTGGGTTGATTTAACGGGTTATCATTTTTCTCTTCTATTTCTTGTACTTCATAAATTTTGGATTTTGCTATTCTCCTGACCTTCATTGTCTGTCATTTTCTCATAAATACAGAAAAGTGGCCATTCTTTAGCACCAAATATATTTAGCCCATTTTATGTGATAATTAGATATAAAGTTAGCATATTCTTTGGAATCTAAAAACAATGGGAAAGACATTTTTCCCAAATTCTCCTTGATAGATCAGTCTACTAAATATATAAATAAATAACTCCTCACATTTATTTACTGTCAAGTAACAGAAAACTTTGCAAAGTTGAGTTATGAGATATAGTTTGATCATTTTGGAGTATTATTACTTTTAGACTTAGCAATTTGGCAGTGCTAAAATACGATGATCATTTCCAGCCTTCTTGCCAGGAGTTCAAGACAGGTATGAAATTTAAGGCCTAATTTTGTTCTCCCCCTATACTGGCATAAATCAGGAAGGATGCTATTTCATTCAGTGGAGATACATCAATGTGAAATTAGATGTTGGTCCTGATATCAACCGTCGCTTCAAAAACACTACCAATAATACTGCTTTATTATTATTGTTGCCTTTGATATTGGTATTTTGATATTTCCCAAAAAAGCAATGACAGGATTGATGTACTACTGTAGAGACCACGTACTGGTAGCATACCATTATCCTAACGTTTTGGAAAATGTACTGTCTCCTGTCAGTAATGCTTTGGTTATCTGTCTCACCAGTCTGCAATTCCAGTTCTGCAGGACAGTTCATGGGCAGTACATTACTTGAATAGACAACTCTCCAACAAGATCAAGAACCTAATTTACGACCAGATACCACATGAGAACATAAAGAGGGAAGGGGGGAGAAAACAGGCAAATATGGCAGTAATGTGATCTTCTTGTACAGTTTAGTAGTGAGAATGACTTGGTCATTCTGAATAATTGAAGATTTCTGATGTAAATAAATCATTATCAGCAGTCTCCATCTGCCTTCTACTTGCTTTACTAATTACTAGAAGGGAAAGTGTGTGTGGCAAGGTGTTGGAGTTTTTTAATCAATGGAAAAGGAAGGTTTTTCTGTCATCTTCTGCTTTGTCCAATTGTTGAGATTTGCTAGTCCAGTATGATTAGCTCTCTTCCTTATTAAAAAGTGGCGAGAGTAATGTCTTTTGTGTTTTACAGTTGTATTTTTAATTTTCTTTCTTCAATCCTCTCTCCTTCAGCAGGCTTGAAGATCTTTAATGTTATTCTGGCCTTTGCATGCAATACTGTGAACAGATTGGTGTTGTCAGGGAATTACATCCAATCTGTGTTGAGCTTTGAAGAGGAATTGTTTATGATTAGGCGATTTACACTTGAAGTGGGCAGAAGATGGCAAGGCCTATAATTAGAAGGAGGGAAATTTATCTCCCAGCAGCATGTTCCTCCCTCTGAGCAGAGCCCTAGAGTCAGAAAAGGGCAGATGCAAACACACTTCTCCTCCAAGCTGGCTGATTCTGCACCTGGGTTTGATTGAGTCTGGCTTGTTGCTGCCAGGAACAACAGTTGGACTTCAGCCTGGTTAGGAAAGGCAAATTCTGTCACCACTGCCTTCTTTGCTTAGCTTATCTGCTGTGTTTTCTAAAACATTTTGTTGAAGCACATCTGCCTCTTCTGACCCAGTTGGCCAAATATGCACGAACAAGCTGCAGCACATTACCTGCTCTTGGGTTTGAGCAGCCACAGGTTACTTGAAGAGCTGAAAAGGAATTAAAAAGCCCCAGAATAGTCGTGCTAAATAGCCTCTGTCTGAAGGCGAACAAAGAGACATTGTCAGTGTCCCAATTCTCTTCCTTAAATCTGTGTAGCTGTATCCCATGCCTGTTCTTCTGCCTGTAATTCTGCCTGTGCATCAGGGATGTGGTTCTGCCAATGTGCCTGTCCCCAGTAGGGGACAGTGGCTATAAGCCATTTTACAGGTATTACACCCATGTTTAGCATTCTAGGAAATGTATTGGGTGCCATGGAAAAGGGCTCACGATTCCCACTTCCAGGCTTTACTAAGTACTACATTATCTTGCTATCTGACTGCCTTATTGTCATCCTTGGTTACCTTAAGGGCATCTTAGGAGCCAAGTGTCAGTTTCTGGAGCCAGCTTCTTTATACAACAACATCACCCAGCTCCCACTGTCTAATCTGTCATTCTCGAGTCTCCTAGAGAAGAAATATAAGAAGAGTTTCTGATTAGGAGTATGTCCAATAATTCAACTCAACTGCATTTCTTCTTGGAGCAGTTCAACTAATCCACAGATCATTTTTATTGTCCATTTTAGAAGTCTGTATAACAATTTGTAAAGTTCAGAATTTAGCTCAGCTAAACTTTTGAAGTGATAAAGTTGTCTTTTGACTATAAAATCACCTCCAGTGAAATGTATTCTTTTGTTGAACAAGAAAGTAAAGAATAAATGGCAACTAAGAAGATTTTCCTATGGACACAAGTTGTTTTGGTTTGGTTTTCTCATCCAGGAAGTAGTTTCTTGTTGAGCATTTTTCATTCTTCCTCACTATCACCTTGAGAGTTTGTTGGGGTTTTTTTAATGTATTAAGAGATATTTAAGAATTAAGAGAAGGATGTATGCTGCCAGAGTAAAACTCCATATCTAAAAAATCCCAGCCAATCCGGAATATTTCTAGTCTATTTGATTTCTTAGCCAAGCCAAAGCCACTGTCATCCAAGAAGCTGTGAGGAAAAAAGAAGGAAAAGTTACATGGTAATTTCTTTTTAATGTAATCACTTTATGTACATCTGGTAAACACGTTTTTTTGCAAGAAATGCGGTTTTTGCAGCCTCCTTTTAACCATTTTTTTCAGTGTTCACCCTCCCCCAATTTCTCACAGAACAGAGGCATTGTAATTAGTTTCTATAGCTCATAAAGGATTTTCTGCAGGATGCATTATAGTCATAAAAGGAGACTGAATTTATTCCATTGTGAACTCTCAGAGAGCACAGCACAACTATTGACATTGTCTTCAGTCTCCCTGTGCTCTTCAGTAGCAAAGAGCTCCCAGGAGTTGGTTGACCTCTGTATGTGACCAGCAGTTCTACTCCAGAACTGCTGTTAGTGCTCATTGAGTTTGAAGAAACAAAAGAAATGGTTTCACAGAGACTACCAGCTTCAATAAGCCAGGAAAGGACAGGTTATTTATTAAATATGTACCTTTAGGAAAGGTTACTGATACTCTTTCTATACAATGGGCAGATAGAGACTGAAAAAGGAAGCAATACAGTTAATATAGTGACAAGTCAACAAAAATTGAACAAAAATAGTCTATACATCAGGAACACAGATGAGGAGAAAATAGAGGGGAAGTAATAGTTTCTACAATAATAGAATTGTTTCAGCAAAGATTGCACTGAGGACTTGAATTCATTCTCTGAATTCCTTCACTGATTAAAAATAAAAGAAAAAAGAGAAAAGAAAAAAAAAGAAAAAAAGAAAAAAAAGAAAAAAAGAAAAAAAAAGGAAAAAAAAAAAAAAAAAAAAAAAGGAAAGGAAAACCCCAGAGATTTCAAAGTATAAGATTGTACTGTAGAAAAATTACGATATATAATACTAGAAATCATTGTAATGATAAAGTAGCTAGAAGTTTGAAAAAAATCAATCTTTCATAAAATCCTCCAAAACCTGATCTGTTTTTTAAAGTATCTGTGGCATCTGAGCATTAAAACAGTTTTCAAAGACATTTCATGTTCAATAAAAAAGTAGATTTCAAGGCAAAGAACATACCAATTCTGCTGATAGTAATTTAAATGCTATATTACTTTTCATACTCAATTAAGAGGCCAAAATCTGCCAGTAAGGGCATCATTTTCAGAAGCCTTAAACATAGACTTCTGCTACCAGCAGAATTAGCTTAAGCATCCTGACTTTCTTAGCCTTCTGTTACTGGATTAAGAAACATAGCAGAACTTTTCAAAGGACAGAGCTAGATTTTTTCAAGGTATATGGGGAAAAGGACTTCAGGAGTAGTACATTTCCAGCTTCCACTAAATGCCTACCTGCCTCTTTAGATCACTATATTTGAAAATCTGGTGTCTAGTAACTTCCTGACAGAATGTTTTTCTTCCTCTTGATGCATTGCAGAATATGCCAAGAATAAGATAAGAACACTGACTTTATTTATTTTATTTTAATTTCATTGTTTGACCGATGCCGAATATCAGAGTCCTTCTCTTTTTGGATGAGTGACAAACAAGATGAAAATACAATAGAGCTGCAGGTCAAATCAAAATCATAGGATCATAGAATCATTTAGGTTTGAAAAGACCTTTAAGATCATTGAATCCCACTATAAACTTAACACTGCCAAGTCCACCACTAAACCACATCCCTAAGCACCGCGTCTACACATCTTTTAAATACCTCCAGGGATGGTGACTCAACCACTTCCCTGGGCAGCCGGTTCCAATGCTTGATAACCCTTTCAGGGAAGGAATTCTTGCTAATACCCAATCTAAACCTCCCCTGGCACAACTTCAGGCCATTTCCTCTTGTCCTATCTCTTGTTACTTGGGAGAAGAGACCAACACCCACCTGGCTACAACCTCCTTTCAGGTAGTTGTAGAGAACGATCAGATCTCCCCTCGGCCTCCTCTTCTCCAGGCTAAACAACCCCTCAGCTGCTCCTCATAGGACTTGTGCTCTAGACCCTTCACAAGCTTCATTGCCCTTCTCTGGACATGCTCCAGCACCTCCATGTCCTTCTTGTAGTGAGGGGCCCAAAACTGAACACAGTACTCGAGGTGCGGCCTCACCAGTGCCGAGTACAGGGGAACGATCACTTCCCTAGTCCTGCTGGCCACACTATGTCTGATACAAGCCAGGGTGCTGTTGGCCTTCTTGGCCACCTGGACACACTGCCGCCTCATACTCAGCTGGCTGTTGACCAACACCCCCAGGTCCCTTTCCACCGGGCAGCTTTCCAGCCACTCTTCCCCAAGCCTGTACCATTGCAGGAGGTTGTTGTGACCCAAGTGCAGGACCCAGCACTGAGTCTTGAACCTCATCCCGTCGGCCCCAGCCCATCGATCTAGCCTCTCCACATCCCTCTGTAAAGCTTTCCTACCCTCAAGCAGATCAACACTCCCACCCAACTTGGTGTCATCTGCAAGCTTACTGAGGGTGCACTCGATCCCCTCATCCAGATATTAAGATATTAAGGAGAACTGGCCCCAATACTGAGCCCTGGGGAACACCACTTGTGACTGGCCTCCAACTGGATTTAGCTCCATTCACCACAACTCTTTGGGCCCGGCCATTCAGCCATTTTTTTACCCAGTGAAGAGTGCGCCCATCCAAGCCATGAGCAGCCAGTTTCCACTGTGGGAAAAAGTGTCAAAGGCTTCACTGAAGTCTAGGTAGGCAACATGCACAGCCTTTCCCTCATCCGCTAAGCAAGTCAGCTTCTCATAGAAGGAGATCAGGTTAGTCAAATACTGCAGAGTGAGAAGTCCTGAATTCCACTAGAGTGTTTTAATTTTTTATGGTTGCTATTTGATGCTTATGAGCATTCTGAGTCCGGCTGATTTGTGCTGCCCTGCAGAAAACAGTACACAATCTACTAATCACTCTGTACTCTAGTGTGAAAATTAGTTCTCTAATATTAAATTCAATTCTGTAGAAGTGAATTTTGTAATATGAAGGATGGAAGCAGCCATGACATAAATGGTGACTAGAGCCTCACTGCAGGTACTGTACCCTGCTGTCTCATCCTCCTCTAGAGCCCGGGCTGTGCCCCATAGCCCCAGCCACAGTGGGCTGCCTGCTCCATGGGGAATTAGCTGCAGCTGGCAGAGACACAGTACCCGCAGCCCTTCTGGCTTCGAGGCTGCTGTCCTTCTCTCCTGCCACAGTGCTGGCACCATTTCAACTCCCAGTACAGCACCAGAGATTCTCTGTGGAGCCAGAAACTGCAGGGATGTGCTGAGTGGACTGAGCGATGCCAGCACCACAGCAGGGAAGATGGGTCTAGCATGAAAGCAAAAACCTTCATGGTCTGCCCTGCAAATCTGTGCTTGGCATTACATATTCAGCATCCAAATGCCTTGCGAATCACAGGTCACATTCATTAATTTAGGCTTCACTTCAGCTAGCTGATTAAACACATAAAACAAATGAATATCTATCTCCCTTGACTTCAATTAGATCATTTGGTTTAAACCTAGGCAAATGCTAATCTTTGCTGAACTAGGGCCATTGCTGTTCCATAATAAAATCTATGACTTCATTTGAAGGGACAAAAAAGGGTAGAGAAGGCTGTCAGCTAGAATATACAAGAAACGACGTGCTCAAACCCTGGATTCATCTCTTGTGTTTGTTCTCTGCAGGCTGCAAACACAACCTGCTGCTAAAATGACAAAATCAAATGTAGCATTTGTTGGGTAAGACACTGGGCTGACTCCTGATTCATTGTAACTTGGTCTGGGAGCTGAGGCAAAATCACACTAGTCAAAATGCAAAACTGATTAGTCATTCTGGATATGTCATCCACCTGTGGATGAAAGTACTTGCTTTGGCATTTGCCAGCATCCTCAGCTGTGGATCACTCACAGCTGCCAAAGACTTACAGCGGGATGCTGCATATTCTGCTATTCTGAATTTCAACAGCACATTGCAAACTGACCAACGAAAACTAGCAGCCTCCTGACTTCAGTGAGTTCATCTTGGACTCAAATGCCCATTTGTAAATGGAAAGTCTAACATTTGGTTCATTTGTATGGTTGCCATGAGAATAGATTAATCAGTGCTTTTGGAGTGTATGCTGTACTGCTGAGCACCATAGAAATGCCTGTAGATAATTTTTTTTAAAAAGTAATTGTCATCATTCTCCTTCAAATGTGCTCTGAAAGCTCTTAAAAGCCCTCTCTGACCCTTTTATATTCAGTCATTTGTCTTGCAAAATCGGCTGCTTGGTGTGTGCTTGTGTAGTTCCATAAAGGATTGTGATGAAGTGAAGCTGAAGCTCTAACGTTAAAGAATTAAAGAATAGGTATTATGTTCTGGTTTTCTTTCAGAACTGAAACTAAAATTAGATGGGTGAGATCAGAAGGAAAAATGGTTATAAAGAAGGTGCAGTGAAACACAGAAAGAAATTTGTTTTAAGTTAAATAATAAGAAATGGAATGGTATATGATATATATATGGCCGCAGAAAAGATCAGAGGGCCGGAACACCTCTCCTGTGAAGAAAGGCTGAGAGAGTTGGGGTTGTTCAGCCTGGAGAAGAGAAGGCTTCAGGGAGACCTTATTGTGGCATTTCGATATATAAATGGGGCTTATACAAATGGAGAAAGACTTTTTACCAAGGTCTGTAGTGACAGGACAAGTAGCAATGGTTTTAAATTGAAAGAGGGTAGATTTAGATTAGACATAAGTAAGAATTTTTTTATGACTAGGGTGGTGAGACACTTGAACAGGTTGCCCAGAGAAGCCATGGATCCCCCCTCCCTGGACGTGTCCAAGGTCAGGCTGGATGGAGCTTTGAGCAACCTAATTTAGTGAGAGATGTTCCTGCCAATGGCAGGAGAGGTGGAACTAGACAACCTTCAAAGGTGCCTTCCAATCTGGGCCTTTCTATCATTCTATGATTCAGTGAATGACGGAATGTACTGGATGAGCAGAAAGGACCAGCAATACCACTAAAAAAAGGGGAGGTCGATTCATAATCAAAAGCCATGTTAATAAGACAAGGCAGGAGTGTTACTTGGATAGGGAATAGCTGGATAGAGAGTAACCTGGAAGTTGGACATGCTGGCTAACAAAAGACAATTAACTGAAAAATGTTTATGATGGTATTGCATCTGTGCTGCTGAAGACTAGAAGCATGGTATAGATGCAATCTGTCCCTTCTGTCCATTAAGGAACACCACAATAAGGGTTATTTCTCCCAAGGAACAGTGAATTCTTGAATACAGCTGGGAAACAGAAGAGTACATTTAAACAATAATTAAATCCAGTTTTCAGTGCAATGTTCTTTGCAACAATAAGCTAAATCTGTGCATAAAGGAATGCGATAGAAACAATAAACAATATCAATGCAAAACTATTAATAAACTTCAAAAAATGATGGATGGAAGCAAAATTATTAAGAAACCACATAAAACTAGCATTGTACTTTGAAATGCCACTCAGAAGCTTACAGGCTCTCCAAGTTAGAACAAAAACCTCAACAAACAGGCCTTATTTTCTAGAAGTTGCTGACTGCATTGGTATCTATATGAAATACCCATTGATATCAGCATGATGTCTGGCTACATCCAATGAGTTTTATATGGAAGTGTAGGTTGGAAAAAAATGAGGAATTTTGATATGAAAATTGGTGTAATTACATATGTAACTATATAAAGGGTAACCTATACCAGAGGCCTCGCAGTGATAATGTATGTTTGAGTAACAAAAGGGGGGTGTGTTCAGCATCCACATAACCCAGACGAAATACTGTTCTTAAGCAAATATGTTCTGGAGCATCTGAATCAGTTGTCAGGATTTTTTCTGGTTGGTTGGTTGGGTTTTTCTCCCCCGTAACAAAGGAAGCAAGATATAAATGAGATTTCCATGTAACAGGTATGTCACCTGTGACCCTGAACTTGCTACAGGAACAAATGAATGAAATACATCTCTTTGCATGCTATTAATCATTTTTTAGAAGCTTACTGAAAAGAATTGTTTATTAAATAAAAGGTAAATAATATAAAAAGACACCTACAAAAATTAATCTCTTCTTGGATTTCTCTGTGCTTATGATGAAAAGAAAGATTGCCATTAATACAAGACAACACCACATCTAAATGTTTCTCACAAGCTCAACATGCAAGAACTCACATAAAAGAAAACACATAAAGACTAGTTTAGACTCATTTAAACCACAGTGTTACTATTAGTGCTCTTAACAAGGCTACACCTCAAAAACTGAAAGTGAAATAAGAAGCTATATTTTTTCAGGAAGATTAAGGGAAATTATTCAAAGATGATAGGCATGCACCTGCTAGAACAAGAAAATTTATAAATTGACAAAACTATATGGATGCAAAAAGTGACATTTTCCAATAACCAGCAAAAGAACATTAGATTCCTTTAGAAGCTAAAGACATGATTATAGATAATTCCACTGAATGAAAAATTGCCTCAGAATTGATGAATAATATGCACAGCAGTATATTACATCTCTAACTCCTCTGTTAGTTCATGCAACTGATTGGATGGATATGGATTTAATATTATTTCCCATAGTTAGTCACAATCATAAATCCATTATTTCCTCCCTAGCAAAACATGTTTAAAATATCATATTTCTGTACAGAATATTAATTTCAAATTTGGAATTATATGCTGATCCTGCTCAAATTTATGTTGACACATGGGTTTGCTTAGCTTTTTTTACAATTATACCCCAACCAGAAATGCAATAGATATTTTGTTATTGGTTTTTTTTGTCTTTAACATGTGAAGATTAAATTTAAATTTAGGAGGATTTTAGCATACCATTCTATTCTGACTCGTTAAGACAGTATGTGTTTGCATTCTTTGGAACTATATATAGTGTAATGAACTACATAGAACCAGTCAGTTTCAGAAATAGTCTTTCTTCAGTGTCATATTTAGGCTTTTATTGAAAGAAAAGTGAATGCTATTCCATTTTGCAAGATCTAAACTTTGATTTGAGATCATCTCCTATCTCTACTATATGCTAATGATAAAATGGCCATTTTTAAAAAGTCTTAATTAAAAAGAAACAGTTCGAATAAAGCAAAATGGTAAGTATTTCAGTATTTTCATATCAAACAAAGAATGAACTTGAGGAACTTTTTTTTTTCCCTTTTTTTTTTTTCCCCACCAAGACAGGAAGTTTGGAATATTCTTCAAATTCCTGGTAAATTTTTTCAGGGGATTCTGAAGGTTTGGAAGAGGAACCTTTGATACATTTATTGGTTCAATGTCCTGGGTGGTTTTGAATGTAGTTGAATATTTTCTTTCTTTACTTTTTTTTAATAAGCTATCAAGTCTAAAAGAACTTTGTTGATATTTCTTTGGAAAATGTAAGTGGAAAATCTTTTCTCTTTTAAATTTAATGCTGGAAATGCATAACTTAGAGTGTATACTGACTTTCCCAGTTTCATTCTTTGTGAAGTCTCAAGAAAACTAATTTATAACATTTTTCCCCTGCTCTTACCTAGAAGCCCTCCTGTTTTTTCAATTAAGTCGGTTCTCACAGCTTCTTTGTAATCATACTGATGATTGGCTTTCCCTCAGGAATAATGACAGCTGCTTTCTGGTGAATGTTAAATAGTGTAATTATATTCTCAAATACCATAAATGTCTACTTAATTCCCTAAATTGTCAGTACTGTTTGTAAAGGATAAGTGAAAAGAAAAATATTTGCCCTCATGGTTTATTTAGAATGCAAACTGCTAGTGTCAGTGACTGCGTGTATTTGGGTAGCACAATAGGGCTGTAGTGCTCATAAAATGTTGTGTAATTATTAAAGCTATGAACTTCTTAATTTTAGAAATCTAAAAAATTTTTGAGTGCACAAGAGATACAAGAGATAATTTTCAAGTCTTAATTTTGGGAAATCACAATCAGATGCATAACAAGAGGCAGCCCGAAATCCTTGACACCTTTGTACTACCAAAAGCTAAACTTGTATTGCAAAAGGAAGTACACTTCTTTTTTAATTACCTTTATAATTTAATTTTTTTTCCATCAAACTATTTCTTCTAGAATTCCTTCTAGAGATATTCAATTTGAATATCTGTATCATAGTTGAAATGTTCTATTTTGGATGATTCCATCAAGTGTGTAGTATGTTTTTCATTTCTCCAAGTGCATGACAGGATTGTGATACAGTACATGACTTTTTAGTTTTAGTTTTAAAACTAAAAGCAGTTTTAAAGGTGTTTTCGAAAAGTATTGAAAATAATTGGCTTTATCCTGAAGTGTTTCAAATACAATAGATTATAAACATTTGAATGGATTTTTCCATAGGAATAATGACAGATATGTAAAGGCAATGGGAATGAAAAACGTGAGAACTAAAACCAAGTGTGTTACTCTGACATTGAAAAAAAGTCACCCAGTAGAAAACAGGCAGAGAATCTTGAGGGAGACATTCTGAAACTTTGGAATATGTCAATCTACAATTTCTGAAAATACTCCTCTTTTTAAGAGAAAAGTTAAGTTTGGCCTTTAGCAGGAATAACTCCTTGCAGACAATGAGACCACTGATTAAATACTTAAACTCTGCTGATTCTGTGAAGGTTAAATGGGTAATATTACATGTATTGCAAAGTGATCCTTGTCAAAAGTCATTTCTGAGAAACTTGGATGAGGACAGAAAAGTCCATTGCGAAATCATTAGCTATTAAGACAGTGTGAAAAGCACTGCTAAACCATCAAAGACCTGAGCTGTTGGATCTCGTGACAGTAATGTGAAAATTAATAGTCTAACCATTTCTAATCCACTGGAAAATATTTACAGGTTGAGAAATGCAGACAAAGGCATTTCTTAAAATAAAAGTAGTTGAATTTGAACAAATTATATCTTTATTTATTCATCTTGTCTATAATGTAAAACTCATTCTGAGCAGAAATTTCCTTCAGTTTTACCACCGACACTCATTGTGCAGGCTTTTTCTGCGCTGGACGTGTGTGATGTCTTTTTTTACAACCAACTTTCTAGTTGTGCCAGTGCATAAAGTTCTGTTTCTGATATTTTATTTTTGTCCTGATTGCTGTGAACTTATCTAGGATCAAGTTTAGTAAGATTTTACTTTATTGCAAAACACTTAATAGGTCCAAAGCATTAAGGGAAAACATTTTTTTATAGTACAGCTCTGCAGGAAAAATCATTCTAAAGATGATATCACAGGAAACAAAAATATGGCGCAACTGAGATTTTATCTTTCTTCTTCTCTTAGAGAGTACTGAAATACAAGTTTCCCCACTTGCGATTATACTTCCAAAAGGTGATCACTTTTTTACTTACAAGAAATTATATTTATTCAATATTAGACACAAAATGAGTAACTGGAAAGAAAGGGATATTGGTACTCTGTATTTGCAGTGTAGTTTTAACCCACAAATATCATAACTTAGTTGTGCCTAAAAGCAGAGATTAGTATGTCTTAAAATTGAATTATATCTATATTTTATTGTTATTTTAATGCAAAAATTGTATGCTATATAAACTAAAAGGTTAAAAACTATTTTTTCCAAATAGACTGAAAAGAAACATTTTCCTTTATTCAAATACTGTTTTAAAAATATATCTTTAATTTTGAAATGTCATTACTGTTGCCACATTCTGTGAACATTTCACATTTGATTAGCATTTTACAACTGATTCTTCACAAAATGTCTGAATGGTTTTACATAAAAGATCTGTGTCTAATACCTGTGGGAGAAGAAATAGCGGTTGTACTGCAGCAGCATTTGCACAATAGCTTTGGAAAGAACTGGAAAAGAACAGTTTGTATTATTCAGATTTCTATAATTTTAAGCAAGTAAGAAATAATAGATAGGTTGATGATCTTGTAACCTCTACCTGTATACAAAGTGAAGTGGATTATAACTCCTTTCTTGGATATTTTTTTTTTCATTACTTGGGAAGTGGCACTTCCTTTCATTCCATGCCAGAACAGTTTAATATTTCTTTGGTCATAAGAGTACTGATATTACTGCAATTTCTAAGATTTTCTGGAAATTATTAGCCTACTTGCAACATAATCCATGATACAAGAAGCCACAAAGATAATAAAACTAAGGTTTTCTTAGGTACTGATCTGCAAGCACAGGAAAATGGGTTAGCTAATTTCTTAATTAACATTAACTTTATCCTCAGAGTTCATGACACAAGGTGTAATACAATTGAATGAATGCGAGGTATTTTTTTATGGATTTTATTTTTTAAAAGATGAGTAAACCACTATATACTTAAGCAAGCATTTTACTGAACTAATTTATGACAACGTTACAAAGATAATTAAAGATGGAATGATACAATCATCCAATCAAGGTCATAATTAAGAGTGAGTCAAAAAATCGATATGTGAAATTATCAAATCATCAAATTAATATAGCAAGTAGTCAACAAATGTCAACGCTGACACCAAAAATAATTATTTCTGGAAGTCAAGTGGGGAAAATCTGAGAAGATCACTTCTAGTCGCAGACATCAGCTGGGTCTGTCAGGCAATGCAGAGCATTGACCCAGTTTATGAAGTTCTTGGACTTCTGCCAGGAAAGTTATCTGTCTTGGTTTCACTCATAAAACTGGACAGCTGAGTCTTTTGGTAATTCCACTTAGTATTTTATCAACGCTTTGTTTTTATTTTCCGCTTTTTTAAAAACAGCATTGTAACATGCATTCTAAATATACATGAAGTGATGGATAAACAATCTCTAACATGACATTTTCTGTAAAGTTTGTATTTTTTTTGTAATCCAGGTGAAGAAATGACAAAAGAGCAGAAGGAAGAGGGTCTGGTATTCACATCTAGAAACATTTTTGTAGTAATGGTTACTCTTACTACTCACCTTAGAAATACACATGCACTGGTGGAACAATAAGGGTAAGACACTCCTACATAAAAAAACCCCACAAAATTCAAGACAGGCTGTCTCTTGGGAACCTTGATTTACATGTTAAATCCTTTCTGAAGGTAGGTATATTTAAGCATCTATGGTTGCCTATAGTGAAGAGTTTCACAGTTTAACTAAATGCGTGATGTGTTCATATTTTGGGGGGATTTGAACCTGCTACCTGACACAAAACTGCACTCAGTATTGCCTAGTTCTTGCTCACTTCCTCAAAGCATTTTCTCATTTTATGAGTCTGTGTTGTATTCATCTCCATCTTTCCCAGGCTGCAGAATTCCAGTCTGTTCCATCTTCTTTCATGCAAAGGTTTTTCCCTAGTCTCAAACATCCTTATTCAGCTTCTACACAAAGGTAGAATCTTGGAACTGATTTTTCCTTTTTTTTGGGACGGACACACACACACACACACGTGTTTGGTCAGTTTTCTTTACTATTAGAAAATACTCTCTTGCTCTTGGATTAAGACAAAGCTAAACCAAACTTTGTAAAATTGACACTGCATATTCTAGTCGTAGTAGCTAGACAATTGAGACTTAAGTCAGGAAGCAGACTGAGAGTGAGAGAGCAAAGCTGCGTATTCATTTACGAGGGGACAGCCTGACATTCTGGTTTGTATGCTGTGAAAGCGGATGCATAAGCGCATGGACTTGAGTATTATTAACAACATAGAGGCAAACTATTGCTGGCATATTTTACTTTGTTTTTTTATCTCCCACCCTTGATCCAAAAGCATATTGCAGGCTTGATTCAAGACTTGAGTAGAATAGATTGAAAAGTGTTGGCACACGTCGATGGATCTATGATGTATATGTATTCATATGGGTTATTCTGTTGATAGGATAGAAATTATCTTGGGTAGGGAGAATCTGTGTGTAGGACAGAATGCTGATGGGAAGATCAGATGGGGAAAAAAAAAACCCACCATTTTTTCTTTTTTTAACCTTTGTTTGATATTTATTTACTGGATGAAGTCCAGAACAGGACAGATCAAAGCAGGTAGATCTGAAGTAGACATAATACACTTTATAAAGAAACACCTTTAAAAATAAATAGACAAGAAACTTAAATGCAAACAAACAATCAGAACTCTAAATCTTAATTTTCAGTCCACAGAGTGGATTAAAAAAGATTCCAATAGAAATGAGGTGGGAGAAATTAGATTTCTCTTTGATTACATCTGGACACAAATTGAGTTTAAATTAGATTTGTGCTGAAAAACAAAGCTTGCACAGGGAACTGATGTATGTGCAGTTTTCAAGTTCACATTGAAGGTCCATTTTTTTAACAGTTGAGGTAGTGAATTAGTGAAGTACTTCATTACGTGCCAAATTATATTGGTTTTATCTTTATCTTGCTAAAGGAGTGAAACTCAAACTCTTCTAACATTCATCTAAGGTGAAGAAATATTGTGGATTTTTTCTTTCTTTTGAGAGGACCAGAGATGAAGAATATGCATTTAAATTACCTGAAAATAGTACAGGATGACTAATTAAATATAACTGAAATGTGTATACATTTTTCACATTTTTAGTAAGTGAAATTTTGTGTGAAAAAGGATGAGAAATGGGAATATAGCGAGCAATTTTTTACAGTTCTTAGCTAATATGGTGTTAGCTAATGAGCTAATTAGAATTAGAATATCAGCTTCACTCTTCCAATAAACAGAATTGCATTTCATATTAAAAAAAAAAAGAAATATCTCATATTTTCTTTTTTATTGAATAATGCACAAAGTTTCATTATGAAAAAGGAACTTTAATCTCTAAGTAGAAATCTTTATTTTAAGAATTTCCAAAACTTCAGATGACTTATGAAAAAAATTATAGACACGTGTTATGCACTATACTGATGGCACATTATAGGTCTATGATTACACATTGTATTCTGATATATATAATGGTATCCCCACATACTGATCTGCTCTATACTGAAAAATCATTTTAATTCGGTGGCTCTTGTAATACTCATATCTTGACCATATGAAGTTTCATTAGTGTTAATAGGCTTGGGCACATTTTCTGTGAAATCTTTTCTACACCTCATAAACAGCTTGTAGGATGCTAATAACACGCAATATTTAAACGAATAAAGAACACAAAATATCTTCAAAATAAATAGGATACCACTGCATCATCATTACTGTCATCATAGTGTAGTGAAGGTGAAGAAGTATCACCTATAAAAGTACCCAGAGATAAAATGCAAATATTAATTCTGGAGCTGTAGAATATACTCAGTATTGTTTTAATTACTCTATTTTAAATCAATAAACTCTGATAAGTTATCATGACTTGTTCAATATTGAACAAGGAATTAGTGAAAATAGGGGAATGAGGAGAAAAAAACCCAACATGATGGCTCCTAAATATACTCTCTTTTCAAAGCTATAGTAAAGGTTTTTTCATTAATTTGAGTCAATAGTCAAAGGTAGGTTAGCATAGGGATTTAAAATTTTTGCTCATCCAAATATGTTATTTTCCCATTTAAACAAGTGAGATACATATATTTAAAAAAGAACAACCCCTCCCTCACAAGTTTTTAAAAATTATTAATATTTTAGTAGAACTTAACACAAACACTTGCACAAACACATATATATACTTATACATATACGTATACATATACACATACACATACATGTATATGTACACATGCGTATATATACATATATAAAACATCTCAGGATTTTGAACAGAATTTGGCCTTTTTGTTTCATAAGGTGAAAGCCAAGTTTTACTGCATTATCCTACATACTAAAGATGTATACAGAGAGAAGATCTTTAAATTTTTCAGGTCTAGAAGAATTCATGGAAGAATGGAAGTTCTAGTGAAGAGGTTAGATAAACTTATTTTATACTCAGAACCATTTTCACAAGGAAAAAGAGGTTGAATTCAATTATAATTCTCTTGAGAAGCAAACTGACCAAACTATATGAACTACCATTTATTCATCAAGGCACTAACCAAGTGAAATCAAATGTTGTTATCCTCAGCAGTGATTTCAAATACTTTAGAAGAAGATAGTGGACTGTAATTTTTGTGTTTATAGTAAAAAAATGTTAATGTCCCCAACTAGTTATGGAAATACATGTCATCCTCTGAATACGCAGTAGATCTTCTTTACCATAGTAACTACATATTTTGACAGATATTACAAAAGCTAGGAAAATGTGACCACAATCTTGTTTAAATCTATTATACTTTTCCCATGCATTCCCTTACAGTAAACAAGTTGGCTTAATAGTTTTGCATATCAGTAATATTTCATTACTTACAATAAAAACTTTAAAAGAAATTTTTAATTTCACTACCTAGCACAAAAAAACCCAAAACCAACCAAACAAACAAAAAAAAACCCCAACAAACCAAAAAACTACATTTTGTTCTGTAAGCACATTTTATTTCCCCTTATCTTGCCTGTGGTTTCTGACATATTCATTCAATCCAGGAATTCAGATGATGGATTTATGAAATGTCAAGTTTCCTTCCAAAGTGTTCAAAACTGCAACACTGACTGCAGGATAAATGTATGCTATTTAGCAGAAATGCATCAGTCATGGAAATGAGCAGGCTATAAGTCCTGGTCAATACCTTACAGCCTATTAAACAGAAGAAAGGAAAGCAAGTTTGCTTAGGTTTATTATGACAGATTGTGAAAATGAATAATAGTAATGTATTCCTGTAGTCTTAGACTGCCAATATTAACATGAAAAATTATCAATCATTAATCCATAAAAGAATGCTGAGTTTCTGAGTCTCAATTATTATTGAATTTCTCTATTTAGAGGAATAGGAAATATAATGAAATAGGTTTAGTGATTGAGTTTAATGGAGCATCTTACTGGGTTGTTATACCAAAAAGCTTTCTTCATCACCAATGAACCTGAAGATTTAAAGGAGGTATTTCATACTAGATCACAAAGATAATGAAAGATACTAGAAGATCTCAATATAATGGGCCTCCAGGAATCTTTTTATGGGAATTTAATCATAATTCTTTTTTGTCCTGGAAGCAAATAAATCTTGACTGATTTCTGAAATTTTTTTCAGCTTTGAACATCTCAAGTTTCTGACCTAAAGAACTGTTCATTAAGAAGAAATATCATAAATCCTATACGGCAAATGACACAACCAAAACCACTATTCAGTTTGGATTCTTGCTCCAGATCCACTGGAAGCCCTCCTTTGGTTCCCTTTAACTAAAATAGGCTTCGAATCATTCCTTCATTTGTTAGGGTGATAGATTACATGGAGAAGTAGCAAAAGTTTGAAATTAATGATCTGAATGATATAATCTACAACATGAATAAAGCTTCAATGGTGTAAGTAGGGAGGCAGACTACTCTGCTGAAAATGCCTATATTATTAAAGCTGACTCCTCTGTTCCATTGCTCACATCTTTCATATTTTCCTTCTAGAGTCAATGTGTGATGTGTGTGTGTGTGTGTAACTTCTATGTGTCTGTGTTGCCTTTCATTCTTCCATGAGAGCCAAAAAATATCTCTGGCACTGGATTGCTAAAAGCCAGAAGATTCTTTTCTAACTTCATTAACTGCTGTCTACAACAACTTGAAATATAGCTCTCCTGGAAATGTATATACATATATATATATATACACACACATACACACACACACGCACATATTACTGATGACAGCTGCAGAAAAGTATTTCCGACTTTGATGTAGCAAAAGAAATACACACGTATGTATAATGCTGAGCACGGGAAGAGTCCCATTGGCTCTCACATTTCATACTTTTCCCGGGAGAAGGAAGGCCTGGCTTTAGCCCTCTCCTTGACTCCCTTTCCATACCAATAGCTCATGTGGCACGTTGCAGTGTGGCATCACACCGGAACAACACCCAAACCACTTGGAACATCACAGTGGAACAACACCCAAACCAAATCCATCTTGTAGAGAGAAGGAGGTACACCAAATCAGCACAGCGCCTATGGCTTAAGTAGAGATGTAATCCAGCTCATGTTAAATTGACATAACATTACCATAAAGGGACTTACTGCCAAAAGTAAAACATAAGGCATTTGTATGTCATATAATGCTGTCATATGTGAGAGGTGCCTGGTTTACCTGTGAATGAGATAGGAGCTCAGAATGTTGTGCTGTGGGTCCCAGCTGTGCTAGCAGTGCTCCATGCATTCTCACAGGAGCTGATGCATTTAGATGCTTAGTTATAACTTTAATAACTTATGGCTAGAAGAATAAAGAGATATCTCGTCAGTCATGTCTTGCCCATTATAGCTTGCTGGATTCAAGGACTTCGGTGACTCACTATACAGAAGGTACTAGAAAAGTAAGAAGCAGCTAAGATTTTACCAAAAAAAAAAAAAAATTATGAAAAAAGGAGGAAAAGAAACTAAAACCACAAAATTATTTAAATTAAAAATGGTAAAACACCTGTGTTCCAGTAGCCTTGTGGTACAAGGAGTCTAAATGAAGAATCTACATTCCCTCTCTGATTCTCTTCTTTAATTGGAGATTTCAAAACAGATCTAAAAATTTTGATGCTTTTCTTCCACCCCACCCCCCCTCCTCCCAGCTTCATCTCCAAGAAATTCCTACCTGGAACCTAGCTAAACTTTTTCAACAGAATCCAACTGAAAACATACAATTTAATTTATTTCCCAGTAAGTATGACAAAATGTGTTTTTGTTTTTGTTTTTGTTTTAAATTAATTTGTATTGAATTTCATATTAGTGTCATTGCGATCTTTGAGGTTATAGTTCTGGTTACTAACGCTCTGCCTTTTTTGACAGCAGCACTGCATTTGAAGATTTGATTAGAGCAGTTCTTTGTTTGAATCAGAAAAAAAGTCACAATTGTTCTCTGTTTCACCAAACCATGCAGAAGAAAAGTGAAATGTATTTCTTAGACTGCAACAATATAATGTTGAAATGACAAGCAATGTCTTTAAAGTGTCTTCAAGGTTGAAAGCATATTAGAGTAATAGCCATTAGTCTGCATGTATGTGCCTTTATAGGAGTTCTGCAGTATAGTATTATATTTGATTACTCAACTAAAAACAGTCATCCATTAACCCGCAGAGAGTTAGAGCCCCCTCGGCATGCCTGAGGCCATGCCACTTAGTGTGTCCCCATTATTTTAAATGTTATAGAAAGAACAGTAGGACATACAGAAACATCCTAAGGTCACTCTTTGTCATTTCGATAAAAGTTATGGGAGAAAATGTATCCCCTTTGCAATGTTATTGCAGTCAGCAGCACGGTAACAGGAGGGAGGAATCTGGCATATGTATTCAAGGGCATTCATGGGTTAAGCATCAATAATACTAGAAGCAGGGCTATGAAAAAAAAAAAAAAAGATAACCATTGTGTTTGTCAGAACAGAGCTAGTATATTCACTTTTCTGGAAATATGAGGGGATTTCACTATCCCCTCCACCCACCCAACCCCCCAACCCCACCCCCACCCCACCCCAAGAATTATAAATGATTCCACAGTGGTTTATTGATATTACTGATCCTACAAATTAAGATTTTCATTTTATAATTCTCAGAATTTCTAGTAAAGGTTGGATGATGTTCTTGTGGCTAAGAAGGAAAAATTTGGATTTTTCCTTTGTTTTGAAGAATTTATAATGAAAAAAAGCATATGTAATATGTAGAGAAAGCAGAGAGTTAAATATACATACCAAGTTTGCTTTAAAAGCTTTTAAATATTCAGTAAAAAACCCACCTATATTTCAGAAATATCTTTCTAGGTTTTTTACCTTCCCCTCCCCTCCCGGCAGAAAAATGTTTTAAAGAAAGCATTAGTAAGCTGGTAAGAGTGTACTCCATCATCATCACTGCCACCAGCATCATCATGCTACAGATCACACAGTACAGTCAGGACCAGAGTCCTGTTGTCCTGTTTTAGCATCACAAAGGAGGTCACAACCTGGGGTACAAAATTCTTTCAGTATAAGAACCTGATCCTGCAGCTTTTTAAAATACCCGAGTAACTCGTTCAAATACATAGGTAAAAGTGCTGCCTAAAATAAATTTTCAAAGAAAACTTCATTGTTTTCAATATTGTCCTATGCTTTCAATTTATTTGCTTTATTTATTGGTGCTCCATTTTTGTCTGTCCTCTTAACATTTTCTTGAAGCAGATATAATCGTGGCCAAAAATTTGTGATTAGGTCAAGGATCTCCATCCATTGACATGAGTTACAATTTTGGTTCCATATCATCACAAAAGTGATGTAATTTGAGAGCTTAAAAATACTGTTTTCTCAGATATGGTGTCATCTTGTAAAAGAATCACTTTCCATTAGTTTTACTCCATAAAAAATTGTGAATACTCAGAATACAATTCCCAATTTTTGTGTAAGAGAAATATTTTATCTACTGTCCACAACAAAGAAATTTAACTTCTTTTACTATGTACTGTGGGGTTTTGTATTATTTAATTTACTTTTAATGAGTCATAGTGATAAATCACCAGTTTGCACAATGATTTTACGTTCCTTGCTGCATTTATTTTAACAAAACCAAACAAAAAAGAAATTGTGGCAAAGCATGTCTCTAGAGGCATATTCAAACTTAATCAGCTACTGCAGTGACTTTAAAATAGTTATTAAAACCTATGGGTATAAATTTAATCATGGTTATATCACTTTATCTATATAACAGAGACAGTACTGAAAGGCTTAATCCTTGATTGTAAAACACTTAATTTGAAAAACCTGCCATACAAGTCCAAAACATCATTGTTTACAGTGGTGACTCATGCAGGTCTTAAATATTTTACTTGGTAAAAAACCTAATTATTTCTCTGCTGAATTTTGTGGGACTTTCTCCCCCTCCCCCCCATATTAGGTTCAAATTCAAATAAAGTGAGCTCTCTTGGGCAAATCAGGGCAGCTGGACATAAAAGCCTATATGCATGCTGTCTTTCCACTCAACCATATAATGCAACACTTTGCTATCTCCATTAAAAGACTTACTTTGTACCATATCATGCATTTCATAATATTTCCATCTAAATGCAGATTTTTCTGTTCCATGTGTAGCATCTAGTCAGGTTTTCCATAAAAATACCAGCGGGAGAGAACATTGAAATTCATTTTGCATATTAAAGAAATCTCTCTGAGATTCCTTCTTTTATTTGTTTTATCAACTCAAGCAATAAGCAAGAAAATTAGAGTTTCAGCAATGATGGAGAAAACATTTATGATTTTATCAGACTTGCTTTTTTTCCCCTTGCTTAGACAATTTCCAGACTCTTAAGAGCAAGTAATTTTACAGTGTTCCACTGATAAATGACATAAGTCCATCTGTATCATTTAACCCAAGTACAGTAGTAATATACATTGCCCACTAAGACCTTCACTTTGAGTAACGCACATACTGAATGCTTTTCTTCCCAATATTCACAAGACATTTAATATATGTCCCATAGGAATTTGTTTCCCTTGAAAGCATTGTTGCAAATGTCATAATATTTTCTGGTATAGCTCTCTGGTGTGCACAGGTAAAAAAATAAAAAAGGTAGAATAGATTAGATAGCAGAGCTGTCATTGCAAGCACTCTGTTCCAATTCTAAAAGGAGAAGACAATCAAAACTGTCATTGTCAAGCTGCATAAATACAGCTGGAGTAGATTTATACTGTAATAAGTTGTTTATTAGAATTTTTTATATTGCACATTAATCAAAAAATGGAAAAGAATGCTATTCACCTTAAAAAAAGAACCAACAGAGAATGATTATTAGAGACTACCATATGAGTGTTTATATATAAATAATGTTATAATTCAAAAAAATAGGGAAGTTATTTGACTTTTACATATTGACTTTTTCTATTGTCTGATATCTTGTAAACATAAAATTTGTGTTTTAGAGAAAGACTTTTTTAGGGTCTGTACAGAAAATACAGTATGATAGTGAATAACCGTGGCTACTTTTACCTCCATGTTTGATTTTTTTTTTTTTTTTTATGAAGTCTTCTCAAACCACTCAAAATTTTACCAAACTGGCAATACATCATCGTCATACTACAGCTGTAGCTCAGCCACGCACAGTTACATGTGATGGTTCCAGGGTAGCGTTTGCAGAAAGCCTGCAATTTTTCCTTCCATTATTTCAGTGCGGCTGATGGGATGCCACAGAGTGAGAGAAGCAGCTGCACTTTGGTTTCTGCTGGCCTCGACCCCGAAACACCTTCAATTCGATTTTAACATTGAACGGAATGGGAAGCGCTTTTCTACCCTGAACCACCAAATCAGGGAGCAGGGAGGGAGGAAACCCAGATTCCCTTCAGCCCTGCAGATCTCGGTTAGGGCAGGGTGGCTCTGCCTCCCTGCAGCCTGCTGCTTGGGAGGAGATCAGCTGCCATCACCAGCCCCCCGTGCCCTCTGACCAGCGAGCAGCACTTCAGAGACGCTCAGCTCACTCGCTGTACCTCACCCTCTCTGCCGCTTCCTTTCTGCTTTCTTCCTGGAAAAGTTCACAAGATCTTGTTCGTAGCAGGAGAGTTTTCTCTTGTCTGAGTTTTCAGACTTTACGGTCTGAGAGCTTGTACACAGCTAAGTAAAATTTCCAGCATAGACGTGGCCAGACTGAATTCCCAGCAATGAAAAGTGTAGGGAAGTTGCTGCTTTTACAGTGTCTGTTGTTGCATCAAACAATGGTACATTTTTTAATAAAAATCACATAAATATACCTAAGCAGAAATAACACTTCCTTTCCCAAGATATCACAGCCTTTTGCCAAACTTAAGTGAATTTATCTCACAGTTCACTAGCTGGATGGTATTTATCTCTGTGTAACTGTACTGATTTGTCTGGTGCTTTATATCTGGGAGGATACTCTTTACATGCCTTACTCTTCATCTTAGTCTGCTAAAATATTCTTATTCAAACCTGCCGTGAATGCAAAGTAATATGCAATTATGTGTAATAGACGGAAAGACCAACTTCTGGATCAGAGCACATTTAGGTTGCAAAGCTATCATCTTAAATATCAAAATAAATATTAAGTTAATTAGCATTCACAAATACTTTAAGGTTGCTTTAAAATTCATCAGAATAATGAATATAGTTAAGATTAAAATTATTCTGCTTTTATTCAGGCACAGAAGAGAAGAAACCAGATTCTGTCTCCATTTCACAGAAGAGTTGTGTTGTTGAAATGTTCTGCAGGAATAGCAATTGTTTGAAATTTAAATGGTCAGGATACGAAGCGCTGATGTTGGTGACAGGAACCCTCAGTGAGAAGAGTGCACAGTGGTTTCAGAGACATGGACAAACTGGGGCCCCCAAGCTGGTCGGTGCTGGAGCAGTTGCCCCGTGAGGAGAGGCTGAGGGATGGGGCTGGCTCAGCCTGGGGAGAGATGGCTCCAGGGGAGCTGGCAGCAACACCCCCGCCCTGTACCTGTGGGGAGGCACCTGAATTGTTCTGGCTGAAATATTACAGAGACTTTTTTGGTTTATAAACCAAAGTTACCTCTAAGGAGTTCATTCTGTCATATCATTTCCCCAATTCATTTGTCTCTGAAAATAATGAAGGAATTTTCACCTGGAAAAATTTATTAAAGGAAGAGACTGGAACAGAAGTAGTAAATTAATCACTTGAGTGTAAAGGAGTTGCTGTTTACATTTGACACAGTTCCACAGCTGGCAGTTTCTCAGGACAACTGCCTGGCTGCAGGACTGTGAGACATATCAAGCAACAGCAGGGCTCACTGAACGTGCTCGAAGTTGGAGTGCTGACATGATATGCAACCTCTCCTGTCCTTATTTCTATAGAAAGAGGGTTCCACTCTTTGCTAGCAGCACATTCAGGGCAAATCAGGTCCGCTGATCTTGCAGTGAGAACTGCTCACAGTGCAATGCACACTGCAGCCGTAGCACTCCCCTGAGAACAGGACTTCTTCCCCAGCAGACTGCAGCCATTTTAGTGGGATATGAATTGATTGCATGAGTATTTCTGAGGTGGGGAGGGAGGTGATTCACAAGGAGTATGGCCTGAGGCAGCTACAGATCTGTGGCATAATATATCTTGGGTGTAATGGCTTCACTGTATTCCCCCCAATGATTTTTGTTTTAATGGTCCAATATGTGCAACATAAAAATAAATACAAAAGAAGAACAAAGATCTATGAATTCTTTTATGAATTCTTTACTTTCTCAATTTTCTCATATTAAAAATTAATTATTTTCTTCACACTGGCCTTTGTTTTTGTTTGGGGTTCTCCCTCCCCCCCAACTGTTTTCTCTTTAGAGAGAAAAAAATATATGATTGCTCTTACACATTATGAAGCATAGTTTTTCTATGTGTATCATATGCATACTGTGGTCCATCATTGTCTGTCATGATCATCAATAGTTTTGTGTCATATGAATTTCTTTGCTTGTTTGAATGTCAAAGAAAGGCCAATTCTCTCTTGTACAGAAGACTACAGAGCACTGTTCTCTGTATAGAGTTTCGGGTTTCTTCACTAGTTTTAATTTATTTTAAATGTAGGTCGAGCATTGTAACAGGTTATCTTCAGTAGCCATATCAATGCATATTCTACTTTTTTCTTTAAATTGACCTTTAGACTGTTCTTTAAACCGGCAATTACAAAAGTATTTACCAAGCTTCACTTTCCCAGTCTTCTTTCTCAGACAGTTTTGTGTGAGTCTTATATGAGACTCCCACATGCATTGATATGTACACTATACCATCTTATTCTGGTGCTACCGCCTGTTTTGTATTATTTACTTGCTCTCATGTAACATTTTTAGCAAAGATGTCTTGTCACATCTGTCACGCATTCCCATTTAATTTGGGGTATTTTGTTCTGCTAACTATATTGGTGATTTGGAATTAAAGTCAAGTGACACATTTAGCATTTACAGTGAAGAGAGAATGTCATCTAAAAAAAAAAATCCATCAAAATAAATGGAAATCCATATGATAAAATATTCAGAAAGAGTATTCTATGATGAAAAGTTGCACTCATGCTTACTAAGTAATATCGCTACTGGTGTTAATTTGGATAAAAACCTTCCAGTGCTGCTAATTGATTGATTACTAGACAATGATATTTTATAGAAATGCAACATAACTAAAAGGTTTATTTCCCTGCAACCTGATTTAATTTGCCTGATCTTGCGAAACTTTCTGTTCACAAAAGAAAAAATAAGCTATGGATTATTTTCAAACACTGTTTCACCTTGTGACACAAAGTTTTAGACTAATTTGTGTACTTGTGATAAAAATCTGGGTTTTACCTTTACTTATGGAGTAATATATTTTGAGCAAAAATAAGATCCAGGAATGGGTAATTAAAGACAAACATGTTATGTCATTCTGTTTGTTTCGTTACTGATAAAAGCTATCAGAAAAAGTACAAATATTTGATGTCTCTTTACACTACACTTTTTCTTGTACTTCTTTCATTCCAGTACAGCCATTTTATTGATATTATGGTAGCACTATTTTTATATAATGTTGTCAAGCAGCTAATAATTTTCAATCACTAATCACTTTTGTATGCCTTACCTTTCCCTGACAATCTCAAGTTGGTGTTTTGGTTTTCACACAGAAACACAAAACCATTCTATCATTTTCAATGTGGAATATTGAAAAGAAAAGGAAGGGCAAAGGGATATTTTTTTACTATGCTTAAAACAATTGTTATAACAAACAATTTCATGATTGTAGTTTGGGGCATTTGTGTTTTGGATAAAAGGCTTACCATCTGTTGTTTGGAAAAGATGCATCTGCATCTCTGTTGCTTCTGATGAGCAAAGTGGGAAAGAAGAAAACAGAAAGAAGGGGGAAGGTCATTTCAAAGAAGAAATAAAATTAATTTTTTAAATGACCCTTGAACAAAGTCTTTGACTTTGAAAATGTCCATCCTGTTTGATTTTGCCTTGTTCTAAAGCAGAAGTGCTCACAGGTACGTCCTGTCTCAGCTGCCAAGCGATTTCAAACTTTTGAGTGTTGAACTGCCTGTTCCCGGGCGCTGGGTTATGTGCTGAGCTACAGAACCAGAGCTCAGGCTCACCTTCTCGCTCACTCCCTGCAGGCACCGAACTTCAGTCCCAACACAGTGAGATGATTTCCATATGGATGCAAGTACAGTAGTACAAAGGACTCAGTACAATAGTGAGTTAACCATGCAGAGACATACTTTCTTTGTTCTCAACACCAGACTGGGAAAAAACCCACATGACAATCAGCATTATTTCAAAGGACAGGATGTCAGAGCCGAACTGAGGTAGCAAAAGGAGTAACTGAGAGTAGGACGCTGAAAGACACAGCTGGAGCCTCGTGCATGCACCAAGAGATTGTAGCAGGTTGGCTAAGGAAAATTTGGTAACTGAACTCACCAAATGGTTGTTGGGGAGACAGTCAGGAGAGAGAAACCCAGACGGGCTAGACAAAAAAGTTTTCAGTGGGATGAGTTTCTGTTTGGGAGAATGATATGAAAGTCTCAGTCGAGGAGACTGGGAACTGAAATTAACACTGCATTGGGAACCTGGAGGGACTCTAATATTAGCGTCAGAAGATGGAGAGCAGGACAAAAGAACACTGGAAGTGAAGATATTCTTAACAATGAACAGAGTGCATAAGGAGAGACCACAGATGGAAAGCTGGAGAACCTGGGGTGGAAACAATGTTTGTGAGAACGTGCAGAAGCTGAAGCTGGACTCATTTTTCCATCAGTACTGGTAATCATCTGTAAAACTCATAGGTTAAATGTATTTACACATACAAAGGTAAACGTATCCATTTCTGTCCCTTGGGTAAACTAGGAACTTGCTGTTACAATCTCATAATTAATTAGTTAATTTAGGAGTTCTAAATACTCTAAACTGGATAAAGGCTCATGGAGATGTTAGCAAAGTTGTAAGTTTTGTTCATTTAGCTGTGTGAAAAACTTTAAAAATCCAGTTCTGTTTCTCTCCTGTTCTTTCCCTTCTCTTTCTTCGTCTGCTCTAATATACACAAGTCACAGTAAAAGGGAATTTTCAATACTAAAAACTAAGAACTTGAAAGGTAGGAAACAGTTTATGAGTTACTCTTCACTACTTTAGTGGTAATCAGGATCTTGAGGAACAACTGAGACACAGACTGGCTATTCGGTCTTTTTGAAATCACTGATATTATTTTGCTATACTGAACTGCATTCACTGAAAGATTTTCAGATATGAGGCTGTAAACTCCCCAAAGTTATTTTAATTGTTGATTTGCTTTGATTCCCCTCAGCATAATCTCTGCTTTATGTGGATTCACCGTTCTTCATTCAGGCACAACTAGTCTCCATCCATTAGCTGTTCTTGGCCAACATTTGACCCCATCTTGCTCTCTCTGGTGAAGATAAGTATGACAAGACCTGTGTAGTTTCTGCACTAAGTTCATGATGAGTCAACCATTTCTAGGATCTGTCTGTAGATGCTGAACAGGTTCAAAGAGAGAAATTATACTTGTGAAGTCAGAGGACAAACATGACATTTCCTATCACCTTACTGGAGCTATATACACCCAGAGACATGCTAGACCATTTTGATATATTCATTATGCAGCCTTGCCATTTCCTTCGGTAATCTCTCATGATCACTGTCTGCATCAAATGTTGCAAAGAGGTCAACAAAGATGAGAAGTGATGTCTGCCCTCCACTCCACACCATCAAGAAATCATCCATCACTGCCATTAGTATTTTAGGATCTGGATTTTGGTGTGCATCCAGATTGCATTGAGGTTTGGACACTTGCTACAGCCTGGTTGTTTCTTCCCCAATAGTCTGTCATTGCTATAAGAACATCACAGAAAATATCAGTAATGTTGTGCCCTCTGTGCTGGAGCTGCTGTCACCGAGACTCGAGGATCAATAAGAGCGACTGAGGCTGGTTTCTGATTTCATTCTTTTCATTAGTTTCAGGTTGAGATGCATGGCAGAACACTGCCCTATACCTGTGAACAGTGAGAACCAGAAGCAGGAACCTGCATCAGAAAATGGGGATGAAGTGAAATGAAAGTCTGTCCACTGGGCAGCTGGCCAATATGCAAAAAATACTGCCTTGATTTGTGACCTGTGTCATTAACTGTCGATATAGCACGATGTAAAAGCCAGCTTCAGTGTTACAAGAAAAGCTTTATGAGAGGGAACTTTCAGATCTGGGTCTTCACTTTGGGGTATCATAGAAAATGTGGCCAGTAAAAAGGTTTAAAGTTATTTCTGGAATTTTACTCAGGAAACTTATTACACCATCAGTCCAAATAAATTAGTATTTCTTCTTCAGAAAAAGACAAAAGAGAGGGGGGGAAAAAAAAGAGAGAGAGATAAATATAACAACTGAGAAAAGATGCTTAGTAGAGCATGTACAGGTAAAGTATAAGTAAAATTTAAATATTTGCAAAATGTAGCTGTTGATCATATGTGTCAAGGAAAAGTTTGTTTAGGAAAATGCTCAGTAACTCAATAACTGTTGAAGCTCATTTTGTTACCTTGAAATAGTCAGGATGTGAAATCACAAGATGCCTGTGCAGTCTTTGGCATATTCAGATGCTGGATATTTCTGTCCCTAGAATATTAGCAGCAAGTCAAGAACTGTCAGAGGAGAAAAAGGATCCAAACAATGTGTTACTATCAGGTTTAATCTATTAAGTAGATCAAGTGAGTGACAGGGAAAGTTTTTTATTTATTTATGCACACATGTAAGCTGATACCTGCCATGGGTACGTCTCCAGTGAGAGAGTATAATCAAACCAGGGGAGATGCAGCACCCCTCTGACCAGTCTTGGGCTCTGGGTGGCAGCTTGGCCCTGAAGCATGAAGTTGCCACCTCAGACCCTCTGCTCTGAGATGGTGTCGGACATCCATGTAGTGGTGTTCCTCCCAGTTTTCACACCAAGAGTTTCTTATAGCCAAATGCCAGCACAGACTGCCAGTCACATTAGTCCACAATGACATTACAGGACAGCTTGCAGTAGTTTCAGGTGTTCTTCTGTCACTTGTTGATCATCACCCATAGCCCACACCAGGGCTCCTTACACTCAGTTCTTGTTTGCATTGCTTATTAACTCTTGGTCAATATGGGGTCATATGACCCCATGTTGAAGAAAAGCCTGTAAAATGCTTCAAGAAAAATATCTGCTAGATAGATACTATCCCAAAATGTAGAAATTATGTCTCATGGAATCTAGTGACACCTTAGATACTGTTTTTTTTTCTCTAAGACTCAGAGACTTAGTAAGACAATACATCACGTACTTAAGCATGACAGCTTAAGCATACACAGCTTTTAGATGGAAATGCACAAACACATCTGGACACCCAGGTTCCCTGTAACGTGCAGAGGGACAGCTGGGTGTCAGGAAATGTGATTCACAGCTACGGGCATGTTGAGACAGACAGCAATGTGTATGGGATTCACTGGGAAAGTCAAAACAGACATGCAGGGGTCTAATGCAAAACACCTTTATGAAGATCGTTACTGTGTTTAGGCTCTGGAAGACTGCTGGATGATAAATATTTAATCCAAAAAACACCCGAAGCCATCTCGTTCTCTCCCATATGAAGCTTTAGCCTAATTTTGCTCAGCTCTGCGAGCTGTCACAGAATTTTTGTGTTTACTCAGAGCCTGACTTCTTAGATGACAAGAACAAAGATTATGCATGGTTGTCCACTGTCAACTTGGATAATTAACCAACATGCAGATTATTTTAACCCCCAATCTGAGGCCTGAGATTCTGAGGTGGCTTTTTTTCCCCTACAATTTCATTGGCTTTTTTGCAAAAGGAAGGAATGTTGTATTGCTTTAAAGCTCTCATCCAAACTGATATAAGATGGGTGTCAAGTCATATCACAGATATAAAGATCATTATTCTGCCATAAGGTAGACATAACAAGACAAAGGAAGGAATAGGAACAACTAAATAGCAAGTGTTAATATAATCTCTTGAAAAGCAAAGTGGACACTCAGACCTTTCTACTCTGTGAACTGCTGAATATAAGTATTTGTCCACTATCTAGGGAATGCTAATCCTTCATTCACCTTCAAATGAAGTATTTGGAACTATTAAAGGACAGAACTAAAGTCTGACCTTCAAGTTTAAGGGACTTAACATCCCCTTGTTCTGCAAGTTAATCACATCAAGTAATGATAACTACTGAAATTGTCACTGAACTCTAATCCACCATGTGACACATGCAATTTTACATCACCCAGCTAGAGGTTAGTCTGTTATCATAAACCATAATATAAGATTTATTTAGCAATGAAAGAAGTTTGTTCCACTAGACTTTACTTCACAGCTGGCATAGCTAGGTGTACACACATGGATGTTCATTATATCTCAGCGGATCTCAGCTTATGCTATAGTCATGTTCAGTAGCACAGCCATAAATTCATTTGGAAACTTAAAAGAAATTGATGCACAACCATATTTTAGATCAAGCCACATGCTTTCATCATTCAGCTACACAGACAACTACTGCAAATAGCAGAACAGTAGGTTTTAAAATATCTTTTCAATTGATGTTCTCTAATGTTCAGTTTTTAACTAAGCTATGTTTCTGGATTTCAGTTATACTTTTAATTTGCAGGATTTTATTTCCAGGCTAAAAAAAAAAATGGCAGTTAAAATAAGGGTTAAGCACACTGATGTGAAAATTGAAGCTTAAAAATGCATCTAAACCTTTTTCTGTTTTTCCATTTTACCTGGCAATCTTATAAGAATGTCTAATGTAAAGCAGGGAAATTTCCATCACAAATGTAGGGACTGAAGATATTTAAATAACAATACTACCATTTAGACATTGTCTGAGTGAAAAGAATTTTCAGGCTTTTGAGGTTCATCTTTCACTAGTCAAAATGTAGCTTCTGGCAGTTTGCATGCTGTGTTGCCAGATTAAATGATAATGTTCCTTCATGTAAGTGTTACATCGAAGAGAAAAATTAAAGCTTTGGAAAGAGATTCCTACTCCTCCTAGGGTCCTTTTATGATAGGTTAATGGCCGGTAAAATGGACTAGAAAAGAATCATCAAGTCTTGGAGATGCAGGAACTGAATCTTTTAAAGACTTTTTTGCAAGCTCTGGCTCAGCAGTCCTGGAGATTGGAAGATATGTCAGGAGAGGGTCATAGCCTATCTCTACTCATTTCTCCTATGGGGTGAGCACCAGGCAACTATTACAGTCTGCTAGATGACAGCAGCCAAAGGCATTTGCCTAAATGTCTTAGATGTCTGTGTATTATATGTTATAATCCTAGACCTCTACTTCCAGTGGCTCTGGTCATGGGGAATAGCAAATTACAAAGGTGTCTGCTGCTAGGATTGAGAGAACAGACTCCTCCAGAACTTTTGAGCCTCAAATTCAGCCTTTTTATTATTTTTTGAAACTGAATGACTGGCTTTTGTCTTTTGCCATCCATTCAACAGCAAGTACTCCAGTCAAGAGGAGCAGATAGAGCCTGGATTTAGATACATGAACTGAACTGAGGTGGGCCATGTCTCTTACAGCACAGAACACAGCAGGATCCTGGCTTTTTTTCACTGGCACTGGCACTAGGGACACATCTTTCAGGAGTTCAGGGGGGCTGCAGGGAGCAAGGGAGAAAGGCTAGTGAAGGAAAATATGGGGCAAGGCAAAACAGTTCCATAACTTCACCCAAAAGGTATGTGCCTCAATTCTCTGAATTCTACTGGGGTAGTACTAGGATTGGCTTTCCTTTCAAATAACAAACAACATTTTGCTAATGTGAAGCAAAGAAACTGCATACTGTAATGCTTAAAATGAAAGTACCTATTAAGCCAAATTACATTGCCTTCCTGAATGGGTTGATGATGAAGCTGCTTTTATACAGGACTGAAAGGTGTATTAGAAATCTCCCAGAAGGAAAATACATGACATTCGAATGTTCTCTTTTCAGAACAGCAGATATTCCCTTCTACTATAAACTTATTGCTAGGGCTTAGAATATATTCTCAAAGATAGGTGTACAAATGTGCTCGTAGTACTTCTACCAAAAAGTCTAGAAGTTAGATGCTTTATTACATGTTCTTCAGTGACTTAAAATAATGTGATGATGTCTTACAAGACAATATATGATGCATGATAATCAGTTTACTAAGTCTGGGTTTAGATCCAAGCGCCCATCTTTATGCTTGATGTGAGCAACAGAATGGTTTTGTAAATGCTGCTGTATTTATTGATCTAACAAAAAGCCTTTGAGCTGGTGGCCCTTGAGATAGTGAACATGAATTCAAATATTCCCTATTATTTTCATAATTTCTCACATAATTGTGCACAGCTGGTGACAAAGTAGACTATTATGAGTTATTACTTACAAAAATGGGCATAAACAGTGTACGATTCAAGGTTATTTAGCTTCTCTAGGCAGATAGAAGCATTTCAGTTAGCATTACCAGTCACTGGCAATGACAACTTTGGATCAGAACTTACTTTTCTTTCCTTCGTGTTCTCTGTAACTGCTTAGGTAGATCTATTGGAGGTAGTAGTCCATGTTTTCACCACTGTCAGATATGTCCTCCATTTATCTGGTTAAATTTAAATGAACTGTGTTTCTATTATAAGTTTAGCAAAAATATGTCTCCGGTTGGTGATCTCTGACTTTACTGTAGACTGATACCTCCTTGTATTTTGGCTTTTCAGACTTTTCCAAGACTTTTCTCCATTAGACTTTGGAAACGCCACTCCTTTTATTTTCAATCAGATTTCCATATAATTAATCACACAAAAGAATTACTGCTATTCATCCATTTGAGATTTAAATGAATATTTTGAAACTCATCATATTCTCTTATCACTTATACTTAGCGGTAGCATGCTTCTAAATGATTATCCCCCGTCCACTTAGTCTGGGGTTTACCTGCAGCTTGTGAGCTCCTGCAGGCAAAGACAATTTATGTTCATTTGTTTTAAGGTCCCATGTGGCCATAACAAATGAAACGAACAGTACAATTTCCACAATAGATTTCCTTCATGCTAAATGGCAGTCCAAAAGTTTTAGTGAATGCCAGAGATTGAACAATAAAATTCATTGTTAATACATACCTCTTTCTGCCTGGAACTCAAAACATACAAGCAAGTTTGGAGATAATGGGAAGTGTCTATGATTGATTTATGTTACATATCAGAATGCATGAAATTTTTATACATGCAGTAGAAATGTGCTACACCATAAATGCATTTTTTTCTGTAGAATTATCATTCTATTTTGTAACGCCATGGATAAACATTATCTGCTCCTAGAAACTGTTTATATAGCAGCTCTGAGATAGCTTTCCTGCTTGCCATACACTCTTTTAATATTTACTTTTTTGCAGAACTATTTGTAAGTGCTTATTTTATAACAGATAAGATTGTTTTCACATCTTAATTAAAGTGGTTGGGGTTTTTTTGTTGGTTTGGTTGGATTTGTAGGTTTACTTGGGCTTTTTTCTTTTGGGATTATGCAGGTCCATTGTGCATCATGATTGATTTCCTCTTTGAAACTGTTATTAAGTTCTCTTTGCTTTTAAAAATCAGAAAGCTGACATAACAAAATTTCCAATTCTTTTATTTTAAGCAAAAATAATGTAAAGTTTGTTTGGGTTTTTTTCCCTAAGTAGATTTCATTAAATATGTTGTTTTCACAGCAAACTACTCCACTTAATAGGCTTTTCTAGACTTAGCATGTATGTGTATGGTTTGGAAATGTGTGAAAGTTTATTGGGCTGATAGTCCACCGAGGGATGTTTTTTCTTTTGTTTTTCACGTTTGCATCTTTGATTTAATGAAGACCTAACTCCCTTTGCTAAAAACTAGATGCGGAGCACAGTTTACCAATCATGGGTAAAAATGACAACACAATCTGTATTGTTTTTCTAAACTAAACGTGAACTCAGTTATCAATAAATTAAAAATTACCTCAGTACCTAAAGGTTTAAATAAATGTTCTACCTAAAACCAGTGCTTATCACCTTAAACTCCTTTTGAAATTACTGTTTATGACATTATTTTCTCAGGAATAACGTAAAAGCATAAACTGATCAGAATTGGTCATCTATATTTGTGTGCATGTGTAAAATGTATTTAAATGCATATATATACTATTCATATATATGTATATAAGTGAAGTTGTTTATTCTATATGTACACACACACAAGAATGTACAGTCTGTATAGATAGGAATCATGTTTCTTACTTTTGCAGGTATGTGGGCATATCTGAGGTACAAAAAATAAGACACGTGTTGCCTGTGGTCACAGGCCTTTATTTGCATTTACAGAGAGCTATTATCAGCTGCTGGAGAAAGACTACTGTCTGGGTCTTAGTCTGATGCAGTGCATCCACAATTACCTCTGTAGGGCCAGTGGGGATAGATATGATTGCAGCACATCCAGAAATACCTATGATAGATTCAAGTGAAGTACTACAGATAAGAGCAGCAGCACATCCCCAGGACAATGACTCCAGATGTTTCTCACTGAGGGTGTTGCCCTGGATCAAAGGTACTGAACAGGAACTAATGGTTATTGTCTCTATTATGCAGCTCTCAGTAGATTGTCCTGCCTCCTAAGTCAATGTATCATCTGCATTGCTTCCTGCCACAAGTGGGATCCCTGTGGACCCCTACTCTACATAGTTTAGAGTTGGTGCACATGGACCTAGTGTGGAAAAGATATTTCCTCTCAAGCTAATGTGAAACTTTACATAAGCTGGTTTTCATTTGGTTTTACTTTCTTGGAATTCAAAAGGGGCCACAGGCATCAAATTGCCCAAAAATCTATTGTGCCTTACTCCTAGATGAAGTATTACCCTCAAGAACATATTTGGCTTGAAAAGCAAAGGGAGTCCCATAACCTTAATCAATCAGAACCAGGAAAAAACAAAAACCATAAACCATAGCTCACACAAAACTTGGCTGAAGTCTCTGAAAGATGTGGTCATCAGCTGTTTTTCAGTTTATTGCACTGGTTACAGGAAGAGGTAAATAATCTGATCCAAACAAGCTTTGAATTTCAGTTTTGAAACAAATGTTTTTTTCATTCTCTTACGTGCAAGTAGTGTCTTAAATAAGGCTCCATTTATTTCTAAACTCACAGCCTATACAGCTATTCTCCATTTGACACAAGCAACTTTAAATTATCTGATCATATTCTTCTCTTGAAAGCTGAGTCTGAAAAATAGAAGGATTTACAAGTGCATTCTGTTGCTATTTCTTTGTTCCATCATTAAAAATGAGGTTGTAAATCAAACAGTGCATGGATTTCCCTTTTGGCACATTTATCCCCTACAGGTCATTACTGTGTGTGGGCAGAAAGTGTTGTTGCACTTCAAAGCTATTATCAACCTTCTGTTACTAGAATTACAATTTTAGCTCTGATCAGACCTATTCTTGATTAAACATTTATAGTTTATAACCTTTTTTCACCATAAAAATATACATGAGTTGACAATAAGAAAAATCTGTTCTTTTAAGTTAAGAATAAGCAAGGGTTCTTTTGGTATAGTTTTTAAAGAAAAATACACAGCATTCTCTGCACTAATACTACCATGATACTATTTTTATATAAGCCTTGGTTATTTTGCTCCAAAAATTTCTCAAAATGAAAAAGAGACATCACTAATGACCTTGAACCTGCAAATAGACTTTTCATATTAAGAGACACAAACACATGGCAGTTACTGTATGGAAACAGTTCACTGAACCATACAGTTGCTTCAGAAAAAGACAAAACAATATGATACATTTCACAAAGTAAGTAATACCATTCATGGAGAAAGACAATGAAGTGAACAAATTTCTGGTTTCCTCTGTAATGATTGTCTTATTCCCTGAAGCATAACATTTGATTGCCCTCATCTTTACATGGATAACTACAAATATTATTATTGGCCATAAAATTATCCAGCCTTTCTGAAAAATTCATCTATAGCATCTGCCTTTCCCATGTTGCTGCAGCCATGAATATCGCAGGCTGAAGACACACAGTGCAAAGGAGGACATACTTGCTTCTATATATTTCCCATGTCCATTTTCTCTGATGATTCTCTGGTCTTTAGAAAAGTGCTAGGAAAAGACACTCTTATGGGCAGGATTCAATTGCTAACCTGTAGGTTTCTAGCACTTAATATATCCCCTCCTCGCCCCCAGGTGTCACTCCAGAAGGGTTTCTTTCTTGTCCAGTGACTGAGTCATATTTACCCATGTCCAGTCTAGGTATCTCGGATGCTGCAGGGGATCTAAAATGGCTCTAGAAAATGTGTGCTTGGACAACTGAATTCCACATTTGGTTACCTGAAGACTGTAACATCTGGAAAGTTAAAGAATATTCTATTTTTCTTTAGCCATCTCATTTATATTGGTACTAAATGTCATAGTCTAAAAAGGAAATACGGATTTTTTTCCCAGTATACTCAACCTATTCAGGAAGTTTCCCATTCATTGAGGATGGAGAATTTGCACTAAATTATATGGTACTTATATACTTTATCTGTATTATTATGAACTTCCCTCTCTCTTGTCATCACTCCAGAAAAAGGGATAACAAGGAGCATTTGTAGGATATGATGAGTTCATCTGCCCACACACGAAGGAGCAGCGCCAGATGGTGGCATGCAGCTGCAGCAGCCTCACCTCTGTCATGCGCCTGGTTTCAGCAATGTCTAACAATATGAATACTGATACCATTTCTGCAAGAGAAAGGACAAGGGCAAAACAGGTTACAGAAGATTGTCTTGGTCACAGTAGCACTGGATGCATACTCTACAGCAAAAAAAATAGTATGTCACCTAAAGTGATGTTAGTTCTCAGCAGTTGTACATTCCTCAGAGTTCAATAGAACATATTTGCTTATATCATGTTATTTTAGTTGCAATGCCTCTTGTGTTTCCCCTGCTTCTTTCTAATGTGCAATTAGTTCCTTTTTTGTAATAAGGCTTCTCCTTTACCTTTTCTATAATGATTCCTCTTGCCTGACTTACCCTGTCTAGAAGACAGTTACTTCAGTGTAAGGTAATTCCCCCCAAGAAGCACCCATCCCACTGCAGATACTTATTTTATACTGAAAGAATGTCCACATCTCCATACCTATCCCTCCTTATTGACTATGAGGAAGCTAAAAAGATTAGCAGATACAGGGCAAACTTTTTGATGTGTAAATTAAATGTGTTGTGACACAGTGCAGAGTGTGATTTGCTACTCAAAGTGCAGTACATAAATCTATACATTGGCCCTCCATCTTTCTTTCTTCCAGTGGCTGGAAATGCAAGCTCCTGAAATGCATATGTTTTTTTAGTATATCCATGTTAATAGACCAAGGCTTTAACTGAACATCAAATATCAGAAAGGAAAATCATAAAGGAGCTTGAGATCAAAAATGTCAAAAGTATAACCAACTTTTCTTTTTGCTGAACTGCAACTGTCTCATTGATGAAGTAAATATATTTGCCACATGATTTCCACTTAAACTTTTTGGTAGAAGTTGTTCCTCATAAGCAGCTGACAAATCTTGAATTGCTTAGGATAAAAATCCTTGACAATAATTATTTTTCTATATACTCCACAAGTAACGAAGAATCAAATTTCTGAAAGTATAGTAAAAATTGCTATTGAGAAAAGCACTGTTCAATATTTGTTAGGTTTGACCTGTTTTGGAACACAAAGCTAAGCTTTGAGAACGCACTTTGCTAACATCTATAAAAGGATGGTAAATTCATCCTTACTTAGCATAGCTTTAAAAAGACAACCTAAAGCTAAGTATTTGTTTCAGTTCACTGAAATAAACAAAAATGAATTTCCAAGAATTCAGTAAGTCCTCAAGCACTATAAAAACTGATGACTTTTCATTGTTCAATGAATTTAATCAAAGGGTTTCTCATAGGAAAAGAAAAATGAAGCTCTGTGATATTTTAATGGAATATAGTACATAGGTCAATGTGCAATGAAAAACAAATGATATCACACAGCTCACTAACGTGCCACTGCAGCAGGATACAGTGCAGTATAGCTCCATTCCAGCAAAATAGTGTTTGAGGCTATTAAGCCAGCCTTTGCGCAGACACACGGCCCATTGACCAGATCGCACCCAGTATCCAACTGAACTTGCTTAGAGGTAGTTTAGGTACTTTGCAACAGCACCAGTGTGAGCAGCAAAGTATAGCTTTCAAAGGCATGTTGCTCAGCAAGTGGTCCTCTGGTTTTTCTCGTTTTAGAAAGAATTTCCCCTCACAGATGCTGTTTGGGAATAGTTCATTAACTGATGAAAGAGTTGAATTGCATTAGCAGTTCATACTTAGATAATTTAAAGCATTTTAATGATCAGGGAGAAAATAACACATGATATGTACTTCAGTATGATCTACATTCAAGTGTGTGTGTGTGTGTGTGTGTGTAACAGTCCTCAGGAAGCCTCAGAAACCTTCAGGAGAATACTCTAGCAGTCAGCTCTGCGTCTGCACTCGTATGTCACAAATTGCGGCAGGCAGTTCTGTTTTCTTTTGGAGCCTAACCTCTTCACACATTTACGGGGTGAGTCTTTGATAGATGGGTGTAATCCATTCATTAGATTATGGATCCTAGTTCTCCCAGGGGTAGTTTCAAATCCACATGGTGCTCTTAATAGTCTTTATTTTGCATCTGAATCCAAGACTTATTTGAAAGATGTGTAGATCTGTATGTAAGCAGACAGCTCCCTATTGGACTATTATACCAGCTAGGGAGATTCATGTGTATTGTTTATTTCACCATCATACAGAGTAATTTGCATTCTTAAAAAAAATAATGTGTTCCTCATTCACTCATTGGAGATCATAAAATATGAGTAATAATGTTTAGGAATACAGAATTCTTCTTTGTACAAATCTTATCACGGAAGAAAGAATCTGATCCCCAAAACACTACAGAGACACTCCAGCTTTGTCTGGAAATACCATTCTCAGCCAGCTTCTTCATATTTGGACTCAGTTCTGCAAGGTGAAAAGTGCTCTAATCAACCAAGTACCAAAGATGTGCTCAACTGTAAGTATATGAGTAATAACACTGATTTAGGAGGAAGAGAGGAGATGAGGTCAATCTGTTTGTGACCTGAAAACCAGAGTGTATCTGAGAGATCTGAGAGAAGCATCAGGGCTTACAGATGCTTGAAGAGAAAAAACCATACCATGTCTGAGAGAGAAAATCCTGAGAAATTTCTTCCAACTGTAGCATCTTTGTTTTTCTTCCACAGACCTGATCCATTACTCATTGAAAATCAATGGACAAGAGACAAAAAATAATGCCTCATTCTTTCCTAAGATTGTACTTTATGTTAAAGGAAAAGTCAAAATCCTCAAAAAAAACAAGGTTAAGAAAATGTCTGCAATAGTGCATGCTTTCATTCTTCACAAAAATGCTGAGGTTTGCTAAACCCTCATGTTGCATGCAGTGCTTGAGATGCTGCCAGTAAAACTGCATTTAGTATTTGTGTTAGTCCAGAGGCAGAAGCAGAAATTAAAACATGCCATCTAAGACAGTTAAATTTGCATGAACTAACCATTAAAGCAAAGAATGCATTCATAGGGATTTATTTTTATGTGCTTTTCAGAAGGATGCCAGTGCACAGTCTTTTCTTTTATTAAATTGCCAAAACCATTACCAGGATATTTTGCAGCAGTTAAATTCAGAAATTAAGACTTTAAGACTTAGTTGCTTAATTTGTTGTGCTAGGAAAAAGACTCAGGAATATTTATATTAGAAAACTATTTTGGCTTCATAAATTGGATTGCATCAGAAATTGAATAAGTATCCATGTTTGTACAAACCGATTTGTTGGCATTTATGGAAACCACAAATGTGTAATCAAAAGGGTAGTAAAGCCACTTTGTAAGAAAAGTAATGTCTAAATAACATTGAGAATGTCTTTCCAGTAAATACTTTCAGAACTTTTTTGTTATACTATTCCTGTTCTGTCTGATAACATAGCCAACAGGAAATAATATCTGACAATATCTGTGAAAGAGACAATCTTCCATATTCACTTCTGAAAGAATTCCAAAACCTTATTTAGCATTAGCTAAACATTAAGATATCCACAATCTTTTTTTTTTTTCTTAAATTTTTCTGATTACAGAAACTGAACAGAAAATACATATTGCATACAAGCTGTCGTGGTTTTGCCCCAGCTAGTAACTAAGCATGGCACAGCCACTTACTCACTCCTCCCCCCCTCAGTGGGACGAGGAGGAGAACAGAAAAAATAACCTCATGGGTTGAGATAAAGACAGTTTAATAGGATAATAAAGGATAATAATGATAATGATAATAATAGCAGCAGCAGCAGCAACAACAATAGTAGTAATAATATAATAATAATAATAATAATAATAATAATAAACAAGTGATGCACAAATGCAATTGCTCACCACAGGCAGAAGGAAATAAAACAACCCGATGCCCAGTCTGTCCCAAGCAGCGATCCCACCCCCCAGCCAGCTTCCCCAGTTCTATCCAGAGCATGACGTTCTATGGCAGGGAATATCCCTCTGGCCAGGCTGGGTCAGCTGTCCTGGCTGTGCTCTCCCAGCTCCTTGTGCACCTGGCAGGGCGTGGGAAGCTGAAAAGTCCTTGATTTAGTGTAGACACTACAACTACCTAGCAACAACTAAAACCATCAGTGTGTTATCAAATTTATTCTCATCCTAAATACAAAACACAGCACTATACCAGCTACAGAAAGAAAATTAACTCTGTCTCTGCCGAAACCAGGACATAAGCCGAGATCTAGCTTTCAATGCTGAGCCTACAAAGCATTTTATTTGAATGCTTATAGGTTTAGTTCCCAGAGAAATGCTCTCCCAAAACTGATCTCAGAAAATCAAAACTTATTGTTTAAGCATAACACAGCAGAGTAATTGATTTTGAAAACTGTTCCAGGATTCTCAAGATCACCCACAAAAGGAGCATTCTTTATTCTTTCATTTTGTAACAAGAGGTATTTGAAGAAGACAGATTTTATCATTGGAGAAAGAAAATTTATCAAGGAGTTATTGGAGGTGCATTTTATTTTGGATTTATTGCATTAAAATATTGGTAAACAGTTTGTATTACTTACCTGGTGGGCAAGATACTTTCCACCTGGTCTATTTTTCCATCTGGTCTCATCTCCCCCAGAAGATCATGGTACGGCCAATTCTTCTGACAGATGAGTGGGAGTAGGAGGGCTGTCATCTTTGACTTCACTTCAAGAGGCATTGAAAACTTCAGTGCCACAGTGGCAGTTACTCAAAACAACCATCAGATGGGTATGAATCTTTCTCTTAGAGAAGAAAAAACTAACTAGACCAAACTCCCTGGGTTAGGTGTAAGCTTTCTAACTTTGATTCCCTCCTGACTTCCCCTCCAACTCAGAGAGACTTGAGTTGATGTCGTTAATCCTGAAAGTATTGTTTGACTCAGGGCTAAGCAAAGCTTATAAAATGTGATAATTTAGTACAGTTTGCACAGCTTATGCACCTGGCCTAACTTTGGGTAAGCGTGGTAAGCCTATATCTCCTCTGATACAGACATCAGCCATTTAGGCTTTTAAGGATGCATAAAAACACATGGGTTATTCATGGCAATTCCCCACAGTTATTTCCTTTCTGATTCTGCCTAAATCAAATACAGACCTGCATACACACATATACAAAATATAATTATCATTTCTGATGCTCTGCATTTATAGGGAGCAGCCTTCACTAATAATTAAATCATAGATCAGATGTGTGGCTAGTCAAGGGGAGTATATTAGGTCTCTTGGGCAGTGTCCTGACCACCACAGTATGAACTTGTGCCATGAGAGATATAGTGAACAGCCTCTTTTAAGCAAAAATATTTCTTGACTATATTAATTCAGCCTTTATTTATTAAATAAAAATAATCAGTATTGGTGTTCAATAATGGCATTTATTCATGGAATAAAGAAATGCAGAGATGAAGAAAACATTTTTATATTTTAAGAATATAATATTTTATTATAAAATTTAAAAATGTATTATAAAACATTACATTTTTAACATTAAAGTTTAAAAATTTATTATAAATTATTAAGCAATTTTTTTTTTATTTCATAAGAATTGGGTTTTCATTTGTTATCAGTGATTAGTCTTTAAAGAAGTCCAATGTGATTCATCAGTGGCGTGCATGGTGAAGATGTAAAGAGGCATGTAATTTTACTAATGTGGGAAAGATGATCAAATGAGACATATTCTGCACTTCATTTGTCTTTAACATATGATGAAATACTGAATACAGTTTTCGTCACTTTCCAGGGACATCCTTATAGAAGCTGTCAATGTTTTTGCTAGTGTCGATCAAATTAGGCCAACCTCTTTTGACAGCACTTGGAAAACAATAACATTTAATTTAAATATAACTTGAAAGTTACCTGTGAAATACGAGGCATTTTGAATTATATTCTGTTCTTTTTTTAAGTCTTCCCAAATTAATTGGATAATAATGAAAGGAAAAAATAGAAGCATGACACTCCAAACGTGCATTTGTGCACAACAAGGTTTATACAGTCATGGCAATGTGTGTGAAATCTGATTTATGAAAAGGAAAAAGATGAGAAGGTACATGATGGACAGATTTTAGGTTTACTTGTCTCTTTACCTGTGCTATTGTCCTTCAAAAAGGTGTTGGTGGTTTGTAGGAAAGAAGGTTATTGTTTGTCTTCTGCTGGCTGGTGACTTTCTAGGCAAGGAGGGAATTGGGATGGCAGTTCAGACTGGTATTACCTGGAAACAGGAGTTTCCTGGAAAATCAAAGGATGGGGCAGAAATAAAACAGTCAGGGAGACAAAACAGTAAAGGTAGAACAGACTAAAAGACATCCAAAACGCCAGACCTGAGACATGACAAAAAGAGCAAGGTTTTCCCCATGGACACAGAAGAGATGGTGTGGGGTTTATTCCAGCCTGGAATTACTGGAATGAGAACAAGCCTGACAGACAAGACACGGCAGGCAGGGAAAAGTGGAAGACTTTTGTTTCCTTATGTCTCTTTTATTCATTCTCAATTTCCTCTATTCTAAATGATCTGCTACATAGCTAATCTCCAGATAAAACCTATTTGAGCCTTTGATATGCACTTTCAGAAAAAAGACACATCTGAAAGCTTTGGTAGTCCTGTGACCTCAGGAATACACGAGTAATGTTTATGGCTTTCATGCTAGACTCACCTAAATTTGCAGAGCTGTGTGTTCCATAATCATGGAATTTTTAGCAATAAAATGGTGTGGACAAAGATATTTGTCTTTGAATACAAGATGTTGGAGGGAGGGGGATTCCACTTTTTCCACATTCCACATTCTTTTCACATTTGTGTTGTTTTGGGTTTTTTTCATTATATCTTTTGAAAAAAGATTTTTGAAAAATTAAGAGTATGATCACAGGGTAACTCATAATAAGTATTTAGAGATCCAAGAATAAACAGTTAGTTCATGTTCTGCTTCATTCAGACATGACAGAGAAGTTCCGTTGTGTAATGACCCACAAATCTTTGAACCTCCTTTTATTACTAAGTCTTTGTTGTTGTTGTTTCTTTTGTTTTTCCTAAAACTAGACACAGATTCAGCTTACCTGGGCAATGAGTGACGCTGCATTGACTTCCTGCTTTGCCTTTTTAAGAGCAGGAGTTGACATGAATTTGATAAACTGCTTGACTATCCTGCTACTTAATTAATTCTTTGACCAAAAAAAACCTTGATAAACTTAATAACTTCCTTTTGCTTTCTAGATTTATTTTTTTTTAATACAGCAGTAACATGTTATGTTTTAAAAAATGAAGTTCTAAATTTTTCTAGGGAAACAAACCTCCAGCAACTACGCTATTGCCTTACACTGCCTGTATGTGCCTGTTTTTAAACCTGTTGGCAGATTTGGCAGAGAAGTCTCAAAAACATTAGCTTCTTCAGGTTACTTGAGAACTGGCGCCTGGGTAGAGAAGTGGGACTGCTCCTTCTAGAGAGAGAAATCCTGTAGTGTTAGGAAATCTGTCTTGTCCGTTCCCCTGCTCATGACGTGGCTGCATGGCGAATACAAGTTAATTGGGGAGCTCTGTCCATGGTGCTGATTAAGAGTAGTTCCGGACACCCAGCTAGGAAGCCGATTGCAAAAGAAACTGAAAACGAAATAGCAATTCAGCCTGCTCTTTGGGCACAATAAAATAAGCAGATCAAAGAATTTAATGCCTGACACTAGACAGAAAAATAGAAAATGATCCAGAAGTATTTACATATACATGCTGTGTGACATATTTTCTTCTTTATTGATATATTTTTCCATTTCCATATAGGCTTGCAAGCGATAGCAGAGCCATTATAGATTTTTTTTTTCTTTTCTATAATCTCAGTTATTTTGAACACACCACAGAGGTTCATATATTGCTCAGGAAGAATGCAGAAGAGGTAAATCGCCTTTTTGAGGAATATTTTCAGACAGGATGAACTGGAATCATCTCACAAATTGCCAGGCCAAAAGCAGACAAGCCCAATCCTTATTTGATAATGAAAGACAGAGAAAGAGGGAAGCTGCAATCTCTGGGAAGAAAAACAAGCAAGCAAGCAAGCAAGCAAACAAACAAACAAACAAAAACAACCACAAAAACCAAAAACACCTCAAAAAACCCAACACACACCACAAAAAAAAAAAAAAACAAAAAACAAAAAAACAGAACCCCCCCAAAAAACCCCAACCCCCCCCCCAGACAAACACAACAAAACCCACAAAAATAAACAAGCAAAAAACCCAAACCAACAAAAAAACACCACCAACAACAAAAACTTTAAAGCGTAATTCTTCAGAATCTTCTACCTACTACACCAATATCTTTTGATGAGACCTTTGGGCTACTCAGAGAATCTTGGAAGAATTTCAAATTTCCTTAGACATAGAAAGCTTGTCACAGATTTCATTGAAAGGCTGTGGAGGCTTGAAAACAAACACACATAGTGAATTAATGAAAGCTCAGCCATTCTGATATTTCTCAGACCTAATGTAAACTCAAAACTTAGAAACCTTACTGAAATATAAAATCTTCATTTTTTTACATGGCTTTTTTTTTTCTGACTTTTTTTTTCTGATTTGGATTTCCTTTTCTTCTTTCATAAGTAAGGATAAAAAGGACTTCTTTTATACTTTTCATATAAATAAACTATATAAACTGTGTCTTTAGAAGAAAGACTTTTGTTGAGGCATATATTTGTAGATTTTAAAATTTGGTCAGAAATTATGCAGTTAGAAATATGCGATTTGATTTTTTAATAACTTTGAATAAATTAGAAGAAACTCTACAATTGAAGACAAAATGAAAGCCATTTATTCAGTTCTGAAGATGCTTTTCCAAGCAATAAATCAAACAACCAAATAATTTTGAGGCATAGAAATCAGGTCTTGAAGAAAGATTACTCCCTGAGGGAAAATGAATGACAGTTTTGTATCTGGTGGTGGGTTTTGTGGTTTATTTTTTGGGTTTTGATTTTTTTTTCTCCCTGTATTGTTTTGTAGGATAGTCCATTGGGAGGTCCACTGAGTGGTGCAGACTTCCATGTAACCAAGTTCAGTGGTTTCAGGCTTTTTCAGTTTGGGATTTCTAAACATTTTGATGATCCTTATCCATTAATAGAAACATGAGTTTGCTGATATTGGACTTATTTCTCTGAGTAACTTACCTTTCATGGGACTCAGGGACAGCTTCATGGGACTGCAGGACAACACCTACGGATGGCTGAAGATGCAATTTGGAAAAATGCATGATCCATTCCACAGGAATGTCTGTCTTTATGCAGCAGTTATCTGTTACTGTGTCATTTGCTCTGACTCACTGCTGCATTATCAATCACCTTCTGATGTGAGAAGGCTGGGGCTTGAAACACACAGACACACTTACTGTTTAAAATTCCAGTTTGCATAACCAAATGATACAGTAAAAGATAATCTTTTAAATGTGGAAGCTGAGTTTACAGTAGCAAAATCTGGTGAATGGCAAATCAAAAAGCAGAGCTATGTCAGATATAAGGGTGAATCCAGAAGATAAATAATGGCATTAGTTAGGGATGGCATCCTTAACCAGGGGAGAAAAGACAGAGTAATTTGTCTCTGTCTGTTTTCCCTTTGTTACCTTTCTTGTAGGGGCTGTAGATGTCTTTTATACTTCTTGTTAACTCCTTTGTGTTTTCACCACATACAGGAAGATTGGTATATGCTGAAAACATTTTCTTTTTAGTCTTTCTTATGCCCTAAAGCCAGTTCTACACTGTACACCAGGTTGTATTCCTTCAGTGGACAATAATGAACCTTTTCTGATTTGCGTTTATAACCCTTGTGCCATCATGTGTAATTTCAAGGCTTACGTTGTCACAGCACAATAAATAATTGGGGGGATTGGAGGGCGTAGGGTGTGGAGAGCTATCCAGACTAGAGCTTTCCAAACATGTTTTGGCTTCCTCTTTTGCTGCCTTTGAACTCCACTGATTCTTGTTTGTTTGGCTACACCATGGCCTTGCTTTACTGGGATGGATAAGAGCTCTACTCAAGAATCTCCATAACAAGATAACTAGAGCAATCTTCTTGACGTGCAAGTCATGGATTCAAGTTTCTTCAGACTCTGAAGAGGCTAGGGAACCCTCTGTCCTCTTATATGGATATGCCAGTGGCAGACACACAAAAGTTGGCCATTGCTGATTCTTGCAGAACTTTTGAGATAAAAGAGCCACAAATATACTTTATACTAGCACAGTCCTCTTGGTTCTCCACGTGGTGACTAGATCAATTCATGAAGATGCACAAAGCTGACACTAAGCTTCATTTCCAAAATGAGTACTACAAAGCCTGTTACAAATGAAATAACTTTCAAAAGAAAGGAAAACACTCTTTCATTCATATCCTGAAAAATCTTCCCCCAAAATGCCAAATTCAGGAAACAATAGAAAGTTTTTTAACGGTTTATAAGATTTGATGTGAAAATGTGGTGGGTTGACCCTGGCTGGAGGCCAGATGCCCACCAGAGCCGCTCTCTCACTCCCCTCATTCACTAAACAGGGGAGAAAAGGCATAACGAAATGCTTGCAGGTCGAGATAAGGACAGGGAGAGATCACTCACTAATTGTTGTCACGAGCAAAACAGACCGAACTTAGAGAGGGAATTCATCTGATTTATTACTAGGCAAAACAGAGTAGAGGAATGAGAAATGAAATCAACTCTTAAAATACCTCCCCCCACCCCTCCCATCTTCCCGGGCTCAACTTCACTCCCGGCTTCAACCTTCCCCCCCTCAGCGGCACAGGGGGACGGGGAGTGGGGGTTACGGTCAGTTCATCTCACGGTGTTTCTGCCGCTTCTTCATCCTCAGGGGGAGGACTCCTCTCATCGTTCCCCTGCTCCAGCATGGAGTCCCTCTCACGGGGTGCAGACCTTCAGGAGCAAACTGCTCCAGCGTGGGGTCCCCCACGGGGTCACAAGTCCTGCCAGCAAACCTGCCCTGGTGTGGGCTCCCCTCTTCACGGGTCCACCTGTCCTGCCAGGAGCTTGCTCCGGTGTGGGCTTCCCACGGGCTGCAGCCTCCTTCAGGTGCCTCCACCTGCTCCGGCGTGGGGTCCTCCACGGGCTGCAGGTGGAATCTCTACACCCCCTCATCCTTCCTCCATGGGCTGCAGGGGGACAGCCTGCTTCACCATGGCCTTCACCACGGGCTGCAGGGGGATCTCTGCTCCGGCACCTGGAGCACCTCCTCCCCCTCCTTCTGCACCGACCTTGGTGTCTGCAGAGTTTCTTACATCTTCTCACTCCTCTCTCCGGCTGCAAAAGCTCTCTCTCTCTAAGTGTTTTTCTACTTCTTAAATATGTTATCACAGAGGCGCTGATTGGCTTGGCCTTGGCCAGCGGCGGGCCCGTCTTAGAGCCGGCTGGCATTGGCTGTATCAGACACAGGGGGAACTTCTAGCAGCTTCTCACAGAAGCCACCCCTGTAGCCCCCCCCGCCCCGCTACCAAAACCTTGCCACGCAAACCCAACACAGAAAATAACACTTCTTCAGGCCATAGACAAACTATTGAATGCTAAATTCATGTTTGGTATGCCGTTTGTTTGTTTGTTTTTTAATAATAATAATGCTAGCTATAAAATGAAATAGTGCAACAAACTTACAAAAAAAAAGGAATAAAATTTAAAATAGGGAATTTAGTAATGAAGATGAATATCAGCCCATCTACTGACAGTGTGCATTAGGCTTGTTACTAGCAGAAGACAATGATTCACCTGCATATTACAAAATTATTTGGGTTCTGAAACTAAAATTTAATCTTTTAAACGTTGGTTAGTATTATCAGCCACAAGTCTTCTGGGACTTTTAATTGTCTGATTTAAATTAAATGCTTTTTGCCAGCTTTTGTTACCACCTAATTAATTTTCAAAACCAATTAAGATAAAAATCACCCATAATAATATCATACTTATTATTAAACCTATAATTTTGCCAATCTCATTTACCATTTTTGACCTAGCATTAATGACTCCTGGTTAGAGGTGAGCATAAACTCTAGGGTTTGTGTCTGTGAACTGTTGATGCATTTAGAAAAGCATGTCTTTTTGAATTGGATATTGGTTTTGCTAACTGCAGAGGTGAGTGAGTAATTTACAATGAATAATTCATTTGACATGTGGAACCCATTTTTAGGCTAACATTTCTGCAAGTAGATCACAGTTTCCTAAAAATACTAATTGAATGTGCACAAGATAATTCCTTTTGCATTTTGAGTTCTACAGGAGGGAATGGATAGAAATACAAGTAAAGATGTTTACTGCTGTTTCAATGCATTTTTCTGTTGCTTAATTGGAAGATTGCACAAGAATATTTGGTGCCCATATTTGAAGTCTAAGTGTTGCAAAGGTTTTTGTGAATATTGAATGATCATAGTGCTCTCATTCCCAGTCCCAGTGGAAACAGTGTAATTCATACTTATTTTCTGGAAGCTCGCTTTTTGTAAACTCTTGTTACAAGACTTCAAATGCTGGTAACCATTAGGTAGAAGTACAGCTGCAAGTATGGATAAAATGGAAACATTGAAAATGAGAACTAATACCCTGTGGAAATCGTTCATATTCTTTCTCCAAGCCTAGCTAAGCTTCTGCTCTATATTTAAACTAGCTCCACTGTCTTAGTGTATTTCTAGGAGTTCTCTTGTAAGCAGTCTAACATCACTTTCCATTATGATTAGACTGTCACATTTGTGTAGGATACAACATGACATTAAACAACACAAAGTGAATAACCCAGATGATCACTTGTTGTCAACATAGTTCATGTAAATACAGCTGAAAAGCTCTGCATTTCAGAAAATGAAAGCTTTTATTCTCAAAGGTCTGAAAGTCAGAATGCAGATAATTTATCATACGTCTTTCCATAATATATTTTGCTTTCTGCTATCTCCTTTTCCTACAGTCCTTGGCTAGTCAGAGTTATTTACTTATGCCTGAAGATAGAATGTAACTGACTATATATATTTAAGAAAATAATTTCTATAAACCAGCTGTCAATCCTTGAGAATAATCAGCAGCAAATCTGCATGTCATTTTTCTCATATGTATTAATAATATAAATAAGCACAAGAACTGAATTTATAATTTATAAACATGAGCTGTTTTTCAAGAATGAATCTAGAAGCATTTTAGAAAATCTTTCTTATTCTTACTGCAAACATTGTATATTATAAATAGATATATTTTTCAAAAATGTTTGTTGTTGACCAAACTATTGACATTCAGCAAAGATGTTTATTTGGATAAATACAAAATTATGTTAGTGGTAAAGCACAAATAAACATTAAACTTGAAGGATGTTGAAAAAGAAGATAAGAGTTATGGAAAGCAACTGGACCATCACAAGAACCATTTGCCTGTTTATTTCAAATTCTATTCTCCACCTAGAATATTTCTTTTCTCTCTCTAAAATTGCCCTTGCTGAATCACAGGGTTTTCACCTTATTGCATCAGATGAAAAAAGTTAGCAGCTTCCTAACTGGATCTATCTTGACTATGATCCATCTCTTCATTAAACTTAAAAATCTACAGCCGGAGAGAATTAAGCCTTAAGAAGAACTATAGAGGGCTCATCATTCAAGTAAATGAATGTTCTGCATGAGTGTTGGAAGGAGTAAGAGTGAAAAGAGTAAGCCATCTGTTTTGGAACTGACATAGGATTTAGAACTCTATATCACAGGTATAGATCATAAGTCAGACCTGGCATTTACATGTTTCTGTGAATATTACAGGGCCTTTCTGAAATTAAACTGAGGGAAAGGCTATACAATCCAAGGTGCCCAGAGATTAAATGAGACTAGTTAGGGAATTTGGTGAAATATCCTGATCTATTTCCAGGAAAATTATATTAATCTATTACTCAAATACAATATAGTATAAATTAATCATCACACTAAGACCATCTCCTCTATCACACCAGCTCTTTATATGGAGAGAGAGAGAGAGAGAGAGAAATGGATAACATTCTTCTAGTCTAAATCTCAGGATTTTGGAAAGGGGACCCAGGGTTATCAGTCAATGTTCATGCCTGTAAGATTGTATGGGCCTATCCTGAGGGAAGTTTAATTTATAATATTAAAAAACCCAAAGCCTCAATTTACTTGCTACAGATGCCCAGTCACCATTGCTTCTAGATGTTGTGTTCCAGATGATAGAAATAAAGTACTGATATATTTTGATGAGAGTAAGGAAGGGGAGGATTTAAAACCCTGTTAGCCCACAGTGAGTCTATGTTCCACGTTTCGGTATGAAGAATTAGTACACCAAGGCTCATTTATAGAAAGGAGTACAGTGTAAGATCATACCCAAAGTGAAAGCCTGGCCCAGGAGTTTCTCCTAAGAAACTTGAAGACCTGACTCAGCTAATATCAATGGAAGTTACCATTTATTTCAAATATTTCTGGATTTCACTTCAAATTACTAAATTTTAGTGTTAATCTTCTATACCAGGATGCTAATGAGTCCTTCTGTGACTTTGCAAAAAATTTCTTTCAGTACAAACTATATGCACATTCATCACCTTAACAAAACAGAGTGAGCCAGCAGAGAATCGTATACAAGCAAGAAATCTCTTTCCTTGAAATGAGCTCAAAGACTGTGTAACTTTGTCTTTTCAATAAATGGTCTGTACCACAGGCCAGACCACTTGAAATTGAACTTAAAAGGTATTACACCAAGGTGTAAGAGAACTGTAGTAACACCTCTGAGGCTTTATCCTCAGGAACTAACCTGTTCGTCCAAGACAGAGGAGGGTCATCTCCACTTCAAACCACTGACACTCCTAACAAATTGAAGTTTATATACAAAATACTATGCTGTATATTGAAAAATGTGATGCCTGACAATAAAAAAATCCACTGTGTGACCTTCAACTTCACAGCAGAAAGTTTTCTATACCTCTTCACATTCCCATCATACATACTTCACTGTGTGTAATGCATTTTCCAAAATATTAAACAGTAATATCAGTCTCTTAGGCTGTCCTTCTGGTTTACCTACTGTTATTAAGAAGTTTGTGTTCCATATCCTCACTTCTGTGTAAAGCTGGCTTACCTTCTGAGCTAATGTGGTCCATTTTCTGCACACCACCTCATCAGATATCAGAGCAAAGCTTTCCTGTAATGCTGAAAGTTCAGGCTGACCCACTGTACTGCTTATTTGATCTGGGAATCCCATTGCATATTACCCAGAGAACCTACTGATGTAAATTAGAACCTCTTTGGCCAATTTTTGCTTCATAATTTAGCCTGTTCACTTTCTCAAAGGTAAGGTACAGATTGGTGTGGGTGTCATCAGACTATGTTAGGCCAATGCTTTGCATTTCTCAGTGAAAATATGTTACATTTTCATTTGTATATACACAAACATTCAGTAAATGATAGGAAGCAGAATCAAGTGAAAGGAAAGACTTAAGTGTTTGGGGAAAGGGATGGTATTTCTTTTAAAAATTCTTATTAACTGTGTAATAATTACCCTATGTTCCTTCATCTGTCGATTCCATATTTTAAACATTACCTGTTTTTAAAAAAAAAAATAATCAATATTTAGCTAGAAGCTCATATAAATTCAGTAGCAATATTGTTTAAAAACTGTATTTTAAAAACTAGCCTTTTTTTCTTTAAATAGAAATATGTTTCAATTTGGATTTTTTATTTTTTCTGTATAAAAGTGCACTTGCTCATGGTAGTTCTTTACTGATCCCTTCTATTCCTAATGAAGTCAGTGAGTCTACATGTATAATAAGGAAAGATTTGCAAAATTAGACCCTTTAATATTGAAGTAGTGAAATGAAATAGTGAATCCTTATCAGCAAGTCTCCTGCAAAGGCTACTGAGTCTAAGAGTGTGTAAGAGGGTTTAATCTTTTCCATTAAGATATTTGTCCCTTTTTCCTTTTGTGAAAGTATGAAACAAATTTTAAACAATACTCAGTGGAGCGGACTGTATTCTTTTATTTTTAACAGTGAAATAAAGTAAAAGGTGCCAATCTGCTAACCCTCACAGCTTTCCCCAAATATTAAGTCATGGATTGATGTTAAGAAATTTAAGAAGCTTATAAGAAGTTCAGGTACTGTTTCTTTACATAAAGGTTATTTGAAATATAAAATTAATTGTCTAAATTACCGGACTAGAGAGGGGCAACATAAACCAATCACATGAAAGTCAATCAAATAAGTCAATCAAATGAAAAGCAGAACAGGAATTTTATAACAAAATGAGTAACCAAAATCTTGAATCACTGTCAATATTTCTATAGTCAGATTGGTATAAGACCACTTCGTTTGATTTAAGCTTTGTATGTAAATATGCCTCCAGCAGACAGAGGATGACATCGCAGAGTCACAAGGTGCAGAGCCAACTATGTGTTTTTCTGCTTGTCCATTGTGTACTCCTATAGGATGAGGACTCAGGACTCAGTGTGAAAAAGCAAAGAACATAATCAGATATATTTTACTTGGTAAACAGGTGCAGTCTACATATGAATTTCAGTTCTGAGATGGGATCTTAGATTTACACTCATTCCAAAAAAACAAAAAAACAAAAAACAAAAAACAAAAAGGTCCCCTGCTGTGTAGTTATCTGTTAATTATTTGTGGGAATGTGTTTTTCAAGGTCTATATAATTGTATGGAAGAACAGAAAAAAGACAGCCTTACCAAGACTGTCTTAGCTTTATTGCCACTTTTAATTCCTTTTTTTTTTTTTCTTGCATCTTCTTTTTCAAGCCCTCAAATTCAATACTCTTGGAAGCTTTTTTCCATTCCTTTGAGCACTCATATAAAACATTATGATCATAAGATGTTGCACTTGTGTAAAACATATATCCACATATATAAATGCTCAAGGGAGAATGTTTTAGTATTTCAGACAGACATATGGGCTTCAGCTAAATGAAGGACTATAATTTTATGGCCTTCTCTGATATTTGAATACCAAGGTTACACATACAATCACTGCTGTGATCAAGTCTGCATCTATCAGACTGATGCCATGATGTACTGACTGGAAGATACTTGTCTTCATCTTTGTTATTCATCTATTAGTAAGTACAGAAAAGGAGGACGAACAGCAAAGCAGTTCCGTTTTCAAGAAAGAGTGATATAAATGTGGTTTTCTGAAGGTACTTGAAAAAGCTTTAGAGATTTTGAGAAGCTTTTTCATCCAACTAGTGTTAGCTTTCCTGGAGCTCATTTTAGCCAACCAGATTTCACAGGCAAGACATGTGGGAAAGTGAAAATTGTTTACCAAAAATAAAATATAGGTATGTAAATTTGAATTAAAAAAGGATCTTGTTCAAAATGTCTGGAAACAAATGGGATGCTTCTGTTTTCATCATGACTTTCTGGGCTCAGCCTATCACAGATGAGCCTTTGAGAAAGAAAAGATAAAGACTCCTTGGTGACAAGGAGTAAGAAGAGGTTTACCTGAGTGGTTTCAGATATTTTCATGGGAAATTGTAGCAGAGTTCCTTGCTCCTCCTGCTCCCTTGGGTGGCCAAGGCTGTCTCCCAGCTACACTTTATCATTAGTTATGTGATGCATTCACCCCCTTCTGTTTCAGTGTGCCTTAATTACTGCCATTCCCAAACCACTCTTTCAAGAATATGCAATGTTTCGATTAAGACACATGGAGAACAGACTTTTATCCCAATTCCATGCCCTGTCCTCTGCTGTTTTAAATAAAGCCACAAGATGTAAGCCCTCTATTCTGGAAGGGCTTAATTTGCAAACTTGCAGTAAAAGTACATGAGTTGAAATTGAACATCAAAGAGTTTAGGTATTGTCAGCATTTTCTCCAGAACTGCTAGAATTGTTTTGTTTAGAAATTGGAGGTAAAGAAGTCACAACATTGTGAACTTTATAATATAAATGTAGAGCAATTATGAAGTTACCAGTAACAGGCAAGTAATCTTTCCCAAGACCTTCTCCAAACAAAACCCAAACCAACCCCTGAACCCTTTCCTTGATAGAAAAACTTGATAGAAAAAATACAATTTACCCAGATGTTAAAGACATGGATTAACTCTAGCAATCATAACAATAATAAACATAAGAATCAATAAATGCAATGTTGGAATTGCTAAACATCCTTTTATACATGACAATAGACACACATGATTATAGAATTACCAAAATCATATGTTAGTTTGTGTGAGAGCACTCTGTAAATTCCCTAGGAAAAGAAAGAAGAAAAAGAAAAGGCAGAGTTCATGCAAACTAAACCAAAAAACATTGCACCAAAACCAAAAGTGGAATAGAGTCAGAATTGTTTGGATTCTGACAATATTCATGGGGAAAGTGAAATTGATTTTGTTTAATATAAAAAGCAAACTACAAATTTTCAGAAGTAATTTCTGAGTATGATTTGCTGTTGTATATCCACACTCATTTGTTTATGCTTTCTTAACACTTACTACTCACCAGGTTGCTGTTACTGCGCCTATTTTATCTATGCACCCTTTTTGCACAATAGCATGGGGTCATTCTTGTGAGTATATTATTCAATTTTCATCTTGCATATGTTTGAAATTGCTCTGTATTTCCATTAACAGCTCATGTGAATGGAACTAGTGAAGCAATTCCCACTCTTTTTTTTTTTCTTCTGAAAAAAGTGTGATAATGAACCTATGTTTACAATCCCTACATATTTTACAAACTGATAATTTTAAGACATTAAAGTCTTTAATTTGCATTCATTTACACCAGCATTTTCCCCTTAACTTATCATTATATGGTTCATTTTCAGATGAATTACAAAATATCACAATAAGAACAAACACTATGTGACTGTTTATATGAGGAGCAGAAAAACAAACAGAACCTCAGATATTCTAATAAAAGTGAGGGAAGGGAGCTGATATAGACAGAATTGAGCTCCCTGAACAGGAATTTGACCAAGCTAAAAGAATTAACAGTCTTCCTTGACCAGAGCCATACCAAGGGAACTTTAACAAGGAGACACATCTGGCAAACAGGCAGCGTGGAGGCCAAATAATACCATCCTTCATCAGCTCTTAAAATTCCACAGACCTGAAGAGTGTGGCTAGAAGAGTTTCTAGGAGTGATATTTCACTGTGCAGCAATAGAATGACTGGAGTTATGAGGCCAGAGATAAATCACATTGATGGTCTTATTGAAACAACCGTGCCTGGAAGGGAAGTGTAGTCTCTTCCCCAGACACAAAGAAGGCAAGCTGATGCAAGAAGCAAAAACTCCTGTGCTCTGGGGACATTTAAACCTGCCTTTGAAAGATGATTCTTCTCATGAGGGGAACATGTTTTAATTACGACAAAAGGATTTTCAGGGCAGGCAGTATGAGTTAAATTTCCTTTTTAGTATTTGCATTTATCTGCATGGACATGTTTCTCCAGTCAAGAAAATCTCAATGTCTAATTTGCACATATAAAAATGGACTATTAATACAGTGAAACTCTCATTTTCATAACTTTTCTCAATTCCAAGAAAATGAAACAATTTTCCACTCTAAATGTCAGTTAGTTTCCACCTCATTTTTTTGATTGAATTATGTTTTCTGTTGTTGTTGTGTTGGGATTTTTTAAAGAAAGAAAAAAGAGAAGAGAAGAGAAGAGAAGAGAAGAGAAGAGAAGAGAAGAGAAGAGAAGAGAAGAGAAGAGAAGAGAAGAGAAGAGAAGGGAAGGGAAGGGAAGGGAAGGGAAGGGAAGGGAAGGGAAGGGAAGGGAAGGGAAGGGAAGGGAAGGGGAAAGGGAAAGGGAAAGGGAAAGGGAAAGGGAAAGGGAAAGGGAAAGGGAAAGGGAAAGGGAAAGGGAAAGGGAAAGGGAAAGGGAAAGGGAAAGGGAAAGGGAAAGGGAAAGGGAAGGGAAGGGAAGGGAAGGGAAGGGAAGGGAAGGGAAGGGAAGGGAAGGGAAGGGAAGGGAAGGGAAGGGAAGGGAAGGGAAGGGAAGGGAAGGGAAGGGAAGGGAAGGGAAGGAAAGGGAAGGAAAGGAAAGGAAAGGAAAGGAAAGGAAAGGAAAGGAAAGGAAAGGAAAGGAAAGGAAAGGAAAGGAAAGGAAAGGAAAGGAAAGGAAAGGAAAGGAAAGGAAAGGAAAGGAAAGGAAAGGAAAGGAGAGGAAAGGAGAGGAAAGGAGAGGAAAGGAGAGGAAAGGAGAGGAAAGGAGAGGAGAGGAGAGGAAAGGAGAGGAGAGGAGAGGAGAGGAGAGGAGAGGAGAGGAGAGGAGAGGAAAGGAAAGGAAAGGAAAGGAAAGGAAAGGAAAGGAAAGGAAAGGAAAGGAAAGGAAAGGAAAGGAAAGGAGAGGAAAGGAGAGGAAAGGAGAGGAAAGGAGAAAGGAAAGGAAAGGAGAGGAAAGGAGAGGAAAGGAGAGGAAAGGAGAGGAAAGGAGAGGAAAGGAGAGGAAAGGAGAGGAAAGGAGAGGAAAGAAAAGAAAAGAAAAGAAAAGAAAAGAAAAGAAAAGAAAAGAAAAGAAAAGAAAAGAAAAGAAAAGAAAAGAAAAGAAAAGAAAAGAAAAGAAAAGAAAAGAAAAGAAAAGAAAAGAAAAGAAAAGAAAAGAAAAGAAAAGAAAAGAAAAGAAAAGAAAAGAAAAGAAAAGAAAAGAAAAGAAAAGAAAAAAGAAAAGAAAAGAAAAGAGAAGACAAGAGGGTGGAAAAAATATACTAAGCATTTTGGGAGTGGGATTTAATCATCAAGGGAGAAGGAGTTTAAGCCCCATGGGAGTTTCAGGTTTAAATTCAATACAGGCTTCATCTTTTTTTTCTTCTTTTTTTCTTTTTTTTTTTTTTTAATATGCTTTAGACTTCTGTGAAAGGTCGCCATATGGAGATAAAAGAGCAGATGAAATAAGAAGCAATAAGACAAAACAATAAAACTGTCATTGTTTTCTTGACCTTTTTCAAATGCATTCATCATAGAGTATATGGTAAATCTTGTTAGAGCTTTGAAGCTAGCGTTGCTCTGAGTGGAATGATCTCTAGCATCCACTTACCAATAGCCCTTTCTGGCAAGGTCAGATAATAAGAGGCTTCTCTCTGAACTGAAACTCTAAGTAACCACTAACACAAGAGAGGGATTGTTTACTATTTATTTTTCACTCTTTGGAGAGATAACACAGGCTAGGCCAATTTCTGTGCTGTTACTTAGCTTTGTGTGAAGTTACCATGATAACACGCAAAAAGAACAAATGTTACATTTCTTAACCATGTGGCATGCAGTGGGAGGAAAGGGCAGAAAGCAAGCAAGAAGCTTCCTTTCTGAAGAAGGCATCTTTCCATTAGATTTGTAAATATAGGAAAAGAGTACAGTTCCCATATATTACAAGACGATATGTATCATTAAGTTAAAGACATACCCAAATGTTAGTTACACTTACTGCAGTTTCTAAACTGAAATATTTGGCTCACTGTCCTTTAAAAGGGAGCTACAACAAGAAGCATATGTTCTTTTCCTGTTGTTTTCCAAACAAAGTAATCCTTCCCAGTAATCATACTTTGATTAAATATGAATCTGGTTCTCAGATCTCTTCCAACATTGATTTTGTTAGTGTTTCTGTTTCATGTAGCTTGTTTCTTAAACAGAAAACACATTTACTTGCTATTGTATAGATGAGCTGTATTTTTTAGAGTGTCAAATCTGATGCTAGACAAGAATTCAGAATAATTAGCTTGCTTGCTTGCTACATATAGAGTAGCTTTTGAGGGCAATTGGGGGAAAAGAGGTGTTATTTTCATCATATGTGAGGAGCTGCAAAACCATGCTTGAGACATCTGATAAAAATATCCTTATTTGCAAATGAATAGCACAAAAACCATATAGCCAACATCTTTTTAAATTTTTCTCTGACAGACTCTAGCTTCTTTCCAGCCTAGTTGGGTGGAAGGTTTTGTCTTTTAATGTGTTTCGAATGGTGTGATAAAGGCTATAGGAAAACCACTCTAAAATGTGAAAATCTCAAAGATGTACATTTCAGTATGTAGCTCCTACCTTTGATCTCTGCTGAATGTTTTAAGTTTGGAAGTGAAAACTAGAAATTTGCCAGGGGTTGCAAAGGAAGGAAGGTTGTTGATAAGAGTATTTTTGCACTCTGGAGATCTTAATCAAATTCTATTCTTAATTAAACTCACATAATACTTCTTCTTGTATTTTCTCCATTGGGACTTTATGATGTCACTAAAGCACTTTAAACTTATCATACATCTATAAGGACCCCTAAGCATATGCTTATTAATTCAAATTATATTCACATAGTGCATGCTCATTGCAATTTGTAGTGAGGTAGAAATTCCAAACTTTTCACTCATAATCTCTTTCCCAGTAGTAGAGATTCTTATTATTATCACTGTCTTGCCTACTTCCTAAATGACCCTATTAAGATTAAGCTGTTCAGAATCTGGCATCTTGCAGGAGATTGTTGTCTGGCCTTCATTTATGATTACTATAGATGATTACACTTGATAGAAAAGCTCGAGGAAATGAATGCCAAAGTCATGTCTGCTGCTACTCATATTTTTTAACACAGTGAAAAGGAGGTAGAAATATTCAAGAGACAGGACGCTGAACTTGGGATCTAGTCTTCACTTAGCACCCGATCTGCAGTGCAACAACAAGCAAGTTGGGTCACCTATCAGCAAAGTTTCTGACTGTATGCCTGTGTGCTTCCAACAGCAAAGGCGAGCTGAAGCTGGAGGGAACCAAGGAGCGTTCTCACTGCACAGGTACTTCGTAATAATAAAGTAATGGTGGCCAACTTTTTTGATTTGGGGATCAAAAGTATCTGATGGCTGGCAATCATTAGAAGAAACCTTTAGTATGTTATATCCAGCTTGCTCTGAATACAAATTAATAGCAGCTCAAAAAAATCGATGAAGGTGCTTTTGTTATAACATTCTCCACATTTATTTTACCTTTTTATGGAGAGAAAAGAATCATCAGGGATGAATGGTGTGTTATGAATCAACAATGGAACAGAGTGTTCCGCCAAATAAGTTAATTAAATAATTTACAGTTTTACATCTTCTGTATTGCATTGAGTCTGTGGAATGATTCCAGCTGAGGAAACTCCACTTGCATCTTTCATTACTTCTTGTATTTCATTGTCACATTAGAAGACAAAGGATGGGTTGTTCATTCAAAAAAGCTTCTCTCATAGCACTTCCATACAAGTAACAGGAACTTTTTCTAAATGCGTCTGTTCCTGTTCTTATACAATGCTATGATAAATTCCCCTTCAACTTCTGTTGTACAAGAGCAAACCTGACACTGTATACTATTTTCAAATTCTTTTTTGCTTCGTGAGGATGTCACAGAGACCTGCACTAGTGCAGAATCACTGTACTTGTCAAAAACTAGGTTGCTTAAAACAAATGTATGTGCTTTGGAACTGGACTAGCCACAAACTTGTGATTTGAAACAACTTTATTCTCCCTACTGCCACCAGTCACAGATTTTCACTTTAACAAGCAAATTCTTACCTGATTGCCTTCAAATGTGAAACAATCCAGCTTTTCCGTGTAGAAATGTATTAATTGAGTTTTCTGTGATTTCTTTATAAGACATATGAGTATCAAGTATCACTGTCTAAATGGTTCTGGTATAAACAAACTATAAGTAACAGTCCAGTACAAAAAGATCATATTTTTAATGTTTTGTTTGTTGTGTCTCTTCAGGCAGGAAATGCCTCACTGTAATGAGTTTTGCATAAATATATTTAGTGGGATAGCTAAAACACCACCTGCCATTTAGTTGTTTTGTTACCTTATGTTACAACCTAACTCGCGACATTTCCCAGATCTTTACCTGTCTCTCTCATACTTCCTTTTGAAAAACCCAGGCTCTTATCTCCACTTCTGCCAACCACCGGTGCCAAGACGCGAAGCCTCCCTCAGAAAATGCATGGCCTGCACTTTGCTCTCTGGTGAAGTTGCGTTAGTAGCACTTGATAGCTTTACTTTGGAAAATAGAGCTTTCATGTTTACAGCGCACTGGATTATAGAGTTAAGAGGACCCTCAGAATCCAATAGTAACATATTACTAACTGTCAAAAAGACACAATGCTCGGGATATTGTGTAAATGGTCTATGCCAGTTAAAGCCATTGGTCAAGATTGAGGCAATCGAAGTAGCAGAACTGAAATGGTTTTGACATTGATACAAATAATGATATAATATAAAAAAAGCAGGTTTATTATAAAAGTAATTCCATTCATGTGTGTCAGGAGGTAAGCTAAAGGATCTGTGATAAAGAAGCATATTCCTCTTATGTTGGAGTATTACACAATCACTCTAAAGAATGAGGTTTTACATGACATGTTCAGAGGTCAAGTACTTCACTTTAGAGGCTAATAGTCTTAGTGTGGGTCTCCTCAAATAACAACGGTAAAGGTTTGCCTTTGTGGAACAATGACCCTGGCATTATATGCACAAATTTGTCTCTTGTTTGCATTTGAATTTGCAAGAGAAAGCCAGTGCAGTCATTGCAGAGTTGGGGTGATAAAAAAGGGCAAACATCTATTTCCACAACAGCCTGCGTAGTTATCCAACAGAGTCAGATTCTGGATATATTGTGCTGGTTTTGGCTGGGATAGAGTTAATTTTCTTCACAGTAGCTAGTTTTGGATTTGTGCTGAAAGCAGTGTTGATAACACAGAGATGTGTTCGTTACTGCTGAGCAGTGCTTACACAAAGCCAAGGCCTTTGCTGCTTCTCACCCCACCCCACCAGCGAGCAGGCTGGGGGTGCACATGAAGCTGGGAGGGGACACAGCTGGGACAGCTAACTTCAACTGACTAAAGGGATATTCCATACCATATGACATCATGCTCAGCATATAAAGCTGGGGGAAGAAGGAAGGGGGGGACATTTGGAGTGATGGAGTTTGTCTTCCCAAGTAACAGCTACACATGATGGAGCCCTGCTTTCCTGGAGATGGCTGAACACCTGCCTGCCCATGGGAAGCAGTGAATGAATTCCTTGTTTTGCTTTGCTTGCGTGTGCGGGTTTTGCTTTGCCTATTAAACTGTCTTCATCTCAACCCACAAGTTTTCTCACTCCTACTCTTCCAATTCTCTCCCCCATCCTGCTGGCGGGGGAGTGAGCAAACAGCTGTGTAGTGCTGAGTTGCCAGCTGGGGTTAAACCATGACATATATGAATTATTATATCAGGCAGATCCAGCAATGAAGATCTTATAAGGGATTTAGTAACAACTAAGTAAGCTTCAAACTCTTGTAAGACTCCTTCTAATGGTATAGAGGAGGTACACAGAGGAAATCCGACTTTTACACAAATGTTTCTGAGATCACTGTATTAGAGAATATAGGTATTGTTTTTCAGGTTTAAAGTTCCTGAAGGAGTCATTTTCCTTAGGAGATTAAATGTGTAAATTCAAAGAGGCAGAGTCAATGGCCAGTTATTCAGGAACCAGATTAAAATGATTAATGACAGTAAAGAGCTTGGTAACGTGTGCAGAAAGCCACAGCACAACAATACATATGTTCTTCTTCATGTGTGTTTCAATTTTAACCAGCTTGATGAATTTTATTTGATTGAGTTACCACAACAACACAGAGAGGAAGGGCAAGTAATTTCTTAGCCACAGCCACATGGGTGCTGGCCCTATTTTTCATCAGTACATCTTTTGGTACTTAAGGGACTTATTCTACACACATAACAGAAAAACCTAATTGTCTGACATTTTGATACAGTCTCAGCACTAACATCTTCCGAGCCTGTATTTTGAGACATGATATCAAATCACACAATTTGCTGTATCCATGGGCTGCAAGATACAATATTTGGAAGCACCCAAGGGTAACAGACGTTTGCCAGCTGCCTCATTGCCACTGGCAAAAGCCTAACAAAATCATTCTTTAATTGAAGAAGTGGTGAGATTGAACAGCATGGAGCTGTTACATGCAAAGATACAGCTTATCCCCAGATGAATTCCCTCCCAGGGCTTTGCAGCAGCAACAGCCCTCTATTCCATTAAACACGGAGCCAGGTCACCATGCAGTACCCCTGCTCAGGCTGCCAAACACTGTTATACTACAGACATAGGAAGAGGGAGGTGGTACACAAGTGGCAGCAGATTATTAAAACTGATTTTACTGAAAGGATCACATTGCTGCAGTTTCTAGAATGATCAGTATTTCTTCCAAGTGTTAGCACAAAACTGTTTGTCAGAAACTGATTTGAACAATAATCGTTGTATAAACAAGACATTGACTTGTATTTTGCTAATGACTGTGAATTAAATTTCTGTTGTTGTTGCAAAAGAAAAGAAAAAGTTATATCCTTAATTGTACAACATTGCTAGAATATTTGGGCTGATAAATTTCAAGACAACATTAAATGAGAACAAAAGTTGTTGCTATGCTTTTAATTGCAAACTCTTTGTGGTGGGTTGACCCTGGCTGGAGGCCAGATGCCCACCAGAGCCGCTCTCTCACTCCCCTCATTCACTAAACAGGGGAGAAAAGGCATAACAAAATGCTTGTAGGTCGAGATAAGGACAGGGAGAGATCACTCACTAATTGTTGTCACGAGCAAAACAGACCGAACTTAGAGTGGAATTAATCTGATTTATTACTAGGCAAAACAGAGTAGAGGAATGAGAAAATAAAATCAACTCTTAAAACACCTCCCCCCACCCCTCCCATCTTCCCAGGCTCGACTTCACTCCCGGCTTCAACCTTCCCCCCCTCAGCGGCACAGGGGGACGGGGAGTGGGGGTTACAGTCAGTTCATCTCACGGTGTTTCTGCTGCTTCTTCATCCTCAGGGGGAAGACTCCTCTCATCGTTCCCCTGCTCCAGCATGGAGTCCCTCTCACGGGGTGCAGACCTTCAGGAGCAAACTGCTCCAGCGTGGGGTTCCCCACGGGGTCACAAGTCCTGCCAGCAAACCTGCCCTGGCATGGGCTCCCCTCTTCACGGGTCCACCGGTCCGGCCAGGAACTTGCTGCAGCGTGGGCTTCCCACGGGCCACAGCCTCCTTCAGGTGCCTCCACCTGCTCCGGCGTGGGGTCCTCCACAGGCTGCAGGTGGAATCTCTACACCCCCTCATCCTTCCTCCATGGGCTGCAGGGGGACAGCCTGCTTCACCATGGCCTTCACCACGGGCTGCAGGGGGATCTCTGCTCCGGCGCCTGGAGCTCCTCCTCCCCCTCCTTCTGCACTGACCTTGGTGTCTGCAGAGTTTCTTACATCTTCTCACTCCTCTCTCCGGCTGCAAAAGCTCTCTCTCTCTAAGTGTTTTTCTACTTCTTAAATATGTTATCACAGAGGCGCTGATTGGCTTGGCCTTGGCCAGCGGCGGGCCCGTCTTAGAGCCGGCTGGCATTGGCTGTATCAGACACAGGGGAAGCTTCTAGCAGCTTCTCACAGAAGCCACCCCTGTAGCCCCCCCGCTACCAAAATCTTGCCATGCAAACCCAACACACTCTTTAACTGAGTCGTTTTGAATCTATGTCATATCCACTATTACATTCTTAGTTATGTAATATAATAATTTATCAAAACACAAATTACAGGAATGTCTGGGGTGTTTTTCTTCTTTTCTTCACTCTTTGGTTTCTTGAGAAATTAAAAATTAGTTATTTCTAGTTGTGACACAATGGCAAGTCTTAGAGATCTCAAATGATAAAAATGAAAGAGAAATGGTGTCATTAAACAACTTAAGTTATGGCCTTTTCTGCTAGTGGCCAGAAAATGGCTAACAAAAACTGGTCCTCACATTTATGGTGGAAAATTAAAAAGCAAGCAGAGACAAACAAGGAGTAGTATCTAGATGAGAATCAACAGACCAGCTGCAATATGATCACCCAGTTACAAATATTCATCCAGGCTGTGGAAACATATATCATCTCAGCACAGTGGAGAAGCTTTGATTTTTGAAAGTCAGCAATAAGTGGGAGGTGGTGAACATCACTGCATCCAACCTTAATTTTGTTATCATCTTAACTTCTATCATAGAATCACGGAATGGTGGGGGTTGGAAGGGACCTTTGGAGATCATCTAGTCCAACCCCCTTGCTAAAGCAGGATCACCTAGAGTAGGTTGCACAGGATCACATCCAGGGGGGTTTTGAATATCTCCAGAAAAGGTTCTATAATACCAAACAGGCCACAATCTACCAGTCAGCTCCAACTGGGACCTAATTTCATTGATAACCATGAATGCTTACTTATTTTCACAACTTAGATAGGGTGGATATTAAAAAAGTTAACTGTTTTGTGAAACATCCTTTTTTTTTAGTTAGCTGTAACAGACATAGTAAACATCATGAAGTTCAAATACTTCTCCCCAAATTAAAATCTAAGCTGAAAATATAGAAAAGGTAAAAGAGAAGGAAATATGAAAAGGGAGTTTCTCAGAAAATAGTAATTCTATATATACAGAATCACTGGAACATAAAATAATGTATGTTGGAAGGGACCTCTGGAGGTCCCTGGTACATGCTGCTACTCAGAGTCAACTTAGATGAGGTTTTTCAGGCCCTTGTACAGTTGAGTTTTGAATTCTTCCAAGGGTGATGATTCTAGAGTTTTTCTTGGTACCTATTCCAGTGTATGACTACCTATATGCAGTGTTAGGTTTTTTCCCTTACATTGGTATTTCCCTTATTGCAACTTATGACTTTTGTCTCTTGTTCAATTGCCATGCACTTCTGAGCATCTGACTCCGACTCATTTATATCGTAGGTGCATGAGGTAGCTGAGGAGCAATAAGACCTCTCCTTAGTGCACACTTTTTTCGGCTGAACGATCCTAACTGTCAGCCTGGTATTACATGTCTAGTGCTCCAGCCCCCTAACCATTCTTTTGACCCTCCACAGGACCTACTTCAGTATAACAATATCTTTCTTTTACTGTGTGTACAACTACATGTATATTTGTATACGTATGTGTGTATTTGTGTATGTGTGTATTTTGAAATGAGTTGAATGAGCTTGAACGTACTTCTTCAGGTGATTAAGTTTTAATTCTACTTTCTAATATACATAACTACACATAAAATTCTGTTGGTGAACAACTTCACATTATTAAAATGTGAGCAGATGATTAGAAGCAATCAATTTAGGGTGGCTTAATAAGTTATCATGTATCAATGGAGCTACAAAACTTCCTCCCTCTTCCACAGAAAATGCAAAACAAATCGTCATGAGGATTTGGTTCCTCATCTCTGTAAAGAAACATAGCTATTATTGGACAGAGGAAATAACAATTACTTGCTCAGAAGGGTCAAATCTTTATGAAATAGCTTTTATTTTCTATTTTATGACATAGATTTTACATATGTGAAATTTCTAGCTTTTGGCAAGTACTAAATACATATGACAGTTTAACATGACAGTATTTTTCACTGATGTTTCTTAGCCTGCTATTGCAACAGTTGGGAATTTCACGTGCCTCAATTACAAGGCAGAGTTAATAGATGTACATTACTAAGCTTAGATAATTCAACTATTTGCTGTTCTCTTGCCATATCCTTTAAAACAGAAAATAAAACAAGATAAGGCTCTCAGACACTATTGCTGTGAAGACAATGTAAATGCTGGTGGAGCATATCACGCAGATCATCAAACATAGAATCATCAAGCCTATTTTTATTCTGTGAGCTGTAGATTTATTAAAAAGTGAAGAGGTTATCTCTGGTATTGGTGCCTCACATGTTCTCAGTGCAGTTTCTCACTGACTACACTAATCTACAAGATTAATAATCAGAAAGATGTTGTGGCATGGAGAGCATCCCTTGTATGTGGGCCTGCCCTTCTTATTCTGTGACTTAAAATAAGTGAGGAAGGGATATCTCCGTATTCATAAGCAATTTTATTTGTCTTGGCCACTAAAGGAACATTTGTTTTTAATAAAAAGTAGATGCATAGTGGCTTTAACAAAGGAGCACACTCTTTTTCTTATGGAAAGATTAGGAAATTTGAAAAGATATAAGCAAAGCCTAAGTAAACTTTAAGATCTATTATAATACTCAAAATCTGCCATCCATACATAGCAAAAGACCCTATGTCTGGGTGGCATATAAATGTACATGGCTAATATTTTAAAACACACATCTTCCTGCTTTCTTGGGAATCAAGACTGCTTTGCATAAGGTTACATCCAAGGAGATATTTGACTCCTTTCTAATCACATCTTTCTCATACACAATACCAGAAAACCTTTTTTAAAAAAAAAATATTTTCAAAACTAGATTGGTTTGTCAGAGATCAGAATCTACAGATGTTTGGGTCGTGTTCATTTCAGAAACTGTACTAATCAAATTAGTATGTAATTTCTGAGACATTTCTCCTGCTATGTGAAGTTTGTGAGGTGCTTTATTGATGAGTTAATAACTCATTTCTGAGAAATTTTCTTTGTGCCAGGAAGACACTCTCCAAATGGCAGAAACATGAGACAGAAAAGTAAGAGCATGTACAACTGTTACAGTACTGTTATATTTTCTAATAGGATTTTCCTTATTCCAATATTCCCCTCTTTACTTAAAAGATTGCTACAAAGAGGATGGAGACTCTCTCTTCGTAAGGAGCCACATGGAGAAGACAAGGGCCAATGGGGACGATTTGCATTGCGAGAAGTTTCATCTCAATATTAGAAAGAAATTTTTTACAGTAAGAACATTTAATCACTGGAACAACCTCTCCAGGGATGTGCTAGAGTCTCCTTCACTAGAGATTTTCAAGATGCGATGGGACAGGGTGCTAAATAATGTCATCTAGGTTCCCTTTCCCATGAAAGATTGGGAAAGATAATCTTTTGAAGTCCCTTCTAACCTGGGCTTTTCTATGATTCTATGATTCATTCTCAGATGTCCATTTTAATGAAGAGTTATGACACATATTTTCACTTCAGTTTCTTAAAAGCTTTCTTTGTCAGCTCAGTAATTTTTTTAATACTATAAATAGATCAATCTGAAATTGTGGGATGATTTGTCATCGTACAATTTAAATGTAGTCCATAGAGAGAGTCAGGAATTTGTTATCTTGTATTTTAATGAAAGATGCAATATCTGCATAACTGAGTTTTCCAGATGAAATTTTTGGGTTTCTATGTCTTAAAAATGAAGTATTTGCACTTGTGTTGGTTTGTTGTGAATCAAAATCTTTCTGGTTGCCAGACTGAATCAAACATTCAGTTTTGTGTCAGCTGAAGAGTAATCTTCCATTCCAGAATAGCTGTGTTTGGAGTTGGAACTCATGCCGTTCATTCCAATCCTTTTTTAAAAGGCAGATTTCATTGTTTATATAAGTATTCTAGACTCTCTTTCATGGCAAGCAAAAGAAAAATACTCGTTTGCTTAGATTTACAAACTAAAATATTTTCATTCAGAAATGCTGATGTATTTTGGTTTTGGCAAATGTAAATAATATTCATATGGAGTTTTTTGTTCTATGAAAGTAGATCCCACATTTGTGGAAATTAGATCAATAAAATAATCATTATTCAATATTATTAGTTTATTCAAAAAATTTTTGAAACAAATATTAAAATATTGAAGCATAACATTTTAATATCTGGAAATGGAACAGGAAAAAAAAATCTGATGTTTTCATACAATCGTAGAAATATTGTTTGGAAGAAACCTCCTGAGATTGTCTAGTACAGCCTCCCACTCAAAGCAAGACTGTCACCAACACTGGTTTGGTTCAACTTTTGCTTTTTCTAGCCCAGGGCAGCAAACCTCCAAGAAAAGGGAGGCAACAAGTTCCAGTGCTGCAGTACCCTTCCAGAGAATAAGATTTTCCCAATGATGAACCTAAAACTCCCTAACTACAGCTTGCGGCCTGTGCCCCTCTGTCGTGGTTTAGGCCCAGCCGGTAGCTGGGTGCCACGCGGCCGCTCACTCACCCCTCCCCCAGCGGGATGGAAGAGGAGAAGTCTAACAAAAGGCTTGGGTCGAGATAAGGACAGGGGGAGATCACTCGCTAATTACCGTCAGGAGCAAAACAGACTGAATGTAGAGAGGAGATTCATCTAATTTATTACTAGGCAAAACAGAGTAGAGCAATGAGAAAATACAATCAAGTCTTAAAACACCTCCCCCCACCCCTCCCATCTTCTCGGGCCCAACTTCACTCCCGGCTTCAACCTCCTCCCCCCTCAGCGGCACAAGGGGGCAGGGAATGGGGGTTGCGGTCAGTTCAGCACACATTGTCTCTGCCACTTCTTTGTCCTCAGGGGGAGGACTCCTCTCATCGTTCCCCTGCTCCAACATGGAGTCTCTCCCACGGGCTACAGTCCTTCACAAACCGCTCCAGCGTAGTCTCTCCCACAGGGTGCAGACCTTCAGGAGCAGACTGCTCCAGCGTGGGGTCTCTCCCACAGGGTGCAGACCTTCAGGAGCAGACTGCTCCAGCGTTGGGTCCCTCCCACAGGGTCACACGTCCTGCCAGCAAACCTGCCCTGGTGTGGGCTCCCCTCTTCACGGGTCTACCGGTCCGGCCCGGACTTGCTCCAGCGTGGGCTTCCCACGGGCCACAGCCTCCTTCAGGTGCCTCCACCTGCTCCAGCGTGGGGTCCTCCACGGGCTGCAGGTAGAATCTCTACACCCCCTCATCCTTCCTCCATGGGCTGCAGGGGACAGCCTGCCTCACCATGGTTTTCACCACGGGCTGCAGGGGGATCTTTGCTCTGGTGTCTGGAGCACCTCCTCCCCCTCCTTCCTCACTGACCTTAGTGTCTGCAGAGTTTCTTACATCTTCTCGCTCCTCTCTCTGGTTGCAAAAACTTCCTTTAACTCCTTTGTTTTCCTTCTTAAATATGTTATCACAGAGGCGCTGATTGGCTTGGCCTTGGCCAGGGGCGGATCCATCTTGGAGCCGGCTGGCATTGGCTGTATCAGACACAGGGGAAGCTTCTAGCAGCTTCTCACAGAAGCCACCCCTGTAGCCCCTCCCGCTACCAAAACCTTGCCACACAAAAACCCAACACACTCTCTGACAGCTTCTAGCACTGCTGAGAACAGTTTGGCATTGTCTTCTTTATATCTCCCCTTCCAGGTGCTGAAGGTAGCTAACATTTAGCTTCCTCTTCATCAAATTAAACCTAGTATTGTAAAACTCTCCTTGTTGGCTATGGATGATGCCCTAAATGCTGAGTTGACAGTCCTTTTCTGAAATCTCTTTAGTTTCTCCTCATCCATAGCACGACCTGGGAAGTCCAACACTGGACACAGCATTCCTTATGGAGCTCAGCATCCTGGTGTAGCCCGGTACACCCTACCAGCAACAGACTCCCAGGAGTGAGCCATGGGAGTGGCTCATATTCCTCTAGCTATCCCCCATAACACCAAGTCTTTTTCAGCATGACTGATAATTAAACTGTTTATCTCGCCCTACTAGAAAAACCAAAAACATTCTTGGAAATTAACGGTCAAGGTTTTGGATTTTAAAGTCTTTCTTCGTTTATACATTTCAGCAAGACATTTTACAGTGGGGTTTTTTTGCCTAATTGTTTGTGTGGATTTTGGGGTTTTTTTAAGACCACTGAATACCATATTGGTGTAAGAAACTACAGATAGTTTTCTCTATTGCTTTTTTTAAATTTGACGGAAAGCCATATTTAAATAGCTTTTATGCATGCCTAATCTAGCCATGGTGACTACTGTGAGTGAAACATTTTTCTGCGGTCTGTGGCTGCCAGAAATTGTCTTCTTACACCATCAGAAGTGAGAAAAGTCATAACACCTAAACCGAGCAGAACAGCTGATCAGAACAGATTTTAGATATCAAAATCATTTTCTCCATTGCAGTCCTATGTAGTTGAGCCTTGATCTTAAGCATTATTGTTTTTGTGACAGATAAGTCACACTTGTCAGTTGGAACTGGATCATGAGTGCTCAGGAATGAAACCTGCTTTTTTTATAGATATGGATAATGAACTCTTAATTTATCCCAACTTGTTGAAGACCTCACTAGAGAAAAGTAGAAAAGAGAAGTTGCAAATGTGTTTGTTCCTGATTTGTACTCATTGTGCTTATAATGATCACATACATTGGAGAAGCTGCCTGTCTGATTTGGTGAAGAATTTCTGCAGAGGCCATTTTACTGGAAGATTTCATACAGCAAATTCCAGTGGTCCAAAGGCCAAGGTCTGTATTTTTTCAACTTTTTAAAACTCAAGAATGTATAAAATGATGAAGTATGGAAACTATTACAGTTTCTTCAAAATACAAACCATTCCAAATAAGAAGATGTAGAAGTCTCTGTTCAGATCCTTAACTGTGGCTTAAAAATGCAGGGAAGCAGTATAGTTAAACATTTATTTTTTCTTTTCAGTTTGGGCAAGAAATGCAGAATGGCATTAACCTCACTGAAGGGATGGAATTCAGTTTAGGATTATCACCTAAATTTAAGTGTCTAAACAGAAGTGTCTACATGAGTATTATGTGTGAAATGTCCTAGTATGATCTACAGAGATCTAGTCAGAGCTGTCAGTGGAGCCTGCGATTCAGCTCATGCCAATAAAGATATCTGGGGCAGGATTTAGTTGCGTAAGCACTGGTTTCTAATACTCTTTGAGCTGCTTAATGTATCTATTATTGGGCTGGCAGACATAGCACAGGACCTGTGAAAACCTGCACATTTTGGGAGAGGGAGCTGGAAACCAGAATGTTCCTAGGGCATCTAAGGCACAGAAAAGTTTAGATACTTGTGTAAACAGTAGTATTGATCCTTTCCTTATGAGTCCCTTCCAACTGGAGATATTCTATGATTCACAGTTGGTCAGTTAAAGTCGACTGACTGCATTGACTATGGGTGTAAGTCAAAGTTGTCACATGTTAAATACTGTTTGAAATGCCATCGAGTCCCCAGGAAGCTGTAGAAATCCCATAGTTCTTGCTCATATCTGCCATCTCCAACACCTGAGAATGTCTCAAACAACAACACTCTGTGGAGAAACTCAGTCAAGTCCAAGATCTCTCTTGTTCTATAGAAACCCATATGTATACGCATGCATGTACATTTATTAATCCAGAGTTGAACCTCATTCTTGGAACTTTAAACTTTTTTTTTTTTTTAATTTGCAGATGTTTTAATTTTATTTATTTTTTTAATCTCTGCTTTAATCCCTCTTTCAGCTTCAGGGTGTGCATTAAATACCACAGTGGGGAGAGAGTAGCTATTTATGGTAGACAACACATTATTTAGGTGAAGTGACTTGCTACATGAAGACATTAATTAGCAAGAAAAATTAGTGAAGTAGTACAATTTAAATCTTACTAGTACTTTTGTTTAATTACCCAGATACTCCTCCCTGTAGATACTGCACTTAAAAAAAAAAAAAAAAACACAACAAAATAATTTGCTAATTAAAAATCACATATTTTAAGTGAAGTCAAATTCTTAAAAGTTTAATGACTTCATTTTTCTCACATTTTACTTTGTGAGATTCAAATAGAGACAAAGTTTAGAAATGAGCCAGCTTATGTGTGACATTTCCAACAGAGCCATTGAATTTTCTTCTGATACTACTTTTTATATTTTGCTAATTGCTTTGGAACGGCTTTGTGTTCAAGGTAAACAATCAATGAGATCCTCTTTTAATCTGAAGATGACAGCAGTTTCCTTCCTCCTGAAAATGAGTTTAAACTGTGAAGTTGTAAAGGACGTAGGATGGCAGTTTTTAATGCTTTTGAGTACTGTCACTTCTTTAGGTAATAGGGTGCCTATCAATTCTGTGCTCCATTCTTTAGGAATAAATGGGAAAGAGTGGGGCATAGCAGTTCTGTGATTGCAGCTGAAATTTAAAAATAACTGAAGCATGACAACTATGGAAGCCTATTGTAATTCTTATGCCATAATGATCAAACAGAAATTGAAATAATTCTAACCAGCCTTTGTTTGCTTATAAGAACACATGTAGAGACAAGGTATCTGAATATGTCTACACTAGGCTAAAACGAGGTGGAACTGAATGATTTGGGTTGTATTTCCACTACTAGAGAAGTATGTGTCATGTGAAGCTTGCCTACCAAAAAGAGATACAGGTTGGTCATATAACTGTTCAGTATTATTTGACAATAATTGCTGGATCAGCTGTACTTTGCAACCAGAGATTCTAGGCTTGCATGATAGCAGCACTGAAAAATCTGGATCTCATATTTTAGTATTGGTCCCAGCTCTACCACAGACTACAGCTTTGCAAGCTACAGCTAGCAGACATAGGTAAATAAGTATATTGTAATGCTAGCCTCCTAGCTTGACTTTTCATTAGAAGCAGAGACTGGTAAGGTTTTTCTAAGATTTTTGCAAGATTTTTTGTATTCTACTGTAAGCAGTCTAGTCCACAGTCCATAATTTATTTTTTTTTAAAGTTGATTTTGCTAACGCATATATCCACAGTGTACGCACGTCTCAGCCACACTATGCAATCTTGGATTTCTCATTCCAAACTGAATGTAGTAGAACTATAAAACATCCCAGAAAGCTGATAAGGATGATCAGGAATATACAGCAGATTCTGAGTAAGAAAAGATTAAATCTGGAAGGATTTTTCAGCCTAGAGCAAAGACAGCTAGGGAACATTTTGTAGATTTTTTTAAAATCATAAATGTCATGGAGATGGAAGATGAGGCATGACTTTTTACTGTACTTCTTAAATACTCAAAAACATTAGATAAAATCTATTAGAACAAATGAACTGCAGAACTCATTGCCATAGGGTAGCATAGAATACTTATATCCAGAAAGAGGCTATGCACATTCATGGGAAAAAAATCTATCAATGGCTATGAAACAAACATTTAGAGGCAATTTCTAGTTCAGAATATCCTTGAAAGACTTAAGCGTGGGGGTAGGAGCTACTGTTTGGCAGCTATATGCTTGGTCATTTTTGCGTGCTTTATTAAAAATTTCTGATAGTAAGGTGATTTTGTGATCAAAAATCTGCCTACACTAGTCAAGGAACTGTTCTATAACTTTGTTGCCAGAACAAAGAGGTCTACCTCTGTTACTGTGATGTGGAAATACAATTCTGGTAAGGAACTCGGGTAATGTTCATTGGTTGAAAAATTTTTCAGAGCCTGTTACCAATGCAATATTTCCCCAGTAGCTTATCAGTGAGATTATAATGTATTCCCTATAAGATGCTCTACCATTATGCACAACTGGAAGTGAGTTCATTATATGCAGCACATTTTTATTATTTTACATAATTTAAGATAAATAGATAAGTAATATACAATATTTTCTTTTCAATAGATAAAAATCTTACATACAATGTGAACAGAGGCATATATAAAGCAAGAGAAATTAAACAATATCATAGCATGTAGTATAGAATCTGCAATAAACCTTTCTTTTTTTCCTCTTTTTGGCACCTGAAGTCTTGATCCTCTATCAAGTAGAAAAAAAAGGGGCTTTGCAAAACTGAAAAATCTCTCTCTTCTCTAGATGTAATGACCATCTCTAACCTGCCCAGTGACTCTAGGCCTACCTATATAGGTAGTAACAATAATCACATGCCCTTCTAAATCACCTTAAGTTGAAGTTTCAGAACATACAGGTAAATAGGATAAAATTAGGACCTTGAGCTAAATCCCCCAAAAGGCTTTAGATGCCACAACATGTTACACTGTAAGGATTCACTGTATGGCAAGGCTTTGTTAGCAGGAGGGCTTCAGAGGTGGCCTCTGTGAGAAGAGGTTGGGTGCTTCCCCCTGGCCTCCTCAACCAGTTCCAACCAGCTTCAAAGTGGACCCACTTTGAGTGACACCATCAGTGACACTGGTGGCACATCTCTGAGATAACATATTTAAGAAAGGGAAAAAAAATGCTGTGCAGGAATTGTGAGAGACAGAGGAGTGAGAATATGTGAGAGGAACAGCCAAGGTCAGTGAAGACGGAGGGGGAGGAGGTGGTCCAGGTGTCAAAGCAGAGATTCCCTTGCAGCCTGTGGAGAAGACCATGGTGAAGCAGGTTGTCGCCCTGCAGCCCATGGAGGACCACAGTGGAGCAGATATCCACCTGCAGCCCATAGACACCCCACACAGGAGTAAGCTCCTGGCAGGAGCTGCAGTCCATGGAGAGAACCCTACTTAGGAGCAGATAATTTTTCATTTGTTCCTTGTTTTCTACGCTGTTTTACTCCCTGTAACAGTACCCAACCTATCTCTAAAACTAGAAAAACGCTAGTGGAGCACCTTTATCTTGTTTTGCAGGCTCAGGAGCATTTGTCAGCATCTTGCTTCATTTTATACAATTGAACTGGCCTTTCAGGAATTAAAGATATTTCTTTCAAACTCCTATGTTCTCCTTTCACTGCCTTGGTGATGATGTTTTACACAGTATAATCTTTCATTTCTTGTCCTTTATATAAAATTCTACTGGACCTATATAGTTAATGTATGATTCGGAATTTTTTACTGACTTCAGGAGGAGCTGAATATACTCTTTGTATTATTCTACACAGAAACACATGATAAAGAATAATTCGGTGAAAATAACAGTAAAGTTTTGAAACGTGATCACAACAAAATTAAAATTGAAAAGTCACTAGTCAGGCATTATTTAAAATTTATTTTTATGCATTACTATTCTTTTTATATCATTGTGACAGTGAGCAAAATGTCATGTTATTTCTAAGATCAAACAGAAATTGAATGCACAGGTAATGTCATTCACAACATATCTTTATTTTCCACATTCAAGAGAAGTTTGCTAAGACATACAAAAGTGATGAAAATGTATATCAGTAGGTTTATGTGTTTGTATGTGTGTGTGTTAACCGGTGTATGATATAAAAATTTATACTATTTGCATTTAAATAGGTAATAAAGAAGATGGAATTTTCTATGTGTTACATTCATAAAATAATATCATCAAGGTCAGACATTTTCTCTGAACTCGTTCTTAAAAGAACAATCACTACCTGTTATCAAGTTGAATGTGAATTATCGTGATTTTTCTATAGCTCTTTTTTTTTTACATACTTTTGTAAAGTTTAATGTTAAGATTAATATTAGTGATAGTAGGACTTGTACTTTTTTTTAATGTGAAAGCTGTACAAAGAGCATTATTTGCTATTCATAAACATCATTGAGTCCTCCTAATAGCTTTTTCTACTTATGTCTACTTATGTCTACTTATGTCTACTTATTTCTTTTTCTTTCTTCATTTGAATTGTACTAGCAAAGTACCCTGTTCTTACTCCTTAGAAACAAATTCAGATATATGGCCAATTGGAATCTATTATGTACTTTTACCTAAGTTAAGCAGGTTATTATGAAATTACCTGTGTTCCCACTGCACTATAATATCATTTACAGGCTTGCTGATTTCTCAAGACATAGCAAGCTCATCCAGAAATGATGGAGGAGGCTCATGGTATGATTTCCCATTAGTAATCAAAATTATTGATGTTTACTGTATTATAGCATGACACAAGTAATAAATATATTCAGTCCAAGATACCTTTTTGGCATGAAAATGTTACCTCACAAAAGAATAAATCTACTATTTGTTTCAAATGCAAATGTTAAGATGGTAAACCATATTTTCCTCCATAAACTATGTTAAACACTTATTTTTTCACAGAAAGTAATTTTTAAAATATGTATATCTGAGAGCATAAAAGCTCTGCCGTGTTTTTATTAATCCAGCAGATAAAAAATGAGTTTGCTAATCACAGCTTCCCCTTGTTATAAGAGTAATGTGAAACAATGATTAACAGAATAAAGATACCTCAGGATATCTTTGTATACTAGATTATGTAGAGATTATGTAGAAGAAATTAAAATCCCTCATATACTATCATATATTTACTGTTTTCAGTCTGAGGCACCCAAAGACAGTATTAAAATGGCGTGCCTTATGTAGAACATTTCTGATTGAAACATCGCAAATATTTAAAACAGCAACACTATAAATTGTTTGGATCTGTAAACACAGAATAACATAATTTCTAACTGAAACTGGAGGACACTGAGAGACTTGATAAATAGTAGTCTATAATGATAATTTTGCATAGGGTAATTTTAAAATGTAATGATGCACAAGTATCCAGGACCTTGCTTTCCTTTTCATTTAAAGAAATCACATTTTAAAAAAAAAACCATACACAGTCAGATATTTCAGCGATTAAAAATTAAATTGTAAATCAGAGCATCTATTGGCAAAATTAGTCTTTCACAACAAAAATTTTGGAGTTACCATTGCAGTGCGCAGCTGAAAGAGCTTTGGAGGAAGTCAAAGGAATCTGCATCTGCTAACATGAGCTCTTCTGCAGTAACTGGTCTGCCCAAGGCCGTTCCAGGGGTGTTATATTTCAACAGGTGTTATATTTCAACAGATGCTTGTTAAAAAGACAAAAGTGTGGTGGGATCACTCTCACATCAGCCACTGGGGAAAAACAGAATCTGGTGACAAACACCATGTTTCACAAACTTTGTATTTTCCTTGGATGACTTTCTCCAAGTTCTCTCGCAATAAGGCTTTTGATCTGTAGTAGCGTTAGAGGTCAAGGTGACTTTCAAGCAAGGACTACATGCCCAAGCACATAATAGATACATTTAACTTCCATGGTTCCAGTTGTTTTATTTGTTGATTTTGCACGGCTCAACTCTGAACTATTTCTGAGCCAACTAAAGTTGTTTTAATCTGTTGACACTCGCTACTGCCCAGTACAATTAGAACTGGTGGCGAAGTCCACTTTGGAAGCATTCTACAAAGCAGTCAAACAAGCCAAATGTCTATCCAGACATCTCTACCTGTCTATGTCAGTGAATATTAATCTTTCAGAATTTTTTGTAACATCTGCAGCTGCGACAGGAGGACATAATTTACTAGATGACCAAAATTCCTCAGTTTTTCAGGATATTTCTTAAGGAGATAAAAACTGATATTGTTGTTTGTTAGTTTTGGAGTTATAACTGCATTGCAAAACCTTTCAACTAAGATGACTTTATAGAGCATTAGAAATAGATAATTTTCACAATTTGGAAAGGGTCACTTATTTCAAGGTAAATGGATAAAATACTCAAATGTTCACCAAGGCTTCCAGTGGAGTTTTGTTGCTCTGATTCTTTTGTGGTATATATATTGAGGTAAGTGGTCTGTTTTCTACCTACTGGAGAGTTACTTTCTAGAAACCTTTTGAATGCTGAAAGCATGTGATGAAGAAGGACAGTAATATAGTCCATGCACTTTCACGTAGATTTAGCTCTTGTTCTTTCTCACCCTATTGTTATTAAGTAATCCTTTCAGTAAATTGGAAGGAAAAAACAACAACAACAACAACAACAAACAAACAAACAAAACCAAACAGCTTTTCCTTCTCAGAAAGACCATTCCTAGGAATGACATACAATGGGAGAAATTATATGTACTAATTTATAGAACAAGGACTCATCAAGTGACCTTAAAACCCTCAATCCTGCAAAGGCATTCACGCTATTTAGCAAATGTACATAGTGCCTTTTATGAGATGAGGAATTCATCTATTATGCCCACTAGAGATAATTGCAAAGCTCCCAGTGACTTTAATGAGATAGGAATAAAGTCCCCAGTGAGACTTTTCACAGGTATATACATCCTTACAGGTCTTTATACTTCATTTTCTTCCTTAACAATTTCAACTAAATATTTAAAAGTGCTTTGTTTTGCTACTAATAGATAACTCTAGCTGAATTTACATTTTTGGCTAAATAGACATTAAATGTGAACATACAAAATATGATAGTCTAATCTGGAGGAAGTGAAAATTTTCACAGAATTTACCAGCTGCGATAGTAACAGTAATTCATGCTGTATTCATGCTGAAATATTTCATCCCCCTGGACGTAATTTCAGATGTCATTGCATATCTATAATCACAATTTTCAGAACATTTGCTATAAAACATCTTACAATTTCTTTCTTCCTCTAATCCTGCCACCCCTTACCCTATGTACTTTTTTTCCATTCTTTCCTTCATTTGTCCATAAAGATTATGACAGTAGCTCTAATTTTTTGCAATCCAATTCTTGTCTGGGTCCATTAAAGCTTAATATATTCTAGCAATAGAAAATCAAGCAAAAACCTAATTTGCATAAAACATGAAGTGGCATAAAAGAGACTTATTCTGATGGGGAATCAGGCATCTAATATTGACTTTAGCAACCTTAATTCTTGCGGTGTGATAGAAAATACTTTACCAGTTCACACATAAAAGGCAAGAGAAAGCACAGACTTGGAAACGGTAAATGATTTTCTTATTTCTAAGCGCTACAGAAGGCAGGTCTGCTTTCAGATATGTAGGCACTATGTATGTCTTGTAAAATCAGTGACTGTGCATGCATATGCAAGTACCACATAGTTTTTTTGGGTCAGGGTTTGGTTTCATTTAATGCCTTTTTATATATTGAATTGCCAAAAGGTAATTTACAGAGCAAGAAATTAAATATTAGCGATGCAGGAAGTCCTAGGTATATGAGTATAATTTGGAACATTCTATTAACAATTTAGCCTTAATGTGTCATAACTGTTAAGTTGGATTTGAATCCCAAATTTGCTCCCATAGTAAAAAAAAAAAAAAAAAATTAAAAAATCTAATATTTTTCCCTGGACTACTACATGGTTAGAGAAATCAGTGAGTCCAGCAGTTAGAGGGTTGAAAATTGAAATACAAAATGTAAAGTCATGTAAAATACATAAGCTCATTTTATCTGAGGTCAGAAATGAGGTCTGAATGGAATTACAGAGAAAATGCACATTAATAATGTAATATGTGAAACAAAAATTAATTGTATTGCATAACCAAGAAGGACAAGAATATTTGGCCTTACAAACATCACAAGTCTTTTTGTATTTATTCAGAAGTGCAAGAACGGGTACTTGCTGGTGATGAAGAGAAACATTTATTGTTCAGGTACCAGGAGGACCCATCCAAGAAAATCCTAATGTGTGCAACTCTTACACTGCAAAGGTAGAAATGATGAGTGAAAGTAACATTCTGTTTGAAACATTGTAATTTTATAATACTTTGCCTTTTAAATAAAGAAGTCTTGGTAATACTGAAAAATTTAAGATTAATTCCAAAATTACCCATGTGTCATAAAATTAATGACCAAAAGGAGATGGTTGTTTGGGGTTTTTTTACTTCTTCAGACACCAATTTTATAAACTCATGTGGGAAAAATTACAAAAATACTAAGAAGTCCTAAAGAATCTGGACTAGGTTCTCTTGCTCAGTAATGCCATTTGGCAAGCACCGTTCTGTCTTACAGCTGCCAGAGCTCTGTAACAAAACATATCATCAATCTGAATGCAAGCTTTAGAGAGCCTCCAGCTCAGGCTGTCCTACACATCCAGTACAAGGCTGAAAAAGGGCTGGTCCAGCCTCCACAATTCACAGTACTTTATGGCCTTATAGTCTACCATGGAGCCCCTGTAGTGCTTCAATCTATCTGGCCAACTTACCAAAGATGCAGAAGGTACATATGGCTATTATTGCAACCTCTTGGACCTTCAGAGACAGTGGGAACACAAGAGCTGCAGGCTAATTCATATAGAGGGTGGATTTTTTTCTCTGACTGTACAGGCAATAGTTTTGTAGTTTCCTTGATAGAGAAGATGTAGTATCTCACTGGTTTGCAGTTAGATTGTTTTCTTCAGTTTGGTATCTTTCAGGTAGTCATTTTCTATTATTTCTACAAATAAAATGGTTCTATGGATTCAAATTGTGAAATAGACACTTTTCTTATAGGACATTTCTTAACAGAATGTTGCATTTCTTTTCCTATTCTAGATGTCTTCAAGATGTTTCATCCTGTCTCTGATGACATCTCAGTCAAGTGACAGCCTGAGACAGGGAAGAAACGTAGGGTACTTTGCAGCTCCTTTCTGCTCTTAGATACTCTTCACACAGAAGCAAGGTGCAGGGTTGTCAGTGTACTTCTGGTTCTGGTGCTGGTATATCCTGGAAATTCTCCTAGTTCCATCACTGTAGACATAGCCTTTGTCCAACAGTAATTTTAGTTAACAAGACAAAGTTGAAGACAAAAACTGTCAAAGAACATGGGTGAAAATTCAAAGCTATTTCAATGCAATGGAATTTTTGTACGTTTGCTGTGTTTTGTCTGTACTTATGACTGTCAGAATTTTCTTTAATCTTTTTCATTTCACTACAGTCAGGACCTGTGTGCACTTGCAGCCCAGAAAACCAACTGTGTCCTGGGTTGCATCAACAGAGGTGTGACCAGCAGGTCAAGGGAGGTGATCCTGCCCCTCTACTCCGCTCTTGTGAGACCCCACCTGGAATACTGCATCCAGCTCTGGGGGCCCCAGTACAAGAAAGACATGGAGCTGTTGGAAGGAGTCCAGAGGAGGGCCACGAAGCTGATCAGAGGGCTGGAGCACCTCTGCTATGAGGACAGGCTGAGAGAGTTGGGGTTGTTCAGCCTGGAGAAAAGAAGGCTCCGGGGAGACCTTATAGCAGCCTTCCAGTACCTGAAGGGGCCTACAGGAAAGCTGGAGAAAGTGTTTATCAGGGAGTGGAGTGACAGGACAAGGGGTAATGGGTTTAAGCTGAAGGAGGGTCGATTTAGATGTTAGAAAGAAATTCTTTACTGTGAGGGTGGTGAGGCACTGGAACAGGTTGCCCAGAGAAGCTGTGGATGCCCCATCCCTGGGAGTCTTTAAGGCCAGGTTGGATGAGGCTTTGGGCAACCTGGCCTAATGGAGGGTGTCCCTGCTCATGGCAGGGGGGTTGGAACTAGATGATCTTTGAGGTCCCCTCCAACCCAGACCATTCTATGATTCTATGATTTTATTCTAATAAGCTGAGAGAAAGGAAAAAAGTGGGCAGTGTCTGACAGAAATTCCTGTATATGTAGCATACACACCAAGATGACCACTATCTGCATATCAGCTCACACAAAACCATTGTTTGTTGTCTTTTGTAAATAATGAGTCAGTCTATTAAAAAGTGGAAGAGCAATTTATGGGATGCTGAAAATTTTCAAGACTGTGGACCACTATCTTTCAAAGCAGGGTTATGTTATGCAGAAATGTCGAGGGGCTTGTTTTTTACATTGCATGTTTTCTCATTGTGTCAATCATTACTAGCAGATGTTAAAGAGTTATTCCTGAGTTATTTGTGTTTATACCCTTCCAAATGCTAATTTGGTTTAGTGTGCTTCTGCTCGGCTGATTTACGCACATTAATATTGCCAGGATTGATCTTGTCTTTGTTCATTGTATACAGAAGGTTGTTAGGAATGTTCATGAGATAAAACATATTTGAAATAAAGGTGACTCTATGTTTGATAGGTCCCCTGATTCAGATGCAGCAAGATTAGAAGAATGAATAACCCAGTGCATAAATGAAATCTGAGACTGGACAAAGTCTCACTGACTCCATTCATGGCAATGAGGAAGGAGAAAGGGTAGTTAAAAGTTAGCACCCATGATATGAGATTCAGATGCAGAATTGCAAGCATAGCATCTGCCATTTCTGCCTTAGATTTGCAATGGGATTTTGTTATACCCAGGTATGTTTTGAAAAGATCAAACAAGCCATGGGCAGAAAGATGCTTTTTCATGTATTTCTGAGTAGAAGTTCATGGTATTTCTTTTCCGATTCCAAATATATTACCATCCTGTATGTTGTTACTACTTTGATTCTTATATCTTCACTCCACAGGGAGTTCTATTCAGAAGCTTAAAATCTAAGAGGACATACAACTATCCACCTGCTAAGATGTGAATATTGTTGAAGACACTGGACACAAATAATGTACATGTACATGTGCAGGGGTGCTGAGAAAATTGTTCCCATGAATTTTTGAAGAAGGTAAGTTAAACTACTAAAGTCTTTTGTGGATACTGCTGACTCTTGGCTAAGTAGATTCCAAGCTCCCTTTTTTTCAGGATAGTTAATGTAACATACTCCCGAATACAATGCAATCTGAATGCACAGTAGATTTCTAGTTTATATTAAATTTCCCATGCAAAGTAGCTTCAGAGAAACCATAATTCCTGACAAAATGTATTGGAGGCGGTGTTTTTAGTATCATGGATGATGCAGGGACAGAGGGAGCTATGCAAGCTGTAAGACTGAAAAACTGGAGGCTTTATAGGTTTGAACAAATAAGGGAGGACAGGATAGAAGGAGAAAACTTGACAAGTGATTCAAAGAAGGTAATTTATCCTTTGCCTAAGTCCTAAATCCAGTGCCATGCAGCAACACCGAATGCTGACACACCTCAAAATTATAAAATCAGATATGTTTTTACAGAAACATAATTAACCTCTCACACCCCTGGGTAATATCGGTATCAGAAATTTAGAAAGGAAGAAGCAGAGATTACAGAGGTATGTGGATAACATACATATTTGTCATCAGGTTGTAGAGAATGTTCTAAAAACTGAAGGGATGGTCAGATTCTATGGAGTTAAGCCACCCATTACTGGATGTGGACAGAACAATAGAATCATTCTCTACAGTTTTTTACTGTTCTTGAGCTCAGCTCATACATGAGGTCTGATACTCACTGGGCTCAACGGCAAAAACAAGCATTCATTGACTTCAGAAGCTGAGTTTTGACTTGGTACATTTAATAAAATGGAATGGATTTAGATTTCACAAATCTCTCTTTCTGCTCTTGTCTCTTGAGGCAGCAGTCAGTACTGCCTAAATTCAGGAAGCTATTGATTAGATCAAATCAGTGTGAATGGGGAGAGGAAGAAAGAAAAGGAGCACAAGTATAATCTGGGGAGCTGGGAAGTTGATGCTATTTTTAAATCTTATTAAAACACTCTAAGGCATATGTAAATTTGAGATAACATGCCTCTCTGGTCACAATGCCTCAAAGGCATTTACTTCAGTAATTCATATCTAATTCCAAAATTATTAAGCTGGATAGTGTATTTTCAATATTTAATACTACAAATACTTAGGTGTTTTCAAAGTAATCTTTAATTTTGGCCATCAAAAGTAAAGCCTTGATTAAAATCTCTTTATGTGTTTCCTATTCTGTTTAGTGATAACCGTATCAGGTTTTCTTTTTTCCCTTTAGTGTTTCAGTACTTTTGGCCACCTGTCAGCCGATCAAAATTAAAAACAGAGGCTGATTAAATTACTCTCTATGGGGCTGTTCAGGCAGCTTCATTAGTGCTTCAGTTTATGGCCACTCAGTGAGCCGCACTGCTGCAACTTCTGACAGTTTATGGAAGCCGATTTGGAGGCACAGGATGTGGGGTACACAATTTTGCACAGTTGCAAAGTTTTGATTGCATGAATTATACATAAAGTCCATTACTGTTGATGCTCACTGGTGGTAACAGCACTCTGAAGGTGTAAAACAGCTTTTTCTTTGAAACAAGCAAAACCCAACCAACCAAGTACTAAAAGCCACGTAAAGGAGGAAAATACAGAACAAGAATAACAAAAACACCCAAACATGCCTTTATTTATCTATCTAATCACTTGACAGTATGAAAAAGAGCTGAGAGCTTTCCAGCTCACTTTGCTGGTTTTCAGGTATGTTGAGAACTAAGGTGGCAGGAACGGGAAAGGTGATAGAAAGAAACCTTCAAGGCTATGGCTGTAGATTATTGCACACATAAAGGATTTCTCCAGCATGAACACAGCAAGCATCTCTGAAAGCTCTCAATGTCACTTTACCAAAGATGTCTCCTCTCTTCACTAGTTGTCTGTCTGCTCTGTCACATGTAACACTTTATTAAAGCTTTGGGGCTTTACTTTTTTTCTTTTTTTTTTCCCTTTCTCTGTCTGACTGCCTTTTCAGATGACAGAAAAGAAATTTCAAAGGCAAAAAGATAAGAGATAAAGCAAAACTAGCTCTGAATTTCAGTATTCCCACTTTACTCCTGTGACTTATTACCTCCTTGCTATTTTTTCATTTTGTACTAAAAGGAAAACCTTCCTTTTGGTGAAGATTTGGTGTTAATTGTTACAAAAATACTGCTTGGTGCAGTACTATATAGAAGTCTTTAACCCTCCCTCTCACACACCACCTGAACAAATGAACTTACCTACGGCAGAGTGTTTAGTAATGGCACCAAAACGTGTCTACACCAACACCAACACAGATGATACTTCATTGACATCAGGGGCCAAATTACACCCATGCCAACTATGGAAGGTTGGAACCTGTAAGTACTGATGTAGAAAATAAGCAAAACTGATCAGGCAGTGCAAGCTCTATCAGCTTCACACAGAGGGGATGTGTGTTTCCTCTTCCTCTAGCACTGGCCTGAATAAGTAAAGCTGCACATGTCATACTCTGAGTCAAATTTATGAGTGTTTCGGCTGTAAATTAAAGCAGTCTCCACTTTCAAGGATTCCTATTACTCATTCCACATGCCTAACATGCCCTTTCTGTCTGAGGCTAGATGTAGAGCACTGGTCATGACTATTCATTGTTATGTCTTAGCAAGACATTCACAGCCTTAATGTGTCAAAAAACAAATGCTCATGGGGTAATATTTGTACCTTAAAGTATTTGTGTGTCCTGGTTTTGGCTGAGATAGAGTTAATTTTCTTTCTAGTAGCTGGCATAATGCTGTGTTTTGGATTTAGTATGAGAATAAATTTGATAACACACTGATGGTTTTAGTTGTTGCTAGGTAGTTGTAGTGTCTACACTAAATCAAGGACTTTTCAGCTTCCCATGCCCTGCCAGGTGCACAAGGAGCTGGGAGAGCACAGCCAGGACAGCTGACCCAGCCTGGCCAGAGGGATATTCCCTGCCATAGAACGTCATGCTCCGCATAGAACTGGGGAAGCTGGCCGGGAGGTGGGATTGCTGCTCAGAAACAGACTGGGAATTGGGTTGGTTTTTTTTCCTTCTGCATGTGGTGAGCAATTACATTTGTGTATCACTTGTTTTATTGTTGTTGTTGTTGTTATAACTATTATTATTATTCTCTTCCTTTGTTATCCTATTAAACTGTCTTTATCTCAATCCATGAGTTTTTTTCCATTCTCCTCCCCATCCCCTTGGGGAGGGGGGAGCGAGTGGCTGTATGGTGCTTAGTTACTGTCTGGGGCAAAACCACAACAGTCCTAAAGAAACATCAGGCAACCTCACCCCCCACACCTCTGTCTCCGTTACTTTCCTTCTCTTCCCTTCCTCCCCTCTACTCTTTTATCCTGTATATGGTCATATTCTATTTTAAACCCTTCAGGGTAAACAATCTGTATCAAAACTGGTCTCTGCTGCAAAGATACTTGCAAGGAAGCAGTGTATCTGTTACCCCTCAAGTATTGAGCTAATACCCTGTATTTTTCTCACAGCTGTAAAAATGTCTCCACTGTGAGAACTGTAGGAGTCAACAAATTAGAAAAGTCCCTCTTCAGAGGTGAAAGACAACAGCCTTCCTTCCAGGTTATACCCTCTATTCTGAAGGCTCAGAGCAGTAAAAATCAGAGGTTACTTGCTGCAAGTTTGGTTTTAAATATATTTGACATGTGAACATGAAATCTGCAACTCCTCTTGCTCTCTAATAGTAGGAATATGCCCTCCACAGAAGCCCAGGCTGACAAAAAGTTTTGACACCTAATTACCTGGAGACTTGATACATAGAGCTTCCTCTGTTTCTTAATACAGGCAGCTTCCTCCTTGTTGTTTTCACTAGGTTGTTCTTTTGGCACAAAGGAAAAAGAAATCTCATTTATCTGAGATGCATTCTGACATAGACTTCTTTGACGCAAGGAGATCCCTCAATGGCAGGAAACTATTGCTTAGTTCTGTACTACCTGCTTCTGCTCTTCTGCCTCTGGGTCAGGAACGTACTGATGGGAAGTAAGGCTAGCAAGGACACCGCCACACCACACAATATTCCAGTGACTCCAAGCAAGCAAAAGGAATAGCAATTTCGGTCTCCTAAATCTACTCTAAGGTTTTAGTCAACTTTCAGTAATCCAAAAATGTTTGAGCTAACCAGTAGCATTATTACTGTGTACTGACCTGTTTGACAATGCCAAAGCTATGGTGCAATATTGCTCATTGTTTTTTCTTCTAGCAGTGTGTTTTTTCTGCAAGTACAAATATAAAGAAGAGTCAGGAGAAAAAAAGCTTCTTTCAGTAGGAAACTTGGCATTAGAAAACTGGTTTCATCTACATAGCTTCCATTTACCATTTTTATATTGTGCAAAAATACTAATATTTCTGTTAATGCTATGGAATTTCTTTTAATGTCCGCAGATAAGTGATGGGAAAAAGAAATCCTCCATGTAAACAATTAGATAGTTAATACATCTACAGAACTATCCTAGCAGCAACTGCTGCTCCTACAGATAACTAAATTTGTTCCCCGTTACCAAGATACTATTAGGAACTTGGCTCTTGCAGGATTTGTTGAGATCCTCTGTTTTAGCTGTGCATGCTGAGCTCTGAGATACTGCAGTTGTTCTGTGTAAAGAGCCAAGCTAGTCCCAGTGTGCCTAGGTGAACTGCAGCCACTGCAATGAATGTAAGGCATCCATACCCCTACACAGGTACAGACCATGCTGACTTGGACCATGGTGCGGTGTCTCGCAGATTGTATTATGGACTTCTGAGGTGCTTTTTGCAATATGTGAAAACACTCATTAAAAATGAGATCATTATCCTGAGATTCTGGGCAGTTAAAATTTTCAGTAAAAATAGGTGTAGATGTTGAGGACGATGTAAGGACAAGACAAGGAGGCCAGCAAAGCAGGATGAATCAGAGAATCAAACCAATATCTTCAGTCTATAAATCTCATCGAGCAGAAAATCTGTAATTATTGCAAGTATGATCTTAACTCAGGGAAAGAAGAAGTAGAAGAACGATACCTGTACAATACAGGTACAAAAATACTTTACGCATCTCTAGTGAGCATGAAGCAAAGACGTGTGACCATTTCATGGAATGATCAACAGATAGATAGATATTTGTCTGCATACTTTGTGTTGAAGTAAGGATGAAAGACACTCTTTGTTTTATTTCATGTCTTTTTAATGCCAGTTTCTAGAACACAGCATTTCTTTTATCTGCTTTCTACAAACATTGCTAATGATATACATTGCAGTCATGTAATATTAAGAAAGTTTTTAAATTAACTGTGAAAAATCCAATGCTAGTTTCCCATTGGCAGGAGTCATAGCCTTAGCAACTGTTCACATCCATTCTCCTATGGTTGTAATGGGACTCTAGTTAATTAAGGGCTGTCCACCAGGACTCCCAGTCCTTTCCTCAAAGACACGTACCAAGCTAGTCAGGGTTACTCCGTACCCTTGTGGAAGTTGGTCCATTCGAAGTGGAAGACTGATGAATTTTGTAAGGTTCCTGTTAGCCCATTCCCCCAGACTGTCTAAGCCTCTGAACAGCAGCCCTGCCCTCAAACATATAGACTGGTCTTTCAGCATGGTGTCCATCTGCTAACTTGACGAGTGCACTTACTTGCTTCCTCCAGCTTTCTGATAAAGATGTTAAACCAGACCAACAGTTCCCAGCAAAGACTGTAGAGGAACTCCACTTGTAACTAACTGCCAGGCACATCACAAACTATTAACCACTACCGTTTCAGTCAAGCAATCCAGACAGTTTTTCACTCATCTTGTGATACTTCCATCTATATCATAATGTCCAAACCTGGATACAAAGCTGTTAGGGAAGACTGTGCTGAAAACCTCAATAAAGTCAAAATACTTTCCCTATCTGTGACTAAGGGAAGGCCTCCACTTTCTCTTCCTCCACAGATCTAGTAATTTTATCACAGAAAGTAACTATAAAATACAAATTGCTGTAAGTCAGTCCATAATAGTTTTTCCAGTCAACTTCTTCATGCACACAAAAATGGCTTCCAAGAGGAGTTACTCCACGATTTTCCCAGCAACTACAGTGAGGCTGACAAGCCCATAGTTCTTTGAATTGTCCTCACCCTTTTTGAAGATGGTTGAAGTATTTGTCTCCCACCTCTGCTCTGACAGTACCCTTGCATGCAGCTCATCTGGTCCCATGAACTTTTATGAGTCAACCTCTCTCAAAAAATCCCTGACCCCAACTCTCATGTGCTGCTGGTAGTTTCTCTCCTTCTGCAATCTCACTTCTAATCACAGAGGCCTGAGAGATCTTGTTGGTGAAAACCAAAGCAGTGAAGGCATTGAGTACCTTATCTTCATCTTGTATTCACTGTCACTAGATTGCTTCAGCAGTGGGCCCACATTTTCCTTACTGGTTCTTTCAAAGTCAGTGTCAACACAGAAGCTCTTCTTGTTATCCCTGACATCCCTAGCCAATTTCAACTCTAGCTGAGATTTGACTTTTCCATCAGCATTCCTGCATGTCCAGACAATTTTTCTATATTCCTCCACCATACCCTGTTCTTGTTTTGACTTGCTGTGTATGTCTTTTTTTGTTCTAGAGCTTGGTCATGAGTATGGCTGTTTATTCATCAGGGTCTCCTCATCGGTCTGCTTGTTTTCCTGAGTATGAGGATTAATCACTCCTGTGGTTGGCGGAGATTGTTCTCAAAGATCTGCCAGTTCTCTTAAGCTCTTCTGCCCTTCACGGCTGCATCTCACAGGATCCTGTCTTGCATTTCTGAGCAAGCCAAAGTCTGTTCTAGTGAAGTCCAAGGTCTGTACTCTGCTTCTTGCCTTTCTCATTTCCTTCAGGATTTTGAACTTCCCTATGTCATATACATTGTATTACCATAAACAGAGGATAAGGTCAGTGCAAAGCACTACATGTGCAGCTGGCTGCATAATACTCAGTTTTATACTCGTTTTACACAAATGTTAATGCTAGTTTATTAAGGAAGTAGATGAATAATTGAAACCATTAACTTCAGTATGAGGAAATCTTTGACACTGAGGTTCTTTAGCCCAGAGTAGCTAAACCAAACATCCAAGGATCATTACAGAAACCTAAACTGTTGAAAAGATGACACATTAGTGAAACCACAGTGTGATCCCTTCTTCATAATGTTCTTTTAATCATTGCTCACATTTTGTCCTTAAATGTCATCTTGTCTATTAATCTAAAATTTATCAAGAATATTCAGGTCCACTAATCGTCACTTCTTGTGAGGTTTATTGAACTTAACCTTACAGGAGTTTCCTCCCTGGAAAGTGTGATGACAGATACATAATAGCATCAACCAATTATACATGAAAGGTGCATATGAGATCACTGGGAGTGTCAATATTGACTTTTCTCCAGGCTGTAATGGATGAGTCATTCTACCTGATCTAATGATTTTTATCATAATTCTAACCACCACATTAATAAGAGGTGGCCAAATTAAAATGCTAGACAGATGTAACCTTTCCTGATAAAATATATGTATTATTAACTTCATTACAAGCAGTTTTCTCCAAAGTTTCTCGGAAGCTGTTAAAGATGTTGAAAGAAATAATGGATAACAAGTCAGAACATTTTCTCACTGTATTTAACGAAGTGATGGAAAAAATGCCATAGGATTAATTCAAACCGCTAACAATTAAGTGTTACTTTACCAAAACAATTATATTTTTTTTCTCCCTCAGCTATTTTTCCATTTCTGTAGGCAACATCTATATCTTCTCAGCTGCATGATTTTTAATCCTTTGAATTCTTATTATTGATTGGGTTGTTTGGTTTGGGGCTTTTTTTGGGTTTGTGGGTTTTTTGTTTTGTTTTGTTTTAATTTGTTTTTTGAAGGGGGGGAGATGGTGGGGGTGTTAGTTTTTCTGTATTTTTTCAGAATGGCTTCTCACAATCAGTGTTACTTCTCCCTCACCACATAGTCATCACTATCTCTGGAAATAACATATAATAGTTCTCTTTCTAACCATAACCCAGAAATTGATCATTTTCAGCCAGATGGTTTTGGCTACCTGGCACTCTATTAACTCTGATAGGACTCTACAGAGACCTAGCAATCAAGCCATACTCTATCAGTTCCTGGATTGAGGTTTCTTTCAGTTTCTAGCTAATCATTATTCCAGGGGTTTTTTTGCTCAAAACCATGACTGAGTTCTCTTTGTTCTCTGTTTTTTTCCTCAGGTAACACAATTCTTATTGTAAAGTTAAACTCTTACTCCAAAAGAGCTATATATGCTGTGTGTGTATACATGTACAATATTTCATCCCAATAGCTTTTTTCTCTTTTCATTAATTCACTTCAATATTTTGTCTAATGAGCTGCCCAAATTTATTGCCCTTTGGCATAGTCCACATGTCTAAAGCAGACAAATTTATGAACATTAAAATCACCTAGTCCAACTCCCCTGCTAAAGCAGAATCACCCAGAGCAGGTCGCACAGGATCACATCCAAGTGGGTTTTGAATATCTCCAGAGAAGGAGACTCCACAACCTCTCTGGGCAGCCTGTCCCAGTGTTTGGTCACCCTCAAAGTGAAGAAGTTTTTCCTCATATTCAGATGCAACTTCCTGTGTTCAATTTTGTACCTGTTGCCTCTTGTCCTGTTGCTGAGCACCACTGAAAAAGAGTCTGGCCCCTTCCTCTAGACATCCACCCTTTAGATATTTATAAACGCTTCTCCAGGCTAAACAGCCCCAGCTCTCTCAGCCTTTCTTCATACTTGAGATGCTCCAGTCCCCTAATGATCCTCGTAGCTCTCCACTGGACTCTCTCCAGTAGCTCCCTGTCTTTCTTGAACTGGGGAGCCCAGAACTGGACACAGGACTCCAGATGTGGCCTCACCAGGTCAGAGTAGAGAGGGAGGATAACCTCCCTCGACCTACTGGTCACACTCTTCTTAATGCATCCACAATACCATTGGCCTTCTTGGGCACATTGCTGGGTCATGGATAACTTGTTGTCCACCAGGACTTCCAGGTCCTTCTCTGCAGAGCAGCTTCTCAGCAGGTCAACCCCTAACCTGTACTGGTGCATGGGGTTATTCCTTCCTAGGTGCAGGACCCTACACTTGCCTTTGTTGAATTTCATTAGATTCCTCTCCACCTGACTCTCTAGCCTGTCCAGGTCTCACTGAATGGCAGCGCAGCCTTCTGGTGTATCAGCCACTCCTCCCAGTTTTGTATCATCATCAGACTTGCTGAGGGTACACACTGTCCCCTCGTCCAGGTCGTTGATGAGTATGTTGAACGAGACTGGACCCAGCACTGACCCCTGGGGCACACCACTAGCTACCGGCCTCCAACTAGACACTACGCCACCTATCACAACCCTCTGAGCTCTGCCATTCAACCAGTTGATATGATACAGATGCCATGGTAGAGCATTCCCCTTCTAGAGTAGCAGCTGAAGGGCAGGTGGGACACCCTAAGCATCTCAAGTGGCAGTAGACAGTTATGGTTTTTTTACTAAAATAAATTCATCCAGGTTTGGATATGATCCTGGCACTGAAAAGCAAATGTGTGTAACAGCAAATTCTTAGAACATTTCCTGCCATTAATTTGACTCATTCCAGCCATCATTAATCTTGGACAATTCATGGCATGGTCTAGCTATTGAAATGGTACAGGGACCATTACAATAGACAATATGAGGATTAAATCACAGGATGCTTAACTGGCATAAACACATGCCAGTCTCTGCCAGGTGACCTCAATGCCCAGAATCTGCCTGGGCAGGTTTAATTTATTAGTATGAATGGAGCATTACTAATTGCTTATCAGAATAAATGAGCTTTGAATGTATTGGCAAATCCTCTAGTGATTGTAATCCAATCTTAGATGTCTACTCCATATATAGTTACTTCCATATATACACTTCAATTTATGTATCTTACCTCTGAAGAGCTTAAGTCCTCCTTCATGTCCAAAACTGTATAATATTCTAATGATGTATGTGGTCAAGGTACTGCAGCTGACCCGGACTTTTTCTTTGACATCTGATGAAAAATGTAATATGCAGGTACACTGCTTTTCATGGGCAGCCATGGTCAAATGCTGCTTGATCAGATAACTAGATATATAGGAGACCTACACTCTTCAAGTCAGCCACATTTTGTTGATTTATTCTGTGAAACTTCAATGACAGGCTGCTTTACTTCCAAATGGCTATGAATTTTTTACTTCCCATACATTTACATCCCAGCTGTTAAATGACAGTATTCAACATTCATTACTGACCTGTTATCTTTCATTGGTGAAGTATGTTATTCATATCCTTGCACGCTAATCAGAGAAATCTGGTTTATCTTCTTAATATATCCCACAGTCTTTCAATCTCTTCCCCATTTTCACTAGTCGACAAATACAAACAAGATACAGCTCCACGACCACAAGTTTTGCTTTCTAGCAAACATAAGAGTATTAAAATAGTATTTTGATCAGTTTTTCAAACCCTTTGAAACTTAGCAAGCAGAGCTCAGTTACAGCCATAAAGTTATTGGCTGCGTGCAAGACTCACAGATTATAAAAGCTGTACATTATTAATCACCCTGAAATTCAGCAATAGGAGGTAGTGAACTGTTCTTATCATCAGTTGTGAACAATGTTTATGTGCTGTCTAATTATGAGACATAATAACATTACTATGTAAATCAAAAGTCCATAATACTAATGAAAAATCCCAGAAGTTATGAATAATAATTAGAAATTTAATTCATAATAGAATATACTATTAATATTATTCATATTCATATCTGTAATAATGTAAAAGCTTTAAAGCTCACATATATTGTAACTGTAGTGGATGAGAAACATTCAGCTAAAAAATATAGCCATTCAAAAAGCTAATGGTATCTGGGGAACTTTGCAATTTTATTTCTTTTCTTTATTATTTGTACTAAAAAGAGTTCTGAAAAAATATTTACAAATTAATTTCTAAGGTTAGTGTTTTGGGGCTATTTGTGAAAATCGAATGCCTCAAGACTAAGAGTAATTTGATTGTTTAGAATATATTTTAACATTTAATAGGGAAAAAAAAGCAGCATGAAGGCTAATACACAGAAAAAAGATACATGGATATCAGGTTTTAGTTCTATACATCATCTACTTTAAATGAACCTCTATATATGAACACACAGTCATCTTGAAATTAACACAGGAAAATCTGAATTTCTATTAAGCCTAAACACATTTATAAATCAATTCTAATTAGTCCTGTTCTTCTAAATATGATCTGCAATACTAAGATAAACCTACCCATGGAGATTCATTAAACCTCAGAATTTTTGAACTGCGACTTCAATGATCTTCATTTAAGCAGCCCCCTACAGCTACTGACATAATTTTCTGCCCTGTTCCTTGAGTTTACTTAGCACAGAAAACTCAGATGGGATTATTTCAGCATGGTGATTGGTGACTTGACTCTGGTTCTTCTCCCTAGTCTTTCTCAACTTCTCTAAGAAACATACATGAACTGTTGGCCCAATCTTTTACAATTACATTGGAAAGAGCTGGGGGGAAAAAGACTGTACAAGTCTTCTACCTACCATTCTTCCATAAAATGGCTGGGTTTTGCAAGTTTTGTTTTTGTTTTTATTTTCTTTTCAGATAGCTGTGTACATGTATGTCTGATGACATCCAAGTGAAGGTGGAGATGCACCTTTAGAGGTGCCATGGTTCAGGACCTTGTGCAAACACTCGGTCTGGGAGGCACTCATAATCTTTCCCGCTCTGTTGGATCTAGAATGCGTAGTAATTGGTACTTCTGCATGCTGATCATCAGCACACGGAACCACCTATTCATAGAATAATATAGGATGGAAGGCACCTCGGAAAGTCACCTAATCCGATCCCTTCTCAAAGCCAAGCCAACTTCAATAAGGTTGTTCAAGGCCACATCAAGTGAAGTTTTTGATATTTCCAAGGACAGAGATTCCACAGCGTCTCCAGTCAACGCCTTCCAGTGTTTGGCCAACCAAACATTTTTCTTTTTTTTTTTCCTAATACCTAATCAGAATTTCCCATGATGCAACTTGTTGACCCTCATTCTATCACAATGCCTCTCCCATCAGGCAGTAATAGCCAGCAATAAGATCTCCCCTAAACCTTCTCTTTTTCAGGCTGAACAAACTTGGTTCTTTCAGCCTCTCCTCATTCATCATGTGCTCCATTTCCCTGATCATCTTGGTGCCTTTCCTCTGTAATTATTCCATTTTTTCATTGTCTTTTTGTTGTGGTGTGCCCGAACTGCATGCACTAGTTGAGTTGTGGTCTCATTTGTGTACAATAGAGGGGATCAATCGACTCAATTTTCTGGCTTTTGTTAATACAGCCCAGTATTTAGTTGGGCTTCTTTGTGGCAAGGGCATTCAGCTGACTTACATCCAGGTCCCTTCCTGTAATATTGCTTTCTACTCAACGAACAAGCAGTCTGTGCCATTACAGAGCATTATTCCATCCTAAATGAAGGAGTTTGCATTTTCTTTTGTTGAAGTTCATGAGAATCCTGTCTGTCAGAAGGCAGCAGGACCATGTCTGCTCTATGACAGAGGATGATCTGGGAGCCAAGGGTGACCCTAGCTCAGTCTGTGCCCTCACCAATTGGCACCCTTTCACAGGGTCTGAACAGAGTGGACAGACCCAGTTGCTGCTAACAAGGTTTATTGTCAGTTTCCAACATAGTAACTGAAGAACAAGATCCAGGGTCCACCCAGGAGACATGGCCAAAGACAGGACTTGAAATAAAGCTGTTAAGTAGGTCTGAGGTCCATCTGGGGAAACAAGGCCAAATAAAGGGATGAAGACAGGTACATGTACAGCAAACAGTACTGGTCCTAGTATTGATGCCTGAAGGACACCACTAGTAACCAGAGTGCAGTTGGATTTTCTGCCCCTACTCACAACACTTTCAGCCAGACAGTCCATCCCATTCTCCACCCGCCTTATTGTTTTCTGATCCATATTTCACCAATCTGGTTACCAAGAAATTACTGAGTAGCCTTTCAAAGGCTTTGACAGAGTCAATTTACAAAATCCACTGATCTCCCCTGGTCCACAGTGCGATTAATCTCATTAGAGAAGGCAGTCAGATTGCAGTACAGAGGCACAACTTGCCCTTCATAAATTTACACCAGCTCTTTCCAGCCATCTACTTTTCCTCCTTGCATTTGGAAATAGGTCCCCTCAGTCTCCATCAGCTCATGGAACACAAACTGCAACATTTTCTCCCAACACCAGTTTCAACTGTAGCTCCTCCTTATGAGAACATTTCAGATCTTTTCTGAGGTGAAATGGCAATGCTCCACTTCACAAAATTGGGCTTTTCCTAAGATATCCTTGAGAGTTTCATTCTGGTGCTAGTCACAGATTTAAAGAGAGTCAGAGAACCTAAAGGGTTGGTGGGGTTACCAAAAGATTTCTTAAAAATCAATTAGAACTCTTTTACCAGGTCCAAACACAGCAAGCTTTTCTCTGTGGGACAATGAGTGTGGATGATATTGTCCTAGCAACTGTGCACCTATGAAATCTGTTAATCCTTCCATCATACATCTTTTAGTATTTTCCATATGTATTTTCAAGTATAGTTAGCAGAAGGAAGTGTTCACTGCTGCGCTAGTCTACTAAACAGTCACTATCCTAAATGGTGCCATTGCAGTTAAACACTGAGTGCAGGACTACGTAGTGAGATGCAGAGTCTCAATTTGGAGGACTGTGGGAAAGGGAGGAAATAATTTAAAAAAAAAAAAAAAAAAAAAAGTGGTTCTCCTTCACAGAGTGACCTTGTTTTAATGTTCTCCATGCCATTCACCCTCCATAGCTGATCAGCCAATTCCATTTATCATTATAATTAGGCAGCATCTTGCCAGTTCAATCAGGCTCAATTACTTTAGGCCTCATTAGTGACTGACATACTATAACAAGTGCATCTTTGAATGAGCAAGGTCAGATAAAGAAAGTACAGTATGCAGCCAGCAAACACATTTATAGCCCATGACAATACAATGCTTTGGACATTGAATAACTTTGCATTCCCCCTTTTTGAGAAGGCATGAAGATAATGAAGCTAAAAGTAACCTTGCTTAGCTTGCATTATTGCAGGTCCTACAAGTTCCTACCAACTCTGCAGCTAAGCAGTAGTGATAAGAGAAAAAGCTTCAAATGTCTCAGGAAAAACTTTGGGGCTGTTAGGAAGTCTCAGTTTAAGTGTCAGGTTCTGGTTCTGGAGGACAGTAACTTCTCCGATGCGTCAGAGCAGCATAAGAACTTCAAAACTGTGCAGTGGTGAAAACTGGATGTTGAGACTGCAGCACTACAAATCCTTCTGTATTAGTGACAGCAGCAAATTGTTCGACTTGTAAAATATGGTGGAATGTAAAAGGAACAAATCATTGAGTCTATCGGTGTGTTCCAGCTATATATCTTTTTAGATATGACCAAAGCCCTTACTGTCTAATGGAGGTGATAGAATCACACCTATCACTGTTCCACAACTTTTCACTGGCACAACTAAAAGCAGTTTTACATGGCAAGAGGTTTCTTTTTATCTAACCTACTTCACTGCAAAAGTCTATTGTTTGCCCATTTGGTCATGCTTGCTCCTTAGCAGACAGTGGTAATCTTAAATCTTTTTTTTCCCTCTAGAGCACATAAATACAGCTTGCTTTAGTGTTGCTGTTTTATCCACAGAAGATAATACTCAGAAGATAGACACAAATTATGATCATTATTGTGCTTACATTTATTTTTATTCTGAATTATTTTCTTAGAATTTTGTGCAGTATGTTACATAATGTGAACACAAAAGTACTGATAAAGAATACATGCATCAGGTTTCTAGGATATCCTTTTACATTCTTTTAAATTCTGGTAAACATTGTTTCAAATGTCACCTATAATTTTAGGTTATATGTTTTGGATTTTGCATTAATGTATCAAGTTCTCCTCCAGTCATCATATTTAAAAGTTATATGAAAAACACCCCAGATCCACATAGAATATTCTGTAATATATTATGCATTAGAGAAAGAAAATAATACCTGTGGTGGAGTGATCAGTATGCATCCAAAAGTACAGGATTTGATTATCTTAACAGATACGTTCTAGGTCATTATTATCTGGTTCCCTTTTATTCCTCTACACAATATTTGAGTACATTATACCCAGAGGTATTTAATTTCATAAGCTGGCAGTGTGCTATGTGAAGTGTTTCTTTCATTTATTCTTATCTAATCTTTTAGTTATTTATTTATTTTCATAGGCAACTATTAACCATAATAGTCAAGTATTAAAAAACAGAAATAACAACATCCCACTCTTCCTTTCCTCCCCACTTGAAGATGAATCAGCTGAACTGGTTTATATGTTCTTGAAAACTTCACTGAGTGAAAGTGAATCAAAGGGGAGTATTTTGTAAATGAGTCAGAAAGCGGTTCAGACTGGTTATTCTCATCTTTTGCAGCAGTGAGTTCTCCAGCCTAAGCTGAGGTCTTAGAAAAATTCCACCTCAGATATTCATGAGATAGGGAGATTAGACGATGATCTCACAGCTCCAGCTGGTGTCATTGCATTTGTCCTTTAAATGGTTTTGATCAGAGACAAAATATGACATATACACTGCTCTGTAGTGCTATTCTGCACAATAAGCACCAATAGGTTGTTTCTGCAATGACTGCTGGAACAGGCATTACAAACCACAACAGTTTATATTCCCAAAACAGAGTTAGCCATTCCCACCCTCTTGAAAAGAAATGCAGACATTTACGTAAACAGTAAAAATACCAAAACACCAAAATCTTTACAAACCAAAGTATACCACCACATTTTTCTACCCTTGGACAGACAAAGAGGAAGAACTTTGTGGCAAGCATTAGATAAGTCATTAAAGGAACTCCTGGGAAATATTCAGATAGTACAGAAGTGAACACAATGGAGGTATATCAAATTAGGTTAGAGAAGGAGCGTTTCTTGTGGAATTATGAAGGCAAATTTTTGGTGGGTATGTAAGCACAGTAACTCATAACATCTCTCACAGACCCATGCAGAGCATTTTGGAGAATCCTTTTGAAAAGCCAACCGTGTCCTGGGCTGCATCAAAAGAGGCGTGACCAGCAGGTCGAGGGAGGTGATCCTGCCCCTCTACTCCGCTCTTGTGAGACCCCACCTGGAGTACTGCGTCCAGCTCTGGGGGCCCCAGTACAGGAGAGACATGGAGCTGTTGGAGAGAGTCCAGAGGAGGGCCACGAAGCTGATCAGAGGGCTGGAGCACCTCTGCTATGAGGACAGGCTGAGAGAGTTGGGGTTGTTCAGCCTGGGAAACAGAAGGCTCCAGGGAGACTATATTGTGGCCTTCCAATATATAAGAGGGGGTTTATAAGAAAGACAGAAAAAGACATTTTACCGAGACCTGTAGTGACAGGAAAAGGGGTAAGAGTTTTAAACTGAAAGAGGGTAGATTTAGATTGGACACAAGGAATAAATTTCTTTACAATAAGGGTGGTGAAACACTGGAACAGGTTGCCCAGAGAAATTGTGGATGCCCCATCCCTGGAAATGTTCAAGGTCAGGTTGGACACTGCTTTGGGCAAAACCTGGTCCAGTGAGAGATGTCCTGGCCCATGACAGAGTAGTTGGACTAGATGATCTTTAAAGGTCCCTTCTAACCCAAACAATTCTCTGATTCTATGACTATAGGATTCTTTGCTCACTGCAACCTCTTCCAAATAAGGTGTATGTGTTTGGTGGTTGTATGCTGTTTCAGTTTTGTAGAAAGGGTTCTCTCTGTGTTGCTTTCTGGTCAACATCTCATTAAAAAGCACTCAGGAATTTGGCAACTCACAAATCATATTTATAATTAATACTTTTTTTTTTCTTAAATATTCTTGAGGATCTTGCATGAAAACAGGGAAAACATCTTCTAGCAATATGATACATATATTCTAGCAATATGATTGCTAGAAGTGAGGATAAGGTTCTTACAAACTGCTCCTGCTTTTTTTCTATTAATCTATGAACATGTGAATGCAAAAGTAAGATTAAGGTAACCCTGGAGCAAGTCACAGCAGAAGCAGAATACAAATGATCCCAGTGTACATTTCAAACTGTGAAAAAAAATATTAGATTTTATAACAGAAAAGTCAATATTTGAAAGTGACAAATATGGCCCCTACTCATCCATTGCACATTTACCACTTTAGGGGTGGAGCTAACTTGCTTTTTCAAATGTGGATAACTGTCAGGATTCACAGCTTGCTGTGGCAATGTGATTTACAGTGATTCACATACTGATGTCTCCAAACCCTTACTCAGATCATTAAATTGCTCTTATCAAAGGAGGCATCAAGAATTTAGGTTTGGAAAGCTTCTGCATGCCCTTTATTATCTCTAATTCCTCAGGTAAAGCAGAGGTCAAATTCATAGGCTCTGAACTGTTGCCATCAATGATTCTATTCATCTGATGTAAATGAGATAGGCTCCTAGAAATGGGGCATTTGATATACCCTGCACTTTATGAAATGAAAGACCATAGGTGGATATGGGTCAATTGCTTTATGAAACGAGTTCATAGTTCTTTAGAGCAAAGGATGCTCTGTTCTTGCAGAGGCAGTCTTGTTTTACAAAGCAATTTATAGCTCAGGAAAACTGTGGGAGGTATGAACTTTATATTTACCTGCCATTATTTGCATTGTGTTTTTCTTCTCTATCACAGCCCACTCATAGTTATATTCTACATTAGTTCTTACCATACATGTCTGGGTGTCTTTATGTCATAATTTCCCATTGATACTATTGATTTACTTTCCCTATATGCTGCATGCTATACATAGAGTACCAGATAAAATTTGAGATTCTAAGTGAAATGAATTTAGTAGTTTTAGCTCAATCCTCAGCCAACAGCAGATAAAAACATATGCAACACTGCTCAGTTGACACAGTTTCTTTCATCTGTGCTGAGGAAATGCACTGGAACACATCCAACACTGACACTAAATTGATTTGCACCCTTGAGATGCTGGCTACTCCTGTCAGAATTGAGTTTGTTGACAGATGGCAGGCAGCATCGAGAAACTTTCTGTGGAATTGCTTATATGTTACCCAGAAATGGGTAAAAATCAAATAGGGGTATGGTGGTGGAAAGAAGGCTGAATAGCTGGGTTTATTACAGCCTCAGGTTTCTTCACTGACAAAATTTCTGGTTGCCCAAATGAAACAATGTACCAGCACTTTTTTCAGTTATTTATTATTTTTCTCTTTTATAATGTGGTTGCACATTTATTTTTTTTTTTTACGTGGAGAAATTAAAAAATATGTCTGACATAGGGAGGTTAAAGTGTGCATTTGGCAGGCAAAGACTATTTTGTACCATTAAAATTCTCAAAAATTGGAGATAGTACTATAAAAGTACGTTCTCTAGTATTTGAGGTAACAGGAAAATAATAGACATTAAATTTTCTACTTCTGATGTTAAAATTAAGACTTAGATTTGGTGGAAAATATTTTGTCTCAATGTAACTAGGGATGATATGTTTTACCTAGTTTCTATTCACAGCCTGAAGACTAATGTTTCAAATTTCTTTATTACCTTTGACATAGATACTGTGTTTCACACTCACATGCAGATTCCATAATCCAAAAGTCAGTTTTAAAATTGTCAAAGGCAAAATGATAAACAATATTTCCTACCTAATTTTTGCTGTTAAAAAATAAGAAAAGCTATCAGACGATTTCATTTCCCCATAGTGATATCAACTGTGATATCAAATCAAATTCTGAAGCTCCTTATTAAATTTATTTTCGATTTCAGCTAGAAAAATGGCACACAAAAAGCAAGGTGTTAAGTGACAAGCTAATGTGACAATTCTGAGGAGGGGCTATGAAATATTTTGGTAATATTTGGGAGGAATAACATGAGTTGACATCTGGCTTTATTTTGCTTATACTGATGGTTAATGGGGATATGGGAAGAAACATCCAGATCTCACCCATTTACCTCCCAAATACATTTTGTGGTTTAAAAAGAGTTGGACCAAGCTCAGACACTGCAAGAACAGGGGAATAGCTAGCTACTCAAGAAAGAGAGGATGTTTTGGTAAGAGACAAATAAAGAACAAAGAAAAAAAAAGAAAAAAAAAGAAGAAAAAGAAGGAGAAGAATGAAAGAACGAAAGAGTAATGAGATATGACAGCTGTGAGAGAGACTTGTCCATTCCCTTAGGTGTAATAATATCGACAAAATTTCATATATTCAAATAATGGCCCTGTTAAGCATTAAGATCCAAGGACAGATGGGATGAAGAGGCAAGGCAGAAAACTTTGAATTAGAGATCATATAACGTGTATATATATTCTGATGGAATACTGTCAGCCCCATTATTTGTTTTTGTTAATGCTCATGGAAATCATATAGGGAAATAGGTTGGCGAGACCAACTACTCTGCCTCCTGGGCAGCTTTGCTGACAGCTAGCTGCCTGATGAGTAGACTGCCAGTCTTTCCAGGACATCTGATTTCCCAGCTGTTCACCTGGTGAGCTGCTGGTCTCCCAGGCTCTCCAACTGGCTGCTCCACAAGCTCTCCAGCTGGGAGGGGGCTTACCTGGTGTCACAGAAATCAAGTTCTTTCACTAGAGTCTGCACTGGCTTGGGTCTGGGAGCACATATATTTTGGAAACTGAAACGTTCCCAATGTTTCGGCAGCCTGGACAATCAGTATTTCACTGTTCTCAAAACAAAATCTGTCAAAATTTGCAGAGTCACAATGAGAATCCTAGTTTTGTTGTTGCTGTCATACTGGTTTTCCTTTACAAAAGTGCTATTTTTTGTCCCAAATCAGGATAAAGAAAAAAGAAAAACACTCTGAATTTCTTGTCAGAAATTAATACCGTTTTCTTACCATGTCAGTGGTAGAAAGACATCTTGATTTCAGAGAATGGAGAAAATCAGAAACATATTAAGAATTGTTTCAGTAAAAGACTGTTCAATTTTTATTCTGAATGGTTTTCATTTCAGGGAACATCTTCTAAATTACCAGGGGTTTTGATGTTCTTAAGTAAAAAAAAATGAAATCATAGTCCCATGTGAAATTAACAAAAAGTAGCCCTGAAAATCACATACCTATAGTAAAGATATGTAAAACTGCCCTTGCAGGAGCACCTTTTCTGCCTTTTCTTGGGGATATGACGAGGAAAGCTGGTGGCTTTTCAGAGGTAGCTCTTAGTGTTTCAGGTCATTTGCTGGTTTAGACCAGTGTCTGACTCTGTCTGGGAGTTGCACTGGGCACCACTCCTTCTGCCAAAACAATTCAGAACAGGCTCGGAGGGGGTGAGATCACTAAATGCTGAATTAGCTCATACTTTCTGCAGAACTTTAAGGTTTGCATAGACACCCTCCTCAGAGTGATAGTTCATATTGATTTCTGACTAAAAAGGGCAGCTGCAAATGAGAAAAAGCACTACTGCTCCTTTTAAGTGTTACTCTTCCAACATGAACACTTAGAAATTAATGTGCTATTTTCTCACACCTCTTAACTTCTCTTTTCTCTTCTCACTTTTCCAGTAGAAAATGAGGGGGAAAGAATTTTCCCTTTCCAAGTGATTTCAATACCTGGTATTTCAAAATGAGACAAGTGGGTTTGGAGCTACTTTTGTATGCCAGGTTGCATATTTAAACATATAGATCTCGAGAGAGGATTCTCCACAATACATGGCAAAGCTTTACTGGAGTAATTGGTTCTAATTTAAAAAGGAAAAGCACTACTTGGTTGTCTGACTAAGGACATATAGAGGCATACTGAAATACCATAGGGTATGCAAGACACCTGAAGGGAATTGGCTGACCTAACGACACATGGATGTTCCCACACCCTTCAGAAGCAATAGAAAGGCAGTCAGGTCTTCCTCACAAACAGTAATAGATGCTTACCTATGGCTAGGCAACTGAGTTTGGACAAAATGCTATTTATCAAAATTCTTAGCTCAAACATTTTCTTTTTGTTCTGTTATTCTATCTGAACCCTAAAAACATGTAAGTTTATGCTAGTCAGATCAGAAACATAGTTTTGCAAAATTGTGCTTCCTCTCATAAAACCATGGTAAAATATGTTATGGTCCTATATTCCCTAACATTCACCTACAGAAATTAAACATAATATTCCCATATGAACTCACAAATCAATAAATGTAAAAGAGGTAATTAATAAGACCATGAGAAAGGTATGGAAATCTTCATAATGACTGCAATTAAATTTACCCTTCATCATGGGAAGGACCACTCCCAGTCACATGTTGACTTCTAGAGTTCTCTGCCCTCATGAGAGAGAGATATTTCCCAAAATGAAACATTGCATTCAGCTTAACTTGCACTCGTGAATGTATTCTGTTTGGATTTTTGCATTGATATACTGTATGCAAACACTAGAACCAACCAGCAAGCCATGAAATCCTTAGTGTTAAAGAAGTTAAAGAAGTCAAACTTGTGATATGTATTTACAGTGAGCCAGTACATTTCAACAGGCTTTTCCTCCAGCCTTAATAAGCATTGATCACAAAGCAGGTGGTTCACCTACGCAAGTTTTGGAACGCACTAAAAAGAGTGAGCCAAGGGTCAGCAGGCTTGGGATAGGAAAGCCCAGGTTGAAGCAAAGCTTCAGTCACATTAGTGCTATGTTCGTTAATGGGTTAATAAGAAGAATATCAGTGTGTATCGTACTTTGTGTTTCAGAACATTAGGAAAGCCACTTGCTTGCATGAAAAAAGAAAGGCTGTCCTTGTAAATAAAGCACAGTATTTTCATTCATCACTACATCGCGGTTCCCTACAGAAAGGACTGCAGTGCCTTGTGTGAGCACAAATGGTTATTACACAGCAGCATGGAACAGGGCAGTGAATATCTGTGGTGACAGCTTTCTGTATAATGCAGTTGCCTTAAGGTAGTGTGTGTGTGTGTATATATAGTGTATGAAATGACTGAATTGATAGTTTCAAAACCACTGCATTTGAGTTTTGACTGTGACACTTTCTGACCTTAAAAGTAGTTTAATATCTACAGGCATACAAAAGGGTTCGCACTTAGCCAACGCAGACACCAAGGTGCAGTAATTATGAGTTAAGGAGGTGAGTGGCTGAGGTACCTGACTGTGAACAGGTACTTTGGAAAGAGTCCTTTAAAATGGCAGAAAATTGCCTCAGACTTTTTTTCTGAATAAAAATAGCTTTTCTCATTTTCTCCATGAATATACATGCATGCTTCATTTTAATAACATGTCTCCATGAGCACTTGGGAAACATTTTTTTTTATTACCACTTCCAAACATTGCAGTCCTGAGTTGAAAAAGTAACAGGCAGAGAAACAATTTACTCTGTAACAATTTACATTTAAATTCATTTACAATAAATGCCCTTTGTGTGTGCAAGAGGTTTCAGTAACTGATGACATTCTATTGTACAAGAACACACAGCAAGTAGCTGTCTCATGATCTCCAAGCTGGATTGTAGGCGATTGGTTATGAATATTCATTAATTCCTCTGCCAATTTGAAATACCATTTTACAAGGGACCGAGCAGCTGCAGTACCTACCCAAGTCCCAGGAAGTTGATAAGAGCGAGCACTTTGCTGAACTGGGAAACGTGAATATCAGTATCAAAAGCAGTACAATATACAGCACAATATTTTATCCCTTTGATTGCACAGTTGAGGAAAAAGAACTTTAATTAAAGCCAGTAAGTGTTTTAGGTACTGAGAAACACTGAAAGATCTTCAGATATTTCAGTTTATCTTGTCTTTTAGATCACTAGTTACAGAGTGTGGAGTCATGCAGTGATTCCTTTAACTATCATTTTCTTAATATGTTTTAAAAATTACATTAATTAAAATATATTTGTATAGGAAATATCTTGGTTAACAGGAATGCTTCCATTTTTTTAGCTTGCCAGTGCGTTCTGCTGTGATGGAATTTGTGTGTGGGTTTGGTTGTTGGGTTTTTTTCTGTATAACAATACATTGTTTTTAATCACAGAACGTGGTGGGGAAGGGGAAACTGTGGAGTTGATTGTGTTGGGGGAAGAATGGAACTTGAAGGAAAAGCCAAGAAATAAATGAAAACGGAATGAGGCTACAGAAAACATGACTCTGGTGGGAGGTTCTGGGGAGACAAAAGGGGGATCATGTAGATTGATTATATGTAATGGACTGTGGACGGTTCTGAGGAAAGTAAGAACATGAAGGAATGCCAAATGAAAGTCAGAAAGGAAGCATGGAACAGGTGAGGGCAGAAAACTGGAAGAAAATAAGAAAAAGGGCTAGGAGAAGTCAATATAATCTTGAGGAAGGTGAGGAATCTCATTGCATTGGTTTGGATATGGGGAACATTACTCAGAGCAGCTGAGGTCAAGAACGAATTGAGAAGCAAGAACTGAAAAAAACACACAGCTAAAAACAATAGGCTTTTACAAAGCATTAAAGCAAAACATACAGATTTTTTTTACTTTGCTCATCTGGCAGTCCTTGAACTTTGTGAGAATTAATTAATTAGAGTAGATCTCCATTAATACAAAGAACTGTCAATCCATATGGTATCTTCTTAGAGAAGGCAAATTCACTATCTTTAAAACTGCTTTTATGACTTTTTGAAGATACAGAGTATCGTACGAGCAGTGGTAGGATTACAACAGGAGATTAATCACAGTGCTGAGAGATCTCCATACAGTCTCTCAGAGGCACCCCAAAGCTGCTTCAGGCCTAACCTTGTTTTGTATGAAGGTAACAAATATTCAAGCAGGGTTTCAGACACAGCAGCAGACTATTTTCCACGGACAGCATTCTCCAGCTGCACCCAAGCACGGTGCTAGTATGACAGTGGCAGCTCTCCACACCTCTAGGTGGGTTCAGAGGAGCTTTCTATTACGGGTTTCCTCTTCTTGAGGTCACTCGGGCAAAGTCAAGGCAGCCTGATCTAACAGTAGGTCCCTTGCTTTGGGAGACTACTCTTCAGGACTTCAAATGTGATTATAGTAACATTCAAGACAAGGGATATATTTTTGGTTCATGAGATATCACGTGGCTTTCTGAGTGGATGAGTGTCTTTTGGAGTGGAGAGATTCTCAGCTCGGAAGGTGGTTCAGGTGTGTGTCATGCAATATAGTCTGTCTAAGCTAGCCATTATAATGTAACCCAATGGCACATTCTTTTGATAGTTGATTGATTTTCTGCATATATCACTGTTTTCTTCTCTCAAAAGCCTGCAACACTGGGATGAGGTACTAAGGGCCTGTCTGGCAGACAGCAGCACCTGGGAAAATATATAACATTAAAATATACATAAAATGATTTTTTCTGTATTCTTACATAAAAGTCAAATAGTTGGCTCTCAAATATCATCTGAGCAGGACTTGGCACTCAGCTCAGACAAGCTACAATCATTTACCTATAAGTCAGACATTAATGGCATATGCTAAGATTGTAATGTTCACTTTCCATTTACACTTGCCACTCACTCTTACCATTTGTACCTTTCTCCTTTTCCCTAAGTGATAGTCATAATTCTCTCTTTGATGGATTCTGTGTGGTTCATCAGTCTCCATTCCCACTTCCTCCAGCCCCTCCTTCCCCTGTAAGGAGGTTCAGCAGAACTGAGAATGACCTGTTGTTGCAAGGGTAGATTATGACCTAATGTTCAAATATAGATTCTGAACTAATTGTTCAATCTACAGGTCATTCCAGAATTAATATCATAATATTCTCATTTTCCTTCAAATTTATAGTGTTTTCAGCGGTGCTCTCAACTTCCTGTGAATTTTTGTATTTGAAAAGTTATTGGATCCACAGGTTACCGTGTTGCATACAGACAAACAGAAATAAAAATTATTGAGTATTATTAGGCATACATAATTAGTAGTAGTATTGCAGTAGCATCAGAGGTTACACTTATACTAACAAAGGAAACAGACTGTGCACCATTTTCTAGCTTAGAAACTTACTAGCTTACACTTTAGCCTCTCCTCCGTCAAAGTGACATGGCCTTGTCCAGACTAATGGTTCAAAATGTCCATTGGTATATGAACATGCTAACACAGTCTAAATGACTGTGAGACTGGTTATTGCTACTCCAGGCATAGCTAGACAGTGCCAATCAGGGACCAAGCTCTTGTTACATATAGAAAAATATTGAGCAAACAGAAGCTCCATACCTTAAGGAGTTCGCAGTTTTCACGTATGACTCCATGAGCAAGGTACCCCAGGACAGCCTAAAACCTGATTTATGGCATGTCAAGGGTTCTTCAGGAATCTCTGAATAAAGTTGTATGAGAAGAATGCACACTTGCAGATGCCAAAACCCACTATAGTCCGCAGGCTAGCTATCTCACCATAACCTGCTTCTGTGTGTTCTCACAAGACAGGAAATCACAGGTAGATAAAGTAGATAGGTGGATAGGTCCATAGATGTAAATAGAAATGATACAGTGCTGGTCACCATAATAAGCTATGGTCTCAGTTGATGCACCTGACCATTTCATTTCATTTCATTTCTTTAGAAAAAGGAAAACCTGGAACAGAGAGAATTGTGGGGAAGTTTCTATCTACATAGGGAAAGTAGCTTCAAAGCGTGAGAGAGAGAGCCTTTGGGACTGCACAAAGATGCTTACGTGAAAACATAACATGAATGCAAAGAGTATCATTGCCCAGCCAGAGAGAAATGTCTTAACAATTTTGAAATTGATAAGGAAGCCTACTGAAAGGCTTAATTACGATTAATTAATGGTAAATGATAGTACAATTATATTTTGTGTTAGATAGTCCACAAAGGGCATGAACAAAACAAAAGTAGACTAACATGAGTTTGTGGATATAGAGCATTAGAAATAGAAAGACAGGATATAGAGAGGGATAGATACAAATAGATTCACTGCAGAATAATACAAGCAGATTTTCATTTTTGTTTTGCTACTTTTTACATATTTACACAGAGTGAATATAAATATATATACCTGTACATATATAAATATATATATACACATAAAATATAATATGTAAGGCACAGTCAGATGCATGTAGAAACACATGAAGAGACATAAAGTTTTTAAAAATGAATGCCAATCTTGTACTGGTAATATATATGCAGTTCTCCTAGATTTTGGCAAAAGATGCATATCTCAATATAGAATTTAGCTACAATTTCCATAGCACCTCACAAGCCCATATTTCGTAGTAATGCAATTCTTCTAAACATCATCATACATTCTAAAAAGATTTTTTCTTATCCTGTCCATAAAAATCTGCAACAGATAGCATCTAAAATGTTTACATTTATTTGGGAATGTTTTTCACACTATAGTTGTCACAAGGTCCCAATTATATATTCTCACTGCATTTCTAGACTATTGGGCTTTTCTAATTCCATACAAGTACTTTCCAGACTGTACTGAATACTAAACAGAATTGTACTCAAAAAAAAAAAAAAAAAAAAATCACAATTTTAGCTCCATCAGAGTGGGCTCCTTGGGATTTTTTCCTTGATACTTTGATTCTTATTCATTATTTGTTCATGAAAAAAATGTTTTCCGCGTGACAGCTGGAGTTGTCTCTATGAAACTTTTTTGGGTAGAGAATGGTAAGAGAAAGGAGTCTAGGGAAATTGCATGGAGGACCACAACCCTAGGTCCTGAAGTTATGAATATAAAGAATAACATATTCTACTGTATAACAAATATTCTTTTCTAAGACCATATACCTAGTCATTTCCATTAGGTCACTTTTTTTTTTTTTTTTACATTAGTCACTGTGGATTAAACAACATTAGCTTGAAAGTCTTTTGATGATGTACCCCAAGGAACTAATATCTACAAAGTGAGCATTAAAATATACAGTATGCATAAGAGACTGTAGCAAGGAATTTTTGTCCTATTTTTACATGACAGCAAGCTACAGATTTTAAAGTGAAAATCAGAAGTGAAGCAGGATTGCATGTAGGCATTGGGCCAAAACTGAACTATGAAAATTTAAACTCTTGTGTAGGCTGCAAGATTACTTTCTTCTCTTGATGGTGTGATTTTAGGACTTAATGTTTTCCCGTCATTGTTACCATAATTTTTATTTCAAGAGACAATTAATCTATTAAGATAGTGTTTGCTCTAACATTCTTATCATTGCAAGGGATTTCTTGTGTTAATAGAATACCACCTGGCAATATTGATCTGCTGAGACTTCAGATTTACCATTGCCTTTTCACAGGATTTTGTTCTGGGTTTTTTTTACCATTTTCTTCCCTTCTCTTCTGGGATATACTTTTTCAGTTCAACTGTCAGTCACGTGCAGGTCACCACCAGAAAACTAAAATAAAAATTCAGACACAATGACTGTGCTAGAAACCTGAAAACCTAGAAAACTCTCTCAAAATTGAGTTGGAAGTAATTGTTCCTTGCATCATGAGATCTTCGTATAAAAATTGGTATTCCAGTGATTATTTCTGTCCTTAATGTCTAGAATTCCATTGAAATTAATTATTAAGCATGAGCAGTGATTGAGGGAAGTGAGTGTAAACACAGGCTTACACTCCTTATTTATCCTTTCTGTGATGATAATGAACTCTGCATTTGTTAGACCTTGTATAATCCTGTTCACTTAACTGCATATGTAGATAAGACTCTTTATCTAGGTCTAAAATTGTGCCATCTACCCAAAAGTTACTGTCTTTTTTTAAGATACTGCTTATGCAAACAAATGAGCACAAAACCATTATTTAAGTGTAGTACATATTTAAAACAAGCTCAGTAATTACTAAAACATTTAAATAGAAAAAAAATCAGTTGCATTCAGTAGGATATTATATAAACCAGTTGCATCACTTAGTATGTGTGAAATAGAAGCAGAAACTGTTAACAGAAATTCCTACTAGTAAAGATACCATGTGCAGAAATCATTAAAGACTCACATGAGTTTCCAGCAGGTGATGCCTATGGCCATGTAGATTTACTTTTTCACTGACAGCAAGAGTACATAATTTGGCTTTGAGGTGATCTTTTGACCATCTCTCACACCTCCCATCATCACCTTTTATGTCAGTCAGATTCCCTGGTTTTGCAGAAAAGCTGCTTCTTTCTTTATTTTTTTAAAAAGGTTTCTCTTTTTAAAGCAAGGAGTACAGTTTGACTTCAAAGATTTTATTTAAGCAAGTTATTTGTTTGAGTTCTTAGGCATGGCCTCATTAAGCACCATGCTATTTCTTTATTTTATTGCTGATGAGCTTAATTGAAACACAGTGTGGCAGTACTGTTTGCAAAGTAAGGAAAACATTGTTTCTGCATCTCTGTGGCATGAACAGGGAATGGTTTCAAGGCAAATAGCAGAAACCTGTATTCATTCTTGCAGAGCAGAATGTGAGTGTTCATGGAAGGTGCAGTCATTTTTCAATATATGATTGAAGGGAAACCCCACAGGCAAAGAACATATTCCTAGCTAGCTGAGTACAGAGATCTTAGAGTGATAGGTGCTACAAAAGGTGTTATGACTGACAAACAGAACAAGCCAGGACTCTTACAGAGAAAATAATTACAAATTGTTCATGAATAGTTATTTCCTATAACAGTGCCCAGTTGCAGTGCAGGCACTTAAGGCTATTCATTGTTTATGGAACATCTTTAGAATGCAGAAACCTTCACTGAACAGCAGGCTTTTTCTGAGTGCCTACAAGGGCTTACCCTTTTCACTGCTACAATGAATTTCCTTAGTTGTTTTTTCAAAAATAAAAGGCTCAGTTGGAATTTGAGCCACTCTCAACAGTGTCAGAAATTATAAGTGTAGAAGAGGACTTAATCCCATGTGCATAGTACTTTTAATTTATTTTCAGAGTTCCTATGCCCTTCTGTTCTTTGCCGGTTCCCCACTTTAGAAGCTGACTAACTGTGGCCACATTTGCAAAGACACTGAGGCATCAAAGATATTACATTTCCACAATTTTCATAAAAATCTGCAGCTAGCAGTCCTCAAGAACACAAAATTAATGAGTCCCGTATTAGTTCACAGTGTGACTGCAAAACATTTTCTGAAAAAATCTGAAGAAAATGTTCTTAATAAATTCCACAGGAGAGAACTTTAAAAATTTAATCTCATTCTCCACTCTTAGGCACTGTGCAATGAAATGCCCATGCTTCTAAATGCATATATTTATTTGGAAGCTATCAAGAAAAACCTATGAGATAGTTTTCAGTTTTCCTTGAAACTTGTGCTTTTGGTCGAGGTCTTGTGTTTTTTCTTTCTCCTTGAGATGTTTAGATTGATAAACTGTATTGGGTTTGTGTGGCAAGGTTTTGGTAGCGGAGGGGGGCCTACAGGGGTGGCTTCTGTGAGAAGCTGCTAGAAGCTCCCCCTGTGTCTGACAGAGCCAATGCCAGCCGGCTCCAAGACGGACCCACCACTGGCCAAGGCCAAGCCAATCAGCAACAGTGGTAGTGCCTCTGTGATAACATATTTAAGAAGGAAAAAACCAACCTCGGAGAGCTTTTGCAGCCAGAGAGAGGAGTGAGAAGATGTGAGAGGAACAACTCTGCAGGCACCAAGGTCAGTGCAGAAGGAGGGGGAGGAGGTGCTCCAGGCGCTGGAGCAGAGATCCCCCTGCAGCCCGTGGTGAAGGCCATGGTGAAGCAGGCTGTCCCCCTGCAGCCCATGGAGGAAGGATGAGGGGGTGTAGAGATTCCACCTGCAGCCCGTGGAGGACCCCACGCCGGAGCAGGTGGAGGCACCTGAAGGAGGCTGAGGCCCGTGGGAAGCCCACACTGGAGCAAGTTCCAGGCCGGACCGGTGGACCCATGCAGAGGGGAGCCCATGCCAGGGCAGGTTTGCTGGCAGGACTTGTGACCCCGTGGGGGACCCCACGCTGGAGCAGTTTGCTCCTGAAGGTCTGCACCCCGTGAGAGGGACTCCATGCTGGAGCAGGGGAACGATGAGAGGAGTCCTCCCCCTGAGGATGAAGAAGCGGCAGAAACACCGTGTGCTGAACTGACCGTAACCCCCATTCCCCGTCCCCCTGTGCCGCTGAAGGGGGGAAGGTTGAAGCCGGGAGTGAAGTTGAGCCCGGGAGAATGGGAGGGGTGGGGGGAGGTGTCTTAAGATTTGATTTTATTTCTCTTTCCTCTACTCTGTTTTGCTTGGTAATAAATTAGATTAATTTTCCCTAAGTTCAGTCTGTTTTGCTCTTGATGATAACTGGCGAGTGATGTCTCCCTGTCCTTATCTCAGCCCACAAGCGTTTCATTATGCCTTTTCTCCCCTGTCTAGTAAGGAGAAGAGTGATAGAGCAGCTTTGGTGGGCACCTGGCCTCCAGCCAGGGTCAACCCACCACATAAACTGACTAACAGAGATACACAAGTCTAGCAGAGCAGTGCCTAAGTGATAATAGATAGGTTTATGAAGATATTAAGAATGAGAGCAAAATACAAGGAGACAGACAATATCTTTCAACAAAGTCTTCAGCAAACAAACAAACAAGCAAACCTGTTGCTGCAAGAGGAACCAGGTATATCAGAGTTCTGCCTGTTTCATGACACAGAGTACCCAGTACCTGCCTGTAGAGTCTGCCTGTAAAGTCACAAATGAAAGGCATCAACCAGTTAAACAAAGAAAAATAAAATCAATGCAGTATGTTAAGATGATGAATACCACTAGGAAACTTTACTGTGAAAAGCAATTCAATAAAGACATCCTGTTCAGAATCTCTATTTTGAAAAGGTCTGTTGTGGTGTAAGACTGAAAAAACATCTTTAGACATTTTAAAACATCAATTTTAAAACTTCCAAATTCTGATGGATGGGAATGTCAGTTTTCTCCATTTACAATCCCCTAAGTATTGTAGTCAGTTTAGCTTTAATTACGTTGATGAAGTTAGCTGTGTAGACCCATGACTACTCACCCCAGCACCCACTGTTGTATGCAAATATTCCACACTGTCAATGAAGGTATGCATAGGAGGGAAGAGAATTATGTCTGCCTCCACTCTAATTATCTACAAAGGTGGCAGGAGGAAGAGAGAGCAGTGTATAAGTTACTCTTCTGGAACGTGACTGCTCTTCAATACCTGTGACATGGTCTACAGTTTTCCATGGGATGGATTTTTGTCAAAGACAGAATTTTTCAGTCATGCCTGGTCTGATGTGACTTACCAGATATGGCATGGGTCCAGACCTGCTAGCCCTGCCAGCGAGCTCCTTATGGTGCAACTCAGGAGGCTTTCCACTGCAATACTCCAAAACCACCAGTCAATAGAGGTTGTTTTAGCTTAGACACAGATTCATGGTGCTCGTTAGGCATAGAAGCAGTTTGCATGAAGTAATGCATGAGCAAACAATTCTTCCTGGAACTGGGAGTGTGGAGGTGTCTAGAAGCAAATTCGGGTCAACTCCAAAAGCAGTTTCACCTGCTTTGTAAGGATTTTTATGTTATCTAAGATATTCCAATGCTTATTAGCCCAGAGAAAAGAGATATGACTTTAATAACTATTGTCTTAATAAAACACAATTAGCGGTGCTGTTCTACGGATGTGCTTCAATGACACCACTGACTCCATCAAGATCATGCTCTAGTACTTCCACAAAACAAAGTGTTTGACTGGCCTACACAATACAACTTCACTGGAGAGACATGGATTTAATGGATGGACCACTCAGTGGATAAGGAATTGGCTGAATGGTCGAACTTAAAGCATTATGGTCAATGGCTCGATGTCCAAGTGGAGACCAGTGATGAGTAGCGTTCTTCAGGAGCTGGTATTGGGACCGGGACATCTTTGTTGGTGACAAAGACAGTGGGATTGAGTGGATCCTCAGCAAGTTTGCAGATGACATCAAGCTGTGTGGTGCGGTTGACACGCTGGAGGGAAGTGATGCCATCCAGAGGGATCTTGACAGGCTTGAGAGGTGGGCCCATTCAACAAGGCCAAGCGCAAAGTCCTGAACATGGATCGGCACAATCCCAGGCACAACTACAGGCTGGGCAGAGAATAGATTAAGAGTAGCCCTGAGGAGAAGGACTTGGGGGTGTTGGTTGATGAAAAGCTCAACATGACCTGGCAATGCGTGTTTGCAGCCCAGAAAGCCAACCATGTCCTGGGCTGCATCAAAAGAAGTATGACCAGCAGGTCAAGGGAGGTGATTCTGCCCCTCTACTCCGCTTTCATGAGACCCCACCTGGAGTACTGCATCCAGCTCTGGGATCCCCAGTACCAGAAAAACATGGACTTGTTGAAATGAGTCCAGAGAAGGCCACGAGGATGATCAGAGAGCTGGAGCACCTCTCCTATGAGGACAGGCTGAGAGAGTTGGGGTTGTTCAGCCTGGAGAAAAGAAGGCTCCGGGGAGACCTTATAGCAGCCTTCCAGTACCTGAAGGGGCCTACAGGAAAGCTGGAGAGGGACTGTTTACAAGGGCATGTAGGGATAGGACAAGGGGTAATGGGTTTAAGCTGAAGGAGGGTCGATTTAGATTAGTTATTAGGAAGAAATTCTTCACTGTGAGGGTGGTGAGGCACTGGAATAGGTTGCCCAAAGAAGTGGGTGCCCCCAGCCCTGGAAGTGTTCAAGGCCAGGTTGGATGGGGCTTTGGGCAACGTGGTCTAGCGGAGGGTGTCCCTGTCCATGGCAGGGGGGTTGGAACTAGATGATCTTTGAGGTGCCTTCCAACCCAGGCCATTCTGTGATTCTATAATTCTATGATTTTGCACCTAGTCTTCTCTAGTATTTCTTACTAAGAGTCTGGTGTGAGGCAGCTGGAAGCGTTATATCTCAAAAATAAGGGAAAGAGATAAGGATATACAAATAAGAAATAAAACAAGATTATCAAGCTCTTCTTTACCTATAATTACTGATTCACTGTAGTTATCAAACTGTCATTCATGATGGATACAGTTAATTTTTGCTGTTTTGTATTTATATTGCATGTTGTCATTTCTATCATTAATCATAAACATAATTGTCATAAAAACAGAAATGTCTTTTCCCAAACATTTCATTCTAAAATATAATTATCCAGACTTCCTGCTGTTAATGGCATAGAATTCTAATTACTTCAAAATGAAGCCATAATTCATAAACTTCAGGCTTGTAACACACATGTTTACAGTAGATGGAAATTATTATAGAATATATCACTGTGGAGCTCTTATTTGCCACAGGCTTATTTAACTACTCTGTTCCTTAGTACTGCTTTTGTCCTATCCCATTAAGGAATGATAAAGTACTCAACTCCCTGTTTACTGGGAAGGATATGAACAGAAGTCCTCCTTCACTGACAATAGGCATTCAAATTTTCTGCCGGTAAATAAACTACATCTATGCATTCCTGTTGAAGTTGGAAATGATTGGAAATAGAAGCAATTTAATTAGCATCAATTAGTTCTGAGTCAGATAATTCTCACAGTGGCTAATGTAGATGAAAAATTGAAATTATATAAGGTATTGCAAAATTAGATAATTTTGCAAGAAATAACGAAGAAAGATAAAAATGTCGAATCAAGTATTTTTTTCAAATTTTTAAAGATAAATTGTAAAAATAAAGTGTTGCATACACAGTTTATTTTCATAGAATGATGCTTAAATTTGGAGAGCAAACACAATTATTAGCATGTGAAAATTATATTTTAATTCTTATAGGCAACTGCTTTTTATCATAACCATAATTCTTGAACTTCTGTTATTCTTTTCTAAAATTGTATCCTAGAACAGGATACCTGTGATAGAATTCTGTTCAGGAAAAAAAAATATTATCATTGGTTAAAGAAACAAAACAAAATGTAAAGCAATTCCCAAGAATAAATGTAAAAAAACCCCTGTAAGATACTGGAGCTTTTTTTTGTTTTTAAAAAAAAAAACCAACAATATTTTGTTCTAGTTTCTGGAAAGTCCTACTGACATATCTTAGTCTCACTTGTTTACCTTGGTCTTAATTCATGGCAAAAAAGAATATTGCAAGATTTGACATGTAGATATTATTCCATTTGCATATATGATTCCATTATTATGCATTTGTTTCGATGAAAAAAAAAATGAGAGAGAGGAAAGTATCAACAAGAAAATACCAATGAATGGATAACAATAGAAGATATGGAAGAGAATTCAATTTTGGAACAAACCGAGTCTCAACAGAACTAATAAAATAGAAGAACAGGAAAGTTTGCAGTCCTTTACTCTTTGTGTTTTGGAATCCAAGCCTCACATAAAAAATGTTTTCTGAGAAAGCAGATTATTGTAACCAATTGCAAGGCTTTCAGCAATATCTTCATAAATTAAATTTAATAAATGTAAAGATGTTCAATATTTTGAATACACTTAAGTCTCAGTTATACAAAAGTAGCTCAATTCTCCCTTCAGAGTGAGCTTATAGTGTTGTAAATAAACATTACATGTACTGAGTTTTACCATTCATCTTCTGAAGAAAACAAACAAATTGGCAAATGAATTAATAACTAAAGTTCTTCTGAAATGTAGAAGGATAGAAGACAGATGGAAATATCTTAAGTAGTAAGCAGAGAAAATCAGGTTTCCAGATAATTCTTAGATTTTAAAAAGGGAATAAAAAAAGCAAGATAACCAAAGATAATCTTGGTACATTGGATGGAAAATAACACTCTAATGTCTTTTGGTATTTTCTAACATTTTACTGAAAAAAATGTAAAAGATTTAAAATTTCCATTAGAAGCTCTGTCATGAATTATTCTTTTCACTCTTTGCATTGTTAAAATCTTCTTAAACAAGAAGATTCTTATTAGAGTACCATGAATCTATATTATAATTTACTTACTTTCATGACCCTGGTAACCATAGATATATATCCTATTGCATAAACATCAGCAGGATTTTGAACAGTCAGAACATGAGAATTAATTTCTGTGAAATGTTATGTGCTTAATGCACTAAAATGATAATTCTGCGTTTAGAGATCTCCGTGAGTGAAAGATTCAGCTATGCTGTGTTTTGAAACACTGTGTCTTACCTACTATATTATATAATATTGTGTTTGTTTCATGGTACTCTGCTGGGGAAAAGAGAGGGGAATGGAAAGTAGGCTCTTGAAATTGTCTGTTTTCTGTCTGGTTGCTTATTTAGAGCACACGTGTAAAGTTGTGTGGGATGTAAAGAATAAAAGAAAAGTAAAGGGTGTGTGAAAGGTAAAGGAGATGTAGAAAGTACAGGAATGTACAGAAGGCACAGAAGATACCTGAACTGTTAGGACATTTGGTGTGTAAAGGTGTGTAGTAAACAGCTATTTCATATTAAAGGAATGAAAATAAAAAGAAAATAAACGACACCCACCCCCAGACATATTCTAATAAACAAGAGAGAACAGAGATAATAGTTGTGGTGGGTTGGCCCTGGCTGGACACCAGGTGCCCACCAAAGACGCTCTACTACTCCCCTCCTCAGGTGGTCAGGGGAAAGAAAATATGATTAAAGCTTCTCCTGTCCAGAGCCTGCTCCAGTGTGGGCTTCCCATGGGGTCATGGCCTCCTTTGGGTGCATCCACCTACTCCAGCGTGGGGTCCTCCACAGGCTGCAGGCGGATGTCTGCTCCACCATGGACCCTCACGTGCTGCAGGGGGACAGCCTGCCTCACCATGGTCTTCTCCACAGGCTGCAAGGGAATCTCTACTCCAGCACCTGGACCTCCTCCTCCCCTTCCTTCTTCCCTGACCTCGGAGTCTGCAGAGCTCTTCCTCTCACATATTCTCTCTCTTCTCTCTGACTACTGTTCCCCAGCAGGTTTTTTTCCTCCTTCTTAAATATGTTATCCCAGAGTCCCTACCACTGACACTGACAGGCTCAGCCTTGGCCACTAGTCTGTCTTGGAGCCAGCTGGCATTGGCTCTATTGGACATAGGGGAAGCTTCTAGCAGCATCTCACAGAAGCCATCCCTATCAAAACCTTGCCATGCAAACCCAATTCAGTTATGAAGACTTGAACTTTCATGTCCCTGGGATTGTTGAGTCATCAAAGCCTTGTTGAAGGTTCAGCTAGACCTGTAAAGAAGGCGGACACAAAGTATCACGGGAAACAGCAAACTTATTTTGAGATATCTAAGGGGGGCTCATAATATTATGTAAAGCTTAATGTGAGATATTTTAAGGAGTCTTAGGGTGTGTCCAAAACATACTGTGAGATATTTAGGGGAAGGACCAAAAGTAGGAAAAGGAAGGAGTCCAGGTGGATCTGTATCTTTGGTGTTCGCATTCAACCTCATTGCTGGTTGGCCCTACACTGGATCTAGTTACCCTTAACATCAGCAAGTGTAGCAGAATAGTGGTCCAAGGCTTGGGTTGCTGTTTTCAAACCCCATGGATTCCTTTCAAGAATAAAGTGATGAAGATGGATTCCTCTCAAGAATGATGAATGATGTACTAGAAAACTGGTTTCATATGTGTTGTGATTTAACCCAGCTAGGCAGCTAACCACAGAGCCACTTGCTCATTCCCACCCAGTGGGACAGGGAAGAGAATCAGAAGGGTAAAAGTGTGAAAACTGGTGGGTTGAAATAAAGACAGTTTAATAGGTAAAGCAAAAGCCAGACACAAGCAAAGAAAAATAAGGAATTCTTTCACCACTTTTCATTGGCTGGCAGGTGTTCAGCCATCTCCAGGAAAGCAGGGCTCCATCATGTGTAACAGTTACTTGGGAAAACAAGTGCCATTAATCTGAATGCCCTCCCCTTTCTCCTTCTTTCCTGCAGGTTTTATTGTTAAGCACAATGTCATATGGTATGAAATATCCCTTTGGTTAGTTGGGGTCAGCTGTCCCAGCTGTGTCACCTCCTAACTTCCTGTGCACCCCCAGCCTACTAATTGTTAGGTAGGTGTGAGAAGCAGGAAAGGCCTTGATTCTGTGTAAACCATCCCTGTATTATCAACACTGTTATCATCACAAATCCAAAACATAGCCCCATACAAGCTACTATTAAGAAAATCAACTATTCCAGCCCAAACCAGTGTACTATCAAAGGTCCACACTTGCACTGTCAAGTCAGGTCACTATATTCAATGGATTTCTCATGAGACCATTGGAAGCAAAATAAAATTGTTATCTCTAATATTAAAAAAGGAAGGACGAAGGGCAAAAAAGCGGAGTGATTTTCTTACATACATCATAGTAGAGCAATAGGCTTTCATGGGCCAATTTTTGGTGTCTGCTGCAAAATGAAAAGAATTTTCAGGGGGTATAAAAGCTTATGTTGGTTCAGTACTTCCTGTCTTCTAGATGTCCTCAAACCATTACTCAAATGCAGTTATCAAAGAAAATACTATCTTGATGAAAACAAGACACATCTTTCACATGATGAAAACAAGACACATCTTTGCACATCTTTAATGCAAGTCAATTGTTTTTATTATCTCAGCTCCTTGTACAACAACAAATTGAATGCTTTTTAATTTATTATTTATACAAAGTCCCCTAATGAGGAAAAACAATCACTTCTATAAATGTTATACTACTGATCTTTTATAATTCATAACTTTCTTTCACTAATAATAGTATTATTTCTGGCATCACAGTGAATTGCACATCTGTGCAGCTTCAAATCAATAGTATATATACAGTTTCTAAGTTGACAGTCCAAAAATGTGCTTAACTGTGTCCATAGTACTTCATATTCTGTATGCAGTTCATGCTCTTCATGCTCTGCTAGGCTTTTCATCCTCCTTTAAACAGATGCAACTTGTATATTTTTTCCCAAAAACTCTTACTTTTTGCCTCCTGTTACACATGTTGTGTCCATATGTGGTTTACAACAGTATGCCTGAGACTTCATCTAACAGTCTCATAATTATCCTTGCCTACTTGATTTAATGGCAATATTAAAATATTGAGTGTTTCGAAAATAATTTCTTATAGTATGTCATACATGTCTCCATACATAACTATCCAGTCTAATCTATTCATCTATTCAACAAAGACAGATAGGTACTTCCAGAGCATGGTTGACCCCATTCTAACAAAGCTAGCTAAGACAAAACGGATAAATCGCCTTCTAAAGGTGTCAATCATTCTCTAAGTAACTGGTGAGAAAGTCCAGGTGACTTGACTAGACACTTAGTTTAAAACACTGAGATGAACCTTATATTCCCTGTCAATGTGGGATGCTAACTGGCCGTAGCTATCAATGTATCAGAACATCTCAATCAATGCCAGATGCCTGAGCATGGCTCCCAAAGAGTCTAAGAGTTGTTGTTTATGTCTTCCAGTTTACCTCCACAGCAGAAGGAGGCAGCCATCTCAGAAGTCAAACCTAATTCTAAAAATTTAAAACTAAAAGGTTGATTTTCTTATGCTTACAAAATCACTAATAGTACATATTGGAATATGAACTCATTCACTGCTTCTCATCTTTCCCTTTGCTGAGTACTAGGCATACCAGAAGTACAAGGATGTATTGAGTTTGTGTGGCCAGGGTTTGGTAGCAGGGAGCTACAGGGATGGCTTCTGTGAGAAGCTCCTAGAAGCTTCCCCTGTGTCTGACAGAGCCAATGCCAGCCGGCTCCAAGACAGACCCACCGCTGGCCAAGGCCAAGCCCATCAGTGATAGTGGTAGCGCCTCTGGGGTAAGAGAGTTAAGAAGGGAAAAGAAAAACACCTGTGCATCAGCAGCAGAAGCCAGTATAGAGGAGACAGAATATGTGAGAGAAAGAACTCTGTAGACAGCAAGGTCAGGGGAAGAAGGAAGGGGAGGAGGTGGTCCAGGAGCCAGAGCAGAGATTTCCCTGCAGCCCATGGAGAAGACCATGGTGAGGCAGGCAGTCCCCCTGCAACCCAAGGAGACTGATGGTGGAGCAGATATCCACCTGCATCCCATGGTGGACCCCACGCTGGAGCAGGTGGATGCACCCAAAGGAGGCTGTGACCCCACGGGAAGCCTGTGCTGAAGCAAGCTCCTGGTAGGACCTGTGGCCCCATTGAGAGGGAGCCCAGGCTGGAGCACGTTTGCTGGCAGGACTTGTGACCCTGTGGGGGACCCACGCTGGAGCAGTCTCTTCATGAAAGACTGCACCCCATGGAAGGGACTCATGCTGGAGCAGTTCGTGAAGAACTGCAGCCTGTGGGAAGGACTCATGTTGGAGAAGTTACTGGAGGACTGTCTCCTGTGGGAGGGACCCCACGCTGGAGCAGGGGAAGAGTGTGAGGAGGAAGGAGCGGCGGAGACAACGTGTGATGAACTGACCGCAACCCCCATTCCCCATCCCCCTGTGCCACTGAAGGGAAGTAGGTAGAGAAAATCAGGAGTGAAGTTGAGCTCAGGAAGAATGGTGGGGTGGGGAGAAGGTGTTTTAAGATTTAGGTTTTGTTTTTCATTACACTCCTCTGATTTGATTGGTAGTAAATTAAATTGATTTCTCCAAGTCAAGTTTGTTTTGCCCATGATGGTAATTGGTGAGTGATCTCTCCCTGTCCTTATCTCTCGTCCCAGGAGATATTTTCTCTCCCCTGTCTAGTTAAGGAGGGGAGTGATAGAGCGGCTTTGGTGGGCACCTGGCCTCCAGCCAGGGTCTACGCACAGCACAGGGATAGTAGGCTCATAACAGTGCTGACTTTATCTTATTTTTCCTTCTGTCTTTACCTCCTTATCTTGCTCATCATTGAGAAAGTCACTATTTCAATTGAATAGTAACATAAATGACTAAAAGGTGCTGACTACTCACACATTGCCATAAATGAGGTACAATGGTCAAATAACAAGCAAAATGCAGTAAGGTAGTTATGGGGTCTTCACTTTGTACTTTACTTTAGTGCCTCTCCTGTATATTCTGTAGAATATGACAGGCTGTTAATCAATTAATTATGGGGAATTTATCGTTGCACTACATTTGTAATTGTTTTTCATTTTTGCATCTAACGAGGAATTCCACTGTTATGCATACCTACTGATCAGCCCCTGCCTCCCCTGAAAATCATGTGCAGTTTGATTTTGGGGGATTGATTTAGATCTATTACTTTAATGTCCATCTCCATTTGATTCCCATTACTGACAGCTTGATAAAACATGGATTAAGATTAAAGCAGGGAAAAAATGTGTTAGTATACTATATAATAGTTGAACCTTACCAAAATATGGAAGCCCATAGCTATACCATATTATATCAAAGAAGCACCCTCTTTCCTAAACTTACTGTTATGAGAAAATTTTGCATATTTAAAAGTACCAATTTAGAGCAAACTGTAGAATTTGGAGAGCAAAACCTGGTTTTGAGTGAGCTCTAAATACAACACTTTCTGACATATTGCCATAGTAGATGACACCTTTTCAAGCTTTTGATTGTAAAATAGTAGACATCTTTAAACACAGCAACATTGAGAGAGATATCATGTCACTGAGATGTTTGCTCTAAGTGGTTTTATATTAGAGGTTTGAGTAGCTGGGCACGATGCATCAGTTCTGAGAAGACTTAGATAAATAGGACAGCTGAAAAAACCACAAAATGAAACACAGAAAAAGTCACTTTTAAAGTTTATTTTTGGACTAAGCCTATAGCTCAGCATACAGCTGGGGCTATGTTTGAACCTCAAGTTAGTTTATGTTATTTATGTATGTATTGGGCCTGGCTGGGATGGAGTTAATTTTCCCCAGAGTAGCCCTCATAGTGCTGTGCCTTTTATTTGGAGCTAGAATGGTGTTGATAGCACACCTGGCAGCCACCCAAGGTCAACCCACCACAATGTAAAAAGCTATTTGGAAAGGTATTTAACTTTTTATTTCCTCAGCTACATTTTTCAATAAGTCTTTTGTTCACAGCTCAGATTTTAAAGCTAGGTTAGTAGCATACAGGGGTATCTGCGGATTTTGCTCCCCCCTCCCCAGGCTTGTATATTCAGAGCTCAGAAATGTATCACAGCTTTCATTGAAAATACGACATAATCACAAGTTGCTCATAAATCCATTTGAGCTAAGCTTCTTACTTGAATATCTAAATATGTTTGTAGGGAACACAGTTTTGAGATCTTTATTTCTTTTACAGGAATACTGCAAAATGATAGCTGAAGCCAGTTCACTCAGATTGCATGTCAGGGACAATAGAATTCTGTCTTTACATTCTTTTTTTCAGACTGATTTGTTCTAGAGAAATTTCTGCCATAAAACAAGCCATTAAATATGAAAATTCCTTTCCAATTGGTTTAAGTTTCCATTGGTTTAACTTAGGCAGACCAGGTCTGAGGGCAGGGGTCCAGGTTATGGTCCATTTAAAGGTCTGGGCTGCTCATCTCTCACCCCCGCAAGTGACTCCCTGCGGTAATATCTCTGGGGCTGGAAAGGAAAGCCTGACTGCAGTAGGGATCGGGGCTTTGGCAGGTGGGGAATAGCCAGCTTTTAACAATTTGAATAAACTCATCTCACTCCCCAGCCACTGAATACTTCTTCTCTAGTTAGTGGTTTCATTAAAAACCTCTGCTCTTCCTTCAAAAGAAGTGAATTAAGAGCACTGTGTTCCATAGCCTTTCTGGAAGTACATAGTAGAAGGCGGCTATTTTTAATCTTTACGTATAGTTTTAATTATCAAATACACTCAGTCCTTCAGAGCTACTGCATAATAGCTAAATACAATTTAATTCTTGTTATTGATTTAGAGGTTCCATTTAAGTCTTTAAGATATTTTCTTGGGTTTATGACAACATCCTGAACCTGATTTTAGCATTCATCTGTCTACAAACATCACTAACTCATGGTAGGATTCCTTCACTATTTTATCCTTGACAATATTTTTCTTTAATCCACTGCTATAGCCATGCTCAGCTCTAACATATAGAAGTTTTTAGTGCAACAGTCAAAATGACTTAAAAAACCAAACAACAGCTTGCCTCAAATCGGCATTCTGAATGGCATTTATTACTGTTTTCACCAAAACAAGAATCTGAAAATATGATTGATTAATCACAATTTTAATTGATGATTGAAATAAACAATTTCATACCACTTCAAATGGAATTATTTGATTTTAGGTTCTTGAAATAATTTTCAAGATAATGAATAGCTAGATTAAGAAGAGGAAGAATAATAATAATAATAATAGCCCATCTATTGCACATCATCTGAGTATGAACGTAACCAGGATATCCAAAAGCGATGCTCAGTTTTGACTGGATTTCAAACCCTGTGAGGGCTTACAGGAGTAGTAGCTATCGTCATGTAAAGACATAGGTAGTCACAAGGGTGGGGACTGGACCTTGAATGTCTCACAGTGTAAGTGACATAACATTCACTCTACACCTCATTTCTCAGAGTCTGGCGCTCTATTTTATAGAATATTTAAGCAGCCTGTGCTGAGTGGACTGGAAAACCAGTGGAGATGCCTACTGCACCAGCAGGAGTTGAGAGAAGCATATGAGTGCCTTCAGTCTGCTGTTGGGTGAAAGGAGACTGCAACCATCTCCTTCAGATAAGCTTCTGAAACTGCCCTTTCTGAGTCTTTCCCACTCAAAATTATGCAGTGAAGGAGTTCCTGAGTTCATGAGCAATTTTAGGACTATAGCAACTGCATTTCCAGCTAAGAACCTTTTCACCAAAATGTTCTCAAATACACTATTGTGCTCTACACAGTTATTAGCTCTACCTGACCCTAGACTGTTTTTTGGGTTTGGGTTTTGGGGGGGTTTTTTGGTATACATATCTTTCACTCAGAAGATTTATGATATTGTGTATCATTCCATTTAGTATTATAAGCAGCTGATACTCACCCTTTACACATACTATTGGCTTTATTAATAATTCTTAACTTATTCTTCTTCAATAAACAAAGAATTGAATAGGCAGTTCCCAAAGTTAGTGGCTTGTAGGTTTTAGTTTGTTTGTGGGGTTTTTTTCTTCAATCTATTTAGAAGGTACTTAAGAAGCATCTTAAAAGAAAGCTTTGGCAGGCTCATGATCAAGCTACTTGAAAAACTGAGCATGGTTTTAGTTCTGCTCCTCTTCATATGAGCCAGATTTCTTAAACACAAAATAATATAGAAGAAGAGTAACTACTTGTTAACGTCTTTTCTATTCCTGAGCATGGATGTTTCATCCAATCTTCCACATTGCTTCTGTCCTCAAATTTAAATGAAAACAACTTTCACTTCCATAAGTTTGTACATTTTGCTGCTTCTGTATAAAGCAGTGTCTCTTGAAAAGGATGCATTCTCTGTAAGAGTTAGGCCAAGATCATTCTCTCTGCTACACTGGAGCTTTACCATTTCATCTCAGTTGGGGATCACCCCTCAGATTTGTAACCTGAATCAAATATGACACAGTATATGTGTCCACAAACTTTTTGTTCTTTTCCACACTAGGAAAAACCAAGTCCTTTAAAAACAAACAAACAAACAAAACAAAACAGATGTAGCATCCACTTGGACTACAGGAGATCAAAATTAGTTTCTCTGCTTTACTTTTGTCAGGACAAAAATAATTTTAAACTTTGGTAAAAATTTAGTGTATAAGCAATGTTATACATGTGCATAAGCACATGCATACAGAAACATACATGAACAAATATAGGGAAAGTAATTTCTGAAATATGCATATTCTTCCTGAGAATAAAAAGGCTTCAGGGAACATTAATGCTACTAACATGAATATGGAGCTTAGGTATTAAAATTCATGAGGGCCTGTCAACTGAACTGATGCAAACTCTATTTGCCAGAAACACATGATGACATTGCAAGCTGGCAAAGATGAAAGCAGCTCAAGAAAGCTCTTCTTGGTGCTATTTCATCCCCCCTGAATGTCAAACAAGCTGTCTTTCACCAATCTGGAGCTACATACAGAGCATAATTCTGCGCTATCTGGTGAAGGTGTTCTCCTGAGCACAGGGGATGTGCCTCTTTTTCTGCTTCCCAGACACCAGACGGCCCAGGATTTGGAATGACAGTAGGCTGCCAACCAAATTCTGTGTTTACTCAAACATACGTTGTCTTCTCTTCCACATGACTTGTAGTGAAATTTAACAGGAGTCATCCATATGTTCACATTCATATTCCACACAATACTTGCACGGAATATCAGCAGGTCCCTTTCAGAAAGTTCTAAATGGCTTCCCTAACAAGGGAGGCGCTATCAATGCAATACAGAAATTATCTGACAGAGTCACCATCCTGCTAACAGGACTTTGTCAGTCAATGTAGGGATTCAGTGTAAGGGCCTATTCAAACATGGCTGTCATGGTGAGTAATTCAAATTGTGGACCATTTAGAGTTTATACCTTACTGGAGAAGTTTATTCAAAAATAGTTTAAAGTCTACAGCTTTGTTACTAACAAATTTCTTACAAAAATCAATGAATCACTGTTCTCTGCTGCAGCAAATCCTGTGCAAAACATGATATATTAAGTGCAAACATCTGGTACGTCTGAATTCACAGATGGTAAAGATGCTGGACTAGAAAACCTGGAGTATTTTTAATATAAGTTTTATTAAGTTAAAGTATTACTTCTCTCATCTAGAGATTTTGCTGTTTTGTTTTCATGCAGTGAACCACACTGAAATTACTTTTTCAAAGGCCCTGAGTTTTTCAAAAATTTCTGGGTAGTGTTTTTCACTGAATACTAAACAGATGCTTGAGTGAACCATTCTTTGAACGAGACATTCTGAGGCACAAATAAGAATCATATCTTTTCCTTCTTTCTGTCTCTTCTAAGCATTCAGTTACACTGAGAACTTCAGATAGCTCATCTGATAGCATCAGTAGCCTGGATTAGTAATTTTTCTTTTGCCTCGTAGTCAGTGATCACAGGTAAATTTTATGGCCAGTGGTATACAGTTCTAGAGACCTCACCATGCTGAAAGTCACTGAAACCTTCCATAAAACTTGATGCCCTATCAATGCAAGGGAGAATTCTGAAAATAAAAGGGATATTTTTTAAGTGCCAGAATAGTGAATAACAAAGAATGAATACCTGATAAGATGAATGGGTGGGGCTGAAGGCATGAGTTCCCTTTTATGTCATCTCCTGGAACAAAGGTTAGTCATATTAGATAAATTTCACTGTTTCCAGCTCCCTTTTGACATGAATCTACATCTCAGAAAAATAATTAATTGTCACTGAATTTATCAATCTTAGATGTGAAAAGTTGAAAATCCCTTTTGAAACAAATTCTTTCTGACCTATAAAAAGGAGCAGTGTAAAATGAGCTTTACTAAACAGAGTTAAGTCCCTTATCCCCCAAAATGTCAATTATCATTCACATTTATGGAGTAAGAGAGGAGACAGATGTTCTCAGTCTATTCTCATCCTTACAAGTTTAAACTTTAACATCTATAACTCTGTGAAAGCTCACAACAAAGATAATATTGGCAAGCAAAGTCCTTTATTTGGATCAAATTTTCACATGGCATCATATGGAAAAATAACATGCCAATGCTAATGACATTCCATAAGAGAATCATCTTTTGGTTTACGCTGTGAATGAGGTAGGCCATATTTGCACATAAAAGGCCAATATGAAACAATAAGCAGCTGAACTGATTGATTTGTCCTGCGCCTGAAAGGATGTAAATAAATAAATATGGCCAGCATTGCAAAATTCACTTTGGTTTATATTCTGTGGCATCTGCAGGTACAGGGAGGACTGAGATGCCATGGACATAGATGTCATACAAAGATAGTAGCAGCACTGAAGTATTTACAGTTTGTATTTCACACAACATGAAATGAATATGATCAGCAAAGAGTGAAGGAAAGGACAAGCAGGGAAATCAAGAAGAATGGCACCCCGCCACTCACAGGCTGCATTGTCACCTCCAGATCATTTGTATAGACACAGACACACACACGTGACACCACTCCCATTAAAGCATTTAATTTATCTATTTTCAGTTCCTATGTTCAGAGCTTTAATTTTCCATCATCACCTATATTTTCTATCTACAAATGCCAAACAACGCAACAACTCACCAAGTGTATCTTCGTTCCCCTGTGCATATCTTATGCAATGTAGCCCTTCAACAATTTCAAGCACTTTCTTCTAAAATCTGCTGAAGTTAGCACGTATTCCTCTATTCAAATCTGTTTCATTGCTTTCTGGGATCGTCATTTGGCTGTGAGCTACTACAGTCCCAAGTAAGTACCAGATACATACTTGGAGTTTGCAGGGCGATAGGTAGAAAGGAATCTCAGAGCTTCTTGATCAGAAGCCTGAATATCAGAATCAAGCTCTCAAACTATTTTTTTTTTTTTTTACACAAGAGGAAGCAGAGTAGGATGAAAATACAGTAAGAGGCTTAGTTTTCCAACCCAAAAGTTTAGTTTGCCTATTAGATTTCATCTACAAACAGGAAAGGGAAAACAGAGACTGCAGAGCAATTCAATGCAGAAAACTAAACTGAAGGTGGTGGCTCCTCCAGCAGTTAGATGTCTTAAGTTATGGTATGCAAATAAGCACTCATTCCCAGAAACAACAATTTGACTTTTATCTTAGTGCTCTGGATAGGACAATGATTAATTAACAGTAAGAGGGACAAAGCACGAGAAAGAAAAGAGGAAGAACATGGTCTGGTTAATCAAGTTACTGTGCCATATTTAGACATATTCAGGCTGAAATTACATAAGCATATATATGTCTATAAATGCAGACATACAAATGCACATATGTATACAGGTATGTATTTGATTCAGAGATAAAAAGTAATCTATTCTGTGTTGTCAAAGTAAAACCAAGATAATTTCGGAATATGGGTATTTATCTGCCTGGCTTTTTCATGCTATAGTACCCAAGAGCTGCATGCACAACCACGGTACCTTGTGTCCAGCTGTGGGCTTTTATGTAGTTGAAAATTAGGTTTCACAGTTTCATTTGAAACTTTCACAAATAAGGAAACATTGTCTAGAGTAGCAGAATTCATGGTGAGTACAAATAAAGAAACAGCACAAGGTGTTCTCTTTCAGACCAATTTCTTGCAAATAAGTATTTCTGCCCCAGATTTTCTTACAAAAGACAGGGCATCTTGAACACATGCTACTTCTGAAGCTTGCTGCAGTATTACCTGGATTAAATACCTGCTTGACTATTGCACTCTTCAACAGGGTTTTCAGGCAGAGAAAAAGATTATCTGAAAGTTAAGAATAATATACATCTGGCTCTTCCCTGTGATTTAGAAGTCATCTGACTTCCTTTCTTGAAGAAGTAGCCTTCAATGTCATGTTACAGAAATTCATCGCTTTGCACTGGAGAAAACTCTTGATTGTCATTTTATGCATGTGCAACCAAGTTGGTCAGCTATTAACTGACTTCTTCTATTAAAACTATACAGTTTGGAAGTAAACTTCAGTGTGTGCATTCATTTAGATATATACAAAGTATTACTCTGGCTTTTGCAGGATCAGAGAAAGGCATTACTATCCTCTTGCACAGCAGAAAGTCATTTTCTTTGGCAAGGGAAATGGCTATTACTCTTAAATGCAGCAAACATTAATACTACCATTAAATTTAGCTTCATTAATGATATGGCATTTCCCATGGATCTGACCCCAGCTGGCTTTTATTATACTAGGCATCATAGAAATATTTAATTCAAAACTGTCTCAAGCACCAATTTACCATGTAAGATGTACTGGATTCCTCACTACTCATTGCTGCCTTTATAATTAATTCTGTTAACACAGCTCATATCCAAAAATATATATATTTGATTTTCTGTAAGAAAATATATGTTCCCCTTGTAAAATTAATCTTGCCATGGGCACTGCAATTCCTGCTACAACAAATGGGGAATAGCAGCAGGCAAGTCTAGGTGCATATGCTACAACTTGGATGACTACGACCCAGTTTCTACTGAATGACCCAGTCCTAGTATGGCACTGGTCCTCTGCTAATGAATTCAGCAGTGATCAGGACATGCTAGAATCTTGGAGTGTGCAAGCTTGACTCTGCAGCTTTTGGTCAGTTGAGAGCACAATCACAGGGTGTTCAAGACTGCCTATGACATGCTGGTTGACAGACCCCACTTGTAGACATCTTCACTTGGGAAACATATGAACTGTGGGTCTTCCTTGTTAACTCCATCTTGCAAAGTCAGTGTGAAGACACTTAAACAGCAGTATTTTATACTTCGTGTGTGAGGTACAGGATGGGAAGGACTTTAGAATAATAATTTCCATTTAGAATAATGGGAGCCTTAAGGTCTCCTTGTTTTGAATGTTTTTCTACTGCCCATATGCAAGAGCTTCATGTGCTGGATGACTGTCATGGTTTAACCCAGCCGGCAGCTAAAACAATCACACAGCTGTTCATTCACTCCCCCTTCCCAGTGGGATGAGGGAGAGAATTAAAAAGAAAAATGTAAAACTTGTGAGTTGAGATAAAGACCGTTTAATAGGACAGAAAAGGAAGATGATGATGATGATGATGATGATGATGATGATGATAATAATATTAATAGTAAAGAAGTGATGCATAGCACAATTGCTCACCACCTTGAGCCTATGCCCAGCTAGTTCCTGAGCCACATCATCTGCCAGCTAACCCCCCAGTTATATACTGAGCATGACATCATATGGTATGGAGTATTCCTTTGACCAGTTTGGGTCAGCTGTCCTTGCTGTGTCCCCTCCCTTCTTGGGCGCCCCACACCTTCTCGTTGGGAGGGCAGTATGAGAAGCTGAGAAGTCCTTGACTGCTTGGCAACAACTAAAACATCAGTGCATCATCAACATTATTCTCATCCTAAATCCAAAACACAGCACTATAGCAGCTGCTAGAAAGAAAACTAACTCTATCCCAGCTGAAACCAGGACAATGATGCAGAATATCCTAGACACTTCACCCCACCCTGATTACCTAAATATTTCTGTGTAAGAGGTCTGTGGAATCTGCTTTATAGCATCAAGAATTGATAAATGATGTAGGTGATCTACATATGATTGCCATTAAGATTCAATATTTGCCAGTCATGGTCTGTTTAATACCATTGTTGCTTCAATTTTCTGTGTAAGAAATAACTGTTGAATGGATGTTTGGTAATCACATTAACCATTTAAATAATTATTGTATCATATAGTTTTTTATTGCACCCCTATAATTCACATTGTTATTGCTTATTATTAAAATGCCAATCTTTCTTCTTTTGTCATGAAAAATCTCTCTCCGTCAAAGTAGAGGTATCATTTTCTTACAGAAATTTGATGTTATAAAAACACTTATTTGTCACATGCTGGTTTAAAAAACCAAAAAAGTATAATAGCAAAGATTCTGGAAAAGAGAGACACTTCTTTAAAGCAAAACAAAAGAGAAGTAATCATCCAGAATTGTTTGAATTTTGGTAGAAATATTCTTCCTGATAATATAAAATTCAATGTTGTGGATTTAGAACATGAAAGTTGACAGCTTTGCTTATCAGTACCTTCAAATGACCCATAATTTTTGTGTGATAACATTCAGGAAATAATTCTCTCAAACCACTGTCACAGACACATTCTTAAACTAAATTAAACTAAAATGCTTTACTTTCATGAAAGGCTAATTCAGCACTGAGAGGATTTATGCATGTAATTATGACTAATGTTGCTGGGGGGTCATCCCTTTAAATCTCCTGCAAAGGAGTGGGAGAAATCCATTATTAGTTTTAATCAGTCTTCAGTGTAACAAAATATATGTTCAATTTAAATACATTTTCCAACAAATTATCATTCCTTGGCTTTATCTGTGCTGAGCACGGATCCAGTAATCGTTCTGTTTCTATACAGACATGTAATGTTATAAAATGTATTTGCTGGCTAGATTATCCTTATTGGTCTATACTCAAACAAAAATTAATCCAAAAAGTTTGAACAGAATCCTAGCAATATTTTAATTTTGTTATAAATAAACAGAATGAATGCTTCCCAGACAAAAAAAAAAAAAGTCAATCAGAAAAAACATTATTTATTTGCTTAAACACCTGACAATAATCCAGCAACCCTTAGATAATGTCTCCATCAAGAATTTCCACCTTTGCCTGATCAGGAAATGCTAGGGTAAGAAGATGCATAGAATAAAGTAATATATAAAAAGATTTTTGTATATCAAAGATATGAGTATTTGAAAATTCTGTACTGTCTTCCAGGTGTCTTCCAGTGAGATAACAATTACAGTGATAGTAACTTTAATGTTCTAAGTAGACCTTCATACACTCTTGGTGAACCCAGAAAACAGCAAGATGTTAGGAGAGTAAAAAAGACAGCTCACTTCAGACCCTATGAAACAGACACTATGTGCAGACAGTAAGCAGACAGAAGTTAGTACCAGCAGCAATTCACATTAAGGGGAAAGAGATTCCATGATATTGAGAAAACAGGGAAAGAAAACTGTATAAAGTTAGAATTATTATCAGCATGTTAAGTTTGAACATTAAAGAGCATCAGTAATGAGGCTAAGAGATGTGCAGTCGTGTTTGTATGAATTTATTCTTTGGAGTCTTTTCTTCTTTATAGTGCACCTCTTCATTAGTAATTAAAATCCTAAATTATCACAGAAATTGCAAATAATGTTTCACGACTTCTTAAGTAAAGAAACAGATAATAAAACTTCCTGCATGGAACCTTAAGAAAACTCTAAGCCGGGAAAGAGATACTGAGAGGAAAGATGTCTACCTGTAGCTGACATGCAGGTTTCCAGAGCTTTATCATAAAACAATAATAATGACATAAATTAGGCCAGCTATGAGCTCTGTTAACAAAACGTATAATTTCAAATAGCAGTCAATTTTTCCAAATACCATTATGTGGGCTCCTAAACAAAAGACCCAGAGTTTTGTGATGTCCTCAGTAAGATAGATGTTACAATAATTAAAATCCACACAGGATCTCCATTTTAAAAAAATTAGCTAGCTAGTTTTGGTGCCTAAAAAGTTGCAAAACCTAGCAAGTGAGAAAATCTGTATGGAGAGTATCTTTGCTGAATTTTGTTGTATGTTAAATATTCTAATAACAGACACTAACAATATCTTTACCTTGCATTATTAAAGTTACGAATCATTTCACCACTGGATTTGTAAGACTTAGCTCTGTGTTCACAAAGCAGTGAAACATAGCAGAATTGGCAATTAAATACAGATAAACTAAGTAAAAATAATCAAATGGGATAAAATTAGAAAGAAGTCAGATGATGTTAGAATAAAGCAAGATGCTACACACTAATATCCACTCTGTCATTCTGTTCTGTAGAGAGAGTAAACATCCAGCTATTGCCTTATAATGTATAGTAGGACATAAGCAAGCACAAAAAAATAAAACAGTACAAGGGAAGTTAACCATCTGCTTGCTATTAAACAGGAAAGAACTGGCTTTCAAACAACATTGGATTATAAACAGCCTCTAGTTCCCTATTTCTCTTCCTCCTATAAAATTCCTGCATATAAAAACATCACAAAGTGTGAGCTAGTTTAATACACAAGTAGCAAGCAGAAAGTGCATTTGTCAGAATGGAAATTATGGGTAAAATAAAGAGGAGGAATGTAAATTGAGGATAAATTACTATTTTATTAAAATTCCTAGAGGGAGTTTTTGTCTCAGACTAAACACCATGTCAGAGTAAGTCGTGGCTTACAGTGGCCAGCACTAAGACAGTCTATCCAGGACTCACAATAGGAACAGGGCTATACAGAAAGATAATGAGAGAAATGTGAGACTAATGTTTCATTTCAGAGATTTCAGAGCAAAGTCACCGTCAGCAGGTATGTCACAATATTTTCTGTCACCAAAGAAAATCTTGACCTTGGCAAAGTAGGTAGTGTCTCTTGCTCACACAACCAGTTACCTACAGACTGAGCTAGAATCAGGATAATTCTGAAGTCTGGGAGTTCAAAAACTTTTGATTATTAAAAAATACCCCAAATATTTCTTTCTTCCTGGGAGGAGAATAGCAATTTTTGGAGACCACTCACAAAAGTGTGGTGGTTTATGCCATAAATATATCCTTAGGAACAGGGTAGTTACAAGCTTAAAAGAATAAACATGGTCCCCTCTTCTCTTGATGAATATGCTTCTTTCTTCTGGTTATAGGAAGTTTTATTGTAAAAGTGGGAATAGAATGACAGGCTAGGAGAAGAGAGGAACCAAACCCCACAACTGTACTTTTTTGACAACTACTTCCTATTAATTTCTCAAGATTACACAGGAATCAACTATTCTGAAGTCTTTCTCTCTATCACAGCACAAGTATATTCTGCTTGAGCACATTTACAGTTTGTGCTTAACCAACAAAAAGTGTCAGGGAGGACAATGGAAGGACTCCAAAGATGCTTCTCTGAAAGCTTCTCTACTGTCATCTCAGCAGAGCTTATTAACATGTACGTAAAGCCAGGGGCAAATAGGCAACTAGAGCAACTAACTGTCAGAACGACAAAGATACAATGGTCCCACTTTTCCAGAGTCAAGAAAAAACAGGTTTGCTGCTTTTTTGGATGCTATTTCAATAATAGCTATCTTATGAGGTTGGGGAAGAGGAAAGAGCAAACACAGAGAGGGGGAAGAGGATGACAGACTATGCTAAAGTGGTAGGGGCATCTGCAGAGTACTGTAATACACTGTAAGGATTTATCAGCTTAGTTAGTTAATGTTAGCTTGATGACATCTTTCCCATGCCTCATTGTGTGCTGTAGGCATCTCTACACTCGGCTCCACCACCAGCCCCAGGAGTTTTGCTGAGCTTACTAAAAGGACTATGTAAATAATTACTAAAAGAAAACCTAACTGCTCTGTAAACTACACTGGAGACCAGGCTCTGTATCTGTGATAATTTTGCAATTGACAGAGATTTAGATATTAAGATATCCATTACTGCATTTCTTTGTTGCTAAATAAGTCTGCACAGCTACCATTTTTTGTTAGTAAGAATCCACGCTGGTAAAACATACAGGCTCCTCATTCATGTGTGCTAGTTTAAGTACTTTCTAAGTGCACGATTTCTATATTTCTGGTGATGGTGGATAGAAAGAGCTTGAATTTCAGATCTCAGTGGGATGTGCAGTAGAACTAGCAATTAGGAAAAAAGGAACAGATCTCCTGTGAAATAACTGAGAGAATGTGAACATGGATCCCCATGGTGTTCTCTTTGCTGTCACTTTTCCAACCTGAACCACAGTTTAATGAGACCAGGTTTAATTTTTAGACATGAAATCTGAATCAGCTAACTGATAAAGGAGTCTATGTCATATCTTTCCTGTGCCCCATTTGGGAAGCCAATCAATCAACTATTATTACATTGCACCACATTACAAAGACATTGAGATCATTCTTTAGTTTCTTAAACTTACTGCAGCAACATCTAAGAATGCCTCATGTACTAATCAGCATTTTTGCTGATCTGTGTCTTGATCATCTGTTTGTCTCAGGCTTCTGTGAAAACTACACATTCTTCATAATTCTCTAAAATGAAAATCAATTAATGTGAACAGACAAGGGAGCTATATTAATTTCTGTAGCTGTCCTTTTGGGCATCCAACGTGGGGCTTGAAGAGTTGAGATAAAGACAGATCTGACCAGAGCATGTTAAAACAAAATTTTTATACACATTCATTATATTAGGTAAATAGTCACTGGTCACAGTGGTGTTTTGCTTGTTCACGTGGTTATGCTATGCAAATCCGTACTTGCTGTATGTATTCCCTGTGGCACTATTTATCACTTCTGGGAGAGGGATCAGGATTCTCATTTTGTTGTACTGTGTAATATCGATTTATAATATGATAACTTCACTGGTCATGAGGTTAAGCCAGTATTTGTATGTGGCATTGCTGTCTTGCCCATACCTCAGACATCTCTCAGAATTTATTAATAATCACACCCAATCTATGGTGAAGGTAGAGGAGGATACTTTCTCCCGCTCTTTCACCTCCTGTTTTTCCTTCAGGCTGGTTACAGCAGCTTTTCAGAATTTTGAGTACCCTTGGGATGTTCAGGCCAGCATGCTTTCACTCCTATCTCTCCTCAATGTGTTTCAGGTCTTGTTTAGGGTTATAAAAAATTGTTTTAAGAATACCACACAGAGATCTGTCCCAAGTCTGGACAGTCATAGGCGGCATGGCATGTGGGAGAATATGGGCAGGTATCTAGAGAACTTCTCACCTCTAATGGTTCGGAATTTCACTCTCAAACAACTACAGGACCCTAATAAAGTGATAGAATATCTGGAAGGAAAACACTGTGGCTATTCCAAGGAGGCACAACTTACCACCCTGTGCTGGGCCCTGGCCATTATTTACCAAACACGGCTCGATAGTAGGCAGCGCCATCAGGGGGAAGAGAGGGGAAACAGAGACAAGCACTGTGGCTACTCAAACCCCCACTACAGGCACTGTGGCTACTCAAATCCCAGTGACAGCCAGTGCAGCTGAACCATAAAACCAACTGTGCTGGTATCAGTCACCCCTATACACAAGAAGAAATACACAAAATAAAATCAGCTCACTTAGTAAAAGATGACAATGAACCAGGACCATCACGAGGACAGGAGGAAGAGGCAGAACCAGAGGTAATCACCCAATCCCGGTCCCTGAGTGAGCTGCAAGACATGCGAAAAGATTTCAGCCACTATCCAGGTGAGCACATCATTACCTGGCTGCTCCGATGCTGGAATAATGGGGCCAGTTGCCTGGAATTAGAGGGCGGGGAGGCCAAGCAGCTGGGATTCCTGTCTATGGAAGGGGGCATAGGCAGGGTGATTAGGAAAAAGACACAAGCCCTCAGCCTCTGGAAGTAACTTCTTTCAAGTATGAGGGAAAGGTATCCCTTCAGTGAAGATGTTGTATGTTGGCCAGGCAAGTGAACCACCATGGAGAGAGGTATCCAGTACATGAGGGAATTAGCCGTGCAGGAAATGGTTTATTATAACCCAGACAACATGCAATTACCCACAGATCCTGATGAAGTCAAATGTACCCAACCAATGTGGCAGAAGTTTGTACGAAGTGCATCATCATTGTATGCCAACTCATTGGCAGTAATGGACTGGAAAGGCAAAGAGGCACCAACAGTGGATGAAGTGGCGGGCTGACTGCGGCAATATGAAGAACATCTCTTTGCCTCCCTCATCTCAGCTGTGGAGAAACTGTCCCAGAAGGTCCAGCAAATTGAAGAGAATATGTCCTATTCCCCACCTGTACAGGCCAGTATCTCAGCTATTAGGAGTAAGCGTTCCTTTGCTCAGGAGAGAGGATATAGAAGGTACACACCACAAGGCACCCTGTGGTTTTGCCTATGTGACAACAGAGAGAATGTGAGGAAACGAGATAGAAAACCTACCTTGACCCCAGAGGAGCAAGTACGTGAGCTGCAAGAAAAAAAAAATCACAAAAGGGGATTCTTCCAGGAAAAATGCCACTCCAGTTTCCAGCAGGCAGTTCCCCAGACAGAGTAGAAGGGCTGATCATATGTATGATCCTCTTGAAGGTCATTTTTACAAGAAGTGAGTAACGAATACGATGAGAAGGATTAGGGGCCCTGCTCCAGCCAGGTGGAGGAAAGGGACAACTGGGTTTATTGGAGTGTGGATTCAATGGCCTGGCACATCAGATCCACAGGAGTACAAGGCCCTAGTGGACACCGTTGCACAGTGTACCCTAATGCCATCCAGCTATGAAGGGGCAGAACCCATCTCTATTTCTGGAGTGACAAGGGGATCCCAAGAGCTAACTGTACTAGAGGCTGAAGTCTAACTGGGAATGAGTGGCAAAAGCACCCCATTGTGACAGGCCTAGAGGCTCCATGCATCCTGGGCATAGACTGCCTCAGGAGAGGGTATTTCAAGGACCCAAAAGGGTATCGATGGGCTTTTGGCATAGCTGTCTTGGAGACAGAGGAAATTGAACCATTGACTACTTTGCTTGGTCTCTCAAAGGACCTTTCTGTTGTGGGGTTGCTGAGGGTTGAACAGGTGCCAGTCACTACCACAATGGTACACCAGAGGCGATGTCTCACCAACCGAGACTCCCTGATTCCCATCCATAAGCTGAGTCGTCAACTGGAGAGCCAGGGAGCGATCAGCAGAACGCACTCACCCTTTAACAGTCCCATATGGCCAGTGCAGAAGTCCAATGGAGAGTGGAGGCTGATGGTAGACTATCGTGGTCTGAATGAAGTCACGCCGTCCAGGAGTGCTGCTCTGCCAGACATGCTAGAACTTCAATATGAACAGCAGTCAAAGGCAGCCAAGTGGTATGCCACAACTAATAATCACAAATGTGTTTTTCTCAATCCCTTTGACAGCAGAGTGCAGGCCACAGTTTGCTTTCATTTGGAGGGGCATCCAGTACACCTGGAATCGACTGCCCCAGGGGTGGAAACACAGCCCCACCATTTGCCATGGGCTGATCCAGACCACACTGGAACAGGGTGAAGCTCCGGAGCACCTGCAATACAGTGAAGGCATCATCATATGGGGCAACACAGCAGAAGTTTTTTCTGAGAAAGGGAATAAATTAGTTCAAATCCTTCTGAAAGTTGATTTCGCCATACAACATAGTAAGGTCAAGGGACCTGCACAGGAGATCCAGTTGTAAGGAATAAAATGGCAAGATGAGCATCGTCAGAGCCCGGTGGATGTGATCAACAGAATAACAGCTATGTCTCCACTAGCAAAAAGAAAACACAAGTTTTCTTAGGCATTGTGGGTTTTTGGAGGATGCATATTCCACATTACAGTCTAATTGTAAATCCTCTCTATCAGGTGACCCAGAAGAAGAACAATTTCAAATGGGGCCCTGAGCAACAACAAGCCTTTGAACAAATTGAACAGGAAATAGTTCATGCAGTAGCCCTTGGGCCAGTCTGGGCAGGACCAGATGTAAAAAAATGTGCTCTACATCACAGCCAGGGAGAATGGCCCTACATGGAGTGTCTGGCAGAAAGCACCAGGGGAGACTCGAGGTCGACCCCTGGGGTTTTGGAGTCGGGGATACAGAGGATCCAAGGCCGCTACACTCCAACTGAAAAGGAGATACTGGCAGCATATGAAGGGGTTCGAGCTGCTTCAGAAGTGATTGGTACTGAAGCACAGCTCCTCCTGGCACCCCGACTGCTGGTGCTGGGCTGGATGCTCAAAGGGTGGGTCCCCTCTACACAACATGCAACTGATGCTACATGGAGTAAGTGGGTTGCACTGATCACACAGTGGACTCAAATAGGAACCCCCCAATTGCCCAGGAATTCTGGAAGTGATCATGGACTGGCCAGAAGGCAAAGATTTTGGAATATCGACAGAGGAGAAGGTGACACATGCAGAAGACACCTCACAGTATAAAAAACTACCAGAAAATGAGAAGCAATATGCCCTATTCACTGATGGGTCCTGTCACATTGTGGGAAAGCATCAGAGGTGGAAGGCTGCTGTATGGAGTCCTATACAACAAATCACAGAAAATGGTGAAAAGGTGAATCGAGCCAGTTTTCAGAGGTGAAAGCCATCCAGCCGGCTTTAGTCATTGCTGAATGAGAAAAATGTCCAGTGCTCTACCTCTGTACTGACTCATGGATGGTGGCCAATGCTCTGTGGGTGTGGTTACAGCAGTGGAAGCGGAGCAACTGGCAGGGCAGCGGCAAACCCATCTGGGCTGCCAAATTATGGCAAGATATTACTGCCCAGCTAGAGAAGCTGGTTGTAAAGGTACGTCACGTAGATGCCCACATACCCAAGAGTTGGGCCACTGAGGAACATCAGAACAACCAGCAGGTGGATCACGCTGCCAAGATTGAAGTGGCTCAGGTGGATTTGGACTGGCAATGTAAGGGTGAATTATTTATACCTCGATGGGCCCATGACACCTCAGGCCATCAAGGAAGAGATGCGACATATAGATGAGCCCATGATTGAGGGGTTGACTTGACCATGGACACTATCACACAGGTTATGCATGAAATATGTGCTGCAATCAAGCAAGCTAGGCTGTTAAAGCCTCTCTGGTATGGAGGACGATAGCTGAAATATAAATATGGGGAGGCCTGGGACATTGATTGCATCACACTCCCACAAACCCGCCAAGGCAAGTGACAGGTGCTTACAATGGTGGAAGCAATCACCAGATGGCTGGAAACATATCCTGTGCCCCATGCTACCACCCGGAACGCTATCCTGGGCCTTGAAAAGCAAGTCCTGTGGCTACATGGCACCCCAGAAAGAATTGAGTCAGACATCGGGACTCGTTTTCGGAACAACCTCATAAGACACCTGGGCCAAAGAGCATGGTATTGAGTGGGTGTATCACATCCCCTATCATGCACCAGCCTCTGGGAAAATTGAACAATACAATGGACTGCTAAAAATTACACTGAGAGCAATGGGTGGTGGGATCTTCAAACATTGGGTTACACATTTAGCCAAGGCCACCTGGTTAGTCAACACTAGGGAGTCTACCAATCGAGCTGGCCCTGCCCAGTCAAAATTTCCATGTACTGTTGAAGGGGTAAAGTCCCCATAGAGCACATGAAGAATATGCTGGGGAAGACAGTTTGGGTTATCCCTACTTCAGGCAAAGGCAAGCCCATCCACAGGATTGCTTTTGCTCAGGGACCGGGGTGCACTTGGTGAGTGGTGTGGAAGGATGTGGAAGTCAAGATGTGTACCTCAGGGGGACTTGATTTTGGTTGAGAATAGCCTATAAATTAAATTTTATGATGTTAATTGCTAAATAACCCTGCCATTGTATGTCAGCACTACTACAATTGCTATATGCTGTATCAATGGTATTACAGTAAAATTATTCAAATTAATGAAGGATGAACTTTGATGAAAGAGCAAAATGCTGCAAAGATGGAACTAGAACTGACTTCAACAACTGGCGCCCAGCAGCTTCCTCAAAATTGACATCTTCAACCCACAGACTGTGGGCAGGTACCATGCCAGATACACCAGCTGCAAGCTCTGGATGCAGCATCCAACAATCCCAGACCACACACCATCTCTCCCGCCCTGAAAGACTGTTATGACAGATGGACCCCAAAGTCATGGATTAAATTAGCACAACGGACATTTTAGAAGGATGGCCCATAGACTAAGGGAATTATATCTCTGTGTGTGTGTATATATATGTATATATTGAAGACAGGAAGAGTGGTGGTGATTAATTGGAAAGTGTAGGATTTGGGCATGATGCGGGTGGTATAGAATAATGGGTGGATAATGTCCTGGTTTTCAGCTGGGATAGAGTTAATTTTCACAAGAAGCTGGGAGGGGACACAGCCAGGACAGCGGAACCAAACCAACCAAAGGGGTATTCCATACCATGTAACATCATGCTCAGTATGTAAGGGGATGAGCTGACCAGGCAGGAGGAGTCACTATTCAGGACGGCCTGGGCATCGGCCTCCAGGAGTGAGTAAATTGCATTATGTATCACTTGCTTTGTATATTCTTTTATAGGTATTGTTGTTATATTCCTGTTCCTTTGCTGTCCTATTAACCTGTCCTTATCCCAATCCACGAGTTTTACCTTTTTCTTCCAATTTTCCTTCTCGACCCACCAGGGAAGAGAGGAGTGAGCGAGCAGCCACATGATGCTTAGCTGCTGGCTGGGGCTAAACCATAAGAGTAGCTGTGCTTAAAACCTATAACGGTGAGCAAGGTATGCTAGCTAAACAGATGGATGTATCCCAGTCTCTACCTCTGCTTAATGGAAAATGATGATCTTTTTCATGACACATCTCTTCTTAAAATTTCCAAACTTTTTTGTTAAGCTGCAGTAAAAGCCCAGCGATTTAAGAACTGAAGTTGCTTGCTGAAGTCCTTCTTAATATTTTGTGTTTTAGCTGTTTTTCATATAGCTAAATGTGACACAAATGTGATCCTGATGACCTGCAAGCATAAGAAGCGTTGAACGATCTCTGGTACTTCAGAAGATTTTTAGATTATGTGTCTTTCATGAAAACCATGGAAATTAACACCTTGTCCTGTAAAGAAATGGGTCATATTAAAAAAAAACCCCTCAAACCAACTCATTCATTATTCAAAATGGGACAGAGTTACCTTGTTTGTACTTCTCTGTCTATGAGCTTCTGTGTGTACATGGGCAGGAATGCTCTAAAGATGAACTGCAGGATGCCTCAGGAGTAGGATAGCCCTGGTAATTCATTGGAACTGTACCTGTATTAAAGCCTATAGAGTTTCTTATATGAAGAAACATTTACTTTGCAATAGGAAAGGCTTTCTGTCGTATTTATTACACTAATAAGAAAGGATATTCCCATTTATGATTAGACAGGGTTGGTAAAGTCTGTTGTGTTTTTAAACACATAACGAACAAGCATATCTTTCACAATAAAATAAATATTTTTAAAAAATTTCTAAAAACTAGATGTGATCTTTCTTTGAAGTTCAAGTAAAGAAGATAGATTCCATATTAAGAATGTGGCTGGGTGCCATAGCAGAGTCAATATTAGCTTTTTTGATAGCTTTACCTAACCACGGTAAAAATACACTCATTATAGAGCTGCAATACAGTTGTGTACTGTGATTGATGTCTGCCAGCAGTTCTCCACAAAGTCAATTTTGCAGCGTCTAATTCTGACAATTTAAAATCTTCTGCTTAGAAGATGATGATACTGGCATGCTGAAACCCTTATATGAAAACAGGTGAGGAAATGTATCTTCCTGATGTATTTTCTTTGCATTTAAATTCATAGATATAATTTCAGAGAAAGTCAGGTTACAAGGTGAATAATAAAGGCAGTTTCCTGGACCTTCACATAATTACAGAACAGTGCAAGTCACCTTTGTCTTGAGCCCTTTGTCTCAAGACTGAACAGTATCTCAACAACTTTGTTTATTAGTCCTATTAAATTTGGCACTATGCCTGGGGCTGTTCTCCAGTATAGAGGCTAGCTGGCACAAAATCACCTCCATTCATAATATCAAGCTTTCTAACCCTGCAACAGATGGTGGTCACATGCAAACTGCTTGTCAATAATGGTCTCTGGCCTGCACCAATTCCCTAATATTGTCCAGGAGCGACTTGTGAAAGTGTTAGCTGCCGAAGCCAAAAAAGGGCCATAGATCATTCTAATGATTTAACTGTATAGAAGATCATTGCCAGTGGCCAAGAACATTACCTGGCACTATTTCTTTTGCCAGTACGGACAACGTCTATGTCTAACATCAGGTTTGCCTACAGATCATGCTGTTAAATGGATGAGAGTAAGATTAAAATCTGACTCTCAGAATGAGCTCCACACGCTACACATACATAGACATTAAATATAGCTCGGAGGCATATGCATGCCAAAGGATTTGTTATTCTGCAACTCCTTGACCTGTTCTGTTTTTCTTACATTTGGGCCTTGGCAAATATAGGTCTAGGGCCTCCTTGCAAAGTCAAGGTTTTGTTGTTTCTATTTTTCCTGTAAACTTGACAAATCATATTTTAAATGACTTCCTACCATTCCTCGCCTTCTTCCAATGATGATGGTGTTTTCTCCTCAATGCTCCTCAATGTTAGCTCTTCTCTATGGTTTCAACACACACACTCACTCTCACTCACTCTCACTCATTCTCTCTTTCTGTCTCTCTCTCTCGTTGGGAGATCAATAGTCACATCTGACCATGCATGTTTTTATCCACACTGTAAATTATTCAGGGATGCATAGAAATAAGCATATCCTAAGGATTAATAATTAATTAAAAACTAAAGGAAGAAATTTGTTTCTGGATATGACACGAACACTCTAAAATACCTGAACTAAAGACAAGGTAAGGAACTTGGTGTGATAGAGAAATGACCATTAAGAGTAATATGTTTGTATTTCACATTTCATTAAAATGTCACAGTACTTTTATTCCATACCGTTTTCCTCATTCTCCACAGAACAGGCACGTACAGCAAAAAAGAGAACACATTCAGAGTGATTCTGAATTTGAATATTGAAAGGTAGTACTGGAATTATCTCACTTGCCTGTAATACCTGTATAGCAAGCAGAGATCCACTTGGATGTTTATCTCATTTTCCTGAGCTTATGAAATGTGATGAGAATCAAAAGCAAACAAAGCCCAGATGGATTGCTCTCCATCTGAACCCCAAAGGGGGAAAAAATCCTTAAAAGGAAACATGGGCTGACTTGTTGAAGAAAATATTTCTGTGGTTCTCCATTCCATTACACTGTAAACACTTTCAGATTATTTTGTATTAGCCTTGGTTGAACAGCAATGTTCTTTACTCTGAAACAGCCTGTCCACAGTTTCCCAAACCTCTTATGTGTAAAATAAAGAGTGAAAAATAGCTAACATACAGTAGCCACAATGTCTGTATTAAGGCTTGGCACTGTGTCATTGCTGCTACAGTCTTCATTAAATATAATTAATTGACACTGCATGTGAAGTAAGCCCATAGAAAGCCTTTTACAAAATCGTTCTGGCATAGAAACAAAAAACCACACACACACACACACAAAAAAAAAAGGAGATGGAAGAATTACACTGAAGGTAGAGTCAAAGCAAGATGTTCATGTGAGATCCAAGTTGATGGGCAAATCTCTGTGGGTTGACAGGCTTACTAGTTTTTAACTATTCAAATGTCAATAATGAATGAATCTAAAAATTATTGTTGACACACTGTGCATCAGCAAGTCAGATGGAATGTAACAGAAAACAAAAACTAAGAGAATTTAAATCAGTTAGAAATTAGAAATATCTCTGATGCTTACTGTATCTGCCCACCCCCCCGAGTGAAAACAATGAATTCACACTCTACAAAGCACAATTATCAGAAGTATAACAAAGAAAGTTTTACAGACATTCAGTAGGTGCACAGTGGGATTTAAGTTGGAATGACAATATTTTATGTATTATCTGTGGTCCCTCTTCTCAGGTATTAGTGCATCAAGGATGAATGCCACACAACAGTGATTTTCCAGGCTGGGAGCTGTAATTAACCCATATAAGGAATTAAAAGCACTTTATTACAGCTGGATCAGTTGATTTGGAAACCATACAAATCTTTTGTATGGCAACACAAAGCAAAATATTCTCTTTTAGTGATTATTTTTATAACAAGCAATAATAAAGTCAAACTAGTTCTCCCCCTTACAACATCCTGATTTTAGTCACTCATTACTTTGCCAAACTTCAATTGATTAGATGTAATTTTCCAAGCCATGTATCTTCCAATGTTGCTTTTGTGCTGCTTTTGGGTTTATTTCCCTTTCTGGATGACCTAGTGTTGTGTTGTTGTTACTGGAAGATCCAAGTTGGTTTTGGTTTTAATTTATAATTTAAATGGTTTGGTCATTTAAAAAATAAAGAAAGATAACTTTATTTTGCTTTTAGAATGGTGTTTGTGGGGTTTTTTTTCTTTTTATGAGTTCCGGCATGATTGTACATTTGTGCACTGTCTTGGGTTTGGCCAGAACCTTTAGCCACTGCTATGAAACAGCTCCCTCCAAACTGACATTTTAAGCTAGATTGAGCCTTTCAAAATATTTCACATCGTGCTTGCTTAGTATAACTTCTATCCTTCACATTTTTCTGGTGGTTACCATGAGATAGTGGTTACAATATTTGCCTAGCAAGGTGTAATTGCTAAGTGTTCTGGAAAGTCATGACCCAGATGTTTCAAGAAGGGCATACGAAACAAGTGGGTACCTTGTACTGTGCCACTTCTGTCTAGGCCTCTGCGTAGAATCCATACTGGTTGATCTTAGTGTGCTGTCATGAAAATGCGTTCTTTAATATTGAAGATTGAGATATTCTGTATTCTGATGAAAGCACAATTAATTCATTCAGGGATAAATTAGTAATTCTATAGTGAATGGATTTAAATCAACATGAGTAACTTTCTGTTACATTAATAAAAAAGTATTGATTTCACTTGTTAATTGATTCAGAGTCTTATTAAAAAAGCAGCATCAGTGTAGAACTCTTTTGTAACATGTATACACAAGAAAGCAAATTACCATTTCAGAGACAAGTGTAAATTTACCATATTCTAACTTTTGAGGACTTAACTTTGCAGACTTAACAAACATTGCAATTATTTATACCTAGACAGAGATACACAACAACGACTTCTCCAGATGTCAAACAAAACAGCCTGCATAAAGATGAATGGAGCTATTAGTATTTTATTCAGTAGACAGAGCGGAAAAAAAAAAAAAACAAATTTATTGGACACTTCTGCAAGAACAAACAAAAAAGTATCACTGCGGTCTGGGAAGAAGAAACCACGTAAAGTGAGTGGAAATGTCTGTTATGTTAAAGAGGGCTGATCAAAAATAAACAAACAAGGAACCAAGCAAGTTATATACTATCTCTATATGCTGCAAATAAACCTATATCAAAGGTTTTTCCAGACTATATAGCAAGCCATCATTTCCATTTCTTTTGTGAATCATTCAGAACTCCTTCCTACCTTGAGTGATAAGGGAAGAAGAAAGTTCCCAGAGACTACACACCTCTGAAACTGGAGAAGCAGATCCATCCATGACACCTGTACAGTCCAGCTCTGCATTTTGAGCTCTCTCAAATCTTTTCAATAATATTCTTTTTGCTGTAGTTATTTAATGGGTTTTGACAGCTTTGTGCCTGGAAAACAGGAAAACACTCCAGCTGCATACTGAAGCACGAGGCTCCCATTCTCAAATCTTCAATAGACTTTTTAAACTTTAAGCTATGAGTGAGTAATGTTACTTCCTTTTGACATTCAGAGTTAGCTTACCAGTTTAAAAAAAAAAAAAAAAAAAACACACAAAAAACCCAAACAAGCAAACAAAAAAGAGACATCCCCTTTTTCCTTCGTTTTTTTCCCCCAGGTACCATAGACAACCTGAAATTTGTTAGCTTAAGTCAGTCTTGCAGGGTTGGCACAGCACCACCAGTACTCAGGAGGCTGCCAGATGCAGATTCCATGGGCAATTACACTTGTGGTTGCTAATTGTCCTTAGAATTGGTTATGCATCTATAACATCTTTAAAGGGTTTGCAAGGTGAATTTAACAACCTTGTGTGAGCACGACTAGCCTTGCAATACAAAATTATTGGAGATGATGAAGCACAAGCCTTTGCTCAAACAAATCTAAAAAAATGACAAAAAGAACAGCTCTGCAGGATCAAAACTTCCAAAGTTTTTTCAATTCACTTTTTTTTCAATTACTGGTTGCTGACAGACTCACACAAAGAATAATAGACAGGGCACCCAGAAATCCTAGCTTCTACTCTGCCTGAGTTTCCAGCAGATGATTTCTCTAAACTGCAGTGATTCATTTTCCTTAAGTGTAAGTGAGTGATCTCTTACCCTGATGTCACTGATAACCCATGGAGAAGTTTCTTTTTTGTAGTGCTACCAGCTTGTTCCATGGTAGAAGAATCCCATATATCAGTAGCAATAAAATGCAAGCAATAAGTAAGAGCTTTTCTGGAAACAGTTTCTGAAATGAAAAAGAAATGCTGTCAAACATTTAAAGCTTTCTCTTTCTCCAATGTTTATTTGGTTTACTCAAGCAAAGGGGAAAAATTTCCTTGATCAGTGTGGTGGCCTGAATAACAATCATGTGGAAACTGTCAGAATAATTGCCTTTTTTTTCTGGTGGCAGAGGTGTTGGTATAGTATCTGATGTTGACAGCTCAGTACAGCTGTCACGTCAGTTGAAGACAAGAAACCACAACAGCAGAGTAAGAATTCACTGACATATTAATCTTACTTAAAATTTATCTTATATTTGGAGACATCTGAAAAAATAGACATGGTACTTATTTACAGAGAAATGACCAAGAAAAGTCTTGCATATGTGTTATAAATAAGTCACAGTATTTTCTTACCTTGTCATGTTTTCATGTCTCTAAAACCAGGCTAAATTGGAACAAAACGCTGGAATATAAAATACTTTTATCTAAATAATTATATAGAATATAAAAATACTTTTATGACCAAAAGAATCTGTAAAATTTTGATATTTCACTTCAATGATTTTAGATGTCAAAATGGATTTTTTTAACTGATATTTTAAATGCAATATTGATACACATTGTTGATTAAATAACAAAAATCTATTCTATTATTTCCCCAACTGAAACATTAAACACATTTTAAAATCTGTATTGCTTACAGAAATATACAAATAATTCTGACAAAATTGAGCTTTCCTGATCTGAACACTGTCAGTTAATTCAGCTGGATTTAGACCTGAACTTTTCAGCATCAAAGCCCACCAGCTTATCTGTTGCTCTAGTAACTCCTAATGAGAGTTTAGGTTTACTTTTGGTCCTTTATGAGCAAAGGAGTATCTGTAAAATTTTTAAAACAAAAAAAACCATTTAGAAGAACAGAATGCATTATGGCACTTTGAAACTTATTTTTAAGACATTTAAAAGCTCATGGAGTTTCAGAACATACCCTTTAAGATGGTAATTTTCCTACAAAAGTATAACACTAATTGTTCCAGCTGCCTATAAAGAAAAGATAAAACAAACTAGAGTATCTCTATGAACAAAAACAAAAAAAAACCCACCAACCAACCAACCCATACAACAACAACAAAAAAACCAAACCCCCTAAAAAAACAATCAAACAAAAAAAACCCAAACACACATTCTCCCCAGACCCAGCTTAACTCCTAATGAAGATGGCCTAAATGTACATGGCTCATGTCTGTTTATATGCATCTTCCTAAGTTTGCGGTAGAGGTGCCTACGTACATTTGTAATATACCTGTCCGTGTGCACTCACATATGAGAGGCAATCCCTGGATCCTATGTGGCCATGTAACTGAATATTTTTTCTTCTGTTCTCTCACTGCAGCAGGTTCTGAAGGAAGGCAGTTAACTATTTACTTTGAAAACAGTAAATGGACTACCAAATAGCTGCAAAATACAATGCTATGAGTTTAGATATAGAACAGCTAGAGAATTTCTCACTGAAACTAACTGTACCCCATTGGGAACTTATAGCAAAAGACTACAAATAATCTGATTATGTTTCCTACCACATCCTTTAATAATGCTGACAGAACTTATCTTGTTTGTAGTGTGGGAGGAAATGGTCCTTGATGAACATGGTGTAAGCTTAACATGCAGATCTTTAAAAACTTTCAAAAGGTGTTGTGAAGTCAGTTGCAGACTCCTGATTTCCTCTTTCAGGTTTTAGTGCAAATATTATCACTTTAAATATGAAACAGATATTCTTTTCAAAAGCATGAGAAGAGCAAACCTGAATTGAAAGACTGTTTACATATTTAAGTACTGGGAAAAATTATTAAGAAGTATCCTTCTACAAGAAAAATAAGTTTTCAGCAACTAGACACCACCTTTGCCAGGCTGACCTGTAAATAAATTTTCATTCTGAAATGCACTGAAACCTCTTCTTCTGGACTGGTATCAAGAGAACTGTAAATATATTGATTGTTAATTGTTTTGGGTTTCTTTATTTCGCTTGAAACCTTCATGGACTTAGAACCTCTGTAGAACTAAACTATTCTTATGATGGAAAACTTTTAAAATTTGTTTGCTTGTGTGGGTGGAGATTTTCTGCTTAAAGAAAGTTTGCTAAACAGCAAGATTCCTCAGCTTATCAGATTTCCACTTAATGAAAGTCTTACAGAAGAAGCAGCGTATCAACGTGTAATTAAAGACAGTACGATAATGCATTTGCACAAAGAGGAGTTTGGATGCAAATTAGGTGCAGACATTTTTAATCTTGATGTTATTTAATTCTTGAGTGCTTATCATTATAAGCTCAAAAACAGCTTTTATGTTTATTTTTTACTGTTGTGTATTACATTTATGTGAGTGATTAGCACAGTAACGGTTTGTGGATCATAGCCCTTGAATGCTAAATCTGTTGATGACTAACAGCACAGAGGGTGGTAACTGAGTTTATCTGTCCTCCATTTTTCCACTAGGATTTAAGATGTAATCACTTCAGAAGTGAGAAGTGTTACTGAAGCATTCTTTGCTATTATTAGAAAGGATGGCTGCCTGGTGTTGCACTTTGTAAGGAAGACATCTCTCACTCCCTGGGAATTATCCTAAAGTCAACCATGGATGGTACAGGAAATAAGGGGGAGATGTTATACAATCATCTAGGGATGCAAATGTGTAATACTTTGTTGAACACTATGAGTGAGAGTGTCAATGAGACAGTAATTCATTCCTATATTAGATTGCTGGATTTTTTCTGTATTAATATATTGATTTTAACTAATAGGGTGATGCTGGTGAAACCAAGCAGCAAAGTAACACAGTGACCACAATAGTCTCCAAACAAACACTCATGGAGTGATTACATGGCTAAAGGAGAAAACAGCAAATCAAAAGGCTATAAACACGTAAAGAATGAGCTGGCCCTGGGGAAGGTAGTGATCAAGAGTGAGGCGCTTTTAAATGATATTCCCCAAGAAAGTAGAGAAAAGGGGGTTGTAAGTTAAGTGATATATTGAACCAACTGAGGTCTATAGAAAGTCTGAATAAACATTAATCTTTTTAGAAAAATTGATAGATATGCGAACACATGAAGTTCAACAAGGCCAAGTGCAAGGTCCTGCACGTGGGTCGGTGCTATCCCAAGCACAACTACAGGCTGGGCGAGGAATGGATTGAAAGCAGCCCTAAGGAGAAGGACTTGGGGGTATTGATTGATGAGAAGCTCAACATGAGCCAGCAGTGTGCGCTTGCAGCCCAGAAAGCCAACTGTGTCCTGGGCTGCATCAAAAGAGGCGTGACCAGCAGGTCGAGGGAGGTGATCCTGCCCCTCTACTCCGCTCTTGTGAGACCCCACCTGGAGTACTACGTCCAGCTCTGGGGGCCCCAGTACAAGAAAGACATGGAGAGAGTCCAGAGGAGGGCCACGAAGCTGATCAGAGGGCTGGAGCACCTCTCCTATGAGGACAGGCTGAGAGAGTTGGGCTTGTTCAGCCTAGAGAAAAGAAGGCTCCAGGCAGATCTGATTGCGGCCTTCCAGTACCTGAAGGGGCCTACAGGAAAGCTGGAGAGGGACTGTTTATCAGGGAGTGGAGTGACAGGACAAGGGGTAATGGGTTTAAGCTGAAGGAGGGTCGATTTAGATTAGCTGTTAGGAAGAAATTCTTTACTGTGAGGGTGGTGAGGCACTGGAACAGGTTGCCCAGAGAGGTTGTGGATGCCCCCTCCCTGGAAGTGTTCAAGGCCAGGTTGGATGAGGCTTTGGGCAACGTGGTCTAGTGGAGGGTGTCCCTGCCCATGGCAGGGGGGTTGGAACTAGATGGGCTTTGAGGTCCCTTCCAACCCAAACCATTCTATTCTATGATTCTATTCTGTATTTGCAAAATAATGGGGGGGAGAGGGGGTTGTTTGGTTTTTTATCAAACCCTTTTACTTCTAAATACAATAAGATTCTGTTTTGGAAGTGTCATGCTGAATGGTAATAGCCATCTCACTCTCTGGAGAGGCACAATGCCAAGTCATGCAATCACAGTAAATGCACAGACTCTCATGACCTGTTTCAAGAGCATCACACAATTCTGTGTAGAAACCGCTCATGGCATGAGGCCTAGGTAACAATCACTGAACTTGCGTGAGTTAGAAAGAACTGTAGTTGACCTACCAACTTTGACATCAGCATCAGAAAGACCTCCTTTCAGTGTGGGTTGGATTTGACCTGACAAGCTAGAGGTGAATGCTATACATCCCATTACCAATCTCCAGAGACCCAGTACATCTTTTATATCTTTTATTGAAAGTTAATGGCCCTGTAGGATATTGCTAATAGATTTATAAAACCTCCAGGAATGCTTTAATTGGTCTTCTAAGGTACTCCAGGTTGAACTTCTGGCCTCCCAATTTTGGTTTTCTCACTTTATATGACTTTCAAAGATGTGTCTTAATATGAAAAGATGCAAGAACATTTCTAGGTGAAGTTTTAACCCGTTCCATAGTTTCTGTAACAGTGACTTAAACCACTCTTTGAAATACCTCCACCTTTGAAATTCTGTCTGCTGCTGTGATAAGTTTAGTAATGAGCATCAAGTTTAATTTCAGATCAGAGACTTTATATATGTTTATGGCAGATTAATCTTTCTCTCTTTAACTCCTTATTTTAACACCACAGCCTTCAGGTAAACAATCTGGTTTGTTATGAAATATTACTGTTTGCTGAAGCTGAAAGAATACTTGATTCTTTCAGGCTAATGCTTCCAAATATCACTTCACTGGTCTCACCTGGACCCTATTTTATTTGGTCATTGCAATCTTCTGTGGTCCCAAGAGGTCCTTGTATTTAGGCTGATTATTCTCTAGATAGGAAGTAAAATCTGATAATACTCAGCATAAAGCAGCAGCCTTGCCTTTTACTGTAGTTCGAATTATGTTGGGTTTTTATGACTGGATTCCAAAATGCTTCTGGCTCCACTTGTGATGGTTCTTCACAATAAAAATGGGTGAAAAGAGAGGGAAAGACCATGTACTAGAGCTATAAGAGGGAAAGGAAAGGGGAATATGGAGGTATTGTTTCTCCTTACCTACCAATAGAGTTCATGGATCCCTTTTTCCTGGCTACTGTGGTCAATAAATGACTGCGGTCAATCAATGGCACTGGCAAAAGCCTTGAGCAAGATGATTTGCCCTGGCCAGATATAGATCAAAGAACTAGAACAGCTGAATAGTGAAAAATGAATTGTGACAGCCACTAGAAATGAATTGGACAGCATCCAACTAGAGTCAGAGCTCTGTCAGTGCCTTCAGCTTCCTCTTTGCGGGGAGATTTCTCGTCTATCACAACACTACCATTTCAGAAATTAGACAAGGAAGATGACTTTTCTTTCCACTGCATAGCTTTCCTTGTGTCTCTTCCATAGAGAGCATGAAAGTTAGTGTAATGAAAAATTACCCTTCATTTTAGGTGATCACATGTTATGATTTGTTGATTCAGACCCTACTGTTAATCTGTGGTAAAGATACTTATACAGCCCTCATTGCTCCCTTCTCTGGTTTGAGAAAGATACATCTGTTCCCGCCAGGCAGAGAGCTCCCTATTCACCGGAGAAATGCACATGAATGTGTCTGGCTTACTCTGTTTTTCTAAAGGGTTTATTTTTCCATGCCTCCTGTGCTTTTACTAGGTATTTTTATTATCAGTAGGAGAAAAGTTGCAATACGCTACTCTTCCTCTTTCACTCTCATCTTTGTCAACATCTGCCTCAGGAAATTTTATACAGTATTCTAGGCTTCAAGTTTTGAGCTGTTTCTTGTAAGGTGGACAGCTAGATTATTGCTCAAAGATCCTAAATAACCAAAAGAAAACCATAAAAAATGTAGTATTGCCAAATATGAAAAGTTTATAGTTAGAAATTATAAAATTAAAGACTTATTTAGAGCTAACTATATTAGAAAAATATAACTTGCCAAAATTATGACACCAGGTTAGAACTATATGTTTGTTTGACAACAAAAATATAATTGCAATAGCAAATACGTGATTGATTGCAATATTATAATGTATGCTTGAGCAATGTAACTTTCATAATATCAATAGGATTATTCCAGCTCTGCTGTAGTCTCTTCATTCTGGTATACATCAAACTATTACCTATTTATCTGCAACTTGCACAAATCTAGGCAATCAATTAAATAAAATGTTAATCACAGATTCTTGGAAACATAGTCTAACATGATCTCTGGAGGTCAGCTGGTCCAATCCCCTGCTCAAAACAGGACCTGGTCCAGTGAAGTTTTGAGTATATGCAGGAATGGAGATTGCAGATTCCACACCATCTTTGGACAACCTGTTCTAGACTTTGACCACATTCACAGTGAAAGAGATTTCATTATACCTCATCAGAATTTCCATGTTACAACTTGTGTTCATTGCTTTTCATGACATCAATGCACATCCAAGAAGAAGCTGGGACCATGGATTTCTGTGTCCAATCTACTAAAATGATTGTGAACGATCTTCCTCTTCTGTGGGTGAAAAACAACCAAAAAACCCCTCTGTGGTCATCAAAATTAGCAGCTTTAGAGACATTCTAATGTCATTAGCAAGCATTTCCCCATTTACTGAACTGTGATATTTTCTTAGTTTTGACCAATCTTTCTCACAATATGAGACAGCTCTCAGAAATGGAACCTGCAAGGAGAACAAAAGAGCAAGGGAAAGTTTCCTGACAAAAATAAAAACATAATGAGTAGTTTTAATATTTTTTAGGTCCTGACCCTTTCAAAAAAAATGCCTTTTAGGACTTACTTCGAGCTTTATCTACTTGTTTATTTTTCCACAGTGTTTTAGAAGCTCTAGTTCTGCAAAATGTTATCATACTATTGTTTTGAGTGAGAGCAGACAAGGTCCTGTGACCTCATTCATGGAAAAGATCTAAATAAAGAAAAATACAATGTAAACAGGAACCCAGCACATAAATAATGAAATATATATGTGAAGGTACTGTTAAAACATCCTCGGAAAGATTTCTCAGAATTAATTTGGTTTCTGGAATCATCTAGGATCACTTTAGTAGTAGTAGTCGTCGTCGTCGTCGTCGTCGTCGTTAAATCTAGGCAAATCCTCTCATATTATAAATTGACCTCATTGTAGTATTATCAGTATTAATTCACAATAACAGCACATAATAAGGTTTTGAATCTTCAAAATAAGAAATAATATTTTACTAGTTTCCCCACCAGTGTATATTTCTTAAGGTTAAATTTCTGCATAATAGTTAATATGCCTTGTTCATTTTCACGAAAAATCTACCTTTATATTCAAATCTACTCAGGACGCTCTTTCCAACACTGTTGCTACAACTGTAATAGCAATATATCAAATTATTAATTGTTTCCTTTTTCCTGTTAACAGCTCTGCATTCCTGTATGCTACATTCATTTCCAGACAAGTAAAATCTTATGGGTGCATGTTTACAATGTCTAGAATTAAAAGTGTAATAGATAAACCAAAAATTAGGATTGAGTTTTCAGCTGAGATCTCATTAAAAGCAAGAGGAATGTTCCTCAGGGAAAAGCAAATGTGAAGTAGGTGGCATATTCATAAAACGCTATAGGAGTTGTCATGTTTTTAAGAAGAAAAAACATGATAATCATAATGTGTGTGTGTGTTCAGGATGTCACTTGGAATTTTTTTCCAGCATGCCCTGTTTTTCCTGACTATTCTGTTTGCAGCTGATAAATAAGTGAAAATATGATGTTGACAAATTAGTGGCAACATTTTAAAATCTCTTGGTCTGCTTTGGATTACTCCCCTAAAGTGGAGTAAGAAATAGAATGACAGTGCATATAATGAAATTTAGTGAAAGCAACATTTTTTCTTTCTGATTGGTACCTGAGAGATAATATATGGGTCAAATTGACTGTAGTGAATAGTGAAGGCACAAGCTAAATTATTCACAGTATTCACTGAGGAGTGACTAACCTACTATTTATATTCTTTCTGAATACATCATTATGTCTTAGGCTCAATTTGCAAGGTTCTATTTGAAGCCAATGGACTCCAGAGTATACATTCTGTTCATCTAAAAAGACTGATAACTCAAATTATTGGGTTATTGCATAGAGTGGGAAATAACCAAAGAATATTTAACTACTATCAGGGTTACTTTCATCACAAGAAAATGTATTTATATGACATATTTATATTCAACAGGTATAAGCAAAACATTCAGACATATCTACATTCAACAAGTGGAGGGAGACTGTTTGCATTGATGAATTCACTTTAATGAACATCTAGAAAACAGACAATAAGGGACCAGATTTGAAAAACAAGATATGCTTTATCTATTTAATTCTTTTAAATACAATTCTTTGAGAGAAAACAAACAAAGCATAAATTTAATTCTCTCTTATTTTTTTCTTTTTTTTTTTTCCCCCTTTGCAGACATAGAAATAGGATTTGAAGACTGCTGACACACCGGACTTGGGAAAGTTTTCTGTTTGTGACTGAACAAAACCAAAATTTTAGCCAATTCTGCTCTTATTTTGATTCCATGGAGAATGTTTCCTGGAATACAAAACAGCAATTACACAATTTAAATATTTACTTTAGGGGGTTTTTTTTATTTATTTTAAAAGCATTTAGAAATAAAACATGCTGTAATGATAGCTTTGACCTTGCTATTCATGTGTATTCATGTTTAGCTTTGGAGTAGTATGTATGTTCTTGAATGCAACAGGAATGCTTTTGTGTACTGCTGAAGCACAATATGAAGTGTTTGCCACTTCAAAAATCAGCGTGAAGAACTCAGTATTCAAGATGAAATTTATTTCCTAAGGATTTTGCTCTTTGCTTTTCAGTGTGCCTCTTTCTGAATAACGTTTAGCTAAAAGGAGAACATAATTTTTAATTAAACATACCAAACCAGTTTAAACTAATTTTTAACAAAAGTAAATCTCAAAACAGGGGTGTATTATACAGCAATTAGTTAAAGACCATTGGCTAATATCTGATGCCTCTTTTACTTAATCTGGAGTAGAGGCTAAAATGACGTTATAAGAGAAATGCAGTCTCACAGCTTCTCCTTTAAGATGCGACTTGGGCTGAGCTGGCTGGAATCTTCAAGCACCCTAATCAGAGCCAAACCAGCTGCTGACTCTTCTTAAGACCTTGATAACACGATGAGCACCTTCCCCAGCTCCTGGCTCAGTCAGTCCCATTTCTGCATCACTCACTCCTGCAGTCCTTGAGCTCTGAACACCGAGGGCTGCCGGGGAGGCCAGGAAGAGGGTCAAACATCCAGAGGCACAGGCTACCATCGAGTAGTTCATCTCTTTTAATCTTGTATGATGTCTCCAGATCAGAGGGAGAAAAACAATGTGCCGTTAAAACCAAAAGTCTAAGGCAGTGTCAGACAGCGTGTATTTCTAAACACGCAGCTGTAGAAAATAAGTGCTTAATTCAGTACCTGTGATCTAGGAAATTATAACAGCAGTGTGGGGTATGGCATTAGGCAAATATATTGGGTGCCTTTTAGTAAAAGTCACATAAAACACATGTTCTTTTTTACAATAAATTTTACATTTGCTTCATTTGTATCTTAAAAACAAGTCATGTTTGGTATCGATGTATTAGGGAAAAAAAATACATTTTTCCAAGAAGTGCAGTCAATGAATAATTCCTTCTTTTATCTGATGATACCTCTTTGAATCTTATTTAAATACATCAGAAGCTAAATTATGATGAACTAGAAATGTTCTACCCTCAGGTACTACCTTTTTCATCTTAATATGAAACTTCTGAATGCTCTCCATAACCCGTTCAAGATCCTATCATGTTTTTCATTAACTCTTAAAATTACAGTTAACTTCCTAAATAACAGCTGGGTTTAATCTTACTGTGGGCAAGAACTGGTTTGCAAGGCAGACCATGTAGTCCTTAATCCTTGTGGTGGGTTGACCCTGGCTGGGGGCCAGGTGCCCACCAGAGCCGCTCTATCACTCCCCTCTTCAGCAAGGCAGGGAGGGGAGAAAGGAAGATGGAAAAACAACCCCAAACTCGTGGGTCGAGATAAAGGCAGTTTAATGTATCTAAAGCAAAAAAGCCGTGCGCAGAAGCAAAGCAGAAAGCAAAAGATTATTCTCTACTTCCCATCAGCAGGCGATGTCCGGCCACTTCCTGGGAAGTAGGGCTTCAGTATGCGTACCCCTTACTCCGGAAGACAAACATAAAAAAAACAAGGAATGTGCCCGCCCTGTTCCTCCCCCTATTCTCAGTTTCTTATTGCTGAGCAGACGTCATATGGTACGGAATATCCCTTTGGTCAGTTTGGGTCAGCTGTCCTGGCTGTGTCCCCTCCCAAGATCTTGCCTACCCCCAGCCTGCTGCTGGAGGGGGGAAAGAAATGTTGGAAAGACAGCCTTGATGTGTGCTGGCACTGCTCAGTAGTAGCCAAAACACCGGTGTGTTATCAACAGTTTGCTAGCTACCAATACACAGCACAGCACCATGAGGGCTGCTGTGGGGAGAATTAACTCCATCTCAGCCAGACCCAATACAATCCTTCATTAGCACTGGCGATCGCTGTGCATGCTGTAGTGAAGGCTTCCCAGGGGGTTCATCTCTCCCTGGCCTGATTTATACACATTTTAATTCTCAGCCAAACCTAGACTACCTGCCTATAGTTTCAATAGCTGTCAATAGCCACCTCTTCCTTACAAATATATGGAAGATGGCGTAGTATTGACTTGATATTTAATTCCTGTTCAAGTTTTCCAGCTATTCAATTTAAACTGGTCATAGATGATCTGTTCCTTCCAATTTAATACTACAATCTGGATGATTGGGAATTTTTGTCTGAAAACCTACCTTAAATATAAATCTCAGCTGGAAGAAAGTGTCCTGTCACACTCAGCTGTTTTCAGCAAATAACAGTATAGTTGACTCACAAGTTATTTACTTACATTGTGAGGTCTTGGAGGTACAGAAAGGCATTTTATTCTGATTCTATAGTGTATGGCACTATATGTTCAGGTATCTGGATAGACCTGTTGTATGCTATTATTGTAGAAGTAATAAATATTAACATCATTTAGACGTTACTTAAGTGGTCTAGCATTCTTTCAGAAGACTGTGTAAGAGTGTGTGTGCATGCATATACAGAGACAGAGACCAAAAAAAAGAGAGAGAGAGAAAAACAATGCAACTGCCATTAGGAAAATAAAAATGAAACAATAAGCATATCTTCTGGTAAAGTTCATGTTTAGAAGGGTGAACACTGTAGTACTTAATTTGAGTGATGTGGATCTTACTGGAAGTTAATTTTCTGTAGTAATGGTTCACGTCAGCTCCGATTTCAGCTGCACTATGAAGCTGTGTCCTTTAGCTCTGTTCTCCATTAAAGACTACAACTAAATTCCCATAAAGAAGGCAGCTCTTTAAAGGTGTAGTCGTCACTTATTTATACTTATTCTTTTGTCATTTTTCCTTGTTTGCCGCTTCATGTTGAAAAAATAGGCCCAGTCCAAGAAATACACAAACAAACCAACAGAATTGGACAGAATGAAATAGTAGGCAGTTTTACTGTAAAGCGCAGAGCAGAAAGTTATCATTTTTTGTGCCTCCTCTGTTTCTTTGAAATGGTTTTCCAAAATGGCTTTCCTGAAGTAATTTTTTCTCTAGAGCTATAACCGAGGGTATTCTTTCAGCTTCCTCTTTCTTTTGTACAAGTTTATAGTTTTCTATAAGCAGAATGCTAAAAGCAGGTACAGTAAAATGTCAGGGCTGCAGTCATTTCATAACTACAGCCAGTTGCCAGGTTATTTACACGTAACTCTGAGTATTCACTCACGTGGAAAAATTAGTCTCTCCATGCCTTTAAAAATGTGCATAGTTGCAATATGTAGATACAAATGGATGAAAAGAATATTATTCAGTGATTATACTTTTTTTTAATTAGACACACTAATGATTTTTCTAGATGATATTTCTTGCAACACTTTCTATATACACTCATAATATAACATTAAAATTCCATAATTCAGTTGTGTTTTCTCTTACAGATAACAAATGAAAGATTATCCCTTCACATTAGAATACACTGAAACAGAAAAACACTATCTGAATTGATGAAAAGAATGTTATGAACCTGAGCATTATAGAGTACTCCCTCTAAAACCATCACTTGCCTCAGATGCCAGATAAATATCACATACTTTTCCCAGCCGGTATGGGAGCACAGGGCTGTCTCGTTCAGAAATAAAGACTTCCCAGCTCAGACAGGTAGCAGCAGTCACCCGGTACGGAATTACTGTCATCTCTATGTGATAGCTCAAAAATGCTTAAAATTGGTAATTCATTTCATGTGGACAATACTTACTTGTACAATATCCTGCTCAGGTCAAAAGGACTAAACATGTTAGAAGTCTGGGTAGATTGGGGTGTAGATCAGCAACAGCAATTAACTGGAAACTCCTTTTAGTACAAAAATAAATGAGTTCCCTTTCAAGCAAGTAACAAATATTCCAAGTTCATCTGATACCATGATAATAAATGGTTAAATGCTCAAGTGATTAACAAATTTCTCTCCCTGTCTGAACAGGGAGAAAATGAATCCAAGAGCCTCTCTCTGTACATACCTTGTTCCCAGTACATAAAATTCACTGTGGAGGTTGTGTATGGAATAAGCGTCTTGGAAATTCTTAAATGAAATCATGGGTTAAAAGCCATTATAAAAATGATGCTATTACAGTAATGTAATTGCACACTTCTAATGTTGTAGTCACATCTTAAACTCCAAGATAAGCTGAAGCCTCATTGTACAAGCACTGCACAAAATAGTGTTGAGCAGTGATTAGCTCAGTTCTGCCTCAGCACAGGCAGACCTATGTTTAAGCAATCTTTTTCTCAGCACATTTTCTCCTATTTACACCCCTAGTAACACCTACCTGACAATGCACAATTACCTAAATGTTTGAGTAACATTTGAGGAAATATGGTGATATACCAGTGTATACCTGAACATCAGCCTGAAAAAAAGTATATGATTATTCAAGTTTTAGCCTGTGTAACTGGAAAGAAAAAGAAAGACAGAAGGATAAAACGGATACCCAGTTATTAGAAGTTCCTTCATTTGAGCAGCAAACTTGCACTGGAGCTTGCATGGCAGTGATAGTGCTTTGGTGAGGAAGAGGTTTGGGCAGACAGGCAGTCAGCAGGAGCAGTGGGTATCCCAGCCCCAGCCCCAAGAAGGCTGCTCAGGGGTCTCCCCTGCAGCTGCCACATGCCCAGGTATGAATCTCAGCTCTGCACTGCACACCTGCCTCACCACAGCTCATTTCCCCAGGCCTGTTTATTCTGCCTTTGCTCTAAACAGTCGTTCCAGTGTTTGTCTCTCCTCAGCTCGCATGCTCAATCCCAGTCCTGCAGCTAAGGTACTCTCCAGTCAGAGCTTTCAAACCCTGAAGCTTAAATTTTAGTTCCCAAGTCGTCTTTAGGCTTTTACATGATTAATAAAAGTGCTGAGGCCTGAGAGTTGCTGCTATAATCAGGTCAATCCCTACTTCCCGATGCTGCTAAATCACAGTAAACATCCCTTTTGCCAAAACATTTTGCCGACAGCAGATGATGGGGAGAAGGAATGTGCTTATTTATATTCTACCTTCTCCCCTTACATGTACATAATGCACTTGCCCATAAGCAGCACTCCATTACTTCTCTGCTAATCCTTCACTGGGAGTTACACAGGGCCAACCCACAGGCAGTTAGATGCCTCTGGAATGGACAATTTTGCCTTGTGCTTGGAAGGCAATTTGTTCTTCTTCTTATGTTACATCACTTTTTACCACTGCAGCTATGCACATTGCTGAAGCAGAAGGTTCTGTGTCTATTGCTCATCTTCGTTACCCATTCATTGGGTCAACCTTTTCCCTCAGATAGGACTAACTGGCTGCACTGAAACACCGTAATTACTTCTGACTTGTTAAGAGATTGCTTCTTGACTAGTAAAGTACATCATTAAATCTACATACGCCATTTTCCTGCCAAAATAACCTTGAGTTCATTTTTCTTCAGAATAAATTCTATTTTCATGCACAAAAAGTACAATAAAAAGTGCAATTAATATTAAACAAATAAACAGAATCAGAGTGACAGCAGCATATTACTTTAAGTAGATCAACTTTCTTTAGAAAAATAATCTTTAGAAAGGTTTGTCATTATGTTAAACAATTGTACCTGAGAGACTGCAATGAAAATATAAAAGCTCATACAGGAAAAGAAAAAAAAAAATCCTAAAATGTTTAGTTTTTCTCAAAACCCATTAGGCAGTCAAATAGTTCCCTCAGCTCATGTCAAGAAAGCGAATATTATATATTGTGAATGTAATTGCTATAACGAGAATAAAAATATAAATGAGAAAAACAAGTATATTGACAACTTCACAATGAATGAGATCCTGTTCTCTTTTTCTCCTGACAATTTGAGAAATTACAATATTTAATTTAAAGGCTTGGAAGAAAATTGTCTCTCACAAGTTCAAAGAAATAACAGAATTCCAGCTGTTTCGGTTTTAATGGTGTTTCTTTAGTTCTACACATCTAAATAGAATAGACCAAGGAAAACTGTCTTTCCTTTTTATATATTAAATTATCAGATCAAGGTACAAGCTTAGATACTTTCCCACATTGGGGTGGGGGGAAGAAAAACAAAGGAAAAAAAAAAAACTAAAAGGACCAGTCAGCGCTTCACAAGAACAGATTTTTCTGGCAATGCTACTAATCACACCTTACTTGCTTCACTCGTGTCTAATTCCAGCCAAGGGGAATGTGATACATCAGTACAGTCCCATTTGGCACCGCTGATGCTGTCAAGGTCAAGACACTACCGGAACGTTGTCCCTCACTGATGGAAACAAACTTTTTTTTTTTTTTTTGCTTTTTCAAATTGTATGTAGTGCTGCTGAATGGAGCTTACATATCATTCTGGAGATGAAAGCTTTGATCTAAAGCCTGTGGGGAGTCTTTCCATCAAGCTGGGTGTGCTTTACTCAGATCAGGCCCCAGGTCTTTCATTTACTTCTGGACAAAGGGAGTGTGACACCAGGCAGTAAAATCAATGTACAGCAGGTTTGTCCTCCAGAGATCCCACCTAAGGAGTGGAAACTGCATTCTGCCTTTGGGCTGAGGGTGCTAATTGTTGCATCCTCTTCAAGGGCAATGCACAAATACATAGGGCATTTGACATTCCCTGGGAGACCCCAGTTCTAAGCTTAGTGATACATCTCAGATCCCTGCATTCAAGGGAGAAGCCCGCATCTGCCCTATTCTGAGAAAAAAGTGTTGGGTTGTTTTCAAAACAAGCCAAGATTTATTAATTAGACAGCATGTGGTGGTCTTAAATAGAAACAGGAAAATAAAGTCTACCCTTAAATACATTTTTTACTCTCTTGTTTGGGCATCCCTCACCTCCCAATGTATTACACAGGAACTTTTCTCATTACCCACAACCAAAATATTTAATGTCAGGTCTCGTCACATTTATACTCACTATTGCCCAGTAGTTATAAAAAATTAATGTCTTCTTAATATCTATTGTATCTCCAAGAAAATTCAATTCAGACATTGAAAATACCTGAGAGACTATTCATATCTGTACGAAACAAGTCATATAATCATTTTCTGTCCCAAGAAAATCATAAATGTTTCATATCCACTGGATAAAAACACAATTAAGGAAACTGAATATAGTTTCAAGCAGCCAGCAGAGAAATTTACAAGATTCTCTACAGGGACTGATGTTCTCTAAATTGAAGGTTTACACCTAACTTTTTAAGTGGGCAAGATTGTAAAGTGGAGGGGTCCAGAGTAGTGTTATCTACAAGTCTGTTCCACGCTACCAGAGACATTAGCATCACAGGCCAGCTGACCTAGCAGGCACTTCATCCCCGAGAGCACGGTGCAGCACTAGGAGTCTTGCAGCACCGTTTTTTCCCACCCCGCCTACTCGAGGTGATGCATGAGGGAGAACACGCACCTTGTAGTGACAGCGTCAGGTGCTCCTGAAGCCTGGAAGATCATCAAATACAGTGGCGATTGGACACGCCGCAGAGGAAGCATCATCTTGGCCATAACAGCTACACACAGAGCTTTGTTAGACATTCTCGTTTTTGGACTGATGAGCTCTCTGCTACATACCAACCTCAAAAGATAAAATACTACTACTGAAAATGGAATCAGTAATAACATATGCCGTGCACAATAGAAATTTCAGGATTTGCGCATATAAAACCGGGAATAAGAAAAACAATAGATATGTATATCAGTTGGGATTTTCTGTCATTTTATTTTACATCTAACATAGCTCTGAAAATACCATCTGTGGAAATGAAAGATTTCTTTAACTGTGAGTATAGAGGAATTTAAAATCTGATTATTAAGGCCATAATATTATTCTATCATGGCCACACTTATGGTAATTAGTCTTACCAATCCAAGTCATTCTGCATGAAACAGAGGAAATATTCCATGTGCTGACAAAATTTGGTTTAAGTTATCCATTTACTGGAAACATTTCACATTGTCTAAATTAAAATGGAAAACCATAAATTCAGTTTTTAACAAGTGCATAACAACAGATGCATAGAATGAAAATCAAAATCTTAGCGACTACATCCGAACCAAAAAATTATTGCTAATTCTTTTTACATTGTTTTATTCCTCAGTATAATGTCACAGGACACATTTGCTATAGTTCTCTTCCATTTATGAGAAAAAAATTGTTCTCTGATATGTATCTCTTTACATATTCTTAAAACGAAACCCTGGGCAACTTTTGACCAGCACCATAATTACCAGTGATGTTCAGCCAAAAATTTTTCTGCTGGTTTAGATCACTTTGTACGGCTCACCTGCTTTTCCTGATGTACAGCCAATGTAGTCACCCCATGGAATATTTAGCCAAGCATGCCATGGCTCCTGTTTTGGGAATCTTCCCTGCCATGCATGCCCACTACTGAGAAGAGGATAAAGAAGGGAACAGAAAAAAGTGGCAATGAAAATATGGATTCCTTCTTGTGGGAAATATATTTTCTACGGACGTACTAGGACAACCAATGACTACTTTAGAGATTCAACTTATTTTTCAACTTTGTGCGGAAATGAAGGCAATGGAAGAAGTGCTACAGCAAGCTGCTGGGGAATTCAGTGAAGTTTGACAAGCAGACCCCACAAAACTCTCAGCCTTAGTTTGTAAGCTTACTGCTATTCACTCAGTAGGGGCACTCGTTACAGCAGTCAAGGCCCTGTGAACAACGTGGTACATTAGAGCTAAATTATCCACCAACACCCTGATTTATGGCTAAGATCTGTACTAAATTAAGTAGAAATTCTAAATTAAGGAGAAAATCGGAAATTAAAAGGCAAGGCTAATTTATTAGGAAATCATTTGCTAACCGCCAGTATTATGGAAATAGCTCTAAAAATAAAGCCCCAATGGAAAAATATATAACTAATGCATAGGATTTTTGAAACGCAAGAAGTCTTGGAAAGTTTAAGGAGTCCCTAGGGCAGCTGTGCTTCCCCACCCCCATATAGTAGATAATTAACTTAAACTTTTACAACTAAGAGTTTTAAAGAGCTGAAAGACAAGATCTTTGCAATCTAATGTTTATTCATAATAAATCTTGGAATACTGAGGAAATTCCAGAGGAGTTGAAGGATGCTAACTTTCTTCCAATATTTTAAAAGGCTACATAGTGACTCAAGTAATTATAATCCTGTCATCATAGCGTCAGTTATAGGCAGAAGGATGGAACAATTGGTATGAAGCTCAATTAATTAAAAAATGAAAGTAGGATAATAATTTAATTGATATCAATCAGATCTTGTCAAAATAATATAATATGGGAATTTTTTTTAGATTTTTAAAGTGGCTGATAAAAGCACTAGTTTTAATTTAATATACCACAGCAACTATGCAATTTTACTTGCTACCCAAAATTAATATAATATAAAATTAGTGAGGCACGGATTAAATGGTAAATTAATTAAAAACAGACCAGCACATCTTTAAAAATAAATGTAAAGGAAAGAAACTTTATCACTTTTAAGGAAAGATTAATTCTTTATTATAATTTTTTTGTATCCATCTGAGAGAAACCATACAACTGACTGTGGTCAAGTTAGCAAATAATAAGATTTATGGTGGTAAATAATAAAACCATGCCACTGGTATTGAACACCATACATTTCTTAATAAATTTCTTACTAAGCATATGTATCAATACAACAAAATGCAGGGTCATATACCTAGAACTAAAATTGCTAACTGTACTTAAAAGTTTCTGAAAATGACTGGGAAATTTCAATATTTCTCATCAACAGACAAAAAAACTCCAAGAGTAAAATCTGAAAGACTAAGTCAACACTTGAACACATAAATAGAATCATAAACCAGAGAAATGTTATACAACTTCCATTTCTGACATCCTGTCTTGTGTTTTGATTACCTTCAGATTTGGTGTCCACAGCTAAAGACATGTGTTCGTAAACCAGAATTTTAGAGGAAAATCACAGAATGACTGGAAAATAGTCATGATTATTTTCTTTTTCAAATACTAAGTTAACTGCTGATTTTATGACTAACTCTCTATATACAGCTGGGAAGGGGCAAAATCACTGTTTACTTCTTCTCCTGATTACCATATCCTCTATGCAAACATTTCATGTCCATAAATTGAAACAAGAGAAATCCAGACTGGAAACAGGAGACTTTTTTTTTCTTTTTAAATAAAACAGTAAACAATTTATAAGTGTTGGAAGCACGGAGTGAAAAGTGAATGTTTACATGAATTACTGTTTTGGGATTCAGACTATATTTTTTATGTAATTAAATTCAAGAAACTTCAGTGATCTGGTTGATATTAATGAAATCATGGTGAAAGAACTTAATGGTCCACCATTAAAATCTATTACTCTATAAAAAAACTCAGGAAGGTGGCTTCATTCGTATTGATCTTTCATTGTCTTGCACTTTGAGTAATGCTCATGTGATTTAATTGAGCTTCTTATACGTAAGTAAGGAGTTTTAGGGTATGATAAAACCTCACTAGGACTAAGATTGTTTCATATAGTAAACATTTTCTAAGAGCAAGTCCATTTTTCTAGAGAATGAGGATATGAACAAACCATCCGGAAAAAGCACATTGCACTCCTGTGATCTGCACAGCATTTCTTTTGCTTTCCATGGCTAATTCTAGGGCTATTTAGATCTCATTTTTGTAATGAGAATTCTTAATAAACTCTCCATTTGCAAACAACAGCTATACTTTTCCGCTCAAAGTATTCTAATTTAGCTCTCATATTTTTTTTGTTTCTGAAACTTTCTCCTGTATTTAGTGTAGCTCAAAAAACTGAAGACAACAAATTCTCAGAAATGGAAAGCTGCAATACACAGCAAACAAGATCATAGCTATTATATTGTCATGTCAATCATGTCTGCCCCTCTAGATAAAGGTGGCTAATAACAAGCTAAAAGCATAATCCGTAGCACAATCCATGCATAATATAACATATCACATAACATGATCACAGATAACATAATTTATAAACAAAACCATGACACAGTTTTGTGCAATCCTGGAAATGCAATCCAGCCAATCAACATGTACAGATGGCTGGACAGTCAGCATAAAAGTAATGTCACTGTATGTGGCCACAGATTTGAGGACCTCTCCAATAATTGCACGACCTGAAGACCATGTGCTTGTTCACCGCCTTTAGAGCAAAACTCTAGGAAGGTCTTCAGGACAGGCATATAGGCTAAGAGTAGGCTCTTGAGTTGAGCAGGGGTTCAGTTACTTTGAGTAGGGAGGCTGTGGTGGAGCAGCCGATCCTTGGGTAGGACACTGTAATTACTCGCATGCCCCTTCTCCACATTCCTTCATGTACGGACCACATAATTCAGTGATATCCACAAATTGCAGTGGTGTATTTGTTAATTGTCTAAATATATGACTTTACTAGGCAAGAGTTTCCCTTCGATATGCCGATGAGAGGAACCTTAAAGCACAGGACTTTGTTACTGCCTTGACAGTGGCTTAACTTACGGTCACCAGTCAGCTGCTGCTCAGAAATGCAATGAAAACGCTTTTCAGGAACTACGAAGCAATGTTGCTACTGACATATAAGGATTGCATAATATCTATTTACAACCCTTTAAATAACTCCATATTAAACTGAACTTTCCAAGGGAATCAAAATGACAGTTGAGATAAATATCAGTTCCAGTGTTTTCAGCTGGTCTGCTTAACATTTTAGTCATCTTGATTATGTAGTTTCTCATTTAAGGTTAAGTACTGTATAGTCTAACATGTATTTAGCCCTTAAATAATGAGGAATCAGAGGGAAGAGTGTTTCTTAAATAAACTTTACAAAATTAACTATATGTCCCAATGTAAATGTAAAACCTCTCAAAGTGAGTATCGCATGTAGAAGCATTCTCTATTTCTTTTACTGGAAGATGGGGAAGTTTTTGCTGCCTTGTTCATAAAAGTTTTGCTTTATATCCTGATTAACATTATACTTACTTTTCCTTTAAGTGTAGGCTATATTTATTTATGGAATGAGCAATACACTGACTGCATTGTTTTATTTTAAGTTATGTGTTTGCTGATTTCTGAGGCAGAGTACAACATGCCATCGACTTCTACATCTCTCACCTAAGTCTTCCCACAAAAATTTTTATTTCAGTGAAAAGGTATAGAAAATTACATCTCCCTATGATTTGTGTTTCAGGAATCCTAATTGTAATTCAAGGATGCCTTTAATATTCTCTCTGAATAATGAAGAGTATTACTCTTTAATCATTGCTTGATGGATTACAATCAGCATGTCTAGACAAAGTTCATGTTTATCTCCTAGAAAATCTAGCGAGCAACAATTATTCAGCTTGTCCGTTTTTAATAAATATTTATTTATTTATCTAACAATGAATGCTTTGAGAGCTCAAAAGCCCACAAGACAGCATTCTCAGATGACAAATAGATCAATAATACTACATGTTAAATTGCTTTGCAGTATTCTGGAGAGGAAAGAAATCAAGCAATGAAGTAATTAATCGGAATTTTTCTTGTCTTGGTTGCATTTCATTCTCTTATCACATGTACAGAACATTTAAGGAATTCCATTCTATGTACAGAGAATGGAAATATTTCCATATTTCTTGTCCTCATATATTTATGAAATTTATTATCTGTGATGCCCTTATGCTTTTCTGTAAAGGCATAGGGCAAGGCCTAGCATAAATTCCAGTTATATGTTATTGATTGCTCTCCACATAACAGCTTTGCACAGGGAAATAAAATGAGTTCAACCTGATGTAATTTGATAGAAAGTTTGTTTCTAAAGTCAAATGGTTTCTTTTACTGGTTATGACAAAGAATCAGAAGAAAAACCTCTAGCAGTTACTCATACCTTCAGATTTTGCTAACTGTCCTGTATTGTAAATCTTGGATCATTTACTTCTTATTGAACTTCCTGAACATTATACCATTGAGAAAAAAAAAAAAAAAATCAAAAGCAATTTATAAATGTCTATAGCTAAAACTTTGCACTTGATTTTTTTTTTTTTTAGTAAAATATCTGGGCATTCTTTTTCATTTTTCACATGTTCTGTGGTTGTGTTTTGTCTCCTAATTTGGGAATATTCAATAGATTAGCAGACATAAATTCAAAAAAATTAACTTAATGAGCATCATCACACATTGGATGTTTAAGTCTGAAGTTTACAATAAGAGTACTTGAGCAAGTTTCTGTGTCGTGAGAAATGTCCTCACATCTGTTACAACAGAGATGATATAAAGAGAGCAGTGTGAGGAACAACAGGTAATATGTCCCTGCTAAAGCATTAGGACATGCATAAAACCTATATAATCATCAATTTACTGATATTTCCCTCTTCCTTATTCAATTAATTAATGTCTCTCCATCACCATGCTCTGTTGGTGTATTATTTCACAACTAACATGTATTGACCCCACATTAATCTGTGTTCTGAAACAAAGTATATGAATAGTTAACATTTGTATTTTATTTGTGGCCAATACAGAATTAGATGTTTTCTGAGGTAGACTTGTTTTCTTTTTCTTTTTTTTTTCTTTTTTTTTGATGTCACTTCCAATTTTTACTAGCAAAGACATCATATTTTTCTGAAAGTCCCTGAAAGGGGCTCAACATGCATAAAGGTTTCTTGGGAAGACAAATGCCATAACCATGAATGTCCTCCCTTCCTCCTCCTTTCCCTGAGCTTTATTGCTGAGCACAATGTCATATGGTGTGGAATATCCCTGTCCCAACTATGTCATCTCCCAAGCTCTTGACCACCCCCGGCCTATTTGCTTTGGGGAGCAGTAGGTAAGAGAGAATTACTTGATGCTGTGTAAGAACTGTTCAGCAATAGCCAGCCCACTGGTGTGTTATCAACACCGTTTCAGCCACAAATGCAAAGCACATCACCATACGGGCTGCCATGAAGGAAGTTACCTCCATCCCACCCAGACTCAGCACAGGGACAGAGAGGCAGCTGTCATTTTGAACCTATGGAGAAACTGAAGTTTCAAGAACATGAAGGAGATTTGGGTTTCCAGCATAGAGACCTGTCAGTCCAAGGGGAGAAAAAGACATCTTCCACTAGAGAAGAAAACAAGCAATTGGGAAGTGTAGCAACATGAGTAAACTAAAGAGTAACATGAGTATTTCTTGGCACCTGGCCTGACTATATTTTCTTTAAGACAAAAGATGATACAGTGCCGCTGTCTAGTCTTCCCTGCCTTGATTGGCTTTGCCTTGATGCTAACACAATAAATCTCTCAAGAATTAGAATACAATGGCTGGTGGTGTTTTATTTGCATCACACCAATAGGCAGTAACATTTTATGAGGCAAACGAAAGATGACCTGTGATGTTTGCAGTCTAAGTATATACCTATGGACCAGTCAGTACAGTGCTTTCTGTGAAAAGCAGATATAACTGATCCAATATCTCACATACTGGCAGTAATTTCACAGCAGTAGCAGGAATGTGGTGGGATCATAAATCCCGTCATAATCTGAACATTCTTCCTGCTCCAAGAAAGCTGGATCCTTAGGATGTGTGTAATGGGCACAATTTCTGCTTTCATGGGGAAAAAACATACCTGAACTTCTTTCCCTCCCAGAACCCGCTCCCATTCTGACAAATCTCCTGCAAAACTGCCAGACATGCATGAATGACAGAATGGTTGAGGTTGGAAGGGACCTCTGAAGGTCATTTGGTGCAACCCCCCAGCTCAGGCAGGGTCAGCTAGGCAAGGTTGTGCAGGACTGTGACCATTCAAGAGACTGCACAACCTCTCTGGGCAACCTGCTCCACTATTTGACCACCCTCATGGTAAAGAAGTGTTTTCTTTTGTTCAGATGGACTTTCCTGTTTGTTTTTTTTTTTTAATTATTGTTTATGCCCATTGCCTTTTTTTCCTGTCAGTGGGCACTACTGAGAAGAGTCAGGCTTCCTCTTCTTCATTCCCTTCTATCAGGAATTTATATACTTCCCCCCTGAGCCTTCTCCTCTCCAGGCTGAGCAGTCCCAGCTGTTTCAGTCTCTCCTCATATGAAAGATGCTCCAGTCTTTTAAGAAGGAGCAGGAATAGAAAGATGACATCTCAATATTAGTAGTACAAGAGCTAGATGCTGTCTATATTTACGTTTTAAAAGAGTGATTGAAAAGTCTTTTTCTTTCCAGTACTATGGACTGAAGAAGCCAAACGAAGTTCTGACTTGCTGTTTGTGCATGCCGCTCGACATACTGTATTCTAACCAACATTTTTCCTCTGCCCATGTTCATGCTCCTAGTAAGTGATTAAATGTTTTCAAGAAAATATAAAGAGTGTATTTGTGTGGGGGGTGTTTTTTTTAGTAGATCTGAATCACTTTAGCTGTATTTTTGGCAAACTTCATTCACTTCATCTTCTTGGCATTTCATTATATTTTACGATCACAAAGTCAACTCTCCAGCAACAAAGCGAAACACGGCTCTTTGAAATAAATGTTGTCATTAACAAGCCATGCCAGGCGCAGTGACAGATTTGCAGCTGTAATGAATAACATTTCCCGCAAAGTTCTCCTGTCTGACAGAAAAGCTGTGACATTACTGCAGGCAACAGTGTTGGAAACTAAAAGATTGATTGATGCAAGTAGATAATTGAAACCTCAGTACTGTCACATGCGTGTCAACCTAACAACCAAGCTACTACTCTAAGATAACATTTATCATACAACAGCCTCTCCATGAATAACACACACACAGAAAAAACATGGAATATTTCTTAGCAAACATGAGCTACTTGGTGATAATTTATCCTAACTAACTGATAAATTAAGTCTGGTTCTCTAAAACAAAAAAATAGTTCAGTTACTTCTGGTACCTTCAGTTCCTGGATTGAGTTCAAAGCTGTTGGTAAAAGCTAAGAATACTTAATAGGAGGTAGAGATGAGTAGCAATGGACTTTTGACAGGGTAAGTGATAGTATCATTGTCATGTCTGAGTGCCTGAAGTAAGACACAATAATCCATATTTATTCCTGCCTAGATAAGTGACTGACTTTCAGAGGTTCTGGAATTCTCAGTTATCAGTAATTAGTATCCATGCAGAAATGCTTACTGTGAGGTATCTAAATGATTGGATAAGAGGTTTTTTATTGATATCAATGGGCTTCAGATCACCTTCATATTTAATGTCATACCCAAAATTAACCTAGATTCCAAATGCTTATTTGAACGTGTCTGTAAGGAAACTTAGAATAGTTTTTAATTATTGATTTTCATAATCCTGTTAAAGCTTGCAACAGATATTTGCTCATTTAAACTATTTTTTCTTCTTTTGCACCTACTATTACAGAATGATTTTAAGATATGGTTTTCTCTCCAGAAAAAATACACATCAAATAACCTCTATATACACCATCTTTGGAATGATAGGTGTAAAATGCATCCATGTGGATCCATTAGCTTTAGTAAAATCATATTGGTGTATGTCATTGAACTGTAATTTATGTCTACCTATTCTTAACAAATGACTGATGAAAAATGTATTGATGTTTACAAAAAGAAAATTAATATATGTGGCATTAACAAATTATCACATAGCAAAAGATCTAAGGTGGAAAAAGTCACTGATAGAAACTCCAGGTAAAAAGAACTGAAGCCATACATGTAAATCAGAAATAAATTTTTTAAAAAAAGTATTCTATTCTTTTTTTTTCTGACACTTTTACAGCAAATCTGTAATAAAAAAAAAAAACACCAACTAACCTTTATGTTTTTATACCAGAAACTAAAAGTAATTTCCCTAATAAAATATGGCATCAAATAATACTCCAGATCAGTTGTATAGATTTTACTCTGTTACTGATGCTAAATGTAATATATTTTAGCATTTGTCATGATTCTGTCATTTATTTACCACTATTCTACCTACAGCTCTGACAGGAACAGCCCATAAGACGGGTTAAATTGTCAGCCTCTGCTGAGAATCTGGCCTGTCTCTTTCTATTTTTGTCTTTTACTGATTCTCTCTCTAGACATATCTTTCCTCAAGTTCCCCTCAGGCTTTTTTCAATCTCCTTAAGTTGGTTTTTTTTTTTTTTGCTTTCTCTTCTCTCCATGAGCATTGTTTCAACTGTTCCGACAATCTGTGGACTGATTCCTGCAGTTCTTAAGCATTCATCATGTTCTCAGAAGCAGCTTTGGTTGACTTCACCAGGGGCAGCACAATTTCGCCTGTGGTTATTCACTTTTCTTTACGTCTCTTTTCCATTTCATTTCATTGACTGGAAATTTGATTCAATTTTTTCTGCTCTGGCCTGGTTTCTTTCATTCCTGCAATTCTTTTCTGCTGCCTTTATTCTCTGTTGTTTTTCTGTCCCTCTTCTCTCCTACTGGCAGAGTAAGAGAAGTGAATGAGGAAGCAGTCCTTTGTTTGGTTAGGACCTCTAAGAGGCAGAGACAAATACTGCCTGGACTCAGGAAAGAATTAAGAGCCATAGAGAAATTTCTTTCAATGAAATTTCTTATCTCCTAACTTTAAAAGCAGTTCAGCCATTAAAATATTTAATATAATGTTCAGTGTGCTTGGTTTTTTAAGGATTTTTAAATTTCTTTGCTTGTTTTTTGCTCACTATCTTATAAGAAGGGAGTTCTGTATTCACTTTCACTCTGCTTATATTTCATTTCATTCATTCAGTACGTTTTAGTTCATACTCAGCTAGAAACCTCCCTAAACGTAAATCAAATTTTAATATTAAGGAACTAAATTTAAAGATGAGTGAGAACCAAAATTAAAAAAAAAAAACAAACAAAAACTTCCTTTTTTGATCAAATATTCATTTAGTAAATTTACACTCTGATTAATTTTTCTGGAGTTTCTGGATGTCAGAAAACTGTCAGAAATTCATTTTTCTGAACAATCTATTTGAGTTAACTCAGATTAAATCTCACAACAGGATCAAGGTACTGCTGCAAGGTTCAGTCGCAGCTGGCTTTGACGCTTCACTGGACACGGCTCCCAGCTCCCTGTCTGGTCTTGTTCTGCAGTTGCAAATCTGCAGCTGTAGCAGGAGCCATCCTCCTGGGACCACCAGCTCCCAGCTTTCACCCTCATGGGCATCGCCATTTCCCAACCTGATAAGCACAGACTATCTTCTCCTTCAGTACAGCAGGGGGGCTCAGACTCCTGAAGCTGCAGGGTCTCAGAGGAGATCCAGCTGGTCCCTTCCTCGTCATCTCTGATACTGCACAGTGTGCTGACCTCCTCCCACAGCTCCTTTACTTGGTGGCAGAGATCCTCCACCAGCAGTACTCAGTCACGCGAATCTGCAGGGAAAGCAAAATAGATAGCAATGGCTGAGGCAAAACAAGAAATGCTACGGGCTTTCCTCAACAGAGGGCAAAAAACTTCCCTCGAACTCTCCTCTCCTCTATGGAGACTCATTGTATGGACCCACAGGATGTTTTGTGGAATATCCTATTCCTGTGAGTGTACTTTAATTCCTTAACTTCTATGCAAAACAGTTTCCAAATGGCAATAATACACAAAACTAAAAGTATGATTGGTAGTTCATATTTTTAAATAGGAGACTGCGAGTAAAAAAATAAAATTCTACACAATTGCTATGAGACAATATGAACGCTATATTTATAAATAATATATTCGAATACGTAGTGGAATAGTCATTAGAAAAGCTCAGTTCATAATGCATTCCTATTAAAGAGGCAAACTATGAAAAGGTGAGAATAGGAATCTCTCCTCTTTGCCTTCTATTCCCCCTACATTTCAAGTGATTATCCAAATCTTCCACCATCTGCTCATTGCCAGCCCTCAAATTGGTAAAAAGCAGCCAGCTTTCCTAGAACTAAACCATAAAATGCCAAATGCCATAAAAGCTGTAAAGCTCCTTTACGAAAAATGTGATGTTATACACCAAGCAAAGTACCGCAATAAATAAATAAATAAATAAATAAATAAATAAATAAATAAATAACTCTGCCAGAAATTAACTCTTAATGCCATTAAAGTAATGAGGCATAAGGTCAAAGGAAAGAAAACGGGATTTGAAATTAGTATTTTCACTGCGATGATGGAACCACTGCTGAGACCCCTAATCCGTTCATGCTGACAGACCCATTATCTGCAATTATTCTTTATTCAAGTGTAAACCACCATTATGCATGGAGCTGTTGCTACTGCAATAAAAATTTTAAAAAGCCCTGTACTGTAAGTAACAGCCGACTTCACCAATCTGCAGGGGCCTACTGAAAAATATATCTTTCCATTTGCAATCATAACTTGGGTCTTGTGTCCTTTTCAAGAAATGAAAATAAAACATTTGACACTTCTGCTTGAATCACAAATTTGCACTAGGGGTTAGAGTCAAAGTTTATTTCTCTATATCATCTATATCTATCTATATCATCTATATCCAAGTATGTATATAACATTTCTTCTGTAATGTGTGGCCTCATGTGAAGCTCATTTTTGAAAAGGAGTAACAAAAAAGATGGATGTTGTGTTCTGTGGCAGACATAATGCTTTTGAGAGTTTTCTGTTGGGAAGTGCTGGTCCTGTCTGCTTCCATCTCCTGCAGAGAGGATAAACAGTTGTAGGTTGTGCTGCAGAATGAAAGCAAGGCTTCTTCAAATTTTCAGTAATCTCATTAATTTCCAGCCCTGAACTTAAAAAGATAATTATCTAAAAATTGTTTGAAATCAAGGGGTATACTCTGTGAAAATTATTGACACTTTGATACAAAATGTTTTACAAACTTAGGAGAGACTGAAGAAATTTGCTTTCAAAGAAATCATTGGCTTGCATATCTAGGGGAATTGCCAAGTACAAGAAAATGTATGAATTTTTTTTTTTTTTTAAAAAGAAAGAAGGAGAGGTACATCTTATTCTTGTCACACTTTTGATCAGCTATAAGTAGGGTGAGAGATGCTGATCTGGGAGTCTTTTTAGTTCTGCCGTACACACTAGGAGTGAGTCAGTTGCCTATTGCAGGGACAGATGTCATTGTGGAAACAGGAGAGAGATCGCACTGAGACTCGCCTGGTAGGATGAGCTGACAGGTGATGGCAAGGGCTACAAGAGGACTCTCTAGATGGTACTGGAGAAGAACACATGGAGAAGTGGAACAGAAAAGGAAGATAGCAATGGCTGCAATATGTTCCATACCACACACACCTGGCATTTCTCCCTTTATCTCTGGAGAGAGCTTCCTGGCTATATGCTCTGGCATATGTCACATGGCATAAACATGCCCTAGGAATGCTCTAACGTATGTCACATGGCACAGACATGTCCTATGAAGCTATTTCAATACTTATTAGGTGGTTATCAAGGTAGAAACATTTTGTTAAAGAAACCAGAGTATGTTATCAATATGCTATACTTGCATCTCCAAGGCTGGGCTAGTTATGTAGAGGGAGCTCTGAATGCTCTAACCTATCCAGGTTAACCCAAACCACTTTTTTTATGACAAAAGTGACCCTTCCCAAAGAAAAAGGACAAATGCTAAGGCCACAATTACATAAGGATCACATTTCCAGAAGGAAATATGATATTTCCATTATCCAGAGTGGATGTTGCAGCTCAGGAATGACAGCTTGAAGCCAGCACAGGAATTTCTCTAAAAATTCATTCTAGTAAAGTTCAAAAGACTTTACTATGAATTTTGCAGAATACTACTACAAAAAAAAGTATTTAAAAAAAAAATCAGTAAAGCCTACATTATACCATTGTACACATCAAGATGTATTCTAACTTCTGGTCACATCATCCAAAATGATTTAGCTAAACTGAAAAACTAAGCAGCTTATGTTAACTTTCTCATTTCTGACTTGATTCCTGTAAAACATGGAAATAAGGACCAACAGGAAAATAAAGGAAGTATAAAAATCATTCCAGCGTTACTAGGATTAAACAGATATAGGCATGATTATTGCAAAATAATGTCATATATTTTCCAAGGTGTAAAATAAACCTAGAAAGAGAGAAGCGTAAACAATGTCAGAAAAAACTCCTACTTTTAACTTATATGGTTTCTGATGTCGCGATGAGTACTCTGCCCTGTTGTTAATATTTCTCAAGTCTGTCACAGCAACATTATTGCATTTTTAAATCTGAAACCAAATCCTATAGTAATCTATTAGATATAGACTTCCTCCCTGATACCAGAGAGGTCCTATCTGAGCAGAAGTCTAGCTCAGATCATGACCATTGTGTAAAGACATATTGCATCAAAATTAATACAGGTCAAATGATTATAAGCAAGCTCTGGAAAAGTAATAAACTGAAGAAGTAAGGCTGCCATTTGCCCTGTTCAGAATTCCAGCTTTACGATGTTGGTTTTTAACTTTATGATCTAAAGACACAGCCTTTGCCTGATTTTAGCCTTATTGCATCTGCAGGAAGGGCAAGGATGCCAAGAGTGAGACCATCCCCTAACCCTTGTTCCTGGTGCTCAGAACAGTGGCAGCACCACCAGCAAGACCCCTTTCAGTCACGGAAAGGTACCGAGGTACCGCTGTGAGGAGGATGGCATTCGCACGCATGCACAAAGAGCTTGTCCCTTGGATAGATGTGGAAAGATGATGTGGGCTTCATGCAGATGGTGCCTCTAAAGAGCTTGACTTACGAATGTTGAGAAGTCTCACCCAAGCGGCTTATAACTTGGTTATATACAAGCATATGTTCACCAACTCAGCAGAAACCCTATCCAAAAGTCCAAGGCACCCAGTTTCCTCTGCCAGATCCAAATACATTGGAGGCACTAAAGATTTTCAGTGAAAGAAGTAAGAATAATTTAACAAGCAAAGCAACAAACTCTATTCTAATCATACTTTGGGAAAAACCTGAGTGGAACTGCTTCCCAAAACCTCTGTTCTGAACTGACACTAATCATGGAGGATTTCAACCCAGATTTCAATCTAGGTTTGGCAGAGTCAAAGTAAACTAAATATGGGGGTTTACATTGAAAAGCACTGGGCACTCTGAACAGGCTGAATCTGTGTTTCTTCTGACAAAAACGTACTGTCAAGGTAAGAAACCAGAAGGAAAAAACAAGGGCAATTAAGCATCTTAACACTTTTACACTTCTCAGACCTTCTTTTCTGGAATATACGGCCCTGAGCATGACAGAGACATTTGGACTTTAATGTACTTCCTACAATTATTAATGTCACCTATTTAAATGTCTTCATCATACAAAGGTAATGGACAGTGGAAATAGGCAGACTACTGCTGTGGCATTCAGTATGCTGGCTTTAAAGTATCGACAAACACTATATGTTAAACATGATTTCTATTTAATTAGTGTAGATCTAAATCTATCACACCCATTTCCCGAGCACCTTTGCTGCTGAGAAAATTGCTTGTACTGTCTTCTCACTGGAAGAAAGGCTATTGCTACCGTAGCCAGGCTGACATGAGATATCATTTTAAAGGGACATAGCCTGTACAGCAGGTGCACTTTGAATTGTTCACTGTCATTTTTCTTACATTTTCAGATGATAAAGGCATTGCTGGGTGTGTTAAACGTAAACCATTCACATAAAGGAGTATGAAATGCAATCCTTTGGGGGATAATATGATATGATTTCACAATTCTTTAAGCAATGTCTAAAAGGTCAAGCAAGTGTGAAAATTTTAAAGGTAACTCATCAAAAATAGGAGCAACAGCAGTAGCCAAATGGAAAAACAGCAAAAATATATAAAAGATGTACTGGGTAATTTATACAATAGATGTAATTTCTGGTAGATTAACTGAGTAATTTATACATGCAGCTCTGTGAAAATCCAGAGTAATCTTTCTTCAGAACTTCAAAATTCTTTTTTGAAATAACTTCTGAAATACTTTTCTAGTAATTTTGCATACTGCGTCTTGCACGTTTCCCTCCCAGTTATGCAGTTAAATTACACTGCATTCTAGCCTTTAGTATTTTTCTATATTGAAATGGACAATATGGAAATATATTTTTTTATACTGAGGGGTTATACTGTGGAAATAGAATATAACAATTCAGAATATTGTTTTCTTACAGAATTGTTTCTAGTAGAAGTGCTACACCCTGTCGCGTACATGACCCATGGTCAAGTTTTGGACCCTGCAAGGTGTGGCTTCACACAAGGAGTACTAGTGATGGTGGCAGGGACAAATTCCAATGAAAGCCTGATGGAGTTGTCACAGCAGTGTTTGTAACACAAGGAGTGTAGAACAAACAGAACAAAACTAGAGGAATGACAGGTTTGATGACAAATAAGTGCATGGCTTTCGTATTTATAATTTTTTTTCCTAGAGTCTTTTCTCTCTCCCATCATCTCTTTCATTCACCATTCACTTGGCTATTTCCCTATCAATCAAAACCTCTGTATTGGCTTTGTTTTAGTGTTTTTCATTTTTTTCTTGTAGTGTGTTTTGATCTTCCATCCTAAGAAACAGTCATGTTAACCCATGTCACCTGCTGTTAGATTTGTCTCAAATATATTGTAGGAAAGAAGAAAACACAAACACATATTTCAAGGACTTAATGTTTCATTGATTTTACTCTCGCAATGTAAACTGGGAATATTAAGATCTTAGGGAGCTGATTGCTCAGTATAGCAGTTTATTATTTGCACATCTATGATTTATAGTGCCTTCTTATATCCACTGTGCTTTTATTACCAGTCTTTCTCAGACAACAGCTTTTTCAAAATGCTCTACAGAACCAAGTTGTTTTCTGAAACATAGTCAGCTGCAGAAGCTGAGAGATCAAGCTTGATCAAGATATTTTCTGAATTAACAAACACTGAAGTAGATGCAATTCCAAAGCAAGTTAGAGGCTACTGTGGATGCTAAATATCAAAACAAAGGTGTGATTGGTCTGGGAATAAGACGTGGGTGAGCTGAGTGAGGCCCTAAGTGGTGTTTTGTTGCACAGGTAGAAGAATGTAGTAGCTAGCCTTCCCTACGTAAGGGCTTCATCATCTAGAAGCACTTGGGCTCCAGGGGTCTGCAGGACACCTGCTGTCTTCCAACAGCCACTGCCACATGCTCAGATGCTGCAGGGGCTGCCAAACTTTGGCTTTGCCTTCAGCTGCTCCTCACCTCATCCATGTACCTTGCCATAGCCCAAAACTCTGGAAGAACAGCAGCATGCTATAAGTATCCTTTTAAACACCCTCTTGTTCGGCCCATCTACGAGGCTACGTAGAGTTTCCACAGCCTGTGCTGCCAGATCAGGGGAGTGGGCCTAGGGTGAACAATTCCCCCTCTTTCTTGTGAAAATGACAAAACTGCTGAAATTAAGAAACTTTCCATGCCAATGGTCCAGAATGCCTGACAACATCAAAAAAGGGTGAAGCAACTGTCTGCCAGTAACCTAACAGAATTGTTCCTGAATAGCTGATAAACATTTTTTTTCCAAACATGGAAAAGCAACATGAAAAATCTTTCTTTTCCAAACATTGTACAACAGAAGAAGAAAACCATTTCACATCACTGTTGTATATCGGGGACTGCCCTGATATTAACCATTCTGGCAGCCTTCATACTCTGGGTGCTCATCCAACTTAACCTTAATTATACATTTCAGCTATGCAGCTTAGAGACAGGTGACTAAAAGCTATAAATCTTGTAGAACAGCACAGAAAAGGGGTACAATTATGAGAGCTAAATACTGCTTGGCAAGTATTTGACTGACTGATATTCATCCTCCAGCTGAGATCTGATAGCTTCTTTGAAAGAAGACAGTCGGTCAATTTGTCTGGCACCCTGTTTTATTCCCTTTCTCCACTTTAGTCTCAGTCATTTCCACTAGTTAAAGAAATAGAAGTTACAACACAGTTGCTTAATGCCTAGAACAAAAACGAAAAAAAAAATCGCTTAGACTTTTTCTTCATTCCTTTTTCCCCCCCGAGACAACAAGGAAGAAGGGATTTCCTGCAAGCCCTACAGGTAATTTCTTTTTGAACCAATAGAAGCAGAGGTATAAAATCTTAGTCAACTCACAGTCTACAGAGTCTACGCTCTCCCATTAGAAAGCACGGAAATCCTACAACATCTTCTTTAACAGACCATCTTAGAATGGTCTTTTAAGAGAATACTCTCTCCTAAGCTTTTACTTTTTGAAATTCTTCCAGGGCACTTCATTAATTTGGCACTCTCTCCCTTCCTGCAATTCATGCATCAGTTGCCATCTAATGCTGAATAATTTTGTCCTGTTACGTGTTTTCTCATCTGGAATTATGTTCTGCCATAATCTGTGTTAGTTTCTGCAAGAAACTACTGCACTAAATTGTTGCTGTGACATAGTCCCTTTCTTGTTAATTGAAGGTCAAGAACAGACTCATTTGTTTTTTTCTAAATGACTCTACTTAATTGCTCTTCCTTTCCACATTGATTCTGTGAAGGAACTGCAATTTCATCACCTTATTGTGGGATACAGTGAAGTGGATGGCAGAGCCCAGCTTTGCAGGTTTCCTCTGGATTAGTGGGTCTTCTTCAATGTAACTAGGACACAGTTTTCTGTGGTATAGTTCAAATGCGTCAGTCCATCTTAATATTAAGAGAAATCACCACTATTGTTCCTTACAAGTCACGCAACCTCCAGTTCCTTATTTGTCTTTTTTAAAACTATCCTTGGAACAGGTGGCACAGAGGTAAGGATGGCATTTCTTGTAGTGACATTGTAGTGAAATAATGAGAACAAAACCCTGGACCAAGGATCTGGTCTCATAAATTTTAGAGTATTTTGTACAAAACACATTTCAGACTTGATAATAGTATAGGTTTTTCTGATAAATATGAACAAATTTAATTTACAGCAAGCTAGCACATCAGGGATTGAGCTTTTGAGGCATTTTTTTCAATCATTTGTTTGCAAATTGGTTTACTTTTGGATGAAACTAACCTGGAAGATGACTCCCAGGAGTGCAGTTAATAATGGACACTTACTGCAGAGTCTCAGATTCAAGAAAACATGCAGTAAACGCCTCACGTAATGTGGATGTCAGGTTCTCAACAGCAATGGTTTTGCCTTCAGATCCTTTGGTATTGCAGCACCAGCTTACTAATGTAGGCACAGTTTTTTTGTGCAGCAGTTTAACAACATGGTTAATTTTAACTGTTAAATTTAAAAACACAAACACTACCTGAACCAAGCTGACTGTACAGTTTCCATAGTGCTTTCAAATTTACCATCAGTATTTGATTAGAAGAAAGGAAAAAAAAAAAAAAGAGAATAAAGGAAATGGTGGGGAAAGTAAAAAGTTGCAGCTGAGTTCCACCTTTATGGTCCAGATAGTTGTTTCTTCCTGTGCAGAGCTCAGCAAGTCTTATACCTGAAATAAAATTAGATCCAAAATGACTAATATTCTATATAAATGGGAAAGGAATCTCATCTTAAACTTTGTAATGAAAGGAGATCACGAGAGAAAAAGAAGGATCCAAACATGATACAAAACTGTAAGTACAGAGCAAATAATACATGTAACAAGAAGTTTTTACCTTTCATGAACATGAGCAGTCCAAAATCAAAACCTTTGCAGTAGCTTTTATTTTAAACTGCCATGTTCTTTTCTAGATCAGTGTTGCTCATTTACATTTCAGAAAAACACAGGGAAGGAAATTTGAGAATGTTAATCATGCAGAGAGTTGGTTGGTGGTCCTTTATCAGCTGAAAAGTGAGTCTAAGCCTCTGCAACAAACTGTTCAATCAAATGAGACCCCATTCATGTGTTAAAATCCTTATAATTGCAAATCTTAATCATAAAATCGGACAGTAGGAGTGACTGTCCCACAGAGGACTTTCAATACAGCTTTTAATAAATGCCATATCCAAATTGCTAAAACGATAAGTCATTGTGGTCTCCCCACTGGTCTGGTAAAAAGAAATGGTCAACATCATGAATATTATAACAGACATTTATTCTAAATCTTTATACTCTTGTTCACTTCCACTCTCCAAGGACTGACAAACAATACAGTAAAAAATTTTAATGCTGAAAGATTTTCGTGAGTAAATAGACCAGTAAAGACTAAGGATTCTTAACTGCTCTGAAGTGAAGGTGGAATTTCTTAAGGCTAAATGATTCGTATATAAGCCACCTAAGTTGATCTTATACAAGAAGGACTTGAAGAAGAAAGGCTTGTCATTATCACTACCTTGTACTGAGATCAGGTCTGTACATGTCTAGTCCAATCTCTAGTTACTTTTGGTTATTCTGACAGCTAACCTATGGACCTGGTTTAGGGGCTATGAATACTATTTGTCTTTCTCATGGATGAGATCCCAAGAAGCTCTTACATGTTGGAGGCATTCCCACTAAGCTATAAAGAATATTTCTGTGACAGATTGGCTTAAATGCCTCGAACCTAGAAACTGGCCAAAGGCAAACAGTGAAATTATATAATATTATAACAGGGAATTAGAATGTCTTTTTTAAATTTATGTTACATGCATTTTAAAATAAATTTATTAAAACCTATTATTGTATATGAAATCTTACTTATTTGTTTTTAGTCAGCATTTAAGAAGTGCACCTAGGACTTCATATGCAAACATATGAAGTAGACATAGTTTCTGACCTGAAGATCAGTCAATGTAAATGTCACTTGAAAAATCTAAGAACATGATAATGGGGAAAGGGTAAGAATGGTCTGGAGAAAAAAACCCAAAGAGTTGTTAGACGTCAAAGCCATGGATCCAGATGAGGTTTTTAAACAACCAGTGATACTTTAAATAATGGCATCTACTTTATTTCCCTCAGGAGATAGTCTCTTCCACGCTGCAAATCTGATGAGATTTGGATCGAAGCTTTGCAATTCATTTATATCCTCTTTCCCAATCAAGCAGCTGCGGACTGCTGGTGGAAGGTTAACCAGTAGCAAAGCTGAGCACTCATCCCAGAGACTCACACAGGTGGAGGACGCTGACATGGCTGGTGACACAGACTGCCAGACAAGGTGGGGTCTTCAATAGCACCCACGTACAGGGCTCACATGAAACATGAGCACAGATGGCCAAGTCTTCAGCTGGCAGAGACTGACAGTCGTGAGCGCAGACACACACAACACTCTCCAGGTTCACATGCACATGTGTATTCACAGATGCTCTGAGTACCAGCACCGACCCTCTGTCCACCCAGCACCCCTGCCCTGATTCCAGCTCCTCTTACCCTCCCCATGGGTCCCCAGTTCACCAGCTGGACCAGCTCAGTGCTTGGTGCAAACATGCTACACCCACCTGCTCGTCCCACAGGCACCCACAAATACCCCAAATCCTCACGTAGCTCTCCTTTTGCCTTTACAAAGGGGAATTCTGGAGTTACAAAGTTCGGACTGGCCCTCTCCAAAGCTGTACCTGGGGTTTCATAATGGCGCACCAGCTAGTGTCTGGAGACTTTTGATCTTTAGCATTGTCTTTGTTATCCCTTGTCACAGGGGACAGGTTTGTGTCACTCTACATTTTTGTTTATCACTTTCCCCCCTTACTAATTATCCCCTTTGCATTTAACTGGTTATCTTTGACTGGATAACCTTAACGAGTGAGATGCTCTCACCTTCCATGTACCCTTACAGTACCCTCCGCTCCTCATTCCCCAGATGACTTGTGAGTTCTGGGACAGGAGAGAGCCCAGCAAAGCCCAGCAGAGCCACCCGCCCCAGGACTCCTGTTTTCCATAGGTTGGGCACAGCTCTGATCATGGTACAGCCTCCTCTCACAGCTTTGGTATTTGACCCTTGAGATCAGTAATGATCACTGCACCAAAAGATGTGGGGCATGTTCCCTTAGACATGATCACCAACTTCCCTGCTCCCTCTTCCCCTGTGATCGCTCTGCATGCAATTAGAAACTTAGATGCTTGAAACCACATGGCAAGGTTAGGCATACACCACTGAAATCTGGCAAGAAGCTCTCACAGTGGGGCCTGGCCAGGGAAAGGATTTTGAGTTCATCAGTTAATAAGCCATTAGGATCACTAGTTATCATTATTGTTATAAGTAAAATAAAATTATCACCATTTTTTAATTTTTCATTTACATTTTGAATAATGATACTAGATTTTAAAATTATCTGTTATGCAACAGAGCCTAAGAAGATTAACATAGTTATCTAGAGAGGCTTACAGATGCTGTTGTGTTTCAGTTCTTCAGCAACGATAAATTTTAACTATTTGCAAGTGGTGGCACTCACTCTTCTTGTGTAGTACAATTTCGTTAATAAAGGCTAGTATTTCAGACTCAGATTTGTCAGAAATTCTGAAGACAAAGCTCAGCTCTATCACAGCCATTAATGTTGCATTGGGCAATCCTCTGAGGTGGCTTTTAATAAAATCTTTAGGTGACACTTTTAGGATTCCTCCCAAATGCCAATTTTCAAGGTTAAAGGAACTTCATTTTAATGTTAAGGGGATTTGACAAAGGCTTAACTTTTACTCACTACTTCAATTTAAAGCAAGTCTTTATTCATCTCTCTTTACAGATGTTTCTGTTAACATTTTATGACACTTAGCAGAGGAAGGATGTAGATTCTGATTTATTTTTTTTAAGCTTAGTTATGTATTTCTCTGTCACTTATTACTTTTCAATACTGATTTTGTAAGCATTTTAAAAAAAAATCTGGCTTGGCCATCATTTCTTTCTGTCTTCTCTTGCTGAACTGATGTGTCTGAAACAGAACGCATGCTTCAGGCTGTTGCCACGAAAGACAGAGGAAGTGCAAACCATATTCTGCTTTGTTAGCAGTGTAAGTCAAAACCATTTTAACCTGCTGTTGAGCTTCCAACTTATGCTATTAAGTTTAAAAAATGTTACATACATTGTATATTATCTTATCCTGTTTTGGGTTGATGGTTTGTTTGTTTTGGGGTTTTTTTTAATAATTTCTTGCTTCTCTAATTAAGAAAAAGTTGGGAAATATTGGGAAGCTTGCAGATTGCCTTGAGTTCTCAGGTCATTATCGCAAAAGCTTCAAAGTTACTGTGGCTATCTGGAACAGTAAATCTTGGCTGTTCTTGCAGAGTGTTTGTAATCTTTCAATTTAACCTTTCAAAGTCATGGTAGGATTATATTTTAAACATCCTTCTCATCAAGATGTTTCATAGTTTCATTGGGGAACCCAGTGTTATGTCAACAAGAACCACTTACCTGTTATCGCAGTGTTATCATTGCTAACTCTAAAAACAAAAACTTTTAAAAGTTCAGCATTCTCCAGATTTGTTAAGTTAGAAAAGAGGATAATAACTATTCTTTCTCTCTGCTAGGGATTGCCAAATTCAGTACCCTGGCACAGCTCCATGTCCCCAGGCCCAGCCAGTAGCGAGGCTGAGCGTGTATTCCCACCAGGCACTGATACACACATGCACACAATACATACATGCACATAGAAAGGGCCAGCTTCACACAAAACCACACAGGAACATTCAGCACTCACACAAACATGAACATCACCAATGGCTTCATCCCATTCCCCTCTCTGGTCAAAAATGGTGAAAATCCTTTAGTGGAAAGTATATAGGTATGTATGCGTATATGCAGTATGGAACCCTTCAGTAGCTGGCATTAGACAATCTATCTATCCAGCTGCTGGATCCTCTTGGGTCCTCTTGTCTCCCAGCTGCAAGCACCTGGGCTTATAAGCCCCCAAGGCCACAGCTCCACTCCAGTTGCTCATACTCAAAAACCCTCACACATGGGCAGATTACACACCCAGTCTACTCAGTCACTGTCTCTTCATCTCCCAGTTGCTTTATGGACAGACACATACACCAAATGGGTCTCTCCAGTAGCTAGTCCAGACTCATGACCTTACCAGTAGCTGACCACCAGGCTCCATGGTCTCTCCAGTATCCAGCGTGAGCCTCCTAGTCCCTCCAGTAGCCATCACACAGACCTTCTGCTTTCTACAGTATCTGGTCCAGACTTATGGCTGCTCCAATATTCGGTTCCCAAACATCTTACCCTACTCTCTGGATAACCCTATTTGATGTTTGTCAACAGTCACACAGTGACCTAGGCACTCCCACAATGTTCACGCACCCCAGTCTCACTGGGTGCTGCACCCTGCATGTCCAAGTCCCTGTGACCTGAGTCCACCCAACACTCACAGGTCACTGTGAACTGATCCTGCTCCACCAAGGTCAGTGCAGAAGGAGGGGGAGGAGATGTTCCAGGTGTTGGAGCAGAGATTCCCCTGCAGCCCATGGAGAAGACTATGGTGAGGCAGGCTGTCCCCCTGCAGCCCATGGAGGTCCATGGGCTGAAGTAGATATCCACCTGCAGCCCCTTGGAGGACCCCACGCAGGAGCAGGTGGATGCACTGCTGTGACCCGTGGGAAGCCCATGCTGGAGCAAGTTCCTGGCAGGACCTGTGGCCCCATGGGGGACGCATGCTGGAGCAGTTCATGAAGAACTGCAGCCCGTGGGAAGGACTCATGTTGGAGTTTGTGGAGGACTGTCTCCCATGGGATGGACCCCACGCTAGAGCGTCCCCCTATGCCCCTCGAGGGGAGAAGATAGTGAAAATTGGGAGTGAAGTTGAGCCCAGGAAGAAGGGAGGGGTGGAAGTTGTTTTTTTTAAGATTTGGGTTTACTTTCCCTTTCCTCAACTCCGATTTGATTGGTAATAAATTAAATTAATTTTCCTGAGTTGAGTCTGTTTTGCCCATAATTGGTGAGTGATCTCTCCCTGTCCTTATCTTAACCCAGGAGTCTTTTGTTATATTTTCTTTCCCCTCTCCAGCTGAGGAGGGGAGTGGTAGAGTGGCTGTGGTGGGCACCTGGTGTTCAGCCAGGATGAACCCACCACAGACTGGAGCATCTCTCATATGAGGAGAGGCTGAGAGAGCTGGGACTGTTCAGCCTGGAGATGTGGAGTTTCAGAGGGGATTTTAACAGTCTGTAGAAATATTTGATGGGAGGGAATGAAGAGGAACCAGATTCTTTGCAGTAGTGTCCGCTGACAGCACAAGAGGCAATGGGCACAAATTAAAAACCAGGATACTCCCTTTGCACATGAGAAAACCCTGCTTAACTGTGAGGGTGGCCAAACACCGGAATCAGTTGCCCAGAGAGGCTGTGGAATCTCCCTCCATGGAGATATTCAAAACCCAACTGGACTCAGTCACAGGCAATTTTGTCTAGCTGACCCATCTTGAGCAAGGGGTTGATCTCAAGAAATCCCTTTCAATCAAAATAATTCTATGATTCTGTGAAATGAGTCTTTATTCTCGAAATCTAACATTTTTAAATAATGTCCAGTTTCTTAATGCACAAAATTGTTACAGGCCTCAGAATTCCATTTTCATAATCCAGGGAATTTATTAGTTATTTTAAATATTGTGGTACTAACACAATGCAGGCCCATTGCTTTTACAGTACTCATGAGATGTACAAATCAGTGTACTGTAGACTTTCAGTACATGTTCCTCTTGGCGAATCTACGTTCTCTGTGTGGATATGGACATGTATGTATGTACATCTTTAAGGAAAAGAACGCATGGAGCAAAAAATAAGAAAAGGTGACAGATTACTTTTCAAGAATGGAACTTTCACTAATATCCCTCCAGAACCACCAAAGTAGGAAAGAAAAAGCAAACAAGGACACAAAGAACTGAGGAAAGGGAAATGCTTACTTAACTGCATCATCCCAGCAACATCCCAATACTCTAAGCTTTCAGTAATCTGAAAATCCTACCAGCTTTGTTTTTAAATTGTGTTGGAACAATTGCAAGCTATCAAGATAGACCAAGCTTAAAAGTTATTTTTCTGACACCTGAGCGTTATTAAACCTTTCACTGAAGCACAAGAGCTGGCCTTACACTTAGCAGCGTAAACTTAGCGTATATACTGCTGAGTGCATTGCAGTATGAAGTAAACAAGTTAAGATAATGCTGCCACTGACAGTGAAATAGTTCACGCAAAATATTGATAAAAAATTTGAAACTATTACACTTTTCATTATATTATTAACTAATTTAAACTCATTTGCAAGGAATTTTTTTTCTTTTGTAACTAGTCTGATTCAGTGTGAATTCTACACTATATTCTGCTTGTTGGAATCATGATAAATGCATGACCACAATACATTAGTAGAAATGTTTCAGCCTAATGGATGCATAATCCATGAATGAAATATCTTTGAGATATCATGATCTTGGAAAAGTTAGATATTAATGGTACCAAGGGAGCTATTATGATCTAGTTTGCTAAAAAGAGCGTTCAGATTAATCAGATTCAAGGCCATTCTACTGTAAAGAGTGACTTATACTGGAGCTAATGTGATACTCGAACTCCCTTCACATAAAGTTAATTTGGAATATTGTGGAGGTGTATTAAAGGAGACTTTAGGTATATAAGCATGGTGAGGACAGTTACATACTTTGTATTTTTTAGTTAAAATCACATGTGACAGGAGGATGAAATCTGAGTATGAGCCATTTATAATTTAATTCAATTATTATTTTGACTTTTATTTTATTCTTTTTCTTACTGCTTTAAACTATGGTTTGGGAAGTACTTAACATTTTGTCAGTGAGACAACATTTTATAAATACCACTATAGATTAAAAATTCATATAATGCATTTAATAACTGATTTGCAAACAGTCAAAGACATGCTTTGTATAAAACCCCTTGCATTACATCAACTGTGCAAGAGGCTGATTTCTGGAAAAGGGCTATAAAACCCTGCAATTATAATCAGGTTATGAATGATGTTCTCACTTAATTACAAATCCTGATTAGGGTCTTCTATGCTAGGTTCTCTTTAATATTAAGATTAAATAATGAGCTCCATAAAAGCTATCCAGTTTGCCTGACCTTTATATAACACTGGGTCAGATATCAGCATATTGTAAGTGTGCCTGTTATCAGTCTGTTAGCTCAATCTATGTGTCGACTGTATTTGAATTCCATTAATACATCTGCTGCCAGAACACAATCTAATAAAATAAAAGATGGGCAGAGCCTGGCAAAAAAGGTTATTTTCTCAAGTCTTATGACCTAGAAAAGTATCCTAAGGGAAGGCCACTAAGTAAATTAGGGAATTTTCAGACATATGCCTAGGATGTCTAGTCAGAGTTAGAGATGCTTAAATTTAATGCCAAGTAAGGACCTAGTGCGGAAAAGTATAATTATTCATCTTTAACAATCTTTTGTATAATTAAGGTCTATTTTTAATCCGCTTAAACTCATTGGTTTAATTTTAAGATTCATAAATTTATATGTTTTATGAAACAAAAAAAGTTAACACTGCAATCTATTTACTGGAGTATTTTATGAGCATTCATAGAATAATACAAGAGGAAAGGAAGAAAAAAAACCCATTAAGCATTGGAAAAAGGCATATATTCGTTATGGGTTCTTTTTCACAATGATTTCAATGATAAAGTTTAGCTTGCAAAAAATGAATTGCCAGGTCACAGGTAGGTAAGTAGTGGCAACAAAATTTAAACAAGCTCACATGAGATCTGTCTGAGAAGTGGTACTATTTCATAACACAGAAATATTAATAACATTGAATATCAGGCATAATTCTGCAGAAAATGTAATGCTTTTAGGTGCAAAATAAACTGCAATATTCCAACCTAAATCTCAAACAGTTCTTTTCAAATTCTACTACCAGATTTTCTGGGGATTGAGATTAAGATTGTTGATGCTCAGTTGCTTAAGATTCTCTGGTCTTGGCTTTTCTCTTCATCAGAAAGAAGCAGTAAGAAGTCTCTTTGGGAACTAGCCAGCAAGGAAGAAGGGTAACAAGTCAAGCTGTGTTTCCCATTGTGTCATTCAAATATGTTCAAAACTGCAACACATCATTTTTCCCTTTTGATTTTCAGCAGAAATCAAAATATTCCATTTAAGTGTATTCAGTGTTTTCAACAACAACAAAAAAAAATAGAACTATACTTTTTCCATCATAGCTGGAATTTTAAAAACAAAGAAGCAAATAAGCTTATTTGTTGAAAAGCTATAAGCCAGCCATAGCATTAAAAACTTGATGTTAAAAGAATGCGATTCTCAAGGTCCTATTGCAGAAAGTGAGATAAACCAAGTAATTTTCTTATTGTACCTAGCAATAGACAGAAAATGGCCCAAAAGACAAGCTGCCAAATAAGGACTTGTAAAAAAATAGCATTTATGATAGCAAGACTGGCAGTAGAAAACATAAAACTGTTTCCCCATTGATTTAATATTGGTTCAAACCCACTAAAATATGAAAAATTAAAGTGTTTTCATCATGACAACCCGTGCCAGCCCTGTGCTTAGGCACAGAATATTCACTGTAAGTTATCCTTTTATTTCAAAACATATTTGTGGTTGTAAAACTTTGCAGTGCCTATTGCAATTTTAGCCTGTCGTTCTCAAGATTTATTGCCAGATTTTATCTTAGCCGAAATGTGTGCTGGATCCTGCTATAAAATTCAGGAGGAAAAAAAAAATTGTATAAACAGACCTTGTACCTGTCTCGACAGTAATGCTATTAATGAGTTAACTTCTGACATCTTTACTCACTGTTGAGCCAGTCCTATTTCACACTAATCTCTGCCATATTCCCTCAGTAACATCTTTGCTTCATTAAAGAATTGCAATTTTGTCCTGCATAATCTTACACCTGGGAATATATACTCTGTCTTCTTCTGTGGATGCTAGTGAGTTTCTTTTCAGGTCTTTCAATATGTTTATCCCACTGAAACGTACAGGAATAATCAGATCAATAAAGTAGCTCACTCTGGACATCCATGTCAAGCTCGAGATTCAGAGGGGATTCTGGGACTGGGTGCCATTTTGAAGAATCACTTGTTCTAAACATTAAACTTGAGCTGAGAAAACTTGTCTCTGGAACTTGTTTTCTTCCTTCACAGACTGTAGTCTGAAGAGCCAGACTAGTTACCTATCTTCTAAACATCTACCATTAGGTGAGATGACTCTTGCTTCTAAATTATGAACTGTTTCTTCCAACCTCTGTTCTCTTCCATTGAGAGTGATAACTGCAATGACTCTCATTTAATGCTCTCCTCATACCCATTCCACCTTATTCTCCCCAGGAAACTATGTGCTAACTCAAGACCCGTAGACAAGGGCTCCAACTCGTAAGTCATTCTGTGAGACTAGGTTTTGAACTGGTTCTCTTGTAATCGTTTTTCAAAAACTTGAAGAATCCTGTTCTGGAATGTTTTGGAATTATATTCTAAACTTTATAGCAGGTTTTAAGAAATTTTTTTGACACTCTACCTGCCTCAGAAAAGCTTAGCCAAGCTTGGAGATGTTCAACAGTTTAAGAAAATCCACAGGTGAATTTAGTGCTACCATGACCCTATTTACGGTTTCCAGCTTCACGGCTGCTTGCATCACCTGTGCAACTTTTAGGAAAGGGCAACAGCAAAGATGTCACTATACACAAGAGGTCTGCTAATATCACAAAGACCCTTTCTGGCTCTCAGCACTGCTCTAATTCTATGTAGAATTAGTCTTGCATCCCTGTGGCCTGTGACTAAGAAAGCAGAAAAGAAAATTCAAGTCACACTGTAACTTACCTGGTTCTAGTGTATCTGTGCAGATGAAACCCATTTGCCAGAAGTAAACCTGAAGAAAAATGCTACTGCAAAGAAATAATTTATTTGGGATATTTTTTCCTCATTTTTGGCCCTCACTGCTTACTGAGTCTTCTCCCCTGTTTTATACAATTTATCTATCACAGAGTCAGCATGCATACAATGTTGAATTACTTCACACATATAAATTAGTTCCCATCCTCCTCTTACTGCTCATGTGTAAATCATGTGGCACATCCTAAGTAGGTCAGTCCAGTGACTCAGAGGTATGAACCTCTTCTCAAAAAGGAGGGGAAGCAGGGAGAGAGACCACTGTATTCAGGTGACACAGTCTTCAGGTCATCTCTGTTATTCTCACAGGTGAAGATGATGATGAATAAGACCTCTTGTGGATCACAATATTATCATAAAATCTTACTAGATGACTGAAAGTACAAAGAGATCCTTGAAACTCTAAAGGGGTCAATATTCTTTATGAGTGAATTGATGAAATAGCTCTCTTACCGTGACAAAAACATGGGGTGAGCTTTGAGCACAAACTGAATAAGATATCTAGATAATCTGGGAAAAACTAAATGCTGTGATGTTGAAACTCTTATATGTTTTCAAATTTGCAAATAAAATGCAACAGAGTCTTTATAATTAGCAATCACAGTGGCACCAGAATAAAGTACAAAAACAGAAGAATGACTATTTGTTTTAAAACAACCTTGCTTAATCATCCTGTGATCACTCAAAGAATGATGAGACCTTTTAGAAAATCATTAGCAGTGCTGTCTTGGCCAGCACCTTAATTAGACTTTCTATGAACTTGGGAATTTCGGTAAAGGTGACATTTGCATCAAAGGATTTTCCCTTTTGTTTTCCAATGTATGATCATTTAGGAGAATACAGATCATTTATGCTGGCATTAAGAGCTTTTCATTCTTCTCCAGGTTCCAGGTATCATTCATGCAAATTAACTCACACAGCCATTAAAAAGCCTATTAATCTCTTTAATATCCAAGAGCCTAGCAACTTAATCATTTTTGCCTTTTGCTATGTTATAAGAACTTGCCAGTTTTCTTGCTATTAACCTACCAATTTTATGATTGCATTGAGGTAAAGCCAGTTCTTCCAGTGAGAAAGGCAAGGGTGACACAGATAAGTTAAATAATTTCCTTCTTAAGTTATTGATCTTTAATTTGAGGTCTACTTAAGTTATGACATTTTTTCCTTCTTGCTGTAAATGACATTTCTGTCTTTGCACTTCTGATGTAGAATCTTCATATGAAATAACGGCATTATATGAAAGGAGTTTACTTTTAAAAAGATATTCCAGGTATTAGAATTTAATGGAAACATATTTCCTTGTTCATATATTCTGATGGAAATAAATTGTTATTTTTATGAGAATTATCAGGATGAAAAGGAAAAAAGTATCTATTAGACATAGATTATATTTGGAGAGAAAAGTCAGACACAGAAGGCATCGAAAAGAAAATTTTCCAAAATGTTTGTCATCTTAAATTTCTTCTCTGCCTTGTCTTTGTCTAACACTTGAATAACGCACCACTCCATGTATGTGAACAGCACAGCTTTGTTGTGTAGAAGAGATTATTAGTGTCTCTGTAAAGAAGACCTCATTTATTTAAGTGCTTAAATACAGATTTAAGAACTTTTCTTTGGGCATAGAGTTTTAAAAATATTTTTAAATATTTTAAAAATATTGTTCTGTCATGGTAGATGACTGGCTACCTTCTCTGAGATGTTATGGAAGCTTTCTGATCATGAGTTTATAATACTGTTGAAGTTTTGCTCCATACAGAGGAAAACATTACCTGAAATACATAAAGAAAGATATAATGGGTTATACATATACTAACTAGTGATGTACTGCTTTGATACAGCATGATATGAGCTTGAAGTAACTACCTTTATTGTCACAGGAAGACTCATTTAAAACACCATCCTCTGCCCCTTTCTTAGTAGGTTATGATAAATGAAGATTGCTTCTCAACAGTGTCTGTATAAAAGGTATAGAAAATAACTTTAATATGATGATAAACCTCCTGCCAGTGGCTTACATGCAGCATGCTTTTTCTGTCCTTAGGGCTGCTTAACAAGGCTATTGAATCCCTATGATTTCCAGGAGGAGGTTGGTTCAATATAGCAGACATACCAGTTTAACACAGAAATGATGAGTGATTCATAGCACTACAGGACATCCCACTCAAATCAAATATCAGGAAGGCAACCGAATGTATCGTTAGCATAGGAAGGATAAAGCCAAAATTGTTAATGAAGTTCACCCTGAAGTCATGAAGTTATAGTATCTAAAACAGACTAAGAATGAATATTTGCTTTTTTATACTCCCTTCATCAATATGGTATTCCAGCATGAATGGTGTGATGGTGTTTTATTCAGTTACACTAGCATCACTAACCGTACAAGGCTGACAACGGTAGAGCATCAGCTTGCAAAAACAGCAGCCCATATAATTTTACATAAATTATCTTCTTTTTTTTTTTTTTTTTGGGGGGGGGGTGAGGGTCTTTCATAATCCCATTATTGTCATGTTTGAGTGTTTATCCTGAAAACCTTTGCTTCCATTCTCTACCTACCCTGCCCCCTCTCAGGAGAGATAAACACACATCTTCAATCATTTGGCAGCTTGAAGAATGGAGATATAGAGGCACGGCAATTTGCCAAGGGTCAAATAGGATACCTGTGGTGGAGCGAAGAATCATATCCAAGTCTCCTTGGAGCCAGATGAATGAGATAAACACTGGATGAGACACCCTCTCTACACATTATCCATTTTCAATAGAGAAGTTTCAAGCAACTTATTTTCAGTGCCAGAATCGTTCTAGCATGAAAGTACAAAATCATTCAGCACCAGCAGTCTTGCTAAGATGTCCAATAATAATACAAAGAAGACAAAATAGCTACATATACATATTTATACAGCTATACATATATATACACACACACGTATACACACACAGAGAAGATAAATAAGATGTGTTTATTTAAAGAAAATAGTGTTAAAAGGAAAAGTAACTAATGCTTTTGAGACATTAATCCAAATAAAGGTACATGTAAAATAAGATTTGGCTCCATAACATCAGACCAGGAAATATTAATAAATTGCATGTATATGTTGATTTAAACCTGTACGTAACATGAACGAAAAAGAATGCTTGGTTTTCATTTTTTAATAACCAATGCATTCATTTTTTCATGTGAGTGAAATTTGTCTCAATCCACCAGCATTAAAAAAAAAATTAAATTTTGGATTCTGAGGTCCAGAGTATATGAGGTCCAGTAAGCTTTCAATAGGCAATTGGTTTTTTACCTCCCAACAACTATAAAGTTTTATGGCATATTTGATGTAACTGAATGTGGCTGAGACAAACATTTTGATTTACTGTAATTCCAGTGCTGTTAACCTGTTCAGCATAACAAAAGAGATTGCACAAAGACCAAAAAAATAAAAAAGCAATACATCAGAAAATAAAAGTAAAATTCTATATGTAGTAAAGGTCTCCCATGAAATGTTGCCTCAGACACTAAAGCAAGTGTTGTGTCTGATCAAATAAATGTGTAATGGTTTTTAAGGTTTCTTTTCCAAATCGTCCTAAATACTGCAGTGAGACCATTACCTAACTAAGTCTTCTAGGTTTCTTTAACCATAGCCTAAGAATCTGATTCAGAGTCCCTTGAAATGGATAAAAAGAAGATAACTGGTTTCTTTGGGCTATAGATCTAGGTCAGGATCTTAATACTAACAGTGATTCCATTCCACTGTTGGTCATTGTTTATTATTAGTAATTTCCACATATGTTGAAACACATTGCTGAATTTTTCATAACCCATTGAAATGTCTGTGCCATGACAGATATACTGCTGAAGACATTAGGGATGAATGTTAACTTTTTGGTTGTAACCATGGCACTAACATTAAGCCCTTAAGATATACAGAGAAACAAAAGGAAAGTCGAACTTTCTCATCAGGTTTTTTTTTTTCCCCTGGAACAATTCAAGAGAGAAAAATGTCACCACAGTTAATAGTGTAAAGTCTCTGAGTGGCCTGAAGCAAAAGCACCTGTCAAAATTGCAATCACAAAAAGAAAGGGTCACCAGAAGGACAAATGCTGTATAAAGTTGTATAGAAGTTCTTTGAAAATCAAATTCAAATATACTGTAATTCCACTAGTATACAAATAAATCCAAGGATTATTTTTTAAATATGGAAATAAAGAACGGATATGAAGTCAGTGGGACTTGAATTGAAAATCATTACACAGTAGGCAAGATAAATTACTGAATGTCCAGTTGCAGTACTGAATTTGTGATTAAACATGAGTTAAACTGAAGAAAAAAAATGCTCATGGAATTTTAAATTCTCATGGCAAGAAATTAGATTGTTTTCCTACATTTTAATGCCAACCTACCTAATGGATTTACTGTCCTCTGTTGTGAAATTAGAAAGACCAAGGAGAGAATGTGCTTTCAGCAATAAGAGAAGAATGTAGAACAAAAAGCTGTTCCTTCTCCACAAAAATCCCAAATTCCACCTTGACTGCTTGTGAATAAAGGATTTTACTAAATGGAAAATGTTAAGTTTATCATAGCACTGGAACTCATTCTATTCCCCTCTCTGATGGATCAGGATTAGGAGGAGATAGATATATAGATATAGATGATATATATAGATGATATAGATATATACAGATAGATATATAGATATATATTTCTAGAGAGAGTTGTACCATGTGGATTCTTGCTACAGCTGAGCTCAGATACTCAATCTGCCCAGTAGCTGCCCCTGGATCTCAGTTGTCCTGATGGGTGTCACATCTGGACACCGGGGCTGAGAGTCTCCTGGGACAGGCCTGGGAGAGCACCCAACAGGGCATCTTTCCTCTGAGTCTAACATCTCCAGGGTGGTGGGACCAGGAGACAGGGAGACCTGCTCTGTGACAAACAGGCTCACCTGAGGCACAGATCCCAGCTCTTCTTCAGACTCTGTACATCTGACAGATGATGAAGAACTGAAAAATGCAAGTCATTGTGTTATGTGAGTACTTTTGCTGCTTTCTTCTTCTCTTCCAGGGAAATATTTGAGATACATTATGTTGAAGTGGTGGGTCAATCAGAAGCCAACTGCTGTGACAATGTCTTTGAAAGACTCTTAGGATCTGACTGGGTAAGTACTAATCTGAAGTTTATTCTTTGCTTCTGTTGTTCATAGACAGAGCCCTTAGGAAACCGAGAAATTTTCACAAATATTTAATCCAAACATTAATCTACCTTTGAAGTACTTAAATACCGACTTCAGTTATTGATCTAAAATAAATTTCTTTTATGGGAAATACTATTGCGTGTAAAAGAAATTCATAACTGGATCAATTTGATACAAGATAAGCAAAGTAATAGCCATAAAATAAAAAGTTAGAAAATTGTGCGACAGCAAGAATTTACACATAAAAACAAACTCAGCAGAGAATTTTTTCAGTAAAGACTAAATCTGCTTCGCTATGTAATGTCATTTAACCCAGAGACCCAAGCCCTCCAAGAGGCTGCTGCTCCCTTTCCCTGGGGGTCTGGCCACCCATGCCCACAGCCATCTCTGCTGCCATGTGGCTGGGAGGTCTGGCTGCTGGAAGGAGCTGGGGGAGAGGGCGAGATCTACCAGCAGGTCTGCTGGGGTGTCCCATCACTCAGGGGCTGCGTTTCACCCCTAGCCCTCACCCTCGGTTCTTACCTGAGCTGCACTGCAGGCACCCTGCTACCTGGTCTCATACCCTTGATCTCAAGCCTGGCCCTGACCTAGTGAAGCAACTTCCCAGCTGGACTTCACACCTGCCTTGGTACCATGGACTTGTTTGGTGATCCAGACTCTTGAGCAGCCCCAGTAAGTGTCTGCAGACCTGCCCTGCTTCCCCTGCTCGTGTATGTACCTCCTTTGACGGCTCCCGCATCGGTGAGGCCACTGCCCTGCTGGCCTGGTTATCCCACTCTTGCTGTAGCACTGAGCCTTGTGCTCATGATACAAACCCAAATTAGTTGCCCAGAAATTTAAAACGATGGCCTCAGAATTTTCTTTTGCTTAGAGTTTATGTGCAACCCTAATGAAAACAGCTTTTTAATGTAATAATATCTGATTACATTATATTCATAACCTGCAATTGCTCCTTTTCATGACATTCTTCCTTTGCCTGGCGACTGTATTAAATTTTTCTCCCCTATACTATGAAATAAAATAATTTCATTGTTGCACCACACAAACTCTCTGCATAGCATCCTTCATTTGAGACACTCTTGTTACTAGAAAGTCTTAAAAGATTTCTTTTCCTAATTAATCTTTTATTTCTTGTCCAACTTCCTTCTTGCAAAGACAATGCATAGAATAAATTTATATGCACAAAAGTTGCCAAGCTGAAATAGCTGACTGCTCTCATAGTTCAGTGCTTTAATCTGAAATTCCATCTGAGAATCTATTGCTAGATTATTCAATAAAAGGCATAAGAAGGTGCAAGGATTGAAGCATATGCTCAATATTGGCCTATGGAAGCACCTACTTGGAAGTCAATGGGACTGTTCTCAGTGTGAAAATTTAAAAATATGCTGAAATTTTGTGTCAGAATCTAATTCGTATATATGTATATTTAAAATTAAGCACACAGATAGGTTTTGCCATGATTATTTGGGTGGTAGTACATAGCTGGCCATCAAAATGGATGGGTGAGATCAAGCTGTATGAAATAAAAATTATTTCCACTGAAATTTTTCCATCTATATATTTCAATCATAATATGACAGGTTATTTGTATTACAAGCACTTTATGATATTAAAATTAATATATTTAGTTTCACAAGTCATTTATCCTCAGTCATATGATGATAAACTTCACCACTATACAGATTAACAAATCAGTGCTAATAAGAACAGAGATCTCAATCCAGCTTGTTGGTCTCAAACACAACATCTGCAGAAAGTCAACACACCGGATTTAAGAGGAAAGCACTTTCTAAAAGAGTAACAAGCATAGGTTACATGACACTACTACTAAATACTCTATAAATTATAGATGTGCTAATACCATAAAACAGCAGTTGCAAAGATTAAGTTTCTTCTGAAATAGTCTAAATAGGTATCCCCTTGAGAAAAAATTAGAATAATTTAATGATGAATTCACAGATAGCAGTGGTGGGGTCCAAGTGTAAGAGGGAACATCAACCTATTCTAACCAAATGTACCAGACACTTTTGGCCATAGTTGTTACCTCCAGTGCCAGGAAGCTTGTGATCTAATAATGCCCAACTGTTGCATTGTGTCACATTTGGCAATCACTTTGTCTAGTTACAGGTGCCAATTCTGATTGTTTTGTCCAGTCTCTGGCATCAAAGCAAGATTAACTCTAGTTTCTCTATATTGCAGAGAAATTAAATACTTCAGTGTAAAATAACATTCTCACACTCTCCCAAGAAGTAAAAGAGATACTCTGTAACAACCCTAAATCTCCTTGTTAAAGAACCGTATATATATTTAAAATTGTATATGCAGCTGGCAAAATCGAGGTTTAGCAATACATTGAAATAAATAAATGCAGGCAGTTTATCAACACCCCAAAGAGAAGGCCAATTATTGCTATGAGAACAATGGGGTTTGTGTTCCATAAGTAGATCTAAAACCTGAGAGGACAGAGTCCAAGCATGATAAAGATTGCACAAACCATCACATTCTGAAAGTCCTCTATCAATATTTGAGATCAAACTACATGTCATATTTGAATCGCATACCGGGGGAAGGAAGTTCAGAAGGGAGACTCCTACCTGCCTGTAGTAAGGCAATGAAAAACATACCCAGGGCTATTGCCAGTGCCTTCCCACTTCTCTCCTGCCAGTAGGCATAGAGAAAATCTTTATCAATTACAGCACACAGACAGCTCCCGTGCTATTGCCCGACAGCGTGCCAGACACCTTCTCTCAATTATGGGTCAAGAAGGCAGTTCAATCCCTTGCAGTTCAATCCCTTTCAGTCCAGAGAGGCGAGAGCCCTGATCTTCAGCAATTCTTTAAAAGTTGAATGACCAGGTGCACAACGACTAGATCCACAGGTTGCAACTCCCCAGTGTTCGTAAATCTAACTGTATTTCTTAATCTAATTGACCCCTTTTCTCCCTTGCCACTGTGAACAGTGGCTGAATGAAAATGATCAAAAGCAACCACTTCACAGCTAAGTGCTTTGAAGCAATTCATGCAAAAGTGTGTAGAAACCACAGAGAATCAAGTAAAATATAGGCTATTTGTATATTTTCCTTCTCCTAAAGCCTACTCTTTCCTTGCCTGCTCAGTAATTCCCACCCAGTCCGCTTACATCCAACTTTTGGCTGAGAGAAGCAGATTGCCTTGCTACTTCTTCCAAACACTCCCCTCCAGATGCTCCTGTTAATCCCTCCATTGTGTCTTCCCTTCTATTGGGAACTTTCTGAAGCAAGAGTGGTTGCTCTTTTCTTCTCTGTATTTTCAGCCTTGGCTAGGTAAATGTGTAACTCTGCCCTGCACCTAGAAAACAGCATTTTCCAAGTTAAATGTCTAGCTGCTATAATCTGTCTCCAAATAGTGTACATTAGTTTCCTATCTCTCTATAATTTCATTTTCTGTTTGCTCTCTCTTTAATAGTGTCCTCTGAGTTCAATGCCAGTAGGAAGCATAGTATTAAACATGTAAACTAAATTGGTCTTAAAAATAACTTTTAAAAATATCCCGATTTTACAATTATCGTCTACATGTTTATGTCTGGAATGTTTCCATCTTTGTTTTAATTATGTAAGTCTTCCTTAAAAAGGCATTTATTATGGAATATAATTGTGAGTTAAAACTAAAACAAATTGGATTGCTGCTTCTCTGTTCTCAGGGACTGCTTTATGTCTAGCAACTCATACTGTCAACAAGTATAATCCCAATTAGGAGCAAGATGTTCTTCAGTGGCTGAATCAGTCTTATCTTACGGATTTTTTGTGAATTGATCTTTGTGTTATGATTTCCAGTTTCTGTTTCAGAACTCAAAGGAACATTTTTTCTTGTTTGGTGCTTTTTTCCCCACCATAGTTGAGTGGGTTATCAGTGATGCATTCTCTCGATTCTGACTTGTCCATGCAACTGTTGTCATTACTGCATTTCATGTAGCCTCTAATCTTCAGTCCATGTTGGGTTACCACATTTCTAACAGCAAAGAGGACACAAGTAGGGGAAGGGCAGTTTTTGACATCCTTAACTTGAAACGGAGAGCTCCGCATATGCATTTCTCCTTCCTCAGATCTGCCGTTTTGCTCAGTCAGAGCAGTCACCCCTGGCCTACCATAAAACGCCCTCTCATCTCACCCAGTGAACTATATCTCGTTTCACATCAGTTCCCCAGATTCCTCACCTCTCTAGGTTATTAATAAGCCTCTTATTCATACCTTTACTTTAAAACCTTCTAAGCACCCTTATGACTTCTAATGATATTAAAATATGGGTGAGGCTAATTTTATATTTTATTAAAATATATGTATACAAAATGCCATGTATACATGTTGTACTTCCTCCTTCCTACTGTTACATTGTTCAGGTTCGTCTCCCCAGAAATTCACTTCTAACCTCCCGCTCACCACATTCCCCAGAATCCTGGCATTTGGTGCCAAGATCCTAGTGACAGCTGAAGCCAAGGTCTCACTCTGCCATGGCCCTTCTTGCAGAAATCAAATGTTTCTGGCAGGAATATCAAGTAGCCTCTTCTTGCAAGGAACCCACACAGCCAGGACTCCAGGAGTTGAAAGAGAGGATATGACCAAAAAAAACCCCACAAACTGACCTACAGTAATTTTAAACTCGTGCAAATTTGGAAAATCTTAAAGGTCTCTAGTTGCAACTGTACCTCACCCTACATTAAAAACTCATAAAATTATGCACTTTAAAACATATATTTTTTTAAATGGTCTGTATTTTTTAACAAAACCTTAAGTTTAGGTGCTGGTCTTTTTGATGTATTTTGTGCCAGTACTAGAAGACACATGTATGAGCAATACTACTGGATACATCTATGCAGCTATAAATTCCTCTGAGATCTTTGTCAATAACAGCTAACCCAGTTAGGTCTGTAAATTTTTTCCACACCATAAAATAAACCTCTTCCCTTCCTTCTCTGGCATTTTTGATTATAAAACTCAATTTCTGTTTAACAGACACTATTAAGTCAGGAAGATTAGTTCAAAAAGCTACCCTTAAAAAAAATACACTCACAAATATTTTGTCCAAATCCATAGGCTTTTTAAGTGATTATACCCAGAGTGGATTAGTGACTTGTAAATATAGTGACTCAGCTTCTTTTCGTATTTCTCCACCACTCTGCATTATTGTCACACTCCACTGTGACGGGGTCTCATCACACACATTGGGTTTAGTAAGTGAATCTTGTCAAGTGAGCTTCAGTCATGCCTAAGGCTCAGAGGGTTGTTGCAGTCAGCATTTCTTTGGACTGCTCTGTCAGCAGAAACTGCAAGAAAAGCTCTCACTTATGTTTTAAATCTGGGGCACAGATTACCTCAAAACACCACCTTGACGCTTGTATTGGGTTTGCATGGCAAGGTTTTGGTAACAGGGGAGCTACAGGGGTGGCTTCTGTGAGAACCTGCTAGAAGCTTCCCCCATGCCCAATAGAGCCAATGCCAGCCGGCTCCAAGACAGACGCACCGTTCGCCAAGGCCAAGCGCATCAGCAATGATGGTAGCGCCTCTGGGGTAATGTATTTAAGAAGGGGGGAAAAACCTGCACAACAGCAAGAGCAATTGCAGCTAGAGAGAGGAATGAGAATATGTGAGAGGAACAACTCTGCAGAGACCAAGGTCAGGGAAGGAGGGGGAGGAGGTGCTACAGGCACTGGAACAGAGGTTCCCCTGCAGTCCATGGAGAAGACCATGGTGAGGCAGGCTGTCCCCCTGTAGCCTATGGAAGTTAACGGTGGAGCAGATATCCACCTGCAGCCCGTGGAGGACCCCACACCAGAGCAGGTGGATGCACCTGAAGGAGGCTGTGATCCCATGGGAAGCCCACGCTGGAGCAGGCTCCTGGCAGGACCTGTGCCCCCAGGGACAGAGAAGCCCATGTTGGAGCAGGTTTGCTGGTAGGACTTGTGAACCCGTGGAAGGGACTCCATGCTGGACCAATTCATGAAGAACTGTAGCCCGTGGGAAGGACCCATGTTGGAGAAGTTCATGGAGGACTGTCTCCTGTGAGAGGGACCCCACGTTGGAGCTGGGGCAGGGTGTGAGGAGTCCTCCCCCTGAGGAGGAAGGAGCAGCAGAGACAACATGTGATGAACTGACTGCACCCCCCATTCCCTGTCCCCCTGTGCCGCTGGGGGAAGGAGGTAGAGAAAAACAGGAGAAAAGTTAGGCCTGGGAAGAAGCGAGGGGTGAGGGTAGGTGTTTTTTAAGATTTGTTTTTTATTTCTCATTATCCTACTCAGATTTGATTGGTAATAAACTAAATTATTTTTTACCCAAGTCAAGTTGGTTTTGCTTGTGACAGTAATTGGTGAGTGATCTCTCCCTGTCCTTATCTCGATCCAGGAGCCTTTTGTTATATTTTCTCTCCCCTATCCAGCTGAGGAGAGGAGTGATAGGGCTTTGATGGGCACCTGGCATGTGTTGTGCACTCAAAGAGGAAATTTTAGTTTTGCAAGTTTGGCTTTTACCTTAACATATCACTTTTACCATAACTTCTCTTCTCAGAGGCACTTGAAAGCAAGAGAACTATCAACAAGAAATATGTCACTCCCTGAACTGTTGCAGTAAGAAAACAAAAAGAGTAGTACCTATTTCATTGTGGTAAATTAGTTGCAGATTGACTTCAAAATAGAACTGTTTACTGAAGCGTTTGACTAGACATTTCAGTAGAGGGATTATGCATTTGTTCTAAAGTGAATGTACAGCTAGTAGTAATATTGGCAATTAAACACATGTAGGAACTGCTTGAAGAGTTTGAAAAATATTTTTTGAATGCTTAAACATATAGTATACTTCATGGACTAGATTCTCTAATTGGAGTTGTATCCTTTACACCATTCAGTAGCCAGAAGTCCCTTTCAGACCAGGTCCTTCATTTCTGACTCCACAGATGCTGCACTGCAAATGTCGAGATAAGGAGGAGTCCCAGTCCTTTTCCTTTCTGCCTACTCTCCAGTGGCTTATGCGCCTCAAAGAAAGCAGCAGCAGAACCTGATCCTAAATAAAAATAGCTTCATGGAACCTTCATTTGCATTTCCGTGTCTAGATCTATGACATTGAACAGTCTGTCTCGAGATATTTTGTCTTTTGTTTCTTGCACTTTTTCATAAACAAATTCATTTGCATAAAATTTGAAACTTTTCTGTCTTTAGAATTTAATATTGTCCTACTACATGTTCCTTGCTGAAATGTTCCTCTTTAAATATGACAAGTATATGACAACAAAGAGAAGACCATCTTATTGAGAGGCAAGCAAGGATCATTGATAGAAAAAGTGCCTGGCAATAAAGATTCTGTGTTGTCTTTTTTACTGCTCTAACCAATGTTTGCACCCCTGTTGCCTGAATTAGGACTAAATTTCAAGAGGTGGCACTAACACAAGGAGAAATGGAGGAGGTAGTTGAAATCCTAAATTCTTTTTAAAGCTTCCAAGTAAGATCTCTGTAAGACAACTTTAATTCTAACTGAATAATGCAGAACAGTTGCAGAAAGTAAATTATAAATTAATAATCACGAGTCTTCACAGAAAACTTCATTCTCTGAGTTTCATGTGAACAGAAATAGCAACATGACCTACTTTGCTAGTCAAAACAGTCTGAATAACAAATAGTCCCAGTGAACCCTTCACTGATGACATAAAGTCTGTATAAGTTTATTGTGAGTCAGAATATGACAAATTAATAAAGATTTGCCTTTCTTTAAAGCACATAAACACAATACACACACACATTACATATATACAAATATGTATGCATATAAATATATATTAATGTCTTACTAAATTATAATGTAGTAATAGGAAAACCTAGACTTTTTCACTGCACCTTCTGTTTCTCTGTTTTATGAAGACTGATGTGAGACGGACTGGCAGAAAGTGGGTGAAGGCATTCAAGTACAAGACCATTTAATTCACTCCTTATAGACAGTTCCACTGTACTAGGGAAGTTTGGGCTGATTCAGCTGAAACTATGCCCAGTGTTGAAATGATCTGGCATAAACTTCATTCCATCACATATAGCTACCCTTGCTGCCTCTTATCCTTGGAAGTCAAACCAGTCACAGGTGCCTTTTTCCTTTACTGCTGTCTCCTCTGTTGACCCCAGAGTCATGTAGCCCTTGAAGGACTTAGCAGGCAGCTTTCTCCCCTTCATTCTTTCCTTCTTCTGTTAGGGTTAGACCAGGAAAGCCCTGCCTGCTCCCTTTCAGTGGCTGAGCCATGTTTTAATGGGCCTTTGTTGTACCCTCAGACCGGAGGCTATAAAAGGCTAGAAATGCCCAGAGGTGGCAGAAATTACTTCAGGTAACGTTTTTTAAAAAAGGAACACTTAAAGACTGGCAAATATTTTCCTGGAGAATGTTCTTAGGCATATGGGAAAATAAACCTCTGGCAAACAGTTAAAACTATTTCTACTAGCACATAAAATTATATTAAGCTCTGGTAGTTACACTTATGATTATGTAAGGAATTTTTTTTTTTTTAATAAGCAGTCAAGATTTGCTCTTTTCCAGGTGGTGTGTGCATTTGAATTTGAACACAATGAGAAAGCAATTAGCAAGTAAAAGGTTTTTTATTCCAGAAAATGCATATCATTATATTAATGACATGAAATTAATATTCAGATATTTAGGAGTGCTTCCTCCCATTTTTCAACATTTGGATCGAATAATGTGTGAGAAAACTAGAATACAGGTGCTAGCATTTTTGCCTATTACAGTCACCGTCATATCTATGTGTCAGTCTTTTCAATGTGAGCCCAGGCTCAACTCCCTACAAGCTTATTTATAGCTGTAACAAAAGTGTAACTGGTCTTTCATAACACTGTGCACAGAATCATTTTTAGACATTATGGTATAGCTGAAATGAGAAAACATACAATAATTCATGTCTTTTGGAAATAGTGCCAACATATGAATATATTGTCATTTGCTGACGTTTAAACCTTATGCCTTAGAGATGACCAAGATAAATAGCCAGCACCATGTTAATCTTCAGAAAGAACTTGTTCTTCATGTCATGAAAAATTTTTTCTTTCAAGTGATGGAGTTTACCCTGTAAATTAAATCTCTAAAGTAATGGAAGAAATAACCCATGACACTGGTGGGGGAAATTAAATTAGAGTCACTAATAGCAGGTCAGCACGGTCCAAGCAGAGGTAATAGAAATGACCACATGAATGATAAGCAGGCCTTCACTAGGCTGTGGCATCTGTCTCCCAGGGACTGTGACAAACATTCATCTGTGTGGCAAGCAATTCACAATTCAGGCACCAGCATGTTTATAGTGCAGCCTGACACTGGCGGAGCCAAAGCATGCCAGTCTTTCTCAGAAGGATGCTCTAATTCCCTAATGAAGACCATTAAGACAAGTAAAAATCTTTGATCCCAGTGTGCCTGCTAAATCAATCTGCCACTGCTCCAGATAATCTTTTTACTTTATTTATTTATAAGCATGGAAGTTATTTCTGAACTAGTACAATCCCCATTCCTCCCTGTATTGCTAAGTTACTGTAATTGATACCTGGAGTAGTAAAATACAAGGGAAAAAAAGTAGGAAAATATAAAGAACAGATTCTGGTTTGGAATTGTAAAAGATCCAGTGTATGCTTTCTCTAAAGGCTTTAACATCACCGCAATAGCCATTGGCAAAATAGCAAGGTAAGATGTTAAGGTCAAATGGACTCTTGCATGTCATACAAAGCAGCTCTGAATTTCAAGGGCTGATTTATTTCCTAATATCTCATCATGATCACTGATCTTTTGATGTAAACATAATGTAATAAATAACATATGGCTAGAGAAAATACAGGTTTCTACAAAATACAGGGCTAAAGTGTAAGGTTATATTCTACTACGTCTTTTCTCTGCATTAAACCAACTTATTAACACACACCGTCATCATTACCAAACATCTTCAGTAGGAATTAAGAATACAGATGGTAGAAGTAAGTCCAGTAGGATGACAAATATCAAAGTGCTTGGCAAAGTAAGCGTGTAAGTAAATAAATAAATAAATAAATAAACCTTACAGCATATGAGCGCCTGTTCAGATAATACAAGAAGCTGAAAGAAATGCTCGTTTACATTATCCACAGGATATATGTGATCTTAACCTTTTAGTCATTATGTTAAAACAAACAGCATATTAAAATGGCAATTTCCCCAGAGTTACTGATTTGCAAAGTGAAATAATGAACTTCGTATCCCTCGTTTACTCACACTACTTGCTTCCATTTAAATGGTGATTAGGCTTACTCAGTACTAATGATCATTTGGCGGTATTATTACATGGCTAAAAAATTCAGAGGTACAACTACAAGGATAAAAGGCTACTAAAAATGCCAGTCAGAATTTTTCAGCGTTGCAGTAGACATTAGCACTCTGAGTTTGACATTTCCAAATAGCACCCTGGCACAAAAATACCCCTTGTGCTCAGTTAATCTTCAAAGGCAGAGCACTGGTGTCTCCAGCTCTGCAACACCCTTCCTTGCTGCCTAAAATTTCCTCCTTTGGACACACCATATCCCCCTGTGCCCACCGAGGTCTCTCCAGGATGCATTATAAACTGACATCGGGTCCAGACCCCACTGATGACAACAGGAGTCATAGAATCATAGAATCATAGAATAATTTGGGTTGGAAGGGACCTCAAAGATCATCTAGTTCCAACCCCCCTGCCATGGGCAGGGACACCCTGCACTAGACCACATTGCCCAAAGCCTCATCCAACCTGGCAGTCCTGAAGAAATGGCTAGCTGAAGGTACACAAACAAAATGAAACTAAGGCATGCTTTGGAGGCCAGGCATTACACAAATAATAATTAAAGCCCTCTCAAAACCTACCTTTTGTATTTTCCATAGGCTGGATTTCAGAGCTTGTTAACATACAGATTTTCTTAATTTAATTTTTAAAAGTTTTAACTATAACTTCTAGAAGCCATAAACTTCATATATAGTATATATCCTTTTCTCAAATAAATATTCTGACAAAAGTAGTGGACTTGTTTTCCAAGAAGACTAAAGAAAAGATGTATCACAGATCTCCACAGTTCCTTAGATCTAACTCATCAGAATTACAAAACTAATTGAAATAAAGCCCCATCGTGCTTCCAGAGCAAAAATAAAGACTATCTTAACATCTCTTTTAAAAAGAAAGTCAGCAAGGCAACTTTCCAAATTTGACTCACCTACTACAACTAAGGAAAATATCAAGGATGACCAACCGCAGACTGAGGAGCCTCAGAGCCAGTTTCTTCTGGAAAATTCTGGACATTGAAACAGATACAGCATCAGTATAAGGGGAAAAATTGAGGACCCCAAACCTCAAACTTTTTAAGATTGAATTTTCCAAAGGTAACTTTAACCTAACTCTGCTCTGATTGAAATCAATAGTCATCTAAAAAAAAACCCACCGAAATTGAGGCATCACTAAACACTTATGCTAAAACATATGCTTATTGTGGAATTTGCACTACTTCCTGAGCCTCTTAATGAATTTTAAGGGACTTGTAGATGGTCACTATCTCTCCATTAGAAATTATCCTATTTCCACTACGGTAGTAGTTAGCTGCTAGTAAATTTACTACTTACTCGTTCTTCACACAGGGGCAGGTAAAGAGCCCATAGGTCAATACACAGTCACGCCAGACACAATTCGCAGTCAAGACAAAAAACACCCCCCTCCACGACGTGTCCAGGCCCTGAGGGCATCCCAGGGCCTGCCCAGAGCCCAGGACCCCACGTCTGCCACCGGGGACATCAGCCCCTGCCCCAGACACAGTGCTAGGACCACTCTCCAGCTCCCCACAGCCCTGCCCGGCCCAGCCCCTGCCAAGCCCAGCCAGGGGCCAAGGCCCTGGCTCAGCCTCAACCAGGGCTGGCAAGGGCCCTAGCAGCCATGTTACCACACTGATCCTGTCCCTTAGGGGCTGACCCTCTCCCTTAGGGAGCTACCAGCCCCAGTCTTTTCAGTCTCTGGTGTTTTGACACCAGGTCAGCATTTTAACCACAAAAGTTTTGTCAGACAGCCCTTTCCTAGATCTGAGAAGCACTTCTCTGCTGCTGCTCCCCAGCAGTTCCAAATTTGCTCTATGCTTCATCTGCTTCATTAGAGAAAGAAACTAAGACTGACCCTTCTGTGAGCAAAAAGATAGGAAAATAGGCAACATCAACCCTTAATCCTTTCCCCTGGGAAGCCTATATTAGAAGATAGAAAGAACTTGGATCCCAGAGAGCTTTCTTTAAGAAAAATGGCACCAGAATTAAATGTTTTGAACTTTTTTACTGGATGCAACATTCAGCACTTGAAATTACTTAAAAGTTGCAGCCATTTTAAAGTAGTCCAGGTCATGGTCCTCGCCTGACAAGAGCCTGCATGACAGCGGCCCATCGGCAGAACTGGCACATGTCAGAAGACTTTGGGTAATGCCCCATGGGAGTCCATCAGTAACAGACAAGTTGGTGGTCACGGACCAGAAAAAGGGATGAGTACTGGCTTGTTTATACCTACTACCTGTCTTAACATGAATTATAGTTATCTAGAAGGACAGACTGTGTACTCAGACTCCCACACACTTAGATGGGTTTTTTACTAAACAGAAATAATCGCAGGAGGCAAATATTTAATCATCTCATTTATATTTACTTTCCAATGTTAGTTTAATACCAAGTAAAGGTAAAGAGATAAACAAAAGAGGTTCTCTTCTGAGCTCCTGATTCACTTGGGGTATGGAGTCAAAGCAGACTTGGTTCTAGTCCATAATCGAGTGGAGATTTGCATGAAAGCTCTGTGGGCGAGCAGAAAAAAAGTATGCTGTAAGGATCATGTCCCTCTTTCCCTTGGTTGAGAAGTGTTTGGTGTACAAAGGTCAAAATAACCTAAAATCCCAAGTCCTGTTCATTTTTTGGAAAATAAAAAAATTTGATCACAAATTGACCTTCTGGGAGATAGTAAAGAAAAAACACATTAAAAAGATTAAAACCATTTGAAAATATCTTTCTCATGTGTCTTTTTTCTCCTATATCCAAATTTAAAACTAAAAATTGAGCAACAAGGGAAAAGATTCTGACATCCCTTATATCATCTGTAGTTGCTTGAGTGTATTTACACTTATACTGCCTTGAGATCAGACTAATTTTCAGTTAGACTTTGCTAATAATTTATTTTAAATGTCAACCTAATTCAGTTCCCTATTCTTACAATTTTGAGCAAGTAGCATGCAAAATCTGAGTTTTAAGGAAAGGAGATATAACTGCGATTTATTTCATTAAGGTGTAAATGACGCAATAAGGGACAGGTAAAAAAAACAAAACAAGTTGGTAATGGGAGTACTAAGTCCTAAAACAGAACCCCCACACTTAAGTGGTGTGGTATATACAAAGATGTTACCCATGCTTTATACCTTAAGATTTTACAGACAGCTTTAGTTGGTCTAACTGTGAGTTGTGGAGTGAAGAAATGGTCTGACTTGCTTGTCCATCCTCAGGCGTGGGGTCCCACTCCTCCTTTTGGGCTACCTCTGGACAGTGTACCTTTGGGATGCATTTGGTGAATTCTCTGATCTAATTTAAAAGGATTTGTTGGTGGTTCTTCTCAGAACAGCAAGGAATCTGAAACCATGACAAGCACCATGAAGAGAAGACTCAAGGGTGGAAGCATGTGGCCAGGATGACATGAAGCAAGATTCCCCTTTTCATATGAATGTAGCCTTAGATCAGCGTGTGTCAGATGATGAGACTGCACCCTGAGCGGTGTGCCCTTCATACAGCACTGATGGATTTCTAAAATTTCCTCAAAGATAGAACCTCAGTCCAGAGTAGAAGTTAATAGTGTTGTTGCTGGCTGACACTAGCCTAGAATCAGGCCCATAGCCATATCTATGATTGTGTTTAGGTATATGTGTGCATATTTCTGTAGATTTTCACGATATGACACACATTTGTCTGTGTAGATTTATAAATATGTGCCTATACATATATATACAGGTCAGATACAAAATATACACAGACATTATACACTCTTGAAATCCTCTCCTGCACTACCACCAGACAGTTTCTAATATTACTTTGATTTGCAACACTTCTCTCACCTCTAAAGACAATTAAGGAGGAAAAAGTTGCACATTAAGTGGTCCCATTATGAATTCATTTGCTAGTGCTTTTTTTATTAGCAGAGAGGATGATGAATTAATTTGGTATTCAAGTAACGCTCATTTCGCCTCCAATAAGAGTCCCCTCATAACGCACCATTAGTTAAATGTATCATCACAATAAAAATCTAACAAAAAAAAAAAAAGCCTTTATGTTACTTTAAATAATGAGCCCTCAGAGAAGCTGAATTAGCACTATAAATTAAGAAATGTTACATTACGGTACGAATATATTCTTTAGGTAGCATCAGTTCACAAGAGCAACAGCTAATCTCAATCGTTCTGTCTCCCAATATAATTGTATAAAGAAGAGAAAAAAATGAAAAAAAGAAAAAGAAAACACATATACTCCCCCGTGTATCCCAGAGGGATAAAATGAAAATCATAGATTCTAGCTTCAGTACTAAAAAAATAAATGCCAACCACCTACCCATGTGTCATTATCAAATTTTATTAGTACACACCTACTTGTGTGCCAAAGTCTTTAGTAGAAATATTATATAAGATAACATTGAAGAACACTTGTAATCTATCCAGACATGAGTTCTCTTTTCAACATAACCAACTGGACATCTCTCCTTCAGCTTGCCTCCCAACTATCTGACAATCTGTATACAAATCACCCTCATACCTTTTTAATTGGCACCTTCCTGTGAAGCAGTTTTAATTCAGAGAGATTAGTTTTACTACATAAACCTCCTCTAGTATATCAGAAATGCGAACTACAGCTCTTACTGTTTGTGCCTGTGGCACATACAAAATACTGTGGAAATTCAGATATGTTTGTCTTACTCATTAGTCAAACTCTACAATATTGTGAAGTATTTTCTTCTTCTTCATACTTCACCACTTTTCTTAAAATTTAAGCCACTGACACTGAAATTTTTGCCCAAATTTCAGACAGCATCATTCTACAGGTTAGGCAGATAGGAACAGTGAATACTTGTCCTGACCCACAATGATTTTGATAGATTTTTAAAAAAAAAAAAAAAAATCAAGCTTAGCAAAGAGATTCAATGAGCCTATGAATTTTTAATTTGATGCACACCTGCTCTCCCACACACTGATGTAAAAATACAGTCCAGTAACTAACACTGGCAGCACTAAGCACAGAAGACAACCCCGTCTGTATATACATTTGTGCCAGTGAATTGAAAACACAAGTATGAGTTTCATCCTGTAGTTTTCCATACTGTTAATTAATTAGTGCAGTTTTGGCCTGAGTCAATCACTACTCTCTTTAGCAATGCCCAGGGTATTTCTAGGTGATCAGACTGGGAACCATGGCTAACAAACCTGTCCACTGCGGAAAGGGATAGGAGACTTTAGCTGTGTGAATGCAAACTCTGCCATGGCAGGCAGTCTCAGGGCCAGAGAACAATCTCTGGCTCGTTTGATCTGTTCTCTGAGTGGAAATGCAGCTCAAGAAATGCACCAGTAGTATACACCACCTAAAAAATAGAATTGTTTTGGAATTTCCAGTCAAATAATTTATTTTTTTCTTTAGAAAGTTCTGGTTCATTAAAACTGAGACCTTTTGCAGGAATGATGATATCAGTTTCAGCAAAAATAGAACAGCTAATCAAAATTAGAGTCAAGAATGACATTAGAAACCAGAAAGGTCAAAAACTGATAGGATATTTACCTGGCATGTGAGATAATGAAGTTCAAGTCCCTGTTTTGGATCAGCTAGAAGAAAGACTTGTGTTCTCTCATTCAGCCTGCACAACTGTTTTGAACTAATAGCTACTCTGAAATGAAGCACAGTTATTTTTTTCATTTTCTATTTTTTACCAGGTAAAGCTTAGTTTTCAATCCATGGGGACGAGATTTTTTAACAATCATCTCCCACAAAGGTCTAACCATAAATTATATCTCCATCTTTACCCATCCTCTTCTGTGACATCCACCAAACACCAACTCAACCATCTGTAAGTTTTTTTATAAATACTGTTTTCAGACCAGCAAGGAATCTGAATCATAGCACTACAAGCACCATGAAGAGAAGACTCAAGGGTGGAAGCCTGTGGCCAGGATCACGTGAGGCAGGATCCCCTTTTAGGGATTAAGCACATAATTTTGATCTTTTATTTGATCCTTCAATAGGATCTAAGTAAAGCTCATAATCAGAGGTGATTGACAGGAGTAGCATCCAAAAAAAAAAAAGAAATGTAAGCTATATCCAGTTTCTTGAGGACATCACTCAAAGCATTTTAACTTAGAAAAGATGCACAAAAAAGGGTATGACGCTGATCATAGGAGTTACACATGGACTCTACGGGCGGTTCTTGGTAAAATCTATGAGGTATGGACATGGATAGTCTGCTCCAAAAAGACACCATTTCTGTTGTCTTGGGAGCCAGGGAACAGGATGACTTCAGCAGTTCAGGTGTAGCCAACACTATGTCACTGAGCAGATACAAAAATAGAGAGCACGATTGAAATGATACACAGTATTCAGTGAGGTTTTACAATGATTTGTACTGCAATGTAGCTAACTTTCCTAAATTTATGATATAGCCAATAGCGCTGAAAAAGGTGAAATGCACAATACAGGTTGAATTGCAAAGTGTTATTATTAAAGTGTTAGCTTGCTTATTGTATTCTGTTAGACTCTGCTTATTACCAGAATTTATAGAGTCACCTAAGTTTCCCTTGGTTAGATGTAGGCTTTTATAGTTATCCTGGCTCAACTAAACTGCATTGGCAGCAGAGATCCATGCCATAGCCTTGCCCCAAGAAACTAATGTCTTCAAACTCATTCTGGACTGATGACATCTGTTGATAATTACAATATCTCTTAGTCATACCTGTACAATTGCCTCATCCTTCTGGTGTACAGCAGATTTAAGTGGTTTCTTCAAAGTAGGTCATAGTTTCACAGCACCTAACCCCCTCCAATTTTCCCTGACAGAGTGTCAGAAGGTTCCTGCTCCACTTGCCAGTATTTGAGGCCATGCGATGTGAATGAAGGCAGTCCTCTTTACTACTTTGCGTGTGCATGTGTCTTTCTTCTCTGTGCAGTTTTTTCCTTTCTTTTCTTTTTTTTTCTTTTTCTTTTTTTCTTTTTTTGGCACAAAAGAAACACCTTACATCTGCTCTTTTTGTTCTCATGGTTTCATGCACTCCATAAAAAAAAAAAAGAAGACTGAATTTAATGCTTCTGTACTAGAAGATTTAGCATGCTTTTCAGCTTGTCACTGAACTGATGAAAGGCAGCACAACTATACACTTTTCCCAACTGAGCTCAGATAGGTTTGTTCACTAGAGTTCAAGTCTCCTGCCAACAACTCACTGCAGTTTCAAATTATTCTCCTTCCGTATTGAATCTCTATGAGTGGATCAGCCTGTGCCCCTTCTTCCAGACTGTAAATTTGCCAGTTTTAAAGATTTAATAGCAGAGTTGTGGCAGTGACAGCTCTATTTGTGGCACACCTCCCTTCCTAGAGTTGATAGAGGTCTGGTACTCAGCTGTAAAGTTCAACTCTCCAACACCTTATCAATCAGCTTCCCTGTGTGACCCACTTCAGGAAAGATTTAAATGAGGTCGTGCGGATTCTTCATAGTGAATATAGTAATTGGATGGAAGAGAAAGCTTTACTTTGTTCCTCTAATACATCAATTCTTTCAGTGGATTGTTTGGCTTTCATATTAATTCACAAATAGTACAAAAGGTGGAATCTGTGGAAAGGGGAAAAAAATTCTTAAAGAAAATAGAATAAGTTCTTTTTTAGACAATCCTAATGGCTTCTCCCAGATTTAAAAATGCCCTGTTCATGCCATAAAGCAAACATATTTCATTGTCACTTTCCCTTCAAACGAGCTCATAATGGTCCCCATTGTGAAATTCAAAACATTGGGCTTCTTCCTAGTCTTGGGTTATGCCTGCTACTCCAGAAAATACAGGTGGGAAGGGATATGGAAAGACTACAGACCTGATGAGAAGTGGATTTATTTCTCAAGAGTGGAAGAAGTTATATCTGGCTTAACCATTTATCATGCAGATTTCCTTTCTGTCTGTATTGGTACAGACATTGACATGTTTAATGTAGCTTACCAGGCAGGGCTGCCTGGGATCTGTTCTGAAATAATTTGTTGAATAAATGAAATTATAGAGTCAGAGTGGTAAAAAAGAGGACACTCAGTCTCCAAAAATGGAAGCAAGGGACAAGGCAAGCACAACCTGCAAATCTCTCCTCTCTTACCCCTTCATGATAAGAAGAATACTATACTGAATTGTTTGGAAAAGGAAGCAAGGTCGCCTTCCATAGGAGCTACTTTCAGACCCACCAAATACTGAGCAGTTACTACTGCTAAAGAATACATGACCATCTATCATAATAAAGGATATGACAAAACTGTCAATGTTAGGAAACAACACTCATAAACCAAGCTGTAGCCAGAAGAAACACACAAAATTTCAATCAAAATATACCGCTTTACTGACTTTCTACCTATATTTGTGTCTTTCACAATCCTGATTAAGTCACTCCAGTTTTAAGGGTAGGAAAACAATCCATTTTGCAGATAAAATTACTGAGAGGAAGCAGAAAGTCAGAGAAGAAAACTAAAAAATAAATCAAACCAGAGAATAAACCAAAAGATTCTTACATAACACACTAAATGCAGCTATTTTACCTCCATCTCTTGCCCATTTCACATTCTTGTTTAACCTACTCTTTTACAGTTACAACTTTTGGTCAAGTCCCCGTACACTGTCATGTATTCTACTCCAAACCAGTCAAGGGGTTAATTTTTTTTTTTCTTTTTTCTTTTTAAGATACCTTTAACACCATTAATCAAACAACACCTTTTGGAAAAGACTAAATTTCTGTTCTTGTGAATAAGTGTCCACTTTGGAAACAGGAGCACAAAGTCAGGTCCCAGTACTTTCAAAGTTTAAAACTTAAAATAATAGAAAAGTGATAGAAGTCCAGGTACAAGAGTAAGGGTGTAATTTCAAAAGAAGAATCTAGAGGATGTAGATGGAGACATGACACAGAGAATTTGAGGGCAGATAAGTTATGTATTGACCGCTTGTCTGAACAGCTACAATAATTTGAGACCTCATAGATTCAACCCCTCCTTCAAAACAGGTTGCTCATTTCCCAGGCATTTAAACCAACTACTGCACTCCAGCAGTAGGACTTCTCCAGTTTCCAGTGAGAAATATAGAACTGATCATGAACAATTAACTTCAGAATATGAGAGACTAAAGACCCCAGACACAGTGAAACACTAAGGAAAAAATCCTTGACACAACTTGTTCAGGAGATTTGGTTTTTCTGGGAATATCAGCCCAACAAATCTCATAAGTTTGGGCTCACCAGTGGTTATTTTATGTGTATGTTTTCAATTTTTCTGATACAAAAAAACTCCAGGTAACTCATGTCTTGTGCACACGTCTGTGTAGACATTCCCAGCACTGTGGTGAAGAAAGATATATTAGTTGCATCTTCTTTGCTGACCAGCTCCTCGAGGAGAATTAACACTTCTCCATTCCACTCTGGTTGTTCTCTCAGTTGCAAGTCTAGCACATGCATCTGAAACTTCAAATCTGGAGTATTTTTTTTATGTGTGAGAGATAAACATTTAAGTTAGTAAAAGAATGATGGAACAGTAAAGATTTTTATATAGTTGTATTGAGTTTGTGTGGCAAGGTTTTGGTAGTGGGGGGAGCTACAGGAGTGGCTTCTGTGAGAAGCTAATAGAAGCTTCCCCCATGTCCAACAGAGCCAATATCAGCCGGCTCCAAGATGGACCCGCTACTGGCCAAGGCCAAGCTCATCAGCAATGGTGGTAGCGCCTCTGGATAGCATAATTAAGAAGGAAAAAAAAAAACCACCTGCTGCGCAACAGCAGCCAAAAGAGACGAGTGAGAACATGTGAGAGGAGCGACTCTGCAGAGACCAAGGTCAGGGGAAGAAGGAGGGGGAGGAGGTGCTACAGGCACTGGAACAGAGGTTCCCCTGCAGTCCATGGAGAAGACCATGGTGAGGCAGGCTGTCCCCCTGTAGCCTATGGAAGTTAACGGTGGAGCAGATATCCACCTGCAGCCCATGGAGGACCCCACACCAGAGCAGGTGGATGCACCTGAAGGAGGCTGTGATCCCATGGGAAGCCCATGCTGGGGCAGGCTCCTGGCAGGACCTGTGCCCCCAGGGACAGAGAAGCCCATGTTTGAGCAGGTTTGCTGGTAGGACTTGTGACCCCGTGGGGGATCCATGCCGGAGCAGTCTGTTCCTGAAGGTCTGCACCCTGTGGAAGGGACTCCATGCTGGACCAGTTCATGAAGAACTGTAGCCCGTGGGAAGGACCCATGTTGGAGAAGTTCATGGAGGACTGTCTCCTGTGAGAGGGACCCCATGCTGGAGCCGGGGCAGGGTGTGAGGAGTCCTCCCCCTGAGGAGGAAGGAGCAGCAGAGACAACATGTGATGAACTGACTGCACCCCCCATTCCCTGTCCCCCTGTGCTGCTCGGAGGGGAGGAGATAGAGAAAAATGGGAGTGAAGTTAAGCCCAGGAAGAAGGGAGGGGTGGGGGGAGGTGTTTTTAAGATTTGTTTTTATTTCTCATTATCCCACTGTGATTTGATTTGCAATTCATTAAATTAAATTAAATTAAATTTTTCCCCAAGTCAAGTCTGTTTTGCCCATGACAGTAATTGGTGAGTGATCTCTCCTTGTCCTTATCTCAGCTCAGGAGCCTTTTTTATATTTTCTCTCCCCTGTCCAGCTGAGGAAGGCTGTGACAGAGCAGCTTTGGTGGGCACCTGGCCTCCAGTCAGGGTCAACCCACCACAATAGTAAGAAACATGCAGTGAAGATTTACATAATATTTAGTGTCAATTCATTAATTTCTACACTAAAATTGGTTATGTTTGTATTTGCTTTCTTTTCTGTGGGTTTAGTATTCTTCCTGCTCCCCATCCCATAAAGTCTTCCTCACTACCATTCCCTACCTGCTACTGGCAGAGGAGAGATTTATAAACAGAAAGCACAGCTGTGTTGGGTTTGCATGGCAAGGTTTTGGTAGCGGGGGGGCTACAGGGGTGGCTTCTGTGAGAAGCTGCTAGAAGCTTCCCCTGTGTCTGATAGAGCCAATGCCAGCCGGCTCCAAGACAGGCCCGCCGCTGGCCAAGGCCAAGCCAATCAGCGCCTCTGTGATAACATATTTAAGAAGGGAAAAAAAAAACAGTTAGTGAGAGCTTTTGCAGCCGGAGAGAGGAGTGAGAAGATGTAAGAAACTCTGCAGACACCAAGGTCAGTGCAGATGGAGGGGGAGGAGGAGCTCCAGGCGCCGGAGCAGAGATCCCCCTGCAGCCCGTGGTGAAGGCCATGGTGAAGCAGGCTGTCCCCCTGCAGCCCATGGAGGAAGGATGAGGGGGTGTAGCGATTCCACCTGCAGCCCATGGAGGACCCCACACTGGAGCAGGTGGAGGCACCTGAAGGAGGCTGTGGCCCGTGGGAAGCCCACACTGGAGCAAGTTCCTGGCCGGACCGGTGGACCCGTGAAGAGGGGAGCCCACGCCAGGGCAGGTTTGCTGGCAGGACTTGTGACCCCGTGGGGGACCCCACGCTGGAGCAGTTTGCTCCTGAAGGTCTGCACCCCGTTGAGAGGGACTCCATGCTGGAGCAGGGGAACGATGAGAGGAGTCCTCCCCCTGAGGATGAAGAAGCGGCAGAAATACCATCTGATGAACTGACCGTAAGCCCTATTCCCCGTCCCCCTGTGCCGCTGAGGGGTGGGGGGAGGTGTTTTAAGAGTTGATTTTATTTCTTATTCCTCTACTCTGTTTTGCCTAGTAATAAATCAGATGAATTCCCTCTCTAAGTTCGGTCTGTTTTGCTCGTGACAACAATTAGTGAGTGATCTCTCCCTGTCCTTATCTCGACCCACAAGCGCTTCGTTATACCTTTTCTCCCCTGTCTAGTGAATGAGGGGAGTGAGAGAGCGGCTCTGGTGGGCACCTGGCCTCCAGCCAGGGTCAACCCACCACAACAGCTTATTTGAAAATTCATGCTTGAAGCTGAGAGAAACACTGCCCAAACTACAACATGTTTTGTTTTTCCTTTGGACACCACCCCAAGCAAGACCTCACATCAACAACTCTGGCAAAAAGAAGGCAAAATGTGAGCTCTGAGGGGTGCTGATGCTGAAAACCAGCCCTTTTGAATAGTGGGTCACTAAAAATGAGCAATTAACTAGTTTTCTCCTCATTGTCTTGCACTTTGTGTTAATGAACTGTTAAATCCTACATAAACTCAGATACTGATTGTGTTAATAATCAATCATCAGAAGTCCCTCATCTCTTTTTGTAGTTCTCCTTGAATACACTTTGACACCATCACCTTGTTTCCCTGCCTCAATGAACCAATTCTGGCATCAGTCCTCAGATCTCACCCAAGTGACATGGCTGCTTGAGGAGCTGAACGGAATGGAAAATAAATGTTTAGAAGGAAGAGGGAAATTGAGAATGACCATGTTGAAAGGTCTGGGTTTTATTAAGGAATGAAAAGTCAAAATAAAACACAGTTGTTCTAGTTGCTTTCCAAACAGAAGAATTCTGCACAGGAGACCCAGTTCTTCCTGGTAGGACCACAGAGGAGAAACAAGTTTCTGGAAGAAAAATGCATTTCATGAAGCTCAAAGCATCTTTTCATCTTTTCTTTACTTGAACCCAGCAGCAATAGTTCTTCCTAGCTACTTATTTATGTTTCTTTTACACAGTGACCCTCATTTCTTTTCTTTTATTGTCATACTTTGCTCTATTTTGAATCAATCACGTGTTTTATGTGTTGATGTTGGAAAACCTCTTTTCAAGTATTTCACTTCCCTTCAATTCTCTGGCTAGCTTTGTTAAAGAATAGAAATACGCAATAGAAAGCTCCCTTGAGCAGGAGTCTTTGACTTGGTTTTCAGAGATGCTAAATACTCACACTTCACCATCTCTGAACATCATGTTATTTATTACATTTCAGGTCCAGGCACAGTTCTGCAAGATGCTCATTCTCCCTGTTTCTTTCCATCACAGCACGCCTATTCCTCTGGGTTTGGGGTGGGGGGGTTTTTTGGTTTTTTGCTTTGGTTTTTTTTCCTCATTCCTCGCTATTTACTCTTTACATATACTCTATCAATTTAACTTAGCCTTTTCTTCTGATGTTTTCAGTAAAGAAATACTCATGTTTTTATCATTCTTTCAACTTCTCTCACCATAGTCCTGTCTATTCCCTTCAGTTTGAACACAGCCACTTGATCTGCTATCATTCATCCAGATTAGGACAAAGTCACCTGTTGCACGTATGATGCACTGTGGAGTATGTGCTACAGCTCCAAATTTGCACTGCAATGTAGAGGGTATGACTTTACTGCTCCTACTACAAAGCCTTAGTGATTATAGTTCAGGAGGCCATTCTGTAGACCCAAGTAAAAGACAGCACCATACTCCAGAGCAGTCAATGGTCTTTTGCCCAAGGCATGAAATCAGCAAAGTTACTGACCTGAGTTGCAAAGCAAAAGTATCACTATAGCATACATGGCTCAGTACTCTTCCAAAGAGGTTTATATCTTCTTGTAATATTCTATTATTTTTTCCAGAAAATTTCTGTAATATTTTGACTGTATGTTCCATTCTGAGCCTGAGGAATTTTTCCAGGAGAATGCCTAAAAATGCATAAAACTAATGCAAAAGTATATAAATCACTATAGTTGTCATATTCTTAGAGCTCTGGTTCAGTCCCATGCTGTCAGCCAAGAAGGTAACTGTCACACACACATCTTCACAAGTCCTATAAACAGTAGCAGGCAAAACAGTCTCAACTCAGAGAATTTTGACTTAATTTCATTTATTCCAAATAAACACAAATTTGTAATCATTGATTCCAGTATTAAGAAAAAGAAAACATAAAAAAATAAACACTTAGGCAAACACCTTCTCAAGGCTCAATTTAAGCCGATCACCTCGTCCTGCACCTTCCTAGTCTCAATGGCCATTGTTTTGGCCACACTTTGCAGTCAGACCCTCCCAATTGCTTCAATAAGGTGACAGGCAGGATAGGAGGCTGGAGTGGAGTGTAATGGTTTCTTTCTGCTGCTCTTCATTTCCTGCTGGATTTCCTCTGCTCCTCCATGCTCCTTTACTGGGTTTCCTCCACTCCTCTGTGCTTCTTAGTATCATTCCACGGGCAACAGTCCTTCAGGGGTATACCTGCCCCATTTTGGGTCTACCAGCAGCCCAAAGCCCCTTCAGGCTGGAGTACTTCCTTCCAAGAGTGCACCCCTGGCCACATGTTTCTTCGGCAGTCCCCTCTCTCTGTGCATGTCCAAGAGTGTGTCTTTACATTTCTCCCAATGTATCACTTCATATATCTCCTCACATGCCACCTCCCACTGCAGCTGTTGCAGCTTCTTAAGTATGCTTGAGCAGATGCCCCACGTGCTCTCCTGGCTGTCTAAGTTTCTGGCACCTGATGGGTTTGGGCATGTGATTGGTTTTCTTTCTAAAATAAATAATATCACATACATGCTTCACATCCCTTTTCTAAAATTTGCTGAGATAAAAAAGGCAGAAAGTCTCCAGTGATATTAAAATTATCCTATGGGTCATCCATCAGAGTTTGCTCAAAGAATGATGCCGAACATATCTGTGTTGGGTTTGCGTGGCAAGGTTTTGGTAGCGGGGGGGGCTACAGGGGTGGCTTCTGTGAGAAGCTGCTAGAAGCTCCCCCTGTGTCTGATAGAGCCAATGCCAGCCGGCTCTAAGATGGACCCACCACTGGCCAAGGCCAAGCCAATCAGCGCCTCTGTGATAACATATTTAAGAAGAAAAAAAAAAACAGTTAGTGAGAGCTTTTGCAGCTGGAGAGAGGAGTGAGAAGATGTAAGAAACTCTGCAGACACCAAGGTCAGTGCAGATGGAGGGGGAGGAGGTGCTCCAGGCGCCGGAGCAGAGATCCCCCTGCAGCCCATGGTGAAGGCCATGGTGAAGCAGGCTGTCCCCCTGCAGCCCATGGAGGAAGGATGAGGGGGTGTAGCGATTCCACCTGCAGCCCGTGGAGGACCCCACGCCGGAGCAGGTGGAGGCACCTGAAGGAGGCTGTGGCCCGTGGGAAGCCCATGTTGGAGCAAGTTCCTGGCCGGACCGGTGGACCCGTGAAGAGGGGAGCCCACGCCAGGGCAGGTTTGCTGGCAGGACTTGTGACCCCGTGGGGGACCCCACGCTGGAGCAGTTTGCTCCTGAAGGTCTGCACCCCATGAGAGGGACTCCATGCTGGAGCAGGGGAACGATGAGAGGAGTCTTCCCCCTGAGGAGGAAGAAGCGGCAGAAATACCATCTGATGAACTGACCGTAACCCCCATTCCCTGTCCCCCTGTGCCGCTGAGGGGGGGAAGGTTGAAGCCGGGAGTGAAGTTGAGCCCGGGAAGATGGGAGGGGTGGGGGGAGGTGTTTTAAGACTTGATTTTATTTCTCATTCCTCTACTCTGTTTTGCCTAGTAATAAATCAGATGAATTCCCTCTCTAAGTTCGGTCTGTTTTGCTCGTGACAACAATTAGTGAGTGATCTCTCCCTGTCCTTATCTCGACCTACAAGCATTTCGTTATACCTTTTCTCCCCTGTTTGGTGAATGAGAGGAGTGAGAGAGTGGCTCTGGTGGGCACCTGCCCTTCAGCCAGGGTTAACCCACCACAATATCCTTTTCTTTCCAAATTACAGGCCTGTCATGGTTTAACCCCATCTGGCAACTAAGCACCACACAGCCACTTGCTCACACATGAGCAAGTGGGACAGGGGAGAGAATCAAAAAGGGAAAAAAAATATATATATACAAAACAAGTGATGCACAGTGCAATTGCTCACCACCCAGAACCAATGCTCAGACAGTTCTCAAGCCACCTCGCCCCCAGCCTACGCCTCAGTTATATATTTAGCATGATGTCATATGGTATGGAATATCCCTTTGTTCAGTTTGGGTCAGCTGTCCTGGCTGTGTCCCCTCCCAGCTTCTTGGGCACCCCCAGCCTCCCTATTGGCAGGGCAGTGTGAGAAGCTGAAAAGTCCCTGACTGTTTGGCAACACCTACAAACATCAGTGTGTTATCAACATTATTCTCATCCTTAATACAGCACTATACCAGCTGCTAGGAAGAAAATTAACTCTTTCTCATCCAAAACCAGGACAAGGTCTACATATAGATGACTCCTATGAATTAACCTTTTCTGTGAAGATAATATAATATTTTAGTGTGAATGTTTCCTTAGTTCTGTGCACATTTAAGCTTTCCATATTTAAACTTATAACATTAAAAAAAAAAAAACTTAAATAAATGTCCTATTTAAAATCAAATAAAATATGCAAGAAAACAAGTTAGGCAAAGATGAACTTTCTGTTCCAAACTCCGTCTCTAATAGTCACTGTCAGCTATTTCTATAAAGACTTCTCAGAATGAAGCCCAAATCACTTTGTGTGGCATTGGCCCATACAGCTCCAAGTCTGCTATCCATCACTATAGCACCCAGAGTTGTAAACTTAGCAATGGGCATCAGCTTGTCAAATTCTCACAAAATATGTCCAGCATGTCTCATCAGTCACAGACTTTGAAGGACAAATGCAACAACAACCACCTGGTCAAAGTAGTGGAGATGCAGGGGAAATAAAATTAGTTCAAAGTTTCCTACTTTTCACCTTCTCAGCTAGGTGGGATTTGCATGTTTGCAAGGTATGCTCTCTGTATCTTGTACTGACTTTCAGCAGTAAGGATCAAAGGGGTCTCCACATTCAAATATCCTAAAATCTTTTGCTAATAATGTCTTAAAGGAGAAGGAGGGAGGAGGCAAATCAGCTCTTTCTGCTAATCTGTCTGAGTAGATGGAAATCCATAGTAAGAAAATCAGTGGACAATTGCTATTTTACATGAATAAAAATCTGCCATCCTTTATCATACTTGGATGATCATTAAGCCAAGCAGGCAAGCTGTTAATGTTTACAATATCTGATATTTCCCAACAATATACACAGACTAATAGGAGGAAAACAATTCTAATCCTGCCTGACTGCCAATGGGGATTAATTTCATTCAAATAAACATGTTTATGAAAATAAAGAAAAATTCCTTCTGCAAACAGCTGGTTAAATTTGACTTCTTTTTTTTTTTTAATTCATCCAAAAAGACCACTTAGACTGGGTGCAGTAATTGTTCTTCTCCCCCTGCTGATGCTTTACTAATTGCTAATGTTGGTGTGTGTAAATACCAATTAAATCCATTCTGATATACTCTTTTTAGCTGGTGTTTAGATTTTAAGGGGAAAAATGGCTTTTTAAATTTATATAGACAGTGTGTGTACTTTGTGATTTTCACAGCCTGTTCCAGTTAACAACAAATGAAGATAAATACCAAGCAAAATCTGTTTGGTGCTTCTGTAGAACAAACAGCCCTATTTACAAGGTATTACCCAATACCTGGTATTTTATTATCCTTTATTTATTTATTTATTGGCCATTAACTTCTAATCTTCTAGCCCATTCGGTCGTTTGCTTGTGATTTCTGTGTTTCAACCACAGAATAATGCAATGACATGGTAAGTGTTATCTCACCATTCTAACTCAGTGTTAATTGCCAGTGATTTGTCGGTGGAGGGTGACAGTAATGACAAAGGAGGTGTCAAAGAGGAATGTAATTCAAGTGGAGCTAAAGAAACTATGAAAATACCTCCTTGGGCTTTATGTATTTTACTTGACCCATGTAAGCATCATTCCTTTAAATCATCATTTCAGATTGTTTTCTTCTGACGTCCGGAGGATAATTTAGCAAGCTGGTTTGGTAAGGATGATTGACTACAGATGTAATAGTAGGTAGACTAAACCAGAGGTGAAATAAAAGGAATAAGGAGTAGGAAAAAAAACATGATTACATTAAATTCACAGAGATTAGATACTAGATTACAAATAAAAACTGTTGTGACACATTTAGACTTAACTACGACTACATGGTGAAAGCTGGAAGGAAGCTGAAAATGAAGTTTCCTCTGTGGTAATTGTTTCATTAGGTTTAAACCAGTGAAGCTCCATCACAGAGTCTTTTGTGTTGTGCAGTCCCACCACTGCACTTCATTCCTGACCTGTGGGGTTCAGCCTACAGCAGAGCATGCCAGGAGCCACGCAGACATTGCAGATTCCGCCAGCTCTGAGATAACCTGCTGCTGAGGGCAACACTGGGAATTGGTGGGCAGCAGCAGATTGGAGTGGTGAAATCAAAGGAGCTTCTTTCACGCTGGATCCCTCACAGCTATCTGACTAGAAGGTTTTTGGGTTTGGTTTGGTTTGTGGTTTTTTTCTGGCATCTTAGGTCAGGGTTTTTTTCAACCTCCAGTCATTCATCAGGCTTGCAACTATGCAAGCTGGGTCTGTGCATTAGAGCTGCACTCACTGCACCTATTTAAACCCGAAGATGGACAGAGCAAAAAGATGCATTAACTTCTGCTCACAGAAAGAATAGCAGCACTCTCTGGTTTCTGTCAGGGACCAAGATGAAAAGGCTCAAACATTTGACAACTATATGGCTGGTTATATGGTTGTGACTGGTTTCTGGTAAGCAGAGCATTTGCTCCAGCTCTTAGTTTTAGTGCACTTCTAATGAAGCCCTCTTGATTTGCCTTTTCCTAACATTATAATATATCCACTGCTCACCAGTGGAAATGAGGGGTAAGAGCATGGTCCAAACTGATATACTGCCCTAGGACATCAAAATACCTTACAGATCAGCCTAGACAAATCCCCAAATCAAGGTCTATATTTTCTTCTTTTCAGGCTTTTCATGTCTCTTCAAGCTAGCAATGTGTCTCTTTATTCTATTTCTTCTGTGTTTTAAATAAGAAAGGTCATTTAGCCAGTCCTAAACCAAGGACTTCAATGCTCCCTCAAAATCATATTCATAAAGGTATAAATACTACTATGTATACTTATTACATTGTAATCTTCTTTCTGCCTACATTTACATGTCTTGTCCTTCTTCTTTGTGCCTTGCACCATCACAAACATTTCTGTACTAATAAAGCTATATATGTTCTGCCACTGTGTAACTGCTTCTTCTCCTCGTATAAGTTTCCATCTTTCTTAGTATAATGCTTTATTAAGCTGTACAGTGTATTTTCAGGATAACCCTGTGTCTTATTGGACTGGACTTTCTTTGCTACTACTTCATTTTATATTTCCCCTTGGCAAATGCAACAGAGGGCATTCTGCGGACATCACAGCAAAGAATCATCTCGGTTCAAATGTGATGTGTAGTACATAGCAAAAACATGCAATAACAAATAAATACATTGGTGATTTAGAGGAACAGCATGGGTGATAACGGGGACTATGTCACTTCTTCACCTTGACCCTTTGTTTATGAATTTAATCCCAATCAGTACAAAAGGTTCCATTTATTTTTCAGTCATCCCTCCAGCAAGCCTGCAGCCCATGTCTACTAGGTAATAACTTGCAGGAGCTGTATATGAAATACATTTTTAAATAAGGGAAATCAACATAACATCATATCCCTGTTTTCTTCCTTCCATTTTCACCATCTTCTTCACTCACTGATAAGGAAGGTTAATCTTAAAAATTGTGTTAATGGTTGCCAAATCAATCATGGTTTTCATTGAGTTATGCTAGAAAGAAGCAACACACTTTATAAGAAATCAGAGAAGGGATGAATGAGATAATGTAAAATCACTTATCCAGGCACTCTGGAGATGGAACCCTGTTTAATATTTAATGTAGTCATTAACCTGAGAGTGGAAGGAAGAGGGTAATGGATGGCCTATTGCTTTTACCTACAGGACAAATTTCTGAAGTGAACTGTCTCCCCTGGGGCAAGTATCACACATGCCAAAAATCTATAAAAAGGGTCACAGATGAAAGGAGTTTGAGCAGCCTCAAAATTCCCATGTGAACATTGTGAAAACTGCAGGCAGACCAGGTGGTGAAATTTGCCATACTACACGCAGCCGTGGGCCTTTGCCATCCAAATGCTCAATTAGTTTATTATGGCAACAGACACACCGTGCTGGTCAAATAACTAACGCATCTGCAGAAACTGCGGAAAACAATCAATTATTGAAGAAAACTATCTACAAGTAACATTACTCTCATCCTTTCTTGTTCTTCTCTATCTTTTTTTTTTTTCTGTCATTTTGCCTAGATGCCCAGCTGTTAGAAATTACCCCTGACAGCAAGAAATCCATGAACTAAATTTAACTATGAGAAACATGGAGGTGGGGGGGGGTTGGGTGGGTGGGTTTGGGTTGTTTTTTTTTTTAAGAAAAAGACTCAAAAGCACATTAAACATATACAGGTGACCCTCTAAATACTGTAAATATTTCCTATGTGGCAACAGCAGAGCATACAGTATGTTTTTATGCAATGTAGCCAAGTTACATGCCAACCATTGCAATAACAGTCAGGGCACGTGCCCCACTGTCCCAAGGACATTGTGCACAGGTATGAATTTACCCCAAAGGCTCAATGGGTCACTGTGCAATGTTTTCCTCACGAGCACCACTTAACATGGCACCCATCATCCCAACCATATGGACCACCCAACCCCATGGACCACCCAACCCCTTTGCCCAAAAAGACCTGTACAGCATTCAGCCTTGAACTGCATTTCCCTGCCTCCGTGCTAATTAGAGAAGCTATCAGGTCCTCCCACCTCCCTTGAAGTGCCTGTTTCTAAGTGCACTGATGAAGCAGGGAACTGCTGTCATGCTGGACCATCTACTTTTGCTGCGACAAAGAGCCACTATTGCACGTTTTCTTACAAAGAGAGAGTGTGGAGCCTGACATGCTCCCATACATGGATGGTCTTCCTTAGCAAAGGCGATATGGTGGATGTTGTTCTTCACTGCTGCTCTGACTGATAGCTATGCAGTTGGTATTTCTGTAGGTCAGTATAGACAAAACATACATCTGACCTAGAGGAGAGTGAAAAGATTGAAATTTCTCAGCAGCAGGAGTGACAAATTTTTTGAAAGTGCAGAAATACAGGTGTGTGGGGGGGGTCCTGTCTGATTCCTAACTTATAATATAGCACAGTATGGGACGTACATTGAGCTACAAGGTAAATGTCATGTGATATCAAAACCAGAGATATTACTAAGTCCTAGCATTTTATTAACGTTTACTACAATACCTTATATTGCACTAAACTCTATGTAATACAGCCAGTTCCTTCCCTGAGGAATTTACTGCTATAAGGAACAAACACACACAAGTCAAGACCATGCTCGGTCGCATATTATTTACTATTTTTCAATGACTGGATTAATTTGGTAAATACTTAAAATAACGACAATAATTAAAACTCCAAGAGAAAGAGTAGTTTTATTAAGAATGATCTCTTCCTAAAGAAGTTTCCCTTCCACACAATCAAAGACCAGGATTCTGTATTTTGAGATTTCATTTTTTAAAAAGTCTAGTTTAAAAATTTATTTTTCTTCCAGAAATGAGCAGAATGTTACTGTATCATCAAGCTTTCAAGATAAGCAGCAAATCAATTTCTAATATGCCTGAGAATCTAGACAAAGGAAAATGCTAAGGTTGGATCTACCCATGCTTTCACATCTGAAATCTAGCCTGTCTGCAACTCTGAGAGGTTCCTATGACTTTGCTTCACAAAAACTCTGGTACAGTTGGTCATCCACAATTCGCATTGGATTCTACATGAAGAAGAAAAATCAGACTAGTAGGAGCACAGCAATGTAGGATCATACATAAAGCACCTTTGTCTTGTTATGAAAGGGGTCGCATCATCTTATCCTTAGTGTTGCACCATTATTTATCACATGTGTAGTATCATTGCTGTAACACTTTTCAGGGAAACAAAAAGGCACTTGCTACAGGGAAATTACAGTCTAAATTAGGCCCATGAATGACAATCAGCTGTGAAGTTCAGAGACAGAAAGAAGCAAAAGAGAAGCAATATTGCTCACCAGGGACAGTACATTATTAATAATGAGTAAATCAGTACTGAATGCTTACTCTTAGCTCAATTAATTTATGCTTATTAATATAACAACAATATTATGGATTCTGTAACAAGTTAGGTGACAGAGCACAAATGCATTTAGTCAAGACAAAACAGCCGAAAGTAGGCATATGCTTTTAGTTCTTCATTTTGTTTAGCAAATATCCTGGTACCTATGAAATTCTGTCTCTGCTGATACGTTGACTCAAATGACTTGTTACCCTTTGCCTCTGACTGTGAGCATTGATTTCACAGCTGAGCCTTTGTGAAGGCACTGACTGTATACTGAAGCACCCACCCATTCACGTGTACAATGGCCAGAGATAATTCAAGATACGGATCCATAGTGTCAGCCCTGTTTGAGCTGGGGGATTGGACAAGATGACCTCCAGAGGCCCCTTCCAACCTCAACCATCCTGTGATTCTGTCTAGAGCTGTAGCCTTAATACTGGGTGCCTCAAACAACTTGGACATGCATTTGCACATGAATGGAGAGTCCTCTGGAAGATATGGCTACTGGACTGACTAGCATAGAGAGTATGTTTCTGGTGGCTCTATCTCCATTGGACCCAAATCTCTGCAGCAGAGAGAGTTGATGAGCTCACAGCCAATATTCATCCATCTCACTGTTTGAAGACAAGAATCTGAGTTCATTACACAGCTGCTTTGCTCTCCTGATGTTACGCTAGGGAGTCACCTATTAGAGCTGAAGACTCTGTCTTTCTAATAATTGCCATTTTTCTCTCTGATCTTTCAGCTTTTGTGCTTGCCAGACTACACAGTTTGCTGTATTGGGTAATAAGAACAGCATGTTGAACCACAGCAATATAAAAACTATAAATCATTGGATAACATTAAGAGATTGTAGTTGAACTCAGACATTTTTATAATGGTTTAGTGAATCTAAAAGTGGAAAATAGCTGTATTTCTGTACCTGTAATTTTTGCCCACATATGAAAAATGCTAAGAGAGGCAGAGTTCAGAGCCAGAGGGGAAGTAGCCTTTACCATGAAGGATTTTTGTATAGTAATAATTAAAAATATATTTAATCACTAAACCAGGCTGATGAATCACAATATTAACAAAATCTTCTAATAAGGTCAACTGTGTTATCCATACTTTTTGTAAGCAATGGGGACATTAAGATGAAATACTAAAGTGTTGTAGCTGGGGGAGGGAGGGGAAGAGGATATTTTAAAGCACAAAAACCAAAACAGGCTGCTTTATATGCTTTTTTTTTTAAAAAAATGTTGCACTTGATTGTAGTTTCTAATGCTGATAAAGCAGCAGAAGTTTATAATATACACTGATCTCACTATTTTTTTTCAATTCATGGTGAGCTTTGGTCTGTGTGAACATACAGTATAGTGCCAGGAAGGTGTTATTGTTTTGGGATAGAGACAATAACAGGTGTTTAAAATAAAACAGTGATACAGGATGGTTAATTTTACATTTTACTTTAAAACTAAGAGAAGATGGTAGACAGATAGATAGGTAGATAACATTTATAGTTTATTTTAAGAACTCTGGATTCTATGCAAGGCCATGGGCCCTGATGGGATGCACCCATGAGTGCTGAGGCAGCTGGCTGATGTCCCTGTGACGCCACTCTTGGTAATCTTTAATTGATCACGGTAATTGGAAGAGGTGCCTAAGGACTGGAAGAAAGCAAATGTCACTCCTGTCTTCAAGAAGGGAAAGAAGGAGGACCCAGGGAAGTACAGACCAGTCAGCCTCACTTTTAGTTGGAGGCCAGTAACAAGCTGTGCACCCCAGGTGTCAATACTGGGTTCAGTATTGTTCAGCATCTTTATTAATGATCTGGATGATGGGCCAGAGAGTACCCTCAGCAAGTTTGATGATGACACAAAACTGGGAGGAGTGGCTTATATGCTAGAAGGATTTGCTGTCATGCAGAAGGACCTCAACAGTCTGAAGAAATGGGCTGACAGGAACCTAATGTAGTTCAACAAGGAGAAGTACAAAGTCCTGCCCCTGGGGACAAACAGCCCCAGGCACCAGTATATGCTGGGCATTACCCTGCTGGAAAGCAGCTTGGCAGAAAAAGACCTGGGGATCCTGGCAGACATCAAGCTGACCATGAACCAGCAAAGTGTCCTGGCTTCAAAGTGAGATAATGGTATCCTGGGTTGCATTAGACAATGTATTACCAGCAGGTTGAGGGAGGTGATACCTCCCATCTATTCACTTGGATCGCTGGGTCCAGTTCTGGGCTCCCCAGTACCAGAAAGATATGGAGCTGCTAGAGAGAGTCCAGCAAAGGGCCATGAAGATAATTAAAAGACTGGAGCATCTCACATATGAGGAAAGGCTGAAAGAGCTGACACTGTTCAGCCTGGAGAAGAGGAGGCTCAGAGAGGACCTTATCAATATATATAAATACCTGAAGACAGGGTGCAAAGAGGATGAAACCAGGCTCTTTTCAGTGGTACCCAGTGACAGGACCAGAGGCAATGGGGACAAACTGAAGCAAAGGAGGTTCCATCTGAACATCCGGAAACAGTTTTTTTATTATGAGGGTGGCTGAGCATTGGCACAGGTTGCCCATAGAGGTTGTGGCCCTCTTTGAAGATATTCAAAAGCTGTCTGGACATAGTCCTGGGCAACCAGCCCTAAGTGGCCATACTTGAGCAGAGGGGTTGGACCATATAACCTCCAGAGGTACCTCCCAACCTCAAACATTCTGTGGTTCTGTGAAGAACCATTTTTGGTCACTACCAGAAAAGGATGCAGAACTTTTGCTTTGATGTCTCTGAAATCATGCTTATGTTCTTTGAATGGGTAACGTCTTACCCAGTTACGTAAAACATATGCTGGATTTGGTACTTCATTAGCAATGCAAAGAAGAAAAAGAACTGCAGGAGATGAGTATTCTTACTCACCTGTGATACCATCAGTGTGGAATGAAACACTCACTGGCATTGCCCATCTGTCAACAATGGAGCCCAGTCACTTCAGGGAGGAGTACTATATGTACAAATGCTGAAAATCATGTGTGCAGTGAGTCATCTGTGTAGTGGACACGACAGCAGAGGTTGCTTCAGTGGTCAGTCACCAGTGGCTAGGCTGAGAATGTGTTCCACCCAGGCTTGACGTAGCCTTTATCATTTTTCCAGTTCAAGGACAGTTGAGTATAACTGTCTTTAAAAAGCTTAAGTAAAATCAGTAGCTTATTTACCAAGAAAGGGATCTGGTTTTCTTACCATACTTTTCAAGGCTAGCAGTCCTGGTGCTTGAAATCCAACACCACCAATGGATTTCCTTTTTTCTTACAACAAAGTTTATTACATGGTATTGATGAAGCTTTCATTATTGGCACTTATTTACAACATTTTCAGAGATGCCTAAGAAGTTGGAATGTCTCAGTGTCATGAATTGCAGCTCATATTGCATATCCCAAAGACAAAGGCAGTAACAGTAATTAAAAATACCAACTTTAAGTAAGGATTATGCTAACAGTAACTCTTTTCTTTTGTTTATAATGAAAGTAATATACTACAACCAATATTTTCTCCAGAGAAAAGAGCAAATCATTTAAATGAAATCAATCTTTATTATCAACCAAAAAAATGAATAAAAATTGATCATTTTTAATAACAGCACAGGTTCACTCGTATTGGTTTTATTGACAGCAACATATGCCATTATCTCTCTTACATACAAGCAAAGAATGAGTCTGATGATCTTCTTAGGATATGAATATTAACTATTTTAATTGCTTGCATTGCTACAACAATAGGTTTTCCACAGATAATTCAAGTAAATAATAACACATTCTCCTTCCCAAACAAAACTTGACATTTAGATAAAAAATATTGCATCATTCTTTTGGCTAGTACCAGTATTAAACTAAGATGTGATGCATTCAATATAGAAAATGAAAGTATTGATAGAGAGGATGTTAAGTGATCCTTATATGCAAAAACAAGAATTATAAAAAAAAGTGCATAAGCCTTTCACCATTATTTGATCTTTATTTTTTCAAAGGAATAGTTTAGCAGTATTTCCAATAAATTATATTAACTCTATAATGTAAATATGTATAATATGCATAAAAGCATGTCAAAACTAGAGTAAGTACTTTTTGTTTTTAATAAAGCACTTTTAAGCAGGTACTCATAAATAAATTGTGATTAAGCATAAGAAAGACATAATTAAAATATCCTCACTGATGCTCAAAAAAAAAAATCCAATGGTGCAATGAAAAAAAGATGAGAAGGAAGGTTATTAAACACTAAGCTAAGCATAATCTTAGTAAATTCACTTTTGAACTTACAAGCAGCAGGAAAGAGCTTAAGGTTCTGATTACACTAAGTGCTTAAGCACCTGTCTAATTCCTTTAAAGCCAATGGGAGTAGAACACATGCTTCTCTAAGGCAAAACAGGCACACACATGTACTTTGACAAGCCAGAGCCTGTATGGACACATTCCTGCTGATCTTTTAGAGCACTCCTGAGACAGCGGTGTGATGGAGACTCAGTCTGGAACAGTTGCCTGCATTCACAATGTAGCTCTAGCATATTCCATGCATACCCCCATTATGGGATTTGCATACACAGTTGAGAGATTTTAGGGATAACACTAGTCCCCCCAAGACCAGGTGCATGACAGCCATTATCTAACATTCAAGCCCTTCCAGTAAGTACATACATCTGGGCTCATCTATGTTGTATTTTGCAACATCCTTCATTGTATAAGGAGCCTGTTGCACCCCATCATCCACCCTGACATTGATACATCAGCAGGCTTAGCCTAGCAATATTGCAGCACAGGGGAAAGATATAAGATCGAGTAGGAGAAATAAGCAAGAAGCTAGTTCCCACACAACCACATGGTGCTGATAACCATATAGTTGTCTGATCACTTCATCCCTTAAATGCAAGCACTAGCCTTGCGCCTTGTCCTAGGCACACTAATCTGTATTCCTGCACAATGGCACCATTGTGGGAAATCACATCTCGACCTATTGTATCTTGACAACTCCAGACTCACAGCTGTAGCAGGCTGCAAATGTCCAGACACAAAAAGCCACTTTCACAGCCTTCTGAAACAAAAAGGGACTGACTGCAGTAGTCCTATTTCTAGATCTAAACTCAGTCCAGAAATGATCAAGTACTAGCTTTTGGAAGACATCTATACCAGGTATGAGCTGAACCCATGGAGCGACAGCTGTATCAGCAAGTCCATTGCTGTGGAGTGTACAAAACTGTTTGATGCTTGATCTACTTTTGGTTGTCATCTGTGACATCCTAAACATCAGCACAGCCCTCAAGCAGGAAAGTCTAATGCACCAAAATACTGCTAAGATATTCTGATCCAATATCTGCTGGAGGAGGTTTGAAAGTATTCTTTGATTGTATTTTCACCCTAAAAAAAAAATCACATTAGAAGTCTTTTATGCATGGTTAGACCAGTTTTAGAGGCCAAGGGCAGAACACCCTCATATTTCAGAGTTCTGGTATATCTTTCCCTGTACTACACTTGCATTATACTGCATGGATACTGATAATGTGAGGAAGACTGCATGCTTCATCTTGTTGACTAGAGGAAAGGCTTGCTGGACCCCAGAAGATAATTGCTTTCTCCTGGCACCCACACAGACAACACCTGTAACCACAACACATAGAGCACTCTAAAGCATCCAAAAGACTTGAGGATCTAACAACTGTACCAAAAAAGGCATTTTGTCTTCACATTCTACCCCCACCTTCCAGCAATTTCTACCTGAGACACAGTTCTGCCTCACCATGATGGAAACTGTCTTCATAATGGGAAGGAGAAAAGACCTTTCCAAGGTCTTAATACTACTTCTGCCATCTGTTTTCCACTCTGCTACCACCTCATAGCACACAAAATAATTGTGCCGTGACCAATGCCTGCCTAGAGGATTTCATATATCACTTCCCTTCCCACTCCCCTGCTGAATCAAGTGTTACTGCCCTGTCTTACACCCTTCTTCCATGTGAACTCTACCATCTACTCCCACAAGAAGCTGCAGGTCGGTCCATCTAATGGTGCTGTTGGGAGAATGTAATTTCTGCAGGTTTTCACAGGTATCAATTTAAGCTAATAGATACATATTATCCACTGTAAAAGAAAATTACTATTTTCATTACTAAGAAAATACTTTCCTATTGTTAAGAGAAAGCAGAAACGGTGTCCTCACGTTAAAAGGCTTTTAGGATGGAATAGGCATTGAACTCCTATTTGCAGCCTATTTCTTACAAGACTTTTTGTTCTCTTGAGAATGAAAAAGGCCATACTTCCTTCATGCCTATTGAGATTAATTGGAGCCTACATCCAGATAAGATGTTCACATAGGCCATCTTATTTTAATAGAGCAAACTCAATTTAGCCACAGTCCTTTCAAAGGCATGAGATGGGCTTCCAGTCCCGGACCCATCTAAAATCATATACATACAGGTTTTCTTGTGGCTTCCTTGGAAGAGGAATACAAGAAATATAAAGCCAGGGATTACCCTCCCTTAGCCCAGTATTATAAACAAGAATCTGCCATCATTGTCATCTCCTTTTTATGCTGGGGATGTTGGTGAACCACTTTTGCCATCTTCATGTTCAAGGTATGTAATGTGCTCTATGCCTTGTCCCAGAAATGTGCTCTTAAATTCAAGCCCCAGGGAAGATAGTGAGGATACTAAGATGAATTTGAGGATGAGGCATGGCCCGAGGAGCACATTACATTTCTTCCTCTTCCTCTGCCTTCCCTCACCTAGGCAGTGCTCAAGAGATTTGGTGTGTTGTGGGCCCTTCCAGGATTTCCTTCCACCAGATGCAGAATGGGGCAGCCGTACTTTTCAGGAGATACTGAACAGGCTCCAGCAATGATACCTAGTGCTGTCTTACAGGTTGAGAGGTGGCAAATATTCCTCCTGTTACACTCTTAGGAGATGGGCCTGTAAGTGAATACAGGCTACTTCAGAAGGTATCTCAGTAGAAGGAAGCTTGCTGGCTCATGAGAGGGACTGGCAGCCTGTAAAGGGCCACCATGAGGGAAGGAAGCCTGGCTGCTAAATGACGTGGGGATGGAGGCTTACCTGATGGCTGATGTAGGTGCACTTAGGGATTGGTGGTCTGGGGTCTCATTTCTGATCATCCCGGCCAGACTAGCAACCTGCTTAGAACAGATAAGACTCCAGGGAACTGGACATCTCCAGTGAATGAAAGGCCTACTGATACACAGAGGTTTTACTTTGCCATTTACACACTTCACAACTGGAAGTTTCTGTCATTGAGCTAGCTGAATGTGTTCTTCAGTCCTTTTTTGCCTTCTTTCAACTTTTCTCCCAGATCTGAAAGTAATCCTGCTGATCTTCCAGTGCAGCCCTATAGATGCAAGGTGTGCCTATGTTAAGAGAAAAAAAAAAAAAAAAAGAAAAAAACCCCAAACATAAAAACAACAAACTGTATCCATAGTAATAATTATGTGGAAGAAAACCTTCATGTTCTCCAGTATCAGATTATTTTGTACAGCTGAGGCACAGCTACAAGTTCCCTCTTAAGCATTGTAACATAGGGTGTGGGGACAGTGACATCTGGCTAAGGTTATCTATTAGTATCCTGACACCTAGATTTATCCTATTCAACTTCAGGCAACTTTACATTACAAGCCAAACCTGCTAGGTGTCCAGGCTGCCTCAGTAATCAGTGTTCAGAGAAATAACTCCTTCCTCTGGGTTATTAATCTCTGGCATCTAACTTGAAATAGTTTCTAACTTTTAGGTACCAAAATTTCAGATGAAGAAAGCCCTCAATGCTCTGACAAAAACCTTTTTAGCTGAAACATAGGTCTGGAGAATTGTACTACTGTAATACTATAGAGAGTACTCTGGAGCATTGGATTGGTGTACCAAAACTAGAATAAAACCTGCAGTCAAATAAAAGGACAAGGGATCCTTCAGACCCACCTCAATTTGAACTGAACTATTAACTTTCATTCCTTCTGGGGCCTGATCTGAATTGTCCCAGTTCTTCCATTACACCAGCCTCTGCCGGGATTTTATCACCCATTGACAATGCTGTATCTGCTGAGACATATGTTTTAAGGATACCACAAATTATGTAGTAATCATCTTCCTTATAACTTTGCAGAACAGTGATGTGGTAGCAGCCTCAAAGAGCCAATTGTAATCTAAATCTCCAGACAAATGTTCTTCAGCAGTGTAAAATATGGAATGCAGCCCACATGCAAAAACATTGCAGAAAAAAACAGAGCTACAGCTTGTGTCAAAAATCACACTTTGGACATTAAAAATTCTGCTATTTCAACAATATTTTTGTCACTACACCAAAAGGGGTTAATCTGGTTATTAAGAGCTTGAAAAAAAAGTCCATTCTTTTTAATATAATCTTTTGTTAGAGAAGTTAATTAAGGTAAAGAAATGCAAACCAGCAATTATATTCTTCCCTTCTTAAATAGTATAACAGAATAACTGCTGAATTGAGGTAAATCAAATTATTTTTAGCAGACACACATACGCACAGACACTAAAGTTAAGCTCAGTTTGACAAATTCTACATCATGTTGAAGTATAATGAAAATAAGTAGGAAGGAGATTGCAAGCACACCACTAATGCTGTTCAGAATGGATATGCAGACTATGCTATATAGCAAATCAATCTAACATGTTAGAACAGTAGGATAATTAACTACAAATTAATGGCCAGTAAAGAATTAGACACATAATAAGCCAACTTCTCAGCTATGCAAATTGGCACAAATGTGGGACCAGGTCTGCTCTATGCCTCATAAATCATTGCAATTATAGACAGTAAGACTAGAAAGCAACATACAAAGGTTGTTTCATTTACCCCCTGCCCAAAGGTGGGATCAGCTGTACCGATGTCATTCCTCACAACAGCTTGTCCAGTCTGTTTTCAAAAACATCCAGGAACATAAACTCCTCAACTTCTCAGCAGCCTGCTCTTATTCTTAACCACAAGAATTTTTTTTTTAATGTCTAATCTAAGTCTTTCCTGCTCTAATGAAACCCTCCTCGTCCTACAAACATGAGTCACAGCCATCTTTTATATATCCTCCTTTCTTTTCCTCTCTTGACTAAACCATCCCAGATATTCCCGTCTTTCTGCATCAGCCATGGTTTATCTATTCTTTTTGCTCTGTCCTCCAATCTCTCTCACTAAATTCTTAATCACAGAGAAGAATTACTATAATTACAGAATACACAGAAACCTCTGCATAGCTAAGTCTGAGCTCTATAAGGGTATAGACCTTTGATTTGCTAGATCAAGCTCTTTGACTCAGAAGGTTCTCATACATTTTGATCAGAAATAAGTGGATAAATAAAACTGAGTATCTCGACTTTGGCATCTTCTGACAGCAAATATGATTGGATCTGATCCTGCCGTGTTTGAAGATTGAAATTCATCCAAGAATGCCAACTCAATCTCACTATGAGTGGGAGTTTAAACACAGGAATATGCATAAAAGGACATCATTCTATTTTTTCCCCAAATAGGACAGAAGTGCTGTTATGCTTATACTATATTCTGATCTGCTTTGATACTCTTCTTCTTGTGAGGGGTTAGTTTCCTTATTACAGACTAAAATTCTTTCAGATAACACGTCATTGCCTGCTAACCCTGATGATGAATTTCACCAGAGTGAATCTCATCTTGGAAAAACAGACATTTGAATTCCTATGCAGTAGGAATGTATAATCTGTCATAATCTCAGTCTGTCGTACTGTAAGAGCAAGGAAATTAAGAGAACTTGTTAATTATACTTATTCAATAGTGCAGTGCTAAACCTTTGCCTTTGCAGTATCACTGTGGTATCACCTCAATCACTCCTTTCCCTCAAAAAATTATTTTTTTTAATTGATCAGCTGAATTATGTTGCTAGACATAACTAATTTTTCTCTATGTTTGTTTCTGGCTTTGATTTTGCTCACTTCCAACTGATGAAGTAATTCCTTCCTGCTTTAAACAAAAAGTGATCAAGAGGACTGCTCTGTTCATGTCATTGATCTCAGAAATATACCTTGAAATTAAAGTCCTGCTTTGATAACTAGGCCACTGTGGAGGATTTTGAGTGGAAGGGATTGAATGGTCTACCAGTAGCTCCCTTGAAAACTTTTCTTCACAGATGCCATTTATTGGAAAAGTTTGTTAGACCTGATCCTTTTGTTCTTCTTGCTATTGTTTATTTTATTGCTAATTTTTCACCTGTTATCATACAACTGCATGTATCTTAAGATATCTTTAATAACTCCCATCAGTTTCTGTGTATTGACTCAAGTAACTTATAATATCCTAACCTCCAGCAATTAAAGCCAGGGTGAATACTTCAAAAGCAACATCTTTCTCCTGGTTCCTCAGCTAGCTGACTGTGTTGATCTTTCAACAGAGTCCGGCAGAGTGCCATGCTTACAGCAATATTAGCTCAGACCCTGAAAACAGTGAACATTTACTCAGGTTCAGTGCTGTGCTTATTCACTTCACGGTTCAGAGTGAGCCTGTGCACTACCAGCTCTGTATGGAGCATCATTAAGACATGCAGATATGCTCTAGTTTATTTCTCTTTAGCCAGAGGAGTATCCCCCAGCTGCAGATTCTGTTAATGTACCACTATGCATCTAAACTGTCTTTTTGCAGTTCCCAGGTTCTGATGGATCAGGATCCCAACACAATACTTGCTGTGTTCCATGCCCTGATTCCCTTGGGAAGGAAACCTGGGAGGGGTTTCAACTGGGAAAGAAAGTGCTCAGATTAGAAGTCAACCACTACATGTTTATAGGTTTTCCAGGCTGAACGGCAAAATACTAGGACTGTGGGAGAAATTCTCTCATAAGCATAATTTATTCCTATGTTCTTTTGGATACTTGGACTTTCCATGTGATTCTTAATTAAGAATGTCCCTCACTGCAGACAGTGCAGCACTATCTGTATATGCCACTCTTTGTATATTCATCTCATCAAGAACAGCTGTTGCAGCCACACACACACACAAGAAAGAAACAGAAAACTCCTATTGACTAGGCTCCTAGGCTTCTGCAGGTGTCCTTTCCCCCCCCCTGCTTTTTCCCTTCTTTTCACAGCTTTTGAGGCAGAAGGAACTGTACCAATAGGATCATCTGACCTGCTGCCCATATGGGGTTCCCCTGGTTGGGTATCCTTGGCATCCAACCCATAGCTTTATTTAAGCTTTAATGTTTTGTTCCAAATATATGTTCTTAACTTGAAGACTACAAATGAGAGCATGCCATTATCTTCCTAAATCATTCAAAAGGGTTTTGAACCTTTAAATTCTGGGTGGTTTACATTATCTGCTGTAGAAGGGAGCTGCAGGACTGGCATTAATTTATCTTACTGGTTAGAGTAGAACCTGCCCCTATGACAAAATTTGGCTAATGGGGCAATAGAAATAAAAGGAACCAGTTCACTTTCTCTGAAGCATCTTGCCATCTTGCACCTGTAAAGACATTCGGGGGGGAGGGGAGGGGTGTGTTCAGGGAGAAATCTGAGAGTATTTTAATGCGGAAATTCAGAACTGACTCTGAATATACCTAGACAGACCTCAAACACAGGCAGGTATTCCAGGAGCCACTTTTAAGATGCAGTGATATTTAACTTGTTGGATCAAGATTCAAATTAAAAACTGAAACCTCCTCAGAAGGATCATGCAATTCCAAAAATTATGGATGGAAAAAAGTATGTTAAGACAACTTGTTACTATTTCTACCATCTCAGAAATGTTCTCTGCAAAGCGTTGCTGGCTGCAGTGTCCCATCCACTTTCCAAACCAGTTGCTTGAATTTCCACCACTTTGTGGATTGGAGGTGAAGGAGAAAGAGAGAGTGGAAGTTTTATTCTGTAGCTCAATAAGGGGCATTTTTTGTACAAATATATCTCAAACGTTTTTCGGCCATTTCATGGCAAATACAGAATGCTATTATGGATTCACTGCAGGGTAAACTTAACAGGCAAAGTTAAGACCCAAGTTTGTGAAAAAATGAGAACTGAACCAGACAAATGCAGTAGTGCTTAACCCTTGTACTGATTGTGCAAGCTAATAGCTTGTCCATAAGCACAAGGGGAGTAGAGGCAAGGGTTAAAGATCTATTTCAGTCCCCACCTGGTTTGCTTCTGCATATGCCATTCAGATTGCTGCAAGTCTCTGAAGAAGACCAAGGGCCAGACGAAGAGTGGAGAAAAAGTTTCTTAATTTCTCCAGGACATTCTTATTATTAAAGACTCATAGAGGAACAATCCCAGTTCTTGTCTCTTCCCTTGACAACCCAGAGTTTACCCAGCATCATTATATCTTCTTCAAATTCTCCCCATGAAAACCTCTTGAAGAAGATATTTCAGTGCTTAAATACATTTATCCAAGAAGTCTATATTTCGGGGACATAGGCTCAAATCCACCTTCCTTGAAGCTGGGTCTCCACAAGGTGAGAATAATGTAGAAACCAGGGAAGGGCTGGGATCTTGAAAGGCAAGATCTTCTGGCCCAATATCTTAAGAATTCAGTCACTTTCCCCAATGTAGGTGTCTCTGCCAAAGAAATGTACTGAAACATTAGACTCTGTCTGATACTCTTCAGGTGTGAGTTGCTTGTGTTTGCTGTGTGAGCTCGTGGAGATTCATTAGTGGCCACTGATGACAAAGCACTTTGACACCTCTGTCCCTGGACACATTTCAGAGAAGCCAGCATGTGTTATCTGGTTTTCACTGCAGATCCTCTGCAGAAAAAAGCTAATATTTGTGAACTTGCTGGCTCCATCATGTGTCCTCCAGACAACACTGCAAGGGGGAAAACATTCCTCGCATTTTTCACATTTGTAAGCTTAGAAATGAAGACACGTCTGTTTTAAAACACTTTGAGTTACAAAAGACTGTGCAATGCCTCTGATGACTACACCTGCACTGCCTGGCTGTGAATGAATAGGCACACCTGTTCTTTATGATAAGAAAATGAACCAGAGTAAACAACCTATCTTTTGTTTTGTTTTATGTTGTCAAAGCTGAGCTAGAATTTTTTTTAACTCGCCAGTATTTTAGCATAATGATGATTGTAGTCAACAGATTGAAACGTGGCTGCTAGATTCAGCATCAAGCCTGAGTCTAGTTCTTTTTCATTAGCTTGCTATGGTTTTGTGCAAGTCACATAATTTTCTGCCTTGCTTTGTATGCAGTTAGCACTTTGTTACATGAGGATCGACTTTGAAGGTATATTTGTGCAGGTCATGATAGAGATTTGGAAGCTTTGGAAGGAAATCACTGCATGCCTTGTCACAATGCTTCCCAATAAAACATCTGAATAATGTCAATAATAAATAGACAGTATTATTAAAATACCATTAATTAATTAATATTTGTTGCATATTTTTATGCAAGAGAAGTAGAATCACCGATTCTTTTTGTGAGACATCCTTCAGCACTATGTACTTTGATGAAAGCGAAAGTACAGGTGGCCATTACGGTACTTGGGAAATGTTGTTCAGAAGGTGTATTTCTGCCATTTCTGCTTGGTGTAACGTGGTTAACGTTGCATCCTACAGGCAGCACATTTAGTAATTAATGTGCAGATGCAATTAATTAAGTGTGGGATTCATCTGAATAAATGCAGATGTCAACAAATGTAGATGTATACATCCAGGTTAGTCCCTCCAGGCTCTCTCTGAAGTCATAGGAAAGAAAGTATCCTTAGGGAGTGATCCATCCTACTCTGAGGTAACCAACCAAATTATATCACAAAAAGTACAGTCTAAAACTTCCTTTCCATTTCTCCCCGATAACTACAAAAGGAGCTGTGATGACTAGTCAAAGTGCAGACATTGAGACTGTAGTTATATCAAGTTAGGCGAGTTGAAATATACATCGAAATTTGGAGTATATAAACGTAGGAGCTTGATTCACTGTTCTACCAGAAAAGTATCAGGTGACCGTTAATAATTCACTTACTCGCTTGTGCGCCCATTTCTTCTTTTGATAGCTAAGGTGATCGTGAAATTTACTCATTATGAAGACCTTTGCAGTAGTCAAGCAAGGGGAAATATTTAATGTCAAGTAACAATGCTATTATTATTATTGCAGATGACTCACCAAGTGGAGTGCCATTTTCACTTCTCTTCTGAATATGTCTGGTTTGGTTTCAGCCAGGGAGATGCCAAAGATGAAATACTCACTCCATTCATTTCTTATGAGGTTAGCTTTCCTCACTGAACATTTCCAGTCCAATTGTACCAAAGAAACTTCCTCCGGAAATACTAAAAATCATTATGCACATAATGTAGTATTAATCATCAAAATTACTTGTTTTGTTTGTGCATCGCTATGTTTCTGCACCAGGTAAGTATTGGTTTTTTCATAGCATGTCTCCTTTCAGCATAACACAGGCATAACAAATAAAAGGCTGGATCTGAAAGCAATCTATAAATGCTAATGGTGGTGTTGCATCATTTTTATCCCCTTCCAACAAAACCTCCTAATTATATATTCACCGAGTAACACAATGAAGTACAGCAAGAATGGGAGAAGCAGGAGGTAGAGTCTCTTACCTGGCCTTGAGCCAGGCCTACAGGTATCCTGTGATCTGAGTGTGGAAATCAAAGCATAAACTTTAGAATACATAGTAATTGGAACATTAAGTGATTTCAATGTCAGTAATTAGTTTGTCATTGCTGAACATAAGTACAAGAGAATGCTTAAATAGGTATAATAGAATTTCACTTTATAGAAAATTTTTATAGCTCTGTTAGAATTGGTTACCATTCCAGTAACATGTATTCCCGCTTTTGACAATACAGTTTCTATGGCTGGTTCACAGTAAACAGCATTACTCATTTCAGATGGTATAAGCTACCAGGCAAAATCTAGACATGGCTGTGTCCGAGAAGTGGGAGACTCCAGAATATTCTCTGTTTTGGCAACAGGACTGTCTCAGAAAACACATTACCCAAACATTGCACCAAAGAGCAACAGTGTCATTCTTAAGTCAACACAAAGGTTTGGTGGTGTGTCTCTTTCAGAACCAGATCATTCCATCAGTATTGTTTTCTGTCATAGATTGTTTAGTTCTAGGGTCATTTTCAACCTTTCCCCGGAGGTAAGGAACAGTTATAGAACTGCAATCTTTTAGCATCCTATGGGATCCCCAGCCTTACAAGTTCTCAACTTTTACATGGACACTCTCACCCTCTCACCATGTAATCGAAATCATTTGGATGGATATTAAATAATTGAATTGTGTTGCATCTTGACAAAAAAAAAAAGAGTTTAAGCCTCTTACTGCAGTTTGATTGTTAACGGACCTCACTGTGATTTATTTTTTGCCTTTGGTAATTTAGTGCAATTCTTCCTTTTTGCACAGAATTAAAAATATGTACTGAGCCATTAGTGAAACTTTTTAAGAAAAAACCCTGTCTGAGAAGTGTAAGAGATGAGAACCATCTTTCCTTCTTTATGGGTCATAATGGGGAAATTTTGGGGGGTGTATCAGCCTGACTTCATTAGAGTACACAGTGAGTCTGTCCCAGGTTTCTGTGTTTCCACAGTTACCTTTTTTCATGTGTTTTGTAGAGTAGCTAAATAACAGGGAGACATGCAAATCTGTGGTTTATTATTATTGTTGAATAGATTTTATCTGCGCTCACACTAGAAATAAAATTAGAAGTCCCCCACCAAGGGAAATATACAGAAGAGTGAAGCAGGAAAACAGCCACATTTTATCTAGGCATGCAAACAGTAAACCGCACTCCATTTTCACAATACACTCCTCTGAGAGCCCTTCATCATGCCTGCGCTTACATACACTGGTTTCCATTAGATGTTTCTGGAGGTGCGCGACACTTAACATCCATACATGAAAGGCCATTAAAGCATTAAGAGCGATAAGGGGCTAACCAGGCAGTTGCAGAACACAAATATCACAGCTTGTGTATCACAGAAATTAAATGGTGAGCATAGTCTAAGTGTATGCATTGGGAGCTCAGGATTTGTTTTTCTGCCTCTTATGAATTTTGTGACTTTTAAGTCCAGGCCAAATTAGTTCACCCGGTAATGAGAGCTGTGCAGTGACTATAGAGCAATCTGCAGGAGTTCACATTTCTTCCACGAAGAGCAGCTCTGTGCCTCATTGTCAAAGATGTATTAAGAGATGAGCCAGTCCCCACAGAAAGCAATGACATTTTTCCTATAGCTTTTAAGGCAATTTGGACAGTTTTCAATACACAGACAGTAGAAAGATTGCCACTGACTTCAACCTGGTCCTGTGGAAATGTAATGGGGGACACCAGCCTCTTCATCTCTGGCCTCTTTACCAATCTTCTTTTGCATACCTTGTCCTTGGTATGGTTTGTCAAGAAAACTTGAACTGGCAAAACTATGCACGCACTGCGTTCGGTCAGAATCTGAACTCCGTGCTTTGGCCTGCCGGATTGGAGCCGTAGTTCGGCATGCAGCCCAGCGGGGAAGGGGACGTTCAACTGCCCAGCTGTGGTTTGGAGCTGACAGGAGAGTTCGTCTCCACTCTGGGGTCAACTGATTAGCAATAGCTGGCCAAACCTGAGCTCCTTCATACGGATCCAAAAGGGATCAAGAGAAAGGCTAGGAGAGGTTTGAAACAAGTAAGTGAGAAGTTATCTAACATTTAAACCCAGGGTTTAAATCTGGGGGTGACATGCAATGTAAATGCAGCTATAACGTTGTGTTTGATAAGAATTTGGGTTGTTTAGTGCTAGTCCAGCTGTAGTGGGGTTTGACCACTTTGGAACAGTGTTCAGACACACACAAACAAAGGTTCATTGATGAGTAATTAGAATTACTACAGCTGTATAAAAATAAACAAAGCACAGAAGCCCTTTCTCAAGCCATTACAAGGTCTCTGAATCCAAATTCTATCTTTTCCCAGTATATGAGCTGGTATAATAAAAAGCATTGTCTGCATCCACAGACCTTATCCCACTCTGCATATGCACTTTCATCTACATCTAATAACAAAACCCTAAACCAAACTGTAGGCGCTTCTTTGTATCTTTTTAAAGCTACTTGGAAAAGTTCCCACAGTACTTCAAAGCCAAACAGTTAGAGGGGTACCAAATTCACTGCTTCAGGTGCATTGTTGCCAAAATACTCAGAGGCCAGAGAAAATAATTTTAGTTTCCAACATGATACATCGAAAGTATGACTACAAACAACTTATAAACAATGAATTCTCCTTCCAAACTAGATAACTAACTAAAGATGTGATTAAGTCCAAGCGATATGTTAGCTTGTTCAGTAGTCCTGTCTGAAAAGTAAGGAACAAAATATAAATACATGTTCAGCAGCATATTTTCTAAGTGTGTGCCCATTTCAGTTAATTGCTTGATTTTGGTTTGGGGTTTTTTTAATAGAAAACAAATTATAGTAAAAAGTCAATACATTTCACACTTTCTGTCAAAAATTGTATCTTTCCTTTTTTATGTTGCACAATACTTCATTTCAACATTGATTTCAGTATTTTTCTTTTACAGGCTTTAAAAGTTGACAAATAAGACATATCTTGTTTTAGGATAGGTGAAACTACACAGTCTCTTTTTTGTTTAACTTAAATGAACGCTTTAACAGGTTTTCATTGCAAGTTAATGTGGAATTTATGTTATTGTTGCTGTATTTTCATGTTAACTATCCAGTTTTGCTGTGCCATTTCTAAATCTTTAATTGTAGTTATTATGGCATTACTTTTAAAAAATAGAATTAGTTGGAATGCCATCTTAAGTTCCATAAACCCAGACATTATTTGTGGATTAAAGTAATAAAACTTTTGGTAGTTCAGGAGTTGTATAGGTTAGAGGTAATTCATTTGACTGCAATAACAAACAGTGTTGGGATTCCAATAATATGAAATGTTATTTTTATGTGTCTAAACATTCTCTTCACTTTTCTAGTTTCTTTAGGCGAGTCAGAAAATCTACTAGACACTAGCTGTGTGAATCAAGTTATTTAAAGGAAAATGGCATTCTCTTTCTATAGAGATTTTAAGATTTTCTAGTTAACCTAGAATTAAAATGAAAAGCAGAAGTGCTCTCTTTGTTCAGAGCAAGTTCCAAAATCATTACCATAAAAAGAAGTGAAATATGTTTCTATTTCCAGTGAAAGAAAACATTTTAACATCTAAAGAGAATTTAGATTCAGTATTTTACTATATTGTTAATAAATCATATTGACAGTTTAAGACAAAATATTTTTATCTGGATGCAGATTTTTAAAATTCTCTGACTACATAAATAAAAAATTGGAAAAATATCAGAACTTACATTTCCCAGTGTATTTTTTGATAGTAACATTTATTTCGTGTGTGTGCATGTGTGTGTCAGAGAGAGAAAGAGAGAGAAGAAATTTTGAATAGCTCTGTTACCTGTTAGGTACAAACAGCATCTAACATCATCTTTTTACACCGGAAAAGGACAAACATTGCTTTGCATGGATAGTCTTTTCAGTGATGATAGCTTTTCTACCTTAACAACTTGGAGCAGATCAATGTTTAGAATTCCTCTTTACCCCAATGTATCTGTTAAAAAATTGCACAGATTGCTTCTTCAGATTATGTAGAAAATGTCTTCAAAGTTTAACACAGGCTAATTAAAATATTTAAAACCCTATTGGTGTTACAGGTTTGCCAGACCAGTAGCTGCAGTGGAGGAAGGAAGAAGTAATTTGAGAGATTCTCAACTTGAGAAGCCTACTAAACTCTTCAGGTTTATCTACAACCTGCTCAGCAAACTTGTGCCTACCAGAGATGAGAAAATGTCACTTCTGCTTATTCAAGGGCACCACGAAGGACAGAATACTGCACAGCCAGTTGAGGAATTCCAACAACATTAAAGAGACAAGAAATGAGCAGCAATCATTTCCCTCAGCATGTTTCTTCTCTGTATGCTAGGCACTTCGCTTTGAATGCAAAAGAGCTTAGAGGTGGGACTTCTGGATAGATACCAAAGGTTATAAACCTTTCGATTAGAAGAGCTTTCAATTAAGCACTTCCTTTGCCTCCAGTATGTGGCCTTTCATTTATTTTTATTTTTAAGGGCCATTCTATTCTATGAAATGAAAATTAGTTATAGTGCAAGTGTTTTTTTCAGGAACATCTCTTTTTTTTTGACAAAAAGGTAACTCATACAAAATGTTGCAATGAAAATTAGACACAAAAGGAGTGAACTTGCATGTATTTGGTCTAAATGACTACATACAATGACATATTTAAACCATATTCTAAATTATAGGTGAAAAAAAGAAAAAATAATAGGCAGTAAAATGAGAGTTTGAAACTAAATATTGAGTTAAAAAGAAGAAATAATTAAAGGTTTATAGAAAATTTAAAAAGGAAAAGTATTTTTCCACTGCTGTGTAGGTAGCTATTGAACCTATTGAACAGTAACTCAATCATTACAGAAAGTGAAATTTCTTTAACACATAGAAAACATTATAAAAACTGATATTCTTTCAGCCATTTGTTTGTAGGTTACAAAGTTTAAAAAAAAAAAAAGCTAAACATTCCATCCACCCTCCTCTCCCCCCCTCCCCCCCCCGAAAAAAAGAAACAGAACCCCACAAACAAACCAACAAACCCCAACATTGGCTAAAATAACCAAAACTAGGCATTTTTTTCTTTTAATGTTATATGGATAGATACTTTGCTTAGAACTGAAGTAACTGAGTAGTGGTCATAGTCTGACCTCGCATCCCCAGCGGTCTGCATGTGTGGATTTGTCTCTGTGAATAGAGTTAAAAGATTTTTTTTCCTCCATTTTTCTACCCAGAACTGCAGTAGAAGTTCTGTACATAGACCAGTTTCAGTATATTTTAAGCATAAAGGTGCCATGATTTGGGCATCTCTCCTAGTATTTTCTTCAATATTATGATTTGGAAACACTTTTTTCTCAGTATAGTTAGGAAGCCGTAGAAACCGAATGGTGTTTTCCAAATACTTTGCAACATGCATATTTGCCCCAGATATCACCCCTCAGTTGTGATTCTTGGCATGTGATATCCCTTCTCATTGTACCATATAGCACGATTTATGTCTATATTTTCTTTTCTCCTGAATTCTCTTGAGCTTTATGTTTTTCCTGCACTACAAAAAATGAAGCTAGTTATTAATATTACACCTGCTGCAGATGAAGAAACACTACTTTATACCCATTAATGAATGCTGTCTCAAGAATTTCATGTTTAGATAGCAGCACATCTCCATTTGTCTTACAGATTGCATTGCAATGACCCATTTGGTTCAGAACCTTACACGGTAAGTCTCAGGCACAGAAGGACGCTGGGCTCGAGGAAAGACAAGACAGTCTCTGGCTGTAATTTAAACTCTGGCAGCTGGCACCCCCTTACATGCTAAATTAAAGCAGTTTACAGTGATGCATCAAGCAGATCCAAGGGCAGAATATGGCCCTGAGGAAGCAGCAGTTTTGAGAAATGGAAGATGCCATCTGCAATTGTTTCCTTTTCTTAAAGACAGAGAGACACTCTGTTTTCCCTTTACTCTCCACAATTTCCCAGCACTTTGTGTTTTTATGAAAGCTCTCAGCATTAGATACATCAAACTCCATTCACTCCAAGCACCCCTGGATAACTTGCTTATTTCCCCAGCCTCCAGTCTGACTTGCCAGAGAAGGTCTGCCAGCCAAGCCTGTTCAATAGCCATCTCCGTGAGTCACAACACAGCAGCTCCAGATGGAAGACAGGGCAAACATCTCCCTCCAGAGTTATCACCAATTCAGTTCCCATCAATCAACCAGCAGCTGGGAGTGAAGAATCCTGCGCTGCTTTGCCTGTCTTGTTCATGCCAAAGACTCAGCACATTAGAGCTGCGCTTTCTTTCACATCCAGTCCTTGGGGAAGGAAAAGCCTGAAGCCTCTCACAGATTTCCCACATGGCTACTCAGCCCCCGCCTCCAAGCATCACGCCAAACTCAGTGTACGAAGGGGATTTTTGTCTTAGCGCTTTGACTTGGCATTTTTAATTCAGAGAACGAAGCTTTCTGGCTTGTCAAGCCAAGCATGTGGTTTACAGGTGAGATCTAGTCAGTCTCGCCTCCATCCAAAAGACAGAGGAGCGTTGTATGTATTATTCTAATGGCACAGGAGCAAGTGATTGGCAAGCCAAAGGCACGTCTGGGTTAACATGTGGCAAGCAAGCACACTGAGTAAACGCGATTGCTCATGCCCGTTCTGCAGTTGGTAGAAGTAGTAGGAGTTGGCTGGTGAACTGTGATAATGGTGAGAATCTAGCTTCTGCTCTGTAGTAGCAGACGTGGCAGGAGGTGGCTGTTCCTTGAGTCAAGACAAAAATGGAGAGTGAACAGTTGGAGAACTCTGGCAGCAGAGTTTTGGCACAAAGCTGCACGGCAAATGCTACGTGGTGCCAGCGTGACCTGCTGAGCCGTGCTCTCAGCCGTCACCTGCGCGTGCGGATGGCTGCAGAAGCCGATACCTTGGAGGATAGGAAAGAAACAAAATTGCGTGGAAAAAAAATACATAGCCTGAATAGTATCTTCTAACCTGTTACAAACACAAGCAGTAAACACCAGACAATATTGCTCTGCGCAGAATTACGTGGGCTGGCCAACAGAGCCCTTGGTTTCCCTTGAATTAATAACCTCCCGCCCCTGCATAAGGACATTTGCTTTTGCAGGAGATCATGGGCCTGCCTGAGAGGGAACGGGGACCTGTCTGCAGGGGAATGCCTGACTGCCGTGCTCAGGAATGACATTCAGTGCCCCAAACTTGCCCCTTCATACTGCGAGCAGGCCTAGAAGTTGAAAGTCTGCTTTTTTGGGATTTTTTTAAAGCATTAAGCCAGGCATTTCTGCCATGCATTCGATAACAAGAGGGAGATGAAACAGATCTATGGACATATTTTGTTTCCAGTATTTCCATCTTAGGGGCCTCTATTTAATGAAAATTCAGTCACAGACATAGTTCTGATTCTTACCTTTGGAGAACTGTGCAATGGTGTTATTTTCCTGTGCTACCTGGATGAAAGTGGGCAGGATCGGTTTGCATCATTTTAAATGTATTAATCTGTTAAAAATTTGACTCAAATATTATTGGTGTTGTATATCTGGGGAAAAAGGAACAGTGAACAAAAAGAAAATCATATACTGCAGGACAGAGAGGAGCAAAAAAATCAACCCAAGGGGGAAAAAAACAGTAAAGAAAGAGATTCAGCTGGGAAATGAAATAATACTATATACAAATTATATACAGAAAGAAAAAAAGAAGAAGGAAATCTACTTCTGTAGGCTAGCCTTTTATGAGTATCACTTTTATCTCTAGCTTCTATATAGGTAGCAGACCTTGCTTTTGCAGAAAACCGTGCATTAGGAAAAGAAAACTTGAATTACCTATGGGGAAAAAGAAAAAGGCCATAGGGCTAAATCATAGGAGTCAAAGATTTGAAACATTGAACTAAAGGTACAAAGCCAAAAAATACGATGACAAATTCATAAATTCTACATAGTTGCTCCATTCAACATAGGGCATTGTTCTCTGTCTCTAGTCCTGGGAGATGTTTTATTCACCTAGAAGCCTGTCTTCAGTCTGTCCTAAATAGTATTTTAGTTCTAAGATACAGGGGTGTCATTAAACACAGGGCATCTGACATTGCCGTAGGGCTTCCCAATTGAAAAAATGCACTATCAATCAGATGAGGGAATTTGGCATCCTTGTACTGTTACTATCTACTGCAGTTAAATAAAAAATTGTACCTTCTTTGAACCTTTTGTACTTTGGAGTCTCCAGGGGAATCAGGCAGATCACAACTTGAGCTAAGATTCCAAATTGTCAATCAGAAGCAAAAGCGGTTTTCAGTATTTTAAGTAGGGCAAGTGGATCACTCCTCAATTTTAACCGAAGGAGTGGAATAGCAAAGAAACCCAGCTGGACTTTGACTCCAACACTCTGATTTCCCATAGCAGCACTGAACAGATCTCTTATAACCTATTGACAAGGCCCTCTAAGATTTTAATATCTTCTCCTCCACCCCCATTTCCCTTTTTCCCAAGCTCATAATCACTGGAAACTTGTCTGCGAGTCAGTGATAAAGCAGGCTTGTTTGTAGTTTTAAAAAATGTCTTTGTTTCCTTAGAACAGTGTTCTGCTCATTCTTAAGCTTTCTTCTCCCAACTCACCCGTCACAACTCAAAAATGTCATGTTAACGCTTTATAGGCAGACTCCTCTTGGCTTCTTTGTAGAAACAGCAGTATCCTTGAATAATTTATACAAGTGTGTTTCTGCTCTACTTTTTTCCTGAACTTCAGTAAGCTTCCATGAAGGAGGGAGGAGGAATCAAATAAGCAAATGCTAGCAAGTATCTGCTTCTGCATCCAGCGTTTGTCCTCCATCATCCCCTCCCCGTCTTGAAAGACAGGAAAGGAAATTCTTCGCTCAGAAATGTTAAAGGTTGAATTCAAGTTCAAGAGTAGCAAGGCTTTCCAATAACATCTACAAGGATCACAGCAGGTACAATCAGGTTGAGCAAACACCTGCTTGTCAGTGTTGTGCTTAGCATTGTAACTGAAAGACGTTTTAGTGAAATACGGGGTAAAGAGGGAGTTTGACCATGCAGGGGTGTCCCCCCACCCAGGGTCTTACATTGCCTCCCAAGCTGTTCTGTAACTTAAACCACTCATGCCTTTGCTGACGCAAATTTAAAAACAAATCAAAGCAAATCGAAACCACACACATACAAAAAAACACACACTCCCCCCACCAAAAGAAAAGAAAAAAGATTAATACAACCTGCAAAGGCTGCAGGACTGCTGGATTATCCCCTCTTTAACCGAAACACATAGCATGAGAAAGGGACGGGTGCGACCCAGGGGTGGGGGTCAGGCTGGAAACCCCCCGGCAGCGGCCACTGATGGGCAGCTGTGCCCTCCTCCAGCCACCAGCCCTCCCTAGAAAGCAAATGCCTCCCCAGCCAGGAGGGAGAGCTGGCTGACCCCTGAGGGCAGCCCAGACCTGCCACCCAGCCTGTACCACCGCCTGCCTGATGCCCTGGCCAGGGCAAGTGTTTGCCCCTGCCTGATCCCTTAACCCCTGGTGCACAGCCCTCGGTGCAAAGGTTCGCAGTAACCGTCCTGCTGCTACCAGGCATTTCCGCAAGGCTGCCGTCACCATGAGCAGAGGACAAGCCATCGGATCTTGGCATTTTGGGTTTATGACTAACTGCTGCGAAGGAGTGAGCTTCTCAGTCACACTTTCTAAATATAAGTACCAAAACTTGAACTATATTATTATTTCATAGCTTCCTATTTGTTATGGTAGAAATCAAGTGGCTAATGTAAGCCGTTAGGTGCCCTAGAGACGTGGGTCTGCCCCCCAGCTCTGCCCCGTGCAAGGAGCCTGGTTGTTCAAAGCGGGGAGGCAGAGGTGGCTGTTTCCATTGCGCGCAGGCACACCGCCGCGCTCGCTATAGAGACTAGTGTCCCTAAGCCTTGCTGACCTCAGGCACCACGTCAACTTTGAAAAAACCTTTTGTAAAGTTTATACCAGTACTACTGTCTCCTGTACCACACAAGGGAAGGAAGTCAAACAGCCAAAGGAATTTGTGTCTTTGAAAATGAGCTTGGTGGGTTTCTTTGACTTATTTTTTTCTAGCTGAGTTCAACAGAAGACATCTAAATCCTACTGGACTCGCATGGTGTCACAAGGAGACCCAAACCTTTGGCTTCATTGTCTTGAAATATCTGGGGGAGGACTCCAGGTATTTAGCTGTCATATGTTCTTGACTACAGTGCTGGTTTTTAGACCAGAACACTTCACCTCCGTAGGCATTCTCTTTCCTTGCCTGTCTTTTTATCTCACATTCATCCACTTAAGGCAGATAAATAATTTTCAGTGTTTTACACTGCAAGCCAAAAGTAAGGCTGCAGTTTGTACAGGCCGTTCCTAATCTATCTATGATCTGAACCCAGTAAGAGTGCACCCACAGTAATGCAGAGTAAAAGCATTCCGCTGAATATCTACGACGTACTGAACTCTGCGTTACCTATGATGGGTGAGAAACAATGGCATTTTAAAAGCTAGCCCAAAGTGCTGCTCAGGAGACTATTTGTTAAACTTTCATCTCTCTCTTTTGAAACCAAAATACTGAGCTTGGATGACTGGGGGATTTAGCCTTCTCCTTATCGGTTTCTCAGAAGTGCAGAGGATGTATCTTCATTGCAGCTGTTGAAACTTATGCTAGCCTACCTGATATGTTTTTACCAGCTAGTGCGGGGATTGCTAACAGTGAGGCCAAAACATCAGAAAACTGCAGAGACTAACTCGGTGATACATTTCTCCAGCTTTCTCTGTGAGGTTGGTAATAGATTCTAGTTTCCTACAACTGTTTGGTAGTGGCACCCGAGTTACCTTGTAATGTAAAACTTGCTCTGTTATATCCATGCAGATTGAAGTCACACCTTTGCCTGAACCATGGAAATACCATAAAAAAAATTGCTGTTTCCTAATTTCAAAAAGCCTATTTGAAGTACCGGAAGGCTTCTTAACTGCCTTCATAGCCACAAAATGTATTCATATTAAGAGTGTGCAACTGTAAATTTTCATTTTAGAAGGACAGAAGTTTAATTTTACTCATAAAATATAAAAGATAATAAAGTAAAGGGTCAGACATTTCTAGCCTTAAGAAACAGCACTGTTATGATTTAGATATCAGTCATAAGTTAACTCCAAATCAATATTTGACACTTGCACTATATTTAAGTTATATTGCTGTAAAGTACATTAACAATTCACTGTTGAGAATATAGTTATTCCACAGATCAGTCTAAAGAAGGGCCAATGTAATAAACAATTTATAACTTTAACTATGTTTCCCGCAATAAAGTTCCAAAATCCTTCCTAAATAAATCTTGTGTAATATCTCATTATAACTCATAATTTAGTTATATGAAGAATTAAAGAAATAAATTATGGTTATTCTCTAATACTATGCATGTTTTATCTCTGCCCTTAGGAATCATTTCACATGACAATTGATTGCTGGACCCACATCTCTTATCTCAAGGGTGAATAAGAAATACTCCATAAAATGATTTTAGAGCTTTGGGATCTATAAGAGGATGTGATACACGCTTATCAGACCTCCAGAAACCACAAGTATAGTGACGTCTTTTATCACTGTATGAGGCAGGGATTAGCAAATACACTTCCTTTATTAGCGTGACAATTGATTAGAGGAAAATCATAGCTACATTGCATGCTCCTGAAGTGGAGCGGGTAAGTGTTGTCAGGGGTCAGACATGCAGTAATACAACCATGTACCACTGTGGTGCCAGGATGAGGAGAGCTATTGGATCACCCTGAGCCTGCTTCATCCTACTGCTGACCCTACATAGCAATCTGTGGCTGAACAGGGCTAAAGCGCGATGGGAAGGGAGCTTGGCATAGGAATGCTTCCAGCTTTCGGCTAATTCAGTCAGTTTGATGCTAAAAGTTAGCATTGCAAGGCTAAATTAAAATTAGCTAGCATGTTCTAGACATTAATAATGGCTTTGGTTGGGACTAGGTTTTCCTGTGAGGCCAAAAAAAGCTTAATAAACTTCAAAGTGGAAAGGGTAAAATGAAACATCCATACAAACCTAAAGATGTAAATGGATAATTGATCCAAAAAACAATTCATTTAGTGCTCTGAATCCTCTGCTTCCTCCCTCATCTCTTTTAGTCATACTCTCCTGAGAAACTATGTTAACTTACCCAAGTCTTTCATCTACTTCTGCTAATACAGAGAGCCAATGGCACTAGGAATGAGCCTTTTGCTACTGCAGCCTGAAGTCTTGTAAAATCTCTCAAAGATCATGGGAAAGGAGCTGAGCAGGGTATAAGTGCTTGCGCTTGCTGAAACAAAGCCTTTCCCTGCAGAATTTCCAAGGCAAGAACATTGTCTTGGTTGTGGGTGAGCTCCAACAGGCACCAGTGGCATTTCAGAAATCAGAGGTCTCATCCACATCAAAAATCAGAATGATCCCAGTTAGGATCTGCTGGGGACAGCAGCTACCCCAGCTGGACAGCCTGAAGCTGGTTGAGGTATTCCTACACACATCCACAGCGTACAAACAAATACTTGAAGTTTGTCACCAGTGTTTGCTTTAAAGGACTGTAAGCAAAGGCTGAGGTTTTCTTAAAGGCAACTGACAGTGATGAAATTTCCTCTCAGTTTTGGTCTCCAATGTGTGTTTGCTTTTTGAGGCAGCCTGCCCGGGAGCCAGACCCTCATGTAGTCACAGTGCAGGTATAAAAAGAGCATACCAGTCTGCCCTCAGACCCAGCCACAGTTTCAGATTTATACTTTGCTAACACCCTAGACTATAGTCACTGATTTCTTTCCTCCACTTAAAGTCTAGTCCATTTTCTATTTCTAGTCTCACAGGAAAACACCAGATCAATATTAAGACCCTGATGTCAGGAATTTAGGGAACCATCACAATCCCTTGTGCCTTACTGTCAATTAATTTCTCTTCCCACCACCCCTTCCTACAGAAACAGGCCTGTGCTTCTCTTTCAGGGAAGGCTGTTGTGAAGCGTGTGATGTAGCAGCTCTCATACCTCATTTCTTCCAAATTCCAGTACCTTATTAATCTGACTATAGTAATGTTATTCGTTCATAGTTGAGGGGTCCCAAAGCTTTGATTTGAGTCATTTCTCATTCACTCCAAAGGAAGCCTGTCACCTGCCATAGGAGTCTATCTTATTATCTTAATTCAATGTATGTATGTGTGTGTGGCAGAGCAACAGTTAAATAAATCAGAGAAGACCTGTGGGCTTCTAACTTGTTACTGAATGTCTCCCTTTCCAAAACTGATCTGGTGTCTGGCAGGGATGAGAGTATGGATGGGAGCCAGCTTGCTAAGGAGACAAGCAACACTGATGGTAGAACAACTGGAAGAGGAGAGACAGTTATTATCAGTGTTGTGATAAGAGTGTGGCTTCAGGTGACATTGCTGACCTTCGAGAACAGGTGGCTACATTTAGAAGACGAGGTAAAAGGAACAGTGAAGTATACCTTTCTGAGACTTTTGATTTTGGTGTAAAGTAACACAGAGCCAAGGAGTTCTAGAGGAACATTGCGAGTTCAGCTTCATTCTTCTGGCTTCTGAGAGATATGTGGAACTGAGATGCTGGTGATGCCACAGAGTGGACAGGTAGTTCTTTATAAGAAAATGCCTCATAGAAGAAAACCCACTGAATGCATTGTGTTCTATTTTTGGTAATTTTAAATATTTGGTAGTGTAATGGAACACTTTGGAATACAAAGAGGTTTTACTGTTTGCAAATGTAAATAAACTAATCATAGTAAAAAAAATCTGAGTAAATTTTTTTAAATATCAAAAGCAGAAAAAAATAGTGAGAGAAAAAACAATGCTGAAAACCATGACCAACAACAAAAACTTTAGCATGTTTAGATATTCTAAGCAGAGAGATATAACTATCCAGAGAGAGACAGGAACTAAAAATAAAATCGTTTTGATATTGCTGCATATATATTTGAATTCTCCAGTATATTAAAACATAGAAGTCCAATCAGTATACTTAGATATTTATATCAAAGTAATTAGAGAAAAGGATGCAGTGCAAGATGCTTTTCTTTAATAGTGTAAATAGCTCAATGAACTTAACTTATCCAAAAAGTGGGTTTTTTACATATCCAGCAGCAACTTTCTGTTTGCTCTGAAATGTTTTACCGTTGTCTTTTCTAAAGACATGAACAATTGTAAAAGTATGATAAACACTTCCTACATTTCTTTTTTGCTGTTGTTTTTTTAAGGATAGTTTAGAAAAAGAACAGAAAAAGCCCTTATCTCTCAGCATAACTAAAAAGTCTTTTTACTCTGTGGGATTTCTAATCCTCCTGTAATAATATTGGTAAAGAACTGGGAGGAGGAGGAAGAAATAAAAAAGTTGTTGTATGCCTGTCTTCTCACATATCTGCTAATTTTACCAGAATTTATTTTGCTGAAAATAGTGATGGGAACCAAGGTACAATTTCTATCATGTTTTTCAATTCTAGTGACAGTTAGATCCAGGAATTGGCTAAAATTCATTTTTAGGATACTGAATGCTTCAAATGTACATGTTAATTTTCTCTATACCAAAATGAGGAAGGACCGAATTCTTCAGCACAATGTAGCTGTGAAGATTAAAATGCCAAAGTACTTTTCAGTGATTTCCCCAGCTTGCTTATACATGTCATTTCTCATATTGATTTTTTTCTTTTGTATTAGTCATTCCTGAGAAACCTGAGACTGAAAAAATAAATTACATGGACCTGCTAATAGTAAGCGTGGATAGAATTAAGTCTTTTTCATGGACCCCTGTTCAGCATTTTGTTTGAGCATATGCAGAGCTCTTCTGGGCAAACTTTCGCAGCAGGTGACTGAGGCAGAGGTCTGTCACACACTGGAGAACACATCTGGCCCAGATGTTGCTGGAGCAGAATGGAAGTCACACAGCTTTCCATAAAAATATACCACACATCTGTGTCTCTTTGAGCACAGTGGCACAACTCTTGTGTGCAGCATTTTTATCTGCTCCAAGATCCATACACTGCAAATACCGGACCAGTGAGTCACAATGACCACGGGAGCACTGAGTGAACATGATACTACAGCACTTTGTAAAGGAGTGAATTGCGTGGGAGAGCATAAGGAGCAATCACTCGAATGAGTCATGTGCTCTGTTTCTATGCATCAATAGTTTGTTGAGTCTGAACCACAATAAAATAATGCACTCTGCTGGTTCAGTTCCTTGCGTGCTGTAAGGTACAAATCTACACAAAGAAAATTGTTGCTCGTAGCCAAGTATTTCAGAGAGCGAGTATGACATACAATAGACAAAAAAAAGAAAGCAGTACAAGTGATAGAAGGTTCCCTATTGCCCTATCACATGGTTAATATCCCTGAATATGTTTTTGAATGCAGATTAGTTGGGCAAAGGTTCTCCAACAGGAGTCAAAGATAAACACTAGGGACTCACTAATAGTTACAGTTCAATTGCATTGCTCCATAACTTCCTGAAGAATGGAGAGTTTAAGAAAAATAGAGATTCTTTCTTTCTGGTTGGACATTTTTAAGTTATCTTTTGTAAGACCACATAAAATGATTTAGTTCTCAAAGAATAACTGAATTATATAAATAAAACATTACATAAAAGATGTCTCAGTACAATTTATGTGAAGTGAATTTCACAAGGACCGGTCTATTGTAGAAAATTCAACTTATCTCTTCCTGATCCTTTTATTCTATCTAAACATAGAAATTTATGTCAGTTCAAAAAAATCTGTTACTGTTTCTCATAACTGAAGCCATTATTTTCCCTCCATGATCCATCAGGTAAAAACAAGTGCAATAGATAGCTCTTGCAGAACCTTGAACATAAAAGGCCTCAAGAATAGAATAAGTTAAATCCATCTCACTGTGCACTATAACTGGAAATGATAACCTTGATGTTAAATTTAAATCAAGACATATCACAGATTTCTGACTATAATTGTTATCTGCCATATAAATAAAATTATTATAAAATGGAATTTGACTTGGAAAGGTATAGTTTTGCCTGTTGCATTGCCTGTAAGCAAATTGAACTCTGTGAAGGTTTATCACCCTTTGCCACCTTCTTCCTCCAGTCTTTCTCACTAATGGATCCATTTGACTGCAAAAATATGGAAAGAGCTGAAAACAAATGATTAATCTTCCACATTACTCTCTATTTCCAGAGCTTTCTGATTCCATTGCATTACTGATTTTCCTATCCTTTGTTCCCCTGCCAGCCTAGGGAAAAAGAGATCCAAAATTAGAGCTCGTATTAGAGTGATAGCATTTCACCGGTATAACAGCAGTTTACAGACGAGCAAAATAAGGGAACGAGTGCAAGTGCATGGATTTAAGCCAGCAAAAGGAACCACTGGATCTCAGCAGCATGTGTGGTTTCCAAGCTTGGCCTCAGCTGTATTGTTGCTAGCGGCAAAGGGGCTCTAGCAGGCATCAGACTTTCTCAGAGCAACCCAGTGCAAGAGAAAAATGAACGCCCTGGCCCCGTAACATGCCTGCCTTCCTGCTTTTCCTTGCTTTCCACTTCTGCTGAGAAAAGAGGGTGCGCTGGCTGCAGGACTCACACCAGTGGGGTGGAAATGTGTTCAGGCTTGGAAGACAAAGACTGACTGCACCTCTTCACCCACAGTACATTGTTCTGGGGAGGCCAAATATGCACAGACTGCCTCAAAGACAAATACAAAATAAACTAATTTCTTTGATGCAGTGCCTATTTGAGACGCATCAAAGTGAACCTATCTCCTGCTTGCAGCCAGCGCTGCTGCTTGTCTCCCACCCTGGGCCAGCGCATGCTAGAGGCAGCTGGCAGATCCAAACACCATTAACCAGCTGCGGCTGTGCAAGCACGCAAGGACAAAGCACAAGAGAGAAAATAGCAGGATGCAGCAGCAGGGGAACATGCCTGCCGGCAGCAGCCCAGTGTGCCAGGCCGTATCACCTGGAGGCCATCACACGCGGGTGCCCGCTCCTCACACAGCTCAGAAGGGTGCAGTTCACTTGCAGCTTCTGCTCCTTTCAGCTAAAGGTGGTTCACGAGGCCACACTTGGTAGAGACAGCTTGAAACAGCTAACTTCAGTTTGCAACATGTGGGTTATTACACGCACCCCTCAGCAGAGTCTCATCTCTCCTGGATACCTTTACAGCAGAAACAGAAAGAAGCCCATCAAGAATGCTTCAGAGGAGAAATGCAATTTTGGTGCACTGATTCAGCATCTCAAGGAGCTTTTCTCTCTCCTTTGACTATAGGAGAAATCAAGGAGACAAAGTATTCAACTTAGCTGGACAAACAGACCTTCGATTGCCTGTATGTTGGTTTAGGAAAATATTTATTGTACAGGTGTGCTTTCTTCAGAATTACTGGTGTCGCTTCAGTGGAGTCCTGCAAGATCCTGCTGACTTCCACTGGAGGGCAGAGGCCAGCACAGAGCAACTTGGACCAGTTGGTATAATCTGGAATTCTGAAAAATTTTCTATTTCCCTGCAGTCAATTTTGTTATTTTTTATTCCTGGCAACTCATTTCCTGTGAACTGCAAACATCTGTGCTTTTTAAGATTATATTTATTTTATCAACAATTTTTTCAGTTGGGCAAACTCAACTTTTATTTGCAACATTCATAATGTTTTAAGTCTGAAAAATCATGTTAGAAATAGTACTTGAACATCAAGATTGCAAGTTTGACGCAGAGATCTTTCCAAATAACAGCATTCCTGTTCTTATTACATAAACCTACTCTGTGGGATTTGCTAACCTCATACTGTAACAGTGTTAAACGCAGCTCCTAGCCAGATAAGAGACGCATGGATTGATGGTTTGATACTCATAAATAACATCTTGTTGGGGCCATGAGCCAGTAGCTAGCATGAGTCTCAGAACAAACATGGACAGAGGACAGCAGGAGACTTTGCCTGGGAGTCTCCCAATTCCTTCCACGCCAGTTCTTATCAGGACGGGTTTGGCAAAGCCACTTAACCTCTTCTTCTTTCAGAGTGGATGATTGCTTTCCAAAATCGCATGAATGCTATGACAGCTAATTAATTATCGCTGCATTGTGCTTTACAAATGTAATTAGTATCAAGAGGGTTAGTAGGGAGAAACACTGCACAGAAAATGAAGGTGAACCGAGACAGAGTGCTAGAATGACTCTAAGTGTAGTAAGATAGAAAGAGGAGAAAAACAATAAATAAGGAAAGGAGTTTTGAATAGCAAGTACATAAGAGATGTGTATGAATGAAAAACAAGGTGTGCTGCCTTCCAAAACTAGAGGAGGGGAAAAGGAAATTAAAAATTAGAAGCAAGGCACTGAGATGAATGGATTTGAAGTACAAAGAGAAGAAAAGAAAATGAAAAGATGTAATAAAAGCCTGCTAGCCTTTAAAGTAATGAATCTTTTCATTTATTTATACCGGGTTTTGATATTAGAGGAAAATGGTAGCACGCTTATACTGAGCTCACACTATGTTAACACAGAACAGCTCCTAATTCCTGCATTATGTTGTTAAATAATTAACTGATGAATCATAAGTAAATAATTGAAACTTGGTTCTCTGAGCCTCACAACTGAGAACATAAAACTGTAACAGTGATATCAGATTTTAACAGAACCAATATTGTAGTTAATTAGAAAAACTGGGAAAAAAGTCTAAAAGCTGTAGCTGTAAAGACTGCTAGCAGAAGCACCTGGGCTCCATGTCCCCATGGAACAAAATAAAATGGATGATCTATTATTTAAATCTCCTATATTAAAGTTACATCCAGAGAAGATGAAAGCATGGATTGCTAGTTCCTCTGCAAAATACCTAGGCATGCCCTGGGCCTTGTCCTGTTGGAGAGGGTCTGTGATTTGGGCAGCAAGATAGGAAAGGGCATCACTATGAAAGGCTAAATCAGTCTTGAGTTAATGTTAAAATATCTTTTCCTCCAATATTCCTAAAATTAAGAACTATAAAACAAATCCTTACACTTCAATAGCCAATAACTCATCGGTTCCATGGCACTATTTAACATTAAGAACAAACAGCTTCAAGAATCTAATAATAATTGTGTTTATTCTTATAAAAGAGGAACAGTAGACAAACTAGAAAGATCACTTTTTGCAATCACAAAACAAAATAATTCCTTTTCTCCCATGAACATCGGTTTTATTTTCTGATATAGCAAAAGCACATGTACTTCAAGTCTAATCAATTAATCGTGATTCTGCCATCACCACAGTCATGGGATTACTTGTATTTTTTTTACTATGAGAGAACTCATAGAATCATAGAATCATAGAATCATAGAATGGTCTGGGTTGGAAGGGACCTCAAAGATCATCTAGTTCCAACCCCCCTGCCATGGGCAGGGACACCCTCCACTAGACCACGTTGCCCAAAGCCCCATCCAACCTGGCCTTGAACACTTCCAGGGATGGGGCATCCACAACCTCTCTGGGCAACCTGTTCCAGTGCCTCACCACCCTCACAGTGAAGAATTTCTTTCTAACATCTAATCTAAATCGACCCTCCTTCAGCTTAAACCCATTACCCCTTGTCCTGTCACTCCACTCCCTGATAAACAGTCCCTCTCCAGCTTTCCTGTAGGCCCCTTCAGGTACTGGAAGGCCGCAATCAGATCTCCCTGGAGCCTTCTTTTCTCCAGGCTGAACAACCCCAACTCTCTCAGCCTGTCCTCATAGGGGAGGTGCTCCAGCCCTCTGATCAGCTTTGTGGCCCTCCTCTGGACTCTCTCCAACAGCTCCATGTCTCTCCTGTACTGGGGCCCCCAGAGCTGGACGCAGTACTCCAGGTGGGGTCTCACAAGAGCAGAGTAGAGGGGCAGGATCACCTCCCTCGACCTGCTGGTCACGCCTCTTTTGATGCAGCCCAGGACATGGTTGGCTTTCTGGGCTGCAAGCGCACACTGCTGGCTCATGTTGAGCTTCTCATCAATCAACACCCCCAAGTCCTTCTCCTTAGGGCTGCTTTCAATCCATTCCTCGCCCAGCCTGTAGTTGTGCTTGGGATTGCACCGACCCATGTGCAGGACCTTGCACTTGGCCTTGTTGAACCTCATGCAGTTCGCACGGGCCCACCTCTCCAGCCTGTCAAGGTCCCTCTGGATGGCATCCCTTCCCTCCAGCGTGTCGACCACACCACACGGCTTGGTGTTGTCAGCAAATTTGCTGAGGGTGCACTCAATCCCATTGTCCATGTCGCCGACATAGATGTTAAACAGTGCCGGTCCCAGTACTGACCCCTGAGGAATGCCACTCGTCACTGTTCTCCACTTGGACATTGAGCTGTTGACCACAACTCTGTAAGTGCGATCATTCAGCCAATTCCTTATCCAGCGAGTGGTCCATCCATTGTACCCATGTCTCTCCAATTTAGAGACAAGGATGTCGTGCAGGACAGTGTCAAATGCCTTGCACAAGTCCAGGTAGATGATGTCAGTTGCCCTTCCCTTATCCACCGACGCTGTAACCCCATCATAGAAGGCCACCAAGTTTGTCAGGCATGATTTGCCCTTAGTGAAGCCATGTTGGCTGTCACCAATCACCTTGTTATCTTCCATGTGCCTGAGCATAGTCTCCAGGAGGATCTGCTCCATAATCTTGCCAGGCACAGAGGTGAGACTGACTGGTCTGTAGTTCCCTGGGTCTTCCTTTTTTCCTTTCTTAAAAATGGGGGTTATGTTTCCCCTTTTCCAGTCGGTAGGAACTTTGCCAGACTGCCAGGACTTCTCAAATATGATGGAGAGTGGCCTGGCCGCTTCATCCGCCAGTTCCCTCAAGACCTGCGGATGCATCTCATCAGGTCCCATGGACTTGTGCACCTTCAGGTTCCTTAGATATTCTCGAACCTGATCTTCTCCTGCAGTGGGCGGTTCTGCATTCTCCCAGTCCCTGCCTTCTGTGACCTGGGCAGTGTGGCTCTCTAGAAGCACAGATCCTGCTGTGCAGAGCCATCACATTCCTTCACGTGAACAACCTGGTAGGAATCAAAAATCTAAACAATAGCAAATAATTATTCCAATAAAGAAAGAAATTACAAAACTCTACAAGGGTTATTGAATAACACTTACTTCGTTTGTTCATTCTTGTGATCTGTTATTTAAAAAATAAATAGAAGACATTTTATTTTTTATAAGCCCCCACCCCTCCAGCTTCCTGATGCTCAGTCCTGCAAAACACTTGCCAGCAGCAAAAATTTTAAGTGTCTTTGTGTATCAGTGCGGTGATGAAAATGTACCACAATTTCTCAGCACCCCCTAATAACCTCCACGTCTGAGGTTAGACTGATTTCACACACCCCTTTCACCCGTGTCCGCTGGCATCTGTCCCTCAGCCCCCTCCTGGGGGTTCATTTCACCACGGCCTGAGCAAGGGCGTAGGAAGAGGAGCTGGTCTCGAAGTAGCACTCCAGCTGCCCGCAGAGCACCTCAAAGGTGGGCCGCCCGCCCGCCTCCGCGCTCCAGCACTGCAGCATCAGCTCGTAGAGCGGCGTTGGGCAGGTCTCCGGCTGGGGAAGTCTGTACCCCTTGTCCAGCATCTGGATCACCTGGTGTCCTGGCATACCTGCAAGCCAAAAGGAGTTCGTTGGATTACTCGGGATCTACTTAGTGACTCCTATCTCTTACAGAGACGAGGCAACGGGATGCCCTCCCCCTCCATGAGGCACACGTGCATGCTGAGGGCAGAGCTGGCCCTAGCAGACCCCCTTCAATGGCAACAGGACACAGGAGGCACTGGAGGATCCCAAAACAGCAGTTAAAAGCCAGCTCCAGCACTTCCCAGTCTCTTCACCCCAGCTGCCACACCTGAGAGGCATAGCAAAAGGGTCCATCGGGGTGTGAGGCTTTTCCTCTGCCACCTGGGTTTGCCGAAATATTTCTGACATCTATTTCTCTTAAATTGTTCCTAAATCCCTCTAGTCTCAGTGACTCCAAAATCTCCCAAGAAAATTTGTCCTGCTGCTGAAATTTCCTCACATTTAGAAAGTTTTCCCTAACGTCAGCCCTAATTTTCCTCTGATGCGGCTATGCAATGGCATCCTGCCTGCTCTGTCACCATGAGTCATGGAGAAGAAACCACCCCCCAACCTTTGCTATACCTTTATATATTAAGACTATTGTCCCATTCCCTTTCAATTTTCTTTAAATTAAATCTTGAATTGCATAATCTTTACTTCTTTTCCCTGGATCTGTGAATGGCATTTCCTCTGTACATTACCCACTGCCACCATGGATCAACATAACCTCTTCTCCTAACTGATTACTGAAGACAAATTCCTGAAAGTAATATCAAGTAAGCAAACAGTCATGGCAAAAGGACATTTTCTACTGTAAAATTACAGGTAAACTATGCCTTTGGCAAGGGATAATGCTGAACATATTTTCAGACAATACCGAGAATCATGGTGTTACGTATCCTTTATACTTGAATAGTTTATTTACATTTGTGTCTGCATATGCTCACACCTGTGGTTTATATGAAAAAGAGTTGAGGATTTTGGCTTTGTTTTATTTCTTTTCTTTTCAGAACGGTTTCACAGGAGGTGAGGGTGGGAATGAAAAAGCAAAATCAATTTTTCCTTTTACAGAAAATACCAGTTTGGGACCCTGTGAAATGTAGTTTATGGTGAACACACCAACCCTCAGGCCTGTACAGATGCAGCATAACTTTTTTCTGCTTTAGTCCTTCCCTTGTGTTCTCCTCACCAGCACAAAATGAATCACAGTCAGTCATTTCACTGATATCTTGTGTTATTGGAGCCACAGTTCCCTGAGCATTTCTCACAGTGCTAGGAGTAATAGCTGCTCTCATACCATTAAATCTACTTTTGAGATTGGTGACATTTTATTCCTAATTCTTGTGATCCTTCTCTTTATGAAGACTCTCCATTACAATAGTCAAATACAAGGGAAAGGGGTAAAAACATCCTGATTCATTTTTCAGACTTCTTCTTTCTGAAGTGCCTGTGCAGCACTTCACACATAATAATCTGTTCTTCCATGAGTATCCTCAAAAATATAAATTTAAAAAAAAAAAACAAAAACCAAGGGCAGGATGGGGGACAGAAAAACCTTCACTTTTTCACATTCCAAGAACTGGCATCTTTGATCAGATGCTGGAGGGAAGTAGCCAGTTGGCTTAGGTGCTGTGCAATGTCGGTTGACTCCAGCAGAGGAAGCTTGAATGGCTGCTAATCACAGCCTTTGGAAGGCTTCCAGGGAGCCTGAGGCAGCCAGAAGGTCTGACCCACTAAACGAGCCTCATCTGAACAGCCTTCTTTCTGTATTTACAGTTTTAACCCTTTAACATGCCCATAGGATAGGCATTCAATGGTTTTTTGTGTGTCATTCTTAAACCGAGAAAGCATTAGACATCATTCTTTAGGTAAAAGCACTTACCAGCGTAAGGCATCTTCCCGTAGGTGATTATTTCAAACAGAAGTATTCCAAACGACCAGACATCTGACTTAACACTGAATTTGTTGTAGCGGATTGCCTCCGGGGCTGTCCATTTCACTGGGAGTTTAGTTTCAGGCCTAGCCTCATATACGTTTTCATTTTCTACCTGTCATGGGTAAAACAAAGCAAGCTTGATTTCAGATTTGCTTCAGTAAAGCATTTAAGCACCTGACTAAAGCAAGCATGTGCTTAATCTTATGCTCTTTTAGCTGAGCACTTGCCTTTCATGGTATTAAAGCATGCACTTACTGAAGTCTATTGTTGAATTGGGCTTCACAGTTGAGAAATGCTACCATTCGTCAGAGGCTTTTCTAAAACATCTATCATTTCAAGCGAGCACGCAGCGTTGGAGTGGCTTGTGATTAATTACGACCTGCTACTGTGAATTCTGGACCTGGCATGCAAGATTTCAGAAGTCTATCAGGAGCGGCAGTGTAAGCATCCTGCTGACACTAGAGACCACATGACTCCACGTCTGGTCTTCAGCAAACAGAGGAGGCAAGAGCAAGAGCTAATGAATTTCATAACCTTTCTTCTGTGATTTATTAAGGTGTTGAAGGGCCATTGACTTTGATAACAATCACTTACGTAGGTTTTGGGAACCAAAGAACAAACTCCAAGTGATTCACATTAACATATTACCTTACAGTGGGTCCAATTAATGCATGTAAAGTGAAGATGAAAGACACATAGAAAAAGGAAAATTGTTTACTTGCAAATTTGTAGAATTGTGTCCTTACAGTTTTATAGCACAGATATCTAAACTTTGTGAACATTTTTTCTCTCTTTAATTCCTAAACCTAATTTAGTGTACATCAGTCACATCCAAGCCTTGGTCAGGTTTTTTGCATGCAAATCCAGGCAAATGTGTACAAAATTTTGTTTGATTGATTTTTTTTTAATACAGAATGTATGTTTCCCAGCTGTAATGCCCTATAGTTTGAAAAGACTGGTTGTTAGTGTTTTGTACCTACATACTGATACAGTTGGCATCTTGACCATAATACTCATCTCTAGAAATAAGAAATTATTTCATTATGCTAATTAATGCATACAGGTTTCATTTCTCACACCTACCCCTTTGGGATCTTTGCGTGTGACTATGTTAGTGCTTCAGCTTAGGAGACAGAAGATTCCTAAGAAAGTCTGCCAAGATGACTCTATGACAGAGTATTTTAGTAAAGTTCAGTTTTAACAAGAAATGCCAACAGCTGTAAATTATTACCGTCTCTAGTGAGGACAGAGGAGAAATATCCATTGTAAAGCATTGTTCATTTAAAAATATATATTTTTCATGTTAAAAAATGTGCAATCTGAACTTATGCATAACTAGAAGAATCAAAATTAAGCAAAAAGCACTTTCAAAGTCCCTTGATGCCATTGTCAAGCCATTATTCTATACTTCAGTATGTAATAAATCCAACTCTGTTATGAGCTTCAATTTCTGCTGCTTGAATGGGAAAAAACAAACAAGAGGCAGAGGGCTTTTTTCTCTGTTTTCCTTATCAGTGCAAGAACATAAATCAAAAAAAACAATAATAAGACCTCAGAAATTATGGATTACATATTGAAATACATAAAATATGGCAAATCAAATCTTTCCAACTCTAAACAAATCATTTTCAGAGGTAGGAAATCTCATTTCTAAACCACAGCTCTTTTCTAGGGTGATCTTGATGTACACGGGTCAGGGCAATCCCAAGCACAACTACAGGCTGGGCGAGGAATGGATTGAGAGCAGTCCTGAGGAGGAGGACTTGGAGGTGTTGGTGGATGAGAAGCTCAACATGAGCCAGCAGTGTGTGCTTGCAGCCCAGAAAGCCAACCGTGTCCTGGGCTGCATCAAAAGAGGCGTGACCAGCAGGTCAAGGGAGGTGATCCTGCCCCTCTACTCCGCTCTCCTGAGACCCCACCTGCAGTACTGCATCCAGCTCTGGGGGCCCCAGTACAGGAGAGACATGGAGCTGTTGGAGAGAGTCCAGAGGAGGGCCACAAAGCTGATCAGAGGGCTGGAGCACCTCCCCTATGAGGAAAGGCTGAGAGAGTTGGGGTTGTTCAGCCTGGAGAAAAGAAGGCTCCGGGGAGATCTGATTGCGGCCTTCCAGTACCTGAAGGGGCCTACAGGAAAGCTGGAGAGGGACTGTTTATCAGGGAGTGGAGTGACAGGACAAGGGGTAATGGGTTTAAGCTGAAGGAGGGTTGATTTAGATTGGATATCAGGAAGAAATTATGATGAAGGTCATGTGACACTGGAACACGTTGCCCAGAGAGGTTGTGGATGCCCCCTCCCTGGAAGTGTTCAAGGCCAGGTTGGATGGGGCTTTGGGCAACCTGGTCTAGTGGAGGGTGTCCCTGCCCGTGGCAGCGGGGTTGGAACTAGATGATCTTTAAGGTCCCTTCCAACCCAAACCATTCTATGATTCTACAATTCTATGATCTTGATCAGCGATAGTGGTATTCTACATGCTCAAGGGCCAGAGGAAAAAAAACTGCAATGGCAAAGAACTTGAAATTGCATCATATTTAAAGCTCTGAGAGCTCACTTTATGAATTCTGCTGTTAGTCGTGGAGAGGAATAAGGTTCTTTTATGATTACTACCTGCACTTGCAAGCATCACGGAGGCAGTAAGGAAGTGAACAAGGAGAGAGTAGCTGTCAATACATCTTTATATACCTTCCCTTACAAGCTCAGGAACATAATTCTGGAATAATTAGTGTGATGTCTCTCCATGGAGCAGACATGAGTGTTGTGGATAAAGGTTGTGCAGCAAAGGGTATTGCTTGCCAGGCTCCTTCCTTGGTGACTGAGTGGGAAGCAGACACTTGGATGCCACCTTCAGACTGACACAAAGGCACAGGCGGCTTCTAACCTCAGATGGGATAACGCAAGTAGAGGATTCAAGTGAACAAATTTGGGGTCCTTTTCTCCCTGGGCATGCCTTTTGCCTGAACCCAGCAATTCTGAGGCTACAGTTTGTCCTTCAGTTGACCTCCTGCGCCTTGTTCCCCAGAGTTAAAGTAGAGCCAGTTCACCCTCTCACAACCCACCTTAAAAACTCTTGCAAGTCCAAAGTCTGCTACTTTGTAAACACTGTGTTCACCAACAAGAACATTCCTGGCTGCCAGATCCCGATGGATATAGTTCTGAGATTCAAGGTAAGCCATCCCGGAAGCCACCTGAGCAGCCATGTCTACTTGATGTGGCAGGGAGATTTGGGAGCCTGCATCTTCTGTTTAAAAAGAAGATGACAAGGATAACATAATATTTACAGTATTCAGATATAAATAACGTAGCCAGCTGACTGGTTCAAATAGCCAACACAAATCAATAAAACCATGTAATACAACAAAGTAACAGCCCGAACAAATGACAGAGGTTAGTGAATGACACTACTTAAAGTCATGCAGCAAGTTTCATGATAACTGAGTAACAATGCCTGCCCCATTCTCTCCAAAAGCATAGATACTAAATGCAGCAGTTGATCTAGACCTGGAAGGAGCTTCTGACACAGTCCAAAGGAAAAGGTGTTTGTCTACCAATAGTAATGCAGATGTTTGCCTTTCTGAAAAGTGCATAACCCCTTCCACACTGTGAGTAAGAGTTAATGTCAGTACTCACTGGGTGTAGCCAAAGCTGACTAAAGATGGAGAAGAAGAAAATTATGCTGGTTCCCTGTTTACCAATAATTCTTACTAGGAAATATACCATCTGCTGTCAAGTGTAACTCTCATTTTCCCTTTCCAGTCCACTTGACTGCTTGCACGCTGTTATCTCTGTTGCTGTTACTCAACAGTAGGACTCCTTCAGCTGCTTTCAAGCTGCCTGCTTCTCTTGTAGAACTTTCTGAAGCGATACCATTCCCACCACCCTAAGATCAGCAAGTCCCAGAAATAGAGAAATCAAAGATTGACTGTTCAAAGTAAGTAATAGAAGAACTTTGAGCAGAGCAACTTGCCTCCACAAATGAAGGAAAGAAGTCAAATTCAGGGGCTTTGAGGCATTTTGGAGACATCTGACCTCCTCATAGCAAAGAATTTATACTCCAAGGTAATCTAGGCGAAGTGAATAAGTGTTATATTTAAGCATCACTGTTGCCCAAACCCAAAAGCTGCAGCACTGAAGCATGAGTGCCTATCTCTGTAGCCTCTACTACTCAAAACAGTTTCAACTTTCTGTTTCAGAACATTAACAATATCAAAAAGCTAACTGTTTGCTGCTAGGTTTATTGGTAGTTCTCCCTTCTCGTTTGAGGATGGTGACTTTTCCTTACTGCCTCTGTGGTAAAGAAATAAAACATTTGTAGCTGGCAGTTTTCTGTTGTTTATTTTGAATTGACTCCTACTGAAAGTGTCTCTTAGCATTGTTTTGCGTCACTCCAGTTCTGACATTTTATCTGACCTAACCTTCCAATCAACCCTTATGAAAAGTGTGAAATTCCATTGTTTACTAATCTATTCTGCAATCTCCAGGCCTTGAATTTCCTGTTCATCTGCATGTTCTGAGATGAATAGGTAAAATAAATGAATTTTAAATGATTAAATTTGCCCTGTTTGTGTATTGTCCTACTTCCTTTTTGAGGCTAAACTCATTGTTATGATAATCGAACACTAAGATTATTTACTTCTGTTGTTGACTCAGAAAGTCTTTTCCTCTCCCACACATATGTTTAATAGCTGTCTTGACCTTTAAAAGAGAGAGGGAGAAAAATAAGGCTTTGTGAAAATCTATGGCTTAACCATCAAGACAATCCATCACCAGGCCACAGAATAATATAACACTCTGAAGTTTTGCAGTTCTGATAACTGGCAGACATCAACATTTATTATTCAGCTCGTTGGACAAAGATATAAACCCACAAATGATGCTTATGTCATATTTCATTAGAAAATAACTAAATATGTACAACTACCTTGCATGAGTACCTGGGCTTTTGAAACTAGCTTACATGACTCAGTTTAAAATCCTTCTCTCCATGTTCCCTTTCACACTGCTCCTTCATCTGCACAGGCTGCGAACTACCTCCTGGTGAAGTGAAAGCAGACAAGGATGCAGACAGACTTGAGCACAGGTGCGTCATTGCTCTGCCGCTGCTCCAGGCTGACCTGAAACAAGCTTGCTCCAAGAGGCAGAACACAGCAATGTCACAGCGAAAAAGAATAACTCATAAGGCTCATGTTTAATGAGCTGCTTCAGTGCAGAATAGGAGTTAGAGCTGCTAAACCCTCCCTGTCTTATTCCCTGCAGGACACACGGGTACACTGTGTTAATGGACAAGGACAAGATCTACCTCTAATGGTGGAATTGCAGCTGAAAGACTATTTCTTCCACTGGGGCCAGTTTGGGATCCCAGACCAGGCTGTCCTCCTGCCTTTAGCATATGGGCTGAGGGAGGGGAAGGGGCCACCATTGCCCTGGCTGCTGCAGTATTTCGTGGTGGGTATCTCTCTGTGGGCTGGTTCTGAGCTGTTGCTGTTCCGGAGCTAAAGAAGCGAAAGCTGTAAGGAGGGGCTTCAGCTGATCAGGAGCTACAAACTGTGCACAAAGACAGAGGATGAAATCACGGGTCTCTTTGGGACGTGAAGTGTAAATCACGTGTGGTTGTTTCATAAAGATTTCTGACTATACCTCCAAAATCCCAGGTTGGGCCAGCCAAAGCACACCAGTTCAAGCACAGCGCTGCGTAAGTACAACTACGGAAGTTTCCAGACCAGAGCCAGTTCCCACCTGGCTGGTTCAGAGCAGGTTGGAAGAGTTTAAAGCTGTATTCATATGGGTATACATGTGCTTTAGTTTATTTTAAAGTGTTTTAAGGAGAAAAAACTACAACAAAACCCCAAAGTTTGTATAACTTCACACTCAAAACCAGGCACTATTGCTGAATTTATAAAACCTTCCCAGGGCTTATTCTTTATTCCATAAAGAAAATGTAGTGCCTCCATGTCCTTTTTTACTAATATTTTTTGACAAAACTATTGCCCTTATATGAAAAATTTATTAGAGAAAATATTAAAGAAGGCTTAGGGTCTGCACCCTGTTCTAAGCAATCAATCACAATATCTCATATAGGAAAGACAGGAAAATATTCTCATTGACAGATGCCTGACAATGAATGAATGAATAAATAAATAAATAAAGCAGCACTTTCCCCAGTTGAGAGCATTGCCTCCATAATAATTCACCGAACTTCAAGACTGCATCCCCCTAGGTCTATCAGAATTGATAAAAACACTCATACGTTTATGACAATTTCATTCACATCCAATAACAAAGAAAAGTTTTCTGTTGCATCTTTCTCGTATGGTGGCAGCTCAGTAACTCTGCATAGTGGTGTTCATCAAGAAGTATTCCGAAGTACATTCATGGGGTGCACAGGGAATTCACATGCCCGTCATTATTAAGCAGCTGTCATTATGGTGGAACGTGATAGTCATTATGCATGAAATATCAGGAATTTTTAAAGCTGGAAAAACATACTATGCATTTATAGGAAGGGAAATTTAACCAGAGAATGATCTCTGGAGCTTCCCTCTATTCCAGTTTACCATATTTACCCACAGGGCACACAGAGACAGCAGCCTTTTGAAAATGTTTTCCTGGTTCCTGAAGTGGCTGAGCCTCAAGAACGCTTATCAGGAGCTGTGCGCTGACCACCAGACGATACAGATCACATCCAGTCACAGAGCTCTACGCAAGCTTCCAATCACTTTCCTTATTACTCTTACTGACAGCAATGACTTTTCTCTGAGCAGTACCTATCAAAGCACCTGGATCTCTGCCTCTGCCTCTTAGTTCTGTTCATCCTGCTGTGCATAGGCCATCAGACAAGGAGAGATACCGCTAGGCTGGGTTTCAACTGGCCATTTGTACCGTTAACGTGACAGCTGCCTGGAAACCAGCTGACTTTCCACAGCCTGACGCAGGGCTACAGAAACGAGCGCTTAGGCAAAGATTAGGCTGCGTACCTGTGCTGCCCGCAGCAAGGGCAGCTGCTGCGCACGTGCTGGCAACTGATCTACACACAGGCTGTGGCACTGGTGTGTCCTGGACGTGTTGTACTCTGTGCACAAACAGGCCAATTTTCACCTCTGCAATAGCTGTGACTCATCCTGGCTTTCTCAGAGCTATTTCTCCAGTGCAATAAATGTTTTCATGCACAGCAATCATTTCCTGATGTGCCAGGCTCTTTCAATCAGATAAGCAGCAATTTGCACACAAAGGCACCAAAGATGAGAATTTAAAGGAAATTTGTGCCTTGCTACCTCTGGCCACTAAACGCCTACAAAACTTTAGATGCTCTGGCCCCTCTTTGCATCGTTCCCCCTGCGGCTGTCCCTCTACCAGAGATTTCTTTAGCTGTAATTGTCCCAGGACTGAGCTTCCCTTAAAAAATGGTTCCACAAAGAAGATGGGTGAAGGCATGTGTCATGCCAAATACTCTCTGTGGTATTTCACAGGGCTTTGCCTTATAGGCTGGAGACAGAGAAGAAATTTAGCAAGACAATCGCAGTGAACATTTTGTCTTCAAGAGATCATTATAGCTTTAGCGACATTTAGCATCTCAGAGACATCTGCTAAACTGAAAATGGGTAATAGCACCAGAATCAAGCATTTCTCAATAGCAGGGGTGAACTTAAAGTGCAATCATTATGCTAGTCTGTTCCAGGCTCTACAACTTTATTTTTAATTATTATTTGCCTTCAAAAGAGCACTTTGAAGTGCTGCTGAGATAACAGCCCTGATGCGACAGGCAAGGGACAAATTCACAGTGAAAGACTGTCCCTGCCTAGTAATAGATTTCAAAGCTGTTAAGTACATTTTGTGGAAGTGCCTCTATTTCATGTCAAATATGATGACCTATCCTTCTGTATGCTTATATTTATTCTGTCAGTGTATGTTCCCAACTACTCATAGAACCGGGTGGAAAAATGTGGGTCATTATAAGGCAAGAATCAAACTGTGAATGTGATTCTGTCCTACTTCTGCAATATTTTGGCATGTCGAAAATTCATAAACCTCTTTCTTTCCTCTTTTGTCATCCACACACACGACAAATAATGAAGCTTTTGTATTAAACCAGAGTGTTATACTTCTCTCTTTTATGTTTGTGTATTTACTAAACTGACAGCTGTGGCACCCCTTGAAATGAGTTTATAGTCATTTGCTTACTTTGAAGGTATTCTAGAAGACTTCCATATCTCATCAGCTCAGTAATAATATAAACTGGGTCCTCCAAAGTACAAACAGCATAAAGCTGTATAAGCTTTGGATGTCTCAAATTCTTCATTATTTGTGCTTCCCTCAGAAAGTCCTTTGGATCCATTGAACCTGAAACAACAGCATATAACAAAACATAAGCTGAGGTTATTAAAGGCCTTCCTACCAGCCTGGCAGTCTTAAGGGAATAACTGAGATTGTTTTCTGTCTTTCAAAGTACATTAGCATCTCAAATCTTCACAGTTCCCACAGAAAACAGACAGTGCAGCTGAAATAAACAGTTAATGAGTGAAACATGCCAGTTGCGCAGGGACAGAGAACATATGTGTTCCAGTCACCAGAAATATAAAGGCTAAAATTAACCACCCCCAGGCCTCCCCCAGGCAGAAAAAAGTGACGCTAGAATGTTAACTGATATAATTTAAGCAAACAATTATGTTACAACAGGTTAATGAAACAGCCAGAAACTGAGCTAAGAGTGCCTAGGTAATGAACATAAAAATTCTGACAGGAAAATAGTGCTGCAATAAGAATTTGTTGCACTATTTTTTCTGTTTCAGCAGTCAAAGCCTGAAAGCACTGAGATCACTTTAGCATACACAGAGTGGATGTGTGCATTTTATATACATAAATACAAATAACTATTTATAATGTTCACATAATGTACAAATATATATCCACAAATATTCTCATAGTGATCTGGAATAACCTTATTAGAAACACCAATGTATGCACAGTAATTCTACACTCCCTTAAATGCAGAAGTATCTTAACAGCTAACGATCCCAACTTTTTAAGTGTTACATAAGGTCATAATATCTCTAGTTCTATTCATATACACAATGAGTCAATGCATAAACTATGTCAAAGAAACAATACATAAATTGCACAGGGACCTAAAGCCAGTGGCAAATTTAGGAGCTTATATGTCCTGAATAAGGGGCTGATTAGAAAAAAAACATGCACAAATAAGGAAGAAAAGCTTTCTCTATGGATGATCCAGTAGTGATCAGATATTCTCAGATGTTTGAGGAAGATGGTAAATAACATCTACTTCACAATACTTGTTACAAACAAATCTGAAATTATCCAATGACTCACATGTTTCCTTCCTCCCAAACCTAAATAGTTTCATTAAGAAAAAATTACAGTGAAGGTTTGGGGGAAAACAATCTACCCAAGTCTACTCTGCTTTATGCCATGTCTAAAAACAAACTCTTTTCTTAGTGTAAGCAGACTGAGTCATTTGAGAAGCCGAGGCTGCAAGAGTAAGAGTCTTTATTTTATGTTTTTTTTAACATTAGGTAACTGGCAAGATTCATTTTGGGAGTTTGCCTCTGTTCCAAACATGGATGTTTAAATGAAGTGAAATGCTAGGAGGATGCTAAATGGCTCAGCAATAACATTCCACCAGAAAATCTGTTCTACGGAACGAACTGGCAAATCAGCCTGGGCCACCTTCACCCAACACCTGTCTTGAATGCCATCTCCTGAAAAGTGGTCCAACCTATTTCCCAAAACACAGCAATGAGTACATCAGGGCGAGGAATGACTCAGAAATGCTTCTGACATAGACTGTATGAAAAAACAGCCACTTGACATTGCAACTTTTGAGAGTAAAGATTATTGCAAGGGACAGGTACTCCTCTCTCCCGTGTCCTCATATTTTCCTTGGCAATCCCACAGGGTCCAATTTGACAATATTTTATAGGATGACATTAGGAGCTATGGTGAAAGGCAATGGATTTCTATGCCATCAATAAATGGATTGTAGCCAATAATACATCTCCTCAACAGGTACAGGCTATATCTATTTCCTTTTGTAACTGTCAGAGAAAAGTGGGGGCCTGCATGAAAAGTAAATGACTCATATTTGGTCTGGATAAAGCAGAGATTATGACAGCCAGGTGGAAAACCCAAATATCTGTAATGCTAATGGTATGTCCTTTTCCTGTTTAGAGCAGCACAATCTTTACAGCTTTATTTGAACTTTCCACCAATCCTGAATTTAAAAAAAATAAATAAAAAAATAAATAAACTAGAGTTATCTTTAAAGGATTTGGACTTACTTTGATACTGATTAATATTGTGGCCCATTTGCTTACTCTTTTCAAGATACATGCATTTATTGTGGAAATCATCCTAAAGTCTACAGAGAAGCTGCACAATGTGAGGTATTTTGCCTCCAAAGGTAAATGCATAAGCATGACTAGTGATGTAGCATCGATGCCAAAATTTGACATGTTGATCCTAAAAAGGATAAAGTATTTGCTAACTTAGGGTCTACCAATCACCTGCCCTCTATGGATCATTGTACAGGATTTCTTCACACCATAGAAAATGACAGTCTGATTTGTTCCCATCATCAAAGTTTGCCTACAAGGAATCTCTCAGTTTAATCATGCTATAAACTTCTTCCAACAAACTGAAACCAAGCAACATGTTTTTCACGTATGACAACTTCCAATAAATTGATCAGGAGGAAGTATTCTAATAGCTGAATAGCAGCAAATCCTTCTTTATGTTGTAAAAGTAATTAATAATAATAATAACAATAACAAACCAGTGACAAAGATCAACAACTATTTCCTGCATATTTTAAAGAGCATATGTAACCTTCAGTTTTACTTAGTTTGTACCTTCAAATAGCACAGATAGCTATCTTTAAATAGCAGATAGTAACCAAAACCCCCAGAGCCCTGTAGCTCTTATACTGTAGTTAATAAGCGGATTGGATGCTAACTAAAAAAATTAAAAAGTGTCTTTATCAGTGTTTTGTGTAAGATTAGGTTTCAGCAACTAGATAAGCAAAGTAAAAACTGCCTCTAAAAACAAGTGAACATGCTTGTTACAAATAAGTTAGATAAAGCCTATGACAATAGTGGCAAAGAAATCACAAGACATTTCTTTGAGGAAGTTTATATAAATTAAATATATAAAATCTACGCCACATGGAGTTTCAAATAACTGAGTCTTTTTTTTTTAGTTTGTAGTTGAACTACATGTGTGTTTTTAATGAAGTATACATTTTCAGCTCTAAGTGGTAAACACAGTACGAAGAACAGATTACCATAAGTAGAAACCACTTGATCAAAAACCAACTAGTTAATAGACGCCTTTACCAAAACAGCAAGTATTACTTGTGTAAGACACTAGTTTGGGAGTAGATTGATGTGTACCTGAAGAAAATATGGTTTTCATAATTTGTTTTTTGAATGAAAAATGTTTTTGTAAATGTCAAAGTCCTTCTTAAGAACAAAATGTTGGAATATGTTTCTTTGATGTGTTCTATGATGTGCTGCTTTGCCAGAAATCGCCTCTAATTTAAGCTTATTTAAAGCAGGCACATTGGTTCTGACCCTTTCTGAAAATATTTTGTTCTAGAATTGAGGAAGCTTCACATTACAAGATAAACACTGATAATATGGAAATGAGTTAGAGAGAAAGGTCAGTTATTTTTATGTAGTTTCCACCGGCCGAAATGTAAGTGGCCCTTAAATACATGATAAGTCCCTCCAGAGACTCTTTGTTTGCAACTTTCAATAAACCTTCCCAAATGACTTCAGAGTAACCTTGTACTTCAGAGCAACCTTGTCTTCTGAATAAATTTATACAAAATGAACTTATATGCAGAGTACATTGAGCATATACTGTGATCTTCTGAATAAGTTTATGTGTAATAAAGAAATAACCATAAAGAAGTACAATTTCTTGGTTACACAAGAGACTCAGCATGAACTATTCACATGGCTAACAGGAGAACGAGAAAGGTAGCTGACAATCCTCAAGCAGCTTTCTCGCCATACAGAAGTGAATTTAAAAGTTAGTGTAAGGTTATGTACTGAACTAAATAGAACAAAATAATTTCTTCATTCAGGGAAATTGGGAGACTTTCCTGAGTGCAAAGCTTTTTACACTGCATATGCACTAAAGAGATGACATAATGAAGAACTGAAAATGTTATTAAAACCTCCGCTGACAGTACCAACCCAGAGACTATTTTGAGAAAGCCCCCTGGAAAAAAAAAAAAAAAATCATGCTTGAGCAGAGTCCAGGCAAAGAGAGAAGCTTGGGAGGTGTTTTACAATATGATAATGACAAATGCATCTGTCACCTTGAACAGGCATAAGGAACTTTCTCAGATACGACTAATTGGTGATGATAGATGTCTGCTTTACATGCTGACAGTTGGAGAAGCAAGCTAGCCCAGACAATAGGTTCTAGAGAATCCATCACACTCAGCACAGGACAAAGTGCAAATCCCTGCTGCAATGACTTCCACTTAAATAGAAAAAACAATGTCTCAGTGAGGAAATAAAAACAGAAATGTGAAATGACATGTTCAGGGACCTACAGCAAGACAGTGCTGTGCAGAGCCAAGAACAGAAATAGCAATTGCTAGCCTCTAGATCATTTTCCTATCTGCTGATCCCTACACTCTTTGATGATTGTGGGTCAACAACTCAAAAGTCAGAGATGTTCTTAAGGCAAAGATGTTCCTGTGTTTTGTTTCTTCATTCACACATCCATCACTATGTTTTTGGCTGGTAAAATGTCACAGATGTCTCCAAAGCAGAGTCGAAAACCAGTGAACAAATAAGAAAATTATGTGAATGAAGGCATCACATTGCTACTGCTTTTTGTTTATAGTCATAGTGATCAACAGATTGTTTCAACAAGATCTATAGTTCTGTGCCTTTTAGCCTAGGAACCATACATTTTAATCACTGTGGCCTAGAAAGACTAACATGCATCCAACTTTTAAACCCAGCTGGAGTGTCTTCAACACACTGCTGAAACATTTAAGCAACTCACTGCCAGAAGCTTGAAGGCTGCCACCATTGGTTCATGCAATGCATTTCTTCAGCACAGGATGGATGGTTCCTGGTTATGCGCCTGTATATTCCCCGTGGAAAATTTGGTCCTCGTAGTGCAGTGGACACAGTAACAAACCCACACTGCTAAATTTTTTCACTTGATGCCTAAAGTAATTGTGTACTCAGTCACAACCCTACAAAAGTTAGGAACTTATGTTTTCTTTGATATTAGGGTTGCTGCATAAGATAAGGAGTTTTATAGACACCTGAAAATGCATTAATGGGATTCTCCTCTGAAGGAGTATTATTTTTAATGTAAACACTAATTTGGGACAGCATATAGGAGAGTATTAAAACAAGATTGCATATTCAGAGGGCAAGTAGAGAAAGAAATCCATCATGAATATCCTGGGGAACACCAAACAAAGTAGGGAGGAAGGAACTCTTCAGCTTTTCTGCAGCACAAAACCAAACCAAACCAAGCAAATACAAAACAAAACAAAACAACACAAAATAAACCTCCTGCTCCACCGGCATTTCTCATCTGGATCAGGTTTTGCTTTGGCAGTGGCAGGGAGCACAGTATGAACAATTAGATGGAGGAAGAGGGAAACTCAAATCTTTGGACATTTATGATTATTGCACAGGAGATGTAGCAGCAACCATGGCTGATATGCTGTCTTACCGTTACTGGGGTCTGCTCTTCCCATGCTATTCTCCCCCAGATGTTTGTGGGAGGAACAATAAGAGGGTGAACTAAAATTGCCAGAAATAATGAGGGGAGAAGGGGAAGAGGGAGGGAGAGAGAAGGGAAAAGAGAAACAAAGAAGAGTAGGAGATGGAAGACCATAACCACCATCTGTATCCTCCACAATGGAGGGTACAGTCCCAGGGACACAAAATGCTACAGTGCAACCTCAGAATATAACACCAGGAAGTTGTGAGATAACACAGAAAGCTGGTACTAATTAAAAGATCAAGATTTATGATTTTTTGCATAATGACAGCCTGTCACAAATGAGGTTTAAGGTAACAAAAAGTTCTAAATATTGCTGTGTTAATGAAAGATATTAAAGATAATACTTGGTATTTTTTTAATGAAAAATCTCTAGTTTAATTATAAGTCTTGTGACTCTTCCTGTAAGGTTAATAGAAATCTTGTATAAATATAAAGATCACAGACTAATCATTCTGACATTTTGAAGGTCTCCATAATCCACCACTGGCTCTGAAAAAAATCTCCAAAGAGTCAGGAAAAAAAATGGTTCTGGATCAATAGATTTCATCTTATGATGTTTTTGATAGTGAAGTGTTGAACATTCTGTTTAGAGATGGATGAAAAACTGCTAGCAGAAAAAAGGAATTTGTTGAAAAGGGATGGTTCGTTAAATCTGAAAACATCTCTGGTTGAGTACCTTTTCCTGCAAAATCTCCCTTACAGTACATAAGGGCTGTGTGTGGAGCCCTCTTGTCCATAGCCAGTGGACTGCAAAGCCCAAACTGTGAAGCTGATTAAACTAGATACTCCATAATCATAAAGGCAGGAGGTGAAATGACACCCTACCAGGTTCATCAGAAGACAGACATTTCTCATAGCCTCCTTAGGAACCCCAGTCCCTCTCCAGTTCTTGGTCAGAGGGCTCTCAGGCTGACCAGTTTAAGATTTCAGAGGCTCCGCCAGCTTGCCATTTTCCTCAGTTTTGTTGCTGTTGTAAAGTCTGTGGAATTACAGAACACTGCTGGTAGCTGGATTCACCTCCTCCAACTCTAAGCAATTATTCAGGCACCTAAATCTGAGTTAGTTGTCCAGACTTTACAACCAAGGGAAAGAAGCGTGCTTTAGTAGCATGTTATTCTCTCATTGTAATGTACATTTCTAATCTATAGTATGATTTATCTGACATGTAAGTGCTTATTTCTTCCCACTAATTATTGAAACGATTGATACATCTAAGATGTTAGATGCCTAAAAATAGGAAAAATGTAGCTAGTATGCTATGCATCAATGTTTCTGAAAGAAACACTTATGAAATTCCCAGTTTGTGTGCAATATCTGAAAAATTGGCTCTTGCTCCAAGTTGGAATGGAAACAGATTTCTGAATACCCCAATTACTCACAAGTCAGGAATCACACGTTTGCATCAAGTAAGAACTAGCTCTGGGAAATGTCCATCACTGCCATCTCACCCGAATTCTGGGAGTTTAATTTTTCCTACTTGTTGGAAGGCCATCTACATAATCACTATCATTTTAAGCCTTTCAGCAGCAATATCTAGAAATTAGTGTAAGTCCAGAAAACCTATCTGAGAAATGAGTACCATATAACAAGATACTATATTTAGCCTTTCTAAAGACAATTGAAAATTGGTTTGATTTGCTCTGTATGTACCTCCAGAACAGAAAGAAAATATAATGTATATGAGGAGGCTTCTATTTTATTATGACAAGACCTAACAAGAGATAAAGAGAAGACATCAGGTAAATCCAGATGAGAAATTAGGCCCACATTCTTACAGGCATAGTGATATACCATTGATACAAACTGTCAAAGATAGCAGAAACAACTTCTCTCTGTGCCTCCATTTCAGGGCTAGAAGACTTCGAGTTATTATCTAGTCAAAAACAAGCTGTGTTTTGATTAAATATAAATACTCTATCTCAGCAGAGAGGTGAAATGTAATGGCATATAACAGCAAAGTTTTCAGACAATACATGATCTAGGACAGATATACACTGCAAAATAATGCTCAGTGGAAAAACTCAAACCAGCAGAAATCTCTTCTGGCCTTCAGACCTATAAATCTATGATATATTGATTGCATTACACTCTTCTATATTGTTTGCTACATGATTACCTTACTTGATTAACCTGCTCCTGCTTGGAAATGAGAGAGCATGGTTCCACGTCACAATTTCTCTGGTGGTAAAGCCATTTTAACAGAACCCTCCCTATCTCAATCCCTTATATTTGCCAGATCACTTACAGTTTATCTTATCTTATCACTTAAAGTTCTGATGATGTTCTTTTCCAGTCGGTCTATACTGTAAAGTAGCTTAGCAAAAAAACTTTGCTTTAAAATACATCCTGCCTACCGGAAAGTAAAGACAATTGATTTAGAACTTTGATCCAAGCAACAGGAGAGGGTCGTTTTACAAAGTGTCACACTTGAAGTCTGAAATATTGCCTACGTGAATATTGGAAGCTTCACTCATCAACATATAACATGATGCATTTCTTGATCACTCGTGAGCTACTATATTTTCCATTCACTTATCATCTTTATATTATGATGAACAAAATTAACAGACCTAGCCTTTGCTTTAATTTTATTAGTACCAAGCTAACCATTTATTACTCAGATTAGGGTGAGGATATTGGGGTTTTTCTTTAATTATTGAAATGTTATTCCTCTTGAGTAACAATGAGAACAAGCTATGGGAAACCAATGTGCTAACTGATTACAGTAAGGCATTCTAAGTGGTGAAAAACATTGGGTAGAAGAGGATAATTCCCTAGAGAAATATACTACAAGGTTAAATACTTCCATTTGAGACTGAACTGGTTTTGTAGAATGAGATAGTTCACAAAGTACAGTGATAAAAGATTCAAAATTACCTATGTAATTTATCAAGATGGCTTTGAGAATCAAAGCCTTCATTCTGAGCATCACTAAGTGCAATGCATGGCTTCCTTATCACAGTATTAGATCACAAACTCTCTGCTACCCAAACATCACATCCAGGTGGGGCTTGTGTCTGCCCTAACTCAATATAACCCACCGTGAAATCAATGAGACTACTACTGTTGACCTTAACAGGAGGCAGACTGCAGTAAAAAAGAGAGAGATGGAAAAAGTATTGATTAACCAAGCCCTTTTTCCCAGCCGAACTATGATACTACAAAAATTATCACAGTTGAAGGGGCTGCTTTTTCTGTACTGTGCTTGTCTGTACATAACAACAAGTTTGCAGTGAATATTATGTTTATTCCCATGTAAAGTTTAATTTTTAGCTAACAAACCTATTGAAGAAGTTTATGTGATCATTTTTTATTGTTTTATAGTCTTCTGTAAGTGCATTCTTAGGACACACTATCATTATAGAAACAAAGAAAGAACAACTTCTTCTCCAGCTTATGTGTCTCTAGAAGTATTGCGTTCTCTGTGTGCTTTATCAGCAAAACATTAAAAGGGCAATGAATTTAACAGTCAAAGAACAGATCTCCACAGATTTGTTTGGCCTTAAACACATTAAAATCTGTTTCAGATATAAAATTAACTAACTCTTCCTTTTCTTCAGGTAGAGTTTTAGTAGCAGTTATTCAGCTGATCAGCCACAAAAATAGTAAGAAAGAAAAGAAAAAAAAAAAAAAAAGAAAGCAAATTGCAGGTGGAACTTTCCACTAATGTTTCATGTATTTCTGGGTAGTCTTGTCAGTTCTAACTGAATTCATTATTAAAATAGAAGTTTGTTTCATGGAGAACTGATAATATGTACTGTCCCCATCATACAGAAAGAAAAGCTGAATTAGAGTTTTGAAATGAGTTATTAAGAGAAGATGAAATATGATTAAGATAGCTTCCCATTTTTGCATATGCAATACAAGATAAATGTCAGATCCACTTTCCCACTAAAGAAAATAAGTAGAAATGCATGCACTGCCATTTGTTCAAAATCTAATTATTTTGTTTGATGAGAAACAAATCTTTTCCCAGAGTGCTAATTATCACATATTTTCTTAAAGAGGAACGAAAAGACAATTTCTAAAAGAAAATTTAATGTCACAAAAATTTAAGATAGCATAGTCTTCTTCTTCATTTCAGCTTCATTAGTCTCCTTCTTTAAATATTGTTTAAGAGATTTCATACTTTAGGAAGAACTCTTCAGTCTTCTGCAATAAAACAGACTTGTTCAGATGTTGCATTAAAACACTAAAGGAAAGTGAACTCAGATGGAAATGTTAGGTTCTTGTTGTATGGAGAAGAAAGGCAAGCATCATACTGGACTGTTTAAGCAGAGGTCTAGCACATCAGAAACGCGAAGCAAATCCGTCTCTTTCCATATCTAGACTCGTTCTTCCTTGTAGCATCATATTTGGAAAAAAATATGGTTACCACCTAGAAACAGCCCAGTAAAGATCTGAAAACAATGCGACATCTAAAACATCTGAGCTACACAAAGAATCTGGTTGAGCTGTTTAACCTAAAGAAGAGAAGACTGAAGAGGAATTTGATAACAGTTTTCTAGTATGTACAAGACCACTGTAAAGAGGAAGAGGATTATAGGTACTCTTTAGTCGTGGTGTGTAAGGCAAGAGGTAATGGGTTTGTACTGCAGAATGAAAGATTCAGGTCAGACACAAGGAGAAAAAGACTAGCTTCAGACTTGTTGTTTCAGAAGTCAATAAAAACAAGTATATGGATCCCCATCACAAAATGTATAGGCTTAGTGGATACTGTCTTACGAAAGAGAAATGGACAAAGAGATTTCAAGATGGTTGCTATGTTTACTAGTCACTAGGGTGATGCATCAGTTCACTGAAAAAAGTATGCTTTCACAAGAATTATACATGGCCTTAAGTCTGAGCAGTTTTTCTAATGTTAGTTAAGCAGACGAAAATGGTTCTTTTCTTTCAATTTGCAAGTCTCAAAACACAAATCTCCTGATACAAGACAGCCCTACAACACATGCTTAAATTCCTCCCTGTTCAGGAGACCATTCAAGCAACTCAAGCATCTTTAGTTGTTCTTCTGAATCAAAGATCTGAATATGTTCTGCTTCCTGAAACATGATGATTAATGCCCAACACAAGCTTTTTCAATTAACGACAACTTATTATATTGTTATCTCTTTTTAAAAAACAAGTATATCGTTCAAGCTGCCTTTCTTATCTATGTGATTCTTGCCATCTGCTGGCAGATATTTTATGTTGTCAGTTTGAAATGCACAAATTACTTGAAGTTAAGGAAAAATATTTAAGAAAAATGTTAAAAGCTGTATTAGTAACAAGCCTATATTATATGCAAATATTGGGTATTAATGTTGTGTATCAAAACCTTTCAGATATTCAGATTAAAGCACTTAAATACAAACTTAACATAGTACATATTCTATATTACTAAAGGAATCATTATAATATAGTATCTAATCACTGGAAGAAATTCTACAAATGGCAAACCAGTAGTAAATCAGTTACTTCACCTACAGATGAAATGTAGTCATTCAATTCCATACAAACAATATTGCACAAAAGAGATGGCCTTGCTGGGGTTGCCTTTTTAAGTAATATTGATGTTGAATAAGAAGGAGTTCAGCTCATACAGAAACAGAAATACCAAAGAATATCTGGACCTTGAGCTTTACTAACCTTCGTGTTTAAGTGCATGGATTTTAAGAAAGGTTGCATATACAGATAGGTTCTCTTTTCAGTAGCATTTAAAAACTAAGGAGCACCCTTGCTAACATTTCACATTATTAATGTTTAAGAGCAATTCACATACCTGGTTTTAATGTTTTGATTGCCACGGGGGTGGTATTATTCCACAGTCCTTCCCATACCTCACCAAACTGACCAGATCCTAATTTTTTCAACAATTTCAGAGATCGTCGGTCTATCTCCCACTGATCGACAGTTTTATATGATAAATCAAAAGTAGTAGGAATTTGTACCTGGTAAAAGAAAATAAATAATACAGTAACTGAGACTTCTAGTATTTTTTCAACAGCATATACAAGTCATTGTTAACTATGTCATGTAAAGTCACAACTGATATACTGTTTCCTTAGAGCACACACACACAATAAAGTAAGCTGAGAACATAAAATACAGCCCACATCCTGCATACTTTTTGTTAGAAATAAGAAATACTCTAAAGAAAATATTCTGCCATTAAAATTAAAAATTAGAAATCATCCCTCTAGCAAGCTTTTTGAACAATGACGTATTGCTTGCCTGAACCTTGTGGCTTTGTCTCAGTAATTACTTATGGACAGCTAGAGTTATGAAGTTGGAGATTTCATCTCCATATACATTTACAAAAAGGTATTCATAAATTATGATTTGGCATATTTTCTCCTCCAGCCACACAATGATTTGTTCAAAATGGCATGGTATTTTATTATTAACATGTCAGCTTCAACAATGAAACTGTAGCACTACCCAGAACTTCCTGAAAATAAGCAGATCATCACCATTTTGAAATGGTAGAAGCACATATGGGGTTAACACCTTCTGACTGATATCTGATGAGTTAGCTTACAAAAAATACTTTGCACAATGTAGCATCCACTCTTACCTTTAGGCATGGCTTTCCAAGCACCACACAGAGGCCATCACTGTTTTTACTGTAATAGTCAACAAACTCATTCAGAGTTTTAAAAGTTTTCCTTCTGGTTAGGAAAAAGCCTCCTTCATCCAGCTTTCTGATCCTGTAGTGCTTCACAGATTCACCATCAAAAACTAAGAAGATTTAAATATATTAAGTTTCCAGGAATTATAGCAGTGGTACAATATAGCTTATGGCCAAACTGTCATAATGTTCCTCATAATGTTCCTAAATGTATCTGTGAGGACCTTAAAATAGATTATTTTCATTTCAGAGATGACAATAAAAAATCTCTTTCAAACGAAAGCCCACTGTTCAGACAGCTTAACGTACCTAGTCTATCGGTCTTCAACCATTCAGGTTCAGAGATTCTTGCTTGCACCATAAGAACTGAGGCAAAAATACATAAATATACCTTCTGTGAGGCAGCTCATATTTTCCATCTTCTGGGACACCAAAAACAGCCAGGAGCATCTAATTCACAGCAGTCATTTAATCAGTTTTTAATATTTCATTTATCAGTGTTAACATTCAAAACAGCAGCTGCTGGGCTAGCAGGCATTTTAGAGCAAACAGATATACCCTCCACACGGCCATGATTCTCTGAAAAGCACTCGCATCTTCCATGGAGCTTATTGAATTCTGTGCATGCCTGGTATATGTAAAAATCAGGCCAATAATGCTCTGTTTTGAGTAGCTGATGACTCCCTTTCCATTGAAATGTGTTTTACTTTAATTAGTTCTTTCCTGATCATCAAGACTTTTCTCTCCTCACCTCATGTCATGACACCTGAAGTGTCCTTCCCTGTGACTGTCCGAGCTTGCCCGTGAGGTAGCAGAAGGAAGGCTGGGCCACGGCATGCTGGGGTTAGACCTGGACCAGCAGCAGGACAGACACAGACAAAAAAATGCCCTGTCACTCACCTGGTATGTTATTTAAGGAATACTAGGCTTGTAATTGCCATTTCTGATGGCTCTGTCATATATGGTTTAGAGCAGTGGTCTCTAAAGCTGAGTGCGTGCAAGCCAGGGAGTGCACAAGATAATCCACTGGGGTGTGGGAAAAAAGGGGGGTTTGTACCATTAGTAAATAAAATAAAATAAATCTTTAAAAAATACAGTTTATTTCATCTTTGTCCCATGCTTTTTTTTTTTTTTTTTTTTATGGTCTATAATGCACATAATTTATTAGTGCAGTAGTACATGTATATAATTTACAAATAAATAAGCAAATAAACACATATCGGGGGTGAATGCTGAAAAATCTTTTTACTGGTTGGGGTGCACAGTCAAAAAATTTTGGACATCCCTGGCTTAGAGATCTCCTTTACAAAGGAATATCAGCAGCAGCAATGGCAGGCTGAGCGGCAGCAGAGAGAGCAGTTCTGAAGGGCTGGAAAGGGGATGTGGTCTCTCACGTGGTGTGTTATTTAGCACGACACTCCATGACCGAGACATCTCCGTCCATTTCCGATGGGCAACGGAGAGCCTATGTCACATAGTGAAGGGTAACTTCAGCTCCTGTCAGAGGGGTTATCCCAGCCTCCATTTAATGAAACAACACAGTGCTTTTCCATGATGAGTGAGGAGAGAGCTCACAGGGGGAGGTGGATGCTCCAGTTGCCATCCTGGTCCTCATCACCCAACATTACACCTTTCTAGGCCAGGTGGCTCCTTCCACACCCATCGATTTGGGACACTACCACTACTGTCCCCTTCTCAGGGCCCTCATGCAAGATGAAAGTCTGAAAAGCAAAAGGGAGGCATAGGGGAAAGGCCTTCTGCGGTTTACCTCTAGTACACCTTTTAGTAGCCAAAATTCTCAAGATACTCAATTTAGTCATGTTGACTAGTGGCTACTCTTAGTTTAATAATCCAGTGGAAATATTTTTCAATCCTAGAAGCAGACTCAGTCTAAAAAAATGTTATTTCTCTCCCCTGGAAACATTATAGCTGATAGATCCTTGATATTGTACCACTGCATGAATTTTGGCAATCACTTTGGTTATACTAACAAACTACATATTGTACATAGAAAAAGTTATAGAAAATTATGGGTTGCATGCAATTAACAAAGCTGATATAAAGTATAATTTCTCTCACTATTTAAGTGATTAAAAAGAAAAATCTCTCCTTCCTTAAGTACCGTCATGAATGAGCAAATATTTTTCTACTCTACTATGCGATTGTCATCCCGGGCCACCAGAGGGCATACAGGAGCTGCTGGCAACATCTGGAGATTTCGTATCTGCCACAGGTAATATTTTGAGAGCTGATTTACCGATTTACAATTCTGCATGAGGATCAGAAATAAGAATATTTGTAAATATAACTCCATAGTATAAAGATAGTTACATCACACTTTTCAAATGCCATTTCTTTTTAATTTAACACCTCATAATTAGTATTTTTTTAATTATAAAATGCATGTATATTTTTGTGAAGTATCATTTGGAAATGGGGCTGAAGCAAAATGAAGGAAAGAGTAATTCAATGATAACAGACTGGAAATGTGATGGCTTTTCCAAAGCTCACAGTACAATGCATCTGACCGAATGAATTGCTATTTATGATGAATAAAAGGCCAACAGGATGACTGTGTTAATCCAGTCTCAGTTGCATATCACATGTGATAGTAGTTTGACTGTCTACTTTATTTATTAGCAGCATTATAATTATTTGTGAAGCAGCTAATGTTAATGCAAGAGTTGGTTTGAAGGATGTGCTATAATTTCTTAAATAAGCCTTATGATTGGCAGTATACAGGTCAGGCAGTGATGTGTGTGGAGAATCTGGAGAAAATTTCTGCGCTGATACCATCTTTGCTTGTCATAAGTGGCTGAGATTAGTGCAGTATTTGACAGGGGGCTGTTTACTGGTACCCCAGGGCTGAGTCTGGCTGTACGAGTCCTGCACCGCACACTCGCAGGGCTGCAGCGTGGTACAGTTCCTCTCCCCAGTACAACACAGAGCACGTGTCCCTCAGGGAAGAGCTAGCCATAACTCCCTTAGCGCTTCTAGTCATCCCTACATCCATGCCAGGACAGGATCTCAACTTCAGCTTCACACATTTTGACAGCAGCTAGGTTGGAAGGCTGCAGTGGCTTTCTTCTCGACTTTAACAGAGGCATTCCCCTCTCCCTGCTTTCCATCTTCATATGGTTGGGCCACACAGAAGCAGATTTTTCCACCCCAAGAATGAGAATCAAATAATTTACTACTCCTTTCCTAGGGCAGCAAAATTGAATTTTATGGTGGCATCAACAGGGTCGACATCTTCACCAAATGAATCATGGATACACCACGGTACCGTTACCACCAGTGTCCCAGCATCTCTCCTGTCAGCAGTCCTCACCCAGCACTGGCAGTGCGGCGCTGCCGGCAGGAGCTGTGCTTGGTCTCCATGCCCAGGGTGGATGTGGGAGGAGGGTGGCTTATGAGATCACCCTCACCAGCACAGAACGGGTGCAGGGGCTGCTCTGAAATCGTTCTCCTGCTACGGCCATGATTTTGCCACTCCTATCAGTCTGCTGCCTTAAACTATAACCTCTTTTTTCCTATGCTGAAAGCTAATCTGGCCTAGAGGAAACCACATAATCTTTTTTTAGGAGCAGGGAAAAAAAAATGGAAGAAAACACAAACCATTTACATTGTCATTTAATGCAATCAGTCTTTCAGATACCATTATTCAGTGAGGGGGGAAGTAGAGAGCCTCCTGCTAACATTGGCAATGACACTCAATTAAGCTGAGCACATCTAAATTATGGCTTTTAATTAAAAAGAGGCAATGTCTAAGATGGCACCAACATGTTTAAAATTTAATACATTTCACACCAGATGCTGGAGTCATCAACATAAAAATCTGTCGACAACATGTGCATTTTTAAAATGGGAAAACCTATTTTTAAAATGTCAAACACTTTAAAATGATAGCAACACATCTCAGTGGCCTATCTGGTTTGATATGCTTTCCATTTAACTATTCATAGCTGAGAAAAACCTTTCTGAACACGACTTTTTGATTTAAATTTAAATAGTCATTTTTCATCCAAATTTACAAATTGTGAGTTTGCCCATCAAAGCAAGTTAAAAGTGAAAAGTGTCATTTTAATGAAAGGTAGGGTTTTTTTTTTCTTTTTTCCTTTTTTCTTTTTTTCTTTTTTTTTCTTTTTTTTTTTTTTTTCCTGAGGAGATCCATTTGTCTCCCTCATTAACATTAAGTCTCTTATACATTGCCATATGGGTACAAAATCAAGCATGAAAGTCATAAAATCAGTTTATGGGTGCTTGGGTAAAATTCTCTCTTCCTTTTCTATTTTTTATACTTTTTAGCTTTATTACACTTAAATGTTAGGCTGGACAGAGAGTTACAATATTTCCTTAAAAACCTTAATTCTGAAAGCTAGTCATTATGATCTGCTCTGGAGGGCAACCAAAACAGCAATAACAGGTAGAGCAAACCCAACCAGTCCTACAGAGCATGGGAGTTTGGGAGTCTATTATTCCTGCACTGAAAAAAAATGGAAACAGAAATTAGAGATATATTCCAAAATATCAGGCTGTGACTTCTCATCTGTCAGTATATCAGCTACCATGGAGATAGAAGCTGTCCAAGACCTCTTAAAAGAAATACTCCTGAATCACTACCCCTCAAGAACACACTGCTTTTCTACCTTAGCTTTGAGCATCTCGTAACTCCTCCTGATGGAACAAAGAGGAGAGTCAGAAAAACTGCCTTCTCCATAGCATCTGGTGGACTAAACAACCTTTCTTCCAATTAATTCTCCCCATAGTACCATCCACTTCATCATTTGCTTTAGAATGCACTAGCTCTCCCAGAAGTAGACATAAGTAATGAGATTATGGACATACAATGTCTGGACCATTATGTGTACTATTAGCTTGGAAGCAAAAAAGCTTGCACAACACAAACAGACACCATTCAGTCAAGCCTGTACAGTAAGCAGCAAATAATATTTAGCTCTTCAGGATGAAGTAGCATGTCGAGGCTAAATTACGTTCAAGTCTGGGAAGCTGCTAAAAGATCTAGCAGAGCTGGTACATCATGTCATTAATATTCACTGTCTACAGACTGCTTCAGAGTTTATTCTCTTTCTTTGCCTAAAAGAGCACAAATGTTTAATAAATCTGAGATGACACATATATACATGCATACATGCTCGGAGGACAACTCATGTTTGTGCATGAAGGAGGGCTGTCTCCTGTAGCTGGAGCCTTGCCTCTACATATATTATGTTCTTCAGCACCACTCTTCCCTTCCTTCATCAAACAAACCAGCAGGGAAGAAATCCACACCGTTTCATATCTTGCTGTTACCAGCCATCAACAACTCTCCTCTTCCCAAATAAGCTTATACAGAAACCTGGAAAATGTCTACCACAAGCTTTTATAATTTAATTAAATATACTAAATCAGATAGAATATAGTTTCTATCCACAGTTTGTAAGGAAAAAATTAAACAGCAGCATCAAACGATGATCTCATCCTATCACAAATGCTGGCCTAATATTTATTTTCATTCTCTTGAGTTTTTCTCTGTGGCACTTCATAGTTTAAATAAGGTACTGCTGCCTTGCTGTTAGAGAATTAGCTAGGATGCAGGGTGAAGAATTAAGATTTTGAATCTTTCCTAGAAGGCTACAGTTGGAGAATAATAAACTGCATTTCCACCCCTAGGTGCACAAGCACAAGATTTTCCATTGGTTTTTAGTAAGGTGTCATGTATTCAAGTGCCAGGATTAAGCAGATAATACAGGTCTATCTATCCTTCCCTGCATAACGACACGCTATTATCGGTCCAGCCCAGTCCTTGGATGAAATCAGTTTGCTGATGAACACTTGAAGGAAGCTGAAAACACGCAAGACAGGGATGTTGGCATATAGAAGGAAACCATTTTGAAAGGTCTGCAGCCATAATACAATCTTTGGCTAAAAGGGTGCACGCACAGGGGTCAGTTCAGTCACAGTTTGGGAGCAATCTGATTCCTTGCTGATGTTAGTTTTCATGTCAGCGCATCTTGGCAAGAACAAACTTCCCTGAGGGCAAACTGAAGAGTATGGAATTAATTCTCCCAGAACTGTAAATACCATATTAATTCCATAAACTTCCCTGTATTTCATGCCACAGGCAACATATATTTCTTTGTCTTGGCAACAAAAAGCAACCCTCCCATTACCACAAGATGTTGTAGCTACACCCTTTCCTTACAATTCAGAGAGAGACACCAACAATGTGTCAAAAGTTCATTAAGCTGCTTACTGTGTTTCTGTGTAATGGTCGGAAGGTGACTGACACATAAACATCCAGGCAGAAGAGGAGTCAATATGAAAGAATTTGGTTATGCACAAGGTGTCTCTTACTTTACTGACATAATTCTGCACATGACAACTTATGGTCTATTCACAAACATCAAGAGTCTTTACTGGCATATGGAATTTTAAGGCATTAAGAAATTTGGGTGTATAGCCCTCTTGTCTCAGGGTCAACATTATACTCTTGACTCACACTTGTATGACAAGTTTGATAGAAAATGTTCACAGAAAACAACCAGTGAACAATCATGTTCACTATCTAATATGGCAAATATCTATGACCTGAAAAAGATGACATATACATATACGTAAGTAAAATTACTATCAAATAAGTGTCTTTATTTGATTAGTCTTCTGGATTCAAATAAAGGACTTTAAATACATTTCAAAACCCATCATCGTCATAAATCTAACTTTTTACTGATGTTTACACCTAGCTTTTCAATGAAATATGACAAATTTGAAAGTATAGCTTTGAAGATCTTCCTATCATTTTGCCCCTGAAAACAAACAAGTACAAACCTAAATGTGTGCTCTAGCAGAAATCTCATTTTCTTAAATGGCAGATGGCCAACATGGTTTGATTTTTATTTTGTGTACTAATCAGAACAGTAGAGTACAACCGTAATGTATTTTTTGGAATTTTAATCATGAAAATAGTTTCTATTTTAAGGCAGCTGGAGCACTGGAAGTACTAAACATAAGACAGCTAATTTGTGTTCTGAGCATATTGATAGAAAAAGCCTATAAAATAAATGTTAGTAAAAACCCAAATTACTCTTGCCAAGTTTTCTTTATATATCTTCTGGGAAAGAAATATTAGTATGAAATTAATTTCATTTTCATGCACATAGTTTATCATTCTCAAAAATTAAAAAGTCCAGATCACCTGAGAAATTTTTAAAACATTGATGAAGATGTAAAACTAGAATATACCTGAAAGAGAGTATTCGCCTTTTTGACTTTCACTTTCTCGGATTAGGAAGGCTCCTGCCTGGTTTCCAGGGTATGACAGTTGTCTCTCGGCATCTGCTCGTTTGGTTGGGCCAAAAAACCACCTGAACAAATAAAAGACATTAATTTTACCAGTCAGTGAAACATACCAGGAAGACAATTTAGCTTTTATAAACATGCTGCATATTTACTAAAAGATAATCTCTGCTATGCTAATTAAATTCCAATAGCACGGGGGAAAACAGCCAACAAGAACTACACAACAAATTTATTGCTAGAAAATATTGCTTACACATTTGAGTGAAATCTGGATTTTACTGCTGATGGAAAGTCCTACTGATTTCAAGGGAACAAGAATTCAAAAGTGACAGACTGGCCTTGTCCCAGGAAAAATTCACCAAGAAATTTTGCCAAGGCTACTGTGGCAGAAAGTGATGCCAATCCATTGATGCCACTTGACCTACGCCGAGGTGCAGGTATGTGCTAACATTCCGACAGCTTAAAAGTCAAAGATCCCCAAAACTGCAGGAGGGGTCTCAGGTTCCAAGAGGTAAACCACCCTGCAGCCTTCCTCATTCCGCTGCCACATCGATATCTCGATACAAGTTACTGGCAATTTTTCAGCTCTGCTGCTGTTAGACAAACAAAACTAATATGCCCCTCAAGTCACTGCAAACATCTCAACATCCTTGTTCTGTAACAGTCTACTCCTATCTATGCTTTTTAAAATATATTTTTCCTCTCTCTCTAAACTCCGTAGTTTACAAGGACTTGTTCAAGCAATAGTTTTAGTTTCCTCCTCTGAAGGTACTATTTAGCTCTTTTGCTGCTTGTGCTGAGTGTAAATTAAATGGAAATAAGACTTAGATGAGTCAGCATTTTCAACTGAGGTGGCTTTCAGCTTCCTTCCAACAAACATACAAAGCTCTTTCCAAGATTAGCCCCACCCCTTATTTGAAGCAAATGGTGATAAATACTTATCACATATGCCATATACTCATAGAAGAACTCCTTTTAAATTAATCATAGCTAAACCTATTATGCAAACTTTTAAGATAAATCAATGTATCGCATCACAAGTTGCCTATTCAGCTAACTACTTGATTTGTCAATTACTAGTGAAAAGTACAGGAGGAGTCATCAACAAACTACTTTAGTATCTGTAAGGCTTGTAATCACCACGAGGAATGGAGGAAATAAATGAGAACATTGGGTGACACCTTGGCTGAGCAAGCATGAGGAATGAAAAATGGCTTTGTATGAATAACGAGGAAATAAAAAGACACAAATACAGACGGTGCTAACCTGCACTGAATATGCTTCGTTAACAAAAGAAAATGAAATCAGGATATTCTGGACTGCATTCCTGTCCTCTGACTTGAAGACAATTTGGATAAAATAGGCCTTGACACATATTTGGCAAGGAAAGGAATCGCATTAGAAAGTTGGAATGTATTAGTAATAATTTTAATTAGTTGAACATGTTAATTAATTCAACTAATTAAATAAATTAATTCATTAATTAAACTGTAGAAAACTAACTAATCAATAAATGGTCAAATCCTTGACTGAGGTTCTCATCAAAGGAATGAGAGGACAGAGTACAAGTTCAACTCTATTCAAGTCCCAAAGAAATTTCATCTACCGTAAAAACTGAATTAGAACCTTTCTGAAATTTCTAAATACAACTGCTTTAAGAATAACATCTGAAAACTAATAAACTATATGATCTGAAAAAAAGTTTAACTGATATTTTTCTCCTTGATCTATAAGATATCGCTTGGTTATGTCCAAAGTGATTGATTCTCATAAGAGTGTATAAGAAAAGGTGTTTAATTTTGTGTCTCTTTTCTTCATAGGTTAAGAGGATAGCATCCTCTCAAAAGGATTTCATTTTGTACCAAAGCCAAAAGAGCTTCCAATTAGCAAGGTTGAGTTTTATGTTCTGGATAGTCAAAGTATAGTCTTTACATGACACAGTATCTGAACATACACTGCTAGTAGCTCATATTGCTAAAGCTAAAAACATGAGCACTAATACAATGTAAGCAACAAGATGAAATTGTTGGTTTATTTTGGAAATACAATTTAAAACAGTATTACACTTGCATATGTAAGATCATGTCTACAATACAAAATAGGATTTGGGGAAAAAAAAAATCCACAAGTGCATATTGTATTTAGGCATATGTATCTGTTCCTTTGACTTCAAAATATTTCAAATTATATATTTATTTTTCTTAGGTTGGAAAAACTTCATTTAAATCAGTATGAATTTAACATTAAAGATTATATGGAGGGTATGTAATATGTAGCCTCTGACTCCAGATAAAGTTAGCAGTTAAAAAGATCCTGACTTGCAAAATAAGATAATTAGAGTAACTGTATTTGAGAAGATAAGTGTAACTGAAGCAATTATTATGGAGAGTGAAAAGTGGACACATATTGTATATTACCTCATTTGCCTGACTTTATATGATCTGATTAAAATGTTTCAGAAAAATATAATGAAATTTACTTTTAATAGCATTTGAAGATGCGATTCTTAGTTCAAAGTCATTGGGTTTACAATAACAATCATACAGTACCAAAAGCAATAGTGGTTGTGAAAAAATCACCCCTTAACCTCAAAGCAAATAATTTAATTTGTTATTCACTTTTTTAACAAAAGCACATTCAAATTTAAAGTACTAATTCCATTATAAATGGAAGTTTAAATTCCTTTTATAAAGCGTGAAGGGCTTATTTCAATTTCTAGTGATTGAACTTATGCTTCAAAAGGCTTAATATTTTACTTAATCCAAAAGTGTGTATTTTAGAGGGAAAAAAAAATGGTAATAATGAATCAAAGCAGTTGCTCAACATGAGATATTATTCTGTGGGATAGGAAGGTCAGACCAAAATAACACCCAATCCTTAGTAAATCTATTAGGTTTTTACAGCTCAAAGTTAGATGGAGGTTTTGAAACAGAACACTTGGAAAAACTAAAACATCAAGCACCATCCATTGCACAAGTTACTTAACTAGCACGTTCTCTGATTTCAGTGTGCTATATTGGCACCAGACAGTTCAGGAGAAGGATGAATTAGCAATTCATACACAGTTTGATTCTGAACTTTAGCTCACAGCCAGATCACTTTAGGTCACAATTATCAATGCAGGATCAGCAGACTACCAGGTATGGCACAAATGAGTGCATTTATACTTGGGCCTAAGTTTCCATTTCTAGCAGGAGCTCTCTGGTTAGCACAGCAGTCATGCTCATCTGTCAATGAGACCCAGGAACATGCTTTCTTGGCCAGCACTGCATCCAACGCCCCATTCTTTTTCCCTTTTCAGTGTAGCAAAAGCACTCTGGGTTCTGCTCTTGGGTCACAACAACCCCATGGAATACTACAAGCTTGGGGAAGAGTGGCAGGAAAGCTGCCTGGCAAAAAAGACCTGGGGGTGTTGGTCGACAGCCGGTTGAACATGAGCCAGCAGTGTGCCCAGGTGGCCAAGAAGGCCAACAGCATCCTGGCTTGTATCAGCAATGGTGTGGCCAGCAGGACTAGGGAAGCGATCAGCCCCCTGTACTCGGCACTGGTGAGGCCACGACTCAAGTGCTGTGTTCAGTTTTGGGCCCATCACTACAAGAAGGACATTGAATGGAACTGGAATGTGTAGAAGTGGTGCTTAGGGACATGGTTTAGTGGTGGGCTTGGCAGTGCTAAGTTAACAGTTCACTCAATGATCTTAAAGGTCTTTTCCAACCTAAACAATTCTATGGATGCCAGATCTGCTTTTTGGGGATTATTTCTGGCAGCTTCCTCAAAATCTCTTGTTTCCACCATCCTTCATAGCTCTCAGAAACCCCTTCATTAAAAATTTCAGGCTACTTCCAGGTCACTTCTGGCCACCATATGTAGGAGGACTTTGGGGACAGAAAAAATGACCGTTATGTAGGTCCATAACAAACACAATTCTTACTTGGTGCATATGATGCCCAATAGTAGAGTACCAGTGAAGTTTGTTGTGGTCATTCAGAGTGTAGTGATCCCATCTGTATTGGTCATCAATTCCACTGGCAGGTTTTTGACCACAGGATCAACCGCCGATGAACACATGTATCATAGCAGGCTTTGTCATGGGAATTTCCCTGGCTGTAACAGTATCATTGCTGAGGCTTATACTCCTATCCTATGATCCTTTTCTTCCAGCAAAGAAGGTGAATGGTGGTCATTATTCTCGAAGGGCAATTTTTTTAAGAAACAGAGATCATGTCACCTATGCTCACCTCTACATCCCCATTCAGTCCAGCTTGAATCAAAATGGAGTCATGAGTTCAACAGAAGTTGATGGTGTCACTTGGCTCCATCACTGCCTTCGCTCAGAAGCCCTCTGTCCTCCAGGTTGCAATGCACTGCTGACCTCTTTCTAAATGCCAAAGCCTCATTTATCTGGGTCTGTTCTTTGCATCCTTGTGCTTTGCTACATAAAAATCTGCTGAGTAGTTCTACTTCTGCACTTTTTTTCTTATAGCAGGAAGATATGGCAGGAACTTTTTATTTGGAAGGTGGAAGAGAGGAAGAGTAACATGGGCCAAGGGTATTGCATGCTCCATAGCTGTGGACAGAATCACTAAAGCAAAGAAAGATAGGGAGGCAAAGTTTTGCAATACTGTACCACTGGCAAAGTTTCCTGTGCCTGGCAACATGTCTAGAAGAAAATAAAACCCCAGTGGAAAAAACAAAAAAATCACAAATATCCCCATCCAAAAGAATATGCAAAATGAGTTTCCTTTCTTTCCATTTTGTTCCCTGCCATTAATGTAATATCCCCTTCCGATCATGTCACTGTCATCAGTGCAATACACTCATTCGAGGTAGAGATTGAAGATTTAACAGAGGATCTCAACTAATCTGGGAACTACAGGATCTTTTTCTCTCCTGAAATTAATTCTATCCAACACCCAGAGTTAAACCCAAGCAAAAGGATTCCCAGCCATGGTCCAGGTGAAAAAACTCATAGGGGAAACACTTTTTGTCAGCCCACCATTCCTTGGATAGCTCTTTTACAGCCCCCACTCCTCTCTTACACTGGAGCTTTATGCTTGGTGTCTCCTAAGTCAAAAACACCCTAACTCCTAGCTCTAATGCAAGGTGTGTGCTGAGCCTTAGCCAAAGCCCCCCAGTCATGGGCCAGACAAAACACTTTAGGACACGTCTTTCTGTAGACTCAACTTTTCTTGAGTAGACCCTTGCAACTTTATTCAGAATGGAGCTCTACGGTTTCTCTCCCTCCTAACCCTAAAACTAATTCAAGTCCTAATACTAACTGCAGACCTGGTTGGAGCCTTAGCCGAAGACCTCCCCCCAGCCATAGGCCACATGAAAAATTTCTCAAAGGTTAAGTCTTTCTGCAGCTTTGGTCTTCCTTGAGCAGTTCCTCAGCAGCCATAGTCACACTGGAGCTCTAGGATTCATCTCTCTCTTAATCCTAATCCTAGGCACGGGCTGACCTCTGCCAAAGATCCTCAGTCATGTCAAATGAACAAGCAACAAGGCATGGGCTAAGTCCCATGGAGGGAGAGCCCTTGGCATGGGCCAGACACAAAAGTCCTAAGAAGACAAATCTCTTTGCAGCCTCAACCTTCCTTGTATGGCCATTGTGCCACCCACCTCCAGCAGGAGCTCTAGTATTTGCCTTTCTCCTAACCCAACCTCTTGCTTTTGCATTGGAGGAACCACAGCCAAAGACCCCCAAACATCATACAGGTGAAAAACCTGTTACTGGAGAAATGTTTTGGCAGCATATTCTTTCCTTGGGCAGCCCCTTTGAAGCTTTACTCCAACAGAAACTCTAAACTCATGTTTAAGAACGCTGTGTGCATCCCCCTTTGGGATGTGGATAAGATCTTCATCACCAAGCCAAACACCAGCTCTGAATTAACAGCTACAATCTTTGGCTTTCTTGGAAATTTCAGCAGATCCTTCACTGCTCTTTTGTTATCCACAGTCAAGACCAGCACAGAAAATGATGTGGAAATTCTGACTATGTCACCCGTTTCCATTAGGGCTCACCAAAGCACAGCTTCCCGCTTTTGTCCTCTGCCTTTACTTAGACTTAATATGTACAGAAGCAAAGTCAGAATTAGCTCCACAACATCATATCCGAAGTGACTGAATTTCCTTTAATAACTAGCTCTAACTGGGAAGAAGGGAGATTATTTCAATTTCTCATTCAAGTTGCAGGACACTGGAGGTAAGCTAAGGCTAAAGGCAGAGGTCTGTGACATACTCTGAATTTTGTGAATGCCCAACTAAAAGCGAAAATCCTGAGGGCTGAGTCAGCAGTAGGGTATAGCCACATATAGAAACCATGATCATTACAATAGGAATGAGGGGGGAAGAAAGGGGAGAAAAACTGCTGAGAAGGACTACATGGCAAAGTCATTCAAAGAGTATGGAGGCATAACAAAAGAAATAGCAGGAAATCAGTCACATGAAATTTATTTTCAAAAACACTGAAGACATTAAAATGGACATCATGATCCTATCCTGGATCAGCACTTTGTGGCATAAGGGCATCTCACTTCTCATTTTTCGTAAGTGCTTGCAACTGGGATTTACCCCCTCATGTTAGGGTAAGTCTCGATACTGCTAAATCTCAGCAGTCAGGAGGGTTTGTAGCAATTCCTGTGGCTCCCGACCAGAACTCTCCATTACAGAAGAAATGATAATGACCAACAGGTTAGCTGGCCCTCCAGTACATTGATTGGATTGCGTTAACTGTGTCTGTAGTGCTAGGCTATAAGGAAAATAAAAGATTTCCTAGACTAGGAAGAGCAAAGAATTACTGCAATTAGAGCAAAAATCTTGGGTGAGGGCAAAGAAAAATAGATACTGTATATATTGAAACCAAATACATCCTGGTTTCTTCTGGAATGCAGAAAGCTTGTGCAATAGCTAAAGCAACTAACAAAAAGCTTCAATAGTATATAAATCGTACATTTTAAATGTCTCAAAATCTACAGTCATAGGAAGCTGTAGCTGCAAAGTCAAGAACTCCAAAATTAGGAGATGGCAATATTAATATTGCTTTCATGGCATCCACTCAGCCATTTTCAGGAAAATCCAGTATGATACGATCTTTAATTACATGGCCACATCTACTGTTTCCTACAGTGTTAATACAAATGCTGCTCACTGAATAGTTAGCCTCTATTTTGTTTTGCCACTGTGCAGATAGAGTTTATTTACCATTCATTGTTTAGTCTCTGCTCTCAATACAAGTTATAAAATTACATGAATGGCTAATTTCCTAGCAGCCTCTATTACAGTGTTCATGACTATAATATCCAAATGCTTTACAAACATTCATTAATTTCTTTTTGTGGCACTTTAGCTTGTCAAATATTTTTTACAGTGGAGAAACATCACAGAAAGGGACTAAGGCAATGAGATATTATTATAAGCATTTTCTACTAATTTTGGAGGTCCAATTTGAAATGCCTAGGGCCTACCTTTCAGGGAATTTAGCATCGTACAGCATGTAGTAGTTTATTCAGAGAGCAACAGCTGCTAACTTCTGTGTCACAGAAGACAAGGAGAGATGCATGGAAAGCTAAAGACACAGAGAAAGAGAGACAGAGAGAAATCCTCCAGGGTCTTATTCAATTACTTTCATCATATGATTATCCTGTGATCACTACCCTTACTCAGCACATGGAAACCTGAACAGGCTTGCGTGCGCCACTCTCCACTGCCGTCATCCGTGCCGGACAAAGAGGGCTGCTGAGCCAGCTTTTAATCCATGCCAGGTTTGCAGTCTGCTGTGGGTAAACATTAGTGCAGAAGCAGGGACAGAAGTTTACCAAGGGCGCCACCAGCACCTGCGCTGAAAGGAAGGCTCCAAGTACTTGCTGGGCTTTCCCAAAATAGCAAAAATACAGATTGCAGCTGTGAAATTCTAATTCGTCTCTTCAGTTACCACACATAAAGTGCAATTTTACTTTCAAAGGTTTGGTTAGTTTGAAGCAAATTTTTCTTAAATAGCAAAAAAGCACGTGCTTTCAATATAGCACTCTCTCCTACCAAATATCAAGCCCTTCCTCCTGTGCAAGCAAGTGCATGCACAAAGGATTTCTCATATTGTTCTGAGCCATGTTTTTTGCTTTCAGGGAGAGAAAGAGGCAGCCTGTGCCTGGTATCAACCCTGGAAAATTCACACCTAATCAGGTAAAGCCTGGAAACATTGTAAGCAACTAAACAAGCTCTTGTGATAGATAGGCTGCCTTAATTATAAGACTAATGAAGTAATATCGTTTCTCCAAGAGCTGACATTTCAAGAAATTAGGAAATATCACTGCAAAGATGAAAGCCTTCCAGATATAACATAGTTAAGAAACAGATGTGCTTTACAAATGATGAACTGCGTGCGAGAAGGAGAGCGTGGGAGATGAGCACTGGCTGCTTCAATTTTCCCTTTATAGTCTACAGTGAAGCCGATGACAGCATTGGGAAGAAAAAAAAATCTGTAGTCAGGCTAAACCATGAAGATAAAAACTTGCAAAAGATTCCTTTCATGAGCGTTTTCAAAAACACAAGCCTTCCCAGATATGGCACAAGAATCTACATAGTGAAAGGTCCAGGACTGCTCTAGGATTTGCAGACTTGCCCTGTGCAGAGGCTGGAAAAGCTAAGATTGGCTTTCAGGTCCTTTGGAAACAGAGCCCTGACTCCTTACTTCCTTCTACAGGCTCGCCTGGGATCGTTTTTAATGTTGTCTATCTCTCGTTGTTATTTATCATCAGATACTGAAGGATGCATGGGACAAGGACAAAATTTAAGAGGAAGGAATTTAAAGCTAACGATAAAAGAATGCATAGGACACTGCAGGAGGGAGGGAGAAAACAGGGCAGTAAAAATTCAAAGCAGAGGGGAACGTAGAATATTATCAAGCAGATGGAGGGAGAGAAGGGAGAAAGTCAGACTTAACAGGCAACAGTGAAGAGAAAATAAAGACAAGACAAAATTGAGGACTGCATTTATTGCCCGAGGGCTATAACCTGCTGCTGCCCGAGCTGCTGCACCTGCTCAGCAAATGCTGGTTTCCAGCTCATCCTGCTCCTGCAGGGCATGTATCTTTGGCAGCGATTTCAGTCCTACTTGGGGACACAATTTCACAGAATACCTCTTGAAACAATTTCACGGACTAACTCTCACTGTAAAGATTGCTCTCTACAGATCTTTTCCCTTTCCCTTTCTTATTTCATCACACTGCTCATGTTTGTACTGGCCAAGAGAATACTTTAACATTCATTTGCATAATGTATTTATTGACTAGAGGTCACCGCTAAATGTACTGGTTTAAACCTTGCTCATGAAAGTAGCATTGACAAGTGAGTCAGACAAAGTCTTTAAAAAAATATTTAGGTAACAACAGCCTTCTGTATCCATATAAGTAAATCAGTCAAAATCTTAACACACTGCAGAAAGTACCTGACTTGGACAATACTTGAAATAAAGAGTCATTTAAAATGTACGTACACAGTGACACAGCTCAGTTCTGATTACTTATTTACCACGATCAGAAACTAGTTTCCTCAAAGTGAAACTAGAATTTCAGGTTTTTGGGGATGGCTGCGTAGCAGCACACTTAGCCTTTTGTAACCACAAATGAATTTGCTTCATACATAAAGATCTGAGTCATGCATATTGCTCGGATCCTCGTTGTTGAATAACCTATCGCAAACTAAAATGAAGTATCGACACGTATTGTGTGGGGGATCTGGAGCTTCTGAGTCTTTTCACAATGACAGTGGGTGGAATAAGTCTGTTTTTCCCCCCATGGGGGAAAACATAGAACATGTGAATAGTTATGAAAAACAAAAGGCTCATTTACACTATGTAAGCTGCAGAGATTTAACAAAATGACAGAGCAGCATTAGTTTATGTTATGCATGTATGTAGGAGCCTGCCTGTATGTTTGAAAGTGACAGTCTGTCTGTAGCAACACACTGTAAGTTCCACTGTATTTTCCATATTTTGAGATCAATAGTGTGATTTTTCTTTAAATAACCATTACAATGAGAAATACACAGTTTTGAAAAATAACAGATTCCATTTTGCTCTTGGCTTTTAGATAACATTTTGTTAATGTTCTTGTCAACAGATTATAGCTGACTGGTTGGCAATTTTCCATAAATACTAAATTTATGTTAGACTTGAGAGAGTTTTATTGGTGAGATGGCAGAATATAAGAGGTGACAACTGAAGAGACATAGAAGCAAAAAAAAAGGAAAGAAAGTCAAGTTGTACTTCTCCATATATTTTCTAAACAACCTTATTTGAAAACTTTACTTAATTTGAAAATTTTCAAATTTAAAGGGTTTTTTTTAATCTCTGTTTTCAAATGGAGTTCCCATCAAAATATAAGCATTTTTTCTTTTAATTTTGTTCAGAAAGAATTAAGTTATCTGAAGACAAGATGCAGCCAAACAATATCCTTCATTTTGTTTCAGGCCATGTTAAATATTTTTATGTGATATAGAACTAAAATGAAGGACTCTTTGGCAAAAATAAAGGAGAAACCTTGCTGCTTCCTTCTTCCAGGAGAAGAGAGCCATTTTTCCTTTCTCCTCATACTTGTTTGGTCATGAACGTGAGCATTAGAACACGAGTGATACATTCATCCACAAAAAGGGGATCTTTAGTTAAAATGAGGCATTTTAAACATATTTATCAAACACACTGTAGTCACTATTTTGCTGGAATACACAACGTGCATAGATGCTTACATACAGTAATCTGGAAGACGTACCACTGTTACAACTGAGGTAATCTTTTTGGGACTGAATGTACATGAGCTACCATCAAAAGCAAGCAGAATCTTTGCTACCATTTATTTTCAGAAACATAGGAAATTGCAGGTTATTGCCAGGAGAAGAAAAAAGCTTTCTACTACTAGATTCAAGGACCAGATTTGCCACACTTACATTGCGCAGCACCTTAAAAAAAAAAAAAGTTTTAATTTTACTACCCACTTACTACCTGACTCTAATGCTGAACAGTAGCTTACCCTACATGAGCCCAATGACCGTAACGTAGCTGTAGGAAACATGTGAAACACCTGCCTACCCAGGCAGATGGACCTTGTGTATAGCCAAGACCCAAAAGAGGCCCCAGGTTGCACTAACAAATGACTGGAGGAGCCCGGCTGAAGAAACTGCAGAAGATTATTAGCTCATGTGAGAAGAGGGCAGCAGATGTGTCAAAAAGAAGGACTCTGAGCCTCTAAAGTCTGTTTTGATCTAAGAGATAGCTTTGTTTTCTGTTATTACATTGTTTTTGTTAGAAATAATAAGCTGTGCCCTAAAGAAAGGGCCTGTCAGGGCTTTAGGGACTTTTACAGTAAGTAATTGCGTGGGATTGTTTGGATAAGGTAACGTTCAACAGTAAGTGTGGTAAAACCCACCACAGAAGTAGGCATTCCCTCTTACTGTCTAGAACAAATTTACTGTCTCGTAAATGTAAACACAAAAATTACTTGTGCATTAGTCTAAAAAATCCGTGACACGTTGTGTATAAACCTTTCTAGGAAGTTGTTTTACTTCAGTAGGCCATAACTGCACTGTCGTTTGATGCTGTTGTAAGGGATTATGCATAATACTACATTAATTTTTCAATAGTTGATAAAAGCAGTTGACTGTGCTGCAAACAAGGAAATGAATTTGCTCCAAGTCTGCTTCAGGATGACAAACCATTGCACCTTTGGCTACTCTTGCACTGTGCGATGACTGAGAGGTGCGTATTTCCCCTGTAGGGATGGTATCACAAGGCCAAGTACATGAGCTCTGTAAATTAGCATAGCTCACCCAATATCAGTTTCACTGCACAACAGGAACAAAATATAATAAACCAGGAACCAAAGCACAATCTGATAGAGTTAATTTGAGGAAATCTCCATAAATAAATCTCATCCTGTGAGCCTCCACTATTGCATAATTAATTTCAACACTTCCATTCATTCTCCACAATATTGGTCATCTGCATGCTGCATTATTTAAGCTGCTCTGAAGTTCTTCTATATGAGAAAAAAAAAGATAGATTAAAGCAATATCGTATTACTTTTTCTGTGGTGTTTTAGGTACATAGGTGCCTGGTGTTTCTCCAGTGTAAGAGAATAAAGTCAATCACCAAATTTTGTTCCCAGTAGTGGTTTTGTACTTGGATAAGGACTTTGTTGCATTTAAAACTTGTCCTGAAACAATTTGTCTTTGGAGTCTATGAAAGGCTACCATTGGCTTTAATGGGCACTGCTTTGGGACATTAGGTGTGAAATATAACCATATAATCACCTCTTTTTAAAAAAACTTAGAATGTGTTCCTCAGACCCTATTTAAGCTGCATAGAGTCTTCCAAACAGCAAGACTGTAAAATCTTGCATGAATGCTAGTACCTGTATGCATCTGTTAACACATAAGTAAACAAAAGTACTTATATGCTGCCATAATATACTATAAAAGTAGTAATAACTCTGCTATTCATAACTGAGGAACAAAGTTGAAACCTGGAGGTAGCCTTAATGTTAACATGGTACAGAGAACACTAATAACATCAATTGATTTAACATTAAGGGAAACTCAAAAGGACAAGAAAACATTCAATCATACATTCACTTAAACCATTACAGCTTCCAAAAGCACTCAATTGATTTTCTTGAGAAAATCATTCCTGAGAAATTATTTTCTTTTCTCACAGGGAAACTCACCTCAGTACAGAAGTAATACAGAAACCCTTGGAATCAAAACAGCTCCCCTTGGCTGCACTGGTAGCAGAGCAGATCTCCATCCATTTTGTGCAGAGTTCTCTCTTGGACATTCACTTGGGTACCTACCTCCTCAGCCTATTGCCAGCAGTATGAGCACTCGTGCCCTCTATCAGGTCAACTTTCAGTGGAGAACAACTAGGTCATTCTGTCCCCAGGGGGATTTGGAAAGGAACTGTTCAGTTTGGCACCCCCAGGTGACCCGGGGCCAAAGGACAGAATGGTTCTTTCACATAGAGACAAATTTCTTAACCAAATTGTCTCCCAGTTTTCAGGGCAACCTTTTCAGATGGGAAGGGTGACACGCTAAAGACACCCCTGACTTCCAGAAGTAAAGCTAGAATCATAGAATCATTTAGGTTGGAAAAGACCCTGAAGATCACAGAGTCCAACTATAAACCTAACACTGCCAAGCCCACCGCTAAACCACATCCCTAAGTGCCACATCTACACATCTTTCAAATACCTCCAGGGATGGTGACTCAACCACTTCCCTGGGCAGCCGGTTCCAATGCTTGACAAACCTTTCAGTGAAGAATTTTTTCCTACAGCACACTCAACTCCGTGTTAGTGTGAAATTTGGGCATATTATCAGCCCAAGATGGTAAGACATCACAACACCGTGTTTCTCTCTCTCTCTCTACATATATATATATTCCCCACTCCATCCCCAAGCACACGCACATTTGCAGATCCCCCCCCTCAAATATGGGCACAGTCCCTCTCTCCATCCAACACCCCTGCCCTGACCCCATCCTCTCTTACCCATACTCGTCTCATGCACGCCAGTCCCCCCAGCAGCTGGTTTCGAGACATACCCCAGTGGCCAGTGGCCAAGACCACCCCCTGCTCCAGCATCTGGCACTGAGACCCCAACTCACTCCAGCAGCTGACACCAGGGGCACCTACACCCCTGCTCCGACTCCTGTTGCTGGCCCAGTACCCAGTCACACCAGTCCCCCCAGCAGCCGGCACTTAGTCCTTGCAGCACTCACGCATGGGACAGAGGGTAGGATTACACACACAGAGATAGTCAAGAAAGGATTTAATGAGAAGACAGGACGGAGTGCGGTGACCAGGTGTAGGGCTCAGCCAGATAAACATGCTGACCGGCCCCATTTTACATGTGAACAGCCCCTTTTATACTCCTTTCTGTCTACCCCTCCTCCTTTGTTTCTCCCTGATCCCCTTTCCCTAAACATTGCCTCATCAGTTGGCACAGTCCCTCAGAACCCCCTCCACCATCCTGGACCACCAGATTTGCATCCTTAGCAGTTGCAAAGTTGGGGTTTGCCTGCCATTTCTTGATAGCCCATCAATTCATGCAACTTACTGGGTTTGCTTCTGATTATTGTCTTTGTTGACATTAATTGGTCAAGTTTGGTGTCTCTGTGTGTTTGTCTCCCTTTCCTTATTGGTAAGGTCCTCAGTCAGATAATCTTGCTGAAAAATAAACATTCCCACACTCCGCATACCCTTATCAGTGAGTGCAACTGAGCAGGCTTGTCCTCATCACCACCTCCCTTCTCACGTGTCCCTCAGGTTTGTCTCTGTGTGTCCTTACACATGGCTCCTTTCACCACATAACCTTAGGGGAGCAGAGACTCCTTCCATGTACCCTTACAGAGACTTCCACTAACTGAAAAGATCAACAATTTCAAAAGGAAGAATGAGTTTTGTGAGTTCTCATCATTTCTGAAATTCATGGCATATATTCATTCCCACCTGTAAGTCAGATTTTTTTTCTCTTCTTTTGCAGTAAGGTTTGAAAAGGTGTGCTACAAAATTGTTTGTGCTATAAATACAGAAAAATGTTATTAATTTTTCAGGAAACTAGCAATATATCTGCTTTAGTGAGAGAAAGCTAAGGGAAAATGTTTATCAATGTTACTGCAGATAAATTTATAACATAAAATATTATAGATTATAGAGTAGCCTGCACAGAAGTAATGAAAATGTCAATTAGTGCAATCCTTTCTGGAACTATCACTTATTATTTTATTCACTGCTTTGTTTTTCCAGTTTTCATTGATTAAGATTAGTGTACCAGCATGGAAAAACCATATGTATTTCTATCTGGTTTAAGTGATAAAGAGAAAGAATGCATTCATGATCAATATTTTGTTTGCTCATCTGAAAAGCTATTTCCAGATGAATCCTAAGCATGTCTGGAGAATTGAAAACTGCAGACGTAGATTTCCATTGTAATTTCTTGCAACTTTTATGGTTTTCTTAGGCAGTTATTAATGTCAACATTTAAGAAAACTCCCATGAAGAATAAGCTTCTTAGTTAAGAAGTATAGTCTCTTATTTTTTAAGTTCTAATGCAAGAAGCATCTTCAAAGATGTTCCATATAGTACTATTTAAAAATCACTGAAAAATCTTTTTTCCTCTTACATGTAGTAGTAAATATCAAATAGTATTTTGTCTTTTTAAAAATACCACCTAATAAACTATATTCTTTCTCTGCTACGTGTACTTTGCATAACTTGAAAAAGGAACAAAACATTTTACTACAGAAAAACATCTGAATCCTGATATTTTTTCTACTAGTCTGTTTTAAGAATAAAGTGCAGGTAAATTTTGTGTTGTCTAAACCAGGCTACTGGAAGGCTGCATCATTATTATGATGCTTGCACAAGGCATCTGTGCTATATCCTCTTGTTAGAAGATAATGTCTGTAAGATAATAGAGGACACATCTTGGGTTTAGTAGGAAGTAAAATGACTTGATGGGTAAATCTGTGAGGTAAATCCACTGAGGTCTGCAGCCCAGGCTGACTCAACTCGGGTGCCCTAGGGTAGATGGGGCAGGCAGGTGTGGTCTGTAAAGGACCAGTCCCTGAACTTCACAGGGACCTGTGAGGCGCTATCATTTCCTTTTGTGCTTATTTATTTTGAGCGTGGGTTTTTTTGAGTCACTCATGACTAAGCAATCACCAATCTGGAAAAACAGCCAAACACTTGTTTAGGAATATGAAACTTTCTGCAGAGATGAAAGGGGGAGTTGTGACTTTTTCTTCCCCCCCACCCCCCCACCCCCCCACACCCCAATAGCTTGGTCTTTGCCTACAGACAGAAATAAAGAATTGTGCAGTGTCAACACCTATGCTTTTGCTAAACAGACTTGACAATAGGTCCGTAATTAGACACGGCAGTGATGTACCCTCTGACATTGCTTATACAACAGTTCCAGCCTCTGCTGAGGTACAAAGGGAACAGATCAAAGAAAGTGGATGGGCCTGTGCACTTTTCATAAAATCCTGTCTGAAACAGAATAACGGAGCTAGAGGGACAATTGTTTTGACCTTGTAGGGTATCTCTTATGTTTTTATGGCTTAAACTCTTCAATATAGATATGATCCTACACAAAGCAAGCCCCAAAGTCTTCTATAACCAACAGTGCTTTTTACACGTTACAATATAATTCTTCACAGAGATTCCTGACCTAGTTTTTTTTTAAAATCAGCCCAGGTTTAGGACTCCTTAGCTTGTCTGAACTGTTGGTTACTATATTTCAGTTCTAAACCTGCTCAGAGATCACTCAGCTCTGCACAGCTCTGTATTGTGCTGCACGGAAAGCCATCAAAGACAACTCCTGAGGAAACAGTAACCATTGTACAATACCTGGCTAATGTTTTTGCCAAAAACAATGCTCAAAACCAACTAATCTAGGCTAGCACACACAATGCTTATTCCTACTGAGTCTGAATTAAAAAAAAAATCATCAAAAAAGACTATTGAGTTATTCTGACTAGTATATGGTCTTTGTTTTTCTAAAAGACACCGTAAAGGCCACTTGGGTTTCACAGTGCTGTAACAAAAGATAACTGGCTACGTTTGCAGGTTTTAAGGATATTGTTTCTGGTCTTCACGATTCATTGTCAAATCTGTCACAACAGGGTAATGGAATCTAGTATATAATGACTATAATGTATAACGTACACACTAATTTCAAATAAAGACAAGGTAGGAAGAAATGTTTTCATTTCTCAGAGTTTGAATAGACAATGTTGTATATTTAGAAAACCACATTGCCAGAAAATAGGTGACCTAAATTGGACAATGCCATAATTCCTTCCACCTTTCTGAGCAGAGACAAACATTTTCTGGACATGGGTATGCACATGGATGTGCAAATACTGCTGACACTTTAAAAAATCTGACATTTCATAGTTCTGTAAACCATCTCCTTTTGTGTTCAGTGTATCTTTGCATATTTAAGAAATGAGCAGACATGAAGACAAAGTTTGAGATATGCTTGAAGACAGCACTGCAATGCTCAACCATGACTAAAGAAGTGATTAAATTCACGGTCTTTTTCCAGTATTCAACCATTTAAATTCAAGAGAGGCACGCCAAAACATTCATGGCAATTCCAAAGGTGGGTACATCAGATGCTATGAACACAAGGTCAAAAAACATCAAAAGCATGATCTTTGGGCTTTGCAATACACACCCTGTCTCACAGGGCTGTTTTGCCTGGTCATAAAAGTATCAGTCTTTTAAACACTCTCTATGTGTGTGTCTGTATGTGTGCATCCACACACAAAAGCACAAACATAAAGTACATTAATTGAAAGAAAAGACTGAATTTTATATGAGTTCATAACAGATATTTCAGTGATTTATAATAAACACATATTCTGGTGAAAAAAAGAAACCTTTTCTACCAAAAACTATATGAGAATGGTTTTCATACTTAACGTAACAGGTTCCAAGAACATGACAACAACCTACTACTACTTTGTGTAGTCATCTTAGCTATGAACAGTTTTTACAAGTTCATTTTGGTACAAGGGTTACTGCTGATTCTGGTGGTGTCCTTGGGAGTTTGTACTGTAATAGAGAGAGGAATTAGGAAGAGCAGGAGAGAGGCAGCACACCGAAACCGCAGTGGATTACATTCAGATTTCTGAGGTGTCCAGCAGAATCTAAGGTTTCACTTTAAAAAGAGCCTCTAGACATTTTGGCTCTAAATACTGCTTCGAAAATGACCCACATGAAGCAAAGAAACCCCACAAGCCTGACACTGCAGAAAGTCTGAAACAGGTCAGCCCAGGGAACATTTTATTGTTCATGTATAGTAACTTGGATTCAGTCAATGTATGAAATAGTTAAAGCTGAGTCAGGTCACAGAAGGTGAAGGAATTATGGAGATTGACAAAAATAACCTACAAGTCACTTCTGCTTTCAAAGGGTTGTTTAAAAAGCTCATTGTGGAATTGACTGGTGGGGTTTCATTGATTAGGTCTGGGGCTCGGTTTCCACCAGCTGGGGAATACCTACATAAGCAATCTCTCTGAAATAAGGAATGTTTCTGAAACTGGCAAAAGTTAAAAGTAATTGCTGTGATCTTCTTTGACCTAACCTACTAGGAATTTGCGTGGATTTACTTCCCTCAGCACAGCAGTCTTGTGTCAATAATGTGGGATGAACATATGGAATGAAGTTGACTTTCAATAAACTGTCATCGGGTCCAGCAGGATGGCAGGAGACAACCCCCGCTAAGTACACCCCACCTTTCCTCTAGAAAAAAAAAAGAATTCATGTCACTTCAACAGTGTTGTTTTTTATTTTTGCCTCATTAAAATTAACTGTACAGCTGGGCTGTATTTGTTGTCCATAATAATTTGCACTATGTCACTTTCTTGTTTAGTTAAAACAACTAGCAGTAATAAAATAAGGGCAGGTGAATGTGTTACTATGGTCTCTGTTTATAGTGCAGAATAACAGGCACAGAAAGAGCACCAAGACAGGAAGGTCACACTCCTTGCCAAGGAAATTTCTATATTTTAATCCAGATTTTGGTGTTAGTCGAATTGCCCTTTCTGATAATCCTTTGCTAGACATGCAAGGTAAATTGTGCGACTGCGTCTTCAATTGTATTTTTCATTTTCCTTTTTCTATGTGTCTAAACCAAGAAAGAAGAACATTCCAAAGTCATGGGATGCAGCAGATACGACCTCAATCAAACTTCCTTAGAAGCGAAAAACCCGTCTGGCTTGTGATTTTGACTGCTATCTGTGATGCAGAGAGAAGAAAAGCACCAAGTGTTCTTACAGTTGCTAATTTATCATTAGCATAGTCTGCGTCTACTTTTGGTCAGATATTAAGTAAAATAATATTTTTGTAGTAACAGATTTATTTCCTCAAGAAGTGAAAGTTCACTTTGTGACTACGGTTTGCTAGATAAATGCTTCCACTCCCCGGCTGCCTTGTCCCACCTATCCCAGGTAGGGCCAGGAGAACACACCTGTCTCCAGTGACGCTAGGCACAATCCCTTCACAACCCCTCCACCCTGACGGGTTGTTGTTAGTATAAGGAGTACTGCAGGTGCTAGAAAAGCTCAGCAATGAGAAGATGCTTTATTAGTAAATGTAAAAATGAAGAGCCTTGTTTCCTGAGTCTGTCCAAAACAACCTTTGTGGTAGCAGGTGTGCATTTCTTGGATGTATTTAATTTTATGCAGTACACATTTGGACTGCAGCGCTGCGGCAGGCAGAACGCAAGCCATGGACTTTTTTTTCCCTTCCTCTATTCACACAGAATGTTACTGATTTCATCCGAGTCATTCACACTCAAGCCAAAGGAAAGAAGCAAGAGAAACTTTATTTTAATGAGATATGCACAAATAGGAAGTGTTTGACTTTTGGTATAAGTCAGATATATAATAGAACATAAATGTAATATAAATACAATATAATTATCAACATATTAGCAAAATATAAGCAAAGTTTCCCTTCAATTTTAGCATACAATTTCTACCAATAAACTTTGGTCTGAGGAAAGCAAAACAGTAAAGAAATCTCATTCTTTATCAGTTCTGCTTGAACATTCTGATAGCCAAGGAGACATGAAAATTCCCTTTGTTATAAATAGTATTTAATTTTTATTTTCCCCAGACTGAAGATATTGCACATCCTTTCTTCCCTTTCACCCAGCTGTTGATCCACCTTATCAGCACTACCTCAGTCATATTGGACAGAGTCAAAGAGACTCCCAGGAAGAAAATGGGGACAAGGAAGAAAAGTTTCTCACTTTCCTTCTTACTTTACTTCATTCTCTTTCTTACCATGGAAAAGTTCAAAAAAGCCTTTCTCCCTGAAAAAAAATCTTCAGCAAGGAGACAAAATGGTCTGCTGTGGCACTTGCCAAGAACAAGCAATTACCTAGCACTATCTTCTGCCAGAAAGGACAACACAGATCCAGATGGACTTTTTTATCTCTGTCTTTATCATAAAGACCATGTCAAAATGTTGATAAAAAAGGCTCAGATATTTTTTGTTAATAATCTTGAAGGCTACAATCAAAACTGAAATTATTAGCAAAAGAAATTTGACTACTCTGCATGCAGCTTTAAAGCATATATTGGCTAAACTTACATAATGACCCTGTAATCTCAAAGGCATTCTATGACTCACAGAATATTTCATGCCCCTTTGCCACGTTACTTAAGCGAATTTATGGAGTATCCATGCATGCATATGAATGCCAATGTTTTTAAAAGTTTGTATACAATCATGCTGAAATCAGCTGCTAAAGAATATGGCCAGTTTGGTTTTCTTCCCAGGCTTCCTACGAGTCGTACCACAAATCAAGTCTGTTTCCCAGAATAGTTTAGACAGTTTATTTTGATCTAATAAGATAGAAATCAGTCCAGAAATAAGCTAAAATTCCCATTGTCTCTGCAGATGTACAGAAACTAGCTGGTGCTAGGGAATGTGCCTTCAACTAGCTCAAAGACTGTTGATCAGCTGTGCCTGGCAAATATTGCAAAGCATAAACATCACACTGCAAATACATGGTATATATGCATTTTGGCGTGTTAACATGTGATAGAGATTGTAAGTCTTCCATTCTTCATCAGTTCTATGCCGGAACCATAAAGAACTGGCATAAAGGATGGAAGGACGCAATAAAAACTTCTCCTATTTCCTCAAATGTCAATCTCATGGCCATGAGCAACACCAAGGAGAAAGCTAATTAAAATCAAAATGGAAAGATGAAAGAAGTTTAAATTTAAAGTTCAGGCAGAGAATATGATTAAAGCACTGAATTTTAATTAAAGAAATATTAAAATCACTCTTTTCACCCTCATTCTTTTAATTTAGGGAAAACAAGTGTTAGTTCTTTAAAACACCATCATTACTGTTGCTCTTATTGTTTCACTTCGATAACAGAAGTGTGAAATGCAGAGGGTTGGTGAAAGGGAAGTCTTGGAGGAAATTGTGGCAAGGAGTATTCCAGACGGATACAAGGGGAAAAAAAAAAATCCTCACTGTGAAACTGAAAAGTTTAATGGGAAATGACCCCAAGTAAATGAGTCTAACCTTCTTTTGGCCAGGTTTGAGTTGGGACAACTGGATCAAACATCCTTCAGAGGACCTTTCCAATCTGAGTTAGTCTATGGTTATATGAAAGGATAACTGTGTGGCCTGACAAAAGGTAGTCTTGTATACTTATTTTTGTTGAAAGTCACTAAAGACTTAGGAGGAAATCTGAGGAAAGACATGTTTAGCCAGATTAGTTTCGGTATGAAACTAAAATCTCATCAAACATTTTGGAGGAATGACTTCATCTGAGAACTTTAAAAGCTCTCTATTTCCTCCTCTCCACTGTTCTAAGAATCTATAAAGACAATTTTTTTGCCAATACTTAGTCTTTATTAATAAAGGGAGAAAGGTATATAAAAGGAATAAAATAAAATTGATTCTGTAACAAGAAAAACCCAGAGGTTATGCAACAATGCACTTTGGCAAAGTTAACTCCATATTTGATGCTGTAGGTGTAGAAAGATAAGAGGGACCTTAAGAGCTGAGACTTTGTTGTATAACTGAGCAAAATCACTTTCAAAGTATTAACAGCAAGCAGATATCTTAGATGACTTGTAATAAAACTAGTTCTTGAAAGAGAGCAAAGGCCAAGCTGAGTTGAATTAGAGCCTACCACCATTTCTCTAGCGGTTCAGAAAAAGCCTTCCCTGAAGATTAATTTCTGCAATTGGAAGAGTTCTTTTGAACATGACCATTGAAAGGCTTGTCTGCCTGAATACAGAAATAGAAACGGCTGGTCAGACTCCGGAAATTAAGGTCTTCAGGTTAGAGAGGAATCTTACAGTTGCCCTAAGATGCCTCTAGCACAAATCTTACAGCTGATAAAAGACTGACATAATCATATCGGAGCCAATTTTCCTAGCACTAGCAGTACGGTGGGCAGATCAGATCGAAGATGATGTTTCAGGTCCAAATGAGATTTAACTGAAAAGCTGCAACATCATCCCTCTAAAGTCAAAATTAATTCCGAGACCAATAACGAATGCCATTTCTGCTGTCTCTTTCCACACTGGTAATTTTTGCCAAAACATACCTCTGGAACTGCAGTCAGAGCAATTTAGCAAACGCTGCTTCTGATTGCAACACACGTAAGTAACTCTGCGTCCCAGGCTGACTCAGACCATACACATCCTCACTAGGGAGCCAAGTAACTGATTCCATGTGATTTCTGCTCTAGTTCTGAATATTAAATAAGATTGGACATGTTTTGAGGGGGCAGAAAAACATGGGCTGCATAATTAAACTCTGTGAAACTTCAACAAATTCAATTCATACTCCGTTGCTATATCCAGTCTTTTGCCCTTTGCAGTACTTACTCTGGTTCAGTTTGTCCTGAGAGTATAGATTTGCCTCCAGAGAAGAAACAAATAATTTAGAGGAAACCTTGAAGAAGTTATCTGTTAGAGACTCACTTACTATTTGTAAGAAGATTTAAATGCGCAAATGTCTAAATGTGTTAAAAGTCCTGAAACCCTGATTAACTGGGAAGTTTGCAGCTGGTTAGGCTGAATGCTATTTGGGGCAGGGGTCATATCTTTTCACTCCATGGGAAGCATCTGACACACACTAACCATTATACGAATGAAAATAATGAACCATCGGAGTGGTAACCAACCTGATATTCCCAGATGCTTCTTAAACAGGTGATCAGGGTACGTCAGAGAGGAAAATTATTTAAACCAAAACCCTCAACACTCTGCCTTTTGCAATTGATTTTCTTGTGATCACGGTGTCTTTTCCTTGCACGTGCTGACCAGCGCTATCACCAGTAGGACCACTGGAGGTTGAGTGTGGCAGGTTACGACTCAGCAAGAGAAAAGGCCGTGACCTCCTGCCCCAAACCCATCTAACCTAACAGAAAAGAGACTGAGGTGTGTGTTATGTGAGTTACTCACGGCTCAGCTTCGATGCTCTGGTCAGCAGCTATGTAGTTGGCAGGGATGTAGCCCTGGAGCTTGCGGCCAGGACAGACTGACCCTGTTGGCAGGAGAAGCCTAGCGTACCACCAGCCCTCATGGGATGCATCCAACACTTCAAGCTTATCCCCGGCTTGGAAGCTCAAGTCCTCTTCAGTGCGAGCCTCATAGTTAAAGAGCGCCACAAATCTGCAAATATTCACCAGATGCTGGCCAGGCAGTGGAGGTAAAGGTTTCTCTTTTATCTTACTGTCACTGTCTTTCTGTCCTGCTTGGATGTCATGCCTTACCACAGCAAGGTTGGTGAAGACTTGGCCGCCTTTCTCATCCTGCTCACTGTCTCTCCCTGAGAATAAGCAAGGGATGTAGGGCTCCAAACAGGCACAGTGCTTCTGACAAAAGTTTCCCATCCTGTGTCCCTGTGCCTTCCTCTGCTTCTGCTGTTCTTTCGCTTTTCCCAGTTGCGATACCCTTAGACCAATTTTTGCTCCATCAACATTTTAGCTTTTTGCAGGATTTCTTCTCCCCCTCCTCCTCTGGCACAAAATGAAACGACTGCTGGCACAGCTGGAAGCTCCTCTCTGAGCCCCACTGAGAGCTCATTACAGGCAGCTCCCGGACCCGGAGTGAAACCTGAGTATCCAAGTGCCCGAGCACATGTGGAGGGAATTTCTCACTTCCTCTCTGGAACAGGAAAGCAACACAACAGCCAGCCTGGGCTGATCTCCGGGAACAACGGGGGAGCGCGGACCCTCTTCTCCCACAGCGAAACAACGAAGTCAGAACATCCAGGCAGGGAAGGCTTCTCAGCTCTCGCTGCTTGGGATGAGTGTTTCCTTATCTCGGATGGGATCCTGTCATATGATCAGCGGTGAACGTCCGTAACTTCTGTCTCAGTAATGATTAACCAAGCTGGCCTGCCTGTTTCCTTAGCAGTCTCTGACACGGACAGCTTAAATATTTCTTTTTTGTTTCCTGTTTTGCGCTGGTTTCGGTTCCCAGTGGGAACGCTCGGCTGACGCCCTCACCTGGAGCACACCTGTGGCTTCTGCTCTCCCTCACACCCGGCACTTTCCCCTGCTGAGCACCCGCCCTTCAAACCAGTCCTCTGGCTGTTTTTTTTTTTTTTTTTTTTTAATTTTGAGCTCGGTTTGGCACTTCTTACAAGGAAAAGTAAATATACGGGGCTTACAGTAATACAGCAATAGATTTTAATCCATCCCTTATTCTGCATTTTAAGGAAACAAAGGCACTAGCGGAAAAAATTGCTCTAGGTGGTTGGCTAATTATATCAACCAATACAAAAATAATAGTTGTCTTCCGGTCACCATGTAAGCCAATGAAACTACATTGACCAGTATATTCCCATTTCTAAAGCACCTGTAACGTGGTGTACAGACCAAGCACAGGCGGCCCGGAGAGGCGCCTGCCACGTCCCAGCAGTGCAGCCCAAGCTGTCTAACAGCTGGGAATGGCCACGGCCTTGGGGACGCGTAACGCTTGGGGCAGGAAGCACAGGAGATAGCCTGTCTGCTCCATGCCGTGGCATTTCAGTAAGAGGCAAACTCTTACAGATAAGAGGTCAATCAAAACCCACACGTGGACCTACAGCATCCTGGTGATAAAGAAAACTGGCTCCCATCTTTTTTGGTTTTTGGTTTTTTGGTTGGTTTTTTTTTTCCTGTCAGGAATAACTGCTGTTTTCCTAAACTATTCACACATGTGTCTCTGCTCCATTTAGAGTTGCTGATTTCTGTTGCTTTACTTTACTAGAAATAAAACCCAACTAAATAACTTAGAAACCAAAGTCACTTGTTTTCACCATGTGTCTCAGTCAGTCCTTCAGCAGAAGCCTACTGATGGACTAGGGACTGTGGGATTACTGAAAGAACTCTTCACTGAAAGTTTATCACTATCAGGTGCATCTCCACTGAAGAGGGATGGGGAGCTGCTTACTCACTCCTCTTCTGCAATGCTGCAAAAGAAACTGAATAAAGTACAAAGTACCATGCACATTAAGTGATCACCAAACCTCATAATCATAATCTGTAGTGGACAGACTGGGTCTGATAAAACAATGGCATGCTGATTTTGCCGGTTATGAAAATCGTATTTAGTTTCTGAAGTACTACTGGCAATGATTTTTCCCCGCAGCAATTATTAATCATTACCAAGATCAATAAGAACACAGATACCCAAGAGAGATTTACTTTTCTTAGGTCTGATGGACAATATCCAAAGTTGGGAAAGGTCTGTGTTGAAAGAGAAACTATCTTTATTAGTCTTGTTTAAAGAATTATCTACATTTACTGAAACCAGTAAATACTACAAAAGATGTATTAGATAATCTAGGGGGTTTTTAGTTTGCATATTTGATTGGCTTTTCCTGTAATGTGTCATGGTTCTGGCAATTTGGGCATTAATCTGGCAAAGATTAGTATACACGTTTACTGCACAGAACAGTTTTTTCATGACCATGGAGCCACTTCCATCATACAGAATTGATCTCATGCACAGTTCTTTTCATGATCAAGACCCATCTTTACACTCAGGTACCAATATACATACACATTAGAAATCACATTGCATTCACTGAGATCACTCAGATCCATATTTATAACTGTAGCTAGAATGGGACTTAGGCCTACAAACATTTGTGTATATGAATATCTTATCTCAGATAAACCCAGGCATTAAATTTGTCTTCTATCCCAATTTATGCCCCTGCCTGGCTATTACAAGACCAGAAAGACTTTTGCTAGAAGTGATCAATAACTATAAATCAGATTACTTTCCTCCCAACTAGCTCTTTGGAATCGGTTCTATTTATGAAACAAGCAGACTTTTACAAATAGCCATGAAATTTAAAACTCTCCTCAAAAAGAGAGAGAAGTGAGGTTGCTGAGAACTGCTGAGCAGATTCCGGAGCCCGTGTGGGGCAGGACCGTGGCTGAGCTGTGGCGGACGCACTGCTGTGGTGCCTCTGCAAAGGTCTTTGTTTCCATCCCGGTGACTTTATTGAGGATTCTCTGCATTTCTGAAAATAAAGCAGTACTCTTTATGTTTTAGAGACTATATAATTTTATCACAGGCAAGAAAAAAAAAAATGAACATGTAATAAAAATGTTCTTGCTAGTTTTACTGAAAAAAAAAAAATCTGCTAAATCCCATAATCCTAATTTTCATGCTCACAGTTTGGAACAAATGAGGATAATCATGTATATTCAGGGGCTTTTCAGTATAAACTACTGTCCAAGTCCTCTGCACTGGTATTACATATAATTTAACAGGATAATATTTGCAGCACCTATTTCTAGGCTTAATTTAGTTCTTTTGCCTTGCATCCCACTATATTTTCTTTTTGCAAAAGGAGGCCAAACAAATCTGTATTGCTTACTGGCCTTCTGTATCTTTACTTAATTTGTTTTGGAGGCTGTGTGTCAAACCAGAAATTGTCCAAATAAATAAGCTACTGGATGCAAAGTGACTGTGAAAGACTTGATCAGATATATTGATGAATTTTATTAGCAAAAATGGTTTGAGAAGGACACAGGAGTCTCACCTCATTCTTACAGCCAGCAATAGCTAGTGAGAAAGATGAATTTATTGTGACCAGAATGGCACATTTACAGTATGGGTACTGAAATATAGTATTCTGGTCCCTATATTATTAAAAAAATCATTAATATTGCAAGTAGTCTCTTGAAATATGCAACACCTTAAAACAAAGATGGATCATTTACAATCTGTGTCTGACAGGTTCATGTAAATTTAGATTTTAGAAAAGGAAACAAATCTATTCAATCAAGTAGTACTTTCCCCCTTCAAACTAGGTAATTACCCACTGCTTTTAAAGTCTATTTCCTTGTTCCATAAAGAAAAAAGCCGGCACTGATGCTAGAGGTTTGAGGATGACAGATATGTGAAGTTACTTTTTATATGCTATATGTTGCTTACAGAGTCCTGTAGAAGTAAGACTCTTGCAAGGAGCCTTACCCCTGCTTAAAGGATTAATTTGCAGTGCTCTAAATCCATTAAATCAAATTCTAATTAACTTAAAGTCAATATTCGTTAGGCCTTGTTTATTCTACAAAACAATCATGTTTAAACATGGTGGTGAAACATATTTCTCTTAGTCGCCTGAATGGACAGAAAAATAATGTGTTAATATGACATGTTTTAGTAAGCCTAGTACAAACCTAATCTGCAACACTGATATTAACTGAAGTGCACGTGGAATGAGGTACTGCTCTGCATGAATTAAGGCATCACACTGAGTCGTATTAAATAAGTATAGCTAAGATTTGAATCCATAATATTTCAGAAGTCTTGTTTTGAAACAATTTTTATTTGTGTTTGTCGTGGTTTTACCCCAGCCGGCAGCTAAGCACCACGCAGCCGCTCACTCGCTCCCCCCCGCATCGGGATGGGGGAGAGAATTGGAAAAGTTAAAGTGAGAAAACTCGTGGGTTGAGATAAAGACATTTTAATAGGTAAAGCAAAAGCTGTGCGCACAAGCAAAGCAAAGCAAGGAATTCATTCACCACTTCCCATGGGCAGGCAGGTGTTCAGCCATCTCCAGGGAAGCAGGGCCCTGTCACGCGTAACGGTTACTTGGGAAGACAAACGCCATCGCTCCGAACGCCGCCGCCCCCCCCCTCCTCTCTTCCCCCAAGCTCCTTATAAACTGAGCATGACGTCATATGGTATGGAATATCCCTTTGGTCAGTTTGGGTCACCTGTCCTGTCTGTGTCTCCTCCCAACTTCTTGTGCACCCCCAGCCATCCCGCTGGCAGGGCAGTGCAAGAAGCAGAAAAGGCCTTGGCCCCGTGTAAACACTGCTCAACAATAAGTCCATAGAACAAAAACATCTCTATATTATCAACACTGTCTCCAGCACAAATCCAAAACATATCCCCACACTAGCTACTATGAAGAAAATCAACCCTCTCAGCTAAAACCAGGATAGTGTTCCATGCTTTCAAAACCGATTTTGTATGAGTTTTCATTACAGATATTTCCTATGTTTATTGATCTGTTTGCGCTCTGTATGGAACTATTGGTATAATTACAGAAAACCTTAGAGTTTTAGAAAAAATTACCCTCTTCCACCTCATAAATATGCTGCTCCGTATCTCAGAGACAGGGAGTGAACATTACAGAGCACCAGGCTTTGGTACTGGTGATACATGATGTTTGAAACAATTCCCCTATGCCATGCAGAGAAGAATTACAGTCCGAACGCTACTCTGCTGGGGAAAAAAGAATATTCCAAGGCAATATCCACCAACAATTTTGTCAAGAAATGTGAGTTGGTTCAAACTGAAAATCGAGAGAGAGAGTGGTTTTTCTTAAAAATAAGATGAGATCACAACAGAAATAAACATTTTCCTCTGCAATTTTTTCAAATTTCGCAAACAAGAAAAAACTCTGTGTAGGAAAATGAGAAATTAAGATATAAAATACAAGAATCATAATTAAATAATATATGAAAATGCTGCCTGTAGCATCACTTTCTACATTGTATAATCTTTTTCAACTCAGTAGTTATACTGCTGCATTAATATATGCTAATTTAAATATCTGACATAATATACCTCACTTAAAAAAACTTCTTGATGCATCATGACAAAGCAAGTCAAATGTTCCAGCAAAGTGAAATATTCAAATAATATGATCTTTAAAGTAATTAGAAGAAAAGCAAATACATACTGGTCTGAATCTGTGGTTGGGAAAAAAAATTTAAATGATTAAATATTTTAAAGTTGTGTTGTTTTTTTAAGGTAACGAATGGAAATGAAGCACAGTGGGTTTTTTATTACAGCTGTCTTTTCAGCTATATTTCTTTCCATTTGCACATTAGAATGGAACACATTACCACAACTTTGTAGCTTTTTTAATAATCCTTTTAATCAGCACTTCCATTTTATTTCTGTAATTTGCAAATTGCCTTTCTTTTCAATGAAAATAAATTGTGTGCATAATTTTACTCTTGACAAAATTGTTTACTCTTATTGATTAATCACATTCTTGGTTTTGTATATTATCTTAAACCATAAATCCAGAAAGACATAGAGTTATATTTGATTCGGCATTTTCCAACCTTAAATCTTTTGCATTTGTAATGAGAAAACTCTGGCTATTTATTTTCATAAGGCTGATCCAGTAATCCATCTCTACTCTAGAAAACATTAAAAGTACATTTTCATGTGCTTTGGTGATGAGAGTTGCCTATTTATTAGCTGAATTGGGGCCTAAAACAGGCTACATCTGACAACAAATGAACACAGAGGAATAAGGCTCTGTCAAGGAGTGACAGAATAGAGACTCTCTATTTCTTCAAACAATCAGATCTCACTCTGCTGAAATTTAATGTGAGTTTTGCCATTATCTGCAATGGCACCAGACCTCAGCCATTATTTTTCATTTTATTGTACATTATTCTAAATGATATACAGCGCATAGTGTTAAAAATTGTAAGTTAATTTGCTTTCTATGAAGCAGCCTCTCTGAATAAAACCACGCTGTAGCTCTCTCAGGCATGAAAAATACTTCTAATCAAATCCATCTCTGAGTGGGAAAAAATATGGTAAATGGATGACAAAGAATTATCAGCAAACATGACTTTGCCATTTTTTAAGAAAATATATTCCAAAACTTACCCTCTTACGGATAGTTTTTAAATTTAAAAAGTGTATATATTTACGGAGATTTTATGATGGGTCAAGATTATTTCTCACATAACTCTATCAACATTCGCATGCTATGCCATGGATGACTTATCAACATGATTTACCATTTTTATCTTCAGAAGTTGGAATTGCATCAAGAGAAGCAGAGGAGTCCAAAGAGGGATGGATGGAAAGGAACAGTGTATCAAAGTCCTGTACTCTTTGTTTCACCTGTGAAAGAAAGTGGGTATTTTTTCCCAAAAATAAAATCTGCACCCTCTCCTGATCTCTAAATGTGGAAAAGGCAGTTTTAGGGCCAAGGACCTAAAACTTACAATTAGAATATATTGATATACCATATAAAGGAACACATCTTTTTTTAATTGCTTTAAATTACTGAAATATTATATGTAAGAAAAAAGTAGAAAAACATTACCTATTAATTTTAGAATAGAATAGAATAGAATAGAATAGAATAGAACAGAACAGAACAGAACAGAACATTTCAGTTGGAAGGGACCTACAACAATCATCTCGTCCAACTGCCTGACCACTTTAGGGCTGATGAAAAGTTATCCAAATGCCTGGGAGTCCTGGTGGACAACAAGCTCTCCATGAGCCAGCAATGTGCCCTCATGGCCAAGAAGGCCAATGGTATCCTGGGGTGCATTAAGAAGAGCGTGGCCAGCAGGTCAAGGGAGGTTCTCCTCCCCCTCTTCTCTGCTGTGGTGAGGCCACATCTGGAGTCCTGTGTCCAGTTCTGGGCTCCCCAGTTCAAGAAAGACAGGGAGCTACTGGAGAGAGTCCAGCGGAGGGCTACAAAGATGGTTAAGGGACTGGAGCATCTCTTGTATGAGGAAAGGCTGAGAGAGCTGGGGCTGTTTAGCCTGGAGAAGAGAAGACTGAGAGGGAATCTGATCAATGCTTATAAATATCTAAAGGGTGGATGTCAAGAGGATGGGGCCAGACTCTTCTCTGTGGTGCCCAGTGACAGGACAAGGGGCAATGGGCACAGAATTGAACACAGGAAGTTCCATCTCAATATGAGGAAAAACTTCTTTGCTGTGAGGGTGACCGAGCACTGGAACAGGCTGCCCAGAGAGGTTGTGGAGTCTCCTTCTCTGGAGATACTCAAAACCCACCTGGACGCAATCCTGTGCAACCTGCTCTGGGTGAGCCTGCTGTAGCAGGGGGGTTGGACTAGATGATCTCCAGAGGTCCCTTCCAACCCCTACCATTCTGTGAATCTGTGACTCTGTAAAAATGCTCAGCCTTTTAAGAAGGACCTTAAAGAACTAGATGAAAAGAGTGGGAAAATATATAGTGACAGCCTCCAAATAGAAGGCTGGTGCGCAATGACGTGGTTCTCATATCTGCTAGGAATAGGACATGATGTAAGAAAAAAAGATGCATTAGAGCAAAAGAGACTTTGTTTTGACGTGGTGGGGGAAGAAAACTCCGAGTGTTCTGCGTAAGGACTGTTAAACACTGGAAGAAATTGCCTCAGTGTATCTTTGGTCCTTTTTAAGAAGTTAGACAATTGACTATTAGGGACGTTTGTAATCCAATTGATCCTGCCCCAGGGCAAGAAGATGACTGTCTTTAGGTCTTTCCTAGTTCTGTTATCTTCAAGTCTGTAGTTTTACAGTTGTGGCATTTCCCACTGGCTGTTCAATAGCTCTGTTCTTTTGTGAGGACTGTGTATTGAAATACATCAGATTTATCTTTTATGCAATCATTAGCAAGTGTCAGGCTTGAAACGCAAGCCTCTAACCTACTTGAACAACTCAGAAATCCTCAGAATGTCTGAATTAGACGTATTCCAATTTTACTCATGAAAAAATCGAAGCCATAAGCGATTAAGTTATCTGCACATGAACACACCATGAATGAATGGGAAATGAGGACTGAGAGCTTAGGAGTCCTACTCTGGATTTTATGCTTAAAATTGTAAAAATAAAATAATGGTATGTTCAAAAAACCTCGAACCATACAAGAAATAAGGCAGTGTCCCATAGATCATAGAAACTGCACAGTTCTCTCACCATAAAATACATACAGGTCTACTTTGGAAGTATAGCTTCCCAAAAAGCCCATATTTCCAGTACGATTTCTTTCGACTAAATGTAGCATCCATCCAGCTCAAAAAAAAAAATCTTTCAAAGTACCTTTAGACAACTATTCAGAGTTTTAAAATATATACTCACTAAGGGTCCAGCAATCAGTCTTGGCTATTAATCACTCTGACAAAATCATCGATTTTCATTTCCTTCTTTCATGTTTCGTGGGAACAGCCTGAGTTAGATTACAAGATCTGAGAGAGGTGGTACGGACAATAAGCAGGCTTTTGAGAGATTCTGAGCACCTAGCGGATTACTGTCTGTTTAACCTTTTAATGAACTCTTGGGTTTAGCTTTGGGAATCTTGTCTCCAGCAGCATGAGTCTCATCTCTATGGTGGTGAGGCAGAGAATATAACCAATATTGTACTGAGGTGCCAGATGTAATCACATGTCCCACTCCCAGCAGGATGCTATAAATTGTATGTGTGTGATTCTACTGAAAAAATTAATGTGTCCATATATTGTGCCGTATAAAAAGGCTACTGAACAACCCAATAAACAGTAAAACTTCTGAAATTGCTACAATTTAATCAAATCTTAAGTCCTGGTCAACAGTCAAGTATGTGCACTGGGCTTCTCTACCTACTAACAAAGCACCCTGTACATCACAGAGGGATGCCTTGAAGATTATGTAGTATTTTGCTAAATTTTTAAAGGTCTACTAAAGAAATAGTAAGTGCTAGTGACTCTTTTTCAAAGCGAATATATTCATGACAGCTTTCGTTCTCTCACAGAGAACCAGGATATCCTGGAAATGAATTAGTGTCGTTAGATCTACATCTACTAAAGCATCACTCTGTAATAAGTCAGAAGCCTGATTCCGTATATTCTTAGCTTATTCCTCTGATGGTTCCTAAACAAAAGTGTTTCCTTCTAAGTGTCCTAAACTTAAAAACATAGAACCAAATCTTGCAATCCTGTTCGACTTTTAAACATGTGAAGAAGACACTGAAAGCACAATTTCATGCAATACCCCAGAAACATGTCTTGTACCTGTGTGACTACTACCGAATACTAGTGAGTGCTTCTTTCAAGCTGTGATTACGGGGTCAGGAATGAAGCTAGCTTTATGCTCCCTGCAGGAGTTAAATAGGTACAGCATCCTTATGCCAAAGCAACTGCATTGCATTTGAAGCTGATTGTTGATCCACACATAAGAGAACAAGCAGAAGGGTAGTAGTGCATTGTCAGGAACTGCCCGTAGGATGTGTGATGGCTTTTCAGGAGTGGTTAAGGGTGGCTGTGTGCTGTGGCAGCACCAAAATGGCTGATACATGGGTCTACCTGAGATGGGAGTGAAGTTAGAGCAACAGCAGTGTTTGGGGGCTACCCCTGACTGCAGGAGGATAAGGGGAGCTCTCAGGAGACGTGTATGCAGAGCTCCCTGAGCTGGCCAGTCGGGTGAGCCTGAGATGTGGGCTCTGTCCTCCTGTCAGTCAGGGATGGCAGTAACCGTTCTCAGATGGGGAGTTTGGGCTGTGAAAAAGCAGGGGGTTATCCCAGCGGGGAGACTGGGCATCGTGCTTTAGTGGGAATGGCGGTACTGTCAGTGCCGGGTGGGGACGCTGGGATGTGAGGCACTCCTCTACCTGTGCATTGAGCAACTTCATGGGTTAAAAGCTAAATCAAGTGCAAACCGGAGGTTCTAGATCTTACCAGTGTGCTAAAATAAAATATAAAAAAAAAACCAACACCTTTTGGTTTGATTTATTCTACTCCAAAAGTATTTTCATTCGTTTTTAAAAACAAACAGGGAAAAATCTAGAATGTTCTGAGCTTACTTTTGTGTAAGAAGGTGTTACTTGTCCAAAACGAAAATGCTTCATGTTTGTTCAAATTTTTCTTTTATTTTCACCTATTACTATTGCATACTCTTCCGTAGCAATATGAGGGGCCCTTTCCTTTTTTGTTAATTAAACTCTTACAGCCTTTGTTTAAATAGGCAAACGGCTGCAACTGCGCAGTCAGGAAAAAATATAACTGACAAAGCCAAGTTACACAGCCTTCAGAAAATAAAATCGAAGTTTGAGGAAAGTAGAATGGATTTAAGGTGACGGTAATTCAAAGTTAACTTGCAGGAATGCTCCATTGTATTGTAATGCTGCCCTCTTAAGGACAAAGAAAGCGAGGAGCTGGAATACCTGTCTGGCCTACAACTTCTGTGTGACAACGAAGAGTTATTTGAGGTATTTTGACATGGTTCTCCTGCCTTTATATATGTTACCAGACTCTGTTATGTTCCTTTCGCACTCCAGGGCATGTTAGTGCATTCCTGTGCTCTGAAACTACATGGGGGTAGGATCCTCTGCGTGGAAAGCAGGCATGAGGCATAATGAAAAAATGCCCCTTTGCATGTATATAAAAGGCTTTGACACATCAGATCTAGCACATCACACGTGTTTCCTGCAGGTCACTAAACACAAGGGCACAGACTACAGGCAGCCCCACTGCCCTGTCCCACCCGCTCCGTGGGGTCTGTGTGCCCGCGGGCAGCCCCACTGCCCTGTCCCACCCGCTCCGTGGAGTCTGTGTGCCTGCAGACAGCACCCACTGCTCTGTCCCACCCGCTCCGTGGGGTCTGTGTGCCCGCGGGCAGCCCCAGTGCCGAGCCGCGGTGGCCGGGAGGGTGCAGCTGGGGGTGCGGGGGGCAGCTCCCTCCCGGTGGCCTTTCAGCCCCGGCCCTGGCCTGAGGGATGCTGCAGCTGCAGGAGGAGGGCCACACCACTGGCAATTACACCTCCTTCAGCGTGACTGGTTAGAAATTTCCCCTGCTAGGGCAGGATTTACAATTGTTCCCAGTGGATTATCACCATATACTTACAATATGAAAGTAATTACTGTGAGGCATAAATTAACCATGGAGAAACCTAAAATATTATCAGTTAGGACGGGATAGCCTAGAAGGTCAGCCTCAGTTATGTGGACATCTCTGAGTTAATGGTACCATCAAACTTCAAAGACAGAGCTGAAAAAGTAATCTGAAAGGATGCTGTTAACACATTACGGTAGTTGGGGATTTCAATTAAAGGCAGCTCTTTTCTGAGAAAGGCCCTAGAGTGGGATGTCAGTATGTTTAAAGCATTCATCTGAAAGGAAAAAAGCGAGATACAAAGCAACACTTTTAAGACAAAAGGAAAAGAAATAAATTTTGGGGGTTGTGTGCTGAAAGTAAACTGCCGAGACTTTCCTGTTACCGGGTTTGTGCTGTGAATACTGAATGTGAAGGTGATATTCTCTCATTTATCTTCTCTTTTCCCGGAACCGAAAACCAATTCTCTTCATCAAGATTTTCTATATTTCTTGTTGTCATAGTTCTAATTTAATCTTCAGCTTCATGCACCTGAAATTTAACTTGCTGAATTTCTCCATTGGTGAGTATTGTTCCTCACACAAAGTAGTTTAAGATTAACTATGATTAGCACTTTATTGTGCAGAACTCACAAAATGTGGATGTTCAAGATTACATTCAATTGACAGTGTATACAGTGACCAAGGGGTTGGGCTAGACGATCTTTAAAGGTCCCTTCCAACCCAAACCATCCTATGATTCTATCAGTGAATATATGATTTTCAATATCTGCCTAGACGTTTCAGTACTGCAGCGTGTTGTTTTTGTGGTGAGTTTTCATATAAAATGTATTACAGGCATAGCAAGCAAAGTTATAAATTTAAAATGCCATAATCTAAACACCATTTTGGAAGCTGCATGAGTCCTTGCGGTGAAAAAAAAAAGTCATTCTGGAATCAGAGACCTGTACTGATATAATCTGCAAATCAGACATACTTTAATTTAATGTGAGGACAGTGTGAAACAGCAGCTGTGGGTAAACTCTTGGACCTACTGAAGTCAATCGAAATTGTAGTCATTGACTTCAGTGGGGCAGGAATTTGCTCCATGTTCCCTAAATTGAGCAGCTTTAGGAAGATAAAATGTCTTGTGCTCAGAGTTCCCAGGCTGCCACCCCATCTTTATAGTTGTGATCCCTGGTGTGTGTGAGACCCTGGATGAATATCTTTCTGTATGCTCAGGTTTCACATCTGTTAAGTTGGAAAACATATACATACCTGCATATGTATGTATGTATTCAAGCATATATGCCTTAACATATATATCTAAAACATACGTATGTATCCTTAATTTATGATATATATATATATAATGTATGGTGTATATAATATATATGGCGTGCATATATATACTTACACAAGAGCATTGTAAAGTATATTAATATCTGTGGGAGATACTGAGAGTCTTTGAAAGAAGCTGCTATACAATGGTCTAAGGTAAAATTATGCAATCCATTTCTTTCTTCCTCTGACACCTTAAGTGCTCATCCTGTCCTACTATTAGCATTAGTGAATTTTTCTCCTAGTTTCCATGTATTTTCCTGTCTAATCCATTTTCTAATCTGATACTGAACTTCTCTGTAGAATTTTTAAACATATGTGATAGGTCATGTTATTTAAATTTCTCTCATCTGTGTCCACCTGAGCATAGCAAACTGAATTTTAATATATAAGTACATTGTATCTCATTCAACTGTTTGACTGTATTTCCAAAAGCATTTCACTCCGGAATACCAAATCATCATTGAGCCATCCTGCAAAAATCAAATCGTAATTTGATATAATCAAAACATAATTACTTTCATATAATCAAAACCGCTGCTGTGCACTGCTGCTATGGTTATGCACCCCAACTTTCCCACCTGCAAAGCACAACACTTACAGCTGTGCACAGGAAGGCAATGCTGGAAAAGATGACTTGCATTAAATGTTTCATAACAATTGCTCTCAATTCAGATACTTTTAATATTATTCTACTTATAACCACACAAGAATTAAAAAAGATATTTATTTGCAGAGTAACTGAATTAGACTTTTTCATCTTTTGTGAATCAAAACAAAGTTTTGATGGTGTCATTGGTCTAGAGAGAAGAATTGCAGAGAGGAATGAGGAGGTCCTGCAAACAGAGCTGTCAAGCCCAGCTATTTAAGCATCCTGGCCTTCACTAGACGCTATGCTCAAGTTCAGCCCCAGAGAACAGAATCGAGTCAATGCAACTGTCATCTCTTTTCTTATCTCCACATACAGTACTTCCTTTCAGACAGCGCTTTCTTTCTAATTGCACTACAGCAATAGTCGTTGGGCAGGTAGCTATCAAAATACCCATTTGATTATGTTATCTGGAGGCAGCCTGTACTGTCCTTAACGTTATTTACTTTTTTATTATTTTTTTTTACCAAAGCTGTCAAGAAATTAAAAGGTAGTTACCTCTGGGGCTTTGGGTTATTAACAGCTACCTACATACAGCGTTGCTTACTTTATAGTGTTGCCTGTACCCTACAGGGACTTCGGTAATGAAGTAGCAGCGGTGTTTGGCTACTCACACAAGAAGATTCTCCCTGGTAGGGCCCTTACGGAGTGGCATCGCCTGGCTGCCCGCACTCTAACCAAGGCCAACTCCTTTTTTTCCCTCCCCAGGTCTCAGCAAAGCAGCCTCCGGCGGACTGCCGCTTGCGAGGAACGCACCTAACACTCCCGATGAACTGCAGCTAGGGCTCGACCCAGCAGGAGCCCCTCCGTTTCCGCGCCTGCTCCCAAGCACGCAAAACCTCGGCGGGAAACGCACTTTTTAAATCCGAGCGCCTGAACACGCCTCCGGCCATCTGCCTTGCGCTCGCCTTTCCGAACCCCGGGCTTACTGCCGGGGACTTCGCCGCCAAACTTGCCCTAGAAGCGGCGGCCCGTCTGGCGGGGACCAACATGCGCACGCCGACCTCCGCGCCCGGCCCCTGCACGGCCCCGAACCCCAAGCAGGTGAGGGCGGCCCCCGGGGCGGGGCGAGGGCGGGGCGGGGGCTCCGATCGCACCGCCCCGCAGGAAGCACCGCCCGCGCCCCTTCCTCCTCCTCCTTCTTCTCCTCCTCCTCCCGCCTCCCTCCCTGCGGTGGCGGCTCGGCGATGCAGCAGTACTTCTCCTTGGCCGACTGCGACGTGATGGGCTTCGACCTGGACCACACGCTCTGCCGGTACCACCTCCCGCAGAGCGCACGGGTGAGTGCGGGCCGGCTCGGCATGGCATGGCATGGCACGGCACGGCACGGCCTGGGAGCCGCGGGCCGGCGCGCCCCCCCCCCCCCCCCGCGTTCCCCCCCCGCTCCGCCCCCCTCGCCGCCGCCTGCCTGAGCGAAGGGGAAAGAGCCGGGGAGCTGGGCGGCGGGGCCGGGGGGCCGGGAGCCCCGCTGCGGGGGCGGCGAGCCCCGAGCCTGCTGGCACAGCTACCTCTGGGGAAACCTAAAAAGAGAAGAGAAGCACAAGTGCGTGTCTCGCTGGCCGCTTCCTCAGCAGGCCTCTGACCGAGCAAAGGGGACAGCCATGTCTTTTTCCTTGAAAATGGTGCTTCTTGAGAGCTTTCCTAACTGTAGCGGCGCTGAGAAAAAGGTAGTGCACCCGCTCACCCCCCCCCCACACTCCCCCGCCAAATCCAGAGATGCTGCACACAGTTACAAGTCCGCAGCACTTGCGACCTTGCAAACTTTCTGGTGCTTAAAATAAAACGCCGAGCTTAAGGGCGCTCAGCATCTCTGGCTTAGCCCTGTTGCCCCTTACGGAGAGCAACTGCTGTCACGTGCTGCGCTTTCCCGCCCTTGATGCTTTTTTATTTTTTTTTCCCGACTGACACTTTTAAACTCCCTGATAATCTTTCATTGACTCGACCTGCTTTGATGGTGTCGGGACTTTGCCATGGAGCTATCTTGTGTCATGGATGCCGATGGTGTCCCCCCTCCCCTTTTTTTTTTGCTTTCACCTACGGTACATTTTGCACTGCACGGAACTCCTACGTTAATTGCAAGATAGTTCAGAATTTGGTTTAGACACAAATGTTTATGAGGTGTCCCATTTATAAGCAGGTATGGTTCAGTGCGTCCTGTGTTGAACAGTTGCATAGCTTCCTTTAGCTGTGAGTGACTTTTGGCAGAGAGGTGTCCTTCTTACAAAAGAGAGTTCAATAGTAGCAAGTTATAAAATGTGTGTGCTCTGAAGTTTTTCTGGAAACTATACAACTCTAGGCTTACCTTTCATGTTCTTTCTGTTATGCCATGCATATTACATCTTGCACAGGCACCTTCTTCCTGATAAGAATTTTGTCCGATGAACGCAGATGTTAGACAATTGATAACTAGAAGAATTTGTAAAAAAAAAAAAAAACTGAACAAAATATACAAAAACCCAAAAACATTTACTAAACTTAGTTCACTCGTCATCTTCTCCTAGCATATCAAGACAGACTGACCATGCCCATTGCATACCTCCTTATCTATTGGAAATAAATGCTTAAAAATGCTGACAGGCACAGCTGAAAAGTTCTCACTCTTTCAGTGTTGGCCTTCATATTAGTCTTTCTCAGACATTATTCAGATTCATTCCAAGAGCAGCTTTTGTAATTAAGAAGAAAAGAAAAAGCCAGAGAACAGCTTTAATGAAAGAATCATGAAAAAAAAGGGAGCAATTACTATTTTTGTATGGTCTTTAAGGACTTGGCAGCATCTGCATAGATCTTGTGCAACTTTACCAACATATTACATTAATAAATCACAACTGATATATCAGGCTTTAATGGTGTTTTTTCTGAACTTATAAATAGTAACAATTTACTTAGTAGTTGCCTGTTTCCTTCAAAATATGTTCCTTTGGATATTTTGAAAATGTCCCCTATGGGTAGTTGTTTATTGGTTCAGAAGCCACTTCTTGACACTTGGTAGCTGTGACACTTAAAATCAAAAAAAAGATTGGGGAAGGGAGAGTAGCAAACTAGTCGTAGGTACTTACCATCTTGGTTTCCCAACAGAAGCACAGGACCAGTAAGGTAGAATGACATAAACTTGATTATGCTGGACGCCTTGCACCAGAACTGTTGTGTGAGCATCTTGAGCTGCTTTCCAGCTGTGACAAAAACACCCTCAGGCTCTATTTCCCGTAGTGGAGGCAGCGGGGCAGGGTCCTGGGTCCCTGGTTTGCTTTTGCTTGGGACACACCAACACTCCCATCTTGCCACTTTCCAGGGAAGCAGCAGTATCTTTCGTTTCACTTGATCAATGTAATTAATGCCTTTATTGTTTTCATTTGTAGTTAATATACGATAGTTTTGCCCAGTATCTGGTAACGGAGAAGGGTTATGACAAAGACTTGCTGACTCTAGCTCCAGACAGCTTAGACTTCTGGTGAGTATGTTGAAAATAACAGAAACTTTCTTAACAACTTCCTTTATGCTGTAACTTTTACAAAGCTTGGAAAACAGCTGCTGTTATTAGGCGATTGTTGTTATGATTGCCAAGCCCGATAGGTAAACACAAAATTACATTTTTAAATACTTGTTTGAACAAGTATTTGTTGTGAGATACTTCGAACGCTGTATTTTGAAGAGAGAACTGAGCATCCCACCTTGCTTTGTCTGTGCTTCTAGCTGTCTAAACACAAGCCTTTTAGTCTGACTTACTCTCTTAGTTTATATATCTTCTTTGTCTTCTACCTTCAATTCAACTGGTAAATCCAGTAACCCTCAGAATTTAGTAATTTTTATCTTGACAGATGTGGTTTTGTTTGTGTAAGGGAGAATAATCCCAACAGCCTTCTGAGGAACCGAGGAAAGTTGACATGCCAGGAGGTCGCCCTTGGGTGGCACGTCAGGCACAAAGCTGTGATGCAAAAGGCTGAAATGCAAGTTTCTGCTCTGAACTCAGTGGCCTCTGAGCAGGAGCTTGAATGTGAATTTCTGGTCTTCCGACTTTTATAGGTTATTGTCTAGGCCAGCGGGGTGGGGGCTGTAAGGCCACATAACGACTAAATTTTTTAGGAGAAACACAGGGCAGGGGGTTAAGTAATGCATGTATTATTGTGGGAATGGTTTTGATCAGCTGTTTTTACAGTTCAGTATTTGGACAGTTTCCAACCAGATTGCTTGTCACATGAAAGCTGAAATCAATGTATCTATATTTCTCATATTTTGAGACCTCTGATGGATTAAATCTTTGTTAAGATCTAGATGTCTCGGCCTTGGTCCCTTATTGGAGCTGGGGGTTCATTAACGTGGACCTGCAAGCCCACAGTGCTGGTAGCCAGCGTGTCGTTTGCTACTCACCCAGGTGTCATTTGTGAAAGGCTGGGGTCTGCTTCCTGCCTTCATGGCATATCGTCTTTCCTTTGGGTACCTTAAAACAGAGGATGAATGTGGCATTACTTCTTCAGTCTTGTTTATTCATTATTATCCTAGCCACTGAACTCTGAATTAATTTTTCAAATGACCTAAGCAAATGTACATTCAGTTATCTGTGAGGTACAGATATACTAGGAGAGTTAGGAACTCGTTAGATGTCTGTCTTATGCTGTCAACTCTTTACCTTGTTAGAGCTGCCTAGCGTGGAGATGCTTCTGCTTCATGTGTTCCTTGGATATTTAGTTGCTTCATTTAGAATGATGTTCTACTCCTCTCTCCCTTAATAACTGGTGTTATCTGTCTAGTAATAATAAGTAAGTAGGGGAGTTGCCACCAAGAAGAAATATATTTCTTTAATAGAAGTGGCTTAAGTATAACATTTCTTAGCTGTATATGTTTGGACCTTAATCCTCCAACCTTATCTATACAAATAGTCACTGAACTCACTGAACAATGGAACTGGATTTATTTAGTAGGAATTTGCTATGTAAGTGAAATCCAGTCCTCATTGTAGTAATATGTATTTGCATATATAGACCGTTGTTCAAACATGGAAGTATTTAAAGGGTTGTGATTTTGCTGCTTTTATGTAGCATCACTGCATACCTTCTGTAACTGCATTTCACTATTCTGATCTATAACAAGACATTTCTTTGAAAGCATTAATTGTTTGTTTCTTCCTTAAAATAAAATTATTCTTAGTTGTAAAGGCTTGGTGTTGGAGATTGAAGAAGGAAACTTCCTGAAACTTGCAGAAGATGGAACAGTTTTAAGGTAATATTGACAAAAAGTCGATATTGTTAAACAAACACAAAAAATTTACTCTTTCTGAAAGCCCTCTCTCAGTTTTATTAAATATTTAAACTACTAATTTCAGCATACGTTCATTTATTAAATGTAAAAGTTTAAATGCTCTTTGGTAACGTGGTGCTCAGTTTCTCTTAATGTTACATATGCATTTTTTTTGTAATATTTCCAAGATATATTCTTTACTAGCAGCTATCATCTGAGTTTCTGAGGGCATACTGATCTTGAAAGTAAATTCACTTTTCACTGGATACCAATGTACTCTTTGTCCAGTTTCGCTAAGATCCAGGGTAAGTTTTTTTCCTTTGAATCGTGATTAACCTGACTCATAGTCAGTGCTAATGACTAATACTAATAACGAGCGCACTATTATCTTTGTACCATGTACATTTAAAATTCTGCAGGCTAACAGCATATAATTTAAATAGCCTCAGGTAAATTAAACACAGAAACTGACACATTTGCTGTCAAAATTCTGGCTTTTTCCCTCTTAAAAGCCGTATTTTGCTTTCAGTCATCATTTCAGTACATCCTTAGTTCCTCTTCCCTCTTTCTTTTTTTTTTTTTTTTAAACATAGAAGACTCTATTTTGAATCACAAATCTGAAAGTAAATATATCTCAAGTATGTCAATCCCAGTCCCATTTCCCCATTATTTTTCTCCAAAATGAAAATCTATGTAATTTAGTACTCAAGATAGAATCTACTTTTTTTTTTTTTCCTGATACATGTGGGAGAAGGAGCTTGAAGATGCTAGGGAAAATTTGATCTCGTTGAAAGAAAGGAAGGAATACCTCTGAGTCTATGCTGTGTACCCCAAAATTCTTTTAGTACCGTGAATTTTGGAGTACTAAATGCAGAATTCAAGACTGGAGGATATACCACAGTAAAGGGAAAAGTGGTACAGGATTACTTCTCCGAGCATTGCCTGCATTTGCTTCAAAACTGGAGCCTGTGCATTCTTTTGGGGCCCAATTTAATGGTCAAGCTAGTTGATTTTTAATTCCTAAAATGGTTTGTGTGTACTTCTCTATTACACAGCTGCTTGCAGGGCTCAGACTAGCACTTTTCCATAGTTCTGCCCTGCAGTCTGTGAATGTTTCCAGGCTTTAGAATGATGTATAGGCTTTCTGCGCTGTGTTTTATTGTACAGTGTATATTGATAGTTCATGTATAGCGAGCGTCCTCACACAATTGAGAACATTCAAGCAATACAGAGTGATTGTGTTAGCAGGTGAGGCACAGTAGCTGTGCCCCCAGCCAACCAAGCCTCTGTGTAGTAGGGCTTTTATCGAGAACTGTAATGTATATGATAAAAGCTTAGGTCCTGAAAAGGTTCTAAGTTATAAAGAGAGTTACTTCTGAGCAACTTGCGTGCACCTCAGGATTCAGTTGCAATGCATTACTCTGCACTGGGAGTAGTTTGGCTGTTTTCAACCTTTTTCTTCTTTTTTTTTTTTTTTTAAATATAAATACCTTAATGCATCAAATAGGGCAAGCCATGGTACAAAGAGCATGACATCCGAAGAGCTCCTGGAGACATATGGAAGGAGGGAGTGGAAGCATTTTAATACAGTCAGTGGAATGGTTTCCCGCTCAGGTTAGCATGTCCTTACTTTAGCATGTCCTCTTTGAAATTGCTCTGGCCCCTTTAGTGCCTCATAGTATTAGTTCTTATCACAAATATTTAAAAATACTTAAGCTGAGAATTACTGGAATAGGTACATATTTTGGGGAGAGTGTTTTGGCTTTGTTGGTTTTTTTGTATTTTCACCTTTTAATACTAGAGTTCAACTTAAATTTAGGTCACCAGTGAGGAGACAAATGAGCTGATGTTATAGGTGTGTTTTAGTTACAGAGATGGGCACGTTGTTCCGTGATAAAGTAGACTGAGATACGTCCTCATTTAGGACATATTTAGTAAATCTTAGATTTTTCTTAATTGTTGACTCATTACCATCAGTGCTGTTACCAGAGGCCTAGGTGCAGGTGCAAAGAACAGAGGAGGTCCGGAAACAAAAGTTCTCCTCCTGCAATTGAAGTTTCTTGGTTTTAAGATGGGAGTCCCTTTGAAGGCACTGTTTGCGTTCTTGCTAGCCGCTCTGTGCTTCCTCTCCCTTTTACTTTGATCTTGGCAATCGTGAGTAATACACGTAGTGTACTCTGTTAAGTTGCATTGTCCTATGTAACAGAGATATTTTCCTTGAGATTTTGCTGACTTAAACTTATTTGTGATGCTTATTCTAAGCTGTAGGTAATCATTTGCAACAAGGTAGAAGAGAAGGGTTTTCTTTGGTCATACAGCAAATGTGCCTTTCTTATTCATTGAAAAGTGCACTTGGTCTCTCTTGTGAATGTTAATCCCTGTTTTGCTGACTTGGTCTTTAACGTACCTAACAGACAGCACAGACAAGATCATGAATTAAAAAAAAACAAAACAAAACAACAATGGTTAAGTCATTTCACTCCTAGGAAGGAGTTGTTGAGCATGACGGTGGTCTGGGAGGACATTTGCACCCTCCTGATTTTGTTCTGTTTTGAGGGCCCACGTAGTAATGTGGGCATGCTTCCCCTCAGGCTCAGGCGCTGTCTACAGCGTGTGTGTGCAAAGGACAAAACTATGTGTGAGACCTGTCCAAATGTTTCTGAAACAACTTCTCAAACTCTTTCTTTGTGTTTCCACTGCTAGGGAAATATATATTTTGGAAGAACTGAGTGATACTATCCTGACTTTTAAAACTCATGGTTCTTTCCCATCTCTTCCACCTTAACTTTTAGAACCTTATAATGTACTTTTAAAATCTCCCTGCCTTGATATAGATGAACAACTTCCAGTTGCCAACTATGAGAATCAGAAGTGGGAATAAAGGCTAACAAAGATTGGGAAGCAGATAATGCTTATTACCAGTAAAATCCAAATAGGAGTGGATGCTATTATTTAAATGGGTTTTTTTAATTTGTGATTAAATCATACAATATGGATTAAAAAAAAGTAGACTTTTTTGTTATTTTTTTCCAGCTAAATACTATTTGTATGATAATTATTTTGACCTGCCAGGAGCTCTCTTGTGCGCAAGGGTTGTGGACAGCTTAGATCAGGTAAGAACTGGATTGTTTGAAACTAAGTATTGCATTATTTTTCTCTTCCCCCACATTATTAAATGCATACAAATAGTGTATTGAACCACATCAAGGTCATTAGCTTTTTTTCTTGTTTGGAATTTTTCATGTCAGACTTAGTGTATTAAAGTTGTCTCCGAAGCGAATTGTGAGCTACATGGCATGTTCAAAATAAATGTACTTCCACCAGAGGGCACAAATAACTAAGATATGAATAGAAATGCACTGTTTTCTCAAGTTTACTCCATGACATGCAGAATATAGTTCTTAAAATCTCCTTTAATTATACTTGATGATACTTCAATTAAATGTAATGTAAGTCTTCTGAATAACACGGTTTGCTAATTTGCAAGTTGTTAATGAGTTGAAAGCTTAACTCCATCCTTTTTTAAACTTGTGTTTGTCCTAAATATATTGAGCTGTGTACACAGATGTAAATACACCTCGAGACTAGTATCTTTTTCTTTGCTAAACAATAAGTTTAATTCTCAAGGTGGAAAATACAATTGCTTGAACTTTTTTCAGTGATTTTTAGATAGACAGAATGTCCTAAATCCTGCCTTTGAAGTTTGAAGTTAATTGATTTGGTTAAGTTTAAGAAGGCTTGACTCTTTAACTGTGTGCAGCTGGGGATAGGAGAGGGTTCTCATACAGTAAGTATATTGGTGTCAAGAGAGTACTGATGTAATCTTTTCGCTAAAGGTACCAAAGCTCTGAAAACTGCAAATACTAAACATTGTCTGCAGAGTGAAATTCGGAGCTGAGAGATGGGTATCTGGGATCCCTTTGGTTATCAGCTGACTTGAGGCTTTAGCCTCCACTCCAAAATAGCATGCTGAGTAGATTGCTGCCTAAGTCCAAGTGCTGTATGAAGAGTTAGTTAAAGCTAGCTTATCAGGAAACGCTGAGCACAGGTGTACCATAAGGCTCTTAATTTTATGCCTGATAAATCTCCTTCCTCTACCGTTCACAGCTTAGAACCCTCTCTCAGATGTGACATCTGCATTGTATTTATTTTATATTCAATTTAGACTCAGCACAAATCACCTACTTACTGGGAGAGAAAGCATGTCACAGTATGTGTGTAAGAAGCTTGCATGTTCAGTTACTAGTTCACAAGCTGCAACACTGACCCAGAGTCAGTGCCACCTTCCGTCAGAGAGAATTAAACCCATGTGGCTTCTCCAGAGAGCTACCAGAACTGGGTCGTGCACCCTCTTTATCAGCTAGTAGTTCTTGAAATTCTACTGGATGTTGGCTCAGTTTCAACAGGAGGGTTAGAGGAATTCCCTGGAAGGTTAGCATCAGCCAGATGAGAAAGATGCAAGGTAGGAGGTAGTCAGCCCCTCCAGCACTCATGCCTGCAAAATGCTGCATCTTAAGGGTTAGAAACCATCACAATTTCTTCTCCCACATTTCTAAAAGGAAGCAGAGGCTTCTGATGCCTGTTCTGGGAGCCTGTTTAGTAAGGCCTATTTTCTTACGATTTCTAGAAAACATTCTAGAATCAGGAAAATTTCCTATTGCAAATAGATGGGAGAACTGCTGAGTTTGGATTTAGACATGAGTTGGATGCTGGGCTGCTATACACTGTTAAAAATGAATCTGCTGTTGCTGTATCCAGAGCCAGAACTCTTACATATTTTGAGACAAAGCAGGGGAGCTTCTTGGTGTTTTGGATCTTTGCATGGAAGAGCTACACAAAATACTGCTTTGTCTGATAGTTCAGCTAATGAAATCACATTTGATAATCACACCAAATCGTGGTAAACTGCATGTGCATCCACACATTTTTCTCTCTGCTTTCTGGGAATTGGTCTGCAGTGGCTGTAAATTTCTAAGGAATTAGTTTGACAGTTATTTTAATGTTCTCTGAGGTCAAGTGTTTTGAGGGAAGTGTACCCACTTTTAAATTAGTATCCATCTGTCCTCAAAACATCACTCTGAGGAACTGTTAGCTCACTGCACTGATTTTTTTTATTTTTTTTTTAAAAGAAAATGAAAAAGCCAAAACCCCAAACTAAGGAGCAAGTCAGCCATGTGGATCATGAAGGCAGCGGACAGTTGAATCTGTCTCAAGGTTAACGCTAGTGTAGGCTCATGCCATCACTGCTAGTCCGACGGGTGCTCCCCAGCATCTCCTGAACACGGCTTTGAATAATGACCTTGCTTAGCAGCTAACCGAAGTTTGACACACGTGAAACCTTTTCTCTTTATTCGTTCTTTTATGTATTTCTGTAGCAGTTTGCTATAGGAGTGGATTAAAAAAAAGTCGAATACCTGCTCTAATTAAACTGTAGAGCCGATGGCTGATAAGCAGACTGCCATAGTGTTTGTCAGTCATGCACAAAAGGCCTCGTGTGACTTGCTGGCTGTGAAATTAAGGGCGAACTGTTCTTCTGGAAGCCTCCATGGCAGATTAGGCCTGAAACAGCAGTTTACTTCAGTACATACAAACTACATGGTTTTTGTTGGTGATGTTAAGGGGTGGGTTTGGGTTTTTTTCCAGTTTCTGAATGTTTCCCTCTCTAGAAAATGCTTTATGCTTACAAAATGGGTCATTATTCAGATATCAGTGCAGTGATCAGAACACAGAGGGCAATGCCATGAAATCTGTTAACAGTCACATTGAAATTTCTCCTAGTGTAGGTGTGGAAAGCCTGTAACACCACCACATGATACTTCCCATGGTGTGCAAACTCAGTCTATACCACCTGCTTTGTTGCTCCCGGTACCTTGTAACTATGGGCACCTCTTACAGGCTCCATAGGTAATCCTCTGCTCTGTAATACTGGCTGGCTCTGTAATTGCATCTGTGTTTAATTCAGCACTCCTAAAACTTGTGGAGTTTGAGAATGCTGTGGGGCTCAGCTGGCTGAGAAGCTTTTCCTCTCCCCGAGTGAGATGCAGAAAGGGTGGCTGAGGTCAGGTAGAGCTCTTCCCTGCTTGGGAGACTTTCGAGGAACGGCAAGAGACCGTTCACAAGCGCAGATCTCCTTCCCCTATCCTTCTGCCAGAGCCAGGGTTTGGCAGTCTTCAGAGTACGATGTAACACAGTGCTGCTCAGCCTGGCTTCTGGATGAGTATTTCATACAGCGTTTGGGGTAGAGTTGCTGGTAGAAGAGCATTGTCTCTAAATTATAGTGAAGGGTTTTGCTGGTTCTGAGGGTGGAAGGTGATACAAGTACCAGGCTGTAGATAATGTCAGCCTGCTAATTAAGTACAGTATTTACAGTTCTAGGCACTTCACTTTCCCCAAATGTCAGTGGGATGGCTCATTCAATAAGTTGCTGTTCTGTCTAATGCCCCCTTTTGCTGTAACGCTTTGGAGTTCCTCACAAATAGGAATCCTTTCTCCTTTACCCTTCTTCCGCTCCCCGCCCCCAACCACCACCACCATCTCTTTCTGAAATAGGGACGTTACTTGTGAGCAGTTACCCAAAGTTGACAGTCAAGCTGGGTACTGAATCCTGATCTCCTGAATCCTACTGTCTAAGACTGTATTACTCCATTTTCAAATTATTTTAGTTAGTAATGGCATTCCTGTCACGGTTTCAGTATGAAAGCTCGAAATACCTGATACTTGATGTAATGACTAGGTTCCTTTTGACACTTACAGCATGATGGTCAGAAAAAATACGACTTCTGGAAGGACATGGTGGCTGCTATCCAGCACAATTATAAAATATCAGCTTTTAAAGGTAAGTGGGTTCACCTAAAACTTAGTGTACTAGCTGAAAATATTACATGTGCTTTCCAGAGCAAATACATGTACAAGTACACTGTAGGTTACTCAATGCAGCTTACAAATAGTTGTGTAGTAGACACTTGTTTATCCTGAAATAGAGCATCTTTATCATTACTATTTAGTTTAGCTGGAACTGGTTTGCTATTTTTAACAACACTTGTGATGTGCTACTTCACTGAATTTAGAGGAAAAATGGTTTCTTCCCATGATTGGTATGGTAATGTAGACACCCTTGAACCATATTTTGATTCTGTTCCTTGTGGTATTGTACTCCTAAATAAAATCAGAAATATATTGGGAAAAAAAACAATTACAGTAGTAAATATTTGATAATTTTCTTTAGCTGTCTAGTGTTGATTAGAATTCCTCATGTAGTATTGACATAATGGTGTAGAGATTGTTTTCCTATTTTGTAAACCCTTTTTTTGAAATTCTCTTATTTTGCTATAAATTTACTAGAAATTGCAGAGTAATTTTTAATAATAGCCTTCCTCCATGAAAGCTCTTTGTTTCAAAAGGTGTGGATCTCACAGTATTTGGCAAAAAAGAATAATTTTAAAGTGTTCTTTGGAAATTAATTAGATCAAACAGAAGTTAAAGTGTGATCTTTGAAATCGGAAATAATAGCTCTGTTTTATTTCTATGAGTGCCTGCTTGTGTGTGTATATGTGTACATTTATGCATATACCTACCTATCCAGTACCTATTTGTGTGTGTAAGTGTGGAATCTGCATACAGACAGATGTGTGATGTGACTTAACTCTTTCTGTTATCAAAATTGGCGCTTAATTTAATACAGCTGAATCTCTGTTATAAAAATCGTGAGGCACATGCACAAAAGTGTTTAAAAATATAAGAAAATGTAGTAACTGATAGGCATGAGTTATTTTGGATAAAGCTCTGTGAAATCAGAAGTAAAACAATGCAGATTGTATACACTTTTTAAAATATTTTAATATATGAAAGTACTATGTTTTGCCATGCATCACTTTGAAAGGCTTTGTAGTGATCTTATTTTCCTTTTATAATGTGGTCCAGTGGATAAAGCACTGAACAGGGAGTCAGAAGAACTAGAGAATTTCTTCCCGTGTCACTTACCTGTGATATTCCCATGGAGTATCTCTTTTTGCATCAAGTCCCTCTGCGAAATGAGAATAACAATACTAATCTTCTGTCACAAGTTTGTGCCAAAGAGATTTTTCTTTTCCTCAGCTGCAAGCTTAACGTAACTTCCTGAGGAAACTCCTAAACCTGGCTCCAGCCCAACGTCTACATGGGAGGAAGCCCCACCATCTGTCGTAGCCCAGAACCTGGCCTGAAAACCACAGCCTCTTGACTTAAGTCCATGCCCTCGATGCCTTGTAGAGGGTTTAACCCTTCAGAGAAAAGCAGTGCTCATTAACAGTTAGTCAAGGTAGAATTTCTAAAGCAAACTTAAGTGGTCAGTTGAGGAGACGCAAAGTTCCCAAGTCAAAATGCCATCTTAGTAATGCCATTGTCAGTGATGGAGCAGAACGACTGATTACTTTAGTTTTTGAAATCCGTAAGTGTTTGCAAGTCACTTTGGTTTGTTGTCAGTATGCCCTTGTTTCTTATGTCCCTTCTCTTTTTCACATGATTTCTTTGATCATAATCAGGTGTCGGGTAGATCTTGCTTTTCATTGTCTTAGCTACGGTAATTGCCTTAGATAATTGCCCTATGATTTTTTTTTTTTGGATGGCTCTTTCAGATAGCCACAATTGTCCTGACTCAGTTAATGAAGGGTATTAACCCACTCTTCTCTTTGTAAAGAAGTGAAGAACTGAGTCTTGCAGAGGGAGAGTAAGAGGGTTACAAAATAGTCTTTGTGTTATTCAGATCTTCCTTTCTGAAGAATAACTCAAAATAATTGCGGGGAATCTATTAAACAATACTGTCAGAAAAGCATGATGTCAGATAGCAATGAACACAGATATATTTGTATTTTCAAAATTGTTATTTCTTACCCAGTAATACCTACAAGAATGCCCTCTGCAACTGTTATCCCAAGTTGAGCATTAAATTACTTGAGTAATCCTTTTGTAAATCTTTAGCTTATTACGAGAATATTTTGCAACTTTAAGGTGATTAACATTAGTTTGTATGTGTTTCACTTGGTGTATATTCTATATGAATTAGTAAAGAGCAATTTTAAAATAAATGGCATGTGGCAATGTATTTTACACTGTATAAATATGTGGACAAAGGTCCACAACACATTATGGAAACCAAATTTGATCTTTTCAGGAGGCATGAGGGCTTGAAGTACTGTATAATTATTTCCACATGAAAAATTTCAGATTTGGTGATTTTTGGACAGAAAAATAAATAGGTTTTGTAGGAGGAAGTTGCCTGATATAACTTCTTAAAGCAGAATTTTGTAAAATGTCTTCTCTTAAAGGCTGTTTTTTCTCTGTCTTCCATGATTGTCTTTCCCTATCATTTCCCTGACACTTCTGAAAACTGTGGCATCTGTGGTTATATAGTAAAAATGATATATTTGTACTATTTTCAATCAGTTCATAAGATTATGTTTCAGTTTTGGATGTAAAAAGATCATAGCTAATACGGCAGCAGAGACTTCATGAATTGCCCATAAAAAGGCTTGATGAGATCTGCTCTCATGCTTCAAGGATGCATCTGAGAAATTTGTCACTGACCATCTTTTACAGAAAGGAAAATTATCAGTGAAAGAAAGTGCTAGACTTAAAACCTGTCTTTTGTGTGATTGATCAGTATTCCAAAGTGGCATGCTGATGTATGGGAAGTGTTACTTTGGGGAGGAAAACTTTTTGGATCTTTCTAAACTATTCCATTCTCTCTCTAAAAACATGCGTGTGTGCACACATACACACAGAGGTTTTTGATTGTAAGTTTATGTTGTTATCCTGTTGTCTTGGCAGAAGATAGTGGATCTAGATGTCTGTCATATGTCCATTATATCTTTTATATGCAATTTCAAATACAATAAACAATAAAGTAAAGATGTTTTTCTGGCCAAAAGGAAAGAATCTTTCAAAAATTCTGCAAAACATTAGAAATTCATAATTTAGAAGTGAGTTTTGTGCTATTACCAGCTCTTAAGTTTTCATTTTAATCTCCTATTGGATTTTCTTTCCTCTAATGCCCATGACCCAGAAAAGATGTGGTTTCTGAAAAAGCTTTATCTTCAGGTAGATTGCTGATCTTCATGTGGAGAAAATATTTAAAAAAGAAATTTAAAAAAACTTACAGACCTTCTCAAAGTTCCCTCTACATTGAGAATCTAAAGCTAAAATCAAGGTAGAAGTTGCGCTTGTACCACAGTTTGGTGTGTAATCTCTAGCTTTTCAGTGTTATGAGATGCTTTCTTAATGGTTTAATGTCTGAACAATTATGAAAAGCCTTCCACAAGACAGGTCTGAGGTACTAAGCTGTAGACTTATTTGAAGTCCTATGTGTTCATTCAAGGAACAAAGATGTTAAAGGACAAAACGTGATTTAAAGTGGATGGACATTAAGAATTGGTGAACCATGCTTTTAAGAATACTCACTAGGCCCAGTTTCTTGTGCAGAGACGAGTTAATTGAAATTACAGGACAGTAATGTACTGCTGAGCACCAAACATCTCCAACAATTTTAAACATGTGCTTTGGCATACGTTTCAGATGTAAAGCAATTAACCACAAACTTTACAACTACTGAGCAGTATTTTCCAGCTCCAGTACTCAGTCCCTCTGTTTCTGAAACAAAAGTGCCAGATTGGTTGCATGTATTGGCAGCAGCACATGCTGTGTTTAAATAATGGAAAATGCTGTTGAACTAATGCAAGTGACTGCATAGGAAAACACTTTTAGGAAAAGAGAGAGATAATTCTCAGAAGATCTGTAATTAATATTTGGCCTAAACCAGGAAGGTAGAAAAGTGGGCATAGACAATTCAGACTCAAGTGTCTTGCGTTTTATTTTGGCTTGAAAGAAAAGTATGACAGGATTGCTACTTATTAATTGTGTTACTGTCCACTGTATTATTTCCATACAAACATTTGTGTGCAATAACAGTAGTACCAGTTTGCTTGCCTAGGTCTACTTGGCTGCTGAAATAAGCAGATCTCACTTTATGCTCTCTACTTAAGCACTTACTATTTTACAAAGTATAACCTAAGCTACAGGCTTCCTTACCCAGCAGCATTTAATAAGAGGAGAAAAAAAGAATTCTGCAAAGTTACTTTCTTAGTAGTTCTTTACAGTTTCCAGAACATTATATAGTTTTGCTAACAATGGGTCAACCTAAAGGTGTCCTCACTTTTTCTTTTCTGTTAATCTCAATATACTATCAAGTACTTGGGAAATTGCTGATTTCAAACAGCCTCAGGTTCTGCTTTCAGGAAGAAATGGTGATATCACAAAACTTTTAAACATGAACCTATGTACTTTTAGTTCAAGTGATTAAAAACTTCTGTTTAAAAAATTAAGCTAAAAATAATAGCTTGAATTGGTATGGTTTTGATGTATATGACTTCTAAAGTATGTGAATGGTAACTGTCATTGGAAGAAATGTGTGATCAAACTATTATGGTTTTCTAATTTATAAGCACTAATTTTACTAAGCTAGCTTACTTTATACCATTAACTTTTCATGGTGCTGTAATAGATTAATGTCTAGTGTTTGTGAGACATGAGTTTATGTAGGTATGGTAAATATGTCTACTGCCTTATTACTGTCATCATCCGATACATTTACAAATTAAGTAAAATATACTCCCAGAAGTGTTGTATTACAAAGGCATGAACTATTGATGGAAAAACCGTGCAAAGGTTGTCTCCAGTTTTTGGGGTGGTAAAACTGTTGTGATTTTGCAAGTGTCTGCATGCTTGTGAAGGTAGGCTCTTCTGGATTTGGTGTTAGTTGTTTTACTGTACTCTGAACATTGTAGTTTTACAGAATGTTAGGAGCTTATTGAACTAGTTTATTGCTGCAGATAAAATGTGCATCAAAGAAAGCTGAGTGGATTTCTAGGTTTCAAATCTGGTTGCTTTTTTCATCTGAAAGTTTTAGATCTTCAGTAACAGGTAATAATTTGTAAATCTACCTTTCTGCAAGGCAGTTATTCATTAATAAGAAAAGTTGAACTAAATTAAAACTGTGACATGGTATGTACTATATCAGAGTTGTGTTTCCTTGACCTATGTTTGATAGGTAAAAGACGAAGCTGACAGTAGACTAATGTTACTGAAGTATATTATCTGTCTGTTGTGATGACCATGCTGTAACTGAGACTGTTTACCTAAGTAATATCTTCAGTTAATTCAAGTATAGTGAAGTATGACCAGGAGTCCTGGAATGGCTACTTGCTGTGCTATGAGAGGCGATAGTTAGAAATTTCAATTTTCCTTTGTTAGAAAAAAAAAAAGAGAGACTGGTGCATTATATTAATTCATAAAATTTTAATGTTGCATTCAGTTGGACAATTGATCATCATTTGAAACAAATTTCTTATGACAATTCTCTAAAAAACATACAATATTATTCTACTAGGTTTGAACCAATCTCTTCCACCTTTTCACTCCCTGTTCCATTTCTGTTGCAAAATTGAAGTTGCATGACCTGCAATCAGTGCCCCATTAAAATGGTCTGAAGGAGAGAGTGTGAGGACAGTGTAAATGGGATGTTGTTAGATATGAGCGAATAGGAAACCTGAGAAAGAAGAGTGAACATAGTCAGAGGAATAGAGACCATTAGATTCTGAATTGGGCAGTTGGAGCCATACTTGATCATTCTCCATGAGATCGATGACAGCACTGCCAGAAGCCTGGTCAAGGTATCCTTTCTGGTACTCATCATAAGTGTACATGAGTGGGGAACCATTTTTGTAGAGTGCAACCCAAACATTTGTTCCTTTTGCATGTACATGGTAGGAGAAATAGTACAGTCCAGGGATCCTGCAGGTGAAGATTCCTGTTCTGGGGTCATAGTGTTGCTGCCTGTTGTACAAGATTTTATCAAATTTGATGGGGACTGTTGCCCCAGGGTAGGCTTTTGAGAGAATGACACTGAAAGCAGACACTGGCATCCCTGTAAGAGCTTGGTTTACTCCTTTTACGAAAGACATTCCTGACAGCTCCCGAGACTCTCCTGCTTTAACATAGCTTTCAGGGATTACGGCTTGGCCGGGGGGACCAGGAGGACCTGGGGGGCCTGGCAAGCCAGGCTCTCCATTGTTGCCTTTAGGCCCAGGGGGTCCAGGCGGTCCCATGGGTCCACTTAAGCCTTTCGTAGAAATACCTGCTGGGCCTGGCAGTCCTGGTGCTCCTGGCTCGCCTTTCGCACCAGGGGCTCCTGGCAGGCCAGGGGGGCCGATGGGGCCTCTGATCCCGGGTATCCCTGAAGGCCCTCTGGGGCCTGGCTCACCATTGATGCCTGGCACTCCCTTAATTCCTTGTGGACCCATTGGACCGGGCAAGCCAGGTAGCCCAGCGTGGCCAGTGTCACCTTTTGGACCTGGGAAACCTGGGTGTCCCTTAGGACCAGCAAGACCCTGCTCACCTGGGTATCCTGGTTTTCCCTCTAATCCTGGTAGACCTCGTTCACCCTTGGCCCCTGGTAATCCCGGGGGGCCTGCAAGGCCCGTGTCACCTTTGGGCCCAGGCAGGCCGTTCTCACCAGGCAAACCTTTGAGTCCTTGAGGGCCCATGTTCCCTGGTGGCCCGGCTGGCCCTGGTTCTCCTGGCACGCCAGCTGGGCCTCGGTCTCCTTTAGGTCCTGGAAGGCCAGGAGGACCTTCAGGCCCTCTGTGTCCCTTCATCCCTGGCAATCCTGGCTTTCCAAATCCTGGAAGACCTGGAGATCCAGGCAACCCTGCAGGTCCAGGGTGTCCCTTGGCTCCGGGGATGCCTGCTGTTCCTGGTGGTCCCATTGGCCCAGGCCTGCCAACACCGGCTTCTCCAGGTTCTCCTGGGGGACCCTGGGGACCTGGGATACCAGCTGCTCCAGGTGCACCTGGTAAACCTCTGTCACCTTTCATACCTGGCTGACCTGGAAGACCATTTTCGCCAGGCTTCCCTATGCCAGCAGGACCAGGGAGGCCTCGGGGCCCCTGCGGGCCCGGAAGACCCCTGTTACCCGGGCGGCCTGGAACTCCGAATCCACTTTCTCCTTTTTGTCCGTTTATACCAGGAATACCTGGCTCTCCCTTCTCGCCAGGGAGGCCCCTTGGCCCTTGAGCTCCTGGAGGGCCTTGTGGTCCTGGCTTGCCAGGAACAGACAGTCCTGCAGGGCCGGGAGTGCCGGGGGGTCCTTGTGGCCCTCTTGCGCCTGGGAGCCCAACAGGCCCAGCTTCTCCTTTCTCACCATTTAGTCCTCTCTCTCCTGGCTTTCCTGGTAGACCTGGCATGCCTGGCTTTCCAACCGCAGAGAATCCAGGTGGTCCTGGGGGACCAGGGGGGCCTTGAGGTCCAGGACTTCCAAACCCTGGCTTTCCTGCAGGACCTGGTTGTCCTCTTGGTCCAATAGGGCCTGGGGGACCGGGTGGTCCTTGTTCACCCCTTATCTGCACACCTGTGAAGGAGAGGAAACCAGGTCAGCCAGGGCAGATACAACAGATTTGCAGACTTGTAGCATGGCGGTGAAATGTGTGAGAGGTTAACTTAATTTGAATCTCATAGAAGTCAAGTTTCTAATATTGCGTTTGGTCACTGAGAACCTGACATTCAGGGCAAAAGTGTCTCAGAGCTCTTACATGAATAATAAGTGCAAATGTGTTGGAGTTGTGTTGTGAGCTACAAGGCCTCTAGAAATTTTTTTTTGCTTCAATGCATTTAGGATCATGGGAGAGCTTAAAAGATGCTGTGCAAAAAAATGCAAATTATTAAGGAAGAAAAAAAAAACAGGTAACTGATTTAGCAAGCTATAAGACTTGCATCTTGGTGATGAATGAAACCAGAGAAAGCTTCCGGTGCAGGTGTAGCTGCTTTTCTGAAACTACTTGGTGCTACATTTAAGTAGTGAGATTTTTGTCTTTCCCCCCTCACACTTCTAAAAGGGGGCCATGGCCCACTCTGGTTTGGTTTTTTTTGTAAACACGAATGTTATATTTTCAAATACTGTCTTAAAGATTTTTGTTTGTCATAAAAATTTCACACAGTGGCAAGGTCTCAACTGATAATTCATCTTACTGCAGTCAGAATTCTGGCATTGTTTTGATTTTTTTTCTTTTAATAATACTGCATTTTCTCAGTTGTCAAAACAGCAGGTGGAGCCACTTAACCAAATGTCACAAATAGAGGAATAAACAAACAAGCTAACTGCTTAGTTTGCTGTTCACTTTGGGGAGCTTGCAGCTTCCTGGTCGAATTAGGATGCTGATTTCTAAGACGTTACAGACAAGATTAATATGGATATTATGAGACTACTTTAGCAGTTTGCAGCAACTGGCAGCATTCTGGAACAAAATACTGTACCTCTGATGACTGTTAATTTAAGAGGTCATTTTAAAAATAAAAACTGAGGGATATAGGAAGAGCATGGATTCTGCTTTTTATAATGCCTATATATTCTGTTTGCTTATTTAGAACAGATTGATAAGATCAACAATTGGATCAGCTGAAGTTTGCATTCCAGTCTCTTACAAAGGGAGCTCTGTGTGTGTATATATATATATGACAATTTATGCAATGAATATTCTGCTGTCTCTTAGATAATACATTGTTTTTTCCAATCTGTGGTTAGTCTTGATGAACCAAAAATGAGATGAAGGAGGAAAACTATTCTTGTACATAACATTTTAGAAAGAGAGACGTGTATAGGAAATACATTTGATTTTGGTTTGATATTGGATCTGCAAGATTGCCTTATTCCTATATTGCCAGGGAAATTGTTCTTATCTACCAAGTGTAGAGAGTACATTTTCTTTTTTGCCAGTGCATAAAATCAGCACAGATCCCTATCACCTTATTTTGCACACCTTCCTATCTCATCCTCCTTAAGGCAATGAAAAGGAATATAGTTGTTAAAATCCTACACATAGGAAGAAAGGAATGTCTGTGATTTATTGACAAACTGAATATGCAAAACCACATCCTTCTCGGCTGCAAAGGAGATTGTGGAATCTGTGAGTACCAGTGACAGGTCTGGTGCAGTCTTTGGTATCTTAACGATATTGATGGATTTCTTAGTACTGAACTCCTAGATTCAGTAGGGTGTAATTGCAAGTTGATTTTCTTGTTATAAAGGTGACATAACATATGGCAAGTTAATAATTACATCATATGATGAAATAATTTGGAAAATGCTTAAGCTTGTCAGAGTTAACACATATCCTGCAGCACAAGTGGCATGTAAATGTTCTTTACGTGTTACAGATTTTCTCTTCGCCACAGATAAGAGAGCTGCCATCAGAGAAAACAGCTTACTCAACTGGAGGACTCAGAATTTATTCCATAGGTTCTGTCTGTGGATAGAACTTCAGAAACTTCACATCAGAGAACACAGGCAGGTCAGATCAAAGCCTCAATCTAAACAGGTTCCTGAGCTAATGCTATTTCAGTTGTAAAGCATTAGGGGAAAAATACAAATAGGTTTTTACATCAACTGCATCAAATCCAAAACAAAGCATTTATGTGGGTAGTTGGGCAGAAGACAGCAGTGACACCAGCCAGGTCTGCTCTTTCATAACCGTAACTCAAGGAACTATGTCCAGGTCTACCAAATGTATTTTGTTCTTTAGCAGTCAGAGTGATTTTAATTTCTGCAGGGAGGCAACATTCATCTTATTGAGCTGTATTTAAGTAACATGCAGTCATTGGACTTGATCTAATTTTTTTTTTGGTGGCAAATTGCATCACACTTTAGTTTCAGAGTGCTTCTCTTTCTTGCTTTTTTACCATGCACCTTTATATCAGTCCTAGGTTCACAAAGTGGTGGGTTCTGCTGTTTTGCGTAAGATGCTAAAGGCTTTGTCAGTATTCATGTTACTGTAGAGATTTTCTGTGAGGAGCTATATTATTTCAAAGTTGCGCTGCTTTTAGATTAAAATGTCTGGTAATTGTCTAGAGACAATGGTAAGTCCTCTGAGGAAAGGACAGCTGAACACACTAAAGAAGTAGGAATTTTATCAGGAAAGTTGAAGTAGTGGTTGGCTACTCTTTTATGTGTCTTGACACATATCTTGATGCGAAGTTGGTTTATGTTCTCTGAGTGCAGCCAAACTCTATTTATATATTGAATTAATTATGAAGACTTTAACATAACCTGCAATAATGACTTATTTAAGCACTGCTGAACAGTGAGACTTCATTCAATGATTATTCTTAATTAGGACTTTTCAAAGATTAAAAGCCAAAGAGCTACTGGTTTAAAAATTATGTCCTAGTGTATTTTTAAAATGGTAACACTAAACACATACAGAAAAGGAAAGTATATTCTGACTGGAGAGCTAAGAACAAGATTTTTAAAACTGTTAAAACAATTTAACCAAGTTAAATGAAGCTTTAAAAGGGTTTAATTGCCAACAGAAATTGTATGATTTATTACATGTTGTCCTAAGTCACTAGTTTGGGCCTAGATAGAAATTTTAGTTCCAGGCTGCTTTTTGACAAAGCTGTACAAAACAAAAAGAATTTACTGGTAACTAAATCTCTAGAAGCCAGTGTTTGGTGACCAAATAGGAGAAGTAAGCTATGATGAAAAGCTTGCCATATGCTACCCGAGCTAATAGATACGCTAGACAATAATTGGATGAATTTGGTTCTATAGTCTCCTATTTTATTCTTCCATGATCATCTCAGACTAGAAACTATGATCTGTAACAGTCTGCCCTCTTTAAACTCTTCTAAAACCCCTCTGTAGGATGCTTGTTTTCCAGAGTGAAGAGTAGCAGTGGTTTTCCAGTCCTCTGTTTTGATACTTGTTTCCCAAATGAAGATTTGTCAAGCAATTTTGAATGACCAGACTGCGATGTCTGTAAAACTGTCGGCTGTTCCTCCTTTTGAGGTCTAGTATATAGTCTTTGTTACCTTGCCTAAATAGACAGCATTTTACACTTCTCACATGTTGATACAATCATTCTCATTCTAAATATGAAGTTTCACATACATTAGATTCTGTGTTAGTATACTAAAGTGAAAACTTAGTTCAGGACAAGTCATTTCCTCCTTTCACTCTATTTTCTGTCTGCCCTGCTCCTTCCTTTTTCTTAATTTGCTGTTGGTTTCCCCCTATCCAAATGTTTTCTATAGAGAGGAAAAAAAACCAAAACCCACCAAACAACAAAACAGTATGAGGGGAAGAGAAGTGAAGTATTGTAGAGGATAACCAAGTAAATATTGTACTTCACTTAAAAGTAATATAGAAATGTAAATTATTCTGAATAAAGTCATGGAAAAACTATGAAAAGTTAATGAGGGGAGAGGAAGGAAATGCAACTCTAACCCAGTGGGAATTCCAGTTAGTAAGTCCTCAGAGTAGCTATTTATGTACACGTATCTACATTCAATCTGCAAGTGCTGGTGGGATTCCAGAAAGTCCTTGTACGGAAAGCAAGGGATGAAACTGTGACAGTATTTTGGGGGATGTGTTTCGCAGCCATGCTGCCTTCAGGTGGCTCTTATTGCAGAGCATTCTTGGAGCACGTGAGCTGGAGCTGGTTGGGTTGAGACCAAGGCTGTATCTTTGGACTAGATGTGTGCTGTTCATGAGCGTCTAATCCATGGGATCAGACTAGAGCTATTATGAAATGAAACCTCCTAAATGAAGGTAATGTGGATGCTATGTCCTGAGCAGCAACTATTCTGCTCTCCAGATCTGCTTCTGTTGTGCTACCCTATTTTCTAATGCAGATATAGCCTAAAATGGGTAAAATGTCCTTTTTCTGGTGAAGAGGAGCTTATTTGCAAATCCTATTTTCCGAGTCCCTTATTTGGCTTCCTCATTTCTACCCAAGTATGATTATTACACCTGAAAGTAGATGGGATACAGCAAGTGAAAGCTATTCTGAATTGCCTGATGTCTGAAAGAAAATAATGTTGCTCTTGGGGGGGGGGGGAAGGGGAGGGGAGGGATGTTTACAAGGAAGATTCAGTTATCTTAATTTTAGTGATGATAATTTTGAACAGAGACTACTGATCATCCTTTGGGAGACAAGTCATCACATAAAAACCAGAACCTAGCAAGTCAGAAATTTTGATTTCAACTTTTTAAAAGAAGCTTTGGCTTTTTTTAAAGCATGGAAAAATAAAACAGAACTCATAGTTTCAAACACTAAGTGTAGCTACCTGTTTGACTTATAAGGACAGAGAGGACACCCAGAAATAAGATGTCACAATGTATAGCATTGCAATTAGATACTGTCTGTACAATCTGCCTATACAGTAAGATTGATTTATGAAATGAAGAGAACTTTTTATAATAAAAAATGTATCAGATATATATTTAAATTCACACTTAAGGCCTGTTTTGAGTAGTAATATGACAGAATATGTAAAAGTTCTTTCTGAATATTGTAAATGGCAGGTCTGTTGTTAGAAACCCCAGTGTTGAATCAAGAAATTTGAGGATAATTATCATGTACATAATTATGCACACAATCATGTTGCATTATTCCCACAACTGAAGATCAGATCTGTAGCTGTGATTTTGTTTCTGGTCTGTATGCCTGTAGTGATTATCGTGTAAAAAAATTTTGTCTGTGACAAGTGTGCATCTTTGTGCAATCTCTGTCAATAGAACTCAACTGTAAGAGCCACTGCCAGTTCTTTCTGCAGTGATGACATAATTTTAATAAACCTAAACTGTTAGTGAAAGTTGAATACCAATGGTATAAACAAAGAGCTTTTGTTCATGTATTGACCCACTAGGAATAATTGTGTTAGTTTATTAACAAAAAATAAACTTACCTTGACTCTTTACATTGAATGGTAGAAAATGTGGCCCCTTGATGCTGGATTGTTTCTGGTATCGCTCAGAAAAATATCCATCGCTGCCGTGGACTATGTTCAGACAAAGCAGCAGTAAGGATATTTGTAAATGCATGTTTCCAAATCCGTTCTGTGTTAGAAAGGGGAGAAAAAGTTTGTTATAAAGCTGTTCAGTTCTGTTTCTTGTGCATGAATAAATGAGTTTTATTAAAGTATTGGTATTAAAAGTAGCATTTTGTGCTCACTTCTTCCTGCTTTCACTAGCTGTGAGAAATTCTCTGACAAAAAGGGAATCATTATTGCTGTCACTTTCAATGATTGAGCTCTTGTATAGATAGCTTAGAGGCAATGGTCTCACTCTTAGGTAAAGTGTCATTTTTAAATGGATGCTAGCCTATTTAAAACCACTGTCTTCAGAAACAGTGATTATTTTCCTAGTTACACCAGGGCTCCAAAAGTAAGTTCAGATGTTGCATATACCAAAACTCCTGAAATGAAGAAAAGTTTTCAGTGGAAATACATAGACACTCTACCACCTTATGGCCTCTGTCTAATGCTATAGCAAATGAGGCATGAAGCCCTGGCTCCCTCAGCATCAGTGTCAAAAATCTCACATTGCCTCGCTTGAAACCAAGCTTTTATCTGTAGCCTTTCAAGTAGCCCCAGTGGCAGTAAGGATGCTGTCACTGGCTCTTAAATATGACCCCCCCACTTCCCTCCCCAGACAGAAAACACGTGTCCTGTAAAAGTTACCTTCAAAGCCAAATAGAATGAAATCATAACATACCAGAATGTTGTGGAGTTCCAATGCAGTGTAGTAGAGCAGTGAATCCTCCTCTATTGAGGAGTTCTTCTGCCACTGGTGAGTGAGCAGAAGCTGATGATTTCAAGTGTCACCCTTGAGTATTTATACAATTTTCCCCCTAGTTGGGTGACTGCTGGGCATAAGCTCCTCCTCCCAAATCGGTAAGCAGTAATTATCTGTGTGTATATGTGTGTTTTTAGGGGTGGTGGAAGCTATTTTAGGCAGTCATCCTAGATCCTGTTAAGTAGTTTTTGAGTTTACTTTTTTTCCTCCTTCTCTTGGATTTCTTATTGTTGATGAAATTGTATTGCTCATAGTTAGTATTTTCTAAAATTTTACGGCCCCTCTGTTGTTAGAACTGGGAAAGGTAACATTGGAAAAAATCATGAACTTGTAAGTAAGGTTGATAATTCTAAGTGCTTCATTTGGGTTTCTCTGTAAATGTTTTAAGGAAAGATCTATACATTTTGAACTTTGGTGAGCTGTTACTTTCAGGAGTAACCCCACTAAAGTCTATAGAGACTACTTATGTGACTAATTGTACATTGGGATACAAATGGAGAACTTGCAATCAATTAAGATGTTAATAAGGGAGTTCCGTGAGAACCTGAAGAGTACTTTTAAGCAGTTATTGGTTTAGGAGATTATCTGCACATCATATTTCTAGACTTCTGTTTTGATGCTGGAGGTATAGTACTATGTATACGATGTATTCTGCAAGTAATGTTTCTGTATTATGAATTCTTGAAATGCAAGCTTACCTCACACAATGAGAGCATCGTTGTGTCTAGTTGTAACAAATGTATTGAAATCCATACTGCCTAAATTTGCAAGTGTTATACAGGCTGATGTTTGGGGCTGGTGGAGCTTTTTTAAGCTTCATTCAGCAATTAACTTTTTTTAAGGTTTGTTCAATCAAATGCAGTTATTTCTGTACTTTTGCTAGATGCATGTTTTTCCTATTAAATGGTTTCAGTTTAGTAAATTTAAACTACTCCTGTTTTATTGTTGGTGGATCAAACTTGTTTGCAGTTTCTCTCTTTTTTTTTCTTTTATTTTTCCTCATGTTATAAACTGGTGTTAGCTGTTAAGAAAGTTGAAACTAATCTTGCTTAACAGGCTTTATCCACACATTGTGACTTCTTTTTTTTTTTTTTAATAAATAATGGAATCTTACAGTGTTTCAGCATCATTTTGATTAGTGTTCAGTACTAAATAGGCAGTAATTTGCAGTCCTTGAATTGTGTGTGATTCTGAAACATCATTTAAGATCAAAGGGCAAAATAAGAGAGAAGAAACAAACTTTTCTCATTTAGGATGTAACTGTAGAACTATAGTGCACTTTTATCAAACATTCTCAGCAAAAATAACTGCATATAAATTACTACATATTAAAACTCCTTTGCCAATTGCAGACTTTTTTGACATTGTTATGTGGTGTTCAGTCTTGTAGGAGTTAGATTTTTTGGATGTGTCTGAAATTCTTTATTTTCTTTCCACCAAAAATTAGTGGAAAAACAAAGATAAATAACTGTGTTGTTACTAAACTGAGCATGTGCTACAAGTTGCTGTCAGGGTAAAATGAGCATGTATTTATTTTTTCAAGTTAATTTATGCCATTTGTAGAAGCTATCTGGGGAGCCTTTTGGTGAGGTACAAGCAATACCTATGCAGAACAACGTGTGTGCACTCATACCCTAATATCAATTGTATTAACACTGCAGTCAGGCAAGGGCACTAGCATGTTATATTATAGGAATACTAATAAATAACCTGCATTACTGGGAGTTCAAATGCATGGTTGGTACAGAAGGGACACCTGTTACCGTTCCAACCAAAAGAGCGAGCTGGTGGCCCTGAACTGTGCGGCAATCCTGTGGAATGACAGGTTAACGTGGGCTGAATTTTACCTGCTTTGTGTCTTTGTTTAATTCCACACTCTTCAAGCAACAACTTTTTGGGCTTTTATGTATTATGGCAAATATCCTAGAACACAAGTTAGTGTACTGAGAGACCAATGGACCATCAAGTCTATTCTGCTTACAATTGTGCTAATACCTTTGCTTACTAGAGGGCTGTATTAATGTTGTGATTTAAACACTGCTGCAATCATTTATTTAATGTATTGTCGAACAGTTCTTTTCTTCTATTCTTCTTCCTAGCCATCCTCTAAACAACGCTATGTTCCATTTTTGTAAATAAACCCTTTCCGCTGCAGAGGTCTTCAGACTGAAGCCTGCTTTCCCCATTAAGCCTGTGTGCCCAACCTGGTCAGTGGTTTTCAGAGTCTGTTTGCATGTCTGAGATTGACATTTCTATTCCCCCTACGTGCATTCAGTTCTCTTTAATCTTTTGAAGAAGGAAGCTTTGTCCTCAAGATGTTTGTGTAACTTCTCAAGGTGCTTCATTTAAAAATTATTCTCCATAAATTCAAATGAGAATCCAACTATCCACTTTTGACAGAGGCAGCAAATGTATGGGCATAGAGTTTATTTCCTCCTTGAAGAAATATAACTCCAGCACCTTTTTTTGGTTCACATAAATCCAAAAATAGCTTTTGATTTTTAAAACATTTAAATATACAGCCCTTAGTGGGAAGTGTGGTTGTTGCTAATTTGACAATGTTTGGTTAACAAAGTTAAGAACAGCAGGTGACATTTTTATGCACACACAGTTTCATGCTAATTTCTAGCCCCCAAAGCAGGCACGCTTAGGTTACAAAAGCACCAATAACATATACTGATATTTGCCCAGCAGCCTTGCTTCCTGCCTTGGCTCCTTCTGGCCAGGAAGGTGAATCATCTCTGTGTCTCTGCGTAAATAGGCATGATTGTGGGGTCAAAAGGTATATACAGGCAAACCCGTTGTCCTTATGTTTAACCTGAGCTCCACCCTATTGTGCTATCTTATGCTGCTGCTTGGGTTTGAGGTTTTGTTTTTTGTGGGTATAGGAAATTGAGGTAGAATTGGAGTTCACTTCTTTTGTATGTTTTCCCTGTCGCTGTGGATGTTTTTTATTGGCAGAGCACTGACACGCATTTAGCTCTAAGCACATGTATGAAAGGTAGGCTTCGGCATATATTTGCACATGCAAAAATACGTGCAGTAGCCATACTTGTGTACACCTATTTACAGAAACAGCGCATTTTTAAAAAGATAGGCTATTTGCATACCTGTTTGCAAAGTATAAACATTCAGATGCTTTTGTTTTGTAGCTATGCATTTAGAAAGTTGCCTTACCTTCATTTGAAAGTAATCTTCACTGCCCCTTGCTCCCCCTGTCCCACTACCCTAATAATCAGGAATAATGGTGTGACACATGGATCTATTGCACCACTCTAGAACTTGCTTTTTAGTTATGTATTGGCTGCTTCTTCCCATGTAAAGGTAGCCATGGTACTACTCCTTCAAAATAGCGATGTAATTGTTTAAGTCCTAAGCTTAACTGCAATAAAAAGACTCAAAATAGAGTTTCTCTGGACCATATGAAGTAGGGAGTGGAATCACAGTCTTTAATGCTATTCTCAGCAGTCTGCAGTGTTTCATCATATTTGCTGGCCGAATGTTCAATTTGCTGTTGAATGTTGTTGGAAAGCATGCACTTGCACACGCTTTCCAAAATCCCCTGTTTCTTCAGTGTCTTGCTCCCACAGTCAGTGGAAACACATGCGTAAGTGACATGGAAGTGGCACCATGCTTTGGGAAATGGGAACTGATTTTCACCGCAATCCTGCAAGTTACTCGCAAAGGGACTTGAATGAGTCCCACAATAAGCAGCTGCTTATGAGGAAGAAATGTGGAACAGCTTAATGAAGCACAAACTGTAATAAAACAAGCAAGTACTCCCTTTCCCACCCTCACCTCCCCCACCAAAAAATAAAACCATCAAAACTCAGAGAAAGGCTGGGCTAGGTCCTTGCAGTAGTTGGGAACTGGCTAAATATGTTCCTGATACTGAGGATTTTCAGTGTGAATATGTTTAGATTTATTGGTTTGACTTTTTGAGTATGTGATCTTGATTTTTGCACCATCTAAGCAGATGTGCTGACCAGTTTGTTCTGTTCATGTGCTTACATAGTTTCAAAGAACTGTGAGTTCTTTGAAAGTAAAAATTTACAGCTTTAACTCAGAATTTCTCTTATTTTTAATAATTGGCTGTTAGTCTTAATCCTGAAATTTTTCTAATTTATAATTACTTTTTAAGTTAAAATTTGGTACCCAAGGAACCTGGGGGGGGGGTGTTTAGTCCTTTTGTTTGGCTAGGTAATCTCACTTTTGAAGAAAGAGGCAAGAATGTGTTGGTGGGAGGTTTTTCCTGTAGTTTAAAAAGTAGTCTGAAAAAAGTTGGAGTATCTTTTTACTGATGACGTAAAATCTCAATACAGTTGAGAGGACACAATTATTTTGCTTCTTATAGCTCAGTATCTGTGACAAGTGCTTTCTGATGCTGTCAGTTCCAATTCTGTTACCTGCCTGAAGTAAACTTTGAAGACTCTACCCTGGTCTGTGATAAGCACTTCAATAGAGGAAAACTTATACCCAAAATGAGTGGTAGCTGCCATTTTGTAATGGATTCTGATAGCCTGTAGCACCATCTCTGGTGAAGAAATTCTCCAGTCTCCAATTTTAAGTTCTCAAAGAAAGGCTCTTAGGAATTTCTAAGAGAAGTTTGAAAGCCTGCCATGCAATTAAAGGACTAATTGAGTTTCCTAGTTTGTGGTGCACTCTATGACACTCTGGAAAACTCCTACATCATCTCAACTCTATGGTTTAAAACCATCCTCTCTCCCTTTCTGTCACACAGTGCTGAAGAGTGTTTGCACGCTCCCATGATAGCGGCCTGGTAAGCCCTCAGTGGGAGCGCAGAGGAACAAAGTGTTTCACTCTGTTTCTTAATGGGGAAAACTTATACAGCTATTTTTCAGCTTCTTGGTGCTTATAGTCAAATGCACCCAAAGAAATAGGAAGCAGGAAAATCTGTGTATTCAATAGCGGTGGGAAGTCTGGGGGTTTTTTTGGTTTATGTTTTGATGATGTTGTTTGTTTGTTTTGTTTTGTAATCGTTGTTACTTTGTGTTTACATGGAGAGCATTTTCTGTTCCAACACTTGCTACTTGGACTGCATGGGACTAGAAAACATAATGGTGAAGAAAATGTTTACCTTGCTAATTGCAAAATAAATAAGATTTCTTTTGAGCTTCAGAATGCATGTCGTCTTTTGTAATTAATAGATGCCTGTTGAGGTAATCTGCAGGGTTGTGCAGTCCTATCCATATTCATACTTTGAGATATAATAAACAATTCTGTCTTCAAAAAAACAACAAAAGAAACTGTGTTACCCCTACAGTCCTGTGTTAGTCTTTTTATAGATTTAATGCCCTTGTACTTCTAACACTTGTAATTGTGGTTGAATAAATGTCCTACTTTCAAGTAGTAATGGAAAGATGGTCTGTATTTATTCTGGCACTGCAAAAATGACTGACTGCTGACCAGTTTGTTCTGTTCAGCTCAGGTAACTGTTGATCACAAGAACTCTATTTAATATAGCTGTATATTTAAATAGATGACACCCAGTTAAATATTTATAGTTGTATTCTGACTGAATTAACTTGTGGAGGCACTGAATAACCATGCTGAAACCTCAGGAGAAGATGTGTTCCACATAGTTTATAGAGAAAGCTTTGAGACTGACATGAGTTTCTGATTATACCTTCCTCAGAGTCAGGTAGTATTATTGATTAATGCTTTTTAACAACACTACATTGTTTGTGGCCTTATTTCATTATGCTTGGATAAAGATAAGGTAGTCTTCACCCATCTTATAGAATTTATACTAGAGTAAAACATACCAAACAGAAGTACTGGTGTTAAAGATGTTTTCCAGTACCTTGGGTATGCTGCTGGCCTGACCTTATTCCTTCCTCATTTTTATTCCTTCTTCCCCTGCCTCTGAAAGCAAAAACAACAAATACTGATCAAATGAATGCATTAGTTTGAAACTCACATCAGTTGTGTGGCTTTAAATGAAAACTGATCAGTTTTCAAGATACTGAAAACACAAAGCTGATTTTATGTATAGATATTCATTCTTTCTCCTAGAAGTGCATTTCTGATTACTATAAATGCTTATATATTTACAGTTTGGATGTTCACTAGATTTGTTTAAAAATGTAAACATGCAAGTGATGACAGGACTTACGTCTTTCTGATGGAAGAACAGAAATATCCACTTAACTTTGTGCATAATTTAGGAAAAAAAAAATCAAAGGGCCTGACCATTGAAAAGCCTAAGCACGTACGAAAATTTTACTTTGGATTTGGAGGAGGGGATTCCACAAAACTGTTTCTGGAACTGCTTAAACAAAGCCAGGTGAAGAGATTTCCAGTTCCTTTTATCTGGAGATGCTAATTTTCAGCCTTCTGCCTGATGTTGACTGCACTCTCAGTTGTGTCTATAGAATGGTTTATGAATCTTTTCTGTAAGCTGAATTGGTAAGAATTTGATTTGGACTAAAATGCAGTCAAACTTTCCTGGGAGTGATAGAAGGAGGAAAGCTTGTTTTCCATAGGCCCGGATAATTTCACAGGATATGTTAAATTTCTTTGAACTCCTGAAATATATAACTTGTCTTTAAAGATTACTGCAAGTGTTCTTTCTTTTTTAGTAAGTTCCTGGTGGTTTGGTTTAAAAACCTGATATGTAACAGCAGAAAGAGCATTCACATAAAAATGCTGAATAGTTACATTTTCCAGGGGAGGTGGGGTGGTGCTGTATTTTTATGTTTTCTTTAATTCACAGAATCATAGAATCACAGAATGGTTTGGGTTGGAAGGGACCTCAAAGACCATCTAGTTCCAACCCCCCTGCCATGGGCAGGGACACCCTCCACTAGACCACGTTGCCCAAAGCCCCATCCAGCCTGGCCTTGAGCACTTCCAGGGAGGGGGCAGCCACAACCTCTCTGGGCAACCTGTTCCAGTGCCTCACCACCCTCACAGTAAAGAATTTCTTTCTAACATCTAATCTAAATCGACCCTCCTTCAGCTTAAACCCATTACCCCTTGTCCTGTCACTCCACTCCCTGATAAACAGTCCTTCCCCAGCTTTCCTGTAGGCCCCTTCAGGTACTGGAAGGCTGCAATTGGATCTCCCCGGAGCCTTCTTTTCTCCAGGCTGAACAACCCCAACTCTCTCAGCCTGTCCTCATAGGAGAGGTGCTCCAGCCCTCTGATGAGCTTCATGGCCCTCCTCTGGACTCTCTCCAACAGCTCCATGTCTCTCCTGTACTGGGACCCCCAGAGCTGGACACAGTACTCCTGCCCTATTTTTCTCTGACTGTTTTTTAGAGTATTTAATACTAATCTAATTTAATACCTCTGTGCCTGCTGGACTCGAGGTTTCTTTCAGACTCCCCTGGAGCACAGTGAATAAAGTAGAAGCCATGGTGAAAAAGAGTGGGAACCACCCCTACTTTCCCAAAGGTGAAAATAGGTGTAAATGAGCTGCTTTTTCAAGTCTACTCACTGGAGCAGGTAGTTAGCCTGCTAAATAGTCTCATTCATTGACCTTACTACCTGCTGTGGTTTGGACAATTGGTTGTTTTTAAACTTTCATGTTTAAAAGCAGGTGCCAAAGGTGGTGTGTGTGTGTGTGTGGAAACTCCAGACTTTTACAGCCAGAACAAATAAACGTTGTCTGAGTTCACTTTAAAAATAAGGGATTTGTTTGGGTTTTTTAAGCCTGGCGTGTTAAATGTTGCTGTTTCCTTTTCATTCATTCAAGTTGAAACTTAGGAAAGTTCTGTTGGTGGGTGAGTATAAATTTTCTATACTCTTTCCCTTATGCAAAATAGGCTTGAGTCCATGGAGCCTAATTGTTCCTGATGACTACTAATAGGACTGGTTTTAGTTTCACATAGCTGACATTGAATTTTTACAAGCATTATATTGTCATAAAGGAGAGTTGTAATTGCCTGCTTATAATAAAGTGCTAATGAAGTGGCTGCTTTTATTATTACAGAAAATGCGTCAGGGCTGCAAAGTTTTATAGGTGACACCGTATTACCTGACTCAAATCCACAAGCTTCAATGTCTCCTGCATTTCATAGGAGAAAAATCACATGAATGTCAAGGATGAGGTTTTTAAAGTACTTTAACCACTAGACTGTCACATTCAAAGATCTGAGGACTGAAAGATAGTTCTATAAAAAGGGTTCATATGTGAAGCAGGTAAATACTGCCCAAACTACTGATACAAAAAATCGTCCAGGTATCAGAGAAGGATAGGGACTCCTAAACTTATGGCAGACAACCTGACCAAACTGCCAGCTTGTTTCCAATGGTGATGCTTTCTGACCCTGCTGTTGATGTGCAAAGTGGTGGAAAACCAAAAATTGCTGGAGGTGACATAGGATGATTTCTGCACCTGCTGATGGTGAGATGTAAGCAAGGATCTCCACGGAGTTAATGGAGAAGAGCCTGATGTGTTTCTGCTGCATACAGAAGTAAAAGTGGCTGACTTTGCAAGCAGAAATTAAGTGTCTTGGATTTAGGTGTTCAGGTTCCACTGAAACCATTAAACCTTTCCGGACATTCACAGTAAATTGGCTATACCTTTGGCTTTGTAATTGTCACAGCTTAAGAATATAGCTATGGAAAGGTAGTGGCTGCTTGGATTTTATGTGGTTAAAGTGCTGTAATGTGAATGTGTTTAAGCCTTAATAGTTTTACTAAAGATCAGAGAAGTTGAGAGGCAGGGAACTGAATCCAAAAATGCCAGGTCCCCATCTGATTCATTAACAAATGGGCCATTTTCTTCTGTGTGATCTGTAACCAATAGCCGCTTCTTGTTCTTGAAATGGTTTCTCTGGCCATAGTTTAGCTAGGGATGTAGATAAAGGTAAAGTTTCTGGGACTCCTTTTGTTTAACAGCTCATGGTCCACAAGCAAGGAGGAGGCTGCTCTGCTGTCAGTAGCTGCTGCCAATGACATATGCTACAGCAGAAGACTGATACCAGATTTCAAGGAAGGCTTTCTGACATGCTGGTATTGCTACAGGTCTGGAGCGGAAGAAGACTTCCACCAATCTGCAATAACCAGGATAAAGAGTTAGGACCTTGAAATGAGGGTGACAGAGAGAGTCATATAGGATAGGAAATGGGATATGGAGGGAAGGAGTCATTTATGTGTGTTACATAATCCAGATAATGAAGTGGAGTCTGAATTTTATGTTTATCTCATGCAACATCTTTCTTTAGAAATTCTTGTAGAACCTGTGGGTTTCTTTAGTAAGAAAAGATAAAAGAAGAGAAGGGAGGACACTGCAACTCCTGGTGCTCAGCTCATCTGTTTTCTGATCAAACATTCTTGAAATGGGGAAGACCTCTGAGTAGTTGACCATACTAGATGAATGTAACCCTATGCAATACACAAGTTCAAAAGAAATAAATGGTGTTTGGGTACAGCTGAGTTGGAAATTAGACTGCCTTAAATGTAGATGCCTTAACCTGGGCCTGAACCCAGCATTTCTGGCTGTGTGCAGGCTGTTGGACCTCAGTGCTGAAAAGCTGAAGTAGTTTTACTCTGCTTGGCAGTCTGGCTGCAGCCTGTGTTGAGCTGCTACAAAACCAGAGGGAAAGGCAGGGTAAATGCCATGTGGTTAGCTTGCACTGTGCTCCAAGCTGTTGTGGGAATGAGCAATCTCCGTATACAGCTAGTTTGAGACTGTGTACGGTGCGTTTGCATCTTAGGCATGCTCATGGGTGTACTCATTTTGCTATGTGTTACACTGTTGTGACTCGGGTTTGAAATTCACTACAGTTTGACTATGAAACTGCTATAGTTTCATTTCATTTCATTCTCACTGCTGAATGGATTTAGTAGGTCTTTACAGCACTTGAAAGTCAACTTTAGAAAATCTTTGGCAAAGGAAGTCTGTTGTCCAAATTGCATCAGTTCTATGTCTCTGATTAGAGTTTTAAAATGGTATTTTTTTAAAATGTATTTTGCCTGGCTGGGAAATATATGTATATATAGAAAATCCACCTGCAGATTCAGTAGGTGTTAGAGGAATGAGATTTGGAATTTGGTTTTTGGATTGAAGACCTTTCATTTACCAGCTTGAAATATTTTTATATAAAGCTGAGCATCTTTAAACATTCTCCTTTTTTCAGGACCTAAACATAACACTGTTTGTCCTTTGAAATATTAGGTCACCAAGAATGCATATTAGGTCATTCAGAGAGAGCTTATTGTTTCAGAAAATAGACCTCCTGTGTCTATAGACCTATGGTGGGATGTATTTGCTTACCTACATGTTAGTAAGTAAAAGTAAAATTAACATTACTAACATTTTTCTCCTGGTTCCTTTTTATATCTGTCTAAATCTAGATCTTTTCTGGTATGTCCTGTGTACATAAATTGTATTGGGTTTCAGAGCTGGATTCCACCTTGGGCTGTGCTGAAGACCGCAGGATGTTTATGTGAACTATGCTAAGTTTCTGTCAGACTTCTCCCTCTGAGGCCTTCATGCAGTACTCTGTCCCCGAGACACTCATGTCATTTATAACAGGTTTTATTGTTTGTTTGTGCACCAATAGTTTGCAGGTACTTTAAGGGAAAATATATTTAGGCTAGTCATGCAGGGAGTGTCAACACTGCTGGGAAGCTGAGAGCTGGTGGGAGCATGAGAATTTCTTTGATATGTGAAATAATCTCTGGACAACCTTAAAAAACTATTTAATAATAGTATAGGATATTTTAATACCTTTTAGAGTTTCTAGACCAAAAATGCCAAATAATGATAAGACAAACCTTTGCGTTGACAAAGGAAGATCTATTTTACAAACTTAATGGGGGTAATGAACATGGTTTTGTCATGTTCTTTCTAAAACTGCTTTGGAATATTTAAAATTCTACTGGATCATCTTTTAGAAGCACAGAAAGACCTGGCTGTAAGGATTCATATTCTTTAAGAAAGCAGTCTCTAGATTCTAGAGAATTTGATTAGGAGCTATCACAGTGATATTGCCTATGAATCTCCCAGCTAGGGCTAAATGATCTCATGGGAACTCAGGGTCTTGGTCTTTTGAGAATTAAAAGTCAAAAATAATGATAGAGGTAAAGGATCAGAATATCTGTTTCAGTTGAGAGTTGACTTCTGCAACTTCAAGAGCAGAGAACAGGTTAACATTTCAGTATTTTTAAACTTTCCTTCTGTAGGATCGTGCAGGACACACTACTATCTGGCTTTTCCGATGGAACACTGCCTCAGGCTGTTTGTTCAAAGCCCTGGGAGGAGCCTCTCTCCTGAGTTGTTACCATGCTGTTCTTGGAGTCCTTCATTCCTAGGTTACCTGGTGGACCAGTATGACACCTCAGATGCATACATGCACATGCTTTTTTTATGTCTAATAGCTGTGGGCAGTTATTTTGAATACTTACATGCATACGACTGCAAAAAAAGTGATAGTTAACAAGACTACATTTTGTGTTTGGAGTTATTTTATGGCCTACATCTAAAATGTCTAACTGAAACAAAACAATTTTTGTCCTCAGTTATGCTTGTGTTCAGGAAAGGACTGTAGGAGACTGTCCAAGCGTCAACAACTTAGCACCAAGGACTGATGGCATCTAGTTACATTTAAGGTGACTGCACAGTGGCCTGTGAAGTAAAATATTCCTTTGTTTGGCAGTGGGGTCTACACTGGTTTATGTGAACATGGACCAGGTCTCTGATGTTTTTTAAAGGATACGTATGGCTCAAATCTGTATTTAACAGAAAATGAATGTATAAACAGAGTCTTAAGAACCTAGTTCTGAGTTTCTGCAGTCAAGCTTATGGCCCATCAAAACTTTACCGGTTCCCTGTACCCCTACAGCGCAGCACTTTCCTCTACGTCTGCATTTATGCCATGTGCCAAATGCCTGGAAGGCACGTAAGAAGCATCTCAAGTTTCTATTCTTGTACTTGGAGGACAAAGCAGATGCAGTTATATTCTGGTACTGCCTCTTCCAAAAGAAACACAGTCTGGAGAGTGGTCCATTAAGTGGCTAATTAGGTGTGAGGGAGGTCTCAGGGGCTGAACGTATAGATAGGCTCTTTGGAGCATTTAGCTGCGAAACTCTGATAAGTCTCTATTGCACAAATCCCATCTGAAATTTGTAATAATTGTGGCAGAATGGATATTTTTCACAGTACACCAGTATGTGACAAATTCCAAACCTATGGGAAGAATGAAGGACTTGAACCTGCTTTGCAATATGAATGTACAGAACTAGGGTAGAGACTTTTTTTCCTAATATTTTTATTAAAGAATGGACAAACAGTTTTAAACAAATCTTTCTGAAAAAGCCTGAAGTATAAGAAATTGGAGTTGGAATGGTGAAAATTTGGCAATGTTTTAATTGTCTGAAAACCTAATCTTGAGGAAACCTCATACTTCCCACTAGAGATGAAGCAAACTGTGTTACAACATCAGGTAATTATTTTAATGGTTAAGCTCTTTTCTCTCACACTTTTACAATTCAGGGCATCAGGTTTTTGTTTTGAGGAAAACTACTTTCACAGTCTTTATTTTTTATTATCATTACTATTAAAAAAATAATATTTAATATTATTATTAAAACTGTTTAATCTACAAAAACTGGTGTTGAAAGTGCGGTGTATTAAGACTAAATTACTATGAATTAAAATGAAATTTTCACAAGAAAAAAACCCTAAGAATACCAATGTTTCATATGTTTCATTTATAATTCTAAAATTTAAAGCATGATCACTTGTTATTTCTGCATTTTTTGTCCTTACTGATATTTGCCTTCCTCTGAGAACCTCTTGCCAAACAGTTCCTAAGAGTAAGAAACTAGTGCTTTGGAAAAGTTTAGATTCACAAGTACACCAGCTTCAGGCTTGCCATCTCTTCCCAGTGGGATTTCTTCTCTTCTTCATCCCAATCATTTATGAAGTTTGCATCTGGAGAACCTTTTAATGATGAGTATTGCAATGTTTCTGGCTCTTTCTGAAGAACAGTGGGTTTTTTTACTTTTGAAGTATAAAAAGCAACAGTAAAGTCAGTAAGAACTGGTTTTTTGAATTTTGTTTTCCCAAGGTCTGGCATTTGTTTTCCTTTGTCTAGTACAGAAAGTTTGCTCTGAATTTTAGTTATTGTCCCTCAATATGAGGACCTAGAAATGCTTTCTATATTCTCTATGTTTTGGAGCTGATTAGACTATTAGTCTTGCATCCTCCTCTATATATATGTATATCAGAATAATCTGTAGAGGACTATAAATATGGTTAAGAATATCAATACATCTTTTGGGGTGCATCCCTTTTGGGGGGAGGAGGGGGATTGTAAGATGCTTTTGGAAACTGGTTGGTCATTACAGCATATAAGTACACAGAGAGGATTAGAATTTTAAAGCTCTGCACATATGCGTAGGTGATCACTCTTTGGCTTGACCTCTCAAAGTAATCCGAATATAACTATTAGATAGCCTTTTTCCTGTCATTATTTTTTGGAGTTTTTTTGTTTGGGTTGTTCCCCACCCCTCCAGGCCCCAGCCCTTTGTTTCCTCCTTGATATTGTTGTTAGGCAGGTATTAAGGATTTTCATGATTATACAGACCTCTAACTTGTCTTGGTGCCCTCATGCCAGGAATCTCGGATGCCAATGGCATGTGTGTATGTATGCGTATAATGGTCATATATATGTGACCACTACTGTTTCAATGGCAGTAGCTAAAATGGTAAATAAAAGTACAGATGATCATATATCAGTGTATGCTGGGTTCATACCATCATCTTTCAGGAAGTTTTGTTTCATAGTTAAGGTAAAGTGTAGATCCTCTCTCGGAGGCCTTGGGATTCCCGTGTGCTACGGCCCTCTGGGAAGCCTGAGTTATCAGACAGGATCTGTAATTCAGAAAATTAGGGATATGTTTTACCTCCCCTTCCAGTCAGGAAGGAGCCAGTGTCAGGGGGCCACAGTAGAGCAGAACGGGAGTCGCTCCGAGGGCAGGAGTTGTGGCTGCTCAGCAATAAATGGTAGAAGCAAAAGAGAAATGAGAGAGAAAATTGACTGTAGTTCGGTCAGGTTATGAGAAGGTAAGAAAAGAGGGCATGCTGGCAGTTTTTAGCCCTATGCTCATAAAAATAAACTCACTGTGTAGACCTCAGCATTTCTCTAAGTATTGATGTTCTTAATTCTGAAAGCAAAGTGTGAGTTAGTTTCTACTGGAAAATACAACGCTGAAAGGGATTTGAGTAGGTGTGGTTCTTGCAAAGAGTACTAAGATTAGTAAAACTAATCCCTTTAAAAACTGCTTCCTTGTTAGGCACCACACATTTTGACTTAAGTTTTGTAGGTACGTTAAGTACTTAGAAAATTACTTCCATTTTGGCAGTGAGGCATTGAAGCCCATGACCAGATAGCCTCAATCCTAAGTCATGGAGGCAGTTTCATGCTCTGAGTACTGCTCTTATAGAAGCAACTAACTGCCGTCCTCGGACAAGGCTGGAGATAAGATTTCAGATACGTTCCTTTCTCCAGGTGGCTGACTGAGGTATTCTGGCTCTTGATATACTGGCAGTTCTAAATCCATCCTTAAATGTCTCTCTCTGTCCATTATTTAGTGAACTGAATGCTCTGCATCTCTCTTTGCATCTGGCCCGTCGTGCCCACTGATGATGAATGGCATCTGCTCCCTGTAGGCAGAACCACCCGCAAGGACTAAATCACAGCAGGTGCTCTCCACGTTTTAGTCAAACCTTCCTAAAATGCAGTTGTAAGTACCTTCATTGAGGGAGGAGGATGAGATTGTACAGCTGACCACATTTATTATAGTTCGTATTTAGAACAGTTAGGCAGTGGAAAATGGGGAGGTTTTTTATTTCTTTGGACTTAAGTGTTCTTTCCCTGTCTGACCCTTTCCTCAGCATCTGCTTATGGCAAATGTTTGAGACAGGATAGTAGAAGAGGCAGATATTTTGATTTGACCCATTTTGGTCACTACTAAATACTTAAAGCGTGTGTCTCATTCCCCAGGATGTTTACCTAATTCCCATTCTGTGGATTGGACCAGATTGGAGGCAACTACTCTATTCTGTTTCTGCTGAAGCTGGATCACTGCTGAAAACTGTGAAAGATTCAGGGAGCCAGAAAATGTTTGCATAACATCTTGTTTGTATTGCAAACTTTAGTCTTGCTGCAAAGTGTAAGACCTTGTTTCAGAAGTGTTCTGTTAAACAAAGTAATTTAAATGGCCTTTAACAAGTATATAAACTTATGGGCCGTCATATCTATGATCCATGCCGATTCTTTACCTATTGGTTTCGGGAGCAGAGAGGGACACATTGAAGCTGCAGAAGATTCTGATACGGAATCATAGAATTCAATAGAATCATGCGACCACAGAACAGCCCAGCTTGGAAGGGACCTCGAAAGATCATCTGGTCCAACCTTTTGTGGGAAAAGGAGCCTAGATGAGTTTGTTTAGCACCCTGTCCAGTTGCATCTTGAAAACCACCAGTGATGGTGATACTACCATGTCCCTGGGGAGGTTGTTCCAGTGAATGATTGTTCTCACTGAAAAAAATTTCTTTCTTATGTTGATATGAATACACTTTACAGCAGCAAAAGATTTTGTTGATTTGTTTTGCTTTGTAGGATTTTTAGTAGACTAATATTAATATAATACTTTTTAAGAATACCTCCCTTTCCCTTTACTGCTATTTTTTTTCTCAGCCTGTCAGTTCTTGAAAGTTGCTTTCCAAAGTTTGCAAAGACAAAATGGCAAACCGTAAGGAAATAACAAAGGAAACCTGTTTTGCTTTCAGGCTATCCTCTTTCCAACAGCACATTAGAATGTGTTTTCACTCCCTCTAGAGCTGCAGGATTTCTTCTCCTGAAGAGTCTCAGGGCTGGTGGAAGTGGGTATAAATGGAGAAGACAGCTTGTAACTAGAAATATGAATGCTGCACATCTCATATAAAACATGCAAGCAATAAATTTTAGAAATGAAGGTTTATCTCTGTCTTTCGGCGATTCTTTCTATGCATTTCTTTCCATCTTCTATACCTTTAGCTTTGCTGTCTGCTTCTCCATGTATTTGATGGTTCCTCATACTATTTACTGTGTTCTATCTATGCCATTCGGCATGGCATGCACGGAAGAATTTGTTGCTCCTTATATCAGCTCTTGATACTCATGCATTATCAAGCAGGGGTTACTTGGAGCCAAGCAGCATGAGTAAGGTGAGAGTCCTTTTTTGAAAAATGAGGCCCAGACAGAGAAGGAAAGACATTTTTGAAGTTGACTAGAAGAGAGGCTTTAGATAGCAAGAAACTGCTGCATTGTACACTATATTCTTGCTGCAAATCAACTATATTGACATAGAATCACTGCTTTTAAATAGAGTAATTTAACTAGCACATAATTTAGATCATATTTTACATCTCTTCAAAAACACTATATCCAAAACTCAGTATTTAGCATTAGACCACCAAAGATGCTGGTCTGTCCATTGACTCACTTTAAAATGTGTTCCTATAAAAATGCAACCTGGGACAAAAGCCATCAATCCTGAAACTTCAGAAGGAATCACCATCAACTGTAGGTGAAACCTTTAGATTTTCTAATTTTATTATTATAATTTCTTTCATGCTGTCTGAGAGCAGAATTTTCAGTCTGTCTCATCTTAAATAGCATCTTTCTCGTTCAGCAGAACTGAAGATCATCTGAGTTTGAGTGCTAGCCTGGATGTACTGGATAAAAATTTTTAAATTTCTCACTCATTTTGCTTGTACACACACAAAAAAAGAAAAACCTGCTTTTTGGCTCTTAGCTCTGAGAAGCTGCAGAGTGACTCAGGCTTGTGATGAAATGTTTCTGCTGTGATGACAGCCCAAGAATGCCATCTGCTCAGTCAGGTCAGCTTTGGAATTCAGGGCCCTTTTGTTTATGTCCGTGAACTTGACAGGAGTTTCTCCCAGCAGGAAACAAATACGGATATTTTTCTGATATGCCACTCGTTTCAGGTTTCTTCTTGCAGTTGCTCAGTCACTTGTTTTCTTCAATTTTATTTAAACATGGCGAGACTGAAGAGCCTTCTTGCTATCTGAGACATCACTACCAGGTTTACCAATAATTCTCTGGAGTCTTCAGCTTATTCTCCCTTGAGCAAAACATAATTTTAAATGTTTTCAGTGACTAAAGCCAGACTGGGTCATTACAATAATTCATTCTGACTGTCATAACACAAGCCAAAGAAGCTTGCCCAGTTGTTTCTGTTTCTGCCCAAAGCATATCTTTCAGGACATAACATCCTAGCCTTTACTTAGCTCTGAGTTGCTCTGGTTGCTTCACACACTGCTCCTGATTCTCAGGAGGAGAATTCGTATATCACACCACACAGGGGAGCTCCCTTTAGATGATTTGTTATCACATCTTTCAAATGTTCGGCAGGAGTTTTCTTTTTTTTTTTTTTTTCCTACTTTTAAATGTGAATTGTGCATTTTAGTATGCAAGGAGAACTGAACTTTGTAAAACTATATGGCCTTGTTTGGATTTGGGAGAATCTAAGCATTGGGAACTATCATAAATGGCTACGTCAGACACACAATCTGTCCTATATCTCCAAAGGAACTTGATTTTTCTTAGTTTAGTATTTTGATAACACGTTTTCTCTCTCTCTCAAATACTGCTTTAAAAATGAGTTCAACAGTTCCATTTTCTTTTTTTCTTTTTTTTATCAATTTTTTATCCTGTCTTCTTCCTGCTTGTTTGGATATGATATATATTCTGTCTTTGGATACAGCACATATGTTACTATTAATATATATGTGTATATATCTGCAGATACTGTATATAACTATACAAATTGGATAATAGACTTGCACAAATAAACTTTACAAATATGTTTTTTAATAAAAGGCATCTTTTGTGTATATGGAGACGAAAAGTTATCTAGCATGACCTAATTTTCAGTATTTCTTGCCAGCACCATTTTCAGACCATATATAAAAATCATAAATTACATTTTTATTACAAAACACTCGTTTTGGGAAAGTGATGTAAAAAATTAATCCAAAGTTATGAAATTACATAGAAAGTATAGAAACATTTATTTCTACTCGGTGAATTCAACTAGTTCCTGACTTAAAAATTCAACTTTTATAATAACTGATATCCAAGAGATATATCTATCAGTGCTAGGTAAGCTATAGCAAAACTTCGTAAAAATTCTATTTAATATGTTTATCTACAAATTCAAAAGCAAGAGGAGTATTTTTGCCTTATCAAAGGAGGAGCATTCCTTGAATTATTCTTGAGACTTTACCCTTAAGTGCATGAAAATCTTTGCTTTCTCAAGTATCATCTTTTTTCTTTGCTCTTTTTCAGAACAGTTTTAAACAATATAATCATCTTTTGAGAATTATTAATTAGTGCCTTTATGTATAGAGCTCAGTTAACTCATTCATTATGCTTCAGAACGGGGTTGTTCCCAAAAGTGAAATTAGGAGTAGTTTCAAACTTATTTCAGGCTCTATACACTAAAACTCATCTTCTTTGCAAATGCCAGGGAGCAGAATGACAGACCGTACTGTTCACCAGAGCAAATGACTAGACTGGCCCCCTGTGTCTGTAAGTGGAGTCCGTTGGATCCTGACGTTGCCCATATTGACAAAAGTCCTGCCCTCGTCAAAGGTTTTCTATTAGGATAGTTTGCTAAATTAGTCTGAAGTGTATCTTTCAAGCTGGAAAATGAGTTTAAACAGGAAAGGCTAAGGTAGAAATAAGGCTGTGGCAGCAAATACAAGTCAACAAAGGAATGCTGTCAAGCCTGGCAGGCCCAAAGCCTACATGACCTACATGAAGCATTTCACAGTGTTTCTATTGACAGATGCATGACTGAACTTGCATCTGGCAAGTTCTGCTGAGAGACACCAAAACAGCCACTTTTTTTTTTGGCCAGAAGAGTTGGATATAAAACCCTTTCTGTGACTTGCCAAATGCACACAAATAAAATTGGGATGCCGAATTCTATTTGAGAGCATGGTAGCAGGTTGTACTTTTCCTCTGACTGTCATTATTAACTCTTCACTGGTGCTGCATCGCATCTTCCATTGCTAATGTCTAGCTGACCCTTTTAATTTTGTTGTACTTCCATTTGAGTTATTGGGAGGTTGCCTCTTCTCTAGCAGCTGCAGCTTTACAGGAGGATGTTCCTCAGCATATTTCATGCATCTGGCCAGCTACACAAAGCAAATTCTGCTTTTTGATATTTGAGTCTCTGAGCACATTGGACATGTCTATACAGCTGGCACCAGACCCTTGCACTTCTGCAGAAGCCATCTGGACGTGAAGCAGGTCTCGCCTGGAAGCTACGTGATCGTCCTAGAGTGGTGCAACACCTGAGCACTGATACATGTGTTAGCGAGGGGACATCCGTGCTAATGCAGCTGCTTCCAGGCCACCACTGCTTTGTATGCAGCCAGCCCAGGGTGTGAGCAGACTCTGGTTGCACCTGCCTGTGTAGATATCTCTGCTGTGTCCAACAGATCATGTAGAACTGCCAGTTCTGGTCACCTAAAAATAAATTATCAAATTACAGCAAAAAGAAATAGTTGTACTGTTACAGAATACGAGTGGAAAAAGAATGCTGCTGGAAAGGGAAAAGAACTTTTTCTTTTACACCAAACTATTTCCATCAGAAGGCCAGAGCATACAAAACTGGGAATTGGCAGGAGCCTCCTCCACGCAGCAGTTCTCTGCGGGACTCTTAAGGGAAAGTGGCTTTGGAGCTGGATGAGTGGGGAGGCTGGAAATCCTATTGTCTGTGCTTATGATTTTGAACAGAACTTCTTCGTTCTGGACTGCAAAATACGGTAGTTGGTATGTGGCAGATGGTAAGGTTTGTAACAAATATGCGTAACGGATTATGGAGTATGCTATGAAGCAGTGGATCCAGAGAGAACAGCTTTGGTGTCTGTTACGCTGCGTTCCTAGAACTTCACTTGGTGATTGAGCGATTTTAAAGAAAGTGAAAGATAAATACTTCCACACCCATTGGAAAAGCAGATATTTTCCTTTTAGCAGAGAACATCTGTTGTAGTTAAACATATATGAAATACTTTTTTTCTGAGAAATCAGAGCTACTTCAGTTTTTACAACTGAAAAGACTGAAAAGAAGACAAGAATCCTTATGAATTAAAGGTCCCCTTCTATATAGAAAATAAATGCTTCCTTAGTATCAACAGAGATTTTACCATAACCTCCATGACTCAGATTAAAAAACAAAACAAAACAAAAATCCCCAAAACAAAAACAAAACAAATCCCACAGCCTCATCCCCAAGACCTCCTCTAGAGCTGTTGTCTTTCTTCACTTTAAATAGATGTAGTTTGTGTTAATATTCTGGAAATGTAGATATATCAAAAGCCCTGCTTTACACACTAGACAATGTGAACAGCTAAATATTTGTGTAAGTGACATTAGGTAGCACTAGTCTTTGTCTCCTAAAAAAGCTCGTCCAGATAATAGTATAGGAGCCACCTTCTTTAGCTCAAAAGTTGACTCATGCTTTTAGTTACTGATTCAGCTGAACAAGTTCTGCTTACAGCACACGAACAGCCCCATGTAATCGCACAAACTGCTCACATGATTCAGAGAACAATTATCTTTTTGGTTAGTGTGAGGGTGCTTTTTTCCCCTTCCGTAAAGAAGGTCAGGAGTCACAGAAGACAGTTTAATTTATCTTTTAAAAATATGTTTGATGTTTCTATGTTCTGTGATGATAGAAGCAATATTTTGGGGCTGATTTATGGCAGGAGGAGCTTCCAAACATGGGTTAGGAGAAGTAGTATCTACTGCTATCTACTTCAGCCAGCGCTATTATAAGAGACAAATTTTGGGACTCAAAAGTGAATTTGATGAGAATTAAAAAAAAAAAATCCAAGCTAATCAGTCCTGAAGGGTTTTTTACTTTTTCTAGCTTTTGCAGTTAGATAAATAGGTATAGTTATACATCAGAAAATGTAGAGGAACAGAAACACAATAAATATGCCTTGTTCGAGAACCAACCACAGCTTTGATACTTGCAATGTTGGCCACAACCAGGTGTTTTGTACTAGCCTGACTTAATTCAGTGGAGTATGGATTTGCCCAAAGTAGGTATTGTTTAAAAAAAGAAGTGTCCAAATTCTTTAGTACTGCTCCAACTTAATTCCTAGTTCAAACTATGAATTTCCAATTCATCTATGCATAATTTTCACCCTGTCATGGATTAGTTAAAGCTTCCAAAATAGCCTGGGGGAAATGTAGAACGTTGATTTACAGTGCTACTAATGCAATGTTAGAAACGAGCTGTTATGCCTTGAAAGAGCAGCGGAAGCAGTTATATGCAAGATGTGGTTATTTTTTATGTGTATGGAGATAAAAGTGACATGGTTGATGAAGTGAGCTGTTGGAAAATGTCATCATATTCCTCAGTAACTAAATTCCCTCTGTCCCCCACAAATGAAAAAAAATTTCAATAATGTTTTAAAATCTGCATTTCTTTTTAAAAAGCACTTTTCAGTCAAAAAATCTTTTGTGGAGAAAACTTTGTGATATGTTTTTCTCTGAAACCCTTTTTCTTCTAAATATGATTGTGAAAGGCTGGGAAATTTGTGGCTCCGTTTCATTATTTCACATGGTCTTCATTTTCTCTTACTAAAAGCAAATTAACTTTTATATGTACATACGTGTGTGTATGTGTATTTATAGCGAGGGAGAGAAAGGCGGGCAACCTTCAAGCTGGAAAAGGTGACAGAAGACTAAGAAATATTTTCCCATCACTAATTTAGCCATTCCAGCTTAGTTATATATGGTTAACTAGTAAATTTCTCTTTCCAAACTGGCCTTTGCTCATGAAACACAACATGTTTACTTTGGCTGCAGGAGCTTTAAGCAGACGTGGTATGAGGCGGACAGTACCAAGTTAGTTGAAAGGTCTATTAAAACATTTTAAAGTGGGCAGGGAGGAACAGTGCTACTTATTTATTTGAACTCAAAGTATTAAAATATGGAACTGCTTTCTTTGGTAGTAGAGAAAGAGTATTTTTTCCTAGTTGAGAATGTAAGATACCACTGGCAGATGGCTGGTGATTATTTGTAGACTTACAAGAAATCATTATCTTATTTGAACATATCCTCTTCTGGACACCTATTTTGTTTATTTAGCAGCTCGTGAAAGAAAAAGAGTAAAATTCATATTAACGCTGAGGATGGAGAAAGTATTTAAATTATTAACAATGTTTTCAGTTTAGCCTGGGAGGATACTGGTTTTTCTGAAGCTGGAATGCAGTTGTTTTTCTTTTGTTTGCCTGAGGACTGAAGTCCACAAATTGTGCCAGGTCAACTGGTCTGCAAATAGCTTTTAATTTGTAATGCTTAATGCATAAATTGATTTTTTTTCATTGCATTTTGAGTTTCAAATTAGATTTTAAAAAATCATGTGATGAAATATAGAAATATATGATTTCTACAAAACACCTTATAAAAAGGAATAAGGCATATGTCTGTGTCTAAAACTGAGTAAAACAGTTTACCCCTTCTATTTCTCCTTCCTTTGCACATCTTTGTCACTGTTATGTACTTTTTTCCTTTGGTTTTCCTAATTTTGTTCAGATTGTAATTTTTTTACTTTCAGCAACATATTTTATTATAGGCTTTTTTAAAAATCTACGTTTATTTTTTCGTTTCATTTATGTAATAATCATAGATTTATAGAATCATAGAATGGTTTGGGTTGGAAGGGACCTCAAAGCCCATCTAGTTCCAACCCCCCTGCCATGGGCAGGGACACCCTCCAATAGACCACATTGCCCAAAGCCCCAGCCAACCTGGCCTTGAACACTTCCAGGGAGGGGGCAGCCACAACCTCTCTGGGCAACCTGTGCCAGTGCCTCACCACCCTCACAGTAAAGAATTTCTTTCTAACATCTAATCTAAATCGACCCTCCTTCAGCTTAAACCCATTACCCCTTGTCCTGTCACTCCACTCCCTGATAAACAGTCCCTCTCCAGCTTTCCTGTAGGCCCCTTCAGGTACTGGAAGGCCACAATTAGATCTCCCTGGAGCCTTCTCTTCTCCAGGCTGACCAACCCCAACTCTCTCAGCCTGTCCTCATAGGAGAGGTGCTCCAGCCCTCTGATCAGCTTCGTGGCCCTCCTCTGGACTCGCTCCAACAGCTCCATGCCTCTCCTGTACTGGGGCCCCCAGAGCTGGACGCAGTACTCCAGGTGGGGTCTCACAAGAGCGGAGTAGAGGGGCAGGATCACCTCCCTCGACCTGCTGGTCATGCTGTTTTTGATAATATTTCTGTATGGTATCACAAAATTACATATGTAATTGTTGCATTGTCTGTTCATGTGTTATTTAAGGCTAAAATGGAAACAAGTCACATCTCTTGTAATCTATTTGGCTACATAGAATGAAATGAAAATAACATCTTCTTGAAATTGTTTGTTGAGCACTTTTATGTCCTTGTTACAAATATGAGAAGTCTGCTGCTGTCTTCTATTGGTTTTAATTGTCAAAGGTTTATGTGTAATGGACAAGAGACAATCTATTTTGATGAAAGCAGAATTCACCCTTTTCCAGAACTGGAACAGCAGTGTGGTTGTGAGAGATAATAACCAATATGAAACTTTGCTTTAAGCTGGTTCGCCACAACAATAAAATTTCTGTGCATGACTTTTTGAACAACCTTATGTCCAATTTCTTCTTTCAGTAGGACAGAGGAACTGCACAAAGGTATGCAGTAGACTGAGAACTCCATGGTCAAAAAGAATTTTTTGCTTATGGCAGCACACCCCAGCCATCCTATCAAAGCAGCCTCAGCACCCTCCAGTATCATTAGTATATTCATATTTAACATAGCAGTTATTCCTTATGTGCCTTTGCATTATGCTTTCTTGTTACAGTAAGAGGAATGAACAGAGAAGACCTGTTCATACACAGGTCACCACAGGTGACAGACACGTCAGGGTTTATCTTCCTGCCTCCAGACCAGAAATCTCTCTTAAAGGAAAAAGCATTTGTAAAGAACAAAAAGAATACATACCTGAGTGCTAAAAGTATTCTTACGTTTCTGTTTAAAACTAAAGATGTCTCTAAGTAATTGCCACAGATATAACATTATGGTTACCTTTAATAACTCAGCCTACAATTTCATGTATGTTTTACTACAAGAGTTTAAGTGTTCAGTCTAGCACAGAAAATGTCATCTGCATGGGACAGGAGAGACTGTACTTAGAAAATTTACCCCTTGACTATTGGAGTACCAGATTCTTGCCCTTTTATTTCCCAGTAGTGCCTATTTTTATGAGTACTACTAGCTGGATTTAGATGTAAGGATGGAAAAGGGGGCTCTCAGCTTACATTGTAGTAGTGTAATTTGATTCAGAAAAAAAAAAAATTCTTTAATAAGAAAAAAACAGAAGCCAAAGGAAGTAATAACTTCAGCATTTGTGGCATTTGCAAGTTACTTTCCATATTTTAAGAGTGTTCCAGCTCTTTTTCTTTGTAATATAATTCTGATTCCTAATTTAATAACTTTAAAGATAATCCTTGGCCTAGCAAATGGTCGGAATAAACCTAAGAAAACTGTAACACTAAAAGATATTTTTGCAAAAGTTAGCCTTAACATCTAAAATGCCAAGAGGAAAACTTTATTCCAAATTTGTCATCTGTCTCTTATTTTTAAGCAATGACTTTAAATAATTTCAAATGTATTACACAACATCTTTATCAAATGCATGTTTTTATACCTCCAAAATTGTATCCCCTACATTTCTGCAAGATATGTGCTTCATTCTACTCAGTAACCTTTTTATTTTTTTTTCCCCCAAAGTGTCATAACCATTGGAATGGTTTATGTGTATTTCCAAGGACAGGTACTTGGAGGTTCACATTTTATGAGCAATACGTGCTACTGTGGTCTGGTAATTCAAAGTAATTCAGAGGCAGAAGGATAAGCCACCAGCATGTGGATAGAGTCCAAAGCACAATGTTAACTGCCATCCCACTTTTTCTGTGCTTTAGCTCGGCAACACACCATGTAATGGATTACCTTGCATCACAACAGCAATGCGTGAATATGTGCTTAGTAGCCTGTGGTAAATGTGAAATTATGAGAGTAATTAATTACAGTCTGTGGGCTAAGCCAAAGTTTCGTAGCTGATCCCATCTAGTGGGCTGCTGCCACCAAAAGGTCAGCTTCTCTGCCCTAGCTCTGTCCCCTTGTCCCTCTCCTGTGCTCTCCTCATTCCCTTACACCATATGTGGTGATTGTCAGGTTCTTCTGCTTTAGCTGAGATAGCTAGAATTAATCAACCTTGTTTGCTGGTTTAGTTTTCTCCCATTTTAGAAAATTAGAGAGCATTACAGATTATCAGCATTGGATTGAAGGAGTGAGCAGAGGAGGAACAAGTCCATAAATCACTTAGCATGTTTCATAGCCCATATTTTTAATGCAAGTCTTTGGCTCTGGCCATGAGAACGGTAGATAGTTACTACGGTTTAGCTGAGTGGTGTGATTTTTGTTAAAACCTGTATCTTGCATGTGAAACAGAGCCATTTGTTCCCTTGTATGGTTAGGAGTAAACTGAAGTCCTGAAAATGAGCTATGTTGCAATTTATCTTTTATAACTTTAAAAGGTTGATTGTATCAGTGCACTCCAGATATTTGAAATCCTTTTAGATTACTTTGTAGTTTGGGGCATCTTGAGTTAAAATGTGATGTTCTGCAGGAAATCAAAGCAGTCAGGGTTCAGATCTGTCATGACCAGTAATTTCAAACTGCTTCATACTGGAAAACAAGACTGGAGAGAAGTATATGCTGGAGGAAGGGGTCCAGTGCTTGGCCGGTCCAGCTCCTCTTTTCCCCTGTACATTCATGACTACGTAGAGCCACCACAGCAGCATGTGAACAAATGGGATAGCCAGTCCTCCAGTGCAGATGTGCAGGAGTCTGGGATGTGGCCACCCTCCTGCCCATGCCCGCAGCTTGGTCAGAGCTAGTTGCAGGCAGCTGCAGGTGGATCAGGCCGGTGGGCTCCGCTGGAGGCTCCAGCCAGGTGCCGAGGCTGGACTCCTCTTGTGTGTGGCTCATGCCCTGGCAGGGCAGTAGGACAAGCTGTGACATTATCCTGCGCTAGAGACCACAGAAGTTGCAAACTTTGTAAATATTAAGCAGAGCTGTTTCTTAGTTAAATCACTGTTCTAAAGCTATAGCAAGAATCTGTTAATCTAAATAGAGTGCGAATGAAACCAGGAAACTTGCATTAGTACAAAAGCAACTGTACAGACTTTTATATAAAACTTGGATGCAAAAGAAAACATGTACTATTTCACATCATTCTATGAACTCTAGGTTATGTGTTGAAATAGTTTTGAAAAGTGTAGGCAAAAGATTAGAACATAATAGGCATTTGGTTTGGTAAATAGCAAATATAGTTGTACCTCTTGCTACTATTTGATATATTCTGCATGGTTTTTAAGATCTATGTCTTATATAATTAGAATATAAGAGTAGACTCCCTGAAATTAAATTAATTATTTTGAATCCCTCAACTTTTCGGTATTTTAATGAAGTTTTACTTCCTGCCTTTAAACTCATGACATTTGCTTTGCTGCAAAAATGTTACCATTTTCCATTCCTGTCCTTGACAAAGACGGACTGCGCTGTTCCAAGGGAAAAGGAATGAGGTCACCTTATGGAAATGTTTGTCATATAATAAACATCATAGGCGGAGAGAGTAAAAATAGAGCACAAAAGTGACAGAAAGAAAATTGTCAGCTATTGGCAACAGCTGAGAGGAGTAGAAGGACGCACGTGGCAGCAGGAAAGTGTGCAAGAAGAAAAGGACAGAGCAATGCAAAAGGCGATGGAGTGGAAAGCTGGCAATGAGTTCCCATTGTTCAGAAAGGATAGCACGGGCAGCTCTGCATACCCCAGCAGCAGGAGAAGGTCAACATCAGTGTATTCACTGAAACACAGACAACATGTTTAAATCTGTATTTAAAACTGAATGTTGGCTGTAGATGATCCAACAAAGAAATGGTCAGAATGCAATGAAGTACTTTGTCAAGCAAATGTCCCTGCAGTGTGCTGACTGACAATAGTCCTAAGCAGATGCTTGGGGAAGAGGAGGAACAGGGTAGGCATCCTAAAAGATGAAAAGGTCAAAAGGCTGTTCAATTTGGTTTTAATTTCTTGGATTTCAGTCACAGTATTTGAGTACTTGGAGATGACAGTACTTCTAAGTACGCCTATCATGCTGTCTCCTCCTTATTTCCTGATAAAAATTTAGTTTCTTGGTATGTCTTGATTTTGTTAGGAAAAAATATTAAAGATAATTTTTAGACAATAAATATTGTCTTCTCTGAACATTTTTCATGTCTTAGATTTTGAAGATGGGGACACTTTTACTTTTCCTACCGGAAAAAAAGAAGCTAACCAGCTTAACTTCAGCAAAGTGTCATGTCTTTTCCTTCACGGCTTTTTGAAAGGAACCTGATACTTGAGTACCAGTAGTGCTAATGTGCTAATAAGGATTTAATAGTCTTATTTCAGTTACATAGATTATACTTAGGCAACCTTGACCCAATGGATTGTTGTTTTCCTCTGTTTTATAAAATAGGGTATGATTCTTATATACTGCTTATTTTGAGAACAGAGTAAGCTGTTGATTGCTGTATTCATCCAAACCCCGATGCAAGAACACCTGGCAATTGCTGTGTATTATATTTGCAGATACACTGCCATCTGCAGAGTGGCCTAACGAGGATTATGGCATTCCTTAACACCACCCATCCGGGTGGCTGTCCTAAAAATAACCAGATAATGCTACTCAAGGTAATGCCCCAAGCACATTGCCACCACTGCCTACTGCGCTTCCTTAGAAACACCAAGCTATCATCTAAAATACAGATGAGCCACATTATGCTCATTTTGGTTCTGTATGCTTTAGAGTCAATCACGGCATGCAGTTTTGCTCTCCATGGCCTATTCTGTCATTTAAAGAATCCAACATGTACAGTCTTTCCTTTCACCTATTTGCAACATTATTGGGGAAGACATCCTCTGTTATTCAAAGGATCCAGGTATTGTTTGATGCTGGGGTAGGGAGCTGTGAGCAGTGGCGCTTGTGAAACATTACCCCCCAAAATTCCTACCTAATTGTATTCTGAGACTTAAACAGATTCTGTCGTAATGGATCACGCAGTACAGGCCCAAAGCTTGTCTTTGCAAACAGCAGATGTTCTTAGTTAAAAATCTGGATGTTTCCCCCAAAATTATCACTATCCTACTTTTTTTTCTTTCTGTAAATTGCCGAGTAGAGTTCTTTGGGTTTGGTTTTTTTGATACTATTTTCTTCTGAACCAATAATCAGTGGTGGTTTCTATAAGTATTAAGTGTTAGAGAAAGATAAATACTGAGGTAAAAGATATGATTTAGACAAATTCTTGTTCCGGTTTCATGTTCAGAAGTTATTTTCAATAGATTTATTTTTTATCTGAATTGTGTGCTATTTGTCTTTTTCCATGTTTTACAAAAAGTATTTGGTGAGCATATCTTGGAATCGTTGTTAGGGTTGTCTCCCAGACACCACTATCACCATCTACATGGCTGATTTTTCCATGAAAGACCTTAAGTATGATTTCATATTTATTCTTAATGAACTCTGTTCGTTGATTTATTTTATTCTTCAATGTAAAGTGAAAGTTGATAGCATCACTGTTGCTGGGCCATTGTGTGCTTGTGGTACCCGTGGTCGTCCTGTCCAGAGCCAGGAGTTACCTGTGAAGTGCTTCCTCTCTCTGGTGGGAGAGTGGAGGACCATGTCATGTCCTATGTGGGCCAACCATGCCACTCAGACTGCAGGGGTGCAGATAATACTGGAAATTATAAATATAAAGTACTACAGTATTTTCAAGTTGAATTATTTTTACTTTCTGTAAAGATTTTCCAGAAAACTGATCAGTTTTTCAGTCATGTCACTTCTCATACCCCTACAGTCAAGGCACGCAAAAAGTACTCTGGTGAAAGGAGTGTTTAAAATGACGTTTTGTCGTTCAAGAGGAATAGTATTTATAAAAGGTTGGTGAGTAACCTTCCCTTGAACTGTGTAGTGAATGAACATGACAGTGGACTTTTTCAAATGAAAATGAAATGTTTCAGAAGAGTAATTAAATTGTTGCAAGTATTGGGTAGGGTAAGGGAGTAAGTTCTTTCAGAGTGTTAAAAGTTGAAGAAAAATCACTGATAAGTCAGTGAGGAAAGCAATCATGGAAACACAGAATCATAGAATCATTTAGGTTATCTAAATTGGTTTAGTAAGCAACTAACCCTTTTCTCATCCCCCAAATAATTTACCAACCAATTCCATGCTTAATCTAATTTAAATTTGGCAAAGTAAGACCAGTTTATCAAACCTTTAATAATCTTGTGGCAGAATTATGAAATACACATATGCTTTGAACTTGAACCAGAAAATGACTTAATGCAAAAATAAATAGCTCTAATGCTGTTTCTTGGAAAGTATTAAAAATTAAAATTCAGCACTTGGAACTACTGATGTGACTGGTAATAAATAATATGCCATCCTGGGAGGAATTGTGCATGGAGCATTGATAGGTGGTTTATAACTGAAAGATCAGGCTGAGTCCACGGGAAAATGGTCATACTGAGGAAAAGGCTGGTGATCTGCAGTCTCCCATATGCTTGCAGAAAGTCACTGAGCTTGAAGAGAAGCTGAAAAGCAATTCTGATACTGAAGGACCCACGAATAAGATTTTTGCTGTCAGAGTTACTCAGACTTCTTATATTCTGTTTAAGTTCAGGTTGTCCCTGGTACAAGTTATTAATATGATGATTCCTAAATGCAGCTTCACATAAGGTAAATTTTATTATGTCAATCCATTCCATAAATATATTAGAAAATATAAATATATTATTCATTATATCCTCAGATAATAGCTTGAAGTAAATTGATATAATAACTCAAAGTCATAGTGCAGAGCAAATAAGACAAGTCCTGACAGAATAGAAAGATAAATGAAAATCTTAAGTTTTAACTGATGTGTGCACTCATACCCTTTGGAGATCCTTTAGGCTACCAATGGAAGGTATGCTGAATCTTTAAAAATTGCATTCAGTAACTGGCTATTATGGGAAAATAAAGCTCAATCAGCAACGGCTGTGTTTAGGAGAAACAATATTGCCTGGTACATTTCTCTCTCACTCTTCCTTATATTATTAAGGATATTCTCCTTTGATTTATACCACAAAGTCATTTAGGCCACAATTACTAAGATGCATACTTTTCTTTCTGCAGGCTGCTTTTAAAAGGCATTTCATGGCAAGCCATGCTAAACTCTTTTACCAACCACAAAGTTTTAAGTCTTTAATTTTAGGAAGGCTGCGTGCTGTATCATAGAGGAATTTCTGGCACATCCATTTTAAAATGAAGGAAGAGCGTTCTGCTTTTTTGCGCTGGTTTTGTCTGGGATAGAGTGAGCAGCTGCATGGTGCTTAGTTGCCAGCTGGGGTTAAACCATGACATCTTTGTAACAGGCTGCTTAGGTCTTCTGCACAAATAAAAATTATGATGTTACGTTCAAAAATATTTGGCTGCTTTGTATGCAAAAATTTTTTAAAAAGTAAATGCTTTTAATTCTTAATGCTATTGGAAGACAACACCAATTCAGTCATAAATTTAGGACATTTTCTTTGGAATGCTCTCCAGCTTTCTCTGATTTTAATACTGCTCCTGTTGGTAAGGTGCGTGGGAGAAGGCCTTGTGATCAGTGCTCACATCTTTGCAGGTGATGGCTACCTGAGCAGACCTCCTAGATCCTTCACCTCACACTTGAGGAGTCCCTCAAGAACATGCTGGGGTGCAGGATGACCCGATTGTGAACAGACCTCCTTAAAGAGGTGGGGAGCCATTACAGAGCTTCTATTAGCAATGTAACTGTAAATGCGTGGCATGAAAGATTATTAGTTAGCTTTTCTGAAGCACAAATGTTAATGTTCAATCTTGAGCCCTGAATCAGCCCAACTAAGGTTAGGGACATGCCTAACTTTAGATGTGCTGATCACTTTCTAAAAGTGTCTTCAGTGTTTTTATTTTGTTATAGAGAAGTGGAAACACAAAAACTATTGAGCACATTGAGCATATTGGGCAATATTGAGTAATTCCAGTGTCAGGAGCTACAGGGCTAAACTGGGGAAAGGTGGGTTTTGATATGAGCAGATTTCAGGTGCAGTGTGGAGTTGGAAGGAGTGGATCAGGAAAAGAATAATTTTGGGAGGGTGTGTGACACAAGTTTCAATGGGAGAGAATTTGACAGTAAAACCTCAGGGGAGGTGCAGACTTGACATTAGGGAGCATTTCTTTACCAAGAAGGTAGTCAAACACTGAAACGGGCTTCCTGCAGAGGTGGTCGATGCCCCAGTATTTAAGAGGCATTTGGACAGTGCCCTTAATAATGTGCTTCAACTTTTGGTCAGCTCTGAAGTGATCAAGCAGTTGGATGAGATGATCATTTTAAGTCCCTTACAACTGTTCTGTTCTGTTCTGTTCTGTTCTATTCTATCCCATCCCATCCCATCCCATCCTATCCTATCCTATTCCAAAAGGATTGGAAAGGAATTGGAAGTAGAGAGGGGAAAGCCACAGGTTTTTGGGCAGCATTGTGGGAAAAAGAGATGGAGTTTGGTTGGAAGTGGCAGTGGGAGGCAAGGCCAGAGTTTAGGAGAGTGGAGCTTTGGGAGGCAAAGCATTGGCACTCTGGGGTAGGGAAAATTAGATCTGGGAGGAACTGGGACAAAAAAAGAAAAGCTTTAGGGGAGAGAAGTTTGGGGAAGGAAGACTGGAGACATGGGAGGTTCTATGGCAAAATGGACCCTGAGTCAAGATCAGCTTCAGCTGCCAGAGGCCATTTCCCTGTCCCAGACATATGCATGGTTTTGAAATATCTTTGCCCTGACTTTTTGCCTTTGCAAAGCCCTATGTTTCAAATTTCAGGGACCTATTTCCTTAAAACAAATACCAAACAACTTTAATATTCTGATTGTCCTTAGATTCCAAAGTTAACAAACAAACCCAGCATTCGTATTCTGTCCTTGATTCTCTGCTTCCCCACTCCTCCTACATAGAAAGGCTGTGGAGTGTAATTGAGAGCAGTAGCTGTGACAGCTTTTATGTTTTCCTTTTACAGACTCGTTTTGGGGCACGTTGATTTATGTGTGTCCTGGTGTGTAAGTTTCCACACCAGGCTAAGACACATCTGAGAACCTCTTACAACAAAAGCTCTAGTAGAACTGGGTCAAATGCGTTTAAGTAAATACACTATGATATAACACAATTAAAAAGATAATAATTTAAAATAATGTAATACTAACAATCTAATAGTCTGCAAGACGATTACGTGTGAAGTATTCTTGTTAGTATTGAGCAAACTAATGATTTGTTTTGAGTTATCACCATGCATTATTTAATTTCAGATATGAAGACAGTATTTAGGCAAAGATAAGCCCATACTTGCACTTTACGATATGAGCTGTAAGATAAGGTGCGGAAGAAGTTGTGTTGGTGGCTTCCTGTGCCAAATTTGGGCCATCCTCTATAAATGTATAACACAGTAACTCTCTGATAAGATGATTTTTCACTTTATTGAGATGGGTACTTTGAAAAGTTTGCAGCTTAGTCTAACTGTGACCATAGAGTGGAGCTGTAACAGTTGGCATGGTGAGGGTCATCTGGAATCTGCATTGAAAGTTAATTTTTGTTCTTTCGAAAGCTAGTTTTCAAATCTTAAACTTTTAAGTAAAATAAGGCCAACACCACAATCGGTTGCTGAGGACCCTAAAGTTCAAAGTAGGATTATCGGGTAAAATTTATTCATTAAACATTACTGAGTAGACCGAAAAATACCTGAAGCATTCCCCCCTCTTTTGGCCTAAAAATAGCCAAATCAGTTTAGAGGAGGTAACAAAAAACAAACAAACAAACAAACAAACAAAAAACCCAAACTTGTATGCCACGTATCTGTTCAAATCTTGTTTAAAGTAAAAAAAAAAATTAGTTTTCAGTGCAGCCTCAGTTTTATAGCTGTGACAAGCTCCTTCCCCAAAAAAGATGGTCATTTTTGTCACCTTATTTTTATGCTTTTTCATATAGCTACATTTCCAATGTATTTAGACAATAAGAGCAGACATCAAAACAGATGAAAAAAAATAAAGTATTTGTTTTCAATCTAATTTTTCAGCACTTTTGTGTAACTCACTTTTTTTTGTTAAGCTCAAGCAGTTTTGCCTACTGCTATTGTAAGTGTTACAAGGCTACTCTGGAATATTTTAAACAGAAGTCTTTTGAACACACAGGAAATATTCATTGTTAGTAATTTGTTAAATGATCAGACTAGTAAAAACCTAACATATGATTAATCTGGGAGACAAGTAGTATTTCTTTCAATTAGCTTAAAGAGTAGGACAAAACCCCCATTCAAAATGCATCCCCTTGGAAATGTGAGTGAATTACAGCAGAAATAGTTTTCTGATTGTGTACACTGCATGAAGGAATATTAAAAGCATTTGAAGGCACAGCTAAATCATTCTGCGATTCAAGCTCTGAATTTCACATGAGTGGAATACTTAGTGCTATTTTAACATTTTGTATCGTTTCCCGAGACTAGAATGGAATGTCTTTTTCCGACTTGCAATAGTGTTAATTACTCAATTATTCAATGCTTGCTAGTATAATCATAAAATATAAACAAAAATAAGCATATTTTTGAAGCATCTTGTTCTATATAATAAACTTATTTTTCTTTTTAGAAAACACTATATTGGATTTTTTTTTTTCTTTAAAAACACTGTGGTTGGGGGAGAGTTGTAATTGCTATGTATTTTAATCATCTAGCTCCTTTTCAGTGTCCAGCTACAGGAATTGGTGTTTGTCCTACCTTTTAGTTGAATGAAGGCTGTCCCTCGATAGAGGGAGTGTGTCTGCTTGCCAGCTGTCACCGAGAGTCCCTGCTTTCTTAACTCAGAGGTGCTCCTCTTGCAGCAGGCATGATTCACTGGAGTGCTCAGCAGGCATTTCGGAAGAGTTAGAAGGAGGCAGCCCTCTCGTTCAAAACCCCTTTTTTGGTGGCTTTTGGACTTTTTAACTTATTGAAAAGCTGAGTTGAATCATATGCTGGCTACTGACTGACGGGTCTGCCATCTGATTCAGTTCCAGGAGAGAAGAATTTTTTGTTTCCCAGCAGAAAATGGCTCTATATGAGAGGTGGAAGGGGATTGGGGATTCTCACTCATTTAACCCCCGTGTTCTTATTTATCTATGTTAAAGAGGAGCATGAAATTTATTTGATGTGTCTCTCTAATGGGATGGGCTTTTTTGGAGAGTAAAAAAAAAAATCCTTTATGTTCTGTAACCACTAAAAATTGCTTCTTAGGAGAAAAAGTTACAGCATTTTCCCATGTTTGTTACTATATCCATATTCTCGTAGCAAAACTCAGATTTCAGAAAGGAGGCAAGCTTCCTAGAAGATCTTACAAATGCCTTCATGTCTGTTACCCATTTTTCTACTTCTCTGAATGTATGGGTCAGAAAGAATATCTGTGAAGTTTTTCCATATTAAGGAGTGATAGGTAAGTCCAAAGTATTAGTGTTTCCTGGAATCCAAGAGAATAATCTCAAATCAAGATCTTTTCTTCCTTTCCATTACTACTTCTGAATCTGTTAATTCAAGTGTTGGATTTGGATGATTTGAAAATTCCATCTTTTAAACACTGGTTTCATGCCTATGATAGTCCCATACCAGACTTTCAAAGACTATGCTGTGCTTTACTGAATCCATATTTTATCTCTTGTTTCCTTGGGTTTATCTTGTTGATATAAGATATATCTTATGCTGATACTTGTATTCAGCATGAACAGTTCTTTGTTATCAGAAGAAGAAAACCTTGCTTTTGGAGTATATTCAGTCACTGCCATAGCCCTTGGGAGGAAAAAGAATAATTAGAAAATTAAGTATAAATTTTGAAGATGACAGTGCAGGGTGTAAATTATCATCATTTCCCTTGGTTGAGGCAGATTCGTCTTTTTTACAGTCACTGTTTCTTTTTGACATTTCTCTGATGTGAGACTTGTAAGTGCATCTTAAGAGCACTTGTTAAACACCATTAGAGTTACATTATTGTGCAATTTCAAAGTGCAATATAAGAAAAGTTATATACTTCTATTAATTTATATAGACAACTCTGTCATGTTCCCTGCACCTTAGCTTCAGAGATAGTTCAAACCATTTTGAAAAATGTAATGCAAAATACCTTTTAGATATCAAATTTATAATTGGCTTCATGGCCTTGAATTTTATCTGCAACGATGTAGAAAATACTTTTTACTTCAAATTCTTTCCTGCATGTAGCCAAAATCTTGTGAGACTAGTCTGTCTGCAGGTTTTGATCTTGCTACATGGAACGTATTCTTTGAGAGCTGCTTATCTGCCTGATTTAATTCAGTTTAATATGAGTCTGTCCACTCTAAGGATGAGCAAATTTCTGAGATTATATTAATTTCACTTCAAAATGCAAGTCAGTTACAGCGACTCTAACCCTGAAATGAAAAGAATTTGGCTGAAAATTGTAGTTTAGTGCCATAGAGAAAACTAAGTGGGAATGTCAGTTTCAGGGCATTGTTGCTCTGGAGGCAGCGATCCCGTTCATGTTCATGGCATTTTTGGCAATGTTTTGAGGAGGCACAAACTTTTCACTGAACTGCAGACATCTAGAGGCACAAGGCTGTCACAAGGCACATCTCTTTGCAAGTGGTCATTAATTTTTTGCTGTACCTTCTATCATCTTACAGGTGCTGAGGGCTTGACATGCAGAAGGGCAGAAGAGAGGGGCGTAGAACAAGTCAGTGGCATTTCTGTCTATAAATATGTTTGGAAGAAACAAAAATATGTCAAGCAAAAATGCACCCAGAATTAGTGGATACGCATGCCACAGAATCTCTCTGCTTCAAGGAACTGGAGATTCTTGTGGGGTGGGGATAACAAAATACCCATATCTCATAGGAATCTGATGGAAGTTCATAAATGTTTGTAGAAGTCTCAGATGCCTTGATGGGTGGTAATGCTGGCAGTCATAAAAAAGCCAACTTTAATAGATTTCTGGGCAAAGTATATGCACGCATGTAAAAGGCATGTAGAAGTAAGGTGGTAAGCCTGGCATATTAAGAGAAGAAATTAAGCTGTGCAGTTATAAAGTGCAAGGAATATAACATCATACTTCTGGCACTTCAGTCTCAACTGTGCTTCACATAATGGGTGCATGACTTCATTTTTACAGTAGATCTTACGATGAAGGTGACATTTCCTATCGTGTATTTATTGAGCTGGCCCTTTAAAATATACCTGAACGTCCTTAATGCACCCCTTGAAATTCACAGTTTAGGACCACAGCATCTATAGTCCAGAGCGCCAAGTGCTACAGGAGTGTTGAGAAAGACAGGGACTGTCAGCAGGTCAGCTATTGATCTCCATAAAATAATTTCTGTATATGTGGGCCTCAATTCAGTCTTTGTCAGTTCTGAATTTTTGTGAGTTGAATGCACTTGTACTTGCTATTTCACACGCCATTGCTGGGTGGTTAACATGGCTGGGATGGTTAAACCATCATTCCTTTGCTTCTTCCCCTCTCCATATTTTCCTAGTCCCACTTTCCCATGTCTGTTTCTTAAAAAAAGCCAGTTGTCTTCAAGATTTGTCATTTCTTGGGAGACTCTAGTTCCTCTCCAGACTGCCAAGGCAGCTGAGAACTGAGAAGCTCATTGCTCTCAGCTATGGCTGCTTCTCCGCTGAGGGAAAGAATTGCAGGCAAGGTCCTCTTCATGCTAAGGAGACTTGGAACAGGGTGCGTTGAGTTTCTAGGCAGGAATAATGAATTATGTAATCCTGCTGGCACGGCAGCACTACATGGGAATAGAAAATGCATAGGAAAGGTGGAATCTTTGGAGAATTTTACTGCCTAAATCCATAATGCAAATTTCAGAAGCGTGTATTTTAGATTGTTGCTGAAATGTAAAAACAGAGCACTTTAACACCAGGAGACAGCCTATGCCGTTACATAAATTTCAAGGGCCTATATTAAAACAACTTTTTCTTGTTCTTTGCATTCATGGTAGTGGCTAAGCCATTTTCCTGAAACTCTCTACAAATAAATTTTTTTCAAAAGGTAAAGCAATTGATCATGATGCAGCCATCTGGTGTGGAAAATCCTGACTGACTGGCAGAAGTTTAGCAGTCACTCAGTTTAGGAGTGGAAATGCCAACCCACCCTAGCTGTAGTTATGGTGCTTTATCTATAGATTCATTCTTTTCATGCCTTTTTCACGGCAAATGAAATCTTTGAAGGACAAATATTTTTAATCCTGTTTACAAATCTTGTTCTGAATGTAAACCAGACCTGGGTTCTTGTCTTTAATTTCTTGTGATTGCAATATCTATAATACTAGAAAAGAAAGACTTCCAAAATCAAATCATTGATACAAGCTGATTTCATCATAGTAAATCCTGCATACAGGTTGTTAGTTTTATTTTGATTAGAGCTGTAGAGAGGTTGGACTGCTGCTCATTGTAGAATTCTGGGTATTGTCTGAGTCGTGTTGGTCTGCTTTAGAAAATGAATTTTGCGTTCAGAGTGATTTTTTTTTATTTGTTGACACATTGATACATACTTTTGTACATCTTCAATCTCGATTTCTGTAATTCATTCTTTTAGACAGGAATGATAATACAAATTTCAAGATGTAAATTATGTATCAGTATAAAATACTTCAACTGACTTTTGAGATGTTTTGTTTACTAGATACATTGCTTATTTTTCTTTGGTAATGGCATTAAATCACATATGACTGCGTCCCAGTTTTCAGTAACGTGAATATATTTAGGGTTGAGGGTGGTGGTTTTTTCCCCAACTAAGCATGAGTACATAGAATCCAATTCTGCTGTGGTGGAACAAACAATCATGATCCATTGGATTTTAGTTGCTAAGGAAGAAGAACCTGAGGCCAGATGCTTAACCGAAATTGAGATGTTGTAGAGCTGTAGCTTTCTTTAGCCATCAAGTGTGTAATTCTGGTGGAGACAGAGAGGTGATCACTAAAAGATGTTACTCTGTTTAGGCAGAATCTTTTGTTTCATGGTCCCCAGCTCTTGACTTGTTTTCTGTGAAGCATTCTGCATTGTTTCTGGAGGCAGAAAAAGGGCTGTTAAAACCAGCTCATCATGGAAAACAAGCAGATAGTGGCCAAAAAACTGTGAGGCTGTGATCTAAAACTGTGAACCATTGATCTAAAAGACTTGTTTTAGTTTAAATAAATAAACATTGCATTTGTGAGAAGAGGCGGTTTTTTCACTTTTTCTAAATTAGTGTTCATACGTTTTCTTTTTCCTGTCTCTTGATTAAAGCCTTTTCAATTTTCTTTTTTTCTTTAATACAGTGGTTAGTTGTGATGATAAATGCATTTCATCCAAAACATGTTATTTTGGGAAATTTGAATATGTACAAATACTCTTTCATCATTTAGTTTTCATCTTTCATTAGAGATCACTCTGCTTACCTTAAGATCTGCCTAAGAAAGCTTTTAACACATTTCTACTTGGAGAGAAAAAACTGGTAGAATTTCAGTTTTGACTTTGAATTTTTCCTAGCCCGGAGTGCCAATAAATATTATGAAAAGTGAGAATATAAAAACAGGACCTGGCAATGTTTTGGCATTTCAGTGTGTGACATCTCTTTGTTGTTTAGAAAGGCATTTGATCATTATAATTTGCTTTTAAAAATGTTTAAGTACAGATTTCAAAAGATGTTGTACAAATGGGATTTGTGATTTACTTTTTTAATACTGAAAATCAAAAGATAGCTCAAGCAAAGGATGGAAGTGATATACCATAATCTGTAACAAACCGGATGATTTGGGAGACTGGTCATGAACTAACATTTGAGGATTATAATTTCTAATTTGAATTCATCTGTCAGGTAGTCACCGGAAACAAGTGTCATCTGACAACAATAACTTTTCATTAATCCATGAGTCTTATTTTGAGTTATTATTGGAAGTCATGACCTTACAATAGGTACAGCCTGACAGACGGAAGCATTTTCCTTCTGTTACTGTCAAAGTGTCTTAGTGGGAGAGTTTCCATTTTTCAGTGGTTGTGCTGCTGATGGCACAGAGCTAATGCCAGAGGACAGTGGTGTTCCTATTGCTGTGTCGTAAAAGTCATGACCAATAGTCATGAATGTGAAATTGCATAACCGTATAGGAATACATATGTGTTTATCATGATAGTCCCATCAGACCTGATGACTTCATAAGTTGCTGTAGGCTAGGACAGACTACCTGTAACTAAGCATCAATGCACATAATAACCTTGTTCACAATGGAAAGGGAAAATATCTTCCAGAAAATTTTGTTCATGCAACATCTTAGCTTTAAAGTGTAATGATAAAATTTTAACGCATACATACAAAGAAGTTCAGAATTAGATTCAAAATAGTATCTGTTCTTGCTTTCCTTTCCAGAAATTGCTGCAACTGAATGTTGCATACATCATACATCTTGCTTCATTTGGGGATTGAGTTTCAACCTCAAATTTGGAATTTCCTGCTTTTGGTTTATATTGGATCCTTTATGTTGCCTCCTAGTCTTAGGTATTTTGCAAGTTGCAGTTTTTTTAAAAAATAAATTACACAAAGATTTGTTGGTTTCTGATTTTTATGGTTTTTAAAAGCGCATTGAGTTTTAATAGATGTTGATGTTACAAAACTTAATTGCCTAATGTATTATAAATCTAGAAAAATACTGTTTCTTGCAAACAGTAAATCTAAATATATGCCTAAATGATCATCATTTTGAGGTCCAAATCATGTTATGCTACTGTGCTTGAAACTCATCTAAATAATGCAAGTGGCAAGGTTTGGGTTCTACATAAGTTTTGATCTAGGTTGGGGGGGAGGGTTTGGTTGATTGGGTTTAATTTTTGAAGGTGCAAAATCTTGAACTTTCCTAAGGATGATACATATTTAGAGGTTTTGATCTAAAAGTTAGCAACATTGCCTTGAGTCTTTAAAACAGTACAATAAGGGCATCTATTAAATGTTAACTGCAGTTTAATGGTTTCATTTCATTAGAGCTACATTTGTGGAATTTTGTGAATGAATTTTCATCCTATGTACAATGTATTGCCATAAGAATTCTTCCTGCAACCAAAGCGAGTAGAAAGCCTTTCTGTAATTTATAAATCCACTTTTTAAATATTTAAGTACTTTCTCAGTTGATGATTATTGTAGCTTTGATGCTGACCAACCCTTTGCTTATAGGTTCTCCTTCATATCTCATGGCCTGTATTTAATTTAAACTATTCATGAGTTTTCTATAATGTCTGTCATTTAGAGTGTCTAAGTGATTCCCAAGGAAACTAGAATGAAGCAAAACAAGACATTCATAATCATGTCTTCTGCAGATACCGGAATTCTTTATTTTTGTCCTTTCTCTGTTACATTGCTCTTGCTTAGGAACTTGTTTTTCTTTAAATTTTTTTCTTTTGTTTTAAGTTTGCTTCATTAATTAGACTTTGCATCATGGCTCTTTACACCACCAGATGATAGATCATCCAGACTATATCTAGGTTTTCCACAAATGAATGTTCTTGAGGTATATGGATTTGCCTTTCACCCATGCCATCAGCTGTATTTATTTTAACTTGGTGTGGTACTCTTAGGTAGTATTTACTGATGGTCTATTCCTTCATCATAGTTTATTGTCTTTATACAATTCAGAAAGGCAATAGAAGGCATGTTGAACCCATATGGGGCACAGATGCCACATAATATTAATTAAGTCATTCGGGTGTCACGAGTATCTCTTATTCCACAGAGCACAATTAGGGACACTAGTGTTGATCCCGTGGAATATCCGTCTTGATTAGTAACTTCAAATACTATTGACATATAAACTGCATATTCTTTTCTGCATACATCTGTGTGACTTTCTCTGTGTTGCCTCTGCTAGTACTTACCCATGGATGATTCATATCCTATTAGTTACGAATGCCCTGTTCCAAGTCAGAACGCACCAAGACAAGCCTTGCACTATAGCAAGAAGCCGACTAGATTGGGTCGTATCTTCAGCCTGGCTCATATCCTTTTTGTACAGGCCAGATCCTCTAAGCAACTTCCAAACACCTCACGTTATTTGCTGCGGATTCCTACTTCCTTGCTTTCCTTTCCTCAGCTTTCTCTTCACCTAAACAGAACATAAATTTGGTGCCATTGTACCAAATCTTACTAGATTTTCACACGTAGTCCACAAGGTAGTTCTTCTGTTGAAAAAGTAACTCTCTATTATCATTTTATTCATTCAATTTCAATTACAGTACTGGTATAAATAAAACATGAGCCAAAAATCTGCTTTTAATCCAAAAAGACTGATCATTTTTCTGTTGCCAAACTTGTTATTAGAATAAAATCTGATGTCCACAAACCTAACTAAATTTTAGGTCATTATTTTAAGTAGATGGTATTTCATTCAAATACTTAAATATTTTTCAGTAGACTAACTTCAGTAGAGATTTGGTCTTTCTTAGAAATTACATTGTGTATAATATCAAGAATATGTGTCTTCTGGATTTCCTTCTAGAAAACACGGAGAGAAAAAAATCTCTATATAAAATCATTAAAATAATTATGTCTTTGTCCTATGTTTTATTCAGTAAGTCATTTCAGACTAACTTTTACAGTTAATTGGAAAAAGTAGTATTTACAGCTGCTTACTTTTTTTCCTTAAGAACAAAATTTAGTTCTTGAGCTGTTTTGCAGTAACATTATCCCAAAATTAACATTTATTTCTAACATCTCAGAAAGCCATGAAACAAATGCCATATTGATTTGCTAAACTTTTGACTCATGATACATATATTCTTGGGTTTATATACTCTTTGTTTCAGTGGAGAGTCTTTATTTTCACACAAAAGTTAAAATGACATCTTAATAAAGAAGAGATTCTTTAATGCTCTGTTCTGTGGGAAAGAGAACCAAGTGTTTCTTCAACAGTGGAAAAACTTGTGGTCTCTCAAAAACTCTGGCTGCAATTTATTCCTCAACTTTATTTTCTTATACTTAACAGACACTTCTTTCATCCGCATGCTTGAAGACTACAATCCCATTCATTCATCAGATATGGTCCTCCCTTATCTATATTCTTATTTCCTTCACATACAGCCATGGCAGGGGGGTTGGAACTAGGTGATCTTTAAGGTCCCTTCCAACCCAAACCATTCCGTGATTCTGTCTCTCTTCAAACAAGCACCAAGCTATAAATGCATAATAAATTCTACCTTGCAAAAATATTTTAGGGCCTTAGACACTCCTAGATCTTCTTAAAATGATTTAGCCTGATGCCAGGCTTTAGCCTGGCCTAAGCAGCTTTTTAAGGCTTTGTGCCATATAAAATGCAAACTAATTCTGAAAAGGTAATGGCGTGAAAGAATATACAACATATATCTGAAATGAGCAAAATAAAAGAAATGCATTCTTAGCTTGATGTGAGCATTACTTTTCAGCATTTTCAGTTGCAAAATGATAGAAATTACATGTAAGTAAGTTTGTTAAGAGGGAATAATATTACAAAATGTTTTTAACTGTCTGCTTTGCTTAAAAAAACCTTCCTTCTTGAAAAATATAGTACCAACATGGGAAACTTTTCATCTTTTAAAAAAATAACCTGCCTGGAGCTTGCCCTACTGTAAATGAGACAGAGTTTGTTTCATTATCACAGCTGCTACTCTTGGGGGAAAAAAAAAAACAAACAAACAAACCCCCCCCCAAAAAACAATAACAAAAACCCCCACAAACAAACAAAAAAACACCACAAAATCAACCATTAGAAAACACTTTGTAATGAATACTTCCATGAATGACATATTACTGGTGTGAAATGGGGGTGTCGTTAGAGCTCCGGAGCAGGAAGGCATGCCTGCCATCTGGCCTTCCTTCGTGTTATGCAAATCAGTTATCTCTGGCCCTTAGTTCCATGGGCATAAAATGGCTCCTACTGTACTGTACATAGCACTCGGTTAATGAACGTATTGAGCCAGAACTTGTAAGTATGATAAGCCTTTAGCAGAGGAACAGACAAATGTACAAAAGCTGGGAGAGCGAGCTTGTCACCTCGGGAGAAGAATCTGCGCATCTCTTGCTCAGGCTGCTGAACATCATCTAACCACGGCAACAAGTACGTCCAGCCTGAGGGTCCCAGTGCCTGTTACCAGCCAGATTGCCACAGAGCCCGTGGCATGTTTGGAAAATAAATGTGTTAACATTTATAAGAAAATAAATGTGTTAACATTTATAAGAAACCTAGAAATGTCAGTGAGACTCTTCATAGAAATACACAGACAGATAAGCAGGAAGAAGCAAAAGCACTTGGAGCTTGAAACTGAATTCGTCAACAGTAAAGAGATGTAAAGCTAAGGCTTCTTTCTTGTTCCCTTAATTAAGTTATCACATGATATTAAAATATTGTAAAACTAATTAGAAAAGATAGATAGGTAGATAGATAAATAGATAGATGGATAGACCAAAAGAAGATAGTAATGGCATATATAGTTCAGTCTAAATGTTTTTCTATATATTTCTATTAAAATATGGAAACTGTATTTTGTTATGAATGTATACGAAATATGAAGACATCAACACTTACAATGATTTTCTGCTCTCCTAGAGAGTTTATAGCTTTACTTCAAAAAATAACCATAAAACCTTGTTCACTTAGTGTATTACAACTAGGCTTCAACATACACCATTAGTTCTGGCACAGTTTCACATGGGCTGTATTTTAAAATAATTTGTCTACGCAAGATATACTTTCTCAATAGCTAATATATCTAGTTACAAATAGAGACCCAACAGTGAAAACTGACTGTCTATATAGGTTTGTATGTCTGTTTTGGATAAGATTGAGTCCAGAGGAGGGCCACGAAGCTGATCAGAGGGCTGGAGCACCTCCCCTATGAGGACAGGCTGAGAGAGTTGGGGTTGTTCAGCCTGGAGAAAAGAAGGCTCCGGGCAGATCCAATTGCGGCCTTCCAGTACCTGAAGGGGCCTACAGGAAAGATGGGGAGGGACTGTTTATCAGGGAGTGGAGTGACAGGACAAGGGGTAGTGGGTTTAAGCTGAAGGAGGGTCGATTTAGAGTAGATGTTAGAAAGAAATTCTTTACTGTGAGGGTGGTGAGGCACTGGAACAGGTTGCCCAGAGAAGCTGTGGCTGCCCCCTCCCTGGAAGTGTTCAAGGCCAGGTTGGATGGGGCTTTGGGCAACGTGGTCTAGTGGAGGGTGTCCCTGCCCGTGGCAGGGGGGTTGGAACTAGATGATCTTTGAGGTCCCTTCCAACCCAAACCATTCTATGATTGCCCCTAACAAAATATCTTTATGTCTTCAACATGAAAGAATGCCACTGAAGCTTCATGCAGAGGAACAGAGCACGTTCACCCTAAAATCAGTCATTACCTCTTCAATCATTACCATGTTCACATGATATATTTTTTTATATTGCTTGCTATAGCTGGCAAGATAACATGTAATGTGGAAAGACAGTCAAGTTACTAAACATTAAACATTAAATTAATGTTTATTGATCTCTGAAAGTGCACTCTTCCTGCACCCTGATTTTTCAGGGAACCTCTGCCTGCTGTTCTGCCCTGCTTTGCAGTGTTTGCTCTTCTTTATTGCCATATGCAGATGTCACATTTCTATACAATTTTGGCTTTAGGTCACAATTTCACTATTATACCAATCCTTATCTTGGCACCTTTTGAGATTGGCAAAGCAATCCTGGATGACACTATTTGAGATCTGTTTTCCTATCCTTAAATATTTAGCCTGGCTTTCTAAGAAAACACATAAGAAGTCTATATGAACACAAAAGTGTAGCTTGTGTAGATGTCACAGGGTAAATTGAAGACCTTTGGGAAATTTCAAAGGATTTTTAGAAGTTCAAATGTAATTAAATTCCTAAAATGCTTCATTGTAATTGGTAACCAGATGAAAGAAAGAGATCTAGTTTACTACCTTTTATGTAAGCTCATTTGCTAACAAGCTCAGCTAAAATTCAGACTCAGCCTATGCAACAGAAACCCATAGGGTCATCAGACGCATTCATTTTGATTATGCAAGCAAGATTCCACCATATGTATGAAGCAGGGTGGGGATAAGCATGTAAGGGATACACAACCACAATGCTCTGAGTATAGAGAAAGCCTTCTTGCATGAAACCAATACTTCAGACTGTAGTTAGAGCTACTAGGCGGTGTACCTGCAGCTGCCATATAGCTCTGACTGCATAGTATTAGTGCATCTCAGCACAGTGCAAGCAAGATCCCTGATAAAGACAGAAATTATGTTAGTAGATTTATTTTTTTATGACCAAATGGAAATAGTTTGTAGAACAGTACAGCTAAAATAATTAATTTTAAGATGTACACATCCCTGTGAACAATGTAATTGACATTCCTGAGTTTGTTGAACTTTTTTTGTTTGTTAAGACACAGCACAGAAAAATCAAGAGATGTCTTGATTTTACTTATATTTTTGGTTTTGCAGAAGGCTTATTGTGTGATTTTCGATAAGCCACTTCAACTTTTCATTTTTCCATTTCCCTTATAAAATCAAGATACTGCATGCTGGCTTCAAAGGACTTTTCAAAGATGCATGAAAGAAAAGACAATATATCAAGCGTAATGTTTTCTTTATATCTTTTTAAATAACTACCTCCTTTTTCTTGGGTGAGTAAATGTAATGTAAGGTTGGGAACTGAAGATAAACAATTTTCTTTTTTATCATACATTTATTTTACAATTCCAATATTTTTGTCCTTAAATGCTTGTTTCAGCGTGTGCTCCCCAAGATCTACACTACAAGAAGATGCATTATATGAGAAACGTAGATTCAGTCCATTGCTATTTGGTACTGCTACAATGATGACTGGCATATGGCAAAAAGACAAAGTGAGATTTGAAGTCCTAGGGAAAGAAATAAAGTCTGATTATTCACAGTTGTTGACTCTTTACTTACAATGAGCTGATTTAAAGTGGACATGCTACAAAACCATCTGGTGGCTATGTTGTAGGCTTTGTAAATTTAATTTTTTGATGAAACTCTTCAAGTTCTCTTTCAAACTTAGATAAGGACATCAGAAATTAAGTAATTTATCTCATAATGAATTTTAAGCGTTCTATTTCATATGAAATTGCAAAGAGATAGTTACTGAAACAAATTCAAGTTGTATTTAATTATGATATATATTATTTCACTAATGATTTAATTTGCTTAATAATGTGTATATACCAAAAAAGCTTTAAAAAAAAAAAAAGTGAAAAAAGCTCTTTAGTAAAAAGTTCATGTGTTTGATCTGTCCAAGTGAACAAAAAATTGTAAAGAAATAGTGCATTTGAACATATTTCGAGAAAAGGCTCATCTACATTGTTCAAATCACTCTTTCTTTGTTTCTTTCTAAAAAAAAAACCAAAACAACCATAAAATCAACAACCAAATGTTTGATATGATTAGATTAACATACCCCTATAAAGAAAAACATTAGCTTTGGATTCAGACGTTTGGTTCTGTTACTGTCATCAGAATTGACAAATCTGTTATTTCCCTCTGAAAACCTGTATAAATATACTAAAGTACACTGGAAAAAATCTTTTAAGAGCTTGGGAGATGGCTTTTTTGGTTTTTTTAAAGTACAAAATAAAGATTTTCCAGGGCATTTCAGCCCATTTTCAAATTACAGTTAGGAATTTAGCTTCTTGAGTCTTCTTTCAAGTGAACATAAAGCTAGCAAGACCCTCCCTGCACACCAAGTGCAGCCTCTTCAGGCCCTGCACCATATAATCTATTTCATAAAACGGTTCAGCTCACTTTTAAAATTCTTCAGGTTGCCAGCCTTTGGTAATTCTTCTGGAAGGCTGTCCCACAACCTCATGTTCTGATGGTTAAGAAAGTTTCCAGCCTGAATTGGTTCATGGCAAGTTTATAGCCTGTTGCTCTTGTGCTTTTTTAAGATTAAATTGTCCTTCTCCCTTGCAGGGCAGGTCTAATGATAGGATGCATTTAACTATTCACATGATTATTGCTCTTGCAGTGATTTTTTTGCAGGACAGATTGTCTGTGTTTTGAAAGACTTGCAGAATATGGACAGCCAGATGTTTACTTAGATGAGATCTCACTACTGTTTTGTGTACGTGTATTAACTCTCTGCTGTTTCCGTTGAATTTACTTTGTGTAGTATATCTGAAGAAGTTATTTGTGTTTTACAGAGTCCTGGGTCATACAAAAAATGCATGTTTTCCTCCTGTTTGATTTCTGGCTGATGTGCTACTATAATGAAAATATGTAATAGTCCTTGGGGAGATTTTTCTCATCAAATTTAGAAGTTTAAAAGTTAGGCACCTAAATCTTCCAAGTGGCCTTTATGAATAACTATAGAAAGAGGGAAGAATCTCCAAAGAATCTGTATTCATCCAATTTAGACATGTGCCTAAACTAGATAATATAAAATTGCCAGTGGACTTGTTCACATCTTACTAGATGTTATACAAGGAGACTCAACAGCTGTGAAGATAAGAAGTTTTTACATAGATTGGATGAGACGAATCCCATCTTAACTGCAGGATGCTGTACTTTGTAATATTACATTTCATCCCACATTTACTATTCAGTCCATTTTTCCCTTCCCATGGTGTTCTTCCCCCTTCACGCTGGCAATGCTTCTCTTTTTATTTCTGACTTCTTGCATTCATTCCTGGTTTAGGGGTCAAATCACAAAGTAAAATTGTAAACAAAATGAATGCCAAGACTAATCCAGGAGGAGCACTGGTGGAGTAATCTCCTTTCAGCCCAGAGGTTCCCCTCTCAGCCCAGTTCATTGGCATTTCCTCTGCAACAGTCACTTTAGTCAGCACCTTTTTCTAATCTTCCTTTTTTTCCAGTTTACCTAGTAATCTCCATTGTGACACCTTATCAAATGTTCTGCTGAAGTTCAGATAAAATCTAATCTCTCTGTGCAGTTCTTTTGTCTCGAAAATCAGGTATCCTATCAAAGGCAAAACTCAGGCTAGTCTGACATGACCTACCTTTACTAAAGCCATGTTACATTTTATTCTATTGTCCATTTACCTTCAAGCCATTAATTATTCTTTCCTTCAAATTTTATCCTAAGATTAACATAGAGTCTGAGGTGTGAAAGGATAAAAAGTTTTGAGTCCCTTTTTATTCTCTGGTGTTGGCACAAATCTTGTTATGATTTGAACATATTTTGTAGCTCTACCTAAGTAGCATCTGCATTAAAAATCCTTTCCGGATTTGGTAAAAATCCTACCTTGGATCTGGTATTATGTGGCCATTTTTCAGAGTTTTGAGGTGAAAGTGGGCTTGTGAGTAGACTTAAGTGCATTAAGCTGTTCAAGGTTTGCTTGAGCCTTAACTATGATTATGGGTATGTACTTATCTCACCACATTGTCTTCACTGAAGACTTCCATTTAATTTGGAGATCACATGTTGATTTCTACTATGTTATTTCTACTTCTTCTCTAGAACTGCTTTTTTTTCCCCACTACATAAAGGAGTTGCTTGCATTTCCTTGAGCATCTTTTTTTCAAGGAGTAATTAATTTTACCATTTTGGCAGTTCTTTATTTTCCCAGTCATTTTAGGCTCTCTGCTTTTTCAAATATCATTATTTGTCCATTGGGATTATATAAAAGGATTTCACTTTCCTTGAAATGCAAGTTCCAAGTAATATGTGAGTATTTGATATAAAGAAAATCAGATGTCCTTCATCAATGCGTTGGTCTTTTTAGCAATTTTTTGTCTGAGAGGACTAATATTTTCAAGTACACCTCAAGGGAGATCTTAAAAAGGTGTTTTAAAGTTTGTTTTCAGTGACTGTATCATTGCATAAGTAGAAAGAAAAAGGCTTTGATATTGGTGATTGAACAACTTTTACAAAACACTTTGACTAAGATATAAGCATGTTTTGTAAAGTCATTAAAAGCTAGTAGACTAAAAGACATTTTGCAAAGGAATTGCAAGAAAATAATGCAGTGGCATTACATCACTCAGTAACAATTACAGAATTATTGTGCTGTAAGTTCTCCAGAAGGATGTGGAGAGGAAAAAAGACCAAATGCCCGTAGACACGTGCTCCACACAGTGGACGTGGCTCTACCATAACAGTATAGGGCCTTTTGCCATATAGATTTAGGAGTGTTTTGAGAGGCCAACATATTGAGCCGTCTGCTTTACAAGAAAGGAGAAATACAATTGATGATTGCCATTTTGGACCCCAGCTGCTTTGTTTGCTACTTCCTTTGTTTCTCTGAACTAATTGGACTATGATCCTAGCAACCTAGTTCAATAAACAAAGGAGTACATTTACAAAGAATATCACAACTGAATGTTTTCTTATGAAATCAAAATACCTCACCGTCAATAACACTTGGCTGCATATTTTTTTCTTCTGTATTACGTGGAGAAAAAGAGGATTATTCAGCTCAGAGAAAGAGGATTATTTAGCTAGTTTGTTCAAATGTTTAGTCAATGAGGTTTTGGAAAGTTGCTAATGAAGTATAGAGGCCAGTATTCTCTTTCGCAAATGTGAAAGGAGGCTGTTGATGTGCCCCACTGGGAATACTCTGCGCTATTTGCTGTACGCAAAAAGGCTCTGCATGACAATCAGAGGTCACTGGGAGACCCTTTTTCAAAAATCTCCATACTACCAGTTTCTTAATCCAGGTCATGGAATGAAGTAGAAACACCTGTTGTTACAGGTTACAACTACCTGTTGTCATATCCTGATGTTTAGGATTGGGATCAGCTAGTTACCCTGGGGGTTTTTTGTTCGGCTTAGCCTAATCTAAAATGAAATACAGATAATTAATTGCAGAATTTGCAATAAAGAGCATAGTTGCAATGTTTTATGAGAAAAGTGAATGCAAGTAAGAGGAGTAAACCCACATAACTTTGCTTAGCGTAAATGTTAAAGGTTTCTTTCGTCTCCATGCCCTCTGACACTGGCTGTATTCAAGCTAAGACATCTTATTTTCGCCAAACTATGGGTATTTGTAGAAGAGAGTCAAGATTTGGAGTATGTCCTTTTTATCTGCATAGTCAACATTCATCTTTCATGAAAGAGAGGAAGAAGAGGGTGGAAAAGCAGATAATTCATATTCAGATAGTCTTATGCCTCTAGTCATTTGGCATTCATTAATCCAATTCATTCTTGCCTAACCATTGTTTGCTATCTCCTGTTTTAGAGATCTTCATGTTTAATTGGCCCAGCTGAACAAATCTCATCCTTCCAGCCAGACTGGGTTTCATGTGACTGAACACTGGACATCAACAATTAGGCATCTGTTGTCTAGATTCCTTTTTTACGCAAAGGAAAGAAATGGGCATTTGTAGCTTGTGACTCACACGATCTATTTTAGACATCTGTGTACACTGGGATGGGAGGAGCAGCATGCTAGAGACACCTGTTTGTCTCCACTGACTATAAAAGCCTTGCCATCATGCACAGATTTAGGGATTGTCAATCTTAGGTGGGGTGATTCCCATCCTTGAGGACTGTTCTTGTACTAGGCTAGGTTTTCACCAAAGCAGTGATTCATGACGAAGTCCTCTCCTCTTCTTGCAGAGCTGGGAAATTTCCATGTCCCAGAGAGAAACTTCTCATTCTCCCTCTTTGCACACCCCACAATTACAGTGTAGCTGTACATTATATAGCTGGAACTGTACGTGCATCTCAGGGGAGAGCTCTTGTTTAGGACCAGTCCCAGAAGTGACCTGTCAGTGCTGGCATTAACTGCTTTGGAAGCTTCTGACTCTTCTTCCTGACACTGTGATGAAGGCAGTGAAAATCTGCTTTGGAAGACCTGGGGACAGACAGAAATTCCCAGCGCTGCTCTCCTCCATGATCTGATATAGTTTGAGGACTTTGCCAGCATTCTGCTCGCACCTGCAAATGTTCCTGCAGCAAAAGGAAACAAATTAAGGTTATCAATATAGAAACTCAAGCAAAGCAAAGCTTTCACATAAACAGTGTATGCAGTAAGTAGAAACCATTGTAGATGTTCTAAAACTGGGGTAACTGTGGACAGCTGTAAAAGGATGGATTTAGAAACATCCTTAGTGTCTGAGTATGAGCATCTTCAAACACTTTCTTTTCAGTTGAACCTGAATGCATGTGCTCTTAGGTTCAGTGATGAACTGAAACTGGCTTAAGGCTCCTAATGCCTGATCCAGAACACTGCATGACATAAAGCACTGGTGTAGGGTAAAATCACTTTGCTGATAAGATTTATCTCCAGAAATATCATCAGGGTAGCTTTGTCCCAGAAGGCTTTCTTTGAGGCCTGCACCACTCAAACTTTATAAAGGATCAGGTATTTGATCTGCATGTAGCGTATAACCAGCACGAAACCATAATGTCGGCATAAAGACCTTGTTATAGTGTGCTTTGGGAGATGTGAAAGTAATGTGATTATGTCCACACCCGACCTGGTGTAAATTTGGGTGATCTGCTAGAGCACAGATCTGATATAAATGTCTCTGGAGCTTAGATTTTATCCTGTTACACTTCTGTGAACTTACATGCCTATGCTAAGGAGAATAAAGAGTGATAAAAGAAAAGAGAAACCACCTGGTGAGGGTATTAAGATGCAAAGGTGCTTATATTGCAACTGCACTAGTATTCCTTTCCCTAAGGACAAGTGAATACTGTTCTAGTTCCTGGGAGGAATGACAACAAGGGCACAATCTTATCACAATTTAAAAAGAAAGAAAAAAGCACATTTTAATAAGACAACACTGTTGGTGCTTGATTTATTTATTTTTCTTCTAGATTTCCTAGTAGAAAAAAAGACAAAAAGAATGAAGAAGAAGTAGAGATACTGAGCCTTTAGTACCCCTTCGTGGTTCAAACAATATTCCAAATTTTTGCTGGTGTAGATTTCATTAATTAAAAAACCCAGTAATATTCTTAATATCCTAGCTGTTCCTCTACATTACAAAGCACACTAGAGCTTTGGTTTTGAAAGCTAAAATATAGCAAGCTGTTAATGGAATTTTATATTTGTGCTCCCAAGAGGTTTAAATGAAGTCTTGAGGGTAACCACAATCCCTGGCAAGTATCCTCTTTCCTATTAAAGCTGACCTGGACAGGACTTACTTTCATAGCACATTTAAATTGTCCAGAGAAAAGAATCTCTGTGGGAGACATCACACATTCTTCTTGCCTCCTTGCCTCTGACCAACCTAGCAGAGCCACTGCATCTAGTCATTAGCAGGGGAGAGAAGGAAACCAATACTTCCCAGTTCTGGAAAAGAAAACCGTTCAAGAAAAAAATACTTACTAGATCCCACAAGCTAATAATGAAAGGTCTGTTCAATCGCCAACAGCTTACTCCTGACCTCATGAACTGGAAAATATTTTCTGTTCTCCTTGGGTAAGTCTTGTCAATGAATTGTTTCAGGATTTCTTGGGATGGATGCAGTAACTTAAAGGGTTACTTGTTTAGGTTTTTAAAATATTTATTTATTCAGTACACTTCAGTTTGCTAATTATTTAGCCTGGGCAGAAGCAATTAGCTGCCAGTAGAACATTAGCAGTGAGCTTTCGGTGCTGTTCCCTCTACAGAGTTAGCACCTGCATTAAATTCTTGTAAATCACCACCTGGACCTGCCTCAGTCTCTGCATTAATAAATTAGGAAAACCGGTTTGGAAAAGTTAGACAATATAAACAACTATCCTCCTAAAAAAAAAAAAAAAAGATATTTACATACATTTTTATATCAAATAGATATTTTAGGGTACGCTTCTTTTTGCATTTACATAGTTTGAACTGAAAGAAAGGAAAAGGAACTAAAAAGAAAAGGAACCAGAAGTTATGTGTGCAATTTAAAAGTAGGCTGAAAAAAAAAGGTTAAATCATTTTCCATTAAAAGCAGGTAAGTGTCTGCTAAATATTGATACTGGTGGTAACTGATTTTCTGACAAAACTAAAAACATAAAAATGATACACAATTATGTGCTATTTTTGGAGAATTATAAGTGTCAAAGAAATCTGTCAGGAAGCCGGATAACTACTTTAACACAGAATTATCACTCTGGTAACTTACATCAATCTTAGAAGGTGACTTGAACTGTCTTGCTGGTGGATTTGAAAACAGTGTGAAAAATGTCCAATCACTGGGGATATGGCATGCATCCACCTTCCAGCACGAAAGCCAATATGTGGCATTAATGTGTATTTCAGAGGGAAACTAACTTCCAAATGGCTGGAGGATACCAGCCAACTGCCTGCACAGAGAGCGAGAGAACCCAAAACCCAGGGGGAGAACGCCACCGCTGAAATCCTTTAAGTCTCCTCTGCCTTTGCACCAAGTATTTGCCTTATAGAGCTCTGAGGAAAACCAAACAGGAAAGATCTTAGACCTGTTGCGCTGCCAAATATTTCGTGGTCTCTGGGAGCTTGGGAGTTGAACTGTGAGACCTGCGTGGTATGTGAGAGGGCTGGAAGGGATTGTTTCAAGCAGGGAGGCAGTGACGGCGCTGCTGGATCTCAGCAGCCTGCCTAGGTGCCAGCCGGCCTCTTCCTCAGAGTTTAAAAAGGGCAAGTGAAGTGATCCGACAGCTAGTAAGTTTATCCAGTAAGGTCAGGTGAAGTACAAACTCCCTAATTACAGTGACCTCTCTACTTAACAGAAGGAGGGAAAAACACTCTGTGGAGTTTATGAAACCAGAGTTGCATTTCTTTCACTCAAATATACCCTCCAGTCTTGAAAAGCTCACCGTTCTTCCGTAGACTTTGTATACCAATTTTGTGATGGACTTGTACTAGTTGCAAACTACAGTCCGAGAAAAGGATGCATTAGAAAAAGCCGTGTTGTGAGGCTGTCGCACTGAGAGGTGGCTGTCCTGGTATGAATGGCCTTTCCTTGGATGAGGGTTGCTAACAGCGCCGGCCTGGAGCCCCCTCACCACAAGCTGCCACAAGGTAAATATCAATGATCCAAAGAAAAAGAGAACTCAAGTGGCTTCTCTTAGAAACTTTAAACTCACATAACTGCACTGAATCTCTGAGCACGGGTGAGCTTGGTACTTTAGATGAAAAGGTACGTCCAGAATGAAGGGCTGCCATGCCGTTTGGTGGGAGATGAAACTTTGCAGTCACTGGGCAACAAGAGAAGTAGAACACAACACTTCAAACTAGTTAGGAAGTGAACTCTGTAAGAAAAAGTTCAACGCAGTGTTTCACAGCGTAATACTACCTCAACAACAGGCTTTCAAGTCACAAAATAGTGGGAAGGAGATGGAAGGATGTAGTTTGTGGACAGAGTCCAAGAAGCCATGAGTTGTGTTCACTTTGGGTTCCTTAAAATCTCGTTTCATGATCTCCCTAATTTCTAAACAGCTGTGTGGGCAGTGTAGCAGTGATGTAGCCTGAGCAGAGAAATGATGCAGCCATGCGGCATGCGTGCATGGTTTTGGAGAAGAGATTGTAAATCATGCCGCACACACCTGGTGTGCTTCTGAAGATCTCTAGCGCAGAGGGCAGGCTTGGCAGAGCGTGACCTTTTCCATGTATGTGTCTGTCTCCCGTACTGCCCCAGTCACGAGGCTGTGCTTGCACCCCAGCAGCCCTGACGTTGCCAGATACCATCAGAGTTTTCCTTTTTTCAGCCTGTACTTTAGAAGCAGGAAAATACATTTTGTCTAGGCGTTAGAAATCCTCCTAATGCTGCCTAAAGGTGGCTAGGGGCAAAAAAGCATTCTCTGATATTTTTTTTTGTTTGACAGACTTTTAACTGACTTAAATAGAGCTACAGTACATGTTGCAAATTACTGTCTTTCAGTCATTCTTCTTGCTTTGCTCCTTGCACCCAGATCTTTGCTTCTTGCCATAAATACAGTGCTCAAATCCCTGGGATGATTAGTGCCTTTCTCCTGTGTCATCATAAAGTGTTTGGCGTGAACGTAATATGAGCCGTTTTGCTACTACAATACCAATTACATCAGCTCCAAAATAAAATGTCATGAATTCTGCGTTCTGCTGTTGTTGCTGCTCCCTGACCAGAAACCCTACTCACTCAAGAGGTGGCTTTTTTCCCCTTCTCCCTCCCCTTCCCAGGCTTGGCCCTGTGACTTCCTCCAGCCCTCCTCCCTCTTTTCTGAAGCTCATTGTTCTGAAATTGAAAGCAGACTCCAAAAGCGCCACAAACTGTTTTCTTCTGTTTGAATCAGCCCTTCTTGTGCATACTGTATATACGGAGTGACTTGCTAACAGTATGATGGGTCAGGCACCGTTCGCCAGAGAGAGCAGGAAGGAGTAAGATGGTGTGCACGTCCATCCCTCGGTCCCGCCGGAGTGTAAAAGCACCAGAGCAAATTTTCTGCACATATTTCTGGTTCACTTAAAAATGACAAATCAGATAAAAGTTGTACTTCTAACTTGACAAAACTCAGATGGATGGTCTTTCTTTAAGAATTTGGACATAACCATGGTCAACAGTGGAACGATAAGTTTAAAAAAACTACTTTGTTTTCCCTTAGAGTCACTGAGCTACTAACTCCGTAACAGTTGATTTTTGACACTTAGCTGCTAAATGCATTTCTCATATAAACTTCTATCTATTGAGCATTAAGCATTAGGATTATTTACAACTTTCTTGCAAATTCTTCTTCTAATTTTTGGGTCAGGCCAACAGCTAGACCTAAAGCTTCATAATATAGATATGAGGATTTTAGCAAATTTTTGATCATCAAAGATGTCCCAGTCTGCTGCACTTTGTGAAATGTTTGGTTTCTTGAAATATATTATTTAGTTTCTGATTCATATAATTTCGGTACCCCACATTATTAAATGCCATTTAATTGCTTGAAATTATGTATTACTTCGAGTCTGGGTTTAGGTGAGAATTTACCACGTATTGGACTTGATATGTGTTGATGATTAAGCATCCTTAAAAATACTCTCATTTGTTCTTCTAAAATGGCAATTTTGGCTGTTGTCCTTTAAATGTGTCAGTTTGGATAGATAGTTACAGTTGATTAGTTGATGCTGCTCTGGTGAAACTCTTAACAGGTGCGGGACTATGTGTTTGGGGGTCTCTGCTGTGGGGTTTTTAGATGATAACGTCTGCAAAGTAGAATGTTGTGGGGAGCGTTGCCAGAGTTCTACTGGGTTTATTTTCTTTAGCAAAATGGAGTCCTCAAAGTAGAAGTTATAATATATGACATTTTTAATTAATTGACTGCAGATAAATTGATGGAAAGGAGTACAAAATATTTCTTCAGTATAAAACCAGCATCAACAAAAAACATAATGTACTCTTAAGTCTTCAGCTCCCCAGAGGCCTCTCAGCCTTAATTAATCCAGATGAGATTTAGGTACAAAATAAACTTTGTGGGTTTTTTACATGCGGAACCTAATTTGTTTAGGTAGAATGATTATAATCTCAAAGAGCAAATTAAACATGCTTTAGCTCTAAAGAAAAGAAATGCGTTTGATAATTATAACGAGTACATTATACTCAAAACCCTTGCGAGAACAGTACTTGATGGAGGCAGCGGTTCAGTATTATTAACAACCTTCAAAGATGGAGGTTGTTTCCTAAAAAAGCAAGTTAATTACTGATGAACATCATTCATCTTCCACTGCAGCTGCAGTATGGGTGCTGTGATAGATGTGCCCTGTTTCCTTGTGATCTGCTGCCAGGGGAGCATTTCTTTATGTGAATATGTAGACACTTCTGAAAGATTTTCACCATATGTGAAGATTTCTAAGAGAAATGCTACTAGAAGACACAAGGGACTATATGAAATATTATCAAGCTTTAATTTAGGCATGTATATGACACAATCAATAAAGCTGATGAGTAATCTTTTCTGTATAGCAACAATTGTGTCTCCCCCCTATGGATACTACAAACTTGAGCAAAGAGGTCTTGGCAACCCAGTCCCAGCAAAGATTGCTTTCTGCATTACATATAAACCTGTTACTCAGTGCCTATAAGTTAATTTTGATGGGAATGGAACATATCCTGACTCACCTTTTTTTTAAAATATGGATCAGGATTAAATTATTGTGGTTTGGCAAAGAGAGCTCCCAGGTTAGAATCTGTATTAAATTTCAGGAGGGAAAAGGAATTAAAATGAAAAAGCTGTATTTTAAACTAAAACGGATGACCATCAGTAGATTGAACAGTTAAGAAAGTTGAAAAATTCTCCATGAGGAGAAATTGTACTAATGGGAATGGAAGAACTACTCCTGACTGTAGAGGTCACTCTGGAGCGAGGCACCACCAGCAACGGGACAGCAGTCGCGATGAGAATCCCTCGGGACCTCGCCGTGTAGTGGGTAGCAATGTCCTCTGGGCAAATCTGGGCCCAGTATAATGACATCGAAGGATTTTTGTCATTGCTAAATTTTAAACAGTATTAAAGATGCAAGCATAAATTTTCACTGGGTCAGTCCCTAAGAGCAGCTGAACAATTTCAGTTCCCTGGTAGGACTTGGCAGCAAGGTCACTTCTCACTCAGATCTAGGTTTTTCAGATGTGAATCATCAGAGGGACAACTGATTTGGGGGGCTTTTTCCTTTGAGCCGTGCCTAGGTTTAGTCCCTAATGGAGCACAAGAGAATGGGGGGCTTTTTCAAGTAATTCAGTTCATTGCATAGGTGGGTTTACCTTTGATCGTTTCTATGGCTTTTTTTTTTTTTAATCTTCTTGTACAGGAGGTGTGACTCACAACTGAATCTGTGACTTTGTGCTATGAAGGAGGAGTGTGAGTCAATTTTTAATAACCTGTCTGTACCAAAATAATCTTTATTAGATGAAGATGGCAAGGCTGTTAGGTTTTCATCCCATAGTAACAAGATTTTTAAACTTTCTGTGTAAAAACCTGCAGCCATCCAAATGAAGCACATCCTCACTTTTTCTGCTGTTTTGTTACATATTCTGCTCCTTGTTACACATTTCCTCACAAGTTGAAAGGCTTTGCTTCACTGGCATGTCCTCAGCCATTCCAGGTAATCTGACTGAATTCTTTTGCGTCCTACTACATGATGAAGCACCGTCAATAGCTGGGAGAGTCTCAACAGACGCGTTCGCTCCCCTGTGAAACTTGCTCCCTCTGGTGTTTCAGCCGAGCCAGTGCTTGGTGACATTTGCATCCAGGCTTATAGTTTAATTACATCATAGTAATGAGGAATTTTTTCTTTATAAGATTTGTAAAATTATTTTTAAAACTTGTTGTATTCAAACCTTATTGTAAAATAAGATATTTGTTCAGTCAGGGTTTTCGTAGAGATGCTTGGGTGTCATTGCAGTGAATATAAAGAGCAATTCACATATCTTCCTGTATGGCCCTGAATGCCATCTTTGTTATAAACAATCCTTCCATTTTATTCCATTATTTCATTGTATTCCGAAGGAATTAAAGAAAAATAATTTGTCGGTCTCATTTTGGAACTTTCATGTAGAAATATAGCTTGTTGTTTGATTTTTGCTTTTTGTTTATAATGCAAAACTTTGTATCTGTCAAGCTAGAAAAAAAATGGCACGTAAGCATGCTTCCAATTTAAATTGTTCCCAGAATATTTCTAGAAAACCTATTTTGGGAACATAAATTATCCTTGATACTGAACTGGAATTATATTTAAGAATACCAAATTGTGGAGGGAAGGCAACTTTCTGTATCCATCCGACATGAGGTATTTCAAGGTTTTAATCCTGCTCCGAGTGAAATTGATATTACAAATCCCTTTTACTCCTTGAAGGATCAGGACTGGGCCATCATGAACACGTTGTGTGGATGGCAATGGAGGTGCCAGGAAATACTTGAAAAAGCAGGACATTCACTGATGCCTGGGAAAGGCAGGTTAAAGATGATGACAGAGCTATTACAAGCTCCCTCGCAACAATCTGAAATCTCTCTCTTCTATCAATTTTAGTGGGTTATTAGATACCTTAATTGCTCCCTCACTGAGATCAGAAAGGTGTCCTTACTAAAAGCATTACTGGTGAACAACCAAGTTGAAATTTCAAATGGTTTCTGTAAAACTGAACTCCTGCTTCAATTGATCAGTATAAGGCATGTTACGGTCCTTCAGTTCTCACCAACTACACAAGAACTTGATATTTCACACTGTGGCATTATTTGGGAGGAAGAAAATCTCTACCTTAACATGGTAGAACACTTTGAATAAGACAGTTTTCTACATTTTTGGGTTTTTTTTTGGGGGGGGGGGTTATTTTGTTTGGAGTGATGTAGTTCTGCTACATTAGAACTTAGCTTACAACTCACATAAGATATTGACTGAGTAACATATGAGTGCAGTCATACTTTGTACGTAACAACTGAAATGTTTCTTGCGTGCCTAAGATTGTAAGTCACTCAGACAAGCTTCTTACTGCACTGTGGGGAAATGCTGTCACCTGTTTGGTTTAGTTCTCTGCACTTAATAAACCAGAGTACTTTTCCCAGTCATGGACTGCTGCAATCATCTCTGTATCCGTTTCGTTTGGCTTGCATAAAGGGCATTTTAAAGAAGCTGGAAAGGAAAAGTTTAAACTTCCCAGATGAGCACTGTGAAAGGTGTTTTTAGATTGGCATTTGCATGGGGCATGTTCCTGGGCTTGCAAATGGCTTAAAAAGTTACTGCCTGCCAGGTGAGATGGAGTGACTGATTGTATATGCGCACATTAAACCTGTCCCCACGGTGAAATAAAATGTTCGCCTAAACGAGGGGGAATAGGAAGCAGGTATGCAGGTACAAGTTCTCAGCTGCCAGATGGCAACTGCTGAGATTTGCTTGTTTGATGACGTGCAATCATCTGCAACACAGATATTAAAATGAGAGCAGGAGCAGGAGCAAAATCAGCTTGTGTCTTTTGAGTGTATAAAATGTCAGTAACTGATGCTCAGTCTCTTATCGTGTTTAGGAGAATGAAGTCCTTGAAGATCCTTATCCCACTGAAGTCAGTGTGAATTTTGTCGTGGGAATAGGGACAAATCCTTAAGAGGCATGCTTCTATCAATCTATAAAATATTTCTTAGTAGTACACAGCTATGGTTAAGTACCAACAGCTACACACATATCAAAATGTATAAAGGTAGAAACAATCAGATAGAAGTTGTTTAGACAGCCTATGGCATGATACTTTTTGTTTCTATATAGCACTCCCACTCTTTGGGCAAAAATATTTATGCAAGAATGCAACCATAGATCCCAGATATACCAAGAAAGACTTTTATTACCACAATGATCATGGTGAGCCAATCATGAAAGAGCATGAGTTAAATAAAAATTCCAAGAAAATGCGTATTATAATCTTTCTATATTTTTCTGTTCATAACAGTATGTGATGCTGTCTTCATACTTTCTAACAATGTGTTTCTGTGAATGAATGATTCTAGTCTCTAAATGCAGCCACATTACTGCTCTCATGAACAACAACCAGTCACACTATAATCACACACTGGGCATTCATCTTTGCGGTCTGAACAGCTACCACATCAAGGCACCTCAAAGTTGACTAATTTTTCCAGTCATATTGCAGCTTACCTAAATATTGACTGTTGTTCCAGTCCTGCCTGTAAAATTTCTGTCCACAGCACTCGACTATCTTGTAATTGCTGTCTTACAAGTTCCTCTGTTTTACTTTCTAATGTAGTTTTTATTGTATGCTTAGTCATTCTAGCCAGCAGTAAAATTGTATTACCACAGCTTGAATTTGGGCAAAAGGCAGGTTTAAGTTGTAACAGCTGGATACAGGCATTGTGTCTCCATCCTCAGTTTGACACCTTATATTCAATTATGTTAATACAGAAAACATCCCACTGGCAAAAACACCTGCATCTTTGATTTATTAGAGACCTTATTTCTTGGATGCAGCGAGTGAAGGGGATAAATGCTAACAGCATGAAATTAGATTCCCTGGCTCATCCCAGGATACTGACATAACCCGTAGGGCAAAAGTTCTGAATTTTCAGAGAAAACCAGCATCACCTTTTAGTGTCACAGAGACTTTGGCTGTCTGACCATGGGAAGAGTATGAAGGTAAAAAGAGAAGTCCAAAGACAATTTAATATATTTTTTAATACTTTTTCATTGTAAGAGAATGTTCAAGCGTATGCCCACAATCACAAAAAGTACATTTCTGTAATCAAAAGTATCAAAGATTCTATGCTATTAAGTAAATACTATGATTGCAACTTACACATGCAGCTTTGGCAATTGGGTAATTTATATGACTGAAGCACTACACAATTTCATAGAATCATAGAATGGTTCAGGTTGGAAGGGACCTTTGAAGGTCATTTAGTTACTCTTTTTGGTTTTCTAATGTATTTATGGCATTCCAAAATGCTTGTCTTATCTACTGGTCTGACTCTGTCTGTACTAAGTTGTCCATCTCATGGCAGGATGTTCTTGGGTGGATTTCATACGTTCTTACACAAGTGTGCTTCCCTACCTTCCATTACATCAGCTCTTTGTTGCCTACAGAGACTTGGAATTTCCTGCAGCTGAACTCCTATATGAAAATTATCTCCGCTTACAACTAAAGATATTTTTGTCTCCAAGTTTGATCTACATAATTTTTGATGTTACTGTGTTCTGTATTCCTTTTTCCATTACTGGTAGCAATACAATTTTTAGAAATTGGAAAAGCCGGAAGTAATCCAAATGTCTAACAATTATATGAGCACGTAAGAATTTGCAGTCATTTCTCTAAAGATTCTTAAAGTCTTTATGTATACACAGACCTGAAAATTTAAATTTTCTTTAAGTACAGTTACTGATTTATTCTATCCACTGGCCCAAAAATTTGTAATTATAATGGTATAATGCATTTTCCATAGAAGTATATTTATCTCTCTGTACAAATACATCTTACACTCACATATGTAAAATGTCTACATACAGATTTTGTTTTATAGCAGCCTTTACCAATGAATACAGATACGGGCAAATTCCTGAAAGATCTGTGTATAAGTATATCTGGTATAGTATTATCAGACAGAGTTACATCTTTGATACTCAAATAGTTTCTGATGCCTGACAATTTCAATTTAAAAAGGAAAAAGAAAACCTTATTTCTACATCTATTTCTTTTTGCTTATTTTTAGTCCTTATACAGCAGGGAAATTCCTTTGAAAAAGCAATTGTGACGTAGCTACTATTGCTAATATAATTTCAGATTGATCCTGATAGGAGCGTTTTAATGATAAAAACAGAGCGCTCTACTTTGTGTCCTATATCACTATAAATAATCTGAGACCAGCATTGATTATAGATACATTTTTCTATACTCAGTTCATATCTTCTAGCAGAAAGGAGGTAATAAAAGAAAGACCATATAACACATGATATTGACACAGGAATCTGACATTAATGTTCAGATGCCAGTCCAAAAAATAAGTGAACAAGGATTAAAATGTTATGTCTTATTATTGCAGAATGCATAGAGCTACACGCAAACATGCTGTATATGTCATTGCCTTTGGCATGAATGGTATTTTAAAGCCTAAAGCTGAAGTGGGACTCCTTACACATCTGTTCTCTTGGGACATATTAACCAGTTCTGCAGTCTGGAAAACAAGAGATGTTTGTGTGGCATCTGATTTCTTCATAAATATTCAGGGCAGAGTTTTGTTGCTCTGTGGAAACTGCCTCTACAAACATTTTAAATGCACCATACTTATAAATATGATTTGTTCATGCAGTCTTTACTTTCATAAATACTCCATCCTGTTTGGCTAAGCCCCGTGTAAGTGGGATTTGAATGAGAGGACTTTCTTCCTTGCAGCCTAGTGAGGGTTCGTTCAGGTGCTCACCACGCTCTTGCCTTCCGTTTTTTCTCATCAAAGAAGTGTTTAATGGAGGGTGTAGCGGGAGGGGAACAGAATTGGAGCAGGGCTGGTGGTGGTGGATTGGAGGTCCACAGAAACCCTCCTGCTCCACAGCCCACCCACCCAAGAGAATAGCGGGAGGATGCCCAGGAGTGCCCACTGCTGTAATGAGCAGTGCAGTTCCGGAGCCACCCCCTGCCAGGCTGCCAGCCGCTGCACAGCGGGGCAGGGGCTCAGCCACGTCCCCTGGGCTCTGCTGTTATCCCTGCAGTCTGGGGCTGTAATATTGGCATTGTTCCTGGCTGCTGCCTGGGGATGTGCGTAAGGCAGAGGCTCCTTCTCATCAGCGCCAGACAAGGCAGAAATGAGCCCTGAGCTTTACGGCGCTGTCACCGTGTAGAGGAGAGAGTCCTGAGATCAACCAGCTGTTGTTTGCTGCTCGGGGGACACCATGCATTTCTTAGTAGCTTTACAGCTCTGCAATTAGTATAGATATTTTAAAAATATGTACCTCAGTCCACATCCTTTGTAACTGGGGTTTTTGATGTAAGCAGTTGGATTGTTGGCTAGCAAGAGAGAATCATTTCCAACAATAAATTAGATGTATTCTATACTGTTGAAGTTGATGAACCACAAGCAGATTTGTTACAGAGGAATAAAGAAATGTTTTTTCAAATATTATGTTCAATAAAAAGGTATTAAATGACTTCAGTAGACCTGAGAGATTGAGCCCTGTAAAGTTTGCATCAGCAGAAACAGCAACAGCATTTCAACAGTTCTATAACAGATATTCTGTAGTCATGTAAATATTTTTATCAAATATGTAAATTGCCTTAAATTTCCGGAATTTCCTGCTAGTAGCTGCAGACTTCCATACAAAGATGGCCTCAGAAAGCCAAGAGTTCTCACTTGATAGAGCCCATAGGTGATTTGAAATGGCAAAGTGGTCTGTCCAAATACATACAATCTATCCAGGATATGTTACCATCCATTTGCTACAAGAGGTCTCTTTTAAAGGCAGAGCACACCAAGGACGTGTATCCAAGGGTATCTTCAAAAAATTTTGGACTTCGCTGTCCTAACTGTAAATGTAGCTGCTTCAACATGCAAGATTCTTCAAGCTTGTATGCTAGATTCCTGTCACCTTGAATTGCCCATGCTCGCATCTCTGCACCTCCTTCATAGAAACAAAATCTGACAAAAAGTTGAGGTATTTCTTAGAAGAAAATGGCAGTGGAACTGGCTGTGAGAGTTAACAATCCACATTGACAGTTAATTCATTTCTGATCAGAATAAGAAAAAAGGAGAGATCAAGCATAGCAGGTATCCTTAGCCAGACATTTATGTGGCGTGTAAGAGGGCCTGTGTTCACGTGATTCCTTTTCTGCCAGATTTAGGTTGTACTTTTGGACTAACTGAGATTTCTAAAGGATGAGCTGGAAATACAGAGCCAGAGACTAATTCCAGGTTTGATAATTAGGACACCCACATGCAGAGAGGTATTGTAAAGCTGGAGTCCCTGTTGCCATATGAAGTGGAGAGAGTCAGATAAGTGAGATTAAAGCACAAAAACAAAATCACGTCAGCACCAGGATTCAGTCGACTGGAACCGTGTTCCAGCAAGGCAGAGACAGTACTTCTGCCTGGTTTGCAAAATGGACTTGTGCGCAGTAAGCAAGCGCCGGTCCATGTGCACATGTGTGTTTCTCCCTTCCTTATTTCTTTTTGGTTTTGTAGGGGCTTCTCTTGAATCCTGATGCAGGATTTGGGGGGGGGGGGGGGGCGGATCTGGAATCCCAGAGACATCTGTGAGCCAAAGTAATTGTTTCCTGCACAATTCTGCTTACAGAAACCCTTTTTCCTTCCGATGCTCACTCCTGGAATTAATCTGGGCTAGCCACCATTCATTTGGGATCTATTTTACATTAAGTGATACTTACAAGTTTACTTTTCATCTGTTTGCCCTTGTTTGGATAATGTTAAAACAGATGAAGATTCAAACCAGGAGATAAAAGAATGCAAAATCACAAATAGAGCACTTGGAGGATTTTTTTTCATAACTTCAGATTTCCCTGGGCTCTACACTCCTTGTAGATGGACTGACCAGCAAGAACCTTTCCAACAGCACTTTAGGTATAATTTGAACTAATTTCTTCTTTTCCATTCTGCCTAAGAGAATGATGAACTCAACACACAGGCTTTGCACAAAATCAGTTCTGCAATTTTAAAAACATTTTTAATGGAGACTTTACATCTTGTTAAATTTCTTGAAAGCAGCTTTGTTTTCTTCGTTGTCAAGCTGATAGTGCTACAAGAATAAACAGGTCTCTATGCTCAAAAGAACAGCATTAGAAATTGAATGTTTCTCACTCAGCCTTTCTATGGCCAGTTCACTGGTACAAGTGGGAGAGGCATGGTCTGCAAGGAAAGTAGGATGAAGTCAGCAGTCTGTGTCTCGCTCTTTTGTTTTGATGAATTTGCCAATGTGGACCTCTAGTTCGTGTATTGTTCAGATTGGTGAAGACTCTGCTATTAATAGCCAGAAGTCAAAAGCTGTTCTGGTGCTTCAGCTTTGGTTTCTGACATGATCATAGGCATCATTATCCATAGGTGAAGTGGATAAATAAAGCAATGAGGGGAGATAGAGGTGCAATTAATCTGTAACATGTAATCATAGTACTTTAAGGAACTATAGAAGATACCTTGCACTTACCCCACCACTACCAAAGGAATGGGTTAGGTGTTCCCTTCCTAACAGATGATTGTCCAGCCTCTTTTTAAAGACCTGCACTTATGAAGATCATACAAGCCCCTAGGCAGCTTTTCCAGTGCGTCAATGCCCTTAAAATTAGAAACTTCCTTACCATTTCTAATCTAGACTTGCAGAAGCATAAGCTCACTGCTTCTTGACTCATTGACCTTGGTCTCAGGGGACAGATTATTCCTTTTTCTTTATTTTCCCCAAGCTGGAGCTTTCTACATGTTTGAAGACTGTTATTATCTTTAAGATTTATCTGTCAGCTGTCAAATCACCCAGTCTTTTTGATTAAACCTTCCCTCACACCCACACCCTAACCTCTTGATGGTTGCTGTTTGCAGATCATTGCCATTTGGGGTCATTTCTGTGCAACTGCTGGTTTCAGTTCTGTTCTGTCTTTTAAGAGTTTTATCTAAAAATTGTAGGGGATTTCCCAAGGCTCTTCTGCCTTCGTGGAGGCCAATAAATAGAGAAAAGGAAAAAGATAAAAGAAAAAAAAAAAAAACAAAACAAAACAGCCCAGGAAACAGAAGGGATTTTTCCTCCCGACACCCATGTTTTGATGGTTCTTGGTAACAGAAAGGCTGCGGTGCTTCGGGGTGACGGTGCAGCTCCCCACCCCAGGGCATCCTCCTCCACGCCGCCCGCGGTGCCCGCCGGGCGCTGGGGGTGCCGAGGCCGGCGGGGCTGCGCCCCGCGGGGTTCCCGGGAGCGGGGTCCCGGGCTCGCTAGGTGGCACCACCCGCACGGCGCAGCGGAGAAACACCGCCTGAAAGGATGCGTTTCCAGGCGGGGAAGTTGCTCTCTCTCCTTCCAGTACCGCGTGGCTGAACAATTTACACGGCAAACAAATATGCATACATGTAGGTTTTGTTTCCTCCAGCTGCGCTGCCTTCTAAGAGATAAATTAATGGGTTTACACTCCGTCTCACTGCGATGTCTAAACATAACCCCACTCTCTTCTTGTCATTTAAGCTCTTTGGGTCTTATCCTGATGGCCCTTCTTGGTACATCTTCCTGTTAGTATTTCTGTAATGCGTGTGGACTGGAAATACACTTCTGCAGCCTCATCCAGGACCTGGTTTATGAAGCTCTGTGGGCCAGAACCATGAAAAGTACTTGGTATATATGTGATTTGAGAGCTGTATTAAGGGGATAGCTAGTGTGAGATCCCAGCCAAGAAGAGTAAGGCTTTCGTCGTATGTAATAAAATATGACAATAAGCTTAACAGAAGGTGGTACATCACCTATAGTAGAAGTACTTATTATTGAACACTACTCATAAGATAGAAAAATCATGAGATCACAGAAAGCACACATGACCTGTAACTTGATTTTTCTGGATATATACATTAATCATAAAGATGAAAGGTGAATAGCCTGGTACAAATCTCCCTTATTGTCACAGTCTTCTGTATTCTCTTTAATTTTCTGATATGTTTTTCTAATACAATTTAAAATGCCTCATTTTACACATAGTCCATCCCCCTACCCCATTCTTGTGGTGCTTGTTGTTTGCAATTTCCCATTGCCCATTAAGCTGTTGTTGAAGTGTGGATGTCGCACCTGTACAGGACTGTTAAGTAGCAAGAAAAACTGGAGTCTACATACAGCTCTTGGTCCATCTGTACCCATTTGGAAAGTTTGCAACTGTAGACCCAGAGGCTGCAATTAACACCATTTGTTATTGTCAGTTCCTTGGGAGACAGAAAAAGATTAATCTTTGTTTAAAAAAAATATGGGTTTTCTTTACAATGCGTATACCCATATATATATATATATATATTTCTATGCATGTGTTAGTATGTACCTGTGCATATATAAGAGATATATGATGCTACTGCTTCTGGTAAAAATATTTCTGAGAACTTTAACTTCATTCTTACTGCAACAAGTGCCTTAAAGTAGCTGGTGCATTCAAAGCTTGAAAAAGAATTTCAGTTCCGCCACAGAGCTATTTTAATTTGAGATCTACAGAAAAGGGCATTGCCTGTGGTGTCTTCTTGGTGGAGCAGCACAGCTGAGTAGGACTTTTAGTTTGTTTATCAGCAACTTGTAGTCTGGGTGTCATTATAAAATATCTATGGACTGTATTTTATTTCTTCATTATGCATTTCATTTCCACGCCAAACATAACAGCATGTTTCATGCAAGCCAATGGACTCAGGTAAGCCTCATCAGATGTACAAATAAAAAGGTACTCTAATATTTGCCTTCCTGTCAAATTAGGTGCCAGCATTTCTTTCAGACTACAGCAGTATCCTGAACAGATCCCCTTTCCCGCCTTGTTAGCTGTGTTCAGTTGAACAAAACAATTTCCTCCTTCTGTCCTAAGTTTTTTTGCAGTTTTTTTATGATGTGTGTACCAGGGGATGCATTTTAAAGGTGTGTGAGTTGACCACAGGCATTTAATTATGCAAAGTTTGTTGGCAAAATAAGGTGTTCAGTGCAAATAGTTATAATGTCTATAGAAGAATAATCTCAAATATACTTCTATGGCAAAGAGCGAGTTTATATGACAAATGAATGTGTAAGGATCAGTAGCTTCAGCAATCTGTGTATAGGTGAAGATGGAGATTTCCAGAATGTTTCTGATAATTTCCCACTGATAGTTTGTCTCCCTATAAATATTAACACCATGGCAATACTTATGTAACAAATGATCCTTTAATAGGAGGAAAAAATGTGGATTTCGTTGCTTTGAGTAATCACTGTATTACCTTCCTGTCTTTTACTTCTGAGCATAGGTAAACATGTTGCATGAATCCTATAAGACATTCTTGACCAGGGAACAAAACAGATTTTTCCACCTGCAGAATGTTCACTTTAGAAGGTCACTCGTTGCAGGAGGGATTATGAATTTCTGAAGAATCAGACTGATTTAACTGTATATGTTTGTCCAACAAATGGTAGTTACTTCTGCATGGGTTTAGAGCTCAGCCCTTGAGTTGCAAGAGTGTCATCACAAATTAATTGATTTCATATGGTTTGCTAAATCTGGTCTGTTACACTGCAAACTAGCATGGTAAGGTAAAGCAAGGAAGTGAATTATTTTGAGAAAGAAATAATTTCCTCTGTCCTACCTCCAAAGTACATCCTTCCTGCTTTGTAGTGTACTATGGAAACGTTGCTATGTTGATGTAAATATTAACATTAAACCAGAAGGAAAAGGAAAAACAAAGAAAGAAATGCTGTTTCCAAGTTTTGTGTATACAAAACTATGGAAGGTCATTCAAACTACCCACATCTAGACACGTTTCTAACAAATGTCATGTGTTAGCAGTCCTCATGAAGTCAGGCTGCAAACTTTGCCACATGCCATGTGCTTCTCATGACTTTTTTTAGTTTGTGTTGTTATCCTTTACTACAGGGAAGGGATCTGCAAGCATGGGATGAGACAGGACAAGGATTAGAGAGTGGGGCCAACTCTGGCAGTAGGAGCAGTTATAAACCAGCAAGGTGGAAGTGATCTGGGTTGGTCTCAGCCATTTGGGAACACTAATAAGAACAGATAACATATGAAAATAGCCTGGCTTTCTCTTCCAGTGTCCATGGATCTCAACAAGAACAAGAGTAATTCTACATGCAAAAAAAACCCCATGCAAGCATCTGACTGTGGCATTGCATTCCTAGGAGCCTTGGCCATTCTGCAGCCAGGACGCTGCTGATGCAATGGGAGATGAGGCAGGACTAGGAAGCAAGAGGGCAAAGATTAGGAGCAGACTGAATGGGGTTGTTCTTTCAGATGGGAAGGGGCGGGGGGGTGTCAGGAAATGACAGTTTTTAAGCTTGCTTGAAAGGCTTTTGGGAAAAAGTAGTTAAGAAGTTATGTTTTCAAGAAAAGAGCCAGCCTCACCTTGAAGCTGACTTTGGTTAGGGCCAGCCCTGAAACCTGCAGCCTGGAGGTTCTGGGCTGGCCATGGTAGGTCTTCGATCCACTGTGAAACGCAGAGAGCGGGGTGGGGGGATGATGTTCAGCAAAGGGATGGCAGAGCAGCAATAGCCTCTAATTTTGACATTATGACTTCCATTTAAATATAGCTAAAGATCCTGTGCAGTTCCTGACAGCCTTTGGCATGGGAATCTCACCTCGGAAACGCGAGGGTGGGAGGGAGCATGGTGGTTCCTGCCTCATTGTATCAGACCAGAAGGAACAACAGCTGCTCTTGGCTTTCTTAGAAGAATTTCTAGTCGTTCAGCCTCCTTTCAGTTTGAGACCTATCTTTAGCTACCAAAGCATTTTAATTTTTGCAGTAAGCTCTTTACAGGCCACAGGAGTAGAATATGAGTAGAAGAGGAAGTGACCCATGAAATGTTTGCAGAGGTGATGTTTTGTGTGTGTTCTGCTGAAGTGTTTCATTCAGTATATTAAATATTTATATAGCCCCACAGTCACTAATAATCCAGGTAGTCATGTTTTCCCTAGCCCACCATGGATCCTTACCTTACAGTCACCCCCTTGAAATTAATCAAGGTGAACACAGAGTTGTCACCGCTGGAAAATAGTTTACAGTTTTGAAAATAAGATCTATTTCTGCCTGACCAGAGCTGGATGTGCTAAAAATATTGCAAAGGTTAATGTTACATGAGCTGTAAACATTTTCTTTAGCAGATGGACAGGTAAAAGAGGCAAACGGAGAATCAGATGATCCTGTATGTCCATTAGTAATATGTGATTTGCTCAAAACTGCAGTGCCACAGGCAAAGCTTTTACTTTGCGATCATAAAAATCCTGACTTTTCCGAGAACAGAGGAGGAAATTTTTCTCTTTAATTTGATTTCACATACTGGTACATGTTTGTTATCTACGGGTATGAATTATTAATTTATACAATTAATACAATTTATTCTGGTCTATTTTTCATTTCTCTGTATTTCCTAGCTCCTCTCTTCTGTCTGATTTCTGTCATTTTTTCCCTTTTCTTTCCTGTTCTGTTCCACTTCCACATCCAAGAGTAGTTTGAAAGATACTCTGGTTGTAGGCAGCCACTCGTATATCCGGGCACACAAGCTAATTATTAGCTTTGACAAGCAGAGGTTCAGCATACTGCCACGTTCAGCCTCGTGACGAGCAGCATCTCACCAAGGTGTCATTCTGAATTCCTGGTCCCAGCCATACTCTTTTTTTTCTCCTCCCAGAAAAGTTGCTTCTCTCGTTCTCTCAGGCAAAAATGAGAGATTTAGTACCATAATACTAATATCTCCATTGTCTCCAAACTCAGTACCCCCCTTTCATGTCTGCTCCTAGTTAACTGAGACGTGTAAATAACTAGTATTCTTACTGCCTGAGCTGGACCAGGATCCTTAACCCTTTGGTCTGTTAAGAGACCGCACAGTCTTAGGTAAGGAACTGAGACAGTCACAGAGAACATAAAAATACAGAATATTTTACATGTCACACTTCTTTTTTGCTCTTATGACATTTGCCTCTTCATAAATCTCCTATCTTCCTGGACTCTCATCCTTTTATTCTGTTTTTACATGTCTTTATCTCCTGGGGGAAGGAGAGGGATGATTTATCTCTTCCTGCTGCTCCCTGTTCCTGATATTTGCCTGAACCCAGGCCTCCAGAATGTAACCATATTTTGCCCAGTCATCCCTGTTTCACGCTTCACTCTGCTTTCTTATCTTGCCTTATGTTAACATTTCCTTCCCTCTGTCTCTCATTTTGCTTCTGCTGCTCCTACTAGAATACACACTTGAACTTAAATGAAAGGAAATGAAAGATGACTTGTCTAATGTAATTTTAACCATCACCCCCTTTCTCCTCTACTTGCTTTCAGTAGATGAAATGTAAATTCTTTTGCAAAGTCTTCTGTCATAAAGGTATTTTCCTTGTGTTTCTGTTGAATGCTCGCGTTTGTTGTCGGATATGTTTGTTTAGATGAAAGAAGCCAACAACAATGGTCAAAGAAGTGTCTCTCTGTTCACTCTAAAAACCTGAAGTGCTGTAAGACCGCAATGGAAAACACTGCACAATGAATATAGCTGTCTGCATCGTCGTTGGTAGAAACACTTTATTTCGGTTCTGCTCTGTTTATCAAATTAATAAAAGTTACCTACAAGCCTGCATTCAGACAAAAATTAGGGAAGAGATCTAAGTCCTTAATTGCTTCAGAGCTGCAGAGAATCTGGCTGTGGGTATTGATAGCTAAGCTATCAAACCGCCTTTGAATTTAAAAGAGAAAAAAGTCACATTCCCAAATACTACTTTCATTGTAAGAGATGGTTAGTTGTTAAAGCCACTAAATACAAGCTACAAATTGCAGCTGAAAGTTTATTTTTCTTGGCTGAATTATAGGGATTTTTTTAGCCTCATACCTCTCTGCTTAGCTAAATCGTATAAATAGCGGATAAAAATTTTTTAATTCAATCAAGTAGGTGCCCCTCAGAAGCAGTGACAATACTGAAACACTGTGTTCCTGTGTTTTAGTTCTGGACTGAAACATGCCTCTTGAACATTTGCCTTTTTTATTATCCAAATAACAGTTAAGGTATGAAAACTGCAGTGTCCTGGCAGTGCAGATTTACAGACGTTGAGTCCAAAGGAGGCCAGAGCCAGGGAGGTGTAAACCGACCCTGCCAAAGAGAAGTGGTGTAACGAAGAGCGCAAGAGAAATCCACAATTATTTTTTCCCCAAGTAGAGGTATTATATTAGAACATCAAACTGCATACTTCAATAAAGTAATTTTGCAACTGTAGTAGAGCAGGGTGGTTGGACTAAAGACTGGATTGTTGTCTGTGCTGGAGGACTTCTGCCAGTCATGGCGAGCATTGTGCAGGCTCTTCCTGAGTTTGGTCGGGGGGTTCTGCGTTCCAGCTATACATCATTCCCATCACGCTTGCTATCACAGCTGCATTACAAGCAACTGAACTGTAAGGCAAGATGATGCAAAGAACATCTTGATCAAATTACAATGTCAGATGAGACAAGAAAAAACAAACCCCAAACTGGACACTAAGGGAACCTCTGATAATATACAGAGAGGAAATGATATTGCTTTGAAAATAAAACAGGATGTAGATCTGACAAGAGGCTCCTGGCAGGACTTTAATATGCGGCACTTCTAGACAACTTATTTTAATTGCTTATATTTCTACTACTTAAAAAGGAAATATATTTTTCTGAAAGGATACTTAATGGACTGCAAAGGCAATTATTACTTTTTAAAGTGTATTTGGAAGATGATTATAAATCCCTACAGAGGCTAGTTGCTAGTTTGCTATCCCAGGCTGTATTTCAGAGATTTCAGATAAACTCCAAGTTGTTTAGTAACAAGAGTGGAAATTGAAAAACTGCATTTGCTCCATGGCAACATACATGTAATAAATTACAAAGTTGTGAATAAAATGCTTAGACATTTGCTTTCCTGTTCCACATCATTGGATTAAGTTTTCTCATACAATCACAGGGGGTAAATATGTTGATTGTTATGTTGATTGTCGTGGTCATCTTGTTTCCATTTTGTTTTCATGAAATGCTTTCTTATATTTTGAGAAAGTGTTCACACTGCCAAAGAGCCAGAGGTTACTAGTGTAGGCTTTGGCATGCATGCAGATAACTGAACACAATAGAGACATTTTAGATGAAAGCTGGAACATTTGTTTTATTATTTTTGGTTTGCTTTCACTGATTTGTGGGTGCACATTAATACAGGTCAATGTCCATATAGCTGTATGTTAAGTGATATTCATAAAACAGAGGGATAAAAATGTAGAGATTTTATTTTAGGCAGTCTACAGATAGCAAATTGTCAGTTGTAGATCTTGTGTGACCACAAGCCCCCCGTTTTGATGAATTTGTGGAATTTGTGGACCAACAAAGCTTCTCTAAAGTGTGCTTCTAGTTCAGTTTTTAAGAGTATATTGAAACTTGGATGGTCCATAAGTGTTATCAGAAAGGTACTGCGAACTAGAGACATTTCTTATTTCTCAAGAATGGTGTTTGTCTGAAGAATTACTTTTTTTGTTTTTCAAGAACAGAGCTGTATGACAGTTACATAAAATCACTCTTATTGCCATTAAATCACTTTCTCCTTTCCTCTGTTGGCTCTGGTAAGGTTAGTTCTTTTCTGATTTCTCACTGACTCTTTGCTTGATAGAGTTTTCTTATTATTTTCCTTCTTTAGAAAAACAAGTGCAGCATATGCATAGTGCTAATACGTCCCCTTGGAAAAAATGCTTCATTTCTCACGGCCAAATCATTCCATTTGATTGTGAAGGCTTGATGTGATGCTATTTCTCCATCACACGTTAAAACTTCCACAACTCTTTTTGCCAGCGAGGTGCCTGCAGCTCTGCTGTCCTCCTCAAAACTGGCTCTTGGCCTGGGATAACGAGCAAAGTTTTCAGCTTTTATTTTATTTGGCTTTCATAAAATCTTGCAAGCTTTGGTGGGTAAGCTCCTTTACAGGTACGAGTGTATATTTGACCAAACTGTCTTTACCAGACGCAATAGTATGTTAGGAATTAAGTTAAACTCTACTTTCCCGGGCCATGTTGGCCTAATTACAGTAGAGTATGCTTTAATGAGGGTTCTTCTAAGGTACCTCTGCCTGATATGGCAAACAGCCCAGAGGCAAACTTCAGATCCTAGTGTCAAGAACTGATTCATTGCTTGTCTGCAATTAATAGTTGGGCTTCAGGGTCTGGACAGAAAACTAGAATAAGACTCTCTTTCAGCTCATATGTTGAATCCAGAGCTGTCGACCTTTTCCACCGCAGATCTAACTCAAAGGCCGAATACATAGATTTATCACATAGCAGATACTGCACAGAGTATGGACAAAGAAGGCCTAAATTTACTCAAAGTCTTTAAATTACTTGCACATCAAAGAATGGCCAACAGAAGGTAGGCAGCATTTGATAAGGAAAGAAAAACAAAGAGCGTCCAACGGTAAAGTTCATATAAACCAGATCTTTTTACCCTGGGGTAAAAAGAGTGACAGATCACTGTATATATAAATGACCTTCTCCATCTTTCTTTTCATTGTTTGAACCCGTGACAGATAATGCCAAGCCTGCTTTGTTGTGTCTCTCTTCATTCTCATGTAATGTTGTCCATTTTCCAAAACAACACAGAAAAATTGTCATAGCATAGCATATGAAATATAATTACTAATGATAACACTGAAAAAATACTGAAAAATACTGAAAAAACCTGCAGCTTCTGCTCTTAAAAACTATACTGCTCATCCTAAACAATATTCATGCCCCAGGAAAGATGGGGGGAAACACTACAGGAAACCTTCTTTTGTAAATCTCTTTTGTTTAATCAAAAAAATCTTTGGTCTTGGCTAGCTCTCAAGGTTAGCTCTCGAGGCAAACGTCATGGCATCCCAATATGCTGGCTGCAGGAACAGGCTTGTATTCCCGTGGTACAGGCTGTTACACAGCCTGACCTAAATACTATAAAGAACTGGAATAGTGACCTGCTTATGAGTTGAGAGATTTTGTTTGAGAGGCTTTCCTCAGATATAGTAGTCCATTCTATAGCTTTTGGGAAGAAATCTGTCAAGTCGCAGTACATTTTGCCTCCTGTCTAGTTGCAGTGATAACAGCCTATTCGAAACCTCTTTTGGGAGACTTTTTTTCCTGCCATCTGTAGATGTTTGAATGTGTAATTTATGAAATAGTGTTATGTTTAGCACCCAGCATCTTTTAGTCTTTCTTTGATACTACTGTTTCAAACATACATGTTCTCTTTCATTAAATAGCTAAAGTTCAAGTGGTTTAAATCTTATTCTTTCAAACTAGAGAATAGCATTACTCACATACCAGAAGGCTAAGTAATGTCTGGGATTTATTAAATCATTCAGCAAAGTTGACCACAGACAGTTACATATAGAACAAATGCTGGAAGAAAAATAATCTTCTGTGATGATGTTCGTTATACTATAGCACACAGAGCACCAAATACTTGGTATCGTTTCTGTCTCTACAATTATTATATTTCTTTTTAGACCTTTAATTAGCTTGACATTTTTTGTTATAGAGGTCTTGAGCATGGAGGAAATATATAGTCCTAGGTCATAGGAAAGATTAAAAAAAAGGTAAGTTTAATGTTAATTTGATGTCTTGGTAAAACATCTATGGGTTATAGCAAGGTAAATATGTATTAGTGACTTTAATGAACGGGTAAGGTTTACTGCCAACTTAGTGTTATTGCACGCTTTTTAAAATCTTACATTCCAAGTGTATTTCCAAAATTCTGTTGCTGTTATATTTGGCAAAAATAGCATTATTGAAGCTGGAATTGGAATTGGGTTTGAGTTTTTTTGCATCTGTTCCTAGTATTCCACATACCTGTGAGTCTTTGTCAGTTTGTTTTATCAACCGTTCATAGATAAAGTGCTAGTTGTGAAAAATGCAAAAATATTCAAATGGACGTTATTGATCAGACAATGCTAACCTAAAGTGTCAGAAGTAACTGAACAGATGTTCTTGGGAATTTCAGTTCCTTACCACTTTCTAAACATTAAACTCATTTTAAAATCACAAATTGAGTATCCAAAAATTGAGCAAAGGCAACAGGAAGAAATTGTTTGCCATGTAAGACTATAATTTGCAATTTATGTATTATTTACTCTTATGAGCAAAAGAACATCAAACAAAATAACTATGAAAATTCCATAATAAAAGAGAAAAGTCATGCAAAGTTATTTCTGCTACAGTGTACCCTCTTGGTTTGATTGGTTTTTTGGTTTATATTGAGTTACAACCCAAGGAAAATTTTAAACTTTGCTTCGCCTTTTTAAAATTGTATTGTTTGCACATAAAAGGGTATTTGTTGTGTGGATTAAGTGGTTTGTGAGCAGGATTGGATAATACATAATTATGTTTTAATTTTTTAGAAGACTGTGGGACATATTTCCCAGAAGTGAAAAATCATCCAGACAAATATTTACAAAGATGTCCCGAGTCTGTAAAAAAGTGGCTGAAACAACTGAAGAGTGCTGGGAAGATTCTGCTATTAATTACTAGTTCTCACAGTGACTATTGCAGGCTCCTGTGCGAACATATTCTTGGGTAAGTGCAATGTCCATTTCAAATTACATCTGCCAGGCAGCAATGGGTGATAAGCCTGAGCTATAGAGAAGTCAATCTGAGTTTCTTTATGTATTGTGAATTATTTGGATTGAGCTTTCTGGTGGGCCTCTCTCGAGTAGAGTGTTACAGGGTACTTGAGGCAAAAAGTAGTCCATCTGTGAGCCTGTGAGCTGTATCTCACCCACAGCACACTTATATCCTGCACCTTTTCTGGGCATCATAATGGGATTGATGATGACAGGGAATATCTTTCAGGCCAACACCCAATACATCATCTGAATCCCAATTTTATCATAGGTTTTTGCTAGACTGTGTTATTCAAGCCACTTCCTTTCTGTGCTTCTCCAGTGGTGACTGCAAGTAGTAGTAATAATTCGTTTCCTTGCAGTAAATCTGCATGGAAAAGCTTACAAATACTTCTTCCCAATGGTGGTTTCCAAGAGACAGTTGTCCATGAGAAACATGCATTTACAGATCACAGCAGAAAAGGTAAAACAGGTGGTTCATTGCACTTGACAATTGGTTGGGATTGTAGTTGCTGATCACAACAGCTATTTTTAGCTGTAGTGTAGAGAACGTGACTGGTCAAGTCAAATTCAGTGACATTCAGCAGAACCATCGCTTACATCCCTAGAAATGAATTAATCAGTGATGCAAATAGCTAGGTGGGTGACATGGAGAGACTATTTACACAATGTATCAAAGAAACAAAGTAGTGCAATGTGAGCCAACCTTGGCTACCTACCTATGCAAGGGAACAGCAGAGTGAATACAGCAACACTGTAAGAAAACTAAAGGTTAAAGTGAAAATCAGAGCGACCTTCCAAAACCAGTCCTGCCAGTATCACTTCTCTTTTGTACTCGGTGGGCTAAATGCTAAATTGAGCATCAGCTGTGCCAGTTCTCACTGTCTTGCACGAACGTTATACTTGCTCAGTTGAGAAGAAAATATACTTCCTCACAAAAAGCAATTCTCCATATTAGTAAGATGCCTGTGAATTAACTCTTTTGTGTGGATCTGTCTAGTTGTTTTCTGAATGAAAATTCAGAACTGAACTAAATTCTTGGCCACATATAATGATTTTGGCTTTCTTTTCCTTGATGAATAGTGTTTCAGCTGTTTAAGGCAGCTGAGAGATCCTTCTGGAAGACAGTAAGCAAGGTAGCAGAGAGGGTCGGTTGCCTTTCAAAAGACAGAAGAGAGATGTTCTCCTAGAAGGATATTGGATCACTCTGTCTTTCCACATAAGTGTAGGATGTTCTACAGTGTTTATTACAAGCATATTTTCCAGTGACTCATGCAATGTGGCTTCCAAGACATCTTCTGGACAACTGAGTACTTCACTGTCCATTAGACCTGACTGAAGTATTTTTTTCCTGAAAATAATTCTAAACTTTTTATTGCTTTTGTTTGTTCCATGCCTCATATCAGACAATAAGACTCTACAAACCCATGCTGCATTTTGCGATACTGGAATATAGTCTAGGTTCACACCTATTATCTCTGCCCTTAACTTTAATTTGACCAGGCTACCTGCATTTTATTCTTGACATCAACCCTTATGAAATACGTCTATGTGATCCTTTATTAATTTCTTTCCCTACTTTCAATTAATCAATATCATACTGAAGAGTTCAGAACTGTATAGTATTACATCAAAAAACCCCTAAGGATAAAGATGTGTGTGAAATTTTATCCTCTTACTCCAAATATGCTTACCTTGTAACTGTTAACTTTTTTGCACTTTATTTAAGAAGTTCCCTTTTGGCTAGGAAATTATTGTCCACATAAAATCACCACTGGGATTAAATGTATCATTTACCATTTCAAGAGCAAACTATCCCAGTGTGTTCATCTGACCAAGCTGACCTTAACTGAAAGACATTTTGGTAAGAAGAGAGGAAGTCTAAGAGAAAATCTCATTTTGAAACAAATTGAGAACCATTTCCCGGCGAGAGCACGCACATGTAGCTGAGACAGCACACATATATTGCTGACATCGGTGTATAAGGCATGTAAACCTACAGAAGGAAGTGCGAGTTCATTCACACAAGTAGCAACATCATGGTGTGGCTTTTCAGGCTTACCTACCATCAGAATGCGTGGCAGGCTGACTGAATGTTTAGGTGTTGGCAGGAGCACACCAAAAGACGAGTCAATCACATAGTCACTGAAGCCGAGTGTCGCTTGCCCTTTTCATGAATGTCAGCCGTCTAAAAGCTAAGAATTTTTTGAAGCTGCTCATTTTGATTCCCTCTGTGGTTAGTGGAGAGAAAACACTGGGCATCATCTTTGGCGATTCATTCTGTACCATAGAATTATGTCTGAAATAAGTGGGATGAATTGCCTTCTAAGAATGTGGATGTTTCTCCATTGGTTCTGTCTGTGGTGTAGGCCACGAGCTGTGAATTCAGCATGCAATTTTTAGATGGCTGAAGTTATGTGAGATACATCCTACCCTTTGTCTTTTAGCCATTTACTGTAACCACACGCCACAATACCAAACACAAGCAGTAACTGGAACAGATTTTATCATGTAAAATGTTACGTAGTAATGTAACACAAGGTACACGCTCTCATAAAACCAGTAGCTTTGTACATGAGATTTACTATGATTCAGAAAAGGCCGTAGATAACACCTCTCCACACATAGTTTTTTCTTCAACAAATCAATAAAAAAGTTACCCAAATCTTGTGAAAACTCTGTTCATTCTGTTTCGAATTTTTTACACAAAGCACTCGCCACAGTTCCCACAAGTCTTTGTTGTGCTCCTGAAGTGTTGGCTTGTTTTGAAAGTTCAAGCTTAACTTCCCGTGAAAGCATGATTTGCACTGTATGCTAATTTGAAAAGTTTAACTCTGTTTTCACATAAGGCAAGAAGAGCCATGCCTGGTTGCTGAACTTCTGGAATCTTCCACACAGAAGCTAATTTTAAAAACATGCCATTGTCATATTTGATACTGGTTCTTTTAAAAAGTAAAGGGTTATATATGGTCACAAGTGGAGAAAAATAGACAAACCTAACATTTCATTAGAGGAAGGAAATTTAAAGACATTCTATTTTAAGGCTGGAATGTAATTTAGAGCACGAAATAAAAGCTTGAAGATAAGCTCATGGGGAGAGCATTCAGTTTTTTAGTCAAGATATCTCAGTCTCATGGGAAATTGTAGATTATTTGAAAATGACATGGTTAGCTAGTTTTCTTCCAGCAAACTTCTTCTCCTGTTGACTTTTTAGTGCCTGTACCCATCCTGCACTTGCCACCTGGGACTTCTTTGTTCCATACAAGACTATCCATCATTTTTTTGGATGTTATGGGCAATACAGTCACCTAAGTAATGAAACATTTTAAATAAAATAAAATACATGTCACAGATGGGAAATTTTTACATTTTCTAATAAAAAATAACCACTCTTTAAGCAACATTTGTTTAATTTTATGTTTTAATAACTTCAAAACTTGCAGGTAGACATTGTTATTTTTTCTTGCTATAGTTCCCAGCCTGATGATGTATTAAGTGAGGTCTAATAGATGCCTTAAAATACAGAAGACCCTTGCTAGAGTAGGAATAACTGGCACCTCCAGAAATAGCCCATCTCACAGTAGGACAGGTGGCATGAATGTTCCTCAAGGTTGCCTGGTTTTCTTATTGGCTTTGTAATCTTACTGACTTGCATATAGGTCTCTAAAAAATGCCTAAGTCCCACTTATATGCTATGCTCAAATGTACAATCCCATTTAAACTGATGGGATTTCCACAGTTCAGATGTTGGTCTGTATTTTCACGGACCTAATGATCTTTAAAAATATCTGAATTTAGCGGTGTGCTTCAGCTGGCAGATTAAGACTCATACTTGGAAGGTGTTTATTTGTGAACCACATGTCTAACCTCCCGGTAGCCAGCGGGGATTTAGTCAGAGCAGCCAGTGGAGTCTGAAGGGTCAGCTAACAAAATGGCATTTCAACTTTAGGGTATGTGAAATCACCTTTTAAGACTTAATCGGGTGTACTAATTACATCTCTGTTGACTACAGTGGCATCTTAGACACCCATTAGGCCTATGAATACGTACAATGTGGATACCAACAATATAAGACACCTGCGTGTCTTTAGTCTTCAGTTACTTCCTACCCCATCACTTGACTTCATGTATTCTGCTTTATAGAAAAAATCCCTTATTTACACTTTTCTATACTTGTCTATGCATATGTTGTCACCTGAGATTAAAATATGTCATGTGTCACGTGTTCTCCTGAGATTTAAAAACTCCCTGGGCCAAGGAACATCTTTGTACAAATAATGAGTGGTCCTGAAGGTGCAGCACGGTGGGTTCTCAGCCAGCTGTCTTCTCACTTTTGACAACCTCAGGAAAAGAAAGGGCACTAATGACACTGGACAAGCGTAGGAAAAAAAGAAGTGTTTCATTACTTTCTTAAGTCTTGAGGAGTATTTAGTGGCATCTTAGCTAATTCATTAGTTTAGCTAATTCAATCTCCTTTACTTTCTAGGAATGATTTTGAAGAGTATTTTGACATTGTGATTACAAATGCTTTGAAACCTGGTTTCTTCTCCCATACCCCAAACCAAAGACCTTTTCGAACTCTTGGTAAGTTGCAGTTCTCATCTGCTTACCTCTATCCATTGGAAAAAGAAGGGGGAAAAAAAAAAAAAGAAAAAAAAGTGAGAGGACTGGACAACATATTTTGAATATGTAGCATTGGGGTAAAATAGACTCTACATAAGACTCTTCCAGAGATATAGAGATATTAGTAAAAAATTCTCTTAAGACTGATGATCACTGAGAAATTAAGAATTACAGTGCTGAGGACAATGAAAAGGCAGAGCTGCATCAGTAATTAAAAATGGTATTGAGACTCTGATATTGTATCATTAATAAAAAAGTAACAATCCTTTTTCTTTATTGTGCTGACACGGTCATATAGAGAAAATGAAATTTAGTTCTGGGAAAAAACATAGCAGAAATATTTCAAGAATTTAAAGGAAATTCATCAACAGTACAAATAAAATTGCAAGCTTGAAGGAAATTATTTATGATGGAAATCTGACAGTATTAACTGTGTGTACTTTGGCTAAATAATGACAGAGTAGGCGAAAAGGAAGTGCCCCTGTACTCACTTAATTTAATTAAAACAATCTGAAACATTTGGCAATGTTGTCCCTTAGGTTGTAACAAAAGAGGTTTATAAAAACAGTGTTCATTGAACTACAAATAACGATAGCAACATGGCTGTTTTGTAAATACCCCTATGATTAAGTGCTACCTGAAAATTAATCTCATGTCCAAAATAACATAAGTCAGCATATATTGAACTGTATTTTAGCATTTTATGACAGGAAAGTCAGCTGTTCCAGCCCAAAAGAAATTTTGCCTCTGGAACTTTTACAGTAAAACTAAAATGAGCAACAGAAATATATATTGAAACTGCAATTTAATGTTTCACCAATTTATATAGGAAAATAAGTAAGAAATATCTTAAATGTGATTTTTAAAGTATTAGTTCAAAGAGAAAACTGCCAAGTTGACAATCTGAGAAAAAAATAAGCTCAGTAGTGAAATTGAAACTATTTATATGAAATGGGGGGGAAGCAAAAACATAAAGGATGAAAAAGGCTCAGTTCTGGAAGCATTTTATTTAGTATCATATAATGCAAATTGAAAATAAAATGTAATTCACTTTGGGTATTTTTTAAACAGTCAGATTAGCCTGACTTCCTACGGAAATCCTGCTGTGTCCCTCTGTCAGTAATCCAGCCAGCAACTTTTGAACCTGTTGGCTGGTTTCAGTAAATTTAATAGACAGCCAGAAAGCTCCGAGATATTTCAACAAAATTTTTGTGCAAACCAGGGCAGAACAGAGGGAGAAGACTTGAAATTACTGTCTCCATTGAGAAATATTGTGTAGCATTATCTTAATGACATTATTAGATTGTAAGTACCAATTTTCATGAAGCTGTTTCTTTCTCATGCGTTCAAACAGGAACAGTATTCCCTGGAGTCCTCTTACTGACTTACTGGTTTTCATTTACTTTATATTTTGGCTTTGCGAAGAGACTCAAGTGAGGGTTGATCACTCATTGCTGGAATACCTTATTGATACAGAATAAAATGTAGTTTAAGTTCTGGAGACCTCACTATCTAAGTAGATAAGGGACACAAATGTAACTAAAGCAATCATCAGATAAATAATTTGCTGAAACTACTGACCTGTGAGTGGATTTTTTTCATATATTTCTATTCAACTGACAGTAAGTGGTTTCTTCTGAAAGACCAACCAGACCATTGAAAGCAAAGAATTATACATATAGGACTGTTTTTTATAGACATGATTTTTTAAGAGAATGTGAAGTTTAAGCCATCAAAATAGGAGCAATTATATGTGAAAATGTCTGAAATAATATTTTTTTTAATGTATCTTTTGCTGCCCTCTCTCTGTGTTCCTCACAACACATGTACAAGCTTCAGAGCAGGCACTGATAGTTTCACTCAGTCACTGCAGATACCAAGGAACACAGTTCATTTCTTAAACAGCATACAGTGGACCTTCTGTTTGGGGGGTGGGGGGGTATGTGTGTGCTGATGGTGGTGGTTTTCCAGTTTCCAGAAATTGTTTAATTTTTCTTTCATATCAGAACCACTGGAAATTAAAAATTTCAGTTTCTAGTTTCTATCTTCCTTTTGCCACTATGGATTTCAGGCAGACGAAGAGTTTAGCCACTGTGCTTCAGACCCTCTCTGCTCTGAGAGCACTAAACATAATACAGCAGGGAGACAAAATTTCCTTATTTTTGCTTTGAAATAGGAAAAAAACTAGAGGTGGACATCATAGTAAATATTTTCTTAATGCACAAAGACTAAACTTTTCTCAGTGTAATTCAGGGAAGAAAGCTCCAGTAAGTGAAACAAAGCTTGTTCCATGAAGAAATTTGTTGCAGAAAATGAACTGAAGTAACTGCTTATCAATCCTATCCATTTCTCCAGGGTTGAGTTTCAGCCATGTTGTTCCATCCATCAGTGGGTCTGAATTACAGTAAATTCCTAATAATATCGTATTTCCTTCAATTCCAAGGGAATTATATTATAAATGGACTTGAAGCACAAAATGTGGAATGTAATCTTAATTTCAAATACCCCAAGTGTTACATTGTGTACTGGAGCTAAATTTTACTTATATATAACAGGATTTTTGCTGCAGATATACTAAGGGAAAGGTTTTGAACTTTACTAAAGAGAAGGATAAATTCTTTTCAGTGAATAATTTCAAAAAGGCCACTGTGTTCAGTAAACATTTGAAGGAGAACAAGAAACAGGACAAGATGACAAAGAAGACATTGTCTAGAATTACGATATCGGATAACTGCTCTGCAGAAATGTTTTTCAGTAGACAAGTAATTTTAGAACTAATCCATTTAGAAACCATGAAAAATTATTTTAATTGCACAATTAAAAATGCATCACTGCTTCATTTGAGTTTCAAGACATGCATCATTTAAAGCAACCAAAACACAGTTTGAAATCTTAAAAGATTTGTGCAACTGCTTTTTATTGAACTGGGGCACTGAAAAGCACAGTAATTAATTATTTAATTTGCGTAATTTTCTTTTGAAGTACCATTCTGTTAAATGAGGGAACAATTTATATGTTTTTTTCCAGGTTTTAGAACAGCTACATTTATCTGGCAAAAAAGTTTTTATAGTTTTATAGTTGCTACATTTGCTTATGTAGCAAAGCAAATAGTTTATGAGAATAGTGCTATGCCAAAAAACTTTAGTCCCATAATACAAATACCCCATAATTTACTTGTTATTCACAAGGTTACATTTTATTTTACACTGGGAAATTTTTTAAATGGTTCTTGAAATTACTAATAGTATCTTGAGCTATTGAATCTAAGGATCAGGTCGAAAATGTTTGTGTAAATCCTATGTTGAGAATGTATCATTTTCTTTGCTTTCAATCACTACATCCAGCTTAAAATAATACATCATTCCATGAAGGACTTGAAGGAATATGAATGGCAAATACAGTTGTGACTCATCTGATAATCTGCAGTACACCAAGATTTCTGTAACATTTGACAACAGAGCGTTCCCTTTATCACATCACTCGTTACTGTATGTCAAATACAGTCAAAATGGCTGCCAGTTCTCATCATTGTCAAATACATTTTTTAGAATGCAAAACTACAATAGAAATGCTAAAGATGATAACTCTAAATTCCCTTAGAGCCTTCTATAAGTCTGTATGCACAGGGAATTCTCACTTGGTCCTAAATAAGACTTTTATATCTTCTATTTCCAGCTCAAGAACAATTACTGTCTTTTTTGGTAAACTGAAAATGTGTTGCTGATTGTTCAGTGTCTGTGCAATGCATGTTTAAAAATTTATGTATATCTTCATATATATGTGTACATATATGTACAGGCTGAAAACAATCCTATATATGGAGTGCCAGTGGATGTCATATTTCTGTGAGATCGTGTGCCCTTACCCAATGCCCAGAGAAACAAACCTGCTCTCCTTCTTCTGCAGAGAGTCTCAGATTTTCAAAAAGTCCACTTTCAATTGCACTTCCAGGCTGTCTGCTTTACTCCTGCACTTGAATTTCTGTCCAGCTTACGGTGCCTCTGCTACATGTTCAAGCCCCCAATTTAGGAAACTCTTTCAGTCCTCCAGTTTTTTACGATTCTCTGGTAACTACCATTTTAACAACTCACTGCAGAAGCTTTTTTCCTCCCTTTTAGTCATTCTTTTCTAGCTTTCTAAAAATACAGGAAAATGCTATAAACTGAAAAGACCAAGTAGAAAAGAAAATAAGGGAACGGGATATAAAATTGCATATTTCTAGGCTGAAGACTGTCATTGATTATTAGAGGCTTCAAGACTTCAGAAGGAAGTGGTGATCCCATGTCTGCTATTTAAGTTTTCTTCTGCCATCTTCTGCGACGTCTGGCTTGACTGTTTCCAGAGATGGGATACAGAACTGGGTGGAGAATCAGGGCTGATCCTATATAACTATTTTAATGCATTTATATTCTAAGGCCTTTTAGGCCCGAGGAGTGGGATCAGGAAGGGAGTGCCTTCATTTTCCTGGAAGTGAAATGTGTAAGCCATATAACTTCTTTTCAGGTCATTCTTTTTATTTGAGACTTTTGTCTTTATGCCCAGAAGAATACCAAAATACTACCCTATAAATTTTTCAAGACCTTTAGTAAAACTGTAGAATATCTGTTAAAAATGTAGACATTTTTAAACAGATGATATTGCACCATTAAAAGGGAATATATCCTTTAAAGAGTCTTGCATTATTCACTCATTTGAAGAACGTAAATGCCATCTCTAGAAAATTCTGATTAAAATTTCAACCAAAACACATTGAATTGAGTCTGCAATATAGCTCAGTTGCTATAATTGCTATGTGGTAGGTATCTCAGTTGCTACCTCTACAGTGAAGGCTAACTTAACAAGAAATTATTTTTTTGTCTTTTACATCAGCCTGTGAGGTTAAAACTCAAGAGAGCTTGTCTATTCATTTTGGCTAAGTCATCTCTTCTTACCAATCTTGGTAAGATCATCAGATCTTCATATTAAATGTAGATTCAAATTTAAATTTAAAAATAGTTTTAGATTTAGCCTTTAGCTCATCACAGACACGACAGCACATTTCATGCAGAGGCTTGATATTTGGTGGAGAGCTCGCTTTCCCAATAGGAACCTGGTCTTTTGTTGCACCTGTGAATCCTTACCAAATGTAGGGGCTGTGGTCCTCAGTCTGCAAAGACTGTCATTCTTCAGATTTGGTTGGTCCTAAACTCCTCCAGCCACAGGTCATTGCTGGGATTAAATAGAACTTCCATCGTTTGACGTGGATCCCTGGTACCTCCTTATCACTGACCACTGAGGCTTGGATGCCTACTGCTCCCTCCATGAGCAGCAGAGGAGATGGGAGGAAGGAAAATCTCCTGACCTAAATGCAGAGGTGTGCAAGTGCATGTGTGTGAGACAAAGATGAATCAGAGAGGGGCTGGGGGAGCCAGGTGATGGGAAGGGAGAGCACAGGAGGAGGCAGAGTAAGGGCAGAGCAGCACACGTAAACACAAAAAGGAGAGAGATTTCACTCTGATGGGGTTTTCTCAATTTCAAGTCTTTGCTTTTTGACTTCTACCATTGCCTCAAAGAGGACTTTTGAAATAAGCCTAATATGTCAGATAGCTTAAGCTGATTTATCCATGTACTACATGGATTTGTGTTTCCAGCTTGCTCTCCGGCCACAGCAGGGGCTGCGGCGCTGCCCTTTGTGGAGGCTCTCTGGGCTCAGGAAACATTCTGGGGAGAAACCACAGAAGGCCTCTTTTCCTGCTTCTTAGAAGACACGAGCAGAATAATACCACCATCAGCAAAGGACACCTGTGTAATTTGCTCTTCCGATGACTCGGGGTGTTCCTTTATTTACTGCAGCTGTGCAAGCTGCCGTTCTTCTGGAGACGGTGCCTCTTCATATCAGCCTGTCTGGAAATATTCTGTAAGACGAGGCCACATAAAAATGTATATTTGCTGAGAGCTTGTGACAGAGTGGCATATAAAGGCTGCGCTGGCTGAGGCCTGCATTATTCAGGAGGAATAAAGTTCATAAATGTTTCCCATATGTCTTCTGAAGTTACTGTCTTTATATTGTTACAACATCCCACAGTACTGTATAGTCTGTGAAAGCAATGCAATTCTTTTCAAGGAGATCTTGGTTAGCAATTCTGTATAGTCTATTGGCACTATTTTTCATGTATTTTTTTGCTATTTAGGAAAGGAAAACGAAGGCTATAACTAATAAATAATCATATTTTGTACTCTAATTTTCAAAACTAGGTCTTTTTGTAGCTCATGAGATCATGATGTTGCGATCCACGGTCTCCTAACTCTCTGATATCAAAACCAGGTTCTGTATCTAGCTTGCAATAGGAGGTATACTGTTTTAAGGGACAAAGTATGAGAAATAATTCCCTGCTTTTATCTCAACTAGGGATTTTCAGTTTATCCATCATGTCTGGACACCCTCTTCAGCAGCATGGTCAATGCCTGATTCCATTTTCTGAAAAGCGGCGTGGGAAGGGCCAGTAGGGCTGACAGTGGGATGCACATAAAACCAAACTTAATGTCATGTAACAGTGTTTGTTTTCATACAGATATTCATCATCCACTGAAGGAGCTCGGAGGGTATTTCCAAAAATCTACAATGACAAGCTCCTTGGTCAAATGTTTCACCTCCATCCTTTGTTTAAATGATCTTAGTCTAAAACTATTCCCTTCTGTGTACTGCATTTGCACAGATTTCAGCCACTCAACAGATTTTTTTCTGACAATGTAAACAACTCTCTCAGGGACTTCTGGTTTCCCAGTATTATTTATGTGCTGTAGACAAACATTTTAAAAAAATCAGTGTATGTTATCTAGTAATCAAAGGGATTTACCAATTAGTCTTTTTAAAGTTTGCTAGATAATACCTGTGTGTAGTTTGAAATCAACAGTTTGGGAATCATTTAGAATAGAGAGGTGATCATTTCCTGTCTTGTCATCAACATTTGTAATTAAGCCATGCAATAGGTAAGATGGGAGACCGTAAGGGAGATGTTGAGGACATCTTTTCTAACAGTTAAATTTTATTTCATGTTTGCTAAACATAGTCTTAGTTGACAATAACAGTCTGGATTTTGTTTTTACATGTTCAGTACAATGGTCTATGTGAAAGCATTTAAAACAGATGTAAAAATCAAAATAAAGTTGGGCCAGTGCATACCCAGATCCTTTTGCAGAGTAGATTGCTAAAGTCACAGACACAATACATTTTTAACAGTTGATAGCAAAATGTTGGCATAAAGCTTAATTTTTTTCTGATAGTTTTCAATGTCCTTGGCTACAATATTTGATGGTCATTGCCTCATAAAAATAGTGGTTTTTACTGCAGAGATACCAAATTAGAAATTGAGGAAGTACATTTTTATTACTAACTGGCAGTGTATCACCTCTATCCCTTTTGTAAAATGATGCAAGGGGCCACTCTGCAGTTTGCACTGATGGTACATGTATCCACTCGTACAACGGCATAGTTAAGCTGGTGTAATTTCTGTAAGTTGCCACTCTGTAGTAGCCAGGCTGTGTGGTAGCCAAAGAATAAGCAAGCCAAACTTTCCCTTACGGTACATCCTTTCAGGCAATCAGAGCAGAGAGGCCATTCCGTTTTCCTAGGGAGAGGAATGGAAAGTTCTTCTTTTGTTCTGTTTTTCTTGGAATGGGCTTTGCTGGTATTTTCTTCAGAAGTGTTGGGAGGCCAGATTCTCATTGCATCGTTTAGACGTATTCTTGCCAATGACTGGTCTCACTTGGGCGTTTTACAGCACATCAGAAACTAGAGCTACCAGGACACAGGCTAATTCTTTAACTTTTAGTCTGCTTTCCTAAACATTGAGGCTTATGCAATCACATGTCATGTGTGAGTAGGAATTTCTGCCCATCCCCTACTGCAAATCTCTATCTGTAATGCAATTTCAACCACATTTGAGTGTGGTCTAGTATTCTCAGAGATATTACAGCCTCTACAGGCTGGAGAGGAAAAAATGGGTCTGTCACTGCCAACTCAGAGAAAGGCTGCAGTGTAAACTTACCCCTGATTTGATACTGGAGTATCCAGCCAGGAGACTCCGGCCACAAATGACCCAGCTACTGGAAGAGCATCCATGAGACTTTGCACCCTATTAAGCATTCACTGAATCCAACTGCAAGACACAACTTCATAGGAAGATAGGCCCCATTATTTCCACTGTTGATAATAACCAACTCCTTGTTTATTAAAGCAAAAATAGAAAAAAAAACGTTAAATAGTCTTTGAAATATGGCGCATCTTTGTTTCTGAGTATCAAGATGAATGCTGAACTATGGATGCATTCTCCGATGTCTATCCTTCTTTAAAAGAAAAAACTAAAGTAAATGTGTTGAGCCAAGTTCTTTATATGTTTGCATAGTGTTCAAAGTACCTCAGAGGATAAAAGGAATAAGAAGTTATTCATTCAAAACTCAAAACAGTGAAAAACTGCAAAGTGCTTCTGCATAAAGACAGCAGGGGTTGCTTCAGCTGATTACCTTTGATATTAAATACCGTGTTTGGCACAAAGCTGATAAGAATATTACAGAAAGCTAGTTCAAAGAAAGCTAAAGCTACTGCTTTCAAAAGCATAATATCAACAATATTCCTTTTGTTAAAACTGGAAAACATGTTTAGCATAATTGCCAAGTACTCTAAAAACAGAATTCTTTGTGTATGGGAAGTGTATTTTCTTTTTCAAAAGGAGTTACAGTAACTAACACTACTGCAAATTCCTAGTTATTGATTATATTACATTATATTCAAGGCCTGGATAAAACTCAAACCCCAATTCTTTAAGGTATTGTGCAAGCACATGATAAGAGTCAATCTCTTCAAGGAGCCCACAGGCCGACCAGATAAACAAATGGTAGAAAAACCAAAGCACTGGCTTTTCTGTTAGAGCCAAGGAACCAAGACATTGAATGACTTACCCATAATCATATCTCTGGCAGATCTGCATATTTAGCTAAGATTTCTAATGTCCTAATCCAGAAGCAGTGAAGAACCGTAAACTAGGTTTGCATAAGGACTCCATGAGAGTCTTGACTGTGAAAATCCTTTGGGGGAAATTAAGATAACATACTTGCAATTAATTCTGCTGGATTTACTTTTTATGGTTCAGTGATATATCCTTTGTAAGTTCAATGACTTGGACCTACGAACTTGATGTGTTCTATACTGAAATTACTCAAATCATTCAATAATTATTCAATAATTATTTCCAATTATTGAAAGCAATAAGCTAGAGTAGTTGTTTGTTTTGGAAGACAGTTCCATACCAATGATTTCTTAAAATTGATTAGTGGTAATCAAGTCGTGTTTATGTTTAATTTTAATGGAAGAAACTTTCTTCATAGGGAAGCGTGTCAAATGCCTTCTTAATACGGTGAGTTAAGTTTTCCAAGCCTGTGTGCTAAGAATAAGTTTATCAAATAGCCTATTTCTGTGAAATAGGTTGCAAAATCTGTAAGTCATGATGATGCTTTAAATATGGTTGCCAAAGAGGTGACATCAGGATTTAAAAGCAACAGTTGTTTTAACAACAACAGTTAGTAACTATATAAACTGTGAACAGAGTGAGTTAAATATAGCAGCTATATATAACTGCATTTAAACACATACATTATGTGACTGGGAGATCATTAAAAGTCAGGATCTATAGAAAATCCTCAGTCGTAGTTTTGTGATCACCTTCTGGTGTTGCTATTTTATTTTCTTTTATTTCAGGATATTAGCAGAGAGTGGCACCATGATACAGTCTGATCTGGATTGTACCTGTAATACCAGAGAGATAAGGCACGAAAGCTCCCACACTTAGGAAGCCAAATTCATCCAAAAAATGCATCTTGTTCTTATAGCAGAATGAGCTACTAAGGGCCTGTCAGCCCCATCCTCTCTCTGTAGTGAGTCCCCACAGAACGTGAATTGCCATATCCTAGTCTGTGTTTTCAAAACCAAAGCCAAAATATCTAAATGACCAGTTTGTATTCCAGACAAAACTGTGTTCAGCAAACAGACTTGTCTCCTCCAACACATGAAAAGATTATTAAGAGGAGATGATTTTTTCCTCCGTAGTTTCCGAGAAAAGACAGCCAAATGCTACACAAGATTCAGAAGCAAAGCAGTCAGCACTCAACGTAGATCACATTTATAGTGTGATAATACTCTAACAACGTGTGATGCTGAAAAATACTTCGGATTTACAGAAGATTTTGCACTGAATGTGAAGAGACCCAATTCTATGTGGAAGACAAAAGCAAATGCACATCTTCCATACACGAGCAAGACTTGCAATACTAGCTCTCGTTGCAGCATTGGTAGGACCCGTTCTGAAATAATTCCTTCAGTTCTCATGTTTTTCCTTCTACAGAAATGCTGAAAGCTTGAAAGGGTTGGCTAAGCAATTGCATCTGAGGGATGTGTAAGCTCACTCAATTTAATTTATTGAAGAGAACATTAAGATGTAGTCTTAATGATCAATTAGTTTGTGGCTCCTTTACATTGGATACATGGGAGTTCAGACTAGTGTAACATAATACCTGAAGAATGTCTAGCAATTATTTATACAGATAATTCAATATCCAGAATTCTAGACTAGAAGTTGTTTTTAATATTGCTTCTGGTTACATGAACTATTTCTTTTCACCTTCATTCTATTTCCCAGCACACATAAGAGTGTCCACCCATGACTGGGGGGAAGAGCTAAATTGGAAATATCAAAAGACAGAAAGGAACGCTAGGGAAACAAACCACGTGCAAGTCAGCAGCTGTTTTGGCATTAAAAGAATGCATATTTCCTTTCGATCTGTTTTGTGCATTTTAATATAAGGTGGTTAAATAGATACAGGCCAGGTTGGATGGGGCTTTGAGCAACCTGGTCTAGTGGAAGGATTTCCTGCCCATGCCGGGGGGGGGGGGGGGGGGGGGCGGGGGGGGGGGGTTGGAACTAGGTGATATTTAAGCTCTCTTCCAACCCAAACCATTCTATGACAATTCTGTGATTTTATTTTGTCCATGGAATAATAAAGGTCCTTATTAACTCATGCAGATCATTACCAGACTCTCCTGCTGTTTGTAAGTAAGATGTTACACTGTTGGTAGCTTAGTTCAAAACCTGGCTTCTCTTCTTGCCAAACCTGTATCAGAGAAATGGATAGTTTTCAGAAGCTATTTTTTTACATTGAGTTGCAAGCCTCTACCTTATACAAAAATTGACTCACAGCTACATTGTAAAGGTGATACCACATGTCAAAAATCACAGAGGTCTATTTTGAAATAAATAAGTACCAGGAATAGATACAGAAGCCACAGTGTATAGAAAATTCACTGGCTATCTATCATTTGGTATTACTCAGACAACTCCCATTATAGGCAATGAAGAGCTGGCCAACACGGTCAGTGGAGGGCTGTGCAGTTGCCCAAACGGCAGTGCCCACGCTGTATGATACAGAATACATTGGCCCCATTGACTCACCGCTGCAATGTGCAGCAGCTGCGCTTCCTATCGTGGAGCCTTTACATTATGTTTCTGCATCTGGGGCTGAATCCCAGCCATGGTGCGCTCATTGCCTAATTATAGGCCTCCAGTGCTAATCAAGAGCCCCAGGGAACCCAAACACAGGTCTGGCAGAAGTGGCACAGGACTTATGGAAGACCCATGCCTTCCCAGTTTACAACTGGACTAAGGTGCTGGCGGACCTTAAGGCATCTCAAATGTATCTAGGCACCAGTATACTAGCAAGTGAATAGAACCAGGCTACTTGCTGAGTAGAAAGCTGGGATCTGTGCAGGTCTACTCTTATGCCTACAGGATGGATCAATACAAGTTTGTAAACTTTACCACACTACTAAGACTCAATGCAAACCTGTGTGAATTAGGTTGGTTTAGTTTAAACTTCACGTTATAGTTCTTAAACAGCTGTCAAAATCCACAAGGAATTTCTGGAAGAAAGAAAGATTACCTACGTCATGGGGGGGATTTATCAGTATGACTTTGCAGGGAAAAATCATTCTTTGCATAGATCACATGTGTAAGCAATACGTGATAGAAATGGGGGTTGGTGGGTGGGTGTTATTCATCCACCTTCTCTAACTGGCTTCTTCTGAGGGATTCAAAAATAAGTAGATGATTAGACAGAGAACTTCATAAAGAGTTACCTTGTGATTTGATTTTTAATTAATTTGGAAATTGGGACTGAGGCAGTTTGTAGTAGAGCAAAAAAAGAGAGTTGTGTATGGTACATTCCTGGCAGAACGAGGGCTGGCAACCACTGCAGAAAGCTTCCCTTCAGCATAGTTTCCATGAATTTGTAAGTGCTGGTTTTCATTAAGGAGCTTTAGAGTTCTCTTGTGTGTTCTTCCAAAATGTCAAGCTTTTATTAAGGTTAGTCTGTAGAATTGTTTTTCACAGAAAACACGTGTTGATTTTTGTACTGCAGGCATCAGATCTGCTATTGGAAGCAACTAGTGAAAGGAGCTGGTTAGGAAGCCCAAGAAATGAGCTGAGAACACGAGGAGGAATCATGACCAAAGCCTGGGCCGAGATCTGGTTCACTTTGATATGACAGTGAATCTCTGCCTCCGTTTCCCAGTTTCTAAATACCAACGTTTACCTAGTTTATGAAGCACTCAGGAGAACTGCAAAGCAGTAAGTGGCAAAGGAGAGCTGCAACAAATAGCAGGTGTGGATTTATTGCGCATGGGGGAAATCTCAGGTGGGTAGAGAGTTACCTAGTTCAGGAGCAGCTCTTCCTGTCCCACTCAATAAAGGGAAATAAAAGGTGAGAGAACACAAAACATTTCTTGGCTGGCAAGCAATAGTGGGACATTGCATTTTTTAGATGAGTAGCAAGTCCTCTGCAGCTGGTGTTCAGAAGGGAATTACTTCTTACAACCTGAAAGCTCAGGAAAACATAAAAGTGACGCACCATCTTCTTCCTCACTTCCTTTGTTCTTCAGTCTTTCTTTATTATTCACATAGGACTCCAGATGTCTTAAACTTCAGTATGTTTGTTGCGTGTTTTTCTAGGTAGAGTTAGTGACCCCAGGACTTCTTTTCATTAGTAAACACATTCATCCTAATCTGATTCTTATCTGCTGTGAAACCACTTTATATATTATTACTGTCCACAGATCCCAGGTGTCTCTGTGATACTGCCAGAGCCTTCCAAGATGATTTTTTCTGGAACAATAGTGGCAAGAGATTTTATCTGTGAAATTCCTGCATATGGAGATCTGGCACAAGCTCTTGGTTCTGAGAAACAAGGTAAAGTGCATTTTCATATAAAGACTAAGTGGTTTTGCAAACCACACAAAATGCACAGATAAGGCAGTGGAAAAGTATTATAGGAAGTGTCATGGGGATCATTTCTCTTTTACGTCTTCAAAAACCTCATTACTACAAATCTTTCATGTCGGTCTTCCCATCAAAGAGTAACTAAACGTACTTTGCCAGAAAGGAATAGTTTCCATTTTTCCTTGCCATCTCCAGCCCGGCTACATTGTTCTGAGATTTACAGTGACTGTTTCACACATAAAAACTTTTCCTCTTTGTTAGAAAATTAATTTCATAATGTTTTTTCATTTTGTTTATTAAATATGAAGTTCTACTATATCTCAACAGATCTAATAGGAACAGGATTTCTTGTTCTTTTTCATTCTGGTGTTCCCTGACATGCCTGGCCCCATAGCAGACTTAGAAAGCATCTGAAGTCTCTGCCAGTTATTCTAACCCTGTCATGTTCTTTGTCCCTCCTTTGAATTTATCCATGACTGTTGTCCACAGGGCCATGACATTGTCCCCAGACCTCAAGAATGAACTTGCCATCATCTCTCTGTCTTCTGTCACACGCACACGCCTTGTCCTTCCCTTCTGCTTCCCATCCGCCACAGATCGTAAATCTCAACAGGGAGCTTGGTGGGCACACCCTACGTAGACAGGAGTTGCAAAGAGGCAGAAGAGGCACAAAGCAATGGAAAGAAGATGAAAATATGTCTTAGTTTCTCTGGACCCCAGGAGAAGTTTTCCCTCTGACTGTCATCTCTGTATTTTCATGGCCTGAGCAACATCACAGCGCAGTTATTTGTTCTTTTATACAGTCTACATAAATCCAGTTCTGCATCTCTCATCTTCATCTCACTTTGCCCTCCTGAGCCACTTAAATGGCTGTTGTTGTCACTGTACCAAAAGACTTCATGAACCTTAACGTATTTACACTCATAGGACTTCTGATATATGGGAGCTTTAACACTTCTATTTACATACAAAGCACCCAAGGTCAGGTAGGAAATCTATGGCGGAACTGGTGACACTCTATCCCAAAAGCCAAATTAATCCAGATTAAACCATGGGTGCAGTGTCCTCCCCTCATGCAGCTGACTATGATCCCCCAAATGCTAACTGCATTAGGATGCTTTTTCCCTGCTGCACCCTCAAGGACGAGCACCCTTCCCAAGGACGAGCACCCTTGCCAAGGACATCCTCAGGCACAGCTCCCGCCACACCTCTCGGCAAGGCTGCGGCTTGGCCGTCCTGCTCCCCAGCTGGCCCAACTCCAGCACACCCATGGTCTGCGGAGGCTTCCTAGTTTACATTCTCCTCTTTCTCCTGTTTAGCTATAACTTGTAGCACCACCTAATTACTCACCAGCACAACTCCAAACAAATTTCCTTCTTCAGCACTTTCTGTTAAAGGCTTTCTGCGATGGACCCTAATGTGCACATTGCTCATGGCAAGGGTGCACCGCACAACCCCAAATTTTTTAACGGTCGTTTTGGGGTTTTTTTTCCTAGAAGGGATAGTAATAATATGAAATGCAGTATGATTTTTAAGTGTGTAATGTAATGCTTCTCTTCTCCCATGTGATAAAAAGAAGTCTTAGGTCAGCAGGAGCCACAACCCCTCTCTCGGTAGTCTCAGATGTTAGCTTTTATTTCCAGGAAAAATTGCTTATTCCAAGGCATCCAGTTTTGTTTAAAAATATTGGGAATGAGCATACTTCACAACTTCTAAAAAGCAGGACACTGTGAAGCACTGAGAGAATAAGTTATTTTCAAGTTCTCTCTATTTTTATTTTTTTGAGAAATTTCTCCTTTTCAGACAGGAAAAAAACCCATGTTTGAGTTTTTTAACCTCCACAAGCAGCAGGGAGATGCCTGGGCTCCAGTGGCTGGGCATCTGCATTCTCCAGGAGTGCTCTTGCCGCTGCTTGCTAAGCTTGCCAGGCTTGGCAGCAGCACTGGGATAAGGAAACTGTTGTGAGTTCTTCTTTTTTAATTATTGAGTCAGAGAGACAGTCTGAGCAAGGTTTTAATAGCCGCTATCTGCAGCTACGGAATGCTTATACAGTTATTAACAGGCAGAAGGCATGGTGGAATTATTTATTTATTTTTAATTCCCAAATTTCATTTTTTTACCTGTGGAACCTTGAATCTTAAGTTAGACTTTAAATGTTGATGTAAAACTACCCCCTTCAAAGGCAGCCGATACTTGGAAAGCCAAAATTTCAGACAGAATTAATAAAATTAAAGTAGGGATTTAAGATAGTGTAGTAAGTTAAGAAAAAAGAATGGAGCTTTTTTATAAATCATAACTCAATTTGGCTGTATAAATAGTTTTCACATAAAAGTTAATGAAAATAGCTATTGTGTATTCCAGACAAATGAATATGTGCAATAACTATCCATGTTCATGTCTACTTCGCAATTATTATGCCCTTTGAAATAACATATTTTAGGGAACTGAAGAAATAAAAAAAAGGCTCCATGCAGCAGGGTGCATTGCTTTATGAAGATATGGTTGTTTAGAATCAAATTGTCTGTTCAGTTTATGTAGTATAGTTTATACCTGAAGTATTAAGATGTAGGGGAAAAAATTCTCAGTCTTTCTGTAACTGAGGATTAAAGAACTTTTGTTCTTTTTTTTTTTGTTCTTTTTTTTTAATGTGTGAAGCCAAAGTAAATGATGGCAGGAAGTTTTTCCCCACCGCACTGCAGTGTCGATTTTCAGTGTGGAAGAGTACAGTCCAAGAGCAAATTCCAATATGCCTTATTTCAGTAGGTATTACTAGAGAGACTTAGAGACTTAGAATAAGCTGTAAGATTATAGTCTGCACAGTGTGAAGAAGATGCTTTGTGGCTCTCAATTTTATTTTAATTATGAAAATTGAGACATTTTTTCTGAAGTCATAGGTTAGGTCACAACTGACTAGAATCATAGAATCATTTTGGGTGGAAAACACCTTTAAGATCATCAAGTCCAACCATTAACCTAGCACTGCCAAGTCCAACCACTAAACCATGTCCCTCTGAGCACCGCATCTACATGTCTTTTAAATACCTCCAGGGATGGCAACTCAACTACATCCCTGGGCAGCCTGTTCCAGTGATTGATAACCCTTCCTGTGAAGAATTTTTTCCTAATACCCAATCTAAACCTCCCCTGGCACAACTTGAGGCCATTTCCTCTGGTCCTATCACTTGTTACTTGGGAGAAGAGACCAACACCCACCTCACTACAACCTCCTTTCAGGTAGTTGAAGAGAGCGATCAGGTCTCCCCTCAGCCTCCTCTTCTCCAGGCTAAACAACCCCAGTTCCCTCAGCCGCACCTCATAGGACTTGTGCTCCAGACCCTTCACCAGCCCTTCTCTGGACACGCTTCGGCACCTCAATGTCCTTCTTGTAGTGAGGGGCCCAAAACTGAACACAGTACTCGAGGTGCGGCCTCACCAGTGCCAAGTACAGGAGGACGATCACTTCCCTAGTCCTGCTGGCCACACTACTGCTGATACAAGCCAGGGTGCTGTTGGCCTTCTTGGCCACCTGGGCACACTGCTGGCTCATGTTCAGCCAGCTGTTGACTAGTACCCCCAGGTCCTTTTCTGCTGGGCAGCTTTCCAGCCACTCTTCCCCAAGCCTGTACCGTTGCATGGGGTTGTTGTGACCCCAGAGCAGAACCCAGCACTAAACGTTGTTGAACTTCATGCAGTTGGCCTCAGCCCATGGATCCAGCTTGTCCAGATCCCTCTGCAGAGCCTTCCTACCCTCAAGTGGACTCGTGGCCCTCATCTTCTGTGCTTCTCTCTATCTTCTGCTTCCATCCATTCTTCAAATTTTTGTGCAGCAGTGAAGCACACCCTAGTGAGAAAGGTTATAGGCAGTTGCTTGAACTGAAGTGCATATTCCTGAAAAGACTATGTAAGTTTTTTCCCCAATTACCATACCTCTCCTAACTTACTTGAATTCAAAATGCTGTCTGGAAAAGCTTGTCTCTCTATAATTATCTAGGAATGTCTAGGGTAACTGTGTTGTTAATATTGATAGGGTTATTTGGGGACATTTGTCTGGATATTGGGACTTCCTCATTTATAAGGCTCTGGACCTTCTTACAAAACTAAAGAAGTCCAGAATAAAACTGTTCTGTGAAGGGAATTTATTTATTTTCTTGCCATTTGGTACTTCTCAAAAGGTCAACTGGGATCTCTCAAGATCCCAACTGAAAAAATAAAAACCAAACCAAACTTACAAAATATGTGCAAGGAAGAAATGAAATTCCATATTTATGTCCTTCTTACCCTTCCAAAATAGAAGTTCTCTGAGTTATAAATACAATTAAATAAAATTATGGAAAAAGCTTCACCAAATCTGCACATGGACTACATTTAAAAATGAACTTGCAATTGAATCATTTCCCAAAAAGTGATTTTCTTTTTCCAAGGAAAAAAGGCCTTGCTTGTATTTCATCATATCAATGTTTTAAATAGAAACACTTTGTTCATTAACCAGACTGTTCCTGGGAAGCTGTAAAGTTAATGCTTTGACAGATTTGAAAACAAGTTACTAAATCTGTAGTGAGCTGTTATTTTCAGCTCCTGTAACACAGTAATCAAAACTTCCTAAAGAAACTTACTTGCTGACTTCTCTAAAGGAAATACTGATTTTCTTACAAAGTAGTAAAACTTCAGTCTTGTTGCTACATAGCTTGGCACAATTAAGCAGTAAGGCAGATTTTGATAAAAGGTACAAAGGTTTTAGAAAAACTAAAAATGTAACACCTATTGTTATTATTAATATTTATTTCTCTTCTCTAAGGAGTCTGTGATTCTTATATGCCCAGGGCAATTTGAAAGTACACTATCTTGTACTTTGGTCTTATCAGGCCTTATAAATGAGCGAAAGAACAGAAGTCCATTGTGAGAAAAGGAATAGTTAGTGATTGGATAAGTAGCACTTGTGAATTATTATGAAATAGTTCCCTTTTTTTCATAGAACAGTATCTGTATTTTTCTCTCAGCTTTATCTATTCTTTCGGAATATTGCTAGCTTTTAGTAGTACTGTTATTTAATCCTCCATATGAATGAGCACATATATGTTGGGATTGCTAAGCATAAGAAAGATGTATCACTGCCTATGTAAAATTAAAACTCATGTTCCGGTTTTTAAAAGTGAATTTTTACTTTGATTAGTTCAGCCTTTGTCTCACCAGTCATAAGCTACCCCAAAGAAGGCAGAATGATTCACGGGCAGGAAGGGGAGCTGATCTTCACAATTTTTCTGAAAAACATCAGATTGGACAGCCAAAAATGGAGACGGCCAAAATCACTATTCACTTTGGGAAGCCTTAACCTTTTATTTCAAGGCATCATGCTCAGGGACTAATTTGTTCCTTATCACTTCCCAGCAGTCATCCAGTCAGACAGGAGACTGGGAAGTGCTGGTGCATGTGCCAGGTCGATGGATTTCACAGCTGCTTCCACGGCACAGAAGTAATTCAGGGATGGCAAAGCATACTAACATCTGCACGAACCCTGGAAACTACCTGGGAAAGGTGGTCGGTCTATACAAAGGCATTTGGGATACGACCCTACAGAAGGGTGCCCACAGGGTATGGCATTGTACCCCAGCAAGCTTGTAAGTGCCTACTTTCTTCATGGAGAGCATGCTCACAGGGGAACTCTACAGCTTGTGTCATCCCATCTCATTACCTTTACAACTGGAAGAACCTACCAGAAGGATTTTATTTATGCAGGTCCCTTTGTCTTGACTGTAAAATGATGTGGTTTCCTGCCCTCACCTCCCTTCTGGAAAAGAGAGTTTGTGTTTCTAAAATGAACTCGGTATGCCATCTAGAATCAGATTGTGCTTGCGAGCTGGGCTGGAACATAACCCAGCTTTTATATTAATGCCCTTGGGGCCCGAAATGACATTATTTTAAATTTCAGAGAGGCATATCAGCATGATAGTTGTGGATCATAAAATTTACTTGTATTACAAGCCCCCTGAGGCGGTAACCAGGGCTTCAGTGTGCCAAACACGTACGTCCATCTGTGCCAAGCGCCTGCGTGCGGTGAGAGCCTGCAAGAGCTGCCCAGCGGGAGGAAGAGGCAGGAGCAGGTACAGGCCCGAGCAGTGACAGTCACCACCACATGTTTTTATTCTGTTGCGCAGTTCAAAGGAACAAAAAATATCAGTAACCCTAATAGCCGGTCTAACTAGATTTGTATGGAAAGGAGTAAAAGTCTGTCAGGAGAAAGACAGGAAGGCAGAAGAGGGAACGGGGTGCTGGGGAGCTGTACACACACTGCAGTTAAACCTAGCACAACTTCGGCTGGCATGGCGTGCGGGCACTTGGAGTTGATTTCTTACCCCAGTCTCTGCCCAGTCAAGTAAGTGTGAGGTGTCCTCGGGCTCTCAGGTGAGTCACTCGTGGGTCCTCGCCCCGACGGGTAGCCAACACTCGCCGTAGGGCACCCAACCCCTAACCGGAGGAGCAGCAGCGCAGGGTGGTGGCCTCAGGGGTGGTGAGCTGTTGAAAATTAACCTCAGTGTAGGTGTGGCTGAGTATAGGTGAATAACTGTCAAAGCATAAATCCGCCCTCACCTCTTAGCTTCTCTCTTAACCTTAGGCTTCCCAAACGAGAGCCCCATGCCATGGGCCAGGGTTTAAGAGTACAAACGCCAGCCAGGTTAGGGATAGAGCTCCAGGTTCAGACCATGGGCTGAACATGCAATGTGGACACAACCTCAGCACTGCATCTGCTCAGGTTTCCATCTCGGCGGGTATAACCCATAAAAGGATAGCAAAGCCGACGGCAGTAAGCAAGTGTGTGCAGAGTCTTTCCCGAGGAGCAACTCCATGCCAAAGTAAATTACCATCAGTTGTCATTTAAAGGGGAATAAGCTTCACTGATTACTTTTTGCATATTCATTCAGAATGAAACCAGATGTTCCTCAGCTCATGTTATAAACCGGCAATGCACATGTAAAGGCAGGCAAGAAAATTCTCACAAGAAAAAGGATACTGAGTCTTGTTAGTGAATTGGTTTGTCTGAAAAACTGTATCTGCTAATGGTGATGGGAGTACATTTCTGAATCAGAAAACATTTCCCAAGCTCTTAGACACAGCAACATGCAAATTGCCTTTCCAGCAATATTAATATTGCTCTAGCATGAGTCAAACTTTTGGTGCTGTTTTTAAAAAGGAACGGTAACTTCCCCTCAGAAAATTGCTCTGAATCACTTTTGAGGTTTGGGTGAGTGTTCTATAGAATGATTTTCTGAGTTTAATTATTTTTAATTTTACTTGCTTGCTACCTTTACATTTCTTGTTGTGGCATGTTTTTAGTCTACAGGAATCCAGGTTGCAGTGATATGTTAGACTTCAGAAGGAAGCAAGTTGCTCTATCTAAGTCATCTGAGAAATTCTTTTTGGTTATCCAGTCTGTTTAAAATTGTCAGGACGTCTCCTTTTCCTCCCAGCTTATAAGACCTGAAGGATTTAGCATCCCTGCCTATATATTTGTTGCTTCCTGCTGGAGGAATATTTATAGCATTTCTGACCTTTGAATGAACTTTTACAAATCAATAACAGCAAAGTGGAAGGAAGGTCAGCAGCAGTTTTTCTCCTGTCTAAGTGTAGCCAATGTTAGGCTTGGATTATCTAAAATATATTAGGAACCACTATAAGCACATTTATGCAGCATTTTTGCAGGAAATTTGCAGATTCCTTCAGAGCTGTCATGTAGCTGCTATCTGAAGGATACAACACAAGGCCAGAGCCAATGGTGTCATTAATGGATTTTTAAGTTGTTGCGTATCAATTTTTACATGGCAGAACTACTACAAAAGGCCTTAAGAGCCAGTGCTGAAGAATAATTTTCTTGACTATATTTTGCCACAGGGAAAGTGTAAGTGGATTAGAAACCCTTCTAGTTAATGACTCACTACAAATGAAACACCATTAATTTCCTCCCACTTGAGATTACAGAAATAAAATTGACAGAGTCACCCTTAGATGTGTGAGCACAAGCAACCATATGAGATGGTTCAAGGCAAGGTTTACCAGTTGAGAGTCATTATCCCTATAACCCTACAACACAAATATTATAAAAGATCTAATTCCTCAGATTTCTGAAGATCCTTCCAAAATCAAGGTGTTCCCATAATGAATTAGATATCTCAATGCTGTTTGCTGCCTCCAAGCACAGAAGAGGAAACCAGGCTTCGAAATTTCCCTTCATTTCATTACCTAAAAGCAAAGTTCCTAACAATTAAATCCTTTCCTTCTCCAGAACTGGCACCTCTAGAAAGTGCTTCTTACACTCTTTTGCCTACCGAGGGAACCTGGCCAACTAGTTCAGACTGTAACTGTAAATTAGAAACCTAAATTCCGGATGCATCGAGTTAAGTGAGATGAATCCCATTGCTAGGGGTGACAGTAATAGATCTCACAGAGTGAGAGACCTTCCACCTTGTAATTAGCGTGAATTTTTTCAGTCAGGACTACCCCTCATGCCTTTCCATAGAGGTAGCAAGGTGGGGTCTTGCTCTTTGCTGGGGCCTTCTGGTGCTGCTGTAATACATAGGGCTCCTATTCGCAAATGCAGTGTTGTTATTCTGAAAATCCTTCTCATAATAGCTCCATTTTTCTCTAGTATTTTCCTGACTGACTGAATGGAGAGACAATGATAGCTATACAAACCTTCACAAATTTTGAGAAACTTGTGACAGCAGCTCAAAAGAGTTGTCTTCATAAGTTTCTTTTTCTACGTCCATATCATTTGAAGATTGTGTCTATTTGTTCAGCCAGCCTTACAAATATGTCTAAAAATACAAGGAAAATAAAACAAATTTGCTGAAGTTTGACGACTTCTGTTTGATCAGAAGTTGTTTGGTCAAAAGTATTTTAAAATTCAGGAAATGATTATTTTTTTTTATAGATGCTATCATACTTATTTTCATAAGGTTTCTGAAGAAGAACAAAGGAAAAGACATTTCCACACAAGTTCTATGTGAATTGTTAGTGTCAACTTTGAATTTCCTTGGTTTTTCCTAGTTTATAAAACACCCTTAATATAGAATTGTTTTGTCTGAGAATAAATCCTATGTTTATTCAACTTCTTGTATTCATAATGCTAAAGAATGATTTACTGCCTCTTTCCCCATACCTATTTGCCTCTTTTTCCTTCTTTTTTTATTTTTCAAGGACCAATGTGCTGCACCATGTACATCTTCAGTGCTCCTAAACATAAAGTTGTCTTGTCATTTCACTGTTCTCCAAAATTTGCATTCCAGCTTTCAGCAGTCTCTAACCAAATGAAGTTTGCTCTGTCTTAGTCTTCTTCCTAACAAATTTCAAGTACTTTGAAAAATTCTATAAAGCAGGAGAAAAACTGAAGTCCTGATGTTACACCTAAGTCAGATCAAAGTACTGTATTGGCTGCTAACCCCTCTGTCTCTAGCATAAAAAATAAGACATGTTTGAGACTGAATAACAAAACCACCCTTTTGTTTAACCACTTCAATGGACAGAAGACATTAATATTAATATTTCTGATTAAATTCTAGTTTATCAGTTCACTAAGGCTAGTATTTTGGCTCCAGCAAGAAGCTAAAAGGAGTTCATCTGGCAATAGCACATGGATCTGAATGAACAATAAGGTTACCTGGACACCAGGACAGATCCAGCCACTTTGGGACCAGCTAGAAGCGAAGCCTACAGCACAGCTGGGTGCTGACCAGGGAGTTTCAGCTTCTACTGATGTCTCCAATTCACTGATAGCTGCCAGTGTGGATATATGCCAATGTGGCTTACACCACCAGCAGCAGTATTGTCCTCTCGTCATTTCTTCAAAACTGGATGATAACTGGGAACTGCTCATTGTTTGTGCTGATCTAAGGCTGGTGAATGCCCATAAGAGCTACCTCAGTCTGTTTTGTTGTATTTCTGTCAGTGTTTAAAAGCATCAGGTAATTCGTCTGTGGGGAAACCTACATGCTGTCTCTCACAGTCTGTCTTATCTCATGGTTTCACCTTAGATGTGTAGCAGTTTCTCCATCAGTCTGGTCCGTGTGGTTTCCTGCCTTCACTGCTGCCATGTTTGGGAGGCAAAGCCTATGACTTTGATTCCTCAGCTCTTCTGTAGCCCTTGCAGACGAGGCTCGGCTGCTTCTTTCCTCACAAATGCCTGCCTACCCCCAGCTACCAAACACCTTGACTGAACCTGCAGTCAGTACCAGGACTTGAGCCAGACACTGGAGCTGGTTTAATGTCAAAATGGACCACGATCTCCAAGCTGTGCACAGGCAGCTTCTCACACATCTCACGAATACAGGAGCATGGGCTGCTCTCACTAACAATGAATGATTTTGCTTGGTGATTTCAGAGAATGACGAGGAGCAGGAAGCTCTGCTATCACTGGACAAGCCTGGCTGGTATTCCCAAGGTAACGCTATCCAGCTTTATGAACTACTGAAGAAGATGACTGGCAAGTTGGATCCCAAGGTATGTTATAAGTGAGAGTAAATCTTTCTAAAAATACCCTGAGTCTAAAATTCACCAGACAAGCTTTCATTAAAGTTATTGATGTGATCGGTCACAAGTTTTTGTTCTGGTTATTCTTGCTGTTGTCTAACAGACTGCAGTCCAGAACTGGAAGCAGAATATTAGTCTTCTTATCAGTAGAATATGTAAACTGTCTAGATCTTTTATTCTGTGTGCATGGTCATGCATTTTGACAGCTTTGAGGAGAATCAGATTGTAATCAGGAAATAAACAATCTCCCTGAGGAAGCAGATCAAATCGATTAAAAGGTCGCATCAGTGAAAACTAGGATCATGTTATTTTAAATACAGGCCTGGATGGGTGAAAATGCCACTGAAGACGGAGGGACTACATTTTCCCTAGTGGGTAGATTACCCCCTGGACACAGAAGAGCTCTGAGCCAAGAGATTCTCTGTGTTTCCCCTTGTTTCCAAAGTTGTCCAAAATTCATTCCTGTTGTTTAGTGTATTTTCTTGGTAGTCTTTTCCACTGGTCCCTGGAAGGCTAATTCTGTCAGTCAAAAATCTCAGCGGCATCCCGCTTGCCAGCCCCAGCCAGGCATCCCTGTGCAACGCCCCTGGAAGGTAAGAGCGAGGAGGATGTGCAGGGCCAGCCTTTTTCTTACAGAGCTGGTTGAAGATAAAACCCCAAACTGTGACATTAATAACATCTCTGTGTGTCACGGCCAACTATAAACATGGAGGAATTTTTATTAGGTTGTTTTAAAGTTCTTTTTCTCTCTCTGTGAAATACAGTTTGCTTATGTTTTCCTCATATACAACGAACTTTTAATTTGCTGCTTCCCTTGTAGGTTGTTTATTTTGGTGACAGCATGCACTCAGATATTTTCCCAGCACGTCACTATAGCAACTGGGAAACCGTCTTCATCTTAGAGGAGCTTCTAGGGGACAAAGTTACGGTGTCTGCGGAGGCTGAATCTGAGCCCTTGGAGAAGAAAGGAAAATATGAGGTAAGGGTTCCTTGCAGATGTTTCCTGGAACAGAACAGAAAGTAAGTTACAAAAAAGCCTCATGCCACCTGCGCCGAGTATGAGCCTGCTTATCTTACCAGGCTGCTGTCAGCATCAGCATCCCTCGCAGATGTACCCTCCTGGCCACACTGGGAGCTGCCGTCCTGTCCCAGCTCAGCACTCCATGGGTGACACAGATCCTCTACCTGGAGCTAAATCACAGATCTCAGAAAAAAAGAGCTGTATGTGCAGTCCCTTAACCAAAAAACATAGTCTTCAGTAACAAGAACCTGTCCTGTGTCCTACAAGGACAAATTTCATGGCCGTTTATTACAAATCCAGCACCTGAACCTTGCCGAGTTCACGACATTTCCCTGCGTGTCATGGCCAACTGTAAACACAGAGGAATTTTTTTTAGGTTGTTTTAAAGCTCTGTTTCTCTCTCCATGAAATACAGTTTGCTTGTGCTTTCCTTATATACAAAGAAATTTTAATTTGCTGCTTCCCTCGTAGGTTGTTTATTTTGGTGACAGCTGCACTCAGATAAGAGAGGCTGTTTCAAAGTCTAGTCCAATGCAGACTACTGATATCAGATAAATAATGAAATTTGCAGGTTGATCGCACCTGGGAAGCCAGGCCTTAGTGCAACTGCCACACTTTAATCCCCTCCCCGGAAGATGGAAGGTCACTACACTTTATCCTTCTCTCTGCTGCCAAAGAATAAAGTCAATAGGGAATGGTGCTCAGATGGCCGAGGCAGTGGCGTTGTATCTCCAACGTGTTCTATGTAGGAACTACAGTGCAGCTTCACTTGCCGTTTGGACTGTTTCTTTTTTTCTTATATTCCTAAATGAATAGGTTATTTCCTTCTAATTGCAGAGATGTAGATATGCATTTTCAACTTTGCTTTGAAAAGCACTTAACTTTTTTTTTTCTTTTTAAATAATTACACCTTGTGATTAAAAATTTAACTTACTGATAGGAAGATTTTTGTGAGATTTTGTAATAGAGATGTTTTTAATCTAAGAAGTGTTTTAAAAGCCCTTGTTTTTAGTGGAGAAAATGATTCCTTCAATGGGACTAAAACAATATAGATGCAACATCTATTTCTCCACTTCTTTTAATAGATGTATCCAATATTTTCCCCCTCTGTCCTGATTTCTAAACTTAGGTCACTGAAATAAGGAAATGTAATCATTAATTTTTAGGCTTTTTCCTGGGTTGTAGAAAAACAAAAATGAAAACAAACAAACTCAAGTCTCCTGTCAAGAAAAATGTGTTTCTCAGTAAGAAAGGGGGAAAGGAAAGGAAGAGTGAGTAATAGTGCCACATAGGTCAATATAATTTGATTTCATTATGTAATGCTATAAAAATAACTCATTCTCCTCCACAAATTTGTTCATTCTCTGACTGGAGACTCTGCTGCATTTCTGCTTACATGTCTGTAAGGTTTGGGGGTTTTTATTCAACCATGGTTTCTTAAGCATGTTCAGTATGTGCTTTTGAAGCACACGTTTTTAAACAGATAGCCAGAAAATGTTTCTTTTCCTAGAAATACAAGGAAAGGGGTATTGAGTGATGTGTTTCTAAGCCCTTGATGATGACTTGGTTTTATCTTGTTGCAATACCTCTGGTGTACCGCTCACAAGATCCATCTCCTCTATTGCTGCAGTTATCAAGCAGGAAATTGAGACTTTTAGACAGGTCCTTGACATTTCACTAACACTACAGTATCCCTGATAAGAGATTGCAGTATCTCGGGGAGACACCACCCCTGCCACCCACAACCCCTGTTCGGTTTACATCCGCTACCAGTGACAGCAAGCAAGCAAGGGAGAAATGAATTGCGTTGATTAAAGGAACCTGAACCAGGGGGGCCGTGGCAGGTCAGTGGTGTTATTTCATTACCACACTGCTCACTGGAGTCTGAACGACGGGTCACATCCATATCTCTGCAGTTGACTGGGCACCACTAACAGGACTAGTTCAAAGGGACTCCCTTTACAGGCCTATGAAAGTTTTATTTTCATTCCCCTAATCAACTTCTCCCGTTAACCCTTTGGTTAAGAGGAGAGAAAAGCCAACTCAAAGGATTGTACAAAGTCAGGTGTTCTTTGAAAATTAGGCACTAAAATTAGATTTAGCCTTATTCATCAGTCTTCTCATTCACTGGCAATAAAAAAAAAATACGCTACTATTGCAGATTTTCTATGCCATGCTGTGTGTGCCGAGAAGGACTGAAACGTTCATACAAGATGCAATCCTCCCTTCTATCAATCTTTACAAAATATTATTAAAGAAATAAAGTATTGCTTCTAATTTGCAATTGCATTTTTCAGAAAGAAATTACAAAAACCTATTTTCAGTTGTTTGACTGGTATTTCATCACTAACAGAGAGAGGGGAAGAAAACAACCTCCTCTCATATAAACCAGGAGGCTAGTAATTTCCATTTGCATTAGCAGTTTTTGTCTTTTCCCTTCAATTAAATGCTTGATATAAGCCAGATACACATAACTGTGAAATTATGGTAACAACTGCAGTTCTTTGAAGTATATGAGTCATAACCAAATGAGCAAGAGAATAGCAAACTAAAAACTATTCATGCAATTACTTGGCTCCTAAGTGAATTGCAGCATGCAGGGGGGGAAAAAATACCAAGCATTGTGTTGGAACAAGATTCCTCCCAGATCTCGGGGTTTGTTTGCTTGGCTGGAAGCTTTGGGTTTGCCTTCTGTTCTTTAAATGTGTGATCAATTTCATCAATGAAAACTCAAGGAAAAGCTGGAATTTGTCCCAGAATTTCGAGGGAAATTATTACAGAGGAGCTAGGCAGTGTGTAAAAACCTTGGGCTATAGTAATGAATGGAGCAGAAATCGAAGCATTTATTGGAGGATATAGATGATACTTTTGCAGTTAGAAGGAAATACTCATTTTTACAGTATTGCCTAGTGGCTGGGTAGTTGGAGGGGGTCAGGGCCCTTAATTCCCCAAATTTCCGGGACTCCCATAGACAAGGCTAATTACTCTGTGACTTGTGGCTCTGTTTGCCTCTTTATTCCCATTTATCTTTAACACAAATCTAACAGCGCTTTCAAGAACAACCTGATGGGCTTTTGTGAAGCCTGGCGATTTAAAGCAGTATCCTTAAAGCAATATCCTGAAGTGAAATGCATTTTATTTTAAAGTCTGCTTATAGTGATCCATGTTGTAGTTTAGGTACAATGATCATGGGTGAAATGTTTTATATTTGCACATGACTTGTGGGGGGCAGGTTCTGAGCAAAAGTTAGACCAGTGACAGGCTTGCTTCACTTGCACACCCAGTATGGGTGTGTTATTCAGGGACATCTGGTTGTTGTGACCAGCACAGCTGTGCTGGCAGAAACACTTCAAAAACTTGCTGTTATACTGGCAAAAATATATTCCAAGCATTGATTTTTTTCTGGCACTATGAGTCAGTGGTGGTGTTACTACCTTGGCACAAAGCACACGGCCATCAGTACCATCCGTCATATTGGATGCAGTAAAGTAACCCCAGTGCTCTGCACTTGGTACAAAGACGAGGGCATAGATGGCAAATCTCCATCTAAATAATGCCTTTAAAAAATACTAACAGCTTTATTTTTTGCTCTTGTCTCCTTTACATCCTTCTTTCTTTCATCTCTCTACCAAATGTAGAAAAACTTCAGTGCTCAGCTCCCTGCCTGTATGTATTTTAGAAAGGTCATTTGTAAGCTGACAAATCAGTGTTACCCAAGGGTCCTATTAACTGAGTCTGTCTGCACTGTTAACAGGCCCTATTCGTCTGCACTTAATAAAGCAAAGGTGATAGCAAGTATTCCAGGTGGTTTAACTTGGTGGAAAGCCCTGGGACCTGGGGAACTTGTACTGTCATTATTCCTCTGAAGTCTTTGACACTTTGTACCCTCAACTGACACAATCAACATCTGACCTGCTACTGTCTGGCCAATATGCCTGAGAGAAAAACCACATGCTTGGGGGTTTTGCATAAGAAAGAGGGATTGCTCAGCAGTTCCCAGGATCTACTGCCCTGCTGCCTGTCTGGGGACTACAGGAGTGGCTGGTGCACCTTGCAGAGCTCCTTTGCCCCACTGTTGAATGTGTGCCTCCAGGCATGTGAGAAGTAGTGATGTTAACAGGGGACTTTTGCCTCATTTCACAGATGTATAGATTCATGGTACATGGTCTGTCCTTCATTGCAGGCTAGGTATGCTGCAGAGGAGATATGAACATCAGTTAGGGATGGCAGGGGGAGCGATGTCTGATGTTTGCTAAGGATGTTGGCAAAGTTTTGACAGCTCTTTTCAGATTTGAGATCAAGATTTAGCCTACCAAACCACTCCTGTCATGTGGAGATAAGCCAGTAGCAAAATGATGGGAGTTCTCTACCAGGTGACTTGCTGAAAACTCTCATATCTAACTGGGTTTGGTTTTACTAAGGGCTTGGTCTGGAAATTCAAAATGTAACTCCCTCCTCCTTAATAAGGAAGAAATTCCCACTCTGAGAATCAGACCTCTGAAAAAATCATTTCATTTCCTCAGATTGCAATTTTAATTGTCTATTGAACCAGTCATACATTTCAAAAAGCAGAAGCCTCAGATTTTTTCTCTTGTCAATAAACAAGGCCCTGTCTTTTGTGCATATGCTTATGTGGGCCAGTACTGGGGCTGTTGTTTTGGTTAATCACCTGAACAGCTGTAACAGCCTTAAGAGTTTTCTGCATGTGTCATCCAGCTGGGAAATGGATTTTAATTCAGCATGGCATCCACATTTAATTATAAAGTCCTAGGATTTGCATGGAAAGATAAGATGGGGGGGGGGGGGGGGGAGTGAGATGCTGTTCCTGTGTGTGAGGCAAAAAAGAGTAACACAAAAGAGTCCAGCTCTTAACTACTTGTTTTGAAACAAAAGATACGGGCTTTTTTTCCCAACCTATTCACATCAGAAGACAGAAACCAATATCTGTTTTTGTCCAAATCAATACTTCCTCCCACCCCAGCTATGCTCAGAGAAAAAACTGTTATAGAGAATCACAAAAAGAATGGCTCTGTGTTTACTGACATGGTCTGTTTGGCTGGATCAACAGCTTTCTTGTGATCAAAAGCCACAGACCTCTGTCATAAACACAAATTATTCCAACAGATTCTCAAAACTATTAAGAAAGGAGTTAAATGGAAAATAAAGTACAAAAGTTCACGAATCTGGAGGCACACGCTAGGATATCTGTTCTTCTATGCTTTGCTGGTCTGAAAAGTTACTTTGCACACAAATTACTTCAACAGATTTTCTATAGTGTATTTCACAGTTTTGTTTTCCATTTTTTCATCTTTCTGTAGAGGCCTCCTGGAGCTTTGTTCATGGCAATATATAGCAGATTTCAAGATGAACTGCTAAAAAAATCAGTTTTCCAAATGCTGCTTTAATGCTTTCTTTAAAACATAATGAGTCTACATGTTGTTGTCTGAAAATATACATGAAAAAAATCAATTTTTCACAATTTGCTAGGCAACTGAATGGCTCTCCATGGATCCTGCGGCTCTCTTCTCACTCATTCCTCAGCTCAGAAACAGATAACATGACACAGGTGGCATGATGCGTTCCTTGCAGTTACTTCATCCAGCACCAGGAGATTCCTTTCTCCCAGGCGGAGGTCCAGGCTGGGTTACAGTTTGGGCTGCAGCTACCCAGCTTCTCCAGCAAAGGCAGCAGGCTTTCACACTATTGAAAACAGAAAAATGGGGAAAAGAGAAGATTTTTTAATGGAAAAATATATAAAGCCAACTTTTTATGTCCTAGGGAATCCATAAATTACATAAATAGGAGCTTGAGGACTTAAGGGAGCAAGGTTGTTCTTGGTTTTCTGTATATTTTCAAGTCACATTGCTCCTGAGATAGAATACAGTTTTCCCAGAAAATCAGAGAAACACTAGAGTTCCTTAAACTAATGCTTATGGTTGGATAAAGAAAGAAGATTTCTTTTTCTTTTTTTAAGATTACATATTTATTTATTTTTCTTTCAGGGAGATCAGCTCAAAGCTCCTTACTTTGTGTCTATACAGTGGGGTTCTTTCTTCATGGACAGATTGCCAGGCCTGGAAAATGCAGAGGAAACCTTGGTTCGCACGTGGTCCTGTAAATGTATTAGCACTTACAGCACTATTGCAATCCCTAGTCTTGAAGCAATAGCAGGTAAGGAAGATGGCTTTTTTTTTTTTTTTTTAATGAACATGTAGTATTCATAGTAACTTTGTAACACTGTAGATCTATTTTTGAGATTACATGTATCTAAAATACATTAAAAAATACTCTGTTCATATCATGCAACAGTTAATGCTAGTGGCTATTAATTACTTTGATGTTTGTGCTTTTAATAGTTGTCTGATACACCAGTTTTTTGTTTGTCTCTGCAAATATTAGAAGTTTAATTTATCCTATGTTAGAAATAGGATGCAACATTTAACAGACCATAGATTAGTTCCTGAACTTGGTCAGGACTTCCCCACAATATTTTGCTGTTTCTACTTTCAATGGTGAGTTACATTAGGAAACAAACACATGCAAAGTTACTTGGGGTTTTCACACTTCCAAATATGTTTCTCTCTGATCTGGCTTGTTATCCTTCCTCAATCAGCTCACTTATCCCATTACAGTTGAAATGACTGTGCTTCTCTTTTTCATTTTTAATGCGTGTATTGCTTTTGAAACTGCATCATTATGCATAGAGCTAGAGCCTAAAACATTCTCCTTATCTGGAAAACAAGGCCATCACAAGCAATGTCTTGTTCTCCAAAAATTCACCTAATTGAGAAACCAGCTCAGGCTTTCTACCTTCTTATATCAAGGCTGCGTCAAAGGTACAATTATGGCTGATCTTCTGATTTCCACTAGTGTTTATCCCCGGAGGGACCATACGTTATTTTTGATGGTTTGTAGCAATAGTCGTAGCAGTAATACCGCAATAACTTTGCAACTGCAGTACATATCGCTTGATTACAAAGTGGTGATGAAGACCCTCTATCTATCTATCTATCTATCTATCTATCTGTTCTCAATCTATCATTTTGCCTTACTGAACTTTATTGATACACCATATCTAAAGGAAGACATAAATTATTAGATGAATGAGGTGCTTAGCTGTATAAAAATATACATGAAAAGCATTTAGTTTACTAATCCCTCTGTTCAGCATGTTACCTACTTCATGCATAAGACCAAGGAATAAAAAGTTGTTCCAAGAGACCATTTCAGATTTTCTCAGCAGTTATTTCTACACCAGAACACGCGATAGACCTGTTCTTTGCAACCATGTTCTACATGTGTATGCACATTGTAAAGATATCTCAAAACAGAAAACTCATACAGTGCCACAATTTATTTACGCTTCTGATACTTGCCATGTTGCAGTCTGTATTTCAGCCTAAAGCTACAGACCTCAAATATACCAAGGGAAATTGCCAAGAGACAGGTAAATTCTGTAAAACACCCTTCTAATACCTTTTCCAGAGTCATTCTGTGGCTTGTTTTGGAAATGTTGGCCTAGAGGAAACACGTTGGTCAGCCACACTCTGTGAAACTCTGCCTCCCCGCCAGCTCCCCCCAGCCACAGCTCAGTTTGCAGGGCTAGCAAAAGTCTTTAAACCACAAACGTACCACCAAGTTTCCAGCTACAGATGAAAGGGTGAGAACCAGAAAGGCATATCCTTGTAAATCAGTGAGTAGTATAGCTGCCTGTCATCGGCAGCGGAGCCCCTGCAAAGCCTGTTCCTCCATTTGCCCAGAAAGGCTGTGGAGACCCCATCCCTGGAAGTGTTCAAGGCCAGGTTGGATGGGGCTTTGGTCAACGTGGTCTAGTGGAGGGTGTCCCTGCCCATGGCAGGGGGGCTGGAACTAGATGGGCTTTGAGGTTCCTTCCAACCCAAACCATTCTATGATTCTATGATTAGCGGGGATGCTGTGTGCCATCCCTCGCTGCATCTGACTGGTGCTGGGGCAGGGGCAGGTGTGTGCGAAACTTATACCCCAGAGCTAAAGGACAGGGGAGAAATAACATTTTTAACTTGCAGCTGAGTGCCTGAAAGCAGACTCAAAGCTGAAGGTACAAGAACATCTCTGGTTTCTTACAGAGAAAGGTATTTCTTGTTTGTTTGTGTGGAATAGCAGATGTTCATTATTATGGATGCTGAGGAATTCCTGACTCCTCTCGAATACCTTGTCTGACTCCTGTCACAGCAAGCTGTGAGAGCCCCTGCTTTGCCAAGCCCTGAAGTTTTTGGCTGCAGTTGTAAGTCATAGCTTAGCTGCAGCTATTTGGGAATAACTAGCTAGAAGAGATTCAAACAGGTTATGCGAGTTTGATGTGCTCCAGCTTTTCCTTTTCTACTCATCTTCTTTAATCACAAGCAGAGGACTTTTCACTGCCAAGCTGCAAAAACGCAGGCCTTTCCTCAAGATCCCCCGAGCCCAAACGCGCAGCCAGGCTGCTGGCGTGCTGACCGTGCGAGCCCAGCTCCTGGCCATGGGCTCCCAGCCACCGGCTGGCACAGCCCCAGCAGCACCTGGCTCAACCTGACCCGGCCGAACGAGCTGCCGCCTCCATCAAGGTGTGCTGCAGCCTCCTGGGAGTTTTGGGCTCTCCACAGCTTCACAATCAGCAATGTCTGACCTGGCCTTTGTACGTCTGTGTGAGCAATAGTAAGTGCCACGTCTAAGTAAATATCCCAACAGCTTGCGATCTGCAAAAATATTTGGTGGAAGGCAGGCAATTGCTGCTATGCTGACTTTAAAATTGATTCTTGTTGTTTGGATGCGACATACGTCTGTGCGTAAAGAACAGCTTGGCTTACTTCTCAAGACACATTTTTCATTGAAAAAGATTATTCCAAAATTATTCAACGTTAGACAATACTAGTGGTGCTTTACAAAAATAACTTGGTTTTCATCAAAATTCATATGAGAATTCTTTTGAGAGAGTTAGCAGAAATTCATTTTGGGTAATAAAACCCTTCAAACCTGTTTCCATTTTTTTAATAGAGAAAATTTGTAAAAAAAAAAAATGAAAATAAGCTATAGATCTGGATTGAGAAGTTGGAATAGAAACAACTTTGACAGTTCTCTTTTTTCACCAACATGTTGTAAGTTTGGTGCAGATGCCTTCTGATAGTTTCACTTGAAGAATTTCTATATGTAACTAAAGAGAACAATCTGATACTTACCAAAGAGCATTGTAGGAAAAGGGTTTCACAGGGAATGCTGTTGTTGCAGTTTTTGGGCACTCAGAGTGTAAAATAACAGAGCATATACACAAATTGTATGTGTAATTAGTAAAATAACAGCTTGGTGAAAAGGTAATCCAATCCATTCCTCATTAGCTTTCTGTGCTACTCAAATGTAGGCGTTCTTCTACACTTCTGTCCCCATCTTTACTTGAAAATTCACTATCTGACTCAAAAGTGGTTTGCATTCAAAGATGCATCAGAAACTCTGAATTTTAATCTTGCCTCTGGCAAGGAAAGTATTAGTGGGATTGCAGATTACCACGTCACAGTTTGTCATCTAAACTCCCCTGACAGTCCCTGAAGAGAAATTGGCATTTTCCTTGTGCATGAAAAAGGGCATTTTGTTTATTGTTAAAATTGCCCAAAGGACAGAAAGGATCTTCTTTAACACCTTCTCTGTACTTTCTTCAGTTTGGAGTGGAAATCAGGTAAAGGTCACGTAAATCTCTTCATTTAAGACATTATCATCTTGACATTAAGATGATACTAGAAAGGTTTAACTGAATAGCAGCATTATGGTTATATCTTTGTAACATTAAGAGAAGATGAGTTAAACTGAAAGTTTTCTAAACATTTTGTAGGTCTTTTATGAGCTAATTCTCCTTACCCACTTCCAGTAAGCAGGGAAGTTTTTCTCAAGTATTGGAAAGCTGATGAGCTCATGATTATATTGACAGTACATGGTCAATTAAATAGTAGAAGCCAATGCCCCTATTCCTATTCTACACACCTCATTCACAAATCCATCTGTTTCTTCACTTTTCTGCTATTGAATCTCCCCTCATTTACAGCTCCCTTACAGATTTTGACCATTTTCAAGCCCAATGATATCATAAGCCAAATTTTCCAAACCAGGATCTGTTACCGTGGGAATGTTACATTCGAGCTCACACATGGAAATTAGAAGGTGTAGGGGTCTGTCTGAAAAATGGCACTTTGCATAAACCACAGTTTCTAATACATCCTCCTCCACTTCAGAAAGTTTGGTATGAGCCAAGTAGAGGCAGGTACTCTTATCTATCATACCTGAATAATCTCAGGTTTATCTTCAAGGAGCAGGTTTGCCATTTGATTGAATTTCCAGATACCCATGTAAATAATTATATGTCCGGCATCACATAGGTATTCCAACAATAATTACAGAAGATCTCTCTGATTTACAAAGTAGATCAAATATAAATATCTTATTTACAAAGGAAGTTTTCATATGAAAAAGTCACTAAAATAACTAGTCAGTGCTCCCATTTCAGATGCATATTTGATTAACAATTCTTTGATGCCAAAAATGATATGCATATTTCAAGCTAATGCTTTTCCTTTGAATCTCATTATGGTTGGTATTTTTATAAAGGTCCCACTTTAAAAAATTCCATGATGAATAACTGTGGAGTTTTAGAGCTTAGGGGGAAATTTTGATAAGTTTGTTTTGTTCTTCATTGCAAAGAAAAGTTTAAGAAAGTGGGCTCTACAAATCCTAATAAGGAGAACCCAGAAAACACTTTTTTTAAATTTCATTATTGTTAACCTAATCTCCTGAACTTCTCTCATAACCTCTGAATGGTGAGATTTGTCATAGGATTAAAAATTACTGCAAGCAAAAACAGGAGATTGAGCGATACTGCAGCTCAAGAGAGTTGCATTTCAGAGAATTAGTGCAAATGTAAATCTTTTATGGAGACAGGGTTCATTTAACACTTTGGAGATTTGATAACCAAGCTTGTGTCATGCATGAGGATAATGCATTTTTTAAAATCATGTGTGCTATATGAAATTCTATCATGCTTTGCCCATATGGGTGCATAAGTTTTTCTTCATGCCTATGTGTTATTTCAGTTAGCTAGTACAAGAGAAAAATGTCTGTTATAATTTACAAAAGCTGTCTCTTTAAAGACACCTACAGATCTGTACCCTGCCACTTTCTGCGGGAATGTGAGTTATCAGCCTGCTTGCTGTATAAATATAATGATAAAATTGCCAGTGAACCATGGCAAAGAAGTTCATGTTTCTGCTTAGAGTTGCAGATTATCTGCACAATGAAAGCCCAAGACAGCTGTGACTGGGGCACCAGAACTGGCAACACGTGGATCGCAGATACACGGGTCTGCCCATCACAGATCAACTACAAATTGCAAACCTCATGTTCTTTCTTCAACATGTATTTTAAAGGTGAATGCCCTTGAAGAATCAACTATTACCATGGAAGTCATGAATTTCACTAAGCATGTAGCCATATATTCATTTCTATATCCTGAACAGTATCATTCTTAATTATAGCTGAAGTGAAACAAGAAGTTCCCCATATTTTAATGCATTAGTTCTATTTTTTCATTGATATTACATCATTTAAAGTCAAATCCAGCTCCTATTAAAATTAAATTAGTCTTTCCTGTAACTAGAGTGATAATTATGTGTTCTTACTTATTCAAATAATACAATAATAGCATGTAATTTCCTTAAACATAAAAAACTATCTATATTATACATTACTTGTTAATTAGCAGTAACCTTTTATATTTAATGCCTTACCTTACAACCATGCTTTTACTTGCCAGCTTCAATGTAAGAATGTATCTATACAATATCATCTAAAGACTACATTTATCAAAATGCTTTGAGGATTTAAAGCAGTTGCTACTAAAAGGCCGAAGAGCTCATTTTTATAATGAAACTTTTTATGCAAGAAATGTATTTTTACATTTGGTGAAAAATTGGTATACATATACAACGGCAGCATTTCTGAGGTTTTTTGGTTCTGAGGTTTTGATGCAAGTAAAAAACCAGATAGCAAAGATGACTGGCTAGAGAGAAGATACATGTTCTGAATTTATTAACAGCATCTTGCTCTATGTGTAAATTGAAAAGCATCAGATAACGTAAATCTGATTCATCTGTTCCAGGAAACTAGTTTCAGTGTTCTTCATTTAAGAGAAAGAAAAATATACTCAACATAACAGACAAATGTAATGCATTTATTTTTTCAGCTGCAAAATACAACTGAAACCAACAATAAGCTGCATTTCAACCATAATGAACTATTATTCAATAAATCAGAAGAACTAGCTTTTAAAAAGTCTTCAGGACCCAGTAATATCCCAAAGGGTCTGAGACCCCAACTTTCTGAAAGGATTTGACTACGTGGTAGTAGTTTTCACAGTAGAAAGTACAGCTTTCAGTGTATTATACTTTGTTCAGCCTTTCCTTCCTCCTCCAGAAAGGTGTATTGACTTGTGCCCCTGAAGGCCATGTCAAATCATGCAGAACCCAAAAGATTACTTCCTAGCCAATAACTGACAGAAATGTTCCTGCCATCGTTATTCTGCTCTGTGAGATGTCAAAGTACAGCCACCTCTACAAGATTAAAGGGAGAACTCATGAGCAACTCATTAAGAAAGGGGGAACAACTCAGTCATTTCTGCTTTAAAGTTATCCTTCAACTCAGGCAGCATAATTTCATTTGCAGGCTGTAATTAAAGCTGTAATTGGGTTTTCACTAGATCGCAGACTTATGGGGTGGGTTTAGATTGCTTCTTTAAAAACACTGGTGGTAATACAAAGTGTTGATAATTTTTCAGTGTGAAAACCAGTGAAAATAGGTAAGTCACCAAGTATTGGAAATACTCCTTTGACCAGGTTGGAATTTTACACAACCTGCAACCTCACATGTACAAGAAAAAGTTGCTGGAAGCATTTATGTACTCTGGATTGATGCCTAACACATTCCCTCTGGATTTAGATGGTAACGCACACACAAAAAACAATGTAGGGTTTGTCTTCACTGCTTAAAAAGCTTAATGTGTGTCTGTGTGTGGCTTTTTACTTTAAGGTAAGCAATGTTTGTTACTCATCCAGAGTAAAAAATAGGGAAAGGGAAAGAAAATATTTGTTTTACAAGAGGGGGGAACATGAGAACATTAACTCAAGTTTGGAGAGTAAATCATCATGAGTTCACCTCAAAATTAAAGTGAAGAGGCATATTATCACTGGATTTATCTTAATATAGCTCCTTCAGAGTCTCAAAATGCAACTTACTTCTTTTTCTTAATCAATCAGAAATTCCTGTCATCTCAAACAATTCCTTCTTTTCGAGTTAACTTCTTCAACTTACCTCGGAAGCCCTCCCCACCTCCCTTAGATCCAGGATGAGTCATTCAGACAGAAAGTAATTAACAGATCCCTGAAAGACTAACACCTGCAGTAGGATCTTGGCATTCTCTTAGGATTTTTTTTAGATTAAGTCTTCATCTAAATATTTTAAAATATTATAATCCAATATTTTCTTTTGATCAGTTCCAGATCAAGCAAAGAACCACACAGGGCTATTTTCTCAAAGAATCTCCAAAAATCACCATTAAAACTAAAGCAAAAATTTCTAAACTAAACCAGAAATTTCCCTCACATACAAAGTGTTTTCTCATATAAACACAAAACAGCAAAGGAATTTCCAAGACTTTCCTTCACTGCAGTCTCTATGAGGGTTAGCGCACGCCTTGTGCACAGCTGTTTTGTTCAAGCCAGGGTCAGTGGTCCCTTGGCCATAGGGTAGACCCAAAATAATGTGAATTGCTGCTCCCAAGATAATTGCAGTGAAACTGCACACCATGGGCAATCGCAACAACCACTCATCCCTCTGCAAAACTGTGATAGTGAAGCTGCTGCTGCTGTGCATCTCCCTGCAGTTTGCCACTTGGGTTTCCTCCAATGTCACCATCTGCCGTGTTAGATACAGCAGAAGAGTAACCAGTGATAAACCCCAGCGGCAGCGAAGCTCTTTCTCAGGCCAAGCTCATGCTACAGATGTCTACCAGCAGAGCTGCCGGCATGATCTCCAACCAATACACCTGTGTTGGCAAAAGCTCTTGCATCAGTGCAATTAAAGCAGTAAACCTGCACTTTCATCGAGGCTAGTTTTGGCCTTTGTTCCTTTATTCCCAGATGCCCAGGAATAAACTGCACTGGCTCATATCACCAACTACACCCAAACACTTAAGTTTTAGCAACTTCCTTCTAAAGAGAGCATACCTGTACTGAAGAGTCCCTCCTTCCCCATACGACGCTGCACAGATACCCTCCCTCCTCCTCTCTAACTTTTGAGTTGCAGAGTGTGCAGACAGCAGCAATGACTTTCATGTAACTGAGAGAACATTTTCCTTGTGCTGACTTCACTATTTCGGGAGCTTTGTTTTAGTACAGCAAACATCTGACCTCCTGTTTAGGAAAATCAGCCTAAGAAGTTTTAGCTAAAAATAACTGCTATCAGATAAATCTATTTGTGACCTTGGGGTTTTTTCTTTTTGCCACTAGTACGCTCCCTCACATTCTAAGCTTTTGCTGCAAGTGCTGCTTTGACTGTTATGAAATAGAAATGCATCAGGAGATAAAAACATTTAGTATTTATAAAAAGCCAACACCTGTTAGAGTTTACCTGCAGATTGGCAAGTCAGGTCACTCAACAGTGCAGCCAAACTGGTGAGCTCCCCTGCAGCAGTTGTGCTTACTCCACTGTTAAGAAATTATTATTAGAAATTGTTACCATTAAGAAATTAATATTTTCCTTTTTCTTCAACAGCAGCTTTGAAATATAAGGAAAGATTTATGGCAAAGCTTCTAAGCCAGTGTAAATTACTGGAATTCCTGTAAAAGCGGAAGAATTAATACTGGCTGACGATCTGCCCCTATAGTTATACCACCTGGGTGCTGAGCCGTAAGATAGAGCTCTGTCTGTGTTTTCTGAGATTAGCCACAATTAAGCAGTTTAAAGATTTTTCCAGTTAAAACTTGGGTATCGCTAATGAGGTTTTACTTTTCCTCCCTGTGCCTTTTCCTTAGTGATAATCAGGAGGATATATTTGGATTCACTTAAGAAGACAACCCTGCTGCTTGCTAGGAGGTTTCTGCAGCGTCTGGCTCCAGCCCTGCTGCCTGGCGGGGAGCAAACCTCAAAGAGGGGAGGGGAGTTGAGTTGTGCTTTCCATAAGGCTTCGCACTCGTCACGGGGATGCTGCTGTGGTGTCATGATTAAAAAATGTTGGCTTCGCTTTTGTTGGTCAATACTGCAAAATGATTCCTGACATTTCTGCTGTGTATTTTGGGAGAAATCTGTTTCAGTCTTGGACTGTGCTTTTAATTGGGGAAAAAAAAAAAAAAAAAAGCCTTCCATCTAAAGAGCTTAGTTAAGATTATATTTGTTTAATGTATTGGTTTGTTCAAGAAAATATCAAAAAAGGATTAGATGTATTAAGTTTATCAAGCAGGCCTGTGTCTGGATTAGATTATAATTGTCTTCCATTCAGTTACTCAAATATTTTCCTGATCACTCATCGAGAATATTACGTTTTCCCTTCTTCTTGTGGTTTCCTTTTGCTTCCTTGTGGCTGGAACTCTGATTTTTCTTCTGATAAAAGCTTGTGGCTTTCATTTAGTTTGCTTACACTAACTGAACAGCACACAGATGCTGAGATGTTGTCAGCTTAATAACTATGAAATAAATCCATCCACAACACCCAAATACATGCAAGGATATGGGTATACATAAGCATCAGAGCAAAATTTGTAATTAATGCCACTTAATACCTGGATCTGGGTAACTGGAACACAGGAACTGACAGTGGTTACTGTTCAAACATCATCATTGCCATTTTATTTACACCAGGGCGGCTGGAGTCCTGCAAGTGAGGTAGGGCAGGGCAGGAGTCCTGCTTCTGAGCTCAGGCTAAGGCATATAACCCCTGAGGGCTGCCCAAGCCATTGGGAAACACTAGTAACGCTGAATGGTCACTGCAAAGGAAACTGGTTTTCATCAGTCACCTGCGCTCAGGCTCTGGAGTGGGAGCAAAGAAAGGAACGGGACAGAAATTCAGGGGGATGCATCTCATAACTGACATTTCTGTAGATCTAGAAAGGGTCGTGTAGACCTTGAGACCCTCCATGTCTGATTTCTAAGAGTCTTTGACTTTAAAAATGAATGTCCTATTGGTCTTGGTAACAAAATGAGTCGGGGTGGAATTACCTAAGTATGACAGAAAAATTCTGAGATTGTGGTCCTCAAGCGATTAGATAGAGCCAGCTAGTTCATTTTTTCCAGCCTCAAGCTCTTTCATTTGTTCAGGGTTTTGGTTTTGGTTTTGGTTTTTTAGGATAGTGGCAATGTTGGATGAGTTTGGTGCTGAATTCATTGTCAGTGTAGGTTAGGACTGAGTAGAGCCTGGCTGTCAAATTAGATCTCAGCGAGGACTGGGTATCTGCCCCTGCCTAATTTATGACTCTCCATCAGTGTTAGGTGAGAAGTGGGTGCCAAGGTGCAAAGGTCTGCCACTACAGCAGCAGTGTGAGCATGCACAGTAGCAGAACCTGGAGAGATTTACTGGCAAAAACGCTAGGAAAACTGACAACTTGGAAATAAGCAACTATTTTTTTCCTGAGACTGGCTTTATTATCAAATGCTGTATCTTATTTTTTGCATGCTTTTGCATCAAGCTGTGGCCTGCGCAAGCATTTCAGTTTAGCGAAATGGAGCTGCTTATTTCTCCTCTATGTCGTCAGTGATAATATGGAACAAGACCAGATAGGAAATGAACTGCTGCTGTGTCCAGGAGGCAGACTCCAGACCTGTATCATTCTTCTTTGTTGATGAGCCAATATTGCTGGACCTGGTGAAACCATTGCCATTTACATCAAAAGAAGTTGGATTGAGCTTTGGCGTACAATTCGTATGATACCTTTGCAATCCAGGACAAATGTGGTTTATTTTAAGGTGTAAAGTTTTCAGAGAACTTAAATGAACTTAGTTTAAATTAACAGTCTTCATCATATTTTCTGGATTTTCATTTTTTTTCATAAATTTTGCATTCCCCCAATAAAAAAATCTTCGTTTCTCTTTCCCCATATAGTTGTCCTTCTTCCTCACTGTGTGTTTATTCATAGCCACTAAGATTCCAAGTATGCCTTTCTGAATCAGTCCAGAGCTTTCTCATAAATACATCACACAAATAAAGCAATAATATAAAATGTTGCATATTCCAGGCAAAGCAGATGCAGGAAATGAAATCATTGATGAAAAAAAAAAACCCTGGATATAGAGGAAGATTTTTACTCTGTGATACATAAAATCTGCTTAATGGGTGAAGAATAGTATCTGCTTCGTGCAACTGTCAGGGATGCCTTGGGCGACATTTTTACATATGGATACCTTCTGATCATCTTCCAAAGTCAGTTTGCTCAGACAAAAACAATACATAAATGGATAGATTGGGGTTCGAAGATGTAAAAAAGTGATCATTCTCCTTTGTAGTCTTGTGCATTGTATATAGAATGGGTTTGGTGTTTAAGCTGATTGTGTAAAACTAGTTCACCAGAAAATATCAACAAAATTACCATTTTGATCCAACTGGTTCTTTTCTTCAGCACAAGCAACCCTGCAGTAAATCTGCCCCATTTGTGCTGCTCTTTGGTTAAACTATTCTTGGGACCCTCCAGACTGCTAGACTAAAAAGCTGGTGAAAGCTTTTATATAAAAGGAACTATGGCATTTAATTTTTATAGCTCATAAAGATATTCAGAAATATTTGCTTTCTTTTTTATTATTATTTGTTATTTTGGAAATCTTTGTTTTATACAGAGCTATCATAAATAGACTCAGCAGCCAGTAAATCCATTGGGCCCTCTGCAGACGGGAAAAACATCTGCCTGGTTTGCCGTGCTCAGAGCGGGCTCCAGAGTCCTCTGACTCAGGCCAAATGAGAAAATGTACTTCTTTGACAAGCTGAAGTAACCCACTTCATGAAGCGTAATTCACTTCCCATCAAATCTCCCCCCATTCCTACTGTATTCCAGCCTCTCTCTGATTTTTCAGCTGGATCTAGATACTAATTTGCTTGCTTTAGTTATGTTTAATATGGTTTTAAAGCTGCGGACCTGGATGCTGTCCTGGTGCCTGCCTGTGAATTGCTTGTGAGACAGACCTGAACTTCCTGTTGTTTGTGCCTTAACTGCTAAGACTGTGTTCTTCTGTTTCACAAAAGCTGCTGAGCGGAAAAAAAAAAATATTGTAGCATATAGTGACAGGATATCATCACTCCAAATTTACTCCAAATTAAAAAAAAAAAAAAGTTGTCATTAATAACTTACTGTTCAGATGAGCTGAGTAATAGTTTTTATGTTTTGCTTTGGTTCTAAACAGACAACTTGGGAAGGAGCTAACCCTTTTTTGTTGGTTTGGTTTTTTTCATGTATTGGAAGGGTAATTGTTTCTTAAATGAAGTTTTATTTGTGGGGGTTTGTTTAATTTGGTTTCTTGAACTTTGAATATGAGGTGAGCATGGGAAGTATCGGTTTTCTGGCTGTGAGGGTGGGCAGGTCACTGCTGGCAGTAAAGACTTTTTTTTAAAACACTACAGAAAAGAAAGCTTTGACTGTTCAGAACTATTTTAAGGCATTCGGTGTTCTTTACAGACTGGAAGTGATGAGTACGCCAAGTTACAAGTGCAGATTTCTAAGAATGCTTGGTACAAAATGATGTTAACACTGGACTGCAAGGTCTAAAAGCAGGTGCCTTTGGGGAATTTTGCTATAATAGCCATAAAAAAAAAAGGAAACTAACTTCTCTGTTTTAAGCATATGAGTAGATTTTATGAGTAGATTGCTGACATAAAAGAGAAAGGTGATAAACTGAAGAATGAACTTGAAAGTGTTCTAGTGGAAAAATCCCATCTAGGCTCAATGAAGATCTTTGTTTAGTTTTTAAGCATTAGTTAAATCATTTTCCATGACTAGCGTAATTCCAGCAATCAAAGAACTGAATATACTTTACTGCAGTTGAGTAGACTCTGTAAGTCAATCCCTTGTACAGCTGAAGATGTCAAATAAATATGTAATCATGCAATCTGATTGAGTTCTAATGCTGGTGAGCAAACAGCTCAAGGGCTTAAGAAGTCCTGCTATTCACCACAGGCTTATTTTTTATGTGATACGGGCTGTGTTGCTAATCAGATATGGTATGTTTCTGTCTTTCAGATTTACCACTGGATTATAGATTTACACGATTTTCCTCAAATAGCTCAGCAACTGCTGGGTACTACCCAAGCCCTCCAAGAGCACTGCTGCCAAATGAGGAGTCAGTGACTATGAAATAGGTTGTCGGCTTTTTCCTTGAATAACCCTGTGGCCCTTACTTAAACTGCTATCAAATGCTAATTGGTGAAAATGCTGTGTGATGCTTCATAAAATAGAATGATGGATTAAAGCAGACTCCTGTGTAGACTTGTGTTTCACTTGTTGCTCTGGTCCAGCCAGAACAGGTGAGCAATGCATCCCTCTCTCTAAATCTTCTGACCACCACTGCCTTTCGCAAAGCGCTGTTGGCTTTTTCCATGTACTGCCCAAAACCTTCAAGAGAAATGTACTGGTAATAACTCATCCCAAGTTACATTCTACATTTTCAAGGACATTTTCACTACTATCCCTATTTAAGGTGATGCTGTTGCTACCGTAAGCCCCAGGAAAGACATGAACCAGACCTTCAGCCATATTTCATTAACAACTACCTTGGACAGCCCAGGTTATCACCATAGATCAGTGTTTTGCAGGCTCTGAGGAATTTTTTCTCTCACTGTAACTATTCTTGCTGACACAGAAAGACTGAGGCCCAAGAGAAAGATGCATCATACTCCAAAAGAGATTTGAACGGGATCTAGGCAGCTAAATGCAGACTGACAGTCCTGAAAGCCTTTGTCACACACTTCGTATTCCTGAAAGTGCCTAACCACTATTCAGCGGTAAGGTTCCCCACGTGCCTTTTCCTCCTTTAGTCTCCAGTACCTCAAGAGTCAGAGCTCTTCTGCAGAAGGGGGGAAACGTGTGCAGTTCCCTTCTCAGCTTGAGTGGATTCAAACCCACATTCTACACCTCCCTGGGAAATTCTTCCAAGAGTAGGAAGGATACGGTATATGGAGCCATCTTTGCTAAGTACAGCCTCAGCCCAGAAAAGAGGCAAGACTGAAGACATGAACTAAATATGTGCTTTCTTATCAGCTAATTTAAGCAAACGGGCATCCTCTTCTCTGTGCATTCAGTTCGAAAGACCAGATTCTCCAGCGCTTTGGACAGGGAGCCTTCGGTAACTAACGCAGGGTAACAGATGCAAAAACATGTCAAAGATACTTGTTTAGTCAGCAGTTTTGTCTAGGCACACTAGCATGGTAGAATTTTGGATACATTTCCCTCAAAGTTTAAAGACATTTTATTGTCTTGCTTTCAAGAAAGGCCCACAATAATAATTTATGTCCTGAGATCTAGACAATTATCAGAATGTATTTAACTTGTGTTAACATTTAACTTACGTCACAACAGTACACTCGATTTTTACAGCTTCACCAGCTAAAATATTTTGTGTCAGAATCAGACGCAAACACTATTCCACCTCATCTCAGAGATACCAGTCTTTGTTTCCATACTTTTTTCCTACCTGTATTTCATTTACATAGGGATGTTATTTTTACATTCTTGTGGTTCAGTATACTTACAAGTAATATGTCACATTTCCCATTTAACATTAAGCATTGATTTTTTGAAAGGAAAACATAAATGAAGAAAAAATTGAGAAAATTTTCCTTAAAACCAGGTGGGTGAGGAAGGAAAATGAAAGTGCCATTCTCCTCCTCATCAACTCTAGGCTGAAAATATTTGACTTAGGAAGGTAAAAATAAGTAATACTTGAGTTTATTTTGAAATTTTTAAATTAGCATCAATGTCTTCGGCAGCAAATCTGTCTCATCATAAGGATATGATTTGTATTAAGCAGAGAGATATCCAGATTAAGATCACAGATCCCTGATTACAGCATCATTTGAAATTCTAACCTGAATCAAGTAATCCTCTGCAAATAATTTCTATCTAACTAGGTTGTGGTCCAAACCAATATTGTGTACCATCACACTTTTGTTGTTCTGAATTTGGAACTGATTCTTGTAGGTTGGGGATTTTTTTTCTTGTTTTTTAAAGAGAATTAATTACAATTGAATTGTTAATGAAAGAGTGAAAATTGTCTAAGTAAGTCCTGGTGTCTCAGTGGAGAAGCAGTATTTTTTTTAATGGAAAGGTGACAGATTCTAAGGACAGCCTGAACACAAAGCTCACCAGAACAAATACATATACAGACTTGCTCAACTGGGAGGTGACAGTACCTGGTTTTGATGAAGGCTGTCACCAGCCATTTGCACTTGCTGGTGGAAGGACCAAGGAAGAAGGGGATAACAGAAGGCTACTGCAAGCACGACTCCAGATGCCACCATGTGCTGCAGAAAGACTTAGGGGAAATAACAGAAGCATTTGCCCAAAAACCAGAGTTCCTGTGAAATGAGGACTTAATGACTTTTACTAAAGACTCTTCTTATTCAAGAATCTCTGCAAATTATACAGGTCTTATTACAAAGCAGAGGTTGGCAGTGAAGGAACTTTAGGAGGGCAATCCGTGGCGATGGGAGAGCTGTTGGAAATGGAGGTGGCATGGAGACCAGGGAGAAGAAATGCACGTGGCAGAAAATTGGTAGAGAGCTGGCCATATTTAACATGACACTGTAAAGACCCCATATTTGCTTCTTCCTTCTTTCCTTTTTTTTTTTTTTTTAAACCCCTGGAAATCTCTGAAATGTCTTGGATTCTGTTGTGAGAGACATTGACAGAAAGATCACTGAAGTGCCTGCAACACTATCTTGAGTATAGGCGGGGAGACATAAAGTTGTAAAGATTCATTAGAATCACCGTGTCTGGTTAGATAGCCTTGAAAGGCACAGTTTTGCTTAAAACTAGAGATGAATAGCAAGTCTCCTTTGGTGTCTGTTTTGGTATAAAGCACATGTGTCTGAATTTTAAAATAAAGAGAATTTATTTCTGAAAAAAATATAAGTTCTCTGAATTTACTTTATAGCTGAGCAGCAAAAAGAAAAAAGGCAGACAAGGTCATCACGAAGCACTGCAAGGAGAGTTTCGTGCAACAGCCTCTAACAAAGCAAAACTTGACCCACTCAGAATAAAAGATATATAAATCAAAAAACCCCACCCTAGTATAAATTAATACCTTTAATAAATTAATACCTTTAATACCTATAGGGAAGTCAACTTTGATGCAAAGCAGAGCTCACTGCAAATGTTTCCTGAACAGGGCTTGTTCCTGGAAACTAAAGGCTTCTTAATCCCCAGCGAGTGAAAGTTAAATAAACAAATGCAGATAGCTTATCCGTGGTAGATACGGGGCACTGCAGGACACAGGCCTTTCTGAGGCTGGTGCTTCCCCAGGCTGCTGGGGCTCTCCAGCTCGTCCGAGTCCCAGATGTGTGATAGTGCAGCAATGCTGGAGCGATTCCTAAGGGAATTCACAGGAAAATTTGCCTGATGATAGGCACCAGCATCCAGCACTCCCCAAACTGGTTTAAATTTGTGTAAGTAGCAACCAGCCGTTGGCCAGCCTGGCATGACAGCCTACCTAGGGAAAAAAATCTATAAAACGTGAACATGGTAACATGAAAAGGGGGGTTCATATACAGATGTGCAACGGGCAGATCTTTTGGGATGCAGAAGGGCTCTAGGGCTCCAGGCGAGGTGGCTGGACCACCTCCAGTGTCTTAGGGCTTGAGACACTGTGTAACCACCGATCTCACAATCTTTTTGACAGACACTGTAGAAGTTGAAGAAATGTAAAACACCTCACTGACAAGTTGGCGATTACTTATCAGTTGCTGTATTGTAAAATGGGATGCAGAAAGTCATCTACCACATGCGATACACAACACTGATCTTTGTCTGAGGGAAAATAAATATAAACTCTGGCCCATCTCCAGGTCATTGGCCCTAGGACACTCTGGATCAGATCTGGCTACAACTAGATTGCAAACCATGTAACTCTCAGTAAAGGCTGGCTTATTGTGAAATTGCTCTAAATCAAAACTGTTTGCTTGTGTTTTCCGGAGAAACAGTCATTCTGTAGAAACCTCATTTTTTTTCTTTCCAGGAGTCCTAATCCCACCTGAGAGAGGAGTGGGGTATGGCCAACACCTATTGTCCTAGCAAAACGAATGGTTTCCAACCTGGCCTTGGAGTGCTTCTCTGTCCTATAGATGCATATTTTCTAGCTATGTAAGACAATATACAATTTGTAATAATCTTTCTTACCATCAGCGGAGATGTGATTTTACATTTCTCACAGTGGCCTTGTTTGAGGTGTTTGGCCATGACTTGTCCAGTCACATACCAAATAAATACTGTAGTTTCACCTTTCAGTCTTTCCTCCTGGAGCCAAGAATGCATTAAATCATGCCAAGGCAAATGACAACAGAGTGTTAGAATATATAAATCAGTAGGGAGATCCTGACAGTGAGAAGGCACTGTCTGAGTTCCCACGTCAACCTTCCTTTGCCACCACAGGCAACACAAATGCATTGAGTGTAAACACACTTTTTTACACAACCTTGATGTCCTACAGTAGAAAGAGTTTCTCCAAAAGTCAGGTTTAGAAATAAAGTCTCTTCTGTGCAAAAAGGTAAAAGTCTCACACACTACACCACACAGCAAGGGATCTGACAGGAAGATGTTGCTTCTGACTTCCCTGGCAAAGGGGTACGGCATGGGGCAGCCTGCTGCTCTTCAGCGTCATGGAAGGAGCAAGACAAGTTTTCCGGTACATTTAAGCGACTGACTTTTAAAACCAAATATGCCTCTTTCTGTACACATGCTTGGAGGCAGATAGTATTTCAGCTGAAGCATAGCATCAGATGTAGGAGGGAAAGTACACGGCTAAAGGAACCTTATCTCTGCAGAGAGTGCCAGCTATAATGGTGTAACGGCTATAATGACATAGCCACAGACATCTATTGTTAACAACTGACCAAGAACCAGCCCTTCCAGCAGGCACGTAGCTGATCCAGAAGCCCCCGGGGAAAGGCTCAATCCCATTATAAATCCAGTTGCCTGTAATTTTATTTTCTGCAGTTCTGAATAAGTGGAACATCGAACCTCCTTGGTGAGTCACAGGAGGAAAAAGAACTATAAAAAATAGAGGTTTTCTCCTAAGTGCTTTCAGTGCAAGAAACAAATCCTGCTTTTCCGTAAGCATTATAAATAGAAATGCTTAACTTGAAAACAGAGCCTGGATTAGGGCCAAAATAAGATGGAATCCAGGAAGTTAAACAGACTCAGACATTTCCAACTTGAAAAGCTTGCCAGCATCTTTACAGGGCAAACTGGGGATTCCTATCTACAGGTCAATGGACTAGTGCTGTCACCAGCATGACCGATCATTTTCTTGAATTTAGGACAAAGGTGTAAGGGAAATTTTCTCAGGATGAGGTGGGTACCCACGGCAGTTCTTTGGCAAGCATGGCAAGACCGCAGAGGATTTGCAGCTGACCAGATGCCACAGCTGACAGAAGGGCAAACATCTGAAACACCGCGTCTAACTTCTGCCCCCACTGCAGCTAAGCTGATTTAATCAGAACTGTGCTAAAAATCCCTCGTGCTTCCCACTCACGCTGCCAGAGAGCATACGTAGTTCTCTCACACATGGTCACAACGTCTTTTAAATATTTGCACTGGGGTGAGAAACCATCGCAGCCACTTCACTTCATGAAGCTCCCAAAACTGGGAGCAGAGACGGAGCTGTCTTTAGGGAGTATGTATGACTACAACCAGAGCCAACCAGGTGGTGGGCACCGTTGCTTCAGAATCAAGTGTGCAGAATTGATGACTATGGTAGCCTCTAGTGCTGCATATGTAAGCATTATCTTTAAGGGGAAATTAATTTCTAATGCCCGTGTTTGTGTTTGATCTTGGCTGCAACTAGGATACAGCAAATCAGAGTGAGACGACTGCAAAGAGAAATGGAGAGTCATCAAGAAGTTCAAATATAGTCCCTAAGACACACCTTTTTCATTTGCACATCTCTAGTGTAAGGAGGAAGAGAGAGACACAGGAGTATGAAACACAAGAATTGGGGGTGGGGAAAGTAAGCAAGTTGTAAATACTTTCATGTATTCCAGCAGTTGTTTAGTTATCTGCCTGGCTTTCTACATATCAAGTGACTCCATAAAATAGGTGGATTCTAGCCTTAAAAAACCCACAGTGTATTACAAATGGAAAACATTATTGCAATGTATCTGGCATCCAGAGAGGGAGATTGTGGCAGTCAGCTCTAAGGGAGCACTGATGAAATCCGTCTTGAGAAGGTTTCTCTCAGCATGAGCATTCATGGTTTGTAGTCCCCAGGGGATACTGCTCGGTTTATAACATCGCAGAAAATGGAAGGACAGAAGTTGACATGTTGAGAAAGGTCATACATTTGAGAACATAAAGTAACAACCAATTCAGCTGAATGAAAAAACACATGCTGCTGGGTGCCCCTCCACATACGCACACTCCAACCCGTTCTGATCATCATCTGAGAAAAGGAAGGCTAAGTGATAAAGAGCAGGACAGTTAGGCAGCCTGACAGCTGCTAGAAGGAGATAAACCTAAACCCAGCTGATGTCTACAGTAATGTAAAAGCAATAAAAACGGTATTGTCCTACTGCTGTCATAATGGATTCTACTATTGAAAGGCACGGACCAGATGATACATGTAATTTTTTTATTGGTCCAGGTATTTTTTGGCATTTCGCTCTAAGTACCTATATACCTGCTTTATGGCTGCTGTCTTCCTGACATGTCTGAGGACCATAAATCTGTCTCCACTCACAACTGTTTTACCTCTCCTTGCTGAGGTTACTGATGCTGATGCTTCCCATTTACTAAGAAATCTGCAGGAATTGTTTTCTCATCTGATTTTCTGTCTGCTGGCCTCGGGCTAAAGCAGGCTGAACACATGGTGAGAGCAAGAAAGAGGGAAAGAAAGGAAATGTAAAGCAGAGAAAGATCTTCCATTTACATACAAAGAAGAGCTGTTTAGGAAACAGGTCTAGTGCTTTCCCCTTCCAGCTACCCTACTGATACTTTGGCTACCACAACATAGAAAACTGCATCTGTGAGGAAGAGAGAGGCATTTCCAATCTGCAGATATAGAGGCAGACAAATGAGGGAAGAAGCATTTGTTGCACTAATGCATCCTTCCAGTCCCCTAAATGTACCTGGCACCTGATAGACCTGTAGGAAACAACTGGCTAGATCTTCCTTTCAAAGAAATTTCTTTGCACCACACTAAATGTGCCCCAGCCAGAAAGGTGTCCTAACGAGCTTAGACAAGATTTCCAGATTTCCCACTCTTTCAGGTTCCCAAGGCTGATTTCAGACCACTCCTTTTCGTTACCTAGTTTTGGAGCTGTGACTATTTCTGCCCATTGCCTGCACAGTCAGCCAGAGCCCCAAATCCCCGAGTAGTAAATGCTATGAATCATGCAACACTCTCATAAACTTGAAGGACATTGTAGGAACAACAACAAAGTTAGGACACTGTCTGGTCCACACCCTGGCTGGAAAAGAGGAGATAGCCAACATTCCCCCATATGAGGCTGGAATTGGAACAAGTTTTGAAAATTAGAGCTGCCTTCATGTACCACTAATAAAGTCCAGGGGGAAGAGTTGGGCAGAGCAGCCCAGATCAAGGAGGGCAGGGTGAGCATTATGCAAGTACGCAGACTTGCAATTCTGCAGTTCAACTACAAGAAGAGACTGGCATAATGCTCTCATCCTACCGATTTCAGCTCACAGCATTAAGATCAGAAATCATCACAGCTGGACACAAAAGAAGGGAACACAAGGGTCATGGTCAAAAGAAAATCAATTGTTCTGGAGAATTAGTGAAAAAATCCAGAGAATTTTGTATTTTTCTCTCTTTGAAGAGTTTTGCCACTTGATGATAAAAGTAGAAGTGCCTCTTACATGGAAATTAGAGACCAAACAGATCACACAGAGAATAGCACCTCAGTGATAGGGAGGTACTTTTTAAAAAAAAAAAAAAAAGCAAAAACAAACAAAAAAAAACAACCCAGAGAGGAAAAATAAAAGGAGAAAAAATATTGTTGCATAGGCTGGGCAGAAAGAAAGAAAAGAATGGCCAAGGCTGTGTATGTGAAGCAGACTGAGTGACATACAGCTTCCCTCTTTAGGCTAACATCTTCAGTCATAAAGAAGGAAAAAGGAAACTTCCCCCCATTTTCACATCTAAGTGAGAGCCAAAGGCTTTAAAATGTATGAAGCATCAGCAGACAATTCACTTTGTGTGTCCTCCAGAAAGGGTGAGCCCTACATCACTGGCTCACTGCAGCTCTGCTGCCTCCCTTTCCCACAGCCCTAGCAGAGCAACAGGGGCTTGCTCCCTCTTCATGTCCGCATGATCCAGCTCATCAATGCAGCAGGAAAATAAAGGGCATTTCCCTTCCCTGCAAACCAGATAACCACAGGGCCTTCTTGGAAGTTTTCCCTTCTCAAACATCATTTACTACAAGGGGAGTAAAGGACAGATGTTCTCAAGACCTCATAACCAAGAGCTCTCGCTGCTCAGTGTTGCTGATGTGGCAGACATTTTCAAGACGTGCACGGTATACTTTGGTGTCTAAGACAGTGACTTCTGTGTGTGCGACCTAAAAAAATTGCCATTGTTGGAAAAGGGCAACATTTCCCACGTACATTTGGCTCAGTCACACAGACACCAGACATTTCATGTTCCTGGTAACATTGCTTGCCATAAAGGCCAAGGAAAAATAAAGAGCATGTGACGCATGAGTAGAACAGTTTCTGACCTGAACAGTTTTCAAATAATTTCCATGGAACATGCTCTGCACAACCTAGCCAAGTCAATGGTCTTTAGCTCCAAAAGGTAAATTTAGCTCCTCTCCTAAATCCATTCTGGAGCAATGCCAGCTGAAAGGTCATTTTCCTGTATGTTTCGGTGTTGCATGATGTAATTTAAGGGAATGATAGCTACACCAATTATTAATCTCAGTGGGATCTTTCCAATAAAAAAAGAAGAAAGGAACAAATAAAGTAGGGTTCTGCTACTTGGGAACAGAAAGGGAGTGAGAGATTTCAGGGGTAGAAGAACCAAGGGTGTGGAAATTGTATGATGGTGTGTTACGGAGTCAGTCATTGAAACAAACTTTATAGTTGGTGGCAAGAATAGGTAGCTTGAGGATTTGATTCGTCATATCCTAAAGACAATGTTTAAAACAGGTCAGATGAATTTGGGCCTGAAAGTATTTTGTTTTCTCTGCGGTTATAGAATCTAACTTGACTAGATCAGCGGTAGTTATCAGCAAGTATAGAACTAAAGTGCATGACACGTTCAGAGGCTAGATGGATCCCACACAGAATTTCTGCTCAAGACTGACATTGTTTTATTGCTTAATTGTTTTCTTCTTGCTGTCATCAGCAACAAATTCACTGGCATGCAGCAAGGCTGGCAAATCACAGAAAGAAGCTCAGCCTTAGCAAAGGAGGTTATATTCATAGCTAAAGAGGTGAAGGGCATAGGAGATGAAAGAGGAGCCATAACCTTGCCTATGCAAGTAGTATTTTGGACATAAACGTACAAAAGAGGACTGAGAAGGACTTTGACAGGTCATCTGGTCTAAGGCAAGATCTTAGAGCTCATCTTGCTCTAAGGCAAGATCCATCAGACTTTCTGGACCTGAACTGTTCTTTTCAAATATATGTCCAACTTGTACTTAAAAAGCCTTCAGGGACAGAGGTAGCATTCGCTCCTATTTTATTTACCCTTAAAGATACTTTTTTTTCCTATTTAGCCTAAATTTCTCTTACTGCAACTTACATGCTGTTCTCAGAGGATGTGGATAAGAGATTATTATCTTCTTTTCAGCAGCTTTTACGTAGCTGAAGTCTGTTATCAGATCCTCCTCCAATCTTCTCAACCTTAGGCTAATTTTTTCAGTCTTTCCATATATATGATGCTTGCTAAACCTGGGATCATCCTCATTTCAAAATCGTTAGTAGCAATGCTCAAGTTAATCTAGAGTGGACAGATCTTGCCTCTCTTAGATATCTCTGAATCTTCCTATAATATTTTTTTTTTTATTTAGCCTGACAAGCACCCTGTGAGTTATTGGGTGGTAAAATGAGCCTCATTTTACACGAGGGGACACAAGGCAGAGAGGATTTGTGGTTCTCCACTCTGCATATGTATCTCCATCCCAGCCTAACTGCACACCAGAGCAAGACCCGAGCATAGCCCAGCTCATCCTCTGTGAGACAGAAACGGAGAGCACAGGCTATAGGGGAGCCACAGTGTGCTTTGCCCAGATATTCAGTCATGACAAGGCAGCACAGTGCAGTTTGTCTAAAATATACATAGATACAACCACAAAGGTCAGGATTTCAAAAACCGTTCGGGCATTAAACTGTTCAGAATTGTAAGGTCTAATTCCATTTTACTTAGAGTCAGACACTTAATATATTTAAATACCTAATGATGCAGAACACGACTGGTACTTAGACACCTCCCTTCTCATCACTTTAGGTATCCTGACTATTTTAATAATTCCAGTAGAATTGTCCTCTTAGCCATATCTGGTCTGACCAGGGGAGGCTGTAGCTCTTCTCATGTTCATTCGTGTCACAACATTCATATTTTACAACTCTACTATCAATGCAGTATAGGATACCATTCCAACAGGTGGTTAGAAACATATCTTCTAATGATTAATCTAGTGTTTGCATGACTGAAACTGAAGCACTTAGTGCTTTTAGGCATGTCATTACTGGTAAAAAAACCAATGTTTCATTCCAAGCTCTGGCTTTGCTCTCAGAGTTTGCAGCAACTGCTTGTGCATCCCAATTCATTATGCTGAGACTGTCAATACACATCACTGGGAAATACAACAGGAGTGAAGGAGTGAAGGGGAATGTATAGTTTCTAGTCTCGCCTGGTTTCCACAAGTTTATTAATCTTGATAGAACAGCAGGAAATCACACTATAAACCACAAAGAGCTTGTTTAAAATCATCCTCAGAAAACACAGTTTTTATGTTTTAAAGGCAGGAGCACTTAGAGCCCACTAATTGATCCAGTAGCATCAGTAAACACTTTATGAAAATGAAGAATAAGCTTTGTGAAATGTAAACTTCAGGTAGTTGGACACCATCCTGATGTATGACATGTAAATGTCTTTATTTTTGCTCCAGTAGAGAGGTCTGAAGATGATAAAACATGCTCAGCTTCTGGGAGCCAACAAACATTTGAAATTCTTCACTTCATACTTTTTCCTGGTTATAGTGACTAAGAAAGAAAGCAAAGGTAACTGTTCCTAAGGGCCCTTTATTTTATGCTCTTTTATATTACTTTCCTAAGTCTCTTCGGTAGAGTGGCTGCAAAAAATTGTCAGGGTGATTGGCCTGAATGGTCATGATATTTCACGTTTTTGTTTTACAGGTGAAACATTTCATGTAAGGAGTCACACCATACTTCAAAAAGCAGATTGACAAATTGGCTTTTTGTTTCTTTGCTGACTTGAGGGAACTTTTTTTTTTGGATGGGAGCTCCTATTACGCTCACACAGCATGGTGACAGCACCAGAGGTGGATATTGCATACGAATGGGTCACCCTGGACGCTTTAACCACCACAGCTCCCCTTGCCCGAACCGTGGTGCCGGTGCCATACGTTCTAGCTGCAGAAAATCAAAGGGCCAACACATTCCCTGCAGAGAAACGAGTCCTCCCGCTAAAAGGGAGAATTAGGGTATTTCCGTCAAGTACGAGCCGGGGAGGAGCGGGCGGGGGAGGGAGAAAAATCCGTGTGTACGCCAGGAATAAGTAACTAAATAAGCACACGCAGAACCGAAGGAGCGCCCGGGCCGGATCGGGAGGCTGCGCAGCCCGTGTGCCCGGCAGCGAGCCGCGGCGGCGGGACCGTGAGGGCCGGGCGGGCTCCCCCGCCGCTCCGCTCTGCTCCGCGCCCGGCCGGGCGGTTCCCCCGGCGAGTGGAGTGGGGCCGCGGCACTGCCCGCCGCCATGGCGTGAGGGGCCGGCGGGGCCGGGGGAGGAGGAGGAGGAGGAAGAGGAGAAAGAGGAGGAGGAGGACCGGGGAGAGGTAAGGAAGGAGGCCGGGGAGGCGGGAGGTGGAGCGGGAGGGGGGAGTCACTTTCTTCCTCAGTTGAAAAACGCCCCCCCCCCCCCCCGCTCGCTCCCCCGGGGCTGCGGAGGAGAAACTTTCTGGCTGCCGAGCAGTGTGTCCGCGCCGAGCCGCGCCAGGCAGGGGCCGCCGGCGGTGAGTGCCCGTGCGGTGCGGGGCAGCGCTCCGCTCCGCTCCGTCCTCTCCATCCCGTCCCAACCCTCCGCTCCGCCGGGCGCCCGCCCCCGCTCCTCCTGTCCGCGGCGGGCTCGGGGAGGCTGGCGGCAGGACGGGCCCCGGGAGCGCCCCTGCGCCCGCGCGGGGCCGGGGGCGCCGGTTACCGGTGGATTTGGGGAGGGGAGGTCGGACCCAGCGCTCCCCCCGCCCCGCCACATGTGTCCCCATCGCCAAGGCGCTGGTGGCGGCCCGCCGCGTTAGCGGGCACCAGGTGTCGGCGGGCGCCCCGCGGCAGCGCCCGGCGGGGGCCGGGGAGCGGGGGCCGGGTCGATCCGGTGCGGGAGCGGGGTGGGCGCGGGGTGGTGGCCGGCGGCGTCCCGCGGGGAGCAGCCTCCAGGCACGGGCTTTTCCGGGCTGTCCCCGGCGGAGCGGACGGCGGGTCGGCGCGGCGTGGCGGTGCGGGCGTGCTGTCAGGGCACCGGCGGTTGGACACCCGCACCCTTCCGGAGGTGCTGGGCAGCTCGCAGGATGGGCCCCGCGTGTCCGAGGCGGGGGGTGGGGTGGGGGGCATAGCTCTTTCTGTTTAAAGCTCTACCTCTGGGCGCCGTGTGTAACAGCTTCCTGCTCTTCCGTAGCACCATTACCGCAAGAGCCTCCGAGCCCTTTGCTAACGAGTTAAGCCTCCCAAACATGCGTGTGTGAAAGGTAAGCGGCAGCATCCCTGTCTTGCACCTAGGGAAGCTGAGAGACAGGAAAAGAGAGATTTGCCCGATGCAACTTCCTGCCACTCTTCTTTTTTGTTGTTGTTGTTGTGGAAAAGTTGTAAGTGACCTGGGACCACAGTTACTAACTCACAAAGCTCAGTCTCCTCAGCCCCAGGATGGCAAGTTGCAATTGCTTTAGCTGGTATTGCCCGGAAGGGATGCATCCTCACTTGGTGCGTCTCATGCCAACTCTTCAAATTCAGTTTGGTATGAATGAAAGTAGCCATTCTCTCTGCTTTTCTGTCATTCCCTCTTGAAACAATATAAAGCTGTGATATTTTTCTGCATTTTCAAGCTGGAGTGGCTTCTTTTTTTGGGCATAAGCAAGGGCAGTATAAGAAATAGATACAATTGTGAATGAAATACATGAAATATTGCTCAACTATTTGGAGATTTTTTGTTACCCTAAGAAGATCAATTGCAATTTAAATAACACTAAAGTTTTAATATAATCTAAACAAAGACAAAGGAAATCTCAGCTAAATATTGCCACATTATGTTTATCATGCCAACAATTATTATAACTCATTGCAGTATTTCAAAAAAGGAACAATTCAGCTTCAGGGCGGCAGTGGGAATCAATAATTCAGATGCTGTTTATTACTCTGAAAGACTCTTGCTGGGTAGCCTCGGGCAAGTCACTCCACCTCTCCGTGGCTCAGTTTCCTTCCTCATAAAATAGATAAATGTGCTTGTTTGCTTCACAGGGGTGTTGAGAAGTTTAATTAATTAATTGGTTTCATAACTACTTGGAGATCCTTGAGTGCATTTTTCTACAGAAGCGCTAAGTATTATTTCAACTATGAGTTCTTTTACTGTGTGTCATTGCTTATATGTGTTTCTTCAGTGACCTAAATTAGCTAAATTTTTAGTGGAAGTCAACAAAGTAGCAGTTCTGGATTGGCATTTTCTTGACTATCTGCAAACTTCACTGGGATGTGAAACCAAAATATACTAATCGCAGCATATTTTACTGGGACAGAACTACTGGTACTTAAAGAAAATGTCATTTTCTTTTCTTATTATTCAAAGCAAGAGTTTGCTTTTGTTGTTTTATTTGAAGCATTGTGACACTATGCATAATTTTGAATTGCCACTAAGAAAACTGAGTGCTGTTATTTAATAGAAGAGCAAGAGATGAGAATAGTTTATAAACATATCTGTATCCTCTACGGTGGAAAGTGACCTCAGAAGACACTTGATACTGGTTTTCCACTGCATATTCATATACAATCTCTTCTAAAACCGGTTCTTCGGTCATAGAGAATATGGGTTGCAAAGAAAGAAATCCATGAACTGAACAAATTGACTGCCTGTGGTGAAAGTTGGTAGATTTTGGTTGCCTAAGGGAGCTCAGTTTTTGTTACAGTGTATATTAGTTAATCTAACTAGATATTTAGTAAATGTCCATACCACAATGGAGAGGAAAATATGTTTAATTACCTGGCTAAATGTTAGATGTGATTTTCATAGGTTTCATAAAATTGTAAGTAAAAAGGAGTAGCTGAAAGCTAGTTTTAGAGTGACATCTTGGTTTTGATACTTTCTAAAGGCTCATGCCTTTACAAACACTGTGCTCACAAGGTCTGTGTGTCCCATTTCTTTTCCTCAAGTACAATGACAGCAAGCACATAAGCTTTTTCAAAACTGAGTTCAAATAAAGCCTAGATCAGTGGTGGTAGAAAGTCATTCCCATCACCAGGCAGCTGCTGGGTTGTGAATGAACGTAGTGAGTTTATACGCTGGTGGAGAAATGGTCACATCCATCAGTACCCAGCAGTCTGAGCAGTGAGAACTAGGGTTAAATGAGGCTGTAAATGAGTCTGTAAAACTGAAGTGTCCCTTCTCTCAGAAGTGATTGCATTTAGCTAAAACCAATTCACATTCTTAGGCTTGTGTGTGGAAACTTGCACATCTGGCACCCACAACATATTCTAGCAACGAGCAGAAAGAAATTTAGTTACTACTGCTATTGTTCCTGGACATTTTGCAAGAAATAAAGCCCATTTTCCCTGGTTTTTTTCTGAAGGCACTAAAAAAAATAAAGAAAATAACAACTTTCCGTAGCCCTGGTTTAGACTCAGTAATCCAAGTGTCTGGTGAGTGAAAGAAAATAGGACTTTTGCTTAGCAAGTTTATTTAACTGGTAAATATGATACCTCAGCGGCAAGTTTGCCCTGGCTGTTTACACCTTCTTTGCTCTCTCCATTCAGCTGAGGTAGATAAAAGAGCTTAGTTACAGTAGCGTAGTCCCCTAAAGCTGCTAAACCATGGTGCCAGTTTGTGTTCAAGACTGTAGCCTCATATTTATTATAAATAGACTCAATATTTGGTGGACAGAGCTTCCTTTGAGCTACTTTTCTGTTTAGATGGGTAAGCTTTGTACCGATGTCTGTTAGCCCCGCTAAGCCCAGCTGGGATAAGGGGAGGTGTGACAGAACTGCATTAGCAAAAACCCCAAACCCTTGTGCACAGCACTTTGGCCAGGCTCGGTTATCTGCTCAGGACGGGAACAAAGCAGAGGAGGGGATTAAAGCCTGCCAGGAGAAAGGAAATTTAGCTGATGTCACCTGGGACCTTTCTCATGAATGGTTTGTCAGTAGAAGTTTAGCAGAAGTGCAGTGTTGGTAACGGAGAGCTGACCAGAGGGGTCTGGTCATTTTGGGATTCACATGAAGGGCAGAGTGCTGGAAATAGTTTCTGACATCAGGTGATGACATCATGCTTTCATCTGCTCTTGGGACATGGTCAGGTGTGAAAGCCCAGGCACAACATGGCCATTATGTACACTGTCTGAAATTACCTTTGTTTGGTCTGTCCGTTTTTCCCCTTGCTTAAACTCACAGAGTATACAGTAGAAATCGGCAATAGCGTATTTTAGAGCAAGATTGTAGGGACGTCAGTCACTTGACTCAGGCAGGTATTGTATCTCTGTACCAGACAATCAGAATTTTAACGTAAGAGTTCTTTCACCACAGTTGTCCTGGTATATGTTTTTGGTTTGGTTTTGTCAGTTTTTAACAGAAATAGTAAAAATGTTGAATGTTTGATATAAAGCCAGTATGCCTTCTTAAGTCTTCTAATCATATGGCTGCCTTGAGTTATTAAAGTATTTTCAAAAGTTGTTTGAAAGCATTTCTGTGGATGTCATGTCATTTTAAAGCCTTTTAATCAGATCCTTGTAAGCATGGTGCATCACATTTTTTGCCAAAACAACGTGTCAGGTTTCAGTTCTGCTGCGAGAGCCATGCCTGCACAACTCAAGGTCAGAAATGAGATTATACAATTCAAAATTTCATAATTAACCTGTGATTTAATGGTTGTGTTGACGCCTACTCACACAAATTGGTCATGCCAGTTGTGAGTAGCTAAATTTTGCAGGAATAATGTAGCCTTCTAACTCCATGTGCATTTGAGGCTTCTGTCTATGAAAATATAATTGTCACTTTTTATCAAGGGTATTCCGGGCAGCAGTGCAGACAGTAGTAATAACCCCAAAGGAACTGCAGGACAATACATTTCATTGTTTCTCCAGGTTTGTACCTTTGAAAAAAATCAGCTGCATCTGGGTACATATGTATTATATCCACAGATAGATGGATAAACTATATGTAACATACATATATATATATATATATATATATATATATATATATAAAAACCCCACAGATAATTAGATAACACATGAAAGCAGCAGAGGTAACAACAGAATTGTACCAGTAATAATGAACAGCATATTGATCTGCGGTGAGATATGACTACTGGGTAGAGTGGTGCAATTTAGGTCTATAAGCACAGAGGCGATAATCCTGTAGCAAATGAAAGAGCGGTTCTTCTATGTGAATACGCATTTGAGGTCTGCGTACACACATCTTAAGATGATATGCAGATAATATAAAAGCAAGTGTTGTTTTAAATTGCTTAGATTGAAGTCTTTTTAAGTTCATAAATTGACTTTGCTGGTGCTCCCACATGCTATCACCATGCTTTAACGTAAATAACAAATAAAATTTTAATATAGTCTTGTATGCAAGACTGAGTCATAAACAGGATATGGAAACACAGTTAAAATGAGTTTTGATCCCGTAGCACCTGAAGGATATGATGCGTTTTAGAATTCCCATCTATTAATATGACGTCCTGTGGAAATGCTTTACACATAAATATATCTATTTCATATCTTCAGCTACTGAAGTCTGTAGGTAGATAGAGATATAGAGAGAGTGAGAACTGGTTTTGTAAAACTCCACCTGGAATATTTCATTCGTTTCCAACATCTTGGACATGACTGAATGAAGAGCAATTAAAAACAACAAACAAGAAAGACTAAAACTGTTAATTATACATAGCAGAGGCGAACAACAAGCCAGGGGACTGAAAGTATTTGGAAGAGTAAAGTTCAAGACTAACAAAGAATTATTAGTTGGAAAAGAGGATAGAAATTAAAGTAAAAAATGGGAACGCTGATCTCGGTATAAGAAGTTTCTGATGCTGTAATCAGCCTCCTAAAAAGCAAGGGAAGCTCCATGGCATGCAGCAGTCTGAGTGGGCTGGATTAAGCACCAGGAGGAATTTTGTTTTGACAGCAGTAAATTGGCTTTCCCCTTTTACATGTATGATTAATTTTTTCTGTCCTTTCTTTGCACCTCCTGGGCATTGCAATCACCCTCTGAAGGTTTTCCAGCTCTTCCTCTGCGCCACGGCTGTACCCCTCGATCCATGCAGAGACCGCGCTCTTGCTTACCTCGGATAATCTCTTCCTTTGCTCACTTCCTCTTGCGAGGCGCAGTTGCGCTCTTGGGTTGGAGGCTGCTGTCAGAGCAAACCCTAAGCGCTGTTTCTGAGACCCCACACCGAGGGGTTCACATCCTTACAGACCCCCCGACTGGCTCTACGTGCGTGGGCCGGGAAGATGCGTTACTTCTTAGCAGCTGCCAAATTAATACCTTCTTCTCACCACCCAGACTGTTACAGGTGCTTTTGTTCTGTGTTCTGTCCTAGTCCCCAGAAGTGTCCTACACGCTGTAGCAATGTCATAGACGGATGAGCGGTTTGCAGGATTGACTGCTGGGACAGTAATGGAGCAGACAAACATAGTTAATATATCGGGTTTGGCCTACATGAAAATTCTCAAACTGTCTTCCATTGTTGTTAGCTTCTGTGAAAACATTTCTGCAAAAAATAACTATATTTTTAATTCTCAAAATGGCCTTCTAAAAAGTACTTCGGCTCAAGTTAAAACAAAAAATGCTCGCGCTCTAAAGGAAATCTTTCTGTGGTAGTTTATAGTTTTATGCCTTTGATGGTAAAAGTGCCTGAGCTTTCATTCACTGAATGTGGATGCCTTAACAGGCTTGTCTGTACTGGTTGGGAATGATCGCCTTCAGGGTTCTGGATATCAAAATCACTTTCTTACTTATTCTATACAGTGAAGTATGGAATAAAAGATCCCAGTAAGGGTTAGGAATAGTCATTTTAGTGCAACCAAAAAATTGAGAAAGCATTTATGCACTGGGATAAATTATAAAATAGAAGAAAATTCCAAATTCCCAGATTATGGTTTGGACATGCAGACAATTTAAATCTTGGTTTTGCCTGAGGCAGAGAAAAGGTTCTATGTTCAGTGTGCGCATGCGTATGCCCTGTTAATTTATATATACAGTGGTAAAATAGACAAATAAGCTTTTAAATGAAAGGAATAAACAGAAGAATCTTCCATCGCAGATACCTTACACATCCTACTGTAAACTTACAAAAATACTTTGCAGTTGCTCTCCTATCTGTAGCATGGTGGAGAATGAGTGCAGCCCTCCATTCCCCCAGAATGACGGTCTCAGACAACTGTGTACTGCTTTAAATAGATCCATTGAATTTTGTGCATAGATCAAAGGACAGACACGAGTTTAAATCCTGACTGCTGACATGATGTCATATACTGATAATTTCTATAGGAACTGTTTGTTTCTGATTGCCTTTACGATTTTCATAGCACAGCTGTTATTCAGACATGTAAATTGCTTCAAAGCTTCTTTTAAGGTATTTCAGATTGCTTCAGAACAAGTGCAATACTGAATGGCCGGGTACCTGAGCTATACTTTATTTTATTGTAGATTTAATTCTGAATTATATTTGGGATTTCAGTATTTAAGCTTTTAAATACCTTTGACATTATATAATTGTGATGTAGCGTATTTCTCATAGTGAAAAAAATCAGAGGAAGAAATGAAGTAATGTCCCCTGGTGGTTAAGGTCGTAATAGGTATTTTTCAAGTTGTAAGGAGTGATTTTTACACCTTTCCAGCATTTTTATTGGAGAGGCAGATGGTCAGTGGTGTTTTATCTGACTGACCGAAAGGGCGGTGAAGGAAGAGCTCCCGACTGCTCTTACCTTGGGACATGAGAATTTCCTGCACTGGTGTCCAGCCCCGCAGCTTTGAGAGGGACTCAGCAGTACCACTTGCTGATGTGGGAACTGTACGGCTTGGGACTTTGGTCAGTAGATTTATTGTGATTGTTACGGTACAAAGATAAGTTTATACTTTTCTTGGTCCCACTCCATCTGCTGCTTAATTTTGCTGTATCAGATAATGTTTCTGTGAGTCAATAGGAACGGAATGGCAATATATATGGGAATTAGTCTCTATTGACCCTTTCACCTCTCTGCTTTTGTGGACTTACCCTGCATTATTTAATACTGAAATGTCATTGGATTCAGTTAGAGGACTTAATTGCTCTCCCATTTTTAAATAGGTTTGCAAAATATTTGGATCAGTGGTAAAACTGACATTGTTGAACAAAATAGCTCTCCATCATGATTTTAAAACACTACTATTTCCACCTGATTAATACAGCTTTATAGATTCTGCTCCTTTATCAGCAACAAAGTCATTTGCAATGTGTGTGAAAAAAATTGCTAATGATTTGAGGTATTTGGACAAAGTGCTAAATAAGAGTTCCTACAGAAGTTTGCTTTTCTCCACTGTGATCTAACCTCATGACGAACAATTACATTTTGGCAGCTGTCAGCATCGGTACAAAAAGATGTATACCCATCTACATTTAGCGGAACAAGATACCACATGCATCTTCTTGCAACATTACCTATGAGTTTGATGGCATTAGTATCGCAGCAGCTGCTGCTGGTGGTTGAGCATTTCTTGTGAAAATAGCTATGACTCTCTTACCTGTTTTAGTATTGGGTGCTACAATTGCTTATTTTAATTTTAGTGCTAGTACTTTTGAATGGCTTAACAAGGTGATCTTACCATGTAATTTAAGTTGTGACAAAAGCAGAGTGGCACTGTTATTCAGCATGAAATTTGGAACTGACTAAGCATTATAAAAAAATGAGTAGAAAAAGCTTGCTTTCACTTTGAATAATTTATCAAGAAGCACTGCAAAAAAAAAAAAAACTTTGAAAGTCCTTGCTGATTCAGAGGTCATTGTCTAAGGCAAAAGTTTGAAGATTTGCTTTTTGACAGTATGGTGGAACAGATTTTCCATTAAATATTTGAACACAATTCTTTCTTACCCAAACACTTGTGGAGGTCATTCAGGTAGCAATAATGAGAACTGTAGCCTTTGCGGAAAATAGGAGCTGCCCAAAAGAAGACAAAAAGTTGTAAAATCTGTGAAGGTAAGTATTTAAATGGTAATTTTGAGTTTTAAACTAGCTAAAATATTTCCTTTTTTTCTTACAAGCATAGAGGTTTGATACTCAAGCAGAGTGTCAGTGCTGCTCTTACTTTCTCTGGAGACAACTAGGTACTTTGCAGGGGAGTTCAGATGGAAGCCAACATATCTGCAGCAGAGGTGCCAGGAGTTTGCCTGCAGCATCTCCTGAGCAATCTGGAAAGAGAAAATAGCACGTGGGGAGTGGGAAGCCCAGATCTCACCAAGGGTGTAACTCCATCCACCTCCTTCTGGCTGGAGACTCCTGTTCATTTTGAGCATTAGCCTTCCCCAGGGCACACAGTGAGGTAGAAGAGGTCCCATGACTTCGGTGGGTCATGCAGTGAGGTGGAGGAGAGCCCGTGACCTCAGCAAGCATAGGCAAGAGCCGTGTGCTGTGACAGTCACTCCTGGTGTGACTGAGTGGGCAGGTCTGACTTCTTTGTGTCCCAGCCCTGGGCTGGGGGAAGCTCTTTCATTCAGAAACCTGAGTGAACTGTGGTTTTGCGATGCCGCCAGTTGGTGGAAGTTTTAGTCACCAGAAATCCCACCTTTTCTGTTCCTGGCTGCAAAGGTTGATGAGATACCCATGTCAGAGGTGAGTCATCACCTAGTGTTGGAGATGCTAGCAGAGACACCTGCAATTTCTACTTCTTAAGAAGTGATACAAGTGTCCCAGCAAAAAGCATCCACAAAAGCATAGCGGCTCTTCAGAACTGCAGTTGAACATCTACTCGTTGATGCAGATAGGGAGAACTGCAATAGTTAAGATTTACTCTGTTTTTGTAGAGTAAGTGATGTTCTTTACTGTTTGTTTCTGCTGGCAGTGGAGTGGAAATCGTGGCAAATGCTCTTTCAGTCTAGGACTAAGTGAGAGCCTTTTCAAAGCTCATGGTATATAAGCATTTTCTTCCATGGGCGAGCATCCTTCACTCTTCTTAATTTTCAGTACTTTATCAGGTCATGGTTTCCAAACCGAATAATAAACCTCTCATTTTCAGAAAAGGTTGAGTTGCTTGGTAAAGTTTTTCTTGGAAGATGTGGCTGGTAATGATGTAGTGCAATATGAGAGTAAGAAATTCTTTTAACTTTAAAAAATGGTCAGTGTGATTTAAGCAATCAGAAAGCCCAAGCTCCCATTCTTTTGAGCCCTGTGTATCAAACAAACTTGTAGCAAGTTCACTCACAACTGGTAAGTTGGAGTTTATGTCCAGTTATTGAGCTATGCAGATAACCAAGGTTCATATGTGCGTCTTTGAACAGTACTATGTTTTTCTTTAGCTTTCAGTATGCAAGTAAGTTAACTAAGGAAATGTCAAAGTATAGAGTTCAACACAGTTGAACATGCATTCTGCGTCAGGGGTTTTGGCTTCCCCCCGCCCAGGTACGTTTATACCATTGTAATGAATTTTAAATAGTCCCTAAATGTTACTATCTTTGTTCACATCCTTCTGCTGAAGTTGTTTTGGTTCTTTTGCAAGTGGTTTGATATATGTCTTATTAATTAGTGTAGTTTCTAAACAGCTACTGAACTGAGGAATGATGACCATGCCCATTAGTCCTATGGAATTACCTGGACAAGTCAGTGAAGTGTGTGGTCAGGTCTGGTCCTAGTCAGCAAAGAGTTCGATAGTGTGTGCGGTTCAAGGCCGTTCTGCCGTTTGAAATCCCTGCAGGGGTTGTTCGTCATGGCTGCGTCCAGAACCATGCAGTCTGGGTGATAGTTGTTATTGCAAATCCACCCTTACTCTCTTTGGAGCTTTGCAATTTTTTTCATTATTACTTTTGCTGGTCCTGCTTTTAAGGACATCACAGATGAGCAAACGTGGAACATCAGTCTCTCCTCACTGCCTGTAGCACGGTTTGAGCCATAGTCGTGCCATCCTGGCGCCTCACCTGGGGATTTCTCTCCACGTGGCTGTGCCTCCACAGAGGTTTGTATGGAAAGGAAGGTGGACTCTTATTCCTGCCTCCTCCCATCCACCAGTCACACCGGGCTGAGCCCTGCAAAGTTATGGGACAGGGCTCACTGGCCTTACCGAATCATGGCTGCTGTGAGTTATTGTCTTCATATCATAGGAAGGGTGTCAGCGTGATTTAACCAAGAATAAATAAGAATGACTTTGTAGTCCTGCTCTTGTCACTGCCGACTGCCTTTCTTCCAGATCTTGACTCTGAATATGCTGCCTATGAATATACTATAGATTGGTTTTCCAGTTATGCTGTTGTTAGTCTGAACAGTGTGGTATGGTGATTGCTTCTCTGGTACAAGGTGAAAAAAGGGTTTACTTTCTCTATGAAATGCACACGTGCATAAGGGGAGAAAATGAGGAGGGTCACCAAATTCTTAAAATATAGACTATGAATTTTAGACAACACTGGAGCTGTTCAATGATGGTGAAATGCTGGGAAATGTGTGTCCAGACTTACAAAGAGGGAGTTCTGGGCAACCTTAGTGTATATTCCCTCATCTCTGGTCAGAAAGACCCTAATTTAGGGAGCTCTTAAAACCATCCCTAAATTTATCTATGTGCTTAATTCTCACTGATCTGCACAAGTATTTTAAGAATTCAAGCCAAGGAAAAGAATGCATGTAGTCCTTAATGCTAGCTGTGATTTTTTCTGATTGTGTAAGTCAGGAAACTTCTTTCAATGTATCATGATCACAGAAAAAGTTACAGGCATTTTGTGCTTTTTTTTTTTTCCAGATTTGTTTTTAGGTTCTTTCCTCTGCCCCAGGTTCTAAAGAATCATAAACACTTTAAAAAAACCTATGTGTTTGATTTTTGGGGGGGTGGGGTAATTATGAAAAAGGAGTTGTTCTCAACAGTTGAAAAAATGACATCATGTTTCAAACATGATGCACGTTTCAAACATGATGTACCAGTTTGGCTGTTTTCTACCTCCTTTCTTTCAAAATATACTCTTGTAAGTTTTGCTTATTTATAGATGAGAATATGAGTAGACTTGAGTATGTTTGGATAAACTATGGTGTATGTTTCTTTGTATGTGTGTATGTGGTGAGAGAATATGTGGATATAGTAAAAGTATTACCAAATAAACCACCCTGTGATCCTGTAATGCTTGATTTACATCCAAAGAAAGGGCAAAACTTACTTGCAAAATGCATTCAAATACAATGAAAATGTCATCTTCCATTAGACTCTGTTAAAGCAATTATGCTTTAAATATGCTTTAATATAAATGTAGGCAGTTACAGGGTGCAATATTATTTTTACCTTAGGCAGGAATGCACAAGAAAAGGTGTACTTCTTGGCCAAAGATGCTTGTTCCCAATTTTAGGAGCTGAACGCAAGCAGCTAGAGTAGTCATGGAGGGACCCAGTCTATCAAGGTTGTCTCATTGTCTATGCACATATTAATGACATTGTTGAATCAGGATGTGGGTCTCTAAATAAGGCTCTAGCAGCCTAAGTTTCTGTTCGAAAATTTTGACATCTATAGGTAGGGAGCTGCAGGGGGAAATAAAAGGTTGCCTTGTACTTCAGCTTACGAGTTTTATGACTGAATCCTATGAAACAGGTTTTCCATGGAAAAAAACATTTCATATTTGTTTTTAGGTTTTCTTTCCTTCTGTCTATTTCTTCTTTTAATAATTGAAAACTACTGTTCATTATTTACATAAAACTGTCTCTCTTGGGTCTGCTTTCTGTAACCTTTCCCCTCCGAAGAATTCTAGGAATTTGCTGGCTTTCCTCAGGGGAATCCTGGCTGTGTTTTATCTGAGGCTTCAGGCTAGATAGTTGGTAATTTTTACGAAGTACCTTACTATGTTTAAATACTTGCATGTAACCTCTGCATAGATTTGCCAGTTGAGCACATTTTGAGAAGTCATGTACATAGGAAAATATGTACTTGAATTCAACATTCAGCCTTCTTAGTAGCTGTAAATCTCCGTATGCAAAATGGAGAGCACCTTAGAAAAATAATAATAATAATAATCATGCAAACCCCCTAGATGCCCTAAAGACAAGGTATTTCAGCTGTTTTTCTAAGGCTCCGCCGCTTTCTCTTTCTCTTTTTTCTTTCTGACTTGTTCTTTTTTTTTTTTTTTGAAAACGCAGACGTGTCAGAACCGGAGGCCTTGAGCGCAGTCTAAAATGACCCCGGCGCAAACCTCCAGCATTCCTCATCCTTCCCTCTCCAGCTGCTAACATCAGCCAAGGCAGCACGCAGGCTTGGCTGCCGCCAGCACAAGCTCCCTGCCTCTCCCCCTTCCTCCTCCCCTCCCGCCTTTCTCTGCTTGCCAGTACAGTCAGCACCGCTTCATCTTAGGTACCGTTGCAATTATTTGAAATCTCGAGTACAAGAGCTGTCAGTGTGTTCCTTCGCCTCATATCGGCTACTAGAGGGAAGGATGTGGGAGTGAGGGAGAGGCTTTCTGCAAAGTGTACAGCTTTTTCTTTAGGATGAGTTGCTCAGTAGGTATTTGATGTGAAGTATTCATATAGAAATGATTTGAAAGCCACATGGACAGTACGTGGGGGTTTTTAAGTCCAGATGGAATCGTATTTCCTAGAGGACATCCTGAGTTATAGCGTCTCACGGATTTATTTTCTAACTCTTTCTCTCCTGTCCATCTGCCGTAGGATATTTCAAAGATGGTTTGGCTGCCATTGAGACCTGGAGATCTGATGCCACAATGAGGACTCACACACGGGGAGCCCCAAGTGTGTTTTTCATACACGTGGTTTGCTTCGCCTTTGCCTACGGCGCCAGGGAGGACCCGGACGCGATGGTTCCTTTTGTCAATGCCAACTACGACAGCTACCCCATGCTCTACTTTTCCAAAGGGGACGTGGAGGCTCTGCGTCTCCAGGCCACCACCACGCACCAGCACATTGCGGCTCGTCTGATCGAGGCAGTGCAAACGATGCTGTCAAATCCCCTGGAGTACCTTCCTCCCTGGGACCCGAAGGAGTTCAGCGCTCGGTGGAATGAAATTTATGGCAACAACCTCGGGGCCCTGGCGATGTTCTGTGTGCTTTACCCTGAAAACATCGAGGCCATCAGCATGGCCAAGGATTACATGGAGAGGATGGCGGCTCAGCCTAGTTGGTAGATTTTTGTCTTTTTTTTTTTTTAAAGTTGTTCTTACTGTATAAACTGCTTGCAGTTGGAGGAGTGAGTGGATGAGTGAATTGCTTAAATTATTTCAGTTGTTCTAACATACATTTTAACAGTGACTAACTTGCTGAATGCGTTTACCCTCACCTGGACCAGCAGTGACAGACAGCTTCTCACCTTCACCGGACTTAGCCTGTTGCAAATTAGTGCTGAAAGAAGGAGCATGACCCTTTGTGTACCATCCTAATTGCTGTAAAGTAAAAAAAAAAAAATTTCCAAACCCACTCCCAATCAGAAGGCAGGGTTTCACATCTGATTTGTGGCGAGAAGTGCTAAAAGTGTTATTTTAATCTCTTTTTTTCCAGACTCGTACATATCTTTTGGGCAATTCTTCCTTAGGAAGAATTGTCCCTTCAGGAAAGAGGGATCTATGAAAAAGGTATAATTAGGTCTAGGTAAAAATGACACTTTTGAGTTTCTGCAGTCTGCTCTATCATCTGTCTGAGCTTCAGTTCAGACTTGCAGCTCCATTTGGCCGTATGGTTCTTGGGCCTCTCCTTAAGATATGGTAGGACATGATAAAGATAGTTGTGCATCTGATTACTTTACTGGAACTGCCTGAGTAACTGGCATTTTGATGACCATCTCCTGGGTTAACTTCACCTGGATGTGAGCTGTCATCCACAAGTTAGTCTGTCCTCGCTGTCCCATGCTCTTTCTATGGGGACAGAAGTTAATGTGCTCACTGTACGAGTGAGCCTAGCAATTGGGACCCCAAGGTCTCTCTCCTCATCCTCCTTTTTCATACCCACCAGCAATTTATCTTTTTTTCTCAGGCAGACACATTTCTCCTACCCCTCTGCAGCACATGCCACTCGGTGCACCTTGCAGACTGTGGCCCAGGGTTGCTGCCAATGTGAGGAGCTCAGAGGATGAAAAGGTGGGCCTTGCCAGGACAGTGGCTTCTGCCCAGGGCAGTGAGCAGGAGCTGCGATGGGGCACTGCTCCCCTCTGTCACAGCTGCTGTCCTACAGCTCCGTGGTGACAGCAGCTCAGCAGAAGTCTGAGTCAGGTTTCAGGTCAGCACAGGAAGAAGCATTAGCTGTTCAAGCAGTATTCATTGCTCAAACTACTATTCCTTACCTCCTTTGGGTTAAGACCAACCTATAAATGGCATCCATCCATGGACCGTCATTGGAATTATGCTGGATTTGAGCCAACGTAACTTGGGATCCATATCCTCCTGATGGGCATGATTTAAAAGGCATCACAATGTTGGGGTTCCCCTATACCGAGTATTAAAATGGTAAATTCCACAGAAATACAGGAACTAGAACAAAAGCGGTGCTGGGAGAGAAGGGACACACTGGGCTTAAGTTTCTTGCATGTCACAGAACAGAGGACACATGGGAATTGGAAAGAAAGGTATTGCCACAACAGGATGGTGGTAATTTCCAAAATCTTCTACTGAAGCATAGCGATACAAAGCTTCAGCCTTACTTACCTCCAGAGGCAGTCTGTGTTTCTCCTGGCACGCTGGCAGAGGGATAGAGCTGTACAGAGGTGAAGCCAAGGACGTGTAACCATCTCCAGCAGGACCTATGGACTGCTCCAAGGTCAACACCTTTTGCCCTAGTTTCATTGTTCACAGTCTTTCTCACCTTGCTTTGGGTAGTGTAAACGCATGACCATCTGTTTTAATGGAATAAGAAAGAGGAGCAAGTAGTATTTTGAGTATTGGAACTTATTTGTGTCCGTCTTTCTCAGTTTCCTACATCTCAGTCTCAATAACCTCATTTCAGTTCCTTGTGCCCTGTGATTCCTGCCCTGGATTAATTGTGGTTCCTCTGTCCCTTGCCATAATGCTGTCCTTTGTCCCAACTGACCAGATGCCAATCAGAACTGAGCGGATATCCTATTTCCACTTGGCTTTGATGATACTTACCTCCCCCAAACTACTGTTTTTCTCAAGCAAGTATCTTGCATTACCTCAGTGAAAGACAAGCCGTGCTTTTCCCAACTTTCCCTTCTGATGTAGACATGTCATTCAGCAAACAATCAAGGTTTAATCAAGGTTCTCCGCCTTGCAGAAGAAGCGGGTGCAGTGCGCTTAGTAGGGGAAGTACAGGAGAAGGAAATCAGAAACATAGGCCATAGGGCTGGGGTAAGCTGCCCTTTGTATAACCTCCAACCGTCCAGCTTTTCAAATGCTGTGACAGAAACATGGATCTGGTTTCCATTTTTGTTTTTCCCCTGAGAACTTACGGCTGAATGCTGTCAACGTGGAGTTCACGCTATAGCTCCATCAGTGATGGCAGTAATACAGATCCCCCTCCCTTGTCCAACAGTGATTTTGCAGGAAACTGTAGGAATGTCACATCTCTGAGGCATGTGCTGATCTGTCTGGCTTTGCTCAAACAGGTCAGCAGCTTCAGAAGCTGAAGCAGTGGTCAGACAGATTACATAAATCTGTTTTTCCTAAGAAACTCAACTAAAACATGTTACTGCACACACTTCTCCACTTAGAGTAAGACTAGGAGAGCAACCAAATAGGTAAGTAGGAGAGTTGTGGCCTGAGCACTACTATGAGGCATAAATCTAAATACTAAATAAAATTTAAGCCTTACCAGAAAACAAAAGTGTATTTTGGTAGCGTGTGTGATAGCTGGATAAAATAAGTATAGTTTAAAATGTCACTGGTTATTTGTCCCAGAATGCTAGGAAATTAAGGAGACTGACATTTTAAATTTCATCTTTCTATTAGCGAGAATCCTCAATAGTCCAAATATGGTTCAATACCTCAGGATACAATTATGAGAAAGTCTACTGGTAATTGATCCACGCGTGGAAGGGGCGTGTAATGAAGCACTTTTGTCTTTTCCCATCTATTACAACAGTCACTTTATATCACATAATAAAGTACACCCTTAATTGAGTTCCCATTCATGTAGGCTAACAGAGCTTGAGCAGTTTGTCATAACAACTGATGTTGATAGGCATGCTGCTCATAACAGAGCATCCGTAATTGCTACATCCTGGAGTAGGTTTATATTTTAAAATAAACAAAGGGGCAATGGCTAATAGCTAACTATAACAATCACCCAGAATAATATGGGAACGAACAATGTTTTGGAGATTACCAGGAACAGGGAAACATAGTGCATTAATATTTCAGTAAAAATAGATGAACTTTAATGGTTTTACCCGTAAAAATTAAAAGCTGGTGTGAAATAACTCACTTGATTTTCCTGGGATTTGATATCTAGATGCTGTCTAAAATCTTAGGGAAAATTTGTCCTTATATTTAAGCCATGTTATCTTATTTCACGGAGAACAGAGGATATACATGCATTTTCTGGCATTTTATCTCTGACTGGCCCCTAGAGCACTCCCCACCAGAAGTGCGTTTTTGGCCGAGGGGATCTGTACTCATGATTCTTTCCATATGCCGCCTCGGCCCGTTCCCGCACTGAGCGGAGTGATGTAATCAGAGTCACACATCGTGCAGAAATAAAAGTCCAGAAGGATTCTTTGCTTTGGACAAAACAGTGAAAAACTCTTCTTTACTAAGCCTGCCTTATAAACAAACGCCTTAGAAATTCACAACTTCTGCACCCTTCCTACAGCTGGAGAGATGTCCCCATTTGCAATTGCCAGACAAGAGATTTCTGTACTTTTTTTTTTTTTTGCATGTAGTTGACGCACCTTTTTTAGGGACAAGTATGTTACCAATGTGCAGTGAGGTGTGGGATTTGACAGTAAGCCTGGCCCTGCGGGTTTCAGAGGGGAGATAATCACTGTCGAGCACATGCGAACATTCCAAGGAAATGGCAGCGAGTAAGAAGAAGGTAACGGGAGGCTTCAGCATAACAAATCTGAGACCTTTCTGCTATTTCTTATTAACCAGCAATCCTATAGCCTTCTGTTAGTCCCTGTTTATTAAAAGTATTGAAGCGTGCTATAGGACCATTGCTCTTAGTGTCCAGATAGTGCTCGGTGTTGAACAATATGGATTACAAAGTAAAAATACATAAATGCAAATAATTAAATGTGTAGATAAATGTATAACTAAAATAAATTCACGGAGTCGCTGAGTTGAAATAAAGCGAGTCTCTGTGCTGACACCACAAATTTAGAACATCTGTTTGACTCCCAATAATCAACCAGCAGTCACATTCAAAGTAAACTTCGGAGGGTTTTATAAGACAGTGGCATAGAAGTTAGTATAAAAGAAGCTTGGGGGATGCTGAGGTAGTCTCCTACAGGGAGGAAGAAAAAGAGGAGGAAGGGTAGGAGGATGAATTTGGTATCTGGAATATATATTATGTTAATAAGTGTAATATCAAACCCTCATGCTGTTTTATCTTTTTCATATGTAGCATTTAAAAATAGAAATTGTGCATGAGACTGAAATTAAATGGCTAGCTGGAGTTTGAAGAGTTTCTTTTATACCTTCTTTTTTAATTGGTAGGATCTCTAGGAGATAAATTGGTGCTGAAGTTCTGTGGTAGCCACAGGGAGCTCATGCCTGGTATAAAAATTTGCTACAACAAGAACTAGAGATAATCTGTTGAAATAATAGCATAACTAAATTTCTATGTCTGCTTAATATGGCGCTGAGAACTACTAAAACAGACTCCGTTCTTGTTTATTAATATGTCAACATAGAAGGATCCTGACTGATATTAAGAGCGAGCCCAGTATGAAAAGGATTCTTTTGTGATCAGGACCAAAAAAGAGCGAAGAAGATCTGAAAGAAGGTTTAGAAGCAGCAGAATGATGATTAGAGATGCATGGGGAAACAGAGAAAAAGAGGATAGAAAGTAGATGAAGGTTTCCAAAGAAGTAAAGTTTTAGTTGCCTCCTCAACACCTAAGCAGTGCAACCCTACTTTTATAGAAAGCTCTTAAAGCTTCTGGAAAATGTTGTCTATATGTTGCCCTTTTTTTTTTTCCATATTGATATGAATGTCGCCCTTTACGTTTAACCCCTCCTTTGCCTGTCTTCCTGTGCACTGAGCTGCGGTGAACGCGAGTGTGTCAGAGTGGCAGCTGCTGAAACACAACCGGTCAAGAGATGGGGGCGAACTTGTCATGTTTTACCTTAGACACTGGAAATATAAATCGTCAGTCTTTCAAGGATGTTTTTTATTCTTAACATTTTCGTCATTGCAAATGACCAGGCGCTTAAGTTGTGCAGATAGTGGGGTTTTTGTTTTGGCAGCCAACCAGAAAAATATGGAAAGGGTGAAAGCTGAGAGGTTGTTTGGATGAAACAGATTTTTTCAAGGATTTTTCTTTTTTCTTTCCAAAACAAAAATTAGAAGGTATCATTCCATTAGTGAAGAAAATATTCCATTTGAGCACAAGGAAATATTTTGTTTTGGAGGCTTTGTAAGAAAAATACTGAAAATTGAGTCTAGTTTATAAAATAAATGTTGGTGGTCTCATTCCCCTTGGTAGGTATACTCCCTCCTGCCACGGAAGAATATTTCTCTCCTTTGCCTGACGGGAGGTTTAAAGCTGTATCTCCTTCCCCCAGAAGTGGGTCAGAACAGTCGCAAGGGTCTGTGGAGTGCCAGGGCATTGGCATTGGGAAGACTCTGCAATTACGCCAACGATTTCAGGGTCAGGAGGTCAGGTGGCCCCATCATGTGCCACATTTGCATCCACACTTGACATTTAACGTGCATTAAACTCAACCATGCTGTTAGCTAGCTAGATAGCATCGAAACGCGCTAGAGGGCTGTCCGTGAACTAATTTTCACCTATAAGCCTTTAGAAAAGAGCCCTGACTCATTTCCCTTGCATCCACCTAGTGAGAGTGAGAGGTTCAGTACTGAGGAGGGAGTTACTGGCGTGCTTCCTTCAGTCATCAGCTCAATCTGCCCTCAACCTCCAAGAGTTATTCTTGCAGTAAGTAACTGGTCATGGGGAAATTTGGAGCATTAAACTACAGGATGTGGATTACTTGTGTAATGTATGTGTCAGGATGTGCTTAATGCTTCGTTTTGCATGCAGTGATGCCATATTACTTACTGACCTAGAGGCTAGAAATAAGGTCTCACACTGCCTGGAAGGGAGTGTGGGGTCTATTTCTCAAGTTAGAGAGTGTTATTTTCCTATTTACTTCAATTTTATTTGTTTTCAAGAACGGGATACAAAGTGAAGGAAAGGTGATTCTAAACATCCCACAGGCCATGATCAGGGAACTCACTTAAGCAGGAGAGTTTGATTTAAATCCTGCCTTGAACTGGGCAGACTGTTTTTCCCCTCTTGGCTTACATTTCTTAGAGAAATGCTTCTGGTAGTTATAATATATAATAGTAAGTAGTTATTAGTAGAGGGACATGAGGGGAAAATACAGAAAACCGTTTCTACTGAGAGAAGAGACATTAGTAGCGTTAGGAATGTTGTTAAGAAAAGGAGAAGTTGTAATCTTACCACAATTTTTCTTGTTGTTTCTGTTATTGTTGTTGATATTGATTTTTACTTCCCATCCAAAATACTATACAATTGGTATACTTATTAAGAGCACAGAATCACATTTAGTGAAGGTGGGATGTACACTCTTAGCCTTGCACAATGCAGCACATGCGTGTTGGTTCTTGACATCGTAAATTGATGACTGAAGAACTGGGTCTTAACCCCCCCACCCCTTCCGATTCATTATTCATTGTAGAAGATGGCAAATCTACCACATTGCACTGTTGCTAAAATTCTCAACACGTATAGGAAAACCATACTACTTATCCATAATACCAACCTTATCCATGATGTCTTTATTTCTTCAATTTCTTCATGGAGGATTTATGTCAAACTCTAAGTGTTTAAAATAAAGTAACAAAAAATATTTTATATGACACAGATGAAGAGAAGTTAAAGAACAGCCCAGGCATGTATTTGTCCTGTGCCATTCACAGAATTTGTCCAGACAGCAGTTCTTTGTGCGGAACGATGCATATGGCTTTGGATGTTTATGGAGTTTCATCATTAGGCAGCAAACTCATTCAGCACTTCTTGCTCTTTTATAAACCACCTCAAATTTCCAGATAGGCACCTCTTCTAAATACAGGTATAGGTATATAAGTGTAAAAAAAAAATTTTTTTTTGGTACTATCTCTAGGGATGCATTTATTGTTTAGCTGTTATTTTAAAATATGTTTTAGAATTTTTTTGAACAGTTGCTTTTGCTAAAAGTGTTTATGTTTGCAATGAAGTAGTTGCTCTATCCTAAAGAATCCATTATAGGTATTTTTATTTACTTTGGATTCTTTTTTTTGTAACATACGATACCTTTAAAAGACCGAAGAGGCTAATGGAGCATTGAGGTAAAGGTTACTTGGTGTCTTCAGACACAGTTAATTGCTAAGCTGAGGTTCATACTATCCGATGTAAAGTTTTACTCTTGAGAGGCTTAGAAAATAGCTGTTTTCCAGTGCAAAGCATTGGCATTTACCTATTATTTATTTGTATAAATACACACAACTTTTCTTTAATATTTCAGAGCAGAGTAGTTAATAGACAGCCCTGAAAACTTTTTTTCACATAATATGTTCAGTGCAGGCCTATGGAGCCATGCTTTCCCACGGTTTATCAGCCAGGCTGTTTACCAAATCTGACACTGGAAATCCATTTGAAAAATGAGAGTGTAATTTAGATACAAAAAGCATTTAATGCTTGCTACTTGACCATTCTTCTTGTGAATCATGTTCCACATTGTTTGGTGTACATTGCTTGGTTCCATTGAAATTCAGTTAATGGACGTGCACTAATTTATATCAGCTAAAGAGTTATTACTTCAAGAGAGCTTTGTTTTAAGAACAGATGTTGACTGTGGTTTTGTATGTTCAGAAATGAGGATCTTTAAATTTTCGTCTTTAATTTTCTCTATTACTTGTGTGTATCTCCTCTGTTAAATTCTATACAAGATTTACTATACAGAATTGCAATTTGAGGGAAGTTATGACAAAATTACTTTGTCTACCCTGAGGTGCGTAACTATGCCAGTATGGAGGCTTAGGATGCCTCTCTAACATAAGGTTTTTAACACTGAAGGTTTGTTGTTGTTGTTTTGGTTTTTTCCCCTGAAGAAATCGACAACCTAAATGCAGTCATAACTGATCAATTTAGCACTTCCCGTGTAGAAGAGTGCTTTCTGTTTTATCAGAAGTGGTGCCACAGAGACTAATATGCGCTCTTATACTATAGAATTTGATGCAGTTTTGCATTCAAAACCAAACATAAAGTTAGCATACATCTTCACAATGTAAGTTACAATAAATCAGTTCCACTCTCAAATCCCATTTAAGATGAAGTTGAGTAAAGATCATTAAAAGCTTTGAGCACATTCTGATTCGCAGTTTGTGTGTTGTTATAAGGATACTGAACTTTGAATTAAATATTTTAAATTAACTCAGATTTTTTCATTGTTCTTTTCTTCCCCTCTAATGTATAGCTTAGCCTCAATCACTTTGTAATTGTTCCAGGCAGAGGCCTTTAAAGTGATATTGCCCGTACCCATCTGAACTCTGATTTCTGAATGTGCAAAGGTTTAGTGAAAAGCAAAACTAAAAATACTTTGGAAATTAGGATTCAAGATATGGCTGGTCAAAGGTATGTTCATGTGTCAAAGGATTTTTGACAGCAATCATGGTGCCAGGGTGTTGCATATAACAGGCGTAGAATGCAACTTTACTTTTATGTATAGGAGTAACTACATTTTAAGAGCTTTTTCAGTGATAAGGAAAGATGAAAAAGCAGCAATAGAAATGCAGAGAATTAATTGAGATTGACAAATAACCAGCTAACTCAGATTTTCAATTTTTGTGCCTCAGTGACACAGTATAAATAAATCTGGAGAGTTGGAAGAGTCGCTTGCCTAGTTCAGCTACGTTTTCTTACAGTTTATCTGGAAAAACAGAAAGAATGAGTGTCTAGGAGAAGCATGTAAATGTTTTGGCTTACAGGTCTGTAATTTTTTGCACAACAATTAAGTGAAAACATAAGTAAGAACTTGTATTATACCTGGCTGGAAGTCTTCACTGATAAGTTTAGAGTTTGAACCGTGGAAAAAACAACAGAGAAACGTTCCCAACGTTGACCACAGAGAATAGCATGTGGATGTGGAGAAGATGAGTAGTAAATTTCTAGAACTTTTTTTCCTGATGCTTTGACAGTTATTTATTACCACCCTTATAGCTGTCTGTCTTAATATTGTTCACAACCGTTTTCTGTCAATGCCTGTCTGTTAACCAAGAAACAAAATTGTGCAAACAAAATAATCTAGTCTAATAAAAAGCCTGGCTCAAAAAAAAAGGTCAAATCCTGCTGCTCAATGTGGAATGCATTCATGTATTTAATTTAAAATCTATGAGATAAAGATTTCATTTTAAAAAAAAAAAAGAAAAATGAATGTATAACTTCACTCAGCAGAAGATGGGATTGAAGATGAGAGGTGAACACTTAAAACTGTTGGAAATTCAGCTAATCAAAAAGCCTACAGAGGGTTACCTTACATACAGGTACGACTGTGCCAAGTTCATTTGAGTTCTTCCAGTGATGTTAGATGAACTGAAATAAAAATCAAAGGTCATTTTTCTCACTTGTACATGTGTTTTACCATAGTTGCAGTGCCCTAGGCTGATGGTCATCATTTCTGTGTGGTTCATTCATGCATTTTCCATGCAAATTAATGCTCCTATAGCAGAATGAGGATTTTTTAAAAATCTTGGTCTTTTCGTATTTTTTCTCATGTGTTTGTTCACACTATTGCTTACCCAAATTAAGATGAAATCATATTAACAGAGTCATAGAATAGTTGAAGCTGGAAGGTGCACATCTTCAGGAGCACAACACAATTTCCACTGATTGCAGTAGGATGCTCCCTCATCTCAACAATTTAAAATTCATTTCTGCAATAAAAAATACATTGCAAAGAAAGTGAAAGAAGGTAGCAACCGTGACAGCAACTAATGATTGTTCAGTTTATCAAAGATTTTTTCTTTTTAATATGTATTCCTTCACATTTCCTTTTCTGTAGAACTGTGGCCTGAAAGTACAGTCAGTACTGCAAAACTAAAATCTTTGATACAAAATATATGCTTGATTTAAAAGAAATATTTGTTCTACACTACCTCCACCTCCATTATGAATTTTCTTGGTACAAATTTTCTATTTTGCTAAGTTCAGTGTAATCATTGGATACAAGCAGGTAGCTCCTAGAAAATAATTTGAGTAGTGGCATCATTTTACCTCTGTTTTATGTTAAACACTGCTTTTTAAATGCTATTAAATATGTTAATTTGAACTGTAGTCATGAAAGTAAATTCCATCATCTCTACTTCTTGAATGCATTTGGGAAATGAAGAAACAGCATGAGTTATTTTTTTATACTTGCTTTAAAGACAGCGTCACACCCATAGCCACCATTCAGGAATTTATCAACATTTAACTCCTCTGGAAAAGAAAGAAGATTGTTACAGTATTTTGGAGGAGTATAAACTTTATGCTATTACTTTCTCACAGAAATGATGTGAATCTTGCTTCGGATAAACAGATGCCATTTGTGTACAATCAATATTCTGCATATCTGTTTCTCCTAGCAAAACCCAGAATATTGCAAGCACTGTTTTAATATTTAACAACTTAATCTTTCTAATCAAATTAATGAGCTTTGAAGGTTAATGTTGTCCATACTTAGGAAAGAAAAACAAATGGTCTCAGAGGCTTGGTAAGTAGCTTACTGCTGTGTTAAAAGTCAACATGAATTGCCTAACTTCAGAGGCATTAAGTCATAAGTAGGCGAAACTCAGTTAATTTGTATCTTTCTTTATTGACAGGCTAGTGAAGGATGCCCCGTGGGATGAGGTCCCTCTCGCTCACTCCTTAGTTGGTTTTGCCACTGCGTATGACTTCTTGTACAGCTATCTTAGCAAGACTCAGCAGGAGAGATTTCTTGAGGTAATTGCCAACGCCTCGGGATATATGTACGAAACATCATACAGACGTGGATGGGGCTTCCAGTACCTCCACAACCACCAGCCTACCAACTGTGTGGCCCTGCTGGCTGGAAGCCTGGTTCTGATGAATCAAGGTATGTGCTAAAGCATAGGAACCTTTTTCTGACGTGTATCAACTCAATCAGCCATTTATGCAGCAAAGTTCAGGAACTGATAGAAATGCTTCTGAGAGTACAGCAGTATTGGGTTTGCTCTTTTGCTGCTTAGAAGAATTAAATTTACTGAATAGAACAAAAGTCTGTGGGCAGATGTACAAGGTATAACATAGATGCATATATACCTCTGTATATAAATTCAGTTAGCTAAGTGATTCTGAAATTCTTACTTCACTGTTCGTAAGAATTAAAAATCCCTTTGTGTATAGTCTGTCCAGTCCAGATTTACAGACAGAGTCTTCCAGGGTGCATTATCAGTAAAGAGCGATGCACTTGGTCTCCTTAGACAATGCATTGAGAAGGTCAGCAGTCAAAACAGCCCACGCTCTGAGCTGGGAGCTAGACGAGAGGATAACCTGGAATGTCATCCAAGACTTCTCTCCTTTCTCCCTGAGAGAGCTGCAAAGGTGTCACTTTATCCAGGCAAAGGCCACAGCTCAGGACCTTTCTTTCCACCATCCTTTTCTATGGAGATGAGCAGGGCTTTACCTTTTTCCTTCTGAACTATGCCCTTGCACCCCAAAACCTTCATCCAAGAGGTGTCTGTGCCAGGTGTCATCTCCTTCTTTGCTTCATGGACTTAAGTCTGTCCTTCCCAGTTCTCGGGTGAATAACCTCACCAGTTGCTTTTGGCTGCTCTGCCTGCGGGCTATCCTTCTCCTGTCTTCAGTGAGGCATGGTGTGAAGGAGAATGCAAGTCACGGAGTCAGAGGGAGAAAGCAGATAAGAAATCCTGACTTTAAACCCCAGTGGTACTTTGGCTGAGAGGTGGCAGGCATGGAGCCAGCTCCTGCTTTTCTAAGAATGTGTCAGTATTTTATCAAGTGATTATTTAATACTTACTGGTAGCATTTTGAAAACATGATGCCCAATGGACCTACTTACTTGCTGCAAGTCAAGGAAAATCTAGTTTCTGCATGCTGATGGCATCGCCGAGCTGTGCAGCCCTGCCAAGCAAAGGCACATCTACACATCGTTGGAGCGTTCAGATGCCAAAGAAGTGTGACAAAAATTGTGGCACCTATTGTGTTTGAGGGAGGTCATCTTTTTGTTAAGTGTTTGTCAAAACAAGGGCATTCGCTGATGTGCACATGCTGAAAAGCAGCAAGAGTATGTGTGGAAGTTATTCCCTCTCCTCCTATCTTGCCTTCCACAAATTGAAGACTCAGATCATTTTTATTCAGTGGGTTCTGCTAAATTCCTCATAATTCCATCCTTCCCCGAGCCTCGGTCATTGCAGAAAGCTGATGGTTTGCAAGATGACTCTGCTTTTCATTAAAGACCATAAGTATGCTTTATGCCAAACAATGGTAACATCACAAATAAAGTTGGGCAATATTTCTTTCACCAAAGGTTGGTGAGGTTGGGGGGGGGGGGGTTGGGGGGAAAGGTAAATTCAGCAACGCTTGAGCAATTTGAAAATTTGTGCTGATATTTCAAATGAAAAAAGGTCGAAACATCCAGTTTCTGTATTTCTAAATGAAAATTCTATTGTTTTCATTATAAAGCAACTTAAATTTTTTAAAAAATGAAATTCAAATAAAGTTTTTCTGTTGGTCTAAAAGTTTTTAAAAAAACCATTTCTTAAAAATTCTAATTCCAAGATGAAAGGCTTGTTCTGAAAGAGAAAAAAAAAGAGAGGGAGAAAAGGAGTAAACATACTATTCTCCCTGTATCAGATGCATAGCAATTGCAAATGGTGTATCCCAGTGTAGTAGAGCTTTCTCCCAAAAGGTTTAAATTTCAACTAATAATTTTAAACATTATTCAGGTATTGAAGCATGCAGATACTAAATAGCCAGGTTAAAAACATGTAAACATTGTCATAGGACTGAAAAATGAAACTAATTGAAATGAATTCTAGGCACACACATATACTGAAGTCTTTGCAGTTAAAATAAACACTCATATTCAAAGAAAAAACTTGAGTAAGGCCTAATTTGACATAGATACTGTTAATTTTAGGTGAGATTTGTTCTGTTGAGTGTTGAGTCTCTTACTTTTTTATTCTAATGTATTATTCTTTTAAAATACTACAGGTATGGGGTTATAGCATAGATATAAGCTAAGTAAACAGAACATATATGCATTATAATACATGTAAATACACTGCTGAACCATGGAAAATAGCATTTTTGCTAGTGCAGTAGTCAAAGCTAGCTATTGTGGCTGTTAATGTCACAAGGGAAAACAAGGGTTGGAAGCATATGGGATTTTATTCGGAGAGACGGCTGTGCTGCCAACTCCATCAGAGTAGTGGTGTCAAGATAGCTGTGAGTAAAGTAAGTAGAAGCAGCACCTCCTGCCCCTGTTGCTCAGGCCTTCGCCATCATATTTATCTCTTCAGCCCACAGATAAAAATACCATGTTAGATTCAGGTTGTCTGTTTAACTTAGACGTTCCAATTCTTTTTTCTCTCTGTTAACTGAGCAGGATTTGGCAGCCTTGACTAGTAGGAAGTCTGAATTGCTCATCACTCTGCTGAGCATAAATGCAGTAATTGTGGCAATGACATGAAACAGTCTTAGTAGCGGGTTTGAATGCAGCTCATACTCAGCCTGACACGGGCGCTTCATTCATCAGGCACCGCTTCACCACATAACGGGCTGTAATATGTGCCAGCTGAGCTCTGCTATATGGTGGAAATAAGTCTGGTTAAATCTATGTCCAGACGCTTCGAGTTGAGTAGACACCAAGTTGTCATACAGAAGCACAAGGCAGTTGGTCCCTGTTTAGTCCTACCTCTCTTGCCAGTGGATCCAAAAGAAAATAAGAGAAGGCACGTGGCCTTTCCTCTGCTGGGATTCACGTGCTGCCTTCTGCAAGACATAAATGCAGTGCTGAGGCTCTCCTGCTTGTGCTTGTTTCTTGGTGAAGGCAGACAAGCCTTGAGAAGGTCTTCTCGCAACCTCTTCCCAACTCTTGATTTGTGTAGACCAGAACAAAATAGTACGATCTCCAGAAGTCTTTTCTTTAGAAGAAATGTAAGTGTTTAGGGCTTCTATATGTGGAGGCTGAAACTCAGCCTAGTTGGAAGATTAATTTTATTCTGGAGTTGAGGAATCTGCATTTGGAATTAACCATGCAAAACATTTCCAAAATAACTAATATTTTAGGTTGCATAATAAAATGAAAATGTAAGTAGAATGGAGCGTGTCTTAAAATAGAGCATATTGTAGTAGAATATCAGTTAACTGCAGCTCAAATGTGAACTTCTTTGTATTTTTAAACTCTGAGGATTTCCTTACAACTCTGTTGATCATGCCAGTGAAAAATGATGGATTAGAATATTTGCATTATTGGAGCCCTCTAGTGGGGACCATAAGTTTGTTTGCATACGGCTTTAATTTGAAATACAATAGTCTTGGTGTGGCTCTCCCCTTTTTGCATGTCCTGAATGCATTAAGGAAATTTTCCCGTTAAGATGGAAAGCATAATCCCACATTATTAGCAAAGGGTGTTTCATAGATTTTCCCTGCTCATGTGACTTTGTTTTGCTGTGTTTAAACATAGCCTTTTATTTTTCACCCTAGAACTACAGGGACACTGCAGTGCTAGGCCATATTTTAAAGCTCTGGATTGCGGATTCCTTGCTGTAAAGGATCCCACTGTGGGAGTACAGATGACATAATCTATGATCTACGGTGTTGTAATTAGATTTGCCAACATCTTTTTCTTTCAGGCTACCTTCAGGAAGCTTACTTGTGGACCAAGCAAGTGCTGGCAATCATGGAGAAGTCAGTAGTCCTGCTGCAGGAGGTCACAGATGGCTCCCTCTATGAAGGGGTGGCTTACGGCAGCTACACCACAAGATCGCTGTTTCAGTACATGTTTCTTGTCCAAAGGCACTTTGATATCAATCACTTCAACCACCCCTGGCTCAAGCAGCACTTTGCATTTTTGTACAGGACTGTCCTGCCAGGTAGGTCATTTGGGTGTATGAAGATGACTCTTGAAGCAGCAGTAAATTTCATACTTGAAGTAGGCCATTTTTAAATAACATTTTGTACTTGGATTTTTTTTAAATAACGTTTTCCTTGGATTTTACCTTCATCATCCATCAAAACAGTGACATCCTTGTTTATCACTGCTTATTAAAGATCATTGTTTATTAAACTCTGGCTTTTAAAACCAGTCAAAAGATAGGAACATCCTTTGGGAGAAAAGGCTATGGTTCAGAATTTGATTTCTGGTTTTCAGAGTTTGAAACAGACCTGTTTCTGGGGTTTTCCATTTGAAAAATAATATTCTTCAAGATTCTTACTGATTTTTTTTCTTTGCCAAAAGTCATCACACTAAAATACTAGGTAAAATAGAAAATGGTGAAGCCAGGGTAAAAGTATCAGCAAAGTATAAGAAAGTTTTATATGATCACCAGTTTTCCACAAAACATTGAAATAGATTTTTATACCATTTATATGAAAATATTTTTCTCCTGGAAAATGTAACTGACTCTAATCATAGGTTTCTCTGTGCAGGGGTACACAAACCATTTTCTTTTTTCGATGTGAGAATTAAACGGAAATATCTGATGTCACTAATGGGTCAATTTGGCAGACTTTTTAATATTTCTGTTCTTTTGCTGGACCTTTCCAGTCTCTCGCAGTATGTTGTAGCATCTCTGATTTGAAGTCCTAGTTGACTGAAAGATGGAGGTGTGCAAATACGAAACCAGTTATAAGTTAATAAATATTGCTGACCCCTTCTAGCTTTCAGAAGACATTTAGTTTCAGGCAGCCTTGCAAGTTTTCAGTGATGGTTTTCTGTTGCTTATTTGCAGGATAATCCATTAGAAACTTATATTGTTCAAATTCCTGGTTGAAAAGACAGTGATAACTTTATTGGCTGTAAGAACCCCAGATCTAGCTGTGTACGTAAGGGGGGCTGAGCGCAGCTTTGGCATATCAGCATAAGCATGTAAGGAATTGTGCTGACTTCATGTGAGACCTCGGACATCTAATGTGGAGAGGTTCCTAAGAGCTAAGTGAACTTTGTTAGCTGTTTCATGGTGAAGCTGATTTTTTTTTTTTCCCCTTGGCCAAACCTCTGTTTTCTTATAGAATCATAGAATGGTTTGGGTTGGAAGGGACCTTAAAGGTCATCTAGTTCCAACCCCCTGCCATGGGCAGGGACACCCTCCACTAGACCAGGTCGCCCAAAGCCCCATCCAACCTGGCCTTGAACACTTCCAGGGATGGGGCATCCACAACCTCTCTGGGCAACCTGTTCCAGTGCCTCACCACCCTCACAGTAAAGAATTTCTTTCTAACATCTAATCTAAATCGACCCTCCTTCAGCTTAAACCCATTACCCCTTGTCCTGTCACTCCACTCCCCGATAAACAGTCCCTCACCAGCTTTCCTGTAGGCCCCTTCAGGTACTGGAAGGCCGCAATTAGATCTCCCCGGAGCCTTCTCTTCTCCAGGCTGAACAACCCCAACTCTCTCAGCCTGTCCTCATAGGAGAGGTGCTCCATCCCTCTGATCAGCTTCGTGGCCCTCCTCTGGACTCTCTCCAACAGCTCCATGCCTCTCCTGTACTGGGCCCTCCAGAGCTGGATGCAGTACTCCAGGTGGGGTCTCACAAGAGCGGAGTAGAGGGGCAGGATCACCTCCCTCGACCTGCTGGTCACGCCTCTCTTGATGCAGCCCAGGACACGGTTGGCTTTCTGGGCTGCAAGCGCACACGGCCGGCTCATGTTGAGCTGCTTGCTTTAGAAAGTTTGGATTGACATAGTGAAAGCTGTAAAGAGAAAGTTACCTTGCCAGATATGGGTGAGGAGAGGAAGTGGATGGGGCATTGCTGCTTACATTCTTTGTAGTACTTTGTCTGTAGCCCCTAGCCAAAGAAGAAAGGTGAGTATTCAAGTTAGCCACAGCGGAAGGAAACAGCTCCTGTGTAACCTGTTTATGGCTCATTTACAAGTAGGTCTATAAACATCTGAAAAGGCTGTTTCTGTTTGTGTCTGTTTGTACTGCTTGGTTTCACCGTCATGCTCTACAAATGCATCTTTGTACTTTTATTTGTTCGTTCTTACATTCCTTTTCACTTTTTCCCAAGGGTTTCAGAGAACTGTGGCCATCGCGGATTCCAACTATAACTGGTTCTATGGGCCGGAGAGCCAGCTGGTGTTTCTCGACAAATTTGTCATGCGCAACGGCAGCGGGAACTGGTTGGCAGAGCAGATCAGAAGGAACCGAGTGGTGGAGGGCCCGGGGACACCATCCAAAGGGCAGAGGTGGTGCACTCTCCACACTGAATTTCTCTGGTATGAAAGGGCATGAGTGGGCTCAAAAGGAACCTGACAGCTGTTTGCTATTAGTGATAATTCATTATCTTTAGGTTTGTACTGTAGAAGCAGAGATCAGGCTGGCCATGTGTGACCCAGAGAGTCATTAGGCTCAGAAGAACTTCACTTGGCATAGATGCACAGTATGTGTTGCTACAGGGAACACCTTGGTCTTGTCCTACATCTGCTTTTTTGTTTTCTTTCTGTTGTCTGTTGCTTTTATAGAATGCAAGCAGTTCCAAAAGGACTGAAAATTTGCCTGCATGTTATTTTCGGTTTATTTGGTCTATTCTAATGCTTTTTAATACCGTTGTTTTCTTTAATAATTAATATTGAATATTGAAAGCATAGTTTTCTTTTAAAAGCTAAAAGTAATAACATGAGCTTTCTTTTAAAAGCTAAAATAAAGTAAGCAATAAGGGTACTATTAGTTGTTTTTGCACACTAATTTGCAAGTTATGCTTAGAAAAAAATATCATGATAGATGCCTAGATCCATATTTTCCACGTAATTTTCAGCTCTGCTAACTTGTATGTCAATCTTCTAAAGGTAAGAAATGAAAAGACCCAAGAGGCTCTAGCTATACGTATTAATTCCCTCAGTCTGTGGAGAGAACAAGTATATTTTCGGGGAGTCTGTGTAGCTCTATTTCTCTTACAAGAAAAATATTATTGAATATATATTGGTTTTCATTTACAATATGCACATTAGAATGCACGTTTATTAGGCTCCAAGCACCCTTCATCTTGTTATTTACAAAATACACTCTCTCTCCTCTACAACCCCATTCCATCATTCTTTTCTCTTGCATCTCTATGGAAATATTGGGAATTTATACTTAGAAAATTCTTTTTGGTGTCAAAGGGAAATAATTTTTTAAGAACACCTGAGTAAAAAAAAAGAAAAAAAAAGTATCTGAATAGTCCAACAATTGCCTTTTCCCTGTGCTGCAGTGTTGCTCTTGTGATGAGCATGTCCACTTGCATTAGAGTCTCAGGAAAGAGGTCTACTTTTAGGGGAATCTCCATCAAGGACCACTAGATATAGAGCAGGCTCCTAGCGCTGGTTGGAATTACCCAAAGCCATACGCAGGACATGAGCTGTGATTGTCTTGGGCCTGAGTCTCCTGGTTAGCTGTAGAGAATAAATCTGATGAGGAACCATCTAACAGAAATGTAACGGGGCTTAATGATGGTTCTGTTTATTTCGTTTGCTTAAAAACAATGCTAGAGGTTAGGGTTTGTTTTCCGTGGCTGGTTTGTTTTCTTTTAACTTCTGTAGATCAAATAAAACAAAAATTATAAGCATTGTAACCTTTTCTGGAATTAAGACCTCTTTTTAAACCAAATGTCTTATATCTTACAATTTATACAAGAAACGCATGCAAATTTTTCTTCAACCTAGTTGGAGAAGGAGCTAGCATAGACTAAGTGATGTAATTCATAAAAAATTATCCTTTAAAATGCCTTTTCTTTTATTTTTAGTTTATTGCTAATTCTGTTTGGAGACTACAGACTTCTGTAATCATCAGTTTGGGGAAACACACTCTGCTTCTCTGGGTTAAGTAGTCAGTAAATAGGTGCAAATATTGACTTCTAGTGCAAAATAGACAGTGTCTACAGCCTGAACCTAGTGTGTCTTTTTAAAAGATTTGTATTGCATTAAGTAGCTTTATGATATAAGACAAAACATGGCTAGCTTGAAATTAGTGGCACTCTTATTTTCGGATTGCAGAAGGATTTCTTGCTTTAAATATGGAGCAGATGCTTTCAGCTATTCTGTAAAAAGCGCACAATAAATTTGTATAGGGATTAGTATGATAAATATTACAACTGTATGATTAGTTCACTGAGGAAGCATACATGTGGGCTTTATATTGTTAGTTTGCTCCTTGATGTAAATATTGAATCTGTTTTTAAGTTTTGTAGAAGTGCTGATAATGGAATCAATCAAGTGATTTTTAAGCCCATTTTCGTCGTCTTTTTGGCAGGTATGATGCAAGTTTGCGCTCCGTACCTCCGCCAGACTACGGGGTTCCTAAGCTGCATTATTTTGAGGACTGGGGAGTGGTAACCTATGGAAGTGCTTTGCCAGCTGAAATCAACAGGCCTTTCCTTTCCTTCAAGTCAGGAAAGCTGGGAGGACGTGCAATATATGATATTGTTCATAAGAACAAGTACAAAGAGTGGATCAAGGGGTGGAGGAACTTTAATGCTGGCCACGAACACCCAGACCAGAACTCCTTTACTTTTGCTCCCAATGGTGTACCTTTCATAACAGAAGCTCTGTATGGGCCAAAATACACTTTTTTAAATAATGTGTTGATGTTTTCCCCTGCCGTGTCCAAGAGCTGCTTCTCCCCATGGGAAGGGCAGATTACAGAAGACTGTTCCTCAAAGTGGCTTAAATATAAGCATGACTTGGCTGGTGACTGTCAGGGACGAGTGGTTGCCGCCATGGAGAGAAGTGGGGTGGTTTTTATCAGGGGAGAAGGAGTGGATGCATACAATCCTAAACTGAAGCTGAGAATATTGCAAAGAAACCTCATACTTCTCCATCCCCAGCTTCTCTTGCTAGTGGACCAAATCCATCTAGAAGATGACAGCCCCCTGGAGGCAGCAACCAGTTTCTTCCACAATGTGGATGTGCCTTTTGAAGAAACAGTTGTTGATGATGTCCATGGGGCCTTTATTAGGCAGCGCGATGGGATATATAAGATGTACTGGATGGATGACACTGGTCACAGTGAGAAAGCTACCATTGCCTCAAGGATGTATCCGCGGGGCTACCCGTACAATGGAACGAACTACGTGAATGTGACGACCCTCTTGCGGCACCCCGTCACGAGGGCCATTTACATTTTCATTGGGCCCTCTGTCGACGTGCAGAGCTTCACCGTCCGTGGAGATTCTCCGCAGCTGGATGTTTTTGTTACCACCAGCGAGCACGCCTACGCGGTGTACTTGTGGCCCGTTGAGGATGGGTCCCGCTCTGCCTTTGCACAGGTTATTGCAGACCGCCAGAAAATTGTCTTTGACCGAGCCTCTGCCATTAGGAGCTCCACAGTGCCAGAAGTGAAGGACTACGTAGGGATCGTGGAGAGGAACCTGCAGCATTTTAAGCCTGTTTTCCAGCAACTTGAGAAGCAGATCTTGTCTCGTGTACGCAACACAGCTAGCTTTAGGAAGACTGCTGAGCGCCTGCTAAGGTTTTCAGATAAGAGGCAGACAGAGGAGGCCATTGACAGGATATTTGCAATTTCACAGAGGCAGCAGCAGCAGCACGGCAGAGCAAAGAAAAACAGAAAGGTAGCCAAAGGCTACAAATTTGTTGATGCCGTTCCTGACATTTTTGCACAAATTGAGGTAAATGAAAGAAAAGTGCGACAAAAGGCACAGACTCAAGCACAAAAAGAGTTGCCTGTAGATGAAGATGAGGAAATGAAAGATCTTCTGGATTTTGCAGATACCACTTATGTGAAGCACAAAACTGGGGTATCAATTAAAGGCCGCTCAGGGCTGGCACAGATGGTGACAACTGCTCGAAGTAGCGCCCCATCCATATCAGCTTCTTATACCCGCCTCTTTCTAATTCTCAACATTGCTATTTTTTTTGTCATGTTAGCAATGCAGCTCACGTATTTTCAGAAGGCCAAGAGACTGCATGGCCAAAGATGTCTGTATGCAATACTTTTAGTAGACAGCTGTATATTATTGTGGCTGTATTCTTCCTGTTCTCAGTCACAATGTTAGCAGAAGACCTCTACTAGTCGACCAGTTTATGGTCATATATGTCTATGCAAAAGCATTAACCCTAATAGGGCCAAAGTTTATCTTCTTTTTTTCTGAAACATTCCAAAAACAGCTGAGGAAAGATTGGTTTCAGACCAGAAGGGATGGAAGAATAGGGCAAGCAATGAATATCTCAGAAAACTAAGTACTTAATAAGTACTCCTCCTTTGTGTTTTGAGTTGGGCCTCACATCTGAGGGACTGTTACGCTTTGTTCATCAGAGTTCAGTAATGTAAAGTTGTAATTAATTTTTTTTTGTGAGAAGAGCCCTCTTAATAGATTTGTTTCTAAGGGCTTTCTTTTTTATACAGAATTGGATTTGCATTTACTGAGTTTTCATTTCAGGCTGCTATGGATGTCTCTGGACATTCTGTTAAGATAAGGACATTCAAACACAAGTATGCAAGGCAGATCTTAGCAGTAGACTTCATTTCTCTCTGCCAAACCAAAGAATGCTTCAATATGGGACACTCCTGTATAATTACTGCAGACCCTTACATCATGTCATCTCTTCCATGCTTTACAGTCTGGCACAGTGGGAAATGGTAATCATGTCAGTACTTGCCATGTGAGAGACACAACACCTAGTAGGCAGTAGCAGAAGGCAAATACAGGGCTAACTCAATGTATAAAGGAACACAATTCTCAGGAAAAAAAAACCCTTTATCTTTCAGTCAAGTGTTGACTGTAGAAGGATGAATGCTGTAGGGTCTGTTCTCAATTTTACAAGGCAGGGTTTCACAAAAGTTTTCTATAGTTTGAAGCACGTCTTAGTAGGGAAATAATGTCCTTGATCACTGCCCTTCCATATGCAATTGTAAAAATACAAACAAAAAACCAAAGCGATCCTGTGGTAACCTCAGCAATTGCCAGTATGGAAAAAGAGGTATTAAGGAAGTATTTAATGTCTTTTTTCTGTTCACATGGCTAGAAACAGAAGACAGTTAAAAGTGTGTGAACAGCCTGTTCTCTATAAAGCACCAGCAAGGGTTCTGCAAGCTCTTGGTGGCCCCGGGTCAATTATTTGGGGATTAGTGGTAAATGGAATCATGTGGTTTATGACAAAAATAAGTTTGACATCTCCACATATATCCCCTTCTGTTCATTAAACTGATTTCAAACAATCATAGCTATTTGAGAGAATGGAAGCTCTATGGAATTAGGGCATATCTGTATGTCTTTACAGAAAAACAATTCTTCCAGTACATTTGCTAAATAAAAACGTTTAATTGTCTCTGTGGAAAAGTTGTTTTTCTTTGATTAAAATATTTTTCCCAATAATTACAGTAATGATGTTCATCAGCACTTTGTTCAAATCACAAACTTTGTTTCTTCTTCCTTACACCTGTTTAGGTGTTTGTTATCTACGTCACTGCTGTTAAGCCTTATGCAAGTTTCTGTGTTGAAATGTGATGAGCTTTCCTTGTCTAAACATCTTCAGTGAACAGATCTGAGTATTTTCACTAGGTTCAAGCTACTGAGCCAGTTCTGAGCACTGTTTTCACGTACATAACCCCTACAATCTCCAAGGTCTGGATTTATCCAATGAAATTTGGTACATTTAGTCTGAGCAAAGATTCAGGACTTCAGTTGATTTCTGATCCATTCGTAGTCAGTGGAGAAAGATAGCTACTTGGTCCACCTAAGACCTTGACACACCTTCAAGACATACCTTTCCCTAACTGCAAAAGGCATGTAGGGTGGTTAATCACCTATTTCAAATCACCCACTTAATTGGTTAAGGTGAAGGGAGCTGAGCCTGGAAAGTGTCGCCCAGTACAGCTCCATGTTTGTAGTCGTGCCTGCCGAAAGTATGACTAGATTATGACAGTCTGTGTATCGCTGGAAATCTCCTTATTTCTGCCTTTGCACTGTGATGACATGAAGGCACGCAGAAATAGCTGATGGGTTATGTTCAGTTTCAAAGACACTGTTGGTTAGTTTTTCAATGTTAGATGATACTATTATTGGCCATGAAACACTGAAAAATCAAGATGCAGGTACTGTTGCAGTTTAGTTGTAAAGCCTGGCACATCCCTCCACTGGGAGCTGGTGCCATAAAATTGCCCCAGGGTAATTCAGGGGGTCATTACGCCTTATAAGCAAATAACCTGTGCCTGTATCTCCATGTCCTCTGTGGACATATGAACCTTCAGGAAAATAAAGACCTGTGGTAGCTTTTAGCCTTTATCAGACTAATGTCAACAGTGGAGTTTGTACAAATATTTCACTTTATTTCAAGTGTATGCACATTTACCCTGTGTCAATCTGCTACTGCTTTGAACAGTCGGCTATAGAAAGCTAACCTATAGTCCAAAACGCTTTTGAGAAATGCATGCATTTCTTGGTCTGCAGTGTGGCATCTGAATTCTAGCATGGGATTTATGTAGCTGTCAGATGAAACTGCAGAATAACAAAGATTAGAGAGTCAGGTATGCTCTTCCACATTAGCTCTCATTTGCACTACACCTCTCTGCACCGTTCTAGCAATGCAAAGGGAGAGAGGTGGTTGCAAGAGCTGCCCATGCTCACAGCCAGGTCTTAAAGCAGCTTTTAAAGCAGACCAGCATTCAAATGAATAGTGTACGTGCAATGATGGAGTGAAGGGACCTAAACTGTACCAGTCTGTCCTCCTGAATGGGAGATGCTTGGTTTGCATCTGGTAACCTTTCTGTTAAAGATTTACGAGTTACCTGCATATGACAGTCATTACTGGCCGCTCTGAACTCCACTTACACAGATGTAACTTTGATTCAGATAGGGCAACTGAAGTTTCCTTCAACTAGTGATGAAGCTGTAATTGTGCTGAGTATGTTTCGGATACAAAAAGAATCTTGTGTACTTTCTTACTTATTCTCTTCCAGGCCAGAGCCTTTAAAAAGTCCCTCTCCAATGGTCATGTAAGTTTTGTTTCCATTCTTTTCTTCCATTCTTCTTTTCCCTCTCATTTTTTATTAGAGATAATTTTTTAATGGAATTTGAAGCAAATGGAAGAACAGATGGTTCCACGACATCAGCAACCAGCAGCTTGGGCTGTTTGGTAGGAGTGTCTGTGTCACAATGAAGAAACAGTTTAAGCCCTTGGATGGCAGAATACAGAAAAATCTGAGCTGCCCTTGCTTTGCTAGGAAGTGTGGTGAGGAAGAGCAAGTAAACAGGATCAGCCCAGATAGACCTACTGGCTGGTGGGAGGGCTGGAGAAGGTTAGTGTTCCTTCTGACACAAGAGAGGATGCTGTCCTCGCCTTTGTGTCCTTTGAAATGCAAGAGAGAAGCAATCTCAGTGAGCTCTGTGTCCATGGAGTAGCACTTAGCACTAGTTGTTTCATCTGGATTGGTTATACAGAACCACTTTTGAAATGTCACTGTACGGTACCCAGTAGCAAAGTTATCTTTCAGCCCCTATTTTAAATGGAGTCACAAGACTGAAGAGTTTCTGGCACATGCCTCTGCTCCCATTCCTATTCTGCTTCTTTTTAGTTTCTAAAAAATGTTAATTTTCTGCATCTCTGGATGCAGGAAAAGATAGCTATCCTACAACTGGGTGTATGTGGATGGGTTCCTCTATTCATCTGAGACCCCGCTGACTTCACTCAACTTCTCCTCAATAACTGATGTTCAGTCATGCATGCTTCATTTCAAGGCTGCAGTCTAAATTAGTCTAAAGTTAGTTCAGTGTATTCTGAACAAAGTTAAAGGGAATTCAGCCCACAGGTAGTGGTGTGTATGTTTGAGAGCGGAATCTGGTTCTTAGATTTTTTTAATGATTTTTTTAGTGCAGCTAAAAATTGGCTAGGTATCTTACATACATCATTGTGACTAAAGGAAGCAAAGGGAATGGAGCACTTTACCTCATTTCTTAAAACTTGTAAGATCAAAGCTTATTCTGAAGGATTATATGACTGAAATACATCAAATTATTCTCTTGGCCTACGTATTTTCCACTGATGAAAAGTTTTTTCTTAGAGTTTGAAAGCATATAGTGTTTGGAAAATAGCTGTATTTCTGCACCGGGACATTACATTCACATTTATTTGGTCTGCAAAAGTCTTAGTTGGGATCAAACATACTTTTGTCTAGCTTTAATCCCTTTGCTCTGGCTACTCTGTTAAAGTTCAGTAGGAAGCCAAGATGTTATTTTCTTACCTTTCTTGGCAGTTGACTCCAGCAGCACTCTGCAGCAGGAGGCCTATGCGATCCAGTGCTAGATATGTCCATACTGTCATCAGTACACAGTTTTCTAAATGAGTTCAGCCTTGAAACTAATCATGTCAAAGCACTTCAAAGAGTGAGCCCAGGACCCTTTCAAGGAAGGAACATAGCTGTTGTTTGCTTGAGGCAGGCAGGAGAACTGGACCCAACTACACAATATATAAGTGCATTTTAAAAAATATTCTGAAAAACAGGATTATCATTGGGTCTTCCTCAAAGCTGGCATCAGTTCTTCTCCTGATAATAACTAATACAGACAGGTGACTAATTTAAATTTGTCCTTGCCTTGATTGCTACTCTACACTGCATAGTGGCTGCAGCCATTTAAGCCAACAGGAAGACTAATAATTTAATGATAATTTAGATTTCATCTTCAGTTTTCAGTGAAACTGGGCACAACTGCAGTGGCCATGAGATACTAAGGAGCACAAGAATCCATATATACAAGGTCATATCCTCTCTGCTTTAATTCGTATTAATAAAAATAGCAAGAGAACAATATCAATCATGCATGTTCTTGTGGTAATGGAATTACGTGGTTAAATCCCACAGATTTGTTCTCAGTCAAATTCCAAAAGGCAGAAGAAAGCAGGAGAAGAGATGCTGTTGGCATGCCTTTATATGTCCATGCTTTCCACAAGAATGCCTGCAACACTGCCAGAATTACTGTGGGAATCCTCGTTACACTGAAAGACAAACAGTGGGATCCTAATAGTCCCCCTGGGCCTTGGTGATGCTGTGAAAGCTGTGTTCTCATCTGTTCTCAGGTAAGCTTTAACTTGTAGGTGTAAGGTAAGCTGGGACTTCAGAGCTCTTCAGCTCAGCATCTAACTTGGGGCTGCCCAAGATACAGCCCCATCCATCCGGGCTGCAGATACTCACCAGTCACAGAAAGGAAAAGCACTGTGGAGTCCCCTAGGAAAGGTAGCCACGAGGAATGGGCTGTGACCACCATTTGCCTGGCCGGTAGCCTGCTCTGTGTATGAGAGACCCTTGGGGAAGACATCAGTCCGGCAGGGTCTCTGTGACTTGTCACGAGGGTGACAGCCCACTCCCAGCTTCCCCCTTTTCTCGGAACCCCTGACACGTAGGCAGGCAGCAGCGTCCTGATGTTCATGCGCACAGCACACACACAGAAAGGTTGGCATGTTTCAAGCCTACTACACGTGAGTTGTAGCACATTCAGTCATTTGACAGGACAGGGTCCAGTACCTATGACCTCCATGACAGACATAGTGTAGCCCACTGCGACAGTAAAGTTGGGCATTGCCACCTAAGCAAGGCCCACTTGCTTCTTCCTCATACATAAGCCTGCTGTAGGCAATGAGCATATGCCTCTATGAGGAAAGCAGTTCCAATCTTGTTACCCTGTTTGCCATTTTATTCCAGTGTATCTAGCCCTTCCTTCAGCCAAATGCACGTGTACCAGTTCCCTCTGATGCTACCTTTCCTGCCAGGTTCCTCAGGCTGATAAAATAAAACAGCATTCATAGCATTTATGATGATTTTCCAGAAGTTTAGGGACTCAGAGAAGAATTGCTTAGCATTTGAAACACGTTGTTGTGTAAGATATTTAGCATGATATTGTGGCCTTTTTCCCCTTTGACTTTTGACCAAAACCACCAGTGATTTTACTGGTTTCAGTCCGAACTGACCCAGGGACAATGAAGAGGAAAGCTGTCCCACTCCAACCCCCAGGGTCATGCTACCATGAACAATAATCCATAGGAGAAGGACATATGAATTTATAACTTTCCACCGAACTTTAACATACATTTTTTCACCAGTAAGTGCTTTCACTCCAAACATTACGCACTCAGTCTAGCTATGTACCTACCACCAGCTGGAAGGCAATCTTCAAGGAGGTGGAATGATTCTAAAATCATAAGTATAAAATCCCTGGTTTTCCACTTTGTCTTCATAAAGGTTGTAAATGGAAGTTAGGAATGCCAGGAAAGATGGGCCCATTGGATCTACCCACAGCAAATGCCAGTGAAGAAAATGTGAGGAGGATGGGGCGTAGAAACTTCCCTAGACTGCCACATTGCTGTGGGAGTAAGCTAGATGAATTCAGCCTGTGGCAAGAGACAGTACGTGATCAGCATATGCATTTCTTTTTTGCCCTAAAGAACAGAACTAACCTTAGGATGAGGAGCTGCACTCTTCAGGACATGCTAAGGAAGGCCAAGTTGCTTCATGATCTAGTAAAGATGCTAAAGCAGTTATACTAGATCTTAACTGATAATTATAATCTAGAACTATATTCGCTTCTCTCATGCTTGTCTTTTTTTATATGGTATAACTCTTATTTTGATCAAGTAAAGTAATTGTATTCTTTCATTTATTAAATTTGTCGGGTAATGAAGGTGACTGTGGTTGATCCGTTGGTAATGATGAGATCGCATTTCCCCAGTGAGCGGTGAACAGTATGCAATAGATTAGCCTTAAAATGCCATATATCCTACACTGCCTCAGAGGGCCCAAGGCTCCGTAGGACATTGCTCCAATAAGCTGTGTGGAGGACCTGGCTCCAGAGTGGTAAACTCTGGTAAAACACAATCTTGTACACCTCATGAAGTTTCCTCTGGTGCACCCAACTGCAGATTGCTAGCAATGGGAAAATGGGCAGAGGACCAGAGTCCCTGGGAAGGCACTTAAATAACTCCGCCTTTATATAAAGTAGAGGAATACAGAAGATGTTCAATAATGCTATGAAATACTTACAGCTGCAAATGCCTTGCAAATAAAATGACAGTGATGATGGAGTATTTGAGCATTGCAGAATAAACGAGGGCAGACCCAGAGACTTGGAAAGTTACTGCTAACATAAAATACAGGCAACTGGGAATGCTTTCTCCTTATGTCCCATTTATCATTCTTTCCTTCTGAATCATATCTTCCTATAAATAAAAAAGAAAAAATGAAAAAATATTTTCTCTGCCAGTTACAATGTCGTACATTCTCCCAAGTGGCAGGACAGGCTGACAGCAGGACTAGCTGCATATAAAAGGCAGGTACTGAAAGTGCACACACAGGTGCCGTTGAGTGTAATAGAGTTCCGCCTTTAATACAAGCCAGACGTAGCTACCACAGAGTCTGACACAGCTCATACATTTGTGGTAAGCTGAAACAGTTTGAGTATTCTACAGGTAAGAAATGAGATTGATTAGAAAAACTGTATGAGCAGGTGAGGTTGAGGACCAGAGGCCAGAAACTTCTCAATTCTGTGAGAACATAACTCAGTTACAGGAGACTGAGGCCATTTCTAGCCCTCCCTCATGATCATCATTACTGAATGAAAAGGGGGATGAATGCGCATTCTGCAGAGAGAAATGTATGCTAAATTTTAATTATATGCTATATCTAGCATATCATGTGGGCTTTTTGGTGGGAGAGGGGTTGAAAAATCTGCGGTGAAGTCCAGTCACCCATCATTTCCTTCGACAAAGCAGTGCTTCCTGGCGAAGTTATCTTCCTCCAGGGGTATGTTAGGAGTAATAGCTGTTGCAATACATTTCTTTTCACTGGTAAAAGTGTATTGATATTTTTGTGCAGTTTCTTCCACATGGGTGATTAGTTTGCCTGTCTTCTGAACTTAGTAAGAAAAAATGACTGGCATCCCTTCACAGGAAGATTCATTAGGTTTCTTTTTTTCATTCTTAACTTGCTCACCTGATTTTGCCCAGAGAAGGCTGTGAACTTATTGGCATAGCTAAGATAACTGCATGTGGACAGCTTTGAAAGGCTCTTGCACTGCTTTATTGTTAGAAAAAAAAATACTCTTTAAGTAACAAGAAATACTTTGGGTTCAATATGCTTAAAATTGCAAAATAATTTTATGGCATTTCATTTTCCATAGTAAACGAAAAAGACTGAGCTTTGTTTTCTTAGAACTGACTAGTTGACTACCCAGGGTGATTTACCTGATTACAAATGAGTTAACTCTATAATCAGCCTCACTAAGCGTCCTTAATTTCATCATAAAACCTGACATCTACCTTTCTAATCCCATGAAAATATCATATATTTTCTTATAAACTCAGCAAGTATTTTTCACTTTATCCACAGCCAACACTTGAAGAATCGCACCAACTTATTTATGCCACGTATGGATTGTAGATTAGTGTAGATTGAACAGTAAAGCCCTCACACTTCTGGTTGCTGTAGAACACTAGGACTGGGTTACAGGACCCTCCCCATCCAGAAATGAGACCTGTGGTGGACCTGTAGTGTTAAAAGAGCAGCAGTAAATAACAGCAAGAGAAAATTAGTGCAATGGCTTGTGTGACTCTGTACTAGAGCTCACCCGTCAGAGCCTCCTTCAGAGCTATGCTTGGTTTTGCAGATCTGGTTCCTTCCTACCCACTAAAATTCATTTTCAGCCAAAACCTGCTAATAAATGTAATGCCTTAAAATAGCAGTGTAATGTACACAAATGCTTGTAAGCTGTACATGCCCAGTCACAGTGCTACTTCTCAGGCTGCTGCTCTGCTAAGTATTAGTACTAGTAATGATTTATGTGGTGCCACTGAGCTGTGTGACACTTCGCAAACATGTAAGAAGACTGGTTCAACCGTAAAGTCAGAATTTCTAACTTCCTCGGTTTCACAAACCAAGGTAATGGGCCTCCAGGGGAGATCAGTCCACCTGGAGGGTAGGTGCAGATCTGCTTGCGGACAAGGCCCCCACTAGTTAAGCATTCATTTCACCTGGAACGAGACAAAAGGTGCTACAAGAATTTTCCTAGAGTCAAAAGCCTTTTCCATATGTCCTTCTGAACTGGGCACTGAGAAATGCAGCTCGTAGCTCTTTCACTTGAAGAAGCAAGTCCAGTTGTTATAAAAAGAAAACCAGTGCTGAGGTGCTCTTTTCCATTGCATCTGTGGGTGTACAAGATTTTAGATTAATAATGAGAAGAAGTGGAGTGTGATAAGGTTACTGACAGGAATTTGGGACAGGATGTGCCTTGCTCTGAGCAGCCCGAAAGAGAATAATTTGGAGAAAAACAAACCCGGTCTTTTCCTATTCCGAACAAAGAGCAGATGTCTTAGCAAAAATATAAATAACCTATTGTAAGGACTTACTAACTTGACTAAAACAAGATCTACTCAATATGTACTGGCAAAGCCCCCTCAGCATGCGCATACACACGCTGCATTTAAGGCCAGTATTATGCATTTGATACAACCACAGAACTAGTTAAGACTACAGCTTTTCCCACCTAGAAAACATTTGAGATTCATTCAGCTGCAAATGAAAAGATAGAGATTAAAACGTCAAGGAGAAACTTGATAAAATATTAAAGAAGTCAATTTGTTTTCAGCTGACCTTCATTTTAATAAAGTATATTTCAAAATGAAAAGATGTTTCAAATAACAAAAATAATCATTTTGTTCTAAAAACGTCCGTCTTTTTCATTCTGGCATTGTTTTCATTCCCCTTGGAAGGCGTGAAATTTAATGCAAATCAATGCAAAAACAACCATTAAATTGGAATTCTGGGTTCTTTTAACAGAAAGCTCTTTTTTCCAAACACTTCTCAGTTAATGCTTTACAGCTGTTGCGGCGAGACAAGTGTTAATTTTGAGGGTAAGAAAGAGCTGCCCTGGGAGAACAATGCTCCGAGGTGAGAAGCTGCCGGGCCGTAGGGCTCCGCTCTCCCCGGCCCCGCCGGGTGCCGAGGCTGCCCGCAGGCCGGGCTCCCCCCTTCCCTCCACCCCCCCGCCCCGGCCACCGCTGCGCCCTGCTTGACTCCTACCACTGCTACTCCCCCGCTTTCCGACCAGGGTGGTCTTTCCTCCCTCTCCCACCTCTTTCTGCGAGTGTTTACTGGAAACATGTTTGCTTGGAGGGGAGGGTTAATCCTTTTTTCGCACAGAGCTCCCCTCCCTTTCCCCAGGAAGCTTGCTCCTGAAATCGTGTTTTATTACAGATAAATAAAACTGCTAAAATTAGGCTCAGTGAAGTAGCGGGGTTTCTTGGCTGTGCTCTTTCCGCTGTGTGGTCCTTATCTGCTCCAGAGAGCTGCCGCTGGTCGTTAGGTTCCCCTGCGCTCAGAGGCAGCCCGGGTCCCTGTCTCCGTAATGAGGTGCCTGTGCAGTGATTGTGTCACCGAAATCCGGGAATAAACCTCGTAACACCAATGTAGTGTTAAAAGGCAGGCATTCTTTATTGCAGCGCTGGATGCACGGGGGATAGCTCCACCCAACGTGCATGCCAGGTGATCACCAACACACAGGTTATGTAGGATCAAAACATATACATTCATCGTTTTTCTCAGAAAGGGTAGTCCTATGCTAATCATTTCTTGGAATCCATTTCCATATTCTCCTCCCCGTCACGCATGCTCAGTGATTTGAGTCGGTAGTCCTCAAGGGTCTCTGGTGGTCATCAGTGGTCTCGCACCTGTGTCTGCTGGATGACCTTCTTCATGCAGGCATGCGCAGTATCCTTGCTGTGGGTGCACCTGTCCATAGCAACTTACTTCATAAGATTAATATCTCCAAACCTATTGTTCAGTTTGGTAGGGACTGTACATGGAACATAGCAGCACTGTACCTTGCCATGGTCAGTGAGCTTCATTACCTATTACCTTGGTTACAAACTAATTATCTCAACCTGATTCTATAGTTTCTGTTTCACGGCCCCTATCCCACGGTTACAATTGCACCTTGCTCCCGTTATTTCTGCCATCCCAACATCTGCTAAGACTTTTTCAGATGTGGTGAATTCCAGTCTCAAGGTACGCTAACCATTGCTTCTAGCTACCTCTAGGTAAAAATCAAGGCAATGATATTTGCCAATACTACAAAGTAATTCTGGATAGTTAAAAACAAACCTCTGCTTTAAAGAACTGCAGATATACTTTCTTACACCACCTGACCAGAAAGCAAAATGGCAGGTCAAATTTAGTGTAGAGGAAGTGATGTTCAAAATTAAACCAAATCCTACCTTCACATATACACTGGTAGACTCTGAGCTGACTGAGATTATCCCTCAGGACTGATTTTTTTTTTAATTTATTATAATACATAGCTTGCTAAAATATCAACTCAGTGCTTCACGGATGATCAAAAGTAGTTAAATTCTAGAAATTATTACAAGGAAATAGAAAACAAAGTCATGTCAGTATGCCGTTGTAGCAAACTGTGATTCAGCTGCAGCTTCATCCCTGCAAAATCTGGTATATCCGGTGCATCTGGTATACCCCGTACCTATCCCACTGCAAATCTGGTGTACCCCCCATTTCCCCTCATGTAAAAAATGATACCTGAATCTTAGAGAATGGTTCAGGTGGAAACATGGATTAAAAATATATATATATATACACAAGAGTATACATCAGACAAGGAATGATTAAATACATTAGGGGCTTTTCAGCCTGGAAAAGAGGGGACTATGATGAAGGGCGTACAAGATCATGAGCTGATGGAAACACCAGGTAGGGATCCACTGTTTTATCTCTTCCCCTTCCAGAACTTGGGGGCATCAAATGGGGTGGTGTCAGGTTCGAATGAAGGTTAAGCACACTTGCTATACAATGTTTTGGATATTAAAAAGTCTGCATGGGTTAAAACTGAAACCGGACAAATTTATGTAAGAAATACCACAACAGGTGTTAGATGCAAAGGAAATCCCTGAAATGCGGATTCACGGGATGTGAGCGCATTCCTGAGCTTGCTTCCCTGTCCCTGTGTATCTGCTGTAACCAAGAGGTGACCAGACTAACTCAACCTTCAGTCTGCTTCACTCTCGCTGATTTTATGTCTTTTGGGAGTTTATGTCTTTATACTATACTGCCACATAATAACAAAGGACAGTGTCCTCCAGACGAAGGCAAGCATTTCAGTTAGTGGCATGTTTTCCTCTGCAGCAGCAGCTTGGTGCTGAGCACGGCACATCTGGTGCAAGCCTGGCGGCCACCTGCACCAGCACTGCCTGCTCTGATGCCTCCGTGCCATCTACTCAGCTGCCCAAAGAGCTGGAAGGGCCCTTTGAAGCTTTAAATGACCCTCAACGTTCATTAAAAGTAATTTAGGTTCTCTCAGAATTTTGACAAGCCATTGTGTTTCCACCGTGCTCGTTTCCTGCAGCCACGGGTCCAGCATGGAGTGATACAGGCAGCATCACACCTTACTGTCTTGACTGAAGTAGCCAGTGCCAAAATCAGGCTGGCCCAGCTGGAGGCAATGTTTGCCTGAGCCTGGGGTGAGGCTCTGGCTTTGTGGTTAACCTCTGTGCCATGATAATGCCCAGGATGAATCAGTGCAGTATAAATTACAGCATTCAAAATCTGTTCAAGATTAATTCATATTGGCCAGTGAGGCCAGAGAGCTCCAGGTTCATGCAAGAGGCAAGTGATTTTGACTCTAAAATCCCAGATAAGTGGTTGTGGCAGGGAAGATGACAGTGACCACCTGCTCCCCGGCTGGCTGCACATCTGGGTTTCACCAAGCATGTGATGACAACAAACTACCACACTGCCTATATTGCCTTCAGCTACATGGCTACGAGCAAGCAACAAAGCTTCAACTTCCTTAATTCTGAGTGCCAGTTCACCTCATCTAGATTTAGAGGAGACAACCCTTAGTCAGCAGCCTGGTTAAGCTCCCTCAGGGCATGAATGAAACCTACGGACTTGGAGCAAATGTTTCCATAAGCAGGTCAGTCTTCAAAGCCCAGGAATTCCTTCCAGATATTTTTCTTCAAGCCTTTTCCATCATTTTTCCACTTCATGCCATCTGCTTAGTTTCTGTTTGGTTTAGGGGTGGGGTTTTTTTCTGGGCTACAAAGCTACCACTACCTGCTACGGAGAAAGGAGTCCAAAGTCTGGTTCCTGGCAAATGGTACTCTGGTAGCTGGAGCTTTAATGGAAACCACTTGCTGGATCATTGCTACATGTGCGCTGGCTAATTTGCTCTAACTACTTTAAAAAGAGTAATTGATTAGCTTGAAAAATTAACATGATGATAGTTGAATTTTCTTCCATAAGAGAACAAGCCATATCGTATTGCTACTAATATGGCAGGATAAAAAAACTGTACACAGTTCTGGGTGGTTTTCTCACATTTTATTCACACTTTGAATCTGTTACCTCACTGAAAAGCTTCATTGAAAAGATGAGGTTTAAGCCATTGCTAGTTACACTGCATGTGTGGACAAATACAAATTATTTTTATAGAAACAAAGATAGATCTTTGTTGTTTTGATGGGCTGGGTTTCCACTGTGATCTCCCCTTGACCTTGATACTGTACAGTGAGCCCACGCTCTTCCTTTTCCTCTGAAGAGAGCCGCTTCTATGCTTCACTGCATCACCAACAACGGAAAGTGAAAGTTCTGCAAACTCCTCTAAGCCAAGCGAGCTGCAGGACACTTGTCTTTCTCTTCTCCTTTCCTGAGGAAGGGATTTACTGAGATTTCACTCTCCTCAAAGTAAGGGGAGGCAGAAAATGGATAAGTTACGCGGGGTGCTGGATTTCTGCATCCGCCACCAGACTGTTCTGGGTTACAGCATTGTGTCCCTGATGACAGCTGCCAGTGAGCACATCTTCTCCTCTGTGGTGTTCAAATGTCCCTGCAGTTCTGGGAACATGCTGTATGGCTCCATCTTCCTCTCAGTGCCTGCCCTGATCCTCTTTCTGCTTGGCTACATGGTGAACGCCAGGACGTGGCGCCTGCTGACAAACAGCTGCCCTGCGGAGAAGTGCTGCAGCAGCAGCCGCCCCTGGGGAACCTGCTTCCACTACTGCTTTGTGCTGGTGCCGGTGACGGCCAGAGCCTTGGTGGCCCCTCTCACCTGGATCGCGGTGGCCCTGCTCGGAGCCAGCTTCTACGAGTGCGCAGCAAGCGGGAACAGCCTGATACAGAACTACTTCTGTAAAGATCAGGGACAAGAGTGCCGCAAGCTGATGGTCAAAATACCTTGCAATGAGAAGTTATGGAAGAACATATCGAGTGAATTCTTCAGCCTTCAGGCACAGTCCCAGGTAAAGCCTCACCACTCTTCACCCTATGGGCTTCAACCCTGGCTGCTCAATGTATGGTGCTGCCTTCTCTCTCACTCTATACAATTACCAAAGTACACAATTAGCAAAAATTCATTAGCAAAAAAACACTAACAGAAAGGTAATAAGTGTGCATTTGTGCTATTTTCTGGTTTTACATGTTTGCTTGGCAATTGTTTGGTACTGCTATCTACAAAACCTCTTTCAAAGCTGGGCAGGGAACCAGCCTAGAGACCAGGACTTTCCACAGCAAGTTTTCTTCTTGCTTAACTTAGGCATGGTGTGAGTTCTTCTCTTTTTCCACTTTTACCCCTCCAAATATCTCAAACTTTTGTAAGTATGCGTTAGCTGAGGGGAAGCTGAGGTCATGAATAGAGAGAAAGCTGATGATGTCTCCTTGCAACAGAGAACTGGCAGATGAAGCAAATAAGGACAGCTTGTTTGACTATGAATCTCGAGACCTGAAGCTGTTAATAATTTCACACATGTATTCTAGAAGAATAGTTAAAATACATATCTGTCTTGTTAAATTGCTCTTGTGCTGAAGGCAAACTGTATGATCCAAAAAAAAATAGCACTTGTGGGTGGACTTTTTTGTTTGGAGTGAAAATGAAACCCCCAAATTTTGGCAGCATTCCAATTTTGTTTCTAGGTTACTTTGGTCATCGTCTTAACTCCAATAGAAAAATCAGGTTTTACCACTTTTTCTCAGGAAAATATTAAGGCTGGTTAATGGACTTAAGTTTATAAGAGATAATAATTACTTGGATTTTTACAACTTCGTGCTTAATACAAATGCTTATTAAAACAAAAATGTTAAATATTTAGCATGCTGCTCCCCCAAGAACAAGGCTGAAAAGTGGCAAACCCTATACCATTGAATCCAGATAGGGTAAGAAAGGAGCAAAATCAAGGAAAGCTGACTGTTATGGATATTGCAATGAAATCAGAAACAAACCAGTCAAAACCAGAAAAAACATGAGAGCATTTTTATTACTGACCATTATTTTTAATATCCGATCTACTTCCAACAAAATTAAGAACCGAAAAGAACACAAATTCATGTTTCTTTACCACTCAATGTTGTTCACTTGAAAAAAAAAAATAATCAGCCTGATGTGAAAGGGGACGCTGAGAGAGCTCTGCCTGCAGCTTCCAGCTAAGTACCGCTGGTGCTGGAGGGACCAGCAGCTTCTAGGACACTCACTTTAGGTGGGACCCCTGTGACTTATCTGGGGGTGTTACAATCATGTATAAAACAAGAATGAATTCCCATATTCGATAGTCAAATCCATGTCCTGCCTACAACACATACAGGATGCAACTTTTCCTGTGTGCTGTGGCAACTGGCTATTTTTTGGAGACTCAGACATCAGGGAAAGGAAGTACTTCCCAAGAGCGGCTAAATCACAGTCAGCAGGAAGTCTAACCCGCAGCGCCTGAGGCAGACAGGAAGATTCTGTGCCTTCTGTACCACAAATCTGACCACAACTGCAGAAACTGCTGGTCACTAATCTTGCCTTTACAGTTAAGCAAGCTGAGGGAAGAACTTCACCTCTTTTTTTTTTGGTATTCATCCTCAATCCAATTAGATCAGCTCAGGGGTGCAGAAACTGTGTAAGGCTGGCCAAATTGTGTGCATGGGATCCCCTCTTTCCACAGCGAGCAGAGTGTTACAGGCGCTCCAGGGTGTCTTTGCTTTCAGTTTTCATGTCCTTTTCAATGTTAAGTTCTATACTCCTACGTATGACCATGCAAACCCACCGTTAACCTATGTCTCTCTTTCCCAAGCTGATAGGATGGCTCCTGATAGCCTGCATCATTACTCTGGCACTGATTTCAAAATGTGTCAGCCACTGCTGCTCCCCGGTTAGCTACCTTCAGCTCAAGTTCTGGAAAATTTACTTAAAAAAGGAACAGGAGCTCTTTGAGATCAAGGCTAAAGAGCATGCAGCCAGGCTGGCAGAAATAAATACGAAATCCTTTTTTGAAGCCGTTGACCCAGCACCGTTTCAGACTCCCAGCAATGAAGACTGGCGGAAGATTTCATTCTTGTATAGCTTCAATTCGAAAGAGCAGTATTACAGCATGATACACAAGTTTGTTAATACAAACAGAGGCAACAGCCACAGCTTCAGGGAAGGAGCTCAGAATCCCCCTGTTTTAGGATTTGTGGATGAAGCGAGCGCAAACGAATCCGGATTTTAATGAAACAAATCCTTTGCAACACTGGCAATCTTTTAACCCTACTGCTATAAGAATAATCTTATTCTGTGCTCTTACTGAAATCTATGCGAATTGTATGTAAAAGCTGATAGTTGTAACCTTCAGCAGATTTGCTTTTAAATACATTTTATTACTTTTGCTTAAGTACATTTAAATAAATATATCGGTCACGATGGGAGTTTTCATATGTTGTTGTTCATTAAGAGACACGTGTAAAATAATAAGCATCTGCAAAGATGTCAGCACGTACTACGTCAAATTATTACCAAACACCTTAAGAGCATTTGGCAGCTGGAGCGACAACACCAAACCTTCACACCTGGCAGTATCAAAGTGACAAAAGGGAATGGAAGTCTGGATCAGAAATTCAGCTTAGATTATTAGCTCTCACTTAGCAATATATCTTTCAGTGGAGCTTAGAACAAGCTCTAGACTAAAATATTTAGTTTCAGTCAATTAGTTTCTCAAGGCAAGGACTGTATCTTTTAAAATCTGGAAAGCAATTAGGATTTTGGAGCTACCTGTGCATAACAAAGGTCTCCATTTGAATGACTTCAGCTGCTTATCAGTTTGAACAGATGAGCAAAAAGATTCCAGCCATTTTACCCCTAGGTGCTAAGCAGCTTTAGGTAATAACAGTGAAACTAAAACCTTCCATGGTGGTGAATTTTCTTTATCACTGCCTGATCTTGATGACCTTTTGCAGCAGGGCTTCTTAATTAGCCCTTCTGCCCATTTCCTGTAACTCTAAAGCTCTTTAATGGAAAAAAAAAGCAGGGAAAACACACCGACATTAAACTTCCTGTTTCTATTCCATTCATACTGTTTTCTACTTTTTCCTGAGAAACACATCATTATTACAGAGGTTTTTTTAATATATAATTATTGGCAGAGTTACTGAACGCCTTCTTTGCTTCAGTCTTTACTGCTAAGGCTGGCCCTCAGGAATCCCAGACCCGGGAGGTAGGAGAGAAGGTCTAGAGAAAGGAAGACCTTCCCTTGGTCGAGGAGGATCACGTTAGAGAACATTTAGGCAAACTCGACATCCACAAATCCATGGGCCCTGATGGGATGCATCCACGAGTGCTCAGGGAGCTGGCAGATGTTATTGCCACTCTCTATCATCTTTGGAAGGTCTTGGAGAGCAGGAGAGGTGCCTGGGGACTGGAGGAAAGCCAATGTCACTCCAGTCTTCAAAAAGGGCAAGAAGGAGGACCCAGGAAACTACAGGCCAGTCAGCCTATTCTCCATCCCTGGAAAGGTGATGGAACAGCTCATTCTGGGGGTTATCAATAAGCATGTGGAGGAAAAGAAGGTTATCAGGAGTGGTCAGCATGGATTCACCAAGGGGAAATCATGCCTGACCAATCTGATAGCCTTCTATGATGGCACGACCAGCCGGGTGGATGAAGGGAGAGCAGTGGATGTTGTATACCTTGACTTCAGCAAGGCTTTTGACACCATGTCTCATAACATCCTCATAAGCAAGCTTAGGAAGTGTGGGTTAGATGAGTGGACAGTGAGGTGGGTTGAGAACTGGCTGCATGGCAGGGCTCAGAGGGTTGTGATAAGCAGCGCAGAGTCTAGTTGGAGGCCTGCTGCTAGCGGTGTGCCCAGAGGTTAGTGGGTCCAGTCTTGTTCAACGTATTCATCAGTGACCTGGACCAGGGGATAGAGTGTACCCCAGCAAGTTTGCTGATGATACTAAACAGGGAGGAGTGATTGACACACCAGAAGGCTGCGCTGCCATTCAGTGAGACCTGGACAGGCTGGAGAGTTGGGCAGAGAGAAACCAAATGAAATTCAACAAGGGCAAGTTTAGGGTCCTGTACCTAGGGAGGAATAACCCCAAGCACCAGCACAGGTTAGGGGTTGACCTGCTGCGAAGCAGCACTGCAGAGAAGGACCTGGGAGTCCTGGTGGACAACAAGCTCTCCATGAGCCAGCAATGTGCCCTCATGGCCAAGAAGGCCAATGGTATCCTGGGGTGCATTAAGAAGAGCGTGGCCAGCAGGTCAAGGGAGGTTCTCCTCCCCCTCTACTCTGCCCTGGTGAGGCCACATCTGGAGTCCTGTGTCCAGTTCTGGGCTCCCCAGTTCAAGAAAGACAGGGAGCTACTGGAGAGAGTCCAGCGGAGGGCTACAAAGATGGTTAAGGGACTGGAGCATCTCTTGTATGAGGAAAGGCTGAGAGAGCTGGGGCTGTTTAGCCTGGAGAAGAGAAGACTGAGAGGGAATCTGATCAATGTTTATAAATATCTAAAGGGTGGGTGTCAAGAGGATGGGAACAGACTCTTCTCTGTGGTGCCCAGTGACAGGACAAGGGGCAATGGGCACAGAATTGAACACAGGAAGTTCCGTCTGAATGTGAGGAAAAACTTCTTTGCTGTGAGGGTGACCGAGCACTGGAACAGGCTGCCCAGAGAGGTTGTGGAGTCTCCTTCTCTGCAGATACTCAAAACCCACCTGGACGCAATCCTGTGCAACCTGCTCTGGGTGAGCCTGCTGTAGCAGGGGGGTTGGACTAGATGATCTCCAGAGGTCCCTTCCAACCCCTGTCATTCTGGGATTTTGTGATAATGTTACATATAGGGTTTTGGCCCTAGAATCAGTACCTAAGCTACACCTGGATGTCCTTACCAAATACACTGTTTAACTTGATCCTGAAGTGCAAATTAGCATGTCTTGAGGGATTAGGCTTATGCATAACATGGCAGTATAGGTGAAGTTTATATTAACAAACATTTATAGCACAGCAACATACTTAAGAACATTATAAATCCGCAATCCATAATAGCAAATAATAACGTTCTTATCAAAGAACATCTTTGTTCTTTGTTGAACATAAAGTTCAATTTTTCTCTGAAAAGCTTTTTTAGGGAGCATTTTAGAGAGATGAGTCAGATTGTTTGGTCCAGCTGTCCTTTCACTCCTCCCAGAAATCTTCTCTTTCTAGACAGTAAACTCTAACTTGGAAATGATTCAGACAGACAGAGAGGAATCCCATAAAGTTGTTCATTGCAATCATTTTCCAAGGAGGAAGGAAAAGAAGAGCCTATTTTAACTAGCTGAATATAACTAGCTTAGAAGCTTCATTCTTATTATAAACTGGAAATATAACACATAAAGGGAAACCAAGATTTAGTTCTGTATGTAGAAATGAATTTTTCAAAGTATTCTGTCTGTCACAGGGTCACTGACTTGCTGGGTGTTCTTTTCCTTCTAAGAAACTCGATAATAGAGTAACAAGTGCCCAATTTGTTACTTGTGCCTCCAGGAAGCAGGGTTCAGTTAAAAATGTTCCATTTTATCTCTCATATTAAAGACTTGATTTGTTCATTGATGTCTAGAGAAAGATAAATCTACTCTGGAATGTTAAAAATGGGAAGGAAACAATGTCCTGGCGCCATTGCGATCAATGCCAAAATGTTCCTTGATGCAGTGGGGCCAGGCTTTACCTTACAGATACAATAAAATAATCCAGGATAGACTGAAAGCTTCCAGGAACAAGCCATGCCTTACTTCATTCCATGATTAGAAGCTGCAGTGAAAACACCCTCAGAATTCATGTTAATCTCCTCAGCTGGATCTGGGTGGACTTTTGCCACTTTCCATTCATGGTCGCAACTGCCAGGGTCTCATTACCAAAGCTTCTTCAGGGAAGACACAGAGCTGGCACGTCTAATTAAAATCAATGAGCAAAGGCTTCAAGCTTGTTGGCAGTGATGGCAGTCTGTTTTTCATAGATGAAGTGACTTTGGGGGAAGGAAAGAAATTATATCTATGTATAAGGATAGAAGCAGATATTTATTTACTGTTTTTGTATGCAGTCATGTTTGAGTTTTGATTTTCCTCACCTTTATGTAACACTCATATCTTCTGTATGTAATTACATTTATAGCAAAAGAAATTTCACAGAGAAGTTTCAGCACACCTGTGAGTGCTCCATTAACCACCTTCAAAAGAAGGGTGTACACCAAAACAAAGCACTGAGGAACACTTCCGTGACCAGCAGGTCGAGGGAGGTGATCCTGCCCCTCTACTCCGCTCTTGTGAGACCCCACCTGGAGTACTGCATCCAGCTCTGGGGGCCCCAGTACAGGAGAGACATGGAGCTGTTGGAGAGACTCCAGAGGAGGGCCACGAAGCTGATCAGAGGGCTGGAGCACCTCTCCTGTGAGGACAGGCTGAGAGAGTTGGGGTTGTTCAGCCTGGAGAAGAGAAGGCTCCAGGGAGATCTAATTGCGGCCTTCCAGTACCTGAAGGGGCCTACAGAAAAGATGGTGAGGGACTGTTTATCAGGGAGTGGAGTGACAGGACAAGGGGTAATGGGTTTAAGCTGAAGGAGGGTCGATTTAGATTAGGTGTTAGAAAGAAATTCTTTACTGTGAGGGTGGTGAGGTACTGGAACAGGTTGCCCAGAGAGGTTGTAGAGGCCCCATCCCTGGAAGTGTTGAAGCCCAGGTTGGTGAGGCTTTGGGCAACGTGGTCTAGTGGAGGGTGTCCCTGCCCGCAGCAGGGGGGTTGGAACTAGATGATCTTTAAGGTCCCTTCCAACCCAAACCATTCTGTGGTTCTATAATTCTATGAATATGCTACCAAGCGAGACAAGCAAAAATTGTATGCGCATAGGGTAGCTAATATCAGCAAGGCATGGTCAGTAGTGTGGGTCACTATTTTTTCTATTTTTTATTACCTTTTTTCTACCTAACATTTATTTACTTCATCTTTAGAATACAATGGACAAGGTGATCCAGTATAGGAAGAAAATACAAAAACCACTAGCAGCAAAACGCGTGTGCATCGAGCACATCTGCCCAGCACAGAGCCAAGCTGAGAGGAGTGATTGCTGCAGGACCAGATGTACAAGCAGAATACAACATGAGTATGAACTAGCACCCAGCCTAGTCTGCACTCTCATGTCACCTCTTGGCTTGATCTTTTATCTGTGCTGCCCTGACTGGCTCAGACATTTCTGCTATATGTTCATTTGCACAGTAGAAACTGACCCTTCAAAACTTACCATGTTTGAGCAGAAGTAAACATTTCCTTGAGCTGTTTATTCTGAAATACTGAAACCTGAAGAAATGGCTTTAATGTCCTACACGGAGCATCACTGCAAGTGTTTGGCACTGAAGGAAGGGGAGGAAGCCTTGGCCACACCAAAGCCAGTGTGGCAAAACTGCAAAGGCCCCAGGATGACAATAATGGTACTTGCTTTAAAAATGTTGTAACATCCAGCCCCGACTTTGCTAGCTAATGTGTGCAGGCAGAAACTCTTTAAGAGGCCTTGAATACACAGGAGTCAGCCGCCGTGTCGCTGCAGTGTGGTGACTGACACTTTTTAGCTGGTGCAGACCTTGACAGAAAATGTTACCATAGGCGTGTGCGTGCACACACACTTGTGTGTAAGTCTAATGCAACAGAGGTTTAAGTAAGAGAATTGTATCTTACAAAATAAGGACAGTACAGGTTATTCACTGTCAAGATAATAAGAGAAGAGAATATTTGGTAGGATGTTGCTGGAAAAAGGAAAAATGGCCATTGCCTTGTAAAAAGCCTTTTTGCAGTCAGCCAAAGTTGCCACATCTCAGCGAGGTAGGCATAACCACCAAAAACCCCACCGAGGGCTCAAAATCAGGCAAACTCCACAAGACTTTTCAGCCCTGTAAAAAAAAAAAAAAAAGAGCAGGGAAACTTGTTACTGGGTGTAAAGCGTTGTTCCATGTTGTAACTCTTTATTGTAGCAGGTAACAACACCATGCTGGGCTGAGCCCAAGGCTGGGTAATGAATAGCTCAGTTTTTGTTCCGTACAAGTTGTTCTCTTAAAGCTCCATTACACTACGCCACCATTGTACCTCACAATTAAGACAAGCCAAGAGAGAAAGATTATTGTGTGGATTGTACAGCTCTGGTGGGAGTGAACCCCAAGGTATGAGGTGCCCCTCACTCAGCAGAATTAAGAGGTAAACAGACTGAGGGAAAAATAGCAGATAAGGGTACAAATCACAGTGATAAAATCGGAGTTCACTCTGGGCTTCACTGAATTGAACTGAGGGTTTATATTTCAGATTAAAAGGAGTGCTTTGGTGAGAAGAAGGTGAGCTGGCTTTGTGGGTAGGGTACTGCACTAGGATTTGAGACCTGGGATTTGGGATTTTGTCCCACTCTTACCCAGGTATCTTGTGTTATGCTGGACAACATTAAACCTTTCCTGTAACTCGGGTCTCTGTGAGGCTGCTATTTCTGTACTTCTCAGTCATGTTGTGTAACAGAAGTCCACTGCCATGTGGAAGATGTTCAACGCCTGGTGATGAAGGTCAGGTAAGAAGAGACACAAGGACCAGCAAACCGGTTGTGTGGCAATCTCTGAATTTTTATTCAAGTTTCCTTAGGTGAAGTACAGATCCACAGTGACTACACATTAAATATGCCATGCTTTGTTCAGTGTGGTCATAAGGTCAGTGCTCTTGAAGAGCAGACAGACGTGAAAGGACCCATAGCTTGAAGCAACACAAGCATTGCTGGGGTCATCAGATGCAAGGGGCTGAACAGGCATGCCAGCAAAACTGCATTTGGGGCCTGAAAGAGCCATAACAAACCTGCTCCTGCCATCAGTGAAGATGCATCCCTCTCTAGTTTCAAAGGAAGCAGGATGTCTGGTGTGCAAACTGTTACACATCTAACCCGGCAGCTGACAGCAAGATGCTGCATACAGCAGGCACAGCGAATGAATTCATTATTCCTAACGACCAACAGCCAGGGAAATAAAGCATCTCTTAGCAACCATGCTTTCAAACATTACCAACAAACAAAATGGGAAAAGGTGGTCACGTTTAGCTGAAAACAGTTGGTGTCCAAATGAGTATTTTGCATCCAGCATGCACTAAATACCAAGATAAAACTTTCATTGAGCTGAAGAGCATGGTTATGTGAGAAGAAAGGGCAGGCCATTTTCATCTTTGATATCGATATCTGTGTCATGACGATTAACATTGCTCTCCCCCTGCTCTGCCCCTCCTGTTTGCTGCTCAGCTCTCTTCACCTGTTAAATGTATGACTGGTGCAGCTGGCTGAGGGAAGCCATTTTCACCCTGCATGTCTCCTTCAGAAACAAAAGGCGCAAAATATCCCTCAGCAAGGGTTCCTCCCAGTATTTCTTTCATTTATTTCTTTTGTGCCTTCTGTCTTCAGCCTTCCTTAAAAACGTAATTCCTATTTCTGTCACAGAATCGCCCTTCAGCCTGTCCTGGAGGAAGGTAACTTCTGCTGCTAAGTGAACCTAGAAAGAATCAGGTCTGATCAGTAAAGCAAAAAAACGTCCATTTTTTCCTCTTCCTCCAGTATAACAAGCTTTTTCTCTCTCTCTTACCACAAGGGGACCCCCTTTCTCAGGTTTCATAAGAAACAGATTGCCAGATTGTTTTAAAATATCTTTCCCAACTAAGTAAATGAAAAGGAAGTTTATATACACACTGGAATTTATAGCATACATTACCCTTCATTCCAGCGCTTTGCTTTCTTCCAAGAACCTAAATTGTGTACTTTTGTGATCACAAAATTTCCTGGTCACATACTAATACTTATGATATAATACTTTTAATTAGTCTTAGATACTATAATTCTGAGCCTGACGTACATACATAATACTCGTACAGCTTTTGTTTTCTTGAAATACATGACAAATTAGATATTGACAGAAACATAAAGCAGCCCAAAAGTTTTCTTCCAGAAAACAGCACAGAGGCTTTACAACTCAGAGACTTTCAGGTGATGCTCTTTGTGTATGATTTTGTAAAGGTGTTAAATTTAAGAACAAAATTGCTATCTGATACACTTCTGATGCTTTGGGTTTAACATTATACTCATCCACACTTTGTTCTCCCTTTCAGCAGGCGCTGCGGTAACCTGAGAATATTATTTATCGTCGTGTATTTGGAAAGAATCAGGGATGGCTATTACTGGTTATACCTATGCAGGGAAACGAGATAGGCTGAAGGAGCAGCAGAGGAGTCCAGCGTGCCCGCTGGCTCTGCACGTTACATGTTAGCTGGCTCCCCGGTCCCACCTGGCTTTTGCACCTGAGTCCGCCACAGAAGAGCCAGGCAGGGAGGTGAGCGAACCCCTGTGCTGCTCTGCCTCAGGATCCAGGATCAGTCTGGCCCTCTTTTATTGAGATATAGACATTTAATCTGAGAGAGAGATTAAACACTACTAAATTTCCTTCATTTACCTGAGCAAGTGGTTTTGCTTTCCTGTGCCTCTGCATATTGACAAAGAATGGAGAAAACAGATATACACTTCCTTACCATTTCCAAGGCACCTCGAATCACCCCACAGAGGAGGTTACAGTAGCAAAGCGATGCTCGTTCTGCTGGCAGCTCCTCCACAAAGTCCACTAGTGGGTTTTTGTCCAGGATTAAGGAGAATTCATTTCCTGCGGCACTGCTGCAGCTCACACTAGGGGTGACCCCAAGGTACATCTTGAAAGCAACCTGCAAAAGGATGAAACTCTTCCGCTTCAGCTTGTTGCGTGCAAATCAGAGGGCAAACTTTAGGATGCAACATCCTGTAGACAGCTTTATGCCAGGAAAATAGGGGGAAGGGTGAGACAGGCTGGAAAACAAACTAGGTTTGTCTCTTTGGTGATCAGCTTGAGCCAGAGACGCAAATCTGGAGCAATGTGATACTCCAGGGAGGTACAGCAGAAGGCTGCTTATTCTGTCTTTGATGTTCCTACATTTACAACCCCATACAAAGTGGTTTTACTGTTACCACTCGTCTGCTTTCAGTCATGTCACACTCCCTTGGGACCATTAGTGTCTATATTAGGTCCTTCACTACGTTGCCGGCAGCTTTGCTAATCACAACTCAGGAACTCCTGCAACTGGCGAGTGTGTGTTTTTACTCTGATCTCCATCTGCAGTCACAAAACCCCAGCAACCCACCAAGAATAAGACTGCCAAGACTGCAAACTTATTTGATTATACAGAGCATCGCTTGCATTCCTTCTGCTACCCATGAATGTTACTGTAAATGTGCAACATCTGCTCTGCTAGTGGAGGGGTGCCTTGTGAGCACGTTTCTCCAGACAGTGACATCACGGCGTTATCTAGACAGCGCACACGCAGGCAGGCTAGCAGCAGGCTGTCCCTCCTCTGGAGAGCTCTCCCCTCCTACACCACTACAGACTGCTACGACTGAAGATAAAAGTATCTTGATTTTTACCTCTGTAGTGAGTATCAAACATGGATGGTTTCCAAACAATCCTGAAATTCTTTATGAACCAGAAAACCGCTATAGGTTACAGTTTCATGGCGCTGCTGACAATGGGAGGTGAACGTGTGTTTTCTCTTGTTGCTTTCAGATGCCCCTGCAGCAATGAAAACTTCAGGTATGGTTTGGTGTTTCTCTTCTCCCCAGCTTTTGTTTTGCTAGTTATTGGATATTTCTTGAACAGCAAGACCTGGAAACTCTTTACAGGCTGCTGGGTGAATCCCAGAAAAATATTCCCCAGAGGGAATATCTGCCATTTCTTTTACATCTTTGGACAAATCACTTTAAATGCTCTGGTAGCCCCAGTGATGTGGCTTTCTGTGGCTTTGCTCAACGGGACTTTTTATGAATGTGCCATGAGTGGCTTGAAAAATCCTGCCTACTTACAGGCAGTTTGCCGCAACAAATCTGCAAAGTGCTTTGAAGAGCTACACAAGGTAGCCTGTGACAAAAGCTCCTTGCCCTTTTCAGAGAGTGACGAACTGAAACGAACTCTTCAAGCACAGTCCCAGGTAAGAAAAAAAAATAAAGAGCATTATACAGTTTGCACGGCTGCTGCGATTTACCTGTGGCAAATGCTAAGATGATAAACCCATTGGTTTCACATAAACAAAGTTTTGGCATGATGCTGCCTTATAAAATACAAACAAGTCATCTTTTAGTTCAGTTTGAGCTTCCTGGGGGGTCCCACTAACGGCAGGATCAATAAGACAGGATAACTTAAAGCTTTCTTCCTGGATGAAGATTGTTCTAAAGAGTAAAAAACTACCAGATTGTTTAGGATGCTGAATTAACAAATGTAACCCCATTAAAGAGGTCTGTCTTACTAAAAAAATCCATACGACACTCTTCTACTTTATACCATCATCATACTGTAATGAAATCTTAGGTCACTAACGGCAGAAAAATAGTGGAAAATAAGCTTTGTGACGGATTTGTGACTGCTTACATAATATGTTTCTGTTTGCCTTCCTCATGTTCATGATGCCAGATGAGAGCATGTTTTTGTCCTCCTTGGAAGGAAGAAACACTAAAATAAAACAAGCAGAACATGCAAAGCTGAAATTGTATTAGATTTTACAATATTTGTGTGATACAGTTCTGCTTGCTGCCTTGTAGTGTAAATAAATTCAGAGACAAAAAATCAAAACGGGGAGGGGGGGGGAAGAAAAAAAGGAAAGATGGAAAGATAACTGTCAGCAGGAAGGAAAAACGCTCTGTGGAGCCAGCAAGTTTTTGTCAGACAATTGTATCCATATGGGACCATTTCCACCCCAAGAGCCGGGCTTACTTTCAAGTCCTCATGCAAATAGGAGTGGAATGCAGACAAATCCTGCGCTACAGACAAAGCAATTTATTTGAGAATTTTAGAAAGAAATAACAAATAGTGCTTAAGACTGTAAGTTGTATGTATAGGGAACAGCGAAAGACCAGTGACTCAGTTTATAGCATGAGAATACACGGGTTCATTCTCCAAGCTGCAAGAAAGTGAAAAGCTGCTAAAATGAGCAGTTTCCCAAATACCCATAGAAATCATCAGTCAGTACAAAGTGGAAAAATAAAGGAATGCGAAGCTATTCTTCCATACCAGTCCCTACGAGTAATTGTTTGTCGAGCTTCTCTGTTTCACTTATTTCCCCGAGGAAACTTGTTATATTCCCTCAGCTAAATATAGATTTTTATTGGTGGTTATTTTTTTACCATCAGTGCAAGAGTTCACATGAGAAAGGTCGCAGCTCTCCATATCATCATTGTTAAAGCATGGGAAATCAGCTCCAGTTCATATGGGTCTCTCAAACCTAGAAGATTTGTTCCACACTGGAATTTGTTTCACTGGTTGAAAACAAATTTTTCTTTTTTTTTTTTTTTTTTTTCAAATGTTACACATTGCAGTAGAGTAGGTGGGTAAAACTACTGGCTAGGCCAGTGGCACTAGGCCTGAAAAAATCGTGTTCACACCTCTGCTCTCCTTAAAGCAGAACATCCCACGATAACAAATTTCAAGCACATTTTTCCACCCTTTGCCCTGGAAGCAGCTCTTTCCTTTAATATGTTCCTAACAGAATTTTGTCAAACTCTGAAGTTGCTACAAAAAAAAGTTGAATGATGCTGGAAAAGCATATTTCAGCAAAAACAAAGTTCTCTGAAAATACAGCAACTATTTCTAATCAGTGTGTAGATGAATTGGGCTCTATTCCAGTGCCAACACTGACCTGCCAATGCACACGCCATTTCTCCTTTCTCATGCCCTCTCCTCCGAGCATTCTCACAGGATTGGGCAAGAAGATAATTTTAAACCAGTTTTGGCATAAAAATGATTTTCCACTACAAAGGGCTGATTCATCAAAGTCAAAAACAGTTCACAAGAATAGCTTAGATTTCAGTGAACCACCTGGTACAACAATTTGGGGGAAGCTTTTTAAATTTAAGACTACCTTTTATATTCTTGTTAGCTAATTAATGCTACAACAGTTCTAGTTGTTTGGTTTTTTAAAAATTGAAGTCTGAAAAAATGACATCTAAAAATGGTCACAGTTTAAAAGGTTGATCTAGGACAAAAGTTACTTACTCTTTTTGCTTTTGCAGTTTGTCACAATTCAGAATTGTGTCTTAATCCTAATTTTTGCTGGGTAATTTTATTTAATGCTTTCAGGAGATGGACAACCATTTACTATCTAGTGATTGCGATATTTTATTCTCCCTATACACTTTTCCCTTTGTGTGACAGAATTCAGTGAGCAATTCTAATACACTATGTGCCAGATAGTTATAGTTTTGCAATAAACTCTCATCGATGTCCTCTCTAAATTACCCAGACACTACTCCTGCTCTCAGGTCCACTCTGTTTTCTGTATAGCACTATTCAGCCATGACATGATTTGATCGATCATTTAGACTTATCTTAGATTTTTCTTCATACGTGGTCTTGTAGTTGAGTCTGATTCAAGATCGTCTGTCCCTGCACCTGAATTGCAGTTGTGCCAGACACATCTCTTCAGCTCTTGTTACCCCTGTTCCCTTTGTTATAAAACAGAAGGGGGAGGCAGCCAGACTCTAGTACAAGCCAACTTTTCTTGAGGATTTTACCTTCCACTGTAAAAATCAACCAACTTTTGCCTTCCTGAGAGAGAGACATCAAAATGAGCACTACTGAGAAGCCTCAGTCCTGAGGTCTTCTGCTTCCCCTTGGTCCCCATATGGACGTCCTATTAACATTAATGCCAGGCACCGAATGCAAACCGGGATGAGACGCCCGCAGTGGGGTTCCAAGAGGAGCAGCAGGCCCTCCGTACAAACAGTGGTTGCTCTGTTGGATGCTCTTGATTTAAGTAACATTTTCACTTGGCCCTTCCTAACCTGAAACTAATTTCTTTTGTTTTCCCAGATTTTAGGCTGGTGCGTGATAGTTACCACGGCTCTTCTCTCCCTGCTAACCACTTGCTGTGCCAGCTGCCAGTCAAAAGTCAGCCACCTCCAGCTGATGTTCTGGAGGGTGTACACGGAGAAGGAGAAGGAGCAACTGGAGCAGATTTTCCAGCTGTACGCCAGCAAGCTGAGCGAGCGAAACCTGAAGTGCTTTTTTGAGAACAAGGAACCAGAAACAATTCCCCTGCCAGCTTTTCAGGCATGGGAAGATGCTTCCCAGCTCTACTCTTTCAGCAGCAGCAAACAGCATTATAGCACAATTCACAAGCTAGTTGAAGAAGGCCAGAAAGAAATCAATGAGGAAAGAGAGACAATACTGGACTTTGCAGACAGAAGGGAAATACCCTAGATCAAATATATTTTCAGCTTTTTTATATCTTGCTAATATAGCATACTTCTAGCTGGTTCCATCTCTATATTTTTTTCACAATGGCCTCTTTCTTCTTCATCATGTTCCCTCCTAGTTACAAATTTGCTCCAGAAGGATGGAATGAAATTATTTTCCTACGTCAGTGGAAAGCCTGCAGTCCTCCATGGCATTGAGGGTTCATGCTCGCTGGCTCTGGATCAAGAGCTGACAGCAAAAAGAGATGAATAATGACTTCTACAAGAGGGTTTTAACAATACCTTATGTAAAAGGCACTACAGTATGCTCATCCTATGTAAATCAAGAGACGATCATAAAGTAACACCATCTAAAAGATGTGAATATAATAACAGAAGATGTGTGTGGCTTTCTGACAGCCCACAGAAAGGAAAGGTTTTGCTTCCAGCTCATTTCCAGGCCGTTTGCAGGTACAGCATTGTTGTGAGGCACCAGTGGTCACTCAAGGCATCTCAGTGTCTTTGGACTCTTGTTGCACCTAGAATGCAACAGATGGTCACAGTGATCAGCCCTGGTCTTCTAGGCCCTGAGATATCTGCCTGGGACATGGGGCACAGTGAGGTGCCAGGTAATTTTTCAGACAAATCTTACAGCCAAAGTGTAGGGTACCAAGAACTTGAAATTACCAAATGGTTCAGCAGTTTTGTGTTTTTGTTAAAAAATAACATGCTATTTTGAAACATAATATGTTGTTAGTGCTTTGTTACAATAATGAAATGCATCACTGATATTTTGCCTCCATAGAGTACTTGGTGTTATTTTCTCCCACTGAGAATTTCCCTTTGTATGGGTATAAAGCTCCTGTTTTGAGTGCGTTCTGGGCACTGGGTGAAGCCTGTAGAGCTGTGTAATATTGTTTGTACTGGGCCTGCAGCCAGTGTATGACAGAGGGCCTGGAAGAAAATTCCACATTTTAAGACAAGGAATTCATTTTTCTGAATATCTTAGGAAACAGTGTCTGGAGCAAGAGGAACCAGCAGGCAACACAGGTGAGGCGACTGCACAATCACTGCTTCTGACAAATGCGTTTCACCCCACAGCCCTATGCTTTACCTCACCCACTTGGAATTCAGCACGTGGCGCTCACACAGGGTGTCCAGAGCCTTTGCAAACACTGTACAAAAGGAGAACAAAGTTTCTGCCAAGTTTCTTTTCCTGGGGTGACTGGGCAGGCTTTTTGCAGCATTTTACTGCCAGTCTCCCTGAGTCTGCAAAGCATCATATTTTTGCTCTGCTTGAATCAGGCTCTTATCAACAAACCAGGGTGCTCTGCCCAGCTGTTCTCATACTGCACTTCGTCAGCAGAAAAAAACATCTATCTGCATTTACTCTTTTTTTAAAATAAAATCCAAGAGCTAATCCCACTGCTTAGAATTTTCTGTGTGTTTTTGAAGAACTTGTGGTCTTTAAGCAAATGTTTTAAAGCTTTTATCCTAGCTGACCCACTTTGCAGCAGACTTACGACATGTTATATGCCTAAATGTACCTGCTGCAGCTGAAAGCACAGAGGCAACGCTGCCAAAATGAAAATCATAACAGCAGGCATGTCTGACACCATGCCTGGTGCATATGCATTTTTCTCCCCGGGCTTCTCTCCTGGTATAGCAACTATCTAATTTAAGGGTCCATGTCCCTTCCCATTTGTCTGCTTTTCTCTTTCTTTATGAGAGATGCCCCAACATCTACTGCCCAGCCCCATCTCACCCCCTCCCTACATGCAAGAGGAGAGGAGACATCACCTAACAGGATGTCCCCGCTGCCTGGGCCAAACTTCCCAAAACCAGCTTTCCATCTCCTTCCGCACTGGTATCACAGAACACCAAAGCAAGTAGGGATGCAAAGGGGAGGGGACTCAGTAGGATAAAGAGCTAAACAAGGAATATGGGAAACAAGTGGGTTGATGTAAGGATGAGGTCTCGACTGTGATATAAGGGCTGGGACACAGAGGCAAAAGCATAGTTGGTAGAGGGAAGGGTGGGAGGGATCCTGCTTTGGGCTTTTGGTACCCTTTTTTCCTCAGGAGACAGCTCAAAGCTTTGCACCCGAGTAACCAGGACCATCTGAAAGAGGAATGCTTCCCAGCCTGGCCTTCTCCTTTATTGTGGAGGGGCAAAACCAAGGTGGATTCTCCTGTCCTTACCCTACCTTGTGTTCACAGGTAACTCATGTCGAGAGTGCCTCCATCTCCAAGAGCAGGTGCTGAACACGTAAGCCTGGCTGGAGCCTGAGTCTCTCACTGACCCTCGCTCCCAGGGCTGTGTTACTCTAACGGTGCTGTCTTACCAAAATGCCTGTGATTGAATGCAATTGCTGTGTGGATACTGGAATAGTTCTAGAAAAATAGACAAAAATAAAACCCAGCTTGACCCTCTGTTTTTAACTGGAATCTGGTTTTGGCAAGTTTAACTCTGTTCTTCAAGCAGCTATCATAAAAACTGTTTTGTATCAATGTTGTCCCTGAATTAAAGTTCAGCAGCTGCCATGGCAGCTCAGAAAGAGGCAAAGACTATTGTCTACACTATCCAAAACAAACTGGAAAAAAAACCCCAAACAGCAGAATCAACATTTTCTCTTGGAAAATTTAGATTTTTGCGTTAACTCTGATGTCCATCAAAATATGAGTGCACAAATAAACAGGAAACTTCTGCCCAATTCTCTGTGCTTTTTCGCTCAGTTTATTATTTCTTCTCCTCTTAAGAACTCAATTTTCTCATTTAAATTCTCTTAACTCTTCTTCCGCTACATGTCTGCTGCTCCGTCAAACTTCAAGTCTTTGTTACAAAAACTAATTAACTGTGCTAGGCCCTCATATGCTTTCAATTTAGTTTCTGCTGTACTTTGCATTATGGTATGATGAATCTGTCCAAATTCTATTGTAAAAATTTCCTGTGTAAAAGAGAACTTGCATGGAAACTATGCAAAACCAGTAGCTGGTTTGCAATGGAGCACCAAATTAAGGCAAAATTGCAGAGCTATAAAGTGAAAATTGTAAAAAAGTCTCAGCAGAAAAAAATAAGTAGCTAGATAAGTAATTCAATTAATAGATATGAACATATTTTAAAAAAAACCAGGCTATGACTGGACAGAAATTCCTTTAAAACTACAATACACAACTTTTCAGAGGATAAAATAAAGGTCTTTTCAATCTTTGTGACTCCAAAAGACAGGGAAGTAGTATGAATGAGCAGGTTTGAAAGTTGGATCCATAAATCTGTCTCATTTCTATCAATATGAAGTGGAAGAAAAAAGAATATCTATTTAGACATGTACATAGGCTCACCATCAACATGACACCCATATAAAGCAAAATCTTTCTTTTGAAAATGTTACTTATAATTCTATGGGATTATATATTGCTTAATGTCAAACAAGAAATCTGTCCAGTCAAAATTAAAAATGTACCACTGCCCTTTTTCAACGTCTCAACCAGCATCCCACCTCTCTCAAGCAACAACAATAAAATTCATTAACATTTTGCTGGTGCTCAAATACAGTCTAGAATTACTGAAATATTTAGGAGGCCACTATCTTATCAGTCCCTTTGTATACTACTGGGGACTTTTCACTACAAAACATTGTATGCATAAGTAATGTTGCAAAGGAAGTGATAGTACAGACTGTTAAAAAAATTGAAACCATAATTTCAGATGACATAATAACAAGATTAATGAAGGACCAGATTTAATCTGCTTAGAAGGGGAAAGGCAGCCAAAATAACATTTTTGCTAGCATAGTTTTCATTCTTAGTACTTTTCCACAGTCAGTGTTTGGGAAGAGCAAGATGCTTTAAAGGTCTTGCCATCTGTTACTGATTCCATGCACTCACAAACTTTACTCTTTACAGTGCAGCATTTCATTTTTCAGTTTACTGTCTACCACTTAGCACAGCAACCTGCTGTATCCATTTCCTTCTCACTACTGAGATCTGAAAAGCAACATTTACCACCTTCCGAAATTCTGCCAGCTTCTGTCAGACTTTCAGACTGGCCATATATCAATATATAGGCACCTTGTGTGGAAGGACCTCCCATGGGAAGAGGCATCACATTTCTTGTCCTACAGCTCTGGGCTTGGGGGTGACGTGGTTGGGCTTCCCTACAAGCAGCTGCAGAGATGTACGTTTGCTGCGTTCCCGGGGTACTGAGCTTCTACAATAAAGCCCATGTCTCCAGCCACTGCTTTCCAGCAAGGGATACATCCTTAGGCACAGCACTGTACTAAGACAGCTATGGAGCCTGTGAGCCAGCAGTAGCTCACTGAGGACCAGAGGGTATGGCCCAGCCGCTCCCACCTGCAGCACACAGACACCTCCTGGGGCATGGTGACATTGTGCTATAGAAGGTAACATCATTCTAGGATTAGATCTAAAACCAGAAGCTCTTTATTTTTTGCATCTTTTTTGATCAGGTCAATGATGTTAGGGTCTTGTGAGGAGGAATTTTGTAGGATTACAGAGCAAAATTATCACCCTCATTTCAAAAGTAATCCTCAGTTATATTCAGATGCAAATTCTGAATCCAGTCTTGGACATTACTTCTTCAACTGAGCTTTGTTCTTAATACTGACCTCAGCTGGTTTCCATTTTCTTATCCCAATTTGCCAGTGAGCAGAAAGCCTACTTTTACATGACCTATTTTATCTTTTTTTATTCAATCCCGACTGTAAGCATGCAAAGTCATAGCACCAACACGAGAAGTCAGTGAGCAACATGGGAACTCAGTGTAGAAGAACTCACTTTGGCTCATCGTAACTTGGCCCTTCTCCAGTCCAGTATAAGCTAGCAGTAAATCTCAGGCTTTGCAGTCTGAACCAGTGGTGGAAGTTTTAAGCCCTCAGTCACTGCCTTAGGGGCACCTTTCCTCCGGTATTTATTTCTTAATATGGCAAGCTGGCTTTGTACTCCTCATTTTATGTTTTTTCCTTCACTTCATCTCTTTCCATTTCCACGGGGAACACCCACAGCCTGATCTTGCAGACTTCTTTGCTTTCCAAAGGACTGCAGGTAACAGCTATGTTTACCTGAACTGCTTAACTGCCTTAATTACTTTAACTTTTAACTGGTTTTACTCTACACAGTCATCCTCAAACAGATTTCTACCTCAGAAGAGTTAGTGCAGTTAAGTATTTAAGCACTTTCTCTTGGCTGAGAACACTTCTGCTGAAGAGTTAGAGATCATGTAAACAGCTGTGTAATTCTGAACCAACAACTTTAACAGCGTATTTGCAGTTACTTGCTGGGTCATTTTACATATGTTTTGTTGGTATGTGCCTCAGACAAATGTGCTTGAGGACTATTTTAAAATGTTTCGCCAAAGAAATCTGAAAATGCTTTCCATATCCCATTTTGCCTCAGAAAGGTTATACTCCTACTACACAACTGCTCTTTTAGTTTGCTAAAAATAGTCTTTTCAAGAGACTGTGTGCTTTAAAGTTTGTTCCAATCTTTGCAAGTAATTTTATCTCTCTCAGTAAGTCTCTTTTGAAGTACAACCTGCAGAGAAATAGTGTCTTTTTCCTTACTTTGATGGTTAATTTCTCACTGTATTTTGTTGTTGAATCCCCTGTACTTAAGAATGATGGTTTAACTGTATTAAAGCATTTGGAAATAAGAGAATCATTAGGAACAAGACCCAGAAAACCAGGTATCTGGCATATACATGAAAATTCAGAGAAAATTAAGTACAAATACCATCTGAAGAAGAACATAAAAGTGAACAAAAATGTGATTTCGCAGCCTGGTATCATTCTTTTAATGAGACAGTGTATTTTAATACAGTGATTGAAATGCTGCTTGTCTCAGGGTTTTCATTCAGCTGTCCTCACTATCTCCAGTGGATCCTCTACCCCGGCTCAGCTCCTCCAAAGGAGCAACTTTATTATACATCATCGTCATTTGACACTCCAAAATATGCTTTACTTTGGGAAGAAATTTAGTTTCCATTCCTTTATGAGGTAATGGGATCTGGCTGGCTTTTAGTAATGTCACCCGCTTCTGCTTTAAACTTTGGCAGATGACGGTATGTGTGTGTGTTGTGCGCATGTGCACTATATAGCCCTGCCAGCAACAGCAAATGCAAAGAGGTCCTTTCTCTATCCTGCGACAGCCATCAGTTCCTCTATGACAAGCATTTTGGAATGATAACATAACTTCTGTCCCTCCATTTCAGTCAGATCTAACGTAGGTATTTCTGATATGGTTAATGTGAGCAGGTTCACACAGCACCTGATAACATCCACGTACACTTTGAACTAAGATCCTCCTGTATAACCAGCGTATACTGGTGCCTTAGCTCACTGGACAGAAAGCCTGCCGTTTCCCAGTTCTGCAGTCAGCGGTTAAACATAATGCTCACATTCAGCTGATGCTGCTGGTAATTCTGAAGCAATCAAAAAGTATGCCAGGCATATTTTTGTCTCCTAAAATGAGCCAATGGAAATGAATCTCAGTTCAATTAACTGATGCTCTCTTAAGACAAAAGACTACCTAGCAAGCAGTTCTTTGTTATGAAGTGTGGTTCATTTTTCACATTGGGAACGGCCAGGCATATCTTCACTGGCAACACTTCACAGCTGAAAATCATAAAGGATAAAAGGGATCATTCACCATGACCTGAACAGGTAGTAGTCTGAGCTAACTCAGTATCTATGAACTACCACCTCTTTTACAGTGACTCAGCAGTCTAAAGTGGCTGGATGTCCTATGGATTTTTCTTTGGGCTTCCCCAGGAGATCTGATTTGCCCATGGGGACAAAGATACACCTTGAGGAACCTGTGTATTGCCACTAAATTTCCTTCTAGATCTTTGTGGTCTGACAGAAGTGTGAAAGACTACTCAATAAAAGGGAAATTTCCATCAAAGAAAGTGAAAGTACCCACTCTGATTTTATCTTTTTGATTTTATTATTAGATTTGTGGGTAGTGAGGAAAATGTTTCTGTTACTTTCTTACAGTTCTTTTCTGCTACCATTGCGTCTTCCTTTTGCAGAAAAACCTGCAGCTTATTCCTAATATTACCATTTTAAGGTTAAAAGACATCTAAGATAATTATGGAGATGCTGAGGAGATTCAGATGGCAGGAGTAAGAATATCAAAGTTTAAGATCTGTGTGAGATGGTTAAGGCTTATGCTCCTAGAAAAAGAAAAAAGTGAGGGAATATATGATTTGAAGTTCATTAAAACTAGATCATTTTTTGTTGTTCACTTCATTCTCTGGCAAGAGTAGAAGAAATCACCTTAAGCTGCAGCAAACAAAAAAACTTTTCAATTCTTCTAATGTCAAAATGCCTCATAGGCTACTAGGAATAGAAAGATTTTTATTTCAGCTCAGCAACTGACTTTAAGGTCAGTTTAGGTCAGGGGTTGGCAGCCTCTCACAGGTGCTATCCCATTCTATGTTCTCTGTCCTCAACTCAGATATAAAACTAATGCCCATGTGAACCAGTTCTGTGGTTCTGATGACCCTTTGTGGTAAACTTACCACTGTGGGTTTATCGAGACCATCCGCAAAATTCTTCTCTCACTACACATCACATTTTTTGCGTTCTGTTGAATGTTGGCTTTTTCCCAGCCTGGTGTAACACTATGCTACAGAGGTAGAAACTGATGTCTCCTCTCAAGGCCAACCTTTGTGAGCTAGTAATTGATATGAAATTGTAGATAAGGAAAAGGCTGTATTTCACCCAATGGAAGCATGGGTGTGATTGTGGAGATGTGTGGGGTTTGAGAAGACAATCATGATATAGCAGAAAATGTAGGTAACCGATACAGGAGGAGGGAAAAGCCAAGACCATTGAAGCCGATGAAGCTCTAGAGAATGTAAATCTTATTTACCTGTGCAATCATGTCTGCAGTTTCAGAATAACTGCGGCACTTTTTCACAGCTGAACGAGCTAAAAAATCATCAATCAGCCTTACACCAATGCCATATCCCCTAAGAAGAAAACAAAGAAAGTTAACATTCCAAATGGGGAACTTCTTTCCACCTACCATCTCCCTAATCTGCCTCTTGCATTTTCTCAGCAAAACAGCTGCATGTTCCTAAATGAACGGCTTTGAGGATGACAGATTTTGCTGGTCTAGATTCTTCTTTCTATCACATTTTGCAGCACAGTGGGACTGCTGTTCATATAGTCATTTAAGGAACAGTCCTTTAAGCACGACGCTCTTGGCAAGGATGATATGAATGTTGTTTATATACACATTGTCTACACATACATTTATATTTACATATATGAATAAATATTAATTTTAGATATATGAGTATAATATATAAATAATATACAAATAATACACCTGATTAATACTGCTTTGTCCCTAAAAATATGATAGGATAACATAGCACAGGATTTTCTCCATTCCTCTGTGATCCCCAGAGTTCATCTCACAGCCTCTCTGTCAAGGAGACCAAAGCAACAGCCCCTTCAGGTCACAGCATTCACCTCTGGGCTGGTACAGAGTTCAGCAAATCCTGGGCACCCTCATTGTGTAACCGTGGGATAGGGGCCGTGAAACAGAAACTATAGAATCAGGTTGAGATAATTAGTTTGTAACCAAGGTAATAGGTAATGAAGCTCACTGACCATGGCAAGGTACAGTGCTGCTATGTTCCATGTACAGTCCCTACCAAACTGAACAATAGGTTTGGAGATATTAATCTTATGAAGTAAGTTGCTATGGACAGGTGCACCCACAGCAAGGATACTGCGCATGCCTGCATGAAGAAGGTCATCCAGCAGACACAGGTGCGAGACCACTGACGACCACCAGAGACCCTTGAGGACTACCGACTCAAATCACTGAGCATGCGTGACGGGGAGGAGAATATGGAAATGGATTCCAAGAAATGATTAGCATAGGACTACCCTTTCTGAGAAAAACGATGAATATATATGTTTTGATCCTACATAACCTGTGTGTTGGTGATCACCTGGCATGCACGTTGGGTGGAGCTATCCCCCGTGCATCCAGCGCTGCAATAAAGAATGCCTGCCTTTTAACACTACATTGGTGTTACGAGGTTTATTCCCGGATTTCGGTGACAATTGCACCGTTCAGGTGCCAGGAAAACCCAAACAAAATGGACTCACACCTGATCTCTTTCACTTTATCCTCTTATCTCTTCACCTCATTTTTTACTCTTCCTCCACAATTCCCTCTTTGTCTTTTTTCTAACATGTTCTCTCCCTTCATCTACTAGTTGCAGAAAGAATCCAAAAGCTGCTAGTTAATACATAGTTTCGGTACAGCACCACCTTAATTTTGTATTTAAAACATTACAATTTCAGAGAAATGAAATAAAAAAGGATGGAGGTTAATGGAATTTTTTATACAACAAATATTCATTCCTAGCTCTCACACATTAGCAAAGGTCAGTAACTACATAGTGTGCAAAACAGCTATGCCTCCAAGTATTTTTCGAAAAAGGGAAAGAGGTTGACACAAATGTTATGCAAGAATGTGAACTCAACTCAGAAATGTTCTTAGGGAATTTTTCCTTTCCATTTATGTGGATGTTGGCAGTCTCTGCCTGTTTGTCAGAGGCCCTACTCCTTCAGTGAGGCAGCCTGAACTCAATGCGAGTTTCTTACTGATTTTGTACCACGTCTTTGATAAGAACCCAAAAAGTGATCTGATGTCTACTGTGATGACAAGACCAAAAAGCAGTTTTGGCAGTGTGAAGTTTAAAATTGCAGTATGTCATGCATCAGAAAACTATGGAATATTTATTTATTGCCCAAGTATCAATATCAATAAAGTTAGTAAATATGTCATCAGCAGTTAGCAAGGTATGTATTGGTGATACACAAGACTACTTAGATCCTTTTCGACTTTTATGCCTTGGATTTGCAAAGTCAAATGAATAATAAATTAACAAGCAGCTATTTGGCAACTGTACAGTGAAAAACACCCTTCTCACTACAGATTATATATGTACATATATATATATAGAGAGAGAGGGACCTAAGAATACTGTCCCCAACTGTCACAGGTCTGCTAATCTATACGGTTTCTTCCTGAAGCCGAGCTGTTTTCATCTCTTCACAGAAGTAAAGATGGTCATGTTGCTTTAATGAAATCTGTCATTATTTTATCAGGTCTTTATCAGGACAAAACCAAAACTATTTTATAGAAACAGCTATAATAATAAAAACACGAGGAGCAAAATATGTCTTCACATCTTCCAAAACAATCCTTTAATAATTTCTACCATAGCATCATAAAGAAGCCTGTGTATTTTTGAAGTGTATGATTTTCATCAGAGCTGACTGAGAGGTAAATATAAAGTAAGTATCTGAGGGATATAGTCCCTTCTTAGCTTATGAATAAATTATTTTTCTTTTTTCAAATCAATGTGGGTTTTTTATTCACTTCCATAGATAGCTATCGGACTATAGCTTGTTTGCAAACTTTCAGATTAATAGTAAAGTGGTCAGGTATTCTGTCCACTGTGATTGTTGTAAATCCATTTTGCATGTCCCTTTTGCCTGAAAACACAAGCCTTACTCTTCTGCAAAAGATCTTTGTATTTAACCAGCTCAAAAGTTGTTTCTTGCTGATTTTCTGTGCTATTATTTTTGCTGTGATAGTGCCTAGGAATCTCAGTCAGGATGACAGGATCCTATAAACGTAGGATCTTCATTTTCCAAAGCGGTTATCCATGTAAAAATGAGTTCCTCATTGACCATTTGTGCTATCACACTCATTGCTGCATGGTCTTTTAAAGGTGAGAGGCCGGTCTGCCCCTAGATTGAGTGCAGGAACTCGTAAGATAACAGACATAAAGCTGACGGTAACATATAGGTGAACAAACAGCAGTATCAATGAAGTTGAACATTTAAAACAGTACTTACATTCTATCTAAACAGGTGTTGACATCTTCATCTTTTTCATAGTCCTTGCACAGCTGGGCTACCAAAGCCCCATACGTGAGTACAAAAAGTTCTCTGCTCTGCCAGAAAAGGTGGAAAGTGAAAATGAAGCAAACTAGAATCAAATTTTTCCACTGAGCTGCTACTGTATTAAAAGCAAGCAAAAATAACATTCACATTAATAAAGAAACTTTTGTTCATGGGCATGTAATTGCTGAAATCCACAAATCAAGTGTGACAGAAACGGAACTGATCATCACTTGAGTCTCTGTACAGGGATTTTGCTTGTCAGAAATACCATTTCTTGGGATATAGCTACTTTCCTCAGGTGCATTCTTGCATCGTCTAACTGCACATATGTATGCTGGATTGATAAATGCTTTCAAATGCCATCCAGGATTAGTGATAAGCATCTAGTTGCAGGAAGAATAATAAAGGCAATGAGCTGTCAGTCCTTTTACAATAGGAACAATAGTATATCCACTGATATTCCAGTTCCTTCACAAAGCTGTGCACCAATCTGGAGGAAGTTTTCTTCCCACCCTGCCCTGCCAGATCACCGCCATGGCACTGCAGAATTGACTGTATTTAGCAGGAGTAGCAGCTGAATTGACTCTCACTAAACTTCTTGGACAGGAATTAAAGGAAGTGCTACAGGCCTGTGGCATGTAGAGGTGCTTTTCATTTATAGCCTATGGAAAAATAATAGTGAATACCAGTGAAAACAATAGAACAAATCACACAAGGAAAGGAAGAACGGCTTGGTGGAAAGAACTCTTCCTGCTCCCTTTGCATCAAAAGCTTGGAGTTTAATCAGTGTTCCCATTTTACCAAGTCACCGTTCAAAGTCTTTAGTATGGAACCATCTCCTAAACTCACCTTGGTGATAATTCCTGTTTACAATAATATTGCATACTTTGCCAAATTCTCACTAACAAGTTTTTAATGGAGTAAATGGATGTCATACAGGTTCTGTATTATTCTAGTCTCAGCAAAAAGTCTGTGTTGCAATAAGACAAATACCTCAGACAAACTTCAGCATACTCTATCAACATAATTGTATTTATCAGCCACTCTTGCAATGTGTTGGAGTATGTTTTGTCCATAAACTTTTGTATATTAACTTTGATTATATTATATACTTCTATTTCTTTTTCAGTGGAAACCTCTGTCCCCTTTTCAGAAATCGGCACGACATTCTCTTAAAGCCTTCTGGAACTTCTCCACTGCCCCAGTTCCTAGCAAAAATCACCATTCACCATCCAGAGAGCCCAAAGGCTCCACGTTCCTGAAGAAAGATTTGTGTGAAATTGAACCATCCAAGCACAGAACAGAGATCTCCTCTCTGCATTTCATTTAATGACTATCTAACCACAGAGGCACAAAAACTTAGCTGGCATTTCTATCTTTGACCATAAGTCTCTCTAAGCACTTAGACCTCTGCTTCTGAACAGATCCCAGTCTCAGCAACTTTGTGCCAATCTTTCCTAAGCCTGTTCAGAATCTCAGCACTAGGGATAAAGTAAAACCATGCAGTTACGTGCCCAGTGAGCGAGACAGTCACTTTGTGCTCGTTATCAATCTTCTACAGTTGTCTATGTTCTCTTTTCCTTACTAGCAACTTCCTCTCTCTTCAGTTTGTTACATATATGTATACATAGATACATGTGTCATAATTATACTTTTAGATGCCAACTTATTCTCTTCAAAGCACAATACTATTATTGGTTTTTTTAAACCACTGTGGCCTTATTTCTGCATGACGGCACTTTGGTTTTTTGGACTTGTGGTAAAATATTCCTAAACAGTTAGAAATTTTCAACCACAGATAGAGATTCTGAGGAAACTTGCGATCTCAATTTTTCGTATTTAGACACACCACTTCCAGAGAACAAGAAGGATAATAACTCGTATCTTTAATGGCAAAAAATACTCCTTTTTGTGACCATGCAGTTTAAGAAGGCCTCTTGGGAAAATCTTGCATGTGGTATATTTAAAACAACTGCTGGAGCTTTAGGAGAATATTAACATGAAGTGCAGAAAAAGAAGGAAGTTTTGGTCTATATAACTTCTACTTGATAGAATTCTGTGCTATGTGATCAATGGTCAAAGCCAACATTCAAAGACAACGGTTACAGTTTTACTATTGTTTCCCCAAGAATCAGATTTTGGCCTTAGAGTCAGCTGTTGAGATCCTGTGATGCTGCACTCCCTGGGCATAGAAACATCACAACATTAGGAGGATGAAGAAGGACCTCTGCTAGTGCAACATCACCCCCAAAAGGAGACATGGTCTGCCATGTAGGAGGCACACAGTGGGTACCAGGTATGCTGAGGTCCCAGATGAACCATCTCTTCCTGTAACTGTTCATGGGGTAGAGATGTGGCCGGCACAGTTTCTTTTCTCCAAAACAAGAACAGAGTTTTGGCCTCAAGGATTCATGTTGAGGGCAGGACTGTCTGAAAATCATTTCATGTAATAGTCAAGGTAGCTGGAGAGACATCAAGGCTCCTAGAGCAAATCTCAGTATTACTGCTCAAACAGACTCTAAGTCCTATGGGCAGGCTTTTTCATGTCACTGCTAAATAGCTGGAAGCTTGTTGGCAGCTCACAAGGGGGTCCCACTGTAGCCATAAATGCTGTCAGCACCTCTGCTCTCATACTGGCAGCATCATCCCCACCCTTTCAGTACTTTCAGGCTATTCGCAAATATGACTCTATAAAACACATCAATATAATAATAGCTTATTCTTACTCCATGCACAGTTTTAATGACACCTTACAAAAATGTCTTACTATTTTGTGGTTCTCCTGCTTTCTTCCTGGTGGTCGAGACATATTGCTTGTGTAACATCGGACGAACTTGATTGTCGGTTTATGTCTTTTCTTCTTCAGGCAGCATAGTTTTCTCTCAATCGCTGTATTTCCTCTTTCCCTTCTCTAAAGTTTTCTCCTTTCTGCTCTTCCGCCTTTTGCATGAGATGTGTTTGCTGCACTCTGTAATGCTGGTGATGCTCCTCCTATTCTCTACGTGTACCGAGCCCTTTGGGAGGAATTTTATGGGCAACAGATATGTCCCTGTACATAATATAAATAACAGCTCCATCCATAAGAATGATTTGTAATCAGATATGCAGCAGCCATGGGAAGTCAAGGCGGGCAGCCCCAAGAGATTCACAAGTCTTACATTTTTAGGGACAATAAATTCATTCTGTTGTTTGTGTGAGGTTTCGGTGTTTGGAGAGTTAACAAAAGCTCCATCTCTCAAGAATAAAAACACAATTGCAAGATACTGCAGCACAAGGTAATTAAAAATTGATCATTTTCAACTTAAAAGGAGCTATGGTCTGACTGCTTTAGTCTGGTGAGTTACTGTCTGCCTAGGCAGGAGCAGTTCAGGTTACAAGGCACTACTACCACTGTGTTTCTGCAAAGCTGGCATGATAGATCTAGAGCACCCAACTCCCAGAGGAATAAACTGTGTATTAAATTTCAATTAATTAATAGATTTGGTGCTAGAGTACAATTCCAGGTATTTACTACCCCAGATACACAGAAAGCAGCAGATGTGATTCATTGGGGATAAGAAGGATTAATTTACTTTAAAAAATGGTAGTTTAAAGTTATGACACAATTCAGCAACAAAAAATAGCACAGATAAAAGGATTTTCAGCTTTTTTTGTGGAAAACATAGTCATCCTAACAGCTTTCATTTTATACAGAATGAGCTGGTGTCGACAACTTTATGATATAAGCCTCTTCCATTTTTTTCTAGGCACTTTTCTGGCCCTGTAAAATCCAACTCACTTTTATAAGTGAAACTATTGTAGGTACTTCCCATATCTAAATTTAAATAAATTATAAAAGCCAGGCATTACAATTCTCTAGATAGCTACCTGCATTTCTAAATTGAGTCTGAGATGCGTTTGTTTCTCAGATTGTCTCCAACTAGCGACAAGCACCAAATACATCTCTCATTGCAAGAGACATCCCATATTCCATAAGAAACTGTATTGCATTGTGTTTTAAAAAAACAGCTCTAAAAGATTATCATTAGCATACTTTAAATGCAGTGAAACCATCACAAAGCACTTAAGGCTACCCATAAATGAGTACCATTTTATTTATCCAGTTCTGAATATTAGGATGAATTACTTCAGCCTGCATTAGTAATACCGCAATCATGAAGGAACACTGTGGACCAGACAATGCAATGCGTGATGAGAACACATCAGCATTGTTTGGAAAATACATACGTGCACACGTGTATACATGTAAAGTCACACATATAATATGATGTAATAGGTAGAATGTACTATGTTTTGAAAGGTTTGCACAATTGAGAAAATGAAGTTGAAACGGCGTGTCCAAATAAACTGAGGATTCAAATGGCTCCAGTGAGGGAAAGAAGTCACTGGTGGACTGCATCCACATCTTCAGGAACAGAACAAAATCACCTTCTTAATTTTAACTGTCATCTGACTTGCAGCCCTGTGAAAAGAGTAGAGGTTGGCACATATCTGGCACCTGTTTTAAACCTTAACAAAGACTGCTCAGAAATAATACAAGGCAATTTGAGTAGTGAGGAAGTTAGCATCACAGTGCACCTCCCTTTCTCTCATGTTTGTTAGGACAGGATTTTAGCCTTCAGCCCCAAGAAGGCTGGTCTGGCACACTGCTTGAGCATTAGACTACACCAGTTCTCTTCATTCCCATTAAACTGAAAAAAAACCCCATAAAACTCAAAGGATCTTCTGAAGTTCAAAAGCATGGATAAAAGTGTGCAACAGCACCCTATCTCTTAAAGTGGACTGGTTATTGTGGGAAAGCTGAAACCTGTAGAGACAAGCACATGGTATCTTTAGTAGTCCAGTACCTAAAGATTCTCCCAAACATGAATATCCCAGAGCAGAGTGCAGTATGAATTGTGGAGTCAATAATGAATTAGGTGTCAAATGCCTAAAAAAATACCCAAAAAAGTTATTTGAGCCAAAACAAGAATACCCTTGCCACAAAAGATGGGTGACCGAGTTAGTAAAATACAGGATCAGGTTTTTGTTTGCTTTCCACCTCCAGCTCAACAGCTCGTGTTAAATATTACACTTGTAGAAAACTGAATTATTTCAAATTGCAAGAAGGTAGGTGCTGGGGGTTTGAAGCTACATGAAAAAAAAGAACCTGAACACAGGTTTCCCACATCACAAATGAGTGCTTTTACTCAAAGCCCAGTGTGGCTACTGCTTTGGCCATGTTTCAGAATGAAGCAGTGCTGTTGCTGCCACCTTGCCTGTAGTGCCCTGCCTGGGAAATGCTTTTAGCATGACCTGCTGAAACTTCCTTGGTTAGGTTAGGCATCTCAGGAACTGTTCCCAAGAGGGTGTTTTTTGATTCGGGTGCATACTTTCTGCTGAAACTCACCTGCAGGCACCTAAAATTTCATATAAATTTGCCTGTAAAGCACAGCTGAATTCTGAAGTAAAATATGTAAGTTAAAAAAGAATCATCAACAGGTTTCTATCCTTCCCTTAATATAAGCTTATTGATGATTTTCTCATCAGTGCTTGTCCTGGTTAAGGGGAGAGGAACTTCTCCTTTAACCAGGCCAAAGCGACCATGAAAATGACTTTGCAGCTTAAAGCCAACCTGGGACCCAGCAGAATGCAGGACGTGGGCAGTGCTCCCCTATGCTCCCACAGGAAATCTGTCATGTAGGTACTTTCAATGTATGCTTTCTAACATACACAGGCAGGCTTGACATCCATGCAAAATGTAAGTCAAAATGCAGTTAGAGGAGGTGCAGAACATCAGCCTTTTGACTGCTAACTCAGTGATGAAAATATTTGTGCAGGACCAGAGAGACCAGGGTTCAGTCGCCGCCTCCAAACTTTACAGAAGGAACCTTCAGATGGAAAACAGAAGAACACTTCCCTCCTCTCTACTTGTTCCTGGCCATTAGATGACAAAATCCTAGTCTTTTTCTGATACAATAAATACCAAAATCCTCTCTGTGGGGGAACTAAGTGCAACTGGTAGAACTATGGCAGGAAAGCTGCAGAATATAGCTTCTTCCTACCACAGTCACACCAAATGACTAATAACAAGTGAGCTCTTGGTAGAAAGAGATGAGTGAGTGAATTTTGATTAAGTTAGGGGGAGAAGGGAGCTGAAACCCATCTCTCCCTTCTGCCACGGCTGCTTTACTTCAATAAAAAGCAAACAAGAAACAATTTGCAAAAATAGCAAACAAAAACCTATTTGCTTGTGTATGGGAGGATACGAAGGTGTAATGTGTCTTCCAATAACCAAGTTTTAAAATAAAATGACAAACCATTCTCAGTTCTCCAAAAATCATTATTCTCAGAAGTGAGGTTCCTGGCAGTGAATTCAAGCTGACAGAGCCCTGCAAAATGACAAGCAAAACCATGGCTAAGGTTTGCCTGTTTGCCTCAGATGTCAGCTATAACTATCTCTTTGCCTCAGAGGCAAGCTGGCTGTCACCTCAGGTAGTGGTGTTTTGGATCGGGTTCAGTCCTAACTCTTCCTGGGCATCAGATAAAGACCCTAAGTGTCTACCGCAGGACTCTGGGTTCCTCTGCAAAGGCAATACTTAAAGGTTTGACGTGCTGCCCAAGCTCTTAATTGGATCCAACCCTGTAATTTGTTCCATAATAGGATGAGCCAGCAGGACTGTTTGCAGCACAGCATGAAAGCAAGTGACAATGCAGCAGTACAAAGTTGTTTATTGATTGTATAAATTGCCTCATTCAACAGCCTTAGGCTGACTATGAATATTTCAGTGTTGCACCTCTCTTCAGTTTCACATCTAATGTGTTTCTTGAGTAAATAAGCGAGGCTCAGGAAAGCCTTCCTCCCTTAATACAAAATAAGTCATGGGTTCCCAAAGAAAGCTCAGCAGCAATCAATTGGAGATTTTAAAATTAACTGAGGCATAATGGAAGACTCTTATAAAACACATCTTCAAAATAATTCTGTAATAGCTTGATGGGTTTATTCCACTGAATTTAAAGAAGGTAATTTTTTTCAAAATATAATGCCACTAGTACAAAAAAAAGTTATTGAAAATCCTGTGATGCTGAAAGAAAATGAAGCTTCAAAACGGCCGTGTTTGGTTTTTGTTGTGCTACTACCCTGCCCAACCAGCCAAGAACTTGACAACAAGTTCCAGAAAAGCTGTAGCAAAGTACTGCTGGATGTTTCAGCATGTTTCTCTAGTGCTTTTAATTTTGTGTAATAGTGTCACATAGTGACATAGGACCTCATTCACAGATTGCAACTGGGATGAGGCAAGCAGACTTCACCCTAACAGTGCACTGGAGCAACAAGGTCTAGCCTAGTAAACTGGCAAGACGTGGGTAACATACCATTCATTTGTATAGCAGCTGTGAGAGTGTCTCTGTCATCCAAGCAGATACCATGGGTGCTAAAACTACTTTTTGAGCTGAAAATCATTATTAACAACGCTCTCTGCAAGGGGAGAGAACAGGCTGTGGAGTCAGACACTGTTATATCACATGACCAAGTCCACACATCCTGGAGACAGCCATCTGTAATGGGAAGACAATTTTCCTCATAGACTTTCTGGCTATTTTTTTTTTTCTGTTCTTGGTAAAAATGTTTATATTTTGACTTCTTAGAACTTAAACACAAGTATTTGCATATTCAGATCAGCCTAGGGTATGCAATGTACAGAACTACTGGGTAGCTTGATCATAGACAAAGCGCAACCCAGAGAAAATCATCAGGAGTGAAACATTTTAAACTAACCTCTGTTTAAGGCTTGATTTGTCAGAGATGCTGAGAGCTCAGATCATACATCCCAATATTCAGCCAGCTCTGGAAATGTTTAACTGAAAAATTTCTATCTGCCTCTGTCCATAGAATGGGACTGACGATACTTACAGAAAATTTTAAAACTTGTAGTCACAAACATGCTATATAAATGCCAGCTAGTATCATTAGCATGTCTGAAGCTGGCTTGACACTGTGTGAAGCTAATAGATTACACATTACCAAAAAAACCACCTTCTGATGGAAACATTCAACACTGTCAGGAAAAGAGACATGCTAGCTTCTTGCCACCTACAGGTGAAACACTAAAGTCCTCATGGTCCAGCAGCTAACTCCATCTCAGACTGGTGTTTGGACAGCAGACTCCCTGAGAACCAGAACTGACATTAAATATGAACAGAATTGGGATTCCAAGCCTTGTACAACTTAGGGAATCTCTTCTGGTTTTATTTTAAAGTTGAAGCATTTTAAATTTTAAATGCTTCATTTTTTATAATCAGTCCACTTGACAAGGCTTTGGTTGTTTTTGTATGAAGAATAGTTGAAAGATCTACTTTCTTTTCTTCCTAGTCCCATACCATGTTTCTGCTAATTGCTATTGATTAGCAAACAGCTTGCCAATTAACCCTGACAGGGTAGTCATTGGTTTGATGGCATTACATGTCATCCAAAAAGCAGGGAGAATTTATTGTTAGTTTCAGACAATTAGCAAGAGGCTGGCAGAGCTCACAATTGCCTAAAAGCTAAATGTTCCAGAACCACTGAGATAAATTATTGAATCAATTAAAACACATGATTGGATGTCTGTAAGTATATTTAAAGCTAGCAAACAAGCTTCTAGCTGTCATGGAGTAGAATCAAAAATTAGCAGGAAGAAAAAAAAAGACTAGCAGGGGGGTTTTGGGGTTGGGGTTTTTTTGTGTGCTTGGGTTTGCTTTTTTTTTTAAGCTGTTGGAGTTTGTTCTGTTCTAGTCTGCTATTAATATTAGTTAAATATAACTAAAAGCTAGTATTGACTTAAAGCAAAAGCATCTGGTAGAGAGTAAGATCTAAAATGACTTTCCTTCCAAAGTGGTTAACTTTCCTAAAAGGCAAAGAGGTTGTTATTGCTAATGCTATAATTGCAATATTGACAATTGGTGGGCAGCAACTCTTTTCTTTTTTTACATTCAGCTGTCCCTGTCATGTTGGGCAGAACCTTATCTATGGACTGGCTTTCCTTGGAGTTCCTGCACTGATCCTTCTGGTTGTTGGCTATGCCCTGAATAACCAGACTTGGAGGCTGGTTACAGGCAAAAGGTCTCCTCTTCAAGAACAGACTACACCAAACCGGTTGCTGCAATGCAAACTGATCTGCTTTGTTTTGTGCAGCATCACTGGGAGAGCACTGGTTGCTCCAGTAACGTGGCTTGCAGTCACCCTGATAAATGGCTCATATTATGTCTGTGCTGTGAGTGAGTATGTCTCTGTGCATTATTATGAAGCTAACCCCAATGTTACTGCTAGTGAACGCAGAAGGATATTGGCTGTGTTTCCATGCAGTCAGTTAGTTCCTCCAGAGCTGACCCGGGCAAGAGATGAAGTGATTCTCCTACTCCGATACCAGTCACAAGTGAGTAACTCGTGTTGCTTCTGCTGCCTGCAGATCTAATGATGAGAACTAGAGCTAATTCAGCAGGCAAAATGTTAGGATAAAAGAAGATCAGTATCTTCTGCCTTGAGTGCCAAATCTCTGTGTGTTTTGAAGCCTCCTTTGTTCCTGTAAGTGGAACTGAGCTTTAGGTATATAAATTACTATGTCTGGTTGTCCTGTTTGCTACCTGCTACTGGAGGATATAGTCTTCCTTGCATAGTATCTTGAAAAGTACTGTTGAGTAAGACAAATGGAAGTTCAAGAGCCAGGGAGAGTATGAAATTTCTTCATTCAAGTGTAAGAAACATGTGACTAAGGGGCCCAGGCTGCAAGAGCTCCACATGAACCAAATTAAAATCTTGGGTTTAGATCAGACTCAATTCTAAAAGCTTACATAGTGGTTAAATAATAGGGGGAACATTAAGTTGTCACTTCAGAGAAAATGGGTTTTAAACAGGCTCTAAGCTAGGAATTAGATGACTTCTCACAATAATAGCTGTGGAGGGAAAATCCTTAACAAATTATACAACAGAACTTCCTTAAACTTGACAGAAGAAAGTTGACTTTACTACATGGCTACCTCCAGTAGGCAGGGACTGGGTTTGATGGCAACAGACCCTTACCAGGCTTACACCTTGTTAACCTACTGATTCAGGAAAAGCAAGTAAAGATCATCTTACAGATTTTCTGATGCTCAGAAGTTACTACTGTATTTTCAGATGTAACAATATATCTTTCTTTTCTTTTTCTTTGTAAGGTGGCTGGCTGGCTTTTGATTGCTGTGGTAGTCATCACTGTCTTCCTGTCTTACTGCCTGGCAAGCTGTTTCTCCCCACTCAGCTTTCTACATTTCAGATACTGGAGCAGCTATGTCCATAATGAGCAGGAGCTCTTTGATGAAGCAACAGACCAGCACTCCAGGCTCTACGCTATGCAGCATGTAAGGAAATTCTTTGGCTTTGTCCCAGGGAGTGAAAATGTAAAGGAAATCCGCATCCCATCTCTCAGAGAGTGGCAAGCTATCTCTGGACTGGCATTTCTAAAACGAGTGGATGAGGAGCACTATGACTACAGCCTGCTCCATGACTGGGCGCTCAAGGAGTCTGTAGATGGAAAATACCTGAAGACTGATGAAGACCCTGTGATCAGAACACAGCTCTGAGGGTCTAAGCCCCCACCAACACCTTGAAGAAAAGGAGGAATGTGTCTAGCTCCACACCAGACCTGAGCTGCTCTGGAACTTTCTGATGCCTTATTACATTGATATATAAAGTACGTGAGCAAGTACATCTTGTTAACGTAGTCCTTTAGCACATGCTTACAGGCGCCTTTCCTGATGGTATCTGACTCCTGTGGGATGTGATGTTCTGCATCTACATTAGGGTGGGCTGGTTCACGCTGCAGCTTTCTGCTTTCTAATACTTGTGCTAAAAGGATGAGTATGTACTTGGAGAGAAAGTTATTCCCTAATGCTTTTTCTTTCCTCCCATTAAAAAAAATCTTTAAAAAATAATAGCTGGGCTTTGATTAGATCCTATGAGTCAGTCCATTCTGTACAGAGTGAAAGCAGATATCTAGCTTTGTCTTAGTGACCCCTAGCAGAAATGCCTTATTTCTCCTCTTCCACATCTTTCTTATTATGTAAAATATACTGAACTAACCACAAGCTAAGTCTGTGGCTACAGGAGCACAGAAGAAACATATGGGGGAAACTTCAGCAACAAAGGCTGAGTCTAGATACAGCAAGAGACCTTTCAATTCTGGTAAGGAGATAAAATGCCTACTGAGGGGCACAGGATGGAGGAGTGCAATACATGGAAAATAGAGTTCAAATGTATTCTGGCTGAAAGCAATAGCAAGGTCAGTCTCCTGTTCCTTTTAGATAGACTTCAAAATCTCTCAGTTGTTTGTGTGCTTGCCTACTGTACAAACAGCAAATCAGGATGGGAAACAAATTGCACTCTGTGCAGTAAGGTTTGCTTTGCCTGTGAAAAACTTACAATTTAGTGCTATGATGTGATGTTACTGCACCTCATCTCCCCTCTAACCCTCTGTGCAGATGTTTCTAACTCTAAGGGGGGAAAAATGCATACCATAGTTTTTCTTAATGCTTCCTGTATTGCCTTGCCACGTACACATGTGCTACAAAGCTATATGCTAGATTATAGAATGCTATCTGCTCTTAATAAATGACCCCAGAGTGCTGAAGTGGAAAAATATATTTAGTACGTATTACTAGAAAATGCAGGAGACAGAAGTAAGTTCAGTTGCAGATCATAGTAAATGCGTTTAGTCTTGAAGATTTAAACTTCTAAACAAAAGGAAGCACTTCAGCAAATGATGTATGTGCTGAGTAACTGGAGAATTATGCATATTTTATATCACTAAAAAAATTCTTACAAATTCCCACATGTGTATTTCATTTGAATCCTAAACTTTCAGCTGACAGAACTGCACTCCTTAGGAAGCAAAGTACCTCTGTTATAAACACAATCTCTAATTTATCTTTAAAAATCTTTGGTGGTGGGTTTTTTTAAATTAAGTAAAATGGAACACCATGTGTAATCTGGAATATGTGCAACTGATTTGTGTATCTGAAAGTTTTGGCAAAAAACCCCCTATGCTGATGTCTGAATCCAAACAACAAAGTAGCACCTGCTGTCTTTATTCCATGTGGGTTCTTTCCACTTCTTGCCTTGTTTTACAGTACCACTATAAAAATGATGCAATGTTTGTGGTTGAGTGAGCTGTCAAATTCTTTTAAATTGCTAAACTAACTTTTAAATTAAACTGTTTTCTGCTTTGTCCCAATTACTATTTGCCCTGTAATTTTTTTATAGTTTATAATTTAAAATACAGAGTGGAAGTACTAGCTGTATCTGTCATTGTGAAGTCAGCCTGCCAATATACAAATAGACTATCACCCTGTTAGCATATATTAATCCATAGTACTAAATACAGATGCAGTACTATAGGTGATTTGGTGTATTTCCATTCACTCCTCTGCCTCTGAAATGTGTCATGGATCAGTAGTGAAGGCATGGTTTTCAAAAGAATTCATGATTACAGAAAAATCAACGAGTTGTCTCAATCAATGAGTGAGTCTAACTGCACCTGCTAAAACCTGAGTCACCTTACCCAAAATCAATTTAGAATTGCAGCTTGTTCACTTGAAGTGAAAATTACTGTCTTTACATTCATGGTAAGTTTTCTGGAAACCCTGAACTTGTAAAATGTACCTGAGGGAAAAGTGCTGGCCCTAAGCACTGGGAACTGATGCACCTCAAAACCACTTTGTATACCAAGTACCCATCAGGGTCTGCTGTTGTTTAACCCTCAACAGTCTTAAATTCATCCTTGCAGGTAACTCCCAAGTATGGGGGCTCCCAATATGCCTAGCTGTGATGACTCTTGTTCTGCACTTGCACAACAAGCTGCCTGTGCGATGCAACTTCTGAAATCAGTGTGAACGTTTCCCAGAAAGTCTGCAGGTGCTTTTTAACTCCAAGCTGTACCACCAACTGATTTCTCCACCTGCATCAAATGAACCTCCAATTTCAGGCTGAAATGGCATTCAGCTGCCTCCACTGCACCCTTAAGCCAGTCTGAGAGCAACAGTTTTGAATCCTTCAGTTTGCTGATCCCTATAAATTTTCAGTGAAAGAATGGAAAACAGTGAATACTAGCCTAACAACAATGCATTTTTTATAGTAACGCTGAAGCCTGCCTCTTTAGGTGGGAGCCTACATACCTTCAGAAGTCTAAGAAACACGGCCTGACCGCCTCACCTATCCAAAACACTGCAGGGGAGGGGAAGCTAGAGCAGGTGTGCTGCAGATGACGAAGACAGGATTTTTCTAACACGTCAGGTACAGATGGGTAAACACACCACGTCCGTTCTGCCCAGAGCTGAACGCTAAGCAGCGAGGACTAGAATTAACTGACCAGAGGACAGCGCACTCGATCGCTCTTTCCGAGGGCAGCCGAAACCCAGCAAGGATAACGACTCCTCCCCTCACAACCGCCCACGCGCCTACCGTTAGCTCAAGCGCGGCCGCCCGCCTCACGATGCTTTCCTCCCCTTCAGCCCAAAAGCATCCACCGCCGATCGAGGGCGCGCGCGTGGACGGCGCTAGGCATGCTTAGCCGATGACCGGAGGGGAGCGCGCAGGCGCGGGTCGGCGGTGAGCGGCGGGGGGGCCCGGGTCGCTTCGCGGTGCGGGCGGCCCATGGCTGTTGGCGGCGGCGGCGGCGGGCGACGATGACCGACTACAGTGAGGAACAGCGTAACGAGCTGGAGGCCTTGGAGTCTATCTACCCGGACTCGTTCACAGGTGAGCCGCGGCGGCGCCCGCGCCTGGCTCCGCCGCACGGCCGCGGCGAGCCGGTATGAGGGAGGAGCGGGAGGCCCCGCCGGGCGGCAGCCGCCCCCTGCGCCGTGCCGGCCCGGGCTCCTTCGGGTGTCCCCTTACTGTTAGCTGCAAGGGTTGGATATTTGTCGAGGTTTGGGGTTTTTTTGTTTTGTTTTACTTTCCTTAGGCGGGAAAACCGAAGCGCTCGGTGGCGCTTCTCGCCCAGTACGCGTGGGTCTGGGCGGCTGGCGTGGGCGATGCCGGCCCCGGCGGTCAGTCACGCCGTGGTACAGCAGCCCAGCGGGGATCCCCGTTCCGGTGCCTGAGCCCGCGTTGTGGCTGGTAGAAGGATGTTCCTTGGATAAACCTTTCAAAAGATGCGGCCCTAGGTGGAAATCGGGGAATGTGTCGACCAGTCTTCCTTTTTGGGGGCAGCCTCTCACAACCGTGAAGCACGGGATGTTTTGGGGTACTTAAAGGTGCCGTTTCTTCTGCAAGTGCATTGCCAGTATCCGCCTTATTCCATTGCGGATCTGTGGTGGAACAAAAGCAAACTATAATTCCCAGGTGCAGTATGTTATAGTGCTAAAACTTTCATATGGTGGATACCTTGGTCTTCAGACTTTTAGGACTTCCTAGTTACCATAAACAATTAAGACCATGCTGGCTAATCTAATGTGATTTATGGTGCTCAGTATCCAAAGAATTTTAACAATGAGAAAAATGGTGCATTGCCTGTTTCCTTCCTGCACGGTATCTATTCTGCTCAAGGTCCCATCATATCTTACTTGACAGTAACTTCATCACGCAGACATTTACCCAGTACAATTTGTCGATTGCTTTAATGTGAAAATCTTTTAGGTTCTTCAGTTTTATGGTAAAGGTATACGAATTGATCTCTGCTAGCTGAGGATGCTGAATCACTTATTGTAATATACTTTCATACAGCCTCTATTCTAACGCTTATTATGAGTTATCTTTCATTCACGCAATGCTTTTATGCCTAAAAGAAGAGGGAGGAGAAAAGATTGTAGTAGTATGTTAGCAACTGGGCGAAATTCAATTAATACTGTTAGACCATATATACTAGATTGGTCATAGGTTATAACAGTAATACAGAGCAGTCCTTATTTGAGAATATAGTCTGTGACCCACAGTTGTGCTAAGAGGTTTCTAGTCTGTGAAACTTTAGATTACGGGGCTTGCATTTTGTGTGTGTCTATAGAGCTGCTTGTTGTTCGTCTTCTAGCTGCCTCATTCATGCAATTTCATTCTAGTACATTACTTGGGTAGGACATTCTTGAAGGAAAGCACTGTGTATTGCTTTTTTGTTTTAAGAAGCATTTGTTACATTAAGCTGTCCTAAATATAGAAATAGGTGCAGACATACTGTAAAAATAGTCCAGGGTCAAGAGTGCACTCAATGCTCATCACACATATCTAGCACAATAAAGCAAATTAGCTTTGGGAGCTTTCTGCACACATTCAGTGTATTAACATAAGTCATTTGATAGTAGGTAGGTTTGTACTTTTTGGAAAAGTGAAACTACCAAAAGAAAAAAACTTTCAAAAAGAAAAACTTTTTGATATTCTTGATGCTATATGCTTTTATTCAAAGAGCACTCCAAACATCAGATCATGTGGAAGATAGCTGCTAACTGAAAAGTATTTATTAATAGGGTAAAAGGCCCTTAACACTGTATCAATAGCTTCCTTGCTTCATTAAATCCTTGAGAAGTTCAGTTTTAATGATGTGAAGAAGTAGTTGTCTGATTTAAGGAATCTGTCTCTGTTTTTTTTCTTTGAACAGTATTGTCAGAAAAGCCTACAACTTTCACAATCACTGTGACATCTGAAGCAGGAGAAAATGATGAAAGTAAGTTGATTGCGTCTTAAACGTATATAGGAGGAGTTTCTGTGTAAGCCTAATTCTGTTGTGAACAACTAGATATACCTCCATTTAAGTCCTCTTAGGGGCCTGATCCAGCAGGCGTTCCTCAGAAAGTGTAGGTCAAGAGTTCTGGTATTCTGTGTTTAGTTCACAGAAATGTTGCACTCTCTCACTCTGGCTACTTTCTGGCATGCTGAATCTCAAATGCTTTGCCTGTAGCTTCAAAAATAATGGGTTGCCATTCCCATAGGAGCTTACAGCCATGTTGTGAGGTGATTTATTTTTATCCTAGCAACTGCATGTATACCAGCCACATGGGAAAGTCAAGTCTGTGTATCATAAATATGCAGCCCTTAAAGCCCAGAACAAAGAGCTGTGAGTCCCAAGTCCCTTTGTATTTTTTGGTATCAATGGTTGCACGGGCTTGTTCTCAGCAAGTCTTTCTCCAATTAAGTTTGAGAGCTGCTGTTCTGGGTTACTGTATCAGAAGGGAAAAACTGCTTCTGTCTCCTTCAGTTTTAAAGGAGAAAGTTCTGCTCAGAGCAGGTGTCTATGTTGAAGAGACTGCTGGACTACCAGAGCTGTGAGTCTTGAGGAACTGAAGGAAGGCTTCTTCCTGCTATTCTGGCAGGATGTGTGAAAGGAACTTGATTCTCTTTTGCCTCCTTTCCATGTTATCCTAGTTCTGGGTGGTTTCAAGTTGAGTGTGTTCTCCTCTTTGCTTATTAACTTGTACTGGACATCGTGTCATAGAATCATAGAATGGTTTGGGTTGGAAGGGACCTTAAAGATCATCTAGTTCCAACCCCCCTGCCATGGGCAGGGACACCCTCCACTAGATCACATTGCCCAAAGCCTCATCCAACCTGGCCTTAAACACTTGCAGGGATGGGGCATCCACAACCTCTCTGGGCAACCTGTTCCAGTACCTCACCGCTCTAACAGTAAAGAATTTCTTTCTAACATCGAATCTAAATCGACCCTCCTTCAACTTAAACCCATTTCCCCTTGTCCTGTCACTACACTCCCTCATAAACAGTCCCTCTCCAGCTTTCCTGTAGGCCCCTTCACGTACTGGTAAACTGCAATTAGATCTGCCCGGAGCCTTCTCTCCTCCAGGCTGAACAACCCCAACTCTCTCAGCCTGTCCTCATAGGAGAGGTGCTCCAGCCCTCTGATCAGCTTCGTGGCCCTCCTCTGGACTCGCAGCCCAGGACATGGTTGGCTTTCTGGGCTGCAAGTGCACACTGCCAGCTCATGTTGAGCTTCTCATCAATCAATACCCCCAAGTCCTCCTCCTCGGGGCTGCTTTCAATCCATTCCTCGCCCAGCCTATAGTTGTGCTTGGGATTGTGCCGACCGATATGCAGGACCCTGCACTTGGCCTTGTTGAACCTCATGCGGTTCACACAGGCCCACCTCTCTGGCCTGTCAAGGTCCCTCTGGATGGCATCCCTTCCCTCCAGCATGGTGACCACACCACACAGCTTGGTGTCGTCGGCAAACTTGCTGAGGGTGCACTTGATCGCACTGTCCATGTCGCCGACAAAGATGTTAAACAGCGCTGGTCCCAGTACCGACCCCTGAGGAACGCCACTTGTCACTGTTCTCCACTTGGACATTGAGCCGTTGATCACAACTCTTTGAGTGTGACCATCCAGCCAATTCCTTATCCACTGAGCCAATTTAGAGACAAGGATGTCGTGTGGGACAGTGTCAAATGCCTTGCACAAGTCCAGGTAGATGATGTCAGTTGCCCTTCCCTTATCCACCGACGCTGTAACCCCATCATAGAAGGCCACCAAATTTGTGAGGCACGATTTGCCCTTAGTGAAGCTGTGTTCGCTGTCACCAGTCACCTCCTTATTTTCCATGTGCCTGAGCATAGTCTCCAGGAGGGTCTGCTCCATCATCTTGCCAGGCACAGAGGTGGGACTGACTGGCCTGTAGTTTCCTGGGTCTTCCTTTTTTCCTTTCTTAAAAATGGGGGTTATGTTCCCCCTCTTCCAGTTGGTGGGAACTTCGCTGGACTGCCAGGACTTCTCAAATATGATGGAGAGTGGCCTGGCCACTTCATCCGCCAGTTCCCTCAAGACCTGCAGAGGCATCTCATCAGGTCCCATGGACTTGTGCACCTTCAGGTTCCTTAGATATTCTCGAACTTGATCTTCTCCTGCAGTGGGCGGTTCTGCATTCTCCCAGTCCCTGCCTTCTGTGACCTGGGCAGTGTGGCTCAAGCATTTGCCAGTGAAGACTGAGGCAAAGAAGTCATTGAGTACCTCAGCCCTCTCCATATCCTGGGTCACCAGGTCACCCGTTTCATTCCGGAGGGGACCCATTTTCCCTCGTCCTCCTTTTATCACCTATGTCCTTGTCATATGATTTATGGGGAGCCCTGGTACCCAACACAGACGATGATACTCCAGCCAAGCACACAGAATTTAAAGCCTTAATATACTGAGATTCTCTCTAGATCTGTTGTTAGGACTCCTCCTTGTTTTGTCCAACTTTAAGTGGGATATGAGGGAAAAGAGATTACTGCTTCTGTGGTACAGTAGGTACTAGAGGTTTTCCAGTACTTCTAAAGACCTTTCAGACATTAATAGCCTGTAATAGTTTATGTAAGGGTAAACGTCATCGTCTTAATTTCTCAAAACTCTTGTGTTATATTTAAATCTGTTCATGCAGTTTTAACATCTGTGTAGGATGACTGTTCCTTTAAGATAAGAATACTTTATATTTTAAAATCTTTAGGCTGCTGATGCAATAGAAAAATATACAATCAGAGCTATATAAACTTAGCACCCGAAGAATATGTTTTGTTTTTTTTTATCTTGTAGCTGTCCAAACAACCCTTAAATTTACCTATAGAGAAAAATATCCCGATGAAACTCCACTTTATGAAATTGTCTCACAGGAGAATCTTGATGATAATGATGTCACAGACATAATAAAACTACTAGAACAACAGGTAAGGAAAATGGGATATCTCAATTCAGCTTGATATCACTTCACACTTCTCTCTCAAGTCAGTTGTTTCCTGAGGCATGTGCTACTGATTTAAAACATGTTCCATATTGTAAGGACTGACTTTGAAGTTTGAGTTTGGTAAATGACATTATTGAGATAAATTATGTTAATGAGGTAAAATACAGGACTAATTCAGTGTGCACAGGTACAATAATGAAATGGAAGTGCTCTAAGGCTTCTCCTTTTGCAGTTCTAGCTTACGGTGAATTTGTTTAACTGTATATGTACTATTTGTGAAAATAAACCACTTCAATTTTATTTGGAAAGATTAAAAAATGCTCCACTGATTCTTTTTAATAACACAACTATTTGGAGGGGGAGAGGGAATATCTCTTCAGCCTTTGGGATCACTGAGGGTGCATTGTAAAGGAATGAGAAGGAAACACTTCTTTTGTTTCAGGAATTCTTGACAAGTCCTCCCTGTCTTAAAACTGCCATAATATCTTCAGTAGACTTTCTTTTCAGTTTACTTCATATAACCTTCCTTCCATCAACTGATGTTTTCTGGGTAACTCTCCCACTTCAAAGGGGCATGTAATGGGATTAAGGAACAAGCCATTTCAGGAGAACAGAGGTTCTGAGCATCTGTTGTCTTCTAAGATTTATGATATTCAAATCTTGGAGTTGTATTCCTGCTATAGGTTTTGTTTTATTCATGAAAAAGTGTTCCTGATGTCTGTAATAGGTTGATAACCTGAACATAGAGGTCATCAGTGGTGTTTTGCTGCGCACCCATTTGGGAATAATTTTAACTGGCCAATTGACTTGAATTTTGCGGTGTGCTTTTGAGATTGGCACAGAGTGCTTCAGCTGTGTTATCTGCATTTGCACAGCATACTGCTTTTTAAACTTATTTATGCATTCAGCTGCTGGAGGTTTGAGGCTCTCCTGTTTGAGGTTGCGTTCTTTGTGTTGTAGGCAGAAGAAAATTTAGGAATGGTAATGATCTTCACTCTAGTCTCAGCAGTACAGGAGAAATTAAATGAAATAGTGGATCAAATAAAAACACGGAGAGAAGAGGAAAAGAAACAGAAGGAAAAAGAAGCAGAAGAAGAAGAGAAAGTATGTAAAATGTTTTCAACTAAAAATTTCCTGGTTTTTTTAAATGAATGGGTTTGATGCAGGAGCAATTCTCGATTTCACTGGGAGAGGAACATCTCTCCCAAAGTTGATGTAATTAAAACTTGAGGACTAGAAGATTCTTTGGTGCGCTTAAGTGATTTTTTCCTTCCCCCCGTTTTCTAAAGCAGTCTTTTCAGAGATGTATTGCACGTTCACAATCCCTTCTAGCATTACTTCCTAAATCAGGGGCAGGGATTTTTCCCAGATTAAATTAAAGTTGCTATAGCCAGTTTCTTGTTTGAAGAGGCAAGAGGGGATGGGGAGCAAAAAGGGCTAGAATGCCGCATACAGGCTGCATGGTCTAAGGAAGTCTCTCCTCCTTGGTAGACTGGGTAGGGTAGAAGCAGTCGGACCAGTCTTCAAGATCTGGTTTGTCCTCCCTGCACGTGTCCTTTCTACCAGCCACAGTGGAATAGTTTTTCCATTCATAGAGTGTGCTGTGATAAGTCCAACTACTGAATCTTCACTTTCTTCCTCAGAAATAGCTAGAGGGTGGAAGGTTCAGTGGTTTTGAAAACAGCAGAAAAAGAGCTGGAAAACAAGAACCCTTTTTTTGTCTCAACAAGATAAAAGGGTTAGTGTATTTTAATTCAGTGTAGATTGCACTTAAGAGTTGATAAGAAGCGCTGCCTACTTATGGATAACCTGTATTAGTGGTGTGTTGTTAACTATTGCACTGTAAGTCCAAAAGTAGTACACGAGGTTTTTCCATAAGAATTTCCACCTTGGTACAGCTCTCTGAAGGTAAAGTCCCATGACAAAAACAGGAAGAATGCAGGGGTAGGATTAATTTCTTAGAATACTTCACAGCAAGCAGCGCTTCTGGAATATTGTAATTTAAATAATTAAGAGAATGCTCATTTTCACTTGTAGCTTTGCAAGTTGTGTTTACAGCCTTGTTTTCTGTTCTTTCAGCAACGTTTTCATGGCACTCCTGTTACCATTGAGAATTTCTTAAATTGGAAAGCGAAGTTTGATGCAGAACTCCTAGAAATAAAGAGGAAAAAAATGAAAGAAGAAGAACAAGCAGGCAAAAATAAATTAAGCGGTATGATTTAAGACTGGTCCTGATGTTTTTGAAATATTACCAGACTATAATGACAAGCCTAAAAGTGATTTTTACATCGAAAGATGATGGTAGTAAATAAACTCTTACTGCAGTATTTGATTATTGTCCTCCATGTAGCACAAAATCTTTCTGACTTTATTTCAGATTTCTACTTTCTTATATTTTTTTTTTTTTTATTTTTTAGGGAAACAGCTGTTTGAAATGGATCACAACCTTGACACCTCTGACATTCAGTTCTTGGAGGAAGGTAAATTCCTGTTTGTTTCCATAACTGAAAGACAGTGACTTCAGATAGGTCAAAATTCCTAAGCAGAATCTGTATTATACTTCTGACTTAACATCTTACCTCAGTATCGCTTTTACATCGGAAAAACTTTGAGACATACTGTTTTGCAGATCGAATGGAAGTGACTTTTAACTTCTTTCAGAAACAAACAACATTTTCAAGATCCTAAAGCATATTTATTTGCAGTTTTGAGCTTGAGTTGATCTAATTTCTGTTGCTTCTATTCAAGTGTTTAGACTGGAAGCAAACCCAAACAAAATCAAAACAAAAACCCCACAACTAAACCCTGCTTTTTCTTTTTTTCTAATAGCCAGCCTTCCTACCCACAGTTTCAGTCACAGATCTTTGAAGTTCTGTCATCTTCTCTGTGAACCTCAACACCAATAGTAAACATGAGACCCGCATGGCTGAGTTGAGACCTGCGGGTCAAACTAAAGGGCAAGAAGGAAATGCTCAGGCAGTGGAAGCAGGGACAGGGATCCTGGGAAGAGTATAGGGATGCTGCCCGGTTGTGTAGGGATGGGGTCAGGAAGGCCAAAGCGCAGCTGGAGCTGAACTTGGCAAGGGGACGCAAAGAGTAATAAGAAGGGCTCCTACAGGTGTGTCAGCCAGAAAAGGAAGGTCAGAGAAAGTGTACTTCCCCTGATGAGCAAGACTGGCAAACTGGTAACAACAGACAAGGCGAAGGCTGAGGTACTCAACAACTTCTTTGCATCATTCTTCACTGGCAACCTCTCTTCCCACACCTCTCGAGTGGATGGACCACAAGACAGGGACTGGGGGAGCAAAGTACCTCCCACTGTAAGGGAAGATCAGGTTTGTGACCACCTGAGGAACCTCAACATACATAAGTCTATGGCACCTGACAAGGTGCATGCCAGAGTCCCAAGAGAACTGGCTGATGTAGTTGCCAAGCCACTCTCCATGATATTTGAAAATTGTGGCAGTCAGGTGAAGTCCATGGTGACTGGAAAAAGAGAAACATTGCACCCATTTTTAAAAAGGGTAGAAAGGAGGACCCTGGGAACTACCAACCTGTGAGCCTCACCTCTGTGCCTGGGAATGTCATGGAACAGATCCTCCTAGAAGCTGTGCTAAGGCACATGAAGGACAGGGAGGTGATACAAGACAGCCAGCATGGCTTCACCAAGGGCAAGTCTTGCCTAACCAACTTAGTGGCCTTCTATGATGGAGTGAACTACATCAGAGGACAAGGGAAGAGCTATGGATGTTGTCTATCTGGACTTCTGTAAGGTCTCTAAATTTGGAGAAATACGGATTTGATGGATGGCCTGTTCGGTGGTTGGGGAATTGGTTGTATGGTTGCATCCAGATGGTATTGGTCAACAGCTCAATGTCCAGATGGAGATTGGTGGCAAGGTGTCCCTCGGGTCCATATTGGGACCAGTACTGTTTAATGTCTTCATCAGTGACATAGGCAGTGGGATTGAGTGCACCCTCAGCAAGTTTGCCAATGACACGAAGTTGAGTGGTGCAGTTAACACGTCTGAGGGACAGGATGCCTAGACAAGCTCAAGAAGTGGGCCCATGTGAACCACATGAAGTTCAACAAGGCCAAGTGCAAGGTCCTGCATCTGGGTTGGGGCAACCCCCAGTATCAATACAGGCTGGAGGATGAAGGGACTGAGAGCAGCCCTGCTGAGAAGGACTTGGGGGCGTTGACTGATAAAAAGCTGGACATGAGCCGGCAATGTGCGCTTGCAGCCCAGAAAGCCAACCGTGTCCGGTGCCACATCAAAAGAGGTGTGACCAGCAGGTCGAGGGAGGTGATCCTGCCCCTCTACTCCGCTCTTGTGAGACCCCACCTTCAGTACTGCGTCCAGCTCTGGGGGCCCCAGTACAGGAGAGACATGGAGCTGTTGGAGAGAGTCCAGAGGAGGGCCACGAAGCTGATCAGAGGGCTGGAGCACCTCTCCTATGAGGACAGGCTGAGAGAGTTGGGGTTGTTCAGCCTGGGGAAGGGAAGGCTCTGCGGAGACCTTATAACAACCTTCCAGTATCTAAAGGGGGCTTATAAGAAAGATGGAGGCGAACTTTTTAGTAGGGCCTGTTGCCCTAGGGGACATGGGGTAATGGTTTTAAACTAAATGAGAGTAGATTTAGGAAGAAATTTTTTACATTGAGGGAGGTGAAACACTGGAACAGGGTGCCCAGGGAGGTGGTAGGTGCCCCATCCCTAGAAAGATTCAAGGTCAGGTTGGATGGGGCTCTGAGCAACCTGATCTAGTTGAAGATGTCCCTGCTCATTGCAGGGGGGTTGGACTAGATGGCCTTTAAGGTTCCTTCCAACCCAAACTATTCTGTGATTCCATGGTCTTGCAGGTCACATTAAATCCTATTTACTTCTGTGCAACCCAGTTCTTCTTTGTGGTTTTATGCAGGTTTGTCTATTATCTCACTGGAAAAAATAACTTAATGCCAGCTGAAAATTTCGTAAACGTGCCAAAAGATGTTAAACTTGGAAAATCTGCTGGAGATAAATCAAATCTACTCAGTCATATATCTATTTAATTTTCTGTACTAGTATCCTAGTTTAAAAGACTGATTTTGAGTTAAAGCAATTCTTTAATGTAGCTGCATTACCTACTGTATGGCAAAACATACATGCAGAAGAGTCCAGAATTTTCTCTGCAAGTAACAATTTAAAAAAAACGTTTATGAACATCAGTGAGTATGTACTCAAAATGGCAGTCATGGGGGAGTTGAGTTTCTTTTAGAGGGCGTAATATAACCTCGTCTTCCTCCAAAATGCCTGAAGTGAAGATGAGTTGTTGATAGGGCATTTGGCTGTCTCAAGGGAGGAGTGGACTTCTGTATTTGGGCTCTGTGCCCAAATGACTTGGGATTAATGTGTTAACTTTTAGTCCTGTTGCTATCGGTGATTAAAAACTCCTGTTCTTATTGCTGTTTGCATTCTATCATTAATGAAACAGGTTACTGACTGCAATTTAATATTACATTACTGTGTAATAAGTAATACTAATTTTTACAGCTTAAATGGGATGATGGCTTTATCTTTTAGATGGAAACTTGTTATAAAGGCTCTTTCAAATCCAGTGAAAGGCCAGAAACTTATTGGGTGGCCGGAAGATGTCGCTGTTGATGCACGCAAATATAGTAATAGTCCTCAAGCCTTATCCTTAGGTCACCATCATCTCTTTCAGAAGAAAATGTGAAAGCATGCAAAGCTTTATCTTGATTTTAAAATTTAAATCTGAAAACAAATGTATGTATGTAGGCATATAAATGGTAAGAGTTTTTTTATAAACCCTCTGTGTTTCTGTGGCTGTGATAGTTTTAACTATTCCAGCTGTGAGGTGCTGAGCTCCTACTTTGACAGTACCTGGGAGAAAGGATCTCTGCATCTGGGAACTATAAATGTTAATTTCATTCTTCCAATGGATTCTGAGGTCCCATGGGACATTTCTCTTGACTGGGTTTTGGTAGGAGGAGAAAAAGCTTCACTTTAGCTGTAAAAAGATAAAACCTTTCATTTCCTTTTCCATATCTATTTGATATATAAAAAGCCTAGTAAGTTAACAGCTACCTACATTGAAAAATGAATATGAAAGTGTTGTGTGTATTGTTGTTCAGGTACTGTTTTCCTACGTGCATGAAAATAAATTATTTTTCTGTTCTTTGCAGCTGGAAACAGCGTGGAGGTTGATGAATCTTTATTCCAAGAAATGGATGATTTAGAGTTGGAGGATGAAGAGGATGACCCTGACTACAACCCTGTTAATTTAGATAGTGATTAGACTTTTTTGAACTGGCTGTGTTGGACATATGTATGGAGAGGGGGATAGACAGGAAAGCCACAGCATCTGTGGTTTTAGTAATGTGCATTGGTTTTCTTTTTTTTTCTTTTTTCCTTTTTTCCAAAGAAAAAACCAAAATATTTTAAATCCAGGAGAATGGTCTTCTGATGACTTTCATCATAAATAAATTTACTTTAATATTTCACGTGAAAAATTTGAGGAATATTGATCTGTCTGAAAATGCTATTCTATTTTCTCTTATTTTTTCCTTCCCACTTTTGTAATTGTCCTTTGAAGAGACGTGACAACAAGCAAGAAGGAAATATGTTACAGCAAGTGCCTACTTCTGAAGGCTGAGCAGCTGTTCTGCTATCTTCCACCTGGGATATACATGGACAGCTTTGGTGAATAAAAAGGATCACATACTATGCAGTTATTTTTTTATTTCTTTCTTCTGTGGAATTTTATAATGCTTCAAGTAATGGTCAGTTCTGGTGCCCCCACTTCAGCTGTAGATAGGCAGCACTAGTCACCTTATAATAAGGCGTAGCCTTATTAAAGTTTAATGGAAACCATTTCCATACTATTGCCATAGTTGAGGATAGTAGTTTCAAAATGACTAGTTCAAGTCCGCAGGAAAGAAATCAGAATGAGATGAAGTCCTCTTAAAAAGTTTGGCTGCTTTGTTCAGGGAGGGTTTTTTTTATTTTGAACTTGTGCATCAATGAACTTCCATGGGAAGAAGGAAAAAAAACCCCAAAAAACCACAATCCCCAAAAAAACCCCCACCAAACCACCCTAGGAAAATTAGTTTGCTTTTGGCAACAGACTATGTTAAAGCACTATCAGTGGAGTGCAGAATGCAGTACCGGGATTTATAGAGTGCTTATAGGTTTAATGTAATGGATATTCTTATAGGCTGCCAACCGGATATGTCTAAAAAGATTAGCAAAGCATACAGTTAAGCTACACATCAAGTCGTGGATGTTAACCATCCTGCAGAGTTGTTTATGGAGCTAATAGCTTGATGTTAGACTCCTTTACCCTTCCCACCTCCAAAATAACCTAAACCACTTTGAGAACCGTGGTGTTTAAACATGCTGTGTTTGCATCAGCTGGAAGGATGACAGTATAGATGAAGAATAGAGAACCACCAGGCACCTCAATGATTAATCAGTGTGCTGAATTTTAAAATACTGTTAGTAGACTGCCTTAACTGCACCAGCTTCAATCTTTGAAGAGAGTTGCACTAAAGTATCACAGTGCTTAGAAGAATAATAAATATATGAACTTCAATATTTGGAAATTCCATATTCAAAGTGAGATGTTTCATTCTGGAAATAATTTAATGGTGTATAAGATTCTCTGCTCATATTGCTTGAAAACATCTGTTTAGGAGGATCTCCTTCAACATGTTTCAGTAGTCCTTTCTTTTTCTATCCAAGGTGAATGAGTTTCTAGTAGATATAAATAAATGTTTGAGTACCCTGTAAATACTTTTATAAAATAATTGTGCCTTTGTTCCTACTGTCCTCTATTTGATCTTAATTTTGGCTACTAAAAACTCTAGACAAGTAATGTATGTTTCAAAGCAATAAGCAGGATCTGTGTTCCAGCAGAGTTACCAAATATATTTAAAAATTGTGAACAAATGTGATATTAAATCTGACTTTTCCAAAGATACAGTTGGATCAAAAGCTTCATAGTGACTACATCCAGGTTCCTGTGTAATCACTAGGATGTTTTAAAATGCTCTTCAGCACTGAACTTACTTTACTTCTGGTATGTCTCAATTCAGCTGCATAAAAAACATTTAACTCCTAAGGCTGCTTTCTATTTTCAGCTAGGTATGTTTAAAACTGGCTTTTTTTCATAAAAGGAGTGAATTAGTTCTTTTTAAATCTGGACTGAATCCAAGAATGCTGTGTAGTCTGTGCAAAATGTGGTAATCTGAGAAAATTTTCCAAGTGGGTTACTGATGAGACTCATCTACATATGAAAAAAAGTTTCTTGTTAATGGTATTTAATAAGGTTTTCTAGTCTGTTTGCACACTAACATATTTATTGGTTTTCATGCAGAGGATGTATAGCTTAAAAATGTTAAAATGATGTCAAACCATTTAAAATGTGAAAATGTGTTTTCACTACATCTTTTATTTCAAAGCAGAGGAAATAAGGGTTGAAGTGACAAAAAAATGCGTAAAGTCTGTTCCTCCAAGTCTTTGGAACAAGTTTCAGTGACTCAGTCTGAACTTCAGATTTGTTTAGCTTTGTTAGCAGTTAACATCTGTGAAATAAAAGGGAATTTGACTGAGAGTGAGCTCGGCTTTGTTTGCGTGTTTTAGTTTGCTGAAATGGACTGAGAAAAGGTTTTTTTGGTGGAAGAAGTCTAGGTGAGATATTTAAAGTTAATTTACACACTTTGGGTTAGACTGAAGTCTAATTTGTATTAATCTAATAAAATTCCACCAATAAACTGATGAAATTTTAGTAATTCAAAATCATAGTGCTGACAACCTTGCTTGTATCTTACTTTTATCTCTCAAGACCAAAGCATACACTGTAATGCATGTAGGGAGATTATTATGAGTTGCAACATTGCACTACCAAAGCTAATTTAGTTTTGATCATGCTGAACTTTATGAATAGTTGGTGCCTGAACTCTATTAAAATTCAGAGGGTGGTGCCCACCACATCAAGATGCTGTAGGAGTACAATCTCGGGCATACCGCAAAGCCAAGGATTTTGCATCCAAATTATGACTGTCTCATGATCTGCTTTAAAGCAAACAAAACCTAGTGGTGGTATATGTTTGGGGTTTTTTCCTTTCTTTTTTTTTTCTTTTTCTAATAGGGCAGTGGTCAGAGTATTTTGGCTACAAACGGGGAGCTTGAAGTACAATTCCTGTGGGGTGAATCATAGAAAACCAGGTTGGAAGGGACCTCAAGGATTATCTGGTCCAACCTCTCTAGGCAAAAGCACGGTCTAGACAAGATGGCCCAGCACGCAGTACAGCTGAGTCTTACAAGTGTCCAATGTTGGGGAATCCACTGCTTCCCTGGGGAGGTTATTCTGATGGCTGATTGTTCTCAGTGTGTAAAATTTTCCTCTAGTGTCCAATTGGAATCTCCCTGGGGTAACTTGCACCCATTACCCTTCATCTTTTCCATCCTCTTTGTAGACACCCTTCAGGTACTGGAACATGACAATGAGGTGACCCCTAAGCCTTCTTTTCTCAAGGCCAAACAAACCCAGTTCTCTCAGCCTTTCCTCATATGGCAGGCTTCCGAGTCCTTTGACCATCCTGGTGGCCCTCCTCTGGACCCGCTCCAGCCTGGCCACATCTTTTTTGTATAGTGGGGACCAAAACTGAACACAGTATTCCAGGTGTGGCCTGACAAGCACTGAGTGGGATAATGACTTCTTTATCTTTGCTGGTGATGCCCTTGTTGATGCAGCCCAGCATCCTGTTGGCTTGCTTTGCTGCTGCAGCACACTGTTCACTCATATTGAGCTTGTTGTCCACCAGGAACCCCAGGTCCCTCTCCACAGAGCTGCTCTCCAGCCGGGTAGATCCCAGTCTGTGCTGCACTCCTGGATTATGTGCAGGCATAAGATCTGACACCTGTCCTTGTTGAACTTCAAAAGGTTCTTGTTAGCCCACTCTTCCAGCCTATCTAGGTCTTCCTGCAGAGTGTCTCTCCCTTCCGAAGTGTCCGCTTCCTCACTCAATTTGCTATCATCCACAAACTTCATCAGGGTGCACTTGATCCCATCACCCAGATCACTTATGAAGACATTAAACAGTGTTGGGCCCAGTATCGATCCCTGGGGGACCCCACTTGTGGCGGGGTGCCAGTTTGAAAAAGAGCTATTTACAACCACCCTCTGGGTGTGTCCTGTCAGCCAGTTCCCACCCACCACAGGGACCACTTGTCTAGACCATCACACATTGGTTTCTGTTGGAGGAAGGTGTGGGAAACTTTATCGAAAGCCTTGGAGAAATCCAGGTAGACAACGTCCACCACTCACCTCACATCAACCGAGCAGGTTACTTTGTCATTGAATCTTCAGTCTTTCTTCTAAGAGACTTAGAACCATCAGGCTGCCTCCAGTTTTTAAACTGTGTGGTTGCTGAAATAAATTCAGAACTTGTTGGACCAGACAGTAGACTGTGCCTGGATCCAAGATGCTGATGCCCTTAGATCCTGAGAGAAAGAGCTGTTGTGTGAGTGCTCTCTCTTGTGCTGCAGAATCTGACAGGGCTTGAAATACTACTTTTTTGGGGGGTTGTTTTTTGGGTGGGTTTTGGGTTTGGTTTGTGGTTTTTGTTGTTTGGGTTTTTTTAAGTTAGCCATTCAGTGCTTTGTAACTTGATGCGAAGTAGGAGGGAGAAGGAGAGCAAAGAGGCTTTTCAGGTTCAGTTCTTTGACATAATTGCATTTATTGCCATGAACTCAATTTTACTTTCTGCACTGCATGCTTATGAAATCTGCAACTGATTGAGTCAGCTGATACCATCGGGCTGCGGCATAATGTAGTGTGAGGTTTATGTGCCTTTTATTACTATGCTGGGACTTCTTGTTATTGGAAAAAACGTAAAGATCAAGGTCCTACCTGTAATCAGGAGTTCTGTTTGTACTTACGGAAAACTCAGCAAAAGTCCTGTGTTAGGCTTCTGACTTTGAACTAGTTTTACCTTTTCAGTGGCAAAGGTAAATATGTACAGGTGGAAAAGGTCACTGGTCCCCTTGTGGGAAGTCCAAACTCAGAGGTCAGGGGATGTAGTGGTTACATAAGCCACATAAGGGTGCTTTGGGTTCATTTTGGTTTGTTTGTTTGTTTTTGTAATTAATTTTCTTGTATTGGGGATGCAAAGTTCCAGAAGGAAAGGTGGTCTGGCTGTACCATTGAAGGACATGGAAATATTCTCCTTGTAGGCTAATTATATGAGGTCACCTTGTGCCTAATAGCAGCTAACAGCATGCTGTCCATGAAGTAATTCTGTTCAGGAAAAAAGCAGGTACAGTGCATCAGAAGGCTAAAATGGGTGTATTGAAAATGAGAAGAAAGAGCTAGTCCCTTGGGACCAGTGATGGAAGCAGACAAACAAGCAAGCCAGTATGTGAATTGGAAGGATTTTTTACATTTTTCAAACAGTTCATAGGAAAGCCCAGGTTAGATGTTCTTTGTCAAATCAAAATGATTATTTGAAATGCTTTTGAAATTAGAAGTTATATCCTGCTGTGGCTGGTTGTTAGGACATTGATTCAATAGCAACCAAAAGCAGTCACAATAGTTTGATCATGTAGATGACATAGCAGGGATGAGCATCCGAAACTTGCCTTCCCCACCAGGGAAGTGCGGTTGGTATCTGAAAAAAAGTTGGAACAAAATGTTTCCTCCTCAGATCACGTCCTTTCCCTCTGCCCTCCCAACTGAGGCTGTGCTGAAAGGGAGGGAAGATTATTGGAGAGGAAAAAAAATGCTAGAGCTGTATCAGAGACTTAACTGCGTACATGGGGAGGAGAGGAACTACAACTCTAGTTTGTGAGTAGTTGAGAAATATGCAGGAGTTGGACTTCCCTTTGTAAGCAACATAAAAGGCATTACTGTCTACAAAGGTGAATATGTCATAGACCACGAGTGGAGTTGTTGAATTTGCAAGTATTTTTTGAGTTGTTGATAGAAAAAATCTTGAGATACTCTCCTCTGTCTTCTGTAGTTATCTTCTGAGGGGAAACCCATGGGCAAGCCACTGCATGGAGTTGAATCATGGACAGATTAAACCCTGATCGTGAGTCAATGAATATATGAGGAAGGACGTATGCATAGATAGCTGGTAGTTTTTTACATCAGTACGTCTAGCAGATCATCAGATATGATAGAGTGGACGTTCAGTTAAAAACTGGTATGACTATGTCCTGTGTCTTTTCTCTGTATTTCAAGTGGCAAAGTCAGACATGACCTCAGGAACCATAATAGACAATGCAATGAAGTGTTTCAGTCAATGGGCACACCAGAGAATGCAACGTAAGGTCACTTTAATAGCAAATGGTTGAGTATCAGTGTTTACCAAAGAAACAGGAACTCAAACATATCAAAGCTTAACTATAGCACAGCTGGCCAATCTTACTTCAGTCTGGATATTGAAGCTTCTACCGAAAGAAGCCTCATGAAATTCATGAGTGAAACATTTTTTAGAAAGCTTTAGCAACACTAATCTATCCTCACTTGGTTGTCTACAACTCTGGTATTAATAAAGCAAATGAAAGTAAAAACAAACATGAAGAAAGGAAGTCAGTTTACTAAGAAAGTTAATTAGAATATATTGTAAAATTACAAACAGGAAAATAGTAGAATTGAATAGCTTCCTCAGCTCACATTTTGTGACTGAGTTGTCATCGTTATTGTTTCTATAACATAGCTGAAAATGGATGTATTTTCTTCTTACAGAACTTCAGATATGTCCTTCCAGTATAAACACCACAGGATGATGAAACTCAAAACCAGCCTACATTTCATCATTAATATCCCAGATGAATTTGATGGGCAGGGTCTTAATTTTCTCTTCAAGAACTTTGTCAAACCTTTCACTCTGTGCCACTGTCATGATGTTTTTCCAGTCTCCAACAGTGCCTGAGGAAAGAGGCAGCAAAGGGAGGTGAGAAGCAGAACGTGCAACTCTCTGAAGTCCACTGCAAACAGTGAGTGCTAGTCTTGGGAAGCAATTCGTGGCTTCCTCAGCATCTCCTTGTCACTGGCCTGCTGGGTTAGGCTCTGCGTGCTCTTTAGAGGACACGCTTCCAAATCTAGGTGCTGTGAATAAAACACGGCATAGGCCTATAATCTTGACTCCTCAGAAAGTTATTCAACTCATTCCTTCTGGTGTTTTACTGATTCCTTTGAGATCAAAGAGGAAATTATTAAAAGCAACACCTCTCATTTTTCTCTCAGTGCACCACTCTCTTTAATCCCTGGAGGTCCCCTCCTACACTGAGCGTTAGGACATCTTAGCAATGCCCAGTAGCCCAGGGATGCCACGTATGGACTCAGAGGGTAGTTGGTCAAGAAGGTCTATACTCATGCAATTAAGGTGACTCTTGCCTTGAAAAGTGAGAAGCAGTAAAAAAAAGTATTATCTTACCCCTGGCTTGGTAAAATCCTTAAATCCTTTCCTGTATCTGACAGGCATGTTACAACTTGCATTACAATCAGTAAAACATTACCTTTTTATTGTCCTTAGGAAAATATGGTAAAATCACTGATGCCATGGCAATAAAACTGCTCTTATAAATTTAATTTGCCACTAATCTGAATTCTCCCTCTGAAAATGAGGCTTCCCAGCTGAGACTAGAAACCCTAGGTTCATCTCACGAGGAAGCGTGGGATTAAATAGTTGTTGCATCAGACTGCTTCCACTTTACCTTTTCGTAGAAAACTACCCTTGTCTTTCACTACGATGTCATCTGGCAGGTTCTCGTAGTTTGCCCTGGGATCTTTTCTCATGTTTTCAAATGTAGCCTGTCTTACAACACTGTCCACTTCCTCTTCACTCAGCTTCTTGCCTAGGAAGTTGCAGATCTTCAGCACAGCACTTCTGAGATCCTGCAATAATGGTACTTTGAAGAGTCTTGATGATGCAAAGAACTAAATGCATACAGTAGTGGAATACAGGATAATAAAGGACACACATTTGGGTGCAAAACTGACCATCATTTTTATGTTAGCATAGTCTCACTTGCATCAGTTGAATACTGGAGAGCAGTGACACTGTAGCTCACTGCAGCAGCATGCCCTTGGAGATGGGGAATTCTGTCTTCTGCTCCCCACGCTGCAAACCAAATCTGCATCTTGTGTTAGATGCCCTGGCAAAGTTACCCCTGGAATCGTGCCTGTCACCATGAAGGCACTCAACCTGTGGGGGTTTTGTCAGTCTTGTCCTAGCGAGGGACTCGACGTGAGCAACCCCTGTCTCTGAAGGCTGAGGGACCAGTGCAGTGGCACGTGATGTGGGCTGCGCTGCCATGGCCGGGGTGCTCCGGAGCTTGCCCATGAGAAGAAGGGCAGCCACCTCGAAGAAGTAGGAAGTTACACAAAGGCGTGGGCAGCCACCAAGCAAGAAACTTCTGGTCAGCAATTTGAGAGCTCCTAGAGTACTTTAGAACCTGCCTCTTCAGCACTTTTTTCCTTTAATGGAACTGTCCTTATGAGCACAACATTCCTGTTGAAGATACTTGCAGAAGTCTTGTTCTGTACTATTTCAGAAAGGGGTTTTTGTGGTGACAGTGAAGATAACTTCTGTCATATTGGAAAGTGTTTTACCTAATAATTATCTAGTAATTGGCAAGACCTTGAACCAATGAGCCAAATGACTTTATTCTCTCAGAAGTCTCAATTTGAATCTACTCCACAACAGATTAAGGACTTTCCAATATAAAGTGTAATTATAAAGAGCTGTCTGAAAATGCACTCATCATAGAAGAATTGAGTACAGTGATACTAATTGACCTCACCTTTTTCATTTCTTCATAGGTAAGGAAGAGTATATTGAAATCCTCTGCATGACTGCACCAGCCTGCAACATGATCCAGCCACGAACTGGCAAGTACTTAGCAAGGGAAATTATTAAAAACAAAAAAATAAAGAGAAATACCATTAACAGCTAGCAGTAAAACAGTAACATAATCAGACATTTAGGTCTTTGAAAGGGTTTTTTAAATTATATTTTTGATAACTTGAGGGATGCATGCTCACACTCTTTGTGGCAATTCTCTGAGCTAATGTGGCAAAACTCCTTTTGTTTCTAGTAATCTGAACCAATACTGGCAGAAGCAAAAAACTTCTCTCTTTTCTGTACAATGTCTATTCTTATGGGTTCAGCTCCACTTACCAAGTACAGAAAGTGTTAAGAGATTTTAAGTCATAATGGTTATATTCTGAATCAGCATCCAATTCAAATAAAATCAGTGGCTTGCATTTTGTCGGGGAGCAGCAAAGCCATGACTATGCTACTCCCTTTGGACCAGCTTTTATCAGAAAATGGTGTCAAGCTCAAACAGCCTTCTGCAACTTTGGATTCAGGTTACAGCATAGCTGAGGATTCTGGTAATTGATATTTATTGATATAATTAATCTCCATTCAATCTGAGGTCATGGAACAGGATTTGGGCTCCGTAGTAAAAAAGATATCCTACCTTTGCCAGCTAAAAATCTCTCCATGAAAAGGTTAAAATCTGGTATTTCCTCTAGCGTGGACATGAATTTGGAGAAGTGATAGTAAGAAACCATAACATCCTTAGGGTTCCTGGTAACATAAATAACCTGCAAAACAGTAAGAAGACGAGTCTCAGAGATATTACAGAATGCCATTACCCTGACCATCATTGCAGTTCTCCATATAGGTCCCACTAAAAATGTGTGAAAGCAGTTTGAAGGTGACAATCACATTAGGTAAATTCTGGATAATGTGTTTGTTTATAAGTGGTGGTATTTCTGTAGTTGCAGTTGTTCAGTGCCTGCAGCTAACTCTCGTCACAGGATCAGTGTTACAGGCTTCAGTGACACTGCTCACTTGGGCAAGGCAAGGTTGCAATAACAACACTAGAAAATCATTAGGTTGATTCAGCTTCACATTTCTGCGTACAGTCACGATGAAATGAAGAAGTGTTTCTTGTAAATCTCGGCTTTGGTAGTGTTAACAGCATCTGTGACCTAAATTCCTGGCCTGTGGTGCTAGTGCCGGGCAGCAGGCAGGCAGATTTTGAACGGCATGTAAGAGGAAACCCTGGCATCTTAAAAGAAGGAGCTGTTATGGGCAAGGTTTCTTTTGGCTCCTGCTGACTCCTGGCCACACAAGAGCTGCTGCCTCAGGCACAGACTAGGCACCACCAGTGAGACGGGCAGCCTCCTGCCTCTCCACTGGCAGCATGTGCCAGCTTCTACTAAGTTTCTGCTCCTTAACACTTAGTGGCTAATTAAGCAGAGAGAACAGTGTCTGGCCTGTCACCCTTAGAAGGTTACAAATGTTTGCAGGGAGAGACAGAAGAATCATCCTCTCGGACTGCCCTTCTAACTAGATAAAGTGACTACTTTTTATTCCTGCTTAATTGAAAATTTATCTGATTATCTTTAGCAAAACCAAACCCATTATTTCTAAGGTATATAAAACAAGGATTCCTAAATGCATTACAGGAAAACTCAATAAACGACTAGTTCCAAAGCTCTGACCGGAAATCACAGAAAAAGTTATTCTGTGGTTTGATACAAAATACAAACAACCTGAGTGGCATATTCTAGCAGAGATGGAAAAGACCCACCCACCCCCCCCCCCCAAGCACTATTTTCCTGAAGTCACAACAATTTCCATATTTTCTGACATGCATGCTCTGTGTGATTTTTGGGCAATTTTCTCATTCCTTGTGAGGCATCATTTGGATTTCACATCTTCTGCATGTGAACTTTCTCTTCCAAACTTCACTGGTATTGTGAAGAAAATGGTGAGCACATTGCAGTTTCCCATGACCTGTACCTGTGAAGAAGGTAACAGCAGCACTGAGCTCGCCTCCGTAGCCCCTGTGGGCAGTGCTCTGCCACAGCTCTCCGCTTACTCAGCCATGGGAAGCCTTACATCAGAGATAAGGATGGAAGGGGCAGAAGTCATCGGGACCACTATAAGAAAGACTAGCAGAAGTATAAGGTCCTTTGCCAGGGAGCAAAGTAAGAATTTGCCATAAGGCAGCTAAGGCAATTCTCGGTGTGCTGTTAGAAGTATACATCCCATATACATTTTCAGACTTGCCCATATATCCATGTTCTGTCAGTGAGCCTTAGTGTAGTAGCCTGGTTACACCTTTCTCTATGGAGGCATTTTCCATGGGAGACAGGCCCTGAGCTATGGCACAGTTCATGATGGAGAGTCCTATTTAGAAACTCACAGCAAGAAAAGGCAGTTCACACATTCCCTCTCTACCTACTATAGTCCCATCCTACTCCTATTTTCAGTGTGGGAGATTTTTTTTCAGACTTACAACTTCAGTGAAATCGGATGTTTTCACAAAGGGAAAATCAGTGCAAGTCTTTGACCCTGGTAGATCCTCCTGAGATGCACCACCCCTCTCTCTAACAATGTTGGTGCTGAGAGATTTGGCAAAAGGAAACAGAAAAAATGGGCTTTAGAAGGTCCCTGATCTCCCCATGTATATGAAGGTGATATTTATACTGAGGCATGGGGAACTGAAAGAGAAAAAAGGTAGGATTTGGACCAATTCACTGAGGCAAAATGGCACGATTGGTTTTAAGGAAATTGTAAAAATAACATCACTTACACGTCCTCTTTTGTTTCTCAGGTCTCTTGGAACTAAGTAGTACGGCAGATGAGTGGCAAAAACACGAGGCAAAGGAAGATCTGCATAATCCTTATTTTTCGTATTGTATTCCAGCCATGGGATTCTGTCCATGGTCTCCATATTTTCTGTTCCATTACGGTGGCCTTCATGAATAATTAAGCTCAAAATGTTCTGAGTCCACACAGTTCCTGAGAAGGAAACCTTTTTATTTGAACCTTGCTTGATTTTTTTTTTTTAATTGAAGATAGTATATTGTTATAAACAGACCCTCTGCACAGCTATAATGAGTTTCAATTTGTGAATATAAATGCAACCTCACATACTGGAGAAAGCAAACATTGTCTTGGTGACTGCTGACTGCAGAAGGGAAGCATATTTTTGTTTTGTGCCTGCAAAAAAGTCATGACCACTAACTAAACCTTCAGTTTCTTTACCCAGTATACTCAGCTTCCACACAAACTATGTTTGTCCTTACCCTCTTGTGGCAACATGAATTGCTGCATCTCTGTGGGCCACGCACCTAAACACATCTCATACTGAGCGGATCTGGAAAAGAGCTTTACTTCCAGAAGTCCTGCAAGGTGTTGTGAGATGTCATGAAACAAATAGCTGATAACACCATATTTGTAAAGCACAAATGAGCCCCACAAAGCAAATGCTTGTGGCAACAGGCTCTCTAAAGTTCTTTGGGGAAGGTCTGACTCCTGGGTCACACCTACTGGCAAGGATTATTGAAAAAGGCAGGACCCTGAAGGTGGCTGACCACTGTGCCAGTATGTGTTCATGTGCCAGCTGGTAATGGTGGGAGGCAAATCCTGATTGATTAACCACTTGGGCAATGAGCAGGACTGTTTAGCTCCAGGTCCTCTGGCCTTCCCAGCACTACACTAGCGTGGGTTCCTTTCCCCTTTTATACCATAGGCCAGTGAAGATGGACACTTGAGAGAATTCAAATCAATGCAGAAGAGCATTGAGTTATTGCTGTAGGTTACTGTGAACAAGCACAGAGAAACAAAGGCATCTGAAACTGAAGCCTAGTTGTTAAGACCTCACCTAGGAAGGAAGCTCTTAGTTCTGGAGATTAGACTGTATGCATGTTGTAGATTTAAAGTAACTGGGCAAGAAAAAGAAATAGCCCTAGGATTCAGAGGAACAATACCCAGTGATTTCACAGCTGTGTTGACTGTCTTGCTCTGCTTGGTATAATCAACCTGGACAACTTTTCTGTGCAGTAGTAGAGATTTAGCTGAAGGTTTGGAGGGTACCTTAGATTGATAACTGGTGGGGCAGGATAGAGGGAAAGGTGTGAATGAGAGAGAGATGACGTTCTGTGTAATTCATAACTCAAAATCATCTTCCAACTCCTTCCTGTCCAAGGGTAGCCCATCACTTTGCAACATGAAACTCCTACTTCCAAAGCTGTGCTCATCTCAGTGCTATAACATCTCCACCCCTTAAATACTGCTTTCTCATCCTCCCTCTCTGCCTTACTTGGACAGCTCATCCCGGTGCTGCCTGACGATGAGCTAACATCACCTGGGCTCCCTGTCCCCTCGCTCTTTCGCACACGACCCTTCCACAGGCTTCTTGTATCACATCTACCTTCACCACAACCACACCTGGTGCTCCCTGCTACTCCTTCTGGGCTTCGCTCAAGAATGTCTTTCTGCCTCAAGTAGTTCACTGAATAGTGAATTCCAGCAAGATGTTCAGTGACCGTAGGAAAAGGATGTATGCTAACAAAACACTCGTTATGTTATCCAAAGGCTGCATCTTGAAGGCTGCTGAAGAAAACCAAAGGATAATGACAGAGGTTCCCAAGAGCACAAACAGAGGAGGATAGCAGGGGCCTTGAAAGTACAAGCACAGATTGGTACCAGAGATGTCAAGGCTTTAGTAAAAAATCACTGCTTATTGCATGATCGAGTCATTAATTACCAATCACTAAAGAAATACGGTCTTGAAAAGTGGGTAGACCAGGTTTAGAGCATAAAGTGAACTTGTATGGAAACACACAGGTCTAGGCATGACAAGGCTTTAGATTTCATGTAAGATGACAGTGAAGCCAGGTGGTTGCTCAGTTGCATTTGCTTCAGAAATAGAAATGCAGAATTCATCACACTAGTGTCCCATATTAATATGTAGGTAAATAGTACTTCATTATCCTTGAAAGGAGGTATATATCATTGACTCACATTTGCTCTGATCTCCTGCGTGGTTGTAATTTGGATGCAGCAACCCCCAAACTACTTTCCATGTAAGCCCACAAATCATTCCAGATATCCCACAATCATCTCCAGCACTCATGCACTCAGCCCTACCAAAACTATGTATGTGTTCTGTGAGGCACAGGAGGTCAGTTTGTGCGTAGCTTGCTCTGAATACACCTACAAGATTGAGTCCACGCATGAGTTAGACCAATTTGGCTGGACACGAGCAGGAACCTTGTGTCTGGCTGTTGAGGCCATGGCTATGCAGGGACTGTACATAATGCTACACTGCATATAATCAGAGCTGATTCAGGTCTACAAGCAAAGCTAACAACCCTAGGTACTTCTGCAGTTAGATGGCTGAATAAAGGCAGATTTTTTCCCCTCTTTAGAAACAATTCCATTCTTACCTGATTTTGGGTAAGTAGCTAGAAATATGTCACTATCTTTGATTTCAAAATCTTCCAAGGAAGCTACGTACTCAAGTGAAGTATTTACAGCAAAATAAAACCCTTTGTAATTGAATACAAATTCTTTTGATGGTTCCATTTTTAATCAGTTCTCCTTTTAGGTGAATAACCTGCAATAAGAAAATGTTAGGTTTTATCTTTTTCTTTGGTTGTCATCTCACATAAACAAACAAACAAACAAAGAAACAAACAAACAAACAAACGAGTAATTCAAAGAAATAATCCAGTGCTGGCAAATTTTAGCAAAAATGCATTTCAGCAAAATTCTGGAAACAATATGCTGAAATTTACTTTTCAGATTTTCACAAGAACACCACTCAGGATACATTTCTAATTAAAAAAAAAAGATGTATGTCAATACCCTTTACTCATATACAAATGTATGCTACATGCATGTGAAAACTAATGTAACTGAAGGCAAACCTATGTAAAAATAATTTGTCAAGATTCCTCTAGGATCTGAGTGACTAGAGTTTTCTTTGGGATGTCAGTAGCTCTTGCACAGAGCTAGCTTCACTACCAAGCTCTCATTCTGAATTTTGTGACTGAAACTGTGTTCAGAATGTCTTATTACAATTTCTGCCTCCTTCTACTTATTCTCCATTTCATTACTAATGTTTCTCCCACAGTCACCAAAATTTCTGCAAACTGGGACGGGTAAGCATGAATGTGTGCTATTTTCTGAAACATGCCTACTGGTTTTATGAGATTGTTGTCTTGTGTCTCACTAAAACACCATCGTCACATATTTGCCAGAAAAAGACATTAATCATCATTATTGTGGTGACTAGGGAAGAACGGACTCTTGGGGAAATACAGGAAGAATAAGAGAGACTGGAGAGAGACCGACTTTCGCAGCTGGGCCAGAGCCAAGTGGAGAATCTAGGTTTGAAGGTTTAGGTCTGTGTCTCTTCTGCAGCCTTTGAGCTGAACGATACATCCATGGATTTCAGTGAGCTTAACATCCTGGTCACTCCCTCCCTGCTCAGTAGCTGAACTATTTATTAATACCATCAGACAATGTACAAGCTTTGGCAGCAAGTTTTCTTCCAGACTTAGATATCACAAGCATTGTCTTATGTGGGTTAAAATACATTTGGAAAGAGAGACCTTCCTATCTGAAATTTTGTCTGGGTTTCTGTCCCCTGCCTTCCCCTTGCGACCCTTGCCATACCCTCTTGGACTGCTGTGTTTGCCATTGCTCCACCCTCAGGATATCACCCTTGTTCAGATTTGTCGAATCAGCCGACTGCCCAAGACATACCAGCCAAGTGATGTGAATTCATCACTACAGGCAGTCCTGGGAAATGAGGCCTCTGATCCCGCATGTTATCATTAGCTTCTCTCCCATTCGTGCTCTGCTTCCCCTTTGCCTTCCTGGTCCATGAAGTCCCCCGGCCAGGCGCTTGCTCCCTGCCTGGCCCTGTGCCGCCCCACTGCGCTGCGCCAGCATCGCTGCCTGCGGCGGGAGCGCCGTCCTTGGACCCGCGCAGCCGAGGACGTGCCCTTCCACTTGGATGCCTCAGAAAGCACCTGAGGATCACTGCCGCCATGGCCGTGGTAAAGCGTGTGCGTGTACAGGCACTGCCTGTGGGGCTTGTGCTGCCTTTGGACCCCCGGCCCCCCTGGGCTGGTTGGCAGGCAGGGGATGGGGTGCTGCGGCCGCTGCCGTGACCAGGGACAGCCAGTGCCTGCCCTGCCCCGGGCAGACGGGGCCAGTAACCGCCAGCGGCCGCAGGCGGACGCACGGACGCCCCGCAGAAGCAGCAAGGACCATGGCAGGCCGTGATCTGAACAACCCCTCGCACATAAAGTACTAACAAGTTTTAAGACAAACACATGCCTTTGTTTTATGAGATTAATCGAACTCGATTTCTCCTGTTACCACCCTCACTTGGTGTCATTAGGCAACAAATAAATCCTTTGCTTTGGGGGATGTGGAAGCTCAGTTCTACCGCCAAAGGCCCGCGAGCAAAGAAACGCAGCGGGACGTGTCTCCTGTCTGGGAGTACCGACCCCTGTGCTTGCGCTGCCCTCCCCTCGCCCTGCCAGCAGCGTGGGCCGTGGCCGGGACAGGGAGGGCAGTAAAGGCAGCGAGGGGCAGGAGGGCAGCGTGGGCCGTGGCGGGGACAGGGAGGGCCGGGAGGGCAGGAGGGGAGCCGCCGCTGCGTGTGGTGAGTGGCTGCCGGCCTCAGCTCACGGCAACGCTTCAGCCGCACGGCAAATCCTGCGTTTCGCTGACTGAAACAACCCCCAGGGAATCAGAACTCTAAATGGAGAAAAGCCCAAGTTTAGAAACCGAGGGATTGGTACACTTTTAAATTCAAGTTGTGATATCAAAGCTGGGGAAGTCCTAAGAATGCAAAGGTATGGAGAATGAGTGAAAAATGTTACCGATACAAGAGAAAGAGCAAGGAATTCATGGGAAACAAAGAGGTGACACATTCAATGCACAGTATACAGATGCCTTCCTGATCTTTTTCAGTCAAAACCATGAGTTTTTATATCACTTTGGGACAAAGGTTATTACACTGCTTGTTTCTTACAGATGTATGAATATACCATGAAAAAATATACCATGGAAAAAAAGCCTTGCCCTGTTTCCTGGAAAGCCTATTCATGATCTAGTGATGGGAGAAAAAAACAAACATTCAGATATGCTCATACCAGCTGGCTACGCATCTCAAAAACACATCTCAAAAATCTGTCTCCAAATGCAGACACAAAGGCATCTGCCAGTTAATCTCCTAGATCCACAGTGACTGCAGACTTTTAGTCTGCTTAAGTAACTGTCTCACAGCTATGACTCCAATTTCTTTATTGAGTGACACAGAAAAGCCCATGTGAGACCCCAGGTTCCACACCAGCACTGAGACAACCCTGCTCCGGACAGCCATCCTGCTGTCAAGCATGGACCAGCTCTAGCCCCTACTTCTCTGCAACTCTTTCTGGCAGTGCGTGCCAAAATGGTCTATGAAAGAGGTCTACATACAATTATTACTATTTTACTGAGAGGGTAATAGAGCATCATTTAACTCACAGATCTACCATTCTAATAATTTCAGGCATACTTACCTCCTCTGCTCTCCATTCAGTGCCCACAGAGATGTATGCTACTACTTCCCAGCTCGGTGAACGCGAGTAATTCTAGAGATGTGTGAGCTGTCACATTTCCTTTTTAACTGTGATGTGAACCCATGAACACTGTGCTGATTGGCTTGCTTTCAATATTTGCTTATCTTTAATGCAGACAGAGATTAGAGAACTAGTGTAACTTGCAAAAAAGGGAAAGCAGTCTAGAAAAAATTTTGACATTATTTAAATGCTCATTTTGATTTCTGTTATTCTTTTTTTAATCAACAACATTTTTGAGGAAGACTGGAGAGGAGCACAAGGGAATAAAATCTAGCTTTTTGCTAGATTGTGGGTTTTTTCCTCAGCTTTCACTGAACTTTTGCCCAAATTGGTTTTCATCTCTAAGCTATGTGTGACAGTAGTCCCAAACAATAGCCTGAATCCACTCCTCCACCGAAGTGGTTAATCAGACTGATCCAACCTGGTCTCACCCATGAGCCTGGAATGAGCTACTTGGGTTAATCACATGTATGTGTTCATGTTAAGTTTTCCTGTGAGGTATTTTATAACTGAAATAAAATAATGCCTGAGACATTTCTCACTGAAACCTACACTCCAACATCACAAATCAGAACATTTTGTTCTCCAGTTCTGTGTTGTGTTTTGCATAGGATTACTTTTTAACCTGGATCAATTCCCCAGGTAGTCCCCGAACTTGCACAACCGATCAGTCAGGTTGGTCAGCATGTGAATGAGCCAGAAGGAGGACTAGGGCTGAGGGTTTTTTTCACCACAGAGGAAACCCTTACAGTGAAAGATTAAGCCTATTCTGCTTTGCTTTCTGCTTCAATCAGGCATGTCTCTACTATTTTGTAACTGCAGTTTCTATTCCAAGTGTTTAATAATAATGAAAAACAACATCTAGATAGGAAAACAACAACTAGATAGGAAAGTGCTCAACCAGATGTTGCAGCCCCTGGCACATCGCTCTGAAGAACCCAAAGAGTTACAGCTATGGTCACAGATCAGTTTGTGAACTAGATGGAAAACCAACAAAGTGTGAGTTAGGGCAAGAAGCGATATTTTCCAGTGACAAGAAATACCGTGTAAAGCCATTTGGCCTTTGGACAGATAGTGAGTGGGGAAAGAATATGAATCCTAAGCATATTGTAAAACATCAGCATCCTAAAGTTAGGATTTGTCCCAGTTTATCAGTAACACTGAATTACAGTCCATCTGCAGTTAATTGAACATAGGTTTCATGTATATTATCTTTTTCGGGATAAATAGTCCATTGCAATATTAATAATTAACCTTGGGATCCAAATACCTCAAATATACTTATATTGTAGGTGCAGTTGCACAAAGTTCAGTGGGAGACTGGGAAAGGAAATGTATGGTTTATTGTGTAATTTAAACAAAACCAATGTTCTCAGTGCTGTTAACATCTTATGCCTTTCTCTGATTGTTTTCTCTGGTACTTCATGCCAATACATTTCTGTACATACTAATTATAGTTCTTGCACAAGCCTCTACAGTGACAGCACACTGGTGTAGCTCTGAAGTTCCCTATACAGACAATAGACAGGTGTCCTGCCTACCTATACTGTAAAATTAAAATGTAAAGTAAATGCCTAAATTAGGCACATGGAATCCCACAATAAATTTTGTATAAGTTACTGCAAAATACATTTAACATGTCACAGCAAAAAAAGGGTAAACTAAATTAGACCACTTCAACACTCATTTTAGGAACCTGCACAGGAACAGATTGTTGCCCACCAACTGAGGGGGGGAAAAAAATGGTTTGTAAGGCATTCCTTTATGTTAGACATGCCTCGGGTACTATTACATACCAATAACATCCAGTATTGACTCTTATTGCACAAAATCCGTCCCAAAGACATATGATGCCTGAGTTACTAGAGAGGCTTCTCAGGAGTCAGTATTGCCTAAGGGCCACAGTCAGTGTGGAAGGCTAAAAGTAGCCATTTCTAATGAATATCGAGTCTGCTCTCTCCTACAGGATTTCTGTCACCGGCATACTCTCTTTCTCCCTCTTTCTTTCGCTCCTGTAATTCACACCTGAATATGTTTTACCTGTGTGTCTTGTATCCAAGTTCCCAAGTTCAGCAAAGTAGCAGGGGGATTTTAGGTTGCCACAACAATTCTAAAACACCATGAGATGGATTTGTCTTCGGAAGATAAGGTGTTTTTTGGACAGTTTTGTTTGTGTATCCTCACTAATGCGCCACAGCAGGATTCCAGCAGAGATGCTTAAACAAGTGTTGTTAATTTGAGGGTACATTTTTAATTTCTTTGAGAGATAGTTTTCTTTCTGATAACCATTAGTTTGTGTTTTGTCCCCAAAAGCTAGAAAGAGGGAAGAGTTTGGTGCATTTCACACTGCAGAAAAATGAACAGGGTGAAACTGAGGCCTGAGAAATTTTGGAAAGAGTTACAGGGGCGGTGTCAAAGCCAAACAACCCCAAATGTATATGCTGCACAGTGAGAACCACATGCTTTCACAAAATTATCAACTAGATATCTTATTACTTCTCTCTTGGCTATTCCCCTCAAAAATTTCTGTATCTTCTCCACAAGCCTCCACCTTCTCCAGAACTACTTAAAGTGTTGCTGGCATGCACTGTTGTAATGTTGTTTGCTTAACCCTGTTACACTTTCTCATATTCAGGGTATTTACAAGCACTTGTCTTTTACAGCTCTGTTTTTCTCCCTTTAGCCTGATTCAACTTCTGGTATGTCAGATGACACTCTTGTTTGCCATTTGAATTAAAACCTTTCTCCTTCAGTATGTTTGGAAAGACCTCATAGTTTGCCTTGAGATAATTTTTCATATCTTTGGATGTAACCTGTTCCCGCCACAGTCTCTGGTTCATCTTTTATTCAGATTTTTTTCTTCAGAGCTGTAGATTTTCAACACAGCATCTCTCAGATCCTACAAAGGAAGGAGTAGACGGGGGCTGGAGGAGTATACCATTAAATATTCCATTATACTCCATTCAAGACCAGGTTTATCAAGGCACTTACTTCGTTATTTTACCTCTCAGTGCCACTTTGAACAAGATTAAGTGCCCAAAGCTATATTTTGGGAAGAGGAACTCTTGGTGTCTCTGGGTTAGAACGAACTGATGGAAAAATCTTTATTTGCTTAGTCTGTCTGCTTTGTGACTATTCTCCTCAAAGTGAAGTGATGGGCTCATGTTCATTTTGGACTTTAGAATCTTCAAATTTTTTTCTCAAAATTCTAAAAACTCTCCGGTTTGCTAAACATTGCAAAGGACACAGGCTTTTTTTTTCTGTGGGAAGGACACAGACTTTTTTCTGTGGAATTTAAGCTAGTGTATTGGGTTTGCGTGGCAAGGTTTTGGTAGCGGGGCGGGGGGGCTACAGGGGTGGCTTCTGTGAGAAGCTGCTAGAAGCTCCCCCTGTGTCTGATAGAGCCAATGCCAGCCGGCTCCAAGACGGGCCCGCCGCTGGCCAAGGCCAAGCCAATCAGCGCCTCTGTGATAACATATTTAAGAAGAAAAAAAAAAAAACAGTTAGAGGGCTTTTGCAGCCAGAGAGAGGAGTGAGACGATGTAAGAAACTCTGCAGACACCAAGGTCAGTGCAGAAGGAGGGGCAGGAGGTGCTCCAGGCGCTGGAGCAGAGATCCCCCTGCAGCCCATGGTGAAGACCATGGTGAAGCAGGCTGTCCCCCTGCAGCCCATGGAGGAAGGATGAGGGGGTGTAGAGATTCCACCTGCAGCCCGTGGAGGACCCCACGCCGGAGCAGGTGGAGGCACCTGAAGGAGGCTGTGGCCTGTGGGAAGCCCACGCTGCAGCAAGTTCCTGGCAGGACCTGTGGACCCGTGAAGAGGGGAGCCCACGCCAGAGCAGGTTTGCTGGCAGGACTTGTGACCCCATGGGGGACCCATGCTGGAGCAGTCTGCTCCTGAAGGTCTGCACCCCGTGGAAGGGACCCAGGCTGGAGAAGTTCGTGAAGGACTGTAGCCCGTGGGAGAGACTCCATGCTGGAGCAGGGGAACGATGAGAGGAGTCCTCCCCCTGAGGATGAAGAAGCGGCAGAAACACCGTGTGATGAACTGACCGTAACCCCCATTCCCTGTTCCCCTGTGCCGCTGAGTGGGGAGGAGGTTGAAGCCAGGGGTGAAGTTGAGCCCGGGAAGATGGGAGGGGTAGGGGGAGGTGTTTTAAGATTTGGTTTTATTTCTCATTCCTCTGTTCTGTTTTGCCTAGTAATAAATCAGATGAATTTCCTCTCTAAGTTCAGTCTGTTTTGCTCATGACGATAATTAGTGAATGATCTCTCCCTGTCCTTATCTCGACCCATAAGCTTTTCATTGTACTTTTTCTCCCCTGTCTAGCGAATGAGGGGAGTGATAGAGCGGCTCTGGTGGGCACCTGGCCTCCAGCCAGGGTCAACCCACCACAGCCAGGATGCCACAAACTGTATTATAGGGGACATAACACACAAAAAGCAGAGCTGTAATCGTGTGGCCACTAGCTGTCCATAAAAGGATGAAAAATATTACCCCATTGTAAACTGCTGAACATCTAAGAATGAGGACAAGACTCTGCATGTTTTTCACCAATAAGACTGGCACACTGTGATCCCACTTAGAATATGATTCATCCTATATTATTATATAGCCAACTGTCCAGTTAAAGCTGCAGCTCATTGCCTACATTGCACTATATGTTTGAGGTGAAAGATAAATGAGAAAAAAGCTGTGGTGAAAACATGATATGAAATTATATCCCTGTGAGGAAAATTATTGCCTGAAAAGTGCACACAAAAGAAAATTGCAAACTCCAGAGAGTAGAATTCACTCCATAGCCCTGGCCTCTGAGGATAGCAAGGGAAGAAATTGGAAAGGTGACAAAATCCGTGCTTGTTTATTGTGTCACTATCATGCAATTATTTTTATGGATTATAGCTCATTTATTTATTCTTCTGTTATAGATGATTCACATCTTTTAATGAATATAATCCTTCTTCAGTACTGCCAAGCTCATGGATGGATCGTATCATGGATCAGAGGCTGATACAACCATAGGTACGACTTCAAGTATCTTCTTCCTAACCCTCAAGGAGATTAAGAAAGGTAAGACAGGAAATATCGCTCTGCTTAACATATTGTATCTATTTTTAATTTGCGCATACAAGATAGTACTAGACCCGGCGTACAAGAGACTGAAATACATGAAACTCTTGAGTAAGCAAGAGCTATTGATCTAATTTGCATAAAGTCTGGTTTTGTTCAAAGTTTTTGGAAAAAAACCAAAGATTATAAACAGCACGAAATTAAGAACCAGGTAGTGACATTTGCAGAAAAATTTTCTGTGGGATTTAGATGCAGAATCCTCCTTGCTCTCCAACACTTCTGCAAGAACAAGGAGGATGTGAGATCACTACTCACCACATCTGCTGCCCCCAAACCCTCCCTTTTTCTTGGTACAAAACTGTGGGCATGATGCACCCAATATGTAGGTAGCATAGTACATTGTGCACACCTGCAGGGCTATGATCTTATTGGCATCATGGAGATGTGGTGGAATGGCTGTTATGACTGAAGGGTTGGGATGGAAGGATACAGGCTTTTTAGGAAGGACAGGCAGGGGAGATGAGGAGGAGGTGTCGCCCTTTTTGTCAATGATCAACTGGAGTGCATGGAACTCCACCTAGGGATGGATGAGGAGCCAATAAAGAGCTTATGGGTCAGGATTAAAGGGAGGGCAGGGACAGGTGACATCACAGTGGGGGTCTGCTACAGGCCACCCCACCAGGAATAATGGAGTGGATGAGGCCCTCTATAGACAGATACGAGCAGCCTCATGTTCACAAGCCCTGGTCCTCAAGAGGGACTTCAATCACCCCGATATCTGTTGGAGGGACAACACAACAGGGCATAAGCAATCCAGGAGGTTCCTGGAATGTCTTGATGATAACTTCCTCTTCCAAGTGATAGAGGAGCCAATGAGGAGAGGTACCATGCTGGACCTTGTTCTCACCAACAAGGAAGGAATGGTGGGGAATGTGAAGCTCAAGGGCAGCCTTGGCTGCAGTGACCATGAAATGGTGGAGTTCAAGATCCTTAGGGCAGCGAGGAGGGCACACAGGAAGCTCACTACCCTGGACTTCAACAGAGCAGACTCTGGCCTCTTCAGGGATCTGCTTGGTAGAGTACCATGGGACAAAGTCCTAGAGGGAAAAGGGGCCCAAGAAAGCTGGTTAGTATTCAAGGATCACTTCCTCCAAGCTCAGGAGCGATGCATCTCAACAAAGAGGAAGCCAAGCAAAAGCACCAGGAGACCTGCATGGATGAATAAGGAGCTCCTGGACCAACTCAAACACAAAAAGGAAGCCTACAGAGGGTGGAAGCAAGGGCAGGTAGCCTGGGAGGAATACAGAGAAATTGCCTGAGCAGACAAGGTTAGAAAAGCTAAAGCCCCCATAGAACTAAATCTAGCCAGGGATGTCAAGGGCAACAAGAAAAGCTTCTGTAGATATGTTGGTGATAAAAGCAAGACTAGGGAAAATGTGGGCCCTCTCTGGAAAAAACAGAAGACCAGGTTATTTGGGATATGGAGAAGGCGGAGGTGCTCAACAACTTTTTTGTCTCAGTCTTCACCGGCAAGTGCTCTAGCCACACTGCCCAAGTCACAGAAGACAAAGGCAGGGACTGGGAGAATGAAGAACTGTCCACTGTAGGAGAACATCAGGTTTGAGACCATGTAAAGAACCTGAAGGTGCACAAGCCATGGGACCTGGTGAGATGCATCCATGGGTCCTGAGGGAACTGGTGGATTAAGTTGCTAAGCCACTCTCCATCATATTTGAGAAATCCTGGCAGTCCGGTGAAGTTCCCACTGACTGGAAAAGGGGAAAAATAACCTGTTTTTAAAAAGGGAAAAAAGGAACACCTGGGGAACTACAGGCTGGTCAGTCTCACCTCTGTGCCCAGCAAGATCATGGAGTAGATCCTTCTGGAAACAGTGCTCAGGCACATGGAAAATAAGGAGGTGATTGGTGACAGCCAACATGGCTTCACTAAGAGCGAATCGTGGCTGGCAAATTTAGTGGCCTTCTACAACAGAGTTACAGCATTGGTGGATAAGGGAAGAGCAACTGATGTCATCTACCTGGACTCGTTCAAAGCATTTGACACTGTCCCACACAACATCCTTGTCTCTAAATTGAAGAGACATGGATTTGATGGATAGACCACTCGGTGGATAAGGAATTGGCTGGATGGTCACACCCAAAGAGTTGCGGTCAACAGCTCAATGTTCAAGTGGAGACCAGTGGTGCTCCTCAGGGGTCAGTACTGGGACCAGCGCTGTTTAACATCTTTATCAGCTACATGGACAGTGGGATCAAGTGCACCCTCAGCAAGTTTGCCGACGACACCAAGCTGTGTGGTGTGGTTGACACGCTGGAGGGAAGGGATGCCTTTCAGAGGGACCTTGACAGGCTTGAGAGGTGGGCCTGTGCAAACCACATTAAGTTCAACAAGGCCAAGTGCAAGGTCCTGCACGTGGGTTGGCACAATCCCAAGCACAACTACAGGCTGGGCGGAGAATGGATTGAGAGCAGCCCTAAGGAGAAAGACTTGGGGCTGTTGGTGGACGAGAAGCTCAACGTGAGCCGGCAGTGTGTGCCTGCAGCCCAGAAAGCCAACCGTGTCCTGGGCTGCATCAAAAGAAGTGTGACCAGCAGGTCGAAGATTCTGCCCCTCTACTCTGGTCTGGTGAGACCCCACCTGGAGTATTGCATCCAGCTCTGGGGGCCCCAGCACAAGAAAGACATGGAGCTGTTGGAGAGAGTCCAGAGGAGGGCCACGAAGCTGATCAGAGGGCTGGAGCACCTCTCCTATGAGGACAGGCTGAGAGAGTTGGGGTTGTTCAGCCTGGAGAAAAGAAGGCTCCAGGGAGATCTAATTGCGGCCTTCCAGTACCTGAAGGGGCCTACAGGAAAGATGGTGAGGGACTGTTTATCAGGGAGTGGAGTGACAGGACAAGGGGTAATGGGTTTAAGCTGAAGGAGGGTCGATTTAGATTAGATGTTAGAAAGAAATTCTTCCCTGTGAGGATGGTGAGGCACTGGCACAGGTTGCCCAGAGAGGTTGTGGATGCCCCATCCCTGGAATTGTTCAAGGCCAGGTTGGCTGGGGCTTTGGACAACGTGGTCTAGTGGAGGGTGTCCCTGCCCATGGCAGGGGGGCTGGAACTAGATGATCTTTGAGGTCCCTTCCAACCCCAAACCATTCTATGATTCTATGATTCTGTGATTTACGTAGCTATATGAGCTGCAAATGTGAACTAGGTCTGAGTTACAGTATACAGATACACAAGTAAACCCTCTGGCAAAACCAGTTTCTTTATCAGATCACATCCAAGGGAAGAGTTCTTTGAATTGAGGCTTTTATTTGTCTGTTTTGGTTTGCTCTTTTTGCTTTTAGCCCGCCCTGGAGGGTGGAGAAGGGACAGGGAAGAAGCAAGGCTTCAAGAGCTCCTACATCCACCATTCACTTGGAAGAGAAGCTTGTGCTGGGAATGTGTTAAGGACAAGGGCTGATAATGTGTTATTTCTAAATAAGTTGCAGAAATAACATTCTTTCCTACTTCTCTGCTCTTTCTTTTCCTGGAGCTAAATGGTAAAGCAAGTGTGTAGCAAACACATGAGGTGATGGCCCATGTCGTTTAAAATAAACCCTTGCCATAGATCCCTAGCCCTTATTTCCATACCTTCTGTTCTTCATAAAATGTGTCTTGAAAGAAAATAAAGGACTATTTTATGATCATATTATTTTATTTATTTAGGTGCAATGGTACCTCATAAACACATCTCTTAACAGCTACCTTTGGTTTCATATTATCTAAGTCAAAGTACATGTTTAAAGGTAAAAAAGTGATAAACTCTTGGAATTCATCTGTGCAGCTGGAAAGCATTACATTTTGGTAAACTATGATAGCACAGCAGATCAGCCATGGCCTCACCTATCATCTGACAAGCATTATATTGCCAACCTCCATGACAGGGCAAGAGTGACAAAAAACTGAGTTTTCTCCCTGGTTCCTCTGTATGCAGATGTTACTGATACATAGGATATGTTCTGGTTTAAAGCATTTGAAAATACTATTCAATTTAAAGGAGCCTGAAAAATATTGTGGACTGCCATGGACCAGCTGGTGTGATTACACGGTCAAAGCTCAGCACAGCCCTTGAGACAGGCAAGGCAGATGAAGGATTGTATCTAGAGGATACAACTATTACATTATGTTCCTCCCAGTGCTGACCCAAAGGTTAAGCCCTTGTAAAAGACTGAAAAACACGCTAGTTCTTTAGGAATAAGTTGAATTCAAAACTCAACGGAGGACATAATTAATTTTTCCATAACTCCTCTGAATTCTTCTAGCAGAAACTGATGTGCTGGTAAGAGAGCACATAAAAATGGTACAACGCTATTTATAAAATCCTCATGGAGGAAGAGGGAAAATAAAACAATCGTTTCTTTTTGTGGAAAGCTTGAGTCCCCCTTGTTTTGGCCTTGCGAGAGGAGCCCGTATGCTTTGGGATGGCAGCTGCTGTTACGTCCCTGCCCGCCTCTCTCCCGTCTCCTGGGAAGCTGCCATCACATGCCAGAGGCCAGGCTCTTGCAACAGGAGTTGCTTTATAGCACCAAGATGACCCTGGAAGGCAGAAGCACAGGCACTAGGAGCCTTTCCCAGCAAGATGTAGTGTATACAAGTAGAGCAAATCACAACAAGCTGCAAGCAGCTTGATCCCCCTCACAGGAGCTGTTCTCCATGGTGGGAAGAGATGGGACCTCAATGAATCGTCCTTCCTCCTTCTGTGAAGGGGCTGTTGCGGCATGCCTTTCAACCTACACAGTAACTCCTTTTACCATCTACAGACACATATTAGGCCTTATCAGAATAGTTATATTTGGCAAGACAATGAAATCATCCTAGTTTCAGGTCACTTTGTCCCAGTTCCATATCAAAGCGCTCCTATCAGCAGCAGTCTCATTTCAACAAGCTAGTAACATACTTAGAGGTCCTACATATCAGCAAAAGATTCACCACAGCTGCAATTATCAGCAAACCAAAAGTTTAAAAGTGTATACTGAACACAGGTAAGTGATGAAGAAGTCTACGCATCTGGCTATGCTATTGCATAGGATTGCGTTGGCCTAAGCAAGCCGATGGGAAAGCCTCTGGCAGAGTCACAGCTCTTTCTGCTTTTAGCTGTGATATGAACCTGTCTGGGACTAACAATATTTTTCCAGTGCCCCAGGGGGTCCAGAGAGATTACCTTCTGCTGAGGGAATACGCTCCTCCAGGGGTGGCATGGGGGAAGGCAGCTACAGATGTCCACATTTTAATCACAGGGTCCTTTAATTTTACATTTATTGTTGGGCTTTACTGGAAAGCATCTCAGAAAAGTTCTTTTTAAAAAATATTCATGGTTCTTTGAGCGCTTATTGCTGTTCATCTCTGATACATGCATTGCAACTGTTCTTACCTTGTTCTTGTCCTGGGAAATGAAGAGAATGCCAAATTCATCCTCGTGTGCATAGCAGCCCTTTAAATGGTCAAACCAAGAGCTTCACACCACTGCTAGCAAAGTGAGATGGCAATCCATGTTAGTCAGCTGTCCTGGCGGTTTGTACAATTATTTCCCATGTGTTTTTACTGGGCTAGGAGAGGGCATGCATGGTCAGATGGAAGCCGTGCGACAGTCTATCTCAATCTCTCTGTGACTCCATACAGTCAATAAAGGGATAAGACCTTTTATCTGTGTATCGTATTGTACATTAGACATTCTATTATAATAACAAAGTCCAAAAGAGTTGTTTTCAATCTTTGCCTCTGACAAAATTCAAAGAAGAAATTAGCAAATGAAGCTGCTGATGCATGTTTGATGAAAAAGAATGAGTATAAATAGACACTGAGAGTACGGCATAACAAACAGTTTTCTGGTTACTGCTTGTAAAAGAAGCTCAAACTGATCATTTGTTAGTCGTCTGAACTGTGACCTTCCAATTTTTGCTCTTATAAGTAACAGTCACCACTAAAAAAGAGCAAGGAGGAACAAATTCCAGAGAGTCCATCAATGTAGACGCCATCAATTAATGTACATGTCAGTTGATATAAACCTCTTCTGTGGGTCTGTGAGAACATGCTCAATATATTTGGCTTCTTCTCCCTTAAAGCTGTGAAGTAAATACCCTTTGCTTGTCCAAGTCCCACTTTTTCAGCAGAAGGAGGAAGGAACTTAGCCGGCACTTTCAAGATTTAGACAGTTTATTTCCTTCTACCTCTTTTCTCTCATTCAGCATTAAGGACCTTTAAGTGACCTTTGTGTCATCTTCTATCACTCTCTTATGATATTCTTCATCATGCCTAAGGCAAATTCCTTCTAAATACCTACAAAACAAGACAATTTTTCTTCTTTAAATCCCTTCTTCAGATGACCCTGTGCTATGATACCTGTAAACCACTTGCCAGCAGATGGACAGTCATTGCTGTGATCATTGTTTATCACACTGACTAATTCTGTCTCCTTATTTCCTATGTCCATCTGTTGTTCATTATCTTATTTTTAGATTGTAAATGCATTAATCATCTGTGTGTGTACTTGTTAGTTTTCTGGACTTTGGCTAGGTATTTGGGCTTTTAGGCGTTGCTTCAGTATAAATTCATACTGGGTTTTATAATAAATTGATAAAAGAAATGTCAATAGTAAATTTAATAAAAAAATGTAAACTTTGGGACATTCTTCCTTCTATCATACCATAGGCAAAACAAATGCATACACCCAACTACATTGGCCACAGGTGAAACCAACGTACAAGATACTGTTGTGATCTCAAGAGAGAGGAACGAGCATTCAGATGGAGATGTAAAATGGAGAAAATGCCACGGGGTCAGTCACCCTGCTCCTGTGATCAGAACAAAAGCGGGTAAAGAAATAAACCAAAAGAATGCTGATGCATAAACGTATGGAGAAAGTTGGGGTTTTTAATAGAACCAACAGCATGTTGTCAAACTGACCAGCCTTTGTTTTTTTTTCTTGGAATTTCCAGGCAGTAACTGAAAGTTTCATGAAAAAGGGACCAGAGTCAAGACAACCAGGATCAGTCTTACTTAGGTCTCATGATGAAACCTATGTGTAGGTTACAACTTTGGTTATGACACTTTGTGCAGATTTGACTACTTTTCCTACATCATTTCAATAACCTCTTTTGATGTGAAGCAATATTTTTCATTGTACCACTATCAACACTTTATTAAATGCATCTCAGCTGCTTATGTGCTTTTGGCACATCTGGTTGTAAAAGTAGCTTATTGCTATTTATTGCTCAATACTTTCTTCGTAAGAGTCTTCTTTAAAGAGTCATTCCAGTGCATACACTAACCTTTACCCTGATCTAACAATGAGATTGCCATAACAAGTAGAGGAGAAAAAAGAAACAAATAATCTATTTGTATGAACTATGTATGAACTACCGCAAACTCATGGTATGAGAGTCTCATAAGCCAGGTAGGAGGGTAACAGGGAACTGCTGCCATAAGCCTCACACATCTAACATTACTCTTTTTTTGAAGATAATGGGGAGAGGGAAAGGAAGAGAAAATTCAGAGGGAAAAGATGAGTTCTGGAGATAAAGATTAGAGAGAAGGAATTGAGAAATAGTTAAAGGAGATTTTAATTTTTTTTAATTATTATTATTTTACTTTTGGATTATTTACTGAGGTTTATACAGAGGTTATTTATTCAACTTAGAAAAAATATTTTAAGAAGTAAAATATCACATTGCCAGGATTCATTGTCAGTAATGGATGTGCTGCATGAAAAGCAGGAAACTTGATGAGGGAGTAGTTGCATACTGATGTTTTGTTCCTTCCCCAAGCAAGAGCTTTATGAAATTTCCTCTCCTACCTATTTAGGAGAAACTTACTATTTTACACGATAACAATTGCTTTGCTTAAGTGACAGTGGATATCTTTTCTCTCTTCAGGAAATCCTCCAGATTTGATTTCTCTAACCTGATTATGATTTTGAACGAATGAATGAAGACGACTAACCTATCCTTAAATTTTCTATAGACACAGATAGTCTGCAAGAAAATATTTTTTTTTAAAACTCAGGGAAGATATATTGCCTCAGAACATTAATTAGATGTTATTTAGAAACAGACACAAATTCTCCATGGGAATGAATTTATCACCCAAGATGCTAGAATATGCAGAGATGAATGCTGACTTTGTGCTGACACTACAGAATAATGAAACTCTGATGTATGACACCTGACAGCTTTTAGGAAATAAATACTTCCCAACTGGAACATAAGCTCTGTCGGCACTTGCTGCTTAGCAATACATATGGTATGAAGGATACTGTTTTTATAATTAGGGCTCAAATGGCAGTGGTTCCTCATAGTAACACCCTTCCCTAATCTCTTCATCTCTAGAATCTGACTGCCATTAAAAAAACATAAAAAACCTTTATTTGCTGTGCTTGCATGGAAAATGCAGTGTAATCCATGCAGTATTGTCTGAGTGTTCTCTGCGTATGAAAACTATTATGAAATAACTATGAGATGGAAATAAAACTTATCACTTCTCTCCAGTCTACAGGTGCCTCCTGCACGACTCCCTGGGATGTCCCCATGCCACCTGCAGAAAGGAGAGGAACAGCACTGAAATCATATGCTAGAAAACACCTCATACAGGTGAGCTCTTGTCTGCACAGAGGAAATCACCACTTTCAGGGCTGGAAGGTGCAATGAAATTCACTGCCATACCGCCCAAGAGAATAATTAGAATGTGTTAAAATTGTTTTTGTAAGAACAACCTAGGGGTCACCAAAATCCACATTTTTCACCAGAACATTTCATCTAAAAATGCCTGTCTATAAAGAAATGTGAATTAGAACCAAATACTAGCATTACTAGAATATTACTAGCATACTAGAATTAGATGACTTGATTTTTTGCTTCAAAATAACATTCACATTAAAGTCACTATAAGTTCTTAATATTATAGTATATAAAAAGTATTTGGACAAGTCATATAGAAGAGAAATTTAATATTAATAGACAAAAAAGAATGAAACATTTTGCTCCCAAAATTTTGAATATACAGAGAGTTTGTCATTGTTCCCAAGGAGAAATGAATACATTTTCAAAATCATGATAAAACAGTTACAGCTTCTGACGAACCCAAGTGGCAATTATCATGATAATCACCTGAAGCTTTTCTGAGAGTTAGGTTACTCCATGTAAAGAATAAACTGCTTCAGCACGCAATGTATGGCAGACGCTGGAGACCCTTCAGTAATCGGTTTGTGCTCTGTCTTGCTTAGGTTCACAGCCACTCCTTCACTGCTTTTTTCAGGAAATACTGTTTGCAGCTGAACATGAGAGGCTAGGACCTCCAGCAATGACAAGTCTCTGCGATTTACTTCTCATTGCAAAAGCGTACTACTCCTTCCCTTGCCTGCTGCCTGGGAGGAGAAAAGCAGATCAAAGTCCTTCTTGGAATTTCAGGAACACAGTCAGTTTCTTCACCCAAGTGGTTAGCCAAATATCCAGGGTCTTGCGAACAGATCCAAACAGGATCCTGTTGTTTCTCTGAGGCAACTATTTGCAAAGAAGATAAGAAATTCAGCTTCTGTGAACCCAGGGGAGTCGGACAGGAAGAGGAAACATCCCTTAAGCAGTTATTTTAGTTGGCATTGAGCCCAAATGCCATTCTCTCTCTCAGGGCAAGGTTTTGGTAGCAATTCAGGCTGTAAGTCCTGGGTCTCATTAGGGTTATTTTAAAGTTTTGTTACCCCACTGTTTTCTTTCCAGTGGTGCCCAGTTTGAAAGTTACCCCATTCCCTGAAAAGGCTATTGTTTGTTATACCATAATTACCTTTACATGGCAGTCCTAGAGTCAAGCTGAAACAAGTGAGACACCAGGAACTTGACCTTAATCAACCTGTAATTGGGCTCGTGTTGCTCTGACACTCGAGCGCTTGTTAAAAAAACCAACCAAACACAAAACAAACAAACAAAAAAACCCAATAACAAAACAAAGACAACAAAATTTATTGGGATCTTGGCATAAGGTCACACTTACACGGGGAATTAAATATCTCAAGTGGCTGGTGCTGTCCAGGTGGTGCCAGGCATCACCATTGCAAGAGCCCTCACAGAGGCATCTTCAGCTGGTCAGGTGAGACTCCCACTCTTCTGCTCACTTATTATCTAGCTGCCCCATGGCGATTACGTAGGAATCAAAACTGCACGTAAAAGCCAGTAAAAAGATATTTCAAATTTGGTGCATTACAGCACTTCACTGAAACACCGGCTTAGTCCCAATGGCAGCACGAACACACGAGTGAGGAGATGGGGCTGAGCTGCAGTTCCCGCCCCTCAGGCTTGGCCATCTGGGCAGCGTCATGCTGGTGAAGAACGTGCTCTGTCTGGAATTAGTAGGGCCTCAGCCAGGAACAGATTCCACCCCAGTCACAGGGGAGGTGAGGGAACAGTGCAGAAAAAATTGATGTGTATCCATGAGAGGTTAAATGATGGCATGGCAGCAAAACTTCACATGGCGTAAGAACATGTGCCACGCAGACCAGGGCTGATGTGGGAGCTGATGGTCCCCCAATTCCAAGGAACTGTCCCTAGTGTCAGCCCCTCCAGTGTCCTAAATATTTAACTCTTTCACAGGCTATAGGTCGCTTCTACATACCTACTGGAATTAATGCATTTTCATAATTAAAATTTTTACTTTCATGCATGTTTCAGGAAAATTATTGATTTATGGGTTGTAATATCCTCACAAGATCATGCATTTCCCTGTTTCCAAAGATTACTAATTCTTATTGCCAGAGCATATTAAACATGAGAAACAGGTTAATGGTAAGACTCCTGCACCTACATCTAGGTGTCAACATGTAAGAGTCTAAATGAAAAGGAAATATTTAAACTCTACCCACAGTAAATGGATGCCATGTCGTGCTTCAGTTGCTTAAACAAAGGCATCTAATGTGTGGTGGGTTGACCCTGGCTGGAGGTCAGGTGCCCACCAGAGCCGCTCTCTCACTCCCCTCATTCGCTAGACAGGGGAGAAAAGGCATAACTAAATGCTTGTAGGTCGAGATAAGGACAGGGAGAGATCACTCACTAATTATCATCACGAGCAAAACAGACTGAACTTAGAGAGGGAATTCATCTAATTTATTACTAAGCAAAACAGAGTAGAGGAATGAGAAATAAAACCAAATCTTAAAACACCTCCCCCCACCCCTCCCATCTTCCCGGGCTCAACTTCACTCCCGGCTTCAACCTCCTCCCCCCTCAGCGGCACAGGGGGACGGGGAGTGGGGGTTACGGGCAGTTCATCACACGGTGTTTCTGCCGCTTCTTCATCCTCAGGGGGAGGACTCCTCTCATCGTTCCCCTGCTCCAGCATGGAGTCTCTCCCACGGGAGACAGTCCTTCACGAACTTCTTCAGCCTGGGTCCCTTCCACGGGATGCAGACCTTCAGGAGCTGCTCCAGCATGGGTCTCTCCCACAGGGTGCAGACCTTCAGGAGCAAACTGCTCCAGCATGGGTCCCCCACAGGGTCACAAGTCCTGCCAGCAAACCTGCCCTGGCGTGGGCTCCTCTCTCCACAGGTCCTGCCAGGAGCTTGCTGCAGCGTGGGCTTCCCACAGGCCACAGCCTCCTTCAGGTGCCTCCACCTGCTCCGGCGTGGGGTCCTCCATGGGCTGCAGGTGGAATCGCTACACCCCCTCATCCTTCCTCCATGGGCTGCAGGGGGACAGCCTGCTTCACCATGGCCTTCACCACGGGCTGCAGGGGGATCTCTGCTCCGGCGCCTGGAGCTCCTCCTCCCCCTCCATCTGCACTGACCTTGGTGTCTGCAGAGTTTCTTACATCTTCTCACTCCTCTCTCTGGCTGCAAAAGCACTGGTTTTTTTTTCCCTTCTTAAATATGTTATCACAGAGGCGCTGATTGGCTTGGCCTTGGCCAGCGGCGGGTCCCTCTTGGAGCTGGCTGGCATTGGCTCTGTCAGACACAGGGGAAGCTTCTAGCAGCTTCTCACAGAGGCCACCCCTGTAGCCCCCCCGCTACCAAAACCGTGCCACACAAACCCAACACATAGTGCTATTTGCAACACATTCGACCACCCATCCCAGCCTCCAGCCACCCCACTGAAGAGGGACGACTCTTACATTCACACGGAGTAACATGTCTTACACATCGTAGGGTGCCTCAAACACCCAAAATCCTTGTTTCAGGAGATGGCTCCAGTGTCTTAAATGGCACTAACCCTGCACGATGCAGTCAACAGTTCAAATCTCCTTTTGAGGTGCCTCTGAGGCATAGGGGCTATACATTATAAAACGTACCCCAAAATAGAAATAAAAGGATGAGATAAAGAATAAACACTATTTTAAAATATTTTTGTATTTTATTTATTCATGATACGAAATAAGTATTTTCTTTCTATACCCCAATGGATTGTCTTGGGTAGCCCCTAGAGCACACGCACCCCACTTTGGACACCGCTATCTTAGACCTCACAGCCAATGCTAACACTGACCCACCTCATAAGCACACATGTTCACGTTTACAAGTGATACATCTATAGAAGCCAGCTAACTGAAAAGTAGTTCACTAAAGAAGTAAAGAAGTAAATTAATCCCTGGTGGAACAGACAGAAATCACTGAACTGTCTATCTACTTCGCAAATAGTTGCAGGAGAATTTGCTGAGGCATAATAAATATTTGTTGAACAAATTTGGTAAGAAACAGAGCACTGGCCACAGAGGCACCACAAACATATTTACAGAGGTAAACCATGACCAGGCACTCCAATAAAGCAGTTTATCCACTGCTTATTGACAGTTAACTATGGTGCATAGTTTGCTACAGGATGGTAGGTGCTGCTTTGTAATTTAAGCAACTAAGAAAATACCAAATTTTCTAGTAAGACAAAGCCTGTAATACTTCAGAGTTACAGACTCATCAGGAAGGCAGAGTTTTGATTGAAGATCAAAACTACAGGTTTACTCCAGTGTTGTGCTTCTCCAGAGCCCCCAAGCATTTATGGAGACATAGTTTAAGTGTAGAAATTGTTGAGTTAGGGTCACAGTCCAGAAGTTTAATGTTTTGCATCCAGTGAATTCCAGAAGGAGATAAAAAAAGGCATCCTTTAAGGAATCTTCTCTGATGTTAAGACCTGAGAAGCGTGGCAACGAGCCTAAAAAAAGGTGGGGAGAGAGGAAAGAGAATAGTTTAAAGAAATACCACTAAAAATACCTAAAATACCACTTTAAAGAGCATTTTCCAAATTAGTAGTTTAGTAAGCTTAATGAGCATAAGGGGTTATATTTCATCTTAATTAAATGGGAGCTTTCAACACAAAATTCTAAACAACTGATATGTTAAAATATAAATCAAATCTTTGAAACAAGAGGTGGGGGATGGAAACAACAACCAAAAACCCCCAGAAACAAGCAAACCCTCCCCTCCCAATCCCAAACAACATTCTTCCTTTTACTGTGTCCTCAATTTTAAAGCTTTTGGCAGTAGGAGGAAGAGAGGATGTCTGTGTTTCACTGATATTTCTGACATGTCCAGGGCCAGAAAACACTTAAGACAATACATCATTTCAATATACAGCTATTAAATACAGTTGAGCAGGTGACTTAGTCACCAGTTATTTCATAGTTTAAATAAAAGTCTGTCCTGAAGCTTGAAAAACGCTGAACAGTGCTGACAAGACACCCCAGAATCAGAACATGGGTGCTCAGAATCAATTTCTCAGTGTAGGAAAGAGAAAGCTTAAGAAGCAAAAATTGTATCTGACATTCAGCTGAAAACTTCTAAGGTCTTAAAAAGTTACAATGCCCAAAGTGAAACATATGGATAGGATTTACAAAAACGCCAACAGCTCAAACATACAAGTGCTCAGAGCTGTATTTTGAATATATAAAGTTCTAAGTGCTTTCAGAAAGCAGAATCCATTAGTTCTAGTGTTCAAGCTGAGGAGGCACTGGATTGTTAGGCCACAGTATCTGTGCACCTTGTCCTTTAAATATCAAAGCTGATAGACACCACATAGTCTTTACAAAGCTGCAGCAAAAATCTCTGAACAGAATTTTGGATTATGAATGCTTTGGCAGTTCCTTATATGCCCACAATAAGTTATTTAGGAGAAAATATTGTAAGAAAATGAAAAGACAAAAAAAAGTCTAATTTACATGCAAATGGCTGCAAGCTTCATAAAAGACGTAGAAATCAGTTACATCAAGGTGGCATGCATTTACATGCAAATTTTTTTAGTATTGATACCCTGAGATTAGTCAATTCAGGGAATAAGCAGAAAGTAGCAGAGAACAACAACAAAAAAAGTGAAAAGATAAAAAAATTCACCATGCAACCATATATGCATACGCATTTCCGTATTAGAGAACAGATGCAGATTCTCTTAAATTTCCTTAGACAGAAACTATTTTCCAAAATACTTACAGCTTTCTCTTCCAATGAGAGTACGCCATCTACAGCCACTATCTGGTATTGCTTGTCTTTTAAGCTACCCACAAATTTCCGAAGTAGTTTAAGACTAGTACCATCACTGTTTTGTTTCAGGAGTTTCTGCATTTCTTGGGATGGACATCCCGGGTCAAACAGAAGCAAACATAAGGTTTTATTCTTCTTCTCTTCTATTCCAACAACAGTACGACTATGACCTAATTTCAAAATAGATTGTCAGTATTTTAAAAACACATAAATCCCATTTACTTCCTCTTAGTACACTACTTATTCTCAAATCCAGGGAGATATTACTTGAAATTTAGTAAGGTAGATATAAGTAAAGAGCAGATGTCAGAAAGTTGAGATCTCAATCACACCCAATCCAATAAAAATACAAACTTTAATGTTGCTCTTACTAATTAAAAAACCAGCAGGAAATAAAGTCATGCCTTCGATTAAATGAAGAAGGAATGTAAAATGCTGCTCTGAATTGCAGCCATATAAAGAAAGATAGAAAATAGTAAGAAACCAGCATACTGTGATACCGACCTTGATGTTGCAAGTAGATAGGTGGTTTGGAAGTACACACTACCTTTGCACCACCTTCATTGTCTGTAGAATAGTAACGTAAAACCCACTCAAATAAACAAGGGTGTGTACCCATAGGGCCAGTTGGTTTGTGGAAGTCAATGATTTGACACCTGCAGAACATTTAGAATGAAAACAACAATAAAATTTCAAGCAGATTGTTTGTTAAAACAATTTTTTTACCTCTCAGTCCTTTCCTCCTGCACCAAGAATGTTTTGTTAACACAGCCATTCCAAGTGTCAAGTGGTCATTACCACTTTTTTTTTTTTTTAAATACAGGAGCAGGGGACACATAATTACAAAGCAATACAATATATACTGTTCAAAACTGGAAAATTTATTCTGTAACAAACACTCTACTCTGTTCAGTCTAACAAGAACTTGTGAAGCTTGCAAAAATTAAAATGTCTGATTTTTTTGTAGAAGTGATACACGTACACTAGAGAATCCAATTAACAGCTCTCAATTATGCAAGTGAATAGCTGAAATTCAGACTCTCCTTGAGAAGAAACTTACAGATAAATTAAGTTTTTAAACAATGTTTGATTTTATGCATATGTGGCACAATTCTTCACCAAGTCTCAATGTTCTGAGCAGTTATTCAATTTATGTACCTGTATAAGTAGTTACACAGCTTTATGCTGCACAAAATCAGATCTGTTGGTTAAATTTAAAGCCACTAAGGTGTCTTTGTCATTGCACAGTTGACAATTCTGACCTTTAAAGGTACAGAACTTAAAATCAGCACTTAAAAATAACAACAACAAAAAAGCAATATTTACTTTATCCTGAGACTGGTTAACAGTGAATAAATTTCACATGCTCCTATCCATGCTTTGGAACCATGTAATCTGTTGTTGAAGTGAGATGCCCCATGAGGATCAAAGCCTTCTCTCCAGGCATCTTCAATCATGGACTGAATCTTTGGTATACTAGGAATTAGTGTAGTATCTGGAACAGAAAAGCTTTTGAATTGTGGTTACAGTTACTGAAATAGCCTATTAATTAATATATTCAGCTTTTTTTATGAGGCAGTTAATGTTACAAAGATGCACCAAAAAACCTAAAGTTAAAACTTCAACCATATCATGCCTTGCCAGTATTCACCCCTCTGATTCTTTCCACAGTAAGCTGCAGGGGTATAATAAGTGTTTAATAGGTATCATTGACCTAGTAAGCCTTGCTGTGTAAATTAAAAGGTAAAACATCAGTCAGTAGGTTGTCATCTGAGGTATGTGAAACAAATAGACAGTGTTTTGTTTAATACCTCTCAAGCAGTCATTATACAAGCTGTTTTGCAACAGTGAGGAAAGGATCATTTGGAAATTCCTGTAACCACAACCCCAGCCTCTGTCGCCTAAAGATGAGTGGAAGTGGTCTACTCCTGTTGAAAGCCATACATGCCTCACGTCTTTGTTTTCGTTCTGATAGTACTTGCACAATGCTTCGATGACCCCTAAAAGATGACCAAACATAAAGTTTATCTGTAAAATGAACTACAAAGTTTGTCAGAAGAAGATTATTTCCCCAGCTTGGAACAGATACAGATTAAGACAAGTTATTTTAAATCTTCTAAGTGATCCTACGTTACATCTAGAACCCAAATCACAAAACCAGTGGACATTGCACCTATTTCATTTTGATGGTGTCTGATGAATTTATGTACTATGAAGCTTTCAAAATTCCACCTATTTTTTCACTGCTGCTACACAATGAATATTTTAATTTAAACAGCTTGGACTACATTATAAATTGTGATATGCACAGGAACTATTACAATGAAACAGGACAAATAAAGTCACCAATGAAGCATTCCTATGCCACTGCCATCTCCAGTACAACGTCCCCTTAAAAACATGCAAATACTTATGCATACTATGTAATCCCTTTATTCCCCCCAAATTAGTTTTTCTGGAGAAACTAAGACAAGAAAAGGAATGACATAGAACTTGAGAATTACTATAAGTATTTTTAAAAAATCCACTTGCAGGATATTCCAAATCCTCCTCTGTTACATGAAAGAACATGCTTGGGAATGCTCTCTCTAATTTGTAAATCTAAGTTCTCAAATGTACATGCTATTATGATGACAATCATTCCATAGCTATCACAGATTATTTCCTGAATTCCTCTCTGAAGTCTAAATCATTACCAAGAATGAAAATTTTAAATATATTATTTCCACTCAATATATTTTAGAGAAGAAATTTTATTTTACCTGTTAAGAGCCAAATTGGTATTTTGTAAGCTAGAAGCACAAGATAAAAAGCTACTGTAAACTTTAACAGCTACACTAGGTTAGGAACCAATGAGTACTAAGTAGTAAACAAGCATACACTCAAGGACAACCAACTTGTAATAAGACATTTGTGTCTCTTGATACATATTGTATTTGGGCCCTTAACCAGACAACTTGGTTCCAAGGTTCCATAGAACACAGAAAAAGAAAAAAAGCCTTCAGGTTATAATACAAGTAGAAATATACCAAGCTTTAATCTCCTTATTAGTGTAGGACTAAAATGGAATAGATTGATCTAGAAAATAAGGATTAGAAATAGGATGCAACCAATATTAAACATCCAATTATATGCTTTGTTAAAGACTGGTTTGGTCACTACAACCTAGGTCTAAAAAGTACAGTCTTAGTTGTATAATTTCAGGATTTTTACCTGAGGTCTTTGTTTTCCCATCATCTATACCAAAAGCTAAACATTCCATCATGTCAGTTTTTCTCTTGTGATATTCAAAAGGCTGCATCCTTCCTCTGTCAACTTCCCTTTCCATATTCTTTAGAAATTGCTGCTTGTAGCCTCCAGAATTATCCAAGCCATATTGTCTCTGTTAGGGATGAAATGTGCATGATTTCAATCACTTTTTTTTTAAATTCACCTTTAGTGATTCTGGGAAGCTGTACGCACTTTCAGTAACTTTGAAAAACAGTGAACAGCGAGACACAAAAACTTCAGATTTATATTTTAGAGCTGAAGGCCACGCTTCACTCCTGAATAGGAATGTGGGACTAGGAAAGCCACACCTGGAAGAGCAGGCACATTCCTCTGCTCCCTCTTGGGCAGACAGCCATTGGCACAGAGGCAGTCAAACGGCCAGGAGGTAGCGAGAGTGGGAAAAGAGCTATCAGGGCTGTGAGATGGGAGGGAGAGGGAAGCAGGACCTAGCAGTAGGGCATGCACAGGGAGCACCCGGCCCCATCCTCAGCCAGCACCACTCAAAGCTGTAAAGCCAAGCAGCTCAAGGCAGGCATGCCCAGCACCCGTGCCAGGATGGGGGCTGCTGAGAGCTTGTGTTTGCACTGTACCACTACCTCGATGTATGGCCATTCCAGGTCATTCCACTTCCAAGACACTCAGCTCCTAACGGCACAACTGTTCAAAATTTTACCATTTAGAAATATTACTGTACCTGCAGCTTTTTGAATTCTTCCCTCTCCCGCCTCTCTTCTGATCTCTGCTGTTTATCTTCTTCAATTTGGAGCCGTTGAGCCAGTTCTAGATCTCTTATGTTTCCACCTACCCAGGAATAACATTCCAAAGAGAGAGGACGTGATCAGGAGGTTAACAATACTCTGATGGATCATTTATTTAATTTGTAAAGATTCTTTTCTAAGCAGACATACATAAACACAACTGGGCATTAATTTTAAGAGATGCATCCCACACTATTTTGAGCTATTAGCAATGAACACTAAACAGGACTGACTGCATTCAGTTTACCAAGACTCAGACTCCTGGCTTGGACAAAGTTTATGCAGAGTTACAGGAGCAATTACTTGGCAAATAATACATGTACCTCTACTCCTAAGAAAACAACTTTTGTTTGCTATGTTTCACTTCATTGTTAGCAAGAAGTCCCAGTTTCTTGAACCACACACTTATTAGCTTCTAGGATCACTACCAGCAGTCTCATAACAAAGTGACAAAAACAAATTTAGGATCAGAGAAGTGGACAGGGAATCTCTAGGATTTTATTAGTCATGCTAATAAATGAAACTAATTTTGATTCCTTTATCACTACAGCTAATGAATCAGCACAAGCATTTAGATAAAAGAATTGAAGCTTTCATAAACTACAGATTTTCAGCTCATCACACTGGAATGTGCCACTCTAAATTCCATGCACGTAAATTTTCTATAGAGCTAGGAAAAAAACCATATAACATGGTTGTCTTTTAAACATTTTTCACGCTAAGATTTCGTTTTGGTTAACACACAGTGCATTTACTTAAACATACATAGACAAATATTTCTTTCAGCATATGGAATTAAGTAGAGCACTTGGGCAAGTGATAGGACTCACTATTAACTATGTTAACCTGATTATGTATGTGCCCAGTTCTCTTGCTAAATAAGGAAATATTTAGTTTAAATTTTGTCCAAGATTCTATAGTACAACACGCAAATACTTGTAAATGATTTAAAGTATTATCAAGCCTGTATCCTTTCACGTACCTTCCACAAAGCTATGTTCCTCTAAGTGCAAATCCACATGTTCTTCAAGAATCTGAATGTTTGCACAGGTAAGACTGCACATTGGACATTCATATAGCTGTTCACCATTTCCTGTGTCTGAAAAAGAAATGCAGTTTCTTGATTAATGCAATTCCTGGTTTCTGTGAGAATCACCTCTAATGGATATACAGTCTAGGATAAATACACAGTACTGAATTTTGTGTTGCCATTGAAAACTCCCCAGCAAATTCTAAACAGCTGTTACTCTCTTAACTGTTTAGGAATTTGTATTTAAATACCTGACAATTTTAAGACATATTTTCCTTCTTTCTATTAATCAAGTTTTGCCTGTTTAACTTACAGATAACAACTTGCTATGATATTTGTATTGAGAAATGCTTAATCTGAAATATCAAACCATTAATGAAAAGATCTCTCCTGCTAACAGAATACTTGCTTACAAAACTAATATTCACGTGATAACACAGCAGTTGGTAGGCAGAAAGAATAAAGTAAAACATGCTGTCATTCTTACTTTGTTGGTCTTCCTGGATGTCCTCAAATAAACATTCTTTCTGCAGTTTTAATATTATTATTGAAAAATACCATATAGAATAAGTTCAAAAGTACTTTTGGAGATCATCTAGTCCCTCAAAGCAGGGTCAAATTATACAGGTTAAGTTACACAGGGCCTTTTCCAGACAGTTTTTGAATACCTCCAAGGACAGACATTCCACAAGCTTCCCAGACAACTTAGTCCAGTGTTTGACCACTCTCACAGTAAAAAAAAAAAAAGCATTCTTGTGTTTAAATTGCATTTCCTGTATTTCAATTTGTACCCACTGCCTGTCATCCTGTCACTGGGCACCACAGAGAAGAACTCAACTCCGTGTTTACTGCCCTCCTTTTCAGTCCCTAGATTTTACTTACACCTTCCTAGGTTCACAAAACATATTAATAATAGCATATTAATTCTATGTTAACTGGTTTTGGAAAGCATTTGCCCAAGCCAAAAGTTCATGACTGGCTGGAGGGAACATCAATGGTATAATAATCTAAATTCATCAGTAACATTTTGCATAACACTGCAAATATACAGTTTCCTGAAACACACTATGTACATAAAAAAACCAACACACCCTGTGGTGGGTTGACCCTGGCTGGAGGCCAGGTGCCCACCAGAGCTGCTCTCTCACTCCCCTCATTCACCAAACAGGGGAGAAAAGGCATAACAAAGCGCTTGCAGGTCGAGATAAGGACAGGGAGAGATCACTCACTAATTATCGTCACAAAACGAGCAAAACAGACTTAGAGAGGGAATTCATCTAATTTATTACTAGGCAAAACAGAGTAGAGGAATGAGAAAATAAAATCAACTCTTAAAACACCTCCCCCCACCCCTCCCATCTTCCCGGGCTCAACTTCACTCCCGGCTTCAACCTTCCCCCCCTCAGCGGCACAGGGGGATGGGGAATGGGGGTTACGGTCAGTTCATCTCACGGTGTTTCTGCCGCTTCTTCATCCTCAGGGGGAGGACTCCTCTCATCGGTCCCCTGCTCCAGCATGGAGTCTCTCCCACGGGAGACAGTCCTTCAGGAGCAAACTGCTCCAGCATGGGTCCCCCACGAGGTCACAAGTCCTGCCAGCACACCTGCCCTGGCGTGGGCTCCCCTCTGCATGGGTCCACTGGTCCGGCCTGGAACTTGCTCCAGCATGGGCTTCCCACGGGCCACAGCCTCCTTCAGGTGCCTCCACCTGCTCCGGAGTGGGGTCTTCCATGGGCTGCAGGTGGAATCTCTACACCCCCTCATCCTTCCTCCATGGGCTGCAGGGGGACAGCCTGCTTCACCATGGCCTTCACCACGGGCTGCAGGGGGATCTCTGCTCCGGTGCCTGGAGCTCCTCCTCCCCCTCCATCTGCACTGACCTTGGTGTCTGCAGAGTTTCTTACATCGTCTCACTCCTCTCTCCGGCTGCAAAAGCCCCCTCTAACTGTTTTTCTTCTTCTTAAATATGTTATCACAGAGGCGCTGATTGGCTTGGCCTTGGCCAGCGGCGGGCCCGTCTTGGAGCCGGCTGGCATTGGCTCTGTCAGACACAGGGAGAGCTTCTAGCAGCTTCTCACAGAAGCCACCCCTGTAGCCCCCCCCGCTACCAAAACCCTGCCACGCAAACCCAACACATTCCACCCCTTGCCTCTGTGAATCACATATTTAAGAATTATTAAAATATACATTCAACAGAAAAATTACACACACACTAATCACATCAACAAGGAAAAAGAAAAAAAGAATTCCCCCCACCAGAATCAAAGCAACACTATCACAACACCAAACAAGACTGGACAGTACACACAGAGTCCACCTCTCGTCCCTTCACCAATATTTCACTCTCAAGCTAAGTTCAGTCAATGTTTTGCCCGTTACCTCCTCCAATTACTGTCCTTATCTCGATTTTCTCATGCCCCACGTTGGGCGCCAAAAAGGACTGTGTGGTTTAGCCCCAGCCGGGTGCCACGCACCACTCACTCACCCCTCCCCCGGCAGGCTGGGGAGGAGAATGGAAAAACAACGGCAAAGCCTCGAGGGTTGGGATAAGGGCAGTTTACTGGGACAGCAAGGGAGAGGGAAACAATCAACAACAGTACTGATAACAGGTATTCACAATGGGTGATAACAGAGAACAATTTACCGATCCAACCGACCAGAGCCACACCGAACCCGCCCCTGCCCGACCGGCCCCCTTTTATGGTGAGCATGATGTCACATCGTATGGAATAGCCCCCGGCCAGCTTGGGTCACCTGTCCTGGCTCTTTGTGAAATTAACTCTATCCTTGCCAGAACCAGGACAGCTTGTATACTGGTTTTGGCTGGGATAGAGTTAATTTTCTTCATAGTAGTTAGTATGAGGCTATGCCTTGGATTTGTGCTGAAAAGAGTGTTGGTAACACAGAGATGTATTAGTCACTGCTGAGCAGTGCTTACACAGAGTCAAGGCCTTTGCTGCTTCTCACCCCACTCCACCAGCGAGTAGGCTGGGGGTGCACAAGGAGTTGGGCAGGGACACAGCTGGGACAGCTGACCCCAACTGACCAAAGAGATATCCCACACCATATGACATCATGCTCAGCATATAAACCTGGGGAATAGCATTTGTCTTCCCAAGTAACCATCATGCATGATGGAGCCCTGCTTTCCTGGAGATGGATGAACACCTGCCTGCTGATGGGAAGCAGTGAATGCATTCCTTGTTTTGCTTTGCTTGTGTGTGTGGATTTTGCTTTACTTATTAAACCATGTTTATCTCAAATGTGGTGGTTTAACCTCAGCTGGATGCCAGGTGTCCACCAAACTGCTCTATTGCTCCCCTCCCCAGCAAGGCAGGGAAGGGAGAAAATTAAGATGGAAAAAAACAACCCCAAACTCATGGGTCAAGATAAAGGCAGTTTAATGCAGCTAAAGCAAAAGGCTGCGCACAGAAGCAAAGCAAAACCCAAAAGATTATTCTCTACTTCCCATCAGCAGGCGATGTCCGGCCACTTCCTGGGAAGCAGGGCTTCAGTACACATTACTTCGGAAGACAAACATTGTAAAAAAAACAAATGTGCCCTACCCCGCTCCTCCCCCTATCTCTCAGTTTCTTAATGCTGAGCAGATGTCATATGGTATGGAATAACCCTGTGGTCAGTTTGGGTCAGCTGTCCTGGCTGTGTCACCTCCCAAGACCTGGGGAGAAATGTTGGAGAGGCAGCTTTGATGTGTGCCAGCACTGCTCAGTAAGAGCCAAAACACCGGTGTGTTATCAGCACCTTGCTGGCTACCAATACACAGTACAGCACTGTGAGGGGTGCTGTGGGGAGAATTAACTCCATCTCAGCCAGACCCAATACACTCAACCCATGAGTTTTCTCACCTTCACTCTTCTGATTCTCTTCCCCATGCCACCGAGGGGGAGTGAGTGAGCCGCTCTGTGGTACTTAGTTGTCAGCTGGGGTGAAACCACAAGAAGAATGCTAGTCTTCTAAGAGAATTATCCACTAGCAGAAATACTATTACTGAGTTTCTGAAATAGCTACCAGCAACTTTGGGCAGTTAGTCAGAATAAAATTCTGACCATGCTTAAAATAAATCAGAGTAATCAAATAAATAACTATTTTCCTTACTCCAACTTTATCCCCCCAAATATCTTTGTGGTCTCCAAACCAACATTTGGTACTTCAGAATGCTTCAGTGCTGGATCTTTCTTAAGTTGCTACTTCAAACTGAAACCTACCTCTCCCTAAGAAGTACTGCAACTGCTCTACAGGATCTTGTCAAAGATGAGGCTCCAAGAGATAATGTCAAACCTTTGTGACAAAACATATGCCAAATAGGTAAAAAACATTTCCCTAACACACAAAAGCTTTACAGTTTATTTTCATTGACACGGATGGTGTATTTTGAGTGCGCAAAACACTGCAGGTTCGTCTGCATTAACGTTTTTAGTTCTGCTCTGAAGCAGATTTTTCAAATGACGCCCCCATCGTCTTCACTCACTGTCCCTTTCCAAGCGACTTCCCTCCACCGCCTTCAGTCACCGCCCCTTGTTCGTACGCCCGGCCGGTTCCGGAGCCCTCCAGCTGCACCCGCACAGGGGAGGAGGCACTCCGGCAGCACCCCCGGCACGGTGCGGGCACGCCTGGGCGGTCGGTCCCTGGCACAGGCGGCAAAGCGCCGCAGCGCGGCTTTCCGCTCCCCGCCCAGGCGGCCACGGCCAGCCCCAACCTCCGCGGGGCCCAAGCGCGACACCCCCGCCGCTCACCTGCGCCCAGGGCACCCAGCAGGTGCCCGTGCCGCGCGTTAACGTGCGCCTCCAGCTCCTGCCCCGCCGCCTCCCCGCAGAAGGGGCACTCGGGCAGCTCCGCGGTGAGCTCGGGGCTGCGAGCACCCGGCGGCTCCGGGTGGGCAGCCTCGATGTGCCGGCGGAGCTCGTCACAGCCCAGGGCGGCGGCGCCGCAGAACGGGCAGCGGGGCTGGCGGCCCAGGTGAGCGCGCCCCAGGTGCCGCCGCACCGCCGCCTCCGAGGACAGCGCCTGCCCGCAGACATCGCACACCAGCATCGCGGCGCCGCCCGCCTCCCCCAGCAAACGAAACTGCTGCCTAACGGCCGCCCCGCACCAACAGCCGCTCGTCACGTCCCACTCGCGCACCGCTGCCTGCTGGGAAGTGTCGTTTCCTTGCCCGGGGCGAGTGCCTGGCGCGCGCAGAGCCTGCTGGGAGCGGAGGGGCCCGCCCCCCGGCCAGTGCGGCGCGCGGCGGGGCGGTGTCCGCCATCTTGAATTGAGATCAGGTGCCGCGCTCTGGAGCGGAGCGGGGTTTTGTCGTTTGGAGGGCGGCGGGTGCCGTGCGTCTCCGTTTCGATGGGTAAGGGTGCAAGAGCGCTAAGAGCTGGCGGGGAGAGGGATGAGGGGCTGTGCCCCCCTCCGGGGCGGAGTGCGGTGTGGTACGGTACAGTGCCGTGCCCCTTGCTGTAAGGTTCCCCCGCGCAGGCCGGTCTCCTGGCTGCTCGGGGATGGCTGGCGGTAGCGGGGCGTTGCCGCGCACGGCAGCTCGGTCCGCGCCAGGCGGGGCGGTCGGTGCTGGGACGGGGTCTTCCCGCGCTCTTCGCCGCTTCTTCAGAGGGCTGCCGTCCTCCCGCTTCCCTGCCCTGCCGCTCATGGAGGGGACTTTTCCATCGCCTCGCCAAGGGACGTGGGTGAAGAGCTTCGCTAGTCGCTCTTTGTGGCTGGGGGGTGTCCGAGCAGCCGGCGAGGGGACTTGTGCTCTGGCTGGGCTCTGCACTAGGGTCTTGGCCGGTGCGAAGCCTCCGGCCAGTGTCTGGAAGCCCGTGCGGCCTCCCCCGCACTGCTGGTCGGGGAGGGGGTGGTGGTACAGTAAGGCGCGGTATTTAGGGAGCCTTATGTAGGCAGGGAGAAAAAACCCCTATTAGTAGGATCGATCTTAGTCTAGGCACAACAGGTGGGCGAGATGCAGGATGTGGTGGGTGGAGGGATTTAGTGTTAAAACGAGTGTAGTTTTGCAGAGCAGAAGTGCAGACTTCCTTGGATTTAGATGCAAAAGTGGTGAAGCCTGTATAGATCAGGGACTGCCAGTCTTTTTGCCCATATGATGTCTATACCAAAACCCTTGTGGGGGGAATGAAGCTGTAAATTCATAAACTTTTATTTTTGAAAACACATTTGATAAGAGCTTCCTTCCAGTTGTGCTTCTGTAACTCTTTATAGAACTGGTGATCTAAACTGGGTTACTTTGAATGCATGCTTCTCTTGTTTGGTTCATTGCTTGTCCTGACAGTTTTATTGGCACAACTAAATTAACAAGGCATGAATGATTAAGGAAGTGATGATGTTCTAGGACTAGTTAAGCCAGTAGCCTTGTTGGGAAAATGGTCTTCTTATATTGTACCTCAAAAGTTACATGAGAATTACTAGAAGATTGCTTTAGATGGCGGCACACTTGACATCGTGGTCCAGAGATGGCAGTAGTTTAGTAGGGCTCTTGGGAAGCAGATGTGTGTGGGTGAAACAGGCTGTAGAGTCCTTGGGGTGTCTTGTTGATGTCAGCCTATGTCTGTGGACTGTTTTCCTCAGGTAGCTTGCGTTTATTGCTCAGCAGTCCCTGGTACTGCTCGTAGAAAAAAGTAAATAGACCCAGCATGGAATTTGATAGAGAATTGTGTGCAGCTCAAGAGCTGTAGTTCATGTATTCTTATTTATGTTTTCTTGTTGTGGAAGAATTCCAGACAAGTGAGAATTCATGTAGAGTCTTAAATCATGTTTTTGACAGTTTTTTCTCAGATGAAGCTACACTTTCAGCTTTAAAAACTAGCACCATGCTATTAACAACCTTTTTCAGTTGGCTGGTTTGATCATTTCAGTGACAGAATCATGTTCTTATCACTTTTATTTTTTCACGACTGATATGCCTGAAATGACAGGCAGATTCTAATCTTCTAATCCATTAAAAGAGCTGTTAATTAGAATGGGTCAATCATTTTGTTAGTTTAAAATGGAAAAGAGTATAGCTATCTGGATGCTACTGACCCTTAATTTGTTTTTCTGCAGTTTTTTCTGCATACAGTTTAGAAGGAAACACAGCATAAACTTTAGATCCTGTTTTATGTTTGCGAGATAGGTGTCTTGAAAAAATAAAGAAACAATGCAGTTAGATATTAAATGAAGCAGTAATTACTGCAGGTTTTCTTCTTGGATTTGTCCTTATTTTTTAATACATTTAATCTCTATGAGAGGAGGAAGCAAATTCATTTAGTTGCTGACAGAATAAAAATTTAGCAATGTAATGTTTTTGCTTTTTGTTTCTCAGCTTGCTCATAAGGCTCGTAACTTCTTTTTGCAGTAGCTTATGCCCTTTAACGAAGTATCTGATCCCTAAGATGATCCGTAGTTTAATCTGCAATTTAGAAATGCCTATCTAGGCAAAGATTTTTCTCTGATTTCTACCTTACAGATTTTTGTTGATGAACTGGGTGTTGTAAGCATCTACAGGAATATATAGCTGCTGCTGTAAATGCTTTTGTAGTACAAGAGATGGCATGTTTGCATTGCAAGGTTTGGCCTTTTGGAGTAATTTTTCTTCTTTTTTTTTAATAGACAACATGGCAAGCCCAGGTAAAGATAACTTCAGGATGAAAAGCTACAAGAATAATGCACTTAATCCCCAAGAAATGCGCAGACGAAGAGAGGAGGAAGGAATCCAGCTTCGGAAACAGAAAAGGGAAGAACAGGTAAATGTCTTGGTGAGCTGTTCAGTGCTTGTGAACCTAAATTCAGATACGTGAAAGGACCTGAGCAGAATCCAGGGCGCCAGGTTGAATGTCTGTTTTCTTTGCAATCCTGGGGAGCACCAGGCACTTCTCAACAAGATCATAAAACAAAAAATGAACAGAAGCCCTCTTAAGTCAGTAGGGCACACAGAGGAGAGACTCGTGTCTTAAGTTTAATCCTTAGTCTAGGTTTAAACAGGTAAGACTGGGCTGAAAGAATACTTGTTTCCGATAAGGATTACAAACATTGCACTCTCTTCTAGAGTTTGGGCCAAAGTTGTACTTTTAGAAGGGAGTGGATTATTTTCGTCTTTGAAGCCATACTTCAAATTGTCAAAGAGCTTTTCTCTAGTAACTTAGTAATGTGGCTAGCGATTAGTGATCCCTGAGCTATTATATATTACAACATTTGCAGTTGTCCTCATTGAATTTTTAGTGATTAGAGTACATGGAGCATTGTACAATTTAATGGCTTATGGTACTTCCTTTTCCCAAAATGTTTGGTAGTTTCTTACCAGGAAAGTAAGGAATGTAGTTTGTGTTTCTGCTTGGTCTAAAGTGGCTGAATTTGTCTCCCACAACCTAGAGAGTGTCCCAGGCACTGATCTACAGTCTTCTCTGAGGTGGGAATGCTTACCCTTCTCCTGGGAAAGTGGTGCTACTGCATGGAAAAAGAATTTAAATTAGTTGGGCCAGAGAGGTAAGAGTAAGAAGTAGTATGATGCTGGAGCATTGACTTGTGAATGGGTAACTGTATTGCAGTTCCTGCTGAAAGTTTTGTTTGTGTATTTTGTAGTAAATACTCCCTAGATAAATGATGAAAATAATGGGTGTTTTCTCTCTCATGCTGACTGTCATAATTGTGAGAATACTGTTATCTTCTCTTTAATCTTAATTTGTGGATTGGTGGTTTTTGGCTCTTCTTGAACTGTGGAGAACAAGTTCATGCAGGGAGATAACACTGCTTTTGCTCCAGAAGAAATTGGTAGATGGTAGATAGACCATGATCCTAAACAAAAACAGTTAATACATTTCAACCGAGAGCTTCTGTGTCCTTGTTGAGTGCTAGAAAGAATGGCTAGTCTTCCAAAAGAGGAATGTTGTTTCTTCTTCCTTTGTGGGTTTAAATTGAGTTAAACTCTGTTTATGTACAGGATTCTGCAGTTATTTTGCGTCCAAGACTGTGTCCAGTCCAGAAATGTGTTGAACAAGGGAGAGAGTGCCTTGGTTTAGGTTCCTGTTTGAAATATGGGTAGATGTAAACACAGAGTTGCTTCTGCAGTTTTGGGCACATACAATATCAGAAATCTAGGTGTCTATAGATCTTCAGGATTTAGTAGGAGGTTTCATTATTATGCTTACAGGTGAAATCTTAGTCAGTGGACTGAGTTTCTAACATTTATTTTTGAAGATACCAACATAATATTCTTAGAATTGTTAATTACAGTAGTTGTAAGTGTACTACTGGATTAAAGATAAAAATTTTGGTTTGGTTTCTAGAACAAAACAGGCTAATACAAATGTTTTGCTTGTATGTCAGAAAATGAAGAGGCATTCATTAAACATAGCTTATTAAATACTACAGTGCAGGTATGTACAGTGCATGCAGCCAATTTTAAAGTGATTTTTGGACATAGAGAATGTTTAAAGTTACATAATTTGAAAGTTCACCTTGAAGCTACGCTATTTTTGCTCCAACTGTATTAAAATAATGTTTTTGTTTTAATCTTTCTGCAACTGTATATGGAATATAGGTGCTGTTTATTTGTCATGCAAAGAAAGTATATAGATCTTAGACCTTCTGTTGAAGGGAGGAATGCAGTGTGCTGAAACACAAAACATTGACTCTGTGTTGATGATTTTAACTTCCAGCTACTTTCTCCTTTTTTAGTTTTAGAATACTGTTTCCTGCTTAAAAATAAATGCTAATTATGAGGAATAAAAGACTAAAAGTAAAAAGATCTGTATCTTCTTTTTTCTTATATGTTGAAAAATTTATGGATCTTTGCTAATTGAAGAAAACTTCAGTTTTTAAGTATCTCTCTGAAGTGTTGCAGGGCAGTTTATCAAGATACAGATATAGTAGTGTTTTACTCCTTTATGTTCTTTAAACTTTCATGTAGAATTCCATTTGCATGGATGAGTAGGAAGGTGAGTAGTTGAAATAGTTTGACTAGTATTGGTGAAAGCATTTCTTCAAGTGTATGTCATCAGTACCCACTCTATGGTGAGTTCTAATGTCTCCCCAAAAATTTCTTCTTTGTTTAGCTGTTTAAACGCCGAAACGTTTCTCTCCCGGGAAGTGAAGAATCTATGGTAGAAAGTCCAATTCAGGATCCTGATGTCAGCTCAACTGTACCTATTCCAGAGGTAATTACTTTAGAGTGTGTATAGAATGTTATCTGTTAATGTGCATAGCACTAGACCTAAGAAATCCTCCTTTTGTTTTTAGGAAGAAGTTATTACAGTGGATATGGTGCAGATGATTTTCTCAGACGATCCTGATCAGCAGCTCACAGCAACTCAGAAATTCAGAAAATTGCTATCTAAAGGTACGTAAATGTGGCCTGATTTTTTTTGTTGTTCCTTCTGTGTTGTTGTTATGAATTTTAGTCATAGTCAGTTAACCTTTATTTTTGTTTCACTTTAAAATAGAGCTTGCTGAAACTTCTAGTTCTGTTTATGGAGAAACCATGCCAAATCTATTCCGACCTAATGGCTAAATACAGAAAGCTTCATTATTCTAATGTTAAGTCCTTCAGACAAAGTAACAAAAGCAAGGATATTTTGATTGAAGTGTCCAGGGCAGTAACTAACTGCACACTAACATTACTTACAGCACTTGTAGTGATTCAATTTCTGATTCTCATTCTGTATTTGAGGGGAGAAAAATTATATAGTTGCCAAAGAACAGTTGTAACTTGCTTTTGTTGAGACTAAGACATGCAGTCTTTAATGCAAGTACTTGTATAGCATGATAGGTAGAGGTACGCTTGGTGATTTAAAATAGTATCTAATCATAATTGCTTTTACACTGACCTGAGCTACTGACTGAGGGAACAGTGTTTTGTAATGAGTTACTAACATACCAGTGGATAATAGTATGTGTTACTATTATTATACGTAATAGGGTGTTTACTAAATTGTAGCACTTCAGAAGAGCGCAGGATCATCTCTATAAAGTCAAACATTTAGCTCCTTCATTTAAGATTAAAATGATTGAATGCTAAAAGTTATAAGAACCAAGAATCGTGTTCATGTTTTGTGTCATACTGAAAAAGTAATTTATTTGGGGTTTTTTTAGACTTACACAAATATGTTTGTTTTTATCCCCTAGAGCCTAATCCACCTATAGATGAAGTAATACAAAAACCAGGAGTAGTACAGAGATTTGTGAAGTTTCTAGAGAGGAATGAGAATTACACTCTGCAAGTGAGTTTGGTAATGATTGGCGGTTTGGAATGGGATTAGAAACCTCCCAAAACAGCTTTGGAAAACATGTGATTTTTATTTTTTTAATAACCTAATTTAAGTATTTTTAACCACCAAAGCTGTAAATTTTAGTTGTCTAAAATGTCAGTTACTGCTACTGAAATTGTGACTTGACTCTTGTGAATTTCATAGTAGTCTTTAGGGCTGTTTATTCAGCTGGTCAAATATTTTGGTGTTGAAAGCAGAATGTGTTCAAGAGAGTTTCCGGAGTGGAAGGTATCTTAAGATCATCAGCATTGATGTGTGAGCAGAATCTGTTCTGTCTGTGTTGAGTATATTGTAGTACTTCCCAGTTGAAATCTTAGAAAAGAAAAAAATACAGGAAACTGAAAGGCTTGTGTGAAACACTTTTAGAAAAACTTTGAAAAATACATAATTAACAGTAAGAGTAACTAGTTCTGTCTACTTGTGGTAGCCCATGGAATAGCACTTAGGCCTTGTGTACTAGAACAATTAACTTAATATAGAGTAAACAGAAGGGATTTATACTAGTTAATAGAGATTTGAAATCTTCCTTACAGTTAGCACTGCAAGCCAAAACCTAAAAATAATTTAGATACCGAAGGTGCTTATTAAATAGAGATTTTGTCAATGCCAATTATTTTATTGTATAGAAAGTACAATAATAGTAATAATTGCATTTCAGTGGAAAAGAAAAAAAGTTGGAAAATTAACCTCTGCAACTCTCATGTCAAACTGTTTTTCATTAATTTAAGCTTTACTGCTGAGTGATTTAACATGGTCCTCTTTGTGCTCCTCAACAGTTTGAAGCAGCTTGGGCTTTGACAAACATAGCATCTGGAACTTTTCTACACACCAAAGTTGTAATTGAAACTGGAGCTGTCCCAATTTTTATTAAATTGCTTAGTTCAGAACATGAAGATGTACAGGAGCAGGTAACTGTTTTCTTAGGGTGTTCTATAACTACTTAAAATTAATTCATGAATGTCTTTTTTTTGGGGTGTGCGTGGTTAGAGAAGTTTGGAGCCACATTTGCCTACTAGCCCGTTGATCTGGCTCCAGGAAGATAAAAATTTACCTTCAGTGTATTTTTTCCCCTTGTGTGTTTTTTTTTTCTCTGATTTTTTTCAGTTTTCTTTGAACATGTTTTTTATTTCATGTTATTGAGTAATTTGAAGAAAGCATCTCATTCTACTGTGGCATTTACAGGTGGACAGGATCTGAAACACCGTAATAGAAAGAATATAGTAGAAAACAATGTGGATTTTTTTCCCCGAAGTTATTGTGCAGCTTTATTTACTATATACTTCTGCTCTTCCATCCTACTATGTTACAGTTTTCATTAACATTTTCCTGGACTTTCTTTTTTTGGTTTGGTTTTGGGGTTTTTTTGTTTATGTTTAAGAGAGGCTGCAATTTACTGGCTTTTGTTTAGCATGTTTGAAAGTTTGTATAGTGAAAGTTCAAGATGTAGCTTTTTTTATTCCTCATACATTGTTTGCAACTTTGAGCCAGTTTTATTGAATCTATTATACATAGTGAGCAAATGTAACTCTTGAAAAGAGTGTGTGTATCCTTTTTGTTGAAAAGCACATGAATCAACATATTTTCATAACAGAAGACTGACTTTCCTTGAAAGAATGACTTCAAGTTTAGGTAATTGACTTTATGCAAGTTCACCAAAACTGGAATATAGAAATCAGTAGTCTTCTGAAATTTTATATTTGGAATGATACTGCTTTTTTAATTCTATAGTATTTGCTGTAAATATTATATAGATGATCTGTAAAAGTTGATTTGCAAGCATGTATAAATTTACTTGGATGCTTTCCTTTTTAAGGCAGTGTGGGCTCTTGGTAACATTGCTGGTGATAATGCAGAATGCAGAGACTTTGTTTTAAACTGTGGAATATTACCACCTCTCTTGGAGTAAGTGTTGTAAATTAATATTATAGCTATATTATGCAGATATAGATAACTGTAAACTTCAACTTAAAATTTATTTGAAATTAATATAAGCTTTTTGCTGAATTGAGAATGTTTATTTTTTATTATATTGCTCTGACTCTAATGTTTTGATTAACCGAGCTTCATGCATATCTTTAATTAGTCCATGACTGGAAGCTTTTCAGTGTTTGCAAAAGGAGAGAAGTGTTATTTCACAGTGTGTTGGTTTTGACTGGGTGGAGTTGATTTTCTTCATACTAGCTTGTATGGGGCTGTTTTGGATTTGTGCTGAAAACAGTGTTGATAACACAGGGATGTTTTCATTATTGCTGAGCAGTGCTCACACAGAGTCAAGGCCTTTGCTGCTTCTCACCCCACCCCACCAGCGAGTAGGTTGGAGGTGTATGAGAAGTTGGGAGGGGACACAGCTGGGACAGCTGACCCCAACTGACCAAAGGGATATTTCTGTATTGTGCAGAACTCTGTGTTGCCAGAGTTCTGGGTATATAGGGTGGGAGAGATGATTTAATTTATACTTGGATTTATGTGATTCCAACTGGCTGGGCAATAGGCTGGTTTTACCATCTTTGTCTAGTAGCTCCAAGCTCCAGTCTTGCTATCTATCTATCCATTTGCTTGTTGAGGTGAGCTGGCAGAGTAGTTGTTATGTGAGCTGTGTTCCACCAGACGATTTCTCTTCACTACGAATGGTGTTCCAGCATTTACTATACGCTTACAATAGGATCTAAGGTAGCTTCATCACAGGAAATTACACACCACAAACTTTGTTCAATTTATTATTGTTTAAAATAATAAAATGCTTTAAAAAATTTGTAAAATAGCTTAAAATAATAATGAGAATGTGATTGCCTTCCTCAAGTATTTAAAGGATTAACAATTTTAGATGTTTTGGTATGTATCTGAAAGTCAACTTGATTTTTCAGGTGTTAACTCTTTCGCATTCTATTCAGCAAAAACAGTAAAGCATTAATTTTTTTAGATCTTAAGTTCTAACTTTTTATGGAAGTATTTTTGTTATTATTAATTGTATTCTCTGAATGTCAACATCAAAGTTAATTCAAGGGAGGGTTTCATCTCCTACTTCCTTCTGAAGACCCTCAGAAGAGATTAGTTGAATGATTTGTCATATAAGCAATGGTGTACTTCATATGCATATACTTGATTTGGGAATGAGATGTCTATGCAAAACAATTGATTCAGATACAGTTGATTCTCAGAAAATATTTGCAGCATGTAAACTATTAGGAGAAATAAATGGAAACTAGTGCCCAATAATAGGATTTCTTTTTCTGATTTGAGGTATTGTTGATAATAACAGACATAAAAAGACTTACCTATTCAGTAAGAAGTTATTATTTATTTAATTGTTGTATCTTTTTGACAGGCTGTTAACAAATTCAAATCGTCTTACAACAACTAGAAACGCGGTCTGGGCTCTCTCAAATCTCTGTAGGGGAAAGAACCCACCTCCAGACTTCAGTAAGGTATAAGAAAGTATTCATTTTGAGAAATTAGAAAGCTGAAGATGACTTATGTTTGTAATATGCTATAACTACAGAATCTTTGAATCTGCAGATAAACTCAATTTTATCTTTCTAATGTAATTACACCATCTTGTCCATCTGTTGTATTTGCACAAATTCATCTACTTTGACACCTTTCAGCAATAAAATTAAATTACTTAGAAATTTGAGACTGTAGTTAGTCAGATGCAAGTAGTCATTCACTGGTATGAAATTATGTAAAAATAACACGTTCAGCCCATAACCACTTGGGGCTGTATTTTCTCTAGATCTGTTTTAGAGGATGTGAGTTATGATTGAAGCTTTTTTTTTAAATTACTTTTTTTAATTTTTATTTTATGATTGCAAGCGCATGTTGCAGAAATAAAATTTTGAATTTTCTGATCTGTGAGATGCAGTTAAATCAGTCTGTGATGACAAAGGTGATTTGCCTGTATGCTCTCCCCTTCACTTCCTCCTCTTTCCAGTATGTGGTTATAATGACAGTAAGACTGTAGAGGCCAGTAGGTGTATTAGCTCTTTATTTTCAGTATGAAATTAATTTCTGGTAAGGTTAATGACATTAAAAGATGGAACTGAACATTGGATATTCTGGTAGAAGAGGTTAAATGATCATTAAAGATAATCTGAAGAGAATTTACATGCCTTGAAGCTTACTTCATGGAATAGTAATTACTGTGATTGCTACTTAATAATTCTTGGAGATATACTAACAAAAACGGGGATTTCTGATGTCAGTCTGTCACCTCACAATTGCTCTGCCTAAGTTATGTCCTTCAGTAGTGTTCTGTTCAGGTAGTAAAAAACCAGCAAGATTTCTTGCTGCTTAAACACTTAACTTTAGTGGAAAAGTATGCCATGTAGGCAGCTGCTAATAAGAATACTTCCTCTGCTTTTTGCTCTTTGCAGTAGCACCAGTTGAACACATAAAGGGAGGCTGAATTGTGTAACTGATGCAAGATAAAGAATTAAGTTCTACAAAGAACAAAAAATTCCCAAACTGTACCACTGAAACCTATCAGGTTTCAAGTGGTGTTAAGATGGTCTAGTTCATTTGGCTCTGTCTGTGTGGAACTTTTAGGAGATTAAGGCCAAAGACTACAGTTGCAGTGAGGACTGAAGTCAGCTGTTGCTTGTTTGATTTGGTTCAGTGAATGTTGAGTCCTCTGTGAATTACTCAGAGTTTCTTTGTGGTAAAGCAGTTGTAAATTTGTTATTACAAATAACCTCCAGTACTCCTATAAAGACAGCAATATCAAAAAATGTTATTACTTTGAAATTCTGTTCCCTGAGTGATTCAAAAAAGCATCAGTAATTCCTGATCATCTGTTTATCTGTAAAAGCTGATGGTTCTTGTTTAAGCTGAACAATTACATACCTAATATAATGTCTTTGATAAATGGGCTGTGAATCAGAATTTATCCAATTTGCCAGTTTGAATTCAATGTCCAGTTTAATCAGGAAGTGTTCCACCTAGGTCCTGATTCATTAATGAGCTCATGTGCTTTGGCAGTAAATAGTTTTGCACCTTTATGCCTTTACAGAATGTACTCTGAAACTTGAAAAATATGAAACACCTAATTCTATATTTTGTGATATTTTTTCTTTAACCTAGGTTGCTCCTTGCTTAAATGTTTTATCAAGACTGTTGTTTAGCAGTGACCCGGATGTGTTAGCAGATGCTTGCTGGGCCCTCTCTTACCTTTCAGATGGTCCCAATGATAAAATTCAAGCTGTTATTGATTCTGGAGTGTGTCGAAGATTGGTAGAGCTGCTTATGTAAGTCTTCTCTTCACCAAATAAATGTCTTACAGTACTGCTAATATTAATGAATTTGAATTGAGTTATTTTTTTCTCAGCTCAAGTCTGATTTTTTTTTTTTGAGAAACAATGAACATGAATTCAGTCTGAAATATTTTAAGTTGCTTGCTAGGTTGCTTGGTTCCTGGGATTTTTGTTGAGATTGACAGTGAAAAGTTTTCTCCAAAGTATTCTTTAAAATTTAATGTAGGATTTCATTTACATGGAAGAGTAGAAAGATGAAGACTGAAGACCAAGGTTGAATTGTAAATTAATTGCTCAGCTTTTTTTTTTTTTATTTATTTCACTGTTATATTTTGTTGTCTTAGCTTTCTAGGAGATGTAGTTGCAATGCAAGACAGTTCTTGGACTCAGGAAGTCTAGAGGCAGGCTTGTGCTACTTCTGAACTGTTCCAGTATATTTGTTTTTTGGTTCATTATTTTCCTAGAAAGGGAGACTAAATCCCTGTGTTCACATGGCGACTGCAGAGTAGGTCAGGGATAGTAGTTCCCAGCACAGTTCCCCATGAAAAGCTCATTTGTATAGCTGTCAGGAGAGGGTGAGGTTGCTTTTTCTTCTATAGATGCTTTAGGACGACTGAGTAGATTTCCTTCCTCCGTACCTCAGACAGTTGAATATTGAAATATGGGCTTCACATATTGGCTTCTAATGTTACTGACTTACAAAAGGGGAAAGTTCATTTACAAAGGGGGGCTGCTAAGTTTTAGTATACACCCCTTTTGTTTCTGTGGCTATTGAATGATGCAGGTTCTAGTACTGTATTCAATAATACTTGAGCTGGGTGAAATAAATCTGCTGGACACATAGATTGCTTTAAGTTGTGTTGTTCCATAGAGATGCCCTTTCCTTGAATCAGCAATTCAGTTATGGGCTTGCAGTTGTCAAGTGTGGCTAAATAGGGGGAAAGTAATGCAGTATTTTCTATAACTAAAAATTTACCGCCTGAAGTAAACTGTTTTTCACTGAAAAAGCAAAATTATACTTTAACACTTGGTAATATCAAGCAATTTCATATTTGTCTCCAGGCATAATGATTACAAGGTGGTATCCCCTGCATTAAGAGCAGTTGGAAATATTGTTACGGGGGATGATATCCAAACACAGGTAGGACTCGTTGATTTAAGAAAAAATAATTGGCAGGTAGAAAAATGGTTACAGAATTTTGTAAAAATTGTTACAAAATACATGTCTAGTACAGGTGTCTGCATACATCAGTGAAAGAGGCTCTGTACAAATCTATGTTGTTTGACAGTCAGTTTAGGTTGCTATTTTAAACGTTAAATTACTGCAACAACGAATGCTTTTCTTACAAGACTATGTAGTGGATTGTTTCATTCCTGTATGGTACTTTGAATGTTGCTTCCCATTCACGATGAAAGTAACTTTTTTTTTTCCCTTAGTGGGGGTGCAATTATTTATTATCGTTATTATCTTTTTATTTTTAAGTCTTCAAATGCATTCAAAGCTTTTACTTGTAAGCAATGATCCTACTCGATTTGTCCATGAATTTGTATGTGATAGTCTTACTGATGGAGTTTATTCTAAAGATTTATTTTTTAATTTTAGGCAATGGAGTTGAGTTTGAAGCAATGCAGGAAATACTAAGGTCCTGCTTTCAACAAAATTGTGTCTAAAAGGTTGACAGAACTAGCGTAAAGGAAAAATAAGGAAATAAGTTAATTATGTAATTTGTTGTGGGCTCTATAGGAGAGGATTTTGCTAAGGAATTAAATAGAAAACATCTGTCTTTTAAAAAACAAATTAACAAATAACTATATGAATTAGATTTACACTTCTCAGTTATACATATTCTAGCCTTAAGGAGCCTAATTTAGTCTTGCTGTTGTCAGTCGTCTGGTCTGAACTCAATGGAGGGCAGATTCAAATTGCTGGATTGTCTATTCACACACTACAGCATTGAACACTTTAATTTTGCAGGAAACATCCTTTGTATGTATACACAACATACATATATGTCTTTGTATGTATACAACATACTTTGTATAATATAAACATGTTGCAAAATTTTCTTTTGAAGTCATCTGTAGAGTGCTTTTATATATACATATGTATATTGTACGACCCAGTTTTCAATTCTCAAATTACTTTAGGTGATTCTAAACTGCTCTGCGTTACCCTGTCTCTTGCACTTGCTTAGTAGTCCCAAGGAATCTATTCGAAAAGAAGCGTGCTGGACTGTTTCTAATATTACTGCAGGAAACAGAGCTCAGATTCAGGTAAAGCCTGTATATGTGTTACTTGGATGGTTTTGTTTTTGTTCTACTAGTTCACTTGATTCTCCTTTACATGGAGAAATAAGTAGATACTATGTTGATTCCGCATTATTTGTTTTAGTCCTAACTGTATGTAATTTACCCAATTTAAATATTTTTTTCTAAATTTTGAAAGATTATTATAAATAACTTCATAAAAAAATACTTTAAAAATAGCTGTCATGATTTGCACAAAAGAAACTGATTAATTTCTCTCAGAGGGACTTAGTTGATGCTTATGAAATGGATGAAAGGATGCTTAAAACATTCTGATATCAACAATTGTTATTTTTCCCTGTGGAAGCATCATCTACTGGTATATTATCTTTAATTTTGTTCTGCGTTGTAATATACATGTTGAAGTAATAAGCAATTTTTCTTTTTTGAAAGTTGAAACAAAATATTTTGCACAAATTAGTCCAGTGAAAAGTGGACAATTCTACCAATTTGGAAGTGTTGAATATTTTGCTTGGATAAAACACCTGCATGATGTCATCAATACTGAGTTGTATTCTTGTGGAAACTACTAAATGCTGACTGTTGTTCCAGTGGCTGGAATTACCTGAAAAAAGGTTCTGTTCAACAAAATTGAGAATTCTCAATCAGAGTACATGTTTCAATATGATTTTTTTGATTTTTTTCCCCTTCTACTTCAATCAGGGATGAAAATGTTACTTCTTGATGTAATTTACACTATATAATATAGTCTCCAATTACAGTGTTTCTGTGGAGACCACAAACCTGAATAAAATGGACAAAGTGAAGTTTTGTTCTTGATTGCCAGTTCAAAAACTCAGTTTTAGTGTTTGTGTTGTATGATTTTTAAATGGGCCTATCCAGTAAGCACTATTCTGTCCACCAGAGAAATCAACAGAGAAGTTACTGTGATGGCTGCTGCAGTGCAATGTTGCAATAGTTCTGAATTTCAGTTTAGTGTTTCTAGTTAGCATGGTGCCTTCTAACAAAGGCATCACTGACTGTTGTAGTGAAGGGTATTAGTGTTCTTTGTGTATACTGAATCTTTATTAATTATTGTAAAATACTATCATTTCCTCTCTTAGGCTGTTATAGATGCAAATATTTTTCCAATATTGATCGAAATTCTTCAGAAAGCTGAATTTCGCACCAGAAAAGAAGCAGCATGGGCCATAACTAATGCAACATCAGGAGGAACCCCTGAACAGATTAGGTAAGTTTGTATATGTTACTATTTTCTCTGCCTAAGTATCTTCGCTAAGGCATTCTTGTTTCTGCGTTTGAATCCTGACAAACGTAGCAACAAAATCTTAAACACAACTGTAATTCCTTGAAACTCTTGTCTATACAGAGACTAAAAATGTAGAAATTCAGAAAAATGAGTGAAATATATGCAGTAGACTTAATAACAAATTGACCAATACTGCTTTGTGTCAGTGGTATTACACCTAAAGCTTTCACAGGGTTATCTTCCAGAGGTGATACTGTATTGTCAAAAACAACTGGAACAGTTAATGAATGGTTTCAGTGTTTGACAATAGAAAACTTTGAGAGAGTTGTTGAGAAAATTTGTGCAATGTGATTGTAGCTCTTTGTGGAGAGACTTCAGGAATTTTAGTGGTTTCTTCCTGTATTTCAAACTCACTATCAGTATTATTTTAAAGCAGATATCTGAACTCCTTTTTCAAAATTTAGTTTGATTAAAATCCTGTTGTCAGCACCTATTTATGTGCTGCAAAGATTGGACAAGTTGTATAACTAGAACAAAATACTGTCTGATTTCTCTGAATACTGCCAGCATAGCCATCAGTTTGAATCAGTGGTAAACATATTTGTAAATGACAGTGTATTATTTGGAAACCGGAACTGAAAGTGATGTGATAAATCTTCTGGCGCAGGAGATCTGTTGGAATTTATTTCAAATATCAACAATCTTGGTTTTCTTATAACCACTAGGTGTTATCAGAGGTAATGAAATTTGTTGGTTTGTTTTTTGCTATTAATCTGATCACTTGCATAACATGACATCTTAAAATTTAGGATATTTGAAAGAAATTTCAATTCAGGACTTCAAATAGTAAATGTGCATGTAATAACATAAAAGTAGCTTCTCATCACAAAATACAGATGCATTATCTGTGTCATGAAGTTTTAGCCCTTCTGATGTCCTCAAGGTGCTGCTGACTAACTGCAGGATATTTTAAAGACACTAAAACTATATTTAAGCAACCTTTTAATGCAGGCAACCATTATTGTCTTCGTTTTACTTCATTCTCTCATGCTAGAAACAAGGACACAGGTTCTGACTTGTAAAAGTTCGTACACAATTTTGTGCAAAATTGGAAAAAGGAGTAGCATACTCAGAATCCTAGTATTTTTTGATATTTACAAGTGTAAAAAATTAAAATTAGCACAGAGCAGTGTCCAGTGTTCTTATCTGTCTCTAGTGTGTTTACTCGATATTTTTACCATTACAAAATTTCAAATGCTGAAGAAAAGAACTTACTGCTAAAACAAACTTTTTCTCTCACATTCATTTAAACTCATCTGAAGATCATAAGTGAAAAGGAGTTGAAAGGACTGCAAATTCCACACTCCAGTTAGGAATATGCACATTAAATTTTCTTATTAGGATAAATTAGAATATGTGGTCAATTTCAGACTAAGCTTATCTTTGTGTTGTTGAATGTTTTACATGTTTGTTTGTTTGTTTCAGCCACTTTTTTTAGCAAAAGTAAGGACCAATAGTGACAGACTGGCATGTCAGAATAAATATGCTGGATTTTCAGTCCTTCTTTTCTCCCCCCACCCTGCTCTGTTTTTCTGCTGTTATAAAGGTATTTGGTAGCACTAGGTTGTACCAAGCCTCTTTGTGACCTCCTGACTGTGATGGATTCAAAAATAGTCCAGGTGGCTCTAAATGGACTTGAAAATATTCTGCGTCTTGGAGAACAGGAGTCTAAGCAAAATGGAATGGGCATTAATCCGTATTGTGCCCTTATAGAGGAAGCATATGGTAAGAAATTACTTCTGAAACTACATGTCTGAACTTCCTTATTTCAGGCTGTAAAAACATAACCATTGTGAACCATTGTGAAATTTGTAGGTAAGTTTAGTATTACTATAAGAATTACATCAAGCATAAGTGGGCATTAAAGTATCATAAATTAAGTAATGTAACATGGTGGAAAAGTGGTTAAATGCAGAAAACGGCTAATTATATCATCCTTATTGCTTTAGCCTCTGTAGTCACCAGAATGGTTTGTATGAGCTCTTCCAAATCCAACTTAAGTGAAAATTGAATTATTTTAAATAGCTAAAAAGGAGTTTTGAATTAACCTAATTGACTCCCAAGAACTTAACTTCTGCCAGCAGAGCAGAAGTTATGTCCTCTATCTTGTAAATGATAAGCCCTTGGAAAGATAATGTCTTCAAATCTTAAAATTAAATTTGAAAAATGATCATAGAATCATAGAATGGTTTGGGTTGGAAGGGACCTCAAAGCCCATCTAGTTCCAACCCCCCTGCCAACGGCAGGGACACCCTCCACTAGACCACGTTGCCCAAAGCCCCATCCAACCTGGCCTTGAACACTTCCAGGGAGGGGGCAGCCACAACCTCTCTGGGCAACATGTTCCGGTGCCTCATCACCCTCACAGTAAAGAATTTCTTGCTTATATCTAATCTAAATCGACCCTCCTTCAGCTTAAACCCATTACCCCTTGTCCTGTCACTCCACTCCCTGATAAACAGTCCCTCACCATCTTTCCTGTAGGCCTCTTCAGGTACTGGAAGGCCGCAATCAGATCTCCCCGGAGCCTTCTTTTCTCCAGGCTGAACAACCCCAACTCTCTCAGCCTGTCCTCATAGGAGAGGTGCTCCAGCCCTCTGATCAGCTTTGTGGCCCTCCTCTGGACTCGCTCCAACAGCTCCATGCCTCTCCTGTACTGGGCCCTCCAGAGCTGGATGCAGTACTCCAGGTGGGGTCTCACAAGAGCGGAGTAGAGGGGCAGGATCACCTCCCTCGACCTGCTGGTCACGCCTCTTTTGATGCAGCCCAGGACACGGTTGTCTTCCTGGGTTGCAAGTGCACCTTGCTGGCTCATGTTGAGCTTCTCATCAATCAATACCCCCAAGTCCTTCTCCTTAGGGCTGCTTTCAATCCATTCTCCGCCCAGCCTATAGCTGTGCTTGGGATTGCACCGACCCATGTGCAGGACCTTGCACTTGGCCTTGTTGAACTTCATGCTGTTCGCACAGGTCTACCTCTCCAGCCTGTCAAGGTCCCTCTGGATGGCAATCCCTTCCCTCCAGCGTGTTGACCACACCACACAGCTTGGTGTTGTCGTCAAATTTGCTGAGAGTGCACTTGATCCCACTGTCCGTGTTGCCGACAAAGATGTTAAACAGTGCCGGTCCCAGTACTGACCCCTGAGGAACGCCACTCGTCACCGTTCTCCACTCGTACATTGAGCTGTTGACCGCAACTCTTTGGTTGTGACCATCCAGCCAATCCTTATCCACTGAGTGGTATGATACCAGACTGGTATGATACCAGACTGTGCCCAGTGACAACTCTGTAATAGGGGATAGAATTTAGAGTTGGGGAAGACTGAAAGAGTAAAAGAAAAGAAATGGGGATATTGGAAATTGCTATAGCAAACAGTTTTATTCTATCCTAATTCGATACAGATTCGATGTCTTTGCAGACATGGCATATTTCTTTGGAGATACTACAGACTCCTCTTCGTCCTTAGTTTAATTGATATTTTTTAGCATAGTTTTAAAACTAGTTTGGACAGCAGAAAATGCTGCAGAAAGTGAAGACTAGAAATACATGGGTTAGGAAATTAAGAATCAATGGTATTAAATGAATTGAGATGATTTGGGATTGTTTTTTTTTTTAATCTAAGAAGTACTGCTATACTGTAAGCTGTTTGCCTTTGAATTCATCATTCATTTAAGCAACTAGATTTTGAAAATGTTTTGTTTTGAATTTAGGACTTGATAAAATTGAATTTCTTCAGAGGCATGAAAACCAAGAGATCTACCAAAAGGCTTTTGAACTCATAGAACATTACTTTGGTGTCGAAGAAGAGGATTCCAGTATTGCACCTCAGGTGGATGAAAGTCAGCAGCAGTTTGTGTTTCAACAGCAGGAGGCTCCAATGGAGGGGTTTCAGCTGTAAACTATTGAAGTGAAGACAAGCATAAAATGTAAACACTTGTAGGGTTTTGTTTGTTGGTGGTTTGTTGGTTTTTTTTTTTTCCCCCCAGAGGTCTTTTCTTTATGGCCAAAGTTAAACGAAGAGTCAAATACGTTTTGCAGAAATAGATGAAGAAGCAGCTCGTGCACTTTCGTATATTGTGTTAGATACAACTGTTCTTTGTTTTGTATTTGTGTTTTTCATTCTCTCTCATGTACAGAAAACAACTGTGAGTAATCATGTCTAAAGTAAAGCATTAAATGTGATTGATTTAACAAGAACTGTTAAGCTAAGACTTGGTAGGATTTTAGGCAGTAGTTCTGAATTTTTCATGTAGTCTCAAACTGCATATCAGCAATACAGTTACTGACAGTTGCATTTTTGGCAGTAGGCTTGACTTGCCCAGTCTCTATCAAATCTACCTCTTGTATTGAAGCAAAAACATTGCTTCAGAACTAAGGCATGAAATAAAGATGAGCTTGTAAGAAGCTGAATTGGAATGTGAAAAATATTTATTTAACTTGTTAAACTTTTATGCATTACTTACTTTACAATGCAGTGTTGGAATTTATTTATAAAATATATTTAAAGACATAATAGATATACATATATAATGCTAATTACCTAATATAATATTGAATATATAAAAAAGCTTTTTCTGAATTTTGTGGGAAGAGGACTATTTCAGAGGTTTTCAGATTGGAATCAGCAGAGAGCTTGCTGGTCATTTGATGTTGGCTCTGTAATTAAAGCTGCTAAATGGCATTAAAAGTCAGCCGCAAATGCAGTACTTTGCAGCGGAAGCAATTGCTGTAGTTACCACAAGAACGCTGCAATTATGAATGACAGAGATGGTGATTTGCACGAATTGCCAAACAGATGGTTTACAGCTGTCTCCTTTCAAAATGTGGTAACACCACTTTAGTTTGAGAAACATTGCAGTGTTTGCCTTTCTAGTACAGTAGCTTCTTAAAAGTTTAGAGAGTAGGTGGGGTTTTTTTTTTTGACCAAATACGCTACCGCCACTTGAATTGTTCTTTAAGTTAAGTAACTCTGTTTTCTTTTCATAAGACAGTAGAAATACTGCAGTGAAGAATGAATAGTGAATCACTCCTTTCCAGTTGAAGGAAAAGTTTGTTGTACTGTAAATAGCGTTAAGTATGTGGACACCAAAACTAACTAGAAGTTATTGTCATCTAAATATTTAGGCTCTACAGTGTACAGTGTTTGCTGTTAAACACTAAAAGAAATAGAATTCTAATATTTGCGTTAACAATTTTGAATACAGAAAAATGTATGCTCTGCTTTGACTTGCATAAAAGTAGTATTTCTGGTGTATTAGTAATATATCTCATTTGGAGAAATTAATACTTTGGGTTAACTCTGAAGTATGATTATTTTTTATTACCTGTAATTAATGTATTAACATCAAACTCCTGGGTTAAGTGAAATCCTTGACATATGAGAGCATTTCATGCTTCATAGCAAGCTGCAATTTAAACTTCAAATTACTTACCCCATGGCACTGTGCTTGTCACTAAACAATATTTTAATGCACTGAAAAATACAGGTTAAAGGTGGTATCATTTACAGTACCATTTTATATTTAGAATTTTTTTTACATGCAAGTTAAGATTCTAAGATGTTTCACTTTGATGTTACAGCAATATATACTATATTGTAATTGAATGTGGGACTTGAAGTGGATTAATGGTCAGTTTTGACTAAGATGTAACTGGGAGGGGAAAAAACCTCTTTTTGAAGTCTTTTTAGTGGAAGATAGAAGTGTAAGAAGTGTATATAGGAGTGCTGTTACTTTATGAACTCTGAATAATGAGATATTTTAGCAAATGACACTTTAAACCTAGATTTGTACAGCATACAACAGTTTTGCATAGTGTGATATTATTGAGTAAAGCTGCCAAATTTTCATATAATGTTAGATGATTGTATTTGTGCCCTTTTTACTCTCATAGTTTTAGGTTTTCATATACACCAACCTTCCTTCTCCTGTGCCCCCCCATCTGTTCAAAGTACAGGGTAACAATCATGGAATCTACCAGCATTACTAGTAAATGCTGAATTTCAATGTTCTTCTAGTGTATGAAAATTATTCAGGTAACAGGGTATTCCATTGTTTCTAACAACCTTGTTTTGATAACATGACCAGCTGTGCCTGCTTTTTATTTGGAGAACCCTGTAAAAACTGCATTTGTAAGCCTCTCGAATTCAAACCAAATCTGAACTATAAAAATCTTGATTAAAAGACTTGAAAATAAAGAGAAGAGGGGACATTTACAGTATTATATTTGTTTTGAAAGAATGTCTTCAGTTTTGTGGATATATTATTCTGTATGTGTGAACAGTTAGTGACTGCACTTTATGCATTTAGATTAACTATATTTCATGCCTCTGATACATTTAAATGTAACAGTTTAAAAGGGAACTAAAATTGATGGACTTTGGCTAATGAAAATCATTATTTAAACTCAACATTTGGTTTACCCTAAAATTGTTAAAAAATTTTAATGAAAATTCTGCTTTAGAGGATAAATGTACAGGATGGCCTCTCCTATTTTATCACTGGCTTTACATCACACTTTCTTAAAAGCACGTAAATGAACAATATAAAACTAGAGATGATGACTTAAGGTCAGCTCTGGTATAGTCATTTGCAGGTAGGGGCATGAATATGATGATGTTGTCTAAACATAATGAAACCAGTGTGGACAAAAAAATAATAACTGAGAGAAGAAAATAAAGTTTGGTATTCTATATGGACTCTCAAGTGCCCCATCCGTTACTAAATCTGTTTAAAAATACAAGGGTTTGGGTTTTGTGGTTTTGGCTTTAATTAAAAAGGGTACCATTTGTTCTGCTTAAATGTGAATACTAACTAGCTAATCTATGCAACTATGCAAAGCATAAGATTTTTTTTTTTTAGTTCCCTACTCTTGATACAGTGAATCATATCTAATTTTTTCATCGTTGCACTTTTGTCTGAGGACTGGTTCATACAGCTTTTTAATTTTATAGTATTTGCTTTAAACACTGTTGCTAGCAGCAATCAGAAAATAGTAATAATGTTGGCACAGAAATAAGTTAGCTGTAGAACAAGTTGCAACTGGAAAATATTTATTGTCGGGTCTGTCTTTTAAAAAGAAAAAAATAGAAAAGATGCACTATTGTCTTTCCTAAATGGTTAGATCTCAGTTGTTTAAAATTTATTAAATAGTACAACTGAGGATTTTTGTAATAGGTCTGCCAATTGGTATGTGAAGTTTAACTGTGACCTCAAGAGTTCACTGAAATCTAGATTGAGAAATTTCAGTTACTTCTGGCACAATATCTTCATATAACGTGTGGAAACTAAAATACCTGTACTAACTTCAGATAGTAATAGTGCATCTTTAAATCCAGGCCAAAGGCCCGTTACTGTAACAGAACACATATGAGTAGTATGCAATATTATGGAATGTTAAATCTCCAGATACCATACAGAAAACAATAAAACCTATTTTACAGATGTTTATTGTATTTATTTAGTGGTTCAATAAGTGTGGCTTCTTAAACTAGAAAACACAAATGCCATTTTGAATACAGCATCGAGGCAAATGAATTCAAACTCCATGATTTGTGCACTGTAAAAATATGCACTGTTACTGGAGAACTTTTGGGGTTTAAATACATTTTGTAAACATCTGACCAAGCATATACTTGTACGATAACTGCAGTCCTGTCTCTGCCTGCAGGACTGGCCACTGCTGTGGGAATTCTCGTGAAGGGTGTAAGGACTTGAGAGTTTGTGGGATTATCAGGCCATTTCCCCTCCCCGCACTTCTCCAAACCTCAGAGTTTAAGATATGTGATATTCTGGCTGAGTGCAGCTTGTTCTTTAATTAGAATTACAAAAGCAAATTGTGTAAGTCTCCTTGGTTTTGCAGTTTTCGTACTGTCACTTCGCTACTGCTTGGTCTTTGCTGTATTTAACCTTTTGTTGAAAACTTCTAGTTTTCCTGTAGGGAACTTCTATCTGTATAACAGAGCTCAAGCTCAAGCCTGAAAGAAAGGTTTTAAGATTGTGGAGACTTGGCTGCCCCATACGTGACATTCTTAGGAAACCACCTCATCTCCTTTGAAATTAGTTACTGGTTTTAATCATGTGCAAAACAGTCTAACTAATTTGAAGTATATGCAACAAGTACATTGAGTATCTCTCTAATAAAAAAGACCTTCTATTTCTTTCTGTGGTCGTGTAACTACCCTTGTTGGCTCCAGTCTCTGCAATACTACAGTTAACCATTTACTGGTGAAATTCACTAATCGCTCTCCGGAACCGCTAATTTTTCTCCTCCAAGGACACTGGGCATTTCATATGGAGTTACTTTGTCTTCGACTCCGCTGCTAGTGCGGCCTCTTTGCGCCACTTGGCCTTTTTTGCCAAGTTCCAGCTTGTTAAGGACTCGTGACGTGCGGCAGCCTGCGGGAGTAAAGCATCTACTTCAGAGTAGCGTAGTAGGAGTAACGATGCTCCTTGGGGAAACCCACCTGAGCTCCGGAACAGCCAGCAACTACTTTGGTGTCGGGGTGATGGGGACAGAGGTTAGCTAAAACTTGGGTAGGTGTAAGCTGCCGCTGCCTGCTCAGGTTTGTCTGCTTTGCACAGAACTACATCATTTGTAAGTGTGCTACGTGCCAGCTAGGGGTGTACTCACCTTTTTAGCTGAGGCAATCACTGCAAAACAGGCAACAATTGAGAGTCCAATCATGATGTAACAAGCTTTAACTCGAGCTTTGTTTCTTGCCCTGTCTAGCATCTCTGGCCTGCAATTAAAGTTAGTGAATCATTACAAAGCTGTGAAGTATCTTTTCTTCAAAGCATCACAAATGTAACATCACCATTGCAAAATAAAAATAGAATTAGCGCCTAAAACAATCACCTTCAGATTGCCATGACTGCTTTTTGTACCACCCAAGAACTTCGCATTTTCTGACCCTAAACTATTTCCAGTGAAAAGTAACATTTCATGAATTTAAGGTGATTTTTTTTAAGCTGGGAAAATAAAAAAAAAAAAGCTCATGCAATAAATATTTGCACTTAAATAGCTGGGGTAAATACACCAGAAATCTATTTGAACATAATGAAATTGAAGGGTGTTTATTTATTTTAAACAGATGGAGAATTATATGTGGTGTCAACTGGATGTGGTGAGCACACATTCTTTTCATTCAAAATGAACTTTACAAATTAATTACTGTCATACCTACCCTGTTTAGATGGCATCCTGTATGCTGTAGGCTAGGGACTTTACCCTTGGGGGGAGGAGATTAAAGCAGAGTTTGTACTGCTACGAATTATGAGGTTTTAGTTCTTCAGAAAAGCAGCAGCTTTATTTCAAGTGGGCGGCTGATGCCAGCCTTAGCACTATTACAGGAACACACGCCTAAACAAGAACAATCTATGCGATTATTTTTGCTGGTCATCAAAGGCAAAAGCAATGAAACTTCTGCCCTGTGTTTGGCAGTGGTTGCTGCAAGAGAGGCATTGTACAGCCCAGCAGCTCCGTTGGCTCAGCTCCGTTCTGAGGCTGCGTACCTCCAAGAACCAGGAGCACAGGAAATCTCCCCATTGCAAAAATGCTCTCAAAACCTTCAGCTAAGTCGTTTTCCTGAGTCAGACATTATACTTGGGAGTACTGTTTTTAAGATGTTCATTATAATGCTGGCTGTACACTATTTTCCTTTCATAAATCACGTGGGAATGCTTTATATGTATAAATACATGTATTCATAAGATATAGAATATAAATAATATATCATTATGGGTTTATACATATATATGTAAAAAGGATAGATGCATAAAGAATTGATTTTATGTTGCGAACAAAGCCCTTGTAATTATCTCTTTCCCCCAAAACACCTTTAGCTTTACTTCAAAGAGGATGAGTGGTGGAATGGGGCAGAGCTGGAGTTTTCACAGTGGATTCTGCCCAGGGAAGCGTGTACCAAGCCTGAGGGCTGGAGAGCTTCTCTTGAAGGCTCAGTGCAACAGAAGAGGGCAAGTCTGATGAGCAGCTGTGCCATATCACCCCCATCCCCGCCAACGCGCACACACGCACGTGTTGTACATGCCACGTTTCTTGCAGATGACTGACAATGCCTGCAGTTCTAAGCAGCTGCTTTTGTTTTGTGCAATGGCAAACGTCATCTTTAAAACAAACCGCACATCAGACTAGCATGTAAAATCATTAATCCACTAATCCATTTGTAGCAACAAAAGCAAAACCATAAATGTTATTAGTCTGGCTTATTAGCCTAATCATATTTCACAATGCACTAATTGAAACTCTTCTGGAGCAGATTTTCACTTTCTCCCTGCTTTCTGCCTCTGCTTTAAGGAAAACAGGCCTGATTATGTTCTTCCCTAATTGCACATTAGGGTCTTTGCTACTCAGTCCTTAATCAAGACTCTGGGTAAACCTCTGCTGAAGTCAATAACAGCTGTTTAAAAAAAAACCAAACCACAAAACCAACAACAAATCACAACAACCCAACAACTGCAGATTTGACCCTTAGTACAAACTATCTTCAGCAGCTAGATTGTGTTCACAGGGAACAATATCTTGCAATTCTTTTTTTTTTAATAGTGAAAGCAGTGACACAGTTCGGCTTCAATGTCTCACAATTACCTACTTCTAGTGTATCACTATCTATGATCTTACAGTTCTAAAAAGACTTTGCTCACCCAGAAAGCACAAAGTGGTGACACGCACTTGGCAGGCCAACTGCTACACAGAAACAAGCAATCTGCGTGTGTGCGTGTGTACGGACTGGCAAACGCGAGTGTCTTTATAAACACCTCCCGATGACTTGAATAGCTCTCAGAGCTTCTGAGACCTGTCTGAACCTTTCTCTAGAGAAAGACAGTGGGACTAACACAGTGCAAGAGAGGTGGGAGCCCTCAGAAAGCCACTGTCCAGCTCAGCAAATGGGAGTGAAACTGTCAGGAACAGGTAGAGGATGTAGCTGTTGCTTGACGCAGCTCTGTACACTGCTTACGCTCAACATAACACCTCAGACAGGGACATACTGTGATGATAAAATGTAGTGACCTGGAGAGAGACATATAACACGCTATCGAACATCCTAAGAAAAAGGCAGTAACTGGCATTAGAGGGGTTTCATGTGTTCAGTGACCAACTCCTTTGGGGGTTGCTAACTTTCAGCAAGTCAGAGAACCACTGAATCAGTGGGGTTTGGGTGGCAAGGGACCTTCAAAGATCATCTAGTCCAGTGGGTCATCAAGAATGGGAGGCTAAGGCTATGTTAAATACTTGGTTTTCCTTGGTGAGGGATGTTTCTCTCATAACGTCCATGTCTATTTTTCCTCAAATTCTATAATAAATCATAATTGGTTGGACGTAATCATTCAGTGACAGTCAGCTCCCTTAGAACTGTTCATGGGAGTTATAAATGGAAAATATTGTTTACCAATAACATCCTTCTCTGATTGCACATTAGGAATAAGCAAAATAAACAAGCCAGTACATTAATGTAACCGAAGCTATCTACTCAGATGGATCCAGTTCTTAATCCCAGGCTCTGGGGACCCCAGTAAGGAACATTTTTTCATCTTAACCTCTAACCAGGACAGGAAATTCTTTTGCCCTCTAATTTGTTTCCAAGTTTTCAGTATTGAAAAACTGACCAGTTCAAAGTCTGTGGAAAAGCTTTAGATCATAATCAGGCCACCACTTTCCCTTCAGCTCCATGTTCCCCTCAGACAAGAGCAGCACACTTACGGGATTCTCAGAGGAATCTCTTCTTCGGTCTTGAAACGTCCAGTCCAGAGGAGGATTTTTTTGTCAAACTTCGAAGGTTTGTAACTTGCAACCACCTTGTGAGCCTGCTCAGCTTAAAGATTAGGGAAAAAACACTTTGTCAAGCCATGCACTAAGAGCAAATGATGGGTGGTAGTAAGGGTGGAGGGGGAAAACCCCTGCCCATCCTGGTCGTTGGAAGAGTAACTCAGGGATTCAAATTCAGGTCTGCCCTACGCAGAGTTATCTCCAGGCGGTCTCCTGAACAGCCCCGCATGCAATGAGAGTCTCTGCGGGTCTGGTTCGACCTCCCCGCAGCCTGCGGGTACCCAAGCCAGCAGGAGAACGCCTGGGACCACCCGAGCCGCGGTGCCACCCGCGGGCCGCGCTGCGGACCCCGCCGGCGGGCGGGTGGGCAGCCCCAGCCCCGCTCCGCCCGCCAAACCTCCCTGTCAGCCCCGAGGCGCTCCCCCTCCGCGGCCCCGCACCCCTTACCGCGGGTGATGCCCGGGCTCCGGGCGGGGTCCCCGCCGGCGGCTCCCCGCGGCGCGGGCAGGCGGAGCGGTGCGGCGGACAGGAGCCGCCCCGGGCGGAGGCGCGCCGGCAGCATGGCCAGGGCGGCGAGGGCAGCGCGGAGCGGCGGGACCCTCTGCCTCGGCGGGAGCTGCCCCGGTCCCAGCCCCGGTCCCGGTGCCGGTCCGGCCCCGCCTGCCCCCGCCCCGCCCCGCGGACCCCTCCAGCCACCGCCCGGAGGCGAGGAGAGGCGGGGCGGCCGCCGGCGATGGGGGGCGGGGGGGGCGGTGGTCCTGAGAAGCCATCCTGCTCACCTAACGCTCCGACGTGCTACATCGCCAGCACGGACGCTTCAGCGTTAAATCAAAACTCGGTTAAAGAAACAGCCGCCGCGGTTCAGCTTCACGACTCAGCGCAAGGTGGACTCGAGTCCCGTACACAGACCTGCCCGCATCGGTGTTTCTGTCATTTTACCACTTTCAGGAGGTTCGAACTTACCAATTCTCATCAACACTCTTTTCTGTTTACTTCAGTTGAAACCCCTTATTTTTTTCCTTTCACGTCTTGGACAGAATAAACCTTTATTAAAAAAAAATCAGTAGAAACATATCCTTGAAAAAAATAATTCAGAAAAGTCGGCACAGAAAACGTATTTAGTAAGCAACAGCCCGTGCCAGCCCGATACCAGTGCCAGTGTAACGCAGTGTCTCAACAGAAGTGTGTCCAACGCACTGCACAGTGGAGGATTTTACATCTGTCAACCAACGCCAGAATGCCTGCGGATGAACGGAGGAAGCCCCGCTCCCCTGGGATGGATGACTGCCCAGCAGCAGCTGAAGCCCTGTGCGCAACGTGACAGCACGAACGAGGAGTCTTGAACCATTCGTAGCCAGTTATCCGTTTCCAGGAGCAGAGCCAGAAGCGGCTTCTTCTGAAAGCAAATATTTGAGCAGAGGAAATCAGAAATTTGTCACCAAAGTGAGTCTCAGCATCCTCGATATTAAAAGGTTTTTTAAAATGCTATTTGGGCAATATTTTATTCTGGAAAGAGATTCAAAAAAGTATTTTCTTTTCAGTAAGTAATCCCACGTTAATGTTTCTTATTCACACATGTACAGTTATTCCAAATTCATTGAAGTAACAAAATGTCCTTATTATTGGTAAAACATTGAAGCCATTCCAATCCATTTAACTCATACCAACTTAAAAAAAAAGTTAAAAAAATAATCAATCTTCCCACATTCCATTTCAGAAAAAAAAATTCTGATTGCAAATGAGCCATTCTCTAAACAGAAGAACCCAATTCCCTGAATCAAAACTCCACACCGGCTTTCTCATGTCCTTCTAAAAATAGCAAAAAGGAAGAGAATGCTCCTCTCTGCACACACCCCCACACACCCCCACACCCCCACGCAGCTCTGCCCTGTTTCAGAACATTGTTGGGAAGATGAAGAATAGCTTTCAATACAAATAGAGGGTGATTCTGGGGTTATAGTCTGCCAGCAGCCCCTTTGCTGCCTGCTTGCTCAAAGAGAGCGGTGCAGTGTCAAGCAGCGCTCCTTGTCCCTGGACACGCGGCTGGGAAGGGTTGCTCAGCATTGTACCTTACAAGCAGCATCCCAAACACTGCTGTTAGTTGCCAGTCGTGCTGGTAGCCCACACATTTAGAGTCATTGTAGTTCCAACCACCATCAGCAAAGCTGGGAGGAAGCCTGGGGCTCAGGTAAATAGTTCCCAGCACTCGCTGAAGAACTGCTCTAAAGATCATGGGCAGCTGAAAGGCATCTGCACAGCTAGAGCTGCTGAAATCCTGAGGGAATTATGCCCTGGAGGAGAGGACTTGAAAAACTTAGTGGTCTTCACAGTCTTCATTCTCCCTAAAGTTGCTGTACACTGTGTGATAGTGGCTTCAGAACGCATCATTTAGCGTTATTAACAATGAATGACATAAACCCCTGAAAGGTTAAACAGTGGTTACATCCAGAGCAGCCTCCCGATGATGTCAACAAATGGCATTTTCACACTTGACTCCTCTGTGGACGGCACTGTCTGGGGACATGTGTCCTCTCTATTGCTCTTGGAGATGGAAAACCTGCACGTGGGCACATATGGATGTTAGCATTTTGGGAAGTAGTGTTGGGATCTTTCCCAAGTAAGGGAGCAGAGCATGCTCTGAGCCAGTGTGTTGGGTTTGTGTGGCAAGGTTTTGGTAGCGGGGGGGCTACAGGGGTGGCTTCTGTGAGAAGCTGCTAGAAGCTCCCCCTGTGTCTGACAGAGCCAATGCCAGCCGGCTCTAAGACGGGCCTGCCGCTGGCCAAGGCCAAGCCCATCAGCGCCTCTGTGATAACATATTTAAGAAGAAGAAAAACACTTAGAGAGAGAGAGAGCTTTTGCAGCCGGAGAGAGGAGTGAGAAGATGTAAGAAACTCTGCAGATACCAAGGTCAGTGCAGATGGAGGGGGAGGAGGAGCTCCAGGCGCCGGAGCAGAGATCCCCCTGCAGCCCGTGGTGAAGACCATGGTGAAGCAGGCTGTCCCCCTGCAGCCCATGGAGGAAGGATGAGGGGGTGTAGAGATTCCACCTGCAGCCCGTGGAGGACCCCACGCCGGAGCAGGTGGAGGCACCTGAAGGAGGCTGCGGCCCGTGGGAAGCCCACGCTGGAGCAAGTTCCTGGCTGGACCGGTGGACCCGTGAAGAGGGGAGCCCACACCAGGGCAGGTTTGCTGGCAGGACTTGTGACCTCGTGGGGGACCCCACGCTGGAGCAGTTTGCTCCTGAAGGTCTGCACCCCATGAGAGGGACTCCATGCTGGAGCAGGGGACCGATGAGAGGAGTCCTCCCCCTGAGGATGAAGAAGCGGCAGAAACACCGTGAGATGAACTGACCGTAACCCCCATTCCCCGTCCCCCTGTGCCACTGAGGGGGGGAAGGTTGAAGCCGGGAGTGAAGTTGAGCCCGGGAAGATGGGAGGGGTGGGGGGAGGTGTTTTAAGAGTTGATTTTATTTCTCATTCCTCTACTCTGTTTTGCCTAGTAATAAATCAGATGAATTCCCTCTCTAAGTTCAGTCTGTTTTGCCCATGATGATAATTAGTGAGTGATCTCTCCCTGTCCTTATCTCGACCTACAAGCATTTCGTTATGCCTTTTCTCCCCTGTTTAGTGAATGAGGGGAGTGAGAGAGCGGCTCTGGTGGGCACCTGGCCCCCAGCCAGGCTCAACCCACCACAGCCAGAAAAAAGAGCCAAACCCTTCAGCCCCGCACGGTCTGACCTATGGGCCACAGCTCCAAGGGGGCCTTGCCGAGACTTTGCTATGACTCAGGGAGGTGATTCCTGTTCTGTGCTCTAGGGATGAAAATCTGTTTCAGGCTCATTTAATGTCCCCATGCCTGGTAACAGATTGCTGGAATACTTACTGTTCTGGGCAGGGGGATGTGTGCAAATGCTCCCTTTAGCATCATGAACCCCTATTTTCAGGTTTTTTTACACTCTGTATAGGGTAGCACAATCCTACATTGTGTTCTACCTACATATGTTCACTTGCTTCTTGCAGACAAGGCATTTAAAAACATGTGTAACACAGCTTGGTACAGTGTCTCTTTCTTCTGCCGAGTGTAGCTAGCAAATCTGTTACATCCTCTCAGCTCCACCATTGACTGTGCTTTACACAGGAGATCTGAGTAGTTGGAGAGGCAGACGTAGCATGTAGGACTCCTTTGAAATTCTGCCATCTGTGATATCTTTCCTTAAAGATACCTCCGTAGAGACCTTCACATTGCTGTCACCACACCCTGTTCCTCAAGACATGTTCCCCGTTGTCCTGTAGGGACATGTAGCCATGCTTGGCTTTCTACCTAAAGGACGTTTCCAGGGAGCAGACTGAGCTCTACAGTGGAAGCACTGCACAGGTGTGTGTGTATTGCTGCTGGTCAAGGCCAAACCAACGTTTATAGGGAAAGGTAAGGAGATGAAGTAAGCAAACTCAATTTTAAATAACAATATGGCTTTAATCATTCCCTTTCATGTATCTTTGAGACATGATATACTCAACACTTTTGAAAACAATAAATACAGGTACAACGTCTGAGCCAAATTAACTTTTCTAACCAGCTGAATGCCGACAGTCATTGTGCAAAGTAAGCTTTGCTCCTCTCTTTTTGGGAGACACTTCTTGTTGCACTGGCAGTCAAATTGCAGGAATTTTAACCTTGTCATACACAACTTCCTATTCAGAACAGGATTTGCAACAACCGATGTATGAACAGCATTCATCATATAAATATATGTGCGTAAACCTTCATTCTTCCAACCAGCTACAGAACTTAACATAATTACTCAAATAGGTATGTAAATTGCACCCTTGCCATTCAAATTACTTTAAAAATGCCTTCACAGATATATACCATATATATAGTCTACATGTCACAGTAATTTCATTCCATGTCCATTGTTGAAATGTGATTTATAGCTGTATTTAACAAAATATGCATAGAAAAATCATATGGATAAGGGTTTCAACATAGATATGATAGAAAAATAGACGTATTGTACATAACAATAATACAATACGCCTATGTAACACCAAATCTACTGAACTTTATTTTGGCCTGTCACAACATCCAGTTGTTCCAGATCTAAACAGGCACATGAACAAAACTCAAGGAATTTACTATTATTTCACAGTAACGTGGCACAGAAGTTGTAATAGCAAAATTTCTATGGCCCGGGCTTTATGAACAGTATTTTTCATGGTCCTGGACTGGCAACGTAACTCTGCTGTTTAGAGTTTGAAAAAGTTCTGTGGTATCATTGTCCTGACAGAGAAATTCCTCCTTCTCTGACTGTGCCTTTTGCCTCACATACAGAAGGCAAAGCACAGCTGTACTGATGGAGCTACCGAGTGGAGACTCATCCAGCGCAGCTCGTATCGGTTCAGTCTTGTGCCATTTCAACATATTGGAATGGTGCATTGTCATCTTCTTGTTGAAAATCAGATTTTTAAAATATGTATCAAAAAAGCTAAAATTCCCAGGATGCGCTCATGCCAATCTTTGTCATTAGATTATTTATGCTAATGAGAGGAATCAATTAATTTTATAAGTTTTGACATTACATCCTCAACTGAGAGGACACATGGGGATAGGTGGGTCCTCTTTCCTTACACATCAGAGGAGGTGCATGAAGTGAATTAGTGTATTTCCTCTGAGTATGGGGGAAAAAGTAGATGGACATACGTATAACTACAGAGCTCCAGAGAAATTCTTAAATTTTTAAATAGACCTGTCTCTAGTTCATCATCATCCTGGGAAATACAAGAAACTTTAAAAGTTACTGCAGCACTTGTCTGCAATAAGGTGTGCAATTTTGGGGAGGAAAAAAAAAAAAAAGATTCACGATACCAGGTGAAAAGGGTTGCTTTTAGATGTTCAGGAGAATGGAAAGCCTGTCTTAAAAGTGGAGACTAACGGACTGGGCTTGTTTGTCCTAGCAAACAAAGGCTGGGAGAGGGTTCTGTTTGATCTGTAAAACAAGGCCAGGTGAGAAGAGCTTCTTAAACAATTGAGCATCAAAGATGCAAAAAAAAGTGAGGTAAATCCATATGTTCCTGCCTACATGTCTGTGAGAAGTAATTTCCTGATGCTTCTGCCTCACTCAGGGAATTGAGATTGTGGATGAGGTTCCTGCAGGTCTATAAGAGTGGACTGGGGATGGAGGGGAGCTGCTGTAGGGGACTGCACCTTGGGGTGCCCGCAGGAGCAGGAATGGACTCTGTGAGCAAGAAGAGCCTTGGAAATCTGGTAATGGATAACTGCCTAAGTAAGTACTGAAGGAGAAGGCATTTTGTGTGGCCTGCTCTCTTTGGGGATGCCAAAAGGAGAGAGACCTGAAGGAGAAATGGCTCCCAAAGATGGCTTTTCATCTTCTAGTGCTTTAACGCTGCTCAGTCATATGCTGGAGAGTCTTTTCCTTGCTGGAGTCCTTGCAGTATTTTTAGGAAGAACTTTCCCTTTTATTAGTCTCTGCCCAGGCACCTGGAAATGGCAGTTTCCATTCACAGAGTTTTTCTCAGATTTACACGAATCTGAGATAGTAGCTCGGGAGCTGGAAGACTTTGAATCCAAAGAAATCTGACTAACAGCAACGCTGCCTGCGCTCTTGGAGGAATATGTGTAAATCATTTTGAGAAAGGCAGATTTTGTGTTTGTTTCTTGCTTGTAAATGATGATATAGCACTTTGGAAGAAAAGTGCAGCAGAGGATTCCATAATTGGATATTAACACAACGATGATTTCCACTGCCGGCAGGTATTTGCCAAATGTAGTTGCATAGACAGGGATAAATACGATCCATGCTATAAAGTAAATTAGCATGCCAAAGGTGATGAATTTAGCTTCGTTGTAGTTCTCTGGTAACTTCCTACCTTTAAAGGCAAATATGAAGCAAATGAAAGCTAGGGCAGCGATGTAGCCCAACATAATCCCAAAAGCCACAATGGAGCCCTCATTGCACTCCAGAATTATTGCTCTTGGGATTGAGAAATTTTGCTTTACAAAAGGCGTCCTAAATATTAGCCAGAAGGTGCAAATGATAACTTGAATTCCAGTGCAGGTGACCACAGTGGGAACAGGTTTATATACACATTTCAGGAAATTCTGCAGCTTGGGATCAAAGCTGAAGGCTAGTAAAATTTTTAGTGACTTTATTAAAATACATGAAATGCAGAGCGCAAAACTTATGCCAAAGAGGGCTTGCCTAGTTTTACACTTGAATTCTGTGGGTTCATCTATGAAGAAGACAGTGCTTAAAAAGATTAAGAAGTGGCTGAAGAGAATAATATAGCAGACGGTTAGACCTCCAGATGCCTTTACGACCGGCGTGTTCAAGTTTTTAGTAAATATTACACTAATTGACAAAACCAACACGACCCCAAAAGCAGAGAGGAGGAGGAGGAAAATAGCAAACCAGTCAGTCCAGGCAAGGAAATGGATTGTCTTTCTGTAGCACGTGGTACTGTTAACTGGAGCCCAGTAGGTTTTGTTGTTACATCGGTAGCAGTAATCCATATCTGAAAGCAGAAAAAAAAAAAAAAAAAAGGAAGATAACTTAGAAACTCGAAGTAAATAAAGTGGGAAGTGGATTACCGAGGCTTGAGATACAGGAGCAATGTGGGAAGGGATGCTCAGGGACAGACAGGGCTGATTGCTTCCCACTACTGCTGCCGCCATCCAGGCGGAGGAGCTGCAGGGCAGCGGTGGCGGCGGTGGAGCAGCGCGGGAGGGATGCCTGCCAGCTGGGACTGCGGCTGCCTGCAGCCAGGGCGGCGGGGGACAGGGGGCACGGCAGGGACCTGACACTGCCTTGGTCATCGCTGACCCGCGATACGGGACCTGGCCGGAGCTCTGGACAGGCAAACTTTAACTGAAACCTGAACAATGACTTGAGAGTGAATCAATTCTCTTGCAGAAGTTGGAAGTATGTTTCTTTTGTTTACCTCTTTGGACAAGAAAAAAAGATCCAACTTTCTCTTTATTGAGACCTTTTGAAATACAACAGCAAGAATAAATATTGCTTTAGATTATGCTTTGAAGGGTTACTTTTGCTTTAAAATTGCTGTCTCCTCCGATATGGAGAAATATCTCAATTATTTGAATTAAAAAGATAAAATTTAATTTCCTTCTGCCCTCAGGATATTAAAAGTACATTGTACCACAATTTTCTTAATTCCACCTCTCTCCTCTATATTTAATTTTCCCATTTAAAAATTTCTGCTCGAACCTACAAATGAACCAGTGGTAAACTATAACCCAAGCACAACTACAGGCTGGGTGGAGAATGGATTGAGAGCAGCCCTAAGGAGAAGGACTTGGGGGTGTTGATTCTGACTGATGTGATTCTATGATTCTATGAAAGTACACATCAGATTTGATACTAGAAAATATTACTGTACAGTTATATCAAACTTCTCAGCACTCCCTGGTAAGATGAAGAATATGCTGGTAAGCCAAATACATAACTCTTGAACTTAGTAGACTCACAGAATGGTTTGGGTTGGAAGGGACCTCAAAGATCATCTACTCCAATGCCCTGCCATGGGCAGGGACACCCTCCACTAGACCAGGTTGCCCAAAGCCCCATCCAACCTGGCCTTGAATGCTTCCAGGGATGGGGCATCCACAACTTCTCTGGGCAACCTGTTCCAGTACCTCACCACCCTCATCATAAAAAAATCTCTTCCTTATTGGACTGGATGTACTGTGGAAAGACAGAGAAGCAAGGGTCTATTTTAATGAGAATCAGTCTCACCGATAAATCAGATAGACTTTCCATCCTAACAAAGGATAATGCTAGTCAGCTGGAAAATCTAATTGCTTTATGTTTGGTCTTCTAAAAAACATTTAAACCAAGTTTTATAGGCCAAACACTCATATTTGGGAAACTGAACATAAACAGATATGTTAATCCCATTCCAAAGTTATACCCAAGGTTGCCAAGGCACATTATACCCAAACAAAACAATTGTATTGATGTGTAAATAAACCTTTATTTGGATCGCAATTCCTTACCTGTTTGATTGCTGTAATGGTTTTCTGGGCAGTAAACACATTCATAGCAGCATGTGTGTGGACTTTCTGTAACCTTTTTCATCTGTCCTGGCCTGCAGTGCTGGGAGCATGTTGATTGAACCTTCTGCAGTGTGCAGAAAACAAACAAACAAATCATCTCAGGCACAACTAATTACTAAGAATTGTTAAAATAAACCTCCAGTAATTCTGCAATTTGCACTCTCTTTTTGTATCTAACATATTTTAAGGGAATCTGAAAATGATGCTGAAAAACCACATTGTAGGCTTCATATTTCTTGTATTTTCTCCACACGGTCAACAAGTGACAGGATGGGCATTATCCAGCTGATAATTTTATTTATTTATCAGTGGAACTGACTATACCTTTAAAATCCAGATCGAAGTGTCTCATCCAGCATTGAACCTGAAATTTAGACTGCTGAGGATCAGCTCCAAAGAAAGCCCAAAAGCACCTGATGGGGGATTCGAGTGGGCTGCTTCACAGGGTAGATCCTGAAACCCTGCTCAGCTGCTCTGAGCCTCAGGGAGACACCTGGGCTCAGGGGAGACACCTCGGCAGGTGCTTTGCGCTGCCGCCCTGACATTCCTGACCCTCGGCAGCTCACCCCTGAATCGTGAAGCAACACTTTGGGGGGGTGATCAGGGCTTTCTCTTGAGGTCTGAGTTCAGGTCCTCCTTCCACAGACAACTTTTTTGTAAAATGGAGAAGCAGTCCCGAGGGACACCACTATTTCTTCTCCCTCCAAGATGGTGCTGACAAACAGGTGGAGACATTTTCTTGCCATCCTGGGCAGTGCCACAAAGAAGGGCAAGATTTGAGGTTTTCTTCTGTCCTCAGCCTTTTCTACCAGCTGAGTCCACACGCTGAGACTCAAATTCAGCCCACCTTTAAGCAGCCTCTCCCCGTCCCATCAGTGGGGAATGCTTTGCAGCCCAGAGCTGCACGATGAACCAAGACCTCCACCCGTGCGCAGATGACAGATTATCCAGCTGGAACTGGCCTGGGCCACCCACTAGTCCTGACTACACCAGTTCAGGTGGTGCCACATACCTCAGACTCCTGTAGCTGTGCTGACCCCAGCTCTAACAGGAGTATATAATCAAAAAAAATCATATAAACAAGACTTTTTTCTTTTTTTTTTTTTCTTTTAAACAGTAAAGTCAACAGATATGAAAATTCGTGTACCAAATAAATGGTGGTGGTATGTAAGAGAGGGGGCTTTTATGCACAGCCATTTTTTATTTTAAAAACCCTTTTCAAGATTGTGGAATACCACCCTTAGGACAGACTGATTTACTCATCTTAGGAAACTTTCTAGGAGCATTCTGGAGAAATAGCTCAATTTCAAATCACTGAGGCTGCCTACAGGCTCATGTGCTTCTCAGGGTGCATGAAGCTGGTTGAACAAACCTGGAGAGGATTCTTTGCTCTAAAAGGAGAACATGAAACCACAAGAGGGATTTCTAGCTGACACATGCTTCAGTTGTAAATACTTGTGATTTAACCTGGCAGGCAGCTAAAACAACCACAGCCATTTGCTCACTCCCCCACCCCAGTGGGATGGCGGAGAGAATCAGGAAAAAAAAAGGTAAAACTCATGGGTTGAGATAAAGACAGTTTAATATGACATAAAATGAAAATAATAATAATAATAATAACAACAACAACAATAATAATAATGATAATAATAATAATAAACAAAACAAGTTATGCCCAATACAATTGCTCACCACCCACAGACCACTGATGCCCAGCTAGTTCCCAAGCAGCGGTTCCAACCCCAGCCAGGTTCCCTCAATATATATACTGAGCATGACGTCATACGGTATGGAACATCCCTTTGGCCAGTTTGGGTCAGCTGTCCTGGCTGTGTCCCCTGCCAGCTTCTTGTGCTCCCCCAGCATTCTTGCTAGTGGGGTAGTGTGAGAAGCTGAAAAGTCCTTGACTTGGTGTAAACATTGCCCAGCAAAACATCAGTGTGTTATCCAGATTATTCTCATCCTAAATCCAAAACACAGCACTATACCAAGTGCTAGAAAGAAAACTAACTCTATCCCAGCCAAAACCGGGACTATACTGAGGGGAGAAGAAACCATATGAAGCAAATTTCACATGTTATGTCAGCAAATTAAAAGTTACCTTTAAATCTAGAAATTGTTTTTTTTTTTCCTCATCTTCAAAGATGAAGTCCCCTTTCTCTGGGTCATATTCTGCCATAGTGGTGATTTCCATGTGGCCATCAATTTCTTCCCAAAGAAGTACATCGTAACTGGTGCTCATATCTCCATTGGAGTCAAACTTTATTTCTTTATCATCATCAGTGACTGTAACTTTTTTAAGTTCTTCAAGGAGCTGAACATAAGTATAAGGACCAATAGCATACATCAGTATCATGTCAGTGTGATAAATGCAATAGTTTAACATCTGTATGATAATATCAAGTTAAAAAGAAATGTTGCTTTTTAGGAGTAAAAGAAATCTTAAAATTAAAGGGTATCTTTGTAACTGCGATGTTGACAGATATTGTGTACTGCAAGGTGAGACTCAACTGCTAAATGAACAATAAATGCCAGTTTGCTCAGGTGAAGTGATCAATGGCACAAGGGCAATAAACAGCAAGGCCATATTTGATAAATCATAGGAAATACTAGAACAAGCAGGCTTTGATAAGGCAACTGTTCGGTTTAATATTGCAAGCCATTCTGTTCAATAAGGTAAAATTTCTCTCTCCCTCATCACAAACAGCCAGATTGAAAAGTTCTGCATGAATCTAGAAAAGGGCAGGTTAAGGTACATATAAACAACTCCCAGTTCCTGGGGAGACCGTAACAGGACTTTCATTAGCTGCACTGGTTTGTAACTGAAGTAAAGGCTTTATCCCTTTGCAGGCCTATTAATTTTTGGCAACAGGGATTAATTAACAAGAAAAAGCCCCAAGGTGTTGGTGAAAGGCTGAATTTAACTGCCTCTTGAAAAGCACACTCTTACATGGATCTTTTTGTAAAATTTCTAGTATTTAAAGAACATACTGACATGTATACTACTTCAATATGCTCTGGCATTTATATGTATATAACATATTTAGTGTATATAACGTATTTAGTATATATAACGTTATTTTTTCATGTACAACATCATTTTTTGAGAGTTCATATACTTTTACTGCATCTCTACTAATTTATGAAGAACCAAAGTATGCTTCTAACCAATATTTCATCTGAGTTAGATGTTGCATACTGATGTGGGTCTGAACAGGAAATTTTGTATTCTGTATACTCAGACTAGTCATTTAAGCTTTCTTTTCTGCATTTTTCCAATTTCTCTAACAATATGGGAACAACAGAGCTTCTGGGAATACATTTGGAGCTTCAAACAGAAGGGGCTAATAATCAGCAACATTTTGATTTAATTGATGGCTATTTTTTGCAAGCTCTGTAACACTAACGACTGTCTTTTCTCTGTATGTGGAGATGTGTGGTATGGATTATTTGCATCCTATGCTTTATATATACTCATTTCTGGAGGGTTAAATTTAGTGTAGAGGAAATATATTATTAAAAGAGCACAGGGGGAGTAACTATGTCTTTCAATTTTCTTCATGAGTTCTTAGCCTCTTAACAGGATTTTAATTTGGGTGATTTGGGATTTAACTACGCAATGATGTAAATGCAGCTCTATAAAGTTGCATCCCCTGTAGAGAATTCCTGAATTTGTCCTGTTTGCATTTACGAATTCATGCAAGAATCTGGTTGTTACTGGTTGTTTTATTTTTTTCAAATCCCATATCTTGGTTTGACCTGCCCTGACCTAGGATAAAAGGTCAGAGCAAGTCAGAGTGCTTCAGTGCTTGTTTGACTTTTAAATGAACTTTGTTTAATCCTCTGAGTAAAAGTGTGTAAAAGTGAATACTCCCGAGCAGGTTCTTGGGTAAAAGGTCAGGTCAGGTTTACTTGTCTGATTTTTCTTCCCACGCAGTAGAGTTTGATAACAAATACCTCAACCATCTTAAAGTTTGTGTCTAATTTTCCTACCAGTCACTTCAGTATAAATCAAGATCAGACAGAAGAATAGTCTGTTGCATTTTCACTTTCCCGTAAAAATTCATGATAGATAAAAATACCTGAATTCAGACAAAACAGAAACAATATTTAGAGGGAAAGAGAGGGAAACTGAAACTCTTTGGTGAATGCTCCTCTCCTGCAACATCCCCATCTATAAAGAGCACTCATTGCTGTGTACTACAGTGGTTTGCAGCAACAGGACCAACCATTAGTAGCTGAGTAGCTGATAAGTCAACTGTAGATTGACTATACATTTTTATTCTATCCCATGTGAGTAGCAAGCAAGACATTCCAGCAAGGAGCCTACAGACTGGAGCCTTCATGCAAGCTGGTGCCTACTCTGTGTGCTCTTGGAAGTGGTGGGGGAAGTGTTAGGGTGGCTGATGAAGCCCAGCAGCTAAAGATCCCTTCTGCACCTGTGGAAGGAGGAGATGGTGGGTATGCAGTTATTCACCCTCTGTTAGCTATCTGTACGTGAAATGCAACAGTCATTCTCTATCTACAGCAGAACACGGCCATGGCTTAGCACCAGGAGTCTCTGCATCTACCTGGGCCAAAAAAAGGGAGACAAAACTGGAGTCTAGTTGTCATCACTGCAGCAGTTAGATTCTGCTGCTCTAGCACACATTCCGTGATTTCAGTTGGTGAAGAAAAGCTGGAACAGGAATAAAAAGTCATTTAGTAAAAGGACCAAGATAGTAAATCCAGGAATGTGGGAGCAAACATGAGATGAAAGTTATGCAGAGAGAATGAGACCTGAAAGAATTAACAACGTACCTCCCAGGGAGTGAAGGCAGAGGGATCCTTGCAGTTTCTGTCTTTGCATTGCCCTTTAATGGCGTGAGCAATGGCATAGACTGCAAGTATAGTACTATGGATAAATCCTGATTCAACGTTAGCATTCAAAAAATCATCTCTCCAGATCTGATGTTTGTTCTCAACATTTTCCAATAGATCGTCCTGGGACTGGTTTGAAATGCACATTTGAAAATCATGATATTCCAGGTGTGCACAGACTGACAAAAGCATAACATATTCACGTAGAAATTTGTTGTTGTCAGTGGGCTTTTCATGAAGGTTTCTCAAAAAGTCTTGGAATGTGGAGACATCTCCGCTTTTAAATCCAAATCCAACAATGGTTCCCAGCTGTCTGATATTGGGAATTGTACTGATTTTCACTGCAGCTGACCAGTTATCACTTGCAATCCAGATTTTTCTTACATTCCTCTCAATTGCCTTCTTAAATAGTTTAAGCACATGGAACTGTCTCATAAAAACAACAATAACATTTACTCTAGTTTCCTTGACAATCTTCTCAATTGCGTGATCAACTTTGGTGTGAAAGGTGTTGTCAGAGAGATAGGCGGGCAGCATTTCTTTAAAAGCTATGCAAACGTTGTTTGCCATGGCCTGGACCCCAAAGCTCTCCAGAGCGAACCGCCCGTTGTCATCATCAGTGGCTATTACTCCAATCCAGTTCCACCCAGACTCACAGATCAAGTGGGCCATCGCTCTTGTCTGATGAAAATCACTGGGGATAGTCCTGAAGAAAGAAGGAAACCGGATTTTGTCACTGAGGATTTCAGCTGATGATGCAGGACTGACCTAGGAAGAGTGAACAATTCAGTTATGGAGGCGGTCTCCTCCAAAGGACACCAAGAGATCCAAAGCTGCCACGATTGCTCTTTCATGCAGCCTGACCCAGGCTCCCTCCTCCTGTGAGTGAGCATCAACAAGGTACAGCCAAATGGGGCAGGTTCCCTCGCCCTGATATTCGCATGCAGACTCATGCCCAGTACCAGTTCTGCCATTTTCATCCTCATCCACATAATTACTTCAGTGAAGGCAGAGAATAAGACCTTTCAAAATGGATATGACAATTATGCTGGCATAAGGATTTTGTTTTACTCCGTTCGGATACCATCAACATGCTATTCAAAACAATATTTAAAACATTGGAAGCACTAAGTATTTTTTTAGTTGTTATTCAAATTGCTAGTACCCTTACCTCTTGCAGTATTTTTCTATCACTGAGTATGTTAGTATGGTTCACCCACATATATATTTTCTCTCCAAGACTTAATGACCATATTTTAAAAGGAACATTAAGTTTGTTAGAAGAACTTCCCAGAAAAACAAACAGTAACCAATACTACAGAATGCTGTAATTCTTTCATATAAAAGATTTATTACGTTTTTCTTGTGAATGTAGGTAGAAAAATAGCATTGTTGTTTAAATCCCTCTATTTTTAATCCTTTTCTGTTTGATTGTAGGAGCTTTTTTCCCTATACTTATATTTCCTGCATTGCTTGACAGTTCTTAAAAAATAAACCTAAGGTTACCAAAATGACAGTCACCTATCTGGAGGGGATACCAAATCTTAGTGATGTCAGAAGATTACAGATGCTATCGATGAGAAAAATCCGCTGGGTCACCGTTCCCATCTCTATGTCCTAATGCAGATTGGTTTCATCACTTGTCTCTTGATTATGTTCAAGTGTGGCATTTTAATTGTCATACTTACTATAGCTCCTGTGGTGGAGCTGGAGGCCGTAATTACTTCCTACTGTTGCAGAGGAGAAGGTTCAGTTAGAAGTTATGTTTAGTTCAGACTTTACGTCTTTTCCACGTGTTTGTGTACTATGTTGCTACTTTACAGTGAGGTAATCTATGTCAAATCGCCAGACCCAACCGGCAACACGGGATGGCGTGGAAGTGGATCTCCTTTTTCCTTGTTGGTCCTACTCTTAACTCCAACTCTTTTACAATGGTGAAAGTAGAAATGTAAGCACTGGCTTAAGTGCAAGTGTGGGACTGTACCGGTACTGGAGAAGTCAGAAATAGAGAAGAATGTTTTGGGAAGGACCAGTGTGGAGCTATAGAGTTGTAGTCCCTCTTTTGTACAACTGCTTGAGGAGTAACAGGAGTAAAACTGTGTTTTAGAGCAATACTCCTCGCTTCCTTGGCCATAGTTATAACAGACTCCAAAATCTAACCTCTCTCAGGCAGGAGAGAATTTCCAAATTTCCGGTTAAATATGATTCGGTCTTTCCCCCCACCACCCCCCCAGTTTGAGATTAGGTATTGTCATATTCACCACCAGCCAGACTAGACATGGTGGGTGTAGCTTGGTTGCCTGCACGAAGGCCTGAGTGTCACCCAAGGTACGCTGGAGTAACTGGCACAGCCATGCGGGACTGGCTAATGGCCCTGCCAGCCTGACAAGAGCCCAGCATCAGCCTGAAATAGCCCTCGGAGGCATGTGCCTCAGGCATATAAAATAGCCCTTACTGTCTTTGTTTAGGCAAGTGAATCAAGCCCTCCATTCAGAGCTGAATCCCACCCCTCCTGACATCCTTAGGTGGAGCCAAATCCTGCCCTGTAGCAAACACATGGCTTTTGCAATCCCTACGATCAGAGCCACAGCTTTATCCTGAGCATGGCAAACCTGGCCCTCTGTCCAAAACAATTCCCTCAAACCTACCTGTGGGATTAATTGCAAAGCCAACAGCCTTGAAACTGCCATCGACTCCTCCGAGTAGCTGGCTCCAGTGACTGCCTTAATTCTTGGGACGTAGTCTGAGTAGTTACACTTGAACTCTACAACATCCTCAGAAGAATTGAATTTAGGCAGAAACCTCAGGGCAGACGCCATGGCTTTTGTAACTTCTGCACACGTGTCATAGATTTCGTAGCCCAGAGTAACTCCAGATAACAGCGTTGAATTGTTGATCGTTTCAATAGCATGTATCATTGCAAGTGTCTGAAGAAAAATTTGAATTTCGAAGCTGTCAGGAAACACAGAAGTTTTACTTTAGAAAAACATTGCTGGGAACAAGGCCAGAGCAAAGCCCATTTTGAGCATATCTTTTAGAACTTGAAAACTACTGAAAAGAAATTATGGATAGTATGTTTTGTGTGATTTGCTTCATGTACAAAAGATTAGAAATCATACATTTGTCTCACCTAAGTGGGAAATTAAGCAAAATAAACACAAAATTTAAAATATACCTGAATAAAAATGAAACAACAGGTACCAAACCCCAAATTTTCATAGTACATAAAAAATTGCAAGTTGTATCTTCAGGAAGCATCTGTCAAAGTCAGTGGGACTGTTCCAGTTCACTCCATTTGCCCAATAAACTTTTAAAAAAATGTATTTATTTTTACCAAAAGCATGAAACAGAGAAAAGAAATGACTAAATATTTCAGCATAGAAGAAAATATTTCAGAGATTGAGGTCTTCTAGCAGTTGCATCAATGTTCCTAAAATCCTCTCTAAACCTGCTGAAGTTAGTACAGCTGTTCCCCTTATCTCCAGCAGATATTATAACAGACAATCAGAACTGTGCTAGCATAAAATGTCTGCAATACAACCAACCCTCCTCTCAAGCTTCTCTAAAGTTTACAGGTCTTGCAAACTAAATTAAATTTCAAATGGACATGAGACAATTTATGACTCCGCAGAAAAATAACAAAAGACTGACAAAATTATCAACTTTTTCATCATTTTGAAATAAATCCAAATGGATACCTGCGTGTCCAGCTGGTTATTAGATTCAGATGTGAGATTACGTTGTGTGTAAAATTCAGATAAAATTTGAGGATTTGCACCTGGATTAAAATTAAAGAAAATGCGTATTTGGAATTCCTGGGCTTAGGAAAGCATTAATATATAGTTAAAATAAAGTTCTTCACCAGGTTTCCTTTGCATTCTTTCCCGAAAAATCAATGTTTCAAGCACAGTAGGATTTGGAGCCAACAAAATAAATATTCTGATGCACAGTTTGAACCTGAATGCATACATGACATGGTGTCTATATAGTCTATCCTATAACATAATGTCACAATTACAATACAAAACATAATAGCTACAGTAAATATAATAATATGACAAACTAGTCAGCAAGGTACTACCGTACATTACAACTGATCTGCCCTGTGAGGTGGGGAACGTAGTCTAATATGTGCTTAGGTAAAATGGAACATTCTGCCTGTGTTCAAGTCATCTAGATTCAACTTCGTATCAAATAATGAACAACTGCATGGCAGAGAACTTCAGACATACAGCAACAAATTAGTATTTATTAAATTAAATGGCTGTTCAGCACAAACCTCCAGGGTTTTTTTATTATATATGAAGACTGAAATAGGATCAAATACTCATTCCCTCCCTCAGGCAGCCACAGTATTTTTTACTGTAACTTTGCCATACTTTGTCATCCTGTAGTATGTTACGCACAATTTATGTGATGTTCAATGTCTTTTTAAAGACTAAGAAATGTGAGAGCAACAGATTTTATTGATCTTCATATAAGACATACATGCCCAATGTCAGTGATTTCTTCTTTGCTGTATATGTAATTTCCAGTATTACTCACCCAGCGCAATTCTGAATTACTGGCTTGATGGGATATTCTTCTGGACGCAGCATTTCACTGTGAACTGCAAACAAGCCTCCAATAACAATGTCCCCCGGAGAACTGGCACCCACAAAATCATCAGTATTCTGGCAAGAGTAAGCGATATCAGTGCCGATCACAAAGCAGGGGATCAAAAAGCTAACAAATGCCATGTTTCTATTTCACTTGCTCACTACCAGCTTTAAGTCAGTCAAGCGAGCTGGGGCCAGCAAGGGCTCCTATGTCATCTATAAACAGCAGCGAAGGAAAAGGGCTGCACTCAAAAGTTAGTCACACCTCATAAGGTGCTTGTATTTGCTTCACTGGCTGAGGTTATTTTATTGAAGGTACTAAAGCAACGCTGTCACGTAAAATGTGAGGGTGTAGGGGTGTGAGAGTGAAGAGGGAGGGAAAAAGATAAAGGAGTTTAAAAGGAAATATTGGACATAAAATCTGTTTGGCTGTGGTCAAACTTTATTATACCTTACCTGAAACACATAGCAAATATTTTTGGTATAAATTTGGGTTTGTCTTGAATACCTTCCAACTGAGCACAGGGTGTGAAGAAGCAAACATGTAATAAGATAGTGATATTCCTGCAACTGTATTTTAAGGGTCTGGTCCAGAGAGTACTGAAAAAAAGACCCCCTTGCCACAGTGTGCTTTAGATCTGACTCTGGTCCAAAAAAACCCCACCCCAAACCTATCAAAAGACTGCTTTTCTCTCAAAGATTTTCTTAGAATTTTTAAAATCCTCACAATAAAAATGGTTTGGATAAGTTGATATTCACGGTTCTGATGCACACACAGCTCCTGGGGACTTCAGTGGGCTTTGGATCAGGTTCTGTACTTACAAGCCAGGCCACGTCTGCTGCTGGTTAACCTGATAAACACAGAACACTGGGAAAACATAATACTAGTCCTATTTTTTTGACAGGAGGGAAGCACTCCCTCTTCCCCCTCTGAGGGAGGACACCAGCACCTGAGCAGCAGCTCCTGTGCCGTGGGAGGCCCGGGAAGCAGCTGTTCTCGGTGCCACCGTTCCCTCCAGGTTTGCAGGAATTGGATGCTGTGCCAGAAGGGAACTGGGGGAAAAGAGAAGCGGAGGTTGGACTCAGCTTTCCAACCCCAAACACCAAAGTGAACCTCTTTAGGACAGAAACATGACTGATGCTACTAAACAATGCCATTTTACATAAAAGGCACAGATTTGACAATAATCCCTTTCTGTTCTTGACATTGGCTTATTTCTCTAGTCTCTTATAATGGCTTCTTCAGATTCTGCTTCTTTTAGTAGTATGCCAAAACACTCTTCAGAAGAATGGGGTCAGTCACAGTGTTTATTGCTTATGATTATACTATAAAAAAGCTGGGGTTTACACAGAAAAATTGAATCAAGAATTGTTTTCTGGCAAGCAAAAAAGAGAAATGTGATGTCTGTTACATATTCTTTCTGACAAGCATAATGCATACCATACAAATTATTTGAATCATTATACCTTGCTTTTTTCCTCACTAGTCTCTTCATAGTTAGAGTATCCATTTCCAACAGAGATATTTCTTGCAAGTGCAAATGTTAATCCCCAGTTAAGTCACCATTCAGCCTCTTTGTTATAATATAACAGCTTGTGTTTCTTTCATCTGCCTTCTTTCTTTCCGTGTGGTTTTCTTACTGCTGGGTCAGGGTATATAGTAAATAGCTGCCTGTGTTTTCTTTAAGGTATCTAATCACATGCATTTATGGGCAAATGACGACACCAGTTTATTCTGCTTCTGCATTGATTTGCAAAAATTCCAGTTATTCCAAAGGTTTTCCTCTTGACTTACAGCAGCGTAAGGGTAGTCAGACTCTGACCCTGAGTTATGAGACATCCACTTGTAAATACTCACGTACCCATTCCTTTCTGTCCAGGTAACGCACCTTAAAGCCTGGCTCCATGGACTCAGTGTTTCCTTTTCCCTGACTTTGCATATAAAGCTCCTGCCAAATAATACTTTTTGTTGTTAAAGTATAAGATTGGATCTAGTAATTTCCTTAAGCAAGCCACAAGAATATTCAGCCATATGTTTCTAGTATAAAATGTAACTTGTAAGGACCTAACACTAAATATTGCATGAGGGATTCAATGGAAATAGAGTACTGATAATTTGAAACTTCAAATTTGTTATAATTTATGATTAGAAGCAGAAAAGAAACTCTACTCTGGCCAGTCTCTAAAAAACTATTAATTTCTGTAGAAGAGGATTTTACCCACAAACAAAAATCCTTACTTGGTCACTTTGGAAAGTGGAAATTGACAAAATAAACATCACATATAATTGGTGCATAATTTCATGTTATTTATAAAAACACCATGAAACGAGGTGAGCTTCAAATTCAACTGCATTGAGTTTACGTCGCAGTATAGAGTATTTTCACAGGGAAGGGTTTTTATTGTTACTGTTTGTTTTCAAGACCTATATCTCGTAATTATTGCTAGAGATGAGAAGTACTTAGAAGCATTACTGAGATAGCTGAGCCTAATCTAGTACTGCAGAATTAACTGTGTTTGCAAATACTCATTTTCATTGACACTTATGTACCAATAGAAATAAGTGTATAGTACAAAATGTTCTTTGCTTAAAATTTAGTGACGTAGTACTGTAACATCACTAGACTTTCACAGTCATCTGCATAAGAGTATTTCCTGGCAGGCAGAATCAAGCGTAAGGTTCAGGGGCGTTCCTGAAGTACCATCATCTCTAGATGGACTAAAACATGACCTACCACACCTGGAGCTGCTCTGAGAGCCACAGATGGATTCCAGGAGGCTTTGGAGGAGCTGGTGGGAGACAGAGATGCTCTGTTACTGTCTCCGTATGCCCCAAAGTTACCTGCTGCCATCCCAAAATGGTTACTTCTTCCACTCGGGCTGCAGGTTCCCTTTGGGAAGGACCAGAACAGGTGGGTTTTGGAAGGCAGCCCTGTCAAGTTCACCACTAATCCTGCAGGTGGTTTCCTGTAAATTAACAGGTTTTTGGCAACAGTGCCACACCTATTGAAAGGCTCCACAAGCCAAGTTGTGAGAGAGAAGCCAGGGGGACTTTGGATATTCTGTTATTCAAAAGAGCGGGATAACTCCTCCTTCCTCAGGACAGGACTAACCTGATAGAAGGGAGATTGTCCTGTTTGGACAACCCAGCAGCATTGACATAAAATCCTGTCATTTGTAGGGAAGCTGATGCTCGTGTAAGCTAAGAGTGACCACCTCTTCTTGGATTGATCCTGGGGAAGACATGAGACAGGAAAATGAGCCATAATTTTAGAGCCCTGAACCGAGTGGTTTGTTCCCAGTTCTACCACTGACTCCTGGTGCCTGATCTGCACAGACTGTCGTGACTTCCCAGTTTCTGAAAGGCTCCTTCTCTTTCAAATGAAGTAGTGCCAAAATGTCCTGAAACTCTATACTTCACCTTCTGATTCATATCGTATCTGTGAAACAGAAAGCAATATTGTCTTTCCAAGGAATTGTCCCTTTTGAAGTAATTTTATTTTCCATGCAAGCAGTTTATGGAGCCATTTCCTTTCAATGTGATAGAATACACCTACACAAATAAAGACAGTAGATAGTGCTCAGGTCAAAACATTAAGAAGAGTAAATATTGGTTAGGATCGCCAGTTTTCTAGACCAATAGAACCACTGTATTTAACCCAATGATTTTAGATTACTCAGTTTCTTTTAAGGAAGTTTAAACAATAGAGAGGAAAAAAACCAAAAACCAGCACGTATTGCATTACTTAATTTTAATTATCTTTTTAAAAATTCTTCTATTTACTGAGAACCTACATAGCTTAATATTAAATATTAAAAATAAAGAATGGGAAGGAAAACACACATTATTTTGATTTGTGGTCTGTTATATAAAAAAGACAACTTCAAAATTAAAAACACACCAACAGCGAAATGGAATTTGGATGGAAGCCAAGTGGTCACATTAATTCCTGAAAAACAAACTAACTCAATTTTCAAGTTCATTGGGTTTGTCCTCTAGAGCGTGTCAGCTGAGCTGCATGATGGGGAGGATGAGTCCTGGTTTTTTTCTCTCAGGTCACAATGTTATAATGTGCCTCCTGATCTCCTCTGAAAGCTGAATTTTCCCCTGATGCGTATGGCCTTGTTGGAGTACTTCTGGTGGAAAACTGAGATGCTGGAAAGTCTGCCTAGAGGAGGGCTGTGACAGTGCCTTCAGCCTCCTGCCCACACTGTTAGGGTAGTCCTGGGCAGACGCACAGTAATTTCTTTTTCAGAATGCATTTAAGTTGACAGTCAGTGTTGTGTATGTTCAGTGCACCTCTGCTGTTTGCGCTACAAAAGAGCTGTAAGAAATGGAAGCAGAGATGTGAAGGGGGGAATACAACTAAATTCTACTTTTTTTTTTTTAGTTCAGAGCAGAGATTTTTGTTTCATTTATCTTCTCTAATATTTTTATATACTTAGATTAATCTTCAAGTCAAATATAATTTTGAAAAGAAAGATTTGACTTTTCTGATGTTGAGGACAAGTATTTTTAGCCATTCCAAAACTGAATTTCTCTATAAATGAACTGTTTTGGGGTTCGGTTTTTTTGTTTTTTGGTTTTGGTTTTGTTTTTTTTTTTTTTTTTTACAAATAACCTAGCAAGGCTGCTCATATCCCATCCAGCCAAGAAGATAGTCAGGTATCAGGAAGGATACAGGACAATTGTTCATTAAAGCCAGCATGGCAGGCATGACCCAGTTGATTGGGCTGCTATTTTCGGATTTCTTCATTAGGTTTTATTACTCTCCTTTGTTCCATCTCCTCTTCTTTTAATTGGTAAACAAGTGAGCAAAAATGTCATTCATCTACTGGCTGTGCAAACATTTGGGCCTAACCTGTAGTAAAAGGAACACCCAGAGGGAAAGAAAACCTCTAGCCTAGATATTTGGGCTTTCTCCCGAGAGGCTGGAGGCCCCTCTGCCCACCATCCTATAGTGACATTGCTACAGAAAGGAGGGGACTCAAGTCTTTCTGCTCCCAGTGCTCTCTACTCATCAGAATGTCATTGATGATTTGTTTGAGAAATCCCTTCTAGCCTGAGTGTTAGGAACCCTCCTCAGAGAGTCGATATATTCAGAAATGGCCGAGAGTGTGCTGCCTAGTATATTTGGTGTGTTCTGGAAATGCCTATCGGCAAGAAAGTCAGGCTGGAGATCATCTCACATGAAAATATTGATGGCAAGCAGATATGAAGTTGATACCAAACTTTTCGGCGTTATTCATACTCAACACACCTTAAAATAAAATTAGATTTACAGTGGTTTTGAGTTTAAAAATGTAAGTGGTTACAGGTTTTAGACATCTCCAATTGACTGTGGGGGATCTAAGGGTCTCAGTTTTGGATATAGACTGTTAAAGGAACAGCTAGCTACCTAAATCCAAACAGCCGTCTTGGTGACCTTGCGCTTATTCTCATTGAATCACTTTTGTAAATAGCATTTAGCAATTTTTTTAACTCTTACAGTACTTGTCCCACATAAATTCTTTTATAAATATGGGCACTTTGCTTCCGTCATTTTGGAGCTGAAACAGAAATGATAATATTAAACAATAATTAGAATAAGAGACATGAACAAAGGTTCAGTTTTGGGAGGAAGGACTGAAAGTCAGGTGGAGCCTACTTTTAAGGCAATGCCTTCATCACTAAAAGATATGGAAATACTAGATTTCTCTCTATCCCAAGACTTCAATCACTCTGTGCAAATATCAGCACAGGAAAGAATGAGAGCTCATTTGCTTGCCTTCCTCAGCGTACTTTATCAAGAACACTTTTGGAAAACATGGGTTTAAACCCCTTCAGCTGGAAAAGCAAATTGAGTCTATGTCTCCCAAACGTGCTGGCTGACAGCATATGGAATGGGACACCAGGGAAAGGGCTGGTTTTCACTTGCCCTGATTTCATACGAGTCACCGTCTTGTCACTATTTTGAAACCACATATCTGAGCAAGTACATATGTGTTTAACTTCTCCTTGAACACTGAGCTATTTGACACAGAGAAAGATGATTTGGGGTTGGACTAGATACTCTCCAGAGGTCCCTTCCAGCCTCAACTTTTGTGTGATTCTGTGATAATGCTAATTCCAGGGGTGTTTTTGGGGAGGGGCTGGTGTCCATAGGTGTCAAACTGTAGAAGATCTGAGTGGGATTCGAGACTCCTCTCAGTACTGGCTACTGTAGGCAGTCCTGAGCTCAGCCAGCTGGCCTTGGGGGACCCTGTTTTGGGGAACCTAAAGCTCCTTCAGTTTGCACAGGAGGCAAGCTGTTAGGAGCTCGTTACTCGGCTGTAAGGAGCTCTGCAGGCAAGGGCCAAGATTCCTGAAGGCAGATAGGTTTTATGCCTTAGTTAACTCAGTTCAGGTTTGATGCTTAAATACACTTAGCATTGACTCTAAAACTTTTTCAACCCTAGGACTCCAGCTCTCAATTTAATTTGTAAATTTTTTGAGAATTTTTTTCAAGGTTGTCATTGCCACCCTTATTCTGGACTTTTCTAATTTATTTTGGTTTTCTTTTGAGATCTTAAAAGATCTCAGCTCACCTTACAAGGTTTAACTGATTGTGTTATAAAAGTAAACATACATCTGCAAAGAGAGTACAAGCAGAACAGGTGACACTCATAAAAATTCCTTTCAGATAAGGAAAAGAACCCCAAACAGCAAATCTGCAGGAGTCACTCTGGAGACTGACTTCAATCTTCAGAGTTAAAGACTCAGGGGAAAAAAAAGTTCCACAAATTAAAACCATTGGGAATGGTTCCTGCTAAAATGTTCACTCTTAAAATCTTGTAGAATAATGTATCACTCTACACACTTCCTACAGAATATCGTGCACTGTTGGTTAAGGAGAGCTTACATACACAAAAATACTGCACTTTGGCTAATAAGAAAAAAGGAAACAAGACTTTGCTTTAAGTCATTTGTTCTCCCTGACAAGAAATTGTCTTTGAAGACATACAAGAACGGATAAAATCATTAACCTGCAGTTACATCCCCAGGCATTCTGGTTATCCACATCTTTTAGTACTACAATACGAAGTAGTTAACAGTACATAAAACCATGACTGATCTTAAGTTTGGTGTTAAATCTCTTTGCAATCACCCAGCCTTTAGAGCTGAGGGTGGTAGAAAAACTATCATTACCTTAATTAATTGGAAGAAGAAACAAGTTATGTCAGCAGCTATCCAAAAACAGTGAGAATTGACTAGAATCAAAAAAGGACGGAAAGAAAAAGGCATTGGTTAAGTGAATTTTTCAACTTTTTATTTTACATCTCTCCAGAGTAGACTTTTAGGCATGCAATTTCCTGCAATTTTGAGGTACTCCCATCATGACCTATGTTGATGAAGTGGTTATTGCCACACTACAAGACAGAAATTGTATGATTTCATAGAAAAATCATAGAAAAAAACATAGAAAAAGTTTTATTTAAAAAAAGAAAAACAAAAATTCCTAGAGGTGTATTTGAATATCCGTATTTTTAAAAGGTTACTTCCTTTACCACTGTTTTCTGTTAGATGGACCCAATTTAAAATGTGAAAGGATGAGCATAAAACCTTGTACTACAAGTTCCTCTAAAGATTTCCCTTGCTTCAACAGCAAAAGGGGTTTATATCAGCTTTATAATACGGAGGGGCAGAGAGAAAAAAGAACTTCAGAAGTCTGAGGCCAGTGCATGTAGTGTTTTCCTATCTGTTTTTTGTTGTGGGGTGGTTTTTTTGTTTGTTTGGTGGGTTTTTTTTAAATCAGTATGGTTTCTTTTCACACATCAACTTGTTTATGTAGATTTCCATCACTCATTGGGGAAGTCCTATTTTCACTTTATTCCTAGCGATAGGAAGAATAATATTTGTGAGGCACCTCAGAAGACCAAAACATAAACTTAAAAAAAAAGTCTTAATTTAAAGGAAACTACAGCTGCAATTTCATAATCAATGGCTGCCAAAGTTGTATTATGAACTAATAATAACTTTAATATCAAAACTTGTTAAAATCCTTCATCTACCTCAAAAACATTGAAATGCAGGTATTACTTTCTCTAAAACTATAGAATAAATGTTCTTGTTTACATGGATGCAGAATTCTTTAACACACATTTGTCTAAGAAGTTGTATGTAGGCAGCAGATTCTTAGACTCATGGAATGGTTTGGGTTGGAAGGGACCTCAAAGATCATCTAGTTCCAACCCCTGTGCCGTGGGCAGGGACACCCTCCACTAGACCACGTTGCCCAAAGCCCCAGCCAACCTGGCCTTGAACACTTCCAGGGAGGGGGCATCCACAACCTCTCTGGGCAACCTGTTCCAGTGCCTCACCACCCTCACAGTAAAGAATTTCTTTCTAACATCGAATCTAAATCGACCCTCCTTCAGCTTAAACACATTACCTCTTGTCCTGTCACTACAGGTCTTGGTAAAAAGTCTCCATCTTTCTTGTAAGCCCCCATTATATATTGAAAGGCTGGAAAATTTTTCTCATTGTTCTTGAGACAATGTTTGGTTTTTAAAAGGTAATGTTGTTACTTCCACATACAAGCGTTCATAAATCATCAACCAAGCACGATAAAAACATGATGATGATGATGATTGATTATTGATGATGATGGTAGGTAACATTCCCATTAGTTCTCATTAGAGTCTGTGAATATATCTAGAGGTTAATGAAAGGTGATTCATAATTGCATGATTCCAAGAAGTGAGGCAGTAGGAAAGGTCTCTGCACAGGTATCACATCTAGTCCTATCTCATTAGTGAGAAATTAGGAAACAGAAAACTGAATTCTTTTCTGAATTACACCGGAGTAATTCACAGCTTAATTCTACAGAGGTGTTTTGGCTACACGAGACTGATCTGTATCCTCCTGGACTGCACCATGACAGATCTCCAGATTAACTATGAGACTATCACGTTTAGGAATGCACCAAGATACATTCAACTTCAAAACGCAATGCCATCTGTTAACTACCAAGGTCTTTGAAGACAGCATTTTTAACATATGGCAATGTAACATATGCATTGCAATATTAAGATATAAATGTTAATGGAAGAACAAAAGAAAAAATAGAGATGGAAATAGCTCCTCTTCAAGAAATATTAGCTTTGTATATGTATCCAAGGAGCAAGCAAAAGCAAGGAGCTAGAACAAGGAAAACGATTACAAAATGATTTTGTCATGAGTATGCTGTCTATTATGTTATGGTATTCCTGACACATCATTCTGCACACATATGTCAAACAGTTCCCTACCCCTCCCATCCTCTGCCCTTGCACAGGTCATGCATTTTGATCACAGACTAATGTTCAATGCTCACTGGTGGACTGGTTTAAAATATAAAGTAGTAGAGCTGTAGACAGTGAGAAGTCAAGTCTGAATGCCAGTGAAAAAGCAACTTGTATTTAAATATTCCAAGACTACCATGGCACCATTATTGTTTCTCATGCACAAAAAAACCAACCCCCAAAAAACAACAAAAAATTAAACTATAATTGCAAGTGAATCTTCTTAGTAGTAATCATTATACAGCCTTTATTTTTAGTTCACTGTTAAATGACAGGCAAAACAAATCCCCCTCCCTACCAGTACTGACATGAAGTGCTTTAAGAATTAAATAGACTTGTTAATGATGAAACTCTTAAATAGTGCAGTCTCTGAAGGGAGGCAGAATGACAAGATGGAGGAATGTGTGAACTTGATCTAATTTTTTCCTAGCTGCCCAACATGACACTAGGTATCACTGAGCCAGACAATGATTGTTGTATCACCTAGCCTACCTGTTACCAACAACAGCAAAACTCCTTTATAATAGGACAAGAAAAAGGAGCACTCATCCTGGGCCTCTTCACCTCTGGACAGTGGTCTACGCTAACAAGATGACTGAAATTCTCTATAGCAGTTTTGCACAGAAATTCCCAAACTCTGCCCTCCAGAGGTTGCCCCAAGTCATGCTTCTCTAGGCGTGGAGTCATCCTGCATTTTCCGGCATAATAACCACATAGTAATCAGAAAATGCAAATTGAAGAGCCATTCAAAATTGAAGTAAAGGGGATTTTTCAAACAAATATTCACTTTAAAATTAATTTTATTCTGTGAGATAAGTAAAGAGGCTAAATGGAAAACATTTCTTGTTCATGTTCAGTAATTGGAAAAGTATGTTTCAGAGGATTTCACAGAGATGCACCGTCTCTGTCAATCTCTCTCCTTATCCCTTTTGCACATAAGTACATAGCTTCCTCTATGCTCGCATTATAGGTAATATCCTTGTTTGAAGCATAACTTAAGCACAGAAATTTTAGAAGCATTTCTTCAAACTGCCTTTCCAGGACTACATTAATAGAGGATTTGAGGAAGTTGCTGCTGTTTCGGTAGCCATTAATGTACCTGTTGTGAGCTATATAAAATACCAGACAAAAAACCCCAACCCATTCCTAAATGCATATGTAGGTATTCAACAAAAGTTTCATATGTGAATTTTAGGGTCAGAATTGTTTAATCCCATCAATCTAACACAAAATATTTTGAAGAAACATAATCTCCAGAGTTTCTGATCAATAATTTCATTCTCATGAGAGCTTTCCTGTTCTCACCAGGTCTAGCTCTTATTTGGTCTGGTTTATTTATGTTAATTCCCATTTGTAAACAGTACATGTCCAAGTGCCTTGTTTTTAATGAAGTGTAGCAGTAGCATTTGATTAGAATTTAGATAAACGAGCAGATAAATCCATGTCTGTTTTCTGCAAGTTTATACGCATATATATGAAAAATTAAAATTGTAGCTAGATAAAGACCAAAGGCTGCTCTTTGTTACCATGTCTTATCATTTTTTACCCCAAAATAGAAAGTATTATGGGATCAACAAAGTTCTTTATGGGATTCCCCTTATTGTTGAAATAAAACTATTATAAGAAAATCTTTGGTGAAGTCCTGATAAAAAATAATAGGCGGGTTGCATGGAAAAGTCAGAAAATCTATGCTTATAAAATTTCTTTGTTCTGTGCAAGATAATTGTGGTAGCCCTTTTCATAAATATCAGCATATACTATTACTTGTAATATTTCAGTAGTTTGAGACTATAAGCATACATAGCATACTAGGCACTACACGTAATAAGAAACAGTTCTTCCCCCAAAAGATTTACAAGCTAACTAAACCCAAGGACCCATTTGACTTTATTTTACAGCTAGAACAGGTGACTTTTCCAAGGGCAAATCAGACGTGCTGGAAGCAAGCAATAAGATCTGCCTCTTATAGTAGCACCCTTTACCAAGCACCATCATAATAACCCACCCATCACTTCAGTACGCCATTAACTTGAGCACACGTTTGTTCAGATTGCAGTGGGATGTACTGCTAAATCCTGCACAAATATTCTGTTCGCTTATTCTGTTGATAAGAGACACAGCAAAGACCTTTCTGATGTTTTCAAAACACGTGGCAGGTTGAACAGGTGGTGCTGATGGTGTTCTGGGTGAAGGAAAAGACCAGCTGAGGCTGGCTGGGGCTGAGGAGATCCTTGCCCTGCTTTGGCTTGGTGTATTAAGCAGAGTAGGAAACAAGCAAGCTTGATTATTTAACGCCAGTGGTTTGGAAAGCGCCCTGCTCACCAGGAACCTGACTGTTACTGAGCACATGTAGTGTCCCTTTGCCAAGCAACCCATATCAACACAGACCTCTCGGTCCCGCGAGAGAAGCATGTGAGGCTTCACACTGTCCCCTCCCCAGGTTTTCTGTCCACTATGCCAGCTACCCCAAGGACCTTGTCTTTGGCCAGGATTTACGCTCAAAAGCTCTGAAAGCAATGCGGCCACTTTGTGGTTGAAGATAAGAGATCTTTGACAATAAGCAACATTGCTTTTCTGTCACAGGCATCAGAGTCCATTTTCCTCCTGAGCAGATTCCAGAATCTGTTACCAGCAAAACCCTGTGGTTTCACCTAGAGCACAATGCTCCTGTGACTGTGTAAATGTGACAAGCTGAGATTTTATCTACTGTTTACTTAGCAAATAAGAACCTGATCAAGACCCCATTGAGGGCAGTGGGAAGAATACTATTGCCTCTGGATCAGGCATTGAATTGCTCTGACATTGTCTATCATTACGTATAATATATATAAAAAGTGCTTTTAAAAATATTGTCCAAATATACTATGCAGAAAAAACATAGTAATTTTTTATTCTGTCCCAGAATTTAAAAATAACTGGCTATAATATATCCATTTCTGGCAAGCACCATTGTGTCAGTAACAACTGGGGACAGGTGACTGCAAACACTTGGTTCCAAACCTTAGAAAACTCTTCTGGAATAATTATAACTCAGAGACTAGCAAGTGCATGAATCTCTCTCCATCCAGGAAACAGATTCAAAGCCTCACCCCTGCATGTCGATATAAAGCATATGCTAGAAATGGGAATATGCAAAAGAGCAAGCATAAGTCCTGTTTCCAGGTTAACTGAGGGCCTAAGCAACTTCAAAGTGAAGGCACTGTCTGTCCCTGAGGCTTTCTGTGAGCTGTGGCTAATCAATCTCAAGAGAAAAAGATTTTATGGAGTGAAAACCAGAATTATCCAAAGCAATAGAACACCAGACTCAGATACACCCAGTCATAGCACTTAGTAGATTTCTAGCACAGCAAGCTTCTGTTCATGTCTAGCAGGAAGAACATTGGTAATACTCCATAAAAGATGGAAAGCCAAGCCTGGGATTAAAAAAAAAAGAAAAAAGAAAGAAAAAAATAAGGAAGAGGTTAGTTATACATTACAAAACTGTAAAGTTGCACACAGTAACTGTGCATAAATCTAAAAAGCATCTTTTGCCAGATGCACGTCACCCATGAGCACTATGAATAGGTCTGTGGTTCCACAGGCAGTTCAGCAGATCTTATTGCTGCAGAACTGAAGAAATCTAGCTGCCTTCCATTCTCACACACCCTCTCCCTCCTCTCTCCTACCCTGTCCCCCTTCCCTTTCCCTCAGTCCCAGCTGCACTGTCCCACCCATACTCCGGCTCTCATCACACTCCCTGGCTGATTTAACTCATTGAAATATCAGAAATCTGTTCATTGGGTTTTTTTCCTGGTCTTGTTTTCCGTTATTTCAGTGAGTTAAACTGGCTCACAGACGTGTCTTACAAGCGCTGAAGCTGGCACAAGGTCAGCAGTGGGAGTGTGTGGCCGGCAACGGGGTGGACAGAGAGAGACAGAAGGGGAAAACAACCTGTTTGCAGCAGTGGTGAGCCATCTGAGAATGCTGGCTGCACTTTAGGGAGCTGTACCCGACTGGTGGTGGAGCCCTTAGGACTCAGTTTTGCATAAAGAGAATAGTCCCTTGACTTTAGTGGTTTGCTTCTGTTAACACCTATTTAGCAGTTATTTGCAGATAGGCTAGGTATACAAGAACAAGTGTTGCTAATAGAGCGGCTTGGAGTATCTGCAGAAACTCTCAAGACCACTTCTTCAAGGGTGAGCATATTCTCCAACCTCAGCTCTATTCTTGGATCATTCACAGGGAAACTGGAGATGTTTGTATAGCTGCCCAGGGAAAAACTCAGCTGGCCTCCTTACTTTTCTTTTTCTGGATGCTGCCCACCAAAGCACAGTGTAAATACACAAATAGTGAAGTGGCTGTTCAGTCTGCAAGCTTGTAGGAGCACGTACTTATATGAATACAAACATTTTCTCCCAATTTGGCAAAGGAAGAAAGAATACATACTGAAAAATGGCATTTTAAAATCAAGATAAGCAACCTGAGATAACTGTCTAACATCAATTCAAGAGAGAGGTAAGCACAGGAAATTTTTACTTCCATGTAGCTACATAAGGTCAGACTATGAAGTCCCTACCTGCAGTTTACCTCCAATACCTACCGAGTGTAGAGTCTCCCTGTGTTGGTAGAGGATGGAGACATGTGAACTGTGAAGAGGTTAGTGTAATACATAAAGATACATAAAGATAGTTTATTTATTTTGAAGATTGCTCTCTGGGGAGAAAAACAGAAGCCATACAAAACAGAACAGGTTTTCATTTAAAGATCGTAAGAACAGGAAATAAGTAAAATACTCAAATGTAGAGAAACAGACAGATGTGTCTGGCTTTATCAGCCAGAGGCGGAGCAGGAAATACTTTATTAAACATCACCATCTACTGGATGAACACATTTGTTCCTTACAAAGGGAACCTTGAGCTTCTATGCCAAATTAACTTATCAGACAAGCCTCTGCTTTCGCAGGTCTGACACTGCTTGTACAGTTATTGGCAGGCCAAGGTTTGTGGACCTTTTCAGAAGCAGGTTGGAAAAAGATTTTCAGCATCATGAAAACAAACTCAAAAAGTTCAGGGTGATATAACACAGGCTGTGAAAAGTTTAATAACCCACAATGGGAACTTAAAAAAAGAAGATGGGGGTAGTCAGGCAATAGCATCCTTTGGGTAATCAGTTTGTTTACTTTGGGTATGTTTGTGTAGATGCAGACACACACACGCACAGCATGGAGCTGCATGGCCATCTCCCTGGCTAGCTTGTGCTGACTACAGTTCCATAATTTTGAACATTATCTGCTCACTCTCTTGGCTGTACAGATAAAGTTCAACAATATTTGTGTGATTTTACAGCATCGGGACTAGCAGCGAGGCTCACAGAGCTTGCTGAGGGCAAAAGGCACTGGTGCAGGTTGCCCTCCCCTGCTGCCACCGCTGCGCTGGCCCTGCTGGGCGGTGAAGGGTGCCCCTTCCCTTCCCCTCGGAGGACAGAACTCCCTGTGCTCTCATTTAGGGATGGCCCTTTCCTTGCCCGATGCCCCCTCTTTGCATGTCTCCCCACTTCCTTTTTTCTTCAGGCTTCAGAGAAGTCACGGCACTGTGTGGCAGCAAGGGATGATACAAGTGTCCTCTGCTGTGGTAGAAGAGAGATCTAATGGAGAAGTCCTAAAACTCTGAGGGTCCTCCTCTTTTCCTTTGCTTTCTCTAAGGCTTTGTTTGGTTGCATGCACACTGCCAGTGACTCAAGCCACCAGAACTAAATAAATTCTTTAGAGAAATTATTTAGATAAAGTTACTGAGGTATAAGCATCTTGGGAAGGGCTTGGGGGAAAAAAAGCTGCAATAAACTGGCAAAGAAATTTTCCTTCTGGTGAGTGTTGTTCTAAAGCCATCATTGCAATTAATTATTAGAAGGAATGACTGGATAACTATTTGAAACAATAAACCTAAGGTTATGGAGGATTATTCAATGCTTTGATCCTTTAATTCACAGATAGAGATTTCTCTAAAGAAATTTGTGTGATTAAAAAACTTATTCCTGGTTATATCCTTCTAAAAGGCATTGGCAGCATCAGGGCTAAATGCACACGGACTTTTAGCTCAGTGCACTGATTCTGGTTTTATTATTTTTTTTGTCAAGAGCAAAATACTCTCAAAAAGTAAACACTGAGATGTGGCAAGGACCAAAAAAAAAAAGGGAAAGCTAACTTGTTTGAATTGTTAGTAGTTAAAAACATTCCTTGTAGTGAGTCACAGGAAATCTGAAAAGGAGCTTTGGAGAGAGCTAGATTCACGCTGCATCAAGGCAGAGAGAGTGACAAGCACTGAAGATAATGAGAAATTATTATTTCCTTGTGGAATACTGGTATGTACCATACTGTACTTTTATTGTACTGTCAGCATATTTAGAAAGAAATAGGTGGTAGAGTCTACCAAATAGTCCTGACATCAACACTGTATCAGAGCTTCTGTGCAGTTCATTTGTCTTGGGAGGACAGTTTCCAACACTTATGCAAATATCATGAAGTTACACAGGAACAGATCAATAACAAATTGTATTTCTGTTGCTACATTTATCTTCCACAGCTTTTTCAGTTCAACACACAGAATGCCTCAAGTAGTTTGTTGTTACTGGCAGGTCACACTGATATAAATAAAGTTGAGAACATTTTGTTTCAATGTGCTGTGTTGGCAACAAGAAAAAGGAACGTTGCAGCAAGATGAAATGGTGGAATACCTGAGTGTCAATATAAAAGATATTTCACATGTAAATCATTGAAAAATAATTCTACTGTGCTGCAGAGCACATGTATCTAAGCATTTACTCCAGGCTGTATAACAGAATCTGTTGAATTTTGGTGGGATTACACCATTAAAAAATTCACCTAAAACTAAGCAAGACCTCCTAGGCTCTCAGTACAGAAAAGGAAGAGAAACAGATTTGCAAGAGGACAATTTGTTTCTGTTGGTGATGTGCCTGGTATGAATTATCCCTGGGAGACACCTGTCCTTCTCCACTGACTGTAAAGGGAGACTGAGGTGACCAGATTAGACTCAGAAAACTAACTAACTCTGAGACAAAGTTAGACAAGAAGTATCATAGAATTGTAGAATCACAGAATGGAAGGGACCTCAAAGATCATCTAGTTCCAACCCCCCTGCCATGGGCAGGGACACCCTCCACTAGACCAGGTTGCCCAAAGCCCCATCCAACCTGGCCTTGAACACTTCCAGGGAGGGGGCATCCACAGCTTCTCTGGGCAACCTGTTCCAGTGCCTCACCACTCTAACAGTAAAGAATTTCTTTCTAACATCGAATCTAAATCGACCCTCCTTCAGCTTAAACCCATTACCCCTTGTCCTGTCACTCCACTCCCTGATAAACAGTCCCTCCCCAGCTTTCCTGTAGGCCCCTTCAGGTACTGGAAGGCCGCAATCAGATCTCCCCGGAGCCTTCTCTTCTCCAGGCTGAACAATCCCAACTCTCTCAGCCTGTCCTCATAGGAGAGGTGCTCCAGCCCTCTGATCAGCTTCGTGGCTCTCCTCTGGACTCTCTCCAACAGCTCCATGTCCTTCTTATGCTAGGGACCCCAAGTACTGGATGCAATACTCCAGGTGGGGTCTCACAAGAGTGGAGTAGAGGGGCAGGATCACCTCCCTCGACCTGCTGGTCACGCCTCTTTCGATGCAGCCCAGGGTATGGTTGTCTTCCTGGGCTGCAAGTGCACCTTGCTGGCTCATGTTGAGCTTCTCATCAATCAACACCTCTAAGTCCTTCTCCTCAGGGCTGCTCTCAATCCATTCTCTGTCCAGCCTATAGTTGTGCTTGGGATTGCGCTGACCCACATGCAGGACCTTGCACTTGGCCTTGTTGAACTTCTCGTGGTTTGCACAGGTCTACCTCTCAAGCCTGTCAAGGTCCTTCTGAAAGGCATCCCTTCCCTCCACTGTTTTGACCACACCACACAGCTTGGTGTCATCCACAAACTTGCTGAGGGTCCACTCAATCCCACTGTCAATGTCACTGACAAAGATGTTAAACAGCACCAGTTCCAATACTGAACCCTGAGGAATGCCCCTTGTCACTGGTCTCCACATACATACACCTTGGGTGGACTGTCCACTCCAGCAGTAGGGTTAGGATTGCTCACCTGCCGTAGCTTTTGGTCTCCCTCCTGAGCAGAGTTGCTGCTCAGAGGGGGTCTGTAGATCTCAAAAGAGGATTGAGTGAAGGAGCAGTGTTGTGCTGGGATAGTCAGTTTTTTAATCCTGGGAACGGGAGAAGAGGACAAGGAGGACAAGGAGGTCTCAGTTCCTTCTGGCTCACTTTATTCTGCAGCCTGTACCAAACAACAAAGTCACCAAGAGCTCAAATGTGGAGTTAATGATGGGAAAAAGAAAATTATATCCCGGGCCAACACAAACCACCCTGAGCCTCCCCGGCCTCATCTCCAGACAGTTCAGAAGTGCACAGCACTGTTTGATTCTAGTGTCAGGAAATGCGGAAACAGTGCTTCCCATCCCGGGTCTAAGGTACTGCTTAGCAGAAACCAGCTTCCTGACTAACACAGGATGGGAGCTGTACTCCCAGCTTCCTGGGAAACTGAAACCTACCTCTTTGCTGTGGCAGCAAGTGTTCGAAACACAGATGAGAATCGGCTTTAGCCTGTTGTAAAGGCTTTTCTTTCTTATGACATTACTAGCTTAAACATCTGGGTTTTTTTAGGCAAAATATGAAACATCATGCTCTAAAATTACTGCTTCTTTGATTCTTAAGACACCTATAGAACATCTACCTGTAGTCAACTGAAGTATGGGGATATTCTCCCCATCTGCTGCATTATTTGTTAGATGCTGCTGCGCTGATCTGCAAACAGTGCAAGGAGAAAAGCAGTCCCTGATGCAGGAGGGTTATTCTAAGAGTCCATTCTTCTAAGCATATTGAGGCTATAGATGGAACATAGCTTAAAACTTGAGTTAGATCCTCAAGATTTGTTTCTAACATGGAATCAGTTTTGAAACTTTGGGGGTTGCAGCTCAGAGATGTTTGCTAAAAAGGACTCAGAGCACTTTTCTAGCCATGATACTAGCCTTGGAAGATAGTACAAGGATAAGAATGCTAAGCAATAATGAAAGCAGTGTGTTTTGTTTATATGAAATATGACCTTTCCATCAGGATGAATGCTTCTGAGATTACATCAAACAACAGGAAACTAAGAATTAACCCCTTGAGATAAAAAGAGTGTGCTAGTTATTTTGTAAGAGACCTTTTCAGTTGCCTCAAATCAACACCTTCAATAAGCAGGTGTGAGAACTTCTCACATTTAAGGTCCAGTAAACAGAAGACAGACTCATGAAGATTGGCTTATGCTGGAATAGATACTTCAGAATGCATTAGTGAGGCAAAGGCTCTAGGGAAGTCAGGCAAATGAACAAAAATAATAGCAAAGGTGTCACTGCAGGCAGAGTTGAACTCTGGCTCAACAGACTGGTAAATGGACTTGAAAATGGAAACGACATGGTACAAAGAGAATGGCAGGAACTGGATGGAAGCAGGAATAGTCTGAACAAAAGGTAACAAAGACTGAAATAAATAAGATTGAAGATGAAGACCAAAGCTAGGGAAATTGTTTTAGTTACAAGACTGCGAAGGTATCATTATTTTTGAAGAAGTTACAAAGAAAATTGCAAAGTGACAAAGAAAATCACCTGAGACTACAAACCTGTGGACAACTCCCTGGGTTTTTTCCCTGGGTTCGGCAGACCATATTTGGAGTTCCACAGTGCCAGTAAATTACCACAGATATACCATGCAGGTACCAAAAATATGACAATTAAAACTGCTCTGAGAACTTCCTGACAGCAAAGCACGACACGGTGACAGCTGAGTAGGTATACTCTGAGGAATGGAAAAGAAATCTTCCATGGTGACACAAAAAGGCAAAAATAAGTTCAAGCAAAGAGAAGAAGTAAGTTGAAAGGGGTTGGGAGGCAGGAGCAACACTGGAAGACACATGGAGATGCAAGAAACCAGTACAGTCGATTAAATTTTACTGTTTGTTTTTAGTAATGAAATGACAGAGAACCAGAGAGGAGACGTGATAAAAGTCCTCAAATACCGAAAAAGTGATGAAAATAGAACAAGAGCAATTGTGTTCTTAGATAGAAAAAGAGAAGCAATGGACACAAGCTGAAGGGAGATTGTTTGACACTAATAAACATTTTTTGTGATGATCTGGGTATGATGTGACCCTCCATCACTGGAGATCTTTAAGAACAAATGAGAGAAACAGTTTTGGGAATCACATAGGTATATGATACCTGTCTGTAATCCTGCCTTGCTTCCATGAGTAGGGAGGGGATGGACAAGATGATCTCTTCCAGTCTTTCAAGTCTTTCAGCACTATATTGTATGACTGGGAAAATGAGAGTGAATGAGATAACAAGCAAAAAATTCAAGAACGTCAGCAGGAATAAGTGGCAGAGGATAAGACAGTGAATTTGAAGACTGTATGTCCACGTTGCCAAGCACACCTACAGCACTAGTATCAATAGGTGGGACAGGCCCATAATGACAAAGTCATAGGCTGGCTCAGCTGACTAGCAGACAATGGCACATTAGATTTGCCCACAAAAGATTCACCACACCAATTAGTAGCTGGGAGGTTTTATTATACCATAGAAATACTGATCCTTGTGGGCCAAATTCTGAAGTACTCAGGTCAGCCAAAAGTCACAGAGAAGTCAGAGGGTCAAATGTGATTTCACTGTAACCTCAAAACAAAGCCATTGAAACCAGAAGCCAAACTGTCTCAGTGGGTTGTGCTGAGAACTGATGCACTGACAAAGTCATGTATGGACACAGGCATATGGACAAACTCACATAAAGCATCGCGTACAAAGTAAGAAGGCAACATGGGAACAGTGAAGAAATATTTGAATAGAGCAACCATGAAGTGTATTTTACACAGTTAAGGGGAGAGATGTAAGTGGAAGCAGCAGCAAGCTCAGGCTAAATGACATTTTTTACTCTGGGACTATCTCCTAGGTCTTTCTCATTTCTGAAGTCCACCATTCATACTTACAATGCAGTTTAGGGCCTTTTGGCAGATAAGGCACACCTGAGGCTTTGTTAACCATGCATGCAACAGCTGATAGCTGGTCTGTAAATGCATCTGTGCAGGAGTGGAAGTGATAATGTTCTGCTGCCCTGTACCGCCGGTGGGATCAATGACCTGAGGTGCAATGGAAGACTGGAAGAGAGCAGAAGGAACAGCTCTTGACAAGCTTTGTGTCAGTAACAGCCCAACACTACCTGATTGCTGGAAGAATGCCTCTAACATCCATCTGACACTGCCTCTCAGGGCTGCTTGCACTACAAGCCTTACTACAATTTCCAAGCCATTATATGGGAGGCATATAATGCCCAAGATTTTGCTTTAATGAGGACATACTAAAACAGTGGCTGTAGATCATGCTAATTTTGCATCCTATTGACAACTTTGCTCTCTGGAAAAAGCAGGAATCAACTTTCAGTGATCGTCCCCCGCCTTCTCTCTCAGTCAGCATGCTGAAATGGAGCAAAACAAAGACACATACTTCAGAAACATGATTTATTTGTACAAAATCAAGACGTTTTGTTCCAACACCGACATAATTACACTAGGAAATAACGAAATACTGCCAGTGACAGACGCTGCCCAGGAGGGTCCCGCGGCCTGCCACCCACAGCCGGTTCTCCTCTTGGCCTTCGGAGTGATGCGAGGAGCGGAGCCCCCGTCGGCCGGCGAGGATGAGGAGAGCCCCAGCGGCCGCCCTTCACCGCGCAGAGATGAGGGGAGCCCCCGCGGCCGCCGCATTGCCCTGCCGCGGCTGGGCGGCGGGCCAAGAGCTACTCCCTGACACAAGCGAGAGGCACCGCCGGCGGGAGTTAATCATTAAGTCCCCGGCTGATCCGCTCCTGACCGGCTCCCCTGAACCTCCCGGGCCTTCAGCCGTGCCCCGACCCCTCCCGGCCAAGCGCGACTGAGCACCGCGGCGGGCGGGGAGGCGGGAGGCAGGTACGGGGGAGACCTCTCCGCTGCCGCCCGGCAGCCACCTCCGGGACCCCACACAAGGCGGAGCCCCCTCCGTGGGCGCGGGGGAGCTGCCGTGAAGAGGGAGTGGCGCCCGCGGGCCCGGCCGCCTCTGCCCGCAGGGGAGCCATGCAGCCTCCCTGGAAGGCGCCGTAAGGCACACCTGTCCCCCGCCGCCGCCACCCGCGCGTCGCTCTCCTCCCCTTCACTCTGCCGGCGTTGGCGCTTGGCTGACACCGTCTCCCGCCGAGGTGCCAGAGCCCCGCACAAACGTCCGGCGCGGCCCATGCCTCAGCCGGCGCCCCCCGCGCCCTAAGACCGCCGCGCCCGCCCCGTCTCGTCCTGTCCCCTCCCGCCGCCCATGGGCGCCGCCTGCGCCGCGGCGGGACAGAGCAGGCGCCGGTGAGGAGCATGGCCAAGGGACCCGAGCAAGAGGACGCCTTCCTGCACCTCCCGGCCGCGCAGGCAGTGTCCTCCGCCGCGCAGGAGGATTGCTACGCGGACTTGGTGGGGCGAGGCTTGCTGCCCTACGCCGAGGAGGGGCTGTGCGCCGCGGCGAGCGCCGAGAGGGGGCTCCCGGAGCCGGTGCTGCCCGCCGGCATCAAGTCAGGTAAGAGGTGGGGTGCCGGCAGCGTTTCCTTGTCAGCCCGCGGGCAGGGCAGGTGCGGGCAGCCAGGGCGAAGCGCGGCGGGCGCCCGAACCGTCGCTGCTGCTTGGGACCGGGCGGGGACGCGCGGTAAGGCGGGTGCGGCTGCCTGGCCTCGGGGCGGCCGGGCTCGTCCCCTCAGGCAGCGGCGGGCAGGGCGGCCCGTTAACGGGCGCCTGCGGGGCCGCGGTCGCGTCGGGAGGAGGCGGCGTGCTGCCTGGCCGTAACGATGCCCTTGGGTTTCTCTTCTTGTTCCCTCCTCGGCGCTCAGAAACACACTTTAACAGCGAAGCCCTCTCCTCGGAAGAAGAGGATGCAGATACTCGCGACGGCGCACTAAAAGCCGCGGACCAGAGCCCGTCTGCGAAGAAGAGCATCACGCAGATCATGAAGGACAAGAAGAAGCAGACGCAGCTCACTCTGCAATGGTAGGGCTCCGGCGGCGAGCCTCCCCTGCCCGCCCCCGCCACGGAGTCACTCGGGGCGGCGGGCCTGGCCGGCCGGCGGGGACGCCCCGCCGCTGCCCCCGGCAGGACCGAGCCCGTGTGTCCGTCAGGCCCAGAGGGCCATTTCTTTAAAAGCTGAGCCGGCAAGGAGGGTTACATCTCACAGCTCTTTTAGAAATATTTGTCATTTGTGAGGTTGTGGGATGTTGGGTTAGTTGTTTTCAGGTAAGCCTCGTCTACAAATAAGGACATCCATCCCCAAATTTCTGATTTTTTAAAGTTAGCAAAGGTTTATCACTTAACAGAAATCTCTGTCAGGTACTCGCAGTACATGGCTATCGATGAAATGTATTGAAAGAATGTAGAAATGAAACATTACTTAAGAATTACATTTGTGAATGGATGTTTTAATTATCCTTAAAGGCTATGACTGTTAGATTTTCACTGTCTTATAATGTATTTTTTTTACATTCTATTCTACCATTCATGGAAGCCCTTACTCTACTTCATTTTATCTGGGCAAAAATTAACCAAATAAGAGGTCAAATTCTGCAGACATTAATTGATAAATGTTTCTATTAAAACACACTTGAAATTCGGGAGGACTGCTGTTGAATTAAATGGGAACTTAGTTACCAAATGCAGACTGTAAATCTAGATTTTTTTTTTCCTTCTAACTGAAAAATGAGAGTAATCCAAATTACCCAGTTTCTTAGTCTAGTTTCATCTGACTTCTGAGCATAAATTGTAAGGATTTGAGTCTGGTGAGTCAGTGCAAAATTATTCAGTATGCAGTATTTACTACACAGTATTTTCTTACCATTTTGTGTATTTTGAGAAATAAATTTATTGTACATCATCCCAGGAGTAGAAAATAATGTAAATTGATAAAGACAAGAAACAGGACAACAGTGAAATACCCAGCAGTTACCATGAGTTCAGTACAAGTGAAGACAGCCAGGTTTTTACTTCAGTTTTTAAAATTTTACTTTAATGACCATCACTAGGCACTCGTATTCTGTAAACGGATTGGGAAGCTACATTAAAATGCACCCCCTTTAGAAAGAGCCAATTCTTTGCTTTTCAGTATGGTTTGGTCAACAAACAGTTTCAGGTCCAGCGTGGGAATTAAAAAGCAAAAGTAGGAAGAAAAGAGATGTTAGCCTAGATGTTAAAGATACATCTGGGGATGGATGGTGCAAGTTCAAGCCCTTGCTCTGTTCAGAGGACAGACTTAAACCCAAGTCTTTTGTAGTCTGGTTAGTGCTCTTATTTTCAGAGCCAGACTGACTCTTAGGTGATGATAATTTAATTATTTATATAAAGCAAAAAAGTCCAGATATTGAAAAAGATCCATTAAGAAAAGATACCTGGCTGCAGGTTTTCCATATTCTGCAGCTCACCTAATCACCAAGTGTGGAGTCAGTCTGTAGGGTTTGTCTTGTTCAGGAGAAACTCATCTATGTGCTCTCACGGTATTCTTCAGTAAAATTTGAAAACAAAATAAACCAAACCCAAAACCCAGGGCAGTACTAAAACCCAAATAGAAAATAAAACTGGGACATATGGCATGTTGCTTCTTACTCTGGCAGTTTCTTTCTCTACACAGGCTGGAAGAAAACTACATTGTCTGTGAAGGAGTTTGCTTACCAAGATGCATCCTTTATGCACATTATTTAGACTTCTGCAGAAAAGAGAAACTGGAACCTGCATGTGCTGCAACTTTTGGGAAGGTAAAGAGTAAATGCCTTCAAAATTGGTTAGATTAATTCTTTGATAGAATTTAGTACACCTGTGTCAAAATTCCTCTTAAATTCACATGTTTTCTACAGCTAATGTACATGGAATCAAGCTAACTACACTGTGTGAAGGGATTTCATGACATCAGCTTTAGGAGAATGAAACTGAAATTCGCTTTGATTTATTGCCATTTCATACAAAAAAAGGCATTCTTTCTGAGAGCTTTTTTTTCCCCCCTTTTTGATGGTGGCATTAATAGGGTTCCTTCCACAAAACCAGATCTGACATGGAAGACACTTTTAATTATGCTAAAGGCAGTGTAAAGTGAGATGTGACACAAGAAGCAATACAAGAAAGAGAATAAAAATTAATAAAACAAAGAGCTCCTGAATGAAAAATTGTTGATTCATCCTCTTTTCTACCTTTCCCTACAATTAATCCTGAAATCATTTAATGAAAGGGAAATGTGAACTCTCCAAATTAAATCCTGAGTAGTGAGTGAAACAGGAAACCAAAAATGCTTCAAGGATCATCTTTTTTTAAACACTACTGAACTAGTCATTGTTCATACACAGCAAAATGCATTAATTTAATTACATAATCATAATGGATGTAAAATCCAGTTCATGAAATGTTCACTTACTAATTTTTTCCTCTTGAATTGGATATACTGAGTGTATGTCTAATTTTCATTACATATTTTCAGTATGAATGAGGAAGACAACAGGTTTCTATTTAAACATTGTCTTGACAGTGATCTATCTATTAGATATATCTATTATATCTACCTCTATTACTGAATTACTTTTTTACTTAATAAACTTTTTGGCTTAAGTATCATTCTTTACAGGAAAAGTAGGATGTTTTTAGGGCACTAATCTCAATCTCAGGAGTCCAGTGACAGAATGTTTTGCTTGACTTGTATTAAATCACATAGCATGAAGTCTTTTTGTGCAGCAAAGAGCTAACAAAAACATTCATAGGGTTTCAGTGAGCATAAATTTGTTTAAGACTGTCCAGCACTTTGATAGTGGAGGACACAGAAATACCGATGAGGCAAATGCTTACTCACTTTAACCTTCAGATCACATTTTTCAAATCAAAAATCAGTTTATTTTTAGTTTTTTGTCTTTGAAAACAAAATAGCTAGAGGCCAGATCTTTCCCTGGTTCTGTTTAGATCTCTGAAGCAAAAGATACAGTTCTACTTTAGGGACCCAAATGGGACAGGATTCCAGAGAAGAAAACTAGATTTTATGTTCTAGCAGTGAAAATGGAAAAGAAGAACAGGTGGGAAGGAGTTTATGGGTGGGAAGACTGGAGGTACATGGTGAGGCAGACAAGGACAGAAGGACCCCTGCAGTATAAAACCTGCTTAATTGTTTATGTTTGGCATAAGTGTTATAAATATTTATTCACGGACTGCATTAGACCACGTATTTACAATACAGTTTTTTTCCATGAACAGATTGCTAAGGAAGTACACCAGTGTTAGAAATTAATACAGTTATTTTCTCTTTAGACCATTCGCCAGAAATTCCCTCTCCTTACCACAAGGCGGCTTGGAACAAGGGGCCATTCAAAGTAAGGCACAATTATCTCTGTATCCACTTGCAGAATACATTCTAGGAACGACGTATTTCCACGTCTTCGTAATATGTACTAATTGGCAGGGGGGGTTATTCAGATGATAAGCTGCAAGTGGTAACTTTCATGTACATGATGAAATTGATACAGAGTTTGAGTTTGAAAACAGTACTGCAGGCATAATTTCTAAAATTAAACTGATTAAGCTTCTAAAACGTATTATTATTTTTATAGAGCCATGCATTTGTTGCAAATATATGTCAAAATGTTATATATAAAAAACCATTATATAGGACACATATCTGTTACAGCTGTTCATCTTTCTATAAATAATGTGCAATTTAACTATGATTTTATTTGCTTTTTGCAAATCTAACAACTTTCATTGTGTTCTCTACATAACAATATGGATTAATTTAAAGGCACTAGAAAAAAGTCTTAAATTGTCTTAAATTGAGAAGGAATATGTCTGTTCTTTGGTGTGGGTAATTTACAAAAATTCTGAAAAGTACACAACCTATAGTGCAGTCATTTCATAAATAATGTATCCACTTAATTTGTATATTTGATCTGTGGAATATTAGGCTGTGGGAATAGATCACAGGTAATTATATATCACCTGTGGTGAAATTTTTATTAATCCTGGTTCTGGCATTAGGCTTTTGGCCATGATAAAGTTATTGTAAAACTGTGGCGAACAGTGGTAACAGCATATTCCCTTATATTCAGCCTCCCTCCTATGTCCTGATATTAAGACTGCTGAGGAAGGATTAATGAATTGTCCCCAGTCTGGTTTTGTTTTTTAACAGAGGAATGCTACTTCTTAAGGAAATGAAAAACTGTGTGGTGTATTGATGTAAGGAATGTAGAGAAGTCAAAATAATGCTCTAGGGTATTGCTAGTGTCAAGCTCTGAGTTAGGTAAGTCAAGGAAACTTCTGTCCCTGTTTGAGGAGTCACAAATGCAACAGTTCTCTGTATTGCCTGAAACCAAGACTGGCTCTGAGCTTTTCTGAGCATTGTGCTTTAAATTGTTACTTCAGTGTTTATCAATATCCATTTCCAAAAAATATTTAAACCTAAATACTGTGCCCATACCATTCTACATAAAATAGGACTAGTTAAATAATTTTGTTCTTTTAAAGTAACTCTCCAAAAACTTAATGGCCTTCAATCCCAAATCAAATTTAAACCAGATCCTTCTCTGTGTATTTCTATTGATTTTACAACAGGTTTTCCTAAAACTAAGACATTGCTACAAGTAGCAAATTAGGATAGATATTGTGTCCAACTTTCTGTGTACACACAGAAATTAAACATTTGTTATTAATGCCTATATTTTAGAAGATGCAGGCCTTTAAATATGTGAGTATCCCTAGGATTTTTCTCATGCTTAAAATTACAAATGTGTTTATGTACTTACTGAATAAGATTCATGAAACTATCCTTGACTTACAGAAGAAAGCACAGAGTCGATGGTTTACTGAAAAAAACCCTAAACCCCAGAAAATTAGCAAAGAAATATTTTGCTAATGAATAAGATAGAAAATCATAATACTGGTAGTAATAGCAGAAACTTAAACATTCTGGTTTTTTTGGGAAAATCTTTATTTTGAATGACTTAGCCTTGAAAGGCAAAGTTACTCCTGTCTTTCAGTAATATATAAGAAAATTCAAAATGAAAGGAGACTGAAAAGGAAAAAAAAACCTACAAGATTGTGGCTTTACTAAGTGCTTTGCAATATGTTAGGATGATGCATTGTTTACTTTTATAATTTTGGAGAGTTGTTTCATGTTGTTATGCTTGGTTTTCATCCTGCCTTAGAAATAGAAGAAATAGCCAGTTAATTCCACCTTAGTTTTGTTGAAGAATGCATCAGAGATGTTATTTGTGAATTTTAGGTTATGTTGCAGTATAAATGAAGGTAGGAAAGAATTTCAATTCCAGATTTTTTACGATGACATCTTACTTCCTGTCTCAATTATTTATTTTAAATAATCATTGATAAAAATAAAATCCAAAGGAAATAAAGCCTGCATAGAATATTTTTCCTTTTTAAACAGAGGACAGTTCTTGCATAGTTTCTGTCACGGATTTGTAATCCATTGATTTATTTCAGGAGACAGTATATAATCTGTATTGTACAGAGGAAAACTGGAACTGAAGTTCCTTTCTGTTTTTGTAGATGACCTATAGATGCTGAATAGATGGGTTTTGAGGAGAGTTACTATTAGAAAGGTTATTTATAGGGGAAAAGAAGGATTTCATGTATTGTCTGCTGTGGTGAAGTTCAGCTATGGTTACAGGCACAAGCTGATGTGGACATTTGCTCCTGGTGTTGTATTGAGTATTTGACAGAAATATTTGACAGCCTGGTAATTAATCAATGCCTTGGTTAAGTCTTAGGTTCATAACCCAACATATTTGGAGACCCACTTTCAAGTTTTAATGAATTAGATAATACAAGGGGAAAAGTCTCCCAAATGCTCATTATATTTTTGATCTGACATATCTAATAAATTGATAAACAAGATCCAATCAAGGTCCAAACTTCCATAATGTATCATGTGTCTGCATAATTTAAAGCACAGTAAGTCAATGTCTGTTAAGTAGAGGAGTATGTTTCAAACCTAGTTTTCGACATGAGAATCTAGCTACAAAATTAACTGCATGTGACACTATATTCTCCTTTTCTCTAAGACATTTAACAATATTAGCACATAAATACCTCATGCCCAACATTTCTTTGGCAGATCCCATATCCTTACTGACCTTGGTGGTATTATGTGCCATATTTTCATATGGATTAACTGTTCTTGAACCATTTCCTCAAAGGGATGAGGCATCAGCAGTTTTTTTTGAACACTTGGCATTCATTTTTCATTTTTTTTCATTGGAGTTTTCCTCAGACACTTTTCCTCAGCAATTCTCATTTCCACTAAGATACATTTACATTGTTCTGGCTGTGCAAAAAAGACCTTGCAGAAGGCACAAGTGACAATATCTCCAGTTCAGAAACTGAATACAGCAGTAAGTAGTCATAGAGAAGTGAGGGTATAAATACCTCTCTGATGTCGTGAACCATATTCCCCTCAGAACCACAGCCTCACTGAGTAGCAATTCATTTCTGCTTTCACCAAGTAGCAGTTAGTCACACAAATGCCATTTGCAGAAGTATTTCCATTAAATTAATAAGTAAATTAATGAACTGTTCATCAGTTTTGGTAAATGACTAGTTACCCTCTGCTTTTATGTCAGCATGGACTCTAAATGTTGTAAGCTGTTCCTGTAAGCTGGGTTACTGGGACTTGTACAATACACTTCTTACTAGCAACTAAATTATTTTTTTTAAGCATGGTAGTGTAGTGACATTGTTTTATTTCTGTTGTTGCTATCATTATTTCGGTATAATGTTAGTAGGAGCAGTGATAGTAATAACTATTCCCGACAGTGATATTTCGTATGGCAGTATTGCCTAGGAGCTCTGATCAGTGTCCAGGACTCTACTGAGCCAGATGCTGCAAAAGCATGAAAGGAAAAAGACAATTCCTCTCCAATGGAATCATTGTTCTTATGTTGCAAAGAAAAGCTAACTCCCCAGGAATAAAGTGCCTTACTGGACGCTGCATGCATACACAGTAACATATCACTAGAGCCTGGCTGTGGTCAGAAGAAAGCAAAGAAAATCAGTTCCCTTTTCCATCAGCTTCAAGGTGGCAGAAATTGTTTTTCTCCCACACCAAAACAAGGCCAAGCTCTTTCTAGCATTCTCATGAACATGAATTGGATTTGAGAAAGATCTGCTGCTCTCAGGGGTAGGATACAGGTGCTGCTCTAAGGGGTGAAATACACAAATGTTAGTTCCTCCTCTGATTCCAAGCAGCATTTGTCATCTCCAGTTCTGGGCAAAGGAGACTTAAAAATGGGTCTAATAAATCCTAGAACTTTGATCCTCAGAGTCAGTGTCTCTCTGTGCTTTTACACCCAACAACCCATTTGTATAAAAGTATCGATACTAAAACACTCATTTAAACATTTGGCCAATAAGGTGCAACACATTGGACACCATTTCGTTAACAAAGTTCATTCATCTCTCATGCCCATGCTAATCACTCCAGATTGCTGAGTGTGGGGGAGGTTTTCTATATCGCTGCCGAGTGGGAGAAGATCCATTACAATAAATACAGCAAACTGCTTTTAAATTAGTATTTCATAAGCAACAGTTCTCTGTGCAGCAGGTTCTGAATCCACCTTTTTGCATAGATAATGTGGTCACTGCTAGAATTCAGCTATAATCTTCACGGTACATGAATTACCTGGAGCAGCTATTCGGGAAAATGTACATACTGCTCAGAACATACACACAGAAGACTGTTTGAGCTCAAGTTACAATTTAATTTCTTTGTAGACTTTGATCAATGATGAATCTTAGCTTTTATCCATCATGTCTGAAAACTATTATCTTATTTATTAGGAGTGATTTAGTGGGTTAATAAAACTGATATGGCAGCTGGCCCCATGATAACAAGTTATTGCAAGTCCCTGAACAGCTTAAGCCTATCATTTTCTTATCAGCTATCATTTGTGTCAGTGTATGCTAAAATCAGGCCTACTAGTTGCGTAGGAACATATGTTACAACAAACCACTGAAATTAAAAGAGGAAGGCAGTTCAGTTTGTTTTTTAAAAGGTTTGTTAAGAAAATTGAGAATAAGTTCTTTATGATGTCTGGTTTCATTTTATTAACTATAGAATAGAAGTATAACATAATAAAATACATATATACTGTACATACACATAGAAATATGCATATGAAGAGACAGAAGGAGAGTACTTGAAGTTGTAGGTTAAAGATGTTATCGGTATGTCTGCGATGGGTATACTACTCTCAACAGGGAGCCCAAACTAAGCTATTCAGCTAATGACTTTGGCTTGTAAGAGAATAAAAATCTTTGTACCTTATTACTCTATGAAGTATGCTAGACAGAGCTTGAAAAGTGCAGATTATAATTTTTGTAATTGTTTCTGTGTCATAACTGGAAAGCTGCATCTTCTAGTAATGAAAATTCAACTACGCAAATCCCTGAAGGAAATCAGAATCATAACTGCTATGACACACTGAATAGGTACTGAAAATATCTATTCTCTACATAATAAAATGTCACAATGGTAAATTCTGATACCTTGCGGCATTCCAGAGCAGTAATTCTGCCTAACACTGGAAACTTGAGAGTCCAAATCATACAACAGTTCCTGTTTCTAGCCCAAATATGTTAATATTGAATTAGAAGTTGAATAATTTAGATGTTGAATCCTAACTTTGTAAAGAAGAAATGCTTTCCTTTGCCTTTGGCCCACTCCAATTTTAGCAGGAGGGAGTTCCAAATTTGTGGTGATAGTGTGAAGTTTTATTTTTAGAATTTAAAAAAATGGCATTTAGAATTTAAAAAATGTGATTGAAACTGGGAGATCTGGGGGTGCTGGAATGAGATGTAGGTAACTGCTTGCTTACATGGCCAATGACAAATGTGCAGATAACATTGTTAAAGAAGTAGTCTTCTATTTTGTTTTTCATCCTGTTCAATGCACAATCTTTGCAATGTCAAGACTAAGTAAATTCTGTTATTTCAAAGAATCCATACCTGTATATTTTTAATACCTCCTGTGTAACATCTAAAGTTACTTCATTTTCATTAAAGAAGAAAAAATGTTTATACCTTTAGCATTTATGTCAGAACTCTGTCAAATATTAGGAATTTCCAGATCCAGGTCTTTGGCCCAAGTCTGTCTGTTTAATACTCCTAAACCAAATGTAGTGGTTGAAAACCTTCAGGACTTGAACTCACAATGTAGGTGACACTGTACTGTATGTGAACCAGAGGACAACAGCAACATCGAGCATTATGACTTTTAATGAAAGGTCCCATTGGCATCCCAAACCACCTTGAGGTGTCACTTTGCTTTGGTCAGCCAACTCTGACTTTAATGGATAAAAAGTGAGCTATTACAAGCAGATGGTCCTATGTCCGAGCCTCTGAGTATTAACAGGAATTTAAAAATGATCAGTTCACCACATTACCATTCCTCAGAAAAATACTCTTACAAGGCAAGAAAACTAACAGGAAAGAAATAGGTGAGAAACTTTTGGCCTTGCTATGGGTTGCCAGTACCATTGCGATGTAGTGGTATTATGTAGACTCATTAGTTTCAGGCAAACAGTAAGAGCTATGACATTTAACAGCAGCCACTTTCTGTCACGTTTCTTGGCTGTGAAATCCTGAATGCACAAAACAGACTGTTCAGAAACAGAATGACTATTTCAGCTGAGATTTTCAAAGCTACCTGGGCTAAGCAAATGTATCACCCTAATAAACATTTTCTTAAATATATTTTATATCTAATGCCTTTGGTCAGCTTTGTAAATATAAAGCATTTGAGGATTTTGTGACTGTCTCATACAAGAACAAACAGTAAGATTGTGATTTTTTAATGGTCATTTTGTTGATGTGTTCTATGAACTGTTTGCTGGCGGCTTTGTCTGAAGAGTGTGTTTCTTTAAGCTTTTGAGAAGTTTCAGTGAAATTAGTGCAATGCCTTGCAAAGTGTTACCTCTTTGTGAGGCTTGGTTTATATGCAGTGTACTTGAACTGCAAGTTTTACTTTGAAACAGTGCAGTTAAACCAGTTGCCATGGTGTTTTCAAGCTAAGTTTGGTAAAAACCAAGTGAATCTGAGTATACTGTCCATAACATTGTTAGACAAATTTGGTTTTACACAATCAGTTTTTAAATCCATTGAGTAGAATTTATAAGACAGGCCCTATCACCTTTGATAGATGAACTCAAGCAAACTTTGCTATGACCGGTAAAGAAAGAGCTGCCCCCAGCTTGCTCTCCTGCCCTTCTCCTGAAGGTCACGTCTTTTGTAGCAAAGTCAGTGGAAAGCAGTAAGTATCTGCCACATAGCCAGTTTTCTTAGCACCAACCCACCCTCTTTAGTGTCTTGGGTTAAGGTGTTGCGTTCAGCACTGCAGAGCCTGAGCAATAGACGCGTGTTTCCTTCTTCCAACTCTATTTGGGAGCAGTAATCTCCACGAGAGCAGCAAGGGAGACAAATGCGAACTGCTTAAGTGGCTAAATAATTCAGAGTCAGTCAGCCTACAACCTGAGAGAAGAAGGAATGAATGACATATTAGCATTTTTAGTCATAGGATGCTGAACGCTAATTTATAGGGTACACAGGCCACTTATTTTCAACTAAGTGCTCTGTGGGACTCTCTAAATATAACAGTGGTGAACCTGATATAAAATCAACTTGGTAGATCAAACCCAGCACCCTTTCAACAAATGAAGTAAAATGAAAGAGAATGCACATTAGGGAAAAGAGATGTAACATGTTTCTAGGAAATTTGCTGTTCCAGCTAAATTATTGTAAGAAAGAAAGTGTTTTAAATTTAAAGAAGATCTTATCCTTGAATTTTGGATCAAATCATGACAATACTGTTTTCTGTGAGACCAGATTTTGTTCCATGTCAGTAAGAGAAGTTTTCAGAAAGCATTGAAAATTGACAGTTTGCTTTACTTGACACGTCACTCAAACACACCTCTTTTTTTTCCACAGGTATCACTATTATGGAATTGGCATTAAAGAAAGCAGTGCATACTACCACTCTGTGTATTCTGGAAAAGGCTTAACCAGGTACAATAACATAACTTCTGAGACTTAAGTCAGTGAAGGTCTAACTTTAACCTTCCCTTAGGAAGGTATTTGTAGGACACTAATTTTTGTTGATAACAGAACTAATATTGCTGCATATCTCAATGTCTGGCATTCCTAGATTTAAGTAGCACTTTGCTGCCTAAAGACATTAATTTTGTTTTAAGAGGTTGATCTAGATCTTTTGCTATTGTCTTCCAGTGTGGCCCCACCGCATTCAGTGTAGAGCTGCATCAACTTATAACAGCAGAGGATTTGTTCAAGTTCGTTTGAGGCAGCAAAGCACTTTTTGCAGAACACTTGTCTCATTTTATTTGCTTGAGTGTCACCCTCTGAGTTCTTTCCCCAGGACAGCTTCCCATTATGAAACGTCTGGAGAATGGTGTGAAGCTGGCACCTGTGGGCAGGAGGGAGGGGTCAGTGTAGATTAATATTTACAGGTCCTTTGACTGACTAATATCAGTTTAAACCTAACCCAGGAAGCTCTAATTATATTTATTTAAGGGACAGCTAGCAAGGTCAATACGTTACGATAGCTGCCTGTTGGTTTGCCAAAGATTAATAGTTCGTAAAACAAATGTCTCTGTTCACATATGGCTTGAATGACGACTTTCATTGTCTACGGCAGTATACCTGCATAAGTGGAGACTCTGAGAAAGGAAAGGAATAAATGAGTTTATAATCACACATAGAAAATTCAGCTGCTGGCAGATTTAGGTTATATCCAAAGAGACTTTTTCCAAATAATAGGACAAGTGTAAAAATTGACGGTAATGTTGCCAATGATGCTTAAAAGGAAGGATCTCTCCACTGCAGGACTTAAGGTATAGTAGACTGGGATATACCATCTCCTTGTCCAGTATTTATCCAGAGCAGCAGAGGTGTTGCTGGTACACAGTGAGATGAGGTTCTTTCGTAACACAGAATTTTCTTGAACAAATTGCTCATTTAATTGACTAAAAGACAAGTTATTTTCATTTAAGGGAATACAGTAGCTCTTACTCCTCAACTTTATGTCAGCCAGTGCCCTTTTCATGTAAAGCTCTGTCCTTGCACTATCTAGCAGCAATGAATGCAAAGAAAGTGGAGATTCTGCAAAATTCCCCATGGCTGGATTTCCAACGGTATACGCTCACATAAAGATGGCATAGATACTCTCTAAGTATCTATGTATTTATAAGTATCTATAGTATTTTCAGGACTACTCACTAGATTGACTAGATTCACTATTTAGGAACCTTTTCTTTGTATTAGGACTTGTGCTCTCATGTATGAGATGTTGAATTTTCAGGGTCCAGCAGTCAGACTGCCTCCCTAGCTGATTTAGAACAGAAGCTCGAATGCTCATTTTGCACGGTCTGGGCCATCACTTAGGTTGGATTCATCTGTGTGAAGAGAATGATGCAGTAGCCGGGGGTTAAGAACAAGCTTCTGGGTAAAAAAAGAGTCAGGCAGTGTAAGGATTCAAAACTGATTCAAAATCTCCCAATTGCTGACTGCTGCGTATAATGATCCATCATAAAATCTGTCCTTTGTCTGATACCTGCTCTGGTAGGTGAGCTATAAAAATGGTTCCTGGGTCAAGCTTGGGGCAGAAATAGGCAGGGAAAATATATGGGTTGATAATGGCGTCAGATCACATCATGCCCGTGCATTAATATAGGCGTATGGAGGCCTTTACCACAAGGCTTGCATGTTAGATGGCAGCTTGTCAAACGATTAGGAGGGGCAATGGGCCTCAGTTTATTTGCCTAAATATAGGTCTCTACTGCCATTTCAAACTTAATTGGCATTCATGTATTAATATTTAGGTAATTGAGCCGAGTACAGTAGTCCTTAAGTGCAGGGTTGCAGATGCCTGAATCCTTAAATTCCACTGTAAATTTGATCTCCTGATTCCTTTAAATATCAAGCCTTGCACTGTGAAAGGAGCAGACCTAACACCAAAAATTGTTGGTATCCACAGCACTGTGTGTAGGGTAGCTTTAGCTAGCAATTAAGGCTCTGGAGGAGCAATGCTAGCAGATGCTGCCTCATATTTTTGCTGTACATTCTGTGTACATTTTGCTGCACGTGTGGAAATCCATAGTCCATAACAAATACATCCAGCTATGAAGCTAATTAGTTCCACGTTGTAATCAACTGAGTGATGCCTTCTTTCATACTCATCTATCAACAGTTCAGGGAACTCTGTAGGTAACATGCTGGGTCATCATGTGATGGGAACTGTCAGGTGCCTGTGCCTGGCCTGGGCAGGAGGAATTCCACAACCGCTCAGCCTCTGGTTTTCTTTTCTGCCAGCAGAGCATCTCAACAGCATGAAATCACAATATTGCCACTAATAATTATAAGACTTCATGTTGCCCACAGTATCTTATCAGTTGGCAGCTAGCAGAACAGGAAATAATAATCAAACAACATTTATCATTATACTGATCCATTAGAATCTCTATCATTACACATTCCCTAGTTTGGTAGTTATAATTTAAAATGTGTGCTTTCTGATTTCTGCACTGAAGAGTTGCCTGATAGTCCAATGACTTCATTGGGAATCTCTCAATTGGACTCTTAATAGGACATTCACTATACTGCAGCACATTTTTGACAGTTAATGAATCTTTGATGTCAGAAATGCATTTCATCTGCATCAAAACAATACTGTGGTGAAAAAGAATGGAAAATCACTATGATTTCTTCATTTTCCTGAGAAGTGTAAATTCTAGGTATATTTTTTGTACTCTGAATTTGCTCAGCTGTATCAAAAAACTTATATATTTCCTGGTAAAGACTTTACAGACTTGCACCTGTGCTGCCCTTTTGATATTTGTGAAGTTGCAAAGATCCAAAGAAAAAACTGAAACTGGGTTTTGTACTTTACTGTTTAGTCAATTATATGAATCTTCATGCCTTAGAAGACATCAGTAGGTTTCCTGATATCCTTAGGCACTTGCAAACCAATGGAAGAAGTTAAGAAAAAATAATGATTTTTATTATAATTACATTTGGAGAAATGCGATCATTTCTAATTGATCTGTTTTGTATGTATATTTTATATGTGTATATTTATATATACACACGAACTCTAAAAATGTTCTGCTTATGAAAAAAAAATCAAATGTGTTTATTTTCAAAGGTTCTCTGGAAGCAAGTTAAAGAATGAGGTAAGTGCTGTAATCTGTTTCCTTTCACATCTGTTATAATCCACATATTATATCACCTGTGGTTTTCTTCACATTATTTTTTTTTTAAATTACATCAATATTTTTCATTAAAGCTCAGACAGCATAATCTTTTTTCATGAAGTTGAGTATTTGCTCCTCTAAATATTCAAAGGAAAATAAGACTGGATGGCACCTTCTGGGGTTCCTGTTCCAATCCAGTTCCCCCTAGCCACAGAGGTTCATAATAGAGTCTCTTAAGGAAAGAATCAAACTCTAGCTTAATTTTTTGCATCCATTACTTTTGCAGGAGGGCTTTTCCAGAATCTCATTTGTCTGATTGCAAGCCAAAAGATGGTGTTTTTATTAAACTGAACTTTGTAGCTCCTGATCAGGACTGTCTTTCTCTATTTTTTGCTCTTTTCAACCCGGTAGTTTCCCTGTCAACACAACTTGTTAGCATTTCAGCTGGAGTCAGTTTCTCAAACATTTCACATTCTTGTACTAATCCCTGTTCTCACTAGTATAACTAATCACTTCCCATGATGACACCACGTCAAGTATTCTAGTTAGGTTCAGATAGATTAGGTAGGTCTTTTTGCTGCTTTGGCTTGCTAGATTGAACAGGCAGCAGCTTTTAGTCACTGCTGATCAGCCTTATAGCCTTTCACTGTACTTGTTCCGATTTGAATATCTTTATAGAAAAAAAATCATAAAGTGTTGTAAATGGCATGTCTCCAATTTCTAATGGAAATATCCCTTCTGATGAACCCTAGAACTGCGTTTGGTTTTTGTTTGTTTGGTCATTTTTCTTCCCACAAGTAGCCTACATTTTCACTACTGTACACTATGGTATAGTCACTGTCATTCTGGTCATATTTATACCAGAAAATTATGGATTATTGTATATTAAGGGTTAAGGATTGCTCCCAGGATTGATCTTTGACACTGAGTTCAACTGGCGTGGAATAGCCTGCACATCCATATTATTAAACGCCTGAACCTACCAAACAACGTAGGCACATCTCAGCCACATTGCCACAGACAAAACTCCCTAGCATGCAGTAACTGTTGAAGCAAGACTAGGAATTGTTTGGGAAACTGCTAATTGGCATGGCCTGAAAGAATGCCAGGGGCCATTCTGAATAACATGGTTCCAGTATTGCTTGGGAATGTATCCTGATACCATTTAATTTACCAGACTAAATATACCTTCTGTGATCAACTGATACGCAGCAAGTCTTTCTCCTTTTTCACTTCCAGATAAGCAACTCCTAGCTGATAGCAGAAATTCTTATTGGTCCCTGAGAGTGTAGCTTTGCTCTATTGATTTTCATCCCCTTTATTGCCATTATCTCAAAGCCATCCAGATCTTTCTACATGACCTCTTGGTCTTCCTCTTTATTGACAATTTCATTAGCTCATGTCAGCCAATTTAATCTATGAAATGTTCAATAAGATCAGCCCCAAGTCTGATCTTTGAGAAGCTTCAGTCCCTTTTCAACCCAGTAGTTTCCCTTTCAACACAACTTGTTAGCATTTCAGCTGGAGTCAGTTTCTTAAACATTTCACATTCTTGTACTAATCCCCATTCTCACCAATATAGCTAATCATTTCCCATATGACACCACGTCAAATATTTTAGTGAGGTTCAGATAGATTAGATCTGCTGCATTTTCCCAATTCAGGTAATCAGCTATCTTATCCAAAAAAGATAGTGCTTTGCTATGGGATATCCCCAATCAAGGATTCATGAGCACTATTACAGCATTCATTCTTTCAGAGTTTTGGGATGGAAAATTTCTGGTTCCCTTGACATAAATGAATGCACATTTACTTCCATCTCTGATGTGGCATTCCCAGTCTGTTTGGGAATTGACAGTCCCACAAACCTGTCTTGTTTCTGCCCCAAAGTTCAATACCTTCATCCTCACAGAAAAAGAATCACAGAGAAGTTGGTAGAAATAAGTGAGAAAGGGCATGTGAGTATGATTTTTTTGATTGTTTAGATCTGTGTTGTCTGAAATTATTCAGGCAGGTCTTAAAAGAAAAAACGTCTTTCATGGTCAAAACTTAATTTTAACAATCTTAGCATAATGAAAATTTGTCATCATACTTTCCATTAAAGTGAACAGGTGATACATCCTTATTCATTTGCTTGAAAGTACATGCAATTAGGTATTCCAGAAAGATTTACAATGATTGCATAACGTGTAATTTTCAGTAGGAACATAAAGACATTGAAAAGATGTTAAAGCACTGATTGTCTAAATATACTGAGTAAATGGCATTTGAATGAACACTTATTGAGTGCCAGGGACACTGTTTACTTCTGGTATGTTTTATCACATTTTCTAGTATTCTCTCTGTAGGGGGAGATATCAGCAAATTCTTTTATCTAAACCAGTTAGTGCACCATTAGAGTCTGCATGGTTAATTAGGCAGATAATATTACTGTCATTATCTTAATGTTAAATGGCCATTAGAAACAGATGGCATTAAATTGAAAGGGCAAGTGGCAGTGGGTTAAAATATTAAGCCTAGAACTGAGGCACAGTCATATAAGTCCATTAGCAAGGTAAAAAACATTACAGATTATCTTCTCTTAAACCTCCCACCACCATCACTGCCTTCTTTTAAATGAACTAATCCCTTTTAATCAGAGCTTTTAATATATTTCATGGGTAATTGCATAATAAAATCATTGAGATACTGCTGTTATTAAAAAAAGAAAACCTCCTGATACTGATAGGCAATTAGAAAACTGCAAAAGTATTAACATGAAAAAGTACTAATGTTTCTAAATTTCTACAATTTCTTTGACTTAGGGCTTTATATGTATTTGATGCAGATAGCACAGGCAAAGTGTGTTTACGTAATGTATGCTTTTGTTCCTTGCTCTCTGTTTTGGCAGACACATCACCCTATAATAATAGGGATGTATATATAGTGAATAAGTCAGTTACAGCTATAGTTTTCTGAATTCAATATTTGAGAGAATTTTACTTGAAACTTGCTTCCAATTCATGAGTCAAGATTTATAGGCAAATACTGCCTTTGGCACACTTTTACACTATATGTTACACTATACACCCGATATTCCCACTTCAGTGAAATCTGACTGTATGCAAAGGAGTAGGAAAAGGCCACTCCAAGTACTGTTCAAATGCATCATGCGCAGTCATAAATTCCATCCATTAGTACAAAGGGAATCTGCACAGAAGTAGTGGATTTACTGCAGGAATACACAAAAGGCCTGTTCAAGGCTCTGTACACTGCCTTGACATAAGGACTGGGTGGGCTAAAATGGAGCAAAGGGTTTCAGCCAAATAGTCTTCTCTAGATTTGAATGCAATCCTATGAGAATGAGTAAAATTCAGTCAGTAAGGACAGAATCATAATACAAATTTTATTGCTTCTCTTGAGAATGAGGATTTAATCTTCATTATAGCATTTGAGAGCTTAATAAGCATATTGTGGTGTGCATTATAAGCATAGTAACACTACATCACTGCAGAATGTTACTGCTCAGCTTTACTGAGTAGACTAAATCAGATTTTGTGAGGAGTTAGGTTAGGAGTCTAAACAAGGGTTGATTTACCATATATTGCCTCACTGTCAGTATCCACACATACAAGGCTGCTGCTTGTTTCATTCTTCAATCCCATCCCTCCAAAGGCTAGCATCTAATAATTATTCAAGATCTTTTCTCAGTCTGTAACTAGTACAAGATGTGTCTATGGTATTTCAGATGTCACAAGCTAAAGAGGCTTAAGAGGTGAACTCTAAGAACTGAAAGGAACTCTCAGATCAGCAGAATTTAGCATAATTCAGGAGGAATTTATCTTGTCTTCAGGTCAGCATTGACCATGTCTCAACAAAGTAACTGGAGAACACTAAATGTCTGGGAATGTCATTCTTATTGAGATATGAAACCAGGGCTTCATGTCAAGTCTGCCACAATGACAGAGAGTTATATAATAAATACTTAGTTCAGAAGTGTCCGTAGACCCTACATACCATCCAATCCATAACATCATAAAGTATTGTCAAACTTTGTGATAAACTAAAATAGTGGTTAGCATAGTAAAACAGCAGAAATCACTGTTCCAGTGCTATCAGAGCAGGAAGAGAGCAGGGGAGAATAATAATATGTCCAGTACCTTGCATCCTTGCACTAGGAAGATACATATTAAATAAAACGTAGGGTCTCCCTGAGGATATCACAGTCTTTCCTGTAGAGGAGAGTAGTATTCTACTCTAGTTTTTAAACATAGAATAAATCCAAAGCTTGTAGAATTACATGAAGTAATGCGGCTCAAAGACTGCATCTCTCTGAAAACTCTGTTTGGTGGAGTTTAGATCTAGGCATATATTTAATTGCCTTCCTGAGCTGGAATCCAGATCTGGATAAGCATCAATATTTTGGAAGGATTATCTGAATGTAAATATTCTGGAACGTTGAAAGACTCATGAGATACTATACAAGTTCAGCATGAATTGTTGTTTTCAGTTTAATCTATATTAGCTTTTTCAATGTTCCTGTTTTTTTCCCTTCCATTTCAGGGTGGTTTCACTCGTAAATATTCTCTGAGTTCCAAAACTGGAACTCTCCTCCCAGAGTTTCCAAGTGCTCAACACCTTTTGCTTCAAGGGTGCATTTCTAAAGACAAGGTAAAATGTGAGCTACTTCTCTTCTGACTTGCAGATCAAAAATTGCCACAGAATGTTTCTTCATATCTTAGCCTTTGAGGTATTGACATGAAAGAGCCAGAAATGTCCATAATCAAACAGAGGTGACTGATTTATAGAGGGGGCAAACCTTTACTAACACCGATTAACTGGCTTTCCACTGGAAAGGTGGTTGAATTATTTACCTATTAACTGACCTAGTATTTTACAAACTGATGGTATGTAAGACCGGGAGAGCAAAACAAACAAATAACTGAGAGTTGTATTCATTCCAAATGCCTTTGGATTTAAGGTAAATTTTGTTCTGATTAGATCAGAACAAATAATTCACGACAAATAATTAGATGAACTTTACTCTTTCATTAATTGTTTGAAAAGAGACTGTGAAACTCTGAGCATATGTGTTTTTTCTTTAAATTAGTAAAATCGTATTCCTCGAATCAATACTCAGTATTGCTTATCCTAAGGGTAACTGTTTAGTTAGAAGTATTTCTGGCGTATGTTTTATGTCTTTGCTTGCCTTGTGTTATATCTGTGTTGTTTCTGGTCACATTGCAGGCTGCTACATCCCTGAACTGTGCTAGAAACCTTTTGGTACACATTGTGAACTCTCCAGTTTAGCCTCCAGTATGGGTCATGATGGTGGCTGTCTTGAGATATGTTGCTTAAAAGCTTTTTGTTTTATGAGTCCTTCCTCTTAATTTTGTTCTGTGACAGTAGTGAAGCCTAGCATTCCTGTTGTGAGGAGCTAAACAAAAGGAGCCATCCATAGTACAGAGATCTTAGCTGGAAATCTTACACTTCCTAAAGAAAACTCAAGAACTGGTATACTCAGCAGTGTGCATCATCTGCTGCTATAGTCTCCGCCAGTGAATTGACATCTCTCAAATATACAGCATTCTCCTAACATTTAAATCTGAAAAGCATTTGAGGTTCCTTGCAGGCCCACCACAGCAGTGCAAGCAAAACTGAATGTTACCACTCCAGCAATGAAGAAAAAGATGCAACTCATTTTCTCTTCATTCTTGGGTCAGCAGCATATAATTCCTCTGATGATGGGACCTGATGATGGGAGAGTCCAGCAGGGCTTTGCGGGTGACTCTGTCTGGGGACAGACTCATGGAGTTATGAGAAGACTGTGGGAAGAAAAGATGAATTTCTGTGTGTCTCCCTCACTCTCTTTCCTTGCTGCTCTTTCCTCATTCCTTGTTCTCTTATTTTCTGTTTTCTTGCCTTACTGTCTTTCCCCTCCTTCAGCTTATTTGACCAAGGATTATTGACCTAAGATGTTTAGGTACTCTGTTGAAGAGAGCCCATACATGAAGTTTGACTCCTGCATTAAACTCCTAAGAAATTGCATGTAACTGAAATCTCTGGAGAGTCCATGAATATATCAGTCTGCACTAAAATAGATTGATAATTTCTGCATTTTATGTTTCTGAAGAAAACTTACCCAAACTTTAAATTTCCATCAGCCCCTTCCAAAAAACCTCTTGAAAATGTTCTTAATCTTACTCTTTGCCATTGTTTTTCAAAGATCTGTAGTTACAGAAGCAGCTTTGAAAGTCAGCAAGGTCTGTTTTCAAAGAAATCCATATGCTAAACCTGTTGAAATAAGGTGGTACTAGATTCGTTCAAAACCTGATATTGGTTTGCTGGAGAAGTTCACCAGCTCTGTGATTCTGGACTATGGTCTTTGCTAGCATTTTTCTTTCCTTAAAATACTTTACAAAAGTCTTGTTTTATAATTTGCTACAAATTTTAAAAATTACTACCATTTTTTACAAAGTCTTGTAATACCTCTGCACAGTTATTAAAATAAGGGAACACTCCACTCAGATAAATTAGCTTGATGAGATGAAAGGGAGTTCTGCTTTTGAAAGTTCAGTTCGTGTAAGGCAGTGATTAAACTTTGACCAAATGACTGGCAGCTATTTTCTCATTTGTCCAACTAGATGATGGTTCAGAACACTCATAGACGCCTATAGTAGCCTAATGATTAACTTGCACTACTCTTTGGGATTAATCTTAGCTTTGGAAAGGTGAATTTACTTTACCATTTGACTGGTTAATCTAGCTATTGCCTTACTTTGATATCCACATTTTCACAGTGTATACAGACTCAGATGCTACATTTCTGACAACAGCATTGAGACTTGAAGATGTCGATAAAAACTAGAGATGAGTGACCTCCTCATCATTTCTGGATGTACAGAATGCCTATTTGTAAATATGCATTGTAATACAGTTTGTATTCTGTATTTAAATACTAGCTACAGAAAGCAGAAACCTAGATCACTATAGCAGTAAAGGAGAGAGCTAAGAAACTCTGTTTAATCTTTCTTTCTCCCAAAATAGGTAGATACTCTTATCATGATGTACAAAACACACTGTCAGTGTGTCCTTGACAATGCAATTAATGGGAACTTTGAAGAGGTAAGGTTGTTTGAACACACATTCTTGGTATATATGCACAGGGAGCCAAGAAAGCATTATTTATGTCCATGAATCTGGTTCCTCCTCCTTTAGATTCAGCATTTCTTACTACATTTTTGGCAAGGGATGCCTGACCATCTTCTTCCTCTGCTTGAAAATCCCATCATCGTTGACATCTTCTGTGTTTGTGACTCAATACTGTATAAGGTAAGTTAAGCATTTAGCTACATGGATAATCTCAACCATGTTACAGCTTTTGCTTGTGTAAAAACAGTGTTGAAATTAGAATAACAGGATGCCATGACTGCTTTCTGCCTCTTACCTGTGTAAATCAGCAAGGATTCAATTGAAATCAAGAACATAAAACTAGCACATACAAGAGCTGAACTCCAGCCTCACCTCTGCTGCACACTTGATGTGTGACTACAGGCAGCACACTAATAAGTGAAATCCTGACCTACTTGCTGGAATGTAGCTGAAAGAAGTGTGTGTTTTTGGTTCACTGACAAGGCTAAGTTCAGTCTGGATGAAAACTGAAGTCTTGATTTTACTTCTCAGATTATTGCAGTTTCTATCAGCAAAGAGAATCTGTGGCAGATCAGCAAGGTGATTCCACCTGCTACTCACAGGTTATGTCAGGCCATGGTTTCATGTTACAGGGCTGGAAGAGTACTGGGTTAAGATATTCCTGCCTCTCCTGCCTGCTACACTTCATTTCTGTTCCTATGCTTCTAAATGTACCAGCAAAATTGCTGCACGCTGAAGTGGTTTGGGTTTAAAAAAAAATTTAAGGAACATTTGTTTTGCAGAGTTTTTGTGCCATATGAGTTCTTTCATCTAGTTCACAACATGATCAAACAAATAGTTGAAACTAAGTGAAACTAAGGAGTATTGCAAGGTCAGGATTAAGCGATAGAGCCCTGGGGAAAAATAAATAATGTCACCAAAGATTCCTGAATTTTTAATTTGGAAAATCAGATCAGTTCATTAATTAACAGCTGCAAAGTACTTTAAGTTCCTCTGATAGGACGTGCCATATAAATAGAAAAGGATTGTCATCCTCTCTCTAACACATTTCATGACCACATATTAATGGGAAGAAATAACTATTGGTATAAGAGTAAACACCAAGCAGTTAAAGCAAGAGACTTGGGGCTGTTTAGCACTGAGTGTCTTATTGTCATCGATTTGTCATTCTTTACTGTACAAAAATATGGGGAAAAAAATCCAGAAGAGATTAAAATACATATTTCTTAGAAGCATATCAAGCTGTAAAGTAAGAAGAGGTGTTTTAGCAGAGCGAAGTAAAGGTGATTAGCATCAAAGATCATAATTACTTCCCTGGAGATGAGCCATTAAGCCTCATTTACTTGTAGAGGTTATATTGTACCTTGAGTTTATGATTTTTTCTCCTGCTTTAAACATGCTGTTGCAACAGAGCCAATCTTAACTTGATTTGTAATAAAATTTTAATGTGACAGAAGAAGAAATACTACAGTTGCACTAAATGAGAAATTTAATAAGACAGAATTTCGCAGAAGTTCATAAATTTACTGTCATGCCTCTTCTTTGTCTGTCACTATTTCTCAGTTATAATCATTTTAGATATTCTGGACAGCACAGCTGCCAGAAAGAAGGAGGAATTTTATTGTGTTGTTATCAAACCATTTACATTAGTAGTGGAAACAAATTTTTGGGATATAGGCTAACAACTTTGTCCTCTGCAATAACATTCCCCAGAAGGTATGCCAGATGGTACAGTTTTTTGCCAAAACAGTTCCACACCACATTTAGCTATAGGGGATTTGTCCTAAACTCTGGACACCTTCAGTGCCACATGCAGTATGGCAGAAAGAAGAGTCAGGTGGCTAACAGCACTCAAGGACTTGGGAGATGCTTGAGTATCTGCTTTACTGAGACTCACAGTGATGCTAGAAAAGACAAAGTGTTTATGCATCTCACTTCTACTGATTTTCCTACTGTAAGACATGAGAGATAGCACTTTCTTGTTTTACTGGCATGCAGGCATACATTAAGAATGGGAGCCCTCTAGGTATATAAATAGCTCTTATGTTCCTATCTAATAGTGGTGGGAGAAATCTAGGTATATAAATATCTGGACAATAGGTTGAATGGCTTTATTCTGTATACATTTCCTGTCCTTATCACTTTGTAATCTAAGTAGACGAGACAGACATGAATGAATAAATGGCCAATGGAAGCTTGATATAATTTTTGTTACCTTTTTGAAGGTCCTTACAGATGTACTCATCCCTGCAACAATGCAAGAAATGCCAGAAAGGTAGGTATTTGACACTTAAATAATGCTACATTCCATTTGTTAGGCATATTCCAGGTAAATAGCAGAAAATCTGTATTCTAGAAAAAATTTCTCACAGTATTTATACTCATTTTTAGAACAGTAGAGTACGTATGGCAAAATACTCTCAGCTCTGAGGATGGCTATAGAGCATCCTCAAAATATGACACAGTATTTTAATGTCCTAAAGCCCTAGAAGGTCAAAACAGAAACAAATGTACTCATGTAGTTTAAGGAAAAATAATTGTTATGTTTTTTTCAGAATACTTTTCAGGTTTGTATCCTATGCATCACCATAATATCTAAGCATTTTCTCAACAAGACATTAATAAAAGGATTATTGTAAGTTACCTTACATCTTTCCTTTCCCTTGAAGGGCATCTTGTTTGGGGTTTTATATCTGACTAAGGTCTTTAGCTTCAGAGAGTTCTAATGTCTTAAAGCTAGTGTTTCTCAACCTATTTATTTCAACTGGCAGATGGCTTACAATTTTTCTCAGAGGAGGTAAGATCAATATATAGTCCATTTTAGCCTTTTGAAGATTGGCCATTTCCTGTTTCCCTTTGGTGACACCTGAGGAGTAATTCACAGATATGTCCAGGAGTCTGTTAATCATAGATTGAAACCAAATTATTTAAACTTATGCAAGACAATTTTTATTGATATTTCTCTAAAACACGTTTTTTTCCCTATAGTTTACTGGCAGATATAAGAAATTTTGCAAAAAACTGGGAACAGTGGGTTGTTTCCTCCTTGGAAAATCTACCAGAAAACCTGACAGATAAGAAACTGCCTATTGCACGAAGATTTGTTTCCTCCCTGAAACGACAAACATCATTCCTACACCTAGCACAGGTAAACAGGATAAGACTATACATCCAAAAATTGTCAGTTACATTCAGTGCACCTTGCTGGCTATGAGATATATAATGCATTATTTTTTTCAAGGTTCAACTTCAGCCATGGAAGACTTATATCTCGTAGTTTTATCCATGCAAGAAGGAAGTGGCCATAAATAGATCTAACCAAAACTTCAAACTTTTGTAGTAGAAAAGAGAGAAAAGACCATCGTTATAATGAACTACTATCATGGGAACTTTTGGCAATCAAATGACTAAGTAGAATATGTGGGTATTTGGTTTAGTTCCAAATTGGAAAATATCAAATTATCCTTCTTGCCTAGCAAAGGTTTGCTGTCTTGTCCATGATGTCTTTTAGTGAGCTTATTTCTTTTTGAGTTTTGACTGAAAGAAGAACGTGTAGCTGAGGGCTCCAAGGCTGTGTTGGTAGGACACAGGCATCTGCAATTAGGAGGCACCTACATGTGATGGTTTGGTAGATTATACAAAAGGATACAATGCCTTTTGGGGAACTTAAGTGCTAACAGGTGGTAGTCCTCATGAATAACTGTAGATGCACCATATATTCATCTTGACTTAGTTTTCTCTTTGATAAATATTAAGACAGAAGTAGCACGTGCGTGACATCATGAAGATGATCTGATAGGAAGGCATATTAGAAGAGCATTAGAAGTCTAATGGAAGGGAACTGTTGTCTCATCTGATCTACAAAAAACCCAACCATGATAAGAAAATTAAACAGAATATGATTCTTCTCTGAGGAGTTATTCAGGTGATCCCCAAGTGTGGGTCTCTTCTGATTTTGGCTGGGATAGAGTTAATTTTCTTCACAGTAGCTGGTATGGGGCTATGTTTTGGATTTGTGCTGAAAGCAGTGTTGATAACACAGAGATGTTTTTGTTACTGCTGAGCAGTGCTTACACAGAGTCAAGGCCTTTGCTGCTTCTCACCCCACCCCACCAGTGAGTAGGTTGGAGCTGCACAAAAGTTTGGGAGGGGACACAGCTGGGACAGCTGACCCCACCTGGCCAAAGGGATATTCCATACCATATGATGTCATGCTCAGCAATAAAACTAGGGGGAGGTGTGGAAGGGGGGGGACTGCACAGGGACGAGCTGGGCATTGGTCAGTTGGTGGTGTGCAATTGTTTTCATTGGCATCACTTGTTTTTCTTGGGTTGTACTTTTCTCTCTGTTATTTTTTTCCCTTTTCATTACTTTTTTTCTTTTATTTATTAACTACTTTTATCTCAACCCATGAGTTTTCTTACTTTTACACTTTGGATTCTCTCCCCCATCCCACCAAGGGGTGGAGAGTGAGTGAGCAGCTGTATGGTGCTTAGTTGCTGGCTGGGGTTAAACCATGACAAGGTCTCAGCATTTTACCTTGCCTTCTCTTACAGATTGCTCGGCCAGCCCTTTTTGATCAGCATGTTGTGAATTCCATGGTGTCGGATATTGAAAAAGTTGATTTGAATAGTATTGGCTCTCAGGCACTCCTTGCAGTCTCAGGGAGCACAGACTCTGATGGGGAGGTCTACAGTGAATGTAAGTTCATGGTGATATATTTGTATCATTAAAAGTAATTCACTCTTTCATTCCATGCCACACTAGTCTACTTGGACTGAGAAAAGGCACACGTAGACACTGCATTCTCTAATCTAGCTCAGTGTTAACTTCAGTAGCCTTAAGAAAACCAATTGGTTGCCCTAACATGTCCTACAAGACCAGAAGCTTGCACTGGGAAGTCATCCCAGCTAGATGACTTTAAATGGTTGCTGAAAAAATCATTTACATGCCAGTTGCTAAGTGTAATAAAATCTCTTTTGAAATTTTGTCCTAATCATATGGGGATATTAGCACAGATCAATTCCTGAAAGATGTCTCAAAAATTTCATATCATTGTGGCTTAATTTAATGAGTATTTGAGCTAGTTTACTTTTTCCTTTTATGAATAGTTTTGGGGTTTTTTTTCTGAAAGTTGATCTTTAAAAGAACTACATAGTTTTCTATAAAGTGTTACAGCTATTTTCACACACAGAATAGAATGAAGTGCAAATTTTGAGGGTGTTAGTTTTCATATACATACCTGTTGTTGAAAAAAAGATATAGCCACTTTCTCTGTTAAAAAGATAACTTTTGTCATAGGAATCATGTTGATCAGAGTTTGGGGAGCTGAAAGGAGAGCAATAGCAATGTGTTGTCTTCTAGATATTGTTACTCTGATCTGAACGTTTATTCTCTTTAATGGTTCATAATCCTATTCAGATTTTCATTTCAGTTGCTTATTTCCTACTTTTTGTGTAATTGTTTTCTATTTTTGTTCTTTGTCTTCTTTCACACTGGTTAACAAAAGAAAAGGAGAAGAGAAATAACTGGTTATTCAGGAATTTTCCAAAAATGGGAATTGGGGAAGTTAGCTTTACATTATATTTTGAGAAACTGGTAAAATATAAGGGAAACATAAGAGAGTATACGTCTGCCACATTACAGATAAAGCTTTACTACTAAACTTAGTAATAGGTTCTCAAGGCTGAATCTTGAAATTATGGAAAATATTTTATTTTCTTCTAAAACTTCATTGTCTTACAACCTGTATCATTGTAATGCTTCAGTAATTAAAATATATATGTGTGATGGATGTGTGTCTGCTTGCTTTGCTGGGGAATTGCTCATTTCTTCACTGCTCTAATTCTTTGCTTTTCCTTTCCATGCTACAATGTTGTCATATGGCTGGTGAGTGGCTTTTTCTCACATTCAGAATAGTGTACAATGATATGTTCTCCTTTTTACATGGTAGATGACTCTATTACAGTGTTCCAAGAACTGAAGGACCTTCTAAAGAAGAATGCCACTGTGGAATCATTTATTGAGTGGTTGGATACTGTGGTTGAGCAAAGGGTTATCAAGGTACCTTTCAAATGTTCTGCCTGACTCAAGACCATATCCTACTACCCTTACTCCTTACACAGTCCCTTACTTATACAGTCCTATTGGTTTCCCACATGGGATTCTCATCTCTGCTCCCATCTCCTTATTGTAACAGGGGAGTTCTTCATTTGGTGTGAAAGGTTCCAGTGTCGTTAGTTCTAATTTATCATGTTGAGTGCTGTTGAACAGTCTTATGTGTGTGACAAACTAAGAAATATCTTAACTAAAACATTGAAGTCAGCACTGTCATAAACTATACATGAAAGAAACCAACCCACCTTATCTGTGCAAGCAGAATCACAGGGGTATTGCCCAGTGAGTAAGGTGAACAAAAATTTTTCATGAGAAGCAATTCTTTCTTTCATAGTATTCAGACGGTACTGTATGTGGTATAAGTTAATGTAGCAGATGGATTCAGAAGTAGCTAACCTGCAGAAGGATTTCTACAGACCAGGATGGAAGATAACAGTTTTGTAGCTCTACAAGGTGCTTAGCTCAGTAATTGATGGTTTTGATGGGCTTCCCTCCCTCTCCTCCCCCAATTTACAAGATGCTTTATAATCGTAAGTATTACATGCATGTAGTTATACAGGAATGATTACACTATAGTTCAGAACAAAATAATTGAGTTCTGAGTTATAGCTCAAGTAAGAGATATTTATCCAATTTGTGACTCTAATGAATGTAAACTAGCAGAATAAAATGTTACACATTGCTTGCTAGTAGCTAAGCACTGGTCTTCTCATCAGGTCATGTTCTATCTGGAAGTGCAGTCTCTTACCCATCATTTTAGGGAGCATCTTGATACGAATGGATGCAAGAGGAGGAGACAGTGCAGTTAGCTTTGACTGCCTTGCAGAAGAGTGACTGCCACTTACAGAATTACCATGGGCATGTCATTTTTCCTTTCTTCACCTATTTTCCCAAATTTGAATGGAGACAGTGATAATTTCTTTCTTTTTAAAGCAATTTGAGTTTCGTAACAGTCCCTGTCATATGTGAGCAGCACAGTGAGGATCTTTGGATGATTCAGGGCAACAGAGCCGAGGCAAGTCCTCATATACACTTACCTAGACACAAAACTCAGAATGAAGCTGAGCAATCACAACTTGTTTTAGAACTGAATGATTATGGCCTAAAATTGATTCCACAACTTCAGAAGACAATTTCTGATAAACAAGCCAGGCAGAAAAGGTGACGCACTCTCCCATTCAGCACCTGCTATGTGATATTGTATTATTAAAGTTAACAGGTATGGTTCCTAGCATTGTTTTCCTGTAGTCAGAGGTAAGAAATACCTACAAGTCCTGATATGCAGCTAGGTCAACTAAGCAGAAGCTAATAATTTACAGATGTAATCCGTCCATTGCTCTCTGCCTTTCATTCATACTAAAGTGTGGTTTCTGTCAAACTCACATAACAGCTTCTTTCTGCTTGCTGTTTGAGAAAGCAATGGGGCATACATTACCACACGAACAAATCACTGCCAGAGCAAAGTGACAGTATGAAATGACAGCATTAAAAGTGTCAATATGATAGTAAACGTGCCATTTTGTAAGAGAAAGTCTGGCCAGTTTTATACAGATTACATTGAAGTACAAAGACTGATTTCTGTTCCCTGTTTATGTGGAATAACAGTGCCAGAGTGTGGGTTTTTTCCTTTCTGCCTTGTACACCTGTATATTTACAGAACAATTTGGCACCCAATAATACTAGAATATGAGTAAATTTATATACCTTTAGGGCACAGCAGAGCTCAAGTAGTAAGCAGTTTGCTTTATCTAGCATTGTAAGAGCTCTAGTCTGATTGCACTGAGAAGAGTGAATGCTGCTCTTCTTTATCACTTTGGGACACACATTGTGAAGAGAGATTGAATCAGGCAGCTTGATCCACCCTACCACATCAGCCTGAGTCAAGGACTCCTTGAACTCTCCAGCATATTCAGTTCTCCTTTCTTTTCTCCTGTGTGCAGAAAGCAAGTTAGCGTACTTAACAGGATTTTACTATTCTCTTTCAGGCAAGCAAGCAAAATGGGAGGTCATTAAAGAAGAGAGCTCAGGACTTCCTTCTCAAATGGAGCTTTTTCGGTGCTCGAGTGATGCATAACCTAACTCTAAACAACGCATCAAGTTTTGGTACCTGGGCTTTGTAAAAACACTCATATTTTGTACATATGTGCCAGCACTTGCCAGCTTTCCACTCTTTCCTCAGCAGAGGAACCTGTCCCCTTCTAAAGCTTCTTTGATCAAAGCCACAAATGCTGTGTAACTTGTTTTTCAAACTGACATTTCACAGTAAATGTTAGCAAGACTTTTTTGGTGACCTGTGTCACATGTTCATTTTTCAAAGGTATTTTTCTTTGGAATTGTTTGGTACTGCTTTGCCATTGAAGAGCTAGAAGCACTGTTTGTTTTGCTATGTCAATGGAAGTGTAACTGCATATCTCAGTATAGGAGACAGAAGATTTAAATTATTAGTTTTACATGTGGATCAGTTTGGTAAAAAATTACTGCTGTATAGGAGTTTTTGTGCATGGTATGTTTTCATAAAAGCAAAAGGAATTTGGCTGATCACCACTTATTTAATTCTGGGATCAGCAGACAGTCAATTCAACAGTTTTTGTAGCTTTTAAAAATTAGGGTTCACATGTCCATCTTTAGAAATGTTTACATTTTGGGGGACTTTTAGAAAGAACCTTTTATAAAATAGAAGACAGTAGAGCAAGTGAAACTCACTTTAAATCTAGTACATAATTTCCTAAATTTAATTGTAGGTACATTATCTGCAATTCTGAGGGTATTTGAAATGGCTGTAAGGAGACACACGTTTTTAATGTGATATATCCTTGAAATAAGGTCAAAGACTTCACTAGTTATTGTCTGGTTATTTAGCACAAGGCAAACAGAAATAGAGCAGAGGCATTCTAGAGACTTCGGCCTTATCTAGCTCCACTGTGTGCCCTCTTCAAGTATAAAGCATGTCTCACTTTCATCAGTATTTTTCTTTGATGTAATTAGTGGTCAAATAGCCTACAGGACAGTAAACAATTGAGCTAGGTGGGCCAGTGCAAAGAGAGATTAGAGCTAGAAGTTAGGCACTATTCCTTGTTGGTCTTGCCAGGTCATTTAAAGTCCACAATTATTTGTTTGTTTCACTGGCTTCTTGTAGAGTGGTGAGAGATGGTCACAAAGATAATTCAGCTACTCTCTCTCTTTCTCCTCCGAAAGGTTCTTTTCATTTGATCCGCATGCTACTAGATGAGTACATCCTGCTCGCCATGGAGACACAGTTCAACAATGACAAAGAACAAGAACTCCAGAATCTACTGGACAAATACATGAAGAATTTAGGTAACTAGAGCTTGGTTCTTTTGAATGTAGTACTGTATTTTTAGAAATTGACATATTTATTTAAACAGAGGCAGGCTTACTGTCTTCTCCTGAAGGTGTAGTTATATGCAACATTGTCACATTCACCTGAAAAGCTTGTGACCATTCACTCAGCAATTCATTCCCACCTATGGTTCGATGTCACCTTCAATGGTAACATCGAACCATAGTTCACTTAATAATATTTTGTGGGAATGCGAATACACTGGATCACTAAAATGATCTTGGATGCTGCAGGTATTTCTGATGGGCCACAAGCTAAAGTGTGAAAAGAAATATTAAGTAGCAGAAAGGGCAGGAATTCCTAATCCAGTTTTCCTACCAAAGCTTAAATATGTAATTACACCTTGAACTAGGAATGTATTAAATGTTTACCAAAACGCAAATATCCCTGCAAGGTTGGAACATAAGTTTGGAGCCCTATTTAGAATCTGGCTGAAGTATTACTATGTGGGAGAAACAAAATTAATCTAAAACAGTATCCTTAACATTTTCCATCTACCAGGCTTCTTCAAGGTTAGACAGTTTGAAGTCATATGCCCCAGGTCCTTTACTATAAAATGAATGAAGATTAATTTGGATCAAATTCTGGTCCAAGCTAATCACTAAAAATCCAATGAAACTTGACTGGGTTCTGCTGAATTATTTGTTATTAACATTAGAACCAGTGATCAATCTTTAACTTTTTGGTTGTTGTTATTCTAAATCTGCACCTTGCTGCAAGACACTTGTATAGAATTTGACAGTAGATGCTGTGCTTTTTCTTTTAATTCAGCCTTCAGGAAAAATCTTGTCCTATGTAGCAGTTCCCTTATCATTGGATACTTAGGTGAAGTACTTGAAACCATAAGGTAAAGTCATGGTTTCCACTGAAGAACAGCAAAACTTCCACTGACTTTATCAATAGTCTGCAGAAAACTGAAGAACTATTGGGTGTAACAAATGGTTTTCTCTAGATATCAGTATGAAAAGCATTCTAAATTCTTTAGGACGAAGTGTCACGAGCCTGATTCACTCTCAGTGCAATTTACTTGACTTCATTGCTGACATTTACTTCAAGGGAATAAATCTGATTCATACCTTCACTATGGTGGCTTCAGTAAGGATCTGATACTCTGTGATGTAGATCTGTGGTCAGGAAATATCATACAAACAGTTCCACTGGGAAGATCAAGACTAGAGCAATATTTGTATTCATTGACTACATGCAAAATATGGAGGCTTCACTGGGTTTTAAAATAAGCAACCAAAGATACGAACAAATCAGGCAGCTCATGTGCTGTCTATACACTAGTGGTGAACTTATGTGCAATAAGCATACATAACAGCCACCAAGAGTTTTCACTTACTCTTCCAGATGCAAGCAAAGCCACCTTTACCGCATCACCAAGCTCTTGCTTCCTAGCAAATCGTAACAAAGCTGCTCCTCTGCCCAGCGACACTTCAGTCAAAAATGAGTGTCTAGCAGAGCAAACCTACGTGTCCTTGTCAGCTAGCCAGCCCAGCAGTGTGCCTTCTGGTCTGAACCCCTTCGCCACAGGAGACAGTGAGAATATGCAGCTGACAGGTATGGATCAGTTCTTCTAGTTTCTCCTCCTCTCGTTTGTTTGTTAGTCTTTCAGTGCACAATAACATATTGCTGTAGGAGGAGCAATGACCATATGCATTTATAAAGACCTCTAGTAAATAACTTGTCATGAGCTCACCGTCTGTGCTGATTTACAGAAGGTGGCAATTGTAGAGCCCTGTCAGTAATAGATCCTCTTGGAACAATGGTAAAACTATCCTATACCTCTTGGCTTGGTGAGGTTCTTGTGAGGAGATAATGAACAGTAACACTTGGAGCACAAGAGGATTGTAACTGCTGGAATTTCCCACTGCATGTAGCAGCCTCCAAGATGGAGAATGAAAGTGGGAAGATTTATAGCCTGAAGCCACGAATTAAAGAACATGTGTTGTATAGGTGGGGAACAATGCATATGCTTTGTAAAGGTTTCAAATGGTAAGGTACACTTCACTAGAGGGTTAGCATCCTAGCAAATCTGCTCCATTCAGCAGTGCTGCAGTACAAACACTAATCACAGCTAATGCTTATTTATTCCAGGTCAGATGGAGCTGTCTCAAAGCACTGGCCACCTGATGACTCCACCCATTTCACCAGCCATGGTCAGCCGAGGAAGTGTTATCAACCAGGGGCCAATGGCTGTGAGACCTCCAAGTGTAGGTCCAGTGTTATCTGCACATTCACAGTGCTCTTCCTACTCAGAACCCCTTTATCAGACTTTGTCACAAACTAATCAGAATTACTATGGAAACAATTCCAATTACCAGGCTATGTTCAGAACTCAGGCCCATTCCACTTCAGGAGTTTACCACCACAGAGCAGAGCACAGCCGATTCAATGCCTTGAGTGAACAGCAGTTCTCCAGAGACTACTTCAGCAACAGTTGTGCTGTGTCTCCATACAATGCCCGATCCCCTTCCAGCTATGGTCCCTCATCAATGTCTCAGGACACACACAATATGCAGTTTCTGAATACTGGGAGTTTCAATTTCTTGAGCAACTCGGTGACTACATGCCCAGGAGCAGCATATCCCACTAATGCTTCCAACGGTATTAATATATATTTTCTTTTTCCCTTCTGTTTCTCTTTCCTTGCTGGAGTAAAACACTTTTTCTCTGCTTTTTTTCTATGGAAGATGTTTTTCAGCTCTTATTTATACCTTCCTGTTTTCCACTTCTCTGATGACACACAGAGATTGTAAAGCAGTTTAATAAGCTACTTCAGGATTTATTTTCCTCTGGTGAATCCTCAGTTGACCTCAAATGCATCTGCTGCACCTACGTTAATCTTTCTTTGGCACCATCGTGATGTCTTGCACAAAGGAAGCAAAACCAGGATGACCTTGTGATTTAACAGTCTCTTGAAAGGCCCCCAAAACACCTACTGTGAAATAGAGCAGGCATAAGGTAGCTTACCTCTGGAATCAGCATAATATATCATTATAGTCACAGGGTCAGGATGGTGAAATGAAGTATAAAAATGTGCATTAGCATCAGTTTGAGACTTTGGCCCTAATATTTCTCATACTTCAAATGTAAAGTTATTGTCACAATCTGCTTTGGAGTGATAGTCAACAAAACCTTCCCTCTTCTGGAGGAAAGACACAGTGGAAACGTTGCTTTTATATGGATTTGTATATGCAGTAAGTATGTATTGCCATCGATATTTTCTTTCCAGGTATACTTCCCTTGGTTGTGAGCTTCAGAAGGGAGCACTGGTCTGTGGATAGGAGTCCCCATGGTGACTCTTAGGAACACTGATTGCAGGCTACTGTGTGATTCTGAACTTAGAATGGAAGGGCAGTTCTGTACTGAAGGCACGACTGAACTCTTCGGATCTTTTTGCTCCCTTGTTACCACCCTTCTTTTGGGTCGGTCACTGCATATGTTACTGAGGTTACTAGGCTGTATGCGTACATAAATAATCTTATTCTCAAGGGACTCCCCCAGTAGCAATTACCTTTTGTCCCCGGTTATCACAGGCTCCTACCCTACCCTTTCTCTTCAACAGTAGTTTCACTCTGCTTTTTTCCAATCTCCTGTCAATAGGATATTATGGAAACAATATAAATTATCCAGAATCTCACAGACTTGGAACAATGGTGGATCAACATGTTTCTGTAATCAGCAGTGTAAGCAGCATTCGATCACTGCCATCATACAATGATATACATGATCCACTGAATATCTTGGATGACAGCGGAAGAAAACAAACAGGCTCATACTACACAGAGTCCTCACCTTCAATTGTCTGTCGGACTCCTATGTGTAAGTATAGCCAACGACTGAGGAAGAGCTATGAACTTTTTAGCATCCTAACAAGTGCTGAGTACTAAACTGTAGGTCATGTATATTTTATATGAGATGCAATATAGAGATAAAATAACTCTGTACCTAGGACGTATCATAAGATGTATTTTCCTTAAAATTGCAGGACAGTGAATTTAATAACCCTTCACTCCCATAAGGAGGACTATGATCCATTGTCCATGAGGAGTGAATGACTGACTTGAATTGCAGAAAAATCCATATTAGGAAACACTTTCTATCTATTAAGTGAGCTAATAACAGACTGGGCTCTTCGAAAGGCTCTTAAGGATCCTCACTGTCAAACAGAACAAATGAACCCTGGGTCAGGGATGTCTAGATATATACTTCCTGTGGTGTAGACCCTTCCTGTCCTGTGCTTCAACAACTGCGTGTATTAGGCAAAGCTCCTACTGACAGTGAATTTTAGGTGAAATTACCTAACCCCAAAAGTATATGCATTGAACAAATGGCAGCTGAGTTTGGTGTCACATTCCAAAAAGGGTTGCAAGGAACTAGGGCACTGTTTGTTTCCTCACAAGATTACCTCTTCCTTCTACTTACCTATGAACCTTGCACAGAAGATCAGTCATTACTTGCCTCATTAAGGTTCTGCAAGAATTCAATGCTCAGTTCTTTAAAGGATGCTAACAAGGGGGAGAAAACCCAGCACTGCCACACAGGGACTGTGCCCATCAGGTATCTTCTGTACTCTATGTTGATATGTGCCAGGTGGTGGCAGTGGTACCACCAGTGAATATGGACCTGATATGGTGCAAGATACGGAAAGATGAGCATAGTGCACATAAATAGCTTTACATAATTTTCATAGAAGATGTCTCATATGCAAGCCATAAATTTCAGGCCCATAACTGGATTTTTAGCAGAGTTCACTTATACATGGGTTTTGACCTGTTTCCTGATGGCATGAGGAACCACTGAAGAAAAGTTATAGAACTATAGGTAAATTGAGTGAAGTGTAGAAATGAAGTGAAGTAGAGAAGTGTTGACATTTCGGTCCTTCAGATGGTGTGCCTGGTAGATAAGGGTTTCCATCAGATGAAATTGGATTGTGTTTTTTGTGAAATTCAATAGATAGAAAACTGGCAATGATGGTAACCTTTTATTCCCACAGCTTCAAACATGCAAACCACATCTTCTTCCCAGTGTATGTATGGAACATCTGGTCAGTTCCCTTCTCAGGAAAATCTGGAGTCCCATGGCCCACCAAGCAGAGATATGGTGTCATCTTTACCACCAATCAACACTGTCTTCATGGGAGCAGCTGCTGGAGGAACCTGAACTGGGAGAGACATGTCAGTGCCTTAAGCTTACTTTCCAAATCAAGACATTAAGGCTATGATGACAATCCCCTTCAAGTTGGTGGAATAGAAAAGTATTATATATAGGTGTTAAAGGAGCCATTTTAGAGATATTAGCAGCCCTCCACACACAAAAAATAGCTATATTCAGATTGGGTCCTGCTTGTGAGTCTTTCAGAATTGTTCTCACTATTACGGCTTTTCAGGCAGAACTTCAGGGTGAGCAGAAAGAGCCAGTGGTTCTTGCAAGCAAGACTAAGTTGTAAAGAAATGATTACATCTATTCCTAATTTATTAAAAATGCTATTTTAGTCTTTCACTTATATCTTTTTGTATAAAAATGTTTATTTAATATCTGTGTTGCTCATTATTTATTAGGATCACAGAGTAATTGTTTACTTTCTTTTATTTGACAGATTGTCAAATGTATGTATCCTACCTCCTATGGAAATGTTTACAAGGTCAATTTTTACTATTTTAAATGAAACTAAGCCAAATTCTTAAGTTTTTTACTGTTGTGCTCTGGAAAGTCAATTTCAAATGTTTAGTGCCTACTTGTGTAAGTGGAAGTCCTCAGGAAATAAATAAAAGATATTGTGGGGATTGTTTTTCTTTTAAAATAAACCACTTTCTCTTAAAATAAACCCAACAAAATGTGAAAATGTTATAAACTAAGTAATTGCAGTGGCCTGCTACTGTAGCTGGATAACTGAAACAAATGAAACTGTGCCACAAAATGTCAAGGGATTTCAAAATTACTTGTGCTATAAGCCCAAAATTCCTGCTGGTGGAAATCCATGAAAAAAGATGTCCATCAACTTTCATGGGCTTTAGGGCAACTGTGTACATTGAGACCAAAAGTAGTAAAGTTGATGAAAAATATTGCAAGCCTCCAGACCAACTATTATAATAAACCGTTATTTTACAAGTGCCATGAGATTCAGTATGCAAACATGCATTTATGTATGTTTCTGGAGAAACCAGGTGAAGAATATTCACTAATGGTATTAAAGAGGGTGGAGATGAGAACACACAAAACAAGCTTCTTGTTACACTTTCATGAAAGAACAGATGTTATTTTATAAACAGATTGTCCCACCATCAGATTCAAATTTAGATTTTATTCCAGTCTTCTGAATTGTTTGAGGCTATTTCATATTTCCATTCAGTCCATTAAATATATGCTGGATATTGTGGATTAGATAGCAGGGTATTTTTGGTGGAAGAAAATGGGTGATACCACGATGAAGTTTTTATTTTTAATCCTGTATAACTTCCTTTACTGTTTCCTATCATGAGAAGTCTGACTGCAGCAGAAAAGTAATAAGGAGCATTAACTGGGCTAGCTCACAAATAATTCCTGATATGAAATATTTTATGCAGTAATGAAACACCATACTTCAGTAATTGAGATGTAGAAGACTCCAGATCAATTGCTTCCTAATTCAGGGCGAAGTCTTATGTTGCAACCAAAGTTTTGGTTTCAACAAAAATTCCCAATGACATGTAGTGGTAATACAGGCTGCTCAAACAAGTATTTATCGGGCAATGCTTTACATCAAGTAAAGTACTGCAAAAGAGTTCTTTCTTCATGATTATTCAGAACAGCATATATTTTCCCCTTAAATTAGTCCTATAAAAGTCAAGTTCCCTATCTAAGCCAGTCACCTCTGTCGTCAGTGAAGAGACATAGATCCCTCCCATTTGAAGTGAGTCAAGATGGGGAAGGGGAGTACGATGGTAAGGGTTATGTCACTATTGGAAGGGATACGTCACTATCCTGAAATGCTTGACTCCCTCTACTGACACGTGGCATGGCATAAATAATTACTTTGAGCTGGAAACTTCCACATTATTGAATTTATGTGAGAGCAATATGTAGTACTTAGAGGAAGTAGGCAGCCACTAGCAGACAGGATTTTAGTCCATCAGGCCCTACATAAAAAGCACAGCTTGTGGTACATAGTGACTCATGTGCTTTATATGCATCATTTCCAGTAATTTTCTTTTTTTTATGTGAACCGTTTTGCATTATGGGTTTTTTGGGGGGCATAAAGTACTTTATCTGCACTTTATCTGAGATAAGAAACTATTATATCATTAAATGTAGTGATTCTCGTGATGGCTGCAAAACCGAGTTGTATGTATCTCAGTGTTGAAAATTGCAGCTCATTATCAACAGCAAAGAGCAGTAAAAAATATTCTAATATTCAAATAGCCAGTTAAGAGAAATCTCTCATAGTGTTGCAGAACAAAGCAAACCCATAATAATTGTAACTAGCAAAACCAAATAAGAAATTTTCATTTTATGACGATTAGTTCAGTCAAATATATGGTTTGAGGAATTCAGTAAGTTCTGTCTGTGGGAAATGAAATAATTCCTAGCTTTTCTGGATACCCCATGGGAAGATTTTTACCTTTGGTAGCATAGCAGCATTACAGTAAATAATATGAAGAATCAATGGAGTTGCCACTTGGTGGTCTTGTATTACTCAGTTCAGCTGCACTTTTGTGGATGCATTAATATGTTGGTTTTAATATATACATGCCAGAAAATCTGTGATAAAAAATTGTATGTATTGAGTACAATCAGTATCAAAGGAATATTGCCTAAAGAGGAGGGGGGGAAAGTGCTTTGCTTTCTGGGAAGGAAAGATGAAAATGAAATCCTTTTGATCTATTTGCCAGTACCAGTGAATTTGAACTAGTGCTAGAAAAGGCAAAAGAGAGGCGGATGAACAGGGCAAATCTGCTGCCACTTCTAAAGTAAAACTGATTCTAATGCAAACTATATCAATGAAGAAGAATCAATATTGGAGAAGAACAGATTCCCTTGTGTGCCATTGTCCTGTGCCTAGCAAACAACGGGGAAAATTACAGAATTCGTGCTGGAAGAGAAGCACAGTTCTACTTTGAAGACGATTAGGACCATTGCTCTAGACTAAAAATTAGGAACAGAAAGTTTGCCTTCACTTTTAAATGTGTACTGAAAACACAGTGAAATTACTTGTAAAAAGTAAACCTGTGTATCATACTGTCATCCCACAATCCAAATGCATCTTACTGGTCGGATCAGCATCCTGCCAGCTATCTCTGTTGAGTACGTGAGCGGTCGGTGGTCACAGAGAGGAAGGGGAGTTGCAGTGCAGCGGGCAGGGAACCTTATATTTAAGACAATTAGAAGAACACAGATATGCCAGAATGGCAACAGATGTTTCATATGACAGTGCAGTGCTGTTTCCCTCAGTGTGGGATCAGAACTGAGTGGACTTCAGGCTTATGGAGCAAGTGGTCCAAAGAAGAAACAACTACAAAAACACCCACTCATAGAGAACTTAAAGAAAAACTGTAGAGATATTATCACTCTTAGAAGAGTAGATATTTGACACTAAAGGAACTAAATGTCTTAGGAACAGAATCAAAGACCAGGCAGAGAAATGCCAGAATCTGTTGAAGTAAAAGAGTGACAACACAGGCCATTGATGTCATAGCTCTGGACAAAGTTGTACTCCTACAGGCAGGGAGACTCACAGCACCCAATACTACTGCGCTAAAATAAAAGGTGCCATCAAGCTAAACTTTAAATTGTTGAGACTGCTAGTGATTAGATCTAGGTATTGCAGGAGGCCTTACCTGGTTTTGATAACTGGGAAGAGATAGATTAGACTTGGTTTTGGGGCCCATATGCCCCAGGTTGTAAGTAACAGCCTTTTATACTAATAGTTTTGGGCTATGGTCTAATTTGAATCATTAATCTACCTGTAGGGATTGGATTACATTTGATATTAGCTTTGGGGATGGAGTCTGGACAAGGGTGGGCTGGTTGGTATGGGCCTTATGACTCTTACAAATGAGGATGTACAAAACTATACTAAATTGCCAGTCTGAAACAGGTCACAGATCTAGTTTTTACGATGAACTTTGTAGGATTTGGGAATAGCTATAACCGGGCTTACGGGCTTGGGTTCAGGCTAGTATGTTGGATGAACCTGCATCATGTCTGATCTTGGCTTATGGCTCTTGCCAGTTGGGCCCACATGGTATGCTTAATTTAACATAGTTAATTCAGGGAAATTTGCTGCTTTCTTCTTAGGGATGTACTCAGAGTGGAGCTTAAATTGGAGTTAGCTTTGGCATCAGGGTTAACTTCAGGGGTTGGCTCAACATTAACCTGGACCAAGAGTCAATATTGGATTTAGAAGTGGGCATCAAGCTCGGCTTAATGCTGCTGCTTAGAGGGACCCACAAACTATGCTTAGTTCTAGGTAAAACAGAATATAGGGAGACCAATATAGATTAATATTATAGTCAGAATTATAATTAAGATTTACTTGGGCAGGAACTGGTGAAAGTGGATTGTTTCTGCATTTAGCAGGGGTTGTTGAGCTTATATGAAGCCTACTGCCAGACCAGGTTATGATTCCTTCAAGGTCTAGTCTTAAAAGCAGACTTACATTGATTTGAAATTTATATTTGGAAATGAAAGAAGATGAGCCATTTAGGTTATAGGCAGGTCTAGAAGAAACTGAGACTAATTTGAGGTTTTAGATAATGGAGACCATATTGTCAATCATACTTCTGAGGCTGGCACTGAGGAATTTAAAGTCATGGTTGGGGTTTAGGCCAACATGAAGCAATGAATCTGAACTAATTATGGATTTAAGACCTGCAAGGATCTATGCTTATTATTGAAATTAGTAAGAGTCACTGACATAGTCATTAGCTTCAGCTAAAAGTTGGAATAAAAGGATAGGACTAAGTTGGAATAAAAAGCTAGGACTAGGTCATTAATGGTGTGAGCCAGGATCAGTGCATGTCTAAGTAGTCATTAGCTGAAACCTCTCTGCTGGAAGAGATGCATCTTTCAAAGCCTAAGATGAGAATGATATCCTTAATGAAGGACTGTAGGTATCTGTAGCCTCTAGAGAGGTGCTGCGTCATTACTAATGATGAGACCTCAAGTAATCAACATTACTGGGATGGTGAAAGATCAGGAAAGCAGGAGATCCTACCACAAACTATGCTGCTTCCATGGTCACCAGACATTTGCAGCAATTACAAGGCTCAGCAGAATCACTTCTCAGCAGGACCTGAGCCTGCCAACGGAGGCATGAGCAGAAAAAACAGGAGAGAAGTAGGTGGGATCTGAAATGGAAGGAGGTGGAATATCATGCCCATTACATAATTAGTGACACGAAATACCATTTCTCTACATTTTGGGTTCTTTGTTATTTGCACAGTTTTTTCCCATTTAACAATGGCTGCATGTTACAATGCTGCATGGAGCAATGGTTACACAATTGGAAACACGTAAAAGATTATCTTAGTGGCTGAACTAGGAAAATCTACTTCCCTTCCTTTTGGCTTGGTTGATTATTATCCTTGATCAAATAAAGGGCCACATGTTCATACTGCCCTTGTGCCCTGGTTGCTACAGTAAAAAGAGACATACAGTGAAATTGTACATTTAGAGTTTGGTATTATATGCCTTTTTAATTCTTGTCATATTTAGTTTTCTCATATCATTCACTTTTGTTCAGAAGCTGACTTTATTGATTAGTCACCTGTTTCGCATGAAGATACATAGAGAATTTAATTAATTAATTAAAATTGCATGTTTAGAAAATCTCTACTATAGGAAGAAATACCAACTGTATGTAATACAGGGGTGGGCAACAAACAGCCCTTCCTTTTCTCTCTAATATGGTCTTTACCAAGTTTCATCTTCAAGGTATGATCAGCCTTCAAAACCTAGCCCAGCTGTACAGCATCCTCAAACAGCACCTTTACTTTGACTCTACATGTTTTTTCACAGGTAGGTGTGCCATCCACTGACTGATGCGCTGGATCTATCCTCCTCCACACCCACAAAGGCTATGAGTTTCTGACAGACCCTGGCTTTCAGTTCTTGGTAAGTACATTAATTTTGATAGACCACATGGCCAATCTCCAGGCATACTTAAGACAGCAGTTATCCAGCTTCTGGCTCCTGAAAAAGAGCTGATAAATTACTCTAGATGTAACAGTTCTCTTTCCGTTCCATTTCTGAAACTACCAAAATACTCATCGTTGTATAATTAATAGTATGGATAATTTTTAAAGAATTTTAGAAGAGAATATAAAAAGTTGCCTACACTATTAAGTTCCTTCTAAAATTGAAAGGCGAATTTCATTCTAAATGAAGGATAAGTGGAATATTATAGTGAAATTAATTTGTAAAAGAGTAAAATATTGAGGATGAGGCTGAAATGGACTCGGTCCATTGTACTAGGGATGTAACGCTTTGCTTAAATAAATAAATACAAACCAAGCTACAGATTTAAGTTTGATATTGAGCTATTCCAGCTGATCATGGTGTTCGCTCATTTGGAAGAAAATCAGATCTCTGATCCTGCTCCAAAGTTTACATGAAGCAGAACAGTGCCACCAGGAGAAACTAAAGGCATATCTATATAGTTAGCTTGGTTTGCTCCTCTGCTTTGCAAAGTGGTCTTTATCTCCTGGTTATACAGTCCATCCCATATAACTGCTGGAGTACACCCTGGCTTCGCCCTTGAGCCAAGCAGTTCCCTCTGCAGGAAAATAGTATAAATCAAAAGTTTGTCCACTCCAGGGTCCACATGTACTCTACATCATCGATGTGAACCAGATTTTCCTCGCCAGCCCTTCACAGTCTTCCAAGAGTAACCTCGCATGTCTCCTGCTGTCTTCAAGGAGCTGGGAATGAGGTTCATGCTACTTCTGCCACCAGTCAAGGCATGATCTATCTCTGAGAAGTGATATGCCCCAAGTCCTGGACAACTCAGACACAAGAAAAGCTGAACTATTTAGGCCTGGAACTGTGTCCCTCTCTCGTCTACCTCCAGGCAAAAGAGAGTTTGGCAGGTGTCTGTCCCTGAGGGATGCCTTTGCTCAGCAAATCCCTTTGCTTAGCACTTGTTGCTCACATGATTTCCATGTGAAACATGAGCCTCTCCACGTATCCTATGGGGATTCTAGATACCTCAGTTGAGGTTGAGAAGTTTGGTTGGCAACAAGACATGTGGCAGTCCTGCAATTAGTACATGACAAGCTTTAAGTCCCTTCATGGCTGTTGGCTCTGGTAAATCTCAGTGCGGTCTGTGAGGTCAGGGCAAGATGCTTGCCCACCTGCTTGGGCTACTCCGTGAGCCCCAGCACCAGGCTGGCGGTGCCCCTGCAACAGTGCAATCAATGAGAGTTAACACCAACCTCCAAGAAATACTAGTCACTTAGCAGAGCAGATTGAACTGGGCATCACATGGCCTCTCAGCTGAAATTGGATGATGTCCAGAGAGTGTGCGGTGGAAAAGGTGTGTTTAATCAACATCTGGCTATGCATTACATGTCCTGGTGGCTAAGCTGAGAGGTGACCAGAGGGATAAGCTAACAAGTGCCCGAGCACTTTTGAAAATGGAGTTTGGAGTTTAGCTTTATTACCGCTGATGTGTGCAGAGCTTTTGATACATATGAGGATCTAATCCTTAATCCTGTAAGTAATAGAAGATACCTTCTAAAAATATCCAGGCATCTGATTTATAGAAGACTTACTTCTGTAGCAATACTTACCTATCTTCACCCTTGCAATGCTGAACAGAATAACACATGAAAACGTAAAAAACCCATGACACCGCGGGTCCAACATTTGAAGATGCTAGCCTCTGTTCTTTCAGCTTATTGACAATTCAGAAGGTAAGGCAAGGCTTCCACATCTGCATTTAGTTTCTCAAACAGTTCTTCCGAAGTGTTGCGCACTCAGCAGTTCCTGCTGACTGGCATTAACGAAATGGCTTTGCCAGGCAAGTGCATGCTGGAGAGCCACGGAGATACAAACAAAATTCACAGAGTGGGGGTGGGTGTCTGTGGAGGGGGGACCTGGTCTTGCTTCATGTCACTGGCCTACGGCAGCACCGGGTAGAATGCCACACTTTTTCACAACAACTACAGCATGGTACCAGGGTCCTTGTTTAGGAAAGGCAATAAATAGAAACGTGCCATTTCTTTACGAAGGGGATAGAAATCAGTGAAACCCAGTATCATTGATAACGGTGGTTATTGCTGTCAGACGGGATTGAATGAAATGGAATTTAATCCCACCTACAATCATGCTGCATTGATAATTTTCTTTCAGCCTCCAGGAATTTTGAAGAAATCATCATTTTCCGGAGACAGGTTGGGTGGGGCAGGCCATGTAAGACACACCACGGCGTGGCCAGCCCTCTACCCATACGCACAAATGCAGCCTCAGGAGTCCTGGTGTGCTTGCTCTGCTTAACAGCAAAAATCTGCCTCTCTCAAGTACTGCTTTGTCTGCTGTCCCCAAAAAGAGCTTCAGAAGCTACAATGTCAAACAAAGTTGGGCTGAGATCAAAGCATCACACAATGTGTGTGATGGGCACAACTGGATCCGATACTTAGATATGTAGACCACTTTCATCTGTCCTGACAGAAAATTCTTCTTTGTTTGGCAAACTAGAACCCAGGGAAAAAAAGTGAGTTCTGCTCAACACAACTGGGAAGATTTCCTGCCACTTGTGCCTCCCTCTTTTTTCTCAATAATTCAGGTTTATGTGATGAGATGTGAGAGTGCTTTTCTCTCATGCACTGGTCAAAAGAGCTCTGCCGAGCTGACTGCCAGGAAGAAAATGTAAGTGAACACACAAAACTGAGGCAAGATGAAGCAAAATTAAAAGACATTTTTAAGTAAGGGATGCACAAAGATGTTTGAGCTAGTGATTTAAATTCAGAGCGGTAAACCAGAAATGAAGAATCCAGACTTTTGATTAACTTTATATGTGTAAGATAGGACCCCCCCTAATTTATCTGAGCACATGTTCAGCCTGCATTTGGATCTGCTGAAGCTGCAGACCAAGCCAGCCCAGTGAAACGAAACAAAAGATTCTCACACAACTGAGAGAAAGGACAAGATGCTGTTAATTTGTTTTACTGATGCAGAGAAAGACAGCCCAGGTTTTAATACCTAGCAGTATTACCATCATAACTGTTTCAGCTAAGATCGCCTTTTTTGCATTGACTTAGTTACACTGGTGAAAGCCCAGAATTTGGTGTTGCCAAGTGCTAATGCTCATTTTGCTGGGAATGCTGGATCATTATATCCCCGGGATGCTTTGCTAAGGCTTTCTCCACACTGACTTTGTGCAACTTGCAGGAGTAGGCAAACACTGAGTGATTTGTCCAAGATTATACCGGCAGTGGTGCTACCATTTGAGCAGCTTTGAAAACTTCAGATCCAAGGTGTTGGATGTCCTGGTCAGCAAGGAAGACACATAGGTAGGTCAACAAGCACAAATAGCTTCACAAAATCTGCTGCTCTGCCTTCTGCCTTAAGCCCTTCTCCTGTTTGCTCCACCTGAGCACAGAGAACTCTGTGGTTCCCCACATGAGCAAGCCCGCTCGCCAGGCTCTACCCTGGTAGAGCTCAGTCTCCATCCCCTTTCCTTACTTCTCCCAGTGGAAGTCCTGGGCGAGGGTCAAGCAGTTAGTGAGGAAAGAGAGGTGCCCCCCTACAAAGCCCTCTGCTTTGCCCCTGGGACCAGGGGACAGGAGGAGCCAGGAGTGGAAGTCCGACATGCACCTCCCCTCGCAAGGAGCAAAAGCTCCGTGAGCTTTTGCATGTTGTCTTAGAAAAAGGAAATTATCCTCATTTTCCCTTTCTACCTCCATCGTAAGAGGGGCTTTGTGATTAAAAACATGATGATGTTTTGTTCCCGGAGAGGAGGGGTGGAGCGGGGGGTGGGGAAATCGCCCATGTACCATAACAGATGGTTTAAGTACAGTGATTACAAAATCCTGAAGTTAAAATAGTTTAATTACAAAGTCAATACTGCCTCCAACCTCTGCTAAGCCTTTAGTGTAAAAACAACAGACGGTATAGTGCAAATGGTAGGACAATATTTAACCAGAACTTTGCATTAGCTACTGCAGTACAGCTCTCCATCAGGCCTTCAGCAAACGGAAGATCAACTGATTTTCCCAGCTTGTATTTGTTAACCATCTCTGCTTCAGTATCAATGGGTGGCTGTGAGAGAGTCACAAACAAACTTAAGGAAACAAACGGCAATACTATACTGCAAGCTGAGGCTCAGCAAGGTTGTATGTAAAGTCCAATATTGCAAGTATGCAACTGAGACAATTATTAGCACCTTATGAGGAATTAATTCAGAGACAAAAAAGATGAACAGGTAAAGTTATTTATATGTAAAATGAAAATAAAATTTGGTGAAATAAGCAATGTTTTACTTTGGACTATAGATTTTATAGAAAAAAAACCAGGACACGGGAAAGCACAGGGAAAGGAAAATTTGGGGTTGATTTCATAGAATCATAGAATGGTTTGGGTTGGAAGGGACCTCAAAGCCCATCTAGTTCCAACCCCCCTGCCAAGGGCAGGGACACCCTCCACGAGACCACGTTGCCCAAAGCCTCATCCAACCTGGCCTTGAACACTTCCAGGGAGGGGGCCTCCACAACCTCTCTGGGCAACCTGTTCCAGTGCCTCACCACCCTCACAGTAAAGAATTTCTTTCTAACATCTAATCTAAATCGACCCTCCTTCAGCTTAAACCCATTACCCCTTGTCCTGTCACTCCACTCCCTGATAAACAGTCCCTCTCCAGCTTTCCTGTAGGCCCCTTCAGGTACTGGAAGGCTGCAATTAGATCTCCCCGGAGCCTTCTCTTCTCCAGGCTGAACAACCCCAACTCTCTCAGCCTGTCCTCATAGGAGAGGTGCTCCAGCCCTCTGATCAGCTTCGTGGCCCTCCTCTGGACTCTCTCCAACAGCTCCATGCCTCTCCTGTACTGGGGCCCCCAGAGGTGGATGCAGTACTCCAGGTGGGGTCTCACAAGAGCAGAGTAGAGGGGCAGGATCACCTCCCTCGACCTGCTGGTCACGCCTCTCTTGATGCAGCCCAGGACACGGTTGGCTTTCTGGGCTGCAAGCGCACACTGCTGGCTCATGTTGAGCTTCTCATCAATCAATACCCCCAAGTCCTTCTCCTTAGGGCTGCTTTCAATCCATTCCTCGCCCAGCCTATAGTCGTGCTTGGGATTGCGCCAACCCATGTGCAGGACCTTGCACTTGGCCTTGTTGAACTTCATGCGGTTCGCACAGGTCTACCTCTCCAGCCTGTCAAGGTCCCTCTGGATGGCAATCCCTTCCCTCCAACATGTTGACCGCACCACACAGCTTGGTGTTGTCGGCAAATTTGCTGAGAGTGCACTCGATCCCACTGTCCACATTGCTGACAAAGATGTTGAACAGTGCCAGTCCCAGTACTGACCCCTGAGGAACACCACTCGTCACTGTTCTCCACTTGAACATTGAGCTGTTGACCACAACTCTTTGAGTGTGACCATCCAGCCAATTCCTTATCCACCGAGTAGTCCATCCATCAAATCCATGTCTCTCCAATTTAGAGACAAGGATGTTGTGTGGGACAGTGTCCAATGCCTTGCACAAGTCCAGGTAGATGATGTCAGTTGCCCTTCCCTTGTCCGCCAACACTGTAACCCCATCATAGAAGGCCTCCAAGTTTGTCAGGCACGATTTGCCCTTAGTGAAGCCATGTTGGCTGTCACCAATCACCTCCTTATTTTCCATGTCCCTGACCATAGTCTCCAGGAGGGTCTGCTCCGTAATCTTGCCAGGCACAAATGGCACAAATTTGATCTTTCACATGCAGGGAAAGCAGTGACTCTATACGGCATATAGTAGGAATGTCTCACTAAGCTGTTCTCTTGCAGCTGAGAGCATTGTTCTTGGTCTTTACTGAGTGCATATGGATTCTACATATTCTTTAATAGTGACAAACCCTCTCTCCGTTGGCTTGCGTCCCTTATAAGCATCAGCTCAAACATGGAGCCGAAAGAGTGAGAGGAAGTCTGGCTCTGCTTTGTTAACAATATGCTAAAATCTGGTCCCATCTGCTTCCATCATGACACAGCGTAAGATACCCACCATCCATGCTAGGTACGAAACGCTGTGAGGCACTGCTCGGTTACCAAGCTGGATGGGTAAAAGCAGGGTCTGGCAAGCTGGTGACAAGAGATACGGACTCATGAAAGTAAAAGCAAAAGTAGACAAACGGGAGATCATCTTCAACACCTTTCCTCACCACTGACCTTCACTGACCCCTAAGCAAAATCAGAACTTAAAGCAAGAGGGAAAACGGGCTCCAACAGTGACACTCCAATACAAAGGAGTTCTCACAATTCTGTTACACCTTTATAATTTTTTTACAGAGTTTGAGAGATGAAGAGTAACTTTGGGTACCTGAGATCATATTTGCTAAGTCAAATAAGAGGTTCCAGTAGCTGATCTGTTTCCCTGGCGTTCTTAATAAAGAACAGCATTCGGGACAGAGAGCTGCACTGGCTAAAATGGAGGGGAAGGGATACCCGAGTGAATCTAAAGGAAAATCCTCTTTAATCAAGAGGAAAGAGGAAACATTCCTAGGGCCTGATCCTGCAGATTGTGACATATTCCATTCCTGCTTTTATTAAATTAACTTTACATATATGAGTAGATTCATTGACTTTCAATTAAGACTAAGTGCAGGCTGAAGCGCTTCATTTCATTAGCATGGAACTGATCCTCGGTAATAAAAGAAAAAAACGTAATGTTCTGTTGGAAATCATAGCATGACTCTGGCATAGCACTGACCACACAAAAGCAATTTGAATTATTTCTTTATGTGAATAGAAGATATTTGTATTTTTTCCTAGAATATGACAATAAATGGTTTTGTTACTGTCTGTAATAACAAATAGCCCTTTAGAGCATACTGTAGAGGCCTTCTGAATTTCTAGTAATTTCTTTTATTCTCCTACTTGCCTCCCTTTTTTACCCTAAGCATGTTGTTGTAACTAGGCAATCAATCCAAAGAAAGAAGGCACAGTCACGGCATTTAAAAAAATCTTAGCCCAGGGCAGGACCCACAAGTTTGTGTCAGATCTCAGCCTCTCCCCATAGTGCATGTGGGACACAATTGCCGTGTCTGCTCTCAGGATAATTCTGTATTTAAGCCAGTCTCAGCGCCCAGTTCTGGGAGCATGCTTCTTCTCCACCAGGAGAGGAAGTTGGCCCTGGGCCCCCCTTGCCCGGGCAGATACCCTGAGGGAGAAGCTGTGAAGTGAAAGCACCACCTTCTTCTCCTGATCTCCAACGGGAGCTAAGGACCAAGGCTGCCTTCTGTGAGGAGCCGATTCCTACAGGTGTAGGATTCCTACATTAGGTAGATCACATACATAGTGATGCATAGAGGGTTGGTACCTAAAGCCAGCCCTTGTCTCTCCTGCACTGGCACTTTGAAACTGACTCTGTTTCTTTGGCCCAATATCACATTGAGTGTCCACTTTTTGGACAGGGCCTTGTATCCAGAGCAGGGTACGAGAAAACAGGTTGATTAGAGTGATTTCAGCCTAGAGTAGATACAGCTAATCAGAGCCATTCTATGAATATGACAGTTCAGCTGGGAATTTTGGCCATCATCATTGCTGGGTAGGCACATTACCAGGAAAGGCATGCTAACATAGCAGCTACAGTATTTTTCAAGAAACACAACTCTTTGGAAGAAGGTGGTCCTGGTGATCAATTATAATAGTGCTATTAAGCCAGGCTACCTGACAATAGCTGTTTCACACGAGGCACCTTCAGGATAACCTCTGTGGGCCAGCTAGAAACCATGGCATCCAAATTCTGCCTTTCTCTGCCACACTAAATGTTGATTTCAGTAGGGATTTCATGAGTAGATCAGGCAGAATTTGGTCCTAATGACTGGAGTCTTGACTTCACACACTCACAGGAGACTATTCCTGCAGCAATAATTCTTCGTGGGAGCTCTGCACTCTGAAGACAACTGATTTCACTCTGAATTCATTGGCAACACTTTGGGTATGTACTGCCGGCACAAGGACTATCAGTGCCATCATCGCTGTTGTTGGTGCTCTCCAAGCACTTGGTGACGCTGCCTGGGATTACGGCCCTGCTGTGCTGGCAGCTCCTGGGGCGCAGGAAGGAGGAGGAGGAGGAGGAGGAGGAGGAGGAGGAGGAAGACAAGTGGTCACCACCCAAGGCTCACCCTCTGAAAGTTTGGAGGTGAAATGGCAGCACGGGCTTGTTCAAGGCCTCACCGAAAGCAGGGGATCTGAGAGCAGCCTGAAAGATACCTGTGCATTAGAAAACAAAATACATCTTTAATAGAGGAAGATATGTTTAAAAAAGTGAAGCAGTGGAAAACCTGGTGTTGTAGACCTGACCTTTTTTTCCTCCCAACAAACATTTACCCAGGGTTGTCTCATGACTGGTCAACTTCTGTAATCCATTAGAAAGTGATGCTGTTGCATGACATAATCAAACACCAAATGCAGCAGAAAGGCCATAACTATATCTAAAAAGCCTTTGCTTTGTCAAAACCTTTCACTAATGCTGGCAACAAAATTATTGAGGTCTATAATGAGCTGATCTCTTGTCAAATGAGCCTTCTTATGAGCAGTGTTAAACTTTATATCTGGTTTTAAATTAAACACTTTGGGTTTATTAATGTTTCCTTTCCTCTCCAAATTTCTTCGTTGAGAAGAGGTGCCAGAGGAAATGTACTAGCAACAGTAGGATGTGAAGTATAGTTTAGAATGCATTAAACATATGTTGATGGGGCCATTAGCAGAGTTTATAGATACCACCACCTGTCTCTTATTCCACTTGCCATTACTTTAGTGAGAGAAAACATACTGTAAGAGAGGTGGTATGCTACCATTAAATCTTTACTGCTGTATTAGAAGGAACAGAGTAGCAAATTCATGCCTTATTACTAAAAAGATTTTCCAATAATGTCTGACTTACTGAGATAAATAAACCTGAATAAATAAGGGAGGTAGGGGCTAAAGAATAAATATCACTCTGGTTTTGGATGCAAGAGAGCCACTCAATATCCGAGAGGGAAATACTTTGTTATTATAAATGTACAGCGGGGTGGTTAACGTTTCACTTGTTTGTTTCAAGCTAGCAAGCGTGTCCCTTAAATCGTTATTGCAAGATGCACTCTTAGACCTACCAAACGTAGGTAGGGTTTGCTGCCTTCAGGCAATACAAACGAAACGAAACGAAACGAAACGAAATGAAATATAAAATAAAATAAAATAAAATAAAATAAAATAAAATAAAATAAAATAAAATAAAATAAAGTAAAATAAATAAAAATTAAGGTAGTCGCAGGCCGCCGGAGCAGGCGATACTGCCTCGGCCCTGGGGCGCCCCCTGGCGGGCTCAGCGCAACGCTGGCGGCCCCCGGCGGGCGCTGGGCGGGGCGCGGATCGCGGGGCGGGGCGAGGGGCGGGGCGAGGGGCGGGGCTCTCGGGGCCGCGCAGCCGGCGCCGCGGAGGCTCGGCCGGAGGGGCGGGGGGCGGGGGCGGTCTGACGGCCGCGGCGGTGTTTCTAAGGGAAACCCGAAAAGCGCTTTTGGCGTCACGGGAAAAAGGGACGAAGCAGCGCGGTTGCTCCACGCAAGGGAAAGGAGGAGGGCAAGTGGCAGGGAGGCGGCTGGTGCCCCACGAGGGAAAAGAGAAAGATGGAAGCCGCAGTGCTGAGGCGGGGAGAGGGGAGGCGATCAGGCAAAGACCCGCAGGGCTCAGAGGTGTCCCTCGGACGTGGGCGAATGGTGAGTGCATCAAAAAAGGTGGGTTTGGACATGTCAAAAAAAAAGCCTCCCTAAAAATCTCGGCTGAATTTCCCAAAAACTTAAATTCAGAAATTTTCCTCGCCTGCCCAGAACGGGCAGAGCCTTTGCCCGGCCCGTCCTGCGCCAGCCGGGGCAGAGCCGGGAGCGCCCTGAGCAGGGGCGTCCGGCAGCTCCGCTCCTGCCCCCGGGCCAGCCTCGCTGCACGCTGCTCACGGCTGTCCCCCGCAAAAACACTCGGGTCAGACAGAGCAGGCGGGAGGAAAGGGACCTCGCGTTCCTCGCAGAGCGGGCACCGGCACGGGCGGAGGTCAGAGGCCGTTTGCTGTCCGTCCTGGAAAGGAGAAGGGAAAAGGTTGGTAGCCTTGGTCTCGGCCAGCATGCAGCAGGGGAAGGCTCAGATTTGATCAGGAGATGGCAGCACAGTCCTGGAAAGCTGGAAAAACTGCCCCACACACGCTCCCTGGTAGCAAAATCCCAGGAGGCTCAGGGAAGCGAAGCACCCCTGTGTCCACAGCAAGAAGAATTTAAGAGGGAAAAGCATGTACGTGTCCAGTATTTCAACTGAATTGCAAAGAACTCAGATAACTGAAATTGCTGCTGTGCATCACGGGAGTCCTTAAGCATGACGCTGACAGCACACCCTTCTCCAAAATGTGGCAACATCCCACCATAAAAAAAAAAAAAAGGGCCAGAGATACCACTGCAGACTTCATTGCTTCAGTGCTGCTACTGGTTCATATGGAAGCATGCATATATCACCAACAGAACCATAAAACTTCATAATAGAAGATAAAACCGTAAAATTTATCTTCCCTGTTTTCCAGTATTTGTTTTAAATGGGTGAAAAAGCAGATTTAAAAGTCTTCTGATGCAGTTTTGCTATAGTCTTTGCTTATTTCATTTAAAAAAAAAAAAACAAACCTGTAGAGAACATAAAGTACCTGTAGCAAGCCTGTTGCTAAGTCAAACAAACCTGAGCAAAACTAAAGTCGCTACAGCCAGGGTGTTTCTGACTTACTTCTCAATAGGCTTTCAGTCGGGAGCTGCAGGCGGAGGTATTATTTTCAAGCCGTGTGTTTTGCTTCTCTCCTGTCCCAGACTCTAGGCTTGGTCAATCCATGGTTGCGGAATTCCCACAGACCCGCAGACGTTGCCAGGAAAAAACCTTCCAATTCATTAGGTGGTGCTGAAAGACTTTGCTGGAAGTGCCGTCCTGTTGACCCTGTCAGCATTTTCTAGAGCTGGTCCACCTGAGAGCTTAATGAGGGGAGGTGCTACTAGAAAAGCTGTTTGGAGTTCGTTTGGCACCAACTCTGGCACTTTAGCCAGATTCAAGATCTTTTGGTATTCAAGACCTCTTGGTATTCGCTGAATATACAAATCAGTGCACTTAGCCCCTTTTTTTGCTCTCCAACATATTCATATATCCATCTCATTTTTTGACACTTTATTTAGTATTGGAAACATTCAAAGAGCGTAACAAATGGAAATTTAGGGTTTAGCCAGATTGTATCAATTGTTGGTATTGGAACATCAATGGAGCTCAAACACGTTTCATTTGGCAGGACAACTTCACAAAAGCATTTGATGTTGAATCACAAGCTATTTTCAAGGTTCATACACAGAAAAGGGTTCAAATACAAGCAAATTAGAGCCCCAGTATTACTGAAATATGTTCTCGTTTCCTTTCCACTTGCCAACTATTTAACCTGGTCAGGAGACAAATTCACGTGGGATTAATTCTATGGAGCCAACCTCAGATTCCTCCTGGGTTTCCTTGAAATGAGGTATCCTTCGCTTCCTATCCTGCACGGTTTTGTAATGCAGCTGCACATTGTTGAAAAACTGCCACAATTCATGGCGGGGTGGCTGGACTTCAGCAATGAGAGAAGTTATTTGGAATACATATATCTATATTTGCATGCTTGTGAAGCTTACGTGTCTGGCTTGTTAATCTCTAGGAAGCTCCTTGATGGACAACGCCATGATACGCAGTGGATGGCAGTTAAGCCATGAACCTGAGTAAAGAGAGGCTGATCCTCAGCCCTGTGAACTCCAAAGGAACTTTAGAGTATTTTTGTAATTCAGAAGACTCCTATATAGAGCAGAAAAATGTGTAGAAGATGAAGAGGTGGTGAAAAATCCTCTCCACAGCCAGTGACCCCTGCGTGCCGTGTAGTGTAGGGATCACCTCTTAGAGCCAGGTGGCCTCGGGGGTCTCCTTCTCTTTGCACAGTGCACCAGTGAGAGGTTGGACCGTGAGGAGCCGGCTGAAGGCAGCTCCTGCCACCACTCCTGCTCCGTGCCTGTGGGTATGCCCAGGCCACGCACTGGTGGGCACAGCGGGGAGCACGCTGGGCTGGCGTTACAGTCATTCTTCCAAGGTTTTAGACTTGCTTGCCTCCTTCTTTCTTCTGCCATGTGATAGAGAGGGAGCATTTTGCCTGGTAGTATAAACACTTTCTGTTTTGGAGCGGGATGACAAAAGGGAAGGAGAAGCAGAGATTGTGGCTGTAATCTCAGTGCTCCAGTCTTTCCCGGGAGCTGGGGCACGTGCCTGCACAGGTACCTCAGGAGGATGGGACTCAGTGACTGCAAAGGGCTCAGCAGAGCCTGAATGACTTTTGCTCCTGCACATAAAGGCATGATGACTGGGAGAGGGAAGAGCTGGGGCTCATTCAGATCCATGCTGGATTAACTAAACACCTGTAGCTGCAAACCAAACTCACAGCCCACCTAGGCTACAACATGGGAACATGAGCAACAGATTTGCTTAGCAGACAGCTAATTGGGAACTGAAAAAAACCTCTCCTTGCAGCACATAGTGGCTGGCACAGAAATGTGCTCATCTGTGCTCGTTTGATCCTTAAAGAAATGTCTCGTTGCCTCCCAGATGCACCCGTTCTGTAATCACTTTTGGTGTCCCTGTGCCTACACAGGTCCTGAGAAAACCATGGAGCAGAAGCCCACGCTTTTTCCGTCTTTTCATTTAAACCCAAACAATGTGTCCAGGAGCATTTTTAAGCTGACATGATGGACTTCTCCTCCAAAAGGCCGGAAGGAGGTGGGTACAAAAAGCCTGATAACACTCCTGACCGTACCCCCTCTCCACAGTGCCGGATGCAGAGCAGACCCTTTGCACGGCGCTGGGTTGGTCCCCGGGCCGGGGCAGCGACTGCGTAGCCTTGCTAGCCATCGGCACGGAAGCTGGGAATGGAAAACAATTTCGACATTGGCAGCCTGGAGTCCTGCCCTTCTCAAACACATTTGATGTTCATACATGGTCTCTTGGCTGCTGCTGCTGGGGACCATCTGTTGGGATGGCTTCGTGCCTGATCAAATGGTGGTATGCCAGTTTCACTGGGACGTGAAATAGATGCCAAACAAAACTCGTCTGGTTTTACTTCTATTACTTTGAATTCAAAGCACATGCTAATACTAATCCCCCTTTTAACACTGTTGTTGTGCCAGTTAAACCTTCATTTTTTCCCATTATCTGCCAGATTTCTACCACGTATTTAGGCGCTTAACGAAATCCAGCAGAAATCGTCGCTGTTGATTTCACACAAACAGGGCACTGTTTGCAAGGGTTTGGTGAGAGGTGTTAGCGCTAACGACAGAGGTGAATGTGTGAGAGTTTCCTATACACGTAACACAGGATCCTTGAAGGAGCTGGAGTAGGACATTTCTTTAAAAATTGCTCCTGAAACCACATCCAACTATCATAGAATTTTCTCCTCGATGAAAATGTGACTTGTCAGTTTAAAAATGCTATGGAAAACTAGGCACAGTTTTTTAAAAAAAACCCTCTGTCAAATGTGCAAAGGCATTGAGCATTATGAGAATACTAACGTGAGATGCTTGACAGACATTTTCTTTTCAAGGCACTATGAGTTCACCATAGCTCCGACTCTGATCTATAGTAAAATCTTCCGTGCTGTGGCTGGCTTTGCCGTCTGGGTTTATATGACTAACTCCCTGTGAATGTTCCACATTCAGAGAAGTGTGTTCCTGACCTCAGCCAAGATGAATATTATTGTCAAAACTGCCATCATTACAGCTACTGTGGGTTTTCAGATTCCTCTAGTGTTTGTGGGGAAAATCCATTGCTACAGATGTTCCCTTGGATGATGGATTTTCTCCTCTAGTCCCATAGCAGGTCAGGAAAGCCTAAGGGAGCATCCCCTGATGGGCTTCCCTTTGCTCTCTGTCCTTCTTCTGCTGTGCAATGCTAAGAGGTCGGGTATCTAGAACACCTCCTGCCACCTCCTCCTCTTCCTCCCTCTTCCTCCAAGGGGGGAAAGGACAAAGCCTCTGTGCTGGCCTCCCCTGGCCGGACCCCCGCTGTCTGCAGAGTGGGCAGGATCCAGATGTGCCAACTGAGGTTTGAGGTTCCTGGTTTTAGGAAGGGCTGGGATTTGACTACTCGGTCAAATGTTTAATTCCTCAGCTTCTGGATTCAGAACGATTTCAAGCACTTCATTTTGTTGATGCAACAGATTCCGGTGTAATTATCATTTAATAACCTTAATTAACTTTTTTAACACCTTGCTTACATTGCCTTCTTGTATATTCCTAAAGTAAAAGTTACTATGGAAAAAAAGTTAAGGAAAGTTGGGGAATGTGAAAGTTAGTTTCTGTTTGGTTTAGCATTGTACTACCAAAAAAAAAAGAGAGAGAGAATTATTTGAATCTCCCAAGTAAATATGGCAGGGCCAGGAGCATAGGCCAGTCGGTGGCATGTGGACTGGCCATAAAATTAAAAATAAACTTAAGAGTAAATGTGCAGCTAAATGCAGACTGTGGGGATAGGATGTGAACTTCAGCTATTTCCTGGAGCTAGTGCGGTTCCAAAGTTTAACAGCTTTAGCCTTTGGAGACCCGGAGGCGTGCATACTTGTTTTCAGTTTCTCCTCCTTTCATCTCCCCCCCACTTGGAGCCCTACCACCTCCCAGCTGCCCTGCTCGATCCATCTCTCCCTGCAGAAGGGCACTCCTCTCGCCCTCGGACAAACGAACGTCCCACATGGCTCTCGGGGCAGAGCATCAGCGCTCAGCAGCAGTGCCTCCCTTACCGTCCTCTTGTGCTCCGGCAGGATTTGGGGGCAGATTCCCATGCTGCCCTCCAGGCTCACCGGTCTGGAGAGGATTAACTGCTACCTGCCGAGTACCATCCAGGGAGATGAGCGACTGCCAGCTGCTCTCTGGGCATGTTGAGTCACGCCTAATAATTAAGCTCTTTTTATGACGAGTTTCAGTCTTGAAGTTTCTTTTTTTTATGAGATTTTTTTTAGTTGTTAAAACAACCATAGATGTAATGGCGAAGGGTTAATGGAAGAGCTAAGACATCCTTATCTCACAGGGGCTGTATGATAGCAAAGAGATATTTTCAGGCATAAATTTGTTATTAGGGGATGTACTACAAAGCTCGAATTTATCTCACTAAGCCTAGCTTGAACTTTGTCTTCTTTTTGCTTGTAATCCTCGTGCCTACATAGACTCAAGGCCAAATTCAATTTAGGAACATGTTTTTAAAGCGTATCTTGACATGTCTCTCATTTATGGTAAAACTTTAATGTCATGTTCATTTCTCCTAATACCGTATGATAGTTTTCTTTGTTAAAATAGAAATGCATGTAAAAACAAATTCTAGTGCAACTCCTTGAATGCGTTGAGAAATCCTCATGAATGGTTTTTCATCATTCAAATTACATTGTTCCAGTAGCGCCAATCTCCTAACCCAAATCTCCAAGACCTGTACATCTCCCACTTCTCCCTGTTTGTCAGTGGCACTCAGCAAGGTCCTTTCCATTAAAAGCTTTTCTTCCTTGTCACCTGCTGAAATCCTCCAATTGCACGGTAACAGACAAAATAGCAGAATAGATAAATAGCAGAAGAAAACTGGGGCACATTTTCATGAACTTTCAAGAAGTTTGTTTACAGTTCTGAAATGTATAGGAGGAGGATGAGCAAAGATGTGTACACATAAACCTTATTCATTCTAGTTCTTGATTTTGCTAAGAGGAAAATGTGTTGAATAGAGTTGGAGAATGGAAGAACAACGTAAAATGCAAACATGACAGCGGAGGCTTTCTTATAGCAGGCAGAGAGAAAGAAAAAAAACACTATTGGAGAGAACAGAATTATGGACTTTGGATTTCTACATGCAGATACCTGTGCTTGGATTATCTGTGCTACAACCACAGGTGTGATGAGATGCACACTATTTTTACTGTCTTTCAAGGTAAATTCAATACACGCTTTCACCTAACAGTGCCCCTAATTGACAACACAGTTAAATTTATCATAACGTAAAATCCATAGTAACATATGTTCCTTTCATAGTCTTTTGTTTCACTCCTCCTCCCACACCAAAAAGAAACATTATCAAGAAAGGAATGATAACAGGAAATAAACACTTAGCCATAATCCCTCTTCAAAAATGTTCATAGCATTCCCACCTCCTTAAAATCTTTCCTGAAATGAATCCTAAGAAAATCCATTATGCATCCCTGCATGAACATTAGGTGTGCAGTTACCATGCAGCAGGTAATGAACTGTAGGTTAAAGTTCCCATGGCACAGCAGGGTGAGTTAAAGACACTATGGCAACCTTAATACACAACATTTTCTATCTGAGTGCTTATAATTAGTTCCCTATTAATTTACAGGTGAACAAACTTTTACTATGTATATGTATATGTATATTCACCTCACACATGTGTGATGTTTGGGCTTTCTTCTTTCACACAGAATACGTTAGCAAAGTGCTGTTGTAACTAAATAAACGTTTCTTTGTGCCAAAACTTTGGTGCTACATAATTGTAATTTATAAAAAATATATCGGCCATTGCAAAAGGCTGAATTCTGGGTAGCAACAAGCAACGTCTTCCAGAGCTGAAACCTCAGCGGACAAGAGCTACAAAGAGGCAGAAGAGAACTTAATATGCTCTTGTAATAGTATTTTATTTAACCATAAACCCTTAAGGTCCCATTAAGAACTGGGGTGATATATGAAAAAAATGGTGCCTGCTTTCTGTGGCTTGCAATCCACCTCTGTACCAATTTTCCATACACACTAGCATCCAATAGTATTTTATTACAAATGTGGTAAATAGCCTACTCTCACAGCAGATACAAAAAAAATCTGGTATATATGGTATTTGTAAGTGTTCCTAAGAATTCTACTTACTGGAAGGGTTTTTTGGTTCCCCCAAAATAATTTCCTCTCTGTGCTGTAAGTCAGGGAAGACAGAGAAGTCAGAGGCTCACACAAGGAACTTGGGAGAGGAAAACACCAGATTTCGGTTTCTCCTTTTCTTTTTCTCTGGCAATGAAGACTTAATTGCAGACAGATTTTTCCATATGATGCCTTTATTTTTGCATAACTTTTCATGCAGCTATGCTACCACTGACCCCTTCAGGTCCATCGCTGCTTTGAGCTTACGAAACTATCAATCCTGTAAACGATCTACCAAACTGACGCCTGTAAGGGGAAAATCCCTCAGCGTGCTTAAGCCCATGTGGTAGTAAGTGAAGCAGTTCTCAAAACAAAGGGGCTAGAGGTAATCCTATATTTGGACTACTGATCGGAGTTTCATCACATGAAGTAACCCTTCATCAGTACAATCAGTCTTCAAAATGTTTCAACAGCTGGGGCTAGTTGTCACTTCCAGAAGAACATTATCACCTGTTAAGGAAATAGGACATTTGGGAACACGCTTCGCTAGCAATTCAGGGAGATCTTTCTTCCCAGAACTGAAGGGGGGGGGGGAAAGAGTGCGATTTTTTTGAGCTATATCATCCAGTGTGCAAAACCTAGAAGAAAAAGTATTTTGTAAGTGAATTGTTTGAGGAAGCGTTCCTCTGAAGTGATCTTTTCTGTTACAGTGCTTTCATGAGCAGCCTGTGAAAATAGCAGCTTTGCCGAGCGTGTTAATAACACTGGTTTGTACATTGCAACTGTTTCATGGGTCACCAGCGAAGATGGAGTTCATTAAAAGATAATTTAAGTTCTTCGACAGTCTGAGTTATACTGGGGGAAATCCAATGTAAGCCAATGACTTCAGGTTATCAATTAAAAAATAAAAGTTTTTGAATAAACTTAACTCTGCCTCATTGTACACAGTCTGAAGTACATTGCGACACAGCCTTGAAGTACATCACCCTGTGCTGCTACACCCCCACCCCAACATGGGTTTCAGCTGATTCTGATGGGATGATGAAGGGACATTTAAAATACCCAATTTTTTACATAGTCTTCAATGCATGACCTTTTTCACAGTATACAGCAAATGACAGTACCCCAGCACAGCATTCATGTCATTCATGGTCAAGAAACCTTAATTATTTAGCCTTTGTAGGCATCTTGCTCTCCTTCCTCCAGAGGGCAATTCACCTGACCTATTTTAGACAACTGCTCAGGGTGAGATGTGTCTCTTGATTTAGAGACCTGCATTTCATGTGAAATGATTGAGTTAGTACCTTCAGCTTCCAGATCAAACACTGAAGTGGTCTAGGATGATCAACTCACTCCTTTTCTTTTTTTTTTTTTTTTTTCAAGATCTTCCAAGTTCCTTGTCTCAAAACCCACAGTCTCCTGAGCATTATTTCTGAGAGTTTAGGGCTATTGCTAAAGTTATGAGGTTCAGTGAAGAAGTTAAATGGGTGAAAAGAAGATACCAGACTTGAAGAAGAGAGCTAATTAAATGATCCAGTGATGTTTTCTGAACACTAATACATGCTGTCATTTATTCTCAAACCTGAATTACTTGTCATAGCTTACTACTTTGGTAAAAATGATGCCCAGTTCTTCGGGCCAACATTACAATTCCTGATTAAAACATCTTCAAGTGCAGGATGGGATCAGCACTCACACCCAGATCTGGGCCCAAGTGCGCTATGTATGGCCGCTCACACTAAAAATGAACTGAATTTCTGAATTCCTTCAACTGAAGTCACTCCAGAGTTTGTTCACTTCTTTAACTGAGTTAAAACAAATTTTTTAGTCTGACTATTGGTTGACATTTATTTTTTCTCCTTAATTGTCTAACCATTGAACTGTGGTAATACAACAACTGTATGACAGGGTTTTCTTTAATCACACACATTTTTCAGGCACTATTCAGGGAAAGAGGAAGAATGTCTTGTTATGGTACATGAATTTTGGGTGTCTCCTTCTTGCTCTGCCAGAGGCTTCCTGGGGAGACCGCCTGAAGTCCCTCAGAGTCATCTGTACCAAAGTGCAGTCCCCAGTTGGGACTTTGTCTCCTCTGTGCTTTCTTGGTCCCGGGAAAGGGACAGGCACGTCCCCAAGGGTGAGCCCAGCCTGCGGCAGGCTGACTCTCCCCTTGGAGGATGCTCTTCTCTCAAGCTCTGTGCGACTCAGCTTCCTATGTGTAAATACGAGTAGGGATCCTCCCCTTCCAGTTAGCCTGGAAGTTCATAATTACAAAGACTGTTCCTGCCAGAGTTATTCTTTGCATCTATACCGGGTCTCTGTGGTACATCTGTGTTATAGTACTCGTTAATTTTGTATTATACATAGTTAGCAATATTGTCTATTAGCACTTGTATTAAAATGTTTGTGCAATGTTTCCTCTTTCCACTCATTTACCTTTTACACCAAGAGGTAAATAGCATTGCTTTTTTTTCACATATTTGTCCTTCAGCTAATCTAATTTTTTAGTGCTATGAGCTAGAAAATGTGGGGAAGTGCCATGTGATTCAGCAGTGAGAGTATATTCTGATCTGTATGGTGGGTGATGGATCATAAACCCACTTGCCTCCAGCACATGCCTCCCAACCTGAGGGGAGCCGCAGGCTCTGGAGCGGTGCACACCGACTCCGCCATCAGGCATTGCAAGCATTACTCTCATCAGTGGTAAATATCTGGGAAATCTCTCTGTATTTTTGGCACCGTAAATCATATGCTCAGCTATAACTTAGAGATAAATTATGGTGCATTCAGCTGCCATTAGTTTCAAATTAGCAGTGTCATTTAGATTTCTTTTTGTATAAATATTATTAAAGCTACAGATTCCAAAAGTTAGGACGTATATTAACAGAGTGTGCTCACTAATCCTGGGAAGATCATGCCTCCTGTTCCATGGGATTTAGGCTTGTCTCCGATTCAAACAGATTTGTGGTGTGAAATGTTAAACGGTGCTGCTGGTGACTAGTTACTCACAAAGGCCAATGCCGATACCTCATTTTTCTTGTCCTCGCACACTCTCAATTGCACTGGAAACTGCTCCTTTGAAAACAAAGCAACAAGTGAAAAAAGCCACGGTGTTTTCTTCCATGGTTAGCCGCCAGGAGTTGGCAGAATAAAAAACCTGGACTGAGAAATGAAGATTTTTTCTGTTCTCGCCCCTCGCCATACCGCAGGGGACTCATGACCTGCAGTACGCGCGGGTGGATTCAGACGTAACCCAGCTCGTTGTGCCCTTCACCCTGAGCTGCTTGCTGCAGCCTGTGAGGCAGGACTAGCGCGGAGCCAAGTGACAGGATGCTGACACCGCTTTCTGGTGGCCACCGTCAAAAAAACATTTAATTTATACGCTTTGCCATATGCGTACAGCGAGTTCCTTTGGCCCCCGTCAAGACTCTGGAACGGAGAGCCAAGTCATGTCCCTTGGCTTTGCTCATCCTTGGCAGATGTTCAAGCTTTCGGCTTGCCTTGGAGTAGATGACATTCACGTACAGCTATCCTTTCTAAACGTTCAGCCTTCAGAAGATAGTTAGTGGTCTCTGCTACGTTAGAGTGGTCCTGTTTGAAGGTGCTGGGTTTGAGGCCTGAGCACTTTTCATCCTTATAGAGAGTGTCACATAACTGGGGATGGCTACGGGTCCTGCAGTGCATCAGATTGAATGGAAACATTTTTCTCATAATCAGACTTTTCTGAATTACTTTTTTTTTTTTCTTAAGAATGAGAGAGACAACTTAATGCTTTCAAAAAGAACTAGTAATGTTGATTTGTGCTAGATAAAATTCTTCTTCAAGATGTAAACGATCAGATGTTGACAGTCATTCCTCTCAGGTACCAAGCCAGCCAGATATGTCAGCAGATGTATCCCTGTTAGCGCTAAACTGAGACGGAGGCAACAGATGCTACCTCTCAGCAGGGCTTATTAGACCATGCTCAACAGCATGCTGACATAGTTACGTGGTATCCCAACTTCTTCTGGCCTGCAACTGCTTAGCTTATCGCAAAGGCAGAGGAGCAGGCAACTGCACAAAGCCTGGCAGACATGCCTTCACTCTGACGCACTGGGTTTGTGGAAGACTTTTAAAAGCATCAGGGGGAGCTGAAAGCTCTCTTGTCCTTTGCACTTTTGAAAAGTCTCCCTCTTGATTAGTACACCGATCCCTACGCTGTGGCTCTCAAGCCACCTGTGTAGCAGATGACATATTTGTACTGTAGACGGGCTGTTGTGGTTGCACACGCGCGCTGGCTATGGACCAAGTACATGCACTGGACATCCGGAGATCTTTTACGTAGAGAGGTAGTCATACTATTCAACCAGGAACGAACAGCTATCAGAAGTAAATTGAATGAAAGCTGCACTTTCATCCACCACCTCCCTTCCTGTGCCCCCCCCAGGCTTGTTGTCTGCCCCTTTATGTTGGTGCTGACACTAATAGTGCTTTGCATATGTAGGCAGCATATAGTGTCTTGTGGGTACCTGCCATGGTTTTCAATGCACAAATGATAAATTATTGTTTCAGTTTTTAATTCAAAGCAATTTTTAAAATTTATTATTTTAGTCAAGTCTCATCTTGCAGCAGTGACTGCCCAAAGAGCTGCCTTGCATCAAACTGTTCAATAATATTATGACACACATAATCTGAAACCAAAACAAAGATGTTGTGTATATTTTACCTGGTAATGATTGATAGTTTTAACTGTCTTCAGCATTTTATGGAATGGCAGTTTAAGTAATTCAGAATACAAAGGAGGTAGTTTCAGTACTTTTTTGGATACTTGATCATATTCAGCAACTTGTACATTTTATTTTTTAAAAACGTCTGGGTTTTATGGTTTCAGAACAAATCTGCTAAACACATATCTGTGTTGCTTTGTTTAAAATTACAGCTAGCAAGCTGGAAATACGTTTCAACTGACCAGTCTTATGGGAAACTAACTCTGGGATCCAAGTGCTGGCAATGCAATCGCGACTGTCATTGCAACTGCCTCAGGTGACACCTGAGTGACAGGGCTAGACAAGATGAAAAAAAAATCTCTTAAAATTATCTATCTTCTTCCAACCATTTCTGGACTATTCTTGACCAGTGACTGGTCCTGTTTGAAATACACCATTTGAAGAGTCTGCCTGTGAAGACTATTCCAGAGACTAACAGATGCACTTTTCCATAAAGTTTATTTTTTCCAGTCTAGTCTTTCCCCCGTATTAATTTTTTTCAGTTACTCCAAGGCTCTAGTAAGCTGCCAGAGAAAATAATAGCACAAGTTCTGCAAGATCGAGAATGAAGAACTGAAGAATAGGACATGGGGAGAGCTACTGGAGCTACTACTTGTAGAAGGACTAAGTAAAGGAAAAATTTTGTGAAGCCAGCAGCCAAATGTGCCATACTTATCATTCTGTCACCTTTTCTTTGCGAGTCATGAGTTGTTTTCTTTCTAGAGCTTTGTTTACCTCAACAAAGAGAACAAGCAGAAGGTCTGGGATAATTTGACTCACAGAGCAGTAAGATATTTTCATACAGGATTTCCCTGTGTCAGTGGGCATCGAGGCAATCAAGACCCAGCTGCAGTTAGCTGCCAAGTCAAGCTTTTGGACAGAAATGACCACTCAGCTCTATCAGTGGTTGTGTCTACAGGGACAATGACTAGCCAAGGCTTGGACCACCTCATCATGCCTTGCTCGCCTGAATGCCAGTCTCAGAAACCAGCTTATTCTTATCCCAGACTCATTCTTTCAAGGTTTATTTCTTTCCTGGGTGCACGTCATGTCAAAATACTCTGTTTACTTTGGAGTCTTTGAACTTTTACAAGATTAATAAAATAGTAAAGGAAAGGCAGGAAAAATAGTTTCTTTATACACTAAAATACCACAAACCACCTGAATGAATTTGATGAACAACAAGATGTTAGATTAGCTGTACTTACTCCTGCAGGTCAGGTGCAATCATTTAAAGGCACATCTTTATAGACCCAGTCTTTGGTTTTAGCCCATCCACCAAATCCCATCTGTTGGATAAACTTTTAAGACACATATGATGACTTCCAAAATGAGTAGTCTGGGCAAAAGCCTAACTGTTGAGATAGCAAATGTAGCATTCCTCAAACTTATGAAAACATGGCATCTAAAGGCAGATGAAATGACAGTGACCTGAGGGTGACGGAAGCTTGTGAGCTGTATCCAAAACCATGAACTATAGCCCTGCCCCTGAATGAACTGGAATATTTCAGCCTACAGCAAGTCAAGGTTCAAGCACCACTGGCCTTTGGGACCTCTGTTCAGTCCTTGTTCAGATCCAAATGCAGAAGCTTTGGACTGGTCTTTTGACTCTACTGCTGAATTTCACTGGCACCTAAGTCTTCCCATCTCTTCAGCTGTGGGCTTTCCCCAAAACATTCACCAGCATTGATATTTCCCTTGTGAAAAATGGGAATGAGAGAGAAAAGTTAACTCTTGCAATAACTCAAACCCTCTCCTGGGTGTCTGGAAGGGAGTGCTCGAGAATCCAAACTTTTGCAATCCTTTTTTGTTAGCCTTGGAGTATGCAAGGTTTTGCAAAATCTGTTCTGCAAAATGGTTAGCAAGAGGTGAAAGGAAATCACTAGGGAAAAAAGAAAGGTGTAAAGTACAAACAGAGCCAGATCAGAAAAAAATTTCTTGAATCTAGGAAACTCTGAATTCTTCCATCGAAGAGGGAAAAAGCAAATCAATGCTCTGTATTGAAAAAATGTGTGTCCTGATGCTTTATGGGGCATGAGTATTTCAGAGATTCACAGGATATACCTGCAGATCCCTGCATCCAGCTCAGACACAGTGGCAGCAGTAGTGGAGCTTAATCTCCCTCTGCCCAGCACCTGCTCCCAGTTTCCCCATTGGGGAGTGATGCCCTTCCAGAAGGATCATCAAGGGAGACATTATGCCATAAAGGTCTGCTCATTTTCATAAGCAATGTAATTTCCATATTAAAAACTGGGCCTACACTGGATGGGAAAAATGGAAATACAGACAAATAGAGTCTGACAGGCACATTGAGTCAAAAGGTCTCTGCTCAAAATTAACCACAATTCTTCTAACTGAACACTTATGTAAACTTCTGGCTGGGCCTCTCTGCATTCAGATGCTGGCTGTCCCCTAGAAGGACAGTTTTGTTGTCCCTCATCCCCTGACTGTGTATCCTGTCCCGTGCCATGTATCGGTTCAGCAAGCCACATCACTTCATCCATTGACTGCTCTTCACTGCCAGCTTCCAGCCAGAGCAGCCAGCAGAGGTGGCTCAGCCTGGCCATGCAGCAGCTGGGTACCAGCGACTGGGGAGAGGACATGTAACCAGGACTAGAGAGGAGGAGAGCTGGCCTCTTTCTCCATCAGCAGCTCATAGTGTAAGCTGATAGTGAAACTGCACCCCAGAGCTACCCGTTATAACATGATATGGGGAACTGATCACTTTGTGCTTGGAAATAGAAGACTCTTAATGGGATGGAGCTGTTGCTGCTCACAGCAGTGGTGTTCATGCCAGGGTCTCCAGTTAAAATTGCTAACGATCATTGCTTTTGGTATTATTTAGAGGATTGCTAATGCTAACTAGCTTTGTTAAAATCATCTTTGCTTTGGTGGTCCAGCACTGTATCCCCAATCTTTTGAGGATGGTCCAAAGTGATTTTAGAGTTCATGCTCAAAAAGTTTCATCATGCCCTGATTGTTCATTGTGGAGGCACAGTGGCACTGGCAAAGGGAGGAGGTTTCACAGCCCTTCCCACATCACTGCTTAAGTCTTTTGGGCTTTCGTGGTGACACACAACATTTGGTTAAGAAATAGGTTATGGAACACCAGAAAACAAGGAACCAGAAAGGGCGTGGGCATCCTTTTAGGTAAGGAGTATTTCTAGTCTTCCCTCCTGTAGCTCTGCTTAGAGAGGAGTACAGGGATATTTTCACTGGCAGTTATGAAGATTTCTGCCATGGCCATTGGTAGGGAGTCAACAGTGTCCCAAGATCACTGCTGCCAAACTTGATAGGTTTGTTGGCTCCCTCAGTTTACAGGCAATGTCCCTAAATCACTCATTGTAGGACTACAGGACAGAAGAAGAAATGTGCTGTTTCCAGGACTGGAGGCCTCAGCCCCACACAGGACCACCCTAGAAACTGTTTCCCTTCAGCGGCTGTGTGCTTTTGGCTAGTATCTGCTGGTGGTACAGCTGGAGGTGGGTATTGCATGAACAACCAAGAGGTTGGGGTGAGACACCAACACAACTGTGACTATACCTTCCGGAAAGCATTCCCAATGCGACGGCTGTATTTCCACATTTGCATTTGAAAGGTCTTGTGCACGCTCACATTTTAAGCGTAACCAGAGTCAGTGCATTAAGGGGTGAGAGATTTACAAATCACATTCGAAATTTTAGCCTGGTGGTTGCATAAACACTGTAACCATATATTTAAAAAAAATAAAATTCTGATGTCCGAGACAGCCCGAGTATAGTTCAGCTAGGTATTGTGCTTTAAGAAAGCACAAAAGGTCTTTCAAGTCTTTCATTATTTAGAGATTATTCCAATTTATGCAAGTGGGACTGTATTGTTAATTGCATGTACTTTGTGTGTGTGCAGATACAGAATTACATGCAATTTCTGTCTGACTGTGTTTTGATAGACGACACACAGATTCAACTTTCAGCCTTCAACTTGCAATCTTTCCTAACAGTCATCAGAAAATTATAAAAGCATTGAACCTGGCCACCTTTGAATCACCAATGTTATTGTGGTGATTCAGGTTTTCCTTTGAAAATGCTGAAAGAAGATCATGCTCCAGCAGGGGAAAGATAAGACTCAGTATTTTTCCTGCCGGTCTTCACAGCACTCACATATTTGTTTCTGTATTGGTAGTGATTCATATCACAAATGCCTTTGTCCATTTCTCTCTTTCCACTACAATAGCCCAAGTAATTAACTAAGTGAAGAGGCTGTCAATTAAACACTGATACTAATCTTGGCATAAAAGCTCCCTTAAGAAACACTGAGTCGGAACATATTTTACAGCGTTGCCCCTGCCTTCTTTCAGCTCACTTCTCAGACAATTAAGTGCTCCAAATGTTTGTGTGTCATCCGGGCAACATTAGCAGCATGAGCGACCCCTGCTATAGATACAGTCCCTGCAAAGAATGCCTGGGGAATACAATGCCTATTGTGCCAGCAAGGCTGATTTTATCAAGCAAGGGACATTATATAGTTAATTAATGCCAAGATCTTTAATGATAAGATTGTCAAGGACAATTAAGAAGATGATTATAAGTGTCCTTGGAAACAAGAATGCAATAGTGATTTTAGCTTACTTTCACTAAGTGTGGCTTAAAGGTCAGTTTCTCTGAAGTGTGAATACTTAAGCATTCTTTGGATAGATGTCATTATACATTAATCTCAGGAGGAAAACACATTTTTCTAATCTATCTGTGCAGCAAATGAAAATTAATGTGAAACTCTTGCTTAAGGTGATATCTTTCAGTGAGAAACATCTAGCCAGTGTCGCATCCTCAGCGACAGCTCTGGTTCCACCCTCTGAGACGGACTCAGTGGAAAGACTCGCTCTGACTTCAGCCCGTCTGGTTCGGGACCGTGACCTTGCCGTCGGTAGATGAACAGGTCCTCCTCGTTAAGCCCACCCGTGCTTTTTGTGCTTCTCCTGTTCCTTACCTGCCCAATATTGGATCCAGCTTTGCTCTGTGTCGCTCATGCACCAAACCCAAGCTCAAACGGCATTTGGCATAAAATCCCTCTGTGAACTGGATAAGATCACAGAAGGCAAGTGATTGATACTGGTAGCATAGATCACACCTTGAATGTTGAAATTAAGAGATTAATTAATTTGTCCATTAGAACTGGAGAAGGTTGTGCTGCAAGATGACATTTCAGCCTTCTACAAAGACATCGTCAATGCAGGGCACTTTATGATTTAAGGTTTTAAGTAATTACATTAAAGATGCATCTACTGCTGCATGTATGTTTAGGGACAAACAAATTCTACTGCTTCTATCCATAATCGGCTCAACTTCTAATGGATGTTTTCTGATTCTAGTAACAAAGCTCTTACAGCTTTTGTAAAAGGAATAAGCAAAAGAGTTTTCTTACCACAGTATCCCTCACAGGTTAATTCAGTACTGGGCTTCTCTCTGAGGGGCAAAGTATTAGTCACTGACTTAAAAATAAAATATAAAGTACATTTGCTAAGGTGAGAATACTGTGATCTAATGTTCGTTCATGGGATGGGAGCAGACTAATGCAGAGTGGCATACCTGAAGCTTGAATGAAAGGAATATCTAAAATAGCAGTGGCCATTTCATTAAAACTAAAGGTAAGGCCTTAAAAAAATATATACAAAAGAGGACTCCACACTAGGCATCAGATTAATAGAGGAACAGATGACATAATTAGAAATGGGGTACAGAAAAAATAAAGAGATTTAAGAGAGACTGCTGTGCCACCTTTAGAACAAATAATCCTATATGGTGCTATAAATGGAAGAGGAAGCTTATTGTTTGGGGAAAAAACAATATGAGGAAAACGTTTGTTAAAATTACTTATTTTCAAAACCAGCAGGTTCAAACGTGCATCCAAAATCCCGAAGGAGCTCCTCAGATCAGCTAAGGAGCTTTTCAGATCAGAATTTGTTTTTAAGCACTCAGCAGTAAACTAAGAAGACAAGAAAGGGTAGAAAACTGACTTTTTTTTTTTTTTTTTTAAGAAAGAGGAAATGACTAAAGAAGTTGACTTAGGGAAACTTGTGCCAGTTACCTGGTGTCAATCCTGAGCAAAATAATGAAAGTCTGTTCCAGGCTGCTAAGAAAGAAATATGTTCGAGTCTACCAAGACTAAGAGACTACAAGCTACAAAAAACATGGCTAAAGGTAATCTGCATGTTTCATGGAATGTTGGTCTTCTTAAATATAAAAAGCACTAAGACTACACATTTGGTCAATAAATGCAACTATTTTCTGACAGTATAACTTTGATTTATCCCAGCTATCTGATATAGTAGCAAATATTGATTTTAAACCCCCGGTTCACTCTGAACCAGAGACACGTTCCGTTTGCCAGTGCCTGGTTTAATGTGTTGGGAAGCCTGGCCACCGCCGTAACACAAAACAGGATATAACAATAGCGTGTGACCTTGAAAGCTGCTTATGTACAACCTTGCTCAGTCACCCGAGGGAAAGTAAAGTGGTTTTTTTAAAGGGTTTTCCAGAGGAATCAAGATCTAGCCCTTCTTTTTAGTACAAAAATGCATTTCAGTGTAGAAGACAACTGCAGTTTTGCAATGTCATCAGATCACAGAAAATATCTTTTCTTTTCACTTATTTCATAGTTAATTATCTCCACTTCAGCTGAGACAATTGCTTTCCAGATATTAGGCCCCACAACATAAACACATTCACTGGGGCATGCCTGTCAGTCTCTAAGCTGCTACGCTGTGTGATGCTGTTTCTGCACCTATTTTTATTTTGGAGAGGTGATGCCTGGTCATGCACTTAGGGCGTTGTGAAAGCCGAGAGCTCGCCCCGTTCTCCCCAGGCATTTACCAAACACATGGCCGCACACAACCCCACGGCTGCATCCCACCGTCGGAAGATGTCTGCTTTGCATAGGGATGTGAAAAGCTGGAAGCCACCAAAGGGCTCTGTACACAAGTGTGCCACATCCCCCATGTGACAGCCTCCTTTTCCCACTTTTTCCTTTTGTTCTCTCATCAGCAAATTCATTTCATCTCTCTCTATCAGGTCCTAAGCTGCTGGGCAAGAAGGCCTGATATAAAAATGTGGTTTAGCTGAACCAAGGCTCCAAACCTGGGGGGCAGAAGCAGACCTAGGAGGTGTTGAAAGTCAGAACCGGGAGTATTGATACATAGCCATTACGATTGCCTCTACTTTTTCTTTCCTTCTCTCCCATCCCCTCTCCAATCATTATTTCAGTTTGCTTCTGATCTTTCCTCTGCTCATCTCCATGTCAAATGCTTTGAAGACTACTTGGGGCTTTCTGTGAAAAAGTTGATTCATAATCTAATTTTCAAGGGGACAAATGTTTGTGGCATTACATGTACCAGCACAGCTGCCAGAAAGCATCCCCTTTGCAGCTGTACCACAATGTGCACCACCGAGAAGGGACTCAAAGAAAGAAAATAAATAATATTGCAGCTCACTGGCACAGGGGCCTAATTCTCTGCTGGTTTACTTCCATGCTCGAGCATGTTTCTGAGTAGAGGTGGGACTTAGTGAGCAAAAGGCTGAGCCTGGAAGCACAGCCACTTAGCCCCTTCCCACCAGAAGCTGTGTGTATACTAGCAGCTTCAAAGCCTGCCCTTCAATTTACTCTGCACACTTGGAAAACTGAGAGGTTTGCTTGCATGTGAGAAATAGACAGAAATTTTGAAACACCAGCAGTAGAAAAAAAATACACTGATGCTTTTTTGCTACACAGAAATAAATCTGTTTGCAGGAAGAAGAGTAGCAAATAAAATCAAAAGGGCTGGGGTTTTGCGCAACACTTCATGTTTGGCATCAAAGCTATTTTGCCGTCAAGGATATACTGATATAAGCAGCAGCTGCTCAGCAAGTCTGTTTTTCTTAACTACCTTATAATTTCTTTATTATTAATCAATCACATTGCAGCTAAATTGCAAAGAAATTGCAGTTCTGATTGTCCATTGACACAGAACAGTTTTATTCAGCAGGCTGCCTTCCTGACAAACTGGTGGATTGCTTTTGCTGGCTCAGAAACTGGAACACGCAGCCTTTCTGATGCTGACAGATTCCATCTGCTCCCCTTTAATTAACATCTAATATGTAAACCATCTAATACATGTAACACTGCATAACAAGGGATTAAGAAATAGAAGGTAACCCTTCATCATAAAGCTGTGTCATCTCTTAGGATCTCATTACAAATGGTAAACAGTACCAAAACGAAATGGGAACCACACATTAGTAGAAACAGCGACATGTAGGTGCTCTCACCATCACAAGTATAAACATATATGAACACAGAGACAAAATAAAGCAGAAGATGTAACAGCTTTCATAAATGGATTCACACAGGTAACACTCCAGCTCAGACATCAGCTGATTTAATGCAATTACAAAGAAGAATGGGACCTACTAATTTGTGTTTGCAATTATTGCTAGCTAGATAAGAAGCATTGTTTCTATAAGACTCTGGTGCAAGCCATTAAACCAATTAAAAGTGCTAATTAGCTCATGTTCTACAAATGAAAGTGTCCAGGCTGCTCTCTGCTAATACCTGCCAGCAGCCAAAAGCTGGGGATGAAAATATACAAAGAACACCTTCTAGGAAAGCCCTGTAGCCAAATTAAGATGTCAAAAGTAAGGGAGATAAAATGCTCCTCTCCGTCACAGCAGCTGATGAACAGGCATGAAATTTATGTGGCTGGGGGACAGGGCTTGCCACCATTCATGGCCAGCTAAGTTATGTGAAAGGTCAAGGCTGCTATGTTTTCATGATAACATCTAAGCAGAACACAAGCATTTGGAGAGTCTCATCCACACATCTATCTAGTGAGTTAGATTAAACTCATGCAGAACAGCTGCAACAAGGCTTGCAATGCTCAACAAAGGGCAGGAAGATTAGAGACCTCGATAATAAGACATGAAAGACCCTAATGGCAAAAGGAGAAGGGGAACTGTGCTCACTAACCCACAGCAATGACAAAATCATTATTTGAAGCCTCTTGGAAATGACTGAAAGAGGGGGAGGGAGGAACAGGGGGACAGCATGAGATCAACACCTCCTGGCAGAGTTGGCCTTTGGTTTTCTGCAGAATTTGAGCTACAGTCTTGTGGTATGAGCTCTTGAGCTAATAATATTAAGTTGTACCAGTTGTTTTCCATTTGCTTCAAATGCATCTGGGAGGCCAGTCCCCAAAAGCACACTCACTGAAACTGCTCAGTACTGTGGGCTGAGCAGTCTCCAACAGGAGAGAGGAAAGGCCTGTTCTCATGTCATTAAGGCATATACACATTTCTTTGTGTTTCCCTCTTCCCTGCTCACAGTTTCAGGAGCTGTGTAAACAAATGCCTTGCTCCAGCCCGCACGAGGCAGCACGGCAGCCCATCGTTCACAGTATCGTCAGTGGGGCCTGGTCAAAAGCTCGAAGTGAGGGACAAGGTTCGTGGTGGGGTCTGTCCCATCTGGGACTGATTTTTTAATCAATGACTGTTGTCATCACAGTGGGGAAAAGAAGAGGTTGCACTGGAGTTAGTGCAAATCCACACGACCTTACTTTAGCATGTGCCTCACATCTCTCTTAGAGCTTGGGTACCTAAGACCATGCATATTTAAGAAGCAATGAAAATAAATAAAGTTCACGAAGACCACAGACAGATGGCAATGAAGTGCCTTATAAGAAATGTGCCAATACTGCCGACTACCCCAAAGTGCAGAAATCCATACTTACTGCTAAGAAAAGACATTGGCGTTTTAGCATGTCAGAGCTGCTTGACAAATAGTTGTCAAAAGTCAAAAAGTTTCTCATCTTTGCCTCATTTTCCATCCGCCTTTCTTAACTTTTCTGTTTACACCACTAGTGTTTTTGACTGCTGGAAAGGTGTATCTTTGTCAGGACTGTCTGTTCATGGCATACTTGTCCTGTTCTTTTCACTCCAGTTATGGTAATTTTTACACTGTTGCAAAGGCAGTGTCTCAGCACTTCTTAATAAAACACTCATGTCAATATTGTGACAAGGCACTAGTTTCGTTTGCCTGAGCTATGTACTGTTTAGGCATTATATACTCTGTGCTAGCTGTAATTTAGTACTGTCTTGAGAAAAGACCTAATGGGGAAGCAAGAAAACCCCAAGTCCTGGTCTTTCTTCAGTTCTTCCTAAAACAGGTAGGTTTTCCAGATGTTATGTTTATTTGCTAAACATACAGATAAATTGCTTTCCAGTCCTATTGTTTTCTCTGAATGTTTTTGAAGAGAATGAACTTTCTACTCAGTTAATTTATGTGCTGAGATTTGCTTCATAGTAGTTTTAAGATCAGTCCTGGATTTCCTAACCCTTTTCTTTTTCTTTCTTTCCTGCCACAGGCTAAATGCATTAGACGGATACATGATCATTCAGAAGCCATTAAATCTTCCTTTTGAGAAGAGACTCTCTAGCTAGAATTTCACTCTTATCTCCATTTCCGATCAGAGGAGGAAGTCCTGCTCCAGCAATCCTGCCTTGAAGCCTTCCACCAGTACCCTGCTCTGCAGGAGACCTCGAGTCCTCCTCTCCACACCCCTGTGGCATCCAAAGACCTCGCTAAAGCAAGCATCGATTATCTGCCTGATCTCTGCGTTTGCTCTCTTAGGAGTGGTCGTCCTGCAGCAAGCAGCTGAAATGCAGATTTGCTGTGGCAGAGCCTTGCTCCAGACAACATCCCGGACAACACGGGGTGATTTCTGGGTTTGAAGCCATGCTCTTTAGGGGAGGAACCTTACATTTGCGCTGTCTAATGGAAGATACGCTTCAGTAAGGTTGGGAAGTAGAAGTTAAAGGAGGGCAAGGCCCGGTGCTGCACGTTACCTTGTGACCGCGCACTCTGCAGAAGCAGAACCCTGGAGCAAACTCTCCACACCAAGGGAACTAGTTATCTGGCTGCAAGTGAACTGTAGGAGATGGCTGACAGTGAGCAACTGGTGAGATCAGAGCCAAACAAGTAGCACAGCAGCGTAGCAGACACGTTTGCAAGCGTCAGTCTGTAGGCTACCGAGCCCTCCCTTGCTCTCCGATCAGGTGCTGCATTCATCACTGCTGCAGCCAGAGCAGCTCCTCCATGTGGGTCCCAGGGGCTGGTGCGGAGAGGAAGGGAAAGACTTTGTTAGTAACACCTGCAGTGGGAGTAGAGGCTGGTGGAGATGGCCAACCCAACCCTACCAGCAGGAGCAGATGAGCAACAGGAATTTAAGAAGGTAATCCCACGAGCAGCAGAAGTCATGCAGAGAGGTTTTCTGTGGCTGCCTTGCATGGATTTTCTGCTCCCTTGTAATCTGGTTGAGCTTGAATTACAACATTTCCCTTTGGGGGAAGTACTAGTCTGGGTGTGTTTGCTACACTTATCTGACAGCTTTCTCAAGACTTAGGAGTTCAGTATCATGGAGCTTTCTCAAGACTTAGCAGTTCCATATCATGGAGGTCTCTATTCTTCATTCATATGTTTTCAAAATGGACAACAGCATGCAAACAGCTAAACATACAGACTAGGCAGAGTTTACTAACAGAAATCCTATGTTTTAGCAAAACAGATTAAAAATGGTTTGACAGCGCGCACTTGAAATCTAGCAAGTTTCATGAAAGGCTAGAATATAGTTTTGGGGAAAGATCTCACTCAATCCTAAATTTTGACTACTTATTTTCGTATTGATTTAGCCATCTCATTTATATTTTTTCTTTCACCCCAATAGAACTTGGCAGTTTGGGCATGACAATTAATAGCTCTCCACAAATAGACAGAGAGTGCCAAACACCAAAAGGAGCCAAAGTCAAGCTCGTGTCTCCAAGAAATTGAACTCAAAGCATATGCTTTGTACACATTGGTAATACCATGCCAATGGCAGGGGGAAAGCTGTGGTCCTATGTCAGTGAACTTTTAAGAATTATTAAACAAAACTGAAGAGCTATTTTCCAGGCTAAGGTTTTTTTTCTAAGAAAAAAACAACTTTTGCATTTGAGCGAAGAGTGCAAGCAAGTCGAACTCATACGGAACAAGTAGCAGAGAGGTTGTCAGCTCCTGTGTTTCAGACAGGATCGCTAGTGGATTTCAGGCATTTCTGTCTTATTTAATCACTGTTAACTGCAGCCTGGAATGCTGACACAATGTGTAGGGAAAGCAGAAAGTGTAAATTGGGCATGATAGAGGTTTCTTGGTGCAGGAAGGAAGTAACATAACACTGAACACAGCTCAAGTTGCACTGTGAGAACAGAATGAACGAGCAAACCAGGTCTCTGTCACAAGACAACAGAGAGCAAAAAATAATATAACTAAAAAGAGGTTTAGAAGGAAAAGAGTAATGAAATATTTCCATTTTACTTTACTCCCTAAACTGACCTTTCTAAATACAGAAAAAATTGGTATGGCTTTAAAAGCATGTTATACTTTAGTTAAAATATTAATTTAAACAATTACGCATGTCAAATTTAGTGAGAAAAATATTATGGTTAAGTGCCAAAATCTTTTTTCCAGAAGTTTCCAGGAACCCAAGTCTTGTCAGCTCTCGGGGACATAGAATCATAGACTCATAGAATCATTTAGATTGGAAAAGACCGTTAAGATCATCAAGTCCAACCATTAACCTAGCACTGCCAAGCCCACCACTAAGCACCACATCCATGCGTCTTTTAAATACCTCCAGGGATGATGAATCAACCACTTCCCTGGGCAGCCTGTTCCTGTGCTTGGTAACACTTTCAGTGAATAAGTTGTTCCTAATATTGAATCTAAACCTCCCCCGGCGCAACTTGAGGCCATTTCCTCTGGTCCTATCACTTGTTACTTGGGAGAAGAGACCAACACCCACCTCACTACAACCTCCTTTCAGGTAGTTGAAGAGAGCGATCAGGTCTCCCCTCAGCCTCTTCTTCTCCAGACTATACAACCCCAGTTCCCTCAGCTTCTCCTCATAGGACTTGTGCTCCAGACCCTTCACCAGCTTCATTGCCCTTCTCTGGACACGCTTCGGCACCTCAATGTCCTTCTTGTAGTGAGGGGCCCAAAACTGAACACAGTACTTGAGGTGCGGCCTCACCAGTGCTGAGTACAGGGGGACGATCACTTCCCTACTCTTGCTGGCCACACCATTGCTGATACAAGCCAGGGTGCTGTTGGCCTTCTTGGCCCCCTGGGCACACTGCTGGCTCATGTTCAGCCAGCTGTTGACCAACACCCTCAGGTCCCTTTCCACCAGGCAGCTTTCCAGCCACTCTTCCCCAAGCCCGTAGAGTTGCACAGGGCTGTTGTGACACGTGCATTCAGAACTGCAGAGAGGGATCTTCAAATGCACCTGCCGTTTTGCTGAGAGCCCAAAACACCTCTGTGAATAAGAGTTTAGGATGTAGGTCCTGCTGAGAAATCAGATGTCTAAACCCTGCTGGCTTAAAGTTCTTTCAGTGTATTTTAATATGAGAACAGCTTTTGAAGCTCTGTCATCAGGTCTGTGACATTATTGGTTGCTGACATTTGAGCAAAATTCTTGGAAGCGTACTTCTCCAAAAAACCACAGATTACTATCTACCTTGCACCTCCCCAGCATCCCTCATAGAGAGAGGTAACAAGTGACGTTGCATGGGCCCTGGTAATGATCGGCTCCTGTTCCCCTGTGTCCCAGCAGACCGGCCCTTCTCCCAGCCCAGCTTGCCTAGGAAGTTTTTCCCCATCCTTATGCCCTTATTCTCAGATGTTGTCTTTTACTCTAGTGTTGCTGGTAGCCCAGTGGCTCTGAGACGCTTACTGGGAATCTCATGGGAGGCCATGGCACTGGATTTACCCAGAGCTAGCAGTTGCGAGTGGTCACTGCTCATCAGCTGCATGGCCTTCACCCTCCAGATCTCACTGGGGGCTTTCACCCTTGTGCCAGCTGTAGGCAGTGAACACCGGTGCCTACAGGCAAGATCGACAATGGGGCAGTTCAGTGATGGAGGACACTCCAGGCACACTAGCAGAAGTCAACCTCCACTGTGAGGTAGAGCTCCAGGAGCAGGAACCCAGTACATCCTTGCCTGGGAGCATGGAGGAGCCCATCCAGCACCCCTGGGGCTGTTGCCTGCCATGGGCCATGCAGAGAAATTGTTGGGGGCTGGTGGGAACAGCATCCTGTGCTGCCTTTAGTTAGACCAGAATATGTGAGTGCTGACCCATGAAGTGAGGACAATAGATCAAGAATGTCCAACACGTTGAATACCCAATGTCAGACCCTATAGGTTACAGATTGCCCAGATATATTGTGAAGCCTCCATGATTGGAGATACTCAAAAGCTGACTGGGCACAGTCCTGGAAAACCTGCTGTAGGTCCCCTAGAGCAGGAGGGTTGGACTGGATGATCTGTGATTCTGCGATTCTGTGAAACCCAGTTAGGTTACCACAGAATGGACCTTACAGCCCTGCTCCCTGGTGGCACCTGACACACCTTCACCAGTAGCAAGAGCAGCATATCAGCATATGGACAACCTTGCACAGGCACCAGCATGTGGCTTCAAAAGTCCTGGTGATACATCTGTTCTGCCACACAGGGGCTGTGCGAGGGATGGATAGTCCCATGGGTGCAGGTCATTAGTGCAGTGAGCCCTGGAACACCCCGAGATCTCCGTGGAGCTCAGGAGAAGCCCTGTGGTGGCACTTGAAGCTTCTGTTAGAAGAACAGACACAGGGACACTCAGGCACCAGGGGAGAGGGGACGACCAGAAGCAGCCTGGCATTTCCCCCAGTTCCCTGTGATTGTGCTTCTGTCCTTAAACCCAAAACACTGAACCTTCTCCTCAGAAAAAGACTTTGGAATCTTACTGTCTTCAGGGTTTTTATAATTAAGCCTGTTTTAACGATTAGGCTCACCCTCATCGGAACCGAGGGAATTATACAAAAAGATTCTTTACATTGTACACAGTTAAACTCTTGCTGCTCTAGCAATAATTTTTCTCTGAAACCACTGAAAAGCTCCCCAGGCTGAGCAAGACCAGCCCCTTTGCAAGCAGCCAACTCAGAATTACCCTGACTTAAAACCCTGAAAAGGTACTGACCAAATTTACAAATCATTCTTTAGTCTCATCCGCTCTTTTCAGAACGAAAAATACTGTTTAGCTGCTCTGAGATTGACAGCCTTGTTCAGATATTCAGCTCCCTATGAAGAATGCTCCAGAACTGCCATCAAAGTCTATAGTGTATTTCTTAGAGCTGTTATATTATAGACTCCACATTGTTTGTTGTATCTAGTTACACTATGCTACAAAAAAGCCTCTCCTTTTTGTTACATGTATTTTCCACCTCATTTTACCTTCATAAAGAAATGTTTAGGTTTCTGTCCTTTTGGATGTGGACTGAATAATGCCAGTTTTTGTTTATGAACATATATTTTGAATTTCAACGATAGAACACAAGGACAGACCCAATGAACAGCTCTATTATACTTAAGAAATTGAGTTTCTATTCATAAAGAGCTGAGTAGCTCCTGTTAGATGGTTTCCCATACAAAAAACACTGAATACCTCCAAATGAGGCTGACTATATCAAAACACTAAAACATGAATAGGATTTCTTCTCAAAGGAAAGACTGAATCAAAGTACAACTATACTGATATATCTTCTAATACAGCTATTTACAATCTAAGAAGTACCTTTACCTTGGCTTAGAATCACTCTGATTTCTGCTACAATGTTTTTGTCATAAATATGCACCTTATTATACAGAGGAAGGGCTTCTATGAACAGCATAAAGGACACATTTACACACTAATTCTCCTGAACAGCATATGATGTTTGCCATAAAATAAAATACTTGCCATTTTTCAGCTTTAGAACATCTTAACTTTGTGTTCATATTTTTAATTACCTGCTACTACTTTTTAAAAATATTTACACAAACAAAAGTGACTGTACTAATCCTTGATAATAATTCTTCAGGACTTATTCAGGAAGAGAGGACTTAATTCCCTGGTTCAGTGACAAAAACAGTCTCTTGAGTGGCCAGTCTTAACCAAAACAATAGAAAATAAAAGGGAGAAATTATTTCAGTTTGTTTAGAAGCCACATGCAACTTTATCAAATTGTGTGTCAGGTAACAAAATACAGTCTTCATAGACATTTTTAGAAATAGAAAATTTTCCGGGATGCAAGCACATATTCCAGACAATACATATGATTGTCTGTTTTCCTAAGGAAAATTTTGTCATTTGTATGGGATGTGCAAAATATTACCATTGATCTGTTAGTGCTTAATATCCTTTCTCTTTAGTCTGAAGTATAAGGCAGTGTACAGACTAATGGAAAGAGTGGCTTAGCAGTTGTAGCAAACCTTTGCTGAGGATCAAGAGGGTGAAGCACAGGCATCCCCAGTTCAGCTCTGTACTACCCAAGACTCTCCCTGTGCCCAAAAAGTAGAAAGCAATATCCAGGGCTGGCAGGAACATAGATGGTGGCTATTCTGCTGGATTTTCAAAAAATCAGGCCACATTTCACTTACTAATAATCAATAGAGCACATATCAATGAACAGGTTCCTTACTTCAGTTTTAAATGTAAATGAATAATGGATACCTCATTGCAAAATGAATGTAAGACCAGAGGAAGGAACAAGAGTGTTTTTCATCCCCAGCCTAAAGTGTAAAAGGCAAAGCTCAGTCAATGGATGATGCCACAAACTGTTTTTTGAAAGTTTCTGTCTAAAATGTTTAAGTTCAAGAAGGTTTTTGGCTTAAAAGCTTTCTGTTGTTGTTGTTCTTGTTTTAAAAGATCTAAAACTCTTAAGCACAGTGGCCATGTGCTTCAACAGCAAAGCCGCTTACAAACAGCAGTATTTCTGCTAATGGAAGCACTGTTCAGGGCAAGAACTCTACTCCTTAGTTTTCCTTCACGGCCCGCATTTGCTAGAAGGGAAGAGACATTGACCTCTGGCTTGTGGTGGGTAAACGTTAGATTACATTGAGCAAGTGAGTGTCAGAAGTGCTTTCTATGTTGCTTTTTAGTTAATGGCATCTGCTCTGTTATGACAGAGGCCGTTTGTTGTTCCTTCTGCTCTAAAATACATATTTTGGTCAAAACCCGATTCTGCTGTTACAGTGGGAGCATCCCACAATGAATATCTGTCTCCACCTGTTTCACTTCATTTCTGAACATTAATGAGAGTTACCTTTGTTTATGAAAATTACATAGAATAATTTATTTGTGATGAAGGTTTATAAGCTGTTGTTATAGAGTGGCTGTGATCAGTTACAGACAGATAGGAGGGGGGTTATTACCCACTGTCGATAAGTTATGAGAAATTGCCGGTGACCAGTAAGCCCTTGCTATGCCCTGTAGAGATTTTGCTCAATGCCCCTGTAGATTGCATTACCTATTACCTTGCAGGGCCATTTTTTTCCTGTGTTTCCCCTCCTTGGAGGCAAAAGCAGAGCAGGACTGGAGAACTAGCTTTTAACTGTGGGAGACCTTATTTTAGGCCCTTTATGTGCCACAGATTTCTTGTGCATTCTCACCGAAGATGCATGAGGTCAGCCCCACAACAGGTTCCCAGCCCTTGGCGTGTGGCAGTGGAGTTCATGTGCCCCATGAGACCCAGGGAGTTTGATGCCCCAGAACAGGAACAAGCCACACTGATGAGCAAATCTATCTCTGAATTTCTGCTGCCTTACTCAGCTTAGGTGCTTTCCCACAGCCCGGAGTTTCATAGCCCTACATCTCTCAGAAGGTGCATCTTCCTGGGTGGGAGCTGGCAACTTGCTCGCCTAGATAACAGTGCAGAGCAATGAGCCAGGGAGTGGGAGGCCCTTGGGAAGGTTCAATCCCTCAGTGCCTAGCCTGCAGGCTCTGCAGGGGTGCATCTGGCCGTCGCTCAGCCAGCAACTCACAGGGTCGGCAAGACCAAGATCATGGAGACGGGAGCATGACTCCATAACCAGGCAAGTGCATTCACTCAAGATCAAAGTAGGAGGAGAAAGATCTGCTCTGACCTCTGATTCCTACCGACAGCACTCTTGATGAAAAATGGATATGCACTTCAAGGCCAAGGGCCAGAGCACAGGACCTTTGCTCCCTATGGAGGGACTCCCTCACCAGGCTGCAGAGCAAGAGCTTATTTTCTCTCTGGCTGACCCCGTTAACCTGAGAGTCCTTGCTGAACAGTGGCAGAGCCCCAGTGCAGATACGGAGAGCACTTCTGCCCCCTTGGTCTCACCGAGGTGAGGCTTAATGGCTTACTCTTTCTTCTTTCTGGGTGCTTTCATGGACCTGGGCTTGAACGTTCTTGTGCCTCAAGCTCTCCCTCTCACGTTGCCAAAATAAGCATGTTAATGTTACGAGCTGCACCACAGCAATCACAAAAATAGCAGGTTAGGTACACCATATCCCCTCAGCACAGAAAGCAGCTGTCAGTGCACTTCAGCTCAGTACATAAGCATCAGGTCAAAATACTTTTAATAGGTAAAATAGGTGGCTCCAACAAGAACTGTGCAAAATGATTGCAACACAGACCAAAATTTTCACAGGAAGGTAGATTTTCACTATCACAATCTTTAACAAATTCAAGTTTCACAAAATACAATAAATCAAACCCATCAGAATGCATTATTTGTTTTAGCACCAATTTTTCAGTTCACAGTGATCTTGCCATTGTTGATTATTTTTTTATTTGAAGAGTGTTTGATCCAAACCAAAATAAAAACTAGTTTGAATGAAACATTTAATATTGGTTCTTTGATAATTTCATTTCAAATCAACCCAAGATGAGTGTGAAGACGACTTTTAGTTGCCTGAACCAAAGTCAAATCACTCTAAACTCTGGGTTTATGTGTTGATTGTCCATTATGTGAGCTAGACAATTCTATCTAGTCAGTGCGTTCTCCTAATATTAGACTATGCTGAAACATCCAACCAATTGCAGGCCTAAGATGCATATTTCATGAAGGAAACACTGCTTATTACACGCTACCCAGTGTGAAGTAGCATTTTCATGCATAGATTTTACAGCCCCGGGTGCAGCCATCGCCACAACTGGTGGATTTGGGTTATTCTCAGCATTCCCGAAGTCAGTGTCAGCAAGCAGTTCCAAAGCTGGTTGCACTCTTAATTAGACTGATGCCATGATTTCTTCAGAGGATAACCTAGCAAATCTGTAATTCATGCACCTAAAAATGAAGGTGCATTCAAAGAGTTTAATGCAATAGTGGTAATCTGCATTTCGGTCTCTTCTTACTAAACCCACGGATTATTTAATAAACTGTGAAGAATCTACTTGCCAATCGAACTCCCCTGACAGGTAATGTAATATAGGTTAGGTAAAAATCATCCACGGCATCCCTCCTTGCTTCTGTGGCCAAGCTGAGACCCGAGCTGGTGCCGTACTTGTTCTCTTGTTCCTCAGCTGGTTCCAATGTCCTATAAACCATCCTGAGCCACAAACAGCGTTTGTCCCACATCATTATTTGTAACTGTTTCGAAGCAGACATGCCCTCATTAGCTATCCCACACACATCTCAAAATCTTTAAAAATGGTCTGTTTCAGAGGATCACAAAAATCCACTGACACACTGCAGACCAGAAGCAGTGGGGTTCAAATGTTTTCTATGAGGCTACATCCATCCTGGTACTACACAGCTCCAGTCTCTTTAGGCTTCCACTACGTCAAAGATGCTGTTTAGTTCAGTCTGCTGAAATTAATTAGCAGGGTGATTATAAGTAAGTGAATTGGGAACATTTATTTGAACAATTTAGAAAGTTAAACCAGTATGGACAGCCTAGCGCCACAGGACTACTCAGCTAAATTAACCTTAAAGGAAAACAGGAGGAGCTGCGAGAGGCATGCTCCTGAATGTGTGTTGAATTCAACTCTGTTCCATACTAATTTTACTTGAAATATTTCAGAACTTTGGCATATAAATTAACGATGGCAGGCTGACAATAACCAGGTCCTGATTATTTCTGTGTTCAGCTGTGTGATTATTTCACAGAAGTGTTAAATGCAAGCTCTCCACCACTCAGGGAGAAGATGCACATATTCAGTCCTGGTGCACATTGGTTAAATAGACTTGAAACAAAGTAATTTTTTTTTTTTCCCTTTCTCTACCATCATCTCACCATCCGACAGCCTGGTACCCCAAGGTCTGCATCTGCACCCCCTTTCCCTTCTGGTCCCCCTCTTCCCACCCACTCCCTGGAACAGGGATCTGAGTCATTTTCTTACCACTGAGTAATCCTATAAACAGGGGGATTTTGGCATTAGTCTGCTTACTTCTTTCTTACTCAACAGTGTGTTGGAAGGATTAGCGTGAATTTAAACTGCAAGTGCAAAGTGACAAAATGGGTCTCTGGCTCGCAGGTTCGTAGCTCAGGCTCAGCACACACAATGCAGTCCCTTGGGTTTGTTTTTGTTTTCTTTTTCTTTTTTCCCCCCTCATTTACAGACAGCACAAGAATTTTAAAGAATATGTAGAATGTCAAAATTGGCACCTCTAATCCTCCCCATACAAGGGAAATGGTGTTTCTGCAGCTCCCCTTCCTCCTCTGCCTGGATTAGCCACGGACCAACAAAAGCAGTGGATTTTCATTAAGGTCGGGTGCCTAAAACAGGGCTTGGTGACATACAAGACAGGCCAGGTGAGTTTAATGTTTTGTCTATTGATGTCTCGCCAGTGGTAGCACTGTATCTTCAAAGGCAGTGTGTCACTTAGCCGTCCCTCAGAGGGCTCTGCGCTCTGATAAAAGCTGTATGAGTAGTTTAAAGTTCAAATAAGTCCATATTGACAAAGACACTACACGTTTCACAACAGCCTCACGCACCCCTCTCCGCCTATAGGACGGTATGTGAGAATTTCGTACCCACGTACAGCCCTTTTCAAGGAAGTGCCCAACACAAGCAGGACCCTTGGGAGCCTTGTCGTGTCTGGGTTTTAGTCACTTCTCGCTGCAGAAGCACAAAATCGCAGTTAGCGACTATTTTCTCCCTACTGTATCTTGTGATTAGCTGGGAATTGGGCATAAGCAACATCAGCTGATACAGCAGCAAACACCACTTAGGGCCACCGTGACCAACAGAAGCCAGTCATGAATTTCCATTTCTCATTTACGTTATAAGGACCTGACCGGCTCTTGTGTTCTCACACAAACAGCATGGGGCATTTCGAAGGAAATTAAGGAAATTTTAATTAGCTTGCACCCTCATGCAATTGACCCCCACATTGCAGGAATTCAGCAGCTTCTTCACAGAGGAGACAGGGCACAAGGGCTTGATCCAACAAGCGGAATGTATGTGCCATTATCCAGGGGCTCAGAGTAGCTGCACTGCCTGAGAGTGATAATTAAAGCTGTTCTGGAGACTGAGAAATTAAACTAACTGTCTCGTAACTGAGAGACATGCCAACTCATTGGCATGTCTGCAAGTTAGTGTCAAACCACAAAAGCATTTTTCATCCCAGTAATATACTCTGGATGAGTTCAGAAGCAGAGCACGTTGCTGAAAAATTGTTTTGATGAACTCAGAGGTGACTGTGGAAGTACCAGACTAGCAGAGCGCTTGCTGTACGCCTTCTACTGGGGCAGCTGTACGCAGTCTCCTGGTGACACCAAACAGGGAAGCTCTCAGCTTAGTTATTATAAATCAACATCCCAGAAGTGCTGCTGCATGAAGACATCCCAGAAATTAAATTAGCAGGGCACTGAAGAAACTAATTTTACTTAATCCAGCATTTTAATCCTTTTTGTTGTTGTTGTTAATAAGCCAATAACAAGTTTCAGTGGTTCCATTCCTTTTGCATGCAACAACCAGTTTTAGGACAATTACACCAAAGTTTAACTTAGACACATCTCATTTCGATATATGGCTCCTTTACCTTGGCTATCATGACCAAAAAAGAATTAGCCTTTTAAAAAGATCTTTAATAAGAACATTATTTTTCCAATGGAAAATGACAACAAAATGTAAAATCAGTTGCCCAGTAAAATACTTTTTCATTAGAATACAGAGGCAGGAAAAGAGAAAGTAGTATTTTACGTACAGGATCAAATACATAGAAAAGCTGCATGCATATATATATATTTGTATGTGTATTTGCACAGGTTAAAAACTTTAAAAATAGCAATAACTTCAAAAGCAAAAATAAAACAAAAAAACCTGCATAAAAATTCGTACTTTCTGCATTTTCTAGCTAAAACTTGTAACTATATCCCTATTTAAAAATAGTAATTAATAAGCACATTAATAAGTAATTAATAAGGTGCACTGTCTATAAACAGAATGAAAAATCAGTAGCTTTTTCCTTATTCCTCAAAGACTTCATATGAAGATGCTGAAAGTGTGTCTGATGTTAAGCTTTTATCATTTTACTAGCTGCATGCGTGTGAAGTATTCCAATAAGCAGTAGAACTAACCTGCAGTTGTCCAGCTGCATCAACGTTGGACTTTTTGGGATGTGCTATTCTTGCTTTCTAATTGTCATAATCGACCAGAAGCCAGAGTTTTACAGGTTTTTAGGCACTAGTCCACTGGAAGTCATGGAGTTCAGGAACCTATGTCAGTAAAATGCGGCAGTGAGAGAGAGGGCACACAAACATACCTTTTGAAATCTGGAACAAATTGATTTCTAAGATTTCTCCACACAGAGTGTCTTCCAAATGCTGAGAACAACTGCACCATCAGCACGTCAGGGTCTATGCTCAGCAACCTGCCTGTGCAATGAGTCAGTCCCTTTTGCAACAACACTTAGGAAGGTGCTGGGAAGATGCAAGTCTTGCCTCTATTGTAGCGGCCTCCGAACGAGCCTCACAAGCTCTCTTCTGCCTGGGCATAAAAAGGGTTCCTAATGAGTGTGGACCAAGCCTACCTCTGCATTTAGACCTACCTTGCTCAAGTCATAGTCACTTAGGTCAGTTTATTTGCACAGAATCAGTGCATACAGATAAGTAAGGCATTAAAAATGCTATTGAAAAGGCTGGAGGGCGTATGAACTTGTGGTTAAACCTCTGAGCTGTCACATACGATGTTTGGTTTCAGTTCTTACCATAGATTGAGCTGTTTGATGCTGTGACTTTATTTTCCTATGCTTCTACCTATAAAGCAGCAGTAACATCCACAGCCTGTAATCTCATCAGCTTTAGGCATGATCTTTGCAGAGGCAGGAACAGCCTTGTGCTGAGTATTTGAATACATGCTTGACTTTTTCCAGATGGAAAGGACAGATTTATCACAGGCAAGGTGGGGGTGTGCGTGTGTGTGAGTCACCTCTGCTTGTGTGGAGTACAATAAATGATCCAAGACCCACCTCACGCAGCAGGACAACCATTTATCTTCACTTAACTATCACTTTCAGACTTACATCTACCCCTAATCTTTAGGCTCTGCTATATATAAGCAGTAAATCAATGATAATGTGAACCAGTAGGATTTATATCTTGATTGGCAGAAGTCAATGGATTGCAAACGCAAATCACAATATTCGGCATTAGATTGGATTGCAACCATGATTCAGGAAGTTACCAGCTCATTGCTGTTGCTTTCTCTTTTTTTTATTTGTTCTTTTTTCTTTTTTTTCTTGCAAAAGCACATTTTACAATGGCAGTTTGTGAAACAGCTTTCCAACAAGCTACCTCTTGCAATTAGTCCTCTAGAGTGTGTGTTTGAGGCATATTTGTTTTGAGGGATTTTAAGCTGTAAAGATGTATGAACACTAGCCATCCGTTTAATCTCAGCTGTCAGAGACAGGTTACCAGGCAAGATGGATCTTGGTCTCCGACCCGGTAGGGCTGGCCATACTTGCAGCTATATCAAAAAGAACTGAGACGTGAAACAACTTCTGTAAGTCGCATGGCACAGCACATTTTAGTCAAAGGGAGGAAAAAGGAAAAACAGGAGGAAAGAAAACTTATCCCGTGGTTATGTTTGAGGGAGCGGGGAGCAAACGAAAGAGCCACAGCACAGGAAAGGGGCAAGTGAAAAGCCATTGCTTCCTTCAGGATGCACAGCAATGTTCGCTGTGGGGGCAGGAACCAAATTCTTCTTTTTATAATCAGCATAATCCACCAGAAATAATATATAATTCCTTGTAACTGAACGGCTGTCTCACAGATGGATGGTGTAATGTGTCCCCTGCTTCCCTCGCTCCCCCCCCTTCCTTTCTTTCCCTCACTGGAAGTTCCTGTAATTGTCACTTTGTAATGTATATACCAGCACATGGACATGCAGAATGAACGCTGCGTGCTCATTTCGCACTATAAATGATGTGTACTGCCTTGTGTCACAAACAGTAAATCCTTTATACCAAAAGCCTGCTCATTTTCACACCATTCACTTGTTCAGTAACAGTTGTCCAGATTTTTTAATTCAGCTCCTTACTCTAATCCAGCAACTGCTGGTCTTAGACAGGTGCAGGGATCAAACAGGCTCAATAAACTAAAACATCTGGCCTGGAAATGATAATAGGCCCTTTTACTCTCCAAAGCAGAGGAGGAATGCAAAGTTTTCAAATGTTAAATCATGCAATTAGCCCCTGTAATTTTTTTAATTTTTTTTTTTTTAAATTAAACAATAGTGTTTTCTATTCAGAGTTTCATTCATTGCTTTGGTCCCTGCTTTCCTCTGTGGTGCAGGAGATGACAGGCCAGAGAGGCCAAATCGTCATCTGCTACAAAAAAAAAAAAAAAAAAAAGCACCCACCCTTCACAATAGTAGGGCTCAGTCATGTCGAGAGGCCCAGCCATGCATTAAGCCAAAAACTAATTCTGGAGAAAATTTTGGGAGGGCCTATGGCCCAGAGAATGGAAAATCCCTGTACAAGCCCAGTTTTGTGAAGCCAAGTCATCTCCAGCCATGTGAAGGCTGATAACAGGACAGAGCTGGTTGTAGACCATCACCCCATTCTTTGGATGACATCAGAAGACAATTGTCCTCACACTCTTCTCCAGTGCCGAGACTGCTGTCAGAGCCAGACAAAACATTTCAAATGCTAAAAGTGTTTTCAGAAGTATTTCTGGTCAAGGTTGTCCAGGTTTGGAGCAGCTCTCACCACACTTGTGCCTGGGTTTGGTTAGGTGGAGCCCAGGGTTGGGAGGCTCATCATGCCCTCCTCCAGGCATTGCTCCCAGCTACCATCCCTCACCTTGGCTTGCACGTGTCTGTCACAGTGCCCCTCAGACCAAAATCAAGACCCTCTGCAGAAAAGGAGAGCTGTCAGAAGCTTTTATGTCTACGACTAAGGGGATGTTGTCTTCTGGCAGTCCAAGTATGTGGCCAAGTAGGAGGGACAGGTATGTTCCTATGCCTGTATTAGAGAATAAGTTTCCATCTCTTGTTCAAAAAGTTCTCTATCTTCCTGATGAAAATACTTTGGCTTGACTAAATAAAATACTTTAAAAATGTTTCAAACAGGCCTCACCTTGACTATTGGCAGTCATTAAATCTCATGAGAAGAGCTAGTATTTTTATCCAGCTTCTTTGCCAAACTACAGTCTTGGTAACTCTGCACTGACCAAGTTTTCCTTTACGCTTGGAGCTGAACGTGGCATGCTTCTTTTGAGTAAACAGGAATGTTCATCTTGGGCCAGAGACACCTGGAACCGAGTCCTGGGTCCCACTCCAGCCTTTGCCTCAGGTTTCCTGTGAGGTCTGAATGGTGGACTTTCAAAAGTGCTGCGAGACTGGTTACACTTTGCTTAACACATCTGGGATCAGGCTTCCAAAGGTATGTTCAGTTCTTCTTACTGACAATCCAGCCCTAGAAATCTCTTTAGACAGCCCGACTTCAACTCTGAATGGGCTTCTTGAAAATACTGTCTTTAGGCTCTCATGGCTTTTGCTTTCAGAAAAACTGGAATTGTAATAACAACACAGTGTATAGGCTCGAGATCACCTACAATGCCAGTATCTTCTCTCTCAGCTGAAACTAGGACAATGAGGCACCAATATATAAAGGATTGATATCATGAAAAGAAAAAAAAAATAAAAAAGAGCGTTCCTCCTCACTTCTGCAGGAACAGATGCTGCAGTGTTCCTGCACTGTGGGATGTGGAGGTGCAGCCCTTGGGCCAGGGACTGAATGCATCACACAGGCCCAGCCCATGGTCTGCATTTTACTGCATGTCTTCACTCAAAGGTCATAAGCCTTCAGCTAAAAACACCCTACATGACTGTAGTGCTGATGAGCACATAGGTTTCCCTCAGTTACTGTTTGTTGGCGGTCACTGTCAGATGTAGCAGATCTGGGTTCTCATGCTGGAGTTGATAAAAGGGACTCATGGGAAGGAAGGACTCAGGGAAACTCTTTAGTTTTCCTGAATTCTTACAGAATGATTTCTTTAAGGGCACAAAACTATAACAGGGATCTCTAAACACATGCTAAGTCGTCCTTCATGTGTGTTAACAGCATCTGTGTGATATAAATAGGAGAAACTAACTTAGAGTTAAGTCAGTACCAGCCTCGAGAAGCAGCATCTCTAGGTCAGGGTCAGGCTTAAAGTAGACACAGAAAGAGACTTTAGCTCACACCAGGGCTCTTAAATGCTGAGTTCTTGTGTGGTGGACCTTGGACTAAACACTGAGGTTCACTAGGGAGAGAGAGATGCCATGCAAATCAGAAAGGTTCTGTGTGCTCCCAAGGGCATCATCCTCACCTTGCTGCAATGACTGGGTCAGACCCAGAACCAGCTCCTGCATTCAGCGGCTGAGGGAGCTTGGGTTGACCTGTAAAGGGCAGGATTGCCAAGGCATGTCTCCACCCAGACCATCAGAAGAAGAGGGTATGCAGACATCAACTAGCTTAACCCTGTACTCCTTCCTTTAGGAAGCAAAGGATGTTGGATCAGAAGCTTGTGACCTCAGAAAAGATGCTGGAAAGACATTTCTTTGCACAAGGCAGATGGCATGTCCCTGTGCTATCTTTGCTATTTCTGGAAGCCAAGAAAATCTTTATAATCTTCGAAGGAATGATCAAATTAAGAGCAAAATTCTGTATTGCTACTTATACAGCCAATCTCTCAAAACATTATAACTACATATTTGCCCATTAGAGTTCCAAAAGTTTCTCAAATTGTTTTCATATTTACACTTGTAATGATTTGTTTCAAACACATACGGATGGAGAAGTCAGAGTTGTGTATAGCTTTCATTTTATGATTTTGTGGTGTTTCAGATTCCCAGGTAAGCCAAACATTTTTAACTTGTGACAAATTAACCAAGTCATTTACTTTTACTGCTACAGGGAAATGAAATTCCTCAACGCATCCTTTGTTGGTCTCCAAAATCAATCTGCAAGTCATATGCCTACTTCAAATAGGTTCAGTGTTCAAAACCAATGGCCTATGGCCAAACTTAAATTCTTTTTGAAGGAAGTTTATACCTCAGGGATGTTAGCATTGGAGATAATGTCAAAGAAAAGTGCAGTAGAACAGTATAGAAGTCTGTGCAAAAAACAGGAAAAAAATCATTTCTCTTCAGTCATAGATGAGAAAGTAGATGCTCAGCTTCTCTATCTCATTACATGGAAGTCACAGGGTCAAGAAAATTTATCAAAACTGCAACAAAGTGTGTTCAAGCATTCTGAAGGAAGGGAGAGAGAAGGAGTCTCTGGAAAAACATCTTTTCCTACCCAAAAACAGGGACCAGGCCATGATTCATTCATACATGGCTCCTAGTGGCACCTACCAGCACTAGCCCATAATTCTGTAATTTGCCACATGAACACGGCCTATGCACTGAGGGATTACTTGATTTCACTTTACTTGTTTCTGGGTGCAAAAAACCCACTCACCATAAACTGCAAGATCAAGGCCATATTTATTATTGACTACTAAGTTTAGGTGTAAAATGAAATCAAGCCAGAGATGTTTATTTTACTGTAAGAAAAAAAACCAGCTAATTTTGTGTACATTTCATGAAATCAGTATTCCTTTTGACACATTAGGTACTCTGGTTTGTTTAGCCCTATCACCATGTCCTTACAAGTCTTCAGTTCAAACGCTCACTTCTAGTACAGTAAATCCATCCTATATATCTGTTATAAATAGGGTACTGCACATACAGCAAGCGCAGCCCCCGCTACACACCCTTGTATGATCACTCTAAATAGCACAAATATTCTCACGCTATATTTAGTGCTACATCCACAGTAACATATCATCACATCATTATATACAAAATGGCTTCATAAAAACAAACATTGGTGCAGAGAAATGGGTTTCTTCAGCCTGCACTGAAGCCTACCAAGCCACAAAGTCCTCCCGAAAGTTTAATTTTATTTAGCTTAATTCCATTTACATTCATTTTTAAAGTCCTAGTTTATGAAATTCCCAAGAAAATTCAAATGGCAATTCTTTGCCTTAGCAGATGTGTCCTACTAGATATTTTTAAGCAGTCAGTTTACCAATTTATACCCAGATTTTCAAAACGTTCCAAATTTCTTAGGAACACATGCATAAATAGACAAATATTCAAAAGCATTTGGAGAATCAGGATGTAAGCCACAGGAAAACCATGCAACATTTTCAAAGACCTGGGTCTAGTGGCAAATAGGGGTCACTTGGAGATAGGCTCTTGAGTTCCTATTGAAAATCTGTCTTTTTGGGCAACTTCACCCATGGAACAATGAAGGCCCTGATCTCTTCATACCTTTATTTGCCTTTTTTCTTTTTTTCTTTCTTTTTTTTTTTAATTTTCCTTTCCATTTCTTTCCACTCTTTCTATCATAGCTTATACTATTTAGTTTGTGATAAAAAACTTAGTAAAAAAATTATATCAATGACATTTCTCCAGACAGTACTTCTACATTTGAATCTAGCAACATGAATGAACTGTTCAGATAATTTTTACCAATACAAATTGCCTTCCATTTTGAACTTTGAAGTATATGAATCAGCATATTGGCAACTTTGGCAACTTGCACATCTAGTAGTCACTGGCATAAAGATGTAGTAGTAAATAAAAATGGAGTAATAACCTCCTTCCACCCTCCAAGTGAGAAATCTGGACTGGGATCCTGCTCTGCTAGACAGTGCATCAACATAAAGTACAGAAAAAGGTATTCTCATGAGCATGAGAAGAGGTACAATAATACAATGTTGTCTGATACAGCAGTCTACAGACTGAGCACACCAGCTATTTGTCGTCTTTTTTTTTTTTTAATTTTTTTTTTCCTCTTGTAGGTATCAGAGGCTAAAGGAGTCTTCAGAAGGGGTCTCAGGAGGATAATAACATGGGTATGTGGAAACTTCCCTAACATGAATAACTGCATGAGCAAGAGCATCTTGAAACTGAGCATATGATGGGAGCTAGCAGTAGGGCACAACTGGAGAAGAAAGTTGATATTTTGAGAGTAATTAAGAACTGTTGAGTCAGGATAAAAAAAGCCCAGGAAGCATCTTGTGTTTGAAGTGTTTAATGCAGTAGTAGAAATGGGGAATTGGTGGAGGCTGCATAGGGAAGGGTTGTCCAGGGAATGTGACAGGATGGGAAAATGGTCTTTGCAGCAGCATTGATCAGATGGGATGGTATTTCATCAGGACCAGGGAAGATAATTTTGCAGTAAAAAAAAATCCGTATGATAACAGGAAAGGCTACATTTTGGAAAAATTATACAGAAAAATGACATCAGCTAAGGTACCTCTCTGTAGCGCCTTAACCCAACTGAAGTCCAGATTGTTTTCTCCCTAAGTATTGACACCACAGTCCATGAAACCTCACAGTGAGGTTCTTCAGAGAACCAACCCAGCTGAAAACTAAATCTTCCAAAAACATCAGGTTTGTCTTGAAGCAGCATGACTCACTGAACTGCCTGACATACGTGCCCCGGAACATGGGACCAGAGTCAGGGTGGGCATGGCAGCCCCCAGGAGGCCTAGGGTAAGGTGTCTAACATTCACTCCCCTGCCAAAAGCTGGGAGAAGCGTAAGGCTGAGAACAGTCCTGACCACAGGATGATAAGCTGGTACAGTGTAGAAAGTAAAAATGAAGTCATGTTTTAGCTAGATAAATCCTGAAGTTGTGACTAAACATCCATTAAGTGTTATAGGAGAGAGAAGACAAGATTTGAACTTGGGCAGGAGGAGACAGGTTAGGAATTAAAAGGTAGATCTGTAAGCTATTGATATTTGAAATCCTGTTTAAAATAACTCATCTTCACATGCTGCTGTTTGAGAGGTCACTGCCCTGAAAGTAACAGTTAGAAAGATTTTGCTCTTTGCTCCTAACTGCAGTCATTTGTCTTTATAGCCATAATATTACTTTACCTCTTGTCCCATTACTAATGTTTTCTTAAAAGCCTGTTGCGGAGGACCAGTTGAAAGCCTCAAATTTCCTGATATTATTGCTGTAATTTCTTGTCTTTGGTTATTGCAAGAAGATTGTTTTTAAAATGTTTTCAGCTGCTCCAAAAACAACTTAGACTGGGCTTAAACTTATTCCTTCTGGTAGTTAATTCCACTCAGAGATTTCATCCAGTCATGCTTTTTCCTTAGCTACAAGGAGTTTTATTGGGCACCATTAGCTTCGTTGGCTCAAAAGAACCCCTGCTCCAGCTGAGACAGTTTCTAAAATACTCAAAAGATTTTTCATGGAGACTGAGATGAGAGTTTTAAATTGGCCTCAGAAACAAGGGAGCAAGTAGTTCTGTGGAACAATCCCATGCTGCAGTCTCACTAAGATGCCCAGCTGCTGACTGCTGTGCAGATCATTACTTTGAAAAAATTCTCAAGTAACTCTCAAAGTAAGCCCCCCAAATAAAAGCAGGTAAAGAAGAAATTAGAAAGTAAAGGCAGGAAGAAGTGTAGTTAGCAAACATGAGGGATGCTGCCTCATACAGTGCACGACTGAATCATGATAAATAACTTCCACAAACTATTTTAAATTGATAGATGCAATTGCAAGGGCCTTAAGATGTTCTTTTCCCATCATGACTGAAGAATTTTTCACAATCCTAGATTAAAAGCAAGCAAAGAGAACAAGAGCTTTGTAAGTAAAATACTGGAATTCTTTTAACCTTTTGTCTTACAAGAGACAACCACCACCAGCAGCCAACACAGGCACTGCCCTGCCAGGCCACTTCTCAGCTGATTGTCCACAACATACCCCACGTGCCCAGAGCTGAGCACCAGACTTCTGCAGGGGACAGCAGAGCAGCACAGATAAAACCAGCATCAACCCACTCTGAGGTAGAAATCTCCTCTTACATCCATCTTCTGATCTAGAGCTGGCAGCTGTGTCACTGACTTCAGCCCAGGAGGTGAGTTCAGCGGAGTGGGTCTGGACCGCAAAGCTGGTCTAGTGCATTGGGAGAAGGCAACAGAGGAAAGCTCAACTGCTGGTCCCTCTATCAGTCTATACGTAGAACACATCATACTGGCTAAGGTCTTATTTCAAAGCTTACTGTAGGCACAGCCGCTCTAGTCTAAGACGTTACTGCACCCTTCATAATTTGTTGCCACGTCCACTGCTGAGCACGTCTTGTGAAAAATCTCTCCTCTGCTTCAGACTGAATTCAGCACGTTCAGTTAGGATGTAAGTAGGTCTCACTGGTGTCCTTCTTTGCAGGCAGAAGCTTGGGATGTATGCAGTTTGCATACAATTTGGAAAGGGCTGTGATTTACATAAAAAATTAAAAATCATGTCTAATAGGAGAAGTACTGTAAGAATACTAAATTTTCACAGCATTTTTCAGATATATCTGAGTGCATTTTACAGACAATGATCTGCTGAACTATATCTCCTTCTTTCATAAGTGTATGTTGTCAGACATCAGTATCCTGGTTCATTGGCTACCCTTGATCCTAAAAGACAGTCTCATTCATAATGTGTTTTCAGAACATAGGAACAGATTTGTTTATCAAAAACTGTCCTTCACACCCTTGGTCAGTCTATTTTTAGAACAGGGGAAATGCATTATAACCAACCCATAGCATACTATGAGATGAATTCTGAGATTGCTTCTTGTGCCCTCCGTAAAGTCTTCTTACGTACATGATTGGAAATCAAAAGTAAAACTTGAGCAGACTTCAGTAGCTGAAATCATGTTAAGAAGCTGGTTCCTTCACTTTAATATCTGTAATCAATCTGTCTGGACAAAATGTAGTATGGGCATCAAAGATGTAAGCTTGTACTCAAATCTCACACTTTAAATACAGGACTATCTGGCCAGTAGCTCTAATGTTTTGCTAAGGCATAATGTGACTTATCTCCACTTCAGGATCCCAGTGGACTGGATTGTGAACCAGCTGTGCCTGGCAAGCAAGGACCCAGAGCAAGAAGAGCAGCCTCAGCATTACCCCACAGCCCCGGGAAGCATACATAAGAGCACGTGCAGAGAGGTGCTTCCAAAAGACCCAGCTGTAGCAATTCATCATAGTTTTTCTCTTGTATGTGTGTGTGGACCTTATTCCCGGGCAGCAAAAAGCCTTTGCAGTCTGACAATATTAACTCTCTTAGCTAACAGTGCTGGGAGGGAAAGGGTGGGTTTCAGTTGCCTAGATATAGGTGGTATGTGAATCTGGGATGTACCAGAGGTATCCAAGATTCTACATGAGACTAACAAATTAAACACAGGATCAAGGCTGGGGACTTCCCAGTGCCTAAATGACTCTCAATGCTCTTGTTCAGGCACCTGAGCATGTAGGATTCTGACCCAGAACCATCATAAGTAACTCCTAGCAAAAATATTTTCTCTGGTTGAAAACTGAAATTCAGACAGTTTTTTCACTTGCCTATTTGTTTTAACCTGAAGACAGGCTGGATGGGGAGGGAGAACTGTCAGTGCCATGTGGAGAGACAGGCTGTGGTATCATCCTGGAGCAGACATCGGAAAATCCAGCCATGAGATTCAAAGTTTCACAAAACCAAACCAATCTTGTCAGCTTAACTTTTCACTCCAAGACTGAAACTATAGAAGAAGGGATTTGTTTTGCACTTGTTATCACTACCCAACGGGCCAGCATTCGCAAGATAACTAATAACTGGGCTTCTTCAATTTTCAGGCCTCCAAATCAACACCTGGATTCCTTTCTACAGCTTTTCTTGGTATGGACACGTGAGCTTTTGCTCCTTGACCATGGTACAAGTCACAGAGTACAGAGGGATGCTTTGTGCTCTGTGACTTTGAGTCCAAAGGGATGCGTTCAGACTGCCTGCTGTGGCACTCGGGTTCAAAAGGACTATTCCAGCTGCCAAGTGTCTAAGGCTGCCAGATGCTGGATGAACAAAGAAGTAGTTCTGATACATAACTTACACATATGCACTTCAAATACAGCCTCTGTCTGTTTCCACTGGGAGCTGCTGTAAGGAGCCACCAGTGCTGGGTAGCTTGGGTTGTCTGCACGTATGGTTGTCTCTTCTTGACTGGAGGCACACCTCTGACCATTGCAATCTCTGCGTTAGGATGTCTGCGGATAGCTACAGCAATATTGGTAAAGTCACTCCACCTCTCTATGCCTCAGTTGCCCTATCCACATAACTCATACCCAACCTACTTGGAGCTGCAAATGTGAGATGCGATTAATTAAAGACAAAAAGTCATATAGATCTTCAGACAGAAGGAAATGAGGGAGTCCAACAGGACCGTTGTTATTACCACAGAGTCAACATCTCATATTCAGTGATGAAAGCCTCTCGGAGGAGTAATGCAAACCTATTGCTGGAATTAACACTCCCGCTCAAATTTGATAGCGCCCTTTATACAGGATTTTCATTTGTATTCACAGAAAAACATAAATAAGTGCTCAGGCTGGCCAATCTATTTCCTCTGTAACTGGCAGCATTCATAGTCACTTTATTGTATGAAATAATGTCTTGTTTTTTCCTCCCTTTATCTTGCTTGTGCCTGACCTTCCATTAAAAGTTGCTTGGAAACTGCTTAGAGAATAGTCAGTAGTGCTTCTTATTGATATCTTCCTTTTGTGATTTCTTTGCTATTCTATCTTTTTTTATTCCTTTCCAGAAGCTTTTTAAGCTTGAAGAAGATGAAAAGAAACCAGAGAATCAAAGCCTAATATTTTCTTTTTAAAAGGAACAGGAAAACCATCCTCCCTATATACATTGACATATTAAAGAAGAAAGAAATGCTCTTCTAACAAATGCCCCAGCAGGTCTTTAACGTGTGTGTTATTATCAAGTGCTTTACACATTCTCTTTAGCACCTTGGTAATTAAAAACAGGATAGATAAAGTAAGTTGTGTCCCTAAATACACCTTGCTATTGTCACTGTGTAGAAATGGTAGAAAATGGACACCACTGTGACACCCATTTTACCAGAGAGGCTTTGTAAGGGTGGTTTGAGCTGTCTCCTAAAAGAAGACTGGAGAAGAAGTGGCTCAGAGGATTAGCAGTGATCATGGTGGACAGTGGGAATTTAAGCAGCAGTCTGAGGGAAGGGATTATTTCCTTCTCCTCTGCTCTTGTGAGGCCACATATGGAGTTGTTGGGGACCTCCAGGGGATGGGGGCTCCTCAGGAACCAGGAGCAGTGGGAGGTCTCCCAGGGTGGCAGAGCAGGACCTGGTAGCCAGAGCCATCCCACCACCCCAACCAGGAGCAGGGCAGCTGGGGGCAGCCAGGGGTAGCCCCAGCCCTGGGCACCAGGCACCTCACTGGGGACAGAACGGTATGCCATCCCTGGCTGTGGTGTCCCCACAGTGCTGTCTGTTTTACTCTGCCCACAGTTTCCAGGAGGATGCTGGTCTTGAGCCCCAGCAGCCCAACTTCCAAGAGGGGGGATACTTTTGGGCCCCTGGCATCTCTATCCAGTTTTGCACCTGTCTGACAGTATAATAGTGGTATGGTCAGTCTGGAGCAAGTCCAGCAAAGGACTTTCAGAATGGTTAGCGGTGTGGAGTATCCAATACAAAAGGAAAGACTGAGGGAGATGGGTTTTTCTGGCCTGGAGAAGACAAAGCAACAAGGTGAATCTAATAGTAGTCTTTTACCAGGGTATCTACAGGGGATTACAGAGATGATAGGGCCAGAGATATAAATGAAAGGACAAGAGACAACAGTCTCAAGCTTCAGCAATAGAAGTGCTGACTGGACATGAGGAAAACATCTTTTATAGCAAGCACTGAAAAACATGTCTAGAAAAGCTGATGAATCTCTGTCTTTGAAAATTTGGCTTGATAAAGCCTTGAGCAACCTGTTCTAATTTTGAAGCTAGCCCTTTCTTGAGCTGGGGACTAGACTCTATAACCTTTAGCCAACCTAAATTTATTATACAAAGCTATGATTCTACAGTCTCAGAGAAATATATTTAGTGTGATAAATTAAATTCAGCCACACTTGTGAGTAGATGGTCTCTGGTGGGAAGGCTGTCTACACGTATGTTCAGAGTGACGAATCTGGAGAGTCATTTGAGAGGAAGTGATTTTATTCCATAACAATGGATCTCATTGTGCTTTGCATGAGCTTTCAGCCTTCAGCTTTTGGCCATATGCTTGCCCAACGCTTCTGTAGTGGGACGCTAAAATGTCTCCATCTCCCACAAATGTTTTGCCTTTGTTCACACTGAACTGCGTCATTGCTCTAATGCAAGCTGTCGGTAGGACTTGTGACTGTCATGGGCAGTAGCATGATGCTGGAAAGAAGACATAGTAAAGCCTGTGTCTGACTTTATTAAAATCCATGGCAAAACGCTATTTTTTTGGCTTAACAAGATTTCTGCCCCTGTTCCCAAACTTCCTTGTATAAATAATATATAAGTTGACTACAGAAGAAAAACCCAATGAAAATATCTAAGCTTCATAAATAAAGAGGAAGCACACATTCTTGAAGGTCTGTTACAGTTTTCTCTGTGAAAAGTAACGGTAATATAACTATGGTGAATATAATTTCAAGGTGTATCCTTCAAAACCATGGCATCTTAAAATGTTATTTATCATGTCCACATTTCTTCATTTCTGGTTTTAATCCATAAATTAAGTCATTTGCAAGGAGAAAATGCAAAGTATGGCATATTTGTAGACAAGACTAATGTTTTTCACATACTTGTACTTCTTGAACTGCAAATGTTGTTTTCCAGAAGGTTGATATACACTTTTAATATGATTTTAACATGTAGAAATAAGACAGTAAATGTGACCAGGAAACAGTCCTTCTGTGAGGGAGTCTGCAAATACTACTTTGATCTATGTAGAACCAAAGTCTTTAGATTTTTTTTTTTTTTTGCTTCTTTTTCCCAAATTTAACTCATTGAGTCCTTTATTAAGTGCTTCTGAGCATGGTTCTTTGCTGATCACAGTCTGATCAGCTTGCAAGCAAAAGGTCACATCAATTTACAGATGTCAACATGCAGCTCTTATCTGTTTCGATCCAGAAATTCCAGGAAATTATCACATGGAGTTCTCTGCGTGCCCTTCCAGAGCACTATCTTTCAGGCCAATCTTTAAGATAGTGGTTGGGGTCAGATTTACACGTATTAAAGTGTTTATTTCCCAGGGGAGAAATACCCCAGCCCCTTGACCCTGAGAAAATTATATTTTATTTTCTAAGTTACTCTAGTTTTGCGCTCTTCTATTTTCTTCAGGTTTCCCTATAACTGGCTGGGTTATCTCATAATTATTTTAATAAATGGGCACATTGGTGGCAAAATTTCTTCTCAAAAACACAGTCAAATTCTGACTTGAGCCTGAAGACAGATTTCTACTCACAAAGAATTGCAGTGATATTGTTCTGAAAAACAGGCAGTAATGCTTTATTATTTTTATGTGTTTGCAGAATATCCTTTCACCTTTATAATTCCTTCAAGTATTATATTTTGGATATGCATCTTCTGAAGGAGGAATATATGAATCCTAGACCTATTCCTTTGTACGCAGTTGGCAGGATATTTTGTAATCAGCTTTTTTCTTTAGTGACAACAAAGCAAAGGTCTATTGCAAGTTAAGCGTGCTGACTGTTAGGAGACCTGCAGAATTTCAGATTTTTCTTAGTTTGGAAATGAATTTTGTTTTATTTTTACTGCCTTATATAGTCATTTTAAGTAGTTTCTAAGTACATCCCACTTGGTTCACCACAGTGGCTATGCTCAGGTCACCACAAAGACACAGAGACACACCACAAAGACACACACCTCCACAACTGACATGGAGGAATAGGACCTGTGTCGATAGAGGCCATTGACCATCTCCCTTCTGGGACAAAGTCTAACAAGAAAACACTGGGAAAATTTGTGCAGCTGAGCAGGTTTTGCTCCGCAGGGCATGGGGCTCATGCGTCACCACTGCTGCCTCTTCCTAGTCTTTCTTTCTCCAGACCACAGCTACACCACCTCTCTTCCCTGCTCCTTTTCACCCAGGTGCCTTTGCCATGTGCAGCCTCAGCTCTGGGCTATCCACCAGGACAGCGTGCTGGCTGCGCTGCCGTGAGCCATGCAGAAAGTTTTGGGTAGCACCTGTGTGGTTTGTTTCCCCCCAGCCCTGGTTGTCAACCCCTACAGCGTTTCCCCTGCCCTTTCCACATCCCTTTACATTTCACCGGGGCCATTCCACTGTCCTCGTCATAAGCACAGCTTCAGAGCCTTTCCGTGGACATGGCCCCAGGTGTGTGTGCTGCAGTGGCCACAGCTAAGTCTCCCTCATTTAGGTGGTTCTTTGACTTGCTCGTACACTGGCACACACGGCCCAAGGAGAGCAGGAGGAGAGTGGCTTGGATTGTCACCCAGCATTTGGATGGCTTCTTTGATGTCAGAGCATGAGAAAGCAAGGAGCGGTCAGTAGCGGTCTCAATCCACCCTCATTTAAGGACCCTCTGTTTGCCATACACTGAAGCCAAATTAACCTATTGCTCTTTGGGATCCATACCCTATAATGTGCTGAATCTCTGGCTTGCAGGTGCGTGTACCTGTGTGAACTGGAGATGTGTTTCAGCCGAGGTCCAGTTCAGATGCAGGCTGGTTCATACTGGCTAAGCCCACAAAGGCCTCATCAACCCAGGGGAACAAGCTCTGTCCTCCAGGCCTTTTTTTCTTGGCTTGTACAAGGTTCTTTGAACTCCAAATTTAGGTATCCCTCCTAATTAATGATCATTTCACACTGTCTTCAAAAGCCATTGGATTTTGATTAGCCAGCAAATAAAGATGGCTTCATTTTCTCCTCTGGGCACATATTTTCTCTGTCTCCTTAGCAGTTAATTGAGTAGGCGAATAATAGTCTGTGTGCTTTAACAGGCTGCGTAGGAAAGGCAATACCAGCCTGGTCACCAAGAGAACTTCACTGACATTAAGTACTTAGCAAATCTGATCCCCCAAAGGGAGAGAGAAGCTGCATCAGTGCACCCTGTTACATGGAGCCCTGACGGCTCCTGCGCAGCTGGTGCCTTGAAAGCACAGCATGCAGCCTTTCTTTGCCGTGGATGCTTCAGTTTGCTCCTCCACCCAGACCTCATTGCGCAAACTGTTATAGCAGGGAAAGAGAAAACGTACTCGTGTTTCTCCTCAGCCAAATGTGGAAATATTCACCTTGGGGATGTGTAGATCAAATCCACTGAAATCGATGAGGTGGCTCTATCACAACTTAAAGACAGAAATCTGCAAATCAGTGAGATGCCCTTCCTTTTATTTGTTGTTACCCCTAAGTTGTTGTGCATTTCAACAGCACTCCAGGGCAAAAACAAGGGCTGGAGATGCCCCTCAAAAGTTTTGTTGTTCTCAGCGCAGTGGTTAGACAACATGTATGTGGAAACAGTGAATGAATATGCCAACCTCCCCACTACACAAACCAAGTAAAACACAGCATGTGAAATCAAATAGGCATTACTTTTCTCCTGTGAGGAAGACATCGAGAACAGAGAGTGCTGGATATCCTCCAGATCATCTTGATACGTGTTATTGGCCCTTCTCAAAATATTGCTACGGTAGAAAACTTACTGTCATGCTTTCCAATGAGGTGCTAAGTTCAGAGGAACAAGCTGAAGGAGGAAAAGCTTTCAACAAGTGCCGCTTTTGAATTCTCTTGGCCTTGCAGTGTATTAAGACATTGTACGTATTAAGTGTAAACAGATCCACCTCCATACAACCAAATTGACATCAAGAGGTGCTGAACTTGCTTCCACAGCACTTAAAGCTGCCCTTCAGCTTTTATAGGGATGAAAGGTGTTTTTATCACTAGCTTCAGACAAGACCTGAATACAAAACTCTTTGAACATAGCAAAGACTGTGCAGTCATTCAACAGGCAAAAATATTTTTAAACACATTCTGGAATCCTTTTTATTGTTCAGTTCTGTTTATTGGATTGTAATAGAAAATGTCTAGATGTTTCACGGGAGGTCAATGATTGGGAGATGCTTTGTTGCCACTGACAGTTGCACATCTCTTCAAATATATTAAAATACCAGAAACAAAATGCTGTAACTTCTCTTTGGGAAGCTTAATGATCTTGTATTATTTCCATGAACAGATGCCACATTACTATCAGCCTGGTTTCTTGCTCAAGAACATGTGTGACCGATTGAAATTTCTATTGCCAGCTGGAGGACTGTTGGCAGGCTCCAGGAGAAGCCATGAATCTACGTCTTCTCACCACAAAATGATATGCCGCATCTGATAACACTGGCAGAGAAAATTATCAAAAATAATTATTTAAGTTAAAATATTTGCATGCAAAAACATTTACAAAATAAAGTTTGCATATGTATGTTCTGAGGGACCAAGGTGCTAGGGTCTACTTTGTGACTGCTAAGTGAGTCAGAATAGTGCTAGAAGAGACCTCGAAAGGTGATGAAGCCCCAGGGTTGAGAATAAAGTCAATGACATTCACTTGCATACAAAAAAGAGAATCGACCTTTTATGTGCAGAGCACACACTTAGCTTTTGCCACATGCAAGTATATAAATTGCCAGACTATATTTACAGACATTTCGTGTCCATTCCCTCACTTTCTGCCTTATGCAGACACACTCACTTTTCCCGCAGAACAACGCATTGGTACAGGATCACAGATAAAGCAATGGTGAGGCAGCATTTTGTAACAGGTGTAAAAGCCCCACGAACAGGATTAAGAAGCTCAAGCTACAGAAGTTTTATTCTGCCTCATGAGAGCTACAGAACCTCCTCCTCTCCTCCTAAGGTGTGTTCATTCATCAATAGCCACCACAAGACATGGCTAATTGACACCCACCAGCACATCATGGGCACAACCATGAGCATCTTCCATTCCCACAGGCTCCTGTCTGTGCCTATGTGGTCATGGAAACCAACTCTTAAGTTTTTCACTCTTCTGAGCAGGGATTCTTACAACGTAAGCTATTTCTCTGCTCTGGAACAGTGTAACAGTTAGTAACTGTGGCTTTTCAAGGTGTTGGCATTTAAAGTATACAATTTGTCTGGCATCATTGATGTGCTTCCTACACCATTTTTCCTCAAAAAGACCTGACCGTATCAAGAAATTGGAGAGTGAGTCCTAAACCTTCTTTTGCAAATTTTGGTTCAGAAGTTTTCCGATGATGGACACAGCCAAGAAGTTATGTAAGACCCTAATTAAACAAAAAGTTTACCTCCTAGTATTACTGTCTGACTTGATTTCTTAAATGCTTTGTTGGCTAAATGTGGAAATGCTGAAAGCTATTCACAGGCTGAAGCAAGGCCACCATCCTACAAAGCGAGGCCCCAATCCTACAAAGGCTCTTTTTGGTTCTTAAACTACTTTAGTCACACAACTTGTCCAAAGTAATCAAGTAACCCTAAAACTGATGGGGAGAGGAATAGGTAAAAAGTAAAAAAGATCGTGAATGATAGAAACTTTAGTCAAGACCTTTCTTGACACAGTAGTTATAGCTGAAAAGTAGTTTTATACATAAGTAGGCATCTTCTGCTCATCTTCGTGAAATTAAGCATGGTTATAAGTGTAGCGAGGTTCAGGACCTTGGATTATCAACCCTTCAGGAGAACAGCAGGCTTCATTTTGTTTTGTGTTCAGCACTGATTACATTGCCAACAACACAAATTAAAACACAACCGCATTCTGCACCCAATGAAGAACAGCTAGGAAAGGTTTCAGCAGACAAACCACGCTTTTGTGCAATAAACTCACCACAATTCCCCCAGCTGATGTATAATTAATTCAGCACCACAAGTTGCACAATACCGAATGGTCCTGTGTTTTCACATGGCATTGCTTTTATTGACATCCCCATAACATTGCAGGGTTGAGTAGCTAAGATTGAGACAGGGGCCTCATGCCTGGTCACTGATGGTTGAGGTCGATGAGAAGAGGAAATGCAGGGAAGGGAAGCAGAGGCTCCAGAAGATTAAATGACTTCTTCAAGGACAAGCAGGTCTCTGGAGGCACAGGTGCATCACAGAGCAAGAATAAAATTAGCAGTCACCTGACATCTTGCCATACTCTAAATCCACGAAGCAATACCACCTTTCTGAGACAAGCGTAATCCTAGAGCATCAGGATTTTGATAGTTTTGAATATATTAAAGTCCCTTTTTCCACTGATTTCAGAACATCCTGGCTCAAGTCAAGAGTTCTATTTAAAGACAAAAAGCACACTTATTAGTTCTTTGAGCCCCATATTTTGTCCGAATTATTTGATCTCACCTGCAGAAATACCATAATCTCTGCTTTCTTCAACAACTAGCATAAATTTTTCTCTGAAAAAATTACTTTAGTGAATCATTCCTTATTTCCACATTATGGCTGATCTGATGAAGACAGCTGTAGGTGCTATTAGATCAGTGTGACAAGGACCATCTTATTTTCCCCAAGGCAATCTCAGCCTGACCTTTAGCTGACATACCCAACATGCTTGTCCACCAAAGGCCAGGGAAGTTCTTGTTGCACTACTGCCACTGGAGTGATCCCTTGGTTTGAAATATTTGTTACTGTCGCTCATGGATGGCACGTAGATGATTACCTTGGCAATGGCATCATTGCCTCACGATTTGGAAAGGTGTGAGGTGATATTTTTCCAAAGTTTATTTACAATATTGACTTTGTGAATGCTTTCCATTAGGGGAAGAAAAGAAGAAAGCAAAACCGTGACTTGGAAAGAAGCACTTACCTTCTGCGCTGAAGAGTTATCTTTCCTTATTCGTACTACTAACGGGCACAGACCTCTTTCCCATTTGTTTTTTCCCAGTCTCATCATGCCTTAGGCCCTGCTGAGCTCTCCTGCAGCCCCACCGCTTCCCCTCCCCACCACGAGGCCATGCTCCAACGCCCGGCGAGCTGCTCCATCCCCGTCCCCCGCCTGCCCCAGGAGCAGCTGTTGGGCCAGCGGATGCCTCTCAGAGCTCTGAACACCTCCTCCCGGGCCACAGCCGCCCTGGCCGCGGGCCAGGAGCTGCTGTCACCACCAGGCCCAGAGGAGAGGAGGCATGTTCCCCGCTCGGCGTGTCACCCGGTGCTGCGCCAGGTGGGACGAGCAGTAGGGGGACGATGAAGGGGCAGGAGCTGGACCCCACTCTGCTAGTGGTGCAGCAGCCTTCCCCAGAGATGCTCCTTCATTTTTATTCTCAATCCCTTTGCTGACATGGGTCATTTCAAGGACTCTGAACTACAACTGCTTCCTTTTTTTTTTTTTCAGTTTGTTTTACTGCAAATAACAGTGATAGCAAATTGTTCTTTTCTTGAAAGTCATAGCTGGGCATGGGCTTTTGCATCACTGAAAGCTAGGTAAGATAAATGGCCTAAAGTTCAACAGAACATTCCATGACCTGGCCTTTCAAATTTGTGTACAGCCAACTTGTGTGCATATATAGTCTTCCAACTGTCATACCCTACTAGGGATCTCCTCCCTTGACATCCCTAGAGTTAGTTCATGGAATTCCCCAACATCCAAAGAAAATTCAGACCAGAGAGGTGATAAACACCACCTAGCCTTTCCCTGAAACAGTAAGGAAGAGATATTAGGAGAGCTGGAACTGGACAGAACAAATTGGATGTTCATCCTCTAGGGTGAGCTTCAACTTCTCATACTTTTTTTTTTTTTCCCTACCAAAACAGGAGTGAGCATCCTTTGTTATCATCAGGTCCAAATTTCAAATCCTCATTGCAGGAAAAAAATCATTTTCCCCTGTTTTCAGCAGGAAATCACTTGGATGTATTTTCTTCCAAATTCAGATATCTTCCTGCACCTGTTGATACTACCACCTAAAGCCTTTTAAGGTTTTATGTATGTGTGTATGTCATGTACCATGAAAAATGAGCATTATGAAGCTACAATTTTGTCTGGATCATCCCATCTGCCTAAAAAATGTCATCAGATGCAGGGATGGGCTGATAGATGTTTCTAAGGCAGAAGACCTCAAACCATGTATGCCCGTACTCTTATCTCTGTTGTTGATGCTGCCAGCTGGAAAAAGGAACGTCGAGTCCACAATGCTGACAGTTGCTAACAGAGCTGAGAGAGGAAGAGCAAAAGAACTTGAAGAATAGCTGAAAGGAGCTCAAGGAACACACATACCGAGAGACTTGCCAAAGTATATGGTGCAGCACTATCAGTAGTTCTCCAACCCCAATAGTTGCTTATGTATTTATTTTGAGAAAAGTACTGAATGGAAAGTACTGAATGGGACTGGGATCTTATCTCTAAAGTGTTCAGTCTATATTGCAGAAACACTGGGTGATGACTGCTCCAAGGCATTAACTCCTGTCATTCTGATTAATAGCTCCCTCACTATGGCATGTTTTTATGCCAAGACACTTTTTTGCTACATAGGTGGCAGTGTGCTCAGGAACTGCAGAGAACAAAATTGGATTGGGAAATCCCTACAAGGTTTAGTCAGAGTTGGCTGGAGGTCACAGTTGTTTTTTTCTGAGGAGAAGATACCACCCTCTAGAAAGAAAGATATCATCCATACCAGACCCAGGGTGAAAACCCCATAGCATACAGTGTGCTTGGGAAGATAAATCACATGCAGGAATTGAGGCAGCTGGCATGATAAAACTTAGAACAAATTATCTTTGGAGTCTCACTCATCCACTTCCAATCAGCCAACTTGAGATGTAATCTGTGGCCCCCAGAAAAGAAAGTAACCTCATTATTTCACAAACCAAAGAAATATGTTTTGCAGCCTACTCATCATTCCCAGCTCAGTATTTCCCTTGGGAAACAATATTCATAATATTCAGAAGCACAGCTGTAAGGAAGTACAATCTGTTTTCAGATGAATCTAAAATCGAAAGCAAGAAAGCAAGGTGGTGCATGCTTACAGGCAGCTCTGATCAGCATCCCCTCTGCAACCTTGTCTTACTGATGAATGGGCAATAGCATCAACAGTACATCCTACCCAGTCATCAAAAGGAACATAAGAGTTGCCCACTAGCTAGAAGAATGAGAGAAAGCAGTCTCTGTTAAAATACACCTCATGGCTCATTTAAAAAAAAAAAAAAACAACCAAAACACAATGGGGTTCCACTTTGCTGCAGTGTAGTCATCCAGCTAAGAATCCCACACCAACAGGGCAATAGATTTTGCTTATGCCCCTGGAGGCAGAATACAGGTGGGTTGAAAAGGATGCCTGATCAACCTCTTCTCCATTCAGTGCTTGTATTGCATTTCCATGCCGGGAGCTCGCGTGCCGGGAGCTCAAAGGGTACCAGTCCATCAGGGATCTCACATTAGCAGTTGTGTCCAGCACCTGCAGTTACGGAGCTGAGAGGGAACCGTGGCGCTGTGATACTACAGGTGCTGCTCCCCAGACCTTGGTCGCTATCAGACGTGGATCCTGGGATAGAGGGGGACAACAGACATCTGGGGAAGGAGCAGACAGATTAGGGCAGCAGGGTGTTGCAGCTTGTATTGCAGGTTGTCTGACTTGCCTAACAGTTTCCCTGCAGGTGGATGTAACCCACATGCTGGGGGTGGTGACAGCGGGGTAACTAGGTTTGGGGGGAAGGGGAGTGCCTAAGTGTTTCGCTGAATTCAGTCTTTAGGACTGCAGCGTGTGTATGCTGGCTGAGTGTCTGGGGTGCGCACTGGAAGGAGGAAAACACATCACTGAGTTAGTGCTGTGGACAATTGTATGCCAGAGCTGTAACCAAGGAGCTGAGAGGTGGCAAAGGATAGTGACAACTGCGCACAGGATTGCCCATTCAGCATGGAGAGCCCGGCTCCCCGCTCTGCCTGCCGTCCCTGCCAGTTTGGTTCTCCGCGGGCACGCGAGGGCAGAGGTGCTGCACAAAACGCTTGCTAGCCGCTGCGCTTCTTCACCCTTCCCTGTGGGGGAAGACCCGTACGCCGGGGGCCAGCCCTGGCTCTCACCAGGCGCAGCCACATGCCCACGGGCGCAGGCAGAGTTTCCACCACGCCAGCCTGGGCGCTGCCCGGGGTCTGCGGCGTAGCCGGCCCCCCGCTGCTGCGGCTCGCTGCCTGCTGCTCAGCTGTCCCATGCAGCAGCCCCGGGGCTTGGGTTACAGGACAGTTTCTAACTTTGTGCCTGTCCCAAGGCATCAGGGCAGAGGCACATGATTTGTAATTTATGAGGACACCCATAGAGCTGTCACTTTCAAGGCAGGTGTTGAGAAACTGGCAAGCGGCCCGAGCAAAGAAAAAGACTGACCTCACCCTGAAATAATGGTGGCCAACATGGTCACAGGACAGAGAGCACTGACATAAGCGAGCTTTAAAAATAACTAGGTCATCCTGCTAGACTAGCTCACTGTCTTATACAAAGAAGCCATGAGGTACCAATTTATAGTAAAAGTAGGAGTGTAAACTGCTATTCAAGGGGTTGACGAATGTGTAGTGTTTTGAGTCATCGATTTATTTAGCTTTTTTAATTCTCCTAACCAAATCAAATTTTAAGTCACACCACTAGACATAGCATCAGAAGAAGAGGCCAGCTTTCAATGTCCGTGCACGGTGGTGGCACCAGACACTGGGTGGCGATGACTGTAGAGTGGTCACTACTCTGTGTTGTGGCTGCAGCCACCTCGCTTCGAATCCAAGTCACAGCAAAAATCTAAAATGGCTGTTGGACTAGATCATCATTGTAGGTCTCTTCCAGCTGAATTATTCTTGTCTGAAAATGAAGCAAAGGCCACAAACATATAAACATGTTGTTGCAGAGGAAAGTTGCTGAATACGTGTTAATAGAACCTGGCCTTAGGAAAAAAGGAGAGGAAATCTAGAGAGGAAATGACTATTTCTCTACCTAATCCAAACTTTGGAAAAAATCTTAAAGTAGACTGTTCTCCATTCAGATCTGAGATGGGGCTGAGTGCTTTTAAACAAATGCTGTTTTGCAAAACATGCTTCAAACCTCCTAAGATCAGGACATTGTGCTGCAATTTGTAAGAGGAGAGAAACAGGATTTGGCTCAGCCAGAAATCTCAAATAGTTTCAATACTTATGAGAGTTACTAGAGGCCAATAGTGACTTAGGTTTTGACATCCACATCCATAGTACACCTGTTCCTGGATATATGGCACCCATTTAATTCCACACAGAGTTGAAGAGCACTTACTGCTGCTCCTGCTCTCTCCAGCTCAGTATGTCATTGGAGAGAGAGAGAAAGGGTGATTTCCCTATAGAAATCTCCTTTAAAATAACTCTTTCTTACCACCTGAATGGTGCGAAGGCAAAGGACAAGAACAGGGACTAGATACTGGCTACTGCAGTTCCGTGAGAATACCGACACTGCATGCTCAAGAACATGAGAATTAAATTCATGTACTGGTTAGCACTATTAGCTTTGTCAACAGTGTAAGTTCAGGGTAAATTCTTCTCAATTTTTGCTTCCTAAGGGAAAACTGCCCCTCAGCAAGAGTCTTATAGCACCCTTGCGTTTAGCAGAACTGCGTTTCTCAGCCAGGAAACCAGAAACAAATAGTACCGGCATGGAAAATACTTGCTTTTGCTTTGACCAAGCATGCCTTTGAGTCAGCTGTTAATGTTTTGTCACATGGTGACCGTTCCTCATCTGAGTAACTAGTGAACGACCATAAAAAGTCCAGCATCGCTGGCATTAAGCTGTTTGTCAAGCTTGTAAGCAGTTGCCTAAATCAAGACATCAAGTTACCAGAGGTCAATAGATCGCTATTTCACGCTCGATTATTTCCATGCTCCCTCTAAAAAGTACTTTCTAATTTTCGGTTTCTCAACTAACCCTTAATGATATCAAAAATGTCTTGGTCCAGTAAGGCACCTATTCTGCTGCTTCTCTCATTCAGTTTTACATTCTCAGCTCATCATCCCAGGAAACAGCAACACTGTGCCCTACGTACCATGTTCAACTTACATTTAATTTTTCCATTGCAACTTGCATCATGAGCATAACTCCAACCTTTGCAGTTGTGGAAGACTTCAGTAGCTCAGACCTGAAGGCTTGAAAGTGAATAGCAAAACCAGTTAAAACAAACCAGGAGAATAACAACTAGTATGCATTTTAATGCTAGCTTTTTTTTTTTTTTTTGTCACAAAAAAAGAAAAGAAAACCCTGTCTCTGGGACCCATTTTGTAAGATAGACTGAAAACAGGCTGTAAGCAGTTTGCAGCATTTCATGGCAAATTGTAATTGACAGGCCAATTAAAGAAGAAATACCCTCAATAAAGCAGATTCTGTGAGCCCAAATACCTTATCAAAGTGACAGGCCACCTAATTAGCTTCGAATGGAATTAGGAGCTTGCTCCCTGTTTCTTTTCCAGTAATGTGGCCACCCTAATTATCCATATCCTATTTCATTCACTTTGACTGTAAACACCTTTCCAATACAATAGATCCCTTCTTAATCAGCGTACTATAGACTAGATTTGAAACAACCACGGTGCCCATGGAGTTGTTCTAAGTTGGTGCGACCCTCTTCAGTGTTTTCCCAGCTACAACATAACTAAGAATTATATTGTCCAGCCTAATGGCTGTAATTTCTGGATAAGTAACTAGGAAAAAAATTGACCCTGGAAAAATGTCATTCCCATGCACGTCAAAGAGCTATTATAGGCTGCCACAGTAGAGTTTACAAGGTAGTGACCATTTAAACTGTGAGATATCTTTAATTTGCCAGTTCAGCTCAGCCAGTAGGTACTTTGCATACTACCTGTCCCAGAAATACTTTTTTTTAAAAAACTACCTTTGCCCATTTTTTTTACACAGTTGCCTGCTCTGTGTGTGTTACATTCAGAAAAGAGAAAGTAAGCTGGGCTTTGGTAGCTCAGCTGAAACAACTCCTAGTAAGTGGTTTTGACCCTGCAGCAAGAAATAGAATTAAACAAGGCATACAGAGAATACTAAAGATAAGATTTCAGCGCTCTCTCCAAATTATTGACACATTTGGTGGTGATGACAGTCTAGGCACAGGAGGATGAAATCCTGCACATAACATCCCCCGGTCTAAGGCTCCATGACAATCTTTTACCAAGCATAAATGACTTCCCCAGATAATATTCAACTGCCTGTTAATTATATTCACCTGATCTGGTATTACTCATTCAAGCATTGGATAAAAGCAATATTAATATTAAATATTTGTAATATTTTGTATTATTATATAATAATTTGTAATATTTGGCTTAAAACTGGATATGTAGTTTTTCCCTGTATCTGCACCTAATAGCCCTATGCCCTTAAGTAAGGTGGAAGGACAAGTCTCCTTGACTTTCTCTAGACCCGTGCTGCTAAATTACTTAGCAAAAGGCAAACCTAACTAGTCAGAATTGTGTAAATAGGGAAAATTTGACAAGATCATATTAGTGAAAAAGTAAAAGGGAGAACCCAATTAACTAGTTCTCACCATACTGATCCATAGCTAGGAAAGCCACCCACAGATGTCTCTTGGGACCGTGGGCACACAGAGTGTCCCCAGGCACAGCTCTGTAATTTACCTGTGGAGTCATTAAGCTGAGCAGGACTGAACTTGGCGCTTCCAGTACTCAGTGCTGCACGTGAGCCCTTCTTTGTCTCACGTCCAGGGAAAGGGGTGACAGGGCTGTAAAATTTGGTTTGGACTGCTTTCTTAAGCAGTCAAAAATAAGTTCTGGGCAAATTCACTAAAAAAGCATACAAATAATACCTCATTTTTGCTAAAGTTGATCACAGTTATGAGTCAACAGTAAACCATCCAGGCAGGTGAGAGCATCGCGTGTTGGAGTTTTGTACCAGACTAGCTAAACATAAATAATCTCCAAACAATAGCCAGAGTTGCTGGGAAGCTACTTGAAGCTTTACAGTTATCCTCATTATGTTACAGGTTGAGTAGGTTACATGTTTGGAGGTAACCTACCAGCAGACATCTTGATTAGATATTTCCAGGCTGACATCACCCACACATTTCACTTCTTGATAATTAATTCTATGCAGCACATGTATTGTTGCAGTCACATAAAAGCTTTCATTATGATCCTGACATCCTCGTTAAGATTGTACAAAATTTTGCATGAAAGGAGGGATTCCACCTCTTTGTATTTTTAGCAATAATATACATTCGCTACTCAAAGAGCAAGAGCTTTAACTTTGGAAGGGCACAGTATTTTCAAGCAAAGATGCTCACAGAAGTAAGATCTTGTCTGGTGGAAATATTAATGTAATTTAAAGACTATGTCAGGCAGAAGAGTATCTGAATTATTTTACAGCTGTATGCCATTTTCTAACTATATGCTGATATAATGTTTATGTACTGTGGGTATGTTGATTAAAGGTTGTTGTACAAAAGAGAAAACATACAGTAGTCTATGCTTATGCTTCTCTTCCATGTCTAATTGGCTGAGCATGTTAGTGGAGAGATGAGAACAGTATTACTTCTGATTTAAAGGAAATTTCCCTTCTTGTTCTTAAACATCTTTCCTTGCTATAAATGCAGTCAGCAAAACAGTAACACTGTTTTTGACCCCAGTGCAGGTTGCAAGTGTTGTCCTTGGCACCACAGCTATAAATGCCTCCAGCTTCCTCAGCACAGCCTGCAGTGCTCTCGATTTGCACTTAAGACGTCCCAGTATCCCCAGTTCCCTGCTTGCTCTTGTAGTCGCTGCAGCAGCTTAGCCATTAGGGAACAATCTTACGGAAGTGCTTTTCATCATGAATTCCTTTGCTGACCTACTATATTTTTTTCCTACTCTATCTTTTTTCCCTAATCCTTGCAATCAGGGATATTTCCAGCTCAGATACTATTAGGAGAAGGATACAACATAAATATCAAAGGTGCTGTACACCAAACTATGTCCAGAAGATTTTTTCACTACCATGCCAGCCGTCTTCCAGCCAGCTGGGTGGCCAAGAAAATAGTAAACCTGATCCATGTAAAGCAGTTGGCCTGGAATGCCTCATTACCCAGAGGCGAGTACAGGATCCAATTGACTAAATCATCATGGCATCCCAGAAGACTGCACTTCTCCTCAGTCTTCACTCAGCAACGTCTGCAGTTCTTCTTGGCTGCATCAATGGACTATCTTTTTCTTCCCCACTCCTTCTCCTTTCCCTCCATCACTCTGAAGTCAAAAGATTTTCGTTTTGCCAGCCAGGGGAATTCCTTTGTCCTGCCTACTTTCTGAGGCTACTTTGTCCCTTTCAGCATACTCAGGGTCCTCTACGTCCAGAGCCGCATGGTACTCAGTAACCTGAATTAGGCTGGCACTGTTGCAGTGGGTGTTCATACTGAGCTTGATGCAAAGTTACTCTGGTACTAGCAAAATAATAAAGCATATTTCTAATTATTAAAGGTGGTTGGTTACACCAAACTCAAAATTTGAATTCTGACCAGGAAGAGCATACAGAAGTGTCTCTACTTATTTTCTCCAATACATAAAGTGTTCAGATGTTCCTAGATGTTCAGATGGTGCAGTGTTCAGTGTCCAATACATAAACAATTCAGAATTAGACTCAGAATCCTGCAGTAAATGCTCATCTACAGATATTTTCCTTATTAAAATATCCTCTCTTTCACGAGCTACAATAATCTGTGCTGTCCTTCCACAGGAAGCTCTGCCCAACACGCTGTTACTCTGTTCACACCTGCTATATCCCTAAGGATTGTGCAAGGGTAAACTGTTAGCAATCCTAATGCAACAAACTTCTATTATTAAAGCTCATTTCATCAAGGAACCATAAAAAAAATAAAAAAGTTGTTTTGTTTTCTGTGAGAATCAAATCACAGTCAGAGACCCATTCACTGCTTTGGGTAGAAAAAAAGAAGCAACTTGCTACCTCAGAAAGGCAACAGCCTAAAGCACTGCTAGAAACACTCTATTTGGAAAGAAGATTACTCAGATTTCAAGAAATACCTTTAGAAAGAAAACACTGTGGTACTGCTTGTATTTGTAATGTGCTCCACCGTAAATATCTGAACTGATTTAAAGAAAGGAACCCAATGTCTCTGGGAAGTAAGGCCTGGGAGGACAAAGTGGAACGGATATCTCTCAGTGGAGATCTTGTAGGCTCATATTTCACAACCCTGTCTGTCCCATTAGTTCCAGTTGCTAGAGGGTTTGAATGGACTTCCCATTAAATGTTACATTTAGCTCCCTCCCCCACACCTTTTACGCAACCCTGCTGCTCAGAGGACAACTTTTAGTCTGAAGCAAATATGACTTGCATACAAGATTGTGTTTTGATATAGCCACATAAAAGATTTTTTGCAAACTAAAATGAGAAGTAGTAAAGATCTCACAAGTTAAGACCATCCATAAGCTAAACACACAAAGATGTCAACAGAACTTCATTTGGGGAATTAATATGACAGCTTTTTGGAAATGGGAACATGCCATAAATGTGAGATAACATACATTGGAATTACTTATTATTTCTTTAAATTAAAGTATGAGTGGCCTTTTTATTTGGCGAAATACATTTTAAACATTCAGGGCACAAAGTTGCAAGTTCCCTGGCTCTGTGTACTAAAAATCTTCATCGCTAGAAGAATTTAACTAAGTGTTTAGGTACCTACCTATTCAAGAAAGCCCTTCCTTAAGTGCAGATGAATATAGGGATATTTAAGCATGTAATTTTCTCAACTACAATTCAGCTTTTTAAATCTAAAAAAGCTGTTCTTTAAAGTTCATTTTGTGCAGAAGCAATTAGCTGTCATCACTGCTTGTGACCTAATGAGTAGAAAAGGCAGGCTTTATTGTGGTTAGCACAAGAGAGTGGGCCAAAGCCGTTGATGACAGGCAGGTTGGCACGGTCTGGCAGGGGACGTACCGTTCTGGTCTCAGCAATTCGCTGCGAGCCTTTCACCTGTAAATCCCGGGTGTGAGGGACGCCAGCCTTGGCGGCAGCAGTCACCAGATCCTGCCTCTCGTGGCTGCAGCCCAGCAGGGAAAACGAGTTGGTGGTCTCAAACCAGGTGGTTGTGCATGGCAAAAATCCCCAGCACTAATCGATGGCAGAAGTCACGGCAAAAGGACCAGGACCAAAGTAAGCAGGGAAATGCATCAGCCCGCACAGGACACCGCTCTGCTCTGAATGGAAAGGGGTGGTGTGAAGGGAAGGGTTTCTGGAGCAAGTCATACAAACGGGTCAGCGTGGTAGGAACCGGTGACAGCGTCCCAGCTGTACTTTTTAGACATGCAGTGTGCAAAAAAACCCCAAGGCACTTTTCTAGACAAAGTAAGGTTTTGCACAAAGAAGGGAACAGAACAAAGCACACCGTACAGGCAGCCTGGAGATATTGAACAATCTTTAACTAATTCTGAGGTACAGCTGCAAAAAACCTGGTCCTGTATTCCTGTGGGATAAATGGGGAGCTAGCAACTTGATAATTTGCCCCTACATCACCTAGAAAAATCTTCAGCACAAATTAAAGCAAAACTTCAGGACTACTAACTCTCACCCCCACTGAAGTCTTGTCACTGAAACTACAGGTACAGCTGAAGTCTAACTCACAGTCAAATTTTCTTTAATTCACCTGATGGCAAAGATAGGGAAGGAAGAAGCATCAGCAAATTTCCCTTCCCCATCATTAGGAAAAACTGGTCACAGGAACAAAATATTTATGGCTGATTATGTGGGGACAGTCAAAAGATGTAAAACACCAGCTATTAGATAACCCTCCAGCTCCTCTCATCTAGCTGAAGCGCATGTTACCACATCGTCTCACGCACATTCCCAGCCACCACTAATTCATTGCTTGCAGACCTGCCCCCTTTCCCTAAAAATGACAGATGCCAGTGCTCTAACACGGGTCTGCCCAGATGCATCTTCCCGCCGTCCCAGCCTCCGCCTGGCCGGCCCTGCGGGAGGCTGGCTGGCATGGTGAGTTAAGCCTAAGATTCTCAGGATTCCCCACAACATAACAGCAATGCTTCGAAGAGTTTCTGCAGCTTGTTATGGGGGATGCCATGCATGGTTACTAGAGGGTATATTTTCATTTAGTCTGAATGCTTGGCACCCTTGGACCGTAAACAGAAGCCTAGGTAGAAATAGATGGAATTATTTACTTACACTCCCAGTGATGAAAATGATTAGTCAATTAACTTTACTAATATACAGTATCTTGTGAGAAGATAAGATGTCAACAAGCAAAGCTAGCCTCCAGATCGTGTCAAAAAGAACAAGCCTGCTGGCATTTAGACTGATTTATGATGAACTATGACAAGTATGCAAATTATGAGAGTTCCCTTTTATGTTTACATTTGTGCATTTTTCTTTGGCTATTTCTGATGATAAGCAGATTAGTGCGGCTACTTATAATTTGATCTCATTGACAGGAGAGCATTCAGCCCGGAGAGAAGTCCTGCAGCCCCAGCTTCCGGTACTACAACAGGCTGAGGGCACCGTGTTGGTAAATAGTTTCAAGGGGAAAATAGCAGCTAAAATTAGCCACGATGACATTACAGGGATCACTGAAAAAAAAGCCCAGATGAAAAAAGTTTATAACATGAGACAGGTTCAATTAGTTATTCAGTTCATTTAAGTAGTCCAGCTGGACAATTATAGACAGCTACTGATTCCATTACATAACCATGAAGCAATGTCCTCATGAACTTCTATTCATGCATCACTGTATCCGTCCAGGATCTCTAAATCTCTTTTCAGTTCACTTGTCAAATCCACCCCTCCCCTTGCACAGGACAGCTCCTGGGCTATAAGCTAGCATGCCTTACCCACACTACATAATATAATTTCTTGGTGTCTCAAGCCGTGTAGGTGCTTCACGCTTCTCCAACTGAACAGCCAGTTCGGGTACCGAACGTGGTATGATCATGGATGGCATGAAGCAGAGATTTCCATTCATTTTATGCAAATGTAACTTCATCCTCTAACTGTGCACTTCCACCCTCTTGCGTGGTTTTACTCTCCCTCTGCTAATCTGCTGCTCTCATTTCACCAAAGGAAGTGGAGCCCTCCACCTTACAGTCAAGCAACGGGCTTCCCTCAAACACATCTAGCTGAGTGAAACTGGTTAAAGAATGAATTTTACAAACGCTCTGTGAGTCAAAACTGCCCCAAACTTTGTTTGACAAAAGTCACATGAACAGTCCTGCCACAGGAACTCTGTGAACTCTCCATGTCTTTGATTTCACTGGGCAGTTTTGGTGAAGAGTAAATCCAAGTAAAGAGCACACTTTAGAGAATTCCTGTGGATATTCATTTTCCAGCTGTGATGAGAGTCACTCAAAACAATTCTGACTCTTTAGGGTATTGAGGGTCCTTTCAGATAACACACAGTCCAGAATATGAGGAGCAACATGCCTATGCTTGTCCATATGACTATATAAACCCAAAACTGCCTGGATCTTCCTGGCCATGTCTGTGCATCTGGACATCTCGTTTGCACTAGCACCGGCAGATATAGTCTAGTGTCAGCAGCAAGAAGAAATTTCTGACAATGAGTAGCCCTGATTTTGGTTCATTTTCATGTAAGGACCTTTCATTGCACATCTGCCAGAACAGTTTGAGGCAATGTTCAGGCCATAAAAAATACAAAATATTAAAGATTATCTAATATTGAAACGAGGTTTAGTATCTATGTAATCAGTTGCTGTGTGTGGGCTCACCTCACAGTGGATAGAAATATGTTTAAACAGCTCTTCAGCTTCAGCTGTAGGGACTCATATTTTAAATTCATTGTGTCCTCCAATTCAAGCCCAAGACATAGATCAAAATGGCCCTGACACACCAAGGTAAGTGGTGATAGCAAAGCAAACCCACCTTTAGACCTTGTCAGTTGCACTTAACGGAATGCTTTGTGTAACTACCACTTTTCTCATTTCTAGTGTTTGTCTCCAATGTGTTGTGCTGTAAGATATTCCAGAGCTTTCAATATTATCAGCTACTAAATCATATTTTTTCATGTACATTGGTAATCCTCTCCCCACCCTGAAAATTAACCCCCCTCCAAAAAAAAAAAACCCTAAAGTTTGCATGTATTTTACTTTAATGTAGGTATGTGCAAAATAGCTGTTGATTTGAAAAGTCATTGCATCAGCTGAAAAAATGAAATTTTCCATTACAAGGCTGTATTAATTATCTGGAAGGCACTGTGTCTCCTAAAATCAAGTAATTCTAAGCCTCACCTCAATAACCACTGCTTCTATGTTCCCAAAAAGCTGTAAGGCAGTTCAAAGGGCAGCCTACCCTAGCATAGGCATAAAAGTCAACTCCATTTTAAATTTTTCCAGCAAACATAATGCTCCAAGATGGTTTACAAAGCTGCATGGTCACGTCGTTCCCAGCCACCAGTGAGGGCTCACGAGGTGAGCAGATCCCACGCAGTCACAAGCAAGCTCTCCAGCACAGCTCCTCCATTCCCGGCCCATCCCCATTCCCAGTGAGATGACACAGGCTTCTCCATTGGCCCTGGCCAACAGCTGGACACGAAACCCGATGGCAGCCCCAGGGTGTGCTACCCTGTGACACAGTTTCCACCTGGGGGGAGTTTCCAGCCCTTGCAGCCCCACACCACTGAGAGGTAGCTGGGCTCTGGGATTTTTCCAGGCAGTAAGCCAGAGGAAGGAAGGATGGGATATCCCCATCCAGATTTGACTCACTGGGGGTGGATTTCAACCCAAGGATGAGGCCAGGAGTCCCCAAGGACACAGATGACTGTCACACGTTCTCTTCTCTGCTGCACAGACTGCCTCAAAGCACAAGGCATAGCCCGAACCTTTGTGGCCACAAATGGTCAGTGGTCACAGGTCACCCCATGACAACAAAGCCCCTTCTGGTGGCCCCATACCCTTCATCTTAGCCACTCATTCAAGGGCAGGGTGTTTGCGTACGTTCTTCCCAGCCATGGGTTCTTCCCCTTTAACAGAAAGATAATACTTACACCAACACTAACAAACACTAACACTAACACTAATGAGATAAATGGAGGAAAATAAAAACACCTAACATGTCAGTAGCCCAGCAATGATTACAATGTTATATTTGACAACTCTTAATTACAGCGAGTCCTGAGTAACCCAGATTAATTGGATCTGATTTCAGCCTGAACCTCTCTCACATATTTGTAAAAAAGTTAGAAGGGCGTTCAGAGGGCAGCCTACCTTAGCATGGCAGAAGAGCCAACTGCAGTTTAATTTTCTCCATTGGACACTACCTACAAAGCTACCTAGTCACTGGTGTCCCCAGACATCAGCTGTGAACAAAACTGCGCATCTCAACACTTGAATTCATATCTAAACTTTGAGCAGGTCCACAAGCGTAAGGATGATGCAAAAAAATCTCTCATCTGAGTGAGTCCTGAGTGTTAGCCAAGCACAGTCACAATTTCCTCAGGGTACAGGAGTATTTCCACAGCAGCTTCCAGAAGAGTGAGGGGGAAGAAGCAAAGTAACGCCATCCATCTTTGCCTTCTCATACGGCTGCCACATGCTCCAACCAGTGACACCCTCTCTGCTGATCACTACACAGGAGGTACAGCACTTCTGCTGGGCCCTTGCAGGCAGCTTAAAGGTGTGACAGTCTGGGTGAAAACCTGGAAACTTCAGAATATGAAGCTGTTTTCTTCACCATTTTTTTCTGTGGATGGCTGTGCAAAAATTGGAAAGCTTTGGAAAAATTAAAAGGAAACATTTTCCACACAGAAGAGATACTTTCTCTTGGAATGAACAGTAGGAGAACCTCCAGAGTATTTTCTTAAAGGATGTAGCTGCTGAACATCAAGGAATCAATTTTCCCTCTATAAGAATTAAGCCTTTCACATGATGTTACTTCACTGGAAAACTTGCAGCTTTGTGTCATGAAAATTTGTCTATTCCTTAGGTCAACTGACTTAATATTGTGCAGTGTTAGCAATACAAAAATATCTCCACATACATGTTCATGGAGTAAGGCTGAGTATAAGCTATTAGCTCTATTTTCATTATTTGAACCCAAAGAATACATATATAAACACATAGTTTTTAGAAAGAAGCAATGTAGCTAGACAAGCAGCTAAAAGACATTACTTTTCTTGCGAAGTTTGTCTCTCGTATTCTTAAACCACCCAGGATTGAACACTAATATTTCCACTATTTCTACTAGAAATATACACCTGTTTTTCCAACTAAACAATGATGTAATTCACATTCTTAAATTTAAGAAAATTTCATTTTGATTACAAGTAGTCCATGACTACAAGGAAACCTGAAAAACCTTGGGGAGGTATGTTGCTTCCTGGGGCTTCAAAACTTCCAGGAACTTTGCACCTCTAGCTCTAACTAGAAGCCAACAGAAACTACCCAGGGCATCAAAGAATACATGAAATAAACTGCTGAGCAAGTAAGCTGTTTTGAGCACTCGGTTTAACCACGTCATGGTTCTGTTGGCCATACAACGTTAGAACATACTTTATACAAGAGGGAGATATGCCCAACTGCATTAAGCAGAGGCTATCTTAGAAGTTGAAATGAAAGAGGAGTCAAAGATTGTTCCTACTCTGGAAGCAAAACAGGCATTGCCAGGATAATATAATTTACATATCTCCCTCCTTTTCTTAATAGAAAGGAAGAAAACAAGAGTATAGCCACCGATACTGAGAAGTACTAGGCCTTATCTGCTGTCATGAATATCTACACAAGTCACTTGGAGGCACATCTCTGCAGGTCCCCGTGTTCCTGCCAAACCACTAGTACATCTCCAGCGTAACAGAAATAACGTAAAATAAAAAATGCGAGCTTATCCTATGAGCTCATTTATCCTACTGGGCCCTGAGAACAGTAATGTGGGATGGGAGTAAAGGCTGGGGAAGTACCTATCATTGATTACTGCTTAAAAATGAATTATCGTAAGTTAGGTGCCTGACTTCATCTTATTTTTAACTTGCAGATGGTGCAACACAGTTATCAGATGATCAGCATTTTGTTAAGCTATCCGAATCGTTAGTCAAAGGTGTCCATCCGTGCCATTCTGTAAGTCAACATTTATGGCAACACAACTTGTATGTAGAAGCTTACCTAATATGTCATATCTGTCACATGTATCAGCAGTAGATAGTGATGAGATGGCACCAGATACGCACACACCTCAGGGCTCCGTGCTAAGGATGCAGCTAGGGTGTGTGTTACTCAGTCACACAGAGAGAACCCATTTCCCTTATCATCCAGCCTGGGGAGTGCACTGTCAACTTTCAAAGCTTTTTTTTAATGCTTTTGTGTCAACTAGTCAAGTCTTAGCCTGGTTTCTATATGATCAGCCAAGACCTCAAATATCCTGACTGCTGGTCTACAGCAGCAGTCAAACCTGGAGCCATAGACTCCAGCCCCAGAGGACCCACTCACTCTAACTTCTGTTAGGTGCTCAAGCAGGTCTAAATTCAGGTTGCTGAATTAACAGACTCCTAACTTTTGAACTAACACAGTCACAGCCTTATTAAATACCCAGTTTTCACCCTCTCCATGGATAAGCCACAGGCAATGAGGGCATGCAGTCAAAATCTTCAAGAGTCAGTATGGCATTTCTGTCTTAAAATCAGTTTGGAGGAAGCCTATTGGTAGACGCTCCAGGACTCAGTCTTTGGATACAGTTTGAGTTTTAGCAGTAACAGGAGCGAGATCTTTCACAGGAGCCAGTCTGTGCAACCTCCCTTGGTAAGCACCAACCAACACTAAATGAAATAGTCTCTGCCTCAAGTACGCAGTTTATTTCATGGGCACTTGGCCATGCAGCAGTGTGTGTGCATTTTGAGATATCAAAACAAAACTCCTCTGCTGCACATATTGTTCTGGGGAAAAAGATGAGGGAATAAATTGGGATAAGTGTCAATTGCATTGCATGCAGCAATACTGTAAGATATTTGTGCAGTCTAATGATGAACTTGGTAACTGAATATATGGGGAGCAGAATTTTAGCATAATATCTCTGAACTGGAATTTGTGTAATCAAACTCTGTAAAGCACGTCTAGACTTGCCTGCTGCTAAGAATAGCACCAATCTGAGCATAAAGCAAACTATACTAATTTCTGTGTATACTGTGGTTGAGGTCATGTCGATGGCTGTTCATTTTAAAAGGCGAAGTCTGGCGTGCAATCTTCCTCCTTATAGTTCCAGCTGAGCAAAGTATCTTAACTTTAAACACAGGCTCAAGCCCCGAGGAACAGTTTGCTGAAGGAAGGTCTGGCACGATCAGTGCAAGAAATGAGCGAGTTTCAGAAGCGTAAGATCCACACTCCTATAAAACTGTAACTTTGCAGGACAGCAACAGGCACCTCTCCTCTTACACAGGCAGCTGCTCCAGAAATACTCACTTGTTTACTGTCGGCAGCGCGTGCACGAGGAGAGCACGCCTCCGCTCCTGCGCCGCAATTCAAAGGCACACGTAACGAGGCAGTGCATGCCTGCTGAATCCTCCTGTCAGCAAATCTTCTCGGTTTTCACTTCTTCTTTGCTACTTTGCAAACTCTCAGCTATTTTTTCCCAAGCTGTAACGTGGGCACTCTTAGAGATTATTGACATTCCCCCCTCTGCCCGTCATACACCTTGTTTCCAAGTATGGTCACTATGAGGGGACTGTCGCTTGGAGCCTGTGTGGAAAATTAATGGCAGACAGGAAAGGGCAAAAAAGACAGGACAGATGGCTCTGTCACCACCACCAGCCTGATGCCATGAGAGAGCTTCAGTGCCTTTGCAAATGCCACTCTGTTCCGCAGACTTACTCTGAAGTTGATCCGATCGCACCCTTGGCAGCTGCCTTTCTTCTTTTTTATAAGATTTTTCCTTGTCCTTTGACTTACCGGGCTCATCCACATGGCAAATGCAAAAGGTCATTTTTTAAATTAGTGACTGATGGTCTGAAATACTGTTTAACTATAAGCATATTGGCATCTTGCTAGAAGTGGTGTTGAAGAGTGTTGTTAATAGGGCTTGTTTACTTGCTGGTTAAAATCCAGATCGGGTCAGCTGAGATCTGAAGGGGCAATGAGTAAACTTCTAATTTAGTAGGTGAATGAAGTGATGTCACCTCACTTTATTCTTTAAACAGCATTCTATCTAGTTTCACTTTCACAGTGAAACACAAACCCGTAGTATATTGAGTGCATATTGGAAGCACGAAGAGATGCGTCTCCTTATGCAAGCAGTGCTAGACAAACTGTGGTTCGATTTATGCTCATACTCATGTAAAGATATGATTAGGATTTTATGCGTTTAAAACATGATGAACTTCAATAGGGTGAATAAATAGTGATGTGACACTGTGCCAGGCAGTCAGAGTCTGCAGAGAGAAAGCTAATACCCTGTCCTCTGGAGGAGCGGGGCTATAATCTCTAGTTATGTAGTTTCAGCCTGTACAACTGTAATATTGTATGGAAAATGTTCTGTGTTGCACACATCCCAAGGCTGTTTGCTATTAGCAGAGAACAATTCATGTCAGGCATATTTGTTTGCAAAGACTAGCATGTTTGTAATATTTTGTTAATTAGATGCAAAATTAAATGTTTTTCATTTCCACCGTATTTGATATTGCAGGACAACATTTCCAGGGTTGGGCAAAATTGAAAAACTGGAGAATTAGACTGATGACCAGAAGAGCTAGTGCTCCGCTGTGATTTGGAATGGAACCATTTGTCTACATGTGAAAACGTGTCACTGTCCCAAACCTACAGACAGTATTCAACTGTGGCCATTTGACGTGAAGAAATATCCAAGGTCTTGCATATTCCTGGGGACATTAATGGGAATTCTGAGACAGAAGTAAACAGACCATCAAGCATAAGGGATCCTTGCCATTCCTGTATCTCACTCTGGAGGAGAGGTACAGGCTGTTTTCCTACTACCAGGTATAGCCCCTGCTGGATGTCAGCTTTTCCCATGATGGTTTTGCATTGGACACTAACACTACGGAGTACTGGAATGTACTCTGCTGGAAACATAGCTACAGATGGCTTGCAGGTAGGCAAGCTGACAGCCCACCTTCTGGAGTGGAAAGAGCTTTTTCTATTGCTGTGAAGCAGGGGGGGTTTGCCATAATAACACTCTATCACCAAGTCAGTGATGTTATTTCTTATGGAGAAGCCTGCTATTCCACATGCTCAAGCAGATTAATTTTGTTTTCCTAATCAAACTCATCTTCAAGCCTGATTCAATGAAAAGTTACAATGTGAAAGTTTTAAGGTAAGATGAAACTCCACTCTGGGCAAAAAATACTGATTCGGTAGTGATAGGTTACAACTGTGCCTGAATATAAAGTATTAAAAGAATTTACATTATCTGCCTGGAAAATGGACCTGAAATAACTGAGCTTGCTATTTTGTAGTACTGAGGTTACCAACACCCAGCTTTGTGACATTAATCCACATATGGGAGAAGACCATTTTGTGATAATCTGCAACGGGAGTAAACTCTGGGTTTATGAAAACAGAAGCTCAGCAACGTATGTATCAGCAGGATTTCAGGAATATCCAAGATGTGTCGCTCTTCCTATCATATAGCAGTCATTGATAAGTTTTCTAGATTTACCTGCATCATGCTATATTCTGATTCTTTGAGCAAGAAGAAGTAGCTCAGTTACACCATTTCCAGCAGACCTCACTTCTGCTTCATGTTTAGACAGATTAGAATAGGAGTGAATTTTATCTTTGGGATTTACAAAGCAAGATGGTATGCAATGACAATGTCACTCACGAGGTTAAACAGGGAAAGGTGTAAGTCATTGTATGCCAACATATCTGCTTAACAAAATGGTGGCCTTACCTTGTGTGGGCTTCACTGATATCTCAGTGCTCAATGCCATGAACAATAAACAGACTGCTCAGTTGCAAAGCCTACTGTAGACACCACTATTGAATCTATCGCAATCAGAACAAGTTCCCAGACCCACTCGCTTCCAGGCCTGGAAACGTCTGTTTGTGTATTCTGCACCTTGCCCTAACTTTAATCAGAGGCTAAAAGCAAAAGGATTGCTGAGAAGGATGTAAAAACATAACTGCAGTCCAATATTCACTCTTGGTAGTGGGCATGCTAAGTACGGGAGGTGTCATGCCGCAGTCCCTTGTGTAGGAATTTTGAATTAACTCATAGGTGCAATTTCATGTCTTACATTAATTATGGAGGCAGCTTCCACACTCCCTAAATTCACTGAGGGTCGTCATCTTTGTCTTTTCTAGGATGAAACAGAAATATCCACTCTCCTTTCCTGATATATTTGCCTCATGATCTCCATTCCTCTCCCTTCTCATTTCTCTTGAAATTTTCCCTAACATATTACCCCTACTCCCCCCTCTTTACCTGGTCAAATATTCTGTCCTTTGCCCAGCTGGATGACTTGACTTTCTCCGCCCTGGCCTAGATGTGACATTTCTACTTGTTGTCCTTGCAGAATATAAATAATAAAGTGCTGTCAATCGAAGACAAGCACAGGACTTTTGTTTTTGCAGATGGAAGCTTTTGTTCATGTTTCCACCTGCTCGATATCACTTAGACGTATCAAAATGCATCAGATAATTTCCTACTATTACGTTTCCTTGTCAACAAATGCTATAATCCCCACAGGAAAGTTATGTCATGATGAATGGGAGAGAAGAGTCCCCCGTAATCTCCATGGGAGGACAGATACTGTGCCATTCCTTAGCTTCTCTTTCACACCCCAGAAGCGTGGACCTTGGCCATGTTCAGGTTTTGTTCTGTGTCCCCTCTTTATATGGCAATAAGTATATGTCACCACCATGAGATCTCACTAGGACAGTTGCAGAGGGAGTTTAGGAATATCAGGTTCTTAGGCAATCCACAAAGCCTAACATGAGGCTACTTTTTCCAGGCTGCAAGCCTGAGTCAGGTGCCTGATGGAGGGTAACTAAATAACATCTGCCAGCTTAGAGCATATGTTTGAAAAACAAAGGTGTTGTTAGAGTAAGCCTGGAGTTATGTGTGTAAACTTGGACTGCAGTTCCTCTCCTTGGCAGTAAGCCTTGGTGCTGTGAAAAGCCTACATGAGGCTTAACAAAAGAGCAGAATAAATTAAAAAATACTTGTGATTTTAATTATTTTATTTACCAGATAGATAAGGAAAGAACATTTTGCTAGAAAGAGCCTCAAATTTGAAGACAACACTATATCCCAAGATTGGGTGGTGGTGGTAACTCCTCAGTGGCAATGTGAGGAGGATAAGCACTGGATCAAGACTGTCTGTTTTAGGAACAGACAATCCCACTGAAAATGAGGAGATGGAGCCCCCCTACTTCACAGGTTCAGGTGAGAAGAAAGGATGTGCTCCCTGGACTGCAGGCCAGAAAGGAGAGTGCTGCCTGGACATACAGTCACAGCGGACCAAGAAGAGCTCCAGAAACCGCTGTGGGAAGACACATTGCCTCTCCCCATCAGCCATGTCTCAAATTTTCTCCTATTCTTCTGCCCACTCATCCTTCTGGAAGAGCAACCCAAGTGCTGCCAGTGTTATGGCAAGAGAAGAGGAGACAGATTATCAAGTGGATAAAGTCTCTCCATCTTTACTACTCCAAAATTTACAAGCAACGTTGATGAGCTACTGCTAGTGGCAGCTTATTAGGAGAAAGAAAGAGATCACATCAACCCTTTTTTCTGCTAATAAAAAGTCTGTATTGATAAGCAGAGATCAACCCTCCGCCTTTCACTGAATGCAGAAGTCCTCTGGATCAGAACTGATGTGGAGGCAAGGACAGTCACGTCGCAGTGACAATGGACCCATTTCAGTGTCTACATGACACACAACTGCCTCGTACTCATTGTAGTCTGGGGGGTGCAGAAAGACAAGGGGTACTCAGAATACTGCCTCCTAAACATCTCATCAGATACACTGTGTTGCAGCAAAGGGCTGGAAATAAGAAGATCATGTGCAGTGACTCAGAAGTCATATTCAGGGTAAGCAAGTAGTGGAGAGGAGGGGGGAAGAATGGGGATGCTGCATGGGGCTGGCAGAGAAAATGTTAGAAGTCAGGACTATATGAATGTGACATGCACATGGTCTTAGTAATACAGGATGCTTAGAATAGACTGGATGCCTAGGAGGACACAAGCAAGGTGTTGGATAACAAGTTATTAAATGTCAAGTGAATGAAGTGTGTTCTTCACTGGGTCAGGTGAGTGCTAATTAATTATGCCTGTGTCAAGAAAATGGGTAAGCACTTACAGTTGCTCTTGAAAAGCAGTTACACGAGGTTGAGCAAGATGCTTGTGTCACCTGGACGTTTACAGCAAGAGACATGGTTTGCATGATGTGATGGTTGCAATGCCTTTGTGAGGCACATTTAGTCCTTACGAGCAACAAACAAGGAAAACCATGGAGACTATTATTGAAATTGTAGAATAGGAAATTAATGTGGCCAGAATGTTGACTTGGATAGCTTCTATAACAGAAGAAAATGAATCAAAAAGCAAAGCTTACGTAAAATGTAGCATATGTGGGTGGGAAAGTGTGGGCTGGAGAGCCAGAGGGCTTGCTGCTAACACTGGCAACAGGTCAGAAGCAGGTCTTCTTCATATAGGCTTGTGTGTAGTCTAAGGGAAAAGGGGTGAAGAAACAAAGTCTCCCCTAAGACAAAGCACAGCCAAGGACGTGATTAGCCCCAGACTAGCCTCCCTGCTCACCAGAATTTGGAACATATCATTTCTTCATTCATCCTTATCTGCTCTCTAGTATCAAAGATGCATTGCTCTAATATTCCTTCAAAAAGCCTGCATTACCCTGGTAGGCTCATGGATAACCCACACCTCTCACCCTATAAGTTGGTTCTTGTTTTCCAAAAAAAATATTTTGAAGGGGGAGGCTGCTGAGCCCATTTTCTTCATCAGTTTGTAAATACTTTTTAGCTACCTGTGTCTGAAGCTGGTTTTGAAAGAGCTCAAGAACCAGAAAAATGACATTAACCTTTCAGGGCGGCAGAGTGGAAAAAGAACCAGAAATGTTTGCCAACAGTTCTGACCATGGAGAGGAAGCTCCTCTCATTAACTTGAATTGGCCACCTCTTGGGAACAGTTCCTCGCCAAGTGGAAAGGTCAAGGATGGATTAAGGAGCTCCAGCCTGCACAAGATTTAGGCAGGAACTGAACTGTGATAATAACTCACAGCAGTGTGCAAGGTGCCATATTAAACCTCTTGCTTTTCTTTCCTCCATTCCACCACCTCCTTTTGTTAGGAAGGATGCACGGAAAGGTTGTTTCAGGGAAGGGTTCTGTTAATGGCGTGTTTACAGGAACAAAGGTAGAAAATGAGCACATTTTTGGAACATTGTTTCCATGATAAGTCTAATATGACATGAAAGGGAAGTTCTGTCAAACCAAGGGAAATAATTCTTCCATATTTCCAAGGGCCCTGGGAGTTCAGACTGTCACTTAGTCATCATCAGCTTTTATTATTTGATCTGACTCTTAAAACATTGGCAGTTGCAATTAGTCAATATACGTATCCAGAAAAACAAGTATCAATAATGTCAGCCAAAAGAGATACGTGAGTAGCTTCTGTATATAGATGACATTTGTTACTACTGTGGAGACTGAGATGAATAGCTGTGTGTGACCAGGCTCTGACCACAGGCTCTTCATGTCTGCACAAGAGCTCCTTAATGACATCTACACCGATATATATTTTTAAACTTTTTCAGAAACCCACAATCACCATGCTGCTTAATTCACTGACAGCAAAGTCAGTCTCCATTAAACTCTTGCTATAGCAAGGGCACTGGCAAAGGGAAGCAGTAAGCAACTCAGAGGTGGTAGGAAAGAGCAGTTTGGCCAACACTGCTTAGGTCAACTGGCAGTAGCAAGCGGCGAAGGGGAGACCCAAGAGCACCAAGAATGGATTAAAAAAAAAATTGAACAGAAAGCCCTCCTATTCAATTAAACCTTATGCATTTGTAATTATTTAGCAGCTCAACTCAAATAAGTAATGTAGATACTTGAGTATTTAAGGAGGAATCAATCTTCTGATCTCCCCCAGACATTCATGACCTCTCTCTGTCCTTGCTCTTCCATAGTCTTAAGTCAAATGAACATTATCTCTCCTTGATCATGTTCACAGAACAGTACATACAAAGCAATTCTTGAATACTATGTTTTCTCTTTGATTGAGCAGAATGACAGCAGTGATGAAATTAAGTATTTTATATGCAAATTGATTTTGTATAAAAAAACAGAACTAGGGAATTCTATTTTGAGAAAGCTGTTCAAGTGGTGATTTAATGAACAATTCAAAATCCTAAGCTACTTTTCCAGGAGAGAGGAATCTGTAGCACCTCTTGTAATAGCTTATAATTCCAAACAATCAGAAGCCATTGAGTGATGCTTGGAAGGGTAACATTTAAATTTATGTTAATGAGCAAACACATCACTTTTCTTGCAGAGGGAGTTAAATGTTCAGAGTCAAGAGAACAGAAGTAATATGTGTTTTAATAGACTCAAAGAAGAGTACATTAAAAGATGCAGACCCTGCATCTTTTAAATAAAGTTTTTACTGTTAAAGATGGATTTTTACACACTTTTTGAAACTCTAGATTCCACTATTAAAATTTTTAATACAACTTGACTGAAAGATATCAAGCAAAAGATTTAGATCTTAAGAGTTGACATCTCACTAATGAGGATGTATGTATAATCATGAACCAGGTCTAACTCCAGCAGCTCCTCTAACCCTGCTCCCCTCGGTGACAGCCCCCTTGCCAGTTGGACAGGTCGGCTCTGCCTTGCCTGGAATTTTCTTGATCTTCTCTCTTGAGTGGCAGCTGCTGGCACCTTGTGGGCATGGGGAATTCGCTGGCATATTGTGGGTCAGGCACAGTGGATGCCTGAGCACAGCAGAAAAGCCAGCTGAGACCCTGCTAACTGAGGACAAAGAGCACTGAAAAGAGAAAGAAAAGTGAGGAGGCCGCTGCGCCAGACCTGAAGATCTAGTGTTTTTTTAGTTAGTTTCTGTCCAAACAGTGACCAACTTTATGTGCTGTTTTCTGCCTGCACTGTATTGATTAACCTGGAGCCAGCTCCCAGCCAGCGCTGGGGCAGCTGCACCTCACTGCGGTCTGAGCCCAGGGAGGGGCTGGGAACACTGTGCCAAGGTGTCTGACGTGGATCTGCCTTGGTATCCTCCCATCCAAAGGGTAGCACACATTGTCACACCTGAGTTGGCACCTGGAGTTTTTCTGCCTCTGCTTATACCCACAAAGAGCAATCAGCCCATGAGTATCAATTTCCTTTGGCTTCAAAGCTTTCATTAGACTGGAAGCATTTAAAATACCAGACTGTTAATAGTGGCAGGCATTTGCAAAAGCACATCAAGCACATTTCTTACTGCTCTGTTGTTTAGTAAGTGTATTTCTTATTAACTTCAAGTATCGTGCTTTGTGCTATAACTGAAGACCTCTTGGAAATGTCTGTTAGAGCAACATATCTCAGACTGTTTCCTTAGCAGTTTTCTACAATGAATGTGTTACTCCAGCCTGCACTACCTACCATGTTTTTCTCAGGGTAAAACTTTAGTCTTGTTTTTAGCATACACATTTTTAAGCAGCTTGGGGGTTAGTTCCCTTAGAAGTTAGTTATTTCTTTACACAGTCAGCAGAGATCTGGGAGTTTCCCATCGCCATCTCCTCAGTATCCCAGGGAGCTCTCTGTCAGCCTCTGTGCTGTGTGAGGGGGTGTCTGTCCTTGCAGACAGATATTTCATACCAACCCAGGTGGCTGTGCCTGGTGTCCGTGCCCAGGAAGGCAGTTCCAGCCAGGTGTGCTCCTCCTCATCAGCACAACTGGCAGAGACCACTATGCAGCTCTCCGCTCATCGAAAGGATGCTAAGACACAAATTTTTGCACACGTTTGTGCTTCAGCGGAACAATAGAGATGATCCTGTAAATACTGGGATTTTGCCTGGGTAGAGAATCTCAGTTCTACTTCCCGTTGAGTCTTTCTGGTGTGGAGAGGCGAAGATATACCAAATTCACTTGTTAAAAGGTTTAAAAGGCTGACTTGGGTGGGTGGTTGTGCAATGCAAGGACTTAGTACAAAACAGAAAGGATCACTTTGTGGGACATCGTTGCCATCAGACTCCTCGGTTCAGTCATTAGTGAGCAACACAGAGGCTAGTGATGATGAAGAAGGGTACACTGCCTATGTGGAAATGCATGTTCACTTCTTAAGCTCTCTATAATTAAATAAAACATCAACCACTACAATAGCCTGCTCACCCAAACTGACATTCCCTAGCTGATTTCTTGGATATATCTTAATATGCAGAAAAAGCTTAGGAAGGGATTTCAAGGACAGGTAATGGTCTTTCATTAATGGATTCAAGGAAGGCATCTCAGGCAATGGGGAAGTACAATGAAGCCCAGAGAGGACCTTGCTGGACAGGCTGCCATGGCTGGTGTCACTGACCAAGCAGACGGAGGTAGGTGTGATAGGAGCAGAAATAAGTGTAATGGCTATCAGAGTGCTCCTTCCAAGAAAGTCACCCATACACCACTGACTTTTTTTTTGGCAAATGGAAACTTCTGATTACTGAGCAACCCAAAATGTCTACTTGCTAACCAGCTAGTCTGCTGCTGTTTCAATTGGAAATAAACTTTCCCAATTAAAGTACAGCCCTGTGGAAACCAGATGTCCTGGTTCATCATTCTCAGGTCAGGAGAAGTCAGTCGTTCATCATACGAGTAGATCATGACAGGGTGAGAAGCCAGGGCTATGGATTTCTACCATGAAAAAACTAATGGCATAATCTTATCTTTAGCAATCATTGTAGGAAGTCTTTGGTCAGAAGGAAGCCAGAAAATCCTGCTAAGTCCTCTCCATGAAGTAGATCAGCTGCTATCCAAATTATAGGAGCCCAAACTGATGAATTACACATGGCGCTGACATTAAATCTTGGTGCGTCTAGCTCTTTTTTGGTTTTTAAATATGTCTACCCTCTGTTGGAGAGTCAGCATGTGTTGTCACAGCTCGGCTGCCTAATTTTAACCACTAATGGGGCTCGCTTATCCGCGGGATCCAGATTCGGGCCAGAAATAGGAAGCCTAGTGATGGTCATGTGTTTGACAAGGAGCCGGGCAGCGGGCCAAAACACATTTGAGCTGGATGGAATTTCTTGCCCCTGTGAAAATGCAGCGCTAAATCTTCCTCCCCCACTCACCTCTTTACACACAAGTGGATCCCTCTAGTACAGTGAACTGTCACCCGAAACTAACAAGGAGGATGTGTCTCCCGGCAATCCGAGCTTCGGTCAAAAGTTCACCACTTGCCAGCCCCCCTATGCCAACTTGGACCAAGATTTCTGGAATGGTTAGAAAAATATTTTAATGTAATTCACCTTGCTATGCTATTTCATTAATAACCTCTAAAAATGCAAAGAGTGCGGCCTTAAAATTCCTTGACATCCTCAGCATATGACTAATAATAATGAAACTTTCTCGCTGTCGGCGGAGCCACTCTGTGAACGCTCTGTTTTCCCTGGAGTTTCATGGAGCCTTTAGCAAATGCAGTACATTTGCCATGTCCATTTTTTACAGCCTAGTAACCGCTGTTCGGCCAGGCTCGCCTGAGCTAGCTCTTTGTCCACCCCACCAAACTGCACTTTCCTTTCTCCCTGCATTATGCTATTTTTCTCACAAGAGTATTTTGTCCGGGCATAATTTGGACGTGCGTGAAATACTCTTTTACACATTACGTCTTTCTTATTTTCTCTATATTTGTTTTGAATCCAGTCTCTCGATGTCTTCCAAAATATGTCGTCCACGTGAAGCATGGAGTTGTTACCAGCCCAGGACCGTGCGTGCCCCATACCGCACTGAGTGAAAAGGGCTCAGCTCTTGGATGGGGGCAGAGCATGTCTGACATGCCATTATATAACATGAAACCAATGTATACAAGACCGTCTTTAAAAGTACATTTTACAGAGATCCCTATTTCTATATCTTGCTTCAAGCATTTCTTTCTAAAATAGCCTTTTGGGAGTCAGCGGACGAGACTCTCCTCACTGGGGGTAAGTCCAGTGCTACGGGATTGCTTTCCACTCTGTGTCTGCATTCAGGCTGCTCAAACCAGGAGTCTATACATCTCTGGGTGGTAGCTAGGATTAAATTCCTTCCAGATTATTTTTTTGCTCTTTGCTCTAGATTTTGCCCCAATGGCAAAAGCAGAGCAAAGAATCAAAAGTGTTTCATTCTCAACACCTCCCAAACTAGTAATAAAACAGAAATCCTCTCATCCTCAGGTTTTTTAAAGCATGTAACGAGGCCTAATTATGGGCCATACAGTGTACTCGCTACCCATCCTCGATAGGTCTGTCTCCACTGCACACCCAAATCTAACGGGGTCGTGTTCCACAGCTCCCAGTTGACACGCAAGTATTTGTAGATGCCGTGCCAGATTACTGGAATAGATCCCTTACCCAAACAAAGCCTCCTTTGGTCCTGGGAGGTTTGCAAAAACTTAGTTATTCTTTGGAGCTGGTGATTTTCCCACCAAAAGAAGCACTTGAGATCAAATCAAGAGTCCTACCAAAACCCCTGAGAGGTTATAATCCGAACATATTCTCTCCAGCAAGCTTAGCCAGAGGAACAGTTCCCTGAGGGCCACCCCGCGCAGCGCCCAAATGCCCAGCTGCCCTATTTCGGTGGTGGGGTCTGTTCATACCACACGCAACCAGAGGCAAACAGGCGGATCCAGAAAAGTGTAGAAAGGCTAAAAACTATTTTTATAGCCTGATGACCTCCTACTGCATTAATTCTAAATTATCCCTTTCCTAATGAATCCTGTTTTTTCCTAACCCTGCCCTCTGCCTGCCTCAATTAACAGTTCATTTTTAGATTAAGGTTCTGCCATATGCACTGAGAATTTATTTCCGATAACTTCACTCACTAACAGATGTAATCTTCTAGCACAGGTGAGGTTGGCCAGTAAAAGAGTTTTCCAGAAGTGAAAAGGAGATGGAGTATTTTTTCCAAAATATTTCCCTATTTGCTCAATATTTTCCTATTTGTTCAAAAATTGGGCCCAGGAAAAAACTGTAACTTTCCAACCTGCTCTAGAGGTAAGCAAAAACTGGGGAAAAAGAAACAAAAATTTATCAAGACAGTTTAGTGACATTTTAAAGTCCAGAATATTCATGGATGGCTGTAAATGTTCCCAGCCCCAGTTGCCTTGGATTTTGAAATAACACAGACAACTAACAGCGGGTTTGGGAGTGCACTTTTTGTGGCGTGGACATTTGATTTGATTTTTAGAAAACAGAGAGAGACTAGCTTTCCTCCAAAGTATGGGCGGTTGTTACACTTCCACCAAACACAGCACACAAACAGTGCTTTGGGGTTTTTTTCCCATAGGTTTGGCCAACGTCTCCAATCACCATTTGTAACCCCCTGGTACATGGTGCAGGAGCAGCTGCAGTCTGAGGGGGGGGAGAGTGTTCCCTTGCAGGAGCTCTCTGGGAACAGCCGCTTTCCATGACCTCCAGGACAGAAAGCAGGACCTGCTTCTGGCATCTTCTGGTTTCAGAGAAACATCATCTACTGGCCTGGCCACATGCTTTATGTTGAGGCACCATTTTTTGAGAAAAACATCCTTTTCCCAGTTTTAGTGAACAATTTGTTGGTTGCTGACAATTTTCATCTCCAAACTTTCATTATGGTTGCCAAAGAATGAAAAAGAATATGTATGTGTGTACCTATCTATGTATAATGTATATATACACGTGTGTGTGTGTGTATATTTGTGTACACATACATGCATATACTTTTTAACCACTTTTACTGTCTTCTTCACAATAAACTGTCCATTTGTGTTAGTGTGTCAGAATATGTTTATCTGGGAGTACAGCCCAAGTGGCTGGTATACCAGTGGTGTACCATTCTGAGCAGTCACAAACCCCATTTACACAAAAAACCCAAATGTACATGTACTGTATGTAAGCTGAACAGTGGAAAGCAGTCAATACATGTAAATTGATCAAGAAAACAGTTTTTGGAAAGAGCTGTGTATATAACAAGCATTTTTGCAGGCTCATTCTTACTGCACTTGTTGTTGGCCCGCAGTGCCAATAGTGTGCTTCTGAAAACTTCTGTTCTGAAAACCAAACCTATTCCTCCAGTCCTTTTCTTCTCTCTTTCCCACCAACAGCAAACCATTTTCTTGCTTTCCCAACTGTTTCTGACTGTGGGTCAGCAAGTCCGTGAAGCTGGAAACCTCAGTGCAGGTGGGAGCAGGCTGTCAGAAGCGTTTTTCATACATCAACAAGACCTGCCCTGAGTAGGTTTACATAGCATGGTGTCAAAGAAGGTTGTAACAGCCAGCTGGCCATCCACGCCGGGAATGCTGCGTATACTGGCAGGGCTGAGATGAGGGTGCAAGTTTCTAGGAAGATGTCCCAGTCCAAAACGTCCCAATCCAAGTCCTTCAGGCCCGCAGAAGTGAGGGGCACCTGCTGAAGGCACAGAGGAAAAGAGATCTCACCCCAAAAACTGAAGGAAGCACACTGGGGTCTCCAGGGGCTGAGACTTCAGCTGACTCCAGCAAACAGGGTGGAAAGGATGGCTCTGGAGGAGGAGGGGGGCATAAGGGGAAAGTGCCCCTCCCCGTGACAGAGGGACCAGCACTAGAAAGCAACAGCATCAGGGGAAGCCCTGACAAAACTATCAACTACAACAGAATTCAGTGGTGATCAGCTGCAGTGTTTATTGTATAGTTGAACTCTAATTAACCTGTGCTAGGCTTTTTAAAGATGGTAATGTTCCCAATACGGGGAGATTTCCAGTCCTCCTTGAAAATAAAAAGGAAAAAAAAAAAAGGAGAAAAATACAAACTCAGTAGAGCTGTGGGAAATTAATGGATTTGGCTTAGGCCAAGTGTTTCCACGAAAGACAACAGCAAACTGGAAATGTTATGGGTCCCTAAAAGAAATTGGAGGTGAATCTTGGCTGTGAATCTGCTGCATATTAGCCTTCAGGCTGCCCATTCCTGGTAAGCCAAAGTGCTCTTCCCAGTCCTCGATTCAGAAGTTTCCCCGTCGTATCTTTTAGAGCTGAAGGCTTGTCTTCTAGGTATTAGTTGCTCAGCCTTCTCTTTCCATGAAAACCCTTTCAAATTGTCTCTGCTTAGCTGATAATTGTGAGAAATTTGTATAATAGGCTGGTAGGTAGGTAGGTGGGTAGGATGGATAGATAGATAGACAGACAGACAGACAGATAGATAGATAATTAATCTTGGTAGGAACAGTCTAGCAGACATGTAAACTACAACTTGCAAAGCATTTGGGACTCTTCAGTGTGAAAGACTGTATATATTCCATGCATGTTTTCATATATATATATGTATGTATTTTTTTCTGAAAAGCAAAAGGATTGACTCTGTGTTGATAAAGAGACTTGTAACCAACTTACATTTTAGGATATACATGAGTACAGAGGAAGACTGTTGAAGAAAAAAATTTGTGTTTGCTTAGAAATAATTGCCTTTTTACTAAGTTAATGAGAATGGTAGAGTATTTTTTTCTGCTTAGTGTTTCTTGTATGTGTGGAAACAGTACTTTAGCATGTGCTCTCCCAGATGCAGAATAAAATATGGTTCAGACAAAAGCACGTATAAGTACTTGGATGAAAACATGCAGCCTTGGGATGCCCTGAATACCCTTTGGAAAGTTCATTTTACCCTTGTGCCAGCTTTCTCTCATCTACATAAAAGCTGTGAGGCAGCATCACTGATTTAGGAGATTAACACTGATACAATTTATGGAGTGGGAGGCATCTTGCTTTTCTCAAATAACAGAAACATACAGAAGGATGCCACGTGACAGTTGCTTTTAGGATGCTGCTGGGACTGAAGAAAGGATGTGCATTTTCCAGGGAGCTGTGGGAGGGATCCCTAGGCTGGGCAAACTGGAGAACACTGAACTGACAAACACTTCCCCCTATTTCTACAGTGCATCTCACTTTTGACACTGTGCCAGGGTAATGCACAAAAGTAACATGAAAAAGAACTGGCGGCCAACCTCTGAAGCTCCAGTGAAGAGCAGGACACACACCCCAAACTGGCTGCAAGCAGAAAAGCAGTGTACCCGTAATTCTGTGTACATGGACTATGGGACTAGAGAAAGCATAGGGGCAAAGAGGTTATATGGCATCTTCTCCCACTGTCCTCAAACAGTGTAACAGCACTTGCAGGTCAGTGGAGCATGGCACCTGGGTGTGTTTTGCTGATTAATGAAAGTTGTCCTTCCCCGTGAGAAGATGCTCACCTGGAAAACAGCACAACACCCGTTAATCTGTGTGTGGTTTCCCCTGGAGCATGGCCGCAAGCTGTGCTCCATACGGGAAGGGGCAGGAGCAGGGTGTCCCGTGCTGCGGGAATGCGAGGACTGTGGAGTTTGCATGGTGCTGGAAGGCGAGAGACTGAAGTATGGCTTGGCACGCGCTGGCTGGAAAGACACAGCATACTGAAAGACATGCTTCTGCCCTTGGTTGTGCGAGAAGCTGGGACACAGCACGGGGCGTGTGGGAGAGGAAGGAGCCGTAGAGGATACCCGAGGCTCCTGCTCTTCCTCTGGAGCGTGGAGTTGATGGCAGGCTTTCCCCAACAGCTTTTTCTTGCCTGTTTCTGATTTTCCTGGAAGACACCCCCAGCCCCTGCTTCAGCTGCCTTGCAAGCAGCTACCAGCCTGCCCCAGGAAGGTGCAGGAGGGCTCCCGGAGGCAGCAGCATCCCTGCACAGCCAAACCAGTAAAGCCAAGTCCCAGTCTATTCCCAGGTCGGGAGTAGAGGAACAGATCAGGACAAGAGTCACACGGACTAGTAAAATTGTCCCTGTGACTGGCAATAGGCAGTATAACAAAAATTGATGCCTTAATGGCAGAGAAGCCAGTTTATTTAATGCAGCAGTTGTATTATTTCCACAGTCAGAGATACAGAAATAGCTTTGAGCTACCTTCCCATTCCACTCTGCGTTTGGCCAGCTCTTCAGCTTTCGTACTCTACAATAAACCATTCGCCCATCTGGTCAGTGAAATGTCTGTGAGTTAAAAATCAATTTCTGAAAACTGTTATTCAAAAAGTTATGCCAAATTCTGAGCCTAAATGAAGTCCTGGCTATTAATTTCTTGTGAAGCAGTAACTCCAAGTATTTGTCACCCTGTGTGCTTGGCTTTTACCAGCTAATACAGAACCTCAGTGGAAACTTAAAGGTAATTTTTAAAGGTTTCCTCAATTGGGATATCTTTCTGAATTGAAAATTGCATTCTCTTACTTTTCCTACCTTAATATATAAAATGGACCTGCATTTCAAAAACTTGATTTGTTAGGATAGTGTCTCCATCAATTTAACTCAGTAGAACAGAAATTCTTTAATGCACGCAAGCCTTCTTTAAGGAAGAAAGCATAATCATGGGAGAAGTATGAAATGGCTTACTTTCTCCAAATTGATGGCTCTTACATCCTCTGCCAGTTCACTGACTGATTTATACGTACATGTAAAACACTTTGCAATTCAGGAAAGTGCCTACCTCAGCATGAGAAAAGATCCTTCTTTAAAATGTACAACCATCTTGTGTGAAGATCCCAGTGCATGATCCCTGGCATGCACTTCATGTTTTCCCTTTGAGGGTGTGTTCATTGCATGGGATTTCATGATTTCAACCCTATTCTGATATTTTTGTGTACAAGCAGGGGCATGGGGCACAGATCACATGTCCTCAATAGAGTCTGGAGCATTGTTATTTATTGAAAATAATTCATCTGCATAGTATTTTCTTATCCTTCCATATTAAATGAGATAATCTACACAGGTACTAATAAGAAATTAAGGTAGATTTTCCAGCTGGGCTACAATATGGCTGTGTATACACTGGTTTCCAGTGGACTGGGCTACAATAAATAGGTATTATTATGAAAAACAAATTACATTTTTCTTTTGTCCCCTTTTCCCTCACACAGTGCATACCTGCAGTGGCAGCACCTGTCTTTATTCCTTTCTTACTCTTTTCCTCTCTCTTTCTTGTTTGTTTTTCCAGCTTCATTTCTAAAGATGGGGTTGGCTTTTGCAACCATCAGGACTAAGTTCTCTGTTAAGTATGGCAATAAAAATTTTAAATATGGGCTCTGTTCAGTTTCAGAAAGTCAGGATATTTTCCAGCCCCTGAAATCACATCTATTTCCACTCAACCCAGGAGCTATGTTATTTGGGGCAATTCCAGGCGACGAGAACACAATTCCCTGTACCATGGCTCCACCTCCAGTATTTTGCTATGAATTTTCTTTTTACTTTATTTTTGCACTTATTTGGCTTAAAATATATACTCTGTTAACATTTTCTAGTGACATTTTCTTGAGGCTTAACCAAATACACATTGAATAAACCAGAAGTGAACCCCTCCGGTATGATATTGCTCATATTCTATGAGCAATAGAAGTTTCCACTCAAGGAAGGCTTAATCATGGAAGCAAATGAGAGTCTTTCTTTTCCTCATCCCAGCATCATATTGTCAGTTTTACATGAAAGTCTGTACAGATGAAAAAAAGCATGTACGTCCCCTGGTTGTGCTCTATTGCAAACCTCATCATCTTGCCATTTCCTTGCAATCAAGCCACTTTTACTCTCTCAAGCTGCAGTCTTTCTCTGCCACCTACCTCCCTCTGTCTGAAATATTATCTATGAAAGTGGAAAGAAAGACACTTCTAACATGAAACCATTTCTAGGAATTAAGGCCCTCACATACAAACACTTTCTTTTTTAAAACAAAGCACACAGATCTATGGCTGCGTGCCATCAAAATCCCTGAGACTGGATATTGCAGAGGATCTGTGTATCACAATTACATCAAGAGCTTAGTGCATATATTGTATCAATAGGGCTGGTGCTTAAGCAACTTTGACAGAGCTCAGACACAGCCTGTTACTGCTTTTACATCATAGCAATAAAAAAAAGGAAAATAAAACAGGAAAAAACCTATTTTCTGCTTGGGGGTGATTGCTAGGGGACATTTTGCCTGAAATTGCCTCTCTGTCCCGAGCACAGCTGAGGAAATATGTATTCTATAACTTATTTACGCTTACAAAAATATCTGTAGAGTGTCTTGGTGAAGGAATGTCAGAACAAGCCAGATTCACCTTCTGGTGGTTCAGTTCCGAGGAGGGAAAAGAGGTGCACAGTGATTCAGCTCAGACCCAAATGTGCCACAACGCCGGCATCAGAAAAACCGCCGGCTCTACCTCCACGAACAAAACCGAGCCCATTCCTGTGCTGATACGTGAAAAAACTTCCATGAGCTTTCATATTGCAAAATCAAGCCCTAAATTCAATGACTGCAGTGTGTTCTCACACATGTTAATATATTCCCTCATGACAGCTCTAGATTTCCCTTCCAGCCCTGCATAATGATCTCTTCATCTGCCGCGATCAGTAGAGGAGAGACAGGTGATGCCTCTGGCCCGTAAGGGCTGGGTAGGACGGGTGAGTGACACACGCCAGATGCTGCGCCCGGAGCTGGGCTGCAGCTCCCCTGTAAATACATCATGGAGTAAAAATCACCACGTACATTCCAGCTGCTGCAGAGCCTGTCACTGGAGCAGACGTGTTGTCACATATACAAACATGCACCAAATAGTATCTGTACGTGTGATTAATTAGCAGCTAACAGTTAATTCTTCGAGCCACAGGGGGAAAAAAAGGAAAAGGAAAAGGAAAAAAAGCAGGCCCTCAAAGGAAGATTAAAATTAACTGTACAAGGTCTCTGAGGTTGAAAATTAAAAACAAAATAAAACCGGGTTCCTCAGGACAGCGAAGGAGACAAGGAAGTCAGTGATATGTGTCCTCGTGCTATTTTGCTACACTGATTTTTATCTTTAATTTCAGTTAATTCAGTGCCCATGAAAACTGCCAAGCCAGCAGCTCTTGAGCCTAAAGTCTTCTGCATCAATACAGACCCAGAGGATGTACCTCAAAAACATCCCTGGGAACACCATGGTAACAGTTGCCAAGCCCTAAAAAAAAAATAAAAGCTTTTAGGGAGACGGAGCACAAAGACTGACAAGATAAGAAAGAAGAACAGCACTATCGATCTTAATTCATTTCAGCCAAATTTGACCCATGTAAGCCCACAAGTAGTGCATTCAATTGAAAGTTAAGTATGTGCTGAATTCTATAGACATATTGAAGCGTTAGAGAATAAAACAGAGAGCAAAAATAGGAAGCCTCGTGAAACCAAAGTTATCATCTCATAGAGGAGGCACTGCACAATATAGGTGATGCACACAGCAAATAGACAAAAATTGCAAGAAACTGGAGTCCACAGAAAATCTTTAGTATTTAGGAGTATGAATACTGCCATATAGGAGTATAGTATATGAAGACTATAGAGGAGTATTCATATTAGCTAGTTTGTGAACTGTGCAAGATATTCTTCAGTAACTTGAAAGTCGATATAAAATCACACCAATAAATTTTGTAGGTAACATAGTGACAAGAAGACTGGTGAGTAAGGTGAGAAGTGGGACATTTGGAAAGACCTGAGTCAATTGCTAAGTCTCTTGGCACATCTAGGACCAAGGAAGGCAGGTGATGGAAAAAGTCCTGGAAGGGATGACTCTACAAGGGGTCATGAGCAGATGTCATAGGCTTGGACGGGATTGCCAAAGCTTTCAGTCTGGTTACTTGCAATCTCAGTCAGCTATGTAAGGGCTCAGAAGAAGCGCCAGAAACATCCCTGTACCGTCAGCTCCACACCGCCAAACGGTCCATAGCTTTTACAAATTTGTAATAGCGATTCTCAAAATACTGTGGTGATCACAGTAGGAAAGTACGTCAGCATGATGTGTCTTTAAAATTGTGTTGTGGCAAAAAAACCCAATAACCCTAAGCATCAGTTGCTAAGAAGGTATTTTACTTTGTGTATACCTTCAGCAAGAGAGATGTTAGAATAATTCTAGTTCTTGTGTCAGTATTTTTAAAACAATGTTGAAAAATTGCACGGCGTGCAAAGAAAAAAGGTACAAAAATTACCTGAGAATGGGGGAAATGGCTGTAGAAAATTAAGGAGCTGCAACTATTTTGACAGGGGAAAAAAAAGATTATTATGTGGACTAAAATAAGTTTCATAGGAGAAAATATTACATATGAAAGGACTGTTTAGCTGAGTGAAGTAAGGCATTACATGAACCAACAGCTGGAAGCTGAAGCCAGTCCAACTCAAGCTGGAAGTGAGAAATGCTGAAGGCAGCTAAGCACAGCAGCAAACGGCTGCAGCAAGGGCTGGATTCTCCATCTATCTCGTGGCAACTTCCAGTCAGGAAAGTGTGCCTTTCTGGAAACAGCAAAAGTTTCCCTGAGCTGCTAAAAAAGTATATTATCAACAGCATGGAGTATGTATATGCGGTCAGATAAAAAAACCAACCAACCAAACAAAAAAAGAAACCCAAACCAACAAAAATGTCCCTTCTGGCTAATAAATACTTAATCCTTTTATTGAACATGATGTTCACTGCTCAAACTTTTAGACACCGGCTGCTGGCAGGCTGATGCTACATGTAGTATTCCCAGGGAAAGTGAGCAACAAATGTGGACAGTGCTATCACATTTCCATGATTTTTTTTGTCCCAGTCTTTCTGAATGTCAATGTTTTGTTTATCTGTTTGCCTGCCCAGTGAGCCATTCTCACTGATACTCAATTTTTCTTTTGTGAAAGGTTCTGGCTTAGTTAGATGATAACTTTGAACTACTTTATAGGAATATTTTCTGAGGCAAGTTGTAACTTTCTGCATCTCGATGTTTATCAGAACCCATCATTCTTTATTCCTAACAATAAGATTTTCTTTTTGCATTACTGCTGTGAAACATTACCAGTGTATGACTGTAGGAGTAGGCCCATGCCAGTGTTTTAATGGTACACAGCCAATTCTAAACCCATGTCCTTCCTAAAAGTGTGCTTTCCTTCATTGCTGTCATAATTTTCGCCCTGAGATAGCTCAGCTGTTTTTTTCCAAGCCTTTGTAGTTCCTTGTGTGACTCAACCCACCTAAAATTCTTTAGTTAGGACCAAGAAAAACTATTTATATATAATTGTAAGGACGCAGTGAGATCATTAGTGAATATAGTTTCTGACCCTGGGTTTCCAGCATAATTTCCTATACCGGGACTGATTTCACAGAGTGAATCGAGAAGGCAAAACAATGCCAGCACTTTTGCATGAATGTTTGTATTGCTCTGCATTAAGGCACTGAAGTTTGCTCATGTCTCACAAGGGACAGTTTTACTGTCAAATAGCTGTTTATAAAAGAAACTGAATTCATACCAAGCTGCTTCAGACCTGATTCCCCTAACGTATATTTGAGTGTGAGGTATAACCCCTAAATTCAGCCCTCAAGGAGAGATTCTCCAGGGGACACAACCTAGACCATCTACCGCATTGCAGCATCCAGTTGCACCTGTTGCTATTACACTTGGGTTCTTCTTCACAAGAAGCAATGCTCAGCCTTGGCAAGCGTCAGGTCCTACCTCTGCTACTGCACAAAATCGGTGGTGAGGAGCTCGTACGAACAGGAGGAAGGTGTGCTGTGTCTTTGGAGTACGTGTTCAAATCAGACTCGCCTTCTGAGAAATGGGCTTTTTTTTGTACGTCGCCCAGCGTACTGTTACCTTTGAAATAGGCACAGATCTCGGCATGGTGGGAAAGCTCCCTACCTCTCAGGAGCAGGGACACAGAGGAGAAGTGAGATCCCATCGTCCCAAGTGAGGTCCCTCAGTCTCTCGCTGCAAGGAGCGGAGGGGCGTTCCTTAGCTCACTGCCTTGTTTTGGATGCCAGCCACAGAATGAGTCCTTCCCCGTAGCGTGGCTGTTCACTTGCTACTCAGGAGAAAATAAAATGATAGAGTATGAGATACATTTCTTTTCTGAAGGCCTAATACCAACAGTTCTTCCCCTCGTTCAGCTCTCGTCCGCCGACAAAATTTGCTCTGATGGGGAAATGAGTGGTGCTGGGGCTGAACCCCACAGCCACAGCATTTCAGGCTGCACTGCAGTATGAAAAACAAATTCACCCAACTAGAAGAGGGAGAAAAAAAAAAAAATTAAATATAAATTTTAAACCTTGCACCTGGTGCAGAAAAAAAATGAAACTTATGCTCATTAGGCACTGAAATATGATTTTGGTGAAGGATAGGCATTCAGAACAATTCCTAGAATTTGGAATAAAAAAAATACATTTTTGGGGAAACAAAATAGAGACAAATATTAATTTTTAATTGTAAGGACTTTCTGCTAGAATTCGATTAAAGATTTCGAGGTCTTCAAAATTCAAAGTGTGTTCTTTTCAGATTTTTTCCCCCCACAGTTTTGTAAACAATCAGCATTTGAAAACCAAGTAATATTCTTTCTCTCATATTTTCTGTATTTTTCGACTTTATTATAAATGCCTAAAACATTACTTAAACCGGGTCTCTTCTCTCTGTGGTTGTGACCCATATCGTGAAGCTGACCGTTTCAAAGGGTTGGTATTGAAATGAGAACTTATATCTCTGTGCTAGAAACTAGTCTCCCTCCTAGGCATTGCCATCAACATTAGCAGTTAAGATACATTCACCTATGGACGCCTCCGGGTGCCGTACCCAGCAGAAAGGGAGGGAGCAAATCCAGTTTACCGTCACGATAATTTGTTCCTTTCACGTGCCTTTACCCTCGGCGTTGGTTTAGTTTCTATTAGATGCAAAAGCATCGCAATTCCCGGCATTTGTAGATTACTCAAAATTTCTGGGAAGATTCCTCCTCGGGAGCAACTGATTTTTTTTTCTCCTTTGCTTCATCAGACCTTTCAGTTTCCTCTAACTTTGGTAGCGGCATTTTCCGGCGGACGCCGGACTCGGTGGGATTTGGGGGGGGGGGCTTACCCAGACCCCTGCCTTTCCCAGAGCCCCACTTCGCCCCCGTCGGCAGCGAGCAGCGGGGCCCGACGAGGCGGGGGGCGGCGGGGGCGTCCTGACCGGGGGGCGCGGAGGGACCCGGCACCGGCGGCGGGGCAGCGCCCGGCACGGTAAGCACATGAGATGAAATAAATGAAATGAAACGCAGCGGGAGAGGGGCTGCCCCGATGAGCAACTCCCCCCCCGCCCGCCCCCGCCGCCGCTCCGCTCCCCCGCACCCCGCGGCCGCCGGCGGGTCCCTGCGGAGCTGCCCCTGCGCCTCCCGCCCCGCAGCTCCCCGGCAGCCCCGGCTTCAGAAGGGGGCTCTCCCCGGCTCCCCCCACCCCTGCCATCCGCCGGGCCCGGGGCTGAAACTCCCTCGGCGGCCGCGGAGCCCCTCCGGCCTCGGCGCGTTTGCTGAAGGGAGCCGCGCTATAGGGAGGGAGGGAGGCAGGGAAGAAGGGCAAGGGAGGGGGGGTGTCATCTCAGCCCAGCGCGGTCTCATCCCCCCTCACTCCTCCCACCAATGAGTGGTGCCTCTTAACCCCCGGGAACCTCCCTCCCGCGAAGCACTGCTCCACTTTGCAGAACACGAGTTGATGAGAAAAAAAATAATTCTCGGCCGCGGCCAGCCATGAGCTGTTTGGATGTTATGTACCAAGTCTACGGTCCTCCCCAGCCCTACTTCGCAGCAGCCTACAGCCCCTATCACCAGGTACGTGCGGGGGGCAGCGGTGAAGAGGCAGAGGGTGGGAGGGGTGTCTTCTGGAGGATGGCCGTCTGGGGCCTTACCAAAAGGAAAAAGGGAAAAGGAGAAGGGGAGGGGAAAGGGTGTGTGTGGGGGGAAGATCTGGGAGCCTGCGATGGTGAGCGGAGCAGAACCGCATCCCACCTTGACGCGGGCTCGGCAGGGTACGTACCCCGGCGGCGACCGACGGGCTGCGGGCTGCCTTGGGAGCGAGAGCGCGATTTTAACCCCGAGGTGGCTTTTTAGGGAATTTTTCTCTTTTTTTTTTCTTTCCTTTTTTTTTTTCCCCCTTTTTTTAATTTCCTTTGTCGGGACAGGCCTCATCCGAGCGCGGCGGCTCGGGGCAGCGATGCCCGCGGTTTGCAGGGGGCCCGCCGGGAACGGCGAGGGAGGGCTGCCCGGGGCATCGCTCAGCCCCTGCGCGCCGGCATCCCCACCGCCGCCGCGGGAGCCACTTCGGGCAGATATTTTACCAGCCGCCTTGGCGGGGTGTTCCGGAGTTACCCCCTGGAAGTGGGGGAGGCGAGATTGCCGGGACGCTGCGGGATGTCCCCGGTTTGGCGGTGAGGGAGGAAGCCCCGGCCCGGAGGGGGGCAAGGTTGCGGTGCGGCAGGGCTGCGGGGATGCTCCCCGCTCCCGGGCCCCGCTGGGCGGCGGGACCCTGGCCGGTCCCATCGGTGGCGGTCGTCTGCCAGATTCGCGGGTACTTCGTGGCCGGGAGCCACGTCTCGCCGCCGCGCTGCACGCAGCTCCGTCCGGGCTGTCGCGGGTATCGATTAATCCCCGGATTTCGATAAAGGGATCCAGCTGGCCGCGAGGATGTTTCGTGGCATGCACAGCCCGTCGTGAGTGGGGAACTGCCCGTCCCGGGACGCGCACTGTCCCGCGTGGGTCAGGGCTGGTTTCCTCGGGCTGCACCTGCTGCACACCACTTTCTCTTTCGCCCTCTGGGTTTCTTTTTTTTCCTCCCCCTTATTCCTTCCAGAAATTAATTTCTTCCTCCCGCAGCAAAACGAAAAAGGGGGTGGATAGAGACAGCAGCACCCCGGCCCGGGGCGGTTTGCAGCCCCCGCCGGTGCAGGGCCGGTACCGGGGCGAGCGACCCCGCTCCGCGCAGCCCCCGCGGCTCCGCGCAGCCCCCGGCGTGTTGGCCCGTGTGCCACCTCCAGCGCCTGGCAGCGGGGCCGGAATACCTGTTACAAATAGCAAATGATGTCTTCCCCCACCTTGCCTTCCCCTCCCACCTCCACCCCCCCGCACACGGCTTCGTGACATTATTTAGGGGGGTGATCATTACCTCAATGGCCGAGCCGGGAGCCAAGTGGAAAGGCGGTCGTCACGAAGGAGTGACATTATTAAATATCTCGCGTGTCTTGGCCCAAGGCTCTGACCCGTCCCCTCGGTGCTTTTCCCGCCGCCCGCCCCACGGCGCTGCCCGCAGCGGCCAAACCCGGGCTCCGCGTCCCATCGCTTACTTCTAAGAAACTCCCAGCAGCTGCGGACACGCTAACGCGGATAAAGAGAAGATGGGACACATCCAGCAAACTTCTCAACGCCCGCTCCTTTCCCACCCAGCGGAATCCAGTAAAAACAGAATCATCTTGTAGGAAATACCTGCAGCTTCTTGCTGGCCAGGAAAATGCTTTTTTTGCTCTGAAATGTGTTTGAGGCTGCCAGTCTTTTTTTTTTTTTTTTTTTCCTTCCTCCTCCTCGCCGCTGTCGGTTACAGGACGCTCTTCGGGGAAGATTTTGCGTGCCGGGGACCGAGCGGCGCTCGCCTTCCCCCCGCTGCCGGCACTGTGCCGTGGCTGCGCGGCTGCCGTCTGCCCGCGCCCCCGCCCCACCGCCTCATCCCCCCATTTCAGCTCCTGGGCGGCCGCCGTCCCCCCAGGAGCTGTCCTGCAAAGTACTTTCTTGTGTGGGACATCGTGCTGGGGACCCACGCGTGTAACCCCCGGCCCGGCCGCCCCTGCCCCGCACGGAGGCTGTCTTGCTCCATCCCGGTCGGCATTTCTGGTTTCGGACCCCCAGCCCTAGTTGCAGTTCCTTCGCTGCCTCCCGGGATGCGGCAGAAATACAGCTAAGGGGTGCGGGTGCTGCTGGGGGGGGGGACGGCGGGCAGCCGAGGACGAGACTTTTGCATCCTCTCGGAAAGACCGCGGGAGCGGGCTCCGTGCTGCATCCCGGCTGGCACACAGGGAGGGCCAGCGCACCTTGCTGCGCTGCGCTGCGTGACCGGCTCTATTTTCTTTCCTTCCTTCCTTCCCTCCCCCTTTCCTCCAGAAACTCGCCTTTTACGCCAAAATGCAAGAAGCCCCGGAGAGCGGCAGCAGCGCCAGCGCCAGCAGCTCCTTCTCCAGCCACCCCGCTGCCAGCATCAAGGAGGAGGACTGCAGCCCCGAGAAGGAGCGACCCCCCGAGGCCGAGTACATCAACTCCCGCTGCGTCCTCTTCACCTACTTCCAGGGGGACATCAGCGCCGTGGTGGACGAGCACTTCAGCCGGGCCCTCAGCCAGCCCAGCAGCTTCTCGCTCGGCAGCGCGAAGGCGGCGCGGAACGCCGGCTCCTGGCGCGGTGAGCAGCGCGGCGGGGGGGGGGGGGGGGGCGCGGGACGCGGGGACGCGGGCGGCGGAGGGTCCGTCGTCGTCCCCCCCCGGGGCACCCTCCTCCGCTCCGCCGGCCGCGGGTGCCCGGCGGGCAGCCCCTGGGAGCCGGCTGTCCCGGAGCGGGAGCCGCGGGTGGCGGGACTCTCTGAGGGGAACAAAAGAGAAGAACCCCTCATTCTGCTGGCGCCGTGCTTCCCACTGCCCGTGCCAAGGGAGGCCGTCGGGGCAACTGAAGCGCCTTTACACCCCAAGTGATTTACCTGGCGGGGGCTGCAACCAAACAAGCCGCGGAGGGACCCCCTCACTGCGGCTGTTGCAAGTGCCACCCCTGCAGACCCTGCCGGAGCAGCTTAAAGTTTAGCGCGGTGGTAATCGAAGATGGGAGCAAAGCAAAAAGCAAATGTTGGAACCATCTCACTAGCTTCCCATAGCTAAAAACCAGATTGTGTGTCCCCCTGTATCTCAGTCTACATGTATCACCACCCTGCTTGCTGCTGGAGCAGAGACAAGGACCCTAAATTTCTGAAAATGAGGGTTTTCAGACCAGCCCACGGCAGTGGCCCTGTGTTGGCACGGCTAAGGCCACAGCTGATGCGCAGCTCTCGGTAGCCATGCCCGATTCACCCTGGACGGGCCTGTGGGGGTACCCAGGTCAGAGGGGAATAACCTTCCCCACCCTCTGCCCACTGGAGAGTTAGGGTAGGCACTTCTTTGGGGGCAGTTTTGGGGACTCTCCCTCACGGGGCCACCCACTCAGCCAAGGGCTGGTTTCCCAGCCCCTCCATGAATTGCTGTCAGTAGTTCCTAAAAATGAAATAGTAGTTTAAATATTTCACGGGTGAAAGATATTCAGCACTGGAACTGATATCAAGAGAGGAGAGTTCTTTGCTCATCAGGAACCGCTTCCCCTTCTCCTGAGTAATGCCAGGGTGCAGAGCTGACATACTTCCCTGGCAAACATGTATCAAGAGCATGTTTTTATTTGTCTTGGAAACAGTGTGTATTCCCAATTAATAATGCATAACATCTATGTGTGCTATTAATAATCACTAGTCCATCTCGCATGTTGCTTACTGGCCAAAGAAAATGTAGGGTCCTTGTCCTATGCCCTGCCAATCTCCAAAGATCTGCAGAGTACTTCCCAAATATGTTAACGATATACCCAAGAAACAGGTGTAAGTCCAGTGTAATAGAAGGGGAATTGCACCCAGATATTTAGAAAATTCAAACTGGCCCTTAGTCACATCTCGCGCTATTCCTATTCGCTTTGAAATAGCACTGAAGCAGCAGCCGCTCCCCTGCAGGGCCAGGCATCCTCCGAGGTGCTGGGCGTAAATGCTTAGACAGGGAGATTACTACAAAAACAAACGAGAAAAATCCAACCCTGGAAATCACTGCGGTGCATAATAGCTCTTGCTCAGTTTCCCCTACCGAGGAAAAGAGACGTTTCCCTCACCTTAAATACCTGCTTTTTCCCCAAATATGTTCCAAGAGAAATCTGGAGCAAATAGTTTCAAAACAGTTTCATGGATAAGCCCTGGGCTAGGCGTGTTGGATGTTTAGCTTCAGAGGAATCTGTAATCTTTGGGAGCAATTTCTTGTGTTTTGCAGTTTGGGGGGGGGGGGAAGGGAATGGAAGGGCTGGTTTGGGGGTATCTGGGGAGGGGCAGAGCCCCAGGGAAAGGAGATCAGAGCTTGCTGGGTATGCTCATTCCTGCCTTTCTCCTGCTCCCTTCACCCAGATGGCTCCTTCCCGATGAGCCAGCGCAGCTTCCCGCCATCCTTCTGGAACAGCACGTACCAGCCCTCCTCCGTCCCAGCCACCCTGAGCAGCCCCCTGGCAGCTGCTGCCCACAGCGAACTTCCCTTCGCCGCCGCCGACCCCTACGCGCCCCCCTCTCTGCACGGCCACCTGCACCAGGGTGGCCCTGAGCCCTGGCACCATGCCCACCACCACCACCATCACCACCACCACCCCTACATCGGGACACAGAGCACTGCTTACCCCCGCCCTGCCACCATGCACGAGGTCTATGGACCCCACTTTGACCCCCGCTACAGCTCGCTCCTGGTGCCCACTGCCTCCGTCCGCCCCCACCGCCTCACCCCCGCCTCCGTGCCCACGCCGGTCAGCCCCCCCTGTGAATTGGGTAAGAGCGAGGCGGGTACTGCCGCAGCCTGGACAACGCCAGGACCCTTCCCTAACGCGGCGGGAGACATGGCACAGAGTCTCGGCCTCAATGTGGACACAGGTAAAGAGCCGCCCTCGGTCCCTCCGGGTTCCCCAATTCAGCTGCACCCCTGCCCACTGCATCCCTCCATCCATCCATAGTAATAGGGAAGGACCCCCCCGTGGTGGGGCGGCTGCGGTGCTGCTGTGAGGGAATAAATTGGGGGTGGAGGCCCCATGGGAGACACCTGAGCTCTGCCCTGGGTGCCCTTCTTGTGGCTCTCAGGCCAGGCAAGTGAGGAAGGGGAGAGGGAGGATGGGACAGGGCAACACATCAACCCCTGAAGCATCCTTTGAATTTCTGGCTCCTGTAAACATGCCCTGAGGGTACAGGATGCTTTGAGGTACTCTTGTCCTGGCCCTGGCCCTGCTCTTGCCTTGAGCAGTGAGAGCTGGGAGCAGGACGGAGCCACCCCAAAGGTCACCACTGGCTCCCTCCCCGGGCTGCCCTGAGGGCAGGAGTGTGGGCAGCCACAGCAGAGCAGGTCATTTCTAGACCCCACACAGGTTCATGAACTACCTCCTCTCCTTATTTACTTTTCCTTCCTGGTTTTTGAGAGGAAAGCACAATTGGATTTGCTGAGCCAAAAGGGCAGAGGTTTGCCCCTGGTAGTGGTACCCTGTGCCTGGTGGGGTGCCTGGAAGTAAGGCTGTGTGCCATAGCGGTGACAAAAAGGTGACGCAGGCATAGCCAGCAGTGGCAGTTCCCGAGTCAGTGGTTGCAGAGGCAACGAAAGCCCGCTCCGGCGACAGTTCTCCATGCTGAAGTTGAGTTATTGCTGCCACAAAAGGCTCCTTATGGTGGCCTCACTCAGACATGTGCCTGTCCCAGTCTAGCTTGGGCTCTTCTCCTTGCTTCTCAGCCTCCTGGGGCTCTGGGGAGCCCATGCTTTACACTGATTCTCTGATCTCAGCTGGCAGAAATGCAGTTTGTCTCTCTCTGTCCTTAAACGCCTGTACCTATTTTTCTTCTTCCCTTTTTTTCTTCTCTCCATTCTCAGGTTTGCAGCCTCAGGATAAAAGCAAGGATCTGTACTGGTTTTAGAGCTGTCCTTCACTCTTCTTCCCCTGGCTCTCCCCTGTAGATCTCTGCCTGTTAGACATGGTGGCATTCAGAGCTGAAATCGGGTCAGTTTGTAACAGCTTCTGATCTTGGTTTGCAGCTCGCCGTTACTCCTTCTGTGGTGGATCCCTTCTGAGCTGATGTGCTGACTCAAAGACTCTCAGAGTCCCCCTTGCCCTTTTCCAAGCCCACCATGGCCCTGCAGCTCGGGGAGAGACAACAGGACTTAAAAGGACCTGGCATTGCAAGGACGATACTTTAGACTTATTTCGGAGAGGAAAATCCTTCTGTTGCAAGAGGAGAGCCAAAGACTTTTAACTTCTATTTAAGCAGACTCCACACCCAGAACTGCAGTCAGACTACTCTAAGAGAGTCAAATGACATCATGGATGGTGATGTAAAACCACTGGCCTTCATACAGGGAGCAGAGGAAATCGTGGTGGGGTTTTTTTTAGTGGTGTGAATATTTTTTTATGGCAGTGAAAATTATCTTTCAAATGCAAACGTCGGAAAGCTACTTAGCAGTTTTGAACTGGATTTTTACTTTACATTCTAGAAAAGTAAAAGGAGAAGAAACTGGAACTCATAAACATTTTCGGACTATCAAGGAACTGGTCAGATTTTTCGGCTTTGTGGTTGTGAGTGGCAAGTGTCTGGCTGGGTCCACCTGCCCTGGGCTTACAGACATGCAGCTGTTCCACGCACAACTGCTCAAACCCCAGAAAGACGAAAAACCAAGGTGGCACTTCTCAGAGTTTGGCACAACATTTGCATTGGATATATAACGGTTGTTTGGTTGTGGTTTTTTTTTTTTTTTTTTTTTCTTTTTTTTACAAGAAACATTTTCTGGTGAAAGTAAAACCCTCTTAAAGCAGGGGGAGGAAGGAAACCTGTGAAGAATGGCTCGCCCTCGACCCAACAGCCTTTAAGGGGAACGCCAGAAGGAAAGGCACATGATGAACAATAGGTCCGAGTTGCCTCTAACATTTCTCTTTGTCTACTTGTTGCTGTCATTTTGTCACTTTAATAGTTGTTTTGTTTTGTTTTTTTGAAAGGGGGAATAAGATATCTATTTAACAGTAGGAAAGCTGCATTAAAGGTATCTCCTTCTTTCACCCTGTGTGCTTTTATGAAGAATTAAAGCTAAATAAGAGAAATGAGGCAAACTGGAAACTTCAGAATGAATTAGGAAAAATATCTGTCGTGTGGATGAAGTGAGTTATTTTAATACTTTGCATTAAAGATAAATAGAAATCCTAGCAGTTGAAAATATTTTCTTAGTGAGTAAAAATATACTGATAAATACAAAAGTTGAGAAAATGCAAGATTGCTGCAGTGCTACATTTTAGTGTAGAGTGCATGTGTAAGATGGGTTAAAGTAAGGGGGCTGCTCCATAATAAATGTTTCTTCATAAAGCTGATAGAAGAGGGACAAGAGCATTTAGCATTGCTATTGCACTGGTAAATTAAAACACTATTACAGGGTGATGAATAATTAATGAAACATTGCAGAAATGGCAATTTTCCCCTATACTTAGAAGCTGACTTTTTTATAGGCAAAACTTCTGATTCCAACGCTACCATGTTTCGGGGTTTTTTCTGTTTTTTTCATAATGTAATGTCTTTGAAGGCTGACAAAGTTCAATGCATGTAAGAGGAGAGTCCTAACATTAGTCCTCTGACACGAGGAGAAGCAGTAGAAAATGGACTTTTGTGCCGTAAGGAGAGTTTTTGCCTTCCGACACTCACATAATATGGCATACTGTTCACCACACGTCAGAAATGGAGTTATGAATAACCCAAACTTGCTTCTCCTAGGTTTCAGCTCGGCAGTAACTCAATTTCTGGGAAAGAATAGGAATCCTAATAGCAAGAGTATGACAAAACAGTGTGAGCAAATACTGTGAGAAGCTGGTGAGGAGCAATGAGTGCAGAGCATCCCTGGCCAATGGCAGGAGGTGACTTGCCGTGATTCCTTCAGCCAGACGTACCCCTGAGCATTTTCCCCTTCGGCCTCCAATTAGCCAGAGCCCAGACAAGCTGTAAAGGGCAAGGGAAGGACTCCAGAATTTATATTACCAGTTAAATCAAAAATGTTCTGAGGCGGCTATCAAGAAAGAAGGCAGCAGCACTTTGCAGGAGAAAAGCTAAAACTAAAAAAAAAAAAAAAAAAAAAAAAAGACCTAAAAATGGCATTTAACTTTATTGCTACAGAGGCTTGGAGATAACAGGATCATTCTGTGAGCATTTGCGTGCAGGTTTTTTTTAGGCTGTTTTTAAAATTGTTATTTTTTTAATATTAACCTGGCTTTATCATTGGTTGTGCTTCACCACAATTCTTTCTTTCTTTCTTCTTTCTTTTTTTCCCCTCTCCTCTGCAATTCATAATGAGGAGGGATGGGCAATACAGCCCAAATACTTTTGGAAATGCTCATGTAAGCACAAACCAGCCATTTACTTCATTGGCATTTACAATTCATTTTGGCTGTGAACGTTTTCAAACAGGAGAATTTATGCAATGAATACATGAATATAGGTTTCGACATTTGTTCTCCAGGTAATTTTTTTTTATTGTTGTATCATGAAAGCATCCAAACACCAAAGTCTAGATTGCGGCTCAAGGTGTCAGATGTGCAAACAACTTTTTTAAAATGCTCCTAGTCCGGATGGACTGCAATCTGAAAGCACACATGCCCTATTTCGGCTAGTCCTTGCAGAGTTTTGCTCACTCTGTGTTATTCTGACTCCAGGGGGACTGCTCCCAGCACCTACCTTTACGGCTTGGGCGTGAGTCTTTGCAGGACTGGAGCCGCAGCTCCTAATGCAGTAACAGTGCAAATAACCTTGGTGCCATTTCGCAAGTCTGGTTTATTCCTCTTTGCATCATAGGTTATTACTTGCTTAATCATGAGTGCTTGCAGGAAATCTGGAAATACAAAAGAAACCTTTCTTATATGTTACATCTGTCTTTTACCTGTCACATGCTTGTCACACATTGAAAGAGCCAGGCTGAGTCCCTGGTGCTGCAGCCTGAAGAGCAGATCCTCCTGCTGCCCCTTCCCAAGTGTCGCGCAGAGATTAGCACCGGTTTGTGCTCCCTAGCTACACACCTGACAAACAGACTAGCCCAGCTGGGACAGACGAACAAACACAGCTCCAGACCTGTTCCTGCCGAGTCTGGGGAAGGAGGCAGAGGGACGGGACCTGCTGCAGAGAATGGCGGTACGGGGCATAGCGAGGGTCTCTGCTGCTGCCCAGTGTGAGCAGTTTGCAAAGTGAGCTCTGGGCAGATTCACTGCAGACATTTATTTCCCATTCTGAAAATAACTGAAAATTAGCAAAGCACGAAGGAATACTGTTTTAATGACCTCTGAGGTTAAAACTGATCTGTCAAGGGAAGGATGGAAGTGGGGATGGGGCACAGTATTTGTGGTCACAGTCTCCACTTTATTTTAATGAGGGTTTTGCTTCAGTATAGCTGCAGTTGCAAGAATCTAGCACAGAGCTCTTAGACACATATATATGTGCTCCTGCACTTACAGTCAAATGTCGGAGAGCTTTAGGGCGATGTTGCTTACTTTGCACCTCCTTTTCCAGTGGTTTTTCCATAGAGGCCTGCAGTAGAGAAGGAGGAGGAGGGGGAGTGCAGGAGAGAGAAGGTGAAAGAGAGTCTGAGTAATCCGCTGTGCCTCCCCTGGACTGTGTGCTGCCTGTCTCTGGGGAAATGTATCTGCCCTGTCTCCTCCTTGGGTCAGGAAGGACTGCCATCTCTTCTCGCTTTCCCTTTGAAGTCCTATTTAGGTTCATGACAAGCTTTAGCAACGGCTTAAAGGTTGGTCCCTTCCAAGAAGAGAGGAAAATGCTGCTGGTGGCTTTGGATGCATCAGGGTTCTCTGACTGGCAGTTCGCGTGCACCTTTTTCTGGGCAAGGGTTGTAATTAACGTGCCCTTTTGATTACAGAAGGGTGAGCCAGCTCCTCTGGGGGATTGTGGTGTCCTGGCTGGCTTCCCTGGCCTGCCACCCAGAGGAGCAGTTGCAGCAGAGGAAGGAGAGAGACTTGCGTTGTGATTATTTGCAGGAGTGAGCTATTGATTTTTGTAGGCTAGGCAATTTTGCATAGGGAAATGGGAATAGAGGATTGTTAAAAGAAAAATTAAAAAGGGAAAAAAGAAAAAGAAGGAAAAGAAAGGGAAAGAAAAAGAAATAGAAAAAGAGAGAGAAAGAAAAAGAAAGAAGAAAAAAGAAAAAGAAAAAAGAAAAAAGAAAAAGAAAAAAGAAAAAGAAGGAGAAAAAGAGAAGAAAAAAGAGAAAAAGAAAAAACTGTACTTCAGTCAGCCCCCAAGCTTTGGGGCTACAGCCTTGGGAATTGTATTGTGAATTTAGTTCCCAGCACAGTAAGACTGTTCTCTAAACCGACAGTAGTGACAAGCAGCTCAGGCTGGCAGGGTCCCCCTGTTCATGTCCATCTCTAACCATACAGGAGGAGTTACCTTCACAGTGCACCTTCTACTGCCTCCTTACCCAGGCATAATCTGTGAATAATATGCACCAAACCTGTGAATGCAAATTGTAATGAAGGGGCACTGGGGGGTCATGTCCCCCTCCTCCTGCCCCTGCCTTCTGTGCATCAGGTCCTGTGGGAGAAGGGGAAGTGCTGGAGGAGCACTTGCAGGGTGCAGGGTGCCAGGGTGCCAGGGTGCTGGGTGCAGGGGTGCACACCCCTGGGCCCCACTCTCATGCACGGGCACCTCCCTTTGCCGTGCTCAGCTGCAGCCCATAAAAACACAGGCTGACCGAGGACTGGAGCATTTGTTTAGGGATGAGTCAGTTGTATTTACATTCATGGTGAAGGTAGGATAAATACCAAACAGGAGAGCTGTTCCTTTAGGAGATGTAATACCACGTTGGATGTTACTGAGGGTGCCTCATCTCCCCGCTGCATGGCACGTTTTCTCCTGCCCCACCCGGCCCAGGTAAGGCACCCTCCTTGTTCATCACCACCCCTCCCCAACTTCTTCACTTCTCTTCTCCTTGACTTCTGGCCCGAGCTCTGACTCTGCGTCTCATCCCCTCTCTGTTCTCCTGCCTCACCCACTCTCCTCCCTCCTGTACTTACTACTCTGGCCCTCTGCTGCAGCAATGAGGAGCAAAGCAACAGGATCAGGAGGGGCACAAACTTTCCTATCAATGCTGTTTGCATGGAGTTGAAACATCAGTATTTCTATGATAAACAGAATTGGACAAACACAGACCCACTCTGGAAGACCCAGCACGTTGGCCTCAGTCCTGCACCATAGCCCTGTGGTAGGAACCAAGCCCTAATCCCCGATGCAGTGGAACAACCCCTTTTTTTCCACAAGCCGAGTCCTAAGAGCTGCGACAGCCCCAGTTGCACACAGACGCAAATGATTATTCTCTCTTGACAGACCTGCACAGCTCCCTCCTTGTAGTTAACTGCAGTCCCAGTGAGCTGGATCAGGAAAGAGACACTTGATAGCTGCTGTTTCCGTGGTTGAAATATTTGTGAAGTTAGCGCATAATCTGAAAGCAGAAGCTAATAAATTATAGGGTGCTAATTGGGGCCGGAGTGGAGCTGTCAATCATATTATCCTAAACACACAGAGACCCTCATAACCTAAAAAGGCAAGAGAGCCTCCAGGAACAGCTCCCAGTTGTCACTAGCCATGACCTCCACTTCAGTGAGAGCACAGAGAGTCAAGGCAGAGAGTTTATTCTGCTAAGAAAATGAAAATCCTGTGTTTAAGAGGGCACTTGTATTTAGTTTTGTTTGCCCTCTTTGGGAGAGTATTTCCCAGGGCACTTTATTGTTTTGCTTTGCTGCTTAACTTGACACTCTTGCAATTTTAAAAGTATGTGTAAATCACATAAGAATTTGAATTTTTTTATATTTGCATAGTCCTTAAAGTAACAGTCATAAGTTTTTAGTTACAGTCCAACCTTTTTGCATATGAGCATGTCTTCTAAAAGCCATCCTATTGCTCACATTTCTTTTTTGCTTCTCATGCCCCGGAAAGAAATATTCTCCTTTGAAGTTTCAGGAGTCTGTGGTCTGAGCCAAAACACAACTGTGCAAACACGGTAGCAATAGGGCACTTGCAGCTCTGGTCACTTTGTCACCACCTTTTCTTATATTGCTTCCATCAACATTGAGTATTTTACTCATCATATAATATAAAATTGAATCAAAGAATGCTGAAGAGGTTTTTAGTAACACTTTTCCCCAGAAATTAATTTCTAGATAAAGACAGGTAGGCATTTCAGAAATCATTCCCTGGAGAAAAGATCTGAAAAAATTTTGGAGCAATCCAAAAGTGAGGAGTGGGAAAGCTTGATTTTGGTGGCAGTATGACTATTCCATGCAGGCCTGACATCTGAGCTACAGTAAGGTCAAACCCTTTCCTAGTTTCACCTCACCCAGCCCTTAGTGACCGCCTAAACTTGCTGCTGCAAGACCACATGATTAAGTGTACACAGACTTCTAAAGATATTTCTAAATGTGTCATTTTCCCTTCATTTTTGATGCCTGTATTATTTAATGCCAACCTTGAATGCTGGCAAGAACTAGGACCAATAGTCCCTTCTCAGCTTGCTTCAGTGAAGAGAAATGACAGCGTCTAACCTGGTGATGCTGCTACTAAAGCCAAGAGCCATTTCTGAGTGGGGTAGGCAAGAGTATGTGTTTGACAAGTGACCATGGTTTATCATGGCCACTAATTTTGCTTTAGTAGATTCAGGTAGAGGATAATTCTTTGTGCTTTAAGCAACAGACTCAAAAATTATGGAGTGATACCTCTGTTAATATAACAAAGACTATGTCAGCAGACAAACCAAGGAAAGCACAAAACTGGCAAGGTCCTACTTGAAGAACACAAGGCTGCACTGTGTCAGTAGGTTTCCATCCTTGGGGATGTGGTGATGTCAGACTGAAGAAATATGAAGATATGAGAGAAGATATTCTCATAAAAGGTTAATTCTCTGACTCCCAGAGTTCTACCTCTCCTATTTCTCTGTAAGAGAAAGCTAAATATATTTGTACTGGAAATTACTGAGAACTCACATGTGATCAGCCCTCCTGGAAAGGTGTGAAAATTGGATACGTGAAGAGAAATACACCAGGACATTAATCAGAGTCATGAGATTTTGGTGCTACACAACAATGTTGAAACTGCACTGAGTTTCCCATAGGGCAGATGAAGAGGCAACTGTAGTTGCTTACTGTACTGCGTAGGACAACAAAGGCATTTCAGTGGCCTCATCTCTAACGAGCGCTAAGTGGTTTGTACTGTCAGGGAAGACAGGAGAGGAAAAAAAAAAGCAGGAAAAGGAAGATCCTGGTATGTTAACAGCATTGCAAAAAGGATTGGTATCCAAACAGAGAATGGCTATTTCACAGCTCTGTTCTTACCGTAAAAGATAGAAGGCAGTGATGAACGTCCTCCAAATGGAAGACGTCATCTGAAGAAGAAGTTAACACATTATAAAAAAGGTTATTTTATATGGCAGTATCAGTCATGTCACTGGCAATAATGACAATATTTTGGCATCATCACTTGGCTTTGATGCACTGGGTTTCTGGTTATTTATTAGACTTAAAACATAATGTCAGTTGGAGGTGCCAAGTGTCATTATAAATAGAGCCATGATCGTTTGAAAAATCCACCTGGTATGCAAGCTCCTGCAACTCACTCCAGTGTGTGTGTGTAAAAAAAACTTTCAAGAATCAATTAAAAGAAATGAAGGTGAATTAGAACTTTTTAATCATTAACAGACCTGTCAGGGCTATTTTACAGTCAGTCTTTTCTATAACAACTATTTTCAGGTCTGTGATAGCTGAATTAAGATCAGCTTTATGTAGAAAGAGGTAAATTTGAACCCAGAAGAAAGCTTGCCTTCACGGTTATTATTAAAATGCATAGTCCTAAACCTGAATCACAGAGGATTGGTTTCACCCAGTTATGCTCAGTAAAGCCACACTTGAGGACTCAAACCATCATAGGCAGCATGCCACAGATGTCAAAGAAAAAGAAAGAAAAAATAAAGAACTGTAGATATTAGTCAATTCAAATAGATGGTAAAACTTTCTCTGCTGAAAACGGCTGTGGGAAGCAAGGGTGCAGTGGCCCTGCTGTAGGGATCTTTGTGCCCTTCCATACAAGTGGTGAGGGAACCAAATTTTGAGGGACCTTGTGATCTGGAGGATTTTAGTAGTCTCTGTTATCTAGGGTACCAGGAAAGCTGAGGAACAACAACTTTAGTCTCAGCCCTAGGCCTTGGCTCAAGTTTCTCAGATAAGCAAGGTTGTGTTGAACTCAGCTTTTGCCTTTCTTGTCCCCATCACTTACTAGTTTTTGCAGTTAACAAAGACTGATAGAAAACACTTGTGTTAGCAGTGTAGCTGCACAACCCTTTGCCTTTCTGGTGGTCATTGTTAAGTTCCTCAAATCTTGGGATGATGCCATTGAATGACTGACAAAGTCTCCCAGAGAAGATGAGACCTAAATGTTAAATATAACAAAGACGAAGAAATCATCTTGACACCCCATGTCTTTTGCCTTTCACATCTCAAAAAATCCTCTTTTCAAGCTGTATAAGTTTTCCCTTCAGAGCTCTTGACAGCCACGTTCCCAGAGCTCACGTCAAACTGCTGAGCACTCCCTCTGTGACACATGGGGATAAGTGAGTGAGCCCACTGAAGCCTGGCATATCTCTCAGCAGCAGCTACATGCAAACTTTCCATAACTTTATCTTTGAATCAGTAAGGCCTCAATATTTTTGTCATAAGCATTGGTTTTTCCTGTTTAGGATCTTGATCACGATCCCAAATGGAAAGCAGGAGGTATACAGGTTTTGGATAGATCTGGTCATCAGTATGTGATGGCTCAAAAGGCCTTGTAAGCAACCCTGAAAAACAGAAATGCACTGACGGTTGGGTGTTACCACCTGCTGTAGACCAAGGGGACTGAAGATAGCAGACCTGGAATTGATGCCGCTGAAAATGCTGCCTTAGTAAGTAAGTAACATCTGCCCTGGCCCTTCACATTTCCAAAATAATTTACAAACTTTAATTAATCACCACAGCATTTGTGTTATGTTGTAGTAAATACTATTCATAGGTAGCAGTAAATATTTTTCATCTATTCATATGGATGTCAAGTCTGCCGCTGAGAGATTAAATAAGCCAACTAAAGCCACATAGTATGTCCACGTCTGTCCAAGCACAGCTCAGAGTTCAGTCATTGCCATTTGAGAGCCCAGCACTAGTGGGTTGTGTGTGGTATCACATCCTGAAGCATGCTCACCGTCGTTGCTCAGCGATCTCGCCAAGTGTCTGTGCTGGCATCAAGAGACAAGGAAGAGCTTGAGACACTAACTGTCTGTGACCCAGAGACTCACGTAGGGCATCCCCTGATCAGCGCCTGGGGGCAAACATCTCCTCTTCCCAGGCAGGTTAGACACTGGGTTGGAGTTTATTTTCTTCATAGCAGCTTGTCTTGTGTTCTGTTTTAGATTTGCGACCAAAGCAATACTGGTAACACACTAATATTTTAGTTATTGCTGAAAAGTGCTTGCACAGCATCAAAGCCTTCTCTGCTTCTCACTCTGCCTGCCCCCAGTGAATAGACTGGGGGTGCAAAAGATGTTATGAGGGGACACAACCAGGCAGATGACTAGAAATAAAGAGATATTCCATGCCATATAATGTTATGCTCAGCAATAAAATGGAGAGGAGGAAGCTTAGGGAGATTATCCATCTTTTGCTCAGGAACTGCCTGGGCATAGGTCTACCTGTCTCAGGCCAAATCTTGAGAAGCTAAAGACTTGGAGGCAGTTTCTCCACTGCTGTACATCAGCATAGCTTAACATATTTAACCTGATTTACAGCAGACGAAGATTGGGTCCATCTGCTTTATACTAGCCTGAGAATGATGCTGTTGTTAAGAAGCTTTTGGAATTGCTGACAGGAACCCCTATGCAATTATGATTCAGAGTTCAAACATCACTTTCTGGTTCCTCCAGCTCTTGCAGAGGGAATCTTCCCAGAACAGGTTTCTCCTCTTATTTAGGTGGCTTCCTCTGGCTTACAAGGGAATCCAGAAAGAATTCCTCTTACTGTATTGATATCACATCCTAGACTCAGTCTCACTTTACACCTGAAATGAAGAAGGTAAAAATGCACATTATTACCTCTATGCTTGAGGATGAGTCTCTCACCAGTACATCACACAAGTGTGGTCACTTGTACCCTTATCTCACATTTAACCTTCCTGATACGTCAGGATTCTTTTCTCCCCTAAACACATATTTCCTTTAAATTATCACCCTTAAACCCACTTACACTTATTTAAAAACCTATAGCCTTGAAAGCCAAGACACTTGAACTCAAGGCGTTCTTGACTCATTCCCTTGATCTGCCACAGGAAGAGGTACCAACCATCAGAGACAAACACTAGCCAGGTAGTGCCCATTTCCCTGCCCAAGAGACAATGTGTTCAAATGGTCCTTCATTCTCATCACCTCTTATATGTATGTCTCCCCTACTGTCTCCAAAAGTTGCTATGAAAACTGTCATCAGGGGCTGGCTTGAAGGCGAGGGGTGTCCTCCTGACGGTGAATAAGAGTTGATGAGTAAAACGTGAATCATCATGAAGAGTTTGAATGAAGAGAGGAAGCATCACTTCAATGAGAGAGAGAAGTGAAATAACAAAGATGTGCAAAGAGAAGGGTGATAAAAGAAATGTGAGGGATTAAGAAACTCTTTGCAAGTAGCATCATGGGTGGATGCAAGTGAGGTAAGTTTGCGCACATCAAATTCAGCTTTACCATAGCTCAGTGGAATAGTTGCATTTGCATACTTACTCCTCTAAGGCAGGGAAATGAGAGAGGGAGATGGAGTAATGGTGTGATGGGTAGGGCTGCGCGCAGACCTGACATTGTATCACTGAGCATGCCTCAGATCCCTGCACTCGTGGGGAAGGTTAGGTATTGCGTCTTCCACTGAATTCAGCAAGTTATAGATCAGGATCCTTAAACTGGGATCAAGAGATTTGTGTTTTATGCAGTCCAATATATTTTTCATACTATTAGGTGCAAAAGGCTCAGATCATTGGTCAATATCCTGAGCTTTCTTTTGTTGGCAATGCATTAAACTTGACACTTTTCTCCTCATCATGCTGTGATAAATCCTCCTTTAAAACTAGTCGTGTCTTGCAACACTTACAAAATGTGGACAAAACAAGGCTTACCTTCCCCTCTGTTCTTTCTGTGCCACTTTGGGTATTTGTGACTACTTCAAGACCTGAGGGGCATTACTTCTGACTGCTGTCTGGCACTGACACTCACCTTGCCTACCAACCCAGTTTGCCCATGTTGGACAGGCTCTTGCGTGATTCTTTTCAAACTCACACCTACATGAAACTGGATCGACTTGGGTTATCGTATCACAGATGCAGTCATGAGGCCTGTGAAAGTTGTTGCCTAGACAAAATTTTGTCAGGATTGAAGGCTTCTCCCGCTAAAGAAAAAGATATCATAGGAAGTCCTGTTGGTTTTCAAAACCTTTGTTTGAGGCTTGCTGTCTGAGCAGTCCTCTTAAGTGGAATTACACATGCATGTGAAGTCATCCAGGTGTGGTGACTACAGAACCAGGATCTTCCTGGCTTCTGGTTAGCACATGCTACTGGTTAGTAAACGTTACTCATGTTTAAGTTATTGAAATGGGAGGAATGGCTGTACAATCAATCAAACAGTGTTTGAAGAGGAAGGAAACATTATACAGTATTTATTTATTTATCTATCCATCACTCATGATCTGGTGAGCATAGAGAAGTGCTGCAATTGTTATTAGCAAATCTGGCTTTTACACTAATTTGTAGATGAAGAAAAAATATTTATATTATTATAGACTGCTTGAATGGGCTTTGTCAGGGACTCTGAAGAATCCTAATTCAAAAGCTCTCAATTTCTCTTTTGTTTGAGTAAAATGGTCAAACCCCAAATTTCTTGTTCATCTGTGTTGGATCTCCATTCAAGAAACTTTTGAAGCTTGATTTCAGTGGAGTTGCATCTTAAAAATGTATACATTCTGACATCAGAGAGTGTCTTTACTTTTCGGTGTGCCCCATTATCAAATATTTGCATAAATCAGAGCATGTTTCTAGCTTCCTGACAGCTGTCAGTGAATACCTCTGCATAATTTGCAAACTACATTTCATGATGAAATGTTCCAAAAAGCATATTGCTGTCTTTTATTCAGTAATAATCTATGCATCATTTTATTATATACTTTGACTTGATCTCTAAACACATCAAGGTAAAGTATGTCCCTTCACCCAGTTTGATAAAAAATAAGTGAGGATGATGAATGTTAAAAAGGGAAAGGAAAAGAAATGTAAGAAAACAGGTCTGTCTAGATTCACAGATCAATCACTGTGCAACTTAACATTCAAGATGATTGCAAGCATTTCTTTAAATTAAATAGTGAAATATACCATCCCCAGCAGTGGACGACCCAGTCACCCTTCTTCAAGTGCTTTCTGATTTGGAGTTCATAAAAATACAACAAGAATTTATGTTACGTTTTCAATTTGTAAACTCTTGTATGTGCACAATGAAGCGAGATTTCAACTGTTTTTTCTTTTCATGAGTGAGTTGGTCCCTTCTTTGAAACAGCATACCAGTACTCCCTTTTTGGAAGGACTGCCTGTGTCTAAGGCATATGTGATTGCATAAATTTAATCAACATCACAGTAAAATCACTTGCTGTCTGATTGCATGTTTTATTCCTTTAAACTATCTCCTGTGAAACACCCAAACCATAACATGTAGGAAATCAAAAGATACATAATTGTTGTCTTATTCTGCTACACATCATTCAGTACCTTGTGATATTTTCTGGTAGTTTTAGTGGTTTAGAGAGTTGCTGGGTTTTTTTAAGACATCTCTGTAAGTACGGCAATGCGCAGAATATTTTCCTTGGGTTATGTCTTCTTTGGTAGAGCCTTTTCTTTTCCTCTTTCTTTCAAACAGAGGGAACCAGACTTAACAAAATTCAGCAGAATTGATGCTTCCTTGATCTTGGTTGCCTTCTTCAACTAATACCAAATAATTTAAGCCCTCTTGATTCCTTGTTTCCGTTAACGTGCCTGAAAGAACACTGCCTGAATCTGCACATGGAACATCACTATCTGCATTTGAAGAAAAAAAGAAGAAAAAGACAACAGCCCAGTGATATACATGTAGTATTAGAAAGCAAACAAAATCAGACAGCTGTTGGAGGAAGTTGGTCTAGTGACTGCATAAAGAGTGACTGATGATTCAGATTTATTTTCTGCTACTGCCTATGTGGATTATAGCTTTAAGCAAATCACTTAGAGAAGGTTGGTCATCACCGCTCATACCTGCACAGGCAACACTACAGTTACGAATACATGACTTGCTTCTTCTGGTAGTAAAGATAGCCTGCATAAAGCCAAAGTGATATTAATCTGTACCTTTGTGTAACCCTGCTGATAATACTGCTAAAGAGTCCTGTAACACAAGCAGTTTTCTACCTACTAAATAATTATATACTGTCTCTCTAGAGGACTTGTAATATTCTGTGTTCTTTGAAGCTTGAACTTGGCAATCCAATGTGTTTTTCCCGTTTCTAAAAACTTATTTTTTTCCCTAATTTGATGCTGTTCACATATACAGTTGCCTGAAATCTATTGCAGGGGATATATAAAAAAATGTAAAAATTATTAACTAAAGGCTCAAGTTATAATTGTTTCTGGTTTTCACATTTATTTTTGTAACATGTACCTTCTTTTATTACACTGCCTCCTTATTTTACTTCACAACTGGAAAATTAAGCACATGACATTCAGGGTTATCTGTTCAAAAGAGTCACAAGCATTGTGCTGTCGCACCAGGCAGCATACAATTTATGATGTCACTATAATCACACCGTCCCCCAAGCTATAAAGTCAGAAGTCTGTTCCACGTGCTAGAGTCCATTAGGAAAGATTATTAGGAGAAGTCTGAAGGAGAATTTTGATTTTAGAAACCTGTAAGCAAGATGGGGATTGGGACATAGAGCAAGCTGCGGTCACATACCACAGTGACTGACAGCTACGAAAAACCATTTGATACTTTGTCAGTTCAGGACTATTATGGCAATATTTAGTAATTCTATCCCGACTAAGCCTTTACCAATCAGTGCAGCTCTTCTGTGTTTTTGGTTTTTGTTTAATAAAGCTTTTAAAGGGAACCCTCAGGGGCAAGTTTCTTTGGAAAAGGCACACTGGCAAATGCTGAGGGCATGTTTGCAGCAAACTCTTAAGAGAGAAACCTTAAAATAAGGACCCAAGTAAAACTGGGTATTTACAGACCAGACATATGCCGGCTGACCTGCCTAAGTATAGAACACTAGAGGAGCATTCAGATTTGTTTCCTGTATAAGTATCTGGGACTGATGAGGTGATGTTTACACAAATGTGAGTATGAGGTCACTGAGATATTTTTACCAGATATATAGATACATTACTAATTCTTTCCCCAACAGGTCTGAAGAACTACAGAATATATAAAATATTATAATCCTTTTTCAGCCTATGCATCACTGTGTTTCTCATTATAGAGAAAAAGAACTAAAAAAATCAAACACCTTGCCTTGGTTTTACTTTTTGAGCTTTGGAAATAAAATAAGCAAGAAAGACTACTTTTGCAGAATATTCTTATCCTAGAATATAATGTTGATGACCTTTCCTCTATGACATGGCATATATAAGCTACATGGCCACTTTCGCAGTGAGATTTTTTGACTACAAGTGCCCTTTCCTTCACTGTTGTGTCATCTCTTAGTGCAGTGTTTGTCACCTATGAAAGCTTAGCACCATTCTGCTGTACAAGCCAAAAAATCTATGCAAAGATGTCAAGTTATGTAGTACAATGCTTGCCTCTCATGTAAGTCAGCAAAGCAAGCAAATAATGTTTGCTCAGTTATATGATGGATGGAGATGGAAGATACTGAAATTGAGCAATTTAAGAAAAAAAAGTCATTATATGTTGTGAAATTCCCCCACAAATGTGAGGGCTAGAAGCACCACCAACACCCTTGGAAGCCATAAGCCAATGCAGAGAATTCTGAATAATCTGTGGAAGTCCCTTCCAAAAAATGTTAAGAATTTGAAGAAAGATAGAGAGAAGGTGGAGTGGGGAGACAGGTCAGTATATTCATGAGATATCATTCTTTTCTTTTCAGTTTTAACATTGCTAAAATTAGTTGATTGATGTATAGTCATGCTGGGTTATACGTGAGTAAATGCAGGATAAAACATGTGATGTGATCCCCTCAGATTTCACAAGCAAAGCCTGGCTGAGCCAACAAAACACCCCGAGAGGAGGCGTCCAAGGAACACCTTCATGGAATCTGAAGTCGTGCTGGGGCAGTCAACTCCAAACGCTTAAATCCTGAGGGGTTGTCTACACTGTGGACTGCTCCATAGTGTAGAGTTACCCATGTTCACTTTAAACAACCTACCTCAGGGCATGAGGCAAGCTAGCTCTGACAGTCCAGAGCTTTGTACAGGCTGAGGAGTACTCTGCTGAGAAGCAGGTTCCCACTGAGCTCTTTGGTCTCAGGTAGACTGCTTCCAATAAGTAAATGGCATGTTCAAAGCTCAGCACTGTACTTGCATAGATACCTGTCTCAGGTCTTAAATGCATGTAACTTTGATGTTGCTGGACACTTTTTTCCTAGTAGTGATGTGCTTAAAGCACAACATGGGAGCCAAACTGCAGGCAAATTAATGACAATGCATCTCTCCAGGGGTAGCCAGAAGCTTACTCTAGAGAGCCCCACATTAACTGACACAAGAAACCATGATCACCTGACTCATACTAATGAGGGATGGAGTTTGCTTGCTTAGCCTCCTCTGAGGAGACTGATCCTAACCTGATAAAATCTGTGCTTCCCTCTTCCCAATCTCAGCATCTCGGGTCGGCTGCTTCCTGCCACAGGGCAGCCGTGGTGCCGAGCTGGGTCATGTATCCTGCCTCCCGATTGCAGAGTGTCTTTCCTTGCCCGCTCTGTAGGCTGTGTGGGCTCACAACATGTTTTGAAGTCCTGCCTGGAAGGGTGCAAATTTTTGCGATGTCTTGATAAGTAGATGTTTTTTTGGTGTTTAAGTTCAGAAGGTGACAACATATAATAAGAAAAAAAATGTCAGCAGAAAAGCTGATTGGTAGAGACTGAACAAACTGATCTAGAGATGCTGATCTTCTGTTACAGCTATTTCAGAGCCAGAGCCTCAGCTAGCGCAAATTAACAAAGTTCCATAGAAACCAGCAGGATGCCACTGATTTACACCAGCTAAGTAGCCAGCCTGAGACGTTACTAAGTCTGGGTAACATAATCCCATACGATGCCTAGCACCTTCAATATGGTAAGGTATTTAGAAGTGCAGCCACATTTGCATTTTCCCCATTAATATCCTCTTGTTTTTCTCATACATACTCTGCCCTTTGTCCCCGCCACACAACATACGTGGTAGTAAACAAAAGACTGGCTGACTTACTGGCATGGCTGAAAGACGTACCCCACAGTGAACACATTCAAAAGAAGCTCTTGATGACATATCTTTATTAAGAGTGAAAAAGGTGGCTATTAGACCCTGACTTCTCCACCTCAGCTATGTTGGTTAGCTCAAGGAGATAGTTCCTGTGTAGGGAGTATTTTCCTGATACCTGCTGGCCACCTGGAGCTGGAGGTGCTATGTTTCAGTTTCTGCACATTGCCAGTAAGAATATAAATAGAACAAATATATATCCGTTTTAATACTCCACTCTGTATTATATGTCAGTGGAGATATATCTGTGTTTCCTGTCTAATGAAGCATATGATCTTGCATGGTTTGAGGGTGACTCACCAAGCTTTGCTACTCTGTCAGACACAAAAGGTGCTAAAAGTGAGAATATTGTTCATCCTGCATTTCCACTGCACTATACTTCTTGAAGCATTGACTGCCTGTCTTTTTTTTTTTAATAGATTTGTCAGAGATCTGTGGACTGAAACCTCTGTGTGCAAGAAGCTGCCTTGGGAAATACCGATATAAACCTGTTTATTATCTTGTTTATTATCATTTATAATGTAAGAGCGCCAAAAAAGGCCAGTTCCACATTTGCTGCAATACAATAAGGCTATATAAATAGAAAAGCACCCCCCTTCTCCAAGTCACAAAGCAGATTAATTTTACTAAGTTTTAATCACCCAGACCTTCCATGTCCAGTTTCAGCTCCTTGCCTAGGCTGCCTTTACAGTCAATGGAGAGAGAAAGGGAGAATGAGTTGCTCTGTGGGGATGCTTATTTCACATCCTTACCTTTACACAGTAACATCCCCTGAACATGTCTACAACTCTGGTGACTGTCAAACAGCCTAGACAGCCAGCGTAAACGCAGTGCCCAAGTTTTAGTTGCTTATATCTATACACCCATACTACACAAATGTCAGCTCTTATAACATTGTATCATCTGATTTTTTTTCCTCAGTCCAAGGCAAAGTATTAGCATGACTTTCCTTGCAGTATCATATGGCTCATGTGTGCTCTCCGGAATCAAACAGCATTTGTCTAGGAGACAAATAAGAAATGACCATGCCACCAAGTCCCCCTTTTCCTGCAGTGTTGTAACCACTCACTGTTTTGGAAGAAGCCTTTTCTCTGACCTCCGCTGGCTTTGGGTCAGCCACTCACTAAGCTAAGTGGGGAAGAGGATTACTGAATTTCAGAAAAATACAATGGAGACCAGATACAAGGTTTAAAAAATGTCTCTTATCAACGCATCTGCTTTAGAGAAGCTTCCGTTTGCCCAAGTGATTACTTTAAGTTCAGAGAGGTGTGCAGAATAGTTTTTAAAAGGCAGCTGGTTTTAGGAAAATAAACTGATGACTCTTACACAGGGAAAAGCAAACCAGTACTTCTCAGTCAGCAGAGAGGGCAGACATATAATTAATGGTAAAATCGCTGATTCCAGATTTTAATATCAAATCCTCTCAATGCAAATTTTTGCACAGAGATTAAAAAAACAAAAAAAAAGTGTGACATTTTTAGCAAGTACCTTAATTGCTGAAAAAAGTAAATACACTGAGTGACTGGCTTTGGAAAGAAAGGTGAAAAAAGAAAACATTACAAAATTCTAACTGTTTTATCTTCCAACATTTTTCAGGCAAAATCTCCAGCTTAGGGATTTAAAAATGATGGTTTTGAGGCCAAATGTGTTTCCTTTTAGTCTTTAGTCTTTTACCCTGAATTTCCTCAGGCTCCCTCCAACTGCCCTGCATGTCTTCTCGCCAGAGGAGCCACTTCCAGCAGTAAGAGCGTGGTGCTCCAACACGGCTTCTGAGCAATTAGACATTTTTTCCTTATAGGTCCAAAAGGGACTGTGGGGAGCAGCCCTGATAAGAATAGTCCTCCTAGGTCATAAAGGCAAGGAGCTGCTCCAGCTGCTTAATGCCCAGTTGTCTGATGTCGGCACAGGCGTTTGCCAAAACAAACAGGTGTTTCCATCCGTAAAGGGGCACGCTTGGGACCTGAAAAAATATAGTGCTGTCTTGTATGTGCAAATGTAAAAAGTTATGTCTGAAAATAGATGGACTGGTTATTTTTACAGCAATGCAGGGCCATCCTGTTAGCATGCTGATTCATGACATTTTCATTTGCACTTCTTGAAACTAGGGGAAGAACAGCCTGGCTTTCAGCAACGAATGGGGACTCTGGTGGTGGGGCCTCTGCTCAGTCAATTTCCATTGGATTCAAAACCCTCTGGTGTCTGAGTCCTCCAGCTGGATAGTGCTTCCCTAGCTCAAAAAAATGTTAATGCTACTTAATGCCCATGATCAATGTCCTGGGAAAGCCTGTAAGAGCAAGAAGGAAAAACTAAACTGGTAGACCCGCTCCTGTTCCTGAGTCTGCTTCCCTCCCTTCCAAAGCAGCAGTGCCAGGAGTTGCTGGTATTGCTCAGGATTATTTATTGCCAATTGATGCCTCCCTCTAGAAGGGTAACTCTTGCAATAACATAGCCGGTGTCCCTTTTGCCATCCCCATGCTATCCCATTAGCGTGCTGTCCAGACCACTAACATTTTGTATTAGTTCACCCATGCTTGCAATGTGTGTCATACTGCAATGGTATTAAAGTTGTTGAGAAAATCTAATGTTTTCCCACCTATGAAATAGCACCAACAGCATGTATGGACCTGGTAGAGGTGTGGCTACCTACAACTAGGTAAGGCTCAGCAGAATTTGGAAGATGTATGATTCCACAGGGCTAAGTATCATAGTTATTTTGAGGCCTGTCGTTTCACTTTGCTTGACATTTGGCTTTTTCTTTTGGAACCAAGTCACCTGGTGAGAGCAAGAATTTCTTGGCGGGAGGCTCATGACAGGAGTTTCATTACACACAAAGGCCAATGACCGCTTAACATTTTTGGAAAATGTTGTCCAGTACAATCCATCATGGAACAGTCTTTTGGATTATTTGTTTTGGCTGTCATCTTTCTACTACTACTACAAACATAAGAAGTACTTCACTTAGTCCCAGCTAAAAATGAATTCAAAATTTTAAAAGTGCTAACTAATTATACAGCGTTTTACAAATCACAGACTAAGACATATTCCATGCCTTGAACTGTTTGCGTCAGGGTCATAATGGATCACACATTTTAGTCCAGAATCTTGACTAGAACCCAAATTGCTGGTTCTTGCTTTCATCAGTCACACTTCTGGAGCCCACGTTTCACTGAACTCTGCTGCACAAGGTTTACATCACAGGCAGAAAAACTGTTGAATTAATTTAAGGCTGGAGAGCTACAGAAAACTGGCATGCATGTGTCCCTGATCAGATAGTCCAGCAACATTAAGACATCACCAGGACTCTAGGCCTTCAGTAAAGTACTCAGCATAATATTTGTTATGGTGTCCCTGCCCATGGCAGGGGGTTTGGAACTAGATGATCTTTAAGGTCCCCTCCAACCCAAATTATTCTAGGATTCTATGATTTTAATGGGCTTATAAAAACTACTTGGGGAAAGAGGTAGATAGCCTACAGGCGAACTATGAATATATGGGGAAATAAGTATGTGCATTATAGAGACATGTAGAGAGCTCATCGAGTGTTTAGTCTTTTAAAATACATTTAAATGAAAGGATGATATGTAGATGAATTAAATTCAAGGTATACTGTTTCATGATGGGCATTTCCTATACGAAAGTCACCAAATGAACCTGAGGAGAAGTTAAAGAGGAGTTTCAGGAACTGAAGCATGATAACACTGAATGGAAGCATGAAAACAGTTGCTTTGTCTTCCCATCCCATGCAGATCCAGCAGTGGGTCTGTGGCAACAACAGCTGGGCAGAGCGAATTGAAAGGGACGAATGGGGGGACGCCACAGTGGGCCGGATTTTGCCAACTAGGTTATTATAAACAGGCTTAATGGAGTCTGATTTAAAAAGTGACCACTGCCAACAGATTCCCTGAATATATTGTGCGTTATGGAGTACCACTATTATTAAGACTACCCTAAAAGTCCACTATACAACCACATTTTCTGTAGTAAACTGTGGGGTTTTTTTCAAAATTTAACCATTCAAACTGAAACTTTTCATGGAAGCCTCAATCCATATTTTCCTTTTCAATAACTTGGCCATTTCCAAGAACACTACTTTTGTCCCTAACAAACAAATAAAGCAATGGCTTTTTTTCTGTGACCTGTGCTGTGTGGCAGAATCTGAAATTTTGGCAAAATAAATTTTTTTTTACATTAAGAGTATGTACTTGTCATCCCAGTGAAGCTAATGATTTGCCTAGATTGAGCAAGTTAACAGCAGGGGAAATTAATGTGTAGCTGGCACATGCTAAGCAGAGACTTGCACTGAAATTAAAATCACACAGAATCACAGAACGGTTTAGGTTGGAAGGGACCTTTAAAGACCACCTAGTCCAACCCCAAAGGTTGCAAGGGTTTTCCACCATCCACATACTCCACACCCCTGGACTTCCACAGAAATTGTGAAAATAGGGATTTTAAATCCCAACCTATTCAGCCTTCGTTGCAGCCTCCTTGCGACCCTTCTGCATTTCGGTACTGTATGGGTACTGGAACAGGAAGAAGAGGTCTCCGGCTGGAAATCCTTGCATGTTACACCTGTGCCAGGCCTGCTCCACCAAAAGGATGACACCCTGTATTCCAGCCTCTTTCCCCAGCTCCAAGCAGCAATAGGGCAGACTCGTATTTAAAAGTTTCAGCCCTGCTAAAGATGTTAACAGATATTGATGTAATGCCACAAGAATTTCTTGACTCCCTTAGTTTTCATATCTCTGTTGCCCGTGGAGTTAGGGAATGCAGAACAAGGATGTCTAAGCTAGGAAACCACACTAGGTTGGGAGTAGATGCAAGCAGTCAAATCAGTACAGCCCTGTGTCCAGTGGATTTTGTGTTCCTGCAGCCATCCGAAAATTGAACATCTAGTACAAGATGCTGTATCCAAGTCAAATAAGGCAAGTCACCTAGATTCCAGCCATTATCAGTGGAGAGAAAGGCAAAAGGCGACCCCTTTCATGCTATGATACATCCCTAAAACATAGGAGTTGTCACTCTCTGGAGATGTCTGTTTCTGCTCCTGACTACAGAGATATCTAGAAGAATATCTTAGATGATACTCCTAGCTTCTAGACAGCTGCATTTAGGTGAGATTAAGTCCATCCAAAATGTAAGGCCTATTAGCTTGGGCATAGTGCCTAATTAATTGGCTGTACTCCTTTCCTGAGCTAATGCCATGCTTAGATTTGTGCCAGATTAAGTATCTCTTTCCTGAACTCCACTCTTCAGAGTGAATATGCCCTTAACGAAACTGGAAATTACACTACACGCAAATACACAAAGCTTTTCATTATAGCATAAGGGTGCAAAATCAGCTGTTAAAAAAGCGAGAAATGATAGGTTATCGGAGCTGGCTTCCTTTGGTCCCATCATGTCTTGGTAAGGTCTTTAGTCTTGTAATGACATATAAACATGTCATGCACAGGCTGGATCTGACACAGAGTGAAATCACGATGGGGATAAACTGACATTTGTAAAGCTACATCAAATGATAAAGATGATTAGCAAAATATCAAATAGACTATCATTAACTGAGCATTGGACAATGGCAGTGAATTGAATATAGGTAGAATCCTGTAAAAAAATACTACATAGTTGTGTCATTGAGTACTGCGTCATTCCTGGAATGGATCAGGAAATTTTTAGGAAATGACAAAATAATGATGTATCAAAACAGTTTATGAAGCAGGATGAGTTCCTAGTTCAACAACATTTTGTGAAGGGGGAAAAAAACCCCAAAATCAAAACAAAGCCTTTAGATATTTTAGAAACAACTAGGTTTTGCTGTTTTAGAATGGAAAGTAATTCTTTTAACAGGAAATTTTTTTCATTAGAAAACCACAGAATGCAAACAAACAGGTTAAATTTAAAAAAAAAAAAAACAAACAACCCCACCCTGTGAAATAAAATGAAATATTTCAACTGATAATTTTTTTTTTTTTGCAGATTTTCAGATCACATTGTTTGCTAAGACTTCACTTTTTCTCTAGATTTAGCCAGTCAGGAATTACTGCAGGATATCAAAAGCTTCTTGATCTGGCCCAGTCAGGATGTTAATTTCCATGTTTAGATGATTTAAATCACAGTTGCAGAGACAACTTCAAATTTAGCATCACCTATTTTTTTTAATTCCTGTCTTCACAACCTTAATAATGTTCTTACATAATATGGCTTTGTCGTGTCCCATGTCTTAAGTGTATCTTCCCTAACATCACCTCGTTTTATTCATTCACAGAGTGCAGAGCACAGGCATGATGTGACTCCTGGCTGAGTCAGGTGCCTAATTCATGCCTCACTTTGAGGCAACTACTGAATCAGTCCTCCTAAAGTAAGTGCCTAACTGCCATGTGTAGCTGATGGAGAGGGAGTAGATGCTTTTGAAATTGGAACAGATTTCTGCCCGGAAGCCTTCTAAAGCTCTCCTGGCTGTACAAGGAACTTAAGCATTTACTTTAGCGGAACTGGGTCATGAAGTATCAAAACTTTAGATGCAAGCTGGATGTTTCTGTGAGGCAGGCTCAGCTGTGACCTCATAGGGGTCTTTTTGCTTGGTAATCTTATACATGCTTTACCTAATGCATCATACCTCATGGCACCTAATGAATCTTTACAAGGTCATTATGAGAGAGGTAAAACTCTGCAGTTCCCATTTTATAGGCAGAGAATTTGGGGCAGTGACAAACGCAATAACAAGAATTGCTGAATCCCACTTTGTTCATGGGGAAGAGGCCATGGGGACAGCAGGTGCTAGCCCAGACTCACCTTCAAAAGCTTGGTTGATGAATCCAGTTGTTGCCTCTTTGTCTTCAAGGTAGTGGATGAAGGACGGTGGAGAATGTCTTATCTCTTGCAGTTTGTCCTGAATATAAGAGAAAGTAGGTCTATTGTGAGGTTCTTGGGCCCAGCATCTTGTCATTAAATCACATCTGGAAAAAAAATGTTAAAATGCAAACATTAAAGATTACAGAATCATTCATCTCAACACTTAACCATTGAATCATCTGAGAAGCAAATTTGGCCTAGATTTTCAACTTCCAAAAACTTTATATGTGGTACAAAGATTATCATCAGCTGCTGAGGGAAGAAAAAGTAAAGATCAGTTGTCAGGAATACTCACTTATGAATGCTTTTAATTTTTCAAAGATGGATATTTTTGAGAGCAGCTATAACATTAAAAACCAAAATAAAGCACATTTGCCATAAATATCTGCTCTTACCGAAGGAGTCACCAATATTTTCTAAGAAAGCAGACAAGGAGGCAATTCTCTCACAGAAAAAAAAGAGAATGTCTAAACCCAGAAATGAACCTGATGCTATCAGCTTATTTAATTCTCCTTCAACTCACGCTACCTCAAATTTAGGGGAAGTTCAAGGCAAACCCTCCAGCACAGACAGAGTTAATTTAGACTTCTGCCTCCAGACCAAAACAAATAGGTGTAAGTTTTCCCATCAAAGGCAAAAATGGTGAGCTTCCTCCGGGTGCAGGGATCCTATCCCACCTTGCACAACTCTATCTGTACAATTCAGTGGAAAACTGCCCCTCCCGTTTGTCTAAAGGATTGGGCTGATTTATATTGCTTACTCAAGGTGAGTCCAGGCTACAAAAAACCAAATCCTACAAAGCCAGGGGGAGCCAGGCTGAAAACCAAAACACAACTAGCACCTGGACATGCTAAGTGTTGGAAGGCGAGAGAGGTCTCAAAACCAGAGAGCAGCGCTTGAGCAGCCAGTGAAAGGCTGGTTCAGGAAGCTGCTGCTGGAATGCAGAGTATTCACCTCTAAGCCCTAAGTTCAAATCCTCCCCTGACAAACAGCCTCCCAGACCTGCTGCTATGTGATACCAGGCGTTACTCAACTATGTGAAATAAATTGGCGTGCTCAGATCCTCGCTTATCCATCTTAAAAAGGAGACTGCTGTCCTTCACCACAATTGGGTATTTTACAAAACACTTGGTGACAGGTGGGAGAAATCTTTTGACTTCTGATTTTACAATTATATTTTTCACTAAAATATTGGCATTGGGTGAGAAACGTGAGTAGAAAAATTGTTTCAGAACCACTTTTCATTGACCTGTATCATGTGGTTGTGGAGCTGAACAGAGTGATTCTGTTTTTTCAATGAAATCTTGAAAATCTATTTTAAGAATCTAAAAAGTGGTAGTTACTTCCTAACACTCTGAATCACTTCATATGCTTACTTTCAGGTGTACTGGTTATTGATGACACTGGAAATATAGATAGAAAAGTATTGAACAGAACTCAAAACGAGGTGAAATAACTCTGGTTTTCCTTCCGCTGCCAGCAAAGTGTCTGTCACATTGAATTTGAAAGCCAGCCTTGGATGCTGGAAGCCAATCAATCTGCTTTGTGATTATGTTGGTTGGTAGGATATCCAAGAAAAAAAACATGAGTTCAGGTGCTGTGGTCTGCCAGGTTAGCACTCAGGCTCTCATGAGCAGAGCTTTGTGCAAGGTGTAGCAATGAAGTAAAAGAGCTGACTGAGTACGCTGCTCCTCTAATGAAAAACACGAAACAGACAATCATAGACTAACAGAGGGAGAAAGAAACAGGAAATGATAGATAAGTCATAGATTCATAGAATGGTTTGAGTTGGAAGGGACCTTAAAGATCACCTAGTTCAAGCCCCCTGCCATGGGCAGGGACATCTCTCACAAGATCAGGTTGCCCAAAGCCCCATCCAACCTGGCCTTGAACACTTCCAGGGATGGGGCATCCACAGCCTTTCTGGGCAACCTGTGCCAGTGCCTCACCACCCTCATTGTAAAAAATCTCTTCCTTATATACAATCTAAATCTACCCTCTTCTCATTTATGAAACAAGAACATGACAAATGCAGATTCTGAATTATTTTTTTTTATTCCTAAGACCAATCTCTGTCTTTCTAAATAACTAATTTTTTATTGGACAATCTGCTTTATAAAGCCGTTCAGTTTTGTTATTGAGTAGGGATATTCATTGCTGCCAAAACATTCAGAACTGGAATTTTCTCATTTTCATTATATTCCATATTCTTATTTACTAAATTAAATTACTTGCCGGTTGTCTTAGAACTGATATTGTTCACAAAGTATTTAATTCAGATAGGCTTTAGGTTTCTAATGACAAAAGCTTTCATGCTGTCTCAGAATATATCTGCAAATTTTGCATGGACAGCTATTTGTGGCATGATACTTAGCTTGCAAGGCATGCTGTGACATCCGAAGTTTTAAGTCACATGGCATAAACTTTCGCTAGCCCAAAAATGCATCAGCATGAGACCAGTCAAAAGGGTGAAAGCCAGGTTAATATGCCAAGATGGACATGAATGACAGCTTGAGCACATTCCTATATCTTTTTGTGAGCCAAACATGGGCTAGCACATAGAGCATCACTTCAGTATGAGGAAGAGACTCAGAGGATTCCCCTACTTCACGGGGAAAGCCTTTCAGGAAGAAATGAAAAATAACAGATCAAAACACATCATCAGCTAAAGGTTTATGTTAGGTTTAAGAACTAGCCTGTACACCTAGATGTACACCTACACTTCACAACTGTGTTTTATCTGGGTGTGACAATTGGCAACCATATGTCCAATTGACATATGCATACATGGCACAAATAAGAAATTGAGAACCTGGAAAACCAAAGAACTAATACTCAGTATTTAGTATTGGAGGCTGAAAGTAAAAAATTCCTGAAATGCGCTGTAGTGCACAGAAGCTACAGGACATTACCAATTTTGTTTCACACAAGATGGAAAATGTAATTAATGTGGGGATTTTCTTAGAAAAGGAGAAAATATGTTGGGATGAAGAGTCCTTGCTTTCATCTGATGCATTCTGAGCAAGCCCTTCTTTGCTCCCACCCTCCAAATCCCTCCAGCAGGGCATTCCCAGAACCAAATAGCAAAAGCTCTTAGTTACCAAACTAAAGTTTCTTCATCAAACTCAGTTGTGTAACTTTGCATGGGAGTGAGCATTTGGTGAAACCGCAGCTTCAAGTCAGCAAGTGGCACTGCGTTTGTACAAATTCTCCTGACTGTAATCCACAGCCTTTGAGAATCTACGTTAAATTAGCTCACTTCAGTCCAAACCGTGGCATGCTCTTGCATGCAGCCTCACACCTAGGTGGCTGTGTCAGATGTGCATCTCCAACTGCAAAAGTAGTGCCGCACATACATCTAATTCATATTTCAATAAACGTGTCTCATTTATAGATCCACAAGCCCCTTTTCCAATTCATTACCAATATTTACCTATTCACACTTCTTTGGGGGGAAGCAGATGATTACTCCCTGGTGTAGCATCTTATGGAGGCGAGGGGGAGAATTTCTCCCCCTGCCGAAAAAACCCCTATCCCACTTCCTTAGTGCTTTTACACCCCAAGGTTTCTGTGTCAGCCCTACTTGCCCTTGCAGTGTAAGCCCACCACAGATTCCTGAACACTTCTCAGTTGAAGTAGTTTGGCCTTTGAACTCTCTTCCTATCAGTGATGGTTTGTTTTGTCAAATGACAATGAGCAAGCCAAAGTGCTGAGGAGACAATTACTGACTGCTGATGTCCTGATGCAGGTTCAAAACCACAAGGAGGGAACAAGGAATGTCAGGAATCCCAGCATGCCATTAATGACCTAGCAAAGTAGCAAAAAGCTATTTAGGCTACTGACAGAAGCTGCATGCAGGTGCCGAGTGTTCACCAAATGAGATAAAAGATGGTACAAGAGTCTAAGAGCTCATTCAGCCCCTTGGCTTTCAAAAACTAGCTACTGCTATTAGGCCCTGATCCTACAAGTTACAACAGGCAGACCAGCATTTAAGCCCTACTTGCTATGCTAAATTTAAGATCTGGGACCTTAAAAATTACTTCAAGCAAAGTTTTCTTGATTCTACGGAAGACCTGGTCAATAGTTTTAAAGGCAATTTATGAGCCTTTGTGTGAGCTTGAATATCAAACTAGTACATGGATATACATTACCTCCTATGCTTTATGATTCACAGGACAGCTGTCTGTCAGGAATTTTTTGAGGAAATCTTTTTCAGCAGAAAGTATTGAAACCGAAATTGCTCTGGGCTCTCATTTGTTCTGAGACTTCCAGTTTTCACTCTGTACTTAAAACAAAATCCTGATCTCGTCAGTTCTTCAGTTCCTCCAAGTGCTAAAGCTTACTTCCTTTTTTTTTTTTTTTCATTGCTAATATGGTGTTTCAGCTATACCTACATAATGATAAATAATCACCCTCTCTGGAACTCAGAGCATGGTAATTGATATGAGACCTATCACAGAGATCTGGGCTTGCCAATGACAGAATTATTCTCCAGTCATTTCCTCAGCCCCAGGAGTAAGAATTGTGCACTTTAAGTAGCCTCTCTTCCATTTGTAGGACCAGCTGCCATGTGCATTGCTGTGACTGCTTATGCAGAGTGGGTGATATAGGAATTGAGACATTAAATTAGACAATACTGAGTGATCATTGGGCTTTATACACCTCTGGCCAGTATGGGTTTGATCCACTATATGTATTCATTTTATTCTTTTAATTGCAAGAATTTTGCAATTAAACCTGAATTTTATGCTCAAGAGACAAATGGAAATTGAAAGCTTTGTTCATCCAGCTCAGCTAAAGACTAACCAGAAGTGCAGACTTCCCTTTCACTGTACTGCTTCAGATTTTCCTATTGGGTTTTGTTAAGAGTTATATCTGCAAAGAGAGCACGGTTTATTTTCCACATATGTTCTAATATTAGCCTAATTCCTGCAGCAACCATTGAGAAAGCCAGTTACATCTGCTATCGCAGGCACATGGTGCACAGGGACCAGTAAATTCTTTCTTAAAGCCATCTTAACTTTTAACCAATACCATCAGGCATGCTCACCACATTACTACCAGATTCGTGCCCAAGACTGACTATATATTGTCTCTGAAATCCTGTTTAAAAGACCAGTATCCACCATTCAGCTTCAACACTTAAGTTCTTACTCACAGGCTGCACTATTGGATGAATTAGTAGCAGGTTGGCAGCTATAAGTGCTAGCTGTTTTATATGAAAAAAAATTGAGAATGTTGAACTTTGCATGGGCATAAGTAGCATTCAAAATGATGACCACCTGGCAATAAGCCCCTTGCTGCTTATAAATATTATCAACAACATTTAAACAAATTTAACTTACAGGTCATCAGGACAATTGTTTGGAGATTCCAGCCTTCCTCCTGATCGTACATGGTGTAAAACTTCTGTATTGGAGAAACCTGGATATGGTTGTTGACCCAAAGTCAATGTTTCCCACACTAAGACTCCAAAAGCCCTAAGAAACACCAACAAAAAATTTAATTACCATAGTCATCATGAACAATCTCCCTATCAATAGTTAAATTGTCTCTAACGTAAGAATAAGACTCAGTTAGAAAAATTAGGAGTAAAAGTTTTAATTTTTTTGTGAAACAATTCATATGTCCTTAAACCAGCCTCTGGAATAGCTAAAATAAGTGTGTAGAACTGACACACTTTCCCAGACTCACTGAGATGCAGCTTAGAAGAAATTGAGTGCCTAGAGCTTCCCTGGGCAGCACTCTCTGGTTGAGCATGTCCTCACTTAAACAAGTGTTTAGAAATCTCTAGAGGTGTCATTGGAAATGGATAGAGACAAGTTCTCCTAAGCACCACTCGCAAAGCAGTCAGCACCTCATTCAGTTTGGCACAGAGCACTAGAAGTCTTGCTTAGATAAATGTAAGAGTGGCAGTCAAATGGATGGGCTGCAGGGGCTGAGGACTTGGATAAGATTGGTGGGCTATAGCCCACTATGAGTACCTATGGCTACTGAAATCTAAACTTGTGTGAATCTCAGATTTAATGGATCCAGTTTGGTTCATTTTTTTCCATGCCTTCTGACAGTGAGTCTCTGCTTCTTCACCATAAACTCCAACTCGCCCAAATACACACTTTAAGTAAACCTCCAAAGCAAAGTACTATGACCTTCCCCTGATGATGGTGAGAAATTTGGGCTTCAAAATAATAAAGTCACCAGAAGAGGGTGAATGGGTAAGGGGAAAGTATTTGGCTGTAGGAAGGCAATGCCAATTAACCTAATGGAAAACAAAATGGAACAGCATGCAGGCAGTCGATTCACTGCCTAATCAAGCAAAAACCACATTGTGAGCCTAGTACAAAGTTGTTTGATTGAGTGACACTAGTTCTTTCCAGCCAGAATCCAAAGCCAAAGCTCAGAGCATTAAGAAATATATCCATGCAGGTACTGTCGTGGTGCCAAACTTTTCATTAGCTCATTAAAATATCACTTAGGAGAAAATCTGCCTTAGCCTAAAAATTATTAGAGATGGCAATATGCAACCTTATCATTCCTCCTGTAAAACAATATTTTCTTGCTGTGGCATTTAGTATGATTATTCTCACAGCTGTGTGGCTGCTATAACTCACCAGACATCAGAGCGATTTGTAAAGACACCATCAATGAGGCTTTCGGGAGCCATCCATCTGACAGGGAGTAGGCCTTCTCCTCTTTTCCTGTAATAATCATTTTCATAGATATCTCTGGCAAGTCCAAAATCACCAATCTTTACTACTCGGGAGGAGCTCTCATATTCCTTCTCAGACACAAGGCAGTTGCGAGCAGCCAGGTCCCTGGTTGTTGTAAGGCAGGAAGAAGAGGATGGAGTTAGCATTGCAGAATAACTCAGATCAGAAGGGACCTCTGGAAGTCAACTGGTTCAACACTTTCTTCAGAGCAGCGCCAACCTCGAGGTCAGATCAAGTGGCTTAGGGCCTCATCCAGTTAAGTTTTGCGTATCTTCAAGATTGGAGATGACATAGCCCCTCTGGACAACCTGTTCCAGTGATTGATCCTGCATGTTGTGAACAATATTATCTAATTTCCCTCACTGTGACTTGCACCTGTTGCTTCTCATCTCTTCCTTGTGCACCTCTGAGAAACCTCTGGCTCTGTGTCCTCTGTAGCTACTTGTTAGGCAGATGAAGACAGTAAATGGATTTCCCCACTTGCCCTTCACTTTGTTGTATGGGATATGGTTCTTGCCTAGGGTGCAGTGGGTCTTGGATTCAGATCTTAGAGTAGCCCACCATTTTGTGAGAGAAGTGTAGGTGATTTTTAGCAGAAAAGCATAACATTGAATTTTATTCCAGTGCTCTCGCCTTCCCTGTAACATTGCGCCACTTTTCTAGGCATTTTTTTCCCATGTGAGATAATTAGTCCCAATATTGTGGGTACATCTTGGAAGACTGAGGAAATAAGTTCTGTACCTGTGTATAAAATGCATTTTCTCTAAATAGACACAGCCTTTGCAAATATCCAAACATATATCCAAGAGGTCAGCCACTGTCAGTAAGGGCCTCTGGAGCTACAAGAAACAGAGACAGTAGTTAGCCATGTCTTCCAGCTTTACAAATTCAGAATGACAACCTCCCTATGCATAGATGGTATTTCCTCATTTGAAATGTATAGGGTTTTTGCAAAACATGCAAAGCACAGGTGCAAAATCTCTGTATGTCAATACAGTGCATGCTAATTACCAGCAGGGTAAACTGCTAAATCACTGCACTACAAGGCAGGTAAACGCATCCTGTTCTTTGATTTGGGGCTGAGAATATCCTGGGACCTTCAGAATTGTTTCTTCAGTACAGTGGAAGAAACGGGATCCCACTATTTCCTCCCACTATCATATCAGGTTTGCTTGCTGCTGTATTAATCAGTATAACTTATTATTCTAGTAGAATACATGTATATACATTTCAGTAGAATTCAATACCGACTGTGGATTTGATCTGATCATGTAAATGAACTAGACAATTGCTATAATGCTACAAAATTTCACTGTTGAGTCCTTTTGACCTACAATCCTACCATCCATATTCTTAATTGCATGCTAACTACGGGGAAAATTCCCTTAATTAAAGACATTTATTCTTTATTCTTTTCTTCTCTTCCCTTCTAAAGAATTTGAGGATACAGGCACAGGGTCAGTATCTTCTCCTATGCCTGAACTATGCCTAGCATATTAACGATACTGTTGCTATTCAAAAACAAACAAACAAGCCCCTATGAGGCCTAATAAACCAGATACATGACCACCATTATTTATGGTCACTTTTCAAAGGACTGATCATGGTGTTCATCGAAAGAAACTCAGCAGACACCTCATGACTGAAAACACAATTTTGGTCAGTGGTCTAATGACATTCAATCTTCACAGCAGCTCTGAATGCAAGGCCAGCACTCAACGTGGAGTTCCTAGGGCATTAGGGAAAAGCCCGGTCAGACCTTGCAGGCAGAGAAACAGCTGACCATCAGCATGGCCTTTAAGAAAGGGAAAAACTGAGAAACTATGGGCAGCTACAGGTTAAAAATGTAAGTCTCATGGTCTTTACCCTACCTTTTGCTTTCTGGCTCCTCGTAAATAGCTAAGTAGATCCCCTCCTTCCATCAGCTCCAGTATAAGGTACTGAGGTTCATTTAACAGGCACACGCCAAGTAACTTCAGAATGTGGGGGTGATCAAATTTACTAAAGAGAAGGAAATGACTGTAAGATTACATATGAGAAATCCAGCTGGTTGATAGCTAATAAAGTGCATATAGCTGCAAGCAATGAATGAGCAGTTCGGCCTTTGCAATCCTGCCTCTACCAACAACATGATTTAGTAACTCACAATGCCTGGATTTGCTCAGTCATGGGGAGAGTTCAGGGACATCCTTTCAAAGCACAGGCTTACGCTGTATTTTGAAGGGCACTCTAATGCTTGCATGCGTATTAAAAACACGCTTGATCATATTTCCAGGGAGTGAATAAAGGTAGTCAAATGGCAATCTCATCTAGGAATAACATGAATCGCCTCCTGTTCATTAAAGGTATCTATATTATTTTACTAGACTACTTTTCCTACTATATTCACAGTAGAACTGCTGATTCAGAGAAATGCACAGAGAAAGACAAAAGCACACGGTGCAACATATTATTTTCACAATTCAGAGGAACACTGTTTCTTACATTTTCAAGAGAAACAAAATATGCATGAGGAATACTTGCAGATATGCTAGCAATTGCCTGTGTGTGTCCAAAAAGATAGAGATTACCACAGAGCATTCAGCACTCTCAGATCTAGCACTTTTCAAAGAATGAAGAATATTTATGCCTCTGTCAGTGCCTGTGTTTTTACAATCCCATTTCTTGTGTTAGAAAATGGTTTTCCCTTCACACTGCTGTGTGAAAGGACTTGCACCAGCAGTCAGAGAAACTTGACTCTGTTGGGGGAACTGATGGTGTCCAAAGTGCTGTCAAATGCACCAATGTAAACAAACAAATGAAACAGAGGGACATTTTCCTTCTAACCTCTTTCAATTCACATAATCTTAGGTGTGGGCAAAGACTCTAGCAAAAAGTGTGATTTTGAATCTGACAGTTCCCCCTGGCCCCTAGCACATACCTCTCAATCAGACAAACCGTGGCAGTCTCAAGAACAAAAAGAGGGGAAGGAGCACCTGGTGCTTTCCTTACAGCTCACACAGCCCTTTCTCCACTGAGCTGTCATTCCTTACTTCCCAAGTGATGGGATACACCCAAGAATTTGCTACATGTATTTGTACACAAATGAGTCACCAATAACCAATATCAAATGACTTTTCAAAATACAGGCAACTCAATTTCCCCATTGCTGCATAGCAATAGTAGAAGAAACAAGTAGTCCTTGCTTAACTGGGACAGTATGCGTAACACTGCATTCCAAATTTTAATGAACATTCAAAAAGGCAAGCAAAATAAAAGGTGCATTTAAATATCTAACATCAAGGTTTGTAAACAATCAGGTCTACTTAGTTTTCCTTTCTGCCCTTGGTTTCATTTATGAGACCTTACAGATGAACATAAAGAAAAATTATTAAGCCTTCCATGAGAGTACTAAATCATTCTTTTTTTCACATTAAAAAAAATGAAAGATTTAAAGCATATAAAACATAGCACTTTTTATTATTATTGTTGTTATTCTTTAATGACTACTGGGAATATATAATATTTAAACTTTTCTGTTCTCTTTGTTTCTGTGCCTCATTGTATTGGTGTACATATGGGCCCACATCAGTGTTTACATTTAAATGCAATAATTTCCTATTATGTATTTTTCCAAGATTTCTGGTTTTGGTTTATCAGCTGCAACAAGAAAGCAGAATTGGGGAACCTTCAGAGACTTTAACTATGGGTACATACAATTTCCATACTACACAGAAAAGAGACCTTAACTGGGTTTATGACTGCTAGGTAGACTGAAGATAGATTGTTGGAAGTTTACACATAACGCTTACTCTTTATCACTAACTTACACTTTAATGACATGGTTCCATTTTGTTTTTCACAAGCCTCATACCTCATTCAACATATAGTGTGTGGAAAAAGTAAAGCAAAAATACAAGATATTTTTTAAAAAATATGTAAACACAAAAAAGAATGCTGTGAAAATCAACGTCAAATTTAATAATGCTATGCTTTCTGTACAGAATATAAAATCCTTCATTTTTCAAAAGATGCTTCTAATCCTGCACTCAAGAAATAAAAGTCAGAGAAGTGCAGAAGCGTATTGAAAACTAAACCACACCCTCAGTCTTATGTTGCCAGCTGAAAACTTCAGCTGATCTTCTACTTGTTTCTTTGGAGACTCTGGAAAACCAGATTTCTAGCTGACACACAGACCTTTCCATGTGAAATTCTTGCACTCATGATATGTAGTATTTTTTTAAATCTACCTCAGTAGAAGAAGTATGTGGCAGCCTCTAGTGGTAAGTATGCACATTTTTAAAAAACAATTTCCACGGTAAATTGAAACTTCAAGGCATCGGCTTGTTTTGATATGTTTATTTTGGTAAAATGGGATTAGCCAAATGTTGCCCAATTGCCTTTAACAACTAACTTAGTTTTAGGAGAGCAAAGATACTGAAATACATCAGTCCAAACCCCAATAAATCCACGATATGAGCATACTGAACTTGCAGTCTGTATCTTAAATTTTGCTAATCAGTTTTATAGCTTTATTTTCATAAGATTCATCAGTAGTGATTTAATTTTTAGCAAAAACAGGAGAACACCCAAAAAATGCCACAGTAATTTGTTTAGAGGAAAGTTTTCCTTTCATTCTTCTTGAAGGCCACCACCCTCACACGATAGTGGCTTTGAAGGGTGCCCAGTGATAAAGCAGTCCCTACCTCATTAAGTGTGCCTCCTTCAGGAATTCACTCTTCTCGTGGTCTGTCGCACCTTTCTTCAAAGTCTACTCAACAGAAAGCAAAAGTATAACAACACTTAGGTCACCACCACCTTTATCACACAGAGCTTAAGTAAAGCAGTCAGACATGGCCTTAAATACACATTATTTTCCAGCAATCATTACAAGGAGATAGGCTCAGCTTTTAGTGGCTTGCAAGAATTATTGCCAGGAAATACCCAAATCTGTCAACACCTGTTTCTGTGGTATAACCTCTGAGCCAAATCTCTCCGCCCATCCCATACTGTTGCCAGAGAAATACACAGCTGCAATTACCTTGACCGCTACTTTGGATTTTCCGCTTCCATCTGCCAGGATATCTACTGCAGTTCCTTCATACACCTCTCCAAATGCTCCACTTCCTAACAATTTGTGTAAGTTCAGTTTGTCCCGGGGGAAAGCTGGCAATGATTCAATCTCTGCCTGAGAAGGAAGAGTGCTACAAAACAGCAATACTAGTCACTTGTTCATACCTAAGAATATTTTAAATGTTATTACAATTCTTCCTCAAATGAATCTGGTACTGTTTGTCCCATTAGGCATATTTAAGGGGAGCTCAAGTGAAGCCTGGATGTTTTGGAAGCTTTTGGAAAACACCAGGTCTTCTTCCTTCCCCGTGCACTTGCGTTTCTTGCCAACACGAGCATGCAGGGTGGGCTAGGGGCAGTCCAGGGTGCATGCCAGACAGCCAACATGGCAGGGTGTACTTCAGAGCAGACATGACCTGCAGTGCAGATGCAGCCCTTAACTTCACCTTGAGATGTCAGGGATGAGTGCACTGATGAAAACCAGTCCAGGGAAGGCCTCTTAGGTGTTTCTGTCCTGAAAATACATTGCTCCAAGGACATACCTGACAGCATAACAGGCATTGGCTAGTCCCACTGTCTCAGCCGTCCCCCTGAGTTGAGCTAATTCTTTATCTTCCTTGATAAACACTATCTGTCCAGGGAAGGCCTGTTTTCTGGATTTCTGTCTTTGGTGCCGTACTGGAACAGAAAAGCAGACTGTCAGGTATTTCACTCTGAGAGCATCCAGTGTGTGAGTAGGCTGAAAGGCTATAGTTTTTTTTTGTTATTCTGTTCGACATGACCCCCAAGCAGCTCATGTAAGCAAGACATTTCCATCTGGCCACCACTTTTTTCCCACAAAACACAGACAACTGTTCCTTGAGCTGAGAAATCAGTCAAGCATCCACTTCTGTATGTGGCAAGACCCAAACCAGAAGGGCTGCTGCTGTATCCCAGGAAGAGGATGAGGAGTGAGAGGGCAGGACCATGACATGTGGACATCTGCATCTCAGGGTAATCTCTACATCCTTTCTTCAGGGGCAAAGCTTAAGAGGAAAAAAATGGGACCCTTTGGTGAATAAGTGCAGTACCCAACTTGAGAATTATAAGATACAAGTTTTTATAAGGATACACAGGAAGATCAGAGTTCCTTCAGCATTCCTGTGCTCTCCCTGTAGGCAATCAACAGCAAGTAATGCCTGAGACTGGAGTGAATTGATATCCTGTCCTTGATACTGGAAATATAACCAGCCATCTCTAGAGCCTCAAAGGATGAGAATATACAAATTCCTGCCGGCTCCCACCCTGTGGATTGTTCAGCATTTCCCTAAATCTGGAGGCCGATCATCTCCTGCCATCTGAACTGCCTTTTACTGAGGCCTAGCAAAACAAGGATATGCAAAAACCTCATCCACATACCAAAACCAAAAAGCATGGCCACAGTCAAGCCCAGCACAACTCCAATCACAGCAGCAATGACAATGATGGTGTCTGGGGAGATCATATCATCTGTTAAATGGAAGGGGAAAATTGGTTAATGACTGCGTATACAAATGCTACTAGTCCTATGGAGCTGAGCAAACCTGAGAGAACCCTTGAGCTGCCTGCTGTGTACATGTCTTCCCCTGCACAAAGATTTCTTGTAGGCTGTATGTAGATGTCTACATTTGGTCAGACTAATCCTTCTCCCCCGGCTCTGGGCCATTCCTGTGGTGATGATCTACTGTGTACACGGAAAGAGAAAATGCTGAACTGTTTGACCACTCAAGGTGGGATTTTCAAAAACACTCACAGTGTAGGTCTAACATTCTGGCTGAAGGCAAGATGTAATCCTCACATCCTTACCCGGAGTGGGAGCTTGCCTTTATTTCAAGAACGACACCATAATGCAGAGTGCAGGGCCACAGAGACAAACAGGTATAAAGGAGCAGAAGCAAATTTCAGGCCCACTGTTCCGTGCAAAAGAGCCTGGATGAGCAGCTGGGGTCACCATATAAATGTCACTGTTTATTACCTCTTAGACACATTACTTTACCTGTGCAGTGACATCATTCTTAAAATAACAGGTCTCTCTTCATAAATTAGTATGATTATTCTGAATAAAAAACTTGATTAACAGAGTAAGAAACTACAGGACATACCTTCACCTAAAATTATATCCTTGCTTGTGTTACTGTATTCACCAAGTCCCAGCACATTTGCAGCTGCCGCTCTGAACTGGAAAGTTCCTTCTAAGTTCTTGGCCACCCATGTGCAAATACTGGCACAGGAGCCGTTGTAAACCACCTCCCACAAGGGCTGCACTTCGCTGGTCTTCTCAGACTGCTTCCTGCAACAGGCACAGCAAAATAGCACAGGTACATCATTAATGCAGTGAGGGTAATTTGCTGTTCCCCGCCCCCATTCTTCGCTTCAGTTCCATGGCCTTCACAACATCTCTGCCTGCATGCAAGTTCAATCTGGTTGTGGGGTTTTGGCTACGGAGCAGAAAATTGTACCGTGCCATTTCAGCAATGCTAGGAATCACACATCTTTAGTTTGGCATTGGAAATGAAATGCTAGAATATTTTAGACATAAAAAGTTCCAGCACTTTTTCACCTGTGTCAGTGTACACCTCACAGCCAAGACTTCAAAACCTTCTTATTTAGCTTCCAGGGGAGAAAAAAAAAAAAAAAAAATTGTGTTCTGTTAGAGGCTTTTGCTTTCCTGGGCCCAGAGTAATTCAGTGGCTCTTGTGCATCAGGTTTCACAAGCTAAACAGGAAACAAGTCATTGGCAGTGAAGACACAATTCTTTAGCTAGCCAGTTTCCCATAGTATCTGCTGACTGCTGGGTATATTTCTTCCTTTCCCCATTGGACTGAGATTGATTGCTCACAATAAATTCAGAGCTGATTATTCACCAACCAAAAGAAGACCGTGTATTTAAACTTGAAAGGCCATATCTGAAATATCATTTCATGTCACACAAGACTGTAATATTTCATGTGAAATGACCTTCATGAGCATGTCAATCATTCTCCCAACATACTTTAATGCAGAAAAAAGGTCAAACAGTTCTAAACCCCAAAGACAAGGGAAAACTACATGTTCATGTCCTTGATGGGTACACATCCCTACCAGAGCTGTATGAAAACCAGGAGTTGTTTTGAAGGGCTACGCAAATATTTTCTAGAATGCTACGCAACTGACCTAACATTTTTCTATGTGGTGTAAAAGGACCATGAGGCTCAAAGAGAAATTCAGTCAAAAACATCAGCAAATGCACATTCAAACTGCAGGAGAAAAGTTTATTTCATTAAAAACCCCAAACACCTCAATAATGCATTACGATTCCAGTGATGAATAAGAAGCTGGAGCCTGGAGAACACAGCAGCTCTTGCAGCCCTGACACAGGCCAAGGGACTGTCCTTTCTTTACCCATCCACAGCAAGCCAGGTACAAACTGGCTGTTGGCATATCAAAATTATTGTGATCTCATAGCATGCAGGTCAGTGCTGCTGTACGCTCACAGAACTGTATGGAGGAAGCTTACAGCACGAGGAAAATATGTCTGGGTGAAAACTTATATAGGTAAAGTATGCACAGCTCCACAGCGCTGCCAGTCCTTAGCTTTCATAAGCACAGAGTTAACTGAGGAAAAAGAAATAACAGCCGAGTTTAAAAAATTGCTTCCCTTCATCAATCCTGATTTCAAACAATGTCATAGGAATATCTCTGAAGATGGACTCTCCTCATTTTTAAATAATGCATTAAATAAGCCTTGCACCAACTGCCTTAAACAGATCCCTCCAGAGTCATGGTCAAAAAATGAGAAGTTTCAAAGTCACTGCCCACAGCAATATACTCTAACCTGTCACTGCAGCCTTTCCAATGCCAGTGCAGGAGTAAGTGTGAACTGGCACTCTATAGATGCCTAATGAGTGTGACAGGTATAGTCCAGGCAATCTGTATTTGATGACAGAGCACTTGAAAAATTATCTAGTCATCCCATGTCGGTGGGAATACCTTATGATTTTTTCTGGCAACTTCATAATGCCTTTTCATGAGTCCTCTGAACACTGCAATATTTCTGCATATATTTTAGCCAAAAATACATACTATATGCTTTAAATTAGTGATGTGAAAATATCTCCAATTCTTCTTCTAATTCACCAACATATATCTAAATATATCCCTGTATTTCAGAGTTGGTCTGGAAATGTTGTTAGTGTATATTTTCTTCTAAGTTGTCCAGGAATTTCTGGAAATGTTGATTATTTTGTTTACCCAAGAAAGAGATCCCATCAGAGGCAAACCGAAAGCCCCTGCACACCTGGATTCGTTCTGGGCTGCTCCCTACCAGAAGAGTGCCTGCACACATAGCTTACCTGCTTTCTAAGATGTAGTAGGTCAGGTTGCTTCCATTGTCATCAGCCTTTTCCCACTGTACAGAGTTTTTAGTGTCTTCTGCTCTTTTTGGAACTCCTGGCTTACTGGGAACACCAGCTTAGGCCAAATGGGAAAGAAACAGAACCCTTAAAATGTGTTTATAGCAAGACAAAGGGCTAAGAGGCATAGATAAAAATTTAGAAGTGCACATGGGGGTTTAGGCATGCAAAAGGATGGAGGATCTACATCAATAATCCCTATGGAGAATGAATCTTTGGCCTTCTCTTTGCAATGGACAAATTTCAAAATTTTCATTGACATGCAGCCTTTCACCAGTAGTTATGAGTTCACATGTGTATAGGCATTTCATTTCAGTTTCCCTCACTCTTTTCCTCTACTCCACTTCAAAGTGAACCTTTCTTTCCCCCTGTTACTTCTGCAGATATGGTATTGTGCTATTTATTTTTCAAACACACACAATTCTTGGCTCTCAGTATAAGAATTGCCTGCTAAATTTTACAGAATATTGTGTTTGAATGTTCACATCCTGAAAATAGTCTTAAAATCTTGTTACACTACAGTAAGTGCTTACCTGTAGTTTTAAAGCTTGCTGAAGAGGAAGTGCTTTTCACTCCTGTAACATAAACTACTGTTACTCTCACAAAGTAGTTGGTTGAAGGAAGAGTTCCTGTGAGATTGCATGTGTAAACAAGATCTGCTGTGCACGTAGTGCTTGCAGGAGAAAACCAGTCACTTTTTGTTTGCCACTAGAAAAATAAAATATCATCGTGGTCAACTTTCTTGCTCTGCGGAAAGTGTGTCACAGTTCTATTCCTGGGTAGATTAACTACTTTTCCACCTTTTAATATCTTAGGGGAGAGATTACGTATGAGCTGTTTCAATCACAGGACTTTGTCCTCTTAGAGACCAAGGACACAAAACCTAGTTTTTTTCTTTGTTTTCAGGAGACCTACAAGTCTTGGCAGCCACAAAGGACAACAGATTAAGTGACCCCTTTGCACAGCCAAAAGGAGCCTTCCCCTTGCTTATCTCTGTGCAGCTTGTATTTCTGGATCACCATGACGTGCCCATGAGTTCAGCTTGCCATGATGCAAGTGAAAGGAGAAGGTTTAGTGGCATTGTGTTATGACATTGGTTTTAAGGAAGGGAAATGTTCGGTGTAGGCCTAATGAATCCAATTATCTATATTAAGGAATCTACGTAATCCAGTTTAGCACATGACATTTTCTGTGTCCAGTGGTCCAGATATTAAAAGCTGAAACTTCCATCCATGCTGCTGTCACTGCAGCACTTACTTCCACAGCCTGCACTACTAGACCTGTTTTTCTCTCTGGCATTTTCTCCTAACATCTATCACAGGAAAATAAAATTCAGATACTAGGTTGTAGCTGATATTTAATGCTGAAAACCCTGGCTGGGGGAGGGCAGTGAGAAAAGAGGGAGGGGACTCTACTGAAACAGGAGACCCGTGAGGAATTCTGGTGGGGTCATCCAGGATGTCCTTTGGCACTATGGAGTATTAAATGCTACAGCTGCACTCCCCCTTGTTCCTGGCAAACACTGCCTCCATCCTGCCCCTTCTGAGCCACTAAGACTGACGTCACCATGCCCAAATTATCCACTGAGTCTCTTCATATACATCCTGCCACCCTGTCCTGCTCACCAGGACAGAGTGGGTTAAATTTGCTCTGATCTGGAAAAAACCTAAGGGGTATTTTTACCTTACGCAGCTCAAACCAGAAGCTGGTTTCATTGACGTGCAGAGGAGCTCTCCATTCTAGCTTGAAACTGGTATTTCTGGGAACTATGTTGACAGGTGCAGGTGGAGTCTCAAAAGTTTTTGCAATAACAGGGACACTTTCAGAAAACCAGTTCTCATTGGGATGAAAAGCAAGAACCTAGTAAGGAAACAAATGAACTGTACAGTACCAGACCAGTTGGAAGGGTGGCTTTAGCAACTCTTGAGTGTTTGGAAGTCTAGCTGTTTTCAAACAAGACAATACTCAGGCAATATAGATACAGGTATAGAAAGATTTTGAGCCTCACAGCTGCAGCATTACACATCTTCAGGCTGGAAGTTCATGGCCCAGAGTCCCCTTCCAAAGAGACTCTTCTTAGTTTCTAGTTTCATCTTTCTATCAAGACTCTTCTCTTTCTAGACCTTTCTTAAATGTCACACACTCTTACACAGGGATGCAGATGTCACATCACACGCTAGGCAGTGGTTTAGAATCACAAAAACACAAGGTGTGGAGGTGCCTTAGTACACTGCCTTCCACTAAACCACAATCAAATATGACCTATGTTTGGCTATGCATACTTAGATATATACATATATGTATATAGGTAAGTGTGTATGTATGAATTTCTGTGCTGGTTTTGGCTGGGATAGAGTTAATTTTCTTCATACTAGCTTGTATGGGGCTGTGTTTTGGATTTGTGCTGAAAACAGTGTTGATAACACAGAGATGTTTTCATCACTGCTGAGCAGTGCTCACACAGAGCCAAGGCCTTTGCTGCTCCTCACACCACCCCACCAGTGAGGAGGCTGGGGGTGCACAAGGAGTTGGGAGGGGACACAGCTGGGACAGCTGACCCCAACTGACCAAAGGGATATTCCATACCATATGGCATCATGCTCAGTATATAAAACTGGAGAAAGAAGAAGGAAGGGGAGGACATTCAGAGTGATGGCGTTTGTCTTCCCAAGTAACAGCTACACGTGATGGAGCCCTGCTTTCTTGGGAATGGCTGAACACCTGCCTGCTGATGGGAAGTGGTGAATGAATTCCTTCTTTTGTTTTGCTTGCGTGTGTGGCTTTTTCTTTACCTGTTAAACTGTCTGTATCTCAACCCATGAATTTTCTCACTTTCACTCTCCTGATTCTCTCCCCCATCCCCCCAAGGGGGAAGTGAGCAAGTGGCTGTGTGGGCCTTAGCTACCAGCTGGGGTTAAACCACGACAATTCCCCATTATACCATCCAAATTGTTAACAAAAGCACAAAACCAAATTAAGACTAGAATAGATCCCCTTCAGACATCAGCTGAATGTTCTTCCAGCCCATGCCTGAACTGCGAAAACCACTCTCTGACTGTATTTGTGATGCACCCAGTGCTTATTCTGCAGAGAACCTGTTTACTTGGTTGCTTTTGAAAATGTCACTCTGGTGATAGCCTTGCTGTCCAAATACATCATTTACTGTTTTCCTTTTAGCCCTTCACCTGTAAAGGGAGAAGCAGTATGTTTTGTTCTTACGAATCCACATTGTACGTTTTTATATCCTCTAGGGGCTTGTATACCAGCTGTTTACCATTTTGTCCTGCTATAATCCTCATAATACCTATATATGTTCTAATACAGTCCTAGTAAAACTGTATATGCCCTTAAATAATTTCAGGTACTGGAGTTACACAGTGTGATCTATAATTTCCTTTTTGAAGCTGTGACCTTTTTTGGGGACTTATTCTCTTCCAAAAGTTACAGAAGATAATTACAAACATTCACATGTTGGTTTTAACCATGTCCTTATGAGGTTTAAGGCCATCAGATGCTGCTGACTTAAATACATATAACCTACCTAAATAGTCTTTAACCTGATCTTTCCTTCTCCCGATCTGTTGTGCTACCATTGACTTTATGTAGTTCTGTTAAATATCTAGTCGCAGGTCTCCTGTTCCTAAAAACTAAACAAAAAAAGCATTAGATACTGCAACCTATTCTTCTTTTTGTCGTCTTATTAAGCATACTAGCAGAGCCTTCTCGACTCTCTTTTTAGCCCCTGCTGCTTTGAACTCCTTTGGTTACTCCACCTTCTTGATTTTGTCTCCGTGTTAAGTTACTCTTTTCTGGTCATTCTTACAGCAATGACAGATGCGCTCAGGCAGGTAATACTGACATTACCGCAGGATGGTGCTCCCCCTGCCCTGGCTGTCCAAAAAGCCTTGCTGCCTGAGTCTGACAGCAGGCGTGGCAGGGGGACTGATATGTCTGCCCATCAATTCTCACCATTCATAGCCCAGCTAAACTATGCAAGCCACCAAAGTTTTCATGCAATGCTGTTGTGGGAGTCCGCATGAACTGCAGCAGCTGATGGATATCCCATTCTACTGCTTCTGCTAGCTATCCTGGGGCTGGCCTATTATTATATTTCCTATTTCTATAAATGTCCTGTTTCAATCAGGTAGCTGAAAAATCTAGATCTTCCTCTGTCTATGACTTGCCTGGACAATGGAAGAAACTACTTCTTCTATTGCAATGACAGCATCATATTTCACTGAAATCCAAAATCAGAGGGTTTGCAACCACCCTTCAATATTCTTGTCTACAGAAATTTTCTTCAAAGGCCATCAAATAACCAAGCCCCTACTTGCATTTTTAAGTCATTGTTAGTCCTCTGCATTTGTTACAGGGTAAACATTGATATATTGTTCTTGTTGTGAACTTTGCATGCATATTTCATAATATACTTTTATTTAAAATGAGACTGCTGCAAGACAGAATCAGTCAACTGTTAATTCAGTCATCACCTACATCTCTATGGATATATCAGATACTTTCGGTTTACTGGACGAAGAAAAAATATATTTTTTGCTAAATGAAAAGTTATTTATTAAAAGAAAAGCAGCAATTGGCAAAATGACTGAGTCTGCTCTTCATACAATATATAGAAGTTTCCCCTTTCTGAAAGTCTCAGATATGTTGCTTTCCTGAGAAAAACCTTTATCTCTTGAGCATGACCCATTTGCACTCACATAGCCCTGTTTATTGCACTTCACCTAGTCCTTGACAGGCAGGTCACAGTTCCAGGCACCCTCCCTTAGGAACAGAGGATACCTGTCATTCGACCCTCTCTTAGCACGTTGCATCAAGTATCCGCTTGGATACAGCAGGATTGCAGTAGAAACTCCTGTTTACTCTTGAGATCTCTGATGTGCTCCCCAAATAGAAAAGATCTCAGTTCTGAGGATTTAACCTAAACAACCCATGTAGGAATAAACTACATGATATTTAATTCTCCTTAAGACTAAAGGACCGAGAGAAGTTTTCTTCCAAGTTTTGAACTCATATTTTTGAAACACACATATAGCTTTACAGAACAGCAGTCTGAAGATTTGCAGGTTAGTGAACAAACAGGTAAAACTGCTTGTAATTATACCTTGAATAAATTGTTTATTCCAGATTGGAGCCCACTGACAGACCAGGCAAGCGTCCCATTTGGAAATTCACTTTTTCGCAAGGGTGTCGCTGGGACAGGAGGTAATAAATTGACAGAGATTTGATAGCGGATGGATTCTAGAGGTCCATTTGGCTTCAGAGGTTCACTCCAAGATATGTTGATGGTGGTGTCAGACAAAACCACTGTCTTAATGGAATCAACTGCCTCTGGTACTGAAACAGAAAGAAAAATTAATCTCCTTTTAGGTACAGACCTCACTAGGAGTTTGTTTGTTTGTTTGTTTATTTTCTTTTTAGAGAAGTCAAGAAATGTCACTGAGGAAAGAAAAAAGGTTATAAGCATATGAATATGATCCATTTACAGGACTCACTCTCTACACATGTAAAACTCATATTCTTGTATAGTCAGGTGCAGAAAAGTTCTAAATATTTTGAGGGACATTTTAGTATCTCCTTGGCTATCCTACCATGCAAACAGACAAAACAAAAAAAACCAAACAAAACAAAAACCAAAAAAGCTGTTGTCCTACACCTCTACATTTATAGTCATATCACTGAATTCCTGCTTTCTCTTAGTTTCCTAATCAGGGTCTCAGATATAAGTCTAATATCCTTACTTGGATATGCACTAAAAAAAAGCACCCATGCACTATTCCAATTGGAAAGTCTTTAACAGAAAAATCTGAAGGAAGAAAACCCAAAACTAAGCATTGTTTGCCATCATTTACAATTTTGCTCAGAAACACATGGTCTGGCTGAGCTGTGTAAGCAAGAAACTGGGTTGCTGGTCTTATGTCCATGCCAGCTGGTCACTCTCTAAGTGTTGTGGAAAAATCAAGCCTTCCTTTGAAGATTTGAGATCATAGATTTTGAAATGCATATGGCATGCCCCAACTCTGCGTTAAAAATTCTTTTTTTTCCTATTGAACTGTTCAGATAGGTAAAAAAAGTTAACAAGTCATTACGCTATCTATGTTCCCAGCATATCAGAATGATAGGTACGTATGCTGTAATTTATGTCCTAGTAGCAAGACTACAGATTACTCAAATGAAATGCACAGAAGCTAGCCTAGCAAAGGCGGCAAATTTCTCATTTCACTAGCTAAAACATATGTGGAGTAAGAGTGACACTCTGTGGCAAGAGTAATGCATTAATTCTTCAAAGTTGTCTTCCTTTTTCATTCCCTATATCTTGCTATGTTTTGGAAAGTACAGATTAATCCAAGCTTCTTTCATTTCATCACAGAATTGAGGGAAAGACAGAGGGAATTCACACAGCTTCAGAGGTGTGAAATAGTGTACACACTTCAAGAGGCTCTAGCAGCATCTGATTACAATTTAAACTAGCAGTTACATTCATGAAATTGAGAACGTAAGTGCCAGGACACATATACATTCTGTTTACAGTTGGTTGGAAATTTTTCAAAAAATTGTGAAAAGCTCTGAACATTGACACAATATATATATGAAAAATGTTCAGGGTTTTGATGCTGGTGTGGATTTTTTGTTTGTTGGTTTGTGGGGGGTTTTTTGTCTAGGACTTTATTTTGATCCCGACATTTTGCTTTGCCCCAACTAGAGAAGCCCGTTCTGAGTTTCATGTTTCATTTTAACTTGAGACTGAAAAATTCCATTTCAGTGGAGCAACCCAGTCTCCCATTTCATACGCTACCTTTATGTTTCACCACTGAAATAGTGTACATTGCTGCAGGATGGCTCAGTTTACCACACAAAGAAGCAACGGTGTGAATTCTTGCCACATCCCAATAGCAGTCAATCTTATTCAATCAGTGTCATACAAATTTTACAGTCCAAATGGGGATTCCCATGCAAAGAATTGAAATCTACTGATCATAGGCCAGCTTTTCTTATTTTTTTGCCATAGAGTCCTTAGGAATATGCTCATAGTAATGAGATCCACAAAGGATGACAGCCTATTTGCTTGATGTTGCAGATACTAAGAGATCTGACTGTTAAGAAAAAAAGAAATAGCATGGTTGGAAGAAAACTTCCAAAGTATAGCATGTCTGGATTCCAAAAGAAGACTGGCAGTGTGCCTGGCACCTCTTGTTCCACGTCCATTTGAAAGATGAAAAGAAGTTCAATTTAGAGGATTTCTAAAGGGGAAAAATGTGACTGCTCCCAGGACAAAAAAGAAGGAATGATCTGTGCATAAGAGGAGTTACTGGCAGCTCACAGGTGATACTTTCCTGTGGACAATGGCAGCAAAAAGAAAGGTTACGTTTTCTATGGATGAGGTTTAGAAAGGGAATCAGGACCCCTGGCATGTACTTGTTGCCAGCTATTCTCGATGAAATGTTTCCTTGGGCACAGTTGATCAGTAAGGGAAAGAGACTTTGAGACAAGAAAAACACAGTGGTGGCTATGTGTATTTCAATTCTAGTTGCTTCAGCACCTTCTGAAACAGCCAGAAGCCAAGCAGAGGTAGAGAGAAGAGGAAACCTTAGGACTCCTGCTGAGATGGACAGCCCTAGATGCATGTCACAGTAATACCCCCATAGCTGCACAGTCTGCACAGCTGTGTGTCAGCTACAGCCAGCCCTGCTGTAGCTGGGTTAAGTGAGCTAATGCCCAAGGAGCAAGTGCTACTATGCCTCTCAATTTCACTCCACGCTCTCTCAGAGAAGAACTGCTCCAACTCTGCATGACAACAGCCAGGCAGGAAAACTAGTGAAGATGGGGACTATAGCATTCCCACATTGCTGTGAGTTCAACAGCAAGCATCTCCAGGTACCATCTCCCCAGTCTTTCCTGCAAAACACAAACAGGCTGTCATGTAGGCTTGGCTATAATTCTCCCTTGCTGACCTGGCTATTATCAGAGGTGTCTGATGGCTTTGCAGGTGATGAGTTTATGTGGATCAAACTGACCCTGGGTGGTGACACCAGGCACAATAAATGGAGCACAGCTGCAGAGCAAACCTGACACGACAGAAGACCAAGTAAGTGCAATGCGTACTGCAGGGAATAGCTAGCACTCACAGTTTTCCATGTTTTCATCAAATGAGTCCAGCTGCATCACTCCAACGATGAGAAAATTATCTGAAGAGCAGCGCAAAGGCAACTCCATATGAAGACAGATACAAGTATGCTCATGCACACATACAAATGCAAACCAAGAAAAAGTGCTGAGCAAGGTGCTTCTATTGGGCTGGGTCACAATGCAAGACAACACACGCAAAGGCATAGCATGCATCTTTGGATGATCTTTTTCTTTCTGGGACATGACAAGAGCTGCAGGGAAACTGGGACAGTAGCTGCTCTGCAGCTGCAAACAGGCAGACTGAAGCAAGGAGTGAGCAGAAGGATCTTCCTGCCCTAATTAAGGTATTTCCAACCACAGGAAGCATATAGCCCAGGCTAGCAGTACTCTCAAAGAATAAGTACATCTTGAACTCAGGCTGCCTGTGAATATTTGCATTTGAGGAAAGCTTCTGGGCCATGTTGGCTTCAAGGACAGATGGGAGACATGTTGGCACTCACAGTGACAGCACCTAGGTCTGCATTAAAGTGCAGCAGAGAGTTGAGTTTCCTTGCTATGATGACATGCTCCAAGTTTCATCAGGTAAGACAAGATGAGCAGTTAGTAGTTTTGGACTCAAACAGAGGTCTGAACCCACAAACAAAACCAGCATCGCTGGTTTCTATTTAGTTAGGGAACTAAAGCAGCACCAGATCTATGTTCTGCAATGGAAACTCCAGGGTGGAGAGGAAAACTATGAAGGTAAAGGGTGGAGGATGAATGCAAGAGAAGACGCAGTAAGAAATATACCAGTGATCAGGTAAAACCATAGCTTGCTGTGATCAGCTGGATAATCAGTGTGTGCTGAATGGAGTTACAGATCCCTCATAAGGTAACACAGGCTACACATCAACAGCAGAACTGTTACAGAAGTCCCCCATTCGTTGTTCTGGAAAATGTGTCCTAAATAAAACAAGTATGTTTAAAACAACTGAGTTCTCTAAGAGAGCACTGAAGAGATGGACAGTACTTTGGAGTATAACAACAGAAAGAGAAATTTGCAAAATCGCACACCCAAAGCAGGAGGTGGAGGAGGTGTTAACCTAGACACATTTCTTGAGCTACATCGTCACGTAATATAGCACTCATGTATTATGTGAGGTGAAAACTGGCTTTATAAACTAGACATGCTACAGAAGTACAGGCCCAGCTCTCAAATAGTAAAGAATCAGCTTGAATAACAAGCTATTTAGAATTTAGATGGTCTTGATCATGCTTTATTTTCTCTTTTGTTTCTCATCCTTTTTTTCAAAAACAACTTTGTACTCAAGTGAAAACCTTTATAATAAAACACACCTTTCACTTGCACTGCATCTTATCTCTTATGGACAGCACTATGTGCAGGTTTTCCCCAAATGTAGCTTTGGCTTGTCACTTGGTGAATGCTTTCTGCTTTTCCAGAAAGTGAGCTGTGCTCCTGTTACACTTTTCTAGGCTGCAGCTACCTGCTGCCTTAGATGCTGCTACACGCTCTTGTCCATGTCCTCTTCCATTGCACCAGCACGTCACGCGTCATCACAGAGTACAGAGGTAGCTCCACTTAAACACAATTACATTTGGCTGCCTTGCCATCATATCTTGGTCTCTTGCCTTCACTCATACCTCTCTCACCCATTTACTCCCACCCAAGTTTTTTAGTTTCCTTCTGCCATATTAGATGTGTATTGATGTATTTATTTTTAGGTAATCTCTAACCAGTCCACTCTCTGCCCTAAATGACACAGTGAACATTCAAGTACAAAGCACTGCTCCTAGCTTTATTCTTCTAGTGTGAAAGGGACTGAAAAGGGCACAACAAAATTCTTGAAACCAGCTGAGAATGTGCTATTGGCATACAGATCAAGAGAAGTAAAAATTGTTATCTTTTCAGCCTGCTTCACAATAAATCAAATCTGCATTACCCTAAGAAACAGTAATTATGAGAATAATGTCAAACCAAGGGAAAAAATCTTAATGCTGAATGAATACATAACACACATATTTAAACATACGTAACCACATACACATTCAAACACAACTTATTAAAAATGTGGTCCAAGGCAGAAACTGTAACTGTTTAGCCACTTTTAACCATGGTTTATCTTTCCTCAGGAAGCCAATGATCAAAAGCATTAACGAATACATACATGTCTTAAGAATCTTACAGATTCATCAAGTCTGGTTGTCAAAACCTTGTGAAGATCTACACAGGTTACATTTTAAGCAGAAAATTTTTCTGCTTTCTGATTTGCAACCCAAACTCAGATACATCTTCCTTTAACTGAGATGAGAATTCTGTTCAAAATCAGAAAAAAATGTGAAACAAACCTCCATATAGAGTTGTGCCAATTGTCTCTTTTCCCATAGGCAGCATTTCCTCATCTGAATAGCAGTTTTTCACTGCAACTTGTATGACATAACTTGAAAATGGCTCTAGGTTGTCTATGACGGCTATACGACCCTGAAATTCCTGTAATTCGAAATCAGATAATAAAAATGTATTCTTAGGAGAGAGAGTCATCTGTCAATGAAATGAGTGTTAAAAATAATATAGTAATGGTTTTGTATTTTAATACACTTTAGTGTTTAAAAAAGAATGTTAAAATTATATTTTGGGCAATAGATCACTACAAAAAGCACATACCAAAAAACAAGCTGAGATGTAATTTGCATGACTACAGTAGTACATTGTTCAGTGGCTGGTACTTAAATAGGAAATGGCAAAGTAAAAAAAAAAAAAGTAACAGAAGAAAAAATTACTAAGGCAAGTACAACTACCACAAAACACATAAAGGCAAGCCATATGGAAGCTGGACAGTCTCAGGAGTTATTTAAACAGATTAATATCAACCACAACTGTTCTTACAAGTAGAAACTGAAGACCCGTTTCAACAGGATTTTAGCAAAGGCATGTTAAAAAGTTGGGTAGTTGCACAAAGGAAAGCTAAGGAGTCTACCACTTAACAAATACCAAACAGAAAGGGGAATTACTGTTGGGGATGCAGAAGTGGAAAAACTCTGTGATAGAAAGTTACAAAATGCTTTATAAAATTACTAGAAGTGATATAACAGTCCTTGTTTATATATGATATCACATGCATTTTTGTTCCAAAATAGCCATACCAATGTCTTTTGCTGTAGAGCAGACAAACGGTAGCTTGAGTTCCTGCTGTTGTTTGTCATTTGTTCAAGAAATACCAGATATGTCGGCGTAGGCTGTGATATACCAGGGCATAGCTGCTGTGGTATGGCAGATGGCAAGCTTAACGTAAAACTGGTGTTTGTCATGTCAAGGATGGTAGGTTTCTCAGTGTCTGGCAATAGAATCAGGCATCTTTTATCTAGGAAAGACATGAAAAAATAATTAGTGCTGGACCAGTCCAAACTTACATGGGATTCTACCACCTTTCCTATGAGAAAGCATAGCCACAAAGTATTCGCTCTGTTTTCACAAACAGAAGAGAAAAAAATCCCACCTGAATGTACTTTATTTGATTACTTTCATGGACACAAAAATAGTGGTCATCAAAAGTAAAGTCTCATTTAACTTTGATAAGATACAGATTTATTAAAGGTACAGATTTACTAAAGAATTTAGGTTCTTCTTTAAGTACCTAAATGCCTTGGAAATCCAGATCATAGTTGCTGTGTTAACAAAGGTAGTACACACTGATGAGTCCAAACTTGCTTGTTACGGGAAAGACAGATATGCAGAAGAGAGTACCTTTCTCTAGCAATGAAATGTTATCTCTCTTTTCTTCCAAACAGCTTTTCATGTGTAAAGTTCATAGTGACAATAGGGAAAGGGGAGACAAATTTTTGAAGGAGAAAAGGAGTCTATAGAGAGAAAACAATAGAAAACTATGATAGTAAACAAAAGGTACCAAAAGAAAATCCTTCATCACTTAACGTACTTTTAAAAACAAATTAAAATTATATTAAATGGACTTACTGCTAAGAAGGAAAAGATTAAGGCATATGCATGGGGAAGATGGTACAAGGACAAATGCTTGCCCTTAGGCCAGAACAACTGACCTCCTTGTCAAGATCTTTTCTCCCTCAATGAGCAACCCCACCATTCCTACCAAAGCCAGGTTCATGCATATAAGAGAAGGAGAATAAAACAGTCTGTTCAACAGAAATAAACGTAAGGTTGAATCTTTTTCAATTTTATAGTTAGAGTAGTAAAACTCCCATGGGAAAAGTCCCAGATGGAATAAAGAATTGAGTCATTTTCAGAGTTAAAGTTTCTGTCAGGCATTTCCATAGAAATGTGTTTGCCCTGACAAGAAAATCCTTCACTACATATTCAGTCCCCTTCCTCCTAACCCTGAAGAGAAATCATTCTCTCACTGAATCTGTGACAGGACAATAATTTTCACTGAGCACTTCTGATGTGTTAAATGATCAACTGACATCACATCTCTGGATGGCAATTAAAAAGGTTAGAATGAAAGGAAACTCTAGCAGTACTCCTTACTCACATCACTAAAGCAATAAAAAGCATGTCAGTCAACCCAGTTGGTCTTTGCAAACATCACTTTTTTGCATATACACCATTTGCTTTCAGTAGTGAGAAGAAAATTTTTTTTTCTTACTTTAGTATGTTCATTTACTTTTATCTTAAGCTTGTGTGAATAATTCTGTGCATTGCTCCCCCTGCAAATGCCAAGGCTGTGTATTCCTCCAAATATATTTGCAGCAGCCAATGTAAATAAGAAGAGCTCTGTGAGGATCTCTGAGTAGAAATAAACCCTTTGGACTGAAGTTTGGTTCTTCCCTTTCTGCACCAGCTAAGCCTGGGGCCTCTGCAGGAAACCCTGTCCCTGGGCATAAGGATTGGTATCTTCTGTACCAGCGCAAAACCAGGCTCCTGCACCAATGCCAAGCCCACACAGATCTCATGAGAACAAACTTGCCCAAAGTGCTGGGAAGAATAGCCTGAGCACCGCTCAGAGTAGCTACAGGCAGGAGCAACTCTACTGGCTGCCCAAAACAGTGTGATATTCTTTTACTTCAAAGTCCATCCAGTTAAAATAGTCTCTTGTATATTTGTCAGATTTTTATCCAAAACTGAAGTTAAAGAATTATTTTGAATATATTCATCATGCTAGTAGCTGTTCTAAACTTCTGCATTTAAAAAGATAATCCCTGTAGGTACCATGAATCCTAACTTTCTATTAAAACTTATTTTTCTTTCTTTCATTATCATTCTACAATGGTTTGTTTAAAATATTAGGACTTCAAAGTGAAGCCTGAGTCTACTATAATGTAAGCTGTAATTACCTCTCAGGCACTTCTTTATAAATCATTTTAATAAGGAAAGTTCTTATTTCTTTGTCTTTGGAAGCCCAGACTTCCCCCCCATCCCAGCTTTGCATACTTGCGAACAAAACCAGAAACCTGTATCACAACAGGGATCATTGTCAAACTCTTGCTACAACACTTTGTGGATATGTTTTCTCTTTTTATGTGCTTTAATGTGCACCACCTTTTCTAAATCTCCAGGTTTTGACACAACTTTGAATATAGGCATGGTTTGGCGTTAACATCCTGAGCCTTTGAAACATGGGCAATATTCATCATCATGATCTTCTATGTGATCCAACACAAGGCCAGTCCTTGTATTTATCTTTTTAAAAATGTTCGTAGTGAATTGTTTCCCTCTAGAAGGTACCTGAACCCATAAAGCATACTTTACATAAATACACACAGCATGATCTGCAACTAAATACACGCTCTGAAATAAATTTGTTAACATGTACAAAACAATCGAAATCCCCTCTACCTGGATACAACTGCGCCGTTGAGCTGTAGGCTAAGATTTTTAGCTCATTATTTGCCCTCTTCTGAAGAAATTGGCTTGTGCTTTCTTTATTTGATAGCCAAATTTCAGTGTGTTCCTTTATTTCAGTGCTCCAGTATATAAATTTCTTATCTACAGTCAGGCTACCAATTTTCTGACCTGTAGGAAAACATTGTATAGTTAAGCTTCAGAATAAACCCTAAGCTGACAATTTTACAAGAGCAGATGGGTGCTGGTATTCACAGTGAGTCAATATGGGTGAGTATCTTGGTCATACTATATCTTCAAAGACCTCCCCTGGAAAAGAGATTTCTATTTCCCAATAGGTGTCATGAAGTTGAGACACTTTATTATTTCAGTTTACAAGTGTAGATTTGAAGGCTTTTTATTATCCATAATTATGAGGACTGCAATTCAGTTAACAAACACCAGAAATAAAACACAAGAGCGAGAGTTGTCTATAGAAACTGTCATCATTTTTCCAAGATGAAAACCACAGCGCTCTGCCATCTCCCAGGAATAATTAAGGCAGCTCCTTTGGTAACAAGAACAGCTTTACCAGCACTCCTCCAGAATCAAGCTGAAAACTGAGCGACCAAGATTAAGTATTATTATTACAAGAAGCGCAACATAGATAAGTTGCCACCCAAGATTCTACCTGCATTAAATATCCTCCCCACATATTGAAGTCTGCAATGCCACTTTCAGGCAGAACTTAAGATTGTGTCTTTTCATGGAGATAAACTGCAATAGGTGTATCTAATATGAAACCCTAGCAAAATAACGTGTTAGTATTATAAGTGAAATCTATTGACAAGTAGCATTTGAGGCTGTAGCATCTCCATTTGATTTACATCTTACTAGAAGACATACTCGCATCAGTAAATATCCTCACACTGCTCTTTCTCCTAGTTTGTATCAACAGAGTACACAACTGGAAACACAGAACAGAAACATTTTGTTTATCTTGCCTATAGATGAATCAATTTTATAAAGTGCTTCATGAATGCTATTTTGCTGAAATGAACATTGTTTGATGTAAGAGACAGCAAGAATCACAAACTACCTAGAAACATAACAGAGCACTCAGACCTTGAAAACTTGGTATTTTGGTAATTCTCCAGCAGTGGCAACCATCCACATCTGAGGCCCATATTTCATCTCTTCCTCTGATAAAGAGCAGCTGAGGATTCTTGGAGTCAGACACATCTATACTCACAGGTCTTCCTAGCTCTGCTTCTGCCACGTTACAGGTGCAGTAGTTCCTCATCTGTTCTTCCACTGATATGTATCCCAAAATGTGGTGCATGGTGTTATTCAGAATATCATAATAAAACATGCGGCTGCCATAATCAAGCTCTTCCATCCAGTACAAGCGGCTATCAAATAAAATGCATTGCTTACGGTAGAAAAACTTCAATCTAAGCAATCTGCCCTAAATGCAGTCCTGTATGTGACTACAGTCACAAACCTCCCAAATATTTAAAACAAGGTAACTACAGCAGCATGCTTGCAGAGTGGTTCCAGGTGTTTAACGGATATTTTTGGGTGGAAGGTCACAATAACTGACTATTCTGGATAAAACAGTTACTTCAAAAATTGTTATCTGGTGCTGACTTTCATTTGCATCACTTAAATAGAAGAACCTATCAGTATTTAAGTATCATTTGAAATCTTTACTCAAACACAGGTATCTTTTTGAAATTAGACACGTCCAAACTCAACTAGCAGTATAAAAGTAGAACTATATCCAGAAATTTCTGAGATTTACACAATGCAAAAGACTGGTATACTGAAAAAAGTCCTTTTTGATCCTTAACAGTTGATGATTTCATGAAAATCCTGTTTAAAAGATGCTTTGAAAAGTTATTAGTAATATATGCCTTACCTTAAGAAAGGATATGATAACAAAGATGATACAGTTGAATTACTTTTACCCAACTGTATGTTCAAGGCTTTTAGAGATTTTATCTTGAGCTCAAGATCAATAACAAATATTTGAGTTTCATTCCACGATGTTTTCAGGGCAACAAAGAGACGTCTTGCAATCCAGTCAACTGTGATGGCTGTGGCATTGTGAAGATATGCATCTTTGAAAAACTTCAGAAAAAAATAAAAACATTACTAAAACTGCTTGAGAGCAGAATTTTCCCACCTGATGCTAGAACATTATGAAATTAGATTTGTTTCCAAAATAATTTCTACTTGGCAAGTAGAAGTCAAAATATAAAGACATGCCATGGAACAAAGATTCCAATATTTGTTTCACAAATATCAATTGTCACTTCCATGTTGTTTCCATATTCCTGAGATTAGAATGAAACCAAATTAAATTAAATTACATTTGGTACAAAAAATAAATTTCCTTTATACAATAGTGTGAATTTTAAATTAAATGTCTGTTGACATATCTTACCAACAAAATAGATGTCAGTAAAATAATATATGTTTAATAGGAAAACTTTACCAATGGCATACTCTGGCCTCTTCTAATAGCTATTGATGACAAAAAAATTGAAGTCCAAATTTTATTATATGATACATACCTTTATTGTACTGCTAGAAAACTATCCAGCTAATCTCTTTCATGTTACATCTCATATGAACTGACTGTCATTAAGAAAATTGTGTCTTCCCAGTTCTATTTTGCCCACTGTATTTTGCCATTAAATGTGCTTTGTTCATTATGCTTTTTTTTTCTGTTTCAAATAGGTAGTTTTGACGTCTTCAAAAACATAATTACCCCAAAAATAATGATAATAATGGCCACATATTTTCCTAGATTCTCTCAAGAACAGGAATGAACAAAGGAATACCTGAAATTTTGAAGTAGTCTGTATATTCAGAAGAAAAAGAGAATCTTCTACGATATAGTACACTTTGTCATCATTAGCAGTATAACAGATGTCCTTTACATTTGTCTTTGCTGAAAGTTCCCATATGGTATGATTATTGTCTATGTCAGTAAAAACCAACTTGTTGGCAGAAACAGTTATAAGAATTGGGACAGGGAAAAGATCTGGAAGGGAAAAGGCACAGCAGAATTTACAAGAAACATTCTAGACAATAGCAGTCATTCATAAGGAAAGCAAGTACAAGATAAAAATAAATGGTGGCCCTGCACAAATTATAGTTGGGCGTATGTCACAGCAAATAAAAAAATAATGAGATGCCTTCTTGTCATCGCATGCAAACTCCTAAGATTTTTTCAATGGCATCGTGGATGCTTACCTGACAAATTTAAGCCTAGTGAAAGCAGATTTCCTCACTTAATTACTTTTAACAGCCCAACTAAAATAGCCTATGATCTGTGGTAGATCTCTAACTCTCCTGGTTGCCTTTCACAGCCCAATTAGAAATATTCTATGATCTCTAGCAATATGCAGATTACAGATCAAAACCTACTGTACCATACTACCCTGGAGTTGCCTAGAAAAGTTAATTTAACATAGCTTTAAGGAAAGGCTTGAAATTCCTGAAATTTAATCTAATTATAAGAAATGTGTTAATCATTTCATGTCAGAAGCTGTAACTATTTCCTCTGTAGTATCTACTGTAGGGTGGAACAAACGTCACACAAAGCGTCAGAGGCTATCTGATTACTAAATTCCTGTACTGTTGATTTCACCAGCTATTACACACAAACCATGAGATGGCATCTAAGTCATCCATACCTGATGAATTCCTCTCTGCTATATCAGATAAAGGTCCTGGACCCACAGAAGTGAAGGCTTGCACCTGTGAAACAGGAGATTGTTATATAGGTTAAATAGCGATGTAAATCACTGCATTCGAGAGCACGTAAAGCCATAGTTAATGACAAAACCAGAAGCAGATCCCCTGGCGGCTCAGCTAGGAATATATGCATGTGCTCTGTTTGACCTAAGGCTGTTCTGCTCAGTTCAAAGGCAACATTCACGGTTGGACCCATGGCTATGAAGGATTTTAAGCAGTGGCCCAAAGAGTGACAATTCATGCTGCATCTATCAATTAGAGCTCAAAGGACAACAGACAATCTTGTCTCCTTCCCCAGGCTGGAGCAGTTCCTAGTGTTGGTTGATGTTGCTACACACGTGGTGTTCTTCCCCATCAATACCCAGCCTATTACACCCTCTTGTGTTTTTAACTTTTCTTTGAAGTACACATTCTGTGTGTTTCAAACCTTTTATCACAATGAAAATATGACCTTTTGTCAAGTTTTAATATGGAAGTCTCTTTTTATGGAAGCCATGTGAGTCCTTGCATTCATCCAGCAGTGGAACTTCTCTTGATCTGTGGCTCTGTTTTAATAGTCTGTCACCCTCCATCAGCTCAGCTGAATCTGTGTTTAACTTGCAGCTTTTAGCAGTGGCTTTGGGAGACCTCTAGAAAAGCTTCTTCTGGGCCTCACCAAACTTATGTAAGATTGCAGCATTGTTTTGCACCTTATTTAGTGAACAATACAATATGTTAAGCCAGGTATCCAAAGGTGAGGCAGTGAATCAGCAGTTCCACAAGCAGAAACCACAAGTTCTTGCCCCAAGCCCAGTATCATCTCCCAAGCAAACATGTCAGGCTGCACTGATAACATCTACCATCTAGCATGAGATAAGCTCAGTAATTTTTCATACCTGAAACCTTACTCTGAGGCTAGGAAGCACATCGGTGAGAGAAAAGAACATCAGGGTGGGTTTGATATTGCTCGCATTCCACTCTGTGAAAGTGTCAGCAGTGCCATTCTGACTCAGTAGTTGATAGTAAACTCTGAACTGCGTTAATACTCCGTTGTCCCTTTCAGGCCTGTCCCACCTGAACTCCACAAGGACTTTTTCATCACTTTTACACAGGTTATTTTGTAACACATATATTCTAGGGTTTGTAGGGGCTGAAGGAACTGTATAAAAAAAAGATCAAAAACACAGAGTGCAGTACTATTAAAACACAAACTCTACTTCATAATTAACTCTTTCAGTTTTGAGCCTGAGCTTTACAACCCCAATGCTGACAGAGACAGATAGCAACTGGTGAGGTGTAAATTAGAGAATAATATCTGAAACTTCATGGTAATTCCTTTCTGGTTTTCATTGGTGTGTAGGTATCTGATTTTAACTTGCTTAGCAAAAGAAAAAAAAAGCTGTATGAACAGAGACAAATGCACTCCTGCCCTCAGACTGGGACATATCTATTTAGCAAAGTCATGTAGGTAACAATGGAGCTGCAAGAATTTTCACAGTATAGAGTGTACTCTATCCCCCTTCTAGCCACTTCAAAATCTACTGCAGCTCAGAAGCTTTCTCAGCGCTCCAGTCACTCAGCACTATATTTTAGCTGACTTAACTTTGACCTGCATGAGTTCAAAAATAAACACTGAAGTAAAAAATGCGTAACCTTTATTAAAAACTTAATAAGTGATTAATGTATTACATGCAGCCTTTGATGGTCATTGTAATGGATCTCAATTTCTCTTTCTTGCTCATAGTCATAGGCACGTGGTGAATATACTGTCATGCACTTTCTGTTCCAAATTCTATTGCTGCAGCTGTATGCATTTATGTGTGTGTAGATAACTGCCAAAGATACTCAAGAACATGTCCTTGCAACTCTGCCTGCAGCTGACTAGCCCTGAAAGCTGCTCATTCCTCTCCAGGGTTTCACTTGCTGACGCAGACCTGGTCCCAGTACCCATTACAGGTGAGGAATGAGATTTAAAATTCTAGTACCTCCTTCAGGGGCTTGAAGCAATACAGATGTTGGTAGTGCCTTGCCCCAGTATGTGTATGGAGTGACGGTAAAATCAAAGAGTGCAAATGGTTCCAGCCAATCAACTTGGTAGGATGGCACTGTCAGGTTATGGGGATGGAGGCACCATTCATTCTCCACAGTCTGTGAATGAAATAAAACAGAATAAAGTAAAACAAAACACTGGTTTTCCCTCTCAGAAAGGCCTTCGGTCTTCCAAAAGTCCCCTCACCAAGCTGGTCAACTAATTCAAACAGAGCTCCTCTGCCTGTGAGTGATCGTTGTTTCACCAACTCCTGTAGCACTGTAGCGATGCGTAGCAATCTGCTAGCAATCTGCCCTTTCACTTTAAAGAACAGCTTGTCAAACGTGCTAAAATTAAGTGTGGATGAAGGCTAGATTTCACATTCAGGCAAAGGCTGTCCCACTGGCAGCTCAGAGGACACTTCTGTCTCTGAGTTACCGCGAAAGGCTTTCTCACACTTTGCGCACTGGGAGCTCCTCACCCGCACTTCACACCACAGTAGCCCAGAGCTACTGCTAAGCCCATGTTCCTCCTGTGCTGGCCTCCGTGGTGTAGAAACAAGACAACTTGCTTTATATTTACAGTTTAGTTTGGTTGCTTGACCGATTTGTAAATGCTGAAGAAGAAACAAACTGTATTTCTGTTTAAAAATAGATACATTGGCAAGCAGATGCAGTAATACGTGTAGATAATAAGAAGGGAATGCACGAATATCCTCACTTGCAGAGCTTTTGATCCCACGCAGTAAAAGACAGTTCCCCATTCCACATTTGTGGAGGGACTCCAAGTGATGTGAAAACTTGAAGAATTTCCTTTAATCCTGAAGGAAGACTCAGGCACTGAATCTGGAATCACTTTTGGTGTAAAAGAAAAATTTCCTGTCCATAGAGGAAGAAATAATAATTTAAAGAATATGAGCAATAGGTAGACTTTTCAAACCTGACTTAAAACATTAAAGTACTATGGAAAATCCTGTAAGCTGTCATTAGAAACAATAAACACCACCACCATGTATTCTTTTTAGCCATACCCATCAGCTTTTATAATTGTGCGTTACCCAGGTATAGCCTGATATATTTATTAATAAGTTGCTGTTGTTCCTATCTTTCATGAAATAACTAAAGAATTTCAAGAATGAAGAATTACAGGCTGACAGTGAATACCTTTATTGGGGGGTTTAGATAAAGAAAATAATGTACCTGGCAAAGGTTTAAGTGATGTGTGAACAAGGGTAAAGGCTGCAAACTCTGCTGGCTGGGAGAAGGGAATGCTAAGGCTCTGGTTGACTTCCTGAGTTGTAATGAACTGAAGATTATTAATCCAGAACAGACGACCACTGTAGTACTCCACTGCACCCTGAGATATTTCTGAAGTACTCCAGGCTGCAAATTCTGTGATGATGGCATTACCACAACTGTTAAAACATGTACGAAATTAGCAAACTGAAAACACAGGTGTAGAGACAGCAAGCTTTATGCAATGTTTGATACTTCGATAACTTCCTTATCATTCAAATTCTTAATACTCATGTCGGAGGCAGGACAATGATTCAAAAAGTTTTCTTTAAGTTCTCTACAATAGAACACTTTTCAGAATGGCACACTGTAGTAGCACCTGCAAAACAAAGCCTTCATTCCCTTGATTTCATTAGAAAACAATTATAAAATGGCTTAATATTCTGATAAATGGATGTAGAAAATTATTTTGAAAAATCAGCCCACCTGCTCTCAGCAATTCCACTGAAACAGGGGAGTTTACTTCACAGCATGGGATTCATTCTACTTCATTAGAGCAGCTCCCCAGATTAATTTGACCCTGGTAGTTTCCTTGATAACCTTCCATTATTTATTAAATTCTATTAGCATTTTCCTCCACTGGCATCACTGGTGATTTAATCTGTCTTGTTACTTCTATGTCAAAACTTACAGGCCTTTTTTTGGTCCCAATTTATCTTCTGGGTAACAGATTAAATATGTTGTAAGAGGCATCATTTTGCCATCTCAGAAATGTCTTTCAGCTTAGACACATGCTATCCAAAACAAATTTGGAAAAGCTTTGACACGCCATCAGGTCCATTAGGATGGATTACTTCTAATCTCTCTATTCTGGCATGCCAGGGACAATGATTTATGACTGCCAATTGGTTCACAATGAAGCTGCATGTTCTAGCTAAAACTAATCAACATATTTTGATTCTTTAAATGTTTACCATTAATCGTAGCAAGTCTAAAATCAAGCAGAAAAATTAGCTGATTTCACACAAAGCCAGCCTGCAACATTATGAGCACATGTAAATACAGATACTGTTCAATTAAGTTTAAGACATTTAATGTGATGTTTGGGGGAGTGGGGAGGGAAGGCACTCTCCATATAAAAAGGAACAAAAATGCAGTTTCGCGAGCTACCACTCATCATGCACTTGGCACTTATAGAACAAATTACTGTTTTTCCCAAGGTCTTAGTATGTATTTGAGCTGAGCCATAAACATGGGTTTGGTCTGGTTTGTTTTTTAAACTTTGCCTTTGAGGAATAATGAAGCCATTTCATGCTCAGCATGACGAAGAGGAAAGCCTGCTGCATGCTGATTGCTCAGGTGAGAAAGTGGTGTCAGCTTGAGTGGTGTCAGTTCATCCATGCAAGATGAACAAGTTACAGCTCTAGGCGCTTGAAAACTGTCAGCTGTTGTAAATGCCAGGATGAAATAGACAATAAAGATTGATTATTTCCTAAAGCTAAGTCTAAAAATTGATAAGCATGACCTCAGTTCAGCTGAGCATCCATACTGTGTTTCTCTCACTGTAAAACCATGTCAACAACCATCTCACTGTGTAGTTTGCCATCAGCTAGGTGTGGTCATTAGCTCTTCTTTTGTTTATTGTTAAATTGTAACTAGGGTGTTCAGCATTGGACAAAATTTGTTTTTAAAGATTTTCACAAAAACTACAAAATACAGGCTTTCTTACCTCTGCTACACATTTACTTACCCCTCTTTGCAAAGAGAAACTCTGTATAGGTTTAGGCATAGACTATCTTGCACAAGCCAGTAAAGAAATCCGTAGGTGAGATCCAAAGTTAAACCAAACACCTAAGAAAAAAAGTCCAAATGGCAATTTGAACATGCCTTCACTTCTGAGGTAGAAGCCCTTAGGCATAACTGTTGTCTAGACAGCATCACGAGTAAGTCTTTGGCAAAAATAACATTACTACAATGAATGTTTACTTTAACACAAAAAGGAGTAGCACTAGAAAATAATCAGGTCCTCGGTGGCCACCTATTTATAGCAGCTGATGATTTTCTAGATAGCATTTTATGAGCATCTGTCACAGTGTTCATCCCTGAAGTATCTGAGTACTTCAGATATTATGGCAATAGTGTATCAAGTGATTAGTGAAACTAACTATCAAAACTTCCAGAACACCTCTGGTATTTTAATATTCTTTGTCAGAAACAGGTGGTTGATATCCAGTCTGAAAGTCAGAATCATTTTATGAAAGAAGTATTTCAGATATTTTGTCTTTGTTTTCTAGCTTTGATTTTATGCATCGAATATTTAACATGTTGCATTTTTTTATGGAAAATACATGCAAAATTTTTATTTATGTATTTGGTTAAACAGGAAATTCAATTATTTACATTTTGGTAAATCATTTATTATTAAATAAAGGGTCAGGGGAGGAAATTAAACAATCTTCCTGTTCATTACTGCAATATTTCATCTTCATCTAAACTAGGTGCAAGATTTTTTGTTTATTTTTAATAGGATCTAATATTCAAAATAAAACTTTCTTGCTTTTGGAGTAAACAACAGATTCAATACCATATGCAAAAATAATAGAAATCAGCTAATAATCTGCTCTATGAGTAACAAAGAATTTGCTTCCACAAATTAGTCTGCTAAATGTTATCGAGGTCAGTCTATGTCATGTCATTAGCACAGCTTACAAGTTATTAGGGGCCTCTCTGAACATGTTTTCCAGCAGCTCTCAAACTTCTCGTCTAAACACTAGTTGTAGCTATTCTTTTAGAAGCTTAATATTCCATTATGGATGTAAGTGGAGCAGCCTTTTCGGTTTTTTAACTCTTCATTAATAAACTGCAGAAGATGATGACAGGAAAGCAAATGCCATATCACTTAGTTGTCTGTTGGTCCTTATGTAATCACATTCTTGACATGTTTCTGTTGACATTGTGTGTCAGAAAATCAAGGTTTGAATGATTGCTCCTGTAGGTTTTCCTGCTAAAAATATCTGTATGTATGTGCCTGAGTGCATATTTAATCAAGATTGTTATATTTTACCCCATTTACCTATTCTCCCTCCCATGCTCAACACCACATTACATCTTCCTGAATCTACCTTGCTTTTTTAAACATTTGGACCTTCTTTTCTTGCCCCACTTTTTTTCTGCAATTATTACATTTTCCCATAGACATACCCATCTTATTTCTCCTGGTCTCTGCATCCCCATTAATAAAAGGCAAATAAATACTTGTACTATTCATATTCAGGCATTAGGCAGTAATTTAACACCTCCCTTTCGTTATGCTTCAAAAATAGACAAACTTTTTCCATTTCAATGGAGGTATTAGTCTCTGGACACAATATGTAGTTGTGATCGTGCAATGTAACTCTACATCATAAGACACAACATAAATTTAGCTACTTGAAATACACCTTGACTAGAAATATTGAGGCCACACTTAGAAGGTCCTGGCCCCTCCCGCATACAACACATTTTGCTGCTCCCCTGTAAATTACTTTTGTCCCAGGTATATCATACAGTGCAAACAACTTACTAAGTGCTTTGGAAATTCATGACAGATCCTAAGATGGAATAAATCAGAGTAGCTCTGCCAAAATCAATCAAGCTATGCCAATACACACCAGATAAGCTAAACAACTGACGAAAATAAAATAATTGAATAATTGTCATTAAAGGATCTAGTTTCTCCCAAAGAAATTAGACTTTCAATGCTCTGCCTTCATATTTGTTTAGGAAACCTGTCATCTCCATAGTAGACCCTTCTATTCCTATCACTCAGATTTCAAGCTAAAAGGAGATACAGCTATATACTGCTGAAGATCCTGTACTGACCAGCTGAACAGCAATTCTTTATTTGAAGAACAGCTAGTAAATACCGGTAAGAACCAGTTATGTAGAGAACATGCTCTAACTGTTGGATAACAGCAATTAACCGTTACGTCTGTGTTTTAATATTGAGGTAAGAGTTACTCTTTTCAGGATAATGGACTCCATTGTGCAGGGAAGATACATATTACTACTTCTGCAAACATGTATTTGTATCTTCATATGGGATAATAATGACCAGATTGATAATTCCACCATTAATGAATGTTGTACTGCCCTTTTATTCCTGATGGGTTTATTCTGGGTTTTATTTTAATAAACAAACACCTGTCAGCTATAACTGGTCACTTCTCAATCTAGACATTTTTACTTGGCTTTTTTCCTGTACACATCACGGCAGGAGGCTGAGTTCAGGAAATCAGTGCATAGATTAGGGGCAGCACAGAAGCAGGAGAGGAGACGTTTGTTTGTAGGAGGTGTGAATAAGTGGATGGTTGAAGGCTGATATCACTGACATAGAGAAAGGTGCAGAAAAAAAATGACAGAAGCAGACAAGCAGTCTTATTGCTGCCAAGGTTCTTGAAAACAAGAACAAGAAATTTAAGGTTAGCATGAGGCAATTCAGAGAAACAGGTAGTGAATCAAAAGAGAAGGGCAAGGAAGGTGACATTCACCACTTAGAATAAACTGCAAATTGTCAATCCTTTGCAGCAGATCACCCAGAAGACCCGTGATAAGTGTAAGTGTGCTGTTGAGCTTGGACAGCATATATCTTCTCATGAAGACAGTCCACATCAGCCAGCTTCCGTGGAGAGGTGTGGAATATACAGTGACCCTCTGCAGCACAGACATTTCTCGCTACATGTGACAAAAGTTTTTCAGTTCTTCTGTATTTACATTTACAAGTATAGCTGGTGCCACACCAGAACCAGCTTTCCCTCTCCTCCCCAAACCCTCATGAATGTAACAGGGACCTGTGAGATCAGCTGGCGTTTCTAAATGTTAATCATCTTTCAGAGACTAAGCCAGGCCTGTTTGTTGTTGTTTCGGTTGTTTTAGAATCAGAGAAATACCAGCTTCATTTCCTTTGGGAAAGGAAATTGAAATGTTCTGGGGAATGGCACAAAGCTAAGCAAGAGACGTAGATCTCTCAAATTTAGAAAGGATCTTTAATAGAGAACCCGTCTTCAGGTAAAATGGAAGCACAAATTGTAAGACAGATGGAATTTTTAAAAAGGCTTCTTTAGCAAGAGCTGTGTTTTAAAGAAAGCTGTTGCAGCAGTAATATATCTAAGTTAGCCTCTTCTATGACAGTCAGCTTGGGAGAGAAGGTAAAACCCCACACAGGCAGTGGTTTGAAGTGGGGAGCATTCATCTTTTCTTTGAGAGAAAGCACTTAAGTAGATGGGCGGTCCCTCAGCCTGACTGGCTCAGGACACAGCCTGGGAAAGGTTCAAAGGTTCATCAAACCTGATGTGCTTCACTGGGTCTGCAGTCCCAATCCCACTGACTCCGAGTCCTCCAGTCCCCGTTATAGCAGTAAGGGGTTTTCTTGCCAGGGAACTGGGTCATCCATCACTTTTCTCCCAGCTACGTGAGGAGGCGAAGGGAGGGGAGGGGAGGAAGCAAGCACAAGAATGGCACCAGTTGCCAGTCCTTGTCTTTCATCAGCACAGGCAAAGGCTGTTTCTGCAGCAGCACCTCTGCAGCCTGAAGTGCCACTCTGGTGTCCCTGACAAGTGTTTAGCCCCAAAACTGGCTCTGTCAGGACCTGTGAGGTGGAGAACATCACAGAGGAAGCAGGATGCTATGGACCTCCAGTTCCATATTTTGATGGGAAAGCCAGAACTGACTCCTAGACTTCAGCCATTTGGAAAAAGCAAGTACCTTTCACATATGGGAAGGAGCAGCATTACAACTATAAGGACATCTTTAATGTCACAGTTTTTTGCAAGGGTCTGACTTTAGAATTACAGGCCAGAATTTCAGTACAGCTATTACATGATTTAATTCTTACTCTGTTCTCAAAATCATATAGCAAGAGTGGCATGTTATTTTTCTGGTCATAATATGGTGATATTGACAACCATGAACACTGACTATATTCAAGAGATCTAACTACTAAAACACAACCTCAATTAAAAAAAATAAAAATAAAAATCAGTCACCTGTTTACCAGAAAACGGTAGCTGCTCTTGTAACATCAGATACTCCTCTCCATTCAGTCTTGCGCTCTCCACTGAATACATTGTGGTCCAGTATAAATAGCCATTTAGAGAATCCACTACTAGATTCTTCACTAGGAACACAACATGAGCCACAACATCCATATGGCCTGCCAGTAGTGATTTTCTGTAGATCTAGGGACAAAAGAATTGCTTTTAGCATCACACCTAAATCATCAGCCATGATCTATTGAGTATACATAAGTGACTTTTCCGCAGCTGTTTAGCAGAAGCTTATGCAAGCCTTAGGCTTTCAAAGCCTGAACCTTTTGCATTCAGAGTGTAAGGATGAAGAATAAAGCAAAATTATTAGTTAGTGTTTGCCAGAAAGCAACAAAAGAAAAAGCTGAAGTGTCTCTTCCCCTTTGCTTTCCCAATTTTGGCAGCCTTCTGTCTGACAGAGTTTCTCACCCACTTCATATTCACTATTCACAAGTGTAAATGAGGGTGCAAGGCAGTGTGAAATCTGGCCTTCTAGCTCCAGTTTTTAAAACAGCTTCTGACTTTGCACTTACAAGAAATGAAAGGCATAATTTGACAGCACTGCATAAATTAGCACTGCAATTTTGAAGTCAGATACCTTTTAAATAATTCACATGTCAATGTTCCTGATATGAAAATGTACAAAGTGCAATTGTAATTATTTCTTATCTGCAGTGATCTGCAAAATATCACAGTACAGAGGCCATTCTTGAAAACCTCTGTGTAAACAAATCATGTCAAATTTGCTGCGTATACAAGGATTAAAATAAAGTCTATCTACTTCTTAGCTGAGCTCAACTTGGCAGCCTCCATTTTCACTATCTTCACTTATTTTTACAATGTTGAATCCAACAAAACTGTTGTTAGCATGTTTGATTTGACTGTTTTGCACCTGGAGTTCAGTATCCTGCAATAGTGAATATTAGTGAACATTTTACCCCAAACTTTTGTATAACTCTGGAAAATCACACAAGGAAAGAAAGGCCTTCTTGTTCTACACTATAATAGCAAAGGTCCAAATGCATCTCAGGTTGCAAGTTGTAAGTATTATCTTCCCAAATACTGTTTTACAGGCTTTCTTATTGACTTTACGGGGTTTGGGGTTTTTCCCTATGAAGAAGTGCAGCTACACCTACCGTATTTGCTTTGCCAGACCAGTACAAGCATTGACCCAACCAATCAAAGGCCAACACCCTTGCATTTCTGATGTCAGATACATAAGTATTCTCACTGGTACCCTCTCTTCCGTTCAATGACCAGGTCTGAACTTCCCCCATGGAATTAATCCAATAAAGAGTGTCATTATACCAGTCGAGGTCTTGAAGAAGAAAAGGGAAGATATTAAGCATTTCACAAACATGTAAATGAATAACCATATTTTTTTTAAAGAATAAAAAGTAGCCAGACACTTCAGGTTTTTAAAAATCAATGCAAATGAACAGTTAGGCCCAATTAACATTAAGACAGATACTTCCTAATAGGAATACAATGTACATATATAGTACATATATAGCCCTGATGATTATGTGTGTATGACATATATTGGGATGATGGAGGCACAACTATTTAGGTCAGAGGTGTGATTTTAGCTCTGTTGTAACTGTGATGATGTCAGTAGGGTTTCCCTAAGGATTAATTTGAGCCATGAAGTAGAACAAAGAGAATGGCCACAAAGCCTTGGATCAGTGAAACCTTCTCTGCACTGCACTGCATTCAAGTCTAGACTGCTGCAATGAAAGCTCTTGTCCCTCAGTTCTGTTGATGAAATTTATGGAGAGCTAATAAATGCCAACAAGTCTGTAGCAGCAGCATGCAGTTTATTTAGTATTTACCTGAAATATTTCTTATATGAGGATAGAGGAGTTCTCCTGGCCCGTAGCTATCCAGCCGCTGCTTCCAGAGACCTTCAGCTCCCACTGCCAACATATACGGTTCTTCTTCAGCTGATAAAGAAAGAAAACTGCAGTTGTGCACACCAACAAGCAGTTGATGTATAATACTTGTATTTCAATATCAGGGGTTCCTGTTTCTGGAAAGTTATAGAAACACAGTTAAAACTGCCCCTGCCCTGAGGAATAATGGACAAAGAAGAAAGGCATGAAAATATCATAATTTGAGAAACTCAGAGATTCAGGGCAGGTTTAGATCCAGAACAATAAGGCAATTTGGAACCCTATTAGATGCCTAAACACTAGTGTGTTTGGTCCTGGCCTTACTGATGTCAGGCAAATGTGACCCTTAATCTAAAGTGCCAGTCCAGTACCTTAAGTTGAAAGCTATTTTCCCCTCAGACATAGGTTATTATGAGTGAATTAGGTTTCAAAAAACATTCCAAAAATCTACAAATGTCAGACATTGTGCACACATCCATTTCCCCCATTATCTATGCTAAAACCAAGAATTTTCAGCTTCTAGTGAGCCTGCACTTTCCCATAAACTGTCATTAACACCCAAGGCACTGCTCAAACTGCTTCATAGAAATTACTTTACAGAGCACAGGAAAGGAATAACACCTCTCATACCCATTTATTTGATACTGTATCAAATAATGTGTTTGATAGTGTATTTGCATCAGAAAAATGTGTATAAATAGTAATAATAAATACATAACATATAATACCATTGTTGTAGTTGAGAATCTTACTACTTTAAATAAAAGCAAATTTCCTTATCCTGTATCCTTTAGTGTTTCTAAGACAATCCTTTTTGTGTCCCTCATTTTGCAGTCTTTGTCCAGAGCCTGGGCCTCACCAAGTGGAAAGCTGTATGCATAACTCGTTCTTCATTTCTCCTGGGTGACTAAGCAATTCTTACCTTCTTCTAAAGTTGTGCCTCTAAATGACTCCGACCATGGCCCTTCACCAGCAGGAGACACAGCTCTGACTGACACTTCATATACTGTGAAGCTGGCCAGCTCCTTCACTGTAAACCTAGTGTCAGTAATGTTTGAGATAACCCATTCCTCCTCAGATGGATGCTGAGATGATATTTTCACATCATAGGTCCAGTTCTGCCAAGCAGATAGACCTGTGAGAGCAAACAATCACGTTCTTACAGAGTAGATGGCTGTTAACAAAGATACACATTCTTTGAGAAAACTGTACATTGCAGACTCATTTCAAAATTGCCAGTATTAGGGGAATTAGGAAAGATATAAATAAAAAATTTACACTTTGTGGCTCTGAGACCAACCAAGAATAGTGAAGAATGAAGTTGGAAGAACCAAAATTTTCCCCAACCAGGTAATTTTCTGCTATTTAAATACACATACACAGAGGCTAGAGACCGTACCACAGTCACTGATCAAAAGCCGTTACATCTCTGGCATGCATTTTCTGTGTGATATCAGCAACCAGTATTACTCCTACTTGGTATCGTACTCAAGATGGAGTCTTGCTTAAAATCCCTTGCAGATGACAAATGAGTTACCAATATAAACTTGTATTAACTTAGCCAGACAATTTAGTTATTTTACTGGCAAATCTTGGGTTAAATTTTTCAAACTGAGTTAATTCCACATCTTCCAGCAGGATCAGCTATTGAAGTCACCAAAGCCCAGCATCAGGAAAAGGGAAACCAGGAAGTTATTCCTCTAGAAAGAAAAGGACTGGACTTTCAGGAAGAAATGACTGAACTTACTGGTTCCAATAGTGTGTTCAGGTGGTGTCCAGCTGATCACAGCTTGGTCCAATCCAAATAGTGCCATGACAAGCCGAGGAGGAGTTGGTAAAGGAAAAGGCTGAGTTGATGCCCCGTAGAAAAGCAAGTTGCCAAATCCAAAGTACTCTGGATACGCCAGATTGCAATCCACAACATACTCATTGAAGCTAGAACTCCCCACTGGAGAGACCTCCTCATGGAAAACTGCTCGGCCATCTGTGACAGTAAATGTGTTATCCTCATAAACAAAGCTCTCCATGTCATTGAGTGGCACGTGTGATCGCAGCGTGTGAAATTCTGAACCATCAAGAAAACCTGACACAAAGGCCTTTTCTGTTTTGTTGAAGAAAATAAGTCTCTTAGATTGGAAGTTGATCATGAAGTCTCTCAGAGCGCTGGATTTCACTACTGGTGAAGCTGTGGAAGCAGTGCCAGGGAAGAGTGGAAGGTTTGCTCTGTATATGCCATCCTCCAGGAGAAAGAAAATATAGCTGGCCATGGAGCAAAATAGACCCAAGTAACTACAGCGCAAGAATTCTGTAGATGAGTCACAAACATCTTAACAGCTCAGAGATGTGCCTGTCTTTACAGAGACAATAGGAAAATGCTTTTGGTGCTATTAATATACATCCTGGGAGAATTAAGCACGTCATTTTTTACCTTCTGGGGATTTGGCTGGCAGATTATTGGAGAATATTCTTCCATAATACCTCAAGTGTTAAGCATGGACATTTAAAATGCATAGAGCTTCATATTCATAAAAGCAATGAATGTCTGAAAAACAAATTTCTGCACTGGCAATACTTTATCTCCTCTGCTAACACCCTAGGGAAGAAAATGCAGAAGACAACACTGCATGGTGTCACTGTTGTTCCAAAGGTTTTGTAGTTTGTTATTTGTTGCCAATTGCACTTTTGTTTTGGTAGGGGAAGAGTTTGAAACAGGAACCTAGATGACTAATGAAGTGAAGAAAATTAGAGAGGAGCTTTATAGCACCTTTGACACCAAGTGCTCGAAGGACGACACTTACCCATTATAGGGATCAGCTATAACCTTCCTAGGGGATGTCACATAAAGAGGAGTGATGTCTTCAGCTGCCGTGCAGTTCTCTAAATGGCAGACATGTATCTGAGGAATGAGAAGAAAAACTGGTGATGCATTCATAGGGCATTTGCTAATAAGCAAACAAGCTGACCCAAGATTCCTTCAGGGAAACCAGACAATGAAACACCTCTCTCACAATCCTATGTGCTTCCAGGCTCCTGAGTTGTCAGTCACCCGAGTATAACACTTGCTCAGTGTGGCAAGTATGAATGCATCCTTGACAGCTTACCCTGAAAGAGCTGTCTGTCAGTCATCCCCCTCTTCCTACCTCTAAGCTGGAGGGAAAAGCCTTATTTGGGGTTATAAGCAAACTGTGCTTTGAAAACGATCTAGCAGGGAAGGGAAAAGGGGGAAGGAAATGCTTTTCTGACCCTGGGAGCAGTACCTTGGGACTTCTCTCACCTGCAATGGATTCAGAAATCCCTGTCATCAGTCTGTTTGTCTACAGCTCATTTGTATCTTTTTCTCACTATTGCTTCTCCTGCTCCCTGTTCCCTGAGCAGTAAGCAAAAAATCAGACATGGCAAGAGGCTTGCCAAAAAAAAAAAAAAAAAGTCCCCCACTAACCATTATGGACAACTTTCTAGTCCTTTGTACATTAGAGGACTACAAAGGTACATGCAAAGTCTTGACCATTAGCATAACTGTTGTTTTATGAGTAGGGAATCAAGTGCATGGTTGCCATCTACATTTTTACTTCAAGTTGAAACAGTTGTAATTGGAGTTGTCATCACTGATATAAAACACTTCCCCTCATGAACATCTTTTTCCAATTATGAAGGGTGTTATAATCACTAACTAGTTATCTGACCACCTTCCTGAGGCAGAATAGGAACTGAACAGGCTAGATGGAGAACCAAGTAACAGAAACAAAGTTGCTTATATTGGTTATGAGGTGGGTGTGAGTCAATCTCAAAAACAAAACAGTTAAAACCAAAGCTTATTACGTCCTAAGGAGAAAAATAAGACAAGAACACAGAGTTCCATACAGCCTGTTTGTTTTAAATATTATCTGATATTCAAGCCTTTCTTCTTTTTTAAATCTCTGAAATGTGAATATTACTGAAGTAAAAAAATCTATTTCCATAATTATATTTTGTGCATGCATATCTATATATAAATCAGATTTTCTCATGTAAAATAAATCACAGTAATGGTTCAAAAGAAATAAGAAATTAATTAAGCCCTAGAGCGCTACCTTTTCATTCATGACGAAGTATATCCTCTGGTAAAGCCAGTCTACCGAGATGGATGTAATATTCCCCCAGCCAGCATAAAAGAGTGTTAGGTCAGATACATTGGACATATTTGCAGCTCCTTTCACCCAGATGGAATTCCCCTCAGAAAAATAGACAACTTGCTGATAAACATTCACAGAAATTCCTAAAAACAGAAAAACATGTGCACACAGATAATATAAGAACTAAGTTTCAGTTTTGCAGTTACTTTTTTTATTTGCCTTGAAAAGAAGTATTTTTCAACCTGCAACCCAACATCATTGGAGAAAAGTTAACTGGTTTTCTCCTCCACTTCTAGTCTTCTTTCAGATAATAGGGTAACTTTCCCATTTGCTATGTAAGTGACTTTATTATAGACAATTGCCCTTCAGAAAGGTAATCAGACAGAAAGAGGGTATATAACATGCAAACCAACTGACACTGATTGCCCCTCTCCAGGGCAAACAGATGCAATTTGCATCTCCTCACAAAGCACCATTCACTCTAATTCAAGCTAGACATTGTCTGTGCCATCCCTGTATTATCAAAGAGTATTTAGTCGGGGGCAACATTCATTCTCCGGCGTCTTTGTGGCTCTGTGAACTTCACTCTGTAGATAAACTCAGATTTCCACACTGTCTCCAAGGACCAAATACAGCACCAGTGTAGGTAAGAAACTTTAGAGTGGCAAGGAATTTGAGATAACATGGTTGTCCAGTGACTTATGCTACTAAACACCTTGCTACAGTGTTCTGTGCCCCAGAACTAGCTAACATACCCACATACTCTTCAGCCGGTATCTTTTGATACTTCATATTATTTAATTCTTAAGTTTGAACCACTTCCCCATATTCATTTTTAGAAAATACAGTCATTAATCATAGGTAAACATCTGCTTCAGCTTCATCTTACCTCACTTTAGATACCTACTATGTAAAAGTCGAGCTCTGAAGTAGCTGCTTAGATTCAGTGAAGAAAAGGTTACACTGGGAAGAACAATTCATCTTTTCCCAATGCCTGTCATTTCAAATAGGTCAAATCATGTCCTGAAAGTTCCTTTTTGTCCCCATTGCCTATAAAGGGAGGCTAGATACTGTCTCAGGCTAGGTGAGGTGCATTCTGTCCTTGGTGAATGGAGAAGTCTAAGTCGTGCTTGAGAGAAAAGGAGAGAGCCCGATCTGATTTTACCTGTAATGTTGTTGTGTATGATACCATTTTGCAGGCACTGGGCTGCTTCGAGGAACTGTTCTGTGTATCTCTTCCTTAAAGACTGGTTTCTGGATAGGAAGAGCCATGTTGCTTTTTCCTTAACTAACAAATGGAGAAATCCAGAATTAAGATGGAGGACTGCAGCACAGAGAAGAATGCTGCTAACTCGGATACATCATTAATAGACATGCATATACACACGCAGACACACACACATATATATATGTACGTATATATTTTTACACTAGCAATGACTGACTAAAACTTAAACTCTTTGTGAGCTGAAAGTAGACGGAGTTATTAATTACAGAGCCTTCTGGCTGCTCGCCCAGGGTGAGAACGCACCACATGAATTTCATACCATCCTTTCCTGTAACAGTAGTGAGTCCCTAGTAGGGGAAAGCAAGCCGGAGCAAATGAGGCCCTACAGACTTCCAAGGAAACGAAGGCACTAACACATCCATGTCACTCCAAGATCCAACGGAAGTGGGATATTTAACCCTGCTGGGCCTCTTTGAAAAGCCCCAACTAGAATATTGTCCCACAGCGCTGGGAAGAGCAAAGCAAGTACGTTTATTTCATATATTTCATCATGCTGACCAGTGATTATTTCAAGGAACAAGTAGTTTTCACAGATAAAGATGATAATGGGATAATATTATCTTCTTCAAAGTTGATAAATTTAAAATATGGTTATTTTTTTAATAAAGTCATGGATTTTAAAGTCAAGAAGAGCTTTGGTCACAAGCTGTCTTCATGCTTATACAGGCCCAAGTAACTTACATCAAAACCTCTGCAGCAAATCCATATCTTCCGACTGAGCTATGCATAGCTCTGGGAAAGATAGCTAGTCTTTCCTGTGAATCTCAGATCCCTGAAAATCTTGGACATCCCCTGCTGAATCCATTCACAAGGTAGTTACCTTCTTTTTAAAAAGTGGTGCATTATTTTGAGTCTGACTTTGGCTAATTTCAGTTTCCAAACAATCCTTCCTTTTTTTTTTTTCTTTTTTTTCTTTTTTTCTTTTTTTTTTTCTTTTTTTTTTTTTTTCTTTTTTTTTTCCCCATCTCTAGTTTAAACAGCTGTCTGCTGTCAGATATCATTTCCTCATATGGGTATCATGAGACTGTGATCGAATGCTGTCTTAATTCATTCCCGGATAATCTTAATAGATTGAGCTGTATGCATTTCTCACATGATGCGCACACCAGAAGTCATTTGGTTAATGACCTCTCCAGATCAGAGTACAAGAGGTCAATATCACTTCCTTATCTCTTTTCCAGTGACTTTTCTTGCAATTTAGCCCAGAGATAAGATTCTTTCCCAGACTCTTCTCAGGGCTCAGATCTACGCAGCTCAGTACCTGATGCAGTAACGCCATTTCTGAATGTAACACATGAGGAAGGGTTGCTCCTGCTTGTGTCAGCCCAGAGAGAAAGCGCGTGCCAGTGCAATTCACAGGAATCAACTGAGGTTTTACGTGGTGACTAGTAAGGGGAGGTGGGATGATTCCACACCCCCAGAAGGTGGGGTTTTGAGGGATAGGGGGTTTTGTTTGTTTTCTACCTTAAATTAATTGATTGGTAATTGGCTTGATTTAATGAACACAGTCAGATGTACCACTCTGGACATTTCACAAATGGCACAAATGTTTATGGCCCAGGGTCAGTCAACCCTAGAGCAAACCTCTGAGAGTCTCCAGATAAGGACATATCAGTGTGACTGAGCTATCACCAAACAAACAAACAAACAAACAAACAAACAAACAAAAAAAACCCCAAAACAAAACAAAAAAAAAAGAAAAGAAAAAAAAAAAAAGGTCATATTTTAATAAGTACCAGAGAAGCTATAAGCTCAATTTCTCCAACCAATAGCAGAAGACTGGTGATTCAGAGACAGACTTAAAGTTTTTGCTAAAGTTCAAGAGTTTCCAGGTGTTTGACAACTGGATTTCTTCAGGAGGAGGGGAGCATCCTTTGTTTTCTTTTCTAAAGATACATTTTGGTAACATTGATTTCATTTTCACTTGTGCTCTATCTCAACATGTACCATTCTCTGGCAATTAATAAATATTTCTGCAATTCTTTGAGTGATACCTACAGTGTATCATTACTTTCATTATTAATTAGTTAATATAGTAAAATAAATACAGCCATTAAAGAGCAACAAAAATTGATATGATTTCACATATTTGGCATGAGATAACAGGCTGTTTTGATAAAAGAGTTTCATATTAAGTATTTAACATTATTAGAAGAAATATATTTGTTTGTCAGCTATTAAAATCTCATCTAGAAAATGAAAGTATGTCCTCTCCATCTGCAACACAACTGAGGCCAAATTTGTTTGGGCTTACCAGCATGTCAGCTTATTACCATGCTGTGTAGCCCAGTAATGTCTACAGCTAAAGAACAGGACTGTTTCTGATATGCTATTGACTCCTCAGTGCACAACTCCTTGTCATGCACTGTTTACAGTCTAAATATTATTCTTTTCTGCCGGGTACACAGCAGCCCAGCGAGTGTGACTTTGTCCCCGGGAACAGACAGCGATAAGGACTCTGCTACTCTTGTACCTTTGGATTCTGGGGTTGTGATGTTGGCTTCGGCAGGGGGTCCAACACCAAACTCATTAACGGCCACAATCCTGAACCTATGGTAAACCAGAGACAGATTTTGATTTGCAGGTTTCTTTTGAAAGATTGCCTGAGAAACATTTTATCAAGTAGGGCAGCTGCCCTTTTAAATATAATGCTCTGGGAAATTTATAATAAAGATAAAACCAACAGAAACTGAATTTCGCAAAGGTGGGACAACAACAGAATCTTCTAAATTAAAATTCAAGATGGGGTTTCAGACTCAGAAGAGCAACTCAATTTCATTTTGAAGGAAGATCTGTATTTACCAGTGCAAGCAGAATGCAGGCCTTTGTGTTTAATAAAAAAGAAGGAATTACTCCAGATGCTTAAAGGACTGCTCTATCATTCCCTGAATATACTGAAAACATGCCACATAAGCTTAAAAAAAAAAAGACAAATGATGGCTAAGAAAATGCAGCCTGCTGGCCCTATATCAAATTGCTTTTCCTTCTTGTCCATCTGACTTCTACATAAGCAGCCAACTCATCTGGAATAACTCTGTTATCTCAAGGAAGGTACCCTTGTTTTTGGCAAGAATGTAAGTAAACAGCATAATTGTGCAGAAGTGGTACTTAGGCATACCATGTGCTATCTGGGCAAGAAGTGCTACAGCACACTTGGTCATGTTGGTTATCTTTTCTTTTCATACCTGTAAGTGTTGTTTGGGAAGGTGGAGTAGAACTGAAAGCTATGCCCTCTTGATGCTCTCCACAGTTCATGATTCTCACTGGTCAGGAGCAAGTTATACCCAATAATCAATCCATTGGGAAAAAGTGGTGGAGACCAACTGACTTCAACAGTGTTTGGACTTGAACTCTGAATATCTTTAATGACAGGAGCTGTCGCAGGAGCTGCAAGAGACAGAAATAACTGGGATGGCATTTAAGACATTAATTGTTTTTTTCTTGGTACATTTTTAGGTTTTACACCTGTTAATTCATTTACACTAATAAATATGATTAGAGACAGCATAAAATTTCATCAATGGTTGTTTTCAGTGTCCAGGAAAATATGCGTGTATTTCAGTCAAAAAGTTAACATGCATAATTATGCACAAAAGTATCCAATGTGCCCTCACAATTATGACCATATACTTTTCTGTGCATGTTTTTAAAACTAAAAGCAGGAAGCAGCCCTAAATCTTCTAGTTCAAATAAAAAGAGCTTGTAGTATTTTAGTTTGGTCTTCTGCAGCTGCTCAGCAGACAACATACACATCATTCTAAAGATTAAGCATCAATGTTTTCTGTGAATGAAACAACAAGGAAACCTAAATGCTTCTGATATGGTCCTGAAAGACGCAATTAATAGTGTGATTCGTTACCTCCAAAAGCATGTGTCTGGTAACTGGGACTCGATGGAGAATGGAGCTGCAGCTGAGATGTAATGATCCAAACTACTCGAAACACGTACTCTGTGAAGGCTTGAAGATCTTTAACTGTATATGAATTTTCAGATACTACCTAGATCAATGCACAGACACAATCATTTTTTTTTCTTCCTCCATCTGCAGTTACTATGTAGGGTGTTATCAGAGCAAAAGAGGTCTCATACAACAGCATACATATTTCAGGATATAAAAGTGCAGCATCCTAAGTTTAAATAAAAATAAATTCTGGGAGTTATTTTCACCACAGACTTTGATTTTCCATCCTTTCAGAACTTTTTCTCTTCTCTTTTCTTCAGAACGCACTGCCAAATCTAAACAATGAGTGGATGAATGGAAGGATGGATGCAATATAATAATAAAATTCAAGAATAAGGTAAAAATTCTAAAATAATAATGTATTATGGGCAATGTATTTTAAACTTTTGATACATATACTACAAGTTTAAGATCCAAAGGCTCCTAGCTACCCTAAAATATTTATGGTTTGAAGTCATCGTTGCCCATTATTTCACCAATGATTAATTCAGAAGAACTTCCTGCTCAGCAAATTATCTTTACCTTTGATTTGTGGCACCAACTTGCCATGCTCTGTAAATTGGTCCAATAGAGATGATGGCAAGATAACAAGTGTACAGTTGACGCAAAAGAATATAATATGAGAATAACCGTACTGAGTCAGAATAAAGGTCTGTCTAGCCAAGTATTGTGTCTTTGACAAGAACCAAAAAATATCTCTAGGGAAAGGTTAAAAAAAAAAAAAAGCCTGCAGTGATATTTCTCTCGAATACTCTCAGTCTTGGCATTTTATAAGCATGGCTCAACATGAAACAATGGCTATGTTTGCATTTAGTAGAACCCATTTTTTTCTTCCATTAGTTTGTCCAGTCACTTTTTGAACCCTATTTAGTAAATATTTAGGAGTTTAAGTTTAGTAATTTAACATACACATGTGCCAGGAGGCAGCTGAACATTTTAACTACACATTCTGCAAGAAAATACCTTCATTTGCTAATTTTGAACCTGCTGGTTTCCATCAAGGTCCCTAGTTCCTGTGTTGGTGAAAATAGAATTGTCCACTTCTCAGCTTCTCCATGCTACTCATGATTTTGTAAACGCCTTTTGTGTGCCTAACATATTATCCAATGCTTTTCTAAAATAAAGTGAAGAGCAGAGATGGCAAACACAACCAGTGACCTGAAAGTACACAAAGAATCCCAAAATATTTTACCAGTCTTAGCGAGCTGCTATAAAAAGATCAAGGAATCACTTAATTCAGCAGTAAATTACAGCCACTTCTGTTTCAAAATCTAGTCATTACTTTCTTTCCTCATGTAGTTTTTTATATGACTGCACTCTATTAATAAATTACCCTTTTTTTTCTCCAGTGAAACAAGACTGGATTATAAATTAAACCAAGAACCTATTTCCTTGCAAAGTAAAAGCGAGTGTCCTTCTATACCTCTGTGTACCTCCAGTCTCCAGGGAGCTGATTGAACTTCCACTGGATAATATATTTCACCCCAGAGATGTTAGCTGGTTTCCACCCTAATGTGACACTGTGGCTTTCAATGGTAGATGCAAATGGTGCTCCAGGCTTGTTCAAGTAGTCTGAGGGGAAAATACAACACAACAGTAAGAAAAAACCTTTCATGGCAATCTCTGGGTCTTAAGGGTAAAAGCCTATTACCCTGCACACCTGAAAGCTGTGAAGCCAATAAAAACACAGAAGAGAATATATTGGAAATGTTGCTAAGTAAATCACATGGCATCTTAAAGACAGTTTGATAAGTAAGCCTGAACTGGGCCATGCTCAATGCGAGCACATGTGACTACAACTCTGCACTTGAGTAAATGCACTTTTAGTTACAAGTACTTAGTAAAATTTTGCGGAATAGAAACCTAGAGAAGATATGGGAGACTTCTGAAGAGATTATCAAGGAGCCTGTTTCAATAGCACTGTATTGGCCCAATCGTTCCCAAGTAAGTTGCAGGAGCTTTTGACAATGATTTCAAGGTAGCAGACAGGTCACAACAAAGTATCATCTTAAACAGTTGAGATTTGGATTAAAAAACATGTCCATGAAAGGGAGGGAAAAGAGTTTTACTACAAGATAGAGTTAACTCCATTGTATTTGTTAAAAAAGAAGAGGAGTGGTAATTTTCTGATTAATAAAAATGCTCAAGACATTCCTATTTTTTTCAAAGAAATCCAGATAATAGAACAAGACTATACTCTTAAAACTGAATTTATCAGACTGTGAATCAGACACAGGACTCTATTCAGACTTACTCTGGGCTTCAGTTCCATATGCATCCTCTGCACAGCTACAGCCAAACTTACAGGAAATTGTCTGTGTAGGGTACAGAACTCACTGGTTAGTTTTGTGTAAAGGCAAACTTCCTCCCAGAATTATGCAGACACATTTTAAATACATACAAACCCTGTGGAAAACATTACATTCATTCTAAAAAATAGCAGTACCACAAACTCACTTCGACGAGCTTCCTGAGAGCCTTTTCATCAGTTCACTGGGCACTGAATTAGGGATTTCCTCCTTACACACTGTCTCTTTATGGAAAGCACAAATATGGGGCTACATTAAAGTTGGAAATAGACTTCAGTGACAACCATGGAGTCAGGAAAGAATGTTTTTTAACTGGTTAATGATATATGCCACATGCTGGGTTTCACCCTTTCCCGCTTCATGTCTTTCCTATGAATGAGGCACATTCTTAAAAATGTATTTCCAGTCAGTTTTCAAAATACTTCAAATTAGCAATTTGTCAGAGTGGCAATGTCTAATTCACACTTCCTGGTTAGCAGTTACTGCTTCTGGTACAGTCATGTCTACAAGCTGCAAGCAACAAACAACAGAGGACAGCGAGTTCTCCACACTTGCATCCTAAGAACAGAAAACTCCTAAGAGTTTTCAGATTAGATAGGGAACATAGACATAGTGTTACCCTGCTTTACAGGGGAGAATGTAAGAAGAGGTAGTAACATTTTCCAGGTGGATTTCTGTGGCTTAAAAATTACATGTAAGACTCTGTGCTTCTGAAAAGTGATGGTTTGGGCTTTTCTAGACAGCCATTTTATTTGGGCTCATTTTATTCTGCAAGTTCATCCGACCTATAAAATCTTGAAGTTTGCTTCATACAGCAGTCAACTTTCAAGTGATAATTAACCTTTAGATCATTCAGAAGCAATTCATTATGTTAAGTGAGCAAATTTTTTTAATTGCTCTTCCTATACTTCTAGGATATACACTTCCGGCACCCTACGGAAACCTGATAAGGCGTGTTATTTCAGACAACACAGATGCAGCTGAGACAGATTTAAAAACTTGCTTAGCAGTATATTCCTACATACATTAACTGACATCTAGGCATTCAGTGCCAAGTGCAAGCACTTAAAAAGTTTTTTCCAATGTTTTCATATTCAGAGAAATAAAATATTGCCAAGTGAATTACCAGGCAAAGATCCGGGTATTAGCAGACATCAGTTATCAACTGTACACTGGAGCTTTCATTTACAACCAAGTTTTGTTTAATTTGCAGGGAACAGTGTCCCCAGATCACACACTGATTCATAGTGCCTTCTGCTTCATTTAACACAGACATTTCTGACCATTTGGGGTTTGTCACGTTTTTCTTTCTTCTTCTGATTTTGTCCAAACCATAAATCCAATTTTTGATTGAGGTAAGAGGATTACTGAAGCTCCTAGAGTTAGAAATTTTGAGGGAAATTTGCCATCTGCTCTGCCTGAAAACAAGAAATCCTCATATCTTTTCCATAGATCAGCATTGCCCGTGTATGAGCCAGATTCTGCTGCCCTTTCTTGTGAATATTCCCACTGAATTCAGTGGCACTCCCCTGTTCCTAGGTGAGAGGTAATATCCAATTGGAGTAATACTACCAGCTTTCAGTCCCAAGATGTAGTCACAGGACGGATCTGAGCCAACACCAAAGGAAAAGTCACACTCTTACTACTCCTCCTTTCCCCTGCAGACTGCAATGCTTCTCTGCAGGCAGTGACCTGGTGCTCGCCTGACCATGCAGGGAGTCAAGTCAGCCAGTTGATCCAGCAGAAAAATAATCCTGCAAGAGCCCTTGCAGAGTTAGTGAATTTCACTGGCATATTGTGTGGCCAGACAAGAAAAAAAAACAACCAAAACCCCACACCAAAAAACCAACGACAACAAAAAAAAACCCCAAAACCCCAAACAACCAACCAAAAAAATCCAACCCACTAATTCTGTGTTTCTACAAAAGTAAGTTGATTACTACTTGGACTGTTCCTACCCTCCAAAGCCATCATTTAGCATACTTGTAAACCTTTGTCATGGTCACAACTTCACAGATTAAAAAGCATGAAAAAATCAATCCTTTCAAAGTTCCAGCTTGCCAATGCGTTTGTGTCCTACACAGGATTCCCTCCAACTCCTCCATCGCCTGCTTGAAGTGTGTTTCCCTCATCTGGGTACAACCTTCATACTGAGGCTTCAACAGCCCCACTTCTGGTTTCTACTTCTCACCAAGCTGGTGTCATACCAGCCTTAATAAGCATTCTCTCTGGTTCATCTTTGATGGCATTAATGTAAAACTGGTCAGAGCAAGACTCCTGTGAGAGCCTAGAAGATAGTTTAAACAGGTCTGTACTGCGTTCCATACTGGTGTGATTAGTCTGCTTTCTTTAAAGCAATATTCTATGCTACACAGCAGTTTTTAATGCAAACATGTCCTTAGCCACCATGCTGGAAAGAAAGGATTCAGGTACTTAACTTGTTCTTCACCTTCAGGGAGCACAAAACAATTAGACCTAGATTGATAAGTTTGTGTATTTACATTGTTTTTCTTAGCACTATATGGACATAGTCATCACTGAAATCATGATTTTTTTTATTGATCTGATACTGTTTAACTTACCTCACATGTTCTGGTGTATGTCTTGTTCTGCAAAGCAGCAAATTAATAAAATGTGAGCTTAGCATAAATATAATCACAGAGTATTTCAAACAGATAGTATCTATTAATTAGAAGTTTCTTACAGTGAAAGTACTCTACAAAACCTTGTCACTGGCAAATCATGAAAGCAGGAAAACCCACACTTGAAAAACCAGAAAGTCAACATTAAAATGATACCAAGGATGAATGAGCTTCAGGTGTTCAAGAGGTCCAGAAAAAGAGCAGTTTAAAAACTATCATGGTGGTTGTCCCAGACCAGTGCTAATTCTTATCCATCTGGTTTAGTAAAAGCAAGAAATCAATCTAGTAAGGACCATGTGCTTCATTTACCTCTGCATACAACTCTGAGACAGGCCCCAGTAGAGTAAAATCCTGAAAAGCACTAGTTCTTTCTCACTGCCTGAAAATCTGGGTGAGTGGTTGAGCTTAATGAACTGTAAAATGTCCCCATATTTTTACAAACACAATGAAAACTTTTGATGTTACAAGTAACTCCCATAGCAAGAATTATTAACTTCCCAAAAGAGAATTTATAAACGTACTGAAAGAAAATATGGACATGACATCTTTTCATAGAAACACTGCTCTGGTTAGGTTTTCCACATCTCCCACCGGATAAGGTACTTGATGGACTGGATACAAGTGCTACAGAGTCAAGGCTCAGGCAATACTCACACATTTCAGTGGGCAATTGATTTGCACTGTTGCATTCCAAAACTGACATCCCTGTGTGCACTGGAAAGACAGATAGTGGCTTTAAAAAGGACTTTGAAAGCACATTTTTAAAGAGAAGAGATAGTCCAGCACTAAGGGTGAGGACAATAGTTCGATTTCCAGCTACAGTAAAACATTCTGCATCACCAACTCACTTAGCTCCTTCATGCCCTGGTTCCTTAGCAATAAAATAGGCATTTACAGCACTTAAACTCTGTAACAAAAATATTAAATATACCAAAGACTATAAGTAGTCAGATACTACAATAAGGGAATTATGTTGTATTGTGCCCTTCTCAATGTAAAATCAAATACAGAGCAGAAGAAAAAATTAAATCATTCTTAGAGATTGCTTTGTGCAAAACAGTAGATGTTCAACTACCTGTTGAGCTCTAGTTGAGCTCTGTACTTTTACACCCTGGCATGTACAGAGAACATTAAAAGCACTGCAGGAGACTTGAGCAGACTGTGACCATCACCTGGGGAGAGTGCTCAGCTTTATACACGCCTTGGGAAAGGGCTGATGCACAGCTCCAGGGGCAGAAGGAGCCCTGGCTAAGACAGTCCACTTTCAGTCTTGCCCTGGGAATGAGTCTCCCAGCCAGCCGTGATGTGTGTGGCCAGTGTTCCCTCTCTCCCAAGTTTATTTTACCACTTGTTCTCTGTGGAGAAGTAACAGATATGCAGGAGAAGTAACACATATGCAGTGTGCAGCACAACTAAGTACAGTGGAAAGCCATTCCACGCAAGCTCCCTGCTCTCTGACAGGCAAGGCATTGGCTTTAAAACCATCATTTTTCAAAGATGTAATAAATATTAGGTGGTTTGGATTTGATATTGGACCTCACTTGTTTATTCTGTCCCATCCACTTCTTAATGGCCATGTACATTTTTCTTTTTAAAAGGAAGCTGGAAGGGAAAGATTTTGGAAGCAGGATACTCTGACATCAAGCATTACAAAGTCTCATGAAAAAAATAGTAAGATGTGATAACACTGAGCAAAGATACACAGTAACCCAAATAGGCAAGTCAACCTTGCTATGTATTGTCATGACAACACAGCCTTTTATGGTCCCAGCATCATAAATGACCCAGTCTCGCTCGATACCACGTGCTGAGGGGCTGATTCCCACTACTTTCTGTGGAAAATATTGATGACTGAATTCTCCACCACTGTTCAAAGAATATGTATAACTGACATCTTGAACTGCATTTGAAATCTGAACTAGGAGAGCATCAGCTAAAGTCCTCACAAGAATGTTGCTGTGGAAAGCTCATGTTAAGCTAAAGAGCCGCCACGATAAACACAACCATTTGAAGTCCTACAGAACTCTAAATTTTCAACAACCATCATTTTAAGTTTTCTCCCATCAAATCACTGAGAAAACAAAATAAACTCCTTTACCTACAGTACCAAGGTAATTGAATAAAACAGTCTTAATGATTTGCATTTTGGAGGGAATGCTAGTTTTGACTCATTTTCTCAAAAATGAGTGATTATGAATTTTGTAGATCACAAATGTGAACATAACTCACAGCAGAGATCCACACCCTTTACACATTGTCTTTAAACAAAAAAGATAGATGTATCTTTAATAATTTGAGCCAAATCTAAGCACACAACCTACTAACTTATGCCAGACAGGCAACTGTGTACATTTATGTGAAGTCTTTGACAATGTGACCATTGTATCTATTTTATTCAAATAGCAGGAACATAAAATGTCAGTAACTAACAAAGTAAACCATTACTCACTGCTCCTGTGATGTCACTAACATTGCAAAGGTTAGTAATTCCAGGTTCTCCTTCCTATAAGAGAAATACATACATTTTTACAGAGAGTCAAATGTTTTCCCAAAATTCTTTGATTGAAATATATTAAAGCACTGATTTCTTGTAAAACAGATTTTGACTAATGTTTCCTCATTTGAAGAAATTTATTGATGACACACAGTAGCTTCTTATTTGAGACTAACTGCAGAGTACCATCAAACAAAGACATTGGCAGAATCACTTGGTGTTAATTAAATTATCTCAGGTAGGAATTTGGCTCTCATCTCCTGACTCTGGTTCACTGAGTCAATAACAAATGCTTCATAAATACATTGAACATAAATGACAAAGCCAAGTGGCTTTGACCTCTTGGGAGCAGAAAGACTTTCCTTGAAGCTAAATGCCTTTTGTCTGGCCTCCTTTTGAAGGGGTTTTACGCAACCATATGGTGACCACCCTTCCTCTCCTGCCAAAAGTGCTCTGGAGCTAAGGTGCCTGTTTTTTCACATCATTGGAAGTGTGTAAAGCCAGTCACCGCCTGCGAAGTGTGAATGATTTGGGGATGTATCTAACAACCTCGGAGAAGCTGAACTTAGGTCTTAAGTTTTGTCCTGTAAACAGGTAAGAGCACCCTTAATAAAACAACTCTCAGGAAGACATTTTCGGCACACTGTGACAATAGTGAGAATCAAAGGTGTCACAAAGCAAATGTGAACACTGTAAGTAGACTGGAGGCGAAAAATAAGATTTACAGCTCTCAGACTCCAAAATTATATTTTTCTCATCTGAATCCCTTATACAATATGTTCAGTGAACATGAATGCTATTTTCCTGTCTTTCATAGATGAGAGGAAGAGCAACTTATTTCTTATTCTGAATTGATTTAAGTTTAAATCAAAGGATCCCCATTAAACTTATCATTGCATGATAGGCTTCCAGCAGGGAAGGCAATTAACTGTTTCACTGGTGCAGGAGTTAGAAATAGTTTTAAAGGAACTGTCAGACAAATGTATGAAATAAAATGGAGCATGTGATAGTCCCCTTCAGTAGGTTTCCACAGTTAGCCCCAAGGCACAAAATGTCCTTTTTACAGAGCAAAGGTACACGGTCTTCTAAACAACATCAACATTTCAGGCAAATAGAAACAAGGAGGTAACTCCTGAGAGCCTCCTGGAGAATTAGTGTTTGGATTTGAGAGGTTTTGCTTGTCTTCGTTGTGCATCAGTAGAAGGAAAAATAATAAATTCCATCAACTACTCAAAGGAACACTAAGAAAGCATAAGATTAAGGATTCAACCACTTTAATACTTAAAGAAATATCCATGATATAAAGCATAGATGATTTAAAAAAGAAGCTGAAACTAGTTCAGGATAATTGTGCAAGCCGCAGATACCCAGACAATTTCTTGTGAATTTACACTTTTCCTAGGTTTATATAATAAGTGTCACAGACTAGACAGAAACTGATAAGTAAAGTGAATAAACTGAAAGAATAAAAGTTTCTCTCCTCCACCTTCCAGAGTCTTCAGCATTTATAGTAATTTGAGGAGCTGTTGGCACATAAGTATATAAAAAAATATAAAACGAAAACCCACACAATCTGGTTAATGGGATTTCTTCCTTACTAGGTTCCACAAATTCAAATGTTAAACATTAGTTCTCAAATTCTACTTTTACTCAGATACATTCTTTTAAATTCTTTGAAAAAAGCTGATATATAATAGAAAATTCTTACAGTGCTAACAAAAAATTAAGTACAGCTTTTCAAAACTTACCAGGTTACTTGTACATAAGTTTTGACAATTTTTTGAGAAAGCACAGTACACTGCAGAAATCCATACACAGTAAAAAGCAGCAAGTCTTTTTAGCAGGAGATCCCACAGGCAAGCGTTCCTCATAACTTAAACAATTTCATCTAGATCAGTCTGATTCTTTCCTTGACTTGGCCATATGAACTCCTTTTAGTCTAGATGACGGAGAAGCGACTGTGAAATTTATGCATTTCAGTTTACTAGATATTTTTTAAATCCTTGTTTACACTCCGTTCCTTCAACAATTTTTCAGCTTCCTGGAGCACTTGTCTTGAAATTGCACAACATCTATTTCATAGTTTCTTATTAAACCACTGAAACAAAAGAGTTGACCAATGAAAGTCAGCGTATCTCCTTACATAAATATCATTAACGTAAAGAGGAAACTAAGTGCAATGCTTTTAATCAGGTGCTCCAAGCAACAGGAAAACAGGGAAAGAGTGAGAGAAAACTGGCTTAATCTTCATTTCTACTGTGATTAAGCTATTTCTCAATATTTTCAAATGTATACAACTATGAAAATGTGTTTGTGATGATTAACACCTTATTAGAATGCTACAGTTCATACCAGTCAGTACAAAAATGTTTATTAATTATCTATTTTAATGACTGTTTACACATGTTCCATTTCTGCACCAAAATACCACTCAAACCAGACCCTGGATTGCCTTCTGATGCAACGTAGACGGAAACTAACCAGAGCCAACCTGCTAGGGTTCTCTACATGGGCGGGCACAATTGTACGAGCAAGTTTGTGCTCATATCATGGAAGAAAATTGAAGCTGAAGGATAAATTGTGTATCTGATTTAAAAAGAAGTGAAAAGTCCTACATAAAGTCGGACACATTAAAGAGGTCAGTGGGAATTCAAGCTTAAGATACATCCATCTCTCAGTCTGTGGCACATCTCTGTCGTACAACAGAGCTATCCACAGAGTCACTCTCTGAACCGCACTAGGAAATCAATACAGCTTACATATATATACATGTATATAAACAAATGCTATGTCATTTTTATGCATATGTATTATGCATTATAAATAAAATATGCTATTTTATAAATAACATAGCATTTTGATGATCTATTTAAGCTGATACATCCTGTCATAGCTGCTTAAAGACGGGACCCGCTTTTCCACCACACCTTCCCAGTCCCATTCACTTGCCAAGCAAACATTTCTGCAGTCACGCAATAAACCAGGCTGAGAGTCTGGCTAACACTAACCCAGCAACAACAGAAGTGAATTGTTTAGCATTAACCTGGTGCTGTTTTCTCTGATTCAGGCTGCAGCGCAGTCCCGCATGCTGCTGTGCCTGTGCGTGGTAGGTGAAAGGAGCTAGAAGCACCGAGACAGGAGCAAAAGATAAGATGGGCTGAAGAGACCCAATGGGTATTGCCAAGCACATGGCTCGAAGGTGGCTGGAAGAAGGAAAGGCTTTGTGGAGCAGGCTCCTCCCTCTTCTTTTCTTCCACTTGTCCTGGGAAGCGTTTGGGGGTTTCCTTGTGCATTATCTCAGCCTCCTCATCACTACTCAAGGGAACTCCTAGATGAGAGTGAGACTCATCTAAGGTGAGCTTAGCTTTCAGCTAAGGGCTTTCAGCTACACAGGAGGGGGAGTTACTGCCCTTTTGCTTGTCACTTCTCCACTCCAGAAGGATGCTGCCCCCGCTCCAGCCCACCAGCAAAGCTGCTCAAGAGGGAACTCCTTAGCTCTAGCCAAAATAAGCCAGTTTAGTCTGGCTGCTTAAATAGTAGCTCTTTGCTAATCCAGCTCATGTCGGCTGAAGAAGCTTCGTCAGAGCTCACACGAGCAGCAAAACTGAAGAGGAATCTGGTGGCAGGCAGCTGTATGCTGCAATTTCTTCCTGAGGCAGAGCACTTTGTGCTTTGGATAGATCTTTAGGAGATTTAGGACTCTCAGGATTTGATCTCTAGGTCTATACCAGTAAATTAAATGTAACCACACCCATAACCTGGCAGGTGGCATAGGATAACTCAGATCCACACTTTAAAAATCACTCATACTCCAGGAGAGAATGGCCACAACTGAAACACCTACGAAAAATGGCCTCTAGCTTTTACTAACCCACTCCCCCGCCCCACCCCGGGGGTTCCTGCATATTATTTGGATCAAAACCAGCCAGGGATAACTCTAAGTTTAGCGGTTGATCTATATGGTCACTCAGGATTAGGAATGCTGTCTGGCATGGCTTTAAATTGCTAGTTTAGATGTAGCTCAGGTAAACAAAAGTGTCTAAGTTCAATCTTTAAAAAAAAAAAAAATGTTTAGGGGTGTATAGGGAGGAGCAGTGGGAGGGGAGAAGGAGGGATCAAGTTTAGATCCTGGTGAGGAATGTAATCAAGGTGCATCTGAAAGCCTGAAAAAGTCAGCAGCCACATAAACATGTTGGCATTTGGCTCTTAGGGCAAGGAAATTTGGCTGCTATCAAATACATGTAACTAAGCCTTGCTTTATAACTAGAAAGACTTGCAATTACTGATGCTGATAGTTCTCTAAGTGAGAATTTACACATTCGTACGTATGTAGTGCATACATACCTTGCACATATGGGCTCCAACCATTACTGCTATATAGATAGTTCACAAAACAATAAATTAAAAAAATTAGTCAAAAGAACAACTCTGTTTTCGAGGCAGAAATTTTTCTTAGACTCCCAACATTGTTTTCCACCAGGTGTCACTGTAACATCCCATAAACCAGGACCTTCAAAGAAAGAAGCACTGAACCGTCTCCTTTCTTGTTTATGTTCCTTCTAACACATTGGCCAAATACTAGCAGTCACCTCAGCCTTTGGATTTTTCACCTCACTTTTAAGAATTCTTCAGGAAGAGAGTATTTATGGGCTTTAGAAACCAAATTTTAAAAGGAGGGTTTGTAAAATCTGTAAATGATGGGGTGTGTGTTATTTTTAAGGACATGTCTTCCATAAAGCTGCATACTGGCACAGAACTAGGGATCCAAACTCTGTGAGAGATCATAAATAAATCTTGTCCTTTATATTATAGATCTACCTACAGAATATCACTGTCTTCATCCAAAGACCAGCACAGGGAGAGAAAATGTGAGGATCTGAAAGGGAGAAGACTGTGAATGAGGAGAAAAATAGCAGTGCAGTGAGTAACAGAGAAAAGCAGACTCTATTACAATTCCCTACCTGAACAGCAGTACATATCAGAGCACCTCACAAAATGTGGATTCATCTTTTAAACTCCTTTGAGAGCAATAGAAATATATAAGGGCAAATGATCAGCCCTCATAGTAATGAATATAGGCTATTATATCTTGAGGAGAAAAATGCACATTAGTACAGCTAGCAAGGCAACTAACATCTTCTTTATACCTGATATTATCATGATCAGTAAAGGCAAATCTTTCCTGTACGTGAGCATGCACATGTTTGTGCATATGTATACATTGATAGTATCGCATAAACAGACTAATGATCTAAGACACAGAGTTTTAGGGCTCCTATGCACTTAGAGCAGAAGGCTGAAATCATTGGCTCAAGGCAGGTTGGCAGCCTCCCCTACCATACACCCCAGTGCACAGGCACACGGTGTTACCCCTACAGCCAGAGGGATCAGTTGGAAAGAATCTCCTGGGCTGCCAAAGGCTATAACCCAACACATTAACATAAACTGATGCCAACTTCAGGTTATTTTCATGCTCCAGAGCAAAAGCTGTGAAATTTTGGGGCAGCTCCTCTCTGACCCAGTCCAGGAGCCATGCCATCATGCCTGCCCTGTGGCAGCAACCCCCATCAAAAAGGTATGCCAAGCAGCTCAAGGTAATACCCGCTCCTGCCATCTAATTTTAATCTGCTCCCACGTGCAAGTCAGGCACCTAAAATCTCATCAAATTAAGCACCTGACCACGCACCACCATTTAAACTCTTCTGTATGTAGTTTCACAAAATCACAGCATACACAGCAGTGGAAAGACCACAAAACCAGAAAAGGGGATGCCTGAGGAGGCAAGGAGGGGGACAACCAAAGGCCCCAAATATCTATGTCTAATCTGGACTGCTTGTGTCCAGTTACGTAGCACTAAAAATTCCTTGAAGTTAGACCACATTCATGAGTCCTGTCTTGGTGGGGGATGGGAGGGGGGAGTTGGAAAAGGTGAGAAAGGAGACACTAAATCCCCCAACCAGCCTACAGGGCAGAGCAATGAAAAGGAAAATCTCAGCTTTTACTTATCAGTTTCTAACCCCTTTGTCTTGTGGGGGTAGCCTTGAAAAGATATGCTGATGTGAAGCACTCACTAGTGGTGATGGATTTTCACTCTTTTCCCAAGATCAGATTATTCTCATTTTCCCTCCAGCAATGGGGCCTCATTAGCTTTTGAATTTCTCAGTAAAGTAAGTCAACAAGGACCTTAAGGGCAAAAAGCTTCCCTCCACTGCCCCTGCCTCCCTTCCCTTTTATTTGTTAGTGCAATTGCTAAGGCAGCTGTTTGTCTGGCAATAGCAGCCAGTCGGTCAGGGAGCGCTTTGCACAAACAGAGAGAAGGCCGTACAAGAGAAACCCCCTGGAGTCTGGCTCAAGATTTATATCTATCTCTGCAGATTAGAGAAGTGGGGTTGGGGAGGGGGAAGAAGCAGACTGTTAAAGTGGATCAAATTGGAAAGACAGTCATGCATGAGATATTTAGCTAAACCGGTCAGGAGACAGGGATTTGTTTCTATTGATCTGCAATAATGATGACTGGAGAAATGTCTCATTAAATGATGTACAATGATGGATTTCAGACTAGGAAATTTGAGCTGTGGAGATTAACAATAGCAAGGGATGTGAAAGCTAGGCCAGGATAGAAAATATAAGGAATGCTAAAGGGTAACAAGGATCTATAAATATGCTGCTAAAAATTTCAAATCTAAAAAAAAAACCAAAACCCGAAAAAAAACCCCTGTATCAGGGCTTACTAAACTACATTTGTGTAATCATCCTATATGACATCAGGGGAGAAAGAGAGCTAGCACAAAGTGACAATAAAAACCTTGCTGTTAAGTAAATATAGCTTGCACTGCTTTTTGCATTGCTTTAAAGAAGATAGGTTGGCAAGGTATTTGCAAAGCCCTGTAGTGATTTGCTCAACTGTATTATCTGTTAGGTATCTTCTGGTTGTTACTACTCAAATATGCAGTCTGAAATTTGAAGAAAACTAGATTTCAACATACACAACTAGCAGACAGGGCAGCAATGTAAGTTGAAAATGGCCGGATGCAGCATCTCTGAAGAGGACTGCATGGAAAAGATTTGCAAAGGTTTTTAGAGAGGAACAGAAGGAAAGAAGATTGCATACTGCAGAGGGAGTGACTTATCGCTCTGAGCATGTAGATCAGAGTATAAGAAGATATAAAGCCAAGATTAGGAGAAAAAGACAAAAGGAGCAGAAGTAGTAGTGTAGATTACATGATCTTTGTAGAGATCTTCAGAACAGTCAGATGCTCAGCCTGCATAAGCATCTCCCATAAAAGGCTTTACCTCTAACACCTCCTGGTTTCCATGGTATTCCAAAATACCTGAACATTTAATCTCCTAGTAGTTTCATAAAAAGAAATTGCTCATCCAGCAATCCAGAAGAGAGCCCATCTGCATGGAGTCTGTGACAGCCGGAGAAGCAACAGTGCCCACCATGTGGGGCAGGAGTTACCAGGGACTGGGTTTGACCATTTCAATCACCTGCTTGTGAAAATGTGTGGCTGGAGTGTTGTTCAGATACGTGTTGCTCACTAAACTTTCACTAAATATCTAGAGTTTCAGTCCCTCTCCCCCAAAAGTTTCTGTCCTCCTCTCCTTGGCTAAGCAGTGCCCCTGGGTACAGGCACTGCCATGGGTCCTCAGGAACAAGTAGCTCCCTTTCTGCACACAAGCAAGAGTCAAGCCGCTCGTTGTAGAAAAAAAAATATATTAATAATTTTAAACAAGTACTCTAAAATGCTTTTGAGCTTCCAACAGGCAAACACAGGCTTGTGGCAAACAGCTCGACATAGGTCTGATCTTTTCTTGTTTGAGGGACAGGGAAACATCCTAGGAAGACAACGGTTAGCTGGGACTACTGACCTGAGAAATCCTGGGGACGGTTACCCAGCACATCACTTCCACCTGCGTTAACAGGTGAAAAGGTAAATGCTGTGGGAAAGCCAACATTTTGTCTCAACTCACTGACGTGTGCCAACACCACAGGCACCCCAGTCAACTCTTAAGATTTTATCGTTTAAGGGTTTCAAACCCCCTTGGAGTACCAACAATCACCATGATTTAAGACGTGGCCTTTCCTCAGGAGGCATTTGTCACCCTGCTGGGCAAAGGAGAAGGCCTGAGCATGCCTCCACAGCCCCCAAATTCAGATCAAGCCCTGCCAAGAGATGGCTGGTGCTGAGCCCCATGACGGTGCACCTGCTTCCTGGCTCTGAGGACACCTGGGGCTTGGTCCTGTTGCCTAAACACAGGTCGCTGGTGCTGTTTTAGAATCATAGAATCATAGAATGGTTTGGGTTGGAAGGGACCTCAAAGACCAGCTAGTTCCAACCCCCCTGCCATGGGCAGGGACACCCTCCACTAGACCAGGTTGCCCAAAGCCCCATCCAACCTGGCCTTGAACACTAGGGTATCCCAGAGGTTCACTCAGGGCTGGAGGCATCTGGGCACCACAGCAGGCCGCCCCCCAGTGCAGGGCCTGGCAGACAGGGCCTGTCCCACCCCCACCAAGAGCAGGGCAGCCAGGGGCACCAGGGCAGCCCCAGCCCTGGGCATCCAGCACCTCCCTGGGGATGGGGAGGCTGGGACGCAGGCCCATGGCTCAGCGGGGCCTGCAGGCAGGCAGGGCCTGCAGGCAGGCAGGGCAGGGCTGTGGGAGCTGGAGACCAGCCCTGCTGCAGTGTTGCTGGGTGGGGGCTGATGGTCCCAGGGGTCTGACATGGGGTCCTGAGCTGTGGCCAGGGGGTGAACCCCTTGGGGCTGGGCAGGGACAGCGAGGGCCCCCTCAGGGTCCATGCAGGCAGGTGTCACCCCAGAGCAATGGGACCTTCTGGACCAGCAGCTGAGAGGCAGGGGGATCATCCGAGCATCCTGCAAAAGGCAGGAGGTACCTCTGTTTAGGCCACTGAACCAAGCCTGTCATCTCCATTGACCACAACAGCAGTCACTTGCATTTAGATGTATTGATTTTAAATTTATTACAATTCTTTAAAACAGCCCAAGTATTATCTGTTCCCAGCTGTGTGCACGCTGCCCCCCATGTTGGCACTGGCATGCTGTCAGACCCACAGCGGTTTGTTTGGGTGTTGAACCAGCTTTTCCTTTTCCTTGGCTGAGGAAGTTTCCTGACAGCTGAGGGAAGTTTCCTTCCTGAGGAAGTTTTCTTCACCGAGAAGGCAGATGTCAGAGCAAGGAGGGGGGAGTGCATGCAGAGCTACACCCGATCACTAGTGGTGAGGTTGCACACCAAGGCTGAGTGGATTTATCGCTCTGTGAAAGAGAGCAGCCCTGACATTTTACCTGCCCTTTCCCTCCCACCATGTTCCCTAACCTCAGTTTCCCCTGCCCTGCCCTAGCAATGTGGGTCATTCCCCCTTGCACCAGCTCTGGTGTGGTTTTGATCCTCTACTAAGTTAATTCAGGTCCCCAACACAGCAGAAAGCCATTCACATTGTTGCCAAGGAAATGTTCTGCTGGCTCAGCAAGTTGAATTGGCTCTACACAACTTCAGGTGAGCACCTGGAAGAGGGGAAGTAAGGCCAAGGGACCCTTTGTCCCAGCTGGTTTGAACCTTCACTTTAACAGCTGCTATTGTTAACTAAATTTGGGTCTGAGGATACATCATTGTCCCTTAATAGAGAGAAGCCTGGGGAGCGGGTTTTGCTGCTCCTGATGTGTTTGAATGTGATCTTGCACAATGGAGCAGTGACCTCTCTCTGCATTATGATAATACATATAATAAGAGTTGGCCTTTAATTGTAAGCACATCTGGACTCCCAAAAGATTTGTGAAACAATGACATGCTTAAGCTGTAGTGACAAATATTACCTCAAGGTAAAGCAGGATAAGAGAAGAGAAGCATTAAACAAGGGATGTCTTACTGGTTCATATGTTTATGCTCCCAAGATTAAAGATATAAATTGGCTTATGAAAAGTATATTTTTTTCAATATTACTTATATGCAAACACAAGCACACACACACCTCTTCTAATGCTGAAAGCAGTCAGTGGAGCTCAAAGAAAAAAGGAATGCACTAGAAAGAGAAAATGTCTAGATCAAAACAGATGTAACATTTATTTTAAAACAACTCATACTGTATTCACTATTTCTGAGAAGACGCTTCTGTATTTCTTTCTTTCCCAGCAATGTTTGGGATATGGACTAAAATACACACCAGAGAAAGTCTATTCTGGGGGAAAAAAAAAAAAGCTAATGTACCCTTTTGCAGTAATCCACAGCAGAGACTGCAGAAGAGACTGTGTCCTTCAATCTCTGCAGACATTTGTGTTCATAATCCAGCGTACTGGTGGATACCCACCCTAATAGCAATTTAAGTGAAGGCTGAACAGCTGAGGTGCAGGCACGTGCTCTCTTCTGCTGCTCTGCAAGCCGCAGAAGTTGAGCAGAGCAGAGCGCTATGGGTACAGCAATATCTTGAAATGCCGCAGCAAGGTCCATCAGAACCTGGAAAGTAAGGGCCCCAAGGAGCACTCGGTGCTGCTGTCAGCACGGGCTCCCCCCAGTAACTTCAAGGTGCTTTAGATTAGGCCCACAAACTAAACTGAAGGCAGAGACTCTGCCCAAGCAGGACTGCTAAGTAGTAATGCTGCCTTTGGCAGAGTTTCCAGGTCCAGAAAGAGAGCCCAGGCACATACACTTTAATGTCTGTATGCCAATCAAAATAGTTTACTGGTTTTTGCACATGGTTCTCAGATAAAGATAATACATATGAGAAATTGTCTATATGTGTATTTCTGTAAGACCAGTAAAACAGAATAGTTATAAATATTTCTCTTGTGTAGCAACAAGTTAGCCTTCACTTGGTAGAATGTCTGTCTGCAAATGTTATCACTATTTTCTTACTGTGGTGTCTCTGTCATGCTGTTTATGTTTCTTTTGCTTTGATGTTTGCTATTTTATTACATTAATGTAATTCCACGGATCAAAACGACAAAAAAATTCCCCAGGACACTAATGTAGAAAAAGGAATATCGAGAAAAAATATTGGGTTTAAGATGCGAGGTAGTAAGTGAAGGTTCATGGTCTGCCATAGCCAGCCTCTGCGACCAGAGGAAACCAATGTGGGATGACCTACGTGTGCTCCAACAGTGGTTTGTAAACTGAGAGGAGGCTGAAAAGCAGCCGGGGTCCCTGCTCCTACGTGTTTAGAAGAGGTTGAGCTGGCAAATTGCGAAATCATAATTCACCACCTTGCCAGCGGTAGGAGTGGATAGTCTCACACAGGATATTTGACCAAAATTTTTCAATAGCTTTGCCTTTCTAGATCCCTAGTTATGAGGGCATATTGGTGGAATTGTGGGAGAGGGACCAGATAATACGATGAGAATGAATCAAAATCCATTTGATCTCTCTCTTTTCTAAGTAAAAGCTACAAAGTCAGTCAGAAAACAGTTCAACAGGGCTAACAGGAATCCTGATGGTTGATTAATATAGCATGCTCATTTTTTTTGAAACAGTAGATCAAATACCTAAAAATGCATAAATGCTACAGTACTCAAATGTAGACAGCAAAAGTCTGAGCCTGAAAGATTATGGTAACCCCTGAAAAGATGCTGAGTCCTTGTAATTCCCGGATGAGCAGGATGCTGCATGAGAAAGTCAGAAGCTGTGGGGACTCGGATTCTCTCTAGAGACAAGAGGTATGTGCTTCCACTGCGGGACTATACCAGGTAATTATTACCAGGGTTACTTTTACCCTGATTTGAGCAGCCATCAGCACTGCCTTAGCTGTGGCTGGCAGCACCAGCGGTGTGCTCACTGTTTGGGATTCTGGGTGTGCATCCTGCATCCCTTTCGTGCTGCACCAAGCTGAGACGCCCCACAGTGTCTCTTCTGTGAAGCTGCCCATTTCTCTGGGCACATGAGGAACTGTGGCTGAGTAGTGGGGATTGTTGCAGGGACTTTGGCCACACATGAGTATTCTCTGCCAGGGTTGGTCATGTCAGCTGAAGGTTTTCTTGTTCCTAGCTGCTCAGCGCTGTTCAACCACTGGAGGAATATCTTCAGATAAAGCCAGCTGGGTTCACTCAAACCTTTTAAGCTGCTGTGGACAAATGTGTATGAAACAGGTAAGAAAACACATCTACTGCAGAGCCCTTAGAGTGGGAACTCAACATGCCCAGGCAGCAAGAGCTAGAAATGAAGATTTGGCAGCAGAGCTGCTCACCCGGTGAAAGCCTGGTCCTGGCCCTAATGTCTGCCATCAGCAAGCACCCAGTGAATTCCTGGGCTGAATCCGCATAGGCAGTCAGCCCAATCCTGCCACTCTGCACCAAAACCACCACCATGCTCAAGGGAAAGAGGGCAAAACGCATCCGATTTTGGTATACAAATGCCATACTGGATATAGAGGAAACAATTAAAATATAGGCTGAATTTAAGTTTAGGAGGCAGACCTAACTAGGTCTCAACTACATGTATTGCATTTTGAAAAAGGCTTTTAAGACCATTTGTGAAACCCTGGGGCCAAGAACAACCAGCACATCTAGCATAACTAGGAATACAGTATCTTTAATGAAAAGGAGTAGACAGAAGGATGCCAAAAGTTCTTACTTTGGGAAGGAATATTTGAGAAATAATACTGTGGTACTTAAAGTTAGGTTTATGTGGACAGTATCAAAGTATTTTTATCAGAATTCTCAATTATTGATAATTTATTATGTTATGAGGAATGAATGTTTAAAACTGATTTGAGTGTTCACCTACCTGCTACATTTACTTTCTGTTATCCACTTATCTTTGACAAGGAACATAAGGTAGGCTCTAATTTTTTTTTTATTTCATCCACAGGCACAATAATGCATGGAATATTGTAATTAAAATGTGAGAAAATATTCACACTCAAGCCCGTATTTATTTTGCAATTATTTAAAAAGAGGCACAAAGGTCTTTACAAAGACAGATGATGTTTGATCAGGTTTTTTTTATTTAATAAATAGCCTGGCCTTAAAAGCAATTGACAGTGAACCCTCAAACTATATATACAGTTGTAATCCACAGCTGTGACAGTTATGAATTACAAGAATTTGACCTTGTGATTCATTGGTGTAATGCCCCAGTGCTGTGTCAAAAAGTTGCACAAGAAGCTTTTTCTCTGCACATAATGATTATTGCAGATTTATGACCCATGCTTCCACTATGCATAACTGGCTTTACTTCTGTGAAGCTTCTGAGGAGTTCAGACTTCCATAGGGCCCAAAGTGAGCACGAGGAGGGGGGAGGGAGCACAGTCCCCCACATCACTAATTACTAAATGAATAAGCATGATTCCCATCCCTCTCTCTTCAAAGAAATCAACTGAGGGGAAAGAAGGCCATCTCTGGACTTACTCTTCAACCCCTGAGGCTTTGTGGCTGAGTTCATATCACACCCTGCAAGAAAACTGCAATGTGGCAAGAACACTTGAAATTAGGAAGAAGGGCTAGATCTGATGTAAACTGGATTATTTCTATTAAATCAGGCAGTCACTCAGCTCACACTTGTACTTGCTTTCAGGTCTCTGAGCTCTTACTCATATAGCCAGGCTATAGTGATCAATAAAGCAGTATGTAACTGCCCTCTCTAGTATACATGAGAGTAAGTGCCACACTCACTATATTAGAAATGGGTAAACTCTGCTCACTTGCATTCACCTTCCATTACTCCACCCTTTTTTGGGAAGAATGTGACTAGACTGATTGCTGTCTTTGTTAAAAAGGCATGTGATTCAAATGTAATTGGTTATTCCTGGAAGTGACCACAGCATTGCTTCATATTTTGCACAATTAATTTCTTAGCTCCTACTTGGATGCAGCCTCGTAAACATGAGTAAATGATTAAGACTACTTGTTTCTCAACCCCCTTTAAAAAAAAAAAAAAGCTACAGTTAAAAATTACATACTACCTATGCATTAAGGGGGAAAAGCTGTATTCTTTTAAATGTATGAAGGCTAATACCTTACAGAAATTACAGAAACAGGAAAATTCGGTAAAACACCTATAAAAAGCAATGAGAGCTTTATCACTGACAAATTGATCAAGGATGCTGCCAAGTAGTCAGTTACAAAATAGTAGGCTCTGTTTTGACAAAGAGTGTCATGAATCTTTAGATCACAATATTTTTCAAGACAACCCTAAAACAATATGTTTAAATGAACAGGAACATTCTGCCCCATATTTCTTGACAGAATTTAAGATGGCAGCATGGCATGTCTGGTTGATTGTCTTCAAAATCTAGATGATTAGCAACTTTATTTCATTTTGCTTGAAAGTAAGACAAATTATGACCTAAGACTACCAAGCAGCTGTGAGAAACTGCAAAATATGTGGCAGTGGGACAAATGATTAGTCTTCAGCTTGATCTCATAATTACATCATAATAGGTGACATGATTGGATAGGTTACAGTAATTAAAGTGATGAAAAGTGCACATTCATCCCTTATATGGCCCTCATTAAGAGTTACACCCAACTGCTGCTGTTGTAGTGAATGAGGCTGCGTATCCTCTTTAGCATCCAATTATGCCATAGGCATCCCCTGCCAGGCTGGTAAGGGCCCTGCTACCGCTCCCGCCCAGACAAGACCTATCGTTCTCTGCTGCTGAAAATAAAAGACAAAAGTCTTGAAGCCTGCTGCACTTTGGTTTTCTCTCCCAGAGATTATTACCAAAATTTATTGCCTGCAATTTCTTCTTCCATGTTCTTAAGATCTAAGAATATTTCTGGTCTTTCCCCACAGGGGATTTTTGCTACCAGCGTAATTGCATAATGCCAGTATTATGGTTCCAACTCATCGTATGGGTGTGGGCAGTGACCTGTGCCAGTGCCAGTTAAACTGTTTCTTTTATCTGAAGGTTTGGGGTTTTTTTTTTCTGTTTGATTTTTGCCTCATGTTTCCCTTAAAGTAATGAAGCACTCAGTCATGATATCCTCTTAGTTACTTGCTCAGAACTACTTGAATAGTGGAAATGTTATTTTACTAACTCCTTCACTTCTGTGCATTTTCACACCTGGAGAGGGATGCTTACAGTAAGCAAGGATGGAGGTGGCTAACGGGAGCCTCACCAGAACCAAGGCTGGCTCTGACAAGAACTGAGTCCCACAGTCTGCTACAAATGGAGACCTTTTTTGCAGTAGTAGTTAGGTGAATATTCAGAAGCCCAGAGGAGTCCTGGAGGTCAGTCCATCTCCAGCTGGTTTAATGGTATGCAGACCTTAATACAGAGTGGTGTTATACAGGCTGAAATATCTTCACTGCTCTGTGGACATGGCCTTAGCCTTCCAATGATACAAACACAGTGCAGTGTACTGTGTCCATTAAAAACTCTACATATACAGAATAATTCAGGTGTATCTGAAGGAACTTGCTAGACTTTCTAAGCCATGCCACAGCCTTGCAACATCAGTGACTATGCTGTAGCCTAACCATTTTTAACAAGGAAGGCTTCTCGCATATCATGTGCAAATGTTGAATCTAGACACTTCTTAGGCTTTTACTTTATATTTTTCATTTTCTGATTTTTTATACAACTACCACATACACTTCTGGCAGAACGCAGTACCTCAATACACAGCGATCAGCAACCAGGGCATTTTGTTCCCAGCTTTATCTTGTAAATCCATTATACTATTTGCTTTGCACCAATGAAAATGCAAAACCTGGCCCATGCATAAAGACCGTTAAAAGACCTCTCAATCTGCAAGCTATCTTTCTGCGAAATGATGAGATTAACATACCTCTCAATGTCTAGAATTGTTCTTGAGCTTTGTGATTTGTGACCTTGGGTCTTCTCCACTTCATTGTGTGATTCCTCCCCCTTCTTCTACACAGTCAGCAAAGAAAGTGCTTACAGCTTCTGAAGAACAGGAACTTTCCTGTTAGCCACACAGAAGCAAGACTGCTCCAGTAAGATGAAACTTAAACTTCTTTGTAGAAATTAGGTTTTTGGCTTCCTTCCTCCCCACCCCCGAACAAATGTACTAAACAAGATGCTTTTGAGAGAAAGTATGTATACAGTGTCAACCTTGCAAGATAAGCTTAGGTAAACTCTTCAATGTGTTTTCCCTTCCTCCTCTGCCCCTTACTCCAGACAAACTACCAGCTTAACATCACACAAGGCATGCAAGGACTCATTGGATGCTTTAGGTCTGCTTAGAAGAAGCTCTTTCAGTGTGTGCTATATACAAGTATGTATCAGTATATAAGAAGTTAAATCCATGAAGCTATAGACTGTAGAAGTCTATAAATGAAACCTGAGTATGTCCCCACCATACTGACCAACCACCTTCTAAAGTGTTTTGAGCTGATTTTGTCTTGATGTCTCATCTTGCTGTTCATCCTGAGGTCAGACATCCATGGAGTAAAACCATAATTTCTCATTTGCAAGTGGCTGCACAGTAAAGGTATTCGTATAATGAGTACTAGATGAGATACGTTATCTAGTTGTAGGTGACTCAGTTAATATCATTAGGATTAAATACACAAAATACTCCTGACTGGTATGCTTGGAAAACTAACTGTAAAGAAAGGACACATGCTCATGCTAACTAGTAACCTGTCTACATCCCTGGTAGGGATTCACCCCCATGTGAATCCTGTCTCTTCCAAATTAAGTCAGGGTTAGTGACCAAAATCAGCTGCATTAAGCTGTCAGAAGTGGTCTGCCAGGGAGTTTTCATGTTGCGAAGCTCCTATTGTGTGACATCCCCACAAGTTATTCATCAGGCTCGATGTATGCCTTCTTTCTGAATTAATCTTTTGCCTTGACTCAAAGCCCTTTCCTTTAAAACTGTTTTTAATTCTCCTCCTTACAAAGGGAAATATGGAAAAGTACACAGGAACCAATGTAGCAATGTGACAGGGGTTACAGAAGTCCTTGAAAAACAGCTTTGAGAGCTATAGACTACTTCATTCATCTTAATGATTATTTAATCTTGGAAGCTGACAGTAAGTTCCTTGCCTACAGCATATTGAAAATTGACAGGGAGAGGGCATGATAAAGTAATATGAATTTAATAGCAAAATAAATAATAGAGAAGCTACTTCACTGATTGCGTTATTCATTATCCTGCTGAAGTCAATACGAAACCCATGCTTCCAACACCTTCTGGAAGAGGTGAAGTTTCCACCTGAACATTACAGACATTTGCAAGAGGAAACATGTGGCCTTGGACAAGCACCCAGCTCCTGCTGAGCCCAGGGCGGTGAGAAGGTTGAAAAGGCAGCCTTCCTGTACAGTAAACTCCTTCACCAATCGTGAAAGGAAAACAAATACCACTCCCAGATATTTTACAGCCCTAGTCTCAAGGGCATGACTTATCATTTTACTAGACATTGTTGGAATAAAAAAAACTGTGAGGGAATTATTCTCTAGCTATCTGTCCCAGAGGGCATTGCCAAGCCTCCAACGCCCAGGAGGAGAAGGCTTCCTTTCCCGGTGTCTGCCAACCCATCTTCCTCCTCCTTATTAGCCTCCTGAAGGTGTGTGGCAGGCAAAAACCATTTCGGCCTTCCAAGGCTGCTAACTTGCCTGTACCAACAACTACCAACCACCCAAGTTCTGCTGAGACCTCAGCACTAGCAAAATTATCTGCAAGCACCATGGCAGAGGTTTTTGCATATTAACTTGCCCAAGATCACCAGATACAGTTTATTGCAGCACTGCCTCCGTAACGTTACTTGGGATTGACTTGCAGGAGTTTTCTGCCAATATTTATCATGACCCTTAACAAATACAGCTAAAACCTATTATTAAAGAATATATTCTAGATCTCAGTTGATGGAATGCAAATGAGTGTAATTCCCAGTACCAACCCCTGTATGACTGACTGGTTTTGATTGCCCTCTGAAACTGATACAAAACAATGTATGCTATTATGTTGTTACATTGCTTTTCAATAATTGCAACTCTGTCACAAGTGATACATGTTTTGCAACATCTATATTAACCTATTTATTCATGTCCCTCATGTTTTCATTTATGTTGGGTCTCATTTGTAGGTTTTGAACCAGTATTTGGTATTGGAGAAGCTATTTTCTGTGACCACAATATTTTTACCAATTCTGTGTTCTTTTTAAATCCAGTCTTGAGGCTGTTGCAGAGTTTGACTTTTTCACCCCTTCCCCTCTGTAATCACCATCATTTGTATGGATTTTTTCTTGACAATCTCTGAGACAAATACAGCAACAGGCCACTTTTATTCACATGGACATACTGCTCTTTAAAAGTCTCTCAGCCTCCAGATTATTGAATCAGGTGACCCACCACAACCTCCTTCAGCCAGAAGGATGCCAGTGTTCACTGGTGAAGGTCCAGAGAGGATTAGTCTCACTGCTAAACTGCTGTGGTAACGAATGCTCTGCCTTACACTATGTCTAACGTTTTAGTCTAGATTTCAAACCCTCCTTTGCAAAGAAAGGTTAAGTCTCAACTGCTAAAAACCTGTGTTAAATACATATACCAACAATGCGATATAGTACGTACGTGTCTGGTCATGTCTGATCACATATGGTGTCTGAAAAGTTAAAAAGCAGATATTAACATTTACAAAACAAGAGCTCAATTAGAATAAAGATTTACTAAACAACTTTTCTAAAATGCTATAAAATCTAACAATTATCAGTTGTGTCTAGGACATGCAAGTTAATTACGTACTTCAGTTTAGCACAGTAGGGCAGTATTTCTGACCTGCCAGCAGTGTGAATCTACCTGCCTAATAGCAACCCATCCCAGAAAAGGCTGTACGGAGTCAGACAGGTTACTTTGAATTCTCTGGCATACTTTCAAAAGGCCAACCACTGGGGCCTGTTTAATGTGCGAGTCTCCTGCCGCTGCTGGCACTGCATGCTGTTTCCTTACCATGCACCTGCGTCCTCCCCTGTACCGCAGGTCTTCTCCAGAGCCGGGTAGCTGAGGACATCCCACCTGGACACATACCTGCCCACAGCATCCTTTAAAAAAATCCATAATTAATCAGCGTAGAACTTTAATGCACAAAAGCTTGCATGTGTTAAACTTGTATTTTGCACCGCTGTGCAGAGATACCACCCCAGGGGCAGGTTACGGGGATGGGGAGCCCCAGCACGACCCCAGCTCTGCTGCAGGGGCCGGACACTCCTGTTTGCCCTGTCCTGGTGCGCTCCCGGCGGCCCCACTCGTGTCAGCCCCCACGCAGGCACCCCACGGCGTCCCCGAGCACCCCACCGCGCCCCTTCTCCCTGCGGCAGCGCCGCCTGGGAATTAGCCTACAAACGGCACAATACTCCTGTTTGCTTAAAAATACGTATGTATGTACATGTGTGTAAATATATATATGCATATATATGGCCTGCCAACTTCGGGGCTCGCAGGCGACGCTCGGGGCTGCGCGGGTTTGGGGTAACCTCCCCTTCCGCAGCGGGAAGCCCCCCAGCCGTGGGGAGTCCCTCGGCCCCGGTGCAGCAACCCCTGAGCAGCGGCGGGTGGGAGAAGCAGCACCAGGGGAGGGGAGGGGAGGGGAGGGGAGGGGAGAAGCAGCACCAGGGGAGGGGAGGGGAGGGGAGGGGAGAAGAGGAGGGGGTGGCAGGGCCAAGCCAGCCCCTCGGTCCACGGCAGGAGGAGGAGATACCCCGCGCTGCAGCCCAATGGGAATAGTGGCGCTTCCCTTTCTCCCGCTTCCTTTCTCCACCCCCAGCCCCGGGCTGGGGAGGCGGGAGGCGGTAGCGCTGCAGCCCGGCCACCGGCTGGGCCAGAGGCAGCCCCGCACGGCCCCTTCTCCGCCTCCGCAGAAACACCTGCGGGGGGGAAGGATGCCGGGGGACGGCTGTCCCCGTTCGCGGGAGTGTGGGCTGGCGCCCGAGCCGCCCCGGCGAGGAGGAGGAGGAGGAGGAGGAAGAAGAGGAGAGGAAGAGAAAGGAGCAGGAGGGAAGTGGGGAAGTTGTGCCTTGCCCGCCCCGCCGAGAGCCCGAGGCATGGGCCCCGCCGGGGGGTCGCGGGCCGCCCCCTCGTTGCTGCTCTCGCTGCTGCTCGGAGCCTCGGCCCCGCTCTGGCTGCGGGCGGAGAAGCTGGGTGAGTCCGTGGGGCGGGCGGGGAGGGGGTCCAGCATTCACGGCCCCCCGGGGGGGTTCACCCCGCGCTGGTGGTGAGCCGTAGAGTGCTGGGAGGGGGTGTCCCCGCCGTCCTCGCCTCGTTGTTCCGCGGTAGCGCAGCCTGAGCTTCTCTCAGGGCTGTATATAGTTGTCCTGGTTAATCCTCGCCGGGTTTATCCCCGTGTCTGAGTAGCTGCGAGATTAAAGTGGTAAACGGCCTTACGGTAAATGTATACTACGGCTTTCTTAATCTTTCGTTAATTAGGACTGTTTTTTAAAAGTAAATAAGTGGAGAAAAGTGTCCGGCAAGTTGCAGGCAGGAGGCTGGGAGCGGCTCCGGCTGTTCCCGCTGCCACCGGGGCGCCCGGCTCCGCCCGTGCCTCATCAGCCCCGGCGGGAGCCCCGGGCGCGGCGGCCGGCGCTCCGCCACCGGCAGCACCTCCTCTGCTCCGGCCGGGGCCAGCAGCCCCTGTCCCACAGCCGGACACAGGCAGGTCTGCTCGCCTGCTGCCTCGCTGACAGAGACAAATGCCCTTACTCGTGCCGGGACAAAGTTTTGTAGGAATCTCAAGGGGATCTCGCAAGCCCTTTTGTGATACTGCAGTTTGCTAAAATGAGGGCCCAGGTACTATTCTCTTTACTCTGTGTTTTTATGCGGCTTACGGTTAAGCTTCCTGTGTAAATTACAAGTATAGCTGACTTCTACCGAGAAGTTGGAAGCTTTTGGCTGTGGCATTGCATGGCCTGATGCATCCATCTTAGAGTTCACTGACAGCTACTGGTAAAATAGTTAACACCGGACATTGAGCATCATCATGAGCTTGACAACGCATTCAGATAAACTAATAGTCCCCATATTAATGTTCCAACTTGGCTGCAAACGCCAGAACCCAGCGCTGTGCATGAATTAGCATTGCATCCAGGCTGTGGTACAAAGTACTTTGGCTCATTTATACCTGGTTTTCCCGTAACTTCCTATTACTGGAGATTTCTGGTATGGATCTCCACAGAAGGGAGAATGTGGTATGAGTTGTGTTGCCTTTCCACTTGCCAGCTTCATGCCAGCTTTGCTGTTCTGTCCTCAATATGTTTCCCTGTTTTGAGACTCCAACTTGATATGCTCCAGGAAACGCATATGTAGCAAAGAAAAAAATGTTCCCTTAGTCCCCTCTTTTCATCAGTGTTTTGGGTGTTTGTTTGTCTCCTCTTTCACCAACGTTTGTCTCACACATGTTGACATCAAGGAGAAAGTCATTTGGAGAGCCAATTAGAAATAGTAAGTTTGCTGGGATTTCCGGGGGTGTTAGTGCATACCCTTGCACTAAGCAGTAAGGATGAATCCTACTCCTTGTCTGTATTCCCAAATTAATTGGTAAAAGTACTTATGTTGCATTCATGTTAAAAATGTTTCTACTATCAAACTAACAGCATGGAAACACAAGAAATATTTTGCCTGGTTCTTTCTGGACCAAATGCAAATTTACAAGATAGTCTGTTCAGTGGCTAGAAAGCAGAAGGGATTCTGACCCCTGTCTTTCCTTTCTCCTCAGGGGCAGTTATTCTATTTGTTTATTGATACTGCCCTATAAATTAGGGGCTAAGTGTTCTAAAGTTGCACCAGTGGAGAAAGCAGATAAGGATAAGTGGATACCAACTTCCTGTTACACAAGCTTCTTGACTTGATTTAAAAGTTGTAATGGAGCACGAGAAGTGCCAGAGTGAACCAGGCTCCAGTTTCAGTTAATTCTGTATCTTGTCACCACTGGTGTCTCCCACCAGCTGGTTCAAAGAAAGATATTGGTTTAAAAATACTCATTTTTAAAAATAAAGTAGTACATTTTTCTGGCTTCTCATGAGCTGGCTGTGCAACCCGCTTTTTTTCATGACCAGCTCACCTTCCCCTTCAATTTTTCCTGAGGGGTGCTACAGAACAAGGATGAAGCTGCTGTTACAGCTTCTGTTCTATTACTTAAGTTCTAAATTAAGGAAAGGCTTCTTTTTTTCACTGTGGCTTGGCTACTTCATCACATGGCTCGTATCCGAGTGTGACTGTGCAGAGCCCAGGTGTCAGCTCTTTTTCTGCTCTTGAAAATAAGTTAAACGTGTGTGTTGTCCGAGAACATCTATGAAACATGGAATTTTGTTGTTCACAGAAGGTTGATAGGAAAGGCTGAGTGTTTAGGGAACTGATTTTAATTAAAACGTATTTATAAGCTTAGGTCTCACCTGGGGACAAATATCACATCTATGACTGTGTATGAGTAATAAATAGCTTTGGGATTTATAATACAAGGCTGCTCTTTTCCCTTTGTATTCTGCTGTATGCAGATCTTAACTTCTCTTGTGGTTTCAGTTGCCAGTTCTTTGCTGACCACTACAAAAAGTAACTTGTTCCCTACCTGCCAACCTCACACAGCCATGCCTCACCCCGTATCTCTTCTTAAAATCTCCTTCCAGCAGTTCAAACCCAGAAGGGAGGCAAACCTGAATGAGTTATCTTTCACTATTCTCTGGTTTTTCTTCTGTTCTCATTGAGCAAGACCTTGAACCATGTAATTATGGGCAGCAGAAATCAGAGTTGAATCTGAGTCTATCTTCTCAGAGTTTTGAGTCATCCTCTATTATGTTTCTGGCCAGTAGGACTTAAAACTGACCTGAGGGATGGTTGTTTTAGGAAGGTATAAGAGGAATAGGGATTTTACTCCATTAAGAGCAAGATTTAAGCCACTGCTCTTGCTGTAACTCATTTATTTTCATTTCAAATAAAGTGCAGCAATGAAAAAAGTCCATGTGGTATTTGCAGATTAGCATCCAAACGTGGACTTTACTTGCAGTAAAGTTCTGGGTCTGTTGACCGTTGCGCCCAATGCCCAGTTGGAAGAATTGATGGGCAGTAGACTTTTAAACATTTTGAGGAGAGGCTGTTATTTGATGTGACAACAGCATATGCAGTAATTATGAGAGATTATGCCTGTTCTCAGGGGCTTGTACAAAACCCGTACAGAAGAATATTGGTGTGATCGTGCTAATCCACTTTGCATGCCTATTTCCAGCAGTTTGAAATGCTGATAGAGATGAATCTTTCTTGTACCCTCCTCCCCCCCCCCCCCCCCCTTCCTCCAATTTCTGAATATAAGCGATTGGTAAATCTTCAGTTTGTTTGCATTTTGTCCTTATGTCTGCTTCCTTCCTTGGCTCCCTCTCTCTTGCCTTGTGAATGCTGACTAGAATCGCTAAAGAGGGAGGCAACAATTTTCCGGTTGCAGTTCATAAGCAATGCGTGTACCCACCACATGAAAACTGCAATGTTTTCAGTCGCGCAGACTTTGCTATAAATAGCTCCAAGCCCTTTATATGTACTTCTCTTTAGGTTATCAGGGGACATATTTCAAACAAAACCAGAGACAGGGAGGCCACTGGGAGTCTCACTGACAAAAAAGGGAGAAAAAGATGCCTTGGGAAAGTTGTTAGCTGCTCATGCATGTAACACGCGTGGCTGTTGAATCATATTTCATGTAAATTATTTGTTGATTTGCATATGCAAAAACACATTAATTCATATTTATCAAAACTGCATCACCTTTAGTCCACTTGAGCTACATGTGTGGCGCAGTAAAAATTAGTTTGAAAAACACCGACTTTGAGGGTGCTTACGCTACCATATAGCGATGCCTAAGGTACCTTCTCAAAGCCATTTTAGGTAGCAGAAGTAGTATAGTTTTGAAAGCCCATCTGAGCTAACACACCATGCCAAGAAGTGTGGTCCTGAGTGGTGGCAGGCACTGAAGTCCTCAGCATAGACATCGCTGTAGTTTGGGGCCGGCTGTATCGTATCAGATGCTCTCCTGTGGCATGTACTCATCAACACATGGGTTTGCACCATCTGCTAAGAATAAAACAAGCCAGATAAAATCAAAATAAAATCCTTCTGACTGGATTCAGTGGAATGGCATTAGATCCCAACTATCTGCAATAAAAAATGTTAATAGCAATGCATAAGAATGAGCACACAACTTCCCCAAAAGGTTTAATTAGCTTTACAACTGGGAGTAGAAAACTTCAAACTGGGACAATCTACTAGTGATGCTTAAATAAAAAAAGGATAGTGGCTTGACTAGTTTTAAGAGTATACAGATATCTTAATTTTTGCTTTCAGAATAAATTATGAATGATCTATTTAAACTGATTTTTGTCTGTGAAAATTGTGTGAGTGCTAAAGCCACATTTTTGAGGTTGGCTGGATGCTCGCACATGGAGAGGCTGCCAGTAGTTATGGTTAGGATTGTCGATCCTATAGAATTAAGCCTGGGAGCAGAGAGTGTTACGAGGAGGAAACATTTTGGTCTTTCATTCCCTCTCTCCCTGTCTCTTCTTTCGACAAAGCCAGGACCCGCTTCTCAGGAGTTTCCTTCCAAGACATGAAGACTTAGTTTGGTGGTGGTGGGACTTTCTCATCGTCCCTGAGCAGGATTCCCAGTCCCAGCACATCCTTACTCGTGATTTCCGTTTCCCTGATGGGACGGGGCTGCTGCCTGGTGGCAGGTCCATGCTGCTCCTCTGCGAGGCAGAGGGAAGGACAAGTGCACCCAGGCCAGGATCTCTTTACCCATCTCCAAAGAGCTTCAGTAAAGGTGTTTTCAAGCACTGTGAAGAGGGACAGGAGAAAAAATGGGGAAGGCAGAGCCAGGGCAAGGCTAGAAACACAGATCCAGCGCCTCCTACAAGGCCAGGATCTTCATTTTTATAATTATTATCACACATTTAGGCTTTATCTGCTACTGTGATTACAATAATGTTCATCAGGCATTTGGTAAAGCTCTGAAACGTTATTTCTTCCCTCAGCTGCTGCAGAAACCTTGTTTCCATCACAGTTTTAATCTGTGATGTTCAAGTTGCTGGCACTTCCACTACAAATTGTTCAACAGTATTGGATTTCAGTCTAACGCTTTGACATTAAAGTTGAAGTCATGTTGATGTCATCTTCCAGATGTTCATGTCTACTGAATAAAAATTGTGTTTATTTGTTTTATTTCAAATTACAAAAACACATGGGGAATTCTGGATGCGATCCCTCATGCTATACAAAGGCCTGTGTGTCCTGTCAGAAATCAAACAAAACTTTTCTTCATGGTGTAGTAAGGAGAGACCTCAAAACACTGGAAACGTAGGTGGGTTTCTTCACCCATCCAAACAGAATGGCTTTGTTACGTGCCTGAGCCTTGTTGTTGCAGCTGCGGTAACTGTGCAGAATGGAGACGTGTGGCCTCTGCCCAGAACCACTTGTATTTTCTCTGGTGCCACACCAGTTCTGTGTTGGCGGGTTGCTTTGACTTAAGTCAGCTATGCTTCATTTGTAAAATGAACTCATAATAGAAAAAGTCCAATTTTTTCATACCTGGAGAACAAAAATATTTTAACCTGTAAAATAAATTCAAGGATCCTGTGGGTCCCCCTCCACTGGGAGGCTTTGACAGCAAGGTCCATTGCTGGAGCTGTTCCCCTCCCTGTTGTCATAGCTTGCTCTCAAAGCCAGGGTTTGTCTTATCACATGTTTCTTGTGTCGGCATGGTACGGGGAAATTGAAGTTGAAATGCCTGGGAGCCACGGAGCTGAAGGCTTTAAAACAGAATTTCAACAGATAAGCTGTAATATGAAGTATTGTGCCACGTGCGATGAGTACTTGTTAACGTTTTCAAACCTACTTGCTGATCTATTAGTATTTTGTCACAGACAGAAGAGGCATAGTTAAACTCGCAGTCCTTAAAACAGATATTTGAGAACATGCTGATTTGCAAGAAGTGCTAATGCTTGTGCGTTGAAAATGAATCTGCTATTTTTTTAGATGAAATTCAGCCTCTGTGTTCTCTAGGTGGAAAGCAATATTGTATCAAAATAAATGGAGCAGTTATGCTGAGGTATTCACTCCTGAGATGAGTGAAAAAATGTCCAGATCTTTCTGCTGTATCCTGTTTCAAAATTTGAGAATGTGACTGTTTGATGTGACTGCTAATCAGAAAATCCAGTCAAATAAAATGAAATTATGGAGTTTCAGTATAAGTGGTATACACAGGGTGGCATAAAACATTCTCTTCTGCACTATTTTTCCAATCCATTTGAAAATACCTTTTATGCAGTCTCATATTAACATGTCACAGAAGACACAGCAATGATGCTGTGGATCATATACAGCGCCACAACCAACACTATGGTATTTAAAGAATAGTGTGGCTGCTTTCCTTTCTTTTAATTTTTTTCCTTTAATTTTAAATATCTTCCACAGCAGCTATATGTAACCATAACGAACCAGAGAGATCCCAAAATTTCCTGGTTTACGGAGCCTCTGAACGTGCTCTTCTGGTTAATAGCTTGATGAGTATCAGGCAGGCTGGTCGCGTGAGAATACTGAAAAAAGGCATTTCTTGTTTTCAGTGCTCCAGGTGAGAAGCCTGGTGTAGCTCTTTGACTGGATCTTCACCTTAGCTCAGTTTTTGCTTCCATTTCTACTGGAGTTGTAAGGAATCACTTGTTGTTAGATCACAATAACCACAGAGGAAATAGCTAGTTTCCTAGAAGTTAGGTTGACTGAGTCAAAAGGCAAACCAGAAAATTGCATCTTGCTAATAAATGGCAATTATTGTTTCTATCACAAACCAGTTAATTTTCTCTTGAGATATTTGTTCAGTTATACCTCGGGGATAAGGGGGAGTTTTGCACAATTTGCTTGGAGAAAAGTAGTGTGCTTTCTGCTGTCCTTTTTTTGCTAAGAAATCACCTATTCCATCTAGGCATACAGGCAAAAAAGGTGAATGTGTGATTTTTCAAGTAAGCCAGGACAGGTTTGATTTCAAGAAAAAAGACCACCCTTAATCATTGATAACTGTCAATCGTGCCTGACTTGTATCACACTAACAAGGGTATTACATGTTTAAAAAAGGAGGGTGGTGGTTTCGTTCTATCCTGTTCAGCCATTTCCTCTTTCCCAAATTAAAGCTGTTTTGAAATCTTGCCTTCCCACCTGCTACTGGAACTGGAACAGCTCTGCTTCAGCCTCTCCTTACCCTGATGTCTCTGAATTTCCTGTCCCTGTGGGTTTGTCAGTCCTTAGCACTGCTGTGAATATTCCTATTCCTGTGCAACCCAATATTCGAGTCTGGCCCTGAGCTTGTAGCATATGTTTCCCACACAGTCCAAATTCGCTGCTATATACTGTAAGTTAATCTCCAGTAAAGCACAGCGAAGAGAAAAACCTGGGAAAAAAACAGATGGAGAAAGTAGAGCAAACAATTTGCATATATATGATATGTCTCTCAGTTAAGATTAGCATTTCCTACTTTGCCTGAAAAGTCCTTAATAAAAACCCAACTGCGTGTTTGCCCCGAATCAGCAGAATCAGAGGCTTTGCCCTAAGGGCGTGACGTCCCCCCAGCGCAGGGGGAGCTCGGCACGGGCTGGGAGGGGGGCTCCATCTCCTCCTGCTGCGGGCCCACGTCCCTGCCACACCGCTGGGATGCTGTGGGCAGAGGGGCAGGGAAGAAACCCCTGGCCTTGGGATATTTATTCCCCGTAGCCTTTACAGCCCCGAAGCTTCACCAGGGTCCTGAGTTACTCTGCGGGGGTGGCTGGTGGAGGAGTGTGGCTGGCTTGCCATTTATTTACAGTCCATCAAGGTTCCTTCTGAGCGTGGAGTTACAAGTGCTTCGGCAATGAACTTCTCAGTATCTCCGCGCTTGAGGTGTGTAATGTGTATCTTAAAGTAGGTAGGTGTTTGTTAGAAAACAAAAAATCAACTTTTTTTTTGCAAAAAGCAGACCCAACACTTAAGATTCCTCTGAAATTTGCATAAATGTGTAGTTTCATTCTTGTTTCTGTTTCCAAAAACACACAGGCTAATAAAATACTGAGATGGTCAATCACAGCAATATGCCACCTCCATAAAAGAAAAGGACTGACAAATATTAAATGCAGTTATGCAGGGAACAAATAAATAAATAAAAAATTACAAATCTCTTTTGTTGCAGCAGTTAAAAAGGCATAGAAGTTTTCTCACACCCACAAGCTCGAGTGTGCTGTATTTAGAGTGCTGAAAAGCAAATTCCAGTGCTGAAACTCGCTTCTCTGGAGAACTACATTTGGGTATACTGCCTAAGTCCTGGAAGCAGTGACTAAAACATACTTATTTTTGACATGTACTCTGGTACTGTCTGTCTTTCACAGATTGTGATGGAACAAGACAGTGATCCTGAAAAGCAAAGGCAAACGTAGTTTGTTACTATTTGCATATTTAATAGAAGCAAAGGAAGAAAACTGTATGATGCTATTTCCTTTTTTGTGTAAACCTTGTCCCTTACGTGTGGCAGGATCTTGTTCTTTATGGAACGCAGCAACTTCTTAATCCTGTGTCCTCATAAATAATACATAGGAAAGGGAGTACCAGGCTGGGGCTGCCCTTCCCTCCTTTTGGCACTGTGATTTCTATGGTAATCTGAATTGTCTTGTCACGGAGGTCTCACGTGCAAATGTAGCCAGGTTAGGCTTTATCCAGACACAAGCCCCTAAGATGTGTACGCAGATGAGATGGTTGCTCTCCAGAGAGTTATTTGATTAAGCAGCAAAATTAATCAAGTCTTTATGGATACAGTGAAACTGGAAGAGTCTCAGTGCGCAAGTTTTGGTTCACGTTTGTGTTAGTTTAAGTAGGACTTACTGTATTACTTGTTAAGGTTGCAAACCTGAATGCTGAATGTACTGTTCCCCTTCCAGTGGGGATGGAAGAAGTTGCTCATGAGGAGATTTCTGCTTTCTTTTGACATTTTAGTAGCTAAATAAATAAAATCTCAGGTCTTGCTAGATTTTTGTCTTTGCAAACTTCTGCAAAGATGAGAGGTTTCTAGGGTAGAAAAAGCTGCCCAGGTTGGTTGTGGCAATCCTGCAAAGTCACTCCATGTAGGTCAGCACAGTTGGAAAGATTTCCCTGGGTACTGGCTTATGGCTGTGCCTGCAATTCCTAAAAAACTTTTTAACTTTGGAAAATGATAGAACAATTGTAAGCTACTTTGCTAGATAAGGCACTTAGAAAAAAATTCCCTGACAACCATTCTATACTTGATGCTGGTGATCCAGCTGGTTACCAGAATAACATCTTCAGTGTTTGAGGCAGAGCATCTCCTGAGGCTGGCTGCAGGGGACACCCTGAGGAAAGCCAGTCCCCAGCTGCAGCCCAAACAGCTGAGGGGCGATCGCAGCTGGGTGCGTGGTGGGAATTTGTGATTTATGGAACCACTGCAGAACCAATTGGCGATCATTTGCTGCTTTCTCATTCCTACTTTAAGAGGGACATTACAGTAAATAATGTCTGTGAAGAGGAGGGAAAAACATGCTGTGGTTTGTTTGACCTCCTCCTTTTGCATCCCTTTGAAGTTGGTAAGTAAATAATTTGGGCAATGAAATCAGCACTCCACAATGTTCCTTTATTTCTTCTGCTGCTCTACCTTCCTTTCCTGCTCTCGGCCCTCCTCCCAGCCACAGCTTGGTTATCTTGGGCAGCAAAATGGGTGTCTTGAGGAAATGCTGCAGCACAGGGGTTAAAATGTTTCCTGGGAACCTCATGGAGTCAAATTAAAAAGCAACTCAAAGAAAAAGTTTACACAATATTTATTTTTCCTTTTGTAGTAGGGCATACTGCTGAATGGGGGACTTCTTCCCTTGAAAAGATATTCATAATAATTTAAAGGCTATGGAAGATTGCAGTCACTGGTTTTCCAGATGAATTTAGGCTTGCCTTAATTTTCAGTGGTTTCGTTCATTATTTATAAAGAGTCTTTGCAGTATCCACAAAATATTGTGAAGAAAGTAAAGCTGGACTTCTGGAGAAAAAAAAAAAAAAGGAAAAAACCCCACCCTGCCATGGATTTATATACTTCTTTACAGGCGGGGCTTGGCCAGCTGCTCAGCTGATGTAAATGGCATCAGCCCAGAAATTGGTGGTTTGTGAAATCCCCAAATGCGTGGTCACCCCACCTCCACCCCCATGACTCCCGTGGCTCCGTCGGGGAGGCGGGTGGAGGACTGGGGGCACTCGCCTGCCCAGCGATGCCTCAGGCGTGATGTTGCCCTTCATTTTTGTTACCTGTTTGAGCACATTGCCAGGACAAGCACGGAGGTCTGACATCTTCATCGTTCTCTAGAGAAGTGACCAGTTTAGGTCCCGATGGCATGGTGGTGGTCTCTCTCTTCCATTATAATGGCGCAGTAAAGAGCTGATGCTCTTGGCCCAGATTTGTTGGCGGAGAGGTTAGAGGTGAAGTGCTTAACTCTGGATTTTACTCCATCACCTCAGCAGTGAAGGTACAAACCCCTTTGCGTCTGCAGTATGCACAGTTCTATTAGTGATGAAGGTCAGGGTAGCTGTATGGAAACCTAAAGTGTTGTCAGACCATGCCAGTGGATTTGGATGGCATCTAGCAAAAAACTTTGGTTTTTCCCTGGTCTTTTCCCCCATCCCACATGAGCAGGGAAGGCACAGGTTTCACCTGAAAGAGTTGATTTCTTTTTTAGATACTTATCTGTTCTTATACATAACTCGAATCTTCTTTCAAACACGGGCACGGAACTCCTTCTTGACTCAGTTATTATTGTATCTTTTAATAAGCTGGAGTTATTACTTCAGGGAAAGCAGTGTGGAAGACAAGACAAATCTCATTTCTGCTCATGGGGAATCTTGTCAGAGCTCACAAAGCCGTACCCTCAGTGGCGTTTTCTTCGCTTTGGCTGTGTCCATTTGCAGCTGTGGCTCTTCAGATTTTGGGCTGAATCCAAAATTTAGGTGCAAGACCTCAGTTTTCTGCTCTCTTCTCGCAAGGGAAGGAGGAGTGGGAAGGAAAAAGGACAGGCTGGCAACCCCCGCTGGCGCTACTCCCTGGTCTCTGGGTGGGGTACGGGGAGCACACCTTGTCCCAAGCACCGCCATGAAGGCAGGCATCCGAAGGGATGTCAAACTGGGAGAGAGGAGGCAGAGAGCGAAACGAGGTTATTTTGGAGGTCTTAATCCCGGTGGGAAGAGATCGACAGGCAAGGCAGGTAGCGGGAGTCTTTAGCCAGAGAGGCCGAGAGAGAAATGCTGGTCCCCAACAGGCCTCGTGCAGCGGGGTGGGAGAGGGCAGGGAGCTGCTGGCTGTGTGCGTGAGCACGCCTAGGTATAACACATATTTAGCATTGGAGCGAGTCCAAGTCCGTTATTAATTGCTTAGTTGAGGGTGAATCAGAAAGATGAAAAAAGCAGTTGTTTGCTGCCAGGATATTGTAGCAATTCTTTTGAAAACACACTTTGATATTATGCTATGTAACTGTTTTGTAGTTGGCGGTATAAACATGTTTAGTGAAAGGTGCAGCACATGGAAACTTTTTATAGCAGTTATTTGAAAAACTGTAGCCTCTTCCCTAACTCAGAGGGCAAGACGCTGAGTGCTTGAATGAAGGCGCTGTGCACATCCAGTCATGCGTGTGAGCAAGGGGTGGTAAAGCCCAGGGAGCGCAGGAGTAAGAGGCAGGGACTCAGCTTGTGCACTGGGCTTGGGAAGAGATGAGAGGAGACAGTCAGCCCAGCCAGGTCATTCTGGGTGGCAGAAGAGTACTTGAAAGAACCAGAATTGTTTTCAGAGTTCTCTAACTCTACTGCTTCTGGGACCACCACCGTTTTGCTAAAACCACAGTACCTGTCAGGGGCTGTGTCCAGGGCATCTCACGGTGTGGGGCTGGAGCTTGTTCATGGGCATCGATTTCATCACCTACATCCTTTGTGGGCAGGTTAGATCCTGGAGGGGGCCCTCCTGCCCATGACCCACCCCAGACAGGGCTGCCTGGAGATACTCCCTCATCTTGTCCCGCGCACATCCATCACCCCTGTGTGTGAGGATGGGAAACAGTGCTACCTGCCAGTCACCTGGTACCTTCTCTCACTGTCTCCAGAGGAACATGCACTGGTGTCCTCCCGGGGGGGTCCCACGTTTGGTTCCACACGCATGCGCTGCTCTCAGCGAGCACCGTGTGAGAGAGGGCAAGGTGCAAGCTGTGTGCGTGCTGCTGCGGCAGAAGGTGCTGGTTGTGGTTCTCACTTTTTGGGGAGTTATTTCCATCGTCTGCCACAGGATGCTGTTTTTATTGGTGGTAAACAGCCTTAATTCCAGCGCTGTGTGATCTTTGGGACAACCTGAGCATAGGCCAACAGGTGGGCGCCTGCGATCCAGAGACCACAATCTTGATCCTGATTCAAATGCCCATGGGAACTCGGCTTCCAAAGCATGTTTGATGTGCTTTTAGTAACTCCTGGTGCTGAGCAGAGATTTCATTAAATCTAAGCATGTTTAGACTTTCTGGCTGCTGAGTACCTTGTGCTCAAATATTTTCCTCTCCTCCTGTCCAGTGAGAAGTGATGAAACCTGGATGTCTGAGGCAAGGCTGCCAGCTTCTTGCCAAATGGGGTGATAGAAAGCAGTTCTCAGAGGCAATGCTAAGTGAAAATTTAGTGTTAGCAAAAAGTCCTGCATTGAACTGACTGGTTGAATACACGTATTTCCAGCCGGAAGAGCTGTGCCTATAGAAAAGAGTGTGACATCAGGTATTTAAATCCTAGTTTTCATAAGGACAAGCAGTTGTGTTTTAAGCTCAGTGTATTTGAGATTTGGCCGACATATTTCTACTGAAAATCAAAATTTCATGTGGAAAGTAATGATAAGAATAAAACTAATGGTAGCATTGTTCACATTTTTCATTTGAAAATGTGAACAGGGATACATTTTGAATTCCTTACAATTTGCCTCCATTTCTGAGCCCTTGGTATATAGGGGGGTTGTATTTATAAGTTTTTTACTACAATTAGTCATTAAATCTCTTTGAATGAATTATCAGATCCCAAGTTTTCTTTTACCTCCTCTCTATACCTTCAGACTCCTTCCCTAGGATGCATTTTCCACCAAGTTTCAGTATAAGATTTTTCTTTGCTCTGGTAATCTTGCTGAGAATCTCAAAACTTAGAGCTGCAGCCAGGCTTCTCTGTAAGAAGCAATAGTTAGCTCTGACTTTTTGGACATTGCTTCAGTTCTTGTGGCGAACAAGCTTTTGTCATGACCTGTCCCTTTGAGGCAGGATGATGCTGCGCCTGCCTCTCATCAGTTGGAGTGTTTGAATGACCATGTTCCACCAGTGAAAAGTCATAAAATAACATCTATGCTTTCTTAGCTCAAAAGATGTTCTGGTGTTAATATGTCTCAATGCTGATTCAAAGGCAGATTTTAAAAAAAGGAGTTTCCCTGGGAACGAGACCTCGTATAACCTCGACAGAGGAGGATGGCAGGCTGAGGTCTATCGTACATGGTTTTATAGAACAGGATCATAGAATGGTTTGGGTTGGAAGGGATCTTACAGATCACCTAGTTCCAACCCCTGTGCCGTGGGCAGGGACACCCTCCACTAGACCAGGTTGCCCAAAGCCCCCTCCAACCTGGCCTTGAACACTTCCAGGGATGGGGCCTCCACAACCTCTCTGGGCAACCTGTTCCAGTGCCTCACCACCCTCACAGTGAAGAATTTCTTCCTTATATCTAATCTAATTCTACCTTCTTTCAGCTTAAACCCATTACCCCTTGTCCTGTCACTCCATGCCCTTGTAAACAGTCCTCCAGCTTTCTTGTAGGCCCCTTCAGGTACTGGGACGCTGCTATAAGGTGTCCCTGGAGCTTTCTCTTCTCCATGCTGAACAACCCCAACTCTCTCAGCCTGTCCTCATAGGAGAGGTGCTCCAGCCCTCTGATCATCTTCGTGGCCTCCTCTGGAGTTGCTCCAACAGCTCAATGTCTCTCTTGTACTGGGGCCCCCAGAGCTGGATGCAGTACTCCAGGTGGGGTCTCACAAGAGCGGAGTAGCGGGGGAAAATCACTCTCCTTGACCTGCTGGTCACACTTCTTTTGATGCAGCCCAGGACACGGTTGGCTTTCTGGGCTGCAAATGCACATTGCCAGCTCATGCTGAGCTTTTAATCAACCCAAACCCCCAAGTCCTTCTCTGCCCAGCCTGTATTTGTGCTTGGGATTGCCCTGACCCATGTGCAGGACCTTGCACTTGGCCTTGTTGAACTTCATGAGGTTCGCACGTGCCCACCTCTCCATCCTGTCAAGGTCCCTCTGGATGGCATCCCTTCCCTCCAGCGTGTCGACCACACCACACAGCTTGGTGTCATCGGCAAACTTGCTGAGGGTGCACATGATCCCACTGTCCATGTCGCCAACGAAGATGTTAAACAGCGCCAGTCCCAATACCAACCCTGAGGAACGCCACTCGTCACCCTTCTCCACTTGGACATTGAGCCGTTGACCACAACTCTTTGGGTGTGACCATCCAGCCAATTCCTTATCCACCGAGTGGTCCATCCGTCAAATCCATGTCTCTCCAATTTAGAGACAAGGATGTCGTGCAGGACAGTGTCCAATGCCTTGCACAAGTCCAGGTAGATGATGTCAGTTGCTCTTCCCTTATCCATCAACGCTGTAACCCCATCATAGAAGGCCACCAAATTTGTCAGGCACGATTTGCCCTTAGTGAAGCCATGTTGGCTGTCACCAATCACCTCCTTATTTTCCATGTGCCTGAGCATAGTCTCCAGGAGGGTCTGCTCCATCATCTTGCCAGGCATGGAGGTGAGACTGACCGGCCTGTAGTTCCCTGGGTCTTCCTTTTTCCCCTTTTTAAAAATGGGGGTTATGTTCCCCCTCTTCCAGTCGGCGGGAACTTCACCAGACTGCCAGGACTTCTCAAATATGATGGAGAGTGGCCTGGCCACTTCATCCGCCAGTTCCCTCAAGACCTGCAGATGCATCTCATCAGGTCCCATGGACTTGTGCACCTTCAGGTTCCTTAGATATTCTCGAACATCAGGTTCCTACAGTGGGCGGTTCTTCATTCCCCCAGTCCCTGTCTTTGCCTTCTGCGACTTGGGCAGTGTGGCTGGAGCACTTGTCAGTAAAGGCTGAGAAAAAAGCCACTGAATACCTCATTTGTGTCTATATCCCAGGTAACCAGGTCACCCGTTTCATTCCGGAGGGAGCCCACATTTTCCTTCGTCTTCCTTTTCTCACTAACATACCTATAGAAGCTTTTCTTGTTGCCCTTGATGTCCCTGGCCAGATTTAGTTCTCTCTGGGCTTTAGCTTTCCTGATCGGATCCCTGGTTGCTCACGCAATTTCTCTGTATTCCTCTCAGGCTACCTGCCCCTATTTCCACCTTCTGTGGTCTTCCTTTTTGCGTTTGAGTTTGTCCAAGAGCTCCTTGTTCCTGACTGCCTCTTTGTTGGGATGCATTGCTTCTGACCTTGGAGGAGGTGACCCTTGGATACTAACCAGCTTTCTTGGGCCACTCTTCCCTCCAGGCCTTTGTCCCAGGGTACTCTACCAAGCAGATGCCTGAAGAGGCCAAAGTCTGCTCTCCTGATGTCCAGGGTAGTGAGCTTCCTGTGTGCCCTCCTCAGTGCTCTAAGGATCTTGAACTCCACCATTTCATGGTCACTGCAGCCAAGGCTGCCCTTCACATTCCCCACCAGCCCCTCCTTTTTTGGGAGAACAAGGTCCAGCATGGCACCTCTCTTTGTTGGCTCCTCTATCACTTGGAGAAGAAAGTTATCATTAATGCATTCCAGGAACCTCTTGGATTGCTTGTGCTCTGCTGTGTTGTCCTTCCAACAGATGTCAGGGTAGTTGAAGTCCCCCATGAGAACCAGGGTGTGTGCACACGTGGCTGGTCCTACCTGTCAATAGAGGGCCTCATCCACTTGTGGTCAAGTGGCTTGTAGCAAGCTCCCACTGTGATGTCACCTGTCCCTGTCCTCCCTTTAATCCTGACCCATAAGTTTTCAGTCAGCTCCTCATTCATCCTGAGGCTGACCTCCATGCACTCCAGCTGGTTATTGACAGAGAAAGTAACACCACCTCCTCATCTCCCCTGCCTGTCCTTCCTAAAGAGCCTGTATCCTTCCATCCCACCACTCCAGCCATAGGAGCCATCCCACCATGTCTAGGTGATGCTGATGAGATCACAGCCCTGCAGGCATACGCACGTCTCTAACTCCTCTTGTTTATTCCTCATTGCATAGAGGCATTTAAGCAGGACCGGGATGAAGCTGACTGACTGGCTGGAGTGGCTGGAATTCCTTTGATGTATTTCACCAGTGTTTTCCTGTTGGTTCCTGTTACCTCAGGAGCCCCTGGCTCATCTTCTCTAGACTTCAAGTGTGCTGCAGTGTGTCCAGCACATCTCTGAGCAGCAGGCTGAGGGCCCTCGCTCGCACCCCCTCCCTCTAACCTTGGCATGTCATCCCATAGCTTGTTGCAGGCAAGCCTGATATTATCCCCCCTTCCCCTTCAAGCCTAGTTTAAAGCCCTGTCAACGATCCCCACAAGCTCCTGAGCAGACCCTCTTTCCCCTTCGAGAAAGATGAATCCCATCTGGCACCAGCAGCCCTGGTGCCTGTGCACTTTCTGCAGAAATATGATGCTCTGTGACCTGGACAGTTGTCAGAGTCTTACTGTGATAGCAATGTCTTTTCAGCTTTTTGAAGAGAGTTTTGTACCACAAAGGATCCTTGGGATTGTACTGAGGTGACACAGGCCAAAAGGTAGCCCAGTGAGACGAAGACTACGTGAACACTAGATTTTTCATTTTAAGGAGTTCATCCCCATCACATTTTGTTGTGGTTGTGTAACTGTTCCCTTTGTTTTTCCTTTTCTTCCCCAATAAGGATGAATTGCAAACCAAGCTCCAGATTGTACTTACTTTACTCTCATCAGCCCAGCTAAAGTAAACGCTTATAGTTAGAAACATGCAGCTTAAATTAAAGGCCACGGACGGTTCTTTTTTACTACACAGCAGTCGGCTACACAGGCAGCAAGATTGTCCTGTGTCCTGCTGGAAGTGATCTGCTTTTACACTGCCTGGACCTCTGTGGACCCCTCTCTGGGTTCAGAAAGTTGATAGCTTGTACTGTATTGCTCCTTATATTTTTATTCCTGCTGCAGATAGTTTCCATTAAAAAGATGATTTGCTCAAGAGGCCAGTTTGCCTTTCATCTTGAATATACTCCTATGCATTCTGAAATCAATAGAGCTTGGATAACAAGCTCGAACAACAGATTTTTTTTTTAAAGCATGTGAACAAGGAGAGCTGAAAAACCGTATTTAATATGTTTTACGGTGATACGATTTTGGATCTGTGTCTCCTATTCACCTCTATTCTAAGCATGCACCTGCAACAACATTAAATAGCAGGCAACAAAGCTAGTAATAATGATAAAGCTTCAAAATAAATGCTGTTGCTTGTGAAAAAGCAGTTGAGTCAGTTGGATGAAATGGCAGTGTAATTATATAGTAGTGAGTCAAAGTTTGATAGCTTGGAGCATATCTTTGCATAGCATGCCACTTTCCCCACAACCCCCGGTATAGCACATTTCTTTATCAACACTTCATTTCTAGTTGTTCACCTTTAAATAATCATATCAAATCTTAAGTTTGTTCCTTCCTAGTGATTGTGGAAGGAAATTCAGAAAGTAATTAACCAAAATATCCCCAAAAGTAAAATTTTGGGTAGTTAAAGTGAACATTATGAATTCCCAGCTCTGTAGGATTCTCTATTTTATGAACACTTCTAGGACTAACTTCAATTTTGCAGTGATAAAGGGTAACAGTATAAGAGACTCCTATGCAAAGAGTGCCTATGCCCTAATTGACCTAAAACTGAGGACTGCCTGTAATTTGCATGTACATATGGCACTAATTCCACTATTGCAATAGTTTCCATTATTTGGAAGATTCAGCGGAATGAAATGGCTTAAGCTTTAACACATAAATTTTAATTTACTAGTACACTTTTAAATAGTTCATTAAAAATTGCTTCCTTTAGTAGTCAAGGTCTCTTATCTGATACCTGCTTCCTTCCCTTCCGTGGATGCTTCCTGTTTTCCATGTCAGTCCCCACACCCCCCATGTATTTCCATGCGCCTTTTCCTGTTGTCATACGTTCTGCTGCAGCTGCTCCTCAGATGCCTCTCCACCAAGGAAAGGCTCCAAAGCCAAGCTGACTCCTACACAGCACCATGAAAAAACACTTTGTGGGCACCCACCCCTCACCCCTTGAGCGAGGAGGCAGCAGCACTTACATCTCTCAGCATGCTACCGTGAAGTAACCTGTGTGTCCCACTTCGGAAGCCCCTGTTGTGTCTTTGCCTTGTCCTCTGTGCTTTTTGTATTGTGCAAGTGGCACAAGAAAACCAACAGGAAAGTACGATGAGTCAGGTCTGTGATAGTAAGTAGTTAAATCACGTCTGTGCTTTCGTGTATGATTCAGTTTCTCTCTCTCTCTGGCGGCTCTTTCTATGGAAATAAAATGTGGAATGATAATTGGGGGAACACTGTTTAAGGAAGGATCCTACCTATTACATGTGGAATTGCATCTTCAGGGTTTCAGTAGGGTTTGGCTGTAAAACAGAAAGCCAGAGAGACTCTGTTTGTACAGGACTGCCAAATACATCTTAGTTCACGACTGTTTCCAGCCATCCTTTCTACTGCTTTACAAGACAAATACGACTGTATTTATTTTAGTTACCTATGTTCCAACAGCAGCATAACTGAGATGGAGTATTACAAAATACTTTTTTAAAAGGTAGAAGCACACGTGAGACATGATTATGTGGCCAGTATTTTCTTACACATTTTTATTAAAGAATACATTTTGTTTCTCTTCCTTGTTTCTTCCTCTACTGCAGGGGACGGATGTGGGCACTCGGTGATGTATCAAGACAGCGGGACCCTGGCATCCAAGAACTATCCTGGGACATACCCAAACTACACTCTTTGTGAAAAGAAAATCCAAGTGCCTCCGGGAAAACGCCTGATCTTGAAAATTGGAGACCTGGATATCGAATCACAGAAATGTGAATCCAGCTACCTTACCATCCAGAGCTCTTCAACGTCGCACGGTACGTACAAGATAAGGCAACGGTCGATGCATGAACTGGTAAAAGCATGAGTAAAAGCCAGTTCAGTTAAATGCAAGAAATGTTAGCCTGTGTCCTTTCCTCCTCCTTTTCCAATTCAAGCGCGTCATTCTCAGTAAGGGAGGCCATTGCCCCTCACACCGTGTGTTGTTCCGCCAAGGCCGGGGGTGCTGCCGTGCTGCGCTGCGGAGGGTCTGCCGGGGCCACGGGGGCTCGTGCCCGGCTCTGGCACATCCACCCCGAGGGCTCTGCCCTCAGACCTGCGGAGCTGTACCGTCACAGCTTTGGTACAGCAAGTACGTGGATCCATATCAGCCCTGTCCCTTCTCGGGCAGGGGAGTAGCTAGCTCATGAACTAGACAGAGACGAGATGAGAAATTGGAGTAAACGATCCTGCATGTCTCTATTTCCCAGGCTGTTCAGGGCTCAGAGAGGAGATAACCTTTATTATTGCTAGCTATTAGTCATTGATAACCTTTGCTAATGTACAGGCTTTAATACTTGCAGATATTAAATGTGAGCAGTCAGTCTGCACTGCTGTAAGAGATTTGCACAGGAAGATAAGTGAATAATATGCTATAGCTGTGCACTTAAAACAATCATAACAACAACAGGATCCTCCCCAGAGGCCTTCCTCAAATCAGTTTTCCTAACCAGTTGTTGCTGAAACTTTTGATCTACTCTTTCTATAAAACTGATTTTCAAGTCAGTGCACCCTTTTCAGAAGCTCGATTTAAACTCAGGGCTGCAAGGAGTTCTACAATGCAGAAATAAACTCATGAATCGACAGTTCATACAATTTTGCCTGCTGGGAGCGGGCTGTAGCCCTTCAGGCAGCTGAGGCTGGATGTGCTGTACTGGACTCAGCAAGCAGAATGGGTTCAATGGGAAAAGACGATGAAGAGATGAGCCACACCGAGCCCGTGCCGGTTTTCCAGGTCACCCAGCTCGTTGCTTGGCTCAGTGAAGTGCCTGGTTCTCCTAAGCTGAGGACGCATAAGATATCTTAGTAGTAAGGAGGGATGATTGTCTTTCATTCATGAGCATGATAGGCCTATCACTCATCTGGTAAGATAAGATCAAGTGAGGTATTAAAGCCTTGCTCACAAATGAAGGTAAAGGTAATTATTGTTCTCATGGGGGAGGTATTACATTTTGAAACTGCCTTCGCTAAGAGTGGGCAGTGAAATGTTGATATCTAAGCCTTGCGTAGAGCTTGATTTGAGGCATAAGGAACGTTTCTGTTTGTGTGTGCTGGGATTTTTTTATGTTGTTTACCTCATTTCAGAACTAAGTTATGAGTTGTCTTCACCTGAAGCAGTCTGTCTGTACTTGGCAGTAAGAGATAAGTGTTTAGTATTGCATTATCATATCTTTGAATAATTTTTATTGATGCTATCTTGACATTTCTGATCAAAGGCTTTTCTAAGAAACAAGGATAAATCAATATATTGTTTTCTGAAGTGAAAAACGAAGCTTGGATGCTAATTGAAATTCTGGCTCCTTACACATCAGCCTGAAGACGTCTTCACACAGTTCAGTCCTGCACTTACTCAGCCTGTAAACGCAGGATACCTGTGTGTTATGCAATCAAATCCATATAATGAATTTCTTTAAAGTATTCCCACACCCATTTTCAGACCTGATTGGTAATGGCTGGTGCATGTGGACTATAATTTGCATTCTCAGTAACGAACTGCACAATTAGCAGATTTTGCTCATATCTGATTAAACAAGTTTTATAGCTTAGGCATACATACCATCTGTAATGTTTTTTGTGGTCTGCAGCTCACTGTAGACTTTCCCACCAGCATACCTACAGAGTCTCTGCTCTACATTTAGGTAAATCTGTGCAGAACAACAGTGTGGAAATACTGCTATATGCATAAATTCATGATATCGCCTGTGTTTTAAAAGACACAGGAATTCATAGATGAGATTAGAGCTTCTCTAAGTCAGTTGTTTCAATAGTTTTGCTAGAGCTCTGGGTTTTAATATGCGTTTCTGTAAGCAGAAGAAGGTCTATGAACGGGCACTGCTACGCCCATTCAGTCTGTTAAGCGTCCTTTCAGGTAGCTGTTTCCGAGCCCAGATCTCTTCGCAACCCTCCCCTCTTCATGGACATCTACAGGCAGGTCAACATCTTCCCTTTGGCCAAGAAGGTGCTGACCTTTGCCATCAAAATTCTTTCCTAGCATGATAGAGACTTGAAAAGATTTTGCAGGCATTGAAAACATCGGAGCAATTAAGAACTAATCTTTGCATGTTTTCTGCATTTGACCTGGGTTTAAAAAGGAAAATGTAAAAAGCGAAGCATGAAAGCTGGCAGTGTGAATATTACTCGTTTCAAATTAGCCAAGCAGCCACTGCTCTTTAAGAGGTTTACAATTATAAGACAACAAGGTCCAAAGGGAAGCATGTTTTAAATACCATGCTGATCTATCTCTTCAACTCTACAGAAGAGTGAATGTCAACATGCATATGAATGTCTGTTGAGGAGTGTATCTGAAGCTTAGAAAATTGGTCAGAGGCAAAACACTAGATTATGTGCGTAAATATAAAATTAGTGTAAACAAGTCTTCAGATGACAAAGTATTGTTTTCCTTTCAGATTTCTCCCACATGTTGTCTTTACATTTAACTGTGATTCATTCATTATAACCTTCTGCTGGGATTCACGCGTAACAGCAAGGAGTAACTCAAATTGTGGTATTTATGTTCCACACAGTAAGGGGAAGCTCTTATATCCAAATGAATGGATTGATTAATTGATTTTTGTTAGCTGTAACATTGATTTCTTCACTTTTGCAAGTCAGTGACTACAGATTAGATCACTTACATGCAAGTTTTATTTAAGTTCAGGGCGTTCCTCAAATTTTGTAGACCGATAGAAGAGTACTATGAATCTAATTCCTTCCTAGAAAAGTACGTAGCGTTGCGTGCTCCCATCCACTGAAGCCTCCCTGCTCAACTGGGACACAAGTGTGACACTACAGTTCTTCTCACCTGTGATACTTCTCAGCTTTGATGCACCCGTGAAGGCAGCCATTGCATTTAGATTTCTCCAATATTGCCATCAAAAGATGGTAATTAAGTAATCTTAATGAAGCTCTAAAACTGGAGACATGAAGTGGCTGAACACTATGTCTGTGATGTTATTCTGCACACTGTTTTCTTCAGTGTTCACTGGAGGAAAGGACCTGTAGCAAGAGTTTCCTTTCAAACTGTTAGCTTTGTATCCAGACTTAGATGTGAAAATATTAATCATCAGTCAGCAAAGGTAGTCTAACACCAGTTTTGGTGAAACTGAGTCACCTTTGTCTGACAAACCTTTAAATATTAGCACAGCTTTGCACGTGTTGTCTCTAGGAGAAATAAACAGAAGATCATGTTCTGTTTCAAAGGCATAGCTTTGCTCTGGATGAAAACATGGGGGGGTTTGTCCCACAAAAGGAATTTAGGATAAACATTAATATGAAGTACGATCTCACAGTGTAGACAAGGTGCAACCTTTACTAAAATGCTTTTCTTCTCGAGTTAATGGCATTATCTGAGCATATTAAAAATACTGAGCTCTGAATAAGAGCTTCTGATTTTTTAATTAGTTAAAGGGATATGTGAACACAAGATTAACCATGTGGTCCCTGTAGTTCTCCAGAACACAACTTGCACTGCTTATGAAGATGTAACATAACGGTTTTAAAAGTTCAACAGCAACTGTTTTTAGTCAGCTTCTTTTCATGTCTTTATCAGATTTCTGCACCTCTTTTGACCCTTTTTTCTTGCTTTCTCCCCCCCCCCCCTTTCCCCAACTAATGGCTTAGTATTTTTTCTTTTAATTTTGTGAGATGATCATCAGTCTTGACTGGAGAGATAGATTGAAGAAGAGATAAGTGCCTACTTACTTCTCCATTCACTTGCAGTCAGTAGGAGGTTGATGTGTTCCTCTGGGGTGGATGTCAGATCTGCTGAGTGACTAGTAATAATTGGGAGAGTTAGTGCAGTTAACTCATTCTCGCATAATTTACAGCCAGTAACTAGCATGAAATAGATAGAGGAATTACTGAAAATGCTTTCTCCTTCCTGCAGCCAGTCCCTAAGGGTTGTTAGACAAATTGAGCATTTATTGATGTGTGAGTGTCCGATGGCTGCAGAGAGAGCGTGCGTGTGCCTCTGCGTGTGCACGTGTATGTGTGCGGGTGTGCAGGAGAACCGAGTGCCTTTGGATGCCTCCCACCTGTCATTACGACTTGAGGGGATTCATCAAACCAGTCTTTCCTTATTGTGTATTGTAATAAATATCTTGCTTGAATAAAGGGTGTGTCCAGGTTTCTTTTTCGCCCCTCAAAGGAAACTTGTTATTACAGTATTGTTTCTGGTATTTCAGGAAATCCAGCGAAATGCCCAGACAAGTTCTCGCTGAAGATCAAGTCGGGCAGTTTCTTAACAGTCAGAACTCTTCTAACAGCTGGGTTTCGCCTGAGTGGTTGCAGTATCCTGAGGTTTAAGCTCTGGAAAGATTTATGCAACAAGCAATGTCTGCTTTTGTTTTATCAAATGAACTCTTTTTTTCTTAGCTGCATAAAGTGTATTGTGTATTTTTCTGTGGTTTTTGTTAAACAGCTACAGCTCTTCACTAACAGTTCCTAACTGTTGCTGTGCTTGTCCTTGGGTTTGGCTAAAACCACAGACATGTTAGAAGTGGAGGAATCTCACCTGAGGTCAAGCAGGCAGACCTACAGCTGGTGCAGGTGGCCCAGACCCTCCCTTTTTAAACTGTAATTACTTCTCCAGCCTGACTCTACTTGGAAGCCTTTTTCTTTCCTTTATCACAGTTTTTGGCAACCCTTTGGAAGCACTAACTGAAAGTTATATTTGTTTTTCCTAAAATGAGAAATGCTTACCACTCAGTCTGAGGTCAGACTGTGTTGCACAGAGTTAAATGTTGAATAACCCGTCTGTCTCATCCTGACTAACAAATGTGACTACTCTGTCAACTCATATCTGCTGAGTATTAACCACCACCTTCCCCACGTCCTGCAAAGAAGGGCATAGACCAGCACTTTTCACCTCCTGGCATGTCCTTGTGGGGTGATGCTGGTTATCCCTGCATGTGTGCATGGCGGGGTTGGAGCAAAGAGGGGGCCTCCTCTCTCCTCTCTCTCCTCTCTCTCCTCTCTCTCCTCTCTCTCCTCTCTCTCCTCTCCTCCTTTGTAGGGGGAGAGGAAGAGTTACTGCTTATGAAAGTGAAGCATTTGTGTGAACGTGGGATGGAGATGAATTTCAAGAATGCAGATGTTTTCATACAACAGATCCTTGCTGGTTTTGTGAGCTGCTTGTGAAAGACTTGGACTCTGGCTGAGTTTTTAGCTCTAAAGTGAAGCAAGCACAATCCATGTTCATCACATCCCCGGTCCTTCCCCAGCTACTGAGGTACTTCCAAATTGCCTTTTTTGAGAAAAGGCTACTAAATATAAGGATCACAGTTTAAAACATTGTTTTCCCAAACAAACTCTTTAGGAAATCATAATTCTGGAGAGGCGGATCCATGGGATCGTTGCTACACTTTGTTCACCAGCTGTGCCTTGCTCTGCAAGTGAAGATGGAAAAAAGGGAGAAGGTTCCCCATTGAAGAGGGGATGTTATGAGTTGATATCTAAGCTGAGTTTCTTAAAGACCTCTGCAAATGTCAAACTCCAGATTTCAAATGAAGTTGAGTAATTTGAAAGCAGAATGAGCAGAATGAACCGGACATGCAATACCTAAGAGGGAAAGAATTGCTTTTAAAAGGAAGCAAAAGCCTTACAGAAGAGGCAGAAAGTATTAAGAACTACAGAAACAAATGGCACGAGGCGTTGCCAGCTGGTGTGAGAGAAGTGTCCTCTAGGCACAGCGCTTCTTAAGGGAAGTAGAAAAAAATAAAGGAACATAATTCAACAAAGCAATTTCAGGAAACATGCCAGAGCCTGGTTGATGGTAGAAGTAAACTAGACATCATAAAACCAGACAATGCTGTAAAGATCATCAGATTTGCAAAACAACACTATTATGAAAAAGACAAAAGCAGTAGACTATTGCTAACATTTAAAAAATAAACAACACGTAAAATAATCTCTTCAGTCTCCAGATGAGCCAGCCAAAGGATATCCACGAGACAATTTGCCATGTATCGTGCAGGATGTTAGTACTGCTTGGAGGCAGTGATTCCAAAATAGAAGTATTTCATTTAAGCCACCTAAACCTTACCAACAGATCAGGAGTTCTGGACAAAAGGCATTAAATGTGAGTTTAATTATAGAGAATATTAAATTAGGTGCATTCAAAATCCCTAGGCCCATAATAGCTCTCCTGCAGAATTAAAAAAATATAAAAAATAAAATATATATATATATAAAAGAATCTGGAGCGAACAGACGAAACCACAGTTGGGTCAATTTGTTAATGAGACACGGAAAGAAGAAAAGGCTCTGACATCTAGATGTAGTAATACTGAAATATGGAGAACACCTACTCATTTTCATGACATGTAACACAACTGTTTGTTAAATCAAACTCTTTTCTTTGTTCTTACTAAACAAACCAAATAACCCTGCCTACTTACCCCAGCAGAGCTCCAGCCGAGTCACTTTAACAGGAAACAGGGAGAGAGATCAACATTTATGACTCGTTTTTCAAGCCGAATATGTAAAACAACCCACCTCACAACTAACAGAAGAAGATGAAAACCTGATAACGTGATCTGGCAGTTCTCAAAAGGGATCTTAAAAAACTTTTGGATTAGTCCCAAGTTTAGGAATTAAATATTTATCCAGAGTCAAGTCCAAATGCTGCAGTAAAAGTTAACAGGGCCCTATAAACAAGTTTCTCATTTTCATACCAGACACAAACCAAGGCTTTCTCCATCATCCCTCCTCTCCATTATGGTTGCACAGTACTCATATTGGCAGCTGGGGAAAATCAATAAATCCTAGGTGGAATGGACAGAGAAGACAGGGAGCATGTATGAGTTTTGAAAGTAGACGATAAAGTAGTATTTTTATCGCCTCAGTTGCAGGTGGAAAATACTGACTAGTAAATGTAGTTTTCAGATGAAGTCTAATGTCTACAGATGCTGATTGACTTTAATCTAATGTCTATAAAATCTCAAAATATATGTATTCAAGGTAATGGGCAAGTCAATGGAGAGCAAATCTGCTGGGTGTTACTGTGTATATAAAAAGTGCACTTAATTCAGGCATAGCACAAGCGGAAATGCAGGGAGCCTGGGAGACTCCTTTCGCTTCTGGCTTTACAACATTAAAGTAAATGGAGGACTGCTGTACAGAAGTGCATGGTAAAGAGTACATGTGGTTAAAACCAAAGACATTTTTCTTAACAAAAATAGAAAACAGACGAAAGCATAGAATACTCTCATCAGTCAGAACTGAACTCAAAGAATTGTCTTGACCCTGGAATCAGTTTTATTTTCTAAGCATTACTAGTTGTCTCCCTGGGAAATTTCTTGGAAGACCGTCAATGTAAAATAAATTGATGAGGGGGAAAATGAGAATTCGAGGTTTAAAACTTGGCAAAATGGAAAGAGGTGCTGCTAAACCTAAGGCAATATTATTGGGTAAATCAAATCAGAAAGGTGCTTACAGTGGTCATTTTAAACACGATAAGCACTGAGAAGAGTGCAATAGCACCTTTTTCTAAAAACAGACTGCACGTGTCTCTAGTTCTTTCAGGTAGAAAAGAACCTCTAAGCCAAACCGGTATCTGATCGTTTTTTCTAACAGCAATAGAGGGGTGAAATAATGCTATACTTTTTTCTAAACCCTACCTCTCAGTGCTCATTTCTGTGTTTGATAGCATGGAAATAAACTGGTAGATCTCAGGCAAGTCTGAAGACCTGGCAGTGTAGTGCTGAATTATTGAGAAGCGTGTTGAAATATTTTGCAAGGCTTCCTCACTTTGCAACAAAAGTGACTGTCTTGTAGTATTAATAAATGCCTGGGTGTTTGTTTTGTTTTGTTTCTTTTCCCAAATCTATGCAGAAAATTGATAAACTTTTGGAAAATATTCCTTCCTTCAGTGGATACTGTTTCTTACTTCTATATGCTTTAAGGAATTAGTACTAAGCCCCTTAGTTTTGAGCTACCTATGGGAGTGTTTCAGTACACCAGAACTGCTCTTGGCAGAAGATAACCATAGCTTTGTAACCTTTCTTGGATTTATAAATTAACAGTAGAAATTTGTCTTTAGGCATTGCATACTGATTTCTTAAGCTGATTGTTTCTGAATTTTTGGCTTTTGTTTGGATTATACAACTCTATGTGTCTAGACTTTTTTCTCTATTTTTTTTCTTTTTCTCTTTTCTCTTTTTTCTCTTTTTTCCCTTTTTTCTCCCTTTTTTCCCCTTTTTTCTTCCTCTCCTCTCCTCTCCTCTCCTCTCCTCTCCTCTCCTCTCCTCTCCTCTCCTCTCCTCTCCTCTCCTCTCCTCTCCTCTCCTCTCCTCTCCTCTCCTCTCCTCTCTCTTGTTTTTGCTTATGACATATGTGATTTGTTTGTGTAATTACCTGGAATGTATGTAGACTTGCTACTGGAGGAGAACATAGCCCTGATCCAGCCGGTGTGTGGTTGAGTGAATCAGCCATCTAAATCGTACTTACAGAGGAGATAGGTCACTGCCAGTCGCTGTGAGGGAGAAAGCCAAAGAGCACTTGTGAGAAAAATACGTAGAGACAGTCTTTGAGAGAAGAAAAGGACTAAAGCTTTCTCAGGTGTTTTATTTTGAAGGAATGCAATGCCTCCCCGTCTTCTTCCCCTTTCTCTCTCTGAGAAAAAAAAAAAAATCTAAGTTAGCACTTTACTTCTCCCACTGCAATCTGACACAAAAGACCTTCTCAAATAAATCACTCGTGCAGTTGTCTGGTATGACACAGTGTCAGATGCTGTCTTTTTGATAAGTTCATTTCCTAAGCAATTTGTTTAACCCTTTTTATAGACATTGTTTTCTCTGACTAAGTCGTGAGTCATTTTCAACAGGAGTACTCCAGGGAAATGTCACACTCGTCGCTTTTTTCTCTGCCTGCCTTGCTTTGCCGTATGATTTTTATAAGCCAAAAGACAGAGTTCCTCCTTTCGTTTGTCCCATTCTGCTGACAGCTGGCTGTCATTGGCTCCATTTGGGCTACTCTATAGGCTGATCTTATAATTGTTATAAGGCCAGTGAAGTGTGTGGGAATGACCCTCCCAAGAGCATTAAGCAAAATGAAAAGGCTCTTAGCAGCCCATTAGGAAGGGTACCACTCATCAGATCTGTGCTATGATTGTAATTTCTTGTATCTCAGAAGTCGGCTCCAAGTTGCTCTAAGGTAGCCACCACCAATAGAATGAGGTTGTCTGGGAAAAATCAAAGTGATCCTTTTTCATCCCAAGGACTTGCTTTAGGATCCGAAAGCTGTCATTCACCAGAACAGATGGGCTGAGGGCTTGTAAAGGCTCTTGTTTGTTTTTTCTCTTGAGGAAAAAAAACCCGTTTGCCATTTTACAAAAACCTCTTCTTAGCAGTTTATATTGTAAGCATCCTTATCAATTCAAAAAAGTGTACCCAAACTGCTTCGGATTTTCTGTACCATCTGTGCCTGAGGGCAGCCAGGGACAAGTGTTTGCACCCAGGTGTGGTGACAGAAGGCAAGAGCAAAGACGGAGGCAATCTCAAAAGAAAGCTCCCCTTGGGAACTGACTTCTGAAGAAGCAAATGTAATGATTAAGAGTCCCAGGCACGCCTGCTGTCACAAGAAAGGAGTGTCCCAAAGACTGTTCCAAGATATTGCAGTTGGTAGCTATAAAACCCTTATCTAATTCAATGTGAGCACAAGGCTCTTGTCTTCCTGTCCCACTCCCTTCATGATCCTCTCTCTCTCCCTCATTTTTGTTTAAAACTCTAGAGACTTGAACTGTGTACTTCAACGGTCTGATGATGTTTTTAAAAGGAAAATAAATTAAGAGATTTTCTGAGTAAAGTGGTACTGCCTTGTAGTACAATTTGGCTTGTGGCACACAGGTCCTTGAAAACCAGGTACCGTATTTGTGATCTTAATCTTTCCTGAATGGCTGCTGTGCGACAGCAGCATGAGCTGTACGTGTCTGGAGAGTTTATCTAGGGGACCCTGGGTAGATCCCTCGGATTGCCTTTGAATGTTCTGTTCTCTTCTCTAATGAGTTACTGCTGGTTGTAAGCATGCTGTACTTCAAAGGCTGAAGGGCATTAATCATTCTCTTGGGGCTTGTGTGATGAGAGACGTGGATGCTGGAATTGCTACCATGGAGAGACAATTGGATCCTGGCCACTCCTTGTCAGGGTAACTTTGGCGCTCATACCCATAAAGGACTGAAGCCAAAACCCTTTTGTCAACATTTGGATTGGTATTGAAGGAGAATGAGCGTGTTATGAAACTTTGCTAATCATGGGAATATTCCAGTCTAACTATGTCATCTAAACTTTTGAAATCTTCTTTGTTCTGTGTGTAGGGCCATACTGTGGTAACGTGATGCCTGTCCCCAAAGAAATCATTCTGGATAGCAATGAAGCGACTATTCACTTTGAGAGTGGATCCCACGTGTCAGGACGAGGGTTTCTGTTGTCCTATGCCAGCAGTGATCATCCAGGTAAAGTTAAACCCAAAACCACTATTTCTAAAGGATTAGTAGCATAGCCCCCCCACCTCCCCCTTTTCATTATCTTCTCTACACACATAGACTTTAGCCCAAATGTTTGGTCCTGAATATTTCTGGATTAGCATGAACCATGATATTTTTAATAGCATGTGTGCAAGAAGCACTGTAACATTAACCAGATATAATAGCTGCTGAAATCCTACCTAGGCAATTTGCAATACAGGCCCGGTCAAAGAGAAAATTAGGATCTTCTCTTTGAAGCTCTACTGTATTCTGGGCTTCAGCATCTACCACATGGTGACAGGATGAAGTAATAGGACGGATTAAGGTTTGAATCCTACATTTAATGTTCTGGGGGTCTGTGCAACTTTGTTGAAGGCATAACATGTAAGAGAAGAGGGAGATGAAAAGTATGATGGAAAACCATAGCTGTTGTTTTCTAATAGAATTGTTTAAGTATTATACAGAGAAATTTTTAAATGTAATTTCATGCGTAGCCAAATATTTGTCTGTATTTCCACACCCTGCAAAGAGGTTTGACATTTGTAAACTTTTCATGATATTTGTAAACTTTTTGCAGATCTAATAACATGTTTGGAACGAGCGAACCACTACACAAAGGCTGAATACAGGTAAAGAGGGTTTGCAGCTCTCTGCGCTGTGGCTTGCTTTGCCGTAGCTGTCATCTGGTCCGATTGTTAGAGAATGTCATATAAGGCAGATACAGTCCTGGTTTTCTGGAGAAGTGACTTTTTTTGAGCTCCGATGCTGTACTAGTCCAAGGCCCGGTTGTGAGAAGCAGTAGTGCAGAATGGAAGTCTGCGGCCCAAAAAAATGAGGGAATAGAGTTGCAGAGCAAGTCTCATTTGGGAATAGGTGTACACGGTATATGCAAAAAGAGTTTCCACTTTGAAATTCAAAGGAGCCTCAAATTCCAGTGCTGCTCCTGAGAGCAGATCATGCCCCAGCTGATACAAGATTATCTGAGGACAAGCTATAATTTCTTGGTTCCTTGAACCTTGTGATAGGATTTGAAATGGTAATAAATTGTGCTCTTCGGGCTGCTGTCTGCATGTGCATGTAGGCTTCTTATCTGGGCTGTGCTGAAAACTTGTGTGGTAGCATTTTTAGAACAAGAGAATTAAACAGAAATGCCCTTGCAAAACTGCTTTTGTGGTTCTTTGTGTGCTGCTGTGTGCAGTCCACTCATGAACTCAAGGGCCCATTTATTTACCTCCTAGACTCACTAACAGACCATCAGCCAGAACTTCCTGCTAAAATAGTTATCAGTTTGAGAACATTTCTTTTGTACGAGTTTGTTTCTGTGTATTGTTACTACAGTTCATATTTTAAACGAGCCTCTCTTCTCTCACTACAGCAGATATTGTCCTGCTGGCTGCAGAGACATAGCAGGTGACATTTCTGGGAACGTTGGAGAAGGATACAGAGATGTAAGTACACAGGACAATGGGGGGACATTTGTAAAGACAGAAGAGAGAAGCATAGCACAACTTGGTTTCAACTTTTGCTGCTTGACTTTTCTTAGTAATTCTTCCCAGCTGTGTTATATCTATACCTTTTATTATCAGTATATGAGTATGTTATCAGTATATAAGCACATGGAGACACTTTTCAAACAGACCAATCAATTGTGTGAGAACAAAGTCCACTGATTCACAAATACACCTACTGACTTGTGGTTTCTGACTTTCTGGAAAAACTCTGCACAGGGTTTGTCCCTTTTGAGGCAGTGCTCATCCATGTACTAAATATTCCTATGACTTCAGCTTTTACTTGTTTGGAGTCCATGTGCGTTTCTTTTCTAAAGTTATCTCTTGTAGGAGAAAAAATGCATTTCAGTAACACGCAGATTTTCTTTAAGATTATGCCTGCGGCATCCCAGCAATCTGCTCTGATATGAAATAAATATTATATACTGCTTAATCATATCCCACTGATAACTACCAACCTCTTGGGTTGTTTTAACTGCTCGTTCTTTAAAGCAAAGAAGTTGCCTGAGTGGTTGCATTTATCCACAGTTCATATCACACAGTGCTCTGCCCGCTCTGTGCCCCTCACCTTGGACTCTCCTCCCGTCATGCCTGTGAAATCTTTACATCTCTCACGGTGGAGTAAGTTTAATCATACCACTGAAGTAAAATCCCATCCTATCACAAATGTAACAGTTGCTGAGTTTCCAAAAAGTCAGTGTTCATGTTTAACCTGTTCATCCAGTTATTCGAGCAGCATGCTGCTCCAGCCTGGGAAGTGGCAGGGCTGAAGAAACAAAGAAATGCCACGTTACATTCTCATTAGCTGGAGTTATTCCTGCCCTTCATTCGGGTGACTAGGCAAGAAAAGCAGCAAATGGCATGACTTAATGTAGATCTTATCTGCGCTGAGGAATTTTGGAAAGAAATTTTCCCTCCGTCGTTAAGGAGGATTCAGCTTTTCTGGTGGGAAGAACCTGCGGGGCTCCCCTGGAGCCCTGCTGCCTTTGTGTCCCTCCCCAGCCCTCCCTGGAGGGGACAGCCCGGCACCCCAGCTTGTCGAGTAGCTAGCCCAAGCTGCGCTCGTGTGAATGAGACTGATCTCTGCCAGCAGCCCCTGGGAATGTTTCGGCAATGCCTCCTTTGCACCTTTCTGCTAGCCCTTCTCTGCTCTGTCCTAGCCCAGTGGTACGTTATTGCCACCTAGCTGGCACACAAGTTGTCCTGCCTGTATTTTTCTGTGTTATCCCACCTGAGATACTGGCAAATGGGCTATACTTAAAACCCAGCAGCAGCTAGTCAACACATAGCCAGATTTCCTAATGTATACCATGACTCCAATCCCCAGGTGCAGTAATAGACAGGTCTGCCTTCAGGCAAGTCCATCAAGTAATTATCATTTTCTCTTTGCCTTGCCTTTGACTTTGTTTTGTCAAGGAGTGCCACAACACTTATTAGGTTAAAATCTTACAGCACCTTCTTAGAAGCGGATTATTGGCTTTTTCATTCAGGGGGAAAAAAAAAAAAGGTAACATTTGGAAATAGAAGTATTTTTCAAAGATTACTGTTCTTTCTCCCCACCCTCCCTGCCTCTTATTCCCCTTAAGCCTTTGCAGGATTTTATGAGCTGTAACACTTGTATACTACTGGCTTGGAAGTGAAAGCATTAACAGTTTGTCAGATTGATCCTCTGAGCTTTGGCTTCTGATGGGTTCTGCCTTTCAGACCTCGCTGCTGTGCAAGTCGGCGATACATGCAGGCGTTATCGCGGACGAGCTGGGCGGTCAGATTAGCGTCACCCAGCAGAAGGGCATCAGTCGCTACGAAGGCGTCGTCGCCAATGGCATCCCCTCGCACGAGTGAGTACCGCTGGCGGGGCCGGCTCCGGGAGCAGCCCCCGGAGCACAGTGCGCTGCCCAGATCAGCTGAAGCAGGTGGGGACGCTTTTTTGGGGAGGAAAAGATGTTAGTTGTGGGGAAAAAGGGGGTCTGGGCTTTGTTTTGATGGCTTTATTAAAAGGGTGTTGGCATTGGATATAGGAAAATGTTCCAAGTTTTCAGTGGCTCTGTACAATGTAGGGTGGTATTTTCTTTTTTTTTTCTTTCTTCTATTCCTTCCAAAACATATTTGCAAATTGCTTTGTTAGCAGATACATGAAAGTACGATGTTCTGCAACAAACACCTTTAATCGATGTGCTAATAAATCATGCTAAATTCATGTTAAAGTTTAAAAAAAGCTAGGAAGAATGAATAAATAAAAAGTGCCGTTGAGCCATAGGGGATTTAATGAACAACTTCTTAAACATTGTGCTTTTGACATGTTCAGAGTTTTTCTCTTCTAGAATATTTATAGCAAGGGTGTTATATTTACCACTTATCTTCTGACTTTTAATTGTACTGTTGTTGAAGTAGAAATAAATCCTCTAATCTCTATCCAGCACAGTAAGCCCTTCCAGCAACTGCCTCTGTCATTACTCTTGGTTTATATTTTTTAATTTTCAGACGCTATCTCGATTTTACATGAGGCTTTTTTTGTTGTTGGTAGGGAAATCTCAGTCCCATAGTCTACAAAAGCTAAGGGAATATGTCTTTTTTATACTTTTTTCCAGTTTTCCCCATGATTTCTCCACAGTCTCCTGACAATTTTGCAATCACGGTTTCATTCATGAAAAAAAAAAAAGCATTCATTTGTTCTGCTGCTGTGCTTAAACTTCAGCACGGATTAAAATTCTTTATATATGATGGCACTGGAGTATACAAAGCTGGGTAGCTTGTAGACCACTAGCCAAAGGCCTGTAAAGCCTAAATATTTTCTATTTATCCTGAAAGTTAATTTCCAAAGAAAATTAACATAATCTTGTCTCAAGCAAAGCAGGAAAGCAGGACGGAGAGCTCAGCTCAGGCACCAAGCCCCTCCATAAAACAAATAATACAAATTCTTTCCATCACACACGCCAGCTTAGTGATACCCTAAATTAAATATTTTGTGCCTTATCTAAAGATGTTACAGAACCATTTACATACATTCATATGTTTGTGATCCTTGAGAATCCCAGGAGTAACTCCGACAGCAGTGCATAAAACGTTATAATGAAAGGCAGCTGGGATTCCCTTTGGTATTTTTTTCACAGTACAAGAGCTAGTGGGCAACGAATGAAGCGTGTAAGACAACAAATGTACACGTGCTGGGGGAAAACACTGTTTCCATAATTAACCCATCACCTTAACTGCCAAGCATCCTTTTCATGTTGCTATTCACAAAATATCCTATGCATTTCACATGAGTCATAGAAGTACTCGGAGAGATGCAAACTTGTCTCTGTCACAAGTGGGAAAACTCCCATTTACTTGGACAAGAGCTGAAACGTGGGCTTCCAGGCTGGGGCCAGCCTCCAGGGCTGGGATTTAGCCCGTTTAACGTGAGGGCCCTGAGCGAGCACCCTAAGGAGGAGTGCACCCCCCTTAGCTCTCCTGCTTACCGGAGCAGAGAGGGGCGCTCCTCGAGCATGATGCACATATCAAAGCGAGTGAATTGCCCGAGGAGACAACTGTTGCTTTCTACAGATTCTACAGGGAGCCATAGGCAAACAGGCTCATACAGGGTCGGAGGCCGGCAAACTAGATGGCACGGATTTTGAGATAAATGGAAGTGTGAGCACAGCGCTTCCTGGGATGCTTCGGCTGCTCCTGGCAGCTGGGACAATCCCGGGAGCAGATGAACTGTTAGTGTGAGCCCATTATCCCAGGAGAGGGAAACTGGAGGATGCAGGGAAATCCTTTTATTTCAAAACGTGAAAAAGTGTTCCCAGAAACAGCGGGCCTATTTACTAAGAAAATGAGCCAATGCATTTCATGCTTTTAAAAGGCTTTTGTAAGATGTATTTCCAAAGCTGCATGGCTTCCCTGTTCTTGGGATACCGACAGGCTGCAAGAAATTCCTGCAGAGCAGACAGTGCCAGCAAGAAAAAAATGGTGCTTGGACAGCAGTGTTTTTAGACGCTCTTAAATAAAAGCTTACTCAAGTTTTTAAAATCTTATTTATAGTGGATTGCAGTATTAAAGATTTAAATTATTTAGTGACTTGAGCTGAAATTGACATCATCAAAAGTTGCTGCTGGAGTGCATCGAGCTGTTAAATATCTGTGTTGTAATGTGATGGCGGAGTTACGGCTCGCTCGCTCACCAGCCCTCAAGAGCTGACCTTGGCCTCCCTGACTCCATATTTCAGTGTCCTTGTTAAGCTCCGGCATCTGTGAGGTCTTCGGTTCTCATGATACACGCGCGGACCTGCTATATTATACCCGCAAATGCTAGAATGAAGATCAAGTGGCTGGATTTATTGGGCAGTCCTCATACCCCAGTACATGATTATGGGAGTTTAACTTTGTCATGTGAGCTGGCCTGTGACTGTACATCCATGCACGTGAAATCATTTATCTTTGAAAATGCAAGAGACCACACGCTTGTGAATTGTAAAAGATGAGATTCGGGGTTAACCTGCACTGCTTATAAAAAGATTGCTTGAGACCGACTCGGGGTGGGGGGAAGTAAAAAAAAAAAGAGTACATGATGCTAACAGAAATTTATTATAGAATCATGGGAAGCAGCACCCTTTTTTTGCAGAGCTACCAGCACAGGTCTCCTATGTAGTCCTGCCACCAGTACTGCTGGCGAGGCAGGATCCTGAAGGTTGTCAGGAAAATGAGAAGCATGGGGTGATACCATCCTTTAAAGGACAAAGTGAAATTTGTGTGACAAATGTCACCTGTCACATTAGGAAACTGATGAATTACCACTTACTGAATTAGTTTGTCCTCTTCAGTGACTTGCAGAATTATAGCAGAAATATTTCAGCTTGATTTCATAGCTTTATAGACCTTAGAAATGCTAACCTCCTCCCTTTCTCTACTAAAATTGCAGCCCTCTATTTGAAAGGCATCTAGGCGACTTTTTTATTACAAAGCTTTATCTCATAAATAAGTATTCGAGGAGTGCTGTGATTTCTGTTTTGGGTAGGTTTTACTGATCACCATAGGTGTTTATTTTCTTCTTTTCTCTTGAAATGGATCGCTTTGCATTCGCTAAGAAAGCAAAAATTGTTTTGGCTGTAACGTCAAACTGGTTTGAAGCGAGCAGAGCACATCTGATCGCCCCTGAGGATTGCCTGGGGGGGAAGATGTGGGAGGGAGGGCTTGAGTTTCTCCTTCTAGCTACTCTACCGCCTACATGCCCAAATAAATCAGCTCCCTCCCAGTGCTCTCCGTCATCTCTGAAGGGCTTCGTTTGCCTGTAGTCATTAGTTTTCCCTCAGTGACACAAAGAGGCAGTGTTTTTATTGACCTTGACGTGGGACCACTTTCCTATTCCCCGTTTGCAGTGCTCTCAAAACATGTAGCCGTGCGCACCGCTGTTAGCCCACAGACGCTACCTCAGGGGAAATTTTCCTGGCCAACAACAAAGGGCAGCCTGAAAGGGAGCTGTCTTGATGCTTAAGTGCAGAAGTTGTTTTACTGCTCAGTCACGCTGGCCAAGGCTTTTCAAAAGGGGCAAGTGATGCGTGCAGCTCATTGGAGAGACGTTGAAGGGGTCAGATTTTTCAAGAAATCCAAACTAATTTCACGTTAAAACCCAGGCTTTTATTTTTATTAGGCGCCCAGTCACAGTCATCACTTTTGGAAAAAAAACCTCAGAGGCATCTTGTTGGAAATCGGGAAGGGGCTCCATGGGAGGCCAAGCAAAGCACAGCTTTCCCTTACAGTGGTGATTTTATCTCATCCTGCATTGTGCAGGGTTGTGTGGAGTGGCTCAAAAAATGGCTTTTTGTCCTGAAGCAAAGCAGTCCATGCCAGAAGGAGGAAGAAAAGGGGACCCGTACGTGCGGTACTGTTAATGGAGCAAAAAGAACCATTCCTGATGGGAGCTGTTGGTCGTGGTTATAACAGAACCCGTTCCCACCCAGATTAAAACAAGGGGTAGTTTTCATCCCGTCTGGCTGAGATACACCTATAGCCCAAGGAGGAATGGTCAGAGCTGACGTGGTTTAGTCACCATCAAGTGTAACTTTCTCACGGTGCTTAAGGCTGGATTTTCTTCAGACTAGATGTGGCCTCAGACTAGTAGAAAGGCACTGATTTCGGTGAAGCTGCTGTAATTTAAGCTGCTGTAGGTGAGGAGGGACCCGGGCCGGGTGCTGGAGCAGTGCACCGCTGGCAGCCCCAGGCCACGTCAGCTTTCCCGTTCCTGGCTCCTTTGAATCCCTCATGTCGCTGGTCTGAGGAGGAGAAGGGGAAAGCTCTCCCACAGCGGTACAGGGCCTGTGCAGAGGAGAAAAGCGGAAGTGGGCAGCAAGAGTAACAGGCTGATGGGACGGGGAGTCGCTTTAAAGCATAAAGAATGCTCCAAAAAATTGATCTGAATTCAGTCACGGTGGGCGATGCCCGAGAGTGCTCTCACTGGGGTCGGTGACCAGCCAGCAAAGACAGTGGCTGTCTGGCCAGAGACATTTTGCTAGATAAACAGGGATTCTGAAACTGTACCTCGGCGTTCCCGTCACCGCCTCCTGAAAGGCTGAATTACCTTTTTCTTTTCTTACAGTGGTTCGCTGTCAGATAAGCGGTTTATATTTACTTCAAATGGTAAGACTAATGGCTTTATTTTTAGCTATTCAAATTTTACCTTTTTATTTAAGTATTTTCTGTAAAAGTTTTGAAAAGCAGTGAGGAGAATGTCAGGCTGTGTCTAGGAAGGATATTTTAGGACAGCGATTTTTTAAAATTGGCAAGTTGAATAAAAAAATTGAAGAGATGTGAAGTAAGCTAGAAAAAACCCACAGAATAGGAATAGGTCATACACACATAGATGAGAAACAGAAATAGTATTCTGCCATTACATTTCTGCTGCCAGCATATGAAAAATGGCGATCAGATAATCCCATCTTTATGTACTTTAGGCAGCAGAAAATGAAAGCAGTTTTTCTTCAGACATTTATAAATTCCATCTTCATTATAAAAGAAGAGAACGAAAACAGAGAGGAATGAAAATATATTTACATTGCACTGATACGAGGTTTTGTTTATGACTTTCCGAGATGCAAAAGCGTCTTTAATCTGTCAAGCTGTTCATTTGCATAAAACATAGCAAAGAGGGGGGAAAAGTTCGCGCTCGTTCATTTGGATCATATTTCAGTCATCCGAGATAAAATCATTTACTATTCCACTGAGAACCGTAGAGCATGTATAGGCCTTTGAAACTGCCAGGGAATTATTTTTAACTTCATTGAAACCTTATTCCACTGGCCTGTTTTCTCTAAAGAACCTTGATGTGCAGAAATTTTGCGGTTTTTTTGGTAGAGTTTGTAATACTTACCTGCAGCTATTATCTTCATGATATCACCTCTTGGCAGCAGTATCAAGGAGCTTCTCTAATGAATAACTTTCCTAGCCCTAATTGCAGGTGAGAATCATGAAATATTTACAGTAAAGTGTTCCTTTCGGTATAATGCCTTCATCTGAGAAATGTTTTGTACAGCAAAAGTAGTTAATGCCAATCTCGAAACATAAATATTATGTTTCAGAAGGAAAATTTAAAAATATAAGAAGTCTTCACAGGAATGAGGCAAAACTGCAGAGATTAAAAACCAAGATGCCAAAAATAGCAGATGTAGTCAGAAGGTGCCATGTACGTAGGAGTTAAATTGGTAAAGGAGAGGGACCGCAGCACCCTGGTACTGGATCACCCACTACAAATTGACTGGCAAACACAACAGCTAATGGATAGCATCAGGCTAGCACTAGATTAAGCAACATCTGACTTTGCTGTTGTGGGTGGTCTTCATATGTTGCTAGCCTAATATAAAAATATGCTGTGAAAATGCAAAATAACTCCTGTCTGTCTGTATGGGGACTCCTAGGCTGCAACAAATCTCTCAGTCTGGAAGAGGGATTCCTCTCCAAGAGCCAGGTTACTGCATCTTCCTACTGGGAGGAGACCAACGAATTTGGGCAGCTATTCCAGTGGTCTCCCGACAAGGCTTGGCTTCAAGTCCCAGGATTGGCTTGGGCCTCTAACCACAGCAGCAATCGTGAATGGTTGGAGATAGACCTGGGAGAGAAGAAGAGAATAACAGGTATGTCACTGTCTGGTTATTAGAAGCTGGGGGTTCAGCTGGAGAAGAAACTGAATGCAGCTGAAAAGCTAATAATGAACTAAGGTAATGTTTCTTTCATTAAATGCAATGAAATGGTCTGCATTGAGGAATATTATTTTCCTATTTACCAAATCATGGCTATTTACAAGACTGGTCTTCCTATAGGGATATAGGATTGAACTCAGCTGTCATGCATGCCTGATCTGTAAATATGCTGTTAAGCTCGGAACAAAATACTTACACAGGGACCAGTAGAGTCTGGATGCATGATAAATGATTGCTTAGGATCTATTAAGGATGCAATTCTGGAATCAGTAAGAAACATTAAAGTCATAGCCTTTGAAATAATGGGCCAGTTGAAAGAAATTCCTGTTCCCAACTCCTGGTTTAGTTGTAAAAATGTAAATTACAGTTGCTAAAGATGTAAAGAATGCTGATATGGACCATAATATCAAAAAGCAATTACCGCTTTTGGAGTCATTAATTCAGGCTCTGTTAAACATTGACAATTTCAAATTGATTTCCATTCTTCACCCAACTTTTAAACTCAGTTCCAACATAGTTTGGAAAAAAAAAAGACGTTGAAGGCAAAGTTCTCCAAATTGTTTTGCCTTCTGTGTTTGCATTTGAAAAAGTTCCCTTAAAATAGACACCTAACAAATGAAAATTGTGTTTTGCATTTTGTTAAAAGGGATTAAGACCACTGGTTCTGGATCCACGATGCTGAATTTCGACTTTTACATAAAGACATTTACAATGAACTACAAAAATAACAACTCGAAATGGAGAACTTACAAAGGCATTCTGAGCAACGAAGAAAAGGTAAGGGAAAGTGGGAGGGGTAGGAAAACACGGAGCAATAATGCGCACGCTGCATTGACATTGAAGGACAGGCTTTCCTTGTCAAGAAAGATTAGGAGTTTCAGACTTGTCGAGACTTGGGTTGTCTTCACCAGTGTAATTTACGGCCATGGAGTAGATAGCGAGCTTGTCGAAACAAGGAAGCTGTCCAGGGCTTGCCGAAGTTGTGGGACACGCACAGGGAGGCATGTGTACGTGTGTATCCTTCTTTTAAAACAAAACACAGTGTAATTGCAGCTGCACAACAGGCTGTTTGGGCAAGTCAGCTCAGCGCTTGCCCGTGCTAGGAACGCTGTACCAGCGCAGAAGCGTCGGTCGGTACGGCACCAGCAAAGCTGAGATTCAGCTTCAGATGCACCAGGATGGCCAACCCACACACCCCCAAGCGAAACAACCGACTTGGTAAAGGCACGGTGCTGCTGGTGGAGCCGTGCCTGCGGACCGAGCTTCTGCTCGGGCTGTGTTAGGGTCACAGGGACTGCACCGCTCCCTGCCCCTCGCTGGCGGGACTCTTCTGACACAAGTCTGTGGGCACAGCCTACGTCTGTTAGGAACCGATGTAACCGAATGTAAAATAAATGCTCTTACACCAAAATACCTGTCCACACAACATTTTTCACAGACTCTGAGTGGCTTTAACGAAGAACAGATAAAAGCAGTGCAACTAGTTCCTGCAGACAAAGGATGTGTTGCGCAGGTTTGTCTGATAACATTTTCCCCTAAAAACCTCATGTTTCCTTTCAAGCAAACAAACAAAAATCCCCAAAGCCTCCCTCCCTGCCCCCGCAGCGTTCACTGTCAGACCTTCACTCCTCATTTCTGAGGGAGCTCAGCTTGCCTCAGGAGAAGGCTCTACCTGGCCCTCAGTCCTGACAGCGGTTTTCAAAAACTTGGTAGAGCTGTGGAGAGGTTTCCTACTAGCTCTGGTTTTCTTAGCTTGTACGGCGAGAAATTTCACTGCATAAGGTGAACTGCTTTAATATTTTTCAAATGTTAAACTGAGGGGGTGTTGGCCCAAAAAGCGACAAATCAACCTAGCAGTGGCTGAATTGTGAAGGCTAGCTATTTAAAATCTGCCGGTTTGCAGTTTGCTACTATGACTTGTTATATACAAATAATCTTATGAAAATATTATAAATGATCTTACTTTCAGCTATGGTGCATGACAAAACCTGTCCCATCAGAACCCCATGTAGCCTGGCATTTTATCTAAGATATGCTGAGCTCACTTTGCTATCTCATCAAGCTTTTAAGTTTTCCTAGATCATACTGAATCATCTCCAAGAACTAATTTTGCAGGGACTACTGTTCTGCACATGGGCTGAGCCAATTCTGAGAAACACTATATGAGTGCAGGGAAAGGAGATGCAACTGCCTAGTTCATCGTCACTCTTCAAGCTTGGTACAGAAAACCGACCATTTTACTAAAATATCTAGAAATATTTCACTCCAATTTTTTTCTTTTTACATTTTTATCCCCTGTTGCCCAAGTAAGGGTGCTGCAGTGCTAAATAAAAAATGATAGTATTATACCAGCATACATTAACTAGAAATGACATAGAACTGAAAGAAGGATAATCTTTCTTCTCCGAGCTAACAGAAAAATGTGATTATCTGTCAGAAATAAAAAGATTATTTCTTTCCAGAACTCTCAATTTCAAAAAATCTTGTGGCTGTATCCCTGATTATCAATATATTAGCTTTCGGATAATGAAAATCTTTGAAGTTGGATGTCAGGAGCATTTTGAAGAAAGAGATTTTTAAAACAGAGCAGACAACATGCTTATGTTTTGTTGCAGGTATTCCAAGGCAACTCCAACTCTGGTGACATAGTACGCAATAACTTCATCCCTCCGATAGTGGCCCGTTACGTGCGAATTATCCCTCAAACTTGGAACCAAAGAATAGCATTGAAGCTCGAGCTGATGGGTTGTCGAGTAATGCAAGGTATGGGGTAAGCAGTGCTCCCCAGGCACGGTGCCTCCCAAACCCCCTGTGCTACCGCAGTGCCACTGACGCCCCCTTCTCTTTTCCAGCTAATAGCTCATTTACGCATTCAATGTGGCAGAAACCAAGTCAGAGCACTGAAACCTCCCTCGGAAAAGAAGACAGGACTGTTACGGAGCCCATCCCGTCAGAAGAAACTAACTTGGGTAACACTACCTAGCACTGCATTTTCTCTAGGATGCATCACGTCTTCAGCCCAGCCTGAGTGAACTTTAAACTTTCTCACAAACCAGAACTTTTATTTTCCCTTCAGACTTTATTAAAGGTTAACAACAGAGAGAAGAGGGAGGAGCGTAGGTTCTTTTTGTCTTAAGGCACAGAAAGAGATTCAAAGCCTTAATTTTTCTTGATGTGTGAAACATCAGGTTTTGGTTTCCCTGTCATATGGGTTTATTTGCCAGGCTTTGGTAGGTGGCTCAAGGGACTATACTGACTATACTGAGCACTCACTCACTATACAGACTATATTTTATAATTTTTGTAATACGTCGGGCAGGGGTCTCACAAAAATGTTACTTTCTCTCTATGCAACCATGACTTCTCCCAGAGCCAGTTCCCAGCTCAAAACAACATACTGTAGGGCATGGTTGGGTAATTAAACACTTTTTTATATATGCCTATGTTTCAGAAAACCTTAATTCTCATATTTCTCCCTGAATATGCAGTCTTCATTCTTTAACATCGTGGAGCTAATTTCTTAGATCTTAAAAAACAAGCAAACAACATTTGTTGCTTATACTGACTGACTGGTGGACCCATAGCTGGGCAGGAATTACCGGACCCACCACACCAAACACTGCTACCCATTTGGTAGCTGATAGTTGTAGGAATGTCTCCGTAAAAAACTGGTTGTAAGAAGCAATCACTGTAAGAAAAAAAAGCTCTTCTGAAACTGCATCGCTCTTGCCAAGAGCAAGCTCAGTTCATCTGTGCAGTGGTATGGGTAAATTGTATCCATGTTCACTGAAAATGAAATCTACTGAGGTTTCATCTGCTAAATTGTAAATACCCTGCGGACACGTGTACTACCTTATTCTCACAGCCTGCTAAGTGTCTGTTGGAACAGCAAATGGCTCACTCCTGACACAAGAGCCACCACACTGCTAATTTTCAAATCCCTGCTCTAAACCATGTTGTGTTAGAATTTAACAGGGGCTAAACAGGTTTTTCCCTAGCTCCACTCCTGGAAATCTTTGACGTATTTTGACTGAAATGTTTCAACCAGTTCAGCATGAGCCAGATACTTGGCATGTAAAATTGCAGCCTCATTTGGCTGTTTTATAAACAACTGAAAATACAGTTGTTATAAGTGGCTTTTTAAAAGTTACCTAGTGTGTAATAAGAAAGAACTGCTCTTTGTAAGGATGCATATAGATATTAAGCCAAGTGTCAGCCTTGAGAAAGTATATTTAACTCTCATCTCAACACTGTTCCACATAGGTACACGTACGGCTGAGGACCAGTCTTGCAGTTTTATAATTTTACGTTTTAATGCTCTCTTGCAAGGAGTGTTCCTGCAAGATTATCCGCCTGTTGCTGTATTCTGTAGTAAAAATTACCACCTTCAGAGTAATTTGCCTTGTAAACTTTTATCCTTTTTTTGTCCCTCATGCAGGCTTAAAGCTTACAGCTATAATTGTTCCTGTCCTCATCGTGCTGTGTCTGTTCCTGTTCTCTGGAATTTGTATCTGTGCAGCCCTACGCAAGTAAGATACCGGGTTTTGTCATAGAGGCATTTGTGGCTACCTAGCTGGCACGTCCGACTACGCGCTCTCTTTCCAGAGCCTCTTCACCAGGGAGCTGGAAATTGATCCTGTTTGGCAGTCTTCCTCTTAAGTTGAACTCATGTCGTGTCTCTGTAAATTGTATTTCTTATTGTATGTGTCCCCTAGTCAGACAAAAACGAAGGTAAAGCGGGTCAGAGCTGCACACCCCAATTTACAGTCCAATGTAACCGGCTGTTCTCTTCAGCCTACGTATACCCACAAATACAGTCAAAGACAGAATAGTTTCCATACCAAAGCCAACTAAAAATTCAGTGAAGGGAGGAAGATTTGAGCTATCTATCTATCTGGATCATTTTCCTTTATTTCCCTCCTGTTGTGTTTCTGCTTCCCAGTCCCTTAAGTCAGAGCACTTAACCTAGCAGGCTGAAAGCAGAGCGCAGCTGTAAGGAGTTGCAGTCGTACACTGGTAAGCAGCTAAAACTAAGCCACTTCACAGGTGAGAGGACTGGAAGAAGCACTGCTAACTGTGGTTCCTGCTAGATTTCCATCCATATGAACCTGCACTTGCATGTAGAGCCGGGAAATGCTTCTGTCAGCAGATGGGGATTTGGAAGTACAAGCAGTGCGCTGGTGATGTTGCTTCATCACTAGCGGTACCCAGCTTTGCCCTGGATTCCCAGTAAATCTGTAAACTAGCCAAAGAATTCAGAAGAGCAGACCCAAAACATAACCTGAAGTGACACATCCGGACATGGACACATCAAATCGATGAGTGCCAGACACAAGAAATTTGAACACCGGCACTCACAACTTGCATATAGATGGGGAAAAATGAAATGATGACACCCTGGGTTGCATGCCTTATGTTCTAGTAAGCACTGGCCTCCAGAAACTCAAAGTGAAGTGTTGTCCTCAGCCTCTAAACACAAAGGCTCTCTCTGCTGGAGCTAAAGCACGAAGCTGAAATGCTGTGAGTCCAGATATTTATAAATACTTTCCTCTCCTCGCAGGCGAGAAGCCAAAGGACTTTCTTACGGATTATCCAGCGCTCAGAAATCAGGTTAGTGGAGAATCATGCACTTTGTCCTGTCCTGTCCATTGAGCCAAGGGCAAGGGGTTTATGCAAATAAACATGAAATACTTACGAAATAGCATCCATGTTTCCTCGTTCAAATTCACTACTGCATACAAGGGAAACGGCAAACGATAGTCCCACTTGTGTCATCCTAGCACAGTGCCCTGAGAAACAATATAATTTGGTTTCTATGACAGAAAGGCAATTAGCAAAAGATCTATTATACAAAGCGCATAAATTAGCATGTAAGAGTGCTCCCAGGTGCCCTCCCTTTCCTTCCCTCCTCCAAAATACCTATTTTGCAGAAAATTGCTGCTTTTCTTTCTTCCCCCCCCCCCCCCCCCCCCCCCAGCAGAGGGGATTGCCTTTCTCCAAAAGAGCAAGGGCTAATAATTTTTTATGGCTTTAATATTTCCATTTCACTGCCCTCCCTGGTTGGGACTGTATTCATAAAGCCTAATGATACTGGATTGGACTTCATCTGTGAAATCTGAATAGGGGATCGGCTTGAGGACTCTGCCCCAGGAGATGCCTGCAAATCCCCGGTGAAGTGACAATCTGTCTTACTCAGTAATGCTTTCTAGAGCTCCCATCAGCTTGGAAGTTGGGGTTTAGCTGTTTTTCCTGGCCTGCCATCTCTATAGAAGAATATCCTTCTGAATCTCAGCTTTCCATAAAAAAAGAAAGCACTAAGCAATCCACGCCTCTTGATAAGTGCCTTGCAGTAGCTCAGCTCCAAAATTTCATCCCTCAGCAGGTGCTGATGTCAGTGAAAGGAACGTTGTTACCCACTGTAGCTCGCCCTCATTAGAAAATTAATTTGTATTTAACATCATATTTGCTAATATGATTTTTCAAGGTCACGTAATAATCTCACTTGCTAATGAGGACAAATCCCAAGAAATTGGAGATAGCCTCTTATCCAGTCAGTTCATTTGTAGCGTGTGTGCTTCATAAATCAGGCTCCTAAGCCCTTGTGAATCAGGCTTGGGACTTGAAAAGCTGGGAGTCGAACCTACCTCTCCATAGACCTCCTGTCGCAGGCTCCGGGCAAGCGCCTGGCACGGTGGATTTTCTCTTTTCTGTCTCACGAGGATGCTGTGAGAACGAACTAATTGATATGTGCTCAGATATCAAGGAGATGGAAGCCATACTAGTCTACTGAAAAAAAAAAAAGAAATTGTAACCATTATTTTTGCCACATAAGCAATGGCAAAACACATAACTCATTTAAAGCCAGTATTTTAGTGATATACTTTGTGAAGGCATCAGTGCAGGCACCTACAGAGTTTGAGGCCTTCTTGCCAAGAAAATTTTCTATAAAGTTTTGTTTTCACTTGGAAATCCCAGCTGATGATTCACTTTCTCCCTTTCACCCTCCAAATTTAGGAGGCTTTTTTAAAAAAGTAGCCCATTTTACTCTTGCTTTTTAACCACTTTAATATATTGACAGCAATAAGTACACCAAAAATTAAACTTTCTGATAAGCCTTCTGATTATAAGCATTTAACTTTCTGATAAGCCTTCTATTTTTCTTTATCACAGGTTGTTGGAAACAAATCAAGCAGCCCTTCACCAGACATCAGTCAACTGAATTTACCATCAGCTATAATAACGAGAAGGAAACACCACAAAAACTAGATCTGGTCACCAGTGACATGGCAGGTAACAACTGCTCCCCCTGCGACGCCTTCATTTTGCTCTGCGTGCAGAGCAGGTAACAGGGAGAGGGATGGGGTCAGCAATGGTACAAGCTCCAGCTCTCACGCAAGCTGAGGCCCAGGAAAAGATTTATCCGTGTTCATCCCAGACGTATAGTGAAGCAGCTAAATATATCAGTGGAAACCCCCCACACACTATTTTGGAAAATTTTGGGGAAAGATTACCTGACTCTGAAATAGTTACAGCTGAAGGTAACCATGGAAGGCAGTCAGGGATGGATGCAGTGCAAGAACGTGCCTTGGATAGGATAGTTTGGCTTTGCCAACTAATTTTTGTGTTTCTCTTTTCAAACACAAATGTCTCTGGAAATGGAACAAAATATAATGCCCCTTGTCGCTGAGCAAATAAAAAAATGGCTTAGCTGGTTTGCAGTGGGATTTCATGCCCAGCTGGAAGTTGTGCTGAGATCCCCGTGCAGCTTTCCTGGTGCCTGAACTATTTTGGAGACGAGGCTCCCCGAAGTGGAAGCAGGTAGATGAGAGAGAATGAAAAAACCCACCCACAGAGCTTGTCTCCTGTGCTACCTTGCCTCCAGGTCACTGTTCGGATAGAGCAAATCCCCGCATCAGTACTATTTGCATCCCAAAGGGATGGTTTTTTCAATTCATCCTCTTAGCACATCTTATCCTTGCCTAGTTTAGTCTGTCCGGAAAGGCTAGTGAGACCAGCCATTTCATGGGATCAGTGATCGGCAGTCTTCCAGAAAGATTAATTCGCTGTTTCCAGCCTCCAGACCACAGAAATTCCTTAGAATTTCTCCAATGTGTTTGGCAGAGAAATAAATTTAAAAAACAAATGGTTGGTTACAGTAATTCCATATGGTGCTACACTGGATATCTTTCAAAGATGGTTTCAACCCTTTACAGAAACTTTCAATATAAATATGCAGAGATCTATAAAGCAGTTTTATTTCATGAAGGACAGGGAGCGTATAAAGGTTGCTCACACCTCACGGTGACCTGGCTCCCCCAGCCATGCCTGGGGAGCCCCTGCTCTCTCCATCCTCCCCTCCCGCCGCGTGTGGGAAGCCTCAACTCTCAGTCTGGCCAGGCAGCTCCCCAGCCTTAGCGTTTCACCTACAGTCTCCTTAAAAATAAGAAACTTGAAATAAAATCTTGAACTTAGCCCAGAAATGTGCCATTTAATTGCAGAGGGCACGCAACGTGCATGGAGGTTAACATGCTACATGAAAATCCCCGCTTTTGCATCCCCGGCTGCCTGCTGGTTCTCAAAGGCAGCCAGGAGCGAGTCGAGACGCTTCATCCTGAGCAAGGGAGACTGCTGGGGATGGCGGCAGTAACGCTGGGGAGAGCTGCACCACTTACTTAGTGAAATAGCATAACATCTTCATCCTACATGCTGAAGTTTGGGATGTAGCCAGGAACTGCCAAAAAGATTCACAGGACATATGGGATCGAATTCGACGCTCATGTCAGATGAACCACGATGCCAGAACAGAAACCGAGCTAACTTCTTCACGCCTGCGTCAAAACATGATACTTTAGCGGTGTCATTTACTAGAGCTGTTCAGGCCACCATATGTATCCGGAAGAGATTGTCACTAGCACCAAAGCGAGAAAGTTAGAACGCTGAATTTTCTCATAATAGTTTTATTGGATTTCTTGAAAACCCTTTTAGTCCAGATCTCCTCCTTACACGGCAGCCTGGCTGCCTCCCTGACTGGAGGTGCAAACACGCACTGCTTAAGGCTGCGTTTCCTCCATTTTGCTTCTTGCTCCTGCTCGGGCCATTTGCCAATCCCCAGCTCTATCCCTGCCGTCCCCCATGGCTGGGGTGACCGCCCGGTTCGTCCGGCAGCGCTGGTCCCACTTCTCCTCCCACGGCTCGTCCCCCCTCGTGCACCCGCAGCAGTGCTGAGCTGGCTTAGCACATTTCACACTTCACTTGACTCTCTTGGCTGCCGTTCCGCCTAACTTCATCCTTCTTGTCAGTCAGCTACTGCGAGATGCCTTTTAAATAAAGCCGGCACTTGGTCGGGCTCGTTAAGAATCCTCCGGGTATTTTAATTATTCCAAAAGTGGAACGCGTGTTTTGGAGAACTTCTCATTTGTGTGTATTCATGCAATGTCCCTTGTCCAGTTTGTTGCAAATATTTTGTTGAGTTCTCTCTTTTTTTTTTTTAGGTCTTTTGAGTACACTCCAGAAATTATGTTAATTTATTTGGTGGGTAGGTGGGGAAAGGGAGGGAGGCAGTAGGAAAAGGGGCGGCAGATTGGAGCTCCTCTGTGGAAGAGCTTCTGCCACGTTCTGCAACGCTTGTTCAGTGAAGGGGGTTACAGCACCAGCGTAGGGGAAAGGTTTCCTCACATCCCTGATTGATAACCACGTGTTCGATACAATAACTAAGTCATTTTTTCCCCATAAGGTACTTATCAACGCGTAAGTATTGAATACATAAAGTAATCCATCTGTGCCTTACTGAGCAGTTGATGCTTCCTTGTAGATTATCAGCAGCCTCTCATGATCGGGACTGGGACGGTAACACGGAAAGGATCTACCTTTCGACCCATGGACACCAAAGACGGGGGAAGAAGGGGGAGTTTGGAGTTCGAAAATCACTATCGCTGTCCGCACAGAGCTAATCGGCACGAATACGCTCTGCCCCTGACCAGCCAAGAGCCCGAATACGCCACCCCCATCATAGAGCGGCACACAGCGAGAGAAAATAATTTCCCCTCTGAAAACGGCTACAACGTACCTGTCGTCTCATCTCAGAAACACTCCCTTTCTGCCGGCAGCTTCTCTAGTTCATGTAAGACCGATACCAGGAACGGAGACTATCAGACACCCCAGAGTGTCATAAACTATGACAAACCCAAAGCTAATGGTGTTCTGACCTCCGTCAGCTACAGCACGGACTACCAGAAGCCTCAGCCCAGCGCCCTGGGGAGCGAGGGTTACTCCACGCCCAGAGACTGCCTAAAACCAATAAGCCAGACAGCAATGACAGCTCTCTTGTGATCTGCCGAGCAGGAGAGACGCGGTGTGCGGGAAAGTCGCTGCACAGCTTTCTGAGGCGAAAACAGAGTTTGGAGGGACTCTGCTGCGGGAGGCAGAAGGCAAACAAGCCCTGTGTACATAATATTGCAGTCTTGCTGGGTTCTGACATCTGAAGAAAGCATATGCTGTTTATCACTGTTTATAGCAAGAGAGATGTTATCAGTGAAGACTGTACATCTTATTTTCTGTAACTGATCTCAGTGCTCCATTTGCAATGTGTGCAATTTGTACATAGCTTTTATTTAAGGAGAATTTCTTAAGTTTCTTTTTCACCTGGGGGACTGAAAGAATTACAGAAATGCCTATTTAAGAAAAACAGGCCTCCTTACCCCTCTTTATTTTACCTGCTGCTGTACTGGCAGCTGTAAATGGTGTATCTTACGGTTGTGGTGATTCATCTCCTTTCCTATGATAAGTGAAGATAGGGCATCACTGTAGTTCTCACTGGGAGGGTAGAAGAAGTAAAACTACTTGAAGCATAATGTGCACAAGAGAAGGCAGATGAGCGTTTAAATACTGTGCTCAAACCCACCTTCCCAGCTGCTTTTTTAGTAGCAATCCTTACATGCTTGAATTTGATCTAGCACGTGAGCTGAGCCTGTCTAACTTGCTATTCATGTTAGAAACAGGTAGAAAGGCTGAAACCAGTTTTGGATTCAAGCCATGATGACCACACTGCAATAGAAAAAAACCCCAAACAACAAACCCAACACCTGTCGAACTGGGTTTTTTTTTTTAGGAAGCATGTGTGTAACCAAAATGTGAATTTACAGCTGAGAATTAAATCCCATTCAAGCCCTAGCTGAAGCTTTTGCTACTTAACCATAAGGAAATTTGTTCCTTGGCACAAAGCAGCAAACTTTCTGAACTCTTTATTGCTCCCCTAGGTATTTTTTTGTCTTACAAATTTAGTCTAACGTTTCTATTTGAAATATTTTGACTAAGTAAAACACAGTGTGTGTATGGCTTACTGTTGCAGTTAAATTTGCAAGACAGCAGATCAGCACAGTTGTTTTCAAATAGTTTTTATTTTGCAGCTAATGTTACCCTTAATCCTGTTTTTGGACAAACTTGAAAAAGCGCGGGGATGGGTGCAATGTATGGCACAGTAGCTGGCTTCTCTTTCAGCAGAGGCATTCAAGCAAAACAGCTTCTGGTAGAGACTGGGACCGTCCGCTCCCTTCTACCTGCAGCGCTTGGAGCATCACTTTGAATTTGAAAGCTTGTCCCAAAATGTCAAGAAGCGATATACTTCTGGGAAGGAAGAATGGTGCTACATTTAAAGCACAAGGTTGGGAAACGAGACCAGGAAAACCTGAACTCTGGGAAAGTCGCTATCTGAAGGCCCTCCGTTTCCTTGCGTGTAAAACTGGGGCTAACTTGCAAAGCATGCAACAAGGATTTGTGGTCTGTTCGCAGAGTGCTTTCAGGTCCTTGAGTGGAAAGTGCTGTCAGAGTACAGACTAGTTGCAGTGATACGACTCACAAATATTGCTAACTCCAGCTATATCCAACCTTAAGGCAAGCTCTTCGTGGGTTCTCTGCATACGCTTGTTTCGTGGCCTCAAGTGGTGCCCTTCCCTCACGCTGCCGCACCGTGCATGTGATTCCCAGGCAAAGAAGAAAGAGTCAAGGTAACCTCGTAGCCTTCCTGTATTTGCTGTCAGTACAGTTTCTGTGAAATGTCTAAAACACCTCAGGTCCTGAAGTGAAACAGCAGCAGCCTATTTGTTAGACCGAGCTGGGCGGTGTTGTTTACCTTCTGTTGTTTACATGTCTGTGTAAATAAAGAACACTGATATTTGTAAATCAGTCACACAGGCCTGCTACTTAACTCAGTGACTTGATCATCGCTGCACGCCCACTCTCGTCGCATATCCCGCGGGGTGAGAAAGAAGTGTTCCTTACGCCCTGCAAAAGCGCCAGTTGCGCTGCTCCGATTCACGGTCCCGGTATGACAGGCTAAAAAAAGATTCTCTCCGTGCCCCATTTAGCCTTTTCTGTCCATGAGCTCTAGACAAGAAGCACCCAGGAACAAATGTCTGCACCCAGCCCCGCTGCTGGATGCATATAATTGAGGAAAGGATGAGGATGACCTCCTGATGAGCCTGAAACCAATACTCCACCCACACAGCTAATTAGCCTGACTTGTCACTTTACAAACATCCAGTGTTCAGTAATCAGGGCTACTCCTCACCTAAGGAGTCACCTAGATAATGCAGGAGTGCAAAGGAACCAGGCAGCAGATGACACTGCCGATAATAAATTTTTCGCATGCCTCCACCATGCGTTTTGAGCATCTGCAGCATGCTACTAGTGTCAAAGGGCTCTTGGCAGCATGTGCCCACTTCTGCTTCCATTCCCCTCTTAGCACAGCTGGGTTAGCCTAATGAAAAGTTGGGTCTCAATTTGCACCTTGCCTTCAGCCCCACCTCTCTCTAAAACCCCTGCAAAACTGCAAAAAAATGGCTTAAAGTAAGCCCCCAAACATCTCCAACCTCCCTGTGTTGCAGTGGCTCGGTGCATCAAACTCCAGCTTGTCTACATCAGCCTGTTCTCACCATCAAAACCAGTCACAGGCATAACACAGGCAGCCTTATCCCACATTTAAAAACCTTCCTTCCCCAGTGAAGGTTAGAGTATGCACCATTTTGAGACACTTAAAACACGTGGAAGGGCTGTGTTAGCTCTGGGTCTCTCCAACGTCTCTAGAGATCGTGTGAGAGCAGAATCTGACCCTCTGGTCAATGGAGACTTTCAATAGCGTTTCCATACCAAACCTCTTTCCTGAGCAGGCACTCCCAGTAGGCTGGAACAGTAAAACCAAGCCAGAGTTCACAAGAAGGTTAAATATTAACTGATGATAGCAGCAAGGGCCTGTCTGTCCTGGCTGCCGCCGACCGCAAGCCTCTGACTTTGCCAGGAGCAGGCTCACACGCTGTGACTGCGCGTGTCTCTGGCCAAGGGAACTGAAGGCGGCAGCTCTTGAGGTAAGAAAGTTGTAAAAGATGATATACATTACCTACAACTGAAAACCAGACATGACAGCTTAGCATGCATTCCCAGCTGGTGCCTTATATTTAAAAACCAAAAAGCCACAAAAACCAACTACAACAAAAGTTCCCAAAAAACCACAGCAAAAATACAAATGTTCTGTGCTCTCACCTCCATAGACTGGGAAATAGATTGTAAATTCTTATTTCTTCTGTCAAGTACCTTTCCAATGCTCAATATGAAAACTTTTTTTCCTATCAAGTGTAATTCTAAATAGTATTTCCTTATTCTTTCAGTTTCTGGAGTTTTAATGTCAGATATTAAACCTTACCTTAGTAACTGCCAGAATTGTTACATCTGACAGGCAACAGATTAAAATTAGTCCTTGACTTGCAGACTGGAACTAGGTTTTCCCCAGCTCAACGGATGCCCTACTCACTTACAGCATCACCTGCTCTCTTTTACCGTCTTTCTCTGGAACAACCGCTTCCACCTCCCTCTCCAAACACCATCCACGGGATGGCTTCAGCCAGCTCAGTAGCCCACTGGCTATAGCAGTCTCTGCATAGGTGGGGAAGGCAAGAAAAGCACCGAGGCCAACCTGCGTCCCCTGCATCTGATGAGCGTTGTAACCACTAAGCTAACACGGCAGCGGTCACAGCAGTGCCTCTAGCACCTGTGTGCTTTAAAATGAGGGATCCCTGCTTCATTCTTTTAAAAAAAAAAACCAAAACACAACAAACCATGAGGTTGGATTCCAGCCATTAGAAGCAGGTTGTGAATCCCATGGCTTGTCTGCATTACTGACGTGGCTAAACCCTGAGAAGACTTGAGTTTTTAATACAGACTTTCTTCAGATTTTTCCCACCGACTGCCATTTGGCAGTCCTCCACTCCGTGGGCAGATTTTAGTGGAACCCCATCTGAGGCACGAAATATTCCCTACACAGGATGGGGATGTCAGGCTGTAGGTCCTGCTACTGGAGCAGATGCTTAACTGTGCTTAACTCTTTGGTGGATCACTATCATTAAACCACATACGATTTGGTTTTCCATGGTGCTGGAGACTCCTGCCCCATGCAGACACATGGCAAGGATTGCTGCAGCCTCCCCAGCGCTGCTCCAGCGTTGCCAGGCTCTCTGGATATATTGCCAGAAGCTGAGCTGCTCCAGGAGTCATCTCCTTTGCACTGCAGGAAAATGGTCTTGTGGCGATGCAGAAAATTGCAGAAGGCACCAGAGGCCTCTCAGGGCTCGGGTGATCTAACCTGCGTCTGCAGCACAGAGAGAACCAGGTGACCAGCATCAGCAGAGCCTGCGCCCCTGACCTGCGCCCACTGTTAAATGGGAGAAGTGTTAAGGGAACCCCCCAGGTCCCCTCTGCTGTGACATCCCCAGTAAGCCCCAGTTTGGTATCCGTATAATACAGGTGGCAATCATCTGACATGGGGACTCGCTATTTCTGAGGGATCTAAAAACTACAGCAAAGCAGTACTATCGCCATAACAAATTACACTCGTTACACTAAGTTACACTAACATCTTTTGACCTTAAAGCAGTGGTGTTGCATTTCAGTGACACCTTCAAAAATGTGCCTATCAATTCACCACTGAGGTAGTTAATAAAAACTAATGAAGTGCAATTATTTGTCTGTGTCCTGGCTTTTGCCAAAGGCCGTGCAAGCAGGTAATTTTTCTCCAGGGCTTTCTAATTCAGTTCAGGAAGGCAAGTAACAAAAAGCAAAAAAATGAGCAGAAGTTTTATGACCTCTAAGAGAGGAGCCAGTCAGCGGTCTCACAGAAGTCCTGCGAGTTGGGCACCCACTGAAAAGTAACCTTGTATTGGTATTCTTCTGTTCACCCTCTCTCCAAAACCAGGTCAGGTTTGTTCAGCGAGTGAGTGTCCTAAGGGCTCCCCTAGCCTGTAATCACTCCGGACCCTAGGAATGACAAGGTTATGTTGTTGCATTTCTTTTTTTCTTATTATTTTCCATAGTGAAAATTCTATACTGCCCTTGTCTTTCCAATGTCAGCTATGATGTAAGCTCATACCGACCTCCAACCTCTGCTGCGATAGTTCAGCATGGGGCAAATGAAAGCAGAATTCATCATTTCATTTGAAACTCATCAGTGCTGTTGATACCTATACTGAAAATAATAACCCCACACAGCTATAGCAGGGTAAACAAGACTAACGACGTTATGGAGAAGCAGCAGCAATGCCTATGAATTATTGAAGAGCTGAGTAAGTTTCAAGAAACATGCTTATTTAAAGGGAAGGTGCCATTCCTGCACAATCACCTTTAAACTTAAAATAGAAACCTCTCCTGAGGGTTTCTTTTTTTGAAGCCCCCCAGTACAGTCCTACCATCCATAAAGGACATGTGGGAAGGGGACAGATAAAGTATTTCTAAACTAGATAAAGACAAGAGGGAAGACATCCTTAGTTGGGGAAAACTCATGGCAACCATGATAAAGCGGTCGCCTAGCATCTCACTTTCTGTGCTATCTCATTGTATAGTCTGGACATGAGAATTTGGAGACTTTTTCATTCAAACTTCACTGTATTTGTTTAGGCTTGGCCTCACATTATGTATCTGCAAGTTCTGAAAAACATTTGCTATCTACAGTATGCAGAGGTTATTCAGTAACCCCTTGTCCTGGGCTGAGCTAATTCATTATTTATTCAGACACTCGCAACACAGCTACCGAGCTGCCATGTGACATCCAAGAGATTATCATCCTGTTAATTTTTATACAGTCACAGGTATTAAAAAGAGAAATCCAGGAACGAGACAACTTAAGTTAAAGCACAACATCATTTTTCAGCATAGCAAAAAATATAACCCCACATATATGACATAGGTCTGTTACTAAGGCTTTTGTGTCCTGATTAACCACCCTGAACTGACCTCAGGAATCCATAATTTTGACTAGACACAAAATTTGTAACAGATCGTACTGGGAAAGCTCTCTTAATCATCTGCATTGTCTGCTTACCTAAAGAGGAATGGTATACCCAGCATTTCCCCCTATGAGTCTGAGCTACTAAAAGGAGTGAGAAAACTTCCACATAACAAATTATTCAAAACCTGTGATGTTCTCTCAGCCAGATTAGATGACAACAGACAATAACAGACTTTAAATTAAACACATGTATGCTGCCTACCAGAAGGGAGGCAAAAAAATAATGCCAAAATTCTAGGCTTAAAAGAAACACCAAGAACCGTTTAATACAAACAATACAAAACAATACAAGCCTGACCTGGGACAGGGAGCTTATGGGAAGTCCTCCTCCACGAGAAGTGGCAGATAGCAGGGAAGATGGCGATGCTTGCCGTAAAAGAAGAGGAGAAAACACCACAGAAAGACAGTGAGTTACTTTAGTCACCACCCAGCCTCTGGTCTGAATGATTTAACGCCTTGAGCACGTACTAGAAACTTCAGCCTTTACAAATGTATTTTACACGTCTTCATTTCTGTGGCCCAGGCAACCATTTCACAGATGGGCAAACTGAGACAGACAGGTATGCTGTCACTTGTCCAGAGCTGTAGCAACAAATCAAGCCCACCCAAAACCATAAAGGCCTCTGAAAACACCAATGCAAACCTGCGAAGATTCCTCTGTTGTGCAGGGAGAGAAGACAGGGGTGATAAAGACTAAGACGAGCTCGCAGACCTCACTTGAAGAGGCAGCTTTTCTTCACATCTATGCCTAAGCTTTTTATCCTTAAGTGACACCATCTGTTCTGACAGACAGTTTTATAAAATTTGAATAAGGTGACCTGGATAAAGCATGCCTGTTACATAGAAATGCCAGAGTCATACATGGACAGGGAAAGGTTGTGGACAGCTCATTCAACTTCTCTTCCGCAGATATCCAAGCACTTTCAGCATCTCGTCATAAAAGGCAGCACTAGTCTTTGTTGCCACCCTACAACACAAAGTGAGCCGCATCTTTGGTAACAATGCTGCAACAACTTTTCTACTATCTTACAAATGCCTAGCAGATGGCATTCATAAAAGATACTCCTTTAGGGTATGTATTTCATTTATATAGGTAACTTTTTGACAGATGAAGTCACACCCCACCCCTCCCATTTATAGTTCAATCGTGTCACTGTATAAGGACCAGCATCAAGGACATAAATATTTTATGCCACAGAACATTTGGCTGACGAGTTCACTGATTACCTGGTTAACGACAGCAAACAAGGTTTGGAGACTGAACCACCATTTGGTGGTCACTGGAAACCAACAGCAGAAGAGAAAAGATGCCGGTGGGTCAATGGGAACTTGACCTCTTTCCTCTGACCGAGAAGCTTCTGTCTGAAAGTGGACTAGAGAAAAATGTCAGCATCATCTCCCTTCTTTCACTTCTCACCACCACAGTCTGACAGGACCACGGGCAGCCTCTGTTCCAGGAAAGATCCTAGGAACGCAAGAAGGCTGGCTGCATATCATGACTGAAGGGCACCGGCAAAGTGCAGGCAGGAGAGTTCACAAACCTGCCCGATATCTCATTTCATGTTTTATTGGTCCATTTGGTCCCTTTCTTTGGAAAGGCGTAATCCACCCACAAACAGATAAAAAATTTCACTGCTTGGGTGTGAACTTGTAAGAGAACGGAGCACTCATTTTTAAAGTGACTGATGGAGATATTTAAGCATTCTTTAACAATGAAATTATAATTGTCTCTGTGTGTGTTTATGTGTGCTTGTACATATACTACACAGACATAGAGAACAATTTTTACCATAAGATGTGTCACCTGCAAAGTACTTGCCACAGGACGTGAACTAGACTGGATGTTTGTTATCTTAAGAGTACATCTTACTAAAAACAGTTCTAATGAATAAAGTTTTTTCTATTTTGTAAATTAAAAAACCAAAACCAAACCCACACCAAAACCAACCACCAAACAACCCACAAAACAATAGGTTCCATTTCTCAGTCTGGTCAAAGCTGAAGATTTGAAGGAAGCTGCTGCCCCCTTTTGGCACTAAATACAAATGCAAATACTTAGCACTAAAAATCTGAGGATTCTGATCACAAATTGCAATTACTAAGTAACAGACAAGTTTTGATTTTGAAAATAGCATAAAACTGAGACAGCTCAAAATACACTTGCCTATTTAACCAGATCACTCAAGACAACCACGGCAACTTACTATAATAAATAGCGGTCTTGCTAATATAGAAGTGTCCACGTCCTTCATTTTAACATAAAAATCAGTTTCAAAGTTAGCAATACATGACCTGGATTTAGAATAACCACTTTAGGAGCACAACAGAATGGACAAATTTCTGCTAGCTCCCTGAACTGCCTTATGACACCCCATGTCTGTCATAAATTAGCAAAAGACCTGAACTGTCACACTGGACAAAAAGGAAGATCAAATAAATAGGAAACTGTGCAGTAAAACTCACTTGACAGCTATACAAAAATCCTCATTTATCATATATAAAAGGTCCATTCCTCAGTTTCAAGCTCAGCAGCTTAGGCGCATATCTGCTGAAGGGTTTAAGTTGTAGCGCCCATTGGGAATCCCTTCCCACAGAACCATAAATAACCATGTAAATTATAAATGAAATCAAGAGGAATCGGTGCCTTTGTGGCTGTAACCCAAAGGCTCTGATCGCCTCAGACGATCAGCATAAGCAACCCACAGCAGCCTTCTTCACCCACCCTGAGCTGAGGAAGGGTCAACAGCGGCAAACTCACCACGGGTTGTTCCAACAGGGAGTGAACGGGGACATCCAGCTTCTTGTCCAAAGGAAAATGTTCAGGGCAAGCATGTTTCCAGCAGTGTAAGCCCAGAGGACTGGATACATAACTACTCCAGTTCAGCAGCGTGACTATTAATGCTTTCATTCCCCTAAACAAACTGATACTAAACACACACACTAGGACAACAGCAAATAAAATATCATTAGACAAAATATTTTCATGCCGTTCTGTTTTATTCCATTTTACAGAAGTAAAGCTGTGCAAATATTTAATGGTTAATTGGAAAATTACGATTTAATCAACAAGACTTACGGAGATTTACAGATATATTTATTAACAATTTGAAGACTTGCAATTCAACAGAAAAGTTACCAGATGTCTCCCAAGCACCCCTGACTTCCAGCGCTACGGGCAATCAAAACATGTCTGTGAATGCCTGTGCTTTCGCTTTGCTTGCTTTTACACTTTCCTAACCTCCTGTCTGAGGCCCTGCCGTTGAAAACCTGGCAGGAGAGAGCCGACAGCCCCGCAACTGGTGGAGGGGATGCTGGGGAGGCAGCTCAGGCTGCAGTTCAGAGCAGCAGTGCTTTCGCATTGCAGAAAGAAAATTTGAAGAAATACAGAGTGCCAAACACTTAATGAGGGAAATGTGATCATTATCTCTGGTAGAAAGTTACAAAGAAAAAACAGCACAATTTTAACCTGGATTATTTTTTTTTTTAGGGGTCAATGTACTTCTAACATATCTCTCATGAGGGACTGGAAGAGCATCCTCCTGCAGAGCCTTCAAAACACCAGCAGCTCTGATGCTTCCCCTCAGCACAGCTGGGGGAAAAATGTCTCGGCATGCTAAGCAGAAGACTGACAAAGAGACACCAAATAATTTTGACAGCTGATTGAATGAAACACTTGTAAACTGTGTGGAAAATGTACCCAAGTGACTGCAATTTTCTCTTAAAAAGGGAAAACCCTTGAAAAACGCTGCTTGGCCTGATTCAGCCATTTGACCTATAAGCCCTGTGTCTGTCCCACGCAGCACCGGCGTGGGCATCAGGAGCAGATACCAAAGTACCTCTGTGGCAGGGGTACGCCAGGCAAACACAGATATGGCAAGGCTACTCTGAAGCATAAGAAGAAACAACTGCCTCACTGAGAAAAGAAAAACCAAAGAAATTTTTCTTGCAAAGCCAGCAGACTTGCCGCTTCTTGAGCCAGCAGTGTGCGCTTGCAGCCCAGAAAGCCAACCATGTCCTGGGCTGCATCAAAAGAGGCGTGACCAGCAGGTCGAGGGAGGTGATCCTGCCCCTCTACTCCGCTCTTGTGAGACCCCACCTGGAGTACTGCGTCCAGCTCTGGGGGCCCCAGTACAGGAGAGGCATGGAGCTGTTGGAGAGAGTCCAGAGGAGGGCCACGAAGCTGATCAGAGGGCTGGAGCACCTCTCCTGTGAGGACAGGCTGAGAGAGTTGGGGTTGTTCAGCCTGGAGAAGAGAAGGCTCCAGGGAGATCTAATTGCGGCCTTCCAGTACCTGAAGGGGCCTACAGGAAAGCTGGGGAGGGACTGTTTATCAGGGAGTGGAGTGACAGGACAAGGGGGAATGGGTTTAAGCTGAAGGAGGGTCGATTTAGATTCGATGTTAGAAAGAAATTTACTGTGAGGGTGGTGAGGCACTGGAACAGGTTGCCCAGAGAGGTTGTGGAGGCCCCATCCCTGGAAGTGTTCAAGGCCAGGTTGGAGGGGGCAACATGGTCTAGTGGAGGGTGTCCCTGCCCGCAGCGGGGGGGTTGGAACTAGATGATCTCTGAGGTCCCTTCCAACCCAAACCATTCTATGATTCTTGACTTTGGAGTTCCCCTTGAACTGTCAAACTTCAACAGCTTCTGAAGGATTGGAAATCATGTCTTATCGGAAAAGACACTCGGGACAAAAGGCAAGCTTGAAATATTTTAGGTAATTTTCTTTTCAGGTTGTTGAGCTGAGGTTTTAACCAGTAAAAATGGACTCCCTACACGTGTCCTGAGTCAGGATGGGTTTCTCTTGTCATGTGTGGGTCTCTGGAAAAAAATGCAGAGCACTATTCAGTGACCACTGGGAGCAGCCTCTGAGGTCCCTCAGTTGGGCACTGTGACACAAAGAACCTTTCAATGATTTTCCTTGACCCCAGCTGACAAAGGATTTTTTTTTTTCCTCTTTCCATCCATTTCCATCTTCACTCACAGCTGCCTCTAATCCTCTGCTCATTTTATGACAGCTCAGCCAAGTTTATGACAGCTCAGCCAAGTTTAAGTTTTCTCTCCTTTCCCTCTTCCTTCCATCTGTTGAAGTCACCCACATCTAAACCCTCCTAAAAATTTTAGAGCGCTAAAAAATTATATACTTGCAGTTCTAGCCCTCACCAGTTGTGCACTATACCTCTTTTCAGCCAGCTTGACTCAGCCTTTGAGACAGTTCCTACCCTCAGTCTTCTACTCTCTACTTACACATTCTCAGTAACTCCGTAAGTACTACCATAATTATACTACTACCACAGCTACCATACCATTACCTTTCATTTGAACTCTGTTCATCCAGATGAACTTGATGCTTTAGGGAAAGTATAGGCCACTCAAGTATAGGTGAGAAATGATTTTTTTAAAAAAATATAATTTAAAACACGAAACAGACACTTAATCTGAACAAAAAGACTTTAATATCAGGACTGAAAATTGTATCTGAAAGATAAGTGTTTTGTAACTTCAGTGGAAAAAAAAAATCAGAATATACCTATTACTCCTAATGCATGGAAAACAAACAAAGACAGAAAAAAGAAAAAAGGCACTTTCCACAATTTTACCCAAATGACTTAATCCTTTAACAGGTTTGGGTCTTTATAGCTCTTAGCCAAAGGCTTCAGAATATTTATGGTATTATTATACAGCCAGACACTGCAAGTATTTCCTTCCTTTTATTGAAAAGCATTCAGCAGAAAATGCATCTCAAATAATTAAATTTGAAACATATCCTATAATTCTATGTTTTTAAAAATTTACTTGGCTATTAACTATTGCTGGCCAAGACTGGATTAGTGCCAAACTTCATGTCACGTAGCTTTGGTTTTCCTCAGATTAGCTTTTTGGCTAGGTGCGGACTATGTGCTTAACAGAAAAAGATCACAGAGAAAGTTAAGTGTCTGTATTTTATAGATAAAACCAGAAGAAAATTAAATACCAGTCTGAATTAGGTGGAGAAACCACTGCAACGCAGAAGAGTACATTTATTTACAGGCTAATAAAAATATATTATATTCAGCTTAACTAGATGTATACATTGGTTGCAAAATGCTTTATCTGCTACAGAAATGAGATTAATCCATGATGTAATAACGTTTGGACAGACACAATAAATACCTGAATTTTGTTTGATACAACTGTGGATTAACATATATTGAGATGATACAAACCCTCTCACTGCCAAGAATACACTTCTACAAAGGAAATACTACATATAGCCTTTGATCAGAGTTAAATTTATTGCCATAAAGTACTTTCCTCAACTTACATGCTCTTAATTAACATTGGTCCCAGATGCCAACAAACACTTTCCACCTTTAGCTTAAAATACAATTATCTCACTGAAGATTTTTTTTATAGGCAAGGAATTATCTACTCAAATTGCAAAATTCTCTTTAGAACATTATTTTATTTTTTTTTAAGTAAAAATATATATACACACACAAGTAAACTGTTTTACACTTTAAAAAATAAAAATGAAGTCTGAATACTGACTTTCCTTGGAAATTCATCCAAGTCCAATTCATTCAACCTCTGGCAATCAGCAGGACTGAGTCTTCCAGTTAGTGACAAAGGGGAGAATACACATTTGTCGATTCAATCTGGAAATCTCAACTTGCAAAACTTTTCTCAATTTAAATATTAATCTCTAAGCATCTCAGTATGACTACAATAAACCACTGTGTTAAATCAGCTGGTAGGAAGTATGGAGTACATGAGACAGACTGTAGAGTCTGAGCAAAATCCTCCCATTCAGGGCTTTCTAAACAAAGATTATAAAAACTGCAGGGAAGGAAATCTGGTGATCATTTACTGCTACCTGATTTGTCTACTCCTAGTTATTTTCCTCAGCAATTGTTCCTTCCGTTGATCTTATATATAGGTTAAAAATAGACAAGGTAAGAGCAGAGCAACTTCCAAAAGATGAAGAAAAGAGCATCGTGAGATACTGGTGGACAAGGAATGTTAGGAAAATAACTCTAGAAACATTCTCCCATTTCAGGCTAAAATTGATCAAAAGCATTAAGTGGAAAATAAGGTGTGCCAAGAAGTAAGGAAGGATGAATAAATTAAAAATTTCACCTTTCCCTCAAATAAAGGGAAAGTGTACAGGCAAATTTAATGCCTTTTTTAAAAGTTACCACACTAGTTGGACGAGCCTCATTTCTTACAGCTGCAGCAAGCATTCACACAGCGGTGATTTTCGAAGACAAAGACTTGGCTTTGAACTCTCCTCTCTGACAGAGAGGACACCGAGTGTCCAGGCCACAGAGAGTTTCAGAGTGCACTCTGCTTGAGTAACTGTCAGAAAAACACAAATCTGGATGCAAAGTTACAGCAGTGGATTTATCTGCTAACACGTAGCCAATGTGTCCTCAAGTTTCTGAAGCTTCAGAAAAAGAAACATGCCTGGGGACCTGTTTCTTCTTCACACAGCTTTATTTTTAAGTACTAGTTTCTGTTTGGTGAAAACTGTACAGCTTTGACTATTTTAAAAACCTTCAACAGTATGCTGTATGACAAGGACTGTTATAGAAAAATGAACCAAATAATGTTATTCCACTGAGTAAGTGGAACTCATGCACGCACGCACACACAAAACGATCATGTAAATAGCAAAGTTAAGGGATTTATAAATAGCAAAGTTTTTGAATAAAGTATATACATTTTTAGGCTTTTTCTATAAACATATATATATATAGTGCTCCTAGGAGAGACAAGTAACTGTGTTCTACGTCACAATTTAGAACATAAGATTAGTTGATGTTACTCTAAAGGCCTTTGAGGTTTTTTCTTATCTATGTACTTGCAAAGATGTCCTTTCACATTAGTTTCTCTCTGAATGTACAAAATCTGATCTCTTCACATTACAGTTCAACAGCCTGCAGAGCAGTGAACAGGAAAGCCAGCATTGCATGCTGAAATAATAAATGCAATTACAATGTAGAGCTTCCATGTGGAGAGTGCTGCACTTCAACAGATCTACAAGGAACCGGCCACGAAACCATCCTCAATGTTTCCATCTGCAGCCATGCCATGGGCCTTTAGATGTATACCAATTAAAAGCTATTTTAAGATACACCATTCTTAGAAAAGGAGTAACATTTTGTTTCAACGGTAAGACAATTATAGGTTAATATGACTGCCATAACATAACACAGATAGGGCCAGACACCAAATGATTCTGAGCACCTCCTGGAAAGTACTGTGCACTCAACTTTCACTTCTTTAAAGATTATTTTAATGTGAAATGAATATGTTCAGTACCCATCAAAAGCACTCAGCATTTCATAAGGTCAAGCTAACAATGACCTACTCAAACCATTCCACATTAGCAGTAACCATATCCATTCAAGAATGAACGCTAAATTGATGATGCTGAGAAAAAAATACCAAAGGGCCCACGTAATTGTGAGTTTTTTTAAAACTAATTTTGCTTTTAAAACCCCATAATACTCTGTTTAAATACTTTTGGAGCAAGTTTCAAGTGGAACAATCGGCAGTGAATTCATTAAAACAATAATGCCAAAAATCTCACTCATAAAATTATCATGGGCTGAAGGATCATGACTAGCGAGTACGCCACTGTCCCATTTGTGTTTTGATGGTCTTTGCTCAAATAAAAGCTCTGGGTTTTACTATTCTGAGAGAAAAAAAAAAAAAAAAGCTTTCTTTTAAAAGTTACAGTTCAAAAATCCTAAGTACAAAACTCATGGATGCAATGGTAAAATCCAAGCCCCCATCCTTCTAGAATTAAAGCTTGTTTCACACCAAACTGAACATCAGTTGTCCCTTTAAAACATCAAAGGGTCAAAATGAAGCTGGCCACGTTTTATTCTACTTCCTTGGAGACATCAATGAGATTAAAAGTTGAATGTATTGAGGTTATCCTTTTTAGAAATCCCATGCTTTGGTGCTTATTATTTAAAAAAAAAAAAAAAATTTCACAAGCCATGTGTTAGATAACTACTGTGTGTCACGCAAAAGACAGTTTTCCACATTTAGAATTGCTCACAATGAAGCCCTGAGGTAACCGCCTTTTTTCCAGGCAACAGTAATACAGTTCCCTTTGACATGTAATCACCTTTTACAACCTACACTAGTATATGCAACTTGGAGCAGTCAATATTGATTATCAAATGTTCCCAAAGATGGGATCTGTCCAGTTGATTTGTTTGTTTGTTTTTAGGATAAAGACTCAGCAGAACGGGCTAATTTGGGTGTAGTGTCTTCTAATGGAGCTTCAACTGAATTCCCCAGGTCTCCATTTTCATGTCCATCAATACTTGGTTTCTTATCAAACACTGCAAGTTAAAAAGAAATTTTATTTAAGGAAGAGCAGTAATCTTGGGAACACAGATCAGTGAGCCTTATTTCAGAAACTGGAAAGTGTGCTGAAACAACTACTAAAATAAGAGCAAATAAGCTTTTAGCAGAACGCAGTTAGATAGGAAAACAGGAACTGTTTCTATACCTCTCTGATCTATAAACTGTATTTGAAGAAGCCAACAACATAAAGTGTTAAGGAGAATTAACTACTTCTAGACCAGAGTCAGGAAAAGATAAGAATAAATTTGAATTTCAACCTTTGGGGAAAGGCGATCATAAAAAACCCCACAAATTAATTCAGTTAATTCAGCTGTATCTAAGTAAACCAGGCCAATAAGTGAGGGACCAACCAAAAGAGCTGACAGCCTACTAGTAGGTTAATTAACTGTAGATTAATTTTACAATGAATATAAAAACAGTATCTTCCAGAAATTGGTTTGCATATTGAGACTTCTGAATTAAACTCCATGTAACTCATTTTAGAAAGTTTACCTTGTGAGGGTTTGACATCCACATTTGCACTTTTCCTATTAGAACTTGAATTTGCACCTTCTTCCAATTCATCAAGATATAAACGATAACGGTGTCCACTCTCATCCTCATATTCTACATTTTCATCATCTGAATCAACTTCTGGAGCAACATACACTACTTCAAATTCGATCTCACCTCTCTAAAATGCAACAAAAATGACAAATTTACTACTGCACAGCTATGTAATAGGATTACTGAGATGAGCTAGGATACTAAACCAAATACATTTTACTGTTGTAAACACATTGACAGTTGTGTTGAATATCTTGGACATGTATCTGAATTTTTTACTGACTAAACAAGTACAGCTCTATAGCTAAGATTAAGAAAGTAAATTTTACCTGAATTTCTCAGTTATGTGCCAATACATTTCAAACAATGACTTCTAATGAGTAAGTTTTCTGAAAATTAAGTGCACCTGGTAACTGTCTGACAGTGGGAAGCAAGGCAGGAAGAAGATTCTAGACCACAAAGCATACGAGACACATTGTTTGGCTGGAGCTGTCCAGTCACAAAAGAATAAAACATATGTCACTAAATAATTATTTCTGGGGGGAAAATATAACAAGCTGATTTCCATCAGCCTTACTGAAGAATCATTAGCCAATACCTGAGTTTAACTGACCCAGCATTTTTCTCCTTAAATTGCAAGACATAAGAGGATTATGTGTAAGGTGATGCAGCTTCAGGAATCACTGTAGCTTAGTGTAACACAGTGCTTAAAAGAAAACATTAAAATTCAAGGTAATTCAATAGGCAGAACACAGGAAGCGCCTAAATGTGCCTATGGATAACAAGTCTCAACTGACCTGTTGGGAAAGAATAGTTACAGCTTCTTTATGTTTTGCATCTCTTAGATTAACTCCATTTACTGCCAGAATAGCATCACCAACATGCAGTCCTCCACAGCGATCAGCAGGTTGTCCAGGATGGATTTCAGAGATTAGTATTGGAACACCATGCTCCTTCCCACCCTATAATAAAAAATAAAATAAAATAAAATAAAATTTGAATTAACTGAGATGTCTATTAGCATAAAATCAACATTCTGGTATTTGCTCTTGAAGTGCTTCTTTCAACTTTTATTTAGAAAATTAGAAAGCATACTTCAGACAAAAAGGATGCTTAAGAAGAACACATGAGATGCTTCCCTTAATTCTTCTCCCCACAAAAGAATGGAAAAATTTCAAATACATACTCAAAGAGTCAAAGGAGACAATTCTGAGTAATAATAGAAGTATAAAATCATATACAAGCTGATGAGACAACATCAAAACCTCATTAAAAAAAAAGCATATCAGGCACCCTACTGACTTGCAAGAAACAGTATTCATATTTAGAATAAGAGTATAATAGTCATAATTTTCAAAACTTGTTGCAAGAAGTTAATACAGCTTTTGTTAGGTGTGATATGCCAATACCGATACTTTAAAAAAAAGTTACAATCACAACAGCTAAGCTTTGGAAGTTAGTTCTCAGATTGTTTCTGCTCTTCTACAGACTTACCACACCTGAAATTCATTGCTCGCTAATCTGCTGAAGTGTCTATTCCCTAAACATAAGTTGAAATCCCAAGTTTTACATAAAGTAGCAGTTATCTATTTCCTAATCTATCAAAATCAGCCTTCAAGTTCTATGATCACAGCTATGGATTTGCGTATGCTTTTTTTTGCATTTTCTAACAATGCATTCACTCGTCCACATATTTTACAGAAGTACAAATACAAATTTAAATTGCTTCTTTTGTGTCATGGAAAATAAATGGAAATATTTACTGTGATTGAAATTCCTAGTCCTTCATGGTCTTCTTTAACTAGCAAAACTTTTCTGATTGGACCAACACCTTGACTCTTCTTTAAGGCATCAGGATCCTAGTTTGATAAAAAACAAACATAACATAAATATAAATGTGTGAACCAAGAAGTGATGCATTTCTGCATTTTGGGTTTGCTTGGGTTTTTTTTTAATTGTATACAGGCAGTATACCAGCAACAGAGCTTTAGACTAGCTCCAGGCAGGACAAACTTACAGTGCCCTTTACAGAGTATGAAATCAGAAAACATTCCTCACTATGCACTCCTGATGAGAATAATTATTTCAGTGCTGAGTGATGCACAACACAGAACTGAACTTCAAAAGAAGGAAATCAGCCACATATTAAAAATATAAGGGACTACATAAAGGAATGCTGATCACTGCTGAAAAGCTGTATGACGTAAACTGCAATTTAAAACTAATCAAATGATGTAATATGGTCCCAAGGAAGAGCTTGCTTGCTCAAGTTTATTTTTATTATAATATAAACAAACCACACCAAAAGCCTTTCAACTCAAAACTAAAAGAGAGACTAAATAAATCAAGGTATTTATTTTGCTTTTGTTAAGCTGCTGCTGCCATTATGCATACCCTTACAATCACACATACACGTATTTGTCCACCAATGTTTTATATGCAATTAGCAACATAAGCAGCAAGATCCATCTGACCAAGATATTTATAACAGATCAAAGTAAGCACTTCCCTGAAAATATTTGGGTTTATGCACTGAACACTGGGGTGATTAATCCAGTCACGTGACAAGTTAGGTGAGTTGTACCAAGGCTGCCCACAGTGAAATGTCTTTTAAAGATTTTAATAAAATTATTTTCATTAATTATTTTAATTATTTAATAATTATTATTTTAATACTTTTTCCTTTTGGAGGGAAAAAATCAATTATTTTACAAAGTGTCAATTTATCTGGCCTTTAAAAATAATAAAAAAAGAATTTCAGTTCAATCTAATCCTATAAATGTTATTCTTCTTGGTTTTTGTAAATATATTAACTCCACATTTTGAAACCTAGGTAACAAAATTATGCTGTTAAATTCATATTTATACACACACATAGCAGAGGCTTAATTTTCAAAAGGACTGAGTGTTCCTACGTAAGTCAAAGGAATTGTATCATCTTTCATGGTCATTTATGGGGACATGCTATTCAGCACGGAACTGTCCTTCAGCGTACAAAAGAATTGTGTTTAGAAGTGACACTTGGAATACTGAAGTGAAAACAATCACAGAAACAAAGAAGTAACTCATCTATTTTCCACAAATGCTGGAAATTATGGAGGAATGACTCATCTTTTAAACTTACATGTCCTGGTGGTGCTTGCATTGGTCGTTTCAGATCATTCCGACCTCGACAAGCTCTAATAACGGTTTTGTGACGGTGAAGATGTATTTCTGCTTCAAGTTGATTCCAGAGCTTGTCATGAGCAGGTCCCTTCATATCTCGGCCCAGTAACTGAATCTGCTGGACTCTACGTAATGACGGAGAGTAAAACAACATGCTATATTACAACTGAAAATTAATGCATTATACAACTCATACACTTCATCTGGCTCCAGCACACAGTCACGCAGCAACTAACACAAGTGCAATAACTGTGGGGATTTTTTGTTTCTTCCTCTTGTTCAATTAACTGCAAATGTGAGACTTTTCCTACCTAGTCTTAGCTTTAGACCTGCCTCTGGGGGTGCAAAGGAAGAAAACAACAACAAAAACCATCTCATGCTAAGGGACACCGATTGACTTTACGTACCTTCCAGCTAGTTCCTTATCTAAATACTTGGCTGCCAATCTTGCTCCATAAACTTCAGCCTGAAGCACAGCTATGTGTCGACGAAGAGCTTCATTTTCCTTCCTCAGCAACTTCACCTCAGCTTCCAGCTGAGCTTCTTTCACTTTTTCTTTCTTGTTAGCTTCAAGTTCTCTCTCCTTACCCAAAAAAACCAAAAAACAAAAACCAAAAAAACCCAGTTGTAAACTTTTATCAAAGTTAATAATGAAAGAGCAGTTACTGTTTCTGCAAACACAATGTGAAATAACGCTCCTGTGTATGGGACATGCATGCAGGAAAAAAAATGACAGCAGGGACTCTGGCACTGCAGCTAGTGGTTTGCATACTCCCCTTAGGGAAGAGGAGGCCTTGCATTCAACTTTGTGCTCCTGACATGATTTTTATCCAGTTTACAACTTCTTATTCAGCACGAAATCCATATACTGGTTCAAAGTCCAAGGACTGAAACTAGCAACAGTGCTTCTCCATGTCACACATAGCTGGCGAAATTTAAGTAGCCTGAATATCATCCTTACTTTTTCCTGTGTTCAACCTGAGAGAGATTATTTTAAATGTGAAAATAACTAAAAATTTCAATTAGATAATATTCTTTAACTATTTAATACAATTTTTAATGTGATCAGATGTCAAGGAAATCTTCTTTAAGTCTGTGTATCTTTCAAATGACAATTATTTACATGCAAACAACCAAGAAATGTCCAGCCAAGGACATTTCCAAATCAGATTCTGAAGACCACAAAAATAAAGCCAGAGATTGTACACACCCTGACGAAACTTAAGAGAAGTTAGTGTAAAATAGCTTTGTTAAAAAATCCCACAAAACAAAAAAGCCAACACCCTCCCACCACCACCACCACAACCACTCTAAGAAGTGCACCCTCCTACCCCCATGAAAAAGGAATTATGGAAATACAAATTACCTCCATAGTGGTCCATCTCAAATGTACAGAAAATGCATAGTCATTACCTTTTCTAATGCCCAGAGTACTGGCGACAAAGGAATTACTATGGTCAACTCAGATTGCTATTCTACAAAATCTACTTTAAGAGGAGCACATTTGATTACTTGTATATTTATATCTTTTTGATATCCCTTTTACAAAGTGGGGAAAAAACCCACCGCAAACCAGGAAAATAGTAGAGACACAGGATCTATTACTGTTCCCTTTTAAAAATGTCTGTCGACTGAAATGGCAATAAAAACTAAGTTCACCATAACACATTTTTGAAGGCAGAGTAACTTAAAAGTATTGTTTGTACTGGTATCAATTTCATTATTAAACAAATAAAATCAGGAGGTGCTACTAAAGAAGCGATAGGACAGAAACAATATTTTACAGAACTGGCAAGACAAATCTGTTATCAAACTGTGAATGCGCTTATTGACTATTCCAAGCCTGGATATAAACCCATGAATATGGCTGGTATTACCACATTTGAGATATTAAGCAAGGTTGGTCCTTCCAAAGCGAGGTATTTTCACAATAGGTATATGTAGGCATTTATAGCTATTTGCCAGAAAGACAACTATGAATTCGATGGACTCTACTATCTCCCTCATGAAGTATTTCCATCAGGTTAAATGAATGGAATACATTAAACGTATATACATATTGGCCAAGAATTGCCTAGCGTACTGCTCAGAAAGATTGCTTGAAATCACTGGCATTTCACTTCCTGTAATTCCCTTACAGACCCAGTTTCAGATCAGGTTTGACTCCACAGGCACATTAGAAAACTTGCCACACAAAGCCTCTTGTGGTCTCTGGCCTTTCAGCTGGGGAATATCTTGTGAGGTGACTCTTCAACAAATCTCTTTCTGAACTTCAGGATCGCTCCTATGCCAAGAATTTTGACTGATCTACATTTGAAGAATAGGAATTTCTAAAATTATACCAATTCTCTCTATTATTATGATGGTCTTGGGCTATTTTAATTCACATCTACTGCCAGTAGCCAAAAGGCAATTACAAGAATTCAAGAGTGCCAACATGCTGCGTTGCCTCTGCCACACACTTTAGCTGTAAGAAGGGTCACAGTTCAGACATAACACTCGTTTTATGACATGCACGGAGAGTTCGTATACAGGTACGGTGTTCCTGTAACACTTATGTTAGCTACGTATGTATCGCCAATATTGCTCCAGTATAAGCCCCTTGTTTGTGTATGCACTCACTTTTAGAACCCCTTTTATTTGACAAATATAAAAAGACAAAGACTTGAATTTGACAGACATATGAATGTATATTATTCACACCCAAACCTCCCTCTTCTTCCTCATTGGATATTTTTATGAATTATATACTGAATAAAAGTCATAAACTAAAAATTCATAGTATCTTCACAAATAATTTGTTAGAATATACTAGTCCTGTTTTCTATTCAGAAAAAAACTTTACAGGTGTAGGAGTTCCTTAATGTATCTGAAATATACCTTGGGAGAAGAATTCCAAGCTCCCCCAGAAAAGTGAATTGCTAAAGAGATCCAAGATATTTTCTTATCCTAGCAAATTCCATGTAGCACACTTTACTGTATTTATAGGGGAATCGTAGGGGACTCCCATCTGAAGGGTACAGAGGGCCCGATATGCAGGGCAGACCCTCCTCTCAGAGAAGTCCGCTGCCTCCCCAGGGCCCGTGTCAAGGACATCACTAGGAAACTCCCCAGCCTGGTACAGCCCTCTGACTATTACCCACTGCTGCTCCTCCATGTGGGTGGGGATGAAGCAGAGACATGCACCATGAAAGCGATCAAAAGGGACTTCAGGCTCTTAGGGCAGTCACTGAAGGATTCGGGAGCGCAGGTAATATTCTCCTCCCTCCTTCCAGTTAAGGGCAGCAATGGTCGGTGGAACAGGCGGGTGCAGTCCATAAATGCATGGCTCCGTGGCTGGTGTCAACGCCACAACTTTGGGTTCTTTGACAATGGGGCGGCCTACATGGCACCAGGCCTGATGAACCCTGATGGGAAGAGGATCTTTGCCCAGGAACTAGTGGGGCTCATCGACAGAGCTTTAAACCAGGCTCGAAGGGGGAGGGGGATAACATCAGGCTTGCCAGCGACATGTTGTGGGATGATGTGCCCAGGTTGGAGGGACAGGGCGCTGGTGAGGGCCCTCGGCCTACTGCTCAGAGATGTGCTGGATGCACTACAGCACGCTTGAAGCTTAAAGGAGATGAGCCAGGGGCTCCGGATGCAACAGGAACCAACGGGGTAACACTGGGAAGATACATCTAAAGAATCCCAGTCACCCCAGCCACTAAGTCAGCCCCATCGGGGGCACAACTGAAATGCCTCTACGCGAACGCACAGAGCACAGGGAACAAACAAGGGGAGCTGGAGATGTGTGTGCGCCTGGAAGGCTATGACATTATTGGCATTACAGAGACATGGTGGGATAGCTCCTGTGACTGGAGTGTTGGCATGGAAGGGTACAGGCTCTTTAGGAAGGACAGGCAGGGCAGGCGAGGAGCGGGCATCGCCCTCTATGCCAATGACCAGCTGGAGTGCATGGAGCTCCATGTGGGGATGGAGGAGGAGCCCACTGAGAGCCTATGGGTCAGGATTAAAGGGAGGGCTAGGGCAAGGGACATCATAGCGGGGGTCTGCTACAGGCCACCTGACCAGGGAGACCAAGCAGATGAAGCCCTCTATAGGCAGATAGGAGCAGCCTCACGCTCACAAGCCCTGGTCCTTATGGGGGACTTCAATCACCCTGACATCTGTTGGAAGAGCAACACAGCAGAGCACAAGCAATCCAGGAAGTTCCTGGAATGTGTTGATGACAACTTTCTCCTCCAAGTGATAGAGGAGCCCATGAGGAGAGGTGACATGCTGGACCTTATTCTCACCAATAAGGAGGGCCTGGTAGGGGATGTCAAGCTCAAGGGCAGCCTTGGCTGCAGTGACCATGAAATGGTGGAATTCAGGGTCCTCAGGGCAGCGAGGAGGGCATGCAGCAAGCTCACTACCCTGGACTTCAGGAGAGCAGACTTTGGCCTCTTCAGGCTTCTGCTTGGTAGAATACCATGGGACAAAGCCCTGGAAGGAAGAGGGGCCCAAGACAGCTGGCTAATATTCAAGGGTCACCTCCTCCAAGCTCAGGAGCGATGCATCCCAACAAAGACAAAGTCAAGCAAAACCACCAAGAGGCCCCCGTGGATGAACAAGGAGCTCCTGGGCAAAGTCAAACAAAAAAAGGAAGCCTACAGAGGGTGGAAGCAAGGGCAGGTAGCCTGGGAGGAATACAGAGAAACTGTCTGAGCAGCCAGGGAGCAGGTTAGGAAAGCCAAAGCCCTGATAGAAATTAGTCTGGCCAGGGACGTCAAGGACAACAAGAAAAGCTTCTATAGGTATGTTAGTGAGAAAAGGAGGACGAGGGAAAATGTGGGTCCCCTCCAGAATGAAACAGGTGACGTGGTTACCCAGGATATGGAGAAGGCTGAGGTACTCAACAACTTCTTTGCCTCAGTCTTCACTGGCAAATACTTGAGCCACACTGCCCAGGTCACAGAAGGCAGGGACTGGGAGAATGCAGAACCGCCCACTGCAGGAGAAGATCAAGTTCGAGAATATCTAAGGAACCTGAAGGTGCACAAGTCCATGGGACCTGGTGAGATGCATCTGCAGGTCTTGAGGGAACTGGCGGATGAAGTGGCCAGGCCACTCTCCATCATATTTGAGAAGTCCTGGCAGTCCAGCGAAGTTCCCACCAACTGGCAGAGGGGGAACATAACCCCCATTTTTAAGAAAGGAAAAAAGGAAGACCCAGGAAACTACAGGCCAGTCAGTCCCACCTCTGTGCCTGGCAAGATTATGGAGCAGACCCTCCTGGAGACTATGCTCAGGCACATGGAAAATAAGGAGGTGATTGGTGACAGCCAACATAGCTTCACTAGGGGCAAATCATGCCTGACAAATTTGGTGGCCTTCTATGATGGGGTTACAGTGTCGGTGGATAAGGGAAGGGCAACTGACATCATCTACCTGGACTTGTGCAAGGCATTGGACACTGTCCCACACAACGTCCTTGTCTCTAAATTGGAGAGACATGGATTTGACGGATGGACCACTTGGTGGATAAGGAATTGGCTGGATGGTCGCACTCAAAGAGTTGTGGTCAACGGCTCAATGTTCAAGTGGAGAACAGTGACGAGTGGCATTCCTCAGGGGTCAGTACTGGGACCGGCACTGTTCAACATCTTTGTCAGCAACATGGACAGTGGGATCCAGTGCACCCTCAGCAAATTTGCTGACAACACCAAGCTGTGTGGTGTGGTCGACATGCTGGAGGGAAGGGATGCCATCCAGAGGGACCTTGACAGGCTGGAGAGGTAGACCTGTGCGAACCGCATGAAGTTCAAGAAGGCCAAGTGCAAGGTCCTGCACATGGGTTGGCGCAATCCCAAGCACGACTATCGGCTGGGCGAGGAATGGATTGAAAGCAGCCCTGAGGAGAAGGACTTGGGGGTATTGATTGATGAGAAGCTCAACATGAGCCGGCAGTGTGCGCTTGCAGCCCAGAAAGCCAACCGTGTCCTGGGCTGCATCAAAAGAGGCGTGACCAGCAGGTCAAGGGAGGTGATCCTGCCCCTCTACTCCGCTCTTGTGAGACCCCACCTGGAGTACTGCATCCGGCTCTGGGGGCTCCAGTACAGGAGAGGCATGGAGCTGTTGGAGAGAGTCCAGAGGAGGGCCACAAAGCTGATCAGAGGGTGGGAGCACCTCTCCTATGAGGACGGGCTGAGAGAGTTGGGGTTGTTCAGCCTGGAGAAGAGAAGGCTCCGGGGAGATCTAATTGCGGCCTTCCAGTACCTGAAGGGGCCTACAGGAAAGCTGGGGAGGGACTGTTTATCGGGGAGTGGAGTGACAGGACAAGGGGTAATGGGTTTAAGCTGAAGGAGGGTCGATTTAGATTAGATGTTAGAAAGAAATTTACTGTGAGGGTGGTGAGGCACTGGAACAGGTTGCCCAAAGAGGTTGTGGATGCCCTATCCCTGGAAGTGTTTAAGACCAGGTTGGATGAGGCTTTGGGCAACATGGTCTAGTGGAGGGTGTCCCTGCCTGCAGCGGGGGGGTTGGAACTAGATGATCTTTGAGGTCCCTTCCAACCCAAACCATTCTATGATTCTATATGAAGTATCCAGCTTAAAAACTCTCATCAAGACTGAATTTTTCCATTTATTTTCCCTGAATCTGATTCATCATTCAAATTAAATTTAAGCATAAAGTCAAATGTTATACCTAAAATATGAGGAACAATGTAATCCCATAGATTTGGGGGTTTTTTCCCTATTTGCTCCAGTAGTATGACTATTACTCTGTGATTGAGGTGAAAAATTACACCCAGAAGCCATTCTTAATGCTACTCTGGACTGTCTTCAACTGATCACCAAGAAGAAAAATCAAAGGTTTGCAATATAGAATATCTGAAAGTGTACTGAACAAACATGTCTTTTTTTGACCAACTGTTGTAAGATGTAATTAGTCTCCAAAAATCTTTTAAAAAATTGAGGAAGTTACAGAATGGTTTCATGCTTTCTAGTGTTCACAGTATGGCATAGGTTCTGCAAAACGGAAAAACCTGTATTTTCTGTTGGTAACATAAAAAACCACCAAACCAAAAATGCAACTGCAATGTTGAAGATCAAAGCTTACAGTTACCAGCTATCCTGTGGCTTTTCAAAGAACAAATACTGAGCAACAATAATGAGGTATGTAACATAATAAGGGTGGAAAAGTTGTTTAAAAACCTTTCAGGTCTATCACTGTTAGGTTAACTTTGCATCACTTTTTCTTCTTATCTATGTATATTGAGTTTATATGCTTTGGGCTGTTACACAAGTCAGTAAATCATATTAAATCATGCCCATAAAAAGAACTGAGAAAAGGGAAAACAATGAAATGTTGACAGGATTTTTTTTTTAAAAAATCCAGTATATAAAATACTTCATATTACACTGATGTATGGGTACAGTATTTATGTTTCAGAAATTGTATAACACCTTAAATTTTTTTGAAATACTGCCATAACAATCTTTCAGAATGTTGAGTTGTCAGATATCACTCCAAATTAGCTGTAACAATGATAAAGAAAATACACACAGACTTAGAAAAGAGGGCACCAAAGCTAGAAAAGGAAAACTAAAATGCAAAGAAAATTCTTTACGCAGCATCTTGCCAACAGACAGAAAGAAGGAAAAAGACAGATCTGTTTTGCCAGGTTCTGAGGCCAACACATAGAAGTTGTTGCACAAAACAAAAGCACTACTTGAACATAAAAAAGGCAATCAGCATACTTACCATTTCATCCACAGATAGGACAGACTTAAGACAGAAGAAAAGAGTTCCATAATTAGAGAAACAGGCAATAGGAACTTCAAGAAAATGCAACAACATAAATGACTTATTCCAAAAGAAATTTACCAGCAGATTGTGTATTTCATTAGAAGGCATAAAGATCAAGCACATTGCTATAATTGTACTTAGCAGCAATTTTAGTATTTTGAAGTTAAAGTTATGAAAAATCTTATTAAAAATTTTAACCTTATTGTAGTATTGAAAATAATACTTTCTCCTAAAATACCAAGAATCTCTATGAAGAATAGCAAAATAATCTGAAATGCATGAAAGCAGTTTTGAAAATATCATAGAAAATATATTCTGCAATATAACATCTGTTATACAGATGATAGATTCTTTCAGAAAGAATAACAAAATATGTGTTACAAGAGGGACATAAAGGACAGGGAGAAGTAGCAAAAAGGATATATCAACTGCAAAACTCAAGAAAAAAAATTCCACTAGGCAACTTCATACTCTTACAAAGAAAGAGTTATTGTGCCTGGACTAAGCACATACACCACTCCTAAAAAGGGACTCAGCCTGAACTACATGATGTTATCAATTGCTTAGCAATCCAAAACATTTAAAAATGTCTTAGTTCACCACTATGTACAATTTTACAGTTTGCAGAGTATACATTTATGCTGAGCCTACCCACAAAAGAATGGTTGTTGTTAACAAAGCAAGCAGGAAGTTAACTAGTACAGAACTTTATTTCTCCATCGCATATTACGTTGACGCAGTCTCTCTTTGCCCTCAGAGGCTTTCTGACTGCCAGAAGGTCAGCATGACAGTTTTTATTTACCTAAAACTCAGACTTCTCATTTTACTGTCATTTAAGCAGCTTCAGTTTTGCTTGTTCAAGCTGCTCAGACCTTTATACCTTTCTGTATCTAGAACAGTTTAAAAGTGAGTTTCTCTCCATTAGAACTATGAAATCCCTAAAGGCGAAGTAAAGCAAACTCAAAAGATTAGCCCTGATGTTTATAAAAAAGGAGGAAATAGCTGGAATTAAGGAGAGACTATCAATCTAGGCTGTTAATAAATTCAATTTCAACACAGATAAAATCTGAAACAATGCAAGTAAAACATATTTATTGTCACCTGTGGGAAAAAGACTGCTGTTAATAGCATGGAGATTTAATATATCATTTAAAATTGTTTATAACAAGGTAAAGAGAAACAAAAATGTTAAAAGTATTACTATCTATGTCACTCAGAAGTTAAGCCTCACTAACAAAATTTAGGGACTGAAATCACTCGCAGTGATGCGTTGGCTTAAAAAATTTGCTGCGTGTAAGCCAGCAGCCTAACACTTACAAAATGTTGGTGATACTTAACTAATGCTTATTTACAGGGCCATAAAATTATTAACAGCTCTGAAAAAATTTTAGCATGCTTAATAACTCAATACAGAATAAATTATGTGCAGACAATCCAGAAAATGTTACTCTCATACTGAATACGCAAGTATGTAGACATAGGAATATAGCTCTGATTCAATTACAGCTTTTGGATCTGAAACAGGAAGAATTTGGGTTACTCCTGTTATTCAGTGATTAGCCTAGATAGCCTTTAAGCGTTATAGCCTATTACTGTGTTTTACTATACATTAATTAACAGGACAAAATAGCAGAAGTGACTCATCTAATGTTCTACATATGTTGGGACTAGGTATTTGCAACCAACCTGTGAAGCAATTTTAAAAACAGCCAGAGCGCTAGACTTTGATTTATGCCAACAGTTAGAAATCACAATCTATACAACATTACTTTACTTTTCTAATTTACAAAGTCTCAGTATTAGAGCCTGAATCTGTGCTGTGGCTAGTAACAAGACAGACTACACTCTGGTTATCAGTCAATGCCAACTAATTGCACAGATTAATTACTGTTGACTTTTTGTGGGCTTTGTTTCTAAAAAAATGATTGTACAAAATTATCAGTGGTTTACTGAGTTCTTCTATGACAGTCTGCTGCATGTAGCAATGGATAGCACCATACATGAATCTGCAGCATTCTTAAGAAGAAAGAATGACAATAGAGAGAGGACTGTGATGCCATCTACCCTCTCTCTGCATGGCAAAACATTCCCACTCTTACTCTTATCAGAGTATAACTACAAGAAAAACAGTAGACTTACCCCACTTTAGGCTTTTTTAAGATAGGTGAAGATTTGGTTGTATTTGTATATTGGAAGTTATTATCTTTTCCAACTTCTATCTCCAGAAAAGTTTTATAAACCACCAAAATATTTTCTTATTCTACTTTAAGAAACCACTAAAAACCAGTTTATGTAAAAACAACTTCTTAAATTCTTATTCATTATTCTGATGTTATTTATGTTATTTTTAACGTACCATTATTTTTAATGGTTACTAACAACCAATCATAAACATTAATTAAAAAAAGTTAATTCTCTCTAACTTTTTAAATATGAAAATTCGTAGCCAGCTTATTAGCACCTCCCAAGGAAGAGCTTCAGTCAGGAGAGGGAAAAGTGTAACATAATCCTCCATTCAAGCCATCATACTCACCAGTTTTGCCTTAATAGCCCCAGAGTCAACACTCTGACCAGTTTTGGCATGCAGCTGAAGTTGAACAGCATGGAGTTGCAAAAGCTGATCATGCACTTCCTTTTCCAATACTGCTTTCTCTGCCTGTGTTTCTGTCAGTTCAGACTTCAGATCAACTAACTGTGCCTGTGAAGATATAATCCATCATAGTAATTAGAACAATGATTAAATGGGATCATCAGAATTGTAATACATAGATACATCATTTGCTGGTACATATATGCTATACGCAGTGTAATACAGCTAAGAGTATATGCTGTCACAGGTTCCTCTGCAGCCCAACTTAAGCACTGGATAATTTGCAGGCTTTTCTACTCCCCAGCTGCCACCAAACTAATTCATCCACAGACCCAGCGTCAAACAACCATACTGCTGAAAGTAGCAGTAGCTGGGTTTTTCCTCACACAGACAATGGCATGTGATGCTGATGTCCACTCCAAAACAGGGCAATGGCATTAAACCTACTTAGGACTTACAACCATAGCAATGGAAACACAATTTAAAACTTTAAAATTATTAAATCTTATTGAAAAAAATTCTTGATCCAAGTAAAATTACAATTATTAATGCAATGCTGAAATCAAATAACCCAATTTACAATTGCTCTGTTATCAACAGCTTAACCAAAATAGGAAATGAGGCAGGCAAACCAGAAGCCATGAATTAACATGCCCCTAAAATACATTTGTAGAAAACCAGGACTAGTTAGTAACTCTTAAAAAAGTGGTTTTGAAACATTTTAAATATAGTTTACATGTAGTATGTATATCTGGAATAACAGAATAAGTTCTAACATGTTCACCAGGTTACTTATTATCCTTAAGTTCAAGTAGCATTTTATAAGATAAACATTTTTATATATATACACACATTTATGTAAGCTTTAAAGCCACTATTTCCAGAAGAACCACAGAAGGTGATCTCAGGGGAGGGGAATTTTGATCAAGCTTAATATTTTTAGGTAAATTCCCAGATTATATTTTCGCTTCCAAAAATTTGGAAGTTAAAAAGCAAAACAGAATAGCCACTGATTCTTCAAAAAAACCTCAAACCCTCTCATATTAAAGTAGGGTATTTTAGACAATTTAATACCATTACACTAATGTTCAAATGTGCACTGAATATCAAGTTCCAAGCCAACAATCACCCCATTCAACTACATAAATCACTGCTTTAAAAGGTCTTTACAAGGTGAGGTTTTTTAAATAATAATAATAAAAAAAGGCAGGAAGGATTTGCCTATCAGTGGGGAGTATTTACTGGATCTAACTTTAGGTACGTAATTTAGATGGACAGCCTCCTTAAGCTTCCAGCATAATTATCAGACCTAAGTAGGCTCTTCCAGAGGTGACTCAGAGCACCTAAATTAGAGTGCAAGTTGATGAGATGGGTCAGGCCAATATTCAGCTTGCTGCTGCCGAAAAGAATGATCTCCCTTCCTGCCCCCAGCTATGCCCCCTCACGTCACATCTCCAGGACCAAAGGGTGGGAGATGCCCTGCCCATGAGCTCTGCTGATTTCAGACCAGACTCCCCAGAACAGAGCAGAATCACCACTCTCTGTACACTTACATGGAGCCTCAACAGACCAAGTTAGCTTTTACTTTTTGTCAGAGAATGGGGCTGCATGCGTTTCCTTCCGCCTTCCAACTGCCAGAACAACAAAAAACTTGAACAATTTGTAAGCACTCGCAGAACTCTAAAGCAGAAATTGCCTTCTGCAGTGAGATGATATTTAAAATACCATAAAGCCATATATTTTTAGAGAAATGCGTTATATACCTACGTACAAAACTGTGGTGTTCTCCTCAATGATCAGCCACTAATGTCTCTCTGCTATGGATTATCTACCCTCAAAAACAGACACACACCTGAACTAAAGTAGCAAAAAAAAAAAAAAAAATCACCAGCATAGGAGGTGATGATACAGTACAGAGCAGATAACTAAGACTTTAATAATGAAGGCACAGTTTAACCCAGTCACAATTTCACATAATGTATAACAATATTACTACTACTTTATTATTTGTTCTTCTTATTATATAATGTATAATGATATTATTTCTACTTTTAAAAAAGACCACTAATGTCTTCCTCCTTTCAAACAGGTATGACAAGCTAACATACTAACTTTTGTTACTTTTTCGTACACACACACGCTCATCCATTCCATTTGAAATGCCTGAAGAAGCAGAAAGTGGCAGAACAGATAGACTACACGTTTAATATTGTCCAGCCTCACCTACTAGAGAATAAGATATAAGGAACAGAACAGAGTTCTGGGGAAGAAAAAAAAAAAGAAAATTAAAAAAGAAAAAAAGAAGTTATTTCCCTGTGTAGATTACATAGCAGCAAGAATGATGGCTACCAATTTTGCAATATGCATGATACTCCAAAGGGATTACAAAGAGACTGTCACACTCATAATAAAAAATATAGTACGCTGCATCTGACCTAGGATTTAAATTCATATCCTGCTGTTTTAATAAAGAGAGCAAAATGAGAAATGGTATGAGCGCACATCATGAAGTAATCTGTTTACACATTATGAAAAGTCATAAATCTATCCCCAGGAATGGATGCAGATACAAGAGTCACACCGAAAAGCAAACACAGTAAGTAGGTTTCAAATCTTGTAATCTACTTCTATGAAGGTTGACAAATCTTTACATTATTTCACAGAATTCTGCCTTTCACAGTTTGGCCAGCTCACTTAATTCTCCTTTAAATTATTCTTATTAGCATTAGCACTGGGTTTTATCCACATTCCTTCACTTTGTTCTAAAGGAATCATACGGAAAGACCACTGGAAATTCAGCAGCTCTATATTCAATTTTGGAAGCTACTCAGTAAAAACCAGAGAGGGAGCAGAGACAGCAGAGGAAATGACGAGTACAAACAAGAACTACTGGTAAGGCCATGGCTTCTGAGAGCACCATTCACTGCATGAGGCTGGGGTTCTACAGAAAAAGGTAGCATCAGATCATATAATTATGTTTCAGTTTGCATATGCACAATGAGGATAAATTAATGTTGCACAAGCAACTGTATCAATCCTTTAACTGGCAGCTTTTAGGATGTACTTTCCAACAAGCCTGTTGAACAAGAGATGTCATCTATTTTGAAGGTGTCCTGGTTTTGGCTGAGATAGAGTTAATTTTCTTTGTAGTAGCCAGTATAGTGCTATGTTTTGTATTTAGGATGAGAATAATGTTGATAACACACTGATGGTTTTAGTTGTTGCTAGGTGGTTGTAGTGCCTACACCAAGTCAAGGGCTTTTCAGCTTCCCACGCCCGGCCAGGTGCACAAGGAGCTGGGAAAGCACAGCCAGGACAGCTGACCCAGCCTGGCCAGAGGGATATTCCCTACCATAGAACGTCATGCTCCGCATAGAACTGGGGAAGCTGGCTGGGAAGCAGATTTGCTGCTTGGAAACAGATTGGGCATTGGGTTGGGTTTTTTTCCCCTTCTGCATGTGGTGAGCAATTGCATTTGTGCATTACTTGTTTTATTTATTATTATTACTATTCTCTTCCTTTGTTATCCTATTAAACTGTCTTTATCTCAACCCATGAGGGGTTTTTTTTCCCATTCTCCTCCTTATCCCCTTGAGGAGGGAGAGATGAGCAAGCGACTGTGTGGTGCTTGGTTACTGGCTGGGGTGACACCACAACAGAGGGTCACCTGCGACTGTTCTAGAATTTGTGGAGAAGCCAGTTGGGGCAGAAGTAACAAACACCCACCCACAGGAGACCATTGAGCTTCATGGTTAGGAAAGGTTAAGAAGAGCCACCAAACAACAAATACAGAACAGAAACTTTCATTGGGGAACAATAAGAGCGGAGGTTGAAGAGAAGGCAGTACATTTACTTTCATAACATCCTTTAACAGTAACTTGCAGATTCAACCAAAAGAGGAACTCTTCTCTATTTAGGGCAGTATACAGCTGTGCAATTATCATGTATTAGCAAGTATCACACAGCAAGGTAACACCTTAGTTTCCCTCTGCTAACTCATTCGTGAATCTATGCCCCAGGCAACACACAGTTAGGAACAGGACTGGACTGTGGCTCACAGAAGTATGATTTAATGATGAAAACCTACATCTAGCCCTACAGCACAGATGGAGAGAGAAATGGAGAATCAAGAAGACAGGATACGAGAGAGACAGAATTTGCATAGCTTTTTTTTCCCCTTTTTTTCCCTTTTATTCTGACAACTGTTGGCAAGGTCAATGCCTTTTCAGATATGCTCATTTATCTCTGACTCACTGAAGTCTTGGATACTTTTCTCAGACCAAGATCCATAACTGGAGTTTGGTGCCAATGGCAATGGAAAGTGCCTGGTTCTGTGAATTCCAGTCTGTGAATCTGAATCTGGAAGGGAAGCCGAAGCTTACTGAAATCAACCAGAAAATAACAAAGTTTTTCTTTACTTAAAGAAAGTCAGACCATTTGTTTCAATGCTCCACTTTTCCCACCTCTCTGGTCTGGTCACAACAATCACTAACTTTTCCTGAAGTGTTCTAAGAAATGTTTCAGTTCTTACTGGCTACTGAGAACTCTGAGAAGTTACATAAATGAGACACTACGGAAAACAGTAAGAAAAAAAAGAACAGTATTACTGACAGAATCACTTCTTTTTCTCAAGTACCTCATTCAAGCATGTTCTCCAGTTTATCAGTAATTATTAGACATATTACTGTTCATTTATTTGTATTTACTGTCCCAGTTGCAATCCATTCACTGTCAACTATACAAGACATACTCCTAGGTTTCTTACCTTTTTTTTTCTCTTCGCTGTTCTGAATAAAAAACCCAAACCAACCTTTAAGACTGATCTGATGTGTCTGGGGTGGGGGGAGGAAAGGTAATCCCACAAGCCTGGTTTTTTTCCTTTTCTTCCACAAAGTTCCAGTAAACACATGCTATTTCAGAAACAGCTACTGTTTCAGATTATCACTCCATTGGTCCATAATCAAGCTACTTCTAACTCTAAATAAAAGTCTACAATTTGAGTAAACTGCAGATCTAGGTCAAATTAATCACATAGTAAAGCTTAGTATTTATCTTCCTAACAGTCAGATGATACCAGAAGTATAGTTTTGAAAGGCTAACTAAATATGTACTTAATTTTGGGCATATTTTGCCATTTACCAGATAGTTTCTATTTCAGAGAGATCTTACACCTATGAAAATTAAAACAAAATTTCATTGAAATAACTCAAGAATTTAGAAATTATTCTTTTCTATAATATCTTTTCTATAAAAGGAAATAAATCATTGCATTAAGCAACAGACACTTATTCCACAGAGCATTCAAAAATATTATTGCAGAAATAATAACAATAAAAAAAATCTCTAGACAAAACAGTCCAGACATAATGTCCTTCTATTTTTAAGCAACAGTTCTTATTTCCTGGTCAAGCAGTTATGAGTTATCAAAAAGCTGTGTTTGATATAAATGATCTTATGCTAAATATGTATTTTAAGCTGTCAATATAATCAATTTTAGCTTAAACACTGGGATTGGTTGCACTGAGTCATGGAGTTCTTAAAGTCTTAACCAGTGCTCTTCATTAGAAGGGCTTTAAGCCTTAGAAACAAAATAAACATCACTGAGGTCTCTGATTATTTTCTATTATATAATTTTTTTCATATGTTGGTTTGAACTCTCATAAAAAATACTCATTCATCCACCTATACATTTTTCATAGAAAAGTGATTAACTACACAAAAAATAATTTATTTTTACATCTCAGACCCATACTCAAAGATCCTATGCTAAGTTTGTACATAATGAAGAATAAAATGTGGACCTTGCCCTGAACAACCTACAATGTAAATACACGAAGGAAATTATGAATAAATGTAACATGTAAGAGAAGGACAAATACATAGGTACTTGTGTATAGAACCACACAACAGGAAGCAGACAGATGGCATGCTAAACCGCAAGCTACCATTTCTCATAACCATCACTGCTTGAATGCGGCATTAGAAGATGGCAATATCGCAGCCTCTGAGATCTAAAGCATCAAGAGCACACACAGACTGAGTAAACTTCAGAAAGTTGATGGTGACTAACATACCATGTCGACAGGAAACAATCTACCTCTCACTACTGAAAGGGAAACCAGTTGCAGGGGGGTGCGGGGTGAGAGGTGGCATCCTCAGATATAATAAAGACAATGTCTCTAGCTTTGGGAAAAGCTTTTTTGTTTTCTGAGCTGTCATTCCAGTATTTCCTGCAGTACAGACAAGAGTTGTATTTGAGCTAATAGATATGAAAAAAGTATCTCAGACTTACCCACTGCCCAGACATAAGGACTCAAAATAGAGCCAAGCTGAATTGAAAAGCTAGGTGATAGGCCTGAATAGTGGCATTATTCACAATGCCAAATAAAAATGAGAGGAAGACCTGAATTCCCTCAACATCAAAGTATAATGATGCACTTTTTGGTATATCAATTTTTAGCTCAAAAAAAGACGAAGCGTAATGGACATATTAGAAAACACACAGATTTTTCAGCAAAGGAAAGCTAGATATACACAAAAATATCCATCATGTTACCAGCCCCCAGTGACTAAAAGTCATAAGCCAAGCACTCATCAAATGCCTTTAAAGTAGCAAATATTCTTTAAAGATTTTCTCATTTTCCTTTCATTTCAGGCCTTTAGGGTACACCTAATTAATTTTCATACCAAGCCTGCTAAACTCATAAAGGCCTGAAAACTGTCTTTTTTAAATGAAAGATGATTTTTTTTCCCCACCATATCATCTCTAGATGCCAGCAGATAGGACTTCAAGAAGCACTGAACACCAGCAGAGTAGCAATACAAAACCCACAGAAACTGGTAACATTTCATCATTTCTATCTTAATTTCTTGAAAAAGGCAGCCTAGTGCCATCATTTTATCTGCATGTGTACATTTCTCCCTATTTCACCTTCCCTCCCTGCTGATTTGAACTGAATCAATTTTCAAGATTCAAACAAATCCATTAGAGGTGCGTATGATTAAAGTCGCTACAACAGACAAGTTTTGCACAAAACAGCTGCTCAGTAGGAGAGACGGATTAGTGCCCTCACGGAGGGAAAAGCAGGAAGAGTCAGACCTCAGCTAGTTTGTTCAATCCACCCAGAGACAAGAGCAAACAGCGCGGTGGCTAGGCACCACACGCACAGTTCTGAGCCAGTGACTGTGCTGCTGCCTCTTGTCCAGCCAGTGAACCAAAATCATAGGCAGATGAAAAGGCAAAGGATGCTGTGGTGTGGAAAAATCACAGATCACGGGAGAGAACTGGGGGTGTCCAAGCTGGAAGGTCTGAGTGACTCAAGAAAGTGGTCAATGTTTGCATTAGGACAAATCGTTCCCCACAAATCAGTAGGAAGTGAGATTTCACATGCTCCATTGATTCTGTTACCAATAAAACGCCTCCGGTATACATATTTTTAACAGCTAATTTTACAAGACAGGTCCCTCGGAGTCTTGCCATGGATCAAACCAAAATTCATACACAAATAAAGTATATGAGGTGTTTTTACTTCTTCAGCAGTGTGTTCTCATGTAATTTATGCTATAAAGTTTACCAACATACGTGTTTCTGTATTTAAACATTCACTCCTGATCAGGACTATTAACATTCTGACTTAAAGGTTGAAGGATCTAGGATCACGAAACACAACAGAGCATACTACAATGCTGCAATTACTCTGTGGCTTCTGCCCCAGTATACGCACAAAAAAAGCAATATAAATATCAAGGTAGGACAGTAGCGCATTTACTTAACATTACATTTTAGGGGCATTTTTTTAAAGACAGAAATGTTACTTAAAGGCAAAAGTAGGTTAAAAAAACCCTAATCATGCTTTACAAACAATGAAATCATTATTCCTAAGTGTTCCCATAACATTACACAACTGCAGGATAGAAAATTATTTTTCAAGACGTGACAGCTGTAGCTCCTACAGCCAGAGGCCTAAACACACTCACAGACACCAAGTGGTGTTGGTTCAACAACAAAAGAGCCTGTCGTGCACAGCTACGAACCACGCAGCCCACATACTAGTAAGTTTTCATGGGGACCCCTAACTTTGGCATCGGTCCCTAGATGTGATGCATCTGAAACTCTTAAGTATTCTCTAATTGCTGGAAGAGAGGATTGCCTCCATTATCTCACCAGTGTCACTTCACCACCTTCAGTACAGCTCTCCAAAAGACAAGAACACCCTACCCTTTCTCAGTCTTGACTATCAGATTCTTCCTATCAAGCAGCATTTGCTGCAATTTCTTACACAAGCCCATTAAGTTTAATGGACTGGTTTGAATGAGAAATCATGAAACAGATCAGAGCCCTATTAATCTCACTGTGCTCCCTGCAAAACTAAACAATGTGAAAGCACTGAACAAAATGCGAATTTCTGAATAAATGATACACTTGGGAACAACAATTTTTGTTGATACCCCCCCCCCCCGATTTCAATACAACCAAAGAATGCTTACCACTTGTCAATGATGAAAATGACCAGTCTGTTTCAAGAAATTATTTTAAAAGACTGTACTCACAATTTTTAAAATTAAATTAAAAGCCTTTATTTCATTATTATTGTGACCTCAAAAAGGACATATGTCATTTAAGTTCTCAGTTAAAAGTTTAAATTTAACAAAATGGTCTTTATCATGTGGCTAGTAAGAACATGAATGACAAAATTTACGACTACTGACTCCCTAAATAAACACTACAGTAGCACAGCTACGTAGGTAGTCTTGGTAAAAATGCAGTGCATGAAACTGAACACTCAAATGAATCATAAATTAATTTAGTCCACCTTTAATACATCCCATACAGAATACAAAGTACATGAAACATCTCCATTTCTCAGATTCCTTTCTAGTCCTGACAAAACATTCAGAAGACTGGTCAGCAAATTAAAAGGATGCAAAACAACATTCATACTTCTTTATCTTCTCTGCTGAAGACCATTCTGGATATGTAATTATTTGCACACTTTCCTCCCAACAATTAAGAGATAACACAATAATACATGTAAAGTATCTTACAAATTTGGTTTCAATTTACATAAATGGATACATCAACCAACATTTATATGCCAGTCACCGATCTTTTTCATCTCTATCATTAAAATACCTGTTACTGCAGCAACCTATTATTGTTTTCACTTTGCTTTACGTACCGTTTCTTGCCACTGTTTTACTTTGTATTTGACTGTATCATTCTGTTGGCACCTTACAGAAGCACAAATTAAGTTTTTTTAAAATCACTGCTTGTACACGTTGCTGCCAGTGCCAAATTTCTGTATGCCTCACAAAGACATTTTTTCAGGTTGCCCATGCTTCTAGTTGTTTATTAAGAAGACATAAATCCATTTTTAGAAGTCATATTGGTAGTTTTATAATTGCCATTATTTTAAAAGTCATACTAGTTATGCAACATAATTCAGTAAATAAAACTAAGAAATATAAGCTAAAATACTGGTTCCCTATCACTTATTCTTTGGCAACTCCCAACAAAAAAGACAGAGAAAAGGAAAACACTTTACTGCATGCTGACTGAAACTAAAGTAAGCTAGTTAAACTTGTACAGAAGTCGAGAGCTTCTGATACAGGAAAAATATGAATTAAGTATAGGTGACCCCTTTAAAAAGGGCCTAATTATTATGAGAAAAGTTACATGTATAAAAATAATGATAATTTAGTATATAAGCCAACAGGAATATTTATGCAAACCTGTACTTCCACTTCCCAAATATCTGAAAACTGCTCATATTTTAGGATATAAAATGAGCTGGATCAAATCTCATTCAATTGTTTTTCCAAAAGACTGCATTCTATTTAGTAGCAACAGATTTCTATTCCAAAAGAAAAAAGTATTCAGAGTTAAAAGTGTAATTATCTCAGTAAATACTGGAAATTGTTATGACATTTGAAAAAAATTAAACAATTTACTTTTCTCATGAAGTTATTGACACTCCCAGTTTCACAGACACATCTGTCATGGGGCAAAGAAATATCCTGGACTTCAACAGATGCATTTCTCACTACAATGCAAAGGAGGGAGGGGGGGGAAAAATCCAGACAGACCCGCACAAGAAGGTGTATGGTCCTACCTTGGTTTAAAAAGCATGGCTAAACAACAAAGCAGGACTACAGTTCTGCAGTGTGCTCCATAAGATGGACTCGCATGCTATATGAAAAGTCACCATGCACATAAAGCCACCTATATTTAGGTTTTTATGGTTTTCAGTTTTGTTTTTTTTACAGGAATCTTCAGATTACCTACACAATATTACATATGCTTTAGCTGATACGGTAACAAGTTGCTTACAGAAGAATTCAGCTTATAGGAACACGTTCCTCTAAACCTGCTAACTGATTCCAAGTTCATCAAGGACATAAAACCACATATGTGATTAACTTTTTAGACATATACTTAAATGTTTTCCTTAACTTTAGCAGGTACATTGGCTTAACACAATTGCCAAGATACAGGGTGTGCTCTACCAGACATTCCTTTCTAGCTTGTTCATTTAAAATTACAGAATCAGATTGGCAGTCAAAGTGCCAGAGTTAAAGTCAAGCTCAGTTTTCACTGGCACACTGACCTACTTCTTTTACCTTTACAAAATTGCACTATACAGAACTTTTATTTTTTTAAATGGACATTTAGACAATGTCAGTCAGCATCATGTAATTTTTTTTCAAAAATGATAGTCAAACAGGAAAAAACAAATCCTATGCACTTCCTCTCAATTAAAAATCTACTGATATCTCACACTGACTGGTAACCTGCATCTGCTGATTTATAATTTTTTCCAAGAGACAGAGCATCACAAAAAATCTCCTTTAAAATGGCTGTCGTCTCCTTTTGTTCTAACAGTTTGAGGCCCTTACTGTCCTCCATCAAGATACACTTCATTTGTTCATACTGAAGTGAAGCTGATCTCAGAAAAGACAGTGGCTTCTATCACCTAACACTTTTTTTCCCCTTTGATAAACTACTTAATTCAACTCTGTCCTACTGTGACCATCAGGAAAAATATGAAAACAAACCCTCCTCCCCTTTTGTTTAATTAGTTTAATTTAGGACTGCAAATGTTATTAGCACAGTAGTATGTTCATAACCTTTCACCACCCTAAAGCCCAAGCAAATTTATCTGCATACATCCACTGTGCATCTGCATACCTTTAGGTTCCCTCTAAAAATAACTTAACCCTGAAATGGCAGCATACAACTCCCTCTTTGGAAACTACTGTCTTCCCAGAATACTTCTTTCACTAGTCAGAAACATCCCTCATACAATATTTTACCTAGACTCATCTCTCTACCAGTAGGTATACAACAATGATGCCAAAACATTTTTTTTTTTTTTGCACCAAAGTCCTACAGCAAGAGCTTCCATCCACCAAACCAACTAAGCTGTACCTCTTAGAAGCAATTGTATCAATCAGAGAATGCATATTAAGCTGATAAAGTTAATAAATCAAAGTCTGAACTGCATTTCTTTATTCTTGCCTGTAATATTATAAAACCTGACAATTTCTGGTCAAGGAAATGGAACCCACAAACAACAGAATGATATTCATCATTTTTTTTTATTAATTTGATTTTCCTTTAGGAAATAATGTCACTCATTCAGTAAGACAAGAGCAGGCAAATGCAGCTGCAGGAGTAAAGTCTTAGCTTTCAACAGTCACTGACACATTCAGTCAAAGTATTATTTTCATCCAAATAAAGGCATATTTCTGAAGATGGATTTAACTTACTGGCTTGAATAAGCATTTGTACCTAAGTAAACTATGACTAATGACACTTTCATGAATGTGACGAAAGCTTTGTATTAAAATTTACAAGCACTTTAAAGTTACAAGTGTGAGCTATTAAGAAATGACTGCAATTTTAAAAGAAACATAGTAAACTTCCATTATTAAAAAAAACCAACAAAGTAAATCCACCGATCACATCCTAAACTCCAGTATTAAGGTTAGTGACTTCTTTCAAAATATGTAACTGTATCCTTCATTTTGGACACTGAGGCTTTTGACTAGACATCTGTGCAAGTAAAAAGACAAGACACTCTTCTCAACAGAGCAGCTCCATCTTTTGGATATTTTAAATGGCAGTTTTCATTTCAAGTTTATGACACTAATAATCATCAGGTCCTAAAATTAACAACACTCAGGATAATACTACAACCTTCTAAAGGTCTATTTGAAAGATAAAAATTCCTTTATAGGTATGAGGCCTATTATAGTATCAGTAATACAAATATTTCACAAAATAAAAAACTTTTTATTCACTTCTAAAGTACTCACTCTGGATTCTTAGTACCATTTTTATCAAACAATTACTTCATGCACTTAGATACAATAATTATGTTATTAGAACTACTAACTGTGCTCCTTTGCTCTTCAACTCATTCAAGATTGAGGCACAGATGTCCAGTTACTTAGGTGCCCCTGATGATTTTAATTAGATACCAAAATACCTTTCAGGATCTGAGTTTTATAATTTCCTTTCAAAATATTCAAGCTTGAAACAACTTTTCAAAGAAGTATTTACCAAACATCAACTCATTCTCTTAAAATAACCTGAAAACTCATACATTTTACAAGTCTGTACACAACACTCACCATCCCTGTGTAATATGCAATAAATACTGATTGTCTACTATAAACTCATAAATCTTATTTTACTACACCTATACGATTAAGCCTCCTGAATAGGTTGATACATACCCAATACCGAAATGTATATGACAGCATAGCATTATAAACACAAAGAATATCATAAACATAAGTACAGTAAGTATTCTGATGAAATAGACTGCAATGAAAAAAGCTCCTAGTTTAATGATGTCTTTGTTCTACTCTGAAATATCCTGTTCCTCTGTTAAACTCTATGGATTATTTTGCATAACAATGTCTTCATACCAGGAAGAAACCTGATTAAAACCAAAGCCAATTTACTTACTTACTTCCTACTGCAAGGCAGACCTTCCGAAGAGGTTACTGTTTGAAGAGTCTTAAATTCCTTTATTATAATAAGTGTAACACAAAGAACTGAAAGAACTGAATTCTGTGGTTTACTTGTCTATTTAAGCTCTTACAAAGCATGTATCTTCATGGTTTTGAAGCAGTTTTTCCTCTTACTCCCATAAAGGTTAGTAGAACAAGCAATACAACACTAAAAAGTCTACAAGAGATACTGAAGAAACTGGATGGTTTTAGCCCAGGGAAAAGCTAAGTGAGGGAAGACACATCAACAGTCTTCTAATATGTAACAGAAAGACAAGAGGGCAGTTAACATCCACACCTGTTAAAGGCAAGACAAATGACTTAACCTACTAAACCAAAAATTACTCCAGTTGGACAGTTATAAAATGACCGTAAAGTTCTCCAGAATCTCCTTCTGGTGTGCTTCAGTTCTTGCAGAAGTCACAGGACCTGCAGCCCTGCCTCTTTAGCAGCATCAGCACCAGCACCAGCCAGCTAGGCTCCAGCTGATGCTTCTTTCTTCCCACCATAACTGAAATAATTTTCTGACACTAAGTCTTTGGCAAAAAGCTATTAGATCTGCCTTGGAGTATGAAGGGACAAGAGGACCTGTCAAAGTCCATCCCAAATCCATGTTTCTGTTTCATTTACTTGTAAGCAGGAATAACATCCTCATTTTGACTACAAGTTTTAAGCACCTTGATCATATGTCTTTGTCCCATTTTTAAAAGGCTTTCCAAATTCACTAGGGACATAATGCAAATAGAAGACCAGTCAGCAGCATCTGTTGCTCAAGACTGCTGCTTTCAACATCAAAGAGAACTTTTTTTTGGCAGGCACCGCTTCATGCCTATGCTATAATAACCAAAAGCAGAGGATCGGCACGGCCAGGCCTGAATCCCGCGGGGCTGGACGCAGCCTCCCAGGTCAACCCTCCCCAGATGCTTCCAGTACGGCGCCCAGCAGCCGCAGGGCACGGGAGGGGCTCTCGCCGCCAGCCCGGGCAGGGCACGGTCCCCGCCAGCCACCCCGACACCTCCCCGCGGAGCGCGGCCGGGGGATGCGCCACCAGACCGGCACGACCCCGCCGGTAGCAGCCCACCGCCCCCCGCTCCGACCAGAGATCCCCGGGGGCTTCCTCCGCCTCCCCCTCACCTCCAGCTTGTGGTTGATCTGGGACACGGTCTGCGCCTTGTGGCAGAGCTGGGCGAAGCAGGAGCTGAGGCTCGTCATCTTCTGCCGCCCCTCGTAGGTGATGTCGGCCTGGTCCGGGTCGATCTCGCCCAGCAGCAGGTCCACGTCCACGAAGGCCTTGTCGAACTCCTTCTCCAGCACCTCCAGCCAGCGGAACATGGAGACCCCGCCGCCCGCCGCCGAGGCCGAACCGGCCGCGCCCCCGCCGCAGGCCGCGGCGCCCGGCCCGCAAGAACCGCCGCCCGCCGCCGACATGCTGCTGCTGCTGCCGCCGCTGCTGCCGCCCCCTCCCCTCACACGCCCCGGCCCCCCGGGCAAGGCAGGGCAGGGCAAGGCAAGGCAGGGCCCGCGCCCCCCGCCTCAGCCCCCGCCCCGCCTCAGCCGCCCCCTGCGGTCCGCTCCCTGCGCGCGCCCCCTCCCGCCCCACAGGACAACGCGGCGGCGGCGGCAGCAACAGACCCGGCCCGGCTCCACCGGGGCAGCCACGCAGGGAAACGAGAGGAATGTGCCTGACGCGCATGCGCGGCGGCGCTGACAGGCGGCTTCGGAGGCGGTGCGCCGTCGCCCGATGGCCAGCAGCGCGCGGCTCGTGCTGCCTGCCACAACTCCAAGCGGCGGCAGGCAGCAACGGCCGAGCCCCAAACCCCCGATCGCGGCCGCTGCGCTCCCGGTCTGCGCCGCCAAGGGGCGCTGCGGGCCGGGCCGGGCCGGGCAGTGAGGGGGGGCGGAGGGGCCTCGCCTGGGCGGGGCGCTCCGTCCCGCCTCGGCACCATCTTCCTGTCCCCGGGCCGGGCACCCCGTTTTCAGGCAGAGCCCTCAGCGGCCGGTGAGGCCACCGCTCTGCCTCCGGCGGCAGGCACGGCGCGTTCAGCCCGTGTCGCCCGCCTGCCCCACGGCTGCGAGTAGCGGCGCCTCCCGCCCTGCCCTCTCCTGAAAAAGCCGCTCAGCAACGCGCGTGGCGTCTGGCGCGACCTAAACAAAGATTTTTCACTAGGAGAAATGTTTGGGTTTGGTTTGGTGGTTTGTTTGGGGTTTTTTTTCGTTGAATTTAGCATTTCTCAACTTTAATCTTCGTGCTGAGGAAGCTGGCTACTCGTTCCTGTGGGGTCCCCACCTGGGAACGAGCCTGAGGCCATGGCAGGTCACTCGGACCTGAGGATTTACCTCAAAGCACACCACCACTCACAGGCCCTGTGTCCTTTGTATCTTGCGGAAAAGTTCCACTTTTTTTTTCGGGTTCAAGAGACTGCAGTATCAATAGCTGGAATAGCAAAAAAATTACTAAAATGCACGTTTCCCCCCTCCTGTGGGAGCGGGAGAGGAAAGAGTAGTCTTCGTATTCACAAAGACGGTGAGCAGGTGCAAAGCACGCAGCTGGATTTGCAGTTACACATTCATTGCTCGTGCTCAGCAGAGATGCAAACCTGGAAGTGTTGTATAAAAAGGACTGCCCCAGGCACCTTTGCATCTCTAGAAGCACTGATGAATGCAGTTATACCCATATAAAAAAGTATTTGCATTTTTTTAGCGCATTCTGGTTCTGAAAATGAAATAAATTTCAGGCAATAAGCTATCTCTACATGGATGCTTTCTCCAAGGCATTCACTGTGGTTAACAGCTCATCTCCTTTGAAATGCTGCAATTGATTCTGATTATTTTAGTAAGAGCTTTATTAGCAGGTCTTGTAGAGATCCCATGCAGCTTGGCTTTACTGCATCAAAGTAGTAATTCCACCTCAAAAGAGAAAAAGGATCATTTTAACCCAGATCAGGACCCTAATCCTGCCTACAACGTGGCCCCACAGACTACTCTGCCTGCACAACAGAAGGGAAGTGCAGGGACTGGGGGCCCTCCAGTCAGCAGAGGAGTGGATACCAAGTAAACGGACCCCTGCATGCCCTGTCCCTGGGCTGTATGGCATCTCGGGGTGAGTTTCTTTCCTTGCTCCACTTTGCATAAATAATTGATTGGGACACAGAGGACAGAAAGATACCACTTTACAGCTCAGTGGTTAGACAGCTCACCTGGAATGTGAAGAGATATGTCAAAGCAGGAAAGATCTGTATTTCCATCAATCTGTGCTTTCAGAAGAGCTGGGTAAAAGCAAACTTCACTACTAACAGTAGATATCACATTTCCTCTGGGATCTGCTGTCATAGGCTTGACAAGAAGCTTACAGATTGTTGTTACAAAGCTGCTCATTTGCCCTTTACTGCTCAAATTATCTGCACTGTAATTGAAGGTAGGTAGTAACAAACTTGGCATTTAACAAGAGCGCTCTTACTGTTAAGCCCATCCACGATGGAAACAAAAGCTACAAACACCTTTATATATACCTACAGAAAAAAAATCTGGCTCAGTAAATTGGTGTATTCAGAACAGTAACTGAGCAAAGGGTGTAATGTTGCCCAAGTGCTTCTGAGTGAGCCCAGCTTAACAGAGCGTTTGCTTGACCTTCGTTCTAACGTTCATTCTGCATAGCTGTATCGACTGTCTTTTTTACACAACAAGGTCTGACAGGAAATCAAAGTATTTGCTGTATCAAAAGCTAAACTATTATTATTGTTTAAATTAGTTCAGCCACACAATAAAATTATTTCAGGACTATCAGTTTTTATGTTAGCTTTGGCTTTGATTCTGGTAGATACCACACTGGAAAAATACTTATAAAATTACAGGTTACGTTACGTTCTTTGCCTTTTTTTAATGGCACAGTAATCTATCATTTAGCCAAGCATTAGAATTTTCTGCTAATATATCTCAATCATACATTTGAACAGTATCTACTTATCTTGAGAAGGAAGTTTCCCATAGTTATTACATAACATATCTATAGCAAATATTGCCTTTAAAAACCTACACTTAATATAATTTGTGTACAAGTGCCTCCTTTTAAAGAATTACATATTCTCAGTTTTTTAGTGTCCTTTCCCTTTAGCTTAGGGGTTAGTCCAGCTCTATGTTAAATTGGCTTTATCTACAGTGATATCAGAGTTTTGTGGTCATTAATTTTACTTCTTTCATCCCTTATCAGCACTACCTTTGTTTTGCATGTCCTTACGTTTCACACGTCAAACAAGGTTTTGTCTTTGCTTATTCCACTCAAAGATTAGCTTCTGTGATCTGTGGTTGTGACACTAAATCTTAGTAAATGTAGTTATCATTAGGTACTATTTATATTCCTCACCAGAAATACTGTGTAAAAAAGGGGTTGAAATTAAAAGCAGATGTCACTGATATAAGGGTAAACACCTGAATAATTTAATTACCTCAAAACTATACTTGTAGGTCCCCTAAAAAATTCTCATCAATTCCAGTTACCCTTGAAATGCCTGCCAAAAGCCCTCAGACAACCATACCTCTGTTCTGTAAGCAAGCTGTGCAGTAATTATGGAACTGAACCTAAGAAAGGTTAGTAGTTTTGGCCTTCAATTAGATTAAATCAATGTAAAATGAACTGTAGTATACTCTACCTTGATAACATCAACAAAATAACTGAAGAATATTTAAAGAACAGCAGTAGTTTGAGTCAACTGGTCTAGCAGTAACAATCCTTTCTACACCCAAGAAACATTTCTAACAATCAAGTAGTTGCAGGAAGTTATATGTCAAGAAGAATTTAAATTTGCTGAATACTTTTAATGTCAAAAGAACTGCACTGAAAGTTTCCTGATGTGTTTATTTTACCTTATTTATGATGTGGTGGAGCTGGTGAAGCTAATCACCAGCTAATTTCTTCATATATAATTTATGCACATAATTTCAATTATTTTAGACAAGGTATAGAGAATGTGAGGTGTCTGTGTTACACTGCTATTAAGCACATTTGAGTACAAGCAGTACTTCATAAATTTAAACCTACATACTGTAACCGATTACTGGAGTACCTGATAAATTACCTGAAAACTTACTTTGTGCTTAAAAAGTAAATGACCTTAAGCATGAGAAGGACACATTTTCATACAAAACAAAGCAAAGCAATGCCCAAATCAAAAGGAAAAATAATAATACTTTGATCAACATCTCCACTGCTGTATCTAGTGTCCAGGCCAAGACTGGGAAAACGTTGTGTGAGATATTCTACAAACCTTTGGTTAGACCTAGCCTCTGCCCAAAGAATTTACAATATAAACACGTGTGTTTGCACATGAGGGTCAGTTCACCCGGAAACTTCTGTAATTGCAGCTGCCCAGCTGTGCGTGCCAGGCTGCAGCACGTACACATGTCAAGGCCATGTTCTGTGTGGTTAGCGCTGAAGCATCTTGAGTGGTTTGATTGCATGGGTGGTTGTACAGTCACAAGCAGGGACACAAAAGGGAATACAGAGAAAAAAAGAATATCTTGCAGTATCAAAGTATGGGAGAAAATTGAGGTGGTAAAGAAAGATTTTCATGTTCTAAATAAGGAGTTAGACTACATGATTGGAATGTGCCTTTCTGAAGCATGTTAGAGAGGAAGAGGTTATCCATCCACACAGACACTTAAAGGGACATACATTTTCAGTTGTCATTACAGAAAATGTCTGCTAACAAAACCCAGGCTTTTTAGTTTTTTACATTTTAGGTGATTCCTGCCTTGCAGGCCTAGAGAGTTCATAGTTGGCTGCATTTTACAGTCCATGCAGTGAATCCATGGGTGCAACAATTCACTCCTATTTTGAGGGAACATTCGCTCCTTATTGGTCTTATTTTACACAAGAAAACTTCCACAAGTCACTTCTTCAGACCAGCTTTTCTTTTTTACCGTGCTTGCTGTGGTCTTATTCCCATGCTTATTTCTATGTATACACTTATGCTTAACTCTTTTCATTCTGAATTTTTATTTTTTAAAATGAATAAAACACATGCCAAAAATATTCAGCTTTTATAGCGTGGAAGAATGAAACCCTCTTGTTGTGCACACAGCTGGTATAACTTAGAAAACTCCTGTTTCAGAGTCCTCATCTTGTTAAAACTCTGCCTTGCAGTTTGAACAGTAGGCAATTTTTACAGTTTAAGCTCCATTCTGGTTCTGTTGGATGCAGTCACTAGCAGCCTGCTCTTAAAGGCTGAAGATACCCACAGGAAATGGAAGGGCCAGAACTAACTCCCTTCATACAGGACTCTGAAAAGCCCTTAAAGGTCAGGGTTTTTAACTACTGACCTGAACCACTTTTGTGTGTGAAAAACCCTGGAAACAGAATTGTCATGGTTCCAGTATCAATTGGATGATCCATCCCTGACACTAGTTTTTGATGGTACTACACAAGGCACGGACTCATGTAGGTGAATTATAGATCTTACATAAATGTTCATATACAAAAGACCTGCGTGATTAAATTCTAGGTTGAGAATGGATTCAGGCATCATATCTGCCCTCTTTATGTCCCCCTCTTCATTCTTTTTGGGGCTAACTTGGAATATCATTACTAGAGAACTGTCATTATATCATAACGCAATCTGTGGTTTTGTGGGCATTGCTCTCTGTGGCTGTTTTTAATGAAGAACAGTTCTCCATCAAGTAGATGCCATTTGCAACAATACTTTGAAGGCAAATTACAGTAGCATTAGTGGCATATGTGTATGAAATTATTCAAACTGACCTCCTCCGTGTGGATGCTGCTTATTTCTTGTTTGTGGAGTGCCTGCCCCAGATGCATCTGATCTTGGTGCCTGCCCCTGATGCATCCTTCAGCACTACCATAAACCTGGCAATAACTAAAACTCCTTGATACATGAATTTTTGTTTAACAAAGTTTCATTCCTTTCACCAGGTTTCACTGTGCTAGTTCCTCTGGAATGCAAACGTGCCACAGACAGGCGAAATGTGAGAAATTCCTAAGGGGTTATAACTTTCCATCTCCTCTATGTAGCCAGCATGGAGGAAGAAAAGGAAACCTACCTTATTGTGTGGAGGAAAAATCTGCTTTAAGTCATCCAGCATCTGTTTCCAGTGTATGAAGATGACCTTGCCTGGAGTTAGAAAGCGCATGTTCCACGTACTATGAAAGCGGATAAAAAATATTTCCACAAAATTCTTGGCTTATGAAGAAGATTGAGACATCATTTTTAGACAGGCCTCAGATTGTTTTTGTGAAATTCTGCTTGTAGTTTTATTTTGTAGGAATAAAAACCAAAATAGCTTTGGATAAATTTATAATCTTTATATTAATTAGGTATCATTAATTTGCCTAGAATGCATCTAGGTTGACATTCTTGATTTAGTGCAACCCTCTGAGGCTCTTTGTTTAAGAAACATTTCTGTAAAGCAGTTCAGATTATTTCAACAGATGATGAAAGGAAGCATAATGTTTTTAAAAACAATGTTATGATTGTTTCCCTTAGCAGCCCGATCCACTCTGGAGAGAAGTGCTTGATTGGAGGTAACCTTTGTAGCAGACAAATACCACTTTTTGTCCCTATGAAAAACCGGTCCAAATCCAAGTTAAAAACCTCCAGCAAAAAATAATTATAAATTCACACATACTCAGTGGCAGGCACTTGATAGCATATGGCAGCTAAATATGCCAAGGATTCTGTAGAGCATACACCATCACTTAGCAGCTCCTAGTTGCCAAACTGCTTGTGCTTGTGACATCCCTCAGGGACCAAGCTCCTACCCATGTCCTCTGCAGGCCCTAAGCTGGTCTTTTCCTGCAATTTCTCCTTTCTGTAGACAAGGGACACCCCAACTGTAAGAGCTCAGCCTCTCCAGGTCTTCTGGGATAAGACTGCATCTTCCCTTTTGCGGTCTGTGCCGTCATGTACATTACAAGGGATTCACCTTCAGGTTTTGTGGGCTGTCTTAACTCAGACATTTCTAAACGCTCCGTAACTAGAGTTTTGCAGATTCATTCTTCTTATTTTAATGTCATCTTACTTTTACGTGATTTTCTAAATGTAATCTTAGGTTAAAAAATTATGTCTTGACATACATATGTGTGCTTTTGTCAAACCTCTGACTTTGGTGAAGAAAGAAAAGGCCCAAACACCAGTATTATAGATGCTGAAATCTTGCATGAAGCAAGGCTTGTACAAAAAGATAATATTTTTATTAGACTGATATATTTGGAAAAAAACCCCAAACTTTATGGTTCTTTATGAGCCCTTCTCCAGATCTGAAATAAAAGCAGCAATCCTGAAAGATCTTCTAACTTCCATCAACTCAAACTTATGTTTTGTCCAAATCTGTCCAATATATTTTACTACTTTGCCATGATACTCTATAACCAATGTCCCTATTAAATGCCAACAACACAAAAGAGTCCGAAACAGACTTTGGGTTTAGCAGGTTTTGATCTGAAGTGTTTACCTTTGGTTTAAAGCACACACCAGGTAGAACGTCCCTGGGACTCTCTTGTGTGGGCAGGTTACGGGTGCTATTGTCCATTCTTTCTGACAGAGAAATGACGGAGGGGAATATCATGCCATTAGTCCCGCACAGGGATCCCATTGAAAGGTGTGGAGAGTTTGCACAAAAACTGCTGGCAGGAAGTGGCCACCAGTGATTGACTTTCTTAGCATCCCCCTGTGAAGCTCTGCAGCTCATGGGCCAGCAGTGCTGCTTCCACAGAGGAGATCCTGGAATGTTTATTCACCTTTTTTTTTTTTTGTGTAGCTCACATCTTCCTGCTAGGCTTATGCTCATACAGTCCTGTGACTCTTCGTTGGATCTGTTGCCATCAGGTCTCCTAGAATCAATAAAAACCCCACAGGTCATAGTTTTGTACAAAAGTAAAGGCATCAGCTCTGGTGGACGAGTGTCAGAATTTGTATAGGACAGATTTAATTGGATCATCTGGCACAGCTATCACTTTAAAAAACCTAGCTGCTGAAAGCAGACAAATAACAAAAATTAATGAATACATAATATCATTCTCAATTAAATAATTGTTGTTAATATCACGTAAATGAGCTATTAAACCAATAGTTTCCTTTCATTAGTTTGAAAAGACCAAGGATATAGATATCACTCAAAAAATTCAGAGAGCCAAGAATATTGCACCTTACTGCGGTGTTACCTTGTAACTACAGCTGTGAATTCTAACATCAGCTGAGTGACTTAAAATTTACAAAATAGGGAAGGATGCAATATATGGTTCTTACTTAAAGGGACTCTGACTGCAGTACTCCAGAGCTCTAAACTGCAAACCTCAGGGTTTGATCTGTACTTCTTTTGACCCTCCTTGAGCAAAAACCAGTTGCTTTTCGATGACATTTTTGAGGAACACAAATTCCTACAAAAGACCCTGAGCGTTATTGTCTTAGGGACCTCAGCATTTGAACTCCAGTCAGTGGAAAGATGGGATCAAAGACTGTTCCAGGCTGTGCTGAAATATATAGCTACTTGTGTAGCTGTCAGTATGCAGAAAGGTTTTATACTTCTGTCTGGGTACTTTGACAAACAAACCAAAACCACAAACCAGGTACCAAACCCTAGATAGGTTAAAATATTTGTTTTCAAGCACCATTGCTAATCCTGCTCACCCACTCATTTTTGCTCATTTGATCACTATGGCATAAGTCAGGCAGGATTTCTCTGCATAGCTTGTTAAACATGCCATTTTGACAGGCTGCTTTAGGAAAAGGTTTCTGCTCTTGCTGTTTGGTTTAGCAGATGCTGGGTTGGAGTTCTGTACTCGCAGTGTAAGGGATTAAGGAGACAGAAGGATCTCCAGGAGGGAATATGGCAATTGTCCAGTGTAAACCCAGCTGCATCCAATAGGCATTCCCATTGAGGACTGTCTCCAGTTCAGTTATCCATTTGTTAAATCAACCTGACATCATCTTCTGCTTGGAAAAATAACTGGCCTAGTTCTGCATTCAAGGAATAGGATTAGCTACTGCTGACGATATGACAGAGAGGATGGAAGGAAGCAGGTAACAGTGCAAAGCAGATCGGTATGATAAGATACAGAGGTTTCTTAAGTACTCTGCTTTGTATGTTGTAAATTGCTGAGTAGAAAGCAAAAAACAATGCATAGAAAGTTCCTTATTCACAGCCAAACCGTAAGCCTTTCAAAACTGTACGTCTCTAGCTGCCACTACTAGCAGATATATGAGAAAAGCACTAGTAAGTAGAGAGAAAACTCTGAGGGGAACCTTGATGTTCTCCATCTGTCATGGGGTAAATAGGTCTTATTGATCATCTGCCGCTTGATTTATACTAAATGCTTTCAAGCATTTCATATTTGTAATTTTCAAATACAAGAATAATTAAATTTTGATTTATGGGAATTACACAAACATAGGTAACAATCTTTGAAAAATGCATACCAACCAGCAGCACTCAGCTGTACCACAGATATTCAGAAAGTGAATAGAATGTTTTAGCTTTAAAATAATAGCTGCCTGAGTTTTGGAGCTTTTTTGGGGTCCAAATAATGCCAGAGGAAGAGTGAAAAAGCTTCAGTGTTGGCTGTAGTTGTGTTTTTACTGTTTCTAATACTGGGTCACAGAAGATACAAAGGTTTTACAGCCCCACTATAAAACAGCTCTTTATCTTTTCTCCACTAATTCTGTGGTGTCACATTTAACAAAACTAGGAAACTGGAGATAATATGGATGTTTGCAGATTAGATGTCAGGTAATAAATAACACTAATTTCACATACCTACAAATGTAAAGGGACCTTATCACTGTTTAAGTTTCTCACTCTTTGTAATGCCTGCCAACATTTTAACCCAGGCAAATTACGGCATTGTTTTTGCTGTTTTTTCACTAGGATAAAATACACAGTCATAATATCCTTTTATCAGATTTCATGGTATAAAAGGACTTTGGTGCTTAATTCAAGCTGTATGTTGCTGAGACAATTTCAGAGCTCCTGTTTTGGAAGATGTATTTATCTTACCTTTTAGTTGTCGTCTTTTCTCTTCACAGTGGTCTAAGTACCACTTGCCCAAGAAGGTGCAGCTGTGACCCTGCCCAGTCAGTGCAATGCTACAGAGCTACGGAGATCCCCAGAGAGATTCCTTTTACCACCAGGAGACTCTACATCAGTCACAGCAAAATTAAACAACTCCAGGTAGGAAAAAATCCAGTAAAAATATTTTCTGTAGTGTGCTGTAACCAAAAGCTGGGCTTCCCAGACGGTGGTGGCTTTCAAGTGACGGGAGGATCTTATTCCATGTTCTAAAAACTGATGAAATGCTGCCAGATCTTGGTTTTATTTTTACTTACTTTTTAAGGATATGTAAATATATTCCTGTAGTGTTTTCATCATCCTGCAGTCTCCGAGCACTAGTTCATGCTGCCACAGTGCTATTTTGTATGCAACTCAAAAAACAGTAATTTACAAATAGGAGCCAAATGCTGACTTGTTTTTCCTATGGTCAAATAACCATTGAATTTCAGAGTAATTTTTTAACTTGTTAAAGCTTTTGCTACTTTTGATGCAATATAATAATTTTTCACAGTAAATGGAAAAGTTTTATGTAGCTAGAATCGTTTCCCTAATGAATGAAATTGAAGTTCTTTTCCCCCTCTGGAGTTGCAAGTGTCACATAGAACTACTATTAGAAACAGCAGAGAGAGTAAGTTAGAGTCTAAGGCAGAGCGTGAGATGTTTCTAAAAGCAATGCTAGGCCTATCTAATAACCCGTATAAACATTAGCAGCTTCTAACTGAAGCCACCAGCTATTTGTGTTATTAAAAAAGTTTATTCTGGGTTTATTGAGGCATCACTGGATGACATTATTAAAGGCATGATCAGTTTATGTTCATTTTGCACTGCACTCTGGAACGGTGCTTCTCTGTTTCCTATCCTGAAATATATTTATTTAATAAATTCAACTTCTGTAGATAGAGACAAGGGAAATAAAACCACCTGTATTACACATGCTTGCTGTGTGTCAATTTAATACAGATAATAAGCAATGTTAGATTCAAGAGAGATACATTTTCTCATAAGTATGCTTGTCCTTTTACAAAGAATATAACTGCTCTGAAATGCATCTTTGATTTTGCTCTCAGGATTGAATGAAATAGGCTAGAAGGCAGCTTAGAGCAGCATCGAGGATACCTGTTGCCCACTGACAAATTGTCAGCAATTTTACAATTTAACTCTGAGAAAGAGTTTACTTCTCTTTTAGCCACTACTACTATCTCTGGTTTTCTAGTTTTAGCTCCCGTACCTACAAGAGTCAAAGTTCATTGGTGTGATTTAGCTATATTAACATGCTCTAGTTAAACAAAAGATCTGTCAGATTAGTTCTTTATTAGGAAATACATTTTCTGGGAAAAAAAACCCTGATTATTTTCTTTCTGAGAAAAGGCTGGGGAGCCATTTTTCCTTTCTTAGGCTAGTTGCCCATACCTGTCAGCCAGTTCTGACTAGGTACTAGGTTCTGACTAGAGCAAAAGACAGGTGTTATAAAGCATTTAAATGTTGGATATAAGTGAACAGAGTAGTGGAATAAATGTTTTATGACTGTTCAGAACAAATGGTGCGTGAAACCATTCAAAGAGAGAGTTTTTCGCTTTATACATTAATTCAACTGAGCGATCAGTATGCCTTACTTCTACTACTGACTTCGTGCTGAAAGGAAAGAAGTGCTTTCATGCTCTCTGCTTGTAGTTATGTAGATTCTTTTCTGAAGATTAGACTGGGTCTGTGAATATATTTTTCGCTTTTCTTTCCATGCAACAAATTATGCTTCTGAGGTTTTGACATCATAAATACATATGCTTAATTTTACACAGCTGAGCAATTCCACTGGCACATATCATAGTACTTGTAGACATAGGTTTTGATTTCTGCTTGTCAAGTACATGTCTGGAAGTGCTAAAGGAACTCTAGGGGTTTTTTGTTTCTTGGGGTTTTTTTGTGTTTTAGTTTTTCTTTTTTAAACTCCATCATTTACCTAATCTTAGAGAAAATAGCATATCTTCAAAAAGAAGTTGAATGGAAGCCTAGATTTCCCACAGCTGACCTCCAAGAGAATTTTATACATAAGCGTTCACATATACTATGGTTTGGCAATTAGCCACCTCAGAAGAATAAACAAATATTGTTGCAAACTGAGCACCAATTACTTTTGGAAATTACTTTGCATTGGTTATTATTAAAATTGTAAAGAAATGCAAAAGAAAAGAAGATATGTTTGTATGGTAAATATAGTGTGTTCTGAAGAAAAACAAGGAAAAAACGTATATCTTTTTTACCCAGATCAACTGTGTATTTCTACTGATAGGGTTGATCAACACTGAAAACACTGGTTGGGATTTTTGCTTTTGGTATTTTTACAAACTAGGGTTTGTTATAAACAGATTTCATAATAACAAAACTAGATTAATTTTAGCATCTTTTTCAATAATGTCTGCCTCCTCCTTGATTTGAAGACCTGTTTATTTTCACTTTAGGATTTAGTTTATTTCTAACTATATTAATATGCATGGTTTTATCCGCTAAAAGAAAATTGTTTATCTGGCCCCCACAATAGGGGACTGGTTTAAGAAACTGCTTATAACAAATCCCAGTTCACTAAAATTCTAAAAGCAAAATAAAGAAGTCATTAAAAAAATGACAAAATTATTAAAATATTTCTATTAAAATAACAGTATCTTAGATCCATTTTCAGGAGATGTACTTTTTAAAATGTAAAACTATATTAGTATCACTTTACAGACAGTCCAGTTAGAGAATAAAACATCACTTTGTAGGAAAAGAGAGCTGGTAGGCTTTCAAATATGATTGATGCATATTAGAAAGACTGGGTGGTTTGTAAGAGCATGGATAAATGTTTAAGTCTCCTAACAGCATGGTCACAAAGCCTAGCAAAACATACCAAATAGGCAGAAAATAGAAATTATAATAATCCACATTAAGAAGCCTAACATCATTACAGAATGAATGTCTGTACATTGACCTTCACGTAGCTCTCTGTCACTTAATAAGATGAAAATTAAGCCTCTTAGAGACATACAGCAATCAACTAAGGAAAAGCAAGAAATATTGCTTTTGAATTTACAGGAGAAAATGTGTTGAACTTATGAAGGTTTACAATTGTTTCAATATCCTTATGACTGTTTTATCACTTACAGATGACTATGCTTTTTTGTTCTTGAGCAATGCAGTTCATTCCTATCTGACTTCTCATAATAAAGCTTTGCAAGATTAGACTCCTAATCATGACCAAAACTGGACATGCAATTCTGTAACTGCTATATAGCTATATATATATGTATATGACAAAACTGCATTTATAGAAAAAATAGAAAATGGACAACCTTGTTATTTACTGTTGAGAATATCAGGTTTTTATGGAGGTACATTCCCTCATTGAACTTAAATGTAATTGATGGCGAAATCTGCATCAATAGAGGTTCCATTTCTATACTTTCTCACTAACTGCATCAAATCTTGCAATGCTTGGAAATGACTTTACAAGACAGAATAAATGTAATCAGAAGGTAGTGACAACTGGGTATACCAAAGCAAAATGAAATCTGACTGTTTCTCAGCTCTGTGGGCTCTAATTTTAACAGAAGTTAAAATGCAGAGTTTGTAGCTAAGGTGAAGAGATACCACTCAAAAACATGCAAGAGTTGGATAAATGAAGCTAGAAGGAATCTTTTAATAGTCACCTTTATAAGCTGATTTAACATACATAAGTATGATAGCCAAATGTATTCAATCAAGATCATAGAATAAAATTACTACCCAGAACCTGTGCTGTGAAAGGCCGTACCTACTGCCTTCCATGTAGATTCCTGACTGGGATGAGGGGTTATGCTGTAGAACATGCTTTATGGCTTCTCCTAATGAGAGTAAAATGTGCTGATAGGTACTAAGCCCTGGGAGAAATAGCATGAATACTATAGTGTTAGTTTAACATCTCTTACTGATCTGGTACTCCGGAGACCTGCAGTGAGATGTTTATTGGACATGAGAAGGGAAAGTGGATGAGGACACTCCTTCCCACCTGTCCCATGAAGAACACCTGCTCATCTTGCTCTGAGCTTTCTGTGTTTCCCATATAAGTGAATTTTTAAAAATCAAGCACCTAGGTCAATGGGCAGCATCTCTGATAATTTCAGAAAACTACTGTTTAAGCAACTGGTGTTCTCAGAGAACTCCTGGTTTCGCTGTCATTGCGTGCTTCCTCAAATCTTGGCTTGGAGGAAATTGCCAGATTCATTTAAGTTTCCTTCTTGACTTGAGACTCAAGATGGCAAGCTTTGTAAACAAGCAGATTCCAACAGAGCAGAAAAATAATGAAACAATTAGTATCCCTCTGTATATTATAGTCACAGTCAACATCTAAATTCCATTTACCACTGCAAATCATCTCTTTATCAGCAACTAACAAAAACTAAGTTCCTGTAAAAGCAATCTGTTCCACTGAGGTGATTTTCAGGTCAAGCTGATCTGACAGTTTTGGTTTGGTCATCTTAATATGTGAGTGTTTTACTTTAAAGAAAAGGAGAGACAGCGGGGGGAAGAGAAGAAATACAAGTGTCAGATTTTAGTGTCCTGCCAAAACTTTATAGAAGGGAGAGGTGATGATATGCATGTGTACTTCCTCTGGGGAATACACACTGCAGTGGCACTACTGCTGATATATGGAAATGGCTGTATGATGAACTCAAAACAGCTCCAGCAAGCTCCATTGAGCGCAGTGAACATTAACAACCACCTACTCTCTGCAAAGATTTCTGCCACTGGTGATATTAACTCTCCATTTTATATAGGCTATCCACCAGGCAGAAATAAAAGGAATATATTCCTTCTTTAAACATGTGCGTTCACTCAAAACCAGACACAATATGAACTTAAACAACAAAATTCTAGAAATGTAAGTAAATACTGTCAAACCACAGGTACCTATAGTAGCACCTCTATCGTTACCATTTCTCTCAGTTTCTCATTCTAAAAATATAGTTTCTCAATTTTCTAGCAATTGTTAGAACATCCAGAAGTAACCAGTGAGGAGATCCATAAATAGATGGTGTACTGTCACATGAATGATTGTTTTTTCTCTTTAAGATTACTGACTTCAGGAGAATGTCAGCCCTTGAAGAGCTGGTCCTGTCATGCAGTGGCACAGAATCAATAGAAAACAACACTTTCAAAGCTCTGAGCACCTTGAAGTCCCTGGAACTCTACAAAAATCAGCTAAAGAAAATACCCACCTTCCTCCCATCTGGCCTTGAAATTTTAAAACTTGCTGATAACTCTATCAACGTTCTGCATGCATCTGACTTTGAAGGTTTGATGAAACTAAGGGTGCTCGATATTCGGAACAACTTGATTGCGACTCTGCCTCCGAGTGTATTTTCTTCCCTTTGCAATTTACAAAGTCTAATTCTGGATGGCAACAACATGGAATCTGTGTCTGCACCACTTAAGCTTCCTAGGCTGAAGTATCTGAGCATGGCTGATAATAAACTGAACTCGTTCCCAGCCAACTTCTTTGCATCTTTCCGAAATCTACAGTTTCTCAGTTTAAGTGGCAACTTTCTGACAAAAGTGCCTCTTGACCTACCTAAATCCCTGCTGTCACTAAAATTAGAGAAAAACCAACTTAAAACAATAAAACTTCGAGACATGAAACACCTAGAAAACCTGTCTGAGTTCTTCCTGTCAGAAAATCAGCTAACATCAATAGATGGTGCCCAGCTTCTTCCTAACTTAACAACACTGGAGCTCTCTAAGAACCAGCTCCATTCTATGCCTCTCAGGCTGCCCAGCAGACTGCAGAAACTCGACTGCAGCAATAACCTGATTCAAAGGGTGACAGCACAGGACTTCCAAGGACTACAAGACCTCAAGCACTTGTTTCTCGACAACAATGCTGTTAGCATGTTTGAGGCAGGAGCTCTTCAGCAGTGTGTGCAGCTTTCGAATCTGGCGCTGGAACAGAATCTCCTAATTTCTATTCCGCTGAGGCAAGTGAATCTGAGGACTGCTGGTTGCCAGGTGTCATCTCTCCTTCCTTACATTATGAGAATGAGGGCCAAACTGGAAAAAAATTTGTATTCAGTCATGGTAGAAGTCTATCCATACCATAAACCCCTTGCCATAACTGGCACTAATTAGCACTCTTGTTAGCGGTCTCAGCATAGAAGCAGAGCTGTTTTCATTACACCTGGGGCCCCCAGCGAATCCGCTCATTTCCCATCTTTCCCTGCCAGTGAGACTACTTTGTTTAATTAGCACATGAATAAGAGGAGCCTGCTAGGAGAATATAACAGAATGATTACTGAGAATTTATACTGCTGCTTAGATTTATCTTCCCCCATAACACAAATTAATACAGCATTCAATGAAAAGGAAAGACAGCAATTTTAAAGCTGATGTTTCTACCAACCCACACTGAGTTTATTATTGTTAAAATATTAAGATTTCAGGAGCTGAGTCTGGTCAAAAAGAATGTGCTTTTCCAGTGGATATTAGCATTCCCAACTTCATTAAATTCACACATTACCAAGTATTTGGAATGCGTATAAGCTCTCCAGCTTCAGGCTATAAGCAAAATTACAGTCAAAGGAGCACAGAAGAAACATCCCTTGGGCACGCTGTGTTCATTAACGCCCTGCTTACAGGTTCTCTCACATTCATCTGAGTGTTGGTCCTGGCCATTATCAGAGATGGTATGTTAAGCCAAATGGAGGCTGGTCTGATATAAAGTGGCAATTTTATTATTTCAAAAAGCTGTGCAATAAGATGGCATAAAAATAGTGAAGTAATTCCATTAACATCAACTTCTTTAACACAACTGCACTATTAAATTTTATTTTTATGGCCTGTGGACAGGTTTAACTAGCCCAAATAAATAATGCAGTAAAATTTCAATTCATTTAGCATCAGGTCCTTTAGCATTTGAATCTATCTGGCAGCAGCTTTATAATCAGAAAGTGATTTAGTGGTGTATAAATATTTTATTTCAGTCTAGCTTGACAGGAATGTTTAATGCTTTCCAGTTACTTTAGTATTGTCTAATCCATCTTATTTTACAACCTTCGTAGTCAAGAGAATTAACAGGAAGGAGTTCTCTATTAGCCTTTAAACAGTACAGCTTTTTTAGGAGATATTGGGGACTTGCATTTTCAACTCAGCAATGAATACAGATTTCAAGGGGAGGCAGTAAATGTAAAAGAGGGGAAAAAATGACAAGATGTAAAATTTACATACTTAATTGTCTGATGATCACCAGGTATGCATGGATATACAGAAATAAAAGTATTACTTCTGACAGTTATCTGAGAACTCAGTCACTAGTGTCAAAGGTTAAAAAATGTAGTTAATGTGCCACAGTTAATGGGTTATTTGGTAGGAATGAGGAGAAAGCAAGCTTCTTTTGTTTTTTTCTGTGAAGAAAATAATCCACAAGTCCAAGTGTTTTCAGGACTTCATAAAATCTTGCAGGGAGTGGTGAGAATGCAGGGAAGAGTCTAATGATACTCCCTGGAGCGGCAGCAGCACAGTGTGACTGCCATGGTCAGCTCCCAGGTGAGCATTGCTTCTCTGCCAGCAGCAGGATCGCTCATCATGTATTCCAGTGCCATTTTTTTTCTCAAGCTCAACGCAGCCCGAAGTCAAACAATACAGCCATAAAGCCTAAGTCTAACATTAGTACAATAAGACTTTTCACAGGTTTCAGGACTTGCTGGTCAGGCTTCAGACTGTAATCAGTTTGGATAAATATCTCAGGTGATATGCTACTGCCTTTGACTTAGTGGCGCAAGGGTTTTACCCCAGAGTACCCTTCTGGCATTACAGTGTCACATTGGGCAACTATAATCATCGCCTCTGGTTAGGCTTCAAAACAGATTTACTGCAGTTGCAAGCATTTGGTAAGATCAAATTTTGTGGAGTGACTCATCATATCAACGCATGAAATTCTCATCTCCCCCAGGAAATATAGCACAATACAGAACTGCCCTACTCTTGAAATCGTCCCACTGAAGTTGTGAGATTTACACAAATATAGCAACCACCTTTCACCCTAAGAGGTCAAACTCAGCTTCACAAAAAACAGCCGGTGAGGGTCACAATGTACCCTCTCAGTAATTTTCAAAGGTATCTCATATCATTATATTGAGATAAACTATCACATCAACCTTTACCAGTTGTGGTATACTGCTGTTCTATTCTGAATAGCTCTTGGCAGTATTAATCCCTGAGAGTTTCAGTGAACAAGTTTCCTTAAAATCTCTAACCATGACCCCTAATTTAATCATCTTGCATACTACTATAGTAAAATGATTTTTAAGGTACTTTCAAATTAATTTTATTAAAAATATTCCATGCCAATTGACTGGCTTTTCTGTCAAGCACTTGTCACTAACTGCAGCAGGAGGAAATTAGAAGATCATAAATGAGCAAGACTTTTGAAATAAAACAGTCTTATCATACAAATTTGTAAGATGCATGAAAATAAGAATGATACTGACCAGTCTAGTATCATATCCAGAGATGATCAGCTTTTTTAAAAAAAAAATGTAACCAGTTCTAATTCTCTGAAGTACTATTTATAAAGACCATCAAAAAGCACTTCTATTTTCCCTGTTGCTGATTTCTTAAACAGGATGTCATCAGGTGGACTATTTCTCTGATGGTTAATGTTTGAATCTGATGGGAGCTGGAGAACAAAACGGAAGAAAAAATCTCATTCTTTATGAACTAAAAACCCTTTTTAAACAAATCATATATAGAAGTACTTGAAGGAGCAGTGTTGCCATGCTTCTTGAAATGTTTGGTCTTTCATGGTGCTATAATTTGGTTGTTGGCATACTTACAGCATTGAAGAGTACAAAATGAATTTTTAAGCTTGATACTTAATTGCACCTATAACTTTCTTCATAGTACAGTACAGTAGGACTGCTGTTTAGTTCAGTTGCACAAACACAGTCAGTACAGGTCTGAACTGCAATAATTTGGGAAAACAGTTCAAGTGTGCATAGACAGTATTCCTATAACTTAAAAAAAAATAAAAAGACATGAAGACTTTAGGACCACATCTTTTTTTTTGCAGAAGACTGCATTTTTTGATAGTGATATTTTTATTTTAATACGTCAGATGTGCCCGGGCAAATACCCACCACCAAATACCACTTGCACAAACAGAATCAATATGATGAACATAACACCTTTGTGTTGTTTTATTTTTATTCAGACTTCCAGACACCCTTGCTAGATTGGATCTAAAGGGAAATGACATAGAGGATGTTGGAGAACAAGAGCTGAAGGACTTGAAACAGCTTCAAGTTCTAAATTTACGGAACAACAAGATATCTGCCTTGGATCGCAAAGTCTTAGAGTGTTTACCTCGTCTCCGTCATCTGTATTTAGATGGAAACCCTTGGAACTGCACCTGTGACCTTCTCAGAACCAGAAGAGCGCTGGTGGCCAAAGGAACGGATGTAAGGGGAGGGCAGTGCGCGGCACCGGCAGAAAGCCGAGGGGAAAGTTGGATGTCTTCCAAAAAGATTCTGCAGCAGTGTGAAGATAATCTGTCTTCCATGGAAAGAGGCAAAGAGGACAGAAAGAAAATGAAACCCAGTGAGGCCTCCAGAGTTGGAGTAAACACAGATGATGATTACTATGATTATGAATTAGATTAACCCCATGGTTAACCTATGGTGAACCTGAAAGTTGTCCAGAGCTGCCTCTAGCACCAGCATCTCTACTGACAACCAGCCTGCTGGTTTGCCATTAACTCTTTCTCTTTAATTTGTACTATAAGAGCTAATAGCTGGTGACAGAAGGGCTACAGAAAGGATGTCATTTTAAACTGAAAATCGTAAAGAAAATAGTTTTTCTATGCCATTAGTACTATGTAGTTTGAGGGAAGTAAGAATACAATGACTATGTCTTAGAAAAGCAGTCTATAACTCTGTATGGACCTTTTTATAGTAGAACATTCTTATAGTTGCATAAAAACTCCATAAATAAAATCCTACAATACCACAAGATATTATTACTAGGAGTCTGGCATTCAACACATGTAAACTCACAGGTCTGCAGTTTGAGATGGAAAGTTACAGGGATGTGGGAAATTTCTCAGGATTGTTCAGAGATTCTTGCTTTAGAGAAATGAATTTAATTTTTCCTGAAATAATTTCCTCTTTTATTTATTTTAGACTAGTTTAAATTACATTAGACTAAATTAGCTGAGCTCCGGGCAAACCACAGAAGGCTCATCTTCATCACAGCAAATGCAACAAACAGAAGAATCACTGTCCTGGTTAATGAGACTGAATACTAGTTCCACAGTTAACTAATAGTGAGGAATAAAAACACTGGGATCAGTTTGACCCGATTCTGTTGTTGTAAACAGAAGAAGGGAGATTCTCAGAAATTAGATCTCTACCTCTGGCAAATATTAGGCTAAGATCAAGTGAGATGAAGTTTTTGGAAGAGTTCATTTTGGTAGCTGAATAGCTAATTGACTACAGTATAACTCAAGATGCTGTGTGTGTACTTTGGGTTAGGTGCACTTCATGTGGGAGTACACACTGCAAGCGCCCCTCTTCACTGGCAGGAACCTTCCAGACTTTTGCACGCACAAAAAAAAAAAAAAAAAGACTTAATGGTACATGCATCAACTCTGATGTATGTACAAGTTTTATCGAGCAGTTCCCAAAGTGCTTGAAAACTAAACAAAATTGGATTACTAAGACCACTAAACCCAGTGACTTACAAACAGTAATCTAAGGGGTTTCCTGGCAGTTCATAAATCTTGGCTGATAACTGAGGAGTAATAACACCAGCAAATTACTTTTCAAAGCAAACAGTTCCTATTATTCTTTATCTCCTGTTGGCATTCAGTAACTGAGTAATCGCTCACATCCACAGAGGCTGTTTTGTCAGGTGTCAGAGTGCAGCTATTTGGTTATGTCGCCTATCCAAATGCATCTGACACTTGGGTTTCTTAGGAACCCAACACATTAAGCTATACAACTGGAATAGAAAGACCCAAGTTCGTTTTTCTTTACATTTTAACTTTTTTAACGTATCATCAGCCACCCAAATTTTTGGTAGCTAAAGACTTAGCTGTTTACAGAACAGCACAAGCCTTCCTAGCAGTTTGACTGTGTTATTTTTGTTGGCTAAACGTTGGGCTGTATTGGAAGTCTGGGAAGTAGTTATTTTCTGAGCAAGAAAAATATTTTCATGATACGGAATTTTTCATTCAGTTTTATATTGGCAGATTCTTTTCACAGAGTACTTTAAATATCTCCCTGTGTCATTTCAGCCCACTCATCCGTCTGACGGCACAGGCCTAGCTTGTTAGCTCTTGCTCCGTCTTTTGCCTGCAGTGGGATTTGTATCTTTGGAATCTGTGGGCCGTTACAAGCCAGGGTGGCAAAAACCTGGGAACCGCAGGTTTTGTGGGAGACTGCAGAATGGGGTGCGCATCCCCGAGGCCTCACTGTCTCGGCCACGGCAGGGACATGCTCAGCGGGTTTCCGGGGGCCGCGCTCCCCCCGTTTCCCATGCCCACGCTGCAGAACCGCCTAGCGAGTGCTTGCGGCGTGCTTTGAGGGTGAGGCGTCCTGTTTAACAGAGACACCCGTGAGGCCTGGCTGCCTCCGTGGTGCTATTTCCCGCTGTTTCAAACGCCAGCGTGAACGAGCTGCTACAGGCGCCCAGAAGACCAAGGCACGGGGTCGGGCGCAGGGAGGGTCTTAAGATGAGCCCCTGAAACGGCCGGAAGATGGGGGGGCCTTGCCGCCCGGCCTGAAAACGAGCTCGGCAGCTCGAGGCTAAGCAGGGAGTAGCTAAGCTCTTCTTAAACACCACGTCCCCGGCTCTGGCCGCCACCGCCCGGCTCCGGGCCCCAGCCACAGATGGGGGCGCCGCAGCCACGGCCGCCAGGGCGCGCGGCCCCGCCCGAGACCCCGCCCGCGCCCCGCCCCGGGCCGTTCCCAGCCTCCCCTCTCCTCCTCGCCCCGCCCTGTCTCTTCCCTCAAAGCCACGTCATTCGCTCTCCGCGGACGGAAGTGACGATGGCCTGCCTGTCGACCAACAGGCGCCTTGCATGTGGCAGGGTGAGAGGTGAAAGATCAGGCGGGGCGGCAGGAAGATGGCTGCGCTGGCGGCGGTTGCCGGGCGGGGGACGCGGACTCAGTGAGGGGATGGCGGCGGCGAGGCAGGCGGCGCGCTGCGGTTGAGGCACCCCCCGCCCCTTCCCCCGCGGGCTCCGCGCCACTGCCCCGCGCCGCTGCCCCGCGCGCTTCTGTCGTTTGGCGGCGGCGGCGCCGCCGCCCCGCGCCGCGCGCCCCCCATGAGCGGGGCGGGCGGGCTGGCGTGGCGCGCGCTGCACGCCCTGCTGCGCGCCCTGGTCTGCCTGCAGCGCGCGCTGCTCGCCTGCCTGCGCGGCCGCGTCGCCGCCGGACCCCGCGCCTGGCTCTGGCGTCGCGCCGCCTCCGCCGCCGCCTCCTGCGCCCTCCTGGCCCCCGCCGCCGGGGCTTTCGCCTTCCGCAAGGCCGGCGCGGCGCGGCGGCGGCGGCCCGGGGGCGCGGTGCAGGGCCGGCAGCGGTGGCGCGCGGACGGGCGGGCCCTGCAGAAGCTACCGGTGCATATGGGGCTGGTGGTGACCGAGGAGGAGCCGAGCTACGCGGACATGGCCAGCCTGGTGGTGTGGTGCATGGCGGTGGGCATCTCCTATGTCAGCGTCTACGACCATAATGGTGAGCGGCGGGGGTGGGGAGGAGGCCGTACCGCGGAGCTGCCCCGAGTCCTGGCCCGGGCGGTGGCCGCCCTGGGGAGCGCCTCCTGGCAGGCAGGGGCCGCCTGGGCCCGCTGCGCCGCCACCGTGGAGCCAGGGGCCTCCCTCTCCCGGGGTCTTCCCGAGCCGGGGAGCCGCTCCCGGAGTCTTTCGCGTCCCCTGGAGCCGCTTGGCCTGTGCGGAGCTCCTGGCCCTGGTAAGCCTGATGAATGCCCCGAGTACTCTCCTGCCCCAGCTCCCGTGTCGGGGTGACCCGACCCCACGTACTCACTCTAGGGGGCAGGTGGTGGGGCCTTTCTAGCGCCTTGTCCCCAGCCCTGGGCTGACAGGAGCTGCTGGCATCTGAGAGCCCTGACTGCATGGGGTACAGGCTGTTAGTAGAGAAGAGCTTTGGGCTACCTACTCTTACAAGCTCTGTTCATGAGCTATGTCTGAACTTCCAGAAGTGTGTGGGTGAGAGTAGCCGTTTATTTCCATGTATTATTTTTTCTGCTGTGAAGAGACAGGATGGGAAGGTAGTTAAACATAAACATGTGCGTCCTGTTTGCAGTCTGTGTGGTAAAATTAAATTACATAGTCTGCATTTGGTACGAGGACTGGTGCTACTTGATGCTTGAGTTAACTCTGAGCCTGTGTTTGTGAAAGCATTGGTATTTTTTCGTATCTGCTATGTGATTTTATTCATTACTAGGTCTCAGGTGTAAGACTATTGAACTCTTGCAGATACATTGATTCCACTTCACTGAGTATCTTTCTTAAAGATAAGCTCAGAGTTTGGATTTAACATTTGTGCAATAATCATGGAGCAAATCTCTTCCTCATACGTGTCCCTTCTTATTGAGGAGGTGAAACCAGCCATATTAGGTGCAGGTTTCTACCCAGCTGCTGAGAGGTGATCTCTAACTGAGACTAGACAAGCTATCAACTCAGAAGGGCTAATAATACACGAGAGAGACTGCATCGTATGTTTCTTGCTTCATGCTAAAGATCCCTGTGCTCTCGCTGTCAACAGTGAGACTGCAAGACACCAGCGTTTTGAGCTGCCTCTGATGGCTATCTAGAGATGTCATGCAAATTAGATTAACTCTGTAGATTTATGGCAGGTTAGAGTTACGGTCTGTAATAGTTGTCTGCTAGTGCGCTCTCAGGAAAAGCTCAGCAGTGTATCCTACCTAAGTAGGTGCAATCTATTGTCAAGTGTGCAAAAGCATCTGAGGTGTGCAGGTCTTTCCCAGACTGTAGACGCTTAATTTTTTTTCTTCTTAAAATCTACTGCCATTAATAGTTCAGTTTCACATCTGGTCCTTCATATGTGATACAAGACTCAAATGGCTTAACTTTCACTAAATTATCTAAGATCTTTTTAAGAAACTGGGCTTAATACCAGTCACTTAGCAGTTTAAACTGGCCATCTGTGCAGGGCTGTTGTGGAATTTGGTTATGTTGTGTTTCAGTACTTACTTCCTCCTTTGGAGGTCAAGGAATGGTATAAAATATTTGCATAACATCTCAAGGACATGGAAAACAGTCAGCACCTTCTGAAAAGCCATTATGTGTTGATGTGTTTTGTTTTCAATTTGGAAAGCACTAAACCAGGTTAAATGCTGCAGAGCAAACATTAGTACCAAACAAGAGTGAGAGTTTCCCTCATAGCCTGAAGACAGACATTTTATTGTACAGAATCTCTAATTTCCATCAAACCCCAAATAAACTCTCTGCAGTATTGCCTAACATGTTACGTATGTCTACTTAGTCCCTTTTTAGACCCTTGCACTGTGCTGCATGAATCATATACATGAGAACAGAGCTGAGGAACAGATCCAGCTGAGAGTTTGTGTGGTCTTGGTTTTCAGATTGGTCACTGTGCAACCGTTTGATTCTGAGGAGGAAGAAGGCGCCAGCCAATGCTTAGGTAGCTACTGTCACTGAGATCCTGTCTGACAGGAGCCAGCACTGTTACAGAGTCCGATTCCTTCATTGTGGAGAAGCTACTTCTGCTTCTCTAGCATGTGTGGTGAGATCCAGTCAGCTCTAAGACTTACTATGACAAGACTGCAAATATGGTGACTGGAAATGACAAGGTTATGTCCTCTGAAGAGCAATGTAGCTGAAATAACCTTGCAGAATAATTGTCTTTGTTAGCAGTTAAGAAAAAAAGTATCTTGGAGATTATATGCTGCTGTTTCCATGTATTGTTACATTCATGCAACAGGTGCGTGTTAAGAGGTTTTGTTAACACCTTTGAAATCTGAAAATATAGCTTTGATCTCATCTGTAGATGAAACATAATGCTTTTTGGTAGTTCATTCTTCTGTTAGTTGTTTGATACCAGAATATGCTGGTTTAATTGCCAGCTTGAATTCCAGTTTGGAACATAATTGAAGAAGGCAAGACTTAATGCAGAGCAACTAAAACATTTTAAACCAGTGACTTTTGCCAAACTTCCAGACTTGATGAGAATAGCCTGCTGTTACACATGCACGTTCTTCACAAGGCATTCAGTGGGTTTTCAGCAATAGCAGCCGCAACTGCTTTTTGCACAGCATCTTGACACAATGACAAGCGCTGTGAATCTGTGTTAGATGTAGTGAGGTATACTTTAATTTGTTTCCTTTTTCTTCATTGTGTATTTGTAATACTGAGGTTCTTCTTGTTGCAACAGGAAACTTTGATTACAGGAGTGGTTTTCCATGGTTGCATTTTCTGGAAGAAATACTGTGTCAGTTTCCTGTAGAAGGCTTAAATTAAAAATGTGTCCTTAATTCTTCCTTCTATAGGAAGAGAGGGAAGCATCAAGTTCTTTTAAAAAGTGCCAGATAAGCTGTTTGTTTGTTTATAGTAGTGCACTACTATATTTTTAACAAAATGACTAATAGGAGGTTGTTTCTGTATTCTTCAGTGTCAAAATAAGTAGCTGCATCCCAGCTGATGCTAGTATGTTACAGCAGCTGCACCAGTAACTATAAGGGCAACTTGGTTGCAGTTGTGCTATTCTCATGCGCAATTGCAGAACCCAGTATGTTACAAATGCAGTGGATGATATTTGTGGAATGTGATCAGGTACTTGGTTGTCTTCTCTGAATCCATCAAGATCAGTATACCAGAAGACTGGGGTAAAAAGGTCTCTGCAGAGTGCAAAAGGACCATAATGTAAGTAACTGTCTTGTACTGTAATAAATATATGGTGCTATGAGTTGCAGTGCACAAACCTAAGATTTCCACCCCCCCCCCTGCCCCATCAGGCTGGGAGACCAAAGGTGGCATGCTTTTACTGCCCCTACTGGTTAGGGGCCCTTCTCATTCTCCCAGTTTTTGTTGATCTGCAGCAGAATAAAACCTTAATAAACATAATGTTACTGTGTGCACCTTGGTTATTAAATTGAGATTGACTAAAATTTTAGTATTTTGATGAAGGATTTATTGCTGTGGACTTGTGTATTGCCAATCCTGTTACTTGGTAGCAATCCAGCCATGCTGATCAAGACCTTAGCTCTGAGGAAATAGTGCAGCTTTCTTGCAGTTGGAAGGCAGTGATTATGCAATTATATAGTCGCAGTTAATATATCTTCTGGGGAGCAGAAGCCTTTGACCAGTGTCATATACTTTAACTTTCTTCTGTTAAAGTTACTTTGCCACTCAAGAGAGCTTGCTTGAGTGTTACTTCTGTCCATCAGTGAAGCTTTCCTGAAATAGTTTGGGATGAGTCTAGAGTTCTTTTTGGGAGCTTGGTATTTGAGTACTTTGGGCTCCTGAATAGATGCTTCAGGTTGAAGGTTTCTTAAAGCCCATAGTACGACTGTATTGAGAACTTGAGTTTCTTCATTTTGAGTTTAGCTTACCAGTGAACTGCTTTACTTCTGACCAGTTTTCTCATAGGAATTCTTTGAAAGGATAGAGCACTACAGTAAGCAAAAGAAATTATTTCATTAGCCTCAAACATAGGCTTTTAATTTCTTCCGAATTACTTAGTAGTTTAGCTCATCTGATCAATCCATAAAACTTTCTGGGTGTTCACTGGAGGAGATAAATATGTTGTGGTTGTGTATTACCAGAACACTTTTGTGAGATACCAGTGTCAGATGGCATCTGCTGTGGGTCTTCACCCATTTGAAACTTCATGTTCAAACAATTATGTTTTGGTGCTGAGTTGGGAGGAGTCCTCAGACCACACTTAATAAAAGAGCTAATGCTAATCTCTAGAAGGTAATCTCCTTATAGGCATGGGTAGTTTGAAAGTAGTATCTCTCCTCTTGATTGCTAATGAGCTCTTGTTCTCCTGGTACAGAATGTCCCTCCAAGAAGAAATGTGGGAGGAATGGTAACCTAACAGATTATAAATTCAAAGTTCAATTCTTCCTGTTGGGTTAGTGCTAGCTTAAGTGGCTTTAATGTGGATGAAACTTGAGTGACTTCAGCCACTTTCAAACTTGGATTATATTTTTTCTAGACTCTTGGAATAGACAAGCCTAATATGTTTTTCTAGCTCTCCATATCCTGTGAGGTCCAGTGTAACGTTTCAAACTGTGCCTTCCTCCATTATCTACCAGCATGATCCAACACAAGGATGTAGGTGGAAGTTGTTCGTGTGTTAAGACAGTTTCTTGCGTGTACATTATTTGAATTGGGTTATGATTTGATGTTTCTCAAACTGTTAATACTTTGATGCTTTAAACAGACTTATTACCTTATGGCTGGCTCTTCCCTTGTTGGCACAGGAGGGGAGTTGAGAAAAAGTAAATAACTGAAATGCTGTGGAAATATATTTTTTTTTCCTAGGCTTAACTTTGGTTAAGGTGTTCCTTTGTAAGGAAGAGCTCATTCTTATTCTGTGCTTTACCTGATTCTGCTGCTTTTAAAAAGCCAGACAGGTGAGAATGTTGAACTTTGAGATGCTACCAAGGCATTAACAGGTGGTGGCTGTGGTAGCCTGGCCAGGCAAACAAATGATTGACACCACCTGGTCCTTCTCTGTGCCAGTTGTTCCCCTCCAGTTCACAATTCCTGTCACTCTTGAGTCTTGCTTCTGCTGAACTCACAGCCTCTTAATTACAAACTGCATTTGTCAGTCTGTAACCCTAAAATGCTGCCATGCCACCATTGACTTCAAAGGGGGCATGGCTTGTAACTATTGCAAAACTGAGCAAAAGGTATGTGTCCTGGAAAAGACCTGTGTAATGGAGGAGTGCTGCAGGAAGCTGAAACACTTCTGGTTTGCCTCAGCTCTAATGGGAACTAATGATCAATAGCAGGTTTGCAGTTTATGTTGTAAAACCAGGAATTATCCTTGGCAACAGCTCATAAATGCTCAGTAGTTAAAGAAAAAAAAAAAAACAAACCACCACCTGAAGTTTTATACTCTCTTACTTTGGGAATTATAGTGCTTAAATATGTATAATTTTGAAAACACTTCATTTGCTGGAATATACATGTTTGCACCAGCTTGCAAAGATTCCAGAGTTCTGACTGAACAAAAACTGTTTCTGCTTTTCAGAACCAAAAAATGTTTCTAATGAGAAATAATAGTGACAATTTCATGTTTGTGTTTCCTTTTAGAAACAGTAGTAGGGCTGAAATTTTCCCCGCTTAACAGCAAACAGCTATTGTATTGCTAAAATTTATTAGACCTCTTGTCAAACATTAACTTTCTATAATGTTAAAATCATATTATGGACTTGATTTGAACTTACGTGGAAGACTGAACAAAATCGGAAGGTAGTGTTAAATCAAGACTAAGTTTTGTTGCCTAGGCACACTTGAATTGTTAATGAGTTGGTCTACTCATGCACTCTTGTTTATTATACTTATCATGTATAAGTTAGCAACAGCATCTTCCAGAACTAACTTGGATATATTTCCAAGTTTTAAAAAATTAACCTTGTAGACAAATGGGGTTTTGAGATACTATAAGGAAAGGGAGTGTATATTGGAGCCACAAGCATGTAACATAACTTTTAAACTCAAATGTGAATTTGGCCTGTGTACATTGCCTCTGGCAGGACAGTATTTGCTATCCTGTGCATTCATAAGTCTCTTGTGCACTGAGTGAGAGACAAAGCACCGAAGGAGTAAAGTTCTCAAATGCTATTAGTTTTAAATGAAGATTTCAGTTAGTTTGGATGTTTACTACCTTCTGATGTGCTTCAGGATTTTATCTGCAGGAAAACTGCAGGTGTGTCAAGGTTGGTGGATCAGTTGAAATTTAGATGTGGAGGTCTTTCCAAGAAAGATATACTGTACTTGTACTGTATAGTCACAGTAGGTTCCAGTTTGTTAAACTGCTATTCCAAGAGCAACACAGGACCCAGGTTTGAACAACTAAGGAGGTGGGTAAGATAAATGAGGAGAGTAGAGGGGAAATGCTGATGATAGTCAGTTAAACCTTAAGAATGTATCTAGCATGTCTTCAGCATCCACTGTGTGTATTAAGGACCTTCACTTCAGAGCCTGGACCAAATCCTATATCTGATGTCCCTTTTTACTGAGCAGTAAGCACCTTAGTCTATTCTCCTACCTGTTATCCTCAATGTCTTCACTTACTTTAGAGCTGGAGTGCAGATTCTTAAATATGTCCTTCCAATTTTTGACAGGAATAGGAAGCAGCTTTTCATGAGAAAAGAATTGATGTCAGTGAGTGAGGAAGGGTAAGAAGAGAGCAGCTGTCTGTTTCCCAGATTAGGAACTTTTCCTAATTATGCCAACTCTTCTGAATATTGAACATAGGTGGGTTTTTTCCTCATCTTGAAAAGTGGATGGAAGTCAAGTGACTCTTGGAGGTGAGGCACATGCAACCTTGTACAGATCTTACTTGAAGACAGTGCAGGATTAGCAGTTGCGGTAGCTGCACTGCTGCTGACCTTAAGTCTGAGGAAGACAATCAGTCCTAATTCTAGTACAAAAGAGACTTATGCAAGCAGAGTTGTATCAAACGGTATTATTCAAAGCAGCATTCTCACCTCCTAATATGTATGAACATACAGTAGCAAGCAGGAGTACAAAGTGTAACAATTTAATTTTAGATTTAGTGAAAGCATTCTAACACTTTTGTCTATCAGGGTTACTTCCTTACGGAGATTTGCTTGTCTGTCAATCTGTGAAGTCAGTTATAAGCATCACTAACACTTGTGTAATTAAATTAATTTTTTGAAGGAAGTATCCAGGATGGGAGGAAATCCAGATGCTTTACCACCTATTAAAACCTCTAATGAAGCCTGTCTAAAAATACTAACTCATTACGCCCAAAGGCTAGCATGTTAAATGCATTGTATCATTAATGTTACAAACTAACTCCTAATGTATTATGGTCTTAACCCAATACTTACACACTGTTTGACCACTACTGATGTGGAACCTGCTGTTTGTTGTTCTAATCCCAGAATCAGGTTTAGGTGATAAATCATAAGCCTGATCATAATATTGTACACAAGTTCACTATTTCTTGTAAGATTAGTGTGGGCATTTTTGGACTGGTCAACAGAAGTGCTTGATGTAAGACTTCTGAATGAAACTTAGGCTCTTAGTAACAACCCCTGAATACAATGTGGTAAATGTTATCAGTTCCTAAGTAAATATGCCTAGCCATACTTTTGCATTGCAAATATTTAAGCTGTAACAATTTTTTACTATGGCTTTTAATTAGAAATAGTTGTGTTGTGGCTTTCAGGAGCTAGAATTTATTTTAGAACAGGAACCTGAGTATGTTTGGTTAAGCAAGTTTTTGTAATCTCCTGCCTTCAAAATATGTCTGCCATAAATGCATAAGTATAAAAAGGCCTTGGGGACTGCATTAACTCCTTGGAATATACAGCTTGTGAAATCCTCTTATTAGGAAATCCATGGCATTGGCCATGGCATAAGAGTAGACAGTTACTGTGGCCTGACATGATGATTTAGTCTTCTGGCTCTTGCTTTGTGGTCACTTGCTTTGTTAGTCTGCAGCCTTAGTGGTGTGGGAGACTTAAGCTGGAAATCCACAGCAGTGTGGGCATTAAAGAAACTTGGTGTTAATCTGACTTGGTGGTCCTGTGCTGGTAGGGTATTGCTATCTCAAACTATTGCTAGCATACTAAGGATAATAAAGTAAGTCTTAAACTATCCCTAATGCAATTGCAGCTTGCTGAGTGAAAGAGGAACAAAAGCACATGAGTTGTCTTTCCAAGGTCACTGAAATTAGTCATGTGCAGTAGCATTTGTTTTGGATTCTTATTGTACTTGTGAACTCCAGTTTGAAACCAGTACTGACTACCTGATTCTTCCTTCTTGCCTAGTGTCAGGTTTATTTTGTAGCACACTTTATAGGAGTTGGCTGACATGCAACCTTTTTTAAAGGTATTTTCAAGAGGAATAATTCAAGATTGATGGATGAAATTTTAAAACAGCAGCAAGAACTCTTAGGACTAGATTGCTCCAAGTACACAGTGGAATTTGCAAATCAAGACAAAGCTAATCAAGGTAAGATGAATTGTGAGGTATGACTCTATATAAATCATAACTCTACTTTTACTTGAACATGTTCCTGTGTACAGTGACCTTTTCCTTCATTAAGCACTGATTATCAGAACACATGCAACCTTCCTGGGCTACTATTAAACTTTGTGCTTATTTGTTCTTAACTAATAGTGAAGCGTTGCTCTCTCCTTCCCGTAGTGATCATTACTGGGTAGTCTGGTCTTCCCTTTAGCTCAGCTGTTGTGCTATGATCCCTTTAATGCATCAGTGTAGCTCAACTCCCCACTATTTCAGTGAGATGAATTATTTTGAGTGAGTTGTAAAAGCACTGGAGTAAGTGTAAGGGAACTGATGTCAAGTTAACAATGTGTGCAATTCCATCTTTCCAAACTTTGAGGTATAAGTGGAGAAGAAGGGAAAGAGCAAAACTGCTGGTTGTCATGGCAGTATATAACGACACCAGGAAGGTAAAGGGTGTAAGTTAAAAACAAAACATTCTGTGATAGCAGCTTTTGTGTGTGGTAAAGTGGAAAAGAGGAATATGCTTCAGGGTTAATGTTCCTTAGTCAATACTATTAGCTGTAAGTATTCATTTAGGTATGCTGACTAACGCAAAGCTAGAAGTCTGTTCAAAATGTAGTAAATCACCAGCATGTACTTACTGAAGCAGGCCTTTGCCTTGGAGGGATAGGCTGATACTTACAGCTCTCCTAACTACAACTCATAATATTTAAATAGGTCTCATAACAAAAACCCCCTCAACCCTTACATTTTAAGACAATCATATAGTTGAAAGACTTAAGACTATACTTCACAAGCTGTAGTACGTTTAGCTGCATTTAAGATGCTGCTGGCTGAGTTTTGCCTCCCCTGGAAGAGCTGATAGGATGGTGAGATCCTTTGTGGCAATTTTCCAGTGTAAAGTCCAATGTTGTAGCATAAACTTGCCTTACAAACAACTTAGGCTAAGGTGCTAGCACTTACATGGAAACATTCAAGTTTCATATTTCTCGTTATTCCTGTGAAGGTTGAAATAACCAGCAGAAAACAGGGTAGGCAGGTTGTTAATGTCTTAAACTCTAGCATACTTAGCCGCACTTACCTAAGTAGGGATAGTTACATCCCAATCAAATGAACTACTGAAAGACTACTCGAATTTGCTGACTGAAAGGATGCACAAAAGATTCCCCAAGACCTAAATGTTAGAAACTATGAAAAGCAGAGGTGTTCTCTGTTCTCTTTAGAATTTTTCATTCTCACTTAGAAGGTTCCACAGTCAGATCAGATGCTTTGTACTTTGAACTGAACAAGCTGACATCTGTCTGGTTTATAATATTAAACTGCAACTTTTCACTACTTTTGAGAAGCAAAATAACATGTATTACACTTATGAATACTGTTAAAAAGAAATATCCTTTAACATGGGACATGACAAATCAAACAATATCAAGGAACAATTATTTTCATTGTGGTGGCTTTGGATAGACTGAGGGGGTTTAGGTGTTCTTATGAGTCTTCTGACTCTGTTCTGTGGTCTTCTGCAGTCAGATTCTGCAGTTTTAAGAAACGCTATTTTTAAGTATCTGGTTATAACTATCATAAGTTCTGTGTAAGTCTAATGTGTCCACACACTTCAGCCTGGGTTTAGTACACTATCTGTAGCTGTCAGCTTCCTTGGTAAGTTTACCTCTTCGGTACTTATCAGAACTGATAAAGGTGCGAGTCATGTAGTGTGAGATGACTTAACTCACAATAGTGTAGACAATAAGATTGTCGTGAAATGTTCTCTTAAGTCACAGACATAATTACAGATTAATGGATGAATTCTGGTACTGTTATCTGGTTCCTTGCTTCTCTGTAGCAATCTTAGATTAATATTGTAACTCTTGCATCAATTTTGAAGTGCTGCTGAAAGATCCTGTGATCAAATTCAGGGAGGGCCCTAGCTTAATCATTGTGTCACATGAATGTCCACACTAGCTGTTAAAACACCTTCTTCTTTTAGGGGAGGAATTGGATCTTTTTTTCCTTTCCCTGAACTGCAAGTCTTTCTACGTTGCTTACCACCTCCTACGTTACTATCTAGGCACCTTCCTCTCACTGCTTTGCCTGACAGCGTAAGACCAATGCATATTCCTTGGAAGATTCTACATTTCAAGACTGACACGAATTAAACCACTTTTCACAAGACTCCTCAAAATAGTTGCTTTAAACTTGCATTTTAGTAATAGAGCAAATCCAGAAGACACTTACCCACCTCTGTAAGAGATGGATGAGGTAATATCTATGACTAGTTTTATAATATATGAAGTAAACTACAAGTTACTTTCAATCATATCCTGTGAATATCTATAGCACATTCAAAACAACTATATTTCTGTTGCTTTTAAACTGTGTTTTGTACTTTCAGTTTTAAATTGCCAATCTACATTGAAGGTGCTGTCTCCGGAAGATGGAAAAGCAGACATAGTAAAAGCTGCTCAGAACTTTTGTCAGTTGGTAGCACAGCAGCAAAGAACATACACAGACCTGGATGTGAATGTGTTAAACAACTTATTAAGTAGTAAGTATGACCTGGTCTGTGGGGAGGAGGGGAAAGAGTACTCTGTTTATAACGCATTTGGTTTCCAATATATTTATTGCTTAGAATGTATACATCTTGATGCTTAGTCTATCTGGGTAGTTATGATTATTGCTTTCAGGCTTCTACTAAAATTTCTTACTGGTTTACTCCCTTTTGAACTTTTTTAAAGCAGAAAAAAGAAACCTTAAGCTAAATTGGAGAGTCTAAGCTCTTCAGAGTTTCCAACCTCTGTGGGATGTTCTGTGTTGAGCTTTCTGGAAAAAGTACTGCTGGGATCACCTGAAACTAGACTATTATAACTTAGGTTGACTTCCTGCAAGTTAGCATGCTGCAAACCTGGGTACAGGCAGAGAGTCTCTTCCAGATCTAGTTACAGCAATTAAAGCTGTTAGTGCTGCCTAACTACCACCCTGAGTGCAAATGATAGAGCACTTGCTGATCTCTTGCTGCTGTATAACCCACACTAGTTTAATTATCATCACTACTAATTCATGCAGATTACTGACTCTGTGCTGAGGAGCATGGCTATGTGCAACAGCTATGAGAAGGGCAGGGCGGTGCTAATCTCACATCTGGGAGAAGTAGTTTAGAACAAGCCTCCACTTTGCCAGTGGTGCTACAGAGCTGTAATAGTTGCTCAGTTTTCCTAGGTGATCCATGCATATTAATTGCAGCTGTAATTAGCTTGGCAGGGTTCATATTTCAGATCACACACTTCAACTTGGATGTCTGCAGGCACATTATTGTGTCTTCCATTAACTGGACTTTAGAGTAATTTTTTTTTTCAAACGAGTGGTCAGCTGAATTGCTCTGCAGACTGACTACCATGGCAGTTTGCACACTTTAATCTTAATTTCAAACTGAATTCTATCCCTGTTGTCAGCATGCTGACATGATAGCTTCTCACTGTAACAGAATTAAATGTATTTAATAAGGCACCTGAAGAAGTGTGTAGGTAACTTAGACATCTATCCTGTTATACCCCAAAGGCAATTTAAGGAAGTGAATAATTCTTTAACAGTCACTCATTTCATGAACTGGTGACAGTTGATACCCACATATGTATTTTGGCCAGTGATGTTTAACTGCAGCTTCTCAAACACTTGTTCATTATCTTCTGTCCATGCATTTAAGTGTCAGGATGTGCTAAAAATATTAGTCTTAAATTGAGCAGATATATTGTTCAAGTAATGCATGCAGCTGAGCACAGAAAGAGTAATCTTCTAGACTTTTTGTCTGTCAAAACTGTAAACTTTGAAAATAGGCGGCTTAACCTATGTGGCTAATAACTAAGGACAGTATCTGTAACTAGTCCTGCTTATTAATTTGCTTGGTTTTAATGTTTAGGACAGTTGGAGGTGAAGAACCATTCTTTCGTGACTTATTTAGCAGCAGCTTATGAAACTACTTATTTTAGTCATAAGCAGCTTTAGTTTCTGTGTGTCCTTGACGGAAAGGTATTGAATATAAACATCTGTGAGTTACCAATCTAAGTTAAGAGTGAGTTCTGGAAAGCAGTACTTGAGTAGTTATATTTTTAGGGCTTGTGTTCATGGTGACTTCTGTAAGTTTCTGGTTTTTCACATTGATTTAAATATCTGATGATGTAGTTTAACTTTCTGTTCATATTTAGGATGCAGTTATTGAAGTCAAGTCCTAAAATGGTATGGTTCTAGCTTGTCATGTGCCTTTTCTGGTTCTTAATCCAGTCATGCTCTAATTCTTACAGCTTGAGTTTTCTTCAGTGTAAGAGTACTTTCTTCTGAGTAATGCCTCAGCTAACCAGCTTGTTTTCAGAAAAGTAGGTGCCAGCTGTGTTATAATATTGTCTCTACTTGCTGTCTGCCTTCCCAGTAAAGAACATGACTATCAATTAAGGCTGTTCAAGTTGCCCTCACATAAAATCTATGTGAAGGGTAGCGCTGTCAGCTCTACAAATTCTGTCAAGTTCCCCTCACAGAACTCCTGACCTAGAAGGGATGTTGCCAGATTCTTGTCCCTTGAGTGTCTGAGTCTTTTGGCCTCTTATTTTTAGAGTCTGCTCCCAAATGCTTCTATCTTGTCTGTGCTAATCTTGAAGAGTGCTGCAACTCTAGCAGCTCTGAGGGAGCTCCCACATGTAAAGTATATGTAGTGTTGATATATTTAGGTAGAGAAATGGATGCAGAGTGGAAAGCTCAGTACGGTGTTTTGAATAGGCTGTTCTGACAGTAATACTACAGTATACGTTTTCATTTTCCTTCAGATAGGAACCAGAAGGAAATATTAGCATTAACTGAGCTCTCTGAAGGTCTTTTCCTGTTTGAAAAGCCATTGCAGTGTTGAAGATCCTGCTGCTGAACTGGCCAGCTGAGGAGTACTCAGCTACTGAATCAGCTGATGAGTAAAACTGTCCACTTCCTCCAGAGTCCCCACTTCTAAGTATTCACTGCTTCCCTGCAGAGCTCTTTCATACTAATGTGCTAGCTACTGAACACATAAGTGGCTTCTGATTTATAATTTTTTTCTTAACTTTGAGATAAGATTTGGACTGTGGCACAAGGCAGTAATATCTAAATACTTCATCCTTCCTTAGAAATGCATGTGCTTGGGAAAATACCTCTGGTAAAAGGATTACTATTGTGGTGATTCAGTGGGGAGGGAGGATGTGAACTTTTTTGAAATCTCCAGCTTCAGTTTCAAACCCTGGGTGGAGTGAAATACAATAGGATCTTAGTTTTCTGTTCTGTTATCCCCAAAGTTAAGTTCTTCTATAGCTAAACTTGTAAAAGGCTTGTGACTGGTTTGTGTGTTTTTAAACAAATGAGAAAACAATTGAGAAATAACATCTGAAGTTCAGAGCAAATAGGCAGTACTAAACTTTATTTGCTAAAGGTAGGCATTATACAATGTAAGCACTCTTGCAGTTAACTTGTAGAATTAGTGGATAATGACAAGGGTAACAAGAAATAGCGTGCAATAATCATGACTGATTGCAGCGTTATAGCAAAGTAGGTTTATGACTGCTGGAATGCTTTTCAGATGAACTAGGTAGGTGCATGAAGAACAGCTTACCTTCTTGGGTCCCCTTGGGGTACTATACCGGTTTTCACATGTTGCCCTAATCAACTTGCTAGAATTAGCAGAGAAAGCTGGACTAAGACTAGTCATTTTAAGCTTATTGCCTATCTGTTAATTTTAGCCTGGAGTAGCTTAAGCATAGCAGAAGTGTATGGAAGGGAGACACTGATTGCCTTCAACCTCAGAAGACCAGTAGGATGCTCTTGTAGTGGAATGACAGTGGTTTTAAGGAATAAGTAGTAAAAGTGTGGGCACCTAGTGAAGTCATTCAGTGTTACCTGGCCCTGTGCTGGGATGGGTCATGCTGTCCACTTAGTAACAGGGAAAAAAATATTGCCCTGTTCTTCCTCATCTAACCAGAAAGTTGTCACCTGCAACAGTTTGTCTGAGGTTTCATAGTAAAAGTTGTTTTTAAAATTGTCTGTCTAGCTCCATACTGAGAAAGAGACAATTCATCTGATGGTATTTTTTTACAACTTGTTTCTTGATGGTCTGATATCAATTTGCTCTTCTATGGAATCCCCTTAAGGTTTTTTTTGTGTTAATAGTCCTTTTACTCCACTTAACTGCAACTCCATATAGTTGAATTAGAACTGTAGTAAGTATGGGTCAGGGAACAGCATGTTCTATGCTACTAAAATCAAGTCTGCCAAGATAAAACTAGAACAAGTTGGCTTAAACAGCAGTATTAAGGTTTGCTGTTATTCAAAACAATGTAACTGTTCCTATCGCTTTCCTTACCAAGTTTTTGAAAACTACCTGATGTAAAAATAACAGTCCCCAGCTAGGCCTGCACTGGCTGCCTAAGCTTTGGCTCAGTTGATCCTGTTCAGGTGGTACAAGACCAGTCTGTCCTCTTGGGATTTTAATTGTTAGCTTGTCCTCAGGAGCTGTATTTCATCTTAAAAAAAAAAAAAAAAAAAAACCCAAAACAGAAGCATTTAATAAAAAAGCAGATGCCTTAGGGTTTAGAATTAAACAAGTCTTCTGGTGAATTTGATAAAACCTAATTTAACTTGTTCCTACAGGTACAGATGGATTTCCTGATCCTGATTTAGTCTTGAAGTTTGGTCCTGTGGACAGCACATTAGGATTCCTTCCGTGGCACATCAGATTGACAGAGATCATGTGAGTTGCCTATAAATACTGTAAAACAGGTTGGAATAATATCCAACTAAGCAAGTCTTTAGCTATTTCCATAAGGTAAGTCACATAGAAGAGGAGATCTGTCTATACAAAGGTGTCTGGAGATTGATTTGAGGGTATTTAAAAATTGTTAAATGAAACCTGTCAAACATTCATTGTTGCTCCTTCAGCCACAATTAGGCAACAGCAGGCTTTACTCTTCAGGTGTAAGGAACAACTTCTGTCACCATCTAGTCTCAGTGGTCCAGTCCCAGTTCTGTCTGTGTTCTGGTTGTGGATTTTGAGTGGCTTCCAGGTTTCTGTCAGGGAAACTAAGGATATAAGGGAAATAGGATAATGTAAGATGATCATGCCTCTGGATTACTTCCAATTTTGGTGATAACTTAACTGACTAGAGTTGCTTCATTTCTTAAATCTGAGGGCACTTAAATGTCTGGGCAGACCTGTGCTTCTCCAACTTTCTCACTAATTTGAAGTGCCATATGTGCTCTTGTGAGTAGGCTTCCATTTAGAGGGTGACAGGATAATAACAGCTACTGGAGTTGAGCGACAGTAACAGTGTTGAGAACAACTTCACAAGGTTACTCAGACAAGAGCTTGCTTTATGTAGTGATATTCCTGACTGTCCATATGAACTGTGCAGTGTTTATAAAGGCTTATTTTAACTTTTCTAACTTGCTTTCTCAGTTCTTTGCCTTCTCACCTGAACATCAGCTATGAAGACTTTTTCTCTGCCCTCCATCACTATGCAGCCTGTGAGCAGCGCTGGGGAAAGTGACTTCTGGCTGAGCATGTGGAGTCAGGCTTTCTGTGGGAAGGAATTGATGTCTGTTTACAAGCACCTGTGACCCATAAGTCTGGTTCATAGTCCTTTCTTAATTTATCAACAAATTCAATAAAGTGTCTTACCTTTCTAGAGAGTCTGTGTGAATGCGTGAGAATCTATGGGGAGGGGAAAACTCACATATTTCTTTCATGAAAGACAGTTATTGCAAGCAAAGCTGTTCAAAGCTGAATTACCCTCACTTTTGTATCCAAGTGACCAAAAGAACATGCAAGAATTAAGCCTTGTGAAATCTACAGGACAACATAAATAGGAGTTCCATGCCCTGAAGGCCCTTACATTGAAGGGAGAGATCGCCTGTCTCCTTTTAGTTCTTCATGGTCAGGCATATTTCAGAGCTAATCACCTGGTTTATCTTCAGATATATTACAATATAATGTGTGAGTTCCAGAGGGGTCAGTTCTGTTAACTGCAAGGATAGAGGCTGCTGCTTGGCTGTGATGACTAAGCCAGCAGTAGGTATCAAGTTATAGAAATACTGAGAAGTTTCTGTAAAAGGAATGGGAGCTTCTATGGTAAGTGGATTAGGCAGTCTGTGTAGCACTATCCATCCTCTCTTTGTTTTAAGAGGTAAAATCAAAGTATTCCTACAGCCCTGAGTGAAAATTCTCTTAGCATCAGGTCAGCTTTCTATAGGGAATAAGCCCAAACAGTACTATGTATTGTTTGTGTACCTACTTTCCCCATCACTTAAGGTGACAAGCTGGCTAAGGCTCTGGCACCATTTGTTGAAAAATCTGAAGATGGATTCGGTCTGCTTCCGTGGCCAGTTGTGCCCACGCACCCAGCAGGGGAGGCTGCTTCAGCCCCTTGTTAGGCTTGTCCTGAACTGCACAGTAGAAGTTTGAATGGGAGTCTGCAGCAGACAAGAAGATGAAGTTGAAGCTGGACTACAGTCTCAGAGCTGAGATAGCTAAGTAGATACATAGCTAAGTGGTCTTCATCGTGGAATGCCCTATTCCAGTTACATTCCTGTTGTTGGAAGTAATTTGAAATTGAAAGTTTTTATAGCAGCATTTGGACAAAGCAATATCTTTAGAGCTGTGTTACTGGAGACAAACATTAATATTGCAGCCTTCTGCCCTGCAGGCTGTAGAGCTATTGGACACTTCATTCTGGAAGTGCTTTTTTTTTTTTTTTTCTTTCCCCCTCTTCAAAATGAATCTGGCTTTATCTCTTTCAGGATAGGCATGTGAATAGAAGGGAAAACAACTGCTTCTAAAAGGGAATTGCCAGATTTTAAGTGAATGTCTGCTTCATTGTGAAACAGTGTATTTTAACTGTTGTAGCTTGATGTAATGTTAAAAGCAGATTGCATAAACTCTTAGCTGCAGTTTCCCATCATACTAAGATAAGATTGCAGTTACAGGAGAGCGCTGTGTTCTACTTTATCTCATAAAAGGGAAAGACATGCTTAATTAACTAATGGTTTTGACATCCAATAACATTGCATATGAGCTGGAATGCTCAGAGTACAGTTGGCTGCCTTTTGCAGACTAGCCTTCGATGTTTGCTAATTACTGTATTGTGGAGATGATGACCAGTTGTTTAACAGTTCATGGGTTCTGTTATTGCCAGAGAAAAGTTTTCTCACTTTTTTTGTGGGGAGCAGCTAGCCTGTTAGAGGGTATCTTGAGTATTGAAGTTTATCTGTGATACAAGTTTTGTTTCATTAAAATGTGAGGTTGTGTTTAAATTACCATATGTAAGTGTTACTGTGTCACTGAAGCAGTTCTGGTGCTGGCAGTAAAGATATAAAATGGGAAAAGCTTAGTTTAGTTGTCAAAAGTAATCTATTTTTTATATTTGTATCAAACTGCCAAAGAATACTCCTAATACCTGAGCTCCTCAGTCCTCAAACTTCTGCATATCTCAGCTAAAAAGACTTGTTCTGTATTGGAGACAGATCTCAAGGTCTAGGATTTGTCTACAGAGGAGTGCTTAATGAAACTAAAATGATTAGTTCAGCTGCATTTGATTCTACTTAATCAAATCTCTGCTGATGGCTAGTTTAATTGTGAATTAAGTGTTCCTCCTGGAATTAATGTAGTTGAACTAATCCACATTATCACTTAGTTGGGATTATTTTACTGTCCCTGTGTGGGCAATCTTCAGTCAGCTGTGCCAAAAGCACTGTGCGTATCCACAACTTGATCTCTGAATGTACGTCATGGCAGTCAGCGCCTCTCCCCGGCTTGTTCTGTGTGAAGGTCTGTGGTATAGCTGTGACATGCTGTATGGCCGTCGTCTCTGGGTACCTGTACATAATGTGTAAAACAAGTTTTTATGGTTAGGGAATCAATTTATTGAACTTTATTATTGAAAGTTAAATCTGAATCTGTAAAACAAGAAATCAATAAAAGACTATAATCTTTCTACAGCCTATGGTGATACATGAATACTTTTGCAGGTTTGACTGGGGAGATGTAGCCTCATCCATTTTGCTACATCGCTCTGGGAAAGTCGAGAACTTCAAATGGCCTGCTCCTTTGCACACCTCTTAAATTGCTTTCTGTAGGGTAAGAACTGGACAATTTTTATTTTTTTTCCCTACACTTCCAACTTCTTAGAAGCTGTTATGAAATCTTTTCTAGAAAAGCGTTTACCATAAAAATACCTCTTTGCTAGTCCTGGGAACTTGCTAAACTTGTTCCTGGCTACTGAAAAGTCTCTCCCTGCTGCTGAGTCAGCCCTGAGCCCTGGGCTGGGCTGGGCCTCCTGCCAGCCCTCTCCTTCGGCCAGGGTGGAGGGAAGGTGCTGTGCGGAAGAAACCTCCACAATCTGAGCGTCCCCGGGGTGCTGGGCATGACCCGCTTTTGAAAGGGGAAGCTCGTGTGTGTGGGCAAGGTTTGAAAAAGCATCGGGGGTCCTGGTGGGTAAGAAGCTGACCATGAGCCAGCCTGCAATGAAGGCCAGCAGTCTCCCAGGCTGCATTAGGAAGAGTGTTGCTAGCAGGTCAAGGGAGGTGATCCTTCCTGCTTGGAGCTGGTGAGACGTCTGCAGTGCTGGGTCCAGTGCTGGGCTTCCTTGGTACAAGAGACACACAGACTTACTGGAGCTAGTCCAGCAAAAGGCCATGATGATGATGAGTGGAGCATCTGTTGTACAAGGAGAGGCTGAGAGAGCTGGGACGACTCAGCCTGGAGAAGGCTCAGGAGGGATCTCACCAATGTTTATAAATATATGATGGAGGCAGAGTGAAAACAGCCAGACTTTTCTCAGCGGTGCTTAGTGGCAGGCTGAGAAGCAATGGGCACACATTGAAATGCAGGAGAATCCATTGAAACATCAGAAAAACAATGCTGTGAGGGTGGTCAGAGAGCGGAGCACGTTGCCCAGAGAGGTTGTGGAGTCTCCTTCAAAACCTGACTGGATGCAAGGGGGTGGGCAGGATGGAAGTTGGACTAGATCATCTCCAGAGGTGCCTTCCAACCTCAGCTGCACTGTGAAATGGAAATCTCAGGGAGGCAGACAAGTTACTTTACAGAGAAGGGAGTTTACAGCAAATAGTCTGCTGTGGCCGCAGTTCAACTGTGCACGCTTCAGAGGAAAGCGACGGTGGGGAGCACTGCTGCGGCTGGTTGGCACGCTCCGCTCCACAGCGAAAGAGCGTGCTGGGCACAGACAGTGGTGAGTTTTCAGTAAGCTTGCAAATTAACACTTGGGCCTCAAATTTCCAACTGTTGACAGAAATTTTTTGCTCAGTTATTTTGCAACAGAGATTCTTCTGTATTGTCTGTTATCACATCCTTCAGGTTTTTCTTCCTTCTTTCCTTACCCAGTGCTGCAGGCACTCTGTTTCCTTAGATAAGCAAGCTCCTGGTAAGAAAACTGTCATGTTATTGAAAGTAACTCTGGTATACCCTGGATGATACCAAAACTTTGTTACCGTGCAACTCAGTGGACAGTGAATGCAGAGGAACTTGTATGGCTTTTCACCAAATTGGCGTACACCTAACTTCACGCTTGCCAGCATCAAGCTGGCTCTTGAAGAGCTGTTTGGGTGTCTCTGGTGCATTTTGAGTTATTGCTTGCTCAGGTACAACTTGCCTATAAATGTTAATAGTAGTTTCCAAACTGTAGCTGGCTCTAGAGATAAGTGTTCAGTATGCTGCTCTCTCACCTCAGACGGTTTTTAATAAAGTCAGCGACGGTGGCTCGCTGCTGTTAATTTGTAATTTTGATACCAAAGAATATTAAAGCTGTCTGTATGATGCATCGTCCCAATGTGAGAGCCCCCATTCATGGTGACTAGTACTCTCTTAACAAATTATTCAAGTTTCTACATCTTTCCTCTTCTTTTTTCCCTTCCAGTGGTGCACAGTAGTTGATGTCTAGTAAAGGAACTAGGTGAGATTCTGAAATAGTTGCTTTACAGCAGGGAATTTGGAGACATGGTCAATACTACAGCTGTTACAGGAAATAGGTCTGCAAAGCAGTTCTTGAAATTATAGTGATTTTTAGGACTTCTTGTTACAAGCATGCATCGAGCAACTGTACAGCATAGCGTGCTGCATTGAGTGAAGTCTGAGGAGCAAGTAGAATGTAAAGAAAAGGTCATTCTTTTTAGGAGAAAGTATATTCTTACATACTTACATCTGTAAGTGCTTTCCAAAGTACTTCACAAAAATTACAAGCAAAAATAACCTGCTGGTTGGATTTCCTGTATGTTTCATGAATTCAGCTTGTGTTGTGAAATCATAACTGCCCTGAATAGTCCCAAGTGTTGTACAAAATAAGGACATTTTTAAGCATAGATTAAGCATTTTTTGTCTTTACAGTTGAATTAATGTTGCACTATTAACCATGTTTATTCCTTGACACCGAAAGGAAGTAACTACTGAAGGGTACGTGCAGATAGCGTTAGCAGTTTCGTCTGCTGACCCCATAAGTGCCAGCTGCCCTGCGGGAAGGCTCTGCCCCGCGTCGCCAGCAGGGACTGTGCCACCCAGCCAGCTCCTCGGGCAGGAGGAGCGCTGGGGACACAAGGACAGGCGCTCTGCTTCGGCGTGCTGGCTTCCACACCGCCATCCTCTCTGGGGTCGCAGCCCCCCCCGACCTCTGCTCACGGGGTACTTTCTTGGAAAAAGGTTCTCATTGCTGCTCCCAAGCAATTAATGCAACAGCAGCAGCTTCAGCTGAGGAGCGAGGAAGGAGCTGGAGATAAGGCTGAAGAGTAGCCCATCCTATGCAAAACTTTCCAACTGGTCTTGCTGTGAAAGTTACCATTCGTTCAATTTTCACCACACCATGAATGACTATAAACAACATCTAGCTGTCTTCCAGCAACTAAACTACTTTGGTAAGCTTGAAATGCTAAAGCAAATGAATCAAAGGCCATGCTGTAAGCCCCTACCCAACTTTTTTCCCCTCAGATCTGTCAAATTTAAAGGGAGAGCGCCTTGCAAGCCCTTCTTCTGCTGTATGTTCCTCTGTGTTAAATGATGCAAGACCTCCCTGAATTCCATTGAATTGCTCTGCTGAGAGCCGTAGGATTATTCCTTAATTGCATCCAAAACAACTTTTTAGATGATGAATAATATTATGTATTATACAGAAGCAAGCCTTAACCTTAACTTTGAAGTGCTTCACAAATTAATGTTTAATGAAACCGTTTGCCTTGAGGTTTTTGCTGTACTATCTAACTGGCTGAATACGAACACATGCCAGGGCTCTTTCATCTCCCTGACAAGCCTTGCTCTTTAGTACAGCATATATTCTCTGACCGTGTGCAGCCAGTCAGTTTTCAGTACTGTTGTTTACACTTATCTCCCTGGCCTGCAAAAGTACTGCCTCGCCCCCCAAAAAACCCCACAGCAGAAGACCCTAATAGTACCGCAGTTTTGTAATATAGTTCACATTGTAAACATTAGAAGCCCGGTAGCCAATAAACCGAAACAAAACATTCGTCTTATTCCTTGGCTGCAGGTGTTTGTTGTAATTTTAATGGAAAAGTTCTCTCCGAGTCAGCTATCAAAGTTAAAAGCTTCTCATTAGACTTTGTATTCTCTAACTCTGCAAAAGTTGCCACTTTGTTGGCAGGGTGCCTAATATTTTTTTGCAAGAAAGGTATCTGAAAATGTCATTTCAAAGGGGGCCTCTCTCTAAATCTGGCAGTGCAAGGTCATTTTTGTTAAACTGATGTCATGAGCCATTCTGCAATTTCCATTTTTTAAAGTTGAATTCCAAATAAAATCTCTTTCTATCGTGAAGGAGCAGTCATGTTGTTGGAATCAGGATCCAGGAGGACATATTGGCACTACGGCAATAACAATATCTTAAATAGAATTAAGTACTGTGCTGGCCCCAATTCTTGGTAGTGCAGTGGCTTTGAAAGAAAGCAGAGCAAGTTGGTGAAGAGAATTACAGAATTGCAGGAAAATGTTGCTCAGGAGGAGGAGGATGGCTGGAGATCACCTAATCTAACCTGGGGTTCAGGTTTTCTCAGCCCTTTTCCAGTGCTCCATACCTGCAATGTCTCCCTTGCAAAGCTAGGCTGCTGTAATTCAGCACCCTGAACCGGCAGCTTTCAGGTGTGAAAGAAAACTCAGGAAGGTTTCAGAGACAACGCCGAGTGTTTTGCCGTGGACGTCGTCAGATAAAAACTGTCACACACTTCTGGGGTTGGAGAGGAAGCGTCGAGGTCTGGGGACCTGCCCTGTAGAAGGCCCTGGCAGAAACCCCTCTCATTTGGACGGAAGCAGTTGTTGACCCCTGATATCTTTTAGAGCAGAAGCTTGGATTTTCACAGACTCAACTTGCAAATCTTATGAGTAGCTTATATACTGTAAAGTAGTTTTAACTGATCGGAACACTTGTAATTTCCCTCACGTACCAACCGACAAGCCATGCAGCCCGTCTCAGGAGCTGGCTGGTGAACACTGTGTGTGCTGCACGCCGGCTGTGGGGTGGGCTCAGCTCATTGCCCAGCCCAGTGCTTTGGCACCAGGGATGGTGGTGCAGGGCTGGCAGGACTTCCCCCCACGCTGTCTGGCAATGCCAAGATCGTTTCCTACCCCTTGACTTCGTTACTGAAGACCTGTTCAGTCTGCGTGAGCCTCTCTCTCTGTGTAAGTATATTCTGGAGGCATAAAACAGCTTGTGTGATGATGATTGCTGCCTTGCAATTCTCTCCATGTAGCTACCTCTGACCATGTTTTATTTAGCTGGCTGGCCACGGCAAGCTCTGCCCTGATAGCCTGCAGCCTCCTCCAGCTCCAAGCAATTCCACATCCTCGGCTGAAGGTTGTGCTGACTTAATTCTCCACCTGCTCATGCTCAGGAAGGAGCTGGGCATAGCCTGCCTGGTCCACCTCAAGGGGAAGGCTGAGGTGAGGGTGGTGCCTGCCAGGGCAGCAGCGACGAGCCCATCCGCGTCTCCCAGCCACAGCTTGTCTCCCCAGCACCACCCATCGCCTCGTCCTCACCCCTGCAAAACCCTACTTCTCCTGCGTGGGCAGGAAGCCTCCTCCTGGCCCTGCGTGTCCCTTCTGCTCCTGCGTGACTCAAGCCCACTTGCCAGGAGCACATGCTGAGGACCTGCTTCTTTCCTTGGGGGGCCCCTCATCCTGCAGGGTCTCCCTGTGCTGGCACAGGCATGGGGCGATGCTCGTCTCCACACAGCATGCTCCAGCAGCAGTCTGTCTGTGGTACCCTTGCTAGCAAGAATTTCAAGTGCTGCATCTCCAAATCAAGAAGTCCATCCTCATTAAGGATTTTTTTTTTCCCAGAAATAAATTAAGGAGTTGGCTTACTTTGAAAGCAAGTGTGTGGTTTTATTCATAGTGAGTCTTTAAAATATGTGGAATGCGTGGGAGGTAACAGCAATGCTGGAAGATGGGAATTTTTTTTTTTTTGAGGGGTTCTTTTCAATGGAAAGAGGAAACAAAATTAAATTTCTATTTATGCTTCATCTCTGGTATGAGCTTAAAAGTGCATAGGAACAGGAGTAAAAAGATAAAACTTCTTATACTGACACCAGCTCAGCTGCATTGCACACATTGTATATGTGCAAAATGATCTGATTAATACCACAATGGTTGTGCAAGATAATCAGTGCAGTACTGCCGAGATTCATTGCTTCCTGCTCTCCCTCATTTTACTGATGGTGGCATTTAAATCCCAGTACACTGAGATTTGTGTTTATCCTACATTTTTACTGTGACCAGGTCAAATTAATCCATCTTTCTTACAGCAGAAGCAAGATCTGTGATTGCTACTTCAGGTGACACTGTTTTACAGGGTCTTTTGCCTTCATGAACAAAGAGATGGGAACCAGTGTTGCAAATGTTGTTTGCATTGCACCCAGGCTTGTGCAGCTTGTGGAAAAGGTTGTGGAGACCTGCAGATACAGGAGACAGAAATTTTCTGCATGAGTTTAGCATGTAAATTCAGAAACCCTAACCACACTTCTGCTGGCATTGTGCTAGCAACCACAAACCTGAAACAAGCTTGCTCTTAATTTCTGCTCTTTTTAATGTCTGTCAGAGTGCTGCTTTTCTAGGAGACAAGGGAGGTGGATGTCACTTTGCACGCCAAGCTCCTCACAGTTGGTAGATTGTCCCGTGTATGGCCTTAGAAGTAAATTAATTGGCTAGATAATCAGTGAAACAGCTGCTAAAGTCTTGTGAAAAGTAATTTTAAACATCTGAGGCAGTGGACAGCAAAATTGCAATCCCAGTTGTAATCCAAAAGCACTGCTTTCAGCTCTTAGGGCGCTCCACCCCACTTCCCAGCACTCCCTATTTGCCCTGCTGTGCTGTAAACCACGTACGAGGGCAGAGAGTGAGATATGTGGATATCTTCACAAGAAAGGAACTACCAGCTCTGAAAGTGTGAGCTTTTAGAAGGCTCCTTGTACGTGGTGTTTGCAGTCCTCGGCAAGCCACCAATGCATTACAATAACAGCTGTGTTAAACTACTGAAAGCTAAATTTCAGGAAGAAGAGAGCATCCAAGTCTCAGGATCTCTTACATTTTATTCATAAAGTTAACTCTTTCTCACAGTGTATTAAGGAGGCAAAAGAGAAATGGGGAGGCCCATGGGAGACCTGCCCTGGCTTCAGGACAGAGTTCTACGTAGTGTCTCAGATGCTGGCATTCAGAGGTGATGCTAAGCACAGCATGGATGGACACAACACCGTGGCTGAGGGCAGAGCTGGGCTGCTGGGCTCCCCCGCACTCATCACCCCGCTGCCTTCCTCAGCCCTCTTGGCAGCACAGACCCGTCAGGAGCGATGGGACTGCCCAGCCCTGTACCTGTGACACCCCTCCACCCCCTTGCTAGCTCCTCACTGCGGATCATCTGCAGCATCACCAGAGCACATCCGTGGAGCTGTGCTCTGGCTGCCCTCTGGCAATGTGTGGCAGGTTGGGTTTTGCTCCCCCCCAGCTGAAAAAGCCATGCCTCTGCTAACAGAGGGCATGAAGCAGGCTGAGCACAGACCGTCCCCAAACACGTGAGGCAAACAGCCAGTTCTGAGGATGTGCTGTGCTTCAAAATGTGCTGTATTGGGTCTGGCTGAGATGGAGTTAATTTTCCCCGTGGCAGCCCTCACGGTGCTGTGCTGTGTATTGGTAGTGAGCAAGGTGTTGATACCACACCAGTGTTTTGGCTCTTACTGAGCAGTGCCGGCACACATCAAGGCTGCCTCTCCAACTTTTCTCCCCTCTCAGCAGCAGGCTGGGGGTAGGCAAGGTCTTGGGAGGGGACACAGCCAGGACAGCTGACCCAAACTGACCAAAGGGATATTCCGTACCATATGATGTCTGCTCAGCAATAAGAAGCTGAGAGATAGGGGGAGGGATTGGGGCACATGTTTTCTTGCGTTTGTCTTCCAGAGCAACTGCTACACATACTGAAGCCCTGCTTCCCAGGAAGTGGCTGGACATCGCCTGCTGATGAGAAGTAGAGAATAATCTTTTGCTTTTGCTTTGCTTCCACACGGGCCTTTTGCTTTTGCTGTATTAAACTGTCTTTATCTTGACCCATGAGTTTGGGGTTGGTTTTTTCCATCTTATTTTCTCCCCTCCCTGTCCTGCTGAGGAGGGGAGTGATAGAGCAGCTTGATAGACACCTGGCATCCAGCCACGATTGAACCAGAGCTCCCAAAAACCAGACAGGCTGTTTTTCTGTATTGATTTATCACACGCCTTTCTTTACATGATAGCAACAATTGATTTTGTTATAGTATCTTCAAAAGCCCTAGAAATGTAGTACAACTCCATGTTTTGGCTATGCCAGGAGATCTTTTTTTCCCAGCAGTATGCAGCTGAAACAGTTCTTAGGAAGGTGTAAATGCTATTTAGGCAAAGCTCACCCACTTCAACACTCTGCTAAAATTTGTCTGAGCCATCACAACCCCTACTGCTCATTGTGGTGGTGCTTCTGGCATGAGGGCCAGGGTTATCCATCTTTTCCAGTTTTTAGGAACTTGCCAATGTAGCTGTGCCCATTCTAATCACAATTTCAGATTGCCTTGGTGTTGGTTCCTATTGCTTTCAACAACAGCCTCCTGCATCTTTAGGCAACAAAAGATGTTGCACATTTGGTCCCAAACCTTGTGTCCTGGTTTCAGCTGAGATAGAGGTAATTTTCTTTCTAGTAGCTGGCATAATGCTGTGTTTTGGATTTTACTATGAGAATAACGTTGATAACACACTGATGGTTTTAGTTGTTGCTAGGTAGTTGTAGCGTCTATGCTAAGTCAAGGGCTTTTCAGCTTCCCACGCCCTGCCAGGTGCACAAGGAGCTGGGAGAGCACAGCCAGGACAGCTGGCCCAGCCTGGCCAGAGGGATATTCCCTGCCATAGAACGTCATGCTCTGGATAGAACTGGGGAAGCTAGCCGGGAGGTGGGATCGCTGTTTGGAAACAGACTGGGCATCGGGTTGTTTTTTTTTTTCCTTCTGCATATGGTGAGCAATTGCATTTGTGCATCACTTTTATTATTATTACTACTATTATTATTATTATTACTACTACTACTATTAATATTACTATTACTATTATTATGATTCTCTTCCTTTGTTATCCTATTAAACTGTCTTTATCCCAAGCCAGGAAATTTTTTTCCATTCTCCTCCCCATCCCCTTGCGGGAGGAAGAGGTGAGCGAGCAGCTGCAAGGTGCCTGCTTACCAGCTGGGGTTAAACCACAACACCTTGGTACAATGAACAGAAATGGGTCTGCTTGTAACAAAACTTATCTTGGTAGTTGTTTGCATTTATCACCATCTTAAGAACAGAATCTCCTTTGGTGTGAATATCTGTAAGTATATTAGATATATTTTTGTAGGAGAAACATAAAAAAGAGTTGTCATGCTTTTGCAGCTGAAGTCCCATTTCCTCACACTGCATCCACAGTACTAACAGGGAAGCATAAACTGCCTGATGGCCTCAGGCTGCCGCTTTCCTACCTGGCATCTCTCAAAGCAGACCCCCCAGGTGCCTGGGGAAGCAACCAGCCCTGTGTTCCCAGGAAGTACCAGAGATAACGCCTGTGCTCTGTGGAAATGCTTTCTGCACGGAGCAGAGGTCCAACCCTGGTGGCTGCAAGCCCAAGGCTTAATGCACCCTGTAGATACAGGCACAGTAAATCTCTCTGATGTTTCATGGAAGCAGCACACCTATTTCTATTGCCTAGGGACAGCGCCTGGTTTGAACTGCTGTGTGGTAGCTCTAGTGAGGAGGTCACTGGTCCAGGTGCCAAATTCTGCTTGGACAAAGTATCCAGAAGAAGAAAGAGGGCATATTTGGAAAACCTGCGTGGGTAGCCCCAGAGTTACCATGTCCCAAAAGATCAGCTCTTGCTTTGACCTGAGGAGAATGTCTCCTCTTCAAGTCCTTAGGATTTTGCTGACCAATGTGGAAGAATCAATTCCACCTTCGATTACTGTTTTGGAAACAACTAATAACTAGCAAATACAGGTCACCAGGTCTTTTACAGTAGGACATCCACCACCAGAGAGCATCAGCTTTGTCATTAAGTCAGTGAATGGGCGACATAACCTACTCTTAGTCATTTTTATTATGGTAGTAATGAAGGTGGCTCGGGTAACTCAAATCTCCACAGCCAGAACATACCATCTGACAACAGGCCCATGAGCCACCTATCATAACATTATTCTGACTTTAAATCATTCACAATCTTATTCTTCAGAGCATTGTGTCAGCTTATCTTGATCATTACACCTCTTGAACTGGGAATCTATTTAATGTCACCTGATCTCTCTAATCTGTAGTACACAGTTTATTTTTATGCAGGAAATGAAAACTGCAGCATGATTGTATCATCCTGCACCTTCAATTTCCGCTGTATACAAATACTGAATAAATACTGCTGCTTTGATGTGTTTAGAACAATACTTTCCAAAAATATATGTTTATTTTCAGTGGCCTAGCCTGGTTCTGCAGGTGAAGAAAAGGCTGCAGTCTTATTGATGCAGAATTGTGATATTCCTAAACAGTGTAATAACATTTTCTTTTGTAATAAGTTATATTATCAATCTAAGAAGATTATGTCTAAAGAGTCAAAGAGTAAATTGTTGGCTAAGGGGTTTGGGGTTCTTTTTTTTTGGGGGGGAAATTGCTGTGATTATTTGCTTTGATATGTTAGACTACATCATGTGCTGAGCAAAACCCCAACTTTCTAAGGAAGCACGTTTGTGAAGAAGGAAGTGCTAATGTTGAAAGAGTTAATGTGAACATACGGGGCACCAGCACCCCTCTAAAAAGAGGAAATTCTAGGAAGCCTGTTTCAAACAGATTGAGCCATAGTATGCTGAGAAAAAAGGAGCATTCAAAATTAAAATCTCCAGTATAAATCTGTACCATTTTTAACGCGCAAGATTCTGCAGATTCCATGCTCAGCCAGAAAAAAGCACAAGCCAGAAGATACAAATGTTTAGATGTGAGACTTTTGTTATCTGACCTTAGGGAAGATGCAAACGGCTGCAGAGCATCCACTGCTGCTCCAGAGGGAGCAGGATCTCTGCAGAGGTGACTCCGAAGGTTACAGTATTGTCAGGCTGAAAGCAGCAAAGTGGAAAGCAAGAAAAGGAAAGAATAATATCACATTGATTCCAGATCATGTTTGGGGGTTTTTTATATATCTTTTTAGCAACAGATCGGTGCTGAAAGTCCACCTGGGGTTGTCCTGTGGGAACAAGACATTACATGTGTGAGCTTAATTCAATCATCTCTAGGCTTTTGCAGTAAAACTCCACTGTTCTAGGGGACAGTGTCCAGTCCCCAGACTATTAAAAAATGAATCTGGCTTCCTCTTCCTTTTATCTTTAAAGCCTCTTTTGTTGTTCACAGGCTGACAGAAGAAAGTCACTTGCAAAGGGATGGAAGAGGGTTTTTAACATCAGAAACAAGGACAACAGGAGGACATCCTATGCTGCAGAATCTGCAAGCATGCAAAAAATGAAAGTTAGTGATATTAAAAAGAAAAAAAAAGAAGGAGCAGGTTCAAAGGAAATTGCTCAGTAGTATATTTTTATCAACAAACAATTGTGAGTGGGGATGGGTATAGCAAGGTGTTAAATTTGGAGATAAGTCACAAATTTAAATAACAAAAGGATAAAAATTTTCTGGCCACACAGAAGCTGCAGGTCTAGTACACTCCTCCCACTGCCCATGAATAAATAAAGTGGAAAAAACCCCCTAAAAGACCATTTTTTTTCCATGACTAGTGCATAACTATTTTTTACATTCACCAAAATGCTGAGCTGGCATCCAAAAAACCCTCACTTGCAAAAATGAATTGCGAAGACCTCCTCATGCTCTCAGGGACCCAGCCTGAAATAAATATGATTTTTTAAAAAACGCTGAGCATCTTCTTCCAGAAACTCAGGCCTTTTGGAACAGTCAGTATTACTGACCACTTTTCAATATTTTGTGTAGAGCCTTGGCTGTTCCTAGCTCAGTACCTTTACACTGCCCACACCGACAGCAAACCTGAAACCACAAGCAACACGGTGCTTTGGGCAACTTTCGTTCTCAAGGAGCTGCCAGCTTTCGATGCTGCTACTACAGCTCCTACAGTTTAGTACTCAGCCAAGTGCACCTGAGAAGGGAATTGGCAGATTCCCTGTTTTGGTCAACAAAGTAAAATATAGGGGACAAATAAAAGACTCCATAAGTGTAGCAGATTTCAAAGCTATGGGGAATACCTGGGTCTGTAAAGAAGCTTGGGAAATATCTGATATTACTGGTTTTAACACTAGAATTTCTAACATTATAAATCAACGCTATGATAAAATCAAAGAGCTGCTGTAGTATAAAGGAGGATGGAGACCGTTGTTTTAGTGTATCCCTATTGTAAATGCAGAGTCAGAAATTCTGGACTACTCTTCCTACAGAAAAAGGAAGCTGCAGAAACTGGCCACGTGCTCTCACCCCATGCTGGAAAAACTCTTCTTAGCCCAAAGTGGCTTTCAGCTTCCAAAAGCATGCTTTCAGGGGAAAAAAAACCCAAAACAACCTATTGGCACTCAGATACAATTAGAAGATACCCTTTGCTTTTACAGCCATGCCTTGTCCCCTAGCTGGTCATGCGTACTGTGGTTAGAGTACAATAGTTTCCTAGTCTGGTTTTGCCTCCAAGTCATGCAGAGAGAGGCAATTCTGTTGACCTTGCTGTGCCTCAGCTTGGCCGTTCATGGACTTCATCTTCCTTACCTGGCCTAAGGTCACTGTGAAATTTAAAACATGCCTTCAGCTTCTGAACAAAAATACAAGTTATTCCTAGGATGTCTTTTCTAGTGCATTTGCACCTGGTTGGTGGTGATTTTGCTACGCCAATCTGCCTTTGCGATGATCAAAATCAACCTGCAAGTGACTGTTCGGAAGCTGTTCCCACAGGACCAGGCTGTTTTGTTTCCATTCCCTCTCAGAAATACCCATACTGGCCTAGGCGGTGCAGGCTGTGCATTACAATCCTGTCACTAGAACAGGTATGGCAGAGAGAGAACCAACAATGCCAAATGTCTATAGGAGTTTGAAGAAGGAAAAAACACAGAAGAAAAATCCATTGAGATCTGTTAAATGCAAAGAAAACACCTCTAACTCTGGGGCTGGATACAAGTGGAGGCTAGGAGAGTACCACATACTATCGCCAGGTCTTAGGCTCTTCCCTAGTCACCTGCTACAGAGGCAACGTACTGGTAGGTCTTGGGTCTGACCTAGTAAGGCCATTCTCAGGTTCTTCTTATAGCAAACCTAGAAATCTCCTTAAACCTATTATATATTTGTCTTGAAAGACCTGGCATATGGTGCTGACATACTCTGCCCCTGAAGAGCCAGAAGAGCATCTCAAACTGTAGCTTACAGAGCCAGTAACATCCCGAAGGCTTTTTGAGTATTTTATTCAATTAGGACAATCCTATCCTTAGTGACTAAACATTTGGTTAATGCCTTCTTTTCAAAGATGTCTGTTGAGAGCACATTTCATTTCCAACATGGGACAAAAGCTTGTTAGCCATTTGTTATTTTGACTATAGGGACTGAAGTTAAAGTTTGCGCAAGAGATGGATGTCAGCTGCATAACAGCTGGATCACTTGGGATGGAGCAGATACAGACTGGCTCCTTCAACAACTGCTTCCCAGGTGCACACACACCTTCTTGGGTTTTGATAAGATGTGGAATTTTTCATATAAAAAGTAATCTTGGGCTTGGCTGTTATCTGGGTTCCACTGGAAAAAAAAATATCAATTTTTAGCTCTATTTGAAATTATGTTCAGAAATTTATCAGCGTCTCTTTTCACTTGAACCTCTTGAAGTGAGGCAACAGAGGAAGGAAACTTAAAAAACCACAGGAAGCCTTGAGCATTATTTAGGAAAGAGCAGCAGACAAAATTAATATCCATGTACTTTAGACACTTGATTAGATTGTATTTCTTGTGCTGTATAATTTTGCCTCTAAGCTCCCTTTCTCACCTTTCCTTCCATCTGCATTACGCAAAAACTTAGTACAAATGTTTCTGGGAAGTACAGCTCTTGTTGAAGTGATAAATATTTACAGTCAGGGTAATTTGCAATACCAGTGTTATTTTGTTGATAGAGGATCTTTCCGTATTTTGTATTTTTGTGCAAACACATAAATGGGAAATAAATTTGTCTTACTCAAATAAAAAGTAATTAAAAGGATTGTAGCCAAAACTGCTGGTGTTGCTTCTAAATGTCACAAAAATGGGATTTCAAGTGAGGCATGCTGCTTTTCAAATGTACTACAGACATTGAAAGAGATGTGAAGGCAGAAGACTGCCTTTTAGAAACAGTGCTCTAAAGTCAGGAAGACTTAACAACAACTTGCACATAGAGGAACTGCTGAAGGAAACACACACACATATTAGGGGATGGGATCATGGCTGCAGTGCACTTCCCAGAGCCTTCCAGGCCAGCCAAGCTGCACCCGATGCAAAAATGTGGTTGCTTTTACATTGCAATTTTTTCACTTTTTTTGTTAACTTATTCTCAAAAAAATGGGATGTGGGGAGAGTTTGTGGTCTTCCTTATAAGAAATAATAAAACCCTGCCTAGATATTTTATTTTCATTGTTCCTGACCCTCCAGACTTCTGGCTTTAGATTAAGCAGGAGTGGTTTACACCAGCTAAGATTTGGGTGGAGAAATTTTATCTAAGCCGCCGGCTGGAACCTCCTGTGGACCTTATTGATCACCAATGGGGAATATTTCTGTGCACTGGAACTGAAAGGCAAGGAGCCTTCCTTTCCAACTTTTTAAATTTTAAAAATCTCTCTTGCTTTGGGTCTATTTGCTTCTGGAAAAGCAGTCACTGGTGGATTCGTGTTGTGGGGAAAAGAAAATGTCTTATTCACCTTTCCTTGCCAAAGTGCTTGCATTTAGAAGCGTGTGAGGCCACACCGGCAGAAAACCTCCATGTCCACAAGGGAAGCGATTCTGCCTCTGCTGTGGGAAGGCTTCCCAGGTAATGGAAATGAATTAAAACCACCTCAAAGGGCTACAAATATCTGTATTCCTGGCCACCTTACTACAGCAAACAGCACATTTCTCACCTGAGACATCTGAAACGCTACATGAAGTGTGTTGAGGAGGGGAGCACCGGGTGACGGTGCCTGAACCCTCAGCAGGCACCATGTTCTTAGCAGGAGAGAGAAGACCGTCGTGGGAAGAGTGACGCCAGCAGCGCTCTTGTCTATGGCTTTCATCCTGGCTTCTGCGCAGGGAGGGCAGGCAGGGCCCGAATTACTTTGCAGACTATGGATGGCAGGGGAAAGACAACAAGGAGCGGCAAGAGCTCCTCCGGCTTTTGTTATAGGATCCCAGAGTTACTGTAGGAGAAAGGCGATCCCTCGGAGAAGCCAGAGGAGCCATAAGCAGGCCCTCCCTCTGCCTGAGGCCATCCCGCTTCGGGTGGGGAATGTGGAGAGCGGTGGTTCCCTCAGGGCAGGGGGCAGAAGACAATCTCCCTTCTCCTAGGTTTGCCAGCCCCCAGCCCCATTGTTCCTTCGCTGGGCCGGCTGATTCTGGGGCCATCCCACCTCATCCCAGGGCCGCAGGGCTTCCCTTCCTCTCCCTTTCACCCGCCGCTGCCACCCTCCTCAGCACTTCTCCCAGACGCCTCTAATCCCTTGTCACTCCCCAAACTCCTGAGCAACAGTGTACCTTCGAGAAGGAAAAAGAAAACTATTTTATTTGAGATCCTGCTGTTATTTTAATAAAGGAGTCCAATCTTGCTGTGCAGGTGCATGTAGGGCCAAGGACTGCACCCTCTGGTGGGTATCTTAAGGAAGGGGAAGAGTGCTTGCATCCCTTCCCATCAGCAATGTTTTGTCCAGGCTTTCACTTATCCCATAGTCCTGAGGGTGCTGGAAAAATACGAATGTTTTACTAATAGCATCTATAGCAGGGCTGTGCTTACAGGTCATACCCTATGTTGGGGCTACACACATAATACTTAGGCAACACTGAGAGCTGAAAAGACAGAGCAAAAGAGGACATGAGAGCCATCATTCAAGCAGGTCTAGAAAGGACGCACCACTTCTTCTCCAGTGCCTAGCCATGGTCCCCTGCCACATTTGCAGCTTGTCCTGTGGGACAGGGAGCATTAGAGGAATGCCCTGGGGGACCAAGATGAGTTTATGTGAAACTTGATCAGCTTAGCTGCTCCTAATTTGAGGGGAAGTAGTCAAAAATTAAGAGGAAGAAAAATCTACTCCTTGTATTTTCTTAATTGAAAAGAGAGAACATGCTTTGTGTCTCCGTTCTCAGATGAACTCGATTTTTTCTGTCTTGTTAGAGCCTAGAGCTTTCAATAGCTTCCTGGCAATAACCTCAAAGTATGACAGTATTTGTAAAGACCCACTTCCCTTTTTTCTTTTCCTTCCCTTCTTTGAGAGGAAAATCTTGTGGTGTTTGCAATGCAGAGATTATTTGTCCAAATCAGTTAAATCTTCACAGGCATCCAGCACTTGTTCGGTACAGGATTTTTGCATGCATGCAATCAATGAATTCTTTTCAAAATAGCCTCCCTTCATTTTAGCCTTCAGACACAAATCCAGATATTTACCTTCTATATCTGCAAATACTTGCCATAAGACAACTTGATCACATTAAATCAGAATAACATCCCCAATGTAAATATAGAGGGCACCTATTCTAAATTAAATGCATTCTAACCAGGAGGTCCCATTGGCACCCTGATTTCTCCTGCAAGTCATGTGTGTTCACAAAGGGTTCGAGTCACAGCAATGCAAAAGGATTTTCCAGTCCCAGATGAAGTGTCAGCACTCTAGAAGAGCTTTAGTCCCCTCGGTTTGGTGAGTAGAAGTGGAGTTATTTTCAAAATAATATTGTAATGGTGTCATTGAGAGTGAAAGCACTGAATTAATCTGAGGCTTAATTTTTATTGTTATTGACATTCAGGCAGTGAAAGCACTGCTTTGTTGGGGTTTTTTTTCCCAATTTTTTTTTTTCCCAGAATTAGACATAGAAAACAAAACATTTCAAGTTGACAGTGCAGTTGTTATCCTAGCTACTATGACTTCTCCACTCCCTTCCTCTGAAAGAAGAGTGCTTTCTGAAATTAAGTAAGAAATTAATAGTGGGCTATGGAGAAGACAGAGACAGACTTCTCAGAGGTGTATGGTGACAGGACCAGGGATAACAGTCACAAGCTACAGCAAGGGACTTTCCACCCACACATGGGAAAAACGGGAAAACAGATGTCTCGGTGAGAGGGTCACATGCTGGAACTGGGGCCCAGGCAGGATGTGGCCTCTCCAACCCCGCAGATTTGCAACACTTCACTGGACAAGGTCCCAGGCAACTTCGGGACCCCGATGTAGCTTTGAAGTTGGCTCTGGTTTGAACAGGACATGACCTCCAGAGTAACCTACATTTTTCTTAGATTCAATGGAATTTTAGATCTATATTTATTTTAATGGCATTGAATTCCCCTCTTGTTCCCACCCAGCTCCTGTGAAAGTCAAATATTTAAAATAAAAATTTGCCTTTTCTTAAATGGCCTCAAACAACCCTGCTTAACCCAGTAAGGACATAAAATCTCTCCACTTATGGATGCCCATATTATATCCAGATTTCCTCCTGTACTAAGACATTAAAATTTCTGGGCAGTAACCATCTGGTTTTGATGTGCCTGTTTCAGGTTTTGGTGCTTCTGGGCACCACTATAGTAATGAAAATGCATTTCTCCAAGCACATCCCAAAGGGAGGACTGAGTGTATTGCTGTCTCCACCACAAGAAGTTTTCCACTAATCTCCCAGTTCTTCTCACTCCCCATCAGGCCCAGGGCTGCCCAGATGCTGCTGCTGTCCTCCTATGCCATACTTCAGCTGTGGCCCCGTGGAATGCACACAGGGCAAGGGACCCCTAAATACACAGTGGCACAGAGTAAAAATGCTCAAATTCCTGAGAATCCCTGGGGACTGACTTTGTATGTCGGGGTGCGCTGGCCCTTGCATACGTAAGGACAGTGCTGCTTCAATGTCCCTCTCTGGGATACAATCAGCAAAACCACTTTTAGGAACCAACTGGCACTAAAGCACCTTCAGGATTCCCTGGAGATCATCTTCCCCCACCTTCCCTCTGGCTGGTGCTGTGGCCCCGAGGGAGCAGGCTGTGGCACCAGAACTTCTCATTTCAGCCTGCATTGCTCGGCTGGGCAGTATTTCAGGGCGGGGGTTGAGGGAGGCTGCTTTCACTCTAGCCTGGGAGGTCCAGAAGAAACAAAATGAGGCTCTTTTACAATTGATTTTGAAATCAGGAAAAGAAGTCAGTTTGCTGAGTAAGGGAGATCAAGGTGCAAGCATAGTCTGAAGTGTTGTTTCAGCCTCTCCCGTAACAAAGAGAAACAGCCTGTCAGCACTGGCCAGGCGTACTTAAATCACCTACATCTCAATGAAGCCAAAGCACAGAAAACATCCAACAGGCTGATAAATGCAATTAAACATATTTATGTGCGCTCACATTTGGCTCGGGGAAACCTGCTCGTGCCAATGTTCAAACTGGGAGCAAAGCCATTTCCACCCATCCGTGACGCTACTGTCGGTATTGAAATAATCCAAATGGTTTTTTGACCAAAAGGTCTGTTGGGTGGTACCTGTCTTGGAGCTGTACCTGTATTTTCCAAATGCCTTGCAGAAGCCTTGGTTCTCCTTCGAGAACCTGGGAAAAGAGGGTACAAGGTGGGGGGGCTTGCCTTGGGTGGCAGCCCGGGCACATCTGCCCTGAGGTGCTCTGCCAGGTTACGCTGGCCACTGCCCCCAAATCTGCCCAGCTTTCCCGGGAGCCAGCTCGGAAAAGCAGGTTTTTCCCACATTTTCCAGAAGATGGAGCTCAAGAGTCTCCCATGTGAAATAATAAAAAGATTGCCTGTGCCTAGGGAATACGGGAGGATAGACATGGCTCCTGAGGGGCTACCTGAATCATAATTTTGTAGCGAATGGCTTAAAATATCTTGTAGGCAGAAAAGGAAGCACTGGCCCCCAAAAATGTGTCTAGGAATGATCCAGAAACAGTGAATTTTACTCTTAAGTAATATGGAGTGATGACTCAAATATAAATGAAAAAGAGTAGAGTTTGTCTGAGAGAGAAATAGAATAAGGTGCAAAACAAGAAGATACCAACTACTGAACTAGGAACTAGAACATTAAATGGCATTTCCTGAAGTATTTTTGTGCCCTACCCCCCCCCCCCCCTTATTTTTCTCACTGGCCAGAAAACTGCCTTCCCTGGGAAAAACTCAGGGAAACAAGGAGGAGATTCTTATTTTCTTGTGACTGAGCTCACCACCAAAAATCTGTTTCCAGAATGGCTTAAAACATCTTCCAACTGCTGCAAGCAGAATGACAGAGGAGACAGATTGAACCAACTCTTAAGGAGAGAACCGTGCATGTATGAGAGGTCAGTGGCAATTTGCAGAGATTAACAACTAGAGCCATCTGCACTCTGAAAAAAAAAATCAAAGCCATACCATATGTTGTGCGGGAACTCCATGCAGCAACACCAAAATCCCTGGGGGTCCTATTAGTCAGACCACAAGATAGCCATGAGAAAACAGTTGAAATGAAAATTATTAGCAGCTTGCTCTCTTTAGCGGTCATGTTCAGGTCCACCATAGTCTTCCAGGATAGTTTTTGAAAGAAAAATATGAGGTAATTCTCTGTTAAGCTCTTTTGGCATTGATAACAACTTCCTCCAAACCCAGTCAAACTTTTATATCATGTCTCAGCTGCCCAGTTCCATACTTCAACATACGCATCTCAACCTAACAGAAACAATGTTGATGTAAAGTAGTAAATTTTTATTTTTAAGATACTGTTATGGCATCCATATAATATGTATATTGTTAAAGAGAAATTTCTTTATCTTAACTTTTAAACAGATCACAGTAAAGCTGAGCTAATAAAAGTTGGAGTGAATTCTGCTGCTAGAGAATATCTGAAGGCCAGACACTAAGAAATTTGAAATCTCCCAGCATTCATTTTGCAGCTGTGAAAATTATATGTGTGTGTGTGTATATATATAAACCATAATGCCGAATTGGCTGCTGTTACTGCCTGGGGTTAGGAAATTCCCAGACTTATTTCAATCCTGTTTCCTTCCCAGTGCTAGACTGGGAGAACACAGAAGTCTCTGACAAGTCTGCCCTCAAGGATTTCTTTCCTCCAACTCCTTCCTCCTTTGGGTTTTCCCATTAATAAGAGACCAGTGCACCTGTCTCTTTTCCTCCTCAGAGCCTTTTCAGACAAAACATAAGGATACGTAAGGGTACATAAGGAGCTAGGCTCATGGCAAGGATGTCTGAAGGGTCTACTGCTGTGAACTGGCATGCTGGGGAGGGTCTGCTTACCAGCTCTTGCTGGAAAACCTTTGGGTGGTGGTCTGGGTTCATGAGGGTTGAAGGCTTCTTTCTCACTTTTACTAGGACACTTCAAAGGTAGATGCCTAGAATTAAAGTCCAAGGTAAGCCAAGTCACGCATATATTTAAGGAATTAGATGAAGAAGAGGCCGCTTCAGTGAATGCAGCAAGAAAGATGATTCTGATCATTTAGTGGTGTTTGTGTAGAAAACACTCAAAATTGCACTTCATGCTGGAGACCTTTTTTCCCCCCTCCTTCCGTCTCTCACTTTAGGCATGTGAATAACTCTCTGTTAAATGCTTTTCAATATAGACAAAATCTAAACATATACGTCTATATGCCCGTACCTCAAGGACTCACCAGCCCCTCCATTCAGAAACTGAATTAAATGAAAACAGGCCTCATAATAATTCTGACGACTGAAACCTGAAGCCCCTCTCTCTGAAGGTTCTAGTTTTGCAAAGAAGTGTTGCATGCATCACATTAAGTGAAGTCCAAACCTTGCTATGAGGGAAAAACCCCAATATGCACAAAAAACTGGGCATGTTTTGTTTGTTTGGAACCTGCCATCTCAAGAGACCTTAGATTGAATTCAGCTTTTTATTCCAACCACTGTCAAACAAAACAATTAAACAAAAAATCCAGGATTTAATTTTTCTGTATCAAACCAAGCGGCTGTCTATAAGTATGAAGGGGTAACAAAGACCATGACTCAGGCATGCCACAATCCCACTGGGTGACGGGCCTCTCTTTTCAGCAATATTACCTCTATAAAATTTTTTACTGGCAATTCCTGCCAGGTCAGCTTTGCAAGAATACCTCCAGGCTCTTAATATATATCTTTATACAGAGGTAGCTAATGGGGTGAATGAAACAGATGTCAGTTATTTCATTGCAAAAAGGAGTGCAGACACTGCTGCTACAGAACAAAAAAATGTCTGAGACTAGGTGTGGTGGGTTGACCCTGGCTGGAGGCCACGTGCCCACCAGAGCTGCTCTATCACTCCTCTCCTTAACTAGAAGGGAGAAAAAGTGTAACGAAAGGCTCGGGGGTCGAGATAAGGACAGGGAGAGATCACTCACTAATTATTGTCATGAGCAAAACAGACTGAACTTAGAGAAGAAATTCATCTAATTTATTAGCAAGCAAAACAGAGTAGAGGAATGAGAAATAAAATCAAATCTTAAAACACCTCCCCCCACCCCTCCCATCTTCCCAGGCTCAACTTCGCTCCCGTTTTTAACCTCCTCCCCCCTCAGTGGCACAGGGGCAATGGGAAATGGGGGTTACGGTCAGTTCATCACACGTTGTTTCTGCTGCTTCTTCATCCTCAGGAGGAGGACTCCTCTCATCGTTCCCCTGCTTCAGCATGGAGTCCCTCCCATGGGCTACAGTCCTTCAAGAACTTCTCCAACGTGGGTCTCTCCCACGGGGTGCAGACCTTCAGGAACAAACTGCTCCAGCGTGGGTCCCCCACGGGGTCACAAGTCCTGCCAGCAAACCTGCCCTGGCGTGGGCTCCTCTCTCCACAGGGTCACAGGCCCTGCCAGGAACTTGCTCCAGCGTGGGCTTCCCACGGGCCACAGCCTCCTTCAGGTGCCTCCACCTGCTCCGGCGTGGGGTCCTCCATGGGCTGCAGGTGGAATCTCTACACCCCCTCACCCTTCCTCCATGGGCTGCAGGGGGACAGCCTGCTTCACCATGGTCTTCACCACGGGCTGCAGGGGGATCTCTGCTCCGGCGCCTGGAACACCTCCTCCCCCTCCTTCTGCACTGACCTTGGTGTCTGCAGAGTTTTTTACATCTTCTCACTCCTCTCTCCGGCTGCAAAAGCTCTCCCTAACTTGTTTTTTTTTCCCTTCTTAAATACATTATCACAGAGGCACTGATGGGCTTGGCCTTGGCCAGTGGTGGGTCCGTCTTGGAGCCGGCTGGCATTGGCTCTATCAGACACAGGGGGAGCTTCTAGCAGCTTCTCACAGAAGCCACCCCTGTAGCCCCCTGCCCCTGCTACCAAAACCTTGCCATGCAAACCCAATACACTAGGACAGTGAATAGCCCTCTGGAAGCACTCTTTGCTCAAGGCTGCATACAAAGAAAGCCCAAAGTATTGACTGAGACAACCAACCTTTTGATATCCACTGCTGGTAAGCAGAGGCCCTTCTTTCCTGGTCAGAAATGTCCTTTTCAATGTTTCTAAAACTATTTTTATGATAGACATTTATTATTGTATCTTTTATAGACATCTATTTGATGCAAAATCAACTAAAGACAAATCAGTTTGCTTACTTTTGTAATAAATGGCTCTTAGTCGACTTTGCCATTCACTTTTTTATTAAAAAATCAGTGTTCAGATGCAAGACTTTAACCAAACTTGTTAAATTGGCTGTTGGAGTCCAGTTACTGTGAGTTTATGCAGAGATTAGTCTCCAGAAGCAGACTGTTCCTGAGATACTGAATAAGCAGTGCACTTTCAGGAACACTGGGTAAAGATAAACAAGGCTGAGAGCAAGGAAACGTCTGAGCAGGTTTTTCCCTGCTGAAAAGCAGCTGCTTTAAAGAGTGTGGAAGGGAAAAAAAGTACAACAAAAGCATAATAAAATGAGATTTGGTGAATTCCTCTTTTGTAACTTAATGATAATGTGGATAAGACATATAAATCAATTATCACAGAAAAATTAAAGCATCAAACTAAAATGAATCAGACACTGACAATTTGGAAAACCAAATGAAGGAACCTTTGCCTTTGGCTGGCTGGAAAAGGATTTGTGTCAAATATTTATTAAGGCACAGGCTCAGCATCCTGCCCTAGTTGTGTGGAACTGAGCCTCCCCCCCCACCCTACACCTGCAGAGGTAAATAAATCGCTGAGACTTGTACACAAAGGTAAAACCAAATTCTGCCAGAGACTTGACCATCTTCACCTAGTCCCAATGGGGAGTTACAGGTTGAACATACTTTTCCTTGTAATCTATAGGGTTTGGTTGTAGTCCAGCCACCAAAGCGTTAATTATCTGCCTGAAAAACTGACTAATTAGACCTATTGGGGCAATTATGTTTAACTGGGTAAAGATAAAACATGATTCATTGCTCTGTGGTAGCTTGTACCTGCAGGAGCTTGCAGTTAACCATGCCTTTCATGTAGCTAACGATAGTAACTTCTATTCTTTTAACACCTTTCTTTCATTTCCTTTTTTAAATTTTTTTTTCTTTTTTTTTTTCATTAAAACTTGTGTGGTTTGGTTAATGGCAGCCAGATCAATATTCTGCAGTACAGACAGACAGACAGATAGATAGATTCCTAACACAAAATATGACAAGCCTTGTGATGGACACATGTAGTAACCCTTCCCTTCACAGTGGACATGATAAGCTGTTCATTCATATGTTGTGCTCAGGGACACGGCAGGGTCAGAAGAACCAAATCTTGAACTAACTGCCTCTGAAAACTGCTTCAAATTTCCTGTTAATGTGTTCAACATGATAGATAGCTTCTCGTCTTTTCAAAATGATGACCTATTTTTCTACTGTCACTGCAGAATACATTATCATAAACCATAGTTTTCACATTTATTGCTCTGGACTGTAGAATCATTATTTATAAGAATTATAAGGTTGTCTACATGTTTTATTTTCAGCATTAAACATGACTGAAGTTTAGAATGAGCTATTTTCCATTCTTACCTTATTTTGTAGGCCAGAAGAACTGTGTGTGGGTGTCAAAATACAAGAGGTTTCACAGTATTCAAAATTACAGCATTTTCCAAACTATTTCCAACATTAGGCTTTAAAATAAGGGGAAATACCACTTCACATGTATTTCCTTTTTTCCATAAAAAATATAAAATTAAAATAATATCTGCTTGCAGGATGAAATAACTCCAGGTTAGGTCTTTAGGTTGAAAAAGACTTGAATACTACAGCAAACCAGTAATTTTGTACTTTACAAAAAGTGTTTTGAAAATATTTTTTGAAGGAAGCATGGCATTTAAACTATGCATCTTCATATTCTTGAAGTATCCAAACAACCTTACCTCTGTCTCTTTTGCAAGGCCAAGCTCTTTCTCTCTCCTTCAGATATGTTTGCCTGTCATTTGGATTCATGTTCTTCCCTTGCAGGGAAAAGAGCTCTCCCACTGAATGACCTCCAGACTAGAGAAAACTTGGCTTGGAATTTGTCTTTATTTGCTGACAACTAATACTAAAAAGAAAAAGCCTGAAGGATGAGTCTTGTTTTTTTCTTGGGAGGAAGTTGAGAAATAAATATCTAACTCATCCTGGGTAGAATTGTAAAAATACAGGCTGTACAAGTACAGATCTTGACACTGCTAAGGGAATAAGATCTCTCTATCAGGGGTGCAAAGGGGAACTTGTGGTCTAGGTAGGGTCAGTAGCCTTGTCTTTAGCTAAGCTTATCTGACATGTCCAATTAAGCAAAGGCAAGACTCTGAAGACAAACTTTTCACAGATAATCTCTAACTGCTAAGCTTGAGACCCTGGTGCTTGACTGGAGAATTGCTGAGAATTCATGGCTGCTAACATAACGGAGATGAGCCGTACTCTGGACACAGGAGAGCGGTACATATTGCTCAGAGCTCTGAGAAGTCACCTTTTAGACTTCTCAGACTGAGCACCCCAATTAATGTCTCTGTGCATCAGTGTCCCAACAGTAAAACCTGACTTTCCAGCTCTTTTTCCTTGCACCTCCAAAGTGCTCTGGAAAGATAACTTGCAAAATCATTGAGATTAACCACAGTGAATAAACTAGTAATTCAGGCCTAATATGAATAAAGAATAATGTTTACTGTATAAAGCTGAGAGTTTCAACTGTTGTTCATGTGAATACTGCCATCTTGGCTCCTGGGTCGTACATAAAGCAAGGGGATCTTTGGGAAAGAAGGTGCCCTAAAGGGTCCTGCTGTCGTGGGCAGGGTGACGTTCGCCCTGGCCACTCTTCCTTTCGGCATGCTTCCCATCGCACCCTTATTTGTCTTCTAAGGTCATTCCTGTGCATCCCACTCTCAGGCCCGTCACGGCTGCATTTGGTTTTGCTTGTCCCCAGTGGTGCTCTTCTTAGAAAAAAAAAGTCATTTCCTCTAGTTCAGTGAGTGCATTTTGAAGCAATGAGTCAAAGCTGGCCAGGAGGCTTCCTCTGCAGCCAGAGAAGAGGTTTTGCACAGGTGGCATCTTTTGGAAATGCTGAATATCCATATACACGCTGGCTAGAGAAGGTGTCTACTAGCTACAAGTAGGTAGGTAAGACAATGTCTCTTCTCTGCCTTCAAGGTAAGTGAGGCATGCCTGTAGAGGGAACAGGAGTAAGTGAGGATTTTCCCCTAAATGCTATTTCTGTGAATGAATGAGTGAAGAAAACGAGTGAAGGAAACATTTTAAGATCAATTCTCTGGAGACAGAACCAGGACAAGTTCAAACCAGTTGCTTTGTGGTCGCTGACTGGTACTTTTGCTCTTGGTTGCTCATCAGCTTAATGTTATGACCGGGTGAGAAAGGAAACATGTCAGAGATAGGCTATTGTCCACTTTACTTTCACTGAGCGTTCCCATGGCTCTGGTTTCTATACATTTCACCAGAAATCCAGGCTACAGAAAAGTCCCAGATTTTGTGAACCATGCCACTTGACTGTACATTTTTACACAGGCCACAAAGGTTTTTTGTACGACATTTAACAACTTTCTTCTCTGAGTATCTGTAAAACTTAAAAAGTGTTCCCAAACTATGGTTGAATAAACCAGACAGTCCTTCAAATGGATCCTGCGTATTGCAGCATGCTAAATGTATCTTCATCCTGCTCTGAGTTGTGTCCTGCCGTGGAAAATATCACTTCTAATTGTTCTTGTGTGTGCCATACTTTGACAGCATGTTTTTCTGATAGCAGACTTCTTTAGCTAAAGTTAACAGTTGAAGAGCAGTAAAATATCTGGAGCTCACAAACATGCTGTATTTATGAAATTTTAGAAACGTTTCAGATTTGTCTCCATCGTACAAATGCTTGAGTAAATGCAATATATCTATGCTAAGAAGAGTTCATATACTCCAAAACACAATCTGACATTTACTCTCATTTATTTTGAAATGCAAATGCATCTAGTTTATTCAGGATTCTTTTGCAGCTTACCGTCTTATTAGTGATCATGCTGATAACTTGAATTTCTGAAATGTTGTTGCTAAGCAATGCAACTTCAGGCATGTAATGAGGCTTTCCAGTGGCTACTTGAAGATGAAGAAAATTATCTCAGCTTCACAGGTTGTTTGATCATCAACAACATTATAATGGTTGGGTGATAAATAAGTTTTCAGCTTGCCCTCGTTCTCTTGCAGATAATTTATTTTTGTATGGTAACTGAAGATCATACAGTATCAGGAAGAAAGTTGTATATTTTGGGATGCAAAGGCAGAACCAAAGAACTTGTGTAGCTCCTTTGTGTAACTTTCTATAAAAAGAAGATTCCTTCTTACAGCTCACTATTTCAGGAAAGAGTACAGGACAACCGGGATCCAAGGATGTCCCAGCAGGACCCCTCCGCACACAAGGTGATGCTGCCCCTTCACCCCTTGCAGTGCAGATCTGTTGGTGGGACCCAACAGAGGAGACCCTCCAGCTGTGACAGGAGCAGGCAGCTGGGCTGAGCTGCGTGGTGAGGCAAGTCTTCTGACATAGGCTTTGATCTTGGGAAGCAAAACCTGTGCACCGCATTGGGACAGGTTAAATTCCTCTGATGTGCCCCAGCCTGGTGCTCCCCAGTGCATAACAGCAGGGGATGCCTGGCAGAGCTTTTCCTACAGGCTCTCCGTAGTGCAGCAGTAACTGCTGGAGTCTGGCTATTCTTGAATCGTATTTTGATTATTTTTCTTCATCACTGCAAAGTCCAGTCACTTAAGCCTACTGTCATGAATTTGACGTTCCCCCTTTCCTATGGGATCATCCTGGAGCTCTTTTTTGTTTCTTTTCCCCTCCATTGTAGACATGATAATACCTGCAGCTGAAGTAGATGGGAGCGATGTCCTGAACCTACTCTTGTGTGTGCTGCTCAAGGGAAACTAGGTCCAGCTGCCTCAGTCAGGTACGTACCACCCTGACCTTCATCTCTTGATGCCTCAATCCTCCACCCACCAAAGGAGGCAGTATCTATCTACAAGGCAGAGAAAATAAACCAGTGTCTGAAGCAGTCAGAAGTAACAATGATGAAGGCTAAAGAAAAGGCATGGGGAAAATGGACACATCTTTATTCAGAGCTGGTTTGAAAAGTCTGCAGTAGGCAAGGCCTGGGGCTACAAACTGGAGAAAAAAGGAAATAAAATAAAATAAAATAAAATAAAATAAAATAAAATAAAATAAAATAAAATAAAATATTGACCATCTGTTCAATGAGTGCCTTACTTTCTCCCATGCACTTCACAGTGCAGGGAACCAAGGGACAAAGGTTGTGTAAGACTGTGCTGTATCACAGTCATGCAAGTGGACTGAATTAAAGCTGTCCAAACAGCTGCCATATTGTCTCCTTTTCAGTGCCTGGTTTTTGCAGCCTAATATTTTTGAAGTAGGTGGGGGGTTTGTGTATGTCCATGCTATTGGTGTACAGAGCCTTCCTTGAGGATCGGGAGTTTTTATGCCTCTCAGCCTGCTAGAATAAAGATGGCTCCTATTGCTGAGAGCTGCTTTTGCAAAATTACAGAGCAGTCTTGCATTGAAAAATGAAAGTGCAATGTAAGATGATGCAGTTCTTACCCTGAAGGACTTATTTTTATATACTTTTTCTTCCCTGAGCAGGTCAATGTTCACAGTGAGGCAGCAGTTTCAGAAGAGTCACCCACCCAGCCAAGATATATTTTTCTCTGGATGAAGGAGCGATATTTTTCTGTCCTCATCAAGACAAAGTTTTGCCTGTTCAACAATTAACAACTTAAGGATTTAGTCCTGGAAAAGAGAGAACATTTTAAAGCTTGTGGGTTTGAGCATCTTTGATTTCATTTCTGGCCAAAAAGCCACTAAATCCGTACTTACAGTGTGTAGACACGAACCTAATCTAAACATCAGATTAATTTCCTTATCCATGGGCAAGCAAGCCTTAAAACACATGCAGCCAAATGTTTATGTAATATTCAGCACGCTGTTCTCATAACTGCTAAATGTTTGTGCTCCTGGAGAGATTTCTGTCCATTTTGCTCCTGCATGTTCTCTGGATGCCGCAGTCAGTCAGTAGGAGCATCGTTTGCTGCATCTTATAGTCACAGCCAGCTATGTGTTGAATGATACAAGGAAGGGGAAAGTGTGTAGGGAAAGGTGGGGTGTTGGGGGTGGTTTTTTACTTTTAAGGAAGGAGAAGGAATAGGAACTTTAAAAAAAACACCCTTCATTCAGAGCTGTTGTAAATTTGGTACATTTGGCCCCTCAGTATGTGTCTGGTTGGGGCTCTGAAACTCAAAGTCCACATTGTGTCCATCCCAGCAGCAGCCTCTGAGAATCCAAACCAGAGCTTTAAACTTTGGGTAAAAGCCAGCACCTGTTTTCTTGCTGCAGCAGCACGGGACATTCTCCCTCACATAAACCCAGCATGAAAGCACATCTCCCTGCTTTCCTGTGCTGAGGAAGCCAGCTGAGGGTACAGGCTCTGAATGTTTCTGGAGAAACTCACCCCCCACTGGGCAGCACGCCTCATATTTCAGCCCCGCAGCATCAGCACGGGCCAAGGAGCTCAGCGACTTTGATCCTTATAATGATTTTTGTCTTATCACTGCCGTTTGCCCGTGCAGGAGCAATCAGTTGTTACTGGCTTGTGCAGCTCCCTTCCTCAATGGCACACATGGTTTGTGGCTCTCTGGGAATGGGATTTATTTTCTGTATCTGCGATAAAAATTTTTCAGTGAAGTCATTAATCTTTTGGACTGACATTTAACCCTATACTGGCCCAGGATTTCAGCAGCTGGAATCCTCTGCATGAAAAGGTTGGCTAATTAAAATCCTCCATTTCCAGTCAATTAGGAGAAATATCTTTTCTAACACAGAAATAGCACTGTAAAAAAAGAAAGATACAACAACTAACATTCAATGAGAATAAACTGATAATGTAATCAAAGATTCTCTCTAGCGTGGCAGTTAAAATTAAACATTGTGAATGGTGCATAATGTTTCCATCTCTTAACAAGTTCATAAATACCTTAACCCTTAGCAGCCTGCCTAATTCCGGGATGTTAAGCTTGTTTGACATGGTCTAGTCGCACGCACACACAAAAGCAGGAAAAAACAATGCATTTTTTAAAATAAAAATTTCCTTTCTATACTGTTTATGCTTTCTGTTTGTTTTTCACTCCCACGACCAGCACTTCTGCATGCTGCCCTGCTCAGGCAGCCTGGCCGTGGGGAGCTCTGGCAGGCAGCAGTAAAGGAGATGGGGCAGGGAAGGTGATGGGTGATAGGGTGCTGTTGGTTCCCGGCCTGGAGGCTACCCCAGGGATGACTACAGGGTTAATAGGGAGGGGAATAAGTGAGGAAATGTAGGAGAGGACCCTGAGGAAAGAAAAGGATCCATGACAGCCTGAGCACTGAGCTTAGCAATCTGGTTCCTGAAACTCCGGGGCCACACAAATGCTTCCTCTGCGCCATATGGGAGGGAGCGACTTAAATGGTTCAGGCAGGTCTTGCTGAGGGCTCCTCATTCATGAGGAAGCTGATCAAAGGAGTCAGGCAAATGGCTTCTAAACTTGGGGTGAACAAGAGGATTTGTATTGCCTGTGCCACCTTCAAGGTCACCGATTTCATTACGAGATCAAGCTCGTGACAATGATCAGTCCCCACTGTGTGGATGACAAAGGCTGGGTGGAAGAAAGTTTAGGTTCTGGTCCCCCTGTGAATGGACAGAAATGCTTTTTAGCCATTGTAATTCAAGAATCCACAGTCAAGGAGGAGACGGTGCCTCTAGAAATAAGATTAACAGCTAGTGTGCTTCACAAGAGGGCTTGAGGATTGATTAATACACTGCGACTGCTCGATAGCAGAGAAGTGCTACATATCAGCTTACCCAGGGAATTGCCAATGTTGCATGAGATTAGAGCACAAGTCCACGAACCCCAGATAAACAATCTTGCTTGAAGTGTTAGATGCTAGACCTTGTAACAGAGTGAATGCAGACAAAGATGTGTGTAGGGCCAGTGGCCCGGGTGAGGAGGGTATAACCCCCAACATTTAAACACAGCAAACCTTCAGCTAAGGAATAATAATGTGTGCATATGTGTGTATTTCCCTTTGCATAAGTAATTGATAGCTCATTAACAGCCCATTAAAGTGAAAGCTCCTGGGATGACGAGCATGCTCTCTGTTTTTATTTGAAAACCTAAAACAAATCGAAGAAAAAAAACCCCAATATTAGAGTTTGCCATAGTTGACTGCCCTGTAGCAGGATCTTTTTCTGGCTTCCAATTACTGTGATCGGCTGACCTCAGGGAGACAGAGGAGTTTCCATCCTGCCCGTAGGAGCTCCAGCTGTACTAGGCTCGTAACTTTTTTGCAGTAGGGTTTTTTACTGTTTTGCAGTATTCTGTCCTTCTTGCATCCTGCATCTCTCTGCCAGATGCCTCTATCCACAGGTCAGTGCTGTGCAGTGTACGGATGCTTTACCGACATTTATCCAAAGGGCTGAGCAAAGTCCCTGTCTTTCAACAGCATGGCTACTCCCCTCTTGCCAAGGGTTTGGCACAGTCACCAAAGAAATGGAAGATTTAGGTCCAAGTTACACCATGCCTTTCACGCACTAACCATTTTATCCAGTAACTACATCATAAGCTCTGAAACAACACAGGGCGAAGGAGCCAAACTCGGCTTCCCCCTCTCCACCCTGCCGGTGTCCAAATGATGGACTGTCACTATCCCTGCTCTTCTCCTCTCACCCCAGCTCCAGGAATCTTGTCCCTGAATGCAGAAAATGTGAGTGCCTTCACAAATACAGCTCTCAAAAGATATTGGGATAAATAGGATACATTTTCCAAAAAGGCTTAATTCTATTCAGTTATAAATCTGCCCAGACAAGGTATCTCATTTGAAAAACATTTGATAAATAAATGAGAAAATAATGCTGATCTAAAGTCAAAAGCACTTACTTTGGTCCTATGTTTATTTCGCAGTAGACCAGGGAATTAGGGGAAGAGTGATGGAAGACAAAACAAAAATGTGTACCTTGAAATATGTCAGACAGAAGCTTTGTTTTAAACGTGTCTTGCAATAAAAAAGATCACCATGTCTTCCACTTTTCTAGCATGCAAATCTTTTTCAAGACTTAGCATAAATAAATTTTGCATAAACAGATTTTTTTATTTGGCACTGAATATGTAAGACAAACAAGACATTTAACAATTGTGGTAAAATTATTCATTTCCTCTGACAATTTCTAAAATCAAAGGCATGCATTTTGGAATAATACATACTAACTAGGACAGTAATTTTAAAAAAGTCTTTCACAAATGTTACCAAATTAAATATAACCTTCAATGCTGTTTCTGAAACGTATATTTTCTTATCAGAGGCTCCCTGCGTTCAGTTTATTCTGTTGTGTTCCTTCTACATCATAGCAATGACAAAGGAATAGTCAATGACTGGAAAATACACATTTATGTAGGAGAAATTGTTACATCAACACTTTCTTCCGAGTGTTTAAATGCTCTTTATCATCGTATTTAGCAAACAAAAGCAACTTCTCATTCATAACTCAGGAAACTTAACAAAAGGCAAGCAGATATCATTGCTACTTGATCCCGTAAAATATTCAAATGGAAACAGTGAGTTGCAAGCTAAGTCAAGAAAATAATCTTCATCTTACAAAGAAAGAGAATGTTATTTTTGACAACTGGACCAAAACCAGTAAAACATGTATTTTGCACGGAAATGTGACAAGACAGAATGGAAAAGGTCAGTGCGGACCGCAGATTGCCTCGGATCATTAAATCAGCAGGATTGTCTGGGGAAGCCTTAGTTGAGTCATGCACGACAGGTATATCGGCGCCTGAAGCGAGGCCATAGAGACAAGGCAGCGGTGGGCAGCCTCCGCCTCGTGAGCCTGACCAAGGCTACACGCGCGTGAGGGGCTCAGGCTGCCCCATCCTGCAGCTGTGGTACAGGACCAAGGGCAAGAAGAGCTCATCCTCCCCACAGACAGATATTTCTTTTGAAACTGTGAAAGATAAATACAGAATTATTAATTATAAAGCCTTCAGACTGCAGGAAAGTGGGAGGGCATCCACCTTGGAAGGCTAAATAGCCCTGGAGACTTCTGGTGAAATAGATGTGGCTGCTTTGCAGCTGTGTACTAGTACCTAAGAGAGAAGCAACACGGATTTTGTATCTCATCCCCTTCCAGCCTGAGACCTTTTTTTCTGAAGCTCTCCTTCTGTTTTACTGAGCGCTCTTCTCAGTTATAAGTTTCAGTACAGATTTTGTATTAAGCCTCATGTAAGATCATCACCAGCAAAAGCATCTGCTGAGTGCTCGGAATTAGGAAGACATTTCCCTTTCATCATAAGTGATTCCACATCCATCCATTATTCAACCATCTTCTCAGATCAGTTTTGACCCCAGAGAGAAACCGAATGAGACAGATCACCACTCTGATCAAGCATGCCGATTTTGATGGTCTTGCTAGTGATGTTAATACTCTACAAATCACATAGACCTGGTTTTTAAAGGTATTTAGGCACCTAACTTGCACTGCAATAAATTTAAAGGTCTCTGAATAAATTCTTATGCAAGAAACTCATGTTAGGGAAAGAATGCCTGTCTTTCTCACTTAAAATGAAATAAAAGATCTAAAGTCTGCTAATGAGCAGTGATATTCTTGAGTGCCAATTTAAATGGAAAAAATTGCTTTCATTATGCAGATTTTGATGCTGGCCGTGTCGTGACACTGCTTCCTCTGGAGGATTAATTTAAGTCCAGTAAAGCAGAAAAGAATCCCCTTGAAAGTGATGAGGTGAACAAGAAGTGAAATTGATTTATGCAAAGTAAGAAAGTCCTGAAAGTGTTGTAGATTATGCAAATGATTATGAAAAAAACCAGGACCAAAGTAATCTGAAATTTTGAGGGGAAAAAAATCAAATTACATTATACAAGAAAGAGTTACTCTTCAATTAAAAGGCTTATTATTTGATTTTGTAAATTGAATAAGTTAATAATAACCTTAAAAGAAATTAAGAATGCAATGCATATTAAAATGGGCCCCAGTCTTGCCTGGGACCAGACCTTTACCAACTCCTGACAGAAATATTGAATAAGAACACCCGTGTGCGGTTATTTTTAAATAGCATCACTGCCAGCTGGCAGACCGAATTGCACTGCTTTAGAGAGCACAGAAAGAAGAATCTGATTAGTATCTAGTACAAGGTGCAAGTTCAGGCTCATTAGCCAGTGGTGATGAAAGCATTAATGCCCTTCAAGGAGTGCATTTACTCTGAACACATTTGCTCATTAGGAGGATGAAGGTCTCTTTCCTCACAGTGCATCTGAGCTGTGAAAGAGTCTAAGGAAACTCTTTGCTTTATCAGGACCTTCATCTCCTCATGCTGGAAACTGAAGGGAGGTGCCAGTGCACTGTCACTGGGGGTGGGACTGACTTCTCCTGGCAGTATTTCCCACCGGACGGCTGCCCCCACTCAAGGTGCCAGCTAGGTTTCCACCGTGGTGCACAGAAAGAAACTGGCACTTCTAGGGTGGGAGTTTTTAGAGGCGAACTTGGTAGAAATGCCCACTTTAGAAAGAGAAGACTTGTTGCCATGGGCCAAAGAGGGGTTTAGATGACCAGATTGCAGAGAATTGTCCACATGACATTTGGGCAAATGAGGTGCAGTCCTTCGCCTGGCACAGAGCCATTGCCCCTTTGGTACAGCCATTGGTGCAGCAGGAATTATTTTCCTGTGGATCATGACAGCATTTAAAGCCAAAATGAACGGCTCGATGGCGGCCTCCTATTCCATCCAGCCACGGAGGTAGAAGGAACGATAGAAGTATTCTGAAAGCAGAGTCATCAAACACTATTACAGGCAGTTGTGAGTTTATTGAGAAAATGGCCTGATCTGTTGCAACAGAAATGCTACCAGTGATTGCACACATTTGAAAGAAGCTTTTGCCCAGGGATGCCTTGCCACCTTTGAAGTAGGATCAAGCTGGACAGCAAAACAGGCAATGGATCGCTCATGGGACATGCCCTTGTTCCTGTCCTCCCCCTCCTTCCAGTATGGGGATCTGCTTCCAGACCCAACTTTGGCTGACTACTTTTTTCCTCCTCATCCTCCAGAAAAGAATTCAAAAGTTATCAGTTGGCTATAGAAAAGGCTCTTTCTTAAATCTTAGTCTCACCAAATTTAGCCAGAACTATTGTGTTTGTTTTCTGTCATCACATGGTGGAGTAGTTACGCACACGGAAGAGATACAAAACAAGGGAATTGTTCCACGTTCTTTTAAAGCTACTTAAAATCTCTCCCCCCCTCTACAGCTCATCATTGTTCAGGGAAATGTGACATACTGACACCCCTTGAGAGCAGCATGAATACTTGTGCTTGCCTTTGTTAGCCTGCATACAAGTATTTCCACAAAAACTATAACTTGTGAAGAGGGTCAAGATATAGATATGTTTGCTTAGTGGAAGTTTAGAGAAAAACAGAGAAGATTGCAGTCCACACTCCAAGAAGAAAGTGTTCTTTTTTTCTTAACCCTCTCTTTCACAGGCTTTCAAGTGTCTTTTGATTTCTAAAATCTTCTCTTCAGACATGATGAACTGCCAGCCATTGTGTTAATGTTGGGAAGGACTCTGTCTTCATCAGCTACGTCAATATTTCTCATTGTGAGTTCCATTATACATGGCAGAAAAATATATTGTGCAGAGAAAGATGCGTATATATGCAACATAAAGTCCCTCTAGTGTACCGTACCAAAACAGGGGAATTCTGATAACCAAGAAAACGACCCTATTTCCACTTGTACCTCTCATCCTTCTGATCTTCTATTAACTATGCACGGAATGTATTAAGGCTTTTTAATTTTTTGGGGAATATTAGTTTAATATAAAGTTATGTATTAATTCATCATCACCAGCTGCATGTCTACAAAGATGGTCACTTCATGAGAATTGTATTTTACATCGCAAGCAGTTACTCCAATGAGAAATTTCTGATGAAAAGGAATTAAACTGATTATTAATGAGTTCTAAATGAATTCAAGTCCCATGGTAATGATAAGCTTAAAATAACACACAAGCCAAAAATACTAGCTATGGAAAATGGCTGATCTGATCAGAGTTGTATTGAAATGTAGCTCAGCCAGAATTGAGCCAATTCAACTTGAGAAAGTAATTATTTTGCTTATGTCATATTCACCGCATGCTTCACAAATACATTGATTTTCTACCTTCTCAAGAGGCAAATGTAAATGTATAAAAAATAAGTAAAAAAAATTTAAAAAGAAAAGAAAAGAAGGAAGAAGAGACTTGTACATTCTGAAGTGAAAAAAAAAGAAAGAGGAGTACCCAACACCCTAGGGACACTGATCATTCCAAAACCACATTAAAAGAAAAGAAAGAAAGTGTAGTACGGAGGAGGCTGGACATCCCCCATAGCACCCCGGTGAAGCCTGAAGATAAATGCAATGTACTGTCAGCACAACGCCTTGTTATAAGGAAACTGGTGCCTTTGTTTACCATCCTGTGTTGTAGGCACTCAGAGAAAGCAAAGGCAATGGAAACAAAACTATTAAAAGAGGTTACATGGTGTTCTGAACAGAAGAAATACTAGTTTTCTGTCCTGGGAGGTAACTTCTAGCACTGGAAGATTTGCATCACTGGCAGCCCCGGGCACTACTATTACTGTAGTAATCCTACGCTATAGAAGTGAGTGGACAAAACTACAGACACAAAAGCTGAAGTTCCTGGTACCAGGAATTTCTTCTTCAATGTAAAATGAATTTCTGCTGCCTCTGTTTCTGTGCTGCGATGTGAAAGGTGTGCTGCCTTCACTGCCGAGCCCCCCCCTATGCCGGATGCACTGTTGCGCTTCAAGTGCCAAGAGCCCTCCATCTCCCCTGCAAACAGCTGCCAAGCGAGCTTCAATGACTTGCAAAGATAGAAGGAAGAAAAAGGAAGTTTGCTGGAGTGTAAACAAGGCAAAAGCAGTCTCCATATCATCTTTTCACCTGTGGCCATGCTCCATTAGACCTCGCTGAGGTGAGCCGGGAGCGAGATGCATCCCTAACCACTGGTCTTGTATCTCACAGATGCTTGCTTCTATGTATGTACTTCTTGCAGTGGCAGCGTCCCTTAAAACAGCTCGTGCTCCTCTCCGAGACTCCCTCCGTGTCCTTGCCCTGCCCCAGCTCAGCCCTTGCAGGTGGACCAGCAGCGGGATGGGGGCTGCAGCTGCTTCCTGGCTGAGATTTATTTCTTTTAATAGGGATTAAAAAAATGGATCCTGGTATAGGGACAAACGAAGCCTCTGGATTTTATTAGCTATTTCTTTGTGTGATACTTGCAGATGGAGTGGGTTGTGTTGTTTTTGTGATAGTGGATGCTCTAGTTCCCTCTATGGAAAAAGGCAGCTTGAAGAAAACAGCAGCCTAAACCAAGGGTGGTGATCTTGGTTGAGATAGATTCATCCACTGGCTTAATTAGGCTCCATGTACCACCTGGACTTCAACTGAGCAAAGGCACGCTGGGGACAGGAAGGATTGCTGTGGGGTTTAGCATCATGGATAAATTCATTCTTGAGCAGCTCCCTTGAGAATTCACTTTCTCCTCTTTCTTCTCTCCACTCCTGAGTTACTCATCCCGCAAGCAGCCACACGAGGCGGGCACACCTTTGGACACACAGCTGCTGGGCGGATTATAACAAAAACTGGCATCCTGCAAGGTAGGTTGCTAAAGACGGCATTAATCTCTGTCGGTGACTTAAGTATTCCCGGGTAAGAGTGTTGTGTCAGTAAACTTAATCTGTAATTAACAGACTGCACATCCTTTGCTTCTGATGGCATTCACAATTTGGATTCTAATGGCTTATGAAATATAGGTATGTCTCTTCCTTTTGTAGAAAAGGATATTTCCAGTTTGTCATTCCTACACAGCCTCTTTGAAGTTGTGGGATTTCAAAATCAAGCAGATGAATGTCCTGCAAGAAAGACCCATCTTCCCTTGGTTTCCTAATAAGTGCTAACATTTTCTTTCATTTAATTGTCATCCCGTCAGTATTCCATGAAATGCCAAGGAGGAATACTTGTGACTGCTGAATAGCACTGCAAATCCAGCTGTCCCATGGGGGATCAGATAGTTTTAACTGTTAGGAGTGTGGGAAATGTCGAGAATCTGAGCTTTCTGAAGCACACATGATATATGCCAGGACACATAGCTAACCAATAATGATGGGTGAATACAATAAACCCTCCAGAGAGTACTGTTGTACTAAAATACATTTTCATTTGCAACCAGCAGCAGTATCTTTTCTCATCCCCTAGCAGATAAACAAGACATCAGGGTTGCATTTCCTTGTCATGTTGACCTGCTTCTCTGGGATTCTGTGTCGTGCTTAACAGGCTGGCGTGGCCCACGCTACCGCAGGAACATTGTGACCTTCCTCTTCTTCAGAGGGGCACTGGGCAGAGGCTGAGATCTGTTCTTGGCTGGGTGCAGTCTCCGGGACTGCTTTTCATTATGCTTATCTGCTCCATAATGCATCCATCTCCTTTTGCACTACTGAAATCATTTACTGATATGGCAAGTAAGGTGGGAGACACAAGCCTGCAAGCTTTTTGGTCTTTACTGGTCCTTTGATATGAGGAATTTTGTGTGGCTGCCACTGACATTTTTGCAATATCAAGACTAAGGGAACAATACAAGAGCCTGAACAGAGGGGACTTGTGCCGTTTCAGGTACACAAAACATCTGCACAAGGCTGCAAGCCATGGCACAAAACTTGCCACACAGCTTGGACCAGCAGCTGGAGACTGGTGTGACACTCTACAGCGCCTCAGTCAGCCCTACACGGCTGTGGTTAAGTCACGTGAATCACACCCTCGGAGTAAAACCTGGAAAAGACAAGATTTTGCAAACATAAACCAAAGTTCTAATATTTCATTTATAATTGCTCTCTCTCTCTGTTTTCCCACATTTCACCTTGTAATTTGAATTTGTTCCTCTGGGTATTCCCTGACTCAATATCAGTGGGGAAAACTGTAGGCAATCAAAGACAAATTGAATATCTGCTTTGTGCTCAATAAATTCTTTTTGAAGAAAAAATTAACTCACGTAAGGAGAAGAATTACACTGAGAATCTAATACTCCAGACGTCTGTTTCTCAGAGTCAGTAAATATTTGCAGTTACTTGTTCTTATATATGTATGTACATGTTTATATAATTTTTTTCAATAAGATTTTTTGTAAACCATACTTCCATTAATAACTTTCTAAAAATTAACTTCTTTTTGCCCCTTGTCAGTTTTTTATTGCTGAATATGAAATACTAGTAGTGGTATTCTTAGAAGTGATTTATTTTCCAATGTCAGCATTTTATTTTTTCTTTGGGAAAAAATGCTTTTTCATAGCTGTTTCAGAAGCTTAAATTAACCAGGAGAAGGACCAGTAATTTTGAGAAATAAAAGAAAGAGTCAGAAGGAAATGAAAACGATGAAAGGAAGAGAGTAAGTAAGAAATAGAAAGGAGGATGAAGGAATGGAGAGAAAGTTAGGCATACAATTTAGGCAATATTTATAAAAAACTGTGTTCTGTCACCATCTTGCTTCTACCAAACAGTATTTTGACAAATAATAAAATGTAAGAAGGGTATGAAGGTCTGGCTTCAGCTCTCCTGTTTATAAGGTATGCAACTATTTTTTAAAGAAAAGATAGAAATGTCAGCATTTCTATACTTGGGAAAAATGAGAATTAACAAGGCGGCTTGTCACAAGATCAGTCATCATTATGACTATCCTGTTTGTATTCTGCAAGCTGTTTCTGAGCTTTGTGACCATTTTGTGATCAGCTCACACAGACATACAAACAATTTACTTCATGTGCAGGTAACTCCAAACTTCACAGGCTTGTTCCTGTCCCCCCGGCATCCCCCAAGTGATGTCTTGTGCGGGAGCTACATCATGTCCCATGACATACCTGCTCACAGGTGGGCATTGCTGGTATTTTTAAGCATCCTTAGGAAAGATGGAATCAGTTGGAGAGAGCTCAGAGGAGAGGGGGTGAATGGGCAGAGAAAACATGAACGTCTCAGCAAGCCTGGCTGACCTGGGCTCCTTTGGCAGCTGGGCTGCGCTAGCCAGAGGGCAACCACAGGCCAAGGGGAGCAGTTTCTACCCATGGCTTGGCACTTGCAAGCCCATGGCTGGAGCACTGGCTTTGTCCCCTGGTACAAGAGAGATATGGACAAACTGGAGAGGATCTTCTGGGATGGTCAGGAGGGGTGGAGCACGTGCCAAATGAGGAAAGGCTTCAGAGGACTGGATTTGTTAGCCTTTTATTTGCTGTAAGAACCAGGCATTATCACAAGACAGATAATTAGTAAGCTATATAACTAAAATTACAGATAGTTAAATGGGTGTTTTAAAGACTTTTAGATGGCTCTATAACAGAAACACCTTGGAGTTTGAGCTTCATCCCTTCCCTCTTGCTCTTGCGCAAAGCCACCATAATGCACGTGGCCCAGGCTGTAGGAGATGTTTTCTGTTAGCACAGAGCCAGTAATGGTGCCCTGAGATGGAAAATGAAGAACCAGGGGCAGAGACCATCCAGGGGCTCCCGGCAGGAGCTAAAGGAGAGGAGGCTGGAGACAGGACCAGAGACAAGGCTGTGATGTATGACCAAGGGGTCCCAACGTACAACCAGCACTGATGTGGCATAACTGGGGCAAGGACTGACGGCCCCAGGCTGGGCTGAAATGGGACTCCTGGCCCCAGGTGGCCCCAGCAGAGGCTGGGCAGGAGCACGGAGCAGTAGGGCCCATGGCTGCCCTCAGGGCCCTGACATCTATGTAGCTGACTCGTTGCGAAGCAGGAGAAAGTACGAAAGCTGCTCAGTAGTTGCTGAGAGTGCTGCATGGCTTCAGGCACAACTGGCAGGAAAAAAAAAAAAAGAAAAAGTAGGTCTTTTCTCTCTCTCAAAGTTTTCTGGTGGATGAAATATGCAGGAACCTATTTTTGGAGGCGATCAGATAATGAGTGGGGAACTCACGTACTCTGTTGTGCTCACTGCATGGGAAACAAGAAGAGTAAAAAACACCCTTAGCTCACCAGATAGCTAACCAAGAACATCCATAGCTGCTCACCATTTTCTCCATATTTCACCTGAAAAAAACCTGGAATATCAAATGGGTTTTCCAAACACATTCCTAATGGCTGGGATTTATTTTTGTGAAATCAAAAAAAAATTCATGGTGTTTCCAAAAATGTAACACCCTTATGTTCTGGTTTGCTACATGTGGCTGAGGTGCTGAGCAGGTTCAGAGACATCCGCCATGGACCAGAGCAAAGGAAAACACGCACTGTCTAATTGCACCCTATTACAAGAGTCCCCTGCAGCCGATCAGCAGCTAGAGAGCCATACCACAGCCCGTGCGCCCTCATAGCTAGCGACTGGCATCAAACGCTGTGAGTCAGGCCACAGCCTGGCCTCAGACACCGAAGTTGTCTCCTGTGGGGAGACGCCGTGAAGCCCTTTATAGGGCAAGGCACGACTGCTCTTCACGGCGTAGCCCGTGCTGCCACCAGCCCCAGGTCACAGCCCCGCGTTACTTTGCCATGGAAGAGCAGCAGTCTGACCTGAGCTGGGCTCTACAAGACAGTCTTCCCCTGGCAGTCTGCCTGTTTCCAGGGGTTCAGTAAAGTTACTCCAAGCCACAGTTGCTTTTAACCTGAAGCATACCTGCAGACAGAAAAAGAAGGGGAGAAGGCACTGAAATGGATAGTTGGGTCTCCCTGAACCTCATCTTTCCCCTTCAGATTTTAGGTAGGTGGCACTCAGCTCCGTCTTTGTGCTGATGGATATGCAGAAGCAGTGGATGCTCTTGGCAGCTGCCAAAACCTCACCTGGAGCAGCTGCCGCCCTGTCTTCCCTCTGTCCCTCCCTCCCTTGGCCCCTTCCAGCAGCGCAGTGCGCCTCTGGTTCTGAGATCTGCCTCTGGAAAAAATAAACCTGCTGGTTTGGCCGGTAGGTAGGTAGGTTGGTACTTCCCAATGAATTATGGATCCCCTGCTGTTTCCCGGGACAGGGGCCATGTCCCAGCTGAGTCCACAGCCGCGGTTTGGGGGCTGGCACCGGGGCTCAGCCCAGCCCCGCCAAAGCAGCAGGAAGGGGGTGGCACGTCCAAGCCTGGTCTCCTCCCGCCGTTCTGCTCCACTGCATGCCAGCCAGAAATTAGCCCTTTGTTAATTAAAATAAACAGAAACCCAGCAGTGACAGGTTGTTTGTTATAGGCTCTAGGCAAGAATCCCTGTTTCCAGGATCACGTGGGAAGCCTGTGGCAACAAAGTGGGGCAAACTAGGAAAGCGCCTGCACGACCCTTTGATTAACACTATATAGCTCCTCCTGCCCCCTCCCCACATTTCTTATTGCTGCTCGCCTGAATTCGTAGAGTTAATTGAAAGCAAGCAATAAAGGGCTTGTTACAGATCTGAGCAAGGAAAAGTAAAATAATGGTGTGGTTAAGCCAGGCTCAGGTACGCAGGTTCAAAGGAGTGAGGATAATAATGTCTGGCTCTATCCAGGCAGGCTGGGAGACTCCTCCGGTAGCTGAGCTTGCTTTCAAAGGAGCCCCTAACACCTCCGAGATTCCAGGAAAGGGCAAGGGATTATGTGAGCCTGGAAAAGCTGACAGGCTAAAGATGTGTTAAAAAAAATAATAAATTCATCAGGGAAACCAGGCTGCAAGCATGATGGAAAGCTTCCAGTTCTCCATATTGGGGAAAAATGCCATGTCTGCCTAAGGTCCAGCAAGGAAAGTTAAGTATGAGTATAAAAATAATGTGTAAAGCACCTCTCTTAAATCCATTCTCCTAAGAGCTGTGCAGCTTTTTTGGCAAAATAAATCATGTTTTTATTTCAGTTAAGCTGCTGTTGTAGGCTGCCAGAAGGAGACCTTTGTGTGTTCCAGTGTTGGCAGTCCTGCATCCCATATTCTGGGGTGAGAATTGCAGAATTTCATCCAGGAGGCATCTCTTGGCATCCTGGAGACAGAGGAAGGGAGAGGGGCTGCTTAGAGAGGCCCTGAGCAGGGACAGTAGCACAACTAACCCAAAAGTACTGTTGCAAAGGATTTACGGCGTCCTGGAGTGACATAGTACATGTTCTGTCTAGGTCCTTCCTGGATGGTGCAAGAACTGTCCTTATAATCCCACGTTGTTGACCAAGTGATCATTTTTTCCTTATAAACCAGCCTGTAATTCCTCATAAATCCATCTTGCTGTCTTGCAGAGATTGCATTGACTTTTCATTCTTCACTCCCTGTGGCAGCCTATGGTTAGAGAAAGCACTGTGGTGAGCTGGTCATGCTTCAATAGCTCTCTCACAAATGGGCTCGTCAATAATTAAATTAATATATTTTCAGACAATGAAGAAAATATTTTCAGCAGAGCTGTGAGCTAGCAGTGCTCTGCTTTCAGCATATTTTGAGACCACAAAGGCCACTGCAGGATCTGAACCCAGTGCAGAAAAGAAGAAACAAAAGCAACTGAATTTCCCCAGTCTTCATTAATTTAATTTAGCCTGAATAATTCATGTAGTGCCTTTCTATAGTATATTTTATCTGGAGACGCAAAGGCTCTTTAGAAAGTTGGGCGGTGTAATTATCTTTTTACAGGTGAGGAAGCAGAGATAATCTCCGTACTCAAGCATCAGGCATCAGGCAGGGTTTTCCCGAAGCAGGCACAAAGCCCCTTTCTGGCAGGTGTAGTTTTGCAGGAAGACAAATCTGGCCCCGTGCATTACAAAACTAAGTCCAGAAATTTGGCTTCTAACCCAGAATGTGACACCAGTAGGAGCTACCCTTCTGCAAATGAGGTCATTTAATAGGCCCTAATAGTCAGGTATTTAATTTAGTGGTGCTCTGTGTTGACCGAATGAGTAGAGATCTGAAAACCAGGAGTGACAGGGGATCACAGTGGGCTCTCCCTAGGCCTTCGGAGTCTGATGGCACCCAGCCCTTTGTCAGTCCTTTCCTCAGCCGTGGTTTCGTGACGTGAAGTCTCCAACAGCAGCGTGATCAGCAGTGCTAAGGGGCTGCTGCCCCACTCGCCGCGGCTTGCCCAGCTCCCCTCGTGCCCCAGATCTTCAGGCAACCCCAGCGTGGACCCGGCCTGGCTTAAAAATGACCAATTAAAAACACCCCTAGAGAAGCTGTATCGATTCCTTCATCACATTCACAATGTTGTAGGAACAACCGTGCCCATGCACCTCAGGCAGCGATGTGTTTGAGCAGAGCAGTAGGAAGAAGCAGGGCGGTGGGGAAGAGGAGGGGAGGCCTTCAACGTCTCGGGCTGGTACCGACACATAAGACCTTGTCTCATAGATGCCTCAAAATCAAGATCCAACTTTTAACAGCCCCTCCCTCCTTTGAAAACAAAATTTTCGACAAAATTGAGCTTATCGGTGCAGGATACCCAGATCTGGAGTTGAATTTACCAGTCCAAACTTTTGGAGCCCAGCTGGACTGAACCATAATCCAGCTTTATTTTCTTAGCTATTTTCAAGACCCCTAATATTTGTGCCTGTGCCGTAGCTATCCAGGCTGGTGCAAGCGATGGTGCTCTCTAGATTCAAACCCATTATTTCTTATGCCCGGATGGGTGTGAACGAATAGATTCAAGTCCCAGTAACCTCCTCACTATAAAAGGCTGATGCCCACCCCTGTAGTTTGTTGTTAGTCTTCTGTCAGCTCTAAACTCCTCCCTTTTTGATGGGCTACTACAGCTGGGCAGCAAATTACTGTAAGAGCTCCAAATATGTTTTAAGATTATTTCTTGGCAATGGAAAACACTCAGTGGGAACCTTCCCTTTTTTTACCAATCAAGACAAAAGCCTGCTAAAACTTTAAATGCGTACCACATAAGACTCAAGCTGGCAGCAGTTACGTGCGACTTTGCTATGATAGACAAAACCATTTTATCCTAAACTGCACATTGCCAAGAAGGATAAGAGAAGCAAACAAGACACGACAAAATTGCTTGCTAGAAGAGGATGGAGAAAAGCATCACACTACTACTGCAGTAGTAGTGGCCAGTAATTCAGGAGTCTCCATGTACTAACAAAATGTACTTATTTGTGGGGTGTAAGATAGCGAGCAATCTTGAGAAAGTGCTGTGATGGTCAGTTCTGTGATTAGGAAAAAGAATTATTAAACATGGTGATACAAGTGCAACACTGATGATTTGCTAGTCCTGTCTTTTTCCTTTTATGCCTGTTTTACCAAACATTTCACGTTATTGTTGCTCAAACTCCCATCTTGTTCCTTTTGCTGTTGCTCATAGTGTCAGTGTAGCAATTAGCTAGACAAGACAGGAGCTATTTGCCATGATTTGCTCCTTAGATATCAGGCAGGCTCTGGAGAAAAAAAGCAGAGTCGGAAACCAGACAGGAATAAGTGGACCAAATAAAATCAGCCCCCTTGAGTTTCAGAGATCAGAAGAAGTAGTTGTATGAGAATGTTTGTGCACTGAAGTGAAATCTTACATGATCTCAGACAGAAAAACGTGATTTTTTTATTTGTTTAGGGCTTGTTATTATTGAATTTGGAATAGTTTGTTTTTCTGGGAAATCAGAGCCTGGTGAAAGTTAATTAAGTCTCACCCAGAATGAGAAAGTACATGTATACAATCTTCAACAGTTTGTTTTAAAAGAAATGTCAATCATCAAGGCACCTAAAATCCCCACATGGTTTTGGAGCGAGGAAGGGAGGGAAAACAAACAACAGAAAGCCACATCCACGTAACATATTCCATCCTGGTCATACAAATGATATTTGCTCTGAAAGTGGACTGCGCATTAGAGAAAAATAAGACATTCTTTGAGGACTTGGGGAGTAATAGAGCAAATACATTCACATTGTTATGTGCTCTGTGCATAAAATCTCTGACCTTTCTACAGGGAAAAATTCTAAGTTAGTAACTTCACTTCAATGTCTGATGTGAATCCCAGAGTGGTCGCAGTGCAGGCATATGGACTGCGAGCAACAATGACATGTCAACAAGTCATCTTCACTGTAATGGAGGGGCTTGAAAATGATGTTTCCTTGCAGGTCACCTCTGGAATGGAAAGAACGGATGATGAAGAGTTCTCACATAAAGTGACTTATAACCGATGAGCTCTGCAAAACTGTGTTTGGTAAAAATGACATTGGTCCTCATCATAAGCAAAATGTTCTCCTTGGGAAGAGTAGGGCTTCCTAGCCTATGAGCATTTCATTCCTAGCCTATGAGCATTTCAGCCAGGGGTCCCTGGTGGACATTTTGGTGTGTCCCAAACTATCCCATGATACAGAAATTTGCAAATGACAGTCAGTCTACTTGGAAGTATTGCAGATAATCAGCAAAGTCTAGGCTAGCCTAGAGAATTTAGAAGATTCTAACTACAACTCAGGAGGTTACCACTCATCAGCTGAGCTGAGCCAACTGTCCAGGTGCCCATATTGATAGAACTTTTTAAGTAAAACTCATGCTGAATTTTTGCACCTTCCCCAGGGGCAAGACTTTCCCTAAAAATAAGCAGTTTAAAGGGGAAAGTGATTTCAACTAATAGGTTTTACATTGTAAAAATGGCCAGCTAAGAATATGCAATAATCAGTTATGCTGTCTCAGATGACAGGCAAGGCTCTTTGCTTTTCTCAGAGGTGACCTCTGCCAGATACAAGGGTTATGGAGGTATTGATAATGCACAGGGTTACAATTCAGAGTAATCATGCTTATCACACACCACTGTACTGTGAGGGAAATTTTCTTCATTCTGATTAATCTTCTTCTTTTAAGAGCACATCCAGCTATCTTCATATGGCTCCTTCTCCATAACGCTACCAGTCACTCATCATCTTGAACTTGAAAGTCACCAGCCATCCCTTTTTTATTATTTTAATCCAGTCAATGGATTAAATTTGGCACACTGTAAAGCCTTCTCTCTACCAGAAAAGTGAGTCAGTTTAATTAAATTGATTTAAACTTATGTAAATGACTATGATAGATGTACCGAAGCTGTTTTAACCCATGTTCATATTGATTTATCTTGCATCAGTTCTGCTCCTGCCATGAATGCCAATCATGATTATTTTTTAACCAGCGCACTCATCTAATACCAGCAAAGTCACAAAGCAAGGGAAAAAAGTCAAAGTTTTCTTCCTTTGCAGGAGCAAAATGGAGCTTGTTGATACCATGTTGTGTGCTGCAAAGAGCACATGAAATGGTGGAACAAGGGAGAGAAGGCGGCACGGAGGTAGTAGAAATGGGCAAAACACGCACAGTCGAGCAGGGTTCGGGGAGAAAGAAAATTTGAGAGCAGCAATGATAGTTGCAATCCTGTATTTTCCATCTCATAAGCACTGCCCATTTAGCTGTCATTTCTCATCATTAATTTTTACTATACACAGACAATTCCCTGTGTTGGAGGAACCTTTTCATCTGCTGCAGAAGCATCCCAAAACACCATGAGAGACTCCTGAAGAGCTCCCTGGGTCAGAAACATCAGTGGTCATGACCTTCAAGCACATGGTAAAAAAAAAAGGCTTGTTAAAAAAAAAATATGGTTGAGCTTCCAGAGTATGCTCAGGGGTTCTCCGGGTTTCATGCTGAAAGCCTACAAAAGTGTCACATTGACATTTTCTGAGTATGTTTTGTTGCTTAATGTAGCTCTTAAACCCTCCAGACCTTTCAGAAAGCTGCAGCAGCTGCTTACACTGAAGTGTGACATAACCTTACAGCTGGTAAGGGGCCTACCAAGATTTCTACCTTGTTCTGTGCACAGATTACTGCTGTGTTACCATCAAACACGGCTCCAGAGCTCATGTCCAGCTACTCGGTGTAAACACTTCCTCTGAGTACTACAGCCTCAAAGTAGTCTACAAAGCAAGAAGACAGCCTCTTGCTCCGTCTGAAATCCAGGCCCTTGGGAAGGAGTGGTGTGTAGCTTTTGTTTTACTTGTACAGTATTTTTAGTTTAAGTAAAATGAGTGGAGTATATAATCTTTTGCACTCATCCTCTCATACAGGGATGAATGTCACCCACACCGGGACTCCTAGTCCAGCAGTTGGTCCAGCGGGTGGAAATACCACAATGAATTATGATAGTATTCCTTGAATTGCTTTAATTCACTATAGCTTTTGTAGACTGTTTGCCATGGATTCAGCGTGAATGCACCAGCTGCTGCCCTGTCATGAGGCATGGCTTGGATATTCAACTTTCCAAGACCCAGAAGACCCTCACCTGGACAAAATATGTATCCCATGCACAGCTATTGCCTTGACCATTTACAGTATTTTGGAGAACAGAAAAATCAGCACTCTTTTTGCCTGCAAAGCACTAAATAGCTGACACTTGCTACATGGCAGATGCCATACTGCAGGGAACTCCTAGACCACAGTACTGAGTATGCTTCTTGCATCGTCCCCTCTCCTCTTCCTGTAATTTCAAAAGCTCCTGTACAATATCAGAGTGTCTCAAGCACAGGGTGGGCCCTCGTTTTATGTCACAGTTCTCCACTCTTTACTAAAAGTCTTTGATGTAAAATTTGAAACATCTTTGTGCATTTCATGGACTTTGAAAGGACACTTGCCCTGCAGTAACATAAGTTTGGGTGCCCATTTTTCTTTCTGATAAGCTCTTTGGACAGGTTGAGGTGGAAAGAGTTGAATCTGAATCTGCAAATGGATTCTGTGCTTGTCCAAGGAAAGGGAGGACTTAGCAAGCAGAAGGACCTGCAGTATCTGGCAGGTTTTTCATATGACAGTAGGCAGCAGTTTACAGGAATTAGCTGTCAGGCAGTACATCTTAATGGGTACGAGTTGGTCTTCAGCTATGAAATGTTTTGCGTGTCTAGCACCCTTCTGGTACTTTGTCTCCAGTAGTCCTGTGCTGGGTCACTGAGTCAGAGAAAGCCAAAAAGCAGTCCCAGTCATCTCAACTGGATTTAAACTCTGTTACCCCGGCCCTGCTTCCTTGAGAAGGATTTCACAGTATGTGCAGGAGTACATTATGGTGGGATTTATTTCTTTTACTTCAACACAGGCATTATATCTCTCTGCTAAGTAGTTCTTATCGCTGAGGATAGCTCTTGCTTCAGTTGGCATGGCAGTTAAATACTCTCCAGAATATGACAGGCATGTTCATTAATCCCAGCGTAGTAAGGAGCAAATCCTGGTTGCTTGTACATCAGGACAAGCACATTCTTCATCCTAGTCCTCTGCTCTTCGTCCCAAGCGCAGAGCAGGGCAGGGCTCCAGCTCTGCGGTTAGGTACAAATGTGCATAGAAATAAGAAGAAAACCTGTGTTTGCCAGAGCAGTTTATGCACCTGCAGCAAAAATCTGAAACCAGGTAAAATTTCCACCTAAAAGTCCTGCATCTGTTGTTTAGCCTGGGATATGTAGTTGAACGTGCTCTGAAAACAAGTTAAAAGGAACAAGGCAAAAGGAGCTAGCATCCCGGTCATCAAAAAGAGCTGAATTTGGTCCAATGCTTTTGCCCACAGACCCTGGTTTCCATATGTCTTTTTGAAAGGCAGTGTTGATTCACAGAATCCTTTATTAACCATTGGCATATTCTTAGACGGTAAGACTTACTGGAGAGGGTACTGAGGGACATGGCTTCTCTGATCATCAAATCTAATCTCGGGAATCAAGCAGGATTAAGCACTGAAATAATTCCACTTTCTATGTATCCATCTTTATCTTGAATATCGCTAATGATGGTGACATAATAACCTCACTATGTGACACCTTCCTAAGCATGACTTGTCCTGTTAATCATGTCTGCTGCTGCTATTTCAGTAATTCAGAAATAAAATAATAAATAGCAATTGAATAAAGCCTTGAACCTGATGATAACTTTCATTAATCACCCAAAAAGTGGACTTATTTGCAGTGTGACTAGCAGGTATGATTTTCTTGCCCCAAAAAGCAACGTATTTCATCTTTCTTTTTAATTCCTTCAGAACACTAATCTTTGGACTTGGGTCAACAACAACCCCTCCTTTCACTCACTTGCAGAATTACAGTTGTGTCTTGCCAACAAGGCCTGCAAAACAGAGTGACAACTCAGAAAAGTTAACATGGAAAGGCACTTTACACTTTGCCAAGGAGAACTTGTTAGTATCTGAAGATCAGTCTTTATTTTTAAAAGATTAAGACATTTCACAAAAATGCACCAGACAAAGAATCACCTGAAAACAATTATAAATATCCCCAAATAGTGCTGCTCCTGAAGGAAGTATTCTGGTTTTTCTCTGGTTTTATTAGCTGTTATGTCTATTGATGGACACCCTAAATGGCCAGTCAGTCATATACATTTCGAATCTTGACTGAGGCAATAATCCCAAGAGGTGCTCGTCTCTCCAGTCCAGCAAGGAAAGTGACAAGAGAGCTGAATCTCTTCCATTTCTATCAATGAATTTGAGTAATTCAGAATTTGTGTTGGTCAAACACTTTGCTGTTGCTTTATTTACATTAATTTTATTTTCACTCTTGTATAATGACACCATGTGGGAATAGGTCACTTTATAGATGTTCATCCTTCTGTGTTTTTCTGTAACTTTGTCCTAACAAAGTGAAAAATGGTGAAAAGATTACTCTTCCCAGCTCTTTCCCCTTCCGGAGTTTTCTGACCCCACAGTTACACATCCACATACTGTTGAAACACAACTCAGCGCAACTAAAATGATAATTCATAGGGCTGTAGGATAGTCTCTGGTCCAACCTCCTGCTCATGGCAGAGTGAGCCATGAGGTGAAGCCAGGTCCCTCAAGGCTTTTTCCAGTCAGGTCTTGAAAACCTCCAAGGATGGAGACTTTCCATCCTGGGCAGCCTGTGCCGCTGCTTGACTGAATTAATAAAGCACTTGGAAGTTCTTGTTGTAGCCTGTACCCTAAAGATGCTGTGATTTGGTGTCTTTCCAGCATCATCATACTAGAAAAAGAGAGTGTTTGTTCCTGTCTATCCCAGACTCTAGGGCAGCCTGAAGGTCTAACCGAGAGCCTGACAGTCCTAGGTGGCCTCAGGAAGTTAGAAATGACAGAAAGCCATTTTTGCTTCCAACAGCCTACTCTGTCTTCAATAGAGCTGATACAAATACTGTACCAAAAAAAGCAGAAGGAAAGGCAGTGCAAAGGTCAATCCTCTTCCTCCCCCTATAGAATTAATTAAAACGCTGTCACAGATGTATGGATCGGCTCTGAGAAGGCATCTTTGTGCAGCAGTAGCCAAGGCAGGTGGGACTAGATGTACGCAAGGCCAGAGAGTGAAGACATGAGAAGTTTGAGTTGAGCACGAAGGGCAGGCAGCGCCAGCACAGGCACAGCTGCGGTCACAGCAGTACCGCTTCCAATGGCCGTACCACGCAGATAAAGAGGGAAAAGCTAAACCTGCCAGCACCGCCATCACTGCTGCTTGAAACTGCGACCCTTTTGCTCTTGCCTCCTGCAGCCTGTCTGCGGCCAGACGTCTCTGCCCGTGGCCCTGGGGGAGGAGGAAGGACCACGCTGCTCTCACCCTCAGTTGGGGCTGGGTTTGCACTCCCTGGGGTCTCGCTCGAATCTCCAGAGGGTTTGATTTAGGTTTCAGCCCTCCCATTTTGTTTCCTCTGGGAGCTATGACAGCAGTAATTAGAAAACAAGAGCCTCTGAAAGCAAAGTGTTATTAACTAGGACAAAAGTCTGTCAATGAAATGTATTATAATAACACTAAGGCATACAATATGTATGGTTGTTTTTCTCTAGAGGTTAGCACATTTTCTGTTTGGGGAGCCCCTTTAATTCCTCCACGGTATGTTTAACGGCTTTTCTTCTTGACAAAAAGCACTCTCATTCCTGAGGTGAATTTCTTTAGATGTTGAAATCCTTTTTCCAAACGTAATTCTTGTCCAACAAAACTGCTGTGTCACTTTGCCCTGGAGTCTGGCAGTATGTCTCTTGTCCTCTCACCTCAAGTGTTTGCTTGGATACCACTAACTCAGAGAGTGCATGACCAGGAGGACCTCAAGATCACATTATATGACCTCTTACACATCACGGGCCTCTGTGTTTCACTGAATTATTATCTCTGTATGGAAATTGTATGATGAAACTGGAGCAGTGAAATGGCTCTTAGTCCAAGGGCAACTTCACTCTTGAAACTCAGTCCTCTCCTTGTCAGATTGTTAATTATCTGGCTTGCAAATGGACTAACAAACCACCTCTGCTGTGAAGTGGGTCTCCCTTCCCTTTTTAGGGAGTCAGTCTCCGTTATCCTCAGGCTAGTGCTCCTAATTCACAACAAGCGGCCTAGATATGTGGTAGCTCTGCATGCAGGAGGAACATGGGCAAGGTTCATTCCTAAGGCAAGGAAACAGATGGATGGTCCTAGACAAATAGAATGGCTACGTCTACTGTGTTGGTCCTAAAAATGTTTCCCAAGTCGTGGATCAAAGAGTGCCTCTGACCTGCTGCCTGAGTCTGCCCTTCCCCAGGCAGAGGAGAGCCCTCCTGCACACCCCGGCCTCCCGAGGCATCAGCCAGAGGAGGAGTGCCCCTTTCACACAGCAGGCAAAGGGCTTCCCAAGCACGGGTGTGAGAGCTAGGGGTGATGCACGAGCGAACAAAATCTCCAAGAAGGAGTTTTTTTTGTAAAAAGTACAGGTAAGTAAAGAAATAAAGCAATATTAGATTGTCATGTTCCTCCTGAAAAGGACTTCTCAAGACTTGTTTCCTCCATCTCAAAAGGAATTGGTTTGATTTTTCACATCTGTGTATCATGTTTTCTGATTGCTCAACAGTAACAGGTTGAAAAGGGTTATTGTTTCATAGAAAACCAGGATTATTGGAAAAAATTGTTATTTCTGGACAAGTAGAGATACTTAAATCAGGGCGTACTGTAGGCTGACATTCAATTATGTAATGAGGAAGGAGAGGAAGCATGCAATAAAACAAATAAAAGTAATTGTAATGTGGTTTATTGAGAAGAACAAGTAGATTGAAATGGTATTGGGCTGTGCAAAAAATAGCATCACGTGACTATTATAAGTTCATTTATTTTTGCTAGCAGATTAGGGACTTCTTCCCGCTTGCTTTTTCGGTACTGAATATCAACAAGGGAAATAACAGTCTGCCTCCCTGCAGCTTTCTGAGCTGATGAGCTGTTGTTTCTTTCTTTTGAGATTCAGCTTGCTTTCCATTCTGAGGTTTTGAGCCTGTGAGTGACCCATGCTACAAGCAAAGCAGGAAAGTTAATACACTTCTTAATGAACCTCGGCAGGATTCATTTATTTTTATGCAAATTAGGAAAAGGACAAGTAGATAAATGTCTGCAACTGTCTAAAAGCTAGCAGTGACTGCATGGCTACTACAAACCCGGCTGAAACGATAGCTGCAGCAGTGAAGCAAGTGAAATCTTGAAGAAGAGGCAATCAGATGTGAGACAGGAGCTCTCCCCATCCTCCTCCAGAGAAACTGAGCTATCCCAGATGTTTCATTTCTGAACTGCTTGTGAACCTTGTACGATTGTAAGCTAAGGCATTCGCAGATTATTTATTGTACTTTTTATTGTGCCTTTGTTGCTCACCCGAGGTGATGGAAACAAATAAATTCTGTTTAATTTTACCTTTTCTGTATTGTATAACCTATCTTTTTTATATGGACTCAGCTGTTTGGTCTCAGGCTCCAATGGTATTGCAATGTAATTCTCCCTGTCTCTGTGTGCGTGTGTAAATATTCCCCTACAAGAGAGAACATTCCCTCCTGCGACTAATGAGAAATATAAAATATCGTTACGGTGGACGTGAAAAATAGGCATTGTTACCCACAACCTTCCTCACCCCTTGTGTGACGCAGGTGGGGTGTCTCGCCTTGCTTGTGCTGCAAGGGAGTGAGGAGCCAGGGGGAGGAGCAGCTCTGTCTGCGTGCCTCCATGCTCTCTTCCTCTTGTTTTGTTAGATGCAGAGTTGCTGTCTAGGAACCGTACGTGGGCTGTGTGCTGAGATTCCCCACAGTTATGTTGCCTTTCCACAGCTGTTCATCCACTAGCGTGTATGAATAAACATGCTACACTCGGATGCAGAACTGCTGACTTCTCATCTCCTAAGAAGCTGACTTGTGAGGTCATGATTATCTGTGACAACCTGGCGGACAGACACGGCGGTGCTGAAATGGGACACTGGTGCGTGGAGGCTGAGGGTTAACATGAAGGTTGTGCCGCTGTGCTCTACCCCGGCTTCTTTTTCTCGTAGTCAGCCTCACGTGTTGGAAGCTTGTCAGTTCTCTGAGTCTTTCTGAGGTGTTGGAAGGTGGCTGTAGTAATTAGGCTCTCGTAATAAAAAACTTGCCTGAGAAGGGGCTTGGAAGGATTCTGAGTAAAGAACTTCTGTGCAAACCAACACCTTGCCTCTGTGGCTGTTGCTTGTCCCCACAAGCACCATAACAAAGGCTGTCGACGCTGCCCTGTGCAGCACTGCGTGTAAACATACCTGGGCTAGTTTTAAATAAGCTAGGCAGAAGCATGACAGTTTCAGGATGGTGCTCAAGCCAAACTCACCAGAAGTATGAATACCTCCTCTCTGGAATGCCATGCAGGAGCAAGCGAGATGAATCTTGGCTCTGAGCTAATGCTGATCCGTATGGTGTTGCAGTAGAGTGTGCTAATGAAAGGTCTTCTCGTTCTCTCCAGCTGCAACTATTTCATTCCAGGTATAAAATAAAAACAAAATGTAATATTTTATTTATTACTAGTAATCAAGCAATTTTTATAGCAAATAAAGTATTTAATATCAATAAAATGTTATATGGAATATTAAAATTTATTTTTTTATATATAAATCAAACAGCAAATATAGAATAGTAATTCAAACGGATGAAAAAAGGGATCATGACTCTTGGTAGCCCTGGTGTTTGCTTAAGAAGCAACAGACATGTTCAGTCTTGGCCAGAGCTTCTCCAGCACCTCAGTTTTCCCACCCCCGAAAAGATGCGATGGAGCAGGCTGATTGCCTGATGGAATCCTCACGACAAGCCAAACAGCCTTGGGAGTACAACACTCACAGCTGCTCCACATCTTAGGCCAGAGCTGCAACCACTGGAATTTGGGTTTCTTTTCTTGGAGCTGTTCATCAGCTGGGGACCAAGGGATGCCGACAGTATTACAGAAGAGCAATTTCAGCAATTCCAGGAGACACTGCTGGAATAGCAAAGACTGAGTTTTAACTCTCTAAAATTTGGCTAAGCTGAGGCAAGAGCTCAAATCTGCACATCCAGCGTTCAACCTACTTGGAGATGGATGTGCATATCTTCATAAAAATTGCTCATTTGTTGACTCTACTCCCCTGCTTATAGATTTTACAGGTGCTGTGTTGTCCCTCTAGTTCCTCGTTAGCCTCTGGTCCTGCTGCAAGTCCTGACAAGTCTTGAGTGGGGTTGGAGCACAGCTACAAGGTCAGACCCCCAGGAGAGGACTTCCCCACTTAGCTTAAGGATCGGGCTTCAGGCATTAGGATTTAGGCTTGGGGCAGGCCCCCAGGCAGTGCGTTTGCAAGTGTTGGTGTGGCTGCTTTGTGCGTGTTTATTGACAGAAACTCAAAAGTAAAAAGAACTCGGTCCCCTGCGAACTCAGGTGACCATGAAGAGGTGTTTTTGTTTTATTTATGGAGGACATTGGTGACCAAAAAGGCTGAGTCAGCTCAGTGCCTTCAAGAACCTGGCTTTAAACTCCTGTGACAATTTTGGAAAACTTAAAAAGAGACTTCATGCTAGAAGGCAAAGCAACTTCTCCAGCATAAACCACAAAGAGGAGTCATTGGACTAACCTCTAGCATGTTCCTCTGTTAATCAGTGGGATGAAATGCTTAACAAAAAAATACATTTTTACAATTATACAAATTCTATTCTTATCTTTTGGTAGAATTAATCCAGTTGGGCGTTATGTTAATGAAGATGCCAGACGTGCCATAGTTGAATGTCAACACACTGAGGAACAGCTACAAGGGAGCTGAACACGCTTAGCACTGTGTTTGAAGTTAGGCCAAGAGTGCTCAGACTGCGAGGGATACTGAGCCACCTGAACAGCATCTTGAGTAATTAATAAAATGTTAAAAAACTGCTGTTCTCAATCAGTCACCACCGATTGTATGATGCAGTCAATCTGCTGATATTACTAAACAGAATCCATCCAGTATAATTGTTCCTCCCAGTAATTTTGTCTAATCATGGGAGAAAACCCAGCATGGCTAAGCTGCAACATTAAATGGATGAAGCCATGCAATGGCGTAGTGCTACACGTGCGGAACGATGGTGAGATAAACCGAGAAGTAATTGGGAACAATTTTATTGGACACAGCAAAAAGTTTGGCATTGTATTTATGCCAGACCTGCGTGTGCAAGAAATCCATTCATTACGACGGCAGCAGTGCTGTCTGCACGGAACTAGTTTCCCTCCGCATCGGTAAAAAGGGGGCTGCCAAATAAGGGGGCTGTCCTGAGGGCAGGAGCTTCCCACAGCCCCTCTGTTTATTGGCAGATCCCAAATTGGACTTCAGGTATGCATTCATTTGGTTTAATCAGTAGGAATAAAGTTACACAAACACTGTTGTTCTGATCCGCTCAGCTGTCGGATTAGTCTGAGACGGCCACTGAGCACCCAGAAGCAAACACATCTCTTATCTAAACCCTCTCATACCAGCACGGAGAATATTTCCAGAACATTTGCAGTTGCCATTCAGCCACAGTTTGGAGAAACAGCACGTTTAACGAAGGGCAAGGTAACGTTAACAAAGAGGTGCTAGAGGTACATGAGGTAGAGATGAGCGTGTGAGTCGGAGGTGCTACGGCTGGACCCAAACGGTGACGGCAGGCAGCGGCGATGGCTGCACCAGCCCCGCGTACCGCCCCAGCTGCAGACACTGAGGCTTTGGAGGGTCTGCCCCTTCCACTGCCAGGGAGAATGAACCTCATCTTCCCTCCACTTATGAAAACATGTGGTTGCCATGGGGGGAATAGGAGAGAGGAGAATCTCTTAGTAGCATAATCCGATTCAAGCGAGGTTCAGCTCGTGCTGAAAACAGCTGGCTTTTTGCCCAGAACAGAGAATGAACTTTAGAGGATTTTGAGTGAGTGAGCCCCATCTTCAAAAGCATTCCTCTGGTAGAGCAACATGCTCCACTGGATCTTGTCTGAAGACCTGTTAGACTGAGGCTGCTGAGGTACTCAGTGTAAATCAACATATTAGAAATTAATATTGGCAAAAGGAATAGTTCCTATAAACAGACGTTACCGACCTGAAATCTAGTAATTAAAAAAAAAATCGCAAAAGTAATTTCAAATATTAAATCTATCTGATTTCCCTGGGGGACACTCCACAGCTTTATAACCACATTTCCCTGCTTTGTACAAATGTTCCTCTCACCTTCACGCCTTTGTGTAAGGTTCACACAAACAGGAATGTAGGGAGAGAATCTTTGACAAAAATAAGTAGGGGGGAACAATAGAATGGAAAAGGTGAAATTTCAAATTTATTTCACTTACAGGACTTTGCGAAAATGTCATACAATATGTTTCAGAGAGACATGATCGATTTTAAAGGTTTGCATATGTTTTACCTCCTCTGAGCCTAATTTAATATCTTACTCTTTAGAATAAGAAATATTAACACCACATTCATCCCATTTCTTTTCAGAGAGGCTCCCTGTATTTGAAGGAGACTAACACAATAGTCTGTAACAAGCCTCGGCCAGGCATGAACTTGTAGTGCATCGTCCCTATGAAAAATGTATGGAGCTCTGAACTTTACGGCGACTGCCATCCCTCCTGCAGTCCCTTACGTGCCTCTCAGGCAGCCTAAGAGCAAGGGTGGTGTTCAGAGGCATTTTTTATTTACGCTTTTTCCAATTCAGTGAAGACGAGCCAGGCCCCGCCACGTTTGAGAGGACGAAGGTACGGTAGCTCCTAGGCGTTCCCACCGCACCGGCCAGCGGAGGAGGTGCCGTGTTGCCTAGCTGTAGGCAGGAGTCAATCGACTACCAAAAAAGCCAGCCCAAAAGGCAAATACCCCCCCCTCCCCAAGAAAAAAACCAAACCCTATGAGTATTGAGCAGGGTGAAGTTTGGGGGTAAGTAAGCGCTCAGCCCGCTGGCCCGGCTCCCCCCTCGCCCCCTCTCCCCCCAGCGCGGAGCTCAGCGGGCGAGGGCGGGACGGCGGCACCAGCCTGCGGGAAGGGACCCCACACACACCCCCACCCCCACCCTTCCCCGCTCCTCCGGGGCGCCCGCGAATCCCGCCCGGCTCCGAACGCCCCGCGGGGCTCCCGGGGCAGCGGGGGGGGGGGGGGGGGGGTGGACGGGGACCGGGGGCGCTGCCGCCACCGCCGGCGCCCCCTGGCGGCCTCCGCCGCGCTCGCCCGGCGGCATCGCGGCGCGCAGGGGCGGGCGCTGCCACACACGGCTCCGAGGGGGCTCCGCCGCCGCGCCGTGACGGGCCGGGCCGGGCCGCGGCGGCAGCCGTTCGCTGGGGGTCCACGGGGCGGTGGCAAGCGGGGAACAAAAGGGATCGAGGCGGCGCAGCGGCGGCGGTTCCGCCGGGGGGAGGCACCGGCTGGGCGCGGGGGGTGTGGGGAGGAGGAGGAGGGTCGCCCAACTGCTGCCACTTCGTCGACTGTGAGCGGCACTCGCTGGCGGCGGCGGCGGCGGCGGCAGCCCGCCCCTCGCTGCATGGCAGCCCAGTGAGGGAGGAGCGGGCGAGGGTCTGGCGCTGCCCGGAAGCCGAGGGAGCCAGCGCCGGCGGCAGCAGCGCCCGCCGCCCTCCCGCCGGGATGTGCCCCGCTCTCCGCTGAGGCGCATCCCCGCCGCGATGCTCTCCCCCGAGCGCCACCGCCACCACCGCCACCCCCCGCCGCCGCCGCCGCCGCCGCACCACCCGCCGCAGCCCAGCCATGTCGTGGCCACCATCGAGAACCTGCCGGCGGAGGGCGGCAGCGGCGGCGGCAGGAGCGGCATCTCCGCGCCCTCCTCCAGCGTGCGCCAGAGGATCAGGAAAGTGCTGAACAGGTGAGGCCAGGGGGATGGACCGAGTCTCCGGCGGCTCGGCTCGGCGCGGCACGGCACGGCACGGCTTCTCGCCCCGCTGCCGCTCGCCCTGGGGCGCGCAGGTCCCGGGGGCGGCCGTCGGGGGAGCCCCGGCCCCCTCGGCGGGGTGGAGCGGGGGGGCGCGAAGGCTCCGACTGGGCTGCGGCGGCTCAGCTGAGCTGGCAGCGCCTTTCCCCGCGGAAGCCGCGGGCAGGGGGCGGCGGCGCGGAGCCACCCCCCGGCCCATTGTTGCCTCCGAGGCGGCGGCATGAGGCGCGGCCTCGGCCCGGTCCCTCCCCGCCGGTGCCGGTGCCGGTGCCGGTCGCACCTGCCCTGCCCGCAGGCACACCCCCACAGCGGAGTCCCCGCGCCTCCTGCCTGCTTCGGCTTTCCTGGCCCGTCGCGGACACGCGGGGGGCGGCGGGGAGGAGGCAGCCGACGTACCCGCTGCCGCAGCCCGGCCAGCGGCGGAGGCGCCGCCGGGGAAGTTGGAGCGCGGGCGCCGGGCGAGAGGGGCGGCGGGGAAGGGGCGGCCCCCCGGTCCCGGCGGGGTCCGCAGCAGCGGCCGGGCGGGGCCCGATGCTCCGGGGTGCCCGGTGGTCCCGTGTGGGATTTTTGCCCGATTTCCGACCAGCTCGCGTGGTCAGGGAGAAGCATGCTCTGGCTGCAGGAGCGGGATGCTGCCGAGGCGCGAGCTGGTCGGTCCGCCGGTGCGTGTGGCTCAGAATCGTCCGTGCAAAGATGGGAAAACTGCCGGGCACTCGGGTAAATTATTTCACCGAACGCACAAGAAAACGATGGAACCATCGTACTTAAATCCTTTATGTTCTCCTCTTTGCCAGTTGTTTTTTTTTTTTTTTCTGCACTGCATTTGATTAGGGCTGACGTTTTTACTACAAACCAGAATCTATCCAGAGCCTAACTGCTTGCACTTCAGAAGGAGCCTCTGAGCTCCTGTCTGAAAAGCCAGCTGAAGCCATCGCTTTTGCCTAATGACTTTTACGTGCTTAATAGAGCAGTTGCAGCGTTATGAGCAGCAATGGGATGGTGCGTAGCAGCATCGGCTTCATTGTCCCCGCTTTAGTTTCGGGTACAGCTAATATGGATGAGCTACTAAGGAAAACATCAGCTCTTCTGTCTGGTTGTACTAATTTAGAAGATGACACTCATTGACTCTTTCAAGCTTTTTAGACATTAGGAAATTATCGTTGTTACTATCTTTGTTACAAATACATGAAGGTATTTGCTCACAGATCATTGCTATTATATGCAGTTAATTAACTGTTACCATTCTAGGAGGATCCTCAAAAGCATCCCTAAGGGAGGAAATAGTTATCCTTTGTTATTTCAGCATGAGAAGGATTGAAAAGAAGTTGAAAGAAGGAAGAGCAGCTTCAGCTCAAACTCAATTACACATTTTCTTGTACATGTGCATTTTCAAATCTCAGTATAGTAAAATTCACTTAATTCCTCAATCCAACCTTAGGTCACCTTAGGTGTCCTGTGCTTGCAAAATTCTGATCTCCTCCTGCTTGGTCATCCTGAGGTGTGTGTCAGTCCTGAAATAAGACACTAGAGAAAAGAAGTTTTCTCAGGGGCAGCAAGAGATGTATGAAGATGTGGTGAGGGGATCAGACACAGAAGCAATAGGTCCTCCTGTTCAAGGGTGGTAACAGTGACCTCTGGGCAGCCATCAAATTGACCAGTCTTCATGGCTAGGAGGCATTGGATTGATTCATATAGTTCAAGCAGTTACCATGCGTATGCATATATATGACTCTCCATAGATAAAGAGACAAATCAATATTTGTTGTCACATATATATATATATGATTCAAATTATAATATCTAGATTTTTTTTTTTTTGAAGGGGGAAAAGGATAGAAATTACCTCTGATGACCAAAGTTCAAATCTCTGTTCTGATTCACAAACTTGAATCTAGAAACAAGATCTCCCATCACCCAGAGGAACGCCCTAGGGAACAGGAGCTCAGTCACTTTTTCATGAACATATTCTTTTGCTCTCCTCAAACATGAAGCAAGAGTCAAATTTTTCCAAATTTATGTGATTTATGGAGAGGGAGAAGACTTGTTACTGTGGCATTTTAAGGCAGCCTTTTCTTTGTGTAAGAGACTCCTTAGCCCATGCCAAAGTCTGTATCAAGGGAAGCTTTGCCTGAGTTAGGTTTCCTTCAACTTTGCATGGGAACTAAGGACTCAGCCCATGTGACATCATGGCTTTCATGCAATATTTCTGTTGATACAGTGAAATGAATCCTGGCACAGTGAAATGAATCTCAACACAATGTTTTTATTTTCATCTTCTATGGAAACAATAGCATCCAAATATGTAAGGGAAAGGAAGAAATCTGTATGCTGTATCCCTAAAGAAGTAGGAGCACAGAACAAACAAAGCATTGGCTTCTTCAATTAATGTTTTTCTACTGGAAAAGGGTAGCACTTTTTATGTGCTGTCTATACTTGGTGCGCACTATTTGCTTGAGATGCATTTGTGAAAGGGTCAACTTATTGAGTTGAGCTCATGTGCTTCTGTTTTCTACTAGACAGCAGACGAACAAAATAAAAAGGTTGACAATAGCTGGGGTTGCCAGAAACCTGCTTGTAGCTGGTAGAATCATAGAATCATAGAATGGTTTGGGTTGGAAGGGACCTTTAGAAGTCATCTAGTTCACCCCTGCTGCAATAAGCAGAGACATCTTCAAGTAGATCAGGTTGCTCAGAACCCCATCCAACATGACCTTGAATATTTCCAGGGACAGGGCATCTACCACCTCTCTGGGCAACCTGTTCCAGTGTCTCACCACCCTCATCATAAAACCTTTCTTCCTTATATCTAGTCTGAATCTACCTTCTTTTAGTTTAAAACCATTACTGCTTGTCCTATCGCAGCAGGCCCTACTAGAGAGTCTGTCCCCTCCCTGAGGACAGACTCTGGTATGGCCATGGAGGAAACAAGACAGAAGGAGAATGGGGATAGACATTGGCAGAAACTGAGCATCATTTCTCTCTCACTTTATATGCAGTAGTTTGGTCACCCAGACACTTGGTGATTGCCTTCAAAGGCTCCTCTTAAAATTGCTTTACAAGCTATGGAAACTTATTTTAACTTCACCTTCCAACATCTCCTCCCTGTTCACTCAATAGATCCCGAGGTAATAGAGAAACACTGGAACAACACCCCCCCCCCAGGGTGTTTGAGAGAGAACACACTGAAAGCAGAGCTGGTTGACTGTAAAAATCTATTTCAGTGATCACAGCAAACACGGCACTCTGTGAAAAAGTTGGCCATAACAGAAAACCAAAGTAAAACACAAAACTGAAGGATCAGAGTCATGGAGGACTGGAAATGCTCAATAAAATTGTGGGATTTACTGAGGTAGTTTGGATACAAATTCTGAGCTGCCAGTGATGGTGAACAGGACCTGCTGCAACAGGAACAAGCTTCCTGTTATCCTTGAAGTCCAGAGAGGATGACTTTGAATTGCCATTGCATTAAGGGGAAATGTCGTGGTGATCACGTACTGCAAATATGTTCCTGGACCTGTGACTCACACTCGTGGTCTGTGAATCCCAGCTGCAGGGCCCTGCCTGGTACCTTCCTTGTGACATTTGCTCAGCAGGTGTCCCTGGCTGACCCTGCCCTGCTATATTGCAGGGGAGAGAAAGAATAATGTTGGCTGCTTGATTGCTTGCTTGCTTCCCCACAGCCTCTGCGAAGCCAAAATTGGACTCCACCAACTCTGTCTGCTTGTAGAGGACCACTTAATAAGCAGTGACTCACCTGCTCCATGTTGCCTCCCACCTATAGCGGGAAGCAAGAAAAAAAGGAGACAGTCATGCGGTTTGGAGCTCTGCGGTTGTCCATGCCTTCACCCTGTATTCCTGCGTATTTCAGAGATACCTGTTGGTGGGTCTGAACTCGCTCTGTCTGGCTGTATCCCAGCACAGGGTGGTGGCTTATCTCCCTTCCTTGCACGCTCTGGGTGGCCTGAAGGGTCAAGAGCAGAGAATCACCTGAAAAATGTTGTCTGTGGGCCCTGAAGCCTTTGGAACTAAATTACAGATCGATCTCATGTTGAGAAGGCTGGTCATCACCTCCTTAGAGGAACTGGGAGAGAATAAACATTGCTGAAACAGAGGGGGAACAGGTTGCCAAATGATCTCTTTGGGGGATTCTTGCAAATTATTTATCTAAATGAAAGTCAGCCACCTGCTTATCTTATTATCTCTGTAGTCCTAGGCACCAGGACAAGGAGGAGAAATTAAGTTTCTGCAAGGAAAATGAGTTAATACCTTTAGGTACCATGACAAAGTTATTTTACCTGAGTAAATGAGATTATTCTGGGGAAGCAAAAAATACCATAGCCATGTGCCCTGGTTTTGGCTGGGACAGAGTTAATTTTCTTCCTATCAGCTGCTATAGTGCTGTGTTTTGGATTTAGGATGAGAGTAATGTTGATAACGCACTGATGTTTTAGCTGTTGCCAAGCAGTCAAGGACTTTTCAGCTTCTCATACTGCCCTGCCAACGAGAAGGTGGGGGATGCCCAAGAAGCTGGGAGGGGATGCAGCCAGGACAGCTGACCCAAACTGGCAAAAGGGATATTCCATACCATATGACATCATGCTCCGTATATAACTGGGAGGTGGGCTGGGAGGCGGGGCAGCTTGGGAGCTAGCTGAGCATGGGCTTCAGGTGGTGAGCAGTTGTGCTGTGCATCACTTGTTTTGCATATTCTATTATTATTGTTGTTGTTATTGTTATTAATATTGTTGTTGTTCTCTTTCTTTTCAGTCCTATTAAACTATCTTTATCTGAATCCACGAGTTTTACTTTTTTTTTTGGTGATTCTCTCCCTCATCCCTCTGCGGGGGGGCAGTGAGTGAAGAGCTGTGTGGTTGTTTTAGCTGGTGGCCATGTTAAACCACGACACCGCATCAATAAACTCAGGTCTCCAAAGTAATGTCTAAGGCCCTGCTGTTGTATTGGTTTCCTTGATGAGGACTTTTTTAGAAAGCTGGACAGCACATACATTTTTCTGGGTCTACCCACTTCTCTCTTTTAGTACTTTCTTAAGGCATACTAGCTATAAAATCTAGCCGTGCCTTATCTTGCTGTTTCAAGGATAGCTTCATGTTCTCTGTTGCTAGATGACACTTTGTATTTTTCAGAAGTTTCCTAAAAATCATATCAGAATATTAGAGTCATATTCAACTTGATCTCAGAAAATGGAGTAAGAGTAATTTCAGGCACTCAGTCCCATGCCATCTTTTAAATAGCTTTGTAGTTATGTTCTCTGCACAAGTGAATTGCGAAAGCTTTCTCTGGAGCAGTGTGAGTCTCCCTCCACTTCTTTGCCCACTTACTCACTTTCTCAGATAAATTTTAGGCTTGTGCATAAAGCCAGTGTATGGTGTAATTACCACTACCGTTCTTAGGAAAAGGAAGAAAAAATAATGTTGCTAATAAGTATAATTCATTAAGCTAGGCAGTGATTTATTGAACAAAATTATATGAAGAAAACCAATTTGGATTCTTCTTCTCAGAAAGCCCAGCTGTTCGGTATAGTCTGAGTAAAAGTTTTGCCTTTTTAGTATGTTACAGGCTCAGTGCATCCCTGATAATGTGGTTGAGGAAGAATTTGGCCCACTAGCTGACTAACTTTGAACTTGAACCGTGTGTCAAGGCTACTAATTCTTCAGAGATGAAAGCTGTTTAAATGACATTGCAAGTATCAAAAGCTATAACCTAATGATTTTTTTTCCTAATAATGCATATCCACGTAGTAAATCAGACAGAGAGAGTTTATGTACTAAAAAGAACCTGAAACTGAATAATAATGAAATTGAGGCAACATATTTCATTGCCCCAAAGCAATGTCTTTCACTTGGCTGATCAGAGAGACAAACAAACCAAATAATTTATGGCATTTTTCCTTAATGAAAAGCAAGTCAAGGATCAAACATATCGTTTTTGGAATCCAAAAAAAGAGTGAGTATTCATAACCTTCAGTTGCTTTGCTTTCTTCTTCAAAACAAAAGGATTGGCTTCCTTTAGGATTTTTATTCTTAAAAAGTACAAATAGCTTCTCCAAGTCTACCCAGAATAACAGTGACTGTAGAGGAATGAGTTTGAGCCCAATTCAGATAGCTGTAGCTCGCCTTTTAGGTAAAAATATTTATACCATTCTGAAGTAAGTCAAAGAAAATGAGTTCAGAGCATAGATAAAGCAACTAGGTTGGCTTTCTTGTACCTGTTAGTATTACTCTTTTGGTTGGGGAAGTGGGAAGGTCATATCTGCCTGTAGGAAAGCATCCTGGCAGAGGATATAGAAATCAAGTCCTGAAAAATTGTCCACTGTTTCCTTTTCTCGTTAGTTTACTTGTAATCACCATTTTGAAAGCATGTGACCTCTGCGAATTAGCTACATTCCCAATAATTTGGATGCATAAGGGAAATACCTGTAAAACACGAGAAAAAGATGCTCCTCCCCTTCCTCTCCAAGCAACTTATTTCAGTGAATGCACACTTCTTGGCATGCCATCATACACTTAAAATGCTTTGCATGGCCAGCAGGTCAAGGGAGGTGATCCTGCCCCTCTACTCTGCTCTCCTGAGACCCCACCTGCAGTACTGCGTCCAGCTCTGGGGGCCCCAGTACAGGAGAGACATGGAGCTGTTGGAGAGAGTCCAGAGGAGGGCCACGAAGCTGATCAGAGGGCTGGAGCACCTCTCCTGTGAGGACAGGCTGAGAGAGTTGGGATTGTTCAGCCTGGAGAAGAGAAGGCTCCGGGGAGATCTGATTGCGGCCTTCCAGTACCTGAAGGGGCCTACAGGAAAGCTGGTGAGACTGTTTATCAGGGAGTGGAGTGACAGGACAAGGGGTAATGGGTTTAAGCTGAAGGAGGGTCGATTTAGATTAGATGTTAGAAAGAAATTCTTCACTGTGAGGGTGGTGAGGCACTGGAACAGGTTGCCCAGGGAGGTTGTGGATGCCTCATCCCTGGAAGGGTTCAAGGCCAGGTTGGATGAGGCTTTGGGCAACCTGGTCTAGTGGAGGGTGTCCCTGCCCATGGCAGGGGGGTTGGAACTGGATGATCTTTGAGATCCCTTCCAACCCAAACCATTCTATGATTCTATGATTTAGGAGTGAAGATGAGCTAAAGTACATAAAGCTTCCCTGTTGCTGCTATAGCAGGTACTGGAAGTCTGTCCAAGTATGGTTTCAAAGTGTCTGAGTGTGGTTTCCTAACATGTGTTGGAGTCAGTGTTGGAAAGCTTTGTCTCCCTTGCCTCGCTTTTGCCCCTGAGAATTTGCACCTTAGGAAATACAAGCCTTGCCGGCCCTGTTTTGAAACAGGAATTGTTTGGAGTGCTTTGATATGGTAAGTGCACTGTAATCTAAACCCACCAGCCCACATACTGATTGGGAAAAGACTTTCCCTAGGAGGGGCAACTTGGCAAGGCGAAATATGTGGGTGTCTGTCTACCTATGACACTCAGAAGGCTGGTACTTACTGGGTGCCTGTCTGTGAGTGGGAATTTTTGACACTGGCTGTGCCGTGGGCTTTGGGAAGGGGTTACTGCCTCTTGAACTGGGGGGGTTTCAAAGGAGCAGCACTGTAAATGGCTCCATAGAGCAAGCTGGAGGAATGGACAGAGTGGCTCTTATGGGATGGACAGAGCAGCTTTAATGTGCTAATGAGGGGAAGGCCAGATGCCAGCAGCAATCAGAAGGGCTCTTTGTGGCTCTGTCTCTTTGGAGATGGCTGGAGTCTCTGTCCTTATCGTGATTGTTTCTGCAGGCAGAGGGAAACACTGGGGCTATTAGTGAGGTGTTCCCTTCCTTTAAGTCAGCAGATAGCCTTACAGATCAGCACTTGAATACTGATTAAGGCTAATTACCAGGAAAGTATAGGAAAAATACCTTGCTGAAGAAGCTCGACTTTAAAAAAATACAAAAAAATCACCCCGAAATCCAACAACAGAAAATTCATGCTCAAAGGCTTGTGAGCTGATCTCGAACTCAGCTGAATCACCTGTTGCAAGAACAGCTGTATGGGCACTCATAAATTGCTATGACTGTAAAGTGCATAAGTATTGGTGGTTGTGGAATTCATGTTGTGAACTGCCTAATCGCCCTGTCTTTGCTCATTTCTGTCTGTCACCTGTCTCTCTGGGATTTTTAGTGAATACGTGCCAGTTTTGAAGCTTGTCTTTCAGCTTTCTCTGACTTGGTTTCTCTCATGATTTAAGAAAGCATTTCTTCAATACATATTCACTCTCTGGCATTTTTCTCAGAGACGCCAAAAGACTGAGGCAGCAGGTTTGACTCCCATGCATCACATTCTCCTTGGTACAGCTGGAACTAAAGAGCAAGAGATGGAGGAGGGAACGTCCCCGCAGCCTGGCCGTGCTTGGTGACAGCACCCATGCAGCAGCACTGTGCTATACTTCTGCAGGGGGTGCGCCTGCTTCTTGGACGTGCCACAGTACATGGTGGTGGCCAAATAATTTCAATGACCCTCAATCTCACCAGAAAGTTCTGTCGACAAATGATGACATGTAGGTGCCACTATAAAAAATAGTGACACTAAGCCAACCTTCTGTATGTAGCCGATGCAGTAATTTCAACCCTTAATTTCATTTTTCCGTAGCAGTGGTGGTCAGTTGCTTCCTTACACTAACTTTTCCCAGAGTGATGCAGGAGGTCAAGCTCCACCTTCAGATAGGTCTGACCCATGGCAGCATGTAGGAACTTAAGAGCCAGATGGTGAATCTTCTCTTTTGCTATAACTGTTTTTCCTGTCAGAACATGTAGATGAGTCAAAACCTTGGCAAGAAGGATGCAATTTTCTCAAGACCACATGTTCAGAAAGGTTTCTTATGTCCAGACTAGATTTTTTTGGATGGAGGACAAGTAAGACTTCGTTGTAATCTGGTAATGGGAGTACTTACATAGGAGCTCAGGGTTAACTCTGCTTTGCTGCATCCCTCAGGGCTGCTCTGAACACATGAACTTTGAGGTTCTCTTGGAATGAAGAACCTCAAAAGGTTTTGTCCTAATGCAAAATAGGAGAAGTGTTGACATTTAAGAGTTTGAAACTAGAAAGTGCTTTTTTGCCCAGCTCATTTCCCAAGGCACTTCAGGCTTCAAGGTGTTCACTTATGAAAGCACACTATGCTTGAAACAGATTGCTGCATCTCTAATACAGATAAATGAGGTAATTTATGTCCAGTAGTAAGACCATAATTATTATCTCGCAAGCCCTAGTGTTAATTGCAACCTGTAAGCCAGTATTAGCTGATGATGGTACGAAAACAAATTTTGAAGCATTTATTGTGCGGGCCATTAGTTTACTTAGCCCTCTCTGGTGTTCATTTGTCAAAGAAACTGTCACGCCTGTGTCCAGAAGCCTTCTTTAATGTCTTGTATCGGGCTGCATGGATTTTAAAATGGTGCTGTCTTCAGTGCCATGTTCATTCTCATTGCTTTATCTCATCTGGCAAATGTTTTGATGTGATCTGACTTTTTCTGGTTTCTGTTTGGTAGAAATGGAAAATGAGTTGAGGGGACTAAATGTTTCCTCCACCATTTGGTGAAATGGAGAGGAAACCTCTGGCAGCATGGGAGGGAGATACCTGGAGTCTGTTCATGCTCTGATGCCTCTTCATCAACTGTACTGAAGAGGAAGAGAGCTCCACAGCTTCACTCCTGGATCTCTCCAGCCTAGTAACTAAAATCCTGATCCTTAATGTAGCCTTGGGGCTGCTAGCTCAGACTCTTTCAGCCGAAGGGGGAGTTTAAGGGGGGTGTGCTGAACGAGAGTGGTGGCTGCAAGGTGAAAGCGAGTTCTCTCTGCCTTTTTCTGAAGAGAGGTGGTAGATGTCTATGTCTACACTCTTCAGGACTCTTCAGACAGGGAGGGCCTGAAGTGAGTCACTGGCAGGTAGGGACCTAATGCTCCAAGGGGGATAAGGCGTAAGTTGTATCCTATCCTATGCTTTTTGTTTTTACCAAAACTTGGATCTTTAAGTTGTCTACCCAGGTGACTCTGTGGCTATCCCAGGGTGCAATATTCTTCTGCATGGATCTTTGCTTTCCCCCGTCTCCATGATGATGAGACAAATGCTGGAAAATACTTAATAAAATGAAATTAATTAAGCTGTGATTATTCTGAGCCCAGGTATTTTATGGAGTTTAAATAGCTCTGTGTTTTCAGTGGCTTCTGCAGCCTGACTTGGGCCATTGGCCTTCTCAGCTCTCTTCTTACTAGAAGCTGAGATCTGTAATGAAATTGAACAAATGTTTCTTTCCTGTCGCTCCTTTCCTTTTCTCTCTCTGCTGCTGCTACAGACATGATATGCTTTTGATTATGTTTTTTTTTTAAGTCTCTGCTGCCAGTATATTGTGGTCTGTAGGGACCATCCTGGGTAGATTGAAAGTGAGGAAGGACAGCAAATAGCCAGTAGGTTGGGAAGAGTTGAGCAGGGAGCTGGAAAATACTTTAATGGTTGTAGGATTTGATACTTGAAAGAAATAAAACTTTAATATTGTAGATATAATTTTCATCAGGCTGGGTATGAGGATTAAGTACCATCAGGCGGAAAAAGATCCCAAGCTTCGTCTAACATGGTGGAAGAAAAGTGTGTGGGCACCCAAATATGGTCAAACTGAAGTTCCGCCTTTTCCTGCGTGACCCACCTGATATGCACAGGTAACTTCCAGTCTGATTTTGGATTCCTGAGCCCTGCTGTTGTGTGTCTGGTGCACTGAGGGGGATGCTTTGTTTTTCTGGAATTCAGAGATCACCATTTGCAGAAGTTCTTCCCAGAGCAGACAACACCTGTGCGTAGCCCTGGAGACCTTGTTGCCTCCTCTTCAGGTTCTTCTACCAAAGCTGCTTTGCTTTGATTTAGTGCTCACCAGTATTTTTTTTTTTTTTTTGACAGCATACTTCAATGTTTTTTCAGGTCCAGTTTGTGGCAGGAGTGGGGATCACATCTTTGAAGAGATTCAGTAGAGTCCAGGACATTTGGAGGACTTAATCTAGAAGCACAGGGGCAAGGTAGTGTGATGGTTGTCATACATGTAGGAAGGCACCATTTACCAGCATTGAAGAGGAAAATTCCAGATTTTGTCTCATTTAAATAAAAAGGTGACATCTTATTAGAACAACCATTCAGAGCAGAATGCTCTCCAGCACTGAGCCAGAGTGGTCAGGGTGAGATGCGGTGCCGTGCGGTGGTTGGAGGGTTGCCTGAAGTGGAAGAGATAACCAAGCAAAATCTCTGGGATTCAGAGTTTCACCTGTTGTAAAGAGGTTATTTGAGTTTAAGACACCAAATAATTCCCTAATAATTCACTTGAAAAAAGGGCTCTGTGTCTGTGTGTGTGTATAAGCATGCTCTTTTAAGATGAACTACAGATGTTACCTGAATGTAACATCCCACTATAAATAAATAAATTCTAGCACATTCTAACTCGTATAAGAATTTCTGTTACATTTGATGTCTGAAATTGTTCATACATATTGATTTGGTAGGTATTACTGTGTTAATGGAACTTATTATTACTCAGCTAGATTAATTTATTAGATTTATTCCTACACTTTTACAACCTATAGATGTATTGAGACATGAGCCTGCAGAATCAATACCAATTTCTTTTCTCATTTATGAATGGTCTTACTAACATCCAAAATACTGTTACACTTGAGGGTATTTAGCTGCAATTTATTTTGAAGCATACACTCTGACAATTTTAAATTTGTCTTTCTTCTTTGTCCTTTAATGATTATTTTTCTTCCAGGTATGTGGGCTCTGTTTTAGCAAAATACCATTCATCAGGCATCAAATGAGTCATGACCACACTGTAGTTGTTGCCATTAGTTGACAACTTAGGTGTTTGCAAGAGACCAGACCTAATCTTTGAGATGTGTTTTGGCTGCTGTTCTGTGTGGCAGGCCCAAAGTGGGAGAGGGAACAAAGGTACAAATGTGACTTACAACTAAATTGCCTGCCAAATGGAGTGTATTTGCATGCTTTTCTTTGAGCAGCAGCCATGCGTGCATTTATCTTCCAGAAGCAGCGGTGCTTATCTGAGGAGCAGTAGCAAAGACCAGCCAGAATGGGTAACTGATGCGGGGCTTGTTCACTTGCTTCCAGAGGATGAGCATCAGACAGGACCTGCTGAAGGCTCATGGTGGGAAGTGAGAGAGGCAGGGGCCAGATCAAGTATGGGGGAAGAAAGCTGTTTGGTCACCTCTGTCCACGCTGCCAGTTCAAGACTGGTAGAGAGCACTGACAGTAGGGAGAGATCAGTCTTCAGGCAGTCCTAACACTGGCATTTCTATTGCCATCGCAGCACCAGTGGTGCTTGGATATACCATCCTTCCTTCCTTTGGATGGACCAGAAATAGTCTGTAACTCTCGGGAAGAGAATTACAGAGACCACTTGACCTCAGCCCAGCCTTTAAATCCAATCCAAAGCAGTTCACCAAACATTTCTGTGGAGAAATCTCCAGCAGCTGCAAGTGCACAGAGATAGTGTTTCATCCAGTGGGTCTGTAAGGTGAAGCTTCTTAAAACTAACTCTTCTCCAGCCAGTCTTTCTTCGTTGTTTTCGAGTAGAAGTTGCTGTATCCACTCAGTATACTGCTCATCTCACGGCTTTTTGGTCTGGACTTACTGTTCCTACTGTAGCTGCCACTTGTGCACCACTGCAGTTGCTGAGTATTAAAAGCTCAAGCCTGATAAATAATAGTACACACAAAAAGACCAGTCCCATGATAAGGGGAAACTGAGGGTAAAAAACCCACTGTCATATATAAGTATGATGCAGAAGTAGGCATCAGAGTTAGAAAGATGGGGAGATGCCCTGTGAATACTGCCTGCCTGATTCATTTGTGGAGTTTGGGACCAAAGCCAGAGCATGATGATTTGTATTATGTTGACTGTGCTTGACTAAGGAGAGCTGGTGGACAAAAAGCAGCTTGACCAACCTGTTGCAGTGAAGGACAGGGAGTGGTCATCTTTTGCCTGTTTGTTTTTTTTTTTTCCAGGAGAAGCTGGTACAGCAGCAGCAGGTGAAGGGAAGTCATCTGCTGCTGCAGGGAGAGGCTCAGGAAGAAGTTACATAAAGTAGCTCCTGATTTACAGTCCAGGATTGGACACCAATTGTTTTTTTGGCCTTGGGCAAATCTCTCAACCTCCCTGGGTCTGGTTCAGCACCTGTAAAATGGGGATAATTAAACTTAACTACCTGGAAGGGCTGTTGATTAGTTAATGCTTGTAAAATGCTATACAGTGCTATAAAATACAGTGTAGTACTGAGAAGCATCTGGTCTGCAGTTACTGTAGTGCTTCTGTGAAACTTTATGGGCAAATGTTTGCCAGGAAACAAAATGACTAATGTGTGCAGTTTGTGTGGGCTTTGGGAGACAAGGGGGTGGCATCTTTTCAAAGGCGTCTAACTCTCCTGAGGTACCTACTGTCAGAATACAAGGGAAGGTGTCCTGAGAGCACCTGCAGCGGTGTGCTGGTTTCAGCTGAGATGGAGTTAATTTTATTACTAGTAATTGGAAAATCTACCTCAACCTCAGAGGCACAGGAACACGAGTTGCAAGGAAAAACAATCACAAAATGAGATTGTTCCAGGAAAAATGCCGCTCCGGTTTCCAGCAGGTAGTTCCCCAGACAGAGTAGAAGAGCTGATCGTATGTATGATCCTCTTGAAGGTCATTTTTACAAGAAGTGAGTAATGAATACGATGAGCAGGATTAGGGGCCCTGCTCCAGCCAGGTGGAGGAAAGGGACAACTGGGTTTATTGGACAGTGTGGATTCAATGGCCTGGCACATCAGATCCACAGGAGTACAAGGCCCTAGTGGACACTGTTGCACAGTGTACCCTAATGCCATCCAGCTATGAAGGGGCAGAACCCATCTCTATTTCTGGAGTGACAAGGGGATCCCAAGAGCTAACTGTACTAGAGGCTGAAGTCTAACTGGGAATGAGTGGCAAAAGCACCCCATTGTGACAGGCCTAGAGGCTCCATGCATCCTGGGCATAGACTGCCTCAGGAGAGGGTATTTCAAGGACCCAAAAGGGTATCGATGGGCTTTTGGCATAGCTGTCTTGGAGACAGAGGAAATTGAACCATTGTCTACCTTGCCTGGTCTCTCGTTGGATCTTTCTGTTGTGGGGTTGCTGAGGGTCGAAGAACAACAGGTGCCAATCACTACCACAATGGTACACCAGAGGCGATGTCTCACCAACCGAGACTCCCTGATTCCCATCCATAAGCTGAGTCGTCAACTGGAGAACCAGGGAGCGATCAGCAGAACGCACTCACCCTTTAACAGTCCCATATGGCCAGTGCAGAAGTCCAATGGAGAGTGGAGGCTGATGGTAGACTATCGTGGTCTGAATGAAGTCACGCTGTCCAGGAGTGCTGCTCTGCCAGACATGCTAGAACTTCAATATGAACAGCAGTCAAAGGCAGCCAAGTGGTATGCCACAACTAATAATCACAAATGTGTTTTTCTCAATCCCTTTGACAGCAGAGTGCAGGCCACAGTTTGCTTTCATTTGGAGGGGCATCCAGTACACCTGGAATCGACTGCCCCAGGGGTGGAAACACAGCCCCACCATTTGCCATGGGCTGATCCAGACCACACTGGAACAGGGTGAAGCTCCGGAGCACCTGCAATACAGTGAAGGCATCATCATATGGGGCAACACAGCAGAAGTTTTTTCTGAGAAAGGGAATAAAATAGTTCAAATCCTTCTGAAAGCTGATTTCGCCATACAACGTAGTAAGGTCAAGGGACCTGCACAGGAGATCCAGTTGTAAGGAATAAAATGGCAAGATGGGCATCGTCAGATCCCGATGGATGTGATCAACAGAATAACAGCTATGTCTCCACCGACTAGCAAAAAGGAGGTGGTGTGGGTTTTTGGAAGATGCATATTCCAAATTACAGTCTAATTGTAAGCCCTCTCTATCAAGTGACCCAGAAGAAGAACAATTTCAAATGGGGCCTGAGCAACAACAAGCCTTTGAACAAATTAAACAGGAAATAGTTCATGCAGTAGCCCTTGGGCCAGTCTGGGCAGGACCAGATGTAAAAAACGTGCTCTACATCACAGCCAGGGAGAACGGCCCTACCTGGAGCCTCCGGCAGAAAGCACCAGGGGAGACTCGAGGTCGACCCCTGGGGTTTTGGAGTCGAGGATACAGAGGATCCAAGGCCGCTACACTCCAACTGAAAAGGAGATATTGGCAGCATATGAAGGGGTTCGAGCTGCTTCAGAAGTGATTGGTACTGAAGCACAGCTCCTCCTGGCACCCTGACTGCTGGTGCTGGGCTGGGTGTTCAAAGGGAGGGTCCCCTCTATACATCATGCAACTGATGCTACGTGGAGTAAGTGGGTTGCACTGATCACACAGTGAGCTTGAATAGGAAACCCCAGTTGCCCAGGAATTCTGGAAGCGATCATGGACTGGCCAGAAGGCAAAGATTTTGGAATGTCACCAGAGGAGGAGGTGACACGTGCTGAAGAGGTCCCACTGTATAAAAAACTACCAGAAAATGAGAAGCAATATGCCCTATTCACTGATGGGTCCTGTTGCATTGTGGGAAAGCATCAGAGGTGGAAGGCTGCTGTATGGAGTCCTACACGGTGAGTCACAGAAGCTGCTGAAGGACAAGGTGAATTCAGTCAGTTTTCAGAGGTGAAAGCCATCCAGCTGGCTTTAGACATTGCTGAAAGAGAAAAGTGGCCAGTGCTGTACCTCTGTACTGACTCGTGGATGGTGGCCAATGCCCTGTGGGGGTGGTTACAGCAGTGGAAACGGAGCAACTGGCAGGGCAGAGGCAAACCCATCTGGGCTGCCAAATTATGGCAAGATATTACTGCCCGGCTAGAGGATCTGGTTGTAAAGGTACGTCATGTAGATGCCCACATACCCAAGAGTCGGGCCACTGAGGAACATCAGAACAACCAGCCGGTGGATCAGGCTGCTAAGACTGAAGTGGCTCAGGTGGATTATCCTCAGGATGAGGATAATGTTGATAACACACTGATACTTTGTTTGTTGCTAAATAATGTTTATACTAAGTCAAGGACTTTTCAGCTTCCCATGCTTTGCCAGTGAGGAGGTGCACAAGAAGCTGGGAAGGGGCAGAGTCAGGACAGCTGACCCAAACTGGCCAACGGTATATTCCCTACCATGTGACATCATGCTCAGTATATAAACTGGGGGAGTTGACGGGGGGAGGGTACCACGGCTCAGGAACTAGCTGAGCATTGGTTAGCAGGTTGTGAGCAATTGTGCTGTGCATCACTTGTTTTGTATATTCTTTTATCATTATTATTATTATTCTCTTCCTTGTCTGTCCTATTAAACTGTTTTTATCTCAACCCACGAGTTTCGCTTTTTCTCTGATTCTCTTCCCCATCCCACTGGAGGGATGGAGGGAGCGAGTGGCTGCGTGGTGTTTAATTGCTGGTTGGGGTTAAACCCCGACAAGCAGCCTGGCACTGAAAACAGCATTGGATGAGGCTGGGGCTGCAGTGGGGGGCTCTGGCAGTGGGCAAAAGAGCTCCTTGCTCCACTCCCAGCTGCTCGTTCTTACTCCTGTCCCTGTCCCCAGCCTCTTCCCCCTTTGTTGTGCTGGTGGAGCTGTTTGCACAGTGGCATGGAGGCCAGGTTGTGGCTTCATCCAGATGGGAAAAAAGCTTCTGTTGTTGGTTGGTATTTCCAGATGGATCTTCTCTCCAGTGTAGTTTATCATGTGGCTACAAACACATAGACTAGCACAGTGAAGAGGCTGGTACAAGTGTCTGGAGAGAGTGAGTGGGTCTGGGGCTGCTGAAGCTCTCCTGATATTGGAGATCATGCCACAGACCGTGTTACCCAAACACAGAAGATGTGGCCATCGCAGGGGTTTGAAGTTGTGTTAGTGAGCTAACGTTCTTCCAGGCCTCCTAAGACGTGTTATGCTGATTTCATTGGAGGCGTGTGTATGGCAACATAAGAGAGATCATTTGGTGAAGAGCTGATCCTGGTTGAAGCTCACTACACTGTGTGTGAAAATCTGCTAACGAGGGGGAAAGAGCTAAAGATGTGCTAGAGATGAGCCTGTAATAATTTTTGAGATTTGCATCTTGACTCTATTATTTGGGATACTTACAACGTGAATATATGGCACTATGTGAACAATGCCCATGCACACCCACATATTGATTTAGTTTAATAGGAGACTGTAAAAAAAAAAAAAGGTAGTGGCTGTGGGGAGAAACCACTTCCTAATCAGCGACTCCTGAACTAATACCTAGAAGTTGTTAGGAGAGAGTAGTGAGTTACCAGATGTGAAGATTCACCCTCTCAGCCGTTTCACAGAACTGGGTAAGATGAATGTGAGCTAAGGCTGAGGAATGAGTTTGTTCTTAAATCAGTTTCACAACTGCCAAAAGGAGGTCTCACTTCTGTCTCTTTTCTGCCCCTGGCCAAATTGCTCCTTCTACTTTTGCTAAGCCAGATCTGGTTCCTGTCACATCTCACAGTCAGCTCACTAAAATAGCAGAGAATTAACCTGGCTGAAAAAGGTTGTTGTTGCTGGGTCTTTAGCTAACTTTTGATTAGACTAGAGCCTGGACTGGGGAAAGGAGGGAGTCTGTGAGCAGAACAGGGAGGAGCAGGGGCAGAGGACATGAGGAAAATAGGGATTGGAAGTAAAAGAAATTGGGAAGAAGGAAGGGAAAGTATCTCTTTCTATGGTCACAAGCTTTTTATTTGGCTCATGTGTATCATAATACCATGCCTGAACTAACTGCATGTTGCCAGGGTGCTTAACTTCCTGCTGCTCATGCTGCCCTGCCTTCTCCCTTGTTACAAACCCTAGTGCTGATGTTCCTCAAAGAGTGGTGATGACCCCAGCTGAGACCAGTAGATAAACAGTCAGCTGTATCCAATTCTTCACTCAAATAGGGGAGAAGTGATATGATTGTACCTAGAGAGGAACAAGAGTCTGGATGGAGCTGGGGGGGGGGGGAAGAAAAAAAAAAAAAAGTGCTGTTAGGCCTGTAAGTACTTGTTGTTGTGTGTTGTGCTGGTGGAGGTGTGATGCAGCCCTAAATGGACAACAGTCCTCCTTGTTGTACCTGTTATTTCTTTATCTTTAGATAGGGCTGAGTTCAGTGAGGATGGGCATTTGTGCAAAAAACCTTAATGTAAGCATACTATGTGTTTCCCTGATGGAATAGGAGCCTTATCTCCTATGCTGCTTTTTCCACAGTAACTGAAATAGAGGTGTGTGTTCAGCGGGTCTAAAATCATTATATCTAGTTTGTGGCAGTGCCACTGTGGGCTTTATGATTCACTTCTGTCTCCTGGCAGGGTGTGCAGTAACTTCTCTGCTGATTAGAAAAATAGCAATTGATCTGTGGCTGTGTGCATCTGTGATGGTATGCATTGTATTACAGCCTTTCTGTATACGGTGCCCTGTGAATAGCTGTTTTTATTTGGTTAATGTGACCGGGGAGGCCTATTGACACTCTGTGGCCTCTCTTTTTCTCTGCTGTTTCTCCCTAGCGCCAGCAGCCATGCACTTACTTTCCCAGAAGCCATGCCTTTGAGGGAGCACTTTGATCAGCAATTCCATAGAATGGTTTGGGTTGGAAGGAATCTTAAGGATCATCTAGTTCCAACCCCCCTGCCATGGGCAGGGACACCCTCCACTAGACCAGGTTGCCCAAAGCCCCATCCAACCTGGCCTTGAGCACTTCCAGGGATGGGGCATCTGCAACCTCCCTGGGCAACCTGTTCCAGTGCCTCACCACCCTCACAGTAAAGAATTTCTTCCTGATATCTAATCTAAATCGACCCTCTTACAGTTTAAAGCTGTTACCATTAAAGCTCCAGTGTGTTAACCGTACCACACAGCTTGGTGTCATCAACTAGCTTGCTGAGGGTGCACTCAATCCCACTGTCCATGTCTTTGACAAAGATGTTAAGCAGCACCAGTCCCAATACTGACCCCTGAGAAATGCCACTTGTCACTGTTCTCCACTTGAACATCGAGCTGTTGACCGCAACTCTTTGAGTGTGACCATCCAGCCAATTCCTTATCCACCGAGTGGTCCATCCATCAAATCCATGTCTCTCCAACTTAGAGACAAGAATGTCATGTGCAAATGCTTTGCACAAGTCCACGCAGATGACATCAGTTGCTCTTTCCTTATCCACCAACACTGTAACCCCATCATAGAAGGCCACCAAATTTGTCAGACATGATTTGCCCTTAGTGAAGCCATGTTGGCTGTCACCAGTCACCTCCTTATTTTCTATGTGCCTGAGAATAGTTTCCAGGAGGAGGATCTGCTCCATGATCTTGCTGGGCCAGACTGTGGCTTCAGTTACTGAAATAATTTCTTAAGACCAAAGCATCCACCATTTTGATCACCTTGGGAGTGGTCACACCAGGGCCCTTTCTGGGTAGGCAGATCGCACTGACATAGGGAGTTTTCTGGACGTGTTTCTTCGTTAGTCCTGCTTCCCACAGCGATCCTGTGTCATCCTTGCATGCTGTTATACTGTCCCTTGCCTGTACTGTTGTGGAGAGGTGCTGCACAGTCCATCTATATTGCTTCACTACACCTTCTCCTTTCCTGTAGCAGGTAAAGCTGTTGTATTTGGAACACCAAAAGCACAAGCAGACAGAGGTAAGGAAGAAAACGGGTGTTGTAGTGTCTTCTACATAAGCATAAAGCAGTAGAGTTTTGTATTGTTCCTGAAGACAAATAAAAGATTAACAAATCCAGACAGAAAACATCTCCCATTGTTCAGTTCTTCATTGTGATCCTATTGAAAAAAGATGGAAGTGATAATAGAAATTCCAGATCAGGGCCTAAAGCCTCTTTGGGTTGCGATTTTTCTTTAAAAAAAAAAAAAAAGAAGACATTGTAGTTTATCCAAATAGTAGTTTTAGCAAATATGAGGTTGTGCTTGAGCTTCCTGGTCAGTTATTTTTATGAGTGGTGGATGACCACTTTTGGATCCCTGAAGATTTTTGATAGGTTTCACTTCTGTGGTTCAGGTCAGAGATCTGTGTTTCTGTCCATGTGAAGAACTGAATGTATCGTTGCTTACAGATCTGGGTGTTAACATCAGTATTTTTTCGGTGACTGTACTGACAGCAAATTTGGCCATGGGACAGCTGTGGTGTTTTCCTTTCTTTTTGGTTTATGCCCTAATGCAGGAATTTCTCTGGTTCCCCTCAATCTCCCTGGATTACTGTCCAACACAAACTTGGATTGTTTGCTGGGGCTGATCTTGTTCTGGAGAAGCTGAAACAATTAGTATTGTTCCACTCCTGCTCTCAGTTAAAGCTTTAACAGATTGTAAATAGATACAATCCAGGTTGATACCTGATTGATGAGGGGCAAAAAAATCCACACAATAATCCCACACGTACCGTGGGCAAGTCAAGGGATCATGTTCAGACTGGGAAGGTCTCTATTAGTAGTTCAGACTCTGTTGATTTTTAAGAAAAAAACAAAACTAAAAAACCCCCAACAATGCTACAGCAGTTCATGGTTTGATACCAAAATGAGTGAGCAAAAAGCCAGGGAAGAAGCTTCCAGGTAAATTCTGCCAGTTGGGAATGGACAGATGCAACACAGCAAAAATTTCCATCTCATTTTATCTCTCTGTGTCTGAGTATGCTACTGCGGCATAGAAGTCGGAGAGGAAGGAAGAACCTGTTTCTTTTGCCTTTTGGGTGTTCCTAATGATTATAGCTCTGCTCTGATTTCAGATAGGCAGAGATTACCATGTGGCTTGCAATGAACTAGTTTGTCTGTGTGGATATAGCATAGGTTGTTCTTAAAAACGCACTGATGGTGATCTATTGAAAGAGGGAGGGACATCTCTTTTTTTATGAAAGACCCATGAAATGAGTGAAGAAAATACAGTAGCAGCAAAGGAAAAAGCGGTACGTTGGTTCTTAAGATGAATTCCTACCTGGATCCCGAAATACATGGTACCCCCGTTCTGTTTTCCCTGCATGTCCACCATTTCCCCTTTCCTCCTCCTCCTCCTGCTACACGCAGCCTCCCTCCAAAGCCACAGCAGCACCACGGCCGCAAGATTTCCTGCGAAGGACGGGGGAGTGTGGGCAGAGTCCCCCATCCCCAGTGAAGAGGGTCTATTATAAAGGATTAATTGCGCCCAAACAATGCGGCCCCTCGAGGAGCCCGTCACCCTTTTGAGATGCATCTGTGGGTAAGCGGGCACACTGCAGTCCCTGTATCCCAGCCCGAGTGCGGGTGGTGTGATGCCCTGGTTACCATAGCAATTAATCGCTGCTTTTAAGGGCTGGTGTCGACTACAAATCCCTGTAAATTGCCCAGAACACTAGTTAAAGCTGCTGCTTGGGCACCTTTCTATTTGGTTTTACCCCAAAAGATGGGATGGAGGGTTTGGGGGTTTTTTTCCCTACTTTTAAGAAAAGCCAGAGTAACTTGCTATATGCCGTTGGACTGGCTTTCACCTTCCTGGGCTTCCTGAGACACAGGGAACTTTTGTAAAGAACAACTGGGAGGGATGTGGTGGATTCCAGCTCTGTGCGTGTAGTCTTCCTGCCACCAGCAGATCGTGCATGCCTGGGAAGCGTAACAACTACAGTCTTTGAGGTGCGCGTGGATTTTTATTTATTATTTATTTATTGTCAAAAGCTTTACATCAGGCAATTAATGTGTACATGTTTGGCTTTTCTTTGTGCTGTAAAAAGAACAACTGGGAATTACTGTGCTGCTTGTGTCTATTTATGGAACCATGATGGAAATGAAAACCAGCTACAGCAAGACTGTACTCTGTATTTGTCTGTTTGCACAGGTAATGGGAGAGAAATAGGAGATGTTTTCTATGTCATTATTCTAGAAACCTGAACAGTGGTGAACACAAATTCTTCTTAAAAGTCTTCCTGTAGGTTAAAGCCTCATTCCTTTGAAAGGCAGTCTTAATTTCCTCAGTACATTATTAGAATGGTTGGAAAATCTGTCCAGAAGTTTGAGAATTTTTTTTTCTTGGAGGCATTAAAGTCTGTCTTGCGTTTAACATTGCTTCTCAGAAAAAAACCAACAAACAACCAACCCACCACCAGGAACAAACACCATGAAGGGAAACAAGTTTAAAGGGATGTTATCAACTGCAGAGTATTCTTCTCCCTTAGCCTTAAACAAAGGGATAGGTACGATTCAGCACAGTCTCTTTTTTTTTAATGACCGTCACCTCGATACGTGCACATGCATATACACAACATATGTGCGTGGAAACTTGCAATTGCTTTACTGGAGATAGCGGGTAAGATGTTGGCGTTCTTTGGTATGCCAGATTGGAGTCCAAATGTTGTCATAAAACAGATTAGGTAACTTTGATTATCAGTATCATTAATAGCTGTGCACACTCAGTGCATGCTATATGTCCCTGTTTTGGGGGATGAGTTTAGTCCCACTGTTCACAGACGCGGGAATATGCAGTTTACAGGACTGCAGGAACATACCATTGGCTTGCTCTATTTTTGATATTTCAATACTTGAGGAACATCAGGTACTACTGCTGATAATTAAGCTATTGCTGAAGAAATAGTCCTGTTTCATCTTCCGTATGGCAAATCAGTATGATCTTTCAGGACTGGTCAAGCTGGAGCAGTCAGAGGACAAGTTATCAACATGGACCCACCGTACAATGTATGGCTTTGCAGCCATTACCAATCCCCCTTATAAAAGAGTTTTAAACTGAAAGTGTGCCAGATTGTTGTTCAGGGACTGCAGGCTAAGGTCTTGTTTGTTCAGTTTGTATCCCCCAGGATCAGCTTTCCTGTGTGGAAGAATAAGAACCAGTTAAATAAAGAGCATTCTCCTCTCTTCGTTCCTTCCTTTTCATGGAGCCTGTGGAAATCCCTTTCCCAGGTCTGCATTGTTCCTGGTCAGCAGAGGCAGTGAAAGGCCCTGAGGCAGATGGCGATTTTGGGGTAGTACCTATTCTCCTTGCTAATAGTTCTGGAGGTTCGTGTTGGAGAACGTAACATCCTCTGGCCTTGTCTTGCCTTTGACAGTCAGAGTCCCCTCTTGGCATCTGGATCGAGAGGGCTTGCAGGGGATGGGAGGCTGAGCGGGTTCAGTTCCTGCCACACTTGTAGCGGCTCTTCATCCAGGATGATTCTGATCATCCAGCAGAATAGGAATTTGAACTTGGGTATGCCCACATCCATGCTGCTGCCAGAACTACCAGACTATAGCCTCTTGCCCTGTTTTTCCCAAGAAACTCTGTTGAAGCTGGTATTTCTTTTTTTCAGTACAAGGTTTTCTCCACCCCCCTCCTCCTTTAATGCAATATAAAATTATGGTGGTATTTTTGCTTGTCTGAAAATATTCCAGGCAGTTCTGCGTACGTGAGTAGTACTTGTCTTGAACATGTCGGTGTAATTATACAGGTTCTGATGTTGTGTGGTTATCATATTCAGCAGTCATCCTGTATTCTTGCAGAAGTCCTGAACTTTCTTTCATCCTTCTCCATCTGTTGCAGTGCCCGGACTCGCCTCTGTGGAAATGGTGGGTCAGGTTCTCAGGGCTTCTCTTGGGTGAAGCTCCTCCAGGTCCCAGTGGGACTGCCTATAGAGAGGCTGGTGGAGGCCAGGAGGAGATGTCCTAACGCGATAGCAGAAAGCTGGGGCAGCTCTCTTCAGTTACGATGTCTTGAAACCTGGGGGAATGACGCATAACAGCTTCTTGCGCTGCCAGCAGAGGCTAAGGAGAAACTCCCTCACTTGAGAGTGGCAGATGCCATCCTGTCCTCTCCAGCCTGGTAACTCCAAGGCAGCAGCTTTCACAGCCAGCAGGACCATCACTGTAAGCTCGCTCTGGTGGAAAGCTGCCTGGACATGGAGGTTGGACTTAGAAGATGGGAAGCTGCAAAGGCTAAGCAATGTGCCCTGGCATTTGCTGGTGGTCTTGGGGCCTGGTGTTGGTGCATGGGCTCCTTCAAACCCGTGTGTCTGAGGAGGAAGACCTTGCTTGCATCTCTTATCAAGCAAGCTACTTTGTGAGGGTCTTGCTTGTTGAATGTGGTGGAGCTGACGACAGATCCCTGGCCTAGTTTTAGAAAGGTGTAAAGGAAGGAGAGAGGGGAAAATCAACTCGTACTGTAAGATAAAGCAATACCCTGGTGTGGTGTCAGTGAGCTGGCACTGCTTGATCCTGCGGCCTCCCACCTGCCGAAGCTGAGCTGTGCCAGGGAACAGCAGGGCTGGTGGGGTGGGAAGAGAGAAGTGTCTCATGAGAAAGTGGCCCATCCCCAAGTTTTCCCTGCTGAAAGCCCTGGATCCCTGTCACCTGCGGGCTACAGCCACCACAGTGCACTGCAGGAGCTGCTGCCGCCGGCCATGACCCCGCACCACTCGCACAGGATAGCTTTTGTACCAAGCCTTGCAGCATCGTACCTGCTCCACCTGTCCCTGGGCCAGTGCTGAGAAACTATTTTATTTTTTGTCTTTTTGGTGCCCTGTTTTTGGGAAGCACTAGTCAGTTGTCCCTTTTCTTCTGTTCCCTACGTGGCTGCCATTCCCTTCACTCCATCACCTGCAGCTTCCCCTTCTTTCTTCTCCCCAGCTTGGCTGCTGCTTCTTCTTGCCCTTCCCAGAGAGAAGATATTCTTAGGCAAGGGTCAAATGCTCAGGGTTCTTGAGGAAAGTAGCTCAGGGTTTTGAGACCGAAATAGCACAGCTGCTTTTTGTTGCCTGCTGGGAGGAATTGCTAGCCTGTATCCTCTCCCCTGACTTCTCCGGGCTCTTGTGGAGGTATTTGACTCTGCTTAAACATCTGCAGGCTTGAAGGAGCTTTGAGGAGCAGAAGTGAGCTGGTTCTGTTTTCCCATGGCTTTAATCTGTTTAGCATGCCTCACAAAAGCAACACATCTGAATAAAAATAAATACAAACTTACGTTAAGGTTTGATTTCTGCGGTTGAGATTGTTCAGTATGACAATAACCATTGGATTGGAAATGATGTCTTTGTGGCAGCAGCTTCATTGTCACCACGTGCAGGGTTCTGAGTTGCTGTTCTGGTGTCACGCTCTTCAGGCTATGGTTCTTCCAGCCGCAGAGAAAAATCACATGAGGCACAGCATCCCCTCTAGTGGAAGAGCAGTTTTAACTGGTTTCACGTATATCCTTGTTATGTTATTTTTAGCTACCAAGATTAATGCTGTAGGGGGATAATTACAACGTAGTGGTATGAACATAGAACAAAGCCTCGTTAGTTTTAACCCATGTTCGGACATGCAGCCCCTGCCTCTCGAACAAGGCATTCCCCTGGTTTGCTTCTGGTTTTCCCCCTTCGGTGCGAACACCAGCGAACATCAGGCGACTTGGAATGTTTAATGAAAAAACAGGAAAGATATTTATAAATGCTTCTAATTTTGACTGTAAATACAGGCTGGCAAGGGAGAGGAGCAGCCATGGTGAAGGAGAGTAAGAGGCTAAAAAGGCCACACCATGATCTGGAAGAGTCTCTTCCATCTCTCGCTGCAGCTCAAGAAAACATAAAAGGGCAATGTAATTGGGACACTGTTGAATTATGTATAATATTGGCACGGAGTTCTCTGTTTAGTTTCATTTTGGTAATGCTTTCTTTCTTGCCAACAGAATAGTGTCTGTAAATAAGCTGCCTCCTCATTTACTTGCATGGCCTGATTATATACAATTATCTCTTGACTGTTATGACTTTTTAAATTAATATTGAGCTCAGCCTGGTAGGTATTCTAGGATTGCATCTGATATACTTCACTGCTTTAACTGACCACATCAACGCATATCCTTCCACCCCAAAAATGGGAAAAGCCATTCTGCTGACAGCTTCATTGCCTTTCTTCAGTTTTCTTACCACTGGAATAGCTTGTCGCCATAAGAATGGCCTCTGACATAGTTTTAAATAGACTGTACCTTTTTAATAGAGGTAAAATTGAGCACTGGTAAAGTAAATTAGGAACACAGTACTTCTAGAGCTTTTACATCTCAAAGTTGACCTGGAAACTGTAATAACAAACCTGGACAGAAGGTTTGTGTCCAGCTTCAGATCCAAATTTTTTTGCCTACTTTGCAGCTTACATCCTTTGCTGTGTGTCCGCATCTTCGTTAACTGGAGGGAACTTCTGTTCCATATCTCAGTTCTGTGTCTCTGAGGCACTGCTATCTTTATTGCTTAAGCAATGGAACATAAGTTTCTCTCCTGACAGAGGCAGAATTGCCCTCTATAAATGCAGTGATCTAACCATGATATGATAGCCTAATATATGCATTCATAAGCCCAGACAAGCATCAAAGATTGAAATTCAGATTTCAGGGCACAGAAATCTACAGCAAATAGTTTTACTTGGACAAAGAAGCAACTATTGACAACCTAATGTAAACTGCAGTTAATGAACCTGAAATTTCAGTCTTAAGTATTTGAAAAAGATTGTCTTCAACATATAGAAAAATAAAGATCAGTGTGGTGCTTTCTTGTAAAGCCTGTAGAGTATGGCCCTGCAGCAGTAAGAAAAACTGACAATCACATCTTATGTGATGTCTGAAGGAGGTAAAGAAATCAGAAAGAACACAGTTCTCAGGTGTTTTGGTGTCTGTGTAGGGCAGCATGGCATACTGATGAAAACCTACCAACTCCAACACAAAACCTGCCTGTTCATCCTGGACTATAGTAATAAGCCTAACACGAGATTCATTAACTTCCTAAAGAAAATGCTACTTCTATCCATGTTGAGTTGAATTTTGCTGGATGATTTAGGATAAAAATTAATCCTGAAATGCATTGAAGGAGATCTGCACCCTTGCCAAAACTGGCACAATGCTCCAGTATGTCAAAGATTGATTTAGCCCCCAAAGGTTCCCTAATTTTTCATCAAATTTCTTTCTTACTGTCTTTGCTAGAAATTATGGTGATATAATCTTTTTCTGTTAAGTCCTAGCTCTGTGTTGTCTTGCAACGTGCTCTTGGAAAAGAGGGTATATTCATTTTGGGGTAGGAAGGCTGAACGATGTGAAAGAGCATGTACTAGCTAACCTGGATGTGCTACTCTTTTTTTTTTTTTTAATTTTATTTTTAAGGGACAAAATCTGAAAGTCTTGCTTATTTTCTGTGCTGTAGCAGAAGGCATTTGGGACATCTCAAAAAAAAAGACATAATTAGGATTAAGGGGATAGCTACAAAAGCTGGGTAATAGGAAACAGGACTTAATGGAGATAGCTACTTGAATGTGGACTAATCTTTCATGGAAAAAGAGATATCATCCAAACTAAATAGCAGAAAGCTCTTCCAAACCCATGTGGAGGAAATTGTTTTCCGCTGATGGGAGGAAGAGGGAGGCACAGATGATCTAAAACATCCTTTGTATCTCAGATTTCTGTGATTATTTTTTTTTTTTAGCTTTTTGTCAAAGCTGCAATTTCAGAGTTACTAAAGAAAGGGATGAAGGATTTACATTCAGACCTGAGGCTTGTTATACGACTATGGCGTGCCATAATTGTTTCCCTCGGTGCAGGGGTGTAATTTGTCACAGGCATCCTCGCTGTGCACGGGCAGGTAGGAGACCCTGAGCAGCAGGCTCTGGTTGTCCTCCTGCAGAGCCGCCATGCCCTTCCCCTCCAAGCAGTGATGGGGATCAGCGCCGCGTCCCAGACCGTGGCTGGTCTCCCCCCACGGGGGTTTCCCATGATGGGGAGCAGAGCAGCACCGTCCTTCTTGGCGGCTGTCACTGGGTGGGAGAGCGTATATGAAACCGAGCGCAGCATAGCTCCCGCTTCTTTGATGTGCTGCTGGGCCGCTTTGTGCGGTGCAATCTTCTGGTCCCCTCCTTTGTGGCACCTAAACTCTGATTAAAGCCTCAATGAGTGTCCCTCAGCTAGGCAACGGGGGAACCGCGCCTGGAATCCGCTCCGTTCATTGATAAAACCCAAGCCTGAAAGAACGACGATGCCTTTGTGCGAGTGCACGCTGGCCTCTGCGACGGGCTGGCCGACGCCAAATTCTGCCGCCCGAGCCCTCTGTCGCTTAATCCAAGCCGCTGGGAAGTTGTCTCTTGGGACCCGCTCGGAGGTTTTAAATCTCTTGTGTTAATATAATGTATCAGCGCGAAATGTTGCCTGAACTCAGGGGCCCTGACAACTTTTCGGTAGAACTCTGAGCATTTGGAAGCAGAAATGTAGCAAAGACCTGCTGCATGAGGAGGTGAAACAGCATTTTGTAGGCTGCTTTGAAAGATAAACCAAGAAAAAAGTAGTGTTTTGGGGTTTTTTTTCTTTTTTTTTCTCCCCCAAACACAAATGTGAAACAACAGCTATGTCCTGGTAGCCAAACAATAAATAAACTGTGTGTGAGGTACATTTTTCTTTGCCTACCGGCCTGAGAGCAAATATTGCATCTCGAATAAATGGGTGAAATTCCATTGAGTTAGCGGACTGGCACTGGCTTGAGGGAGTGCTCTCCCCACTCTAATTATTATTTCTTGTAGAAGTCCCAGTCATGCTCTGAGGCTGTGAATGAATGGAATTTTTCTTCTAAAGCAGATAATCCAACTGCTTGGCTGTGAATGGGGAATGGCATGTCTTTCAAATTACCACACAAACTCTGAGCACATGATAATTTTCTGAGATTCACAAATGGAACTGTTAAATTAGTTTGTGATTTGAAATGAATTTTAAATTTTGCTCATTTGAGGATTCTCTGGCAGCTTCTTTTTCATGGGCTAAGCAGAAAAATAATGCAGAGTTTGCATCTTCTTTTTTTCTTCCTTTTTTTTTCTTTTTTTTTTCCTCTGTAGTGCCTGAATACATGGTTCTTTGTTTGACCTTCAGCCTCCTGATGCTGATGGATAGAGGCTTGAGAAGTTTTCCTTGTAGCCATTTTTTTGTTGTTGTAGATATGCTGCTTAGAGTAGATATCCTCATGCTGGAAGAGAGGAGGAAAACTTCAGTTCCCCAAAGGTTAGCCAAACTAAAAAAAGACAGAGAAGGAAAAAGAGGAGGGGAAACTTATGCTCACTTTTTGGCTATCTCAGGATGCCAACCATGATGCAGCCATCAGTTGGCCATCCTTTCTTCTTGATGTATATATTGTGTTTTTCACCTAAGCAGGCTCTGCTACCTGAAGCAGGCTTGTCGCAACAAGGAGCCTGAGTTATTTCTGCAAGCTGGAAAGTGCTAAAAAGTAAATAATTTTCACTGATAAATTGTCAGTTTGTTTTATTTATTTATTCTTTTAAGCTCTGCATTTGGGTACATGTTTAATAAATATATGTGTGTTTTTAAATTGTAAGAAACTCCATCTGGATGGTGGGGAAGTCACAGATCCCACTCTTGCACCTTTCTGTATTATCTGTGTGAGAGCTTACACAGCACTACGTCTTTTGCAAAATGGGGTATTAGTCTCCTAAATGATTTATGCTACTTCTGCAGTTTTTGCTCCTAGGCTTCGATGATCATCAAGTGTTGCCAGCTTTCACGGACATAGGGTTAAATTTGATAGTGAACCCATGTATAAAGAATGGTTTATTAATTGTAATGTGGATTGGGTTTGTTTTGCCTGATGTTGGCCATCTCTAGACTGGGCCTTTGGTGATACGTGTTCCCTCTGTGCTCAGGGGAGGGAGATGGGCTCTCCCAGAGTATGTCTTGTCCTGTCTTAAAATGGGTCCTTATTCTCTCAATGTGTCTTTCCTTCCTCTTCATGGAAAAGTGAGAAGAAGTGACCTGGCAGGTAGTTTTTGATGGCGTAAGTTAGGTGGGATGGATTTCATCCTCAATTAATATTGATAGGTTGCTGTCTTTGTCTTTTCGAGGGAATCAAAAATCCTTGACAAACACTATCTGATCGAGACTTGGTCTACCTCCTCCCCAACACATACACAAGGTAAACCTGTGTTATGCAAGAGAGCGCTAAAGTTAAATGAAAGCACACACGCCTATTCGGGAACATTTGAGTGGTGCCTAAAACAAGGTTTTCGATGTCATGTTGTAATGGCTCGAATATGGTCTCTTCTGTGCTATTTGACTTGGGGGAAAAACACCTCATTTGCTTTAGTAGGAGTATGAAAGGGTGGAATGATGCTGGCAAGAGCATAGGAAACGAGAGAGAAGATGGGTGTGTTTATAAAACCTTTTAATTGATTTTAATGTGTTGCTTTTAATGGAAGCATTTAAAAGCCTTTTAGTAAATAATCTCCTCAGTACAGACATTTATTTGGAGAAGAGACATCTCCATGAGAGATTTTTAAATGACAGCGCTTCACGCTATAGGTAAATCAAGTAAATGGTGTTTTAAATACCCATCGATTTCCTTCTCCCAGCCCCTGTACTTCTGCTATATTTCATTCTGCCGTGCTGTGTGATAATGCCGAGCTGTTGTACAGCTAATACAATCTTACCACTCTGAACCCCATGTTTTGCCTCATACTTGGAGACAGCATTGGAAAGGTCCCCATCTGGATAACACCAGGGCAGTTCTGCAGCATTTGTGCTGATGAGCGAATAGTTGTGGAAAGCTGTCAAACCTAATCCTTGTTGCTAATATGTAATGTGTTCCTTCAGCTTTAATATCTATCAATTTTGGGTAATTTTAGGTGAGTGTCTGTGTTATGGAAAAGCAGCAGTGAGTATACTAGACTTACATCATTTAATAATTCTTATAACTTTAATGAAGGCTTCATATCAGCAGAGCCCTTTGGAGCTTTCACTGAAACCTTAACACTGAGTAGGTGTGGAGGCATAAGGACACCATCTACTTGTTTTATGAAAACTTGCTCTAATTTGGCCTAGCGTTACACTTCTAAAAAAACACAAATCACATACAGATGTCCTGTAATACAGCTTGTGTTTGACAACATGCCAGACTTCAAGTGTTCCTCTAACACGATACAGATATACCTCCTACTTCAATCATGTAACTCTGCCATGGAGCCACCCAACAGGACACAAGGAGTGTCTTCCTCCTCCTGCTTTTGCTTTCCACTGTTAAAATAATTGTTGATGTTGGGGAAGAGGTAGTACTGAGCATGGACAGCCCCTCGTAACCCTTAGATACCATATTGCAAATTGTCTTCACCATCAATATGATATTAATGTATCATCATCACGTTGATGTGGATGTGCTGTTTGATAGATGCCTGGCATCTAACCATTGAGATAGTGGTCTTCCTAGGAAATATTTCCCATTCTCAAGGCCCATTTAGTTCAGGCAGAGCATGGGTCACTTTAAGGATCAAGCCTTTAAAATAAAGTGTTTTGTGAGTGTCATCTGGAACCCTCAGAAATGTGTTTCCTACCAAGAGTTTCAGAGCTCTTGTAAATATGCTTCTGTCTTCAGGAACAAGACCTGAGTTTGGGAAATCTAACTTGGAACTGTGGTACCATAAATGTCAGCATCAGAGTCAGAAAAGGAAAATACATTCAGATTTCCCATGGACACTAAAAGGTGGGCTTTTTTTAATGATGATGATGAAGATAAAAATTTTCCATAGTGTGACAGTACCATCCTCTGGCCTGCTAATGTAAAGTCTGGTATCTTGCAAATATGCAGAAAATTTGCATAAAGAAGATGGTTGCTGTACAAAATGGCTAGATAAAATTAATTCAGCTTCTAGAAAAATAAGGCACATATCTTTACTTCAGTGACTTTGCAATAATTACCCTCAGCTACTGCCTGCTAAATCTTGGTTAAATCTTAATTGACATACTCAATTATAAAACTATAAATTTGGGAAAGGAAAGACCTCCCTTGTCTTTAGCTGCAGTAACATAGCTAATTCTAATACGGGTTTGTTATCTCACGAAATACATTTAGCAAAAGATTTTTCTAATAGTTTTTAATGTCCCTACAAGAAAAAAATATGCACAATCTCTGAAGAATATAAAACGTACAATCGATAAGTCAAGTTAATCAAATTAATTCTGTCAGTCAGTAGAGGGGAGGTGGGGTCTCCTGCTCTCTGACACTGTAGTGGCTGCAAATGTTGATAGCTAAAGAAAAAATACTGAGACTGTCTGTGCAAAACCTGAGATACGGGCTGGGAACAATTCTCCTTTTAGATCTAGAGAAATCTTGAGTTCTGTGGGCTCTTTTTATATCCCAGTACAAGTTTTCCAGTTTTACAAATGGTATTTTCTTTAGTCTTTGACTTAAAAAAAACAAAATAAAAAAACAACCAACCACAAAACCAACAATGCTAAAAAACTAAACGTTAAATTTAGTGAACAAGTTTAAAGCCTCATTTAAAATTTTGCCCAGTGGTCCTGTAAAATATAGTTGTTATCATATCCACCAGAATATTTAAAGCAGCAGCTTCTATCTTTATCAAAACTGAATACTATTTAGGCTCCAAAGAGGCTCGCTGATACCAACAGCTTTGGAACATTCCCTTGGTTTGGCTGCTTCTCTAATATGGGGTCTTTGTTGCATGTTTTGAGGAAAGAAGTGTAACAGATCAGACCATTTCTGTGTTGTCTAAGTATCCTAAGTAAAAAGCTGTGATTTTCAAGAAAGAGCACTGTAACTCGGTCCACTTGTTGGCTCTTGTCCACTGAATACAGATCATATGATGTAAAGTTTACTGAAAAGAAAGTTGTCATATATTAAAAGACATTTTGCTGAAGGGAATAACTAGTGAACTATAGACACCTGCATGTACTCAGTAAATGACTAAAGGTATCTCTGTGTGCCTGCATACAAGTTTTGAGTACTGTAAAGATCACAAAGCAAGCCTAAATAATCCAGTGTATCATTTTGGGATCAGCGTTCCCCAGAGGAGGTTTTACAAGCTGAAACTGGCTGCTGCTCCCATCTGCACTCCACGTGCACGTGTTCTGAAGTGCGTCCTCCAGCCTCGTCTGTCCAAGTGGCGACCAGATGTGGCTTTGAACTTCCCCCCTGCTCTTCACGTCTTTTGGTTTTGGCACTTGTGAATCAACAGGTGGGTGAAAGTTTGGGAGTCCTGTGCTGCCGGGCATCGGTGCTGGTGCATGAGGTCATATTCCTGCAAAGAAAGTATCATCTCCAGTGCTTTTCAGGAGAGCCGTTGGTGCCTGGTACCTATAGTGGGAGCAGGAGTTTGATGCTGTGATGTGAGCAGGTGTGCTCTGGTACAGATAGAGCAAACCAGGGGGTGAGCACCTGTGAAACTGTTGTGGGCAGCATCCCGAGCGAAAAGCAGTAAAATAACTGAGTGGCCAGAGCCTCTGATATGAGGGCTGTGGGTTATATTGGATTCTGAATCTGATTTATACTTGTGAATTAAAATAACTTTGCTACAGCTGCTTTAGTTGTTTGGGATTTTTTTGGTTTTGTTTTTGGGTTTGTTTTTTTTTTAAATAAAAAAACAGGGCTACATAGGAGAACAGAGATTCTTTTTACTGTAGTTGGCATCACCCTTTTTTTTTACTGTTTTCTACGTGATTTTCCACAACAACCAGAGTGGTAGTTTCCAGCTGACTTTCACGTGAACTGGACAGAAGCAGGAAGAAATTCTGTTTCTGGCATTTATAGCTGATTTCTTGGCATGGGAAAATGAGAGAGCGTGCAGACCATGAACACAGGCAGTATTTCTTGAGATGAATTTGAACAGCATCCACTGATGAAGTGGAAAAATGAGCTTTTCTGTTCCAAAGGTTTAATATTTTCTAGGGCAAGACAGGAAGTGTTCTCTTCCAGAGGGAAAGGAAACTGGAGGGAGGCTGACAAAGTGATATGCATGCTGACAGAGGAATAAAAGGCAAATAATACTCCTAAGAAATATTATACACCCAAAAGTATATCTTTGTGGAATTTTTAGTGGTAGAAGTGATTTGCTGTGATTCTGATGCTATTAAAATGCAATAGGTGACGATGTCAAAACCAGCTGTAAGCTGAAAGGACAATTACGTCTTCCTTTGGTTGTTTCTTCCTATGTTTATTTTTGTGTTTTGTACCAGAGAAGGTAGACTTTGAGCTTTTTAAGCAACGACCATGCGCGCAGGAAGCATTTGCCATATTGCAGTAGCTATCAGTAATAAATACAGTCTTGCTAGAAACCTTTATGAACTGGATGGTTTTTTGCCTTTGCAGTATCCTCCTACTACTCCTTCCTTCTGCAAGATCCCCAAAGCTGAGCTTCAGTGTGGCCAGAATAATGCCGAGTGCTGCTGCGTAGCAGTAAAGTTACCTGGGTGCTGAGGTTGCTTGGTCTGTAGCTAGCACAGGTCTTCGAGCTGCTATGGATCCTGAGGCATTGGGATAATCAGCCCGCGCCAATGGGGAACAGTGATTTATTCTGGCTGATACCTTTTCTGAATAGTTGGCCTTTTCATAAAAAAAAAATATCTGTTTGCCTAGATGTGCAGCAGCATTGGCTCCCCGGGTTAGTAGCTAATTATAAAATGCCCTGCAGTTTTCTTTCAAAGCAAGATGAATTTAAAAGGGCTTTTATATGTCTTACGTTTTGTGCGAGGTAAGAGTTTAAAGCGCTCTCAGCTTCAGGAGCACCTGAAGACCCTCGTGGCGGAGGTGGCACAGCCGGTGCTGTGGGGCAGGCAGCTGGGAAGGGGCGCAGGTCCCATCACCCAGCTAAGCAGCCTGGGGCAGGGCCTCTGAGTCGGTGTCTTGTTTTTTCTTGTGCTTTTCAGGTTATTTATTGTGACCGTAACGCTACAGGGATAAGCAGCAGTCTTCTCCTTAGCTTCAGTGTGGTTTGGACCAGGTTGCAGTGTGACTTGCTTTTCCAGTGGTGACTGCAGTGTAGGAAGAAGTGATTCTGCACCCAGGGTCCAGCCAGGACAAGTTGCAAGTGCTGGATGTCCCTTTGTGAGGGTGCTAATAAGTAAGACTGGACCAGCCACTTAGGGTCTTAATTTGTCAGAGAGAAACCCTCCTGCTGAGAGAGAAGCTGGTCCAGCAGTCAGTGAGGACAACGTCTTCCTTGGTGGGTCCTCGCTGCTCAGCAGTTGGGTAAGGCAACATGGGGCATCATATTCAGTCTCTGATTCTCTTCCAAGTGCTGTACCTTTTGGCTCTCTTGTGAACTCCCAGTCTTGATCTACTTTCAGGGTGCTCTTTTCCTACCTTTGTGCCTGGCTTTCTACCTCTCCTAGGTACTCTGGTCCTTACTAGCATGCTTCTTGACTGCCTCACTTCATGCTTGCTTTCACACTTCTCTCCTTTCAATTAATGAATATCTCATAATCCTGTTACTCTCAGACTCCTACACATGTCTCTCTTTGCTTTACCAAAACCAAGCTGTTTTAAGAAGAATAATAATTTCTAAACAAAAACCAATGAACAATCAGTCTTTTGCATCTTTCATGATGCAGGTTTCCCATAACTGCGGGGCGTTTAAAATGCACACAGAGGTATTCTAAACTACACGTTCTGCATTTGAAGCATGTAGTTTATATCACCGCAGGTGAGAACAAACATTCATCTTTTCATTTATCTGGCTGATAAATATAATCCCTGTCCATCTGGGAGCATTCAGAGGCCAGCAGCAGCAGCTAGATCTGTCTCCCAGCCTGTGCTCCTCTGTTGTATTAAGGGAAGACTGATTATACTTTTAATCATTGATAGGAAGTATGGTTACTCAAGATTTTATTGTTTGCAATTTATAGGTTTGATGGAGAGGTTTCTGGAGGAGGGTCTCTCCATATACATGTACAACTTCACTGAAGTTCTCTTTTGAGAGTGCTCACACACAGAAAATTCACACCCTTTTCTCTGTCACCATAGGGAGGAAGATGAAACCAAGTTAATATTGCTGGATGCAGCTCAAGGGCAAGAGGCATCTCAGAGTTACTACTCAAGCTGGGTTTTGGCCAGGACACCAAACCCAAAACGATACTGTTTCTTTAATGTTCATAGGTAATCGGGAGATTTTGTATTTGCATTTTATCTTAGAGGCGGATGTTGGAAATAGGTGTAGCCGCTGTCACACAACCCAGCTTGAAAGAATACTTGCATTTCCAGCCAGTAAGGCATTTATGCAGCTGGAGGCTTTGCCTATACCTTTTTTAAAAAAAACCCACATCTGTCAACAGAATATGAAAAGATTTCAGTTTCTTTAATCCCAGAACTATCTTAAAGCATGCTTTAGGGAATATCTAGTAAAAATAATTGAGTTTCCCCCCCCCTAAATACACACTAAACGGTTGCACAAACCACAATGCAAACCTGGTTTACTTTGATACAAGTTGCTTGTGAACCTCTTGCATTATTTTAACCCAGAGGTGAAAATGGTATATTAAGTATGTATTCCTATGGTGTTTCCTTTGGTTTGACCTTTTCTTTTACTACCAAAATGTTTCATCGATGTATATTTCAAATGCATGTCAACTTTCTGTCAAAGGCTGTGGTGAGAAGGGGAAGCAATAGATTTTGCAGGAGTACGTATTTATACATCTTACATCTTGCAGTTATGGGAATTTCTTGTATATCCTATATTTTACTTTTTCTTCTTGTATATTATAGTCTTATTTGGATGACAAAAAGCTGGAGAAATGTAGTGCATGTATATATACACACATACATATATATATGTATATATGAGAGAGTGAGAGACATAAAAGTCAGTATTCAATGGAGATCTGATTTTTAGCTCCTCTTTGCAGTGGAGTCATCTTTTTACAGACTGACCTTTGCATTGCCTTGGCTTTAAAAACAGTAAGAACAGTTCTACATTAGATCAATCCTCAAGTTTTCAAATAAACTTTTTCAAGCCATCAATATCTTTGTCTTCTTCCCCCCCCCATGTAGTAGAGGTACAGTTTATTCTTCAGAAAGCAGCTAGTTCTCAAACAGTCTGAAAACTTGACTTGTCTTTGCTTTTCTTTTGCAAAGTCTTACTGACTCGCAGTCTTGAGTGCTGATCTATTTATAATTTTATTTTCATCTGCAAGGTAAAATTCTTCCATAACATAACATGTAACTGCAAATTAGCTTTTCTGTGACATAAATTTGCCTTGTTATGAGGTTATCTTTTTGGAAATTTTAAGCCTGGCTATGACTAAATGAAATTAATACATCAAAAGCCTTGATTTGGTGGGGAATAGGGTATTTCCCAGCTTCTTTATGTAACCTGAGAAACGACATTATGAACTACTTAAAGGATAAGTACTACAGCAGCATATATGCATTTTGGGTTTGTCTATATTTCATTTTATTGCTTGTTTTTAATATGCTGTAATACCAATGCCTAATTCTGTAACTACTAAAAAGAAAAAAACAACAAAGGGATGAATTTGCTGTTCTATAGCAAAGCAAAATCCTACACGTCTGGGTCTGAGGAGTACATAGCAACCCTGTCATAATAAGGGACTAGTCCATTTACTTCTAGAAATGCAGATAAATCTTTCATGTTGGCACTACATTTGCATAAGAATCCCAGGCCGTAAGCTGTCCTTCAGCTCCCCACCACGCTCTTCCAGTGAATGCCCGTACTGTTTGAACTCAGCTCTGCTCCTTCATCTCGAGCTGTGTTTGCCGTAACTAGCGCAGAGTATGACAAGGAAAAAACAAGAAGATAAAGGTTATTTTTAACAGGCAGAGCTTCCACCGAGTTGGGGCTGTGTGATGGGGAGAGGCCGCGCGTACGCTGGAGTGGCTGTGGAGGTGTGGTTTGGGTGGGGGCTGAGACCTCTGCCCGTGATGGGGACCTGGCACTGTTCCCCTTTGGCGTGATGTCTTCTCATGCTCGTTCCTGCCCTCACCAGGGTGGCGTATTTGGTAGGGTGCACAGTGGGTATTCCTGGTTGATTCTAAGCTTAAGCCAAAATGTACGATTTCTGAAAATATGGCTGGAGAAAGGGGGATGTTGTTTGCCTTAAGAAATTCTCACGATTTTTTGGGGGTTTTTTTTGGGGGGGGGGGCGGAAGGGAGAAGCTCCTTTTTTGATTTTGTTTAAAACCAGTGTTACCACCAGAGTTTGAATATAAAACCTGAACTGCCAGGGAGGAGGTACAGTGTGTGCCATCTGTCAATCTCTCACACTTAGGAATTTGGTGTAATTACATGGCATTGAGAAATTGCAGTTAGCATATTCTCAGCAGAGTCTTTTTGGATTATGTTTATACTGGCTGTGCTTCAGTCATGGGCTGACCAGGAGTCATCCAGTGGTTACAGCTGTGGCTTACGTGGGCTGTCTTGGGGATTTATGCACCTGAATGGAGGACCGAGGACCTGTCTTCCTTCTACAACCTCCATTAGGACTCACTGTGGGCTTAGGCTGTGTAGAGAGGACATGATTTAGAAGACCAGAAGAAACTGGTGTTTTTGGAGGATGAGGGCAAGACTGAAACAAACTATGCTGCTCAGGGGTGATAATTTGTTGGGAAGATTGTATGAAAATGAGAAATCAGAGTTATGGGGTAGTGGGAAAGGACAGAGATCCAGCAGCAGGTAGGAGGAGATGGACTGGGCACAGGGCAAAGGTAAGAGTATAGAAGAAGTCATGCTTGCTGGGTGTGGACAGAAGGACACATTGCCAAGGCAGTACTGTCATCCAGGTCTGGAAAAGGATGTGGTTTTCCTGGGTCTCACCGCTGCTGAGCTTCCAAGTAACTTGAAATCTCATGGCAGAGAGGGCTTTCTCTTTCCAGTGCTGGTCCACCACAAGAATGGCAACCTATGACTAACTTCAGTTACTTCATCAGCCCAGGTGGCAGATCAGTAAGTTCCCACTGAGCTAGTGAACCATAGCTGCATAGCAGGATGCCCAGTGAGGACATTTCTGGGTTTGCAATATGTTACTGGAAATCTAAATGATTAAATGCAAACACTCACATGGGGAGGGTACTGTTAAGGTTACACGTGAAGCATACCTCAGTTGCCAGAAGGACTGACCTGTATGTATCCCAGTAGAGCTTCCGATCGTACAATTGTGTGCTGCAAACACCCTGTCAGTAAGCAGGACTTGCTCAGGACCTCATCGGGGTACCACATACAGCTTTACTGCTGCTGCTGCTGCCTCTCCGACCCAGTCTCAGTATCGGAAGCTGGAAAACATGCAGTAACTAAGGGAATTGCAGGATGGCAGAGGAGTGTTTCAGCAGTTCGGGATGTCAAAGGCTGCTTTGAAGGATGAGTCGTGCAGGATTCAAAGTGATAAGCATTCAAGTGCTTATGGATTTAGTGTTTTGGCTAGTAATGCTAAATACAGAGTCGGGGTGGACATCTGTTAAGCTGTTACAACTTGCTGCTTACAGGCTAAACTGCTTCTTAAGAATCAGCCCAGAGTGAACATTAAAAAAAAAAGGAAAAAATGCCTTCAAGCCATGGAAAGTTAGCTTAGGCAATCAATAATGAAGCGTCTTTGAAGTTTCTAAAACCGTGGAGGTTAAGTTCCTAATGGAAGGGAATTTCTGTGCCGTTTGTGGCATTACCTGGTATTGAAAGATAATGAGAGAACTTTTTATCCTTTGATCAAATTTTAATATTACTGCGAGTAGGCATGTAAGCCTGTTATACTGCCAGGTCTCCTAAACCTCTCTGGGCAACCTATTCCAGTGTTTGACCACTCTTGCAGTAAAAAAGTTTTCTTGTTTTCAGATGTTTCATGTGTTTCAGTAGGTGCCCACTGCCTCTTGTCCTGCCGCTGAGCACCAGTGAGAAGAGTTGGTACCACCAGCTGTAGCTGCTTCTTGGTGGGGTTGTGCTACACACACTGCAGGTTTCAGCACACTGAATTAAATAGATGTTGTTTCCCCTTTTAGTGGTGATTAAAATTCAGTCTTGTCACTTTTAACCCCCCTCCATCTTGTGCACTGCCAAGGCGTGCTTACACCATTTTGGAAGATTTATTTATCATCAAACAGATTGCAGCATTTCAAGGGCAGGTACAGAACTTCTGGAGACTACGAAGAAGCATCTGTCTGATACTCATCATGCCATCTTTTTTACTTAAGTTGCTTAATTCTTTTGGAAAAAGTATAGTAATGCTAATTTTCAGAATGGTTATTTGAAACAAGTCTTGTCTCTCACAATGTTGGGTTTTTTTTTCAGTTGAAACGATGGCTTTTTGAATTGCTTTTTAACTCAGAGTTGAAGATCGATGGTAGATGAAGGTAAAACACTTTTGTACTGATAATAACACACCTTGTTTAAGTAGTCCCTTGTTTTTTTGAGGGAATATCACTAGTTTTAAGCCAACTTTATACCCCATTTATTTATAAAAAAATTATTTGTGAACAAAATGATGTGTCGTACAGCATATCAGGATCACAACGTGGAGGCTGGTGTGCTCCAGCCTGTAAGGTGCTGGCACTACGGTCTCCCCTCCGCACAGCAGTTTATTTTGTGCCAGGCTGCCTGCGCTTAATAGGTAGCACATTCTGCCGAGCTTTGCTAGAGAGGGGCCAGCGCACTCAGCACCCTGCTGTTATCAAGCCCAAAACAAGTGTTGCATATTAGAGGGGGGAGAAAACCTATATTGTACTCTAGAAATACTACCTTTTTGCAGGTCATACTTTCTCCCTCTATTCCCTTTCAGGTCTCTCTAGTACCTGATATTATTCAGTGGTGGTAGATAAAGAGGTTTGCTGGACAAGTCCAGTGCTTTCATAGAAAAAGACATTCTGCGATTTCAGATTGCTCAAAGCTTTTTCCCTTCGCTGCACTTATTTGGTGGGGAGGGAATCTAAATGTACGAGGGCAGAAATAATTTCCCTTTTCTTTAACAATTGCACCCATGATGTCAGCTGCTGCCAGTAATGTAGAGTGATAAATTGACATTGAACTTGAACAGAATTCATGGCGTGCTGGAGACAATAAGAACCTCTGAGGAAATAATTATTTTGCTGCCAGGAGCTCATGCATCTCAAATTGGTTGGTGCGGGTACTTTAGAGTAGCCTGCCTGCCTATTGACCGGAGTTGAGAGCTGGCGCTGCCGGCTCTGTGATAGTGCAAGAATTTAGGCATTGTGGTTTGCTCATAGCATGTCAGAAAAAAGAAAAGAGAGTGACATAAGTCTGATGTTGACCACCTTTGCTTGCTTGCTTGCAGGGAGAGACAGTGAATATTGAAAACCAAGTTCAGTAATATGCTTTTTCCTGTGATTATAGGGCTTTGGTAGTCTCACAGTGGTAGTTACTGCAGACGCTTGGGTGTAGCACGGTTTCTAGCAAGTGGGAGGTCATTCACACATTGCAACACCTAGAATTTAATTTACTGTTCATGTGCTCTATCGGTTTGGGAAGGGCAGAGTTCCTCTGATCAGGTGGCCATTGTTACTGATTTGGGTCACAATAATTAATTTTCCCATGAAAGTGATTAATTAGTTTGCATTGTACACAACACTTCTGCTATTTATTTTTTTTTGGTTTTGATATGGCAGTTATAACTTAAAAGTCTGATCAGGCTCTTCTTCTCCTGCCCTCACTGAAGTCAGTTTGAAGGTTGAGAGTACTCCATGATGACCTATAATTAAGCTCTTGCTTTTCATTAGAATAAAACATAAATGACAATCTGCCACTTGTTTCCTGTTGACTTTCACTGAGAGTCAGGCTGCTTGATGCCTTTTCTGCCTTTGAATACAGAGTGAAATTACCAAAGGTCATGTTCTTGCAGAGAAGCAATCTTTCAGTGTATATTTCTCTTTTTCTTAAAAATACTAGTACCTGCAAGGGAAAAGAAGAAAAGATAACCTCCCAAAGTTTGTAGCTTTCTTATGTCTCAAGGAGATTTCTCAGCTACATTTTGACATCTTAAATCAGAATATGTTCATTTGTGTGGGTCATAAAGTTTTGGAAGGTTGTAAATTAGTGTATTTAATCCCTATCTAAATAACAAACCCAACCATTTATGAGTTTGAATTTTCATAAAATCATAGAATGCTTTGGGTTGGAAGGGAACTTTAAAGGTCATCTAGTCTAACCCCCCTGCAACGAGCAGGGACATCTTCAACTAGATCACTTTATTCTGAGCTGCTCTTGCACTTTGCATCACACAGCATGGATCCTTGGATTAATCTTTCTCTCTCTATAGCTGTGCCTCTCAGCCCCTAATTTGGGCATGTCCACGTCTTACAAACCTCCAAAATGCGGGACATGCAAAATAAAATTTTCATACATGAAAATCAACATATCATGGCATCATGCCTTCAGTAATAATAATAATTTCTAATAACAGTAGTTTTACAGGTTTTTTTCATGTGTATAATTTTCAACATTGCAATTGTCAGACATCTAGTGTAGTGTGAAACAGCAGCTTGGACAATAACGTTGATGTCATTTACTGAAATGAGGTTGAAAGCTATGTCTGAACCACCAAAGGAAGGGTTGTCTGCTCCTATGATCTCTATTACTTCAATGTTCATAGTTTTTCAGTGATGCATCTCTGGCATGTATGGTTTATTTGGTCTCATCAGTTATGCTGTTTTAGTGTTTAGGACTAATTTTTTTTTTTGTCTTATTTAAGCATGTAGCAGTATAAAATGAAGTGTAATCAATATGTTCTGTGGTGATGCTCTTGTTGTGACAACTGACGGCAGTCTCAAGTGCTGATGACAAAGAAGAGCCTCCCAGTAAGACTTGCACCAGGAAGAGGGCCATACAGTTCATCTCCAGCCTCTCTGAGGAGAGTTCTTTGCTTTGTTTGGTGCTTTCATAGAAGAGTCCTGCGTTTGGTCTCCTTCTTGCCTTCCTGCATGGCACTGAGGTCTTTAGATACAGAGGAGATGTTTCAAAGTTTGTTACCTATACCATACTAAATGGTATATGTAAATTAAAGAGCAAAATGTTAAAAACTTTTTTAAGAGTACCTCATGTGCAGTGAATTGGTTTGGCTAGCCGCTAGCGAGGCAACACGAGCTGGCTCACCTTGACTGATGTAAGGTAGAATCTGATGTTGAGACTGAAACGTGAATTAAAAGGTTCTAACGTCTGAGATACCTTCACTCAACAGAAGTGGCCCTAAATGCTCTTCTTAGGAAAGTTTTGTCCGGTCACTGGGGGGTGAAGGTTTTGATGCCACTTGTGCTGCAGGGCAGCACTTCTTCTGTGGCTAGGAAGTTTCACTGCCCTGTTTGTCCTATCTATTCTTTAAGTTTCAGCTACAGTTTGCTTAAAAATCTTAATTGCTGAAAAACTAGATGTTGCGTGCAAAAAAATAATCTTTCCTGGGGAGCTCCAGTCACTGCTGTAGCAAAAGGGCTTGTCTTCAATCAGAAATGTATGGAAATAGTTTTTCCAGACTAAATATTCTGATATAAGTATTCCAGTAAAAAAACCCCCTTTGTAGAGTCTTTCTTTACTCTGTAATGAAAGCACAGTTAGAGTTTTGGATATTAATTAATAACAGGGGGATTGATTTCAAAAAAATGACAGTATTCCAAAATAATTATTGCAGATCAGATATTCTACTAAATTGCCAAGCAAATGGCCAAGTACTAAAGCTTTCTACTGCTGTTACAAATAAAGCGATCTCTTAGTATTGCTTGAAAGTCTGTGCAACATATAGTGGCTTGATTTTTTTCTGTATAAAGCTCTGTGCAAACACCCTGGTGTGAATTCAGAATAGGAGAGTTTTAGTCACAATGGGATAATAAGGCTTGAGTATTATGTATGTAACTTGGGTTGTTTAAGTAAGCAGTAGTTATAACCACTTCTCTTTTCCTATTAGCAGTATCCCATGTAATGCCAAAGCCATAAAATGGGCCATAAAATGGAAAGGTGAAAGAGTTCCTTGTCCTATATAATTGCTAGACCTTAGCTCCTGTTCACTTACTCCCATTGTAGGAATACTTCGTCTCTGGTTCCCTGCACATATTCTTTAATGAATCACTAGCATTTATACTGAAAACAAAAAGGGAGAACACTACTCTTTAAAACTTTTCTTCTATTTTCATTTAACTAGTGCTATTTACAGAAGTAAAAAAAAATTCCAAATCTGTTAGTTTTTCCTTTTCTGCCCTGTAATAAATGTCTGGGATGCAAGGCACTAACCGCTCTGATGACAATAGGAAATTGTTTGTTAGTTGCCTGTCTCTGGTTCACTGTTCTTTAGACTGCCTGAGATTAAATTTCTCTGGAGTCTCAGTGGTGACAGCCATATAAAGAGGTTTTGCCCACTCCATTGTACTGACCCGTAATTGCGTGCTGTGCCTGCTGGGTGTCTGAGCCGGCTGGCAGCACCGAGTGCAGGATTCTTCTCATTTCGGTAGGGGAAGAGAGGGCATGTGCTAATATTCAGTTCCTTTTTCTGTATCAATAAACAACTATCGATGACACAGATAATCAAATAAAAATGTGTCCATAGGTAGTCCATGAGATATGGATATGAGATGGAAACCCTGACTGGTTTTGTGCTGTGATTGAATTCTGGCTGGTCAGAAACAGGTTTTTATACGACAAGAATCCAAGTGCTGTGATCATTATGCAGGTCATCCAGTTATGAGAGACACCCCCCTTTGACTTCTCCCAGGCTCCTTACACAGTACCTCCTTACCCGCAGCAACCCAACATCACCTCTTTCCTCACTGGAGTCAGCCTGGTCTTTTCCTTATATTTGCTTTAATTTTACTAGGGGCAGTTTTTGATCACCTATTTGCAGAAAGAGTTTGTTGAAATCAGCTCCTGCTTTGGGAGACTGCTCATGAGCAGCAGTTCTCAGTCTCTGCTTTGATGTTTAATTTCTGTAGGCCTGTGTATGTAACTGTATTTTGGAAATGCAGCACACATTGACGGTGCCATTAGGTGAAACTACCACTTTTCTTTGCACCATGTAATGCTGAATTTGAATCTCTGCAGCATCAGGCATCATTCAGCATAATAGACTTGGGTTCAGGCCTTGATGTGTCCTGACAACAAACAGAAGTAGTATAACAACCTTAAAATGGAGAATCTCAAATTTTAATAGCTACAAATTTTTACCTTGCTTTGAGTTTAGAGTGTTTGTTTTGCTAAGATTTGTTCCTTTATGATGCCGAAAAGCCATCTCCACCGTAATGCCACTTAAGTGTTCCCGCTTCCCAGTTAGGGATTTTGAAGCCCCCTTTATTGTTTTCACCTCTTCTGGGCAGAAGGTTCAGTTTGAGTTACCAGTAGAGATTGCTAACCGTCTGGAAAAGAGAAAGATAGCTGGAGATAAACCAACTGTTACGGAGCTGAAGTTTTGATGTTGACCCTTGATGTCACAGCTTTCAGTGTCAAGACCTTCATAAAATCCAGGAAAAATAGCAGCAGAAGGTAAGAGTAAGAAAAAAGAAGGTGGCCACCAAACTAACTATTATGGGAAGGGGCAGGATTAGCATTAGACTGGAACTAGTTCAGGATATTGAGTGACGAAGACTTAATCATTATAACAAACCCAAAAGTCAGTGTATTGTTTTGAACTTAGGCGATAAATCACCTAGCCAGCTGTGCATCACAAACAGGTAACGCAGACCACTTCCGCTCCTGGAGCTGTGGGCCTCCAATTTATATTATGACTGACAAGCATTAATCACTATACTTTTTTGCAGAGGCTTTGTTATCCCTGAGCTGATTCCTGGCAACTAATTTTTGCCCCAATTACTGCTTTAAGGAATGGGAGTGCAACATTTAGGTTTCATTAGGGGGGAAGTGTTATAATAGCTGAAGTTTTGTGTGGTTCTGGACAAGGTGCAGAGACCTGAAGGCATCTTGGGTAGTTGACTCTGATTTACAACGTGGAACAAGCAGGTGGCTTGTGCTGCCAATTCACAAGGTGCTACAAGCAGGTTTTGGTAGCAGGAGCTTGATGTTGTGTCTTCATGTAACCTATGTGGGTAGCGATAGTATAAAATCATTATTAGTTTTTATATATTGTGGCATAGGGAGTTTTTACTCTTATCTTCCCTTAAGTATAATGCAACTCAAATCTAAAGCAATGTTAAGCTAACAGACAGCATAGATGAATATTATCTCTGGGTCACTGTTGAGGAGATAATGAGAGTTTTACGTATATTTAAGATAGAGCAGATCAGCAGGTGGTATATCCATATCTGCCGCTGCATTGCCATGTCAGCGGTTAACAGCTGCTGTCGGTGGCTCAGACAGCATATCATCTGTAGAATATTAAGTGTTGTAGTTAATGCTGACAATCAGGGCTACAGCAGACAGATGGCTATGTTATTAAGTTGTCCACTGATTAAAACCACTTATAACAATATACATTAATGTAAGTGAGTAGGATACCTAATTCCTATTGAGATGTATGTAAATGATGGTCCGAATCCCTTATGCTGTTTTGAATGTCCTGTGATGTGCATTTTTGGCTGACATGCAAGGATTACATTTTTGGATTTTGTATAGGAGGGTAATCAATGTGCATGTAGGCTGTGTGCCACATGCAGGCAATTTATGTCTCCAGCTTCACTACAACCAATATTTCCTCTCAGGCCAATGTGTATCTTGAGCACAGCATAGTTTTCTACATTTATGTCATTATTTTGTTAAGCAAGGATTGTCTCTAGTGATATCAGTAGCAGCACTTATTAGTGACTGTTTCCTGGTCTGACTGAGGATTTATTTACTTGGAGTTAAAATAATTTTCCATGTATTCATGCCATTTCCACAGCTCCAGCCTCTTCACTGCCTTTTCAGTCAAGCCTGAGATTGTATTTTTACTTAGCTTTCTCTTGTTGTATAGACGTATTTTTAGTAGAGACCTGTTAATTGAATTTGGGTATCAAACTAGCACATGCACACGTATACGCTCATGCACAGAGTTTCTGTTAACATATGTTCCTGTAGACAGTGACATTTATTTAATTAGTCATCACAACCTGCAGAAGTCTGCTTACATTATGTTATGGCTGCGTGCCGTTTAAAAATGAGTGTGTCTTCACAATTTTACTGTGTTTCAGGTCATTGTAGTCTAGTTAAAAATTCATCTGAGAACATACACCTATGTAAACTGCCAATTTTAAAGATAAAGGATGATTGTGCATATTGTGATACATGTCTGTTTAGATATGCAGAGGTTTTAAAATTTTCAGTGATATTTATGAACATATTATCTGAATTCCCTTTTTAATATAGAGCATTACTGGACCTTAAATGCTTCAAGTATATACCCACGTCTCAAGTTGCTAAAGACAAGAGGAGCCTATTGCTTGCTAACTCAGAACTGGAGTCATGGCAAAGTCATGCTATTAGCTGGCATCCCACCTTCAAGTAAAGACCACTTGGCTATACAGCACCCTCACATTTTCCCCAACTTTTCTGTTGTGGTCTTTCTCCTCCACCCCTTCCATTTCCTGCACAGTCTGTTTGATCATGGGACTGTGGTGTTCCAACAGTAATGTTGTGGTACAAATGCAATATGATATGGACTACCTGTCTTTCCCTTTCAGTGGAATGGCAATATTGAAGGCAAAAGCTTATCCTACTGATTATTCTTCAGTTTTTCTTCCTTTTATGTGGGGTAGACTTGCAGATCTTTAAATACCTCACTACTGTTAAAAGTGTCTGGGCTGGCAAGAACCTCAGCTGAAGCACGAGTGTACTGGAACGTAAAAATCTCAAAAAGGCACTGACAGCATGTAAAGAGCTGAGTCCTGAGGTCTCCCTCCTGCTCATTCTTCCTTCCCCTGTCCTTGCATAAGGAATCTCCCCATTGTTGCAGTATTGTTTGTGGTGTGGTGTTTGTTGGGGTTTTTTTGTGGTTGTTTTTGTTGGTTTTGGGGTTTTTTTGTGGGTTTTGGTTGGTTGGTTGGTTTGGGGGGGGTTAGTTGTTTGGGTTTTTGGGGGGTTTTTGTTTGTTTTTTGTTTTGTTTTTAATAAAAGCATGGGCTGATTAAAAACTCAGAGATGTCCTCAGGATTTGAGAATTCTTGACCCAGAACTTTTCTCTTTCTCCTTCTCTGTTTCATGTAGCCTGTAAAGGCAAACTGTGGGGTTTTTGGTGGTTGTTGAATTTATTCAAGTTTAAAAGGTTTTTTAGCAATACAGAATGTTGTAGACTGACACTTGTCAGGGCAGGCCCAAAATGAGAGACAGTTTTAGGATCTGAGGGCTGCAGAAGGCAATAGCTCGAAGAGGCTGAACTCTGCCTGCTGGTGAGTTCTCTTGGTAACACAACAAGGGCAGCTGAAGACACAACATTTATGAAACATCACCTCCTTTGAATGGATACCCGTGTAACCCACACCAACTTCAAGTGAACAAGTGTTCACCAACTTGTTGAGGAGAGATGAACAAAGTTCTGAAATGTATTGTACTTGAACAAGCACTTTTAAGTGCCAACCTAGTTAAATTACAGAAATTTGCTCTAATTAATGCAGCTGTAATTAATACAGCTGCACTAGTGCTGTAATTACTATCTTTTTCAGCTATGACTTGTGGTATGGAAACAAAGCACTGTGTAGTAGAATTTTGTTTACATTGGATGCTTTGATTTAGCAGTTGTTTGAGGGTTTTTTTTAGCTGATGATAGGAAGCTCTAATAAGAAGGAATCCAAAAGCCCTTTAAGCATCTTCTTAATTTTAAACAATGTACTGGATCAATGGATCCTTCAGTGGAACCAGAGTTTCAGTGCTTTCCTCGTTGGACATAGGTTAGCTGGAGTATTTGGGCAGAGAGGCGACGTAACTGTTGCACATGACTAGGAGGTAATGACCAGAGTGAACATCTACTGCACATCTTTTACAATGCCAGGGTGGCCAGTAACTAGGTGGGGCTAACTCACCATGTAAGGTGTACATAGATTTGTGGATAAATTTGCTGGTTCTTTGCACTGTGCTATAGTTGAAGGATGTTCACTTAACGCCTGTCCTTATCCTGTTCTGCAGGATCTTTTAAGAGAATTGCAAACCAAAGTGTCCTACTGCAAACCCTGAGAGTTTCAGATGTGAACATCTGTAGTGGAGTATTTTTCTATTTATGTTCTTTGTCTTTTGCTGAGACATCTAAGCATCAGACATAGGATGCACGCAACATGTTAACTCTGTGCCAGTTGTGATAACATGGCATTATGCTCTTACTAACCTTAAAAAATAATAACAATTTTTACTTCATATATGCTGATAACTGGAGTTTTCAGGTTTGCCAGGTTCAGCGCAATTGTTAGCAGAAAAAGCATCTCCTACTGGCTTTAATTTAGAAACAGCGTATTTCAACAGGATTAGTGTCCTAGACTAATTAAGGAAAGTTTAAAGTAGTAGCCCTGTCCTGGGGGTGGTGGGGGTGGTGGTGTCCCACTGTTCCTGGCCCCTGCTGTGCCTTCAGAGCAGGGAGAAACTGCTGCTGCTTTCCCTGATCTATGTCCCTCCTAACAAAAACTCTCTGATCAACCAGCTTTCAGGCCTGAAAGCATTTTCTTCACCGGCCGCCTTGCCCTAGCACCACTTTTGCAGTGTTTGAGATATTTTTCACCCCCAAATAAAGTTTTTCTGTTTACATGTCTGTTGTTGAAGAAATTAGAAAAAATATGGTTGTGGTGGTGGTCTGATTCCTTGCTAGTACATGGGGATGCTTCTGAGTTACTGTTTTGTCTAACGTATGGATGTCAGTAGTATCTGACAGGATTTTTGTACTCTGCTGCCATAAGATTTGAAAATAAGGAACTCTTTGTCATATAACTCGACAAAAGTATTGAGATACAATTTATAATTAGCTTTTTTTTCCCTGTAGTTGCCAGTATAAGTACTCACATGGGTCACTTTTTTTAATCCAAGGAATAAATGGAATTAGAAAATTGCCACGGTTGCTCAACTTTCTTACTTGCTATAATTAAATAGTTTGTGCTGAATTTTTTTCTTCATCTTGGAGAGGATCTATCAGAGTACAGTTTAAAGTGATTTTCTGGATGTTGTACTAAAATTGCCGAAGCAGATTAAAGGATATTATAGAGACATCAGTGTAATGAAAAATTCAGTTTCTTATTTTCTAATGAATTGTTATTCATCACAGGAGTCACCTAGCATCTCCAGGTATATTCTTGCTCATTTTACATATATCTTTTAGATTCGCCTAAGGTTCTAGCTCAAAAACACAGGATTTTTTTTTTCTACACCCCCCCCCCCCAATGGCATTAGTCCATGCTTCATTTCTGGTCAGCTAACACAATAATGATGTGACTTGTTCTTCCGTAAAAACTTGAAGTGCACCGAACATCTGCACATAATGAATCCATTCATGCAAAGAAAGCTAAGTGACTTATTTATCACACTGGATCTGCGAGAATTTCTCCTCTTCTACATGCAGCTTCAGAAGTTTACTGCCACTGAGGGCTAAACTCCATGTCTTGCTCATCTAACGACCAAGGTAGAGGATAGATACTTAGAAGATATCCATCTTGATTTTTAGACTAATAGGTAAATGTTTGCATAGTCAAATGAAAGAAGGGCAAATGTTCTTTGCTATTATTACTTGCTGAATTCCTGTGACAGCCACAAAGCACTAGGTACTGCCAGTGCATCCTGGAGGACACAGCAGGTATGACTCAGGTTGAGGTGAATACACCTACCTTGAGTGTTACAGTGTGTGCTGGGTGCCTAAGCTTCCAGTCAGTGTGGTCAGTAAAGCCCAGAGAGCAATGGTTCAGCTATTTACCAGTATGGGCTCAATTCAATTGCCTAAACATAGATGTATGGTGGTATTTGAGACACGCTAGAAAATCTGGGACATCTTCATGGCTGGCTGGGTGCCATACAGGCTTGCAGGAGACCTACTCCATGCCCTTTTGGACAAGCAGCTGGGAGCTAGGAAGGGTATTCTAGTGAATATGGCTTGTATAAGTCCTATGTTTATGACAAATGTATTGTACCCTAGATGTTGACTTAAACATGAGTTCAATCACTCTCTCGGCTCCACTGATTTTATTGACTAGATCTGCATCGATTATAATGGGAGTGTAGACAACTGGTACCTCTGTGGACAGCTATGCGTAGACACCTGAATGGAAGTTTCTTATTCCCTGAACAACTTCTGTTCTATAGAGCAATCTACAGAGTGGGAAGGGTTGAGATGGATACATTTGCATTGCCACATGTGTAATATTTTAATTTATATGTGGTAGAAGAGGGTCTTGATAACAGATTTGAAGTTGAGAAGAGAGAGTAGTGGTCACTGAAATCAGTGGAAGAGGCACTTGATGGATAGAAATTAATCTTCCAGAGAGAAATAGGGCAATGTTTGGATACAGCCTCAATGTGGTGGACCCAAGAGAGTGAGAACATGGAGGAGGTTTCCTGCATACTGACTGAAGGATGTTAACCGTTAACTGACCCTGGTTACTTTTAACGTGGTGACTTCGGAGTACGAATAGATTAAAATAGAAGGACAAGAAAACAAATCCTGCTTACTCTGTCCTTGCAGGGCAAATCTTTTTAATTTTGGTGACTTCCTGGTTTGAATAGCTTCCACATAGTTCCTCACTGCTCTAGGGAAAACCTCTGTCTTGACATGACCTCTGATGCTCACCTGGCTTCCTCCTTCCTCACTGTCTGCCTCTCTCAGTTTTGCCTGTCCTGTGATCTGGAAGGTTTCCCTCAGGTTAGCACGGGCCATTGCTTTTGGGGAAGGAACATCTTCCCACCCCACTGGTGACTTCCACCCCCTGCAGCGTACCACAGCTGGGACCAGGTAGGCAGAGACCCTCCCTGTCTGCAACCTGCTTGCACAGAACAGCCTTATAACGTACTCACACAGGAAACGAAATAAATAAACCAGATGATACCATTCATCCCAGACTTAATGAGGATAAAGAAGGAAACAGAGGAAGCAACGGAGAAGTCATGGTGCCTTATAGAGAAGTGTAGCAAGAATCGTTAGACAAGACCCTGGAAATGAAGTAGCAGGAGGACAGTGGATGGTGTGAATCAGGATGTTGTGTTGAATGTGAACTGTTGAAAGTCATAAACGGGCCAAGGAGGATGGAGACAAGTTGAAACCTTGAATTTGAAGGAATTGCTGAAGACTTCAATGAGAACAAAACCAGTAGAAGGGACAGCTCTGAAATTGCTGGGACCAGGAGATGAAATGGGAGGAGTGAAACTTAGCTTTTCACTGTTGAATTTACCTTGCAAAGGATGGGAAGAAGGAGTATGAGAAGCAGCTAAGAAGGTAGATTAGGATCAAAGGTGGGGTTTTAGAGAAGGCGGGAGGTCCCAGCAGACTGGCACTTTATATGCAGCTCCTCTGAATATATTGAATCAGTGTGCTAATGCCTTCACTTAGTTGGCAGCAAAGTTACTAGATTTAGGATTGTATTTCTCTACCGCTTATTAACAAAAGCCCATTCCCACCGAGTACCAATAGCTCTTATTGAAGTCAGTGTCTCAGGGGACTAGGCCCAGAAAGGACAAGGGAAAGGCGTCTTTCTGCTCTGACAGAGCTGCCCTTGAGACAGGGATGAATAGTATAACCCTCGGCACTTTGATAAGAACTAAAGAAAGGTGGAAATTATTTTCTTCTCGCTATGTTGTTTGTTTTGTCCTTAGTTGCACTAGCCTATTAAATCTGATATGGAAGGGGAGGATTTCTCTGTCATGAAGAGTTTTGTTATTGTAGGATTTTGAACACAGGTAATTTGTTTAATTCATGTTCGTGTGCTGCACTGAAAGTGTTTGTAAACTTTTTCAAACTCCGTGGAAGGATTTTGGGCAAAGTGACAGTGAGTGGTGGTGTTATGAGAGCAAGGTTTTGGTCAAAGGAAGCAGCAAGAGTCACTTTTTGGCTATAGTGGTCTCATTACCCGCACTGCTGTAGTACAATGCACAAATGTAAAATGGAGTGCAATAAGACAGGAATAAAATCAAGATAATTTTCCGTATGGCACACTGAGAAACATTTGGTGTGCAAATGTGCCAAGAAGCTAAGCTGGCTATGGCCTAGGATTTCAGAAAAGAGCAGTGATTTCAGATGCATCGGGTTTTATGATTCATTTCAGTCTGTCCCTGTTCCTGTATCTCAAGATGGACACCGAGAGCCACCCGTCACTTTGGAACATTTAGGCATTATCCCTTGATTCTGAGTCCAGGGTCACAAAGGTTGTCTGCAGCCTGGTAATTCACAGCAGAAATAGGAAAACTGGGTCAGAAAAATGCTTAAGGGATTACCATTTCATGAGATTGAGGCATTGGTATTGTCAAATGATTTTTGATTCAAAGTTCTTTGTTTTCCTTGTCTGTGGCAGATGATTTCTGGAAAGAACGATCAATTGCAAGTTCGGGCAGCATGGGAATAAGTATCAATAACTATGGACAGTGTACTCTCTTAAGCCAGGGTGATGTGAAATCAGCCAGAATTTCTCTGTGTTTCAGCTACCCTTGGAAGGTTTTATTTCATCACCTTCGTGAGCTGAAAAACACTTGTTATATTAGAAAAGTCTGATGGAAGGGGTAACACATGGCTTGAGACTAGCAGAAGTGCTGGGGAATCGTCAGCATGGAGGTAAACACCTACGTCTGAGCTCATGTCTGGGCTCTTCCACATAGTCAGTGCAGAGAAGACATCTGTGCGTTTGATGCATTTCATGCAAAATGGGGAAGAAAAAAAAAAAAAGGATTTCATTAATTGGTCCTTAAAAGTACCTCTTTCTAGCCACTGAATTTAAAAGGTGACTTAAAATAGCGCATGTGTAGTGTTCTCTGCCTTGTCTGGCATTTAACAAGGAAACATTCCAAAATCTGGGAGCCCAAAAGAGCAGTCAAGAACATCTGCTGATGATTTTAGGCTACTTAAAAAAATGAGGGGGAAGCTTGAACTGCTCAGCTCCTTTGACTTATTCTGTATTAAAAAGCATATGCACATGTATGTTTTATACCATGATCGCAGGAAAATAACATAAACATGTGGGATGATATACAAATCTTAACAGATTTATTACAAACCAGTAATCTTGAAGCTTTCCAGAGTCTTTGCTGAAAACTGTTGGGTTCAACGTGAGCAGTGTGGAACGTTTGGAATATTATTTAACTTTTGGGTTACAATAGCACCTAGAGAGTCGAGAAAAATCTGGGCTTCATAGCACAAATACAGGCAAAACAGACCTGTCTCAAAGAATTTACAGCATACATACATTTCTCAGAAAGAATAGTAGACACTTCAGATAATAGTGTGCCACAGAAAACTGCAGGAGCTATTAGGGATATTACCAGTTAACTAGAGCACTGCAATGAAAAGTAATTTGATGAACAAATCTGATTTTGAGGAATGGATCACTTCTTTTACTGTAAAGACAGACAAAAAGAAAAGAAAAAGGGTCCTGCTCAGCCTAGCTTGGAGGATACTTCGTGGCAAAAAGTTTGAGTGGGCATAGATAAGATATAACGCTAACCATTGGGAGATTTCTCAGTATCGTTAAAAGCACCAGTGTAATTTATCTAACACATCACCGATGAGCCATGACTCGTATTTATAAGACCTGGTTTTGGATCTAGTTTAAGAGAACAACTTTTATTTGTTGTGTTTCAAGTATTTAATAAAATATAGTTTGAGAATAACACAAGAGTAATCATCCTCAGTCGAAGTCTTGTAATTACTCATGGATAATAGATTTAAGGGCACTTACAATCTTTGTGCAATTTCTGTATTATATAGGGGTCAAAGCTAGGGAAAAGTATGTCAGAAGCCACATGTAACTTGGGAATTATTCCCAGGAGACTAGGCAGTATATAGTGATGGCAGTGTAGAACGTCTCTATGCTTGGTATAATTGTTCAAGGCACTTATCAATAAATCCACACATACAAAGTCTCTTTTGTGACATTATATGTAATTCAATATTAATACAAATTTATATTTACCTATGTTAACTTGCTATCCTGAAGTAAAATATGCTATACCCTTCACAAACAGTAAAGCTCAGAGAAAGAATTTCTGTTGCATATTTATGAAGTTCTGTAGATTAAACCCAAAATTTAATGCTTCTAATTCCCACATATTATAACATCTTTGTTATACACCCCCCCCCCCCCATGCAGCAATGAAATAAGGTCTTAAAGGTAAATGGAGGTGAAGGCAAATAAATAAGTATTTGGTTAAGTTAGCTGTTTTAACGTTGGCTGCTCTGTTCACCAGCAACAAAGTCAAATTGGAGAACATGTAGTAACAAAAAATACAATCTGTTTTTGGAAGACCTTATAGGATCATAGAAATATTATATTGAACGGGACCTCTGGCAGTCTGTAGTCCAGCTACCTGCTCAAAGTCAGACTAACTTCAAAGCTGTAGCAGGTTGCTCATGGCCTTGTGCAGTTCAGATCAAAAAATCTGAAAGAGTGGAAAATCCACAACCTCTTTGGACAACCTGTTCCAGGGCTTACCATCTACAGATCTCTGCTGATTAACACAGAAGTTGCATATTCTCAATTTTCCTTTGAAACTAATCCATTACCCTCAAGAGAGAAAGTTGCTAAGGGCTTGCTTCCAAACCTTCTTTCTTCTTAGCCAGTAAATGACCCAAGGAGCATTTAGGTTAACAGTGCAGAATAACCTATGATAACTGTATTAATCCACAGGCTGTGACTTACTGCAGGCCACTTTGCAAAAAGGTTGAGGCTGCATTTTGAGCAAGGCTTCTTTGTTTGGGATGCGGGCAATATCCTCAATGGATGCAGGCTGGTGGTTGGAACATGCGACTGAAGGGAATAGTCTTGGAACTGTTAATACCCTTTGAAAATTGTTTTACTTGACAAAGCTCTTTGTAGAGGTTTGTTGATTTAGTTCCTTGGCAAGAAAAGCCCAAGTGAGGAGAGCTCATTTATGTTTTCATAAACTGCTTTTTCTTGGGAAAGTACTGATTCAACAGAGGCACAGCTTCTTGGGCAATACACGAGATTTAGCATGACTTTCCTCCAGAAAGACTTTCAAAGTGCCAGATAAGATTAGCTGGTCGAAAAAGAGGAGATCAGTGAGGAACCAGGATGTTCCTCAGCAGTGGTGGATACAGCTGTGCAAGACAAATGAGATGAATAACACTCTGGAGGTGCCTGTCTTATCCATGAGCTAGAGCAGGCTCAGATGCAGATCTGAGATGAGATTCTTAACATTTGCAGGACTGAAGTTAGAGGTGAAATTCTTCTGTTTGTCATATTTCAAAACAATTAGTTTCTATTCCTTTAATCTTTTGTGGATGTAAATTGCTTTGGAAATCTGTGTGCCAGTTTTAGGGGAATGGAAAGAAACCGTGATGTAATGAGCTTGTTAAAAATCACGTGTTGTGTAGAGTTGCCCTCCCTAGGGAGAGCACAGCTGGACTTGGTTGCACTTTTGTGCCATTCCCTCAAGTTAAATTTGCAAACTTTCTAGTAATCTGTGAGGTTTTACATATGTATGTTCTCAAAAGAGAGAGTGGCTTTTCACATAGATGACTGAGCTGGATTCCCACCTAGCACTGTTTAAATGCAATCCACAGCAAAGAGAGATTGAATATGATTTCTTAGGGATGAAGAATTGCATCACGTAACTGTGCTCTCATGAATAAAGCAACTTGGATGGATGGTTTGTGTAAAACAAAGGTCTCGGAGCCTAAACGAGCCCCAAGTGCTATTTCAAATCCATTCATGGGCTTCCATGATCCTGCTGACCTTTTAGTCCTGCCACTCCTGATGCCAAATAGGGTGAAAAGGCAGATTCGCAATGAAAATGAGATTTTTGTCTATGATTTAAGCATTTCTTACTGAAACAGACACAGCACTGAAGACACTATCTTGTGAAAAGGAAATGTTTTACATTACTATGGACTTATTTTATTACTTTCTACAGCCACGGTAGAGCTGGGCATGTGGACAACATACATGTTTTCAGATCTTCACCCTTCCATCTCCTCCAAACCTAAGATGCTGTGAGAATAGCTTCAAAGTCAAGAAGATTCAGCACTGAAACACAGAATCAATACAAAACTATTTGTTTGTGGATGTGAACACAAACATTTATTTTGCTGTTCAGTACAGAATTAGAGCAACTAATTCCTAGAGTTACATATTTTATCTAACCCAGCCTGTTCTCTCAGGAGTCTTTCTGCAAACTTTTGTGGTGCAATTATGTCCTTTTAGAAACCATTTGTTCATTAGCGCAGCAGTAATCATGGAAATAGGTCACAGCCTCTTTGGAGTTAAGCTGTTACGTCCCCACAGAGAAGGGCACTTAAATATCAATAGCGTAACCGGGAAAACTCGGCAGTTATTTCCCTGTTTTCTGCAATTCAATGAGGAGTTGTTCGATGCAGACCCCGTTGCACTCCAGATGAATGGTGGTGATTGTGAGAAAATGATCTCCTATTAATGCAAGATGTCACACTGAGAACAAAGAGTAGTTCTTACCATGATGGGATGAGCTCACTCTAATCCCCAATTTGGGAGACTTTGATGCTTGTCCAGGTGCCAATTTCTCCATATATGACATACCAGAAAAAACTTTTAAAAAATGCTGAACAGAGCAGTGTTAAACTGATTCATGGCTTCTGAATCTCAAGGTCATATTGGGTGAGATGTCATATAATTACCCTTTCACATGCTATTTCCCAGGGAACCACCTCCCCTATTAACAGTTTGAGCTTTCAGGGTGCTAAGAAAATCATCCATATGAGGTTTACCATCACAAGTAAGGAAGTGCAGACCTGTTTTTGAAATCTCCAAACTTTCAGTTTTTGCTTGCGTAAATGTCTAAAATATGTCAGTTTAATTCAAACTACCATCGCCTCCAGGTTTTCTGTACCGCAGAACTTTACATCCTCATCGCTCTAACAGCCCATCACCCCAAACCTTTTCCTTCATGATCTGATGTAGAAGGCAAACAGAGGAAGGTCTGGTGGGTGCTGTCCCAGTGTCCTGCACAAGATTGTCCTCCCTTTGTACCACGCAGAATCCTTTCTGTGGGGAAACTGTGTGTGTGCGTGTGTGCAGAAACATTTCTTGTGCTGTATACCCCACCAGAATAAAATGTTAATATTGCATGAGCAATAGGATCAAAGGTCGTTACAAATGTAAAAGAAATAGCATAAAATTAGAAGGTTATTGGGAAGACGTGGGTTTTTTTGGCGTGTGTACAAAGTCTCAAGAGAATAGAAAATGAACTCCTTGAAGAACAAAGAAATATAATATTAAAAATGCGGAATTGCCAGACTCGTGTTCTTCATGGAAAAGAAGTTTTTGTTCTGTATGCTACTTTGTAAAGGAAAAATTTCTGATTTCAACCATGAGTGTATTTTAGTGTATGTGTGCTATGATGTAAATTAGAAGCAGATCAATTAGTAAAGTAAGATAACTAGGCTGACATGCTAGAAAAATGTAACCATCAAGATAAAATCCAAAGTAGCATTCCTTATACCAAGTAGAAGTCTATAAAATTCCAGTCTAGATTTAAAAAAATAAAAGGCAGAGTCATTGGAGGTTCAGAAGCATTATATTGGAAAGATGGGACACATTTTGCATATGACAACATAAATTCAGAAGCAGAGAAATCACAGCAAAGAAATCTAGTATTTTCCTCAATTTTAAAGGCAACTTTGAGTTATGATTTGCATTTGCATTAGCTAAGGTATGTGGCTAATGAAATGCAATCATGAATCTGGCTACATCACTAATTTCTGGAATATGCTTTTGCTTACCCTAGAGACTTTTCTTTATTTTTCCTGCCTTTTATTAATTTTGGATGCAGAATCTTTGTGGGTTATCATCAGGCTTTATTTCAAGAACTTTTCTGAAGATTTTATCATTGTCACCCTTAATTAATACTGTTGGAAAGATTGTCAACAACTGTGGCTATCAGCACAATAACCAGGAAACCATGAAACTGTGCAGCATTGCTGTTCTTTGTATCTCTGGAAGAGATGCATGCCTGTTCTTCTCAGGTGGCATGGAAGGAATTGGACACCTGCCGTGGTACCAGCCCATACTTGTGATGCCTGGCAATGTAGCGATACCTCTTCAACAGCCTTGTAAAATATGAGCAAAAATTGCAGCACTCTTCTTTTAGAGCACTTCCCCCCCACCCCTCTCCTCTTCCCAGTGTGCTACAGAGCTTCAGGTCATAAACACGGGTTGCTGGCTGCCAGATCTCTTAGCAGCAGCAGGGCCTGCTGTGTTATCAGCTAATGAAATCCCTCTGATTTCATACGATGCCTGTGAGTCCCCTTCTGGGACTCTCCTCCTTCTGTTACTACCGATTCTCAAATTCAGAGTATGTCAAAAGCCTAACTGCAAGTATAGAGGGCTCTTCTAAATAATAGCGACTTAAGCAATGCTGTGAACACGTACTAATTACATTTCTATCATTCCTCAACAGTAGTCTTTTGTGTTAGTCCTAATGTGGAAGTGGTGTTATTTTAGCCCAGTGGTGTTATTTTAGTGCACTTCTGTAGAAGGTACTCATTGACTGAAGTGCTTGAAATCAACCCTTTTTACGTTGTTTTGCTGAAGCGGTTGTAGTCTAAGAAGAAACGAGGAAGATATGAGCCACAGCAAGCAACAAGTAGCTACTCGCACTATGAAATTGAAGGCCAAGCACAATTTAAATGCAGAAGTAGGTAAGTTACTGTGCTGGATTCGGAGTTGATGGATCAAGTGGCGTAAGTTACATGTAACTAAGTGGATGCAAGTGGATCCGACTGAGTCTGAAGGAGCAGAAATGATATCCCCAAAAAGAGGTCCTAATTAGGGTAGTGTAAGTGATGCTAGGACAGTTTTAGGTACCAATCATGGAGAAGATTAGCTTAGACAACACTATGTAGAAGTTACGTAGTTCCTGGGAGAGAGCTACTTAACAAAAGTATCTTAGTTGCTTTTAGTGGTGAAACCCTCTTTCACTTTTTTGAGTTTGGAGTGCTACATAGGTGGTGTATAGCAAATGCCAAGTTCTGTGCATTCTCTGTGCCTCATCCACCTTGTCTGATGGCTAATTTTCCTCTCTGTGCGTGCTTAATGAATGGGGAGGGCTGCTGCTCTGCTGTCAGGCATTCCCGGGGCAGCAGAAGAGCACAATGTGCTGCTTCTCTCATGTGCGTTCCTTGTATCTGATTAGTTGTCAACTTGACCTGCTGAGTCTTGCCATTTCTGTGTTATGCACTAATGTTGTAGAACATCTCAGCCATGGCAATGCATAAGATAGTAGATAGTATCTAGGATTTTTTAAGTACAGGCAAGTGTTTTTACACACAAAATCTTAAGTACTAGAGAGGCAGTGATGGAAAAGTTAACTTAGATTGTGGTATCACTCCATGAGAGCCCAAAGAGCATAAAACTACCAGGACTATGCTGTCCATACTTTTATATTGATTGTGTGGCCTTAATAGAAGTTTTCAAGGCTCTGTACACAAAAAGGCCCTTTGAGATGCTGGTTTTCTACTTCATGCAGGTTTTTTTCTTTCTTTACTTCTGTAATGCAATAATAATAGTGTATGGGGATCAGTAAAGTAGTTCTCTTCTTTGTTTAAATATGCCAGGTCAGACATCAACATTGTTGTTTCTGCCCCAGTGCCCTTTCGGTTCTAGTTTGTGCAGGACTATTTGAAACTCACATGTACATTAGTTGTTAATACAACTAATTTTCTCCACTTCATTGCTTGACTAAGTTGTGCTGCCTCATGACACCAGCACTTGATTAAAATTAGATTTGTTCATACTGGGGCAAGGAGCACAGAAGAGGTGCTTCTGTCCCAGAGAAACACGTGCTCATGCATGGATCACTGATGCGTTTCATTCATTTGGCAAGATTTGTTTGGGGGCATGGAGAGAGTGCTTCAAGTGCTCTTCGGTTCTGACAGCAAAGACAACAATAACCTTGGCAACTAAGGATGCTGAAATACCACTTAATCCTTACTTGTAAGTCAATAGGGTTTTGCCTAAGTAATAAATTACCAAACTTCTCAGTGTGTAAGTGAAGAAACTACGAAACAAATAGGGTGCTGTGGTTCAGATAAAGTAGTCATGCAACAGTTAACTGTGTGGCTGCACAACTGAAATAAATTTGGTCAGGAGTTTTCCAGCAAGAGTTTCTTCTATCAGAAAATGCTGATTCACAGAAACCAAAACTGTGGGAGAAGATTCATTTTGAAGTCTCCAATTTCAAAACAAGTAATTGTCCAAATATCTTTCTTTGACATTTTCTTAACAAAAATGTTAAAAGATTTTTCTGTTAAGGATTTATTAGGTAAAAGACTGTGAATCTAGCAATTGTGCATTACAGAGTGTTTTGGAGCAACCAACTGCCTGAGAGAAAACCCATACTTTCTTTCCTGGTGTGTAGGCTTCAGCTGGATAAGCCGGTGGGTCGGAGTCGTTTCCCAGCTGTGTGAGTGCCGGGTCCAGGGGCAGGGAGGGAGGAGGACAAGAGGAAGGAGTGGAGTCGCCCCTTTGGCTGCAGCCTCTGCTTGGGCTGGGGGGAGTAGAAGCTGAAAGCACACCTTGAGTGAAGGTTTTGCTCTGAATGACCCTTGGAAGACCTTCTCTCTCTGCATTTATTAAAGAGAACCCTGGGAAATTGGGTTTAGGAGGCTAAAGTCAGCATTCCTGAATATCCTCCCATGTTTGTTCCGCAGACTGCAATCGCTATGAACCGATTACTGTGAATGATCAATCTGAGTTTTCAGGTTTGGTTTGGATTTTTTGTGTTTGGGGTTTTGTTTGTTTGTTTTTAATTTCAGCTTTTTGTCTCTACAGCAGAAGCCCTTTAATCCTTTAATTTAAACAGTTTCCTGCCCGTTCTACATTTGCACCCACAGTAAATAGTAAGGAAATGCCTTTGCTATTTCTAGCAGGGATTTTTGTTTCTTATCCTGAGAGTCATTCAATGCGGTCAAAAGGCAGTAAATGTTTCTCTGCAGCCCACACCTCTTTAGAGGATGTGGAGTATAGCTGCCTGTAACAGGACCACGTGCGTGCACAGCCTTTCATTTACCGCCAGAACCTTCTGGTAGGGAACGTTCCGGTTGGAGTTAAGCTGCTGCGGAAGAAATTTTTACAGTGGGATGAAGACAATCTTTCTTTTTTTCCTTAAAGTACTCATTAATCCAGGGGTGGCCAGCCGAATAAATATCAGTTGGTTTGGGAGGGAGGGGAAGAAATGGCAGTAGGGGTCAGGGCAGGAGGACAAGCAAACTTGAGGTGGGGTGGTCAAGAGGTAAGGTAGTGTCTGCTGCCACCACCTCGGCTGTTAGCACCGCTTGCCAAGCCCAGCCTGGGCAGAGTGACTGGGGAGATACAGGTGCAGCAACAGCCGTGGGGACCACAGCTTGCTGAGGGCAATTGTTAACTGCCAGTTTTGGAACTGCCTGTGATTTTAGCAGCCAGTTGTATTAAACCAAGCCCTGTTTGTTGCCTTGACATATATGAATGTGGGGCTGGTGCAGACAGCTAGCTTTGATACAAAATACTTTTGAAATAAATATAGATATATTAAAAGGCTAAGAAAAGCCATGGAATTTTAAGGCTGAGGGAATGAGGGACTCTTCTACTTTTTCTCTTCCTTCTTTTCCCATATTGCTGCCTCATTCAGTTATTCCTTAGTTCCCAGGTTTGTTTTTTTTTGTTTTTAGGCTGCTTTCCTGCATAGCATTTGGAAATGTTTTCAGGTCATCTATAGAGCCCTGTTCCTTTGGCATTTCCTGTGTGTATATATACACATGTACGAAATAAAAGTTACCATTACAGTTCCTGTCATGTCACCTTGAAAGGTATTTTCAAGGCTGGAGAACAAGACGTTTTATCTTTGCCACTGTTGTACACTAGTCCTGCCTTGTGAAGCTAATCCATCTGCTGACAACTGTTAGCATGTTGGTATATGTTCTCATTTTATTCCACTTAGTTTTTCTCTTTTTAGTATCTGTCTAATAGGAATGCAGCTCAGCCAAGCAGAGCATATTTAACCTTGCAATGCTTTGCTGTATTAGTTTGGCAAGCTCAGTGGGAATATAAGCACTCCAATATTCATATGAAAGATTTGCCTCCTGCAGGAAAATCCATAAAAAGTTAGCCAAATGTTCTCAGAAGCCAGGGAAATAAAGCTGGGATCTTAGAGTGGCTAATTGGATCTTGTGCTATCCCTGTGGTTTTCAAACAACTGAAAAAAGCATCAGAAGTGTTTTTGTATGTTTTGGGTTTCCCTGTTGTTCCTCCTCAGATCCCTTTCTTGGCATGAGTTTTTCTTAAGAAAAAGATACAGATGCTTTGGGAGAGAGTAACAGCAACTACCTAAGTCTGACTCTGTCTTTTCCATTTATTGCACGTTGAAAGCCTGTCAGGAAAGGATTTATCGCTTTAAAAAAAGGCTATGCAAATAGAGATGAAGGAATCATTTCACTTTTATAGATAATAAGTGTTAAAAATAATTTGTGGAGATCACAAGGCAAAAGATTCTCAAGGATGATTTAGTGTTGTCGTGACAGATTTAAAAAAAAAAAAGAAAAAAGAAAAAAAAACCCTGGAGATGCTCTCTGAAACGGAAATTTTCAAAACCTGTTAGGTGAACCTTTCCGGTTGTGCAATCCATATCCTGCATGCCCTTCAATCTTACTTCTAAGACAAGTTAGTGGTGGAGGGGAGGACTGGAAGTGGTCCCGCACACTCCGCCCTCTGTCCAGGCAGGGGCCCCTTGCTCTTGGGCTGGTTTGGCTGGTGCCTGCACACTGCTGGACACCGGGAGGCTGCTGCCCGCATTTTTAGGAGAGCTAGCCAAGGTGGAAATAGTGCTCCCCCTTTCCCTTGAGTTTTTGGGGAACGGGAAGGCTTAGTTTACTTTGCTGGCCCAGCTGCGGATTGATACGTGTGCGGTTACGTTGGTTCGTACCAGTGTAGCTGTCAGGCGTGAGTCCTGCCCTCGCCATCCCGGGGGTCCTTTTCTCCCACCCAGGGTGTGTTCAGTGCCTGTGTTACACTTGTGTTTGTGTGGGAAGCTCCATAACTATGAGCATTTTAGATCCCTGCTCAACCAAATTCTGTTCTGTTTAACCCTTACGTGAGCCGTAATGTTACTGTTTAACTTTGTGCAATCGGGACTTAGTTTAAACAAATCTCTGAATCGTTAGGGTTGTATAGAGCAGTACCTCAAGCAGGACGCTGTAGCAAAGGGCACCTAGGACTCTGCAGCATCCCTCATCCAAGTGTGCCATTATATTGGATATGTTTGTACTCACAGCTGGAGTCGCAGCTTAAAAAGAGACATTTAAGGAAGGGCAACTAATAAGAAGGCAGAGGCGGGCAAGGCACTGTTCTGGGCATGTCTTATTTAATGAAGGCAGTTTATACTTACCCTATGTCTAAGGCAGCCCTTAAGGCTGAGTCAGATTTGGTAAGTTTTCACTTAAGCAACAACACTGATGTGGAGCGTGGTGGTTCATGGCTGTAATCCTTTCAATGTCCAAGCAGCACTGGTTGTCATCTCCCCTTTACCAACAGGCTTGGGTAGTGGAAAGGGACACTGCATAATATGCTGAAGCATCCCTGATAAATACCCCAGGGGAAGAAGGAAGCCCACTAAATGCTGTTTAAATACTGGCCTTTGGCATTCAGCTGTGCATTCTTAAATAGCAGTACTTGTCCTCCTTTGCCTAGAGTGATACGTCAGTTTGGTGTGTATGATTGCTGTGGCAGTTAGGTTCATTGCAGATTTTTAATCTTATGGTCCAGATCTTCATCATTTTTTCTCAAATTTTGCTTTACTTGTATGGAGTTTGCTTTTTTGTTTATAATTTTTCTGCCATCAAAACACCTCATTTTATTGCAGTATGTGAGCTACAGGATTTGGAGTTTGGTCATTTTTAACAAAGATGTTTTACTGCATTTCCTGCAGAAAGATGCCTGTTTTGTCACTAAATCAAAGGCTGAAATGAAAATGAAAACTGGTGACTCCCACAATGCATAAATCAAAATTAAGATTTCCTTGATGATTGCTTGGACTTCCAATTAATATAACATTTGAAATGAGCATTGATGCTCATGAATAATAGAGTAAAACATGCTAGAACTAGGAAAAAGGAGCATTGAAGCAGCTGGTGGGTGTATAAAAGTGAGAGCCAGCATATGGAGCCAGCTTTCTTTAAACAAAAAGTGACGGGTAGGTATTTTGTCACACAGCAACGTCACTCTGCTCCCAACCGTTCTTCAGTAGGCAGCAATCCTACGTTAGGCAAAACCAACCCTCCGGGCTGCAGCCTTGTTTCCCTGCAGCTATTAGAAATGCTTGTTGGCTTCCCCCAGCCACGTAGGATGCGATGTGGAATGGCAGCTGCAGCAGCTCGGACTCAACTGCCATGGATTCAGGTGTTAGGGTAGTAAGATGATGATCCAGAAAGCTCAGATGGAGAAGCTTCTGGGTGGTTTTCAGCCTGAGGGAACCCAGATCTATTTTACTGGAAGGTAGCCTGACCACTGATAGTCCCTTACTAGAGTAGGGCCACCAGCAGCCTGCAGGAGAGGCTGCTCCTGTAACTTAATGGTGAGGGCTGTTTGTTGGGATGGAGGAGCCAAGATCCATCTTCTGTTCTTGGTTCTATCATTTATCAAATGTCAGCTGCTTTAGCTTACACCTATTACATGATCATGCTATGCATGCTGATCCTAAAATACTTTTATAAAAGTCAGCCCTTTAAAAACTACAAGTTAAACTCCATTCTCTAAATAGTTGTGTCTACTAGGATGCAATGAAAATGAAATATTTTTATTAGGATCTTCCCATTCCACCTAAAGGCTGAAGAGTCCTGTTTATGATGAAACTGAAGAAAAGAGGAATTATTGAAACTGATACTATACTATCTTTTTCTGCCTTTTGAGTATAACTTTATAATTTTGGAGGTAATTCAGGAACCTGGATATAACTGAACATTAATGAAATTCAGAAGGTCACTTCACAGCTGAACTCAAAAACTTTGTGTCTTTTTACTTCCAAAATAAAATAAATACATTAGTGGCAAGTCAATCTTTTAAGATATCTTCTTTCTATTTTGTTTTCATTGTTTAGTTCTGGAAATCACTGAATCTGAGGTAAGAAAATGTAAAATCTTTTTTTTTCCCCATCAGTTTTGGAAGTATTTTTGCCACATGAACTTTGCAGTTCACGCAGCCAGGTTTCTCCTGCACATCATTAGTGTGCAAGGGTGGGAAGGTCACCCTGCGCGTTAGAAGTTGCTGTGTTGTCACTGGATAGACTCACCCGTGCTCCCTAAGTGCAGTACCACCTAGCTCAGCCCTCCTCCCTTTCCCATTGCATCCCTGAATTTGAAAGCCATCACTTGGTCTCTCGCTTGGGCTGGTGGAGTTCAGTAAACAAACACAGCTACTCAAGGTTTTTCTTCTTGGTATGCATTTGCAGATATTGCTCGTGAAGTGGTGAAAATGAGAAATCTGGAAAGTGAGAGCCAGCATATGGAGCCAGAAAATGAAGATGGGAACGATAAACTAAACGTTGCTTTGGGGAGGCATGATGTTAAGGATTTGGCTTTTCAGTTTTACATCCTAGACTGTTTAAAGCTAATTTATACTCTTTGACCCAGTGATGTCTGTCTTCTATCTGTTTACTGGAAAGATGATCACAGTTTACATAGATGTTTTCATGCAGTTACTGTGTTGGCAAAAAGGGGATGGCATATCGCTCCCCAAAAAAATCCCTTGGCTCACAGGCACTGCCCACATTTTCCTAAGGGTACATCAAATGATTTCTCTGTTTTCTGTGTATTGGAGCGTCTCGCTTATGAGCAAGGTTCCTGGAATCCATCATAAGGCCCTTAATACTCTTAATGGTACAGCTATCTTAAAGCGATGGGCAAAGAAAAAAGAAAATAACTTTTTTCTTTCTTTTGTTCTAATGTTCAGGCCTTTTTTATACATTTTCTCTTCAATTCCTCATTTTTTTCAAAGTATAAGTAACGTTAATGCTGTTCTGTATTAGTTTTTATGGAAGGTTGTTTGATTTCTCCTACTTCCACTGAAGGAACAAATAGTCTCCCTTGTTAATAAAGATGTTCTTCCTCCAACTATTCCCAGTACAGAAAGCTAACAACATACTTTCATAAGCAAAATCAGAGAGCATCAGCAATTATATTTGGGGGGAAAAAAACCAAAGTGAAAGAACTAAAGCAACAGTTGATCAGATTGTGGGCTTTTTTTCAGAAAGAAACAAAAAAAAGAGGATAGGTCTAAACTAAAAACCCCAATACAATTCCACTTTGCTTTCAAGCATTTTCCTGTGCTACTGGCAAAATTGTTCAAACTAATAGCACTGAAATGTATGTTACATTACCATTTCTGAGTAGTCTTTTAAATTCGCTAACTCCTTACAGCGTCAAATACTTTTCAAATACTGAAAAGAGCACACAAGATTATGCAGATTTTCAAAATAAAATAAATTGTTTCCAGTAATGGAATTTAAAGTAACACACAGGTTTCCAGAAGCTTTATCACCAAGTACTTTTATCAGCACCGTGAAGAAGAATGCACAGGTGAAGGGTAGCTTTACAAGCAGTTACCTGCCCTTATGTGTAGAGGATAATTGGGTCTCACACAATGCTTAGATCTGTTACCGTGTGCCTCTTCGAGTTTCATTATCTTTGATAATATCTTAGCAAGCTTTCAACGAGTCACAACATATGGATCTGCAAATTGTAATTTAGAAGGAGATATCAATTTAAATCACAGGAGTTTGATTCCAGCCACCACCCCTGCTGACAGCACTGAACACCCATGAAAGCAACACTTCGCGGGGCTGGCTGCCTGTTAGGAAGTGTTGTGGTGTGGCTGGCAGCAAGCCTGTGAATCCGAAACTCTTCACATGAAATGAAAGAAAAGTTCTCTTTTAAATGCCATGACTTGAGTCTATCCTCTGTTCATGAGGATAGGTTATCTGCTTGAGGCCATAAGAAACTGCACATTAAAAGAGAAGAGAATCAGTCACAGGTGAGAACGGTTGCACTTTTTATCACTATCCACAAGTTGTATTGAAGTTTAGAGTTGGTTTTCATTAACCTCCACTCAATGCTGGATGGTTTCTAGCAAGTGAAAATATTAAATATAGTCCCAGAAAAATCTAATTTTCTCTAGTAAATTACCTGGAGCTGCTCTGGGTAAAGTTGATCGGCTTGGCACAAACTCCTCTAAGAAGGGTTGCCCACGGGTATTGTGGCCAAGACTGATTTCCCCTGAAGGAGACTCTCCTAACAGAAAATAAACAATTAAAATTTACTGGAAAAGAGCCCAGATTGTTTATTCTTAGGCTCCAAATGATGGTCTTTCATAAAAATCTGTAGACACTCAATCTGCATATTCAACTAAGATTCACAATACAAGTGAGTAAATGCAAGTCCATATGTTTTGTTGCAAACCCTCAAAGAATGACAAAAGGGCTCTTGGTTTTGTTCTTCAGCTAGCAGCAATGGCTTTCCCAGGAGTCTGACCCCTTTATACAGGGCTTTTTTCCACAAAGGGTTTGCTGCCCTTGCAGCAGTGGTGAGGCTCCTTCTTCCTGCTCGACAGCCCGTGTCAAATACTGAGCACTTTTCATGAACTTTTATGCTGTTTTGGTCTTATGATCACTCTCCTCATTTCATTCTCAGAATACGGGCTGCTCTTCTAGGACCTGATTATTGGACAGGATCTCTCTGGGCAGGATCTAATAGGTATCTGAGGAGGACTTGGTCTTTTTACACTCTTGCATTGCCAATTGTAAGGTTTTCTGCAAAGTCTTCAACTTCTATGATGTTTCTCTTGTTCCTTGGATTTTTGTGGCTGTTCCTTCTTCCTCCCACTCCGAAACGGAGCCATGTTACTTCCAAAATTGCTTCTGGGTATCAGGAAATCAAACATCTCATTATAAAGCTTATAACTTTATGCCTAGGTGTATAACTGTGTCAGAGAGAATGCCAAGCTGTGCTATGTAACAAACCTTTCCTTTTAGTATCTGGTGTTTCGAGGATCTTGAATCAAAAACTTGAAAGGCTCCCATCATCTGCAGTCAACTTTGAACCAAGCCCAGTATGGCGCAGTTACTGCTGTTAGCAGTATTTTGCAAAAAGTAGTAACAGTGGTGTTTGTAGAAGTTGTGAAATTGAGCACAGCCATCCATAAACTGGTGCAGCCTACCTGCCATAGATGTAACGGGCTGGGAATGGTTTGTGCCTGTTCCATCTGCTTCTTTAATAGCTCAGGCTTTGATATAAAATGACACATCTTCAGTAGGCTGGGCACCAGATGACAATAAAAATTTAATCCACTATCTGAAATAAGCTTGATTTTGTTTTTTCATTAGCCACTTACATGCAGTAGAGAGATTTGCTTTCTTTTTTTTTCTTCTGCAATCCCAGAAAAATAGTCCATATTTTCAATATAAATCATTTGCATTTCATGCTCTCCTATCAGTACTGTATTCTCCTTTATCCTTCTTGTTCTTTTAAAAATTGATGCATAGATAAATTGGTTCCCACATCACTCTGTTAAGGATTTTGATGAAAACATTGTTTCCTTTGTCATTCACTGGAAAAAAAATCTTGACAAAAATAATTAACACTGGTGTCAGCTCTTGATTTTCCTCAAAACTGAGGTTATCTTCCCTTGGTCTTGATCTCATATATGCTTACCTATATCAGAACAGTGCCAGTGCAAGAAGACATGCAGTTAAATCTAGATGCATCAATGTTCACGCGATCCAGGCTGAAGCCCTATCCTGCTGGTGGCTGAGCAGTCACTCTAAGGGCGCAGGAATGGCCAACATTGGTCAACGGTCAGAAGTTGGGCTGTTGCTGCAAGAAACAGCTGCTAGAGCTGGACCTGCTCAGCCTCAAAGCAGTAGTGATGTTAAACTGTTAGTGTAACACCGAGGCAAAAAGGCAGATCACCAAACGTCAGAAAGTAGAAGTTCCATTAAGAGTGTACCATTGTCTCACTGTACATACTGCATATTTTATGGTATTTCTTAAATGGTGTAAAATGTAGGACTTTGTTAAGCTGTATCATTAATGAGAAAAGCAAGATGAAAAATATTAAATATACATAATAAGGTTGAATTAATATAACGAGTAGAACAGTTATTTGTTTACTGACACTTCTGACTTTCAATGAGATTATATTAACACTTCCTTTTCTATTTAACTTCTAATCAGTAAAAAAAACCCACAACTGTTCTCAATACTGTATTTGATGAGTAGAATATTGGAAAAAGAAATAACATAGAACCTTATTCCTTTTTAATTCACTTATGTGTTTATCCCTGATGTAAGTTCTCAAACTACCATACAATGATCCAAATATTTGAAGGATATGAAACACTGTGACTTAGCTCTTTACATCATCCTGAATAGTTAGGGCAGTAATCAGATCGTTCCCAATGTCTTGACTGTTTGAACTACCCTGTGAATTTGTGGAGTTGCTGGTCTCTGACACAGTGTTGTGGTTTAACCCCAATCAGTAACCAAGCACCACGCAGCTGCTCGCTCACCCCTTCTCCCCCTGCAAGGGGATGGGGAGGAGAATGGAAAAAAAATCTCATGGGTTGAGATAAAGACAGTTTACTAGGATAACAAAGGAAGAGAATAACAATAATAAAACAAATGGTGCACAAATGCAATTGCTCACCACAGGCAGAAGGAAAAAAACCAACCTGATGCCCAGTCTGTTTCTGAGCAGCAATCCCGCCTCCCAGCCACCTTCCCCAGTTCTATCTGGAGCATGACGTTCTGTGGTGGGGAATATCCCTCTGGCCAGGCTGCTCTCCCAGCTCCTTGTGCACCTGGCAGGGCATGGGAAGCTGAAAAGCCCTTGACTTCATGTAGACACTACAACTACCTAGCAACAACTAAAACCATCAGTGTGTTATCAACATTATTCTCATAGTAAATCCAAAACACAGCATTATGCCAGCTGCTAGAAAGAAAATTAACTCTCTCTCAGCTGAAATCTGGACACACAGTCATTTCTCTTTTTTCCTTGGCAGGGCCAGAGGATGGATCCATGACCCGGTGTTGTAGAGTGGTGCTGGCAATGGCGTGTAGAGGCCACGCAAGACTCAGGGTGCAGTGACAGGGGGATATGTCTGGGCACATCCTGTTTCTCATTCAGTCACACAAGCCTGTAGCAAGAATAACAGGTTTAGCTTTGAGGAGAAAACCTCAGCATGCCAAACTTCAGAAGTCAGAATATTTACATTTTGAAAATATGGTTCTAGTTTGTTTAGCAAGTATTAAAGGCTTGAAAAAACCCCCATCTCTTAACTCTACAGTTACTCTCTCCAAATTTTCAAATAAAGAATACAACTTTAAGCAGAAACCAACCATGGAAATTTTAAATCTGAAACAGATTTCTTTTTGAAATTACCAGTACAAGAGTAGGAGCACCTAATGGAAATTGCTTTGTAAATGTCATGCCTACTAAAAGTAATAGTGAAGGTCTGACTTGCGTTTTATTCCAATTGTTCAGATGAAATTGGAAGAGACAAAGATTAGCAATAAACCTGCTGGAACAGAAAACTTCCATTCTCACGGTACATCAGACGAATTTTCAATTCACACTTTTGTCTGGGTGGACACAGATTGTGGGACTGTTACCTGTTAAGTTATGGGACCCTTGCATTCCTCAAACTTTAAATTGGTAAACAATCAGAAATACTTTGTATAAAAATATGTATAAATGCTGCTTCTGTCATGTGCCTGACAAAATCAGCCAAGCTGCTGGAATGCGCAGAAAAACCATAATGGAATTAGAGATTATCTGCTGAAACTGATGGATCTTGATGGAGGAACTCTGCTGACAACTAGAAGTGTGTTTTTGACCTAAGAAATAGGGAAAGTAATGTAGCGATTAAAAAAAAAAAAAAAAGTAGAAATCAAGGTTCTGATCCTGCTAAGACTTTCTCAAACACTTATTTTTATATAGTGTATATATTTCTGTTACTATCTTACAGGAATGAAAAAAATCTTTCCTATATCAAGAAAATGTCAAGTTTCCATGGTGAAGCACTCAGGCTCACTCAGCATCCACTGTTAAGTTTGTGTGGGGTTGGTATCCAACTCATAAAGTTGCTCCTTCCTAAGTTTTGAATTTTTGGGGGTAATTTATCATCTTCATAACAGCTTTTCCTATAGACCGAGCTAGAAATATATATGCATGTAAGAGACTTGAATAACATCTTTGCAACATATTCTTTCTACTAGTGAACCTGATGCTGAATTATTTTTCAGGTTAAGAACAGTACAGTGCTAAAGCAAATGATGCTGCTCATCCTTGTCTTGAGATTTGTCATTTTCATGCTAAGCAGCGGAGCAGTTCCAGTTTTGGCCTCCTCCAGGCAACACCCATGCAGTTAGCACTCTCTCTCTTTTATTTCTCCCTCTGCCTTCTCATTGTCAGGGCCCATACATTACCAAGTATTTTTTTCATATATTGCATTCTAAAGCAGTACCAATTTTTCTCTGTGTAAAAGCATATACTCTGCTGGTGGCCGATACTGCATGGCCTTATTAACTCCTGACTCCCGCTGGCCAAGAACTTAAAATAACTTTTTGAGAAGCTACATCTTCTTGAAGGCTGAAAGTACAACTTATCTGATTTTTTTTTTGTCCTGATTACTGTATTGAGACTCCTTACCTATTTATCTTTTTTTTTTTGACTGATTAATTTCAGAGAAGCATCCATAAAATGCCAAGTGTGATGGAAGTTGGCAAAGACAACTGGTGCAGTGTCGGAGCCCATGCTGAGCTGTTCAGTGTGAGGTGTCACAGAAATGGATTAATGCAGCTCATTTGTTGGGGGGGTTCAGCCAAACAGATTTGTGATGGATGGTTGGCTGCTCAGAAATCAAATTACTGATACATACAGAGCCTTGCTACTGTTCTCACCACCCATGTTGTCAACTGAAGGGAAAAATATTTCAGTGTAGTGCTTTGATGGAAAACCTACACAGGGATCACTGTTCAGATTGCTACCCAGGAAGGTAGCTAAAAGTCAGGACGAATCTTCGTTGAAAGTGTTCAAGGCCAGGTTCGATGAGGCTTTGGGCAACGTGGTCTAGTGGAGGGTGTCCCTGCCTATGGCAGGAGGGTTGTAACTAGATGGTCTCTGAGGTCCCTTCCAACGCAAACCATTCTATGATTCTGTGAAAGTAATACATGGGCATTAAAGCAAGAGTTTTCATGTGATGTGAGGATGCTTGAAGACGTATTCTCTATAAGGTTTAAAATACTCATTTGCTTGTTAACCTTCCTTCCTTCTCAGGTCACCTTCTCCCCTCTCCCACTCCCCAGTCTTCCTTGCATTTAAAATCGGTGAAGCTGTGATTTATGTTTTTGAAGGTATGAATAAAAACCTTCTAAAATTTCTAAATGTTCTAAACATTCTCATGAGTGTTGTTTTGAATCTGAGTTAGTGTCCTGCCTGACATTAACAAATTCACCACAGCATCACCCTGTTGACCCAGACTTTGCATGCCTTCATTGAACTACAGAAGTGGCTCAGGCTCCTGTACAGGTCAAAAGCAGATTGCTGGGTCGCTCTTGCAAAGAGCAATGATACTGGATAAGTTGAATGCTTTAATTTCATTATGTCCTTGAAAGCTTCTGTATTCAGTGGCACAAAAATACTGAAATTGCAGTTTCACAGAGATGTTTTCTGCACTTGATTTCTCTAGGCTGCAGTAGACTAATTCAATCTATCTTGTGTTTAGAGGGTGGGTCTGTAAAAGATTAATGAATGTTCTTAAATGAGACCTCTTTCTTTTTTTCTTTTTTATTTTCTGTATTCAGTGCTTTCATTTTAGAGTCTCTGGAGGCTGTTGCTCTCTCTCTTAGCTTTACGAAGCTCAGTTCTGCAGACAGGGTTGTACGCTGCAGAAATCTGGGAGAAGCTGTGCGGTGGAGGTCTCTGGCAGCAGAGCCAGATGCCTCCTCGTGCACCGCATCGGCAGAAGAACCAGACTCCGTGTTTGTGTGTTGTTTTCTGCCTTCTCTCTCCCTTTTCTCTTTCTGCTAGAAGGTGCTATTAAGCAACTGCTTTGCTAAAGATTTGAATTACTGGCCATGAAGAGTTGCACTTAAGTAGGTGCGATAATGTTTGTTGATCTGTAGCAACAAACTGTTCCTCCTGTAGCTTCTGTGATCTAGGTGATTGCTCTTAAACAGGATCTTCTTCACTAAACCCTTTACTATTTGTGCTGCCACATGTGCAGGACGGGGTATGCACTGCTTGTTCCTGGTGGGGATGTAGTAATTACAGACAGCAGAGGATGAAAAGGGCTCTTTATTGGCTGACCTGGCTGCCCTAAAAACTGTGCACCAGCAGCATTTTATTGGTGGGATTAAATGTCAGGTATCTGGCTTTAGAACTGACTCCTGCTGTGTTTTGATGAATACTTGTACTTTACCAGCACACAATAAAAGAGTGCCTGGAGTACACCGGTGCTTTAAAAACTAATACTTGAAACAGTCTGCAGTGTCATGAGACTATTGTCATCTTTCCCATATAGCCCACATCACCTGAAAGCATTCCTGCTTTACAGCAGATTCTTAAGCTATGTAAGAAATTAGCTTGAGGTCTACAAAAACCAACTGTGTGGTGGTAAAAACAAGTCATGAGAATAAATAGCTTCACCTGTCTCTAGAACATCGTGTCTTCATAGTCATTTTCAAATAAGCAATGGCAAAGAAAGTTTCCAAAATGAAGTCTTCTGAGATGCAAGTGTAAGCCATAGAGGACAAATCCAAGGCATAGGATTGAGGTGGGGTTTTTTATAATTTTTATTTTTAATATATGTTCCAGGTACTACTTATTCAACTAAAGTGGATCCATCAGGAAATTTGTTTCTTCCCTTTCAGTAGGAGAAGGGCTCTGATGGTTGGTGTGCAGTCCCATCCCAAAAATCCCTTGATTTCTCCCCTCCCGCCCCCTGACATGCGTTTGTCAAATGTAGAGAAATAATGATATGCTTGCATCATTTTTGGTACTCTGATGAGAACATAAATCACAAGCTTCACTTTAGTTCCACACTTGATGTTGTAAACTTTTATCAGTCTGCAGTGCAGATATTATAATTGCAAAGACATAAAATTACATCAGCCTTCCAAGCGCCGCCTTGGAAAAAATGTGCATCCTGAACTTGTTTATACTGTATTTCCATTAGATTGATTAGCAGAGCTACAGGGAGAGGGTATAATGCCCCAGTGGCCTTTCCACTCTTCTCACTAGTGCCTCTTTTGGAGAATTCATCTCAGTGACTGATCTTGCTCGGCTTTGTTCCAGATGTGTGGTGAGGTTTTAGGTCTCTTACAGCTGGACGCTATGGAAAGGACAATTGCCCAAGGCAGGCAGGCACCTAAACAGGCTTATAGGCATAGCCTGTAACCCTGTTATTGATACAGATATTTTAAATTTGATGTGAAAATTTAGGCTGGAATCAGCACAGCTGAGCATTTTGTCACCATTTGATATCTGCTATCATACCAGTTTACGCTCGAAGCTTAGTGATGGTCCAGAGTGGTGAGTGAAAAACGTGTCTGAGAGACCACACTTTTCAAAATGAGACTTCTCAGTTGTCTTAAGAGGTGGGTGAGGAAGATACTTGGTACATTTTTCTAATGGTATAAATGTATATCACTTCATTGCTTGAATTCAATAAAGCTTTGGCTAGCTACATACTTTTAGGCACACAAACATTCAGGTTTGGGTTTTTTTGTTTCGTAGATTCTAAAGGGGTTTGAGTGCATTCATTTAAAATGCTACAAAACAGCTAATTATTTTCCAGACTATTACCTAATGAATTAGTATGCTTATTTTTTCCTGCGATTGTATCATTAATGACTGCATACCATTAGCAAATTATGGAGTCTGGTTAAGAAATGCATTTACATATTAGATAGCTGACCATGTAAAGTCGCATTTGTTTATCATTTCATTTTACTGAGCTGTTGCGTATCTAGATGTACACATCACATTGCTAAAATCAGTCAGGCATTACACGCAGTTAATGAAGAAGAGTGTTAATAACGCTGCTGTGACACTTCTCTCAGAAGGTCAGCATCATCCTCTGGAGTCTTATAAAAGAACAAGTGAAGGAAGAATAAATTTGGCCATCTTTAAAAGCTAGGAATGTAAAACAAACGAGAAGTTAACTGTATTAGTTGGTTCGTTCTGCTTTGCGTAGCCTGTATAGCTTCTATCTGTGGATGTGCACTGAAAGAATAATGTTTGTCTGTTGGTTGAGATTCTTTGGGACTTTTGGAATAAAAGAAGGATTAACTTGATGACTTTAAGAAGAGCTTCTCAATGCTGTTATCACTTTCAGAAATATTTTTGCCATGCCCTTGTAACCATCTTCGGATGACTGTCTAGTATGCCAGTCTCTAACGGCTGCAGAAATACCGTGTGACAGGTTTGTCAGATGATAGATACCTTACAGTTGCGAAATGCATCCAGGCAGATTGCGGACTCCTGTAATTCAGTGTCACTCCATTGGAACCATTGCTATCATACGAGCTTTTGTTTGGGGTGTTATTTTTTTTTTTTACATATCACAGTTCATGACAATTCTAATTGATATTACCTAATGATTTTAAGTTGATTTTAACTACTAGACTGTAGCTTTTGACTAGGTGAGCTGAAGTGTTCCCATCTGACTGACAGCCTCTGTCTGGGGGACCTAATTCTGGGGGTGAGAGGGAGTTCTCAGGAGAGGAATACATGCTTGCTTTACTTCTACAAAAGCCATTCAGCTATATCACAGAATAGATTTAGGAAAAAATATTACTTTATGATTATTAAAAATTCTTGTAATTCTAGAGTCTGGATTAAAGACTTGAAATTTGGCGAGGATATTACACACACAAACACAGAATTTTTTAAAGAAGTAATACTCTATAAATGATTTCTTTTTTGTGAGTTAGTTTACCCAACTGGGAAAAAAAAAATTCAGGTCAGCTGCAGAGGAACATTTTATTTTCTCATGAAACTGCAAAAGAAAATGGCTTTGGATAAATGTTTAGTTTAACCTGCCATGCTTTCCCATCATTTTTTTGATGTTGAAAAGCATAGGAAGATTTTTTTTTTTTTTTACAGGCACCTCTGTAACTTTCTTGACAAGCTTTTACAAACTTAGCAGGTATTTGTTGCTCAAGACACATTTGCCTTGTTGCCTTTTGCAGTTAATGCTGAGCAGGCACCGTGGCATGGTGTCTGTCGGGCTCACTTGTGAGCGTGGTAGCAGGCAGGCTGTTCTTTCCATAGATCTCCAAGTCAGCAACACACAGAGCTTATTTTTAGAGTTTTCTAAAAATGACAAGCAGTATAGGGCTTTTCCTGCTATGGTTTTATAAGATGTTCATGTTTCCATGGTCCAAAGACTCCTGCATCGTTACGTGTGGCTCATTCTTCTGGCTCAGCTTTAACGAAAGGTGCACCCTGAAACACGACAGCAACAGCCTCTTTAACTCTCCTGACACAGAGCAGCATCGTGAAGCGGTACCCCAGCTAATGCCCACAGGCTTGCGTACAGCGCAGTGCAGGCAGCCGCAGGCAGGTGCCAGGCAGCGCAGGGGCATCGGCAGCGCTGCCCACCAAGGCTCCACTGCTGAGGCTCCAGCCTTCATTCCTGCTGCTCTGTCAGGTCCAGCCTGAGTTTCTCTCTGCTGTGTTTCTGCACTGTAGCCATAGCTCTTGATGTACCATTTGCTACGGACACATGGAGCAGCGGCAGCCTCGCCTCTGCACCGGATTTGGCAAAATATACCTTGGGAGTATTCCTGCTGACGAGTAAAATTGTGTCATTTCTGATTAAAACAACATGTATTGGAGCACTAGCAAAGAGCACACTGGTGTTTGTATCCTTTATAGGCGCTGAAGGTGATACAGGGTAGTACAAACCAGTACACCCTGTCTCAGTACCTGGCAAACCGATTAAACTGAAAAAGAAAAAAAAAAAACCAAAAACCAACCTGCTGTCAAGCAGCTGGAAAATCATGATAAGATGAGGTCAAAATAGCATGACTTCTGCAAAGGCAGCCTGTGCTTCACTAGTTAATCTTCTTGAATTGTTTTAATGTAGCAATAGAGGAGCAAATAAAGGGAAATGGTTGGTACAGTTTATGAAAATAAGGGAAGGTCAATGAAGCGTAGAGCTATTATAGTAGAGAGCAGAACAAAAAGGAGGGAAGGCAATTATACCAGCAGTGATAAGACTGTAATGTCTTTGATGCAGAACAGCATCTACCTTGCCTGAAATCTGGTTAAGACTTTCAGGTTCTTCCTTATCTATAGAGATTATTACAATTACTAATAGTGGTCACAGTATAAAAAAGAAATCTCTGAAAACAGTAGGAGAAATTCTGAGCAATTTTGAATGAAAATATGCAGCTGTTTAAAGTGAAATTTGCTTTAGTTTTTTTAAAAAGTTGCATGAAAATGTTTTCCATACTATGACTAGCTTTGATAATATATAGCCATGAAAGAATTAAAAGGTACAGAACATGTGAAAAATCCCTGTCTTTGAGGTAAACTTTGAATCTGTGAATTTGTCCAAGAGTGGGAGTTAGATGCGTTTGGTCTGGATGTTATAAGGAATTTGTGTCATTAACTGTTGTCCTTTCTATTTTGACCCTAAAAGATGATGAAGCAGAGACTTACCATAGCCACCGAAAAATGAAGTTTCCACTTGAAAAGTCTGCAAAAAGTTACAGAGCTGTTGTTGGGTTTCTCTTCAGCTGATTAATTCATTTAAGTGGGTTTTGGCTGCTCCAGGCTTTTGCCAATGCGACGAGTGAGGCCAAAGGAGGCCACTCTCTTGCCGGTGTCGGCGCGGGCGGTATTCAGGGAGGCAACCCCATGGTGTCTGCTTCTCCGGTGAAGAGGTGCTCAGCCCAGAAGGGCTATAAGATGTAAACTCATTGCCCGGTTTTCTCTTTGTGATAGCCCAAATCTGATTTGGAGTCGGGCGTGCCTTCCAGAAGGATGCCCAGCTTTGGTTTGAAGACAGCATGGATGGAAAGTGTACCGCTTTCCTCAGCCGTTTGCCCCAGCAGCTAGGTGTTGCACTTTCCTTCCAGTATCAATTTATTTGGCTTTTCTCTGCACTTTCTCAACTTCATTAAAAAATACTTTGCCAGGCAATAATCTCTCTTTATAAAGGTATTTGTAGACTGTAATCAGGTTTTTTGGGTGTTTTTTTCTTTTTTTTTTAAACTAAACCAATTACACTTTCACAATGAGATATTTTCCAAGACCTGTAGTCTTTTTTCTAGCTTTTTTATACAACCTTTTCCATCTTTTCTATATCTTTGGAGAAGGTAAGTAGCAGAAAGGTGCATAGCATTCCAGCACTGGTCACAGCAGTGCCTCTCACAGAAATCACAACAAAATCACCTTTTCCCACCCCTGCTTAGCCCTGGTTCTGGCTTCTCTTCGTATCTCCTGTCTTTTTTGTTTCTTTGTTTGCTTGTTTGTTTGTTTTTATTTAGCACTTGAGTAACTTGGGTACCTACTATTTCTGCATTTATACCTGCCAGCCATTTTTTTCCATCCCAGAGAAGCCATTAATAAAAAGATCATGATTACATGGTTGTAATTCTGGATTAAATTTGGAAAGGAAAGAATTATTACTCTATGTAAGTATATATATATGCAAGAGCACTGGATTACAAATACCTTATTAAATAGTATGTACCTTTACAAAGGTTGCTAATTTAGCTTTTTACATGCTGAGTGTTATATTAATATAGCAAAAACACTTGGGCTGAAAAGACTTTTCCACAGTTCTAAAGCTGTCCTTTGAACACCGTGAGATTTATGCATGCCGTGAGGTCTTATGCAGGTCCTCTGCATGAAGGAAGTTGAGGTTTGATGGATATATCTTATCCTTTCTACAGCTCAGCTAAATTACAAATTGCAAAGCTAAACTGAAATCTAAAGTCATATTTCAGTTTGCAAAATGGGAGGGAAGATTGTGCAATGCAACTTTGCCTCCATGCGGTGTGTCCCAAAAGACCTGTTGCCCATCTAAGGGAAGATATGTTGATCACACTGTTATTGTTGGGAATTTAGAGGTTTTGTACACCCACAGAGAAAGCTCCCTGAATACTCTGTGGTTCCCCTTCCCCTCATCCTTGCTACTAACTTGGATTATTGTCAAATGCTTTGCATTTGGTAAATCTCCTTACGACTTACTGGTTTGATTTGTGTCCTAGTACTGAGGCAATTTCCCCCCCACGCCCCCCAGTAACTTCAGCTGCAGCACCGTGACGCAAATAATGTTGCAGCGTTGCTGCTGGGCAAGGGCAGCCCAGTGTCTTGTTTGATCCCTTCAAGATGAAACAGATACCCCCAGCTCCCTGGAACCCATGGGTGGAGTTGATTCACTTTCATCTGCAGCCAAGACTCGTTTCCCTCTTTCTCACTTGCCTAGAGCTGGCAGCTGTTGAAATGAAGTTTTGGCTTTTGCTCAGAAATGGTGTGGTACAAATGTGAGATACAGGTGTGTTATGCTCTGTTTTCCCTTTTGGTTTGCCTGGCTGCCACCACTTGAGAATCTGTGTGCGCTCATTAGAGGCATAACATGATGGTGGAGGAGTACTCCCTGGTGAACAAAGCCCCTCCTGGTAGGATTTCACTCTAAAGAACATCTTAAAATGTGACAAATTCACTTTGATGTCTCATCATCTGGAATTGTTATTCCTTCAGAAGCACGAACTTGCTGTACAAGTATAGACATCTTTCCATTGCTGCTACAGTGAAGTGTTACAACTTTAATTTTACAGTTTTGAAAATGAACTTACTCCATTGCTCTCGGTTAAAACCCCATTTCTGATGTAAAACCACTGTGTTCTGGCTGAGGACTGTATCTGATCACAATACTATTTGGTTCATTATCCTCTGATGTGCAGCGTGTAAACTGAGTGTCTTCCTGTGACAGTGATGTACGGTCCATGGTGTGTAACTGAAGTTAACATTTATATTGAGCTTAGTGATTTAAGTACCGTTAATCTCTTTATTAATGCTTATTAGAAGTCTGCATGATCATGTTTTCATTTCTAGCTGACAGAGAAAGAACATTTGGCTAATTACACGGTGAAAGCGAGAATGCTTCTTTTTACCCTAATTACAACTATTTGTAACAATGACTGTTGTTTTTTATAATTCATAACAACAAGAAATGATGGAGAAAAAAATCTATATACAGCATTTTAAACAATTAGCATATATCTCAATATTACTTTAATGCATGGACCTCAAAGCTGCTCTGTCCTGCCACTTGATAAGATAATATCACTGAAAAACAAGCCAAGTTGCCTTACTCTGCTTTGGACATACGTAACCCTGCATGTAAATGAAATAGCACAAGACCTTCAACTCTATATTGAATCCTCAACCCATCGTGAAGACCTTGGGATTTCTCCCTGGCCTTTTCAGTGCGGGCTATACGTTCAAAGTCTGCCTGGCATGACTGTTTCTGTTTGAAACAGGTTTGGTTTTTTCTTCCCCCTGTGATAAGAAGTGGCGTGGAGCATTTTGGCAAAGCTGCTGACTCAATTAAGGAATGCTGTCAGTCTTGCCTTTCTTTTTGAAGAGACAAATTGGTACTTATAAAACTGGGAGCAAAACCAATATAACATGTTACTGAATGTTAAATTTTCCATCTGAAGATTTATTAAGCGTTCAGAAGCATTTTGCTTTGGTTCTGAATATTAAAGGGATAATTGTATTTCCGGAGTTCTCTACGTTTGAGCTACAAATCACGGAGTGTTTTAATTCAGGCCAGGTAATTGTGTCGCTTTGATTGATTGCATATTTAAGGCAAAAGAGCAGTTTTTAATTCAGGCTGAACATTTTAGTCAGTTCGCTCTTGATTAAAAGTGCCTCATGGTGACATATTGTCAGAAAGAGTTTTTTTCACAATCCTCTTGGCTAGTAAGATATCACAAAGTAAAAACACTCCAATGTGTTGCCTGCTTCTCTCTGTGGGAAATGTATTGTGAAAATTGCATGCCCTCCTAAAATGGCCCAAAGGGAAAGCCAGAGATGTGTATATATATATGTTCCTTTTAGGAGTATGTCTGCATGCGCTTTGAATGGAAACATCCCTGCCAGCCCATCCCTTGCAGGCCATGGCATAGCCCCGCTGCCGTGCAGCGACTGGTGAGAGTGCCGGGCTGTGCCAATGGAGGGTGTCGCTACTGCCAAATTCCCTGAGTCTTGCTTTCGGCACAAGTTTTCTCCCTCTTGAAGCAATTAATTCTCCTTTTGTCTCCCGTGTTAATCTGGATGCATGCACTCTCTGTCCTGGCTGCCATGTAATGTACAAATGTAATTAGATGCTGGCTTTGGCTGGGGGAGCTGCATCGTTAGGAGAAAGGAGCGGGAGGTTTCTAAGTCGCTTTCTTAAACTGATGGAGTCAGAGCATCACGAATCCAGCTGTTAGCATGGGAAGGCCCGAGTGCTAATCTCATTGTTTGCAAAGCTTGAGGCCTCGGTGTTTCACATCACGGGCAGGTGTTTAACACTGCCTGTGAGGCTATAGTGGGGATATGAGATTATAGTGCAGATGAGAGTTATTGCAAGCAGATACAGGATGGACCGACTGAAAAAGGAACGGCAAGACCGGCTGAAGCCAGGCTCAGCAGTGGGTAGGGAGAAGCTGAGAGGAGAACTGAATAAACAACCACTACGTGAATAATGCCCCGTTTGGGGAAAGGGAGAGGTTAAAAATAAGTACTTAGAGCAGACACTCTTACGGAGATGCTGATGACCCCAGCAAAGACAGAGGGACTGAACCTCCTCCATGTGAATAGTAATGTGCAGTTGTAACTGGTGTAGCCAATGTGTGAGGCTGCGATGGGAAGTTTTCTTTAGCAGGCTGTTGCCAAGAATGAAAATTGAGCGATAAATTTTAGTGTTTTCAAAATTACACTTTTTGACCAGTGATCTGTGCTGGACTCCTATTCCTGACTTCTTCAACAGAGTCATCATCCAGAAGCATTTTCATACTGATCTGCACTGTTGTAGTTCAAATGACAGGCTCGCTAGCATAAAAGAGATCAAAGCAGCCGAGGGGTGTAGATGGCCAGTGATACAGAGGTTAGCCTTCAGGCCTTGAATATGGTGTTGATCAGCAGAAAGATAGCAATGTTATGTGGGAGAGAGGTGCAAGAATAGGGCCCAAGATCTCACGACTTACAGTCTGATAGGCTTTCTATCAAGAGCTAGGGAGAAACTATTTCACGTCTCTGTCTCAGCTTCTCCAGACGTAGAGTGGAGATGTGAAAAATATTTTGTATAAATGAGGCAGAGTGTGAGAAGTCTTCCTGGGGACAGGAGTTCCCGTGGCAGTGTTTGTTCTTGGCATGGACCTTTTGAAATTTTGAGATGGCAACAGCGAATCATAGAATCACAGAATGGTTTGGATTGGAAGGGATGTTAAAGATCATCTAGTTCCAACCCCCCTGCCATGGGCAGGGACACCCTCCACTAGACCACGTTGCCCAAAGCCCCATCCAACCTGGCCTTGAACACTTCCAGGGAGGGGGCATCCACAACTTCTCTGGGCAACCTGTTCCAGTGCCTCACCACCCTCACAGTAAAGAATTTCTTCCTTCAAATGTTTGACTGGATACTTCTCTGAGATGTGGAGATAAGTGGTAGACTTTTAATAAGTATTATAAATATTATTTGGCCATAAACATACTCCTCTTGTCCTGTGAGCCTTACCCACCAAGAGTTGAGGGTGTTCAGAGGAGATTAAATAGCAGTTCTTGTCATTATTCAAGAAGTTGGATATTTCATGTCTTCCTGTTGCTGGAGTTCATTTTATTTCATACATATGGATTTAGCAATAATGTGGTAATTGCATTTTCTGGTGATTAACATTGCCCTGGTGTAAAATGTAAGAGCCACAGCATCCAAGAGCACTGTCTTCCAAAGTCATCCTATCACATGGCCCATTGGCTGAGGCAAATGAAGTTAAGTAATTTAATTAGCTGCGATTAGCATTTAAAGCTGTCTACCCAGAAACCAATAAAGAGGTTCACAATTCATCCTGTATTATTTCACATAAGGCTTTAACAATATTAGGTGAAGGCAGTCTAGTTCAGGGAGGCAGTAATTCAATCTGTCCTTCTCCTCTGAATTCCTGGTTTAAACCAGTAATGAGCAAAAAGATGGTTGTTATTAGGCAGCTGTTAAATGTCTGGTGGCAACTGAGTAGGTGACAGCAGCCCAGTTGCTCCAGGACAGCCGTATAAATGGCAAGCAGCATTGCCACGGCTGGTGCTGAGCTGCCACCTGGGTTGGCAGGAGCAGCGTTCGCCCTGGCCGGCACGGTGCCTCCGGCTGGCGCTGGATGGTACCAGGAGAAGGTGTGGGAAAGGCTGCTTTCCTCCCGCTCCCCTTGTCTGCGCTGCAGTTAAACACAAGTCTGGTTCTCAGAATTGCAAATTTGGCTTCTTACAGAACTGCTTAATTCACTTAGGAAAGCAAACACCCCCTGTCGTCCCGTCCCCCCCCTCCCTCCCATCGCAACTTTAAAGGACGTGCCAGTTGGGCACGCAGCAAAAGCCATTTACAGTTGGAATAAAGCAGGACCTGGGGTGTGCGGTGCCAGGCCCAGCTCCCTTTGAAAGCCCGGGAAAGGCTGCCGCAGCGTGGGCGCCCGTCTGTACCCTTTTGTGCATTAACATACGTGCCAACTGGGCGAGTGCAGGCAAAGGCAGAGTCTGGCTTAATGGCGCACAAAGCAAATGTCAGCTAAATAGGTTTTCTTTATCTTAATAAGTGATGCGATGTTGGCTGCGGTACAACGGTGCCGGGTTGCGGTGCAGCGGTTTCCAGCTCTGCTCTCGGCCATCCGTCCCCGCCGGGTACTGAGGCATCCCTGTCTGCCCGCCTGGGCATCCCCCTCTCCCCAGGGGCGGTGCCGCCTGCACACCCCATCAGAAACGCTCTGGGCTCACTCAGAGAAATTCCCTCCTGAAAGTGTATTTCACGATTTTCAACCTGGCCTATTACCTGACCCAAATGGCACCTTGATTTTCAAGTTTAAATGCACCAGCAACCAGAAAAAAGCCAAGGTCAAGCCGTACTTTAATGCAGTTGGGATTTGTCACCTAAAGAAAATACCATGAGCAGAGTTGCTATTGAGGTGTTAATGAATTTTCTTAAAGGATTAGTGGAAAATCCTGTATTCTTTTTAACACAATTTTTAACTCTTGCAGCACTTCAAAAAGCAGTGAAATAAAGCAAGCTGCTTCTGCTTTTTACTTTTTGCCAAGAAAGAGAGGTTTCCAGCTCTCTGGACCAGCTCTGGCTTTCGTTCATCTCCTGCCCAGTATGGGGGGACTGGGGACGGTGCATGCCTAGTGCAGCGCAGACGGACACTCAGCATATGGGTCACGCCAGCAACAATTATGAGGAGGAGTGAAGTGTGAAGACATGTTGCCCCTGACACCTCGACGAGAGCTGTCTTTTAGGGTTGTTTCTCTCTCTGCCCTGATGGATTGGCATCAGTGCATGTACAAAGCCTTTCTCTAATTTCCCTTGCCTGGAGGAGAAGGGTTGTCCCCCTTTAACAGCCCCAGTACCTTCTTGGAATCCCATACACCTGCCCAAAACCACCTCTTTGGTAGCTCAGTGCATTATTTTCATAAGGTCTGTAAGTATCTTTAATAGCTGATATGCAAAATGTGCCATTTGTCTTTGTAACAATGCTTTCCTTCTTAATCATGCTCCTTCTTTGCTATTTTTCTGCCAGCCTTTGGCAATGTTTCATTTTAGCTCAAAGTGAAAGAACAGCCTCTTAAAATAGACTGTAATCCGCAGATATCGTTTGATCAGTTTTAATTTAATTTCACTGCAACAGAAAATATAATGGGAGTCTGAACTCCAGAACATGCAATTCAAGGAAAGTCACTGTCAACATAACCGAATCTGTGACTGACCTTTTGAAGTGGCAATGGGGGTCTAAGCCCAGAAGCTCTTCACAGCATGGTCTGCAGCTCTGCAATTACCTGCTCAACTGTGAGGCATATTTTTCAAAATTTTTCAAAATTAATCTCTAAATTTTGAGTAGATGCCTTTGGGCATGCTTATGTGAAATGCCTTTGGTCTGCCTCTCTGATGGGCCGATTGCCTTTCATTTCCATAAAAAAGTTAGCAATTGTCCGGTGTGCTTTGGGTGCAGATATAACTCAGAGATCTCTGATAATCAAGACTCCTTTGCTTTTTTCTTCTCTTTTTTAGCTCTGTGTAGGAGAGAAAAAAAATGTCTCATTCTCCCCCAGACTGCAGATATTCTACCGTGTCTAGATTCTCCGATTTTCAATAGCGTAGTATTGTCGTGACTGCTCTGTCTCTGATCTACTTGTCCTCCATCCAGCTTCAGCCTGTCTGTTACTCTGTCAGGATTCAAACGCAATTTCTCACTCCTCACAGGAATTATTTTTGGAACTTTTAAAATACTCCATTTGGAATTTTTAATATACTCTGTAACGTGGCGTTCCTGTGCAGCTGCAGTGAGCTGTTTGCGTCAGGAGGATGACTTGGAGGAGGGAAGGAAGGCTACAACCTCCTCAATGAAGCTGATACAATGCCGCCTTTGTATCTGGCCCCTATTCATGCACGACTGCAGCATAAGAAAAGAGCAGCCCTAAACTAGTCCTGCTCTTGGGACTGGTCCAAGACCTGCCCGGAGGTGAGAGGGGGGTGCTGAGGGGAAGGATTCTTCGCCAGTCACCTGTACTCTGCCCCCATTTTATAAGCAGTTGAAAGCTTTTGCCGAAAGATGCAGAAGTTAATGTTTGGAGCTGATGATGCTTACTAGTTAAGCTTGATAGTGGCCCCTGAGTAAGATGAATGGTGGCAGGGCACATGCTATTTCCATCTTTCTTTGTTTTCTTTGTTTGCATTTTGTATGGCTTCAGCCAGAGAAGCAAAGCTTAGGTCAGATCCCCAAGAAAACTATTTGTTCTTGTGAACCCACTAGCGGTCAGTATGTCAGCCTGGGAAAGCACCCCTGTTTGTGCCGGCCTGAAACCCCTACCATGCTTGGAAATTCTGGAGTCGCTTCTGCTGCCTCCGATCTGCATAACAGTGGGATGTTTCTTGGCAGTCACCGGGTGGACCTAGAAACACCCCTCCATCTTTTTTAGCTGGCCACAGCAGCAGGCCAGGTTCAAGGACTGCTTGTGCTGTTTCCTCTCTTCTTAATATACTGAGTTTCTTTGTTGAGCAGCCAGTTGCCTTGATTCCACAAATAGAAATTAATCAGCTCTCTGTGCAAAAGGCAGATACAAGAATAGCATCAATCCATTTGAGTGGTATCTTTTGGTTCTCTTGTTATTTTCTTTTATATGTATGTGTGTGTATATGTATGTGTATATATAATACGTGTATTATATATACATGTATGCAGGTCTTGCAGGATACTGTGCTTCTGAGCAAGATCATTGTTTCTGAGATGTAACTTAGGAGGTTGGGGTGAAAGAGAATGGAAATCAGCTATCTAAAACGGAGGCCAGAAGTGATACGTGCAGTTGGTGAGATAGCAGTGATTGAAAACTAGTGTGAAAAAGGGTAGATTGCAGAAAAACGGTCGCAGACGTTCACGGTCCCCTGGAAGGAGTGCTGGTGCTGCACAAGCTGTTGCAGTGTATGGATCCAGTCAACATTTCTCTCAGGAGCGGGGCACCCACAGGTCTTTTGACAGCAGAAGTTCCCACTGCGGAGGGGCTGATAGATGGGTCTTGGAGTCCTGTCTGTAAAACTGCAACAATTCAGGATGTGCAAGCCAAAGTGGGGTATGTGTGCAACCAACCTGCAGTAACACTTTAATTTTCATTAATTTGTAGAAAGACTTGGGAGTAAAATTTACTGTGGGATGAGATTGCTTTCATGAATTATGCTTGACTCCAGCCAAAGACCACACTTGACAACAGATGCTTATCAGCCTGTAAGAAATATCATGACATTGGAGGAATTATACGCTTAAAGATTATGGCCCCAATTGCACTCCCTTGTCCAGGAAGGCTGCATAAGTATTTGCTTAACTTTAAGCTTGCACTTATGTTCTTTTTACTTCAGAGGGATTTAAGCACATGCTGGAATAATTTCCTGAACTAATACTCTCCAGATGCACAAAGGAGAAGAATCAAAATTTTAAGACGAGCAGTTCTTCACTGTATGTTCAGTAGTGCTGGGTGATTCTTGATAAATATTTTTAATGTAAGATCATTAATACTATGTCAAAGGTTAATTTATTGTCTGTACATGCAGTGTGCATAGTCTACAAACTTGCCCCATACTTGCAAAATCATAAAGAAGTGCTCTCTCATCTACTTACCTGGTCAATTTGTGAACTGTCAACCAGCAGCTATTAAAACATCTCTGATTGCTCCATTGGCCAAGCATCGGTGAAGGATGTTTGCCTCTTAAAATTTGAAGCACACATAGAATTTATACCTATTTGCCACCAGTATGGAGTCGGTCTAGCATGTACTGGGGAAGGCTGATGTTATCATCTACCAGTTTTTCCATTTCAAAAGGAAGTGAGTGTACGTAGGTACCTGGAATGTGCTCCAGACTGGCTGGAGGCTCCATCATCTCTGCGTCAATTGGAATCGCTAATGTGTAGCAATTGGATTTAATGAAGGAAAGCTCCTGATAGCTCAGACATGCTGACAGCCCTTCTGTTTATTTTTTTTTTAGGGGAATGGATTGTGCAACCTGTTGGTATGTTTTAGTTAGAGCTGTGTTTTTGTTTTCATGAGCTGCTTTTCTTTTAATGGGTTTAGTTCTTTTGAACAAAACACTTGAACCAAGAGCTCAGGTGAACTCAAAATTTGTTACAGGTTTGCTCAAATTATTTTGTGTTGTGTTTCCTCTTTCTGTATCCACAAACATGGATGTGTTGGGCCTACTTTGGGTAACAGGAGTTGCTCATCCACACCACCTCTTACGCATCCAGTTCCTGAAAAAGCTGTTGTGCTTCTGCCAGCTCCTCCATGCCTTCCCAGCTGCATGGCTCATCCATCCTTCCCACTTGCTGTTCATCCTCTGCTTTGGTGGCTTGTTCTGTCTGGATATCACATCCTTGCTTGTGTGCTGGGCGTTGGCACCCACCACCGGGACTCAGCAGGAGAGCCTGTCCTGATCTCACCTACCGGCTGGGGGTCGCTGCCGGGGGGCATGGGCTCGTTCTGGGAGAAAAGCACTTAGGGGTTGCACAAAACTTACTGTGGGATGTTTGGGAAAAGTACCAAAGGTGGGGAAAGGGAGAGGCTAGGGGAGGAACCAGCATGGAAAACTAGAGGAAAAGGATATAAAAGGGGCTGGTCACATGTAAACTAGTGGCTGGTTAGTGCTTGTGTCTGGCCAGGCTGTAAATGCTGTTTGTCTTTGCGTCAGTACTGTATTCCCAATGTGTGAGTGCACACATATTTGTCTATATAATGTACTGCCTGAATATGTGCACCTGTGCCCTATAGGGAATACTTGCTCAACCTGGCTTCTGCCTGGGTGTGGGGACACGGATCTTCGGCAGCCTCCCCTCTGTCAGGCACCAGATTTGGCGAGCCTTAATGCCGGGGACCCCCCCGCTGTCCTCGGAGACACCAGGAGTTGTGGCCGGGTTACGGGAGTAGTGTTCATGCCTGTCTAGTTACGCTGAGATCAGATAGGACCTACCTGAGATTTGTGAATTTCTACCTCACAGAGCTTCCCTCTGCTTCAGGGAAAATGTCAGGTTTTACTTATACAGAAATCAGAGACAATTAATGTTTTTCAGTTATCAGAAACAAATTAGTACTTCTGTATTTTTTCTTCAACCTACTTCCTGTCATTGCTTAACTTGGCCTGGTTAATGAAAGTAACCTGGGAAAGAATTGCTTCTTAAATGTGCTTTTTAGATCTTATTTGTTTCACAGAGGCATTTAAGAAGCCCTTCCCCATCCTATTGTTTATTGCATTTGGATGTTCAATTCTTACAGGCTACACAAATTGCTCGCATCAGCTGTTAAGCTGTGCCACTTAACCTTGTGCTTCATCACCAGGAGAAAGATAATTATATTGGACATCTCCAGATGTTCTCACTTAAGAAAAATGACATGTCTCTGTTTTCTTTACAACTCATGACTGAGATTGCCGTGGCCTTTCCAGATACTGGCGTAGCTTGAAGCAAACTTCTCTGCCATACGTTCTACTGACGTTCCTTTCTGCAGAGCCAAAAAGCTTTGTTAACGTTAACAGTGTAAGGAGTAGTCACAGGACCCCTGTGTGTGCTTTCAAGCTCCACAGCTTCTACGGTAGGTGGGACTGCATGTTGGTAGAAGGTCCTGCCACTGCTGTCATAATCATCTATGGTGCCAACAGGGAAGAAGTTGATTATGAATTCCCAGATCTTGTCAACCTGTCAAAGAACAAGCGGGTGTTATCCTGAAAACACCAGATACTATCACAGCATAGTCCTCATCAAAGCCACAGCCCCAAACCGCATAGCCTAAATCTTTCAGTATGTATTGTAGGCTTAAAACCCCCCTGTGCAGCAGGTGTTAAACACCTTAGTCTTCCTGTTTCACTGAGGTTCTCTCTGAGAGTCTCACAAAGGTCACACGCAATACAGCAAGCAGTTATTTTGTCATAAGAGGTGGATATTTATCATCAGCCTTGGCATCCCATTTCTCCATCTGTCTTTCAGCGTGTTAAAAGCACATTCCACCGGTGTTCTTTAGCTGCTGGGGCTGTAATTCACCATCTTCTTGCCTAAGAAATAAGAAGAAAGCAGAGGCAAGAAAACACAACTGTCGATACCACCACGGAAATTTTCATGGAAGAAAATAGTCCAGACATCGTAAAAAGCTTGGCTTTATGGTTGTTTTCAGAGTATCCCATACTAATATTAGTGAACCTTCCACACTGATCACCAGAGCCTTGCAGTTTTTCAAAATAACCCTTTCTGTGCTGAACTCCAGGATATGTGTGTGTGCGGATGAGGAGTGAAGAGTAGGTACGTGGGTCTACCTGTGCAACCCCGTTAATAACCCCCTCTGTGTTCCCTGCTTTCTGATCTACAGGGATAGCCACTATGGGATAGTGATGCACATGTCTGTGCACCAAAAACCCTACAGCCTGATGGTTGAATACTGCACCAGAGGATGTCTGACCAGATGCTTAGTGCTTATTTCCAAAGGTTACAACGCTGTGGGGAAGCTTGACTTTGCTGTTTAATGTATTAATGGACAGGTTTTATCTGAGTTCTTGAAATTAGCAGAGTAATAGCGTGTTACAGGCATGCCTTTTCTTTTTACCTATACATCTGTTTTATTCAGAAATTCTGTTAAATTGAATGTAATAGTATGTATTTATCAACAGAGGTATGTCTGTCAGACACATTCACTAGGTTTTCCTGGTCATGATGAAAACCTGTGTATTTCACGTATCCCACCAGAAATTATTCAAACATATCTCAATGTAGGAGATTTGCAAATATTGACAAAATCTTTATGATAAATTATGGAAGGCAAATTCTTTGAAGCTATGCTAAATGTGAACAATGATAAAACTCCTGGACCAGAAAATTTTTCATCTGAATTTTACCACTTGTTTAAGGAGGTGTTAGTAGGTTCCTTAGAAAGGATGTTAATGTTGTTTAGTTACAACAGGAACTTCTGTGGGCTGTAGCAGAGTCTACTAGCGATGTTTTCCCTGCAGTTGGAAACTGCTTTACCTTTGCACTTCTTATGGACCCATATTATGGCAGAATTGCCATATAAGGTTTTTATAAGCAATTAGTGAGGTGATTGCAGACCCTGTGCCCTGGTTTCAGCTGAGATAGAGTTAGTTTTCTTCCTAGCAGCTCTATAGTGCTGTGTTTTGGATTTAGGATGAGAATAATGTTGATAACACACTGATGTTTTAGTTGTTGCCAAGCAGTCATGGACTTTTGAGTTTCTCATACTGCCCTACTAATGAGAAGGCAGGAGGTGCCCAAGAAGCTGGGAGGGGACACAGCCAGGACAGCTGACCCAAACTGACCAAAGGGATATTCCATACCATATGACATCATGCTCCATATATAACTGGAGGGTGGGCTGGAAGACAGTTCAGCTCAAGAACTAGCTGAGCATCGGCTTCAGTTGATGAGCAATTCTGCTGTGCATCACTTGTTTTGTATATTCTATTATTATTATCTTTATCATCTTTATCATCATCATCTTCCTTTTCTGTCCTATTAAGCTGTCTTTATCTCCACCCACAATTTTACTTTTTTTTTCTTTTTTCTTTTCAATTCTCTCCCCCATCCCACTGAGGGAGTGGAGTGAGCAAACGGCTGTGTGGTTGGTTTAGCTGCCTGCTGGGGTTAAACCATGACACTCTGCTCTCACTTTATACACTGAGATACACCTAGATTCATTTACAGGGCTTCACTACTGTCTGGAGCAAAGAAGGCTTTAGACAGAAGAAAGGATTTGCAGGAATGCATGAGAAAACAATTTCATGTGTCTATTCTTTTTTATGGAACTCCAAGGCTTTGCTAACATTTGTATCTAAAGAAAGCCTGGATTGTCAGAAAGTGAGAAGTTTGGGTATGAGCAATGTCAGTCAGATGGGCTAGCAAGACAATATACCGGACTCTGAAAAGTCATCTCTCTAAGACATTATTGACAAAAATGGGCAAAACATTTATAAGCTATATAGGAATGTAAATCTTAAACAGCCCTGGAGAGCTGTATGATTTGATTGTCAGATGACTACAGCAAATGAAATATGGAGGAAAATGTACAATCTCTTGCTGGAAAAAGTAATTGGGCTTGAAATGAGCCAACAGTTTATATGTTTGAAACATATCCTCTGATCATTCCAGGTAAAAGGATATAGCATAAGGCTAGAATTCATATGAAATTAAAAAAACCCACCAACAACATCTGGGAGTGTAGATGCTTAGATTATACCCATTAAGCAGATTGGTCTAATCATTCCAAGTATTATGTGTTTCTGTCGCTCCACCAGCTCAAAGCAACAGTAGGTCAATCCAAACACTGAATTAAATATAGCTGCGTTTTGGTGAGCTTTAGTGTAAAGCTACAGATTTGTTTATTTCTATTTTGCCAGTCAATGCAGGTAATCCTCATTTAATCAAATCGCACATCAGAGCCTTGAGATTCAGGGAAACCATTATATACAAAGCTAAGTAAATACCTGTTCTCTGAAAATCCTTTTCTACTTGGTTTGTGATACACCTCATCAACTACTTTCTATGGATAAGGATATACATGTGTTTCTATATAGAGAAAAATCACTTAAACAGCAATCTTAAACTAGCTCCTAAAGTTTTAAATTACTACATTTAGATTATATAAATTGGATCCCACCCACTTAAAGAAATCAGAGTTAACTTCAACTGGCTATTCTGTCCAGTTACTGCATTCAAGAAGGCGGTTATGTTTCTTAACTTGAAAAAGTTACTTTATACTTTATACGTTGGCTATAGTTGAAGAGGTGGACTTTGGGATGATTGAAAAAGGAAACAAAAAAATGATATGCACTCTTTTAGATTACTTTCTTGACAAAAGAGTGTTTGTTCATGTCAGGATAGAGAAAGTTTCTTGCAATTCGAGTCTGTAACATGATAAAAGTTAATTGCTGCAATATACATGATGCCTCTCTTCGATCAAGTGAATAAACATATGTGTAGTCTGAATGAATATAAATGCTAATGAAATTCTAGTGAAAGTGGAGATTACATATGCTCTGACTTTGGCATTATTAAATTGTAGAGAGTATTGGGATGGGGTTTCATAATAATATACTACAAGTTGCATACAATCAAATAATACAAATTACAAAATACTTCTGTGGTTGCTTATACACATGATGTATTCTGTTTTATGGGTAGTCCTAAAAATACTCCCCGTATCTTGCACTATTCAGATGCCCAATATTATTTTTTTATTGCAGTATCTGAGATCCTCAAAATTATCTTTGGGTAGATATAGGACATATTACAGTTAAATTCCAGCACTCTTTAAATGAAAAAGTTATTTAGAGGAAGCTGTGTAGGCGTAGACCCAAGAGCTGGAACTTCAGAAGTTCTTACTAGTGTTTTTACAAAAAACACGGTATAAAAATCCAAAGGGCAACCCAACTTGATGCTGAGCTTCTCCAGAAAGTGAAAACCCCACTGTCAACTATGAATTAGTGCAGTCTTAAAATGTATACTACAAACATTTCTAGTTTACATTAGGGATCAGATTAAGCCAGACTACAAATATTTGTAGCCCATTACAAATGTTTGGGGAGAGTTCTGACTTGCTTTTTCAAAGACACTGAATAGCTTCAGTTAATTGGCAGTCAATTAACTTGAGATTTAAAAAAAAAAATCCCCAAAGAGTGAACAGGAATATCTCTACAGCAAAAAGACTTCAGTATGAGCACGTGGACAAATAAAATCCCCAAAAGATAATATTTGCAAAAAAGGAAAACTTTGGAGATACTTTCCCAGGATCGTAAGTCAAGTTTGGTACCCAGTAAGTGCTCCAGCATTGCATCAGGATTTGCTTTGGTTTTATGAAAAAACATAAGAAAGGGACCTTTAGAGCGAAAGAAGAAAACTGTCTTGGAATATTTATCTTTCTAGCGTTTGGGGGAAAGCATTCAAAGTAGTGCTGACTCCCCCGTGTGCATGGAGGAAGGGAGGGATTTGCTCCGTCCCTGTACCCCCAGTCTCAGATCCATGTTTCTGTCATATTTTGCATTTCTGAAATGCCAGGGACAAACTGAAAACAGTACAGTCAATAACAAGTGTGTATGTTTATAAGATGTCTGTAAGTGGTTACAAAGGGAAACATTTTGTACAGTGATGGGATTAACAATAATTTATTTATGCAAGAATGGCTTTGAGTGGAGCTGGTTACAGCTTCCAGATGAGCCTCGAGTGACATATTTACATTGCATGGGAAAGACAGATGTTGGGTGAAACCAAGGCTCACAGGCAGGAAAGCAAGTTGAAAAGGATTCATTTGCATCCAAAAGAATTTCCAAGTGATTTTGTTTTGGTCAAGACTGGCTATGTTTCCCTGGCATTTTGGCTGACAGAGGGTGACAGCGTACACTTATATTGACTAGTTGAATAGGAGCAAGAGAAAAGTCAGAGATCCAGATATACCTGGAATGTTCCTCAGACTGAGCACTCACTCCAAAAAGTAGGATGTAACTGATAAATGGAGGCCACAGGAAGGGGTTGGCTCTCCAAGTTTACATTTGGAAAGACAGAGTATACGCTGAGGTTGGTTTCCTAGAGAGACAAGCCCTGAGAAGGAAATCTGCACAGCCACCGCATCGCATCCGAGTTGCAGGTTGATCTCCATTATGACTTTTGCTGGTTTTCCTTTTTCATAGCTGTTCCCCATTTTGTAGTCAAATACCTAAGCTTTTTCTCGGCTGTATCTGACCTGCTCTGTCTTAAATGCCATCTTGTGATAACTCCTCTCTAGGCAGGAGGCACTCAGGGAGCGGTGAATCTATTTACAGAGGTACCGGGTTACCCTTAAAGCACCTCGCCCAGAGTGTGACAGAGTTTTAAGATTTTCCTTTTGCTTGAATATACCGTCAAGCTTTTTATATACTTTACAAATGTAAGGTCAAATCCTGCGTTCCCACTGCAAAGCCAAAGCTGTGCAGCCAGCGTGGACCTGCCTGTGGGGCTGCAGAGGAGAGGTGCTGGGAGGAGCGATGGCCTCGTGCGTGTGCGGGGATGCCGGTGCAGGGGAGGAGATGGCCATTCCTGGGGAGTCAGCCAGTTGGCCTTGAGTGGAAATATGTCAGAGCCCAGCAGACTTTACCCCTGAGAGAAGTTTCGGGTTTATTTCGCCCTTGGAAACAGGAAGCCAAAGGATTGATTTTCCTCCAGGTTGCTTCTCTGCAGCTCATTTTTCCTTGGCTCCAAGGTATAGGAGATGCGCCACATCCAGAAACAGTGTAAGCCCAGCTCCTCCCTCTCCCAACTTTCTAATAACTAGGGGAGAAACATTTCTGTAGAAAATAATTTTGTTCGGAAGTATTTTTTTCAAGTTAATAATCCGATTACTTCCCATATAGTTAATTGCTTTGAGAGGTTTTGTCTAACCACATAAGTGGTTCTGACTTAAAAAATAGGTTGCAATTTATTCCTTTGCATTGTGATTGCAAAATTAAGTTCATGCCAATAATTTATAGTAGGGATACGACTAAATTGGTTGTTGTTGCCGTAGGTGAGTTCAGCTACACCACTAAAAAATTGTTTTAGACACTAAAGGATACAAAAAAGGGCATAACCTGTACTGGTGTAACTGCATCCACAGGAGAGAAATTTTACAAGTTGAACCCAGCAAAAAGAATATATATAGACCACATTCCACTTGACCCTGAAATTTGAAGACATATTCTCATGTTATAAGTAATTAAGCTAGAGAAGAAGGTCTAAATGTCAGCGGGTGAAAGGACTTTAACAAATGAAACCATACATAAAATTTGTTGCTGCATTATTTCATGGCTGGGACATTGCTCTTTTTTCCTGCCTTGCTGTCAGCTGGCCTGATATACATTTGTTCTGATTAATAGTGGTACCCTTTCTGATCAGACAGTCATTGCTGGTGGAGACTTGCTAGGATGCGTGGCAAAGAAAATTTGCAGTTGCTGTCCGAACTTTTAGGAGCAGAGACTGTATGGTGTAAGATGGAGAAGAAGTCGTCTCAGAAGGGCTACTGATGACTAATTTGGCAGAAAGTATTTTTCGGTCTCTCAGGTGACATCGCTGTGCTGGCTTACTATTGCACTGTTCTGAGGACTGGATGAGAAGCGTCCACAAGGAGTGATTGAAAATGCAGGTGTGTTGGGTTTGCACGGCAAGGTTTTAGTACTGGGGGGGGGCTACAGGGGTGGCTTCTGTGAGAAGCTGATAGAAGCTCCCCCTGTGTCTGATAGAGCCAATGCCAGCCGGCTCTAAGACGGGCCCGCCACTGGCCAAGGCCAAGCCCATCAGCGCCTCTGTGATAACATATTTAAGAAGAAAAACACTTAGAGAGGGAGAGCTTTTGCAGCCGGAGAGAGGAGTGAGAAGATGTAAGAAACTCTGCAGACACCAAGGTCAGTGCAGAAGGAGGGGCAGGAGGAGCTCCAGGCGCCGGAGCAGAGATCCCCCTGCAGCCCGTGGTGAAGGCCATGGTGAAGCAGGCTGTCCCCCTGCAGCCCATGGAGGAAGGATGAGGGGGTGTAGCGATTCCACCTGCAGCCTGTGGAGGACCCCACGCCGGAGCAGGTGGAGGCACCTGAAGGAGGCTGTGGCCCGTGGGAAGCCCACGCTGGAGCAAGTTCCTGGCAGGACCTGTGGACCTGTGGAGAGAGGAGCCCACGCCAGGGCAGGTTTGCTGGCAGGACTTGTGACCCCGTGGGGGATGCACGCTGGAGCAGTCTGCTCCTGAAGGTCTGCACCCCATGGAAGGGACCCAGGGTGGAGCAGTTTGTGAAGGACTGTAGCCCGTGGGAGAGACTCCATGCTCAAGCAGGGGAACGATGAGAGGAGTCCTCCCCCTGAGGATGAAGAAGCAGCAGAAACAACGTGTGATGAACTGACCATAACCCCATGCCCCGTCCCCCTGTGCCGCTGAGGGGGGAGGAGGTTGAAGCCGGGAGTGAAGTTGAGCCCGGGAGGATGGGAGCGGTGGGGGAAGGTGTCTTAAGATTTGATTTTATTTCTCATTCCTCTACTCTGTTTTGCTTGGTAATAAATTAGATTAATTTCTTCTCTAAGTTCAGTCTGTTTTGCCCGTGACAGTAATTAGCGAGTGATCTCTCCCTGTCCTTATCTCGACCCACAAGCTTTTCGTTATACCTTTTCTCCCCTGTCTAGTGAACGAGGGGAGTGACAGACCGGCTCTGGTGGGCACCTGGCCTCCAGCCAGGGTCAACCCATCACAGCAGGAAATATTTTGAATTGTCTCCTGTATCCCAAACGTATGTGAAACTCTTGACTAGATTTTGGGGTTTTGGGGGGATTATTATTTTTATTTTTTCTAAATTCAGCGCTGTTCCAGTCTTTGTTTCATACTGTCAGTAGACTCCCTTGAGGATCTTCTGGTTACTTGCCACTGAAGACAGAGTCTTGCCATGGGTAGAGTGACATGACTGGAGGCCTGCTCTGCCTCAGCAGGAAGAAGAGCTCTTGTCTCTGTTTCCTGTTAATTTTTGCCTTTGTCAGTTTATTTGATTCAAGGTCCATAGCTAAGCAGTTTCCAGCATCCATGGGCACAAATCTGTGAGAAGTCCCTTGAGCTTGACGTTTTTATTCCACTTTACCAAAGTCCTTAAAGCCTTGGCACCTAAGTAGCGTGGTAAGTAGTGTAGTAGTGTTGGTCACTGTAGGTCTTGTTCTTTCTCTCATCCTCTTTCTCAGAGGGAGAACTGTGTTGTGGTCCTAGACCATTCCCAAAGCCTGACCCTTAGGTCAGAGCTCAGACCAGTCTAGTGTTGTGTATGTCTGCTTTACAGAGGGAATTCTCAGCCTTATTCCTTGCAGATACTGTAACTATCATTTTACAGTTGATGTTTGTCCCATGGACTCCATAAAGTTTTCAGGCAGCCTCACGTGGCTCGCCAGCTTTCCAAGTACCCTGATGTGACTTAAAAGTCTTTGATTTTATTGTAGGAATGCGTGCTTATGGCAAGCGGCAGAGCGATGTTTGGGGAGTGGGTTGTAACTTGACATCCAAACCAGTAACTAAGCTGCCAGATAATTATCGCTTGTTTTCTGCAATGATTTATACTTCCCATGGCTCTGTCACAGAGCAAGGGCTGACTTATGGTTTAGTCAAGAAGAATTAAAGGGGATCTGGGCTGCATGCTCCACACTGTGAAGAAAAATCCTACACAAAGCAAATGATCCGTTAGACAAAGGAATAGCTCAGGGGACCCTTTGCTTTACAGCCTGGCTGAAGCATCCTGAATTGGCCACAAAGATCTTTTTATTTTCTTTTTATAACTTAATAAAAAATGAACAATGGCTAATTTCTCCAGTGCTTCAGGAATTCTCTTAAATTCTGATATAAAAAATGTTAATTTTTAAAAGTAAAAAATATGAAGCAAGACTACGACCCATCTGTTGAGCGGGGCTGTACACTCGGTACATCACTGCCTGTTTTCCTCCTCAGGTTTCTAACTGTACCTTTCTGGCATGATAGACACCTTCTTTCTTCACTCTTCTCCAGCCTCTGAGGAGCTTCAGGTGCTCCTGTAAAAGCCAGTACAATGTCAGTGGAAAGAGTCCAATTTAAATTGGAGGGAAAAGATTTTTTTGCTTCTTAAGCCAGCTTTCCCAGAACATGGTGATAGTGTGCGTCTCTTGCATTAACTCCAGCACTTTGATTGCAAGTCAGCACATTTTATTCAATATAAACTTTCTATTTTGTTATTAATGACACAAATATATAAACCCTTCTATGAATGGGTAACTATTAATGGGTACAGCTCTGCCCGTTTGAAAAAGAATGAGCAATATGGGTAAAGGCTTTCTGTATTCTTGCAAGACTGGATCTCAGACAATGTTAGATTGGGCCAAACTGTTGAAATAAATTATTATGATTAAGTGATGGGAAAATTGTAAATATCAATGTGGGGAAATGTTATGCATTAAATCGAGTTATATACAAACAAATATTTAACAAAAAGAGTGGGAGGTGTCACTGTTCAAAAGCATCTTTAAGTCATCATACACAGAATGCAAATTTGGAGGAAATATTTGTCATGTTGTCATGAAAAACATTTGGGTTGTTTACAAATGTGCGTGGGGAATCACAGGCTTTGTGTGTGGTAAACTAGGTGGTAAACCTTTGCAAATTCATGTGCAGGAATAGCTTTTTACTGCATTTTTTCCTTCTACTAGGCCTTTGTAAATGTGCACACAAGCCAAGAAACCATTTCCCATAAGCTTTCTGTCCAGTTTTTTGCCTTTATGTTGTGGCTGATGGATTGTCATCCATTTACTGCCCTGAGCCAATATTTTAGCTTATCAGAAGTAGGTTAAGTATCAGGTTGGTTGTTCACATCCTTCTAAGTTTAATTTGTGAATACTTATATTTTAACAAGTATAAATTTAGGTTTAAATGACATTAACTAAAATACTGTCAGTGAAGAAGTGGCATCCCAGCTTAGGTTTGTGCTGTGCCATGGTTGTGGCCTGCTGTGCTGAATTGCTGTGTTGAATTTAGAAGAGGAAGGGGTCATTCTCAAATGAAAATTAGTTCAGCTTCAGATTTTTGGTAAGCTTTGGCAGCTATAGTTATTTGAAACCAGCTGGTTTCACTAGCTCTGCTTCACAATGCTGGCCTCATGGGCAAACACCAGTGTTATACAATATCAGAAATTACATGGAAAACTGAGCTTGTGACTTAGGCAGCAGTTCCCTGTTCTGATTTTTTTGGGGGATTCAGCCAGTTTGAGAAACTGCCCTTGCCTGGCTTTCCCTTTCCCTGCAGAGGGGTGCCTGCTCCTCCGCAGCCCTGGCTGCAGGTGTCTGCCCTTACCTCTGGTGGTTGCTTCATTTCTTACCTGTGTCCTCAACCAGATCACTAAACCAAACCCAAACCTTGTTTGATGTGCACCGTGGCTCAACCAAAGCAGGTACCATGGAGGCAAGGTGGTGGAGATGTGGATAGTGAAGTGTTTGTGCCAGAAACTATTATCCCAGTTAATAATATATCCCAGCTCATGAAAGAAAACTTTTCCTTTCTGAAGGGTGTGCGTGCAACTGAGAAGCTAGAGCAGGATGATTGATCTGCCAGTCTTCTAGGCCTTGCAGTCATTAGGGGAGGAGGAGGTTGAGCAATTCTAGGAGAAAACAGATAGTGGCTTAAAGCAACCTGTGCAGGACCAGAGACACTGACCGCAGTGGGGGAAATGTGCAGAACAAAGGCATAAGACAGCATCATTCCCCGGCTGGCAGGGAGCTAAAAACTTTGGTGGAAAAAGGAATGTTCAGAACAGATATTTAATATTTTAGGGAGAGTATTTTAAAATAAGGAGTGTGAGTGGTGAAGAAAGAGGAGGCAATATGAGCAAAGCGAAAGGCAAGTAAGATGTCCATGGAGAAAATCTATTTTTATGAATAACACAGGCAAGATATGGGAATTAGAAAGGCCATAAGGTGACAGAAATCATGTTTGGGAAGAAAAAGGGCTAAGTGGGAGCAGATGCTATGTGAGCAGTGGGGGGAAAAGAAGGTAGATTTTAGACATATAGGAATGAAGAGTAAAAATGAGACACAGGTAGGGATGCATGGAGTTACTGGAACTGAAGTGGCTAAGGAGGTCGGAACCTGCTTTGATTGTATAAAGGCTGAGGAGGTAAAAAGGGGTATCTGCATCCCTCCAGAGCCCACGGGAGCACCCTGGTGTGACTGTGTGTGGAAGCTTGTGCACGTGCTCTCCGAGCTGTGCCTCCTCTTGGGAGATGCAAAGCTTGTTTCCTCAGGCTGTCTGGCCAGCTCTTCTTACACTGTATGGAGGGGAACAGGATGGAGGAGAAAGAAAAGAGAAAAATGTCCTCCCTTTATGTAACAAATGCTCACATTGTATTATGCATGCTAGAACACGGCAATGTGGATATCTGAAATACCTTCAAATTCATCAGAAGAAACACAGAAGAAGTGTAAAACACTTGCCATGAGTATTTCAGAAGTGAAACCACTGTTTTCTTGCTTGAATCCTTCTGGCTTTTCCGTATTGTGCTGAGAACAAATTGCTCTGCCCATTAGTAGGAAGGAGTACCACAGTGAAGCCGGCCATGGCTCACTGCAGCACGCTGCTCTCCACTGCTTGTGCAGTTGCACCAGGGTAAGTGTGCTGGGGTTTTGACGCCTGGTATGTAGCGTTGAAGCCCAACACCAGTTAGAAAGCTTCTACTTTGTAGTGAGTTGAAATTACAGAGCCTGAAAATTTTCCCTTTGATAGAGAAAAGTAACTGAAGTCTTATTTAATCCTTTTCTTTCAAACACCACCAGAAGATATTTTGCTATGCTGGCCGAAATATAATCAGATTAGAACTGGCACAGCATTCAGAAGCTATTTACTCTCTAAGGATATTTATCATTAGCGCCGACGGTAATTTGGATTCTCTGTCGGATCATACAACGGGCTACTGAACATTAGTTTCAGCAATACAGTAATAATAGAGAAATAACTGCTTAAACCCCCATTAAGTGGAAATGTAATGCTCCCTTCATGAAAAATTTAGTCATTAATTTTATGTTGGTATCTTTTAAACATTATTAAACTGTACACTGGAGACAGTGGTCCCATAAACCACATTTTTCCTATAGGAGCTGTATTACTTAGATGACTGCAGCCCAGTATGCATTAGAAAGAGTAATGAAAATGTTAAGATGATTAATGCCATAATTAGGTGTGCAAATAACACCAACAGGAAAACACCGACTCATGGAGTATGTATGTTTGTGTGTGTGTATGTATGTACACTTATATATTAATTTGTATACTTGGATGGCTGCTTGAAGCCTCTAAAATCTAACTAGGAGATTTTCTAATGTAATATTTTAATCTAGGTATGTACTTGAATATTGTTGTGAACAGGGGTCTATATATGTGCAAAGCATTTGACACTGTCCTGCACGACATCCTTGTCTCTAAATTGGAGACACATGAATTCGATGGATGGACCACTCAGTGGATAAGGAATTGGCTGGATGGTTGCACTCAAAGAGTTGTGATCAACAGCTCAATGTCCAAGTGGAGAACGGTGACAAGTGGCGTTCCTCAGGTTCAGTATTGGGACTAGCGCTGTTTAACATCTTCGTTGGCGACATGGACAGTGGGATCATGTGCACCCTCAGCAAGTTTGCCGACGACACCAAGCTGTGTGGTGTGGTCGACATGCTGGAGGGAAGGGATGCTATCCAGAGGGACCTTGACAGGATGGAGAGGTGGGCCTGTGCGAACCTCATGAAGTTCAACAAGGCCAAGCGCAAGGTCCTGCACGTGGGTCGGCACAATCCCAAGCACAACTATAGGCTGGGCAAGGAATGGATTGAAAGCAGCCCTGAGGAGAAGGACTTGGGGGTATTGATTGATGAGAAGCTCAACATGAGCCGGCAGTGTGCGCTTGCAGCCCAGAAAGCCAACCGTGTCCTGGGCTGCATCAAAAGAGGCGTGACCAGCAGGTCGAGGGAGGTGATCCTGCCCCTCTACTCTGCTCTTGTGAGACCCCACCTGGAGTACTGCGTCCAGCTCTGGGGGCCCCAACATAAGAAGGACATGGAGAGAGTCCAGAGGAGGGCCACGAAGACGGCCAGTGGGCTGGAGCACCTCTCCTATGAGGACAGGCTGAGAGAGTTGGGATTGTTCAGCCTGGAGAAGAGAAGGCTCCGGGGAGATCTCATTGCGGCTTTTCAGTACCTGAAGGGGCCTACAGGAAAGCTGGGGAGGGACTGTTTATCAGGGAGTGTAGTGACAGGACAAGGGGTAATGGGTTTAAGCTGAAGGAGGGTCGATTTAGATTAGATGTTAGAAAGAAATTCTTCACTGTGAGGGTGGTGAGGCACTGGAACAGGTTGCCCAGAGAGGTTGTGGCTGCTCCATCCCTGGAAGTGTTCAAGGCCAGGTTGGATGGGGCTTTGGGCAACCTGGTCTAGTGGAGGGTGTCCCTGCCCATGGCAGGGGGGTTGGAACTAGATGATCTTTGAGGTCCCTTCCAACGCAAACCATTCTATGATTCTATGATTCTATGATATACAAGCATGCATTTCTTCTTTACACAACAGCATACTTGGCCAGAAGAAAATAGCTGCATTGCATTTCACAGGGCAGAAGTGAAAATAACTTTGTTCTACAATGCATATTGGTTTTGATGGAATTTAATTATTTTTTTCTTGTCTGACTGAATGTACTCCTTGGTAGATCATATAAAAAGGTGGCTTCTAGTTCAGTTTTGACCCATGCAAGTAAAACAGGGAGTGATACACGTCTGTGCTGACCTGAGTTCAGAAGAGCACTGACAGGTGACATCTGGGGATTTTAAAGCATTCAGTTGGATTTCACTGATGTCATCAGGTGTCAGGTATTTTATTTGGTAGGGTTATTTTTAGGTTGTCAGTCTTTCCTTTCTTTTAAATGAAATGGTTATGCAAAAACCATCTTCAAGGTCAGCAGCCTAGAAGGCTAGCTCTTCAGGTATGTTCACTTAAATAGTGACAGAAAAAAAAAGCAAGAGATAAGGATATTAAAAAAGAGAAGACCGTAGTACAGCCAGTCCTGAGAGAGGTAAGTCTAGCCTCTAAATGGATCAATCAGTGAATAAAATTACAGTGAGTGCTAGAATTGTCAAAGCTGTTGTTGCAGTAGTTTGGAAGTCTTGTTGAAACTGCAGGCATTGCAGGTTGTAGCTTGGAAAATTGGTCTCTCTCTCTCTCAAAAATGTTTTTGCAAAGAGGAAATACATTGCCCTGTGACCTGGCCACCACAGATATCTCACCCGAGAGGACCGTGCTTCTTTTCTGAGTCTCGCTTATGCTGGGGCTGATATTTACGTTGCAGAATCTAAATGCAAATATTAGAAGATGATTCCAAACCTGCATATCCCTATGATTTGTGCACGGTAACCTCTGTGACCTTGCTGGACTACAATTGTGAGGAAGCTACAGTACAGTAAACCAGACCCCCACTGGAGGGAGCTATCAAAGTCCATGCTGGTGTTTCTTTTGACTGATTGATAACGGCTTTTTCTGGTCCTAATTGAAGTGTTAGAAGCTGAGCCGGCTTTGAAATACCATGGAAGTGCTTGTAGCATATGCTGGTGCTTGCTCTGTGGTTGAAATGGTGATTGAGAAGAAGGTGGGAGGCTCTTCAGTTTTGCCTGGGCTCCTTATAATTTCCATGCTTAAGACACATTACGGCCTGTAACCGAAGGTTTATAGAGAGTCTACCACGTGGTCTTTGCAGCATTTTTTTCCAATGGGTCTGATCCGCTGTTATGGATATGCACTTATGGATAAGATACATTGACTAAAAGCATTGCCATGCAGTAAAACACAGAGTAAAACTTTTAGAAGAGCTGGTTACATTACAACCTTAATCAGATCATTATTATTCAGAGCAGCACTGATATATCACCACTGGAAATTTTAGATTAAATCAATTTTTAGCTCTGGGAGTGTAAGATGAGAGTGGTTTTTGTTTGTTAGTGCTTGTTTTCAAGCAGGCTGTTACAGAATTTCTTAAAACTTTTACTAATGTGCATTTGTCTGGGGACACTCTATTATGGTCAGGAAACTTCGGGTTTGCATACACTGGCATTGTGTTGCTCCTGGGCTGTGTGAGCCAGTCTGGTGCAATCTGCAACTGCCTGCAAATGAGCTCACAGAGGGGTTTACCAACAGAAAATCCTTATTCAAACTTACCGAAATGTTTTATAGAAATTATATCTATATTTATGGAAATAAATTACTCGAATCATTCATTGAGATTCAGTCAGCACATGTAATCTGTAATTTTCTGATAAATTATATTACAGTATTTATTAATAAAATAAATACTGAAACACTTCCATATGAAACACTTCTGTGGGTGCAGAAATGAATATTTTGCAATTATTCGCTGTGTGAAAATTCTGAGATTTCACCATTTTTTCTAAAATTTCTAAATCTTGCAGTTTTTTTGGGAAAAAAATATGCTTCCTGTTGACTTACTCCAGTTTCTCGGTAACTGCGTTAGTCAAGTGTTGAAATCTGAGAGGCAGTAGAGAAGCTGGACTGCTTGATCATAAGGAGCATCCATCTCCACCTTCAGCATTTTTTCCAATAATATATACATAATTTAATGATTTAATAGCAATATTGGGTATGCATGGATTACTTTTTTAAAGTGTGCTGAACATTAGCACACTCCTTATTTATGGGTCTGAACTATTACACTTATCTCTGCTACATCTGTAAGTTGTTTGTCTGATTAGCAAAATTTTTAAAACTTAGCAATAATTTTTGTGCTATTTGGTTATTCTGAAGGATCCTGCTTTGGTAGCTCTTTCCTGCTCAGCAAAACACTTAAACATGGACTTAATTTAGTCATTCACTTGAATTTAATAGCAACAAATACTGCTTGATGTTGAAGGTACCTTCTTGAGGATCTATGATTATATCATAGACTCAATAAGTTTCGGTGACTTGATACGCAACAGTTCTTGTTTTGTTTTTAACATTTGGTGTAGAACCAAGAGTAAATTTTGGGTTAGTCCAGATTTTGTAAAGAAAACTTCTTTTCTTTTTTTAAAAAAAGAGGATAGAGACAGAGAAAAGTGAACAGCATGTATTAGTGGGACATCTGCCAGTGACAGACAGTACCAAGACTCTTACATCTCTCTCCAACCTCTACCAGGATTTGTCTGAATTATCGGCAGATGTTACTTGCGTATTTTTGGAGCATCCTAAATCAGATGACTTAGGATGCTGCTGCTTGCCTCATTTCTTGAGTCAATGTAATAAATTTACTTATTTTAGAGACTTGCTGTAACAGATAGCTTTTCAATTTGTCCAGTGGCATGAAATTAAACAGTTTAATACTAGACAGGAAAGCAGTCACTCAATACTCATACATGTAAGTAGAATGTGTTCTGCAGTTTACAACTGTCCATATTTTGATAGAGGTATTTATGGTAGTCTTATCGTAGGGAAGTGAGTTACACTCCCAACGTATCGTTACTTCCATTTTTACCTCATATAGTCAGGCATTTTGTCTTTCCATTTGTGTAGCTTTTTTTCACAAGGTTGAAGAAATTGTAACCCCCACAAAATTAACAGAGAACAAAAGGACCAATATAATATCTGAAATCATGTTTCACTCGTTCTTTGTAATTGAATCATAGAATCATAGAGTCATAGAATCATAGAATGGTTTGGGTTGGAAGGGACTTCAAAGATCATCTAGTTCCAACCCCCCCTGCCATGGGCAGGGACACCCTCCACTAGACCACGTTGCCCAAAGCCTCATCCAACCTGGCCTTGAACACTTCCAGGGATGGGGCAGCCACAACCTCTCTGGTCAACCTGTTCCAGTGCCTCACCACTCCAACAGGAAAGAATTTCTTTCTAACATCTAATCTAAATTGACCTTCCTTCAGCCTGAACCCATTACCCCTTGTCCTGTCACTCCACTCCCTGATAAACAGTCCCTCTCCAGCTTTCCTGTAGGCCCCTTCAGGTACTGGAAGGCCGCAATGAGATCTCCCCGGAGCCTTCTTTTCTCCAGGCTGAACAATCCCAACTCTCTCAGCCTGTCCTCACAGGAGAGGTGCTCCAACCCTCTGATCAGCTTCATGGCCCTCCTCTGGACTTGCTCCAACAGCTCCATGTCTCTCTTGTACTGGGAACCCCAGAGCTGGACACAATACTCCAGGTGGGGTCTCACAAGAGCAGAGTAGAGGGACAGAATCACCTCCCTCGACCTGCTGGTCACGCTTCTTTTGATGCAGCCCAGAACATGGTTGGCTTTCTGGGCTGCCAGCACACATTGCTGGGTCATGTTGAGCTTCTCATCCACCAACACCCCCAAGTTCTTCTCCTCAGGGCTTCTCTCAATCAATTCTGCACCCAGCCTTGTGCTTGGGATTGCGCTCACCCATGTGCAGGACCTTGCACTTGACCTTGTTGAACTTCATGAGGGTCATGGAAGCCCACCTCTCGAGCCTGTCAAGGTCTCTCTGGACTGCAGTGGCAGCATTGAGTCAGTCCTTAATTGATCATGCCCTTTATTTGACTGTGGCAAGGAAGCAAAGGTAATTGCTGAGGTCTCTCAGAACAAAGTAAAAGAGACATTATTTTATCGAATATATCAATATATATGAGGCCTTTTTTCAAGCTACCAATGGAATATGTACTTTCTTCTTTTTTTTAATAAGCACACTAAGATTGGCTTATGGAAGAAAATTCTCCTACCTGTGATTCCTTAAGATTTTAGTCCTTCTTTTTTTTTGAGTTAGTTTGCAGACTCACGGTCTTGGATGGGCTTAGTTGATGTTCTGCTGAGACCCAGTGATGTTATGTAGCATGAGCTGGAAGGTAAATTTGCTCACTGTCTGCAGCTCCCAGAAGCTCATCCGGGTGAGCATCATCACAACTAGATTTCTGTCTGCCCTCCACCCTCCTTTTTCCTTTTCAAGCAACTGCCTCACAAATGGCGATGAAGGTCACTTAAGCTTTGTATGATATTACTGTGAAGAACCTGAGGCCTGATGATGATAAACAGCCAGCCCTGCTGGAAAAAAAGAAAAAGGGAAAATCCTTGTGGTCCATTGTCTGCTAATGCTTGGCATTTTATTTATAGGTTTGTTAATGTTTATTTGGTAATTCCATTATACGTTCTTACATTCACTTTTGTCTTTAGCAGGATTTCTGAGTGTACCATGTGTAATGGCCATTCTTCTGAGCTGCCACCAAGCTTGGTTGCTTTCTCTGGTGAGAGACTAGAATGTAGGCATTCACAATTAGTGGGGCTGTTGCTGCTGTTATTATCTGTGCATCATAATTTTTCAGCTGGTATAATTACCAAATTCTATATGTAATGGCATTTTGAATTTGTTTTAGTTTACGCACATTCTTCATTCCATCCCAAACATCAGTGGCTTTTTTAATACTGTACCAACCATGCTGCCTTCAGGAAACTATTTAATTCAATTATCTTTGCACCCTAACATACCATTAGAAGGTACCTATACCCTTTTGAAAGGTACTTGGTGTATAACAGATCTGTATTTGGCAATGAGAAATAAAACAGCCATTTTTGTCAGTGACCACAATTTTATTGTGAGTGTCAGAATATTTAGCATTTCTATTTAAGTCCCAAGAATAATTATTAAAATTCATGGCTATGTTGGTAGTCTTCATCTTTTCAGAATAAAGTTTGAAAAAGTTAACCATAAAATTTTCAGAAGTTTAAGAAATAATAATAATAATAATAATGGCCAGAATATTTTTGTTTAAAGTATCTGGATTTTTGTAGCCAGTCTCCTGGGTTAAGTATGTATTATTCATAATTTGAATGCTTGGTATTAGAAATACTGTAGAATAAGAAAACCAGTATTGTTCTAGTAGCTACTCTGTCTCTCTCACTCTGTTTCATTTAAGAATATTTGCCTACAGGCATTCCCTGTTGCCTTTGCCTTCTTTCTTCTATAGATTTAAAAAATACTACATGCATTCCCACAGGCTGCTTTGTATTTTCCCACAATCTGCTGTTCAGTGGCAAGGGCTGTTCATGGCCTGAATGTCAGATGGGTGTGCACATCTCTGCTGAGCAAGAGATAGCTTTCACAGAGTGACACTTTTCGGTGTAGATTTACTTACATAGGAGAGTTTATAGAAATCTCATTTGCAGAATTCTTCAGCTGGCAGCAAGCGATAGCTGATAAACCTGCAACAGAAACACTTGACACCAGCTACGCAAGATACGCTAATACATAAAATAAACAAGTAACACTCAGGTAAAAGCTTTAATAATCGTCAGAAAAAGATTACCAATTACATGGTAGTTATTCCAGAGTGCAAATGTAAACCCTGTTGAGATAATGTGGAGGCTTTGGATACATACTGCTACTGGATTTTTAGGGAGGTGGGGAAGCTGTTGCAGAGCCCCAGGCTGGCGGGGGCTGGATGTGAGGATCCGTTGCTGCCTGCAGGTACGCCTGCCCCGGCTCCGCTGGGCTGGCTGAGCGCCTGCCCTGACACAGCCAGCTTCCTGGCTCCGGCAGGCGACCGCTGGCTCCAGGGGGCTCAGGAGGGAAGGGGAAGCTCAGGGGGTCCCCACGGGTGGAAGCTACACGCAGGCTCAGTGGGGAAAACACAGCGGTAAGGGCAGTGCAGCAGAGGGGGAGCGACCGATTACGCCAGATCAGAGAAGTGCAATGGGAGATATGAGGAGGGGCCGCTGTACCGGGTCCGATGAGCATCGAGGCTCGTTCGCCCGCCTGCAGCACAGCCCTGTGTAGCACCGCTTCCCAGGTCTGGACTAACGTGGATGGCTGCATGATGCTGTGCCCTCAGCCTCGGCAACCTCTGGGACCGGCCTCCTCTCCACTACGGAGACCTACCCAGTGGCTGCCCAAGCGAGGGTAAACTTTAAAATTCACACAACAACAACAACATCAACAACAAAAATCAAAGCTTTTCAACTGGCAAGCAGAAATCAAAAAACCAGAACTGGCCACAAAAGTACCTTTTAAAAACTCACTGTTTGGGAAAGAAAGGGTTGACACAAGTATTTATCGTAGCTGAATCTTTTGTAACATAGCTTTAACTCTGACAGACCTTGTGGTTAATTGATTTAGACCTCAAGGAAGACCTCAATTTAGGCTCTGCGATTGTTTCCTATCTCATACAGCTTAGCCTAGGGATGAAACCTGCTTCTGTCAGAGAGTCCTTAATTTTATTTGCTCGGCTCCCGAAAGCCAGTAAAATCTGCTGTAGAAACAGAATTTGCGAATGACCTCACTTGGCAGAGTGAACATAAAAAACCCACACAGGTGTGCAAATGCTCGAGGCTGGTGCTGGGATGCTGCCGTATTTATTGGCACTGAGTTAACGCACAGCCGTGTTTTCTGGCCTGTCCCCAAAGCAAGAGTTTAGATTGTGCTGGGAGGTGGAAAGTACCAGGCAAGGCTTAGTGTTGTTAAAGCTGCCCCCTTCAGCCAGGGCTCACGCACTCTTGCCGCAGCAGATAGAGGGAATGGTACCAGCCCTCAAAGTGCCGGTAGCACCCTGTCACTCACAGCTGTAAACAGCTGTTTCCAGTGAGCTATGTTGAAGGTTATAAATAAAATGTCACATGATCTTTAGCTAGTGGTGAACGTGGTCCACCACCGACTGTGTCAAGCATAGGACAAGGAGATGCACAAGGCTTAGCAGGTCTTTCCGGAGGAGGTTCATGTGAAAGAGTTCAGCGGGGGCAGACCAGAAAGGAGGGCGTGCTGGAAGGCGTCTGGGATTGCTGGATGGCATCTGTGAGAAGCTGCTGTGTCTGAGTCAGACAGAGCGTCCTGTCAGGAAATCTGCAATGAGGAAGAGGAACTGGTGTTCCTCCATGATCTGTATATCCATTCCCAGAATCAAAGGAAAGTTTTGCTGTTGAAGGAACATGGACATGTGCCCAGAGGGAAGAGGGTGCCTGGCTGTGAGACCTGTGGAGGTGGTTCCTGAGGAGATGTCTAGGAGCTTCAGCAGGCAATAGGAGGTTGAGAAATGGAGGTTGGCCATGGGAACCTCTATGTAGTGTTGCATTAATTTGCAATTAGCTGGTCACATTGCTGATTTTGCCACTACTGTGACTATTATTCCCCATCCTCTCCACTCTGCCTCCAGGTTGATCTCCTATCTGTATCTGGCTTCAACAGTGGCAGGGAGAGAGAGCCAGCAAGTCTGCTCGATGGGACTTTAGTCTGGTGATGAATGCAGGTGACTGCTGGTGAAGTCCATGCTCTGTCAGCCTTGCCCTGAGCTGGGCGTCACCGAGGAAGGACAACCTCTTGGCGAAGCTCTGGGGCTGGGACCCTGTTTCTTCCTCGCCTTCTCTGCTCTTCAGAGTGGAGCAGGGGAGCACAAGTTTTAGGGCAGATCAGAGCACCGCAAGCTGCTGCTGTGCTTTTGCCCGTCAGCACTCACTCATCCAAATGTAGGATTCTGGCATGGAAAAAAAAAAAAGGATAATCTAATTCAGGCATTTATATAGGAAAGGGAGTATTGTCAGTGTTCCTGGTGGCACGAGTTGCTGATGGGCCGGAGGGGTCATAGGTGTTTTGACTGACAGGGGATAAGTGTCTGGGCACCCAGAATATCAGTCACAGCAGCAGCACGTGCTTATCTCTGTCCCTCCTTGAACTGAAACAGACTGGGTGCCAAACAGGCATGTCACGGCCTCTGGCCTGAGTTTGGACTCAAAATCCAGTGCAATGCCACGCTCTACTCTTTCTCTCACAGACAAGGAAGAAAATCAGCATGTAAAATGACAAAGGAGAGGAACCCATCAATCCTGGGTTGGCATTCTCAACCCAGGGAAGACCAAAAAGAATGGTGATGCCAATAAGAAATTTGAGGAATCAGTATTAAGTACAAATGAAAGTCTGTTTCCATTCGATGTTTTGGTTCTTGCATGATGAAGTAATCCTGATGGGTATCACAATGTGCTTATTTGTGTAGGGACCTTGTAGGGTCATTTTCAACAGCAAAAACATTGTGTAAAATACACCTACCTACATACACGCGCACACACATATATGTGTGTATATGCTATGTAGAAGTATTTTCACAGCAAACCATATACAGGTCATATCTTATTAATATCAAGAACTTACATATTTTTTATTGTTGGAAGGTTTTTCATATATAAAAATATTTGTGTGTTCTAGATGAACACTGAAATTTGAAAGAAAAATATGTTTATAGCAACAGAAGACCTACTTCCACTCTTACTGAAGTTGATGATAATCCTTCCATTGTAGGGGTCTGAGCAGGATTGACCCTAGAAAGCTTCAGTTCCCAAACGAGCTCTCATTAATGACAATGGGTCAAGCAAATCCTCTTATGGAAATACTGGAAACTTTTGGATTTTGCCCTAAAGAAGTGAAAGTCAAAGTTCCCCCTAGCAGCATAGATAATGAACCACATCCTTATTCCTTTTCCTTTCCTGTGTATTAGCACTCATGCACAGCTTGTAGGTATTGGATGAAGCCTTCAAATTCCATTGATTCTGGCTCTGGAGACCTGAGATCCTTAAGCATGCAAATCAGAGCCACCTAACACTGAAGGGGAAGGGAATAATAAGTTTGTCAAAAATTCAGTTTCAGTTGTCACAAAATGGTTCATTAATTTTGTTGGAATAATCCACTAGACAGCTTTATTTTAGAAATTAGATGCACTGATGTTTAGGTTCAGTAAACTGCCAGAGATGATCTCTCCCTTCTGTCCTTTTTTGGTGGACAGAAAATAGCTGGTGAAGTATTCAGACTTCATTCTTTTCTCTGCATGATGAGACTTGACCAACTGTCTCTTTGCTTTCAAAACACCACTTTATCTACCAAGCCACTAAACATCTCTGGCCCTTTCATGCTGTTCCTACAAACATATTTTTCAACCACCCTGGTGCACATGGCCTTCCTTCCTGTCTGGCAGGAATAAAAGAATGGAGCTTAAACTGAATATTGCTTTACAACAGTTATTTCCTTGGGCTGCAATATCTAGTTAAGAATCTATTGTCTCAAGACAGAGAATGGTCTAAAGAAGATTACACACATCTGTTTCTCTTGTCTGTACACATCTCATTCATCTGATCTGGATGATGCATGGGAGAATTTCTTCTAGACAAAAAGGGGATGTGGTGCTTTGGGGAAAGTGTCTCTTCATCCAGGCTGGGTAAGATGTACTCAAAGGCATGCTTTGCTTCTGGAAGCAGAGGAGATCAGACCCGGTTTATTCTGTTTCTTTGTCTTTGTATTAAACAGTTATTAAAAAAAAAAAAAGGATTTTATGGTAAATGATGAATTTCTTTTGTGGTCTTTATAATCCCTTTGGCTATTATCAGATTGGGTTTTGCAATAGCAACACTGTAGGTATTTATTTATGAAATGGAAAGATATTTGATGATACTAGCTGCATCGTTGAAATGAGTATCTGGTAGAAACAAATTTTAAAAGACACTATGGTCGTGAATTGAAGCTTGGTTTTTTTAAAGCTCTACTTGAGACCACAGGTAAAATCCTTTAATTTCTCAGGCAGAAAAATAGCCACAGCTCTGCAAGAGGAACTCACAGTTATCAGTAACTCTTTGACAAATTGTTTTCAGAGCCTGCACAACTCAGCTTCATAGTTACCACTGCTATTTGAAGCCTGTACTTGGAGCATCTGCAGCTGCCTGTACATTGCTTTTGACTGCAGTTAGCTAGGATGAGAAAATTAAGTGGTGCTGGATGCTAAATTCATTATGTGCAAGACTTTTCCTGTTGCCTCCGGGTGTAAGCACCAGTTATTTCACACATTCTGCACCTCCTTTCCAGTTCTTGTGTCTACCACAGGCATGTTCACTATTACAAGGTAAGATTAAGAAAGTTTTCATCATTTAAAAAACAATGCACTGTTCTTAATTAAACAATAACCCATTCATCATTTCAACAAGGAATTGGTCCGATTGTGGTCATTTTTTATTCTGTTCATCTCAGCCATTAGTGAATCTGAGAAGGGCAGATGTTAGATAGGGCTACAGCGAGCTCCGCCTGAGGTGTGCAGCCAAGGTGGTTCCTGGTAGCCATCAGAGCAATAGAAAGGCACCAGAAACAAAGTAAAGGGTCTAGTCACAAATTTGCTGCAGCTGTTGTGTGGATGGGATTGAATTAAGAACAAGAGGCATCACCAGCATGAACATAAACGTTGCTGTGAGAGCAAACAGCACAGCAGCTTGACTCATTGTTTGGGTAGGACGATAGGGCAGCAGAGGCACAGTTTGTGCTGTTCTTCTGTTCATTATGCCAGCAATGCATATTGTTTGCCATACGGTCTCAAAAGCAAGGTTCAGCTGGTGTATCACAGTGAGGAAACCAGAGTCCTAACATGCAGTGGCACGAGAGGAGATCTGCTAGGGATGTGCCAGTGCCTGTCGTAACCTCCCGATAGCTGTGCTGTCACCTATGGTTTCTTTGTCTTTGTTGTTGTTTACTTGACTGTTTAGTTGGCACTTGCTAAGGGCAATACACCTGCAAATGTCACGGCTTTTAGTGTGTCTGCTGACAGTCTGCGGTGATTCTCAGGACCAATGTGTCCAGTCAGTTAGGACTAACACTTTTTCAGAAGCCCAGGGTGTTACCTTCTTAACAGGTTGGCCAAACAGGTTGTCCAGAGAGGTTGGGGATGCCCCATCCCTGGAAGTGTTAAACACCAGGTTGGATGAGGCTTTGGGGAACCTGGTCTAGTGGAGGGTGTCCCTGCCCCGCAGCAGGGGGGTTGGAACTAGATGGTCTTTAAGGTACCTTCCAACCCAAACCATTCTATGATTCTATGATTCATCTTTACTTCTTTGTCCTCTTGATAGACATTGCATCCCTGCTGTTTTCTGCAAGTCAGGGACTACTGGTTTTTCTACACTGTACATAATATCCTCTCTTCTGTTGGGTACTGGTATAGTGTAATCAATGAATTTAGGGTCGGTAGCTCGGTGGCTGTGGTGGGTTGACCCTGGCTGGAGGCCAGGTGCCCACCAGAGCCGCTCTATCACTCCCCTCATTCACCAGACAGGGGAGAAAAAGTACAACGAAAAGCTTGTGGGTCGAGATAAGGACAGGGAGAGATCACTCACTAATTATCATCATGGGCAAAACAGACTGAACTTAAGAGAGGAAATTCATCTAATTTATGACTAAGCAAAACAGAGTAGAGGAATGAGAAATAAAATCAAACCTTAAAACACCTCCCCCCACCCCTCCCATCTTCCTGGGCCCAACTTCACTCCCGGCTTCAACCTTTCCCCCCCTCAGCGGCACAGGGGGACGGGGAATGGGGGTTGTGGTCAGTTCATCACATGTTGTTTCTGCCGCTTCTTCATCCTCAGGGGGAGGACTCCTCTCATCGTTCCCCTGCTCCAGCATGGAGTCCCTCTCACGGGAGAAAGTCCTTCATGAACTTCTCCAATGTGAGTCTCTCCCACGGGAGACAGTCCTTCACAAACTGCTCCAGTGTGGGTGCCTTCCACGGGGTGCAGACCTTCAGGAGCAAACTGCTCCAGCATGGGGTCCCCCACGGGGTCACAAGTCCTGCCAGCAAACCTGCCCTGGCGTGGGCTCCTCTCTCCATGGGTCCACAGGTCCTGCCAGGAACTTGCTCCAGCGTGGGCTTCCCACGGGCCACAGCCTCCTTCAGGTGCCTCCACCTGCTCCGGCGTGGGGTCCTCCACAGGCTGCAGGTGGAATCTCTACACCCCCTCATCCTTCCTCCATGGGCTGCAGGGGGACAGCCTGCTTCACCATGGCCTTCACCACGGGCTGCAGGGGGATCTCTGCTCCGGCGCCTGGAGCACCTCCTGCCCCTCCATCTGCACTGACCTTGGTGTCTGCAGAGTTTCTTACATCTTCTCACTCCTCTCTCCGGCTGCAAAAGCTCTCTCTAACTGGTTTTTTTTTCCTTCTTAAATATGTTATCACAGAGGCGCTGATTGGCTTGGCCTTGGCCAGGGGAGGGTCCATCTTGGAGCCGGCTGGCATTGGCTCTGTCAGACACAGGGGGAGCTTCTAGCAGCTTCTCACAGAAGCCACCCCTGTACCACCCCCACCCCCCCCGCCCCCGGCTACTAAAACCTTGCCATGCAAACCCAACACAGTGGCTCATAGGTAGTGCTGTTGTCCATCAGTGGGGCTGCACTACTCCCACAAGCAGAACTGTTTGCATCCTTGCTAAAATAGTGGGAGGGCACCACAACACCTCCATAAGACTTTTTCCTATTCTTCTTTTCCCCCAATTTTCCCTTTCTTTTTCTCTCCTGTTAACCCTGTTGAGGATGGTGGATGACTGGAAACAATCAGGGCTGCCTGCCTTCCTTCTTCCTTCTTTGTTTTTCCTTACTAGCTCTTCTTTATGTGCTGGGAGAAACTCAAATTACCAAGTAAAAAATATCATGCATGGCATGTATTTTGGCAAGTAGATACCATCAACTCATCTGTAATATGAGGGATGGAAGTGGTTTTTCAGGATTCAGCTGAAACAAAGCCTAGTTTGCCTACAACTGCTCAGGGTTTCCTTCAGTGTGTAGCTATTTGATTAGACTGTTTTTAGTCCACGTGCTGCAAATGACCAGTTTGGTAGTCCACATTCAAGTATATTTGGCCAACTCCTGTTACATTTGAAAAGATGAGTTTTGCATTCTAAATTCTAATGAACATACAATGTTTTTCCCATACCATGAAAATTATGCTTCTTATAATGTTAAGTGATATTTGTTGTTTATTTACTTCATTTCATTAGAAGTCAGGACCCTCCCCCATGCCTGCCCACATGCCAGCTCACCACAGCAAAATTTCTGCAATGTTCACTGCTGTAGCTTGCTTTTGCTGTGAGATCCTGAAAAAGAATGTCTCTTGGGTGTTGTGTTTTGGGGTTTTTTTCCCTTTTCTTCTGGCTAGTCTGAATGCCTGAGTACAATCTGGCTCATCATCAGGATATTTTATCTTGGTGTTGACAAGTGCCATCTTCTGTGCTATTGCAAGATTTTTCTTTGGGGGATGCAGTGAGAAAATCCAACCGTCTTGGTGAGTCGATGAGGCTGTCAAATTGGAAGCACCAGAGCTGCTGTAGATGCAGTAGGAGACCGCCAGGTGGGGAAAGAAAGTGGGTCCCTTTTCACTGCACACCTGTATAACACAACCGTGGAAATAAATACAGCAGGCTTTTTTCAAAAGCTCTTTCTGAATAGTGGCAGTGTGTATTGGCGATGAATCTCAGGACCTTGGAGAGTTTGGGCTTTAGAAATTTAACAATAGGTGTGTTTAAAAGGCAATAAAACCTCATGTAATGCTAAACTGGAAGTAGGGAGGAATTTCTGAAAAATAGCTGCTTTCAGGAGAAACTGAAGCAGCGGAGAGGAGCCAAGGTTTTGTATGAGAACAAACATCATAAAATTTTGGTCTGAGAAGACTTAGTGACTGTGCTTTCCTGTTGTTGCTGTTTTTTCAGTTAATCAGAAAATAAATGGCCAGTGACAAGTGTGTGCTCTCCGTAGTTACTTGTGCAGTAGCGTGTTTTAGGGTTGCTCAATGATTGTGCTCTGAAAATGAGAGCAGCTTATGGACTGAGACCGATATCCGCTCTCCCACAAATAACAGGTGTCAGGACATGCCCCTCAGACCCCTCCTGCCCACCACCCTCTTCCCTTTCTTAAGCAAAACCACTCTGTGGTTTGCTCACTCTCACCGTGAGTTGGCCGAGGTGAAGTTTTCTCACCTGATGCCCTTTCCCTAAAGTTGTGTTACTGCTCGGAGACCCGCCGCAGGCAGGAATGCTCCTGTTCCTCCACACGCAAGCCTGCCTGCCCTCTGCCTGCCTGCGGGGACCCCCCGTGCCCCAGGGCTGCAGCCAGACCCCCTCCCTCCCGGGGCGGCACCGCCGCATAGCAATAGCCCACAGAAATACACGCCTGGCAGTACGCAGGTGCGTGTGGAGCTCCTGTTCTGCACTCACATGCCTCCCACCATCTTTACTTTGCCTTTGCCCAAAGTGGATCCAGCCCAGCTACCCTTCTTTACGCAGCTGAAAATAATTCAGGGATGAATAAACTGGGCTGTTGGCTGCGAGCCGGGACGCTGCGCCCTGACCAATAGCATCCGTAGTGTTGTTTAGTGCTGAAACCGCAACACCACCGTTACGGGCAACGTGGAGAGACGGGGGTGAAACTCAGAGGAAAGATTAACCACAGCACTGTGTCCTGTGAAGCTGTTTACTTCCTGGCATTAACGCTTTAGCTGAAATATTTGGTTGGAGTTTAAAACTTGATTATTGACAATTGTGGGTGCCTTCGGTCTCATCTGCCCAATTTGAGACTTTCTAGTGGGCTTCTCTGAGAAGGTGCAAGTAGAGGATTTCTGCAGCAATTTCTGAAAGGCTAAGCTGGGCACAACTGGAAAGCAGGCCACCCATTGCCTCTTCCAAAAGTATTGACTCAGTCATCTCTACCCATTGTGAAGGTATACGAGGCAAACCTTCAGTCTTCCTGATTTTTTCAATATCTAATAGATTCCTCTTCTTAATAATAGCACAGGAAATTCAAACAATATCTCTGAACAATTGCAGCACTTCTTGGATGGTTAAAATTTAATATCTTATCCTGCCATTTGTGGTATGATACTGATACCCACGGGTATACTCCTGCCATGTCTTACTGCTTAATTATGTCAGTTATGAATCAGCCAAAAGAAGCAGGAGAAAGGACATAGAATTAATTCTTGATTTAGATAGTTAAAGGGCTAGAGAAAAGAATAAGGTTGATGCTTAGCTGCTTTGAAGCAAGCTGGCCGCTCACAGAATAAATAAAGGACAGAGACTTCAAAATGACAATTAAAAAGTGAGTTAAATGAGACTGCTATACACAGTTGTCAGAATACTAGATTTCTAAAGTTAAATCTTACTTCTTGCCTGTCAAGTATATTTCGAACCGCAGATTTTTTTGCATAGGTAAGTACAGTGGTTTGGGTGTACAAATAGGATTTATTGTGTAATATAGCAACTCTACAGACAAAATTTAAGATCTCTTGCTACTCATTGCTTCTGGTATGTTATTTTTCCATATCATCACTTAAGTCTTCATTTCCAAGTTTCATTAGCAGGAGGATAGAAAAAGGAGAAAACACATTGTTTTGAAGGCCGGATAATAAAAAGGCCATTTCTTTTCCTGGAATATGTGTCAGGTTGAGATACATATTCAGAAATAATGAGAAATAGATTTATTTTTGCGAAGAGCGGTGCAGTACATGTAATGCCACCTGCGGAGAGGAAGGGTTATAATGATCACATTAAAAGGAATCTCAAATATGGATTAGAAATCCCACAACCCCACATACAACTGAAACTTTAATGTACCCAAAGGAATACCCTAACCTCGTATCGCTCTGTAAGCTATCTTTCTTGTGGTTTTCCCTATGCGTGCCTTTAACGTGTGCATCATGTCACAGCCGCAGCACGGCATAGTGGAAGCCTGTGTCCAGAAAAAAAAGTGCAGCAAAGGTGATGAGGGATCATACTCCAGTCTGTCACATCACAGATGCATGCTCTAACCTTTAACTTTTCAAATTGCATGTGAGGAACTAGTAAATTAGGGATTACCTAAATGCAGAACTTGGGTTGCCTAGAGAGCTTTGAAGAAGAACAAGGAGGTGGGTGGCCAACTTCACGTGAGCTGTGTGGGAAGTGGACTAGGACTTGAGCAATTTGAATAAGAGCATTCAGTTTTGACTCATCCTGCTTATTAGATATACAAATATCATTCCTTAGACCTGATCTGAAGGCCCTACAGCATCCTCACTGCTTATACTATCACCTTAAACTTTATGACCCAACGGATTTTTCCCAGGACCCTCAGCTGACCTGACTGCTCTGCTGAGGGAATTACTCCTGCTTTGTTAGTGCCCAGGGCAGAGCTAATGAGCAATGTCTGCCCCACTGTGACAGCAGAGCCTCAGCGGCTTAATGCAGAGTTTCAACGCTTGCTAATAGGACAGGTCACCAGGGAAATTGTGCTCCCTCCTTACAGAAGAAAAAAGGAAGAAATGTGTGATTTTGTCCAAGCTTTTCCATTTTAAACAGGAATGGATGACACCAAAGACCCAAAGACTGTCCTTCTTAACAAATATGGAATTTGACACGGACTTTCTTTCTTTTAGAAAAAATGGCAACCATAGGAAACATACACTTGCTGAGGTCCAGAGCCACCTGCAAGTCCTTCAAGAGTGCACACGTTTGCGAAACTTGTGTACTTGTGAAAGAAGTATCATTATGTTCATCTTTTCTGTGCCCAGGGTATAAATGATGGCTCTCAAGGCCAATTACTAACAAAAGTAAGAAAGTATATTTTTCAAGTTGGTTGAAGTTGAGATAATGTACATAACAGAGTGGATCACTTACACATGAAGCCTAACAACCTGGCCTAGAGCCTTACGGCTTATAAATTGTGGGGGGAAAAAAAACCCAAACCAAAATGGCTCTTTAGGAGCTGTGCTAGCCGCCAATGAGTGCACCCTTCCTGTCCATTGAAATACATCCCTGAACAGCTCTGAGGATGCCCTAGAGAAAATCAACATTTTTTCAGTGTGTGAACTACACAGAGCATGTTTCACTATCATTTTTTCCAGAGTATGAAATTAATAGCATTTTTTTTCCTACAATTTGTTCTTATTTTTAAAGTGAAAATTTCAAACCATAGTTTGGTCTATTGGCATGTTTCAGCTAAGAGTTATTTTTTCTTCTATATTTATTTGTTTGATTTTTTTTCTTTTCTGGTCTCAGTGTGAATAGAAATTCATGTTGGTCTTTTTAATAATGAGATTTTTAATAAGAAGATTTGGACTGCAAAACATGGGAAAATAAATTGGATTTATATATAGTGTACATACACACATATATAAATACACACACACATATATTATATTTGAAGTCAAGCAGAGAGACATGACCAAACAAATCAGGAGATTGTAAGATTGGGCAAAAAAACCATGACAACATTAGCAGGGAGATTACATTAGCATACGGGAGAGAACTTGATAAATAATGGTTGAAAAAGCAGAATTGAATTCTATTAGTAGCACGTACAAATATGTGTTCATGTCTTCAGGGCTTTGAGTACAGAACTTCAAAGCAGCCACGCTGACAGCAAGTGATAGTGGGGAAGGCAGGCAAGCTGAGGGGTAAAAAAGTGGAAACGGGTAGGGAACTAGTGGTGTTTTAGCTGACAAAAGCCCAGGTGTTTACGTGATCTTCTCAAAACAGTGTCCTTGTGCAACACGTAGGGGATGGTTGTAGGAAGATGGGAGCATTGATGGCTGAGTTTATTAATAACCTCTTTTGTGATCACTGATCAAGTATGTGTGGGTTTTGGAAACTATTTCAAAGCGTGCAGTCTGATACCGGTCAATTATCAAAGCAGAGTCACTGTATGCAGTGAGGCTCAAAAGCAAATCTTCATCCTGCAGACTTCATTTCTCCTCCGGGGCAGAGCATATGACAGCAGAAGCCTTTCAGGGACTGTGTGCATCTTTCTCTAGGGATGGTTTAACATGTTTCTTTCATCCTAAACTGCTGAACAAATAAAACTGCGTGTAGGAAACCCAACCTTCCAGATAAAGGCAGTGAACCATGAAGAGAAACCCTATTCCTTCAAATTTATTGAGGATCAAATGTAGATATCTTTCTTGATGTCAGATAATGCCTTTCCATTCTCTCTGAGCAGTCATGATAGAATAAATGTTTCCAAATGGAAGTCACAGTGCCAAGCATGGCAACGCTGTCAGTAACGTGATTGAATCTGGCTACCATACATTTAAATGTAGCGTAGTTTGGAAGCACGTATTTGATTGAAAATACAAAACATTTCTATTGAGATAAATGGTGAGGTTAAACTAACCATCAATGATAGAAAAGATTCTACAGATTCTTGCATTTTCCTCCTTTTTGCATCCCACATTATTCACTGTTTTCCAGTATGTGTATTTTAAGAACTTAAAAAATAGATATTCTACTGTACCCTGCTGCATTTTCTGAACTGTCTCTAACACCTCTGGGAATTCATCTTGCACTTCTGTAAAAGAAATTTACTGTGCCCACCAGGACCTCTGAGGAAAAGAGCAGTCCCATTTTAAAGCAGGTTCTTCACACAGTGAATAAAGCCCTAAGGAATTGCAGAGCCAATAAAAGGATCTCCTACTTCCCCTTTGCAGTGCCAGGCAGTGATATTTTATTTGGTGTCACATCTAAGGCAAAATTATGCTGCAACGGTGTATTATAATAAAATAATGGAGTTTGTCAAATTTGTTTTGTAAGTGCAATTTTCCCCCAGTCTCCTCATTTCTTTTTCTCTCCTGGACATGGAAATTGAAGTAGAACAATATTAGAACATAAACTGTTATTGTTTGGTGGGTATTGAGATAACTCACGTGCAGCAAAGATTAAAGTAGCCTGACAGTTTTGCTCCTGCTCTCTGGTTATGCTATACATCCTGGCATTAAAGATTCAATAAAGGGAGAACAGCCATTAAAGATTCATTGGCATGCAGAAGTAGGGGTTCCTGGGTGCCACCTTTGGAGGAGTTACACCAACTCCTCCTCTGTTGCTGAAGAAGACAGAGGGGCTGGGGCGGGCAGGAAGGTCCCGTCCTGCGTTGCAGCCTCGCTAGCTGAATTCCCTACCATCCCCATTGTGTGTGGCTGGAAATTTTCTCTCCTACCTGATTTTGTAGTGCTCCCCAGTGCTGTTCAATAGCTGTGAGGTTTCACTTAGAGATGATGAATGTGAAAGGATTTTCATAAAGTGATTAATCACAGAATCACAGAATGGTAGGGGTTGGAAGGGACCTCTGGAGATCATCTGCTAGAGCAGGATCACCCAGAGCAGGTTGCACAGGATCGCGTCCAGGTGGGTTTTGAATATCTCCAGAGAAGGAGACTCCACAACCTCTCTGGGCAGCCTGTTCCAGTGCTCGGTCACCCTCAAAGTGAAGAAGTTTTCCCTCATGTTCAGATGGAACTTCCTGTGTTCCAGTTTGTGCCCGTTGCCCCTTGTCTTGTCACTGGGCACCACAGAGAAGAGTCTGGCCCCATCCTCTTGACATCCACCCTTTAGATATTTATAAGCATTGATCAGATTCCCTCTCAGTCTTCTCTTCTCCAGGCTAAACAGCCCCAGCTCTCTCAGCCTTTCCTCACATGAGAGATGCTCCAATCCCCTCATCATCCTACATATGCTTCCATCTGCTGTCACTGAAAGTATTTTGTGTTCCAGTGGATTAAAAAATGTTATACTTGCAAACTGGGAAGTTACATTGGCCTTAGTTATAGGGTGATTTGGTGGTAAAAAAAGGAGAAGAGGTGTGCATGCTGGTCGAATGCCATAGGGGATGGGGTGACCTGGAGCTTCCCGGAGCATGTGGGGATGTCGGTGAAACAGGGATTTCGGAAGAGCCAGAATGGCAGGCCAGGCTGTAAGTTCCAGAGCCACATCCACCTGCTGTGAGCTGGACCACAGTACGGTGATGGTGACTCAGAAAAGATTCAAAAGGAAGATTTGAAAATTTTAAAGGGCGAGATTTGATGAATTCAATCCATTCAGTTTAATTTTTGTCTAGACTCAACAAGTGTGGAAATTCATTGTCTAAATGTAGAAGATGTTACTAAAATTCTGTGGAAGCTTGCAATAGCATTCAAAGGGGAAAAAAAGGGAAGAAGATTTTTTTCTTAATTCACTATTGTACCGATAGATGCCCAAAGGGAGAAGCTATAGAGAGAGAAGATGATAACAAGTAGAGACCTAGGCAGCAGGAACTAAATGGTGGGGAAATCTTTGGTCTAGCAAGGGTGGATGAGATCTAAGAGCGGGTAAATCAAGGTAAATGCAAACTAGCTCTTGGACACATCTCTTCAACAGTGAAAACAATCAGATACTGATGCAGTTTATGGTGGTTGTAGATTACTATCACTGGAAATTTAAACATCAAGATTGGATTTTTTTTCCTTCAAAATTAAAACCTTTATGTATATAAGATTGTATTTTTACACAGTATTATCAGCTTGGTACAGATACATCTATTCAGCTCTTGCTGAAACCTTTGTATTTCTTTTTAGGAATCTTGTATACTTCAAAAATGAGTCACTTTTTCTAATTACTTGTAATTAATACTTCTGGTAAATGAATGGCATGTCTGATTATTTTTTGTTTCTTTTTCCAGAAATGTTTAGGAGAGATGTAATGCATTCATTAGCAAGAAGTTAACATTCATTTAACGTAATTACTATCCTTTTTCCTAAGTGGAAAGATTCCCTTTTCAGACCAGAAAGCCATGCTTTGATGAGCAGATCACAACATGGGAAAACTGACTTTGGTGAGGCAAGGGAAGGGTGCTGAGAATTGCCTGAGGAGGGGGACGCCAGAGCTTAGCATCAACCAGGGAGAAAACGAGGGGGAACACTGTATGCAAATACCTCCTTCTCTTAAACATTAAAATATCAAAGGCGTATTCATCCAGTAAAATCATTACCTTTCACCAAGAGCAAAAGGAAAATTCATAGTTTTGCTCACTGAAATATTGCTGCATTTCACACAAAGAGCTATTGTTGCTCCCTGAAAGCAGAGGGCTTTATGGCTGCGAAGGATTCACAATGTGCAGGGAGCGTTTCGATTTCATTTGCTAATTCTCACAAGTTGTCAACTGGCAATTTCCTCAAAAGTCTGTTCACTTTTTCTAAGGTGGACTAGAGCATCCATTTGAAAAGCTAAACAAAGTCAGAAAGCCTAGACACCATTCAAATCACATTTAAAAAGTCCAGCGGGGCTATAGACTTTGTGCATGCAGGTGGTTTCACTCACTGCTGCTGCTAATTCATCCGGGATGCAGTTAATCACTTGTCTTTTCCACTATGTCTGGTAAGTCACTTCATGTTTGCTTTTAGAGATAGACCCAATGTAAAGAAGATAAAGAAAGGCAGGAATGCGTTACTTGTCTTTAGAAAACATAGGTCATGGCCTCTTTCATAATGATGCTCATGAAGTGGAGGATAAAGTTCCTGAATTGAAAAAGGGGTTGGAGCAGATAACCCGACAGGACAGGGATATGCCCCTTCAGGCTTCATCCTTCCTAGTGCTGGAGATTTTTACTGAAAGTGATGAGGCACAGAGGACTGAGCTGAGTCCCCATTTCATCACATCTATTTTAATAGCCTTTCATAATGTTTGTTGCCTTAATTTTCAACACCCTTTCCTAGGGTAAATAAAGATTTAACTTTTGTTAAAGTTGCCTTGCAAGTGGATCTCTTTTTGTTATCTTTGTTCAGCTCAGGGCTGACCCAAGAAGCATGCTTATTACAAATGAGGGACAAAATACAGCAGGAAGTAATGACTGAGGAAAGCTTATCAATCAACCCAGGCTGCAGTGACAAATTCTTTGTATGTATATCTAGCCTCTCAAAAAGCTGAGAGTGTTAAGAGGGGAAATTTGCTTCCTGGAACTGCTGAAATCAGGAATAGAAATAATTCTAATTACTTTCTAAATGATAGCATTATAAGACTTGCATGGGTGCCCTTTGGTTCATTTCCTTGCTATTTTTTTCGCCATTTACTGCTAGCCTTGTATAGCCTTGTAGCAGGCACAGTTCTTAAAAAAAAAAAAAAAAGTGAGAATAAAGAAGCTTTTTTCTTTTCTCTTTCCATCAGCTAAACTTCCCATAGAAGCTGAACAACATCCTCTTTATCAAGATTATGGGTTTCCACATCTTGGCATACTATTTCTTTCCTTTAGTGCATGCCAGCAAGCTGAACTAAGAGTGATGAAAGTAGAGAATAAGGCATGTATAGGGCCATACTTACATCACGAGCATTTATTTGCATGAGTAAGGCAAGTGGGATATAACTTGCATTTTGAACTATGAACAAGACATACCTGTGTTTCAAAAGGTGACACATCTGTAACATTCTCCTTCCACTTGAAGAAATTGATATTATTCATAGATATCTGAATGAAAGAAAATGTCTGTCAGTCTTTTGAGATGTTTTAGTACAAACGTGGAGCCCAGCTCTGCATCTTACCGATAGTGTAGCCTTGACTTGCATTGACTGGGGAGTGTAAGACTTAGACCTAGCTGTTGTAGACATACGGACTGATAGGCCTGTGCATTATTCGTGCTGAATACACACTGCTGAATCATGAGAAGGCTTTTATCAAAAAGGCTACTGAGAAACCAAGCACTTTGTGCTAACAGCCTGAGTGGTTTTTAATTCCCATTTACTTACAGAGGGTATGGCAAGCAGCGTTCTGTGACATCAAGCACTGTATTTGGTTCTAGTATATTGAATCACTCCAGCTTCAACATGAAAAGCAGGACATCAAGCACTGTATTTGACATCAAGCACTGTATTTGGTTCTAGTATATTGAATCACTCCAGCTTCAACATGAAAAGCAGGACAAGTTGTGGCTTGGCAGGTATGAATGGGACATTAAGGAACACTTCTTTGCCAGGAGGGTACTGTAGTACAGGAACAGGTTATCCAGAGAACTTACGGGATCTCCATCCGTGGAGGGTTTTAAGTCTAGGATAAGCAAAGCCAGGGCTGATCTCATCTGCTGTTGCTGATAGTCTTGTTGGGAGCAGGAGGTTGGACTAGATGACCTGCAGTTTCTATGATTCTGTGGCTTTCTCAGTAAAAATATATAAACTGTGCTCTCGTTTTCACTACGCACTGTTTCTCAAAGATCAGAGTATAAGCCATTGTTTTTACAGGAAAAAAGTAAACCAGAATCAACACACATTTTTGTTTGATAAAGTGCCAGCCTTTTTAATAGTGAAGATAAGGTTTATTCCCTTGGATCACTAAAGAACAATACAACTGTTATTTCAGTGGAGCAATAGGGAGAATGATTTTAATTTGAATCCAGCTGTTGTTACAATGAAATTCAAAAGGCATTGTGGGCCATAATGAGGAGCTAAAAACCTGTGGTTCAATAGTCAGTATTGATCTCTCTCTTATTGATTTCAAGGAAACCAAGATTTCATTCTATGGCATGAAGAACCTCACAAGGACTTTCCAGCAATTAATTTCCTTTTAAGTCCTTCTCTGATGGCTCAGACAGTATTTCTAAATTAATTATGCTGGTTCTTTGTTAAAAGATTTTTTTTTTCCATTTGTAATAGATTTAAAGAAGTATAGACTTCTTGCATGTTCAGGTGCAAAAACTCTGGTTTGCCAAAAGAAAATGAGTCTTTTATTACCAGGACAGATCAATTAGACTCATGTAACTCTAATAAGCTTCCTCACAATTATAACATTCTTTACCTGCTGTGGGGAATTATTAAAAAAGTGTTATTCTTCCCTGTCTTGAAAAACTTCAAAATCTGAGCTATAGAAGCACAGTCCCCACTGATCAGCATAGCAAAGTATTCATCCCTATGGAAATTTTGTTTTGGAAAGCAATATTCAGTCCAAGTAGTAAAAGATAAGGACAGATGGATAACTGTGAAACTAAATTTCATCTGAACTACAGTGAAGTTTTCTAGTGGTTGAAAGTTTAATGGAGCTGAGAAATGCCACTGGTCTCAGCATTACTTGCATTTGAATGGATTTCTCTGATTGACTGCAAACATTCTCTATACATTTCTCCGGTCTTCTTTCGGTACCTCTTTTTAGTTTTTCTGAAAAGTTTTCCATAGCATTGTTTAAAAGGACACCCAAAATATTCTACCTTCCAGTCAGTCGTGCTTTCACGGCTATATTAAAAAATCAACAAAAAGATTTAAAATGTATAAACAATGAAAGAAAAGCAAAGCAGGTAGGAATTTATGTGTAGCAAAAGCTGAGGACTGTAGAAAGCATGCAAGGGGAGCAGAGGCAGAAAGCAGGATAATTGATTTTCCTTTGCTTGGGAGTTCATGGTGGTGTTATCCTGCATGGAGAAGGGGAGTTGTTTGTTCATTTTGTTTCAAGAGAGAAATTGGAAAAGTAGAAGGATTCTGAAAAAAATCCGGGTGGTGTATTGTGTGGCAATGACAAAATACTTTCTGTTCCAGCAGTAATTAAGGAAGATATAAAACCGAAGCTGGGTACTTGTGAATGAGCAAGCTAATGCAGTCTGCATCCAGAGGAGCTCTCTGCTGCTAATGCTAGTTTGCACTGGGGAGCTTCCAGAGCAGCATAAATAAGTTACTGCTGTGCTGGTTTATTAAAGGCCAAACAGGTGATCCAAATATTCATTGTCCTGTCACCTTGCCATTGATCTGAAATTGCAACAGATCTGGGATCTGATTAATCATTAGTTAAGGAAATGTTAAAATAATTAGTTCTAATCAATGTGGGTCTATGATGAATACCTTTTGCCAAAATAGCTTTGTGCCTTTTTTTGAGGAGGTTGCTAGTTTAGGGACAGTCTTGAAGTTATGTATTTCAACTTGTATTTCAACTCCTCTCAGTCTTTTCAACTTGGTATTACACAACTTTTTGATTAAGAAAGTGGAACGATCCGAAATCAACATTGTACACACATTAAATGGTTTTAAAACTGGCTTGGTGGGAGTTTCTAAATCTAAATGTGTTTCTTGAACAAATAAGATGATGAATTGCACACTATTTTACATTATTATCAGTGGATATGGAAGAAAAGAGAAAATCATTCCGCATAAAGTCTGCAGATGACGCAAAGTTAAAGGACTGGTAATAGTTAAAAGAACAAGTTGCTGTACAGAGTGGTCTGCCCTGATTGCTGTGGATAAAATGCAAGAAAGCACTAGGAATTTGGGTGAGGCCAAGTAAAAGTACTGTATATAAGCATAAATGCTGTTGGCCATGCTGATGGGATTGTTGGCTCTATCCTAGGAAGCAGTAACAGAAGGAGTTGAGACATTGGGTGTGGAATTAGCAGGGTATGACCTCTTACTATAAGTGTATGGTGCAAAAGGGATAATGAGATTTTTTGATGTGTGAACAAGGGAATATTGGGGAGGGAGACTACGTTAGCACACTTCTTGGTTATGGTGTGACTCGTTTTGGGACACTGTGTTCCATTCTATTGTTCAAGACTGAAGAATAGTGATAGACTGGAGAAGGTTAAGAGAAGAGCCACAAGAGTGCTAAAAGGAAGAATGCTTTATAGTGAAAGACTGAAGAAACTTGGCCTGTTTAATTAAAGAAAAATAAGACTAGAGGGTGACTTGGTAAGGTTTTGTATATGTTAAGCAAAAATTGATAATAGAGCATCAGGAAGCAGTGGTATAGTGAAAGTCGATGCTAGACAAATTCCTTTTAGAAATAATAGATACAGGTTTTTAATAATTAGGTAATTGATCTCTAGAGCAACTTGTCAAGTCTCTCCATTGCTGGACATTTTTAGGAAAGTATTGGATGCCTTTATAAAATGCTTACTCTGCTTCAAACAGGAATTAATTCTAAAAAGTCTCATGGCCTGTGTTATGCTGGAGGTCAAACTAAATGGTCATGTGAGTTCCTGCTGACATTTTAGCTTATTATATCTGTGTTCTTTTGTTGGAACTTACACACAGCTCAAACTAGTCAAATGCAAAAAAAAAAAAAAAAAGTATTCATTTGAGTTTTCTTTTCATACATGTTAGCTGTAATTGTAACAGACAGCTTCACAGGAAAAACCTTTGTTTGCAAAAAAGCATTCTGCAGCAGCTTCCAGACCAGAGGCAGCTTAGCCAGGATGGCAGGTCGCACTGAGCACAATTAGTTACATGGTCAGTCAGCTGCTGGTCCCTTGTAAAGCTCTTCTCAGAAACAGACTTTCCTTCAATGTATTTCGAGCTATACTTTCCAATTTTTCACCTAAATTCGATGTTTATAGCTAGATTTTTTCTTTTTCCTGTTTTAACTTCTTTTCTTATAATAGCTCATGAAAAATATAATATGACCTGGTGATAGAAAGTTGAACCTACAAAAATTCACGCTAGAAGTAAGGTTCAAATAAGCATATCTTCAAACAACTTAATTAGGAATTTGACATGCCCTGCAGTCAAACAAAACTGGATGTCTTTCTGAAAGAAGCTTTTGTGCAAGAAGTGCTGATTTTGATCCTGGAGTTGCTCCAGAGAGTGTTTTGGTGTGTGTTATACCCAGGGTTAGATTGCATGAATAGTTGTTTCCATTTTAATTTTAATATCATGGCATGAAGAGTATCAAGCTGTGTATTTTTCTGAATATCCTGTACTGCTCAGGTTAGCTGTTTGATGTGAAGCTGCGTGAATGCTAGAATTGGGATTAAAAAAATTTTATCGGAAAAAATGAAGTAATTAAAACAGGGAAATACTAGACTTCTTGAGGCAGTGACAGATAGGAATTATGAAAAAATAATTTAAGAATAATTTGGAGGTTGCATTCTGTCTTGTCTACATCTATGCTGTGATGGTTTACTCTTCTCAAAAGTCATTTTAGGATTAAATATTACATTGAACATTGAAAGTTCTGAGATAGTAAGAGCGGGAAGAGAGTTTGAGAGGACTCACTAGCAGTTAGTCAGTGAAAACCTACTGAGATATGAAAGTATGGAAATGTTACTTCTTGGTACTAGATGTGGAGTTAGCTGATGTATGAAGAAGTTTCTTCTCTGGGATTTTCTTCTCAAGTTGTGAACCTTGCATACTCTGGGTATGAAATTATGCCTGATGCTTGTTTGTTTGATAATGAAACAAAAAAGCACTTGCCCTGACAATCTGCATTGCCATTTTCTCCAGAGAATTCTCAATGACAAGAAAAATGTTTGGCTGCTGAGGCTTTCAAGCCTGACTCAGATTTCGCTTTAAAGTATCTGTTTTTCCCTGTGTCCTTTTTTCAGTTGATGAAAGTAAGAAATAGAGACATAGCACCAGGTTCACCTCTAGTGAAACCGGACACGCCATCATTGAATTTTGTCAATGTAAATTTCTCCTGTGAGTTACATTCTGACCTCAGTACCTGTATATTTGTCAGAAAAAAAATTACCTATAAAGCCCCATGTGTATAGATCACAATTGTAACCATCTAATTGTCTGCAGAACAAGTTTGCCAAGGTAGAGGTTTGCTTTTAAAATACACATTCTGAACTGCATTCAATTCCTGGCCTGAAATGCCAGGAGGAAGATGGAAGAGATGAAAAGAATGGACAAAATAGGATGCTTGAGCTGAACGGGCATCATTTTTAAATGCCTGATGAGTTTCATCCAGTTTCTTCAGAACTGTTTCTTCAGTCAGGAGCAGGGGTGAATGGGATTGCGAGACTCAGCCTAAGCTGTGTCAGCGAAATCTTAGAAGAAGGAAAGCACAAAGCTTCAGGAAACTGAAAATCAATATAACCAGGCAGTGAAAGAATTTTTATTACAAAGAACCAAAAGCTGTCACACAACAAAAGGTTCACTGAAAACGGAAACAAGGAAAGTTTAAGGCTTTAGCTGTTCCAAGAAAATTGCAAAAAATAAACCACCATTACAAAAAGACAATGTAATATGCTTTTCTTTGAGGGATGAGAAGGTCTTGCCCACAAGGAGTTAGGAAGGGTGGAACCACCAACGCTGGTGGGCACCTTCCACTGGGTTTTCTTGTGGAAACTCTATTTTTGTGTTTCCTCTCAGTTCCTATTCTGTTTCCTACATAAAGGAAGGCTTTCTGGTCGGTGCTGGTTTAGTATATGAGCGTCTTTTCTCTGAGATTTTATGACCTGAGCAGACACAAGAGTCATTATTGGAGAGTAAATTAAGGCAGAGGGAGCTGAAAATATCCATGGTAGATCTGTGGTAGAACTGGGAATAGACTTTGGGGAAAAAAATCCCACAGTTAAAGAACTCTGCCTGCTATTCATGATCCCCACTGCACAGGCAAGACCTTTGGACCAAGGATCATAATTTGTGTCCCACAAGCCAAGCTGGACTACTGGAGCAGTTCTTCTGTCTGGCCTCGCAAAAATAATCAGACACAACAGAAAGCCTAACTTGCTTGCCAGACAATCAGAAGCTGCAGGGTTGCTTTTTTTTTCTTAACTGCTTGACACTGCTATGACACAAGCTCAGCAGGCGATGTGGCCTCAGCATGGTTGCTGGCCCACCTTCCAAGTTCCCATTGTCGGGCACAGGCAGAGGGAGGGCAGAACTGTCTCAAAGTGAGACTTCTTGGCTCCTGTGTTTGTGTGAGGCTTGCTAGTGTTACCCCACATCCATCCACAACAAGATCTCCTCCATCCCTGTGGTGGGTTGACCTTGACTGGCTGCCAGATGCCCACCAAACTGCTCTCTCATTCCCCCTCTTCAGCAGGACAGGGAGAGAAAGTAAGATGAAAAATTCACAGGTCGAGATAAAGGTAGTTTATCCCAGTCAGACCCAATATGGTCCCCAAGGACCTCGTAGACAGGTTGTTCTGGCCTTAGCAATTTCTTCCTCTTCTCACAACAGTGCCAATTCCCAGCCATTCTCATTTCCAGACACTCCTTCTGAAATACAGCCCTGCACACTGCCAACTGGGTAGTCCAGGAGTGCCCTAAAACATTCATTAGACTAACCCAAAGATTAAGCAAGCAATTTAGCAAAGATTAAACAAGCGATTACTTTGATGTTTCCCTATGCTCAGTCAGCAGCCCCTCAGCACCCCAAGCAGTCCCATCTCCATGTTTGGACATGAATTGTTTTGAGCAGGTTGTGCAGACAAATTTGTATGTTTATTGTTGTGTAAGTCTCATCATCTTCATTTACTCACAATGTCATATGTACAGAGCTGTAGAAACATTGACCATTGTATAACATTTGTGCGGAAATTAATATGACTATTGTTATTATTTCTTCCTTCTCAAAGTCTTGTTTGAGGAAGGAAATGAAGTTTAGACTCCCATAAGTAGTTTGTTCCACAGTGTCAATCAGATTTTTAATTCTGATCTCTGACTATGAAAAATCATCGTCCATTCTGCCACAAATGCTCTTTCTTGAACTTAAATACTCTTCTTGAAGGAGTGGTTTCTGAAGCCACAGCTCTTGAATTGTTTTAAACTAGAAGAAGATAAATTGATGATATAATGAGTCTTCCTAATCTCTAATTTCCATAGTTTGATGAATTTCAGTATAGCTTGTTTCATTAATATTATATAAGAAAATGATTTGCAGGCAAATTAAGTGGTTGACACAGGTACTAAATAATAAAAGCATATAAATTAAATTCAAGCACACAATTAATTACAAGATTAATCTCTCTCATCTGGTCCCATGATATCTCTCAAGTATGCCTGCATATACATAATCATATTAGTTAAGCGTTAAAATATTTATATGTACACCTTAATATGATACTGATGATATTCTGTACCTCACATAGTTGTACAGTACATACAGGTGAAGTATGATACTTCCCAACAGTGTAAACTGAAAACTAGCAAAAAACAGTATCTGGTTCTCAGATCGGTCTCATGTTTGAAGGGCCATGTACTACCTACCTTTATGTAGTAAGACACATGCAGTAAGGAACGTGTAATAGCAATGTGATGTTTGATGGCCATTGATACCAAAACTTTCTCATTGACTGCCACTGTTTTGTTCAGGTAACTTCCCCTGTGAAGCCCTCTGATGTCTCTCCAGGCACTTGGCCTAGTGTTCAGAATTAGGGAGCAATAGGAAAATACTCACAGTGAAAAAAATGGTCCTCACTAATTTCATGTAAAGCTGAACATTTGAAGGGCCATTGCCATGGCAAATTTGTTTTTTGTGGGTAAAGATGGTTTTGTAGCTGCAGTCAGTCTTCTGTGATGTCCTTTCTATCCATCTTCCCAAGAAAATAAATCTTCTTTATAAAGCCCAGAATCTGAAAAAGCAGAACAATGTCCTGTTGGGTAAATCATATTCATTATCTTTCACAAGTCTAAACAAATTTTCAGTCTTGTTTTCGAATTCCCTGCTCCTGCTTTGGCTGTTTTGACCCGCAGCCGAATTTCCGTGTGGGGAACTGTGGGGTGAGTTTGGTAGCCTTAGGAAACCACGCTCGCAAGTCATGGTTAACCACGTCTCTGCCTTGGGTCATCGGTGGTGGGAGCTCCCAAAGGAGTTGCACCTGCTTAACTCAGATATAAACATGGATCTTGTGTTCAAACTTGGCTTTATAAACAAAAGCATTTGACTTATACAGAGTGATTTAATTACAATTGAGTTAAATTTTAGTTTAATCCATAAGTGAGCTAAGGAAGAAAATGCAAAGCTAATTTATTTTTTTGCATCTACAAAGTATTTAGGCGCTTTATAGGCCCATATGGCCCTTGTCAGATAATCCCTTCCAAACATAAATTAACCAGTGCATGTTGCTCAAAAGCAACATGTAAGGTACCTACAATCGTGTCGCAGTATGGCCTGCACGAATATAATCCCTTAACCCAGTGCATGTGCTGTATATGATGGGTATGTCATTTGATTCACTCATGCAGCTTACGAGAGAATTTCTGCCTTTTCTTCATTTCTCTTATTTCTTAGTAGAAAATGAAAAATGAAATGCATATTGTTACAGTGAAATCCTATTTAATGGCTAACTTCAATTACAAAAGGCAAGGAAACGGAGAGCTAAGGGTGGGATTTCATCCTTCAGTTATAACTACAGCCTTAGGCACCTTTCAGAAGGCTGATTTCTGGAGAGCAAATGCTATCGAGTAACACTGAAATTCTTCCGCTATTTAATGCTAACGGTGGGTTTATTCATTTATTTTTGTAACAGTAGTTGTGTAAAACTTTAGAACAGCGTGTCTCAAATGTCATGCACGCACAGAAAATGATTTAATCCTTGATTTTTCCTTACACTTTTCATTTCAGCTGTCGGACTGACCCCCTGCTCTCTTTGCTCCAAGCACAGATCTAAACTGTGCTGGGAGGGGAAATAGAATAAACTTGCCAACTGAAGGTTGTGACCACACTTGTATATGTCTGGGAGGTGAAAGATCCTCTGCTGAAGAATAGCAGTTGGTCTGTGAGGAAGCCTTTCTGTGCCCCAGTAGATTTTTTATTTCGTTTTTGAGAAGCCGTCGTTTTGGCGAGATGCCTGAGCTGGAATGGCATCCTCCGTGGCCATCTTCACAGGAGATGGGCTTCTTCAGAGGGCAGTTTTGGCTTCTGCAGGCTGCTCTCTGATCCATGTGCATGAGGGTGAACCAATATGAGTGTCACTGGTGAAGCACTACGTGCAGAGCAACCAGGGGGTGCCATTTTCTGGTGCTGGGGATGGGGAGGTTGGCACACCTGAAGGGTAAGAGGAAGAACAGAGCTATGCCTCCTCCGTACCCACCACCGTCGGGAGAGTAGCCTGGTGCTGATTAACTTCCCAGCAGAAAGCAGGATAGCCTCATGTGGCTGATCTCAGTTACTGCAGCTGGACGTCAATTCTGATCCATGTCCTACTGGTTCAGGAGTGCATTTTGGCCTGCCATCACCCTGCATGTGGGAAGGAGATGGTGTATCAGCCACATGCACTGAGGAGACCCTCAGCGGCCTGGTTACACCCTGCTCATCACCTTTGTGTGACTCCACACTTCAGTGCTGGGAAGGCAAAATCATACCCAAATCCCACTAAGAAAATCTGTAGTAAATGATTGAGTTTTCTTTTCTTGCATATCTGAAATATAGCTGCTAATATTGTGAAGAACTTGCAGTAAAGCAACTTGGAAGGCAGGGAGCATTGGCAGATCAATGCTCTGTCAAAATGTCAGCCTCAGTTCATGTCCTGCAAGAGGACCTTATAGCTCCCCTTTCTTCACAGGTTTCATTTTACTTCAAGTGAGTCATCATTTTCATCCTTTAGGTCATCGGTGGCTTTGGTCGTACATTTGGCACCACAGCAGGATCCTATAGGCCAGGAATTTCCCTCTAAAAATCTGCAGCTGACACCTTCCCAGATCGCTTCCAACTGTTTGTGTTTTTTTATTTTATTGCAAATACCTTGCAATTTTAAACTCTATTAAAAAGAGAAAAAATGAGATCATTGCCCTTACATTTTTTCAACTGAGCCTGTTCCATCATTGTGTGTCAGGTCTGTAGTAAATTTACAGTGTTGACAGAGGCAGTCATGCTGTTTCACCAAATTGAAAGGAACAGAGGAAGGGAGGGATTTATCTTGGAGCCTGAGGGTAGAGCAGTAAGCCAGAACCATTGCACTCATACCTAAAAATGAAGAACTTTGTGTTGCAGATAACTGAACTTCCCATTTAGCAGGAGGTGAATTCTCTCCAGTTGTAATTTCCGCTCAAAGTATCTTTTTTCTTTTTGAATTATATGGAATAGAAATTTAAAGGCAGATGCAGAAGTTTGGGCCTCCTGTGTAGTTTTGACGGGGTAATGGCCATCACCGCTGTGTAGTGAGCAAACAGCAAAAGCAAGGAGAGGGAGAAGTATCTGCACTCCACGTCCCTTTGGGGAGGCTGGCGTTGCAGTGGCCCCTTTCACGGATGCATCCTTTCCTGCAGACCTGTGATATCACTGAAGTAGAAAGGCAGAAAGGACCTGTGAAAGCAACTATGGGTTATCACTGCATCAGGTCTGGGCACTCAACTGGAAATGTGTTAGAGGGACCTTGTTTTTAGGAAGGACCAGTAGCAAACATAGAAGCAAACTCAACACCTTTCAAGGAAGCAGGGCACTCAAAATCAGTCCCATCCCTAAAGTATTGACTTTGCCCAGTTCTGCAGAGGGATGTGGAGATGGTGATGTTGAGCTTTGTTACTGTAATTTTTCCATGATAGCTCTTGCAGCAGAATTTGTAAGCCCAAGTTAAGCCCCATAATTCCCTTAATTAAGGGAAACCAGCTGCATCAGGAAGGGCGTAGCCTACTGAAATCCCTCATTGCTACAGCCCTGGGGTAGTTACCTACCTAAACCAGGAATTCACTCTAAAGCTGTGCTTCTGCAGTTCCTTTGGATCTGGAGCACAACCTTCTCTTCCAGAAGGTGGAATCCAGCTCCGTGAAACAGCCAAACCCTTAAATTGTTTTGCCTTCAGTGGTCTCATTCTGAGGACTCAAACTCATATATTCTACCTCCTGTGGTGTATTAACCACTAGATTAGAGGTGGATCTGATGGGGGCATGCCACCATGAAACTAAGTATACAGGCTTCGCAGGCAGGAAGAGGGTAGAGAAAGACACTCACCCAAAAGGGAACAATCCTGTCCTCCATGCTTTAAAATACTGTTGGGAAAAAGAATACATAAAATTTTAATGTCTTTGTATATGTCATAATATCCATGAGCAAGCAACTTTGTGTGTTATTCCTGCTTGAGGGGCTGCAGAATGAGGCAGCAGCAATACTAACACGTACGTGGGAAACAGTGAAAGAAGGTCAGGGCCTTGAAGAATGGAAGTCAGAGTGAGCCACAGGCACATGAGCATCTCTCCTTTGAAGTAGCTGAAGATGTGGCAAAGCGTGCAGCAGTTTAGTGCCATCCTCAGTGAAATGCTGATGTGGGTATCCTTTGTCTTCCTGTACCAGGGGTGAAATTAAGGGGCCAATATGCAGGGGCCAATTTAAGCACATTTTTCTTACAGTTTCTTTTAGGTGTTTTAAGCATGTAAACGATAGTTGGAACTTACTGTAAAGAAGATTCAAATTATATGGGAATTGCACATGCCTACTTGGGGAGAAAATGTGGCCCACTGAAACAGGGATTTTTCAATTTTTCTGTGTTTCAATGCTATTGAAAACATCATTGATAAGTTCCAGAAAAGTTGGGGGGGGGGGGGGGCGGAAATAGTTGTATTCTGAAGCGTTATATGTAGTTAGTTTTAGCCAAGCAAAAAATTTTGCAAAAGCTAGGCAGATCAATTTGGGTTTTAAATTAAACTTTTACATTAGATATTAAATGCTCTCTGGAATTAACATTTATTGTTATTTAATATCTGCAAGTTTCAGATGTGCTGATATAAAAAAAAAATTAAAAATTACTATATCTTGTAATAATTGAACTAGTAGTTGTAGTTCTCCAAAAGCTAGCCATGATCTTCATAGATGTACTTTTGCACTTTCAATATTCATACCTGTTGCTTTTTTAACCTCTAATTTTATTGCTTTAGGTGCCTAGTTGTGGATGCACAGCCAGTACTTAGAAGTGCGTATGCTTAGAGTTATGCATTTTACAGGGACAGAAATTCAGGAATAACTTTTGCAATTTTCAGGAGCATCAGGAAAAATCTGAAATCACCCATCATACCATCATACATACCATTTTCTAGGAACTCTACCTAGTTTTCCAAGCACATGCTTCTTGTTTCTGACAACACTGAATTAAGTTACAGTAGCATCTATCACTTGAGGAATCTTGAGTCATTTAAACTTGTTTTCCATCAGAGCGTTCAATCAAGATTGGCTTATCAGTGGCAGGGGTATAGCAGGAGCTGTAATGCTTTTCACCTCCTTCTTTATCAACTGTCTCTCAATAGCTGTAAGACTTAGTCCATAAACCCCCATCAGTTTAAACTGTATTAGCACTGTACAGTAATGGCAAGAGAGCAATAAGAAGTGATGTTGTACTTCTTAGGGCACTAGTGAGCTATTTTTCTTGATGCTGGGAATCATCCAGGTCTATTACTGTAGGCTCTCAGCTCCTCTGAGAAAACTGGGAGCTAATGATGATCTTAACTGAACTGAAACTTTTAAAACTGTTTCTCATATTATCTAAAGATATTCATCTCTGTATTTATAATGTCCTGAGCCTCAGGCATAAAAACCACTGCAAGTGAGATGAACTAATGAAATTTGACGGAGAACTTAATTTTCTCCAAGAGACAGAGCCATCAGTCCTTCCACGTCCCAGTTTCCTTCAACAGCTGAAAGCTCAAACTGGTGCATTTAGAACAGAGAACAAATATCTATCTCATAAAAAGACATCAATTTGTGTGCTTTATTCTTGAATTATAAAAATAACAGTGATCAGCAGCCTAATGACTGCCTAGGTTTCATAGGTTAAAATGTAATATTTTCAGCAGCCTTCATATTTCATATGGAGTTCTACCCTGAGGAATTACAGCTCCCTCTTTATCCACACCTGAGTCTCTTAATCTATTTTTAAGACCGGAAATCTCACTTTTTGAATTAATTTCTGGAAAATTATGGAAGAAGAGTTACTTGTTTAAAAGTGCTGTATTCCTCAATTAGTGTTTGTAACTAGTTTTGTAAGCTCTTGTGTGGAAAATTAATTCTGTCATTTATTTTATCAACATTTACAAATATCTAAAGGGTGGATGTCTAGAGGAAGGGGCCAGACTCTCCCTAATGGTGCCCAGTGACAGGACAAGGGGCAATAGGCACAAACTGGAACACAGGAAGTTCCATCTGAACATGAGGAAAAACAACTTTGCTGTGAGGGTGACCGAGCACTGGAACAGGCTGCCCAGAGAGGTTGTGGAGTCTCCTTCTCTGGAGATATTCAAAACCCACCTGGACACGATCCTGTGCAACCTGCTCTGGGTGAGCCTGCTCTAGCAGGGGGGTTGGACTGGATGATCTCCAGAGGTACCTTCCAACCCCTACCGTTCTGTGATTCTGTGATTATTCCAATCTAGATCAAATCTTTCGATCTAGAAGTCTTAATTTCTCTAGTCATACTTGGGTAGACAGTGACAATTTATAAAAGTTTATGGGCTGCAGCTATCTTCAGTCAGTTTATTTGCCCAAAATATCCTGAAATACAATTCTTCTATCGCATGGTCATCTATAATTACATTTTTGATTCCATCAGAAAGATTGGAGTATTTTCAGTCTATCCAGTGCTCCCTAGATTGGGAAGTTGCCAAGAACTGTATATAGAGAAACTTTCACTGTTAAAGAGAAAAAGTCTGTGGTGCTCCAAGTCCTGTGATTCGTAGCTGGAAAAGCACTAGGAAATTGCTGATTGGAAGGTAGCTGGCTGTTTCAAAACTATGTTTTTAGGATAAACTTGCTTTTTTTTCTTTGTTGGTTCACTGGTAGGATGAAGCTGACTATTAACAAGTTGCACCAACACACACCCCCACCTCCAACATGCCTGTAATGATTTACCACTGGATTCTATCAAGATAATAGCATGGAAATTTTGTCACCACACTTTCCTTTGCTATTTTTAAATGTATTTATTATTAAAAAATAAAAAAGTGCCTTGTTTGCACTTATAGTCGGTGCAGCAGATTGTCTCAGCAGTATATTGCTAAATATTAAGTACAGGGGTAAGTTTTATATGTGTAAGAATAGTCTTTAAAAAATTCCAGTTCCTTTGTTATTAAAGAATTGTAAACCACACATATTTATGAGCATGTGTGTGCGTGTGTGAACTTGGGGTAAAAGGTTATAATAAACAAAACCCATTTTCAAGAATTGCTGTAATTGGCAATTTACAAGAGTTTGGAAATTTATTAGGTAAGATCTCATCTTAAGAAACTGCTCCAGAGACTCCCAAGACTTGCTGAATATGATTCTGCTTTGTTTTTATCTGAAGCCAGCAATCTGTGCCGGTCCCTCAAGCTGTCACTTAAAAGCAGCAGAGCCTGAGTCAGCCACAGCTTTGAGGCGGATGTGCCTAGACCTTGAATTTTAGTGAGTTCCCCCAAACCACTCTTAAATTCAAGCCCAGTTGTATTCAAATAAAAATTAGAACCTTAATGCTTTAAATAGAAAAAGACCTCAAAGCAACTAGGAAAGCCAAAAGAAGAATAAAACGCACGCAGCTCTCCCCTTGCCCAGTGTGTCCTTCCAGTGAAGGCGGTGACTGCCGGGGCTTCTCCAGCTCTTGGGAAGCACCCGCCGCATGGCCAGGTCTGGCTTTCCCTTCCTTGCTCCTCAGGGCTGTCCCTGGGACGCTGTGTGGCATCCCTGGAAGGCGAGAAGAGAGTTGTTCACATTTGGAAAATAAAGACCTAATCCTCTCGAGATACTGCAGAGAATCTGCATTTCTTCTGAGCATCAGTGGGAGCACGAGGTGCTCTGCAACTCACTGTGTAGAAAATTCACCCTTTGTGAGATCAAGTACAAAGCCTGTACATCATTTAAATGCAACTGAAGATGTCAAAATAATGACTCAGAAGGAATTAAGTGATGGATAGGTTTGGTGTTGCGTGGGTTTCACTCCCTGATTTGTAGGTTAATATTAGAGTTATTAATATTCTAATGCAATATATGTGTTTATCTGGGATTCCAAGCTTTGGTATTTCAGTGTTCAACAATGGCTTGATGCCTATATTCTGAAAATATTTTAGGTTGGCTTGTTCTTCCTATTAAAAAAAATCTTTTGTTTACACCTTCAAGACCATTATATTTTCTTGAGACATCATCTAGAATGACCGTGGAGAATGTACACTGTGTGAGTAGTTGACTAATAAAATAAAAGTGGTACATGTGCCAATGGTGTTATTATCAGTATATACGTGGGGGAACTTGGTTGGTCTTTAGTGCTATGAACATTTTGTTATAGAATATTGTGACTACTTCTGTAAATTGCTCTAAAGCAGTGTGCAGCAGCTTTGATGTATTAATTGAAGATACTTGCTGCAATCCTTATCTTATGGAGGCAGGCAGAGGGGAGGGAAGGGTTGCATTTGCCAAGTTGTAGAAATTCTCCCCTGTGTAACAGACATGTCAGAATAACGGGAAAATAAGAAAATACAAGTTTCTGTGCAAAATTAGTGTAGAATCTTGTTGTCTAGATGGAATCGATTTCAGAGGCTTCATACGGTCCAGACCTGTTAGAAAATCTGCAGCTTTAGCTTTCAATAAGAGCTCAATTGATTGTCCTGAAAAAAAGTTTTACCAAATCTTGTTAATTTATTCTTTTACAAGCTGCCTATGTGTGCATTAAGTGTGAACTGCAAAATATAGAAGCAATGTCCATGCACTCATCAGGCAGCCATTCAAATGCGGAGTGGTGTGGGAACTTTGGAACCTGGCTGCAGCGGAAGCAGCCACATCGCGGGAGGGGTTTAGTATTTGACGTTTTGACATGTGTACAGTTCCTGTTTTTCCTATGGTAATGTGTGTCAACGTTTCTATTGACAGGTGTTTAAGATAAGATTCCACATCCACCTTTAAGCATTTAAATAAATTTGACTGGATTTTTATATGGGTATAACTTCAGCTACCTTTGAATCAAAGTAAAGTTTTTAAGACCTTGTTTTATTTTTTCCTTGTGCTTTTATATAAACACACTAAAATGCACTCAAGTGAAGAAGCTTGGCAGAATCACAGTGCTGTGACAGACATCATCAACTTCGCTATGGCATAGCAGTAATCAGTCTCTAAATGAAGTATATCTGTTTTTTCTTTTTTAAAATACACGCTTGGAACATTTGGAGTGATAACTGCATAGCAGTCATTACCATCACAGAGAAAGCGTGGTCCTGTCTGCAGGCCTGCTCTAACAGTGCTATGGAGCAGCCTTTACAGATGTGTTTCTCTAGTGAAATCTCAGCTCAGGAAACAGACTGCTAATCTCTCGTCTGCCAGAGCCTGTGGCATGCTGAATGATTAACACGCCTCATGCTAGAGATTAAAAGTGGTGGTAGTTTCTGTTCTTTACCCTCTGAGATACTCTTTAGCTGATGCAGTAGGGACCTATCAGTGGAAAGAGACCAAATAAAGCACAAAAGAGAGGAGAGAAAGCAAGTAATTTAAAAGAAAACTGACATGGACAGTGCTTTAAAACAGGCTTTAGTGTCAGAATAAAACCGGCCCGAATGTTTAAATCGCTTGGCCACCCTTTGCATGTCACTGATTCGCCCAGCATACAGCAGCTGCGATTGTGTGCCCCCCAATTCTGAACGTTGCACTGCATTGTTTTTATGTTGTGAATGGTGTTTTAGTGTTCTGGGGAAGACACGGAAATGAGATAATAGTCAAAGCTAAATGTTTTAACTTTGTGAAAAATAATTACAGGAGAACCTGAGGACAGCTGTTTAGTGCTTTATATCATGCCAGTATGTATGTGCTAGGAACCAAGCACTAGCTTCAGAGTTCTTTGAGATGAGAATATCTGCCTTCATAAGCTTATGGCATTATCATGGCTGATAAACAAGGAGAAATTCAAGTGACAGAAATTCTTGTTCCTGGAGGAACAAGTAAAAATGATGCACAGCAGCTACCAGCCCAGGCATTTAAACAGAATTAAATACAAAGATGAGGCTTTGTTTTCTGGCTCCACTTCCAAAGAGGTGATAAAAAAGTATTGTTTAATCTCTGTTAGGATATCATGAAAAACCTGTGATAGATGCCTAGGAGTGTGACACCTGGAGGTTTAGGAGTAATTCTGACCTACTTCTTACGTCAAAATACCCATCTGACTCAACAGGAAGCGTTGGACAGATTAACCAGCCAGCTTGGCTACAGTGAAATCAATTTGATTGGTTCAAACGTAGGATTTTAATTCAAACAAAAAAGTTGAAGGAGCAGGCCTTAAATTGGTGGTTTACAGGATAAGAATAATTGCTCTGTATTAGTGAATGACTATCATGCATTCATGAGATCCAAGTTTAGAGACAAGCTGAAGATCTTCCCCAGTTTTAACTGTTGATCCTAGTGAGGGAAAATGGGATTTTTGAAGAATTGCTTTATTTTGATTTAAATTAGAATACAAGTAGAGAAATAGAATAGCACTCAACTAATGAGAAGTTGGAGCCTGAAAAGCAGAAAGCCTCACTTTTATAAAGCTTTTTGTAGTGAGACTTTTTGGTGTTCTCTTTGAAGGGGTCCTCAAACCATACAACTTTTCTTCAAGATACATATGAATGTTGCTTCCTCAGTGAATGATTTTACTGCTGAAGCCAGCATGATAAACCAAAGGCTTAGGGAAGAAATCATCCTTTGTGCCAGTCTTTGAGTGGTGGAGGATATGAAAACCAACAGGGAAAGTGTTGCAGATAGGAGCCATGTTGCGTATTTCAACAGTATTATGATATTTAGGAAAGATACTAAGGAGTGCCAGAGATGACAGCAGTGAGTTAGTTGCTTTTTGCTCTGTCTAAAGGAAGTAGTAGGTTTTCCACTGCCATTGAAATCTTCTTTTCAATGTTTGCTTGCTTCTTCTTAAAAAAAGAATGAGTATGTTATTATTCTTATCCAGGTATTAAAGGCTCAGGAGCTAAGAGTCTTGTATTATTAGATCATTGTTGGCAGGAAAAATGAAATACAGATGATACTATCAGGCATTTTCTGTACAATTCAGGCATCTTATGTCAGTTATTAGGGTTTTCCAAACATTGTATTATTCTTTGTTGCTGCCAACGTTGTCACTAATTAAAAAAAAATAATTTAAGATTTCTTTCTACTTTTCTGCTTGGAGAGAGATGAGTTGGTCTCTTCCATTCAGCCAAGGCAAAAATCAGCATTTTATTGATCTTGTGTTTTGGTTTCTCTTATTTATTCATTTCACCTGTTTTCCATGGTAGTAGTTAGTGTCAGTTGCAATCTACACCAGTGAGGGATTATACCAAATCTTCTGTGCCGCTATTTGTCATTCCTGTCTGTAGTGGACGTATCTTTTTGGTATAGCAGGAGAGTTAACGTGGGCATGAACAGTCTTAGGAATAACTATACTGTATTTAATGGATGATATTTGTTTGAAGTCGGAGCACTTCATGGACATTTGAATTAGTTCTGCTTAAACATCTAATTTATACTACTCTTTGCACTGACAATATAAGAATAAAAGAAGAGATGTATCTTTCTATGTCATATATCATCTATGAAATGTTTAACTAAATTCTGACTGGAGAAGGAACACAACAGCTTGATTTCCGAATGAGTTTTCTTACATAATTAAAAATACCAAATGTGTGCAAAAATCAGAGACCAGCAGTACATGTTCAATATCATTTATGCAGTCAGTGTTTTGAACGCCTGTGGCATTGACAGGACTACTTGCGCTGGTCTTCCAGAAAGTAATTTTCTGCATTTTTTACATTCTGTTGTTATCCAAAAGACGATTTTTACTCAAAGGCTGTTTCAAGCTACAGAGATTATACTCTGATCCACATCCAACCTTTATCTATGGACTTGGAGGTATTCAGGTTCATAGTCTTGATTCTTGTCCATGTCTGTTTTTGCTGAACTCCTAATTACCCTTTGTCTTCATTGATGACTTAAGTAATACAATAGTGAATGGAATTTTTGACATATTTTGTAATTGACAGAAGACAGAGAAAGCTATTCTAAATGACTTCTTAGGAAGAGCACCATAACATTTGAATTACCTTGAATTACCTTCTTATTGTATGTTTATGAAATGTAAAATATAGAAGCTGAGGACAGGCTATATATATATCTATAAAAATATATATATATATAAAAAAGACTGTAGACAGCTGTTTGAACTCTTTAGGAAAACTGTCACTTGTAGATGTGGTTGAATGACTTGCCAAAGAATCATCTATGAAAAAAATACATCTGTTTTATAAATAGCAAAATGGCAATGACAGAATCAAAATGTACTCCAGAGAGGGCTAGAGTTATCCTATACAGCCTTGAAAAATTACCCGGTGTTTTTCATTTTTTGTCGGTTGGGTTTTTAATGCAGAGGTCAGTACTGCCTGGTTAGGCCTGTTGACACACCTGAGTTTAGAGAACTGAGATTAAAAAGTTATACATTTTATAGGACCTCATCAAACTTCCCACCAGTCTGAAAAAATGTAATGATTAGTTATGTCCAATAGCTAACTGCCATATGAGCAAGGAATATATTATTGGGAAAATCCTTTAATGAGAGAGGATTAGCTTTTTATAAATCTAAGCAGGATCCAAGATGCTTCCTTCCAGAACAGATGCAGTCCCACAATGAATGTAATACAACATTCACTCATGGGCATAGTGAGATACAGAGAACAGCTAATAACCACCTGCAACCCCCGGAAAACAGGCAACACATTTAGAGATACAGATTTGCACACATTTAATTTACTAATAAAATAAAACTACAAAAACTGCAGTAGGCAAGAGGACAGCCCTGCGTGAAACTTCATTGTTGGAGAAGGATGTAGGAAACATTGTCCAACTAAATGAAGAACTGTAATCAAGTTTACAAAAATAATATGTGGATTTAAATTGCAGTCACTATTCAAATTTCCTATTCCATGTCAACAGCATAGCAGGTAATGGCAGGAACTGAGGATCCATAGTTTTGGCAGCATTTGCGTCGTAGTCTCAGATGTAACCTCCATGGAGTATGTTTGTTTCCCGTGGTTATGTTTCACAGTAGAGTGAGTAATGTGAAAGTGAAGGCAGCAGTTGTGGAGTCTTACTTATCCAGCAGTCTCCCGTCAAAACACGGGGTTTAGCACAATAAAGTTTGTTCTCTTACTATCTGTGTCAGGCTGTTTGTCAGCAAGGTATGTTCGCTGAATATAACTACCCAGCCTCCTGTGCTTTCACTGTCTCTTTGGTTGAATCACACCATGACTGACATCGAGACACATTAGTGGGAGGGCTGTTTGTGAGAAAAAGGGAAACAAATCTGACACTTGAGTTTACCAGGAAAGTTGTTGCAGGAGCACAGATGCTCATCGCTGCTGAATATGCACAGCCGAGGTCAGAGAAATCTGTCGGGGAAAGCAAAGCAGCCTTGAAGCCATTTTTTTAAACCGTCTGGCAGAAGAGAACACACATGAAATGTTATTACAGCTGAGCAGAGTGCTGCCCTCCTTACTCTACTCTCTTAGGATTGCCTAATACCCTTTCCTCGTACCAGGCTCTAATGAGACATTGCAGAGTGTGCTTTTCTCCCGCTGTCCCCTCTCCTCCGTGGGTTCCCCCAGGGACCTACAGCCCCTCTTTTTTGGGGGCTGGTGACAGTGACAGCAGCAGCCAGTTGGGCTTGGACTAAATGTCACAGAATCATAGAATCACAGAATGGTTTGGGTTGGAAGGGACCTCAAAGATCATCTAGTTCCAACCCCCCCTGCCATGGGCAGGGACACCTTCCACTAGACCACGTTGCCCAAAGCCCCATCCAACCTGGCCTTGAACACTTCCAGGGAGGGGGCAGCCACAGCTTCTCTGGGCAACCTGTTCCAGTGCCTCACCACCCTCACAGTGAAGAATTTCTTTCTAACATCTAATCTAAATCGACCCTCCTTCAGCTTAAACCCATTACCCCTTGTCCTGTCACTCCACTCCCTGATAAACAGTCCCTCTCCAGCTTTCCTGTAGGCCCCTTCAGGTACTGGAAGGCCGCAATGAGATCTCCCCGGAGCCTTCTCTTCTCCAGGCTGAACAACCCCAACTCTCTCAGCCTGTCCTCATAGGAGAGGTGCTCCAGCCCACTGGCCGTCTTCGTGGCCCTCCTCTGGACTCTCTCCAACAGCTCCATGTCTTTGTTGTACTGGGTGCAGTGCTCCAGGTGGGGTCTCACAAGAGCAGAGTAGAGGGGCAGAATCACCTCCCTCAACCTAGATGTCCTTTTGCTCTCCCTTGCAGTCGTTGTGCTTGCTCCTTTTCCAGGCCAACGCTTTTGCGTTGCATGCTTCTGCAAGGGGAAGGTGTAGCAGTGGGGCGGGCCTGGGCAGCATGAAAGTACTGACACATGGGGAACCTGGGAAACCTCTTAAGGGTAATTTGAAAATACACATATTCCTGTGCTGTGGGTATAGGAGATCCTGTGTCAAAAATTGGAAAAGGAGGATTGTTTGGACTGAATTGGGCTGTGCAGTTAGGTAATAAATTCTGCAAGAAAAATAAAAGAGAGAAAGATAGGTGGAAGGGGAAAGGTTATCACTGAGAAGACTGAAGAAAGGATATGAAAATAGTATACACTGTAAAAGGGTGAGCTTTCAGATACAGTGGTTTCTTAAGAGGAGACAACTAGAGGAAGATAGAGAACATGCACAAAAGGAGCAACTATCGGAGACCTGTGGGGAGGGGGAATGGGGAACATTGTAACAGAGGAATGCAGAGGAGACTGGAGATCGAAGTCAGGAAAAACAGATTAAAGCAAGAACCAAACCAGAAAATAGATTCTTAAGAACCAGAAGGAGGCAGGAAGGCAAAATGTGGAACTTCCCGCTCCCACCAAACAGAAAGGGAAGTAAATGGTGACAAAGATGAAAGAAAAGATAGATATATTTGCATGGTAGATGGAAAGAATAGTTTATATGATGAAATGGAAATGAAAGGAGAGGAAGGAAGTTATATGGTAAATTCATGTTGATGCTGAAACACAGTAAAATCCTTTCTCTGCTTTATCTCTGTGGCTACTAAATCCTGGAAGAGCTGGAATTCCCACTCTGTCTGAATGATACTCCTGGGTCTTTCTGTTAAGAAAGATGCTCGAAGGAAGAAATGCTGTATTTTGGTTGATTTAAACTATCATTTATCCTTTGCAAAACGTGAAATGTGAAATTAAATGGTAGAGATGTACCATCTGCTGTTGTTTAATACGTGAATAAAAGCTAGTGTGTTTGGGCGATGTTTAAGCCCATGAGAAGAGCAGAAATAATGGAAACGTTATGTCGGCTGCACCCAGCAAATCCCCCATTGACTGAAGCATTGTGTGTCTTCCCGTGTCTTAGCACTGTTGAACATGATTCCTGGAGGAGGATGAGCATTTCCTCCTTGGCAAGGAGGCTGAGTGGTTTATGTCTGTGTTTTTCTCATTCCTTTTAGGGATCTCTTGCTGTCTGTGGCGCTTGGCCAGGTACTCTCCCTCCTTATCTGTGGCATTGGTCTCACAAGCAAGTATTTGTCAGAAGATTTCCATGCCAACACACCTGTTTTTCAGAGCTTCCTCAATTATATCCTTCTATTCTTGGTCTACACAACAACACTAGCTGTCAGACAAGGTAAGTGCCTCTCTGAAACTGTTTTGCAGAAAACAACAAGGATAAAGGCTTTTGCAGAACCACAACAAGCAATATGATTTACACACATATTCCATTAATATTTATTACATATTTACATTACCTAGTAATACATATTGGATGAACTGAAAGAAACCCAACAAATCTTCATTAGCAAAGAGTGAATCAGTAGATGTTGAGGATAGTGGTGCTACCTAAGCCCAACGAAAAACATCAGTACTTCTGACTTCCTAACTGTTCTTATGGGAAAGCTCCTCTTACCCCAGCCTCTCTGGCACCACAACCACACGCTCAGGGTTCGTTCTGGATTTAACTGCCTTTCTGGGAAATATTAATGTGCTTTACATCTTACATAGCCTAAGGAGAGCTCAGATGCAAGTAAAGAGCAGCTTGCTAGTTCACGATCAGCTAGCTTGCTGATCATGGCAATTCAGTAGTTCACCTATTGTTAGAAAAAAACGGTAGCCAGTTTTTAGCCATTGGGAAGTAGGAGACGAAAGAAGGGAATTTGGGGTGCTGTCTCCCTGGGGTGCTGTGTGGGCAGAGCAGCTCTATGGCCCTGCCACTGCTTTGCTACAGGGCCTGTGTAGCCAATATGTCCTCTGAAGTGAGAAACGCATTCAAGTACACGTCAGTACTGTGTATCAAATGATCCTCTGTTTGACAGTCTATATATAATACAGGGGGTTTGTGCCTTTCCTGCCCATCCCTCCCTTCTTTGAGATTTCATGTCGAGATGAGGTGTGGGAGGTGAATGCATTTAAGTACATTTCTCACCCACTCTTTTTTTTTGTAATAATTTTATTTATTCACCTTCACAGAACACGTCGATTAGAAGCAAAATAAAAGAGCAAAACCATCATGTGCTTTCCTGACTTGGCTCTCCTGACATAAGGAGGGAAGGGCTCTTTGGAGGAAAAGAAGTGCAAAATGTATTAGGCTGTGGTACATTTATCAGCATACTGAGAGGTTCATGTTTTCTTACAGGAACAAATATACTTGGATCGTTCTTTGATGTTACATCTTTTAATGATTTGGGAACAACCCCGAAGCTTAAGTTCTTCACTCATAGTACAGTCTTGTGATGCAATACTATAAAGCGTTGCAAAACAGCAAGGACTTCATTTCCATGCAAAAAGTGAACAGTCAAAAATATACCACTGTACTCCAGCACAAAGCGCTTAAATGTGTTACAACTTAAGTTTTATAAACCTTGGTCTCCATTGACATATTTCAGAAGCAATGAGGGCCAATCTGCAAAGGGAATGTCAAGTCTTCTATAAGGAGAGGTTGCTCAGACAGTGTTTCGCTGTCTTGGTATTTCAGTTTGTGTAGGGGAAAACATCACCACATGCTTTGCTCTGCAAAAGGTTTAAAACTTATATTAGTAGCATCTTTCTGGAGAACTGTGTTTAAAAACAATTCTTCTGAGTGCAGGATTGCCTAGGTGTTCACAAGTTCTGTCCTTCTCAGTATTGATTTAGACACTGTGGAAGCCAAGTCCCTATGACTTATTTGAACATGCTGGCTTTTGAGAGGATATATGGGCCAGCATACTGCTGTGCATTACGGAGGTTTATTTAGAATAAAGTTTATATATATCAACATTTCAAAAATGCTATCAAGCATTCTGTTTTACACATGTAAAAATACATATTAAAACTGTACTTTATGAATAATTTTCTGACTCTGTTTAAAAATGTAGTGGTAGACTAAAGAGAGTTTGTCAGAGCTATCTGTTGTGCCAGTAAGATAGATTTGGGAAGCAAATGGGGAAAGTGTCAGGGATATGTGAAAAATATTTTCTGGACAGGTGAGGAGAGTTGGGGAAGATGTTTGAACAGGCCTGCGGTTGAATATGGACTGTATGAACAACCAGAGCACAACGTAAATGGTACCAGTGGAATAGTCTGGAAAAGGATCTGTCAAAAAACTGAAAGATGGTTTGGTCCAAAAAAATCCAGAACAAAACTGGCTACAGAAGCAATGAAAGTGGTGATCCATGCACTCAGCATAACATTTATGCTGGATGGTGTAGCATTACACAGCCAACTCATTTACTCAGCATTTAATATTGCCAAGTGATTGAGCCTGACGTTGTCTTTTTGCTTGTGTATTTATTCAAATTTATTATCTGTGTTTGTTCCACTAAGACAGTTTTTCTAGAAGCTCTAATCGTTTGGCTTCGTTCGCAGATGGAAATCACATAATAATGATATTAATTTTAAATGGGATGATTCTGTTCTGAGCGCTGGGAACATCAGAAGGCTTTTTTTTTTCAAGTGCGGTTCTCCTACTCTGTGTGCAAGATTTAAGATTCTTTAAATTATCCTCTTTCTCCTTCAGAAATCAAACCATCATAAGTTGGCTGGTAGTCAAAAATAACTGCATCTCTTTGTCTTTTTCTTTGCTTGCTTTCCTAATCTCTGGGTTTTTGCAGAAATGTACTGGCTAAGGAGGTGTCACTTGAGGTGGTGAAAAAAACCCTTAATTCACTGTAGGACTGAAAACTATAATTTCCTGAGATATAAGGAACTCCTCTTTCTTTAGAGACTTCTTACAAATTTTAATTTACTGTGGATCCCTTTTGACTTAGCTTTTCCTTGCTGTTCATCTTCTTGCCCCATATAAACTCTCTGAGTAATACTGAAAACGTAGAATTTGCACTGGTCTCTGAAAATCATCATTAGCAGATGATTAAAACTCCTGATTCCTGATTCCTGAGCTCTTCTGACTGAAGCCTTCTGCAGTGAATGCCCAGCTTCCAGCAGCTAAAGGTAGTCCATGGGCACCAGCAGCTTCCACTACATTTTTATATTGTGGATCACGATGTTTTTTTCCAAAATAATTTTATCATCACAGTCCTTTACGTGGGTGCAAAGATTAGGACTCCTACCTTGCAATGAATCCAGATGTCATCAGGCAGTGTAGCAGATGCACAAGTCCTGCAAGTGCCAGAATCTCTGAATACTTTTAAGCTTCATCCCATGTTGAGGGGAAAAAAAAAAAAAAAAAAAAGAAGAAGAAAAAAAAAAGAGAAGCTTATCCTGTAGCTCTAGATGGGGAACCAGTTTGAAGGCAATAAAAGTGGACTCAACAGTTTTAAACAGTGAAGTCCATATGGTTAAGGCTTTTCATCATTATTAAAATTTTGTTCTCCTGACCAGAAATAAGCAGTAACTGAAGTGTTAAAGGAGATCTGTTCTTGTGGGATTTTCATATGAGCCTTACTTAATATGTGGATATGACTCAGGTAGAGATCATGAAAAGGGAAAGAATTTGGCCAAACTGGGATTTTCCTGATGCAAAAACCAATCACCTTTTCTATCAGTTGAACTCTAAAGTTTCTGTTAAATGCTGAATCTGGTCTCTAGAAAACTCTCTCTTGGATATTTTAATGCTAATTTTAATTTTTTGGAGTATATGTAAATTTAAGTTGAACGTATTATTTCCCCGAAGAGGTGAGTGCAGAGGTTCTTCAGTCAGGAATGCACGCACTCAGGCACGCATAGATGCCAGTAGCCACCTACCTGCAAATACGTATCCACTAGAGCTTCCAGTCCAATGCTCATTAATGCACCAGTGCTGACATCTGAATATAATTCTCTAGGAGTTTTCTTTGTATGAGAACAATGCTATAAAATTAATGTCACTAATGCAGCATTGTAAGGCAATGAATGTCATTATGTTCTATATCTGGCTGATATTCCAAAAATTTAATAGGTAATAAGGACATCCTCAGTTCTTTCTCTTCAGGTAACTTCCTCTCATGCCTGTTGTTTTCACAGCCAAACCCTGTATTTGTCCATGGTAACACCTCTTGAGTTGAGAAGAAGATTTTAACACATATTATCTCAGCTCAGTCCTTTCATCAGCAGAGGATTCTGCTTAACAAAATCTTGTCAGGACACTTCCAGATACTCCTTTGGGTTATGTGTTATTATTAATTGAGGAAAAGACAAGCCTTGGCTATCAGGAAGAAAAGCCTCCTGTCAGTGAAATGGAGCTATGGGACGTAGAGCTGGTGGAGATTAGTTTTAACACCTTAAAAAGCAGTAAGTGGGAAATTGTCCATAGTGGACCAGAAGGTGTTAATTACTAACAGTCAACATGAGTGCAAGCATCAGCAGCTTGCCACCAAAAATAAATTACTTCTAAAAGCCACCTCACATATGCTACAAATGAAAACAACACATCTACTAGACATCATTAAAAAAAGAAAAAATATGAAACTGCTATTTTTTTGTTATTTTGGAAAACAAGAAATGAGGGAGCAGTAGAGATGTCTTTTGAACAGAAGGGAACCATAAAGCCTTAAGGGCCAGATTCTGTGCAAGTAGCGCTCCACATTGCAAGCTGTTCCTTTAATTTTAGTGCAACAAGTTACTGAGTATTTTCAGCCTGCCATTACTGAGGGCTGGCAATAATTTGCTAGTTCAGAAAAGGTTTTATGAAGCTCTGTATGTCTGGAGGAATTCTGCTTCTAGGCTACATGATGAGGTTATAGCATATGTCAATGGAAATATGGTTTTCCCTAGTGTATCTGTAATGTCTTAGATTGACATATAATCAGATGTGATCTGTGCCCCTGAGTCAGCTAGAGAGTCCTGTGAGACTGTTAAGGATTGCAGTCCTGTTACTGGAATATCATTTTTTATGCATTTCTGTCTAGGATTGGTTTATGACATTAGTATCTCAGTCATATGTAAACTCCTGATTTATCTGCTGTTCAAATACATATCTCCATTTAGATACATGAACCCTGCCCAACATCCTTCCAACCTCCCCAAAATTGATTGAAACAGGCTACTTGAAGGAAAGTAGAGCACTACACGGGAGTTGTTGTTTTACTGCAGTGCTTGTCAGCAATTTATGAGTGATAAAAGGGTAAATGCCTCTTTTTTACTCAATTTCATTCCATTAGCAATGTCATATTAACACAAAGCTAGTATCATGCACTTAACTTAGGCAGACGTACCAGAATTTCTTCAACGTTAACACCTTTTTTTGTCAACTGCCCATAAGAACATGTCTGGGAAACAAAGAGAGTATACAATTTAAGCTGATCAAACTATATTAGATATAATGTACTTTGGGCAATATGTGTTGTACCATTGAGATGAAATGTCTTCTGGAAAGGCATTGATCCTGGCAGCATTTTCAACGACAAGCCTTCAGAGATATGGGACTTTCTGTTCACTGAGGATGACAGGGAGTGATTTTGACTAGAAAAGATGCATTTCATCATTGTTCAGTTTCCTAAGTGTGCTCATGCCTCTGCTGTAGAACAAAGAGCTTGGTTATCCCGCCAGTGTCAAACAAAACCTGCACAAGCTGCATCCAAGCAGCTTTATGGTCCTCCTTGCCTGCGACAGAAGTGGTCCTCGGTCCCCAGCCTACACGCTGACCTGCAGACACATGGCAGATGTCACAAAGAGCGGCGGAGTTCCCCTTGAAGCACGGGGGGAGGCACACCAAGCTTGACCAGCTCCTCCTGGCCCTCCTGCTGCAAGGGGCCAGGCTGACCCTGGGTTGTAAAAATGAAACACGGCAGCGAGCATGGCTTGGGACCAGTGAAAAATAATGGCCTTCAGGTCTTTGATACTCTCATAGCAGCACTGCAGTCTCCCTGCTGCGTTGCGCTTTGCGGTCTGCACTGCACTTTCTCCTAATTACTCTGGGCTTCTAATTAGGGATGCCAAACTGTGTGGGATATGTTTATTATGAAAATGGTCAGCCAAACAGTCCTTTTGTCTGGACTTTGAAGAGCCCTTTTCGTATTCAGAGGGAATTCTGTACTTCAGGAGAATTGAAACTAGAATGCTGGCTATTTCCAGGCACTTCAAATTGCAGGGATCTTTTTTGTAACATGCAATTTTCTATTTTGAATAGCATGCTCACAGGAGCAAGAATTATGATGTATTACGTGTTCAGGATTCGCCTATCACATCATAAACACCACAGCAAGCTAGATAGCAAAAACCAGTATGACTGGAGCCAGATTCCTGTTCAGTGCCATTTGCATAATCATTGTGTTCATGTTTGAATTTTCCCTCTATTTTCAAATGAGTTTTAAAAATTTTCTGCTGTAAAATGCTGAATGCTGCTGCTGTCTCTACTGCATGGACCATAGTTATTTGAATCCATAGGTAGTTACAATTCAGTGAGGTATTTTACTTTTGCTGCTTGTATAGTTTCCATACAGGACCTTGGGATCCTATTTATGATAATTTCCCAAAACCACAGAATTTCCCTTCCCAGTCCAATGAAGTGTTCTCACATTCTTCAGCCATCATACAGAAACGGATGCAATTTCAACAGAGCGTGATTTATTCCACATAGCTGGTAGGAAGACAGGGTAAAAACCAATAGACCCCGTCGCTGATATGAAGGCAGGGTTAAAACCAATAGACTTGACCTTTCTTTTTGCTTTGTTCCGTTTTACTATTCCTACTGGAGAGGTTGGGTGTTTTTTTTAATCCTCGGGGTTTTTCATTGTCAGCTGTCCCTGTTACACTAGCCAGCAGACAGATGCTTTCTACTTTGGCCCTGCTGCTCCTTTCCACCCACACAAGGGACCAGGCATCTCAGGGCATGTCAGGGCTTAGTCCATTTTCATCAGGTGCATTTTGCTTTGCCAGCTGTTTAACAAGGTACAAATAAACACTTACAGAGAGGAATCTGGGCCCCAACGCAGTGGAAATGTGTTGGCAGGTAAAGGCACAAAAGAAACCTCAGCCCTTTCTTTCTGGTGTTTTTATCTCTCAGTTCTGTGCTCTTGATCGTTAGGTCAGGCACCTGCTGTCCGAACCCACAGCACGTGTCCCATGTTACAAAATATGTGTCCTTCTGTTAATCCTGGCCAAAGCGGCACAGTCTTATCCTCTTGCCTCATATCATTAGAATAAATCATGTACATCCCACAGCACATACAAATTGCAAATTATAAAGTACTGTTCCTGTAGGGTGCAGGTGGCTTCAGTTAAGCATGAACACCGTGTGTCATGGTTTAATGATGCAAACACTAATACACTCATCATGACCCCGAAGCAATAAAGGCTGGGCCTAATCAAGCATCCATGCTGTAGCATTCTTTGTAGTAGTATCTCATGATCCCTGATAAAGCTCATTCAGTCCAGAGATGCCTCTTGTTTTCCTAGGTTGCTTTCAAAATAGCTTTGCTGCTCAAAAAGTATCCTTTGTGCCATCAAAGACAAAAGAAGCTGCAAGAGGGCATTGAGTGAAAGGACAGATGATCTTAAAGGTCTTTTCCAACCTGAAAGATTCTATGATTATATGACAAGAGTGCCTCATTTTTCCTGTTCCTGCTGATGCAGGCAAGAGGACAGGAAAAAAAAAGGGGAGATCTCTTACCATCCTCTTAATCTAAATGAGGAGATGGAAGATCTCGTCCACATAGAGAAATTAATTTCTACTAAGGTTGCATGTGAACTAGGGGTACCTCTCCTTGTAACAAATTCCATGGGTGATTCAAATCAGGCAGTTCGAAGCACAGATGCTCAGGTGACTCTCAGTTTGGGAAGTTCAGGCTCAGTCGTGTTTCTGGCTGCCATGTTTATGCCCTCAACCAGTTTCTTCTAGAAACAGCATTCAGATTTGCACCATGGTTCAAAGACTGGTGCATATTTTATGAGAGCAAACCTTACAGGCATTAAGTGCAGTGAGCATAAAAGGGATGCCAAGCTTTAGGCTGGCCAAAGTCCTGGGTGATGGACTATGTTTGCATCAAGATGCTGTATCATTGCTGTGAGGCAATGTCTATACTGAATATACTACTTGAGAATAAGGCAGTTTTACCCTGGAGGTAAATGTACATAAAGTTTAGCAACATTTAGCCAGATGTGGCCATTCCATGCCAGTAAGTCCATGAACAGAAAGCACAGATGCAATAAAATGGGAGGCGATGCAGTTATTCAGCTCACAGCTGCAGCATCGCAGGTAGCTAGTGGAATTTAGCAGAAACAACAACAACAAAAAAGATCACAGAGTGGCTTTTTACACAGTGTCATCACAGCGTGGCTTTTCTTGGTGATTCCAGCACCTAAATCTGAGACTTGGGGCAAATCTGTAACTTATTTGCATTTGTGTTTGGATCAGGATTTAGATTTTGTTGCTGAGCCTGTGAAGCTCCCTCCTTGCACACTTTTCCAGGAGCCATGCTAGCCTCTCAGACATGGTGCTCCTCTAAGCATGAGTCTGTAAGTAACTGTTTGAGAAGATAAACCTTGTCACTAGAGGCATGAATGGGCAGGCTCAAAGTAGATCTGAAGAAGTGCAGTTTGAACGCTTATGCATCTTGCTGCTTGATTTGCATCCCCATCTCAGGACGTGCGGTTACGTGTATTTGTATTTATACCACAGATTCAGATAGGGGTACAGATGTTGCAGGTAAAGGAATGAAGGCTTTTGAGCATGTAGAAAGCCAGGCGTTGCACGGTACAATCCTGGAAGTGCTCAGATACCATGGCAGTGAGCACATGCCGAGCTTTGAAAATTGGCCCACAGTATCAGAACATTGCACAGGGATGAATGTGGTTCTCAGTAATTTTATTTGAGGGTAGAGCATCTCCCTATTTAGCGAAGATTGCCTTACAGTATGTCAAATAATAAATTGTCTCTTAAGGGTGTGAGCTGAATCACAAACAGTTGATTTTCTGTAGAATTAAGGGATAACTGTCCTTTGTAGTGTTAGTATATGCGCCTGACTCTTCTTCTTAATACATAAACATCTGAAGTGCTGTTTACAAATCCAACCATCCCTTCCCACCACAATGAGGAAAGTTAATGGTTCTGATAAAATAGCGTACCCTTGATCCTACAGCTGTAAGCAGAATGTGAGGGTTGTCTGTGCCACTTCATGCAGTATCAGTATTTGCCCGTGATTTATTGAATATTTAAACATTCATCAATTCAAGCAGCTAGCCAGGGTAGCAGGATCCACATTCAGCACACGTAGCTCCAGCGTTCATACGGGAGATTTGAAGTGTGGTTACAAGATGATAACTGTATTGCCTGAAGGAGATAAGTCCCGCTCTGCCAGAATGGTGCTTTGTATGTAATTAGTGTAAAAATTCAGAGGAATAGAGTTTATCCTTGCGATCGTCTTTCTCATTAAAAAAGAATCATAATGAAAGAACAAAGCGGTCCCTGCAGTGAATTGGATTGCCTTCCTAAGTTTTCATTAAATCAAAGACTCAGCAGCATCCCATTTTGCAGAGCCCAGTTGTAAACTGTACACAAGATGTGCAGCAAACTCCCTGTGAAGATCACATCCTTTCTGAAGGTTTGGAAGTGCAGTATATTTCTCCTACATGGGGAATAGCCCACCTCTCCATTTTCTTTTTCTGATTTCATTAGCTTCTGTTAACAAAATGGTACTGGGACAGAGGAAAGAGCAAAGAGCATATGTTATGCTTCAGGTAACTCGCAGCCCACCTATAAAACTTCATCTAAGTAGACTGCCTTTTCTAAAATAAGGGCTATGAAACAACATGAATCAAGGGAATAAAAAGTTATGCTAGCAGGAAAAAAGCTCTATTTTCAACTTAATCTTCTGGCTCACACTTAATACCAAGCCATAACACAAGCAGTAATTTCCTCTTCCTTCATCTCCATTATTATCAGGGTAATCCATATAATTATCTAACTAAATACATGTTTCAGGCATAAATATATAAATATCCTATAAGTTTTTCCACTATTTTGTAAGCATGTTCTTTCCTTTATATTTGGCTGAGCTGTTAGCATTGGCATATGGTTACTTCGAACTCCTGTTGCATTTCTGGACGATAGTGCTATAATAATTGCAGCTTCATCTGAAAAAATGTTTACAAATTTAGCACTCAGTATAAAAGCTGCAGTTGTGCCGTTTGCTCTCCCTTCTGCTTATAAGCTGCCGAGCACAGGCTGGAGCACTGAGTCACTTCTGGAAGGTGCTCAGAATTCGGGGACCTGGGGACTCACCTCTTGGCTTAGGTCTCCCTTTGGCTGTAACTTTGCGTCACAAACCCTGAGGATGTTTTAGACCCACACTGCTACTGAACAGAGCAGCTCAGGGTCTTTAGCAAGCGGCTCTATTAGAACCTCTCCCTACATCATCTTTCCTGATTTAGCATTAAAGACAAAAGGAGAAGGATAATATATGCCGTCTAGCAGCCTCCTCCATTTCTTGCACACGTTTCCCAGATGGGAGGAGGAATCTTTGAGGGAAGGTGGGAGCTTTGCTGACAGAAAGAGTGAGCGCTCCGAGTATACACAGGGGAGGGAGAGACCATGTGCATGTCTCAGAGGAGCACTTATCCTTTCGTTTTCAGTAATATGACAGTGACAGTCAATTCACAGGGATATTTTTGTAACTGTTACAGAAATATAGCAAATGAGGTTTCAAAGAGAAATTATGCATCTGTACCTTTTCTGAGTTAAATATTCATGAACTTCATTCTGTGCAGCTACTAGAATATTACACAATATCATTTGTCCATGCTTTCTGATTATCTGTCTGTGATCTGATACTTGCGTTTGTTTTATTTAATTCTAAAGGAGGTTTTAATACCCCAGGGTAGAGATGGACTGTCACTGCTTTAATAAAATGGATCTGCACTGATTTGCACCATTGATGATATAAGTGAAGGAGTTGCATGTTCATGACCGTAAATTATGATATACGCTGTTTGTTTTCACTGCTATTTGAAATATTGTGTTTGAATGTGTTCTTGAGTGTCCTATTAAGATTTAAGTTGCTTGGTGAACAAGAGGAACAACTAGTTAGTGCCCTTATTTCCTATGTTTGGCATGGAAGAGGTTTGGCTCCATTTTAAAGGACCTATAGTGGTTTGCCCTCATGGAGTGATCCCGAGTTTTTCCGTGCATACACATATAATTATATACCTGCACACATATATATACACATATCCCCCCAAAACTACGTATTATCGGTAGAATTTATTTTTTGTATTATTTTAAATTGCTTATCATCTCAAGATCCCAGTGAACTTCAGGTGTTCCTGAGCCAGGCTTCATGCTTATTTGGACAGGCCTGAATGCATGGACACTGATGAAGGATCCTATGGAGTCTTTTGCAACAGCATGCTGAAACCATGGGTTAAATTTTGTGTTTAAGACAAAAGTTGTCTTGTGTTAAGACTTTCGTGTTAAGACACTATTCCAAAGCTAAAGAGAGCAGCAAAAACACTTGAAGGACTCCAGTGAATTTCTGATGCCCTCATCACTGACCCAAACCTGTTTTTCTAGAAATGCTCTTTGGGAACTGGTCCCTGCTAAAGCTGGAGATAAGAGGTCTGAATGGACTTGGCCATTGAGCCAGGCAGCCAGCAGTCACTAGGCTGAAGTCACTGGGTTGCGTGCTTTCTAAGAAAACCAGCTAGCTGAGGGGGCGGCAGGCTGGCAGGAGATGAAGTTACAGAGGCAGCTTCACAGTCAGAAGTCTGAGCGAGAGACATCTTTTTATGTGGAGTCCTGCCCCAGTGCACTCCTGAACGCTGGTACGCGAGGAACTACAAGCATGTCAGGTGGGCAAGGTGGAGAAATCGTGTCAAGGGACAAGCACGTTGTACCAACCAGCATATGCCCTGCTATTTTAGTTCCTGTTTAGATGATAATGTGATTGGTGTATATCACTGTCACTTCCCAACTGACATGTTCCTCTTCCCAATGGAGTCTTCCTCTTCCTACAGCAGACTCTGCCTCTCTCTGTGGGAAAGTGCCCTGCTGAGGATGTACAGGAAAGTAATATTCACTGGAAGTTACTGAGCAGAAGCAAGACTCTAAAACTTTACTCAACATTTCTCCGCACGCTGCAGCTGTAGCACTGAAATTGCATGGATAATAACACTTGGGAATGCTTGTGGATCTGCAGCGTGTGATGGTCTGAGATCGGCACACTCAAAACCACCTGCTTTTCCTCTGGTGAATGGGGTATTAGAAACATGGGAATCCAGTCACTTTTAATTTAGTGAGGATTTTGAATGTGTTTGTTCCTTCTATTGTTATTTGCTTAGAAAATATAAAATAGTCTGTCTTTATCAGAAGAATGTTTCTCTGAAGTATGGAGTGAAATAAAACTGATAAAAAAAGAAAGTAGGGTTCTTTTTTCTGTGAAGGATATGGCACACTGCAGAAAGGAAATGTGTTGTTTTGAGGTGAGAGAATTCAAGTCAGATCTCAGAACAACCTGCCTTTAAGAAGGCAAATGACTGTGATATTTACAATAGTATTTTTTCCAATAATATAATGACAGCTGAATAGGATCCTTTTTCAAAATAGAGATCGCACTCACCGAGAGCTTTTCATAATGCAGCCCGAGATAAACATTAAGATATAAGGCAATACAGAAGTTTGGACATGTATACACAACTACTTCTTGTTGTATATGTTTGCATTTCCATTAGCAGAAATGCATGATTGCAAAGAAGAGCTCCCGCAGCATCTGCAAAAGAATTGCACCATTACTATGCCTTGATGACAGAAACATTTCTAGAGGGACTGACTCATTTCATACATAGGTTGTATTTCAGTGTCTCTGTTTATAAGGATTGTATCCATGCCTAAAGCTGCATAAAGACATGTCATCCTTACAGCTGATTAATTTTTCTTTAAAATCATCCAGATGTAAAACCAATCTTGATTTAAAAGCAAGGTGCTTGTTTCGTTTGTCAAGCAGAAAAGACAGTGATAGCCCTCTCCACAGAAAAAGGAGGGGGGTCTAAAATGTAGAGCTACTGTGTCAATGAGCTTGTATAGAAAAGCTTTTCTAAGCAAAGGTACACAACAAGCATTCAAATAGATGTTTGTAAATATGTGCACCTGAAATTCCAAGTTGAACAGTCTAATAAACACAAGCCAACTGACACAAGAAAGAAAACATCTTTCAAATTTAAAAAGGATTTTTCTTCCTAAAAGTTTCACAATTGCTTTCAATTTCTGTTTCATACCCACCCAGTACAGCGGCAACTAGTTCCTAATTGGAAGGTGCTTAGTGCAAATTATCAGGTTCTATCAACTTTCCTTCTCAATTTTCACAAAAGACTCAGTTTTTTAATCCTTGTTAATATATTTCATATTTTGTCAGTAATGTGACGAAATGTCATCTCCTTATTTCTTAATATTTTGAACAGTGGAATAAAAATGGAAATTCGTTGTCAGCTGTCTCTGTCATAATCATTGCAGAGGCATTTCTTCTTGTGTGCTTGATGAGGCTTGTGTTTATTTCCATAATTTCCACTAATCTTACACTGGTGAGGGAACAGTCTATCTTCTGTTAATGAAAATATTGAGAGATGATCTGCTTGAGTATATTTCTTCAAAAAAATTATCTATCATAGTATTAATATTTCCCACTGTTGCTTTTATTTTGTATTTTCTTGAGCTCTCTTTAATATGTTTTAAGGATTTAATCTGTTGTGTACTGAATAGTATTTAACAGATTTGACAGATTATTGCTTATAGATGTAAGCAACACTGAAAAGAAGCAGAATTTTTCATGAAAACCTGGGTGTTGAGAGAGAAATTATTGGCAGGTCTAAAAAGCTGTAGAATTAAGAAGTAGCAGGTAACAGGATCAATAGCATCACAGATGTTTGTCATTGCCTTTTGCAGTCTCACAGACAAAGCTTCATATTTGTTAGGTTGGAAATAATTAATCGTGGAAGCTAAAATTCATATCTTTCGTGAAGAGTTTTGAGCAAATTACTGATAGTGATTTTCAACTGAAAATCATATTCCATATCAACAGTTTAGCTGCAAAGTGGCACTGAGGAATAAACCATTCCCTTTCCAGGAATTTAGTAAACTAATTTCTTCATTACAAATTATTTTTATTACCTATTAACATTGCTAACTTCAAAGCAAGGACAATAAATGTCCAACACTGATAATAAGTATTTCAGAGCTTTAAATTATTTTTTGACTTTCTTTCAAAATTATATTGCCTAGTGATAATTATATGATCATAAAAAGTAAAAAGACCTCCTAAGTTAAACTTGCAGAGGACATTGTGCGACGCAATTGAACCACCACATCAGTAATCACCAACTAGTTTCAAAAACTAGAATTAGAAAAATATCTTCTAGAGAGTATAGATAGAAACAAGAAATCATCTTGCAAGGGGTTCGATTAGGTGATTTATATTTCTGTAAATCTTTGGCCAAGCACAAACAGTGCTTCCTCTCAAAGGAGGGTACCATCTAGTAAGGAAAACATGAACGTAAGAAACTGAGTTTGGTGAGGCTTCAGGCAGACACGGTCAGAGAAGGAGTTCTTAGGAAAGTTGTCAGACAATATCAGCAAGGTGGGAAAGCTCAGGAAACACAAATATTTGCTCTGGAAACTGCCCTTGCACCACAGGAGCATCCTTAATAAGAGGATTATTTTTGTTGTATCGGGCCATTCACTGTGCCCTAAGCACCAGGCTGATAGGCGTGTGGCAGGCTTCTGTGGCCGAGTTGTACAGGCACAAAACAGCCGTCCCACAGACTGTGGTCAGCATTTTCTTCTGAGTAAAGAAAACACAGGAGTTTTTCCAACGATACTGTCCAAGTCCCTCCCTGAGACCTGCCTAGGTCATTCTTCCCCTCAAGTGGTCAAGTGTTCCCAGCAGGGGAAAGTGATACTCAATTAGCTGTGTGTCACTGCAAAGAGGATTTGAAATATCACTGCTGGAACTCTTATTTTTGCTGCTTTGGTTGACAAAAGGACTCTGAGGGAACTGCTGTGAAAAGGGACTGCAGGCAGGGGCACCTAAGTGGAATAGTTCCTCAAGGACATTTCCTGGAGATCTGATCGCAGCTTCCCCAACTCAGACTGGCACCTAAGTCACAAAGTGACATTGCTCAGTGATCATCTCTTGTAAATGCTGTGAACTGCCACTCTTTTCAGTGGTGAAATGACCTAGGGGAACAGAAAGAATTGTGGTTCCAGCACTTGGAAGTAGAAATCTGATTTCATGATGAGTCTGTGATTTACCTCTGTCAGACCCAACAACCAGGCACAGGCTGTGATACCTTATGTTCTGGATATCTGAATTTGCTGATGGCACAGTCTCCAGGTGCTTACATGGTGGCTGGCTGTTTGGACACTCAAGTTTGTTTTTTATATTATTGCAAAGCAGACCATCCCAATCAAAACTGCAAATTTGTGGGGGTTTTTGGGCAGTAGCTCAGTTTAAGGACAAGAGTTGATGGCACCCCTTTCTAACTCTTTGAGTCCCTCAGGGAACAATTGTACAGAGAAAAATTGTCTTTTGACCTTGTCCAGTTCCAGTTGAAAAGAGAAAATGAAATTAAGGCTGAAATAGAGATGGCCATGAGTTGGAACACAGAATGTAGGTTTAGGACTTGGATGGACTGGGCAAAAAACCAAAGTGCAGCAGACAGTGATTTATTATTTTAAGCTCAGAACATAAATACAATATGATCTCCATGTAGCCTTCTGGGCAATTTTGGAGATCGTATACAAAGAAATCTGTGAAGGGTTTGCCTGAACAGACCAACAGACATGTAAATCAAGAAAACAAAGCTGTAATGAGCAGTGGGAGCTGAGACGAAAACACTAATGTAGGCTTGCAGAAAGCTGAGTGAGTCAGCATGCCTGGAGAACAGCAGTTCTCATCCTCCGCTTAATTTGAGAGCCTTGTGTTGCATCTGTGATCAGAGGAATTCCCTGCTGATTCCATTTTTCCCTGTCATACCAAAATCGTTTTTATGCTGCTTGTGCCTACTATCAGTGCCATCCTAAGCTTTGTTTCTCTTCTCATTTCTTATGTTCTGATTTCCTTTTTACTGAGTCCTTTCAGCAGCGTTAGGCACCACTCCCTGTTTCCCTGCCTTATCCTATAAGCATTTTTGTGATTTAGTCTAAATATTGCCTATAGACGGAAAACGCTTCTCGACTGATCATATCTTTGAAACTGTCCTCAAACAATGCATTTGATTCCGAGTCAGGTGTTAGCTTGTCTTCCACTTACTCCATGTTAACGTATCAGGAACAAATTTTATTCTAAACCAGTTTCATATGGATGCAACTTGTTTACTGTTTTTAGGAGGAGAAATGAAATTAACATCAGAGCAGCAATAGCAGGTTGTACAAGGCACACTGTTATCAAAAGAAATGGTACAATAAGACCAAATTCTGAGGTAATTTCTCAGGGCCTTTTTCTGAAAGAATCATAATACAGAGAGAGGTATGTAGTATAGAGCAAAAGAAAAAGGGATAGAACCTAGGTTTTAGAACAAGATGTTTTCTCTGTTACAGAGCTGCAGTTTCACTGCATCAGAAATGGATTACATCCATATCTAAAATACAGACAGCAATTGAATGAAATTTCACAAGGATTTGATTTATGTTTAAGCTGTAATGACAATTTTTCGTATAGGTGAATTTTGAGAAAACAGACTATTTTGAAGTCAGGCATTTTATTAACACAGAAGATTCTGATCAGCTTTTGAGCTATGTGCTCTAGTAACACAGACAAATTTGCATCTCTATCTTTTTGAAGTACAGTAAATATAAATAGGAACTTATAGAGGTTTGATGATTAAACCTTTCATCACAAATATTGGTGCAGTTAGTCTGAGCAGGATAACCTTTTCATAGCTGCTGCCATGGAAATAAACCCAATGAAGTTACGTTTGAAAGGTATGCCCCTTGTGGTTAAAGTTCAGTCAAACACAGAGTCTTAGGGAGTTTGTAGTTTCAATGCTGTAGAGCACACAGGTTCCTGGAAGACAGTAAATCACATCAAAAGCACACAGATTATCTATCTGTCCATCCATCCATTACTGTGGTAGCTGAGTGCCTTTAAAAGCTAATTTATTTTAGACCCCATATGTTCAAATATATTACATTTAAAGTGTCAAAATTCTATTTCTAGCTTTGATTCAGTGTATAACACTGAACAAGTTGTTTAAAGTACAATCTTGTTTCTCTCCTGTGGACAGGAAAGAAAATGAGCAGAGGCAGTGAACTGCCAAAGATTGTGCTTTGTATAGAATAGTGCTGCCAACTTTTATAGAACGCTTTTGTAATTTAAAGAGATACATGTTAATATATGTCTGTTTTTTTCTTTAAAACCCTCATTTACTTTTGTCAACTGAGAATATCTCCTCTGAGTTTTATAAGAAGTGTTTCTTACATGGTTGCAAAGAAAAGTGTTCAAACATGGAATCTCAAATTCTATTTATTTTTAATCTCAAGTTTAGTATCTTTGGCATAATGCGCTTCTCTAAGCTCTTTCTCAAATTTTGAATGAGATATCTCATTCAAAGAAATTTTTGAACGTTTGTGGTTGGCTGTACTGAGAGCAGTACATACCTGATCGATAGGTTCAGTAGTTTGTCACTCTTAAGAAGAGGCTACATTTGCCTGTCCTCTTCTTGGCCAGAGCAAGAGAAAGTAGTGACAAACCAAAGAAAAGACTATAATGAACGGTGCTGCTAGTATTATGCCCAATGCGTAGCTGTTTGCCCACTGATCCCAGTTTTTAGAAGTATAATGGACTGTACAGCCTTCACGGAGTGCAAAGGAGTCCCATGCCACCAAAACCACACAGCTTCGTTACATGCTGTTATGGTGTTATATACGATATCTGCTCCCTCCAATTGTTAAAGGAAGAAAGCCTACTGGCATCAAGTACAGAATACGAAGGAGGACAAGATGCTATTTGTCACTTTTGATGGTTATCTTGTAGAACAAACTCTTAGGACATATAGAGGTAGTCATGTTTTCCTACATGACTGCTATGGGTCACCCAGCACTTCAGCTGGAATCAGAAGCCCCTACGGTCTTGCAGCCTTAGTCTCGCAAAGGGTAATCTGGATGCAGCTATGCACTCGATGACATGCATTTCCAATCCAATTTAAAAAATCCCTTTCAGTCTTTGGTGGCCCGGTGCCCCAGCAATGGCCCCAGTTGTTCATTTCTAAAACCAGCTGTAATGACTTTACCATCTCACCGTCCCACTCAGCAACAGTATGTGGCAATGTGTTCCTTCCAGTAACAGATGAATCCTCATTTCCTGATTTTGGATGATCACCATCAATATTTTTCTGTCTGGCCTTGGCAGACTGCCTTTCTTCTTCTGGCTCCAGTAAGTGAGCAGCCCCTCCTTCCCTGCTGTTCCCAGTTGCCTTGTTAAATCCATCATATTAGAAAGCTCGATTGCCGCAGTAACATGGAAGAAAAGCCACCTGATCAAGAGGCACTCCTGTGTTTCCATTTTACACTTTCCTCTTGGTTCAAATGCCCCACTAGCAACTACAGCTAGCTTGTTAGAAGATTGCTTCCCCTACTGAATGAAAAAGCAACAATCCATTTTTTACAGCTCTGTTTTGATATGGAAAGTGGGAGAACAATGTCGAACAAATTCAGATCCTTCTTTCTTACATCATATATAAACTTTGAGGTTCACTTCCGTAATATGCTACCTTCTGCCTTCTTTTACTCAAAGAGCTAAAAGAATCTTGATTTGGTAAAACGCAATAGCATCATTGTGAGATTTCTGAATATATCTATAATATGACTTAGAACCCATGAAGTATTTCAGAAAGCAATATCATTAAGCTGGTGTGTATCCTGTCTGAATAGATCTTATGATGTTTCTGAGTCTAGATAATAGTATGGTCATGTCTCTTTATTAATAAGAACAAATTCACAAAGTAGAAGATTAGAGAATTTTTAATTTTCCAGTTGAATATCTCAGATTGCTCTTGATGTCTGACAAGGTTGGGCACAGCTGAAGGAACGCTGCTGGAATTTTAAATGACTGTAGAAATGAGAAAAAACCCTTTCGGTCTTTTTCATCTTCAGACAGGAATCCAGAGTGATAATAGTTTTCTACTGTAGCTGCAGGATTAGACATGACTTAAGCTGGTCCTACAGCCAGGTGGGAATGTTCCTATATCCTATTGTCTCCACTAATTGTTTATAAATTAGAGCAAAAACAGAGCACATGGAGATCAGTTTTGTAATGCCTTCCTTTAGACAAAGCCAGTGTCATGGCATGGTGTAGTAATAATACTGAGATTTATACCACCATAAACCTTTTATAGCAGTGTAATTAGTTGGGCTATTAATACTACCCAAGCTTAGCCTTATTTTATTGCTGTGAACACAGCTTGTAATCACATAAATGATAATAAGTAATAACGCTTAAGGGCACTGTATAAACCTAAGCATTTTAGTCCCTCTAGCGAGTGCTCTTTGTGAACAAAAAGTAGGGGATCCTACAGCTTTCCCTCTCCTGTGGGTACTTATTTCCACGCTCTCCTTAGAGGGTTCTCTAATGGAAAACAAAGTCGTAAAACTCCTGTTCTCTCACTTTCTCTAATCTGACTCTGCTGACTTCTGTGCTAATACAGGTGTAAATTAGGCAACAAATAGCAAGAAAGAACTGGATTCAAAGAGTTTGGGGACTATTTCTGCAAATCAAAGGTGTGATGCTTTTTACAGTGCTATGGTGTTCTCAATAGGAGATTATTTAAATTGGCTCCTTATTGCCTTTTGTTTCGTGCTATTTTGTAGAATTAATATTAGTCTATGATCAGGACAATATTTTGGGGAAGAGAAGATGCAACTTGTTTGTCATTTACAGTACCATGGTGAGTAGAAAGGAGAAACGTCCCACAGTTAAGGAAAGGATAGTCCACTTCGCTCTGCAGTACGTTTCTAGGTTGCTTCTGTGCCCTGCAGAGAGGAGTCTGGATGGCCACCCCCAATGTGTGTCACCACTTCTCTAGCATCCTGCCCAGTTGGCCTACACCACCATCTAATGACGTTTCCTGCTGTTTCTGGATTTCTAGTGCAAGTCAGCCAGTCCAACATCAATTCTATTGTTTAGCTCTGGTGAGAACAGGGCGTTCAAAAAACCGAAATGGGATATTTCCTTGTAGTGTTAATAGCCAAAAGAAGATTCACTGTGCTAGTGAGCAGGCAGTTGAAAGGCGTGAAATAGGCCAGGAGCTAACTGCAAGCAAATTGGTCAATACTCCTCGTCCAACCAGAATAAAATTAAATTTAATGAAGCGGCCTGGAATGACTGCATATCATCAGTCTTGGGCATTCTTCCCACATTAATAATCTAAATTCTTTAGGAAGGAAAAAGAAGTCACTACTGATGACTCAATTTGGAAGGAAATTAAAGGCAAGTTTTAAGCAAAGCGAAAGGTGAGAGGCAGAAAATCAATCTGTTACACCAGCCCTGATAGCACCGCGTTTCAGGCGATAGTGGCCCCCCTTTTGTACGAGCCCCATAAGTGCAGGGCCGAGCAGCAGTTTCAGAGGCTGCTCTCTGCATCCCTACCCCAGGGCCAGGAGCTGCCTGGGCTGGGGGAAGGAGGCTCCCCTGCTCCCTGGGAGCTGCCTGGCTGCTGCCTCTATCCACAGGCTGGGCCACCCTGAGGTCACTTTTAGCTGAGGGGTGGAAATAAAACAGCCCAAGTAAGCTCCTGTGGAGCCGCCCCAGGCACCCAGGGTCTTTTCTGCTCTTCCCCACAGCTCAGGTTGAGATGGCCTTAAGCACAAACCTCATCTTTAGGCAGTAAATTTACTGTCTCAAAACCTAGGCAATTTCCAATATTTTTCTTTGTTTAATCCTTTTGAGCTAAAGCCATATTTGCCACTAACAGCCCAGTTCTTCTGAGTGGCTCACTGGAAATTTCAACAATGAGAGCTTCCTTGAAACTTTTATTCAAGGAAAGTTAGAAAGCAGGGACTGTCTGAAGAACCAAGCAGTTGACTTTCATCTTTGGCCATTTATTTAGCAGTTTCCAACATAGCCCCCTCAGGACTGCTTCTGTATCTTGCAGAAAAAACACAGATCTGTGTGAGGATTCAATTTCTGTTATATTTAAGAGCACCACCTTTACAGTACTTTGCACAAGGTTGTGATAAATATTAATATCAAAGTAGAGAGTCACTACCCTTTAGATTTCTGACTTTTGAGGTTATTGCTTAGTTGCATAATGCTTTCATAACACTCCTTCTGCCTGATATCTTCTGTTCTTGAGGGCCTCTCAGCACTTCCCAATCTTGTTGAATTTTGTTTGAGTATTTGAAACTATTGGTACATGTTTCTTAAGAACATCATCTCCTCAGTCATGATTTGCTACTTACATCAAAAAAAAAATTAGAAAGCTAAATTCAAAACATAAATATATTTGTCCATGATGCTACAAGTCTTCCAAACACATCATGATCAGTATTATCACAGCAGAATTTGTAAGGGAAAGCTGAACTTTTGACTTTAGTGCATTTGCTGGATGCTTGTGGTTAGTACCACCATTTCTTCCTCTGCTGTGATGTCTACTGTTGAAGCTCTTTCAGTGCTTTCCGTGCTTGTGGATTTAATGAGATTTTGTCTGACAGCTTATCTAAAGATCAAATTTTGGCCTTCATCTGTATTATGTAGACTTTCCTAGCTCTGATGGAGTATTCGTTCTGTGCTGGATGGGGGGTTTAGTCCCCTGCTGTTTTGAAGCCTAATATAGTCCTGCTTTTTGGCTTTACATGGGACTGTTTAAAGCAATTTTTAGCATTTCTCAATAAATAAGACTATTCTTAAATCATAGAGTACTCCTCTGCTTGAAAAATATGATATGAAATTTTCTCATTTTGAAGCACACTCCAAAAGCTTAAATATTTTTAAATTGTTTATTTTTTCTCTACAATTTCTGGTTCATTACAACTTAAGCATCCATAAATTGGTCTCATGCTAAGATATCTTGTAACTCCTCAGGGCCTCCTGATATAGCCAATACCCTAATTGTTTTTAGGCACTTCTGGTGGAGTTTCCTTGTGCGCTCCAATATAAAAGTCAACAAATTGCAGTTGAGAGAGCGCCAGCCAGTTCTCTGAATTAGCTTGTTACATGGTGCAGTTACTCTAAACAGAGAGAGAAAAAGTAGTGGAGGAGAGGGCATGAAATAAAGAGCAAAATAGAGCAGCCCATTTAAGTTTTCCAAAACAAAATGCTTATTAAAACCAGTTATGTTTCTCAGACAGGTATTCCATGAAAGTAGTTGCTGTAATTGAACCAGATATGATGTAGTTACAAATAGGAAGAGACAGGCTCCAAAAGACAGTTACTATTGACTAATATTTCATGCATATTTGCATTATAAAGAATATTCTGAAACTTTCCTTTAGGATTATTAGTGCTTTGCAGTTTGGCAGCTTCCTTTTGGAATTCAGTTGTAGAATAGCTGCTTAATATACTATGAATTTTTATGACCACAGAGGAAAAAGCATTTTCTGTTCATCTGTGTAGAGGTTCATTGGACATCCTAAGCTCAACTAGCCATAAGGTTCTGTGGATGGATTTCCATTCACAGCTGTCCCATCAGATAAGGCTCTCTGAGACAAAAGCAATAAAAATTGCTATCGCCATTAAAAATTTAGATCATAGGCATCTAAGAATTGTTGCCCATCAACAGATAAATACTAAAATTTTTAAAAAGTGCATTTGTTGTTGTAATAGATGTCAAAAGTGCTTAGTTGATCAAGAAACTGGAACTACCCTATTCAAAAAATAAATTATAATGTTGCAATCTAACAGACAGGGAATGCAAGTGTATGTGAAATACAAAGAAGCCTATTCAAATAATGCCGTGAAACACTTTAACTTCTGTGTTAGTGCAGTGCAAATTTATATCATGTAATTATATATGAAAATCATGCGCAATATAGTTCTTCACATCCTAAGTTATAAAGCACGTAACACCACACAGGCAAAATAGTGCTCAATAAGGGGGCTTCAAGGCAGTACGGGTTTGAATCCAGAAGCTTTCACATTACAAGAGTTTTCCAGAACTTTGTAGCTACATCTGCTGCTTCCCAGCACTGGGGGGAAGGCAGAAGATGCCTTCCTTGCAAGATAAGCTTTCCCACATTAAATTCAGCTTTGCTCTATCTTTCCTGTTGCTTGCACTTTTCTTCCCGCATGAAGTCTGGGATCAGCTAAGGTTATTCTTATCAGGAAGAAGCTTCATCTTCTATTTGATATCTGTGTGAGCGGGATCCTGCAGAGCGGAAGCAGGAAAGGCAGTCCCAAGGCTGCGACCAGTCCTGGCTTCACATTTCCTTTACCAAAATGCAGCCTTCATCTTCTAGTGACAGGTCCATTAATCACCTGTTCGGCAGAGAAAAACTGTCACTTTTAGGTAAGAATAAAAAAAAGGCCTTAAATTTGTTTGTTTGTTAACACTCTCATTAAAAGCTATGTTGATCATTTACTGATACTAGCTTTCTTTAGCTGCTCTGTCTACAGAGATCACTCAGAGTTTTGGCTTAGTCATGTTCATCATAGAAGTGATCACAGTTATCCTGTAAGAATTGTTTTTTCATTGGGCAACAAATCGTCTTGACCCTTGATTTAAAAATCACCCTTGGCCAACCCTTGGTTTTTTTGCTGTTAACACTAATTACAAGAACAATTTGCACATACTGATTTTTGGAGGCTGAGTTACTTCTGCTCACCTATTTAATTTACTTCTGTGTGCTTGAATACAATCAGCTGTGACTAGAAACAACTCAAATGAAAAATTGCACTTGAAGATATAAGCAGGTGTTGCCTTAAATAGCAGCTCCTTCATCTCTTTCTGGTGAAAACCAGAATTGCTTTTGCAACTGTATAGGAGGAGAAGTATTTTATAGATCTGGTTGGTTTGTGTTGTTTGTTAGAATACATTTCAAATTTTATTTATATACATACAAATTGTTTTTTACTTCTCTATATTTCACTGAGTTCTTGAATTAAAATATGAATTCAAGAACAAACTCTGGACTTTAGCTTTTTCTCAGTTCAAAGATATTTGGGGTTGAATAGTTTCTTTCCCCTGAAAAAGTTCTTACTATACAGAAAGTTTATTGATATGATAGTGATCATTCCCAATACTCCCAAAGGTCATGATTGCTAGGAAGGCAATGCTTATTTCTGTTTATCTTACAAACTTCAGGGTACAATTAATTTATGCAGTAACTCTTATTTATAGCCTGGGGAAACAGGGGATTTATATTCCTGTTGAGTTTATGGTACTGGATTTGTCAGCCTTAACTTCTCAAATACCATGCAACTCACCTAAATAAATAAAATAAAATAAAATAATCAAACAAATGAAAAAATGCCTTTTGACTGATGGCAAGTTTTAACTTTTAGAAAGTAAGCAGTATTTTCAAGTTTTTCTGTATAAAGTGAGTGTTTGGGTTCAGGTTTTAATGGAGGTTCCAACAGAAGCAAAATGAATTGATGCCAGAAACTGTATGTTGAGGGAAATACCAAATACTGTAAGCAGAACTAAGGGATGGCTTTGTGCACACAGTGTTTTATAAAGAAAATACTGGTCAGCCCCAGTGGAATGTTTTAAGAAGTTGTCATTTTTCTCAAATGTTTCATGCTGTAATTTTTTAAAAATCCAAGAATATCCTTTCAACATTTTTCAAAATGAAACTCTTGTTTCTTAAATGTAAAATGTTATAATTTTAAAAAAAGTTTAATTATATTTTAAAAAGCTTGATCAAATTAACAATAAAAACTCTTAAAATAATGTTTTCTTCAATCCCAAATACACTTTAAAAATTTTCCTGAAATTTTTTGTCTTCAATACAAAATCTTTTTTTGCTCTTGTCTAAGGCTGCTTGTGCATTTAAAAAAAAATAAAATCTGTTCATTAACTTATTTAAATCATGAGATACAGCAAAATAATGAAAAATAGATACACTTCAGAGTGCAGTGTAAAAGCAAAATAATTATTTTCTAAACTTTTTGCATTGTAATATATCATTTGTACATAAATATAAATTGCAAACAGGTTCTTTCAAGCCACATGCTGTGCAGCCATGCATGATATGACATTGCATGCCCTTGGGTTACATACGCAACAATGGATTAAAGCATGAATTATTTAATTTCTTATCACTTCTCAAGGATTGTTTAGAGAACTCAGCACTAACACACTTTTCTTTATTTGCCACAAAGCAGAGGAAATGCTACATGACTCTTGTGCCACACGGATTTCTAAGGCAGCATAACAGTTAAAGCAGAGCATGTACTGAAGTCTCTATTAAAGTTTTAAATTATTTTTAACCTTGGTAATGAACACCCCTGTCTGTGAAGATTTTGTATGTTGTTTTTCATTTATTTTTATTAGAGGGTTGTTGTTTTTTTTTTCTTTTTTCCAAGCTCCCAAGTCTTTCTCAAGTGATGGGTAGCACTTCAGGCATCTCATCTGGACCATGCAATGCTGACTGTGAGAGGACGAGTGTCCTTTGGGGTCACCGTTGCAGAACCAGATCCTCACTTCCTTCTGGAGAGAAAAGCTGTGCCAGTGACTCCTCTTTCTACTGTTAGCAGAATGATCAAAATTGGTTTTTTAGGGTGGTTTTTTTGGTTGGGTTTTTGTTTTGGTTTGGTTAGGGTTTTTTCCGTTATCTAACTAATTGTGGGATAGTAGCAGATTTGCTAAAAGCTCACTAAAAGTCCCAGTGCTGATCAATTCCTTACCACCATTTCCTCACACAAGCCTTTACAAATATCCTTTTTTTTTTTCTCCTCTTTTCCTCCCTTTCTCCATCTGCCTGCTTCGTTCACTTTCTCTTACTGGGCAGCCAACTATTTTCATTTCTTTGGGATATGGGTCAGTTATTAGCAGTAATACTGACAATGATTTCTGATTTTTTATCCCTGCTGTGTGCTGTGATATTCTTGTGTTTGACTCTGTTAAACTACCTTCTCATTACAAAATCTCCAAGGTTTTGATTCAACGGTAATGACAAACAAGCTGCAATGGAAACTTAGATTTTTTTAAGCTTCTATAGAGGACAATTTGGTTGTCATTCTGTCTGCTTACAGGAATGATTTGTATTTAGGACTTCAGGACAGGTATGAATTAAGTAGTATAAATCAACACTTACCCTAATTCAGGTGCAGTGGTTTGCAGCAGCTGCGAATTGGGTGTTTGGTGATGTTTACAGGAGACCTATTGCAAGCAATCAGCATCACAGGCCCAAGAAGAGTGAAGCTGGTGCCGCTCTGTCAGTGGCACTGGTGGTTACAGCTGTCTGGAAGCGTTATTCCAGCTAGAACGGCCGAGGAGTCAGTGGCCAACAGACGGTGTGAGCTTACCTGTAGGAATACAAGGACAAATGAAATAAATGTAAGAAATGTAGGAATTTCTCTGATAAAAGGGGGAGGAGGGCAAGTTAAAGATGAATTAAAAATGATTTGAACTCTGCAAGGAAGGCAGAGCGTGAATCATGAGCGTACAGTGACATTCCCAAATACTTCACTCAATGATTTCTTAAAATTTTGTCTGTGGTTAATTGCAATCTTATTTCTGTATTATAAGGTCCTTGAAGTAAATCCTGTGTAAATGCACTCATCAGACAATGGGACTGTCCATTTTCTTTGCCTTCATCCCAGTAATCACCAGCAGAATAGCAAATAAGCCTCAGCGAACCTATCTCCATGTTCTGCAGTACTATTACTTCTGGTATTTCAATAGCTTTCATGTTTGTTTTGAAAATTCTAGTCCTAAAATTTAAATAATATGCCAGTCAATTTCTGTCAAAACTAAACAGTGAGCCTTTAACTTTTCACGGAGAAGGAAAATGTTTTAAAATAAGTGCTAAAAGGCAGAAAGAAAATGAAGAGCATTGTGCTCAACAATTATGAGCACAAGTTAATTATGTTTACTCTTATCATTGCAAGGAGCCCCCACTGTGATTTTAAAAGAATGGAGATGGTGAATCCCCCTTTTTCATGTGTATAACCTACAGATGTTCAGCAGTGTTGAATCTACATAGCTACAGTGGGAATAAAGCCTATTCTTTAATCTGTGTTTACATCCAGTGTACTTCAGTCATGTAGACTCTGACTGCCAAGCGCTAGAGAGCTAAATTCTAAAAAATCATTTGGTAACATTCATCTTCTCTTCCCTTAAAGTACCTCTACTCCATGCTCAGCACATTGACGTATCTCCCAAACTGTTGCAAGAAAATAAAAGCAGGTGCACGTTACGTGAACATCAGTGTCTCATCAGTTTTAACTATATGCTTTCTAAATTACTTGTGAGACTAAATACGAGGTCTGGATGCCAGACTCAGAAGTTGACCATCTGTGGGCTAGCAGTTGCAAACTAGTGCATTCTTTCATAAGCGAAACACTGGCCAAGCTATTGCTTCAGTCAGCCATGGCAGCAGAGCAAAAAAAAAGATGATCCTTAGCATTTATGCATATTCAGAGGAGGTCACCGTGTTCACTCTGTGTCAGCTGCACATGTGCTCTGGATGAGGCACAGAGAGGGGGAACAGCAAGCGGGGAGAGTGAATGATATTACCGAGAGGGATACTTTTATTCTCTGCCAGAGTCAGTCGAAAGTGCTGTCAATAACAAGCACCATAGGAGAGTAATGACTGCAGAAGACCTCTCTCCCACAGTGAGATGCTGCAAAGTCTGAATGCCAATCAGACCCCTCCTCTTCTGGCTGTGCAGCAAAAAAATTCCCTTTGTTTTGTGCGTGTGTGGCTGATTGAAGCTATTGTTGTTTAGCCGGGCTCCCTTCTCTTTGTGGCTCACTCAGGGAAAAGCAAGAGTTGAATCGGGGCTTTCTGTCCTCGGAGAACAGCTATGAAGGAAATCGGTCCCGTTCCCAATTAAAGACTGTGGTCCCACAGGAGACTGGCTTGGCTGTTGCTTTTCATACCATTCCAGGTTGGGAATAACAAGGAGATGGTGGAGGGGAAAACTGTGCAATATTTTCTGGATCTTACCACTTATGTTTAAAGCAGGGTATTTATAAGGTTTCTCCACTTCCGGAAACGTGCCAGATTTGGGGTACTAGGACTGATGATATGCTGTCATTATGGGCTGGGGAACTGATTAAATGCTCACACAGAGTATAGAGATGCTTTGCTAGGGGAAATATGGTCTGGGTAGCAGTTAGCTGGCAGACACCATTAAAAGAACTCAATCTGTTGAACAATTTAATACAGGTTAAGGAAACGTAGCACTGAACAAAAGAACAGAACCTATGAAGAAATTAAATTAGTCCTTAGCTGCAAAACTGATCTCTGGTTCTGTTGTGTGTCTTGATAGAGAGCAGAAAAAAGTTGATCTCTGTGTCAGGCTTGCTCCTAGACTTCAATTACAGTGGCTTATGGTGTCACTGTTGTCACGTGAGCAGATAGAAGGTCGTCGTTTTCTATAGAGAAAGGAGGATTTTATTAGGTTGGAGAAACCCTTTAGGTCTTAAATGGTTGGCTGAAAGTCTGGACCAGCATTTGTAAATGTATCTAAATAGCTACAGGTAGGACCAAGACAAACTGAAAAAAATAAATACAGCAAATGGTAGAAACAAGACTGGTGCTGAGCTCCTCTTCACTGATACCTCCATTGCAATCCCATTGAATTCAATAAAATCCCTTTAAGCTGGTGCTTTCCCAACACAGTTGTCTGGGACCTCACCAGTGGGCAGCAAGTCTAGGCAGCAATGCTGGGATTAGCCAAATGGGCAGTCAAACAAGTACAGATGGAGCAACTGCAGGGAGGTTCACTCACAAAACCAGAGCTGAATGAGGCTGGCTGCTAGCTGATGTCCTGATGTGAAAGTGTTTCAGCTGGTACTTGCTGCTGTCTTCCTCTCTAGCCAATACAGCTTCACATCAATGGAGGCGTACCGCAGCCCTTCTCATTCCTGCTGTCTTTCCCTGGGGTGAGAGACCAGTCCTGCATCTCCCATGTGTCCTTTATAGAGGCCCCCCAAAGAAGGGAAGTTCATTCTCCCTTGGAGCGGGTCTAGGAACAGTTTGACCTTGTCTGCTGTGGAGTCATTTGATCACTGAGACTTTCCAGTTAAGGCTGAAGTTCAGATCCTGCACTCAGACTTTTTTTTCAGCTACTTGCATTGGTGGCCAAAATTTCCTTTCCTTAACTTACAAGTACCCGTGCTCTTATTTTTGAGTGCTTTAGCACCCCATATCAATAGCTATTTCTGAAAGCTTTGTTCTTACTCATCCTGACCTGCAGATAAGATGTAATGGCATGTACAAAGCCTAACATATGTGTTTGTGAGAGTCTTAGCTGAAAGGAGTAACAGAAATTCTGTGTGATGCCTATGGCAAACATGTTAGAAAATAATTAGCCATTGAAATTACCATGTTAGGAGAGATGTAACGAAAATTAATTTTTCTTTTATGATTTAGATCTCTTACATATGGATTTATGAAGTCCCAGTGGACGCCAAGCTGGCAATTATTGTATTACAAACATCAGCTTCTTACTTCTGTTCAGCATCAAGTCTCTATTTTAATGAACAGGGCTGCCCATAGTAAAGAAAGTAATGGTAACACATCGACAATCTCCCTTTTCTCATGTTTTCTTAATTTATGGCTAAAAATGCACCATGAGATCACAAAATCCTGGAAAGCATAGGCTCCTTTCCTAGAGAACTGTAATTACCACCATCAGCAGGCATTATTGTAGTGTTACTGCTATTCCATCGCTCTCCAAGCTTGACTCCACCATGGCGTTAGTCAGCATGAGCATACAACTTTCACAGAAAGCTGATTTCCCTACTGCCTCATGATCTGCGTCAATCACTGGCCTCTTAAAGAATTTATTAAACTATTACCCAAGTAAAATAGAGTGTAACAAATTAGCATAAACCACCAGGAAGAAATAAGCCAGCCTTAAAAGGGGAATGAAGATCAAATAGAACAATACAAAATGGCAATATGCTCAGAGAAACAAAACAAATTAGATGGAACATAAATCACTTTTATCTGCTGTTGAGTTGATTTTTTGTGTAGCAGTAAGAGACTTTGCTCCCTACACAGTAACTTGTCAGCCTGGTTGCTCCATACACAGTACCCTGTATTTTGTGTTTCGTAGTTTTAATAGTACTAAAATCTGGCTTAATGTTTGACTTCGGTAGAGGTGAGAGACTTCAATCAGTTGTGAAACTCAACAGCCTCATATTCGGTATTAGCAAACTCCTGTTAGTACTTAAATCTGTTATTATTTACCTGTTACACAGTAAACTCTTTAGAGATACACAAGAAAATCCACGTCTGCCCCCCAAGCAAACTGGACTCCAAGTCTGAGCACCGATGCTGTGGTAATGCTGAGCTGTTTGACAGCTCAGCACAGGACACCATGCTGCAATCAGTGCTGGGCACTATCTCACCCGGTGGCCTTCTGCTGAGCCAGTGTCACTTCACCTGGCTTACCATCCGTGCGGGAAGAGTGATTTGAATTACTGGCACCTGAAATACTGATATGCAGGGGCTTTTCACTGAATGAAAAGGGAGTGGTCCCAGAGTCTGAGTGTGGTCCTGCTTTTTATTTTTATATTATCACAAAATTGTACTTAGGAAGATGAAAATGAACATGGTATAGGAATCTGTCAAGAGCATAAAGAACGTGATTTCTTTATGACTGCTTAGACTTAAAGTTTCCCTGTCCTTTAGTTACATTCTGAGATTCCATTCATCAGTTCATCTCAATTCAGGAAGCCATTTAAACATGTGCTTAACTTTAGTCAGGAGTTTAGGCTTCTGTAGTATTCTGGAGTGCTTAAAGTACTGTTGGCAGAAATAGGATGCATGTGCTGAGCTGGCATTTCTGTATGCTTTAATCCCACTTGTCATCTATGTTCTTTCATACATACCTGTCCCCAGGTCAGAATATCACTCAAGCACACCTTTATCTACAACCTCAGTTGAGGGCTGCACTCTTTCCTGTTAATTATTCCTGGGGTTTCTCCTTTCCTCATTTTTTGTCACGCTTGTTTTTAACATGAAATTGTTTAAACCCCTTTCTGTTCACGTAGAGGAAATATTTACATGTGCTTTCACTAATTCTGACGCACTACTATTTCACTTCTGTAACAAGAGACAAACCATGTGATGGAGCTCAGCAACATTAACTGTTTTCTTCACGCAGATGTTCAGCGTGGGTGCACCAGTCCCCTTCAAGGCATTGAATTGCCTGTCGGTTCTCAACCACTTGTTTCATTTAATTCTTAATCAGAATGACTGTGTTCTGACAAAGGCTGGGTAACACAGTCAGAATTATAGGGTCTATACCTGTGAATGTTGAGTTTTGTTATCTAATGGCCCAATCTTGCTTCAAGGTGCTCTCATTCAACTACTGCGAGTAGTTTTACTGGGTGGTGAACCTAGAGTATCTATCTGAAGGCCTGTGTTCGTTAAACATAAGCAAAGAAGGCAGGAAACACGGAGTGAAGCTGGGTGCGCTGGGCAGGGTGAGGGTGTAGAGTGGGCTGTAGTCCCTTCCCCTTCCCCCTGGCTTCCCCAGCCCCCTCCCTGCAGCAGTGCCAAAAGCAGGAAGAGGCAAGAGGTGGCGAAGTAACGCTGCCAGGAGCTGGCTGAGAGCTGTAAATGTGATACCTGGTGCCTCTCCCTTGCCCGTAACGCTCCTTTCCCTGCAATAGAAATAAGCTTGGTCCTACACGGTTTGTTTTTGACAAATCTGTGTCGCTGTCACCCATCTTTGTATTGCATTCCCTCATGCTCTATGAATCCTCAAAGAGAGCTGATAACAATTCAGCAGCTTTCTCAACAGCTCTTTTCAGCAGCGGAGGACAGACAGTGCTCTTCGGAGTCGGCTGATTTTAAGACACAGAATTTATCTGCAGCACTCCGATCTATCCTTCCGCTCTTCTAGCCCAAGCTGTTTCCCCTTTGCAACCAGCAAGAGCTGGTGAGACCCGACAGCTTCAGTGCAAGCTGCGTGACCTTCCCGTGCTATGTCTCTTTGTCTGTAACATTACAGTGGCCTCTACAGGTGCCAGCCTGGGGAGGCTATACGTATGTAACGTGAGGGGTGGCCAGGGAGTCTACCTAGAGAGACAAGCTCACAAAAGGTGGACAGTTGGAAATATTATTAACGCAGCTTTACAGATGGGAATTTGAAAGGAACTTGAGTGATTTGTGTAAGATTACACCTGCTGTCTCTGGCAGAGCCAGAAGAAATCTTTGGGTTTTTATATCTTGGATTAATATTTAATAACATAATTAACAATATTGATTTAATATAACCAACAGTCCTGGCTGCCATTTGTAGTGCTGGTGATTTTCCAGGATAAGCATTACTTCTCCTACAGACGGAAACTCCCGTCAGCTAACCATTCCACCTAGGCTGCTGCAAATCTGGTAGCTGTGAAAATCTGCTCTTGTCTTTGCTGAGCTAGGCTGTCAGTGGACTTGTGACACTGATGAGGGTACGATATTCCATTGCCGATCTGCTGGGCACTCTAGTTCCTTCAGCCTTTCAGCTTTGATTAACAGGAGTAATTAATCGTACACTGATTAGGCTTGTGGTGACTAAGGCCGCTGCAGTTAGGGGAGCAGCATGTAGATGCTGGGGAGCCAACTGTGAAGAAAGAAAGAGAACGGGAGAAAGAAGCCATGTGGACTTTTATTCCTTTGAAGTGACCTTTCAGTGCAGGTTCTTTACTTTTTCATTTCCTTTATTTTGTTCTTTTCCTTATTTGTTCTGAACAGAGTCGGGCATTCCTTGTGAAGCAATTCATATGTAAAAAGTTTTCACATTGGGATTCATCTGATAAGGTCTACAGAGGGGACTTCTTTGCACTGACAGGTTGGCAGCCAGACAACCTCTCCATTTTCTAAATGAAAGGAGAGTAGCAGCAGGACATCTCCTACCCTCTGCCTTTCGGCACTGGAAAAGAGACAAAATCTGGCAAACAGCAGTTCGGGGGAGCCAGCTATTTAGAAGCTGTAGAAATGCACAGACACTGGGAACGTAACATACGGTTTGCCTTCTGTGAGAACCAGCACAGACAAGTGACATTTGGGTTGGTGATTTTCTGGGATGGGGGATGGGAAGCTTGACCTAACAGTTGCAATTCGCTTGCCTTTTTTTTTTAAGGCATGACAGTTCCAAATGTGAAATAATCTAAATGTATTTTTAATTCTCAGTTGTAAAAGAACAGGCAAGCGTAGACACTAGATCATTTTCTCCCCCATTCAGTTTTATATTCTAGCATGTGACCAATGTGGGATCACTTTCCTGTTTCCTTCAAAAATACCTGTGGGGAAAGAGGACAAAGGTGCCTCAAAAGCCCACTGCCCCCACACATCTCTGTGGTACAAGTGTCAGGTTAAGAACACTAAGGTGAGAGACCCTCAGTCCTATTTAGGGTATGATCACTCCCTCCATGTTTATCCACGTACAACAAACATACGTGTTACTGTGTGCTATGCTTTTTAAACCAGGACACATATGCAGCCATATCAGGGTGACAGAAAAAGATAATCTTGAGTTCTGCCTTTGCCCTGAGTTAGTCCACCAGACACCAGCAAAATTACTTTGTAAGCTATTACCCAGGTGCAGCATGGCTTGCATCGGAGCGTCTCAGGAACATAGGAGCAAGATTTTTGTGAATGCAGTAACAAATAAATGGTAAAATATCACGATTTGCTATTAATCCGTATTCTCACGGTCCCGCATATGGCATACTGAAAAAGAGTGTGTGCCTTTACTGTAGGGGGCAACATCCCTCTTCCCCCTGTGTTGAATGCTTCAGCATACAGAAACCTCTGAATAAAGGATCACTACTGCCTGCATGAGTTTTAAGCATGTTTTTTACAGAGGCATAGCTGCCATTAATCTTGGTACTCCTATTAATGATGTTAAGGGCATTGGGAAGTTACTCGGTTAAGAAATCCTTAGCTGCATTGCAAAATGTGCTTTAAGTGGGAAAAGTTGCAATATAGAGATGATAACTGTCATGGTTGCTTGTATATGCACCTAATTAAACTTTATCTACCAGACATTCATGGGTAAAATAGTGCTGATACTTGAAAATATGTGGCTTCTTGTTAGCCACGTACTTGACTGATCATGGGCTTGTCTTCATGGCCAAGTACTGGGTTGAATCCCACTCTCACACCACCGCCTGCTTCCCTGCCCAGCACACACGCACGGCAGCTCTGCTCCGCTCCGTCCCAGTGCAGCTGTTTGCGAGAGCTCACGCTCTTGAAAGATGGGGAGCAGACCATGGTCTTAAAAATCAGATAAATTCGTGCAGTGCTCTGCAGAAGGCCAGAAGTCATTTCTTGGTCACACAAATGGCACTGCAGACTAACAGCAGTAAAACTAATTAATACAACTGCCCAGACAGTGTTTCGGTATGTATTTATTCAGTACAAGCTAGCACTTTAATTTTGCAGATTTAGCTAGATAAATGGCTTGTTGCCTTTCACTCAATCTTCATTAAATATACTGGTGTGCATTTTGTAGAAGGGTTTTACAATAATTACAGTAATGTTAAAATAATATTTTTTCCCATAAAAGACATAGGGAAGCTGTTAGCTGTCTTTTGCATTGTTACTAGGTTATTTATCTTGAGAGGACAGGTGAATGTCAGCCATATGCCTAAAACAATGTTGTCCTTTTCTGCCAAATTAATTTACAGAGCCTAAATGACTGCTTTTAGTACCCACAAACACTGGGGATGCCCACAGCATGAGCCCACCTGCCTAATGCAGGCAGCTGGTAAACAACAAGCAGATCACAAACATTTCTAAGGGTTCAGAGGAACATTTTTCAGAGGGGACCCATGTGTCACAGCGAGTTCATGCTGCTAAATTGGACCATACATGGGTGTGAATCCCAGTGGGAAAACATGACCTGGGATCTTTTCCGGTCCAACGGCCAGTTGTCTGTCTTTGTTAGGTGATAATAGAGCAAACACTAGAAATATGATTGATGTCTGTGATTCAGTAAATGGTGCCTCTGTACAATAGCTTTCTCACCACCTCTGAAGGAAACAGAAGGTTCTTTCATTATTGGAGAGGGAGTTTTTGGTCAAGGCAACTGGAGCAGGAAGTCTAATATCTTACAGATCAATGTTTCCATGACTATTTTACATTCAAAAATCAGTGCTGCTGTGAGCTATAAGAAAAAAAAGGCAATTGGTGGCAAAAAAAAGAGGAGAATATCTTTAAAGAATAAGGCCCATAGTAAATTTACCAGATCAAAAAGTGAAGTATTGCTGGATAAGCCCTTATTATCCAGGGTCAAGCCCAATAACATGTAAATGAATGTAACAGAGATGATGAAGTGCTCAAACTTTGGCTAATGCTCTTAGGAGTGATAGAGTTGATGAGAATTTAAAGTACAAAAGGTTTTTTAGAGCAATATCGCTGTGGTTTTTGAAAGATACTATTAAGGGAAGCTAACACACTCATCACAATCTTTTACTTCCTTAAATATGACTCTTGTGGTTAGAACTGACAGTGTCCCTCTAAAGAGCACCTAAGCTATAATGGCAGCTCATATTAAATGACAACAGTTCATTCAAATTGCATCTTGAAGCTCAGGCTGATGGTCAAGGAGGTACATTAAGGGTAAAACTATAAAGCTGGCATAGCAATATTTGGGAAGGCCCTTGTTCCTTTTCTCGATCTCTGCCTTTTATTGGAGTGCTGGACATGGAGGTGGATGAGAAACAAGAGCTCAGGGGATGCCAATGTGAGTGCTTGTGAGCTGCCTCACTTGTCTAAGGAGGAGGAATTAACCATGCATATGAAAGAAGGGCATTTTTTGAGGTTTCGTTAATAAAATCAGGAAGGAGTGGGCGGGGGAGTTGACAGGAGAGGTGTCTTGCGGGGCATGGATCCAGGCAGCTCCAGCAGATGGGCAGCGGTGGGACCTGCAGCAGGAAAAAGCAGGAGACTTGCAGAGCAAACCCTTGTCAGAGTATGCGCTAGGCTGACAACGTGGGATCAGAAGCTCCACCTATTGCAGGAAATAGCAAAAAAGCTTTTCAAACTCTGGGTGATTGAAAGGCTTTGGGTTGATGGCTTTTTCAGGCAGCCGTTGCTGGAGAACCAGGAGGGACAGATCTCCACAGGGACAGCCATTGCATGAGGAGATGCCAAACCATAGCAAAGGGAAAATTGGAATGTGTTTTTTTCAAATATTTATAAGACAGATTACCTGAGAAATTCACCTGGCAGGAGATTACATGCATTTTCCCAATCAGGGTTTCTCAGACCCATATAACAAGTAATTGTTATTATTTAGACTATAAACCTGGGAACTGGTGCTCCCCCCTACTCGTTTTCTTCGTGTCCAGATAGACCTCAAGAAAAGCATGATTTCAAAGCAGGAATAGATAGTGATTGCATACACCTAAAATGGTGAAGTTGTAGCGTAGTTCAGCTGAAACTATCAAAATGTACTGGTATTAATATGCTGCGACATTTAAAATTTAGTTCTTCAAGTCTCTCTGTATAATGAACACTCTAGTCACCTTTTAGATCACAGGCACTATCCTTCATCTCCTTTCACTCCCATCTAAATAAAGTTTTTGTGTGAAACCCCAGGTTTCCAGGTTTTCATGCTACAGCATGAAACAGCGATTAAGGGAAAAGGAAAACCCTCTGTCTATTACTGAAATACCAATGTAAAGAATAAAAATACTGAAGGCATGCTGGGTTAATGTTTAGGTATTCCCGTGGTTATGCAGAAGCTTTCTCCCCTCCGTGATGGTCCCGGATCCAGTCCCAGCTGCAACTCCTCTAAGTCTTGCAGTTTCTTTTTCAGCTTATGTTTTCTCTTCTACAGACAAGGGAGAGGCAGGCTTGCAACGGAAAGGGTATTGTTCAGTCCAATATCATAGAATCATCATAGAATCACAGAATGGTTTGGGTTGGAAGGGACCTCAAAGATCATCTACTAGATCACACTACCCAAAGCCCCATCCAACCTGGCCTTGAACACTTCCAGGGATGGGGCATCCACAACCTCTCTGGGCAACCTGTTCCAGTGCCTCACCACTCTCACAGTAAAGAATTTCTTTCTAACATCTAATCTAAATCGACCTTCCTTCACCTTAAAGCCATTACCCCTTGTCCTTGCAAAGCTATGGAGACAAGCACTGGCCAAGAGAAGAGCCAGCTCTACTTTGGCTAGTCTTCAGAGGAAAAAGGCAAAAGCATAAACTAAATGATTCAAATCCAATAGCTGAGAGAATTACAGAAGTACTGAAATAGAAGCATATTGTGCTTGTTGTCTTTGAGTGAGTAACTGCCCGTATTGCTCTGTTCATGTGTGTACATGTATAGCGTGTAGCAGATCAAATGAGTAGTCACATCGTGTGAGGCATGATTCGTAGTTACTGCTAATACCAACTAATGCTCAGCATAATTCCTGCTATCTTCTGTTGGAGGACAAAGCAATCCAATCTGAAATTATTTTAGAGGGGACTAGGAGGAAAATAAATATTTGCATGAAACCATGTGCATATACGATGTGGACCAGGCCAGGAGCTGCAGCGTTCATTGTGTTTATTCCCTTGAATGAGAAGCTCGGTGGCTGCTTTCCCCTTTCAGATGCAATGGGATATTCTGCTTTTCTCGCAGAAGCTGGACGCAGCTGGCTCTGCTCTTTTCTTGTGAGGGCAGGTAAATCTGCCAGGTTTATGAGTGTGACCATAAAGCCATGTGCCAGCTCCTGACGGAGAGGGTGAAATGTCTGGCTTGAGGCTGGTGCCTCTTGCCGAACATAGTCAGATGGCAGCGTGGTGGAAGGTGCCAGCCTGAAGCACACAAGGGCGGGCATGGGAGTTTAGGATACCTTCATATTTGCGTCTAACAAAATACATTGGCAAAACAAAAGTAAAGCTGCAGTGGGCATGTAGGGAAAAAAGTACAAAGGGGAAGAGTAGTATCCAAGGTAAACAGGAAAAAGAAGGAGAGACCATAATTATTTTAGGGTGTATTTTGCATTTGAATGCTGGAATTTTCCAGAATGCAAATCAAACCAACACTTGAAAACATCTGCATAGGTGTTTCCAACTCACAAAATACTCTGATTGCAAGAGTTGTTAAAGGCTTATTGGTATCAAACCCTCTTTCAAAGGAAGGTCCTTTCCAATATTTAATCTTAATTCTTTACCTAACACTATACTTGCAATAGGTGAAGATATGTGTGATATGACAGAGTAAGATGATAAAAAATAACGCTGTGAATGGCCGGTATCCTTCCTGCCTGGGTGAAGCCATCTGCCTTAGCCCTTTCCTCTGACAGAGGACTGCGTGCTGTAAGGCAGAAGGTTTGAAGCAAGAGCTGAGAATGTAAAGCCACATCACAGAATATATGCCATACGTCGTGACTAATTATTAGTTGCAATATTGTTTTATTCCATTTTAGTTTATTCTGATACCTCTTAAGAGAAGCTTATCTTCTTTTCAGTGTCAAAGTGTATCCATTTATTCTATGATTTTTTTTTATAAAAGTGATCATGCATTAAAAATAAGTATTTCAACTATTATATTGATAGGTTATATATCACTTGTATCAGACCATGAGTCCATCGGTCCACATTGCTGATCTTGACCTGCTATGAAATGATTTAAAACTATATAAATAACAAGACTATGAAAAATCCATTAACTAAAAATCAAAATGGAATCTCAAACTTTTAAAACAAATATATGATAATTCTAATGCAAACATTTTTATTTTCTTCTCACTAGAGCTACTATTCAATTTTCATTAAAAATGTTCATTTTGTCTAAGGAAATTTTATTGCTTTTTGACTGGTGAAAATGATGAAGAAGTCTGAATCCCAGGAAGATTTTTTTCAGCCTTTCCTATTTGCAAATTATGTAAACTGGTAAGCAATTATAAAAGCAATCATTTATTTCGAGGCAGGAATTTTTTAGAGGAGATGTGTAAGACAGATCACAGCAGACCTGAATAGTTATTATGTATCTTACACATTTAAAAAACTCAGAATTTGGCAGTACATAAGCCCATGTAGGTCAATATCTTGACTAAACTAGAGTACAAGAGAATATCTGCATATGGTATCGTTTGTGTGAGGTGTAAGTTCCAGGGCATAAATCTGAGTGGGTGTGTTTGTGACGTACATGTTTATGTACTGCCTGCTCACTTGTTAGGGTATGCTTTCCTGAATCGGTTTAGTGGAGGATTTTGTTTGTTTGTTTGTTTAAAGCTATTTTTCCAGGACGATATCTGTAATGAGTGTGTTAGATACAAATGTAAAGGTGAGATATATCATATTATATCATATAATACCATGGCCCTAATGTAGGCAAACTATACTGACCCATTCTATCCAAAGTAACTTTGTCTCCTAAAGGAGGATTTCTATATTTTTATGCCCAAATATTATGCATTCCTCTTCAGCAACATTAAATAGAGCAAGACGTAAGGAGAGACCAAAAAATAGAAAGAGAGGTTGTCAGGAGAGCTCTGTAGTCTTTTGCTGTCACAATATGAGACAGCACTGATGGTTTCCATTTTTTGAACTAAAAATGGCTTGTTACTTATTCCTATCTAGAAAACAAAGCTAAATCTATATGCCTAAACCCAAACCAAATTGTTATTAACCCCAAAACCAGGCCTAAATCATCCCATTGGAGTTGTCCTCTAGCTTACTTGGGAGTAGCAAAGATCTTTCATGCAAATGCTGAATATTGCCAGGCTAAAATTACTTGAAGATGTGTGTGTGTTATTGTATACATATGGAAGACGGTAAAGAGCATAACGTTATAGTGATCCATTCCATAAGACCATAGAAAGGCTGTCTGTGGTTTTCCATGAAAATCTTGAGAGTGAGACAGAAATGGAGAGCAGGAAAACAAAATAAAAAGAAGGGCTTTTTGAATTCCTGCTAGTGCACTTGTGGCTATAGTCAGCTACAATACTTCCTGGGGATTGATAGAGATCTCACGATCAGCCCATAAATCACAGTGGCTCACAGATCTCTATAGGGTGTTTCTACTTCTTGCATAAGCCTAATGGCACCACTAGCAAAGCGGGTAAGCCCCTTCCTATGCAGGTACTGCTTGTATGGTTTTAACAGGTGAATGCGTATGTCCAAGCAGCATAGGCATGTCCAAGTGCTACTTTCTTTGCCATCTGTCTGGCATGCTGAATTTTATGCCATCAAATATTAAGTGCCTCTTGGGAGTTTCTCACTAGAAGAGCTCAGCCTGGTGCTTGCAATTAGAAACCCACAACTGTTGAACATCCCAAGGGATCTAATTCACCTGGGCTGCCCTGCATAAATTTCGCCTGAAACCTGTGTTCACATTACATAGTTTGTCTTACTGTCAGTGGTAAAATCAGCTGAAAAGGCTGAGCCATTTCACAGTTTACAGCTCTGCTGTAGAGGATGTAAGCTGGAGACACCCAGTCCTGCTTCCACATCATGGAGAGCCCTGTCTCTCTGCTGTTGTGCACTTCATGGAGCCATTACTGTGCTGGACAAAGCAGGTGTAACTCATCCTCACTCAGGCTGCACTCACCGGGCATCGGGCTGCAGAAAATCAAGGTCATAATTTTAAAAAATTTTGGATGTGTATTTAAGTGTCAAAGAATGGGAATAGTTATGGGATGTTCAGTGGTGCCTTGTTTGATGGGCTTACAGAACCTTTAGCTTTCTCTTCTGTAGGGGCAGCTACAACCTCCTTTTCCCATCAAGTTCACATGCAGGTTCATCACCTGTGAATTGTCTTCCATAAAAAAATTCCATCCAGTTTTTCTTTACAACAAGAAGGTTTTCTTGATGCTAGATGCCACCCACTGTTTTATGGTAATTCCTATATTAACTGCATTTCCTGAAAGCTTATTATTCTACTTCTCTCACAGTCTGAGGCTGTTTTACCATTGCTGACAAACAAGATTTCATACTTATCCATCACGGCTATTATGATAAAGTTTGAGTCTTCCACACTGAAACTGAGGTAACATCTTTTCTCTGAGAGGGTCACACAGCCTGCTCAGGCTTTCTGACTGCCTGATCTTGTGTGATATACCTTCATTCTGCCTGTGCTGATGAGTTTTCGGAGAGATGGAATTGATAAGGTGACCCCTACTTTTGGGATGGTTTCCTCTTCTTGCAGTATTGTGCTGATGCATTGCTCAGCATTGGATGCATCAGTATGATACTTTCATGTATAAAATATCAAAAATGATCGTTCTCTCTGTGCTTTGCAGCCCTCAGTGCGCTGTCACTTGTATTGGTAGCTTGTGCTAGGAAGGTGCATTGACTCCCTTCTTTCATGTGCTGAACAGTTGTTGCATGACTGAACTGCTCCCAGGCTTCAGCTGGAACAGGGGGAAGGGAGAAAAATGATGACTCTTTCACAAGTGGATGGATAAAATCGTCAAAGAATATCAGTAGCACCTGTGTCTGATACGCATGCTTGTAAGCATAGGAAGATGTGCTTCTGAACAGTGATAGATGGCAAGATGGTAAAGGTTTTGTTGGTGTAACTAATCAGCGGGATGTGTAAGGGAGCATCCTGTAGTTGTGATACATGGTCGTAATTCATGCATTAATGGTTGGATACCTCATCAATTGATGGAATGTCTGCTTGGATGTTAATTGCCAATGATGCCAGTTCCTCTTATTCTGACCCTGCAGTTTCACATTATATAACTTCATATTGCAGTTATCAGCCAGAATATTTTCCTAACACATTAGTATTTTCTCTCCTCAAAAAAGACTTGGGCGTATTTCTAATTAGGTGTTATTTCTTAATGTTGTGGAAAGGATACTGTGTCAATTATTGTTAAAGCACAGGCAACATGGGAAGATAAATGCCGGTGAGTTATTCAGCAGTTTGCTTATAAATCAGAATTCATATAAAGGAAATGCTTTTCTGTAATAAGATTCCTCATTGTAAGTATCACTGCTTTTTTATTGCTGTGGATTTTTGAGCTTTGTGGCAATCGGCTGGGATCAAGAGAGGAGCAGTCACTCCTCACAGCTGCTGTGTCCAGCTTGCGTACCTCTCAGCAGTGTTTTCAGATACACGTTCTCTTGATCTCTTGGTGGGGAGGAGTGGAAGATGTTTAGCTTCAGTGCGTCCTGCTGAACATGATATGATGCAGTACCACACATAACAGGAGAGTTTACAGAAAGTGACAGAGTTTCAGAGATGACAAGTACCCAGAGCTGATTATTTCAGGAAGGATCTCAATACACCATTATGATCCACTTACATTTAACCTGAAGCCAAAATGGGGGTATTGGCCACTTCTTCCAATGGCTGCCTCCCCCACTGATCTCTTCCTGCCCTCCCAGGACTCCCAGCTCTCCTGGGACTGGACCCCAATGGGCCCAAAACCGTCATCCTGGGAAGCACCTGCTTATGTGCTGGCTCCAGATTCTGCCCCTAGCACCAGCTCTTCCTACAACCACACTTGGCTTTTCCAAGATAAGTTTCATACCGGATGAATTATTGGTGTTTCTCTATTACAGTAGTATAGCAAGTAGCAGGTATAACACTAGTCTTTCATTGATGCAGCACAGTGGCATTAGCTCTCCTGCATACCTGAGGATCTAAACTACAACACTTTATATATTTAATGGATTTCTCTGTCATACTTTTATTGGCTATCACCTTCTACCATAGAAAGATAATACATGTTATATTCAGTTAATTACTTTTTTGATACCTTAAGCATGTGTACAATCTCCAATCATCAGGACCACTAGATGCTTAATTCAGGTTATAATAACATTGACTGAATATCTCTCAGCTTGTACATACCACTGTAGATAATTTTTGCCTGACTTTTGGCGGACTGCAGACATCCAGCTGGCTAGCATAACATCTACCTGCTTATCGGTCTCATTCTCAATCTCCTCATTATTTCAGTTACACAGCTACAATAATTAGATTCTGTATTTTTCAGACTTCATAGAGTAGCTTAAGACTACACTAGGCAGGGACACAAAATTTCCATTGTCTGTAGATCTTGGTTATCACTTTGTATGCCAGTCATTATTTTGCTCAAAAACAAGACCAGGTGAGCTTCAGTCCCTGCTCCAAAGCTGCTTTGGCCAATTTACTGAAGCTAAGCTGATACACGCTGAGTATTTAATTAATGTTTAATGTTCTATCTAGAGCAAAACAATGTCTGAACTGTATTGCATCAGCTTGCGCAGCTCTCTGCCTTCCTGGGTATGACGGCACTTACATGCTAGTCCTGACAACTGTGCTTGTGAAAGCTGACAAAAATACACAAAAACGTACTGCTCTGACTATACACATGCTAGAGGTGCTTCATAAACCTATAAGTTGTCTTGTTACAGAGTTTGAATCATGGAAAATTAGTATTTTCCTTGTCAGAAATGCTGCAGACCTGACTCCGTTGCAAAGTTTTTCTAGCCCAGTTTTGCCAGCTCAGAGGAAGGAAGCGCATGCCCAGTGGCCACCCAGGATGGAGGGTTGCTCCCCATCATTCCTGTTGTCTCCCACATTGCTTGCTCCTTTATGTAGATGTAGGGATGTATAGTGCTGATTTGTTTATCTGGTTATTCGATACTAATATTGCTAAATTTCCAAAGGTCCCATCGAGACCCCATTGGTTTAGCTACACAACAGGTATGTCACAAAATATCACCTGCTCCAAAGAACTCATCATCTAGAAAAATATCTGGCCTGATTTCTAATCTTAATGGCATTCTGAGTAACTCTTTCAGGATTATGTGATAACAAATAACCAGTTTCTTCAGCAGAATTGCCTATAAATGTCTGGTTGACATGGTAGCTATGTGATGCCTTATGCCACTTAATTAGCATGGTTCAGTGATGTTTTATGCTTTTAGTAACATACATCACTAGTCATGCTGCAAAGGATGTAACGGGGTGTTTTTAAGTACTTTTGGTCATTGTAGATGCAACATTGAGATTTCTGGTGTGTAGGACTCCTGAATGTGTAATGAAATATGCCAGTTATTGAAGGCACCAGCTCTGAGTGTTATTTGAAGCTGTTGTGTTTCACGTATTTCTCTGTGCTCATGCCTGCATTTTCTCTATTCTTAACTGGGTTTACTCATGCCTTTTGGAATTACTGCCATGCATGAAACAAAGTGCTCATCTGTGGCCAGCAGTGAAGGAGCCACAACAGGCTGGTGTGTGTGGCATGCTTCTCTTCATCCTCTGCTGCTAGTCAACTTGGAGACAAAAAGGGTTCTGGACCAGCCCCACAATTGCTTTAACCAAGTGGCAGCTCTTACATTTTCTGCTTCATGTGTAATTAGTGGCATTTCTTGAATAATCTGTGGTTGTTCTGAATATGAGGCTTTTACTATAACCCATGACGGCAACACATTCCCAAAGCTTCTGTATTCCTCCAGGGATAATATTTTATTTTAATTTGGAAGTTTAGGAAACCTTATTCCAGTTCACCAACAGTGGTGTGAAGAAAGTCCCAGAAGGGGAATAACTCTGCTACTTCTTCCCATGGCGGCTGCTGCAAATAGATACTCCAAGAAGACTGAGTGCATGTTTGCAGCCTTTTAACACAGGAGAATACCGAAATACCTCTAGAGATCGTGGAACATCTGTAAAGCCATATTTATCCTGAGCCATTCAGCCCTAATGTATTCTGAACTCTTCAGCTCTCCCCTTGGCTCAGGGCAATGACATGAAATAGTGCTGGGTATTAGGATTTTACATATTTTTGGTTAACACTACTGACTCCAGATAAAGTATTAATTCTGCCAGCAGTGCTTCTTTAGCATCAGCTTCCTGTCTTATTCTACTTTAAAATGCTAGCTTAGTTGTTCCTAAACTAACATCAGTTGTCACAGTATTGAAGTGCATGTGTGCCCATAGTGCTCGTACCACAAAAGACAACACTCCCATTTGCAGTTATTCACCAATAGCCTTTTTCCTCTCAATATTACTATCCTCTTAGTAGTCATCAGCAGACAGATTTCTTTCTTGATAGATATATTTAGGTTTCATAGCCTGTAAAAAGCAGGTTCTCTTTCATGCTTACCACATGTTGTACACAGTACTTGCTAGTATTTCATGCCAGCACCTGCTACTAGGTAGTAGTTTAGCGAGCCCCAGAACTGGCGTTGCCTGACCTCCCAGGGATTTATGTCTCATGTTGAATGAGTGGGTGCCTAAGATGTAGAGTTCAGACTCTGACATCTAATAAGTACAGAGTTTACCTCCAAGCCTATACTTGGTGGTGGCGATGTTAGGTTTTCTCTCTTCTGCTCAGTTACCTATTCACGTTAAACCTGTAGGAACAAATATCTTTGCACTTTATCTGTGTCAGATTAGATGTAAATTGGATGAGTGTGTTCAAACATTATTGATGGGGAACAGAGAAAGATACATACTCCTTGACTTCCTTATTCTTTTTTATTGTCTTCTGAAGACAAGGCTAGAAATTCAACTTCAGTTAGACCTGTTTGATCTATGGGTGGTTAATAATAATGACAATTTGCATTGCGTCTTTTTTTTTTTACTATCTATCTGAGGCAAATCTCATGCTTTGGGGAATAAACATTATAGGAATCACGAATAATAAGTAGATAATTCATTATTCATATCTGTCTGCTGGGGGAAAAAAATGTCACAGAGTGGGTAGGTGGCTGGACCAACTTTTTGTAATAAGTTGATGAAAGGAAAAAAAAAAAAAAGCTCACACACCGTAACTGATTCCTCTGCCTTAAAAAATGAACATTATTTCTTTTAACATTGTTTGACTTCAAGTAAGTCTTATGAATATGATTAACATGCCCAAGATTATCCAGGAGGATAAATTATTCATGCAACTTACACATTTATAAATGATATACAGAGGTATATACAGAGGTATATACAGATTTCTTTGATTTCACTAACACTCTGGTATATTTGAAAATGAGATTTTTTTTTTCTTCTGCAAACCTTTCCTTGTAGTGCTGTAAGTAGCTTCATACTAGATAAAATAGGATAAACAATGAAAAAAGGGCCTGACTCCCTCTAAGGGAGCTTACAGACTACAGGAATAGAATAGAATTGAAAAGACTACGTCAGTTGGCAGGGACCTACACTGATCATCTAGTACAACTGCTAGGTGTTTTGAAGTAGTTCTGTGCGAGAATGAGCCAGTTTTAACCCCAAAACCTGGCTTACTACACCGTTAGCTCAGAGGTAACTTAAATTTGAGAGTACTGTAGATCAGAAATCAATTTTGAAAATTTCATCCTTGAAGATGTAAGGACATAATCAAATCTCAGGTTTGAGGGAAGGCTCTGGCTTCTCGGTGTGCTCGTGTCCCTCTGCGTTACAGAGGTGCAAGCGCTTCTCCCAGGACACAGTCTGCCAGGTGCTTACCTAAGTTTAGGCTGGGAGATAGACCAACCTAAATGAAAAATTTGTCTGCTAGAACCATCGCAGTGGTTTTTATCTTGACAGTTTAAAAGAATGGGAGTTTAGAGGTCTGTTTTTTGAAGCAGTGCACTGTTCAGAGCTTTCTTCAGGTCTTACACAGTTCTTGACACGGGCTGTTTCCTGCAGTAGTGTGTGGCAGTACCATACAGCATTGTGTCTGCCACCGAGGAAAAAGCTGTATGTAATCTAGTGGGCACGTAGGTAGAGAGAAACTGAGGCATCAGCAAAATTGGCAACTACTTTACTATTGCAGTTTTAGTTGTAATTTACTCTTAAATGTAAATTGTATGACCAGTAATCTCATGAAATAAGAAGACATCTGAAGATTATCAGATCTAACAACAGAGCTTGGGCTGGATCAAAATCAAAGCACCAGAAGTTAATCCTTTAATATCTTATGAAAATGCATGTTCAAATTCCTAGATATCTGACTTCAGCTATTACAATTTACATCCAGGGCTGAACCAGACTGATTTGTAAAATGTCTGAAAAGAAATAGCAAGTTTAAATACTTCAGATGAGCTTGTAATTTAGTAACTAGAAAGCTTTGTTATATCATGTTAATAGGCTAAGCATATTATAGAAAACAGGAGGCTCAAAATGACAAAAGTAGCAGACAGAAAGGGCGCAAACCTTACCTTTAGTTTGTGTGACTCCTATGATGGTCTGGAGATCAAAGGTTATATAAAATACCTTTTTCTAAAGTGCCAGCCAAATAAATATTAGTATGATAGGTAGATGGTCAAACACTACAGAGTTGAAACAGGCAACGAAAATAAATAGAACCCCTTCAAAACTGAAAAATCCCATTCATTGTGACTGGTAAATAAGACTTACTTCCTAACAAGGTGGAAACACGTTGCCATGACGTAGCTCACCCCTGGTGAGGTGTCTACGCCAGCCAGCTCGTGTCCTGTTCCACCCTGGCAGCACCCCCCATTGCAGGTTTGCTTCGACACACACGGCAGGAAGGCCTGCAGCCTCATTGCACGCTGCATTTTCACAGCAAGGGTGGTGGTGATGGCTGCTGGGTTTGTTCAGTGGGTGCTGTCACCTTGTGATGGATAGGACACATGCACGATTCTGACAGGGTCAGAGGAGGGGATCATTGTCCCCTGCCTGGCTCCCCTATTTCTTGCTACTCACCTCGCGCAGGACTAATGTTAATTTGGCCACAGACTGCTCAGGGGACAGTCTGAAAATTGATCTGAAAATCCAAAATCTTTGTTTCCAGGCAGTTCTTTGCTCTGGCTCTGTGCATCTCTGCGAGCACCAGTGCTGGCACAGGGCAAGTGGCAGGAACATGCGGCCGGCAGCTGGAGGGCACGGGAGCTGCTTGCAGCAGCGACTTGAGCTGTTACACCAGCAGCATGTCTGTGAGTTACGCAATTTTCCCAGCATGGGAGAGGAAGCAGAAGGGAGCTCTGGATACAATCAGGTTGGATAAGATCAGACGTTCTGAGGAGGTGTAGTGGGTTGACCCTGGCTGGGGGCCAGGTGCCCACCAGAGCCGCTCTCTCACTCCCCTCGTTCACTAGACAGGGGAGAAAAGGTGTAACGAAATGCTTGTGGGTCGAGATAAGGACAGGGAGAGATCACTCACTAATTGTTGTCACGAGCAAAACAGACCGAACTTAGAGAAGAAATTCATCTAATTTATTACTAGGCAAAACAGAGTAGAGGAATGAGAAACAAAATCAACTCTTAAAACACCTCCCCCCACCCCTCCCATCTTCCCGGGCTCAACTTCACTCCCGGCTTCAACCTTCCCCCCTTCAGCGGCACAGGGGGATGGGGAATGGGGGTTATGGTCAGTTCAGCACACATTGTCTCTGCTGCTTCTTTATCCTCAGGGGGAGGACTCTTCTCATCGTTCCCCTGCTCCAGCATGGAGTCCTTCTCACGGGAGACAGTCCTTCACGAACTGCTCCAGCATGGGTCTCTCCCACGGGGTGCAGACCTTCAGGAGCAAACTGCTCCAGCGTGCATCCCCCACGGGGTCACAAGTCCTGCCAGCAAACCTGCCCTGGCGTGGGCTCCTCTCTCCACGGGTCTGGCCAGGAACTTGCTCCAGCATGGGCTTCCCACGGGCCACAGCCTCCTTCAGGTGCCTCCACCTGCTCCGGCGTGGGGTCCTCCACGGGCTGCAGGTGGAATCTCTACACCCCCTCACCCTTCCTCCATGGGTTGCAGGGGGACAGCCTGCTTCACCATGGCCTTCACCACGGGCTGCAGGGGGATCTCTGCTCCGGCGCCTGGAGCACCTCCTGCCCCTCCTTCTGCACTGACCTTGGTGTCTGCAGAGTTTCTTACATCTTCTCACTTCTCTCTCCGGCTGCAAAAGCTCTGTCTATCTGGTTTTTTTTTCCTTCTTAAATATGTTATCACAGAGGCGCTGATTGGCTTGGCCTTGGCCAGCGGCGGGCCCGTCTTGGAGCCGGCTGGCATTGGCTCTGTCAGACACAGGGGGAGCTTCTAGCAGCTTCTCACAGAAGCCACCCCTGTAGCCCCCCCACTACCAAAACCCTGCCACACAAACCTAACACAAGAGGCAAAAGGAGCTGAGGCTATCTAGTCTCCCAAAAGGCTTACTGAAAACATGATGTAGGAGAAAAGCAGTGCAGCCTAAAAGCAGTCATCCATAAGGTGAACAGAGTACATTCAAGTGTTTTCTGAAGCCAGACTGGAGGAGCATTCCTGTAGACAGCATTTTCTCTGTTGTGTAAATAATTAAGCAGTGGTGGTGTTTTGCCTTTAGGCAACAGTATTACCATAAAGTACTCATCAGTAATAGAAATAGATATGAGGAAATAAGAAACCATTCTAGGTCAAGGATTTCAAGTCACACAGAAGAGGGACAGTTCTTTTGTGGAGAGCTGAAAGCCTTCTACAACAGGCTTTAAGTCTCCTGAACCAGCAACTTGGCCAAGCAGGAGACAAGCAAGGTGTTATTGTTCAGGCATGGGAATCTCTTGGTGTAGAAATACAGAGATCTGTGTTACCCCTACGTGGTATTACCCCATTTGAGTGTCTCCTTCCTCTGGTCCTGCAGCAGGGCTGGACGACTACAAAGTCTGTAGGGAAGCAACGTTGTTACTAGTGAAGTTCTATATCCGCAAGACTGGCTATAATGGCTGAAAATGGAAAAGAAACAATTATCCCATAATTGTGGTTTGTAACTGAGATTATTTTTCAAGGAAAGTGATAATAAGTAACTTCTGGTCTAACCTTCATCTTCCGTGAGACTTTTGCCTCTACCATGTAGTGCTTGACCCTGACGCTCCTGTTGGAGGCATGGGAGGACCAGCATGCCCATCAGCCCTCCCTCTGCACCCTGCCTTCCCCCTCGCAAGCCTCCTGCACACATTTAGATCTCTTCTGCTGAGCTCTGTAAAGCAGGAGGAGAGCACAGCTCCTTTGATGATCTTGATCTAAATAGCAAGTTGTCATCTGAATTAAAAGGGAGAGACTGCAGCAGATGAAAGAGAAGCAATATGCTTATTTTCTGCTCTAGCAGTGCAGTTATTCTACCTGTGGCCCAAGCCCATAGACAAATAATTGGGAATTTGCTGTCTTAATGGCTGTTGGTTTTTGCTTTGGTTTTTTTGTTTTGTTTTTTTTTTAATTGTACCTCTGTGGCTGTGTGGGTGAAGGTGGAAAGGTTTTTGCACATGTATATATGTATTTTTGGTAGACACTGCACAGCTAAAACCTCTTTTAATTTTCTCTCTAATTTATTTTTAATTTTGTAACCCCTCAGGGTAAATCCTTATCATATGATGTAAAATCATCTCTTCTACAAAGCAGCTTATTTGTTGATTTTTGATTTGAGCCAGCAGAGGCAAAGCTGTAGCTTTTTTCCAAACACTGAGAGCTCCTCTGTATATATAACTATTAAGTGTATGTCTCACTGCAAAATTAGTAAAAAATGTAAAACCTAAACTTATCCTTCTAGAAAAGGCAAAGAGGAGGTTTGTATTTCTCTGTGTTAACGGTATGTTAGACTTCTGAATCTAAAAACAATATGCATTTTGCTTTTAAATCTACATTACATTTGAATTAGACTGAATATGAAGTTTTATATTTTCAAAAGGTCAAGTGCTGACAGAAGTTAGGGGGTTGTTTTTTGAAAGGGGATCTCCATCAAAAGATGGCACTGTCTGAAGATGGCATTATTCTGTGCATTTATGTGAATAAATCCATGTTCAGTGACATCAATATGTGCTGTTAGCTTGCTGGAAATGTTGCCTTTAAGCTAACTTGCACACTTTCTGGTTTAGTATTTCTTTATATGACTGGCTGGAGGCCATAGTCACAGCCCTATTGAGATAATAACAAACCCACATAATCTGATATAATCTCTCTCCCCTGTACATTCAGTGGGAGAGATGTTTATTTTCAAAACACTGGTTATCTCATCCTAAACAATCTATCTGGAATATGTTAGGGGAAAAATGCTTTAAAAATACCTTACCAGCTGGTTCAGGTGTAGGTATCTACATTCAGTCCTTCTGGCCTACAATGCTTACAACTCAAAAGACCTGAATAATTAGTTTGCTTTGAGTTGTCATCAGGGGAAATAATAAATAAAATAAAAAAAAAGCAGCCTGTCTCTTGTTGTTTTGTTTTTAGTTGTGTGATATTTTTCCCCCCACTTTGTTTTTATGCAAAGGTGACGCTTATTACTATTCAGGATGTAGACTTCTGAAAGAAGGTCTTGATTCCCCCTGCTTCCCACTTATCTCCCTAACTCCCATTTCACTTCTTGTTGTCTCTGAATTCCCTGAGGATGCCATCTGTGATTGCTGTTCAGAGGTCCTTGCCTGCTGGAAGCCCACACCTTCTCCAGGCTGTCTTCCACTGTTGCCTTCTCCTGGGTCACTCTTGCAAAAGTGTGATATTTGAATATGGTGGCTTTATTTCAGTCCCATCTCAAAACCAGGACTCCACTTGCGTCTTCCTTCATTTGTCCATAGCATTGGACTGACACCGCAGATGATCATCTTCTTTCTCCTGCCCTTCTCTGCAGAAAATCTCCCACTTCATGAGCAATTCATTCCTTTCTACGAGTTGTGATGACAATGGCAAAGAATAGGGAGCAGTAAACAAATAGCAGTCCCCAGAGTAACAATGTTAAACATGCATTGTTTTTTGCTCAGATATACCCTCATATGGGGTCTGTCAGTTTTGCTAATGCTTGTAGATCTGCACGACTGATATCTTAATGATAAATGATAACAATAATGTGGGCAGAGGGATGCAGGTCAGAAGCCAAACCTTTCTTACACACTAAGTAACAGGAGATGCAGCAAGTGAGTAGAAGCAAAGACTAAGTATGTTCCACAGAGATGCAACTCCAGCACAAGATTTTTTTCCCAGGAACAAATTCTTTATTTTATTTCTGTCATGCTGAACACCTGTACATCTCTCTGCTTTCCACTGGGCAAGATGAAGACACTTGCTGTGAAGTTAAACCAATGTTCATAAGAGCTGCACAGTGCCTGCATAAATTCATTTCGGCATTGCTTTTTGCTCTGCAGAGCCTTCTTAGCTGAACCTGATCTTTTGGAGTTTGGAATATCTCAGAGCTGTATATCAAAGATAAAATACCACTTGCCAAATATTTTTCTTATTTCTGTCATTAGCCCAGAAAGGATTGAGAAACCAAAAGAGATAACTGTGTGTGTCAGTTAAAATTACAGATTTAGTTTCCATCTCTGGAAACTCTAACTTTACCTGTTAGCCAGAAGTCATGACCATACATTCCTTTTTAAAGCTAACTTACTTGGCCACATATGAACAGTACAGTGATCTGCGGTTGGAAATCGAAGCTGGAGAAAGCAAGCACTGGCAAACCAAAGGTACCAAAACATTCCTTGAAATTTGTCCGTAGTCCTTGCTCAGGCAGCCTAATGCCAGTGCCAAATCTTGAACCTGCTTCTTCTTTCTGCTTTGTAGATACCACCAAGGTCTTACTGTCACAAAAACAGATTTAGGTGGGCGTTGGAATACAGACTGCAGTGACTCTGAGAGGTTTATACTGTCTAATAGTTTGATGTCTTTGATTTTTACGCTTTCTCTTTACAATTAACAGGAAAAATTGCTCTGAAGTTTTAACCATGCCTTTCCATTGCATTCATGTTTTTCAGCTGGTGTTTTAAAGGTATTATCTGGGCAGCACAAGAATTAGAGAGATAGTTTCAGTACTTGGAAAGGATCTATCTGTGTGTTTTACACTGATTTTAGTAGGAATTAGGACATCTAATTGAAAAGGCTTTTTTGAAAAAAAAACTCCCTAAATGTATTCAAAAATAAAATCTACAATATTCCTCTCTTTTCATGCTCAAATAATCATAAAAATACATAAATGAAGTAATAATTTGTGTCTGCAGTGCATTGTTCCTCTACCCCAGTACAAACAAAGGGTGGGAATTTCTCTTTAGTGAGTTCTCCTGTGAGTCAGTGGTAAGAGGAAAGTGTGGTACAGTTGAATGTACTGACTCATTCTTATTTGGGGTTTTTAAATAATTAGCCTACTCACCACCTTGTTCCTGCTATTTCTCTGCTGCTTACTGAGAGAGAAAGAGAAGAGAAGGAAGGAAAGGAAGGAAAGCTTTTTAGCATTTACAGTTTTGCACTCAGTGTCATTATCTCTGTAACAAATAATTAAGTTATTGCCTAATAATATCCCACTGGAATGTGTATGTGTGAGCATCTGTTAATGAGCAAATGTCAAATAATTCAGATGCTTGGTTCAGGCAAATACCCATTCTGGTCACTTAGTGGGGCCAAGATTTAACGTCTAAGATCTTGAATCGACTTCTGAACTAATTATCTGTTTTTCTGTGATTGCATCTTACAAGATCTGAGATAGTCCTGTGCTATAGAGAGCCATTTCTGATGGTATGGCAGCACATATATCACTGGGTCTATTTGAACCAGAGAGCGAACAGACTTGTGATGACGGTAAATGACAAGAAACAATTGGGAAGCCTGAGCGAGTTTTGGTGCCAATTGACAATAATGTTCCTTTTCTTCTGGTTTTTTCCACCGCTCATTTTGATGATCACAGGCACTTAGGCTGCAGCAACACGAACAAATCTCAGAATAGTGGGTGGGGTTTTTTTTAACTTTCAAGACAGTTCAAATTCCATTTATAGTACTTTGGCAATACAGGTCAACCCTACTGTCATGGTTTAACCCCAGGTGGCAACTAAGCCCCACGCAGCCCCTTGCTTACTTGGCCCTGGTGGGGTGGGGGAGAGAATCAGAAGGGTAAAAGTGAGAAAACTCATGAGTTGAGATAAAGACAGTTCAATAGGTTAAGCAAAGGCTGAGCACACAAGGAAAGGAAAACAAGGAATTCATTCACCACTTCCCATGGGCAGGCAGGTGTTCAGCCATCTCCAGGAAAGCAGGGCTCCATTGCTTATTTGGGAAGACAAAAGCCATCACTCTGAATGTCCCCCAGCTTTATATGCTCAGCATGTCATCATATGGCATGGAATATCCCTTTGGTCCGTTGGGGTCAGCTGTCCCAGCTGTGTCCCCTCCCAACTCCTTGTGCACCTCCAACCTACTCACTGGTGGGGTGGGGTGAGAAGCAGCAAAGGCCTTGGCTCTGTGTGAGCACTGCTCAGCAGTGATGAAAACATCTCTGTGTTATCAACACTGTTTTCAGCACAAATCCAAAACATAGCCCCATACAAGCTAGTATGAAGAAAATTAACTCTATCCCAGCCAAAACCAGCACATCTGCTTAGATCCCTATTTAGGCTACAGACTCTTAAAGACCTCCAATCGTACGTACCGTGTTCAGTCACAGTTGGTATGTCTGGCCCCTGACACAGTGGGGACCCATCATGTCTGGACCTTACTGTAATGCAAATAAGTAACAAGTTTGCCCGCCCTCACTAATGAGCTGGTTTCTTTTGAACAGAGAACAATAATAATCCCTAGCCTAGCATAAGGAATGCTTTGACCTTTTGAAAGTTGTGGGTTTGATCTGCAGGCTGTATTGTACTGTCAGTCTTTATGTGGTGGAAATTAAGCACTGGGTGATTGACAGGGCTCCGGTAGAAGGCAGTGAACCTGCCTACTTCAGAAATCGATCCTGGGAGCAGAGCAACCTGTCATGCAAACTCTATTTCAGTGCAACCTTTCTCTAAACAAGTCTGATACTTTGAACCTCTAGGATCATCATAACCATCCTTGGAGCAGGATCTGTAATCTGCCCAAAGATGATCCTGTTTCTCTACTGCTCTAATATTCCATCATATTTGCAAATACTGGTAATCTCCCACTTCTGGCAAAACCCTTTTGTGTCATGTGTGATATAACATTTCTCAGTATCTATGGAATGTATAAATGTATCTAATAAACTGCTCTATTCTTAAGTGTTTTATATGTGTATATATATGTAAGCATGTGTATAAAAGTAAAACTAAGAACACATTTACAGTCTGCCCAAGCTGCACTTGTTTTTTCCCGGCATTGTTTACATCCTAAGTGATGTGACAATCTGACCCTCACATATTACTTCGCCAAGCTGGCTGTTTTAATATCTGCAAGACAAATAGGGTGTGTTAGTTTTCACCTCCTTGCAGTATCTAGTTATATATGGTGCTTTTCAACTGCATATTATAAATACAAGAGATCTTCTAGATAATTTCTCTTGACAGGCAGGTATTTTGTGCATGTAAACCTAACTCTTTTACATAATTCTTCTTCTTGTTTATTACCACAGGAGAAGAAAACCTGCTGGCAATTTTGAAAAGGAGATGGTGGAAGTACATGATCCTGGGAATAATAGATATAGAAGCCAATTACCTGGTAGTCAAAGCTTATCAGTACACCACTCTTACTAGTGTACAGGTAAGGACTCAAAGGATTTTTCCCTTTTGAGGTAAGGTAATAGGCTCGATGTGGTCAATGGCGCAGCATCCATTGGCTTCAGTGCACTGAGAGCTAGTTCCTGCCTATCTCTTCTCTGAACTTTTTAATGCCATCTCATAAGACACGTTTTTTCATATTAGACTATTTTTATTACTCAGTATTTTCCAAATTGTACAAAAACATACTGGCTTTTATTGTACTGTGCTAAACCATTCATAATCACATTTTTTACATAATTATTAAATTTGGTCCTTTAAGGAAATATTTTCAGATAGGTTGAAATGTTTTTCTCACTTCATGTTGTAGTTGGAAAAAATACAAGCATGTCTTTTAGGATTCTGTAATTAGATCTGAGTGCAAAAGTTGTCATTAAGTAAAATGAACGTAGTTATGATGAAGGAGTCTTACTTTAATGCAAGCAGTTAGATGTGTTATGTTGCATAACAGCTTAACTACAGCTATCAAAAAGTGTACTGTCTCTTAAAAAATTATATGTGCAGTGAACAAAAGCTAGGGTAGTGATTTCTCCAAAGATCTAACCTGTATATTTTAAATAAAAACACAAAGGAATCAGGCTCCTTCCCATTTAAGTGGAGAAGTGAATAACAGAAACATTTTTAAGAGACTGGAAACTGTCTGTCATGGGAAATCATTGCATACTTCATTGCTACTTGTTCTAAAACAAACCTACTCCCTTTTTACATTATCTCCAAATAGCTGGGCAACACCAGGTACTGTTCAGTGTATTTTACACCTTATTTGTCTGAAGTTTGCATTAGAGCCAGTAAAATAGAGGAGCACCAGTTAATGTTCTGCAGAACCAAAGCTAATTAGGAATATATCTCTTCCATAGTTGAAAAGTGATATTGGAAAATACTGAGTTTGTTTGGCTGAATAAGAAGCAAAAATAGAAGAAAACTATGAATTAGAGGAATCTGAATGTGAGGTTTATACTAAATATTCACAAACGCCTCTGCCATCAGAATCTTGGTTTGAGAATTCTTTGAAACATGCTCAGACAATGTAATATTGCTTTTAACACTTTTCCAAATCAGATTACTTTGTATAAAGCAAAGCATAAATCCACGTAAACCTCTTACCGTCTAATTTTATAGCTACTAAAAACCTCAAAGAGAAAAGCAAAAGCTGAATTGCTTCTTTTGCGTGTTCGCTCATAGCGAATAGGAATGGTGGATTGAGCAAGATGATCCAGGTCATTAAATCCCGTCTCCCACAGCCACCAACTAGCACGTATCAGAGGTTCATCTGGCTGGACCCATGAAACACTGATTCCAGGAGAGGCAAACCCTCCTGCTCTTCTGCAATGAGCACGGCCTTTAGCGTAAGAGATAAAAAACTACAGTGCGAGGAAGCAGGCAGGAGAGTTCAAGGGCATTGCGTGTGTCTCAGCAGGGAATTTGTTAGCTGAAATAAGCCATGGTCTCCTTTCAGACTGAGAGAGAGGGGAAAGATGGAACAGGAGAACTGTCATAGGACACAAGACCGCATTGCGTCCTTTTTAGACCTCTTCCACATAAAGATTACAACAGAGTTCAGGTCTCTTTCCCATGTAGCTTGAAAGATGGAAGAGGCAGAAGCTCAAATGCCATCAAGCTTTTTTCCAGGAGTGGGGAATGCAGTGTCTCCTTTTCCCATAGTTGTCCTGGATTGCTCAGATACACGTGGAGTGACTGGGAACAGCTGTTGCATTTTAAATTCACTCCATGCCTTAATTGGAATATGCTTCTAAGTGCAGAGAAACCCAAAGATATGGTGAGAATGGGATGAGTATGAGGTAATGCATTAAGATGTTGAATTAAAAGACACGTTTTATGAAATGTAGTCAAACACCACCATATTTCATTTAAAGATGAAACAGAAGCAGCTCAGGGGATTATTCAGCCTAAACCAGCATTGGTCAAAGTGTGTAATGGTATGAAATGAACAGTGAGGAAATGGAAAGTAAAAGATGAAAAAAAGCAAGCTTCTCCTAGAATCTGATTTCTAAAGAAGCAAACAGGACCACTCTCTTGAGAGTGTCTTCCAAAAGGCCTGATGTTGCAAGAGCACTACCTGTGAGGCTGTAAATGCTCGCTGGCACGTAGCAAGAATCCTTTCAGAACTGAGACCTGAGAAACCATTGCTACCTACTACACGTCAGCATGGCTTTGACTGAAGGCTGTGGGAGCTGTGCTAATGTATACATTGACTGAGAATCAAACCCCTCAAGTCAATTCTGGGGGAATTTATTCTCAACAGGCTTTACACCAAGGCTTTTTTGATGGGGAGAATATAAGAGCTTTTGAAATTGTCACTTCAGTAAATGAGAAATCTTGCAGTATTTTTATAGTGGTGGTACATGGACCATTTCAGTAGGAAATCAGTTTTACAAGCATATACTTTTTTTCCACATGGTATCTCTGCTCCATCATGCAAAACTAACATGCGAGTGTACTGGGCTTGTGGTGCTTTTAGGAAAAAACATTAAGCTGCTCCCAGCAAAAAGCCGAAGTTTAAATGTAAAAATATACCTTTATTGCAATTGATTTGCAGTTCTGCTTTCATCAGACAACTCCAGGCACTCAACAGCTTTGTTTGCCAAAACTCTTAGGACTGTCCAAGTTTGTAGTTTAAACTCCATTCTTTTTTTTGTAATTGACATTATCTCATAATGATTCCAGGAAAAGACTAAAAATGGTGTCCTATTTTCCCCCACTGTTTCACACCCAAGTCTTTCCTATAATTTCCTTTAGAATTCCCTTTTGGTTTTGGTCTGGGAAAACAAAATTTTCTAATAAATCTTCCTACATGTCTTTCACCGGATGCCTTCAGAACCACAGTGAACGAGGACACACAGGCATAAATCAGAGATTAATATGGTTCCTAACCTTTACTTGCGGACATGCTTCTGATTATTTCAAATCCTCATGTACTCTATAATTACTGTCTGAGAATGTGGCACTCAGCTCCATCATAAGATGAAAACAAAGTACTGTGAAGCCTAGAAATACATAATTTTCCCTTTAAAAAACCCCCTTCAAACTAAAAGACCTCCCTTATAAACTAGGTGACATAAAAAAATCAGATTGAAAACCAATGTGCTGTTTGTGTTTCAGACATCAAGGTGTAGGTCAATTTTTAAGGATAAAATCCAAGGCACTCTTTAGGTATCAGCAGTATAATTCAGGGGCAAGTAGATTTAATATAACAATCCAGGAAACCTACTCCAAACTGTCTACATATCTAAAATGTCATAGACATCTAACATCCCCTGTTCTATGCATACTAACCTGCTGCTCAGAGCACAATCTTGGGACATGAAAACACATGGTTGAACCTCTCAGGTTGCTCCTTCTTTGGTATCTTTAAGTTCTGGTTCTTTGCATGCCCAGAGTGCATCTGTATTGATGGAGCCAAATGCCTAAATACCTGCCTTCATTTTAAAATTCAAAAGCTAAGTATTCCTACATCAAAGTACCCCGAGGAACTCAATTTGTTAGATATGATCTTAGCATGCCTCAAGTGCTTACAGAAAGCCTGGAGCGCTTTCCAAATTGCAAGGGTAGAGCCACCTTTTACATCAAGTCATAGCTGTTAAAAGAGTAGCCAACAGAAAGAGCTTGAGTTAACTCCATCTTAGCTGGGGGGATTGAACCTCAAGCCTTCCACAGCCATGAAAATGCCCAGACTAGTAAGTGAAGACTGTTCTCTAGAGGGTACATTTGAATATTGATTATACACCAGGTAAAAGGCACGGTAGTTTGTTGATGGATTAATTTGATATTAAAAAAAAAATGTATTTCAAGAAGTGCCAGAGATCAGTCACACTTGATGCTCTCAGACACATGTGTCCTGATTCCCAGATGGCCAAAAACTTGCAAAATGATCTTTAGTTTCTCTTTGATGCATTAACCTGACTTGCACTAGATTTTGCAGCCTTCTTGCATGTCAGCTGTACCAGGTGCGGCAAGTGCATTAAACACTGCCGTGTACACTAGCACCTGGTCTCATGGACTTTTTTAAAAAACAATACACTTTCAGGACTGCCTGTGGTAATGCTTCCCATATTTATCCTAATGCTTTTTAAAACAACCCTGGTGTAGGCCTGTGGAAGGTTTAATAACTATTGAATAAGGCTCTTTTAACTGTTGCTAGAGACACCTTTTGCACAGTAGATAAAATTAGTTCCCCCAGAGGGAATTAAAAGATTCTGAGGTTCTTGCAGTTATTTAGAGCTAGATATTTAATTTGTTTGAAACTATGTTTTGACTTCAACTTCCCTGTACTGCATTTACAGTGTACTGCACATGTACATCCTACCAAGTCCATAATGTCTTCCACTAAGCCTGTTACGATACTAACATTTGTAACCTTTGCTGCCAGGTAAGTGCTTCCTCATCATGCCAGGCTTCGTTGTGAGGCAGACTGTTCTCTCCCTTCTCCCCTGTTGTCTCCATGTTAGTTAGCTCTCCTTTCTGCAAATACACTGTTTTATCCACCTGCATATTACACTGCTGTGTTGCACTTTCTAGAAGTAATGTTATCTTTTTTTCTGTGTTATGGCATCACATAGAAATCTGGACTATTTCTGCATAGTGGTACTGTAGAATATGCATACAATGTCACAAGAAATAAGGCTCTGTCAAAGAGAGAGCTATGTTTCCAAATAGTGATTTATCTGGTAATTTATTCCTTGGGCAATCAAGCCTTTGATTGGCATGATGAAAACAAAGGTAGTAAAAGCTGGGATTTATAGACACCAGGAGACAGACAATAAAACTACGATGCTGATGTTCTCAGCTGCTCTTAGATCACTGTGAGGCTCAGCGGTACATCATACTTCCAATTACCTCTGGCAGTTTTCATACCTCAACAACTGCCACCAGAAAAGGAAAAGAGTCAGCAGTAAGTGCTTATTATAGCAGTGCTGGATGGCAATAGACTTTGCTTTGTTCTTGGTCCCTATGGACTCAATGTGTGTTGAGGCAGAAGATTTGAGATAGTTTTGAAGCAAATCCGGGAGTTGAGGAGCAATATTGAAGTTGTTGATCCACCTTGTCCAGTGTACGCTAACATGAAATATCTCAAAAGCCGAGATAAATTCCACTCCTTCCCTTCCTCCCCCCATCCCAGCTGTGTAAGATTAACCATGCTTTCCTGTTTTGCTTCAGGACAGTGAGGGAATACTGCAATGTTAATAAGGTTTGCAGATCAACGTTGTGCAGAAGTGTTGCATACCTTACATTTATACTGTGAGTCTGTGGGGTGATCTTTCACGGGATTTATTATCGCACTTCGAGTTGCTGTTCTGTCTTTTGATTGTGTTACATGCCTATGGTTTGGAAACCAGCCCCTACAGTATCCTCGGTCTCTGTACATGATTTTGGAGTAAAGCTTTTTGCTAACATAAATATGCAAAATCTCATTAAAGTCAGTGAAGTTGTGCCCATTACAGCAGCAGAGATTTTGAAGCTCTGCGCTCATTTTGCATATTCTTGGAGGTGAAATGCAAAAGCATAGGTTTTTATGCAGGAGATATCTATGATTTTTCCTAGGCCAGGATCTAATCCCCTGCATAGCTTATAGCAACTGGTGATGTGGAGAAGTTTCTAATAAGCAACCTTGAGAAAATGGTCTTCAAAGCCCATATCCAGTCATCTTACTTAGAGAGAAACAAATCAGAATTATTTTTTTGCAGAGCTGTCTGCTGTCTTAGAACGATCTTTTTCTGATAGTGTTATGGACAATCACAGGAGGATGGTGATTAAAGGAAAGGTGATTTCAGTGGTCAGTTTATTGGTAACTTTAGAATCACAGAATGGTTTGGGTTGGAAGGGACCTTAAAGATCATCTAGTTCCACTCCTCCTGCCATGGGCAGGGACTCTTCCTGCTATTTGAGCAGATCTTGCATTAGCAGAGCTGGAGTGCATGTAACGAGAAGAGAGGATGAAGAGGTGTGTCCTAAGGTTGTTTTTTTTTTAAAAAGAGTCAAGGTGTGATTACTCGTGTTGGTAGTAAAACTTGTCCATGTGTAGACAGTTGAGAGCAGAGGAACTGTGGGTTGGATGTGACAACCACCTTTCACTTGCAAAAAGTTGCTGAATTCCTTCTCTGTACACAGAAAGCTGGAGCTGTGATAATCCTCTACTCGGGTGTTGGTGCATGCAAGTCAGATGTAGGTGAAGGTCTTTCAGTAGTGAAAGTTTTGAGGGAGTTTCTGTGTCTGCAGGGGAAAAGAGAAAATCTTGAGAACAGGTTAAAGGAGCTGATGGGAACAGTTACAGAAACATTGGTGTAGTGGGTTGACCCTGGCTGGAGGCCAGGTGCCCACCAGAGCCGCTCTCTCACTCCCCTCATTCACTAGACAGGGGAGAAAAGGCATAACGAAATGCTTGTGGGTCGAGATAAGGACAGGGAGAGATCACTCACTAATTACCGTCACGAGCAAAACAGACCGAACTTAGAGAGGGAATTCATCTGATTTATTACTAGCCAAAACAGAGTAGAGGAATGAGAAAATAAAATCAACTCTTAAAACACTTCCCCCTACCCCTCCCATCTTCCCGGGCTCAACTTCGCTCCCGGCTTCAACCTTCCCCCCCTCAGGGGGACGGGGAATGGGGGTTGTGGTCAGTTCATCACATGTTGTTTCTGCTGCTTCTTCATCCTCAGGGGGAGGACTCCTCTCATCGTTCCCCTGCTCCAGCATGGAGTCCCTCTCACGGGGTGCAGATCTTCAGGAGCAAACTGCTCCAGCGTGGGTCCCCCACGGGGTCACAAGTCCTGCCAGCAAACCTGCCCTGGCGTGGGCTCCCCTCTTCACGGGTCCACCGGTCTGGCCAGCAACTTGCTCCAGCATGGGCTTCCCACAGGCCACAGCCTCCTTCAGGTGCCTCCACCTGCTCCCGTGTAGGGTCCTCCATGGGCTGCAGGTGGAATCTCTACACCCCCTCATCCTTCCTCCATGGGTTGCAGGGGGACAGCCTGCTTCACCATGGGCTTCACCGCGGGCTGCAGGGGGATCTCTGCTCCGGCGCCTGGAGCTCCTCCTCCCCCTCCATCTGCACTGACCTTGGTGTCTGCAGAGTTTCTTACATCTTCTCACTCCTCTCTCCGGCTGCAAAAGCTCTCCCTAACTGTTTTTTTTCCTTCTTAAATATGTTATCACAGAGGCGCTGATTGGCTTGGCCTTGGCCAGCGGCGGGCCCGTCTTAGAGCCGGCTGGCATTGGCTCTGTCAGACACAGGGGAAGCTTCTAGCAGCTTCTCACAGAAGCCACCCCTGTAGCCCCCCCCGCTACCAAAACCCTGCCACGCAAACCCAACACAATTGGTCATGTGGTCCCAAGACAAAAATTCGAGATCTTGTGGGCAAAATACTGATTTTAAAAGGTTTCAGACTGGGAGCAGTCTTCTGGCTTTTGTTTATTCCATGTCATGGAAATTAAAAACTTTTACATTTTTTTTAAAACAAATGATGTCACTGATTCTTTCATCATTCTCCCTACCCAGAGTACCCTACCTTTGGCTGGATGAAAAAATTAATAGTTTTTAAGCTAATTCCATGATTATATAAAAAACATGCAAGAAAGTGAATAAGTTGTGATGAGATAACAAATAGAAACACGAAAGGTAAAAGCAGTTGTTCTTTTTTATTGGAATTGTTTGAAATAACCCTGTCAGAAATGCTGCCAGCATCCACACCTTCCCTGCAGAAGGTTTCGGTCACAGGGTAGCGTAATTGCCACACAGTTCCCCTGGCAGCCAGCTCTCTGAAGTTTCACATGCTTTTGTGCATGCGTAACATACAGTTGAACCAAGCGTGTGTGGTATTGTGAAGGTAGTGGAATAGAAAGAGCCCTCAAATGGGCAGCAAATCCATTCTTCCTTTGAAAAAACAAAGTAAATGTCAGAAGGTGTGTCTCTTACTGAATGCAGCACTTGCTGTTGTATTAAACTTACTGGGTCGCATGCTGAAATTCCGTACCCATCACGTGTGCTTGACCGTACAGCGTTGGACAGATACGACACTGATTTTACTGATCCCTCTGCTCTGGAGAGTAGGCTGAGTGGAGGGCACAGCTGATTCTCTACATGATTTGCTTGAGGGCAGCGCTAATGAGAAACCCCTAATGTGAAAAAAAGGGCTTATAACTGGGGGGAAAAAAATCCAATGAATGTTTAAAAAGGAAGACTCAGCTCAGCTGTTCCCATAGGGAGTTTGCTGACCAGCTTTTTTCTTTTTGATATCGCTGCAGATCAGCAGTTCACCCTGTGTGTTACAGACCTTTCCTCTGAAGCTTGCCAGCTCTCCTTTCCAATGACTAACAGTACATTCTTGCTATATACATGCAAACACATGCTGAATTTGTGAGATCAGAGACTGGATATTTACTGTTAGCAAGAATTTGTCTCTGATTCACGAGTATAATAAAGTCAATGTAATTTAACAAACAAATAAATGGAGGAAATACATTTCAACATTGTGTATCATCAACAGACTTAGATGCAGTGTGATATCTTTTAGAATCAAATAATAATCTTCAATCTCTATAACAACATAGCATTTTTATAACAGAAAGGAGTTGCTGTAGGACAGTATATCAATAGATTATATATTTTTGTGTCCTGCCTTCTAAAGCAGCCCAATTCAAAGCTGTGACTGACAAAAGCCTCAGACAAACACGGCAGCGTCAAAGAAAATGGTCTGCACCACGCACGCATATCATTTTTATTATCTTCCCATGGCAAAATAGGAAATATGTTTTCTTTTAGTTTAGTGAGATCTGATAACTTCTATGATTAAAACAGGAATGTTGATTAAAATCAGGTCACTCATTAATGTAACAATGACAGGGTATAGGCAGTACCTTTTAAATAAGCAATTAAAAAGAAAGAAAATATCAAAGATGATTCTTAGGGAAATACTGGTAAACAACTGACCTTTATGTACTGTAACTGAAATTGAAGCTAAGCATAATTTATCTTTGTTATTGTGAAAGCTTTATAGGCAGACAAATGACAATTAGGTATAATGTTTTTTTCTTAATAGCTGAAATAACTAATAACAAACAAAAGAAAGAAAAAAATGGAAAAAAAATAAACAAGAAAACCTTATTGCAGATCAAGTAATCCACAATCTCACATCTTTTGTCTGTAGAATATATGTGCATTTTTTTTCTTCTACTAGACAGGTTTATCTGAGGAAAAAAGAAAGCCAGAGCAAATTTAGTCCTGGAGAAATGAAATAGAAAGCAATACCTGAGAAATCGTTAAGCAATATACACTAGGTTATCGTGTTGCTTATATTGTAGCAACCTAATTTATTTCTGTCTAACCCATTGCTTAATTATAGGTATAAACTAAGCACAATTCAAGAGCTACCGAATGTGAATGAACGTTACCTGCATTCCTTGTTTGTATCTATTGATGCTGCAGTATTCTGAATAGCAACTTGTGGGTTAGGCCTTGGACTACCAGCCCCAAAGAGGTGTTTTCCAGCTGCTGTCAGCGTTGTTTGTTCGTGACAGGTTCTGTTCACGCATCCCTTCATGTTAGTACTTAAAAGACACATTTTCACATACTTGAAAGCATAGGTATGTTTAAATATTTATGGAATGAGAGGAATTTTTAAAATCTTCCTTTAAAAGACTGTTAGTGGGAATTTGCATGTTGAAGTACACATGCTGCAGGTACAAACAGTTTTTAAAACTGGCTATTGAAATCACACTAGCACCCTAATATATCTCACATTCACAAGAAAATGTTCTTTTTGTGTGTTTAGCCCAGAGTAAGTAAAGCAGTCCTGATCAGAGCTCCTGTCCCACAATGAACATGCAATGTCATGTCCTGTATGTAAAGGAGGGCAAGGGCTGTATTCCAGATGTTGGGCATAAAAATATCCACTGAGTCACTCTGTGTCGGGAGAGACAGTAGTTAGCAGCTGGAAGGTCACTTCTTTATATTCTTAAATCTACTCCTAAACACTGTTTGCGTGAGTGACCAGAGCTCCCAATTTTGCAAAATCAAATAGTTGGTCCAGTGATGGTTGAGGTTCGCTTACTCGCCTTTGCACAGAAAAGAACTGGAGAGATGCTTGCAGACACTTACTGCCTCACTTAATAAGTGGACTCTTAAAACATTTCTGTGCTTAACTCTTGCATAAGACTTTCTGCTCTGTCTTGGGCGCAGTCATCTGTGAGGAGGTATGCGTATGTATGAGGAAGAGGGTGCTGAAATCTTAGGCACTCGCCTGAGGAACATGGTGGCAGATTCTGCAATACCTCTGGTTGGTGCTGTTTTACTCATGTCCAGCTCTGAGCTAGATGTAAGGCTGCCTCTTCTCCAGTGCAAAATTAGTCAAGTTGGTATAACCTACTGGTGACTCCCACAGCACAGCGTGGAAGGGAAGCCAAGTGCATTGAGCCAGGTAAAGCTCACTCGTACTGGTGATGGAATTCAGTTGCTTTCTCCATAGTAACCTGATACCTGCCCATGTGAGCTTCTCCTCTATCTTGTTTTGTTGCAAGCTATCAGTAAATTAGAATCACAGAACCACAGAACAGCCCAGCTTGGAAGTGACCTCAAAAAATCATCTGGTCCAACCTTTCATAGGAAAGGGAGCCTAGATGAAATTATCTAGCACCCTGTCCAGCTGCATCTTGGAAACCTCTAGTGATGGGCACTCTACTGTGTACCTGAGGAGGTTGTTCCAGTGATTGATTGTTCTGACTGTGAAAAATTTCTTTATTACGTTGAGATGAAACCTCTCCCAGTGTAACTTGTACCCATTGCCCCTTGTCTTCACCACGTGGCTCCTTGCAAAGAGAGAGTCTCTGTCTTCTTTGTAGCCTCACTGTAAGTACTGGAAAACTGATGAGGTCAGAAAACTGTGAGTTAAGCTCATCTGTTCAATACTGCACCGGGAGGGAATGGGATAGAGGCATTCACACCTTCAGGGATACAGCTATGAACAATGTAAGTAGTAACTGCCTCCCTGCTGTTTGGTACCACCTTCCCTCCATCTTCAGCAGAGATGATGGATGGACTGTGTGCTGGGGCAGCCAATGAAGAGCATACGTCCAGCATGTACAGGCATGATGACATGAGCTATGGATTGAGAGGGCAAGTGTTGAGCTGTGTCCACATACATAGGTTACACTAAAGAGTGAGCTTCCCTCAGATGTGCCACGTATCGCTGGTATGTGCTAGGGCTGTGTTGGCAAAGTGCAGAAATCCATAGAGCATGAGGAATGTGCAGTGGATGTTATCCATGAAACAGTGACCATCTGTCCTGGAAAGGTGGGCTCCGTCCCTCCTCCCAGTGACAGGAGAAGGCCGTGTGCCACCTCACCTGCACCATGTGCCAGGACTTCATTGCGTGTGCCCAGTAGTCCTGCCACCACCCCTCCCGGCCCCAAGAGCCAGCTGTTCACGGCCGTGCAACTTCTGAAGTTGTTCTTGTGTATGTAGTCTTGTATATGTGTGTTTTTGCAAAGAATAGTTACTGAGCGCTAACTCATTATACACTGTACACGTTACACACTCTTCAGAGCCAGAGCAGATGCCCTATGCAGACAAAGGAGTTTATTACAGTTCTTTCAGCCGTCATCTCTTTTCATGTTCAGCCTGTGAAGGACGGCATTTTGAGGACTGCTGGAGGAAATTTTCACTGTAAAGAGGCCTGGCCATGCCTTTTAGATGATTAGCTCTCATTTTAAAGGTAGAACCTGCTTTTAGCACGGACTTTTCCCATTTGTAATTTCCCTCGTCTGTTCTGCAGTTCTTTGGGACTGCGTGAGCCTCCCGAGAGCAGCATGGTCCCCCTACTCAACCAGTTCTTTTCTGAAGGCCTTTGCCACTCACTGTCTGGGGAATCTTTGAAATGGATGAGTTTCCACTGCATACTCTCATTTTTCAAACAAAGTTTCAGGGAAATTATCCTTAGTCCAAAAACTGGCTTTTATATTTTTGCTGATTCTCCAAATTTAGCACTTATTACATCTCTCACATGTAAAGAAGTTTTCTAAGTACTGAAATTCCTGAAATTATCCAAAAACTTTATCTCTTCAGATAACGCATGGTCAGACAAAGAAGTTAAAAGGGATGTGATCATTATTTGATAATACTTAGTGTGCTTAGGGGTAAATCACACTGAGAGACCAATTAGCAAGTAATAGGCCCAAGGGGAAGAAAAAACAAATTCCATCATCTAAAATCAAGGTTACGACATATGGAGTAGTTTTCCAGAACTATAGACACAGTCTCGTCCTTTGGTTGTTCCAGACATTTTCATTAGAAAGAAGATGCACCCATATAGCTCTAGTTCCTGTTATATCAATTGGTATTGAACAGTAGCGTACCCTGCACAATTTGATAAATCTCATTGTTAGGCCGCAGAGTCTCAGCTCTTAATTATCTGTATCCTTTTAGGAAGTGGGATTAAGGTTCTTAAAGCCAAGTTTCTTTAGGTGTTCTTACACAGGATTTTTGTTTCCTGGTGAGATACTAGTAGTTTTTTAAAATAGATTTTAATTGGAAAATCTCAAGATTCTCTCACAAAGGTTTGGTGTGTTTCTTTTTTTCATCACAGTTTCTCTGGGTTTATTGCTGGGTGTCTCTGAAAAGACCAGTTAAATATTGTGTTTCGTAATACTTCTTTGAGAAAGATCTTACCCAGGGTCTATTGGCAAGAAGATTGAGTTTCTTGCACTGCAGGCAAGGTGGGTTTTTTGTTGGTGGGTTTTTTTTTTCCTTCAGAGGCATATGGGATTCTATTTTCAAGGAGTTAACAGTCCCCACAGGGGACAGATTTTTCATGAGTATTCTGCATGCAGAAACCCCTTGATTTATATGGCCAGATTTAAAAAATCTGGTCAACTTGTGCATTATGAACATTCCTGCTAATTGGACCTGAAATGTCTGAATTAAAGCATATGTCTAGACTGCAGGAATAGTGCCCTCAGCCTTTGTCCGTTAATCACCAAAGGTGAGGACCAGATGGAGTGGTGTGGCTCTCTTTTGGCCCAGGTTTCCTTCCCATGGATTTGAAATATGCATCTGAATCCAAGAGCAAGGCAGTGCTGCTGGATGTTACCATAGAGCAACAGCTCTCCTGCATTCCTGTAATAGTCATGGAAAGAATACGATCTTATCCTCTGATGGATGACATAAGCACTTGAATACACCTTCTGTCTGGTAGAAAGTGCTATTACTAACTAACCCTGCTCCCCTCTGCTGAAATCTATCCTAATATTTTAGGGCGAAGTGTTAGCAGGTTGATTTGTTGATTTTTCCTCTCTTTCTTGACAGCTCCTAGACTGTTTTGTCATCCCAGTGGTGATACTGCTCTCCTGGTTCTTCTTACTGGTACGATACAAGGCAGTACATTTCATTGGGATCGTGGTCTGCATTCTGGGCATGGGATGCATGGCAGGAGCTGATGTCCTCGTTGGGAGACAGCAAGGAGCAGGTGAGTAGGGATGGATGTGTTGTGTGACCAATTTCTATTCAGAGAAGCCATTGATGAGAACATGTCACTTTGGCACAAAAAAAAAAAAAAAAAAGGGAAAATTGGCAAGAAACCCTGTGCCTTCATGGATCCAAAACACTGTACCATTCAAAGTTGCTTCTTTGACAGAAGGGACAGAGAACAAAAATGGGTCAACACTTAGAAGTCAGCACTGCGGCAAACAGGTTTGGTGGGCCCTGTGTCTGTGTCTGCAACCCAGATCACCCTCTGTGTAGTCTGGCGTGACAAGCTAAATACTTGTAGTTTCCTTCTGTTTTGGCTTGATTGTTTGACTGCAAACCTCGGTTGCTTCTTTTCCAAACTGGCTACATCTTTGAATCATAAGCCCCTCTCACATCCCCTGTGTACTCCTCAACTTTGCTTCTTTTTTTGTACAGAGGTGGGGTTGCTGGGTAGATGCTAAAAGACACTGCACCTACATACTAGCTGTACCAATTGGGTTATACACACAGTCTCAGAGTAAAGGTTTGGGATTTGCCTGCATCATTGTTGAAAAGAATCTTCTTGTGTGTAAAATGTTCTTTTTTTATGTGCAGCATCATATGAATAATGTGTGTGTAGCTATTAATGCAGACTAGACGGAGTTAGATTTCATCGATCAGCTTCCTCTGTCACATTGATTTCTCTAGTGCCAACCCAAATGATGTGGGAAGGCTGGAAATTCTTTTCAAAGATTGTCAATTAGGCACAGTTTTCATTCTTAATTAAAAGCACTGAATTGTGAGCTGAGCATAATACACTGGGATTTAAAATTCTTGACTCAGCTTTCTGAATATAAATGCAAGTGCTGTAAGAACTGCGTTTGCCAGGATGCTGCTAAATAAAACAAGGGAGTTTGTGACAGTACTCGCCATATCTCCCTTCCCCCTTTCGTCCCTGTCCTTTATCCTGAAAGAAGACTTTTAGTTCATTGGTCTCTTCCAGAAATAGCTCTGCCCCAGCTAAAAAGGAGAGAATATACTCTATACTATGAAATCAGCCAGCCAAAGCTGCCTTAGGAATGACTGATTTCAGAGGGATTGGGATTTCAATCCTGGGTTCCGGAGGAAACATCCCGTGTCCAGTACTCTAGGGAGTGACATGTTAGGGTGGGTGAGTTGTGGATCAGCAGGAGCGTGTGGGGCAATGGACCTCAGTGGACAAGGAAGAGATTGAGGAACACTGGCACTTTGCCATCCAACTGCAATAATTAGATATTATTTGACATATTCATTACTAAAGCACAGGTATAGCTGTTAGGTAAATTTGCCCAGAATACATGTTAACATGTATTATTGCCTTTTAATTCAGACCTACACATGAAAAGCTGTGTCCATGCTTATTGCTATGCATTTTTTTAAGTGGCAAAATGATGTTATTAATGATGTTGTCTTTATCAGAGTAACATAGATCGGCTAGTTTCATTTATCTGAAGGAGTAAAACTGTACATTAAAAATCTACAAATAAAAAGAAGTATTGGCTGCAAAAGAAAAAAAAAATTCTTGAAACTCTTCATGAAGGGGTTCCACACCATTTATAGGATATTTCTTAGGACTGGGCAGACAAAACAAAGGAATACACCAAAAGCAATGAAGCTGTATTAGTCCTCAGTAAACTCCTCTGTTTATCCTGTATTTTAGGGGACAAGACCTGTTGACACCTGGTTTGCCCCTGTTGACTGTACTATTTACTGTATTAGAAGTGCCATAATGCTCTGCTAGGCACCTACTGCATACAGCAATGTAGTCTGCCAACTCTTACAGTAAGGGAAAATGAATTTAAAATGCATCATTGAGAGATTAGCGGGTATTTTCCAAACTGTCTGCAGGAATTAGGTATAATGTGCAAGCATGCTCTCAACTTTCAATAAATATACAGTAGTTTACCTCTTTTTATTGTATCCTGACTGATGTATTTCACATTTCTCAATGGGAAAAGCAATTACTACCAAGTACTTTGTGCTCTATCACCATGCCAATTGTACTTTAAAATAACATTTTTCTGAACTAAACCCCCTGAGGTACCTTGATACTTGTGCTCCTGTAATACACGGGGGTCTAAGATAGAGAGGTCTAAGTGTTTCATCCAGATTTTTCAAAGCACTTCACAGCTTTAGCTTACCACAGTCTCTGAAAACCAGTCACTTCAGTCCTGTTAATAAGTATATGAGAGTATGTTTAGTCTAAGATGGGACACATTGAAACTGATTTTTAGGTATTCTGATTGTCAGTAATTACAACCAAAAGCAAAGAGAAACAGGTAAGGTAAAAATACGGCAAAGTGCTTTAGTGAGAGTGTGAAAAGCAATTGTATCAGAACATAATTCATAGTTAAATGATTTATGTTACACTATAATGCTATAATTAGTCCGCAAAACATTAACTCCTCTCTGGACTGTATGAATTCTGCTTCCAGAGAACATTAAATATGTTAACAATTATTAATGCAAAGTGTTTTTCCAAGCTATGCCTGGTGTTTCTTCAGAAGAATGACCTATGCCATTAAACTGGTAAAGTACAACTGTATTAACCTGAAATGCAACCTGAAAATTGATACATATTTCCTTAGCAATAAACCAATAGATGCATATGGATTTTACATCTGTGAAAGTATGTCTGTTAGGATATGTTAGGATATGTCAGTCTTGGGGGAAAGTTCCAAAGTCAGCCTCTTGAGGAAGGAAAGAAAAGGCTTTTGACAACCAGGATGCTAGAAATTATTAAGAAAGAAACCAAAAATACAGTATAAAACATTTTTATGCCAGTATATAAAGTTTTGATGCACTAGCCTCCTGAGTACCATGTATTACTCTGGTCACTGCATCTCACAAAGAAATGACCAGAAAATAAGCTTATAGAAGCAATGGAGAAAGGTGAGAAAGCTGTTCAAGGGCATAAAATGGCTTCAGGATGAAGAGATTGTAGGCAGACTGAGACTTTTCATCTCCCAGAAAAGGCAAGAAAGAGACAGAAGATGGTAAAGGTACATGAAGTCTTCAGTGGTATGGAGAGGGTCAGTATAAAGTGATTCTCAAATACTTCTCGCAATCAGAAAATTATGCAATGCCCAATATAATTTTTAGGTATCAGCCTTAAAAGCTAAAAACACAAAGTACTTGTTAATAATGCATGCTTAAATCGGGTAAGTTACTGCCACAGGATATTGTAGAGGTCAAAACTATATGGACTTTACACAAATTAATGAAGAATCCTTCAGGATCTATTAAGTTTGACAGTCTAATGCAATTTCCATCTCAGAAAATCCTTAATCTGCTGAGAACTGGCTGATGAAAATTCCCCTGTGCTTCCCTATTTCTTCATTCCCCAGGCGCCCTGTGCTGCCCAGTGCCAGATGAGGGTCCTGGGCTAGGCAGACCCGTGCTCTCTCCACATCTTGGCTTCCTCTTCTGGGAAAGCCCTGAAGGTTGAGGGTCACACTCTCCGAGCATGAGTGCGCTTTGGGGAGAGTCATCGCAGCGTGCTGCTTGGGGCTGTCCCACCTCCGTGAAAACACTCGGCCTCGAGCCGTCCTTGTTTCACAGATGCGAAAGGATGATATTTTTGTCTCAGCAGTTCAGCACAGCCAAGCTCTAAGGTCAAAAGCTTTTTCAGCAGTACTTCCCCGAAGTGTGAGTGAGTAGCTGTAATAAATACCAAATGAGTGAGCTCAGTGAGGGATGACTGGAGCCAATGTGGAACATCAAATGCATCAGGGGTATGAAGAGGTTTTGTAAAGTGCTGATGTTTATTTTAAATTAAGGCCATCTTCGTGGCTGATTGCAAAAGAAGGCTAAAAGGAAAATAAGTACCAAATCTTAAAAAGCTAAATGATCAAATATAAACATGCTGTCAGTCAAGGTACATGCAAAACAGAAGTTCAGAGAGAGGCGGAATGAGTACGTGAAGGAAAAATCTAGTAATGTTTGCTAAATACACAGAAGCCACATCTCTGAGCTGAAAAATGTTGGAGACTGAGAGAGTATTACTGGGAGTATTTTAAACATTTACCCCATTCCTATTTGTCCCTACACAACTTATACTTTTCTGGTGCTTATAGCCAGCGTTAGAGACAGCACACTGGATAAATGAACCCTTAGTCCATCTTCTTGCGGTGGCTCTTATTTTCATGAATTTCCTCCCACTGGAAATTTCAGAACTGTAGTTTGGAATGAAAACTGAAGGCTTAAAGGAACTCCATAAAAGAAAATGTTGAAAAGATCATTTTGAACCCATCAGAATGTTTGGCTTCCATTTTTATTTACTGCAGTGTGCATTTTACAAATCAATAATGATAAAACTTAAAAAGGCAGGAACTCAAAAAATAAATCAAGAGGTATTTTAAAAGAAAACAAAGTTTCTTTAAAAAAAAAAAATACAGTCTAGTACTTCAGCATTTCTACCAAACCTTTTCAAAAGAAATTCCATTATATTGAACCTTTTGGAATATAGTTCTGCAGCAATGTCTGACAGCTTTGTGAAGCTGTAGCTCTTGTAGAAATCATTTAACAAGCCATATGTGCAGAGGGATTCGCATGCATCAGTTTGCAAAGCCAGGGCCTCAGTTTTCAAGCGGGAACTTGATCTTGATCAAATCTCCCTGCAGCCCTCCCCACCCCCCAGTAATAAAAGCCTCCAAGACTTAAAAAGATTTCAAACAGTCTTTGATAAAGCAATGTTTTAGTAATTATATAGACCTGGAGGTATACATCTTGGTGTTCATTGCGTGCATTAGGTACTGCTATGTTAATTGAACCTCTTTTAAAAATCTGTCATTATCATCACCCTGTCTACGCCCCATCCTTCCTCCTCTCTTTCTTGTCAAACAGCTTCATGTGAGAATGAGGTCAATACTGGGGTTGTAATGATTTCTTCACTCATTTCACAGGTACACAGAATTTTTCAGTTGGTTTCACATCTAAATACTGGACATGTTTTAGACCGGTTAGATTTCAAGATGAGATGCAAACTACTTTATATAGCTGAGTCATATTCTATCTGCAAAAAAAGTAATAATAATAAATTAAAAAGGATTAGTCACTGAAGAGTGCCACTTGGTTTCTGTATTTTTTTACAAATTTTTCAGATTCTCTCATCCACAGCAAGGATAATGCTCTTCCTTCATCTCTACTAGATTTTGCAGGGATATTGAATGAAAACTGTTAAAAAGCCAGAACATTTGCGTTCAGCTTATTAACCTAGATATGGGCTACTTAGTGACTGAGGATTGAAATCTGTAAGGAAGAACTTGCAAACATTATTCTAGACAAAACATGGTTGTTCTGACACATTCTGATTTTTCCCATTTATTCCTAGGTGAAAATAAACTGATAGGGGATCTCTTAGTACTGGGCGGAGCAACGTTATACGGCATCTCAAATGTTTGTGAGGAGTATATCGTCCGAAATCTGAGTCGAGTGGAATTCCTGGGCATGATCGGACTCTTTGGCTCCTTCTTCAGCGGAATTCAACTGTAAGTGAGCAGGTTTGAGCCCCAAGGTCATTCAAATAAGTGCAGCTGTGGCCTCTGTTGAGGTATTCTAACCCTCTCTTCGAAGGTAGCCATTTCCTGTGGAAAGTAGATGTCCTCTAATCCTGGAATTTCCATTGGTTTTCATATTTGCATTGTTTTCATATTTCAGATTGGTGGATTTGAATAATAACACAAATTTGTACCTTGGTACTCTAATTCAGGAAAGATGGGGAGGGACTGTTTATCAGGGAGCATAGTTATAGGATGAGGGGTAATGGGTTTAAACTGAAAGAAGGTAGAATTAGATTAGATATTAGGAAGAAATTCTTCACTGTGAGGGTGGTGAGGCACTGGAACAGGTTGCCCAGAGAAGCTGTGGATGCCCCATCCCTGGAAGTGTTTGGGCCAGGTTGGATGGGGCTTTGGGCAACCTGGTCTAGTGGAGGGTGTCCCTGCCCATGGCAGGGGGGTTGGAACTAGATGGGCTTTGAGGTCCCTTCCAACCCAAACCATTCTATGATTCTATGATTCTATTACTGGTGTCCCTGAATAGTCACGTGGGGAGGGAGGAGTAGAAGACATATCCTACCATCTTGTTGCTGGAAGACAAGTGGATACTTCACGTGTTGGTACTTCACAATACTTGATGTTATCTGTGAATAACAAAATCTGCAATTCTCTGTGGTTCTGTTTCATACTTTTAAAAAGTCACTTAGATTTATAAACAGGTAGAAAACACGTCCAGTCAGAAGGTATTTTACTAATTGGCTCATTCTGTCTATCTGCATTATGATAAGGCAGAAATAATGAAAAAGCCTTTAAGAAACTGGCATTTTCACTTCAAAATATTTAGTACTCAGGAGATTGTCACATGGATTTCAGGAACTACTGAGTCATGTCTATATCCACATGTACCTAATAAGCACCTCACCTGCAAGCCTAAGAGTTGGAAGGTAGCTTTCAATATTGTAATACTGTAACTGATCAAAGTGTCGTAAAAGTCACCATGCAAGATTGCCACATTTTATGCAGATCCATCACTGGTGCTTGTCACACAGAATAACTTTTGATTATTAGTCAAAACCAAGTTGCTTCCCTGCATATCTGAGCTACTCAAGTTCTAAGAACAGAGACTGATCAAAACAATGACCCATCAATTCCCACTTAATTAGTTCTATTTCTTTGGCCAGAAAGCTTATTATATTTATGTGGGATCTAAACATGTGACTTAAAATTATTTGTAATAACTGGCTTCCACACAAGGAGTTCCTTTTTTAAAAATATAAAATTCAAGAGCGCATAAATGTGCCTAGTATCTTTGGCTATAGTATTTTTGTTAGCTACAGTGTTCATGGTATGTAGGTACTAACTGATTCTGAGGGCATCAAAGCAGTGCCCTTATCTTGCTCTGTGTGTGTAAACTGTCATGTACATGTCTTGTATTCCTGAATTTAATTATAGTGTCATTACCTCCTCTTGACTCAAGGAGTTAGTCTGTGAGTTATTTTGCTGGGGAGAAGCTGATGCTGGAAGAAGGTATCTTTGTATACAGAGGATACAACTGGAAGGAGACAATAAGAAACCATTTATCTGCTGAAAGTCCTAAGGCTTTTCTAGCCGACCTTTGGCCCAAAAGTTCTCACCAGCAGGCTTTTCTCCACCAGTCTCTGCCACTTTTTCCTGCTAGTGCTTTCGTGAGTCCCAGTAACACTTAGCTCATACATGTACTTTTTTCACAATGTGGCAAAAGGTTGCATATCGGGAGAGGCTACTTGTCTCTGCTACTTGGTTCCATGAAGCGATTCAGCACTTTCTTACTTGTAATGAAGAGCAGACATCACATAGCTATGAGTTCACAGAGGTTTAATCTAACTAAATATACCAATTGTTTCAAAGAGAAGCCAGCTCCCCACGTTACAATTGCAGACTCGTTGAAACGTTACTAGCCACTTTGGTGCAATATAGGACCTTCAGGTCCTATAAAATGAAGTAATCCAAGGAAGGAATGTCTCAGAGGTAGGGCTGTTTCCCAGCATGCTAGACACAGCGCTGGTCAAAGTTTTGTTGGCATCCACAAAATGATTGAGGATAGGGACCATGTGTGCTAATACCAGTGGAGGTCTAAGTCTCATGTTCATAGGATTTACAGGGAACAGTACAATTCTGAAGAAAGGAAAGTATTGAAAAGTGTGTAGGACTACGCTGAATGTAGGAAAGACAAAACAGTAGTGTGGTGGGTTGACCCTGGCTGGGGGCCAGGTGCCCACCAGAGCCGCTCTCTCACTCCCCTCATTCACCAAACAGGGGAGAAAAGGTATAACGAAGTGCTTGTAGGTCGAGATAAGGACAGGGAGACATCACTCACTAATTGTTTTCATGAGCAAAACAGACCGAACTTAGAGAGGGAATTCATCTGATTTATTACTAGGCAAAACAGAGTAGAGGAATGAGAAATAAAATCAACTCTTAAAACACCTCCCCCCACCCCTCCCATCTTCCCGGGCTCGACTTCACTCCCGGTTTCAACCTTCCCCCCCTCAGTGGCACAGGGGGACAGGGAATGGGGGTTACGGTCAGTTCATCTCACGGTGTTTCTGCCGCTTCTTCATCCTCAGGGGGAGGACTCCTCTCATCGTTCCCCTGCTCCAACATGGAGTCCTTCTCATGGGGTGCAGACCTTCAGGAGCAAACTGCTCCAGCGTGGGTCCCCCACGGGGTCACAAGTCCTGCCAGCAAACCTGCCCTGGCGTGGGCTCCTCTCTCCACGGGTCCACCGGTCCGGCCAGGAACTTGCTCCAGCGTGGGCTTCCCACGGGCCGCAGCCTCCTTCAGGTGCCTCCACCTGCTCCAGTGTGGGGTCCTCCACAGGCTGCAGGTGGAATCTCTACACCCCCTCATCCTTCCTCCATGGGCTGCAGGGGGACAGCCTGCTTCACCATGGTCTTCACCACGGGCTGCAGGGGGATCTCTGCTCCGGCGCCTGGAGCTCCTCCTCCCCCTCCATCTGCACTGACCGTGGTGTCTGCAGAGTTTCTTACATCTTCTCACTCCTCCCTCCGGCTGCAAAAGCTCTCTCTCTCTGTTTTTCTTCTTCTTAAATATGTTATCACAGAGGCGCTGATTGGCTTGGCCTTGGCCAGTGGTGGGTCCGTCTTGGAGCCGGCTGGCATTGGCTCTGTCAGACACAGGGGAAGCTTCTAGCAGCTTCTCACAGAAGCCACCCCTGTAGCCCCCCCACTACCAAAACCTTGCCACGCAAACCCAACACAGGTAGCCAGAAGTGAATGTCCCCTTTATTGACGTGCACTGATCTCAAAATAATATAGCAGCAAAAAGGTGTGGCATTTGCCTTGTATTCTATGTGTATTTACAAATATCTACGTATGTGTGGGTGACTCATGTTAGTTCATGCTTCAGCTCTAGTACAGGGCTATGTCTCTAAGAGGACTTTCAAGAAGTAGGCTGCTGTTTTCTATAACAATTTAGCAAGAGTGCTTAATATTAGACTGTAAGGTAAAATAAACCCATATAATGCCTGATGGACAGCAAATGAAGGACAATGGTGTCAGGGCAAGCAGTGAAGTAAAGCAAAGAGTTTGCTAACTACTCGGGCATGGTGGAAAGAGAAGTTTAGTGAGTTGAATGTGACTAAAGCAAGGAAGAACTTTATACCAAAAGAAGAGAAGAAATTAGTTGACAAGAGTTGGAGATATAGCAGCTACCCAGCAAATGGAGATAATGCTGTCTGATGGAATCACATAGTCATAAAATAACCTACTTTGTAAGGGACCCCTGAATGTCATATGGTACAAGTTCTTACTCAAAGCTAACTTCAGTTATGTCAGATTGCTCAGGAACTTGTACAATTGAGTTCTTAATATCTCCAAGAACTGAAATGCCAGTCTTGCTGGGCAACTTGTTCCAGTTTTTGACCAATATTTTTTTTCCTTATATCTAATCAGTTTCCCACATTGCAACCTGTGTCCATTGTCATTCATTCTTTTGTTGTGCACCTCCAAGAAAAGTCTGACTCTATCTTTTCTGTAACTACCCATTAGGTAGTTAAGACAGCAAATTTGTTGTCCCATCCTCCTTCCCCCCAACTAGTCTTCTCTTCTTCACACTGAACAAACCCTGCTGTTTCAGCATCTCCTCTTACATTACGTGCTCCAGACGCCTGACCATTGTGACAGAGCTCCACTGTATTCCCACCAATTTGTCAATGCCTGTCTTATTCTGGGCGGCCCAAAATTGGATACAGTACTCCAGCTGCTGTCTCACAAATCACACCCTTCAACTTGCTGGCCAGACTCTTACTAACACAGCCCGAGACGCTGTTGGCCTTCTGTGCTCCAAGGACACATTGCTGACTCATGTTCAGATTGATGTCCACCAGGACTCCAAGGTTTATTTCTAAAAAGCACCTTTCTATCCAGTCAGCTCCCAACCTGTAGTGTTGTACAGGGTTATTCCACCCCAGGTGCAGGAGTTCACATTTGCTTTTCTTGAACTTCACAAAGTTTCTCTCGGCCCTTTTCTTTGGACTACATTGTGGGTAGTCCACCCAACCAGTCCATACCTCTTCAGTCTCTAAGGATCTTTCAGGAAATCATGTTGGAAGCTTTACTAAAGTCCAGGTAGGTTACACCTCATCCTCTCATCCATTCCCTCTCCTTTATTTACTGAGACAGTCATCTCATCATAGAAGGCAGTCAGTTTTGTCAGGTATGGTGCGCTCTTGAGAAGTCTGTGCTGGCTGTTTCCAGTCATGTCTTCAAGCCTGCAAATGGCTTCTGGGAAGATTTGCTCCGTAATCTTCCCAAAGGTTAGTGTAAAGTTGGCCAGGCTATAATTTTTGCTCTTTTTGAAACTGGATGTTGCATTTGTCTCTTTTCAGTCATCAGGGATGTCCTCCAATCACCACAGCCTTTCAAAGATCATTGTGGTTCCGATTCTTCAGTGAATCTGGCATCACTAAATGGCAACTTCTGGCAAAGTTGCTCTTACCTTTCTTTGTTTCATGGATCATAATGAATCACAGACCACAGCATATTGTTTTATACTTTGTATCGTATAGGCAATATTATGAAAACAATGTTCCTACATGTAAGTTATATCAAAATTTGTTTGCCAGAACAAGAAACATTGCAGTTTGTTTTCATTATATTCTTCAGAAATTGCTGGTAAGAGACACATACGCCTTTGCATGCAAAGACACTTATAATTTAGTTATTTTGCAGATGAAATAATCTTATTATTCAGTACACAATATTAGATTTGCCACACATCAGCAGCAAGCAACTTAGAATTTCCAGGATGCAACTCTCTAGACCAGATTAAACTGGAAGGCACTGAGTTCCTGCAGTTTTACTATTAGACTTGGTCTTCTACATACCACCTTTTGTACTAGGTACTTAGTTTTTCAATCTATGTAATTCCATGTTGTACGCTTGTTTAAAATAGTGTCCAAACTAGCATGCAGAGTTCTGCACAGCAGGAGTTATCTAGAAATCACAGATCAGAGAAAGTGCTTAGCTGAATGAAGACCTAGCTCGTGAGATACCTCATCTCTAAGGGTCTATCTGCCTGGATTGGGAAGAGCTGACTTGTTGTCACCTTAGAATTTTCTGGATCTGGGATTTTGATGTTAATGTACAATGGAAGACTTACAAGATGTGGACTTTTGTGGCTTGGCCCATCCTTTGCTTTGTTTCTCGACTTTCGTTGCTGTGACTATATGATCTCTCTCAGTATGTAACAAATCATGGTATTCTCCCCAAAGCTAGCCTGTGATATCTATTTATTTGACACTGCAGAGCCACTCTGAAGGGTGAATAACTCAGACAGATACATTATTAATCATTAAAGTTCAAAAGCTTTCAGAATATTAAGTCAGAAGAGTACAAGAAGATTGAACATATAGGGGGATGGGCACTTTGGGCAGGTATATAGAGAGCTGGAAATAAACCAGTGGAAATTGTATGCTATCACGTCTGATTACTGCCCTGAAGATCTTTCAAATACACAGGCACAGGGATAATGCCAGAGTGAATTAGCAAAGTCTGATTGCATTTGGTTCCTACAGAGATTTTTTGTTATAAGGTTATTTATGTTGTTTTGTCCAGCATTTGAATTGAATGAGTGGAAGTAATTTAACTTCTGTTCTCTTCCATCAAATTTTGCCTTCTTTTCTCTTATAGTGCAATCATGGAACACAAAGAGCTGTTGAAAGTTCCCTGGGATTGGCAAATAGGTAAGAAAACACTTTATCGCATTGAAGATAGTTGCTGAAGGAGGCGTGGAGACAACCAATGTTTCGGGAGGCAGGCACAAAGTTTCACAGGAGCCAATGTTTGTGACTTTTCTGCCAGTCGCTGCCAAAGGTTGAACCACATGCCTCATAACCTTTCTTAAATGATTTGTCCTCCCATTGCCTTATTATGCCTTCCTTGCACCATTAGGTTAAGCATATGAATGCTGTAAGATAATTATTCAGACAGCCATGAAGTAAAACAATAATGGAGTTCCAGTTCTAAGATTCAATGCAACAAATAAATGAGGTAGTCATTAAGAGCCAAACCTTTTCAATGAATGCCAAAGAAAGAAAATGGAACCTAACAAAAAAACTAAAAAAGTACTTGCAGTGCATATTATAGCCTCATAAACTCATTTCCAAGGGGAGCATTTCTGTATGCAAATGGTTAATTGCTTTCCAAGTAGTCTTGGTGGAATATAGCAGATGTGTCTTTTAGACAAGTTTAGGTAGCATCATGCACAATGAAGCTCTTAAGGTGTTCTGCTATGCAGTGGATTGCATTTTCCCATTTCAGTTTGGAAGCTGAGTTTATGATCTAAGACTCCCTTCTAATTACTCCAACAAATTACTTGCTTTAAAAGCAAATCCACATTTAGGAAAGGAGAGTCTCTATAATCATGCTTTTACTATTTATGACAACAGAAGAAATAAAAGAATGCTAATAAAGAGCTGATATGCTTAACAGAGGATTCAAGCTTTGGCAATCCATTGACAATTGCTTGTTCCCTAGTTGCAGAATGAACATAAAAATGACAGCTCAGGAGTATGCAAAGGCAACTGATTATGTGGGGAATCCCTGAGGACAGGGGATACAAGTTACAGGATACACTGTTGTTTTCTTTAAACTTAGTTCACAATTTCCTCTCATGATCATAAACCTTAATAAAAATGGCATCTTTCACAAAACACTGCATCTAGAAGTCTTGGAGATTCGATGGCTGAGCTATAAAACTAAATGACAAATCAATTTAAAGTATCCATGGAGAAACATACTCAACTGCATACTATAAGTGTATTGGCCTTCTTTAATCTGAGATAATTAGCATAATTGTATCAGTGTTTGTTTATACTTCATGATAAGGAGCTCAGGGACATAATTAATCTGATACTGATGGAACTAGCAATGGTCATAGTGAATTAATCTACTATCCGTGTAAATGTCATATATACTTCCATGGGAATTCTGTTGTAACTCAATATCAGTGAAATGTGCTATTAAAATAAAGTCTATCTTGGTCCATGATGCCATTAAAATGTCATTGAAAGATAGTCACTAATTCTGACGAGTCCCTGTGCATCATAAGGAGGACATCATCTTAGCAAGAGCATCATAGATATGTACTTGTTTTGTTAGAGCAATAATTGGAAATGTGGTGTAGTTGAACATGGATTAGATGGTGACAATTATGTGTAGTTTTGTGTTCTTCCCTGGCTTCCACTGCACTTGGTGTGCTTTCCATTGCATTGGCAGTGATACAAGGTTGTCAAGTAGTGATTGACAAATCTATGTCAGGGTGTTCACAGCCTTGTCCTGAATAGTTATCCACTGCGACCGACTCAAACCTGCAGTCCAACAGAGTTAAATCATCAGCCTTCTGAATGGTAGTGATAAAGTCACAGCAGGCAACCTAATAAATAACTCAAGGTGGCCTGTTGCCATCTGCCATAATTGTGCTATTAAGAATGGATGAGCTACCTTTCAACTGATGTAAAATGCAAATGATTTTTGAATATAAAGATCTAAAGCCAATCTGTTATGTCTATCAAGTTTAAAACAGGCTGTGGCCCTCCTGGTTTTAATTTTGGAAATTCCCCTGATACATAGCATCATCTTCACACTTAGTATAAATCAGTGTAGCTCTGTTTGAACCACTGAAGGTTTAAGTATTACTACTTGCTGACAACCTGACTGAAAAGAGAACGATTGTACTGTTCTGACTGAGTGTTTCATATGAGACCATGACACGTTTTGCAGAGTGATAGATGAAATAATAAACTAACATCAGTTTTATTTAAGAGAAAAGCCAGTTTGAATCTCCAAAGAAGTGTCCTTTGTTACAGGGGGATTGTATATTTCTGAATGGTCTTTATTCCAAGAAGACAGCATGAAAAACCGTAATTGATTCCATTTCATCCCAATGAAACAATAGCTTTTGGAGTGAAAGCCATGAAGGCTAAAACATGCAACATTCAGCCAGCATGCTCAGGAGCTAAAACAGAAGTTCCCAAGGCATGTTAGTCTTGGTGGTACTTGGGCTACTTCAGAGTAGCCCATCTGTGTGAAGATGAGCTGTCTTAAGAGAAGTGAGGAAATACTGAGGGATTTGGGCTTGTTCAGCCTGCAGAAGAGAAGGCTTCAAGGAGTTGTCTAGAACGAGATTATCTAAAGGACAGATAGGTCTTCACAGCAGTGCATGGCAGGAGGATGAGAGACAACAGGCAGAAGCTGAAATGAGAGATTCAGACCAGATAAAAGGAAAATCTTCACATTGAGGACAGGCAGGCTATGGAGCAGGTTTCCCAGACAGGTTGTGTAGTCTCCATCCCCAGAGATTTCAAGACTAGACTGGGCAAAGTCCTGAGCAACTTGGTCAGATCTCACAGCTGAGCCTGGTTTGAGCAGGGTTTAAGCTAGAGACCTCTCAGCTCCCTACCAGCCTGAATCACCCCACAATCATATGATCCTAAGTGCCCAGTTCAGACACTTATGAGACATTCACATGCAACCAGGCAAAACCAGTGACCTTACCCATCAGGGTGAACACTGACAGACAAGATGGGATCCCTTTGACCAACCTGGTGGACCTGGGATGTGGCCATCTGATTTAGATAAGCAGACTCCCTTTATCATCAGCCACAATAAACAGACATGACACAAATCATACTGTGCTAAAGTTGGTGTGTAAAAGAGGTTGGACAGTCCAACCCCTGAAATTTTCCAGTCTTCACTGACCACCAACCCTCAGTATGTGCCCAGAGTTAGGTGTAATGAATCCTGCCCACAGCTGCCTTCATGCACATTAAGCCTTCAGTTCAGGACAATGCCGACACATCTGAAAGCAGACAGTTACAAATTATGACCTTCTCAGGGTTTTAACACAGACCAGCTGATCAGCAGATCATTACAAAAGCACCTCCTAACGTACCAGGTTGCTTCCTTCCAGTGCCTCCTACAGGTAATTGGTGCTGGTGACTCAATGCCTGGTTAGACACAGGTCCCAGCACCTGGGACTGCAGCACTAGTGGTGATTCCTGAGGCTGCCATTTGCACTGTAGGGGTACCCAAGGAAGCTGAGACTCCAAGCCTTTGACTTAAAACCTATTTTTAGTCCAAAAACTTGCCCTCTACAAAGCAATATCTGAAAACCATGATGTCATTTCTAGTTTGCTTATTGTCACCACTAAATGTGATCCAGCTGGTGGGTATTACATGTATTTATAAGATGTAAATGAAATGCCACTTTATATTCACCTCTGATAGGACAGCTACAGTTTAAGCAATTTTCCACTGGAACTGAAATGCCCTTTGGAAAAGTAGGCAGTGAAGTGCATTGAGTTGGCTGCCAAAGAATGTGACCACTGAGGCAGCACCATAAAATTATACTGTTAGTTGAGAGCACAGCCCAGCAAAGCACCTGAATATGTGTGTTAAATCCAGAATGACTAGCAGGGGCTGGGTGGACCAGCTGGTGATCTGCAGAGTGTACTTTGGGAATGCTGACTTTGGGTCCAGAATGGGTTTTGTGCCTCACCTGTTCTTGATTTAAGCCTGGAAGAAAAGCTGACTTAATGCTCATGTATGCAAACAATTTCTCATTGATCAAAACTACACTCCATTTGACGCAGTCATTTGCCTACTAGAGAAGAGTTGCAGAGTTTGCATAAAGCAACTCTTTCAAGCACTGCCCAAGGCTGATTCTGTTGTTACCCATATACAATGCACACCTTAGAAATTTGCTACTTGTTATTAAAAGCAGTTCTAAGCATGGTTATCCATATTCTGAATATAAATTCAAATTCATTATCATGCCATAACAATTGATATATGGACATTGACATTTTGTGACTGCTGTATTTGTTTCAGATGAATGTACCCTTCAGTTCAGATGCTCTAAGGAACTCAAACGATCACGGCTGATTTTGTCCTTTAGATAGCTTTTCTAGAGTTTTTAACTAAGTGGATCCACAAGCAGATATAAATCATATGGGCTTTTTTTCCCCCTTCTAATCCCTTTCAGGACTTTGGCAATCAGATTTTCTGCAACTTTTAGTCGATAACAACATGCTCTGAAGAGCTGGCGTGAGTCTAAATTTAGGCTCGTGCACATATCAGCTGGGAATTCTGCAGCATACGGCAGCCTAAGAAATATCATTTGCATGAGAGCAGATGAGTGAAGTGTTTGCTGTTTTTTAACTTCATATTGATTAATTTGCCTTGGGATTTATCAAATAATAACTGAAGCAATGAATTCCTTCCCAGTAAGTTATTTAGGTTTTTAAATGAAATTAGATTTTTACTGTAATTTATTTTTATTATATTAGTGTCTAACAATCTAATTTGTGTGAGGCAGTCTGTAAATATGTAGCAAGAAAGAGTCTCAGCTCCAGAAAGTTTTATTAAGGAAGGCAGACAAAAAGGAGTAGGGAAGCAGAGGTGCAAAACTGTGATTTGTCACGTTTGGTGGCAAAATAGGACTAGGACCTCTGACACTTGAGAACTTATCCTCATGCATTCATCCATTGGCTCATTAACTCCTCTGCAAATACTTCTGCATTCATTTTTTGGGTCCATTCCCAGAAAATATTGTGTGCTCCATCCAACTGGGCCGAACTCAGTTGGTGTTGGGGACATTCCGCTCCATACGAGACTAGATTTGTTGTGTCCAAATGCATCATTTCATCCAAATTTATGTTGGACATGAGGTATTCACTATTAGCATAAGACATCAATTTAAAACAGCACTGCTATTACAGAGACCACAGAGAAAGGACCTCATGTCCACTGCTGATATGGTTTTCACTAGTTTTCTTATATATTTAGAATTATTTTCTTAATCTATATATATGTGTGTGTGTATCAATAATTTGAATCCATGTTTCTTTGAAAAAGCATTATTCATTCTTTTCTAAAAACACAGCCTCCTTCCTCCCAACACGAGTCATTTCTGCAGGCTATGAAAGGTCACTTAGCCTCTTGTTTCTCTTCTGCAGGCTTGTTGTATGTTGGGTTTAGCGCCTGTATGTTTGGCCTCTACAGCTTTATGCCGGTGGTCATAAAGAAAACCAGTGCTACTGCCGTCAACCTTTCCCTACTCACAGCTGACCTGTACAGCCTCTTCTGTGGATTATTCCTCTTCCACTACAAGGTATGTGGAAATGACAGATGTATTTGGGTAATAGCAGTATGCCTGAAGAGACATCAATGCAGAACAATGAAACAAAAGAAGCCTCCAAGCTTTGTTAGATCTACGCAGTAAAAAATGCAGAATTTTTTTATACTCCAGGCTTCCCACGCCAAAACCAATTTTATTTTATGATTTCCAGTTTTCAAAGAGAGCTCATTTGGTCTCATTGGTACAAGTTTTAAGATTTGAGTACCTGTTCATCTGCTACTGTATCACTAATTTCATTTTACTTGTCAGAGGTAACTTTCAACTGTTGTGACCAGACCCAGGGTGGCAGCATGAAGGGAAGGACTCTTCCAAAAATCCCATAGATTTTTTTTTTTTTTGCCTGGGAGCAAGGTCGTTTCATTCATGCTGATTCTGAATTTATAACTTGTAGTTGTCCATGAATCACACCTTTTTTGTCAGCCAAAGCAATGGCTTACCTGTTAGTGTAAATGCCAAAATGTGCAGCAGATTTGTGTTAAATTAGACTTTTACCTCTCAGGTCCTCTAATATTTAAAACATTGTGTTGTACAGGCACACATTCGCTCCCCGATTACAAGGAATGGCACTTCATTATTCACAAGTATGCCCCCCCAGTGTCCATCATATGAAAGCAGCATCATGGTGCTGGAGGCAATTGCTTTGTACCATCATTTATTCATAAGAGGGAGGTAACTTGATAGCTAAAATGGTGGCCCAGAGAAGTGTTAGCTAAATGTAAGCCTTAAAATTCTGAGTAGCTAACCAACACAAATCAGATTTTGTGATACTAGCGGTACCTGAATTAATCTGAATGAGACAGTGAAAGTTCAAAAAGCTTCAGAGTCCAACACAAAATGTTTTTCACTATTGCCTTTTATTTTGGTTTTATGGCTTTAATAATTTTGCAGACAGAGGGAAAGCAAGTATAGAAACAAAAGTTTGACTGCGAACACAATGTAGAGGTTGTCTGCTGCTTTGCAGGTCTGTCTCATGGTGATTTGGTTTCTTGTTCTTTCTACCTGTTGTGGTTTAACCCCAGCCAGTAACCGAGCACCACGCAGCCGCTCGCTCGCCTCTCCCCCCGACAAAGGGATGGAAAGGAGAATGGAAAAAAAATCTCATGGGTTGAGATAAAGACAGTTTACTAGGATAACAAAGGAAGAGAATCATAATAATAATAGTAGTAATAATAATAATAATACCCCAAATGATGCACAAATGCAATTGCTCACCACATGTGGAAGGGAAAAAAAAAACCCACAACCCGATGCCCAGTCTGTTTCCAAGCAGCGATCCCACCTCACGGCCAGCTTCCCCAGTTCTATCCAGAGCATGACGTTCTATGGCAGGGAATATCCCTCTGGCCAGGCTGGGCCAGCTGTCCTGGCTGTGCTCTCCCAGCTCCTTGTGCACCTGGCAGGGCATGGGAAGCTGAAAAGCCCTTGACTTGGTGTAGACACTACAACTACCTAGCAACAACTAAAACCATCAGCGTGTTATCAACGTTATTCTCATACTAAAGGAAGCCTGTTACCCCATAGATAGTAAGACTGTATTTACATTTTTCATCACTGCTTTTCCTTTGTGCTTTGTACTCATCCTGCAATCCATATAACTCGTGTGTGTCTCTTCTTTGTTCTTCCCAGCTGAAGTGTTGATAAGGAGAAGGCCTTTGTCAGGACTTTTTGGAAGGGCCTTTACCTGAAATGTAGTATCAACCTCCCAAGTGCTTAGTGTCTTCTTTCATACCCTTCTGTGGTGGGTTGACCCTGGCTGGGGGCCAGGTGCCCACCAGAGCCGCTCTCTCACTCCCCTCATTCACTAAACAGGGGAGAAAAGGCATAACGAAATGCTTGTGGGTCGAGATAAGGACAGGGAGAGATCACTCACTAATTATCATCATGGGCAAAACAGACCGAACTGAGAGAGGAAATTCATCTAATTTATTACTAAGCAAAACAGAGTAGAGGAATGAGAAAATAAAATCAACTCTTAAAACACCTCCCCCCACCCCTCCCATCTTCCCGGGCTCGACTTCACTCCCGGCTTCAACCTTCCCCCTCCTCAGCGGCACAGGGGGATGGGGAATGGGGGTTACGGTCAGTTCATCACACGGTGTTTCTGCCGCTTCTTCATCCTCAGGGGGAGGACTCCTCTCATTGTTCCCCTGCTCCAGCATGGAGTCCCTCTCACGGGAGAAAGTCAAACTTCTCCAACTTGAGTCTCTCCCATGGGCTACAGTCCTTCACGAACTGCTCCAGCGTGGTCTCTTCCATGGGGTGCAGACCTTCAGGAGCAAACTGCTCCAGCATGGGTCCCCCACGGGGTCACAAGTCCTGCCAGCAAACCTGCCCTGGCGTGGGTTCCCCTCTGCATGGGTCCACAGGTCCTGCCAGGAACTTGCTCCAGCGTGGGCTTCCCACGGGCCGCAGCCTCCTTCAGGTGCCTCCACCTGCTCCAGTGTGGGGTCCTCCACAGGCTGCAGGTGGAATCTCTACACCCCCCCATCCTTCCTCCATGGGCTGCAGGGGGACAGCCTGCTTCACCATGGTCTTCACCACGGGCTGCAGGGGGATCTCTGCTCCGGCGCCTGGAGCTCCTCCTCCCCCTCCATCTGCACTGACCTTGGTGTCTGCAGAGTTTCTTACATCTTCTCACTCCTCCCTCCGGCTGCAAAAGTTCGCTCTCACTGTTTTTTTTCCATTCTTAAATATGTTATCACAGAGGTGCTGACTGGCTTGGCCTTGGCCAGTGGTGGGTCCCTCTTGGAGCCAGCTGGCATTGGCTCTGTCAGACACAGGGGAAGCTTCTAGCAGCTTCTCACAGAAGCCACCCCTGTAGCCCCCCCGCTACCAAAACCTTGCCATGCAAACCCAACACACCTTCAAACTTACGTTGCAGAGGATATTTGAAAAGAGAGGCTGCATTCAGAGACCGTCTAGTTTTAAAAATCTACTTAGTTATCTGGTTACTTCTTTAGTTACCATGTTTTTATCCTTAGTCAGATCACCTCCTCCTTTTCTTTCTGGTTTACTATCAGGTATCATTTTATATGAGGAAGAAGAATTGTGAAATGTGCGACTTGCACTCAGTAATGAAGTCTAGCATGTTAACATTACATGATCTAAATTAATTCCCCTCCTAAGACTGTGTACACTTGCTTGTTTTCTAGCTTCTAAAAAGCTGTTTCGTTCCCAGCCCAACTGTACATCTCCTTCAGATACGCAGCTCCTTCTGCTTATTGCTGCCCTGACCAATGGGCACAGCACCACTTCACTGGGAAGCAAATGGTTTTATGCTGAATTAGGATCAACTGAGTGGTTTAATGCCCCTTGCAGAATATAATTTTATGAGGCTTTCAAGAAACAGTTATGATTTTTTCCCTGTGCTGTTACTTTTATCACCAGACAGGTTTATTGCACCTATAGCAGTAAATCCATGGAAAATCCATGGAAAATACAGGAAATGAGTTTAACCGGGCTTTAGAGCCTCTGAAACCAAACTGAGGGGAAGATTGCCTTTGAAGTGTTTTTATTCCTTAGCAATTCATTTTTTTATAATGTAGACTTGCAACATCACGACTTGCGGGACAGTGAGTTTATAAACAGCTGCATTTATATTCTTACCCCATATACAGATATCTTTGTAGTACATTGAACAGTTCCCAGGCCTGTGAAAGCTAGAAATACAGCATGTTAACTTGACACAGCTCTGGTGATATACTTGTAATTCAAGGTGTTAATTGTTCAATGTGTTATTGTATTAAAATGTGATGATTTATGACTTTCAGTTTGAGATTGATGACTAGATTGTAGTGCATCATTCTTAAAATTATCTGCATCCCTGAAATAAAAGCTCTCTTTTTAGTTCTTCTGTAATCAGTAATTGATTCCAAATATTCCAGTGCATAACGAAATGTGTCTGACCTCTTTGGTGGCTGAATATTGGCCACTGCCATAGCACTTAAGTATACAACTCCACATCTTCAATCCTTTTTTTTGAATTCTCACCATATTGATATATTTTATACAATTTTGATGTCAAAACTTTCCTAACTATCTGTTCTCATTTCATCTTCTTCTTAAGCACAATTAAATTATCTCCCGCTTGGAAAAACAAAGCCCACCAGAGCCCTAAAACTTAACAGATGATGATGTTATCCTGTACTATCACATTCCTCTTCACCTCATGTCTTTCAAACTCATCTTTTGGTTTGAGCTTTGCCTTGATTTCTTGGTTTCTGTGAACTTCAGTGTTTCCAGGAGTAGCAAAGCCAGCCTGCAGAAGGCTCTTTCCCACCCCTCACAGGCAGGAGGAATCCACAGTGCCGCTGCAGCATGGGGAATGAGCCTGCACAGCAGAGCCCAGGGGCTGCTTTCCTGGTTGGGTTTCACCCACGCTTTCTATATATAGACACGATGGTAAACAGCTTTGGAACCAGACAGGAAGATGCAATGCAAATGATGAGAGATGCTGTGCAGAGGGGTGTCTAGGCATACCATGGAGGAAATTTAATGTTCTGATTAACAGGACTGTCCTTGCCCTGTCAGAGACTGTGATAGTCGTTCTTTGTCATGGATACGCTGACACCAGTGGTGCTGGGAAATGCAGGGACAGGTCCCCGGTGTACAGGGTTGGAACTTTTGTATAACTTCAGTTGTTTTTTGCTTCGGAGGTGTTCTTTTTTACATTTTAGTCTCAGCCTTAGCTTTATTTTTATTTGCATTTTCAAAGTTCATACTTTTCATTTGCAAGCCGTATGTTGTGCTGTAGTCATTCTAAGCAAATTGGGTTCTCGCTAAATAATCTAAGCAGTTTATTTTACGTTTTCCACCAGCTAGAGCATGCATACTGATTGTGTTCTGCACCAGTAGGTCAAGTCATGCTGTATTATGTCATTACCTAGCGAGCCAAGCACAATCAATTATATTCTGCCTTGGCAAATTCATTCAGCATTTTATCCAAGATGCAGCTGTAAAAATTCAGAATTTCTGGATATAGTAGCAATTTCCAAATGAAGAAAATGCTTATATTTCATAATAAATCAAGGAAGTCATATATCTTGATTTAGAATTGTGGTGAATATCTGTGACAAAGGACTTGGCTACACAGATAAACATGTGTGATGGGTTGACCCTGGCTGGACACCAGGTGCCCACCAAAGCCACTCTATAACTCCCCTCAGCTGGACAGGAGAGAGAAAATGTAACAAAAGGGTCGTGGACCAGGATAAGGGCAGGGAGAGATCACTCACCAATTACTGTCACAGGCAAAACAGACTTGACTTGGGGAAAATTAATTTAATTTATTATAATTCAAATCAGAGTAGGATAATAAGAAATAAAACCAAATCTTAAAACACCTTACCCCCACCCCTCCTTTCTTCCCAGGCTCAACTTCACTCCCAAATTTCTCTACCTCCCCCTCCCCCTGAGTAGCACAGAGGGACGGGGAATGGGGGGTGCAGTCAGTTCATCACACGGTGTCTCTGCTGCTCCTTCCTCCTCACGGGGAGGACTCCTCACACTCTTCCCCTGCTCCAGCGTGGGGTCCCTCCCACAGGAGACAGTCCTCCACCAGCTTCTCCAACGTGAGTCCTTCCCACGGGCTGCCATTCTTCATGAACTGCTCCAGCGTGGGTCCCCCACGGGGTCACAAGTCCTGCCAGCAAACCTGCTCCAGCCTGGGCCCCTCTCTCCATGGGGCCACAGGTCCTGCCAGGACCCTGCTCCAGTGTGGGCTTCCCATGGGCCACAGCCTCCTTCAGGCATCCACCTGCTCCACCGTGGACCTCCATGGGCTGCAGGGGGACAGCCTGCCTCACCATGGTCTTCTCCACAGGCTGCAGGGGAATCTCTGCTCTGGTGCCTGGAGCACCTCCTCCCCCTCCTTCTGCACTGACCTTGGTGTCTGCAGAGTTGTTCCTCTCACATCTTCTCACTCCTCTCCCTGGCTGCAGTTTCTCTTGTGTGGGTTTTCTTTCCCATTCTTAACTATGTTACCCCAGAGGCGCTACCACTGCTGCTGATGGGCTCGGCCTTGTCCAGTGGTGGGTCCGTCTTGCAGCCAGCTGGCATTGGCTCAATCGGACATGGGAGAAGCTTCTAGCAGCTTCTCACAGAAGCCACCTTTGTAGTCCCCCCACTACCAAAACCTTGCCATAAAAACCCAGTACAACATGATACTCAAAACCTTTCGGCACCAGAAATCTGAAATCATGCTAGCCAAAACCTCACTTGCTGATGCTTCTAAAAATGACTTTTCAATGCTAATCCTAACAGCAGAGTCCCTGCAATGAAAAGGAGCAGATGACAGCCTTCTCATTACATCAGAAAACAAGCCATGAAGGAGACTGCTTTTTAACATAATGGAGAAGAGAGGGTACAAGTTGGGGGCAATAGGTTCCAATTTCATTTTTGTCAGCAGAGATCCTAAGCAATGCCCATGAATTGGGGATTTATGTAAGCTTCACTGAGATGAAAATTTGGCGCTTACTGGAAACAAAGAATTAGGAACCTCCATGAAAAGCGTGTACTTTACCATCCTGATCCAAACTGCTGAAGCCAATATGAGCTTTTCTGCTGCCTTTACTGGGCTTCAGTTCATTTTCCTAAATTAGGAAAGTCTGCCACTCAAGGAATAACCTTTAAAAAAATTCACAGTTTCATGACTGTGGAGATAAAGACCGTGCCTTATTGTGACTCTATATGCTTCAGACAGTCCTGGGTTTTGTTAATGAAGGATGGATATGATGTCTGTGGTTTGGGAGCTGGAGATAGAGTTGGTTTCGGGGAGGATTGTTTATTTGTTTATTAGTTTGATTTTTACTTGGCAGCCATCCATAAACACCTGAGAGACTTTTCCCAATCATCTGACCGAGGTGAGAAAATACTTCAAATTATGTTCTCACCTTTTTTTTTTTTTTCCAAACTTATCTGCAAGTATAAGCTGAAGTCAGTAAGATCCTTTTCTTTGCTTGCACTTGTTAGGGGACTGACACATATGTATTTTAAACTTTGACAGTGGTGTTGTCAGTGGTGCCTCATTATTTCTAGTAAAGCAGGCAGTGCAGGCTAAACAACTATTTTTTACGTTATTACTTCCTCAGTCATATATACTTTAGGACATTTTCCGGATGAAATTGGATACGTAAGCTGCTTGACCCATAAATTCTCTGTTTGAATGGAATTTAATCTCACAGGGCCTTTATCCTGGTGAAGACTTCTAAGCTTTTGCTAATAATGAGGATAAATCATATTACTAGTTAATTCTTTATGCCATTGGTAATGTGCAGACACCTACATGCATGTTTCCCTTTCTTTTCCAGAGTACTAAATTTCTTACAGTGGGATTCCCTCTCAACAACTCTGTTCTCATGAAGCTGTACTGTCTGCATGCCTTTCATCTAAGTGGCATCTTAAAAGCTTCTTTTCCACATTTCTTTAAATGTATTTATGTATTTATTTATCTTAATTTCCTCCTCCAAATTATAATCACTTAAAAATTGTTAGATGTCTATATTTGAAGAGCTACCTTGAGGTGAAAAGGAGTTAGGTGTGTCTTTGGTCACACTTGAATGTATATTCCTGTGACAGAAAGGGCCACATCCACCCACCCTTTGTCCAAGAGTGCAGGATGCCATGCAATAAAAAACCTATGAAGTAAAATGACAAAAAAGAGTAGAAGCTGGAAAATGAAAAGACTCCCACCAAGATGTTGCACAGTCTGACAGTAGATTTTTAACAACACAGAGCAGACATGGCAGATTTCTGAAAATACTGCATTGTTAAAAGGATATCTCTTCCTTTCACAGTGTTATCTTGCAATAGATTCGTTATTGCAAAGCATGAATAGTGAAGCATAGATACTTACCGTATCGGAGCCATCAAAAAGAGTGTAAAAGATGTAGCATTTGTATTGCAGAAGTTACGATGAAAGCTTCAATTTCAATTATATTTTTTCAGACACTAGCTCATCATAAATGTCAACTTTTGTAGGTTGTTTTCAGGGCTTTTAGCTTGGGATTAATTTTTTTTTTTTTTGGTCTCATGTTAAAAGACTCCTCACAACAGAACTAGTTAGGAGTTTTCTAGCAAAATACATTTTAGTTGGAAATGCCTAATTATCAGAACAGAAGTGCTAAGTGAAAACATCCTGTTTTCAGTATGCTCCCAAGGAAACATGGGCTGGCATTTCCCAGACCCTGACTGCTGTTTTGCCCACTCATCTAAGAGGTTGCAGCAGTGCACATTTTCCAATGTTTTCAGGCAGATATCCTAGGACTGGAAGGTCTCAGGCACAAGAAAACACAAGTTACGCAGCTCATGGATTTTGGAAGCCAGAGAACAAATCTCAGTTCTGCATTAGACAGCCCAGAACCCCAAGAAGGAACTTCTAAGGCTTCCAAGCATCTGCCATGGAGATTATCCTGGCAGCTGCAGTCAGCAGTTGCAGAGTTTCCAGCAAGCATACTTTGTTTTAGAAACAACAGATTTAGGTGTTTTATAAAAGAAGCAAATGCAGGATTTCTGTTCTTGGAAGAACTTCTGTTTCTGTTTCACGTCTCAGTTTAGGAATTTTTTTCTTTTCTTTAATTACAGAACAATGGTTTGGTTTCCTAGCCAGGAACTAGTTCATAATTACAGCAAGAGAACAGCCAGAAGTTGATCTACCTACCTATGCTTGGGTTTATAGTCTCTTAATTATATAATTTAGATTTCTTAATATTCTTAGTTAACAGGTTTACCGACTGGTTAACAGGGTTTACTGACCACAGCACTGTTATGTGCCTTGCTACTCCACACCTGGTTGTCAACTCATAGTATGTTTTTTTTATTTTTTTGTATCAATGATTAGATGGTTGTAATTTTTCTTTCTCCATTTCTCCCCCTTTTTTATTGTGTGTAATTTTTGAATCAAATCTTTTTATGACTCAGTATCACATCTTTCTGCATAGCTTAAAAGTGTTAAAATGTGAAAAGATTTGTTTGCAAATTCAAAAGAGCTTTTCAATTTGACACATTTATACTCTTTTTAAATTTGTGCATAATGTAGGTATGCAAGTAAATTTTCATTTGTATAAAAGGTGTTTGAGGCCAGTTGAAACTCCTGTAATCACTAAATAGAACCAATTTCAGACTGAAGTAACTAGCAGTTTATACTGACTATCCAACCAGTCAGGGGATAAAAAAAAGCACCACTGTGTGACCGAGTTCTGCCTTTGGTCATATTGGATAGCAAATTGTCTAATGGATATTGACTACTCAAAAGAATACATAAAATGAAAAAACAATATAAATGTTAACTGTAGTAAACAAGTGTGTAAAATCAGCCTGTTCACAGGCAGTCCCCAGAGAAAGAAAAGAGACAGTGTATCTGTCTGTGTAATCTACTTAAATTGATGGTCAGACTTGCTTGCAACGAACCACTTAAGTTCTCTGATCTACAAGGCACTGGGAAAGTGGTGTAGTTTCCTTATAGTGAGAAGTTCTTATTTTTCAAACAAAATAATGAACAAAGGTTTTAAGTCCTAGCATAGAACCTATTAGCTTCCTCTACTTTTTCCTACAAAATGAAGAGGAACCACAGGACTGTAAGTTTCCAGCATTGACATTTCTCCATACAGATGATGTTAAGCTGAGGGTTAGTATTGCTTTCAGTTGTTATAAATTACTCTTTCTTAAGTGTCTTGAACAAAGAATTGTCTTTGGAGAATGAGTTGAACATGGATAAATAAACAGGAATATACTCTGACCGCTTGAAGAAGGTAATTTACATCACTGCCATGGGACCTGAATTTTCAACATCTTGTAGAATGTTGAGTCCATCATCCCCAAGCCTTCACTGATTTCTTGGCAGGGGTAGGTGAGGGGGAGCAGTGTTTAGGGAACTAGTGAGAAATGGTTAAGGAGTTAGGGGAGGGGAGTGTAATTCAGGATGTTGTTTCATTTTGTATGTAATTTGAAGTCACTGCTGTCGGCAGTCAGAAGAGGTGATCCCACTAGTCTCTTCTGTCCCCACCTCTGGCTCAACAACACTCCAGACGCATGAGCACTATAGCAGACGAAGAGAGGCAACAGCATTGTACTGGTGGAGCATGCAGCGGTATCCTTACGTTTAGCATAAGACTTCTGTCCATTAATCATGTTCATTTGGAGTTAATAATTGGATATTATTAACTTACAGTAATGCAGAAAGCTGAGTATCATAACAGTGGGCTTTGAGCACTTGGAGGCAAGTAACAGTCATCTCACATATTACCTTGTTTGAATTAGTTTTGTGTTTCAATATAAGGAAAAGGTGTTCAGAGATCACTTAGATATACCACAGAGTACATTATGAAGTTTAATCCTTACTCTCTGAAGGAAATAAATAGTGTTTTGGAAAAAGTAGTGAAAAGTCATGTGGAAGGTAAAGGTGAAGTACTTATCATTCCTACCTAATATGAAAGTGCAGACATATTAATGGAAATCTTTGTGTTACTGGAAATAACTGGCTCTTGAATGATAAATCTTCAACAAAACCATGTGGGTTTTAAAGGTGCTGCTGAGCATGGGCTGAAAAAGGAAATTTGGGGGAGTGAAGCAATACAAGTGCATAACAACAGAGAACGAGAAAGTGGTTTAAATGAACTGCAGAAAGCAAAAAATATTGTAACAAATACTTTCTTTATCACAAGAAAAAGCACAAACAGAAAAACATAACAAAGACATCCTGTTAAAAGAGCTGGATCTTACCGGCAACATACTTTTTCTAAATGATATTCAATGAATATGAAAACAAAGACCAGGAGGCTTAGTTTCATAATTATTGGGGGGGGGGGGCGGGGCAGGAATTAAATGAGAACCTCAGCATTTCCCAAGTCCCTTTTGAAGGGAGTACAATGAACGTGTTGAGTTACATACCTCAGCAATAATTTGCAACCCAGAGGAAACAGCCAAAAAAAAAGTCATGAATTAGCAAAGCAGCAGCTGCATTCAGAAGCTTAAATAAGGTTCAAATACCAAAAACCTACAAAGATTTCCAAATTACGATTCTTCGAACTGAATGCTATTTCTACCTTAGCATATGGAAACAAAGGCTAGAAGTTTCCCAGAGATGTAGACAGACTGATCTACCAAGCAAATGGTAAGGGTTAAATGACATAGCTGCATTATAAATTTGGAGATTTCTTATGGAGTTGAGTAAGTCCTTGTTTCCAGAAGTGACCAGAAAAGAAGGTAGAATATTTAAGAAGGGTGTTAAGAATAATGCCTGGCCATCCACATGGTCCATGAGCCACCAGGAAGAAATATACATCAAATTGGAAAGGAATTAATTTATCTGTTTTGATTAACTAACTGGATTGAAGTGCTTACTCCAGTTGTGCCTCCTACCAGCCAAATCAATGAATGCTACAGACATACAGGGTTAAAGCATCCAAATAACCTTCTATTTCCTACCAAAATGAAGGATGGGTCAACAGGCAGACATGACATCTACATGTTATGTACACATCACTTCTACATGTTTTCAATCTAAGCAGTAGGGTATTTTATTAACTGCTAGAAAGTCTTCAAAAAAGCATCTTTTTTTTTTTTAAACTCCCACTTCCCACTAAACTGGAAGCTTTCAAACCCATGATGTGGGGTAGATGCTTCTCATCAGCAGTGCTGCTAAGCAACTTACCTTAATTAACTGGAGTAAACTTCTGGAGTTATTCCCACCACCTGCATGTGTTAAGTTTAGCAAGCAAGAGTATCTGCTCTTTCAGGTGTTTAACAGGCTCATATATGGTTTGAAGGAAATTTGAAATAGCTCTGACTTAAAGTAATCTGGATTTTGTATCTTAAGTACAAGAGGCAAATGGTAGGGGAGAGCTCCAGATGCAACTGGACAAACCATCCATTTAAAAATATTGTTAGAAATACAGTGAAAACAAGGAATAAAGAATAATGATAAAAGAAAACTGCTACTGTGCAGGTGAAAAAGAGTAAAGTCTAATTGCTGTAGAAGATAAACCAAGCTTCGCAATGAAGAAGTGAAACAAACAACAAAATGTTCTTGTTTATGAAGAGAAGAAATAGTTTCACTATGCAAAGACAGCAGAGGGCAAAATTAAACAACCTGTAATTTGGCAGCAAAATGAAATCAGGAACTTCTGTCACATTCAGTAAGGATGAGAGTTAAATATGAGACTATGAATGATAATTAATAGAAATAGAAATTATGACATTAGAAGTAGAAACAGAACACAATAATCTGAATACTTTCAAGCCTCGGAATATAGACAGTTGGAAGAATTCTATATGAAGTAGGCAATAAACTAAAATCAGAAGTAGACACCAGGGAGGAATAATTAGGGACATAGAGATAAATGGAAAATTGGATAAAATGCAACCTGGTTCACAAAAGGTAAATCATCCAATCTGAATTTGATGTCTATTTGATAATGTAGCAGATTTTTGGAGACAGAAGTCGAATGGTAGATCTAATCTGTAAGGCTTTTGTACAGTGCAGTGTAGAAAATTACCAGTTAAGCTAAAGAACAGAATTAGCACTGTAAAGATTGGAAGCTAGGTAAGAAACTGGCTAATGAGGATAAAGGACAAGGCAATGTGCTGAGAGAGAACCAGCTTGCTAGAAGGAGCTCACTGATTGAGGTCCCAAAGAGTTGGTCTGAAGACTGGTCCTGTGTAGTGACTGTAGCAATAGCTTTGGCACCCTCAGTAGGAAGAAGATTTAAAATCATCAGGCAACAATACCTGGATGACATTGAGAAATGCTATGAAGCACAAAGCGCGAGGTAATGTCTGTGGCAACAGATGGGAGGAATTTGAGCACGGTTGTGACAAAGCTGTTTCCAAATGTGTCAGTCTAGGTACTCCTAGTATTGATGGAGAAGTGCTAATGCCATAGGATGGGACAATTTATAATCTCACGACAGCACTTTGCTAGCTGTAGCTCTGGAGATTTTTGGTCAGCCCAAGAGGGCCACCAGAGCTTTTTCTTATTTGCTTCAAGCCTTGACAGAGTAAGCATGCATCTTCTAACAACATACTGAATATACAAATCCTAAAGAATATTTGCTGTATGTACCATAGCTTTGATTTCTGATGGACTGAGAGGGACTATGATACCTCAACATATATAAATTAATCTATAAATTCACAGGGAGGAAAGGGGAATTACTTGAGCTAAAGGCGTAAGAACATACAGGTGAAAACTGAGAAAGCATAAATTTGGAATACAAATTAGGGGGACTTTTTGGTGATCATAGCAGGGAGGTTCCAGAACAGACTTCAAATAGATTAGGAGGAGTGGACAAAAACCCTAATAATGCTTGCAGGAGGACAGGGTGTATTTGCCAGATGGAATATGTGATCTGGTTATACACAGTAACAGGGCTTGGATTCGAAGCCTTAGGACATGCTCTCTCTTGTGATTCCCTCATGTGCCTGTCTTGTGAACTGATTTGGTTGAGAGCTCTTGGAGCTCCTGGAGTTTGGCCTTACGTTGCCTGCAGCAAGCACGCCAGACCACGGAGAACCCCAATGCAAAACAGCCGTGTGACACTCCCTCCAGACAGCTTGCATGGTCCCTCGTGGTAAGGGTAACCACAGCTGCGTGGTCCTTGTTTCTCACGATGGGAGTGCTCCCCATTTGTATGGCTGAGAGAAAAGAACGCCATTCTGGGAGAGCATTACTGCAGGAATATATTGTTAAATTCAGCAGGAAAATATAAACAAAGGATCCAAGATGAATCAATTATTGTAACCTTGGTTTTGAACACATTGAACACAGTTAGCCTCATATACAGTAATACAGAATCAAGTACAGCAGACAGGTGCTACTATATTAAATACTTACACACAAAACCAGAAAGACACACGGCAACTGAGAGCTGACAGAGCAAACCAGCAAAGAATATTGAAAGGTAAAAGTGGGGAGGGGGAATTGTTTTTATTTTTATAAGCGTTTCTGTCGTGCTCTTCCTTGTAGCATTAAGAACATTTGAAAGGATAACGGCTTTACCACTCTCTTGCCAAGTGACTGATATAAAATAACCAGAAATGAAGCCCCCTTATCCCACAGTTAGGTTGCTCACAGGAAATTAGAGCAGTGAAAGGAAAGGAAGATAAGCCATTTCACACAAATATTTTGCCCTAACAGGCATGTATTTAGAAAGGACAGCCTATTATGAAATTTTTCTGATGATACCATTTGAGAAGCATGAAATTATGCAGATTTGTGCAAAACCAGTATTTGCCTTACAGGAGCCTACATCAACCTCAGATGTTTTTCTCCAAATGCTATCTGTTTTCTCAATAAGTTTGTTTTATTCCACCAATGAATGCCAGGAAAACTATGAAGTTTCCTCAACTTTAACAGAATTTGTGATGACAGTTTTCTGTTAACCCCCTCCTCCTTTTTCTCCAGTATAGATAACGTCAGCATCTAAGAGTTTAGGACTTGCCCACTCACCACAGGCTTACCAGTTAAACTGTGCCCACCAGCAAACACCATGCAAGGATGGAAATAGAGTGTGCTGCTATAAGACAGAAAGCACGGACCACTATGTTTTACCTACAGTAAAACCTGCAAGCACTTGTACAGAATCTTTGAAAGTCAACTGGAAAATAGAGAAAATGTGTCACATGATTATTTCACATCACAATTTCTATGCAACATTTGCAATTCAGTATAAGCAGGAGTTGATTAGCCATAGTAACGGGCAGCATTTCATCTGAGTTAGAGCACATTGAGGCAAGCAGTCAGCGGGAATTGAGGAGTACGGCTTTTCTCTCATGCATGAAATGACGGAGGCGAAACTTCCTTTGGCTTCTTTGTTTTGACCAAATGGCAAAGAGGCTGATGTCAGGTTTTCACTATCATTGAAGCAAGCCAGATGCTTCTTGCTTTGGGTTCTGGCTGGCATGAGCAACAATGATGTGTTGGGACATGTCCTGCAGCTCAAGCCTCCTTCTTCCAGTGAAAAACTTCTTATGAGACTGCCAATGGACAGCAAAGAAAAAAAAAAAAAGATATGGAAGAACGAGCGACACGTTTCACTTTGCATCTCAGCTGAGTTCAGAGGGCACGCTAGGACCTTAAGTCATCACTTAAGACTATATCCTCACAGCTTGCCTTGGAAATAGCTGGAGGTCATTGAAGTGTGAAGATAATGCAATCCTGCTGGTAGTGGACATACTGACTGCCCAGAAGTTAGCACCCCTTGGTACCCTTCTCAACAAGAGAGCCAACACTTCTACTCAGGGGTTCAAGCTTCTGCAGTTGGAGACCTGAGAAGGCATGCTAAACCATATCTCAGTGGTTTGGCTCCCTTTAGAGATCTCTAGACTAACGATCTCTGAGAGATTTGGCAGGACATATAAAGCTTCAGGTGGATCAGTTTTATCTGTTCGAATGCGGTCTGGAAAACTCACAGCAGCCCTTCTGGTGTTTGGTGCCATTTGGGTTTTACAAAATACTGTGTTTCACTGTTGGTGGCTGCCCCAATTTCTATTGATGACAAAGATGTATCATCACATGCCTAGAGCTTAGTTCTGTCGTCTACTTGGAAAGATGTCTACGTATTCCTAGGAAATATTCTGCCCATAACTCCCACCTGGGATCAGTGATCAGCCGAAAGTCGGGTCTTTCTCTGTCACCTCTGAAGGTAGACAGCAGTAACTGACTCTGAACCAGCAGATCGTTCTCCTGATAAAGAGCAGGGCAGACCCTGAATCCCAAAGGGACATCTTCCTTGCAGGCTGGGACAAAAATAGTCAGTAATAGTCTGAGTGAGTCAGAGTCCTGACCTAAGACAAATTTGTCCAGATCCTCATGGGTCTGAGCCGAGGGAGTCACCAGAGAGCAATATGAGCTACGACTAGGATGCGGCCTCCCATTCCTATTAATAAAGTAATATGTCTGTAATATCCAGCTATGCAAGTGAAAGCACTGTGTGAATTCATAGCTCTCAGAGCCCTCACCCTTCCTGGCACTGCTGCTGGCTGAAGAGTGTGTGCATACCACAGCGCAACTTCTGCGCTTGATCACGGTGAACTCCATTTGCTACATTGGAGGCAAAAATAGAAAACAGTGCGAAAAGAAGCTCAGTCTCTTGATCAATTCATCAAACCAAGTGGAAATGTCTGTTTGCTATATAAAAGATATTGAGAGAAATTTGGTTTTAACTCCCTTCGCTCAGTCCACTCAGGTACTCATGTGTGAAATTACCCAGGGGGAAAAGACATAAGTCAGTGCAGGATCCCCTGTTGGCCTGAGCTTTGATGGGCTGTGCAGCGTATGCTACAAACTGAATTAGTTCGGAAAACAGAGAGGTTCATCTGACTGCACAGACCCACTGATTGGAATAAGATGTTGGTGGGAGCTGCCTCTCTGGAGAGCATGGAGGGTGTCAACAGAAATACGGGACTAAGTGAACTCCACCTGATAGGTACATTTTTGTCCCTCTTCATCAGTGCAATTCTGAGGAGATCGCTTCTCTCTAAGGTTTAAAATTTGAAACAATAGACCTGATTTCTTTATTAATTAAATGTGGAGAATTTCTAGAGGAAGTAGGGGAAAAGGTGGTTATTCCATTTCATACTTTATCACTGAATATATGAAACATGACAATTCTAAATTTCAGTTCTAAATTCTAAAATTTCAGTTACATTTTCATACAACAAAAAATTCCTTTTAAAGACTTAAAAAGCACGGTTAGGTTGCCATAGGCTAGGAGCTGAGCTTCATATTACCTACCAAGAGATTCAGTCTGCGGCTGCTGTTGTGAAATACAAATGGAGTTGGAGCGTGCAGCTCCAGTAGTCTGCTCCTGCAGACTATTTCCAGTTCAATGGACTCAGTAAAAGAGAATTTGCTTTTTCATAACCATTGTAATAACAGTCATGATCATTATCATGATAGCTGAGTGTAAAACCCGAATTAGCAAATGACTGAGGTTCTTTGTGTGGGCTTTTCTGCAGACTCGCATCTGTCTGGTTTTGTCACTTTGGGTATCGTTTTGCCCTAGTGTCAGTGGTAACGTGGGTGTGGACATCTGTGTCAGTCAGAACTACTTGTCTGCAGATTCCCCCTACAGCAGTCAGTCAGTGCAGTGATACAGCGATGCCCTTTCTTCCTGCTTTCCCCTCTAAATTCATGAGCCGTGTACTGAAGAACAACTCGCTCTCTCCAGACCCCGGCATGATTTTACTGCCTTCTGAACAGTTTTCCTTTCTTTTTTTCTTCTATTGTCATTGTCTTATCACTATTCTAGACCATGACATCAGATGCAACGTTTGCTCCCCCACCAAGAAGTTTATTTTACACCTATCTTTTCAACTGGATTACTTTAAAGCACAAGACTCTCAAGTGGAAATAGTAGTAGTGTTTTAGCCATGACGTTTTAAGGATGTATGAAGTACAAGTTTGCACAGAGAGATGGTAAGAAGCAGTGGATAAGAAACAGTAGGGAGTAAATTTTGAAAGGCTTAATTGTTCATTCTGGATTTTTAAAAATGCTAAGTTATCGGATACCTTTATGTTGTTCTGCTTTATTTTAGAAATCTTGTGATGCTTGACTTACTCCCAAAATGCCTAATTTTGATTCACTTGGAGCAAAAATACTGTATATGAACTAAAATTCAAATGGGTTTTGTAAACTTCATCCACAATTGTATGTAGCACTGCTGTAAGGTATTTTATTTAAAACCAAACCAAAACAAGAAAAACCACTGCAGACATCTTTGGGTTCTAGTCTCTTGTAATGTAAAAGAATTTGTGCATGGATAACAGAAAGTCAGACTGATTTCACCATATATTTTCTGCGGTCAGCTAGACCTTACTGCTGCCGTGGTTTCTGGCAGGTTCATATGGCAGTAGCACATATTGGAGCAAGGAGCGAGACCCCTGCTCCTGCAGTTAGGCCATCAGAAACCATTAACTCTTCTGCTAAGCCTTGCTGGGAGAATGCATTCAAGTACCGAGTCCCTAAGGAACATCTCTTAGATAAATACCAGAAACATCACTCACACAGAATCAATGCGGGTTTTGATAGGCTGAGCAAATCTTGTTATACATGTTATCTTGTTACATTTGGCTAGGTTTTGCTTTGTATGTTTACCTTCAAATTGACAGGCACCTAAAATGTGCTTTTTACACACTGAAAATTAATGGTAGTTTAGTGTAAGCTATTTTCAATGCAGGTACTAAATAATGTCTAGAGAAGACATGTTTTTTACATTTTCCCAGTCTTTTAATGTTTGTAAATATCATTGTATGTTCCATATTGAATACTTCTGGTTGGGAAAGCATTTATAGACACAGATGTCAGAGCGGAGCAGCCATGGGCTGTAGGGCTGATTTAACTATTTGATTTGACTACTCAGTAAGTTTTGGCAGAGGCCTTTCATGTCAGTGATGAAATCTGAAAAGTTATTGTAACTAAGACAGTTTTTCTCTGCAAAGGAGGTCTCTGCCTTCTCTTGAGAGGATGATATCCCTATTTCCTATTTTTATTTTGCAAAACTGTCTTTATTCAGTAACCAAGTGTTACTGTCTCTTTTAAATGCATAAGAAACTGAGAGTCATCTAAAATAATTTTGATTCACAAAAGAAATTCGTAGGCTGAAAATCAATTTCATGACTCAAGAGTGTTAAATCATTGATTTAATCACAAAGTCATCCGATGTCTCAATAAACTGCATGATTACCCTGGTTTCAGCTGGGATAGAGTTAATATTCTTCCTAGCAGCTGGTATAGTGCTGTGTTTGGGATTTAGGATGAGAAGAATGTTGATAACACACTGATGTTTTAGTTGTTGCTGAGCAGTGTTTACAACCAAGTCAAGGACTTTTCAGCTTCCTGGGCCCTGCCAGCGAGGAGGCATGAGCCTTCTGCAGGAGGTGCACAAGAAGCTGGGAGGGGGCACAGCCAGGACAGCTGACCCAAACTGGCCAAAGGGGTATGCCATACCATATGGCATATATAAGCTGGGGGAAGCTGGCCAAGGAGCACTGCAGCTCGGAAACTAGCTGGGCATCAGTCAGTGGTTGGTGAGCAGTTGTGCTGTGCATCACTTGTTTTATATATTCTTTTATCATCATCATCATCATCATCACTACTACTACGACGACTACTACTACTACTACTACTACTATTATTCTCTTCCTTTTCTGTCCTGTTAAACTGTCTTTTTCTCAACCCATGAGTTTAACCTTTTTTTGGTTATGTCCCCCATCCCACTGGGTGGGGGGAGTGAGTGAACGGCTGTGTCGTCGTCTTAGCTGCCTGCCAGGTTAAACCACAACAGTCCTTTTGGCTCTCCCTGCTGAGGGCAATGGAGGCCATTGCCTGCCCTTTCGAAACAGTGCTTGTATACACATGTACCTACATGTCTATATTCAAAATCTATAATGAAATTATTTAATGATATAGAAACATGAGTTATTTTCCTGGTTGCTTACTCTAGGGTGTGTGACACCCATTGGCTAATCTGAGCTAAACAATTTCTGACCGTGTTACTCATTGAACAGCTTACTGTTATCCTGTTTAGCACGGAGGGAAGAAGGATTTGGAGAGACATACAAATCTGGATATTTTAAAAATACTTTTTCTTAGAGGAAATATGTTTCTGCAGAAAGTGAGAGATAAGTCAGAATAATGAAGCACAATATCATTCTCAAGTAGCTTTTTAGCCAAAGAGAGGAATTACACACTTTCTGAGAGCCTGCAGTTTGGTACTGCAGTTGTGTAGAGGGTAGCAATGAAAAATGATCTTCTATCACTTAATTTCTTAGGAATAGCTCTTTCTGCTGGTTTTGAATGTGTCTTTTTGGCTGTCTATTAATAGTGAATCTCAGCAGATGAGGTTTGCAGGTCAAGATAAAAAAAACCCTTCAAAAACTTACATGTAGACATAGCAGTAGAATGTGCTTGGAAACCCTATGTTCAATAAATACAAATATTTCAGCTAGAGTCTAAGGAACACAGTACAGTAAGCAACAATTTTTTTATTTGATGAACTAAGTCTGCATCCTCCCATCACACTGCTGGATTCACTGCCGTTTTACTAGAAGGAAAATACGCATTGATTTCAAGGGGGTTTGGGTCGATCTGATAGAGTATTGACAAAACTCAGAGATTTCTCATATACCTACAGTATATATTCGTATATTAATCTTACTAACAACCCTTCTACTTCAGTGCTGCAGAGAGCTGCTACAGAAAACAATTCAGCCTGAACCTTAACTTGATTCTAAGAAAGTAAAGATGGAATTGTTATAGGGCTGTCAGGATCCAGGTCTCTGCAGTAGCTGTGCACAGATACCAAAGACAAATGATTCGCAGGCCTTTGTTTAGATTTCCCCCTGCTTTGTCCAAACCCTTTCTCCCAGACTGGAGAGCTGCCACTGGGGGACACACTGCCATGGAGAGAATATTATCGGGCGAAAGAGCCCACTGGCAGGAAGCCCCTGAGAGAGGAACGAGCGGTATGGCCAGGAGGACAGGAATATGGTAGCGCTGGAGCCACAAACTAAAGCAAAAGTGAATTGGTTTTGGCTGGGCAGCTCCTAGAGCAAGAAAAAGCACACATTTAGCTGCTGCGAGCCCCACAGATTCCTCACAGCAGGACACAAGGCAATCACAAATCTGGCTGGCACTCTGGTTATACAGTGGAGCAAGCCAGCTGGCTGTCTGGGGTGAGAAATTCAGGCACAAGGTAGGAAGGAAGGACAGTGGGAAACTAGGGAACTAGTTCCCAGTTTGGGAAACTAGATGCATTTGGCTCCTGAGTTTTGCTTTAGCTTAGTCAAGTCCACTGCTGCCAAGTGGTACCCAAGTTCACATGCAAAGAGGAAAGGGAGGGTGGGGGGTGGGGGTGGAGGGAAGTGCTAGGAGCAAAAATGAACTGAAAATGGGGAGGAAATATCATTTGAAAAATGCTTTGAGTTTATTGACTTGGGTTTGATTGCCACATGGGGGAGATCTAAGCCCAAACAGTCCTTTCAGAACTGTGTCACACAGGAGGAATCCTTCAGCGGATGCAGGGTGAGGCTCAACACCGTCTTTGTGGCTGGTGGGACAGCTGGATGATTGCATCAAATCATACTGCCAGGTGACACGTGAAGACCTGGTGACGTTCCTGGAAAAAAGCAATTAACAGCTGATGAAAAGCAGAACTCTACCCTTTAATCCTTCTGACACACTTTAAACTTTCCCCGTTATGGTGCTTTCCCTCTAAAATGTGCATACTAGCTGTGGGAAACAAAAACACATACAAATATATCACCATGGGTTAGATGTCCAAAGCTTTCAAAGATACTGTGGATTCTGTAAAAAAGCCAAATTCTTCCTCAGGCGGGTAGTTGGACACAGGTTTTGTAGCTTTATTAAATGGCAGCAAATTAACATCACTGCAAAGTTAGCTTGCATAAAATTTGTTCTCTCCACAATTATTATTTCTTTAAATATAAAAAGCAGAATTGCTAAAAAGCTTCCAAGATAATATAGTCCAATCTATCCATTTTGTGCCATGCTAAAGTGATCCAGAGGAAACAAATTGTGCATCCATCAAAGCATAGTCAGTTAGGATTAAAAAACAGACTTGCCCACATCTTTATGTAAAATAGTGAAGTACCTCATGAAGCAGCTGATAAGATTGCAGCTATTTGTTGGTGTTCAAGTAGAAATCCCTGACAGTTGAAGAATACAGGCACACTTTTTAAAGTCCCACTGAGTACGAATCAGTTCTATATCCCCACCAACAAGTTGGCTATGCAATTTGTCCTTCATGGCTTCTCATGCACAGCATGCAAGAAGAAATAATTTGTAGTCTAGGATCAGAAGACAAGTCATATGGACTTAAAGCCATTTTTGTGTCCCCCATAGCAGGAAGCCAGCATCTAAAGCTAATATCTAATGGTCTGTGCTTTTGAATCCCTGCCTTTGCTTTTACCTGCAAGGACTAAAGTATTGCCAAAGAGGTTATTTGTGTTGTATTTTCAGTCCAGGCACACTGAGTCTGGATATGTCAGAAAACTCAGGCTGACCTGTGATCTAGTGTGCCAAAATACGTGTACTTGAGCTTTCAGTTAACTGCCCTCCCTAGGTACTTTCAAACCTCTTGAGGTCGACCTAGAGCATATTTCACAGCTGAAGTTCCTCCTGTCCAAACTCACATTAAATCTTCTAGCATCTGCTTTCTGTTTACAAGCAAGAGAAGCTGCAGGTGGGCTTTTTAAGTGCCTTTATTAAAATACATATTTTTGTAAGGTATATATGGTTTAAATGCTTATTTAAATGTTGATTTAATGATATTTTTATATTACCAATAGCATGTTACACTTCACAGACATGTGGTTTAGCTCTAATTAACTTCAGATTTGTACACCACCTGTCAGACAACAGTAGATGATGGGACCCCACACCAGAGCTAGAGAAACATGGACTCAGAGAAGTAGTTGGCTTGTCTAAAAGCACGACAAAATCAGTTTTGGATCTATGACCACAAGCCAGCTTTCCCAAGTCCCACCTGACCAATACTTAATATGCCTGGGCCATGGGAAAGCAATGGTTAGCTGTTAGTTATGGAAGACAGGGGAGCTGATGGGAGCAAATCAACTTTCAGAGACATTCCCATAAAATGTCAACATTCCAGTGACAGGACGCTTGTTCTGTGTGGTGCATGCCAAAACAAGGATCTATGAATCTTCATGAGCTCAGGATAACCGGTTCTGTGTCTAATGACTCTACTCTTATTTCTGCTTAGTTTTCAGGACTTTACTTGTTGTCATTCTTCACTATCCTTGTTGGGCTGGTGCTCTACTCCTCCACTTCCACCTACGTAGCCCAGGATCCTCGGGTGTACAAGCAGTTTCGAAACCCTTCAGGACCTGTTGTAGACCTGCCAGCCACCAGCCAGCTGGAGCCTTCAGTAACATACACCAGCCTGGGGCAGGAGACAGAAGAGGAGCCTCACGTTAGAGTTGCTTAAACCCAGGGCTGTTGATCACCTACTGATGATTCAGTGGAGCTCGTATATCCATTATCTCTGTATTGTACATAGAGAAAGGTATTTACCAGGTGCAGTTACACCAGTGAGCTGCAAGGTAGCAAATAAGGAAAGCTCATAAAAATACAAATTATTTGTTCCAGGGTGTTCATTGCAAGGAGATGCCAGTCCCTCATTTACAATATGAGCAGCATGTTTGCAATACAAACTGCTGTGTATCAATCAGTTAATGTCAAACTACCTGTGAAAGATATTCAATATATAAGCTGAAATTACAAAAAGGTATTCATAGAAGGGTGTTTTTGCACCCACTGAGCGATATTATGCCTAAGCCACACCAGTTGTGGAAAAGCCGCCTTTTTACAGCAAATACACTTGTGCAGTCACTGTTAATTTCTCTCTTAAGATTTGTTTGTTTGCACAAAATAGATGGTAGTGATACCCTGACACATTTTTGCTTGAACCTTGGATTTGGCGAGGGAAAGACAATGAATTCATCTGTGCCATCTGTCTAGTTGCCCTTTCTAGGTAATCTGTTCCATGAATCCAGAGGAGGGACAACTTACAATTTCCGTCTCTATTCTAGGAATAGGTATAAGGCGAGCATTTTAGCCTTTCTATATTTGCAGAAGTGAAGTACTCAAGCATTGACCTCTCTATGATCCATGGCAGATTTCCTAGCAGCTGAGGTTCTGCATCAGGTGACAGGGAGTTAGTTTCTCTGTAGTCGTGACTTAACGTGGATTTCTCACTTTTTAAATTTTAATCTGTAAAAAGAAAACCACATTTTCTAGTTTCCTATGTGTTGTACCTCTCCATGGTAAGATGACATAGCATGTGGATCAGAGCACTTATTTTAGATACCCAGTGCATCCAGGGCGCCTTCTGCTGTTCCAGTTTGCTTAGTCTCCTGTGGTTCATTATTCTAACAATAGTGATTTAGAAATGTGTCAGTTTTTCACCAAAACCCACAAATTGTAAAAATCAGGAAGAGTAAGTGAGGAATTCATGAGCAGAAAGACTGGACCATCTGCTAATGTTGCTGCAGTAGCATGAAGGCATTCATACTGGCAGGGTGCAGCCAATTATTTTTTATTAACTACAAAACTAGCAGAAGAATTCAGCAGTTTTCTTACATTCCTGGGGACATGTGAAAATGGTATGGTTGTGCTCCTCAACTGTACTTCTGCTCCAGGAGCCTTATCAGAATGGGGAAAATCTTAGTCACCACCATGAAAAAAAACATTGCTGCCTGTATGTTTGCTCTTCTGAGAGCCCAATAAAAGGAAATCATTATTTCAAAATCCATCATCCATTTTTAATTCAAAATTAAGGAAGGACAGATGGTCTTACATTCAGCAGATAGGAGAGGGATCCAGGAAGGCTTGGCTTTATTCACAGATCTGCACTATCTCTGCATGATCTTGGGCATGACTTACCTTCTGTGTGGCTGAGTTTCCCAATCTGTATATATGGGAATAATGATATTTTACCTACCTCACAGGGGTGCCATGGGACCACATTATTTTAAAATGCTTCAGGATCTTCAGAAAGAAGGAGATTAAGAAGTACACAATAGTGCTGTAAAAGTGTGTATGCATTCATTGTGTTTGAAAATGGAGTTTACAGCAGGATTGATGAATATTTTGCTTGTGGGCATAGAATATGAATTTGATTTGAATGTTATTCTGCTGAAGAAGTCTGTCTCAAGTGAAAATGTAGGGCTTCATGTCTGAAAAATACAACTTGCCTATTTCTATTTAAATAAGAAAAAAAAAAGTCTACACCCTGGATTTTCAAAAGGCCACACAGTTCAACCAAGCAGGATGAATTTCTGCTGAGGTAACATTCATCTTTTATAGTCCTGTTCTGCTTTAATATAGAAGGGACTTCCCTAAAGCAGACTGGGAGAAGTATGTATGCATAATATATATGAAGTGGCAAATGCCAAAATGCTATTAAACAGCAAAAGTATGTTGTATCTTATTCTTGGTGTGGAGGAGGAGGAGAGGCGATTTCTGTCCCACCATGTTGAGGCTGTCTGCCACGATCCTGCTGCAGCTGAGGGAAGGGTCTGCAGTATTGCCAAACCATGCCCAAAACTGGCCCAAAGCCTTCCACTAAGATGGCTTGGTTTTAAACTCATAACAAACGTATGATTTTTTTCCCCTGCCTTCTGTTTGTTTAATTTTTTTAGCACTCATGTTTCCAAGCTTTTTCTCTTAAGCCATTGAGGATTAAAAAAAAAAAGAAAAGATTCCCACAGAGAAACAGAGTCCATATTCTGGAGATATTACAGAGAGTCTAAATCCTATGGGATTCAATAAAATTAAAAAAAAACCCCACCCTACACGAAAGATTACCTGATACTTCAGGGTAAGGTGTGCGGGGTGGAAGTCCAGGTAGGAAGTGCATGGTCAGGTGAAGCTCTCATGCACAGAGGCCAGCAAGCATCCTCGGGTCAAGCCCTGGGAGGGCTTCGACTTGAGGTGGGTTTCGTACCTTGCCCAGGAGCAGGGGCTCTGGTTACAACCACCATGGCTCCCTCAGGTACACAGAGGCACACTGGTGGGTACCTGTCATCTCAAGTCTTTTTTGCTACCTTTTATACCAATTAAATACCTTTCTCTGAACATTAGTCCCCGTGTTGGTCTGAGAACCTTGAGGATTGCGTGTGTGTGTGTTTGTTTCATGTTTACAATTCCTTCCTCTTGCATAATTGTTTCAGTTAATTTCATTATTAGTATTTATTTTTAAGCCAAATGTTCGTAGTACTTCCACCTCCCCCTCCTCATTTTTCTGACACTAACTTGTAGATGTTTGTTAGAGTCTTCTCAGAAACAGCTGGGCAGGTGGCATCTCCCGGCCGGGTCACTGGGCTGGGGGTTTCTACTTACAAGGGTTTACGATCCATGGGTGGCTGAGAGGTGCCATCCGAAGCAATTTTTATAGGCTGTTTTAAAAGGCTGTGTTGTATGGAAATAAGTTATGACTGTTTCGGTGTACGCCCTAGGCCCAGCCACCATCCCCTGTGTTACCTGCACAGGAGGAGTTTGATGTACAAAGTGAGGCTGCTTCACTGTGTCTCCCGTTAAACAAGGTGGATACCTGGATTAGCACCAGTGTGCTAGCGCTGGGTGGACCTCCAAGGAAAACAGTAGTATAGCTTTACAAGTAACTGTGTTGACTGAAAAACTGAGGTCTAGTAAAAAGGAAAACATTACTTCTACCTGCTTGTTTTCTGCAGTTCGAGACCTCAGTACGCACCAGCAAAGGTTCAGCTATCTAACCGGCAGCTACTCTCCATGTTGCGTAGGACGTCTCTAGCTCTGTATAGCTCCTTGCCTGAACAAACTGAAACGCTGTTATACTGCCGGCCCTGAGCAGCCCTTAGCAAGACTGATGTAATTTTCTGCTACTGGATGAAAACCTTCACTGGGAGACAGACCTTGTCTTTGTTCCAGCTATAAACTTTCAAAACACACAATGATAGACCAAGCAATTGAAAATTTTGCACCACTGTGTCATAAGAAGAAGTTTCAATGTATAGTGTAGAGATTGCTAACTTGTGCTATTAACATTTTGACAAGCGTGTAGTATTGTTTTCTTTCCTTTTTTTTTAAAACCATTTAGTATTCCTGAGCTAGCTACAAATATAAATTTTACCCCATGGGTAGGATTTTATTGTTAAATGCCATAATAAAGCACACTAATCTTGACACCGCAGATGAAAATACAAACCAAAACCAAAACCAAACAAACAAAATCCCAACCCCAAGTCCTGCATCGAAAAGCTGAACAAACCTTTCTCCATTTTGATATTTGCATGCTCCTATATGGACTGGCTGTGGCAATGTAATGCCTGTATAATGTTTTCAAATAAAAAAAATAAATGCTTTATGAAAGCAGGGTTATTAGTTTCCTTGCCTGTTTCCTTTCTGCTTTCTTAGCCTAAAATGATTTTCCTAAAATATAAACCTTGACTGCAGGGCATAATGTTTTGCTGTGCTGAGGACTTCTTTCCCTTGTGAGGTGGTTAATCTACAACTCCTTCCAAGGTGTCTCCTTCTCTGGAGATATTCAAAACCCACCTGGACACCATCCTGTGCAACCTGCTCTGGGTGATCCTGCTCTAGCAGGGGGGTTGGACTAGATGATCTCTAGAGGTCCCTTCCAACCCCTACCACTCTGTGAATCTGTGACTCTGTGTCTAAGCATAGCTGCCATTAGGCACCCTCAGGTATCTTGCCTGGCCCCCAGGTGCTGCTCCAGAAGGATGAGGGGTCTCCTGTGCACCTTCTATCTTAACCTGCCATTCCCCTATGGCTACCTCAGGTATCCTGATATTCAGTGCCCTCATTTGGACACAAAACCACTCCCCCACTGCCTTCCTGAAATGATTAATCACACTAGAATTAATCTGGAGCAGTGCACGTGCATGATGTTGAAGGGCTTCTCTGGCAGAGGTTACTGAGTGTCTGCAGCTGCCTTGCCCAGCCCTCCCTGGAGAGTCCTGAAACAGGAAAAGAAAGGATGGAGACAAAAATCAGTGTCAGGAGGAGCAGAATTGGGGAAAGAAAGAAAAGGAGGCACTGGCTTGTTTAAAGTTCACAAGGGAAGAAAGGAAAGGATGATCCCAAGAGTGTGAGAGCAAGGGATTTTGTGGACATGCATTGACCTCTAAAAGTGTTCGTCAACATACGCATCTGTCCATCTCTCTTTGCCTGATGTCTCTGCAGGAAACTTTGCATCAGTATTTCTCACATACTTCATTGCTGAGAGTAAAAAAGGGAATGGAGACCAGTGAGCTCATTTCCAGCCTGTCCCTGCACCGTAACTGCATGGAGCCCCAGACGTTCCAAAGCCAGCAGTGCTGCACCGATGTGCTGGCTTATGCCTGATTTTCCAGTGTGAATGTTTCCTAAGTTATCAAGTTGATTTGTATTTTCCTCCAAATCTGCTCAAGAGTCTCTCTGGCATTACAAAAATCTCCTTTTATTGTCTGGCTAGAATTCAGCCTGGGTTCTTGAGTCATATGAGTTGTAATTGCTTGGAATTACTCTAAAAATAGATCATAAATAGGCATTAATGGATCTTTCTGTCCTTCAATCAAACATGTTTCAACACTGAAGGATACTCAATCAGCTTAAACTTACCAGTCCCCCTTTGTTTTCCTTTATTTATTTAGAACTAGGTCTCTAAAATATTGCAAATCCAAAGCTGAATGCGTAACAGCAATATGCATACAAATAAGGAAGCAATACTTTTTACAGTTATAAATGCTCTTTTGTTAAGTCTGCTCCACAATTTAAGACAAAAGATATGCCAAACCTTTGCAAAAGGGAACACTTCTGCTTGTGCAGCCATAGACCTGTTCCCATGGTAATTGTGAAGTGGGTACCCATGTGAACAACACAGCAGTGACGATGACAGTGGGGTAAAAGCATTGGCCATGTCATCCTCCTCCTGCAACTTAAAGTGCAGGGTCAGGCACTGTGGTACTTATTAATAAAAACCCCTGCTATATGGAGGATGCTCATTCTATAGGGCTGGGATCACTAGTCAGTGATTAGTCACAGACTGGCTGAGAGCCACCAACATGAAACAAAACCCTACGAATTGACCAGAAAAAGCCAGTTGTAACCCTCAGACATTGTAACTTGCATTGCAATTGGTATTTCAGTCTCAGTAAAAGGCCCACAATGTTTCTTCAGGCCATGTTGCTGGCTGGGTGGCATGGAGCAGCCCCCATAGCCTTGGAAAACACCATGGGTGGCTCATGGTCCCATGAGGTCACTCTGCTGGATGCGGGGAGGAACCGCTGTGCTGCCTCTCACTGGCATCTCCCTCGGCAAGGAGCAGCCTCCACTACCACTGCTACTGTACAGCAACCACACAGAGGAAAAAAATTTGGCTCAAAGTAAATCATGAAGCTCAAAGTGGAAAGTCAGCACTCTGTGCAGTCCTTTCTGTTGTAAAAGCATAAATTTGCTATTATTTGGGGGCATTTTTTTTCTTATCCTAGAAGTTCCATTTTTAATTGAAAATGATGCACTGAGTTCCTCTGGTATTCATGAGATCAGAATTTGCACCTTTATAGAATCATTTAGAATCATAGAATCATTTAGGTTGGAAAAGACCTTTAAGATCATAGAATCATAGAATCACAGAATGGTTTGGGTTGGAAGGGACCTCAAAGATCATCTAATTCTAATCCCCCTGCCATGGGCAGGGACACCCTCCACTAGACCATGGTGCCCAATCGAGTCCAACCGTATGGATAGTCTAATGTTGCAAAATCTCTTTAACAAATACAGATATTGTCAATCCTATATTCTATACAAATATTTGCAAATTGAGACTGAGTGAATCTGATTTTATTCTACTTAGATTCTAATTTATAACCTTGAGCTATAGTTGACTTCTTTGTGACTCCTGATTATGTACATTGCCCTCAGGCAATTGCCTAGTGTTACCCTGATCTTAATAATGCATTATTAATTCACTACTGCCAAATACATTATTTATACTAACTATTGCATTTTATTCCCTACGTCTTGATAGCAGTGGGCTCATCCGATTTTAATGTAACTGCAAAGCTCTCAGCATGAAATTTTCCCCTCCTTCCCATGTGAAATATGTACATGCTTGTCAAGAGCAAAGTATTGGCTTTACCATGGATAAATAAAGGAATTTTTTTATTCAAGACCTTACCAAAGCAGAGATACATAATGAACATATGCTGAGTTTATATGATCATTGAGCACTGAAAATGCTCAGAGATTCGAGTACAACGCTTAGAGACACTTTGCCTACAGAACAGTGACTCTGATAGTTGGTAGGCTTGGGTTTTTACAGGTGCAGAATGCCTGCAAGCCCACGGATCAACATTATGCATATTTACCTTCACACTGCCTATAGTGGCCAGCATCACAGAAGCCTGGCTTTTTGCCAGATCCATAGCAAACTAGCAATCAATGTTTGCATATTCTTAAAATGACTACTTGCCTAAATGAAAATCCTAAGTGAGAAGGGGGAAGGGAATGGACTAATCACAACAATAATCTGAACAGTCTCTTCACATGACTCCCTGTGAGCTTTGGCTTGCATTATCTAATGTAGTTTGTGGCATTAAACAGATTTTCAGATGCTAAATAGGTCACACATGTATGCAACCACTGGCGTGGATTTCATACGTCTTTATGTCCCCATACTTCCTCTGTGAGCCTACCTTTTAATTAAAGACAGAGTACCCACTAAACAGGATGACAACTTTATTCATTTAAAACTGTTACAGTTCAGATCTTCCATACTTCAGCCTCCATTTAGCAGGATTCGTTTAACAACCAGGTTGATGAAGAACGTTAGCGCTGCAGGACCTGCTTTGACATTGCATCCTCGGAGCACACCACCTCCTGTGGCAGGGCATACTGCTAAAGTGCAAGTGGGCTGCACTGGCCAGCAAAGCATTTGAAAAACCTCAAAATTTTAGTCTTTATTTTAGTCTTGAGCTTTAATACAACATACAACAAAAGGAAACAGGGTTTTTAAGTGAAACAGCTATGTGTTGGAAGAAAAGAAGAGGACACCACCTAGCTCCCTAGTACCCGTGTTCTGTTACCCAATTTGCCTGACGGTCTTTTTCCCCAGTCACCATCCACCAGTCTCCACATGGCAACTGCTCAGCTCATCCTCTCTGCCATTTTGCTCTAAGTTTGTCACACTACCTTCTGAATCTGTGACCTAAATGAATTTGTTCACATCTTCAAGTCCCTTAGCAGTCCTCCCTCTCCCTCCCAGGCTGCCCCTGTTGTGTGGGTCCTCTGCCTGCTTGCTGACCTCTCAGACAAATATCTTACTGCTTTGTTGCTTGTGTAGTCCAGCAAAATGGGCTTCTGGCCTCACCATGGGGGCAAATGGTCACAGAATATTTGAACAGGAGCTTCTTTCAGTATCTGTATGAATGTCAGAATCCAGCCCTACTCCATTGCAACTGGAAATACTAAAAAAAACCCAACAACAAAAGAAAATAAAATTTTCCCCCAGCACAATTCTACTATATGATATTCAGCCAATGGCATACCAATATAGTATGCAACCAGTCATAAGAGATTCAAAAAAACCAAGTCTGAGAAAATGTGCTTTTGTCTGCCATTTGACTTAAAGAGAAGGTGAAAACTCTTACTTGCTAAATCTGTCTCTGACTTTGAAATTGAGGAGTAGATGGTGGAGGATGAGCTACAGGTATAAAAAAAAGAAGTCTGGCAAAATATGTTTTGCCCACAAGTTTTCCAAGTTTTGCCCACACATGACACCAAGACACCTTTTCCACATCAGTGTTTGAGACTTAGAGCAAAATGCAGAGACAAAGCCCAAAAAAAGGCTTTGGCAACTCAAGTGACTTTCAGTCACATGAAATTCAGTCCTGCACCTTGCTCACATGGTAGGCATTCAAGGCCAGGTCCAGACTCCTGCAGCCTCCTGTGATGGTGAGGGAGAAGGTTCGCAGTTGTGAAAGGGAAAGACAGGGCAGTGGGGAAGAGAGAAATGTAGTGATTATGGGCAGAGAGAGAGGTAGTCTCTTGGGATGGAAAAGTGTTGGAGAATGAATATGAATTTTAAAGGAGAAAAAGACTGGAGGCGAAGGGGCTACGGCCTGGGGAGATATTTAGGAGGCTGGAGAGGGGTGGGAGAGGTGTTCATCACCCTGCCTGCTACCCAAACACTGCAAAATCCAAGTCTCTAGCTCTCTCCTGACCAGCAGCTGGTGTAGGGAAACATGGTCTGCCCTCATCTTCTTGAGAGGAGCATCTGCCCTTTGCTGCAGGTAGCCATCTGTGATTTTTCTCTTGTTTTTATAAAGCAACAGGTCTTCTCCACACCGCAATGTCATTTCTGTTAACTTGCACTAACACTAGAAAGTAGAGACTTGTACTCTAAGCTGTTCCCACCAACTTCTAATGGTGCTCTGGTATCGCCTGCCTTCCCACACAGCAGTGCTTTGTCTGGGGGCTCCCACCTGCATACCTCCCTCTGAAATCACGGGGGGAATAAAAAAGAGCTGTGTTTGTAGGTGGTCCCCTTTAGAAGCTGTATCTTGCACTGTTTGTGTTGGATCTGCGTGTACCCAAAACAAAACACTGTGAAAGCTAACGAACAACTCCTCCCAGATATTCAAGACAGAAGAAAATTTCCTCAAACAACAATGCTAATATGGAAAGGGACTTTGTTCTTGTTGTCAGACAAGATATTCATGTTGCCTTGCTTGTGGAGGGTTGGGGGTTTTTTTTCATACCAATGGCCCCCACCCCAAACTGACTTTTAAAAATATGAATCACAAGGGAAAATTGTTGCTGTGTTGAACATTCGTATTCTGGGGAAATGATATCTCTGTGAATGTGAGAGATGGTCAGTATGTCTGAGCAGAGGGAAAATAACCCACCCTAGTTTGTTTTTCTGTATTTTACAGTGTTGATACTGGCTGTCTTCTGACTGCTCTTTGCAAAAGCTGAATGGCAATTAGTAAGTGTATTTAAGGCTTCGCAAGAGAAGTGCCTGGAGTTTGCCACTGACACTTTAATGTAATGAGAAGTACCAGGCACTTTCTGTTTGTTATTTCAAAATATTTTGTTTGGAAGAATTTTAAGACTTATAAAATAACTCAATCTTGTTATATCAACATTTCTGGACAAAAGCAACTCCCAGATCTTACGTTCAACGTTTCCTCTCCTGCTTGCTTTGTACTTGGCTTGAAACAGACTTAGGAAAAAAAAGGTGTCACTTCTTTCACTGCATGTTCTGCAGGAAGGAGAAAAGATAAGCGGAGAGAAATAAAGGGAGAAAAACTGTGGACTTCTCGTGTGACGGTTTCACCTCTGTAACTCTGGGTTCATAAAGTAGTAAAGCCACAATTGCTGTGGGCTTTTCCTCTCCCCAGACCTAGCGATGTGCTGGAGTCTTTCATAACAGAGCTTAAGGGGTCCATTTTGATACATAGATTCAATAAAGAGAATAAAGAAAAAAGAGTGAAGCAGCATATATGAGAGCACACTGAACAGAAGCTTATAACTGCTAACCAAGAACTGTTTCAGTCTGTAACTCTCACTAATGCATTTTGAAAAAATAACAGCGCTAAAATGCTTGGGCATCCTGACTTCCATGAAATGAAAGATGTGATACGCAGAAAACGAACTAGTCGGTCACACCATCCTTTGATGAGTGCGGAAGGATTAATCCCAAAATGGAAGCTGTCTGCACAGAACTATCCCCAGATTGCAACAGCACCTGCTGGGGATGAAAGCACATCTTCCATGGGAGCTGCGTTACTCCTGAGGCAATGGCATTTATCCACAGCCCCACAGAACAAACCTTTCTGTAGGGGCCTTCACTTACAGTTGGTGACCCAACTGCAGTCAGTTACTTGGCATTTGCATATGCAAAGGTGCTTTTCATTTTATCAATTTAACATACAAATGTTTGTATTTATATTACCTACATACCAGCAAAAATACTTTTCAGCCTGCTGAGAATATAGCAGGTGATGCTTATTTGCATACTGTAGATATTTGTGCTATCCAGTAGCACTTCAAAAGAAAGAATATTTTCTTTGTTTCCTGTGAAGTCTAAGACTTTGACTTATGTCCTGGTTTCAGCCAGGATAGAGTTAATTTTCTTTCTAGTAGCCAGTGTGGTGCCGTGGCTTGGATTTAGGATGAGAATAATGTTGATAACACACTGATGGTTTTAGTTGTTGCTAGGTGGTTGTAGTGCCTACACCAAGTCAAGGGCTTTTCAGCTTCCCACGCCCTGCCAGGTGCACAAGGAGCTGGGAAAGCACAGCCAGGACAGCTGGCCCAGCTTGGCCAGAGGGATATTCCCTGCCATAGAACGTCATGCTCTGGATAGAACTGGGGAAGCTGGCCGCGAGGTGGGATCGCTGCTTGGAAACAGACTGGGCATTGGATTGTTCTTTTTCCCTTCCACATGTGGTGAGCAATTGCATTTCTGCATCACTTGTTTTGCATATCATTATTATTATTATTATTATTACTATTGTTGTTGTTGTTATTACTGTTAATATTCTCTTCCTTTGTTATCCTATTAAACTGTCTTTATCTCATCCCATGATTTTTTTCCATTCTCCTCCCCATCCCACTGTGGGGAAAGGGGTGAGCAAGCAGCTGTGTGGTGCTTGGTTACAGGCTGGGGTTAAACCACAACAACGTGTCACATGGAGAAACTTGGTATAACTGGACCTGAATGCTTCTATTGTGCTTGCAGACCTATATATAAAAGCTCGTATACAGCAGAGCTCTGTATGCACAGTGTTGCTCCCTGTATCTTGTGGGCGACACTTGTACCATGCCCATTTGGCCTTCGTACTGAGACGAGTGATGAGTGCTAATGTCTGAGAGATGGCAGGGCCAAGTCTTGTTTCTGGGTCTTGCCATCATGATGAATTACAGACACTGCCATGATTTAATATCCAACTTTTCTGTATATTTACATCTCTGCTTGGGATATATTTAATAGTCTTAAACTTTTAAAAGCCCTTAAAGGACAAAATTGGAAATTATAAAAGGAATAAGTATTTGAAATACATTTGTCCTTTTCCCAATTTTATCTGGCATAGCTCTTAAAACTTAAACATGCTGTTGTATTTAAAACTAATGCCATAAGTGCTGAATTGCTCTTACAGAGGTTTCCACATTTATACCTGTTTCTCCAATGATTGTGTGTTGTTCTATGTATTGTATTTAAAATAGGAGTAACCAAATACATTATGCATTTAAGCAGAAAAGAGATCTGCTGCAAATATTCATAGACAGATTATTCTTGAAATGTATTCCTCTCTTGATCTGTCAACTGATGTTTCTCTTTAAATGGGCTTTCTTATTTTAGATGTCACCCGCCCGACTCCATCCCCTGAAGATGCCTTCAGGCATCCGTACACATGGAACACCTACAGAAAGCTATTTAATAACAAACAGCTGCAAATGTTGACCTTTTCTGGAGGTGTGTTGTGCAAACGCTGGTTGGGCAGTAGCTAATCCCCTTGCCTTCTGCCCGGCTGCCAGATGTTGCTGAAGCTTCAGGATGGCTCCTGCCCAGACCTTGGGAAGATCTTTGTGAACACATCTCTGATCTTGCACTTTCTCTCCCCATTTAAGTGGCAATCACCTTGACATCACCCAGCAAGTCTCTTTGGCAACTGCATGTTCTCCTGAGATCTAGAAATTTGTCATTCTTCTGGTTTGTCTCTTCTCAGCTTTACAACTTATCCTCTGAATGCTCTTAACTATGCCCCCTCCAGCTCTCCTCTAAGTCTTGGAGAATTTAATCCCTTGGTTGCTTTCCATCTGCCAGGTGAATGCTAATGACTCCCAAATCTTCCTCTCAAGGTCAGTCTTCTCTGTCCAGACTAAACTGTCTGCTGGTCCCTCTGACATAATTTTGTGGGTGACAGTGTGGCTTAAGCCTTACTCAGTCTCTTCTCACTAGAGCTGCTCATCTCTGTTCTTAATTAGTGTAAACTCTGCAGTCCTGAAGCCGCCACTCTTTTCAATGGATGTGCAGTTTTGTCCTGAAGAAATGCTGCTGCTCCTCTTGGTTTAATTAAAGTAGTTTCTCCTTAAAGGTTGTTCTTTGGGCACAGCACTCAAGAGATCAATTCCACTTCTTTTTTGCTTCTACTGCAGATAAGGAGGGGGAAAAGTAATTAGCACAAGTGTCTCCAGCAGCAGAGGCTCTTCACTGTTTATCGCCGAAGTGGTGTGTATTCAGTTGGCATCAGGCAAGTGGGTGTTCTTCTGGGGTTCTTTTTAAAGGTTTCCTTAGTGCAAGGAAGCTAGTCACTTCTTTCATTTCAAATAGAACAATCCTCTATCAACTGAAATCTTGTAGAAAAGTAATGTAAGAGAAGTCTGTGTAAGACCTTATGGAAAGAGAAGGAGGTACTTTAAGCAACAACTGCCACCAGTCATGCTCAGTGTTTCATGGATTGCGCTCATTCACACTCAGGTACTCACAAGCCATCCAAGATCAGTCATGAGCAACACCAAGAGCTAGGACTTCAGCTTCCAAGTCCTCAACACCTCACAGGAGAGAAAACTCATTTCTGGACAGACTCGACGTGTCTCTTTGGACTCAACAGTTAACCATGGGATGAGCTTTCACCTCTGAACCTTGCTTATCTTGTCTTCTGTTAATCTTAGGCACAGTTACTGTCTGTTGCCATTATTTCCTTGTTTTGGTTATCTTTCTAGCTGTAATTTGACTTCTGGTTGGGTGACGGGGCAGGAGTGACGCATGTAATGTAGCCTTGTCGCCATTATCTTGCTTACATCTAGATGAGAAGACCTGCATCCTGGCGGCAACACATCCCTCTGTGTTTACGAGTCTGGTTGCTGTTCCCCATGTACTCGGTTATCTAGTGCTATATGTTATTGTTTTAACACTTGATCTCGTCAGTTTCTTCTGGTGCGCTAACACACAGGCATCTCCATTCGTATTTAATTCAGGCAAATTTTGGTATTTCTGCTGCAAATATTTCTGTACCTACAATCTGAATGGTGAAGTAGAGCTAAATTTTGCAATTACAATGGTTTATTTCAGTCATTTGGCCTTTTGCTGGTATATGAATATCTAATACCACAGAACATAAACCAGACATACAGGCTTCCAGTTCTATTTCAGTTTTTACCTGCCTGGCTTATACTTTCCCTGTTATGAGGGCCTATAAAAAAATTTGGCAGATAAAGATGGCAACACGAACCTGAAACAAGCCACTACAGCCAAGAAACTTAAAATGCTGGAAGTTATTTCTTGAGTATAAATGATTCTAACATCTTTTTCATAATTTTCCAATGCAACTACTTTTTTTCCTGAAGTATAAAAGCAAAGAGACACTTATGTGTGTTTTTTTGTACTAGTAGATAGCTAATTTGGAGAATGAAGTGATTAGTATACCTTGGCGTCAGGTCAGCTGCGATTGTGTGTATGAAGCAGGTGCTCAGCACTGACTGAGTCCCCTGGAGTCTCCCTGGGGAAGAGGACCGTAGTCTTACTGCTGAGCAGGGGGTGGATTCCCTGGGAGCAGCTTTTTTGGCTCTTTAAAAGCTGATATTGTTTCAAATAGGTAAAGTAATTCCCATCAAAAAGATATATGTATACCATAGGTGTTCTTGTGTGGAGAAAGAGGGAGATGTTCATCAGACAGCGTCCTGTCCTGTGTACATTACCTCCCTGTTCCCTCCAATGAAATCAGTCTGGTTCTGACACTATTTTCCACAATAAACAAATAATCTAAACACAGCTTTGGGTAGAAAAGATGTATACTGGGTGTCTCTCCAACTTAACTTTCTTAAGCTGTCCTTTTGCAAGTTGCCAATACAGTCTTTCCCTCAACCCCAAAACTTTTATTATTGTTCTACAGATAGGAAAAGCAGTAATTAAAAGACCATTTAAAGCCCTCATTCCCGTGTGTCTTAGTTCTAAACCTTCCAAGATCTATAGGAAGGTTTAGAACCTTATACAAGTTTTAAGGCCTGATTTTTTTTTTTTTCATTATCTTGTACTAAAATGTAAACCTGAACTTCCAGTTATTAACACAAGCCCAAAAGTTCAGTGAAGCATTAAGAGCATAGGCAGTTAAGGTCTCTTTCATCACAAGTTCTTTTCACCTTTGCTTCACCCCATCAATTTAGAGCATTCTCTGCTCCTATCTACTAGACTGTTTTTTGGCTTACAAATGAAAAAAAAACTTACCATGATCACTGCTTTTGGAGTCCTTGTATGTAAGAACTGGACTCTAATCCCAACAACAATAAAACATCTTTATTTTAGACTCTAATACTTTAAAACAAAAGTCATTAATCCAAGTCATCTCCCCAAGCTTACCTCTCTCCCCAGAACTCACTACTGCTCTATCTGCTTGGGGAAAAAAAAAAAAAGGAGAAAGAGAGAGAATTTGCCATCATGTGGTCTGCTACCACAGTTCAGTTATTGTTTGTCTATTGTCTACACAGCATTTGAGTTTATAAATTTCTTGCACCATCGAAAACACTTTTCCTGCTCTTGGTACAGAAAGGAATTGGCAATAGCTTTCAGTTCCCTTACTTTAATATCTGTTCATCCCCATATTGGGAATACATGTAGTTCAAGGGCACTGTTGTGGGTTAATAAAAGCATTCTGTAAAATTCTGTATATCATCTGTTCAGCCTGAAACACGTTCAAATTACCTGTGGATGAAAGACAGGCATGTGAGGTTTAAATCTGACTTTGTGTTTACTTCTAGTTGATTACCACACAGTGTCTGTTCTTCACCATGGGATCAAATGATGGCTTTGCATCTGTTTTCTTTTTGTTGTTGTTGGCTATTTTTGTTTTGACGTCAAAATTATATGTAATAGTGAATATATGAAAATAATAGTGAAAACACTATTCTGTCAAAATAGTTAACATAGGGTTACAATGGGGGATTACAAATTCCAACATGATATGCTTAATTGTAATAGAGAAATGATTGTGCTGAATCTGAAGTTTCCTTTCTCCATGGAGATTACATTGCTGTGTAGATTTTCAGTTTTTCTAATGTTTAGGTTATTAGAACATTGTGGCCTGCAGTGAAAACTCAGACTGCAATTGAATTTCAGGATTTAACTTTTCATTTGCAATTATTCATACAGAGGATTTATTCCTTAAGAAGTTCATGAATGAATGGCTTAGTGCCCTATAGATATGACTAGGTTTAATAGATATGCAATAGAAAATTGAAATACTTATGTGCAGAATATATTCTTAGTGAAATAAATAACTAGAGCCTTTCTGACAATTGACGTTTATATGCGAGTCAACAAAAATGATTTTTCTAACTGATTTTAAATGTTAAATATGTAAGAAAACCTCAGACATGCACAGCAACTCTTGAAAATATGGCTTCTTGCATTTATATGCAATGCAATATCTAGCATCTGACTTTTGGTTCTCATGGGATAAGGCAAGATCTTCAATCACGCAAGGATATGCAGTAGCCCACTATATGGATGCATGCCCAACGTGTACACTTCAAATGCCACGCAACTGTTTATGAAGGGGCAGAGACAATAGGAGGGGAGAAGTGAGAATAAAAATGCATGCTGTGAAAAAAGAGGAGATTAGAGAGAAGAAGAAATGGAAGGTGGAAGGAGGTTACGTCTGACCTGGGAGCCAGAAGTGCTTTGGTTGCAGGTATGCCCTACCTACACATCTACTCCACACTGATGCAAGGTCTGGGTTGCACCAGTCTTCAGTGGCTGTGGTTTCCACATACAGTGCTCCAACAGGTGCCCAGTCAGGAGGAACGGGGTCCCCAAAACACAGCACAACGTGCCCCTGTAAGGCAGAGAAAGAGCTGAACGTAACACAGAAGGCAGAAGTAGTGGCTACGTGCATACCGCTGTTAGCAAGAGGGCTCTGATGTGTGCTCTGGGAATGGTGGCAGTAGCTAGGACATCACATCTGTTACCTAAACTGTTCAAAGTAATTCTTGCCAAATGGTTGCGCTCTTTTTCTTTTAATTAACGATGCTTGTGATTTGCTGAAAAGCTCAATGACTGACGCATAGGAATGAGGTGTTGCTGGAGCTGTCTGCTTGGCTTTATTAAATAAAGATTAATTTATCCTATGTGTATAGAGTACATTGCAGGGTTATGTGAGGCTTTGGTCCTGAGTTAGAGTTTTTGACACTCTCCTTAGATAACAATTTGTCATAGCCATTAGTGTCACAGTTCTGCACTGCATATTCAGGACAATTGATCAACTGTCTTTTGCTGCTGCTCTCACAGGATCTCTTAAGTTGAGAGTTGAACTGCTACTTGCAATCTCATATTACATGCATAATGAAGCATGTAAGACCACTGGAAACCTTTGGCACATTCCTCATGTTTGCCTTTTATCTTCTTTTCCAGTACACACCCTTCAGTTTTCAGGTTTATTTAATTTCACTCCACAATAACAACTACATCTTTCAGAGAGTAAAAATTTGCTGTTCAATTTCAGATTGTGAGAAAAATTGGGCAGGGGGGGAAGAAAAACAGTTATTCTCTCCGAGAAAAATTTACCTTGATAAAAAATAATAATAATTAAAAAAATCTCTTAAAGATATTTAGCTTCCTCAGATGTGTGCTGCATTGTGTGATTAAGCAGAGTTCAGCCAGGGCTAGGTTATGTACAGCTGCACCAAGACAAGGTCTAATCTCTGACTTGGCTCTGGCAAATTTGAGTAATTGCAGGAAGGGTAAGAAGTCTTGAGGGACTATCAGGAATGTCTGAAACATGGAAGGATTGCTTTTGGGGGAAAAAAAAAAAAAAAAAGGCTTTATACAAGTAGGTAAAAATAACATTACTGGTCCATAGCTGTGAGTTTTCCTGACCATCTGAAAGGCTTGACTCTCAAAGTGGGGGGAGATATACTGAAATCAATGGCATTAAATTAATTAACAAAAAATTTACCCTGCAGGTAAATTTGTAATTATTACCTATCAAATTAGAATTGTTTCCTGTGTTGGGTCTGGCTGAGATGGAGTTAATTTTCCCCATGGCATCCCTCACGGTGCTGTGCTGTGTATTGGTAGCCAGCAAGGTGCTGATAACACACCGGTCCTGTGGCTACTGCTGAGTGGCGCCGGCACACATCAAAGCTGCCTCGCCAACATTTCTCCCCAGGTCTTGGGAGGAGACACAGCCAGGACAGCTGACCCAAAGTGACCACAGGAATATTCCATACCATATGACATCTGCTCAGCAATAAAAGCTGAGAGAAAAGAGGGGGGTGGGAGGGGCATTCCTTATTTACAATATTTGTCTTCCAGAGCAACCACTACACCTACTGAAGCCCTGCTTCCTGGGAAGTGGCCAGACATTGCCTGCTGCTGAGAAGTAGAGAACAAATCTTTTGGTTTTCCTTTGCTTCCACACACAACCTTTTGTGTCTGCTTTTTTAAACTGCCTTTATCTTTACCCACAAGGTTTTTTCCATCTTATTTTCTCCCCTCCTGTCCTGCTGAGGAGGGGAATGATAGAGTGGCTTGGTGGACACATGGCGTCCAGCCAAGGTCAACCCACTATATTCCCTAAAATATGATGAAAAAGCAACATTGCTTAAGGTGTTTAAAGCAATGTAAGAAAAACCATCAAGAATAGAAGTTGAAAGAAAAGAAGGGATGAGAAAATCTCTTTGATTAGGCCACCCTATCAATAAGCTACCATGTGCTTGCTGTCTCTGATTTCCAAAAGTGGTATTGGGCAGTAATTACATATTTGTTAGACAGGAATCAGTTCTTCCTATACTAACTAAGGCAGTATAAAATGATCAGAGGCTTTGGAAAACTTCCTTATTCTGCTAACAAAAAGCACCCTTTATGACTTACAGTTAAATTGATATGAGGTGTTTAGATTGGCTTTATTGAAGTGGTATTTCTTGGGGCCCAATTGAACCAGTCCCTAAAGTCTCAGATGGTTTCCACAATGGAGATGTGTGCCCTCTGTTTAACTACATCTCCAGGGCTGACTGGCTGAAAATTTCATAGTGTCCTGGTTTCGGCAGGGAAAGTTAATTTTCTTTTTAGCAGTTGGTATAGTGTTGTATTTTGGATTTAGGATGAGAATAATGTTGATAACACACTCATGTTCTTAATTGTTGCCAAGCAGTCAAGGACTTTTCAGCTTCTCATACTGCCCTGCTAATGAGAAGGTGGGGGATGCCCAAGAAGCTGGGAGAGCACAGCCAGGACAGCTGACCCAAACTGGCCAAAGGGATATTCCATGCCATATGATGTCATGCTCTGTATATAACTGGGGGGAGGCAGATCAGCTCAGGGTCTTGCAGAGCATTGACTTAGGGTGGTGAGAAATTGTGCTGTTCATCATTTGGTTTGTATCACCATCATCATCATCATCATCATCTTTTTGTTTGTTTGTTTTGTCCTATTAAATTTATCTCAATCCATGAGTTTTTCCTTTTCCATCTTCATTTCTCTCCTCCATCTCACTGGGAGGGGGGAGTGAGCAAACGGCTGTATGGTTGTTTTAGCTGCCTGCCACGTTAAACCACAACACATAGTTACTCATTTTCTGGTTTAGATTCGAGTTAGGGTTATTGCATTCATGTCAAATGAAAATTATAGCTGCTAATCACATTATGTTCTGTGTTGTTTATCCCAAGATTACAGCTGTCAAAATACATATTACAATATTAGATTTTGAAGAAGCTGTATCTAACAGTTGTGTTATATATTAGCAAATGATAAACAGCTCAGATTTTTACTCCCTTGTTGGGGAAGCCTCTTCTGGCACAACTGCAAAACCTCATTAGAAGTCAGCAGTGAGTTGTGATTTTCAGATTATGTGCATGATGTTCAGCATATATCATATTCTAATACAGTGTTTGCCTTCCCATACTAGTAACACCACATCACTCTTGTCTGAGTTTTACCAAATTGGAAAATTCCTGCAGTTTACTTGGGTTAATTATTGCCAAAAAGAAAAAGATTGTACCATTTAGACCCTAATGAGCATCTTTTCAACATGTAGCTGCTTCTGGAGCTACACACCTGAGTCCCTTCATTCCAGACTCTTTGTACCATGTCTCTTTAGAAATAAGCCAACGGCTGATCCAATGGGACTAAAAACCTAAGTATCCTACTTGTACTGGAAAGGTGTCTTTTGGGGTAAAGTGTTTTTCAGTGTAAGTAACCAAACTGATCTTGAGTACATAAAGTACTTCCTTTGCCTTCTTGACTGTACAGCCAGTGTTCAAATGAGAGTGTGCAATTTATGAGCTTAATATGATGTACCTCAGTTTCTTGGAAACAGCTTTGAGATGAAAGAGCTCACTACATCTGTTTACACTCTGCAGTTGTTACCAATATGGTATGATTCTATCATAGGCTTTTCAAAGGCTGCATACAGAAGATTTGGGAGGGGGAAGACAAAAAAAACCCCAAACAAACCCAAAATAAACAAAAAGCTGTAGATGACCCCACTGGAGTCAGCATAGCTTATCTCCCTTTGACCTTGTGGAGAAAATGCAACTTCTCTACCTCCCTTTCAACAGTTGTAGATTCAGTCTTTCACCCAATATGTTTTATTTTGGAGAACTTCCATAAAATCCTCCTCGCCAAAATGTCAAAGGAACCAGTGAAAGGTGAGCAGTGAGTCAATGCGTTCCAAAGCAACTCAGCTGCTGCATAACAGCAAAACCCAGCACTGATTGCACTCAGCTTCCCATATTGTGTGGATGTCAGAAAAGATAATGAGGAAACCAGTCGGGGGGAAATTACTGTCGCTCATCCTAGAGATGGGAGAGTTGTTTACTTGTTTGCTTTTTAATCTATGAATGGATAGGGTTTTTTTTCGTGACAGCACTATTCACTATTAGGGGACCTGGCTTGGATGTTGAGAAAGGTGTTGGCTTTATTTAAGATTACTGGGAATTTAGAAATCAAAGAAGCCCTTTAAATTTTGGGGAATGAGATCATCAAGCAACTTTTCTAGTGGGGTGTTGCTATTTTAAAAAGATTCTAATATATTTCCTGTATTTAGTAATTACCAGAGAATTTTTAAATAGGGAAGAGAAGTAGTATCAACTACATTATTTTTTGCGAGTACTGTTGGGGAGAAAAGGATCCCTCTTATTTCCTGAACCACTGTGAGGCACCAGCAGAAAGCCACTGTAACACGTAAAATCTACTGAGGCTGTGCAGCACTCAAAATTCAAACTGATGTTGCACTCTCTTCAGTAATAAAGCTGTGATTGTATGCATCGTCAGAACTGGCATTTGAGATTCCTAAAGCTGTTCCCGTACTGTTTGTTTAATCTTTCATAATCACAGAGTGGGCATCTGTAGACAATTTACCCTTGATAAACAATGGCCAGCAATGGTTGCACAGACTGTCTGCTGTGAGCAGGGACAGTACACGATTTCAGGTTCAGATAGGGTAAAAGATGAAAAGTTGTAATTGGAGCAGTGAGTAAAGCAGAGGTTTCAACACTGAGAAATGTTTATCCCTGTCCTGGGGAGCTGGTGCAAAGTGTTTTCTCCATTTAGAAATGTAACTTCAAAGGCTGACAAACACATAGTGGGCTCCTTTACCTTACCTCGAGGAGGTAAGTGTCCCTCTAGATGCCGCGATCTCTTGCCAGAACTCACCCTGCCTTGTAACTGGACTTGGAGAGAAAAACACTACTTAAACCCAGAAACTTCTGATAACCCAATGGTAACCGTAGTGTTGTCATGTAGTATTGGCCTGAGGGACGTCCCTTTGCAGGACACAAGTAGGAGTGGCACAAACAAAACTCTGAGACTTGCCTCTTCCAGCCAAGGCAAATGTTGGCTTCATGGTCGTAGTCTCTAATCTGCCATCTCGGAAACATGTCACTGTGTCCTTTTCTTCTCTCAGGGATTTGTTCGCAAACAGAATGAGCCTTGGCACTGGTCAGGTCTCAGGGTATAGGACTTTTCCAGCAGAGGAGCTATTCTGCATGGACTATAGTTCCTATTACGGGTTTTTGATGGGGAGGGGTGGCTTCTGAGGCTTTTTTGGTTTACCACAGGGGACTTACTTTGTAATTATCAGCTGTGTGAGCTCATATAAAATGTGCCGTTGTACCACTTGGACTAAGTACAAATGCAAACCACCTGCTGTTCTGCAGCCTGAAGTGTGAAGATTGCTCTGGTTTTTGTCGTCCAGTGTTCAAAGTGAGAGAGGGTGTCACCGTGACTTCTGAAGGACTCACAGCCAGACGTGGTGACAGTGGCACCCTCTGACTCATTCCTCTATTTGAAAGAAGCTGTGTTGCAGCTTATTTTGGAAAGATGTGGAGTTGTTCTTCCTTGAAGAGTGTGATTCAAGCCTTTCAGATATAAAAGTTCTTCTCCATGTGTAAATTTATCTAATATTGAGTCTCCTCTGCTTATCATCTGTACTTTCTTATAGCATAATTTTTAGAGGCTGTAGTCCATCAGCTGAACATCTGCTAATAAGCAATGTGGGTTCAGATCTTTATTTTTTTGCCTGGGGTTCAGTATGTTGAATATGGGATCTTTAGTTACTGGCTACTGGTTGAAATACAGGTTCTATTTCTCGCTCATAAAAGCCAGATGCCGTTTTACCTGGAGCTGTTCTGTATTACCAGCTCTAGTGTGAGGGAATCTCTACCCAGCTGAAGAGTCCTAAAGAGCTTCCTTTTCTGCATGGTCACAGGTGGGCTGTTGCCCACATTTTAGGGTTGGCTACTCGGTGGGAAACAGACATGTATTATAAAGATCACAAGTCTGTAGATGATGACATGCACAGGCAGCTTATCTCTCAAACTGTGCATGTCAAAGCAGTTGTTATTTGGTGAGAAAAGTCATGTTTTGCTTTTATCTATTTTATTTAGTCTCCCAAGAAAGCTATCTGATAGCAGAGCTAAATTCAGAAGAGTCCATGGCTGTGCTGTTCTTAACATTCCCTTTTTACAGATCACTATTAGAAAATAAGGAAGAAAGAAAAAAAAATAAAAAGCAGAAGAGATTTCACAATCAAACACTCTTCCCAGAGCCTGTGAATTAATCAGTAAAAGGATGATTTTGTTCCAAGCATTGATAAGTTGTCATTATAATTCTAAGAGCATTTCAACAGCCTTTCACCAGTTATATCTCTGAGAGTCTTGTGACTTGTTCATTGGAAAAACTGTACCACGTGTGCAGCTGTTCTGCTTTTACAAGATAACGAGGCATCAAAAGATGCCAGGCATCGTGCCAGATAACGAAGCCATTAGAGCAAGGCGACCACAGCGCTTCTGCCTAAACGCCTCTGCTTGTTCCAAAATCATCAAATGGTCACAGCGGTGAGCAGATCTGCCTCCTGTGAGGGATACCTCTGCCCAAAGCCTGATCCTGGAACTGTGCTGAGATGTGTGACCCTGGAGTTAGAGGGAGCCGTTAACTAACTCTTGCGGGGAGAGAAGGACATTAAAGAATTTCAGGTCAGGATCAAGTGGTCTAATATGAGAAAAGAAATGGGTATTCATATTATTAATGATACGACTACAAACAGAGGGTTATAAGAGGGTATTTTCTACTACTTCGGTGGTACGTTAGAACTTGCTTTTTCACGTTTTGCTAGCTTTTAGAATAAATGCAGATACCTCAGCCTGCTGCCAGCAAATACCAGATACCTTAACTGCTGCCTTCTGTAGTCAGCTCTCTTTATTCTGAAAATGTTTTTTTCCTTCTTTATTCACTTCTTCTCCAATTTCAAGTAAATATTTGGTGAGAGAATTTGTATGCCATAATTCAGTATTGGAAATAATTAATTACATCTATTAACTCAGAGGATAATGTAGTTCATCTGTATTTTTTCCTTTTTTTGGGAATCTGCAAAGGGTATTCCGACTGCAGCTTATTTTGGGACACTTTAAAGACCAGGTAAATCTAAACCTTTGTGACATGGGAGAAGGAGAACTGGGGATGCAAATGCCAGCTTGCTTGCATGGGTGGCAGGAGAATGAGAAATAAAGCCTGCGGTGAACCCCCTTGAGACAACAATGGTGAAAATCCTCAAAGCAATCCCTCATTGAAACAATAAAGCTCTCAGGAAAGAAATGGGGCTCCCTTTCCAGAGCAAGAAACTGTAATGGATCTTAAAGATCTTCTTGGCTTCTTCCCGCTTTGCATCACTTTGCTTCAGTCCTGCTCTGTGTTGCACAGCTACACAGAAGTATAGTGCACATGTATAAAAAATGAAGTTATTAAGTCAGTGGTTTCATCTTACTTATTTCTGTAAAATGTGTGTACAGCTATCCCTGTACACAGTGATATATTCATAGAGTACAAGAATAAAGTTACACCTGAGAGAAAAAATTGATTTCAAGTTCAGCAGCTGATGCTGGCACCTGGCCTCCTGCCTGAGAGGGTTTGTTGCTGTGCTTGCAGGGCGTTAGTGTAGGTGATATTACTGACACAGAGTTGGGCTACTCTGATTATCTCAGTGTGAAAATTTTAAATTGGTATTACTGAGAAACATAATGCAGTAGGTGATGGCTTTTGCATTTATTTTAAAGCTTTAATTTTAGGTTTATGAGCTCTTCACAGAGTCGAGAGGTTTTTAAGATCAATTTTCTGGGTCTGCAGTTTTAAACTCTGCTTTAAATTCCACTTCTGAGCGAAATGAATTGCATGGTCCCTGCTCAGCCCAAGCAGACCAGGCCTGTTGGACCACTTAATGAGTGGGTAGATGTGGCCTTGAGGGCAGATGATAGGGTCCAGCACCCCGCTGCAGGCATCATCACTTCTGTTTAAGGAGAGAACCGCAGTGGCCACATCCATTCCTTAACTTTCAGAAGATGTGGTTTATAAGACATGAAAGCCTTCATTCACCTTTTCAGGTGGTGGGAAAGAAGCACGACCTTGCCCAGAGCTGCCGGCCGCCCTTAGGGAGTGCGGAGCGAGGGGCCCTTCCTGCACCCCAGGAAGCCTTGCAGTCCCGGGCACTCTCCTCCCAGCCCCAGCCTCAGCGCCGGGCAGGTTCATCTTCCTGTCTCAGCCAGCCAAGGGTGCATAATGCCCCCATCCCAGTGGCATAAGAGCCTACAAAGACCTTACCCCATGCCGGTCCCTTCACTCCGGCATTCCCTCAAGGAATAAAAATAATTGCATGCCACAGTTGCTCATTCGCAGAGCACGTGTTTGCATCTCTCGTAGCCTGTGAAGATTACACAGGCAGAGAATACAGATCAAAGAAATCAGAATTATGACTTGTGATGATTGCTCACCAACAACTCTGACACCACCAGCAGCAGTATGCAAGCTAAAAGAGACTATTATAAACCTTTTCAGTTTCTGCCTCCCTAGAAAATAATGTTCACTGCACTCAAAAGCCAGCTGGTTGCCCTCCTTTAGGAGCCAACGTGCTCCAGCGGGGACTGCAAGGATGTCAGTGGAAAACCAGCAACCCAAATGATTGTAGTAGGTCTGTTGGTTTTAATGTGTATCTCAGCTTTGAAACGTGAGGTAGCTGAAGACTCCAGTTGATTGACATATTTCTTGCATATGCTAATGCTGATTTATGTGTTAGGATTTCCATTTGCAAAAATGCTTGGTTTTGGGGCCAGCCCTGAGATGGACTCCTGGGATGACTGCTTTCTCCCTGTGGTGCTTCAGAGCCAGCTCACATTCCTGGGCAATGCATCTTGTGAGGGTTACCCACACTGGTCTGGAGGGGTTCAGCCGGAACAGGAACAAGATCGCAATAACTTGCTAACTTTCAGCTCTATTGAAAACACAAGGCAAAACCCCCCATCACAACATCCCAACAAATGGAGAAGATCAGACTGGTGTTAAGGAGGGACTGGCAATAAAGAAGGTAAACATTAAAGTCTTGGTGTTCTTTTAAAGGATAATAATGCATCTGACCAGCCTCTTTATAATAAAGAGATCATCCTAAAATGTGTTTCAAAATACAACTACATTAAAAATAAGTGCAGAAGAAAGTAAATACTACATAAATTTTAAACAAGAGCCAGAGCCAGAGCAGCAGAATTAGAGACCATCACTGTCTGTTCACGGTGACTCTTCCCTGAAATATCAAGTCAAAAAAAAAACAACCCGAGCTTGTTTTCATGCAGCTGCATTGTATATGAAAAAAGATGAAACAGCAGCTGTGTCCTTTGGTGTTAAGCAAATCTTACAATAGTTTTATCTTATTTAATTTGTCTTGGAAGCAGAGGATATATACCACTGACAAAGCAATGAATTTTGGACGAGGCGGGGATACGATGCAGCAATAGCTGTAGCTGTTCTCAAGGTATGTCAGGATCCAATTCAGTTTAAATTGAGGCGTGGGAGGATCAAGAAGTCAACCGTGCACAGGAGCTTGTGGCGAACCTCTTGCATTGGGAGATGCAGGCGCTGGGCTCGGCGAATAACTACCTAATCAGAGGCAGGATGAGGGAGCAGCTCTGCAAATAGCTGGTGCTGGGGAGAGGGGAAGCTTTACTGCATTGCTCATGTACGTAAAGGAAGAGGTGATTTCTAATTGTGAAATTCCCATGAAAATCATGTTCTTGTATTGCTGTGCAGCGCCTCATAACTTCATGTGTGCATAGGGAAGCTACCACACAAAGGAAGAATATATATTTGCTATCGCAGCTTGATTGTTTTTATAATATTACTTAAATGCCAGTACTTGCTGTGCTTTCTAAATGTTGATCCAATTTATGAGAGCTTTAAAGAAAGCGTGTGGGTGGCTGATTAGCATGATGAGTTTTTTTAGTTTTATATGAAATAATGTTGTCATTTACCAAATAAAAAGAAATGATCCTGCATATTTCTACTTTGTTTTTTAAAAAAAACCCGCCACCGAAACAAAAAACCCAAGACAGGCGTGTAAGTTGAGATGGCTAAGTGTATATGTTGTCTGGTACTTTCCTACTTACTGTGATTTGTTTAAAACCATCCTACATTCACGCTAACAGAAAATTATCAAAACCTAAGTTTCTTCATTGACTTGCTCATAAAATAAACTAAGGATTCAGACTAGTTTTTAGTAGATGGGATTCTGTACCACAGAACCTTGTAACTACCAGGATGCTCCAAGTGTCTCAGAGTGGCTGACAATACAGGCTTTCATGCAGTCGTGTACTGAACCATAAACTTCAGGTTAAGCCTGTGGAGTTATCCAGCCTCTTAATTAGCAAGTTCTTAAGCATCTGAATGGTCACAGAAACTCGGTTAACCTTCTTTTCCATTTTCCCTAATAGCAGCCTCCAATTAGTTACAGTGCTGTTCAGAATTCTTTTTCCTCTCTGAACTTCGAGAGACGGTACCTGCCTGCCCCTGGGGAACTCCTGACTTAAGGACGAAAGGTTGGAGTTGGAAGTACTGCTGCTGGGGGGGGGGGCGGTGATTGTCAGAGCCACATCTCATCACAGACGTAGCCAACGTTCTTCTTCACCAGCGAAATACAGGTTCTTCTCCTATTACCCTCAGGGCTCCTATTTCTAATCACTAATGTAGTGTCTCCGCTAAGGAAGCAATTTGAACAGCCAGGACCAGGAGGAAAAGCTCACCCAGCCTTGTACCCACTGTATTTTGGGTAGGAACCATCTCTGCATCCTCCAAGAGCTCCAGCAGAGCACCTTAGATAAAGGAGGTATGCTTGAAAAATTAACATTGAGAAACCAGGCTGACAGAGAAAAATACCAGGGCCTTTCCTGTGCCTGCCAGGCTGGTGTACTTGCGTTACAGCAAAATGATGACAAACCTTTTCGATGTTTGACGCCAAATTAATTTAAAAGACCTTGCAACTTAGCGTCAGCTCGAATCTCCATCCCAGGCACCCGTGCCAAATTTGGCAGTGGATCACCATCACCATGATAGTGCAGCTTCTGAACTAACACTTCTGTTTTGCTGCCTGCAGCGAAACATTCCAAGAAGAAACTGAGAGGTCAGCTTTAATGTAACCTCCTTAAGAAGGAGGGCTCTGAATTAACTTGAATGTACACTTATATTTTCCATCCCATTTTTAAGAAATCAGTGCTGCGGGTACAGCAGCTACAGAAACTCCATGACTGTAGCTCCTTAGAGTATAAGAAATCTGAACCAGCAAGTACTGTACGATGGAATCTGTTGAAAGAGCAATATGTCATGTCGTATTCTCTACCAATATAGACAACAGCACAGAATAGAAGATAAAAGTAGATGTAAAGAACTAGTAATTTTTTCATAACTATGTCTTCTTTTTAATTGCAATGTATATGACAACCTGTGGATACTGCTAAGCACAGGTTGAAAATACAGAAGACTAAATGATCAGCATGTGAAGTAAAATCTGACTTTTGAACTGCATGTAGTTGATAGTTGCTCAGGTTACTCACTGTTGCATTTGGAAGCATTTTTTCCCCAAAAAATGTGTGTTAGGATGGTAAATGCTCTTCTTGGGATCTGTCAGCAAGACCAACTCTGATGTCTACACAGAATAGGATCGGGATCTACTCGCAAAATAACAAAAGAGGGAAAAGTGGATTTCAGCATCTCCTGACTTGTTTTCATTTCTCTGTAGGTATCTCTGCTTATAGAAGTATACACTGAAAGCTTATTGAATTTGAAAATTGCAAAGATCTCATCAGTTACCCAGTTGATAATCATGCTGGTTCTGGTTGGTCCCAACATCTTACTTCCTAATCACACTGGTTGTCAAGGTCTGTGTGAAACCAGGAAGGTTTTGCACAAGCAGCAGCAAATTAATGAGAATTGTGAGTATTTATTGTTAAGCATCCTCTTTTAGGCTATGACAAAGAGAGCAAGAAATGGTTTTATGGAATGGAGAAGGATTTCTGTCATAAAAAAGCCTGTGCATTTCCAATGATTTATTGCCTGGTAGATCTGTGAACAGAGCTTCCCAGAGCCTGAAATTCTGATTTTGTTGTACCCAGTAAGGCTGGATGCCTGTTTACATTGCCTGATCTCCCAAATTATGTCTAATCAGGCATTAGATTTTGAAATAAGCTTACCCTTACAGAAAGCTATATGGTCTTCTTAATGTGTGACAAAGAGAAAAATCTTTGTCTGTAACTTGACCTGATGTCCAGACCTAGGTTACACTAAACCAACAACCTGCCCCACTCCTTCCACCGCTGTTTATTCTCAAAATTATTATATTTCAAAATTATTATATTATTATATTCTCAAAATTATTCTATTATTATAGAAGGCAAACCCCTGTTATGGAGAGAGGCAAATCAGAAAAGCTTTCTGAAAAAGACTCTCTGAACCAGGCAGGTCTTCACTGCAAGCACTGGAGAAATACATTTATAGCTTGGCTGACTTCTGCAGGGATTGCTTTTAACTTCCTGACCCTCTCTCCTTGTTGTTTCTTCCCTGAGGACTATGCGGTGTCTAAGATGTTGATTTCATCTCTTAGTCATGACTTGGGATCCAACATGCTAGTAAAGTAGAATAGCATTTGTATTACTACTTTAAGCATGTGTGTGCAGCTAAATCTTGTTATCTGTTGCTGTGTTTTTTATCTTTCAGAGATTGCTAAGGAAACTGCTTCTCTTTATCTGAGACAAAACAGTGCTTTGAGTGTTCAGACACAAGCAACAAGGCTAGGTTCCATGCATTGATTTTTTTAAGGAGTCTGTCTGCAATTTGAACTTCTTCAGCCAAGAAACTCAAATAAATTCTGCTTTTAAAGGAGTTCTTATTTCACCTCATTACTAGCTAAATTGGTTTTTATGAATTTTTTAGAAATTGAAAAACTTTTTTGTTTTGTAGGTGCTAGATGTCCAGACTTTGAAGTAATATTAATTTTTACAGAAGACTTGCTTATTGCATTGGGTAGATTGAAAATCTAATTATGGAAATGGACTGTTCCTAATAGTGTGTGTGTGTGTGTGGTGTGTATAATATAGAAGTATATAACAAACTCTGTCTAGACTACAGCTAGCTTCAGGCCACTGGAACGTCATGCTGAAATACCTTCAGATTTCAAGGTAACATACACATTTTTCTTTTTAGGGTAGACCTGGCCTCATTCCATTGTTTTGGTTAATACAGAATCAGAAAGGACACACTTTCCATCAGCCTAAGTTTCCTAGAGATTAGGCTAAACCTGTCAATTGACATTATAAGAATGTGATTTCTCATATAATGCGCTATTACGCACAATCTCCTAGGAGCCATGCTGACTAACCTGTGCTCAGCTGTCACAAAGAAGTGACATGATATTTACGTGTCGGATACCAGCTGCTGATTGCCGATCTGCTTGAAGGTTGCACCAGTGGCACGATTTCGGCCATGCGAGACCAAACTCAGAAGCATTGAGAGCCTTTGCTCCAGGCACTGATTTGACCTTAACTAACCACCTGGTTTTCGTTGTGGCTTGGGTTCAGCTGTCTCACAACAGGTAGCACTAGAGCAGCTCTGTATTTGTGTGCACTGATGTTTTTAATTGCTGCACTTGATGCATTTTGCTTTCCTTCAGGTTATGAATCCCTTTGTTCTTTCTTTGCTCAATTTTTGTTTGCAGTGAGACAAAGATGATCTTCAGTGCTTTAAAATTTACAGTGCAAGTGCAAAAGGAAAAGACTTGTTGAACATGATCTTCTGAAGCATGAAGCTGATCTCTATAATGCAGCAATTAGGTATTGATTCTGTACGTGTGTGGATATACTCCCTAACAGTACAGAGACACAAGCTGAGATCGGAGTAGATCGTTAGCATGCAAGTCCCCGATGGAAGTAAGGTATCAATAAGGAGGAAGCAGAGAAGACAAATAGCAAAGGGACTCAGTGAGGGTGGAAAAATAGGGAAATCAGGTTTCTGGTTGCTATGCCTGTGCTTTGTTATATTAAGGACAGGATTTTGACAAGAATTCGACAAGAATTCAGTCTCCGCTCAAAACAATGGCATGATACTTTGTCTGTGTGACTTGCTGTTTGCACGTAATTTCATCTATATACTGACCTTCTTGCTGTGATAATATGAGGGTTTAATCTTCTCCCTGAAAAAAGTAATTTTTATTTCAAGTTGTTCTTTCAACATCCTTCTTCATTTTCAGTGGGTCTTATACAAGTCTGAAGTCCTTCCATTTATGTTCCTTGTTCTAGGAATTCTGAGCACTACTGGTGTTTTGGTGACATCTTCTGGATAAGGTTGCCACTGGAAGAAATAATTAATACATCTCACCTTCTAGCCTTCTATGTGCTTGTTTCTGATCCATTTTGGAACAAAAAAAGAGCACATGTACCTGGTTCCAGTGATTAGCATCCTATGTGAAATTTCGTAGTGGGTTTGAGACTCCAAAGTGAAAGATGAAAAAGGATCTGATTAAAAATGCAAACAGAAACTGCTTACGTGGTGTTTCATACACAGATGCAATGGGATCTTTCGTCTTGCACTCGGAGAAAAGATTTCTTTAATTGCACACATCTTTCTATTTTTTCCTCTTAGGACAGGTCTGTACTGTGTTTCCTGTTGGCTAGGGTAGTCTGAGAAAAAGAAAGGCTTTTCTTGGCCAGAGCAAAGACATCCACAGCCAAGTTTCCTGCCTTCAGCAGCAGATGCCTAGAGGAGACGATAAGGTCAAGGTAGACCAGGAGAAGTAATTCCCAGAACACATTTTTAGCCACAGGCAGAAATGGTGTGGGGGAACTTTGAGCCAGAGTTGTATGTAATAGGTTGTGATGGATTTTCCTTCGATCAAATTTTCCAGGTGCTCTTTTGAGCCCATAGAAGCATTTAGCATCCATAATGTCATTCAACAAGGAGTTTATCATCCTCTCTCCATGCTATGTGGGGATCAACTACTTCACTTTGTTTTGGTTTTGAACTTGACTCTCACTAGTGTCACTTGAAGCCCCATTTACTCGTATTTGGACGGATGGGAGATATCCCTACTTGCTGCTTCTACAACACTTGCAATCTTATAGACAATGGAGTTTTGTGGGGGTTTGGGCTACTTTTTTGGTTAGACTGAAGAATCTTAATGACTTTAGTTATTCCTCACCTGAAAGCTGTTCCATACATCTGACTGTCCTTCTACGAAACTTATCAATTTTTCCCTTATCATATTTGAGACAGGGGAACTTCCTACAGCACTCAGGGTACAGATGCACCCAGTGTCCCAGCTGTATGTTTGGGTTTGTATCTTGTTTCAAATGACTCCTTCTCCTTCTTTCTCCTCCTTCTTTCCTCTTCTCCTTCGCTTTCTCTTTTTTCTCTTCTCTTCTCTTCTCTTCTCTTCTCTTCTCTTCTCTTCTCTTCTCTTCCCTTCCCTTCCCTTCCCTTCCCTTCCCTTCCCTTCTCTTCTCTTCTCTTCTCTTCTCTTCTCTTCTCTTCTCTTCTCTTCTCTTCTCTTCTCCTCTTCTCTTCTCTTCTCTTTTTTCTCTTTGCTTTTCTTTTCTTTTTTCATTTTTCTTTTTTGTATTTGATTTTTTTTATTTTTCTTTATTTTTCTTTTCTTTACTCTTTTTTTTTTTTTAATTATTTTTTTTGGTCACTACTACATTGATCCATGTGAGGCCATTTCCATTCACCCTGGGGCAACAGAGTCTCCTGAGAACCTCTGGAGATTTTGAGAAAGCCTCTTTGTAAATGAGGGGGCTGGCACAAGAACGTGGACAAGGAGGTCTGGGCTGGTGCTCTCTTGAAAGACTGGCAATAGATGAGCATAGCTTCCCTTTACAAAATCCAGGCTGAGTCTTCTCCAGACTGCTGCAGTCACCCGTGTGCTCAGCGGTGCCCTTCTTTACCGCACCAAACACTTTTCCTGTCAGTTGGGAATCACTGGTCTGCGGTGGCCTGACCTCCCTGGCACCTCTTAGGAATATTGTCATCGCGTTTCCACCTTCCCCTTCCTGCTGAGGCCAGGTGAGAGGGTGCACACCACTGGCAGCAGTTCAGCCGTTTTATCTCAGCGTTTCTTGAGAACTCCAGAGTGAATGTGATTAGGTCCTGGCCATTCACTACCGCTCATTCTGTCCATTCACCGCTTGTTCACCTCCCCTTCACTTTGTCCATTATTCCACAGCCCTTCTGCTAAAGTTTGCATCTGGACAGAGATCCTCTGTGCCTTCTACTGAAAAAAGGGGGATGGACAAGAGGAAGCACGTCTAGCACTGGAATTTCTGCAAGCTACTTAATGGTAATTGCAGACATGAAGAGATTCACTTAGGTTTCTGACCATGGCTTATTTTCTCTAGGAAGCTCTATCATATCTGGATCATCTGTATGTCCTTTAGATGCTAACCTTAATGAGTTCAAAAAGTTTTGGTTGGTTGGTTGGGTTTTTTTAATACACTTTACCAGTTGTTCCTTGCACATTTTTGGTCCGTGCCAGAGTTTGCCATCCTCATTAGAAGGACACCATGCTTTGTTTGTTTTTAAGGATATTTTCTTGCTTTCAGTAGTATTTTTTACCTTGGCACATAGCCATGCTGATTTTCTTTTGATGTTTCTGATTTTCTTCTATTATTTTCTGATTTTTTTTATGTGCTCTGTGCTCCTACCTTATTTTCTTAACAAGATTTCCTCTTTGGGTGAGTGTCTGTATCCTAAGCCTTTAAATTAAGCAAAATAATATAGAATTCTATTGCTTTTTGTCTGATGTTTTGATTTTAACTCTTCCACTGATCTCCCTGCCACCTTGGAAAGTTGTGTATGTCTCCAGTCAAAAATTTATCCCTGCTTTTATGTACTTTTGTAACTCTCTTTGAGAGAATGCAGTAATACCATTTCAGTGTATCAGACATTGGTGCTGGATTGTTTCAAGAGGAACTACGCTCTGACCTCAAACTTCTCTCCTATCATCGTGATTCATGGGAAAGGTCTCATTTTTATGAGGAGCAACACTGGACCAACTTTGAAGCACTTTTTGAAAACCTCTAGTCCAAATATTGATCCTATCATTTGTCAGTCCTTAAATATGTTTTGAAAACTTATTCACCCAAACTTTGTTGGATCAGTGTCTCCCCTTCTGCTGCCATCCCTTGAGCAAGCGTCCCCACCTGCCCATTGCATGTTCTTTCCCAGACACCCCATTTTGCAATGGGGGTCTTCTGGGGCAGTTCTGCCTCCAAAACATTTCGTTACCAGCAACCCAACGCTTGGAGAGGAAGCACCCAATCTGCTGTTGGTCAGCATTCAGCAAGGTTAAAACAGCATTCAGGAAAGAAAAATGTCTCTGTCATCACTCACAAGCAAGTTGTAAGTTTAGATCTGAATCCACTGTATCTTAAGGTGCGCTGCAACATGCACTTCAGCTTCACGGAAAAGGCAAGGTGGGTTACCCTTACGCTCGTGCCTATTTTGCACTGCAAGTGAGACTGGGCACTTGTAACCAAATACAGAGCACAGTGCAAATCCACAATGCCATCACCTGGGAGAAATGTGTTCACACAAAAGCGCCTCCGATCTTCTGTGGGAGGGAAACATAACTGTCTCCAACACAAGACAGGCAATTAATTTTGATTTGGAAAAGGAGTTACTGAAACCAAGTTTCCAATACTGCCTGTCAGAAAAGCTTAGGGTGGGGAGTGGTTTAATAGGTTTAAACCTATTGGTGGGAGTTTTAGCAAATTTTTAAAGATTTATCATTGTTTTCATTTGCTGCTAAAATAGAACATATTTGCAGGCAACGTTTGGGGTATAGAGGTGACGGCCATTAGGTCTTAGTATTTTCCACACTCTGATAATGACTTATTTACAATTCAAAGAAGGTTGTTTCCAGTCCAGATCATCCTGAATAACTGTCTAAATAAAGTCAAAACTGTATTTCCTTCCCACCTGTGCCACTGATGAACACCACTGAGGTGGTGAGAGCCACCTGGCTGAAACTGGACAAAGGTCAACATGAGGGCAGAAGATGTTTGAGACACTTCTGCATGTTTTATACCACCTGGAGTGTCGTTCAACAGCTGTCTGCCAACATCTGGAGCCATGTCACAAATTTGTCAGCTGGCGCAGCACTGAAGAGAGAAATTACTGCACTCCTTGGAGCAGCGGTTGTTACAGGTATCATACAGCTGCTACAGCTCGTTGGACACAACATCCATCCATCTTATCCCAGCTGTAATGAAATTGGGCAACTTCTGCCACTCTCAGGGAGACAAAGTACGATACCTAGAAGGCTGCTCTGTTAAAAGTCCTGTAGCTTGATAAGCTTCTGGTTGAAGAATTTAATGATTTTCTTTCAGGAAGATGGATGGCCGCTCTCCAAGTGGCTCAGCACCACTTCCTTCCACGGGTTGTACGCGCCTGCCAAGCTCTCGCTTTTCTGAAGCCTGATAGTGACATTTCAAATTTAATCATCATTTAAAATCCCAGTAGGAACCAATTTCAAATCTAATCTAAATTGAGCAAAATAAATAGGCTTACACCACAGGTGAATTTGCCCTGATCTATTTCCTGCCTTTCAGATGTCAAAAAAGTCCCAGAAGTTTTGGAGTGGAACTTGGAGAATACACCATACTTCTGCTGTGAGGTGTTAACACCTCGTTAGCCAGCGATCGACAGCTGTCCTGTTTCTCTCTGAACACAGGTGGTGTTAGCTGGGAGGTCTACAGCAGCAATTCCATTGGTCTTGTTCGGTATTTCTTCAGCACTGTAACAGTTCCACCCACAAGGTCTCTGTGGCCACGGCGGGTTGTTTCCTGGAGGTCACGGTTGCCTGTTTGCTCCATCCCTGTCTTCACAAAGAGTGACTGTGGAGCATTAGGTCAAGTAGACAATCCACTTGTAGGACACATTTGCAATGTTTTCTAATGCTTTAATAGCTTATTGAAAATCGATAGCCCATTATTGACCAGTGCAGTTCCCAGCATTTTTCAGTTGAGGATTTCTGCATAATTTCACAGTTATTTTTTCCTCTTCCTCTTATTCTATCCTGGCACCTGGCAACATTCTAAATCTCAGCAGGGGTCATGCATTTTCATCTATGTTTCTAATGCTGCGTGACAGCAAATTATTTCCCATTTGGGTCGTGCTCTTCACAAAATGCCCTGAATGACGCTCAGTGCAAGTACTCGTTTCAGCTAGGCAGGGGAGAGGGTTTCACAGTGAGTAACACGCTAGGTGTGCACTAAGCAACAGCTAAGGAATTCAGCCTCTGTCTTTCCTGTATATGGTGAATACTCGCGTCATCATCCCAGTTGTTTACTATCTTGTCTCTTCGGTTTGTTCGCTTGGGGGCTGTCTTGGCTAGTTTGTACATTGACTTCCGAGGGGAGATGCAGTCTTATCGGGGGACTCCAAGGCCTGCAGTGATATCAACCACACTGGGTTAGAGACTTTGTTGTCAGTTTCTCTATCAGCGTGGTTCAGTCCTTTATAAGAGAAGGTACAAAGAACTTGCATTTCAGAAACTCAACAGCATTTTAGGTGCTGGACTTAAGAAAAAGACTATTAGATATAACCATATAGATAATATAGAATGATCCAACATCCAAATGGGCTATGGTTTTTGTATAGGTACTCAAGCATCTTTACATGTTTTGCCCAAAATCTCTGAATCATGTCACAAGTTGTTGGCTTGGTTTTTGGGTTTTTTTTTAAACGAACATTACTGTACATGCATGATTACCACTATAAGTATGTACACATACATGTATTTACATTACATAATTATACATAATATATTACACTTATAAACATATTATGTCAGGTTTTTTTATTCTTATTTGCAAAGAACTCTCTGAAATGCTGATATTTAGTGATTCAGACACTTCAATTTTTTTGGTGTCATGAGTTAAAAAAACAAAATAATTTGCTGTTTCTGGTTCTGTATAGACTGGAAAGTTCATTTAAAATGACTCCATCTCACCATGTCTCTAGTGTCCCAAACATTGTTTCAGCTCTGGTGTGGTTTTTTTTCTGATGCTCTTGCAAATGCCTGAGGTCTTAAAGGTGTTGCTACATTTGTGCCCCATGTAAAAGTCCATTAAATGAGCAATTCATGTTATTCTGAAAGATGCACAATTTAAATTGAGTACATCAGACAAGTCCTGCTGTTAGCAGCAATTAATTTCTCGTTTTGATGTGGCAATTTTATCATTCATAAGCTTAAGTGCTGGTAGATTTTGAGTTCTCCCGAGCCTGTGTGCTTTGTGTCAAACAAATTGTTCTGTAAGAATGGCACCGTTGCTTGATTGAAAGAGAAACTCATTAGTTTAGCCAAGATGTTTTGCTGAGATTTGCATTTCAATTACACTGAAGCAAGTAGATTTAAAATTAATGGATTTTTAGATGGGTTTTTTTTTTGACCATGGGCGTGGGGCCCAGAGGGACTGGACTTAGACCTGTCAAGATACACTAACCAGTGAAAAGCTCCTGTCTCCTCTGATTTAAAAATGTGGATGCTGCCCAGGTAATGTGTGTAGTCTATGGAGAAATTCAACAGTTCCTGGAAGCTATGAGGAGTGATGGAGGGCCTCATGTTAGGGGCATAATTCTCTTCACTGGCCATAGATGGGGTGAGTGCCATGAACCAGCTTAATCTGAAGCTGTGATTTCTGAGATGCCTTCAGCTAACCTTGACCTAGGCATAGAAGTAGATCCAAGCAGTTGCCTGATTGAAATCCTCACAACAGGCATCTCTATTAATCTTAAACTGTCTTCAGAGTAATTCCGAAGCAAGGAGGCAAGGGCTTGGCTTATTCATTTTGCTCTGTTTCCTTCTCCTTCGTAACAACCTGTAAGCACGTGCCAGGGCACTTGGTCAGGACTTGGAAAACTTGTGTTCTGCATTCTCTGGAGTCAAAGTGGGTTTGACTCCATCATTTCTCTGGTACCCCAGATGAGTTTGCAAACCAGTGGCTGGATGAGCTCAGGGGGAGCTGTGAGTGTGGTCCAGGAGACAAGGTTTGCCAGGTCTGGAAGGGGAGCCGGCATCAGGGCAGCTGCCTCTCTGCACTCAGCTGCTGCAGGTGGGTGGCCACAAACCCCCTCCCTGCCTCGAGGACTATTCAAGTGGTGGCTGAAAACAGAAATGTCCATCATGGATGTGAAGAACAAATAGATTATATTTTGTCAATAACTTACAGGATGAAGGCTTAGGTACTTAGCGTGAAGTCGTTTGTACTCCTGTTTGATATTAGGTTTGGGGTTTTTTAGCATCTTCTGCCCTGGCAAGAAAAAAATATTGTGAAATAATATATACATTTCAATGCTATCATAATAAATTCTACGATTATGTAGGAATTGCTCTTTGTAGTGACAGCCATTCTTAGTGCGTGAAATATTTTATGAATACCTTTGAATGAAATGGGCTGAGTGTATGTCAGGATATAGACACCTCCATTGCTCTGAATTTAAATGATATGTCAGGGGAAAGAAAAAGATTAAAGCTTCATGCATATTTTAACAGAGATATTTGGGTCATCCTGCACAAATGTTGAATTCCTTTTTTTTTTTTTTCTGAGAGAGCAGAGCACTGTGCTCGTCTCTGTGGGAGGAACACCTTTCTGCCCTTCACCATCCTCCTTTATCCCACGCCTCATCAGAGGGGTCAAAAATTCAGTGAGGGAGAAGCGGTGTTCACTATACAAATGCCTATGTGCTATGCATGCTCCCGACAAGCTGCTTCTCTTACCTTCTTCCCACTCCCTCCAGGAAAAAAAAAAAAAAAAGGAGTGTGTTCCCAGAGCAGGGTATGCTGTCTCCCAGGGAGCAGAGGTGGTGTGGTCAGGAGTGACAGGGACACGGATGGGCTCTGCCCTTCAGCCCAGGGGTGGGCAGGACGGCCGGGGCAGGGCAGTGGGAACGGGGCAGCATGAGGAGGAGCTGCACGAGCTCTGGGTGGGATGCCCAGCTCCTGCCCACCCCCAGGGCCTCAGGCCTGTGCACCTCGCTTTCCAAATCTTTGTCTTCAGAAGCTTCAGAAGACAGATTGAGCCCTCCCAGGCAGAAGCAGTGACCCCTTTTGCGTGCTTACCTGCACATCCTGCTTTGGAAGAGGGGGATTATAAATAGCCAACTGCAGTTTAATGTTGAGTTTTTCAGTACTGCTAAATAATAGGGGTCCCTGAACATCCCTGAAAAAAAGGTTGTGATCTGGGGGGTGGGATGGATTGCGGTTGGTGCCAAACATCTCTAGAAGCCACTGTACTTCCTTACGGAGAACTGAGGTGTGATCATTCCCTGCTATATGATAACCTAAGGTTTGGTAAAACATGTAAACCCCTTGTGTCTCCTGTCTCCAGCCAACAGAAATTCCTGGTAGGAACAGGGCAGTTTTCCTTAAGAGCTGATTTGATGTCATCATGAAGAAGCTTGATTCAGGTATCTCCCCTCTCCGCTGGCTGGTGCCAGACTCCAGCAGGAGCCAGGGAAGCGGCTGGGGGCGGATCAGCCTGGGCAGCTGCGCCCGCTGCTCCCCTCTCTCCTGTCAGGGTAACCAAGTTTGCAGCTGTTCCTATGGAGGTAAATTAGGACCAAAGGCTGGGTTTAAATGCTTTTTTCCTTGTCTTTGCAAGACAAACAGAACAGCTAACGGAGGAATGGAGTTCCTTACCACATTAATAATGTAGCTGATGTGTCCATTGCTAGGGTAAATGTTGGTGATTAAATAGTGACTGGTGATAAATCACTAATAAAGATAAATGCTCATACAAGACAAATGGTGATCCAAGTCCTTTTTTTCTTTCTGTAGAGTACAGGCATCCAAACAGTTTTGCTGAGTACTCAGGGAAAATTGCAGAGCAGAAATTAAACTTGAAGTCTGCAGAATCTTTCTTATTACTATTATTATTCCCAAAGATGTCTCTACAGCCATGTCTGTGCTGCCGACTGAAAGGAGAGCAGAAATCCATCTCTGCTCCCGAGGGCTGTGCTCCAAGCATGCCTGCACCGCTCAGGGGTCGCCCCTGCTGATGGTATGAAGTAGAGCTTGGGAATAAAGCCGGCAGCTGAGCCGAAAGGCTGAGCCTTGTCCCTCTTTTACAAAGCGGTTCGCTTACTGCTACCAGCCATTAGAATAATTGCTGAGGGCCATGGCAGGTAACTGGACAGGGAACTCGGTGCATGAATAGCAAATCATCTTTAAGGAAAGCAAAGGTACCTGAAGAGCCTCTCCGTGGGTTAAGGAGAGCAGCCCCAGGCTGCGGTGGGCTTGGAGCAGTCAGGGAGGGTCTGGGGGCTCCCAAACAGCATTCCGCCACAAGAAGGAGTGCTGGGAAATGCACCGGTCCAAGTTTATCATCCCATATCCAGGCTAGTTTCGCAACCATCCTGAGCATTTTCACTTTTTACTGTGTGGGGCCTTGCTCAGACGAGGATGGGAGCGAGAGCTTGGATGAGCAGCACAGATCCGCAACGAGAGCAAGAGAGAGATGGAAAACCACGGGCCAAGGAAGATTTTTGTTGCATCACTGCTGCTTTCCAACATGTCCGGATGTGAAAGCTCCTTTTAAGAAGACTTCTTGACATCACTTTGGTGCTCTTTGTAGATATCTGTTATACGGAGCACCACAGTGAGCAGAGAAAGGTCATCTTAGAAAGGGACCTTCACGTTGGGGCAAATTTGAAAGAGCCAGCGTGACAGCAGGTGGTCGCAGTGAGAGTTACCACGTCCCACCTGTGAGAGCTGTGGTGTCTCCCCTGGGTGATGGTGCCCCAGCTTCACTGTGCTCCTGCTCTGAAGCTCATCCTTCATTACACACCACTGAGCAGTGGAGCAGGGTCCTATTCCAGAGGCCCATGGCTGACTCCAGCCAGCCCAATGTTCAAAGCTTTTTTCTGCCCAGTCAGAGGAGGGCTGTGTGTTCAAAAACACACGCCTCGTGGGAATCTCTGCATTCACATGTTCATCCTTAGTCTGGGATTTTCAAAACACCAGACTCATAACATCCATGAGCTGGGTTTTTAAATTTCAAGTTTTTTTTCTTGGAAATGGGTGTTTGCATTTTTTTCTTTTTGCCTTTTTTCCCTTCCTCTCCCACAATGAGCTCATTTGCAAGTGACAACTCCCTGAATGACGGGGGGAGTCTCAGGAAGGTCCCTCATGCTTTGCAGCTCTCCCTGAGCCGTAGTGAGGCACCCAGGCATGAGCAATCCTGACATGTACTGAATGGGTTATCTCTGCATTAGTGATGCTTTTGATGAAATTTCTCTAGCCTTTTCCCTTTCTCCCTTTAGAGAAAGAATAGGATCTGCTTGTTAGAAAGACTTTGATGGCATATACTGCCTGCGCTTTGAATGAGGGAGCTGTACTGCACAGGATTTTCTTGGCACAAACAGATAGTCTTAATTCCTCAGGTGAATTGACTTTATTTCCACTTGAATTCAATGTGGTATTTTATTAGCTGTGCTGTTGGATGGTTTTCTCCAATCTAATTTTTGTTCGTTTTGCTTTAAAGAAGCTGCTTGCAATACTGATCCAAAGGGAGGTACCAACAGTGTCCCGTTTCACTCTCCCCTTCATAATGATCTTGGTAGTTACAAATGCTACTAACAAAGTAAAGTCATGATAGTCATTTCTCCAGTTTTTCTTTTGCAGTAACTTGCTATTTCATTGCAGAGTAAGTTTTCTTCTTCCTGGTCAGTATTCCCATGCTCTTACCATTTTAACAAGCAGTGGTACAAGCATAGTCTGTGGTGATGACAGACTCCTCGCTGAGCAGCCCAGCAATGAGTGCTGGTGCTGAATGCTGAGCCAAAGGCATTCAAAAATACGAATCTCCATTCTGAAGATGTAATCCATCACTAGAAGAGCCAGTAAGCCCTTCTATAGTTGTGATCCTCAAGGCTGCCCCTCTGTGAAGGAAAATCCATTACTTGAATGAAGCCTATGCTGCTTTCAGCCAGAGATGCTTGGATGTTTCTGAAACGAACTGTCACAGTGTCACGTTTTGCCTCTGCATACTGTAGTTGGAAAGGGTTGTGCTGTTGAATCTTCCTTAGGAGAGGCCAGACAAATTATTCATTAGCTAGCAAAATGTCAAGTGAGTGGAAGAGCAATTGATGGTACAAGAAGGAGGTGTATGACAGCAGGATGCACAGGGATTTAAGTCAGGATTGGCTTCAACACTTGCTTTCCGTTTGTCTGTGCCAGGTATGGGCAGCAAGAGTTCGCCCAGCTCCCTTCCACTCTTCCCACTGCTCAAGCCAAACGGGGTCAAGCATCCCTTCACCGCTCCCCTCAGCTCCCGCGGTGCATGGAGGAAACACAGTGAACAGGTGGATGTGCACGCCGAGTGCCCGGTGCGCAGCCATGATGTATAACCAAGGAGGATCCACGGGAGGTGAGACACTGTATGTGCACACAGGCTTTGCTGCGCTCCCTTCGCTTGCAAGGGTGGTGAGCGAGAGGAGGGTTGTTAGTACCTGGGAAAAGCATTACAAAGTGGTAATGAAGATCTTTTGAGTCACGGCTGAAGAATATTTTCACTGTGGCTGTTGGACTAAGATGAACGATGTCTCCTGCCCATACCTGGGGACAAACACCGGCCCAGCATGCTGCTTCTGCGCTCGCCAGCGCGTGGGAGTGTTTGCTGCCTCAGGCCCATCAGCAGCCATTGGCACGGGGGGTGTGTAGGAAATCTAGTTTATACTGGGGAGAGAATCCTTCACCCGCCACAGCTAAAGACTGGTCCCTAAAATGGAGTAAGACACGCAGGTAGAGGGCCTCCTGGTAGGCTGGCTGCTCCCAGGAGAGTGGGGTTAGGATCCCATGGAGTGGGGCTAAGATCCCACGCTGCTGGTGTTCATGTGTGAAGCAAGGGAACAAAGTAAATTGCTTCTTTTTTTTTTGTTGTTGTTGTTAAATCTGAAGGAAACTAAGAGCACTGTAAATACACCACTTGTGATCGTTGTGATCCTGAGATCTATTCACTTAAACTAATCCTGTACATTTTGTTCTGTACGTTTTGTCCTCATCAGTGCTGCAAATCTCTGTTTGCTTGGTCAGGACTCTTCCTTGTGAAACTACCTTATTTCTGTAATCCTGATGTTCCTTCTCCTGGCTGGAAATGAGAGAGCGTAATCTGTCCACTGTTTGTCAAAGGATCAAACAGCTGTGCCTGAGCTTTTGAAGTTTTTCATGGTATTTTCTAGCTCATTTTCCACTTAACATTGCACATACACAGCCTGAAGCACTGGCAGACCATTGATCATATGAGCAAGGGCGTTTCAATTAGGAGAATTAAATCACAGAGTAATGTTGGTGTGCAACAGCAGCCGCTGCCGCGATGGTGCTCACTGCCCGTGTCCGTGCCTGAGTGGCAAGTGGCACCAGGAGGTGCTGGGGCGGCTACCGGTGCTGCAGGATGGGGTGGAAAAGCACCGGGGCCCAGTTGGGAAAGGGGCACTGGGAGCTGCTGCTCTGTAAATTCAGGGGCAGATGGACGGGAAGGGAGAGCAGCGAAGGCGGCGTCAGCTGCCTGCGGCGGGTGGGAGGCAAACCTCTGCTCCACACAGCCCCGCGATGTTGAATGATGCTCTCCTGTGGTGCTCACTTCCCGAGGGACCGTTTCCCAAAAAAGCCAGATGCCTGAGCGATGCGCTAGCTTTTTCCACTCTCTTGGGCATTCCTCTGCAAGCACGTGAGGCAGCAATGCTCTGCCGCAATGCACGAGCACAGAGCGACAATCTCTAAAAAGTGGCTGAGTAGATCCTAACATGGGGAATCCAGCAAACCCAGGGAATTCAAAGATTAACAGGTTGATCTGGTATCTGAAGAAAGAAATCTTATGTTCTGTGCTAAGTCTGCAGAAGAAAGAGAGAAAAATAATTCAGGTCTTCCTGCAGTAGCCCCAGTGGATTCAGTGAAATCATGCCGTATGTAAATGAAATTTATAAACTTCTGGCTGAATTTGGCCATTTGGGTACTAGTTAGGAAACCTTTTTATACACACACCCACACACCCCCATTGTATGAGGAATGGGTTTAGTTTTGTGCAGCTCAACTAATCTCAGTTCTGGGAGAGGGACAGTTGCCCTGGGTTACTGATTGCCGTGCGATGGTAGGGGATTCAAGACAGGAGATGTAGTATCCTGGTTTTGTGGGTAGATTGAAACCCACTAATTTATTTTAGCAGCTAGTTTCACATACACAGTCTTCCATGTGAATGCTGACTAGTGGAGATTCTGTTTAGAAAATTTGTGGAAATTTTCATCCAGAGGTGTCAAGATGCTTTCCAAAGGAGCCTGTGCAATCTCCAATTGACATACACATACACCGAGGCACTGAGATGGACCGGCTTGCCCGAAGCTGTCCAGCACACCCCAAACAGAACAGACAGCACTGCATTTCAGGATTTTGTGCCTATTTGGACATTTTTTTGCCTATTTTCTAGGACATGATGCCTCTGAAATACGTTTCAAACATGCAAGGTTGACCTCTTGTTTGTTTGTTTGTGTCAAGAAGAAACAAATTCTTCACTCTGTACACTGAAACATTTCAAAATATTCAGAACTTGAATTTAGGATGTGTAAGGGAAGGGATAATTAATTTCTTTTTAATAGGTCAGTTTACATAATAGATATTTTTGCTTTAATTAAACAGAAACTGCATTGTGGTTTTGTAGTAACGTGCATATAAATAATAGTACTGCAGTGCTGTGATATTTTTAGCAAGTCTTTCTGGACATCTGTGTGAAGCCTTAAACCTAAGACACAGAAAGTGTCACTACTGCTGCTTCAGGCTGCCTCTACCTCTCTCTCTCTCTCTTTTATCCCCATTTCAATCAGTCGAGACTGAATTGCCACACGAATGGTTTGTCTCCGGATGTCCAAGGCAGAGCTAAGCTTTGACTGCTTGCCATGCTCCTCTGGTGCAACCCATCTATCACTGGGTGAAGGCTTCTCCCCGTCCCTCTTCTCCTGCCATGGAGACCGTACGGACCTTGCCAGCTCCTGTGTGCTGCCCTCGCTCTGTGTTTAGGGGTCCAGCCAGACTTCCCGTTCCTCATCACACAGTATGAGGGACTTCTCTCAGACTACCATAGGTGACCATGGAGAAAGGTTAGGCTAAGCACTAACAAAGTGCAAATAATGCAAATCCTGTAGGGAACCAAGCTGCAAAGTGGGCTCTGGGGGGTGTGTGTGATTTTAACCATCACGTGATGTTTCAAAAGGACCCATGTAACAAAGTCATGACAAGCAGTCAAATGTGCTCTCGTGTCTGAAATCTGGGAGGGTACATTTCAGGAAAACACAGGCTTTGTTATCTGCTGCGTCGGATTCATTGTGAATTTATCCCCCTCGCTTACAGGTTAATAAACCGCAATTGAGTCATAATGGTGAGAATTACAGATGTAAAGAACTCTTCCTCTCAGAGTGGCAGAAAGCCCCGATGATGAGCTCTGTAACGCAGCTCTTTATCAAGAGCCCCGTAAGTGCTTGGAGCAGTGAGATGGCGTGGCAGTGAACGCTTGATTTACTGCTTCCTTAATCATTCCACTGCAGGCTGGGGGAGAGAAGCACCAATTTCCCTTATTCCTGTATATTCAGCCCAGCAGGCTGAGCCGCATGCTGCAAGCACCCCGCAGTGCTGGCTCTCAGTGCGAGCGAGGTTGAACTGGTGCTTAGCAATGGGAGATGACACCGGGGTTTGTTTTGCTCATTAAGTTGCCTCGTATATGCTAAGCACAACCCCTGTCTCTTAAAAGAAGGAAATAAAAGTTCTTTGGAGAAATGTAGCTGCTGCAAATGAATCGTTTCAGGAAGGCCCTACGACACGGTGTGCCTCCCTGCAAAGGTACAGAATGGCTTTGCTCCAACGTTGAGCCGCTCACTTGTCGGCGCAGGAGAGCTAACGGACAGCTGGCAAAACGGGGAGGGAAAGGCATATGTCGTAAGTACAGAGGTCACACGTCCAGCCTCCACGGCCCTTTGGATTCGGTGGATATTTTACTTGCCACATGCTTAAGTTCTGAATAACTGTGAACTTTCAGAGTGTTTTACTTCACTTTTTGGGGTCGAGTTGTTTGAAAGATGGGAAAAATCCTGTCAGCATTATCACCTGCAAAATCTGTTGAAGTCTTAACTTATTTAAATGAGCGAGCTAAATTATTGGAGCAATGTCTGCCCCCCTCAGAGCTTGGGAAAGGCTCTTACTTGCGAGCGAATGGAAGGTTTACGCAAACAAGTTAACAGCAGCGCTAAAGGTAGTTGTAGCTGGCAGAGATTAGTTCATCTTCCAGGTTTGGGAGCTGTTGACTGTAATATGGAGCAATGAAGACTCACCCCCATGGAGGAGGCTGAGGCTACGCGTTTAAACAAACTGGACACCCACAAATCCTTGGGCCCTATGGGATGCACCCACAAGTGCTGAGGGAGCTGCCTGATGTCACTGCGAGGCCACTCTCAATAATCTTTGGACAGTCGTGGCAAAGGGTCCTGAGCGCTGGAAGAAAGCAAACATCATTGGCGTCTTCAAGAAGGGCAAGAAGGGGGGATGCAGGGAACTACAGGCTGGTCACTCTCGCCTTGATCCCTGGGAAGGTGATGGAGCTGGAAACTGTTCCGAACATGTTAAAGACAAGAAAGTGATTAGGAGCAGTCAGCATGGAGTTACGAAGGGGAAATCAGGCATGACTACCTGACAGACCTCTACGACAAAATGATTTGCTCAGTGAAGAAGGGGAGAGCAATGGGTGACATCACCTTGCCTTTAGGAAGGCCTTCAGCACTGTCTCCTATAATATCCTCATGGACAGACTGATGAATTATGGATCCTATTGCCATTGTCGGTTAATTTGTCTGTAAGCCTGTAACCGTGTAGTTCTTTGCTTATTTAGAAAATAGACCTCAATTTCTTTCCTGAACTAGATGTTCTTACTTTACGTGATCAAGGTCTGTGACTTATCCTTTCGCTTTGTAAAGTTACCACTTGCAATGTATGTTACAAACAGTTGAGTTTGTTCCATTTGTGGAAATAGTAGAGGGGTTTGTTACCAATTCTAAGTTGTACAAACAAATCTACCAGGGCTTTAGAAAACTGTACATAAATTGCAACACTCAAACGAGCCATTAAGTCCCAAGCCAAGACAGCTTTGACTCTTCCATTACCCAGCAAGTGGTCTCAGTCATAAAAGTATGTCCATGCTGAGTGTAGTAATGCCTAAATGCCTTGCTCTGAGCGTGGGAACTGGCAAACCCAGCTCAGATGTGCACCAGAAGGGTTTCTGCCTCCTGCTATGTGGAGCAAAAAGATGCCTAAGCTGACCCACAGGAAACACTAAGACGGCCGGGTACCTCCTGCCTCCGTCCCACACCAACCGGCTCCCAGAGAGGCTCCTGAGTAAGAGCAGGATTTGCAGCAGAAGTACCATCCTGCACTCCCTCAGTCAAATGCCCCTTTAGACACAGCCAGCTGGCTTGCTCAAATTCCCCCAAAACTTCCGAAAGTCGTGGGCAGGCTGCCTCCTCTGAAATACACTCTTCTTCAGTAGCTGCGTGGTGGCCTCTGACTTTCAGCAAGATGCTTTGCCCCCATTTTACTATGGTCTATCCTCTCATAATTAAGGTGTTCTCCCGGGAAGTAGCTGCTACAGGTTTGTACCCCCTCAGCTTCAGGAGAACTGAACCCAGGTACCCCAGGGACAAGGGAAGGGCTTATTTCCCAGGCAGGAGGTTAGCACTGCTCCCCGGGGGCCCCCTCGCTTGCCCCAAACCAGCACAGCGACCGCCACGCAGCGGGGCCAGGAGCAGCGCACTGAGATAACCTGCTCAAATGCATTCGTGCTGTAGCCCAGACGCTAGCCCAGGGGTCTGTAAACGGCAGCAAGGGCACAAGGGTGCTTTTGGCAGGACAGCAATCGTTTCTTTCTTTCGAACCTCTACCAGGAGCTGCTTTCCAGCCCTGCTGATGGACGCGCCACACCGTGTGCACTTCCTGGGGGAAATAACAGTAGTTTGTTGGGTTTGGTTTGGTTTTTTTTTCTTTTTTTCAATTAAGAAAAGCCCTCAGTTATAATTGCTGATTTCTTTTTGGCAGAGGAAGCATTTCTGCTTCAGACTCCAGAGCTGCTGGAAAGAGTTTAATTCCCAAATGAGGTATTTTAAGGCCAAAGTCTCCTTTTCTTTATGCAGGCTGGGATCAGTGATGAGCCTTGAGAAGGTCAAGGCAAAGTTTAGCCAATGACTTGGGGTTAATTTTTTTTTAAAAAAAGGATCAGTTTTGTATTTATTCTTACATTGTCAATATATTTTGGAGTCAGGCTGCACATACTTATTTTAAGCTGCCTGGGATCCCCACGCTGTTAGCTGCTCTCGCAGCCATTTGGGGTAGTTTGGATGCTGACCTTCATAGTCACTGCAGCAGCGCTTTGGGGAAGAGTTGGGACTTTTCAAAAACGCCAGCACTTTGAGAAAACAATTTTCTTTTTAAATTGGTGAAAATCTAGGTGTTTTCAGCTCCTCTCACCTCCAAGACGCAAATGGATGTTTGAGATACCAGGGTCTGAGCAGACCATCGCTTTTGCTTAAATGCTTTGTAACATATCCCCTGCTGAGCCATGCCTAGCACTGGGAAGGTTGTTACCCAGCCCTGCCTGCCTGATTTCACCCCTCCACACCATTTGGGTTGGCTCCGTTCATGCAGCCACCCGCGCAGCGGCAGACCCAGGCTCTGAAGCTGCCCCTGGCCAGCAGCAGGATATACTCACTCATTGGCTCTTCATGGTGGTAATTAATTTTCATGAATGAGGATGAGGGAAAGGGTGTTAGAAACAGATTGATTATAATCAGCTTTTAATTAAAATGTTCAAACCATAATTTAAACTAAAAATATCCTATTACTTATCTTTGCTATTTCACGGCCACTAAGGCAGCGGGTGATAATGTAACTAATGATCTGATTGTCACCGGCTCGTATAATAGAGCGTGTCTGGGGGCTGATCAGATTATGCCATCAATCAAACCCCTTCGCAGCGCTCCCTCCCTCAGCAGAGCACCCTGCAGGGGGGTGGACGCCTGCACCAGCTCCCTCCCAGCTGTAACCTTTATTTTCCCTCCCCAAAGTGATGGGCTCCCATGAGGGGGACAGAAGTTAGGTTGCAAACTGCTGAAGTTTGATGATCTCCTGATCATTGTTATAATACTTGAGGGATGATGTTTCATGGCTTTAACCTGCCAGTAAATCATATTTATCAGATCCATTTTGTTAGGACAAGGGGTAATGGCTCTAAGCTGAAGGAGGGTTGATTTAGATTAGATATAAGGAAGAAATTCTTCACTGTGAGGGTGGTGAGGCACTGGAACAGGTTGCCCCAGAGAGGTTGTGGAGGCCCCATCCCTGGAAGGGTTCAAGGCCAGGCTGGATGGGGCTTTGGGCAACCTGGTCTAGTGGAGGGTGTCCCTGCCCATGGCAGGGGGGTTGGAACTAGATGGGCTTTGAGGTCCCTTCCAACCCAAACCATTCTATGATTCTGTGATTCTATGATCATAACAGAGTTACTGACCAAAGAAGGGTCCAGAAACTGGGTCCTGCCACCCAGACTCTGATGTAAAAAGGACAATAAAGACTTGTCTGGATTAATGGGAGGGTGAGGGCCAGCAATGTGCCAGGGTGTAGCTGAGCCTGCAGAGGAGAAAGCTCGGTTTGAAAATCCTGTGGGAGCTTTCAAGTGGCTGAACGGAATGAAGACGTGTGTGTGGGGGGGGGTGCTCAAGGTGTAAGGGCCACCAGGACGCCTGAGTGGGGTTTTCAAGGACTGTAGTGGGGTGTCAGTGTCACACAGACTTGAGAGCCTGTCTCCCAGCTAGGATTTGTTTGCAGTGGGACAGAGGGTCTTCACCAGCACTCTTGCCCCACTGCGTGGCTGCCCCACAGCTTCAGACTTGACCCAGGCACCAGCATTGCTTTTGGGCCACCTTAAAGCATGGGGCTCAAAGGCACCGACACAAGACCAGCTTCCTGAACAGCTCAAGTGTCTGTGCATTGGGGAAAGATGGATCATCTGAAAAAGTTTGTGTCATCACTCACTCTGATCAGAGCTCCCTCCATCCCCGGTGCTGGATTCCCCCCAGTTAGCTGACAATAAATTAGGCATTGTCCAATTTAACCATTCCCAGATCAAAAATAGCAGAAGGTTAGAAAATGCATCAGTCTATTAAATCCTGTCATCTGAATCGCCTTTAGAAAGGCACGCTGTCGTGCTCTTCTGAACAGCCATGTCTACGCAGACAACTAGGTGTTTCCTCCCTGTCCTCGCTCAGCTGCAAGCCCAGAGGTAACGCACCTGATCCCTGCAGTTAGAAACACAAAACCAAACTAAAATGTCTGAAAGGGATTGCAGAGGCCTGCAAAATAATTTGGTAAATTAATGAAAGTGGATATGATGACAGAGAGTGTAATGAGTCCTTGCTCCAATTACTGCATTAGCTTCAAGATCTCAGCCAAACTGATTTCTGTAATACGCCAGCTCCGCAACACGGGCGTCATAAATACCAGCCATGAAGAAAAGAATGGCAATTAATTTGTCATCAGACAATCAATAGCAAAAGGAATGTTATAACCCATTCAAATGTAAAGATTAAAGGTTTATTTTTGTTAATAGTAAATCATTACAATTGATAAATATAAGGAACTGTTGTCTCATTACAGAAAGCGGTTGGTTGCAGATGCAGACAGTTTGAACTACTTTTCTCTGCTGGCTGAGTACAACAGTCCTGGGAACAGGTAAGAGGGTAATTTGCCTTCACTCTCTGCCTCTTCCTCCCTGTGCTGCCACAGGAGGGATAAGGTTTACATTGCTGTGATTGAAGCTACAGGCTGCAGCGCCTGTGCCACAGCTAGCCAAAATTCTTAATGAGCTTGACCTCACTGGTGCTGGAAAGGGCAAGTTGGCTTCTCGAGAAAGCAGGAAAATCCAGCCTCTGGCTCAGCCCACACTGGAGCATTGTGACCACTTTTGCGGCCGCAAGGCCGGGGTCTGGTTCCTGACTGCCCGAGGCAGAGCTCAGCCCTGGGAGGTGGGGCAGTGGGGAACCGGCCGAGCAGCAGCGGGGCTGTGAAATACGCTCCAGTTTGGCACCTGGGGCCACCACAAAGCTCAGTACAACCCCTTTGGTCTGGGAGGGGCTTTTGGCATCTCCCTGGCAGTCAGGGGCTACTTGTATTCTCAGTTTTTAATGCTGGGGAGACAAGCTTTTTTGATACTAAATTCTACTCTGTTTCCCCTCGAGGAGGAGTTTTCAGTCCATCTTACCACCATTCACTCTCTCAGCAACAGATAGCATTCTTCTCAACCAGAACTTGACAATGGTTGCTTTTTTCCTTCTTCCAGGCAAATGCTTTCACAGGTACACAGACCAGTAAATCAGTTTTCTGGTCTATTAATACCCACGGGTTGCATTCTTCAGGGGAGCTGCCAAACCGCTCGTGAAAGAGCCCCAAAGCATTAGCTGAACCTATCAGGTTCCCCACTAATGGAGCAGGCTTCAACTCCAGGACTTGAAGCATGCCTTTACCTCCATGAAATTCAGACCTGCGACACCAAGAAAAGAAGGAGAAAAGCAGCAGCCGCCCCCAGAGGGGGAGTAACTCACACGAAGTAGGAAGAGAAATATGCACATACTAAAATGTAATTAAGTATCGTCATTGGTAGTATAGGCTTTCCCCTGCCACTTGGAAATTCTCCAAGTATACTGAACCCATTCACTTACAAAACAAACAACCCAGCCTCGTTAGCACATCCTGCAGAATTGCCTAATTTACATAATGTAGGCAATCTACTGCGGATTTAGCTGTTGCAAGTTGTCCTCATTCAAGATGCTGCTGTGTTATGTGCAGCGTTATTGTTTAAGGTTTCATTTTTAGCCACAGTTGGAGTTGTATTTTGTTTGTGGCATAAAGGCAACAGAACATTTTCTACCACTACTATTGTTAGCAGTGCTTTAATCATGATACTTTGAAACCTAAACCTGACTTCGAGCAGTTCCCAAAAGGTCACCCTCAGAAATCTTACGGAAAGTTGGCATCTGTGCAGCCCTTTACATACATTTATACAGGGCACAGAATGTTTGTAATTGAGTTAGAAGCCCATCATTCAACATTCAGTCACAAGGCTGGAGGAAAGCAAGTGATCTCTACCATATATAATGCATTAGCTAATCAAAGCGAATTTCCCAGTGCCTTTGAAAAGGAAATGTAGCATCAACTTGTGTGCTCTGCCCGATGCAGAATACAGGGGAAGAGGGGAACATGGCTCTACACACAAAGCTCATTCAGCACTTGATACTCAGTCCAGGATCCAAGATTTCTCACAGGGAGCTGTTGGAAAAGGAACCATTTTTGGGTGACCCCACTTCCCTCAGTGCTTGTGAAGACTCCTGCTACGTTGACGAAGATCCTTAACCTTTGACTCTTCCTCAGACCACACTAACTTGACATGGAAGAGAAGTCAGCATTGCTTGGCTGTGTTGGACTATACTGACCTGCAGTACTTCACGCAGCAGGGATTTCTGACTGCCTTCACTACTGCTCAGCCTGGCCAGCCGTCCAGTTGTGCTTTCTAACTGAAGAATAATAATTAAAAACACGTGTCCTTTCTGATTGCCAGTGTTTTTCTTGGTACCAGACCCACTGCTGGTTTTGTTTCACCATCCAATTTTCTTTTTTGCCCTGTGTGACTGGCTTTGGGGCAACCACGCTCCAATGCTGATGAATCTTTCAGCAACTTTGAAACTAGCTGTCGTAACACTTCTGTCTACTATTTTGTAACAACTTCGGGTTTTTTTTGAAAAGTCCTACCTGTGATATCTCCAATCAGCATCCAAGATGGATAACAGGAGCATCTGCCTAAAAAAGCATCAGGGACTTCACAAGGAACTCTGCTCTAAAATTCTTTCACTACACTGAAGTAATATTTTTGCTATCAAGGCCTTGATTTTTTAAAAAAATTAAGGCCAGGAAGAGAGCTCAGTCAGGTGGTATTCAGGCAGAACTCCAGACCACTGAAGGGAAGCTGGGGTGGGTGTTGGGAAGATCTTTCATGATTCCTTTCTTGTCTTGTGCCCTTGGTCCAGCTTTGGTCACTTCTGTCACATGCCAGACACTGGACAAATGAGAAGCATGAAGAAATCACTTTTGTAACAAAATTTATTTTTGCTCTGTGGATACAAATCCCAAACATCAACAAACAAATTCCAGTGGAAAAATACCAGTCATTAACAATGAAAACTTTTATTATTATTTAATAAATAGAACTTTGGCATTCAAAATTCTAGCTGTAAACCCTACTTTAAAAAAAATTACAAAAAGAGGCAAGAACAACAAGCCTAAAGCTGAGCCAGCCAGTGGCTCCTTTACTTTTTACAATGAACACATTGTGATTAAGTCATGACAACTCTATTTACATATGAGGTATTCTGAGCGGTTCAAAAATTGAACTCAATTTACAAAACTACCAGTCTTTGGGGACTGATCCAGTACATATGTCAGCTGTGCTTTTAAAAGATAGCTCCAGATGCTCCTCCCCACTGAACTAATGATATACTGTAATTAATATACACAAAATAAACACATTATGATTTGAGTTTCCTGCTCACGCTTCATATTCAAAAAAGCTGCATACTACGACCAGCCTAACATTCAAAGTGTACACCCAGTACCTAGTTTAAGTACTTCTGTTTCTAGACGTTATGGGAGAGTTCTTACTACAAAAGCTTATAAACAAAATATTGGCAGGTAGGAGGAAAACAAGGTGCAGTCGTCAGCATCCTAACAACTTATCTAAAGTTCAAGGGGAATATACACTTACTTCAGGCAAAAAAAGGCACAAAGGTATGCAGCTGCAGAATTAATATTGCTAATAAGCTACCAGAATATATCATCCCTTTAGATAATAGCCATTGATTTGTTTGCAGTCTAAGAATGCAAATTAGTTCAGAAGATCTTTTCCCCACTCACGACAGAACTCATCACATCAATGAGAAGAGCCCGATTACACCTTCCTCCAACTCCACCTGTGTAACATCACCGATAAGGACAAGGAAAACAGGAGCAAACAACGCCCATGCAGAGAGACTGCAGCGTGCCGTTGCTGCCCGTGCTAGGGCAGCACGTCGTGGAGGAAGGGGTGCTTTGCTTTCTTTCTTTCCTTGTGCTCTTACCCTGCAAGAAAAACGTCCAAAAAAATGTTTGAAACGAAAGGCAGGCAGCGAGGGCAAAGCAAGGAAGGAAACCTCTTGAAGTGAAAAGGATGAAATTTCAGCTCTTGTAATGACTTCACGGTCGCAGGCAGTTTCGAGTGCCGGAGCCTGAGTGGGTGGTTACAGCAATCTCCACAATTTCACACAACTATCATGCCACAAAGCTGCACAGCGGAGGCTAGCAACCTAAATCACATTTACACAACTGAGCTGCATTACTTCTATATAGTAAATACATAGCATCATCTATAGCTTGTCCGAAGACAGTTACTTTCCAAGTCTTTTTCAAAATACATTCTTGAATACAGTAGTTACTGTAAATATCTTCTAAAGGACTGTATAAATTCAATCTGAAACGATACAAAAAAATTACTGTACAAATTTGCTGACAGCCAGAACAGTACAGTATCCATTCGTTAGTGATTGTTTTTCAGCCCTTGAGATTGTCTAATAGCTACAGCAAAAAGTTGTCATGACTAAATCTAAGCAATTCCAATGTTAACATTCATTAATCACCTCTGTATTAAATATGCTGAATGAGACCACACACACTACATTTTAACCAATTAAACAATCATGCATATCTTAGACAAAGCTTATTCCATTTAGAGGCATCCGTAAACTGATGCATATATAGTAATTGCTACTACTACAACAGGCCAAATTTTAAGAAATCAAAGCAAAATACTGTATCACTGTAGACAGTCAATTGGTAGTCTGCATCTTTGGCTCATACGTCCGTCATTTACCTCCCTACTTTAATTTGACTGAGGCAGATAAACTCAGGGGTTTTTCTAAATCAAGTGCTTTAAAGTCAATATAAATATTACAGGTTCTGTAATAAAAATATTCAAATGCAAGATTACAGCATTGCAATCAAAGTATTACAAATAAAATGGGACCTCCTTCCTGAGGGACTTTCAACTAATACTTGAAGAGCATAAAAGCTCCTGAAGTGCTTTGCAATTATTAAATTACTGATCTCAACTTTGCAGTACAGTATCTCCGTTTAACAGGAGGGACAGTGGAGGCACACCAGCCAAGTGACCGGTTTAATAGTTCAAAGTGACTCAAAAAAAAATCTCCTGCTCCTCCCTAATTGCTCTAATAAACTCCTTGTTATTTCCACCCAATTTAGAAAAAAATGTTGCTTGCTAATTTTTTATAAGTACAACATTTCCATCTAAGGAAATAATAATGTGCAACTTAGGTGTTTCCTCTCTCCCTAATACCTCTAGCTTATTATCTGAGAAGCTATTGTTGAATTCTGATGGGAGGCAGATGCCACGAACTGGAGACTATTACTTCACTGCAGGGCAAAACCAATGAACTACACCAAAGGAACGAGCCGAGGCCCTCATCACAAAAGCCAATGCTGTTAGAGGCACAGGAAACTGTGCAGGCCCGTTTGTGCAAAGATTCTTATTTTCAGTTTTGCACTAGTATAGAAGCACACCTTCGAACCTACAGAAAGAGGAGAGAAATGTAAAATAAAATGGCCTCGGTTTTTACCTTGAAGTAGAGACACTAGGCAATTTCGCTTAAGATTTCATCTAGACGCTGTTTTAGTGCTCACAGGAGCTGAACCAGTCACATTAATCTATCTGAAAACACCATGTAGCAATAATATAAATAGCAACACTATTTTTCACAAACTAGTCCACATGTAGGTTCAGAATAGAGAAGAATGTCAAATAAATAAGTCTGTAGAGCTAAAAAAAAAATTAAATCACTAAATTATAAAAACAACATTAACAGTAACTGTTTAATGATGAACAGAAAGCAAAACATCACCAAGTGAAAACTTGTAACCAGTCTACATTGCTATACCATTTTTTTTTCTACTAACATAAATACAATCAGAAAACTGAAGACTCTAACGCTTTTGCCATAAAAATGTTACCCTAGAATTTATCTGGTTCTAACCGCTACGCTTTCTGAGAGATTTCTGCTGTTATCCACACTACGGGTCAGTTGACTGACTCGCACCTTAGTCATTGGAAACTTTCTTTTAATACCATATATTTAACTGATGCTCGTATATTTTCTTAAACGGTGTGATTTGAGAGTGGTTTTGCTCTTTGCAAGTTTTTGTTTCCTTCAGTTAACTACTATTTGACACCACGCATAGCTGTGCAGCTAACTTGCAGTAATGTTCCAGGAAATTAGAAGCGCTAATACGTCATCTGCCCCATGGGAGTGAAACAGCACTGCCAAATGACACTCACTGAATAAACTATGGAACATGATCTTATTTTTTTCATGTAATTGCTTCCTACATAAATGGAGAAATCAAGAATTCCCAAACAACGTGGAAAATTTTGCAGTCCTCAGATAACGGAGTACTTAATACTGCTAAGTGGAAACATTCTGTTCTGAGCCCTGATTTTGCCAAGTGCCAAACACCCGTTTTGTAGGTCTGGTAAAAAATGGTTGAGGTGGTTCACAATGTCATCAGAGGCCTTCAGGGATGGATGGTAGACCAGCCACATTTAAAATGGAGATGACCAAAGAGAAAAATAAGCATGGTACAAACAGTAAAATACAGTCTATTTCGACTTCACGTATTATGCTGCAGCTTCATGCCTTCCAGCTTCTCTGGGTTTGTCACGGACTTGATATTATTGAAACTTCTTACAGCAATGTGAGAATGCTTAAAACAATTTGGTAGCACTGTATTTTATGGACTTCATCTGCATAAAGGAGTTAAAACTTGATTTTCTTCCACTATTGGACAAACAAGCTAGGCATCCATTACTAAATATAACATCTTTTCTATATTAAATTTTTTAGGCAACTTGAAGAGCAAATACTTTTTTGTAGTGCTCCAAGATTGTTCCAATTGCAATTCCTAGAGCGAAGTGCAGTTGCAGAAGCCTCTGGCTTAATCACATACAGCTGTAGGTGCTTCGACCCTCTGCTCTAATTTCAGAACACAGATAATGCCATACAAACCCTTGATGAAGGAAAGGACTGAGAGTAGCAGCAGCATGGCTGTTTTGATGCTCCGATTCCAGAAACTAGGTGAAGTAATAAAATGAGCCCTAACAAAGGAAACAGAGTATCCAACTGAATCATTCTTCACAGCTTGTTCCTACATTCAGTAGTTTGGAGAAAAGATTTCTTGTAGTTTGTACCACTCTGTTCAAACAATGACTCTCCCATCCCCACCAGACTCCCGAGATTAAATATGCACAATCCTCAGAGAGATGCACGTGCGGCGCTATTTGCAGTCTTCCAATATGGCTCGTCAATAGAAATGCAAAGACCTGTGACACAGCAGCATTTAACCAGTCATTTGCTACTAGATGAAATGTTGTCATTGAGTAATGCAGTTGTCCCCCATGTCCTGAGCATAACGGTCCGACATCATAGTCCTTAACTCATCGATATCCTTTCGTAACTGACAAACGTCCAAGAGCTTCTTTGAAAGGGTTTCCGTGCTGTGGTAATTTTCATTCTCTTCAGCTGAACAGCTCAGCGCTATGAAAAAGAACACCCAAGGTTAAAGCTCTAGAAACTGCACTTTATGAATACTTCAACTAGTCAGTTCCCCTTGAAAAAAGGGGTACGTCACTTTAATTTACTTACATCAAGAGAATTCATGCTTTAGTATGATGAAAAGCGAACAAAATGTGGTACCGTGTGAACTTAAAGTCAATTACGAGTCCATCACTGCTTCTCTGAAAGACAGTCTTTTCTGTTTGCACCAAGATCCACACTTGCTAAAGTCCAATGGATCTCAACAGCAGTGAAAAAAACTGGCTAGAACAGCCATTTTTGAGAGATTTTGGAGGTTTCTAGCCACTCAGAAAAGAGAGGTAGGAGGGCCTGGGAAATGAGGCTATGTGAGATGACAAGACGGTACTACAGATCAGCTGCACTATTCACTCTGCTGGCTGATGATGGTCTCATGGACTTTGAGATTGGCATATGCTGCACTCCCCAGTACTTCAAGGGGCTACAGCGCAGATGAGTCTATGTGGCATGTAGTAGCTCTTGCTGCACAAGACTCTATACTTTTACCTTTCTGCCTTGCTGAAGGCGCAGTTCAGCAACCAGTCTATCTGATTAATTCTAATTAACACCCAGAAAACAATAGAATATGATATATTCAGGTCAAAAAAAAAGTAATTGTTTATTAAGCCTGTTAAAAGAAAAGATCTAACACAAACTCACTATGCTGAAGTTTTGTCTGACTGGCTTTAGAGCGTGCTTCTCATCTTCTGGTTAAGTTTAACAGCTTAGTAAGTGCTGAAGACTAGATGTGCCTTTAACAGTACTGGAGATGGAGTTGCCTGGCACTAGGTTTATCTAATACACGCAGACACCCTCACCCCCAAACCATGCATGCACATGTTCAAACAGTGGATGGGTATTCCTACCACTTGACCCCAAGGGCTTTAAACCAAAAATATGTGATGTAGCCAGACCAGGCCTGCTTACGCCTCACCTCCCCCATGAGTTTATACGGCAGAATACATTTGACAGAGAAGCACCCATTAACCCTCAGAGTGACTGCAGTATGTCTCAGGAGGGACAGACACCTGGCTACACACCTTTCTCTTCTAGGGCGGTGAACATATCCATGACTGGGTCCACATGAAGAGCCAGCTACCTTCTCTCCTGACTTGGCAAGGACCTGTGCAGCCATATGTATTTAGCAGCCCAAGTGCACTAAAAGCCCAGCTTTTCCAGAGAGCTCCAGGAGTACACTTCACGCACACCTGCTCCAGTTGCGTAGCAAGGGGGACGCTGGCCTGCCCAGCTGGCAAGTTCAAGCACCACTAGCTAAACTGTTACTCCTCTGTGTCAAAACACTATTAAACATTGGAATGACAACATCACTTACATCTGATTCCCAGTAGTAAGGAAAGGTTAGGCTCCTTGCCCTGAGCTCTCTGGGTAAGAATACTGCACAGTGCTTTCAAGTCAAACAAGCAATGAGACATTTCCTTGAACAACTGGTCTGCAATAGGCATCTTCTCAGATACTGGCTGCCTGGACTGTTCCACCTGCCACATCTGCTCCTTCAGGGAGGCATTCTCTTCCATCAGTCTTTGGTTCTTTGTGAAAAGTACATAGGAAAAAGGGGAAAGTTAGTCTGCAGCACGCATTGTAGCAGAAAGCTTCATGCTTCAAACCACAAACCATATAATTAAAAATAATTAATTTCCATACTTGCAATCAGTATTTCTGTACCCCTCTAAAGAATGGCAGATAGATAGCTTTACATGGCTATGTCATGTTACCATTGCTCAGCAGCCTTCACCCTTGAAGTTCTCACTTCCTGAGGTAGAGGTGGTATCTATTACATATCTGCACAGCAGCCAACACAGTCAAGTATACAATTAAGCTCATAAAGCCGTACTACGAGATCTTATAATCATTCTGTAAGGTTCTTCCCAGCTGGTGTGGTCAGGGGTTGGGTTTTTGGAGTTTTTACTTACTTCAGAGAGAGTTTTATTTAACTGCTCTATATTCCTTTCTTTTTCTTCAAGCTCATTTTTCATCTTCTGAACTACCAGCTTTTCTTGCAAAAGCTTCTCTTGCATAGACTAAAATGAATGACAACACAGGTAATGATTTAAAAATTTCATACTTTATATTAGCACTGACAAAAAATGCATCCTCAGTAAATTTCTAATTTTCAGTTATTTATTGGTTTTGTATTAGTTCTTAAATTTTTATTTTCTACCATGTTCACCTGGTAATATTAAACTGGACCCCAACAGCTCTCTGTATACTAACACAGCTATTCCAAATACCAGTGAAACCCTTTAAATAAGCAGTATCTGTTTAGAAACAAAAAGACTATATGTATGCACAAAGTCTAAAATAACCATGCAACATCGCTTATTCTAGCCAAATAATTTCATTTGAAACAAGCAGCAGATTAATGACAGCTAAGCTTCAATTGTACAATTCCAGGTTGTAAGGGAAGATTTTTTTGGCCTCTACTTTCCACGAAGACCATGGCAGGGCTTCCTACAACCTTTCACAATATAGAATTCACCTCACCTTCTATACAGCTGAGAAGAAATCCTTTGAAAGTTGATACAGAGCAGCAAGCTCCTTAAAGTGATTCACAAACAAGATAAGAACAGTCTATACAAGTCTACTGTGCTGAAAAAGCAACTGAAGGCAAAAAAGTAACATTTGTCATTTATAGTGTAATTTTAAACAGATATAATAATTACTATTTTCAGTAATGAAAACAGCAGTAAGTTTCTAGGATGCTGTTGTACTTAAGTAGTGACGCTTTTCATGACTGACTGTCAGATCAGTCATAAGCAGCAACAAACAACTGCTGCAAAACGGAATCAGCTGCTGCCAATTCCCCAGTTTTCACCTACAGATTTGAAATTGAGAAATCATGAGATATTTCCAAAATGGATTTTTTGGGGTGAATTCAGCATGACCGCAAGTGTCTTTGTTGTTAAAAGCACTCATGTTTATTCCACTAGTTGGCTTTTAGATCTGTAGATATGTCTTTCAAGGTCATCTAGCAAAATTCAGAAATAGGAATATTCAAATCACCTATCTGAATACTAATAACAATGAATAGTGATTATATAAACTCCTGATGCTTTAAAACAGAGAGATCTTTTCAGCTTTCATCAAGAAAAAAAAAATCCTCTTTTATGGTTAATGGTATTGCTCACAAATCCAACGCTGTGCTAGCACAGTGCATATAAAGTGTCCTCTCATCCCTAGCTCAGCACGTTAATATGTAAAACCTGTTGCCCAATTCCAATTATAAGATGCAAATCCAATCTCATCATGCTCAAAATACAGCTGGAGCACTGGTGACAACGGTGCATGCCTTGGCACAGTTCTCATTGTAACCTTCCACAGAGTGGAACCAGAGACCATGATGGGAGGAGGAAAAGTTGCATTTCACAAAACGATGGGTCTCAATTTATGAAATGACACTGTCCCAGAAGAATGTTCTTTCTTGAATCTCTGTAGGAACAATCCTCATGATTCTTCTTCCAAAGCAGACAACCCTCACAAGGAATATGATAACTTAAGTAAGATGCTATAGAAAGATCAAAGCCACTCTTTAGTAAAAGATATCTCTAAATTGCTGCACTATGACTCTGCAACCTTATTCAAAGACAAAAAAACCCCAAGCTCCCCACTCGCCAGAACCACAGCAAATTGTGTCAAGCTATGTTGGTTTTGGGGTCTTAAGAAAACAATTTAGCTTTGGAAAAGAAGCCAAATTTACTCCTGTGCGAGTTGCTCCTAAGATGCATAAAGAGTGGAACGTCCAGATTACCAGTACTGAAGATTGTAGCACATAGGAGGCTGCCACATACAGGCCTGCCCTTTACTATGTATGTGGCCTACTGAGTGGACGAGAAGCCATTTGACTTGCCAGCTATAAGAATTATGAGTGCTGACGAGAAGGCAGGGAGTGACGAGAGACAAGGCAGGGCTGACACTGAGTGGAGTTTTTAATGGCCTGGCCACTCGTGGGAGGTGTGCAGCCTTGACAAAATTTCCCAATGCATTCATTCAGCTCAACACTGCAGAAGCAGTGAGAAAAGCCAGTACTTTGTCATACCCTTTGCAAAACTGGAAAACAACGGTGCTAAAATTTACACACTTAATATGGACTAAAAAAAAATCCACATTTTATTTTCAAGTAAGTAATAACAATCAGCAGGCAGAACCCAGAAATGACTACTTGTTTTTAAAACGGTTTTCACAAACTTGACCTGCTTCTCAGTTCACTCACACTGTGTCCCTCCAAAGGAATTGCTGAAATAATGTGCATCCTAAAGATAAGCTGTGCAAGAAAGCACAGCTTCACACTCCATTGGGAGGAAGGGGAGGAAGAAAGAGGGCCCTGCCCCACATCAAAGGAAACACCCTGGGCAGGGAGAGGGCAGGAAACAGCTCTGCTTTCAGGCATTTCCTTTGTCGTGCTTGCTGATGAGCTGAACTCAGAGTGGTGTTGAACCACCTTCTTTAGATTATTTTTAAAAACTGTGTACTGAGAAAAATCACAATATTGGGTCAGACTGAAGGTCCCTCTAGGTCTGTCTGTCTGCAGCCAAAGAGAAGATGCTTAGGGAGGAGGAGGAGGAGGAGAACAGGGCAATACAGTGATAGCTGGTGCCCAAAACACCCTCCCAGCTTCCAAGTATCTTCAAATTTTAATAGTCTTTGATACACTTCTCTTCCATAAACAAGCTCAGGGACACCAAAAGCCCCAGTTACAATACATGCATTAGTACTACCACTTACACGTTTCACATTTGTGTCAAGGCCAGACATTAAATGTTTGACTGTGCAGTCTTCCTGAGGGTGGGTAGGTGGTGGGGAAGACAAGTTCAGAAATACGACCTTCCCCAGTGTATTTTCATAACTATGTCTGCTATTAAATTTACATGACTGTGCAAACTACTCCAAAAAAACCCTTCTAGAATATTCCAAATAATGTGCACATGTTCAGCTTATGAGTTGCACCATTTAACGGGAATGACTAGAAGTGGAAATATGTGTTTATGTCTAAAAGATACCTAACATCTATCATTCTCTGCTACCCTAATCTTAAAGCTCAGAAAAAGCACAGGTGCTTACCAGCTTGGTTGAGCCCACAGTGCTATCTGTGATTTCTCAGTGCTCATAGTGCTACAAGTCCTCTGTACTTCATCCTTACTTTTTCCATATGCTTTCCAAAGTTACAATTTGGTGTCATTACTCCCAGCCTGGCAGAGTTTGGGTTTATTTGGTTTATTGTGAATGACAGGACTGACAGATGTACTTCGGGTCACACAGGCATCGTACAATCTGACTTCTACTGTCTTTTTCGTACCAAAAAATGTTAATTTTGTGATATCTAAATTGATCATGTAGATATGGATTTTTTAAACATCACTCTGATCTATAATTTTTCTCTTTCTGAAGATGTACTATATATGCAGCATGACATCTTGTCAAGACCAACCAGAATTTTAATCCCTCACACCCAGGAGAACAAATCAACCAAGCAAAACCATTCAAGGAGGACCAAAATCATTCCATCACAATTATGAGCAAATATTAACTAGTACTGCTTCATACACTGCTGCCTAAACCAGAATTTCTTTGTTTTCAGCTTGCAAGTTAAAAACAATGAACTGAAATACATTCTCAAGCATAAGTTTACAATGTGGCAGAAGACCGGGAATAAAATGAGATCATCTGAGCTGAAGATAAATTGTATCTCTGTGCTGATAAGGATTTCAGTTTCTAATGAACTAAGTTTCAATGCTTCCCAGGGAACAAATGTGTAAGGCGAGGGGAGATCAAGGATACAAAGAAGCTGCTGTAATCTACAAGTAATTTGAGGGCTAACACCATTTTCAAATCTTATTTTCTGTCCTTATATAAAATACATTAGAAGAGGAAAAGTAAGAGAAGTCCTGGAGAACAGAACAGTACTCTGTTCACAGACTGTCACAACTACTCAGCATTTCCCAGTCTCAGCTCCCTAAAGTCCTTTCAGATTAAGCACACAAAACAGCCATCTGTATAAATGTGCACAAAGATCATTAGTCTCAAGATAAAGGTGGTGGAGAGAAAAAGATCAGAAAGTTAAGCACAACATATACACATAGTTTATATGTAAATATTTTAAACTAAACTACAAAGAAGGACAGAGAACCTCAGAAAGGTTATGGAGTTCAATTTGATTTTTTTTTTTAATTATGAAATATCCAAAACTTCATTTGTCTGTGTCACAATGCTTGACTATAACAGGCTGCTCCATGAAAACATCTTAATTTGATAGATTTTGTCTCCTTCAAACCTAGAGAAGCTTAAATGACTGATTTTGCTTTTCAGTTAACAGACATATATTATGTGGCAACTTAAATTCCCCTACTGCTTCTCTACAGATGTATTTAATATATTATAATTTAATTAAGCAAAAATATGGTTGTCAACAGGAATCAGGCCTGCTATTTACGTGTATGGTAGAGAAAGGAAGCAATTTAATGGTGGAAGACAACTTACTTTTAACAGCCACAAATAAGCAAACTGGGCTCCAGTGTGCAAAGTGGAAATAATAAACTACCTTCTCTTAGCAAGTGTTATGCAAGCAGTTTTGTGTCTCCTCTTTATTTGGATTCTAGCTCTTCTAGCTCCATAGAGTGCTCCCTTCCACTTTGGAAGGAGCAGACATTCAGCTGATTGTTTACTACCATTTTGTTGTTCTTCCAAAACTAACATACACAGAGCCAAAGCAGAAGCACCTTCACTCTCAAGGGACAACCCTGTAACTTCAGTCTTTCTGGAGGGCAAGGAAGCAAAAAGTGTGGAGACAAATGCCATTCTAGAAATAGAATGCAAAAACTAGAATTTATTGAATTTGGCTTCAGTATTTGCTGAAAACAGATGTCTGCCTTGTGTTTTTTTGTTTTTAAATGCTCAGCTTTTTCTAGAGCAGGTCACACCCTCTTCCCTATACCCTGTATAATATTTTGTTTTCTCCACAACAAACACTGGTCACTAAGTACCTTTCAAGTGTCAGGAGCCTGATGTGTTAATCCGATCCACAAGCTGGCTCCTAGCTGACAGCCTCTGCTGTCTTGAAAAATCCTTGGCTCCAAGCTAGGTGCCCAAGATCCGCCAAGAGAGTTAAGATGTCTGAGTGACATGTCAAAACCCGGTCGAACAGGGACCTCCTTAAACGATGTGAAATGTGAAGTGGTATGGTTTAGCCAGGTACCTGTCTTTACGAAGGATCACAGCAGTGAAGCTCCTAATCAGTATCACTTTTTGTACTCTGGATGACCACCTGAACCCCAAAGTTGGATGGGAGGCTTCACTGCTCCTTACAGAGGCAGTCCTCACACTTGATAACAGGCAGTTCTGATACGACATCCACTAGATCAGCAGAATAAGGATGCTACATAGCAAGCTTTTCACTTTACGATGAGTATCAGCAAAGTGCTAAACCATAAAACATCGATAACGAATACACTATGACCCTGCAAGAGAATACAAGTCAACAGGCCCTAAGATTAAGTTCCTGGCATTTCTACCTTTGCCTCCTATTTGAGAAGATAAAAGGATGAAACTCAATTTTAGTAATGTTATCTTTATGAACTAAAAATGGACAGAAAAAACCCAGAATATAGACCTTACCTGCATGTCCAAAATCAGTCCAGCTATCTGATTTTGCTGATTGTCTATGACCTGGAATATAAAATTGAGTAATTTAAAAGGCTTGAATCTCTTCAGATCCCTTCTTAAAAATCAGCTTACAGGTGTGTAGCCATACGTTTTAAACAGAATCTTTGAAAATGTAAATGACAAGACAGAGTTTAACTCATTCATGCAAAATGAACGTACTGAAAAGAAACAGGCTAGTACTGAAAAGAAATCTGAATTAGCAACAATTGTATAATTCTTTAGTGAGATATTTATTTCTAAAGTAAAAAAAAAAAAAAAAAAAAAAGAAATGCAGGACTCAAGGTTAAAGATGCCACCAGCAGACCATTTGCAGACTAACCTTACTGGCTTTCTCATTCTTTTCTTTGAGGCATTCATTCTCACTCTGCAGCTGTTTTGTGTCCAACATGGGAAGGCGAATACCATCTTCCAGGCATTTTTCTACTTTCTGCTGTAAACTGTCATTCAACATGAAAGAAAAATCAGGTGTGCTGACAGAAACCAGAAGGGCTATGTGTTCTAAATAGAAAGTCGCACCATCTTCCAAGCAGAGCTGTAAAACCATACCTAGCCAAATCCAGCCTTATGAATGAGCAAACCAACAGGGGACGAATGATGCAAAAATTCTAAATTACTGGTTACCATGGCGCTGACAAGCACAGATTCATACAGGAATAGTTTTATGGACCAGATTCTGTGCTGCATCTCCCAAAAGGCACAGCTTGAGCAGAATGGCATTGGGAGAGAGGGCAGCGAGGAGCAAAGAAAAGCTTTGTGGTGTTTACAGCTGCTCTGAGCTACTGGGGGAGGCAAAGCCAGCACCAGCATAGATCAGAGGAGTCTTCAAACCTCTCGGAGCTACAGGAGCTTTAAAATCAGACTCTCACTGGTGTACATACAACTCAAAACAGAGTCCAGAATCGGAGGCTGCACCGAGTACTGGTGGCCTGTACTTCATGCCCTCTGTCACTTGTAAGGGGGAGCATAAAGCCACTCCTGCCAACTGCTCTCACACGAGGGCATGACCTTCAGACCCTCTGTAGCTCAACTCAAGCTCCTAGATGTAGCTAGAGCTTTGCCAGCTCACCTTCTCTCAGAAAGGAAATACATTTTATTGGTGTTAATCTTGCTGTCTAATTTAGAAACCAGAGGCCACCTCAACTATGTGTAGGCTTTCAGAAAAGACAAAATGATCCCCCTCTAGGTTATGAGGGCACGAAGAAAAAAGGCCTTTCAGTGGTAAGATGGAAACAATGTGTCAACAATTTGGCTGGCAAGGTGTCCCAACCAGCTTGCCTTTCATCATGGAAACACTTTCAGACTCCTGTGGCATGCATCTTTACCCAATGGAGGGACAGTGAACTGTAGTAACATCATAAATATGTTACAACATAAATTATTATTCCCCCCTGCTTCCCCCCCCCGTTTGGTTTTTTTTTTTTTTTTTTTAGATAAACTTTTAAGTAGCTCCCCGATCTAAAATGTACCATAGTAACAATGTCTCCATGTCTCATCTGGAATCTTCTCATGGATCCCTCTCCCATTTGTTTTTTCATAGTTACACAAATTCAATGGCAGCAGATTAGCTACAGTTAAATCTCCCTGTAAATGCTCCCACCCTCAGTGAAAAGGTAAGAAACTGCTACAATTTATTTAAATCTTTGACCCTTCCCTTGATATACCCATCAGCCAGTATCCAGGGAGCTTTTCTGCAGCTCGTGACAGGATTTGTTATCAAATAAGAGTGCTGACAGCCTCTATACAACACCCCTTTGCCGCACACGTTTATTCTATCCTCTATCCAGCAGCAGGCTATGATGCCATTGCAGCAGTGTCCCCTATCTTTAAAAAAAGATACTGAAGAGTGTCCTAGGCAGACTCTTCTCTGGGGCGTTACTTGCTACTTGACACAAATCAAAATCTGGTCAGATTTTCTATTGAATTACACTGTCACTCTGCACAGTAATATGTTTATGCCATGAAAAAGCATTGGCATTGTAATAGGTTAAGAGTGCAAATAACATTAGGTCTTGACATCAGGTGGGAAAGTACACCCATCTCAGGGCACAGCCCAAGCAGCTGTTCATACCTCTGTACTGTTGTGACCAGCTCTTTTTCTTTTTTCTTCTGACACACCAGTTGCAATTCTCTCTCTCTGCACTGCGATCGGGCCTCTCCGAGCTTCTTTTCTAACTCAGTCATAGTTTCTTGAAGTTGCTTGTTCTTCTCCTCTAGAATTTGCAGCTAACACAGGTTACATTAGTCAGACATGATGCCACATTAGCAGAAGGGCTTGTGGGTGGCCACAGCCTTGCAGTTACCTTCTGTATAATCTTAGGCCTATTTCACTTATCCGAGTATGAGAATCTCTAATAGCTACAGTCCTTTCTAAAACATTGAAATATTTCTCTTGCTAAACAGATGGGGAAAAAAATATATGTTGAAACAGTAAAAGATTTGACAACAGAAATTAGGGAGCTTACTTGTATTTACAAAATGTAAAACAAACTCCCTTTACCTTACCTGTTTAGTCTGTCCTTCTATATCATCCAGTGTTGGTAGGTCTGCCAGATATTTTTCTAAGGTTTCAATTCGTCTTTGTTTTTCTTTGTTTTGCTCAGACTCTTTCTGGCATTTCTTTTTCAGGCTGTTAATATATCGGTCTCTAGTTTTAAGCTAGAAGAAAATAAGAGTATATGTTTTATGATTACAGTGAAAAATAAACCTGCTTTGGAAGCAGAGGCTGGTCACTCTTCAAGAATTGTATTCTCAGCTGCATGAAAGGGTTGGTTACTGCAGAAAACAAAACCAAAGAATGATTAATCCCAGCAGCTCCAAGTCACAGACTCACACGTGACTTCACAGTTGCATCACCTCTGCCCAGAATACTCCATGTTTCAGCCTTGCAAACTGAAAACGTGACAGTTCAACAGTTAAAATATTCTCAATACTTTCACCAATGGGAATGTATATAGGCAACAAATGATCTGGAAATATTTTAGTCCTTCTTCTTCCTCTGGCCTAGGAAAACAACTTAAAATACAGAGACTTAAGAACTTAACCCGACAAGAACTGAAGCCAAAAACCTGACTTCAATGGCGTCTGACAATTACATCAGAGGTCATCAGAACAGAATTAGTGGCTTTCTTAAAGCACCTTTTCTACAGGCATCTTAATTGTCCATCAGCCTGCAAAAGTTTTTTTATATTGTGTTATCTTTGCATGCACTCCTGGTACTTACTTTGCTTTATTACCTAGGTGAAAAAAGGGGGAAGAAAGACAGGAAAAAGAGTATTTTCCAGTCATAGTACAATTTAATGAAAAACAGAATCTCTATTGCTTTAACCAAGGTGTAGTAATTCACGGATAACACACTCTTGTCAACTACAGTAAATGTAAAACGTACTTTTATTTTGGGGCTACAGACATCCATCTCACTGAGAAATAAATGTGTGACACTCTCAATGTCAGAGCTCAGTAACAGAGCCTACTGAAAATTTTAAGTCAATAATATCTGAAAAGTTTTACCAGAGATAACCCTCTATATGGGCCATAAAAATGAGGACTGCCAAGAGGCCGGAAATCTTTATAGCTTTTATTTTGGTAACACCTCAAAACTGAACAAAGATTTCAGGCTGCTTTAAAACCTTTCCAATTAGGCAAAGCCCAAGTAAACCCCACACTCAGGAAGGCAATGTTGCAACTCAGCCATGATCTTTTGCCACAATACGTGCTTCAGAAGCACATACTCCCCCCACACCCTAAAGTCTTAAGGCAGTAATATAAAAACACCTGTGTAAGCCAGCGTCGCACAGTAAGAATTACCGGGAGTCTGACCATTATGTAAGTGAATCCCTTCCCTCTGTTTCTCACATACCACTAAGGATTACAAGTTGAACAGTCAGAATACTCCAGTACTTGTGTGACAATGATGACATGGTTTCCAAATCTTCTTCTTGTTTTGCATACATACCATAGGGAATTTCCTCTCCTGAAATCTTTCTCCTCCTAATAGGTACCAGGTTTGCCTTAGATTGCCCCCTGCCCACTCTAAATCCTCAGCATCACTCCAAGGACTCTTTCTACCTTTTCTCACATGAGAGGGAAAAAAGAAGTTGGTGGTTTTTTTTCCATTCACTGTTGCTGACTCTGCTGAGGGGAAAACAAGGTTTGGGGTTTGTTTTTTTAATTTTCTCCTTCATACATACACTGCTGATGACTTTGCTGGGGCAGGAAAAATAGGAAAGCTCTTGCCTCTTGGCAATTAAACATTAAAAGCGAGGCCACAAAAATCATAGGGGAGAACACTGCTACAAGCTATCAGCAATACCTTTCAGGAGTCCTTCACAATTACCCAAAGCAGAGGGAGAAGGAGTAGCCAGCAGGGTACGGGTTTCTGAACTGAACCATTTCCAGCCCAGCAGTCCAATTTCCAGATGAAATGCCTCAGTACTAAAGTGAGGGCTGCAAAATCTACAGATGCCAAGAGGCACATTCATGCCTGGCATAAGGGAAAGGAAGAACCTAGGCACTCATGACATGGACACTGGTGGAGAATACTGCAGTATCTACCTTACCAGGCTCCCTCAGCTAGGCAGCTGTGAGGAGCTACCACGACTACCAGCCAGCCACAACAGGGAAGCTTCTTCAGGCTTCTGAAATTTCAGTGCCAACTGAAGAGCTCTCAGTCATCTCAGTCCTACATTGACTACACACGGAGCCAAGGGGAAAACAAACCTCTTCAGGCACCAGTATTATTCATGAGGTGGTACAAATACTGCTTTGCTTGGTATGTCTGTATGGGGCAAATACAAATATGATGCCAGCAGTGAGCAAAGAGGACCTCTGATCTCTGCTGGCCCTGCAGTTTCTCAAAAGGAAAGCATCAAGTTCGTCCACCCTAACATTAGAAGGGACACAGCACCTTCAGACCAAGAGGCCTTCTAGCCCAGTATCTCATCTCCAACAGTGGCCATAAACAGATGTCTAGCACAGGTAAGAACAAGAAAACCACATTTTTACAGCCTTGCTTTTCAAGCCTAAGTGCTTTCACCTTAGGGGCTCTCCTAAGGCAGTTACATTTCTGTGCATTTAGAACTAGGCAGCACTTCCATCAACTCATTCATTTTTCCCTTGAGCCCACCTATACTCGTAGCATCCACAACAGCCTTCACAGAGACAATCTACAGGTTTGCTATAGAGAACTGGCACAAGGAATCAGGTCTTTTTGCTAATCATGTACTTGGCTCCTAGAGTTTCACTAGATGTTCCCTCGCTCCTGCAATGGGAGCTGCAGTGAGGAGCTGACTTCCCTCTGTCTTTTCCAGTCTACTTGTGGCTCTGCAGACTCCATCATGCTCCCATTCAGTCACTTCATTCCTTCTGTGATTTTCTGATGGATATCTGCCTTGTTGCTCTTCTCTGAACTTTTTCCAGTTCCAATACATCCTGGCTTTATGATGAGGGAGACTCTTCCTAGACTTCTCACCACTGACAAAAGATGGTCAAGGAAACAGGAGTGTTCCTTACGTTTTCTTTCCTCCCACCTACACTGAATGGTCACAGCTTGTCCCTTATTGTCAAAAACATACCATCTGTACACTGTATTTAAATATTCTATGTTAAAAGCTCCAATGTAGGAAAACATAATATTATTTGCAAAAGTGGAGCAGGCAGAGAAGTAAAAATGCACGCCAGCAACCTGAACCTAAACTTCTATGTGTTCTTTTAGGCATACACTTACTAGCAAAGCTCACCTGAATGTTAACAGCATTTCCTCCACTCCATGGCCAAATCTGTCTTTGGGATGAAAAAAAATTACCCTCTCCAAAGAGACAGGCATTCACTTGGAAATAACCCTAGCACAGCTATTGGCAACAAACCCTCTGATCAGCACAGAAATTGTATTTCTGTCCTGTAGTATCAGTCCCTGACCTGGGACACGAAGCCTTTTGGGCTCTGGGCTGATCCCCTTGTGAGCACAGCAGTGGAACTCAGGAGATGGCTATCCCCAGACTCAGCACCCAGCCTACCGCTCCTGCTACCAGCCTGCCACATCCTTGCAGGAACACAGCACAGCTCCTTCCTCCCTCCCTCAACAGTCTTCCCTCAAACAGACAGGCACTAATTTTATTACAGAAACAGATGCTCTCCCTCCCTGCCCTTTCTCTCCTTGAGAGCCTTTTGCTCAGTGCACAGAATGGATGGGTGTTAAGTGGTGAATTAGGACTGTGCAGTGAATCAGGCTCCTAGCTACAGACCATCCTGCTGATACAAGCACTGCTGCACAGGTCTTCACCACTGCCGCCACCTACAGCAGCAGTTCCTACACAAGCAGTAAAAGCTGAGACAGGGGGAAGCAGCAGCATCCAATTTCTGCCCTTCCTGAATGTTACCCTTAGTGAAAAGCATACTGCAGGGTTCCTAGGAAATGGTAAGGCAGAATTTGAGACTAATTATGTGTTGTTCTTTGTCTTCCCACATGTCACTGCACTGTATCATACTGCTCCTACCCCTTGAACCTTCATTAATATACATCTAAGCCGAGTAGTAAGGCCCAGTGATAAAAGAAGAGAGGGTAACAGTGACAATGTATCCCTAAAACATTAATTGGGAACCACCTGGTCAATGGCACATTCCTGCTTGCAATAAAGGAAGGCTGTCAAGACATTCAAAACTACCCCTGGGTATTGCTTCAGCCTCCAAAGGAATCCCTTGTCAAGACAGTTCCAAGAACAGAGGCACCTAAGCCCCTTCCTTGTATCAGACTGAAGTCTACTCTGCACATCCTAGCAAAGCTACAAGAGAATCATTCCTGCTGAGTAAGCACATACAGGCTGGTAAGTGCACTTCAAAGCATGAGGCCGACATTTACAAGCCATGTTAAAAATAGGGATTCCATTTTTTACTCTCTATGTTTTTAAATGATACTTTATTTACTGTAACAAACACTTCAAGGTACATGAACTCTTACAGCTAAGCAGCTTTTCTTCAAAGCAAATTTAACTCATACCTGGTTAAAGCCATCATCATGATTGCTGTTTCATCACTTGTTAGGATGTATTCACTATACGTTTAGATTTATCCATTATCAACACCTACAATCACTATCTATCAATTTTTCTATCACAGATAGTTTAGCTACCTTTTGAAAATAGCTCAGCAACCCACATACTAAGTTGCATTCTAGCAAACAAAATATATGCTGCTATAACAGTGTCAAAAGGAAATTTGGAACATAAAAGATACTTACTTTCTCCTCCATCTTCTTTTTCTCCTCACTAGATTTGTTTGAAATTTGTTTTACAAATTCACTGAGTTGCAATTCCTTATTCTCAGCTGCTGCAACCTTTCGCTCAAGCTCCTCAAGGTGGGATGTTGGTCTTTCTGAAACGTGAGGCTGCAGTGGTGTGCTCTCATACTGTGGTTGCTTACAAAAAGAAATAAAATAATCATACAATGAACGCACACGTGCCACCGTATACTTCAGCAGCACAGCAGAAGAGAGTCCTGCATTTTTTTTCCACTGTCAGGAAGGGTGGGGTTGATTTTTCAAGCATTAAAATATGCAGTAACAGCATGTATTTCAGGAATCTGGAGCAAAAAAAATAAAAGAAGCTGCACACCTTTACATTCACAACACATGCAAATGAACATTGTGGGGACACTTTCCCCTCAGATTTGTAGAAGAGGTGTGACTTTTCTTCCAAAAAAAGCCCCTGAAAATCCAAACAGAAAGTGTTTTTAAAACAAATCACTGCCACTGCATTATCATACCATCCCCTAGGGAAAAAATCCATTCCATAAAATGGCTATGAATATATTACAGTAAAAGATGCTCCAAATCTCAAGATCCTTCTAAAGCAGAACATTAGTACTGGTCAAACCTTAGAGCTATCATAACTCAGGTGCAGAAGGGTGAGAGACCTAGAAACTACAGCTCCAATCAGAAGGCAGGCCTCCTACCTTCTGTCCTGTGTACCAAAACTCTCCTCCCTTTCCATTTCATGCAGTTCAATATTACTCTTCTACCTCCAGTGCCCACAGACAGACAAGCACAAAATGGAAATCAACTGCATACCGGATGAAAAAGGAGATGCATCCCATTAGGCTTTCAGTTTCAAGATTCTTTTAATAACATAAATTGCTATCTTTAAAGACATTATAGAGACAGTTTTTTTAACTAGTAATATTGCTTCAGCAAAGTATTAAAAGAGATTAAAACCTTCATTAAAGAAGATCTGCATTTTTAAGTTAATCTTACCGAAGGCACACAAATGAAGCAGAAACCCTAATAAATTATAAAATTTTTTAACTCTCTAAATTATGAAAGATGAATGCATCTGCTGCTTTATTTGAAATGTATCATGGTGTACTAAGACACATACACTAAATTTTCAGTGTCTGCAGTAATTTTTTTTTCTTTCAAAAATATTAATCTTGACAGAATTTGAAAGTATTTTATAAAAGAACTTCTAGGAACATGGCTTTTGGTGCTTCCAGATGTCTGAGAGAGTTTCTGAATACCTAACTTCACACTGAGGCTCTACTTGAATTTCTCTCTCCTGTCTCACACAAACCAGATTCTCACCTGATGCACAGCTGTGTTATTCCCAGGACATAATTAATGTCATGCTGAAGTATGCTAGCTGAGATCCTAGTGCAGTGTTTGTGACAGAAAAAGATAAGGTAATAAAAGGGGGACAGAAAAACTATTTGTCTGCATATCTGCCTTTAACATTCTCTGTCTGCATTGCCTTTTAGATATGCTGAGGTCTGGAGATGGAATTTGTGTGCTACGACAGGGTAGCAGTCACAGCCCTCAAACTGATCTGCATTTTGTGGTTAGGCTATGCTACCTCATCCTTACACTTTGATATTTGCGCTAGTTAGACAAAAATTAGGACAGGTATGCCCAAAATACTACCACACATTCCCTTTCAGACTAAGTGTTCCCTGGTATTAGCAATCCATATCCTTTTCAGGTGTCTTGTGCAAAGGTATTCCAACCAGTCTCTGCCTTCTCACATCTCTTCCATCTATTCTATCGATACAATCTAACCACTCCTTTGGGTACTACCTCCTCCTCCTCCTCTTCAGAAAACCCTCCACCAGTTGTTTTCAGATACTCTCTTATCAAACTACTTTATCTCCTAATATCTCCCTGTACAACTGTGCTACATGCACGCTGTTAAACCCTTGCTCCTACAGTGTCACAGTCCCTCATTCTTACCCCATTTTTATCAGATTTCAAAATGAGTATGTACATAATGTTAATGTAACGTAGACTTCTGCAGAGGTAAGGTAAACTACAACACTTAGAGGGTATTATCTTCTATGCAGTTTACAGCTATACAATTACACAACTATCAATAATCAGAAAAACTCTAAATTTTGGCCTGCAGTAAAGTGTGAACATGCTTTCAGGTGTCAGTTACTGGGCAATGGAAAGCTTTGCTAAAAGAAAAATATCCATCCTACCTGCAAATTAGTCATGTACGGTTCTTCGCAGTTCACAAGATGGCTCAGTCTTGCGTGTTGAGCTCGTAATTCATTCTCCCTTATCTTCTGATGTAAATTGTTAATTTGCTGCTTTTGCCTGTAACACACAGATTTCATTTGAAAAGAAAGGGAATGGAATAGAGATTAAAAAAACCATAGATCTTAAGACTTCTCCTGAAAAATACTGTAACAATGCTATTCAACTGCCCTGGATCTACATTAGCTGTGGGTTTTTTCCCCACTGCAGCCACACTGCAACTAGTCTAGTTTACCACTAGAACTGGAATCTTATCAGGATATAAGCAATTAAACTACAGTTGCCATGTTACTTTAACTTAAGCATACCCCAAAGGGTCTGTGGTCAATCGGCAATAATAAGCTAATCTTGTAGAAATATGATTTGAAAAAAGTCTATCAGTTTTGTGGAGGTTGAGGGAGGCTTCTGGTGTCATTTGCTCCTAGGGCCAGAAGTATAGGAAAAAGTATATAGAAAGCAGAATGAAAGCAAACAAGTCTTGCACCTACATTTTACTTGGACTTCTGCTCAGCCCCTCTCTCTTGCCAGAGATGACTTTTGACACAGGTTAAAGAGATTTACAAATCAAGGGGAGCAGAAAGAACTTAAGAAGAAAAAGTCATTACAGAAGCATAGCTTTCCTGGAAGGTCTGTCTTTTTGCTTTGCTTAAGACTTTCTCAGTCAACTGCTTTACACAAGATATACCCTACCCCTAGGGTAAAATACCACACTGCATACTAAACCAGAATTAACCTCTTACACCAATTGCTTGGCCAGTGTACAGCAGAAACAGTATCACTATTATATCACTATTTAATTATATCACAAATTATATCACTGTTTAAATCATGACTGCATTTGAACTAGCATGACTGCAGGGCAAAACCAGGTCTCAGCCTCAGTCCACATTACAGCCCTGTGAGGTGAGCTGCACTCTCTATGGAGAGATGGGCACCTCAGTAACAGACTCCAGAATGTTGTCAGCACCCATCCAGAAACACACATAGCAACCTTAACTTAAAACCAATTTCACGCACTCCTTTAATTTCCCTTTTTACTTCTTTTTTATACTAGGACATTTTTGCATGCAAGCATGAAATTGTTTCTCAAAGCTTCACCTCTAAGCATGCAGTATGATTGACTTTTCTGGAAACAATGATGCTGAACCAAGATGACTAAACCCAATCTTAAGAGGAGGTAAATGGCAAATACAGGTTTGCTTCAAGAGAGAAGACCTGTCTGTGCACACATTGGAAAAGCAAATCCTCTGAAAGTACAGAAAAAGGTCAAAGTTGGTTTGCTTTTTTTAAATTTGGGGAGGGTTGTGTTTAGGAAGAACATCTTGGAAATGTTATCATGAGTATACAAAATATGTATTACACAATCTATAAACAAACACAAAAGATGTACTAACACAAAAGATGTATTAGTTGGAAAGATGCCAAATGCAAATTTTAATAGGAAAAATAAGATGCAAAAACCTAATTAAAGGGAGTATTTTAGCCACGTACATTCTCCTAGCTAGTCATCAGCCAACTGTATCCCAATTATTTGGTTTACAAGAGGAATTTAATATTCCAAAAACAGTGAATATATTAGAAGTTAAACTTTTAAGCTATATGCGTTACAGAAGACATGATGCATGCCTACAGAACATCTTCTTAATGTTTCCCTATTTTCATATCTGTAAAGAATAGCAATGAATGGAAAAACAGTATAAAGAAGTTGCAATTTGGTAGTACCTTAGAACAATTCACTCAATTCATAAAAACAGAGCAACCAAATGTATTTATGTGACTCCATACCAAGTCTTAAAATATTCTGTATCACCACAGGTGATTGAGGCTTCCTTCTTCCGTTCCACTATCCAGATGGAACAAGATTGTACAAACATAAAAGGAGTCTGTAACACTGAAAGACTTTGTACAGTTCTGCTTGGCGTCTGTATGATGGCACTACAGACAAAAAGCTTCAAACTTATTTTGGAAGAAGCAGATTTGAAGATTAGGTAAAAGAATATGCTCTTAACTTGTAACAAACCTTATATGAGACAAGAGCTTGTATAATCATATGAGAAAATAAAAGCCTTGATTACTTCTGTGCATGCTTGGTCACAGATACCAGAATTATTTATTGTAAGTTGTCTTAACCTATGAATAGAAGTAATTTTTCATTTTTTATCACCTTATCACTTATGAGACAGATCTATTAAAATATCTTTGCCCCATGTGTTTTAAAATTATTTATCCACTTGCCACTCATCCCTTGAGGGCACTATGTGATTTTCTGTTTGTGGCTGACTGTAACTTAGCAGTGCCTTCCCTCCCTCACAGGCAGGATTTCAACAGCCTGAACTGAACACTACAGCCTGGAGTAAATGTTTTAAAATATTTTTGAGCTTCCAGTGTAGTTTGAACTACATTACCATATTTCCTTTCATAATCCTTTCCCTACCCTACCAAATCCCTGCAGGAAAAAAGGTGAGACAAATTAATCCATGATGAAACAGAGCTGCGCTAGCACAAAGTGTAACTAGCTTGCTTCTTTTCACTCTGCAAAGCATGAAACTCTCCACCGTTATAAAACCTTGCCAACAAAACACACCGTAGAAATGTTTTAAGGCTGTGTAGATCCCACACAACTTCTTTGCATAACCGCCTCTCTGAAAATATCATTAACCTCATGGCACCCAGAAACAAAAATTCCGAAAGCAGCCCAGCAGTCACAAGCAGAATAAAAGATAAACACCATAGAAACATATTTACTATTTACATACAATCCTATAAGTCTTTGGAGACTTCATACCAGATGCATTTTATCACTGATGTTCTCATATGCTAAGACGGTTTTAATCCTCTGTTAGCCCACAGCTGTTACTATTAATCCACTGCATAACCACAGGCTGTGAGCTTTATTTAAAGGGAGTGTAGAAAGTTCAAATGCTCTCACAAACACAACTCACGTATTACAGCAGGAACACTGTCCCCAGAAGCCTTCCTATTGCCAATCAATCATCCCAGCACTTTAAAAAAAACCAAAAAAACCAACCCAACCAACCTTCAGCATTTAGGTGCTTTCAAGTTTCTGCTCAGATACATGGCAACTGCCACTATGGGTAGGCCAAAACCAGATATAGATAATCCTGGAAGAGGGATTTTACCTTCCAGACAGCAATGCTACTCTCACCTTGTATTTTTATAACCTTGTGCTCATCCTCCGTGTTCGCAGAGGGCCAGACTAGAGCAGACTAAAATTCTCTAACTTGTGACCAATGTTGGCAAACTGTCCTCCACTCTTCCCTTTCTCTGATCAGCTGCTAGTACCATCAAGCCTCCCCAATGGTTCAAGATGTTTTCAAAAAAAAAAAAATTTAACTTTTTTTTTTTTAAATGCTATAGAGTCATGCAGCTGCACTCTGACCTACTTCTTTACCTGTAACTTTCAACACAGTAATCTGCAATCACTCAGTCTTACACAGGACCGAAGTCTCCAGACACCGAGCTCCTCAACTTTGGTGATTCCAGAAGCCACTTGCATATGAGTGGGCACGGGCTGTGGCCTGAGTTCAAGGCATGGGGAAATCTGACAGGAGCCCATCCTTGACAGTCACATTTACAGAAATCAGACTGTAGCTCACACAACCAGGTTCAGTGAAAATACTGTACCTAGGTACAATGGAAACTGCTCTCCTTCACAAATTCCTATTTGTTTTCCATGAGTGAATGTTACAGTTCTATGTTGATGGCAAAGTAAGGGTTAACGGCATATTATGTGAATGTCACAGGACTCCTCACATTGTTTCATTCAGTTCCTTTGTCCAGAAAAATACTCTGTTTCACTTCAAGTGTCTGTCTTGACACATCCCTTCCCCTTATACTCAGACTTAAGGAGAAGAGAAAAGGAGGCAATACCCTGCTCTAACATCATCAACCAACCAAAGGGACTCAGGGGAGAAAAGTTTGTTTAAAAAAAAAAAAGTTGCAAAAGGCAGGAATGAAAAACATCCTTTTGGGAGGGACATTTAAAAGTGTTCCTTATTTAAATTTATGTTTCAGAAGAAAATGTCATTAAAAGATGTATAAACTTTAACTCTTCTATCCAATCAATTAATACAAACATGATACCAATAACATTGTTTTCACAAACACTTCTGGCACAAATCGTTCGAGCTATCCCCCAAGGTGTAATATTGTCTTTAGGAATGGGGGGTGATGGTGCAGAAGCAAACAGACAAAAAGAGAATTGAAACTCCTTTGAACTAGAAGATTGTCTGGTACGTAGAAGACCATTGCAGTTACTCACAGAAGAATTCAGCACTGCAGACATTGTCTTGTATTTTTCTTCAGATACAATGATTTTAAGGCTTTTTTCCTCAGAAGCAACCTGCTTGTTGTATTTTCATTATTATTATTATCATCACTATTATTTTTCATCTAAAAATTTCACTGATACCCTGGACTATGCCTTTTCACCTCATTTTTTGAACCTCCAGCCATAATTTATAAATACAGTGAGATCAAATCTTCCACGTGCTGCTCCCAGGTACATTCTTTCCAGGGGAACTGAGCTGAAGTGACAGGTTATCCAACATACACGAGTTAAGTGGTGGCTACGTGTTCTATGGTCCCCTATAACCAGCTCTTTTGTCCCACTTCCCACATGTTAGTTATTTACATGCTAGCTAGATTATTTACAGAAAACCCTACTATTTTCACAAAGTAATGACGCTGGCTTACTTCCAACTCTTGTAAAATACACACATCTTTTGTTCCCTTTTCTTCTATTTCCTCGAGCATTCTTTATTTTTGTAAACAAAATTTCAAGGCTTCATTCATGTTTCACTACTGCAGATCAATGATACTTTGTAAGAAAGGAAAAGTTAAATACCTGTCATAGCAGATCGTACCATTCTCTCACCTTTCCCAGAATTAACAACTATTATCCCTACACGAACCACTGGTACTAGAGACTAAGCTATCTAAGATGTTGATTCTGTGTAAGTATTTTTATGGTGTTTAAGGACAGTAGTTCTCCTTATCTGACTTCCTGCCTGCCATAGATACTTCCATTCCCACACAGTAACCTCTGTGTTGAGCCCAACAATTTAAATCAAACTGAAGCACGTCAATCATCAGGAAGCTAAGAGCCCACACTCAAAGGACTGAAACCGATGAAGTGACATACAGCCAGCATGGCTATGACAGATTTCTGCCAATGTTCTCTACTGTAGAAGAAAAGCAAAAACCCTCGATCCTGAATGCCACTATGTTTGGGGAGAAAGTAAATTCTGAGCATCAAGTGTACGAGAAGGGTGGTTCACTAAATCCGGTTCAAACTTCTGTCTTTGTGATGCTAAGGGGATGGGGGACAAAAGTAGATCCCAATTTGACCAAATACTCACCTAAGAAAAAAACCCACTCTTTTTAAGCCCTTGCGAACAGCAAAACAGCTTACCACTTTTCTCTTGTAATGACCATTGCTGTGCCCTAACATCAAGTAAGTTTTTCTAGCTTGCCTAAAGCCAAGTCTGTAAATAAGCAGCTCACTTTCAGTTGGTATAGGCAGATGATAAGAAGAAAATGCACTAATACTGTGCCACCTTGTCTGTTTGGGGAGAGGCTGTCAGTGTCCCTCCAGTGCCCTGGACATCAGCTCTTAGCACCTCTTAGCACAGTCTTGCGGTAATATGAACAATGCTAGCCCTGAGCAGAACTGTGAGGCTGGTCCCTGGAGCTGGGATGACACTGAAGGCGAGGGAATGAGAGCTGGTGAGGAGGAAAGGCAAGGGTCCAGGCAGCACCGCTGCAGCTCTCCTTCCCCTCCATGGCACACCGTGGGTACTGCCCAGCCAAGCTGCCACAGCTGGAACAGTGACCTCCGCTGTGGCCCACCCCAGCAGCACTGTGCAATCAAGAGAGTTAGTGCTCTTCTGCACATCAGTGAAGGCAGAAAAGCAGGCCAAGTGCTGGCCTTGGTGATGAGAGCATCACCTCACTAGGACATTTGTAAAGGTCAGACTCAGAAAACACTTAAAGGTGGGCTAGGGAATGACCAAAAAAGGCTCCACGTGTGTGTTTCAGTTATGGCTCTGCTAAATTTGCAGTCTCTCTGCCCATGGACAGTAAGGGGCTGCTTCTGGTGGTGCATATTCCCTGTGCCACTATTCTCTGCAGACAAACATGGGGAAGAGAACATGCTATGCCCCATGAAATGGCAGCCAAGCTCCCTCCAGCCTGGATGACTGTGACTCTACTTTCAAAGGTGGCTAGAATCCAGAGGAAAACTCCTGGTGCCACTTGACACTAACTGGATCCATTTAAATAAGCAAAAAGTTACAGCCATAAGAGTGAAGTATCAATTATCAATTGCAGGGGGTGGGTGGGGGTGGGGCGGTGTGTGTGTACCGATCTCGATTTTGATTAATTTGTAGTTCTGTCCTTTAGCTCAAACAATCCCCTTTGAAAGCTCAAGTCAGCACAAAGGACATGGGAGAGCAGAGAACAGCACTCAGCTCAACATGCACAAGCCTGCACTGTCTTCAGAGACCAGCATTAATAAACAAACTGCTTAATATACAAATTGCTTCTCTGTATATCTCAAAAACATTAGTACAGCACAACTGACATTCACATCATTTTCTCATATCCACACAGGACAAGTGAACTGTGGACACGTGCTTTCACAGACACTCATATATGCATTCGTCTGGAAATAAAGCACATTTTCTTCAACCTGGGACCAACTTATCTGTTCTCCATAAACCCATCTTATCCCTCACGTACTCTAACATGAAAGAGCCTTTAGAAACCCACGTCTGCCAGAGAAGCACTTCTTCCCCTCAACTTTTAAGAGACTTAAGTTAGTGTAAATCTAAGTCCTGTACTACAAGTCAAGATACAGGTCCAGTATCTTCAAAAACTTCAGGGACTTTAGAATAGAGCTTCCTCCACCACAGAAGGGACACTAGTAACTTCATAATAAATTAAATGACAAATGATGCTTACCTTCAGAAGTCACGAGTTAACGGGAAAGAGTTGCTTTAGATGAAAACGCCTGAGCAGGTTTTCTCAGAATCAAGATGCAAAGTAAAATATAATACAGATCCTTCTGTATTACAAATATAATTTATTCCACAGGGCAGCTGGAGGTATGCTGCTTTGTTCTGTTGCTTAAGAAGTTGGATACTAATTTTTATATCCCTTTGTTTTAAAGGCATGATCTCTTGGGACCACAAGTCCAGACATGCAGAGTACTGATAGGGAAAGAGATCAGTAGTAAACAAAGTCCTAAAAACAATGCAAATACACTTTTCATAATTTGTAAGATAATGCCAAAGAACTCCAACATCAGCAAAGCTCATAAGAAAACATGATCTCAAGTTTCCTATGCAATAAAGTCTGAGTTTTTTGTGAAATTAAGAGTCTGCAGTTCAAAATGAATACTACCTTTCCACCAGTCACAGGAGAACTTATCTTGAAGACAAGATGGGAATGCTACCTCTGGGAGTCAAGAGGTGCTCTCTGTTCTGGATTGATTTTTTTTTTAAAATGACTTTTCTGCATTGCATGTAAGTTTGAAATGCTAGCCTGACCCACAGGAGGTAAGCTAGTGCTAAAGCAAGGCAGGCAAGAGCAGTCAGCAACTGTACTCTACTTTCTCAAATGCTCTGGGCTACTTAGTCAAGGGGGTACGAGGCGTGAGTGGGACACAGACACAACTGTCTGCTCAGACAAAGGACTGCATCCTCCCCCCCATGGTGGGAGGTTTCCAACTTCTGCAGTCTCCTCACAGGATGAATACAGAGCAAGCCTTGCACCTCCCCTGCTGTTATCAGCTCTGCCAAATACTAGAACTTCCTAAAAATATTTAAATCTGAAAATGGGTCAGCACTAGCTCCACAGAAAAGAATTTGGGATTGCAGCTGACCAAAACTACACCACGCTGTACTGCAAAAAGCAGACACTACACAAGCATGGCCTGTGAGCGAGACAAGCGCTCAGCTGGAGGGAGGCCTCAACTGGCCAGTGTGGACACTTCAGGGAAGATGTACTAATCAGCTGGAGAGATCTCACAGAATAACAAAAGCTACCAGAGGTCTAGAAAACATGACCTAGGAGGAAAGACTAAGTCATATTAGGAAAAGTTTTCTAATGTTTCAGCTAATTAATCACCAAACTGTCCAAACCAGAAAGGTTGTAGAACATCTGCTGTTGTAGATGACAACAGCATAGATATCTACCAGGAGTGACACCACTACAGCTTGTCCTCCCTAGGGCCCAACAGATAGGTCCTTTCTAGTCCTACATCCTCTCATTATTGCCATGATTTAGGTTATAATATGAAAACTAATGTTAAAAAATTCCATTTCATCAATATTACTAGAATTCACCTCTGAAAAGATGAACTTTTAAAACTGCTAAAATAATTACTCTGTAACTAAATCTTCCTGAAAGTTTACAGAAGTCTCACCCACAAATTACCTGGGTGATTGGTGATGTCAGAAAAAGATAAATGCATCTTTTTCAAGCTATTATTGCAAGTAAAGTCTATTTTACACAGCAAGACACTCTGAGGAGGTTCCTTACAGCCCTCCTCCCTGCACAGGACTCCCAGTTACACATGCATGTGCTCAGACCTTGGGTGGCATAAAGTTTCCAAGCTTCCTCAAAAATGACATCAAATTATCACTCAAGTGGATATGCTAATGCTGCAGATCTTAACGGACCATCCCAAATTAAGAGAATTACAGCTTTACACTAGCAGTAACACCAGCACTATCAGAGGACATACAGATTGATGTCAACTACTGAAGTCAGGACAATTTGATACGAGGCAAAGAAAATCTAATTCTATTGTCCCAATGAAAACATCTAAGCATAATTCAGCTCTGGATGGAAAGCTAATGTTTTAGCAACTGTTTTAAGAATGTAAGTGCTATTATGCCCTGAGGAATGACAGCTATTCACTAAAATTATACTTCTATATCTACCTTTCCTTAAAAAGCTGTTCAAATGCCCTCAAGCTGCCTGGAAGAGAATGCTGCATGCACAGTGTTATTCTCAGCAGCTTATGTCGTATGTTCAGATATTTGGCATTTATTCATGTACCCCCTATATGCAGTCCTTGCCAAACAAACAGTGCCAGGACCACACTAGAGACATCTACAGTGGCTGGCCAGTCTCAAGAGACATTTGCAATTGTACCAAACACTGTAATTTCAGTGTTGTGAATGTGCTGAACAGAGGAGCAACACGAAGAATTAAAATCTAATGCCATAATTTTCTAAACCAATACAAACACTGTTGGCTCCCTCTGGTGCTAAATATAATGTAGTGTTATGAACTAAACCCCCAGAGAAGTAAGGCAACAATATAATCCAATTATTTGGTACAGTAGGTGACAGACATTCTAGTAATAAGTGTTATGGCAGCAGATTTCCTCTTACAGACAAAATCCTTAAGCCCTGGTTCACAGCCTGTACCAACAGCTCTTATGGGGAGAAACCATGACACGCACCTCTGAAAGGTGTGACCCCATCTGCACACACGCCAGGCTCCCCTCCTCATGCCATGTTTTCACTTCCTGAAGTCGGTCTCCATCCCATTTTTTAAGAGCAAACTTAAAAACCACTTTCAGGCTCCAATTCATTAAGCTGGCAGTCAATCTTTGAGTAGTTTTAAAAAGCAAACCAAACCCACTTTTAAACCCACCCATTTATGCTATTGTGTACATTTATATTTAAAACTACGCATTTGTTACGCCAAACAGACGACACAAATTAAATCAATTTTAACTAATCTACTACTAAATCTGCTGTTCAACACAGTGTATAGAACAAAAATCAAGCCACTTGTTCTATTCACAGACGCAAGTGGCTGTCTACATTTTTAAAAATTCTATTCATGGCTTTGAATTTCCAGTGACACACCAAAGTATCAAAGTATGAAGATTCACATTGTAAGCCTTATTCCTTGAATCGTTTTTAATGACTATCTGAAACTTGCTTGCAGCTATTCCAAACTGTTAGATTTCCAATGCAAAACAAAAAGCTGTTCAATAATCTAATGCGGAAGGTCTGGATTTTTGTTGCCTTTTTAACATTGTGTGGAAAGAAGGGAAACAGGCAGCAGGTTTCTTTCCTTCTCCTAATCCTCCTCCCTTTTTTAACAAGATAAAGGTAGAACAGCTTAAGGATACTGCCCCATACAGTACTGCCCCATTTCCTACTTAACAGATTTAAGCACCACTACGCAGAACAAGGTGTGTGGCGTGAAGCGATGGTAATCTCCTCCACCTCCCGGATTAGCAGTGTCCCACTGCAATTCCCAACAGAAGAGGGTTTAACCTTAAAAAAACTGGGTAATGACCCTGTGGTTGAAAGGGAGGCTGGTGATAAGGGCAAGAAAATGGTGTTCCCAGTGTGCTGCTTTTCATCCAGCTGTTCCTTCTATCTGTCAGCAGCAAACAGCTGGGTCTGGAGCACTATGCCAGTCCCGCTACTCTGGCTTCCAGAGAGCAGGAGGTTAACTCATCTCTCCCAAGATCTGTCCCCTCAGATTTAAACAAGACTTCCTGGCATCCTCCAGTTACCAGTTTGTAAATTCAGCATGAGATATGACTTAAGGAGGCTATACCTTTTAAAATCCCGTGAGAACCACAGGTACAAAGGGCCTTCTCAGCAAACACCTACTACCAAACCTCAGCTAACAAAAGAATTCCTCCTCTACTGCCTGAAAGCTTAAATTCTGTAATTTAACTATGACCATCTTGAATCCTAATTAACAACATTTTAGCAAACTCTGTATTTTTAATTTAGGTCACTATTCCCAAATAAATTCAAATTCTGAAAAGAAGTTTAAAATAAGCTCAGGAAGACCAAGAGCTGGAAGACTTAGGTTTACTCCCAAACATCATCTTGACTCTCAGTGCAAGGCCTTGAGTCTCCATGTGTTAAATATGGGTAGTATCAAATTTTCGCTTAGTGCCTCGAAGAAAGGTATAGTAAGACTTAAGTGTGAATTAATACCCCATCTAATAATAAATTTAACATTAATGCTTTGTAATAGAGTTCTATTTCTAGGATATTGAACAGCAGCTATGTACCATTTTCTCCATGACTGAAACCAAAAATATTTTTGTCAAAGAAAATACTACCTCTTCCTAAAAAAACTCCAAACAAAAACCCTCTAAAACCAAAACAACAACCAAAAACTTGTTGTAAAATCTTTCTAAATATGCAACATCACTTTGTACTAATTTTAAATAATCCATCTATTTTAAATAATTTTATTTCATTTTAAAATAACAACTTCTAAGGCAAATATTTTGCCCAAATGGAGGCTCAATATTCAAAAAAGAGTCTTTTCTGTGATGTATTATTATACTGCATTATTATAATTTACAACATGCTTAACTGTAACATCAAGTGTCTACTTAAAGGAAATGACTGTAACATCACTAAGTGGTCTTTGTTTCACTTCACTAGCTTCCAGAGCATATTTTGCCCTCTCAGTTGAATGAAAAGGAATCATCTCAACCGACTTCTGGTCAGAAATCCAGAAAGAACTGTATTCACTATCATTAAGTTGCATGAAAGTATGACTTGTACAAAACAAAAGAACCAGCACACTGCAATTGGAAATCAAGAAATAGCTTTTCTTCCTCAACATGGACAGTATCAAGTAACAGTAGTAGCAACTAGGTTACAAACTGCCACTTCAAAAACTTCACCCTGTAAAATTTGTAACCACATTTCCAGTGTGAGAAGAATAATGTGAATGCCTTTTTAGTTGCCATTGTATAACAAGCCTTCATGTAGAGTGCATAAGATTATACGCTCAGCAGAGGCACCAAAGACAGTCCCTCACCATCATGGGCGCCAGCCTTGCAAATGCTGCTGACAGCTCGGGCCCTGAGAGGTGGGCTGCAGCTTAGACAGCATTACTACTGATATAGCTAGCCTGAAAAACACACTGGAATTTGGACAGCCTTTAAGCAGCTGATCAAAAGGCTCTGACAGAGGAGATCTAAGCAACAGCTAAGGATGTTTCCATTTCAACTGATCTCCCTTGGGAGACCACCACCTCTGCAGGAGAGCTGGCAGAGCGGGATGGTGCACCCGTGCCCCAGCTGCTGCAGTTGTGTACCATCTTCAGAGGCAGGTAAACGCACACCAATATGCCACATCAAACTGCAGAAGCCGACGCTGACCTTCATCACTACAATGCCACCAGAGGAACTGGTCAGATTGCTAGGGGCCAGAAACACCTTAAATCTCTGCAATTCCTTGCTTTGTTGCAACAGAGGAGGGAAGAGATCTTCCACAAGCATAATTCTCCTGGTCCCAAAGTAAATTATGCCCAAGTGGTCTATATCCACCCATTAAAAGAGAGGAACTGCTAGATGAAATATAAAAACATTCATAATGGATGCCTGACATTCCTGTGATCAACATACACCTGCTTTACGCAATTGTCCTCACGCTGTGGAGCAAAATATCAATAAGAGGGCACAACTATTTCAAGATCAGAACAACCACTCCTCTTTCAGCCACGAGCCAAGAGTTTATTATTAAAACACAGACTAAGCCAAATGATAATTATGTCAAATATAAAAATGCCCTTCCTAAATGTCCTACATCCAAACTCTGCAGCTCCTGATGACATCTGCTAATTTAGTGTAAGCTTCATTAAGCTCAAGCCCTTTATTAAAAGCAAATTTTCCTCGTTAAGGCTCCATTTCATTCAAACGTCAAGAACTCCAGAAATTACTTCAGATATACTAGAAACTTAACAGCAGCGAGTTGCTGCCAAGCCCCATTTCGGATTGATAGCAATTTTAATAAGAAGTGATGTATTTACTGACATACAGATCCTGCATTTAATATTTTATTATCTGAATAATTTGCATGAGCATTAGAATAAGATTTTACCACTGAATGCTGCTGCAAAGGTCAATTTCTGAAAGCTTTATCAACTGGCTTCAAATATATTGCATTTCTGTACTTGTCATGGAAAAGAAAACCAGGGCAATGCAGTTTACCAATTTTCATCTTGCAAGTCACTTCCAAGACCTGTACAAGCAGAAAGACGTCTGATACAAACCCCCAGATGGTAAGAAGCTAAGCTGGGGAAGCTGACAGCAGAACTGGCTGCTGGTCTCACTCTCCCTTTTCCATTGTGGTGGCATTAAACCCCTAATTAAATTTGCAAATCTGCAAAAGACTTTTAGCCAGCAGCCAGTTTTCTCTCCTAGAAAGGAACAGCTCCCACATATTTGTGCATAAATATTTGCTGGACTGGAACCTAACAACTTTACTGAGTAAGCAGCTCTCCTGAAAGTCAGTTTCTACATCGTAGCTTTCACGTTATTTAATCTAACCAATGCAGCAGGAGCAGGTTACTCACCGATCAATCACAATCTCTTTCTGTCTTAGCAACCCCTCTTTAATTTTCATTAGAGATTCCCAGTTGCTGAAGTCTTGATAGCTGGTAGCTGGGTAACTTTGACGAGATGTTCCAGTCGGAACCTGCATAAAATAATTGTAGGATTAGCCTCCCAAACAGTGAAGGTAAATAATATCCAAGATACTAGGGCATTTACAAAGCAATTTGTTGTTTCAGAAACCTAACAGTTGTTTTTCAGTTTAATTCAGGTTTGTTTTATATAAAACAATCGGATTTATAAACAAGTTTCTTGAAATAAACGTCAGTCCAGTGTCAGTGATTTAAACCTTATTTTATCATTTCTCTAATAAAGAATTCATAGCTCTGAAAGCAGTTTGAGATTAAAAGCTCAATTTTAATTTAAGTACTTAATTAAGACAAAACACCACAAAATGTTCACACCCTGCTGCAAATGCTTGTAGTACCTCAAACGAGCTTGATAGCTTTAGACCTGCTGGTAACTGCAGATAATGGTTACCATTCCTTTCACTTGTTTGACTCCCACCTCTAACTTTTAGCATATAGACTAAGAGAAATCCCCCTAGATGTGTGTGCATTTAAAATATAGAACATAGGAATATAATTCTGGTTAAATTCTAACTATTTCCAAGAATAAATTTTCACAAGTAACAGGTTTCAGGCCTTCTATTCATCTTCACAAAAGCAAGGCTCTGTGTCTCAAAACAAACTGACGACAACAGTTGAACTGAATATGAACCAACATTATGATTTGGAAGAAAAGTAACCATGAGATGTTTAATCAAGAAAATTTTTATACTTAGAATATAAAAAAGTATTACAAATATTTGTAGCAGGAATTCGCATAATGGAAGGTTTAAGTTAGAACTTCTGGGATCAGACTGAGGGGTCCCAGCGTTGGCTGCCTTGATTTATCATCTAGTCTTCTATCAGTTTTTTTAATCACTCAAAAAAAGCATTTCTCTTTATTAGCTGTGAGGCAACCTGGACTATGTTTCCTTTTTAAGGTTTTGGAAGAGAGCAGAAGGAAAAAAAAAGTGAAAATATGGTGGTTTGTGTTTTTTTAAAGTTTAAACAGATTTTAGGATATTTTTGCTTCTATTGCTTTAAAAAGTTTTAAATTTCATTTGAAATTAAAATAAACTGTATTAAGACTAAGACATACCATCAACAATTAAAATTAGGTAAACAATTGTCAAGCAGCCCATGCTTCTGGTCAAAGCTTTACTGTGAATTATAATACTGAATGGGGAGAATTCATTGCCTAAACTCCCACACCACACCATGAAGTGCTGAAGTCAGGAACCACCTTCTGACAGTTGTGGTCTCTTCTGTAAGTTGAAAAAGTATTTCTTTCCCATTCAGTCTAGTTCAACTCAATCCCTACCCTGCTCATTGATAAAATGGACAGAAACACATTTTTCCTCTTTTAATTTATAACTTAAAACCAGATAAGATGACAAGACTTATTTGTTCTAAAGTCTTTCAAGAATGTCACACCACCCCCCAAGTCCAATTCATTGGCTTCAGGGAATATTTCCTTTGCTTAATAAACTGGATAGCTTCAATAGTCAAATTAATTATGAATTTTTTTTTTAAAAAATCAACAATTCTAAACATTAAACACTTCATGCAAATTTCTGGCCAAGGACACACTGAAAATGTTGACCGTGTTCCTTGCCCGACAATATCCAGCATTGTATCTTTATTGAAAAGGCCATATTGACTGAATAAACAGTACTTTTTGAGGAAAAGTAACACGTGAAATAATATTTAAATCAAATTTTCTCTTAAAATGGTTCACTGATTTATGACTATGGTTAATATTTCTCAGTCCATGCTCATTCATGATTACATCCCACAAGCAATAAAATACACAGAAAACATTTGAAAATTCTTTCGATTGTTACGCATTAAAAAAAGTCCCTCATACAAGTGCTTCCTGAAGCATATTCTAGGTTTTAAAGTTCTGTGGGAATAAAATTTGTCACATCTGCAATTTCTAGTAAGTCAGTCCATTAAACCTATGCTTGTTCAAGGAAGTTATACTGAAGATGGCACCGCACTCTCCTGGGAGGAAAGGAATGGCAAAGCTGCTAAGTGCTGCTTGGATGAAGATCTACCACCCATTTGTTAACATTTGCGTTCGATTTAACAGTTGTCTTGCTTCATTTTTCATGCACAATGATGAATATTAGCATTAAAAATCTTAAATTGGTGATATCACCTTGGCTTTTTTGGTTTGGGCAGTGGTCTAATAAAACTTAGGAAAGATACCAAGTCATGATTCTTCCTGTAAGTAATACATGTGTAGAGTCTTTAAGGATCAATGCATCTAAAATTAATTTTGCCTGGGTTGCTCAATCCAGACCAGATAACTTCAAAGTTGTCTTTGGTGCTTACAGAATACTTTAGGATTGTCACATATTGTTCTGTATTACAGTTATACACGTGACTGGCTCAATTAGCAGGCACCAGCATGAAACTATTTCAGTCAAAGTCTCTCTTAGTCATACATGCCACATCATGCAGTACAAAGTGACAACATCAGGAACTATCACTGTACTTTGTGTCATGAAATTTTTTCCTTTGCTTCTCCCACTACAGTGCTGAAGAATGCTTTTCTATATCCACCTCAATACCATTATGCTACAGTCAAAAAATAAAGAAACAGTCCTTAATGCAGTTGGGATTAGATCCTTACTTTCCAGAGCCAGAAACTCCATGTCTACCCAAAATAAACAACCCACAAGGGTTTGACATGATAAACAGGAAATAGATGGCTTTATAAAGCCAAATGAACCCATTTATTGAGCAAGGTGGATTTTGTCTTTAAAACTGAACTATAAATATGAACCCGTCCGAACTGAAACTGTTTTGGAAGCCACCAGTGGTTTCTCTAGCAAAATTCTTCAAAGCTAGCCTATTACTTCAATCTAGCATTTTTGCAAACTTAATAGTTTGCACTAAAATTAGAAAGAAACCTTTCAACTTTGGTATAATAACTGACTAGACAAGAAGTCAATTAGACATTAAGGTTGCTGAAAAGCAAGGGAATGAGTTTTGCAAAGTTAGGAACAGCGTAATATTTTGTCAATTAGATGCCAACCAAAGTGTGTTTTTTTTTAAAACAATCTAATATATAAGGCCTCCTTAGCTGACAGACAGAGATGCTTTTGGCTTTGGAATATATCCAATCTTATGGAATATATACAAGCTCTATATACATACATAACAATAAATAAAATATTATTTTGTATTATAACTGTGTGCTTCAATTTGTCATTCTGAACAGATGAAAACAACAACAAAAATATTTCTGTTTCTGATATCATGTTTCAGCCAATTTAAAAAAAAGAATATGCTAAAAATACTTCTTAGCACTGCCCAGAATAACAAGACACTTCACTCATTTATGAGCACATGGTGTTGACTACTCCAAACAGCTTTCTAGCTGCTTTGAATGGTGCACAGGTGGTCCACTTACATTTGAGTATTTTGTCTCCTAAGGACATCAAACCGAATAGTGAGAGCAAGATACACTTTTAGGACTCATATACAGAAAGCCGTCCACAACTCCAAGTCCTCAACTTGAATCCTCCACAACTACAAAATAAAATACCAGCTTGAAAAACACAGCATTCTTTTCCATCTGCCCTAGAAAATACAACTATTTTTGTCGTCTGGCACCTCTTCCAAGAGTATCAGCCTTGGACTGAGAACATCTGTTCAGCTAAAACAGTATCCTTCGCACAGTGGCGTCCAAAGGTCCCCACTAGCTTGTTTTTTGACAAGGGCTTGGCCTTGACTTTCACGACCTGGCAGGCCTTCAAGTCACTGATGAGGGACAGCTAGCTGCTGGGAAAAAAAATAAAATTAAAAAAACCCCTTTGCTGTACTAGCCTATATGCAAATATTTATTGCTGGAACACACATTGCTGACTGATTGCATCATGTTTCTTAACAGTGGGAAAATAATTCTTCTTTGGACTAGAGGGTAAAAACATTTGGATAACTTAGGCTAATAATGGCTGGGGTTTTAATTGTGCTAATTAAAATTATCTTCTCCAAACATGCTCGTGGTTTCCGCCTGACACAGTTCAGTGTCTCAGCACACACAGCAGCACAGCATTCCACATAACATGCTGTATCGCAAAGTGAAGGTGGAATCCAAAAATGTCAAAATGATAGCTCATCTCAAAAAAGTACTGTATTTTAAAGGGTTTTTTTTTTCCTGAAAGATGCAGTTCAAATAATTTAGCACTGTCTATACTACAACTGTAAAGTTTTCATAGACCACTACTAACAGCTAGCAGAGCACCAAAAGTTATGCTAAAGTGAATGATCCCTTTTGGCCAACAGCTTGCACTACCCTACGCTAGGTATCGTTCTTCTCTTGCTGCATTTTACAGGCATTCATTATTCAGGAGAAAGAGAATTCCTTGCATGGACAGCTAATCCAAGGCAAAGAATCGGAGCAACCAATGTCAGCAGGAACACAAACTGTTCCTTTTGTTTCGGTGGAAACAAATAGAAGTGTCCCCACGGGCTGCGCCTCAGGGACACAGCACTCGCCCTACCGCCTCACTCAGCCATGGCAGAGAAATAAGAGTTGGATGTGGCAGCAGCAAACCCAAATGCACTGTTATCACAGCGACGCCTCTTGCTCTTTGCTCCGATGTGATGGGAAAAGGATTAGATGTGTAAAGGCAGAGCAGAGGTCACTGACGAGCTCTGCAGCTGCTCCCTGCCCTAGGTAAGGAAAGATGGATTTACCCATCCCTTCCTCCCCACCCAGATTTCTTCCTAACATCAGGCCGAGTGTTTCAGCTCGCAACAGCTCCCTTAATTCAGACAATCCTGGAGGATCATCCCTCTTCTTGCCAGCAAAACATGGCAGGACTAGTGGCTCTCATGCAGGAAAAGTGAGAGGAGGCTGCAACCATGGAATCAGGCCCCAATTTTAAATCACTTTAAAAGCAAGGCAAGGAATAATTTCTAGAGAAAGAGGCTGTGCCTTGCTGAAACGCACTAGAAAGAACAGCCATAAAGAAGCATTATAACAGATTCCCAGATGGGTAAAAACAAGCCTATGGACTGATTCAAGAAATCCTGACTTGTGGTGTCTGTATTTCACCACCACCTACTTACCGCTCTGCTCTGTTCCATCTTTGCCATTTAGGGAAGACAGTGTTTCTGCTCAGCAGGATATAATCACTACAATTCTTGGCAGCAACACCTAGGCTGTATCACGTTTTGCTATACTTTCACAAATCTCCAGCAGTCATGGAAGAGAGAACATCTAATCATGCCCTTGCACCCTTATTTCAGCCATGGTACATGTGGCGTTCTTTGGGGAATTTTTAATGAGGAGGAGGATATAATTAAAATCAAAATTGAAACATCATCAAATTGTGAAGTACTGAGAAATACAGATGTATCCTAGAGAGGTTAGCATTGCCAACAGCAAGTGGTGAAATCCAGCATGGGAAAAAAAAGAATAAAAAAAATCAATAAAGCTTGGAAAAAATTCCCAAACACATACTTTATACAGACATGCAACCTGCAAAGTAATTAATATAAGAGGGACCACAACTAACAGGAAGAATAAACTTGACAGGAGTTCACAATTTAACCTGCCTGAAAATCAGCTTAATGCAAGTCTGGATTGCCTATATGTCAGGTCACAGAGAAAGGGGTGAGGGAAAGAGTAAGACAGTGACTTTAAATAGCTCTGGCATAAACCCAGCTGGAAGAATATGTTCAGTTCTGGGCATCGTACTACCAGAAAGTCACTGAAGTAGTAGAACATGTTCAAAGAAGAGCAAGCCTAATGATTAAAAAGCTTAGAATGAGTGATTGATGAGTAGAGTGAAATACCACAAAAGCTGAAGAGACATGAAATCAGCCAGCAAATACCTTGTTTCCTAGGCTGAGAGTCCATATAAACCAAGGTTGATGGAATGAAAATTGAGATATGACAATTTGGGATAAGAGTATCAGGAGAGAGAAAAAGAAAACCAAACCCAAACTAAAAAGAAGGAGAAAAGTAGCAAAAGCATCTCACAAACAGTTGAAAGAAGATTCAGATGTTAAGATTTTAGGATCTACACTGAATAAAGTTTAGGAACTAAAGGGCAAGCCAGTCCATACTTCATGACACATCAGGAATTCTCAGTGTTAGGGTTAAATTATGCTGGGACCAAGTACATGTGATCAAGGACAGAACTGACTACATTATGCTGAGAGGAGAATCATAGTTACGCTCCAACCTCATAGACTGAAAAACAAGATCAAAACTCATTTAAGAAAGGCCTCAACTTAAAAATATATAGCCACTGTTGAACTACATGGATGCTACACAAAGGATTTCTACAGAATAAGCAGCCAGTGTGACAGAAGTACTAATTGTTATCCCAGTTTGCAGTAGTCTAAATTAGTGTTGGTAATTTGTAGTCTCAAAATTGGCTAAACAATACAACAAAAGGACAATTCCGACCCCCCACACCATTTTTATGTGGGTTTTTTGCCATTATAGAATGAGCCCCATTCAGTTTGGCATTGCAATACCATCCAGGGCTTTACAAAGCAAGCACATGAAGTCCTTTGCTAGCACACTAACCTGCTCCCTCTCCTCTTTGCAGCAAGCGTTTAAAATTGCAGTAACAAGTTGTTCTGTTCTGCAAGTGGGGGGCAATGTGCCTCTCTTCGGCTAGATGGAACCACATTATTGCATCTGTTGTATGACTTTTTAAAGCTTTTCCAATAAAAAAATTGAAATGCTAATGCTATTTACAGACACCACCACTATCATCATATCTCTTAGAAAGTGGAAAGCTTTCAAAAAGAAACAGTAACAGCATTAAAATGCCTCCTAAAAGCAGCATTCCCTCTAGCCGTTAAACCTTTTTCAAGAATGTTTGTCGAAGCCTCCTTCACAAATGAAATCCCCATTGCACACAAGGCATTACATGCTTTATTAGAGACCTCATGGACTTGACCCACATAAGCCAAGGAGGAATTTGACTGTCTTATGAGTTACTGTTATTTGTACATTAACTTCTTCCCCAGCATTGTTTATATTGCAGCTGAGGCTTCTGAACTTTATCAAGGTCAGGTTTGATAACCACAGCAAGAGAAGACATGATCCCTTACCACAATAGCTTACAAAGGAATTAAGAGCAAAGCATAGCAAGTATATGGTTGCTGGGATACTAAGAGAGATGGGAGAAAACAAATGCTAAGGTCAGGTATGCTAGTCACCACAGAGGCCGGGTCGGGGGGGAGCAGAGTTTTGCTACTGATGGCATAGTTACAGGGTTTTGATAGCAACTGCATGGTCACTTAAACGTGGCATAAATTTACACTGCTATCAAAGGGAGGGGGTCTGTTCTCCTGCCCCTTCTCACCACTTCGAACATTCATACCTTTCAGCTCCCTTCTGACAGCCCTAGTCCTACACTCTCCCTCCATCCCATACACATGATGGTTATTTGTATCTAGGTCAGGTTCCTATCAGATTCATTGTACAAGGCCATGTGAAATCTAGCGCTGGCACACACTGTAAAGTGGAAAAGCAGCATACAAGACGACGTGTTTTGCAGTGGCACAGCTTTGTGCTGGATTAGTATGAACACATAACCACAAGCTGAATTATCTCAAGTCCAGACACTGTCAAACCCTCCAAAAGTATGTTTGTGGACTGAATATTTTCTAAGCTTCTGAAAAAAATGCTACTATGCAGTTGCTGTGACACTGTCAAGTTATTGGCCAAGACCTGGTGTTTAGATATGCAATCAGTTCGAGAAAAGGAGCTTCCACATGAAGGCGGCATAAGAGAATAAAACCAGAAGTTTCCTGCACTCTTCTTATCTTTTGAAATAGTCCTGTGCTGGTTATCTGAATTATGAGAGCACACACAGGACCAGCAGCACAGTCCTAGCCTACAGTCAGAGACTATGTGTGATAGACCTGTATGTGCTCAGAATCTGCATCCAGCAGGGGATACTGAATAAAACAGGAATATAACAGGGGATTAGTAAGGGAAGTGAACTGGAATGCTGGCCACCACTTAACTGGCAAGGTCTCATTCCCTTTAGCATCCTTGATGGTATTGTGCAAAAGTCTCAAACAACAAACTAAGATGTCTCTGGAAAGACTGCAAGATCCCTACAGATGCATGTTGTCACCATACGAGGCAAGGACAGCCTCATTACAGGAGGCTGCACCCACTCAGCAGTCCTCCGTGACTTTCTCATCTCTGCCACCTTAAGCTTCTACGCTCTTAAAGGGTGAAACTGGCACTCCAAGAGCTGCAGGCTAGATTATATACCCTCTTCTGCTTATCTTCCTAGGAACAATTACACTTCTCTTGCTTTTATGTGTTGTTATAACATTCCTTTATACTCCACAGAACACCAATATTATTTTTGTCAGAAATCCTTTCCATTTACATTCTGGCAAATGTTATGAACACAAAACACTTCTAGGTGCCACTTAATATGACGTTAAAACCAACAGTGCCTGGAATTTTCCACCGATAACAATTGGGTCTTTCCTAAGTATAGAAGCACTTGTTTTATTAAGTGTTCATTTTATCTTCCCATTACATTTAAATTCAACTGTTCTTTATTAAAAAAAAAAAAAATCTGGAGATGAAAGGGAGCTTCCACAAGGAGAATAACTTTTAACCTTTTTTATTCTTGAAGTTTGTAGTGAAAGCTTCACTGTTAAGATTTCTTTTTGTTTGTTTCCTATTCTGGCCTGGAAAGCAGCATGACCAAAAGGTGACTATAGTTACTGAAAGCCCACAAAAAGACCATTGTTTCAAGTGCTGCACAAATGTAGGACATACATTATTCACTACAAGATTTTATGAACTGTGCAAGTAAGACAGAAATAGATTAGAAAAAAGGACTAGTTGGGGAGAAAAGATAAGTTGCAAGTCAATCACGAATGGAAGCACCCCTAGAAGTAAAATATCTGTCATTTGCACCCAGGAATCCTCAACCAAGTTCTGATCATTGATAAAAACTTTTCTGTTAAATGTACATTGCTAGTGTCTACAAATACCGGGTTACTAAGGGCCAGTGTTGATTGCTCATTCATTACTAATTACTCCTGTCCTCGGCCAAAAAGGAGTGGATGCAAAAAGTAACCTAGAAATCAAGCAAAAAGGCATCCTTTTTTGCCAGCCTGCGCAAACTCTGCAAGGATGAGCAGAGCTGGCCATCAGTCTTGCACGGCAATGGTCAGGAGCCCCTCTGTAACAAGAGGGTGATGAAAAGAGAGTGCAACTTGGGTGAATATTAGAAGGGAACAAAAACCCCAAAACTTACTTGCTGTGCAGCAATTGGAAAAGAAAATTTAAAAGAACCTAATAAGCACAGAGTGACAGATTCTCTTAATAAAACATGCAAACATACTGAAATAGAGGTAAGGCATTCTGAATTTAATGTGAAGCAGGAGTATACATTTGGAGAAAAACAATGCTCTACAAATTCTTTATCAAGGGTCCTGATTTTTCAAATGGAAGATCTTTAGATTTTGCAACAGGTGTTGGCCCAGAAAACAGCCTCTCTTCTTCTGTGTTCTGTTTGTTTTAGCTTTTCACAACTTTAAAAGAAACATGAGCCATGAGTGTAATATTCCCCAGATTTAACTGAAGTTAAAAAGAAACAAAAAAACACCCACAAAAATGAAGCACAAATGTTCAAAATATTTATATGACAACAAATCCACGTATTCACACAAACTCACAAAGGCACGCTTGATTTAAAAATGGCAATCCAGAACTGGTGTCTATGGGCACTTCCAGAAAGAATGGAGTCTAGCCAAATTACTGGAACCTGTGCATTTCAAATATTGCAGATGCAACTTCTGAACATGTTATAAGTGATAGCACATGAGGAAGGAATGATTAGGTAGCATATTGTTTTCCACTCCCTTTTAAGCTGATAAACTAAAATAGTAAGGAGAAAACAAGACATGCACACCCCCAACGACACCCCCCACACACACACCCCTCTGTTGTTCTCCAGCTCTCATTACCAGGAACACAGATTAAAACAAGACAAGGAAAAAAGAGAAGGAAGTGGGAAGTGGGAAGTGGGAGATTTAGTAAAGCCACCTTACTGGGGATTGGAAGATGGAATTAATAAGGTCTATGGATGTCAGAGCTCTGCACAACATGAACACAATCCTCATTTACATTTGTTGGTGATTACCTTGAAAAACTTCAGCAGATGGAAAAATTAGAGGCATACTCATGTTTTCTGCCCCCACTGCAGGAATTTTCCCTTGGAGGAAGTAGCTGTGTTTCACCCAGCAAACCAAGCAGGACAGCACATGGAGCTACTGTAAAAAGATTTCCATTGTTCGGGTAGGAATTCTACCACCATTCCTGTACAGCATTACATATGTCACATATCATCACATAAACAACAATTATTCAGTCACTTGCCCCAGAATTTTTTTAGGGAAAAAAAATACTTCTTTAAACTCACTTGGACACAGCGTGTACCTGTGTGACTTTCTAAATTTCAGAGGGAATTGCAGAGGCTTTGTGCCTCTGACAAATCAAGTCCTGGAATCTCAAGAGTCATGCATTTGAAAATCCTGGCCTGAAACTTCTGCATCACAGACAAACAGAAGGAATGAAGCCAGTTTAACACTGGACTATCTGTGAAACTGGGAACCCCACAAGTATGGAAGGCAGTCACACAATTTGTGTATGGAATAAGTGACAGATATTTAAACTGTTTGGCTTCAATCCAGATTATGAACCTTTCCCACTTGAGTTTATGAGGGGTACTTGAAATGCACTTGTCTCTAACAAAAGCAGCAGTACGATGTAAGGGTGCATTTGAACATCTGTGTCAGTGTGTGAAGGTGTTTTCCTTCCTTAGGAGATAACCTGGGAGGGAGCCCTAGCACCTTCTTTATATAAGGCGAAAGAGTAGAAAAATTTCACACTAATAAATAAATATCACTTCCATTGCCAGCAATTGGTACTTGTCACTTTTAGATCTGAAAGTATCTTTAAAAGAAACCATCCTTATAACTCTCATTCTACAGAAAGGAAACTGAGACAAGAGCAAAGACAATTTGTCCAAGGCTCTCCAAAGAGCACCAAGACACAGCAGATTTTCTAGTGTGAAAACCATTTTGTAAACAAGACACTGGTTTTAACAGATACAAATGAGATTATCCCTGCCTAAAGAAAAATAAACATGGTTGAATTAAGTTTTTGATTGAATGAAAAATAAAAACAAGGTCTTATCCACCCAGAACACCCTTGGAGCCAAAATGGAGATGAAGGTACATCTTTTGTTTGAGAGGACCTGAATCCATTTTTGGTCATGCTGGAAAATGACTGCACTACAGGTCAACCTGAGGCAGGTCTCCTGATGGCTCAGCTGGAGATTCCCTTCTGTGTCCAATACTGAGAGAATGAGAGGGGTAAATGATTCTCAGTGTAGTGATGAGCCACTCTGCTAGAAGTGGGGCATCTGCAGCAAACCCTCCCTAGTATACTGACCCACAGTGCATCAAGAATCAAACATTTGAAAAGAACTAAAAGCTGTTTCAGTAACAGTTGGTTCAAAGCTGTATGTACACTTCTTTACCTAGTTCCTCTGTGATTGAAGCTCAAAATAGCTTTCCTACAGTCTTTGGAAAAAAAAATAATCAAAGAAACATGCACAAATCAGGTAACACAGATGAGATTCAAAATCATCATTTTCCAAATCTGAGTCCACTGTTACTTCCATTAAGCTACACTCTATCCACTAGTTAAATTCAAAAGCCTTGCTAATTCTCCATTCACCTTTCTGCACTGTCATTACTAAGGTATTTAAGACAAATGGAAATCTGCAAAATCCTTCATAGCTGGAAAGAAGCACCAAGAAGCTCAGGTGGTCTGTAGGGACCTTAAGAGATCTTCCATTGTTTTGCCTTTGTAGTCTTGATTAAATTCTGAATGTTTTTCTGTTTAATAAATGAACACATTAAATCATGAAGATACTCCCTGATGGCAGATGCTGGCATGATCACAGGTATCAGCAGTACAGGCTACACATTGAAAAAGTCATACTGAACATTCACGCAGGTGTTTTTTTCAACTATATAACACTATAAGCATATTTGAAGACCCTTTTTACAATGAAATGTTCCCTTTTTTCCTCTCCCTTTCCCTCATCAAGTATGCTCATGCTCTGTTCACAGTGGAGGTAGTACATTAAACTAATCAAGTAAAATGATATATCCTTAATCTGTATTCTTCTTCATCTACGTAGGAGTTATTGCAGTCTGAAGAGTTTGGAATTTAACGTAAATGCTGCAGTTTATTGCCAGAAAGTAACAAACTATAAATATACATTTAGTCTCCTTTTAAAATTAGTACTAGAGTAATCCAATCTAACATGAATTAGGCAACTGTATTTTAACACAGAAGGGAGGCTCATCTCAAAGGCAGCAAAGTTCATGTTTCAGAATGAACTGCCTTTATTTTCATTTTCTAATTCACAGAATAGAAATTGTCAATACTATTTTTATACCAAATACTCATACAACCAACTGATACAAAAGACTGTATTTCAAAACAAACAGACCAATTAATTTTCAACAGAAACCACAAAAAGAGGAAAGCAAATAGTTTCTTCTGTAAGAAGAGAGTCATAAAAGGAGGAAGAAAAGCTCTCCTTCACATCATCACAACAAAATAGATAGTCAGAAAATATTTATAAGACTGGGAAATCTGTTCTTGCTACCCAGAGATGGTCTGAACCAGAGAAGTACATCAATATTTTTATTTTGGCACATTCTACAATAGAATAAAGAAAGATATGATTTTGTACCTCAAATTCTCAAGTAATAGAGTTTGGGATTTTAATTTTTGGGGTGCAAGGAGCAAAACAAAATTTTAATTCTAAAATAAAGCATTTTTTTCCTGCATATGTAATTGCAAAACAGCATTTCATTTCTGAAGAGGGAAAAGACATTCTGCCATTTAAATAAACTTTAGTGATTTCTCATGAAGTAAAAAAAATACCTTAGTTTTTTAGCGATGAATTGCATGTAACAAAGAAAGGAACTAATAGACAGCTGACATTCACCACAGGAATTGTGCTAGTCTTATTTATAGCCATTCCATTAAATAAAAATAAAAAATAAAAAAAGGCAGGGCTACGGGCAGAAGAAATAAGTGAAGAAAGGCATCAATCTGTAACACCAACCAAGTGAAAGAAAGGTATTTCTGGATCACATTTCCCATATGCACATCTCAAAGTAGGACCAACTAAAAATTAGCCTTAAGGACGTTTAAATGTCTGATCTATGCAATCTCCATGTTGATCTGAACAAAGATCATGAGGGTGGTCACTGCAATATTCTTCATGAGAGAATCCTTCACCTTCTAAATGCTGCTAACACGTTCAGCATTTGGGCAAAGTTTATGTGTTTCGGTTAGGATGACCTGCAGCTGAAGATAGGTAGCAGCCGAGTCTAAACCCCAATTGTTTCTCCTCCATTTTGCGGTTACTGTTTAAGTGGAGATAATCCAGCACCACCACTTGGCAACTGGAACATGGTCTTCCAACTTTATCTCTCCTTCATATGCCTTTGTCCCGCCGTTCATCCATCACTCATAACATGTCAAATAACACAACTAATCTCTCTGCTTCCTAGAACAGTTTATCTCAAAGACACTCAACACAGTTTCTTAGGTATAAGGATCTCAGCATACCACCTAAAGCACATTGTTCAGCTTAACCAATTGAGGACACCAGTAAACACCAAAATACAGTTCTCCCAAGCATTTCATAAAAAGAAAAAAACCTTCCACTGTAACGAACATCCCCGAACTTCCTATTCTGTATCATATTGCTATTTTGAAGACACTTTGTATCACTGCAATTAACTACTACTATTTAATCTTCTTTAATTTAGTAAAAAAGTATTTTTCATTGATATGAAAGCAACCAGGTATTTGCAAGAGCATGGCTTTTTGTACTGTCAATATTTTGTTGCAAAATGAAAAGCTACATGGGACAAGCCTGTGCTAACTGCATTGCCTCCAAGTGAAATAAGTGCTCCCTATGGGTGTATGGGAAGAGGAAGGCCACTGTGGATTTTCAGAGCAAGAGCCAGGCAAAATTTCTTGTTCCCCTCCTTCTCTCCTAACGTTGGATCAAAGCACCAAAGACAATAAGCAGGCGTTACACACTTCTGAGCCCTGCGATCTACTTTAATGGTTAAAAGTTCATGCCAGTAACAGCGACTGAAATGAAAACATTCAAGCTGACCTTTCCAAAAATGTCTTTGGTTAGTAACAAATCAGATGACTAGTCCTGCCAGAGCTTCAGCATTCCCAAAATGAGACATATTTCAGCCCAAGTTGTATAGTTTTCTATTAATTTATTTTGTACAGTTTTTTAATCACTTTGCAATGGTACATTTCACAAGTTGCAGCTTCAAAAACTAAGTTCACCTTGTTTATAATGAAGAACAAAATGTGAACATCAAACTAATTTAATGACTGTCCAATGCTTAGGAAAAGTAAATACTTCTTGTCCCAGAGCAGAATAACACGATGCAAAGCCTAGATTTCTCAGCAAGGCTGTTTCCTCTAACACTAACACAAACTATAATTCCCACTGTAGAAGTAGGAAAATCTGCAGCCTCAGAAAGGCAACTTTGTCCACATACATCCAAAAAACACTGAGATTCCAGATGTGAGTGAGAATCACTGAAGTCAAATAAGCATTAAAGTAGGCATCAGGTAAAACATACAAACATATGGGTCATAAATCTATCAAATTCAAGCAAGAAAATTCAAAGGCATAAAAAAAATGTTGATTAGGCTGTCTCCTTACCTGGTGTAAATCTGATTGCTTTTCACACCAGCTAAAAATACTGCTTTTCCTGTATTTTTAGAAGGAAGAAAAACTCCCATTTCCCTTTAGGTTGTATTAGACCTGCAGTACAAATGTAACTGAAGGATACATTAGCTGAGTTCTTTCCCTCAGCAGACATCAGCAAAAAGTGTCTCGTAAGCCACATTTGCTGATACCTGGATGGCTACAAACAATTACACATGCTGCAGGCAGCATCAGAATCAGGCCAGAAAAATACTGGTTGCAAAATGGAAAGATCTCATTCTAATGTTCAGCTTCGATACCAAAATTTGCTCTTCTGTCCCACCTACACACACAAATCAGTGCACATTTGTGGGAGCATCTGCTTTTCCCTTCTCTTCATTTTTAGTTACTTTTAAACCAAACAGGTGGACCACAAGAACCTTAGCAGTGTGATATCATAAAGGTACACCTGCAGCATGAGAGAAAACTGAGGGAGCACCGTGACATAATGCACTAACCTGAGTACTCAGACTTACTGCTGAACGTCTTTACTTGTGTGTGATAAATAATTGGGCTTGGGTTATGGTTCATTTCTGTGCAGAGTCATGGATTATCAACAGACCAGATACTGACATCTCAAACTCTTTACACAGGTTATACAGGTGGCCAGTGTCTACAGCTGGAATTTTAAAAACTAGCACACAAAAGGCAAAAATAGTCCAGGAAATTACTGACAATGTGAATAGAAGTTTTATTATTATTTAAATAAAGGAGCTGGTATGCTGAAGTATAACACGCCTCTTTTTGGACATTATCCCAAACATCAACCAGATCTCTAAATAAATTTATGAGAAGAAACATGCTCTGGTGGCAGATTTCTAATCCCACTGGAGAAAGCCCAGATCATCTCCATTTAAGGTCAAGCAAGTAACAGCTGCACATTTTTGTTCCCCAGAACAAAATAAAGCAGACCAGAACCTCCAACACAGATTCCTTTCTTAAAGCTTTTCCTTTCTGATATCCACGGGTGTCTGGACCCGTTCACTCAAGGGTGAATCAACAACGATGTGCTCATATATACTGTCTGTACCTGTCAGGCTGACATGTCCTGTGAGCAGCAGTTTGGCATCTGCCTCAGAACCCCACCAAAACCCCCATGAGTTACACAAGGGAGTGATACTCAACTGAACTAGAAAAATGTTCGAGAGAGCGCGTATCCATCCAAGCTTGTTGTCAGAGAAACAACATTTACAACATCCATGGGGTCAGAATTTGTGCACGTTATTGTTATTTAACGAAGATATTTTCAATCTTAAAATTTCTTATCCGAGTTAGACATTTACAGGTGGTATGCATTATATTTCTGATGAGATACTACTATTTTTATTAATGCCTTACCTTGCACATTTAAGTATCATTCTTCAAAAAGAAGACTAAGCTATGACTGTGTCAGCAGCTCACGAACAAAATCAGCATTCTTTTAAGACATCTCATTTCTAAAAAGCTCCAAAGTGATGATTATGTTCAATTCACTAACAAAAAAAGCTGAGAGTTTGGGGTTGAGTAACTAAACAACATGATCATTTTACAGTGACTTGGTAAAAGACAGGAACTGGCATCGCAACTGCTGCAGTGCTGGGTGCTGGACTTTAATAACCAAGTACAGAGGTGAATTTCAATAGTACAAGTTTCACATTACATCTTAAAAAAGCAAACAACGCAGTGATAGCAGTACTTTCCTTGGATGACAGAATGCAATAAAAACATGCAACTTCCCTCATAAAAAGGCAAAATACAGTTTGCTTGACTGCAATAGATTTATAATGTTAATAATGTCATTATAAGTAAATTATGAAACCCTTTACACTGGTAAAGAACTTTCACTCCTCACTGTGGAGGTATTCAATTAACTTGCAACTGAAATATGTTACCCTAAATTTCCTGGGTTTGATATTAAAGGATAACACAAAGAAGGCAGATTTATTACCTTAAAACTGAGTTTCTAACTTCAACTATGTTACAACCAATTTTGCAGAAGAGCTAACCCTTATTTACAAAAGTAAAATAGAGCTCAATTTGAAACAAGGTGGTACATCACCTCCAAGGTCTTTTTGTCTCTGGTTTGCAGCTTGTATCACAGCAGGGCTTATAGGGAATGAAAAAACCAAACTAAACAAAAAAATAATCCCACTACCTTTGGTTTCCTGCTCAAAGCCAAGCACTAATTTATGCTTAAAAATTATTGTCAAAACTCGATGTGTAAGTGTTCAGAGTTACCCTGAGCTTCTGTATTTTTGCCTGCAATTTCCAAATGCTGTCAGTTGTTACTCAGCCTGATGCTGGATGCTCGCACACTCAACAGTTCAGTCTTTTCACATCCAGTAAATCCTCCACTTCCTGGATGCACGAAACCTACTCTGTATATGGACTCTCGTCTCATTTGTCATTTCCCAACAGGATAATATACATAAGATAACCTGCAAAGTAGCATCCAGCTGCTAATCCTATCCAAACAAACAGAACGGGTTCTCAAAAATCACTTGGATAGTTTCCAGCCACAAAAAAGAGGCAGGAGGACAAAAAGGGTGGGTATGTTTAAAGGGAAGTTAAATACTTCAAATTATATAGGAATGACAATTTTGGAAGATGAACGTATATATGCCAGATTTTATTTGGAGGAAAAAAAAATAATCCTCTAACCCACAAATTAAGTTGAAAGGTTGGAAGAGGCTTGAAATACAGAAAAATTACTTCAGTTGTCATTCATTGTCAGAAGATAGATATTGGAAAACACACATCATACACTGTAAACTGAATACCAGCTGTGTAACAGAATTATCAAAACTACATATACTAAAGTGTAGTTTAAGAAACCCTTTGCACAAAAGAAAATCATTCCACATCAAAAGCCCATATGCAGTGTGATCACCCACACTGGAGAGTTAACTTTTTTATTATGAAGAAACATTGGTGTAGCAAAAGTAACACATCCAAAACAGCTCCCTAATCAAATTCACATTTAAGTTCTTGTTTAAGAAAAGGCAGGGTGTGAGCAAGCAGCTCCCTTCGCTACCCTGCTGAAACGTGCCACTTCCCACATTCCTTCGTCCTGCGGCTGCGCAGGTGGTCCCCCTGGCACACGGTTCCCCTCACGAGAGGAAAGCTCTTGCCCATGTTTAATACTTTACTGCTGTGAGCAAGTTTAGAGGAGCGGCTGCCTGCGTCAGAAGGCAGAAATGGGACCAATCACAACTTGTGAGCTGCTGAATGACACCGGGAGTCCTGCCTCTGAAACTTTTGTTGTTTTTTTCCCCTCAACCTACTTCAATTGTTCCCACAACTTGGTCACAGACTCGGACAAGTTGCCAGAGATCTACAGACACTTCCCACAGCCCCGAGCAGGCTCCTCTGTGCTTCACTGACAGTCACACCAGAGGTAAGGAACCTCTCTTCTTCTATGCTTTTAATTCTTACAGCAAGGCACTGAAGCTGTAGTTTTCTACAAAAACTCCTCTACTCAAATTAACAGCTGGTTATAGTTGCTTATCAAAAATATGGAAATGTAGGTATTACAGCTCTGAGTCAAAAATATAATGCTGTGGGGGACATGTTTTAGGGGTAATAAAGGCAACTCAGATTTTTCTACATGCTGATGGGACACTAGCTGTCCTTGGGTATATTTATACAGGTAGCATTACACCAGAAGGTGAGAAGCTTTCATCATTTTCCTCAGACTTTTGTCTCTCCTTTTAAATTTAATATGTTTTGTTTGGTTTTTAATGCAAAATCCAAAGAGAGTAATTCACTTAAAGTTTTGTAGAGACACTTCTGTTTGCCCAAAGCTGCCTATCCACAGCCCAGGAAAGGTAAAGCTCTTTCACCACTTAACTCAGAAAAGCATTTTTCTGATCTAACACATTGAGAAAGCAAACTTTTTTTTTTTTTTGCTGTATGACGAAAAAGTACCCTTAATTAAAAAAAAATTAAGTGGCTTATAGCAGTACTAGAACTGAAGTTATTCACGTTACTCAAACTACAGTTCAAGCTACAGAATTCATATAGCATTTTTGCTGTGAATTCCTTTAAAGGTTTATTTTCTCCTGCTGGTCATTCTAACTGCCAAACTTATCCTAGAATGCTTCTAATTACAGATAAATAATTTAACTAGGATTTTAATATCATGAACTGAATTTTGAATGCAGAAAGTAATCCCTTTATTTCCAACTAAGGGAAGCACATACACACTGTACAACAAAATACAACCCCAGCTTTAAATCACTGCAAACAAAAAAGAGTGCATCTGAAACAGAAACATGTCACATAAAGGACATTTTAAGAAATCCCACAGGAAAGTAGTGTTACATTCCCTAAACTACAAGACACTTTAGAACTAGAAGATAGCTTTTGGTTTCTAGAGATTGATACACGGCTTAAGAGGACTTTCCTGGCATTAAGTTACTTCTCAGAAGTTGAATTTATCAACTATATTCTTCTTTCAATCAATGCCATGACATTGTCCCCTGAGCTGCTATGAAGGTTAAAACCACAACTTGCAACATCCCCTTCCACTTCTACCTTTTATACATGCTAGATGTATTTCAATTTTTACTTCAGTTCAAATTGCACTTACCCTATTTCCTATTAGTAAGCAGCGTCATATGAACCACCAGAACCTAGAACCCAACTTGAAACTATAGTGTTAGGTACTCGGCGTGTGCAGTGGAAGAAGTAGTTCATTTCCTAAAATAAAGTTACTATGTAAAAGGCAAATCATACTAACAGATGGGAAAAAGTATAGGGTTATTATGTCTTATTTTGATTAGGGGAACAGATAAGTGTGGAGGCTGAAGCACCTGCCCAAGATCCCACTGCATAATCCTGCAACAGTTGCTTTGGGCTAGTTTTTAACTCTGGGTTAAATTCCCTGCATTAGCTCTGAGGCTACTCTAACAGACCAGCACACAGATAAAAGTCCCAGTTATCCACAAGGTAGGTGGATAACTTCCAAAAACCAAAACGCCAAACCTGGCATGTTCAACTATTCATCAGTGTAATTTCTTTATATCTACACCTTTCACATTCTCATGGACTTGAAATACGTGTAAAGGCTTTTACTGCCAATCTTGCTTCTAGAACACTGAGAACAAAGCTAAAAAAAAAGAAAAGGGACGATTGTAAAAGGAATTAATAAGAGAGGGAAAAAAAGAATCTAAATTAAAGTGCGACCCTTCCCCTACCCTCTCCCAAACACATGAAAAATATCGACACCTCAGCACAAAACAGACTTTAAAACAAAAGGTAAAAAGAAGGATAAAATGAGTTTGCTCTTCTTATTACCAGAACATCCCAAACTAAAAAGTGAGCGGAATTGTTCCTTCTTCCCCTATCCCAAGGAAATGCTTTCTGCATGGGATTGAAAAAGTGACATCATATGCCACAAGTCAGTCTCTAGCCCTCTTCAATGACTCGATGTACTCCAGCTGCAGCTTTATTTCCCATTGCACAATTCCTTGCTCTTTTTCCACACTCCCACTCTCTTCCTCTGCCCATTTTCTTCTTCTATTTTCCTCCCTCTCCTGCACTACTGTCTGCATTCTTGCCTTCACCCATCCCAGTCTTTGTTTTTGACCTCCAGCCCTTTCTTTTCTTTTATGTGTTCTTCTTCATAAATAAATTTAAAACAACAATAAAAAACAACCCCAAACCACCAACGTTCTGTTTTCTGCAGTCCATCTCTTGAAGTAACTAATACTCTTAATACCCTTCTTCACTGACACGACTGCTTAGTGCAACACTCAGCCTAAAATCAGAATAAGCAACAGAATTCTGCACGCCTAGTGTAGGTAAATACAAAATCCGGCTGCTAGGGTAAATTCTAGCAACTCACCTCCACACTATTTTGCTCTTCTTACAAAAAAAAAAAAAAAATTATTACATACCTTTATAAATCACTTCTGTACTTCAAAACCTGTAAGCAACTTCTGTTTTATCGTTGGAAACTTTTACTCACTGAAGTGACAGTAGTGAGACCCTCTAGAGGTCTTCAGAGTTAAGTCAGACTGCTGCTTTCTTCATTCCCTTCTCACCCCTCATCTTCCTCACATGAAAAAGAAGAATTTTCAGACTTGGGAGGTCTCAACTGCAATGACTCCACTCTGTCAATGAGGTATTTCACAGCAGGGTTCAAAGCAAAGCAATACAACTTGGAATAAGATATATACATTAACACAGGACAGCCAGTGAAGATGACAAGCATGCCTACACATCAACTGCAGCTGCTATGCACAGGCAGAGCTTTAGAACTCTGCAATGTCATCTCCTCTGGGGGCCACACAATCCACCGGCATCGGTGACAAAGGACTCCAGGTTCAGTTCCACTCACAGAATTTAGTCCTGCATGCAGGTTCTTCTTTGGTTTAGTGCTACATACACAAATCTTTAAACTTACCTCCTCTGAACATGCAGAGAATGCCTCTTCCTGCCTACGAGTATCATGCTGCTCACACAAACAGCTACAGGAATTTCTTAGGCCAGGTAATTTTTGGTAACACTTCTAAACACACACTAGACCAAGGATCACATAACTTGATGCTACTTTTTGCATCACTATATTTATGGTTATTAAGACATTTCTTTTCAATGGATAAAACCAAATTACTGGGTTTTGGGGACATCTCACTGTAAAAATCTATGCAATAGACCGTTACGCAATATTACTTTTTAACAATGCCTTTTCAGGGCTTCACTTGGTCGTATGGGACAGCAACAAAACAAATATGTCAAACCTCTTCTATTCCACTGATATCACTGCTGCATTTAGTAAACATATGACAGGAAACAGGCTGCGTCTAAAATTGCTGTGGCATTTCCAAATGAGCCAAATTTATCCCGTGTGACTTCAACGGAGTCCATGTAGTTGCACCAGGGACGAGTGTGGCCCAGAGTTTTCACTTTGGTCACATAGCTCCTCTCATTGTGAAGGACACCCAGGAACAGAGATAAAAATAACCTAATACAAATCAGGGAACCAGTCACATGTCAGTGCAGAAGGATGCAGTAACTGTGATTGGTGACTCATTCTAGGGGACCAGGTGTAGGGGATCCCCTACATAGTAAAATATGGCGTCAGTCACATGATCGCTTCCTGCAGATCCACGCTGCGTATAAAACAAGCCTTTCACATCCATGAACAACGCAGGATTAAACACACAACTGCACAGCGATGCAGCCAACAGTTTCTCCTGTGCAATACGTGGTCTTGTCGCACATAAGTAACATTGACTTTAAAAAACCATCAAATGTAGTTTGCCCCTTTGCTGCATTTTCCTTTCAAGAAGTGGTGTGTGCATGCATAATACTTCTTAATATTGACCTAAAACATAGGCAGGGGACTAAACAGCAGAGAACAGCTCCTGTCTGTGGCAATGATCAGCCTTCATTTCAGTGGAATTATTTTTCAGGCTGTCCATTTTGACCTTGATAGCCACCCATATGCAGCTGTGTTACTGAATCTGTTTCTCTTTGTGCAGGCTTTAGGTGGGTGACAGCACCATGGAGGATTAACAAGCAAGGTATGTGTTTATTAGTGAAAGCCATGCACTTGTAAAGCCAAACTTGTTGAAATACAGACACAGAATTTGCTTCCTATGCTTATAAGAAAACTTCTCCCACAGACAGGCCTAGTAGGTAAAACAACATGTGGGTGTTTTAATAATTTCCAATTCCATATGAGCTTTTAAATCAAGTTATTCTATTTTGACCTTTACTCATCTTTTCTCTACACTGTTTTCTACCCTTAAGAGGTATATATTTTAAATTACACTGCCCTTCTTTTTTTAAGATCCTTTATCACCTGTCTGGTAATGTATTTTCAAACAGCTAATGTCGGAGTGACAGCTTGACTGAGCTTTGTGACCTATTGCTTGCTCCCTCACCAAAAGGAAGAGTATATTTTTTTCCCTTCCCAAGAGATCTCCCTGTCTCTCCTCACCTGTGTTGGCCTTGCATCTGTGATGCCCAACCAGCTAATATTGCCTTTTACGGAAGCACTTCAAAGCCCCAGGTCCTGCCCCTTGAGTCACACAAGTGAAATATGGAGCAACATAGCAGTGCAGCCGCTTCCATAAGTGTAGTAAATCCAATGCCGTACACAGAAATGGACTTATTGCGCATACACGCAGGTAAAAAAATCCTGCTGTTCTAGTCCTTCTGAGGGCAGCCAGGAAGATGACAGATATGTTGTGGCAGCAGGTCACGCACAGCCCAAAGCCCACAGATAGCACACACCCTGCATTAAAAAAATGACATAGCGAGTTGTGATGAAGTCATCCTCAGCAAATACTGTTCTCTGTGCAGTGTCTACCACATGAGCTAGTTACACAGACTCTTCTGTACTAGCTTATATCCGTTAGTTGTTTGCTTACCATGCCTTGTCTGGAAGAGGATAAACAGCCTAACGCACCCCAGCCTGCACTGGGCCGGGAGAAGGAATGTGCTGTCAGCCAAGTACTTAGGAATTCCTGTGCACGTCTTGCTTTTACTGCACTCGGGGCAGACAGTGACCAGCAAAGAGCTAAGCAGGATATGCTTGGCAAGCACTTTAATTGCTTAAATAGATGAAAACAGGTACAGCATAAAGTCAAACAAAGCTGAAAAATTATAGTCACTATGAAAGTAAGTTCCCGGTGCACATTTTGTTCACAATAAAGTTAAGATCAACTATAGCTCAAAACATCGTAACAAAATCTGAAGGTCAGTTTTCGGAGGAGATGTCATCCCGTGGAATCCTCTATAGGTATTATCCATGTGTAATCTGGTTTCTTTTAAAAGTCTCTCTTTAAATACCAACACTGCCACTACAAGCACATGTATTCTGCTCATACGGCACCATTTGACTCTACAGCTCCACGTGGAGGGATTAAAAGAGTCTAAAAGACACTTCTGTTTCATGTTAAGATTTTCCATTTTAGTTCATCTGACGACAAATTTGTGGACAACAAAGTACCTCTGATTCAGTCAGGATCATCATGTAATTTAAGCAGCAGATATCTAAGCAATGGTTTCCCTTTATGTGGCATATATGAGTAGATAGGAATTTCATTTATTGGAAAAAAATAATAGAGATGACAAGGAGAGGCCTTTTGTCAAAGATATCATGATATACAGTCATGAAACATTTAGTGGCAAGTGCAGCTTTAGGAGCAAAGTTTGAGAGATGCATATATCATCATCATCACCTTGAAAACCAATTTTTCACATTGCGATAGTACCTTCAGAATCCACCTCGCTATGAGCTAAACAAGTGTATATCAAAGCCAGCCTTTTCCCGTGGAAGGTTTGTACAGGAGAGTTTTACATCACAACTACTTATTGGGAGTTTTAAGACAATTGACCCTGTGCTTCCATCTGCCATTAAAAGGGGGAAAATATACTTGAAATAAAACACTCACTTAAGAGACAAAGTTATATACATGCTTTATTTTGTACCTCATAGCAGTCCTCTGCCCTTGCACCAACATTTTGTAACACATGGTCCCACATGTATATAAAAACAAATTTTAGTTCTTATTCTGTTTTTTCTGTTTACTGCTAAAATTCCCTATAGCAGTGATGCAAGGCTTTTAATTACGCACCATAAAGTATTTTTACTTGGAATGCAAATGCTTCAACAAGATTTCTTTCACTCCTTTTCAAAATAAGGTACTGGCAAATCAGATTACCTGCCCGGGTCAATAACAGCCAGCAGTAATATCCAGATCTAGCCATATCATCAGGCTTTCACCTGTGCTTGAACAAATAAAGCGGGGTGGTGGGGAGGGGAGTCATCCATGGCCTCTCTACTGACTGTGAAGGATGGAGAGATTAGCATCTGAAGCAATGATATGGGTAAATCCCACATATCTACAATTTCCATTTTACAATTCCTCACTACTGCTAAGAAGCAGGTGCTCAGTAGCCTTCAGGAGAAGAAACGCAACACAGCACAAATCCTGTTTTAAAGTAAAAGCACTGTAAAGGCAACCTATTTATTTCAGGCATTTTAGAACTTTAAAACAATCTCCATTTGCACTCATCAAAACGCTTTACTTCTGCATTTCTAACTCTTCACTTTCCTGCTTTCCCAGCTCCACAAAGGCTGTCTAAAACAAAAAGAGAAGATAACAGGCACTTTGCACTGTTCCTGACAACTTTTCTTCTTTCCTGCACTCCTAAAACCTCTGATTTGTGCCCTCTGCTTTCTTGTTGCCATGGAGAAGGTCCAATACATAACCCGCTCTGCTCTGAGGAGAGCCTCAACTATTGAGGTCAACCCACAAGCACGCCAAAGGCTCCAAGAGCTCTTTGTGAATTTCTGCCTGATTCTAATTTGCCTCTTGCTGATCTGTATCATTGTGATGCTCCTCTGAAGTTCCAGCACTTCTCTGCACTGTCCTCTAGGAAAGTCACCCCAAAGGGAAGAGAGACCTACACCCGCAACTCCCAATGCAAGAATCCTCTTGTGAGAGGGGCTAGCACTTGGACTTGAGCTGTATGCCAACCATCGTGCTCTTCTCTTTCTACCTTCTACATGTATTAAAAACACACTTCTGTGCAGAACAGTGTTTAGAGCCTGTTGTTACAAAGCTGTGCATGACCTAATTTGTCTGTCTCAGTCAAGAGATGTCTTTTTTGAATGGGGTAAAGTACTGCCTCTCCATGGAGCTGGTAAGTTCCTCAATGTTTTAGCTAGATTACTGAGCAGCAACTTCACTTTTTGGGGCCCTGAGTGTTTTTAAATTTCTCTGAAAATTCTTAAGCCCTTGGAGGGGTTCTAAATTTGGCCCATGTTCACCCAAAGAATAGCTACAGGCACACAGCCTTCAACACAGCCTAGGAAAATTTCTGCTCTGCTTACTTCAAGGTGCTGCATCTTTGCATTATCAACTGAAGGCATTCAAATTGTTTCAATGCTTTTATGGGAATATGAGAATAAACAAAAAATGTCTTCTAACTCAGAAATTAAAACTATTTCATATGCTTTTCTCCCTATTTAAGGGATTTTTAAATATATATTAAAAAAGTAGGTATATATATGTGTGTGTATACACACACACAACTTAGATCTGGAAAAAAAAGGCAACTTCATCCACAGTATTTTTCACTAGATACATCCTTACAGATCTAAATGACATCTGGAAAGTTTTTTTCACAATGTTTTGCAGAAAAATTGACACTACCACACTAGTATCAAAGATTTCATTTTGTATAGTCAGTTAAATGACATGACAATTGGGTCAACTCAAAAATAATTCTGAGTTCTTAATATCTGGCTTCAGACAACTTTATTATGGCCTGCTGTAATTTATGCAATAATCTCCTTAGTTTAAAACTACAGAAAATGTGGTATTTGCCAATGCCACCCAATGTGGCTAAAGAATGTGGTAAAGAAAAAGGTTTAGGTCATTCTTACTGCTGTGATCAAAATGTATCAAACAAATGCAAGTAACACCACCACCCTCAACTGCAAATGCCTGTCAGAGAACAAGCAAATACTTTCCTAAAATACATGATACATACCAATATGCACAGGAAGGAAAGCATTGCAGAAATATCTTTTCAACATGTAAACCACAGTCTATACACATAAAAGATGAAGTTTCTACTCCAGCAGTTGTCAGTAACAAAACTGAGCAGTAGACTTCAAACTCTCCCAATGTGTTGCTGGCGTTAAACTAAAATTCCTAGAAACTTTATACAGTTTTCAAATTTAAAGAGAGCTCAAGAATCGACAGGTCAAACAGGCATTTATTTTTTAAACAGGCATCTTTCTATAGCACCCTATGTAAGCAATCCTACTGATGAATACAAAAAATGAAAACAATTTTATCTTAATATTATATTCTGTCTTTAAGACTTAATATTCCATGAGTAGAGGTTGATAATGAACAGCTGAGGAAGAAGCGAAGAAATCTTTGAAAAAACTATGTACATGATGGAATGCAAGCAAATCCAGTGGTAATGCACTTCCTATCTGGCAAATAGATATGCTGAGACCAGACCTCTGAAATAAGGTTAATCACTAAAGGAAATTAGTTGCTGTATGAGGATTAGGGCAAGCACTGATGAGATCGGCAACAGCCCGCCCCCCCCCCCCCCCCCCCACAAGTTAGTATATTAATATTATTGATTCAAACTGTCAATTTAAATCTCAATTTTCATTTCATGCATTCTAACCACTCTCACAAATGCATGAGATTTTAGTAAGCACACTTTCTCTATTAATTCTTCTTCTTAAGAAAAGCTGCAAACACAGTGCATTTCTTTAGAAAAATCTAAAGTTACTTTATTTTCTTTTAAAATCTACCTTTTTGTGATGGATAGGGTTTCCAGTTTTAGTTTGCTTTGGAGGTGTTTCAAGAAACTTCAACTGGAAATAGACAACAGTATAGAAAACTCCCTGAAGAAAAGAGGTTTTAAGAGTAAATTCTGAGGACACATTGGGATTATAGGTTTCACAAGCCAGTAATATATAAAAGTCAAAGTAAAGTATTGCTAAAAAAAATAACAGCCCCTCCTTATAAAAACAAACCCATCACTTTCCTCTTATGTACCTGAAAAGCCATTATTTATTTAAAAAACAATAAACAAGAACAAAACCAAGGTATAAATAAACTGGAAGCCCTACTGTTATTTTATAGCAATGCAGATAAATTGCATGTACTGTATGGTTCATTTGTGTCTTAGGGTTCTGCTGATCAGAAAAACTGCTACCATCCTCTAGATCACTAAATGATAACTGAACCCAGAGATTAAAAAAATAAAACCTTTTGTACCTAGTACATTCTTCTTTGTATACTTATATGGGCTTTAAAACTAACATCTACTGTATTTTTATTTATTAAAATGACTGCTTGAAGATATATTAATGCATAAAATAAGATACTTAAATACAATTCCATTTAGAAAGAAGCATCCATTCTAGCATCTACTTATTACAGTTATGTGAAAAAGAGCTAGTCATCACGCGGCTTTCTGATTCTTTATACCTGTTTATTTGGTTTTGGTTTTCAACAGAAGTCTTGTCTGTTTTGCTATGTCCAGATCACTTCCAGATACTTGATTTACACTCACCAACTAGTGCACATAAGTGATCCTAATGAATTTTATGAAAGTGTAATCAAAAAGTTCACTACTTTTATGAGCCGCAATAAAATTTCCAAACGCAGCACGTAGCTTGGATTAAGTTTTCATTTCTCTGTACCGCTCCACTCAAGGCTAGGTCTTTTTGCTAATTTCATCTTACGCACTGATAGACAGCTAAACAGGCAACGATCTGGTATTACTCTTACCCAAAAAACCGCCCAAGTGACATAAACTTCCATGGCAATTTTACACTGGGAAAGAGCAGAATCAGGAACAAGAATGTGCTGGGTTTAAAGATGTGTCTCCTCAGCCAGCTCTTCAGCAAACTTTAGTAAATCTACCCATTCTTCTCTAGGTGAAGACATGACCCACGTCAGAATTAGAAATTTTGTTCTGATCAAGCCTAGTCAGTAAGGCACTTTAGAGTGCAGCAGGTACTTACATTTCTTTATTAACTTTTCTGCATCAAGTTAGCAACAACTGCCCTTACTAGCAGAACTGAATGACTCAGTGGAAAGACAAATTTAAAATAGGCTTAAATTTTTCACAAAAGATGCACAAATTGTTTGCCCCTCCCCAGCATAAAGAACTTTTATGTAAGTTTTGCTAATAATACACACAGAACAATAATCATGTCAGACATAGATGCTCACACCAAGATGTACTTTACCTATATCCTCTCTAACAAAATTAGAGCAGAATAATGAACACAGTCATTTAGAGCATTCTTGTTCATATCTGAAAGCATATTAATATATTATAGATTACAGACCAGATACATATATTTGTATGGCTATTAATAAATAGTGTTTGTCAGAATACAATTAGAAAGGATTTGCAAAGTCCTACAAGATCCATAGGTATCTTTTATTTAACAGCAAATGTAATCCTTTTAGCTTTGACCTAGATGTTAAAAATTGGGGAAAAAAATAAAAGAAAAAAATTGTTTTGCTTATGGAAGAAGATGACTGAACACCTCTAGCTCAATGCAAGGATTAAAAACAGAACAACAGGATTCCTATAAAAACTGGTGCTCACCTTGGTAAGAACCCTGGTAATATAAATTGCTTAAAATAGGCTCTAGATTTATTGTAATCTCTGACAGTTAGTTTAGTCAAACTGATTGCTTTATAAGCCCATAATATTTTTTTAAGATAAAAGAATGTCAAAAGTTCCATTTTTGTATAAAATATAAAATTATAAAACACTGCCCTCTTGTGATCTTCCCTAAAAACTTAGCTGGTTATTAAAAGGAAGTTTTGGCAACATTTCACTGTGAGAGCGAGTGGTCCTATTTGTTTCTTTCATTTGCATACACATCTATTTCTATGTATGAAACACAATTGCGAAGTTATTATCTTAAAATAAGCTGTTGCGTATGTGCTATTAAAAGCACTACGGATGCATCCTCTGCTGGTCCAATTGAGATTCTTAATAAGGCATTTGCAAAGCTGCAATGAATCCTGCACAGCACGCTGCTGGCAAAATGCTATCTGCTGTGTTGTGCGATGCCAAACCCTAGAAGGGTAGGAAACACTTCTGTTAACAGAGGTACATTTTGCCCAGATGAGAAAGCGGGTTTGTTTCTTTGTTTTTTACCTCAGGAGATCTTTTAAAAGTACATCTTCAGCAGTCTATTGCTGAAATAAATTAAGTCTTGAGAACAGTCATTCTTTTGCAAAATCAAGTATGCCTGAAGAGTACCATGCACATTAAAAAAGTAAATAAAGAGCCAAATTGTATAAAATTCAAGTCCTTTCTCCATTAATCAGTTCTTCAGAAGTTCTTCAGTAGTGAAATGAAAGCTATCATTAACTTTAATATTTTAATTTTTTTTTTTATTTTTAAGGTATTTGGAAAAAAAGGCTTGTAGGAGCATCCAGATTTTTTTTTTTAAAAAATCTACTTCTTGTAAACAAGTATTTTTTTCTTAAGTGGCAGAAACTAACACAGGTAAACAGCTAAGGACACAATGAAATTCATGTGAATCTGCATTGCTTACTACTGAAGGAGCAGCCCAAAGCTACAATCAAGAGTCTGCTGCAAGCACAAGAGGGCAGACTGATGCCCATTATGGATCTTGCTAACAACAGAGGTCTCAACCTGCTACTCAATTTTCTGCTTATTGTCTTGGTTCTGGTGCTGGCATTTATCCTTGTGAAGCTGATGTGAAGGAGGCTCTGCTTCCTTCTCAAACCTTGTTTTGCAATGATAATGTAGACACTTCAAGCCATCTGAATACAAATATGCAAAGACTGCAAAGACTGAAATATCTGACAGTTAGAGAAAGTGTTCACATACCTATTTTGTCAGAGAGCAATCCTAAAAGCTGTGCACAATTAGCTACCTGCCACTGAGTAAAGAAAGCATCTAGTGCCTTAGTGAGTATATGAAGAAATCCAAGTATGCGTCAGCAGTTATTGTAGTTTTCTCACTGCCACAGCTGACTTGTATTTAAAGATCTAGTAAAGATCTGAAGCCTTCAAGGAACATCATTTCTGCAAAGGGGACAGCAGAAATCAAATTTTTAAAATGGGATTTCTGTAGAATGTGTACTTCGTGGGAAATGTCACAGATACAGCAGGAATGGAGATCAAAACACCTACACTGGACTGATAGCATGCATCAAATTACCTGTGGAGAGGAAAAGCAGAGATGCTGCGGATGGAAACAAGGATATCTATGAAAAGCAGCTTGCAGCAGCTGAGATGGGGATAAGTTAAGTTTAAATATGAAAGCATAATTACTAGTTACACCTTTTTTGACACCTGCAGTTCACAGCAACACCTTAAAAGCCAGAAGCCATTAGTGTTATGCAGCAGTATCAAAAGAAGAAGCTGTCAACTGAAAAACAAATGACCATTAACAAGAGCTATCATAACTCTGCCTACAAAGCCATTAACACTGCCACGTACACTAGCAGTAGGTGCATCTGCACAAACACAGGTGTGCTGCTACATCCTTAACAAGCCAGATTTAACACTTCAAGTGTGCAGCATGGGAGCCCTCAAGCTGTATTTGACATACCACTTGCTACTTGCCGGTGCAATCACCCAGTCTGTAGCTTGTCCTCAGATTAAGCATGTAACATAAGGTTCTTACAGGACCTTCTTCTATGGCCGTTTGCAGGATGATGTACTTTCCCCACAGGTCCCTGGGAAGCACAGTGTCCAAGAAGAGCTCTCTTCTGCTAGAATTATTTGCCCAGAAGGTATCTCTACACACCTGAGAGATGCTGGTAAAGAAGGTAGCCAGACTGGGGCCAAACAGCTCTTAGCATCTCTCTTTCCCAAGTACAACATGGGAAAAAAGTGCACCAACCCATACGCGTTGTACAGTAAACTTAATGCCATACATACACATATTAACAGTCTTTTGCACACATGCAAAAGAGACAGATGTTGCTCATGGGGTGGGGGAAGCCCCAGCTTCCAGCTTTCTATTGCCAACAGCACATCCCTGATTCAGCACGTATAGTGTTGAGCCAGCACTTCTCACAAGTGCTGAATATATTACAGAGCTGATCTGCTCATGTTCACTCTCAGGACTTCCAGACAATTACTATTGTTGTGAGGTGGTTCAGTTATCTGGAAGACACCCATCTAAGTTGGATTTACAAAAAGACTTTTCACAGGAAAAAGCCAGTATGTCTAGGGAAATGGAAAGTTTATGAGAGTTCTACCATTAACAGACATCCGTGTTCCACTCTATGCTACCTGCTCCAAAGCCTAGGCAGCACTAGCTGGGCAGCACAGATAGTCAAAACAAAAGCTTTTCTCTCCTCTGCTCTGAAATATGTGCAATAAACATTTAATATAGCTTCTGCAAACTACACATGTATAGCTTTTCTATGTTGGTATAGTAATATCAATTCCTGTGTGTTTGCATTTAAAGCAGAAGACTGCACAGCCACATCACTGTAAGCACTTTATCACTTAATTTTATAATCTTGGAATATTTTGCTTTTAAAAAAAATAAATCTGTAAATTTATATACAAGGCATATATGTTGTAACAGTTAACATAGTTATGTATTATTTAGGAGGATTTCTGCTGGTGCTTGACATGGATGGCACAAAGCATACCACAACCACAGAAACCGATATGAAGCCCACTCTAGTCTAAAGAAGAATAGAAATGGTTTTGCCAAGAAAACGGCAATTCACTGATACATTGCTTGGGCAAACCCCCTGATGCTTGGGCTCATACAAAGCTTATTATCTATATGCTCTTCTGTATATTCAAAAGTTTTCCTATCTTATGGAAACCACCGTGACAGTTTAATAGCTAAAATTAGACAAATGAGTTAGCTCTGACAAAAAATTCAAATAATGTATTTCTTTTTAATAAAAGGAGAAAGATGAGTCTACTGCCACCAACAGTCACAAATTTCCAGATCCAAATTACACACAAAGGAAGTCTATAAGAAACTGTCAATAGCATGTAGAAACAACCCCAAGAAACAACCCCACAGTCTCCTCTCAGCCAGCAATGAAAATTACAGCATCTTCAACAAATGTTGAAATACACTGCTGAAACTGAAACATGCATTCTCCTGAGATGACATATAAAACTGGCAAAGTTCTCAGTTAACTAATGCCAAGTCTCTTTTTCCAATCATGCCTGGTCCAAGTTCAGTTTCCCATTGTCTGCTGGCGCTTACTCCAGACTGAGCCCATATAAACACTATAACGAACAGAATCCCAGATGTTGGACTAACAACTTCACACCAAAAGGAACAGAACTTAAAAGCTTAATTGTTGCTCACAGTGAAGGAGTTCACTCTGCTAACTAAAGGTGATAATTCTTCATCTTAAAAAGTTTTATCTTGCTGAAAAATATAGTTTCATCAAAATGTGACACAGGAAGAATATTGATACTAATAATTCTTAGTTTTCTGATCTGCCAGGATCGTAAGAAAAACTAGTTTTGTGTTAACATTTAAGAATAAAGTTTTCTGTGGCAACACTATTATTTGAAGAACATTATAACTTTTTCTTTCAATTGAAGTTTTACAACTTTTCTTTACCAGTGTTTAGGTATGCATGCAAGTTTACTTTCTTCCTTCTCTATTTGAAATGATAATTGTTGTAGTATCTCTAAATTTCTCAATGCATTAAAATTTAATTTCCAGTAACTTTTATGTAAATGGTATGAACAAGGTAATGTTTTCCTCATTAAAGAAAAAACAGTAAGCTAGATACATTAAAGGAAAAAGATGCACTTAAGCAATTTCCATCTATTATCTCTACTATATTCTGTCACAAGTTAGCACACCATGAAGAAATCATACAGATGTCCCATACACTGGAAAAGCAGAGACTCATCATGCGATGCCTACAACATTGTACAGAGCTAGCAAGTAGATATGTGACCTTCTGAAACCTTCCTTCTTATTGTATTATCTCCCACAATTTTAAAGGCATGCTTTCATTTTAAACTTCATTTCTGGACTAGCATACAGTATGTACCTAGGTACGTTCAGATAATAGGATAGATAATAGGATCAGGCTTTAAGAAATGCCTTTACATGAAAATACACAGCCTTTTTATCCAGATTTGTATGGCTTCCCAGTTCAGTCAATGGGAACTGCTATCGTGTATTATAAGCATTTTTTCCCTTAACACAGGCCTAATCACACACCTCCTTACTTGGGGGTTAAAAAAAGAAAATAAGGTATCACAATGGTCATGTCTGCTGAAAGATTGGCTGTATATTGAAAATAATTAAGTGTATGGTGAAATACACTTTCAGCATGGAAATTATTTTCATTGTAATACTATTAAAATCTGTTCCCTGGAAATGCATAGGAGAATGTTTATCTTCAAAAAGCATACATTAAATAGTACACATTAGCTAGAGAAAAGAATTTTCATATACAACTCCATGACGTCACACAATAACCATAGACCAGATCCTCCTTGGAGGTTATCATACAAATGTACAGACATCACACCCACACCTGAAAGATGCACCTTCTCTGAAGAGGTGTTCTGTTGATCCACAGCATCTTTTCTGCAGTTGCAAACCTAACCATGTCCTGAAAAAGAATCTCAATGTAGCTGTAGGTCTTCTACCCAACACTCTGAGCTTCCCTTACAATGCACAGTAAATATTTTATTTGAAAAATCATGGTTTAAAATTGGAATGGAAAAGTCACATTATAGGCTTTTTAATTTGGAGAGCAAAGTTTAACAAAAAACCAAGACGTAGATACTGAGTTCAGTCAAATTCAGACTATTAAGGAAGCAGAAAATCTTAAAATTAAGAGTAATTAAACCTTGGAAGAGCTTTTAATGGCTGTAATACATTATCCTTTACAGCAAGCTTAAATTGAAAGCTTGCCTGATTTTATAAAAATTAACCCTAATTCAGAGTTTTGTGGGCTAAACTGTCTATACTAGTCTGTGAAAGCATAAAAATTTATTTGTAGACTATATTGTTAAGTCCAATAGCTGTTCCTTAACCATTGCTTCATTAGTGATAGCTGCCCTCTATAGTCTCTCCAACAGCCTACCTTAAAGATTCACAAAGCTGCTCTAGATTCTCAGTTAAGAGAAAAATTCATTTTATCTTCTGTTCATGGCAATGGTGGTTTTAAAGTAAAAGGATGATAAACTGTAATTTTTTCAGTCCTGTAAAACCCACTGCGTTTCCATCAGCATACATACTTATTAAAAGCAAAACAGCAAAAATAACTCCCACTACGAGGAAAAGAAAAATACAGTTTCTATAGAGGTGGTGGTTTTTTCCCCCTTTTATAAATCACCAGCTTCCTCTAGCAAATTCTTATGCTTTCTGCTCTCTCTTTCCTAGGTATACATTCCACTTAGGATTGTAGTTTTCTTAGTTTCTCAGAAATAATAGTGTATCAGTTCTCAGGTGCACATATAGTGGTCTTTGAAAAAATATCATGGCACAATTATAGATTCACAGAATATCGCAAGTTGGAAGGGACCCATAAGGATCATCGAGCCCAACTCCCTGCTCCTCGCAGGACTACCTAAAACTAAACCATATGACTAAGAGTGTCATCCAGATACTCCTTGAACTCTGACAGGCTTGGTGCCATGACCACTTCCCTGGGGAGCCTGTTCCAGTGACTGGCCACCCTCTCAGTGAAGAACCTTTTCCTAATGTCCAATCTGAAATTCTCCTGATGCAGCTTGATTCCATTTCACCATGTCCTATTGCTGGCCCCCAGAGAGAGGAGATCAGCACCTCCCACTCTGCTGCCCCCCTTGAGGAAGTTGTAGACTGCGATGAGGTCACCCCTCAGACTTCTCTTCTCCAAGCTGAACAAACCAGGTGACCTCAGCTGCTGCTCTGCTCTCGAGACCTTTCATCATCTTGGTCACCCTCCTCTGGACACACTCTAGTAGTTTGATGTCCTTCTTATACTGAGACACCCAAAACTGCACACAGTGCTCAAGGTGAGGCCACACCAGAGCAGCGCAGAGTGGGACAACCATCTCCCTCGACTGGCTGGCTACGCTGCGCTTGATGCAGCCAAGGCCACTGTTGGCCCTTTAGGTTGCCAGGGCACACTGTTGGCTCATATTCAACTTGCCATCAACCCAGACTCCCAGATCTCTTTCCACAGGGCTGCTCTCCAGCCTCTCATCCCTCAGTCTGTACGCATAACCAGGATTACCCCTGAGGTAATTATGCTGAGGTTTCTTAAAATAAACAAACAAAAAACCAAAAACAAACAAACAAACAAAAAAACCCCACAAAAAATCCCAACAAACAAACCACAACTAAACAGGTGTCAAGACAGGAAGAACCATTCTCCTTTCTTCATCTCTTCTGGCATCCATCTTCCTTACAGCTGTAACCTCTGGGCAGAGACAGGGCAGACAGGGAGGGCCAGCAGAGGTTGCCTCTAAGAGCCCAAAGGCTCATCACCCTTGCACATGCTTTAACTTTCTGGGTCCTGTTTCACAACCACATCTTCTCACTTGAGGAAATGTAACATATCGCATTTCAAGGCGCATCAACGCAACTCCAAATCGTACCACTGACAGTGCTTGCTAAGGCCACCAGGAACCTCCTCCGCACCCCTCCCCCCTCCCCGTGCTGTTAATTACTGTCAGACTCCCTGGAGCAGGAAGTCAGGGTAAGCAGAGCAAAAGCCACAGCCTCAAGGACTTCCCCTGTTTTTCAGGACTGACCAGACAGCTGATAGGATCATTGCTTCGTAAGCCAGGGGCTAGACTGATCTTGTAACATAGACATCAATGCTGATACAGATATAAAAATAACAAGAGCAAGGGTTAAAAAACAAACCAAACAAAAAAAACCCCTAAAACCATTTTAGGCAAAACTTCATCCTATAATCTTACAATCTCAAAAACCTGAAAAGGTGCAGCACCATTTTATGAATTCAGCCAAGACGATAAATAATGCTTGTGCTCCCTCTGTTGGCTCTGTCCTCAAAACACAGCTCGGCATCAATGCCGGCATGAATGAAGTTTTTGAATAACCATAACAATACATGTAGGGCTTCATTTGTTTCAAACATGAAACTTTGCCTTCATACAAAAAGGAGACACTGTATTTAACTACAGAGTGAGAAAGCAGTTGTGAGAGGTAAAAAACAAAAGTTGGGATTTGTTTTGACCAAAATAAGAATTTCTGAAACACTCATCCTAAACGAAGTGTTGTAAAAGGCACATTAAAGATGATGAAGAGACACATACCTAAATGAAGGAAGTAAATAAAGCTTACTCTGAATTTGTATTTAAATCCAAAAGGAGAACCACCAGTAGCATGCAAACCTCATAGACAGCATCAGCCATCTATACATCTCAGGTGTGGGGGAAGACTTGAATGAATGGATGGACTTAGTTCCTCCACAGCATCCTGCTCTCACTCCCCGAACCCTTCATGTGCTCCTTGATGCCACCAGGAGCTGCCAAGAGCCCAGCTGGCAGTGCCTCCGACCCAGCCCCAGTACTAAGCCAGTTTCTGTCACTTTGGTGCTGAGAGGACCCCTCAGGCTCCACTCTCTACCTAGGCAATTCTCAACATTGAAATCTTCAAAAAGTTAGAGAAAGATGAGGGTTTCTGTAGTGATAAGGGTAATGTAAAAGTGTGGCTACCTGGAACAATGCCAGGTTTTTAGAGGGACTCTTAGGAATTAATATTAGTTCAGCCATATTAATTGGATACAAGTTTTTTTAAGGTTAAAAAAAATTTAAAAATCCAAATCACTAGTATGAGCAAAATTTGATCTTGAGAAACTCTGAACTTGTCAGTCTTTCCTTCAATACTCAATGGAAGGAACAATGAAATTTGAGCACGACTCTTCATAAATTACTTAATATATCTTCAGGCTAGAGAAAACAGGTATTTGCACATGCAACAAGATTCTCTCTGCTCAGATAATATCCTAGTTTAATCTTACACTGCCTTTCAGGAAAATCTACATATTGTAATCTGCTTGGGATTTTTTTGGCAAATCAAGCTTACCTATATAGGTAAACGTGAACGTTTAGATTTTAAATACTGCCTTCCTTCACAAGTTATCTTTTCCCATTAGGGTAAGAGCGGAAAACAAAGATTGTGAATTGTCATGTTATAAAGGGTTATCTGTCTCTTAAAACCATGCTTGATGTTTTCTATATGAAAATACTTCAAGTACAACATGTAAAAACTACATATTATTTTACTTAAATAAATCAGATTAGTTGACTACCATTAGTTGATTCTAATTACTTAAAAAATGAGCATTAATATCAAACTGAATTCAGTTTTTAAGTCCTAGACTTAGTGATACTTAATATTCATTCTTGCACTATGCAGGAGTCATTCCTCTTTCAGTGAATGCATAAATGCAGACTCTTTGTAAATCCATTCAGATCAAAATACATTCACATTCCCTGACTGCACTGTGACAACTCTCTTCAAAACTACTGAAAGTGTTATTTGATGAATCTTTTACTGTGTCCAGCTTCAGAAAAAGAGATGCTAGTCTCATGTAGACAGGCACACTGAATCAAAGTAAAATGTAAGCAGATGTCAGAAAAAAAAAAAACCCAAACTGTTGGCAGTCAGGTAATATTGAGAAACAAGCAGCAGCATCCCCAATCAAAGTTTAAAAACCACCATCTCTTGGTTAAGAGGACCTGTTCCCTTTTCTATTTTATTAAAAACTGCCCGATGTTATTCCTTAGGTACAACACATGATGCCACATGATGGCAGCAAACACCAAGCTTTAGCCTTACCTGCACAGGCTGTTCACCTCCTGTTCTAAAATCTTCAAGCTGCTGCACATGCCATGCAGCTACGCCGTAGGGCTCCTCAGCAGTCCTGCAGTCCAGGGGATTTGCACGTAACTGTTCTTTAAGCCACATTTGAGTCCTCACTGCTGGCTGTATGGGAGCTCCACTCACAGCCTGTTGTCCCAGAGTTGCATATCTCTGTCCGAAAGACTCACAACTGGCTGCCGTAGGTTTGCATTCAGGTAAGGCACTGTAGGTCAAGTCTAAGGCATGTCTCCTATTTGAGGGATCTGAAACAAAATCATCTTTGCTGCACGTTTCAAATTTGTATTTGCAGTCCAGTAGAGAAGATCGTTTTTTCCCCGTTTCTTTGTCCTCAATTTTTAGCAATTCCATGCTATCATGCAAACAACTTGGCCCATTTGTCCTTAATTGTGGTGACACAGCTTTGTCTGTACTAGCCCTGGAGTCCACTGAATGACTACTGCCATCTTGGCTGAAGGTATTTGGTGAGCTGAGTTTAGACAAGGAGGACCATTTTCTTACAGGTCTTGCATCTTTCATGTCAAGAGAATTGTCCAGGGCACCTGGATTTCTGCCTCCTCCTGACCGTACAAAGCTTGTACTCCATTTTGAGCCATCAGATTTGAAAGCTTCCCTGTGTTTGGAAAGTGAAGAGCTGGCATTAGACGGCATCACATGGGCAGTGGGAATAGAAACCAGTGATCGGCTGGGCTTAAACGAGGATGTACCACTTGAAGTTGAATGATCTGGGAAGAGAGATTTATCATGTAAATAAGTACAATACAGAATTCATATTAACATCAGTACCCAGAGGGCAAAACATCAAATTCAAGGTGAAATGCAAAAATAGGAAGAAACAGGTTTCTTGACAAAATAGGGTCTTCAAGATTATGAGAATGGAAACCTATTAAAGTAGGCGATTTTCAGATTAATTTTGCTCAGGCAGGTGCCATCATCACAAAAAGAGAACTGTACTAAGCAGTGACAACAGCAGCTCCAGATAAAATTCTCAGGCTCTGAGCAGAAGGCAGTGTCCATTCCCCAACTTCAAGGTGGCAGGCTGGATTTCTCCTCCACTCCACATAATTTTAAGTAGCTTCTATATTACAAATCGTAGACGTATCAAAATTCAGGAGCCCCACAACTAGTTCCCCTTCCATCACCCCTCTTTTCATTTGTTAAAGGCAAAGCAATTCACTAAATGCACTTTGTAAAATGGCAGTGCTGGACATGAGCCAGTTTAATCATGGCCTCCTGCACAGAACTATCCATCCCTTTTGGATCTCACTGAATTCAAACTATGATTCCTGTGCTGGTTTTCACTGGGAGTGAGTTAATTTCCTTCACAGTAGCCAGTAAAGGACTATGTTTTTGATTTGTGCTCAAAATAGTGTTGATAACACAGGGATGTTCTCGTTATTGTTGAGCAGTGCTTACACAGAGTCAAGGCCTTTGCTGCTTCTCATACCACCCCACCAGCGAATAGGCTGGGGGTGCACAAGAACTTGGGAGAGGACACAGCTGGGACAGCTGACCCCAAATGACCACAGGATATCCCACACTATATGACATCATGCTCATCATATAAAACTAGGGGGGAGGTTGACAGGGAGGCCGCTGCTTGGGAATGGTTGGGCATCAGTTGGTGGTGAGCAAATGTTTTCATTTGCATCACTTGTCTTTCTTGGGTCGTATTTCTGTTTTTTTCCTTTTCCTTATAAATTATTATTATTATTATTATATATATTATATATATAGATATAGATATAATAATAATAATAAACAGGTTTTATCTCAAACCACGAGTTTTCTCACTTCTACACTTCCAACTCTCTCGCCCATCCCCCAGTGGGATGGGGGGTAAGTGAACAGCTGTGCAGTGCTTAGTTGCCGGCGGGGGTTAAACGATGACACTTCCTCAGGTGATTTGCTAAAAACCAAGATTCTGAAAAGTTTTATGTTCCATTTAGGTTTTGTGTTATTTACAGACCCAAGTACAACACCACATAAAATGCATGTAGCATAATTTATGAAATTTATCCAAAGCTGAAATATCAAGAACAGAGAAATCAGTGATGTGATATTCAGGAGGCGACAGAAGAAAAAAGATGAGAGATGCACAGGAGAGGTTACTGGGGACTGGCTGACAGCTCTCACATGCCAGTGACATATGCTTAGCATCACAGGCTGTGGACAACCAGAAATAAACACCTAATCCTCTCAGAGGATCAGCTCCCACCAAGTCACGTGGCTGCACCTTAGCAAGCTCATATTGCTCGTTAGGTTCATGGCAGATAGACAGAATGAAATTGCTCTAATTAAAAGTTTCCTTTGGGGTCCTTTTTGCCAAGAGCAAGACAGATACACTCTTCTTACTTCTGTCATCCTAACCTAGAGAGAACTTCTTTCTTTGGGATTTGTCAGTTGGTACAAGATTTCATAGTGAAACCATTAAAAAAAATTAAAAAAAAAAAAATCAATCAATTGCTCTAGAAGTACAACTGGCATACCCAGTTTGATGGCTACACTGGGTTAATAGGATATGTGAAGGCCAGAACACATTATTAATTTGGCACACTTTCAAAGGATATAATTGACTCAATATACCATGCCACAGTTAGAAAAAAGAAGAGAGCTTCCAATGGTGCAACAACTTTTAAAAATGGCAGCACTTCTTTTTCAATATATCTGAATAAAGATATCCTTACCCCCAACTTGCATAGTCCTCCCTATTTGGGACTGGCCTTCCTCACTCCTTGCACTTGCAGCACAACACAAAGTAATATAGCCCTACAGCCACACTCCTCATGCGAAAAATGCATTATAGCTCACAAAAGAATAAACAGCTCCTCGATTGATACCTGTTTCTTACATACTTGTCTTCTGGCTCCTAAAGGAGCCAGGGCTCTTAAGGTAGAAATTCTTGCTGAAGCCTTCCTGCCTCCTAATGAGTCACTGCCCTAGCATGTACCCTCCCGTTTCAAAGCATAAGCTCACACCACATTGTCTCTTGCCACTACCCAGCCACCTACTTTCACAGTAGTTAGAGAACATAACTATCTGTAAGACTTGACAAAACTGCCAGAACTGGTTGAAGTGGTCCAACAGTTTAAGAGTTATTCCTAGGGTGCTGATGATAGCCATGAAACACACACAGGATGCTCACATTATAGGAAGTGAAATGGAGAGAATACTACTAGCTGTGTGTTACTTGATGGATCATGTTGCTAATAAATATGAGGTACCACTTTTTACATCCAAGATGAAAGATCTTCCCTCCTGCCTGTACTTCTTCCTTAAAAATTCTATACTGCAGAGAGAAACATTTTCCTTGGCTTTTTTCTGTCTTGACATTGCTCAAGAGGTGGGATATGTTAAAGAGAAAGACAGAAGGCCACACAATCCATTTCAAGTGGAAGGAGTCACAGTCTTCCGACCAAACACATTTATGCCCACAGCTATTGCAGCAGTGGAGACAGCGATACACAACCCTACAAGTTCCCAAAATTGTGATATGCCCATCACATGTAACCGATCTACCTGTGCCAGGTGCATATCAGTTTCTCTCAGCTCTGCCTTCCTGTCTTCTCCCATAGCGCAGTAGACACTTGCTTAGATAGCCACTACAAATCAGGTATATCTTTGTACTCTGCATAGCAGCAATTGCCAGCTTCCAGCCCTGCTCTGCAATAGAAATACAGGTACTCAGTCATCTCTGGCTGAGGACCAGAGATTATAGTAGTATTTAATATAGCATTTTCAGCCTGAAATACTGACTTAATGTCACCTACATGCAGTCTTCAAACTAGAATTAAAACCAATAATAATTAGAAGTATATGATCTCCTTCAGCTGTTTTTATTAGAGCACAGAGCTATTCATATGTGGTAGATGTTTATTTTTCCTTGTTCTACTCTAAATTTAAGCCCCAAGTTAAATTTAACCTTCTGTTCCTCACTTCTGATTCTAAACTCTTGAAGCAGATTTAAACTTGGAATGCCATGTACATCCAACTACAGCTGATGGATGTCTCTGATAATTTGTCTCAAAGTGAAACACAGCAATTTTGGCTTCAAGTTGTCCTAATTAGTCTTCCCATTAACGCTCACTGAAACATATGAGAAAATTCACACTTCTTCTTAGAGCATATTGCTCCAGTCTGCCTTGACTGCAGGCTCAGCTGGAAAGCAAGCCACTCTGCATTCTGAAACATCTCCTCACAACACAAAAAGCATGAAATTCAGAAATTTCATTGAAAATAAGAGAGAAACCAGAAAGCACCATGGAACTTAAAAGATATTCTTTTTTCTGTAGTCATAGAAATAAGCTCCATCTGGCCCAATCCTGCCAAAGACTACTTTATCCAAGCAGCCGATTTTTCCTTTCCATACAGTCAAGGGTAAGCAAATGCCTAGTTCAGAATGAAAAGTGCTCTCTTCTCAGCATTACACAGTTTTCACTTCATTGAGCTAATATTTATTTGAAGATTACAAACACTCTTAAACATGGCTTGTGTGTCTCCAGAGTCTTTCAATAATGAGACTGCTCTCATTAATGAAAATTTAAGAGAAAAAAAATATAGCTAATTGCTACTGGTTTTCCTTTGAACAGCATCAAGATTGTAAGTCAAATTTTGTTTTTCAATTATCCTAATAAATTTTTGGGGCCCATCAGAAAGCTCTCCAGAACACTTTTCTAATACACATGACATTTTAATACCTGATCCAATACTTCCCAAACCACACAAATATGAGAATTTGAAAAATCACATTTTAAAAACATGCTACAAGATTTCTACCACATAATAGCAGCAGATGGAATTAAAAAAAAAAAAAATGAAGAGCATTTCATAGGACTTTCTTACTATCTTGTGTTACACTTCTGAACTATTTCATTACTGCATATCTGGCACAGAAAATAATGTAACAGAATCAATTTTAGTCTTATTAAAAACCTAATCACAGGGAGAGAGCACCACAAACACTTTCTTCTGAAGAAGGGGGAGAAGAAGCCCTCCAATATAAATGAATGCCTCCTACTCTTTTACATTTTCCTGTGCTATGCTTTTTAAATCACTGGTGCCAACTATGGTTCTCATAACTAAAAGAAGCTCTGAAGCCATTTCTCAGGCCAGATACACAACATAATCTTTCAGCTACTTAAAATCTTTATCTGTTGCCCAACGGTCAGTCATAATGCACAAGAGCCAGAGAAGGTTCACTGTAACCCTGAACAACTTCTTTAGCTGCAAAATGAAACTAGTGCCGTAAGAACCCCCATCTACAAGACATACTTCTATATGTGACAATTTCTTCTCTGCTCCCAATAAGATATTAACGAATAACAGCACACTAATCAGCTAATATGGTTAGCCAATATTAATCAAAACCAAAATGCATACGATGCATATGTTTATGGGATGCATGTGTATCTAATGCCACTGAAAACAGAGAACCTTCCTTGTGTGAAGGACGACTTTGAAATTTGATATTTTATCCAGGCTATAATTAGAAAGCCCTGACCATGGAGAAAAACACCACTATTAAAAACAGCTGACCTTCTCTTCCTGCCCTCCACTCCCACTCCCCCAAAACACTGACATAGATTGCCCCAAACCAGGAAAATAAACTGAATTATTCTTATTAAGTGAGCAATAGATAAACTAGGGAAGTCAAGCCTCTATTATACAAATTGAAGGTCTTGAATCTGGCTGCGGTTTAGTGTACAAAAGTTCTTACATTCATTATAGGATGTTTTCTCTGAATGCTTCTCTTAACTGTTCTGTAACTTAACTGTATGGCCCCCAGCAACAAGCCACAGGCAATTCCAGAGTCCAACATACGACGTACTGAGGGACCATGAGTCTTCAGTCTACCATACAAGCGTGCAGCTGCCTCCCAGAAACATTCTCCAAAATAGCTGCTTTCAACAACAGAAGTGTCTAACTCTCCTGGGAGTTGGTCAAAAAACAAAGACCATGGGATGATGTGCCATGACAGCAGTATTTATGCTACACGTGTGTTTCCCCCCCCACCTACATACTTACAAATTGGACTAGCCTTAATGCAGCATAGACAATCAGATGAGCCAACTGAAAAATTTCAAAATGGACAGGCAGGAAGCCAGCCTTAGCAAAAAACCCCGAAGAGACTGACTCACCAAGCTCTAGAAGCAAAAGCATGCCTTTTCAGGGTGCAGTAGCAGTTACAGGAACAGTTTGGGTTTGGTTAGTTTGTTTTGATTGTTGGTTTTTGTTTTGTGGTTTTTTTACTGTGGAGAAATCTTCACCAGTCTCTTTACAAGCCCTGTTCATATTATTTCAAGCTTACTATGTCAAAATATGAAAGGTGAATGAATGGAGAAAATATCTGCAAATAAATCTCTTCCAAAGAATAAATAAATACAAGCATGCATCGTAGAAAGCTGTATCAGAAATGGAAGTGCTGCAGACAGACGAGAGAATTGTTGAGACATTTAACAAGTTCTGTATGAGAAAGTCGGCCCAAAATCCTCATACAATTCCTAAACATTATTTTTTTTGAAGTGCTATGTTTGTACAGCAAGAAACTAGAACAACAGAATAACAAAAGACTTATGAGAGGCAAAATATCATGTAATACTAATTAATATTAATTTAAAATAAGACAATGTTAAATACTAAAATACTTACTGCCAGTAAACGGAGTTGCCTGTTCCACATCTATGCCTCCAAAGCAAAAACAGTCATGTGGTGTTCAGAAGCAAGTTCAATTAATGTTACTTGGAAAAAAGAAGCAAGTTCACTGGCTTCCAGCATCACCAGTTACTGTACTGGCAGTGTTGATCAGAACTGTTCTACATAAGTAGTAGATAGCAAACTCAGAGTCAGTTCTACTTTATTTCAAACTAATTCCTGTAGAATTTTCTGTAATCTACTGTGTTGCATACCAAAAGAACACAACTTGTACCTACAAACTTGCTAGTTTTAGAAGTTGAAGCTATTTAACATCTACAAAATTCATACAGTATGAACAGTACAACCCTGAATAATACAAATGCAAACTTAAGAGGTTGCAGCTGAAACAGAATTTTAAAAAACTGAAGCAATTTTGTTGCTTTTATTACTTCCCTTCAAACAGCACCATCACGGAGTAAGACACATGATGAAATACTGGTAAAGCTACTACCTCTGGCAATGTTATTGTAGAGAGACAGAAGAAGGAATAAATGGTAGGTCAGCCTCACAGGTCTCCTACAACCTACAGAAATCAAAAAATACTAGAAGAGGAGTCTAAAGGATTTTTAGTAAATGGAGCAGAAAGCAGTGTTGGCAAGCTGTACACAGAAGTACCAGGATAGCATACATACTTATCCAAGGAAGGAAATACAGAGGTAACACTGAGTTCCAACAAATGGTAAACAGCTTCTCAGATATCCTCAGACCTCCTGGTGTTCCTCAGGGGTCAGTACTGGGACTGGTGCTGTTTAACATCTTTGTCAGCGACACAGGCAGTGGGATCGAGCGCACCCTCAGCAAGTTTGCCGACGACACCAAGCTGTGTGGTGTGGTCGACATGCTGGAGGGAAGGGATGCCATCCAGAGGAACCTTGACAGGCTGGAGAGGTGGGCCCATGCAAACTGCATGAAGTTCAACAAGGCTAAGTGCAAGGTCCTGCATGTGGGTCGGCGCAATCCCAAGCCCAACTATAGGCTGGGCAGAGAATGTATTGAAAGCAGCCCTGAGGAGAAGGACTTAGAGGTGTTGGTGGATGAGAAGCTCAACATGAGCCAGGAATGTACGCTTGCAGCCCAGAAAGCCAACTGAGTCCTAGGCTGCATCAAAAGAAGTGTGACCAGCAGGTCAAGGGAGGTGATTCTCCCCCTCTACTCTGCTCTTGTGAGACCCCACCTGGAGTACGGCGTCCAGCTCCTGGGCTCCCCATACAAGAAAGACACGGAGCTGTTGGAGCAAGTCCAGAGGAGGGCTATGAAGCTGATCAGAGGGCTGAAGCACGTCTCCTATGAAGACAGGCTGAGAGAGTTGGGGTTGTTCAGCCTGGAGAAGAGAAGGCTCCAGGGAGACCTTATAGTTGCCTTCTAGTACATAAAGGGGGCCTACAGGAAAGCTGGAGATGGACTGTTTACAAGGGCATGTAGTGGTAGGACAAGGGGTAATGGCCTTAGACTGAAGGAGGGTAGATTTAGATTAGGAAAAAATTTTTCTCTATGAGGGTGGTGAGGCACTGGAACAGGTTGCCCAGAGAGGTTGTGGATGTCCCCTCCCTGGAAGTGTTCAAGGCCAGGCTGGATGGGGCTTTGGGCAACATGGTCTAGTGGAGGGTGTCCCTGCCCATGGCAGGGGGGTTGGAACTAGATGATATTTAAGGTCCCTGCCAACCCAAACTATTCTGTGATCCTTAAGAACAAAAGGAATACTATGTATGCCTAAAAATACTTAACAGAAGCTTGACTAACATATCCCATGTAACTTATTACGAACTGGCCATTTGGTATCATCTTCATTAGCCTCCTCTACAGTTAATGACTTTTTTTTCCACTTGTGACCTCTCACTCATTTCCACAACCCTTCTAGCAAACTCACCTTCTCCCTTGTTTGCCAGAGAGGTGATAAGGTAGCAACAATCCTACTTAGTGTAAGAAGTGAGGATAACACTTTCAACTTTCAAAAACGGGAGAGTGGGAAAAAAGGATGTTCTAAAGTTTGGTTAATGAAGCTTAACATAGAAACTGATTGTCACTGAACAAGAGAAAAATTATTCTTTGTCTTTGAGCAAGAGAAAATTATTATTCATAAGGAAAGTTATTTACTCATATTTCCCTATTTTCATACCATTCTTTTCAGCTTACCACATAAAAGGTTGCCTTGCTTCACTCAGAGTTACCTATTTCCCCAGAACACAGTGTTGATAAGGAACATACCCTATTAAAGTTACTACTTTGACTGTATTCAGTTATAGTAGTTAGGGTACTGAAACACTCTTTCAGAAGTCTGCTCTTTGACCAACTCTCATTAGGACACAGCAAACACTCTCCAGTTTTGATTTGTTTAAAAAGTGCCGTCCCATATTTGAGAAGTCATCACTGTACACCATCAAGTTTCCACTACACCTTCTGAGACAGTACATTTGGCAAAAGCCTCATTAGAGGTTGTCAGATTCCAGCAACAAGGACTAGCAATTATATGATACTGTGGACCACATGGAAGGACAGTATCTTCATGTGATCTCATTTTAGCACCACAAATCAATCTCTGCATTCCAGTGGGCATTTCAAGAGCCATCAATACCTAATTCCATCACTTAAGTTAGATGAGAAGATGTGAATATCTTCCCACAGAATTGCGCATGGGTGATCAAATCAGCGCCAAATGAAGCACACGGTGGAGATTATACATTTGATTTTTTGAAGATTATTCATTATCAGTTTAAAAACCATTATGCAGGAAAGAAACAACCTCAGTAGAAAGTGTTAATTTTCTCCTATGCTCCACTGCAGTCGGGCTTGAGGTTAAAGTTCCCAGTATTAACCGAAGTTAAGACGTTTGGTAGATAAACCTATCATCCAAATCACCCCTCATTAAAAATTAAAACACATTCCCTTGAAATATATAGCTGATTCTTTTTTGTGCAAGAAGATCTCACGTAAAATGGTCCACATTATGCTTAATAAAATGTTTCTTTAAACTAGCTCTTTGGCAATATCAATTATCACAAGTCTCAAATAATAAAAAATTTACTGTGAGTTTCAACAAATAAAGCTTAATAAAAACTTCTAACAACATTTTGCCCTTTGCAACAGTTGACTTCAGGGAGACTGTACCAAGCCAGTGGAACAGTTTTTGAAGGGGAAAACAAGTACAAACTCCACAAACAAACAAGGCAAACACGTATGAATTGTACAGTAAAACTCCTGAGATTTGCTGTGATAAAACTTGGGTTTTAACAGGCGCTATACATATATATATATATATGCAAAGAGAAAAACGAAAAGAAAGCCCCCAAGATATCACATACACACCAAGTGCAGGCATCCTGCTTAAGGGATCTTAACATAACTGGTATTTTAAGATTTAATATAAAATAGTACTGCCTACTAATATTTCTGTGAAGTGGCAATTTGCCTAGCAATATCTAGGCTAATAATACTCAGATGGGGAATCCACAACTCCAGAAAAGAAACATCTTCAAACAAATTTAATAACTTCCTACTCTTGAGCTAGATCTGGGTCACATTAGCTCGCTCACACGAAGCCCATATTCAGAAGACGATTTAACAGGGGACTGTAAAGCAGAGTAGCACTGTATAGAAGTGGGATGCTGCCACTCCAAAATGAAGTCAGGTATCAGTCCGATAGCTTTAACGAAGTAGCACACAGTTCAAAATGCTGCAGGTGAAATATGTTATACAGGACGATTATTCAGCAGAGAGAAATAATTACAGCAGAGTCAACTACTGCAAGATTCTATTCTGTTTTCCTTACTGTACTAAATTATTCCAGCTGCCAATGGAGAAATGTGAAAGTACAGATTCATTAAAAGCACATGATGAAAGCAGGCAAATACAATACTATGGGGTATTTAACTGAAGCAGAAAAGATTTCACAGACTGTATCTGATCGGAGGGTCTGAAGTAAACAGCAGGTAAGCCCAAGAGCAAATGTTTGCTCTGTATCAGTCACTGGAAACAAGTTATAAATAACTGCTATTGGTCCAAGCTTGCAATGGCCATCCAAAATGAAAACTGGGTTTCTGAATCAAATTTGTCTGCTAAATTAATCTACAAAGACAAAGGCTAACCTAACTTATATAAAATCTCTTTAGATGAGAAAACTGATCATGTTAACACAGAAGTATGTCTTAAAAGAATGAACTTGTTTTACCCAAATACAATAAAACTTTTGATTTATGCATTTTACCTCCTTATACCAAGGATATCACAGGCCATGGTCAAATATAATTGTGATTTCTAGAAAAACAACATAATAAAGGATGCTCTGAACAATCATTTTCAAAGTTAAACTTTCATAGCAGTAACTGCCACATGCACAAAGAGATACCCCATCCTCAATACTTTGTCCTTGTGTACCTCTGTGCCTACATTCAGCTTTGTTGCTATTATTTACTGCTGTAGATTTACAGTGTCTGATAGAGAACTGTGCTACAGCATGTTCACAAAATGCTGTATGAGTACATGGGAGTAACATACAACTGGACACCACAAAATAGTTAAAAATATCATGTATAAAATGTGGATGCTTTATGTAAAAGAGCAGAAACTGAACAAAAGAGAAATTTTGTCCCCTGTAGCATCTAGCTATCTTTTTCAGCAATCTGGAGCTATTTTTAAGTAATAGTTATATAACTAAGTAGAATGATTTTTAGATTAACGGGTTCTATTTTTTCCTCCCCAGATAAGAGGATAAAGCAATATTCCAGAACAGCAGGCACGTAATCAGGCAAAACTTCATTTTGCTGAAACAAAAGTATGAGTGAAAATTTATACCGCCACACAGATTTTTTTTTTCCCTTTATGATTGGTTGCTGGTTTTGGTTTTTGTTTGTTGTTGGAGTTTTGTGTTGGGTTTTTTTAAAGGCTAGATCGTAACTTGCATTTGCCTTTTTGTGAAGGCCATCTACAGCTTCCAATTCCATTTTCCAACAACAAGCACTTAACAGCGAAGACATGCAGAAATCAAATATCCCCGTAGGACCTTCATTAAAAGTAATGGCTAAAGGAAAAGAAATACTACAGATGTCACAATATATCTGTCCTCCTTTTCTGAATCTGCACGAGACCCATACCATAAATGACATCTACTTCAACAGCCACCAGATACTCTCTCTTGCTGGCATTTCTTTTTCATCCCCAGCTAGGGATGACTCCAAATAAAATGGAGTAACTTGGCCTATCAGAACAGAAATTCACCCCTGCTCTCCAGAGGGAGGAAATCCTAGGTATTTTTGTTCTCTGTAGGAGAACATCCAGGAGCAGGAACATACCCACCTCACCACTTTCCCACTTTCAACTTCTAAGGAGACTGGAGGTCCTGGCTACATTTTTGAGATTATCATCCATTACTGTAAATTTAATCTCTGCTCCTACTAACATGGTCTTTACCTTAAAAATATCATATTTAGATTCATCTGGTACCTGTTCTGCTCGCCACTAAGCAGCGGATACCTTATCTTGGTTCACAGTCCACCAAGAATAGCTCTAACAGGTGCAGCAGCTTTCTGTTTTATGCCAGGCTATGCAGGTGTGGAAGAGGAGACATACCTTCATCTTCATTTTCTCTCCCAATCTCATACTCCAACCTCATTTCCTCTACTAGTTTCTCCCAGTTGAGCCTTGCGCTCAGTAGTCATCCTCCCAGTTTACCTCTGCATTCTCACTTTGGGAGCCCCAGCCCAAACTCATAATCAGAGAGCAGAATCATCCAGGTTAGAAAAGGCCCTTAAGATCATCGAGTCCAACTGTTAACCTAACGCTACCAAGCCCACCACTAAACCATGTTCCTAAATGTCACATCTACACATCTTTCAAATACCTCCAGAGATGGTGACTCAATCATTTCCCTGGGCAACCTGTTCCAATGCTTGACAACCCTTTAATGGGTGACCCTTCCAAGTATGATGCAGGCCTCCGTACAGTAAAAGCACACGTGTATGAGATTTTACCCAGATGGAAAAAAAAAAAAATCCTTTCACAAGCAGAAGCAGGTGCTGTAAGCAGCCACAGCAGCGAGGCTGCCATGAGTCCAGCAAAGCAGAAGGATACTGCCTGGCAGCTTTCACGCTGCTTCACAGCAAGATGGTCTCTGTCTATCTCCTTCCTCCTGCTGCACACAAAGGTCAGGCCAGGTCGCCAAACACAGCCAGCTTGCCGCAGCACTGCCACTGCTATGTACCACTTGGAAGTGGTTAATGTACCACAAGCAATTTACTTAATACACTTTGGGAACGCCTGCATCAAGCAGTAATCCCTTCCAAGGGCCAGAAATCATCCCCAGGAATCCCAAAAATTCAACTGCTGCCTCAAGAATAATTTAGCTCACTGGGGAAGTCTCTCTCCTTCAGATGCTGATCCCCAAACAGCAGGAGAGTAATGTTTTAACAGTAGCTTATATTCAACTGGAATAGGTCTGCTGAGGACCTAGCAGTCTTGGTCTATTTAATTACTTACCAAAACTTGGGAAAAGCAAGATATTCAGAAAAAAAACCAAAACCAAGCATAAAATAAATACACAAAAGAGCAAAATACAATATTACAGCAGTAGATCTAGCTCTCTATTTTCTTACTTTAAATTCTTAGCTTTCTTACTCTACCCTTCATTTACTATACAAGAATCTCCCCTTCCATTATAAAGTTTCTTGGACACTTCAGGTCTTTGATAACAAATCAACTGCCTAATCCACATGTAGGTCACCAACTGGAACCAAGCTCAGGCCACAGAGATAAACCTCAAATTGGATTTGAGCATAGCTCTCTACCCTACAGAAGAAGTCACTTTTTATACTTCAAAAATTAAGCATCATTATCCTTGTTTCCCAATTGAAGAACAGGAGGCAAAGTGTTACAACTAGCCTGATGTCCCTTAGTAAGCCTTACCTGCTTACTCCTACCGCTCTCTACACTGAGCAATACTGGCTATCCTGGTATAATGTATCTATTTTAAACTCTGCAAATTCAAGCAGAACAAAAAGAGGGAATAAACTGGGGGAAAAGAGGCGTAAGACCCACCTGAATTCTCAGCATTATCCTATAACAACCAAAAACTTGATACTTGCCAAAGGAATTTGACATTCCTATTACTGACAGAAACATTTCTGAAAGCAACAGCGGCAAGAAGATATGGAACGTTACCAAATTCCACCCTACAAAACTGATTACAATATAATAAATAGAAGTGGGAAAACCTTGATTTTCCTGTATCACCTGGCTTTCACCATTTGACTCTAGCTTCTAATATTTTCTTTTTTCAGACACACTTGTGAAGCCATGATACTAAGACTGACAATAACTGAATGTTGTTCCATTTCTAATGCATAATTTCTCTACAGCATAAAACAAAGGAGAGGGTTTCACATTTCTGTAACACCCATAAACAACCCTCCCTCCAAAACCTCCACCTTTCACACACACAGTCTGACGACTTGATTTTGCTTTTTTTGGAGGACAGTTGATAGTTTGAGCAAATGTGAATAATACACTGGTAAAATTAGCAGTGTTAATTCAGAGGCTATATTTAGAACTAAATCTCACACTCTTAGGAGGATTTATGTACTGTACAAAACAAGCCTCCCCTCCAGAAGGGAACTATACTTCCTTATATGTCCACCATCAAAGAAGGTGCAAAAGATTATTTTAAAGGCTGGAGGAAAAAAAAAAAGCAAACAAAAACTCAACAAACTCATGCAAGTTACCATCTGAATAATATTACTCTGAAGTTTTCCTGGAATATATATGCAGATCTTAATGCTTACCAGAGTTTCTTCACCTGCTAGTAGTCTGTCTGTAAAGTAATTATAATTATATACAATTCATCTGAACCTGTATGTCACTTTTATTAAGAAAAATTCTGAAAATTGAAGGCCATTTGTGTCCTTTGAAAAGGCCGGCTGAAAGATCTGATTTTAACTATACCCCACGCTTAAATAAACGGATACCAAATTAGGAGAGGAAAGCATTACACCCAGTATAGTCTTTTATCCCAGCTTTTCCTAATGAAAATATTTAGCTTTGCAAATAATTTCTAAAAAAAACCCCATTACAGCAGTTTATTACTTCTCCATTCTTTCACTGGCAATTCATTTCTAAAAAAGTTATTGTTTCTCCCCCCACTGCCTATGCCAGAGAGAAGATAGAGTTTAGTGCCCTGACATTACCATGATTTAGAAAATATCATGAATTAGCACACTAATTAAACGAAAGTGACAAATCCAACTAAATCATAAAACCAAGAAAATGTAAGTCATTAATTATGATAAATGCTTTAAAAGAATGTTTCTCATCCTGAAAGACCAGAAGTTCCTTTGCCAACTGACATATATGTCAGGCACCATTTGGTCCACCAAATCCATCCTCCCTGGTATGCAATACACCACTTGCTACAAATGTCTCGGATTAAAAGACTTTATCCACTGCAGAGAACAGAACTGTAACCAAACTCCAACTTGCATATTTGAGAGAATTTCTGTAGTTATTCAATATAAAACACGCTAAAGTATTCAAAACAAGACAGCATATATATATACACACACACAAAATCCTTCCTTGGTAAAGTCTGGGGTTTGATCATCGTAATTCTAAAAATCAGTTTGGCATCTCTATTTCCAACAGCATGGTTTACCTCACACCTAAATGGGATGCTGGTTGAATGTCAACACGCCTTCCTGAGCACCCACTGAACCTCCAGCATTACTGAGGCTTCATGTTTAATTGAAGCATATCATGTGACATAAGAATTGCAGTTATTTTAAATGCTGCTACCTGTAATGCTACCCAGTCTTCTGAGCACTAACTTCTAAACAATATTAAAACAGAAAAGGGCTTCATTGTTTATAAACAGCTAACAAGCTTGAACACAATCAATCAGGATTACATTTTTCTTCAAAGAGAAAGATGATCACTCCTCTCTGAACCTCATGAAAATCAGAAGACAGAGTTTGTGTATCTGTTTTGTTTTCTGATGTGCAGAGTTATGAGTACAGAGACAGAGGTGGGAGAACAGAGGTTTCAATTGCTGTCTTTGATAATGGAAAGAATTTAGTGTTTATAAATTCATTTCCAGTTGTTGGCTCATATATTTGGATATTTATAGTACTCATCACTATGGTATCCAAGCACATTTGCAGTGCTTTGACCCACACAAAACAATACAAAACTGTTTCTTCTCAGCTCTCCAACCTATTAAGAAACACCTCAGTTGTGGTATTACTAGCACAGCATGTTCCAGAAATTAAAAATAGAACTCTTAAAAACCTAGACTCAATTTCAGATCTTACTTCTTGATCAAAACAAGCAGGGAACAAAGTATATCATAAAAGCTGGTGCAGGAAAAAAGAAATTACCAGGGCCTGCTCTCTGGCTCTGAAATAAAGTCAGCTCCATAACCACTTGCTCCGAGAGTCTGATTTGTCTACTTACAACATGTATTTAAATAAAAAAAAAAAATTAAATTTGTCTAATGATGTTAATAATTGAAGTCATCTTTCACCCCAGAGAAATACAAGAGAGCCATTTTGCGCAATGCAGTACCTAATGTGTTCTCCAGTGTTACCTAATAGTACCAGTAAATCCCTAACATAGCAAATTGTAATGGCATTCAGCCCACATCCAAGCTACCACGATGCAATCTGAAACTCTGTGAAGGGTAGCAATTTTAGAAGCTACATACAGATCTTCACATTACCGCTCAAGTGGTAGAAGGCTATTAATGCACTTCAGCTTTAGAAGAGAGGTTGACACAAATGATTTTTGATAAATCAAAACTACCATGCTTCACATTCCATAAAGTGTTTTTATAATCAACCACTGCTAAATTCCCTTTCGCATCTTGGGCTAGCATTTGTAGGTAGATTAGGCATAATTACAATATTGAAGTGATGGAGCAGTGCAAACAGAACTGTATCATTAACATGATTATAAACACTGAATGCAAGAACAGCTTCTTAATAGAAACCCCAAATATTTTTTCCTGTCTTTCTGTACTGCACTTTATTTTTAAATTTATATTCTCACTTATCAGAGGCCAAAAACATTAACAATGTTAGAAAAACAAGCATGTTAACTGTGTTGTACATATATACAAACATACAAACTCTCATATAATGCATATTAATTAAACTACCTATATAAGTGCATATAAAAGATAAATTAAGTGATTTAACCAGCCTCACAAATCAGTAAGTTTTAGAGGAAAAAAAAAAATAAAAATAATCCATGCTTTTCTAAGTCTGATACACGACTCTGAAACACAGAACTCCACCACACGTGTCACACTCTCCATCAACTCCCACATCTACATCCCAACAGCTGGAATAATACCCACTCATGTAAGCAATGGTCTGACTAATATTCCTCAACTTTTACTGTAAATTAAGGGTATACTACTCCCATGGGAGTATAGTACTCCCAGAGCCATATAAACAAGAACTCTTGGCAGTACGTCACATGTTTTATTAATTCTACTAGACTATGCTACCTGCGAGAACTAACTAAATATGCATATATATTCATAATATTCCTACCTACTCTGAAATTCCCATTTAACTCCAAAAGTTCAGAAGTACTTATTTAAGAGCTTCTGAATGTCACATTCCTCATCTCCTTCCAAAATATTCCATCCCAATTTCCATTAAGAATTAAATAAATTGTAATTTTCGTTAAAAAATTAAACTCATAGGTAAACACAAAACCTGCAATTTTTGCTATTCACTCATTATGTCTGCATATATACTTCATCTTCCTATCCTGCAAGAGTTTGATTATATCACTTACTGATACTAGGCTTAACATTTAGAAAAAAAATGCAACTCTCCCAGACCTCCTTTTACAAAGGACAACAAGGAGGAGAAAATCAGCTAGAAAAGAAGGACAAAAGTATTACTGCATCATTGCATAAAGATATTCTAAAAGCAGAATCCCACCAGTATAAATCAAGGTCTGTTTCTTCTCTTATTTCTATCACATATTATTCTTTTTAAGGCAAAAGATGATTCTCAAGACCAGTTTTACAAGAACTAAGCCGGCAGTAACATCAGAAGTTACGACAAAGACCATAAAACAGGAAGTCTGGCCAGAATCAACCTTTCACTGCATTCCTTTTTTTAAGGAAATGACAGTAAAATACAAAAGTAACAAACTGGAGCAGTTCTGTATGTAAAGCTAATGCAGCTGAGCATCCTGTACTGAAGTCCTCTACCATAGTCCCCTCAGCATCAAGGAGTAAGATCATTTGCATACCTGGTGGAGGTGAGAGAGGCTTCATGGAAAGGTCTGAATGTGGAAAGTATACCTATCCTGCAGACTACTTCAAGACAGATTTGTTTCCCCCCCTCTTCTCCCTCAAGCCCATTAGGGCAGAGAAGATGGGGCAGTAATGAGACCTGACCACGAATACTGAAGCTGGTGAAACTGATGGGAGTTGAAAAGAGAAAAAAAAGTATCATAAGATAAAGTTCAGACCATGCGTCACAGGGACAGCACGTTTCCAGCTCTACAGAAGCCATGAATCACTTGGGATTTTTTAAAAGCTGTATTAGACAACAGATATCCAAGCCACCTCCACAAAGAGTGCTATTGTCTTCTTCACCAGGGATTTTTTCATCATAAGTATTAGTAGTATCCTAGCCTGGATAGGGCAAAAGAGTTTCTCTTCCACAAGCAGTATCACCCAACAGAACAAACTTTCCAGTGAACTTACAAACCTACAGAAAAGTCATGATTTCCAAGACCCCATGTCCATCAAACCTGCAAATAGCCTGGCCTTCCATTCAGTTCCAATCCAGGATGATCCTTCATGGATCTATGACATCAGATTCACATAAGCATGAAAATAACCACATTTTGGGGACAGATCTTTATGCTCTGAAGATAATTTTTTATATTTTTGTAGTTCTCCTCCCAGATGGAAAACAGCTACACTCTATACCACCAGAACTTGCGTATACATTAAAGTAGAAAGTCATATAGAGTTTAAACATCCTAATTCACAGCTTAGTGCTTATCCAAGTTAATTTTAGATCATGAAACTTAGATGATTTACACAAACCACTAGTGCACGTTATACACACATTTGGCACTGTAATAAATAAAGGCTGATTTTAAAAATTATTGCTTTTAAGAATCCCATTAAAACATAAAAGTTAAATAAAATCTTATTATACTATACTAGACAATCTTTTACCTGCATGCTCCCTTTACTAAATATCTGCACCATGAACTTGCCAATTCTTAGTTTACTACTGCCAAAAGTAAGAAGAAAAAAAAAAAGAAAAAAGAAAAATCCAGCACATCTCATTTGAATTCTTAATATTCTCTAAAATTTTTTTCAACTAGACTTACTTCGGCTATTAAGATTTCTCTAACATGTGAGGAGAACCACAACAGATGATTACGGGTACCCCAGTGAATCCAACTCCTTTTCTATGCACTCTGACCGTATTTTTAATTCACTTTTCAAGCTGAGCTAATTAGAATTAAAATCTTGCCAATACTGTCAACAGCAAAGTATGAGTGCATACAGATGGCTGACAGTGAGAAAGAAAGGAGTACTTCTAACCATATCAATTCTCGAAGGAAAAAACTTACTCCAAAAATGTCTCTTGCCCAGTTAAAAATTAAGTGTCTCTTCTTTAGAATTTGTACATAAGATAGAACAATAAACAATAATCTTGTCCAGAATCTCTAGGTGTTCCTATAGTAAAACTTATAAATGGGAAAACCAAAAACTTCCTGCTACTTCATACAAAAAATGCCATTGTTTAAATCAGCCTAGAAAGATCGTTCTGGTTTTGAAAATAAAAGATATTTTTAGCCTTTGACAGTGATAGACTAACCCCTGATGGAAAAGGATGTGCCACTAAGTTTATCATAGTTCATACAATTTGAGACACATGCACAGGATGTTCAGTCTTCTCATTCACAGAACAACATCAAGAATGAAAACATCCTGTATATTTAAGAAAAACAGCCCAAACACAGGGAGGCATGCACTGTTCTTCAAAGCAAGATACATCCAAAAATATACATATATATTTAAACTCTGTTTTATCATATCTAGACTTGCTAAAAACTACAGGAGGTAATGCTGAGCCAGTACACAGTTTTAGCCTGGAAAAAAAATATAAAAAGAAAAAATCCAAAACAAACATAACCCACAACCCACCCACCCCACCTCCTCAAAAACATAAATACATAAATGGCAGATAGTTACATTTATTGGTCTACTTTTCTTAACAGTAGTAGACAAAATAAGGGCCACCAAGCAAAAACTGTAGCATGGTAGGTTCAGGCTGCACATAAGGGAAAAATTCTTTACAAGGACATCCAACAGCACTGGAAGAGGATACCCAAAGAGGCTGAGGAACTTGTCAAGGTTTTCAAGAATCAGCCAAAGTCATGGCTGACCTGATCTGTGTTGGTGATAGTCCTGCTCTGAGCACAGGGCTGGAAACAGTGACCTCCAGTAGTCTTTTCCAAACCACATTTCTATGATTCTACAGCATGAAAACATCCAGTACAAATTCCTTCTCAAGGAGACTAAAATCCTTATTTATTTTGATTAAAAAAAAGAGTCTGAATTAAACTATTTGCTTCCTATTGTCTTTTCAGATGAGCTAGACTGTGGCATTTAAATTATTAAGCATCAGATGAGTTGCAAGGAGCCAACCTACACCCAGGCATAATTTGTCACAGGTATTCAATGCCAGGTGCATCATACATTTAAGAGGTGATCATCATATCACAGCTACATTGTTATCGGGCAAGATGAAAGTAAAATTTTTTCCACTTCCATCCTTTTTTCAGAGCTATACTGTCAAGGAGAGTATGTTGTGATCTCAAAACAGGAACGTGATTTCTTCTGGGACGGTAAGTTCATGGGGAAAGAAGGTCTTCTGCAATCCATTGAATTTGTTAGCAACATCCTTACAAACCTTCTGTTCAGTGCCACAAGAGTAAAAAAATAAAATAAATATCTATCCAGTCATCTTGAGGAACAAGAAACATATTATAATATAAGGATAATTAACAATTAGGGAGATGCTAATTTATGTTTATGTAATCCATAAAGGTAACTAATTACTAACACCTGCCAAGTATACTTTATTGTTACCACTTTTTCTATTCCAAGGATTAAGTGTCTAGAGGAACAGCAGCACAGAGAACAGTGAACAGAAAAGGATGCAATTCCTGAACACCACGGGAGTACCAGACATACACTAAACAAGAAGAAATTGACTTAAAATTAGAAAAGTTACTCCTACATCTTTTACAAGAACACTCAGGTTCCTACTAATCCGACAGAATCAGATCACTAACACAGTCTTTGGTCTAGTCCTCCACCATCATAAGATCGTCATCCCGGTTTACAAAAAAAAATTTCTCTTAGAACTACATAATTCTGCAAGAAATTTTTTTTTTTTAAAAAGCAAACCCAATCCACAATTCTCATTACCAAGCCACGTACTAAAATACCATCTCTGTCAAAACATCATTCTGGTTTTCATTGTTATTAGAAGAAACTTAGAAAAAGCTGCACAGAGGACTTCTACCTGAGAGAAAGTTTTTGCATTAGAGGGAATAAAACACATTGCACTTATTATCACCAGTCATCTTTCTCCCTCTAAGAAGATACATAATTTTATCCTTACATATACACCTAAATTGCCTTGTTTTGGTATTTTTTTTCTGATCTTGATAGTTAATAGACATTTTTAAGACAATACACATGCATACGCAGAAGCTATCCTTTAGATCTATGCAACTAACATTTCCTACCAGGGTTGCCTCAAAGCGTTTTTCTGCAGAAAAAGCTTGAATATTCACTAAAAAGCTATTCATTATATAAGTTGTATTTATTTTCATAAGCAGAATGAGGCATAAACTTTTCAACCAATTACAGAGGCTAACTACAAGAATAAGGTTGCAGTGGGAAAATCATCTTTAATGGAAGCTTTTTCCATCCAAAAATGTCAAAGTAGTCAAGAGGCAAGAACACACTTTAAGAGGTTTATTATCAATAGAGGGTACTAAAATAAACCAGAAAACCTTCACAAAGCCTCCATGTGGTCACTTCATGAGAGGATTTGCTATTGCTGTGGGGGTGGGTAACATTGGAGGATTTCACAGTAAAGAGCTCTGGGTTTTGCTTGGGGGTTGTATAAAAAAAAACAACAACAAAAAAACCCAAACAATAAACCACCACTAACAACAGGGGGGAAAAAAAAAACCCAGAACTAAGCCAAATCAAGACGTAAGTTTCCTCTCACTGGGGCCAATATTCTGCCATCCACAGGATGAGGCTCAACTTCTGCCTTCTAAGTAAATGTCATTCTGGACAAAACCAAGTCCAGGATCTATATGCCGACAAAACAGACGTAATTTTAAGCCAAATTTTAAGTCAAACGAAAAGAGCATCACAGGCAGAAAACTGAGGAGTTCAAAGAGCAGCAGGCAAGACTTATTACACAAATGAAAATATATTTTAAAAATCCACATTTTAAAACCCACTCTTTCAAAGTTTAAACATTCTTTTTTCAGTATCACTGTTTAAGTCATCATAACACAAAACAAAAAAAAGATACTTTTTTGAGACATATGCTAAGGTTTTCTTAGTGACTGGCTTAAAACTGCAGCATATATTCAGATGTCCTATCTGTAGCATCACGCTTTTGCTCTTTTATTGTTAAGTTATAGAGATGAAAAGAGTTTCTCTCAAATGAAACAAGGAGAAATGGACAAAGGTCCCAACTCTCACCCTGTAATCAAAAGGCGATTTACTGCTATATTTCAATGACCATCCTGCAGCCAGAAGGGAACACAGGGCCTCCAGTTTTTTGGCTTTTTTTTTTTCCTGGCAGTACCAACACTATTGATATTGTCTAGATCTTAACTACAGAGCCACAAGAAAACAAATCTTAAGCAACAAGTTCATTTCAGCCCAGTTCCGAATTCAATGCAGCTCTCAACCCAAATACCAACTGCTGATCCTCACAACAGGTCACCTGGTGCTACCTGGCACATCCAAATGAACACAGTAAATAGTTCACATAGTGTTGGCAAAAACTGGACAAGAAAGACTTGTCTCTGTGTTTTGTATAACCAAGACTATTCTTCAGACTATGTACAGACTTCTTCCAGGTTATTTTAAAATAACATCTATAATATTATCTTTTGTACACAGCTATAAAGCTAAATTGCAAATGAAGGAACATCTACTGGGGATATGTTCTCACCTCCACTCTCCTGATATATTTCATACCTATTCCTCTTAAACACAAGTAGATTTTGAATTAAGAACCTTCTTCTTTCACCACATCCCTAAAACCTTGCTACTAATAAGAACAAAGAACAGTAATTTCTTTGATGGCTCATAATTTTAAATTCATCCATACACTTCTGAAATGGTACCACTGGAAAGCCTTTTTTTCTTCCATTAAGACTCAACATTAATGATGAATTCACTTTAGCACCTGGTCATTGCTCAATTTTTTTAATCTCAAATACTTGTATTTACAATGTATTAATGACATGCTACTTTTACTTTCATATTTTTAGCTGAAAATACAAAAGAACTATGAACCTGGGTAAATCAGCTATTACAGGTAAGTAAATGTACCTGAAGACAGATGCAAATCCTGGAAGTCTCCAAAACTTCAGTAAAATTACATTGTAGCACTGACTATGAGGCTGTGAAAAAGGATCACAGATCTAGGTACCGTGGAGATAAACAAGAAGCAACCTTTATGAGCAACTTCAGAATGCAATGTGATGGTGTGAGAATATGACCATCAGCTCCAGGAGCTTTTAAAGTGTCTAAGGACAGCAAAAACAAAGCAGAGAAAATATTTAATGCCACAGCACATAGGTGACTGGGGTTTCATCTGCAATTTCCTCTTCCACACAGCAGGAAGATGAGATTACGTTTACTGCACACTTTCTACGGACTGCAATACTCACAAAAACTAACATCTACATGTAAAGAACAAAATACTTAGGAGAACTTCTAAATACTGTAATATTACCTAAAACTAGAATGACTTATTACAAAGAATAAACCAAGATTATTCTAATAGAGTAAGAAATACTTTTAAGCTGGACAGCCTTTGTTTTTCTAGGTTTATTCCAACTTCTGCTCATCTCAAATTACATGTCCTAGTTATGTCTTCAATCTGAACAAATAAAAAAAATACATGTGTATAACTTTTTAATGCAATTCCTAAAAAAACCAGAGGACCAGTAAGGAAGCAAAAAACCTTTAATTAACTGAAAGACTGCTTACAGCTATTGATAGCTCAATATAACATAAAAAATATAGATCAACTCCATCGTCATCTCAATTCATAGCTTTCACACATTCAAATTTGCCAAGTGCACATTTAAAAGACGCTTTCTAGAATGAGGCGTTGTTCCCTTTCAGAGGCAAAGAAGTGACCTCTGTGTAACTGACTATACTTCTACAATGCAGACTTCCGTGACTGCAGCTGACACAAACGCCATCATTGTCATAGCAAATTCTTATCTGTCAGCCCTTTAAAAGGAAGAAAAGAAAAAACCCAAAAGATTTCTTTTACCATGTTTGCATTGGGAAAAAACCACACCAATTTTCTTTCTAAATTTGATTGGGTAAGAAGCATTTAAGACCATGAAAAGAAAAAAGCACAGTGACAATAATTATTGCTTTAAAATCAAAACTGTTAGGGTTCTCCAAGGAATTTAACATATGAAAAGCAACAAGCTTGCACCTATTCTGCCTGAAAATTAACAGGCCCGCTGTTACCAACCATCACTCAGGTGAGGTTGCTGCAAACAAACCCCTCATGAGCAGCCAAGCATTCTTGCAGGCTTTTTTCCCTTATCAGTCCCTACAATTCAAACTGTTTCATTCCACCCAAAACCTGGGCTAGCTAGTCAGACTTGTCATTTGGAAAGGATTGAAAAGGAGTCCTGTGATTTCTTCAGATAAAGCTGCAAATGCTAATTGAAAATTAAATACTGAGTAGTTACAGAATATGTTTCCAGTGTTCATGCAAAGGTAGTTTAAGGCTCAAAACATTCCTCTTTTCTACTGTTCTCTGAAACTGATCTCACTCCTGTTTGCTTTGTGACATCCTGAGTTACAGAACTGATGAATGCAGTTTTCTTTGGTATAACAGTAGCAAGGAAAAATGCAATGTCCTCCATGAAATCTCTCAGCAAAGATGTATAATGCCTGGCATGCCCAGGTGTCACGATACTAACCGAAATATAGACAAGATCATTGTATGACGCTCATTGTTTTCCTATCAGAATGCCAAACATCCATCACACTCCAAAAATACAGAGTGCAGGACATTAAAAATAATTCCTCAAGATTTCACCTGAGCATGATGCGAATGATATGGAATCAGGGGCAGAGATTGTATTGGGTTTGGCTGGGACAGCATTAATTTTTTTCATAGCAGTTCCTATGGTGCTGTGTTTTACACTGGTGACCAAAAGAGTGTTGATAACATACCAATGTCCTAGCTATTGCTGAAGAGTGCTTACACAGCATCAAGGCCAGGGGGGGTGCACAAGAGGTTGGGAGAGGACACAGCTGGGACAGCTGACCTGAAATACCAAAGAGATTCCATACTATGTAATGTCATGCTCAGCAATAAAACTGGAGAGCAGGTTTTTTCCAAAGTATTTGTTGCTCAGAGACTGGCTGGGCATTGGTCTGCTGGTGGTGCTTTTGCATCACTTGTTTTTTTTCATTTGTTTTTTTCTTTCACTTATTAAACTGTCTTTATCTCAACCCACAAACTTGGGGTTTTTTTCCTTGCTTTTACCCTGCGGATCCTCTGGGGGAGGAGTGAGTGAGAGACTATGTGGGGGCTGACCTGCAGCAGGGGACAACCTCCCACACCATCTCAAACATATTCATTGTGTCAAACAGTGACATAGCTTCCAAAATATGCATGATAGAAATAACTTTTTGCACAGTATCAAAGTGAATGCGGCCAAATCCTAAGTAAGCACAATTTATTTTCACTGAGTTATTTCTGATTAGAACAAACAGAAATCATCTTTCTAAAAAAGAAGTACTGATGTTAGCTGAAGACAAAATTCACCGAGTTCATTGGGCAGAACACTCCCACTAGCTGGAGAAAAATCCTGCTAGTATTTTTGATGTGAGGCAAACTGGGCATGTGCATATCATGAGCTTGTTTCTATGGAGAAACTATCACAAAAGGTGGCAAAATATGAAGTTAAAGCAGCATCTATTTCTCTCTGCAGAACACTCACGTGTGGAACTAGTGAGCACCTTTAGTCTAGTTCAAGCCAATTTCAAATTCAGAGTATACAGGTTCACACAGGGCGTATGCTACTGTCATTTGAAGGAACTTCTCCATGTCTTATTTAATTTATTAGCATCAATTTTTCCTATCCATTAAATCCTGGAAATAGGTTACTAGAATTCTGAAATAATCCATGTTTAAATTTTATTCAAATCCTACCAAAAAAACCTCAGAAAATAAAGAGCCAAGCTCTGAGCATTAATATTTATATTCCCCTCAGAAATATAGACACTTCAGTCTAGCAAGGGATGACAGTACCTCTTCTAAAATGAACAGAGTCTAATATAGGATTAAGTGAAGTGCACATTTCTGATTGTCAGGATAGATAATATCCAAGTAACACAATAAGGCTGACTCACAGAGGGCAGGGCACTGCTTCACAATGTGAGACTTGACAAGCAGGGAGGAAGGAAACCAAGGAAGAATGCCTCGAACACAATTATTTTCCACCCTTCAAATCATCAAGCTACTTCACCAAACATATACCAATACTTGCCAGGACCCAAAGGCATAGAGATTAGCCTTAGCTCAATTAAGTTCAGGGACTTCTATGAAAATCCATCATCTTCCAAAATTACAGAGCACAGTAGACAGCACAAAGTACACTGCCAGCTCTCCAGATCTAGAATCCTTGTGCTATTGTACCTTCCTGACATCATAACATAGTGCAAACTAGTATTTGACCTGTACAGTTTCTCAATCCCACTATCTTTAGCAGCATGCTAAACTAAACAAGAAACACACACCTCCCCAAGATACTCATAATTAGATTTTGTCTCCCGAAATTCATTTCACTCTTTCACTATATTCAACAGCTATATTTATTAACTTTTCCTCTTTTTTCCAATCAGTAAAAAGAAAAAAGAAAGCAAAAAATTGTTAGAATACCATGCTCAGGACCTGCTGGAAGAAGAATGCTTCAAATAGCAAAATCAAATAACTTTAGAGCTGGCTGTACCGTGTTCCCTGGTGAATCAAGAAACGCTACAATTAAATTGAACTAATTAGATTTTTTTAATTCATTAAAAAAAGTAACATAGTTCAAAATGAGAGACAAGAGACTCCTCTGGGTCTCATAACATTAAAACAAGTTTCTATTCTATCAGTTAAGTGATCCAGAGAAGTCATATCTACACAAAATACACAAAATGCAGTGACAATACATCAAGCATGCTGCATCTAGTCCATGATATTCCCTGAACCACCACTTACAAAACTCCTCTCCCAAAGGCAACCTCTATATATAGCTATGGAACACCATTTTACATTGTTTACAGACACGCTTATTCAGATTTCTATATGAAAAGAGACACAATTCCCCATCCTTCTTAAATCAACATTTCTACGTGACGGGGGGGGGGGGGGGGGGGGGAGGATTTTTTAAAAAGTTGAACTAGCAGAACATCATCTCCTCGATAAAAAAAAGCAGTAACTTTGATCCTCTGCATCCAATCTCTCTCTTCTAGGAAAGCAACATTCTATGAATTTTCATGTCTATTAATTTGCAACCAGAATTCATAGAATCATGGAATAGGTTTAGTTTGGAGAGACTTTTAAAAGCCATCTAGTCCAACCCCCCTGCAATAAGCAGGGACATCTTCAACTAGATCAGGTTGCTCAGAGCCTCATCCAGCCTGACCCTGAATGTTTCCAGGGACAGGGGGTCTACCACTTCTCTGGGCAACCTGTTCCAGTGTTTCACCACCCTCAGTGTAAAAATTTCTTCCTTATATCTAGTCTGAACCATTATCCTACCACTACAGGCATTACTAAAAAGTTTGTCCTCATCTTTCTTACAGGCCCCCTTTAAGTATTGAAAGACTGCAATAACATCTCCCCAGAGCAAGAATTGTATTTAATAATAAAGGGGAAAGATCTGCTTTATAAGGAACTTTCCACTGCACAGGCAGCTTATCTGATGGGAAGAAAATATTTTGGCCTGCAAGAGCCACAGGCCCTGTATCTTGTCACATCAGTATCTAGTTCTTATCTCTACTGTCCAAAAGGCAAAACTCAAAATGTGCACAAGGGAAAGAGCTCTGCTGAGGTTTACAGCCCATTTAATGTGTGATAAGACCTTGATTCTCTAATTAGGTAACCCAAATAAAAACAGTCTCAAAAATGCTTCAAATATAGACTACATGTTTCTTATGTAAATGGTACTGAAAGAATGTTTATACAGAGACCAATGGATGACTGGCACAGGTGTACAACAGTTATTAAAAACTATAAGTATAAATGCTATTATTACTCATGGAGAATAGGAAACATCATGCTTCACAAATGCATTGCACATTTCCATACAGTATCCCACATCTTTTTCCTAATAGACATTGTAAATTGTAAAAGCACCACTTTAATCTAGACCACACATTTAAATGTAGACAGAGAATTAGATAAGTCATAATTTAGAAGTTTACCATCACGTTTCCTACACCAAAAGAATTCTAAATAGTCATTTTACAACTCTTTCTGGAATCTGCTTCCATTTGAAAGACTTTGGAGTTGCACAAAGGTCATAGAATCAAATAGTTTGGGTTGGAAGGGATCTTTGAAGGTCATCTAGTCCAACATCCCTACAATAAGCAGGGACATCTTCAACCAGATCAGATTGCTCAGAGCTCTGTCCAACCTGACCTTGAATGTTTCCAGGGACGGGGCATCTACCACCTCTCTGGACAAGAGATCCTGTAACTGAAAGTTTTCAGAACTTTATACCTGCACTTTTTCATTACAAGAGAAGTTCTTTTCTGCCACCGACCTCCCCTTAACCTTGTTTCCTCTTTTAGATTGACTTCTGAAATAGTATCGACAATCTTTTAGTCAAAGTCTTAAGTTTAAGAGGGAAGCTGTATGTAAAGACAGACACATAGCATAGCTGTTAGCTGTTTGATGTTTGATGTTGGGAGCTATCTTTTTTCCCGGTAAGCATAAGCCACAAATGTTACAACTGCCAATTTCAAAGTTGCCAATGAAAAGGAAAACAAGAACAAGAAGATTCAGATAGCTTTCACTGATAGTTGATCAGCTGTTGGCCACCAACTAAAACCTTTTCTTCCACACAATTCATCCTGAACACAACCTCCTACTCTACCAGAAACACAGGAACTTTTCAACAGTTTCATGTGGCTCTACATTTCACTTCCATCATACTTCTCAACAGAGAATATGAGATTTTCCTGAAGACTAGCTGCAATCAATGTCTAAGGGTAAACTTCAGTGAGACTTGTACAGGATAAGTTGAAAACAGTAATAACAGAGTTGACTTACAAGTAGAGGTAAATTTAAAAAGAAAAGAACCTGGAAAAGACCATATCAAAATCTTTTTCTTCTACTCCATATAGAATACAGTAATTATTTTTATCTTGCTCAAAAGTTGATCTGAATCCAGGACCACTTACTGACAGGAAACAAACCAACCAACCCACCTAACCGCATTAACTGTAGTTTATACAGAGATAAAAATGCCTTTTTACGTGCTTCCTTAAATTAAGAGCACCCCGAATTAGAATTTTAAGATCTATTCTACCTAAACTACCATCCCCACATTTAAAATTTCTAAATTTCTCTCACCTATACATCTATCTCCTCAACATTGCTCAACTTCGATAATTAAACTCAACTAGTCATTTCATTTTCTAATTTTCCTACCTTTGCACAACATAACATAGAGACAACCAATTGAATACTTTTTAACATAAAGGATTTCTCTTCCTCTTGCTGTTGTCAAAACTCATCTCCCCTCCAAACACATATAGGTTTGAGCCAAACACAAGAGCCACTCAGCACTGTTCCTTAAACCCTGCATTTTCAAAGAGAGCAAATACTCCTGAAATTAAATATGAGTAGGAAGATGAATTTAAAGGACCATTTAAGATGCAAGGAAAACCAGTAAAACCAGTTTTTAAATGCATCTAAGATCCACCCCCTGCACCAGCATATTTACTAGTAACTACACATCTGCACAAATGAATTCACCTGCAACTTCCAGAATTAAAGCAGGTAATAACTCTGAAATTAAGTTTTTGATTTTTTAGTAGGCATAATAGAAAGGAAATAGCAAAGCCACATTTCATTCTCTGAGCATTGTTAAAAATTGTAACGATTTGCTGACTTGTGAAAAAAATTTCCCTCTGAAAAATCCCCAAGGGCTTCTTCCCAAGCACCACATTGAGAGCAGATGGCCAGCATCAAGTCTGCAATTACCAGTCTGGCCTGGCAAGTCCCACAGATCACGATGATACTCTTCTCCTGGATGTGGGAAAGGGGCAGCTTCAGAGATGCAGACAGCTAGGTATTGTCGGCAACAACTAAAAACGTACGCATGCATTCAATTTCCAAATCTGTCAAATGCTCCTTCCATTAACTTTCATCTTACATTTATGTTTCTCTCCTTTTTTTTTTTTTACATTTTCTTTTCTGCTACTGAAAAATTTTTCAGAAAAGGTGGCAGGAAATCAGTATCATTAAGGGTACAGTAAAACTGACCATTGTCAACCATTGCCAGAGGCACAAACTTCATCAACTATCTGTTGTTACAATTTTTCCGTCTTTATTTTACATTGAGAAACCCCCAAAGCAGCTTGTAACAATGCTCTATTAAAAGTATGCAAATGGACAGTTATTAGTTAACTGGTTACAAATGCCTATCAAACTTGTGATTGCATCAATGCACCATCCCTCCTCCCCTGCCCCTAGGAACAGTTGTTCTGTTCTTTTTAGCCAGGAGGACATCTGATGAGGAGGTGCTGTTTCATTTCCTCTCCTTCCTCCCACCCCTCAAATGGGGAAGCCCTCAAAGTGGGGGAAGGGAGAGCATGTTTTTAATTCAAATGCTGCATCTTAAAATACTATTGTGCAACACTTGGGTGAATCTGATTGTAAATATATATACACACCATGAAAGAGCTTTATTCCCCCCTACATCTCTTAAAAAAAAACAAAACAATAAGGCTTCTGCATTAATAACCATTTACTATTTCAGTTTTACACCCAGGAATTTAAGTATTTGAGTAAAACCACTATTTTGCCAAAGCCAATAAAGGTTTAGAAATGAAAGTAAGCAGAGAGCAAGCTACGAGGACTCTCCTACGGAGTTCCTTTCCAACTCACAGATGCAACAGGAAGAAGGTGGAAAGGATTTCCTCATGTGCAAAAAGTCTGACAGACTTAGCTCAAAGGCATCCTGACCTCTCCTCAGGGATATTCAGCCCCCTTTAGACACTTCTGTCTCTTACATTGATTCAGCATTCCTTATTTCATTTCTACTGATTCTTCCTGTTCTCCTTCATTTCAGTCACCCCTTTCAACAAATTTATCAGGCACAGAAAGGCGCCAGAGAAGAGTATATCACAGTCCCACTGTCATTATATTAGTCTTGAAAAATCTTACTGGGAAATAAGGCTGTGCAAGAAGAAAACTTCAAGCCTTATTACTGCCTAGTCTCTCTCTCATTCAGGCTTAATTCCAGTGACACATTCCATAGGGAGGGTGCCAATGTTATGGAGATGCTGCTACCTTAGAGGCTGAACACCTCCCTGATAAGATCAACTTTGAGTAATCATGATTTAGTCCAAACTAAGTTTTAAAAATCTTTAGATACTGTTGATTTTCTTTGACTATGTGTCAAATGCCATGTAATAAAATGTAAACATACTTCCCACTAGACTAAAGAAAGAAGACAACAGGCCCCATTTTCCTCCCAGCCCCAATGAGTAAGCTTGCTTTGCTGACGCACACAAAAAAATATGAGAAAGCATCAACCTTTTCATCAAAAACCTCAGAAGTTTTTCTGCTTTTACCACTTGTTTATCAAGTGTGGTAGTACAGGATATTACTTCTCTCTATAAATCTGGCATTTCTTGTAACTGCAATTATCAAAAGATCTAACACAAGTACCAGTTTTTTGGCAGAGATGAAAGTTAATGCATACAAGTCATGCAGAAGTAAATAAATTAAACCTCACCAAAACAATTACTTGGTCCAGCCAGGAAAACAAAGAACTGCATGCACTCAACAGCTTTGAAAAAGTACTGTTATTTTGGGAAACATACCTTTAAAACATTTTGGATTGTTTCTCTCTCAGAAACATCCAAAACTTGACAATGTCAACTCACCTTCCACACTATCAGAACAGGAGGTACCAATCCCAGTGTCCCCGCTGTCGGAAGCTATACTGTGTCTTCTGACAGGATTACTTTGACTGCTTGATGAAATGGTTGTGGACTGCCACAGGGATTCAGTACCAGGTAACCATCCCACTGAGGAATAATCTGAGCCTACAAAGAAGGAAGCCAGAAGTCCATCATTACAGATACAGTACAGAAGTCAACAACAAAATACTGGTCAAGATGAAAACTGAATCCCATGTTTCATAGTTCAGGTTTGAGCCAGACTCTGTGCCAATGTTTTGGGGTATTTTTTTTAATTATAATCTTTTTGCTAGGTGGAAGCTTCCCCCAAAAAATCCAGTAATTACATTTTTACTATTTAAAAACATAACTCTTAAACTGTTCTTGCACTAACTTTAACAAGATATTTATCATACGATTCCTATCCTAGAACTGATTCTCAACTCACTGCAGAATTTTGCATTGCAAGCGTTTAACTACAGTCAGACAGATGAACGAATTTTAGGACAGAAACCAGTTGAAGATTTAGCCAGTGAAACAGTAATTTCCAACTGTGCATAAACCAATGACCTAGGTGATAAAATAAAGTCAGTTATGAAATCATTAACACTGATATCTAAAGTAATTCATTATGTTTCACTGTTATCAGTAGTTTTCAGTTACCTAAAAAGATAAGACTACCAACTCAAGCAGGCACACAGTAGCTGCACACGAGCTGTCTTTGTGAGACATCTACCCATCTAGTGGTTTGTTTCATTTTGGTTATTTTTTTTGTTTGTTTAAACAATAGTTAAAAGATTAAAATTTAAAGCACAATTCAGACCAGCAAATAGTTCCTCTGTTCAAGGCATTTTTGACAATGCGTGGCCTACTTTATAGTCCATCTCAAGGGAGCATACACCACAGAGTACAACCCCAGAGGACCACCACAATTTCCAATAGCCAATATCTAAATCTGAGCATTGTTTATAGGCAGAATACTGATCATCATATTTGCACTCCAAGCCAGCAGAGCCACATAAAGAGCCTTGGAAAAAAGCACGGCCTGCTCTTGATTTTACATATAATTACATACATACACCCCCTCTAGCAGTTAGTTTTGCATAACACTTTCAGCAGGAAATGACTCATGAAGTATCAGTTCACATACAATGTCTCTTATGCTACATGTGGTTATTTTTAGGTCATTTAAACATTTTCAGCAGTGTCCATCCAAAGTTCTAACAGCAATTTGCCTCTGCAAGGGACATCTGCAGATCATTGCTAATTCCAGCTGTACTTGTTTCCCAGTAAATTAAAGAGTTTAGAAAAGAATATAAAAATGAATATGTGTGTGTGTGTATATATATATAACCCCCCCCACATATATCCATAAAAAATATGAATACATATATACTACCCATATTACAGCCAAATCACTAGACCTGCTAGCCAGAGGGATAACAGCTGCTTGCCAGGTCACTTGTAAATTGCGGAATACAGTATACGCTTCCTTACTGTATGCCCTACTTAACTGTAACATCACATCTAAATCTACTTTCTGTAAGTAGGTTCATGGAGGTCTTAGATATGCCTGTCCATCTCATTTGTCTCAACTGCATTCTCCTTTAAGGTTATTGCTTCTTCTTCCCTTTAACATATTTTCCTATCTTTTCTCACAGTTTTCATCATCACTGGATTCTCCTTTCCCTTCATTCTACTTTAGCCATACCTTGTGCAATGTATTTCCTTCTCCCCTTTAAACTTTCTGCTTTTCTTCCCAAAAAGTCTCTTAATTCTTCATTTTTCCATGGAGTAGCTTTCAAGTTTGAGGGTCAGGCAGCAGAACAGAAGACGAGAGGAGCCAGACATGAATGCTGCTGCCCATGGCTCACCAGTCACACCCTGTAAGGAGGTCCCAGCCAAGACACTAAGTGAATGCCACTCCAGGTGTCATTCTTCATACCATACGCTCTGTGTCATCATCTAACGTACTGAAATGTGATCGTTTCACATACAGCTAGCGGGAAACTGGGACATTTCTTCCTCTCCTACCATCCAGTACATTTTTCACTAAACACTCTGGCTGCTTTGGGAACAATTAATTTTTCCATCCCCCTTCTAAATAGGTCTACTTTACACAACAGTTTCACTTCATACTTCTCAAGCTGCATCTAGCTATTCCAGCAAGAGTAAAGTTGACTTATGGGAGCCCAAGCTAATTAAGCCAGAGACAGTTCTGATTTAGAAGACATTTAAAATACATTTATAGAAGAGAAATTTAGTTTCATTTACCCTTTATTATGCTGTTCTCCACAATACAACTCTTAGGTGACATTTCAGCTTTTATGGCATTAAACAAGTGTTAATAAGAAATGTAGCAGATAATGCTACCACTACTGCACATTAAATCAACACAGAATTAAGTGTCAAACTCTTTAGATCTCTTGGTTAGACAAATGTTCAGTATATGGACCTATAACCATCCATATGTCACCCTCCAAAAGGGAGAGAGACTTTTCACTTTGGTGGAACTTTGAGTAATAAGAGCTAAAAATACCACAGAACAATAGAATAACTTAGGTAGGAAAGGATATTCAGAGGTCATCTAGTCCAATGCCTGGCCTAAAGCAGGGCTCATTAGATCAGGCTGCTCAGGGCAGCGTCCAGCTGAGTCTTGAACACCCCCAGGGACACAGATTCCACAACCTCTCTGGGCAGCCTGTTCCAGCATTTAACCACCCTCAGTGCAAAGAAGATTCTCTTAACATCTCATCAGTGTCTCTCATTTTCCAAACATATTGTTACAATATATCCCAAAAGATGCAACAATACAGTGCAACTAGACCCTACAAAAAGGGCTAACATACTGGGGGGCAGAGAGTCATCCCCATCAGGATCTCTATAGGTACTATAAATTGAGGAAATACAAAGCATCGGGAAACACCCTACTATAATCTACTCTGAATGTTACACCTACACAAAGACAGCTTGGGGACACACCAAGCCCCAAGTGTGGTGCTGAAGTACAGGTCCAGGAGGACTTGCTGGCACAACACAGAAATAATGCAACACTTTCTGGAGTACCTTTGCATCCAGGGGCAGTTCAGCGTTTCTAAGTTAACTCAGGAAGCCTGATTCTTGAGCCGGTAGGCCTGAAGAGGTAAGTGCGGGTACACATCCATAGCTACGTACAGGTCACCATGAGGCTGGCAAGAGTTCATTAGCTTTGGCTCAGCACAGGCCTGCCAGATCCCATCTGGCTCTCCAGGGAAATACTCAAGTCTCTCTGCATGGTGCTCTGGGCTCCAGAAGGGTCTCTTCATGCAGGCGCTCCCTCTCACCATCCCTTGTAATGCACACCTGGCTGTGCACAGCAGGAACGTGTGGTCACTAGGATCATGCTTTTCCCTTGAGGCCATCCTGTACACAGAGGGATGGATGGGGGCTGGGATGGGGTGGAATCGTCTCATTTTCTCACTGGGCTTCTAGTATTCAGGAGCAGCCTCTGCATTTAAAAGGGGTATGTCTCAAGAAAGAGGCTTGTTCTAGAATTTGAATAGGTAACCAGTATGTGCTTTCTAACCCATTTTAGGCATACCAACAGCACATGATTGCATGTCATTACTTCAAGAAAGACTTTCTCTTTGGCCTCCACAGAAGTCCTGACATTAAACATACTGCATTTTTTTAAGAAGGTTGCTAATTACATATTCCAGAAGTCTACACTTAATGTTTCATGGCACATCTGCATCATTGTTTTACCTTGCTGACCTAATAGTGATTGTGCACAACAGAAAGCAATTACAAAAATACACTGTCTACATGAAAAAGGGCTTTTCAAAACTAATTGAACCCACTTCCATAAATGGCCAAATAAAAGCAACAAGACAGTAGAAACAGGCTCAATAATTAAATCTCAAGAGTAAGTCACGTGTACCCAATTCAAAGTGCCAGAGAGCAGACCCCCTCCCCACTGCTGAGGGAAGGTAATTACATAAGTTGCAATAAGGAAACGTAACCCAGAAAATAGGACCTTGAAGATGTCATTATTTAAAAATTCATTCGTTAGTTTTATTATTTGAAACTGACCTTCCAAGCCAAGTCCTGAACAATGACCAATCGCCGTGCACCCTGTTCTATGTTCCCCATCTCCTTTTCAACGGCTCCCTGTACATATACGATCTTCCTGTGCAGCAAACAGCCTACACTAAAAGAACCAAGTGTAAGGGGGGAGAAGATACGCAGGAGTCCCCATGCTGCTCAGCTAGCACACCTGCTTCACCCTGCAGCTCTAATCTCAAACCTGCCAATCCACAGCTAGTGTCCATCTGCCCAAAATACAGTGTGGGGCAAGAAAAGCAAGCAAAAATTTCTAATAGATATTTCTGCTGCTAAATTATATATTACCATCTGACTATGATCATTCCTTACTGGGTCAGGAAAATCTACCTTTCATAGGATTTAATAGAAGACAAAGAATAGTAGCGTCATCCTTCCTGGCTACAACTTCCAATGACAAACATGACAAATAAAATACACCTAATATCCCAAACAAATCTCAGAAGGAGTCTTAGTTATACAGTTGACTGTGTCCTTGAATTTGGCCAGTTAAATATACCGACATAGTGCTGTGTTTCCAGCCCAGGCACTTAAAACAGATCAGTTAACAACTAAGTATATAAAATGCAGGAAGTAGATTATTTATTAAAAGAGAACAGTTGTTGAAATTTCACTCCACAAAAACACATATCTTTTTCTGTGTATTACAGAATGCTGTCCGCTACTGCTGGCAGGAAGGCACCTAGTTAATTCTGGATCATTACCACTCCTAATTTCAGTGGCATGCACAGCTCCCACATGATCTACATATACAAAATAACACCACCACCGTCTTTATATTTGGTTCCTAAAATACCTCTAACATGCTTTAATGTAAAAAGCATTATTTTAAGTGACAGCTATGATACTGTTATTCTACCTAGACACTGAATGCAAAGCAACAGCAAAAGACTTAACTGGGTTTCACAGTAGATAAATCCTTACCAAAGGATACCAGTTTTTCTATTCCACAACAGGACTTCGACATAGATGGTACCAGAAGTGAATCACCCATGACAGCCAGTATAAATTTATACAGTTAAAGGATTCTGAAGGGGAGATCTCACTACAGTACTATCAAAACTGACAACTATGCAAAGCTCATTCTAGTCATTACGGATGTGACCAGGCTGTACAACAGTATTTCAAGCCATGATGGCACTGAAGCCTGAAGCCTGCCTGAAGCTCTTTCAAGGAAAGAGTCAGCATTTCAGCCCAAACACAATGCCAGAGTCACTCAGTTCACCCTCATCATCAACAACTTTACCCAAAACCCTACTAGTTATGCTAAAAGATCATACAACAGTATTTTGAAAGAAGTCAACCCACCTTCAACCCAGTTCCCCACGCCTACTCATACAGTCCCCTGACATTGCTGAACTTACCCAGTTACATCTTCTCCTCCCCCCCAGCCCCACTCTCAATGAATCCTTTAAGGTTTCACAGCCTCTCTTTTGCACTCTCTCCCTGTCCCATAGGGCTAAGGAACCACACATCTCTTCAAAAGGAAAAGTCTACAAACAAACCCACAAATGGTCTTTCAGTGAACTGTTTGCTGTATTGTAGGAATAAACTTACTTCAGTTGGAAAACTTTAATGTTTACTCATCATAGCTGCAAGATCATTAATGCTGAAAGATTAAAGAAAAACCTCACTTTGGTATGTGTTTCATACACAACAATTCTTTGCCAATATATATTCTATGTTTTTCAACTGCTGGAAAGATGACACAAATAGTGAGAAAAGGAAATGAAGACAAGGGAACTTAAAATGCAAAAACCCTTTCCAAAAAGTAGACACAAGAGCAGATGTCATACTTTAACAGATTTACATAGTTTTTTAAAAAAAGCCAACAGTCAGCTGATAGAATGGTGCAACAACAGCCTCCTTCAATCAAAGGTGAAGCAAAAGATAAGCTGGATTCGTTCAATCTGATATCATGACACAATAAAAAGAACCAGGCACGTAAGTGTTCCTTGCAGACACAGGCAAAAAGAAAACTGAAGTGGACAAGTAAACACTCTTGAAAATAATGTTAAAAAAACTGGCATCCCAATTCTGACACCTAGACAAATATTTGCTAGGTGCACTTGGTCTCTACGATCCTTCTGCAAAACAAATTGCAACTTTTATTAATACGAATGTCCAAAACAAGTTCCGGGTCTACAATACAATCTCTTCTCTTCTGAGATGAGCAGTACACTGGTAAGAGAGGGTTTCTTATGCTTTCAGGGAAGATGGCCAGATGACAGTTTCAGGACCCTTTTCACAAACACTCTGGAGGTGGTGAAAGCCCACAGCTTTACCAGCTGGCCATGAACTGAGTGAGGTACCAGAAGGTCCTAGTCCCTTCTCTCACATAAACGCAGCTGAGAGTAAGTGGATGATACAGCTTAATCTAACTGTAAAAAGGAGCAGGACAAAGTGGGATGAAATGACAGCCCTAACTACTGAATTTTTACATTTCAGTTGACACATAGCTAAAGTATGATTCATCCTGAGGACTCATATCCTTTATTAGTGTGCTTTCTTGACAGAGCCTGCAAGCTATTTAACTAAGTTCTCCTAGTTTTTCAGTTGGAAACTGATTAGAGCAATCCTAAGTATGAAGAAAGATAAAAATGTACAGATATAGAGGAAAGCAGAGAAAGAAAAACAAGAATGCAAGAGTTTAAGCAGAATATTGAGAGAGAGACCTTTCTACTGGCATTTTTACTTGCACAGCCTGATAACATACCACCTGGCATACAAGACCCATGCCTGTCCTCTGTACTATTCATGTGCAAAAGAATTCACTTACTAGAGGGAAGGAAAAAAATCATAAAATAGTAGAGGAGAAAAATGAAAGAGAGCGAGCCCCAAAGAAGAACATCCCCAAAATACAATCCTCAAAGTAAACACATGCCTGATTGACATATAGGTCATATTTTAAGGAATATAAATTTGTGCTCCAATTTCTTAAGAGAGCTAAATTTTAAGTAGATTAAGCGTCACCAAACCTCTGGCTTCTTTTGCCTCTGGAATGCCTTAATAAAAGTTAAATTGTTTTCCCCATCCCCCAAGAAGTGGCTAAATGTACAATCTCTCATGATAGATAATTATAGCTGTACAACCTTTGTCTTCAATAAAAAACAGTATTTCAACGTGAACTTTCACAAGTTACAATTTTTTATGACTTTACAAATGTGTATGGCACTGCACAACAACGAATTACAAGGTTTCTCGTGCAGGGAAATATGTGATCTAGAAGAAAGAATGGGAACTAAGAATAATAAATACTGCCATTTGACAGATGAGCTTTAGAGAATCTTGCCATGGCAGTTAAAGACATAATCAGGTAGCTCACTCTCTATCAACCCCCCCACACCAGAGTTCACAGAATGTAAGAAGTGCCCAGCTCTGAGTTTCCGTCAAAGAGTCCAGCTGGCTAGCTTATGCTGCTGGCTAAAATGGGTTTGAGCTGAGAATGCTGTTTGACATTAGAGTTAATCAGATCTAGCAGTCAGCTGCTATGCAAAGGCTGGTCACCTTTCCCAGCCACATATTCACTTTTGCTTCCCCAGCATAAGCTCTGTCACTCCAGAGCCCACAGAAAGTGGTGCAGGAACAAACTGTCCCTGCTCACAAAAAGGTAATCTGCTGATTTGATTTCCTAAGCTGGCTCAGCAAGGGGTCAGACTAGAAGCAGTGCCAAGGAGGGAGTGGGAACATACAAGCGTACTTCTGATGCCTAGCAGCAACTAGCTAGTAACTAGGCTTACCCCTACTGCCAAATTTCACACTAAGGCAGATTCTAAACTGGAGTGAGACAGGCATAAATCTCTGCTGGCTTCACTGTGGAAGACAAAATCCGTTCAACTAGCAGAAAGCTGTGTTCAACACAGCATTCTGCTAGCTAAAAAGGTAGCAAAATCCTTAGACTGACACACTATGTAATAATGGACTCTTCCTCCCCGATTTCTATTCTGGAAACTCTGGAGAACTCAAATTCATAACATACTTTATAATTTTTATACAGAGGGCATTAAGCTGTAGTTATTTAATATCAACCCAATGACAGCTACCCTCGTCAGGAAAGAAAGAGGCTTGCTTTCATTTCATCACTGACAGAAGCAAGACCAGGAATTCAGTCCAAATGTTGATGGCACTCCTGTGACTTTTCCGCTTCCAGATAGAGCATTTGCATAAAACAGAACCTCAAAATACAAACTGCAGATGTTTCTTATTTCACGTTTGGCACATGGACTACATGTATTACCTCATGCCTGCTATGCTGGCTTGCCTCTTTGTCTTTGGACTCAATGCACTATTCACCCCATAGAAACACAAAATGATATTCTTAGTTTCCATTCACTTCCATACAGTAACTGCAGAGGAGAAAGCTACCTTTTGAACCTGGGAAGTTTATCACTTGCTATATGAAGAGGGGAATTTCTAGGAAAATAAACACATTAAGTTATGCTTAAAGTTAATATAAAATTCAACAGCAAGACATCAGGACATGCACTCAGTTCCTAGAGTCTGTTAACAAGCTGTGTGCTTGTAGGTGACCAGCTGAATCCTTCTCCTATCAAAAAAAGCTAATGATCAGAGATTATCATCTATGTTTCAGCCCTTCTTGCAGCTTAGCTTTATTGGTATTCAAAACCATGATCAGGTACGTTTTTTTTCCAAAATGTTTGTCATTCCAACATTTTTCGTACAGAATTACCTTTGTCCTCCCTCTTTCTGTTTAAAGAGTTAATCCAATCTCCTCTATGCATGTGGAAAAGTAAAGTAATCACAGCTGCTAGAATGAGTCAAAAAATACTAAATGGTTTTAAGCAGTTCCCACACTTACCAAAGTGGATCAAATAGAGGAGTCTAGCAGTCTTACTTTTTCAAAAAAGAGCATAATTTCTCTCCTCCTTGTAATCAGATATCAGATCTAAAGATATCCTTGACACTAAAATAAATGGTAAAGACAGAGACCAAAAAAAATTCACTGAAACATTTTGCTCAAGTATAACAATGCTAGAATTTTTTCCATCATTTTTCAGAGGTCTAATGTGCATGATACACACAACAGGATCTACTTTAAAATGGACGTACCAGAGACCGAGCCTCCAGACTATAGTTTTAGTGCATGCTAACAGAAGTATGGACATCATGTAAGGAAGTTCCCACGTTGTTACATTTGGGTTAAAAGGACGAAATTCTGACTTCACTGAAGTAATTGGGACATGTTCCTTACAAACTTCCAATGTTCATGTGACAACACATAACTTCTCCCCATGCTCAGCTCCTCAGCTTCCACTCACACCTATTCAATGTAAACAAGGACAATACTGTGGAATTTAAAAAGAAGGAGCAGTAGTTAAGAAAAAAAAAATACATATCCTTCACACTATACACCATCAACGCTACCTAGGATACGTCCAGTCAAAGCCAGTACTTCTTGTGTTTCCATCTTCACAACTACAAACACTTTTGATGTAAAACTTTACATTACAATAATTCTACTGACCACAAAAAAGCCCTTGTTCAATCAGTTTGGTATTTAAGATGATGAAGTGAACAGAATCGCAACTATTAGCTTTGTTTTTCATGAAGTCTTTAGCAAAAGTGATAAAGTTTTAAGTAATGGTATTTTCAATGCCTTTAGTGCTTCTAGCTGGATCACTATACTCCCACTTTGTTTTCTTATTACTCACAGAACCACTGGACCTTTGATCAACACTAGTCACTGAACTTCTATACAAAGCATTCATTCTCAACTATAAGAGCGTCTCCAAAGGTTCAGCATTGTCAAAAGGTATAAATAGCTTTGCTGTAGAGTAGGCAGTCAGAAAAGAAGATACCATCTTTTAAAGAAATACAGACTTGAAAAAAGTCTTATTTATTCTGAAATATTTGAAAAAGTTGCGTCTTTCTACACCATCTGGAAACTATGCTACAAAAAGGAGTAAAGCAGGCAATAAAAACATAACGATACCTTATAAGGAATCTCAGATCTGACTCCAGGATGATTCAAGAATGTTTCTTCTCTGAATACTACACCACCAGTCTCTTAACATATTAGGAAGTTGAAAGTTTGAAAAGTATCATTTGCTTTTCTACTTGCATTTGCTAAGTCTACTTCAGGTATTTTAATCAATAAAGAGGCAGCATGACTTTTCCTTAACACTACTTGCATTGCCCTTCCTCAGCAAGACTGAGATACTCTCCTACTACCTTTCTAGTCACTATCCATTATTCTGGACCCACTTCAACCTGTATGCGAGTCCACTAATTGGCAGAAGCTGCACTGTCCAGTGGAATTAATGTCACTTTTTCCTGATCCTCTCTCTTAATCTTCCTTGGCCTTCATGGTAAATCGAAGGATTAACTATATACTTCCTGATGTTATCAGCAGTGGTGAAGCAAGATTGTGCTAGGAGATTTTTCCACAATCCATCAGCTGACTGAAGAGTCAGCCCATTTCACTGCAGGTATTCCGCACCCACCTGACACTAGCACAGATGCTTCCTGCAGTGATGCCTCACACTGGGGTCAGGCAACTGTAAACCCCCCCTTCAGTATTTATTTAACTTTAGTATTCTCCTGGTCCAGGTCCCCAAATTAGCTTGCCATAAGGTTGAACAAGTACTAGGGTGGGCATATGGGAATCTACCCACTAGATTATCTTAGCTGTTAGATGAAATCATGCCCTGCAATCCACCCACAAACACCCCTTCAAGCAAAAGGAGGGGTTTACCTGTCACATCTTCCCACATCTCAGGGACTATCATACCTTGAAAGGAAAAAAAAAAAAATCTCAACACTTGCCCTTATTTTATTTGTGTAAATGCCTCCTTTTACAGAGGGGCCATTAGATTCTCAAAAAACAGCAAAGATCCCTGGGGAATGAGGACAGAAAGATGCAATGTCACTTATGGCATGGCTGGCTGCAGAGAAATAGGTCACTTGTGCTTAGCTGTGCAATCAATAGGATGTTCAAGCCCGGGCAACCAAGCCAGATGCTGCAGAGAACAGTGCTCGGGGAAAGCTAGCATCTTCAGGGGTGATTCCACAGGGGTCAGCAGTGTCAGGGCACATGAGGGATGATGGGTCAGGTTTAACATAAACCTAAGCATACTTGTGAGTATATTTACACAAGTTATTCCCTGCTGCACATTCTCCTTGTCTTCTCCAGCCAACCACCTTTGGGCTTTTTTTGCCCGTGACAGTAACTGGTAAGCAATCTCCCTGTCTTCATCTCAATGTACAAGCTTTTCTATCCTATTTTCTTGCCTGTCTTGCTGAGGAAGGGGAGTGAGCAGCTGGGTGGGCATCTGGCAGCCAGCCAAAGTTAACCCACCACAGAAGTCAGTAAGAAAGCCACTTTTTGAATCACATAGCAAATACAATGACCATGTTTTAAAGCTAATCACAACCACAATGAGACTTTGTCAGAGTACAATTTCAAGACACATTTGGGCATCTGAGAGACTACTGACAACTACAACCAACTCAGCACCTTTTCAGCCAAAAAACAAACAGCACAAGAACTGACAATTAGTTTAACTTTACAACTATTAAACCGCAGGCAAGTTATATGATAAAAACAACCATCCGAAGAGTATAGAAGGCAGAGCAGTTGATACTGAACAAATGTAGTACTATCTCTTCTTTAACTAACCTGTTTACAACAAACAGGCTTTGCTTCCAACAATGGCAGATGATCACCCCTGGCTACAACTTGAAGTCATGCAAAAACTATTTGATTTAGGAGGCTTTCAGCTATTCTTACCACCATGCATTGTTACTGTATTTGGCAACCTCTCCATACTTTGACACGCATGGGTTCTTTAACAGGTATTAAATACCTGGCTAAAGTCTTAGCATAAATAGTTTCAAACAGTAACAAGCAATATTTGGTGGACATAAATCCTAGGCATTCTTTGGAGAAACTACAGGTGCTCATATCCTAACTAGCACTTCCTTCACCACCATCCCCTAGTGCAGACATGATGGCTCAGGCTGCTTTTTACTATATATTCTGTACAACTATTTAAAATGAATGCATTCTTCTCAAAATCAGTAAACTAATTACTACTTCCTTTAATTAAAGTTTTAAAAGCACACAATTATTAAAACCACAGGTCTATATTCAGTCAGTAAACATTTAACATACAGTTAACATACAAGAGATTAGAACAATTGTTAACTCCTAAGACCAACAATACAGTAAACCCTTACGTCCATCACTTTTTTCTTGCTAAGCAGTTAAGACATTCATGTTTCGTACACATTAAAAGAGCGGATGCTATGTCCATAAAAGTGAATTGCCTGGAGGGAGAAAAAAAAAAAAGGTATTGTTTTTAAGGGAAGTAAGTAACTCCTGTTCACCACCACTCAGAGAACGTCATTTCACGTCACTGCAATCTATGAAAGATAGCAAAGGCCATTCTAGCAGCCAGTCTTGCAGCTGGAACACTACATTTTTAAGCTCGGGTAATCAATCTTTACAATGCACGATATACATACATATATATATACACACTTATAACTGGTAAACAATTTGAAGTCTACCCTCAGTAACACTAACTCACCATTTATTGCCTTGCCTAGCCTGCGAAGATAAACCTGCCTTCTCAAGATGTCCTGAGAGCTGTCACAGCAGACCAATAAAACTTGTTACTGAAATGAAACCATTGGATTTCTGTCCCCCTGCCCTCCACCCCAAAGGATGAAAAAGAGTGTTGTTGGCCCCGTCCTCCCCACCCTGGCTATATCATGAAGCTGCCTGCGAACTCCATGGGTACCCCAAGGAGGCAGCGCCTTGCCGGCCTTACAATGTGTTGTGACCTTATGGCTGCTGACACTTTGATTGTGACATCATTAAATAATCTCTCGGACTCACATGCGTCATACTCGCTGCCAACAAGGTTAGGTACAAGAACGCAGGCGACGGCTGGGATTTGCCTCGCGAACAAATCACGTTGCTAGGGCTCTAGGAACAGAGGGATGCAGGCCACTATTTTTAGGGAGTGTCAATCACATCCTTTCGAGCACCTTCTAGTCTTCATCACATCTTGTCTTTTGTCACCATCAGCAGCTATCATCAGCCAAAGTTCAGTAGCGGTCAACTATTAGTAATATTGAACAATTGAAAGAAGCTTGACTAGAGGTGGTAGTGTTTACTGAAAGTAATAAATACTTGTTATTTCATTTTAAAGTGTGTTTCTTTCACTTTCCACAGGTGTCTGTTGGACACACATAGCCTAACTGAATGACTGCATGCCCCAGAGGAACAACACATGTAGATGAACACTTTCATAGTCTTAAAAGAGTTATTAACCAACCATGCATTTCAAAGGATGGTCTAAATGAATAAGCAAAAGGCTTGAAACGCTGGATGCCCCTCACTGCAGTTATTTAAATTCCTGTAGCACAGTGGGTAACTGCTGTCTTTATAGAGGTATAAGCTATGCTGCAAGGTTTTCATAAACAGTTAAATGTGTACAAGAAGACTGAAAGACTGTAAGTCAATCGTATACATTCCAAAAATAGAATACCTGTCCTTTTTCAGGACAGGTACTGAGACTGTGAGAAGCTGAATTTATTTTGCAGGGGCAGCAAACTTTGTCATTAAATCCACTGGTTAAACAAGAAGCACATATCTAAAAAAAAAATTAAAAAATCTCAATAGCATGCAAACAAGATAGCAAATTTTTTTTCAGAGAATGCACTCCTATTGAACAGAAAAGCAAAACCAATTCAGAAATGACAAGAGCAAATAAAACTGAAGGCCACAAATTAAATACTCCCCAAGAAGTGTCCTTGCCTGTTACATTTTAAGAAAGTCAGAATTAATTTGCATATATTACTGAAAATCTGATAATTCCCTGTGTAAATAGTTACAGAATTCTTCAGTAGGCACCTAGATTTGTAAGGGAATTGTAAGATTTTCAAACAAAATAGGACTTCTAAATAACCATATCCATAGATAACTAAAATACAACTAGCAAAATAGAATGCTTTTCAGTAATAAAGACAGCTTAACAAGAATACAGAGTCATAAACTGTTATGCTGCCACACCAATGTTTAAAAGACAATCAGAATCCATAGCAAGTAGTTGCCATTAAAGAATTAAACATATTTTGGCAAAACAAAAATTCCTTCAGCTTGAAAAATAAATGCTTAAACTTCTGCTTCCTAGTAGTAGGATTCTACTGTTCTGCAACAAAATACTTTTTCTATGGACAGCTTCCTTCTCAAAAAAAAAAAAAAAGTAACCTGGCAATAATATAATAGCACTGGATCTTAGTAGCCATCATCCCTTCATTAAAATGCCTGCATGGAGCTAATTACCTCTTCTTCAGAGGGATTACGAATCCTGCAAAATAGCTTCTCAACTCTTTCAAAGTAAGATTGATGAAGGAAGGGACTCCTATGTTGGAAATTATAATGCACAGATCATATCTCAAGGTTAAACCATTATCTACTTGCTTTCTAATTAACCATCACCTTCTGTTAGCATATCTTATTTCAAGTTAAGAGATTTTTCTACAAGCTCTGCTACCCTTACACTTCTACTGCTTATAGATAAACATACATTTTGAACTTCATATTGACCCTAAGTATTTAAAGAAAAGGGGGGATGAAGGAAAGAAAAGCAATACACAACATTAGTTCTTAAATCTTAAAGACAATTGTGACAAACAAGTGAAAGTAAAACATTCATTCAATAACTGACTGATCAAAATTGCTGACAAATTCAACACAGTGCTAAAACACTTTATTTGACCCCCAACAAAAGGGTATGACACAGTAAGGAATGGCACAATCAAAAGTTTTCTGAAACAAATGTAACAACGTCAACAATCTTTGCAATGGTCTGCAGTTAGTGCCAGTGTGCGCTTGTGCTAAAACCTTCTAATATTCCTGCCCCAAACACAAATAATCAAAAAATGAAATACCCTAAATTCCTGCAGTCTCCATCAAATTAACTGAAATCTCTGCATTCAGTGTTCAGAATACCCAGTATCTTTGCAAGCTGTAACATAAAGATAATATAACTCCATTCTTCTTCAGGAAACATTAAAAACAAAAACAAACAAAAGAAAAACCACAACAAAAAAACCCCACCACCTCACAACACTTCAACAAGGCAAACATGCTATACATAGAAATTAATAACTTAATAATAGCAGAGAAAAAAGGAACAATGTCTTCTTTCACATTATAGGGACTGAACATTAGACTACTTGTAAAGATTCAGGCAGCTGCTGAGAACGTCTTAGCAGCTCTTGTATTTGCAAGAAAAGCCCTGACAGTAGAAAGCAAAACAATCCTGCCATTTAAATATGTCAACTAACTGTATACACATTATGCAGTCATATTTTGCAATCCTCAAACTAAAACATGAATCCAAATTTCTGAAGGAAAAAAAATTATTCCAACAGTTGTAACAGCAGAGCCGAACCACAGACTTTCACAGTGATCGATTACTTCAATGAGTCAAAATATCACAAAATATTTGCAGGAACTCTGCCAGAGTAAAGCAGGTGATATAGCTGGTAACGTTTTCAAATCTTGAAAAGGGCATTGAAAAGAGTCGGTACCTAGCCTTACCTGCCCAGAAGCAATGCTCATGTGGCTCTGCAATCAATTCACCTATTTTCCTCTCCCAGCTCTGACAGCCTTTACGGCTGAAAGTTAGCCCATCGCTTACAGATAGGATGTCTCCCCAGTAACAACCGAACTCCAAGCGTGAAATTTCAATGTCTCCCTAACAACCTGCAAGAACTAGGCTCTAATTAATCCAGAGACAGAAAAGTGGTGAAAAAAAAAACCCAAACAAATAGGACTTGACCGATTTGATGCAGTCTAAATTTAAAACGAAGAGCATAAAGGGAAGCTCGCTTCCAGCCTCTCCTAAGGGTATACTAACAAAACGGGGAGAGGCAAGCCCATAACAAGGAAACAGATTATGTAGGTTAAGCTCAGCTTTTATTATCCACTGCAGGGTCCGGCTAAGTAAACACTGAGCCCCCCAGACGGGCAGCCCGGGGCCGAGGCGGCGGCGTCGGACCGGCCCCCGCGCCTTCTCCGGGAGGCCCCGCCGCCACGTCCCCCCTCACGGCGCCGGGGGGTTGGGAACGCTTCCCGCCAGCGGTGGGGAGGAAGCTGCTTCCTCAGACGTTTCTGTGGGGACCACGGAGCGAATCGGGCCGGCGGAGTGAGAGGAAGAGGCCCGGCCCGCCCGCCCCACTACCGCTGCCCCACCGCGGCGGGGCCCTTGTGTCTCCCCCCAACCTCATCCCTTCCCGCCCCGCCGGGTCGCCCAAGCGGCGGCGGGGCCGCGGAGCTCCTTACCCGCCTTGTAGCCGCGCAAGCCGAGCTGGGGGTGCAGCCCGCCCCACATGGTGCCGCGCCGGGTCCGGCTGGGGGGGTCGCCGCTCTCCGGCAGCGGCGGTGCGGAGCTGCGCGATCTCCGGCGGCCCCGGCGGGCGGCCGCGGCCCGGATGGCCGGCGGAGGCGGCCGCTCCCGCTGCCAAGGGAGGTTAGCGGGGGGCTGCCGCCGCGGCGGGGGCTACTGCCTGCCCCAGGGACGCCGCAGCCATGGTGCCAGGCCGCGAGCGCGGAGGGCGGTGGGACCTCACCGCCCCCTCAGAGGAGACAAAACTTGCTTTATTGCGCTACCGCCGCCGCCTGCCTCTCTGGCGCTGGGAGCGGGGCGGAGACAGGGGCGGGAGCCCCGCAGATGCTGCTGCTGCTGCTCGGGGACGAACCGCTTACATAACCCGGCCCACGGGAAGGGGGCGCGGGGCGAGCGGCCGTGGGGGGCCAGGCCAGGCCAGGCCGGGCCGGGCCGGGCCCGGGGGCGAGTCAGCGCCGGGCCCAGGGGGCGAGCGCGCCCGGCCCGGCCAGGCCCGCAGGCCGCGGCCCCACCACCCCCGCAGTGCCCGGCGAGGCGGCCCCCACGCCCCGGGGCTGCAGAGGTGGTTTGGGCGCTCCCGTTGGCCTGGGGTTTGTTAACTCACTCGCCCGCCTGCCCCCGAGCCTGCCCGGCGGGGAGTGAGTCCCCGCGGGCCCCGCGCTTCCTGCCCGCTTCACCTGGGGTCAAGGAAGGGGCCAGTGAGCAACGGCGTGTAACTGTCATCAGGGAAAGCACTTCACGGAAAGCGCTTAATGTGGTATAGGCATACTTGGTAAAGAAAAGTGAAATGCCTTATTCCAGAATTACAGCATTTGAAATACCCAAGGCCGGTATGTGCAGACTTGGTAGAGTTTATAATAAAATCACAATTTTCCTGTACTTTTTAGTTTTAGTAAGAAAATGAAGTGGAAGGAAAGAAGAATCATAATGTTCATATGAATGATCAGTTCCACCAAAAGATCCTTAGTATCATCATAAAGTTTAAGCCACAGGACTGGAAATAAAATGCTCCTGTCAGCAAGAAGTCAAACCCAGCAAGAGGCTTCCCCCCCTTCCCCAAGCTGCTTTGAGCCTGCTCCAAATACTTCAACAGAGAATTCTGCAACAGCAGCCTTCGTGTTACTGTTGTTTGCAACTGCAGCCCGGTGGTCCCCGTTGTAAACTACCTCCTGAACAAGTGTACGTACCCTGACTCGATCAGCATTGTCGGACAAAAACAGAAGGAGAAAATACTTGGACGGCTTCTAAAGTCAGTGTAACCATCCCAAAATTACAAAACCCACCACCACCAAGATAAGAAAAGTGAGGCTTTAGATGGCATTGCAGAGTATGATGACAGCTTAGGGAGGTGAGGTGAAAGAGGAGCAGTTCTGTGTTCTTGTGGAAACATTCACAATCAATAAATAAAGTCTGTGTTAAAACACTTCCTGCTGACCTGATGCATTTTTAATTAGTAGCTGATGATCACAGAATAGCTTTTATCTCTTTGGAAAGTTATATGTTATATTTCAGCACAAGTCATATTTTATTTATGCCTAGCTAGATATTCATAATGTAGTCAGTAAAAGAAGGGCCTCGGAAGTACTAGAACGAACATGTAGAAATGCTGCATATTGTTATTTCGTTCTCTTTCTTATCCAAATGAAGTCCTTATGTACTCACTGAAGACCTGACCTGACATGCATTCCTCACCAGCTCATTTTAACTGTGGAGCATAACTGTCACTAAGTGTTTTGTATGTAGAGTTGTAGAAACACAGGCTTCAAACAGTTACTAAATAATGAATAAAACTCCCAAATACTAAATCTCCAGGAGATCCCGTCAAAAGGGATCAGGCTGTTGCTAAAGGTCCTCTGAATGATAAAAGGTTGGAAGCATTTCCAACCACAAATACTGGCTTAGAGTAGAAGAACAATGTGGAAAAACAAATTATTGTTAATAACACCTCAGTGAAATTGTCCAAACTTTCAACCCTGAAGACAACTTCAGCATTGAAGAATGTTATGAGAGCTTGGTAGGTAAACATGAGTATAAGAAAGAAGAAAAGCTAAAGTATCTTGCAAAACACTCAAGACCAAGAAACACGTAAACAGCTTAGTTCAAATCCTCTTTAAAGGACCTGTCTGCATGTAACATTTGTTGCATGCTATTTTGTTGGATAAGCATGTGTACTTAGCACATATACAGGAGGACGCAGTGGGCTGTGAGGCAGCTGATTATCAAGAAGGGGAAGCCATCTAGCAGCAGGCGAGGAAAAAAATTACCTCATCACTGCTGAGCTCTGGAGTTTGTGATGCTGTCCTGTAATGCAGCTGCAAGAATCCAGAGGCATATCACGACCCCAGAAAGCTGCATGTCTGGGAAAGGTGTGATAACAGTTCTTCCATCTCCTAATAAATGTCACTGCAGCGCTTTTACATGCCTTGGTATTGCCGTCCATGGAAGCTTTACAGTTTCCTATGTATCTTCCAACTACTTGTGAACACCACCACAGAGGAAAAAAACAGATAAAAAGGCTGAGATGAGGGTGGCAGAACCCAACCAGATAGTCCCACTGCGTCACTTCTGACAGCACCGCCATGTCTTCCCAGGTGTCCCCACGAGGGCATCTCTGCTTTGACAGTGCTGCTTCTCAGAGCAGAAAGAAAAAAATACATGCTTAAATTGAAACACATAACAGAACCTGAGACATGTTTGATTGGATTTTAAATTATTTTTATAGAAAGTGAATGTAATTAGTAAAGCGTTCTTGCTATGAGTAACCTCAGTGTATCTGTCTGGAAAGTGGGCCAAATTGAAGCCAGTAGGTTTACTCTATAAATAAATTTAGCTTGTTAATGCTTTATTCACTATCCAGCAACATTTTACATCTGCAGTCTGCTTGTGTACACACTTCTAGACTGTGAGCCATATTTGTTTTAGATTTTCAAAAACCTCTTGAAAAAATGTGCTAGCTGGCCTGGACCTCCTGCAGAGATGAGTTTGTGCTATTTAATGCTGCTGAAGCAAGCCCCTACTTTCATGTGGATCTCAACTTGGCGATGCAGTGGGCCCCGAGGACATCCCAAGCCCCTCTTCTTAACAACTCTCACCTCTTACATCTCTTGGGTTGACAAGCATTAGGAGCGTGGCAATCCGTGTTCCAGTACTGCCCTACTCAAGAGGGGTATAAAGGTCTCAATACTCATAGAAAACAGCAGCGTGGTACGGGGGAAAGCTCATGTAACCTTACACACAATTCAACGGTAAGTGGAAACAGCCTGCATCCCCAGATAATTATTGTGAAATGTGATGCTCCAGACAATGAATGGACTCAAGTTCTTATTGTCTGAAAAGCCTTCTCCCCACCTCTTTCCTCATGATCTTCTGACACAAACTCTACCCTCTTGACAGAATCAACAAAGAAAAATAACAATAGAAAGTAACAGCTTAAGCATTGGTACTAGGCAGATGCTGTCTCATTAATGTCAGCTGCAGCACATCTTACCCAAGGGTTTGTGATCTATTTCCAGGTTGAGAAATCACATCTCTTTTTGTTTTGGGGTTTTTTTTTTTTTTCCCTTGAGTAAAAACATAATGCTCTAAATGGAATTAAGCTGAAGCGTAACCTCTGAAAGCAGCATTTTTCTTTGATTAAAGCCAGAAACGCTTTCAATTTTTATTCTACACACTTGCTTTCACATTTAATAGAATTAAAATATTATTAAAAAACCTCGAACGCTAAATAGCTAAACATTGTTCTAAGAGAATGCAGACTATTTCCCCTATCTAATTAAGACATCAAGCATGTGTGCATTCTATCAAAAAGCAACAACGGCATTCCTGCAAGCGCACCTATATTGTAAATTACTTCTTGAAATTAAAATCACAAATTTTCAGTTATTGAGTTGCTTCACTAAGTACAGAAATCCTTTTCCTCCACCCACAACTTTTTCAGTTGAACACTGCGTCCTAGCAAAGTCTAAGCAGCCTTTAAGAGGCCTTACAGCAATTCCTCCTGCTTTGCAAAAAATAACTGTGTATGTTACAAAGCAAGATGTTAAACTCTATCGGGTGGCATTATAATTAAGAACAGATTAGCTTACTTAATAAACTGCACCCCTGCTGGTAGGGGCAGGTTGGCCTACGAAAGACTGAAATGTTTCACTAAAAGTACGTTGCGTGCACTGCATAGCATTAGCAATAAACCGTGTTACCTAATATCTGCAAAGCAGGCATCATGAAATAACATGGTGCATGCAACATTTTTGGTTTTGCCTTTTCTACAAGCAAATGAGAGTGCACGTCTTTCACAAAGGGACACAGACTGATACCCATTTGAATCTGCTTTGCCCTGTACTTTCAGTAACAGCTTATACCATGAGAGAAAATAAAACCAAGGACCTTGTGGTTACCATAGCTATGGTTTATTACCAGCCTCCTGAAAGTTCAGATTCTTCTTAATGTTCCAGGTTTCAGAATCAGATTTTCACCTGAGAATCTCAGCCTGAAAATGTTTTCATTTACATCATTGCTAGAAAACCCTTGGGAGTCAAGGATTTTATGTAGTTCATCACTGGTGAGCGGGACAAACGCTTTTTTTGTTGTTGTTGTCATATGATTTTAAAATAAGTCTAAGAGATTTAAATGAACTCTGTGTCATAAACTCTGATACTACAGGAAGAACATATGCAGTGGGTGGGATCCACTGACATCTAACAAATAACTCGTGAAGATAATCAGGAATTTCCCAGGTATATTTTTTTCAAAGGAAAAATTTTGAGTTCTGCTATTCTACCTTCCCATTTCTCCATCCCCTCCTCACCCAAAGGCAGTGGGAAAGAAGGGGAGATACAAATGATGTGGGTGGGGATGGGGAGAATATGTAAAAACCTACAGGGTGCAGGCAGGCCTCCTTCTTCTCCCAGCCTTTCAGGGCTGGCTCCTAACATATTTAAGAGCCAGACTGCCTGCACGAGAGCAGCAAGCCTCTTCCTCTAGCCCCTGTGGGACTCACTAACATATCTAACATCCTTTCAGGACATAACACTTCAAGAAAAGATGTTTTTTAAACATTGCTTCTCCTACTCACGTTGCATGACTTTTTTACAACCTCTTCAGTTGTCTTGATCTTGAGCCCGCTTCAGCCACCTTCACTTTCTATGAAAGCACTACCTGATTTTAGGAGCATACATCCTTTTTTTTACCAGTAGGTCTAAGACAAAAAGAGATAGCAACCTGTAAATCCTCTTGAGTGAGAGGCCTGAGACCTCTTGGTAATATTCTACATCTATAGTGATGCTGAAAAATCTGATGAAGGCCACATTTGAGACCTGTTGTAGTCTAGAGGCTTCTTTGTAATAATAAAAAAAATTGTAATTTGGTGCTTGATAGTATTCTTTGATATTCTTCGGAGAGAAAGACCAGCAAAATGAAGAAAATTAAGGCATGAGATAACTGTGCTACCAGTCATCAGACCAGGCAGGCACAATTCAGTTTCAAAATGGCTACACCAAAACCCTTTGAATTTGGGATTATCAAAATACTGAACTTCTGGTATTTACTTTTCTGTACTGAAACTTATGCTAAAGCCAAAGAAGCTTCAGCAGTGCTGCAGTTCAGGTTTTTGATCCAACTACCACTGGCAATGCTTTTTTTTTTTTACAGTTGACCTTTTACTTCAAGTGTGTCTTACTCGACTCTGCGTTGTACACAGACAAACGAGTGCGGAAGGATCATATTGCTATACAATAATTTGCAGATTTTTTTTAGCCGCTTTATGCAGATGAAACTCCACCTCAGTTGTGAAGTAACTGCCATACTAGAAGCACAAAACAGCATTTAGCCTGACCTGTTTAAAACCTACCTGCTTTAAAGTTTAATGAAAAAGCATCTCCCTTGTATGCAGTCACTGAAACAAAGGATCAGACTGTGCGGTGAGGTTCCCTGCTCCATTTCCAGCTCAGGACAGAAAGGAATAAATCCTGTTTTCCTTTTGCAACAAACATGCCCACTGAATTATATACCTTTTGAGAAATACAGAATTTAAAATTACAAATGATTGTATGCAGGAAGGCCAAACACACTACAGCACAACCAGCTAGTGATGCAACATTGTATGAATGCTTGGAAATGGAAATTTCTTCCAAGTGGCCATCATTATCTGCTTATAGCCTGAAATATGTAGTTTGTTTACTCCAAGTCCAAAATACAACCTATGAACATCACCAGTCAGAAAATTATCTGGTCGCTTCTGTTTGAGCCAAACCCAGTATTGCTGCAAAGGGATGAAATTTCAGTAAAGTCAATGGAGTTATGCCAGCACTCAGTTTAGTCAGCTCAGTGCTGTCATATGCCCATATGTGAAAGTTGGATGGAAAAATTTATTTCATGCTTTAACTATAAATACAATTAACTTCATGAAGCTCCCTGCTCCATTTTTTTCTCCATCGACTTTTATTATACAAAAATCACTGACATCATTGATTCCACAACAATTCACTACTATATACTGCAATAATGTATCAGTATTATACTACTTCGTTCTCCCTCAGCAGTGAGAGGTCTGTGCCTAAAATGTTGGGGTATTCTACGCTGTTAGAATAAAATCCAGTTTAAAAGGACACTTTTACCTCCCCTCCGGCACACCCCCTGCAGACGCCTGAGAACCAGCCTGCTCCCCATACAATGCAGGAGGCCAGGCAGCCATCGGTCATGGCACTGCGGAGAACTTCCCGCTGTGCAGGACTGGCAGCCTTGGAAAACGCTCCGGTTTTGTTATGCCTGAGACTGCAAAGCACAATTTCCTTATATCTTGGGCTTCACATCCCTCAGTCTTTTTAATAGCAGTCTCACATTAAACTAATAAACATATATATTGGCACACACTTTTTTAGACAAACCCAGTTCACCCAAGAAAATAACTGAAATGCAAAAAGTGGACTGTACTGGTTTGTACTGACAGCAGTGCCCATCAGATTTGTTTCACGGGACCTCAGGGTTAGTATATGACATACGTACGAATCCACCACAGTATCCTTAGACTGTTTTGCTTTTGATTTAAAATTAACACAGACGAGAGTGTTTATTAAAAGTAACTTTGTGACTCTGGCCTGACTGTAAGATCGTTCTCTAGTATTCTACTTTTAACACATTGCTTGAGTGACCAAATTGATCTGGGAGATGTTTTAGTAAACATGCAACCTGATCTTTGGTCACAGAGAAAACAACACAAAATTGAGCTTCTAAGTGAGTGTGTAACTTTAAATGTACATAAATAAAAGAAGTATAGAAGTTTAAGCATTGCTGCTTAAATTGTTGGGGACTGTCTCACTAATTTAGGAATCCCATGGTTTAAGAATTGCACATCCTGTAGTGCACTGGTGTGCCATTCTAATACTTCAAATAAGACTATCTGGTTAAATCAATTAAAATTAAATTGAAGAATCATAATTCCAATTTTCTGATTAACACAGGACAGTATGGTACAAATATGCACTATACTTTGACCATTTAATTCTCAGCGTTACTGTCTTCTGAGCCAAGCATCAGAAGGTCAATCCAGAACATAGGAACGTCCCCCTGGCTTCTGAAGGAAGACTGATTGCCATCTATTCACAAGCAGCTTGAACCACCCAAATGAAATGCATCAATGGGAAGAGACAAATAGCTTACCTAAAAGTTTGGAACTGACTGCATCCTTACGAAACAACATTATGTATATGCTCCCAACATGAGAATTACAAAGAACAAAAAATATACTGAAGCAGGACATGACAATCAGTGCAGGAAGCTAAAACAGATAGCAACACATAGGCATTAAGAAAGTACAAGACTCCTATCTGCAAACTACTCCAGCAAATGCTCCGTGAAGTCAGTTCATTCATGGAAGTCCTTGCTCAAACACACCAGTGAGCTTGCATTACATGAGCCTTTCACAATGTTGGCCCTGCTGGAACGCATCCCTAGCAGTCACCATGACGAGATCTTTACTTAGCACATTACGGTTAAAAGATAGAACAGAAAAATTAGAAAGAAATGAAAAGGAAGCAGGCAGCTGTAATAAAGTATCTTTAAATACATGTAAATATTACTTGTCTTTTGCTTTTATGTTTGAAGGTAAGCTCACAAAATTTGCATTAAAAACACAAGAAAACCACGTATTTTGCATTGTATTAAGGGTAGAACTAAGAACTAATTTTAAAAATTATAAATTGAATCACATATTCCAAAAACACGCTTGCTGCATTTATATGGTACTGCTCTCAGATGTTACCAATGTGCAAGAACTCATAAGTTTAAAGCATAAAAATGTGACCTCTGAAAGCTGACTCTAACAGACCTTGAAAGTAATCTGAAAGATCTAAACCCCTAGAAGTATGTAACAAACTCTAAAAGCAGAACATAATCAAACAATACTATCTACTCAGTGCTATATACCCTTGAGCTTATATATTTCAATCTAAGTAAACCAGTCTCCCTTGCAGAGATAAGAAAATTGAGCCGTGTAAAACAAAAACTACCAACCATTTTACTTGAGTCTATATTCAGCATTTGCTGTGTCGTGCTTTAATTGCTGAAACTGCCTCTATAGAAGCATTAAAAAATCACTAGAAAAAATGGGTTTTTTTCATCAAGTCATCATGAGGCACACTGAATGTTCAGAACAAAGCTTCACCTTGCAACATTTCCACATCAGTTCTGAAGCACAAAAAAGTTCTGAAATTCAGATGAATTATGAACATTTTGTTTCCCTCAGATAACCCTCTTGAAGCTCACCGTCACAAACAAAACATGACCTATTGCAAATTCAAATTTGGATGAACACAGATGAAAAGCAAATGTTGGCAGTTTATTTACTACTTTAAAAAAAGCAGGTAAGTTAGTAAATACAGTAGCGTTCCATTGGGCTAGCAAGTCAATTTGTGAGCCAAGTTGGATCAAACAGATCCAGCTATCTAGTTTGAAAGCCTGTGAATTGTGTTTCCTTATCTAACAAAGTCCCTGATTTTCCCTGGTGTTTTTTTTAGCATAATCTTTCATATGATTTTCAAATATAAATTTACATGAAGTATATATAGGTACTCAGACTAAACCATACGGTAAAAGACTAGTTTGCTAAAGACTCATTCATTTAAAATACAAGCGAGCACTCACTGAAATGGACTTTCTTGCAGAGTCCTGATCAACCATATCTACAGCTGCGACGATTTCCCACAGAAATCCTTTTTGCTATCCCAAGTAGTGAGTGCAGTACAGAGTTTTACTGCCTCTGGACCTCAACCACTTCAAACATTTCCACAGCACACGGTGCAGGGTGCATATGGCAGGTCCTCCCCACCTGATGGTATTTCCATACGGAGAAGAACAATACGGACATACAAGCTGCCTGATGCGCTGTGGTCGGATTTACCAAAAAAAGGGCAGAACAAGAGTTTTTAGTCTGGTGCAGAAGAGGGCAAGGGCTCGGAGTCCCTGCGGCTCCCGTCTGCAGGGAAGTGCTGCTTGATGCTCCTGCAGTGTCCCCACAGTTTCGAAAGAACTTGGGGTCAGGTTTTTCCAAGCCCTCATCCTCCCATATGGCAAGCTCTTTGCAAAATCCGCCTGAGAGAGTGGGACTGTTTGGCAAAGAACAAAAAGCCAGATTTCTGAACGTGCTCTTCCCCCACCCACCTTCATCAGCTCTATTTTTAAGTACAAAACTAGCTCCATATAATTTGCTGAGATTTGACAGTTGGTCACGTTGTTACAAATTTAACAGAAGAGTGGCAGACTTGGCTGGGCTTATTTCTCAGCACAGGAAAGAGAGAGACCTGCCCCTGTAAACGTGTCACAGTGTCGGCAAGTAGTATTTGCTGGACGAGAAACAAGCGCGATGCAGGTCAGCCCCCGTTCAGTACACACGACGTAAATCCTTTCATCGTATTTCAGCTTTGATGCAGGCACTGCCAACAGCTTCAGTCCTGTTCAACTACTGCAAACGAGTAGGCGGCTCATTTAGTGGGTTGCTCGTATCTGCAGAGGCAACTGGCAAATGCATCATAAGGGTTATTTGTGATAATACGCATGTCTGTGTATATACATGTGTGTGTTGAGGCTTTCAAAGAGATGGTGTAAAATATCTGTCCCTCCAGGCCTTCCTGGTATGTAGCCCCTCCTCAAAAATCTCACTCCTATTCTGCCTTGCGCTTTCAGACATCACTTCTGAACTGGTGGGAGTGAGTACTGTTGTGGCCGTTTCAAAGATGATGAAAACTGGGCGCACAACAATCCACTGTGGAGTTGGGAAGGGAATTCAGGGCTCTCCTGTTATGAAGGTTTCCCTGTTGGTCTACGGTAAATGTACTTATTATCTGTAGAATTGTTTATTAATAGCATAGTAAGCTGAGTTTTTGTTAAAAATTGATTTTGTTGTAACAGTGATGTCATTATTACTAACCACTTTCAAGTCATTTAAATTAAATACCTTTAAAAATATACAGGGAGAATCCAAGCAGTCCAATTACTTCTATGCTGTGCATAGCTATTAGGAAAAGTGAGAAAGAATGGATAAAATTTAAAATGAATGCACTTTTTAGAAAATTACTGTTTTCATAATACTTTTAAATACTATTTTCCGAACACTTTAATACTACATAACTGGCTAATAGAGAAAGAACAGTTGTACTAGAAAAGAGGTTTTTAATAAAGACAGCTTTAATTCTTCAAACAGCACAGGTTTTTCTGGTAGGCAGAGTATCAGCTTGCCTGGTGAAAACCGTTTTCCCTCAGAAAGAAGAGACGGGTATAGGATGTACCCAAGAAAAGACAATTCCTCTTGGCTGACCTAAGCAGAAGTATTGACTTATGTCTCTGAAAGGAGTTCTTTATTACAGCAGGGCAAGTTGTTCAGTAGCTATACAGATGGATTATTTTCTGTTGTGGGTTGTTTGGTTGTTGGTTTTGTTTTTTTTTTCCCAAAAGAAAGGAAAGGAAGTTAAAATCAGCAGTGAGCTCATAACAGATTTTGGATCCCTAGCAGATGGTAATGAAGAAAGTCATGGGCAATATACTAAAGATGGTGATTTTCCACATCTGCAGAATAGGAATGATGAGAATTAAAAAGACAATTCTGAAATAACATTAACTTCCAGACCACAATTAAAACATAGTTAGCTTTTCAGAAATAACAAACAGGCTCCTGGTAGGAGGCCCTGAAAGAAAGAGGGAAAGAAAGCGAGAAAGCGAGAAAGCGAGAAAGCGAGAAAGCGAGAAAGCGAGAGAGAGAGAGAAAGGGGAAGGGGGAAAGGGGAAAGGGGAAGGGGAAGGGGGAAAGGGGAAGGGGAAGAGGAAGGGGAAGGGGAAGAGGAAGGGGAAGGGGAAGGGGAAGGGGAAGGGGAAGGGGAAGGGGAAGGGGAAGGGGAAGGGGAAGGGGAAGGGGAAGGGGAAGGGGAAGGGGAAGGGGAAGGGGAAGGGGAAGGGGAAGGGGAAGGGGAAGGGAAAGGGAAAGGGAAAGGGAAAGGGAAAGGGAAAGGGAAAGGGAAAGGGAAAGGGAAAGGGAAAGGGAAAGGGAAAGGGAAAGGGAAAGGGAAAGGGAAAGGGAAAGGGAAGGAAGGAGAGAAAGAAAGGGCAAGAAGAAAGCTCTGATAACATGCAGTTTTGGAGAGAGAATTTCTTCATCTTGGAGAGGGGGAGAGGGAAGTTTGGAGAGTAGCATTATACTGATTCCTCTTTGGAATAATTTATAAAATTGGATATGCAGATAAATCACATACATATCACTGTAAGCAGAACCGGCCTGGAGACCACACTAATGAGCAAACTGTAGAGCCTCCAGAAGGCTCAGCTGTTCCCATCCTTCAAATCACATCCTTGCTCAATGCTCTGCAGTTTGCTTACAAGCTGAGGTCTTTCTTATCACAGTAAACAGACAAAGAGAAATTCAAACCAAGCAGCCGACCCTGCTCACTGGCTATATATAGGGGTTTTTTAAGAGAGGGAAAACATTCCCAGCTAGTCTGAAAGCAAAAGAATATTGCTTAAATGCAATTACTTCCCTCCTCCAATTTGCATTTTCTTTACCTTTCCTTGTATATGAATCATTGTTAAATGAGAGAAAGATACAAGAGAAAGCCACAGGAAAAATTGTAATAGACATATTCCATCCTGGGCATTAATATAATCAATCAAGCAGCTACTTTAGTTACCTTGTTCGTGATGTGTCCTTGTTTCCATTAGGAAGCCACTTCCAGAGGTTGGCAATTCCACTTAGAGAGTCCCTCTCCATAATGAAAGTGTTCAAGCACAGTTATGCTTTCACAAGTGGCAAGATAGTACCACATTTAATATTTTCCTTCTCAAGATCTAGATGCTACAAGTGAAAATCATGCCTTGGCTCTCTGCGTGCCTCTATCTGGCTTAATTATCTGATCACAGCAACAATCTCCACTAAAATGATTCTCAGTAAAAGGGTAGGAGGGAGCTGCTTTAGCAGACCTGGGTGAAGCTTTTCACTTAGCTACTACCCAAGCAAGATCCAAGAAGAAAGGATCAGGGACTTTGGCTCAACACTTTCCTCAGCTAGTCGGGATTTGCATTTTTGGACACTGAACACAGGATTCTGAATAAAGCCTGATACCTCCTAATGCTGCACCAACTGTATCTAGAAAAGTTCAGACATTGGTGTTGGGGGGTTGTTCAGGTCACTGTAACAACTGTAAGACAACCACTGTTAATCTGAGAGCAGAATCTACATTCAAATTCAAATCTTTCTCACAATCTCTCATAGTACTTTGGATTTAGAATCACTTTGTAACAAGCTAAAATTATCTTGAGGAGGAAGAATCATTAACATTTGCCCCATTGTCTTTTTTTTTTTTTTTCCGGTAACTGAGTGTCAGTCCAGTAATAAAAGATGATTTTTTCCCTACCTATTTTACTTGGTGGTGGTACTACACAGCTCGGTATCCCCATCTTTCTAGTATATTCACCAAGAGAAGAGAACTCATATTTCTGTGCTCCAGATGGAGGACTGTACGGAACAAAGTTTTTCATGGCAGTCCAGTCAAAATGACATGCCCCCATTTCTTAATGTAACGATGCAACACTGAAAGTACTGAACAGCAGTAAAATGAACACTTAATAGCATTTTTGGTTTAAATAGATTTAGAACAAAGATCCTAAAGTGTTTTACAAGAATAAACTACACTTCGCAACCATCTCACTGGAATTTTAAGGTGTCCATCACAAAGATTTTCCAGCTACAGATTATTTTTAGTTCAAGTTTCAACTAGGTAAACTAAGGCATATAGGCTGAGAGTGTATCCAATGAGTATAGTCAATTAGTTTAAATTCTGTTTTTTTTCACAATTTAAGACATGATGTATGCATAGATGTCCAGTGAAGGTATGATGGTTTATTCACATCATCGTTTAGACAGAGTCCCACCTGTTTATTCAGTGCAGGGCTGGCTCACTTCAGTAAACCAGTGCATATTAGCAAACTGAAAAGGAATGCAGCAACCCATCTCCTATAAACACCACTTGGCTATTTAAGCCTACACTGCACTAGAAATAGACTTATATCTCACAAACACTACCAAATGTCAGAGTATATCACTTATTCATTGCACACTATATTATTTTCAAATCAGATTTTATGTGTCCCTTACTATATAAAGCTGGAGAAATATTCTCATACACATGAAATATTTCTGCACTGAGGAATTATACCATTTTTAAATCAATTTACAGACTATGCAATGAAGGTCAAACTACAAGGCAGAAGATTCAGATTTTGATTTGGGTCTTGATCCTGGTTCAGTGACTGACCTCAAACACATTCCCTAGTGTTTGTTTTTAACAAATGCTCTGAGACTTCGCTGGCTCTGCTTTCCTTTGTCCCATACCATCTTCTGTTGCTGTCCCTCACATCTCCTGCTCGCTTAAACACAGCCTCTGGAATATTGCCTGCTCCAAGCTGGATAAAGACAAACAGCCCCAGTATCTCCTAACATTCACTCAATCCCTGTTCACCCAGGTGGAGACTATGTGTGGTCAGGTCTGCAAACCTTCCTTCAAATGTTGCCTTCTTTTGGCCAAGTAAGGACCATAATCAGTTTTAGTGCCTAGACATGTAAAGATGGTTCAAGTGAACGAAAGTAACATTTGATGCAGGCAGACAATGAAGCCTTAGGATACAACCCTGTCTAACCAATCTATTTCAAATTGCCAGTATGAGACATGTTTTGGACTCTACAGTTTTGCACACAGAGGATGTGCTCTGATCTTTTATGCCTCCTCCTCTAGTTAAGCTAGGTTTTCACACCGACAGCAGAGCTATTGTGTGCATGACATTTACTGCTGGAAATGGATGCTGTGTCTTGGCAATGAATGGAAAAATCTGAGCACTAGCAATGAAAAGATATCTTCACAGTGTTCCTTAGTCTCTTGTTAGTCATTCAACGTAGAGGAATTCAGCGCAGAGGAAACACGCTGGGTGAATGTCAGCGTTCCCAGCTCTGGCTGAAGAAAGAAAAACCCTGCTAAAAAACAGAGTATGGGCACTGAGCGCAACAGGCTCCAGATTTTCAGTCCACACCAATGAAAACCTTCCTGACAGCAAGTATCAAGCTGGGGTTCATTTGGGAAACATACAGTTTTCCATATAGGACAGTAAGTTGGGATGTTTGTTTTCAGGTTGTTTGGAAAAAACTAATTGCTCTGAGGGATTTGTATTTAGTTTTGTAGCCTGCAGAAAGAAGACACAGTGTACAGGCTAGAAAGCAGAGTGTCATCCGGACCAGAAGTTCCCCAGTTTTTTATAACTTCACTTGAGAATGGTGTCCATGGCTTACGTCTGACTGGATCCAAGGGGCCAACAGAGGCTCTTTGTGCAGGCACAGCTCTAAGGAGTTGCATTCATTTACTATTTCACCGGATTTTATATAATTTACTGACTTCTCCAGAAAGTTTTTTTGTCTGTCTTGATCAGTGCTCTCTGTAGACAGGCAGCAAACCCTTTCCCAGCTGCAGCACCATGCAACCTTTTAAAAAGTGATTCACAGACCACTTTGCATCCCAAATGCTCTGTGTGTGCCCGGCCACTGTGCATGCAGCCTGGCACCGCGAAGGGACCAGAGCTGACTCCAAACTCTGCCTGCCGCAGACTCCCTCATGATCTCACAAGTGCCTACAGGTCCACAGCTCTTCTCCTTGCAGTGAGTGGCTTTGTAGGTAACATCTGAGGACATGCAGGACATGAATAAGCCATAGAACACAAGTCATTTAAAGGTAACCTGGATTACTCACTAAAGCATGTAATACACTGGATTTCTAATCTAGAATTCATACCTCTTTCAAGCCAGAGGCCAAATAAAAAGAAAGAGCTTGGCCAAGGCACAAGATGGTTGTTGCAATCTCCCTGCCCTTAGCTATGCAGTGAGGATGACACTCTTCTGACTGATGTGTTGTGTAATGATCTTTTGCATGTCATTCTTCATGCAATTAGATTGAAAGCTGCTGCCTAACAGACATGTTGAGCATTTACGACCTGTATTTTCTCATTTTCTTCATATTGAAAAAAAGATAATATAACCAGCCAGTTAAGGTGACTCTCAAAGTTTTGCTCTTTTTGCAGTACCATCCACTATAAATGTTACTTACAGCAATAGTATTTAACTTTATCCTTGCTGACAATGTAGATTAAAAAAGAATTCACATTTTAGCTGTTTGCAGATTCTAAAAGAAATATTATTTGGCTATAGAAAAATGATCTGACAACATATCTAAAAGCTGTTTCCTGCAAGGTTTCAAGAAATCAGGGAGGGAGGACTTCAGTGATTTTTTTTTTTTTCAGCTCTTAAAGAAGATGGAACTTAAGCAAAAGCTATCAAGGATTTGACTTCCAGAAATTGTTACTGTATTTCTTTTAGGAAAGAAGAAAAGCTTCTCTCTTTCTTTTATGTTATTATAAGTTTATCATTACATATGAGCTTTTTTGTCAGACAAATTTTTTCCATTAAATCACAACAAGGTATGGCTTTGGCTCTTAAATGAAATATAATTGCTTAATATTTACATTTTTTCATCACATTTTTTACTAAATAGATTCTAGCAGTCACTGAAGAATGTGTTTACTACACAATGTAATTTTAAAACGTGCACAAAACCACTACTGCACACAAATGTTTCTGTGGGAGAGTTAAAGCTGTAGTAATGTGGCGTCAGAGCAACACAGTGTGAGGCACTTGGCAAGTTTTATTATTGGACAAGCAAGAAAATGTGGTTATCTGGAAGAAGTAATTTAGGATAGATAAAATTGAATATTTACACAAGCCCAAATCTAATCAAGGTGCTTGCTTCCTGAAGCATGTTTACATTGGGACTAGTATACTAAAAACCACAAAGGATGCACATCAACATAAAACCAGACAAATGCATTTACAAATCAGATTCCAGGTCACTGAACAAAAGATGTTGCCATTGACTCATAGTCACTGGTCTAGAGAGAGATGTATATAATCTTAGTCTGATTTCCAGCAGACAGATGGCATTATTTTGCAAAACCCATTTTATCACAAGCCCTTACATCAGCATTTCCATGTCTGTAAGGTTACAACTATTTAATAGGTAACAGATTCCAGATGGTTTTTTACCCCTAGAACTCTCCAAAAGGACACACAGGAATATTAGTGGGAAGCCAGCACTGCTGCTTTTTTGGATGGTGCACTTCTATTCACTTAGCTATCCGTCAAGCGCAGCATGAATAGGCAACTGCAGTGCAGCTCCCCAGGACACTACAGAGAGGGAGAGAGAACCATCAGAGAAAATTACATCAGCTGATCTACAGAGCATAAACGATAGAGCCAGCAGGGCCCAGTTTACCTTCCTTTGTACCGTCATGATGCCATTTGATGGAAACCAGCTGCTCTGGTCATGTTCTTCACACTACACCCTGCCATGCCACCAGAACACGTGGACAAGAGCCAAGTGTCTGATGATCTTAGGATTTATTATGTTTTCAGTAAATTTCATATACTATGTAGATTGACATTCTTGCAATTAAAACAAAGAATCAATATCAACAAATCTCTCAGTTACATGAAATGTAAACTGATTTCCGCAAGCTACATCAGCATTGCCAGTACAGTATTAAGCCCAGTAAAATAAGATTTTTTAAAACACATCCGCCCATTTCACAGTCTGAATACATCTCTAATGACACTCCATCTCCAGTTACTCAGAAACTTGTTGTCAAATATAAAGTCTCCTGGCTTGCTTTACCAGAGGAATTACCGCATACATCCCAAATCAACAAATCACTAGGTAATTCGTAATGATGAGTTATCAAGTAACTGATAGAAACCATTGCATGCATAGGACTAGACTAAGCTTAGAGAAGAGAGGTATGAATGTCCCACCTCCCATTCCTACATTGGTACTATTACTGCTCTTACTAGTGCCTAGCATCGGTGGGATAAGATTTTTTTTTTTTTTTCCTGGGAGGAATAAATCAAGATCAGTTCAGATGTGGACTTGTTCTCAGCTGATCCCTGGGTCTCCAAACAGATAACCTGTTCTCTGAGCTGCCCAGTGTCCCAGGAAGCCTGGCTCCATGGGCGCTTGCCTGGCAAAGTCCCCAGCCCTGAAGCTTCCCCACGGCTGCCTCCCTGGGATCACTTCTCAGGGGACAGTTGCCCACTGTCCTGCCTGGGGAGCCCCCAGAGCTGGGATGGCCTGGCAGCACGTCAGGTCAGCAGGCAGCAAGCCACATCACGTGTGAAGTCACCTCTGAGCCAGGCTGCCTCCCCACTTGCTTCTTTCTGAACTTGCAAGCAAAATGGACATCTTGCTGCGAAAAGCCTCGATTCCAGTGCATCAAGCGGTCTTCTGCTGGAGAGTCCTGCCAGAAAGCACACAAGCACTGCTCCTGCCACCTGGCAGAGAGCCACTGCCAGGCAGCAAGGTGTCCAGGCAAAAAAGGTACAAGCTTTACCCTCAGCACAGCAGGCTTTTTGACAGGAGCCATACTCCCCCTGGGCCAGGAAATGCCCAGGAGCACTGTCCTTTCCTCCTGAGACAGTGCAGCTGCACCTTGTCTTCCCAACCAAAGGCAATCTGGCTCAAAAAGTGATTATCACAGTACATTTTCTGAGGAGGAAGGGCATTTTTTTATTTCTAGAGAGATAGCAAACCAAACAAACAGAAAAGATTTTATACACACACGTTTTTGATTGTTTTTCTAAAGCACTCACAAAAGCTGTTGTATTTGGCAATGAATGTAAAAGTTACTTGCGTCGTTCAACTCTCTACCCTTAAATAATATTCTTAAACTAATTAACTGTATCATTTTATCTATCTGCTCCATGATGCTTCTGCAGGAAAAATGACCACAGGTATGTGCACCTCCCATATTTGCACACTGTAAAAATCATCATTAGAAAAGAAACAGGAAAACCCACCCTTTTGAATTTTGCACAGCCTAATGCATGCCCAAAAATAAGAGCACTGAACAAACCCTTCCCCTCATTTTATCTTTTACTTCCAGGGCCAGGTTCAGAGCACTTTTTGTACACAAATCAGTGAAAAGAGCCCCAGCTGCAGAAGGTGCACTGGCTCCAGCAACAGACAGTAGCTGCAATCTGCTCAATACTGGTAAGTCTCTATAGGTCCCATCAAGAAAAAACACGCAGGAATCCCACGAGAGATGCATTGTTTTAGATGGGCTATGTCTACCTTCTACCAGTACCTTTCTGGTGTTCTTTGCCCTTCTCTCTATTTTACATCATTCTTAGTACTGAAATGACTTCAGGCTTAGGATCTAAATCCAGGGAATTCTGTGAAAGTTTTCACCCAGACCTGCATATAAACCTTGTGAATCCAAATGTGATTTCTATTCTTTTACTTCTGGGCTTTGATTTTTTTTTTTTCTCTGTTCAAGTCTCATCTTTTACTGTATTTTTCATAAGCAATTAAACAGAAGTGCAGGATTTGTTTTATAGGTTCAAATCAAATTTCGCTCTCAGCTGCTTCAGAAAACAGACAAACCACTTGTGCCAAAAGTCTTCTCCTCCTGCTGCCTCTGCTTCCCCAGCATCGCTGATGGCACATTTATACCCTGAAGCAAAGGGCCCTACTGATTCCTCTGCGTGATCTGAGATGGTGAAAGTGCTCTTTGCTATCTAAGTGCCAAAAAACAAACCCAACAAACTCAAGGATCTAAACTAGCCCAAAAGAATCTTAACAAAACAGGCTCCTCTGGAGAGCTGCTCCTTCTCCAAAGGATTTATGACTTTGCCTACAGATCACAAAAATTTATAATGGATCAGGAAGATAAACACAACTATAAAGACAGGAAGGCTGTACTTTTAAATCCTATTTTAAAATATCCCACATACAAACCTAGTCACTGTAATCCCTGCATAAAGTATTCACTAGTTTTATAGACTGCTGCAGAAACGCTAGAAAACATTTTGTATATTAAACAATGTTAAACTTTTCACTTTTTGTCCTATAGTTATTATTTTACAGTTTTGCATACTGAGTCTTTTCTTTAAAATTATTCTGTGCAAGTTGCAGACAAACCTATAATATCCACACAATGGAAAAAAAGCACAGTTAAAATAACAGAGCCATATTCTGCACACACTCTACTGCAAATCCCAAGTAACTGTGCTGACCTCGCTGGATTTAAACTGGATTTATAACAAAATATGGAAATTGTCCTGTACTTCCACTGATTAAGCTTCAAAGTCATTTACTTGCGACCTTTTCTGAGCACAAAGACATTTTAGACAGTGTAACATAAGTGTCGTGCTAACTACAATATGTGACTTTGTAATGTTATAAAAAAAACCTATGATGGCAAGAATTACAGTTTCTCCTTCTTCAAACTTCTTTAATATCGCTGGAATCAAAAAAAGAGATTTCCTTTTTTGAATGCTCTACAATATTATCTTGGTTTCGGATCCTGTTCTCTAGCTCAAAGAATCACAAAAGGTACATCTAGAAGAAACTTACTGGATCTCATAATTAATCGTCCTGCAAAATATAATGATTTGTCTTTATTTAACATTATTTTCTCCAGCATCCTCTCAAATGTCCCGAACAATATAGCTTCTAGCACTTCTCAGGAAACTAGTTTCCATTCTTGCCCTGATCCCAGGTAGAGCGAGGATGCTGACCTTGGGACTGTGAAATAACAGCCCAGTCCAGACTAGTATCTGACATGTTTAGAAAACAGTAGGAATGGAATAAAAAAACCCCAAACCCTAAACCAAGACCAGGCCCTTGACATGTACCTGAGACAATACCACCAAACACCTCAGGAATTTTATCACTTTGCACTCCCCCAAATGTTTTCCCTCTGGAAAGCACTTCCCATAGCCTCTGGCATGGAGCAACGCATCCCTCTCACAGCTTCACTTGGTGACGTTAGAGCCCAACACAACATTCCTAACACAAAAGACGGCTCCTCAAACCTGGCTTATTTTTGACACCAGGCCTGCACAGCTCATTCACGACTGGGAGCAGTTCTGATGCGGAGGTTTGCAGTATCAAATTGCGCTGGTGTGATGTGTTCAAATAGAAGTTGCATAGCACAAGGTTTGCAGCATGGATATAAAGAGCGGAGACAATAAAGATCATGATTTCATAGGTGTAAATAAACACTGTACATTCTGATTCTCTTGTTCTCTTTCTGGTCAGTTATCGGTAGCAATTTTCCAATCTGCATGGAACATAGTTTGAACTTAGGAAGTCCTTTTGGCTACATGGAAAAGGAATTACTACCTGTGTTACAGTTCCATTCCTTCTACTGATCAAGTTTGACTCACTACAGTAACAACAGCAGAGCTCTTTCATCAAAAGGTAATTCCTTTTGATTAAATACAGCATTAACTCTATTTAATAAGTGTACAAATCTAGGCATTTTTGCAGGACAGCTATAGTTTTCCATCTTAAAAAAAAATTATGTTTTATGGCACTGACTCACAATCTGCTGCACCTGTGTAGTTGTTTACTGTATTAATCCTTATTTTATTTTCACATATTGACAATTTAAAATTTGAAAATGTGAATTTCATATATTCACATTCACATTTTGCACATACTTTGGCTGGGTATAAATGACGATAGAGTGGGATATCTGACCTTATTTACTTTAGCATCTACAAAACCACCGCTTCCTAATAAGGTGCTACTTTTGTTTCCTCCCCATAAAATTTTGCAGGACTTTGTACAATTGTATTAAAGCCTTACCATTACCCGTACTGCATTTGCAGAGTCAAAGAACATGCAACTATGTCCTCACCACAAAGGTAGGCTGACACTCACATGTTTGGCAGAAATTAACCAAAGCCTGTTTTAAGTCTGCAAAGTTAATATTAGTTCATAAAAAGCCAGGAACTGACCTTAAAAACTCATGTGTCAGTATTTCTCTTCTTCTACTGAGTGAGACTAAGGCTGAGCTTGCTTTTAGCAAGCTGGCATGTAGCTCTGGAGCAAGGAAGGGAATGAGTGGGTGGGGACATCTCTATTTTTCATTTAGCAACGGCCAGGCAGAGTCTGTAACGCACATTTCAGCCTCTTTTCCCCTGAGGAATATGGTCTGAACACCCTCGTGCCTGCTGGTGGGAAGACCCAGGGCGCATGGGGCATAGAGCAGGGTACTGGCAGGTGCCCGGGTTGAACCTCAACACGGAGCTGGCAGGTTCATCTTGGGTCCTGCAGTTTAGATACCACCTCGATGTGTCTCTTCCATGCAGCTCAACCGAGGCCCTTCCCCAAAGATCCCTTCCACCCTTGCTATCCTTTTTCTGCCCTAAAGGGCTGTGACTGGCAGGACACAGGTGAGGTCACCTTATAAACCTTCTCTTGAGAAGATTAGGCTTCCTGTTAATCTACAGCTAGTCAAAACTGCTTTTGTGCAATGTATGTCACATTGTCAACTGGAATAAAACTGCAGTTGCAATACATTGCTTTACCATCTATTACATTTGAAAACATAGGAAAATAAAACCCGGAACTTACAAGGTCCTACAGATAGTACCTATCAGTGCTTTTCATTTGAAAACCGCAAAAACTACGTCTCCCTTCTGTGAAGTTACATGCTAAAGCCCACAGCAAACTGAGAAAACCATTGAAAAGGACTAGGACAAATAGAGATGCATTTTCAACAGTGATAAAAATTAGGAGGGGAAGCTAATAAGGCAAATCAGCATATGCATGGAGAGGAGAGACCATGGCAGATACACTGGTAGGGACAGTGGTAGCAGCAGGTCTTTTCTCCCAAGCAGTTGCCACTATAGACAAGGAGAAATAGAAGGAGAGAGTGATAGATTAGGTAAGGTAACACTTCTTGACTACTACAGCATCTTTATTTTTCTAGATAACTTTATGTTTTCAGCAAAAAGAAGAGCATCATTTAGAATGCAGATGGTTTTTAGTGGCCCAGAAAGAAATCCACTTGCAGCTTCACCAACAGCCACTGTGTAAAAAGCCTCATCTTCATTTGCACTGAGGTCATTCCCCAAAGCACACAATTATACATGGCTCTAGAAATTATTCTGTTATTTGCTGTGAATATGAACATGTTACCTTTGCCTTCAAATACATTTTTCCATAAATGTCGGAATATTTATGCATCGGCAGGACCATTATTCTGTGAAAAGATCCATTTCTCTGATACTAAGCAGAGTGTTGTCCTGTCTATCGAGATGTTAGAGAACTCACATTATTTGTAAGTAATGTTCTTTTAAGACTAGCTGATCCTTAAATAAAAAAGGAGATTTTTATGATTGTCAGGCTATAGAGAAAAAATGGCCTTTTCAAAAAGAACTCTAAATGTGGCACTTGATTAATGATAGGTTGGTCAAGTGTCACCAGCCTCTGATAATAATATTGAAGCTCTTTCAGTCTTTTTCCATGACAAAATAAAATCATGCCACTACAAGCCCATGTGTGTTACATACTGTGTGGTTTTACCCCTTCACCTCAGAATTTGCTTTTACCAGTCTATTTAATTTGGTCTTGGCATTTACGCACAGCAGGAAACTATTAACCCATGGAACATCACTCTTCACAGCTATGATCTCCTAATTAAACACAGAATTCATTATCTCTGCCTTAATAGTCTTGATTAATTACAACAAGTTAACCCTTATCTCCCTTCTATGTCCATTCCAGGGAACTTTTTGGGGTGCTAGCTTATCCCATTACAAGCGCTCCCCCTGAACAATACCTCCAAGCGATGGCTCTCCCGTAGCTTGTGGGAAGGGGGACTGGCTGTCTCCACAGCAGCATTCCAATAGCTCTGCAAGTCCTCCAAATACAGGAGCCTGGGCAGAACTGAAGACAGATGCCTCCCATCTCACCACCTGGCTTCACAGCTACTTCCTCAAGTCCTGGCTGTGTGAGCCTAAAGCTCCCTGACATACAAGAAACCAGCAGGGCTTAGGAAATGTAAATGGGAGATTCCTCCAGCCAAAACACAACATATTGCTTGGGTACCAGTGGAAGAACTGTGCCTCACCTGTGACAGGTTGGAAATAAAAAAAATACCCACAACCATTCTTCCGCACGTGAGTTAAGAAATTAAAGACTGGAACTGGGCCTTTGTGTGTCTCGATCTAACAGCTTACAAATGAAGGGATTTCTTTACCTCATCTGACAGCATGCTTACAATGACACGGCCAACTTACTCCATTTCAATTAGTTACTACTATTATTATTATACTTCTATTACAAAACCACTTAGAGTCTCCAGTTGACACCTGATCATATAGGAACTACAAGCACAAGCAAATAAACCTCATCTGTGCAGAGAAGTGATGCTGCTTTAAGTCAGGGTCTGTCTACAGTGAGTAAGTTAGTCTGCAATAGCTAGAGTGTGAATTTACAGTCCACAAGCTAGGCTTTTGCATGGTCACTGTGAAAGCAGAGTAAGCTACTGTAAGATAAGCATATATATACTGTATACTGTATACATAGTATACAGTACTAAGGACAGCCATAAAGAATATAGTACAAAGTATCTAATGAAGTATATATTCACATCCTGGCTAAGTATCACTAGTTTCTTCCATGCATCAATGTACAAGCTAAATGAGAAACCGTGTGAGTTGCTGCAACCCATGTTTCCTTTTGTGCTTCAGCAAAATTAAAACCAGAAGCACTAATAGGTTAAAGTAGGATTAGGAGAGGAGGGAAATGTATTCCAGCAATCCGTATGAGGATCAGCGCTCAGGTCTTCTTCAACCCAGCTTCTCAACCCTGCTCTCCTCTGCACCACAGCTGTGTCCTACCCCATGGCTCTGGTGTCCAGCTCTGCTGCCTGGTTTGGTCACCCACTTTCCTACTTCTCCAGGGCTTACTGCACCCCGGTGATGGCCCCAGCCCTGGACCAGCAGAGCAGCCTGTCTCCTGTGTGCCTCCTGGCTTTCCCCTGAACTGCCCCATGATGATCACAGTTAGACAAACAAAGGAATTTCCAGTTTAGCAAACTTAATTATCTTTGATTTAAATCTTGTCAAATGCTTTTTCCTCCTGGTGTTAACTAATGGGAAATTCCAGGAAATCATCAGTCAAACCTGAGGAAAGTCTGAGTGGACATTTGGCTGGAGGCACAGGTAGAGTGACCAGGCAGGATAGTCCTGGGAAACATTACCATGTTTGAGCATGCTGCTCAAAGTTTTTAGAACACTATTTTGTCCCAGATTTTAATTCAGGATATGCAATTTTTCCCTGTCTCCCCACACAACGGTCATGAGATCTCACTGGTTCCTGGCCCTGTGGGAGGAGAGTGAGATGGGCTGAGACACAGACCCCCATGTGGGTGTTACACATCACTTGGCCTCCAGCCCAGGACATGCACCCCCTCCTAATGCCAGTGCCAGGCCACCGGGCCCAATGCAGTAAGTGTGGCCCTCATGACATCCATTCTGCTTCCCAGGCAGAAATTATTCCTTAAAATCAAGGAATAAAAGGAGAATAAAAGCCCTGAAAGTTTTACAGAGGAGAATCTTGCTGTCTCCCCGTGTCTGTATAACCTCAGCTTCTTGGCTGGGTCCTGTGGAGTAGCGCCAGCAGGAATACCAACACAAGGTTACTCATCCTCATCATCTCTAGCAATACCGCACACCAGAGATGTGTTTCTTTCATATGTGTAAAACAGATTTCCAAAACAAAGGATCTAAATACACATTACTATTCTTATTTGGATACTGTCCAGATGAACTAAACAAAAGCTTTTTAAATAACAAGATAATATAGTAAAATCATACTACGATGCTTTTAGAAATATCTATTCAAAACTGTCAGGAATAACTGCCAGAAATATTCGCACACATACCAGCAGTACTGTCATTTGGACACATATTTTATGGGGTTTTTTTGAGACTAACTCTTTGCTCGTATTTTTTCTGCTTGTTTTCTCTCATGAGCCTGACTGTTATTTCCCAGTGCCCTGCCCTCTCTGGTCAATCACATCCTCTTCTCAGCTTCCTCCTCACTCTACTTGTATGTCCTCTTCTGGGGTCATGCCTTCTCCTTCTGGCTCACCTTCTCACCATCTGCCTTGCTTGGGTGTTTGCTCAGAGGAGAAGCTTCCCCTTGCTATGGGACCTCCGTGCCGGTGATCCTCTCCACTCCTCTCTGCTCCCCTCCATGGTGCTGCCCCTCGGCTTTGCCCCCAGGAGCTTTGGGAAGCTGAATTAACAAGCATGGATGGCGTCATTTTGAAAAGTGTGAGGCAGTTTATGTAAAATAGAAAGATGAGCTTTTAAAGCACTGCAGCCAGCACAGGAGTGAACTTACCTCTCGGTCTGGAAGCAAAGCTCTTTTAGGAGAGCTTTTGGGCCTAACTGCTTATAATGCTCTGCTTTGTAAATTAAACTAAACACAAATTTTATTATGCGAAACCGACACCCTCCTCATCACACAAGCTTTGAATTATGTGCTGAAAGCTCCGATTGCAACCACTTGAGTGACAGGACAGGACTGGCTACAAAGTCAGCTGGAGGCGGTACAAGGACTATTTTGGTTGCTGGAAGCAGCTAAGTCACGTTAGCAGAGGAGCTGTTCAAGCTTCTTGGCTTTGCTGCTCAGCAGAACTCACTCAGCAAGGCAGAGCTCTGCCCCTCGCTGGGCTCTTACTGCAGATCCAGCTCGGGGGCTCCAGGGCTCCTCCGCTGCATTGTGATCCCTGAAGGGGCTCCTGCAGCTCCCACAGCCATCCTGCCCATTGCCGTGCATTTCCCTAGGACCCCACTGCAGCACCAAGGATAAAAAAAGATGTTATGAGAGAAAAGTGTGTTCTAATAATGCAATTGTTCACACCCACACCCAAAAAAGGGAAATATTTATAAACAATTCTGCTTTTATTTATATCGTTTCCATGGCTCTACTCTGTCAGACTCCCATCTGTGCTTTGCCAGAGACCATCCTCCTTACGCCACAGTACTCTCAGCCTGTAATTTTTCAGAGATTAAGGAAGTATAATTTTGTTGACAGACTGAACAAGCTGCAAGCATGAAGAAATGGCACTTATCGAAGATGACGCATTTAGCTAATTTATTATAACATTATAACAGAGAGGTAAAAAATGCAGAAAAAATCAATGGTAACAGAAAATACCTACATCGATGCCGTAACATCTTGAGGTATTGCTGTCAAGTAGTTGGAACTAAGTTGTGGGTGATGAGGCTACTGCATAGAAGAGGGTCAGAAAAGGTTAATCTATTTCCCTGAATGTCCAGCACAAGGACGGGTTGTGTCCCACAAGAGCCGGTCTGGTCCTGTGTGCAGGAGGCTGTTATTTCTTGACCTTATTCTTGCACATGACATGCATTTTAGGTACAGGGTAGCATTTCTACCCACTCTTCAAACACCATTTCTACTGATTTGCACTGTGGTTACATAGGAAATGGTGACCACGGTGCAGGGTGTTTCCTGCAGATTAATGGCTGGATGGGAGCTAATGGTCCATAAGTAAGGTTGAGGATATTAACTCCAAACAGTCAATAAATCCTTAGGACATGCCCTGACCTCTGTTGGTTATTGCTATTAAAAATGGAAAAAAATCCCATGCATTTTTTCTGCATGACACAGCCACCACTGGTATGTGTAGAATATATATTAGCAAATCTTTTGGCGCTCTCTCTGTACTGTAGTCATCATAATTTGCTGTTCTGAAGAAAAGATGTGTGCACGTGCTGAGAGGAGTGGGGGAAGGGAATCATTATTGCTTTGAAAGCCACAGTCAGAAATTAAGGCTCAGTTTTTCATTTTCTAAAATGTCTTTACTTCCCTGTAGCATCAGTTTCTTAATTCTTGCTGTTGTTTAAAACTTCAGGCTCTGGTACTCTGAGCTGTTTACTTTATTCCTTCCCCTGGGTAACTCCTTTTTATCTCAGCAGATTCACCAGAATATGACTGTATGGTGTTTGTGTGACATACGCCTGTGTGCAGAGGAGGAAATGAGAACAGAAATGCGTCATCAGCATTTGAAAAGGATGGTACAACGCTAATAACTCACAAGCAGCTCTGAATGTATATGGTAATGGACAAAGTGGGCAAAACTACACCTCTGCTAGAAGAGGACACTATAAAGGAGAAGAGCTTAAAAGGAAGGTAGCTATGTCTACTTATTTCTTAGCACTTCTACTGAGATCTTTGCTGTACAACCTTTTCTCCCCTGTGCATTTAATTGGAGTGTATGTTCCTCCCGTCAATCTGCTTTATGGACATTTTATTGACGTGCTTTTAAGAACCGCTCAGAAAGGACTTTGGCTTATGTGAGGGCTAATAAGATTTCAACACCCTGTGTCCTTGTCCCTCACAAGAGATTGCTGCGCAAACTATTCCAAGGAATTCTTTCAGAGGCAACACCATGCTGTTGTCCATAAATCCAAGGGCAGCAGATGGAAAAATTAAAATGATGAAGACACTAAGCAACACAAATTAATTAAACAAGGCAGAACATTTTAACAAACACTATCCTGCCACACAACTCACCAGTATTTAATAATGCTGTTGTATTTCCATCAGAGTCAGCAGTAGATGCAATGATCTTTGGATAAGGTCCTGCCTCCTGGCAGACTGTTGAGAAGGAGATGGAGGCATGACCAATGCCTCAAGTGACTCAGAGGATGATGAAGGCACTGTGTAGTCCAGCCTCAATTTAGGTACTGGTGATGCACATTGGAAAATATCTTCTCTTTAAAAGCTTTGGTAGCAACATTTCAGATTCAAGGCAAATGCTAGATCTATATTATTAGAGCAATTTTAGTTTCAGGGCCAGGAAGAGCTGTGAGATTTAACAGATCTGGTCCAGTCATTTATAGGTGGAACTAAACTGCAACACATGCCACTCTTTCTGTCCTTTTCATTAATCCTCTTCTCTGTTCTCTCACAACTATTCACAGCTGCTATGTTCACTGACAGCAAAGCTTGCTTTTTCGCATGCTGTTTCATGGACTTAGTCCATACATTCCCATGGACTTGTAAACCACAGGTTGAAGATTATTAATCTCTCCCTCTGTAGAGACCTTGCATAAGACAAGACCACCTCTGCTGCGCAATCCCTCATGGTTTCCTTAAACAATTGCTATCCTATGTGATCAAGCTCCCTTTGTGCAGAAGATGATGCACATCAGCCATGCCACTGTCTTGTTAATATCCATGCAATTCTTTTCCCCTCCATTGCAGAAGGCCACTGTTTTTGCCGTGCCTTGAACACACTGACCAGCAGTTCAAGCAATTCACCAGTCTGAGGAAGCTGTTGACTTCACTCGTCAAACCTTTGCAAAAAAAATCTTCTTGTTGTGGCCCTTTCTGCCACGATAACTCCATTAATGAGTTTCTCCAGGAAGGGTAGGAAAGCACCGGGAGATAACAGATATCCTATCTACTGCCAGTTATTGCTTTGAACCAGTTGCTTAGCCTGTACAGTATGTCAGGACCACTGATCTCACCACACCTGGGATGTTTTTGGGAGCCAACCTTGCTTACCTCCAGTGATTCCAAAGCAGTGTTTTGTGAACCCCAAAGTGCTTTATTAAGGCAGACCAAACAGCTCACAGCTGTCAAGTCTTCTCAGTTCCAGGCACTGAGCAGGGGCCTGTTCCTCAGACACACTCCTCTGCACTATGAATCTTTTAAGGAGAACTTGATTTCCCTGATCAGCCATCTATGGTGACTTGTGCAGCTTAGCAGCTCATCTTTCTTAGGCACTACGCACAGAATTGACTTTCCTCATTCTTTATTTAAGAATCTTTTTTTTCTTTCTGCATATTATATAGCACATGTGACTTCCTGAACAGACCAGCTCCTGGATCATCTTGCTCAGAGCCATCCACTCTTTGGACCTTTTTTTCCAGAGACTTCTGGCTGGTACTCTTAACTTTTTCCAGTACAATGCAATCCTCATCATCATCCTGCTTGTAAATGTCTGTATTTTTAATATTGTATTGTCTTTAGGGTGCCTTTTCCTGAGATCATCAGATGTTCAGCACTAATGATCTCGAGTCTGCCTGGTACTTCCTTTTTAATCCTTATTATTTTGAACACCTCTCTCAGCTTGAAAAACCTGAAGATAATTCTGCAATTTCAAAGTTCCTGGCAAATTGGTTTATTTCCACCTTAGCTGTTTGCTTGCATTTTCTGCAAAGTTTTTGAGTTTTTCCCATTCATAATGCATATGCCTTCACAGTGTCCCACTGCCTCTGCCTTTTCACAGGCCAGGCAGGATATCTTCTGATTTCAAGGGTACCTTAGCCACTTCCCTAGCATATTCAAGGTAGAACCTTTCAGGACTAATTTAATTGCCTGTAGATATCCCCCAGCACTTTGTTCTGGGCTAATGCCAAAAGCTTGTGGCTCACCATCTTCTCACAGTCCAGTTTTGTCATAGGTCTTTCTGGCATCTTCTATTAATATCTTGATTTGCCTTCACTGCTCATGCTGTTATGAAGCAACAAGAGATTCGCTGGAAGCTTTGTCACTGAGATAAACATGGGACATGTGAGCTTTCAGGGAAGAATCACTCTTGATACTGGCAATACCAGGTGGAATATTTTAGGTCAATTTTCTATGTAGCTTGAGCATTATAATGCACATGTAGATGCTGTAGTAGAAGCTTTTGAAGAGAAACAAATCATTCACTTACTAGTTTTTGGCTCCTGATCTGCACTTACTCCTGCAAGTTATCAGCATCTGGATAGTCCAGTCAGCACTCACTACAAACATTTCTCACAAACTGCTCTCTAGACCCTTGCCCTCATAACAGAGCCATTTGATCTCCTGAAGCATACAGACAATATGAATGAATTTCATATGGGTGAAGTACACAACAGACACAGAATAGCTAGCCTCTGAGCAGCTCTAGCACTTTTGGAAGGCCTCTAAAACCAGAATCTGTATGTGGCAGAGTTGTGGGGTTTAGAACACTCTGCTTATCAACTCCAAGCTTCACTACCTCATAACAAAAACATAAAAAACCCACAACTAAAACTTCAGGGAGAGATTATAAAATAAATAAAGATTTTTGCTCTGTATAATATTGCTCTGTGTAAACATTTTGCAGAAGCATCTAGTTCAGAATAGGCATGAGTTTTATGAAAAGTACAACAAAAAATCTAATCTTAACTTACGTACCCTATGATAAAAAAACATGTTGTGAATTAGAGGAGCACTGGGCAGAGAGACAAGCACAGAATCATATGGCAAACCAAATGCATTATTTACTATTTAGTAGAGCTTCTGTAATATAATTCTGTACATTGACTTATTTATGAAGTGCAGTAAGGAAGAAAATGAATTAGTGCATGAATAAAATAATGTTTTATATTCAGCTAATATGCTAGCTAACAAACATGAGCTGAAAAGATGCCATAATATTCTTAGCCACAACTTGGGAAATACTAACTTAAATATGTCAAAGGAAATGAAGGAAGGTGCATATAGTAACTGTGAAAGATGACACCCAGCTTCTGGTTTCTCAAGCCACCACTGAAGCTGTGCGTTATAGGCGACAGGAATGAGAGCTCCCCTTTGCATGAAACTCATCCTCCTCCCGAGCATTCATGGCAAATCATTCACACCATTGCCTGGCTTGGCACTGACAGAGATTTGAGTTGGCACCACCAACACTAAGCTACAATAATCCTTTAAAATAAAAATTGCCACCGGACAGCAGGAAGGTGACTCAGAAAGCAAGATCCTGTTCTCCACACTTGTCCGTGAGACCCTGCTGGCACTGTCAGCGGTGATGCTCATGAGCGCCAAGTCTAATGGTAGTTTCTCTGTCACAAAGCCTTTTGCAGTCTCACAGGAGGCAATGGAGAAAAGCTGAATAGTGGTATTGAAAAATACCCTCTCTCTTCTTTAAATCAGAGTCAGCGTGTCGGTATGGTATCCGTGACTCTCCCAGAGAGCAGCTCTCTGGCTTCCTGCTGTCTGGCATTGCATTTCCAAGTCTACAGCTGAAGGACCTAAGATTGCCTTGCACAGCTTACTGAAGTGCAATGTAATGCCCAAGGGCTCTACTTTTCTCTCTACTTTATCTCAGAAATGAAAATTAGTCCCTATTACTAAGGCTGCCGTCGTAAGTCTCTGGATCTCGCGGTTCTTCACATAAACTACAGTGATCTTTTTGGGCCTCCGCATGTCACTTCAAATCCAGTTAATGATGTTTTAAGTTAGTGTAAGTGTAGAGGGGAGTATTCTAGTTTGCTCAGCCTTAAGCAGAAGCAATCTTTAAAGTGATGACGCAAAGAAACCTGGAGTGTCACTGATAAGCATACAGCTAAATAATTTATTTTCTCTAGTATTCATTTCACATACTAAACCATAATAATTTTGCTCTCATATTTTGCATTTGCAATGTTTTAAGTTAGTAGCTTTCTTTCCTTTTTTAAAAGGTGACAACGGAAGTTTCGCTTGAGTAAACTGGAACTTAAAAACTGATCAGAGATGTGTTAAAGAAATTAAAATTTTTTGGGTGAGTGGAGAGAAGAGTGTCGCCGGTGGTTTATCAGGTTCAAAGAGTGGGTACATGGCATCAATGGTTCCAAACAGACACAGAGGAAAACTTGGAGCGCGAAGAACGTGCTGAGGCTCTCTGCTGTTCTGTGGCCTGAAAGGAACAGCCTCTATGGCTTGCTCTGCATTGGCTTAGTTCCCGCATTACCAGCAAAACAACTGCCTAGCAACCCGGCTTTTCCCACAACATTTCCTCGCACACATTGTGTGCCCAGAAAAAAGTATAGCACCTAATATTCTCTCTGGGTAATCCCTCTGTTTGAGAGCTATACTCAGCCCTCTGTACACATTGGAGCTGTAACTAGCAAGGCAATTGCTGTCATGACAGACAGCACAGGCAAAGTCAAACCAGTCCTATCTGTGCCGCAAGCTGTGCAGTAATACTGTGCGCCCTGAACAGGTTATCTGTGCATCAGACAGGCAGCAAACTTGCTGCTTCCCTCCACCATATTCCCCCTAACAAAGGCAGGAAGCCATGGCCATCAGCAAAAAGGTACAGATATCCTTCCTATTGAAAACCCTGTTTTGTGAACAGCGAGGGAGCTCTCTAGCACATACTTCACAACCGTCGGGAGAGTCCATCTGAAGGCATAAATAATTCAGGACCTTAAAAAAATGTGCTGGTTTGAACATGTGAAATTGCTTTTTCAGTTACTGCCTTTAAGGAACATTTACAGTCATTACAACATTTACTAATAGTTACATTTTCTTATCTGACGTCCCAGCTGCAGGAGCATCTCACAAGTGAGTATTTAAGCTACTTTCCTCACAGTTTCAGCACCAGTAAAAGAAAGAGTTGCCTTGACTCTTTTGCAGCCGTTTCTGAGCAACATGCTGAGAGGACTGCAGAATACCCGAATTTGCCCATATGTTATCTGGAAGCACAAGCCTTCTCATCCCTCCAAAAGATAGCACCATTTGAGAAGCACTGTAAATAAACTCTAACCTACATAATTAAGACAGCACTCTTAATCATACACACAGAAATTAAGGCAGCAACTTACTTGCCGTCTTCATAACTTCCTCAGGAACATTGTCTTTTCAAATGAGTGTAACAGGAAATTGTGGTAATTACGGGTAAGCTACACGTCTGCAGCTCAAACCACCCGCTGCAAAGTGCAAAGGCAGTCAGCACAGGATTGGTAAGCAAGAACTGACAGCCGCCTCCCCTTCTTCTTGTAGTTTGCATGTAAATCTTAAACAGACGCCATGTGGAGAGAAGTAACTTTAACAAAGATCTGCATGAAATATGTCTGCGAAAAGACTTTATTACTCACGATAGCTCCATGCTCGAATAGCTATACTTACCTCTGTGAAGTGCTCTGAGATATACAGATGAAAAGCATCCCAGGTGTGCTATCATTTATTACTGATTTTATCTGGAGATGGGGTACCTCTCTTTATTAAAGGCAATACTGACCTTTTGCTGCCTCCTGGTCATATAGGGACAAACTTGGACCTCTCTTGCCCCGTCTTTTGCTGCAGTGTGGTAGTGAGGGTACTGAGAAGAGATGTGCACACTCATGGGTTGAGTAGGTCCAAAGACAACTCTACGTGCCTTTGAATTCTTGGCTGAGGCAGAACTTAGTCCGCAGTGAATCAGGACCCTCCTCTCCTTCTCCTACCTTCTTCTTACAACAGGGTTGCATAGTAGGGCAGACAGCTAGCTGAAACCATGCCAGCATCCCACAGCCTTTAAGACAGGAACTACAATCTCTTTTTTGTTTCTGAATTAGCATCTGACAGATGCAGAAAGCTGCCGTTAATATCCAGCTCACAGAAATATGCATGTAAGACTATGAACACATGGAAAAGCTCTGATAATATCAGATACTGCAGGCAGTTTGGCATGTCTTTAATAACTGGATTGCCTCACCAAAGTTTATACTTTCAAATCTGCACTTTTGTCGAAGTCAGTGTAGCACCCACTGGGTGGTTAGATAAGGTAGAGACTAGCAGCAGAGCAATGAAATATTCATGTAAGTGGATGAAACGCTCTTAACTAAGTTGTAACTGCAAGAACAAATTCTGACTGCTCTGACATCTGAAAAATCTTGCAGGGGTGGTGTGGCAGGAAAAGACAGCAGAATTACAGAAAAGAACAGTTGTACACGGTTGCTGAAGGGCAGATGTAGCCTATAGAATCTGTGTTTCTGGGCACGAGTCAAGAAACTTGCAGAATGCCTTTAGGATCTCAGTCTGATTCTGCAGGGTTAGTGATTAGGAAAAAGTATTTGTTTGTAAACTGAGTCAGCTCCATGACACAGACTCCAGGAGGTCCTGCTTACGCAGCTACATGTCAGACTGAAAAATCACTGGAGATGCACATGTAAAAGGAAACATCTGTGCCAGCAACTAAAGCAAGTTAGCAATGCTCTCTTGCATAATGCAAGTAAAAGGATGTAGAGACTCCCTGAAGGAAAAATTTTACCTATCTTCAGTGAAATGCATCTGGTTTCTTTGCAGTTTTTCCATTAAACATACCCAGTCTTTCCTCACTGCCTCTGCACATCGTCTGAGCAGCAGTGTCTGGAAAAACATAGTTTAAACTTCTGTAGAATAACCCACCTGCACCAACGCCCCTGCCATGTGGGTTATTTGATACCCTAGGTAACTTTGCCATTTTTTGAAGAACCTACAAATGTAGACAAAAAGTAGCATCTTCCCCTTCCCCCACTTCTGCTGCCCCCACTATCATTTTATCAGCAGATAACTGCACCAGATGATTTGACAAGAATGGTGGATATTACTGGCTGACTGAAGTGAAAAGGCTGTCCCCTTGACAGGTCAGACATCTCTGCAACTGATCCACAGCTAAAGGCCCTTTTGCCCTTGAGCGTCATCTATTTCCTCTCTGGGTTCCTCTTATTGCCTTAACCCTCTTACTGTTTCCTTTTCAAGTGACTCTTCACTTTCTAGCTTCTTAACTCCTCTCTTACTCCTAGAATCATAGCGTCATAGAATGGTTTAAGTTGGAAGGGACCTTTAAAGGCCATCTAGTCCAACCCCCTTGCAATAAGCAGGGACATCTTCAACTAGATCAGGTTGCTCAGAGCCCAGTCCAACCTGACCTTGAATGTTTTCAGGGACATGCATATTTCTGTGAGCTGGATATTAATGGCAGCTTTCTGCATCTGTCAGATCTAGTCTAAATCTACCCTCTTTCAGTTTAAAACCATTACTGCTTGTGCTATTGCAGCAGGCCCTACCAAAATGTTTGTCCCCATGCCTTCCTCTTACTAAAAAGATTTCTAATAAGTAATGATATAAATGAAAACAAAATTAAAGGCCTTTTTACATCTTGATTGTTTCCCTTTCTCTCCCTCGTCTGCCCTTCAGTCTGGACTGTATAACACAACACTTCATGATTGCTCTCTCTCCCTTCCCTCCTTGCCCCGCCAACTTTTACAGGTATAGCCACCATTTCTCCTTCTTCAGTTTAACATTGCTAACTCCTCTGTGGAACTCCATCCATCTGTCTGGCCCTGTCTCCCTTAGTCCATCACTCTGGCCAAGAATCAGCAATTATCTTGAGCCGTACTGCACGTATGTAACTGAATAGCAGTATGAGAGGGAGAAGAGGACCCAGCTCTTACATGCTAGAGACCAGCTTCACAAAAGGATGTGCATGTTGCAACACCTGGCTCTTAAGTGACTGGCTTTTTATTTAACTTCAGAGCCCTAATGTTGTGTGAAACCCACAACAGCTAAAGCACAGAGGCACCTGAACGGTTACTAGCAAGGAATGCTTTCAGCCCAAGCTCTGTGAGGGGCTCAAACACAGGTTCTGGAGGTTGTTTGCTGACTAGCTGCCAGCAAAATCCCTTTGAGATGTTGGGTGTTATGCACCTAGCTCTTCACTGCAGGCAAGCACTTCCATCCTCTCTGTACTCACTCACAGACATGAACTCTGTCCTGAAACTAGGCACATGTACCAGTGCTTCTTCACACACATTGTTGCAGTTGCTACCATCAGAAGACCTCCAATTCTTAATAAACCAGTGCTCAGACCAGTATATGGAAGGTCTAAATTCAATTTTTAACTCCTTACAGAGCATTGCAAACCTATGTTTTCCTATTTAGATGCGCTGTCAGATTATGGAACAAGATATTGCTGGCCTTAAATGCATATTAAAATTTTCATTTGACTGAGAGCAAGTCATATACCAAGAACTTCCTGGAAGCAGTTCAGTTCAGAGGGAAGAGATGCCAACACAGCCTCAGAGGAGCTACCAGCTTTGGCCTCAGTATGCAACAGGGTTGATTCCTTGTGTTGAAAGTATTGCTCTTTGCATTGAATATTTACATATTTACCCTGAATCTCTCCTTGACCTTGAGGTTTAAACATTCTCCTAGGTTTGAGGAAACTCATTTATTGGTAGGATATTTAATGTTAAGTAATTACAAGAGTGGAAGGAAGAACCTTCTTCTTTCCCTCCCCCAACCTAGACAAGTGATCTAGTCATGAAGTTATTGTCTTTCTCTAATTACTTCATAAATCTGTTCCATTGTGCAACAGAAAAGATTAAAGCTGCCTCATCCTACAGCATTATGTAGCTAATTTAAGCATCCATAATAAAGGTGAGTTCAAAAACTCATGAACAGAAGATGGACTTGAACTTACACAGGTTTTGAACTACCGTTTAATGGGGAAAATGTCTTGTACATTGAACCAGAATAATTGAATACCAAATGCACCTAGCCTTACCAATGAGCTCAGAAGATATTTGCTTAAAATAAAGATCTCAATGTAGCTTAGCTACGTACAGTAGGTAGCAACAGACTGTACACAAAACATACACTTAACTCCTGAGGGAACTTCACTGCTGGAAAGTTGGCACACAGAAATTCCCATTTGTGTTGTGCAGAAGTACTGCAGGGGTTTTGAAGAGATGAATTTTTAACTTAGATGCCCAAGTCTTTGTTTTTCTGATGCAATACTCAAGACTAAATGAAACACTGAAGTATTTTTCCTTGCTAGAAGATATATTTCCTCATGAGATTAATGGGGTTTACCCACTGCCATTTTCTCTTGGGATCCAGGCAAATGTTCAGATACATATTGGTAAGATAAAGATTGATCTTGCTACCACTGATTGCATTTGGGTAATGTTAGGCCACTACATGCCAATCAGCGAATCCCTCCACTACATTTATGCAACTATTTTCACTTGGTGAGACACCTTGCTGTCCTCACCCAAAGATAACTGCAAATACAGCCATTTTCTCTTTGAAATAATTTTTAACAGTTCTCAGAATGATCAGATCTGCTAAACCAGATCTGTAATTTAGGTCTATAATTCACGTCTGAAAATGAAGACTGTAGAGGTTCACCGGGTGGAGAGACAAATACCTGTGGGTTAAATAATCACTCTAAACAGCCTGTTGTGATACACACTGCCTGAAACAAAGCCAAACCATAGTAATTCATATTAAAATTGTGCTGACAGTAGCATCTATAGTAAACAGATGCTTATGCAAGTTTATTTTTTTAATGAATAAAGAATTATTTGGGAGTTCAGCCTTTTTGTTATGCAAAGATCTTTCTTCACATTAGCTATTCTCATTAATGGACACATTCCTGAGCCACATTTTTAAAATATAGTTATTGCTTCTTACTTTGTTTGTTTAATTCAAACTATGTGGTTTCTCTTTGTGGGATGAGACAAGGATATGTTTAAAACTAAGCATGGCATCAAATTCTCCTCTTTTTTAAAAAGGGAAGCATTTTCATTTCAAAGTGCCATTTTTAAGGAAGAACCTCTGAAGAATATCTGAATCATAGAAACGTTTCAAGGCTGCTCCTCTTCCACTCCTTGTAAAGATTTGTTCCCCACAGTATATTTGCTAGTTCTTTGCAAACTATATGTCTGAAATCGATACTAGACACTTCCTTTTCAGATTCAAAATTGATTTTAGCCAGTTAAAAGACAACATCCAAACAATTCCTTGTCATCTTTTCAGAAAATTTATTAACACAGCTGGAAATAATCACTCATTCAGCAGGAATACCCACAGTGCATCTTAGAGAAAAAAAAAAAAGGAAACCAGAAAGACTATTCCTGACCCACGAGATTGATTCAGACCATTGTAAAGGAATGGTTAGCAATCTAAGGTGAGTTTTAGAAATGTGACCATACTGACATTGTGCTGCGAAAATGTGTACAATACAAATAAAATAAATCCCATTTCTTTTATTTACGTCAGCAAGAACACAAAATATGGAATCCCTGTCAGACTGCTAAATTTCCATCTTTTCCAGCTGTGGTCTCACATGGCTGCAACTCCTCTTAGCATTCAGGGCAATTAACTACAGAATACATTTCTTTTATTTCACTTTGCCAGTTCCATATCTGTTTATCTTGACCTTATGCAGCCTATGCACAAGTTCAAAATCCATTGATTTAAAACGTGTCATTACACAGAAAGTGGACAGGAAGGATCACACTTTTGTGGTTTGCTCCTTGCAGACTTTCTGTTAAGCTCTCTGTTTTCACTGACAACACAAGTTTCTGTGTTTTTCTAAATTCCTTGAGATCTGTGGAGACAGCATGAGAGAGAAGGAACCACCAATCCTCCTCCACATTGTGTATGATGAAAAAATTCTTAATTTGGTCCTATTCACTTGCAATTTACAGAAACCAGTGCAAGTCATGGCATTCCCCAGGTTTTTTTTGAGTATAACTTCACTTGAAAGACATCTTTTGTTGGTTATGGGTAATTTGTAAAAACACATTGAAAATTCAGGTACCAAATTGATTTTACAAGTTTGGCAGCCCAACCTTGTGTTTCTTCCTATGTGTAAACCTAGAATATCTGATTCAGTAGAAGGAATTCCCTTTTAGTGGGAGGCAAACATAGAACCTTAAAATGTAGAGTAATGATTCAGAGAAGACATGCATTTTCAGCAGCACTCTTTTATTTGTATAAGTGAATTCTTTTATGGCTGGGTCTCCTTAAGGACTTCTGAAATGGTATTGCATTGATAGAGTAAATGTAACATCAGGCACTGACATCAAATTTGTTTCATCATGCATATCTACTCTAGTTAATGACAAAATGTTACCTGTAGACTTATCTAGGTGCTGGAATTCTTTTACAGTGCAGGATACCCCATGAAAATATACACAGAATCTATTATCATATATACAAAAACTTCTTTCTAGGAAATGCAGAATTTAATGTGAAATGTGAATTTAATGTGAAAAGCTTAGCCTCTGGTTAAATCATCTCTCAACCTTCTTCTTTTGTCAGAACTTAGGTCACAGAAGAGATATAGTGAAAATGTTTACAGGCATAGAGAATCTGAACACCAAGATTTATTTCAAACCTTAAAAATTACATTTTGTATTTCTAAATCTAGGCATATTCTATATATCTCTCTTCTATTTAAGGGTTACATGGTCTTTGCAGAATCAGAGCTTCAGACACCTTTTTGTCAGTTAACAGTATCAGATACAATTTCCTGCCTTAAATCATACACTTACAAACTATGATGTTTCTCTTGTTATCTTTTATCCCAGTTTCTCAGTCACATTCTTTTAATTACCATTTCCTGAGATTCTACTTAGCATTGGACAATACTGCTTCAGAACTAAGGTATTTTGAGTACTAACAAGTGATCACACCAAGGATTTAAAGCACAGATCACCGGAATTTTGGCATTAATAGCCTGCCTCCCTCATCCACTAACTCTCAGCAACAGTAATTTCTGATTTTTAAAGACACACTTTGCATTTCAAACTCATTAAAATATGCTTTCAATGAAGTGAAAGTCATTAATTAAAGCGACAAAAGGTTTTAGTAATAATAGCCAACACAAAATGACTGCATAAATTGCTATCCATATGCACGATCCTGCAATGACAACGATGAAGCAATTAACTTAAAAAGCAATCTTGCTGCAGACTGAAGCAGTTTATCTCTGCCAACACCTCAGTATATGGTATGCCAGTATTGTCCACTGTGTTATTTTTGCATAAGTAAGAGACTGACTTTTGAAATAATGATTTCCCTGGTATCAGTATGAATGAATATAGAAACATGTATCTAGGCCAACTCATTTTGGGCCTGCCAGTTGATTTTTCAAGGTAGAAGTAATTCAGAAAGAAAGAAACACAGAGTGCTGTGACATCCACCAGCAACTCCTATCACTAACACTTTGCTGTAGGGTCTTTTTGCAACTGCTGGGAAAGGATTCATGTTGGGAGTGCATGAACAGGTATCATGGTGAGAGTCTGTTATAGACCACTCAACCAGGAGGAAGAGGCAAACGAAATATTCTATAAGCAGCTGGGAGAAGTCTCACAATCGCTAGCCCTTGTTCTTGGGGGGGACTTCAACTTGCCAAATGTCTGCTGGAAATACAATACAGCAGAGGGGAAACAGTCCAGGAGGTTCCTGGAGTGTGTGGAGGATAACTTCCTGACACAGCTGGTGAGTGAGCCAACTACGGAAGGCACCCTGCTGGACCTGTTGTTTGCGAATAGAGGACTTGTGGGTGATGTGATGGTTCGAGGCTTTCTTGGGCACAGCGATCATGAAATGATAAGAGTTTTCAGTTCTTGGAGAAGTAAGGAGAGGGGTCAGCAGAACTGCTAGCTTGGACTTCCGGAGGGCAGAGTTTGGCCTGCTTAGGAGACTGGTTGGCAGAGTCCCTTGGGAGGCAGTCCTGAAGGGCACAGAAGTCCAGGAAGGCTGGACATTCTTCAAGAAGGAAATCTTGAAGGTGCAGGAGCAGGCCACCCCCATGTGCCGAAAGATGGGCAGGAAAGAAGACTGGCCTGGCTGAACAGAGAACTTTGGCTGGAACTCAGGAAAAAAAGGAGAGTTTATGGCCTTTGGAAGAAGGGGCAGGCAACTCAGGGGGACTACAAAGATGTTGTTAGGCTATGTAGGGAAAAAATTAGAAAGGCCAAAGCCCAACTCGAACTTAATCTGGCTACTGCCATTAAAGACAATTAAAAACGTTTCTATAGATACATTAACAGCAAAAAGAGGGCTAAGGAGAATCTCCATCTTTTATTGGATGCGGGGAGAAACATAGTGACAAAGGATGAGGAAAAGGCTGAGGTACTTAATGCCTTCTTTTCCTCAGTCTTTAGTAGTAAGACCAGTTGTTCTCTGGGTACCGAGCCCCCTGAGCTGGAAGACAGGGACCAGGAGCAGGCTGCCCAGCAAACTGGTTGAATCACCGTCCCTGGAGGTATTTAAAAGACGTGTAGATGTGGTGGTTAGGGACATGGTTTAGTGGTGGACTTGGCAGTGCTGGGTCAACGGTTGGACTTGATGATCTTAAAGGTTTTTTCCAACCAAAATGATTCTATGATTCTAACTTCCTCTTGTCTCAGAGTCAATGTATTTTTTTACCAACTGTAAGATATTGATCGAGCGAATAAACAGAGAATTACAATAACTGACTGTTTAAGTTAAAGTGTTATTCCCAACCTTTTATTTATGGAGAATTCACTGTGTGAAGTAAAATCAATTGCTTAGCAATGGTCCATGAAAAGAAAATAGAAACTGCAGGCTATGGAAACAGTAAGAAATGTGCATGTGCAACTGCTAGAGACCAGGCACTCTGCCTGAGGGCAACAGAGTCCTCAAAGTCTAATTATAGATATAAAGAAAGACAGGAAAATTAACTACTTTCTGCATACTTGGCATTAATTGGACATTTACTTTTGTGTTTTGGTAGTCAGATTTCTTCAATATAGTCACTTGGCATTTCCAAATAGACCCATTTCTATGTTATGTATTAGGCCAAGGAAAGCCACCAAACTAAAATGCAAATAACTTCTAAAGAAGGTCACACCATGATGAACTCCTTTCATCATCTGGGTTAATAGCCAGAGGATAAAAAGCCCATACAGCTGTAAAAGCCATACTTACTGCTTAATGAATCAAATGAGTCTGAAGACCTTATCTGTAAACAATTTTACTAGCAGTATTACAAGTAAAATAGTGGCATGTGGGAATTCTTGTTCCACACTGACAAACATTTGGTCAGAAAAGATTTGTGAAACAACTTACCAGAGATGATTTAGCAGGGCAGTGATAAAAACAAATGTGACAGGAATCAAGTCCACTGGTCCTTTTCCTTATCTGTTTCCTAGAGCATGTGAACAGAAAGATTTATTACCAAAGATATTTGCTTGTAGAGCAATTATTATAACTTCAGGAATTGGTGAATAAATGTTTACAACTCCCTCTTAAATGATATCTTTATATTTCTATAGTCTTTATTCCCTTTTAGACCTCCATGGAACAACTGATAAATTTTTAAAAACTGACAAAACTCATGAATTACATATATTGTAATATAGACACAGTAATAGATAGATAAATATTAATGCTTCCAAATGTTCTGAGAAGGTAAGCTGCAATAACGTATTTAGTACTGATACAACACTCAACAAGTATGCACATTATTAAAATGACAAACATTGCTGAGTCTTTTAGAAAACCTATCAGCTGCTTAAAATGTACCAACTCTGTGCTACAGAAAACAGTTAAATCTGTATGATACAAAATGAAAAAGAAAATTATCTCCAGAGGCTCTGGTAGCAATTGCCCGGTTCAGCTCTCGTGGTCTTTGTTGTCACTCTCTAGTGTGAAAGGGCTCTGCAGTGCACCACTGCTCACTGTCCTGGGGATTTCAGGGTAGGAGGCTGCTGGGGCAGCCACAGAACTCCCCTCATGTGTATATGAGAAGCACATTAAGCCTGCTGGGAGCAGAGGCATACTTTAGGTCTGAATTTAGCTTCTGCTGTCAATTGGAGTGATAGGTGGGGTAGCAGAGTGACTTTAACTTCAGCATTGTAAGCAGAAGCTTGCTTGCAATCACGCATTGCCTAAACAGAAAAGCAGAGAGGGAGAGAGGAAGAGAGAGAAAAGAAGGAAGGAAGGAGACATGCATCAAAGAAAACGGGTCATCATAACCCACATCTTTGAAAGCAGAAAACACTAGAGCCAGACCAGAAAGCAACCCAAAAGATACACCAGCAGCCAAATGCTCTGCTTGTAAAAAGAGTGAAAATATCCATTTTGAGCTTGTGTGTCTGGGTCTTGCAGCTGCTGGGCTGGCGGGACTACCTGCTGTGCCAGACCCAGCAGTGGTTTTGAAACAGCCTCCTTCATACTTTTGCAGCTCAAGGTCTATGTTTCGTTTCCACTTAAATATTAAGAAGTGAGGGATTTCACTGAAACTATTGCAACTATTTACAGGCATGAGGATAGAGGGATTTACTGTGAACAGTCTGGAAAGACCAAAACAACATTTGTTTTGTTTAATTTAAAAAGCTGTTAATTTTCTCAGTTCCAAGAAAATTAAAGTGATGGCAAGAAATGTGATTGTGCAGATTGCCTGAACTGGTGTTAATTACTTTTTAATCACTGAAAATTAAATTAGCTTTGAAATATACATTATTTATTTCTTGTCTGGATTATCCAAAGACAATGTAACAAGCTAACAGACAGTGAATTATAATTATAAGAATATATAATAATATCAATTTTAGAGATGATAAGAAGGATATGCTGGCTAATCAAGATAGAATTTGTCCAATTTACAGCATGGTTTATTTAACCAAAACAATAAAATAGAAAATGATATCGAATACTATCTTTCATCCTAACTTATTTTGTTTATTGCTTTTCATTGTTAACTACTTTGGAGGGGCTGTTTACATGTTTACAACCATTGTGAAGATTTGCTTTCCTGCCAGTTTTACAATCTCATGGACCGTCTTTGGTCATGACCATCAGGAAACAGACGTCCTTAGGTTTCTGGGTACTGATGACGGAAGCTTAGGAAGCTTCAGGTAGCATAGCTTACGTGGATCCATTCTGCTCCATGGTCATAGATCTGGATCCATTTTAATTAACAAAATAGCTCTCTTTTTAATGGCATTAAATTTATTGCATTTTGAGGGAGATCAACAGCAGCCTGCATCTGCTTCCACAAAAGTCCGCGTCAGTATTAATATCAGGTACAGGAAACAGACTGGTCAGACCTAAGTAATTCCTAAACCGTTCATCATAGTACAGTCAAACAAAGCTCAGAACAAATGAGACTGTCAGAAGATTCAGTTTTCAATGCTTTATGTTCTTCCTCAGAGACAGAGAAAATGGAAAGAGAAGAAAGGTGCTGTAACTGCTCCCAAGAACAGTGCCCTCTGACATTGCCTTTCATCCAGGCCAAACAAAAAGTCAACCTTACACTGCCTTACAACACACAAACATTCTGTACCATGTACTTTTTGTGAAGTTTCCCTGCCCTTTCATAATTTGGGTTATAATAAAAACATCAATCATCCACAACGGAGTTAAACTTCCAAAGGTTAGGAACATATTCTGATAAATTATGGACGTTTACTAGAGCTTTATTCACACTGCTAGGGCCATCTGAGGTGTTGAAATGAGTCTACTCCTTTGAATTGGAAGTTTGGCATTGCTCTGTCAGCTGCTTTACCATTATTTTTAATGGTGCTGGTGTCTAGTTAAACTGAAATAGTTTGACCCATTTGGTGTCAAAAATAATGGATTCTTCCTTAGAAGTCCTGCTGTGAGGTACATAACTGTTATTTTCAATTTTTATGCAAGCCTGAAAGCCTAGAGGTTCAAGAACTCTCTCCTTCCATCTTCCAGTGGAGAAAGGAGTCCAGCCGACTTGCACAAGCAACATACCTATAACTCAGGACGGAGGGCTCAACTCTTTCCCCAACACCTGGTGTTTGGGAGTACCAAGCCTGTAAGTATCATCCACACATACCTCCTCCTGGCCACTTTCTGCAGAAATTCCCTGGGACCTTCCTCTTTTACAACCAGGGTAATGGAGCTGAACACAGAGAGAGGTGCCAAAAGATAGCAAGTTAAGAAACAATGTCCTTGTTTCTTAACGATGCTGGTACTTCTGAGGGTGTAAGTACCACCAATTAGAGGTTCCAAGGATGATATTGAGTAGTCCCAGAATAAAATTGATGATGATGCAGCTGGGGGCATTTGTTAATTTCAATTTACTATTTCAAACCCAGCCTTTCTGCTGCTGAAAACCCCTAGCAAAATAAATCATCCCTATAATTGGCAAAAACATGCTTTCAAGAAGCAACCATTTGCAACAAGATACACAAAAAGCTGATGGAAATGCTGAGTCCCTCTATCCTTTTCAGAAAAGTTTTTTTATATGTGAATTAAACTGACTTTCTACCCTACAGATATTTAAAAAATATTTATTTATTTGTGCTTACCCTTCCCTATTCAGTCTGTACAATTTATTGTACAATTTCAGATGAGGACTGAATTATACATCAACCTAAATTCTGCAGCAAGTAAAAATCTGTATGTAAAAAAGATCAGTCAGAGAATCTGAAAGCTGATCTCCTTGGTGAACCTGGTATCAGCTGGCAGTCATCAAGAAAGATAGTGCTAGAGATCCTATTTTATACCTGGATCTGAGGTTAAAGTAACAGTAAATACTTGGTGGTCTTCCATGGCAAGTTTGGGATGTTTGGGATGTTTTCTTCCTATGAAGTGCTATCATGATATGCCTACCAATTCCCTCCTGAACTCTTGGAGAATGCCTCCACAAACTTCCCTCTCTGTAAAGCAGGACTAGAGGGATTAAAAAAGGACTCATCTAGATTTCTCTAGATTACTTCTTATTCCTCAATATATCAGCAATGTCACACAAGCCATGATTCAAAGTGCTTTGGCAACAGCTGACAAATCTAGGTGGATACTCTGCAAAGACTTCGGTAGTGTCTGGACAATATGCATAAGAGGAAGAAAAGAGGGAAGGGGAAAGCAAACTTCTTCCCTCCCACCACCAACCAAATATCATTGCTGATCACCCTTAAGACCTGAAGAAAAATCTGCAGTGAACTGGGTATTTTGTGGAATGGGACTTGATCTACAATGGGAAGATATGTCCATTGTCTTCTGGAGTACCAAAATGCCAGAGGTACTGTATGTGATGGACTAAAGCACTAATCTACTCTGACAAATCCCTCTGCAATCACTGCAAAGCCCAACAGAGGCTGGATGAATATCTTGGAATTCTAGAAATTTTCTGGTCAATATTGCTTTAACAAATTCCAATTTAACAAAATACAAAGCCTTCTGAATGCCTCATTAAAGGGTACAAGTGAATTGTCAGAAAAGATGAATAGGAAACACTGCTATATAAGGGATACAATATTGAACTAAGTCCAGCATTAAACTGCATGTGACAAAAACCAATAAATTCCTACAAACAGACACGAAGTAGAAAAGAAACGCTATTTTTTTCTTTTTAAAAAGCTTCTAACTACTGACCTTGAGCTTCACTGAAGATAAGTGAAAGACAAGAGAAGAAACTTCCTTTAAACAAATATAAAAGTGATTTGCAATCCATTTGTTGACAGCCCCGTAACACTGTCTGGCAAACAGCTACCAATCTGGGTAAGAAATCTGTTCGATTAGAGTGGCAAGATGGCTACAGATGGAAGTGGCTGTGCGGAGGAGCCCAGCCAGCCAGTGACAGGGTTGCTTTCCTCAGGAGCTCCAAAGTCAGAAACAAAATGACAGAGCCAAAATTTTTTTTTGCATCAAAGCATGTCAGGATTTTCAGCCATCTGTGCACCACTATTCTCTTGAGAGACAGTAACCTTTGACACGCCGGCTTTTGCTAAAAGAAGAGGAGTGTCTAATTGGATTCCTAATCCCTTAATACTAATCTTTTCACTGAAGTGACAGCAAGTGTGACCCGTCATCTTTTCTGCCCCTGCTGCTTTATGTGGCTGTGTGAAACAGGAGCATGGAGTTGGTTGCCGCTGCTCACACTTCACTGGAGTGATCTCCAAAAGGCTCCGTGCAACCTGCACTAATGAGCTGAGAGATGCAGAAACCTCAGGCCGAATTCAGCCCTATAGGGACAGGGTTTACTTGTAGGTAAGCCCATCACCTGGTACTTTGGAAGGAGTCACACGTATTTACATGGGAGCTGAATTTGACGTACAGTTTTAAAGTTCCTTTACAAGTACTATTTATTGCAGACCACAAAAATTAAAAGTGGTTAATTTTTTTCCTGTGTAAGGATGAGCAGGTTTTATAAATGAGTCTGTATAAACAGACTTTGTTCCTTAGATAAAAAGATGCGAGTGATGCAAAGTGTATTGCAACTTTAATCCTTTAATGACTCAGCCACATATTGGTAATTACATTATGAAGTTGCATTTTTTTCCTCCTGTTCAATTTAGTGGAACAGAGCAAAAGGGTTACATTGGAAGCATCCATGAGCCCAGATTATTTAACAGAAGTGCTGTAAGTAATCTGAACCCACAAAAATTGCTCCCATTCTGCTCTTTAATTCTGTCCTCCAACCCATCAGCCAAGCACAATCCAGTGTCAGCTATCATCCTAAACGTAGAAAAAAAGTGTTGGAGAGGAGAAAAGATGCTATAATAGCACAAGATCTACAGGTAAACTGAACTCTTTTAATAACCCATACATTTTTATGAGAGAACTCCCAGATGGGTCTCACTGAAACATGCGTGTTGTAGCAAAACTTTCCAGCATTTGGTTTGAATTTCTTAGGGTGTATGGATTTAAGAATGGACTTTTAAGAAGACGTATCACTAACAACTGCCACATTTGGGGAGCTCGCAGTCTGAAAATACCTCTGTGTAGATGATTTCTGCACTGGCATGCCTGAAGCAAGTAAGAAAGTATGAAGAAATGAAGGGAGAATGTGAACAAAAGAGAAAGAAAGGAGAAGAGGGGACTCAAGCCACCACAGAAACCATTCACCAGTGATGCAAATTACTGCTGCTGTTCAGATCTGTTGGTGGGAGGTGTGGCAGAAGCACTGGCTATTGGTCTTGGAGCATGGCTAGATGAGCCTGTATTTAACATGTCAGCAGCTGTCTGCGTTCTGTCTCCACTGAGGTTTCTGGCTGTGGTGATGCCCTGAGTTCTAACAGGTGACAGCAGCTACGCAGAAATATCTAACAAGGACAAGAATTGAGGTTATAGAGGCAAGCCTGCAATAAGATGATGACAGCAGCAAGGCTAACTGGATGGAATCAGACTACAGAGAAAAGTTTGGTTTCCTGTCTTGAAGCAAAAATAGTAACTTCTACACCACCAGCCCCCACTTTGATCTTTTTGTAAGCCTCAAACTACAGCCCCTGCAGTAGTTTAAGAGATTCCCTGGTAGAAAGACAGAAACTAGGTATCCTTATCACAAGCCAGGTGCCACCTGCACACCCATGAACAAGTATTTTATGACTTGTAGAAATGACACACGCCCCAAGGCTGAACTCACTGACCTGGAAGAGCAGAGACAGTGGCACTAGAGACACTCAGGAATGCTGCAGCCCAGGCCTACCTCCGGACTGAATTCCCTGAGCATCCACACGAGCAAGTTAGGTCTCACTATCACAAGAGACTGAGGCAGGACACGCTCTCTGAGCCAAGCCCAGGCTCACAATAGGAATAAAGGATGTGTCCTGCCAGTCTAGAAGTAGCTGCAACATTCTGTGACTTTGGCAAGCTACATCATGCTGGCTTTCCTTCTTAAAAATACATAGTAATGCTAAGAAGGGAAGACTCAGTTCATCTGGTACGGAGCTCCTGGTGAGAACAGGAAGAGAGCCCATGGTCATTATGCATCTGGACAGTAAACCCTTTCTGCCCCAATCTGTAAGCTAGTTTTGAAGGTTTAGTGGGTCGGTTTTGTTATCTGGGGAAACTAGCGCTGTGTTTGTACTCCAAGTTTGAGTTGCATGGCCATGATAGAGCTGGTTTTAAACTAGATACTTGCATGCTGTTAGCAGGAGAGCCGTAGGAGTACAGAAATGTGTGTTGCAACATCTACCTGAGAAGCTCAGTAAGTTGTCAAGCTGCTAGTTTTAAGATGTCTTTGGTATGCTACATTAACTGTAATAACAATGTATTTTGTCACAGTCCTGCTTATTTACCTTTTGACAGTATCCTGCTTATTTACACAGAACATAAAAAGTCCTGTTGCCCTTTACACAGCAGGAATCAGAGTAATATTAGACATTTTCATCAGCCAGCATTGGACAGCATAGCCCAGCACATGTTTAAACTTTGCTACATGCCTGGGGTATACAGTTACTGAAAAGAGCTTGATTGCTTCTTATGTTTGTCTCTTATGCCCACCAGCCTCAGTTATGATTTAGCTATTTCCCCAGCTGAACGATGCTAATGACTTTGAAAGGCAGTTAAGTGGAAGATAATTTTCAATTAGGAGGTAAAAATCTTAAGGTAAGCTGTGGTAGGGCATATCTTTTTTTAGTCTGAACTACTCATACAAATTACTATCTATATCTGTTCAGTGTACAGCGAAGATGAAAGAACCCCCTACACACACACAATTTCTAGCCGCCCTCTACCAAAAAGCAATTATCTCCCACACCTTCCCAGGGCGTTAGTATAGAGCTGAGCTGAGGGAAAGAAACATGAAAGTGCATCCCTCCATAATGCCTTGCTGTCATTCCTGGGACGGTAAGCTCCTGTATGGGCTTCCAGCTCTAAATGCATGAGAGGGTAGCAAAATGAGTGCAAGTTATTACACATAATGGGTACAGTTTCATGTGATCATCGCTGAAAGAGTTGTTAGAAGTGATGATTAGAGGTGTAACAAAAGTCAGTTTATTTCTCTTGTTGCATTGCACAAGAGAAAGGGGGTGGCATGTGAAACAGAAACGAATTCAGAAGTGATAAAATAAATCAAAAGGCTAAGCAACTAAAGAATATTTAGTTGTTAAAGCAGACAAGTATTGGTTTCGATATCTGTTTTTCTTGTAGATGGCTGATTCCAATCCAATTGCTAAAAACGTGACCTGAAATCTTGCTTCAACAATCCTTTTTTTATTTTATCATTAAACTTATCTTGTGCTATGATAGACATACTGGAGTTAAAAGGGTAAACCGTTAGCTTTGCAATAATAGCATTCCACATCATGTGGAATACCCCGAGATATAATTACAAGCCCCACATGAGAAACGCTTTCTCAGAAGCTGGTGCAGGCCAGCGAGAGTGTTAATTAAATCCAGTACAAGGTTTTAGGACCAGAAATTCCATTTGACAGGCACAAAACATTGCCACTCTCCCAAGAGAGCAAACTGCTGAAATGCACTGTGCAGTTCCAGGCAGACCTTAAATCACAACAACATCATAACAATTTTAGGATAATACCTCAGTGTCCTCACACTTTAGAACACAGTCCAGCCTCTAATTCTGAAGATGAAGGGAACTTCCAGAGGTTCATTACAGGGAACTACTGGAGACAGCCCAGCGGAGGGCTATGAGGATGATTATGGGACTGGAGCATCTCTCATATGAGGAAAGGCTGACAGAGCTGGGTCTGTTTAGCCTGGAAAAGAGAAGACTAAGAGGGGATCTCATCAATATTTATAAATATCTAAAGCTCCGTCAGCCTTTCCTCATATAAGAGATGCTCCAATCCCCTCATCATCCTTGTAGCCCTCCGCTGGGCTCTCTCCAGTAGTTCCCTGTCTTTCTTGAACTGGGGAGCCCAGAACTGGACACAGGACTCCAGATGTGGTCTCACATGTGGCAGAGTAGAGGGGGAGGATAACCTCCCTTGACCCGCTAGCCACACTCTTCTTAATGCACTCCAGGGTACCATTGGCCTTCTTGGCCACAAGGGCACATTGCTGGCTCATGGAGAGCTTGTTGTCCACCAGGACTCCCAGGTGCTTCTCTGCAGTGCTGCCTCCCAGCAGCAGGTCAACCCCTAACCTGTGCTGGTGCTTGAGGTTATTCCTCCCTAGGTGCAGGACCCTACACTTGCCTTTGTTGAATTTTATTTGGTTCCTCTCCACCCAAAACAGATGAAGAGACATATCTGAAATTCCACCCATGCTGGAGAGAAGCCTGTGCCGCACTGCAGGAAGTAACTCCGTGAAGGACTCCATGGAGAAAAACCTTCAGTATACTGAAGAGGGCAAATTCAGAGAGATGTTCCTCTTCCTTTTCCTCCTCTCAGATAAATGAGTTGCAGGGATTGTAGGAGAAAGACTGTATTTGCATGAAGGATTCTGTGTCCTGGCCCAAGGAGTAAGTAACAGGAGCTCCAAAAAAAGCATATTCTTAGAAACCACGTCATCTGAACAGATGCAGTGCTGTTAAAGTTCACTGGATAAACTAGGTTTTATTTTCTACAGCATCTCTTTAAATACAGTAACAAGAAGTCAGCAGGTTCATGGGTACATACCCACTGGAATGTTTCGCTGTACATTAATAACTCCACAGCGCTAGGTTCCAGCTACGTGGGCCAAAACAAACATAAAACAGTTTTTGGTTTTAATCCTGCACATAACCTCTGGGAATTACGTTGAAACTTCCTGTTTTCACTGCTACCTACCATGCATTTCACAGCCTACAAATGTGAGCCAGTGACGAGCTTTCAGAGAATCATACTTGGAAGGAAATCAAGGAGCAGGAAAACAGCTTCAAAGTAATGAAAATGGCTTGGAAAACCTGCCTGTGAAATATGGGCAGGGAAAGGGGCTTGTGAAAAGGAAACCATTCATCCCAGATCCCTTTTCAAAGTGTCAGTACCAAACCAGCAAGGTCCTCGTGTGGAACTTCAGCACAGAGCTGCACCCTAGCAGCCTCCAGGCTCTTCACAGACATCTCCACCGTACTCTGTGTCTGCAAGCACTGAGAGGAACAGAAATGTTGTTCCTGCTCTGTGATTTTAAATGAAGGTGGAAACAAGCATTTGTTTTACTGGATAGTGATACTTCTCCATGTACAGATACTCACTTTGATTGGGCTTCAGCTGCTGTTACTTTGCTGCTTTGCCTCTGCACGTTGTCTCTTACTTTCCTTCCCTCTGCATTGGCACAGGAGAAGGAGAGCCTACAACGCTGGGGTGGCCACTTGAGAATTAGCATTATTGATTTTCTAAAGAGTACATTTCCACTTTATTAAAAACTACAGTGAGCAGTGGGCTGCTATTTCACATCAATTGAGAGTCAGTAGTGAGGGACAGCAAAGTCTTGAACAATTTAGTGCTTCTTCATGTAAAAATATTCAATTTCACTGGGCTTCAGAGGCTGCTACTTTGCTGTGCGACACTTAGGTCCTGATGTCTGTGAAGTAAGTAAAACCTCGCTGACAGCCTGGTGACTACAGCCATACAACCAGCCTGAAAGTTGGACGACTTTTTGCTTTTTTTCCTTACTTTAAACAAGGGAAAACATAATTTTTAGCCACCTATTAGTAGGATTGAAAATTTTCATGTGCTCACAAGCAATTTAAGAAGGCTTTGGTCCGAAAAATAATAATCACCATCTTTCCCTGCAGTATATAAACCTCATGAGTATCTTTAAATCTGCTCCACTTTTTTGGACCCCAATTCAGCAAAAAACTAGGACATTCATTTATGACCTATTTTCTATTATTAGGAATAAATCAGTTTGCAGTAGTAACAGATAATAGAGCCCAATGCTGTGATAACAGGAAAGACAACATACTGACATTCGTTGCAACAAAAACAGGTGCACAGAAATCTTTTTTCCAGGCTCTAGGAAGCAGATGGTCATTATGCCATTACAAATAAATGCCAAAAAACATTAGGCAGATTTTTTTCCACATATCATGTTTCTTATCCATGCTCCAAAGCTTCTTTTAATCACAAGAGCAATTACATTTCTTGCAAAGATTCCAAATGCAAGGGATTTCTAAAAGGCAGTGATTAACAAGGCCAACACAGAGTCTACATTAAAAAATGCTTTCAAACATATTGTTGCCAAAAGCAGGTCTATGGTTTTATAATGAATACTATCTAATTATTCATTCCTACCAATGCTACAAGACTAGGAGGCTGGAAGTCCTGATTCCCACCTCCACCCCCATAATCATTCTCACAGTACTCTGCTGGGGCAAGAAATAAAAAGTGGGCAAGTGCAGTTTCATTTCTACTCCACTCTGACTTTCCAGTGGACTATTGTTGGTAGAGCCAGGCCCACACCTTCAAAGCAATGAGGTAAGCACCAAATGATGGCATTTAAGCTTAGACAAGTAAGTTGATGTGCTTGGTGTGCCGTCTAGTGCTAGAACTTCCCCGCTCGCACAGCACGGCTGCATGTGCGTGCAATACAGTTACAGCATCTCTTTTCTAATGCATATGCATCTCTCACAAGGGCCCTCAATCAAAGATCTGATGGATCCCCTCAGCCAGCACATGATGTACTCTGACTGCTGCTGCTGGTGATCAAGGCTCTTGGCTATTCAAATCTCATCATCTTAATCACCTTCACATTCTGCTCCTCCCACTCCTGTAGCCATCCTTAACTCCTCATGCCACCAGTTCCACATTACAGTTGTGTGTCCTTCCCTCTTTTTGTGTCTACACGTGTTCAGGCACAAGTTAGTGGATGCGAAATCCACAGAAGGTTACCAAATATATAGAAAGGCTGGGGAATATTAGTGAGAAGTATCACATACATTTGACCTGCTGCCATGGTCTTCCATCAGCAGCTCGTTCTTCCCTTTTTTCCAAGCTATCTATTTTTACTAAATACATAATTACACAATTAGCAGGATTTTACACCTACCATTGACTCCCTCACACATTTTAGCTTCAGTTTCAGGTAATTCCATATGTCCTGGAGCTCCTTGGAGCTGGCTCTCACCACGCCAGGGATGCTTGGCACTTCCTCTCTGACTTTCTGCTGCATTTCCTTGTTGGTCTTAGGCATATTCAGCATCTGATGGAGCCTTTGCTCCAGGATTCACACTTAGTCCACTCCACTGTTTGAGGACTCAAGAACCTCTCATCTGCTTCTCTCCAGAGGAGTATACTTCCAGTTCATTTGCTTCCTGCCACAGCAGGACTCTCTCCTGGACTAAGCATGATCCATTTCGGGGTCCTGCCCTTTCTGATCCTCCCACAGCACCTTAGCTTCTATCTCTACATGCTGGAGCAAGCACTGAGACCTCTCGCTACTGCCTCAGGACCTCGTTGCTTGTGTTGATGTCTTGCAACATTTTCCCCTCTCGCTGTTTTCCAGTTTTCTGCAGCATCTACTCATTCTGTAATGACCTTGTTCAGCTCAGTGATACGCAAAACCTGGGCTAGATAGGCCTTTGGTCAGACCCTCTATCACTGCTTTAATGCGTATCTGTCCTGACCCTTCCATATTCCTTCATTCTCGTCCAAAACCTGCATACCTGCAAGCAGTTAAAACAAGAAAAGAAAGTGTACAGAAATTCTGGCCTTTGTTGTCTTCCGTCCCTCACAGCACATCTTTTAACAGCTGTCCTTCTCTTCAGCACTCACCATAACCACTCTTGAAGTGGTGCTTTTGTGGCGGATCCAGTTGGCTGCCCTTCCCCAGGAGGAAGGGATGTGTGCCAAGGAGTGTGGCTGGGCAAGGCTGAAAACCTCCCTCTTAAACCTCTTTTATCATTGCTGAGGACTCCAACAAGTGCCATGGCCATGTGACTGGTATCCCTGAATGCAGTGGCATTGCAGGCGGTGGAGCCCAGAACTCTGCAGGGAAACACCACTCTGCCAAAGAGTTACTTGGATGTCTCTCTCCCAGGGAGTAAACCACCAGTCAATAGAGTCTAAGAGATTCATGCTCTGCTCGTATATTTTAAAAATCAATCGTCTTTATACCTCTCCTGAGGTATAAAATAAAATCTTATTCACGATAATACTGATACAACAGTTTCTAAAACTTTTCCTATAGAGTCCTGAAGGGAGAATAAAGCTGAGTGTTAACCTAGCTCTATTTCACAAACCAGAAATCTCAGTATTGTCAACCAGGGAGCCTCTGATGTGAGTACCCTTGTCTCTGCAGCAGCTCAGTTAGGAAAGGTATTTTTCCTTCACTGCTAGTGAAAAGACAAGTGAGTAGTTAATGGTGTTTTACTAGTATAAACTGTTTAACAGACTTTCCTGATTTTTGGAAAAGCTACAGGAAGAAACAAAACCAAACTTACTGATTTCTGGCAGGTCTATCTGGAACAAAAGGTGGAGGCTGCATTGTTGTCTGCAGACTTGCTGTTCCTACCTGGAGAATCTCTTCACCAGCGTGACTGAATTACTATACAGTGCTACCAAGAAATTTACAGTTCCAAGGAGGTTTAAAATAAAGAAAAATAATGCAGAAAAACATAATTAAGTGACTTTTTAAAGATTACTCTCAGGCTAAGTCCACACCATAGGCATTGCTGTGACTGTATCTTCTGCAGACACATCTAACCTAGCAGTAAAAGTTGCCAGCAGCCCAGGGTCAGTATCACAGATGTGCAGAGCCCCACATTAATGCTATTCTGTAAAATAAGTGGCCGTGCTAAGGATGAAACTGTAAAGCTACATCTATACGAGTAAATAAAACAGGCTAGACACTTTTCTGTAGCCTGAAGCAATGCAACATGGCCTGACACATGTACACAAAGCTAAAGCGCTCCCCTTTGCCTACAGACATGATGGTCATATCTGAACCACCCATTAGGAAAGGTCTGTGGCATCCAATCCTTTTCGTTTCCTGCAATATTGCTAGCTGGCACAGGCCAAATCTGTGCCATGGAGCATTGTAACAATTAAACAAGATGCATGACTGAGGACCAGTGCCCTGGTCCTGTTCTACTTTCTAGTACAGACATAGCCTATGGGTAGTGGCCTCCTAAAGCCTTTTAAAAGGCTCTCTGGGGCCACCTCAATTTATCAGTTGCTTACCCCAAGCAGTCCTCAGGCCTCGCCTGAGAAGAATAGCAGTGCTCTGCATCTCACTTATAAATAGGAAAAGGGCTTGGGGATTTGGTGGAGTCCTCATAATGATGAGCTCCAGCAGAGACATCCCCCCATTCACCCATTCCTTCTGGGGATATGGCAGGTGCCTCCCCAGCTGGTTTTGTTAAACCTGGCCATGTGCAATATAAGACAGATTCCCTTTCTGCGATATTAGGTGATGTTGCTTGTTGGAAAAATGCACCAAAGTTGTTGTGCGTGTGTTTTTTAATCACGACTTGCGATAGCATAGTCCTATACGCTGTAAAAAGTTATATACAAACCAAATAAAACCCCTGAAATATTTCTGAATTTTCAGCTGTTTTTCTCCAGGCCAGGAATAAATGTATGGATAAAATATAGTTCTCTCACTCTCCTGGTTTTATTGCTAACATACACATTGCAGACTGGATCCAAACCTCACTGAATTTAAAAGGAGCTTCAACACAAAGAAAATGGCCTCAGTGTCTTAACTACTGACATGCACATTTTAAAAACCTCAACATCTATAAAGCTTTGGGCTTCCTTGACTTAGTGCTTAAAAATAGCGAGAACAATAATAGAAAAACTATGTGCCTAATTGCATTTATTAAGGGTCAGCTCAGTTTTGAATCTACCTTTTGATTTCCGTTGGAAAAAGCTGTACGATTCAATTAGGATTTGATGATACCAGCACCAATGCCACAGGCACAACCCATATCCCCTCAGGAAGGGCAATCTCTTCTCCACTGAAAGGCCTGATGCACATTAGCGCAATGGTTTGTGGGCTGCTGAAAGCTTTTAAATTACATGTTTCCAGAGTAAGAGGGTATGCATGGGGAAAAAAAAAAGGAAATAAGAAAAAAAAAATCAGAAAATGCTCCATCTGAAGTATATGGAACACCAGCTTCAATCTGAATTAAATTTCTTGGTATCCTACAGATAGTGATTCTTACCGCAGGGATCTCTGCCCATGAGCGTAAGCTAGCACGTACCTCCACAGCCGCTCAGCCTTCCCATCTGGTCTCTGAAAACTCAGCCCCTCCCCGCCTTGCATTGGGTTTCCTCCGCTCCTTGCACTCCACAACCCAGGCAGCCCTCCAGCTGACAGCCAGTACACAGGCGCGCACAGCCTTACCTCACCACTGGGAGATGGTGGCCACCTTTGTGAGGAGGAGACTCATGGCCAGGCACTGCAGAACTCTGAGGCGGCCATTTTGTGGGTACCAGTCTCACAGATGTTGGCCTAACACAGCGGCCATTTTGACTCATGGGAACTGGGCAAACTGGCTGCGCACCGTTCTGTGCTCCTCAGGGGATGAAACACCCAGAGGATCATCTATAAGAAAGGGAACTAAAGACAGGTGACGTGATTTGTTTAAAATCATGGAGGCACTTTCCTTTGCAGAGGAAACTGAGCCCATGTCTCCCAACATTTCCCTAGTTCCAGCCACTGCCTCGTTTACCCAGACCAGACTGAGGCGGGGGCGGTGGCAGCATCTTGCCCAGGGCAGCGGAAGCTGGCAGGGACTGGGGGTGCCAGAGGCTGGAGAGCAGGCTGGGGCTGTGCACAGAGGCATGATGGCATTTGGAGACACAGGGATCCCATTCTGCGTGCGTGGGCCAAGCGTGAAGCCCGCATTTGTCACACGCTGAGGTCAGGCCGTGGGAATGTAAAAGAGGAGCCAGATCAAAAGCGGGGTTTCTTCTGTTTGTTTCTCTCTCAGATCTCATGCTCAGAGGACAAGCTTATCCCAGTATCTATTTCAGATAGAGCGTGCTGGAGAATAGTGGTACTGGAGGTTACACAGCTGCAAATTAAGAATCAAGCACGAAGCTCTAAACTGCTGAAAAAGAGGAACAAGGAGAAAACAGGTGCTTAATGAACATTTAGCTTTTTAGCACTGATCTTTGATAGATGTTAGACTCTGGATGGTGGAAGCAGGAGAGAGGGAAAAGTTACAGCAAAAATTATTTTAAGAACACCTTGATTTTTAAGAAAGAGACTATTCCTTTGGGCAGGCATGACATAAGACAGAGTGAACTTGAGGAACTGATCCCTGAAATTAACTTTGCTGAAAAGTACTTGAAGAGGAAATTCAGCTGTGGTTTGAGAGTGCAAGGATTTCCAGAAATTAATCTGATCTCCCAGCTCTGCTTGGCACCACATGAGAGGGAGAGGAGCTGGGAGGTGAGCAGGCTTTGAGCCTAAGGTATCAGAGAGAAGTTTTGCTTCTCTGTTCTCTGTGAGATGGGCTGACTCGGCAAAGCACCATATTTATAAGCAATAGTTTGTGACACAACTTTAACACATTTAAAATGCACAAATAAATCTGAACCTAACTGTTTAGTAACTGTTCTTTGCAGTGTGACAAATAATGTTTCAATATTTGCATGCCCAGGCATCAGTAAACTTCTTAAAAAATAAGCCTAAAGCACTATTTTTGCACCTAAATTAGTGGCTTGCTTTTCAGATATCCAAGGTGCCCAGCTATCATCACTGACTCCAGAGGAAGCTCTTGGAAACAGATCAAAAAGAGGAGGAGAAGAAGGGAACGAAACAGATTGTGGAGCCAGATCCTGCTTTCTGGTTATTTAGGTCCAACACAGCCACAACACACCCAGGAGACGGTGACGGGAAGCTCTGAATTGCACAAATGGCTTCCAGCTCTCTTTCGTCTGTAGAGCAGAGTAGCAGAAATCAAGCAGGCAGCAGCAAACAAACGTTTACTGCCTTCTTGTCTGCAAAATGAACGATGACACACTCTCCTGCATCTGGGGGCTGCCGCAGCAGGAGCTGAGTTGGGAAGGAGTACATCATGACATTAATTCTTTGGCAGAACAAGGAGTTACATCCATGGCAATGCCACACTGTTTCAGAAAGGCGTTCATCCCACACACAACTATCTGGACCCCCTGCGCACACAGAGCAGCTGCTAAAGAACTGCACAGCTATTCCTCTGAAGCTTGCTCCCATTATGTCTCTTTCTCCTCCAAGCCAGAGAAAAAGAAAAAGCCCCAGTAGACTGGATATTTTAGTGGCATGACATGACCAGGAGCAAAATGCCATATGTTTTCTGTCTTCATTGTAAGAATAAAAGTTGAGGACACTAGACATGGCTTGTTACAAGTTCCTGAGGCTTTTGAGCCTCAGGAAAATTTAAAAAAATAAAAACTTAAAATGAAGCCAAAAGCAAGAGCTAAGCATGGCTTTGCTTTCCGCACTTCACTTTCTCAGCATTTCTGCCACTGGGCCAGTGAAGGCTGGGATCTGCTTCTCCGCAGGGACAAAGGTTTAAGTACTGTGAGCAAGAGAAAGGCAGTGATTTTTTTTTTTTTTTATGTTAACTCAAATAAAGCATACTTACTAGATGTCATTTGTGAGGGCAATAGCATATGCACATCACCCTTCGCACCTCAAATTAGATGAATACCTGTTAGACTAGTAATTAAATATTATCACAAGGCCCAAAGTGGCATCAGGATCTGCAGCCATTCTTTAATGAATTTGAACAATGAGGGAAAAACAGGTGCTGATGGTAGAGGTGAGGGCTTAAAACTCTCATAGTTTGCCATCTATCTGCTTCATCTGGGACAGGCTGACTTGATTTGACCAGAAGATGAAACTATTGGCCATTTATAGGTACATGTTTTATATAATGGAAAAAGCTTTGCTCATTTGCTGCGTGGAGAGAATTTGCATGTGGAAATTTAGGAAAATGCACATAAATAATTCCTATGCTATGATTTTTTTTTTTCTGGAAAAGCTGAACAGAAGTATTTTAAATAAATGCTATGAAAAAATATGCCAACTGCTGCATTACAATTTCAGTTGAAATTAACTTAAACATATAAAATTGTTTTAGAATGTTAGGACAGCCTCAAAAAAACCCTCGTGCATAGACAAATTCTGGTTTCATTTTAGTGTTGAGGATTGTGAGAGAGAAAGACAGGAATTCCTAACAGAAGGGAATGAAAATCATCAAAGGATTTATATGTTAACAAACAGGATTCTACCAGACATCATCTATCTCAAAAAGTACCATCTGTCATCCTCACAAAAAAATTCAGATTTTGGAGCTCCCTCTGCTGGACGCAGTTACTTTCGTTTTGCTTTCCCTCTGCGCATTTACCACAGGAACTTAAAAAAAACCCCACAGCCTTTTCAGCAATAAACCGCACATTTCACATGAACATGCGATATCAAGGAAGAAAAGATTTATTTTTTCCCCCTCTACACAAGGAGACCAAAGGCATGCAAACCAGTACTGCTTTACAACTGGAAAAAAATCACGAGTGAGGTTTACAGATTGACTGTGCTACCAGTGGGATTTCTTTTGCTATTTTTTCTCTCTTTTTTGGGCATGGGAATTCACACTTACAAAGCTTTCTTCCCCCTCTCCCCACCCTGTTCTCTTTTTTTCTCTCTATCAAATCAATGGGGAATCGATAAATTACTGGTTAAAAAATAAAAAAGGGCGTTCTCAATAACATTGCTGCAGGAACTAGAGGCAGTGCCAAATATTGTGTTACTCATGACACACATGCAGCAGAGCTGACACAGTTATAATAAATTTGCACCTAAAAATGTATCTGTAGGTGTAATTGGGCAGTGCCCCAAATGCCTGGTTTAGTTCTTAGTGCCCTGCAAGACTGACATTTTGGAACACGTCAGAAGTGTGTCAGCTCAGGCAGGGTGCCGTTTTAAACAGCCATGTTAGGATGGGACGAGCTATGCTGTGGAAGGAGATTTCTTTCTTTACCGACCACTAAAATGCATTTAAATGCCTTCCTCAAAGGGGTCTTTTGTCAGTTTTTATCACCTCTGTCCCTTTATTCCTCCAGCCTTTTTTCTGCAGACAGAGGCAAGGCTGCAGGCTTCAGCTACTCGAGTGTGTCGGCTGCTCTGCTCATAGTACGATCATTTAGTTCAGCGACTGCCTAACCAGGCTGGTGTGGAACATACTTGGCACAGCTTTTTGGCAAGCCTGGATACGCACGCCTTCACAGAGATGTTTAAAAAAAGATATGTTTATCATTTCAGATCCAGCATTCACAAGTTGCATCTAGAGTCATTTATATAGACATATATGTACGCATTCTGTTCATATATAATGGATATAAACTCACAGTAGAAGAGATGAGAAGTGAAAGAGCATTCTTGGTGATATGCGTGTGTGTGCATGGTGGGGGAGGATGTGTGCTTTTGGGAGGCTGAGATGTGCTGGTGAAAAGAGCTATATAAAAATAAGAGATTGTGGTGTGAGGTCAGCACTGAAGAAAGTGGAAAATGAGAAAGAATGGGGCCACTGAGAAGGAATAAAAGGTAGGAGAGCAAAGGAGGCAGGAAGGCTCGACATCACAGGGTGGGGAGAAGGATGCCATTGTAGGGACAAAGGAAGAATGCTGCCACATCTCACAATCCTTTTTCTGAGAACTCCCCCCCGCGCCCCCAGCATCAGCCTACACAGAAAAGAACATGAGAAGTCACTTTTTTTCTTTTTCTAGACAGGCAAAAGAAGTGTGTTCCACTTTCTAGCTTCTTGTTGCTTTTCATCTTTTATTCCCATCAGAACAAGCCGTCCCCTTTTAACGCTAGTTTTAAATACTTTGCTGAAAATCTTATCTCTATATGATAAATTTTGGTCATTAACGTTATTCACTGCTGTATTGTAAATATTGTCCAAGATGTAATGATACCAGCAGGGCTAACTCAATGCCAGCTGTGACACTGCTGCTACAAATTAAGAGAGAGTGGCTTAAATCAATACAGGACTAAACAGACCACATTCCACTTTAATAATTACATTAGACTGTTGAATTTAGAATGTTATTTTAGTGACATTGGTTCTTTGAATATGAGATCATGTCTGATAACTTCATTTAACTTTATTTAGTTTACTCGGTTCAAGAGGAGTAGTAATAGGGATGTAGTCTCCAGGACAGCTGTTAAGAGACTAATATTTATTTCCTGGGTACAGTTACTTGACAGAGGATAGACTTACAGAAGGGTAATACCACTGTTTAAGGTTAGGGGTCAATGTGCATTAATTCTAGGAGTTTCATCCTTTTATCCTTCTTCCCTCTTTAAGTATCAAATGCAAATGAAATATACAACTATTAAAAATACCACGTTGAGAATTAATCACAGGAGAAGAGAGAGATCTAATAGAGAGAACAGGATAAAGTGAGTCAAAAGAGAAGAGATTATTCTTCCCTTTATTCAGTGCTTATTCTCCCTGGAGCTTGATGGCATGCAGACCAACAACTGAGTCATGTCTTCAGGGTACTGTTTTAACGGCTGCTGAGCTGGGTCCGTTCTGGGGAGCTCCTTGGATACAGCTGGCGGCCGCAGCTGCCTGCAGTTGCCTGGGCAGACCATAGCTTGAGCACCACAGGACAACCAGGAGCAAGCCCTGAGGAACAGAGGGCTGCTGTTCTCCAACAGGTGGTTTTTCTCTAACCTCCTCTCCCCAAGTTGTATTGCCAACATACAAGCTTGGTTCAGAGTTTTGTTTGGAAAGTATATTTTTTGCTGTTGTTGCCACTTCATTTGTTGCATGACCATTTCCATTACATCTATCTTTGGTCGTTATTTTGCCCTGTTCAATCAAACCTGTGGGTGGAATAGCACAGGAAACTGATCTGGAGCTTTAATTGATGGCCTGGCCTTTAAACCCATCCAGATGCCTATGTGTAGGTCTGTTCTCCTACTTAGCTGCCTTTTCTTTTTTCTTTTTTTTTTTCTTCTTTTTTTCTTTTTTTTTAATTATTTTGGGGGGGCATTCTTCAGGGAGGCCATGGCATGGGAAAGATGCCTTATTTTCAAGTTCTGCTGATGGTGTTAGCTCTGCAAACTCCTAATAGATCAACTGAGGCTCCCACTGTTAATTTCTGAAATGCCACGGGAGGCAAACAGAGATTGCACAGTTCAATGGTAGATGTTGTTACTATGTCTTGGGGGTACGTTACTAGTAGTCACATTAAACAACAACAGTTAAAATTGATTTCTTTCTTAACATCAGTTCCCATTCTGTTTCACAGACACCTGGAAGATAAGGGTACCTACTTGCACACCAGGTATTGACTAATAAGAGAGAGTGTGACGATATAGGTGACACTAGGTGACAACAGCTCTTTTAGGCAGTTGATATTGGATGCTGATATTTCAGCAGCTTTTGCTTGATTATAAGTCTTGAGAGACTACACCACAGTACTTTGGAAGAACATACTTTGGAACATACTTTGGAAGAAAATGTAACAGAGAGTCCACCTTGGCAGGTTATTAGCTCACATGGAACAGAGATGGTATCTGCTGTCCTCTTCATTTTGCCAGTATTTACTTTCACAGCAGCACTTTAAGAAGCATCCAGTTCCAAGAAGCTGAAAGAATATAGAGAAAAACATCTATTTTTACCCCAACCATATTTTACATCAACTCCCCAGTGCTTATTAAGTGAGCATAAACTGCACAATGCCATCTAAAAATAAGCCCATATACAGTTTTTAGTACTAGAAAATAAATCCATTCATTTAAGGCAGGAAAAGCATATCAACTGCTATTATTACTGATTCTGTCAAGCTTTTAAAACTAAACTTAGCTAGTTGTGAGGTACTTTTCCTTTTCAGTCTGTTTCTCACAAGCTCTTCTCTGTTCTCTCCCCAAAAGATCACCAGCTTTGTCACCAGAATGTTCTGCAACCTGAGCCAACAGTGAAAGCATAACCTTTTCACATCCCAAGATATTACGTGCTGCAGTGAAGGAAACAGATTGCCCATGACCTCCCCTCACAATATAAACCAGAAGGGTCCTAGTGGGGTCACTTTCTCCTCAATGGGCTCATCGGACTTCAGCCAAACTGGGGCGGAAAAGCAAGTTACTGTTAAGTGCCAAACTTATGTCCCGCTAAAGCAAAAAATAGTGGTGAACATGTCAGTGATTGTGTAAGAATAAGAATAATCCTAAGGATGAATATTATTAATCAAGATCTCACTTTCTGAGGAAGTACTCTAAACCCTATGTTGCAAGAAGAGTGCATAACTTCTTTTGGAAGACAGGTGAGCTGGTGCCCTGTGCACATATTGGTAACCTAAAAACCTAAAACCACTTCAGGCTGTGAATCCCAGTTGCAAAGAGGATGTATCTAGGCTCCAGGCCAGGTATGCTCTACAGCATATCCCGCTCTCCTGGTTTCACTGCTGAGTTCCTGCCAGAAGCTTGCAGAGCTGTCTTCTGGGGCGTGCACCCAGATTTTTCCCATGGAAGTAAGCATAGGGCCTAAGGAAAAGGGATGGTGCATGTTAAAGTCTAAACGGGACCAAGATGAGATGCCTTTGGGGCATGCGCCTAGACCCAAGACCTAGAAAGTGCTCCCATGTCCCATAATTCAGACACAGCTGAAGGTACCTAACTAATGCCTGCAAATTCATGTTGCATACACTTCAAAAATGTTCCTTCACAGGACTTATTTGATGATTTAATCTAGGCAGTTGCTCCAAATTGCAGCCAGAAGAAGGCATCTAAATGCTTGCAGAATATCCATTCTGAAAGCCATCCCTTTCTTCAGCTGTTGCTTGGCCTTATAATTTAGATAATACGATAAATATTGTAATTCTGACTGCCACTTCATTTTCTGCTTGCAATTCGGTATACTTGTTTTGATTAATTTAAAGCCCAGAGTGTCTGCTCTTGCTCTATCCTAGCAAACAGACGTACCAGATCCAGAAACAGACAGTTAAATTTAGTAAACATTCTCCTGTACAATTTAAGCTGACACACTGACCTAATTAGCTTTTTGGCATCACGAACACTCTCAACTTAGGGAGGGTGGCTGTTCTGTGACAGTAATAGGAACCAGGTATTTCTTTTATTGTTTGCCTGGTTCAGACATCTCAGATGGAACAATTAAGAGGCTCTGACAGTGGTAGCTTGGATGAAGAAGTAAAATTAAATTGGCCTGAGAGTCTATCAGCAATATCAGTTTGGGAGTCCTAGGTTCAAGAAGCAAATGTTTTTACTTTGTTTAGGTTAATGGTTACAACTTTAGCATGTTAGGAGTAAAAATAAAGGTTCTATCTGGATTTTTTTTTTAAGCAGCTGTATGATGTTTAGATTAAAGCCCTGAAATTTCTTAATAAACTATATCAGATGTTTTCTAAAGTTCATCTTTTAAAATTAATTACAGGTCTGAAGTGAACATTTCTATCACTTATCAGCTTTTAATAACGAAGGCTTTTGGAAACATAATTTTAACTTAAATATATGGGCAATGTGTTTAAAATAAAGCACTTCATTTTACTCATATTCTCAAAGGTAACCATGCTATCTTGAGTTCTGAACAGAGACCCAGGCTCAGCCAACAAGGTAGGAGTGCCCGTTGGGAGGGACTGCAAACAAAGCTGTGAAGGCCCGCTGATTAAGAAACTGTTGACTTATGTTAAAAGCAATCAAGGCTTGTATACGGATAGATGATGGAGTTTAAATTTAAACCTAGTATCAGTGCGTGACAAAAGCTTTGGTAATTCTGCCCCCAAATCCCATGGTCCAAGACCAGTCTTGCTGATGAGCTGACTGTCGTCACTACCAGGTGTGTGAGATAAGGGACGGAGGGAGCAAAGTGGCTGAATTCTGTGAAGTTCTAATCACCCACCAGACACACATTTGAAAGGCAGGCAAGCATTAGGGTTAGTAAAGTCTCCTTAGCCAAAACGTTCACGGGCCACTGGAAAAAGATGGGGAATGGCAGATTCTTCAGAAACCAGGAGTAAAGAAATGCAGATGTGGCCAGTTACAGAAAGCATGTTATTATTGTCTTAATTTGGAAGAAGGGGATTAGTAAATGCATGTGATACAGGGAAGTTGGCAATAGCACTCTAGAGATCAGAGAAACAGAAGAAAGAGGAATTTCCAAAAGGTCTTTTTAGCAGATATTGGTAATTACTGGTATTATTTTACTGCTCAAAACTGTTCATAATTCAGAAAGATTTGTGTGTTGCTATCAGTAAAAGAGAATGAGAATAAAACATTTTTTCCTGTTTCACTGAGAGAGAGAGAAAGTCTCTCACAGTAATACTCAAGAAGAAAGAGTTTTGAAGAGCGTTCAGCTCAAACCTGATTTGCTCCCAATTAGGCTAATGTTAATCAGCTTAATGCTGATGCTAATGCATAAGCATTTTGTTGAGGAAAGGATGAGAGGTACCAAAGCCATCCCTGCCTTGGACACTGCTGACAAGAAACTTTTAATTGTGCAGCTCTCAGGGATAATAGATTGTGCTGAGAGCGTATTTAATTTTTCTGAAGTTCCTTTTGCTCAAAGAAATAATTAAAGGTAGAAGCAGTCCATGACCACATTTAGCAAAGAGATCTGGAGAGCACTTGACCAGCTCATTCCACAACCGTGCTGGTTTTCAGACTGAGATTTCGACAGTGAAATGATTTCCAGTAATGTTTCTCCTTGGCCAGGACAGTTTCTTACCTGAAAGCTGAGGAAGGTGTAATGCCAAAAGGGTCCAGGGCTGTGTCAATCTATGCCAGGGAGGACTGCGGAGGCACATCAAGTTTGCCAGCCTGATCACGACGAAAACAATCCGCAGCTGACTCTGTGCTCCATGTCCCTGCAGTGTCCTGGCACCCATCATACTGGCACTAATTCTAAAAATAAGAAAACATGTTGCAATCCAAGGCACTCTGTTAAGATATCATCTGTCTTAGTTTGGAAAAGAGCGTTTAATGTCACAGTCTGGCTCTTCATCATGGCTTACTGTTAAGTGCAATGGATTCCAGTAACAAGGGCAACAGCGCAGACGTAATATATTAAGAAAGAGTTTAGCATATCATTTGATAAGTGGAAGATCTTAGAATTCTACTACGATTATTTCTTCCAACAAACAGTGGTACTACAAAGACCTTTTAAATTATATTTTAAGCATGTCAGGAGAGTACTCCTACCCAAAGAAATGTGACATTATTTTGCTGTTGTGACTCCTGGACCAGGGAAGAAGCCGTGCAAGCAGCCACCGTGTTCAGTGACCGACGAGTATTTTTCACAACAGTCCGCTCCCGAGGACGTTTCTCGCTGCAAAAAAAAAAAAAAAAAAAAAAAAAATTTCAAATTTTGGAGCTCCCTCTGCTGGTTCGACATCAACTTTCACTCACAACCACTTTCCCTTCTCCCCGACTGCTCGTTATCCCTTAAACAATTAATTTCGTGTACTGTTATATTAAAAAAGAAGTTACTACATTGCTTATCAGAGCATGTGTCTGTGATAGTTGATATCACATTGGAGAAAAATCTGGCATTTCGCTAACGAGAGAAAAAATTTCTTCTTCTAAATCTGGTTTCAGGACTTGCAAATGCGCAGTGCATGCACGCGTGTTTAATGGAAGCATATGCCCCTATCACTCCATTCTTCCACGAATTCCTAATATGTGTGCGCTCATGTTGTGTGACCACTTTAATATACGTTAGAGTCTGCCCTACTAAGTATAAACAAAGTAAACCAGGAAGACAACACTGTGAAAATGCTTCACGAAATAGCGCAAGCACACACCACCAAGAAACTAAGTATAGGGGTTTATACTCAGCCTTTATACAGCTCATTTAAGTGTTATGTGGTCTAGAGCTTCCCTCATTTTTATCCAAAGTACTTTCTTATTGTCCTGTATGTAAACGGCACTTCAGAGTTTGAGAGTTTGCTGTTCTAAGCTGTAACAAGGCTCAATGTGCCTCACAACAAAATCACACTGGCACTTCACCAGTGTGTGTGATAAAAACAATCAAAAACAAGTGAGAGAGAACACAGACATCAGCAACAGTCTATGTCCAAGGTATTGCTCAAACTTTCATTGTCTTCATTACCTTCAGAGAACTCGGGGGATTTTTCTTATCAATTGGCTCACTTTGCTTATAACTTTAGGGCTGGTAATCCAAATTCTCAGAGACAAAAATGAATGTCTCCATTTTGATAGGCAGTGGCTCATCCCCTATTGCCTTGCAGTGGCACGTCATTACAGGGAAGTTTGCAGAAAAGCCCCCAGAGTGCATGGGATCAAACCTGAGACTCAGGCATTTCTGGGACCTGCTTTTGCTCTGCATGCAACCATCTCCCCTGTAAAAACTGGAGTTTTCTACTCCAACTTTTTTTGCAATTACTATCAAATAGCTGTAACTTTAAAAAGTAAAATTTCATGATGCTCAAGTATTTTCTGAACGGATTAAAGGGATCTGAAAACAGATTATAGAACTTCCCTTCCCGTTTTCTTGTAGTTAACCCACTGTTTTGGCAGTTAAGCTGTAATAAATTCCAACCAACCTGAAGTCTGCACATCAAATTGTAGCCTATAAAAAATTTTGATAGTGGAGGTATACAGCCCTCAATGAGGCTGATAAAATACTAATGGGACAGCCACAATGTAGTTACAGGAACAGCTGATTAAATCAAGATAGCACTTAACAGAATAAGATCATTTCAAATCTAATTATTACATTAGATTATATCATCATGTCAGTGACACCACTGAGAGGTGATTAGAGATGGAACTTTCAACTTTTGAACAATTTAATTTACATTTTTTAATCACTAATATAGAAGAAAAACTCTTGTATTTTATCTGTGTTCACTGAGAGAAGAGTATATTTTTAGTTCCAGTTTGCTTGAAGAAAAGGTTTTTTTCAAAAGATTAGAAGGCTACTTAGTTCTGAATACTGATAACTGGGTAATGAACCCATAAATATATGCTGCCGAGCTGAATCTTTTGAAGGTCGTTAGAAAATATCCCACTGAAGTCACTGGAAATATCCCTTCTGATTCTTGCAGAAACAGGGATGACATAAGTGACTTTAAAGTTTTCAATCTTCCTAACATTTTATGGTATATTTTAAATTATTTTGGCTTAGGTATTTGTTATTTATTTAAGCAAGGAAAAGATCTTTCAGGGATTCTGTTAATCACTAGCTATATAGCAGAGCAGAGCGGTCAGTCATAAATATTCAGAAACTGCAAACCGACATCATAAAAAGTGATTTTTTTACCAAAAAGTTAACTTGCCCTAGCTTGGGGGGAGTTTATCCCATCTCTGAATACAAACGTAGACTAGGTGACTCTCAGCATCTCCTCTAGTTTTTAGCCTTCATGTTTAATATTTCTGAGGTTTCCCATGGTCATAATTAGCTCTAGGTGTTGCTAAGATGAAAGCTGAGACTGCTTGCGTCAGTACCTATGACTCTAAGAGCGCCGGCTGAAGCGAGGCTGCACTGCCGTGGTCCTCGGCGCAGATCTGCGCACACCTGCTTACTTGGCAGCGCATTGTCGGTCCAGATCCACGGACTGGGCTGGAGCACATCGCGTAACACTTGTGCTGATGTGTGAGTGGCTATGTCAGCTGGGACCCCATATTGCTTTGGGTGCCTCTCCACTGCAGGCTGCTCACCCCGTTGAATTTTGGAGCTGTTAGTGGGTAGCGCTCTCTCCTAGCAGCTGGCCTTCTGTTACTGAGGTCCATCTGTGGCCTGAAAGAACCTCTTAAAAAATCATTGCTCTAGCACGTAGATGCCTTTGCATTCAAAGACAGGCATTTTTACACCTCCACATCTCCCTGAAAGAGGGAACGGAGTAAAAGCCACTGTCCCACAAGTAGTCTAGAGCAGGAGTGAAGCTGCATGCTTCCTTGAACTACTCATTGTTCCAGACCACTGAGATGGGCTAGAAGCAGAACCGCAGGTGCAGCCGCTCAGGGCGCTGACTAGTCTCTCTCACGCTGGAGGCATGGAGCTGTTGCTTCTCTTCTGTGCCTGGTTTTGTTTGACAGATGAACAATGGCTTGTGGCAAGTAGGTGCCTTGAGTGGAGAAGAAAAACACTTCAGGACAAAGGCAAGTAACATTTCTGGAAATACGTGGTGTGCTAACATGGAAGATGACTACGTCTGGGAACTTGGAGCTCCCACTTGTCCCGGTTTCGGCAGGGATAGAGTTAATTTTCTTTCTGGCAGCTGGTGTAGTGCTGTGTTTTGGATTTAGGATGAGAATAATGTTGATAACGCACTGATGTTTTTAGTTGTTGCCAAGCAGTCAAGGACTTTTCAGCTTCTCATACTGCCCTGCTAACAAGGGGGGGGGGCAGGCACCCAAGAAGCTGAGAGTGGACGCAGCCAGGACAGCTGACCCAAACTGACCAAAGAGATATTCCATACCATGCAATGTCACATTCTGTTGTCAGCTGGGGGGCTGGTGCGGCAGCTGGGTGTCTTGCATGGCAGTTGGGGGTGTTGCGCAGCATCGACTTTGGTGTGATGGTGTTTGTCTTCCCAAGTAACCGTTACGCGTGATGGAGCCCTGCTTTCCTGGAGATGGCTGAACACCTGCCTGCCCATGGGAAGCGGTGAATGAATTCCTTTTCTTGTTTTGCTTGCGTGTGTGGGCTGCGAGGCTGGGCGGCTGAGGGCCTTGTGTCGCAGCTGATGGTCTTGTGTAGCATTGACTTGAGGTGGGAAGTTGTGCTGTTCATCACTTGTTTTGTGTGTTGTTGTTGTTGTTATTATTCTTTTTGTGTTTGTCCTATTAAACTCTTTTTATCTCAACCCATGAGTTCTCTCACTCTTCCGATTCTCTCCCCCATCCTGCTGGGAGGAGTGAATGAGCGGCTGCGTGGGGCTTAGTTGCCAGCTGGGGCTAAACCAGGACACCACTGTTCTTCACCCCTGCTTTCAGTTGCCAGGGAGTTATAATGTAGCAACAAGGTGATTTGGGATGTGATATCTGCTGTTCAGAAGATGCCAAACACCTTGTGAGTGATCAGTCATGAAGGCTTTGCTTGTACGAGCTCTTCTGTTGGGGACTTTGATGATGCATACACTTCTTTCCTTGCCTTTTCACATATTCTTATTGTAACTGTCTCATGACGACTGAGTTCAAGTTAGGAAATGTTACTGATTGAAAAGTCATTGCTCCAAAGGGTATCTTTTCCTAAGTTGCATTGCACTAATACACTTTATTTGCACAATAATATTTGCATTATTACACAATATGCATTTGTTATGCATATATTATTGTGAGTATACAGTTATACAATTGCATATACAATTATTATGTGTGCAATTGTAATTACACAAATTTGTTCAGAATATCGAACTTGATATGAAACATATTTTCATAGTCTTTTCTAAAATAGCCGTGCTCTTTACTCAGTGAAGGACAATGTTATTCCTTGGAACTATTAACATTCTTCTGTCTAACAGGAAGGAAAGTATTGATAAGTGAAGGCAAACCGGATACCTAAGGGAGGTGACATAATTAGCATTCATTATTAATGAAGCTATTGCCTCATTCACATGAAATACAGAGCACTTAATACTCTGTTTACCTCATCTTCCCATCAATAAATACATTCCCTCTAGAATGTGATGTTATGTGTCCTCACTTGGGAGATCTGTTCACATTGAATCCACTAATTAGAAGTTCCAGTTTGGTTTATATTGACTTTGCCTTGCCTTTGGCTTTAGTTCACTTGGTTTTGTAATCTAGGTGCACATCACATTATATTTAATGCATTAATCTATGTATCTGACAAGAATCATGACATTTAAACTACTGTCCTGAGAATAACGTGAGCAACAAGCAAACTCAGCCTTTTCTGCTTACTAGTTATTTAGAATGAAAAGCAGCATACAAACTGCAGTAAGACTAGCTGGCACTCAGCGCAGGAACGTGTTAGCAGAGTAGCTGATACACATGGCGCGTGCTCCCTTTTTCAGTTTGTTTTCAGCCACATTTTGTGTGTCATGTCTAAAATTTTCATAATGCTGGGAAGAACTGAAGGCTGGCTGTGTAAGATGTTTCTACAGCAAGTGATTCCTATTATAGGTTGGCTTACAAGCATAAGAACTAGGTATCCACTCCAGAAGTGCCTTAAATAAGGTGGGCAATACTTCCCAGAGGAGTTTTGGGGAGAGCTGCACTGACACTGCAGGACCAGGCAGTGACGACATTCCCAGTTGCAGAGAAGGGAGGCAACAAGGGTCTGGGAGGAAGGGAAGGAGGTGAAGAGGCAGCTACATGGGTGGCAAGCAACCAAGAGGTGTGGGGGGGTGAGGAACCAGTGGCAGCAGTAGCAGGCCGTGTCTGATAAGGCGTTGGCAATGGTCTCCAGCAAGACTGGACTATAAGAAGGTCATGAACCACAGCTTTGTACTCCTAAGTGTTGTAAGAACAAATACCCACATATCCTGCTGTCTCTAGGGAGAATTTCAGGGCATCCTGAAGGACTGGAACGGATTATTAAGTGTGACTTAATAGTGTAACTGTTTAACTTAAAGAGGTCAAAAACATTAGAAGAAAATTGGATAGAAAAGCAGCTCCTTTCTGCCATACTGCTTTTTCATTTCTGGGAAGTTTCACATAAATGTCTATGGATTGCACCGTTTGTCTTAAATGTCAGTTTTGCAGCGATGCCTACAATGAGCATGCTGAGATTCATTGCAAGTGAGGTAATCAATAAATCGAGAGATGAATTAAGGTGAAAATAAAAAAAAAAATCACTACAAAGATTTAAAAACTTAAAGGAATTTTAAAACCCCAAACCAACAACAGGTAAAGACCCCAACAGAGATCTGGAAATAACCTGTGGCTGTATAACCAGGCACAGTTTTTTAGTTTGTCTTCACCTTATGAAGGCTGCTGTCACTAGCATCTAACTCAGAAAATAAGGCCTGGGCATGGCCAATAGCCTGTTTCTGTAAATGGAGAGTAAAGAGGACGACTCCCAAGGAAGCCTCTGTCAACAGGATTTTTCAGCAAGGAAAGCAGTGAGGAGGCAGGCCATCAGAGCGGTCTGTGAAACCACCAGTGATGTACGTAACCACAGAGAGCGATTACTCACAGCTCCCCCTTCCCAAGTACTGGCAAATGGGGAGTGATGCAGGCATTAAGCAGAGCGACTTCGTGACAGTTCCTACCTGGGCTCCTAATTCGGAGGAGCGTGGGTCTCACTTAAGTCAGGTCTTGGATCAGCCAAGGCTGTGCCTTCCCCAGAAAAAAGGCTATGCAGGAGGATTAAAAGAATTATGATGAAGCATTTTTTTACACAAGAATATAATTAAACAATATAAAAATATAATTAAATTGTTGGGCTTTTTGCTTTCTACCTCCCTTTGACTCATCAGCATGTCTGCATGGGCCATCCAGGACAACACTACTATGGGACAGCTGCCAGTAAAACCACGATCTTGCCCATGCTGACATGACACAATTTGGTTTCAACCAAGGCAATGGAGTCTGGCCACTGAATAATGACAGCATTTTACTGCTGCTCACAAACGAGGACCTGATCAGCATGCTGCTGGAACCAGTGACTTCTAAGATTTGGTTCAACTGGGTTTTAAGACAGCAACACATATATACACCTTTAATGAGCCAGACTCATAAAAATAAAAGATAGCTTAATAAAATACTAGTGTATTCAACAGTAATAATTGGTTTGATATATATTTGTATCTAGTCACCCTGAGAAGACACATCGGACAGGTTTTTATATTCCTGGATCATAAACTCAGAGAGGCGAGTGTTAAAACGTGAGGGAGATAATGGCTGGGTGCCTGGCCAGGAAGGCAGGCTGGCAGGAAGTGACTCATCTGCCCATTGACTGCACAAAGTACTCACAGAGGAAATTCGTCTGTAGGTTAGCCCAGCAGACTGTCACTGCCATAATGGATTAAATCTTCCCATCATTGGGCTATTGCAGCACTCAAAAAACATTAAAACATATGATTGTTTGTGGGGGAAGTTGATTTAAAAAGGGAAAGGAAAGAAGTTAGCAATGTTCCCTGCCAAGGGACTGATAAATGGGCTCTGCAGCAACGGCAACGGTGAGGGAGAGAGTAAATCAGCAGCAGGTATCATTTTCTTATTACTGTGTGCTTCTCATTCATCCTGAATGCTCTGAATTCATGCTATGAATCAGAAGCAATACCACAACAGTAGTATTTCAACTGGTTGGGTAGAGGAAGATCTCAGCACTATCTGCTCTTCCAAATTTATTCTTTGGTTACTTACCCCACACACTTGGGTGACTAGGGCCTCTTTGCAGACAGAGTTTGAAAGGACAACAGTGCTTTTTTTCTGCTAATATAGAAATGATAAGCCTTTCTGCAAGCTGGACAGAATGTCCCTGTGTTCCCTCTGCTTTTCTTCTAATGGGAAACAAAGCTGCCCAAGTGGCCTTCCAGGCAGAGTGACCTCAGAGTGATCGGAGTTTGCAGTACCCTTCCTTGATTCCTTTTGGCTTTCCTTCCATTTCTCGTGTTACACGAACGGGAGAAGCAGATCCCTCAGATCTCAAAAACCTCTGCTCAATAAAGCAGCATAGTTCCATTTGATAAAGTAATATACTAACTACTTCTAACCTGGGCAATCTGAAGAGACAACTTTCTTTTTACTGATATACTATCTAACATATTATCCCTCAAAAATTATTAACCACTAAGACACTACATAGAATAACAGAATGAACTCTGCCCAAATTCTACAGTATGTGTTTGGATTTAGATACCTAAAATACATCTGAGTGGTAGGTAGCAGCCCAGCCATGTTCTTTTCAGGGCTGTGTAACTCATAGACAAAATGCCTTCTAGAAAAGTCTCCTGGGCATTACCAAATTTGTCCTGGCACGCTCAAAGGTATTGTTTTGAGGGATGCAAGCTTGACTTGCAATCTAGTAAAGACAGGTGCTAAAATGCAGGAGGTCTTAGGTTCTCAGATGTCCTCACCAAGAAAGAGAGTGAACCTGTATCACTTTCTTGTTTCCTCTACCCCAGAACACATGGTTATCTTAAGTGAGATCACTCACTACCGTTTCTTCTTGAAGGGGCCATTTCACAACCAAGAATATGAGAGGTGAAGACAGAAAAGCAGAATTATAATTACACTGCACCGTACACATCTCATTCATTTCAGCTTCAGCTGTTAAGTACCCAGGGCATCCGTACATCAGGCCTTACAAATGGTGCCCATTAATGAATGAATGTAGAGTTTGCACTCGCTAGTGAAAACCTTGTTATAAGAGGGCTAATTTGTCCACGCTAAGCAGGAGCTCAGATGCCGTGGTATTTCTTTATCCTTCCTGATTTTGTTCTCTGCTAAGCACCGGGGGCCGTTTCTAGGCCTGCTGCAATGGCAGCTGCTGCAACTTTCCTCTTGCTGTCAGGGAATTTCAGCCAGCCTGCTGAAGAGCTCACACATTTAGCCTCTTCCAAGTTCAAGTATCTCAGTACACATACTTTGCTTGGTTGTACCGCTCTAAGGCAGCTAAAGGATGTATCCCAAAGGTCCGGCAGCATGCTGAACTGGTTGAGTCCACCAGGCGCTAGACACGGCAGGTAGCCTATCCTAAGAGATCCAGTCTCCAGCAAGTTGCCAGCTTGTTCATGACTCTGCTGACTGTGCTCTAAAAGAACAGTTAAAGTGTACATTTCAATTCAAAAGAGATAAATAAAAAGGATCTAGCAGTATTTTATCAGCCAAACTGTTGAACTGGACCACAAATGTGATTAGTACTGTATGACTGGAAAAAGCTGTGGGACATACAGTACCTCAGTAGGCTGAGGTTTACTGGATCAGAGGAAACATTTTTCATCTATGAAAAAATATACTTGGCTTAATTCTCTTCCATTCACTTGGCTGCAATGATCTATGCACAGGTTTGAGGACACCACGGGAACGTGAGTGCCCAGTTCTCACCATTGCAGCTAACTGGGCATTCCCTTGCTTCATGAGACTTCGCACGTTTCATTCGTAAGGAAGATAGCTGTCTGCATCACCTGGCATTTCAGCTTTCCTGAAACACGGCTCCTCTGCTTCACTGTGTAGTTTCCCTGGCTCTCAGGCAGATCTTACAGTGCAACAGCTTTGAAACAAGCAGAATAAAAACCCAGAACCTTCTGAAACACAACATAAGGCATGGAGAATATGAAGGAAATTCTGAGCTTGACTTTCACCTCAATTTTGTGCCGCTGATTTCAAGAGAGTTCTAGTTTCCACTGGGCAGAGGGAAGAAAGTCAACCAGCCTCCCACAAAAGTATGTTTAGGAAAAGGTCCTGCACTTCTTGAGAACAGCTCGTCATATAACTTTATATAGCAAATTACATTAGACGAGGCCCTAGCTACTGACCTATAGGGAAGTGATGAATAAAACAATACTTCCAGCATACGTGGATGAAATTTCCCTCGATTTATCATTTTGCATGGTAAAATAAGCTCGTGGTGCTTGACTGCGGGGATCCAGTAGCTATGTTCTGGCTTTGCACTGGCCAGCTAGTAACATCAAACCAAACAGCTAGCAAGGAGGATTTCTGATTCTAAATGAGACCAACCATGCAAAGGGCTGATGCAGCTCCAGTGGTGATAAAAACTATGCCTTTAGCTGGCCACTGAAAATTCAAGTAGGAAGGCCATCATAAATGTTAGTATTTCCAGGATCCCTGACTCTTCTCCAGTTTGAGTGCAGACACAGCATCCTGCAGGGAATTTCTGCTTTTCATGGGCAGCAGGATGACAAATGCAGGCCACACTCACCCTGGGGTCAGTCTTTGTGAGAGGCAACAGGAAGGGGTGGCTCTGTGCTCTGGGAGGGAGGTGGGTAAGTTCCACTTTTTTGACTGATGTCATCTTTCCAGTGGAGGAACTACCACACCACCAGTCTGAACAGCAATGCTTCTGTCATTTTGCCAAACTCTTAACAGTAAGCCAACTACTGTAATTACTGTTCTCATGATTTCACTGTCTCAAATGAAGTACTTGGCCTCACACTCCCTCATTCTCTGAAATTTTACAGTATTTTAACTCACCTGGTTTCAAGGGAGCTACTTCTAAATTTAAGCAAATCAAGAGAGAATCAAATCTTCTTTGTGCTAGCAAGCCTCTCAAAGGATTTACTGTGCTGTAAGCAACCACTCCATTCTCTGTTTACCTTGCAGGTAATAACAAGAATATTCTGTGGAGAATTCAAATACAGAAGAAACATACCAGGCAAGTTCCTGAAAGAAATTTAAGGCTTACCTTTCTCTGTAAACATGGAGTGCATTAGTAGATTAATTTTCCATTAGACAAATGAATGACATAGGATGCAGCATGCCACAGAAGATGAACTGCATATCAGATGCAGTACAAATCTAATCACAATTAAAATAGTCAAGTAAACATTATCTGAGTCAGAACCAAGCTACACTAGGGTAGGTCTTCACCGTGCTGCCAGGTCTGAAGTGTAGTTTATGTGCCAGGGCTTAATGCCTGCATTGAAGTTACCCTGGTTACTGAGGATTCCCATTCAATCACCTGGAATTTGTTCTCTCTGCATTGAAGAACTGTATGTTTATTACAGAGTTGGGTTTTGATAAAATGACCCAGAATACAGACACAGATACCTGAATCGGTGTATTTAAAATTGAAATTAAAAAAACAGAAACAAAAAAAGGTCTCGATCCATGTCTTCAACAGCAGTGTGACAAGAAGCACAGTAACCAGAGATGTAGCAAAATTGTCATGATACTGGTAATACAGAAATACTTACCACACAGCATGATGTAAATCACAATATTGCTAAATACGCTGAGACAAATGACATATATAGATGAAAAAAAAAGACATAGCTTTTGCACCATCATTTTTCTAAAGTGGCATGGTTATTTGGAATGACAATCAATCATGTATAGTTCTAACCATTACATGAAATAAAGGATAAGAGTCAATTAAATCTGCTCTTCTGCAAGATTCACTATACTCTAGATATATGAACATAACCATGTAAGTCTCCCCGTTATATCAGGTCAATCAAAACAGTCAACTGATATAAGCAGCCTCAGGAAGAGTTTAGAAAACTATAAGCCTCATCAGGCCTGCAGTATACGCAGTTTTTAGCTGATGTAAAGTATAAGGCCCTTAAAAAAAGTACATTCATTGGCATCAACAGAGGTCCAGGATGATTGTTTTTAAATGCTTTGTAAATGCCGGATACAACTGATAGAAGGATGGAGATTCAGAAGAACTGTATGTTAAGTAATTTGGAGGATACACGTTACGTGCTTGGCTTTTTCCTAACCTCTTCATCCCAATCAAAATCTAATGTAGCATCATCTAGCTCTGCTATGGAGAAGAGAGGTTTCTGTGTGACCACACTGATTTTACTATCATTTCCCAATGCAAAACTCTTCCTCCTGCTAGGATTGCTCACGTGCACCTTCAGCAATGGGCTATGGCTTTCCTTGTTAGTGTCAATCTTAGTGGTAGGGGAGGTTCCCAATTTTGACTCAGGACGCGAGGCAAAGGAGAATGACGACAATTTGGCTAACGTGCTGGAGCGCACCCTCCCTGAGCTTGGGCTACCAAGCTTCCCCTCTCCATCTCTTCTGTTTTCAATCGATGGAGAAGACACAGCATTCAAACTCACATCCGAGCATATTGTTGCACTTCCTCTGATCTCTTTCCCTAAGGCCTGACTCTGTTGCTCTTCTCTCCCTTTATTATCAATTGATCGTTTTTTCAAATTATTTTTTCCTAAGCGAGTCAATGTCATCTTGGATTTCTCAGAGGGGCAGCAGTCTTCTGGCAGCTGCTCTCTTTGGAGCTGCTCCCCAGGCTTAAAAGTAGTTTCACTCTGAAAAAGAGAAAATTCTTCATTTTTCTTGTCTGAAGAACGATCAAGTTTTGTCCTTGGTCTGAAGGAAAATTTAGCTAGTTTAGCTGCTGGAGGACTTTCACTGTCAAGGATTTCGGGCTTATGGGAACTTACTACCTTTGTTTCTTTCACTACTTGACCTTTATTTCGTTTTCTCAGGGAAATTGTTGCAGTTTTTGCTGCTACAGATACGCTGTTCTGTTCCTCCCCTAGCACAGACTCTGCATCACTTGAATGATCTGGCAGGTCAGACACAGGTAATACTGAAGGAAGGGGCTTTGCCTCAGGGTCCTGTGTACTTGTAAAGAATCCATGTGACTTCTCCGTGTGCAGTCTCTGCCAGCTTTTAGAAACCCGTTGTGTAATAACTGAATCCTGCACACTAGCACTTGGTGATGCTGGACTGTGAATGTTTGCTTCTGAAGAAAAACAGTTGTGTTCTTCAGTCCTCTTCCCGCTTATCTTGGAAGCTTTGTCCTGTTCCAAAGGAGCATGTAGATTCACAGTTGCCAGTGACTCTCTCATTCCATTTCCCTTCCTTGAAAGGCTTCTTTCTTCAGAACAGGGTGTTTTGTGTAGGGTTTCTGAAGCCAAGTTATTTGGAGATATCTTGGGCACCGGAGACTTTTTCTGAAAAGTTTCTTCAGCATCAGCGTTGCTCTCTTCCAGGCTGTCAAACCATGCCAGGCTGCCATCATCACCTCTCTTACTATGTTTAATCAAGTGGTTTGTATTTTTGTTATTACCATGTGCTGGGTTGCATAAGGGTTCTAGTTGTGTATCCTCTTCACAGTTCCCTTTGGGCAAAGAAGGCTGCGGCCTGGAATTACTCTCTTGCTGATTTGAAGGTTCTGACTGAAACATTTGCTTTGACTGCCCAAATGCATCCTTGTTCAAGCATCTTGTAGTAGTACTGAAACTTGTCTCTTCAGGCTGCAGCTGGCATGAATTTTCCTTTTGTAATCTATGGAATGAAAAAAAAAAGCAATAGTAATTTATTTTTCATTTTCTTTCTTTATTGCATTAGTGATGCTTAATATGTATGAATGGTGAAAAGCTACAAATAATGTAGGTCACAAAAGTGCATTATTAAGTCTCACATACAGCTCCAAAAGCTGGTGTTGCAGTCTGTGATCTTTCAGCACCTTCTACAATGAGTGGCAGAATTTAGTGTCCCCAATAGAAGATAGGCAGATGGGCAGAGAAAGGAATCACTTAATTTCCTTGGGAAACAAACAAACCAACCAACCAACCCAAAAACCCCAAACAGATTTGCACTACTTACAGCCATTGCTAGAGTCCCCTTAGGGATTACATATTCTGTAAGTGTATCTTCTAGAACAGGAACCTCATTGGATTTTATCCTGAGCAAGGCAAAGGCTCAAATGACATCAGAATGGAAAATCTAGGTATTAATTGGAATAGTGGTTGCTGGCAGTTTTCTCTCACAATCACTATGGACTCAACATGTCAAAAACTCCACGATAGAGATATCAGATCACCTAAAAAACTAATTACCACTGCCTGTGGCTGTTAATATTCTCAGGGCCCTCCAAAACAACAGAGGTGCTGGAAGTGCTGACTGGGCCCTCCAATCTCTGTGTAGCTGATATTCTGTCTATTCTACCTAAACGTGTAATTTCCAAGGGAGATAGCATTCTACTTTTTGCTAAATAGTGATTCTAACCATGAGTGAAGAGCAGCCACATTCTATCCCAAAAGTGTCTGCATTAGTGTAGGCGGAACGATTCCTATGCATTATAAACAGTTCCTCACTATTTGAGAGAGAAAAAACTATATTGACATGTATCTTTCAGAATCATTATTATCATTATTTACTAATATGCTTATTCTTAAAATTTGATGGGAAGTAGCAGAAATGATCTGACTCATCAAGAAGGGCTGAAAGATACATGCTTGTTTATTGAAATATAGTTTAGGGGGGATGCGTGGGACAAGTCTTCTAATATTGAATAGGTTGTTTTAAAGAGGACATTCATTTAGTATTCTCTAAGCTGCTTAAGAGGGAGGAAGAAGAAATCAGCTTAATTTGCAGCATAAGGGATTCAGTGGGATACTGGGAAAACCTTTACGAGCATTAGGATGGAGCAATAATGGAACAGACTATCCAATGGCAGGGGAAAATCCTCTTCATTAGGCGGCCTTTGGAGCAGATAACACAAGCCCCTGCCAGGAAGGTCAAACCCAGAGCTGATCCTGTCTTTGTATTTGATCTCCCATGCCTACATTTCTATGATCCCTTATGAACACCTCTGTTTTAAAACTAGCTTTTGTCTGTCTGTTGGAGATATCCCACCTTCATCTGCTCTTATTGCCTCTGTGGTTATCTAAGATGGCCTTACAAAATAAGTCTGAAAAATATTTAAAGGAAAAAGTGTATTGTCCCAGCTGTTCTTATTCCATTAGCTTCAGTAACATTCAACTTTCATCTTCCTTTAACAATACGAAAGTACGAATTTCTTTAGAGCCTAATCTCATTTCAGGAAACAAATACTATTTTTTCATATTTTATTTCATTCCAATCCTATGTTTTCCTCTCAGCCTCAGTACGTTAAAAGTTTTCTATTAATAACAGCAAATAGACTTTCCAAAGATTATTGCACTGAGCTGAAAACTAGAAAAGAGACGGTGAAAATTCCAGCGTGTAAAAAAGAAAAATCACCTTGGATTCAAGCTTGTATTTTCCATTAACAAAAAGGGAAAGATCCTGACAAGGCGAACACAAAAGAAGGCTTAAAAAATATGAAGCAGATCTGCTGTATTTTACCAAGCAAGTAACAAAAGGTTACATAATACTATTTGCTCAGCTACAGAATCTGGCATTTTGACCCTAAGAAGCTCCACTGAAATTTATCTGAGCATAGAATTGAGATATGAGTTGGGAACTGATTAAAATGTTCTTAAATTCTTTGAAAATTCCATAACCCAGAAAGAGAAATGATCTTGTGATGATCTCAGAGTGCTACTTTAAAACAGTCTCCCTACTTATCCATGTCCTCTAACGAACAAGTCCCTTCCCAATGACAGATTCTATTTTTAGACACTCTCGAGATATTATTGTCAAACAATTCTTTTTTGCTATTGAATTATTTTGTCACTCTGCATATTATAACCTGTCAAGTCTTTGTAGCTCTTTGCGCAAAAGATCTTGCAGCTCCAGTCGCTCCAATATGAGTTCACATTGTGTTCGGTACTGTGCCATTGGATTTTCTGGAAATGAGGTGTGTAAGGCATTGATCCCTCCGAGAAGTGCGCCCCCCTATGTCACCAGAGAGATAAAAGAAAACCAAAATATCTTCATTATTCAGCACCAAATTTAAACAACAGAGACCATTTTATACAAAATTGTCCCTTAGATATTTTAAAGCTTAAGGTAGCAAATATTTACTGAGTAAGTGTCTTAAGAGAAATAATCCTATTTGGTCTGTTCACACAGGCAAAGTTGCTCATATACATAAAGCAATTATATGATCAAACCTGCAGTTTACTTGTACTATTTTTATTTATACAAAAAATGGAAGCTCCACTTAAGGCTTGAGAACATCATGACTAAAAATGGACATTAAGATTAAAGAAGTTTTCCAAATACCTTCTAAAAATTCTGCCCATGTGAGCAACTTTTATAACTGAAAAAGTTCTGATTGCTAAAAGCTTTCATTAGCTTTGCCTAATTATTTAAACGGAAATACCTGGGTATTAAGGCTCACCAACACAGGGTAGACTGACCTGCAAAAATATTTCTGAATAGCTCTTAAAAAGTAATTGAGTATTCCCAAATAATTCCAGAGAGGAAGTGCTTTTAATCTGGGACAGTTTTGCTGTGCCCTGTGAGAAATGAAGTAGTTTTTATTTGGAACAGAGCATCTGCACAAAGTGATTTGTTCCACAACAAATAATCTAGAATAGCTCTGTAGTTAATTGCTCTTTGGAAAAAACCCAAACACACCACAAACCCTCTATTTTGCCACAGATTAGCTAGCATTTACCACTCCTGCCTAATCTATAAAGCTCAATACAACTAATGAACAAAATGCGTATCAAGTGCAACGTGAGCAATAGCAAAAGTCAACAGTCACATATGGCATCACATGGACCACACATTTTCATTTGTAGCAATTTCTGTTTTTTCCATTTTGGAATTTTACAATTTTGTGTTTAAAAAAATTACATTGAAAAAACATCATTCTGGTGGCTAATTAAAGCTCTTTAAAACTACACAGTGCTAAAACTAAGGCTGGCCATGCAACCATTAATGCATTCCACTGAAGTTATCACTTTTTTTTTGCTGATAACTTCAGGAACATGATAGGTCTGTTCCACAGAGAAACATTAGTCTGTAGCCATGAAGAAGGTTGTTGTAGAACCTCTCTGCCATATTTGTTTCAAGGACTGGAAGGTTCATAGTTAATGAGGTAGGGACTGTGGAAGGAAAAGTCCAGTCTCCTGGTTAGGACAGTTAAAAGCAGCCAAGAAGAACCAGATTCTGTCTCTGACACAAAGTTTCAGTTCTTGTGATTCAGAACCAGCCAATTAAGCAAAGGTTTTGAAAGGCAGAAAATTTGTAACTGGGATCCTGATGTGGTGTGTGCACAGAAGGAAAGTGCAGTCAACAGGAAACGTGCTCAAACACTCAAAGTGCTACTACTCTGAAACTGGGGCCCTAAGCATCTCTCATGGGGTATGCTCCAGTGGATAATTTCTTCTGGATCCTGCATAATGCAGCTCTAGATCACAGAACAGGAGTAGCACCAACCCATCACTTCACAAGGACTGTGTGAAGATAAGTGAACTGATATTTCTGAAATACTCAAATACACTGGAAATGAATTCCACAGAAAAACACATGAAGAAATTGAGAATTCTACCTTTAGAAGAGCAAGTAATAAACAAAACATTGAGCAAAACACTGACAAAGGATGGTTGCTTTTGAGTACTGTCAACCTGTGACCTAAGGATCCAATGGAAAAAAAAAAGGAATACATGATTATGTACCTTGAGCTATACGCCCAAGGGGTACAATTATGTCTTGCTCTCACTGACTTTTCAGTGCTTCACTTAGCCATCACAGTGAGCTTCTTTTAAATGTTCTTTTGTGTGTGTCTGAAATTATAAGTGGGGTGGGATTGAATTTAAGATATCTGTCAAGTTTCATTCCTGTGCTGGTGCTTATGTCTCTGAGATATCTGCCCCTCTGAAACTCCGAGATACCATTTGGAGGAGAGGAAGGCAGCCATGTGACAAATCCACAAACTGTGGAACTGAGGGCAGAGGATCTAGAACAGAGAGAGAAAAAATAAAGTATTACAAGGAAAGTTAGCAGAAAGGAAGGGTGTAAAAGTGCCTAAGGAGAGGAAGACAAAATGTAAAAAGGCAGTAAAGGAGAGGGACTGGAAAAGGAATAAAACAAGGATGAAAACATGACCAAGAGAAGGAGGAAGACAACAAAGAGGAAATGAGGCAAAGAAAAGATCAAAACAGTGGGATTAGAATACACTCACCAAGTGGGAAAGAGAAAAATAAGTGTAAATTAGAGGACAACAGAAACAAAAAACGCTAATGAACTAGGTTGGTGATGAAAACGTGATAGTCCTCCTTCCCAAGAGGGATCACAAGAAGTATCTGAACACTGACTTGAGAATGGTGAACTTTTATACTGGCAAGAGTATGGCTTTTCATAGAAGTTGCAAAGACAGTGTTGAAGACCCAAGAGTTTGCTGAGCTGAAAGGTGGCAGCCAGTCCTTCCAAGAATGACGCTGACACTTCCCCATTTACAACTTCATTCTACAGACTGACAATTAGACAGGAAACACAGAATGTGCCTATACATAAAGTGATTTTTTTTCTAGAGAAGGAATCAATTTCTGAAAATCAACTTTTGCTTGTTACTTCTATTTTTTTAATAAAACAAATAACTTCCTTCAAAAAGAAGGAAGTGATTAATTTAGACTTTCCAGGAGGAAAGTAAAATTTGACCTTAAAGAGCAGACCTCAAATTTGCAGATTCCCAGCAAAAATGAACACATAAGAAATGAAGAGTGGAGCAAATATGATAAGCATACCAACTACTCTCAGGTAGTCTTCTGCAATCGTAATTCAGGCAAATTTCTCACCAACTCTTATTAGATAGATGCTTGTTATGCAAACTGCAGCCCTTGAGGGCAGGGCTGTATAAATATGAAACAGTGACCACAGTTAAAATAATTATTTTACATTTATTCATGCTGATGAGGTAGACAGATACACAGATGACAGTATACATTCATTATTATTACACACATATATTCCACTTTTTGATGTGTTATGAAAAAAACCTGAGTGTTTCAGATTTCTTCTATCCATGTTTTGGGTTTGAATGGCAAGGTTTTGTAGCAGGGGGGCTACAGGGGTGGCTTCTGTGAGAAGCCTCTACAAGCTTCCCCTTTGTCTGACTGAGCCAATGCCAGCCGGCTCCAAGATGGACCTGCTGCTGGCCAACGCCGAGTCCATCAGTGACAGTGGTAGTGCCTTGGGGATAACATAGTTAAGAAGAAGAAGAAAAAAAAAAAAAAAAAAAAAAAAAAAAAAGAGTGGTAGCTTTTGCAGCCAGAGTGAGAAGATGTGAGAAACTTTGTAGACACCAGGTCGGTGCAGAAGGAGGCACTGGAGCAGAGATTCCCCTGAAGCCCACGGAGAAGACCATGGTGAGGCAGGCTGTCCCCCTGCAGCCCATGGAGGATGATGGGGAGCAGAGATTCCACCTGCAGCCTGTGGAGGACCCCACTACAGAACAGGTGTAGACACCTTAAGGAGGCTGTGACCTCATGGGAAGCCCGCACTGGAGCAAGTTCCTGGCAGGACCTGTGGCCCTGTGGAGAGAGGAACCCAGGCTGGAGCAGGTTTGCTGACAGGACTTGTGACCCTGTGGGGGACCCACGCTGGAGCAGTCTGTTCCTGAGGGTCTGCACCCCATGGGAGGGACCCATGCTGGAGGAGTTCTTGAAGAACTGCAGCCTGTGGGAAGGACTCAGATTGGAGAAGTTCATGGAGGACTGTCTCCTGTGGGAGGGACCCCATACTGGAGTAGGGAAGAGTGTGAGGAGTCCTCCCCCTGAGGAGGAAGGAGCGGCAGACATGAAGTGTGATGAACTGACCGCAACCCCCATTCCCCATCCCCCTGTGCTGCTCGAGGGGAGGAGGTAGAGAATTTGGGAGTGAAGTTGAGCCTAGGAAGAGGGGAGGGGTGGGGAGAGGTGTTTTAAGATTTGGTTTTATTTCTCATTACTCTACTCTGATATGCTTGGTAATAAATTAGATCAATTTTTTCTAAGTTGAGTCTGTTTTGCCCATGATGGTAATTGGTGAGTGATCTCTCCCTGTCCTTATCTCGACCCATGAGCCTTTCATTGTATTATTTCTCCCCTGTCCAGCTGAGGAGAGGAGTGACAGAGCGGCTTTGGTGGGCACCTGGCCTCCAGCCAGGGTCAACCCACCACAGTCCAAAACCATACTGCTTTGAAACCAGTGTCCCATCAAATTCCCACCTAGTTAATTACAGGTTTAATTACAATCAATGAACACTTACGTGATATATTCTGCTGTTTCAACTGGATACATTAGTAAAGCTTCTTGTTTTAACTTAGATGCTGTGCTGTCATTGAAAAGCTGAGCTCTTCCAAAAAGCGCACAATGAATTGCAGCGGACAGTGAAATAATCTTTTGCTACTTAATAAGGTTAAGCCCTGTAGTATTTTTGAGACAAATTCCATTTGCAATACTGTGCAGTAGATTATCCATGGCACGAACTGCAATTAGTCTCTCAACCCTCACTGAAAGAACAAGGGAGATCACAAGTGCCTACCTGCCAGATGTCACTTTGTGCATCTATCCTGAAGAGCTTTATCTCCGAAAAAGGAGCATATCTACTCCTGCAAAGGTCTTTAAGGTCCATTGAACTAATAGATGCTATATAAAATTGTTTTAATTTCAATATATTCATATCAACCTCCACAGAAACATAGGAAATGCCATTTTGGATCAGACCAGTCATCTGTGCAGTGGAGTGTATCTTCTCTGACAGAGCCAAAGCCAAATATTTCAGATGTGCTAAAAACCCCTGTGCATAAAACTCTGGATAATCTGCTTATGGTAATTTTTTTTTCTACTCCAAAGCATGAAAATTTATTTCCCTTAAAAATATTCTATCTGAAGTAATAGTGTCTATATTATTTTCCACATTTCCATTAAAAAAGCCTCTGTCAGCTTCACATTCCTTTTATTAATTCTAAATGTGTTCCTTTTTCTTTACATTCGACATCCTAATAATGTTACAGTAAACTAAAATCTAGCCTTCCACATTTTTTCAATGCCTTTTTACAAAGAAACATTACAGAAATCCATGTGATAACTGGAATGCACTATTTTCAGAGTAGGGCAATGAAAGTTCTGAATTTTAGCATCACCACCAACATCTTTTAAAATGATCTAATGGCAAAATAAAGTGTAGGTCTTGGCAACTGTTCGAAACTTGCTCCAGAAAAGATGACTTGGTTCTCTCATGCCTAGTTAATGAGTGACAAGATGACATCATGGAAGAAAAACCTATCAGAGGCTATTAAACAAAGCAATATAGACACAATTTCTGGCTCAAAAGGTCTTTAAAATGTAGATTACTGCAAGTCAACAGTATGCCAAAACTTCATTTAAACTGCAATCTATAAAAAAGGTACAAGGCCTTTATCACCAACCCAGATTTTTCAGTATAATCTCTGTTTAAGGATTTTAACAATCAAGATGGACTAAAAATGACTTGTCAAGGTTTCTGATGACCTACTTTATGTGAGCCCACAAAACCCTCTCCAAAGAGCCAAAAGGAGCTGGCACATTTATCTACGTGATAAACTGAATCCCTTAAATGCGGTATTGCAGCAATGGCAATATCTGCAAGAAATCTTACCTGCATAGAAGATTCCATCACTGATACCACAGTTACAGCATCTTCCAAAGTGACAGTATCCCTAAACATCAACCGGGCATGAGCTATCAAAAATAAATGGGCATTGAAAGCAAGTGTTACCAAAGTCAAAAAGCAATTTTTTTGTACTAGGAGGGACAGGATATTTCTTCAAATTTCTTCAGCTCTTCAAACATTTGCGTATGGGCCTAACTCAAACATGAATATAATCCTTTTGATTTTAGTGTCAATTTCAGCAGGAATTGGAAGGCTTAGTTTTGCTAGTAAAAAATGTAATGTGACTTCTGGATTACAGTTACAGTGACAGATCAAATAAAGATGCTCAAAATGCTAAAGTTAAAAAATGTAAAGTGCTGGATATCACAACAAAGAGTGTGATATGAAACATCCCTATCTATATAGGCATGTGTCATCACCATAAAATAAAAAAGTAAGTCTAATTTCATCACAGGTCAGAAAAGATTTGATTTCTTCTAACTTGTCTATGCCACAAATTGAGTATTATTTAAAATGCTTTTCTCTATAATAGCTTTATTTTTTCTTTCTTCCCAACAAAATTCATTTTTGTAAATGGATATAATGCAAATAATTTACCCCATGAAGTTCTCCTCATTGGCCATGGAAACACACACAGTTCTTATTCAGCAAGAGAATGGCAGGTTAATTAATAGCACCTATACAATACTTTGAAAGAACAAAATGCTACTAAAAGCCCCAATCATGTGAACACATAAGAATGGAAGAAACACTGAATGTGAAAATAACATGTGAATCACTAAAAGTTAGGAATGTCTTTCATTTCAATAATTTTTCCCCCCAAATGGAGAACAAAATACAAACATCTGCTGCAGGTAGCACTACATTGTTGACTGGCATATAAAAGCATAAAGACCATGTATGATTGTTATACAAAAATACAGTATGTGCTTTCAAATTAATCCTGAAAATATGCGATATGCCATTTTATAAAACAAAATCATGTCAAGACAGAGACCTACTGCTTCCTTTGGTTTTGTTCTTATAGGTGAAATGTGATTTGAACTCAGAGTTGGAAATGTTGAATTCCTCTTGCAAAATACAGACTTGATTATTGATATTGAAGGAAACAAATATGTGTTATTTTTTATGTTATATTAATTTTAGGATAGAAGCAAATACTTGACACCTTTCATCAGGCTGACTAGGATGGCAACCCAGACTCGAATGAAGTAAAAGAAATCATGAGATTGCTTTTCATAAAGTCATATAACTTCTGAGATTTTTCTCTCAAATGTGATTGTTTCCAATGTTTTTAGTTTTTATTATGGGTGTGAGAATGGCAAAATTGATTTTGATAATCTAAATATAACACCCTTTACCTCATCCAAAATCTCCAACGCCAAGTCTCTTTAGATTAGAAACATAAACCAATACAAGAATCGCCTATCCCTCTCTCTATGGAAAAGCTGCCACTCTGCTTACTGGCTATAATTATACTCCTGATCTATTAATTTTATAAAGGTTAATTGTTAGTCTAAAATAAAATTGTCACGGCCTTACCTTCTGCAAGGCGTATCAAACTCTCTAATAAGCGAATGGTAGTTCGGGCAGCATTTCTGCAGTCACTCTGACGCTGCATTTGATAGTAACGTACAAGGATCAAGTTGCTCTCATCAGACAATTTTGGCTGTATACTTTTTATAAGGCAGAAGTAGGTTTTCATCTTTTCCATGCTCCAGAGCTTTTCTGATTTGCTTGGGCAACCTGTGTAACAACTGCCTAGTCAGTAATTCTATAACAAGAGACATCAAGGTTTTTCCCAAGAATTCCTGTTAAATAGAAAGGTGACTATAAAAGACACATTATTGTATTTTTGGGGCATACCGCACTGTCTGTACACCAGTCCTCAAGGACTTGGTCAAATTCCAGCGTGGAAAATCTTACACACCACCAAATCCCTCCCCTATCGAATTCCACAGTAAAGCCTCCAGTAATTTCAACAGCACTGCTGTCAGACTCACTGCCCACCAGATGGTACAGTCAGTACTAAGTGCTTTAGTATTCCTTAAAATGTAAAATGCTACATGAATGTATGTACTGCCTCTGGCCATTTTACCTACTTTGTAGGAGCCAAAAGCTACCTGCTGTATTCTGAACATTTTTTGCAGGGAAACATTTTGGGAAGGGAAGGAAGCTAGCTGAAGGAGTTTCCTCTAACCACTTCTTCTATAATGGGGATCAAAGCCATGTTCCTGGAGTGGACAGAGAAGAGGCTGGTTAAAATCAAATCACACTGCCCTTCCTAATACCAGAGCACAGAGCTCCGCGTAGGGAACACTATTTTTCATTCTTTGAGCCCTGCAGCACATGCAGCTCAGATTTGTTCTGTCTGAATTAAGTTTCCCATTAACAGCACGCACAATTGCATGGTGTGTAGAATCTGCACATCAAGCAATGCAAAGGCGCAAAATGGAAACTATCTACTTGCTGAGCAGTCTGGGCCAAAATCTCTTGTAAATGATCACAAAGTATAGTGTTCTCAGCTCAGCTCTATTAATTAGTGATCTCTATCTTATTCCTCCTTGATAAACAACTGCAAGAAACTATCGTAGCAAAAATGTAAACACTGATTAATATGAAAGACTCAAGGATAACAAACTAAACTGAAAGGTGGGGAAATTAAAACACAAACCCCAAAAAAGCCCACTTATAATTTAAAAAGACTACTCTTACCTTTATTTTGCAAGATGAAGGATGAAATGATGCGGTCCCATTCCTCGTTCTTTGTATCTAACAGTACTAAGACCAAGTCAAATCTGCTCAACAGGGGACTGCCAAGAGCTATGTTGACAGAGACAGACTCATTAGGGTCATAATGGCCTTTTGGGTTTGTTGCTGCCAGGATAGTTGTCCTTGTATTAAGCTTGCACACCAAGCTGGAGAAAAGTATAGTGAACATTATGGTTGAATTAAATCGGGTAGGGGAAATAATTCCAAAGTGCTAAAACTTACCAATTTTTTATGCTATAAAGAGCACATCTTACGTTGAAAGACCGTAAGAGCTAAACAATATACACAATTTTATATTAATACATATCACATATACAGCATTTCTCAATCAGGGAATAGCAACTAGACAGAGAGACAGTGATCAGGATACCAAAAGTAACTAAGCAATATTGCCATGAGTAATCTCTATATACAGCTAGGTCCTTAAATGGTGAAAACCAACATAAATTTTCAGAAATAAATATTACTTTTCTGATTTATACAACATAGAAACACTTTTTAATGATGGAAAGTAAGATTTTAGCTTGATTCGCATTTTAAGAAAGTAAAATGAAATATAAACTTTTGGTTTATTCCTGTCTGTAAACATGTTATGAATATGAACCCAACCAAACAATGATGGCAGCCATATCGACTGTTTCTCCAAGGAAACAGCCATTTTCCTCTCTTAACCATGCTATCCTGGCATGTGTTTTTAGATGTGGGGAGAGATTATTTTTATTCTAGTAGTCCAAATGTAATCCTTTCAGTTAAGGCAGCAGCAGAAGTATTCTAACTTTGGTTTGTCACTGAGCTATTTCTAGTCAGCTCCTGAGTAACTGCTGCCTCATGTCCAAAGTTCTTCTGTAACTGAGGGGAAGGACTACAGATCCTCCATTAAATTACACCCAATGTGAAAAACCCCTTACCTCCCACGCACCAAAAGAAGTCCTTAAATTAACAAATAGCTTAACCTACCTGTGCTAAGTAACTACTCAAAAAATCCTCGTTAGATGTAGTCCTCAGAAGTGAGCAACTGAGGCTATATGTGCAAGTTAGCAAACTGTGTTTTGGGGTCTACAAAATCCAACCAATTGCAACAAGGAACCTGGCTAATATATGTCGCTTATTTTACCAAGTAGGTGGGACCACACTGACTCCAAGTATTTGTTCCCGACTGCATTACTGGCAAAGGCCAGTAATTTCCCAGGTGAGAGCGGCATTACTTGTCTGCTGTCTACCTAGCATATTTACAAGGGATGCATCAGAATTGAGTTGGGAGAAAAAGTACGACTTTAGAAGGTATTTTTATGATGAATGGGTAAATTCAGGCAAATTCATGGTCTTTTTCAACATACAGCATAGTACAGCTAAAATCCTTGATATGACATAGGGAAACAAAGATACATTAGATCTGTCTTACAGGAAACAGCAAAATGCTCGGCAAAATCCTGAAGAAGAAAGAGGCAGAAAGGAACTGAGTTATGAAGCACCTAAAGGAATTAAAAATGGCATAAAGCCAAAGAGGCTAAAGAGAGCTTCAGTGGAGATGCTCATAATAAAGAAAGGGCACGATCATTTAGAGGAGCCAAGATGATGTGATCAGAGCAAGAGCTGAGTTGAAGGCACCAAAGAGGAAGGTGGAAAGGGTGATGCCTTTTGAGCAGCAGAGATCTCAGCAATACCAGCCAGGAAATGATTTGGGCCAGGACAAGAGCTGTATATGACTGACAGAATGAGATTTAAGCTCAAAGTGGTAGGGGGGAAAATAGCAGATTTGAATGCACAGTAATTTGAAAAAGCAAGCAAGGAACTGAAAGTAAGCAAGAGTTTATATTTATGCCATGCCCAACATATGAAATTCATCAGCCTGGAAATCTCTTGGGTTTCTTTTGTTATCACGCAGTATTACTGGATTTTGGAGAAATGAAGTCCCGCTTTTTGAGTTCCAAAAAAATTTCACACAAGTTCCTCATTTCACATATGATTATTATGACCACCCCCAGCAAAGGACAAGGAAAAGAACACCAAGTCTTCTTAGGAAAGTACCCTGGCCTACAGTGGTAGATTGAAAACCCAACAGTGAAGAGGGTGTGTATTTATTCTGATCGCTTGCAACCTCTGGTCCAATGCACTATCCTTGGAAATGTTGACTCGTCTAGTTTAAGAATACTGCTGAGAACAAAACTACTAAGTACAACAAAGAAAACAGATATATTTAATCAGCATGACAAACCTCCCTGCAAGTTTTAAGTACAAGAGAAACATCTTACATTGTTCTATCACATCTGTTAACATGCCACTTACCCTGCCTTTGCAACACTGATGGTTTGCTGCTCCATCGCTTCATGGATACTGGTTCTGTCATGTTCTTTGATACTATTGAACTCATCAATGCAACAAAGGCCTCCATCTGCAAGCACCAGCGCTCCAGCTTCCAAGTTCCACTCCCCAAAGTCCTTCACAGCAGTCACCGTCAAACCTGAAGAATCAATTACCTCAGTCAGTCTTTTCCTTAAAATGCAGGAGTGCACTTGAGTGAAAGGAAGGGATCCAGTGCACTGGTTTGTGCCACGGACCGAAGGTGAAACAGCAGGTTAGCTCCACCACATACCTCTACCATGTAACTCACTTTAGACCTACCGGTAAGAAATCCCACTAGCGTTTGGCAGGTTAGCCTGGATGTGTGGAGCAGATTCTGTTAAGCTTCCCATGTTCGATAGTGACTTGTTTTAGGACTTTGTTAATTGAACAAAAGAGATTAGGGTAAAAAGACTAAATCTGCCAGATTAAATTGAAAATTAGGGCAAATGAAAGATCGCAAAATTATGGAATGGACCCATTCAGCTCCTCCTCCCCATCAACTACTAAAACAGACAAATATTTTGGAGCTGCAAAACAGTTTGGAAAAAAAAATATTATTTCAAGTGTCTTTTAACTTCTGGCCCCAGGAAGTGGAGACAAATTCTCACTTTAAGGCAATTACATTTCTTTATGAAGTTCTGGGCTCCTCTAAGCATTAAGCAAAACCGAATAACCAAAGATGCCCAAGGATGAAATGGGGGCGGGGGGGGGGGGGAAGTTCCCAGCAGGGACCAGTAAATCTACATATGATACAACACCGGGAGCATGGCAGGTCAGAAACTCTGCACAACTGTGAAAACAGCCACTCATTATCATGTATGTGCAGCTCCTTTCAAACCTTCTACTCCCTATTTCCCAGCTTCTCTATCTTTAGCCCTCCTTCACTCCAATGTTCAGCTCAAAATATCCTAGTAGATGACAAGCTGCAACCAGCCTAAAATCTCCTGGAATGCTGTGGCAAAATCTGCCCAAGAATACACCCCCAACCTCCCTTGGTTCAGGGAGGAGAGGCTGCTGAGGCCGCGTCATCGCTGCGCAGCCCAGCACAGTAGCCACTTGTTCCCAAACAGTCAGCAAAATGTTATTAGAAATATACGTTTCCTGATAACCTAATGTGTACGTCAGCTTGCTGTGAGGAATCTCCTCCATTGTGTCCAATCTTTCCTGATTTCCTGGACTCTGCACTGAACAATTTGGGCAGTCAATCATATAACAAAATTTAAAAAATCAAACTAACCTCTAGCCTTGTCAGACATGCGGAGAATGCTGTTAAAAAGTGGAGCGAGCAACAGATCGGATAAGTATCAGACAATGACATTTCTTCGGAAATACAAACTGAAAGTGTCATCAAACCTTGCACGTGCTTGGAGCTTAGTTGAAGCCCAAGGGCCTCCGTGCCTCAGCTCTCACTCACTGCAGGTTTGGCAGCACTCTGTTCCCACCAGCAGGGCTTGGCCTTTCCTCACAGGTGGTCAGATGGCTCCTACATGCCTTTCTGCTGGGCATATTCCACCCCATTCAAGGGCTGCCTGTAGACATTACTAGAGCCTGGCTGTGTACTTCTTTCCACACAGAATCTCCTCTGGTGGCAAGGGTACACATTTCCCTCCCCCCGCCCCCTCTCCCCCAAGCCATGAGCACTTTCTGTTCTCCCCAGCCCACACCCCGGCCTCAGGCACGTAAACTACAGCAGCAGGTCAGTCCTCCCTATCCCCTGTCTCTGGCAGCCACAAGATGGCTTCTTCTACCAGCCTCCTGCTGCCACACAAGATGGCCTCCTCTGGGCTTCCTGCTACTGCACAGGGATACACGTTGTTTCAGTTACCTAGGCCCTTCTTTACAAATACAGAAATGGGATGGCTTCTTTACACCACAGCTGTGTAGAAGACATGCTCCAATCCCTCCACAGCCCCTCTGATAGCAGACCTATCTAGCAGCAGCAAGATGGATCCATGGCAGAGTTCAGGGGTGTGTGGACAGCCTGTGCACACGTCAGACACCCAGCATCCCAAGAGCAAACCCCTTTATTCAGGGAGCACCCCAGTGAGCGAGGGACCAGCTGGGCTGTTACCCTGCCTCCTGGCACACTGCCTTTGGCCAAGAGGTCAGCGCCACGGGGCTGACCAGGTCAGAGCAGCTCCCCTGTGGGGTCGGCCTCTTCCATGCTGATGGCCCCCATGCAGCCCCCCCAGCCCTGAGCCGGGGTGGCTGTGGCCCTGGCCCCCGGGACCCCATCAGCACCCAGCCCCAGTGAAACCAGCTCACTGCATCACCCCGGCCACCTTTGGGCACAGAAAAGGATAAAAAAAAAGCCTTAAACCCCCCCATAAACCCACAACAACCCCACGACACATGGCAGAGCCCCACAGGCGAGGACGGGCGAAGCCTACTAGCGCCGGGAGCATAGCAGGGGCCGAAGCCTCGGCTGTGCTCCCACCCGCCCCGGCTCCGCCCGGCTGTGCTCGGCCCCGCCCCGCCCGGCGCGGCCGTTGGCAGGCCGTTTCCGCCGCGCGGGGGCGCCGCTGCGAGGCGCCGGGGGCCGAGCGGGAGCGGCGGAGCCCATCTTGGTGCCGCTCGGCGGCCGTGCTCGGGGAGGAGGGCCCTAGCCCGGCGTGCGGCCAATCCGGGCGGGCGCTGGCGGCGAGCAGGGCAGAATGGGCTGTAGTTTAGTGAAATAGGAAAGCTGCAAACAGTGTGGAGTGTTCCTGGTGTAAATAAAAGGGGGAAAAAAAAGTTTCTCCAAGTCGCAGCTCTGCAGCCTCGCTCAGACACTGGCACGGGGGTTTGTGCGTTGCAAAAAACCAACACACTGGACTTTATTGTGCTGCGTTAACACGTTCTTCCTATTGTTTGTGTTTTTTTCAAAATATGGCAAAGGTTCAGGTGAACAATGTAGTGGTGTTGGATAATCCTTCTCCTTTCTACAATCCTTTCCAATTCGAAATCACATTTGAGTGCATAGAGGACCTGTCGGAAGGTGAGTAGATTTTTTCCCGATACGAATTTTGTAACCCCGGGCTCTTAGTTTCAGGGGTTTTAAGGCTTAAACTTTGCACAGGCCTGCTCTTACAATTTAACAGTTTCTCCTTCACCGCATCGCCGTGCCGAGGTGAAGGGATGTGCTCGCCGGCGCCCGAGCCCCCGGCGGAAAACCGCTCTCGCCGAGCCCGGCGGGGAAAGTTGGCGGCGTTCGCCTGCCCTGGCCGCCGAACCGGGGCCGCTTCTCCCCGCCGCGCCGCGCCATCGGCGAGGCGAGCTTCAAGTTGCGAGGAACTTGTTTGAGTGGTGGTAGCCATGTTGCCAGCTTTGTGTGTGCGTGGGGGGGAGCGCGAGAGCGAGAGGGTTAACCGGGCTCGGCTGCCGCGCATCCCCGCGCCCGCGGGGAGAGGGGCTGTTGCGCGGCCGGCGCCCCTACGCCCAGGCGTTACTCGGAGCGCGGAAAACGTTCCGGAGCGAGCGTTTTGTTGGCCTCGTGCTCCATTTTAATACTTAATTTTTATTTATTTTTTTTTTTTTAAATCGCTGTGGGAGGCAGAGGCAGGCGGGCGGGCTCGTCCCCGGGTACCGGTAGCCGGCTGCTGTGGCGGGTACGCGAGGCCGGCGGCGCGGCACCGTACGGTACGTTACGTTGGCTGCGGGAGCCCTGCCGGTGGGGGAGGGGGCCGGCCGCCAGCCACTATTTTTGGAAGTCACTCGAAAGTTACCGGCTGCCGCCAGAGGGGGGGGCGGCCCCGGCGGCGCCGCCCTGCAGCGGCGCCGCCCTGCAGCCGCCCCGCGGAGACCCCTCCGCCGAGTTTGGGGCGCCGGCTGTGCTCCCCGCCGAGGGGCGCGCTGCGCCGGCGGCGGGCTCCCGCCTTCCCCTCAGCCGGGCGGGCCGCGAACCGCCTTCGCCTCGGCGGTGCTCCGCAGCGCCGCCCGTCGGGTCGCCGACAGGCTGTGTCGCGGCTCTCCGCGGGAGTCGCCCCGAGAGGCCGCGCGTCGCCCCTCGGGCGGGAGTTTTGAACGCCGCGGCTCAGGGCGAGGAAGGCGGCGGGCTGGGAGAGGAAACGAGGCGCTCCTGCCCGCCGGCAGCGCGGGCGGTGCGAATGAGCTGCCGCCGCTCCGGGAGGAGAAGGCCGCTGGGCTGGGGCTGCCTGTGAGCGGGAGAGGACAGCCGCCTGGCCGCCGGTGGGGTCCTGGCCCCGACGGAGACCAGCGCCGCCTGCTCGCCAGGGAGCCCCAGCGGCCCGAGGGACGGTAAAAGGGAACCCGGGGTCGGTGGGTGACAACGCCTGCAGGCTCTCTGTGCCTGCGGTTAAATTTGCCTCACCCCGCCTGCTCCTGCAGCCGTTTTTACTTGTGTGTGCCGGCGGCCTGGTGACAGCGCGCTCGGCGCGGGCGGCTGGGCTCGCGCTACTCCGCCGCCGCTGGGAGGGACGGTCGCGCTGGCGGGAACTTCAGAGGAAGTCTCGTCTGAGCCTGGGGTTTCCTCTAGGCCTCTGCCGCTACTCTCCTGCCCTCTTACAACTGACCGACGCCTTAGCTGCAGCTACCTGTAGCAGGATGCGTGCCATGCCCATCTCCAGGTTGCTGACTGGATGTCTCTGGTCAGTCTGGCCTCAGCTGAGATACACACAGCATCAGACCCCTCGATGGCAACTGCTGTAGCAGGTGGCAGTGCCTGTCGTAGGGGATTGGCGCATGGTGTTACGCTTTTCCTTCCAGTGCTGTTTTCTCCTCAGCTAGTCCTGTGCACCACTGATCTTAAAATTAAATTCATGAAGTCCAGGCTTTTTTTTTTTTTTAAAGCTGTTATTCTGTATCAAGATACCCAAACAGCATTTGGATCAACCTATCAAATGCATAATTTAAAACTTACTTTTTAAAAGTCCATTTTTCAGTACTAAATACTAATGGTTTAGAATGAACTTTATACCATTTTCTTAGAATAATGGCACATGACAGTGTGATAATCTTAAGTAGTTTAGCCTAAAAGTCTTTTTGCAAGCTGTAACTTGCACTCAGATGCTGACAGAAGAGGTCCTTAATTGTCCTGGATGAGTAGCCTGCAGTACTGGCAGTAGCTAGTACTACATGCTTACAAGGTAAATAAAACCTCTGATACAATACCTGGCCAGTTGTGCTGTGCTATACAAAGGAGTAAAATCCCTTCCTGAGCCCTGTTAGTTATGTTACTTAAACCCCCAATACCCGCATTGTTAAACACAAAAGCGAGAAGAATTCATTAATCAGGAAAGTGAGTTGCAATCCTAAAGCAGCCAAGTTCTGTTAAAGTGCTAAGTTTTTTTTTTCCTATGCTTAAATACCATTCCTGCATCAAGAAACCATAATGTAGACATTTGGATTTTGCAGAACATAGTAATAAAATAAATGTAATATGGTACAGGTTTGTGTTTTTGCATAGACAATCGGGGCATTGTTCTTAAGGGGAAAAAAATAGCATATATACCACGTAAGTTTTTAAGGTACAGTTTTGAAGCAACAGTTTCATTTAAAAAAAAAGGAAAAAAAGACTTAGTCATAGTTTTCTGTAATGGTGATCTTTTTCCCCTCTTGTTTAAAAAAAGAAAAACCTGTCTTTTAAGATTAGTTCTATACATGTATTTATGCATTGTGATTTTGAATCAAAAAGTGAAAGTGAAGACCTAATGTGTGGTCATTTGCAGTTTCAACTTTCAAACACCTGTATGAGTTAGAAAAACCTGAATTGTAAGAAAAGTTTGATTTTGGTGCATTACTTTAAGAAGCAAAATGCTACATTTACTTCCCCCCCCCCCCCCCCCCCCGTAATTATATTTCAGGATGCAGATAAAATCCAAGCACCAATATCTTCAATGAGAATATGATCTACTCATGCTATCACAATTTTACATACCTGTCAGGTTGCACAAGTTACATGTGAAGGAATGGGGACATACAGTTAGTGTGCCTAAGGCTTAAACAATAGGTTTTCTTGTTCAATTAACTACCTTCCATGATCTGAATAAGCTGTGAGGTGTATATGTGGAAGGTGGGAGTTTCTTTCTGGGAGGTGAGTCAGTATTCAAGGCATGCAGTGTGTTATAGGCATATAGAGGCGTTATCCCTGTGCTGAAGCCATTCTGACAAGCTTTGAAAAAAATGCTGAACATAGCTCCCAACAAGTAAATGTGCCCCGTCCTCTGTATAAAATTTGAAAATTAACCTGACTATGAAAATAGAGGGATTCCTGCAGTACCAAATGACTGGAAAGAGATGGTGGGATGGTCTGGTTCAGGAGGACTGGGGCAGGCATCGATACATCCCCCCTGTGAAGACAGGTCCTTGTTATTTTAGGCCTGTTGCCAAAGAAGTGATTTTAGGCTACACAAAACTGCAGACAGGCAAGAGTGGAAGACCCTTAACTGTAATGATAATTAATGTTTGGATTTTTTTACTTTTGTTTTGCTATAGATTTGGAATGGAAAATAATCTACGTGGGTTCAGCTGAAAGTGAAGAGTACGATCAGGTGTTAGACTCTGTTTTAGTAGGACCTGTTCCAGCAGGCAGACACATGTTTGTATTTCAGGTAAGTTTGATTTAACTGTTTCTTAAGGGGTTGTGTTAGTTTGTTTAAAGATGACTGTATCAAACTAAGAGGCACTTGAAAAATAATGTTAAACTAGAAAAATATTTCCATCAGCTCTTCAGGTATGATATACCTTCCTTTAAAGTCTGTTGATGAGCTGATATTTCTTGCCCCTGATATTTCCAAGGTAGTATTTTCACTTGTGGTATTGATAATTAGTGATACGAGCACTGTTCCCGTAGCTACTGATAATTTTGACCAGTCTAGTTTATAAATATATTCTAGGTCTCTCAGTAATCAAGAGTGCCAGTTACCTGGTTTACACTAGCACCGTCAGGTTTAACTCTACTGCAGTCAGTGGCAGTTTCAGACCATTGGGAGCACTAGGTTAATGTAGACAACATCTTTAGAAGATTAGGCCAACAAATTCATTGTAAAACCCTGCCAGAACAGTCAAGTTTATTTCTGTTTGGCAGGATAAATGTTCAACTGTGATGTTTGGCTAAGCATGATAAATCTCAAAAAAATACAGTGATTTGTAAAATAAGACAGAATTTCAGTGGTAGACAGCAGGCATTTGGGTCACAAGTGTGTAGATCAAGACTGTCCAACAAACTCTGGAGCATGTGACAGTCCTATAAAATACTGCTGTTAAAGTCAAAAGTTAGTAAGAAGGAATAATGAAGGGAAAGAAATCAGGGAAAGAACAGCACCAAGATGGCTTTCTAGCCTATTCTGGTTTCCATCTTAAGTGAGCGAGAAGGGGGAAAAAACCCTAAAGCAAAGTTGCCTAAATTCTTAGGGAAGTTGTTTTGGTTTTGATGGGTTTTTTATCAAAACTATGATTTAGTTCACTTTTTTATCAAATATTAGTATTTGTCTTGTAAACTGAGAGTAAAATTCATCAGCATAAAAATCGGATTGAAACTGAGTATGGCTTTTGTATAAGAACCGTGCTACTTTTCCAAAGAGTATAAATGGTCTTAGCTATTTAATGGCAAATGCATGCTGGAGTATAAGCATTAAAAAAAAAAAAAAAGCTGGTAATGAATACACTTTCTTATTTCTCACAATTACTGTAACTATTTTAAAATAACAATTGTGAGGCATCTTGATTAATCTTTTAAGTTCCTACAAGACAGGCTAAAGGAATAGGATTAGGCTGGAGGTTACATTTGTCAACCACATATGTGCAAATCCGTCTTGAAACATTTCTGTTTGGTTTTGGAGCTGGGCCTAATTTTTCCACATGACAAATAAAGCAGTTCTTCCATTATCAAGCTATTATAGCTTATGGCATTAATTGGTCAGAAATAGGTGATCCTCTATTGCTCTCAATGGAGCTACCTTGTAGCACTGTAGCCAGAGAAATCAGCTGGTGTTTACGTTTCTAATTTAAAAGATGGACTCTTCTCAATTAAGTTACAAAGATTCATTGTTGACCGTGATGGGAAGTAGCAGGAGGCAGGTGCCTGAAAAGGCATGTTTGGGCTGTATGATTAGGAAGGCCTTGAAAATGAAATTTACTGGTCTTTCAGTTTCTATGGGATGGAATTGTATTCCAGTCATAACTGACACTGCAGCTAAATTAGGAATAGGTATGTAGATGTTTTGCTCAGATTAGAATAGGTCCTGTAAGAGAGTCAGTACTCCTGTGTTATAATAAATAATCCCTTTTATTTCTTATGGAAGTACTATTGGTCTAAGTATATTAGACTTCAAAAGCACTGGATTTCAGGTGAGGGTAGGACTCGGCTAATGTGTATACAGGAGACCACCAAAACCTCAAGTGCTTCAATAAGCCTTCGCTAATGACCGAAGCTATTTTATTCACCAAACTGAAGCAGCCTGGGAGATGGGGAAAATGACAGAATGGGGCAAAGCAGAGAACTGCAGGAGGTGTATAATACAAACAAAAGAGATTATGTTCACTAGGGACAGCACAGGGAAAGGACCTTTGCGGAGGGGTATAAAATTTTCACCTAATAATATGCTGTAGATTTTTCTACATAGGAAAATGGCTGAAACAGCAACTAAAATGGAGAACCACACAGATGAAATACCAAGGGTGATAAAACTACCTTTGTCAAAAAGAAGCCATGTATCAGGTTGGGAAGTCAGCCTTACCTACAGAAAGATGAAAACTATTGTGCTTTTCAGATTTATGCAACCAGCTTTTTTCTTTTTTTCTTTTTTAAATCTAAAAATATTTCAATATTAAAGGCCCACAGCTTGGCCTACTTGGTTCTAAATACCAAGATAGAAGTAGTGAAACCTGATTCCTTCTCTCTGTGCACTTGGGGATTTGTGATAAATTTACAGAAAGTTCTTTTTGGGAATATAAGTACATAAATAATTTACTATCTTTAAGTGGGGATATGACCTTACGCTAACTTAGCTCATCTGGAGTAACAGCTATGTGAATAAACGTATAATGTGAAAAAGCAAGATAATTCAGGACAATGTATACACTGAGTGATTTCATAAAATTTTTAAGTATTTTCTAGCATAAAAATAGCATATAAAGACAGTGATTTTTATGCAGAAGTTAATCCTACTGCCTCTTTTTGCCTACCAAAATATCTGTTTGCTGCTCACTTAACACTTGGTCATGGCATGCTCTTTTTTCTCTGCCTATATATGATCATGTGTTTCCCAGGCAATTAAGAGGTTTGACATCCAAGGCAAGAAGTCCAAAATTTGAGAAGAGAACAGTTTTTTAAACAGTGTTCAGTGTCTTTTCCACCTAGCAAAACAATACTGGAGAGTTAAGTAGGATTAAACTAGTATTTCCTTGGGTTCCCAACTTTATCATAGGATATTGCAGAGCACAAAATGACAGTGGGAGCCTGGAAGAACTAAAATACCACATTAGGGTGTGAGTTGAGTTTCATAGGGGGTTAAATGGAACAGTGTCCTTTTGCAGTATACATTATTCTATAACTGCCCATTTAAAGTAATCAAATGGTCCTGGGCACTGTAAGAACAAGACTACTGAATTAAAGTAGTGGTTTTGTCTGTATTGGCAATTCTTGTCATTTCTTCAAGCTTCTACACTTGCCCTATTCCTTGGTCATCTTTGCCATTCCCCCATGCAAGCTGTGAAGCCATTTGGTCATTTTCTGTTCCCTTCAGGGCTGGAGAAAGTTGTGTTCTATCTGATTCCCTGGTTGCTTCTCCTCCCCCTGGTGTATTTGTACCTGAGAGGTCTGACTCATTTAATTCTTCTGCAAAGTGCCTACAGCTTCTTATAAAAAGCTAGACTGGTTTGAAGGCTTAGAATTGAAGTAGCAAAGAGCAGACGCCAATGATGCATGACCACTAGCTCCCAAATTTCAGTGCTGGAGCATATAAATACTATAGAAAAATAGGGATGAGAGGGACAGCAGGAATTAATGCCATTCCTCCTCTGTCCTAAGGCAAGATTTGTTACACCTGAACCACTCTAACATACATTGTTAATACCAATTGTACTTGCAACACAAGCGTTCATTCTTGGCTTCAGATCTTCGTGTAAAATTGTAAATACAAAACTGTTTCATTTATGCTTAGATTGCTGTTACTTTGAGGCATCACATTTTATCAATAAATGTGTAGTTAGGAAGCATTTTAAGGCACTGATGTGAGCCACATTTTATGAAGCAAATTTTATTGATTATTAATAACTGCAGAGCCACAGTAAGTAAGGATGTTGAAGAAGATTGTAAGAGTTGCCTATTAATTAGGATTGCATCCCGGTCAGAAATATGTCAGATGTTTTAGAGCAATGATGCATTTAACTGCATACATTTTAACAAACGTCAGCATGTGGAAGGAGGCAAAAGAGAGAATAATTCATTCCTTTCCTAGAAATCTGTGGGACAGCTCCAACCACACTGTACCCTATGCCTGCTCTTGCTAAAGTATAAATTGCAGTCTGTATTTTTAAGGGTTTAGTCTTGTTAAAACCACACATACGGACCAATTTAACCTCAGAGGTACCAAAAAAAAAATAAAAATCTCTACTAAACTATCAAGATGGGCTGGATAACAACGGTGCTGTAGAATTGGAGGGATGTTAGTACACTTGCTCAAACAACAGTTCAGCTGATCGTGTACTTAAAAGCAGTTTTGGATCAAAGCTGTCTAATGTCCCGTAAGAAATGTCAGCACACAATATTACTGTATTGTAAGTAATTCTGTTTCTAGAGGATAGTGTCCTAAATTCAGGGTTGATGATGTTGTGAAACCAGGTATATATTCTGGTGAACTTGAAGAATGATTTTTAAATACAGTCACTACTTAGCTGCTAAGACATACTACTTAACATTCTCATGCTAGATAATCATATGGTATAAATTTTATTTTAATCTGGTTTTCTCTTTCACATTTAGGCTGATGCACCTAACCCAGGGCTTATTCCAGATGCAGATGCAGTAGGTGTAACAGTTGTGCTAATTACATGCACCTATCGAGGTCAAGAATTTATTAGAGTCGGCTACTATGTAAACAATGAATATACCGAAACAGAACTGAGAGAGAACCCACCAGTAAAGCCAGATTTTTCTAAGGTAAGGCCTGTTTTGTTCTAGTCCTATATCAAAGGTATCCTTATAGAAGGAGGTTTTTAAGAAACAAAACCAAACCCCAAGTCATTCTATGAAGTGGAATGGAACGAGGCATCAAATAATAGAAAAGACTTGTGGGGATAAACTACAAGTGCTATGTAGTTGCCATAAATTTGGAGAATATTGAGAAACCTGCAACAGTTTCCACCAGCTTGAAGCCTTGGCTGGACTTCGTTATTATTTTACACTGTGTGAAATGAACTGTTGTGTTCCTTCTACCTGTACCACTGTTGACAAAGTGGCTCTGTTCTTCAGAAAAAAAGAATAATGTTTTTTTCTAGGACAGTTGGCCTGGAACTAAGTTTTATGTATTAATTTAATGCAGTCATTATCCAGCTGTTCTAATGTTAAGAGTGGCAGATTCTGCAAAACAGTAACAAACAACCTGAAGAACAAATTATGTATAAAATGAGAGAAGATGGCTAACCTGGTAAGAGCAGGTCAGATGATTATCTGATCAATGGACAACTTGACCAAGGAAGTATACAGGTTTGGGGGAAAAAAAATATTCTTCATGGTAAAAATTAAACTAGGACTAGCATTAAACAATGATGTGAAATAGAATTATTTGGAACCTAAAACCTTGAGGAAAATTATCAAATAAACATCAAAAACTAGCAAAGTCTTGTGAAATACTCTACCCGACAGGCTCTGTACAAATGAACTGTGCAGCATCTGGATTCATTTTCATGGAAGTTTTTGCGGACTTGGGCTTTCTCTTTATGAAAGCTGATGTACATGTGTACACACTTATGTTCCAAAGTTGTGCGATGGTGAAAATTTTGTTATTTCTGAAGCTTGCATGAATTATATTACTGGATATATGAAGAAATGAATGGGATGATGCATGTACTGTAATGACTAGTACAGAGATAATCCCCATAGTCCCTGAAACTCACCTTCAAATGTAACTAAACTGAATTGGTATGTAAATTGGTTTTTAAAAGTCGCTAATGATTTTCTATGCTTAACTTAAATTTCAGGGATTGGATGCTCAGTATGTTCTTAAATTACTTTTAATTTTGAAGATTCTTAAACTTATAATCTGTTTCTTTTTTCATACTTATTAGTTATTTTGGGTGTGAATGCCAGAATGTTGACTTCCTTTAAGCACTTGAACTTAGAAATGCCTAGAACTACTTGTCTTAATTCTCTGATTTGCTTATGTATAAAGCTAGCTTTGCTTCTATGAAAAAGAGCAAAAACTATCATGTGTTTGTATAGAAGTCCTTAATGTGACTTTGGGATAGAACTTAAACATACAAGCAGAATAGAAGGTTATTAAACATATTTAATTGTAACTGATGAGTAATAGACCCTACTAGGTTCAAAAAAAGAAATGGTCTTGTTAGTTTGCCTAAAAATATTTAATGAGAGTGCACTTCCTTGGGGCATAAAATCAGTGTTACTACCAAAGCAAACTTTTCCTGTGATCAGTCTTAACTTTCATAATGAATGGCCAATGGTAGTAAGTTGCCATCCTCCAAAGTTAAGTATCTTGAAAATGGTAAAAGATTAAGAGAAAGAATTTTCTTTTTTTTTGCTGCATACATAAACAAATACAACTTCCTTTCAAAGGAAAATGAAGGCCAGCCATGAGAATAAAATATATGACTAATGTCTAGGCATGTCCACTGCCACAATATTAATATCCTCCAAATCTAAGTAAGGTTATTACTTTAAAACTTTAGTAGACAGATTGATTTCACTAACTGAATTTTAATCTAAAGCATGATACTTTAATTTAAGGAAAGGTTGTATTCTTAAATGAAGACAGACAGTTGATGGAATTGATACAATTATTGCAAACACCATAAAGTTGATGCAAAATTTTACGAAGTATTGTGGTTTGCATAATCTTTGTCAGGGTACTCATTTGATTGGCTAAAATAATAAACACTTGCACTTTACTTGCAGAGTTCTCATACAGCCTTGAACTCACGGAACAGTTAAAAACATGCTCTCAAGAAAGCGGCTGTTTCACTGAGTAGGATATTAAAAGTAAATGAATGAGTGGTGTGTTTCTGTAAACATGTTTCTGATCTGTAGATAGTACCTATAGATTCACATTTATATGAATTACCTTTTTAAACAAAGTGTTTTACTGTTTAGGCTATGGGGAGTAAAAGGAAAAAAGTCTATGTGCACATGAACTCCAGTTTGAGATGTACACATTACATAATCCATATATTTTCTTCTCTCCCAGCTTCAAAGGAATATTTTGGCATCTAATCCCAGAGTCACACGATTCCACATTAATTGGGAGGACAACACTGAAAAACTGGAAGATGCAGAGAGCAGTAACCCAAATCTACAGTCACTGCTTTCTACAGATGCATTACCTTCAGCATCAAAGGGGTGGTCAACATCAGAAAATTCACTAAATGTTATGTTAGAATCTCATATGGACTGCATGTGACTAACCACCATCATTTTGGTACTGTACATGTGTTAAACTGTAAAAACAACCAGAACTATTTCCCTCAAATTCCATAAGTACATAGTTGACAAGCAATGTGAAGAACTTGTTTTAAAACATCCTGTAGAAAGTTTATAAAAAAAAAAAACCCAAAAAACCCAAAAAACCAGTATTTGAGCAAATTGTGGAATATAAATACAACTATTTTTAAGTATTTGCCTTTTTTCTCTAATGTGTTATTCTATGTGGTCTAAACCAAACCTGATTAAAGTATACATATTCTCCCCCTGCCCTTTACTTTGTAAGCACTATTAAAAGTTAAAAAACTGAAAGTTAAAACATTCAGACGAAATGAAGGAATAATGCCATGTCCTCATCTCTGATATCTAGATTGCCAAATATAAAGTGCCCTTTAATAGCAGCTTAAGAACAAAACTGTCATTAGATGAAATGCAAAGAAAAAAGTATCTCATACAAAAAAAAAAAATCCAAAAATGTCCTCTTGCTGTGAAAGCAGGCAACATAGTATAATTTTAAGTGCAAGCTTCTTTTCCTTTCAAGGCACATACTTGTTACTTAAAGCATGCAATTTGAGATCTACCATCTGCTATCTTGGATTTTAGTTTGGGGTTTTTTTGTTTGTTTTTTTTTTTAATCTGCTGCTGTTTAGTCAAACTGGTTTGTTAAGGACAATGTTTCATGTGAGTTGGGTGGGTATCTCAGCAGAAAACCCTTTTTTAGCCACCCTAATAGCACACACAATTGGTTAGAAGGACTCAAGCAATTACTAGAAAACTTAAGCATCAAAAGGAATAGCATGCGTATCCAAAAAATGCTCTTCTGCAGGATTATTATGTACATCTGCTGGGTTGGTACGTTTATTTTCAGGTATGCTTTATTTTTGTAGTCTTTTTAACTAGTAATAAGGAGTTTAGATTCTTTATTTGTTTTTTGAAACATCTGGAATTTAAAACTTGTCTGTTTTCTCTGTACCCTTTAAGACAATTCTGTGCACTGGTATAAATCAAGATTCAAACCCTGTTGTGGCAGGCATGACACACTCAAGAATACATTGCGTGCCCTGAAGCTCTTGCACTGAGACATCCCTACTACCTGTGGTATCTTCGAAGATAAAAAGAACTAGGCAGTAAATTGTAAACACTTAGGACATTATTATGACACTAACAATTGAGTTATTCCTTCCAACCCTCATCAGCCTTATATGTTTACTGTGACTATATGTGCATTTAAAGTTGTAATCTGTCATGTCAGATTACAAGAATATAGTTCTGCTAGTTACTGGTAACTGCTCAAACTGTGAACCCTTGTAGGTTCCAGGCCCTTAAAAAAAAAAAAAGGTAAATTTCATGATGACTGACAGTGTAGCTCTGAATAAAAATAGAGCACTTAGTCTTCTCTTTCTGCAGTCTCTAATAGTGATGAAGATGTCCCAAGCATTTAGCACTGCTGTCTTACCACATTATTAGTGAAATTGTCTTCATTTCTAATGTGTATTTTTTAAATCCAGAAGGAATGTACATTCATGTGTTTCTTTCTTGTATGGAAACTCTACAGTACATACGGTAGCTGAATGAATTAATGAAATCCATTAATATTTGGAACCCTAATTCTAATGTGTGCTCTTGAAAAGCTCTCTGTAATTTTTTAAAATGATGATTAGCAATTTAAAAATATTAACACTAATATCTGTATGACTTGACACAAAGAACTGGTCCCCCAAAGCAGCAGTTGCTTCATTTGAGGGCTGAAGTTATGTGAACTTTTAAGAAAGATCTTTTGATTTTTAATTATACTGCAACTTCAAGGGCTACAGTGACACTTTGAGATTTTTTTTCATGCACTTTATTGTTCTATTTATAAATTAAGATCTCTCTTAAATGTAAGCACATAAATAACTTAATCATCTGCTGAAAGACGGGCAGGCTAATGAAGTCTGCCTTGAGCTAAGGCTACCATAATAGTATTTTAAACCCTTGCACTTATTGAAGATTCAAATGAAAACATGATCAAGTACAAGCTGTAACAGGAATCCATCCATCAGCAGCATGAAGGCTTCTTAGAAGCACATGCCACAAAGCGATGGAATCAAACTGTGTTACTGCTATTACGGAATCAACTACAAAATACAGACAGCAAAACTACATCACCCAGCAAACCAATTGATTTAGAGAAATCAGAAAGATTGTTCTGTTTAGGGAGGGAAAAAAGTCAACTGCGCATGTGAACTCAAGTGCAATAAACTTCAAGCTAGACTGAGTGGCATGATGCTGCAGCAGAATTTTGCACCACCTTACCGGACACACTAACACATCCTAGATACAGCTGACCCACCAATTAAAGGAAAAAGAATAACCCTACTGTGCTTGGTGAAAACTGGAGAACAACCACCCTAACCCCTGAGAGCACCTCATGATCTTTGCAAGAGAAGTGGGCTTTCTACGCTTTTTGAGAGACTGGATGCCTCTCAGGTTTTCTACAACTTTGTCCATATCTTAGCAATCCATACACACTTCTGAATATCACATTTCCTGGCAAAATCACATTCCAGAGACACAAAATTTGAGAAACTAAATTCCAGTACTCCAGAGGCTTCAGGTCTGATCATCAGGCAACACCACAGCACAAACTTAGTGGTACTGAAAGATACAGTGCATATAAGGCATCTCTGTAAAGACTTGTCTCTGATCTCTGAAAGTTTTGAAACAAGAGGGCTGTACACACGACATATAGACAGCTAGTGCAGGCAGCACAGCATTACAATTTCAAGGTTGAAGATGAGTGCACTTTTCCACAAACCTCCACTTGCAGAGACCACTATGATGCAAGAGAATGCTACAGATTCTATTGACAGAGCTGGTGATGCATCTCACTGTGGTTTTACCTCAGCTAGACAGACTTGATTCCATTAGAAGACTGTCATAATGCTTATCAGAGGTTATTCACGTACAAAGAAGTAAACGGATCAGACAAGGTAACATTAGGGATGAAAAACACAGGTGGGGTTTTTTGTCTAGCTTGAAAAAAAACTTGTCCATCTTACAATCATTGCAATTTATTCATGTGTCACATTCAGTCTGAATTACTACAACACTCTTGAGTTTGAAGGGGTCAAAAAGGCTCCAGCTCCATCACAATGGAGGCTGGTGAAATTTAACCTCTCCAGTAGCTCCACAGAGCTCCACTGAAAAAGCCAACCCTTACTGCCAATCCTCAAGACTGCAGCAACTCAGAACTTTGCTACAACAACCACAGTAGCTTAGTTTATAGCTCGCCAGACAATCTGTATTCTTGAGATGTGAGTGACAAAATCACAAGGACAAATCTGATGATCTGACAGTCTGGTACTTGCCTTTGTAGTACCTCAACTGCTGATTTTCTGGAAGTCAGCTCAGACTGGAGGCTAGCCACTTGCAGCTGTACAAAGATTCTCCACTGCTATCTGAAAATGGTGATAGGGAAGAAAAAGAAAAAAAAAAACCCCAAACCCAAAATACCTTATGCATGTACACTCCCAACACATCCTTATTTACCAGAGACAGAAAAAGAGAAAAGTTAACTAAATCTTGTGGCTCCTGTCTGGGCAGCTGCGTACTTACTTAACTACCCTACCCCTTATCCATAGCACAGTGGTCTGCAAGCGTGCAGATTCTCTTTTTTTTTTTTTTTGAGAGCTGCAGAAGTTTGGTCGGGAGATGATGGGTTAGTTGTTCCTGTTGTTGCTAGCTGGAGAGCTCTGCTCAGTGCCAGCTGGGAAGATGCAACAAAACTGACTGCCTACAGGCAGGCAGTGTCGGGAGGACTACTCATGCTTGGCCTTCCCATTTGTATTTATGTTTCCAGTTAAAGAGCTGGTCTTGTAGTGTCTGATAGGAGAACTGGGCTGCAGAAGACAGGTAGAGGGATTTTTTCTTGATTTTTGGTCTAGGCAAAGAAGAATGTCTAAGGAAGAAGAGCCAGCTGAAGTCACCAAGGAGGCTTTGTTAAAGGCAAACCCCAGGTTTGTATCTGGAATCTAGAAAGCAAAGGCCCTTTCAGGAAGGTATGGAGGGAGGATACACTTCAACATTTCCAACTTACTTTGGTAATGCTAGCTTGGAGGCATGGCTGGGTGGGTACTCATTGTCCATGGCACCAGGGATGTGACTGGCCTTCCAGCAGAGAAAATCAGAGGAAGGAGGTGTGCGTGCTGCAAAAGGGCTATACCAGATGTAAGAGACAACAGCTAAGTCTTATTAAGAACTGGCTGAAATGTCAGGAACTTTTAAGGAGTTCTTGGAGCTCCCTCCAAACCACCCCTGGGCCACGAGATAAGGAGGCCTACCTTCCAACATAAGGAAGTCCTCCAGTTTGTCCTATCTCACTAGAAAGGTGTGGCAGACCTACACTGATAGAAGCTGGGAAGAAGCAGGGGCTTTATGGTATGTTCAAGGGAATCCTGAAGACATAGGTTATTCATCCAAAAATCAACTGCTTGAAATGCCTGCCATTTCAACAGCAGGACAAAAAAGTCTGATGAAGGCCTGCCTGGACGTATTGTGTCAGAAGCATGTAAGACCTGAAACCTCCAGCCAACATGACGAAGATGTTGCTCCTGCAGTATTTCCTGTCCATCCTAACTACAGATCTTCAGATATAGATGTATGAACAGGCCAAAATTTCTGAAGACGTATCTTTTGCATGCAGGTAGTCAAGGTAAACTCTGTCTCAGGACAAAGCCATCTTGGAGCAACATTACTGAGAGAAAATTAAGGGAATTTAAGGATCTGCAAGAGATGAGCTGTTGTTACAGATGTGGCATATCTCTTGAGGTTTGATCACAACTTCAACATTCATTCCTTCAAGAAGTCTAGCAGACTTCCCACAGAGTTAAGCCCTCTTCAACTTGAGGCCCAACTGTTTGAGGAACAGCCAATGAAGTGATGCTCTCAGGAAAATATTTTCAAGGTACATGCTGATAGAAAATACTTCAAGTTCATATACAATTATGAATATTCAGGAAAACGATGAAGAATCCTGTGGTAGAAGTGAAGATCCAAAGAGTGGCCTAAAGGCTGCATATCTGTTAATAACCTGATCAGGGCCAGGGTATGGATCCACAGTAGTAAATTGTTGGCATGTTCCCTGGCACTGCCTTGGCCTCTATCAACTCTGGAATGCCCAGGGACAGTTTGGGGATCTACAAACAAGGAAAAATGTCTCCAGTTTCAGTGCCAGTCTCCAGTTTGCATACCTCAGGATACCGACACCACACATTCTATTCATAACCATAGCTGGATGGCTCATGTCAGCCACTTGGAATTGGTTTCTAACGGCTCAGAAGAGAGACAAACAGCACATGAAGCCTCCTAGCAGGGAGAAGTGTATTATGCAACAGAGAAATGGTTGTTTCCCCTTGAGTTAGTTGCCTTCAATGAAAAGCAAAAAAACATAGTAGCAAACAGCTGTTGGCATGATATGGACAATGTTAGATGTTGCAAAATGTCAGCAAGTCTCTCCAGACTCCCTAGAGGCTGTAAGAGGAGAGGCCAGAATGCTGCGCTTCATACAGCTCAGGAAGGCATATTGTACAGAACTGGAGAGCTGAGGAAACAGCTGATAGTCTCCCAGATTTTTAGACAAGCTGTTCTAAATGCCATTCACAAAATTCTTTAAGCAGTCCATCTGTGGAGGGACACAAAACCAAACCAAACTTTCCAGAAATCTTAACAGCCAAATATGCACCAGGAAGCAGCAGAACGAGTCTGGCCCAAATGTCCACAAGCTCCAGACCCAGCAGCAGACATCTGCTGGTTCCTGTCCCTATGGAGTCAAACTCGCCACTCAATCGATCGCTGCAGATCTCTGGCTCCTGGGGAAAATGAGGTATTTTCTTATTAGTGATTATCTCATCCAATTATGCACAAGCAGCACTAGGGCTCTAGGGACTGCAAAACAGTTGGATAAACTCAGTGGCAAGGTGGGAATTTGTTAAACTCACTAAGTCTGTTTTTTTTCTGGAAAACTACGTATCAATTTATAAAAATTAAAGGTACCTGAATGACTCCCTGTCATTCTCCGATGAGAGGCTGGGGGGGAGAATATACCAGGCCTTTACAAAAACTAACCACTGTGTAGACAGAACCAGAGGGACAGATGGTTCCCCTGTCTTTTATTTACAAATCAGAAAGTCCTGTAGCAGTCAAAATTTTTGCCATTGAGCTGTTGAATGCGGGCTGGCCTTCTGGCTGCCAACTTTCATTAAAGAGATGTGGGAGGAACCAGCCCTGGTTCCTCCTAAGTCATAAAGTAGCAGAGAACTCTCGACAGAAAATCTCTACTAAGTGTTTGCAAGAAAGGCAACCTAATAAAACAAGTAAACTCAGAAACGCTATCTAAACAATGGAGGTAAAGTTCTGGTTTTACCCACAACAGAGAATAAATTATTGGCCGTACGTAAGGGCTGTTTGCAGCAAGCAGTCAACTTGAGCCTGTCAATGAGATAAGAAAGATGAAGATCTTCCGTACTGATTCACTAGAATAAGAAAGCAAACTTTCTGAATCAGGCAAAACCCATCTGACGAAGCACAGATTTTGTTTAAAAAGTGTTGGGGGGGGGGCAGGAACCTGTTTGAAAGAGCAGAGGCCCAACAGTAAATCAAGCTGCGGAGTTAGGTCACTGTTTTCTGAAATTCTGCGAGGCAATTCCAGTTAGGTCCAGATGGGTAACAGTCTGCAGTGGGCACATGGCACTACAGGGCCCCAAAGGATCATAGTGGATCTCAAAGCACACAATACCTAAGTTAGAGTATGAAAGAAAGGGAATTTTGGCACAAGGAGAATGTTAATGATCGAATATGCTATCCTAGTACCAATAAATACTTGTACAGAAAACCAGGAGAAACTGATATGATAGACAGTTTTGAAAGCAGCATTTTAATTCTATGGTTGATAAATAGCTCATGTCCTAAAACAGTACCGGATGGGTAAAGGGTACAAGACGAGTTAATGCACAAGAACTTACCAAAAGTTGGTTAGATATCGGCAGTTTTATCTAAAAAGGGAATCCAAATGTAAGACAGTTTTTGGCACTTCTCCAGGGTTTACCAAATCTCAGGTGTGTCTTTTGGCCTATGTGGACTGTAATCTCAGAGCCAGCAATTAAACTGCAATCCAGACTGCTTTTTATATAAAGTAAGGAACTAGTTGAAAGTAGAACTTATGAATTTAGTCTTTGTACACTAGATGGAAAATTGCATTAGGACTCTCCCCTCTTGAGAAAGTAGGAACTGGTAATTTGAAGTGTGAAGTTATGACAAGGAAAGTAAAACAATTTAATAGTTCTCTAAACTCATAATATGGAGCTTCTGCACGAAGAGCAAGTTGACAAAATCAATGTTAGGTACAGTTATAAAAATATTCATTAGTAATTCCTTGCACAGGGAAGGCAAAGAAAATAATTCAAACTACATCCAAACTCCTGGGCTAGAAATTAATGCTTTAGTCAGCAGTTCTAGCCATGGAAAGGTTCCCTGAAACTAAACTAGAGAAAGATTTCTTGCTAGGGTCTCAAGTTTCACACATGGTAAGGGTCCTAAAGAATTTCAAGGTGGAAGTTTGGTGCACCTGCTGTCCAATTTCAAGAAGGAGGAGGGGGAGCAGGGAGAGGGAGAATCTTTTTAAAATACAAGGAATATTTAAGTGAAATGTAGATGATCTAAAGACCCAAGACAATCCTTTCATAAGATGAAACTTCATCTCCACACATCATTACAGCTGATTCTATGGCACACATACCACAGTAAGCTTGTAAACTGCAATACTGGTTTTCAGGGAAATGTCTTTTAATCTAGCTATGATGGCTGTGCTGGAAACCAGATCGTACGGAAAATGAAGCACAGGAGGGAGATGTGGTAAAGAAGGCAACAGCAACATCAGAGGCCATGAGCAGCTGACACAGGGAGATAACTACTGACAAAAGTGGGCAAGGTCACATTGAAATGCATGGCAAAATTTCACTCCAGGTCACTGTCAGTCCCCTAGCAGAATTTAAATTATACAGCCTGTTCTCAGTTCTTAACACAGAACAAAAGGTGAAGAAAAGGTTATGCTGAGCCAAAATGTTCTCTCTGGCTTCTCTCCAGACCTATTTGTCAACAGTTTGAATAGAAAAGCAGAGGCATATGGGTTTCATAACAAGTTCCCTGCACACAAGACCGTGTATGTTACACATCACATTCCACTGCTATGGAAGCCCCAGTATACACATGTACACATAGCTATGGAACTGGGAAAGATTTATTCTCTGTTTTTCCCATGTATAAATAATGCTGTTTCCCAGACGTAAAATGAAAAGCAGCACTATCTGAGAAGCCGAGACACTGGGGTTTGTCCCTAATTATTTTGCGATTTTGAATGTACTAGTAATATAGTCATTTGCCCAAATAAAGTAATTTGCTGAGGTAATCTGACCCTGGACATTGTCCCCAGAACAGATTGTAAAGATACCTGGCATTCAGACCCAGCCGGGACATATGTAAATTTAACAAAAAACCCAAAACAAACCAACAAAAAAAAAAAAGCTTGCTCTCTGAAACCATCTTGAAACCATCTACAAGAGTCAGAAATAATTCTTCAGCACAGGGGTGAGTTTCCAGAAAGTAAGCAGAAATCAAACTGGCACCCAGCCAGAACATATAAAAGAACAGAAGAGAGGAGAGTATCTGTTCAGGAGAAACCAAATGATGCTAGCCCATCACACAGTGTGAGCTCTGGAAAGATGTCAGATTTGCCATAGCTGGGAATAACACTAAAAACACAGACCATCCTCTGCTAGCAAAGCAGTGAGAGGTGGCTCTGGATGACGCTTGTAAGGTTCCCTATTAGAAGCTCATCGCACTGCTCCAATGATACAGAAGAAGGGGCAGGACTGCCCTTCTGCAGAGAGCCACGTCAAGCCTCATATGCCTCCACAGCAGTTCTTTGCTTCAACTGTGCTCATACAACCTGAGCACAGATGTTCATGTATGTAGAAGGCCTCTATCTGAACATACTCAGCGAAAAAAGTAAAGTGTTCCAGCTGACGAAGCACGTACCTGCACTTGTAGATCCAATTCCTGCAGTAAGCACAGACCGTGGTATAATCTTTACTGCATACTTGAGAAACTGAGATTTCCCTGTACCGGGGTCTCCAACCAACAGAAGATGCGATTCACCTTGCGGGAAAACGTTGATGTAGGAGCAGATGGTTCATATACAGAAAAAGATATACACAAAATGCTCCAAATTAAATAAGACTTCTCATTATTCACCTAACATTTAGTACTACATATACATTACAATATGTAATTCTGTTTAAGGCTGCACTATTTATTGGGTGTGATAAATATATTGCTTAATAAAAGCATCCAGCCATATTGCTGCACCCAAATCAAATATTTACAATGAAATATTTAAAAAGTATTAGAAGGTATTTGTCATACTTCCTGTAACGTGAGTTCTTACATTTTAGAGTACTCATTTCTCAGACTCAACTCACTCTTGAACATTAAACAGAAGGATACCAGGGTTTAGTTATCATTCCACTATTCAGTTACTTAAATTATTGTGAAAAGGACTAATAAAATCAGCATGTTGTTTTTCTTAACTAATTCTGTTACATTGCCAACAGTTACACAATTTAGTAATAACAAAACAATGCAATTACAGAAGTAAAGAATTTGGCTACTACAGTCTCACTGAAGTGCTATAAAATTATTTCATTGTCTTCTACAAAACATTCATACAACTTCAATTTAAATGTAAAGTCTATAACTTTATTTAGCTGCTGGAGCATTAAGAAAATCCTGTATTTCTAGATACATACATATTATTTTAGAATTATTATGACCTACATAGATTATGACCTGCGTACCACCTGGCACATGGCATATTTGCCATCTAATAACAACAGAAGGAGAATCAGCAGGCAGATAACAGAACTAAGTGAGATGTGCTGACAATCACAGATGGAAAAGTCTGGCATTAGGAAGTAAAATGAATCCTTTAATTTTTCCTTTCAATGTACTATAGTGATCCACATTAAGGAAACATTAATATTCCATCCTTTGATGCCAAACACTGCTGGGAATATTCTACTAGAAATCATTTCAAAACGTCACTTACACAATAAAAAGTGAGTTTATGTTTTATCTAAAACAACTGCCTTTAATATTCTACCTAATGGAATCCTGAACGCCTGCTTTTACTGGGTTTTATCTGGGAAAAATTAAAATAAAAAGAGGAAGTCTAGACACCCGCTTTATTTGTCTGAGATTCTGGAATAATACTCAGTATTAATCAAAAATTGCTCTCACTCAAGAAAATGGGATCATTATGCTTCTGAAACCTTAGTGCTTTGATTTTGGAGGAGGGAAGGGAGCGGGTGAAGACAGGGATGAGAACAACTGTTAGAAAGGATGTGATGCTATTAGAAATAATACTAACCTCTGATTCGAGTCCCAGTAGCATCAGTCCTCTGTACGCCACCAGCAAGCACCATGGCTACAGCCAGCTTCACCAGGTACAATCCAAAAACTTGAGGACATAAGCTAGCCAAAATTTCATTCCTCCCTAGAACAGGAGCAAAAAATGGCACTCAGCCCTAAGAGTAAAACGGGTTTCCCACTTGGTACACTTAAAGTCCTGTGTCCACTGACAAATAATTGTCCTGTGTCCACAGGCACTCACAACTAATTTGGGTCTGCTTCCTGAACACGAGGAACAGGGCAGGGAGGAGATTTTTTTATTATTATTTTGTTTTTTAAATGGGACCCAAAGCAGTTGTTTGATCCAAACTTCCTTCGTTATAAAGAAGTTAAGTCTTCCACAGTCACAAGCAGCAAAGCCAATCCCATTGTAATTTAAGGAATGGACAGTCTGGATATCATGACAAAAGGCACTAGCGAAATGCCATCATGCAAATTCCTTTCTTTCACAGATTAAAGTGTAGGGGATATGAAGAATAAAACTTGAAGTTTCTGGACTTCAAAATATCCCCTTGAAAACTGTTGTGTTGTACATTTAAGAAAACATCTAACAGTTGAAGTATTTTGCCCTAAACCTGTGCACCCATAGCATGGCTCATTTTCTCATCATTGTCTTGAATCTCCTTCTCCTTTGACCCTCTCCTCCTCCCTACCATAGTCCCTTTCCAGCAACAGAATATTTCAATCTGTTACGATAATGTTGTTGGCTTGGAAGGTGTGTAACAATTAATTCTGTTCTTCGAGATTCTGATACTAGCAGCACATAAGGGATCACAGGTTTAATGTCATACATTACTCCTATTGCTAGGGAATAAAACAGAGTGACCAATTTTGAGTTCTTTAAGTTAATGTTTTAAATTTAGATGCAAGGTACTGGCAAAATATGTAGGCACCTAACAGATGACTTGAGGCATGTGTTTCTTCTGGATGTCTTCTGAGGGAATAAACACATCTTTGTCCGAACGTGAAATTTTAAAAACTTTGGTCAGCCATAGCATAACTCAAGATTTAACTCTACAGTTGCCTCTATTTGCCCTGTCAGCTCAGTAGTTCTGCTTCTTCCTAGATAGTATCCAGAAAAAATAGTGTCACCTGCGTAAGGTCTCTCAGAGGCCTGCCATGGTAGATTTTCTCAGGACACCTAATGCACAGCATCAGGAATTGACTACCATAAAATGCAGTAATAACGACCATTATCTCTTGAAAAACAGTAAATATATATACATCCTGTTGTGAAATGGCATACCTTAGACTCCTTAGTCAAATTTGACCTTTGCCCTCACCTGAGGGGACTCAAATTCAGACAAACGGCCTGAAAGAGACAACTTGGGCAGTCAGGGTCCTTCTAATTTCCACCTCAATTTTCTTGTAGCCACTTCATATTAATTAATTTATTCTCAATGGGTTATATTGCATAAAACCACATTGCTCCCTGCAGGCTTCCAAAAATTGTTCTGAGAATGAAAGATTAAATGGAACCTTCAAAGAGGATCCTGCTTTACTTTCTGACCAGTTCTAACCAGGGTGATAAGAAATGTTCTTGTTCCAAACAGCAGGAGGAAGAAATGTTCTCGTTCCAAACAGCAGGAGGCTAGCAATTAAATTGCTTTCCAGGAAATGCAGTTCTGAAGAATCTTTGCCATTGACAAGATCTCCAATTTCTTATGTGAACGTTCTAATTTTTAAGCTGACATGTGCAACATTCCCACCTGCTTTTCCTCCTGTTTGTCTTTTAAGAAGAAAGGCTAAGCCCTTTTCAGGGTTTCAAAAGACAGAGTGTTAGTCTGAGACAGCTCAGTGACAGAGATCCTGAAAAGTCCATTGAGCTTCCTTGCAGTTCAGAAGGAGGCACTCAGATTATGGAGAGGGACAGAGTTCCAGACACAACTCCTGATAATTCCTAGACTGCAGACCACGGTAAGTTTAGGAGCCAGCGTACTAAACACTCTGGTGATTCTGGAAGCCACTGTGAATTGGGAGACTCCATATTTGATAGGAGGCTCCACAGCACCTAAATCCAAGAGTTAGGTTAAAGATGAGATGTGCTAAGCTCTGTGGAAAAGATTCACAGCTTAATTTGGGATGCAGAGACAATGAGTCAGATCTCTCACCCCGGAGTCAACAGCTATGCTGACTAAAAGCAGATCTGGTCCGCACTGTTTCTTCTAAGAGGTATGCTTTCTCTTTCTTGATTATAAAACGTTTTTCTTTTTTACCTTGATACTTATATTATTTCTCATTTGTTAATAAACGTTCCACAAAACACTTCACTACAAGGCTCAAAAGAAGGAAGATCAATGCAGTATGTTTGGTACTATTTTTTTCAGTAATATTAAAGTAAGAATTTCATATTCCTGTACTGTAAAAAATATATTTTTGGAAGAATGGGTGGTGGGATAGGATAATGGGGGAAAAATGTGTTCAGTCACTGTATTTTCACTCCTGATTTCATCTATATCCAAACATGTGTCCTTCTTAAAAGCTTTCAACTACTAACCTGATAAGGGATCATTCCTATGCTTTTCCCAGAAGTCTTCAAATTCCTTGCGGATTTCTTCATCAATTACAACCCCTGCTAGCTGCTCATTGTTTACTTTAACATAGTTGGCTTTCAAAACAAGCTCCAAGTTACAGCGTGCTTCCTCGTGGAAAGGTTTCCACCTCTGCATTACCACACCATATACTGTGATGTCATCACCTGGAGGTAACAACAAAAATTAGTAAAATAACATCTGACTTGAAATATGCAGATGTGCCAGTTAACTGTAATGCATAATAATGTGATTGAGATCTTGTGTTACAGTTAATAATGTTAAAAAAAACCCCAAAAACAAAAAGCAAACCTCCTGCAGTTACTGGAAGTCTAAAACAAACAGGTAGATCACTTATTTCTGTGGTAGGAAGATGCTATGTCTTTCCACTTCTTTTTAAGGTAGGTGAATTCTTAAAGGTACACCTCTGCTTGTTTCCTCTTTTAGAAAAGAAGAATTCACAGTAAACTGTAGAAGCTCTTCTTTAAATTAGATTTGCTATACAAAATATTTAGGCAAACCTTATTTGACTTCTGGTAACTTTTGTGATGAATTCCAGAATCATTTGTTAACATTCTGGCCACAGTGTTCTTCTGAAAAAGTACAACCAGAAATTAATTTCTTGTGCAGATCTGCCTACATCCTGGTTTTGGCTGGAATAGAGTTAATTTTCTTCCTAGCAGCTGGTATAGTGCTGTGTTTGGGATTTAGTATGAAAATCGTGTTAGTAACACACTAATGTTTTATTTGTTGCTGAGCAGTGTTTACAACCAAGTCAAGGACTTTTCAGCTTCCCAGGCCCTGCCAGCGAGGAGGCATGAGCCTTCTGCAGGAGGTGCACAAGAAGCTGGGAGGGGGCACAGCCAGGACAGCTGACCAAACTGGCCAAAGGGATATTCCATACCATATGATGTCATGCTCAATACATAAGCTGGGGCAGGGAGTTGGCCAGGGGAGGACCACAGCTCGGGAACTAGCTGGGCATCAGTCAGTGACTGGTGAGCAGCTGCGCTGTGCATCACTTGTTTTGTATATCCTTTTATTATTACTATTATTTTCATTATTATTATCATAATCATCATCTTCCTTTTCTGACCTATTAAACTGTTTTTATCTCAACCCACGAGTTTTGCTTTTTTCCAATTCTCTCTCCATCTCATTGCAGGGGAGGGGAGCAAGCAAACAGCTGTGTGGTTGTTTTCAGCTGCCTGCTGAGTTAAACCATGACAGCCTATCTGAGAATTTTTAGGCCATTCTTCATACATCATCCTGTCAATTAGCTTCCTTTTTGAATGCCAAGTAGCTTTTTCCACCTGCAGCACTCCTTAGGAGGTCAGGTTACCTAGCTCTCCAAACCTAGAGGGGCACCACATGCTGTGTGATGGTGTGGACCAATTTCCTCAAGAGGTTTGGTGTTCCCACACTAACAAGATTTAATATACTTTCTGTACCTCACAACACATTACTTATTGAAACTGATCTGTCAAACAGTCAAAATGTAACATGGGGATGCATGACATTTTTTGGAATAATCTTCAACTGCCATGCTAACGTCCAAGCTGAAACAGCAACATGACAGATGAACATGTCTCATTCAACTAGCCCTCAGCACTGACAGCCTGCTTGGCAAAGATTCATCTCAAATGGAAAAATAAAAGTGTTTGTGGTACAAACATATGCAATATAAGCTGCATCCTCACCAGACTTGCAACTGTCCACTAAGTCATCTTCCAGAACCACCACCATGCAACGAGGGATGCTTCCAACAGACAGTCTTTGAACCTAGCAGATAGGAAAGAAAAGCACTTCTTAAGAACAGCACCTTTTAAAAGCCATTTATAGATGCTCTGGCTTAAGGACCTACATTCCTTTCCTGGAACTGAGGTCAGTGCTTGCTTTCTCTCACAAAACTTACATAGTAAACATGCCACTGGTGCCATGAACTTAATAATGGAACTTTAATAACTGCTTATATTAATGGAAAGAGGATTGGGTATTAAATTAGCTGTAGGACCTCAATCCTGGGAGGTTCTGTGTGATTTCAAGGTCTTGCTGAAGAAAGCTCACTGAAAGAGGTCATTTGAAAGAGCTGATTTTTTCTTTTCTTTTTCTTTTAATAATTTGAGATATTTTTGCTTTGCGTATTGAAGAAGTATCTAAACATGTCGATGGGTTAGATAACCATTCACTGAAGTATATACTGAGAGATTATTCTCTACATTTTTCTGGTATTTAACTGTAATTTGACAGACAGATATAAGTTTACATCTATGTGTCAAGGATTAAACTGACAACAGGAAAAAAAAAAATCGCACACAAGCAGACAAATGTATATTGACAAATGTGCCAGTAACTTCTGTAATTCTTTTTCTTTTCTCCAGGGCAAAGTCTATGCAATCTTGTCACAGCCTATTTCCAACCAGCAATCTTTCCATTTACACTTAAAGCTTGCAATAGTTTTTAGAATATCCACTGCTCAAGAACAATCAAAAGTACTTTTTCATTCTGCAGCACAGGTCATACGTGCTAGAATTCTAGATTTATTCACTCTCTAGTGCATAGGAAGGTTAATTCACCCTTGCGCATTATCTAAACGGCCACAGGCAGTTCACATCACTGTCAGTACTACTGGCACATACACAGTTACTTGCAGAGCTCAGTAGGAAACACAAGTGAAATTCATTCCCGGTTTAACTCTACTGTGTTTAATAAGCTCATGCTGCTGAAAATCCTTCCTGTCATAGAGATCTGTGTGTCACACAGTAAAACAAAAAAAAAAAAGTTAACGAAACCGTATGTCAGAAACAATCATTTAATGATGAACATGCAACATAGGGTTTATTCCCTAGAAATAGTTTTATTCCCTTACTTTTTTGCTATTCTGAACTTTTAAGAGTTTCATTTCTAATTTCATACATTCCTGTTTTCATACATCTTGCATGTAGGTTGGCACCACTACCCTCTTAATTTATAAGATCAAACCCCTGAAACAATCTTAGAAAAGATTTGTGAAAAAGACACTGAACATACAAATAAACACAGAAAAATTACCTGCAATATACCCTACTTATTCTCAATTTTCAAACAGTATAGATTTTCCTATGCCAGTTTTGTCTTAGTTATGCGCTACTGTAAAAAGAGGCCCAATTATTTCTTACTCCTCTAGCTGAGCTGTACTTCCACCCAGGGCTACCTTCAGAAAAACAAATGCAAATTCTATAAGGATCACATATCTAATAATCGTTGAATTCGATACTGGCTGAAGGGAACATACATTTGCAGACACCTTGTACTGACCCTATTGCACTGCTACAGCTGGCCTTGGCCACCACTGGGCTAGTTTTAGTCCTTAGAAGCAGCGTTGAACATCAGCATCATGTACAGTAGGCACTTAGAGAAACAGTGTACACTCGGTGTTGTGAAGATTCTACATGTAAATTTCATCTCTGCACTGACCCCGGGGCGTTTTGTACAACATTGAATGGAATTACCTAATAATGGAAGTCTAGTTAACATGTGCCTAAATTTTTAACTCTTTGACTGGAAATCTCTGCCCAACAGGCTGTCTGGCTTCTTTTAGTTTTCTCAGGCATTTGTTTTAAACAACAGTAGAATCTGTAAAACTTTTCCACTTTTCTTAAAATGTAAAACTTATCCAATGAAAATGGGATAAACTTAATTCTGATGTAAGCATGAACAGTCTCAGTAGAACTAGAAGAGTTACCTTATTCCAGCAGGAAATTAAGCCCCCAAATGCCTTCTTTAGTGAGTTAATTCTTTTTGTACTTGAGACATCCATACCTTAATGCCCTCCCATTTTCTCCATCTATTTTTTTTACCTGTTCCTGAATTTTGATTTCTTGATAGTCTCTGCAGCAGGTAGAAGAGGTTGTTCCAGAGAGACATGTGAACTTGGTTGAGTTGCAGCCTTCTTCATTAAGACAGGCTGATGGACGACAGAATGCGTAGTACTGTTCAAAGTCAGCCTTGACGACAAACACATGCTTGCATTTATTGCAGATGTAACTCCGTTCAAACTCCAAAACTTTCACCAAACTGGTACGTATGACAGTCCCAGTAACAGACAAAAAGTGACCCACGTCCCTGGTTTTAGGAATATGCTCTCGAGTCAGCTCTGGGCAAACAGGCAAACCTGTTAAACAAAAATACGTGCAGCATAAGGCTATGCATATAAAACATGAACTTACAATGCAGCTAAACAGAAAGACTAGAAAAAATGCCAGAAATATTAACAGTAGCCATTGTTATTACTGTTTCATAAATGTGATTCAACAGTTCATCTGTTGTACTATAAATCTGATTCACTGGCCTCAGATAGTGAAAAACATCAGACACTGAGCACTAACAGAAAATGTTGCCATTTTACTCTCCTGCTCTTGCCAAGGGCTGAATGAGCAGTTTCCATTTGTGGAAATTGATCCCGGTGTTCTCAGATCTATTTGTTAATTTAAATGATATTTTGGCAATTGCCATCCCAACAGCCAGTTCTGTGGTGTACTGATCCCACTCCAGCGTTCATCTGTGTGGCCATCACTTAGCACCACCGCAGCTAAAATCCTCAGGAAGATGAATCTACCTCAACAGACTACAAAGTCTTTATAAAAATAAATGGTCTCTGAAATGCACATCTGAGGATAGCATGAAAATATCGCCTCTTCAGAAGTCAGTATATAAACTACAAGATACTAATAATTATCAACTTAAAAAGAAATTACCTGCTCGTAAAATGATTTCTTAGCTTTACTACCAAAATAGAGCTAGGAAACACAGATGTAAAATAATAAATCTGCTGGAAAATTATGTTTCTAAGGCGACAAAAACTAGGTGTGCGTTTAGGTCAAATCTTCTTAGTAGATTTGGTTGCTAAAAAGAAGACATCATATATTTCTTTCAATGTTTTCAAAACCAAATGCTTTGTTTCAGACGTGCTGAAACAATCAGTTTTGATGCTTTTAAGCAAAGTGTTTGACCTTTTGCTTTTGTTTAAAGAAAATATTTTTAAATATTAAGCTAATTTTAAAAGGTAAAAGAATAAAGTTTTTAAAAAAGTGAAGTAGAAAGGAATTAAATAATCTGGAAAATAAATAAAGTATTATGTAGAACTGCAAACAATTTTTTTCTGGTTGACTGTAACAAAGCTATTTACATATTCTTCCAAACTTGTTGAAAATTCTTTTTCTCCCACAGGATTGCATTTCTGTTCAGTTCAGGCAAAAAAAAGATAAAATACATTATTTTTCCAACTGGTCTGGCATCTTTTTTCCCAGCTCAGTATTGCTGCAGCTGAGCAACCTTTGCAAAGTACAACACATCTTACACTAGAGAGAGCTGCAGGACTGTTGTCAGGATATATGATATGATCATCTGTGAATATTGAAGAGACGAGACTGGATGGAGAAAAAGAGCCTTCATTCTCATCATATTAGACTGCTTGACAAACTCTTTGAGTATGTGCCTCTTTGAATCAGCTTTACTGTATTGGTAATAATGTGTAAAACTGAACTATTAGAAGCAGCTCAGCCATCACTAACAGACAAGTGGTGCTCAGGCTAACAGTAAGCAAGGAAAAATATTTTAATGGATTTGTAGCGAAAGGAGAAATTACACAATCAAATTCCTACAATGCTAAAATTCAGATAAAGAACTTCATCTTTTACTTTCTTCAGTGAACCCAGGGTAATCATCCATTATTAATCACTGCATGTTCTCACTCCCCAAGTCCTTCTTTGAACTCCTAGATGCCCTGCCCATATTGGTATGAGCGTGCTAAGATTGCATTCTTATGCCTAGCATAAGCAAAAGCACTTTTCCTCACTTCAGTCCAAGCCTGACACACAGATCCCCTCGGCCTCACTCCAGATATCTCCTGCTGCTCCCATCAAGAAGAGTGCACCACCTCCTCCTCACTCCCATTTGACGTGGGAATGGGAAACTGCACTCCAAGATGAGAATCCTGAACGCAATCAGAAACCAGTATCCGCTTAAAAGGTAACAGTATCATGGAAAAATTTTGGTGGAAAAAAAGCCTGCATATCATTTAGCTTATTGGTTTTTGTTTCTTCAGTAGCCACCCTTTCTGTGGTCCAGAACATAAACAGAACTACATGGACAGCTGTTCTTTTGATCCAGCTGGACCACACCAGGATAATCACGCCCTACTCTTCAACAATTTCCCTCCAGTTTAGTGATAGCGTAATTTGTGAGCCTGATGACTAACTTCTTCCATCAATGATCAGTCAGACTTGCTTTTATCAGTTATTAAAACTATTTGATCAAATGCGGCTAATTTTGCCTGACATTGATTAAGGAATATTCAGACAAAACATCACTGTGGGAGGAATAGGCAGCTCCAGGAACAGGCTGATAACAGGAGCAGGAATGTCTTAAAGACACAGCTACTCATGCAGCAAACACCTGCCCCTTGCTTTACTGCTTCCAATACTTCCTAGTAACTTATAAAATAATCATACTTGGAGTAAAAATAACCCTGTTCTCATGCTGAATCTGTGATTGATGCAAATGCATTGGGGAAAATGCACCCTAGAACACTGGGGAAAAAGTTTTAATTTACTCCTACTTTTATAGGTACAGGGAGATGCTGGACATTTCAAATTTTTGTACAACACAGAGACCATCCTTTGACACCACATACTCAGCAGTTGTATACAAACTCCATAACACCTAAATGCAAGCCATTTTGCCTTTTTTTTTTTTCCTAAACCCTTGACAAAATAGCATTATGACAGCCACAGGCTAATTATATTTCTGATGTATGTGTTCTAATGACAATATTTTTAATGACATTTACCGGGGCAAAACACAGGTCTGTTTAACAACTGTGATTCATACAAGTTCAAACTGCCAAAAGATTGATCATAAACCACTCCAACATGGGGTAGGGGAGGGAAACAGAGGTTACCAGCTCTCGGCTTTGCAGATGAGACAGCTCCACATAGTTACAATCAGAGATGACCAGAAGAGACTGTGTCACTGCTGACCCCAGCTCCCCGCAACAGGCAAAATAGGCATTTTAACCCCAGAACCTGCACTACACAGTTACTACATCTCAAAACTACTAAAAATTTCCCAATAATAAAGAATAATGGCATATTAACTTGCAGTGAAAAAAAGGACAAAATCCCCTACTAAAGATCATGCCTTCCAACAATTTTATAACAAGCAATTTTATAACAATTAGTTAAGCATAAAAATTGACAATTTCAAATTAAATTGTTAGAAGACAATTCAAAATTTCGAATTCTCTGGGAGATGGCTGGAGCCAATAAAGACCAAGAGCCAACTGACACAGTAAGGAAGTCAACCTGCAAGAAAATCTATGAGCTACCTATCTTCCTTTAAATTTTTATTTCTTTTTCTTTAGACCTTCTGGCTAACAAGAGAAACAATGTGAGACCAGCCTCTGAACTGGGGAGTCTTTTTCCCAAAGAAGGGCTGTGGTGTAAGGCCTGACCCAGCAACAAACACCAACCATTGCACGCATGCCATCAGAGATGCTCACTGCTTTTTTCCCAGGTTGTTCTACACAACTCCATGTGTTCTTTTCTGTTTAATAAACACCAGCCATTCCCTACTGCTTCAAACACTGAAATTACAAGAATTAAACTTGCTCCTTCCCGTGACGCCCCAATAGTTTGTCCAGAGTAAGGAAATCTGGCAATGCTGACCAGGAGATACCCCTGGCACGCCTCACTGTCGCCTCTACCTCACCACTCACCCGAGACCCTGGCATGGAGGTTCTGCTTCACACTGAGCTGCGGAGGGGCCGTGGCGGCCTGCAGCTCTGCCAGGGCAGCCCGGCGCAGCGCACTGTCGAAAATTGGGAGGACTTCGCTGGGGAAGGCGTTGAAATACTCCCCGATCTCCATGTTGGTCTCAAAGAGCGTCAAGGCATCGACGACAACGGGATAGTGTGCCTCATCGTCGGCCTCCCTCAGGATGCCCAGGATGTCATCCCTGTGGTGCTCCAGCACGTAGGACTCGAACACCTGCCCGATGAGGTTCACCTGATCTGCGCTCAGCACCATGTTGCGCCTACATGCAGGCGGGTGAGAGAAAACGGTCACAAAGCGAGGTCTGCCAGTAAGGTCTGGCGTCAATCGCAAAACTTAACTTTTCACTCGGAAAAGCCCATGACGGAGCCAGACGAGAGTAGGGCGGGGCTGGCGCGTGCGCGGCTAATGAGCTTGGGCAACGACACCTCGCGACAACGCGCTCCCACCTGCTGCGTGCCCGGCCTGATCGTCTCAGCCACTGCGCTCGCGCCGCCGCACACCGCGCGCCGCCTCTCAGAGACGGCTCCCGCCAACCAACCGCCCCGCCCCCGTCAGTCAGTCAGTCAGTCAGTCAGCCCAGCGGCGAGAGGCGGGTTCCACGGCGCCGCGCTCCTCAGGCCCGCCCGGGCGGGCGGTTTCCGGGCGGGACCGTTCTCCCCGTTAATGCCAGAAAGTGAAACCGCCTGCTGACCCGCTTCTTTGCTCACTCGGTGGGGGATGACGGGAGGCGGTAGCCGCTTGTCCCGCCACAGGCGGCGCGAAGCCAGGCCTCCCGCCCCAGCCGCTGCCAGCGCGGCAAGTTTTAAACACAGCGCAGCCGGACGGGCGCTGTGCGGCGAGGCGCGGGGGGAATCGGGCCAGGCCCGGCTGGGCCGGCAGCGAGCCGCCTCGGCTGCCCGCCTGCGGAGCGCTGCCCCAGGCGCGTCCCGTCTCGTCCCGCCTCGCCTCCGGGCAGCGGGGCCCGCGGATGCGTTCCTAGCGCCCGCATCGCCGGCCCCGCCGAAGCGCGTGTGCGAGGCCGCCCCCGGACCCGCCAGGCGGAGGCGGGTAGCGCTTCGCGGCCGCCCCGCTCCCGCTCGGTACCTGCAGCCCGGGCAGCCGCCGCCGCCCCTCCAGCCGGGCTCCCGCCGCCGCGCCGCGCGGAGGCAGCGGCTGCAGCTCCCTCACCCGGCAGGAGAAGCGACTCCGTCCCCGCCCCCTCCGCGCCACTCCACGCCCGAGCTCGGCGGAGCCCAAGTGGGGCGGTGGGGTGGAGAGCGGCCGCGGAGCCGCCAGCCGGCGGGGCTGGACCCGGACGGGGTAGGGGAGCTCTTCCCTCAGGTGCATCCGTGGTGTGAGGACGCGCCGCTTCCGCAGGGCTGCCGTGGCTGCGGGACGGCCGGTTCTCCCGGGAGCAGCTGAGGGGCGGTGGGCCCGGCTCCCCGCCGAGCAGTGGGGCGCCCTGGGTACGGGGGGTATCCCAGCTGCTCTGCCTCTCGTGAACAAAAGATACACTTCAAAGGTGCTGCACACTGTTGTTTGCCTAAATGTCTCCGTCCGTCCGTCGTCCCCCCCCGTTACAAAGGGACGCTGCTCCTGTGTACAGTACTGGAGGACTGCAAGTCGGGGGGAAAGAGGGGTGCTGTGCAGCAGCGGTAGCCTTGTGGTAGCTGAAGTTCGTACTTGCTGCTGCTTCCTCCAACCCACCCCCAGGGGTTTACAAATTCCATGAAGTCTCAATTTGGCTTATTTAAAGCGAGCTGCCTAACAAACCAGTCAATTCCCACTTCATGAGTGCACGTCATAACAAAGTCGGAGGAGTTTGTGGATTTTATTTTTAATATACCCAGACAATAGGGTTTGCTGGAGGCCCTAAAGCTTTTGCCCAGGATTTACAATATGGTGTTTTGAATAGTTTCCTATCTGTTTGTTCTTTTCTCTGAGCACGTGTTACAACCCAGTGATGTGCTTTAACTATTTGAAATATTTTATCTTATAAATAGTTAATTCTGTTTCAAAGTTGAGTTCCAGGCATAAGGAGTGAAACTGGATCCCAGTTTCTCCAGCAGTATGTGTGCTTCTTTCATCTTCAGTTACTTTGCAGCATGTGTGTGCTCTGCTGTGCCTGCATGTGTGAATTCTGCTGCCACCGAGTTCAGTATAAGTAGACTGTCTTCTGAATTACTACATGTATTTTCTCAGTACCTCTGATAATGTACTGAATATCTTTTTCATATATCCATTCAAGTCTTGTATTATCACAGAGAATAACTTAATGTCCCTTTAACTTCAAAGTGTTTGAAGGATCTTAAAACTTCTTTACTGAGCTCCTCACTCCCAGGACCTCCCATTGTTGGCTTGTATTAATGATGAATTATTGACATGCAATCAAAACAAAAATCATTGCCCATGTAATAACCAAAAAGTGTACCATACTATCACCAAGGTACCAGAACTGTGCCAATAGTTCTATAATAAAAAGACATCAGAAGAAATATACAAAATTTGTATTTTAATACAAAGTTTTTGGAGTTGGTGCAGTGGAAAATCAATGCTTTTCAAACAAAAAATGTCCTTTAGATTCCTTATTTTAAGGGATAAAATTAATGATGTATGGCTTCAATATGTAAAGTAACTGCCTTAATTAAACTAAGAGAATTAATTTGAATGTCTAACATGTTTTTTTCTCCCAATCATATTTAAGTATGTGATCTTAATGAATAAGAAAGCTACAGCAATTACTTCACCTCTGTTAACTATATTGAATATCTCACAACCCATGAATTAATCAAGGAATGTTTGGCCAGCAGAGAAAGGAAGAGTCTTGGAATGTCTGGGCAAAAGCTTCGTGGTAGAACTGCAGGTGCTTTAAATCACAAATCACATTTCTCTGAATTGCTACTCCCCAAGCTATCGGAAGAGGATTCCTGCATATGACTCCTGTCAGGTAAATCAGTGGATAGAGCTTCAGTTATCTGTCCTTCATTGTTTGTAAATACAAACTTCTTCAGAGTGTATGTAGATGTTGCCTAAATCCTCATTTGAAGGAAACAGTGTTTACAACAAAAGTCTAAGACTGCTTCAGGGGGTAATAAAGAGGAAATGTCTTAACCCCTACATTTACTCTAGAAGTAAACCATTTTGCTTCATAAAATGGTCTTATTCTGACCAACTGAATAGTTAAGGCTGCAAAAACACTGCTGAGATCAATGTGAAAATTCAAAACTATTTCTGGTACAGATTATCCTGGGTGGAGTGCCAAGCTAGCCCTGTCTCCACAATATGCTTTCAGTGTCAACTTTACTGTTTATGGTGCTGTCTTGCAAGGTACAAAACCAGGCTGCTTTTTTCTAATGATGAGACGCAGCTATTTCTGCACGTTTGTTAGATCAGCACAGTCACCTGGCTTCTGGTATGGCAGAGCTGTAATCTTTGTGATTTCCTGGAGGTGTCCATCTGCGCTTCCTCAGACTCAGCATTTTGTAGCCTAAACTACAGCAACAGGATGAAAAAGAATGCAGCAGCCTGCAACTGGAGCAGCCAATTACAACTACACAGCAAGTTACTGATATTGGTGTGTGAAAGCTGCAATTAGGTAGTGGTTCCTACAAAAAAAACCCCCTAAAATATTTACAATTTTGTTATTGTCTAATAACTAGTAAGGGTTATGTGCTTAGCTGAGTAATGAAGAAATGTTTACTCAGCAAAGAAGTCATCAAAAAAATACATCATGCCCATTTAAAAATCCATGAGGTAGCCCTTTTTGAAATCATGGTGCAAAATAGGACAAGAAAAAGTAATTAATTCAAACGAGTAGATGGAGACAGTGCTGGCAGTTACCAGCCTGAAAAGCTCTCTTGTCCTGGGCTCAGAATGCTTTCCTGGTTTGTCTCTGCTTTCCACTTTGAATGGCTCTCTTACATAAGCCAATGTTGTTACTTTTGCTTTCAGGTCACTTCTGATAGTCTTGTGTGGTTATGAAGAAAAAGACAAGACTAAAAACTCCTCTGCTTTTCAGTTTTACAGGATATAGCGTTTGCTTTCAGTCTGGAAACGTCCCAGGAGAGTACGAGAACTGCCCACTAATGCTGTGGTCGGGGTGGCTGGTACACGTCCCACCCCAATGTGCAATTGGGACACTGCTGGCAAGGCTGCACATGGCTGAGAAGGTCTCATGGATCCCACAGGTTACATTTAGACTAAGCAGCGTGAGTACCATTGAATGTTCATGTGATGGTAAAACTTGAGCTTCAGTTTCTGCCCTAAGGCATGTCTATTGCCAGCCTGACTGAGGCTGCCTATGGTATTTACAGCCTGAAGCATGGTGACTTCTTTGTGCCCAGCCATCACAGCGGATGACCTGTAACTGAAGTTAAACAGCTGTAGTTCCAGCTAAAGACTCAGCTGCTCTCTAAACTTTTCTGCCAGGTTGAACATGGATGGCCTGGTAATTTCCAAGAGTGCTCACAGTCATAATGAAGCCAGATTTTGGTAGTCATTATTGAATTATGCTTTTATTTTCTTAAGCTTGGCTCTTCTTGTTCCCTTGCAACATTGCTATCGGTGCTGCTGGCAGCAGCTGCTTCTCGTTGTGTTCAGCCAGCTGTTTATTGTGTACAGGCCTCTATACTATGCTTAATTCTGAAAATAACTGAGTTGCCTTAGTGACAGGCAATTTATAAGCTCATCCTTCAGACTGTGCCAGACTCCAGAGTGGATCATTAATTCACCTCATAGGTCCCATCATTAACCTAGGAACATGCACTGCAGTTTGTACGGTCAACAAAGCTTGAGTTGTCTAATTGTGTATGTGCTTGAAAATTATAAATGTTAACGCAGTTGTGCAGTGAAAGAACTCATTGTTGAGCCCAGCAAATAACAAGTTCTATTATTAAGAGAAATGGAGTTCAGCAGCCATGTTGAAAAGTTCTGTTTTAGCTTGGCTGCCTGGTTTTGTTACATGATCCCAGTACTATCCACAGGTACTTCCAATTACTGTAGCCTATCTAAAGAAATGGATGTTTATTTATATGACCAAAATACGCTGCAAGCAAATTAGCTTCAGAACTGCAAGCTCATTTCTGTATATAATTGTACATGGAAATGAGTCATATTTTCATTGAAAGATTTTGCTAGGGTATGTATACATCAATAAAACTGATACAATGCCCAACGCCCAAAAGTAGCTAAACAATAGTACAAATTAGAGATTCGCCTTCATTATAGTAAAAAAAGGTTTAGCATTTGCCTAGGAAGAATAGTAACAGTAATGGACTACACTGAGTATACTAGGAAAAAAGCAACACAGCTCCTGTAAGGAAAGTCAGTTTCCATCTTTTAAAGCTGATATATTTTTGCAAATGTTGGTTAAAAAAAAAATTAAAAAAAATTACAGGCTAGGGTTCCTCACACCTAAATTTAGGCAATGGAGGAACTTAGATTTGTTGTTGCTCTACAGTCTTCAGGCAATCAAGAGAGATAAGTGGGCTGTTTCACCCTTGACTTGCCTGTTGACTGCAGAGGAGGTTGAATCAGTTTTCTTAAGTGATGTGACTCAGTCATTTTCCTCCTAAGGGAAGTAAATTACTGCAAGGGAGGAAAACTTGGGGTCTAATTTTCTCAGTGCAGAATTAGTGAAATTTTACCTGTGGATAGCATGGGGATCATGTAACAAAATTCACGTATAACTTAAAATAAACCTTTTACAACCAAAAGATTGCTCTGACATCATGAACAGGTCTGATTTCTAATATTACGAGTGAAGTCTGATATTCATTTCTTCATGTCCTACAGTTTTTAAATAAAGTTTCAGAGTAAGACTAAAACTAGAAAAAAAGTGAATGACTATTAGTCAAAAGTTAATACTGAGATTTTCTACCTATGGTTTCTAGGTTAGTGTATTTATTAACAATTTAAAGAAAGGACTCCAATTTTTTCAGCTGCCACACCAGAAAGGCAAGTGCTGCAACGTGGGCTATTGCTCAGAATCCCTCCATGTTCAGTTACAGGAACAGAAACATTTTTCCCTCAAGAGACTGCTGCTTTCAGTGTTGAAGTGCAACTCATCAAAGGAGGTCCTTTGTGGAAAGACTTTCCTAGTCTTAAAAAGCAGGAAAGTTTAGGTCCAGGGACTACCTGCATCAAGAGTGAAAAAATTATATTCTGTGTTAAGAATGAAAACAAAGATTCTTGCAGCATTATAGAAAACATTTAGGAAGAAAAGATGATAGGTTTATCCTAAAAAAAAAAAAGACTAAATATTCTATATTCTCCAGTTTTATAAAACATAGATATTCTTACTTTTTGAAGTGATCAAAGATTACATATCTAAGGCATTTAATTTTAAGTATGTACACATTAAATGTAGAACTACTCAAACTAGTTAGAAAATAATCCAATTTTTTTCTTCCAAAATAACATATCATGAGGAAAACAAAGTGAAAATTTATTTAGACTAAATTAGAGTGTTAAAAATTCTATAATATTGACCCATGTGATTTATTGCCAGTACTTCTCATAGGACTAATATTTTCCTTGAAATCTCAGGTATATATAGTACGCATATGCCAAAGTAACTGAAAAAAATGCAAAAGGAAGAAATCAATCTGATAAAGCGATTTCTATGTTGGCACTGATTGCAGCTTGGTTTTCAGTCATCTTTGGGCTTTTTTTTTTTTTCCAAGTATACCTTCTGGGTACAATTCCTACTGCAGAAAAAGAGCCATGCAGCTCTTGGGATATAGTTCTTCCCTGTGCTATGAGATCGCGTCAGATGGGTCGGCCAGAGCAGTTTTCTCCTAACCTGGAAAATTCACTTGGCATTCAAACTCTTCTCACAGAAGTAAATGGAGCAATCCAGACTGAAAGGCCGAACCTGGTCTTAAGACTGATTATTACAATGACCTTCTGATGAAATATAGGAGTCTTCTGCATTTTGCCCCTGTATCAATTATAGCCTGTTACTTCCTTCTTCCATAGGAAAACACAGTAAGGATTAAAATATTACAATATTGCAAAATATTACACAGTAGGGATTAAAATATAAATAGCTGCTGACTGTGGCAGACATGGTAACTGAGTGCTTCTTAACTTTCTTCTCCCTTCCAAAAGAGAAATGCCTACTAGCAAAAAAACAATGGGCACACCTTTTACTGAATAGGTAAATTAAATGCAGATATCAGCATCTTTGGATTACTGTTCAGTTATTAATTCTATATGTAAAAATGTACAAATGAAGTGGAGGATGGGAGAAAAAGGCTGGACCCTTGCAAAGCATGCAAGAAAAAATACGCAACACTCACTTCAGAACATTATAACAAAATGAGCTAGTGTATTTTATTTTGGGTAACAGCCAAGAAATCTGACATTTTGCCCAATATGGCTTTCTTCTAAAATTAAGAAGTTGCATATACCTACAGTTGAGTCCACCAGCTACAGAAAATCTGCTGTATACATCTTTAATCCACGGCAGCATCACCAGAATACAGCTTTCAGTGAAGTTTTCAAGCTGAATTGTAAGACAGAAGTTTTAAAATGTTCATTTAGAAGATTTTATAATGTTTATATGAAAACATACAAATTTTTCATTTATACATATACTACATATAAAACTCATTATAATTAGCAAGTATCTTCATCTGGGTATTTACCTTTGTGCACGTAGCGAAAAAAGGATGTAGTTAGGGCTTCAGATGAAATTACTAAAGTTCAAGACCTTTGTATAGGCTAACTAAAACCTTATTCAAATAACTCAAACATTTTTTCCTGCTTTTAAAAGATGAGAGATTCAGCTTAAAAATACATTCATAAAAACAAAGAGACAATTTTCTCCCTGAGACTACCAGTGTGAGTTACTTTGTGGTAATCTTTGAATGAAAAAAATATAAAAAAGACAATAAGCTCTAGTTTTCTATATGATGCAGCGAATTTATCGAGCAACACTGGCATCATAAAAGGTGTAGATTGGAGAATCATGCTCACTAGCTGAAAAAATTTTTATATATCAGTTTAAGAAGAAAAAAACTTTAATACAGACAAGGGAAGGTAGTTAAGTTTTAATGAAAGATCTGTATCTGTAGTATGTATAAATGGGAAAAAGTTGGGTGGATTTTTTTTTTTTTCATTTCAGACATTAATTTTATCCAAAGCGGGACTATATGCTCAAAATGTAGATTCTTGATTTATGCAGAGATATTCTAAATGTTTCAAACATGTTTTTGTTAATATTCATAAAAGAAATACATAACTTGTGGGAACAGTTTCTGCTTAAATTCAATGATAAAACGTTTGATTGTAACTAGACGGCAAAATTTCATGAGCAGCAGGTACGGAGTCAACCCCCCCCAATGAACAGCTCCTGGTTTGTGGCTTTTTTCATCGTCTTGTCAAAATTACTCTGCTCTGAAGGCTAGCAACTGCACTAGTTTTGATTTCTTTCACATTCTTCCTTTTAAATGTTAGAGAGTTAGACAGTTTTTAAACTGCTACAAAGTAACAGAATAGCACTGGGACACATTAAACATATTCTGCCCAAATTGGAGAGAGAGTGAGATATATATATATACTTTTCCTTTTACAATTTAAATTTTATTTATAGTAACCATGCAATTACGTTATTTGCTGGGGGGGGAAAGCCTTACCTGAAATCAAAGAAAACACATTTATAGGAAAAAGGGGGAAAGCATTATGTTTGTTCTACCAAAATTTATTATGTAGTAATTACAAAGTTTAAAGATTCTTCCATTTTAAATAAAAATAATAGTTATAATTACACACATTATATAGTACCATGTCAAGTGATTCCAACAAACATAACATGAAATACAGTGCAGTTTCAAATCAGAAAGACAAATACTTTCTCATTCACAGTGTTTGACAAATTACAGGAAAGCTTGTTCACATGAGGGTTTACTTAAGGTCATGCTCTTATTAACAGTCCACATCACGCTGTGCCACAAAAACAAACCATCTCTCAGAACGTGAAGTATCGGGCAAACCACTCCTGGCGTTGTGGATCTGGTGAAGCCACTGGTGAAACGTCAGTCTGAGGAGGGCTAAATTCACAGAAAGAGAAGAAAAAAACCCAAACAATTATCCCACAACTACACAAAGAGTACACACGTTAGGAGAAAAAAAAATCACAGAGAATACTCAGTAAAGAACATAGTCTGTTTTTCCATGGGTTAATTATCACTGTGCCTCAGGACATGATTTAATGTCTCCCTATAGGATCTGTGATCATCCACTCCATTGGAGAGCATCAGCAGCATGGACAAGTCAGTTCAGAAGCCACATTACAGGGTGGGCAAATAATATTTTGGAAAACAATTTAAAATCTCATAAACAGCTGTAGGTTTTCATGAAGAATAAAAAGGGTTTTCTTGGAAATGCGTGACTGTAGAAGGTCCTCTTTTAGCATCCTTTTCCTGCGGTAAAGTTAATTTTCAGAAATATGATGCGAGCATCATATTTGTAGACATGTGCTCACAAAGACCGGTTGGCAACTGAACAAAAATACACACTATTGTAATACTTAACACTGATCACAAATATCACTTGCATTGTTGTTCATGCAAACATTTAAAATATGCTAATATACCAGGAAAAAAGAAACCGTTGCACTGCAAACAAGATTTGTTTCCCCCTTGAACACTTAAAATTCTCACAAAATAAGCAAGAGAGAATACTTAAATCTAATTGAAATTTAATTACACAATTAAGTTCCTTTATCAATAAAAATCAGTAATAAAATAATCCCTACTGGCTTACTGGATAATACAGAGCACAAAACAATTTGGAATGGAAACTCCAGCATCACAGTCCATGAGTTCATGCACATGCACGTTATAGTTATCTGAGCACACTCATGCATATCACATGCACAGGAAAAAATAAGCAACAGTATTTTTTTTTTAAAAAAAGATTGTTTTCTTAAAATAGACTGTTTTCCCTTATCTATTTTAGGTCCTAGTATTTATTTCCTTTTATAATTAGTAGTTGCTAGGTATGTGGTCTTTCGCATTAAACCAACCGAGAGTAAACAACCAACTGTGGAACTGGTAATTACACATTAAGTTACCAACTTAGAGGTAAAGAGATCAGCACCTACTAAATACGGAGTACAGTGCTTCAGTGCATTTAATATGCAGGCACATAAAGCCAAAAGATTAAAATCCTGCCTCTAAAATGCTATTTTTAAGTCATTCAATTCACTGTATTTTTGAGAGAATTACTTGAGACTCTAATGCTGGTTTTGATTAATGGAAACTCAGCATTAAGCATCCAAGCATGCACATTTCCTGTTGTTGTAGTAAGGTTACTCCTATGAAACAATTTGATATAGGTGAGGAAAGGGGAAACACAAAACATTCAGGTAGCACAGAAAATAGTTTTCTTACATAAAACCCATTATCACTTAATATCAGATAGAAGAAATTCTGTGCTAGGTATCAATTCCTAAATGACAATCAGTAAAATAACACAAACATTTAAAACAATTGTTCATATATGTAAACAATTGGAAGCACATGAATTCTGTTCAAGTATCTAAAGAGGTTTTCAAAGTTGAAGACTTAAGCAAAAGTGAGAGAATACCTCACATTTCAACAAGGTCTACAATAAAAAGGAATACTATAAAGAGGTTACAAATATAATGTAAAAAAAAATGTCATGAGAGTACTTGTACCTCTGAAAGGTTCATAAAGCAAGTGGGATTCAGCTCACTAGGAATACAAAATTTTCCTGAGTTAAGCAAAAAAAAAAAAAAAAAAAAAGATTGGTGAGGCAGTGCTCACCTCAAAAACGTCTTGGGCTCTTTGGGTGGCACTGGCTGTGGTAGTGGTTTGCTGCTGTTGAACTCAATATCGTGGATGGGTGAGTTAGGAATGGGGTCCAGGCGGTTAGGATGTCCATTGCCCACCACTCCGCTAGATTCCAGAGCACTTAGATTGGGGACACTCACAAACCTGTTTGTTGATTTATCGTTCTTCTTCTTTTGCTGCATTAAAAATAACAAACATAAGGAAGGCTTCTTGCACCAGGACAGATGAGGAAATTTGCAAATTCAAAAGTTGTGTTGATGGCTGGTTTTGGGTTTTTTTGAAGGAGAGCAATTGGGATGGATTGGGCTTTTTTTCCAATTGTAGTTTTACTATTTGCTTTGACCAGAACTGAACACCACTAATTTTTGGAGAAAAATCAAATTTCTGATCAAGATGATTAAGTTATTAAGAGACTTAGTGTAATAATTAATATATTATGTGATATCTTCCAATATAAAATTTTGCTCTGTTTAAGACATTGGAGGTAGGAAGTTTTCCACAAAATTGTCATTTAGTCCGTTAAACCTTTCATGTTTACTTAACTCTTTTCTTAACATCAGTGAAACAGCTGTGCCCTCAAATGTAATTACAGCAAATTTCAATGACAAAAACAGTGAATCTCTCCAAGAGGTTTCACCCCATCACTGAGGCACATTTTGGTAACTGGAACATGGAACCTGGAAAAGCAGCTACATTTCTTTTGAAGCAATTACACCCTCATAGTTAGCAACCATTATAGCAATACTGATAATGATAAAAAGATTATTGTATAGGTGTTCAGTTTCTCACACAAGGAAAAGGCCAGGCTTCTAATGCTACTACAGCTGCCACTTCTGGACACCAGATGGCACAACTGAACATTTTTCTTCATACTCTCTATGCTCCTACTGACAGTGTTTCAAGGGATTCAAAACACTGAAGAATTTTGTGTCACTATTTTACTCTCTGTAACACATCAAACAAAGGAATCAGTATTGACTCTTTCTATTTTTATAGATATTTTAATGTAGAAGGATGCTTCACATAACTCTAAAGCTTTTTAAAAATAGCCGTGTGACAGAATGCCATGTATATTTTCTGACTTCTATCAAATAGCCCATGTCCACAATAAAATATTAATATTAAAAAAGCCTTATTTCCAAAAATAGGATTTTTGAATGAATGGATCCATTTATTCTCATGAATTATGTATTATTTGAATATATAATAAATACTTTCATTCAATTACATATATGCAACCCTAACAAAGCAGCTAGAAGAAAAACCCCTTAAGGGCTTATGAACGACACAAATTTGAACTAAATAAAGTGGAAGACAAGTGGAATCTCATGTTGTTTCTATATAATATTTTCCAGCAGAATTCCACTTGAAACAGAAGAGCGGCTCTATTCAAGGGTGGGCATGAGTTCAAAGGCAGACAGGCAGAGTCCTATTGTTTGTTGGTACTTTCTTCTGTTTAGCTCTTGGCTAGTTTTGATTTCAGTGCCTGACCTCGCCAGGGTTGGCAGATGCAAATGCTACTAATTGGAACTGCACTGGTGAATGTCTTTGTCAAAATACAATTAAAAAATCCCAACAATTTAACAGAAAGCTCTAACAGAAGAAAGTCTTTTTTTAAGCATCACAGGGAAAGATCACTAGGTGCAAAGGACTAAACTAAGATCGTCCCATACACTTTACTTCTTCTGTAGGAGCTGAAGAAGCAAAAAATAACATTATGGTGGAAAAAATAGTTTGGTAAAAGTAGCCGTCTATGTAAAATACATCTGCAAGGTACTATACACTGTAATTAAAACTGTATATTAAACACACTAGTTAAATCTGTATGCTTCACAGGTGGCTCATTTCTGGAAAATGTATATTATCCACTAAGTGCTTAGAAAAATACTACAGTTTATATCTTATTCTCTATAGAACATTCTACACTTCTGAAGGAGTCAAATCTGGAGAGACAAAATTGTGTGTATTGTTTCCATGAAATTCATGCAAAGTATTAAGAAACTTCAGATGTAACAATGTAATACTAAACAGATCCATTGCATAAATTAGAAAAGCTGTAATGCATACTGCAATGGCTGTAATTTTGCATTAATATGCAAAGCCTGTAGTAACTCATGAATTCTGTCTTTTAATTACAGAAGAGAATGAGATTTTCAGTTTCTTTGTAATTCATTCTCCAATAACACAGTAAGTGCTTTGACAAAATAAAGTAACATAGTCCACAACTCATGAAATGAGAGATCAAAATGTTCTGGCATACAAGACAGTTTTAAAGTCTAAACAGTTTTAAGTGATAGAAGCATATTATAAAAATATATGAATTATCACTATGGAAATCTGATGTTGAAGTACTTTTCCCAAACACTTCAGATTTCACACAAAACACAAGCTTATATACTTGATGATTACATTTCACATCTTTATAAACGAGTGGTTCAGACAAACTTTCAAAATTTTAAACAACCTTTATCACATAAAACCAAAGCACTCAAATTGTATCTGGCAGTTCTGGTGTTATTGTCTCTACTGGGCCCAAACTAAGTTCTTTTATGCAGTTATACATAAAAGTTAGGCATCTGCAGATAAGCTTGAGAGAGCTGCTGGGCTCCTGGAAACATAGCAGAATATTGACAGTTTGCAGCAGAAGTGGGAGATACACCGCTCTGATGTGAAACTGCAGTAAGGCTTAGCTAAATAACACAGCCTGATCTCAAATGATGGAGTCAGAGCTCCTTTAAAATAATGGAGCCTGAACCTTGAAGCTCTCAGGCATCCAAGCTTCTCATGCTGTGCCCCTTGGGTTACCCTCTGCTTCAGTTCTTCTGCCTCTACTCCTGGGACAAATTTCTTTCCATGCAGGTGAAATGACCTATGGGTTATCATAAGGAGAACGGAAATGTCTAACTCCTGAAGTGGTGAAAAGAAATTGAATTAAGGTACCCTAACACAGTCTGTTCATGTTCCTCACGAAGGAATGCTGCTGGCTTTTGAAGTCACAAGGAGGCTACTATGCCTGCCTGTACAGTAGCCTTCACTGGCTGCTATTCAGCAGGATGAAGGGAACTGGAAAAGATTGCCACTGAAGTGTTTTCACTCGCACAGGAGGTGACAATAACTGACTTCTATCTCCTGCTGCCCCCACAGTTCCATACCTGGTTTGTCACTCCAGTTCTCCAGTATTACTCTGTCTTTCTCCATTCAGACTCTTTCCCTAACCTTCTCATACTCTTCTCCCCCCCGTTTTCACCCGTACTCCCTTCCTTTAGTGTCCCCTCTCCCTCTAGCTTTCTAATGCTCTATCACCCTGAGCACCTGAAAAATGAAAAATGAAATTGCCCTTGCACTTCCCAAAATAACCAAGAAAAATTATGAAACTAAATCTGGTTAGAGGTATCACTGTTCTCTATTATACGCTGCAGTCCTGCCCTCTATTGCCTTTCGGTCACTTTACTATTTTGATTTTGAAGTTCTGTGAGAAGGAACTGTGTTTTCTGTCATACATGTCTAGCAAACCGGGGCAACAATATCAGTGGATCTCTCAACAACACAAAAGAAACAAATCTAGACAAAAATAAGTAGAGACAAATGGAAAGCTATGTTCCTTGTTCTGAACATGTCTTTTAAGAGTGATACGTGTATACATGCAGGCACACACACATACACATAGATTTCTTCTTTTTACTATATCCTAAGTTTAAATTTCTTTTTCTTCACTTTAGCAATGAAGTCCATGGAACATACCTTCACCAATGGATTAATAACACCAACATTAGGGCTTGCATTAAACATTTTGTTGTAGTTAGTCTCCCTGTTAACTAGCTCCAGCTGATAGAACTTTTTGTCCTCCTAAAAAGAAGAACAAATAGAAACTTCTTTTTATGCATTTTCAATTGGTTAGTGGCCAAATCTGCCTATAAAATAATCTCAAACAAATTTATGTTTACATTTCATATTTAATATGTTTCATATTTAACATGTTTTATATCTTATTATCTGTAAATACTAAATAATTTCTATTTATGCAGTTCTGTTGCAGTTTTATGCTCCTGAGAGTGAGCACAGCCTAATAGATTATGCTCTGGGAAAGACTCAGTATAGTTAACTTCTGATCTCTAATTAATCTGAATTTCCTCATTCCTTCTTGCCTCTGAATCTGGATCTAATCAGACTAATCTGAGTCAGGGTGTTGTGCTCTGAATCAGGAAATTGGTCTGTTTCTTATATGGCTTACACGGCTGGCTTATTCCAGGATTGGAGATAGGAGATGTCTGATCAAAGTCATACTGATTTTTTTTTTTTTGGTAATAATGTATTATGCTTGATTGTGCAAAACACTCTGTATCTAATTAGTTTTACTATTATGAGTCACTGGAACCACAGGAATAATGTGTTAAAGAATATGAATAACATGCTAGCAGGACTAGTTCTTTAAATACATTTCAAACACTTTGAATTAGATTAACTTTTATATCTGTCAAGATATTAAACCAAGAGAGCATAAAAGTCTTACAATCAATTTCTTTATGAGTTGGTCCCGCTCTGCAATTAGGTCTTTCAGTTCTGAGATAAGCTGCAAGTCTTCTGGTCTTGATTCTCTGTTTTTATATTTTTCTTCCATTTCTTCTAAACTTTATAGGAAAGAAGAATACTCTCTTTAGCCTGATCCAGTGTTAAATGATGAGTGAAAAGTCACATCTTTGATTAGTACAAAAGAGAGAGCAGGGAGTAAGACTTTCTTATCACCTTGAAGTAAATTAACTTCTTTGTTATCATTCAGCTTTAGCTAGTTAAAAAAGCCCAAATCAACAATAACCATAATCTTTGCTCCAGTAACTAATAATCTGGGCAAAATTCTAAAAACTTAACATCCTTCTTGTGCATGCAGAACTAGGTGTTTGAAAAAAGGCCTCTTGGAAGTTAAACTGAAAATAAGGCATTCAAAACCATAATATAAACAGTAGGATTGCAGAAGACATAGCTAAGATTGCTTGTTATGTAAAATATAGGGACTACATTGCAGTATATTTAATATTAATGTAAATTTTAAAAGCTGGCAATTCACTTCCTTGACGAGGAAAACAAACGGTATCATTGTTCTTTTTATAGATATGACTACTCTGAATAAAGATGCATGATTATGACACTAGAGAAACTGGATAGACAGACAAGGCTGGCACCGTCGTCCTCAGTTCATGTGGAACATATTGGGACAAAGATATCCAAGAACAGTGAAGACTAATAGGCAACTAATTCCTCTCCACAAAAGCAAGTTAGTACTGTTAGAGGTGAAATAAAGGAATGAGCTGCAAAAGAAAAGCGATAACACTTGGATATTAGGATATCTGGATTAAGAGAAACGTAGCAATTGATAAACATTTGAAAAACAAATAGGAGGAAATTAGAAATGTCTGGTGGGAAAGCATTAAAGGAGAGAAGTGAAATAAGCCAACTGAGAGAGGAATTGTACATGTAACTGCATAAATCTCCTTGTTTCTTCTTAAAGAACACATTTTGAAGACAGGACAGTTTCAAATGACTATGTCTCTTTGAAACATAAATATAATGCTCATGATGCTAGACATTGTTCCAAAGGCAACTATTAAAATACTTGTCTCACATATTCAGCCCTCATGTAGATTAGTGAACCAAGTTTCAGAACAGATTCAGGAAACTTAACAAACTTCATGAAAAAAGAGACGTCAAAAAAATCCCAAACAAGCCCTGACAAAAATCTATGAATCTAAGGTGTCTAAGTCAGCTCAAACTTAATTCCAATTCTACTTCCATGGAAGTAGACATAATTTCTCAGTTTAGATAAATGTTTTCCCTTCAGAAGCAGCTATGTGATTTTTTACTTTGAGTTGCATCTGAAAAAAACAGTTCATATTACATTATATTTATAACCTTCAAACAACCTGTACATAATCTGAGGAGATTATATAATGTATTTACATAAAACATTATGACTGTGAACAACTTGACTGTTTTTATTTGCAGAAAAGGCCTTTGACTCAGCAGAACAGAAATATGCTCAGCTGGCTTCATTTTTGTGTATACATTTTATGCTGGGCTAAGCTATTGTATACAGATCCCCAGAGTATAGTACATAGTTATGCACAGCTGTCATTTTATTTTCAGGTATTTCAGAGAACTGTTCGGGGGGTTTTTTTCTGTTTCAAAGAGATAATATGTAATTTAAAGACTCTAGTTGTACAGCCTAATTAATGATACCCACTCTCAATTACTGTAAGATAGATTCTCCATTTCATAACTGTTCACAAGGCCATGCTTTAGGTAAGGCTGAACCTGGAAACAGTTACTTAAGAAATAGCAGTATAAAACTCTTCTGTTGTTTGGGTTTTTTTAACATAGTTTCCTCTTTTGACAGCTCCTTGCTTCAATGTAAGTAGAGCGCCTAACACACTGAAAGCCAGGTCAGGGCACCCTGGATAATGCTTGCTGTCTTTAGGCCAGTGGCTGCTTCCTCACAGCTCTGAGTTGAGCAAGAACCAGGAGTAGGGAACCAACTAAATTCAGAAAATTTCAGGATGCTGAAAAACAAGCAACTTCATGGGAGAAAAAGTTAGGGTAAACAGTTCTAAAACCTAGCTTTGGTGGCTGCTCATAGGCATGTTTCTCATACAAGATAAATGCAGTAAACAGGAGGTAGTTTACTAGTTTACTAATTTACTGAATGGCACATCTATCAGGGCACAGGACTGTGCATGTCAACGATTACAAAGGAGTAAGAACTAGAATTTTATACCCATCTTATTTGAAGACAATTTCTGAGTGCTTATTATCAAGAAAGAATTAGATGCATTTGGGCTTTATTGTCCATTTTTAATTGATACTTACTTTAAAAAGTTTTCTATCATATACCTAGAACCAATTATTTTCTCTGCCATAAATCTTTTGTCCTGCAAATACAAATGCCTCAGTGACAACTTTGTGTCAGGAAGCCCTCAATGCACTATGAAACCTCAGTCAGAAGCCCTGACCAAATGAGTTACATCACAGATAGAGATAAAGAATGAAGGACGTGGAAGACAGGAAAACACCGGCTAGATGACACACTCCTACACCACTTCTGCCCAGAGGTGGTCTAACCCCAGGTGGCACTTTGACTCAGAGACACTCTAAGTATTCTGTTATTGTTATGCTCATATAATCCATTTCAGACACTAATCTTCCTTATGTTAGCAAACCTGAAAATGTTTGCATTGCTCATGTGCTACAATCAGACTTCTTAATAGCAAATACTGGACTGTTTATAAACTTGTTGAAGAAACTTTTGTGTTCTCAAAAAAGATGTTTAAAGATTGAGAGAAAACATTTGAAATAATGTCTTCTAAGAACTGCACAGATTTAATATCTTTCCTACTTGAAATTTTTCAGTCTCAAATCCCTAAGAATTTATCTCACTAAATTCCCCGAAAGCTTATAGAATTGTGTTGCCTAAAGAATGCAAGATTAGGCCCCCTATTTGACTGTGGTTTTTGCACATCTGCATCTCTGCAGTATCTTCAGCAACTTATGGACACCAGAATAAAGTATTCACTCAAACGCAGCTACATACAAGTTTTTTTAATGCAACAAAACTTACGAAATTTGTAAAGCTGAATTAATTTCCTTGAGCAGCTCTTGGGTCTTATTAAAATCTGCCAGCATGCTTTGTTTCTCTCTGATGTGATCTGCTGTCAAGACATCCAGCTCTTTCTCATGTTTCTTGCTTAAATCTTGCTCATGCATCCTGTTTAGTTTATTTTTTGTTAAAAAAAGAGTTATTCTAAGATCAGACTCATTTGTTCATCATGATTTTCTGCCATGCTTCTAATGGCTTTTACACAGTATCAGACAACACAGAAGGAATTACTTATTCATCAAAACCCACTACTTACTGTCCTCCAATCTTCTAGCTTATTTCATGGAAAATGCATCTCCTTTAATGCTTTTTTAAATAAAAACCATAAAGAATGAAAAAAAAACAACCCACAAAAACTAACACTTGAGCGGACTGTTACTAAAATATGCCAAAATGTATCTCTGAAATGCAGCTTAACTGTATGGTAATATTCACTAACTTTACTAGTAATGGGCATAGCTTTTTCTAAAGACGACTAAATGATATATAACATCACTTGATTAAGAGGATAAATTAAAAGCTGCAAATGGTAAAATTTCTTAAATCAAACAATATGTGAAATTATACACATTTGAATTTAGAGTGGAAAAATTCATACCTGATCTGTTGGTTGGATTCACTGCGTATTCTAAGAACTTCTTTCCCTTTAAACTCTAATTCCTTGGTCAATGCACTTATATTTTCATGAAGGTGCAGAATCTCTTTGTCCAGTTCAGCTATATGATGGTCTCGGTGTCTCAGTTCATCTTGTAGATCTGATATTCGGCATAAAAATTCTTTCTCCTATGACAGAAGTAGCAGCAGCAAAGAATACTGTAAAAAGACTTGCCTCTCAGAAGCATAATACTTGCTTTTGGAAGATAAGAGCTGAACAGAATTTTCCATTCAACAGACAATTTTTTCAGTTTTTGATGCTGACACAAATTATAATTACAAACTGAGGGGGTTTTTATTGTGTGCAAGCACAAATAAAGAAGAAATCAAAGGTATGTAACAAACAATTTCCATTTGCAACAAAATTTAAAACCTGTCATTGTAACTGCCTGTTAAAAGTTTGCATAGTTCATTACATTTTCCTTTTGCTCCCCCATACAACAAAAGACCTGATACTTCTAAGAACCAGGGGGCTGAGCATTTAGCATTTTCTACCTCTTCAACATACGTTACAGAGAAACTGATTTTCCCTTTACACCCCCATACAATGGGACAAAAGAGCTCAAGATGTGTGCCCTGCACCAACGAACACTATGATTCAGAAGTTTCCTTTCTTATGTATATATAAATATAAGGATAATATATATCTCACAGTGGAATATGTGCTAAATAGTTTACATAATATTTATATTGTGTCCAATAAATCAATAAAAGTCATTCTTTTTGCAGAAAAAGTTCTAATGAATTTAACATCTGGGAAACACATCTGGAACCCATCCCAATGGTTTTGATAATGATTGTCCTCAGTTTAGAACAAATCTGTAATAAAATCAACCTTTTTCAAAGTTTTTCATTTACATCTATTTGGCTTCTTACAGTTTCACAATAATTAATGACCATATAGTTTGCACAGATAGAAAATCAGCAGATATTTCAAAGTAGTTTTATGAATAATTGTGTTCTGTGCCTTCATGCATCCAGGAAATACAAATACATCCTAATGCACAAATAGGACATCTTTAAGACTAGACCTTTAAAAATAACTCTCTACCTCCCTATAGAAAGACTATATTAAAGTTGTAAGAAAATGCAGTGGAAAAATTTATATCCAGGTATTTAAATATTTCAAAAAGCAGCAAATATAATCACCCTGCTCATACCTCTCTGCATTTAATTCAGGTCTGCTCCTGTGAACTGATGAGCATTCTAACACAAAAACCCACAATTATCTGCTTTGCCCTCAGTACAACTAAAGCTTGTGTGTGTCAATGAATCAGTTTGCTGCTGAATGCAAAGGCAGTCCATACTGGATTTGGGAGTTTGTTTGGGTTTTTTTTTTTTTGTTTTGGATGTGTGTTTTTTAAGAAACAGTTGCAAGCTCTTATGTTATCTTCTCTGCTTTCTTCAGATGCTAATTTATCTTTTCCAATTTGGCTCCTGAAAATAAAAGATACTAAGCTACCTCTTAAGTTTGAAGCAATCATTTGGTTTCAAGCAACCACTTCTTAGCCATATCAGTTAGGCTTCGGAGAGAAACAGCTTTTTTCTTTTTAAGTCCTGCTGGCAGCTGAGGATGAGTAGAATTTTGCAAGAATCGGGATTCTCCTCCCATGGCAAGCCAGTGCACTCCCAGAGAGTTTCACAATTCTGAGAGGAAACTGCCTTGATACGGGAACCTTTACTGGCTTCGAATGAAGTTTGTTGAAGGAAGAAAAAGCTAAGCAAGGAAGTTTAGGTAAACTGGTAGGGATGCATTATCTGCTGGTGCTGGCTGACTGAAGGATTACATGTTTGTTGATTGTTCACAACAGTTTCTGCCTCCAGCTAAGAGAAAATGAATACTGATGATGCAATTTCAGAGTCAGTTGTCAGCAATGCCTCCTACCTGTCGCCTGCCGAGTTCTATGCTTCTTTCAAGCTCCATTTTGGCAGCTACCAGTTCTTGTTGATGGTTGTGCCTTAGCTGGTCAATGGCTGCTGCATGTTGATGATTTAGCTCTGAGCGCAAGGAAGCTAGTTATCATAACAAAAAGAAAAGTTTATTTTGCAAATGTTTACATTAATTAACAATAACAGTCCAGCTCTGTCAAGTATTGCTGCTGACCTCACATGCACTGTTTACATCAGCTAAGCAACTGTCCTGTCATTCTATTCCCGTTACTTTCTGAAACATTCTCCATCATGAAATTTGGTGACTTACTCCTTCCAAAAAAACCTAAGGGTAAGATTTTTCAAAAGTGAACAGTTTGGGCTTACCTGTTAAAGCTTATACTGATTTTAAGAGGAACAACTAGGTTAACATTGAATGACTCCGAGATACACTACAGTATTACAATACAGTATTCACACACGTACATGCATGTATGTGTGTGTATCTTTGTATCAGTAGAAATAATGGTTTTGGACCCACTTGCAAATTTTAAATAGAATACCTAACATAGCTTTTCCTTCATCCTCCAGCTCAAATCGTAGAGTCTGAAGTTCCTGTTCCATCTCCAGTTTGAAACCTTCCATGGCTTGTTTATGTGTTTCTTTCAGCGCCTGAAGTTCTTCAGAGTGTTTCTGTTGTAAACGTTCTTCTAATTCCTATGAAATCAAAATTGACAACATTTATTCTATACCAGCTTAGGGAATTTATAAAATATTAAACAATAAACAACTGGCCACAAAAAGCAGGCATTGGCATACTCTAGAAATCATTAAAAATACGCTAATATTGCTCATATTTTCTTCTCTAAGTTATCCTACAATTATATTTTTTCTTTTCAGTGGCCAATGGTTATCAAGATTACCTATGCATAAAAACTCCGTTCTGCTCACAGTTGGAAAAGAGAAAAAAAAATCTATGGATATAATTACAATAGCAAGCAATGTGGTAAGGTGCAGATCCATAGATGATTCTAGTGTGCATGCAATGCACATTTGGGAATTTTTGTTCCCCATTGACACCCATGTTTATTCTCTATCGAAGTGTATGAAGCATCATGTTCCTGGTGTACATCTACTAGTTTCAGTTTGAAGAAAAGAAATCCACCTTGTGTCCTCCAAGACCAGTCTATGATATGAACCAAAGTACACTCTGAGGACAACGGAAAAATTGCTTGCAAAGGTACACTCTAGATATGAACTTAAAAAAAAAAAATTAGATGCACACCCTATTAAGTACTATGCACTGCCAAAATTTCAATTTTAAAGCTGGTTCAGACGAGGTTTTAAAAAAATATCTTAGGTGTGACATTGTTCTGGACATGCAAATTATCTTGCAATTTGCAGAACATGGTTTATACAAATTTTAACATAATGAAAATGTAAAATACATTACAAAAGCAGTCAACTGACAGGTTATATCAGAAAACACATGCAAAATTAGGTAACCATAATAGAAAATACAGAGCAACCTATTCCAAATCAAAACTAGAATATAATGCTATGGATAACAATGTCAAACTACTGTAAAGAAACATGTGTGTGATAATAATTTTACATATATATACACCTACGTATACACACATACTGGTAGAGTATAAAGCAAGGCATGAAACAATTCCAGTATTAGAGATGACTTTCAATATGTTTTAATCAGATTTAACTGGATAAAAATGTTACTATAAGACAGCAGCTGAAAAGGAAATTTAGTAGTTATGCAGACACTTTTCTTTACTAATTCCGACTGTGTACATAAATTGCTAAGATGGCAACATTCTCTACATGAGTCGGAATATCCATATGAACATGCCTTTTGTTCTTGCTCTTTTGTTTCTTCCATGTTTTGAAAGGCAAGGATATGGGCCTCCTGAAGTGACTTATGCCTTTGCTGATGCTCCTCTTCTAATTCCTGGATCTCCTGAGTCAGCCTCTGTCGCTCCTGACTGAACTGGGCTTGTAGCTGTTGCAAAGAGCTCTGTGACTGGGAAAGCTGCATCTCCAGATTCTGCTTCAGTAAGGAGATCTAACCCACAACAGAACAGCAAATACCCATTAGTTATTAATACTAACATCAACTCTGAAAAAAACATTCAAAAGAAGAAAACACTTCAAATTTTAAAGCCAGAATGTTAACTAAAAGACAGACAAGCAATGTCATCCATCTACTGAATTTGCTGTTAATATTATATCTCAGAGATACAATAATTACATTTAAATAGGTTTGTAAGGGTTATCACATCTGTCAGTTCATACTATAGCACTACCTATAACATGATTTTTCATGGCCAAATTATCAAAATTTACTTCTAGGTTTTGTATAAGGATCAATAAAAATGACACTATCAAGATCTGAAATGAAACACTCAATCGTTAAGATAAACTGTTCTTCAGGGGAACATCACATCAATTCTGTAAGGAAAATCCTGCTGTTGATAGGGGAGGATAGCCTGTGACATCTAGACTGATTGAGTTTTGTATCTTTTGATATGATATGGTCCTACCTACTGATAGTTTTCTCATTTAAAAAGAAATGGTAGCATACCACTCTACATCACAAATTAAACGTTGCACTTGATGGATTCCCCCCCACGCTTTTTTTTTGTTAGCTCAGTAATACTATGAGAGTGATTTTTCTGCTGGTTTTAAAGATTTAAGATCTAAGCAATCTGAGTCACAAATATTCATTTTCTTAGAAACACTTGATTTTACAAATCATACTTTTCTCCCAGCAAGCATTTTAATACATTTGAGTATACTGAACTCCCTGAAAAAGTCCCATTTTCTTTCTATAATAATGTTGTACTTTGTCCTTCCCATCAGATAGCATCTTTTCAGACTGAAAATACTAAACCTGTATTTCCTTTAGAGTCAAACACAAGAGAGATACCCTCTGTGTTGGGTTTGCGTGGCAGGGTTTTGGTAGCGGGGGGGCTACAGGGGTGGCTTCTGTGAGAAGCTGCTAGAAGCTCCCCCTGTGTCTGACAGAGCCAATGCCAGCCGGCTCTAAGACGGGCCCGCCGCTGGCCAAGGCCAAGCCAATCAGCGCCTCTGTGATAACATATTTAAGAAGAAGAAAAACACTTAGAGAGAGAGAGCTTTGGCAGCCGGAGAGAGGAGTGAGAAGATGTAAGAAACTCTGCAGACACCAAGGTCAGTGCAGATGGAGGGGGAGGAGGTGCTCCAGGCGCCGGAGCAGAGATCCCCCTGCAGCCTGTGGTGAAGGCCATGGTGAAGCAGGCTGTCCCCCTGCAGCCCATGGAGGAAGGGTGAGGGGGTGTAGAGATTCCACCTGCAGCCCATGGAGGACCCCACGCCGGAGCAGGTGGAGGCACCTGAAGGAGGCTGCGGCCTGTGGGAAGCCCACACTGGAGCAAGTTCCAGGCCGGACCGGTGGACCCATGAAGAGGGGAGCCCATGCCAGGGCAGGTTTGCTGGCAGGACTTGTGACCCCATGGGGGACCCACGCTGGAGCAGTTTGCTCCTGAAGGTCTGCACCCCGTGAGAGGGACTCCATGTTGGAGCAGGGGAACGATGAGAGGAGTCCTCCCCCTGAGGATGAAGAAGCAGCAGAAACACCGTGAGATGAACTGACCATAACCCCCATTCCCCGTCCCCCTGTGCCACTGAAGGGGGGAAGGTTGAAGCCGGGAGTGAAGTTGAGCCCGGGAAGATGGGAGGGGTGGGGGGAGGTGTTTTAAGAGTTGATTTTATTTTCTCATTCCTCTACTCTGTTTTGCCTAGTAATAAATTAGATGAATTCCCTCTCTAAGTTTGGTCTGTTTTGCTCGTGACGATAATTAGTGAGTGATCTCTCCCTGTCCTTATCTCGACCTACAAGCATTTCATTATGCCTTTTCTCCCCTGTTTAGTGAATAAGGGGAGTGAGAGAGCGGCTCTGGTGGGCACCTGGCCCCCAGCCAGGCTCAACCCACCACACCCTCCAATTCTGGAAACAAGATTTCAGCAAAAAAGAATTTTGCTACAGTGACTCAAAGGAAGGAAAAATAAAATTGCCATGTGACAAAGAATTTAAATTAATAAAGATACTTTACAAGCCTCAGAGCATTACATAAAATTGAATTATAAAGGAAAGTCTGATAGTGTCATTTGATTCAGCATATCTTTAATTATGACAAATTAATAATGACATTGCACATCAATTTTTTGATTTATAGAACATTAAACCCCACCACTTAACAAGAAATTAACAGCAGCACAACAAGGACAACTTGCAGCATGAACATTATTATCAAACGTGTTGTTTTGGGTTTTTTTTCAGAAGGACACAGCTTAAGCAGATTTGAAAGAAAAAAGCTACACTTAAAGGAAAATTAGCTCTAAAACAAAACAAGCAAATTTGAATGAAATGAGCATGACTTGTTGCATTTCAAATTCATCAGGTCTTTGTGTCTGGGCATATATAGTCTACCTTCTAAGTATACTGTATCAACTGTATTTTACTTCAGATACCTTTGAAACAGATTAGCTACAACTGAAGGAGTACAGTGAAGGCCTGTACTACGTTCTTTAATCTGAACTATTCATGTAGTATAAGAACCTTTCACTAAGTACACTAAATATAAATATCACATACAAATTGTACAGTGCATACCAAAGGTTCGTCTCATCCTCAAGGTTCTGCCTCCAGAAATGGCCACCCTGAGTTACCCAGGGAAAACAAGGCCACGGCATAAATGTAGGGATCTGGACTCCAAAGTCCACTAGCATCCAGCAATCTTTCTTAAACCAGAAGAAGTATTTTAGGGCAACTTCATGGAAGAAATATTAATTAAATAAAACCACTATCTGAATCCATAGAAGCCACAGTATCCTGTGGCAAATTCCATATAGACGTGCCAATTTGACACAATGACCTCTAATACTTGTAACGGAAAGGAGTCAAAACAAGTTCCCCTTTCATTTACTCTACTCGTGGTTTGTAGGTCTCCATCATTTCCCTCCTTACACCCTTTTCTATACTAAACAGTCTTGGCTTAATGTATGGAAGCTATTTTGTATCTATCATCACATATCTACTACTTTTGCCCTTTTTCTACTATTTCTTTTTAAGATTAGGAGACCAAAACAGCATAAGGTATTTTAAATGAGAGTAAACTCTGGTTTTATATAGTGGCTTATATGGTTCTACATGTTACATTCTCTATTTCTCTCCTATATTCCTAATATTTTATTCACTTTTGTGACTCCTACTGAGCACTGAGGTGATGTTTTCAAGGAATTATATATTACAGTTCCTAAAACTACTCTCTAGCTGTAACAGGTCAAGGTAAGGTTCATCATTTTCCACAAGAAGTTAGAATTTGGTTTTTTTTCCTTGCGTATCACTTTGCATTTCTCTACACTGAATTTCATCTGCTATTTTATTGCCAAGTCCCTTGGCTTTTTATAGCTATTCTATAATTCTTCAGGCTTTGTCCTTCCCACCCTGAATAACTTTTTATAAGCTACAAACTTTCCCACCTTACTTATTCATAAACAACCTGCAAAAGAAAATATGTTGAACAGCAGGGTAACTCCACTGATAATCTACCTTCGCTGTGGTAACAATATATTTAATATCTATCTTTCAACCAGTTACTTATCTATACAAAAACTTCCCTATAGTATCATGGTGTTCTAGTTTCCTCAGAAGCCCCAGAATTTCTTGGCTGATCTCCTTCAGCATACCATGGCCAGGGCTGCCATGCTGGTCAGACAAACCAATCAACCACATATTGCATTCTTTCTCTTCAACCCTAGAAACTCACTCCACTGATGCGGTTAGTTTGCACCATGCAACTGCCAGCATGGCCAGCTCTGAATTTTCTACTCTCAGGTTTGTTGGGGTTTTGTGTTTGTTTCCCTGAGACCATTACTTGGCTCTTAGCTCCTCTACTCCTTGTCTTCCATCTGTCCCATACCCTAGTATCTCTCCCCCTACTCCTCTCCTCCTTTGCTCTTTTTCTTCTTCCTAACTCCATTTTTAGTATCATAGGAATGTGCAGTTAGGGTAGTCTTAAGAAATTATCCAGTCCAATTCTTTGCACTAGGTGGGAACTGTATACACAAATTACTGCTTAAAAATCATCTCGTACGAAGGAAATCCCACAATTTTCACTCAGATTCTCTTCTTCCTCCTCTGAGTGCCTGTGGCAGAAATACTGAGATACTGGACAGATACTCTGTCCGCTCTTACTTGTCCCATTCACCATGTTTCTGTCCCTCAGGTTTATCAACATTGCCATCTCATTCACCATGGCCACTAGGAGGTACAATTCTAGGGGAAGTCCTGCAGAACGTCAGGTAATTTAATCATCATACTCTAAAAAGCCTTTCATGATAACATTCAAATGGAGTCGACCATGGTATCTCAGCCAAATTTTTATTGAGATGACATGAAAAAATATATTTTTGGCTTGAAGTTAAATTTGTCTCTCACTTAAATTCTGATAATTCTCCGTATATAATTTATAAACATTTTTGGCATAAGCCAAGGGCAAAACAATTTTCATTTCTTTCTTGGAAATGCAGAAAACATTTTAACTGAGTGTGCTGGTTTTGGCTGGGATAGAGTTAATTTTCTTCATACTAGCTTGTATGGCTCTGTGTTTTGGATTTGTGCTGGAAACAGTGTTGATAACACAGAGGTGTTTTCGTTACTGCTGAGCAGTGCTTACACAGAGCCAAGGCCTTTGCTGCTCCTCACACCACCCCACCAGTGAGCAGCTGGGGGTGCACAAGGAGTTGGGAGGGGACACAGCTGGGACAGCTGACCCCAACTGACCAAAGGGATATTCCATATCATGTAATGTCATGTTCAGCATATAAAGCTGGGGGAAGAAGAAGGAAGGGGAGGACATTCAGAGTGATGGCGTTTGTCTTCCCAAGTAACTGTTACGTGTGATGGAGCCCTGCTTTCCTGGAGATGGCTGAACACCTGCCTGCCCATAGGAAGCGGTGAATGAATTCCTTGTTTTGCTTTGCTTGTGTGCTCGGCCTTTGCTTTACTTATTAACCTGTCTTTATCTCAACCCATGAGTTTTCTCACTGTTGCCCTTCTGATTCTCTTCCTCATCCTGCCGGGGAGGAGTGAGTGAGCAGTTGCGTGGGGCTTAGTTGCTGGCTGGGTTAAACCACAACATTGAGATGACCAAGAGAAGTCTGACATCTGGCCAGGAAGCTGTCTTAGAGGAGATGAGGAATTTCCTTCTCAAGAGCAGTTCACGCTTCCACCAGATTAAAGTGACTGCAAAACCTCAGCCTGAAATGAATCAATCTCTGGAGATGCCTATTTGCATCAACAGACTATATAGAAAATAAAGGACAATGAAGATTAAAGGATTCTAACAAGCAAGTGAGATTTGTCTACCCTTCTCATGTTTTGTTGTTGTTGTTGAAAGTACATCAAATATTAAAAATCTGACAGTTATTTTTAGAAAAGTACATAATTTCAAACATTATTTTGATTATTAAGTACATATACCGATATCCTTAAGAGTACATTTTTGAAAACATTAGTGCCTCCCTTTGCATGTCTTTGGAGCATCCCTTCTATATACTCCTGTACTGAGAATTCAAAAGAAAACAGCTCTGAACACTATTCTTCTGAACTTTCAATATACTTATTCAAAGTTTTCAGCACATTAAAAACATTGGTAAGAATTTTAAAAATAAAAAAATGGAAAGAAAGAATATTTTGGCTACAATTATGACTTGCACTGCAAAACTGCAAATTATAATACAGCGTCAATCTCATGCTTTGTAGAAAGCTCTGCGATACACATTCGCACTGCTGACAAGCTTGCTTGCTTGAACAATGACATAAAAATGTTGCTGACATTATGACCATGTACGTAGTGTTTGATGTTCAGCGATAGATACATTCACACAGATGAATGGACGCAGTACACAAGCTTTTGGTAACTAGCAGCAAACGTTCTCCTCTCAAACATCACCACATATTCTATTTTGCAGGCTAAAGCTCTAAAGCAGTATTACAGGAGATGCAGATTTATTAGTGCAAACATGCCCTGGTTACAAGCTGTAAGTGCGAATCACTTACATTGCTGATAGATTTATGCAAAGCTTCACCGAGACAGTGCCGCTATGAAGAAAAGATCACAGGAATAAAGGGAAACATTCAGAAATCAACTAAGTAAAAGAAAAAGGGATAAGGAAGGGAGAGTAAAACATAGAACATTGATTATAATGTGATCAGGGAAAAATAAGTTGAAAACTATCTGGAAAAAAGTATGAATACGTTGCTTTGACTGAGTACATAAGCTACTGAGCATAGAACAGAATGATCCTTTTTCCTGTGTTATGTTTTGAACGGACAGGATAGCATTCTCTCTTCAACATAATACTACCATATACTCATATGTTACACAGCTGAACACTTTTGAAATTATCCAACTGTTTTCTCTTCTCCATTATGGCAAATAATTTTGGGAAGAAATCATGAAGTATACCAATTTGCATTACTGTTAGAGAAGATGTTAGGTAAGGATGCAACCAACAGTCAGCTGTGTCTCTGAAATATCACAAGCATATTAAACACATAATATTCAAGATCAAATTTCACTGCTGAAGGGCAGAAAACAAGTTTAGTCTGCAATAAAGACATGTTTATATTAAAATACTTCTTTTATTTTTCTTAAAATTCAGAATGAGTACATGAAAGACTCTTCCTGAAAGTCTCCAGCAAAAAATGACTTTATGTACCACTTATACTAGCGTTGATTGTGAACGAAAAGCAAAAAATAAAAACATATCACCAAGTAAATGTTCCATATGAAATATTATTCATCATACAAATCATATACATCATTCATACATATATATATATTAAAAAAAAGGACTGGTGTGTTTTTATATATATATATGAGTGGTGTAGCTAGGCACACCCACACGCACACAATAGTCTTCAGAAATGAAGTGAGAGCAATTTCAGATCCAGCGTGACCCATTGCCCCTTTTGGCACAGGGCAGCCGAGACAACAGCTTTCTCTAGGAGACAGCAGGTATTGTGACACCAGCTTGGAAGCCTATATTTGGGGACTTTTAGATAATACTTTGCCAAAATACAAAAAGAATAAATTATTATTCGCTCTCCTCAATCTAGAAAAAGGCACAACATAAAAATAAATTACTGTGGAATATCCAAAATTATCTTATTGAAATTGTAAGGGCAACAAGCAACAATTTTCTGTGCCAAGGTGTAACAGCAGGAGGCATCATCCTCCAGCGGACAAGACACTGATTGCAACACCGGGTTTTGAAGGTGCCAAGCTGAACAAATCCACCTATTTTTTCTGTGCTTCCTTTCCCACCTGTCTGGTTTGTTTAGGGGGGAAGCTGTTAAAAGGAGATATGATCTCTTGCTAAATAAATCTTTAGTTTCTAGAATGTTTGGGACTTAATTTTGACACACATATCTAGGCACCACTGTAGTACAACCAAGAAATACTTAGATTTTACACCTCAAGCAGAAAGGTTAGTAATGTTCTACAGTGAAAAGGAATGCCAAGTAAAAATACTTTTGGGAAGCTGTATTCTGAGGTCTATTCTATTAAAAAGGCCTTTAAAAAAGTGAGAGTTGCCCCCTGCTCCTTGCAGAATAACAGATTTCTCTAACAAAGAAACTGGTCTTGCTTCGCTGTCAGACTGATCTTGTAACTAAAAGTACTAAGATGAGCTAACCATTTTAATACATGTGATTTCACGAAACTTAAAAGTTTTCCAGAGATCTGGAAAACAGATGGAATTCAAATGAACTTTTGGTGAAGGTTCTGCACAAAAACTCTCCAGTTAAGTCCAGTATTTAGATTTGTGACAGATTTCTTGGGTTACCTCATTCGCAGCAATCTTTCTATGACTCACATTTCCCAATTGTGAAATGAGAACAGTAATTATCTTGTGCAAAAAAACCCCCAACTACTAAATGCTCATATCTTATGGGCAAAAAGACCATGCATAGACAAAAAAAAGTTATTTTTTAATAAAGTTGGACTTATATATTTGACATTCCTATGTGTTCTAAAAAGACACAGAGCAATGTTGAATACAGAGTAAATACAGCTTACTGATTTTTAACAAAACTTGAAATACACACGTACTTTATAAATCTGGAAGTCTACCACTATTCAAAATATTTAATTATAGGACAGCTAGCTAAACATCAGTCCTGGAAAAAAGACTGGAAAAGATGATTTAAGAGTCATCAAGAAAACCTTCAAGTGTGAAAATAAGGTGTTTTTCAGTCAACATAACAGTGAAATAAAGCCCTGCTAAAGAAAACCTGATTTCTTGCTTTGAGAACACTACAAACATGGGCAATAAATGCTCCTGCACAGAAATAAAACTTAAGAGGACTTTTTAATGGTATGCAATTTATTATCACATGAGATTTTGATCAAAATGTGTGCTTATACAATATTACTGAAGGATATTTTAAAAGATTAAAACCAACTTATTTCATCTCAAAAACAGCTAATGGTGAATCATCACTAAAATCAAACAGGTATTCACTAGGATTAATACTAAACCTGACCACAATTTATTATTTTCACCCTTTATTAGACAGTAAATAATTTTCATAAAATACAGACATGATAGAATTGTAAATTAGAATTATATAGGCTAGTCCATTGGTATGGGGGCTGATTCCAGTAAAATGCATAGCAATATAATCAGGTGCAGCTCCGTATTGAAAAGTACACAGGACACATTGAGAATGGAGAACTCCAACATAAGTCTGGTTGAAGTATTATTAAGAAATAATAAAATTCGATAAAAACTCAAAACATCCTCATGACTACTTCCACAGCAAGGTCCATGATCTGGTGTGTGTTCGGTTTGCGTGGCAAGGTTTTGGTAGCAGGGGCGAAGGCTACAGGGGTGGCTTCTGCAAGAAGCTGCTAGAAGCTCCCACTGTGTCTGACAGAGCCAATGCCAGCCGGCTCTAAGACGGGCCCACCCCTGGCCAAGGCCGAGCCCATCAGCGCCTCTGTGATAACATATTTAAGAAGGGAAAAAAACAGTTAGAGAGAGCTTTTGCAGCCAGAGAGAGGAGTGAGAAGATGTAAGAAACTCTGCAGACACCAAGGTCAGTGCAGATGGAGGGGGAGGAGGAGCTCCAGGCGCCAGAGCAGAGATCCCCCTGCAGCCCGTGGTGAAGGCCATGGTGAAGCAGGCTGTCCCCCTGCAGCCCATGGAGGAAGGGTGAGGGGGTGTAGAGATTCCACCTGCAGCCCATGGAGGACCCCACGCCGGAGCAGGTGGAGGCACCTGAAGGAGGCTGTGGCCCGTGGGAAGCCCATGCTGGAACAAGTTCCTGGCCAGACCTGTGGACCCATGAAGAGGGGAGCCCACGCCAGGGCAGGTTTGCTGGCAGGACTTGTGACCCCGTGGGGGACCCCATGCTGGAGCAGTTTGCTCCTGAAGGTCTGCACCCCGTGAGAGGGACTCCATGTTGGAGCAGGGGAACGATGAGAGGAGTCCTCCCCCTGAGGAGGAAGAAGCGGCAGAAACACCGTGAGATGAACTGACTGTAACCCCCACTCCCCGTCCCCCTGTGCCGCTGAGGGGGGAGGAGGTTGAAGCCGGGAGTGAAGTTGAGCCTGGGAAGATGGGAGGGGTGAGGGGAGGTGTTTTAAAGTTTGATTTTATTTCTCATTCCTCTACTCTGTTTTGCTTAGTAATAAATTAGATGAATTTCCTCTCTAAGTTCAGTCTGTTTTGCCCGTGATGATAATTAGTGAGTGATCTCTCCCTGTCCTTATCTCGACCCATAAGCTTTTCGTTACACTTTTTCTCCCTTGTCTAGTGAATGAGGGGAGTGAGAGAGCGGCTCTGGTGGGCACCTGGCCTCCAGCCAGGGTCAACCCACCACAATCTTTTTTTGGCACCCAACGTGGGGCACGACAACAGCAGTTTAGTATTAAGGGTGCTACAGCTATAGTAGTTATTAAGTTGCAATCTCCTGTGCAGGTCACGGGGTTTGTTAGCTGTGCTGCTTATCTCTATTTTGCTAAACTTAGGAACATGCTGATACAAACAATGGCTGCTCTGTGCTTTGGCCTAGTGTTGACGATCTTACTGTGCTGGGGGAGCTATTTTGTGGGGAGGATGAAGGAACTTGGGAGCATGCTAGTACAAACAATGGTTATGTGCATGGCCCTGGCATCGATGTTATTGCTGTGCTGGGGCAGCTATCTTGTGGAGGTGATGGGGGAATACTTTCTTTTCTCTCTCTACCTGGGTCTGACGTGGATGGTTTCATTATGCAGGCTCCTAAGGTCCTTGTTCACCCTTATGTAAGCTCATTAATATTACTTATTAATACTGCTGGCATATTACGGGTGTTGTGGAGTTTGGTTTCGTCCTGGTTTAAGGGGAGACAACTTTTGAGTGTGGCAATACTGAAATGTGCCCTGAGGCAGCCGGTCCCTGGGTGGCAGGGTGTATGGAAGGATTTGGGCAGGTTCCTAGGGCGATTATCACCTCCTATAGCCTGGGACTTCACACCTGAACAGGCAAGCAATCCCAGCAAACTGGCACGCCACCCGATAGAAGGGTGCCTTGCCTACCCCAACGAAAACCAACAGCTTTTAGCACTGTACTGGGGCCTGGCCTGTGCCTATTGAGCCACAGTGCAGTACTCTCAGAGGACTGTGGTTGAGGAAGGCACCCAAACTGCAGGTGAGGACACCGTGGCTGAGATAGGGACACAAACAATAACTACAGTAACTGCCCCAGTAGTAAAAAAGAAACAGTGGACCAGGAGGTCAACAGGTCCATATCATCGATTAGTAAGGGAAGAGGAAGAAGAGGAGAAGAGGTTTGAGCAGGAAGCCGGTCCTTCAGCAAAGAAGTGGGAGGAAGGAGTGAGAGAAATCAGACAGGAAGCAGAAACTACCCGGTCTCTGACCTCATCTGAACTTCGAGATATGCAGAAAGATTACAGCCGCCAGCCTGGTGAGCAGATTGCTGCCTGGCTGCTTTGATGCTGGGATAATGGGGCTGACAGTCAGCAACTGGAAGGCAGGGAAGCCCAACAGCTGGGAACCCTTGCTAGAAACTGAGGAATTGAGAGAGGAATTGCAAAAGAGACAGCAATTTGCAGTCTCTGGAGACGGCTGCTTTCAAGCACGAGGGCAAGATACCCATTCAAGGAAGATCCTGTCAACTCCCCAGGAAAGTGGACCACTGCAGATGAAGGCATCCAGTACCTGAGAGAACTAGCGGTGTTGGAAGTCATCTATAGTGATCTAGATGATGATGTCTCCAAAGATCCAGAGGATGTCCTGTGCACACGGGCCATGTGGAGGAAGGTGATTCAAAGTGCCCCAGCATCATATTCTAACAGCTTGGCAGCAACGTATTTCCCAGATAGGGACACACCAATTGTGGAGAAGGTGTCTTCTTGGCTTTGAAGAAAACCTTTGTACCTTCTCCTCCCTATGGGCCAGCACGTTGGCTGTCAGAGGTACCCCAAGAAATCAGTCATCTCCTGCTCCGGTCAGAGGGAAAGGGAGCCCCAGGCATAAGCCATGTGGTACACTCTGGTTTTTCCTGCGTGACCAAGGGGAAGACATGAGGAAGTGGGACGGTGAACCCACCTTTAAGTTGGAAGCCTGTGTTCGTGAACTAAGAGGGAAGACAGCTGTTAAGAAGGGGACACCCAAGAAGGCCGTCAGTGTAGTTGCTACAGAGACACGAGAAAGCAAACAGCTATCTCCCAGATGTAAAACTAAAATGGCCTCCCTTGATCCTGGTGAGGGGACTTCTGGTCTGTCACTGTGAGGGTCAGACAGTGAATACTCTGACCAGGAACAGGAATAGAGGGTCCCTGCCTTCGGCCAGGAGGAGGAAAGGGATGACCGGGTATACTGGACTGTGTGGATTCGATGGCCTGGCACATCAGACCCACAGAAGTATAAGGCTTTGGTAGACACTGGTGCACAGTGTACACTGATACCATCAGGGTATAGGGGCACAGAACCCATCCGGATCTCTGGAGTGACAGGGGGATGCCAAGAACTGTCCGCACTGGAGGCTGAGGTGAGCTTAACAGGGGACAAGTGGGAGAAGCACCCCATTGTGACTAGGCCAGAGGCCCCTTGTATCCTTGGCATAGATTACCTCAGGAGAGGGTACTTCAAGGACCCAAAGGGGTACCGATGGGCTTTTGGTGTAGCCACTGTGAATGCAGAGAAAATCAAACAGTTATCTACACTGTCTGGTCTCTCGGAAGATCCCTTTGTTGGGGGATTGCTGCAAGTTGAAGAACAACAGGTGCCAGTTGCTACCAGGACAGTGCACCGGCGGCAATATCACACAAATCGAGACTCCCTGGCTTGGTGAGCCAGGCAGGAGTCGAACCTACAATAGATAGGCGAGGCCTGGCAGATTGACTATATTGGGCCACTGCCACGAACACGCCAAGGCAAGCGCTACATACTCACCATGGTGGAAGCAACTACTGGGTGGCTAGAGACATTTCCTGTAAACCATGCCACTGCCCGAAACACCATCCTAGGCCTTGAAAGGCAAATTTTATGGCGACATGGTACCCCAGAAAGGATTGAATCAGACAATGGGACTCATTTTCGAAATAATGTCATAAGCTCCTGGGCAAAGTAACACGGCATTGAGTGGGTGTATCACATCCCCTATCACCCACAAGCCTCTGGAAAGATCAAGAGATATAATGGACTGTTAAAGACTATGTTGAGGGCATTAGGTAATGGGGCATGGAAGCACTGGGATACAAATTTAGCAGAAGCCACTTGGCTGATTAATACCAGAGGATCTGCTAACCGTCTTGGTCCTGCCCAAACAAAACCCCTACATACTGTGGGAGGAGACAAGGTCCCTGTAGTACACATGGGAAAGTGGCTGGGGAAGGTGGTATGGATTGCTCCTCCCATGGGAAAAGGCAAACCCATTCCTGGGATTGTCTTTGCTCAAGGATCTGGGTGTACTTGGTGGGTAATGCAGAAGGATGGGGAGACCCAGTGTGTGCCTCAAGGAGATTTAACCTTGGGGTAGAATAATCTGTAATGTGAGTTGTACGTTCTAGGAAGTAATGTAGAAGGAATGACCCAAACCAACGAAGAGCAAGTTTCGCAAGGAGCCAGATGAATGCAACAACAGCCCAAAGCAAGCGGGTGTTGGTGCCAAAAACTGAACCTGGATACCCATCCTGACAGATTGGGCCCAAGTCATAGCCGGTTCATGAACATCTGGAGGAGCAGAGGAAGCTCATGGAACGGGAGAGTAACATCTATCTGTTAAAGGACTGGAGATAGTAGTTAATAAGAAGTAAATACAATGAAACTGTTATAAAATATATATATATATTAAAGTGTGTGGAGCGTGAGCATGACACAAATGGTATGGAATAAGGGGTGGAGATTGTATTGGGTCTGGCTGAGATGGAGTTAATTTTCCCCATGGCATCCGTCACGGTGCTGTGCTGTGTATTGGTAGTGAGCAAGGTGTTGATAACACACCAGTGTTTTGGCTACTACTGAGCAGTGCCAGCACACATCAAGGCTGCCTCTCCAACATTTCTTTTTCCCCAGCAGCAGGCTGGGGGTAGGCAAGATCTTGGGAGGGGACACAGCCAGGACAGCTGACCCAAACTGACCAAAGGGATATTTCGTACCATATGACGTCTGCTCAGCAATAAGAAACTGAGAATAGGGGGAGAAACAGGGCGGGGCCATTCGTTGGGTTTTTTTTTTACAATGTTTGTCTTCCGGAGTAAGGGGTACGCATACTGAAGCCCTACTTCCCAGGAAGTGGCCGGACATCGCCTGCTGATGGGAAGTAGAGAATAATCTTTTGCTTTTTGCTTTGCTTCCGCACGCGGCTTTTTGCTTTAGCTACATTAAACTGCCTTTATCTCGACCCACGAGTTTGGGGTTGTTTTTTCCATCCTCCTTTCTCCCCTCCGTGCCTTCCTGAAGAGGGGAGTGATAGAGCAGCTCTGGTGGGCACCTGGCCCCCAGCCAGGGTCAACCCACCACAGTCTTTTTTGGTGCCCAACGTGGGGCATGAGAAAATCGAGATAAAGATAGTAATTTGGAGAGGTTAACGGGCAAAACATTGACTGAACATAGCTTGAGAGTGAAATAGTGGTGAAGGGACGAGAGGTGGATTCTGTGTGTATTGTCCACTCTTGTTTGGTGTTGTGATAGTGTTGCTTTGATTTTGGTGTGGGGAATTCTTTTTTCTTCTTCCTTGTTGATGTGATTAGTGTGTGTGAAGCTTTTGTGTTGAATGTATATTTTAGTGATAATTCTTAAATATGTGATTCACAGAGGCGAGGGGTGGAATGTGTTGGGTTTGCGTGGCAAGGTTTTGGTAGCGGAGCAGCAGGGGCGAAGGCTACAGGGGTGGCTTCTGTGAGAAGCTGCTAGAAGCTTCCCCTGTGTCTGATAGAGCCAATGCCAGCCGGCTCCAAGATGGACCCGCCCCTGGCCAAGGCCAAGCCAATCAGCGCCTCTGTGATAACATATTTAAGAAGGGAAAAAAAACAAGTTAGGGAGAGCTTCTGCAGCCAGAGAGAGGAGTGAGAAGATGTAAGAAACTCTGCAGACACCAAGGTCAGTGCAGAAGGAGGGGGAGGAGGTGCTCCAGGCGCCGGAGCAGAGATCCCCCTGCAGCCCGTGGTGAAGGCCATGGTGAAGCAGGCTGTCCCCCTGCAGCCCATGGAGGAAGGGTGAGGGGGTGTAGAGATTCCACCTGCAGCCCATGGAGGACCCCACGCCGGAGCAGGTGGAGGCACCTGAAGGAGGCTGTGGCCCATGGGAAGCCCACGTTGGAGCAAGTTCCTGGCCGGACCGGTGGACCCATGCAGAGGGGAGCCCACGCCAGAGCAGGTTTGCTGGCAGGACTTGTGACCCCATGGGGGACCCCATGCTGGAGCAGTTTGCTCCTGAAGGTCTGCACCCCGTGGAAGGCACCCACAGTGGAGCAGTTTGTGAAGGACTGTAGCCCATGGGAAGGACTCACGTTGGAGAAGTTCGTGAAGGACTGTCTCCCGTGAGAGGGACTCTATGCTGGAGCAGGGGAACGATGAGAGGAGTCCTCCCCCTGAGGAGGAAGAAGCGGCAGAAACACCGTGAGATGAACTGACTGTAACCCCCACTCCCCGTCCCCCTGTGCCGCTGAGGGGGGGGAAGGTTGAAGCCGGGAGTGAAGTTGAGCCCGGGACGATGGGAGGGGTGGGGGGAGGTGTTTTAAGAGTTGATTTTATTTCTCATTCCTCTACTCTGTTTTGCCTAGTAATAAATTAGATGAATTTCCTCTCTCAGTTCGGTCTGTTTTGCTCGTGACGATAATTAGTGAGTGATCTCTCCCTGTCCTTATCTCGACCCATAAGCTTTTCGTTATGCCTTTTCTCCCCTGTCTAGTGAATGAGGGGAGTGAGAGAGCGGCTCTGGTGGGCACCTGGCACCCTGGCAAAGGGTCAACCCACCACATGGGGAAAAAGCAATGAGAACCATAAAGAACTCAGGCATAATTTTTACTCTCTGTATTTCTATGATGAGGAGAAGTGATGAGAAAAAAAAAAAAGGGAGAATGTGGATTTAACTATCTCTCTATTTCTACAGGTTGGAATTCAAGATTATTGGTTTGTGATACTATTGTGGTACAAGAAACCCTTGTTCAATTTTCTCTGAAATCAGGCTTCGCAGATATAGGATGTACAAATGAATTAATTTGTTTCTTGGTAGAAAAGGAACTTCTAAAACACATCTTTATTCAGTATACATGTATAGGCTATCCTGCTTTTACTTGAGTTTGCTGTCTTATTTTTCAGTAGAAGTATCGTCTTCTCCACCCTCAGCATACGCACAGCTAAGCCTCAGATGTAACCAAGAGAACTTCCTCACGACCCAGAGGAACAGCAAAGAGGCTGCTGCATCTTTAGAACCCACTGTCATTGTGGGCTACTCAGCAGGACTGGAAGACCTTGCATGTGATACATGGGGAAAGATTTGTATTCCCACCTCTATTTCAATCTCTCTCCTAAAAAAGCTGAGTTTTCAATTCAGTTGGACAAATTTGTGTTGTAGCAAAGCATAGATTTAGAGACTTGAAACTATTCAAGCTCTAGGTTTGCTTACTGTAATGAACAGTTGCTTGCGTTCCCATCACAACTGTCACAGGGGCCATACTTGGTGACCAAACTGTGTCATTTTCCTCAAGAAGGAAATTTACTGCACAACTGATATTTTCACATTTTCATTCAGTTGCTGTTTCCTGCAGGACATTAGTTTACTGGATGCATGAAAGTTCTCTGATTTCATTGTTTCTCTTGGCTAAAAGTTACTTTCAACCAGATTACAGAGGCTTGACACTGAATTTCAGCATCAGTCTTCAGGTCACCCAAAGATCAGTTACATAATGCTTTTTCTCATTGATATTTCAACATCAAATTGTGACTTTGGTATACACTTTACTGAATTTTCTAAGTACTGCTGGCAACAGGAATTCTTGTGTAACATCCGAGACCATAACTGGGGAAGGTCCAGTTGTAGCAAAGCAGATCTAGATTATTATGCAGTCTCTGTCTCATTTGAAGAATGACCTCCAATAGAAGCTGCTAACCTTTCTGAAGAAGAAAACCTATGTGCATCCATCAGATGTTAGTAAAAAAGACTAGTTTCTGAGATGCCTACTGAAGAAGCTGAAGGGACCTTTGGCGTAAGTCCATTTTATCCAGCTAACAACAACAACAACCCCAAAACTGTCCCTCAAGATACATCTTTGGTTTGAAGAGACAGACTGATTTGTCAGCAGATGTACTGTCTCTGGCTGCGCAGTGCTTACTTGACAGATGACTCTGCAGAGATTTGGAAAGCAGCTGTTTCCTACTACAACATTTTGTACTTGGCTTGAGGCTTGTGACGTGCTATGAATGGAAGAGCTGCAAAGTTTGCCCTCCCTGACTGGTGAGAAAAAGCAGCATGTAAAGCCCCTTCCTTCTCTCTCAAAACCCAACAGTTTTCTGTTGAGGAAATGAAGTGTATGGATAAGGCATTCTGAAATGTGCAACTATCTCCAGAATCTAGTTGGTCCCAATTTCCTCCTGTTTTCGTAGCTACCGCAAGGTAGGGTAGTTATCCTGTTGCTTTAAAAAGATGGAGCTCTTCTCTTTTCCAGTTGCAGGAGTCTATCAAACTGCTAGGCAAAATGCTTAGGTATTTTGACATATTTTTACCTGTTTGGATTTTGGACTATATGCTTTTAATCTGACAAACTGCAGGTTCAATGGTCAGAGGATCATTTGAATCTCTTGATAATTTTTCACATTTTTGGAATGGTGCTAGAGCTTAATTTCATTTTATTTATTTGTCATAATGCTGTCAGGATTTTAAAGATTATATATGCATCTTGGCTAATCCTTCCTGGAGCACAGAGGTATCTGTCAAGAAGTGCCCTTAATCTAGAATTTTATTCATCTGCTGAATTGCAGACAAATTTTGCCCCACCTAGTAAGTTCTCTCTCTCATTCCTCCCAGGGTCCACTGTTTTCATTGGGTATGAACCTATGCAAAAGCTGCTTGAGCTACTATCTTCCACAGCAAAGAGGCTAAGTGTAATGTTTTAAAACTAGGTTCTTGCCAGAGTCCTTACCTTATATTTAAGGGGAAAACCATATGCAGATATAAGATTAAAATTTTATTTGGGGAATGGAATTACTGTTGGATTTGGCTTAGATTTCTATTTACCAATTTTGGAAGTGTAAACTTAACTCCAAATATCAAACTAAAGTCTTTTCTGACTCATGCATCACTAATTACATACTGTACAAAGAATTTAATGTTCTTTTCATCCCTTGACAGGTAGAATTAAAAAGTATTTCAGTCTCCTTCAGATTTACTAACTGAAGCACTGCCAAACAAAAACTTGTAGTATTAAATCCCAATTAGAAGTTTATGATCAGAGAGACAAGTTTCTTTGGATATGAAGAATTGTAATTTCAAACATCAGCCTAGATGTATTTTTAAATTTAAACACAACACTTTGAGAGAAAAAAATAAATGAAGAAGCAGCCAAGGGAGAGATGAAAAATAAGTTCAGTAGCACATTCTTTAACAGAGCAACAAAGCTAACATGTTAGTATTTGCACCATACCTCACTGAAAACTTTGAAAACTCCGATTTGTTCTGTTGCTTGTGTTTGCTTTGCTGAGTAGCTCTTAATTGTAAATGGTCTTTAATGAATCTCCTCTGAAAGTAACAGAGTCTTTTAAACAGAGAGAAAATAACGAGGAGCGCAGTACGGGCTGAATGGGCTCACCATAACTAAAGGTCAGAAAAAGAGATAGCGCAGCTGAATGTTGTGCGTTTGTTTTCATGTTCAAGCTTCAGACAAAGCTACAGTGACCAGTGCGGATAGAACAAATGCACCAACCAGTCCTCGGCATCACATCTCTGCATGGAACAGGGAGCCCAGAACGAGGGGGATTCTATATGGAGAAGTACAGAGAGTCATGAACAGGGGGAAGCACCCTCAATACATGGCCCTCTGAGGGCTGCAGGGTCTCTGCACTACATGATTATTCACATGCTCACATGCAATGGTTTTTGACTTGCTTAAAGCACAGGTTTCCCACTTAGAATACAGGAGTGCTGATTCTTCTAAATCAGTGGTGAGTGGCAGGATGTATATGGACACTGGATCTAGGCAGAAGCTCCCAAAGCTCCCCTGATTCTGTGTGAGGCCCACAGGAGTTGCAGTACAGTCCTGTTCAGACCACAGTTTTGAGAGCTATAGTCACTTCTGAAACGTTTCCAAGAGCTGCAGAAAGTTGTGTCCCTTTGGAAAAAAAAAAAAAATATATGTATATCTACAGATGAAAGATGAGACATAAAACCTTACCCTGAACTGCATTCCAGGTGCCCTCTGTTCCCTCTTTGGTATGATTTTTCTTTTTATTCTTTCAGATTTCAGCATTTTAGATTTCTAAGTGCTTTTTATATGTCACTCAAAATCCTTTACCATCCACTAGATGTCATGGTAGCCTTACTAGTATTACTGAATACCGTAATGACCAAAGAGAATTAGGATGGAGAAGTTACTCGGAATTTACTTCCTCTCTGTTTCCGATACAGAAGCCTTTACACAGTGTGTGCAGGACAATATCAAGTGAAGGGAAGCAGAGTAAAATGATTGTGCTGAAAGTTAATCTCCCTTCTTTCAGGAAACCAATATAGGGTACATGCAGGTTATTTCTTGTAGAAATTTCCAGCATCCATTCGACAGCAAATCTTCTAAAGCAAGGATTACCCAGGCTGTGGAACAGGCCAGTAATCCTCATGCTGGGGAAAGAAAGTAGCATTTCCTGATTCTGCTAATGCGGATGCACGTCAGCTCTGCAATAAGCACCTCCACACAGGCAAGTAGAGACGGAGCAAAAACTGCCCTCCGGGAGAAGCCTGGTCAATGGTCACATAGTAATATGAAGCTACATAAGAATGGGAAAAGAAAAGCTGACAAAATCATTTATTTTACTGGAACGCGTGTTTTACTGAAAAGTAAGGAAGACGGGAGAACCAATATTTGCTCAAATATAGAAAAGCCCATCCACAATCAGAATACTTGATTCAGTTTACTAAGAGAACCATTTATCACAAGAAGAAATAGATAAAAATAATAATACAGGTCTTAACCTGTACATTTCAGTGCCCAGAAATGAAGGTTACACAACATGGAAGACCAGGAGAGAGAACATGCTCACGCTTTAAAAACAGAAAATTCCTGCTATTTCGTCCATGGTTGAAGCCTTCTCAGCAGTAAAATGTTTGTAAGAAAAGCGTTAAAAGCCCATTACACAGCTAAGAGAAATGGAAAAGAGCTAACACATCTGAATTCACTACATATTTCATGAAGAAACTCTCACGTGGATTGATGTAGAAGTACTTAGTACAATTTACAGGAGGAAAAAAAAAAAAGGAAAAGCACTTTCTCTTTTTTGTGTCTTCTAAAACTATTTCTCTTATCAGCGATAAGAACTGCACACGTGGTCTCTAGACACTGCTCTAGTTAACCTACCAACCACATTTAACTGTAGATGCTTGCAACTGGCAAGAATGTATTTAAGCACTTAATCAGCTGAATAGCATTTTCTCTCAAGAGAATTATTTTACTCATAACAAAGCTATTGGTAGAACAACAATAATCCTACATGAATTCTATGAGCAACCACTTAGCATTACCGGTATAAAAGCAAAACTATTACCTTGCTTTGTGCAAGAGCTAGATCTCACCTATGAAATGTGCAACAACTAGTAGAAGGCAGAAATTTGCATGTTAGTGTAACAATTAAAAAAACCAAACCAGCTTAGTACACTTTAGGGTTTTTTTTTTTTTTTTTTGTTGATTGAACATGCATTCCAAGATGGGCAAACTATGTTGTATTTTTCTACAGTTTCAGTAACTATAGTGTCACTTCTCTCCATTCATTTAAATCTGCTTTTTTCAACACTTTGCTGCTTTGTAGCTTGTTTTTAAATCAAATCTGAGATGCATCAATACATATGAGAAAATGACCTACTCTTATTGATGAGCATTTCATTTCTGAATTCAAGGTTTCTGAATAGCATTTATACAACTAAAAGGTGAAGCCCTAGACACTTTCTCAATATAAAGAGCACACATAGACCATATTTTTGGTCAAGTCAGGAGTTCACAAATGATTTAGCAGAGATCTTGGTCTTGTATTATTTTGATAAATCATTGTATAGTACTGCTGGTATAGACCACGCCAATGCTTCAGGTGTAAAAATCTGAATTATGGAAAGAGGAGTTGGAACTCTGCTCAATTCCTAATTTTTTTTTTTTTTTTTTTTTTTTTTTTTTTTTTTACACAGACTTCATGCCTTTCAAATGGGTTTTAAATGCATCTTCCCACTAAAGAAGACTGGGGCTGGCTGTAACAAATTCACAGTTTCACACCCCTACTGCAGTACCCCAGGCTATTCTAGTTCAGTGTAGTTGAAAGACAACAAGTATGAACAAGTATCCTTTTGATGGACTGAAATTTGAATTCTTCCCAATGCTGTTAACTATATACATATATAACAGAATCTCACTTTTGTCGCTGTCTCCAGTCTATTTAAACTAGACCGTGAACACTTTGGGGTAAAGAGTCTTATTGCACACTCACGGATTGCCAAGCACAGCTAGGTTTATTGCAGTAGTTCCTGTAGTGTCAAAGCAGGCCCAATGCAATTTCCACTCAGAATAGCATCGTTCTACATTAACACCACCAAAGTGTATAGTAATCTTTGCATTATGAAATGCATACTAAAAATCTTCCACTCTCTTTCATAACAAAAATACTATCTTTGATTTTCTTCTATGACGAAATGACTAGATCTGTGGATGAGAGGAGAACAGTGGATGTTTGTGACCTTGACTTCAGCAAGATTAACATCCTTGTATCTGATTGTATCACAATTCAGATGGGCAGGCTACCACATAGATGAGAACTGTCCAGATGATCAGGCCAAAAGGGTAGCAGTTAATGGTTCACTCTATCTGAAAGCTTGTTACAAGTAGAGTTCCTAAGGCATCTGTTCCAGGATCTATTCATTTTAGTACCTTACCAATGAGGACACAGATAGCACCCTCATGGAGTTGGTGGATGACACCAAAATGGGAGGAGTAGAAGGTGGAGCATGGCACAGCGCGGGGGACAATACACTGAAAGGTAGGGCTGCCATCCAGACCTACGTAGGTTATAGGTATGGGCCAATAGGAACTTCACAAAATTCAACAAGCACAAATGCGAAGTCCTTTACATGGGATGGACTAAACCCCTGCATTGGTTCACATTGGTTTACAGATCTGCTTTGCATAACCTAGTTAACAGTAGGCTAAACATGAATCAGCAATGCGGCCTGGCAGCAATGAATGCCAGCAGCATACTGGGCTGTAGCAACAACCAGTAGGTTTGAGGGAAGGGATCAGTCTCTTTGACTTGGCACTTGTTGCACATCACCTGGAGGCCACATTCTGCCTCCTCCCCCAGTTCCTTCGGCTTTGGTTGTGCCAGTACAAGACAAACGCTGATAAACTTGAACACGTTCAGTGGAGAGCTACCACCAAGATGGCTGGGATTGGAACATGTATCCTTCTGAGGGAACTCGGTTTGTTCAGTCTAAAGAAGAGAAGGCTTTGTGGGACTTAGTAGCTTTCCAGCACCTATGAGGTGGTTACAGAGAAAGCAGATCCAGCCTTGTTACAGTGGTGCACAACAGTACAATGAGAGACAATGATCAAACTGAAACAGAGAAGGTTCTGTCTAAATATAAAGAAAAAACTCACTATGAGGATAATTAAGCACTAGAAGAGATTATTCAGAGAGGCTGGGGAATCTTCATCCTTGGCGGTTATTCAAGACCTGACTGGACAAAGCCCTAAGCAACCTGGTTCAACATCAGTGTTGACTGATTTGAGCAGGCAGTTGCACTAGATGATCTCCTGAGGTGTCTTCCAACCTAAGTGAGTCTGTGATTCTACAATTCAGGTCAGTGCAACTCTCAGAGGCTACCTTTTGTGTACTGCAATCAGGAGGAACTTACTACAATTTCTCTAAGAGTTAAGTTACCCATCTTGTATGCTATGGTCTGGAATACTCTCCTCCAGGTGTAATGGATAAAATGTACATTCTTACAGAGGGCGAGCTCAATTCCCTACCACCGACAATAAATTCTCAGTCTTTATGAAATACCTATCCAACTCAAGCACTGGTATGGAAAAGCAACAGCTGGATTTAAACAAAAAGTAAAGTCTTCCACGGTTTAGTTTCTTATTAGTCCTCTGAACACACAAGCTGTTACGAAATGGTGCAACTCTTTGGTACAGTAAAAGGAACGAAGAAAAAAAAAAACAACCATTTTGCATATGCAGACCATTTCCCATGTCTGCAAATTCTCTAGTAAAATTCTCCTTATTACAGTTAGTTTTCTGATTCAAAAATTTCTTCCATATGCAGAAATAAAATTGTTCATCTGCAACATAGTAATTTTCCATTCTGAAACTGCAGGTTAGATTTATTATGGTATTTTTAAAAGGTAGACATAAGTAAAGTATTTTAAAGGTATGTTAAAACTACAGAAAGTTTAACATATCCTTTTCAAATTGTACTTTCCTAGAGAAAATGCTATTTATAGATAGAAGAGAGTAAATGAAGCTTGGGTAAAGGCAGTAAGTGAAACTTAAAATCAAATGAGTTTAAGTCTTATTACATTCATGTTCTAAAAAGTAACAGACCAAGAATTTTGAAAACCTCCAGCTTTTATGAGCTTAAGCCACAAGATTTTACAAGCTTAAATCTCCTTGTCAGCAAAATACATTGTTATGCATTCCTATAAGCAGCTGTATAATCAAGTGCATGTTCAGTTATTAGACTTCTCAAATTAGACAGCAAATTAAAAGCTATCCCACAAACACCCTGGAATTGCAGGCATTTAATGAGTTCCAAAATCTGCTTCTCTTACTTTAGGATGTATTTGTTCATTATCAGCTATTCTTTCAAACTGTACTCAATAAAATCAGTTCTCTAGGATTTATGGTTTGGAAAAAGTACAAAGCAAGTATTTTCTGTGAATTATCTAGCATAACTCAATTTATAAATATGAGTTGCAACTAAAAACTCAGTATTCATAAAAAACTATCCAAAAATAATGTTCAAAATTACTTGAGAAGACACAGCTGTAAGAAATGCGTTGTAGAAACTGAGGAATGTTTTGACTTTTCTGTCATTTGTACAGTATCATTACTGTAAAGAGAAGGGATACCTTCAAGCCCAAACAATTATCATTGGTAAATATTTACAACAGAATAGGTGGACAGAGAATCAAAAAAAAAAATCTTACAGTGAAGAGGTGAGACTGTCAACACCCTGTTAGTCTCCCCAAACAAACCCTGTAAAAAGTTTTATTCACTTTCAGTGTAAAGAAGGACATGCATATAATTTTAAGGCCTCTTCATATATTACTCAAAAAGTTCAATAATGATTAGGTTTAAAAAGCATTAGGCTAACCAATTTCATTTCAAAGACAGATGTTGCAACCAATTTCATGTAGTTAACTGGTAACAAACCACCAGCAACTAAATTGTAGTGGACTTCCAATTTTAAGTGAGACCATAGTTACCTGGTCTAAAAGATCTTCAACTTTTTTTTGCCATCCATCCCTTGCTGCATTTTTTTCACGTTCTTTCAGCTGCAACAGCTGAGTCATGGCTGCCTTCTTATCCTCTTCATGCTGAAGCCTCAGCTCTTCACGAAGCTTATTACATTCCTGTCTAAAAGCAAACGTCAGATAACTAAAATGCAGTGGACTTTGTGCAAGAAGTGAAAAAGAATTAAGAACTCAGTAATAATTGGAAGAGCTTAGATAATAACAAAACCCTTTGTTTTACATTGCATTTTGCTATTACATTTGTATGATGATCACTACTACATACAGATTACCAGAGGGCTGGAGCACCTCTCCTATGAGGACAGGCTGAGAGAGTTGGGGTTGTTCAGCCTGGAGAAGGGAAGGCTCCAGGGAGATCTGATTGCGGCCTTCCAGTACCTGAAGGGGCCTACAGGAAAGCTGGTGAGGGACTGTTTATCAGGGAGTGTAGTGACAGGACAAGGGGTAATGGGTTTAAGCTGAAGGAGGGTCGATTTAGATTAGATGTTAGAAAGAAATTATTCACTGTGAGGGTGGTGAGGTACTGGAACAGGTTGCCCAGGGCAGCTGTGGATGCCCCATCCCTGGAAGTGTTCAAGGCCAGGTTGGATGGGGCTTTGGGCAACGTGGTCTAGTGGAGGGTGTCCCTGCCCATGGCAGGGGGGTTGGAACTAGATGGGCTTTAAGGTCCCAGCCAACCCAAACCATGCTATGGTTCTATGATACTTCATTTCTTATTTAAAGAATAAAAGAAAAAAAATTAGTACTTGCCGAAGATTTTCTGTCCATTTTATTTCCAAGTCACGAGCCATTCTGTCAACTTTGAACTTTTCCTCTTCTCTCATGGCAGCAATCATTGCCTCATGCTGTTGTCTCTCCTGATCTAGTTCACCCTGCAAACACAAACTTCACAATAGAGACTGATCAGCAGCAAAAAAGTATTTCAAACCTTAAATGAATGCATTTGTAACAAAAGTGTCAGTTACAATTGGCTCATAAAACTTGAACTATAACTTTTTCAGTGTGTAGTTCCTAATTACATACAATTAATGCCTATACATCTGCTGATATTTCTTACTAGTGGAACAGAATTCTGCATTCCTATGAAAAGCTATAAAAAGCAATTTTCCAATAGGGCATTCTGTAATTAATCTTTTCAAATACTGCTACTTTGAATCATAGAATAATTTATGTTGGAAAGAACCTCAAAAAGTCATCAAGTCCTGTTCAGTGCACAACTAACTTGAGCATTAGAGCAGGTTGCTTAGGTTCTTGACAAGTGCGTTTTAGACTTCCCCTACACACACACCCTTTTTTTAAATCCGCAAATATTCATTATTTGAATTTCAAAGCTTGATCTATCTGGATTTGATACAAAGTTCAGTATCTTCTTTCTGTTTCTTGAGTGGACTAAGTGGGCGGAAACAGGGTTTCAGTATCAACACAGAAAAAAATTTTAGAATTCATACCAATTTCTGTTCAAATTTTACCAAGCTGGAACAGTACTGAGTATTACCTAGAATTCATACTTACATGAATGTTTTTCAGCCGTGCTTACTTCATTCGTGAGAAGCAAACACAGTTGTCAAAATTTAGACTTTTTAAAGTGAGATTTGTTTCTGTAGGATTTTTTCATTTATATATTTTAAAATCTGTTAAGATAAATGATATTGCCAGTAACCTGCTACAGATGAATATTTAAATGTTATAATAGGTGAAGAGAGAAGAATGCAGTAGTTCATATGGACCCTTAAAGAAATTATAAAAAAAATACAGAGGAAGTTATAAACTGTAATAGGATGCACATCTAACGACCACAGCTGAAAGAAATTTTTTTTAAAAAAATAAATGAACCAATATCCTGTTTCAGGCTGGTTTTGTTAAGAAAATAACACCAGTATGAAAACAGATTTGGGGAATTATTTTTTTTTTAAATATTTGCTGCTCTACTTAAAATATTGCAGTGATCTTGTAAATGTACAGTTTACTGAGGAAAGAAAAAGGAAAGGTTATACTTAGTATTAAAGTCAATGAGCTATTGACAGGTTAACTGACAGTTCCAGTTCCATCTAACTAAAATGGCAATATATTTGTGCTTAAACACATTAATTGCTTCAATTGTATGAAGTGGTCACATTTTCTGGATGATAGTCTGCTGTCTTTCAAGATATCATAGCATATATTTTTAAACTATTCTCAAGCATCTTCCAAAATTCTAAATTTGAGCCTGAAATGAAGACTGTGCCCATTTTTGAGGCAAACAGGGTATGCAGGCATACTGAAAAAAAAATATTAAAATTTTTCAATGAATTCTAGAGCTAAGAAGTTCCGGATCTTGTTTTGCACCAAGACACGAAACTGTCTGGAACAGTACTGGCGTAACACACCTTTTTAAATTCTCATGAAATTGTTAAGCTTCTGAAAAATCCAACTCTGAATATATTTTGTACGGACATATTTTAGCAGCTACACAGAAAGATGTGCTTGTAACAACACCCGTTAAATACTAAACGTGTTCTGAAAACAACAACAACAAAATGCAGCTCAAAACAACACACCGAAAACAAACCCAAAAAAACCCTAACCCCCAAGCCAACCCATCCTAGTTTTTCAGGTTTTTTTCCCTCTGCTTGACATAAGAAGAGAAATCTCTCTTTTAATGAAGATCCTTCAATAATGTATACACTATAATACTTCTTGCCATTTTAAAAACAAAACCATTGTGACTGTACTTCACACAATTCCTTCTCTGACATTATTGTTACCTCAACACTATACAATGAATCTGTGGTCTCTCGCAGTCTCGCTCTAGTTAATTCTAGTTCTTTCTGGAGTATTTCCTGAGCTTCCTGAAGACTGGAGATATGTCCTTCTGCAGTACCAAGGCCTTGTTCACTTTTTCGTACTAGGTCTTGCAGACGACACACCTATGACATAAAAACCCCAACAAACCTTGTAATTTACATAATTATTACTAATGGCAGCCAAGTCATCCTGGTTTCACTTTCTTCCAGTGATTTCTAATTCCAACCTAGACAAATTTTTATTTGCACAACCTATTCTCCTTTAATATCACTTAATGTTTCTGTATTAAAACCCAAATTCCTGTAATATTATAAAATCAAAGATTCAATTAAAGGATTTTTACAAGAAGAGAAAAAATCCAACCTACACTTGAAGCATTTTGCAAGGAAAGAGGTTACATAAAAATTAACTTGTGTTAGGGTATATGTTTCTCTGTCTTCAGAATGCTACCTGTCCACAAGTTAGTGCATTGAAAGCTCAATCTAATATCTGTAGACTATAATGTAATCTTTTTCCTAACTGCTGAATAACAATACACTTTTCTCTGCCTACTTGTGCTCCAGCTCCCCATCTGTAAAATGATGATACTCTACTTCTTTGCTTCAGGTGAGAACAGCAGAGATTGAACACTGTTCATCAGCTATAGGAAAGGAAAAACTTATTAAACATGTATGCTGGAAAAACAGAATAATGGGAGGCAGGGGGTCCAAAAAACAGCAGCTAATGGGAACTGAAGTTTTTGCAGAAGTAATAGTCTATGTCATTGTCTTTGTATGTTGAGACAAGTGTATGTAAGGTAAATTGTATGTTGAGATAAATTCATTCACAATGGGACAAGTGTCTCAAGAAAAGGCTAACCTTTGGTTTGCAGGTATGAACAGGTAACAATTACAACTATTCTTTCCGTTTGTTAGCATATAATATGCAAGAACTGTTAGTGACATACACACACATGCACCCTACACCACCCCCCCAAACTCTATCCCTCTGTATGCAACCCATTAAGTATTAAAACTGCTCCTTTCCTCTCTGCAAGGAATCCCAAATTTCTTTGGCATAACAGATCTCAGAGAAAAATGTTATCTTGAGCACTCGTCTATGTGCTCCTTTGCGTTATATGCCAAACAACTAGTAATTCCCTACTGTGTTGGGTTTGCGTGGCAGGGTTTTGGTAGCGGGGGGGCTACAGGGGTGGCTTCTGTGAGAAGCTGCTAGAAGCTTCCCCTGTGTCTGACAGAGCCAATGCCAGCCAGCTCCAAGACGGACCCACCCCTGGCCAAGGCCAAGCCAATCAGCGCCTCTGTGATAACATATTTAAGAAGAAAAAAAACACTTAGAGAGAGAGAGCTTTTGCAGTCGGAGAGAGGAGTGAGAAGATGTAAGAAACTCTGCAGACACCAAGGTCAGTGCAGATGGAGGGGGAGGAGGAGCTCCAGGCGCCGGAGCAGAGATCCCCCTGCAGCCCGTGGTGAAGGCCATGGTGAAGCAGGCTGTCCCCCTGCAGCCCATGGAGGAAGGATGAGGGGGTGTAGAGATTCCACCTGCAGCCCATGGAGGACCCCACGCCAGAGCAGGTGGAGGCACCTGAAGGAGGCTGCGGCCCGTGGGAAGCCCACGCTGGAGCAAGTTCCAGGCCAGACCGGTGGACCCGTGAAGAGGGGAGCCCACACCAGGGCAGGTTTGCTGGCAGGACTTGTGACCTCGTGGGGGACCCCACGCTGGAGCAGTTTGCTCCTGAAGGTCTGCACCCCGTGAGAGGGACTCCATGCTGGAGCAGGGGAACGATGAGAGGAGTCCTCCCCCTGAGGGTGAAGAAGCGGCAGAAACACCGTGTGATGAACTGACCGTAACCCCCACTCCCCGTCCCCCTTGTGCCGCTGAGGGGGGAAAGGTTGAAGCCGGGAGTGAAGTTGAGCCCGGGAAGATGGGAGGGGTGGGGGGAAGCGTTTTAAGAGTTGATTTTATTTTCTCATTCCTCTACTCTGTTTTGCCTAGTAATAAATTAGATTAATTCCCTCTCTAAGTTCGGTCTGTTTTGCTCGTGACGACAATTAGTGAGTGATCTCTCCCTGTCCTTATCTCAACCTACAAGCGTTTCGTTATGCCTTTTCTCCCCTGTTTAGTGAATGAGGGGAGTGATAGAGCGGCTCTGGTGGGCACCTGGCCTCCAGCCAGGGTCAACCCACCACACCTACAAAGCATGACTATGCGAAGGAGAATCCCGACATAAAAAACTGCCCCTGATACTATTGATATCCTCAAAGCGGACCACTGTCTATGTATCTGGTAGTAGCACACCACTTGCATGAAGTGTGAAGAGCGGTCCTGTAGATCTAAAGGATATGGAAACATTCTGCAAGAATGCTATTCACAGGGCTTAGGTCTATTCTACTGATGACAAAGCAATGCTGGAGGCTGTTTAAAATAATCCTTAGTAATATCATCAGAAATCCTTTGCATGGAGATGGCCAGTCCTAAGACTACTCTGTCAACTGATACAAAGAGTCTTCTTAAAAGGTCTTGGCTGGTCTACAGCGAAAGGAATGAAATCTATAAACAGCCTCATCCTGAGACACATGTGAGAAAGTCAGTATCTTAAGTTAACCAGAACTCAAAAAAAAAAAAATCCTTGGCAAGTATTTAAGATTACACTGTTCTTAAACAGCTTGGTACTAGGAGCAAACCTAATGAGGCTTGAGTCTTCCTCACCCTTTAGCTATCAAAAAAGTCTGTCAAAAAGAAAAGAGGATGGCATAGATTCAAAACCAGCTTTCTCAGCAAGGAAGCTAGAACTAAGCTAATATCCACAGAAAGTAATAAATACATGCCTACTGCTAAATTAAGTCTGTAACTCAAAACAAATTACAAAGGAAGCAGCAGTAGAAATGTAAGAGCTAAGCTAAAGAAGTGCCAGACATTTCACAGGGCAGTTTCTCCCAGGTCAGTGCAGACATTGAGAAACTGTTGTCAGTTGTCAATGGAGATCTAAGAGCAAGCTGTGGTTGCAGGAGAAGCACTTGTCTCATGTGCTTAAGATAAACAGAGTAATAAAGCAAAACATATCACCTCTGTACTACATGGAGTGAATTTACAGACCACCCCAAATTTATTGCCTGTACATCCGCTCTCATTCTCTCAATATGCAAAATACACTGTATTACATTTATCCTGGCATAAGACTGTATGCAAGCTCAATTACTAAATAGCAGCTGGCCCTAATTCCCTATTTTAGTTTATGTTAGAGTTACCTATTCCTTAGCTATGCCTCTGTTTTCATCAGTGTGCTGATGAATTTTCCAAGCCTGAACTTGATAGCAGTTAGATAATGAAAACTCATTCGTAAAACATTTGAAGTGATTTCCTTCAAAGCAGGAGCAAGTTTATTACTTGTGAACCCAAGAGAAGTTGATAAAGAGTAGCTAAATGAAAACCTACAGTGTTGAATGACAACAGAATGACAATAGTGCTCTCCTCAGATCAACAGAGGAGTTAAAGCTAAAAATAAGAAAACTTTCTGTAATTTTGAAAGGAAAAATAAACCTGTGTATGATTTTCTTAACATATCTAACAAATACATCGTATTTTTATTAATTTGAATGTAGGTAAGCATACTGTAAGGGAGCAAGAGCAGTTCCAACTTCAATTTGCACCTTCTCCAAGGTCTGAAGTACCGGCAAAAGCACTCACAACTACCAGAAGGAAGTGCAGTCTCCTGTTTAGCAGGTACTTACAACTGATTGATCAGCAGTACTGCCGAGCTCTAAAGATGGTAGGTTCAACTACACTGGTAGTATATATTATTTGGGGTGTGTGTATATAAATATGGTAGGTACTACTCTGAGTGTATATATTAATTAATATTACACATATCAAAACACTGCAAATAATGTGGGTCTTACTGTAAGTATTTCATGTCATCTTTTGATGGAAATATATGAAGATCATCTGCAAGTCAGGAAGCTGACCAGAATTTACAATTGTAAAATTTGTAAAAAACATGAGTTTACAGTTAATTTTCCCTCTGTCTCCTGACATATTTTCTGTAGAGGTCTGTGTACCTAATGAGAAGATAAGCAGAATTAAAACAAGAAAGGCTGTTTATGTCAACCTCTTTTGCTTTGTTAGTTTTGTGAAGGACAATAAAAATTGGTGTTCAGAAGCAGTCATGTAACTTAAATTTGAAGAATACTCTACTTTAAACAGAAATAAGGCACTGAATAGACCAAACAGTGTAGTCCTAGATCTGTACTGGACTGTCAGCACAAGATCATTATTGATGAAATGTGGTCTTGTGCACAGGACCATTAACCGATACAAGTGAAGTTAACCCTTACCTCCTGATTGGCAGAAGTCAGTTTTGTTGTCAGCTCTTCCTTCAGGTTTTCCAGCTGCTGCCGGAGCTGATTCTTATCGTCCTCCAAATGCAGCTTCTCCTTTTCAAACTGCTGCTCCAACTCCTTCAGAAAGAGGAAGTATGGAAGAAATATTAAATACTTGCCATACTGTCAACACAAAGTACAGGTGTACCACATGAAAATTATTCCTCCTGGCAAAAATATTCCTAATCTCAAGCAAGAATTGTCCTTTCCTTAAAGTGCCAAACCATGAACATTTATTTCCTTTTACAATGGATGCCTTAATTTTTCAGTTTATTTTCTAATGTAACTTCCTTGATTAATCACAAAATAAAGACAAACAGGACTTTCTTTTCAATCACTAGTTTCACTTTGCACTTCATTATCAAAATCATTAAAACTATCCCTACTTTCAGTTTTTCAGTCTGAATTGACAGAATGAAGAAGTTTTCACTTTTTATAAAATTACACCAATAACATGCTTATCCTTCAGCCCTTACCCATCTGTCTCCTACACATAATCCCCACAGAAAATAGTAAAGCTTAACATTCAGACTGAGTTTTGGGAGGTTTTTCAGGCTGTTACAATAAATGAAATAAGCCCCACACCATATCTAGAAAATTTATGTAGAACCATAAGAAATCAACAATTAGTCATCAAGTTCAACTGCATGTAAAGAATCAAATAACACCTCTGTTTTCATTCAATCTCTGTGGAGTAATAGCCAAATTCTGAAAACAACTCTGCGCATTAATTATATTTCTCTTACAGAAGTCTATGTTATATATCTATTTGTTACAGACTTTCTTATTTTTTTAAGGAAAACTAAGCGTATGCTTCAGCTTTATCAATATTCTGAATACATTTTCAGAAGAACAATTTCTGTCACAAAATACTTAACATGAAACATGTTAAAATGAAGAGCTTTATTATATATTCCAGTGGAATATACTATATAATTTATTATACCACAAAGTCTTCTTGAAGAAGACTAAGGCTGCCAGGTAAGGTGCTCCAGAGCCAGGTAATACAAGACTTCAAGGTTTTCTATGGAGCTACAGAGGCTCCTTTATTAACTCTCTCCTAGGGGTTCAGCTGTAACGTAAGATTTAGCATTGATTCAGTGCCTCTGTGTAGCCCTGGGCTGAAATTTCTGAGAAATCAATATCATCTCAGACACAGCTATGAGAATACATAGACCAGAGCCACGCACAAAACAAAGTACAACTGCAGGCATTGGTAAGATTGCAGAGACAGAGAGAGCCCAGAGCTCAAGAATTCAAGAGGAAAAAGACTGTTGTGAAAATGTGTAAAACTCTAAGGAGCGCTGGAAGACAGCAACTTAGTGTCATCCAGCTCATTCCAAGCAGCAACAGAGAGAAGCCAACCCTTCCTCAGCCAAAACCAGACTCCTCCAGTGTTTTGCTGGGAGTGGTAAGCACATTAAGCTTAGTAGCTCGATAGTTCTACCACTCCATTAGGGTGTGCAATAGGCAATAAATAATTTGTGTATACACTGCTTGCACAATCTCTTTGTTCATGGTAGAAGCCGGACAAAATCACAAACCAGAGGGTTACACTTTCAATAACACATTGCTATACAACATAGCTCAACAAGCGCATGTTTTCTTCACCGAGCCCAGATCAATCACCACGTGGGACAAATGGTGCTTGCTAAACGGGACTTGCTCAGGTTTTTTTTTTTGTTCGCACTGTAAAATCTGCTGTCTGCAAAATTTCACTAGTGCTATTCAGACCCTATTCTGGTAACTGAGTAATTGGTTCTTTCATGATACTTGTCAGTACAGCTGTGTAGTACTGCAAAATTATTAGCAGCTCTATTTTCATAACCCTCCTATGAACTGATGCCATTTTTACAGCTCATTTTATAGATGGAAGAATTGAAGCAAAGAGATATATTTAAGTCATTTCTTGAGTCCTATTCTCATTCTTTAGAATTCTCTTCTGTTTCATATTTTCCAAAGACTTCCAAATCCCAGATGCCTTTCCTAGTCTTCCAGTCCCAATAAATCCTCATGTCCTCTATCCCAAGGCTCCTTGACCATACTTCTTCCTCATACTAAATTTAACTCTTCTCTGCATCTGAGTGATGGCTTCTTCCCTGAATTAGTCAAACAACACAACATGTGCTTAGCAAGACAGGTTTGACAGAGGAGACAGTACACCGATTAAGATTTACCAAGATCTTGACCCAGACATCTTTTCATAGTTAATTTTCCCTTGCTAAAATCAAGTTTCACATTTCTCACATTTATAGAGGTGTTCCCTACTTTAATCAATCTAATGATTTAAGAACAAACATTTTATGATATCCTTTGTTTTATTCTCTATATTATTTTAATAACAAAGGAAAACAAAACAAAGAGAACCCCACATCTTACTGAAGTAAAAGAAAAATATTCCCAGTAACCCTTAAGAGACATTGTATTAGTAACAGGCATGTTTAAAGTTACAAAGAAAGTAAACCTGAAAGATCAAACACATGTATGTTCTCAGAGTACTACTTCCATTACTGGGAGACATGAAAAAATCTTTGGGATTTATTAAAAATAAAACTAAGAAGCAATACACCAGTAAAATAATTTACCAAAAGAAAAGAAAAAAAAAATCAAATCAGTCTAAGATGCAGATCACTAGCTACAACTGTGTTTGTTTGTGTATTTCCTGTGAACACACCAGGGGAGCACAAAAAAGCCTTAAATTTAACAGTATTTATCCCGTATTTACTGTATAAAGCAAACTTTCTTTATAAGGTACATACAATCAGATTAGGAAATCATAATTCAGAATTGGTCCTCTCATTTATCCCAACAAAGAACAGGCCAATTTTGTAAAACAAAGAAGCCTTTCAGTTTCAGGATTCCAGTCAAAGGTAAACGAATAGTTGATATACAGTTAGCAAAATTTTATGATCTAAGTTAGGAACAGCTTTTGCTGTCTTCTGAGTATACATATAGTGATGTACTAAGGTAATATCTTTTTGTACTTCTGGACTGTTTATGAAAATTTTAAATAAATATTAGAGTAACATAACCTTTCATCTCCAAAAGAACTGACCTTGAGTGATATACCAACCTTTCTGAATATGGGTCACAAAACCTAGAAAAACATACCTACTATAATCAAAAAGAAAGTTTGGAGTTGAGAATTTCTCTTCTGTATGCAGACAAATGACAGTACAAATGTTTTGGGGTTTTTTTTGTTTGGGTTGTTTGTTGTTTTTTTTCAAGATATATGTTATTTTAATAAAGGCTGAGCAGTTTCTTCAGAGAGGCACAGCAGATCTGCCGGTAACTCCAAATAAAACTTGCCATACAACAAAACCATGCAGTACAAGGTTCAAACTCTAACATTTGTTTTTTGTAATATGTTTGATTATTAAGAAAACACAAACCTACCATCTGCAGTTTTTTCTTATCCTTATTAGCATTACTGTGTGCAGCTTCAATTGCAGTATGGTGCTTCCATGCCAATTCTTCTAGGGTCTTAGAATGAGCCTCCTTTAACTGTGCAGCCTCTCCTTCCAATCTCGCTTGCAATTTTACGAGCTCCTTCTCATAATATTCACGTTGTGTCTCCCTTGCTTCATTTACTTTCTATGAAAGAAAAAATACAATCATTTCTATTAAACGGTGAAAAAATGTCTGAAGACTAAGAGGAAAAAATACAAAAACATGACTGATGAAATAAATCTACAGAAATTAACTTCCATATAAGACAAATCTAACAAACACTAAGCAATGACTAAATCATTCAATAACCAAAAAGGTCATTTCAATATATCCATGCAAAGCAATAAATCTTTATTAAAATCTATTTTTTTTCCCTCTATTTAATCTGGAGAAAGAGCAATCAGGTATCAAGCCTACAGAAAATTTCAGTTCAGTGTTTTCAAATGCATTCAGTGCATTTTCACAGAATGGCTTTTTAAATTGTTCTTTAACCATTTCACATTTCTCCCTACTGAGACACTTTAGATACTAGGCATCTATACACGAGGTCATAAATGAAATTAATTTGTTAGAAGATGACCAAAGCAGTTTGAACAACATCTAATTCGACTTCCCTCCACTCTCACTTTGCACTCTACATTAGTCATTCTATTACACCTGGAATATACTACTACTGGTCCTAGTCCAGACATATCAAACAAAAATTAAAACATAATCATTTTTTCTTAGAGCTCTAGGTCTTTTGGTTTTGTTCAGCTAAAGCCAATAAGCTGTTTAACCTTCTCCAAGGCCAGAATTTGCTGCCTTTGTCGCTCATCCAAACTCTGTGTTTTGCTTTGTAGTAAGTTTCTTTCCTCCTCCAGTTGGGATAATTTTTCTTTTAATCTAGACTTTTCCGATTCCAAATCTCTGATTGTAACTTCTTGGGTCATTTGAGTAGCTTGAAGCATTCCAATGTGACCTAAAAAATCAAAACAGCTCTTTAAAACCTCACAGCATTGGTTTCATGTAATTGAAGTGCACATTCATACTTGAGTGATTTCTAGAAGTACAGCTCTAGTGGACGCTTTCATATGGATCTCCATTATCGTCACTGCAATGCTTACCTTCCCGTCCACTTCTTCCCTTTTTTCAGTTTTATTGTAAAATATCCAACAACAGTAAAGGGCTTGGTGCTGGGGCTCCTTTAGTTTCAATTTTCCTCGTTCAAAGTTGCATGTTGACTCCAAGAGAAAGCAGAGGTAGACTGTCCATGTTCATACTGTTGCCTATCTTGAACTCACCCCACCTAAACCCGCACATTTTTACCCCATGATAAGCTACAGGAAGCAGCACATTGAAGTGGTATGAGTTTGATAAAACAAGAACGTATTTAATCTAGCCAGCATGCTAGGTATAGCAGCTATGTAAAACTTATGGAATTACGCTTTGTTTAGCTATAGGGATATGACCAAGAGATGTAACAATTCACTGTCTCCACAGTAAAGTATGATCTAAATCCTTACAGGTTAGAGGCTTGCTTTTGATTTCTTTAAATATATTTAAAAAAAAGAAAATCTACAAAGCTAGACAGTAAAATCATCTGTCCTTCATGTCACCAGTGGAAAAGGGTTTATGACTTCAGAAATGTTTGTCCTTGTTGTTCTTAATTTATATTTGTATCATTGAAAATACTACTACTAGGTAACTGATTAAAGCACTGGAAAATGCTTAGGATGGGACAGAAGACTACTTTGGAAAAGAGGATGCTCCTAAGTTTGTTCAATTGGAAGAAAAGAGAGCAGATATTCTCCCATTATTTTAACATCTTTGTAGAAGCATCATGAAGTTATACCTAAGCTGACATTCCATGTCGGAATGGATTCTTTTGATAGAAACCCCCTATGATCCCTTTCATAAATTGCATAACTTAGACGTGTTTGAAATATGCCTTTTAAAAAATTAGCATATGATAAAATGAAGTGATAACTAAACAGACTTCCAAGGATTATACAGAGACCCTTAACAGTTTCACGTAAAGAAAGCATCCAGATAAGAAACTGTTTCACTCAGAATAATTTTTTTAGGGTTTTTTTTTTTTTTTAATCACAACTTCTAGGAGAGACCTTTTCTCCCCAGATTTTAGAGAATGTAACAAGGAGACTAATCATACAAGAATTTTGTCAGGAAGTATTACAGACACGCCTATTTTATTGTAAGCACACACACACACTGATGTAGAGCTTTTGTCCTAGCAATACAGGACAATAGCAACACACAATACAGGTTTTCCATTTCTCATGCTTTACACAGAAGGTACAAAACGCAACAGTTTCCTTTCAAGTTTGGAATCACAAGATAAATGGAAAAAGAATATATTAGTTTCCTATAACAGACTTAATACAGCATTCTCAAATTGCACTACAATGAGTAAATATTTTGAATGGTAATTACGCATGACAATTTAGTTTCTTTTGGGATAGGATTTTTGACTTCCAAGTGTGAGCTGAAAATCAAAGGAGATGGCAGTGGGCCAGTGCCAGAAGCCATTTCCAAACAGGCTGCTAATCAATTATATCACATGGTAAAGGCTTGGTGGCATCGCTGTAAACAGGGCTCCTGGTTCCTGTTACACAGTGAGGTGCTGTAAAGCTCAGTAACAGTGTGGACACATTGGAATTTCTGGTAAAGCTAAAACACTCGGTGCCAGAGGAGACCAGTGCTGGACTCACGGTCTGGCTGACTCCATGCCATCAATAATACAGAAAACCAGCCTGAATATTTAAGTCTGTTTCCACTAAATCTGGAGCTGGCTGCTGAACTTTTCCCATGCTTCTGCCTAGGGAAAGAAACAGCAATGGTCAAGGAGTATATGCGAAAAGGTGGGGGTTTTTGTCAACAGTCTCACGTCATGAATTTTTCTGAGTGCCTCACATGTAACTTTTTGAAGGGTCGGATTTCCATTTGAGATACTCTTAGCAGGAAGCCCATGCCTTTTAGCTATTTACATGCAGCAGAACCTCGCAGTCTTGGGTCCCTGATGGCCTCTGTATCATCCGAACATACAGCCTAGACTATTCCTAGTCTTTACCTTAGCTAGGTCACCTATGCCACTTGTCCTAGGCACGAAGCTTTCCTAGGCAGCAGGCACACTCAGTCCATTTGTAGGAACTGCTTAATTCTTTAAAGGATGGAAATAAAGCCCTGATACAGGCCACATTCACAGACACAATTTGAGGGCTATACCACATGTAGCCATCTGTAATAGTAAACTATTATAGTAATAGTAAATATAGTATTATATACAGTATATAATATAAATAGTAAACTATTACAGTATTAGCAAGTTAACACTGTGAAGTATTTTCTGGCCCTAAGGCCAACTGGCACAGTCTGGCAACATCCCAGCCTTCAAAACAAGGTGATCTTATCCAAACTGACTTTTGGGAAGGGCCTCTGGGCTTGTGCTAACTTGTGTGGAAAATAATCAAGTATTTCTACGATTAGTCTAGTTGAACAAGGCCAAAGATAAGCCAGGGGCTTATTTGTAGCCTACAGTCCTACCTGTAGTATAGTTAACCAAGTTCAAGCAGTTGGGCCCATGTCCTACCACTAAGCAGTTTACTAGAGAAACAACGCCAATAAGTTAAAACCCGCATGTGTACAAGAAAATCATTTTCTACGCCTTTTCATAGGCCAACAAGCACAGAGAAGTCAAGAAAATAGCTATAGAGAAAACCCTAACAGGTTTATTAACCAATAAGCTGCAAGTCTTCTGACAGTAGATGTAAGGCAAAATACCACAGTCTCGGCAAAAAGACAAGGCTACTGGAAAAGGATGGAGGAACAGGGAGCATGCCTCAGTGGTTATGTGCAGAACAGATACACAACAGAAGCATTCCATACAAGTGCACTCGAGGCAAGAAATTCCAAGGCCTGGAAGATGCATACATGCTGTACAAAGTAGAATATTTGGACAAATAAGTACACAAAAAAAGAATCGTATATACAATGCATGTGATATCAAAACAGTTAAAAACCCCAAAACTTGTCAGAAACTTCTATGGACAGCATTGAACAGTCTTTAGGCACTCAAAACCTGCACAAGGGTAACAGAAAAAGGAAAGGCTAAAATAAATAGATGAAGTTCATTTCAGATTAAGGTACTGACATACATACTGGCTTTGAGAACGAGATCAGTGGCCTGCTGCTGTAAGCGCTCTCTAGCAGCTGCTAGCTCACTTTCCACTTCTTTATGTTTACTTAACAATGACATCTCCTCCTCCTTCACATCATCTAGCTGTTTTTGAAGAACCTAGAGGAAGAACAGTATAACGACTGTTATCATTATATAAAATCATGTTTAAATTTAAATAATCATTAGGTTAAAATGTACAGAAAAGACCCTTCAGCAAATTTGATTCATACAAAAGCTGAAATCTTGTAATATTACCATAATTATAATGGTATTATACATAAATAATTACCATAATATTCCTTTTGTGTCTCCAGGAAAACAGGGCTCCACCATGCGTAACTGTTACTTGGGAAGACAAATGCCATCACTCCAAATGTCTTCCCCTTCCTTCCTCCCCCAGCTTTTATTGCTGAGTGTGACATCATATGGTACGGAATATCCTTTTGGTCAGTTGTCCCAGCTGTGTCCCCTCCCAGTCTCTTGCCCACCCCTAGCCGACTCACTGGCAGGGTCATTTGAGAAACAGAAAAGGCCTTGGCTCTGTGCAAGCACTGCTCAGCAGTAACTATGACATCCTTGTGTTACCAACATTGTTTTCCGCACAAATCCAAACCATAGCCCCATACAAGCTACTGTGTAGAAAATTAACTCTATCCCAGCCAAAACCAGTACATACTGAAAATGTGTGCAGTATTTCAGTTACTGCTTGTGAAAACATCATTGAAGATGTTATAATAAAAGAGTTAAAACATTGAGAAAGTCGTCTTTTTTTCTTACCTCCCACAAATGTACTTTTTTTAACACCCAACGTGTCTAGGCAAGGTAGTCACTAATGATCTCTGCAAGCAAGACTGCACTGAATACAGAATGTTCATTGTATTTATAGTGTCAGTTGTATGACATTCCTGTCAAATGCATTTCTGCAAGAAACCGTACAGTCTAGGTAAGTGGTTTCTCAACTTTTCTAGCAAGCATTTCGGTTTGTCAGCATAACATCAAATGGTACCAGTTACCAATATCCTCCTTCCCTCTCTGAAACCCTTTTTTTTTTTTTTTGGGGGGGGGGGGGAGGGCGGCAGGGAGGGGGAATATCAATTATATATGGAGACCTGATGCAAAGATATTGCTTAGCGCTTTTTTTTTCCCCTCCCCCTTTTGCCTTCTTTCTTTGGGGGGAGGGAAAGGGAAACAGAGTTTGGTTTGGGATTTTTTGTCTGTTCTTTAAGTGGTAAAAGTTTTGAGTATTTTATTGTGTATATTGCATGTTGGGTAGTATAACTAGAACAAAAAGTTCTGTTCGTGAACAGCTGAAAGGAAGGAGACTAAAACCTTCCCCTGGGTAGGGGCTTCTAGATTCTACTGGAATATAAAGCAGTATTAATTCAGTCTGGGAAAATTAAACACAAAATAAATTTTAAAATGTAAATAAAAAAAAATCAGAAAGATGATAATTAAGTATGAGTGACAGAAAATTAAGTTTACATATTCCAATCACTTGAACTTTCCAGCCTCATGGAGAGACAGCATAAATAGGAAAAGAAAATTCACGGTCTTGGGAACAACATAGCATCACTCTTACCTGAACATTGTTTTCTGCTGTACCAAGAGCCACCTGAAGTTTTTGGCATTTTTCCCGTAGACTGGCAGCTTCATCCTGGACCATTTGCAATTCAGTTTTAAGCTTTCCCAGATTCTTCCGTAACATACTTTCCTGGTTTTGAAATTCTTTTCTTAGCTCCACTTCTTTTTCTTTGCAAGCATGTAGACTTTCTGCTGTAAAAAGCTGTGATCTTTTCAAAGAATCAAGTTCATGTTCATAGAAGGACTGTGCTTTGCTGAGTTTGCCTTCATAGTCTTCGATGAGTTTTTTTCTTTCCAGCCGTAACTCTTCAACTTTACTGTTCAAGTCTTCTAGCTCCAGTCTATGCAATTCCTCTAGTTTTTCTTGCCCCTTACTTAAAGTAGCATTCTGACTCTGTTGAGTCTTCAGAAGTTCTTGAATCTCAAGCCTGTGGGCAGCTCTCAAATCTTCCAGAGCTGTACGTTTGTCCTTCTCATACTGCACTTGCAACTGTATGAAACTTCGTAGCCTTTCCTCAAATTTCTTTCTGATCTCTTCTACTTCTCTTGACATGGTCACTACGCGTTGGACATGCTGAGCTTCTGCACAAAGCTGCATATCTTCTACTCTATCCTTATAGGCTTCAAATTCTGTCAAGGCCTGATGTTTCATCTTTTTATGATCTTCCAGTGACTCTTCTAAAACCTGGATCTTTCTCTTGAGATCCATTTCTTCTGCAACTTTACTTTTATATTGCAAGATCTTCTCTCTGGTCTCTGCAAGAATTTGTTGAATTTCTTCTTCATGAGCATCTTTAAGGGCTTGGATAGCAGCTTCATGTTCATCATTTTTAGTGTTCAAAGCATATATTACCTAAAAGATGGAATAACATTAGAGAAAAGGCATTCTGGTTATCCATTAAATCATAAGAAAAAAAGACATAGACACTCTGAAAGTTACTTTGACAATCTGGCATATTTTCATGATACAAATAAGACACCAAATATTATTATGAATGTGACTGCATAAATGCTGTATTAGTCATGCCAACCTTGTGCATCTTGTAGAATGGTTTTCCAAAACTTTTTAACCTGTAATTTTCCTGACAAATGTTTTGCCTTTCTATGTGTGTTGTTGCTGTAAATACCACTGGGAAAGAAGCACATTCAACACACTGAAAAACAAAACATTTATGTAAAAGAATTAAAAGCACAGCTTAAAATGAAATTTGAACAAAGGTTTTGTGTTGGAGAATAACACACACAGTATACATTACAACATGGTATCAAATTGGAACAAAATCCAAATCTCAAACTCCTCCTTTCCCACATGGTAGGTTGTCTTTTTCGTTTTTAACTAGGAAGTACTCTCACTGTATGCATGTGTATATATGTATATATCAGTGAATAAACTATTCATGCAATAAGTGGTTTTAATACAATATTTTGTGCTCCAAGAACTCCAGCAAATCCCCACACTTCCCAGGTATGTTACAGGCAGCAGAGCTACAAAATACATCTGAATAGAAAAAAAAAAAGTCTTCTGATTAGTATATTTTGTATATCTTAAAAATGAACAAGAAGCAACAAAAATGGACAAAGAAGCAGCAGATAATTTAGAAAAAAGCTGCCCTTTGGACAGAGCCTCTATCTTCTGGACTGGAGAGTGTCTACAGTCAAGTGTTCAGGCAAGTTACAAAGCTCGAAAGAGTTCTCATATGTGAAAAAGCAGATTCAAGATTTTGGCCATGTAATATAACAAGCTCTGGAGTTTTTGGTTTTTTGGGGGTTTTTTTGTTGGTTGGGTTTTTTCTTTTTTTTTGGGGGGGGGGGGGGGGGCAGGGGGGAGGCTTAGTGTTTTTTGTTGTTTCTGTTTGGGCTTTTTTGCTTGTTTGTTTTTTTAAAAAGAGTCCAGACACTGTATTCTAAATTTTATTGTCTGAAATAACAAAACACACAACATTCTGTTGCCTGTGCCAAAAAAACCTTAAAAGGGCAGGCTTTAAAAAACAGTAGCAGATGGAAAGAAAAAAAAATAAACAGACTCACTTTTCTTTATAAAGTAAGAAAACAACTTTAAAAAAATTCACAAAAACCAGTTTAACTTACATTATTTGAATTCGATTTTTCTAACATATGTACACATCATTTAATGAAAAAGGGGGAAAAAATAGCTCTTCCTCGGTTTTGGAAACTGTTCTTAATGCTGCTAATATCTCTGCAGGCAGCAGGTAGACTTTTGTCTCCCTTCCTTCCTAGAAAAAAAATATGTTTTCCTACTGTGAAAGAGCTTCATGGTTCAGAGACTCATAAAACTCCTCCAATACCTTGCAAAAATTGGCAAGAAAACCACACGCAATTTCATTAACAGAATCACAGCTATCACTGCAATGCCCTTCACCCAAGGTTTCAGCCTTTTATAATCTCATTGTATTTGGTGATGCCCACAGTAACTTCTGACCACAAAGCTTTCACCTCCCTCCTGTCACCAACATATAGTCTCAGCTACTGGTTCCCAAAGGTTAGTTTCTCTGCCGTTTAAATGGTGACCAGTGCTCAACTCCTTTGTTCATATCAGAAGTACTTTGAAAATTGAGGGGTTTATTTTATTTTTTTTAAAATGTACATGCAGTATTTTGCATGAGGCGGCTTTAGTTTTGGTTAGAGAAGCTAGACAACGTAGTTAAAAAGGCATTATAAAAATATCACACTTAGTATCAGGTTATCATAATAAGTATTTGCAGAACACTAGGTCAAATCCCATACTCAAAACAGCCCTTGACTCCTGTCTTTGTGAATAGAGGTGCCATAATGCTCCCTTTCGCTTCAGGCAGTGTTCCAGACTCAGGTTATGTAGCACCACAATCTGCATGAAGTATAAATCATTGTATTTTCAAGGCTATTACAATTTGGCAATGGGACCCTCACTGAAAATTCCAAGTGAAAAATAAGCCTATATGCAATGCTGGATTCAGAACATATCTTTAAATTCTCATCATCCACTTACTCCATACAAAAAGCACTGAACAGCTACAAACTCAACAAGCACCACTCTTTCACTAAATGAAGGACACTAGTGTCTTACGGAAAATGTAAAAATAAAATAAAATGCATACAACTGAATGTTCTATCATAACATACTTTCTTCAGCAGCAGCTCTATCAAATTATTATAAATCTCTACTTTTAAAGTAATGGAATAGCTATATTTTATCTGTGAGAATTTGATGCACTGTATTAACATAGGAACATAGAAAAAGTCTGTACTAACAAAAGCAACCTAACAGCATTTCGATGAAGTGAAAGCAGAAACTGAAATACATTGGAACAAATTAATACATTTAAAGTTCTAGCTAAAATAAATAGATCTTGCTCAAGAAAACTGAAAGGCAGTAAGGTTGCAAAAGTTGGAGGTGGGCATGTAAAACAAGTTTTACACTCTCTATTTTTAAATCAGAGGATGAGCCATTTCCTAAACATGCTTACAAATGCTTTTAAAAATTCTAGTAGCTTTTTCAGTACAACTGCATATCACTAAGAGGCATAAACTGCTCTTTTGAGTAATTCATATTTTTTCCAACTCCACTCTAAATGCATCATACACATTGCAGTTCTTATCAGGTGACAGGAAAAAAAAAATGAAATTGTGCTTTACAGTATTTTCAGTTAGCATATCATTCTAGAGGTACAGACAGAATCATACTCTCTCCAAGAATACTGAGATTACCAGCTAATTAATTATTAATAAAAAGTATTAAGGCTTTTATGTTACTGTTTTGTATAAGAATCTACTGAAATACTACATGCCTTGGTCTGACTGAATTACTCTGTTGTTAACAATAACAGTAATAACCTTTTTTATGCCAATAATTGGGTATTGGAGTTTTTAGTTATATTCTATATGGTAAGGTCAAGCAAGTCTGTTGCTGCATTAGCTTTGGTGTCTTGAAGTACAGGTAATATGAACAACAATCAGTGTTCAACACTGTTTGTGGCTGAAAGATGACAGTTTTACTATTTGGCTGAGAAATATTTTTGACTCCAAACCAGATGTTATGGTTTGGAGAGCTCTTGCATGGTCAGCTGCACTTTGGTCATCTGCTCCTGCCAGCAATTTAGTCACGATGGAATGGTTTTCTAATTAAAAATGTATATTTCACTGAAACACTAGTATTAGGTGCCAAATACATTTTACAGCACAGAAAGTATCTCCAATAATGTGTGTGGTTCATTGTCTCTAATTTTACATGGAAACAGGAACTGATACCTATGAGAAAAAGACCACATTACTACACATCTTACACAAACATCAACCTCATGTCTCTGGTAAACCCTCATTTTAGACTTAACATGTGGGTCCCTGGGTCAGGGCATTATATTCAGGCTAGTTCAGGTGAAGTGTCTGGCTCCCAGCACTGCTGGGGTGATGCTGCCTGTGAGCACTGGTGCTGCCTGTACCCCCTAGTCTGAAACACCAGAGCCTCCAGAGACATCTCAAGACTTTTGTCGGTGCTGCGCACCTATTTAATGAAACATAGTGCCAACAAGGAATTGCTCGTTCATCACCTGTTAGTGATTTGGAAGACACGGACCAATGAGCCTGACCTACCCTCGCTATCTGTGGGTAAATAAGAACTGCTAGATGCAGAAAGCAGCAAGATATAGTAGGAAACAGTAACAAGGGTTTTCTAGAGACAGGTCACACCCTGCAGATACGGTGGGATGCAAACAGAAAAGTTTAGTCTACAACATCAACAATAAACATCAAAAAAGTTCCAGGCACTATTATGAATTAATTTTATGTAGAAATGTATCCTCTACTATAGCCCAGAATGGTCATACTTCCTATTACAATGGGTAGTGCATTCCTTTGTCTTCTTTTCTTCCTGTTAACCAGATAATGAGAAGTATGTTATATTTAAGCATTTAAAAATTATGTATTACGATCAATGAAAGGTCAATTTTAGACAAAATAAAATAATCAATTTAAAACCCAGAAAAAGTTTGGGTTTATTGGAAAAATTTCAGCTCCTTAGTACATTATGAAAAAATTATTTATAGAAGAAAATACTTCAAAGTTATTTAAAACACTCAGACAAGCTGTCCACAGTCACAGAGTACATTCTTATAAATGCATCACTATGTACACAGCAGACAGCCAACTATAACATAGCATTTTATTCCTTCTCATGCATTGCTAGCCAGACATTGAATACCACAAGATAAGCTCTGAAGATTTTTTTGCATAATAATCTTTGAAGTTGCATTTTTTAAAAGGACTTCTTTTTTTTTCCCTCCTTAAATCGTAACCAAAAGACAACTCTGCTGACAGCATTTAATGGGGAAAACCAAGTTATGGCTAAATCTGAAACCCCCCTTTAAAAAGCTATGTTATGCATACCAAAAAAACCCCAACCCCAAAACCTATGTATGCCCATCTCTCTTGGGATTTTTTTTTTTTTTTAATTAAAAGATCTTTTGTTCCCTTATGGAAAATACTGCAAATACAGATGCTTTGTCAATCCAGTCCTTTGTGTTGCTGGTAACACAACAGAAACAAGCTTGGAACTTTAGGCCAGGATTGCTTAGACATCACAAAGAAGGTGGAAGATAGCTGAAGAACGAGTGCCTATCTGGTTCACTGCAATGCTGAAGTGCTTGGGCCAGTGCATTGGGGGGACAGCATGATGAGCAGCGAACAGACAAATATGGTCTGCAGCTGTAAAAGTAGTGTCCCTTGCTAATACAATTTCCCCAGAAAAGCTGGTCTAACTACACCAGTCTTCCTTTGAGATAAAATCCGCAGAGGGCAAGAACTCGAAATTTTTTCCCCCAAAAAATATACTTCCACAGAAAATTTACTATGAAAATATGCTCTAAGTGTTCAACAGTCTTCATGCAGTAGCTCAATTTATGTCTAAGTAAAATTCAGTACTTTATTCCTTTATAAACTCTGAAAACAAATACTGAATTATTTTTACTACAGGAACAAGCTTTCCAAAGTAATCTCTAATGACTTCTGTTTACAATTAATTATTTAGAGAATGATGCCATGAAGTTCAGCATAATTTATTTCCAGGAATAGAACATTAACAGATTTGCACTTCTACCTAACATTCGACCTTTGAATGAAAACAAAGGACAACCATTTTTCACTTCTTGCTAAACATTTACACTTAATTTTCTATAAAAGAGAAGACTTGATAAATGAGAGGACATGTGCTGTTCACTAACATCTAAGCTGATAATTAAATTGGGGAAAAAAATATTTATTTTGTACTTTCAGGTTTCTTGATGTTCAATACCACACACATAAGGGATAAAGCCTCACAGAGGCACATACACCTGGAGATGCTTTCCTCAGGCTCCTAAACACATGCTCCTCAAGTACCTGTAATCTGAAGTGATGATAACCCATTTCCACTTCCTAAACTGCCAAGTACAGATCAATATCACATTAACTACGTGACTTACAATCCTTCCTGTGTTGTACTTATTTGTGTATGATCAACACCGAAATATCAACTCTTTTAAAGTATTTGCCTGAAAATCCCACTGGCTAAAGAGATTCACTTGCAGTTACAGCTCAGCATATTTATAAATGATTACAGGGTCTGTACCTTAAAATTTAATTATCAGAAAAAGTCATGCCACATTCCAGTTAATCATGGGGTAGGAGATGACCTCACCTGAGGAACAGATACAGAGCATGTCTTGGCACAGGGACAGGATGACCAGTGTGCCCAATTCAGTCACTCACTGTTGCCTTTTTCCTTTGTCCTAGAGTTGTATCAGCCAACAAATGAGAGGTTTTCTGGGAGCTGATCAGGAGCTTTATGTTACAATAGCCTATCTTGGAAATATGCACTTCATCCAAAACCAGGAATAGGAATAACCATTAACAAGCCAACCAGGTAATAAAAAAATCAAAGCATGCCAGCAGGTAAATCTACAGCTGTAGTGCACTCTGCAATCAACGATTCAACAAAAGGAGCACATTGCCTGCATCGTATTTTATAGGCCACCATGTGGAGGAACAACAGGAAGATGAGGTCCTAAGTCCAAAAGCCATGCGGTCTGCTGCCAGGAGTCAAGAGTGGTTTAAACCTCAGGTCTCTGGGCTGGGACACAACAAGACGCTACCTTCCAAATGCTTTTAGCAATCACTAGTGAACAGAGAAACAGTTGACCCATTACAATGGGCAGAGTGGGCAATCGGGCTATGTTACTCCTTCTGCTGTAGCAGCTGAGTGTCTCCAAGGCTGGGTACCACCAGTGGAATGCTGCCTTAGGGGGACAAAAGGGGATTTGACAGAGGCGTTAGTGCATATACAAGGCTGACAGAAATAGATACTTGGGGGAAACTATTTCATTCAGTAGACCAACGTCTTTGACCGGATGTGTGGGGCCCACTGCAGAACAGAAGGCATCCTGCTGTGGTTAGTAGAAATTTCATTTGTTTTCTTATCTGGGTATCCTTGGATGTGCTGCAGAAAACAAGTGGAGTATTTTCCTCACCCCAACAAATTATAATGGAGCAAAGGAATTTGTACCAGTGACGAGTTAAGGCATGCCAGGAAAAAAAAAAAAACAACAAACCTGTACCCAGGTTTCTGGGGAAGAAAAGAGAGAGGAAATAAGGGCAGATATCACTTACAAATATTTATCAAAATACAATTAAAAAAAAAATAGGAGCCCTTGGATCTAGCTTTTCCTTTCCAGAAAACAAGGCAGTAATTATGGAAGGCACTTGATGTTTGATGGAAGGGAAAAAGAGGAAAAATTACTTGCCAATATGCAATTTAGATTGTCAGTTTGGGAAACAGGTGAAGTTGTTATTCCTGTTAAGACAGAGAGAAGACAGAAGAGCAGAAAAAAGGAGAACAAATAATGGATACAACATGCAGGGCCTATATCCTGAAAACTATTCTAATTTGGTTTTCAGGATTTTCATAGCAAAGTTACTTAGAAAAACAAGCGAACAATTTAAACACTGATGAAATACAAGTTCATTTTATAAAGGTTTTTAAAAGAATCATGGCCTGGCTAAGGCATGACAGACAGAAACAATGCTGCACTCCTCCAGTACAACACAACCTTCAGAATATCTTCATTTGAGGTAAAAATTCAGGTGCAAAGCAAGTAGATGTGATGTCACACAAACAGAAAATACACATTAAATGAGAAAAGATATTTGAAGATAATAGCATAGGGCTATGAGACATGGGTTGGATATTCAGTTGAACATTAGCCGCTGACTAGAAGTAATGTCTAAGATGCCCATTAAAGAATGCTGCAGATGGATGGCCTACTGGCCAGATTCAATTTACCTAATTTTCAGGAGTAAAGCATCCCAGAATTATCTGTACAATCTGGAACCAAAACTGTTTTTACAGGAGGAAAAAGTAGACTTGAAGATCTTGACAGAAAGACGAGAAGCAGCTGGATAGAAGTAAAGCTCACCCCTTTACTATAAGCCAATAATACAGGACTATTTCCTTGGCCATAGGGGAGACATCGCCACTACCGCTTTGTATGACCCAGCACGTAATCCCCCACTTGGCTACTACATGACATCTGTTTCCAAGAGAAATGCTCAGCTGTTCTACACTTGCATTGCTGGCTGTAATGGAGTTACATAAGTTTCCAGGGCTCAGCAATCCAATTCTATACATTCGTATTATGCCGTTCTCAACTACGGCTATTTCTAAGCAGTACATTACCCATGTGATTAAGAGACATTTAGTTTTATTAACTGTATGTAAGTGTGCTTTCAGTGCCAAAGTGTAAAACCAACTTGCAGAATAAGTCAGAATAGAGTTTAATGTAAGTTTAAATCTGATTATATCAAAAATATTTTCATGATGATAGATTTTAATACAACTCAAGAACACATTGCAGAAAGACTGTTATGAAAGAGGAGTAAAGTGTTTAAAAAACCCAAAAACCAACCTTCAAGAGTTAGTCAGAATGGGACCAAATATCAGTAGAAAATAGTTTAAGTGTTTTGTAATATCTCCTTGGAAATCAGTACTTATTTTTCAACTCGGCCAATACCTGCAAATCAAGCCAAGTAGTCCTAAACCACATAATTGATAGGGGGAACTCTGCTATACAAATGTTAGCAAAACACAGCAGTTCATTACAAAGCTTCTCAGACTACTTCACCACTATGACTTAAAATATTTGATTCATCCCGTATTACCATCGTTTCAGAACTACATTGCAGAAAAACAATACAGACACAGTATTCCCATCTGCTTCAGTTACCTGCTAGCCATAGTAAGTTGCTCCTTTTTCAGTTTCTCTATTTTGTATCATCAATTTAATGGTCATTCAAGCCACAGTTAATGAAGCTAGATTTTTTTGTCCAGACAATCTCATTCAGAAATTCCTCTCCCTCCCTCCCTGCATTTATAATTTTTTTAAAGGAAAATATACTTGCCAATTCACCACTGCATACTTTTTTTCCTAATAAAAAGCAATTCATATTTCTCCTTGAAAGAGAGTCCACATAAGAAAAGAAAAACAGTCTTTTGGTACAAAATATGAGAGATGGCACTTAAAAAATTATTTTCTTCAGTAGGATCAGATGGCTTAAAGGATGACATTCACTGATATAGAAGCCATGAGAGCCTAAAACGGTGACTAGAAGTTGAAATTTTCTGTAAAAATATTTCAACAACAAATCTATCACACATACAGATTCTTAGAGTGAAAAAACATTCATATAAAAGAAGTAAGATTAGTGAGCTGATTCCATTCATTGTCTGCAAGCAAAGCTTATGTTCCTCTATTTTGTTCTAAAATCAGTACTTTTTTTGAAAGGGCCACTATAAAAATGTCTAACAGTATCATTTATGTCAATATAATCATTATTTTAAGTCTCTCTTTTTTTGCTAGACTTGGCTAAATTATTTGTGATACAACCACATCTGTACTTTCACCAACTTCATTTTAATCAGAAAGAAATAGTTGTCATGTGGTTATTTGTACTACACAGAAAAATAAGTCATAAGACTCAAAATAATCCAAAGTCTAAAAATTACTGTCATGTTTCCTTCAAAATCTATTTCCCTGCATTATCATTCAAGCTGATTTTCATTATAATTCAAGACTAAAAACTTATTCTTAAATTTTAATCTGTTCCACCTTCAAACCTAACCTCCTATTAATTTTTACCATCTCAAGTGTCATGTTTTCAACCATTTAGTTTTCACTAGATGTTTATCATGAAAAGCTGTCCAGTCAATGACTGGTTTTAGATTTCTCCATACATAGCCTAGTTGTTTAAAAAAAAATGTGGTTTTAGCTAAGAGTACATAAGAGAAGTTGTCTTGGTGGTTTTAAGAAAAAATAATTTTTATGGAAGTACTCATTAATGTTGGGAACTGAAGCTAAAATTAAAAACTTTAACTATTTAGAATGAAAGGGATTTGTTTTTTTCTTTTATTTGGGAGGGGGAGGGGTGGGGTGGGGAAAGCAGGAGTGGTAGAAATAGAACAGCAACTGTTGAAATGTAAAGTAAAATGAAGCAAATCCATTTCTAAATCTGCTCTAAAGGATATCCAAAGCCAGATTTTTGAGTGCCATCACCTGAAAATGTCACAAGTATTTTCAGAAGAAATTGTAAATTAAGTTGACTCTAAAGAAAGGTGGTATATTTTCCTCTTAGTTGAAAGCAAGGCATAGTCAGCATTATTATCACTTATATGTGCTATTATTCATTCTTACTGATGAGTCCTCAAGTTGATGAAAATGTTAGCAAAAGGTTTCTTGTATTCCGTCTCCCCAAAGAAATGGCAATACTGTATGACAAGGCAGAGAAAAAGTCTTCCCAGTTTCTCTTCCCCATCAAAACAAAGTTCATTTTCATACTCTCTCGGCCTGCAGGTCTTTTCTTCTCGACACTTGATCTATTATTTTGATTCCTATTTCCTCAAGAGCTTCTGCAGATTCTACACAATTCCAGTACCTAGTGGTTCCTCACAGCAGGAGAGACCAGTCAGACAAGAATACACCATGCAGCCTCTACACAGCAAAAAAGAATTCCTCACCAGTGGTTTGAATGACACACTAGAAACCAAGTTCATTTCTTGCTTATAATTGCCTCTCTACTTTCCAGGCTTGTTTAAGAGAAAGAAAGGCATGGAGTTTTCCAAACAAGTATACAGCTATGCAGGAAAAAAATATTAGTGAAAAACATACACTGCAAGACTCCCAACTTAGTAATTTTATCTACAGCATTTTTCACTTCATGGAAGGCCTCAACTACAAATCATCTCTGGAAGTTTAATGGTAAATGCTAATTTTCCACAATGAAAAAAGGACACTTCAACCAGAAACTTGCCTATTAGCAGAATTTTTAATAACTGTAGAAGAATCTGAGCCACTTCCCCAGAAATATCATACTACCTTGAAGTAATCTCTCTCCCTTTCTCCAGATTTTAATTAAAAAAAAAAAAAAAAATAGAATTCCTGTTCAAACTAAGGATTGATCACTAAGCTTCCACTCTTTTTGGTGTGGGTTTTTTTTTGGGGGGGAGGGGGTTGTTTTGTTTGTTTGGGGTTTTTTTAGGTTATAGGAGCAAAACCATAAAGCAAGCAAAAAGGTGGCACAGTCGATTTTGCTCAAATCCCACCACTTAATAGACCAAGTTTATTCTCAAAGCTCAGCCTGAGATGAATCTAGGACAAGTTTGCAGTGGTTCACTGGGATCATTTCCAGTAACCTATAGGTATCTATCATACCATCAAAAGCATTTAAAATTCCTAGCTACCTCTCAGTATTTACACAGTACTGGATATTAGTTTGGTCATTTCACACCAACAACTTAAAGGTTCAACACATTAACTATTACAGAAACAACACGCATACAGAATCACAGAAGGGCTGAGGCTGGAAGGCCCCTCTAGAGGTCATGTAATCCAACTTCTCTGCTCAAAGCAAGGGCAGCTAGAACTATGCTGGGCCTTGCTTAAGTGGGTTTTGAGTATCTCCAAGGAAGGAGACTCCTTAACCTCCCTGGGTAATCTGTTCCAATATTTGACCATTTGACATCCTCACAGCAAAAGAAGTGTTTTCTTATGTTTAAGTGGAATTTCTCATGTTTTAGTTTGTGTCATTGCCTTGTCTAATCATGAAGCACCACTAAGACTATGCTCACTGAGTCTTCTTTACTCCCTACCATCTGGTATACACACATTCGTAAGATCCCCCTGAGCCTTCTCTTCTTCAGGCTAAACAGTTCCAGGTCTCTGCCTCTCTCAGTATGACAGATGGCCCAGTCCTTTAATCGTCTTAGTGGCCTTTTGCTGGACTTGCTCCAGTACGTCCATGTATCTCTCATACTGGGGAGCCCAGAACTAGACACCCAGCACTCCAGGTGAGTCTCACCAGTGCCGAGTAGAGGGGAAGGATCACCTCCCTTGACCTGCTGGCAGCACCCTTTCTAATGCAGTCCAGTATGCCATTGGCCTTCTTTGCCACAAAGGCACATTGCTAGCTCACGTTCAACTTGCTGTCCATCAGGACCCCAGGGCCTTTTCTGAAAAGCTGCTCTCCAGCCAGTCAATTCCAACCACGTACTTGTTATTCTGCCCCAGATGCAGGACTTTGCATGAGGTTCCTGTCAGTGCATTTCTTCAGCCTGTCCAGCTGTGAATAGCAGCACACCCATTTGTTTTATCAACCACTTGTCCCAGTTTTGCATTGTCTACAGACTTGCTGAGTGTGCATTCTGTCTCATCATCCAGGTAAGTAACAAAGATGTTAAACAGTAATGTCCTCAGTAGCAGCCTCCAGCATACCCCATTAGTGACTGGTCTCCAACTGGGCTTCAGGCTGCTGACACCACTTTCAGCCCAGCAATTCAGCCAGTTTTCAGTCCACCTTAATGTCTGCTTGTCTATGATACACCTGGGGAAAACACACAGGCATGTGACAAACAGCAATGAAGATGTATCTGATTTTAATTTTCCTAAAAACAGTCCCACAAAAAGCAAAGACTGAATACACTTTTTCCTAGTCTCTAGTCTATCTGTTAAGATATTTAAAGTACGTGCAGTTTCTTCTACCACAGGTTTTCTGAACCATTCAATTAAAAAGAAAAAAAAAAAAAGAAAGATTGTGTATACTGAAGTAGGAAAATTGTAATATCTCCATTAGAGACCTACAAGAAAATTGATGTCCTGGTAAAAGCATACAATTATATTGCTTTGCCCTACAGCATCTCTTTTCCATTTCTCCCATTAAATACAGTAAGGGGAATCCTGTGACTCCTCTACCTGAACACTCAGTTACCAGTCCAAAACCTGTATTTTCTTATTATGGTTATCCAGTTGGATCTCATCTTCTGCAGAGCTACACTAGTGAACATTCCTGAAAAGCCATCCAACTGTAATAAAGGCTTCTACTATTGCTTCTGTTTGGCAACTGGAATACAGCGTGTTTATTTTAAGAGTACTTAAATTGTAACTATTTGCTAGATTTGCCTCTTCTACAATACTTACTTCATTCCACATTAAATGGAAAACATTAACTCCCGTTCCAGCAATTCATCATACAAAAGTACACAGTTATATATGTTCAGAATTTTTCACCTCCAACAAAAATTACCCATACATGATGAGTCAGTCAAATAAGGATCTTTGTAATACCTCAAGTTTTGGGCATGAAGAGCTGTCCTAAGGAAAAAAAAAATCTCTGATACCTAATATGATAGAGAAAGAAGATTACGGGGGGGGGGGGGGGGGAGGAAATCAAGCAGCATTCTTTCTTCAGCATATGTAAAAAAAAAAAAATAGTTTGAAAATTCAGCAGTTGAGAAAATAGTGGCAATCTTAAATGAAGGAACACATATAAATCACATATAAGTAGACTTGCAAAAAAAAAGTTACTGAGCAGTTGTTACAACTTCACATTAACTAATTAGCTAGAGGCCTCCGGTCTTGAGGTAGGTACAGGTCTGTATCGTGCACATTTCAGTTATATATATATATATATATATATATATATATATTTTTTCAGTCTCTGACACAAACATGCCTAGTTCTGACTACTACTGTAAAAATCTCAATTTTTATATGAAGAAGGAAATTTAAAAAGTGAGCTAAGTTGGTGGTGCATTGCAAAATAAACCATTAGCTAAGAGAAAATGTAAGAATGATTTGAGTAAGCCATATGCAAAGAACACATTCATAAAATACTGAGAAATTATTCTGAGGCACATTTTAAGACTATTCTATGTACAACACAGCTTCCACTACACCAGTTTTATTTCCATTGAATTATAAGCGATGTCTTAACTTGTTAAGAAAGAGTACAGAACAATCTGCTTTGCAAACTAAAACATTTAGCAGTGGACAACAAATTTGATGAAATTTTCAAATACTTATTCAAAGTTCAATTTTAAATTTAGCTAGCAAATAGCATTTATGCTTTGGTTTGTTTTTAATAATAGCACTCTTAAAATAAGTAAGCACAGGTATCTCCAGCAATTAATGCACTCCTCCTCCTGTAACACAGTCAGGAAAGGTTCTAATAAAGAGGACAGATTTTGATACCTAGCTTTCTGTTCTGCTTTTAGCAGACCCTCTCCCTAATTCTAACTTATATTTAAAAGAGAACTTCATGGCTTTCTCCCTACAACTTAAGGGTTAGAAAGACTGTGTACAATACAGCTTCTAAAATAACATCACTTCCAGAAAAATTTTAAAGGTTATTTATTATTAAAAAAAATAAAATTAAAAAAGCAAACTCAGTACATACTAGAGCTACATACATTTCAGAAATGTCTCATTTTACAGATAAAAACTTAAATAAATGCTTGTACTTGTTAGTTTGCTACAAAGTTTTAATTAAGTTCCTACTATACCTCTTATATTTTGGGCAGTCTTCAATCACAGAACCAGGATATAAAATGCACTAGAACTCATTGCAGAGTTTCCAATGAATTCACTGAAGTGCCATTAAAATGGAACATTAGTGATACTACAGTATCATAATAAAGAAAGAACATATCCCCCCAGCCCCGAACATAAACATCCCAAAAGGAAGCAAAGCGCCATAATGGATTGATTACCGAAGTATTAAGTAAACATAAATACGCTTGCACTTACCAGGAATTAGACTTACTTTCTACTCCATTACAAAAACAAACAAACCAACCCCCCAAAAACCCAAAACCAAAAAAACTCTCAGAAACAAGAAGTGACACAAGCTAAAGAAACCTGATCATCTGAGTACCTCAGCCCATGTAAGAAAAGAAAACTTTAGTTTTCAACGCTTTCTGAACATCTGCAAGGAAAGCAATACAAGCTGCCTTACAAGGTTCTTAAGCTACGTTACATAGAAGATTCATGTCTGGTTATATTATACTATACTTCTGAAAGCAAGATATGAAATGAGCTGTTAATGCTGAAGTTCTCTAAGCCATACCCCCCCATATCCTACACATGTTCAGAAGTTAAATTTGCATTGTACATTTAGCTTCCACCCTGTCCCAGTTGCCTGAGAAGAGACAAAAATTACCTAAAAATAAGCTATGCCATCTACTGTACTACATGGTTTCTGTTTGAAAGCAACACAGTTCTCTTTAGAGAACAAGCATAAGGAAGGTATAAACTGAGTGAAGGTGTAACTGCCAGGAAATTCATCTGTTTCAACACCTGATACAGCCTACTGAGACTCTCAGATAGCAGGTAAGACACCATTTATAAAGGCAAACACAAGTGTATAAGAAAAGACCAGCTATGAATTATATCCCCTGAGTTGTCATGCAATAAATCAGTGACTTGAATTAGAAAGTCAAATTAATCTAATTACTTCAAATATGCTTATTTTCACAGAGATTGGAAATTCCACTGTGATAAAAGACAGACTTGCAAAAATAGTCTTTCACAGCTCTCTAATGAACAGGATTAGCTTACGTATTTATTCTGCATACAACTTGAATCAACTTTTTCCTCCCATTACAGACTGATTTAGCGTATACTTGCAACTGCAACTCAACACTCTTGTGCTGGGAGAGACATGGTAGTACTGCCACCAACACCCAATCAAAAACCCTTTTTCAGTTTTGGAATGTTAACCTCTACCAATGAGGTCATGTCAGAAACAACCACTACAAATCTGTCACGCAGTTAGCTTTAGGCAATTTCCTAAGACTGTTAAATCTTGAGAAGCATCCTGAAGGGAAGAAAAGGAAAAAAAAAAAGAAATTATAAAATAGTTTAGTGACAGATGTACAAATTCCCCAAGCTGCCTCCTGGTGACAAAGAATCCCATTTACCTTCTGATCATCTATCTAGAATATAGTTGACACATCTGCTATATAATCAGACCTTAAATTGCTGCAAGAAAAACAAGATAGGCCAAAGGGCTACTCCAAATTGTGTTTTAGTCTCTGAGCTGCATTCAGATTTATTTCTTGAATATTCGCATATTTGATTTGAGCCTTTCAGGTATAGAGATCCCTAGAGGAATTTGATAGTATATTTGCATTGCATCTGTTCGTGGGTATTTAGACTCTGTGAAATAATGCACTGCAAAGTTCTCAAAGCTAAGCAACTGACTTTGCATTGAGGAGATAACAGTAGTTTGCCCTTGGCAAAACAAATACCATAGCAAAGATCTTCCGTCTATAAGAATTGTTCCACATACAAACAAATGAATTTTCTCTCAGCATAGTGATATTAAGTTCAAAGCTTCCCAAAACAAGTAGCAGCAACACCTAAGTGGAGAAACAGGGTGAAAAAGGTAGTCATCTTACAGACTTGTATCACTGCTTCTGATTAATCATCAAAATAAATGTTTTTAAGTAGTATATAATTTCAAGATGCAATGTCCTCTTCTTTTGAGAGCTACAAGGGCTTTTGAGTCTAAGATACTTTGGTCACCATTCAGAAGTAAAATACATATATTTAATTAATTTTATGACAAGAAAACTGTGTTTCCAACTTTTTTAAATCCTTAAAAGGATGTAATTATTTCAGAACAGAACTAAACCAAGTATAAATTCTGAAGGAAATCATCAAGTTTTGTGTTGTATACTTCCTAAGCCAGATTTAGGAAATCAAACTTGAATTCCTCTTTTAGAGTCTTGACAATATGAATAAAATGCTGCTGCTCATTTACATATTCTCAAACATTTCTTAATTTGCTAACTGAGAGAACTCCCTGAAAAATACTAGTTCTTGCTTTTATTTTAACTTCTTTGTCTTTTTGTCAGGCTTTTGGGAAGCCGCTACCAAATGGCATGGCACACATTTTCAGATAAATAATTCACTGCACTTACCTTCATAGTGTTCATTGTAATCAATGTTATAGCGCACCACACTGACTATGTAAAAGGACTGGACAATCGTAGTTATGTAAGTTGGGCCTCTAAAGAGATCTTGCTAGTAACGAAACGTACTCGTTTGCATAACAGGAAGTAAAACTTACTTGCTTTTGACATCAGTGCCAGTGAAGTTAAAACGCACGACGGAGAACGACAGGTACCCGACGACTGTGCAGCACCACGGAGAGCGACAGGCGCTCACTGGTTGACACGCCCTGCGTTCAGCACCACGGAGAGCGATAGACGCTCAACCTGCCCCGCCTCCGCGGACACGCAGCAAAAACGGGCCAAGAGAAAAATCCAACACAATTACAACACAACCGACAGGCAAAGTGTCAGACAAGGCTCTGCTTCACAAGTCTTCCAGGAAAAGCACGTACAGCCTCAGACTTCACTACAATACATATCATGTTCTTTGATAAAAATCAGCTCTTGTAGATAAACTTGAGGCTACTCTCAATTCTTTGACAAACTACTGTAGGGGATTTTTATATACTTCCCAGACAAAAGAATTTTCTTTATTTCTTTCTGTACACTTAAAAGAATTCTTACAGAAAAGGCAAGAATTATTTTTCTATACACAGAACAGAAGAGGCTCAAGAATTAGTAGCAAATCTAGAGTCAAACAGCACATGTCAGTCAGGACTTCAATAAGATTTTCTTTAAGGGGCCACATTTACTACAATTTCATATAGGCACATACAGAAGCATATATATTTTATAGCGAGAGGATATGTTAATTCTGTCTCCAACTTTGCCAAACTAATAGTTTTCTGAAAGCAGGAAAATTAGTTTCCCTCAGGCCAGGGAGTATAGGCCATAAGAAAAAAAAAAAAAAAATTGCCATGTGACAAAAAATTCTATTCCACAAACAGCTATGTCCAAAAAACCTCTGGGATTTGGAATATACCTTATTCTGGAGTATCAACTCATATCTATGGAAAATAATACGAATCAACAGAAGCTAAACTTGCTTCAGGCTCTTCACTTGTACAGAAGGTGCAAGGATACTTAATATAGCAGTGCCTGGCCAAACATAAATGGCAAGAATTACAACCTGATGTATTTGGAGGTAATACAGAATATACCCAATACATAAAATGATGAATGACCTACACTGTAGTTTGAAAAGGTACACATGACAAAGGGTGAAGCAGAGCATGGAAATAAATACAAGAGAGAAATCATGAGAGTTTAGAAAATGGCCACAGAATGTTCCCAGACCAGCTCAAAGAACACAAACAGATCTTCATGTCAAAGCCCAGTCTCTGTTTTAGGACACATTTTTGCAAACTGTATCTCAGCGTAAAGCAAACAGCCATATGGTTTTAAAAAGAAAAAAGGACTGACTGATTTCAATGACATAGGAACCTAGTGGAATTATAAGTTAACACTATAATGTTAGATACAACATGGAAAGCTAGTGAAAAATGCAACCAAAATAATGGATAAAAAATTTCAAGTAAAGTTTTACCACTCAGTGGCATAACACAAAAAGTTGGGTTTTTTAAATAAATAATGTTCAAAATTTTTTTAGCCTGTAAACATATCATTGATTACTTAGTACCACCAGCTACAAATAAACCATATTTTTTTAAAGTGTGAAACCTATACTTACAATTACACAAAGTAGATAAAGATTAGGCAAAAGGACTTGATTTTTTTTTTAAAATTTATTACAGAAATAATTTACCACTACTTTCATTTGTCAAATTTTAAAAGGACAAAGACGGTCATAGGAGATTACTGAAATACATTTTAGTACAACCTATCCAAACATATCAGCATCCATACCTCAAAATGCCAGATCTGAGAAGGCAGTGTCAGACACCCTTTACCAGAAGTTGTATCTTTCAGTCATGCTGTGAGCAAAAACATTGTTCAATTAAAAATCTCTGGATTATACCACACCTGTTTTTTCAAACACATTACAATTCAGGTTTATAGAAACAAAATTTTAGGAAACTGGCTGGTAAGATTACTTTAATCTCACAAAAATGAAAATTGAAAGCAAGTATTTCTTATAATCACCTCATAGTTCTTTTAGCTAAAAGGTTGTATTTCATTTAATGGGAGCATCTTGCACAAGAAGGACTTCATGAACTTTTTAACAGTAGCTATTTTTATAGGCTGTCATTTTGAGCCTAACCAAGTGACAACCTCAGCAAATGGTTGCTCTTCCTCATAGTCTTCTAGATGCAGTTAAAAAAGCCTGACCAAGGAAACAGAACCAGGTAATATGCATTAAGTAGGACAAGATGGTGAATAGCTTTAGACTGCTTTTGTTTCTTCTGCTTATTTTTGGAATGCAATGCCTTTGGTTATTGGCATGATATCAGTCATTAGAAGAATACATAGAAGCCTGGCTTACTTGTATCAGCCAACAGCCATACACATCTGAACTCAGGATGTTATGTTGAGATTTGCCAGATTTATTTAGCAATAAGCACACAAACAGTAAGAAAAAGTTAGTGACTATTTAAGGTAATGCCCCTCCCTCCACACAGTTAACAGGAAAGTTTTTGATGGAGACTTAGAGAGTGGGGTGGGGAAACAGTAGTATCACTGACAAAATTACTATTTTTGTTAAAGCCAAAGCCTGAGTTTAGAGAGTGAGATATTAAAAGAATTTCAGTGGTTAGAAGCTACTTAAGACTGGAAGTTATTGTACCATTACAATGACTTATGACAAATAACATTTCTGCACATGTATTAAATGCAGCATGCATCTAATTGTACTTCTAGACATTAAAAAATAAAGTATGTGGGATCAATAGGTTGCATGACGATATAGAAATATCCAAATACAAACAATGCTGTTACTAAATACAGCTTTACAGTGTTTGAAGAAAGTACAGAACCACTATGACTAACATTAAATTGCAATCTGACTTTTTCTAAAGAAGTGGTTCATCATTTTGAAACAAGTTCTTTGCACTTTCATGGTATTCCAGCTACCAAAAAAAAAAGGACTGTCTTCTGCTGATACATTTTTGTAAGACTGGACAAATCAGAACTCCTTGCAGGACTGAGTACTTCAAAGTGCTATGTCCATGCTAATTTACAAGTGTACAAAGAAATGAATCTACAAATACCTTATACAATTACATAGAGTTCAACCATTGATTTTCTTTTTCAAATATACATAAAAGACTCTCCTATTTACAACTTTTGCATCTGGAGGAAAGCATTTCAGTATTATGTTCTTAAGTCTGAATTGGCACTGTCTTGATTTTATCTAAATCAAGATAATAGCAAAAGCCTTCTTTCACAATGTAGTACTTATCTGAAAACTGTAACAGCAGCAGCATAAAAACCCCCATAAAATCAAACTAAGTTTCAAGTATTTCTTAATTTTTTTCATATGATTTATATCAACATTTGTAAAAAGCAGCTAAAGGTTGACAGATTTTAAACTTTATGGATGTTGCCATATCAGGATTCACTTATGCCTGCATGTTCGTTCTTCTTTAGATTTTAAATTTTAGTATGTGGATAACATTGAACTTTGTACTAAAATCCTCATATTAAGGATATTTAAAGAAAACCTGAAATGTTCTGATGTATCAGATTTAACAGCTGAAGTACCTATCAGAGTGATAACACCTAACAGTTTTCCAGCTCCTTCTAATTCTATATTATTTAATTATAGCAATAAAAAAATAAGCATAGAGCAAAAGGATACATAGAGAATTATAGAATCATTTAGGTTGGAAAAGACCCTTAAGATCATCAAGTCCAACCATAAACCTAACACTGCCAAGTCCACCACTAAACCATGTCCCTAAGCGCCACATCATACTACTTATGCTCTCCCCTAATTTATTTGTCTCTTCATTTTCATTATTCTTTTGGGTGTTTGTATAATGTGAAGAAAAAAAAACCCAAAACCATCAAAAAAACCAAACCCAACATCTCAGAGAAGCTAACATATGCATGAGCATATTAAAGAGGCATTTTAGACTTATGTGAATGTGTGATCAGACAGTTCTTCAACAACATCACACTTTCAGTTACACACACATACAGAAAATATCTTTAGAACATTAAGCTCAGTGGTCTCAGAACTCCTCCAAGTCAACCATTAAGACTATGCAGGTGGAGAAGAAAGGAATTTCATATGAGTAATTTTTTTATATTAAAACCATTTCATTCTTGTCCTACTTCTCTCTTTCTTCTTGATGTCTTGTGACAAAAGACTGTAAAGTCATTGACCTAATTCACATATACCACAACACTGAGCTCTAAAATATACTGATATCAGGTCCATATAGCACCCCTGTAGTCTCACTGTATAGGCATGCAATGATAACGAATGGGAGAACCATTCAAAGTATATATGGTCCTGAGGTCTTCAATGTATCAGCATAATTAACTTTTTTCAACTAGTCCTGGTTGGAGGGGAGCATTAAATAAGAGTTCCCAGACTTCATATCAGGACTGTCAAATTTTTTTTGTTTTTTTAAAGATCCCTAATCTTTTCTTTCAGAGACAAAGAGCATATTAACCAAAACATCAAATTCCATATTTTTTGTCCTACAAAATATGGAAGGTAAGAAAGACCTCTTCAGGTCTAAATTAGAAGCCACAGCTGTTGTAAAGCAATTCTAAGTGCTTCAACTAGCAAGTATTGAGATAAATAAATTCAGCAGTTATTGTCTTTAAGTCTGAAGATTTTGAGAGCCTGAAAGCTCTACTTACTTTTTCTGAACTATATCAGATGGTATTAAAGACATGCCATTTTTACCCAGTCCCATCTTTGTCCTTATACCATCACGGGTATAGAAAACTTCTCTTCTGTGAGTATCCCTTGCTAAGGCCATAACTACTGCAGAATGAGGACACAGTCAGAACACCACTTGGACAGAATCAGAAAGGGAAGATGGAAAGACTATACTAGCATGATTAAAAAAGAAAAATCTTAAGATACCTGCTTCAGAAATATTTTGTCTCTCACTTTCTTAGTTCTACCTTCAATCTCTCCTTTCTTAGAGGACTTTAACTATCTTTGGACTAATTAACATAAACCAAAATTAAATATCTCCAGAGAAATGTAAAAGAATTGAATATTTAATATTACATTTTCATATTTTCTAGTCCTTTAAAGCTATTTTTATGTAATAACAAAACATAACATTTATTCCCACATTACCAGTCAGAAGCATATGCAAAAATTTTGACATTCAAATATGTAGTCAAATCACACCCGCCTCAAAATTTCAGTTCTTTTCATGCAATCCTAGAACTGTTAGCAAATACTGGCCTACCGCCAATGTTAACATATGATGACATAAGGTTGCTTAAAAAACTACAACCCAAGTTTTTACAAAACTGTTAATGGCATCAACTACTACACGACGACAGCTTACATCAAAACAGTTCTACAGGGTTTTTTAGATTCTCATGTCTTCCCTATTTTTAAGGGCTGCTTTTTTAAGTTTTCTTTTAATCCTATGCACAACAAACCTTCTGCAAGAGGTTTAGTTATTTTGTTTCCTGAGGTAGAATACTTCAAAGTAAAAACTGACAATGTTTCACTGGAAACATTTTGTTAATAATCATTAATGTAAGTTGAACCCTATGGCATTTATGTCCATAGCACTGCATTCTGTGCAGCTGAGGGAGACCTTTAACCATCCCAACAAAAATGTCCACACAATAAGAAGCATAAGCATCTGAATTACAGAGCATCAAATTTGCTTTTTATTCTTTGAAATAAATTTACTATCCACACCTCCAAGTAACTCACTGGGCTAACTACTACGTTAACATTAATCTATTCTCTAAGTACCTCTCTGTAATGCACAAAGACAGAAAGGAAAACAAAGGAGAAAAATAATTTATTTTTTTTAAAAAAAAAGCAGTTGCCCAAATTTACACAACAAGCTGATGGCAGAGTTGAGAACAGAACTATAGTCCCAGGAGTCTCAGATTCTAGTTTCTTGTTTACTGAAGCATGGTGCATCTTGGTTAACTTTGTTGCCTTAGCCTTTGAACTAGCTGAGTTCTTTTGGAACCTTTCTGGAACTGTACTGTCCAGCTCTAAGTATGTACCAAGGGAAAACATCAGAGTTTTGTACCGGTTTTTCTTTATTAAATAGATAGAAACGACCACTGTAGGGTACTATCATCTGCATGGCGCTTACAGACTCTTCCTCCAGTTAATGTAAAATTTCTGCAACTAATATCACGCAACCAAATCAATGCTGAAGATTCTCATTGCCTAATCCCAGTGTGGATCATGTAGTTATTCCATAAAAGTGAGAGATTTATGTTGATGTCACAAAGCTTGCACAACAGACTCTGCAGACACATTTAGGATATGGATTTCTCAATCACAACTGCTCAAGCTGCAAACTACAGCACAAAAAGAAAAAACAAAACAAAACAAAACACCCCAAACAAAAAACCCCCAAAACTCCAACTCCAAACCAAAAACACTTGAACTTGTACTCTTCTGGCAATTATTAAAACTAATCCCACTCTCCCCTACTGATGTAAGTATAGCAGCAACTTGCTTTTTGTTTTCTATTCCAGTTGTCTTATGCAAACTAATTAAATATATATATGCATATTTTCATCTGCAGTAGGCATAATTCAGCACTGCATTAGCACTCCAGCATGAAGTAGTACAAACGCATATATGCAATCTCATAATCATCGTTCATTTCTTGTTGGCTTTAATCTTTGTGTCAGATGCTACTTTATCCCCAAACTGGTACGTAGATCTTTTAAAATGCCCCAAAATAAAGCAGCTTATACTGAAGAGGAAGACCAAAAATTGCTTCAGTTACAATTTAGCACAGCCTTTAAACATGACATGGAGTATCATCTTATTTTTTAAGCTGCATTTCTAACTTCGTTTTACTTCACCCTGTGAATTAACCATATTAAAGTAAAATCAAGTAAGTCTTCCCCCAGAAATAACAGTAAAAATATAGTTAGGCACTTCAGAAGTGTTGTGCTTAGTGAAATGGATTTGTATCTTATTTTGCCACACTCTGAATTACTGATTAGATATGGTTATTAAACAAATTTCACCTTTTTCTTCGTATTCCTGTATTGTTTTGACGGAAACATCAGATTCTCTCTAAGTAATCCAAAAATAACATAGGAATCCTAATTTTGGAATTTTACATTTACTTCATGAGTGACCCGCATCTTCTGTGGGGAAAGCATTTTCTTCTGCTGCTACTCATGGCTTGTAATACAAACTGTACAAGGATAGGCAAAAATAAACTATTGAGTAACATTTCTTTTGTCAGAAGACAGAAGCCATCTGGATAACTTACCTATGTGTATCCCTTTGGCAATGCCCCATGTATATTTAGATTTCCTTTTACTATACTATATTGGTGGTTTTGTTTTGACCTGGTAAAGCACCCGACTTCAGCTCTAAATCCACTGAGAGATTTAATATATCTTCAAACCAGTCTTAGAAGAGTTGGAAGACAAAAATAAATAAATAGGGAAAATAGTTGAAAGGTGTGTGAGAAGTGTCTGTATATACAGACATTAAACAATTTGAGAAGCACAATTAAGAAGTGGTATTCTGAATAAGTTCATAGATTACAGAGGAGGAATTCTATACACATTTGCCAAAGCATTTGGCAAAGCTTGAACAGTAGAATTTGGTCTTCACAGAAATATCCTAATGTCTTTTTTGCATCAGCTTATTTCCAGAAATCTTCTGCAAAGTGAAGGCAATTCTTCTCTGACAATTTACTACTGCTTACAGAAATTAAGTATTGTCTTTATATTTTTCCCCTGTAGCTTGAGTCCTTTCTCAGGGATTAATTTCTGCAGCCATCTACCAAATCAGGCTTCAGATTCTAGAGCAGGTTAGAAAGTGTAGCTTATACTTTACCCAGAAGTTTCTATACTTCTTTTAAGCCTCCCTTTCTGAAAGGCCAAGTAACAAACAAAAACATAGGACCCAATCCCTCTAACTACAAAACTGTCAAAATTTGCACCTCTACCTCAATGAAATTAATGCTATTGAATACTTTTTATTATTGCAATAGGTGCAAGAGTATTTTTATTATACATCCTGTTTTACATTTTAAAATACTATTCTTCACTCTAGACTTTCAGTCAGTACAAAGATCAGCTGATTTTCCAAGTTTTCTTCCTAAAACTTGAAAACAGAACACAAAACTAAAACATTACCACAGTCTGCAAGTCAATGGGAAACAAATACAAGATTCCAGACCTGCAAAAGTCAAATTCACATGTAAACTTCTTGTACAAGCACATAATTTACAGTTATTTTAAATACACAAGCAGAAGAAAATTCATAGCTTTTATCTGCACTACTCTGAAGTCTTTGGCAGGACAGACATGCACAATTTCTAGAATTTTAGAAGAATTCTACTGTGGATCATAAAAAAAACCCCTTATTAAAAAAACCCCACAGTATTTACTTTCACTCTCTTAATGTTTTCCAATACAGTTCAAAATATTCCAGCACCACGCACTTAAATCCATATTTAACTTACATTCACCTCAAGACAACTGACACACAATAACTGAGAGGGCACAGGGCACATTCCCAGCAATGTGGAACTCATGGGTATACACAAATAACTTCACAACAGAAGTGGAACACGGTTTCTGAAATCAACTATACGCTGCTGGGTAAATTCCTAGAGAACAGAAGGGAAATATATCAAAGGACATGGACACACACAGAAATAAAAATTATTCTTTGAAAGTATTACTTTTCATATGCACTAGGCCTTAAGGTAAGTCTCCAATATATTTATGGTCTCCAGGTGCTTTTTGCACCTTTCAGGGAGCACAAGTCTGCAGTAATATCTTTAATATTTTAATTCTTAATTTGTATGCACATGGAGTAAAACCAAAGAGATTCTTCAGCTTATTTTAATTCTACTTTTCTCCTTATGAAATTACACTTTTAGTTCCACCCATGTTAACGTATAATCGGACTGTGAATTCAAAGATAAGACAAAATACCCCTCAGTCATCAGTTTTCCAATACATTAAGGTGCAGAGTATGCCATGATAAATACTATTTTTAACTGGTCAACAGTGCATCAGCTGTGCATAAATACAAACTGTCTCCACTGTGAGACTGCCAGCAGTCTTCATTCTCTTCATTCTTAGTTCCAATGAAATGTCACCTTCATCCATTTTAACATACATTTGAAGAACACTAGCAGTTCTCACAGTGCTTTTAAATTACCTTTAAATGTTTTAGCTATGTAATTCCTGACGGAAATTATTTCTTCTGCTTTCTCTTTAACAAACATAATCTGCCTTTCGTTTCCTAAACAACGCTATTCACCTATGGCTTGAACATCATATAAGAGAGATTACAGCACTGAAGCATTTTTTTAAGTTATTCTAAATAAATCCTAGCTATAATCACAACTGAAACATGGGGCCTACCAGCTTTAACAATATGCTTTTAAAACACCTTGCAGTTTGATCCCCACCTTTGACAAAGATACAATGCATTTTCTATGCTGGGGATGATATAATGAAAACTGTTCAATTAGCAATACAAAACCAGAGATATTCTCACACTTCATTTCGCCCTCACCACCTAAGGCACTTAAGATGCTACCAGACACCTTATAATATAATAACAGTACTTCTCTTCAGCAAAAGGATAGCAAGCATCACTTGAATTTCTCTATGTGAAAAGACAGCACGGCTTACAAAAGAGCTAGAAGAGAAGCTACGATGTTCACAGAATAAATAGCAACTATCAGCTTCGCAATCGGGGATCGCCTCCCACACACCCAGACACCTGGCTGTGCTAGACGGAATTTGGACACAACTAACCGGGAACCGGTACTGCGGCAGTTCCTGCCTGACACCCGCTGTTCCCGCTCTCCACGTCTGCGGTACGGCAGAGCTTTCCCTGCAGGACCCCGGTCCCCCAGGGACCGAGGCTGCTCCCGGGGCAAGGCGGCCGCTCCAGGCCCGGTCTCCGGGGTACAAGCCCGGTCTCCGGGGTACAAGCCCGGCCGCATCTCACCCGGATTTAACATCTGCCCCGAGAGCCAGCCCGTCTTCAGCCAAACCTCTGCCTAGGGGATGGCGAGAAGCGAAGGGAAACAAAAGAGAAAGAAAGAAAAGGCGGCAGAGGACCCGGCGCGCCTCCCGCTGCCCGGCGGGGAGGACGCTCCCTCACCTTCGTGAGCTGGGCAATCTTCTTGCTCATTTTGAAATGCAGGTCCGGGCTGTGCTCGGCGCCCAGTCCCGGCTGGGCTGAGCCGGAGCCGAGTTTTCCCGCGCCGGGTGCGGAGCCGCCGCCGTAGCTGTGCTGCGGCTGCTGCCAGCCCATCCCCGGGGTCGCCATCTTCACCGCCCGGCCCCCGCCGCCGCTCGGGCTCCGCCGGCACCGGCCCTACGGGGGAGCCGCGCCGAGGGCGCCCCGGCCGCGAACCGCTGCCCGAGGCGGCTCCTCCCGCCCCGGGACCGGCCTCGGGCGCTTCTTACTGCCGCCGTCCTCACCAGCCGCGCCGGGCTGCGGCGTCAACCCCTCGTGGCCGCTGCGAGAAGCGGCACCAGCCTCACTTCTCCTCTTCCCCCTCCCCGTCCGTTCCGCCCGGCACCGGGCGGGGAGACGGTCCGGTCCGGCCCTCGGACGGCCCGAGGCCGCGCGGGAGCGGCGGTTGAACGGCCGTGTGCGGTTGCCGGGCTGCCGCCGGGCTGTTTACGCCACGCAGCCCCGCGTCACTCGCCAGCCCCGCCCCCGCTCGCTCACCCGCTCGCGGCCTCCCCGCCTTCGGAGCAGCTGGGGCCGCGCGCGCCACCCAGCGAACGAGCGCGCACGCTGGGCCGAGGGACCTCGCTTCCTCCCTGCCCGCGGCAGGTGCGCGTGCTGCATTCCCTTCTCCCCCGTCCCCGTCGTTCCCCCCTCCGGCGGTTGGCGGCGGCTGCTGGCTGCTTCTGCTGCGGACGGGGGCGGGGAGAACCCCTTCCGCAACGGGGGCGCCGCTGCCGCCGATTTGGGCAGGGCGGGAGTGAGGGAGTTACACGTTTTAGTCAGGGTTGCCCCTCTGTGGCAGGGGTTGGGGCATGTGTGCCAACCGCCTAAACCTTTTCCTCATGGAGAGCCTTGAAAATGCAGTGGGTGCCGGTGGGGGCTAGGGCAGAGCTCCCCGGCACTGGAAGGGCCCCAGGGGTAGTACAGTCCGCTGTGTAGGGGTGAATGAAGTGGGCGAGGTATTGCTGGCCCCTGGCTATGTATTGGTCTGCGACAGAGCAAGTGCTGTTTTCTCACAGCAGTAGGTGGTAGGGGCAAGTAGTGTCTTAAAATTGAAGTAGGTAGTACATTAGCTAAGCGCTTGACTGTACAATTACTTCAGATTTTGGAGGAGGAAACAACACAGTTCTCACAGATCATAGAGTGACGTGGCAGGGTGAAGGGGGAGGCATTCACTTGAGCTGGCTAGTCTCCTTGGTTGCTACAGACACAGCCTCTGCAGGCCGTCGTTATGGACCCATGAGCTGATGAGTACGGAACAAAGGTCCCTGCCAGAAGGAATTCACAGCTGAATTTAGTTCATCCTTTAGCTTGGATTTGACTGCTCTCTTCTTCTGATTCCATCCTGCGCAACTCCTGAGAATAGCCACCCTCTTTAACAATTTAATGTGTCTTTGCTAGGCTCTGGCCTTGTGAGAATATATATATATTAATCTGGTTGGACACTGTTGTGGTTCAACCCAGCAGGCAGCTAAAAGAACCTCACAGACATTGGCTCACTTCCCCCCAGTGGGATGGGGGAGAGAATTGAAAAAAAAAGGTAAAACTTGTGGGTGGAGATAAAGACAGTTTAATATGACAGAAAAGGAAGACAATAATAAAAAAGAATATACAAAACAAGTGATTCCCAGCACAATTGCTCAACACCCGCAGACCAGTGATGCCCAGCAGTTTCTGAGCCATGACCTAAACCCCCATCCAGCTTCCCCCCAGTTATATACTGAGCATGACATCATATGGTATGGAATATCCCTTTGGCCAGTTGGGGTCAGCTGTCCTGACTGTGTCCCCTCCCAGCTTTTGTGCACCCCCAGCCTCCTTGCTGGCAGGGCAGTATGAGAAGCTGAAAAGTCCTTATTCTCATCCTAAATCCAAACCACAGCACTATACCTACTTCTGGGAAGAAAATTAACTCCCAGCTGAAACCAGGACAGACACATTTGGTTTCCTGATCAACAGCCCATGCACTCATCTTTTAAAGAGTCCTTGGTACTCTCTGTTGAGTAGTTTATCTTTTTACTGCTTCTTTTTTTTTCTTTTTTTCTGCTTTAAAAATATCTTCTTTGCCTGCATTCTTTGTAGGCAAACAGAAATATCAAAGAGAAGAACTACAAAAATACACGGCTAAACCTGTTGTTCTCAACAAGGGTATGGAGAGAAGTATTACTTAGAATTAGCAAATGATAGAAATAGATGGAATAGTAAATTACAAGAAGGGATCCATATTGCAGAGCAGTGTGTCTCACGTGCTACTGGACATTCATGCTAATACAGTATGATAAATAACCAACTCACCATGAACTGCCAATGCAAGCCTGAGGTCATGGGGCAAATGAGATTCTTTGATGTACAGATGGGACACTAACCAGAAGGTACAATTAGGTGTTGCTACTTTTGTACAGATGTTTGTGAGAGTACAAGAGAGATAATGCCTTGAGGTCTGGGGTCTGTAATTTCCATGTGTCAGCACACCGGAAAGATGTTGAAAAAAAGGACCAGAACTACAGAGGTTCTGGGGAAAGAGTCTTATACTGAAAGATGTAATAAACCCAAACTATTTTGAATAGTGAGGAGTCTAAAAAAGTGATTTAATCCCAGTCTTTAAGTAGCTGTGTTGCCCTAATTTCAGAATTTGCATTGTTCAGGAAATTCTGACACTGATTTTTATTTTTTTTTCCTTCTAAAGTGGCCCATTCTGGCAACAGAGAACAAAGGACAGATGGTGCCTACCCAGGCAGTGATTCATACAGATGAAATATAAGGGGAAGAAAGAATATTAGGAGCATCTGTATAGATGACATCCATGAATAGCACATACTGTTAATTCAGTTTTATCAAATGAAAAAAATAATTCAGTGACAGAAGAGATTGTGATTTTTCATGTCTAGGAAGGTCAAACTAGTAATTAATGCAGTAAATTGATTGTGAAGACTTGGTTATGGTTGATGGTTGTGTCTGGCTGATTGTGTGACCTTAAGCAAGCTGCTTAATTCTCATGCAAAAGGGCACTTTCTTTAGTATACCTAATAATGTCTCTGATATTAAGGTATGGCTGGCTAAATTTGTTATTGCTCTTAGAAATCTCAAAAGTTACAGACAGTATTATCATTTTAATTTTAATATATACATTTAAAATATTTTGGATAGACTTCTTTTTCAAATAAATTAGAGTGGTTTGGATTTATCAACATTTCTTCTGAGACAAAAAGCCTCACTGTTTTATTTTTCAGTTTCTTCTGAGAAGTATACACATTTGATGTGGCCCATATTGGCCCCAAATCATTGTTTTGAATAATTTGGAAGTGACTTATATCTGCCAGGACAAAACAGTCAAATATGTTTATTTTTTGTCTCCTCCTTGTATAGACTTGCTAAATACTAAGTTTTGTCTAGCTGCCTTAAATATTCTTTATCTATTTCATGTGTCATTTAGTCATAGTTTGCATATTTAAATTGCTTTCAAGCTTCTTTTTACACATTTTATGCTGTTAGAGCTCAGGTAGTGACTGCTAAGAACCTCTTTTCCATTCAGGTCTGCACATGTAGCATAGAGCCTGTTTTCTTTGAGGTTACTGCTGAAAAGAGGCTTTATGCAGCAGAACAGTCAGGACCCTAGCGCTTTTATTCCTCAGTGGGATTTCATGTCTCATCAGTACAGTAGGATCTGTAGGTCCAAAGGTCTCCCAGGGCTTGGGCTGAAGCCATCCAGAGGCAGATGACAAGGCAGTGCTCAGGGTTTGCTGAAGGGTGCAAAAAGCAATGGAATGAGGTGGGGCTCTTCATGTGTATCATTGCTGTGAAAGCTGCACAGTGAAACCTTTAGAGTCTCTATTAACATGCACTTATGCAAGTGACATAGAATTTGTATCTACCCAGTGTCTCCATGTGAGTATAGGCACTATGCAGGAGTGCTCTTGGTATATGTATATGGAAGATTTTTAATAAATTTGAAAATAGTGAATATATGCTTTAAGATTGCAGTTTGATGTATCTGCTATGCATATATACCAGCATATGTGCAAGACACACAATGCCTGTAGTTTTACTTTTTCTGATGTAAAACACTGCCTATGTGGAAATCTACCTGTGTCGTCTTATATTCTACTGCCTATCTATTTATCTGCGTATTTGATGTTCATATGTTCTGGTACGTATGTATGTTTTCTAAAATTATGACATACCATTGCAGAGGTTTGCAAAACCAGGAAAGAATTTCATTTACATTCAATATCTGCTGGGAATATTATAGATCACAGATTTCCATGTGTAGAAAAAGCACCCAACTTTATTTATCTCATCACAGCTTTGACTAAGATAAATGCGTGCAATCACTGTATGCCTTATTTTCAAGCCTTAGGCACAAAACTCCCTCTCTTTGATTCTTTATAGACACAAAGTGTTACAAGGACTAAGCTTGCTTTGTGATAATGTCTTTTGACAACTCTGAAGATGTCAGAAAGTCGGCAGCTTTTACTGAAAGGACAGTTAGCAAGAAATTTGACCTACTGGTATTTGCAGGTTTCTGCTATTTAATTTGTAAGCTTGCAGCTAAAACTCTGAACTGTGAGTTTTCAAATTTTTTGCAAATGTGTATGAACAAAGGTGTTTATATCACAATTCTCATGTTCATTGAATGGTTGAATTATGCAAGTATTTAGTAACTAAATACTTAAAATACGGAGAGTCTTAAGAAAAAGTCTATTTATTTCTACCAGAATGCTCAAGTAACCATTTATTATAGACATACCTTAAGTTTATATATAGGTTTAATTATTTTCATAAAGTAATAATTCACCATTTAAAAGAATAGTATAAAATACTCAAAATAACAATACAGCTTAAACATATCTGTCATTCCTGCTTTAATTTTCTGGTCCAAACAAACCTGATGGAATATAATAACTGAATAAGCCCATGATGTCCTACTTTAACATATAAAGACCTCATTGCTAAGGCTGAGGTTAATCTATGATGCTGAGATTTCTGTGTAAGAAATCATACAAAACAATTTTGTTTTGAAAGTGTACAAGTGACAAGGGCTTCTTCTGTTAGCTGTAGATAATGATATAGAGAGAGGCATATTTTCAGATCTATAAAGGACAAAAGAGTAGCCAAAATTGCCTTGCTATGGCTGCATATATAATAATGAAGGATATGCAGGGGGGGAGGTGAAGAACCAAACAAAAAATAAAAACTAAATGTCCTAATAACTTTGAAATAATCTCATGACCATTTAATTTGTGGGTTAGCAAGACTGTGATTTATGTAAGGTACACAATCAGGTCAACATTTCAGGATACTCATCTGAGTAATTCATTCAATTATCCTCTTACCTCTATGCATGCAAGTAAGCTTTCAGTCAATAATGAGTCAGTGGTACAGGGTGACAAATACAGGTTGAGGACTCTATCTGGTAGATCTTTGGTCCTTACATCTTCTGGGTTTTATAATTTTATGGCTGTACACTGTCTTGGCCTTCAAAGCTTGAAAGACTCAACCCCTGTAAGTCTTGAACTCATGTGTATGTGAAACCCGGTGTAAGTTGAATGTTTCAAATAAGTAAGCAGAGAATGGTGAACACACATCTGATATAGAGGAAGCTATTGTGTCCTTTATTATGTCTAGTTTCCAATCTGGGAAACTGTTAGTGTGTGGAAAATAATTTAGGTCACTAATACCTAAAAGGAATGCTGTCATGTCATGCATGTACCCAAACTGGAACTACCATCAAGATGTGATAGAAGAGAGAGTGTTTTGGCTGCAAGTTGTGAACAAGTATATTTGAATGGTTGGGTTTTTTTGCTGATTCTTTGGAAATTAATTTTCCAGATCTGTAGAGATATGCACTGGCACACAAAAAAATTCCCATGAGCAATTATCTCCAGATAATTCTATCTTTTTTTAAATCCACTTGTATATCCTCTTGCACAACACTTTTATCCTCACGTGGAAACATGCAGTTGAGGGCATGTGGCTTTTTATTAGAAAAATTAACAATAGCCCACTCTTTTACATCAATTGTTTTCATTCAGTAAAGATCTTTATATGACTCTAATTTCAAGCACAAAAGAGTAGTTAAGGATGGAAAAGTCCAGTGTAAAGGAAAAAGACCAAAATGAAAAGTGTAAGGCTCTATCTTTATTCTGATATAGCTCTCTCTTTTAATACTTCTGTTGTCTTATAATTTATTTTAACTTTGGTTTTTAAGCTTGATCCACTTTTTTTGTGGCAGAGTTGTTATACTGTAAAGAAAATAAAAATTACAGGGGAAACACAGATCTGTTTTACAGACAAAGAAAAAAAAAGCAGCAGGAGAAGTGGGAACAAAGAAAAACCGAACGCCTTGGCAAAACATCCCACTCTTTATACATGACTGTCCTTTAGAGATGGGAGTCACACAAAGTAAGTGTTGGTCGTATCACTAGCTTCTCTGGAAGTTGCTGAGATACAGCTGGGTAAAAGATGCTTTAAGAGTCTACCTATGTAAAAGATTTTTTTCTCTTGCTTTAGAAAAGATTATCCAGTACATTTCTGTTCTTTTTACCTGCACAGATGGAGAAAATTGGATGAATCCTCAGTTAAGTATGAATCTTAGTGTTTTTATTCATTCTTATAACTTTTTCTTTGTAAAGTGCTGTTTCAATCTTGTCCCTTGCTAATTTACCAGGACAGAAAGGCATTTAACAACATCGAGAAAGTACCCAGACACACAAAAAAACCCAACTCTTGTGCTTTTCCTGTCAAAACAGAGAACTAAACCTATCAGTGCTCACCACTGGACAGGAAATTAGTAAGACAACTGGTTGTTACGAAGCCAGAGCTGAAAATTCATGTAAGTGTTAATAGTAGCCTTACAGAATATTTTGTGCCAGCCATCTGCATCAAGATGCAGCATGTAACCCTATGGAACTTCTCAGATACAGGCTTTTAGTAATTAGTCACTTCATTTCCAGCTTAGAGCCAGCATTTTGGCTGGCAAAATATATTTTCTGAAGTAAGCCTTCTTACTTTAAATAATGTTTCATTTTGCCTTTTTTTCAAAGATTTTTTTTATATAAATGGTATGCATTTGCTCTAAGTTGCTGATAAAGTCCTTAAACAGGTTATAATAGTCCTTATAGTCTTTCATGTCACCTGCAAAGATTTAACATATGAGCTACTGCTTCAAGCTTCTTCTTAACAAGTTTTCTTATTTTATGAGAAAACTCTCTTTTTTAAATTATGCAAGTTTTTTCAGGTAGAAAAAATCAGACCTAAAACAGGGAAGCTGGCAGCTCAGCTGGGTGTAAGTACCTGAGAGGAATGATGAATGATGGACAGGAGGAAGGGAACAGAGAGGTCTCGGTGTGTAAGCTTGGGTGGGCCCTCTGGGGCAGGGTTGGCCTTCCTGGTGAGGAATAGGAGGCCAAGGAACTTGCTTTTCAAACTAGGTCTGCGAAGCAGGACCCTCATGGGGAATTTGGCAAACATTAAAAGAACTGCCATCCCTTCCTGCACAGCCTGTGTAAATCAACCGTGTTTTCCACTCCCTGGAATACAGCAGACCAAATCCTGATCTTAATGTTTCAAATCAATCTTTCTAGATTTATGCTACAAATACACTTAGGGATGCAAAGAAAGCTTCATTTAATTTCGCTTTCAAACTCAAGTTGTAGGCACATTTCTGCACATGAAAACACAATTTTGTCAATATATGCTAAATTTAGCATAATTCTTATTATGCTGACTTATCTACTGCAGAGGAGGGATTCAGTCTTGCTTTCTACACTGGAATATAAATTTAATCAGCTGCCTAAGACACTTTTATTCAAGGATGTTAGAAAGTGGTTTTGGTTTTGCTCATGGACAAAATGGCAGATAGGACAAAAAGTAATGTATTAAATAACAGTTGAATTTGAAGATCTTTATCATAGACTGTTGATCTTTTACATTCTTATGCTCCTCTGACAATAACTCATTAAGGAGACTGTTCAGAGTAAAAAATGAATACATTTCAGTTAATTCAATTAATACATTCATATTTATCTTCATTAGCATGAAAGCATTCCTATTGAAAAGAGCAGTGACCTTTGGTATATTATTGGAGCTTCTTCCAGGGATGCATTAAGTAACCTTGCTAACTTCTGTAATGTTCCTCTAAGGACAGAATTAAATGGAAGGGAGCGCTGCAAGTGGGGCTGCATTGTTTCTAATGCAAGTGTTACAATGAATCCAAAAAGGAGACAAATACAAGGAAATCTGCCTCAGTCTTTCAGTAGCAACCGGTAAACATTATTTTCGTATATTAGTATGACTTGCTTAGCTAAATCCTGACATTATTTAAATATGCTGGACTTGTACAGAAAGGTAATGCACTTGTCTTCTTTTTGGAGGAAAAGCAGCTTTATAGGCTAAAATATAAAGTTAATTCTGACTGATGAAAATATTATTCAGAATATTAATGTATGATAAACAATACTAAACAACTGTGATTGAGAAGAAGACTTACAACACTGACCTTCCTAGGAAAATCTGGCTGGCTGATGATGTTTGTTTGGTTTTAGCATAGTTATTGCCAGCTGGTATTTATCACATCTATTATGCATCTTTGGGGAAAAAATCATCAGCAAGAAAAAGCGACAGCCCCCAGTTTAAGTGTCACTGCTCTCAGCAGCTTGATCTAACATCATATACCTGTGCATTATAGGAGCACTGGTACAGAGTTAAGCTGGATGAGGATTTAGTTCACTGCTTTCTACGCTGGCTTTCATATTGTCCTGCATATGTGCTCATTCAGACTTCAGGATGCCTATAAAATTCACGCCGTCTTGCAAGAGGCATAATGGATGAAATGTGGATTTTTTTCTTCTTGAGGTCATCAGTGGAAGGTTGGATGGGACAGGTGAAAGCTGCACTGATCTTATCTACAGTGCAGGTAAAGACACCTAGAGCACCAGGAATGCTTGGGTTTTTCTTTTCCCTCAGTCCCAACGGGGTCACTTGGAAGCAGCCACAGAAATGCTCCAGTAAGAAAGTTCCAACAGATGGCTGGTGTAGCTCTGATCCTGCCCTCAGGGTCATTCTGCAGCGCAACACAGACAACATTTGTAATCTGTATTTCTCACTATGACAGCATTGGAAATGGAGAGATTGGTTGCTTGAAGGGTTTTACTTTGAATGTGGCTAATTAATCTCCAACATTGGTTCAGGATTTTCTGGTCCACATAGTTATCATTGGTCTATTCCCTGACACATATGAATTCAAATTGCTGCATCTTGCCAATGTATTTTGGAGGATTTGAGCATACAGATTTGGAGACTAGAGAGAATTTTGGTTATGCTTCAAGAAGGAAGAAAGATAGGCTGGCATATTTCCAGAAAATTTGCAGTGGTGGATTTATGGTTTTGCTAAAATTGTGTCAAAGCCCCAAAAGGTTTGCATCAGTGTCAATATGCAGATAAAAATGGCTTTTGTACAGTTTTTATTACCTTCAAATAGTTGGAGGCTTCTTTTGAAATTAAATGTATTGAAAACTGCAATATTTTAAGATGAATTTGCATATGCAGGTTGCTGACTGAAAGTTCCATTTTATAGAAGTGTTCCATAGAAACTGTGGTTAAGGGGGGGATAAAGAAGAGCACTTTGAGTTTATTACTGATCTTTAATTAACCTGTCAAAATCAAGAGGTATGCCTCTTGATTGTACTGTAGTCTACTGAAACTGATACAGTAACTAAAACCATCAGGGGTAGAGGAAAAGGAGCAAAGTTTATCTGCCCTGAAGATAACCTGCTATAACTGTAAGTTCTGGTGACCATGCTTATTATCTGGTGACTGTACTGTTATTATTCACAGAGGTGATGTTTTGAAACCTGCTTGCCAGACATTCCGATTTGACTTGAATAGTGAAGACTACGGGATCATCAGTTATCTGGATTAAAGCGCAGTGGGCCTGAAAACGTCCCATTATGCTCAAACTCAAATCAACGGCAACACAGCTTTCATTCAGCAGAATGTTGGGTTCCTAGTTCTTGACAGGAACCCAGCTCCTTCAACAATATTTAACATTTTGGAAGGGATCAGGATTAATTTTGCACAGGCCTGGTTCTGGACCAAGGTAAGAGATTTGCTTTGAGAATGGGCTACCTTAGAAAGCTAGAATACAGTCTTTGCAAAATCAGCATAAACTTGTGTTTCGGTATATCATGCATATATATTTCAGGAAGGGTGTAGTATCCTGTTTGGTGCATAATCAAGCTAGTTAATAAGCACAGAAATGTGAGTATTTTTAATTATTATGGAAAAAAGGTTGTAAATCATTTATTGAAGAATGTTCTTGAGAGTGAGAGAAAAGATACAGATGATTTCTATGACAAGAATAGTCTTCAAATCTACAAATTATTGCTTATGAATTTTAAGAACAGGCATTTTTGACAAAGCGAGTAAGAGCTGTTTTTCCACACATAGCATATAAAACTCACTTGAGCATCTTTTGAAATTTATGAACACTAGGGCAAAATTGTAAAGATTACATATCACTGATAGTAATTTTTTACATCATTGTTCATTTTTATGTTACTTCTTAGTTACAAGTGCCCCTAATTACTCATATAATAAAATCTAGTTTACTTGCTTGTAAGCGTATCCTGTTAGATATTAAGAGAATAATTTTGAAATTATTACCGCTCTTTGTATGCTGAGCTACTCGGAACAGTGTATCAATTTTCACATAAATCCATGTTTTGAACATTAAAATTTTTCTGATCTGTAAGATTAGAACTAGATAAAACTAAATAAAACTAAATAAAATATTTACAACACTTAGCAAGGAAAGTAATAAACCCCAGCATTTGAATATCTAGAGTTACTCCACAAAGAATTTCTTAAAGTCAAAGTTTGTGATGAAGTGATGTGGTGTCTCTGAAGTAGGAAACATGAAGGGCAAGAAAAAGAATTCACTCTAAGTTTTCATCCAGTTAGAGTAAACAGTGCTTAAAGCCTCAGTCCAGCAGGTACATACTTAGCTTTGAGTATTCAAGGAATCTCTTTGAGATCGGCTTTCACCTGATGAAAGTCTTGCCACACTCTTTACCAGTCAAATGCACAAATGTACTTCTACTAGAAATTTTGCTATCTAGTTTTTCAAGCCTACTATAACTTTCAGAGAATTTTAGAATGGAAATCAGTCAGAGAAATAAAAAAGAATTCATTCTTTTAGTAACAAGGAGCCCTCTTCCCAGCTGATCTAGTTTAACAGAAGAGATCCCATTTACCAACTTTTTACAGAAGGATAAAAGGTTTTTGATGTTGTTTTAATTAAGGGTATTATTTCCCCACAGTTAAGTTATCCATGGCTTTCTCTAACATCATTCAGGTATGGCATTAATCTTAGTTTAAAGGTGGTGTTTGTTTTTTTCTTGCCAAGCTTATCAGAACCATTCGAATTATTTGAGACTGAATCCAAAGAGCACAATAAAGCTACTTGGAATAATTACATCTTAATCTTTTGGAATCTAAAATCTGTGGGCATTTGAAACTTAATATTCAAACTCAACTTTGAAGAAAATCCAGTAATTCTAATGTTTATGTCAGTCCAGTTTGTCTTTAAAACTCCCTCGCTTCTTTTAAAGTACTTTAGGAAGTGTATCTGTGTAAGGTTTCTGCTTATAAGATTTTAAAACTGTAACTATAGTGCATATGCAATAGTAACTGAGGATAACCTTTCATTCACTGAAACCACTCACTCTTTGAAAGATCTCCTATAAGCAATAAACTCCATGCCTATGGAAAGCTCTATCTTCCCATACACTGTGCAGCTGACTTCTGCACTGTTTGCCACAGAAGCTTTTTGATGCCACACTACACTTCTTTACTTAACCACTAGCTAGAGAGGATCTTGGAAAATTATGTGGGGAAAAAGGTTGTATGGTAGCTTCACATATTTATATTATAAATCATATCATAAAGACATCTTACATCTCTAACACTTCGTTTAATTCAGGGCAAAATCATTTGCCTTTCAGAAGCTTTTTTCTGAGCCAGAGCTTCTGCTGCAGCACAAATGTGTCCATCATAGAAGCAAGTAGGTCTCAATTTGGCATTCGCCCAAAACAGACAGCAAGGCCAAGTAGATATTGAGAAGTAAGGGACTGATTCTACTCCATGTAGCTGTCATACAGTGTGTACTCTGGAGAGATGTCAAATTTGCCAGAGCAGGAATTGTAATAAAAATAGTCTCGGATCATCTCCTGCAGAAACAGTGGAAAAAGCCTTGATTCTGAAAGATAAATCTCTATAATACCCTAGTGTTACGGCAGACCTTCAGGGCCACATGTAACCCATATATGTACGAGGGAAGAGTACTGACTTGAGCTTGCCTAGGTGGAAGGCCACTTTAGTAAACCATTAATTTATATTATTGCTCATAACTACACTATGTAAATACAGAGGTAAATACAGATTTCCAGTTTACGTTATATCCTACTTGACATGCACGGGAATATGATACTTATACTCTAAAATAAAATTCTTGTAGCAAAACAACTGTGGCACAATCCTTACTCTATTTTCGAGCAATCTGGAACATTTAAGTCTAGTAAAAGATATACTTCATATTTGGGGAAAGAATATACAGTTTGTTGTCATCTGGTAGATATGCAATGAATGAAAACTACTGGAAGATCTATACACAGCTGTTTTTAATTAAAAGAGTATTTTAATTTTCATGCAAGAAATTAATATTTATTTGATAACAATACATAATTCAGCTGCTCAACTCTCATCTAACATCACTCAGGGATAAAGGTGTCTGATTCAGAAATAGTGCCCTACCACTCCAACTCAATTTTCATCACAAAACAGCTCTTTCAGAATTGTTAGTGAGCCTTACAGGATTATCATGCACTTCTCGTTGTGTTTGCTTTGTAAATTAGCTTCCATTTCTTTTTGTTTTCAACACGAAGAATGAAGCAAACTATACTACTGCCTATTTTTGATCATAGTCCTCAATTACTTTAGTTAGTCCACAAATATTTAGTTAAATTGGGTATTTCTTCTTCCTTGGTTGTAAATATTTTGGTGTCATTCAAAGAGCTACACAGTAGCTAAAAGAGTCCAAATTATCATGCAGGTGCATCCCGTCAGTGCTGGAAAAAGAAAAATCCATTTCAATGGGAATACATCATGGCATTTACTTCCATGCTAAACTTCCCCTTGGAGAAAGAAAAATCTAATTCCAAATTGCTGCTGAGAGAACTTGCTTAATCTTGTCAGATCAAGTATTTAGGAAAAAAAAATCAATTAACTTCTACTAAAAATAATATTAAGATGCTTATTTTCAACTACTTCTCTTATGAAAATATGATGGCTGGAAAAGAGTTTTTTAAAAAATAAGTATAATGCCATCAATGGGCTACGAATACCTTCAGTTATGAGCTGAATTAAATTTATTTTTTTTTAATAATAAGGTTTACAGCTGATTATACATTTGTACCTGTGTATAAATACAAATTCACTTCTATGCATGTATCTTAGAATTTCTATAGTGTGCTATGTGGCATACTTATGTCTTTGTCAGTATCAGGGAGGAGATCCATGCTAAAGAAATGAATGTAATGCCAAACACCAAGCAATTTTAAAATCCATTTATAAAAAATTACTTTAAATATTTTATGCAATGTGCTGTTGAAAACATGTTCTTCTGTCACGCCGTTTTTATAAAAATAAAAGAGAGAGGGGAAAGCCATATGCAAAAAAGCAGTGTGTTTACTCAGGAGAGATGATTATTTCTGCAGCTCCAATTATTTCCATATTTGAGAAACTAAGTATGAAAAATGGAATGGATTTGACATGGCTGAAGAGAATAATATTAACCTCTGTTTGAATTCCTGCAGCTTCTGCATTTTATTCCTCCTCAGTGAGGATAGTGGTGAAGCTGACTTCACCAGATACTAGTCCTGGACTAGAGGATCCAAACTTAGACAAACATCATTTCTTCCTAGAGAAGGAACAAATAAACTATCATCAGCATTGTTTTTGACACAGAGCTGATACAGAATACCACTGAGAAACCCCTTTTACTGACACCTAGCACTTCAAAGAATCAGTAGTTCTAATAGTGCAAAGCTAATTTAGAGTATGGATGATATGGTTATTTTTTTGTTTGGCAGGATACCAGAGTAGCTAGTGAGGCTGAACTTCTTTCAAAGACAGTTTCATATCTTCCATTCAAGCTGTATCACCTAGAGAAAACTATTTTTACAATGCTGTTAGAAGTTCTTTCTGATATCAGTTTCATGTTATGATCGCAAGACAAGTGTATAGAAGAACAGATCTAGGAGACTAATTACATAATACTAATTTAATCAAGATTTGACATCTTAACAAGTGAGAAATCCCTATAATAATTTTACATTACTTGTTCACCAAGTGTTACTATCTCACTATTATATAATGGAGCAAAGATTTCTCTCTTTTCCTGGATCCTTTCATTCTCTTTGAGATATTTGCTGTACTTCCCAAACATTTCAGGTATGAACAGTGCCCCTGTACTGCAGAATGCCACTCATCCCTCTTCAGTCTTGCACACATATATTAAAAAAAACCCCATAGTGGTAATGAACGAATCTTCCATAATTTTCTTCTAAAATATTTATTTCATTATTATTTTCTTTGTAAGCTATTTTTCTCCTCTGCAACATTTATCCTGTAGTGCCACTGTCTTCACTTGAAAACTAACATATTTTACAGAAATACTACAAAATTAAACTTAAAATTCATGGACCTGCTTTAAAGAAATGTATCCAAAATTATATTCCAAATCACTTGAAAAATTATACTTGTAATGTTTTCTGGTAAAATGACTGCTAAAAAGCAGGATTACATATCAATCATAGAAATAATTGATATATGTCTATGTTAATCCATTTTAGCACAACTTATGCTTCCATAGTTCTTTTTTAAGGCAATAAATGTGTCTAAGAATGAAAGCAATTTCATGCATTATTATATGCCAAACTCATTTCATGGATTTTACTTCCCCATGCCACTTGCAAGGAAAAGCCAGGGTTTCACAGGGAAGGCCAGGCGGGGGTCAGAGCAAACCCCTTTTTGGCTGATGACAATTCCACTAATAGCTCTTACAATAGCTCTTGGAATAACTCTTGTGGAATCTTTACATTAGGCATGAAGGCAATAGACCATGTCAGCTAAAAATCCCTTTATTAAACCAAAAGACAATTTACTTCAGGTATGTTTCTGCTAAGTAGTTATGATACAAAGTAATCATACCCAGACAGGTTTGTAATTCTATGCATTCCTAGAATAATTCACGTTAGGAGGGACCTCAGGGGGTCTCTAGTCCAACCTCCCACCCCAAACAGGCTCAGCTGTGAGGCCAGGCTTTGCCTGGTCAGGGCTGGAAAACCTCCAATGAGGGAGGCAGCACAACCTCTCCAGGCAGTCTGCTGCTACACTGCCTGACTGTCTTCATGGAGAAGGCTTTTCCTTATATCCAGTTTGAACCTCTCTTGTTTCAGTTTAGGCCACTGTCATAAATCCTTCTGCCATGCACCACTACAAGGCTCCGTCTTCGTGATGACCTCCTCGTAGGTATTGGCACGTTGCTGTTAGATTCCCCTAAGCCTTCTCTTCTCCAGGCTAAACATACTCCAACAATGCATTTGCAAATCCATTTTGACTAGCTTCAAAAGAAAGCATTGGCAACAAGCACTAGCTTGCATTATTTATGGCTTTTGTTTTGGTTTTATTAAAGGGTTATCTGACATGTCCCTCCTTCTGGTTCCTTGCTTTTGTCAGGGCCAGCTGAACCCCACTTTTGGCAAGTAGCTATTACGTGAACCAGCAGTATAGATGGTATTTATCCAGCAGCCTTTAACACATCTCATACTACCTGACTCATCCTCCTAAGTCATAAACATTCCCTTTTCCTAGCAAAGGACAATATCCGAAACAAAAGATTATAGTCTTAATAATTGAACAAAACACAGCTATTTAAGGATATTGATACTTTTCCATGCCTTTCCTTCTCTTAATTTAAGAACTAAGGCAATTATATTGCCAGGGTTACAGGAACAAGAGAAGGAAGAGAACAAAGAGTAAAAAATGGATTTCTTTCAATTAAATCAAGTTTTATGGAAAGCTTCTTTCCTTTAAGCCCATCTGTGTGGGAGGTGGAAAGATGATGGGAAGAGTTCTTTCTCAGACAGATTTCTTTCTGTATGTAAAACACAAAATAATTTTATATAACAAAAAGAAGTGCTTCCCTCCCAGATGTGCAGGATGATACCAAAGTGAAGCTGACCAGGACAGCAGAAACACTTTCATATAAAATCATCATATAATATGAAAGATACCTCTTTCTGTAGAGATCTTGCTTCATACTGTTGCCCTTTATACTGTTTGCTAGACAGCCCAGAATCTACAAGATTAAACGAGGCCTTTAAATTAAGGTTTCCAACATGCAACTTTTCTCATCATAAAAATACTGTTTTAAACAATCCTTCCCAACAGAGGCACCAGGAAAGTCACTTGCTGTGCTCTCTCGTGGCAACAGAAGAGTGCAGGACAGAACTAAAAGAGGGCTCCTCTCTACAACCTCATCTGTGTGCAGCCATGAAGCAAGTCAGCTATGCTCAGGGTTATACCAAGAACATGTCTCAGCTGCTCACAAGGCTGGGAGAATAGTAATGTTACCATTACAGATAGAATCTCAAGCAAAAAATACTTTTCAGGTTGCCCCAAATGATATCAGAAATGGTGTTTTTCTAACATATTAAATAGTGTATTGATATACTTACAAAAATGGTTAGAGCTTGACATAAGCTTTCTCCATTCTTTTTGTAAGCTTTTGGCAGAGGAAATTCACAATAGAAATATTGACACAAAGTAGCTGGGTTCTCTGATAACATTGGCTGAGGCACCATGTCAGCCTCACGTTCCTAATTCCCATAGAAGCAAGAATTTATTCATTTAGGGATGTGAAGGAATTATTGTTTACCAATGAACTGTCCACTGCAAACACTTGTAGTGATAATTACTCAATTTTTTTCAAGGTAATATTACAAAATTTTTAAAAGTAACTGTGTTATTTGGCTGCCTCTTCCTGCAGTAAAACTTCCTATTTACCACTTTCAAATTTCAGTCTTTCTTTGACTTGTCAGAGAATTTTTAATGCTGCTCTGTGGTGAATATATAGGATGAAACTAGGTCACTTCAGTAACCTGGGGCTGTCTTTGCTCTGTCTCAGGGAACATTGTTGGGCCATGGTGAATGAATTATTTCCTTCCTTGACTGACAATAGAAGGAATTATTTTCGGAAATTTTATGCCCATTTTAGACTGGTTATATATTAATATGTAGTCCACTAAGGCTTTGGAGACAGGAGCAGAATACAGTTGGCATTTCACGGTAAAGGCTACCTGGGAGAGTCCCAGAAAGATCAGTCTTTGCTCTAGTTCTGTTCCGTGTCTACTTTTGTGTCATTCTTATGCGAATGAGTAGACAGATATGGAGGTAACCCGTGGGTCCATCTACCTTAACAAGGAACAGCTCTATGACTGCCATCAAGAGGACAAAAGGAAGCACAGTAAGTTTTTAGCCAGAATGAGCTCTTTGCGTATGACACCCATGCACAACATTTTATATTCTCTGTAGGAGTGTGTTGGGTTTGCGTGGCAGGGTTTTGGTAGCGGGGGGGCTACAGGGGTGGCTTCTGTGAGAAGCTGCTAGAAGCTCCCCCTGTGTCTGATAGAGCCAATGCCAGCCGGCTCTAAGACGGGCCCGCCGCTGGCCAAGGCCAAGCCAATCAGCGCCTCTGTGATAACATATTTAAGAAGAAGAAAAACACTTAGAGGGAGAGAGCTTTTGCAGCCGGAGAGAGGAGTGAGAAGATGTAAGAAACTCTGCAGACACCAAGGTCAGTGCAGATGGAGGGGGAGGAGGAGCTCCAGGCGCCGGAGCAGAGATCCCCCTGCAGCCCGTGGTGAAGGCCATGGTGAAGCAGGCTGTCCCCCTGCAGCCCATGGAGGAAGGATGAGGGGGTGTAGCGATTCCACCTGCAGCCCGTGGAGGACCCCACGCCGGAGCAGGTGGAGGCACCTGAAGGAGGCTGCGGCCCGTGGGAAGCCCACGCTGGAGCAAGTTCCTGGCCGGACCGGTGGACCCGTGAAGAGGGGAGCCCACGCCAGGGCAGGTTTGCTGGCAGGACTTGTGACCCCGTGGGGGACCCCACGCTGGAGCAGTTTGCTCCTGAAGGTCTGCACCCCGTGAGAGGGACTCCATGCTGGAGCAGGGGAACGATGAGAGGAGTCCTCCCCCTGAGGATGAAGAAGCGGCAGAAACACCATGAGATGAACTGACCGTAACCCCCACTCCCCGTCCCCCTGTGCCGCTGAGGGGGGGAAGGTTGAAGCCGGGAGTGAAGTTGAGCCCGGGAAGATGGGAGGGGTGGGGGGAAGTGTTTTAAGAGTTGATTTTATTTTCTCATTCCTCTACTCTGTTTTTGCCTAGTAATAAATTAGATGAATTCCCTCTCTAAGTTTGGTCTGTTTTGCTCGTGACAACAATTAGTGAGTGATCTCTCCCTGTCCTTATCTCGACCCACAAGCATTTCGTTATGCCTTTTCTCCCCTGTTTAGTGAATGAGGGGAGTGAGAGAGCGGCTCTGGTGGGCACCTGGCCCCAGTCAGGCTCAACCCACCACAGTCTTTTTGGCGCCCAACGTGGGGCATGAGAAAATCGAGATAAGGACAGTAATTGGAGGAGGTAACGGGCAAAACATTGACTGAACTTAGCTTGAGAGCAAAATATTGGTGAAGGGACGAGAGGTGGATTCTGTGTGTATTGTCTACTCTTGTTTAGTGTTGTGATAGTGTTGCTTTGATTCTGGTGGGGGGAATTCTTTTTTCTTTTTCCTTGTAGATGTGATTTGTGTGTGTGTAGTTTTTCTGTTGAATGTATGTTTTAATAATTCTTAAATATGTGATTCACAGAGGCGAGGGGTGGAATGTGTTGGGTTTGCGTGGCAGGGTTTTGGTAGCGGGGGGGCTACAGGGGTGGCTTCTGTGAGAAGCTGCTAGAAGCTCCCCCTGTGTCTGACAGAGCCAATGCCAGCCGGCTCTAAGACGGGCCCGCCGCTGGCCAAGGCCAAGCCAATCAGCGCCTCTGTGATAACATATTTAAGAAGAAGAAAAACACTTAGAGGGAGAGAGCTTTTGCAGCCGGAGAGAGGAGTGAGAAGATGTAAGAAACTCTGCAGACACCAAGGTCAGTGCAGATGGAGGGGGAGGAGGAGCTCCAGGCGCCGGAGCAGAGATCCCCCTGCAGCCCGTGGTGAAGGCCATGGTGAAGCAGGCTGTCCCCCTGCAGCCCATGGAGGAAGGATGAGGGGGTGTAGCGATTCCACCTGCAGCCCGTGGAGGACCCCACGCCGGAGCAGGTGGAGGCACCTGAAGGAGGCTGCGGCCCGTGGGAAGCCCACGCTGGAGCAAGTTCCTGGCCGGACCGGTGGACCCGTGAAGAGGGGAGCCCACGCCAGGGCAGGTTTGCTGGCAGGACTTGTGACCCCGTGGGGGACCCCACGCTGGAGCAGTTTGCTCCTGAAGGTCTGCACCCCGTGAGAGGGACTCCATGCTGGAGCAGGGGAACGATGAGAGGAGTCCTCCCCCTGAGGATGAAGAAGCGGCAGAAACACCATGAGATGAACTGACCGTAACCCCCACTCCCCGTCCCCCTGTGCCGCTGAGGGGGGGAAGGTTGAAGCCGGGAGTGAAGTTGAGCCCGGGAAGATGGGAGGGGTGGGGGGAAGTGTTTTAAGAGTTGATTTTATTTTCTCATTCCTCTACTCTGTTTTTGCCTAGTAATAAATTAGATGAATTCCCTCTCTAAGTTTGGTCTGTTTTGCTCGTGACAACAATTAGTGAGTGATCTCTCCCTGTCCTTATCTCGACCCACAAGCATTTCGTTATGCCTTTTCTCCCCTGTTTAGTGAATGAGGGGAGTGAGAGAGCGGCTCTGGTGGGCACCTGGCCCCAGTCAGGCTCAACCCACCACAAGGAGAAATGATGGCATCCTGGGTTACAAAACTGACTTTGTCTAGAAAACAATTTTATTATGTCCCCATAGGACTGCAGTGTTGCATTGTACCTGAAGCCAGCAATTTAGGAAACAACCTAATCTGAAATGCGTATCTGTGGCAGTGACTACTATGAGCAAAAGTAACCTTTCTCTGTTCCTGACACTGGCTTCCCTTATGAAGCCACACATTAGGGTTTGAGTCCTTATTTTCAAGGTGATAATATTCATAAGATGTTTGTGAATATGAAAGTTCTCAACCAGACTTAAAATAAAACTTTTAAGAGAAATTTCCTAGCACCTCGGCAAAACGGTAGTGCTCTCTCCTGCATATATTCCTTATAGGCTGACCCAGGATGATGGAAAAGCTTCTGCACAGGAGTTACATTGCTAACAAACTTCGCCAGCCCACATGCTAGGGCTTCACTTCACATCACCTGCAGTGAAATGAAAAACTACCTCCCAAAGGACCTCTCTGGAGATGCCACACTGAACTTTGTGAGGTTTGATTACACAGGGGATTTGATTACACATAAAATCCTACTCACGTTAACGGTTTTGTTGCACAAAACACAACTCCGAGACCATTTTAAATAAGCCCTTTCTTGTAAGCGTTCAAGTTCTCGGTGGTGTTTGCTCCCTGTACGTCCTTTTCTAATGCAGCCCTTTCCAAGAAAGGGTTCAGACAGGAGTGTCCGTCTGTCCAAAGCCAGGGACGCAAGGGGAGCAGGGCAGGCCCTCCGGCCTGCCGCCCCAGGCGGGCGCCACGCTCCCACTCGGCCCGCTGCCGAGCTCCGGGCTCTCCCAGCACAACCGCGAGGCAGAAACGCAGTCACCCCTTGCCCGCCGCGGCGCAGGCGAGCCCGGCCACGGGGCCAGGCCTACCCAAGGCCGCAGCGTCCCCGGGCTCTCCATCTGCCCGCCGGTCCGGGACTGTTGCTATGGTCGCCCCCCGTTGCTAGGCTCCCCTTGTGCCCCTTCCGTGCCGCCTCAAGTGTGCGCATGCGCCTTGACGCACGCAGCAGGTTGATTGCCCGGTGGGCCCGCGCGGCGTTCGTGTGGGGCTGTTGGGGAGTCGTCGGTGGGCCCGGCCCGGCCCTCCCCGGCCCTCCCCTCGGTGTTACCCGCCTCCCGGGAGGGCGCCTGCTTCGCCAAGTGCTGCTAAAACTTGAGCTGTTTCTCAAGCAGTTTGACAGCTTCCCGTTAATCCTTTCTGAGTGACTCTGAGGATGGTGGGTTCTTCAGTTGGTCTGTGTGGAAAAGCATGCGGCTCTGCTGGCGGCTGGTTCCTGTACGCCCACGGCCCTTGGGGGGCTGCAGGAGCATGCAGAGGTTCTCGGAATACTTCAGTATATCCGTACTTATCACTAATTGGTTTTCAGGAGGATTTTTGTCTGATTTTTCATGACCGGAGTTCAGATGCTGTACCTAAGCACCAGAACAAAGCGTGAGCATCCTACAAATGCCTGTTATGACACGGATAATGCTTTTCAAACTTGATGGCTGGAAAGGCTGAAATGAAGCCCCTGCGTAGTCGTGGCTTGCTTGTTCACACTGTGGTTATTGCCAGGCCTTTCCAGCACATATTATTTCTAAAATAGTTTCATGTCAGGCCTGGTAACCACCAGGTCCATCTGAAATCTAAAAGAAGTGGCCAAATAGAAAAAAAAAAAAAAGAAATTTTTATGAATTCAGGACTGCATCTCTCCCCGGTCTGAGGCAGCCCACACAGTTTTAGCACAAACAATTGGAGGCTTCCCAAATTTGCTCTTTGCTTGCTCATTGCTGTACCATACTACAAATTAGTTTGTTCAGTCATGGCTAAAGCCATCCACCCACTTACAGCTATTCTTACAGAAAATAACGTCCTTTCCCACTGACGCATATAATTTGTGTCCTCTGATAATTGCACATCTGATATGAAGAGAGAAGATAATAATGGATAAGGGCTTCAACTTGATTTCTGACATACTACTAGAAAAAAGAGGCAATGGCTTAAGTCAATGTGTATATATTTTGCCTCAACGATAAGTAAACAAATGAGAAGCTTCAGATGCACTAGTCAGTAACGTGCCAGTAATTTTTTGAATTTGTGAATGGCTGAAATGCCATCAAGTGGACAGATATACTATCATAAGTATAATGATTTTGACTGTAACTAACTTGCAACTTTTTAAAACCAAAAGTTAAAAAGCACGTCAGACTGTATAGATAAAGTTAAGGTGCTCAAATTGTAAAGTAAAATGTGGCATGAAATATTCTTAGTGAATGTATTTTCTTGTTAAAGAGAACATTCATTTCTATTTAGTAATGCTGAGACTTCAAAAATTACGTGTTACTTATGCTGTTTAACTGTTCATTCAAACTAATAAAGCACATAGTTTAAAAGAAAAAAGATTTTTTGGTCATGCATTTGGAGTTCAGATGCTTAGAGAAAGAATGGGCAAACATACAGTTATAAATCACAGGAGTTAGGAGGCTGGGAATAATTTTCTGACAACTTTGGGAAGTACCTAGCGACTTTTACAAAGTATATTGAAAATCTGAGGAGCTGAGACACAGAATTTCAAGGTGAAATTCTGTAATTATGGAATTTTATATTTATATGTCTACCTGTATCAATGTGAATTTCTTATGTGTTCTATATTCTGCAGAAAGAGTGGTCTCTGACATGGCTGAAGATAAAGTGTGCTGTGCCTCCCATCTCACCACACAACTGCCTGACCACCAGCTTGTGGCTGGTTTGGGGGCTGCTCCTGGGCAAACTCATCAGGTGTGCCTGACACTGTGCTCACTTGTCAGCTGTGGTGAGGTGACTTCAATTCCTGCAGGCAGCAGATAGCCATGCTGAGTTCATATATAGAAGCTCCTCCTCAGAGCTGCCTTTGGCAACAGGGGAAAAAAATTCCATTGGAAAATCCTTTGCATCAGTATGTGGAAGGAGGATGTATGTTTACATACAAAGATATCAAGAAAAGCACATCCTGTTGTCAGTACGTATAATCATGCACCCTTTGATTTATGCACATTCCATTAAGTAATATCATATACATCTTTTCTCATATCTGAGATAGAAAGTATAATGTCTTGTAATACTATGTGGGACTGTTTCCTACGCAGTGCTCGTGGAAGTCATATAGATGGAAAGTACAGAACATGTTAAAATTGTCTGTAGAGAAAGAAGAGCAATGAAAGTCTTCTGGCAAATATAGGTCATCTATTTGTGCAAATTAGTTTCACAGTTCACTGCCTAACCTCCTGCTTTTTTACCTAAGGAGGGTTGTGTAGCTAACACAAAATAAATATATGGTACATAGACTGTGCTAATGTTATTTAAATACATTCTTGAGGAATGAAATTGAGAGTAATGCAGCTAAGTAATAAGAAATGTACTGGACCATTAACACAATGAAATTAGTGTAAGTATTCAGGATTAAGCAGTCAGTATAAAATGCCTCAAGTATGTTTACAGTTATAGCAAATACATATTTGCGTTATTTGATAAATGTCATGTGGTCATATCTTTTAATGCTGCATTCTAATGTAGAAGCCCAAATGGATTTTTTGTTGCTGTTAAATTTTAGGAAATGGATGTTAAAAAATCTTCAAAAGATATTCTTTGCACCCAACAGTAAGGTACTATTAGATGTAGTTTTGTTATCAACTCTAGTCACAGAGTTCTTGCTGTGGAGGCCATTTAAATGTACTCATTTCATAGACATAATACAAAATTAGAGAGGTACCAAAAATTCCACAGCTCAGTGCTGAATTTGCAGTTTATTACGAAAAATAAAGCACATCCTCTTCAGAACTGGTGCTCTTCATCTTGAGTAAAAAGTTATTTTTCTCAGAATTTGCACACCAGATCAGAGAACAGATCCAACAAGCTCATCTTAGAAAAGATGGCTTTTTCAATGTTTGTGGTTTTTTTTTTGTCTGGTAAAACTTGCTATGCCAGCACCAGGGCAGGAACTGGGCGGTGGACAGAGCTGCTTCTTTTGGTAGCAGTGCCATTTTCTGCTGGCTTAAGGTGTTCATTTAACCAGTGCTTGGGTATGCAGCTCTATAGTGACTGAAGTCAGGCTAGGTTGGTGCTGTTATGGTCCCATGGCATTTCCTTCCTTCTCTCAGATGCACACTTTCATCTTTCTTTTCTTTGGCACAGCATTTTTATTTACCCCATTGTGAGCTAGTTTGGGTAGTGAAAGGGGCAGAGAACTGTACATTTTTCTTTCTGATGTAATTTTCTGTTAAGTGAGCCTTCCAAGCTGACTGAAGGTCAGTATGAACACTATGAGCAGCAGTATGAGAGAGCAATGCAAAGCTGTGGGCAGGATTGCAGCATCTGACTCATACTGGCTTAAGTTATCCCGGAAGTAAAACTGTTTTGTGGCAGTCAAAGCTCACCTAGGCTAAGATGCTGCAGTCCTGTCTTCTCTTTCCTGGCTGCGCGTTCCTGCATGTTCTTCCTGCAAGCATTCACATTTGTGGAAATTGCATAGGAAGCTGGTACAGGGATCAGCCAAAACCTAACTACTATTTTTTATGAAGTAAGATTAATTTTCAAATGGTCCAGCTCATGAACCAGTTCCCTTTCTGGTCACATGAGCACCCAATTTAGGTTGGTTTAAGCTGCCAAGGAATTGCATTTGAGAGTGATGTTGTTTATTCACCTAAAGATCTCTGTTGAATGAAAGAGTATGGAAGTGAAAGCAGCCAGGGACAAGAGCTCTGCAATGTGTGAATTGCTCTATTCCTCCTGCTGGGTGCTTTCTCTTCCAGAGGCAGTGCTTGTGGGCCTCTGACACGTGTCTGCTGAGCTTGAAAGATAATCCAGGAGAAGCATGTTCCTCAGTTGCCTACTGAAATGCACAGAAGAGGAGGACTGAATTCTGTGCCTGAGTTAACATTCACATCAAAACCTCCCAGCATGTTCCTGCCTTTCCAAGCTCTATCACCCCAGTCTGAGAGACATAAATGCTGTCAGCCGCTGAGCAACATGATGGGTAAAGGAGATGTTTTGCTGTCCTGGGAGGGAAAGTGTTCTGTGACCTGTGTACCTTCTTACAGACTGCAGGCCTGGCTCTATTTCACATTCACTATCTATAGGCAAAACCTAGATGTAGCCTTGAACATAAAAATGCTGACAGCTTTTAATAAGTCAGATTATTCTTTAAAGCTATCTTGTGAGCAATGTGGCTTCCTGGTACTGCAAGGCCTCCTTTTACAAAGTGCCAGCAGATATGCATAAATATGCTTATGCTAAACATACATAAATAAATTGCATATACAGTAAGTTAACTGTAAATAAGCACAAAACAGAAGGAAAAGGAAAGGGAAAATTCTGCCTCTTTATGTGTATTTCTGGTATAAAATAGTGCTTAAAAGTGAATCTGATTGTGTCTCTTAGAGAGTTGTGCATTTTGCTTGAAAAGCATTTCAGATATACTGAATTTTAAGAGAAAATATTTTCTTTGTATTTACTGTCTCAATCATACTAAACACAGCTTTCCCTAAGGCTGTTTTATCTATAAATTCATACTTATAAATAATTTCCATAGAGTTTTTCTGGAAAAAAATGCAAGATGTGGTAAGAATAATAATAAAAAGAAACAACTGAAATTTTCACAGGAAATACTGTAAAAGAAAACCTGAAATTGCCTACCCAGTCTCACAGCCTGTATTTAGAATGTAAAACAATACTGAAATTACAAACATGGGAGTATCAGAATTGACTTTTTGGCAAAACATGTTGCCTGAGGAAGGCATGTGCTGCCCTTCTGTTGCTCTTCACATTAATACCTGTGCTTAAACCCATTTGTGTTGTGATGAGGCTCTGATGAAGACCCTGGAGTCTTCAGAAGGAACCAGCTGTTTTGTTTTCAAGGAACTTCAAGGAACTTTTCTCAGAAGTCCGTGGCAACTCGGAAAAAAAGTCATTGCATTTCGAATCTGCAGATCTGCAAGTGGGAACCTGTTTTGTATATCCAGAATCTGTTACCTGTGCCAAATGTGACATACATCTGACATCTGTTATGTGTCCTATGTACGTTATGAAACCTTTTCTTTCATCAGTTCTAAGGTTGGCATTCCTCAGCTGTCATGTCAGGGATGTATCGGTCAACGAGGTGACTGGGGGCCGAAGACTAAAGGGACAAGGACTGACACAATAAGACAAAGACTGTAGTTTTTAACACTGTTTCAGGTGTATTATTATTTTTGAGTCACAATTTTTTCATTTGTTGATGATTCTGGTCAGTTAGGGTGCCCACTGCTGGGGTTAGTGCTAATAGCTTAGACTCTGGGTCAGGGCAATAGAAACATAGACACACATTCCCTTCTCCCACTGCTGCTGCTGGAGCAGCATCCCCTGGCACAGGGACAGTGCAGATATCTGAGAATTTAGATCTCCCTACAAGATTTGCCAGAGGACATCCATCAGAGCCCAAAGAGAAAGCCACATTGTTTCATGCACTGGGCCATAGCACTTTGAAGGCAGTATGTAGAGACATGGAAAAGGTCATTCCTGCTAAAACACATATTGGGGAAGAGAAGGAAAGAAATAAAAAAATGTGTTGCCATGATAAAGTGCCAGGATTCAGTGTGAAGATTTGACAAAAGTTATAATATGTGCTTTTCCTTCCCAAAAGAGCCTTGGTATTTACTGAATAAGCTCAAGGCTGTAACTTGCAGAATGGTAAAGGCTGTAAAACAAGATAGTGCAAGTTTAACGTACAGACAGCAGTGTTAATGATCCTCAAGAAGCTGTAGTCTCACAGTACCATCCAGTGAGTACAAACAGTTGTTTGTTGCTTCTCTAGAGTTCTACCAATTTGTTCAACTCTACACATGCAGATGGAAACTGTTTTTTCCCAAATGAACCTTAAAGATGATATTCAAGATGCAGATTGGGTTGTGCCTGCAATGTGCCATATCAAACAGTGATGACTGAAGACTAGATGGCCTGAGAAGATGCCAGTGAGACTTCAGAGCTGCTTGTTTCTCATTACCTACTCCCTACAAGTCCTTCTTACAACAGTCTTGCTACTCCAATGCTAAGAGTAAGCTCTCCTTGCGTTTCCTTGGAGTGCTCATAAGGAAGCAACATTGCTAGCTGTTCATGATCAAATATAAATAGTTTTTCTGCTTTTTTTGTCACGGCTCAATGAGAGCTGGTTGCTCCCTATGGGAGGGTTAGCTGGGACCCAAGAGTAACCCCAGTGCAGGCCATGCCATCATTAGTGGGTGCGTCTGACCACAGTGGGCAGAGCCAGGGTCCATAACAGGGTTCATGGACAGCCCTTGATATGGAAATCTTATTAATGCTTATAAATATCTAAAGGGTGGATGTCTAGAGGAAGGGGCCAGACTCTTCTCTATGGTGCCCAGTGACAGGACAAGGGGCAATGGGCACAAACTGGAACACAGGAAGTTCCATCTCAACATGAAGAAAAACTTCTTCACTTTGAGGGTGACCAAGCATTGGAACAGGCTGCCCAGAGAGGTTGTGGAGTCTCCTTCACTGGAGATACTCAAAACCCGCCTGGATGCCATCCTGTGCAACATGCTCTAAGTGATTGTGGTGGGTTGACCCTGGCTGGGGGCCAGGTGCCCACCAGAGCCGCTCTATCACTGCCCTCGTTCACTAGACAGGGGAGAAAAGGCATAACGAAAAGCTTGTGGGTCGAGATAAGGACAGGGAGAGATCACTCACTAATTACCGTCACAGGCAAAACTGAACTTAGAGAGGAGATTCATCTAATTTATTACTAGGCAAAACAGAGTAGAGGAATGAGAAATAAAATCAAATCTTAAAACACCTCCCCCCACCCCTCCCATCTTCCCAGGCTCAACTTCACTCCCGGCTTCAACCTTCCCCCCTTCAGCGGCACAGGGGGACAGGGAATGGGGGTTACGGTCAGTTCATCTCACGGTGTTTCTGCCGCTTCTTCATCCTCAGGGGGAGGACTCCTCTCATCGTTCCCCTGCTCCAGCATGGAGTCCCTCTCACGGGGTGCAGACCTTCAGGAGCAAACTGCTCCAGCGTGGCTCCCCCATGGGGTCACAAGTCCTGCCAGCAAACCTGCCCTGGCGTGGGTTCCCCTCTGCATGGGTCCACCGGTCCGGCCAGGAACTTGCTCCAGTGTGGGCTTCCCACGGGCCACAGCCTCCTTCAGGTGCCTCCACCTGCTCCGGCGTGGGGTCCTCCACGGGCTGCAGGTGGAATCGCTGCACCCCCTCATCCTTCCTCCATGGGCTGCAGGGAGACAGCCTGCTTCACCATGGCCTTCACCACGGGCTGCAGGGGGATCTCTGCTCCGGCGCCTGGAGCTCCTCCTGCCCCTCCATCTGCACTGACCATGGTGTCTGCAGAGTTTCTTACATCTTCTCACTCCTCTCTCTGGCTGCAAAAGCCCCCTCTAACTGTTTTTCCTCTTCTTAAATATGTTATCACAGAGGCGCTGATTGGCTTGGCCTTGGCCAGCGGCGGGCCCGTCTTGGAGCCAGCTGGCATTGGCTCTATCAGACACAGGGGAAGCTTCTAGCAGCTTCTTACAGAAGCCACCCCTGTAGCCCCCCTGGCTACCAAAACCTTGCCACACAAACCCAACACAGTGATCCTTCTCTAGCAGGGGAGTTGGACTAGATGATCTCTAGAGGTCCCTTCCAACCCCTACCAATGTGTGAATCTGTGAAAGTGGAGAACCAGGGCCAGGGAGCATCTGGGGGCTCCTGTCAGGAGCTAAAGTGGAGGGAGCTGGAGGCAGGACCAGAGACAAGGCTACAATATGGGTCCAAAGTTCATGCAGGGGGCAGGACTGGAAACAGCTGCAACATAGGAGCACAGGGGCCAGCCAGGAGTTAGGCTTCCCACAGCACAGGTCCATGTGCATCCAGGAGGCAGGGCCGGAGACAGAGGTTGGAGATTGGCACTGCTACAGCACAGCCCAGGCAAGGACTGACAGCCCCACACGGAGCTGAAATGAGGCTCCTGGGCCCATGGGCAAGGGTGGGATGGAGCCCCAGGTGAGGCTAGTCAGGGCCATTAAGACCTATGGGTGCCCTTCGCCCTGACATTGCCAAAGGAAGCCTTTTTGAATTGTTCTTCCCATCACTCCTAAAGAAAAGAAGGCTAAGCCCCAATAACCGTTTCCAAAAGACATGTCTACTCTGTCTTTCACCCTCCTCCTGTTCCAGAAGCAGCACTGAAATGTTGGGCTTGCTGTGGGAAGAGCCCTGGCTCAGGCATGGTCATACAGAGCTCTTATGTCTCAGCTCCTGCTGGCCTCAATCCTCAGCAGTCACACTGAGGCAAGATACCAACAAGAAGTGGATTAAAAGCAGAAGGTGTATTTGGGAAGCAGCAGCTCCAAAGTCCTGCTGAGTTTCTACCAGCATGCTTTCCTTTTGCTTGAGGAAGGAAGAAATAAGTAAGCGGTTACACTGATCATCAGAGGGTTGCTGGGTTGCAGCTTTAGTATGAAAGACTGATTCCACTAACTTCCGTAGCAATTTCGGTATGGCCTTCAATGTTTTTTTCCACCTGTTGTCTTCGTATACGTAACAGGATGTATTTGGTGCTGAGGAACCTTACAAAGAAACTGTGCATAAAGTGCTAAGGATCAGCCCATACGCCTGGTTTTCAGCTGATGAATTTAAAGCCCTCAGTTACATGATTTCTGGAATCAAATGGGATTTCCGATGCACAGCTTGCCTTTTGATAAAGCTTTGCACCATGGATAAGTTGCATTAAAATACAGCTCCTATGATCTCCCAGCCATTAAGAAAGAAAGGGAAATAAAAACTAAAGGAAGTTTAAATAGAAATACCCATTGTATTAGGGAAAGAGCTAAGATTATACATAAAAGACAAAGGTAGGAGCTGAGGTAAAAGGGAATGGAAAAGACAATAAAGAAACATGTTATCAAATAATCTATAGCAATTAACTTTTCTAATAATTACCTATCATTAGTGCTTACCTAACAGTTTAGAAGAGAGTGCATTACCTCTTTAATCTGTATAGGCCTCGCTGAATATGAAAAATGTTTAGTCAACAGCGTGGATGAATAGCAGTGTCGGCCTGCCTTTCAGGGATGCACGGGCCCAGGGCTCCCCCTTGGTGAGAGGAGAATAAAAATGAGCCCTAAATTCCCCTTGTGTGGGTTAAAATATGAGACCTGATCTGATCACTGTCTACAACTACATTGCTCTGTGCTCCTTTTTTAAGTGATGAATTGAATATCCTCTCTCTACTACTGTAAGTTGTCTAAGGAAAGTACAGAAACAAAGAGCCCGATGTTTAACTGATGGGACAAGCTTGTCCCCATAGCCCAAGGCCATTAAACAATTTCAGGCTTCCTGGAAACACAGTCTAGAAAAGCACCATTGAGGCTGTATCTCGGGGTGAATCTTTTTCCTTGTTCTTCAAGATCACCTTTTCACTAATGTACCCACTAAGCTGCTAGGTTCAGATGCATTCAGCTCATCCTGCCCCCAGTAGCTGCCAGTGCTACTTGTAGCATCCTCCCCCAGCTCAGTGATTTCATTACAAGCCCATCCCTTGCTCAGGTGCATGTACTCTGTCACACCATCTGTTTCCTCTGTGAAAGCAGGATGTGGATTACCTTTCAAAGTTTTTGCTCTGTTAATTTCCTCTCCTCCCCTTGGTCTACTCATAGTGTGTAGGTGTTGAGGCCAGTCTCCTGGCTGGAAATTTTGCTGGCTCCATTTTGGCTGTTAGCTGTCTCAATAATAGTGTCCTCAGTAGATGTCCCCTGATTATTTTGAATTAAATTATGAGACAAGGACATGTATGTGTCCTGTTTTACTAGACTTCCTTCCTCCTGCTGCTAACTGCAGAGCTGCAGGGACTGCTAGAGGACCTGACAGAAGGCAGGGAGAATCTACAGCCCATGCTCACTGTCATTTTATCTGGGACTCTTCATGTAAGTGATTGGCACCTTCACTGAGGGAGCTGTCATCTCTCATCATCCACTGGCATTTGGATGTTTCTAAAAAATCCTGCATGTTTCTGTGAGCTATGTCACCCTCTAATTTAGCAAATGTGTTGTCATTTTTTAGTACAGTTTTGTTTATTTCTAATATGCTAAAGCATGTTTTTTCTTCTTTGCATATGGATCAAAGATTACCTGGGTGAGACTGCAAATATATTTGGGGATTTGCTGCCATCTGCAGTTGAAATCTAATATTAATCCCAGTTTACATTAGTGATCCCTCCTTCCCAGTACCTTCAAAGACCTTCAGATCTCAGAGCAGCAGCAAGATATGCATTGGTGACTATCATTCTGTCCTGACTACCAAGATCCGGCTCCAGCAGAAGGGAGAAGTGTTTACATAAAATTATTTATTGTCTTCCGGCTGTAAAGTTCATTGACAATCCAGATAGATAGTAAACCCTCGCAGTCATCTCTTCAGCTCTTTTTGGTCAGTTTGTTCAGTTTCCAGTCTGTTTTCCCCCCGTCTAAACTTTCAACAGGAACTTTTCAGAAACTTTCCAGCCTTAACACAGAACTTGAGTGGTCTGGGAGTGAGAGTTGAAAAATCTGCATTTTTCTGAACTGGACTATCTCCAGTTTCATCTCTAAGAGAATGCAGGAGGACAGCTGGTGATGTGAGACAGTTCTCCCCATGCTACTGTAGCGGGTTTTCTCATTGAGATATATGGTGAATCCTACTATAGAACAGAAAGGCATTAAAGCCTGCATGTATCAGGCTGGTGTAGAACAGAATAAGAAAAGTAATTTTAGTAAGATTTACCTCTACAGTAGTGCAATCATTCTAGGCACCAAAATATCCAGGAAAAATTTAGATGCATCAAAGGATGCTTGGGATACTTTACAAAAAATATAGTTAATATTTCTATATATTTTACCATTTTATAGATAATGCATGTAAAAGAGTACAAGAGAAATTCATATGGTTCTTCACACATTCTGCAAATAAATATAGAAATAAATGAATAATTATATAAAAGAATGAGAATGGCACAAGGGAAGTGAGTGCGGATAGTTAAATTGTTGTGGCATGAACATTTTCTAAGTATGGCTGGATAGTTTTGTAATTTTTTTTCAAATTAATCTAGTCAAGCAACTTTACTGAGGTGTTATGGTAAGAAATTATTTTTGAAAGCAAAGTATTTGTTTCTGTAATATTTAAAAGTCCTTCCTGCACTCTAGTAAAGGAACTGCATCCCATTTCAGACGTATTGGTTCTAAGTTCTCTAATACAGCACATTTGCAAGCTAAAAATCTCTGTACTTGTAAGGATCTAGTATGATAATCTCTTTTGATTTTCTCATCTCTGCAAACCATAGCAAAATGAACAAGTATTATAAGTCTGATCCTAAAGGACTGTAAATCACTCTTTCTTCACTGAAGCCAATGGAGCAGCACTGATTTGTAGAAACAGGATCTAGCCCTGGATTTTAAGTGTTTCATAAACACTTCACTCAAACTGAGAAACATACACGATGATTCAAATAATAGTTTGCTTTCTGCATATTATAGTTTATGCTCTTTTGCCCAATTTAGAGTACTTAAATTATCAACAAATATAATAAAAGTACAATATAACAGTGATCAGCATGAAGTGCATCAAATTACTATAGTTTAATCACTGAGTGAACTGCCAGCTTGTTTTTGCAGTCACACAAAAGCAACATCTTAATTTCTTCTGACAAACAGAGATTGTTACTTATGCAGATGGTGCATAGATGAAACATGAGTGGTTAAATTTTGCCAGCTTGTCTTTTTCCAAAGAGCGCTTAACACAGCAATCCTAAAGTTCACACAATAAAAAACTGTTTCTGTGTGAAGATCAAGGTCAGAAACTGTAGCCACTGTCAGTCAAGTTTCAATGAATTGTCTGTATGGTCAAGAATTTGTCGTAAGGCATTTCAGGGAATCTGGGAGTGTTTCTGTTCACTAGGGGAATGGACATCAATCTTTGTGTTCACGTTTTCTCCCCTTCCTGTTCGTGGGAAGACTTCACAATCCCCAGATATGCAAAAGTCCTCAGGCTTCTTGTTCAGCATCAGGGAATCGGGGAGCTCAAGTTTTGGCTATGCTGTTACCTACTGTGAGACCTTGAGCAAGTCACAGAATCATAGAATCATAGTGTCATAGAATCAAGTCACTTAACTTCTTCTTAGTGTTTAATTTTAGGTGGAGTTTTTTTCAGACAATAAAGTCAGTAATACTTGGGCAACAAGTGTATTACAAGGTTTAGTTGATTAAAATGTTCTGAGACTTTTGACTTAGTGTCCTTTAAAAGCTCTTCTGTATTATATGATTTGGCTAATGATAAGCACATTCAGAATTCTTAAAAAATGTAGCTATAAAATTATCTTTTGTAAAACTATGCTAGTAAATTAAAGTTTTTATTGTAATACATCCAGATTGCATCTTGAAAAAAGGATAGTGCAAACCATTTCCCCCAGATTGTATTAGTAAAGACTATAACCAAAACAAATACTAAAATAATCGTTAACTTGCTTGTTTCTTGAATTACTGCTATACTTCAGAGTGCCCTGCAACGACCTATCAATAAAAGAAAAAATATGAGGAAATACCTTGTCTTCTGTATTACACCTTTCAGTGACTAGAGCTGATGTTTTGCCTGGTCCTGTACTACAAAATTTGAGCTATGAACTTTCTGAGAGATTGCAAAGATTTCATTTGTAATTTGGTTCAGTGTATTACATCTGCCATAAACCAAGCATACGTGTTTTAGAAATTCGGCTTCACTTAGATCCAAGGTTCAGGCTTTGGCCATGTTCTCTGATTTTTGATTGATTGCAGAAATTTTCTTCCCTTACGAAAAGCTCAGTGATTTTTCCTTCACATAGGAAAAATTACTTAGAGGAAAAAAGTCTTTCTGTCCAACACAGTAATATTAATTAATAAGTCATCAGCTAAGATAGCATTGGAGTGTGTTGTAGACCTGAATGTTACAGGCAGGTTTAAAACTAAAGCCTATCAGAATTTGTCTGTTGCCACTTGTAACTTAGGATAGACAGCCTCTAGAAAAATGTCAAGCTTTGCTTCTGCTTGACCTCACTTGCCTTTCTTCTGGAAAAGTTGTGGGAGCTGTTAGAACTGTCCCCGTGGTTTGGGGAGAAAATATGTAAATCTGAGTAAATAGACAGAAGTAAGAGCTGGGAAGAGCATTGGAGACTGTTGGAGCTTAAAGGCAGCTGAAAAGTCCTGGTGAGAACTTTTGTATTGAGGTTCAAGGCACTTTATTTAATGTCCCTGGGAATATTAACAATACTTTTTGTCATGGAGCTAGGGAGCTAGGGGAGTTCAAAAAGCAAGTGAACCAAAATGTAACAATTTTGTTTGAACAGTCCCAAAGTTTTGGGGGCTAGGAAGCAGGGACTTGATATAAGGCCACCACATATTTGCTTTCTGGGATGTTTCTAGAAACCATGTCCAAGTGAAGTCTAAAGACTCCACACGTAGCCCAGGCCTCCTTGAGACCTGACAGCTGTCTGAAATGGCAGCAACTGTGTTACGGGGTAACTGGACACATTTCCTGGGTATGCAGCTATGCAGCATGTGCTCACCCAGTCTGACACCCCTCAGAACCAGTGTACCTACTGTACACGTGCTGCACACAACTTAAGACTCTGCAGTGCATGCTCACCAAGTCCATCATCTTTTGGAAGCACCAGTCTTGCTAGGAACAGTGATAGGTGTACTTCCACAGAGAGATGCCAACAAGACATACATTGAAGCATTAATGTTGTGAAGTGGTGGCTACTGTTGATGCCCTCAGGCCTGGATCAAGCACCAATGTAGTGACACCAGGATGCTCAACCCATGTGTCCGGATGCGCCCTGGACAGGCAGGGGAAGCACCCACATGGCTCCTGCCTTGGCATTCCTGACCGTGGGAGCAGGCCTGACCGTTATGGTATGATCAGCACAGAGTGTTCTGTTTGTTGTCCTGCTCCAGCTGTAGTGATCAAGTGCAGGGCTGCCTGACAGGTACTCCCTGACAGCACCAGGCACATGATCAGCATGATACATTATCCTTTTCCCTGGTCCCCTGCTTTGCTGTCCTTGTACCCTCCCTTCTCTACCCCGGTGTCCTCCTGAAAATACAACCTGCCCCTAACTACTTTTCCCACATTGGTCCTTGATTTGCTATACCTGTACCCAAATTTGCTATTTCTGATACTATTACCTAGGTGATCCTGGCCTTTTATGGAAATATTGATTACAATAACAACCTACATGGTGTTGGCTTTGCAAGGTCATACTCCCAAAATGCCCTCATTACTCCCCTCCAGTTACCCAATTCTCTGTGAAGTCCACTTGTAGCTCACACATCTCCCACATAGCCTCCTGCAGTGTCCCACCATCCCCAGCAGCACTGTCCATCACATGTGGTCGTGTCTCACTGGCACTCTGTTATAGCCACCTCCTGCCCTGTCTCACTGGCAGCTCCCCACCACCTCCTTGGTCGCCCGAGGCTTTGGCAGTAGTCCAGCCGCCTCCCGGCTGCCCTGCCAACTTCGCAGGCCTCCGAGTGGACGGGGCTTGTCTGGCCGGTTATTGCCTCCTGCTTCCCAGGGTGGGTGGGTGTGGTGAACATGCCATGGTGAGCCCAGGAGTCTGCCCGAGGGTTGTCCTTGGTAAGGACAGAGCCATCCTGGTTTCTCTGGGTGAAGAAAATTTGCTCATTTGTTGTATGATGGTGGGTTTGATTGCAATTTAGTTCCCTTTTGGGATTGCAGCTGACATGATGAGACTCCCTACTTTTGATGATAGCTCAGAGCTAGCTGCTGTGGGTAAATGGGGCAGAGCCAGCTGAGGGAAAAGCTTTAGAAAGCTGAACAGCTGGTGGTTACTGAGGTGACTGAGGAATAGAAAGCAGTAAATAAGGATGCTTAGAGGAAACTTGTTCTTGCTGAAGAGGTAATTATGTTTTCTAGAGGGTACACTAATTTATCTATGTGGGTTTTGCTTGGTTTGGTAATTCACACACAATTTGAGAGCTGTCTATTGATGTGAAGATGGAGGCTTTGCAGCTGAGGGTATTTGGAGGGATTTTATCTTTGACAATAGTTGCAGGACCTGCTGGGTGAAAAGAAGGGGCAGAGCTGAACTAGGTAAAAGGGAATAAACCTAAACTGTAAACAACTTAACGTGGCTTATTAAGTGGACTGACAGTTGGCCAAAAGTTGCTGTAGGCGACTTCTTTGAAGGAACAGTAAATAAAGAGAATGAGGGATGATATAGTGGTACTGTGCAGTAAAAATGGGCTAGCAATTAGAGGTGGTTTTAGTCTGGCACCAGAACAAAGGGAACAGTTTGCCTTAGTTTTTAGTAAAGTCATGCAGTTACATATAGTAATGCAGTTAGAGCACAGTTAAATGAGGCTAAAAATCAACATTTTCTATGAGAATGTTTGGGAATAGAAGTTTACCTGATTTAAAAAGCTTAACTGTGATCCTAAAATAATGGGAAAATAGCACATATGCTGCTAAACAAAGAAAATGTGATCCAGATTGCTACAGACATATTTCACTGTCAAAACATAGAAGCCTTTATTACCAATTTTGAAGTAAGAATATGTGGGGACTTGCACGTAAATGGAAAATTAGGTGAAATGTGCTGTATATGTTTACTAACAGTAGATTGTGTCAGGCTGACATGGAGTTTTTTATTAGTCCTTCCGTAGTTCAGTACAGCACTTGATACAATGCTAGGGAGTAAATCATTACATAAGAAGACACAAATTAGTAGAAAAATGTGGAACTGATGGAAGGTGAAGTTAAGGTGGAGCTAGGCCATTCTCAGAGGTGCACGGTGGTAGGATGAAAGGCAAAGGACACACGTTGCGACAACGGAAATTCTAGACAGATGTTATGAGGATGTTTTTTCACAGTGATCAGGTTATCCAGAGACAATGTGAAAATTCTGCCTTTGAAGAGATTCAGAGCTCTGTGGAGATAAGCGTGAGCCACCTGATCTAATGCCCAAGTTGACCCTGCTTTGAGTGAGAGGTGGGATCAAATGATGTCCCGAGATCCCTTTCAAATTAAATTATTCTACAGTTCTTTGAAAGATTCTTTTCCAAAGCAAAATGTATGGATGAAGGGATGCTATCAGTGTATTTTTGCAAGCATGGATTTTTGGGACTCTTAAAATATTTTAACTTATTTCAATTGGAAAATGCTGAGAAAATTTGGGAAATACTGCCTATGTGTAGAAAGATTAGACCAGAAAGAAATAAGCCTAGAGTTTAGCAGTGAAGCAATTTTGTGCGTTGCTATGTAAAAACCTGGGAACAATAAGCATTTTGAAAGGAATAAACTGATCAAATGAGGGTATATTAGCTAATTGCCACACACCCAGGCCACCAGTGCCAAGACAGCCATGGGAAAGGCAGATATAGTTGTAAGATGACTGACAGACAGCTCCAGTAGCCATTATCAGGAAAGACAAGTTCAAATTGCACTAAGTTCATCAGGAATGGGGGGAATGGAGAGCTTCTTTTCTTGAAAGGCCTTTACTTACTTAGTTTAGGAAGATTAGACTGAAAACCAAAATGTTTAACAATTTTAAGTACATCAAGGTGGTAAATGTCAGGGCAGAAGAAAGCCTGTTTAAGGTTGTGTTGGGTTTGCATGGCAAGGTTTTGGTAGCCGGGGGGCTACAGGGGTGGCTTCTGTGAGAAGCTGCTAGGAGCTCCCCCTGTGTCTGACAGAGCCAATGCCAGCCGGCTCTAAGAGGGACCCGCCGCTGGCCAAGGCCAAGCCAATCAGCGCCTCTGTGATAACATATTTAAGAAGAAGAAAAATGGTTAGAGAGAGAGAGCTTTTGCAGCCAGAGAGAGGAGTGAGAAGATGTAAGAAACTCTGCAGACACCAAGGTCAGTGCAGAAGGAGGGGCAGGAGGTTGAAGCCAGGAGTGAAGTTGAGCCTGGGAAGATGGGAGGGGTGGGGGGAGGTGTTTTAAGATTTGATTTCATTTCTCATTCCTCTACTCTGTTTTGCCTAGTAATAAATTAGATGAATTTCCTCTCTAAGTTCAGTCTGTTTTGCTCGTGACGATAATTAGTGAGTGATCTCTCCCTGTCCTTATCTCGACCCACAAGCTTTTCGTTACACCTTTTCTCCCCTGTCTAGTGAATGAGGGGAGTGAGAGAGCCCCCAGCCAGGGTCAGCCCACCACACAGTACAGGATATGATGCTAGCCCCAGAACAGCTGAGTATAAGGTTAGTAAACACTGAAGACAGTTACAAACCACCACAGCATTCAAGTCCTGAAATAGCTTTCCAGCAGGAGTAATAGGGCTTAAAAATTATCTAGGCCTTGGCTGGTGCTTGATGTGCTGTTAAAATAAATTATTTGATATGGCTGTGGGGACAGCAGAGGACAAGAGTTGATGACTTTGGAACATATGACTGGAAAGGACATTGTCTTTCTAGAAATATAAGCAGAGCAGTTTGATGGAAAGCTACAGTAAATCACTCTGATTCTTAAATGCCGTTAATATTAAAGGGCTGTTATTTCTCCAAAGGATCTAGGACATCCTGCACCACTGAAAGAAGTAAGAGGTATTTTTTATCTAGGATGCTTAGACTCAAGAAATGTCTACGTCAGTGTCCATACAGCTGTCATGGCCTTCTACCATGAGGAGTTGCACGGTAAATGGTTATGTTCTGCCTTGGCCTAAGGGAAAGGTACCTTCAGCTGAAAAATTGCTCTGGTTGCTGGTTTTGACAGAAGGCAGACTGTATACAGGAATCCCTTTGTCTGAAAGACAGACTGCTTTAATAGTTGAGTCAACCTTGTCCATTTAAACCCATTACAAGGGTCCCATCCTGCTGAGGAGATAGTGAGCCCTGCCGTGTGTTTCTGCATCTAAGGAAAGCAAAGGCACTTTTGAACAAGACAAAACATTGTCTGCATTTGGCCTGTTTTCATTTAGTCTAAGCTCTGGGCCTCCAGCATAAGTTATTCTAAATATTTACTGCATTGAAAGTTTCCCTAAATTTAACTGCTCTGCAGTACTCAAGTTCTTATATACATCTCTTGTTTGCAAGGATGACCACATTTCCTGAAGGAAACTCTCAGTTCTCTTTCTGAACACACACAAATTTCTTATTTTGATATAAACTAAACCTTTATCATGGATAACTGAAATAAATAACTGTACTGGTTTTGAAGCAGCAGTCTCGTGTAGAAATCAAACCCCTTGTTTTATGGAAAATACTGCAGTAGTAGTCCTACAATAATAATTTATAATGGCTCCTCTTACCAGTTTGTAGCCACTGCTGTGAAATACTATAAGTTTGGTGTTTTAATATAAATACATATGTTATTTGTATGTGGTAGCACTGGAGCCATCTTTGAAAGAGGCAAGCACAGAATACAAATATGTACAAAGTGTTAATCTGACAATGACTTTCAAGTGTCGTCTGAATAAAACAGTGTAATACAAAATTTTGGTAAGGGATGTGGTGATGTCTTCAACAGGATTACATTATATTTATTTTCCTTTCAGAATAAATTATAAATGTCACAGTTCTGCACATCTGAAAAGACTGAATTAATTAGCCGTCACCTGAGAGCTTTCGCCCTTTCTGGAAGGGAATGAAGTGCTTTGAAAGAGCACTGGAAAGGGCCCTCATCCTACTTGACCTTTCCAGAGATGCAGCAGACAGATCAATAGGGAAGTGACTGCAACGAGCTGGCACCTCACAGAGAGGGTATACTTCAGGAGTCGGGAGTGCTGAAACAGGTTATAAAAGCATGGAGGTCGACTGCTTTGTTTTATGAAGAGGCTCTCCTGTCTTTTTGGTTAAGGCTGAGGTAGCTTCCAATCATTTTGTCTGTCCCTTGACTTTATTTTTTAAAAAATTTCCTGTATCTTTATCAAAATCAAGCCCTTCTTCATTCTAAAACATTGGTAGTGTGAATTTATGACAGCTAATCTCAAGGAGTGAACGACCTGAGGCAATTGAAAATGGCTTCTCTGCAGTAGAAGTTTTAAAGATAAACTGGACTTTCTATGGTTGTTTTCCTAGTTTTGGCTCAAAATCAAAGCTAAATAGCATCATCTTAGAAACCCCAAATGTGCCCTCACTGGTGTTGGTAAGAATTGGTCATGACTGCGTGCACATACAATCAGAGCAGTTCATACACTGCTCCAAGGTTTGTGCTCTCCATGGGATACTGAAGGCAATAGTTTGTTCCTGTAGTCCTCGATCAGCTGTTTCCTTGTGGGCAGAGGAGTGTGGAAGAGTACAGAGAGGGGAAATCATTGTGGTCGAAAGTGTGTGTATTAGATTCTTGGTTTGAGGGTGAATTTCACCAAATAAATTTTCTCTTTGAGACCTGTTATGCAACATTGGTCTTTTAATGTTGAAGCCCAGTTGTGAGGAGTGATTCAAAATAGGAAACAATATGTGGTTTGAGAGAGCCCCACCTGAGGCAGTGCTCCTGAATCCCCTCTGACAAGCTTTCATGTGGTGAGGGGTGTTAAGTATTTAGTTACGGGGAAGAGGGAATCCTATTTTTAGAGTCTGCCCTGCCTTCTTCACTCAATTCCCAACAAGCACATTTATATATAATGTTTTGCTTTAATCTTTTGCTGATATCAGTAGGCTCTGAACAGCTAACTAAACAAGAAAAAAAAGCATTAAGAGCTGCGTGGTGAAGCTAAATAATTATGTTGATGACAGCAGCCAAACCAGGTGTATTTTTCCTAATCATTCAAAAAAGAGACATGAATACCAAAAATGAGTCAATAAGGAACCTTTGCAATATTTATTGGATTGTTGCTCACCAGCAGAAATACCTAACTTGTAGTCACCACCTTTCTAAAATTAAGCCTTCCAGCAGCTCAGAAGCGTATGTCTGCTGAACCGCTCTGGGTTGCTATGTATCTGAATGGCAGAGAAATCAGTGAATGGGATTCATAAATTGTGCCTATACCAGCAAATGGAATGGTGTCTGGATGTTAATTTATTAGCATGGTGTCTGGCTCCTCGGGCGGGTCGAAAAGTGCTCTCCCAGCACAGGCCAAGGACTGTTCCCAGTGTGTAGTTTGGGGCATAACTGTTCTGGAGGGAAAGATGTTTAATGCTATGGAAGTGGCTGGTCTCTAACAGCTGGTATCAGGGCCAGAGAATAGGCTCTGGCACCACTCAGATTTTTGTGTAGAAGTAGCCATCATCTCTGGTCAGAGCAGTCTTCTAGAAAACAGGAGACAAGGTGAAGCTGATTGCAGTAACAAACTTTCAGCTGTTTCCTAATGTGTATAGTGATGAGGTCACTTACTTGCAAGGTGATGCTCTAAGTCCTTGCTCTGAGGACTTTTCTGTATTGAAATTAGTGGAGAAGATTAAGAGAATGAACTCTTCCCCCCAACAGACTGTAACTATAGCTTACAGTCAATCTAGAGTCACAGTCTTTTGTGCTCTTCTTCTGGCTCAATTAATCTTGATTTCCCTTTATTATACATTGAGTGGCTCAGCCAGGAATAAAGGACTGTGTCTTTGCACTCATTCACCTACACTGATGATTAGAGCACTTGTGTGGAAGGTGAGAAACAAGGATTTATAATTTATTCATATTTGTGTATCTAACTCTGACAAATTGCCTTGACGGGTAAGATGAGGGATGAGGGTGAAATTACTGAAGGTTTAGGCCAAGATTATATTGATCAGTTTAAAAGTTCAGCATTCTGTGATTTGATTTAGGACAGAAAGCTGGATCCAGGAGGCCTACAGACAGACTCGTGAGTTTCTTGTATAAGCAAGTACACTGTGAACGCCATTTGTTACGGTGTGATGCTGCCAGTTTTCAGTCTTGCCTGTTGAGAAATGGTGGTTGATGGCTGCTGCCTTTCCAGTCATCAAATACTCCAAGGTAAACAGTGCTCATACTCAAAATAATATAGGTGCCAAGGGAAAAGGTTTCCCTGCTTTGCCTCTTCTGTATACCCACTTTGAGCATTTCATGTACAAAGCTGCGGTGGTGTGTTGCTGTGATTTTTCGTCTATCCTATCTTCTGCTTTGCCTTTTAAATAATCAGTATAACTTTGACACCAGCCGAAGGGGATTTTGTGGGTGCTGCTGTCTAGAAACTTGTCCCACTAATTCATTGTTGTGCTTTGTGCTGTGCTCTTGTCCTCTTTGTAGGATTGCTCTGGGGGTGAAGAGGACAGTGCTGATTGACTTTAGTCTTCAATTCCTATCTCTCTTAAAAAAAAAAAAAATATGAAAAGAGTTCTTAGAATTTGTGCCTTTCTTATCAGCCAGTATTTCTATTTAGAGATCTCTTTGACTAGGACCTATCATTTTCTGAGACACCATTGGTTATTATATCTTTTGCATTAAAACTAATTTTTACAAAGGAGTTAAACTTGCTCCTCCTATTCTGTCAGTGAAGGAGATAGTTTTCTTTTCAATGATCTGTGGAAATTTTTCTGTGGAAACCAGAGAGGTTATTACAGCCCCTAAAGTCCAAGTTATTGCCTGAAAGGGATCTCGGCAAAGAAGAGCACTTGGTCTTCAGTGTGAAGACCATTAACCTACTGAACAGAAGTTGCTTAAGTACCCAAAAATTCTTATTATAGAGGTTCTTATCTTGATCATGCTAAATGGGTAATAACCTGAACTGCTGTTTAAAGTGCAGAACAGCTTGCAGTTCTATTTAAATACAGAGTGAATAAGCAGTGATACTTCCTGACCTGCTACAGAGTAAAACATTTTACTTTCATTTTTCTGTTCGAACTTGACACAGTGAAACACATGGGCCAATAAAATGTTAATAACTCCTCCAGGGTAAAATGTAACCGACCTGAAAGTCTTGAAGTACTGCATGGGTACTTCACAGGCCAGTCACCTGTACTTCATATGGTGGTATTTTTAACAGCATTTTCTGTATGTGGTGTTCCAGCTTAATTTTTGAACTAGCCTCATTTTAATTAGTCTCCAGGAGTGAAAACAAACTCTTGATAAACTGTCAGATTGTTGTTGGTATGCTAATAGGACTTGGGATTTGGCTGACATGTTCAGGAGCTGCTGTTGCATTAGAGACCTTTTGACCCCCCAAAAAGGAATATTCAACCTGAAGCTAGGTTCCTGGGCTTCCCAGGTAATGCGTGGTGGTTAGATGCTTAAGAAAGGGATTGCTGGGCACCAATGAAGTCAGAGAAGCAAGGTATCAGGATGTGCCAAAGATAAACGGGTCCCTAATTCCACATGTAACTCACAAACTCTCTCTTGGAAAGAAGACTGGCTTGTCTCTTAGAGCATGGCAAGAGCAAACTGGGATTCATTGCAGCAAATTTGGCAATGGTCAAAGCTTGCCCTAGTAGTATAGGAAACCTGCCAGAGGAATTTCCTAGATACCGTGAATTCTCATGTAGAATCATAGAATCACAGAATGGTTTGGGTTGGAAGGGACCTCAAAGCCCATCTAGTTCCAACCCCCCTGCTGCGGGCAGGGACACCCTCCACTAGACCAGGTTGCCCAAAGCCCCATCCAACCTGGCCTTGAACACTTCCAGGGATGGGGCCTCCACAGCTTCTCTGGGCAACCTGCTCCAGTGCCTCACCACCCTCACAGTAAAGAATTTCTTTCTAACATCTAATCTAAATCAACCCTCCTTCAGCTTAAACCCATTACCCCTTGTCCTGTCACTCCACTCCCTGATAAACAGTCCCTCCCCAGCTTTCCTGTAGGCCCCTTCAGGTACTGGAAGGCCGCAATTAGATCTGCCCGGAGCCTTCTTTTCTCCAGGCTGAACAACCCCGACTGTCTCAGCCTGTCCTCATAGGAGAGGTGCTCCAGCCCTCTGATCATCTCCGTGGGCCTCCTCTGGACTCTCTCCAACAGGTCCATGTCTCTCCTGTACTGGGGCCCCCAGAGCTGGACGCAGTACTCCAGGTGGGGTCTCACAAGAGCAGAGTAGAGGGGCAGGATCACCTCCCTCGACCTGCTGGTCACATCAGATGACTGCTCTGTCTTTGGGGTTTATGGATTTGTATAAATAAAGTAAGTGGCACTCTCTCTTCCACCCCTCCCTTCTTTGTTGTTGTATGGGGTTTTTGTAGTCATATCAAACATGACAGAAATGCTGGACAATAGAAACAAACTATTTGGCTCAGTCCATATTGCTCAGTCCATATAAAGGGAACAAATGGGAGAATTGGAGAATTATACTGGAGAAACAGGGAGACATCCCCTGTGATGTGAGAGATGAAGGTTTGTATCCCTGCTGCAGATAGAAGCTCTGACCTCAGGTTTTTAATATTGTATGTGAGTAAGCACAGATTAGGCTGAATTGGAGAGAAAATACTAGAAAATCAAAACTGACTCATGATGTCTTACGTACAGGCCTAAATTGCTGTCCCACATAGTCTTGCTGGTTTTTTTGTTTGTTTTGTTTTGTTTTTGTTTTTTTTTTTCTTATACTGAGTATTTTAGGTTCTACTTCTTATTCCCAGCTTGAGTCTTCCATGCCTGTTTTCTCACACAAGTCCCTGCAGTGGCACTTCTCATGGAGCACACGATGACTGTGAGAAAAGGGAGGTCTTGGGAGATGCACGGAACAGCTCTTGAGGGCCTAGAAATGCTTTTCTTAATTTGCAAAAACCTTTTGCCATAAATAACTTGCCATAAACGTATATTTAGTCATGGGACTTATACAGATGGATGGATACCTAGCCCACCTGCTTGTTTACAAATAGTTAACAAACCCAACCAAATGTTTAAATTGGATATACAGCTTTTTTTTTTTCCCCAGGTTTATATACCTGAAGCAAATATGCAATGCTAAGATAGCTCCTGCAATCCAATAGGTGGTTTTAGATCAATTAGTCTTAATTTGTCTCTTAGAATAGAGATCTGATTTTAAAAGCTGTTCTACAAATCAATGTACTAATAAAACCAGAAGAGTCTCCAAACTATCTTTCTTGATCTTGTGTGTTCATGAACTGGACTTTAACAGCCTGCAGTGTCAATTCTATTACGCATTCGATAACAAAGTAGGCAGTGCTCGCTATGCAAAAGCTGTTTTCTCAGACAGATAAATTACCAGGCTAAAGTGCAAGTACGCTTATTCTGACAATGAATTTAAATTATTGCCTCTAAAAATGGTGCATCTGTCCAAAGCACTGAAACATCTGGTTTCTTTTTTTGCAAATGTTCATGGGCAAAATAAGTCATGTATAACTGTAGTATTGCCTACATCTATCCTGGCTTGCTAATTTTTACACTATTCCACAAGAAATTGCAGATAGTTCTTCAGCTTCATTTAAGCAGCATAAAATAAAAATATTTAAGCATCCTTCGGATATTTAACCTCCTTTTGGGGCTAAAAGGAAGGATAGGCTTGTGAGTAAAGCACTGGCCAGAGCATTGTTCATTTGGCTGTAGCCTTCCTGTGTTACCATGGACAAATCAAACAGCTTAAATGCTCTTTTCAGTTGGGACTTCAGTAATATTGCTTCTTTTCTGTCTTCCCCATCTAGGCTCCTTTTTGGGACAGAGACCATCTCTTACAGGGTCCATACAACATAGATTCATGCCAACTTCTAGGCAGGCAACAAACTAGCCTGTATTTTTATAACTGCTCAACATTTAAGATTCCTTTAGGTAAAACCTTTTGAACATATGGTGGTGTTCCTGTTGGAATTCTGTGCCCTTTTCAGTGAGGAGTTTTTTTGTCCAAGCCTGGAGAACATACTGGTGTAAACAGTGAAAAATTATCTTTTTTTTTTTCGCTGTAGTGGCATAGCGTTTGCCTATGGGACGTTATTCTCACTAGCAGAACAGTTTTCAGTTACCTGTACTCTGAGATTAGCATGTAAATTGGTTATCTATTCCTTTTTTTTTTTATCTCTCCTCTTTAGAAAGACATGTAATTTCCTATTCTATCTGTGCAATTCAGAATAAAGGAAACAGAAGATTGCTGTGACGTCTTCAACCTTTTTGTTTTATTGAATGTAAACTTAAAACCAGAAACGATTAATGAATTGGAAATGATGGCATACAGAAGGACTCTCCATCTCTAGAAGCGCAGTGTATAGAACCTTCCTTCTAATTTTACGTGAAATTGGAAGCTTCTTTTGACAGCCAAACTTTGGGGCCTCGTAAATGATCTTTTAGAAGTTTGACAGTCTTAGAGGAAATCCTATATCTTGGCAACCTGAGGAAACGGGAAGGACTTGCTTTGCTTATAACTGAAATTCCTTTCTAACTGATAGGACTTAGCACAAAAAAATTTTTGTTACATTTTAGGGTCGTAGTATCAGGTACCTAGCCTTTCTTTCTTTTCCTGTTATATTTCTCCTAGTTCTTCTCCTTCCTCAAGCAAACATATATTAAAAATCAGAACAAAAGTCCAGTCAGAACCTTGTTCCAAACTATTCATGTGAGACTTACTGACACGACAATGACAGTTGACTTTAGGATGCTGTGTTTCATTTAAAGATCTTTTAAGTGAAGAGCAACCGTGATGTCTGTGACTTGGAGGTATTGCCCAGTTTACAACAGTCCTAAATTTTCCTTCAGTCCTTCTATAAGAAGAGTATGATCTCAACTATGCCTTTCCACAGCACACTGCTTTTACTGAAGTCTGCCTACACCAATTTCTCTGCTAGTTTCACCAGAGGTAAGAAGAATCTTTAAGAGTATCAGCAGTTGTAATTTGCTTCTACCCATTTAAATTCAGAGGTCCTTCTGAGGCTTCGATAGGCTTAGGGGAAAATACTATTACTCTGCTCTGATTCAGATTTGCAGCGTGAAACCATCACTCCACTTATGCACTCCACACATTGCATTTTACAGCCGTTGTCTTGATTACTGAGCTGCAATTGATTCACTAGACACCAAATTGAAAAATTATCTCTAGGCTTCTCTCTAAAATTACCTCTGATAGCAGGTGCATTAGGCAGTGCTTTAGTACTAACAGAAGGCTGTCAGGCTGTTGCCTTCTCTGCCAGCTAACTGACTGCTAGGAGAAAATTAAAGTCCAGGCTTAGAAGCTACAGCCACTGACAGGTTCCCTCCTGAACAATGGCAAAGTATGGGATGGCAGATTGGGAGGGAAGGAAACACTCACCTTACTATATCCAAGTGTGTTGGGTTTGCGTGGCAGGGTTTTGGTAGCGGGGGGGCTACAGGGGTGGCTTCTGTGAGAAGCTGCTAGAAGCTCTCCCTGTGTCTGACAGAGCCAATGCCAGCCGGCTCTAAGACGGGCCCACCGCTGGCCAAGGCCAAGCCAATCAGCACCTCTGTGATAACATATTTAAGAAGAAGAAAAACACTTAGAGAGAGAGCTTTTGCAGCCGGAGAGAGGAGTGAGAAGATGTAAGAAACTCTGCAGACACCAAGGTCAGTGCAGATGGAGGGGGAGGAGGAGCTCCAGGCGCCGGAGCAGAGATCCCCCTGCAGCCCGTGGTGAAGGCCATGGTGAAGCAGGCTGTCCCCCTGCAGCCCATGGAGGAAGGATGAGGGGGTGTAGCGATTCCACCTGCAGCCTGTGGAGGACCCCACGCCGGAGCAGGTGGAGGCACCTGAAGGAGGCTGCGGCCCGTGGGAAGCCCACGCTGGAGCAAGTTCCTGGCCGGACCGGTGGACCCGTGAAGAGGGGAGCCCACGCCAGAGCAGGTTTGCTGGCAGGACTTGTGACCCCGTGGGGGACCCCACGCTGGAGCAGTTTGCTCCTGAAGGTCTGCACCCCGTGAGAGGGACTCCATGCTGAAGCAGGGGAACAATGAGAGGAGTCCTCCCCCTGAGGATGAAGAGGCGGCAGAAACACCGTGAGATGAACTGACCGTAACCCCCATTCCCCGTCCCCCTGTGCCGCTGAGGGGGGGGAAGGTTGAAGCCGGGAGTGAAGTTGAGCCTGGGAAGATGGGAGGGGTGGGGGGAAGTGTTTTAAGAGTTGATTTTATTTTCTCATTCCTCTACTCTGTTTTGCCTAGTAATAAATTAGATGAATTCCCTCTCTCAGTTCGGTCTGTTTTGCTCGTGACGATAATTAGTGAGTGATCTCTCCCTGTCCTTATCTCGACCTGCAAGCATTTTGTTATGCCTTTTCTCCCCTGTTTAGTGAATGAGGGGAGTGAGAGAGCGGCTCTGGTGGGCACCTGGCCTCCAGCCAGGGTCAACCCACCACACCAAGCAACCTGGGTGCTTAATTGTACTTATAAATAATGGTGATTAAAGAGCTCTCATGCCAAAGTTGGTTATAAAGAGCAATGTCCTTTTTATTTTGACATCTCCTGTAGTGAACTGTTCCTCACTTGAGTGCCTTTGTCATCTTCATCAGGAGTAAGGGGCACGCCATAAAACTCAGGCAGTAGCTTTAGAGCAGAGGAGACAGTAGTCTTTCACACAGTGTATGATGTAGATGGAGGCCTCATTGCTACAGATGTTGTAGAAGCTAAAAGTACCAATAATTTTACACAGATATGCAGGTTTGGTTGTGTGGTTTTGTTTTTTGGGGTTTTTGTTTGTTTGGGTTTGTTTGGTTTTTTTTTTTTTTAATATGTTCATGGAAGATAGGAGATTGTGAACAGATTTTTGGACTACAGGGAGCAATGTACTTAACTGTCATGACCGAGTATGTGCAGATTTGTGAATAAGGATGTAATTGAATCAAAAAATGAGACAAGGCAAAATAAGCTAAAATATAACAATGCAAACTTTGCTGAGAAAGTTGCTATCTAGAATTTCAGGAGGGATTTTGGTGCTGAAAAGGATGAAAGCTGAACTGGAGAAAATTAGATAGTAAGTGTGATAGAAAAATGGCGTTGAGGTAGTAGTTGCAGATAGGCAGTAAGCAGGGTAGAATTTCTTTCAGTTCAGTGTCTACTAAGACCTTTTTGAGAACAGTGGAGCCTGAGGCATGCTTGTGTTGAGAGCCAGAGGGGAAGGAGTGTAAAGTCAAGGGGCTGTCTTCGTGCTGGTGGTGTACTTTGTACCTATTTTGGAAAACCAATATATTTGCAAGGAGGAAGAGCGAAGGAGCAGTTCTGGGTCAGAGGGCTAGAAAAGTTTTTGTCTTGTAAGAGCTATTTTGAAGCTGTTGTTGAGCAACAGGAGGAGAAAAGCAATGTTTGCCTTCTTTCTTAGGGTCAATGAAAAGAGGCTATTTTTATACAAGGGTGGGTTTTTTCCTCTAGGAAAAAGGCTGTCATTGGTGTAAGTGAAATTGTTGATTCTCTTCTGCAGTAAATTTTGTGTACCAGTGGGGATGCATGTGAATACATGCATTACTCACATCCCATGGGGGTTTCTAAGGACTGTGATTTCAAGATCTCCAAGTGGATTCACACCTATTACAGTTTCTACAGCTTCCCCTTTAGTCTCAAAAGTCCAGGCATAGCTAGAATGTATTTATTTAAATCTTACCTCTCGCTGTGTATGTGAGAGCATGCATGTGCACACAACTGTCTACTGCTGGCTGAGCCTCTTACAGCTTGTGATAAAGCCACGAGCACCAGCAAAAAGTGACCTTCCTAAATGTAAGATGACATTGTTTTTATCCCTCTGCTTGGCAAGTCTGGGAGCTGTAACTGGAAAAGAGAGGAATGTCTGCCTTTCTGTCCTTCCCTTCCACTCCCCGCCCAAACAGAGCTTACCAGCCCGCTAAGGGGAGGTTGGCATTAGCAATTGTGTAGTGACCCCTGGCCAATTTATGAACTCTCCCCTGCCCTGGGAAGGGAGTAGGGGGTGGGGGCTGACACATGCCCTTGTGTTTTCCTTGCACTCCTTCCATGCTTTCTGCTTTCTTTTATTGCCAGATGCTTTGACACCCTGACTTGTTTTACACTTACAGCAACTTTCTGCTGGGAGCTTAATGCGTGCAAAAGGGCACTTATGACTTCCAAACATCATAAGGCATAATAATGCCATGGGGGAGACAATCTAAAAATAAACAGAAACAACAGAACACTGAAGGGTGAGCGGGATGGTGCAAAGCCATCTAGAAGTATCTACATGCCCTGGAATGACTTTGCCTCAACCTGAAGATACAGCTTTTTTTATTTTTTCTTTTCCCCCCACTGTAGTTTGTAAAGCTCTGCCTAGGTATTTTAAGTGTGCCTAAAGCTAGGCTTCACAAAGCGTTGGTACATGGCTAACACCATGTGAAACCCTTTCCACGTAAGCTCGCTGCTGTACGATTATTGTTAATGCTTGGCAACTTCTTGAGAAACAGTCAGCTTTTTCTGGACTCCAGCTCATTTTAGCAGATTAAGGTCTGTATTTTTCCCTTCCTATGGAAAAAGCACACAGAAGAGAAAGTCTTATTGACATTTATCCTTGTTTTCAGCTTCGCATTCTGCTTTATACCTTCCTTTCATAGCAGACAGAAGTCCTTAAAAGCAGTATTGGCAGTTCTTATGGAAAGCTGAGATTAACAGAACGAGGACACTTTGGGGCTGTTTATGTTCTGTTCAGGTCTCCCATGTCACCAGACACGTCTCTTTTCCTTGCTGTTACATAGCTAGGCTACAAAGGTGGATATTTGACCTAATTACTGCTCAGAGTTTATTAATCTAGTCTCTCTGTCCTAACTCCTGATTTCTTGATGGAACCTGCCTAAACATGGGAGTGGAAGAGTTACTTGGCATTGTATTGCAGGACGAGTCAGGCACACTCTGGCGAGGAGGGTGGAAGTTGTTTTGCCATTCTGCTTGGTTGTTAAGGTATCACTCCTCTGCCTTTACAGTTGAGGGTCGCTGTTGGTTTTCAGTTCTCTGGCTCCATTAAGTGCTCCTCCCTCTCTCACAAAGTGACAAATGGTCAGTTGAAATGCTTCAAGAAGGCCAATCTGGGAGAGGATTCTGTGGACAAAATAATCCTAGTTCTTGACTTAATAGAAACTACTCTGGGCCAATCAGTGCCTGTCTGTGTGATGGGAAGATCCTGAGCCTCTCTTTACACTGACAAGCCTTGCAAAACAGTGGTCCTTTGGGACATTTTGGGACGTGCAAGGGAAAGCACGTTTCTCCAGTTGTTTCAAACATGAGTAATACTGAATAAACACACCCTGAAATACAGGAAACGTACGTATGTAACAATGCTTAACTTTTACTCTGTGATAGCCTTTAGAAACAAATAACGTGGACGAGTAAGACAGACCTGGTGACCTTAAGAACCTAAACAAAATCACTAGAGCAGAAGTGGTCAGGTCCCTATGAATGTGGGGTCAGCTTCAGGTTTTGTTCCTTTTTTAGATATGCTGAGTGCAGCTGCAGGTACACACAAGCCTGCTTCACTGAGACTTCCTTCAAGTCAAGACCTTTTACCACAGGCTTCCCAAATGGTCCTGTGACCACAGCGTTACAGATAGCACAGGATGCTCAGCAAGGCTTAATATGCTTGGGAAGCAAAACAAGCTCTCTTTTATGCTCTGATAACTCCTCAGCTGCCTGTATGATGTAGATTTTAACCTTCACAGATTCCCAGATTGAAGAGAAATTAATATTGCCCCAATATTAATTGCTGATGCTTAGGAGGACTGAGGACAGAGGGTGGCAGCACAGCACTGTTGGAGCTCACCCGCACAAATTGTAGAGGCTGTGGTAGCTCTGAGTGGGTGTAAAACATTTCACACAAAATTGCTTCTAATTAAATGTACATATTTTTTTGTTTTGCTTCACAACAGTGCAAAAATAACTTCTGTTTGCCTGGTGTGTTTTGGTATGTTTTAAACTGTATCTTATTGTCTGACTTAAGCTTAGACAGTGAAGTTTAAAACCATGACTCATGTATAGTGTATGTGTGCAGAGGCGAAACTTGCCTCAAAGAGGTCAGTCATGGATCTTTTACTTATTAAATACTACAAAATTGCTGCTTGTTCTGACAATAACAATCAGGCCCTTTCTTAGCATAAGAAACAGTAAACAAGTGACTGTGGTACTGAGGCTAAACCAGCTCTAGCCCGGGGGGAGAGTGAAGAATCTTTGAAATGAATCATAGTAAGGAGGAATGGACCACAACTGTAGAAGGAGACATGGTTCCAGGAGCCCTAAAATGCTTAATTTTGCATTTTCTTCCCATGTAGAAACTGAGATAACAAAGTGCTTAATGAGCTGCTGGAACAGGTTGGAATTTAATGGGGCCGAGTGCAGGACTAAAACTTGCAAAACCAACCCAAAGCCCACCAGCCCCCCTAAACCAAAACCAGATCTTCATCCCCCATTGAAAAACTGGTACAATCTTTATCCCTCTCTCACATTCCCAATTAAGTGAAATGAAGGTGCTAGACTGTTGATAACATGCTACAAGGATATGCCTATGTCCAAAACATTATTCATGAAACCTCTTTGTTCTTTGAGGAAAACAATAAGTAGAATTACTGAAGGATCATCCAGAGTTCTTGGTACTAATAAAAGGTTTCCTGAATGAGTGTCAAAAATTAGCTTTTTTGAAAGAAGCTAGCTTCACATTGAAAGGAAGCCTTGCCCATTTCCTCCATTAACAGGAATACTCCTTGTCTCATGTGTTTTGAATGAGAGGTCAGCTTTCAGATGGCAGACTGTTGTGGTTTAACCCCAACCAGCAACTAAGCCCCACACAGCTGCTTGCTCACTCCTCCCATGGTGGGATGGGGGAAGAGAATCAGAAGGGTAAAAGTGAGAAAACTCATGGGTTGAGATAAAGACAATTTAATAGGTAAAGCAAAAACCACACACGCAAGCAAAGCAAACCAACTTCCCATGGGCAGGCAGGTGTTCAGCCATCTCTGGGAAAGCAGGGCTCCAGCACATGTAACAGTGATTTGGGAAGACAAACAGCATAACTCCAAACATCTCCCCCCAGCTTTATCTACTGAGCGTGATGTCATGTGGTGTGGGATATCCCTTGGGTCAGTTGGGCTCAGCTGTCCCAGCTGTGTCCTCTCCCAACTCCTTGTGCAGCCCCAGCCTCCTTGCTGGTGGGATGGGGTGAGAAGCTGCAAAGGCCTTGGCTCTGTGTAAGGACTGCTCTGCAATAACTAATACATCTCTGTGTTATCAACACTGTTTTCAGCACACAGACCAAAGTTTCTGGGGCACATTGGTTAAAGCTCAAACAGAAAAGTTTTATGTTGTTGAAAATTGGTGACATTTTATTATTTATATTGTTTATATTGTAATTGTTTATATTGTTTTAAGTTGGTGATGTGATTTGGACCTGTGTTATGCATTAATGATGTACCTTGAAAATCACTGTAAATCTGAGATAAAAAATGTAACTACCAAATGGTGTTTATTGGAACTCTAGAGAAGTAAAATATCATTTATTTATGACCTGCGTTATAATAACAACTTCTTTGAAAAAGAAGAAACACATACACACAAACACTGGGCCACTTTTACAAATGCCTTTCTCCTCATTCATTTTGTTTAGCACTTCAACAGTTCACTTAGACGAGATGTTGTATCTTGCTTTTACGTCAGTTGGTTTACTTAATCTTGTCTTGCTGTGCTCTTTTGGCTAATCAGGAAATGCATCACAATCTGTTTATTTGTGCAGATGAAATTATTTCATGTCTGATAATCCCAGGAGAGATTATTTCAGTTCTGAATCATCTCTAGAAGTCTTAAGTAGCTCACTGGAAAATAGGACCAATGTTTATACCTATATCGTACTGGTCATGAATTTATGTCAGAATAATGCAAAAGAACATTCCTGAGCTGAAGATGTAATATTCTGGAAACTTTTAAAGCTTTTTAGTTGTGGAAGAATTATTACCACGCTTAAACAGTAGAAGAGCTTGGTAGACTAACTCCACTAAAGTCCAATATGACTTGGAAGACTGGAGAGAAAAGATTGCCTCTTCCAGTTGACTCTCGTTTCTATTGCTGATTTCAGTCACTCTTTAGAATTTTTTTCCTAGCTTCATCACTACTTTCTTTTTTTTTAGTGCCTTTTTTCAACAGACAGAGTGTCTGAGTATAAAAAAAACGGAGGAGAGCATCTTCCACCTCAATTCCTTTAGGATGGCAGCTCTCTAGATCTTTTCATAAAGGCATTAAAAATCCTTGAAAGGACAAAGGTCAGCACTGAACAGGCTAATTTACACTAGTAAAAAAGAAAGTGGTATTAGGCAAGTCAAGACCTGACCGATAGAAGTCACAACACACATTTTCATTGGAACTGTACTTTATATTTGTGAAAAGAATCTGAAATATTACTGAGTCTTTCTAGTTACTCATTTAAACAGCAAGTTGATAATCTCCTGCAGCTGTGCTAACACTATTGCCAGAACTTTATGCAGTTTATTTTGCTGACATCACATTTCTTATTAAGTACACTCTGATCTTCACAAATCAGATGAGATGTTGAAATATTTGCAATGACCCATTTTCCGCAAATGAAGTATTGTGCCCCCTGTGAAGCATTGTTTTAGAAAAGCTTTGTCTGCCAGAGGTTGAGTGTGGGAGGTGTTTCTCCAAAACATTCATAAAGTTGCAAATGACATGTAATGACACACACTTCCATTTCCACAGGAAAGGGTTACATAAACTAGTAAAGCACCTGATTTTGGGCAGGTTTGCTTTGTAGCAATTTGGTAGCAATACCATTGCCCTGACTTGACAGGTGGGATTCCCCCACCTGGAGAAATGGATCTTTGTGATGGAAAGGGATGTAAGGGACACAGCCACGGGCTGCGACGTGATGGCGTTGGCTGGGGTCGGGCAGACATATGAATGCAGCAGCAGCCACCTGCGTTTCTTTGCTGCAAATAAGATTAGTTCCTTGGTGGGTTCAGTTTGTGCTGGGAGCCAGAGCGGGTCCCCAGAATTTAGAGAAGTGATTTGAGCCAAGCTCAGGAAGGCTCAAAAATTGTGCCCTTAGGTTCTGAAGAGCAAGAAACGTTTTGAAGTAATTATTCCCGGTGGAGACTGTAATGAGGTTAGGTTAGACACAATGAATAATTCTAATTCCTTACTGTCTAATGACACAATTTAAAATAGCATTTTAGACTCGGGCCTCCCAGGTAACTGGGTTAGATCAGTAATCCCCTGCTCTGATAGAAGCTCTTCTATTCATTCCTCAGAGCCACATCTTTTTGTGACTGACCGAACATAGGCTTTCTGGGTTTCAGTATAGCAATCTGACTGTAAGACTACTGTGTTGCTGTATGTATAGACAAGATGTTTATTTGAGGCCAACCTAGAATAGAGTTTTTAATATAAATATTTTGGTTGGAGGAGAAAACCAAAATCTTTGGAAATGATTCAGAGGAGGAAGATCTTTTTGAGCAGCTGTTTCAAAAGCTAGACAGAATAATTGCAGCATCCTAGCATATTGTCAGTAATGGCCTGGTGGCTGAATCATTTTTTTTCTTACCAACCCTTTGAAATCTTCTACCTTCAATTAGTCTCTGAAGGGAAATCAATAAAACAGTTTTCTCTTCCAAGAGTAAAGATGTGTCCAGACTTTACAATGGAGAAAGTAACAGCTTGTCCACAGCAGTGATGAAGTTTCCACTCTTAACTACCGTAATATATATGTAAGGCTCCCAACATGACTGGGTTTTCCTCATACAAGGTGCTTTTATCTACACAAAAAAGCAAGGTTTTCTGTTAAGTCACTTGCAAACAAACTAAAGAAGGTTGGTAAAAGTGGTGACATCGGGGAGAAATATTTTACTATCTCCAATCCCAAGGGAAGGGTAAATTTTTGTATTTTGAAAAGGGAAATGTTCAAAAGAAGCAAATGTATTTTTTTGCAGATGTATTCTTTTACTGTCATTCAGCCCTAAAATTCTGGGCTTAGTCAGTGAGATTCTTAAAAACTATTCTGAAGTTAGTCAGTGAGATTATTAAAAACTTGAGCTCTCTCAAGCATTGTTCTGCTGATGTTTGTCATGGACAGTGAGCCCATGCCCATGAGAGACATTATGTTCCAACTTCCTCCCTCACCTGTACTTGCTTGGGCATCAACTAGAACTTGTTCCCCACTGCTCTGCAGGGAATAGCTAGCACACAGGATTAGGAAGACTAAAAGGATGAAGAAAATCTCAGGTGGTAGCGGTTCATCCCTCTCCAAAGGAAAACAATTGAGAAATAGTGAAGGCACCTGGAGCACAGATGCAGCTGTCTCATGAGTAAATTACACAGGCATGATGGCCTGACCTGTACTTGTTAAGTACTTAGGAAATGAGTGGTGTCCCTCAAAACTGAATTCAGGTTCCTAGTAATCCCTTCTGGGAGAAATTGTGGCTCTACCTCCTCTGAACTTGAATGTAGTGTGAGGTTTATAAAGTAAGAGATATTCTCTTTGCATGGAGAAAGTGACTTTTCTATTGTCTGTTGGCCTAAATATTCAGGTAAGTGTCTGTTGATGAACTCCTTCCCACTCTTAATTAATTTCTTTTTGTCAAGTTTGTTTCTATAGGCAAAGTTCAGCCAGGTCCTGCACACCATAGCTCTGTGATAACAGACAGGCCTGGCTTGCAGAAGCTAGCAGAGGAGGTTAGCAATGTGACCTCCATTCTGCTGCCTTGGAGGCAAAACCAGCGTCCTTGAGATTTGTAGTTTGCTGCCCAAGGTCACACATCAGTTATATGGCAGAGCAAAGAGCGGCACGTCTTCCGCTTGGAAAGGCAGTGTATTCCTTGGCAGGCTCCCCAGAGGGCTCATCCACATTTGTATCTGTTTGTTGTTGCTGTACTAATCACCTCGTGGTTAAAGCAGATGACTGACTTGGCCTACTTAGTGGGGTCAGAGATGGGAAATATTTCAGATCTCCTTATTCCTCTGTGTTTGCCTTGGGTTTCTCAGCATCACGGGGGAGATTACAGCAACACAGAGATAGCCAAATGTTTGCTTGTATGAGTACATATCTTAATTAGCAAAGTTCTTTGAAAAATTGTCTGTGGCAAGTGCTCCAACAGCAAGAGGAATCCTTCATGCTAGAAAAAGCCAGGAATTGTTTCCTCCAGCGTTTAGTCACCTCTCAGGATGGAGCCACTAATTTCTTCTCCTCTCTCTTTAATACACATTATGTAAATAATCCTAACAATAAGCTGCCTGGAGTATTTTATTGCTTAATTAATATAGTTTCAATGTTATGAATAAATAAGATTGCATTCAGATTGTGAGTACAGTAAAGTTAAGGGGATATGATCCAAGAAGGAGTTTCAAATCCCTTTGCATCTGTTCCTCTATTTTGTTGGATTAATTTTATGTTCTAAATTAAATTATTCTTATGAATCTCTTTCCTCTGATGTTTTGCCCTCCTACCCCCCCATCTTTTCATCATCTGTCTGCTCAACACCTCTGCTGCTCTCTCGCAGGGGGAAATAAAAGCCACTTGACAGCCCAGCTGGCTGAGCAGGTCTGCGCTGTTTCCCCTCCATCCCTTGGGGGGCTGCTGAATGTGGTGGGTTTGGAAAGCTCCGGACTGGTTGGTCTCTGTTTTCAGACGAATGAAGGCTTTCCAACTGGCATTTGTTGTTACTTTGATCCACGTTTTAATTAAAAACTTGGGAATTCAAAGTCCATTGAACTGTAGTAGACTTACTGTTTACTAAAAGACCCTTCTCTTCCTCTCTTCCCTGCCCTAAAATAAAACTAAACCCAAACACCTCCCAGGGCCTTCCTTATTTCTGTTTAGTGAAGGAGAAACAGTTGTTAAATATTCATCTCCTTTACATGGTTCTCATGAGGACTTTTTTTTTTTAAACTTTTGGCTATAGAAATGCTGATGTGATACAGTTTTCAAGTCACCAGAAAAGAAAAAAAAAATCAGAAAAAGGTCACAAGACAGGAAAACAAAATTCTTGTAGGCATATAAGATGCTTATTTTGTCACTGAGATTTCATTTTCATTTTTTAATTTTACTAAATTGTAATGGAATGAATCACCCCTCCCTCTGATGAGGCTAAGGACTTGGCACACTTTGGGCACTCCCACAAGGTGAAAATACAGGTACAGATGCTAAGGAACTCCCTGTCCTCTGTTTGGTGTAGAGAAGAGAGTTTTTGCTTATAGACGCTTCTTTCCAGACCTGCCCTCGCATAGCGCAACCAGGGCTGTGACCCCTGCGGTGCCTTCCTCGCTGCCTCCAAAATGCTGCAGCTCCCACTGGGGTGCAGCTGCCTCCCCTCCTCTCTGCGTCCCTCTTGCTGAGAGCAGCCAGCGCTGCTGGGCCCTGAGTTACTGATGGCTGACTGGTCCCTAATTTTCCTAAAATGAGTAGCTCCATATTCCCAACTGATTTCCCGCTAACACCACCGCCTTTGATAGGATCAAAAGTTGGTAGCTATTGTGAATACCCTCTCCTTTTCTTAACTATGTATTTTTTAAGAACTTTCAGGCATGCAATTGTTAGTGGGACTTGAGTGCTTCATCTCTGGAGAAAAACTTGGTTGAAATAGCCTGACAAGTTAGAAAGCGCTTGGAGAGGGACAGACTAACATGGGCACACTAAAAGACTGTTTAGAAATGGATTATAGCTAGAAATTTACTATTTTTCCAGGAGCATTGTCAGGCCATGATAATTTACACGCTGCCATGTCTCACAGTGAAAGATGAAGACAAGTATCTCCTGGTATCCCTTTGGGTATTTTTTTGCACCTTTTAATTTATTTAATGTTATTCTTACACTCTTATGTTGTGGACTCCTGGTTGCACACAAGTGCTTGTGGAGCAATCTGTGTGGTGTCTGGCTTTTCCTCCTTCCCCCATAGGAGTGCAAAGAGAGGAGGCAGGACACATCCTGAGTCCACTCCTGCACATTGGGAGAGATGTGTGTGGTTGTTACTTCATGGTGACATCTCTTTGAGTCCGCCTTCTGAAACTGGGAATACTTTTTCCCGTTTTAGGCATATTAGCCATAACCTCTGCACTTCTAATTTTTCTTTTTTTAATTTCTTTTGTTCTTTTACTACTTACGCTTATCTCTTCCCCTGCAGTAAAAGAAACAGCAACTTAATGGGAAGGAAATCATATCTGATTTATTCACGCTTGTATAAACAGCATGTATTTCTTCACATACAGGTAAATGGAATTATGAAGACAAGACTTTGTGAATAAAATTTTGAGAAATGAGAGAGTTCGCTAGTAACTCATTTACTGTGACAGGAGATGAATAGAGGTAATTTAGTCTCATAAAAGTAAAATCGGCTCATGTCTTACATGAGGGTGGGAGGAAGAATATCGTTTAGCGGCTGGAAAGCGGAGTGGAGTTGAGAATTGGCAGCTGTGCTGTGAGGGGGTTTGACTGCCTGGCTCTGTAACCTTGGGTGAGTCATTTTGTGTGCCTGGTGTACATGCTCCCTTCTGTAAAAGCAGATCTAATTCTTGGCTGGTTTGTAGAGGGTTTTATTCTCCCCATGTGAAGCACCAGAAAATAGGACTCCAGTGTGGTGCTGCTCTATTGCCAGATTTGAGTAAGAGTTTTTCCTTCTCTCTTTTCGGCTCCTGTGGCTGACGTATTTGCTCTATAAGTGTATTTCAGCCTTTGCGTCTTTCCTGGGGACAGAGTGAGTGGAATGTAATCCTGAAAGAAAAGCAAATATCCTTTGGTTTTAAAGATATATAATAGTAAGATAAAAAGATTAGGGCCTGTGGGGCTAGGCATTATGAGACTCAGATAAAGTATGAGATCTTCTAAGGTACCAACCTCCTTGGACAAATTATTTGGACCAAAGACACAAGTAAAGTGTCTGGGAAAGTTTTTCCCAGGACTTCTCTGTTAAAAACACAAAGTGAAAAGGAGACTGAGTAAAACCATACAAGAAAAAATTCCCCTTGTTATTAGTGAAAATGTTGTGAAAGTCCCTGATTTAAAAGATGGTCGGGGCTGCTCTGTGGTGTGGGCTGACCAGTGACTCCCTCTCAAGGGCTAGAGACAGCCTGAAATCGGAGCGAGCTGGCAAGGGCGAGGTGGATGCAAGGCGGGGGGGGCATGAAATGAGCTAAAGATTTTGCAGAAATTGGCTTTGGAGCCATTTGTTTCCCCACAGTGAAGGACCACAGGTTTTGTTGTGGCGTGTGTTTTATTGTTGAAGGTGGGACAGAGAGGAGGAGGTTTGAGGATAACCTGGGTTGGCTCTGACGTAGCCTCTGGTATTTCAAGGTTCAAGGGTATGCTTTATAAAAATCCACGGGACTATCAAAAATGCATTGGTTCCACAATGCAAAACAATGTTTGCTTAGAGGTGTAAATGGATTAAAACCCCAAAATGTCTATTTGCTGCCTAACCAGGTAGCTTTCAGCATTTTAAGTCTGGCTTATTTCTACTGGCATTTTGGTTCATAAGAAGTCTTTGCTGTCAGTCTTTTTGAAGCTGATAGTCTAAAATGGAGCTGCTAAACTTTATATTATCAGTAATTAATGTAATGATCATGTTTTCTGTTTTCATTTTCGTGGGCTTTCTGGTTCCTCTAAATTGTGATGATGTGGAGGCTGCCCTTTCTTAATGAATTATTTACATGTTATCACTGGTAACAGGAGACAGTGAGATGACTTGTGCCTCTTTAAAACATTTCCCTAAATTACTCTGAAGATGCCGCTGTGGCTGTACTACCATACACACCATTTCTGTGCTTTTAATCAGCTCATCATGCTGCAAATCTGTGAATAATGTTGTTTATAACAGTCTGCAGCTCTTCACTAAACACTACAAACAGCTTTGGCCTGGGACTTGCTGAAGTCTACAGCGATTGCTCTAGACTGAGTACTAATCCTAGTGCTTTGCAGCCTGGGCTGTGATTTACCACCGGGATTTAAAAAGCCTCTTCAAATTTAGGAAGCCGTACAAATGCTCAAAGCCTGGGTAGGCAGGAAAGAGCTGTACGAGCTTGGAGATATCTCTGCCTGTGCTAACCTTTAAAGGTCTGTGTGCATCTCTCTAGGAGATTTACTTGAAGAAAGTCTATAGATACCTGCCTCCTGGGGAAAGGACAAATCCAGTGAGGGGTTCAAGCGGGCTGTGGGGTGTGTAAGGCTAAGCGGAGAGCCAGGCAGATCAGTAAAAACTGCTAGGTGATGTTTGTGTTGATGAGCAACCACCAACCTGTGACTGCCATCTCTACAACAGGGGAAAAAATGATCAGCTTGTAGGTTTTGTTTGTTTCTTCTGCTGTTTTAATGCAGAGTAAGACAAAAAGTGGATGTAACACATACTGCATTTTAATAAGCCGGGGAAGGAAAGCTGTGGACGAGTATTTTCAACTTTTCCTGGCAGCTGGGTTCTTTTGTGCCACGGGGAAGCACAGAGCCTGTGGACACACCAGGATGAGGGAGAAGAACTTTGGAGTTGCGAGAGGCCAGGAGGCCAGTCTGCAATGTAGTGTCATATCAGGGTAATGTGTGTGGGGTGTTTTGTTTTGTTGTTTTTTTTCCTCTGGTTGTAGTTAGCAGGTCGTGTTTTCAGTGATTCTTACATTAGGTTTCCAAAGCCAGTGCCCCTGCAGATGCAGAGCAGGCAAGCTCTACCTGCCCCGCTCAGCATGCCTGCTCTGCACGTCTCAGCCCTGAAAAGGAGCAGGTGTCGCTGAGACAGCAGTGCCACTTTCACCGTAATTCAGTTCTTGGCCTGTCTGAAGATGATTTTTTTTTTAAGTGCCCAGTTTTGGGGTTGTGTGGGAGACACACTTGTTATTTCTGCCGCCGCCGCCTCCTCCTTTCCAAAGTATCTCACCATTATCACCTTTCACCTTGCCTGGTTTAGTGGCTTCTGCTTGTAAAAGTTACATTGTCATCTCTTCACCACTTTCCTTTCAACCACTGCTTTCAGCAACTCATTTTGCCATATTCTTTTCACTGCTGATCTCCCTGTGCCCTTTTCTTCTTTGAATAATTACCCAGTGACTTACATTTATCTTATTCTCTTCCTGGAAATTTTTTACAATAGAAGATGTGTCTGTAGAACTTGCTCTACCTTTATGGCATTATAGAGTATAAATGGTTGTTATTAATAATGCATCTCAAAATGGTCTCTTATTTGACAAGTGTACTTTTATTTTAATATATAATATTTATGGCATGCTTGTAAGTGTTCTGCAGCATATTTTATAAAATTAATGGAGTCCCACAAAATGGGAACTCACTACTGTGTCCGGCTGTTAAATTTTTGCTGAGAAATGGAAAGAGGCTGCAGGATTTTGTATGCAAATTATGAAAGGTGGAGAATCAGCTTTATGTATGTTGGCAACCAGTGTTGGGAGAAGGAGAGAAAAAGAGCCTGAGATGTGATATATCATTTGAGAATGATAGAGAAAAGAAAGCCTCAGATTCAGAAGCTGTTCATGTTAAGACATGCATGCTTTAATTAAAGAAGCCAAACATCAGCTGAATTGAAGGCACTGATTTGTTTTCACTAGGTACAACATAGCTCTGAATGATAAGAAAACGGATAGTTTGTTCAGCAAGAATAAATCCAGACATAGTGTTTATTGTCTAAAATAACCATATTTGAAAAATAGATCATCCATAAGATATTAAAAAAGAAAAGAAGGAGAAGAAGAGACATAGCACCTATGTTGTCTTTTCCTTGAGCGTTCCTTAGGCTGTATCTGCTCCATAAATCTGCATGTAAAATTCTATGAAATTGTCTTCTCTGACTGAAAAACTGACTTCACTAAAATAAACGAGAGTCTTGCCATGGATTTAAATGGAGCTGGTTTTCTTGCTGTATAAGTTATTTTTAGAAAGAAAAATGTTCATCAATGCATGAAATTTTCCCCAGTTAGCTCATGTTGGGGATAGCGTGGGTATAAACATAGAAGATTTAGTGCCCCAAACAAGTTGTGACTGTGAGCAGCCAAATAATTCTCTAGTTGGAAAATGTTCTTACACTTCCGTGTGAGGCTGTTTCCTCATTTTTGCCTTGGAACAGAAAGAAATGAGAATTAGATACTGAGATCTATGTTACAGTCTATCAAATCCTATGGCAGAAGTGGCTAGTTATAAGGATTGCTTATATCTGTAAATATATCTTAGTATAAAACACTAATAGAGTCTACCTGTACTCTCACTTTTTTTTTTTACTGAGAAATGTTCAGGTTTTGGATTAAAGATGTGAACGATAGCATTTTACTGGACAAATGTATTCAGTTTTGGATCCAAGAAAAAAAAAATCAAAGAATATTTCATTGGTTATTTGGTCAGAGATAAGCATGTGACAAAACCAGCAAATTGAAAAATGGGATTATTTTTCTCTATTGCCTCAATTTCCTGTAATTTAATGTAGTTTTTCAGGTCGTTAGATCTGGATGCAACACCAATTGGCTTCACTCATAAACTTATTTTCTCTAGAGCTCTCAGGATGGAAATGGTTATGGTAGCAGCCGAGGGCCCTCGCAGAAATTGCGAGAGGCACTCTTGCATTGCCCTGTGTCGGTCTCGCCGGGAGACCTCCCAGGTAATGGTTCATCATGTAGGTTCTGGCTTATCTTCTCCCTCTTGTTTGCACCTGTGGGTGTCAGGAGAGAGGTGATCAATAAGATAATAAACTCCCTTTTTCTGTCTCCATCCCTTTGGACAGTGAAGGTGTGTTTTTAATTAGTTTTCTATCTGTAGTCTTGTGATGACACGGTAGAAAGGTGCTTCATGAGAAAAGGAGGAAATAACAAGTCTCTTTTTCTTTAGAAACTCTCAGGTTTTTCTAGCATCTTTCTTTTAAGCCCCTGCTCTCTCAGCTTGCTAAGTGTCCTTCTCCTTTGCTCTTTGTTCTTTTGCTGGCATGGGTTGCACTGGAGCTCAGTCACCAGCATTAGCTTCCTGGGCCATCCAAGCAGCACCCGTGCTGTGCTGTGAGGAATCAGCGCTCCTGCTTTTCGGAACTTTGCTCTTGTGCTTTTCTACACCCTGAGGCATGAGGAAGGGAGTTTGGCACCGTGGAGAGGGGAGCACTCTGTTCCCAGCTTCCATGGGTGGTGGTTGATTAACACTCAGTGGGTAATTCCTTGCAAGTCCTTGGTGAGGCAGGTCTTGTTTGCTCTTGGGCAAGCTTGGATTTGTTCATGCTCTCTTCTAGTCTGTGTGGTTGCTCCCAAACACAGGAATCATAGTGGTGAGAGCTGGCTTTACACCATAACTGGCAGTGGAAAAAAGCATGTTTACAGCTATTTCTTGGCAATTTTGCTGCTTAAAGTATTGAAACAAAATAAAGCAGCAATCTTTCTTGGGCTGCAGAGTTCCTGGAGAAATCACTGGACTCCAGCAGGAGACGAGCCATTGCAGTACTCTTGCTTTCTGTATGGTGCTGGCAGCCCTTGGCTGAGAGGCTGTGAGTGACACCTGGCTCTGGTGCAGCTGAGCACTTCCAAAGGCCTTGCTCCTCTTGCCGGGTCCTGTTCCAATACATCAGTGGGACTGAGGAGGTGTCTGTGTGGGGACGGACAGCTCAGCAACCTCATAGGATGGGGTTTGGGGCTCTCTGCAGATTGGACCAGACACTTGATCTGCATCTGCCTGAGTGAGTACCTGAGCCTGTGGCTGTCTGGACGGCATTTCTGGTCAGCAGATGACAAGAGGGGGTAGGAAAAACTTCTGTAACTGAAAGGTGCATTGAAATTGGTGTGTCTGCAAAGAACTATGGCTTCTCACAATTAGCAAATCTACTTCCCTCAGTTTTTCATGTAGCAGCAGGGACTGGAGGATTTTTCCTTATGACTTGTGTTACATGGCTCAGTTGGCTTCAGTTTATTGGACAGAGTAGAAGCCACTCATTGACTAGAAGGTGCCACAGCCTTAAATTCATCAGGGAAGGTTTGGAAGTGATCGAAACCTCTGTGATTCTGGGTTAAAAATCTGAGTCATTAGAGTCGGCGTTCCGCTGGATTACAAGCAGGGGGCTGGGAGCAGAGGCTTCCGGGGCACCGCCGTTGTGGTATGCCCAAAGGTGTTGGGTGGCAGCGCCCAGCCGCCGCTGTGCCACGCCGTAGTGGCATGAGGGTGGGCAGCAGGACTGTGGGGGCACCCGCGCTGAGGAACACGGCCTATGTTTGGGTCTCTCTGCCCTTCCAGGGGGCATAGTAAACGTGTCTGTACGATAGGCTCTCTTTGTGATATTTTAAGCCGTTATGTTTTGCTTTTTCCGGGTTTCTCCTGCGCTCTGGTGTTTGTCAGCTCCTGCCCAGAATGGCTATGGAGTGCTGTAGAATTAATTCGCTGCTGCTGCCCTTGTTAGCTCTGGGTGGTATCTTTGAGGATGGCTGAGACAAATCCCAAAACTTGTGCAGCTGTAGATTAGAAGGTGCTGTATAAACTGTAATGATTGGAACAGCGCATGAAAAATATGTTTTTAAAGTAAGTTCTGTTTCTGCTTACATATGTATCATGGAATTGTAGCTCAATATTTAAAGTAACATAAAGTTTTGCTGTGGGCTTTTTCATTGTTTTTTTGTTGTTGTTGTTTGTTGGGTTTTTTGTTTTGTTTGTTTTGTGGTTTGTGGTGGGTTTTTTTTAAACATGGAGTGCTTATGGCTGGTTGTTACCACTGGAAAGCTAAATGCAAATGTCTGAGGAAAAGAATTTGAACCACATTTAAGAGAAGCTGTGAATTACATCAAACCCAGAAGCAAATAGAATAGAAAGCAACTGTGGCTGAACGTTTGGTTTTAGCGAAAAGATAATCAAACTATAATAAAACCTTTTGTAAATACAGTGTTTGGTATAGTTTTGCTCATCCCTTACTTTGTCCCCCTGCTATACAATTCTTTGCACTGTACTTTTGAAATAGAGCATTGTAATATTTTCAATTGCAAATTGAGGGAGCGGGATGAAGCTTATGGATATAGCTCTTCACAGTACATAGCAACGATTTTTCCCATGGGGTTGAATATACAATTGGACACAGCAGATGTGAAAGCAGTGAGGTTATGAGCCTCCTTTTCTTCTGAGTTGTTTTTTTTAAAGTTGAGAGATTTAACATGCTAGGGGCAAGCAGCAGTGACTTGTAAAATTCAAGCAGCGGCAGAGGAGTGAGCTCTGAGAATGCAACTCCAGGATAACAGCCTCCACCTTTGAGAGGGCCTGGAGGGACCTGAGGTACTCGGGGGGAAGTGGAGGCACGCTCAGCAGCAAGTGTAAAGCGCTGAATTACAATAAGTAGGACTGCAGCACAGAAATGCTTCACACAACTGAGGTTCCTCCAGGAACAAGCATCAATATAGAAAGTTGTTTCGGAGGAAATGTGCTGGTTATTAAATAGCAAATATTTAGCAGGTAGAGGTTAGTAGTAGCTTCCAGCTAGAGATAAAAGATGGATTATAACATCTGAAGTGTTGGGTAAGAGCAGCAGAATCACAACTGAAATTTTACAGCAGTGCAAGAAAGCTGAAAAACTTTGACCATGTAGTTTAGTAAACAAAGTTCAAACCAGCCTAGGTCAACCAGTGACATAGCTGCCCAATGCACAGGCACTCTCAAAGCCTTGTCTTTATCTGTAGCTGCTGGACCATGCCGTGTTGGGGCAGCTGAATCTAGCAGCTTGGCAACGGTGAGGCTGCCACAGCGCCGTGCCCTGGGTCCAGCCAGCAACAGGGCTTAGCATGTATTCCTAGTGGGCACATGCACATACGTATGCATGTGGCCAGTGATGCACGCAAGTGCCTTAATTCCCAAGGATGGTAGAATAGAGGAATCAACCTGTATGCCTTGCTTTGCCTACCTTTGCCTCCTCTAAACATCCCATAAGTCTCGTGCAATGCCAAAATGCTTTTTCCCTGCATATTTCTTGGCAATGTTCCAGAGGAAAAAAAAAAAGTTGCTCTGGAGATGTGCTCCTGTTGACTCATCCTCATGGGTGGACACCTGGGCACCAGGGCTGAGGCTCACCTGGGACAGGTGGTCCTTTCATCTGTATTCTTCACTTGGGTTCCCACGTGCCTGTGCTCCTCTGGGAATGGGGAGATGGGCCTTTGATGGGCTGACTCCCATAGGTCTGGGAGTAGCTGGGACAGAGTAATACGTAGTGTCTCAGTATGCCATTGTCTGTGTGTTCCTTTGGATATGTGCTGATGACCTTTTTAAAAATCACATAACCTACTGTTACTGTAGGATTGCTATTTGCAGCATCAGAATCCTTTAACTACCCCCGTGGCTGAAATAACTAAATTTGGGCTCTTCTGTCATGTGAGTAGCCAACCATAGTGCCTCTCTCAGCTGCCCAAGTCCTAGCAAGTCCCTTGTCATAGGGTGATGCTCCTCGGCAGATGAATCAATGGCCAGAATGTGACAGTATAATAAAGTCACACTGACAATTTTACTAATTTTTTTTTTTAACTTGAGGTGCTCAAGCCTAATAGTAGTTCTGTGCTACTCTGATGGTGTGAAAGCAATACACAATTGAGGTGAAGGGATAAAACATTACTAATGAGAGGGGTCCTTAACGTCCTGTAAAATGTCAGTTTGAGAGGGGCTTCCAAAGAGACAGTTGATTATGGTGATTTCAATTACAGGGTGAGCATGAGCTGGTACAGATAGAAGAGCAGATACCTGAGAACTGAGGGTCAAACAACTGGCTTTGGAGGTACTGTTGAATGCTTACAGCCTGCTGGGGTCTAACAGGATTCTGCAGCTGTGTGACTCGCTCTATCCACCACTTTGTGCATGCATAAATGCATAAAACCAAGAGAGAGCAAAGCCCTGTGTTTTATCTCTCCTTGCAGTATTCAGGCAGGAACTCTGAGTCTCGGTGACCGTTTCCTGGGTTTGGCAGACTGCTTTTTGATGCATAATCTTTCTTCCTGCATTTTTGATCAACCAGGACAGACTAATCCCAAGATTAAGGCGGATCAGATGAAGGGCTGTTTCCATAGCAGATGCTGTCATATGAGTGCTGAGCTCCTCTTGTGGTAGAGAAGGCCGAAGGGCAGTGCAGATGGTGGGGCAAATCCTGTTCGTCTTGCCTAATTGTCAATTCGGTCCTAGTTCCTTTTTCCTCTACAGAAAACAAACATACCAAGCATCCAATTAAGAGACCAAATTGGTTGATATTCTACCCCAGGCTTGTATTTACAGCTCTTATGAATAAGGATCTGCAGTAAGGTTTGCATTAGTTCATGTTTAACTTGTGTAGTAGCAGTTTGCGCGGTCCTGGAGCCAGCTACAGGAGGGGACTGCCTGCTGACTACCCCAAGGATTGCACTGTGTAGCTGCACACAGGCTGGAAAAATGAGACAGCAGATCCAAGAGCTACCCTCAAAACTGACTTAAGCAGGTCTAAGTTAAGTCCTTTGACAGAAATTGATACTACTGAGACTGTTCTGTAAAATCATAGCAGTTTATTTCACTATCCTCTTTGGATGAGGCTTTCTACTAAACAGAGGAAACAAGGTTATCTATGAGGTGTAGCAGTATTTCAATATTTAGATTGGAGATCTTAATGTCCTTCCAACACAAAATACAGTTACAGTTCCTATGACAACTGTGCCTCTTCCCTCTGGAGCATGGGCTAACAGCATCTCGCTACATGATCACGTAATGCTGGGCACGGTGACAGCCTTGTCATCTCCACGCCGGTGTTTGCTCCGAAGCAGTGTTTAGCTGAAGCCTGCTTGTATTGTGCAGAACGTGAATTGGAGCGACCAACCTTCACTGTGCTTACTGCCCGCCACCTCCGACTTCCCAGCTTCCCGATTCTCATTAGTAAGCTCACTTTCTACCAAAATACATTTGGTAGGATGAATTTTATTGACAAAATTTTATAGAAATTTATTCCTGTGGTAGCAGTTCTATATACTAACGTTAATTAACAATACACAGAGTACTAATTTGTATCAAACCAATCTGCTGACAAAAAATCATGAGTATAGCAGCCAAACCAGACTACACAGCAGATTCCTGTAGCTACTTCTGCAACAGACTTAGGAAAAATTATAACAAGTTGAGCAGATATATTAAAAGACTTTATTCACAATAGAGAAATTTTTACAAATATAAGTTCTTAAAAATTAAGCATCTTGATCTATTATGTATTCCATAATTTCATTTTATATTATAAAGATGAAAATACTAAATGGACTATGTACAAATCAAAACCAATTTAAATGCATGATAGAAATGGATAATATGTATGATGAAGTCACCATAGAAACAGTGAGCCATTGGGCATTGCAAAAATCTGTGTACAACCAATACATATGCAATACTTATCTCACAAACAATTAAAACATTTTCCCCATGAAACAATGTGGTTGCCATTTAAAGTGATTTACCTCTTAGGACTTAACATATGCAGATTTAAATGCATTATTATCCTACAAAGAAATGGAAAAAGTATAGGCAGTGTGTTTATGCAGAGATAATGCCTCCTCCTCCAACAATAAAGCAATTTCTTTTGCTCTTATGAAGGACTGGGAACACAAAGTGACTACCACTAGCCACTTCCATGCAGCCAGTTAAGTGAATGGGAAATAAAATGCATGTTATCTCAGCAATCTAACAAGCAGTGGTGGGTACTGACTGGTTCAAAATGACTGCTCTAACTTTGGTGCTTTAGGGTTATTTAAAAAAAAAAAAAAAAAAAGGAAGAAAAATCAATATATTCTCAGTTTATGAAAAGGTTTTTTTTTCTTACAGTTGGCAGATCTACACGTTGTACAATCTTCTCGTCTACTTACATTAGTTTACAAAAAGTACAGTATAGTGCATTTTGTACATACAACCTGAATACCAATACCAGTCACATCAAATTTGTGCTCCTTCAAATCATTGTAACTCCCAAAGTAAAAAAAATAAAAATATTCATACTAAATGTGTGTCTTAGAAGGAAACAGTCATGAAGTTTATATTTAAGTACATAGGACCCAAAGCATACAAGAGATATGTGTGTGTAGCCTGCTTTTTGAAACAAGAAGAGCTATCTGGTTCTCCATTGTTTCTCTTCAGCTTGTTAAGTAAAGGCAAGATCACTAGACGCACTTGGGGGAAGCATACTGTGGTTAAGAAAACCATGTAAAAAGAGGCTTACAAAACATTTTTCAAAGACTGTTTTTGTCTGAGCTACTGTAGTTATTTAACTGATATGAGGCCTTATAGCAGCACATGCACAACCATGTGGTAGGCAGCAGCAGGTGACCCAGTAAAGATATCTAAGACAAAAGTAATTTTTATTACTTTTTGGTTAAAGTGGGAAGAGAATTTTTGTTTTTATTCCATAGCTATAATTTCTCTGTGGTACTTGAGGGGAAAAAAAAAAGCCCCCTTATAAATACTGTTTCTGAAGAAATGCAATGAAATATTATAGTCCTCCAACGATACAAATTCTGGGGTATCACAATCAGCAGGAATTCTGCTTTTCAACAGAGTCAAGACTTAATCCTTTCTTTGTCAGCTTCAGAAAACTGTTACTGTGACATGAGGGAATTCATACTTTTAAAAAAGAAAATAATAATTAATAATAATTAAAAAAAAATCAGTAAACCAGAAAGTCTTGACTCAATGCACCAGGTTCCATGTAAGCAGGCTTTATCTGAGGCAGATGCACACACATCTGTATCCCTTCTCCCAGCCCTGGGTTGCTCAGGCTCAGCAGGGTACCCCCCTACTACCTTCCATGCACGAACGCACATGGAAGGACCAGCATCACTGAAGATCCTCTTGCCTTGCTCCCTACATAAATGTCTTTGGCTACTCATGTGGCATGTGCCATCTTCTCTGTCTGCAGGGGAAGCAGAGAGGCAGTGCTGTCTTTACAGGCTCCAGAGCATCAAGTTTTTAGCAGCTGGAGGCTGACCCATTCACAAAATGTAATCCATTATTTTTGCTCTTGGCTTCTACCTAAGAAAAACTACATCGCAGACCTCTAGCAGTGTAGAAAAAATGTACTCCGTAATGCCTAAACAAATGTGCTTCCTCAGCTGTGGTTACCTATGCTGGACATGTGAGCTATCTTACTGAATACCTTTAAAGAAGATTACTCTTCAGAACTATATTTGTTTTGCTGCAGTTAATTTGGTGAATAATGTGCTTTTAGGAACAGGAAGTCAGGTGTTCTACACTACTCAAATTAAATGAAAACATAGGTAGACTTAATAATCATGTAAACCACTCCAAACTACACTTAAGCAGAAACAGAAATGAATTGTGCCTATTTTTTTCCCTTTGGTGATGCTACAAAGTAAAACATTTTTGGCAAAGCTGTTAACTTTCTCAGTAAACCAGGCCTCTAATCTAGGGAATAAGTGTAAGCACACTGCATTTCTGTCACTTAGAAAAGACAGACTTGGTGCTTTCGGAAAGTTTTAGTTCAACACTGAATAATTAATTTCCTCTCTGAATGATTATCTTCTTTTAAAAGACAAATTTCCTTCAAGGCATCTGAACATCTAATTTTATTCATGTAGATACATTAAATTGCTTTGTCACAATAAGCTGTCAAGTCTGAACCTATCTGAATGTTTGAGAAAAGTCCCAGAAAACCAAACAAATCGTCTCTGGTATAATTCTCAGCTTCCAGGAAAATATCATTGAGTATTTTTTCGTCTTTTTACCATCCAACCAAATGAAAGCTACTGGACTAAATATACAAAGAAGGTAAGACTCCCTCTTAATATGAAATGACTATCTTATTTTACTCCGTATTAGCCTGACTAAAGACATGAGAATAACACCACTTAGAAAAGAGAGGAAACAATGTACTCTATTACGATATTCTAATCAAAACCTGAAAAACTAAGGTCTGCTACCTGATGTGCTAAAGTTATAAAAACTAAGTTCAGACTAACTTCAACGTATACTGCCATTTCAGAGTTGTGTCTGCATGAGATGAAAATATTCCTATGTAGACTTCATTGGCAATGAAATACATCAGATACTTTACCAAGTAATGATAGACCCGCATAAGAAGAGGCTGTCACAGTCACAAGATTTGTCTTCGATGACACACAAAACAAACATAGAACAAAAAAAAAAGAAAAAAGCTCTTTATACTTAATTCAATATGGCTTTTTGCAACATGGCAAAATATTACAGCTTAAAGCAGACATCTCCTCACAGAGGAGAAAAGGATTTTGCAGTCAAATTAAAAGCATAACAGGAAACAATTAACATGCAGACCCTCCGCTTATTTTGGCCAAGATGACACTGCAGCCTAACAAAATCTGGAGAGATGTCCTATTTCTCTTCTAAGATGTGGTTCAGCTGGATAAAAGGAATGAATTTTTATCATAATCAGTTGGTGTCCATTCATAAATATTTACCATTAAAGAAAACAGACTGCAAAACACTTGATTTAAAAATTTAACTCAGGAATTTAAAATGAAATCATGTGCCCAAGTCCTGGAAAGAAACATAAGGAATGAAACAAAGTATAACTTAATCTTCATCTATTTCTGGTTTTCTTCTTTACTCCTATCGTCTTTGTGAAGAATAGGGAGAGGATGAGCCTCTGTGTTGAAGACCCAGTGTTCAAATGGAAGAAGATCATCTTCAGAAAACAGCAAATACAAGTACCTGGCAAGGAAAAAAAGCAGGAAATGTGACCACATCAGGGAAGTGAAACTACAATAGTTTTTCAGGAAAACATAATACTTGGTTTCCCTAGATGAACGCATCAATGGAAACAGCTGACCAAACACAAAACACCAGTACGTCCCAGCATCACAATGGTTAGCAAGCACGCAGCTTCAGGACTACTCAACTCAGATTGGACTCAAGGGCAATAGCAACTGGAGACCAACAAAAGAACGCCTCGATCCTGATAGAGGACAAAGACGTTTAGGCTATCAAGGTTAAATATCAGTTCACTTCCATTTCATCCTTGGTAATTTGATTACAAGTATTTTTTGACAATATACAACCATAGTATTTTTTTTCCTCCTGAATGCCCACATATATCAGGGTATCGGAATGAGAATACTGTAGTCCAATCCTGTCTTCTGAGAGCAGCCTGTGGCTTAGGATTTTTAAGGAAGAAAATCAACACTACAGCAGAAACTTGGGCAGTCATCTACTAAGATAGGGTCCATTAAAACCAGCAGTAAACAATAAATAAATTCAACATTTTGTTTCTTGTCTGGATAGAGGGTAGTAGCTACCATAGCATGATTACTGAAGTTCTGCTTAGAAATGAAAGTCCGCTTAGCAAACTAAATTTTATTTTTTCTCAATCACCATCCTTCCCGGAAGGCTTTCCTTGGTCTAATTTTGATAGGCCAATTTAAAAGGTATAGTAGAGACAGTGCGCTATCTCGAAAAAAAAACCCAAACAAAAAAACAAAAAAAAAACCCCCCAGGATGTACATAAATATATTTATGATATTTCATTTACTTAAGTATTACACTTTCTGTTGCAATGGCATGATTGCTTCTTTCTGGTCTTTGCAACTTTCTCTTGCACAGCAAAAAAAAGTGAAGAGACCAAGACAAAACTTTTGTTTCATTAAAACCTTAGAAGATGGTGATAGATAATGAAAGGTTTTGGTTTTCCTCTTAACAGGCTGTGCGAGCTTACCATGCAAGTTGACTTCCTTTTTCTTTGTCTGTTGTTTTACAGTGAAAATTGTACAGGTAAGTCTTCTGTCTACTCAATTTGTTTCACTAGTGTTGGCATATATAATTAGATCCTATCAAAGCTAGGAGATGTAATTTCTCAACAAGTACCTTTATCAGATGTAAAGATAACTTCCAGAAGTCATAGAATTTAATTTATTGATATACAAGGGGGGAAAAAAAAAGCAATTTGGCTTCCCATCACCTAAGAAAAGCTCTACTATTTCAGTTAGATTTTGTTACATGAATGTCAAGAGTACTAATGATAAATACTTATCCGTAAAGATGATACATATTAATGTATGTATTCATATTAATGACAGTCAACTTTCTTAACTTACTTGAGTGTCTCTGAGAGGAAGAAACTTTGCTGCACATCATCATGGCTTTCCTGATTGTTATAAACATCTCTAATGCCAGAATAGCCACCGTCTACTCTGCAATGTTTTTCCAGTGCCTGCAGAGGGGGGACAAAAAAACCCAAACCCACCAGTGGGATTAACAAAATGAATAATCAGTTTTTCTTTATTTGACAATAAAACTGGCAAAAAAAAAAGTCACAAATGTTTTCATAAAGAAATGAAAACTAGATAATGCTGCAGATAGAAAACTCTTTTTACAAAGAAATAAGCATACATGTCTAATGTTACATTTAGGAAGAGAAGCAAAATGATAAATTAATAAAAGTGTACATAAAACAGTTTTCAGAAGGGAAGATATATAGATGTGAAGATATATGGATGTAAAAATATATGGATTTTCACTTATTTTCTTTTTCCCCTTTTTAATAGGAATAACAATGGCCTCTCTCTCGCAGGCTTACCTTCAGAGATCGTCTCACATATACCTGTCTTGGTCATAGTTCAGTGCTCAAAAATTATTGTAATAGAATTGAATAGTGTGATAAAGGTCAGTCTTTTGCTTACCTCCTGTAAGTCGCTTTGAAAAAGGAAAGGCAGCTCTCCATTTTCTATGTAAGTTGTTTGGTTTCTTTCTGCAATTATTTCCTTTTGCAATGGGAAACCTCTGATATTGGGCTGTGACTGAATTTCTTTTCTGCAGTAGGCACTATTTTTCTGAGATACCTTTCTGAAAAAGCTTTGTCTGTTACACAGGAGTAGACAGAAAGCTAGTATGTGGCTGGACTTAACACAACATATTTTAGATGTAAGAATGTGTTTTTCTTTAACTAGTTTCCAAAATGGTGTAAAACAGATGATTGATTCCTATTTTACAATAAAAAGGAGGACATGGATCACCTAAAAATATAATTTTTTTTTCTGCCTACAGGAATGTTCTGTATGATCAGCTAATTTCGACACAGAAAAAAGATCAGATGAAGGATGTATACAGAAGGGCAAAAAACATGTACCAGGTGCTGGAAGTGTAGAAGGTATATACTGTTATACTATTTATTAAACTTTGCTGCTTTTCATTATTTTAGACAAGTGTTTGCATTAGAAAGGTGGTACCTATATGCCTATAACCTATGACCCATAACTTCTTTAAGTAGACTGCTATCCCATATTTGAATATTAGTTCTCTTATCACTGCTTTGTTTAAAAATATTCATTCATCTTTTTTCTTTATAATTGACCTATTTAACAAGGTCGAAAGTATTCTTAGCCTCTTCATTTTTCTTATTCTGTTTTATAATAACTCTCTGGTATCATGCAGTATAATAAAGGAGTGAAGAGAATCTAAGATGATTACATTTTAAAAACCTCATTATTCAAAAACAAATCCAGAAAATGCTCTTTAGCCCTTAACTTCTCACAATGAAAATGACGGTAAGCACGACAGATTACTACATTTACTTAGGACTCTGAAACACTGTGCTTGCTGTGGAGACACAACTTCCAGGCAGAACTACCTGGAGCTTTATCAAACCCTCGATGGAGAGATGGAAGACAACTAGTTACTCCATTTCTGAAGTTATTACAAATATCACTGACGTGATTACAGGATGCGTAGATTTCATTTATGGAAAGATGCTGCATTTCAAACCACATACAGCAAAAAGCTATGAAAAGGCAGAAGATATGTCTAAAACAAGCAAACAGGCAGAATAAGCATTTTCTGATGAGAGATGGGACTAAAAGTCACTAATAATTACTGAGGTATTCATCACCTCCACCTGCTCTAAAGGCTGTTCAAGAGCTGTGTTTTGCAGTGAGTAGATATCCTAAACGTCCTTGTTTTTGCTGGAGTCCCTGTAGCTATCTGCATATATTTAGCTTGCATGTCAGGCTCTCCATAGTTTTCACTGGAGAGTAAGCTGCCTATTGTATATTTAAAAGGGATTTTTCTCCAGGAGAGATCCTTTAAAATATAACAGGCCTATTTGTCTTTTCTTATGTGTCTTTAGGTTCTTTAATTTTCCTGGACACTTTTACTAAGTGACAAATATACTTAAGTTTAAACAAGTAATTTCCCCTGGCTGGTACTCCTTCTCTCTTGTCTGCTTCAACCTGCAATGAATTCAAAATGCTGAATCTGTGTCTGGATTTTCAATGTCAAACACAAGATTATGTTTTCCAAGGCACAGCAGAAGGAGAACTTGAACTTGAAGGATAAGGCTATTATTCAAGGAAACATCTGCATTCTAAACAGGGTGAGGTAAAATAAAAGCAAATTGCATTTGGGGTTTATGTGCTCTAACATGTAGTTAGAGCCTTCTTTATGAATTCATTCTAGGGAGATACCATATAGGTACCTGAACACACTGCTATGATGGAAACTAAGAGGTTAACTTGCACCATGTTAGCCATCTGGTGGTATCTACTTGATGCAAAAGTGAAGCATCTCACCCCTCAAAGCTACTTTCCACTTAACTAAAGGAACAGGACGTTCGCATGGGCCTTAGCATGATAAAAGGGCTCTTGGTTGTCACCCTCCTTTTGCTGGCAGCGCTGGCCTTTTGTGCCCATACCTGCAGTTTCAGAGTACAGTGATGTTCACATTGACAGTGGGGTAGTGGTGGGTGGCAAGAAACAATCAAACACATTTTAAATTAGTAGTTCTCAGAAAATGAGGGTGGCTAAGATCAGTTATGCTAGAATAATGGAAAACATCAAGCAGAGTGAAAATTGGCTGACAGTCTCAAAGTATCATAAAGGGAAAAAACAAAGGAAATGCTGTGAATTCAAAATATGTGCCGCATTTATAATGCAGAAAGGGAGACTTGCAAGAGCTAAGGAGATAAAACCTTTCTGACTCAGTAACAGTGGATATTGCTGTTGGTCATAACTGCATTTTCTCCAGCTGCTGAAGTACATACAGAATGATCTTGGACTCAAATTAAAGCAGCAAAGCAAGTTTCCAAAGAAAAAATGGAGAGGCTAGAGCATGGTTTTAGTCTATAAAAGTTAGAGAAAGAATTAATGGGCTTGTTGGAAAGTTTAGAAGTCATGACCTATAGAACAGCCTCCTTTTCTATAACAAGGGCGCTGGGAAACAAACCTAATGAGTTCTTATGGCCAGTGTCATGAGTTGAAAATGGACATGAAACACCTGGAAAACAACTTTTTTGGGCAACAACAACTGGTCTGATCGTTCTCTCTTTTTTTCTTGTTTCAATCTCAGCTTCCCCTTTGTGCAATAGGTGTTGCGTAGTCAGTGCAAAAGGGTGATGTGCTTTCTGGTGCAAGATGGAGCAGAATTTATGAAATAGTTATGGTAAGCTATCATGACACATGTGGAACAAAAAATACAGTATCAGGTGGAGCTGTATGGGCTATAAACATCAAGGAAGAAGTGAAAAAAAAGAAAAAAGATTTGAAACCTTCAACTGACTGTATAACTTGTGTGAAGCTGTAAGATTTGTTTTTGTAAAACACACAACTGCACAGCAGGACAGTGGAAGATGGGTCTGTACAGAATGGGATCAGCTGCATCTTCCACACATGGGCTTTAACCCACTATGATAGAGCCAGAGCAGAGTAACCACAAGCATGTTAAACAAGGAACACATGGGGAGCACTAAGAAGGTAAACGAACGTACAAACTTGAAATAAACACACACTGAACCAACAGGGTAAGAATAATAATAAAGAAAACAATTTCAATTGTTTATAACAATGTTATCAGTGTGGGCAGCAACAATGAGTCAGGAAAACCATCTCCTCGAGAAGGAACACTTGGCATTGCTGAAGCCTGGTGGGATGACTTCCATAAACAGCCATTGTAAATATGGCAATTAAAATCTGCCTGGGAAGATTCCAGTAGTAAAATCTGTGCCTATGAGTGGTGTTAGCAAAGAAGAAAGTAAGGGAAAAGCACTCTAAATTAGAGGCTTTTAAAAAAAAAAAAAATTGCTTTGGAATCATTAACTCAGAAGCATATTGCTTCAGGGCCGATAGACGCAACACCTGAGGGAGGGAAATAAAATCTCCTAAATAACTACAGTCTACCTAGCTGAATGTAGTGTTGACTGCAGATATGGAATTGCTGTGAATATTCAAACAAGGAGGAGTTAGAGAGTAAACTATAGTTACTGCTGGCAGCTATTCTTTTATGGAAAGCAGATTTTACCATAAATTTAATTCTTCAAGAATATCTAATTACCAAACTTGAAACACTTTTTTCACAACACTGAACAACATTTGCACAACATTTGAGATAAGTGCAATATCTCACACACTGAATATTGAATACAATTACAGATCTTGGTTGCTGTTGAGGGAGACAGGTAACTTGGTACTATGTCGCAGCCAGGTATATGGAGTCATAACCCAGGAACAGCTCTCTGCTAGGGTCCCTCAGGAATGAGAAATTACATGACACGTGTCTACATGTCCTTCCGTTAGTATAGAGCAAACTTCTGCAAGTAGTGCTGTAGGCCCATCCAAGAAAGTTATAATCGTGCACTCCTAGAAACAAGAGGTGTTGGGCAAACTGACAAACAGGATGTTTTTGAAATCCTGGAAGGCAATAACTCTGCAAAGGAGAGGTCACTGTGAACAAAATACTGCACAGAGTTTTGTCTGATTATTTTTTTTCTTTTCCATTTTTCTTAAGTATACAGAGCCACAAAAATAATGTTCTTCAGCTTCGTGTATCTCCTATAAGATCTCAGTCTGCTTAGAAATTCCAAAGGAAGAGTGAAAGGCAGATAATTTAGCAAGGGCAATGTCAACGTGAGGAGAAAATAACTGAAGTCTACAAGTGTAATAAGGACCCACACCTGGAGGATGAAACATGGTAAATCCAAAGGCTCTCATCTCTAACAGTAAAAGCGATTAACCACTGAAATAAGGGAAACAATGGATTTGGCAAGACAATTTTTGCAGTATAGACTAGCTGCCCACTTGGAAGGCTTGTGCTAGACAAACACAGATAGCTAGGTTGGAATGACTGCTTGGAGCTCAAAGGGTAGTGGGACACAGAAATTTAAATCTAGAAGAGATTGTTACTACTAATGCAGCTCAGTCCAGTTGACCTATTCTTTTTGAAAGTGACCCATTTTTTAAATGTTTGATACTATCTAGTACGTCATCTTGGCCTCCATCACCTTAATTAAAATCACTTTCGTACAATTACTGTTGAAAATACACTTCATAAAACTTATTTCCATGTCCAAGGCTCAAATTTAACACACGTTTGCACTTTCCATTCACATGCAGCAATACTCAACATCATGAGCAGTACATCCAAATATGACCCTGATCTGAGAAGTATTTAAGAAGGAGAAAACACAAGGTGTTTTTCGAAAATATAATACCAGCAGTATTTGGCTTGTCAGAATGATCTTAGTTCATCTATTTACTAAACGAATCTCTGGAAATTTGAGTTGATATTACTGACAAATATTTACTCTCCAACTGCTAAACAATATTCAGATATCATTCAATAGCTCACTTCACAAGATACTAGGATTTAAAAAGAAAAAAGTCCAACAGAACATTACCTCTACAGCTTCCCATCCCCACTGCCTGTACTTTGGGTCATGAGTGAGCCGCCACATGTACATGTAGGTTTCTATGACTTCTGGTCGTAGGATGTAGTATTTTTCATTTTGTCTTGTAGCAATAGCCTCAACACCACCATCAAATCTGAAGGCTTCTGGTCCCAGTTTCATGCCTAGTCAATATAAAAAACACATGCTAAAATAAAGGCATTAAAAAAAGGTTTCAAATTATGTAACCTACCAAATCAACTATCTTTTCATGTAGCACAAAGTTAGGTTAACCAAAAGGTATATAATTTCTGAAAAATACTGCAGCACCTCCTGTTTTTAATATTTTGTAAATAATTCAGAGTACGAGAAAGCTGTTCTTCACCAATGCCTTAAACAGCAGTTCCAGTTTGAACAGTGATGCTAACATTTGCATTCTGGAAGAGATCATATAACTAGCAAAATGTGAAATTTTGCTTAAAAGACGAGGATATTTACTTTTCTGTATCAAACTGGAATACACTCTGGGACCTGAAATGCTGCCAGGGTTATTTTTATAAGAAAATGAAAGAATCCAAAGACATTTCCTGCACAGAAATTCACTTTCTTTGTGCAATTCTATTGTTTGCAGCACGGTACCAACAAAACAGAGAATAAAATAATTTGTTGCGCATAAAACATGATTAATAGCTATACTGATGCATAAATGAGCAAGCTCCCTCTCTTATTTGTTTTTGGCTATACAGAAATTGGCAAACTGAAAAAAAAAAAGCTGTCATGTTAATTACTAGAGTGAATAGATACGATTCAGGTGCAGAGAAATTATTTCTAAAACAGAGCAGCCATTCTTAAAGTTGCTCTTATAGCAAAGCAGCATTTGCTCAGAAAGGATGAAGAGTTCTCACCATCATCCAACTTTCATTCGGCATTATGCGAAATTACTGGTGGCTGCCTTCAGAAAGTCAAAACTCTGCAATACAGTACTTACTTGTACGATCATAGGATTCATGGCAAGTCCTTGCTATTTCAGCACCAAGCTCGATGTGATGGCCCGTCTTGTCATTAGGTGCTCCGTCGGCTCCAAGAGCAAACATGCCTCCAGCAAAACAAGTGAGATGTCCCATCTTGTGTTCAAGCAGTCCTCCCTTCCACTCAGCAATGTATGTCAGCCCCCCGCTTGATTTGCGAATTAGGTGGGTCTCTATGGCCTGCAAAGGTACATGATTTCAAAGCCTTTGGTACCATTTAGTAAAGTATGAAGGACAAAGACAAAGTTGTCTTGCATGTGGGTTGGTTTTTCTCCGTATGGTCTTTGCTTATAAAGTAAAATGGATAATATGAGCTAGCATAACCTCAAGGTGCAGCCAAACGAACACAGATTAGCATCCATCAGTAATGATGATTAGTTTTGCTACAACTGTGAGCAATTTATGCAGTACATTTTATAATAATACTGGAAAGACCTAAAAAAATACAATCCCATTTTAAAATTCTTTATTTCTTTCCCTTTCTACTTTGAGCAATTTAATGTAATTTCACTTTTAATAGTGATTAGCCATCACTTCAGCTTCCATACTTCCCACTGTAATTGGGACTTAAAGAATGTGGTTATTGATATAATTTCATGTGAATTATATGCAGACATAACTCATATTGAAAACACCTGACTCAATGACTGCACTGAATGATGTTAGGCCTCTGAGTCTATATGGCATTCCCAAAGTCCAGTGAGCTCCCCCTCCCAGACTGAATTCCTCTGTAGTTATCAATCAAGAATAAGGTCTGGAAAAAAAAAACCTAAGCAGAATAAAAACTTAGAAATCTCCTAGAGAGAATTTAAAGTTGGTGCTGTTGGCAATGTATGGTCACTGATTACGAAATCCAGGAAAACAACCTTCCCTTATGAGAGAAACAGAATGAAAACGAGAGGAGATGCAGAAGAGCACATTAATTAGAAGCCCACACAGAAAACAAGCTATTACTCTTTAAAGGGTAATGGAGAGGAGATGAACTATGTTATCATACATTCAGCTATCCAGCAGTACTCTGGTTTATTCTATTGAAATCATAAGTTCCAGAAGGAGCACTCAACATGCATTATACAAGAGAAAATCATGAATAAAATATCAGTACAAAGAACTATTAAAAAAAAATTTAAAAAAAGTATTATGAAGAGAAGATGTTGCAGTTATTTCTTCCCATTTAAACATCTGTAAAGGTTGTTTTTATAAGCATGAAAAATCTTCTCTAAACTAGAAGCATCAGCAGAATAATTGTACAAGTTTTACTTACTAAGTAGTTTTTTCACGCCAAGAAGGCCACACTGAAAACTACACTTCATTTTCCACTAATATTAGTGCAAAACACTTAGTAAGGATGTTTTCTGCCTGCCTCCAGACCCATTATTGGCTCGTAAAACTCTTCCCTCCCTTTGTTTCCTCCTTGATTGTATGTTTTTAGCACTAGGTACCAAGTGAAAAGCATATCTAAATTTTAAAGCAGCAGTAAATAATGAAGATTCCTTACTTTAAACAAATCCTGCAGAACTTAGGCTATAAAAAGAGGAATTAAATATGAAAGGGGAAAGGTGGGAGAACAGTTTCCTTAAGCATCCAAACCACAGACCCCACTGTGAAAGATGAAAGAATTACGGAGGTTGAGTTGGTGTCGAGCCAGTTGGTGGTCATGAATTCCAAGTGCACATAAAACAGCTTTTATGTCAGGTGAGGAAACTTGTAGTGGAATACCTAGATACTTTTTTAAAAAATAATGTTCTTTAAAACATGTCTTTTGTGATCATTTGGCTATAAAATATTTGAATTTATAATTGAAGAATTGACAGAACAGAGTTCAAAGAACCTGCTACAAAATGTATCAATGCATAAACAGGCAAAATTTATGAGAAGATAGAAATAATTGGAAAGCTTCCAGAATCTTTCAGAGTTCTGTTTGCATTTTTATTAAACGGTTTATATTTTGTAGTAAGAGGCCTTATTGTTAAAAACACACAACAATTTTGTGGGAAATAGCTTTCAGACTACTTAGGCATTCTAAAAATAAGCTACCTAAAACCAAGTTCAGAAATGAAAAACTTCTAATTTAATTACATTTCATTAAACCTTTCAGCATGGAATCTCCATCTGATCAGATCAAACGTTCTGGCAACAGTTGATAACTCTACAGGTCACTTATCCGTTGAGTCAGAATTTATTTTAAAAAATAATTAAAAATAGATAGATGACTACATTTACCTATATTGCAAATTTTTTTTCAGTAAAAGATTAATGAAAGACAGAATAAAGTAGTATTGTACCTGGCAGAAATAACTGTGATCATGCACCTTCAGTTCTTTAGTAACTAGACCAGAGATGATTCTTGTAGTATGAAAATGGATTTTGCGACAACAATTAGTCTTTCAGAGTTCCCCCCCCTCCCTCTTTTGGCTCAAGATTAAAGTTCAGTCTGAAAAAAGATGACTTCCACTTTGGAAATTTTAAAATTATTCTAACAAACTGGTGCTAAAAAACTAACAAGCTGATGTTAATTGATGCTAAGAATGTCACAAAATAAAAATATATTTCCAAATTAATTATTCATGTTCAGTAAAGCAAATCATCTTGGTTTTATAAATGGGTCCTATTAAGAACTAGTACATATGCCTATTAAAAGTTATTTTTATTACGTCTCATTTAAAGCTATTTTTATTAGGTAATTTTTTGATATATTACAGACTCTAAAATTGCCTTGTCATACTTTGTACAATCATGGGTCCCTGACTGCTAGATAATACCTATACCGATGTATATACCTTTATTAACGGCACACTAGGTAAGTAAGTGATCATTTCTACCTAGACATGAAATCCAAATAACCTTCAATATGTACAAATAACCTTCAGAAGCCACAAGCTCAAGTGTGCAGAACTTGCAAGTCCATCAGCACTCACAAACTCTTATTCTGGAAGACAGGAAAACAAATACTGTAACTTGGTGACGCCTGGACTTCATTTGAAGTTACATGCTTATGAAGTAATCATTTGTAGAAGTTACATGGTTTAAGCAAACTGACCTCAACCGAACAGCTTTTGTAAAGCGTGGGAAAAGACAGAGGAGAGCCTCTTCCCAGCAGGCTGGTAGCTCTTTTTGTGCTCACATCACTGCCAGGGGGCTTACAGTGGGACTCTCAAAAGCTTCAACTAAAGCTGAGAAGTTTCTTCATGGGCCATTTCCAGTCTGAGTTAGACAGACTTTCATCAGAAATAGGTTTCCCTTCTCTCATCACTATTCATCTACTCTCTGACCCAGACTAGAGAGACTAGTTGCTTGCCCTGAAACAAAATTCTCCAAAGGCTTGCTAAGGAATTTGCAGTATCAAGGTTGCGTGAAGTTTGGAATAATTCCAGCATGGCATCAAAGTGTCAGATTATAATGAATTTGTTAGGTGTTTTGGAGTCGTTTCAGGAACTCAAAAAGTTATTATTAAAAAATCAGCATATTTAGAAAGCCTCAAAAATGTAAATGCTTTTGATCTTAAAAAAGTATAACCTGCATGAGTTAAAAAAGAAACTCCCCAACATTAATTATTGATGAATGTATTCATTGGAATTATGAAATCCTCTATCACTGATGGTATTTGCAGCATTAAGACGTGGTAAACCCTTCCCTTTCCCCACAAGTCCAACCTAACTATAGTTTAATTTCAGAATTTACTTCCAAATATTGGTAAAGCACTACTTCTGGAATGTATAATGTTTGTATAATGCATTAGTATAATAAAATATTTTCAAAGTAAACAAACCCCCAAAATCAGTACTCTTTCCATTATAAATTCTGAACCTATACCCAAACTGCCAAAGTGCCATCTATTGGAAATTCACAAAACTGCTATTCACATTTTTAATATTTTTTTTTGTTATAACATAATGGTATGTACTTCTGTGAGCAGCATGTCAAAATGTTTTTCAGTGAGTTTCACAAAGGTTGTGACTGAACTTTCTGAAAGACATTCATTTTTTTAAATAAGCTCGAGGTACAGAGCAGGAGTAAATCACTAGCTGGAATACATGGGCAATTGTTTTAAGTATAAAAAAACTTGAACGCAGTTGAGAAAGTACTAGGATGAGAAGAAATACTATGAGTTTAAATGAAGATATAATAAGGGTCTCTGAACTTGAGCAGTTGGATGGGAAGGTAGGGTTACAATCCCAGAGGGAAATGCTAATTGCTATCTGCAGTGCTGTGGGTGCAGCTCTGGCAGGGAAATCAAGTTACTGAGACAAGTTATTATAGAAGGAGAATAGGTAGTAGTATTATTTCATTTTACTGTAATGAATATTCTCAATATAAACCAATATGCAGTATCTGCCAATAATCAAAAAAGCTAGAAGAATGGTCTTTGATTAGCTGAAAATACATTATTGATGGACAATTGTTTGGAGCTGGTACAGTTTTTCTTTTAAGTAAATGAAAATTTCATGTTACTGTTTTCCACAACGTATTTCTGCAATTCAAATAGTAATTTCTTTCTTTCCATCAAGGTAAAGCAGGCAGACTGTGCGACATAAAAGGTTGCAAAGAAGAAGTGGCTGCAAATGTATGTGCCCAAAGGGAGCAATAGCAGATGCTACCTGGGAGTGACCCCCCAAAAAAAAAAAAAAAGAGACAACCTGACTTTAGACTGTAGCGGACAAAAGAGCAGAGGAAGGAAGGGAAACGAAAGGAAAATAAACAACATTTGTCACATATTTAAAGAAATTAATTTACTATATGTAAAGCTGATACGGCATACAGTTTGTAGCGTACCTGCAAGCTCTTACAGCCAGACTAACTTTTATGGCTGATACAGTTCTTGGCAAATTTTTTTGTGTGTGCTTTTATGTAAGGCTCTGCTTACAGTACTCGCTGCAATAAAGCCTTTAGCTAAATTACTTCTTTTTCCATCTTGTGGGAAATTATCCTTCTATAGAGCAACTGTAAAAATGCTTGAGCACTCAATTAGAAACACTAACAGTCCCTTTCACGGTTTGAATTGTGACTCAAGTGCACCTTGTATTACACCTGACATCTTTCTCGCGAGTTCGCATGTTAAAATTATGCCCTTGCCTATCTATCACACTGGAGGAACTGCAGTGAATGAGACATCATGAATTGTTCAGGTTACAGGATTGCACATTGCATGTGTGTGTCATCTCTGTAACTGACAGCGCAAAAGAGAAACTCTTCATTTTTTCCCAACCTGATTTCCTCCTCCTCCTGCCCCCTTTTGGAAGGTGATATATGTTTTACATTCTCCGCTTATCAGCCTGTTCCTTAGCCCTTACATTATACTGCCAGTCCTGACACTTGCAAAATTAAGCAGAACTGGACCCTCCTAATAAATACCCATTTTCCTTCATTCAGTTCTTCACTCCTTGAAGCTTTTCACACAGCTTAAGTGCTGTCTTCACCACCCCCCTTCCTCAATCCCTGACTTGATTTTGCGATTGGGAAGGCCTTCATTTACCCTTTGAGTTCTTTAAGCTGAGAAACTGGATTGCTTAAAAAGAAACATAGAGGATACAGAACTGAAGTAATCTCACCGTTCAAATGAGTAAAAAACCCCAATCAACAAGCTTGTTTTTCACAGAATCATAGAATGGTTTGGGGTGGAAGGGACCTCAAAGCCCATCTAGTTCCAACCCCCCTGCCACGGGCAGGGACACCCTCCGCTAGACCAGGTTGCCCAAAGCCCCATCCAACCTGGCCTTGAACACTTCCAGGGAGGGGGCATCCACAACCTCTCTGGGCAACCTGTTCCAGTGCCTCACCACCCTCACAGTAAATTTCTTTCTAACATCGAATCTAAATCGACCCTCCTTCAGCTTAAACCCATTCCCCCTTGTCCTGTCACTACACTCCCTGATAAACAGTCCCTCACCAGCTTTCCTGTAGGCCCCTTCAGGTACTGGAAGGCTGCTAGAAGGTCTCCCTGGAGCCTTCCCTTCTCCAGGCTGAACAACCCCAACTCTCTCAGCCTGTCCTCATAGGAGAGGTGCTCCAGCCCTCTGATCAGCTTCGTGGCCCTCCTCTGGACTCGCTCCAACAGCTCCATGTCTCTCCTGTACTGGGAACCCCAGAGCTGGACGCAGTACTCCAGGTGGGGTCTCAGAAGAGCAGAGTAGAGGGGCAGGATCACCTCCCTCGAGGGAGGGAGGGTATTCTCTTGGTGGATTATGCTGACAGTTAATAAAAATGTTAACAGAGATGCCTACAGAGCACAGATGGAAGCTTCTCAGGAAAAATGTTCTGCACCTCAAAGTTGCTCGGTTCAAAATAAACATGTGCCACAAAAAAGTTAATTCTGCTAAAGGAGCAGGGATGACAAATTACAAACCTCAAAGTGCAATGTAAAACTGCAGTTCTACTTCCCCAAGCACTTAGGCATTTTAACTCTTCTTTTACAATAACTCTTTAATTATGATTAATGAATTTCAATGACTATTTCTGTTTTAACAACAAAAACCAGGTTTTTCATTTCCTACCTCAAGATGTCACTGTAGCTGGAGATAAAACTGTCTTGCAAGTCAGAGTTACAAATTTCCATACCTTAATAAACTTGAAACTTCAAAAATATGATCCTAGTTCTACATTTCTAGGGTTTATAGTGTTTGTTTGGGGGATAATTACAACTCTGCAGGCTTCTTTACAACAAAGCACTATAAATTATCTCAAACTTTTAATATATTTTTCCTTCCCTTAGGAATCTTCTTCATAAACAGTATTTTGACGATCTGAAGTAACAGTGAGTATGAAAAAGAATTCTACCATATGATATTTCCAATAATTCAAAGATGTATAATGTCAATTGCTTACATACTTATTTTAATATTTACGGCTCGCACCAATGCATTTTACTGCTTTGCAATGGCACATAGCAGGCAGGTCAGGATTACTGTGGTTCTGTGTGCTGTGAGTTTGTAAGTCAATTACCTGTTTGCTTGACTTTGAGTTTCCCTCACCTTTCCTCTCTTGAATTGATTAATGCAAGAGAGAGTTTTCTTCAGCAATCTTCATAATTCATCAAACGTATCCTTTATCCAAAATTCCAATGAGTTTTTTACGAAAAGTTTAAGATTTGCGTTGTTCCATTATTACAGCCATTTTGGAGATGGCAGAAAAACATTGCACAATTTTTTGTAAGCTTTATATTTAGTAGTGGATTCTGTTTTCTTAGATGTTTTTAAATATGTATTACAAGACGTATGAATCACGTGGAAGCATACTGCCAGAAAAACTAGGATGGAATAGGAAGTTCAAGCCCTTGTTACAATTTGTGTAAATACTTCTGCCAAAGAAAAGTGCCATCTTCTTATCCCGAGGTCCTCACTGCTTATGAAACTGCACTTTAAAAATCAAAACTAAAAACTGAACACAGAACTTTCATTTGTTTAACACAATATATAAGAAACATTTTGAAAGCAAAAAGGCACTTACTGCTTTTGGACTTAAGACATGTTATACAGACAAGCTTACATGTGAAATGAAACGTGAATGCTTATAATGGAGATGCCCAAGTTTTTAAAATGGAAACGTTGGCAAGCATTTAACTACTGTGATACCTATCCATCTGATCACTAAAAAGATGATTAAGTTCTAGGTGAAAGCTGATAATTTAGTTTTGTCTGAAAATCTACTTATGCTTTTTTTTGCCCCTGTATAGATCTATTAGTGCCTCTAAGAGCACCAATGCTTTTGCACTAAATGTACTTAATGCTGTCTGCTACCAGACGGCTAGATTTATTCGTATTCTTAAAACAGTATTAATGGAATGGCATGAATCAAAGCAAGTCACTCTCAAAATCTTACATTATGTTTTTTTCTGAATATTCTAGAATATTTATTGCTCCTGACAAGCTTTTTTTGCTGTCAAAAATAGCACAAGTAGTAAGGACATGCCTGCTCTGACAAGAGCAAAGCCACAAGCAAAAAGGGGACAATTTCTCTCACAGGATTTTTCTATTTAAAATCCCCCTGAAAGAGTTCTAACAACATTATAGCTTGCTGCTTCTCCTGACAGTCCATAAACAAGCAAACATTTTAATAAGTACTTTCTATAGTCCAAAATATAGACGACATGCAGTTATAAGTAAATCATCAACAATGTAAAAATTTGCGGAGGCCTGCCTTCGCAGTCTTGGTGCTTTCTGTAAGCAGTTGTAGAGAGGCTCAAAACTTCTGTCAAGAGGGGAAATAAAAGGAGCAGCGAATCCTCTGGATGTTCTCGTCTGTTAAGTATAATCAATCTTGTGTTCCTGCATAACACAGCTATGCTATCGCTACGTGCAGAACACCAGTGCAGCTGGGTGATAAATATTTTAAACAGGACAGCTGACAAAATATACAAATAAACTGCATATTTCTTCATTTTTACACATTGAAGTTATAGACAATACCTCTCTCAAAAATGCATGCAGTGGGAATGCTGGGTCCTCTGCACCAACTGTTTCATTCTGAAGATGGACTCCTACCGCAGCACCCTCCCTGCCCTGTTTACATATTTCCTTCAATGCCAAGAACCACTCAAGTATTGAATGTTCAATTCATTAATATACTTTTGGCTTTACCCAGTATGACAAACTATTCTAATTGAGTTGTTGCAGTTCTGTCATTGTCCACATCAGTTATGTAGTTTTTAAGATCACTATGATCACAAAGCAAACCACTTCGAGCAACTTAATGGAAACTGCAATCAGCACAGGCCAGCCACCAGACTGTCACCACAGTTAAACAGACCCTCACAAAACTCTGGAGATGAGAGGGACCTATGTGCCAATATCACGTTCTCATTTTGCTGACAACACTTTGTTCTCTCTCTCATTTCAATCAGAAAGGAGTCTACGTGGATTTGTTTTAGTTATCCAAAAGGCTGAAATCTCGAGAACTCAGTACGATGTTCACTACTTAATGCTGACAATTAAATATACCCCAAAAAACCACCCAGAACAAGATCAAAACCATATAGCTTCCTCTGGCAAAGTACAAACTGAGTGTATCAAAGTTAGTCTCAAAAGTCAGCAATGTGTCCAAAAAAAAAGTAAAAAATTAAAAAGTGATCCTATGTATTTTCTGTCTGAATACTCAAAATCCTGAGGCCAAAAATGACTTTCTCCTCTTTTGATACCCACAAAAGGCTACTGCACTCCTTAATCGTGCAACCCAGCCTCGCAGCAGGCTGACTTTCAGCAGTGTGGTTGCAATTCGGCAGAGAGCGGCCGTGGCACTGCCTCACAACACCTCTTCGTTTTGCTGTTTCCATTGTTCCTACTTCCACGCGCTAGGTTCTCCGGAGATCGCTAAGTTTCTTGTTACAATATTCTCAGCAATTGTTACCCAGTTAAAAAAAAAATAATCTAAATGTCTAAAAGTAAACTACCCTTTCTAAAGGTGAAACTGCAGATCGCAGTTACCTCTCTGAAACCACGGGGCCACCGTGGGCTGCACTGAACCGAGCTGCTTAGGAAGTGCTAGCGAGGGACTCTCCCTCTTCCTGTGAAACTCTTCTGTGCTGAGTTACTGCTCTCTTTACAGACTTCTCTAAAAATACACTGAGGAGGGGATGAAGGCAGTGTCAGAGAGAGAGAAGAAATACTTAAGATGCAGAAAGTTTGCAGCAATGGCCATGAATAAATGTAATGGGAATATTTGGAAAAGATACCATCAGACATCAAGTATGAGACAAGTTATTAACAGTAGTAGTGCAAAAATGCCCTTCAATTTAGAAAATGAGGGCTGACATATTCAAGAGGGGAGGATTTGATGTAGTTACTAGACTAGATGTAAGTGAACCCACAAGGTCCATTTTTGCTCTAAATTATGTTCTCTTACTAAACCTACTCAATTGTGTCTCAGAGATCAACTATGTTAACTGAAAAGAGTGGGAGGGTTCCTGTCCCAGATACTTGCAAAGACTCTTAGATTATTCTATGGGCAGTTACATCTTCAAAATATGACTAAAAGCCGCATACACGTTTGTTCTGTAACTAAATGTTGCATGCTATCCATTGAAACCAGCTTAAGAAGATCTCTTACTTCCTGTATTATGTGAAACAGGACATTATATGCATTGTTTTTCAAAAGAGAAAAATAAATTACATTAAAAATACATCCACTTGTCTTTTTGTGCAAATTCTAGAGTTTATGAATCCTGCTGATGGCCTTATAAATACAATCATATTACGCTCTGGTAGTCAAAACAAGACTATTTCTGTCCCTTTTCCCATTAGAAATAAACTCTTCTTTAAACGGCATCAGCCAAATACGCATGTTATTCATGGCAAGCAGAAAGTTTTTAAATCTAGTTTGACATCTTAGTTATTGCTTTTAACTTAAACCATAAAACAATCTGTAGGTGCTACAAAAATTCTAATAGAAAGAAGTCTTTGTTTTTAATATGAGTTACAGAACAATGTAAGAAATAACCCCATGGCTTTATCTAAATAAATTTCAGCTTTTCACAGTGAACTATAACTCACCATATATTTTCATTTGTGGTTTCTGGATAGCGGAAGATATTGAATTAGGCATCAAACTTTCACATCGCTCGCTCAGAATTTGGTGGGTATGTGCTGGACTGAACGGCTAGGAACAATCATGCCGTTCCCTTTGGCGTAGTTTTAAAAAGATTCTGAAAGCGTCGGGGGAAATTTATCTAAGAAAATATGAAGCAGACTCAGAATGCCCAAACTGTGTAGGCTTAGTCATAAAAAAAAGTCAGCAGCTTGTGCAGACACTTAAATTAGCTTTAATTTAGATAAGTAAGGGATCGATAGCAATAAAGCCAATATCAGGATGGATTTCAAAACAGGCTAGTAACTCCGGCAAAGAACCTGGCATCTCAATGGGGCCCCAACACTCTGCAGTGTCTGTGGTACTGCAACTTCCCTGCTGTTTTCTGAGCAGGTTACATTATAACGCCAAGCTGTACCTCCGTGTGCGGCTTGTACACTTTCTGCTTTGCTACAGCTGGGTATAGAAAACAGAGAACATGAAGACCATTGCTCAGAAAATACTGGAAATAGCATTCAACCAGCAGCTTGGCAAAATCTAGCATGTATTTAGTGATCATTTGGCCCCCCCCCCGATATTCTGGACAGGTACGATGCTCGGGCTGCTTAAGAGCTATTATTACTCAAAAATATTAAGATAATAGGTCCTTTAAATCTAGTTAAATATAGCAGAGCTCAGCCCCTGTCATTGATATTGCCGCATTCAGTGGTGCTGCTGACCAGGCAACTCAGCTCCCCCAGCTCAATGGCACCAGGGAGAACCGGCCGCGTAGCATGGTGGCCATCACCATTTCTGCTCTCCACCAGGACCTCAGCATGCCTGCAGTACCTTTCGTACCCGAGGAGGTTGCTATCCTGGTACAGCTAAGGTGTGAGTTTAAACAAAGCTGTGCTGCTGCACCCCGCACGGACACACCTCGGAGCACTCCCGTCCCTCTTCCCCGATGAGCAGCCAGCAGCAGGGAGCTCTTCACCCACTGGGCAGTTCGGGCTGGCTCAGGAGTGACCAGGCACGCTGCCAGCGTGCAGCTGACGTGGGACGGCATGCATGCTCGTGTGGCGTAAGGCAAGAGAGATTTCCCCATGTACCTTGCTTCGGCCGCGCTCAAGTCAGGGGAAGGTGAACCTTCAGCTTTAGTAGGAGGAGCCCAGTGCCGGACATGGAGACACTGGGCTTTCTCTGACTCTCTGTTACCAGCTGGGATCAACGCGCCCCTGCTGCTCGCCGGCAGGACGGGACTCAATGCACTCACGGTGCCACTGACAAGGGTGACCGTCACACCACGTTTGGGATGTTCTACCTGCAGCAGTTTCCAGAATAGCTGTACTAGCAAAAGCACATTTTTTACTGCACACGTGTCTATGCACTAGCACTTACCCTGTATAAGAATGCATTTAAAAGAAAAACCCAACATTATTAAACCAGTGGAAGTAGGAGACTGAAGTAGCTTTGAGGTGCTTCAAAATGCCTTCCATGGTAAGAAGAATTGATATCGTATTATCAGACACTTTGTTCTCTCTTTTTGGCTGCCAACCTAATGGCTGAGCTATTACAGTATCACTGTTCTTATAGCCTCAAATACACTTAAACCTAATTCAAAATCCACCTTTTGCTCTGAAGCTGAAACCGTGTTAGTGGTGAAAATGAGGCTGACTGCATCCAAATCTGCACTTACAAAATTAAAGGCAGGATTTTCTTAGCAGAGGATACTTGGTCGTCAAATTTACTACCAGCAGAGATCACACCCTCCCCAAATTATCACATAAGAGTTTCTCTCCAATAAAAAAAAAAAAAGCTGCAATGAGCCAGGGCTGTATTTTTTTTAGTGCCACCACTTTTTTTTGGTGTGGGAAGTAAAAGGAAACTTATGTCTCTTCCCTAGGGACAGCACTTTTCCAGAAGTATGAAAGAATAAGCAGGTATTGCTTAGCATCTCGAAGCCTTGTCTACAGAGGCACTGTACATACATACAGTTAATAAGAGATAAGTCCTGGCCCTAGAGAGCTTCCAGTCAAAACTGATGAAAGGATGGGGAGAAAAGAAGTAGTATTATCCTCTTTTTTATATATATTTGAAAGCAAGGAACCAAGAAAATAGGCCATTTGCCCAAGATTGCAAGGAAAGCCTGTAAATATGGATTTAAACTTAATACTTTCCGAGTCTCAATCCTGTGTCACGAAACCATTATTTCTCCCAAAACAGTATATTAAGGAAATACCATCAATACCAAGGCAAATTGCAGAACTAGAAGAATCATAAATAAAATACCACATAGAAATATAAGTATGAACAAGTCTGATTTTTGAAAACTTTCTCTTGTGTCCAATTTGAATAATTGGCTGTTTCACAGAAGCTGGCAAATATATGCCTCTTGTAACAAGAAGTCATTGTGCAACAAAAACTTCTATTTTCATTTATAATTATCTACCATAATACATTGATCCCTGTGTTGACCACAATCAGAAATATTCTAATGGCTGAAATATGAGGTCAAAGCACAAGAGAGGAACTCCCTCCTGGATATAAGGAAAAAGGACTGAGGAAATATATTTAGGGAAAATTGAGGAAAAAAGAATTTAACTTCTATCTGAGAGCTACTTGTAGATGCATTTTTTGTTGCATATTTCATACTTTTCTCCTCCAGTGTTAGAGAGAACTGTCTTTCAATTCGAAAAAAAATAGGTATACTTCAAGACTCTCCCCTTTCCCACAGTATCTGTATTGCTCTACCATTTATATTTGATGAAGTCTTTTTAAAAGAGAAAATAATTATTTAAAAAAACCACACTGTGGTGGCAAAGACAGAAATCCCTCACATTGTCCCCAGAGCCTGTCTCTTTTGGATTATAGATTAGATTATTATGGAAACAAAGATTTAAATATCTTATTTACCTGAACAGCATCATAATACATTTTCTTGCCTTCTTCATCTGTCTTGTCCGACATCAGCCATGCCTTGAGCAAATATTCATAAAAGCTATCCCCGAGTCCTCCAATGGAGACGTGATCTAAAAAGGGAAGAAAGAGATTCAACAGCAATTTCACCTTCAGCCTGGACAATAAAATACAATTACAGTTTGAAACAGTGCATTTAATGCACTTAAACATCTCTTCCTACAACAGCCTTTAATAAATGTAAGCTTGGAACCTCAGGAAAAACTTAACTGGTATATACAGATAATTATTTCTTCAACTGCTAACTTTTTCATCAGGCTAAAGTACAATAGTTATTTAATACCCACAATGTGCTACAGGAGTTCATGGCAAAGAAACAAGAATTTATATGTTTAATATCTAAGGCATGTAGTCTATCCCATACAAAAATGTGTTAACCTAACTTCTTTTTTATTTTAAAACCAGGAAAAAAATTAGAAAGTGCTCTCTAACTGGATAAAGGCTTTCCTCTCTTAACATGCAGGCATTGTTTTTATTTGCTCTTTCATTCGCTAATGCTCCATTTAAGTCACTTTGTGAAAAAGGGCCAAAATGTTTTCGCTCCTTACTGCAGAGTTGAATTTCAGGTTATTTTATGGTATTTCAAAATGCCAAACCATATGTTTAAAAATAATATTACATTTTGAACATCTGGCTGCTCTCAGAACTCAGCAGTGATTCTAGAATGAAAAAAAAAAAAAAAAAAGACTTTGCCACATCTACAGATGATTATTGCTATCACGCTGCTTTATTCCACCCTATGTTTACTATGTGAAATGATCTGGTACTACAGATGCTGTGATTATTCAACTGCACATGTGTAGGACGTGACCCTGCAAACACTAACACCAACCGAGTCAGCCCGTTTGATGTCAGTTGCACGAATGACGTGAACGTTACTGATGTTCTCAGCTGCTTGCACCAGGTTGCACTCACTTGCTGTCCAAGAGCCTAAAAGATTCTTGGCAAATTTTTAATAGGCTATCACATGATTTCAGCATAGATCCCCTAAACACAGCAAATACTACCAAAAAAAAAAAAGGTATGAAGTGTTTCTCTAAGCTCCACTAAACTAAGAATATTAGCTGGAGGTTTTCTTTTTTAAGTTGGTGCTGCCTGGAAACATTAAGGGATTTGGCATTTATTGAGTCTTCAGTGAAAGGATTTCAAAGTGCTTTACCAGGACTACTTATTTATAACCATCAATTTTACAGCCAGGAAGCGGTCCGCTAATTCCACCCAAGACATCCAGGATGGAGATGTGGGTACATATATCACACAGCAAGTCCGTGAGTCATATCACAAAATTCCGGGCATGAGAAAAGCAGAACATGCACGGGGTGACCCAGGCTCGTGAAGCGAGATGCAGAAGGGTTAGCAGTACAGAGCTGACGCTTCCCAACACCTAACTCTGATCTTACCTTCAAAGTTACACCTCTGTTGGTGGAATTCAAAAGAACACAGAGAATTTATTTTTAAACTCCTTTGTATCTTCTCCTAATGGAGTGCCTCCTTTCGCCTACTGAACAGGTTGCAAAGCCATGCAAATGTAGAAGATACACTTTTTTTCTACTCAAACTTTATTAACAGTGTCTTTTTTCTCCAATAGCCTATGACATACAAAAAATAATTTAGTTTTCCAAATGTATTCTGTCCCTTTGCCTAACAAATGCATTGCACCATCAAACCTGGGTTATAAATGGCTTTTTCTCCCCCTCCTCTTTTGAATGAGATATATTAAATTTCTGGAAAGAATACACCATTTATTTAATTAAATGTTCATGATCCAAAAGGAAAAGAGGCTTCCTAAAAAAAAGAGAACATTTCCTATGATCGAAGGCTGATCTTTGAACAGCAGCATTTAAATGACCTTTACGATTTCCTAAATAAATTACCATAGAAACCTCTGACATTTGCAAACTAAATAGCACAAGCACAGTTTCATCAATAATAAGCCCTGTTATTATATACATTATTGCAGTAGACAAATCCAATTGACGCACGCTGCAGCAAATCACTGTCAGTTTACTGTCAAAATAACAAGGGCTAAATGAATTTACAGGAACAATGGCAGTGATCCAGGAGTGTCCTTCACAGTTACAGCATTGCTAGAGAAGAAACTATTCCCCCCTCCTCCCCACTTGATGTCTGAGAGATAATACTTCTGTCTTCTACCAATTAAGGGTGTAGGGGTTTTTTTCCTGTAGTAATCAACTGAAAAGAGCCTGGAAAAGCAATCTCAAATAAAACATCTCTCAAGTCTTACATTCTGATCTTCTGCTATGGGAAGAAAAAAAAATAATCAGCGTCTGAGAATGGAGGCAACTGAATCGGAAGAGATGCAAGAAGATCAAATTTGCTTTTGCTAGGGGCTGACCTGTGTCCACGTCTGTGTCCATCATTTGCATATGCAGGAAGCTATTTATTTGTCAATACTGCATGCTATCGGAAAGCAAATCTGGTATAAACTCTAAGTTTTCCTGTACACACCAACAAAAACTGGCATTTAATGTGAATGAGGAGTACATAAGACACAACTATATTAAAAATAGGGAAATGGTGAAGGCTGTAAGGCAGAGTAAGTATTTGACTGCTTTAAAATAAGTAAGGCAGAGCCACTAACAGTGTCAGCCACTTAGAAAGACCTGCTCTCAGCTTTTTGGTGAGCTGCACCACAAAGCTGAGTTTTGGTGGCTGACTGAAGCCAAGGAAGGAGGTAACTGGACCTGGCTCAGAGATGCTGAGGTGGCCTTCTAACCAAACCCAGTGCCTATTGCTGTAGGAGCAACACTTCCAGGACTCCACAACCTCACTTGCACCTCAGCTGCATCCTAAACAAACTATTATATTCAAAAAGCGGAAAAAGAAGTAGGTTCTCTAGAATTGTGATCCTGCACACTACGTAGGCTTTGAACACGTTATGAAGATCGAAGAAGGCAATGTACAACAATGTACAACAAGAAAAGGCTCAGTCATCAGAAAGGGTCTAAGAAGCTCAAATACTTCAAGCATTTTATTATACTATTTCCCTTCTAATTTTGGTGCCTCCAGTAATGGTTCCAAGGGAATTAATGCCATGACACAGTTCTGTTTAGTTATTTTCCTCAGTTGTTGGCATTAAACTTCAACAGAAATCATAGCTGGTATTAACTGGAAAGACTTTTTCTATTTTTTTTTATCTTCAGTGGAGCCACACCACTCTAAAAATATGGAATTTGATTCAGACGAGCTGATAATGTTTCCTTAAACAGCTACGTTAGAGAGCACTTTAGATTTTGAATAAAAGACTTCTGTAGTCTACAAATTCCTTTCCAAAATGACACATATTCAGACATTTCCTGCTTGCACAAGCCATAGTGAAAGATCAAAGAAAAGTACATGAAAATACAGCAAGTAAGATTATTATTTTTCATATTTGTGGTATTTTTTACATTGTATAGAACCTCAGATATAATGTGAGTTTTTATACTTTATAAAAATTCTTTATTTATACACAAAAAACAGTGATTGAAAGAAGTTAATGACTGCAAACAGCACACTGGTGACAGGTCATAGTACCAAAGAAGTGATCTACTTACGCTGGCCCCATTGGCCACTGCTGGGATTCAGATAGTTGGGGTAAAGGCCCTCTGGTTTATCCAGTCGATTGAGAACTTTTCGAATATTCATTACCTATTGGAAGGGTACAAAACACTGAGCACTGATCCTTTTTTCCACCCAAATAAAACAGTGTTGGTACAAAAGTCTTAATGTGCAAATATTCCTAAAAATGAAAAACCACTTATTCAACATGTATACTCTATGTCTGAATATCTCTGTACAACCATATTACTATTAAAAAAGATTCTCTAAGCTGATATTACGTAAATGAGCTCTGTGAAACCTCTGGAGTTTCTGCGTCGAATGATGGTAATGACACAACACAACAGAAGCAAGCTCCAAAGTTCAGGACTTGCCATCTCGCCACTCCCCAGGATACTGAAATTTGCAGAGGCTAGTTGCCTTAACTAAGTTCAGCTACTTCAGCATTATATTCCTCATATACCCAAATCAGAAAGGGTATTAAATATTAAGCCTATCACCTAGTTCAGATGCAGAAGTGAATTGTAAAGCAGTTTTTCCTGGAAAAAGAGAGCACCGCTGGAGCTGAGCTTCATACAACCAGCTTGCCCAGCAGGAACCCACGCAGCCTTGAGCGCTCTGGCAGCACTCTTAAGGAGCTCGCTACAAATGAGAGGCCTGGGGAAACAATTACAGTCCAGATGCTCTGCAGCTGGAGTCATCCAGCAGCACAATCCATTGCAGAGCACATGAAATAATTTATACTGAATTTTAACATTCACAGAAAAAGCAAACGTAGCAACTTGGGAGAATGAAGATCCTAAGCACGACAGACCAGAAATGGTAATAAAAAGGTACTCACAGCTTCATTATAACACCCTGAACGCCTAGAGATCAACTGAGCTAGCTGCTGAGAAAGAAGATGAATTAGCTTACACCGAGCCGCAGAAGGATTTCTGTTGTGGTACACGAACTGCCTTCTGCATCTTGACACTGCATTGCTAGCAGTCATTGCCCAAACACAGGCTGCAATGGGTCCTAGACCTCATAATGAATTCTTCTATGAATACTTCCATGCAAAGCTTATTCTAGTGTTTCTTCTTCTATACTGAGCATACCAGCCCTGGAACGGCTTGCCTTGGGGGGCTGTGGAAACACAATCTCTAAAGGGTTTGAAGAGCAGCTTACATCAACAGATTTCCAGCACCTTGCAGCTATACCTCGATGCCATTTGGAAAAGAACCATAGGCAAGGATTTTTGACACACACAATTTCATCACACTTTAATTGTCTCTTAATAGAACAGATGTTATACATTAAATTATCATAAATGTCATAAGATAATTAAGTTACCTAATAAGTTTGTTTCTGGTTGTTTGTGGGTGCTGCCTGCCCACCTGCCCCAGTTCAGATTTGTTTAGGAGAAGCTGTGTCTTTCTTTCAAATTGCTAGGAGATCCAGTGCTGACAATGGTATCTCAGCAAAGTCATCCAGTCCTTTAAGTGTGCTACAATTAGTATTCATTTTAGATTTGACCATTGCTTTTAAACCTACTGCTAAACATTTGGAGTCTTATTATTAATTAGATTTTTTGATAGATAATATCAGTTTTAGCTAATATGGGCCAGTTGGACATGGTGTGTTTTACTTGGAGTAAGATTACAAAACCAAAACAAGTGGATGTTTTAATTAAGAAAAAAACCCCAAACCCCAACAAAATCCAATACAGTGTATTATAAAGAACAAGATCCATAGACTACTTATGTACCAAAAAGCAAAGCAAAATTGCTTGGGTGGGAACTGGGGGAACAAGACGACTTACTTTCCATGGCTCACATAAATAAAAAGTGTCCGAAAGACAATGGTACCAAAACAACTATTTTGCCAAAGGGTATTTTTTGGTTATTTTCTTCCCCGCAAACAAAGTTCAGAGCGCATTTCGTAAAGGTCAGTGCAGCGGAAGGGCTTTCTGACCTCACTGATAGCAGTGATATGATACAGCATTTTGAAGGCTAAACTTGCTGAAATCAAACAAGGTAGCCATGGTGCTTTGCTTTCTATAGGCATCACATATTATCCCCAATTTAATGTCAATTTTTGTTTTCACCACATTCAGGTAAAGCAGCGAAGAAAGCTCTATGGTCTGATCGTTTAATGTGATAATAATTTAGAACATAAACAGAAATGATATTTTTTATGGGGCTGGGTAAGTGCTATATACAAGGTGCGTCACAATGATTTTGCAACAGATTTTTGACTTCATAATACAAAAACACGGCAAGGTGATTAGGGAAACATCTAGAAAATATCTACCTCCTGTGACAAATGCTTACAACTGAGGAAAATCCAAATCTCTCCCCAGAGATATTAGTCTCCCAACACATGGTTGATTTTTTACAACATGATTTTGACCGAACAGTCTAACCTTTTCAGCAAAGACAGGGTTTCCAGACAGGTGGCTCAAGTGTACGAACTCCAGATGCAAAGTCCCAAATTCTGCCAAAATGCTGCTGCCGCCAGAGGCCCATGGCCAATTTCGACCGATTCCACTAAGGTGGGGGGGAAGAGAAGTATGGAAAATAACCATGAGCATCTGTAAGGCAATGCTAATAAAATATAATAGGTAGTAGATATACTGTTATGAAGAGAAGATAATTAATTTTAAATGTACTTAATATCTGCGTAAGAAACCATAGTTCGGCAGCCTTCCATGACTTCACCACAGGACCTTGAATTATTTCAGTCCAGTTTAGGCTGCACTTCCTGCAGCAAGCCAGTCTTTTAGCTCATGAATAGCTCCGTTACACCTGTTGCTGTACCAGTGTTTCACTGGACAATATCATGTTTAAAGACATTACAGAAAACACTGAGAATGAGAAAACATACTGCACCTGATTTCCCCATCGTTAACACAAGTCTCTCCAATTCCAACTCCTTCTTCTACAGTGCAATTGTTTATTAACGGAAAATAAAGCCTATGCTGTATATATGCAGTAAGTTAAAAGTACTACATGCATTATCTCCTTCTTAATACCTGAGAATTTAACAGAATAGGATATTTAGGCATTGTCTCTCCAGATACTCTTACCAGGATGAGTAACTTCAGTTTTAATTAAGATCTAAAGATACTTCACAGCAAAATTAATCTCAGGTTTTGTGCTGAGAGTAGAGAAAAGCACATTTATTGCTAGATCCCCACTAGAAACTAATGCTGGTTCAGATTCAGGATGAAAAGTCTGCTAGTTTCAATACAAAAAGATGGGGTTTTTCCCTAGAAATTTCCTGTAGCAATATTCAGAAAAACCCTTGAAATTAAAGAAAAGCCAGCCAACTTTCTGGAACATCTAGGTGAATAATGACATATTAGACCAGCATATTATTAGCATCAATGTTAGATATAAATACACTTATTAGGTACTGGAATGTCTTCCTTATTTTCAAGTTGTAAACAGCATTAAACACACATACATATATAAATAAAAATTAATTTTACTTTTACATGTAAGCAGCCACTACAGTTATTAGTTAGCATTTGCACAACCACGAAAATCGGGTATTCTTCTTGAGTTAAAATGTGACATATTATGAAAAAACAAAACAAAACAAAAATCCAGGAAATCCCATCTTTAGTTCATCATGATGGAAGTCCTCAGTTGTATTAAAATTTCTTCTTCAAAAGGTCAAGTATCTATAACTGAAGTTTAACCACCATAATGACATGAAGACTCCATTAAATTTATTTCCCCACTAGCTACCTTAACACATTATTTTGAGATTTCTGCCACACACACAAAATAAAAACAAGTCATTGAATTTTAAAAGTAAAGGCTACAAATAAAGAGCACATTTGTGTTCTACTTAAATGTCACGGCTTTAAACCGTGCAACACCTTTGGGTGCCTGGCCTTGAGCTGAAGGCACCGCTGGAACTCACTCAAGTGCCACCAAAAATAAACCCAGAATATTACCTACTGATAGGTGGACTTATATTGTCCCATTTCTGAAGGACCACAGCGTCTGTCAAATACTCCCCCCACAGGTATGCTATCGATTTTCTTTCTCCCAGACCATAAAAAGCATGGAAGGGACTAGGCTTATCTGAGTGCTGAGTGGAGGGAGAACTTGGTGTAGCAAAAGGAAAGAGACTAGATGAGGCTCCCCTGGCTGATCATAAAGGTGCAAGAGGCTGAGACACATCCTCTGATGCAAATGATTGCCCAAAACTCCAAAGGAGAAAAATGTTTCTAATCTTCATAGCTGCAGACAAAATCAATGATACAATGAAATCAGGGTACTGCAAAGATGCACGCAATCCAACTTTGATATGATATTTGTAGGACAGAAACAGAATACAAGTTTTATGGGATCTTAATATCTCATTTTAAGAGCAATCTGACAAAGATTAGAGTGCTTTTTACATTTGATGAAAACAAAAGCAAAGAGAAAAACCCACCTGGCTTACAAGCTGTCTGCACTTCAATCTACCGTGGGTCAGAATTTTTCCAAATGGTGACATAAAAGCATCAGATATTACAGAAAATAAGATCAAGGTGAGTACTGCAGACAACATGTCTGGAAACCTCTTATCTACAGACTGAAGAGCTTATACATACAGACTGGTTATTCACTCGAGAAGAGGCACTATCTCCAGGACACACTGGCCCAAGTACTGCCTCGCTGCTGACTTCTAGATGAAAATATTTTAGCTTGTTTCTAAATCACCCAGATTAAAAGAGATGACATAAGACACTACTGGTAAATAAAGCTCACCAGGAAAAAAAAAAAAAAAAAAGCGAAATATTTCAAGGTTTTGAAAAGTTGCCATGTTATGGTGCAACTGGTAAAAGCCCACTTTTTTTTTCTATTAAATTTCTTAATACATCTCAAAGTGGAAACACTAAGCCGTTCCTGCAGCAAGGCATCAACCAAACTTGGCAGACAACACAATAAAGTCCCTGCTTGCACTCCACCACAATGTCTGCTGGTATCAACACAACCTGTCAGAACATTTTGATGTACTGCATTCTGTTTAACCAGAAAAATTTCCAAGCATAGCTATCGAGAGGCTTTCTGCATGCAGCAATGTGTTTTATCAAGAGTGGAAGATTCTTCTTGCTTAAGATGGTTTGAAAACTGTAAGTTTGCATTTTTTACTCAATGCAAGAAAAGTAGAAAGAAACATCTATGTTGCATCTATGTACTATTTAATGTAGCTTTTATTGTTTTCTGTTAGGACAGACAGTTGTGGCGGGGAGGAAGGTATCAACATATTTCTGGCAAATCTGCAAAATAATGATATCTGTTGGTTTAGTCTCAGATGGGTGCTCAAAGTCAAAACTGACAAGCTCATTTCAACAAGTGGTAGAGCCCAAGATTTGCAGTTCAGTGCCTTAACTATTTTTCATGCAACCTTCAGCCGTGGATGTCTGATATTCTTTCATATATTTCATTTTTGGGAGCAACGAATTCCCTCATATTCCATATTCCCTCATACTAACAGGAGCAGCCACAGTATTGTTTCTGGTTCCATTTAACTCTAATTTTAAGACAATAGTGCAGCATGCACAGCTATGCAGGCAGACAGCTCCTGAAGAGACATTACTAGAGCCTGGGAGATACTCAGCAAAGCTCTCGGCATACAGAATGAGAGAGATTTCATACTCTGATCTTTTTTTCACCAGGGAAAGTAGACTGGCTTCTGTTTAACAGTCTCTTAGCTTAAAAAAAAGGAAACTGGAGAGGGTGCTCTTTTTCCACCCCACCCCCAAAATAATTCTCCTACATATTGTATACTTTTAAACAGAACAGACCTTAAGCAAGAGAGAACCTGAACAGTTGAAGGGATATGGCGAAATGGAAGAAGACTTCTGTCAAGGATTATGAAGAATGAGTACATTTATAAATTACATGAGGTGCCCTAGAAAATAACATGCAATAAATAAGCGTAATAGCTCAGTAAATCTTAATAACAAGGCACACTAAAATACTGATTTCTGCCCATGCATGAGGCAACACATCCAGTGCTCCCAACTCAAGACATTTTTCAAGCTCTTCACCAACGTTATTATCGGGGTGACCAAAAAATTTTCCAAAGTTAAAAAAGTCAATGCTAGGTACCTATTTACTCTTCAGCCATAAAGTCAATGCTGGCTATCTACTTACTCTTCAGTTATGAAGTTACGGGCTGTCTTCCTGAAGAGATGCAAGCCTGGGGCTCTGGCGAAAGGTTTTATTTCTACTCCAAGTTTTAGCAAAACTATGTATAACATCGCAAGTTCCTACAGTTTTTCTTCCAAGGGCACCCATCACTCAAGTCAGGAACTACAGCAGCAATCTGAGCCTGAATGATCGGGGGGATTTTCAAAAGGTGGCTTTAGGCTCTGTTTGTGAGCTGCACAAACTTATGTGCAGATTACTCACCGCAACCAAAGCAAAATCTGTAAAGCACTGAAAACTTTTTGCAGCTTATTTTCACTCAGTTATTCTTCCAAAACGGTTTAATGTCCCAAATACCTTGTGAGCTGACAAATGCACTCTTCAGAAAGAGGTAGATACATACCACCACTGGCAGAGGACAGCAATGAGGGCCCAGGTATGATACTCACCCTATTAGCTGCAGTCCTTTATCTTGCTTTCTTTTTGTAATTTACTTTACCACTGTATTTTTCAATTTTCCTGTGTTGATACTCAGTACAAACTGGACTGTCAGTCATGTACTGACCTCGGAGTCAGAAACAAAACTCCTTCTATACACTTCAGAAAGGAAGGAGAAGCCACACTACTTAAACTTGTTTGAAGTTCCAGACCAGTACTAAAATAACTTCGGTTTATGTGGCACTATTTTAATGTATCTCAAATCATTGTGTCTAAAATCATATTGTTTATACAACTTAAACCCCACAAAAAAATTCTGTAAAATATTAATAGAACTTTAGAACTTATTTCTATATTATTATAACTAGTATTATGTAATTAAGTGAAATTTGAAGTGAGGATCTGGATCAGAAAAGCATATTAAAGCAGGACCATCACTGGTTTATATTTCTCATTGATTTTATAAACTTTGTTACCGAACAAGAGTGCCACAGAATCTGAAATACAGTGTTTGTAATTCTACTGTCATTCATTCTCAGGAAATATGAGCCTGATTGACCTGTGCTGCTGGTTAACTCAACTCAGTATTTTTCCAGTAGGCCACTGTTGGTCCTTCTGTACATAGGAACAGAAAGTATGAGATCAGTATCGCTTTTAAAATGTACAGAATGTACCAGGAGAGGGAACCACGGAGGAAATATAAATAAAGGTTTGGGTTTTTTTTTAAATTACTGAAATTCAGAGGCACAACAATATTTACAAGATTTTTTAAAAAGTTACATTACATCCCAAATATCTATATAAAGCAGCAGCTAATTTTCAACTGAAAGGAACAGCAAGTCCTCAGGGAAACCACACAAATACTTCAAAGGGTCAAAACACTTATCAAATCAAAATTCTTGCCATCAGTGAGCAGAAGTGTTTCTGTCTCTGCAGACCGTTTGTTTATTATCCCCCAACCTTTCCTGGAGGGGGCCAGGACAACTCCACAAGCTGGCGGCAGAGCAAGACTTCAGAATTTCAATATTAAATGCAAAAGCACAACTTTTGGGGATGGGGAAATGGGAGAGCAGTGCAACTCCTGCAAGGGTTTTCACAGAAATTCATCTCTTCAGGGCTCCACTGGTGATCATTACAGGGAGGTAAGGGATTAAATCACTTCACAGAGGAGATTAAGCTAAAGACTCTCTCTTTACAGAGTAAACCCAGGGAGACCAGTCTCACCTACAGTGCCAGGTGCCCAAAGCTTCTCAAGATTTCAACTAGCTTCACAGGTATCAGATGAATTTTTTTAACTCTCTACAGGCTTTTATATATATATATATATATAAAAAAAACCATAAAGTAGGATTGGAGATAAGTGTTTTGTAATGTTATATTTTTAATTCTTTAATTGTAAAATAAGGTTTTTCCTAGCTCACAATTTATTTTTAATGGTCCTTTTTTGTACAGGGCATGTTTTCATGACCTTTTTATAAAATATTGCAAGACAAATTTTGGCACATTAAACTACAAAAATACATACAGAAAACCTTTCTACAGTACTGTGACATGAAAAGGATACCTCAAAGTCCATGAATCTTCTATACCTAGCCACGTAAAGCCATACAGATGGTGCCACATATTGTGAATTAGTAAAATAAACAAGTTAACTCAATGCATCACGTCCAAAATTTCTCTCATAGATGTAATACATAACAATTTATCATTATTTTCTCTGCCATATTTCAATCCAGTGAGAGAAATCTCCAAGGGAACATTCCGTTTTGGCAGAATTAGTCATTATTTCTATGGATGACTTTTTTTTCTTTAAAACAAATGTCTTCCTTTTATAAAAAGTCAGTATAACTACAGAATGGCCAGTCACTGCATTTCTAATAAAGTGTTTATACATTGCAAAAGCTTTCAGTCTATTTCTTTTCTGCCATGACCAGTCTTTCATAATAATATTTTAATTTAATTAAGTCAACTAAGTCTCCTTAGAACAAATGGAGAGAGGTCAGTAAAAGGTCAGGTTTTCATTTACATACTCAGTATCTATTTCTCATTTTAAACAAAATATATTTAAAAGATTAAGTTGCTATAGAGCCATAGATGGCACAAAATACGTCAAAATGCTAAATAAATGCTTTCAGCATTTCCTAGGCAAATGAATGAACCCAAAACCAAGCAATGAATATGTTCTAAATATACTTTGTGACACACACCCCAACATAAAAATGAGGAAATAATGGGGGAAAATATTTCATGGATACTGTAAGTTGCATGCTGTGATCCCCTAGCTAAGGGAGTCACTCTGGCAGCCTAAAAAGATGATCTTCAGAGGTCATTTTCGTAGAATATCTAGTGCTTCATGCATTATTTAGGATTGCCACATCTGAAAATGCTTTCATAAGAATGATTTTTTATTTTGCCCTGAATGGAACCATTTGTCAATGTGTCACAAAAATAAATGAAGAGCGGCTTCTTCTCTTCCCAGTAACCAGTGCTGATCATTAGACACACATCCCTTGCTAACCACTTGCTAAGAGAGAAGCTAAATCCAACAGCGTAGACCAGGCTGGGGAAGTTAGAGTGATCTGCTCCTGGGACTTTTCAGAAGAGGTTCCCTTCAAACTCTGCTGCATCTTTCTCCTTTTAGTACTGCAGCTAACTAACAATGCTAAACAAATATGGTTTATGATTTAATCTATAAAGAAGCTCTGATAAAGAATGAAATTATTTTATTATAGGTTCATACTTTTTAAAACAAACAAAAAACCCAACCACAGAGCACACAGGAAATTCTTTCTAAAGTTTCAACTACTGTATTTGATAAATTACATGCTCAAAAGATTTTTTTTTTTTTAAATTTCCTTCACAACACCCACCCCCACCCACCCCCAGGGTACAACATATGGGATCTTGGTGTAAGAGCCCGTCTTCACAAGCACTGAAATCAATGATTTATTTGTTAAGACTTCAGAGATATTTAATGCGCTTTTGTTTTCCCCATACCCGGCAAATCATCCGTACCCCTATTTGACAGAAGAAAGATCAGAACACAGAAATCCCAGGTTTACCCACACCACTGGTACTGTACTCAACCCCTCCACCCAAGCGTAGTGGCAGGAGCGGCCAGTACGGCACCTTGTAGGCAAAGTCAATGGGGGGAACCCCTGACAGAGCTATCACAGTACCTGCGTATTTCTAGCCCCAGTAGCACACATAAACACCATCCAATCCAACTTCTAATAATGGCAATTAACTTTTTGCACTCTCATGTGGTCCTTATCCCCCCTCTCTGCCCCGAAACAGCATCACCCAAGGCAGACAGACTCCTTCTGGAGTTCTGACTTTTCCACAGTATCCCTTTTCCGATAAAGGAAAATGATTATCATCTGGTTAAGCATCTCTCACACAGTGTCTCGGCAGCTGGAGACGGCAGAAAAAGAAACTTAAATCAGCTAGCTGGCCTATGTGGTAGTTTTTGATGTCTGTTTTATTCCTCTTTGTTAGGAGAATCTTTTAGGCAACTGCTAACAGCTGGTTGGGTTTTCAGCTGTGACAATGACTGTGTAACTACTGCCCTTGCCTAATCACTGCCCAGCTGGCAGCTTCCTGCTCAGCTGAGCTGCCCTCTCTGAAGGCTGACTGATACCGGCAATTACCTGGTGAGGTGATTTCTAGGGACACTGACTTAGCAGGGGGAGGCAGACAGTGAATTAGTACCATCAGCAACTGCTGCATGAAGACAACAAAAATGGTTACTCAATTTTACAATATGATGGGGAATAAAAAAATTTCTATGCTGTAATGTCCGACAGCACGAATGCTTTTTTACTGTAACAAGTGAGATAATGAAGAAGTATAGATAGCCTCAAGAGCTTTTAGTTTGAGAACATTAATTTTGTCTATTTGCTTAGTCATCTGCAGTGTCAGCATTAATATATGCTGATCTCCTGGCCACTTCAGTTCTGCCAGCACAGGAGATGCCTCCATTTGCATTGGAAGCACACGCACATCATCATCTGGCTGGAAATGAGAATAAGAAAAGTCAGATTACTGTGGCTGACCACTCATTGTGTGAGAAACTATCAGCACAGCTCCAAAAAGATGCTAATATGAAACAGATCTGAAAACAAGATCCCTGCTTTTCTTCATGAGGTTCATCAGGTCCTTCAAAGGCAATGTATGCGGCACACTTTCCGATCCAAACACTACAGAGATGTCCCTCTGTAAAAGAGCAGAAGAGGAAACAGTCTCCTTGCTCCCTTCGTCAATTTTAGGAAGATGGGACCAGTCAGAATAATTTTGTGGTTCTTGAAGATTAACAGTTGTTTTAGAGACCCTGCAGTACCTAGGCACAGCAGTTGTACTGTCTGTGGTTAAATTTTTCAAGAACAAAAGTCATCCTCCTCCCAACAATTTTGCCCTTCACCTCTGTAAGGTAACCTACCCAGCAACCTTTAAAGCTGTCCTAGAATGGTCACTATTTCCTTACTGTACTTGCAGGCAAACGGTTAAAATGCTGAACAATCGTGGAACGCTATCAAGTGAGCTCATCTTCCTCAAGGTGACCATCCAACAGGCAATTTCTCTTGAAACTGGATAGAACAGCAATGGAGACTGAAGAGCACTGTTAATGTAAAAGCAGGAAGCGAGCAGAAGGTGCATAAAGTATGAAATTTCGAGTATCAACCTGTGCTGTGGCCTCTGCCAGGACAGGTCCCCACCTCCCAGAAGGATCACGTCAGCCGCAGAGGAGGTGTTAGAGAAGTGTGCGTATAAACACACAGGGGAGGCTACAGACTTATGTCTGCTCCATGTCCAAGTCATAGTCCATGAAACCCCAATAAGTACTCTTCACTCAGTAAAAAAAGACATTGTTCAATACCACCATCAAACTCACTGTCATGGTAACAGGACCAGCCCCTCTGTGGTGAAATGTCCTTGCTCATGATTAGGTCAGGGTAATGATGGCTCCTGGGGAAATACTGAAGTGAGTGGAATCTGAAGTGAATGGAAATAGCAGCACAGGGAGCAGAAGAGCCAAGACACAGGTGGAGACGAAAATGTCAGAGAGAACCAAGACAAAGAGGAGACAATCTCATCTGCCTCTGGAGAGCAGTAGAGAATAAGCAAAGGCCAGTGAAATTGCCCGTGGGAAGATCATGCTTTACTGTATGCGTTGAAGTCTGACAGCTGCTGAGAATAAAACACTTCCTCCATGGGCTCCGAAAACCACCAGACACCATCAGATACTTCTTTCGTGATCTGATACACAGTTTTTTAACATCTGGATCTAGTGATACTGTGTCTACTGATGCTTAAAATAATCAGAGTATCTTATTCTTACCAGTGCATTCAGACTGTTGGGCTGCTTTGTTTATGTTAAATTCCTGTAGCATTTCTCTGTGGAAAAAGACTGAATTTCTTTAGGACTTTACTGGCAGGTTTCGTACAATCCTTTCCTTATGGCTGCCTGCCCTGTGACACCTCTCACGTTACTGGTGCTCTAAAGGGGCATCAGAGCTTGTGGAACCGGCACCCTGCGGCAAACCAAGGGAGCAGTGAGCTCACACATATGCACGCACATGGAGGAGCGTGAGAAAGGGAGAGACAATTAGTAGCCAAGCACTATATGATTTGAATTGACACTACAAGACATGTCAAGTGTTTAAAGGTAATTTTTCAGTGTCACTATCTAAAACTGTACTAAAACTGTACTTGTTACTGTAATCATTTTTGATAAAAGTTATCTGAGCACAGCACAGACCTACATGTCTCCCACAACACACTAATGAATAAACTAAACAATTCATGTTTCCTATTACTTTATGCACTAAAGGTTTAATTAGTCACTTCCAAGAGCTAAAAAAGCAAGAGGGAATACAACACAACAGAGCAAGGCTAGAGATAATAAGTGCCAGCATGGACTACTTTTAATCAGGTCCCTGAAGAAAACTGAAAATAACAGGAAATGAAAAGTCATGAATGGAAGTCTACAGTTCTGCTATCCATGCGATAATAAATTAGACTGTCTAAAAGAAGAAGGTATTAGAATAAAATTCCCTACTGTAGCAACTGGTATAACTCAGTGTTGGTGACAGTCTAAAAAAACCTCCCAAAACCAAACCCAACCAATCAACCAAATAAAAATCCCCTCCACCTCCAAAAACAAAACAAAGCAAAACAAAACAAAAACCCAAATCAAGAAAAACTCCCAATTTCTGAGTTCTGAGAAGCCAATGGAAAACACCTTCTTAACAGATTCACTGGAAAGAAAAATAAGTAAGAATTTTGGAGGAGTCCATGAGAAACACCATTCATATATGTTCTCTTCCTCTCTGCCATGCCTTTTAATACTAAAAGATGAACTAACTTTGTTTAAGTCTAAAGCTTATTTCAGAACTTTACATTTCACATGAAATAAGAGAGCTTACTGCCTTAAACCACCATAGCCATGGCAATCAGCACTCTTGATTTACTTTGCTCAGTACATCTCTCTGTAAGACCCTGCTCCCAGTTTTATATCACTTTTCCCACATTCAACTTCTAGGTTATCTTTTTTTTTCCTGAGAATTTGCTATAAATCCCCCCTCCACCCTGATTAGTGCATTAACTTCCAACTTCAGTGAGTTTCTATCCAACATCAGAATTCTTTTACTAACAACTGATATTTGATCTTTGCTAAATTATTCTTATGTCATATCAATTGCATTGTCCAAGTGCAAATAAAATTTATTAATTTCCTTTGCCTGTAAAATTGTTATGAGGGTGAGCATTGAGTAGTTTGCATTCGGAGGTGACTAGGTAACATAGAAACAGGGTGGAGAACTGATGCTAGAACCCACAACTTCCCCATTTCTTTTTTCTTCTTGATGTGTTTGTTGGGGTTTTTTTGCTGCTGCTCTTTCTTTCTGGCCCCACGACTCTCATCTTGCTTTCTCAATTGACTTCCATGTACCAGATATTCTTCCCTCTACTGCCAGTCAGTTGAGATCTTTGTGTCCACGCAGCCTCAAGTAGAAACCAGCAAGATGTGTTTCTATGATGGAGATCCTGCAACAGCGGCCACCTTCAGTTCAGGTTAAGGACACTCAAAACCCAATCAGCATTAGTGTACTGAAATAGTGTGAAAACAGTAGCTTCTCTACCAGAAGAGCAGGAGTCACTTTTTCAAGGGAAGCCACTACTGATTTTCTGGACAGGACAAAATCTGAGTATTGGGTCTTTTCGGTCTGATGAAGACTTTTCAGACACGGTAAAGAGTCAAAGCATGAAAGCAATGGATGGCAAGTCACAGACTATATGAAACTTCCCAGCCACTGATTCCCACTTTCCCACTTCCCAGCACTGATTTTATAATACTCTAGATCATCCTAATCTCAATCTCGGTCATTTTATATATACCCGCATCACTCTTGTTTATGCAGATCATATTAATTCCATACCACCAGATGGTAACTTCAAAAAGTGATTTTAATCTTCTACTTTTATGAACTCAATTAGCTTTTATTAGCTTCTCATGTCAAGAAAATATTTTAAGTGGATTCACAGTCATTTAAGTTAAAAAGTCTTTCAAAACATTTAGCCATATTTATTGTGCTTGATATTGCATGCGGTACCATTAAATGTTTGAAGTGAGAATCAAAATCATTACACTAACTGCATGGCTCCGTTACTAAAAATAACTGGCTGACAAGTTGCAAAGGTCTGTTTTAAGCAGTTTTGTACCTACCGTTCATTGCAAGGAGCCCACGCCAAAGGCTTTCTGACTGACAGGCAATTATTTCTCCTTTTAATACAGCTGTTGGCTCAACAGTGGTTTCAGATACTGGACAGCTTGTCACAAGACTTGCAGCTGTGATACTCATCTGATATAACATTAACTTACAAATGCCATAAATTATACTTGCATATGAATTTACAGATACATGTATCAATCTAAACATGTACACTACAGAGACACCACTGTTGTTGAGGGAAACCTGTCTCTTCAGTGTCTGCTTTCACAGATGCTGTGACAGCTGCATGAAACACTACTGAAATGGCATTCTGGTTCACTGAAAGGGACAGCTTTTCCAGACAAAAAAACCCTGAAGTAGTCTTTTTCAGACTAGTGTTGCTAAAGACATAATCTGTTTTGACAAATGCTTTAAGAAAAGTATCAATGTTCCTTTCTTCCCAGTCTGCTTCTATCTTCTCCTTCCTCTTTACCCACACATTGCTGTGTCATATAAATCCATTTGTTCTGGGATCAGATAAACATTTCTTTTTCTCAGTACCAGTCACTAAGGGTTTGATCCTTACTCACAGCCAACAGGAAAACTCCTGGTGGCTTCAACAGGCACTGATCAAGCATAAAAATCCTGTCATTAAAATTACTGCAGAGACGACGGGTTAATATGAATACAGAGAATCCCTGCAGCCTGACTGAAACACCAGTATCACTGTATAAATCCTTTCCATTAACACCCTTCAGATTTGGGAACCAGGAACTGGTTCTCTTTTTTGGAAATCCATAATACAATGTAAAAAACCACTGTTCCGGTTTTTTTTCTCAGCACATGACACATTTGCTTATGCACAGTTTTACCCTTCAATGCCCATTAACTATTTGAAAATCAAGATCAAAGTAAGTTACCTTAAAGAAAAGAAGTACTTATTTACATGCAATTTACAGATTCCTTCTTCCCCACTTTATACCTTTATAGAAGATACAGATTATCCAGTATAATTGAGTTGATTTAACAATAAAGAGCTACCCCTATTTTTCTCAGATGACATCAGTTTCAGGCTTATCACTAGGCTAGTGGACAATATCCATGCTATTTACCAGTTCCTGATTCTGAACGTTATGCCCATGCTCCAAATGTAATGCAATATGGTTTAATAAACATTAAATGTGATTTCGCTGGCTCATGTATTTCTAAATGAGTCAAGTCCCTCATTGTTTGTGTCATCAAGGAAAATCAACTGATGGCTAAAATATGATCAAATTCATTAACTAAGGTATGATTAAATAGGAATATTTCCTACTGTATAGCAGGCAGACAAAAAAACCCCAACAACCCTACATAATCTAATGCGCACCTGATTTCCACCTGAGGAAAATATCCCCATTACACTTTTGCTGTGGTAAAGTCTCTATTATCAGTAATTCAACTGCGTTCCATCAAACCCAGAACTTTACCTTTAATCTACTTATTATTACTTCAAGCAACAAATACTTTTACACAGCTGCTGCTCATCTTATAGACGAGCTATTTACAAGAAACCAATGATGCCAACTATCTCAGATGTTAAGACACCGCACAATACAGCTTAATTCTCTGATATGCACTAAAAATTATGATCCAGGACAATCTGATTATACCATAAAGGAAAAATTAAAAAAAAAAGGACAAACATTACCTTGAAAACTTAGTAAAGTCAGATTAGGCAAGACTTGTATTTTTAAAGAAAAAGTAATTTTGTTCCATAACCTTTTTGCAGTAATCCATGTTTTCAATTATGATACAATGATACTTTAAAGTAGTGAATATCCTGAAGAAGAATTTAGATTAGATATAAGGAAGAAATTCTTTACTGTGAGAGTGGTGAGGCACTGGAACAGGTTGCCCAGAGAGGTTGCGGATGCCCCATCCCTGGAAGTGTTCAAGGCCAGGTTGGATGGGGCTTTGGGCAACCTGGTCTAGTGGAGGGTGTCCCTGCCCATGGCAGGGGGGTTGGAACTGAATGGTCTTTGAGGTCCCTTCCAACCCAAACCATTCTATGATTCTATAAGAAGGAAGTGAGTTTTCCATCCAATTACCTAATAATTCAATAGAGTTGAAAAAGACTGAAAGACCTATGCTACTTTGGCAAAACAGAAAAATGAGAAGTACCAAACATTTCTTCTAAAAGTACTTTAAAAAATGATCATAATCCATGCACTAATACTCAAGACCACGCTTAAGATATTCTTTGGAGGATTTTGTAAACCAGATTATCAGATAATAAAGGGGCTGGCATCAAGTAGTCAAATACGCTTTGCTTAACAGTAATGGGATTTTAATCAATACAATGGAAATAAGATAATAAAGGATGAAGTGAAATCAGCATGAAAGGATTACTATTTAAAATGATAGAACAATCAAAGGCTCAGAAAAAACCCACACTTCTGGAACCCTGCTGGAGACAGTACGTGTACTTTTTGTTCCTGCACCAACACACACTGTTTCATTAACCACGGTGAAAAGGCTTCTGCATATAAAACAAGGTACACAGGAAAAATACCTTGCTATTTTTCTTTTTTAAATTATCAGTGAGAACAAGGATGCTATAGTTCTATAAAGCATTTAAGAAAATCAGGTTTCTGTCCCAATTCCAGCAAAACACTTGGTCAAAGGTTTTAAATGTTGTTTGTAATCTCTTACTGCTTTTAATGGCTTTTGTGCAAGAATCTGTATATTAAGCTTTTTCTCTCTCTCTTTTTTTTTTTTTTTTTATTGCCAGCTGTAGACTAGAATAGTATATAATGGAGTATCTTGCAAGGATCATCATGTAAGAAGTGCCATACCTGTTCTTCAACTAAAATGAAGACCTTGTCACGAATGGGGTACAGTCTGGATAGATATGGCATATTGGTTAGTCTTTTTGACACTTTTGAAAGATAATGTCAGCCAAAATAAGTATTTTTGGTAAGGTGCATAATTGTCTTTTGGGTACCAGAGAAAGTTTGAACTCAAAAGCCATCAAAATAAACTATTTTTAGGTCTCTTAGGAGTAACTTAAGACTACAAATTGTCTTTGATGCATGGGTGAATGCAGGGACAGAAAATAAAAGACCCTTCTCCTCCCTAGCAGATGAGTGCAAAGAACAACCTCTGGTACAGCTGCTATCTCTGTGGACAGCAACGGGTCTTTTTCTAATCCTCTGAAGCACCTAAGTCATGTTTAGTCAATATATGCCTGATTAACGACAAACCAATCTGGCTTACACACAAAAAGCTATACAATTACAAAGGATCATGAAAAGAGGAAAAAATAAACCAGCTGTTTACTTCAAAGAGGCTCAAGAGATACTGAAACATAAAGCCTCCTATATCAGAGGATCAAGCACTGATATGGTATAGAATTACACAAAAAAATACATAAAAGTGATGGTGGTGCCCTGGCTTTGTCCAATGTTTTCTCCTTCTGTTGTACTTGAGTGAGGGAAATAAGTGTCAGCGATGCTGAGCGTACACCAGCGCTGCTCTGACAAGTATCTTGCTGACTCAGAAAATGTGTATGGAAAAGAGGTCTGGAGAATTCATGAAGCTACTACCTAGCAGCAGAATTTGCTACAGAAGCATTCCAAAAAGCTTGGAGAAGCAGGGAAAGAGGTTTTAGAAATTAGCAGGCTGTTAAGTGGAAGTGCAAACAAGGCAGGGTGTATGACGGGGCTTAAATGTGAACTGAGGAATGAAGGTGCTGAAGGGCGTATGTTATTCACTCATGGAAAGGCCTTCCTTGACATGCATCCGATTCTGGACACCAGCCACATTTAAAGAAAGACAGGGACAAATTTTAGAAAGCTTAGAGAAGAGTACTAAGAATTATCAGGATCACAGAAAGCATTGCCCCAGGGCTGAGGAGAAAAAGAGTGGTCTTGTTAATGGATAATAGATCAGGCGTGGCAACAGCCATCTTCCAACATATAAAAGGGGATAAATTGTTCACCAAAATAGTGAAGTATTTAAGTTCCAGGATAGACATCAGAGAAAATAACACCCACCCCCAAAAATTCCCAATAGTGAAGACATAGAAGCACTGGAATCAGCTTCCTTGGAATCTTCATGTTGCAGGTCTTGAGGAAATGGTGGCTTAGGTGTTCAGTATTGTAACATATGGATTGATGACATGATTTCAGCCTTATTTTCTGTGATATTTCATTTCTAAAACTTCCCAAGAAAATATGATTTAGTTTTCTATTGCTTTATCAGATACGTTCTTGATGAATTAAGCTTGTTTAAAAATAGCAATAAAAATTTTACAGCATCCCACCCCTGTGCATTATAGGAGGAGGAGAGAAGCAAGTAAAGCCCATTAAGTCTTTTTCTAATTTTTAAGGTATGCCTTATCAAAGCATCTCTGGTTTGTTATTCGGAAGAACCAGTCTATCATGCAAAAATCGGACAGTTTAGACTTCATTAAGTGTAGAAAAAGAAGCAAGTTTGAACCACTGTCCAAAGTTTAGCTGCTCAAAAGCAGGCTTCTGAACTTGCACTGCTCATAAGAACCTTGGATGCTAGTAAACCTTAACCATACAACAGGCTGAATACTAAAATGACAGATCCTTCCAAGACAGGTCCAAAAGCTATTAGCTGTTAAAACAATGCTGACTAAAACATTGTTAAGCAAAACTCAATTAATTTACAAAATGAATTCTGGGTAGAAGATAAAGAAAATAGTTTATTTACGGCCTCAGTAGAATATCATAACATGATGTGAAACAACATTGCTGAAAGACTGCACATTCTAATGTCCATTAGAAAATATTAATTTCAAAAGAATTAAATTAAAAATTAAACACTTTTAAAATCTTCCTTGCTCCAGTAGATTTCATTATCTAGAAAGTATGCTGTATGATACAGAATGGACAACCTGAAAGGTCAACCAGAAAGACTGTCGGATTTCCTGCACCAACCACGATTTGCTGGGATATATTTAAAACACATGAGCCTCACCAAGGCTAAGTATTGAATCAAGACATTTACATTAATGGGCCTTTGACAGACTAATACTCAATTTTTTTATACTACACAGAAACCACACAACATGAGCACCATTACAAGATATATAGCATATGGATACCATTAAAGTTCGATTATAATGAATACTTGCTCATTCATTTCTCTAAGCACTACTGCAAGGAATGTAGCGGCAGTTTCACAGATGTCAGCTGGAAATAGTAGCCTTTCATTTAATTTGCTGAAAGATTGCTCCCCCCTATTAACTTCCTTGTAAAGATGTGTCAGTGTTGTAACAATAAAAATGTAATTTTAACTTGAAGTTTAAACCAATGAAGGCAAATTTCTGGAACAAACTGCTTAGCTGGCTCACTAGCCTCTTTTTATTTCCTTCTGAATAGCTGTCACACTACCCCACCATTGTACGAGTCTCAGTTTGTCTCTGCCCTCTACTACCTGGATTCCTACAGCAACATCCATGTGTCTATGGCACTTACCGCTGGGATTTTATTACTGCTTGTTGGTAGGCAGCAGACTGTTTAATCTAAAGCAAACTGACTATTCTGATAAGTCTTTACAAATTACATTCAGTTATACCATATCCTCTAAGCCAGATCCACTCAGTTAGGTTATGGTGTACTACAGCAAGCAAGGTGGTCTGCTCATCAACAAGCAGTAAACATGAAGTCATTCAATTTTTAATGTGAGACTACAGCAAGAACATGGGAGAACACCACATATTTTGGATGTTGGCTAGGTGGATCTACCTAATCCAACACAAAGAGGACAGTCCACATCAGCCCGCTGGACTTAGGAGTAAAAAGTCAGATTGCTTGTTTTCCGCAACACAAAGATATGCTTGCGAATTCTTACCCTTCTCTACCCGTACACAAGCCCGTGATGAGTTAAAGGTCAGTCAGAGCAGAAGATGATCACGGAAGTATTGCTTATTGGGTTATTCATTCTTAAGGTTGACAAGCCAGGCAACAGCTCTCTACTATGGTAATTCCAAATACTATGGCAATATTAGGGAAAAAAAATAAATAGCAGAGATTCAGCCTACACAGAACCCAATAATCACCCTAACACTGGCAGATGCCGGTAGCAAGAGGCACACTCACTTGAAACGCTCACCCAGCCATAACATTGATATGATAATGCCATACAGTTAGTATGAATGCATACAAGATGTTTAGCAACAACTCACTGCAAAACAGCATACAGAAAATCCAGAAAAATCTCAGCAGATATATATTCTTTGGTAATCCTTATTTCTCCTGACAGAAGAATTCAGCAACTTCTGTTACAGTTTCTTTCTCAATATGAATATCATGCTGGCTGTCATAGCAGAAACCCAATGATATGACAGAGGATCAGCTTTCGCAGTTATATGTACATGCAACTGGTCAGCAATCAGGAGATTAAAAAGAAAAAAGTTAGAAGTTTTTTTGTTTAAAAAAAAAAGGAAAAAAAAGACATTGAAAGACAACCTATCTATCCAAACTGGACAGAAAGATTGAAGTGTTGTGGTTAACGCTCCATACCTTTTAATGCTATGAGGAAAACCCACAGATAGCTACAAAAAGCCTTGAGGCATTCATATGTATGACTGAATTTGCTTTTGGACTTCGCTACCCACGTCAGTTCTGCGACCATCCATTTTGTCAGCACAGCTGAATGAATTATACTGCTGGATATCATTTAGGGTTATATTTCATCCTACGCATCTACAAACTAATTCTGTAAATGTGTGCTCTTTGTCAGTTGTAATATCTGGTAGTACATGAAAGCACACAACAAAAGTATAGCTGATCTAACTGAAAGTTCCAGCATGATCAAACTGATTTACAGCACTGCAGTGCCTCATCCACCACAGAATGACTTCAAAGAATACATAAGACACTTCAGAATATCTCTTTCTCCAAATAGCTGCATTTCACATAACTACTCTTATTTTGCCATGTGCAAACTGAGCTTTATTACTATGGATGCTCATGGAAGTTGCGTTACATTGGTGAGTGCAAAGAAAACACTTAGCAATTTTGAAAATAAAACAATACAAAAACTTAAGATACTGACAAAATGGTTTGAAGCAGACAAAAATAATGAAAACATGAATTGTTCACAACCGTGTGCCTAAATAGAAAGAAAAAAAGCCAAATTTGTTACATTCTTTCTTCATTTGACTTGTTCTAAAATGAATTGTTCAATATGACTAATACAATAAACTGCATTACTGCCTATTTTTTTTATTTTGAAATACAAGCTAATTTAATCAATGACAATTTTTTGATATGGAGAACAATATGGAATATTTCAGGACCCTAAACCCACTGATATGACACTGGCTGTGAAACACAAGTTAGAAGGCAGTGTAGTACAGTGAACACCATCATGCAGTATCTACAGTCATTAATGACAACGAGCAGACCTCTGCCAATTTTCAAGTTCCACTCTTTGTGCTTGAGGTTTTTTGAGTGTTTGGGTTTTTTGTTAAATTTTTGTGTGTGTGTGTGTCCAGCAGTTATCCATAAAGCAAAACCAACATGAGATCTGCCTGAATCTTACTCTCTACCACTAAAACAACCAAATTTCCTAGTAGGACCTTTGTAAAATTTCAAGGCTTTTATTTGATTAAAGCCTCAGTAACACCCTCTCCGCTGCCCACACACTCCCCTCAATCTGTTATATATTTATTTTCATTATGAAATAATCAAATCTTTTAATTTCTGCTTAGAATCTTGGCCGGCTGTCTGCTCAGCTTGAGCTGGATCAAAGAAAAGACATGGAAGGCTTTGCTTTAGGTATCTGAGACCAGGTTTGTGATTCCCCACACATCCTGAAAACAAGTAGGTCAAAGGTGCCGAGCAAACACCCACTTTTACGCACTTTTGCGTTTAACCATAAACCACAGAACAGTAAGTGGGGAAGTCTGGGAGAAACGCTTCAGAAGCTCACTCCTGAGCTGAACTAACCTGCTGATGAAGACATCCACCATATTGATTCCTTGATCTTAATTATTCACAAGCCCTTAAGCCATAACATACCCACTATCCATCAGTAAGATCAGACTGATTTAAAGTCCATGGGTAATGCTTTCTTTTAAAGGAAGCAATAACCTAGGGAGCTAAAGCACATGTCCAGGAAGTGACAGACCTCAGTTCAACTCTCCTCCAGGTGAGAGGTTCAAACCCACGCCTCCTAAATTCCTGGAGAATGTCTGACGTACTGGACAAGAAGCTGTTCTGACAAAGGCTGTCTGTCCATCTTTTCTCCTGTTGAAATTGTGTCACAAAAAAACCAAAAAGACACGTTCACTGGGCTGAAAACTCCTGGCTTTTGGTCTCCCAGAACACCTTCTCTAATGTATTCCTAATGAACACTTCAACAACAACAACAACAACAAAAGCCCTTAAAGATGACAAGACAAGAAAGCCCCCCAAAAGCAGTATGCCTTATGTAAACAAAGCAGTTTTTTTAAACCATCTGTTCACTGACAGCGTAAGGATATTGAATGGTTTTGGACAGTTTTCAGAGTCTGATTTACATAGATACTTCGTGCCTTTTCCCATCCTGTTGTTAAAATAACACTAAAGATAAACCTTATTGACAAGATTACAATACTTTGTTCACCAGTGTGTTTTAGAAGATTGAATTTGACAGTAGCAAAACCAGTCAGACTGCTTAAGAGCATTTTCTCTTATCAATTCCAGTGCTAGGATCCTAGTTCTAATTTTTGTTCGGTAACATTTGGTTTCCTAATAGATAAGAGGCACTGAGCATGGGGTGATCCACAATAATCTTCTTGCCTCAAAGGCAGCAAGAAGGGCACAAGCACTCCCCCACTCAAGTCGCCTTGTCATGCTAACTCAATACACTTAGGTAATTTCTATTTTCCCTTTGTGTTTCTGAAAAACATTTAGGGATAGGTTACGAAAAATGCAAACTAATATGACCGTTACAGTAATTGCATTGGTTAGGTTTATTAATTTGTCACAATTAAGTCAATAAGAGTTTTGGTAACATCGTTATACTACTTGATTAGTTTTGAAAGTGATTATCCCAAGAAGTCTAATTGGAAGCATCTCAATTTACAGGGTACATTAAATTCTCAGTAGCAGTTTAAGATTATTCAACATATGCAGGTCAATTACCAGTAATCACTGTTTTGTACAACTGCTTCGTAAGAAACTTCAGTACAACACTGGAAAAGAATAAAAGAGGGTTCTAGAAAATACAACTGAACTTCAGTCCTAAGAGATACAACTGAACTTCAGTTCACATTATCACAGTAAAAGGCCATATCTAACATCTAAATTGTTAAAACCATTCTGAAATGGAAAAGATTATAAAAATTTGAGCAAAGATTAAAAACCAGTTGTCTACCTTAAAAGAGATGATGTTAATTTGTCAGGACTGCCAAATCACTGAATTGCACTAACTGCACTCATGCCCAGCTGCACATTAATTACCAGATTAGAAAGTTATAATTAATTTTCTTAATATCACACCACTGCTTTTCTTCCTTGAGTTAATAAAAACAGATTGCAATCAATCTTTGTTAATTCACGCTGCAGAACAGAACTGCTGTAGCTATTTCCATATGTGAAAAGCACCACATGCATAGTTCTTGGTGTAATACCCTGCCTAGAAGCTGTATCTTCTGACATTTTAATAAAGTGTTGTAATAAGGAAAATAAATTATAAATTATAATGTGACTTAATATAGTTAGTAGAAAAACTATATAAGCTTAAAAATGATTTTTTAAAGAATCTTCTTAATGACAAAATTCAGAGCTGCATAGCATGTCAACATATTTTCACCTAGAAAAGAGGTTTTACTTGTAGTTGCATTGTTGAAAGACTTCACTGCTGAGACTTTTAAAATTTCTTTATCGGCTGACTTTGTCATTAGAAGCCATTAAAAGTGCTCTATACCTGCCTGGCATTCACAGAGCACAAATTGGCAAGAAATTTTAAGAACTAGTAAAGGAAAACAACTTTTTTTTTTTTGTTAACAGACATATAGACTCAATTTCATCAGCATTCTGATCAAGAGCGTTCCGTTATAAACACTGCAAAGATAATTAATGCAGCATTCAAGCAGCATACGTTTCCCTGTGTCCATATCTGCATTATCATCACATGGTGTTTTTATAGAATGGAAAGGATTATTCTAGGGTTCTCTTGTGAGGAAAGGAGAACTGAGTAAAATGAATATGCATTTTTTCATTTTCCATTTATGCCCGAAAGATGTTTTATTTCTGCAGCCTCATTGCTGCTTAACGATCAGTTCTTTTCTCCCCTTGTATCCTCTCCTCTGTAAAAGAGCCAGTGTAGAAATATGAGAATTACGACATCATGGCTTCCAAAGAGCAGTAATCTATTTTATTCTGATCTAACAGAAGTTTTCACATGGCCAGCTTAGGTGTCACAAGGGGAAGACTGAATATTCAATAGCAAATGAAGGTTGAAAATGTTTTGGGTTTGTGTTTTGTTTTTTTTGTTTGCTTATTTTTTAAAAAATGTTTCTAAAGTCTTCCAGGGGATGGTAAAAAACACATAATCCTGTATTTGAGAGAAACTGGAGATATGAAAAGAGATTTTTAAAGAATGTATAGCCTTCAACATCAAAGCCAAGCACAACCTTTTTTTTTTTAAATCCTTTCTCCCAAACTTCCTTAAAACAGCCCAATTTGCCTTACACTGCTAAATGTTATATAAATATGTTATATATATATAAAATGTCTATATGTGTGTATACATATACACACACGCGCCCCTGAATATATACTAAAATATGCCTAATAGCTTCATTATCACACCTTACAGAATATTCAAGTACTTCAGTATATTCAAGACATAAGGAACAGAGTATTACATGGTATCACACTAGGAGAAGTAGGATTTATGGATCAACTCTTCCATAACGCACCCTACCTTAAGGCAACAACTCTAGCACATGTCTCATATGGGGTACTGCAGAAAGGCAGAGAAGCAGATCAACTAAACAACCTCAAAAAAAAGAGGGAGAGAGGAAGGGGCTGAAAAGCAGCCAGAAGTCTCAGAAGACATATGTGGGACAGTACCCAGTACAGTTCCCAAACGTTAATTTTCTCAAGCTGTGAAACTGAAACATCTGAAAAAGGATTCAGAGAAGCAACCCCTAGATCTGGAAAATGTGATGCATCCAAGATTCAGACACCTCTTATGGAAGATGTGGGGGCAAGGGTGGAAACACAGTTCAGTAGAAAAAACTTCCATCAGAGCTGAAAGCTGCCACTGTTCTGCTTCTCCTCCAAAATAAAAATGGATTGGAAGAGGGCAGCAAGCATGAAAGAAGAGTAGCAGGGTTAGAAAATACATAAATTAGAACACTATCAAAGCTGGATTGCGATATTTCTTGATTTACAGAAAACACACAACTAAATAGCATTGGATGATCTCAGGAGCTTGTAATAAAAGCTCGCAACTTAGAGTAAGGATTCAAATAAGGTCTGGATGCTGAAGAGACACTACGAGAAACAGCAGAGCTGTTTTACAACCAAAAATTGCACCATTACATTGACTCGCACAGAGACAACTGAAACTACGAAGTACAGCACTTCAGCTATGTGTATTTAATGCCGAGAATATTATTTAAAAACAAGGATGTGTTCTGTATTCAGCTGGATGTATGAAGCTGGTCACGAACCTAAGAAAATCCAACTAATGACCAGTAATTATGCAAGCAAGGAAGACAATAATCCTTCCATCATTTTAAGATTCCTGAAAAGAAACTCCACAAATCTCTCCAAATGCTAAACTTAACTGAAAAATTAACAAATAATAAACTTTCGTTTCTGTTTAAAAACACCACAAAGCTAAAGCTAAAAATCAGTCTGCATGAATGTTCTTATTATTCTGATTAACGGACTGATTTATAGAGAAAAAGATAGCCTATTTTACGCTGATTTGTTATTTTAAGGTCACTCTAAAAGATTAAATGGGAAACTGCACTGAAAGAGTATCTGATGTATCCATGAAAACGGATATGCCATGAATTTCAGAACAAAAGATGTCATAGGCTGTTATGACTAGTCAGCTTAAAATTAAACATGCTTATAAAAATGGCATAAACCCCACCTGTCAGCACTGGCATAATGAAACTGAAAACCACAAAATTCTAGTTTCATAGAATTCTGAAGTACTATAAAGAGAAATTTAAAATTCAGACCAGTGAAACATTTATTTGTGATGTACAAGATGCATCACAATTGCATCAGTTACAGGTAGAGTTCCAGCTGTCCGGCTGGGAGGTTATAGTTTAGAGGAGGTTAAGGAGAGAGCCTCTCATATCAGAAGGAATGAGAAACATATAATGATGAATAAAAACTTACCCATATATATATATGTGTGTGTGTGCATATCTATAATGAAAGATATATTAAAAGTTTATAATGTACTTAGAGAAGTATTGAAGGGAAAAATGCCTTTTCAGTGAGGAGGAAAAAAAGTCTTCTGTGAAGAGGACAGCAGAATCTGTTCTCAGTAATGATTTCTGAAAAAATGTAGTTAGCCGCTCTTCCTCACGCTCATTATCTTAGGACAATACGAACATAGAGTAACTACAAACATTAGTTACCTATTTAAACTAGTGCTTATTTTACAATCTAAAATAGTCCGTACTTTTGATGCTAAGTAAATATCTTGTTCCTCCAGTCTTGCAATGCTGAACAGGTATCATACCTGTATGCATATTATCACCAACAATTTAGTCAGTCAGGAGTATAGTGCTTGGTAGATCTCAATCCTTATTATCCACCTCATCATAAAGATGCTTAAACTAGAGTAGAGAAAAAACCAATGACCACCTTTTTGGTTTGAAATTACTATTTTTAAGAATGACATGCTCCATTTTAGAGTTTATCCGGGTAGAAGTATTAAAGCAATTTGAGCTAAAATACACAAGCAAAACACTTGGTACACGTCCCCTCCCCCCTTCTCGTGGCCTGAGAAGTGCTTGTGCTCACTGTATCTATTTAATGAAGTCTGTACAAATTCCTGACTCCTTTCCCTCTGAAGGAAGCCTCTTCCAACAGTCACATTTTGTCTATTATAAGATTATCATTTACTGGGCACAGATGAAAATTAGGACCTACACGATACAAGCAATTGAAAGGGAAATGATCTTTAACCAGTGCAAAGATAAACGCGCCTACATTCAGGTGTCGGAGTTCCCAGCACAGTCAATGCGGTCAATGAGGACGGGCAGCTCAGCGGGCCAGGCACGAGGCTTTTATTTCAGGGCAGGACAACTCCTCCTCGAGCTACTTTGTAGTGCCCGGCTCCCTAACGACCCTAACGGGAGCTGGTTCCTGCTGCGCTGGTAAAACATACACACGTGTCTCAGCTTGAGCTGAGCCTCATCCTGCACATCTTTACGTACAACTCCAACTCTCAAATATGTTTGGCAACTCGATACTAAGGGTTCCCTTGCATCTCTTAGGCAGCGGGAAAGTACGTCATACAAATAACTCCTAATTATCTGCCAATATCGAGCTGATAGCAGCAGTTATCCAGCTAAAGCAAGAGCACAAGCAACACCAACATCTATATACTAATTTATAAAATCCTATTTTCAATAAATGCAGTTTCCAACTCTTGCAGGCAGATTTCTTTGGGGAGCAAGAGTTGTTTTAACTATCAGGAAGCAAACTGAGGATCTGATGCAACTTTCCCACACTCATCACTATCCACCCTACGTCACTGTGTTTCAGCCAGCGCCTGGTTAATTTACAACCAGATTAGCAGAGAATTTGAAGTACCTGGTTGGTACACGTCACCTTTTGGTACATGCCATAGGTGACCAGGTGGAACTTCCTACTCCTGATCTCTTCTAGGGCAAAACACAAAATAGTGCAACCTGCTTATCCTGACTCAAATCCCTCCCCCTTTCCAGTGCAGAAAACTTTTCATATCTTCTTTGTGAAAAACACACAAAAACCCCATTTCCCATTTTTTTTAAGCCATCAAGACAAAAATTTATGATAGCTGGGGAAGATTTTGCTACCCTGAAGAGATCATCTGCTGTGGAGAATGGAAACCCATGAAGTAAAGACCAAGGCTTTCCTGTAACCAGCTGGCTTCTGTGGGACCACCTGTGAAAAGGTTTTGTTTGTTTTATGAAGGAACACTACCTATTGTTATCACCACAGAGATCTATAGGTGTTTGCAATTGTACATTTTATGTTGAGGAATCACATTACTAATACTCACATAGGGTTTTACACAGATAAGTAATATGATAATTATGCACTTGTAAGCATTTATACTCATTTTACAATGCACTAATAAACTCTGAGGAAAGAGTGTTTAAACTTAGAATTGGGGACTAGAATCGCTTTCCTTTGGCTATAAAGAAAGCACTTGAACTGAGAAAGATTGCAGTAGCAATAATAGGTCCCAAATCCTTCCTGTGTTATTGCCAGAGGGCAGCCTCCCACGCAAATTCAGCGTTACAATATTGAATTGAAGCTGCTGGTTGAACAATACAGCTTAACATTATGGGCCATCACCAAAATAATGTTATTCTTAGCTCTTTTTTTTTTTTTAAACACCAAACAAATATGTTGCTTGAACTATCTCATGGAATTTTTCTGCTATTTTTATAACGACATTTTTTACATTGCTCAATGGCAGATCAGACACAGGTCAAAAGTATCTATCTTGAAATCAGCACTGACATGTACTGATACTACAATCAGAAAATCTGATTTTTAATAACACTCTCAGACCAATTTTGTTTAATTTTATGTGTGACCATGGAAGAATTATTTATGGAAACTCAAAGAAAAAAATGAAAACTGTTTGTTTTTTTTAAAAAATTAAATATACTTTTATAGTAGCTCATTTGATTCTTATTGAATATAAAGCACTAGTCATGCAATGCAGAGTGGCTACTCATTTCAGATGAAGCAAAGACATGGCAAGCAATTTGCTTACTGTGTTCTAAAACAATGAAATTGCTAATCAGACAACATATAACATGGTAATATCAAAATGTCACAAACATAAAACTATTTTTCAAGTTTATTTTGCATCTAGTACTGACTCAAGAAATGTTAATTTGTTTACAAATCATGCAATGAACCAGTGGGTTAACCAGCACCTGAAATGGCAGTGCTGAAAAAAATGTACCCTTTCCTGAAATCCTCCTTGTCACTAGTTACTTATAAATTAGGATGGAATTAATTTCCTCAGTTCCAAAAGTTAGTTCTTTCCATTATTTGCCTAATGTCTTCCTTAGACAATGGAAAGAGATCAGTATCTCCAGAAGGCAAATCATTCCATGCCAAAACACGTTTAACACCAGACAAACAATTTTTAGATAGGTAAAGTTCAGCTAGGATTTATCTCTTTGCATCCAGTGCTAATACAAATCCACAGTGTGATCCAAATGCCCGAAGGAAAAAGTCTGGTTTCAATCGGTCTGTTTTGCTGCAGGGGAAATCTCAGTGTTTAACTCAATATCCAAATCCTTTTTGTTACTATTACCACTTTAATTTATTGCATCAGTGGAGCATTTGCCAAAACCACACACAAAAAAACTTTATTAAGTGTGCAAACTAGACTACTTGTAGCTTTTTTTTCTTAGGTAGTTTTGATTTCTTCCTCTAAAATTATGCCCAAGTTAGACAGAAGGGATAAAAATGAAAGATTCTGTCTAAACACAACTTCTGCATGGTCCTACAGTGACAAACTGTGCAGAACAATGTAAGTTTTTTCTCTTTAAAACTTCTTTAAAAAACAGGTTTATTTTTGCCAGAGAGTCAAATTTGAAGAATAAGTTTTATTTAACTCTGTAGTCTTTTATTTTTTTAATTTAATTTAGACACTAGAGTTAATAGTGTAAACTAGAAGATTTAAATTAGCCATCCTGATTGAATCTCTGCAGAAAGTGCTTATTGAGTCACTAGTACAAGTAAAAACATGAACCACTAATTCTGTTAAAGAACATAATATAATTAATATACAAACAACTTGATGCTTATGAAAATTTTGCAAACTAATGCAGCAATCACATTTCAAACATTTCTTATTGTGTAAGTGGGGGAGTCAGGCTGTTCAAAAAGGTTTACTGAATTTATGTGTTTGGATCCTTTCTTCTTTGTATTTTCAAACTTGCTCAATGCATTAAGATCCCTTTACAAACTAAAAAGGAACATACTCTTAAGTGCATTGATGATGATGCTTTGGAAGAAGTCCTAGAACTCAAAGGGAACCGTCACATGCTAAAATCTTTTCTTAGCAATACCAGAGTTTTTCTAATGAGGTAGCACACTAAAGAATCTTGAAGGCCACCTATTCCTCAAGTGACTTAGGCACATGAGACCTTAAACATATTTTGAATTTGGGAATGACTTTGAAACTTTAAAATATTTTCAAGCAAGTTCTGTTTTTTAAAGACCAGTATTTTATACCTCAGTGGTTGTTTTATCAGCCACATTTCCTTCTGGGCGGAAGGTGCTGAGAGATAAGCTCCTTTAAATGCCCACAACCTAAAATACTGCCAGTATTCTCAAATACGAGAGTGTGTGCCCCAGAAGAGACCACCACCTGCGCCTCTGTCACCCTGGCAGACACTGTGGCATTTTAACATAAAATCCCACTCCAAAGCAGCCAGGGTCTGTTGGGCAAGCCAGGCTGGTGGAAGAGAGCCATCCTGCTTGGCACTACTGTCGGGGAACAGGAATCTTAGCTTAAAGCATTCAAAATAAAAAGCTATGGGTGTATTTTTCCTTGTTTTCTTTTTTTCAAACAATGTGAGAGAAAAAATAGATTGGTTTTGAAGCTGCGCTGTGGGTCTGTCTTGTTCTGAATCCACGCAGCGGCTCCAAGGGCTCAGTAGCTCCAAGAAACTTCTGTTCAAACCTCGAACACTTTGAGGCCTGGACAGGCCTGTGGCATAACTTAAATATTCTGTACAAGGTGCGATAATTTTAAAAAACAATAATAATTTAAAAAATATATCAAAGGAGGACTTTGCTGACAATACCCCAATAGCATAAATATTGCTGGTTTGTCACTTTCATCCTCAGTTACCTACAAATGAGTAACTACTTTGTTCCAACAATTTAGCAAGGCCTCTGCTGTCTTATTTTGTAAAATTTGTAATACTGAATTCAACCCAAGTCCTCCATTTACATATAATCAATGCTAAAATGTAAAAGGCAAAAAATCCTAGGCTGACATCACAGTAAACATTCTATGTTTATGTCGAGTAAATCTTACCACTCCCTGTAGTTTGCTTTTAATACAAATTAATCAAATTTATTTCAAACCCCTCCTTTCTGCCTTCTGTTAAGCTTCCCTGCTCTGACCCACTCCACCCATACCTCATAGCTTTTCCTTCTGTACAGAACCTCCCATGGTCCCTGTATCCATAAATGCTTACATTATTTACTTTTGTCACTCGGCCAGAGGAACAAGCACAGCATCCCCCTTAGCCATAACAACATTTGCAAACAGGCTGAACGTCCAAAAAACCCATTTCCACTTTGTTATGTTTCCAGAAATAAAAACATTATTTAGCCCAGCCGAAAACTTTTTCATTAAGGTAAGGCATAACTATTTTTCAAAGTTTCAGATGCACTGAAAGGTTATATGATACATTGATTCTTCATAAAAAGCCAGGCACCTTAATACCTAATAGTATCACTACATAGTAGGACAAAAAGGATAATAAATAACCTTAAAACAACTATTAAACTGGTCAATGTATAGGGAGCAAACATTTTATGGAAAATTTATTCTTTCATATAAGAATGCTTCTGAGTTGCTTATTAGAAAGTAGTAATGTGGTCTTATTGGAACTAATAGTGACTAAAAAAAAGATACTGGTCTGCTTTCAAAGGGGGAAAAAGTGACATAAAGAGACAATTTCCATCCAAAAGACAAAAAATATCGTACAGGATCTTATACTTAGAAGTTTATTCCTGACTGATCTAACAGACTAACAGTCTGTGTTCTCTGCATTTCACAGCTGGGCATCATCCCATAAGCAGAAGCCCCATACAGCTTCCTTTTTAATAGTTCCAGGGGTAAAAATAAATAGATACTTTAAAAAGGTCACATGATCCTGCAAACATGATGCAAGCTGGATATTTGTTAAGATTACTCAACTCTCCTAGTGAGTTATAATTTTAGATTTTTTTATTTCTATAAATCTGAGAGGCATATTACAGAAATGCACAAGCAATCCGATTGCTTAGTCATAAATTACTTGAAGTTTTTAAAGAGAAGGGAAGATGAAAATTTTAGCATGACAAGTCAGATTGTCACGGCTCACTGAGAAGAAAAATAAAGGATTGTGAACTAGTGGTATTTCAAGAAGCTGTTATAGTTGCTGTTTTAGAAGTACCGAAGATGAAATATCTAAACAAAGGATTTGAGTGAGGGAGGAAAATAAGTAAATAAATAAATAAAAGTGGCTTTGCCAGCTTGTGCTCCTTATCCCCAAAAGAAGACTCAAATCTATCTGTCAAGCCACCACTGCTTTATACACATTCTCCCTCTGCAGCCTCTCTTTCTACCAGTTTTCAGCCAGCATGGTCAACAAGTGTTATACATCCCTGGTTACTCAAATAACCAAGTGAGCCGTAAAAAGAACTTCAAATTTGGCAGTAAAAGCAGAAGTGAAAAAACAGATGCTGAAGATGAACTGAAGATGCAGAGCGATATCAAGAACATCAGAACATGGAAATACAACTGAAACATTTTGAAAGAAAGAAAAGGAAATTTCAGTACAAACTACCAATCTAATTACTTAAAACGTACTTCAGACGCAACAGGAAATTTTACAAACACGCTCAAGAATTGGCTAATACTTTTAGCTGAAGAATAGTACAGTGAACTTTTTAATACATTTTATAATTAGGGTTCCACAAATAGACGGTAAGTGTTCCATGGTCCTTAAGTCACGAGGAAAGAAGCAGAATGAAGAAAACCAATGGAGAAGAGAAAGAGTACAAGACTTCAGGTGGATGCCTTTGGTATTTAAGGACACACTCAGACAAAAACACATGTATGTTTACACACAGAGGCACCCAAGAAGAGAACAAGTCTGGCTATGATACAGGACGAGCAGAGAAAACAAATTTTTTTTTGTGAAAAACATTTGCATAGTGAAACAAATATCCAGCTCATCTGTTAATCCAAAAATAGCCATTTAAAAATAACCACTGACACCCACAATCTATTGTGAGTCTTCTCCAATTTGAAGAATAAATCAAAATAAAATCAAATAAAGTACTAATCAGAAATGAGGCGTATTAGAGCTGTAATATATGCAGGCTTCAGTGGCTTAGCGTTTCCTAAGCTTGGATGACAGCGTATTTGTTTACACACAGTATTATGGACGAGTCATCTGTTGAAGGTCAAATCTAGACAGATGTGCGAGGATTCAGAACGAAAAACCAAGAACCCAGCTTTTAACATAACTCTTCTTGCCATAGCAAAGGAAGTTATCTTGGCAGAGATCCTCTTCCACTTTGGTGCAAGGTAAGAAATGAACACCTTTTGTATCACCGCCTTGCAGTGTTTGTGGCTGACATGTGCAGTGCACCACGGCAGCTGTTGTGAGGAGCTGGGAATAAGATCATAAAGACCTACCACAGAATTTGGACTATTTGCAAAAAAAAAAAAAAAAAAAAAAATTGATATATTTAGTAGATAAGCAGGGATTTAAATAAGGGCTACATATAAGACAAATGTTTAGCCTAAATACCTTAAGTATGTTTATACATACTAAGTAGAATAAGGCACTGTTGTGTTGCAATTACAAACATATGCTAGGGTTTCGTACTCAGAAGTTTTTGTAACAGCTTAAAAACAAACAACCAACAGACTTTTGAACTTGTGCAGAAGTCACTAAAGTCTGTTCAGAAGAATCATTAGCATGCATGTAAGTAACCAGTAAAAGTCCAAGGGTCATCACTGGGCAGCAGTTAATCAGCCCCTTCAACGAGGAGAAAGTTCAGGGGGCACTAACTCCCTCCTGCTCCTGCACACAGATAGGAGTCTCCCACCTCACTGCTGCTCGAAAGGAAGGCGGAAGATCAGCCTGTCTGAACTGACACGACAGGGGTTTCTGTAGCGCTGGCTCTGAGCGGTTCACTGGGAAGCCTGAAGCAAACACAGCCAACCCAGCAAGCGTGCCAATGTACGTCCCATCTGGGAAAAAGGGGTACCCATAAATACAGATCAAGCAGAGAGCACAGGAAGATGCTGACTGTCAAGGAGGGAATCACGTAAAAAACTGCAACACCATGCCAACACACACACGTGCAATTCTCCTTGACTCGCTTTCTCGTGGCAGGTGGTGCTGGGGTTTATCCGCAGCATGAAGAAAGATGATGTGTCCTTACGAATACACAAATATACCCCAGAGGTGTAACTGTCCATATTCTTCCCCAAGCAGTACAAAGAAAACATTTTCTTGACAGCACGGCATCACTGCTAGCAGGCCTGAGGCAGACCAAGGAACTGCTGACATCTGTCTGGAGTCAGGTACTGGAGGCCAGACTGACGTCAGGAGAGCCTGCACCTCCTACCACAAACACGCAGCTGTCTTCAAAGCACGACTGGCCAAAGAAAAACCACTCCTTGGGAGAGGGTGCAAAACAGCAAGTCACTTCAGGCAGATACTACTTTTCTTCCGTAATATGCTACTGAACGACACGCTGACACTGCATTTGAGAACGGGTAAAAATATGAGTACAAAATGGCTGGAAACTTCACCCTTTCAGAGTAGCACATGTCCTTTGGCCCGTACCCGACATAAAACAACACTAAAAGCAATGGAGGACTTCAGGAAAAGTGATGAGCAACATACTGACAAAGGAGCTGCCACTTCTGAGGTGCATAAATATATTTCTATATGCATTACTGTGCGTACAACGCACATCTACTTAAATTTCCTAATTTAAACTGTAGAACCAAGGTTCTTATGTCAACTTTCACCTAGCTAGAAAGACAAATACTGTGCAGCAATTGTAATAGTTCTGTGATGAAGATGGTTTCAACATTAGTTTTTTATATGTTCTAGTCACCAAAAAGCAGTTGTTTTACCTCTTAATATTAAGCAATGCCCAAGGTATCCCAGTGGGAGTGTTGAAAGCAGGTAGCAATTTCTCTCCAAGCTCCACTGCTTTTTTTCGGAAAATCTGGAAGTTAAGAAGAAACAAAGGGTTGGAAAATGCATTGCTGCTCCCACTAAATTAATTTAGATAATACTGTTACTGCGCATAAGTTATCTCAGCGCAACGAAGCGTCCCTGCTTTTTTAGGGCAACGTCAAAGGAACGAAGTAGCACAATTCATTTTCCATTACACACCGTAGCAGGAGAACTCACACAGCAGGATCTCACAGTGACGATGCCCAGATGACCTGCGCCTGGCATGACCGGCATCAAGCCAGAGACATCAGCATGATCAGACCCGCTCCGGATTGCGCAGAGCTCCCCACCGTGCCCGCCAGGCGCTCTGGGGTCGGGGAGGGGGGCCATTAGCCGGGCACGCTGCCGGATCCAGGCTGGCTCACAGGCAGGTCCCTGCCCCCAGCGACACGTCCTTCCAGAGCGGTGGGGATGCTGCCGCAGAAATGCCGCCTTTGCTCTGTGTGAGGTTTATTAACGGTGGCTCAGCGTGCCGTGGGAACCCAGGCTGGATCACAGTGTACCTGTCGTACTGCAAATGTGCTGCACGGGCAACCTGCGGCAAAAACAACCTCCTCCCCACCCCCTCTCCAAGTTAAAAAAAAAAAAAAAATTTGCAGCACCACAGTCTTACAGACTCAGCTGACTTATACCCAGTTGGGTATCAATGCCATGATTAATCAAAAAATTGGAATATACTCCTACAGATAACTGAGATGTAACTGTTCTTTAGCATGTAAAGAGTTTCAGATTTCACCTTAAAAACAAGAAGCAGAAAGACCCCAACTGGTTAGCATGTTCCCACAAGAATTACAAACAATTTAACATCAGGAAATCTTATATTCAGAGTAATAGTTACAAAGCTAGAATGAAGAGAATTTTACTCTCCTTCAACTGCCAGCTCAACTCAGGTTACATTAACCTGACTTTTCAAGCACTGAGTACTCTAGTAAGAGATTTTTTAATTAGAAGCAATATTGTTCCAACTTAAATATAGAAACCTATTTAGTGATTTCAATATGTGGATGTTCAAGGCCTATTTGCTTGGAATTACACTGGGATCCTGCGCAACACTGAAAGGGATTATCCCAGGTGTAGTAGCCAAAATAGCAAAGTCACCTTCATCGTTCTCTCCTTCTATTAATGACTCTCTTCATTTTTTTCCCCTCAGACATATTTATGATGGATTTTTATTTATTTATGTATTAGCAATCAACTTGTACACCTGATGCATTTCACAGTGTAGCCAAGTAGGTACAGCAAATTTTTGGAGAAGGAAAAAACTGCATATATGTTTATGTGAATACATAAAGACATTTCCTGGTCAAAACAAGGTCATGAAGAAATTTCTTTCCACACAAATAAAATACAATTTATAAAATCCCACTTTCTAAAAGTCGCTTTGAGTAAAGGTTTTTATTATCGAAAAATACATGATCAGGAGAGAATATAAAAATCTGGGATGATCATGTTACCATAAAGAAGCTCTAGCCTACCCCACAGTCTTTGTATATGACACAGATATCAAGATTTCTGTGACAACAGTCCAAGATTTAGAATTACAGTATAAGATATTTTGAGGGAGGTTGAGTAATTTGAAGCCAAATTATGGCTGGAGTCAGAAAACTTTTCTGAGTGGATAACATGTGAGTTCTTAGAGAAACTTGAAGCAAGGCAGCAGGGAAAACAATTTGCTTGGAAATCCCTTCATAATCCACATTAATTCTGACTCTCCAGTTCACCAGTTGTGTGGATTCTGCTTAAGAGTTAGTTATGGATTTGCAGTCTTCATCCAGTACATAATTCAGTCTGCCCAGGGGTTAAAACCTTGAGGGACACTCAGAAACAGTTGGTGCAGAACATAATTATCTCTTAGTAGGTTTCCTTGAGAGGAGCCAGTGACAGCAACCCCACCAGGAGCACACAAGCTTTCCCCTCCTTACACTTCGCAGCCACATTTTTTCACTTTGGTCTGTTGAACCCAAATGATGCTTTGCTCTTTCGGCACAAGAGAGGCCTTCCCAGCCTTTCACAACGTGCGATCAGCTCATCAGCTTACCTCAACATCTCTGCCCTGAAACACTGAAGCATTAACAGGAAAGTGGTTAGGATGACCCTCCCAAGCAATGGGCACGCAAGGACCCTGAATTTCTGTAGAAGCACCTACTGTGCAGTGTAAACCCCTACGTTTTGCCCTATGTAAAGGGAGTAGGTATTTTATTTTATGGAATGTGGTTGAAGGCACCATATGTACTCTTTTTAGATGTGTATTTAAGAACAAGAGGAGATCTCCCTTTCAAAAAGCACATACAGATTTAACCATAGCAGTGGCAGCAAGGCTCAGTAACTGCTGTACCTTACAGGCTGTATTAATCCTTCATCATTAAAAAGATTACAGGCAAACTCAGGAAATGGTCTGTTACAATAACTGCTTCTGGACAAAAATGTAATGTTTTAGTATCTTAATTAAAGATTTGATGTACAGCAATAATGCTTTACTTTCAAACATTTCCACCAACTCTCACATATTTTTTCAATTCTATGGTATTTCTTTTATAAATCAACAACCCAATTTCTTTCAAAATAAAATTGCCTACTTCATGGAAATGTCAAAAATAATGGTGATCAAAAAATAAACACATCTGATATGTTTCAGTAAGGAAATACCATTCCACACAGGGATATGGAAGGAAAATGTAATTCACTCCTGATAAGGACAGTGCTCTGAACACCAACATTAGAACACACAGTGCAGTCGGGTGTTCTAACTTCTTTCTTGTCCAAAATGCACCTCTGGCAATACAGTAAACGATTTTCCTAGTAGTCAACTAGGAAAAGAGAATTAAAAAATTATTTTTAAGCCATCACACAATTTTGGAACAAGTCTTGAGGTGAAGATGCACTTGTTTAAAAGAGAATGTCAACAGGTTATTACTAATGTATGCTAGTGATTTTACTTCCCCTTTCAAAGTTAAAAAAAAAAGTCAAATATGGACATTATCCAATTTTATCTCTAGGGTTAATTTAACATGGCTGAACAACTGCCTGCTAAATCACTGGCTATTAAGTAGAACAGTATAGGCAAGAATGACAAGAATACACCACCACGCTGAATGACTGAACACAATAAACAGCAACTTCACGCAGCAAAATCATGTTCTTTCAGCAAAGGCAAAAGGGTGAAGATTAATAAAGGAACCATTTTATTTTTCAATTTGCAGCTTTAACGGTTAAAAAATAATAGGAAAGGTGGGTGTTGTAATTATTGCAATCAGCCCACAATGTTCAGAGTATTTTTCTTTTACAGAAACTTCTAACATTGGACAAGAAATAAATATTGTACTGGATAATAAAATAAATAATAATGGATAATAAAAGTAATTTTTGGATAATAAAAGTAAATAAACAACAGAAACTTCTACTTAATATCTCTATTGCTGACATGAATTTCAACTTTTGCCAAGCCCTAATCTCTCCTCACTATCACTCAGTAAAGTTATTTTTTGGTAAGCAAAAACTACAACGTCCATTACTGAGATGCACAGAGTAAAGGCAGAAATGGCAGAGCACAAAACCAAGAGACATTATATATAATAAAGCAAAATTTCCCATTCCAGTGTTATCTTGAGAGGCTCAAGGACTTTTCCTGGTCTTTCCCTGTGGTTGCTCAGCCAGCAGTAATGAAGGCTTACTGACTCGAAGTAACTCCAGCTGGATCAGACCTGGCAGAGGTTGTCATGGTCCCACGCCCGCACACACCCTTCACCCCACGCTCAGTTCTCATGGTTTAGATATTTACCTACAAGTCTAAAAGTCTACAAACCACTCCCAAGACCCCCCATGACTTACTTGACTGCTCTATAATATCCAGACTGCATACTTTTTAAGGAAGAGGGACTGTGGAGATATTTCCCTGACATATCAGTGGTCCCTTCATCAGGTGATGCAATGAGTAAGCCACTCCATCATCAATACCTTCTTTTAAATTGAGGATTCAGAGGGAAGTATTGTGGCTACTTTTAAAAAGCAACCACAGCACTTTGTGCTGACATTTAACTCAGCTAGATACTATACTACAACAAAGAAAATTATTCTAAGTGAAGCACTGTGATTCAGGAAAGAAAATGATAATTGAAACCAGTCAGAAATACATAATCAGTATGTAACACTATAAAGGTAGGTAGGATATTAAATGCTTTCTCAAGCATTTCTCTCTAACCTAATTTTTGCCAGAAGACAGATTTTAGATGCGAGATAATCCTTCTTTTTAAACTCAAAGTATTATTAACATTTTTTTAAAAGGTTTATGTAAGATCTCCAACAAAGTTGTATGATACTGATTCTCACTGTGTGAAGATCTTGTGTAAGAAAGTCTCCTCCATGGAATAAATACACAGACTCCTTCACACTCTTCAGTCCTACTCATAATGAAAATTATCACTAAAGAAAATTAGATGTTTACTATAGTCACATAATAATTATTAGAAGATAGTTACTATATTTTCTATTGAGATCTTTGTTTATATTAGTAGGCTATGAATTGTTAAAATAAATTCAATGCTCAGTAAAGCAGCGCCTTTATTGTCCTTTGAGTTACCAGTCTCAAGTGCCTTACAAACACAAAAGTCACACCAAACTCTGCCACCATCACTCTGAGCCAGCAATTCTTCAAGCAACATTTCAGTACGCAGTAACACATAAACAAGAAATCCACCTCACCACTGCACACGCGCAGCTTTCCTGTTACTGTCCATTCCACTAACAACACACCTACCAAGGCAGGGAGCAAAACATTATTTCCTCTGTTAGATGTTCTTAATTATTTTTGAAATACATATATATATTTTTTGGTCTTCGTAAGAGAGAACAAACTAACTCAGGAACGTCCCGTACCACGCCACCACCGCACAAGCTGCTAGGAGATACGCTTTTGCATAACACCATACCTATGCACGTCATGATTCCCAATGCCAAGACTCATCCGGTTCCTCAGCAACTATAATCTGCATCTTTCATTCTAGTAGGACTAGACTACTGAAAAAGGTAGGGAATGTAACCACCTTTACTTACACAGTACTTCCATCAGCAGTTTTCCCACAGTAATTGTTTTTCTAATAAAAATTTCCTTATTTCTCTCAAATGTGACCTTAATTCAGTGAGGCACTCTTGCTTAGAAAAGCAGTTTGGGCATGGGGTTTTTTTGTACTGCTTACTTGATGCAAATGCAGAGGTTTAGGGCACAAATTAGGACGGAGAGACAAACTTTGGATGAAAAGAAGTTGTGAACTGAATGAACTAAGTTTTCCAAATAATTTTAAATCAGTTACATTCTCTACACAATCTTGTAGCATGCAGAGATCAAAGCGTGCTTTGTGATCTTTTTAAATGGATTTAGAGAAAAAGTCTTTCGCTTTTAAAAGAAACTGTTAAAAGAGATCATACATTCAGAACTGTGTTGCTTATGCTAGAAGACCCAATCCCACAATCAATCAGATTTTGCAGACTCTTGTGTCCATTATCAAATCTTATTAGGTAAAACAGTGTTCCCACAGAGAATTGAGGATCTGCCTGCAAAGATGCAACCGCAGGGCTAAGACCAGAACAGTGATTTGGTGAGCAGTGGCTTTCATTATAGTGCAAGAATGTTATCTCCTCTGGATAAACAAAAACATTTCCTCTAGCTGGAATGACAAAGCCCTTTGAAAATATTAGATTACGTCATCATAGATTTAATTGCTGTTGCTAGTCAGGAAGAAAAGAAAAGAGAGGAAACAAAGAAATATCTTAGAATTGCCTATGAGGCACGTATTAAAACAGAACATAACATGGTACAATACCAAAAATTAAAGAACAGCCAGAATTCTGCTTTAAAAAGTCCTCCATATGAGGGAAACCAGAAGTTAAATTTTAACACCAGAGGAAACAATCCTCTTTTTTTTTTTAATTGACAAAGACATTTCCCCCACATTTCTAATTCTGTCAAATTAAGCATTTTTCATTTTTGTTTCATATTTACAGATAGAAACTGACATGCCCCTAAGTAAGATTTATTGCTTTCTTTCCTGTACCTGACTGCCTTTCCCAGTAGGGTAAGGAATGAATATTTCAGTGCAAAAGCAGGAAACAAGAGCAGAAAAATGAACAGGGACAAGCTGCTTTCCTGCTCTTCAGAACACTGAATAGAAATCCTTTCGGCGTAACAAATGTTGATTTAGGTTTAAAGCGATCTACTAACAAAAGAGAACTCTCAGAAGAACTAGTTTCAGTACCTTCTTCGCTGAAAGATAATCCAAGATTTTTGCTATGTTTGCATTTGTTTTATTTTTATAATGAAACATTGGAAATGCTACAAAAATTGTGGCGCTCCACCTGACATACCAAAATACTTGAAATAACATAAGCTGAATTCTTCCACTATCTTCAATACCAAGTGATACCACCATTAAGTATCCTATTATTTGAAACCAGTTCCTATAACATATTTTCAGTGTTTATGGCACTTGGATAAGTAACCCAGCTGCTGGCATTAATTCAGCAGCAATTACTGCTTTTACCATTACTGTCACCTTGACACTAGCAGGTAGTTTTGAGTTTAATTTCATTCTGTCCTCACTTACTCCTGCCTGAGCCAAGTCAGTTATGAATTATCTGTGCTACAAGGTGAGGAGACAGTTAATAACATTTCTGGAAATGAGTCACATCAGTGTGGTAACCAGTACCAACAGAAGGAGCCAAATGGACTTCATTTAGGACCTTCACAGCTGTAGTAGTATTTACTGCACACCCCGATCCAGAAGTTCCAAGAGCACGTTTTGAGCATTTTCCCTGGGAAACAGACTGGGTCCAGGACCAACTTGCTAGCTCTGGGCCAGCCCTAGTCCTGCTGGGTCTGAGCGGAGCACGCGTGAAGTGCCGCACCAGCTCACGAGCCCACCTCCAGCCCAGGGCTGCATCCAACCTCGTGCCTTCTCACCAGATACAGAAGAGGCCAGTGCATTAAAGCCAAGCGGCTCTGCTCCAGGCTACACCTACAGTGGTCAAAGACAAGGCAGAGCTAATCAGCACGACTGCACACGCTGACACCAATCAGCATCATGCTCTTCAGTACTCTCGAGTTTTAGGAAGGCTTTGTAAGTGTAGCATCAGACCCAAAGCACCTTTGCCCATCTGCGCTACTTTGCTCAGAGCTAATAAGCCTACCCTCGGTCCCCAAGGCCAGAGTGTCACTGATGGCCGAGCGGAGCAGGTCTGGCTCTCCTGGCGTTCCACCAACCTGGAGCTCAGGGACTCGGCTGGATGCAAGAAGCTTCTCTTCAGAGGCAAGGGGGGCGTTTCTGCACTGACCACCCCACAGCATCCCACAGTGCCTGTGCTGCCCCAGCCAAACCCACCAACGGGGCAGCCCAGGCGAAGCCAGCCCGGACACTGAAGAGCCAAACCATGTGATGGAAATTTAAATCAGCGTTTCCTTAAAAGCACAGTGAAGGGAACCAAGCGTGCTTTAGCTCCTTTACAAAGCATGGCTTGTCACACCTTCACCTGAGAATTTTGGCCAGACAGAGCAGTATTTTATTTTATTCAGAATTTCAACAAGTCACCCCCTCCCTGGAGATTAGCAAAACGCAACTGGTCGGGTTTCCATCCCATCGGGACGCCGGCAGAGGGAGCACACGTTAAGCTGTTACACAGCACAGCGGAGGGGCATCTTGGGGTTAGATGTCAGAAATCCCAGGAAAAGGACTAAATTTAAAACCAAACAAAACAACTTATTTTGGTGAATAATCTCAGGCACTCCCCTCATTAGAATTCTCAGAGCAGCGCTAATTTTCATACAATTCTTTCCCTCACTGATATAAACCATATCACAGTTGTGTAAAGCAGGAGGAATGTTTCATTTAAAAATAATGACAACCTGCAGCTATTCCCACAATCCTGCTTAGCATCTACCATCATACTGTGCTGGGCTGTAACATGTTAAAAGGCAAATGGTTTTCAGCGGAGAAGGTCTGGAAAATATAGATTCTGTAGTAAAAGGGGACTTTCTATCCCGATCTAAGGCTGAAACAGCCACAGGGTAGTATTTATAACGAGATCTTCAGTATAGGAATCGAAAGCTTGTACTTGGCACAGCTGTGAGAGCAGCAGGCCCCAGAGCGCTCAAACCTTTTGAAAGCTCTTGGCACCTAAGATGACATGGCAATTCAGAAAGGTGCACGTTAAGTTTCCAGCTTTTGAAAATCACGATCATAGAAGTATGCAAATAACTTTACTGGAAACATTCGGGCAGCTTGTGGTATCGGTGAGCAACTATCTCACCTGCAAACTGCTAGAGCAGTATGTGTCTTTCTCACAACTTGAGGAAATAACAAAGACGGGTAAGCTTTTAGATTTGTACTGCCCTTTCTAGAATACTCCAGTATGCTGGTCACCAGTTCATAGAAGCAAATCCACTTTAAAAAGATGCTTATTACAAAAATCAGATTACATTTTTTGAAAAGAAAAAAAATTTAAAAAAATCTTTTCTTTTATTCAATTAGCCTTTTTTGTTATAGTTTCACTGATGGCAAGAAAATGGATTTTCTTTTCTAGCTGATGATTGTACCAAAGAAGTCACACAGTACCATGTAGAGTCTCCCCCTGTAGAAAAGACTGTAGAGAACTTAATCAAATGGAAGTAACTGGATTAGTGAGATTTCCAGATTTAATCCAAATGTACATAGCAACAAGCACAAAACCCCTCAAGTTATCAGCAGTAGCTAACACATGTAATTACTTCAGTTGTTTTTTAACTCAAGAATTTCTAAGTAGATATACTGTGTTTGAAAATCTGATTTTAGGAAGGCCAGTAATAAATGGTACAAACTGGCAGAAAGAAGGCAAGGCATAAAACAAAGAAATATTAATGTACAGTAACTTATACACACCTGACTTGCACTTTAAAATTAGAATGAATGAAGGAATTGCTAAATAACTTCAGAATTTTTTTTTTTAAAAAAAACCAAACCCAACAAAGGAAGAGTTTGTTCCAGTTATATTTAGTTATTTCCTTCTGTGCTATTTACGTGTATTTAAGATTGCTTACGCAGCCATAAACTCCAAGAACTATTTAACAGGAAGAACTTTTAGACCACAAGAGAAAAAGTAACTGCTAATTTATTTACTAATGTCAAGAAAGCATTAGTTTTTTTAAAGCTTATGTATACTTGCACAATTAAAAGCTTAGCTACAACCCATTAGTACCTGGAAAGCTCATGAACTGACCATTTAATAATATCTCTGTTGTGATAATTCAAGAAAAGGTGGTGATGAATGTAGTAAACTTTAACGATTGACTGTAAGAAAAGGAATTCGTTAGGTATAAAAGCCTTTGCGAATTCCTCACCCCAAACTTAGGGCAGCCTTAATTTTACCAGAGGTGTGACACACGGCATGCACGATGAGTAATGAGTTGGATTTGCTGCATACGTGCAGATCAACTGCACGCTGGCAGCTGGCTCCCGAGGCCCAAAGCACAGGTAACTAGACTCACGCCTACAAAAGCTGCGCTCAAATCTTAAGATACTGAAATCCCACACCACCTCAAATAAATAAACCATGAAACAGCTCGGTATCAGTACGTCAGCGTCAAAGATTTGGGATGCCATTCTTGCATCCTGTCAGCAACAGAAAGCCCGGAATCCCAGGTCTCCAGTCAAATAAAGCACGTGCTTCTAGCAAGGGCAGATGGCAAATTAGCAGGTATTAAAACTGTCAGCAGTCCATGATGGAGGACTGAGCCTGCACCTAAGAGCTAGTGGAAGTTTTAAATCTCTGTTTTTACCCAATATGCACATAACTGGAACAGGATATCAACCCACTATATATGTATTAACACTACGGTACGTCCTGCTCTGAACAACAGGCAGCACTGTAAGAGGCACCATACAGCTGCACAACTGAAGGACGAACAGGCACTATTACTAAAAACTCCTTCCCAAGACCCCTCCATCCCCAACAAAACAACCCCCCCTCAAGCCTGCAGAAGTCCAATATTCAAATGCTTGGTTGCTAGTGAGAGACACTGCCAGCCCTAGAAGCAACTCATAGACTAACACTAGGCAAGGATATCAAGAGCACAAAATACATTGTGTACTTAGTGCTCAGGTCTTCTATGGTTAAGTGATACATCATTTGAAAATATATTGGATGTAAGTAAATACGAATGGAATTAAAAGTATGGCATATAGAATGGAAACTCATTATATTGTGAAGCAATACAGAAAACATCTGGATGTCATCTTAGAGGTTTGTGTTTTTCCTGATTAAGGAAACAGCTGCCTTAGTAAAATTACTCATATCCACCAATAATGAAGAGTATCTTTTAGCACAATTCCTCTGTTAAGCCACAAGCATCTGCTTCCTAATTTTCTTTTTATTTAATCTTGTGTACCCAGCCCAAGTGCTGTAACAACAAATTTAAATAGCTGCCGCATTTTACATCTTGCAAGCTATCATATCTAAACAAAGAATAGCACTTTGCATATGAAACTCTCCTTTCAAGCAGGTGACCGTTGAGAAGTGATTTCCAACACCATCTGTGTGAAAGCAGGGGGTGGGGTGGAAGAGCCTAATAAACTTTGCATGGTGAATCAATGATTACATCCTTAATGTAGCATAAAGCGCTAACAGAAGATTCATTCCTGGCCTTGCAAATTTGACTGTATCTTTTAATTCCAATACCATTAAGTGATTTATAGCAATGCCTTCACTCTAAACTACACTCCTAGACCACGGTGGCAGGCACAAAAAAGGCTAAAATCCCTCTGCATAGGTAAAGGATATTCTATTTGCTTTTTAATGTTAACTCAACAGCAAACAGAGAGCTGTTTGTTCCAGCCAGCGTTACATGTGATACCTTTAAGTTTGTTCCAGCTGCTAATGGAGTTTTAAATGATGCTTATCAAATATACAACACAAACAGGATACCAAGTATGTCTACTTTACCTGTTCTTCCACTCATTTTTTAATATCTTTTACTCACTTTACTATTTTACTCCAACATCAGAATAACAGCTTAATGACATGACTCTCAACAGTTGGAATTAAAAGGGTCCTTGGACAAAAGGGTCCAAGGCTCAGGATTTCCCACATTCTTCCATCTTCCCTGAATTGAACACTAGCAAATGGGTACCTCCAGAGCAAACCTGGTCAGCTCACTGAGCCAATGGAAAAAAACTACTCTTTTTGCTCCACTCCTCCTCAAAAGGGCAGTCTCCTGAATCACCATATAGTCTCAATTTGACACCATCACAGGTATTTTAAGTCAGGTATTTATATCACTCATAGGCCAGTACTCAAATTGTTAAAATGTATACTGACCATGTCCTCAGACCAGGTAGCACAGTGTGGCTCTTCTCCAGCCTGCTTGGGGTTTGTTCTGTCTGGAGAGAGTTACTCCTATTGCAGTAGAGCCATTGTCATGGGTCTGCAGTGGTGGTGCCATGGCCCTGAGAAAGGAAAATTTTCCTTTTCCCTGTTATTTTCACGCAAAGTGCTCCAGATAGCCAAGAGGCTGTGGTTTTCCTGAAGCTGTGAGTGAAAGTTCACAGAATCACAAAATGGTTGAGGTTGGAAGGGACCTCTGGAGGTCATCCTGTCCAACCTCCCTGCTCAAGCAGGGCCATCTAGAGCCAGCTGCCCAGGACTGTGTCCAGACAGCTTTTGAATACCTCCAACGATGGAGAATCCACAATCTCTCTGGGCAATCTGTGCAGTGCTCAGTCACCCTCACAGTAAACATGTGTTTCCTGATGTTCAGAGGGAACCTCCTGTGTTTCAGTCTCTGCTAAAAGTTAAACATAAATGTTATACATATATTGTGGCACAGCATTAGGGCATGTACAGGGCAGTCCTAAGTGACGTTTATCCAAGCTATAGCTTCAGCAGACACTGGAACAAACGATTTATCAACAAGAGTCTCCTTTTGTAAAGTAGTAGTGACTTGCTTTAAGAAAGAAGCAAGCAGTAAACTAATAACAACTATAATAAGAGCGAGCTACATGCAACACAAGTGACAAAAGGATTAGGGCAAGGAACAAACAGGATGAAAATCCAAATTGATAAGTTTGAATACCAAAGTTTTAAAAACAAGTCATGACGTTGGGCACAGAATTACAGAATTCCAGGCTTTACACAGTCTTCATTGAACACAGAAAGCTTAAGGAGTGTCATTTGCATTCAAGTTTATTCTAATGTCCTTTAACAGAGATACTCTGTTCTTCTTCATGCCTGGGGAATTCCACTGACCATTAATTTGATGTGTTCATGGATACAAGAAGAAGAAATTAAAACCTACTCTTTTAGAGTGTTTCTTGTACTCTTTAAACATATATCAAATATAATGAGTATTCACTGAAAATTAATGTTGTCCTTAAGGCTGTCCCATGTTTAAACAGTAAAGTGCTTCTTTTAATCCTTATACTAGGATTGAAGCCGACACAGGAATTTCCAGATTTTGTGATCTCAGATACTGGAAACATGATAAATATCTTAAAAAGGAAAATGATCACAAGTAGAAAGACAGTGCCAACTGTCACTCTGTTAGGTTTACAGCATGGATCACTTAGGAACAAGCCACTTGATCATAAAACTCTCTTATTGATCCTTCTCTACCACCAGCAGCTACAGGCCACTTCTGTTTCACTTTGATATATACGGAAAAGGAACTAAGAGTTCTGGTCCTAATGTTTCAGTGGTTTCCCAGACTACAAGTAAATATTGATGACCATCCCAACCACTAACATCATAGAAACGACTTCTTTCTTTTGTTTTGGTAAATTCCATTAAAAACAATGGGATTGAGAAGGTGTCATTTGGGTAAATTCAGCCTGCATTTGCAACTGCGCAAACAGCGTAGCTTGACTCTGGGACAGGTGAGTTTTGTAACACTAGTAGTTGCACTGATGACGCATTCCTAAGAAGTTGTTTTACCTGGGAGAGCAACATGTTAAAATTTAGCATGCTCTGCATGTTCCTTCCTCCACAAGACCTCTGACACACCATCTAGCTGGCTTTTTATATAAAGTAATGTAATAAGAAAAAAACTTCTTTCGTATAGCAGGAAAAGATGATGATGGCTTCTTAACTCAGTGACTATTGTCTTTCAGAGAAATCTCAACAATAAGAAAGCACTGAGTTGTCTGATGAATAACAGCACATCCAAAACAAGCCTAAATAAAGTGCTTGTGTATTTTCCTTAAATTAAATATAAGAAATGTGAACTCTCTTGCAGTTCTTTTTATGTAAGCCAAACAGGAGGCTTGAAGAGAGAACAACTATGATTTAAGAAGCTGCTTTTATGTTGTAAGTTAAATCATCAGGCAGACTAATTCAATTCCTCTCTGTTTACTGTAAGACTATTTCTCTTACTGGACAAGCCATAAAACTAAAGTGATTAAAATATAAGGAGGCAAGCAGACATCTGCAATTCTGAAGAGTCAGAAACAAGTGCTCTGACTGAAGAGCAGTGCTGCCACCAAGTCATAAATTTATGAGCAATTCAACTGCTTCTCTGAATTCCCTGCAGTTAAAACTTTTTTTACAGTTAAACCTCAAAATCATTCCTATAATTAAACAGCCGTAAGATGTTATCTCCAAAGATTAACATTATTTTTGAATGTAGTGTATATTTGGAGGAAATAACAGTTAGTATTCATAAGGATTTCAAGGATGCATATTAGCATCAATAGGTATCTTCACATTGCTTTCCATACCCCCACTTGAAGCACTGAAGCATGGGGAAAGAAAAAAAAAAAAAAAAAAAAAAAGAAAGACATGACAGTCATGTAAACTCTCTCTGTTTTTACCAAAACTCATGACGTGGCTTCAGTGTTTTATTTTACTGTTTGACTGAACACTTCACATAGCCATTCCTAGAGGGAATACCTTGCAGGTTTCACTAAATTATTTTTATATTTGAAGGTGTGTAAATTAAAACATTACAGTACCTTAAACATAATTTCAAGTGGGAACTAGATATAAAAGAGTCTTAAAAGTATGATTTAGAAAAGGGGCATCTTAATACCAGCTTACACTCATTACTTCTATCACCAATTGTCTTAGTCCATCAAGAAAAAACTGGCTGAGCAAGGAGTTGTTCTCGCTACCTCAGTAAGTCTTTACTTTTGGCCTTTGGAATATGAACTTAACACACAACCTTCAAGCAAATCAGAAAGGCTGATGGCATTTAACACTGGAGTAAGTCTGCCCAGACGTGCGGAGTACCATCCCCATAGTCTCCTGCAGCAGTGTGGCAATGTTTGCCCAGAGCATCTCAGCAGTTATTGATCTTGCCTGGAATCAGGAAAATTATTTGTTCTTCCCTCTAGAATATAAATGGAAATAAAAGCAACTCTGGAGAGAAAAGACTGAGCACAGACTGAACGATGTTTGTAAGAGATACTCTACAAGCAGCAAATGCTGATGAGAAGGTTTGAGTTACTCACTGGTTTTGCATGATAAAAGGAAAAAGATTGAAATTGTCTGTATACTATGAATAGTGTTTTTAAGAACAAGTTGGGGAAAATAGCATCCTTTAAGAAACGGCATTGTGAGCTGCTGACTTTGTTCTGCAGCTGTTCGTTTGAAGAAAACAAAAGAGTTTTCAAAGAAAAATGGAAGAGAATGAATTTCGCAGCATATCCTTTTCACATGATGATCCTGAGGATCTACTGGACTGTAAAATTATCTAGTCATGCTTGCAAAAATTAAGGACAACTTGCCCCCCAAGGGACAACACGACTTTAAAGCACTAACTGGACTGAACCAGCTTCCAAAAACAACTAGTGTGGTTATTTTGCTTAGCCTGCAAAGGCAGATGACTGCCTAAAGGCTGAAGAAAAGAAACAAACCAGGCACATCTAGTTCTTCAGATTAACTAGTTACAGAGCCTTTTTGGTAGTTCAATGCATCCGATCATAAGAAACCTCGTAACTGGCCCTTGTGCCAGAAGGACGACTGCTGTCTGTTAATTGAAGGTTAACTCTACTCCAGTAACACCGCAGCTGGAATGATCTTCCTTGTTTGCGTTGGAGTTCTCTCAGTTTACAGAGGGTTGGGTTTTTTTGGATGTTAAGCTTTTGAGCCTTTATATAGCTGAATGACGAGAGTCCCCTCATGCTGTACTGCCTTAGCTACTTTTGAAGGAGTTATCAAGGTCAGGTGGGTTAACGTAAGAAATCAAAGGTGTTGAGTGAAGAATATCAGAGCTGAACCCACCAAACAAAATCCAAGTTCTTCAGAATATCTCACCACCTCCTGACCTCTCTCATATCTTATACTTTACTAGAAAATTAAACAGTAAGATAGCTGACCAGCTAACACCTGTGGGAATATAAAAGTGTAATACTTGTTGAGAAAAGACTTGCAATGTAAACAGTGAGCTAAGAAACTGAATCTGCTGTTTAAATACATCCTGAACTATTTTCCCTTGAGGAAAGCAAGTAAGATTTATATAAAACACTAGCACTAAACAGTACTCTTTTTCACCTTTCAAATCTTCATGGAAGTGATTTTGTTCATCCTCTTCTCAGTCTCTGGCTTAAGAAAAGCATGCAGTTTGCCCATTTCTGTGCACTTTGGCCTATGCAAAATGAGCCCTTACATTCAGTGATTTGAGGAAAACAAAGATTTGTCTTTCAAATGCTCCATGACAGCTCTGTTTAGGGGCAATCACCTGCCAAAACCCCAAATTCCCCTTGGCATCCGTTTTCCTGGAAGTGGCACAGGATTTTTCATGGCAACATCTTTTCCAAATTCCTTCTCAATCATTTGCACATAGGGTGCAAATACAGTCTGTGTATGGCAGAGGGAAGCTTTTGGCACAGGAGAGACAGGAACTGCACTCATTTATCAACCACAACGTTTATCAACCACAACATTTATCAACATTATTCAACTGTTGCGTTTTTACAAACAAATGGCAAACAAATAGCATGCGGATTCCTGCAATTTCGAAAAGACCTGGTAAAAAGGTCCCTCCTTATCTTTCCTTTCAAATCTTTCAGATTTTTGTTGTTTGAAAAGCACAAACAATAGATCCTGCCAAAAAAATACACGGGCCAATTAACACTCTCCATAAATTGATCCCAAGAGTTCGTGCTAACTTAAAGCCAGTGAACCTTGTTTGTATCTGTTTCAGATTTGATCTGCTGAGCAAGATGTATTGCTAAATCCAGAGGAGACTAAAAGAAAATCTGATTCTTCTGCAGCAAAGATGCCATTATCTGTACCTGTTGCTGGAGGCATGAAGGGCATGCAAGAGCAGCAATGATGTCTGCTTCTGATTTCAGGCATTCAATTTTCTCAATGATTTTCAGTTAGCTTCAAGCAGCAGAACTTGTATGTGGCACAAAATGGTGTTTTGTAACAAATTTCTAATCTGATCCTTCAAACAGCAAATTGGATGAGCTTCCAAATTTCATCATAAACTTCTATTCACTTGATTTGTATTTAAAATACTTAGAATTAATTAATGCTTACATATTCTTTAATAGAAGTAATTTAAATTTTGGAGAAAGATACAGAAGTAGAAGGATTCTTTGCTAAAGTCAGATTCATGAATCTGATGAACGCCTTAGTAGTTGCCAATAGAATGAAAAACATGGGAATCTACTGGATGGTTTATGCTTTTATCTTCTCTAAACTAATAAGGAGAGGACATTATTATCTATTTAACTCCCAACTTAATGAAAAATAACCTCTGGATCAGACTCCGTCTATGGAGACAAAACACGAAATGGAACCTTGCATAAACTAGCCAAACATTGTGAAAGATTTAGATGAAGAAATGAAGAGTTACTCCATGCCCAGAGTAAAATGCAGGTACATACTATTGTTACCTATACTTTTTTTTGGGAAAAAAATTCAGTACCATGATTCAATAACATTTATTACTTATCTCCTAATTGAACTTTTGTAATACATCCACAGAGAGAATATACTTTCCCAAATATTTTATATAGCCTTGAATTAAAGGAGGATAAATTAATGCTGATCTATTGCCATTGTCAGCACTGACTGAGATATTTTTCTGTTGCTTTCATTTGCAGAAACAAGGCAGATTCTTGGCTGTAAAACTATAGATAAGGATTATTCTTTATAGATAGTATATTTGCAACAATCTCAACACTGCTTGCAAATGGCTCCACAGAACCATGTATTTAACCATATGCTGTATATTGTCTATTAAATTTGCCGAACAGGACAATCCCACTAACTCTTCAGTTAATATGTCTTTACTCTCCTTTTATTCTGCTTTATTATTGCAATTGCATTTGATGCTGCAAAGTGGCAGAACTGAATACTGAGATAAGTGAAAGACACAAGCATCTTGGAGGTTGAATTTCTTTGCAGATGTACGGTGACTCTGGACAGACTGTTAATAGCGTATCATTTCTTCTGCAGAGTATATTAACCCACATGCAAAAAAATCTTCTTTGGGGTCTATCTAGAGCTGCTGCTCAAAAGAAAAAGCACTCACACTAGTATTTCTGGTAGACATGCCCTCTCCAACTGTTCTGTAGAACCACAATCAAGTGAAACTGCAGGAGCTGGTTGAGAGCCAAATCCCCAGAACAAACAAACCAGCTCCCTCTCAGCTGCTTGAATTCTACTTAATAATATAGCTCACGAACTCATGTCAAACACACCAGCTGTTACAATCACAAACAGATATTACTTAGCTCTCATTATCATCCATTCTCCTAACAGTTTACCAGTTTTAGCATCAGACTATAGTAGTCTGGAGGTAAGAAGAGGTTTTTGTTTAGTGTAACGAGCAATAAATAATTTCTGTTCAGTTATTTCAAAAGTCAATGCATGAATGCAAAAACATGTCATATAAGTTTGCCATAGGACAAAGCAATTTTTGTTGTTGTTTTGAAAAAACTCCCCAAACAAACCGCAAAAGAGAAACCACTACAAGTGAAGAATATGGTTATGTACCAGTCAGAGTTGTAAACTCACGTTTCTCAGACCAAAATCAGGGCTCTGGCTCCTGGTTTCATAGTAGGCTACTAGGCTTAGGTATGGCAGCTGCCGCAGGCTACCACCATTGCTGCTCTGTCCCCTGCTGTGGATATTCATGCTGATGACAGACATCTGAAAGAGAAACCTACCCACTGCTGAACTCCAGCAGACAGCAATTCACTGAATTAATGTAAATTGCCACTATTTTCACTTTACGTTAGCAGCGCAGCCTGAAGGTCTTTATTATGAGGCACAAAAATTGTTGGTGATGGCAGTTGATTGCACGCCTGGTGTCCAGGTGGCAGAGGCTCCACAAGCTTCAGGTACTTAAGAGCTGAGTAAGAGTTCCCCATTGCGGTACATATACGTGGTATCGGTAACTCCCAAGCAGAGAGGGAAGAGAAGGAAAACCAAGAAGTAAAACTTAAATTAAATGCAAGACTGGCAATCAGCATCTCTGTGACCATTCTTTGAAGTTTCCTCAGTGTTATCTGTGGGGGCAGCTTGAGAGGCAGAGTTGCAGAGAGCGGCTGAGCAAGTCGCATTGAGAGAACGGGGACAGACGTATTAGGAATGAGGAAGCTTTTGGAGTATCAGGAATCTATTTAACAGAGATGGGTTTCATCAACAGCAACAGTATAATTGCACTGCAGGAACTTAAGAGGCAGAAATAGAAGACTGAAGGGCAGCCTGCTTGGAACAGCAGAAGAGTCTACACCAAAGAAAATCTTAGGAGCTGAGGTTATCTCCAGAATGTGAATCCACGGGGGTTGTGTAGTACATTTTGATGCAGCTAGCACAGAAACAGAACAGTGTTAGATCTATTAAAGGTGGTGAAGAGACTGAAATACCAATGGAGATTACAGACTGTGATTGTGGGAAATGGAGATTTTAAATCCTTCTCTGTCCCTGAGTAGGCTGTTAAGTGCTACGTCAGCATGGATATAAACCATGCTTTTATACACTGTAATGACAGCTTCTTGCAGAAACTCAGAGTCTATGAGAAAAAAAAGTAGGTCTTCACTTAGCTTGACATATTACTGTCTAACAAAGACCACATGCTCCAATTCAACATGCTGTTATAAACAAAAGCTTCACCAAGCTGTGTGGTGTGGTCGACACGCTGGAGGGAAGGGATGCCATCCAGAGGGACCTTGACAGGATGGAAAGGTGGGTCTGTGCAAATTCATGAAGTTCAACAAGGCCAAGTGCAAGGTCCTGCACATGGGTCGGCGCAATCCCAAGCACAACTATCGGCTGGGCGAGGAATGGATTGAAAGCAGCCCTGAGGAGGAGGACTCGGGGGTGCTGACTGATGAAAAGCTCAACGTGAGCCAGCAGTGTGTGCTTGCAGCCCAGAAAGCCAGCCGTGTCCTGGGCTGCATCAAGAGAGGCGTGACCAGCAGGTCGAGGGAGGTGATCCTGCCCCTCTACTCCGCTCTGGTGAGACCCCATCTGGAGTACTGCGTCCAGCTCTGGGGTCCCCAGTACAGGAGAGGCATGGAGCTGTTGGAGAGAGTCCAGAGGAGGGCCACGAAGCTGATCAGAGGGCTGGAGCACCTCTCCTATGAGGACAGGCTGAGAGAGTTGGGGTTGTTCAGCCTGGAGAAAAGAAGGCTCTGGGAAGACCTAATTGCGGCCTTCCAGTACCTGAAGGGGCCTACAGGAAAGCTGGGGAGGGACTGTTTATCGGGGAGTGGAGTGACAGGACAAGGGGTAATGGGTTTAAGCTGAAGGAGGGTCGATTTAGATTAGATGTTAGAAAGAAATTCTTTACTGTGAGGGTGGTGAGGCACTGGAACAGGTTGCCTGGAGAAGCTGTGGCTGCCCCATCCCTGGAAGTGTTCAAGGCCAGGTTGGATGGGGCTTTGGGCAATGTGGAGGGTGTCCCTGCCCATGGCAGGGGGGTTGAAACTAGATGATTTTTAAGGTCCCTTCCAACCCAAACCATTCTGTGATTCTATGATTCACTTTGGTAATGTTTAAGTTTGGAAAGAGAATCAAGAAGATGAGCTGAAATGAACTTAGAAAGCAAAAGCCAAATGAGTAAAATGCTTGGAGGTGACTTGGAGAATAAAAGATGATGTCCAGAGTCCCAAGATTCTCAAATTAGAAGTCTCAGATGACTTCTATCTTCTTTCAGTGTGACTGTAAAGAAGGTAATTAAAAGCAATAGCATATTAAGTCTGATTAAGGAATAAAGAAACTGATAATGTCTGACAAGTTAAATGAAAAAGTATTAAGGCAGGCAAAAAGTAAATTTTGAAGAACAAGTTTTTAAAGTTAAAAACCAAAAAAAGACAAATATGAGGCCAGCTAGAGAGCCAGGAAGAACAATTAAAAGATGTCTGTGTGAAAGAGCACACTGCATGAATCAAGGCCATTGCAGAAAAGCGAAATTTGACCCAGTGTGCAGTCTGAAGAGCCTAGGCAGGTTCCCATGCAAGGAGATTCTTAAAAGGACAAGCCTAATGCTCTGTCCCAATATTGAGGTTGGACTAGATGACCTCTTGAGGTCCCTTCCACGCTGAAAGACTCCAGGATTCTCTGATATATGGAAGTTAAAAAAAGAAAAACAAAACAAAAACTCGATGATAAAAATGAAACAAATCATCAAGATCATTTCAGAGCTCTAAAAGAACTAAAACATGACACCACTGAAGTACTGATGTATCACTTAAAGTGGCAGCAGATGGATGGTAGGTGGCAAACAGGACCCAAATCTGAAAACAGGGCTGCAGAAAACTACAGGCAATTGCAGTCTTCTAGTTTCTACCAAACAGGGAATTCTACTGCCAGTCTGTGAAGATGCTTAAGGAGGAGTTCAGTGGCATTCACAAAGAAGTGATCAAGCTGATACAGTATGCCTGGAGTTTCAAAGAGCATTAGAAATCAAGCTTCCAAGACATAAAAGGAAAAGTCCTCTTCTTAATTAGAGTCAAGTTAAGTGAAAGGAAGCAGGAGATAAAACACTCAGCCAATTTTCACACTGGTGAGATCAGATCCCCAAGGCATCTATATTGGAACTTACATTCCTGATTTGCAGAAATAGCCCGATACCTTTGCATAGGGTGACAAACTTCACCCTCCTACTATTCAAGATTGCTAAATGATGAATTCTTTTTTTTTTTTTTTATTTATGGAATTTAAATATTGTCTGTGAAGGGAGACCTCTACAAGAGAGGAAGAGCCAGATAAAAATAGCTACAGCTAAATTCTGGAGAATGTCTTCACACTATATGAAGTCAGCAATGTTTTGTGGTCAGCCTGGCAAAGACGGCTCTAGATCAATAGCATCTGCATCATTATTTTGTGTCTGCTCCTCATTAATAAGACAGCACTACCACCACTGATGGATGGTTAAGTGGGCAATGATTAGGTCTGAAGTCAGACAGGAGGCCAAGATAATCAAGTGAGGTTGAATAGTGGCACTGTAACTCCTATTCTAAATGTAGATATAAACTAATTAGGTGATATGTCACTACTTTTTTTTTTCTTCCTTCTTTTTTATTTCTAATTAACAGTTGGTAGAGTAATAGATGAAACTCAGAAAGTCCAACATTTATCATCATGAAGAACAGTTTGTTGTGGGTTTTTTTATTCCTTCATCCTGATCAGGATAAATTTGTGTTCCTTCAAACAGGATGTACTGCAAGAGTGGAAAAAAAACCCCCACAAACTCCAAAAAAACCTGTCACATTTCTGCTCCATGCCATGGAGAGAAATGGCAATATGAACATCATTATCAACTTTGTTTTGTCTTCCTCCAGTGAAGATAACTGTCCTCAGTCCTAGAAAAGAGAAGGTTATATTATGCAGGAAGAACAGCTGCTGAATCCAAAATATTTCAACTCTGGAGGGGGAAAAAAAAAAGAATTACTCATCCCATTCAGAAAATGGAAAAGCTTCAAAGGAACCTGGGAACTTACCAGCTGGATCTGAAACTCACATGCTCCGTATTCACTTCAGAGCATTTTAGATTTACTATTTTGCTTCTCATACAAACACCAATTATTATAAGCTCCTTCTGTTTCTGCCTATGTACTGTATTCCCTGACTGGGGAACTAACGTTCAAGTAAAACAGTCCCCTTATTACATACAGAGCTTTGGCACTACCTATAAGAACCAGCTATCAGTAAACCAGAAGAGCTAGTCAGATCAATCTTTAGACTTGTATATCCTCTACAAGCAGTGCCATACACTTACCATGACTTTAAGCACCGGTATTGCAGTTATTCCCAACAGGGAAGATTACAGTGCTCAGAAATGATGTTTGTCATCTCCATGAGTTCCAACAAAAGTCTTAGCTGATGTTGAGGACACAGTGTTGTCCTCCTCCAAAAGTTAAGAAATTATCTCCTTATATGACTACATTTGGAAGTGCACTTTAAGCAAGAGTTAAAAAAAAAAAAATCTTGGTCTGCAGAACAGGGGATCTTGTTGCATGCCATACTCCTGACCCTTGCTATACCAGCATTTTACATCAGACTAGTAAGTACCACAAAGCTTTTGTAAAACAAATCTCTCCCTTCCTAGACATCTTATTTTCCAGCACAAACCCAAAAACATCGCATACCAAATTGCTTAGAAGAGGCATCACGTCTACTAATGAACTCAGGTTTAATTTTAAAAAAACTATCAAGAAAGCTTGCAAATAAATCTGTCCTGTTCCTGTGGTTTAAACTTAGCATATTGCAGGCTCCTCCAGATGCTTTCATACAAATAAACAAACAAAAAAATAAATACTAGCACTGCTTTAAAGGAGTCGGTTTTATTTTTAATAATCCCTTATAGCCACTGACTCATGGAAAAATACCAGGGAAGCATTCACATGTAATATTACTATGAGGGGCTTCAAAGAAAAAAAAAGCAGTCCTTAAAATATTACTTGCCTTGAAATAAAATTCTCTGGTATTTGTAGCTGGTTTACAAACTAAGTTTGATATTTGGCTGGAATTCTTTCTCGCTTGGGTTTAAACAGCAATCAAAATAATAAAAAAAAAGTGACAAAGTATATGACAGTGTTCTAGCACTTTTACGTATTTCATATTAATTCTAATAAGGCAGAAATTCTAGGAAGTTTAATACAATGCATCTCATAGCTCTATTTGCACACAGTTATCAAGAGGCAAAGTATTCAATTTGTTCATTTTTAAAATTATTCACATTGGTGCCTTTATCTAAATGAACTATTATGTGAACAGGATGTTTTAGGAACTACTCAGTATGATAGGATATTCTTTAATCATGATTAGTTAGACTTACAAATGATTATGGAACATACAATATGTTGCAGCTTTGGATCATTACCCATGGAAATGTAATTCAGAAGTACAAACAATAATTATTTCCGTCACTCCTTTTACTGAAACATAGCTTGCTTTAATTAGAGTACTGATAAGTGATTACAGCAAATATAAGATTTTTAAATAGTTAATCTGATAAAGAATAAAATGAGCTTTTAACTGAGAAAGCTTAATCCTCCAAACAGCCTGCATACAGGTTGTTCCAACTCCTTAGGAATGCCCACTAACATAATGGACTAAAGGATGGATGATGAAAGATATATTTTCTATGGAGGCAGCCAGCCCCTGGGGAACTCAGTCCTTTCCACACCTGCCAGCAGCACCAGAGAAGAACAGACCCACGCAACGTGGGAAACCTCACCCTGCTGCACGGCTGCTCTGTCCTCAGAATGGCTGCATCCCGCTCTTCCCGTGGGCAGCGGCTGGCTATTGCTTCAGCGCCTTGCTTTAGGGGACAGATGGTGAAGTTTCCCCAAATCTGATACAGGCAGAGCATGCCGAGTTGCCCTCTCTAAGCCACGAGGACAACTGTTAGTTTAGGAACATCATTCTGTCTCGGACAGCAGATGTCTACCAGAGTATGAAAACCAGCGGCAAGCATGGACGGTGTCTGTCTTAGCCTGCGAGAGCTCAGGACCCTCCTTAATCATACACATCATCTTTGTGTTTAGGAGCTCATTTTACTTGCATTAATGAGTCCGACCATTTCTAGAATGGACATTAGTATCCAGTATCACCAATATTCCATCGCAAAGAGTTCCACTTAATTACCCATTGTGTGAAACACTTTATTTTGTTTTAAATGCTTCCTCATTTCATTTGTACAAAAGACGTTTATTTGAACACCCGTGTTGCTATCAATCTAGTCCAAGAGGTGGTGGTAAAACTGCCTCTCTAAAGGTGAAGGTTGAGAAGTAACGACTAGGTGATATTTAGGAGAAACTATATACTCTGAATGTGCAGTCTTACTTTCAATAACAGACACAAGATATAAACCATCAACATATATATGAAATCAACAGCACTGATGATGAATGATTCAGGCATTTCTTGGCAGACAACCGCCGCTTGATGTAAAGGCTCATGTACAGTCCTCTACTAGCTCGTTGTCTGCCAAGAAGCATCCTCTGCTTCTGTCAGAACTGGTTAATTAAAATGTAGCAATAGGTTATACTGGAAAAGTTCACTCCTGTTTGCGAGAAGTAGATCTGCACTGAAAGATACAACTATTTAATCACGGAATGAAGAGCTTTCAATTCTAGACATCCTTACATATGTTTATTTCTGGTTGGCGAGTTACTGTAGGAGGACAAGCAATTTCCTTGAAGAGTCAGAGATGAAACATTAGGTAAAACAATATTTAGTAAAGATGAAGAAGCCAGCTACTAAGCATCTCTCAATTATTTTCATTACTGTTAAGCGTGAATTTGAAACAGGTCTAAGTGCAATTTTTTTCCCCAGAAAATTATAAGACAGTTAAAATAGGAAAAAATGTATATTTTTGAGCATTAATGCCTTTTCAATACAACCTACACTCAGGACAGGACTGTGAGAAATAAATAGGTAAGTCTACTTAAGACACAAAAATGTCAGAGGAACACTGTCTCCTTATAACTGCTTTGTCACGTACATGACCCAATAGTACCTGCTAAGACAGCTTTAACATAATGATAAATTTCAACAAAACCCAACACACACCATAGAATTTAAGTTAATTTAAAGTGACAGGTTCAAAACAGAGCTTTACCCAGTATTTGGGAAATTTACATATGAAAGAAAATTATACATCTTCAGGGTTTTGTGGAGTTTTCACCAGTAATTACTTTGCATTTAAAGAAATTCAGCGATAAATTCAACTTATGGTTCAAGAGTATTAACTTGTGTTAATCCTACAATAAAATACTACTATAATCCAGAGACAGGAACAAGAATTTAAACCAGTAAGATTAAAGACTTTTCAAGTGCCAAGCTAAAAATTTAAAATATCACAGTACCTGGGACTTAGAATAGCTTTCTCTAAATGTATCACAGAAATAATTGCATTAGTCAAAGCTCTTAGATGAACTTGTTTCTTCATCCTCTCCAGAAACCACGACAGGCAACAGAGATTAATGGGATATTAATGCTTTACAGACATTCACACGTATAGGTTTACAAATTATCCTTTCATTCTGAACACACCTTTTCCACGAGTTGAAGTTTTGGCTTCAGGAAGGCCAAAAGAAGGAGTTAAAGAATATGGTCCAAAACAATCTGTGAAGCAGGTACCTGATACACCAAATCTACCACTACCATGGCATAGGAACTCCGTAATTACACACTCCAACATGAAGCCCAGTGAGAACGTACTGGGTACGGTTTCACCTTTAACACTTCAAGACTTACACAAAGCAACACTAGTAAAAGCAAGAAAATCCATTGCACGGGTCTCTGCTGTACAAACCATTTTTGAAGTTCTAAACAAGTTCAATTCTGATAAACAAAATCATTAAACTAAAAGTTAAATACTTATCCAGATGATAATATTTCAGACCATGTGGAACTATCTTACCTCTTCTCCTGAAAGATAATAAGCTGAAAGTAGTCCACCGACAAAGCGGATGTTCACCTCAAACACTGAAATTTCAGCATTCTGTTGAAATAAACAAACATAGTTTTATTCCCTGATACTTTTCTGTACGGTTTTGTTTGATTTTTGTTGGGTTTATTTTATTTATTTTTTTAATATATATATACATGCAAGTAATAAGTTACAACAGCTATAAATGGCAAAACACAGAAGATGTAGGGAAAGCCAATGTAAGTGAACTTAGAGCATTTTAAAGTATTTCCTTCTTTTCCTCACATTAACAAAGCATCCTCTCTATTACCCTCATCATGTTTAACTTTTCATCTCTTCCACTTGTACATAAGCCATTCTATAAATCTACATATATATGTACCTCCCTGCACATTTTGCGCTCACACACAAAATGCGCTCTCAGATCCTATGTCCCGCACTACCTCACCTCACATCGTCATTTCTCAGACATCTTGCAAAAAGTTCTTGATTAGAATGTCATAATAAGAGTCTTCCTATCTGAAGCCTAAATGCAGGTTATTGTAAAATGAGAGATAACATTAAAATAAGTCAATTATGTGTGCATGTAAAAATGTAATCATGGTACATATTCACTAGGAAGCAGATGATCTTTCCCTATTAATGCAAGAGCCCTTCCCAAGCTGTCCTGGTCTTTACCAATGATAGACTATATTTGCTGTACTGAGCAATATAGATACAGCTATTATCTGTTGCAAAATTCAAAGCATATTCTTCCCTGTCTTTTAAAATTCAAACCTAAATGAAGAATCTGAATTTTATGATCACTACCTTCTCTTGTTCTTTAAAAAGTCTATGCCAATTTTATCCCAACACAACATTCAATCCACCCAAGATGCATTCAGCTGAAAAGCTAGTCTACTGAAGTTTCTTAATTTTCACTTTTTAATGTAATACTAGTTTTTATGTTTTTGTATTTATGTAGAAAAATGGTACCCAGCGGTCAATCTTCTAAACTTTTGGGCACATAAATAAGGTATTTGACTTTCATGGGTTCGGGGTTGCTCTTGCTTCACCTGGCATCATGCATTAAGACTGCAAACTGAAAAAGTTATGTTGCTGTCTTGCACCATTCAGAACATACAATTTTTCCAAGTTTATTTTAACTGTACTAAAACTCTGCAGCTTCTCCTCACTCACTGCTCTCCCAATACTGGTCTATTCTTATTCTTTCTGAAAGAAACTACAAAAGAAAAAGGGAAAAGAAAAAGAAGGAAAGAAAAGAAAAAAGAGGCTTATTTTTTGTTTCCAAAATTAATCTGATATTTCTGCTTCCCAGTGTTCAATCACTGTCTCTCTGAATCCAGCAAGGAGGAGAATGAAGTAACTGGAAACAGGCATTCACTTCAGCTTTAACTAGTGCCATTTCTGTGCATTTCTTTTTATTATACCATGCTATATGGTTAACCTGGGGAGATGGATATAAAAACATTGAAATCCTCTAGAAATCTGAACTAACTAGACATACAGCTGTTCACCTGCTAAGCAAGCTACCTATGTAAGAACTCTACAATAACTGAAGTCTACCTTAACTAAATCCAATGCATAAAACAGCTTGTAGAGAACTGATCTGACTTAAGGCTGATCTGATCTGACTGAAGAAAGGATGATTAAAGGAATGATAGAGGCAGCTTCTCTTCCTTGGAACTTGAGCTAGCCAAAACTCCTATAAATAGTATTTTACTTGAGAACCTTCTTCAGAAGTACAGGTTCTTTCCATTTCCATCATGGGCCTCAGCACATGCCAAGAACTTTTCTTTGATGTGGGAAAGTTGAAGCTGTAAAGAGGTAGGTATTAGACAAGGAAATGAGTTAAATCAGATATTCCAGACACTTGTGTTTCCTTTAAGGACTGAATTAAATTACTTTTTTATTTTGAATTGCTTGAAGTAAATTGAGTGATATATGAGCTGAATATTTTTTCTCCAGAACCTTACATTTTGAATTTCTGGATTTAATACGGCCATTTAACTCACAAACCATTGCTATCTTTCATGGAATGCAAAGAAACGCCTTTAAGAAAAGCTCAGTATGTATGCACTGAGATCTGCTTCTGGAATTCAGTTACAGACAAAAAGAAGACTGTGAAGTAATCTAAGTAAAGATTTTACTATTGAACCACAAAGATTAATTGCAGTGTAATCTTGAACGTTTGCTGAAGTGCTGATCTTTCAGGACATTTCTTGAAGCTAACCATTGTTTTAATGTTATCAGATTTCCAGTACTTCACTTGCACACATCTCTGAACCTTTGTTCAAAATCCTCGCCTCTTACTAAAATCTTTATACAAGCCACTGAAGCAGATACAATTAATGAGATGGACAGACATTTCATTAATGGCAGATTTGAAAGCTGCATGCTTACTACATAGTTATTCTTAAACTCATTATGCCAGGCTAGTAGTATTCGCAGAAAGCACAGGAATTATAGCAATTTGCAAAACAGTTAAAGAAGTTTTATAATTTCATGTCCAAGAAACATTCATCTCTACATGGAAAGTTCATGTGAAGTAGTCTGTTAAGAAAAGTGAACTTGCCCTGATGTAGTGATTTCTGTTACAGCAACTTTACCCTTCTTTCTGGTTTGATTTTTTTAAATATTTAAATTTTTTGTATTACACATTCAAGATGCCGCACCCTGATCATATTTTTAATCATCATCCACATACAGTTTGCACAAATAAGGCTGTATATTTCTACTCAGCAGTCAAATCCTAAGCAAGCAATGTTATTCTTTATTTTGCTCTCAGATCCAGCTGTACACAAGTACCTTATGATCCATTTCATGGTGCCAAAATATATAGGAAAAACCTTTATCTGCACTTCCCAAAGTTTCTGCTTCACTGGCTGAAGAAAATTATTTTATCTTATTTTTTATTTCAAGCTTAGCCTTCTCTTTCAAACCATCATTGTATCATTAATAGCAGGTCTGAGAAGTGGTTGAATTAATTCCACTATATCTAATGGAACTTCTGTATGGAGAAGTGACTGGACATGCTTATTTTAAAATTACTGCAATGTTCCTTTTGTAAGATTCCAAGTATATAAGATGGCTCTGACCAACTGGATAGATGTAATTTCTAGTTTTACAGTCCCTTCATTAGTACCTCAATTAGACTGCAAGGCCACGTGCTGTGTAGGATGATATCTGACATCTTTGTTAGTACACATCTGTGCTAGGCTCTTATTGTTCCTATGCAATATTATCTTTCTCTAGCTGCCAATTTTGGAGGCTTCCCTTTTATAAAGGATTCTGAGAGTATGTAGATGCTTGGGAAAGTGATATGTATATTGGGAACAACGTATTTTTGTTTTACTTCCAGGGCTTTTATGTTAATTGAAGGATGTGAATAATTTGGTCTTTCATCTTACATTTGATCAATAATTTATCATTCACCATTTGATCTTCTGGTAAGTGAATCATAAATGGGATACGATAGTCCAAGTACCATACGAGATCCAGAGAAACTGTGACTGATGGTCACTGTACTCACTGTAGGGGGGCCTACAGGAAAGCTGGAGAGGGACTGTTTATCAGGGAGTGTAGTGACAGGACAACGGGTAATGGGTTCAAGCTGAAGGAGGGTCGATTTAGATTAGATGTTAGAAAGAAATTCTTTCCTGTGAGGGTGGTGAGGCACTGGAACAGGTTGCCCAGAGAGGTTGTGGATGCCCCATCCCTGGAAGTGTTCAAGCCCAGGTTGGATGGGGCTTTGGGCAACCTGGTCTAGTGGAGGGTGTCCCTGCCCATGGCAGGGGGGTTGCAACTAGATGGGCTTTGAGGTCCCTTCCAACCCAAACCATTCTATGATTCTATGATAATCAAAGGAGAAAACAGCTATTACCACATTTTGTCTTGACAAGAGAAATGCTGAAATAAGGTTTTCTAAGCAAGAGAAGAACCATCGCTCAATACTCAGAAACACTCAAAAAGCTGCAGAACCTGATGGGTTTAACTAAACGTATTAAACTATCTCCTTTTAAAGAAAGGGAAGCTGACTATGCCATAGGAATCCCCATCTTCAAAAAACAACAATTGCCAAACAAGGCTGGGGGGAAAAAAGAAGTGCCAAGAGTTACATTAGCTAATTCATGTTATTCTGCATTTGTATTTTACTTGCAAACCTATGACAGGCCAACTTGATCTCAGCTGCACCTCACCACTTCACTTCCCTCACCCTTCCATAAACCAGAGGATTAAGTCTACAATTGGTAAATTGCTGAAGCTTCAACCAGCTGTGGTTGAATTTAATGTTGAAAGTGCTGTTCAGACAACACAACTACTGTCAGCTGGGCTTTCCTGAAGCCCTTCTCCTATAGGACTCCTCCAGCTTCCTAAAAATCAGTATTCACATCCTTCTGGATCATTTCCTTAACACATCTCTTTCCTGAAAGTCTTCCTCTCCACAAATTTGTAGACCAAGGCCAAAACCATTTCCATCTGTTTTCTCATGGGAAGTCACCCTCACTCACAAACACAACATTTGAAAACCAACTCAGTTTTATTTATCTAGTTTCAGCTTCCACCTGGCACTCATTGGCACTAGTACTTGCTCTGCCATTCATAACTCATTTGGAGAAAATACTGTGGGTTCTTTACATGGATGAATGTATTCACAGTAATCAAGTAATCTTAATTTTTATTTGATAAAGAGCTTACTCTCTCAGTTTTTATAAGGATCCAAATAAGGCCACAAATCCCACCAAATAATTTTTTTTCAGTCGTCTTTATTGCACAGATTCTTTCCAAAACTTTCTTTCCTTCAGTTCTCTTGTTCTTGTCTCATCAAGAGTATAGTAAAACTTCAGTCACCTCATCTGCATTTCCAGCTATTGCTCCTATGCACAAGAAATATAGTGGCTCCCCCCACACCCACATATCATACTGTACCACTGCAAACAGCCTGTATCCTGCAGGTTAACAGGCTGTGCAAGACAATATCAGGGACCCTACAGAATACCAGATTGGTAGGGGTTGGAAGGGACCTCTGGAGATCATCCAGTCCAACCCCCCTGCTAAAGCAGGATCACCCAGAGCAGGTTGCACAGGATCATGTCCAGGGGGGGTTTGAATATCTCCAGAGAAGGAGACTCCACAACCTCTCTGGGCAGCCTGTTCCAGTGCTTGGTCACCCTCACAGTGAAGAATTTTTTTTCTAATATGCAGATGGAACTTCCTGTGTTCCAGTTTGTGCCCGTTGCCCCTTGTCCTGTCGCTGGGCACCACTGAAAAGAGTCTGGCCCCTTCCTCTTGACATCCACCCTTTAGATATTTATAAGCTTTGATCAGATCCCCTCTCAGTCTTCTCTTCTCCAGACTAAACAGACCCAGCTCTCTCAGCCTTTCCTCACACGAGGGATGCTCCAGTCCCCTCATCATCCTCGTACCCCTCCGCTGGACTCTCTCCAGTAGTTACCTGTACACTGAACAATGCTGAATAAAGTACATAATTCTAGACTAAAAAAAACGGATACAGAGGGCCCATTTTTCAAGTGAAATTATTACTATTAAATAATAATATCCCCCTGTTGAAGCACAAAGGTTGGGAACAACAACAAATCTTAGCATTTTCAAGTAGTCCAGGAAGTATGATAGAGACATAAAGATTACTACAATAGCTCATTTTAGCTACTGTGATTAAACAACATTTCAATTACTTGCAGTTGTGAGGGGAAAAGTTTCATTCATATTCCACAAATGAAATTTAGTGGCAGTCTGCTAAAATACTCAGTTCCCATAGATAAAGGAAACAATTCTAGCAACCTTTTTATTGCAAGTGTCAAAGCCTGGTTATTGCATAACATGCTTTTTAACCTTCCTGAAGTCCCCACACGCAAACTGCAAGATCTTAAACAGACACAAAAATAAAGTGTTTGTTAATGCCTTCAGTACCTCTAGCAGCAAAAGAACTGCATTTAATAATGAATTTGCAGGGTCTCCTTTTAGTCCACCACAATAATTTCTTATTCATAATCAAAACAAAATCAAGTCACTTTGAAGTCTGGCATTTAGAGTGTACTAACAAGTTAAGTGGCAAACTAGTAAACAAACAGTCCCACAAATTAAAGAACCATTTGCAACTGTTGGCTTTCTTAAGCTTCCTCACAGACTCACTATACACTTACTTGAAGTCCATTTACTCCCACATCCCACACGCCTTTTTAAAAAAAAAAAAATAGGAAAGCTATCCTGTTGCAAATTGTTATATTAGGAAACTTTTTGATTTTCTCACTTAGAGAAAAAAAACCACGAAGAATAAAGCACCAAACCCCATCTGCCTCCAAGCCAGAGCATTATGTTATGGACTGTTAAATGTAATTACAAGTCAATTATAATACCTACAGTTTGAGAGTAGTAGGATTTAAATTTGTAAATGTTGAAGTTTGAATTAATCTGGATTCTAAAAGTCTGTCCTGTTACTGACTGCCACACCACAGACAGATTTGAGCTAAAGATAAATGCTGGAAGCATTAATAATTAGATCCAAATAATATTTGCTAGTCTGGGATCTTGGAAAAGGGGTATGTTAATCTATACGTGGCAGCAGAGATAAACTTAGTTTCAAGTTTCTATACCTTTTCCACTGTTTCCTAGTTCCCAAAATAGCAGACACATTACATGCAAAACTTCTACATTGCATGAAGCTGCACACAAAGCTACTTTAACAGATACTCAAATTTGCAAAGCTAAGTACAAAGACAAAAATCAGAACTGGTAAGTAAGCCTTCAGGTTTCAGGGTGGCTTATAAAAACAGATACGGTGACTGACTGACCTCTGTAAACAGCTTAGCTTAAAAGTGGTGGCAGGACACAATCTTCAACGTATCCTTGCCATCTTACTCATTCCCTTCTCTTTTTGCAGTTCCTCTACTCATTTAGTACCTATCTTCAAGAGCAAATAATGAAACACTCTTTGTCCTTTCCCCACAACACAACCTCAGCTTTCCTAGGTTGATCCATCCTGTGAAGTTAACAAGGCAGAGTACCTGTGATGAGACGGATAATGCACGATGAACCTGTGCTCACACAAAATGTCAACTAGAGTCAACTAAATTATAGCTACGTAGATAGAGCTACTGCACAGACTGCCGTCACTTTCATCTGACCGAGCAATCATAACTTCTTGCCATCCTTCATTTTGACCAAAAATAGAGAGGGATAAGGCAAACAAAGCAAAATCCACTAATCACCAACAGGAAGGCTATTTTTGTTTGAATTCAAATTCACCTCTAAGAAATCTTCTGGTAGAAGAAACCATTTTCTTCTTCTCTCAACAAGCACATGGCTTCCAGCTCCGTACCTTGTTCCCATTCTGGTCCCTTTTGACTACACCCACACCAGATGGATAATCAGCAGATCAGGGCATGAATTCAAGCACTGTCCCATATACCACTTAACTGTTAGCACCTTCTGGTCTGGTTTGGGCCCCGTTGTTCCAGCCAATGTCTAGGCGTGCTTTAGGACACCATGTAGGCCAAGGACTGTTCCGAGTATGCAGTATGGGCAAGACTGTCCCTTTGCGGGGAAGGGGTTTAGCAAGGCTGAAGAAGAGGGGGATGGATCAGTTAGCCTCTCATCCTAAAGAAGTTTGGGTGTCTCTGGGTATAGAAGTGAAGCACCATCAATTCCAGTACTTAGTAACTCCAAACCCTTCACTGGTGCACCAAGTGGCTCAAGCTCCTACACCACTACTCCCCGACTCCTGACCCCTGTCTCATTAAGATCCCTCTCTTTCAATCTGTCTTCCCAAGTACAGATTCATTGTGGTTCATCCCTTGCGCTGCAGAGACTGATAGCTTTTTCCTCCCCAGCATGAAGTAGTTGGGTGGTGGTACAGAAACTCTTTCAGAAAGCTATGAATGTTCTGCGTGTGTGCGGGTCCTAAAGCAAATAATGAAAAAAATATAAACAGAGAAGCACAGAGCAATGCGTAGCTGTAGCTAGGAAACAGCCAAACTCCCTAGTGATCCTGTGAAAGACTGGCTCTTTTTTCCTCCATTGCAACGTGTTGATGTGCAACCTGGCCCAGTGCTGCCTTGGGCAGGGCCATGCACAAGCACTGTGAAAAGGGTGTGTGGGCAGCAGGACACGTGGGGAGGTCAGACCAAATCCTCAGCTATATTAACTGAAGAGCAAAGATACACCCACAGGGAGATGAAGTTATTTAAAGGATAACAGTGCACACATCCATGATGCAAAGACCATGGGTTTAGCCACTGCTAAATGTCAACTCTTTCCAAAGATAAGAGTATGTCTAAATCTATTAAAATATTGAAAGAATCAGAAAATGCAACATAATTCCTGAAGGACTACTCGGTTTGGCTGAAACTTCAGCAGATTATCAAATATGAGGAATTTTAGCAGTTATGAGGGAAAAATACTCCAAGCATTGCAATGTGGATATCTCGGTTGTAAAATCACAGCGCTACCAGCCCCAGCTATAATAAAAACAGCCTAAGCGTGTTATGTTCCAAAAGGGGAAGTTTCCAAACACGTCCACTCACAAGCTTACCAATATTCACAAGTTTGCTGAGAAAGGTGGCATTTATCTAGAATTTTCCTTTGAAATCGAACAGTTTGCTTTCTTCAGAAAGGTTTAACAAAAGCAACCCTGACAACTAATTCATTGAATTGAGGGACTGAAATCTAACATGTGAAGAGATGATGCCATTTCCCATTAAGTCATCTTTATTCTGTAAATCTTTTTATATGGATAAACTAATGCCTGCTTTACAAAGTGACATTTGGAAACTTCAGAGATCAGGTGATGAGAATGACCAAGTGCTGGCCAAATAGTTCAACATATACAATGAGTATCTGACGTACTACAGACTTTGAGAGGAAAACTGGCTTTATCCAGCTGTATTGACATAGAATATAAAGAGTAAATATTCTGCCACTGAATACAGTCACAGCTATTTTTGTAAAGAATATCTTAAGGAAAATTTAAGATTTAAAAAGCATAGTTCTAAGATTAAATGGTGAGAAAAACTAATCCTATTTATACAAATAAAGGCCAAACATGCTTCTCCAAGAGCTGATTAAGCAGTCACTGCCCAGGAAATGACCAGAAACACGTTTTATTCTACTCACAAGGAATAACACTTAAGGATACGTCAATGTGTCAGTTACTAAAAACTAGATCACTTTCACGGGAGAAAGGTTTCTAAAACAGGAACAAGTAAGAGTGTACAAAACATTAATGCAGAAAATGTCAAGTAATGCTGGACACGTGATAAATGCTTAAACACAAAAGAGAGGGCCCCGCTGTTCTTTGTGCTAATTAATTTCCAACTTTAAACTATAAGATACAAAGCAGCATTTGAAACTAGAGCCTATATTTAAAGTGGAAAACTAAACAAGAGTACAAGTTAAGTAGCTTCAAACAATTCAGCCATTAAACAAACTGACGTCAATTATTAAAGTTGGTGTTGCTGTTACTTATTTTCATTTCCTCATTCCACTTTGGGAAAATTCATCTGCTCATTACTGATGCCAATATAAAATTCAATTCTATGACTATGAAGTATTATGAAAATAATTTTTGTGAAGTGTCAAACTCAAGGCAGCTATTTACAGGAATATCAGGAACAAGATATTGTTCTTGATGCATATCAGTATTATCTGTAAAGTAGTTTTGGTAAATGTGCTGGATTGCTGCATTGTCCAACTAACACAACACAAAATTTCAGACATTTTGAAAGACTTCATAGCTTTTAAGCATTACTGAGAAAAAAAGTTCTATATAATTTTAAAAAGGACATAAATTAACAAGAGGAGCTGAAACTGTAGGCAGTACTGTCTAGAAGCAGAAAATTCCAGTACAAAGTACAGTAAGATTTACATCAAACCAAAGACTTTAGCGTTATTAACGTAAATCACTCGACAGTGCTTTATGATGTTCCTCCAAGAGGAGCTCAGCTCAGCTCTTCCTTTAAAGTGGAGTTAGCTATTTAATAAGTTTTGTTCTTACATTTTTAAACATCTTAATAATGCTAAGCTAATAAGACAGGAATTTAATATTACAAAAATTCCTTTAGAAAAAAAATATCTTGTGCACAAGATAAAGTTAGTATGTCATTCAGACATCTGACACTACTCGGAAGCGTAGTTCAATATCCTGTATTTACATTATTAATGTAAACATAAATACACACTAAATTGCTGCTTATATAAACTATATAATATCCACTTATTAACTCCTCCTTCTTAAGATGATAATTAATTCCTGAGCATGTAAGAGAAGCTAATTAATCCTGACTTTTGCATAACATATTAGAAAGAGTACTTTGTTTTCAGAAAGCATTTCAACCATTACACACGTCAACTACAAGAGCTTTTAAGTGCTCAGTGTACCATGCCTACAATACTTTCCTACACCAATCAGCAGGGGTACACTATTAGCTCTCTGTACCCACCAATTACAACACATACAAAAAAAAAAAAAGAGACCAAAACCAGGACTTCTCAATTTCATTGAAGTTTTACAGAGGTTCTTCCCTATTCAGGGCCTTTCTAGAATAAAAAAAATTAATAATGAACTTTGTTCTCAGCTGCATATTTACCAGTTAATAGAGTACATGCAGTTGTGATGACCTGGTGCTTCATAAGACTAAAGCAGCCCAGTTGTTGCAACAGCTCAGCCTAACTCATAGGATTCAAGTTTACTAGAATACACAAAGGAACTTAAATGGTATGTATGGTGTGTGGCTTTCTTTAAATGCAAGCCTAATTTGTGGAAGATTTCACAAAGCGGAAATGCAAAATGTTTACATAACCAAAAAATCAATGCCTGAAGTGTCCCGATTCTTCCATCTAAAAGAGCTGAAAAGTTCATTAGTTACTTTACAATGGTAAATTCTCTATTCCTTCTTCCTTCCTTCAGTACAGCTTGTTGCCTCCTATCTACCTAAATCTCTCAAGACTGAAAAACTGCACAAAAGCAGAGCAGTAAGTTTATTATGATTGTGCTTGCGATATTAGAACTCACTCCTCAATTAGCCCCTGGAGACTAAACAGAGCATTAAATGTTAATCAGCAACATTACTTACCACATTGAAATCTAAGTTTTTTTCAACCCACTCCTTGGCTTCCTTGAATTCCTCTTTCATTTCCATGATGTATAGCGTGTCAAGGGCATCCACTATTGTTGCTCCTTGAATGTTACCTGAAATACATGAAGATCCAGTGATTTACTTTCCAACAGAAGGCTTTTCAGTTAGATCTAATTAATTTAAATTAATTCTAATTTCAAAATCCAGTTTCAATTAATCCAATTAAAAATTGGGCATCTAAGCATTCAAGTGGGCAACTTGTAATTCACAGCCTTAACTTTGATTCCTATGCCACAACACAGAATCATAATATTTAAATATTTCTTCCACTAATGAAGCTTTGAAGAGCGGTTCTGATATACTGCATTTTCAGCCATGATTTTGCATTTTTAAACACTGACAGAACAGTTCAGAGTAAAATGTAATTCATAGAAGACAATAAATCTCAATAAATGGAGAAATGACTGTTTCTTCCAGTTTGGAGTGAAGAAAATCTGTTGCTTTTTTTGTTTTTATACTCAATAATACACATAAAGTTTTAAGAAGCTGATAAGTAGTAATCACATTTCAGTTAAGCAAGCCCTTTAAGAAGTGCTGTCTCTGAAAAACAATTTTTCTGATATTGTGCATCACAGTGTAACCTGCACAAGGTAGCACTGGGGAAGCAAAGGCAAGCTTGCACACATCTGAATTTCTCAGCTCAGCACACACTGCCAGACACAGGTTTTCAGAGCAAGTTCTGGTTGTTTGCAAAAGTAGCGTCCTTCTGCCTCTCTTATGGCGATAGATAAGAGTCAGTTTACTTGCCTTCACCTAACATTGCAAGATGAAATATCATCAGTATGTTCACTTTGGCATGGATTAAATGTTCGCGATCCTGTACTAAAAGGGTAATGTGGAGGGCTGGGGAGAAAATAAAGCCACTCAAATGACTTTCCCATGCTTCCTTCAAATTTACAATGACCTCTTTAAAACACCATTTTTGTCTAAGAAGAGTTTGAATTCCTATTTACTGAATAGTGTCAAAAATTCAATTTTGGCCACTTAATTTTGTCATTATTACTTACTGGCTCCAGCAATCTTCATTATGAATACAAACTAACTGCTAAGGTATTCTTTAGAGAAGACCCTAGCTACAGAAGGAAACATTTAGAATCACAGAATAATTTAGGTTGCAAGGAACAGAGGAAGTCATTAGGTCCAATCTCTCTCCCCCCCCGCCCCCCGTAGGGCTAATGACAGGGGTGGTTAGTTGACTACTCATTCAGGAATTAATTGCACTGGGCAAATAACAAGACAGTACCTACAACTAACTTTACAGAACCTATCATCCTGCCTCTTAAATACCTGTTGAAAAAGTAAACTTAGCTTTGTAGACTTATAAAGTATCAAAATTGAATTATTCATATTTAAATAGGAAATCCATTATTTCACTCAACTCTTGTGTTTACTACCATCAAGGTTTTCTGATTCCTCATGAGATGGAGGAGTGATTGGAGACCTCCATATAGCAAGACTGACATCACTTTCTTAAGTTTCCACGTAGAAAACAATTTTCCATTTGTGTCAGCTTAAACAAAATAATACTTGAGATTATTATAGTAGTTACTTGGTACATTTAACAGAACAAGATGCTCTCTGTTTTAGCGGCTGCTAACTGCTTATACCATCCTTTTTAGAATGTCCCTTTCCTACTCTGAAGGAAGTATTCTATATGTTTCCCCCCAGGTATTCCACTAACAAAACTGCAGCATACTTCAGTAAGAAGGACATCGTATCTTCCCAGAGCTTATTTGGAGCTTGGCTGCCCTTCTCTCATATTAAAGGAAAATCATTCCTTTAAACTTGGCTAAGTGACTTGTATTTGTCCTGAGCTCATGAGAAAACAAGAGCGACCATACAAAACTGCTAGAGGACGCACATTCAAGAATGCTACTGCGAAGGCTCTGGAGATGTTTAGTAACTCCATACAACAAAAGCAGCTCCTGGTGAACTTTTACAACTGAGGTCTGCTTATGGAAAAATCATCTATAACCTGATTTGCTTGAGTGGATTGCGATAGGTTCACTGTGCAATGACATTCTTTGTGATAATCCTCTTGTAATACAGCTAACACCACCTCTAAACAGTTGAGCTTTCAATTTTAAGGATTAGTACTTGAGCTGCAACTCACTACTGAGTCAGAAGAAAAATAGGAGAATTCAGCCTTATTGAGAAAGTGCCCTTAGAGTCACCTACTTACTAAGATTTTTATTTTGTTTTTCCTGAATCTGGCCTATATGGCCTGCTTAGAGCATAGACCTCTCCCTGCAGGCAGACAGAAGAAAACAAATCTCAGGTAGATCTTACTTTATCTGAAACAACTTTTGTTAGTATTCTGAAGGCTCCAGAAAACAGAATAAAGCAATTGTGACAATTAAATAGACAAGTTTGTCGTGAACAGTTATACTTCAAAATTCTTGATAAAAATAAAAGAACACAGAATGCATTTTTAAAGTGTCAGTTTAGAGGCCAGAGTCATGACTTGTGAACAACTACAGTTTACGCTAAGTTAGCCAATGGGATAATCCAAACTTAAGGGTGTCAAGGCAGTTGTGTAGCTGAACAGCTCATTTATAACCAGTCAGACAAACAAGAGGAGGGGCAAAAAGGAGAACACAAAAAAAAAAAAAAAGCAAAGAAGTTAAATGAACACATTACAGAATAAGACCAAATATTTCACAAGCCTACGCAATGCTTCTCAAAACACACCACATAAATTCTTAAATACAGTTTATCATTCATGTTAGTTCCTGCACAACTTTCCCAAGGAATTACATAGCAGTCATGGTCTACAAGAGGCAAAGATTATTGCCAGGCAATTACAATACGCACTTATACAACACAGATTATTTGGACAGGAGGACTGTTTTGTTATACACCTACGGTACTGCTATAAATTTGATTAACAATGAGCATTAGGTTACAAAAAGTGCCAGCAAAGTTGCAGTCAGCACGGTAGAGTTTCACAGTTGCCCTAGGCAGAAAGAAGATATCACAAATAACATTCAGAGCAAATTCACACACTTCAGGTAATTACAAATATGTTTTGCAGATAATACAAAAATAGTATACTCAAGGTAAAGAAAATGGACTTAAAATTTGTAAAACATAAGCTTGAATTGAGTAATTTTGATGATGAAAGAGAACCAGATGTACAAGCCTACCAAAGTGAAACATCATTAGTCTCCACCAAAACCTCCAGACCAAGTACTCATGTATGCTCTGTTTTACTTCCTTTGTTAAACCTGCTTCCGTTTTTCTCTTCCCTCTTTACTAACAGCATCATTTATTCCATGTAAGTGGAATTAATAGAGAACATGTAAAATAGCCTACAAGCTACTTAACTGAAGAGAAAGCAAAAGAAATCAGTCAAAATGAAACTTCAAGTGGACTATCTAGCAGCATCTACAGAGCATCCTTTCCAGTTGAACACTTGAAATCTTTAGCAATGATGGGGAAGAAAATAAAAACAACCTACTGCTAACAAGATTTGTGGATGATTAATGAAGATGGCCGATTACCCAGCATTTCAGAATAGTGTGATATAAAGCACAGAGCAGACTAGATCACCCCTGGGTACCACAGTGGGTCCATTTAAGCAGCATGTTTTTTAATATCTAACAATGCAAAGGTATGTGCACACAAATAAGAATAGGAGATTGCATTAGAGAACAGAGTAGCGCCTCAGGGGTGGGGAGGCAGAGCTGAATAAAAAAAGTGATCAGAGAATGAGTAACTTTTTATGAGTTTCCAGGGTGTCGCTGCAGGGAGAACTGCTATGGATGACAAGCTTATTAGCACAGCTCTGTGACTGAGCTTATGTGGCCATATGGTTTAAGAACCAGAACTGGCTTATGGCCAAACTGTTTGGAGGGTGGGCCAAAAGAAGCTTTTATTTGTCTAGCCCAGGCTTTTCGACATGGCTTATATTTTTGCCAAAGAGTGTGAAACAGAATACAGTCAGGATGCCAGAATCAACGCATGTTGGTGCACTTAGTAGTTTGTTTACAACTTTCCTCCTATCCCTTGTATACCAAGCTTGGGGTTTTGTTCTCCAGAACATCCATATTCCTCGCCATCAAATATATTTGGAGACATATATGTATACAAACACACATATATATATGCATACATATATGTGAAACAGATGAAGATTTGTGATTTGCGCATCATGCAGAACACTACATAGAAAAAAGTTTCAGGCACTGTCTATAACAGGATGGAAGCTAGATTTTCATAACATGAGGAATAAGACCAGATACTTTGTAACATCCAATTTTTTTCAGCTCTATATGCATATACATTGTACAATAACTCTGAACTACATTATTCTCAACATATTCAAGAATACATATAAGTTTGACAAAATTAATGTTTTGATTAGAACCGTAGGTTTCTTAGAACATTGTTTCAAAAGCTGACTCAGATTTTAAAACAGTGTTTTCCTTTATTTAAAGTTCACTGAAAAGGTTCCTATCCAATATCATTAGCAATCTAAAGTGTCAAGAGTGATTTATTATTAAAGCGTGCTATGCCAAAACATGAAACTCTTACTCAAGTACTGGCAAACCCCCAGCAACACTAACATTTTTCATTTCAGTCACTGTTACCAGCTGGTAAGAGTGGGAAAAGAAACAATACTTTCAGTTCTTTTACAGATCTAGCTTTTCACATGTGTAACATGAAACAATGTTGTGATATTTCTAGAATACTCTTCCAATCTCTAATATTTTCTATATCTGTGCATTTTAGAGACAGCTCTGGCATCTTTGCATTCAACAGAGCTCGATTAATTTTTCCTCCATTGCTCATCTCTCTGCTTTCCATGGAAGCCTTTGGCATCCACCACACTTCTGGCACTCCTACAGCTCAGCTACACGTTTCATTAGGAACCACCTTCTTTTGTTTGTTTGAACATGCCACCTACTGATTTAATATTTCCACCACTTAGAAAGGGTATTGTTCCCCACAAGGAACAATAAATCCTTGTTCACCCCATCTATGCTGCTTTTTATGGGCCTCCATATGTTATACTGAAAAGTTTTCAATGTTTACTACTTGAGTTCAAGTCCACCAGTTCTGTGTATTAACTTAGAATCGTATCTCCCATGTGCCAGTTCAAATTTAGGTATGTTAGACCCCATTTCCTACTTCAAAATTCAATTATTATCTGTTGGGGAATCCTTCTGGGTTCGTGGAACTGCTTGCAGTTTGCCATTGCCGTAGCTACCTCGAGTAACTTGTTAGCGCTGCCAAACTGTCACTCTTGCCACTTATTTTCCAGCGCTGTGGTAAATCATTTGAGAGCACGGCCTCAGCAGCAATGGATCCCTGTGAGAGGGCAGTGATAACTCCAAAAAATACTTTTTGGAAATCTAAAGAGACAAACTTCCTTGTCTTCATACTGACCAACTTTCTTTGATAAAACAGCAGTTGTGTGGCATGACCTTCTCTTACAAATGCTGTGTTGAGTCACTCATCCACATATCTGCTAATGTTATTCTTTTAGACAAGTTTCTATTAATTTAGTTATCAAAGATGTTGGGCTTACTTCCAAAATTAAGATCACATACTGAAATCCAAAATTCCAAGAAATCCAGCAGCAACAGTGAAGAGAACCAAGATGAGGGGTGGAGGAGGAGATGTTGAAGCTTTTTAATTTCAATTAACATATTGTTTAAATACATATACAATTCATTTTCTAGAGCTATATTAATAAACTTACTGTTTAAAAATACACTTTGTTGTACACTGCAAGACAGTTTTGAATATACATTTTGGCAGGCTTTAAAAATCTTCATACATACTCCGTACAAGAAACTACAAAAGTCAGTTCAAAGTGGGAGGAACAGGATCTTGCTAAATTATAGTACTTTGGCTTTATAGATTGTGAGTATTTATTAAATGCCTCCCTTTTCCCCTCCAGAAAAGGTCCTTTTTCACTTGCATAGACTAATTATGCTATGCCCACAAGTTACAATATTATTAAACTTGCAATACTGGACAAGAAATACAGTTACAGATAATTAAAAAAGCCCTTTAGTAACACTCACTTAAGTGCAGAAAACACTTCTAGAAATAGCTCTCCGATAGTGCAGCAATGCTCATTAGTTTTAAAATTAGTACAGAAAACCTGGAGAGCAATAGCTCCTGGGTTGGGGGGCTGGTGGTAGGGTGCTCTGAAAAAAAATTGGCAAAATTGTGATTTTGCCCCTTCCACACTAGGAAGGCAGATGGATAAAGCTCTATTTTAGCAAATACTGTTAACAGTAATCTGAAACTTTAAAGGTTAAAGTATCAACAGCTAACAGCACTTACTCAGGGCCTAACTTTCTACCAGGTATGGGCAGAGAACAATTAGTACTCACAGCAGAGGTCATACCAGCCAAGGAGACGTACCTTGTTTTGCACCGGGCATGGTGCAAATAGGTATTTAGCTATTCCAATTTACTTGATTAGTCTAGAAATAGCTGGAATTCATTCCATATGCTTCACAGAATTAAACTAATACGAATGCTAGAGACAACAACTGATGACTTTTTGCTTCTGCATTTTCATATAGTTGTTATTGTAACTGAATTCTTTGTAGTTGGAGTAAGCTATAAAAAGCCCACAATAATGTTAGTTACTTGCCAAGACAACATGGTAAAAGCTGAAGTGGCAAATAAAAAGGAAATCAAAACATTACACGGATGTGCTGAAAAGACTTTGCAATGGTCAGAGGCCAGTATCTGGCTTTGGCTTGAAACAAATATTTCAGGTTTACAAATGTTTCAGTCTTTCTCTAGAAGTTAATTATTTTTACTGCGCACATGTGAGAGGAAGCAACTTCCACTCATAACACGAATATGTCTACAGTCTACCAGTCTAAAGACTCCCTCAACTCATCAAATACACCCTCCACACACACTGCTCACAGAATACCAGCAAGGATCAAGGCAGGTCCTTGTCTTCAAAAGTTGTTTCCATGGCCTAGGTTTAGGACAGATAAAATGTCATTTCAAATTTCGGCAAGAAGTCTTCAGCTACAGAAGAGCTCTACTACTCTTAATTTGTATGAGTTGCTAAAGCAGCATCCCCAAGGTCAGAACCACCACTCATCACTATCCTTTCTCCCATCGTCATCCACTGGCCGTATTCCTCTTCCCCTAGCCTAACAATAGTGTCAGTATGGTTGCCAAATTCATGATGGTACTGCCTAACAGTCACATCTATGTGTAATTACACTTCTTAAAAGCCCATCTTACTTTTGTGTTTCAGTGAAACACATCGTGATGTGTATCTTGCCTTCAAGACACAACCTTCATTATAATCTACAAAATGCCTTATGCTAGCAAGGACTGAAGCATTTATACTTTCAAAATTAAGCTTAGAAGCACTATCATTCAAAAACAGCTCTCCTCTTCAGCATCAGGAGAGCTATACTGTCTGTAACCTACACAACATCAAGCACCAATAAGCTACAGCATTGGGAACCTGCTGTTCCCCACAGTGAGGTACTATCCCATAACAGACCCTCCCAATGTAAAGTACCACAACTGCACCAATTAATTGATAGGAGGGGAAGTGTTAAAAATTAAACAGCTGGCTAATGAAATATGCTATATCTTACTGCTATTAAGACAATCAGAAACCAGTATTTCTGAAAATTAGGAAGCAAGAAGAGATGATCATGGCAAATTGGACATAGTTATGATGGATGACGGTGAACTGAAGGTCTTGATTTCTGAAGGTCGTGAGGAGATTCACGGGACACAAAGCTGAAGGTAACGTATTCTCAACTAATTCAATTCAGAATTACCTTAAAAGTAGTCAACTATTTGCAATTCTTTTTTTAAAAAAATAAGAACCAGAATCAAAGATAAGGAAACTTGTTTGTTCTTTCACAAAGAAAAGGAGGTTCAACTATTTAACACACAAATAAAAAAAAAAAAAAAAAGGAAAAGACAACAAACCAGATCATCTTTTTATTGTTGTATTGCTTTATGAAAAAGAAGGCATCTCTTAAATTCAAACATGAAGGTACAGATCAGTTCTAACAATCTCAGGACACTATTACAAAAACAAGAATTTGTTTCTAAAAAACCAAAGAAACCAAAGGAGATGATGGATTTGGGAAAGGATAGCTTATGAGACAAAACTGCTTGCAGATATGCTGCTCTTTAGTATTCTGTAAAGCAATTCAGCAGAAAGAGACCTAATGCTTATTTTGATTTGCCACCAAGATCAATAAGAGCGAAAATGTTTCTAAGGAAATCTCCTCAGCAATAAGATCTTATACTAGATGACCACAATGACAAAGTGAACTGCATTTAGATGGACTCTAGCTCTTACTCCTTTAAATGCACTTTTATTTTCAGATTCAACATTTGTCCTGTTACACACCAAATAGTGCCTGCAGTGATTTATTCTTATGCAACATCCACAGAACTCATAGAATCATAGAATGGTTTGGGTTGGAAGGGACCTCAAAGACCATTCAGTTCCAACCCCCCTGCCATGGGCAGGGACACCCTCCACTAGACCAGGTTGCCCAAAGCCCCATCCAACCTGGCCTTGAACACTTCCAGGGAGGGGGCATCCACAACCTCTCTGGGCAACCTGTTCCAGTGCCTTACCGCCCTCACAGAGAAGTTATTACTAATCCAAACATATCCTGCCTCACATTAAAGCCATTACCCCTTGTCCTATCACTACATGCCCTTGTAAACAGTCCCTCTCTGGATTTCTTGTAGGCCCCTTTAGGTACTAGAAGGCTGCTATAACGTCTCCCTGGAGCCTCCTCTTCTCCAGGCTGAACAACCCCAACTCTCTCAGTCTGTCTTCATAGAAAAGGTGCTCCAGCCTCTGATCATCTTCATGGTCCTCCTCTGGACTCTCTCCAACAGCTCCATGTCCTCCTTATGTTGGGGGCCTCAAAGCCAGGCACAGTACTCTAGGTGGGGTCTCACGAGAGCGGAGTAGAGGGGGAGAACCACCTGCTGGTCGCACTTCTTTTGCTGTAGCCCAGGATACAGTTGGCTTTCTGGGCTGCAAGTACACATTGCCCGGTCATGTTGAGCTTCTCATCAATCACTACCCCCAAGTCCTTCGCCTCAGGGCTGCTTTCAATCCATTCTCCACTCAGTCTGTAGCTGTGCTTGGGATTGCCCCATGAAGCCCTTTGCACTTAGCCTTGCTGAACTTCATGAGGTTCGCACGGGTCCACGTCTCAAGCCTGTCAAGGTCCCTCTGGATAGCATCCCTTCCCTCCAGCTTGTCGACTGCACCGCACAGCTTGGTGTCGTCAGCAAACTTGCTGAGGATGCACTCAATCCTGCTGTCCATGTTGCCGACAAAGCTGTTAAACAGCATCAGTTCCGATACAGACTCCTGAGGAACGCTGCTCATCACTGGTCTCCATTTGGACATCGAGCCATTGACCACAACTCTTTGAGTGCGATTGTCCAGCCAATTCCTTATCCACCAAGTGGTCCATCTGTCAAATCCATGTCTCTCCAATTTAGAGACAAGGATGTTATGTGGCACAGTGTCAAATGCTTTGCATAAGTCCAGGTAGATGACGTCAGTTGCTCTTCCCTTATCCGCCAACAGTGTAACTCCATCGTAGAAAGCCACCAAATTTCTCAGGCATGATTTGCCCTTAGTGAAGCCATGTTGGCTGTCACTGATCACCTCCTTATTTTCCATGTGCCTGAGTATAGTTTCCAGTAGGATTTGCTCCATGATCTTGCCAGGCATGGAGGTGAGACTGACCGGCCTGTAGTTCCCCAGGTCCTTCTTCCTTTTTTTAAAAACGGGAGTTATGTTTCTCCTTTTCCAGTCAGTGGGAACTTTACCAGACTTTCATGACTTCTCAAATATGATGGAGAGTGGCTTAGAAACTTCATCCACCGGGGCCCTCAGCACCTGCAGATGTATCTCATCAAGTCCCATGGACTTGTGCACCTTCAGGTTCCTTAGCTGGTCTCAAACCTGATCTTCTCCTACAGTGGACGGTTCTTCATTCTCCCAGTCCCTGCCTTTGCCTTCTGTGACTTGGGCAGTGTGGCTAGAGCACTTGCTGGTGAAGACTGAGGCAAAAAAGTTGTTGAGCACCTCAGCCTTCTCCATATCTTGGGTAACCAGGTCACCCATTTCCTTCTGGAGAGGGCCCATATTTCCCCCCGTCTTCCTTTTATCACTAACATACTTATAGAAGCTTTTCTTGTTGCCCTTGACATCCCTGGCCAGATTTAATTCTATCAGGGCTTTAGCTTTCCTAACCTGATCCTTGGCTGCTCGGATAATTTCTCTGTATTCCTCTCAAGCTACCTGCCCTTGCTTCCACTCTCTGTAGGCTTCCTTTTTTGTGTTTGATTTTGTCCAAGAGCTCATAGTTTATCCATGCAGGCCCCTCAGTGTTTTTTCTGACTTCCTCTTTGTTTGGACATATCGCTCCTGAGCTTGGAGGAGGTGATCCTTCAATACTAACCAGCTTTCTTGGGCCCCTCTTCCCTCCCAGGGCTTTGTCCCAGGGTACTCTACCAAACAGGTCCCTGAAGAGGCCAGAGTCTGCTCTCCTGAAGTCCACGGTAGTGAGCTTGCTGTGCGCCCTCCTCACTGCCTTATGGATCTTGAACTCCACTGTTTCATGGTCACTGCAGCCAAGGCTGCCCTGGAGCTTCACATTCCCCACCAACCCCTCCTTGTTGGTGAGAACAAGGTCCAGCGTGGCACCTCTTCTCATTGGCTCCTCTATCACTTGGAGAAGGAAGTTATCATTAATGCATTCCAGGAACCTCCTGGATTGCTTATGCCCTGCTGTGTTGCCCCTCCAACAGACATTGGGATTGTTGAAGCCCTCCATGAGGACCAGGGCTTGTGAACATGAGGCTGCTCCCATCTGTTAATAGAAGGCCTCATCCACTTGGTCTTCCTGGTTGGGTGGCCTGCAGCAGACCTCTACTATAGTGTCCCCCGTCCCTGCCCTCCCTTTAATCCTGACCCATAAGCTCTCAGTTGGCTCCTCATCCATCCCCAGGCAGAGCTCCATGCACTTCAGCTGATCACAGAGGGCAACACTCCCTCCTTGTCTCCCCTGCTTGTCCTTCCTAAAAAGCCTGTACCCATCCAACCCAACACTCCAGTCATAGAAGCCATTCCACCATGTCTCTGTGATGTCAACAAGATCACAGCCCTGCAGGCACACACATGTCTCTAGCTTCTCTTGTTTATTCCCCATGCTACGTGCGTTTGCATAGAGGCATTTCAGTTGGGCTCCTGATGAGGCTGACTGACTGGCTGGAGTGGCTGGAATTCCTTTGTGCTGCACTCCAGATGCTCTCCTGCTGACCTGGAATCCTCCAGGCTCTGGGTGTCTGTTGTTGGCACTGGCATCAAACTGGTAGGAGTGGAATGGATTGAGGTTCCCCTCCCCCAGCAACTTCAGTTCAAAGCCCTCTTCACCAGCTTGGCAAGCCTATGACTGAGGATGGTCTTCCCATTCTCTGACAGATGGACCCCATCAGCCCCCAGTAGACCAGGTTTCTCAAAGCAAGTCCCATGGTCTAAGTAGCTGAACCCCTGGCTGTGGCACCAGCCCTGTAACCATTTGTTGATTCGCCAGATTTGACTGGCCCTTTCAAACCCCTTCCCCTTGACCAGCGGGACTGATGTGAAATTCTTCAGCAGGAGTTTTTTCAAGTCAATATATCTACAGCTTTTTATGTGAATCCATGCAGTATCATTAAGAACTCAAACCTCATAAATTTTTATACCACTTCTGATTCCGCATGAAACTACATTAAGTATTTTAATTTTCCAGACATCATGTGCCATTTTGTTGTCCTCCGAGCAAAGAAAACAGTACTGCATTAAAGAGTTCTTCAAATATGATATTAAATTGCACAACTATCAGTCATATGAATACAGATAATAAAAAAATTTAGTTTTCAAGAAAATAGAAGAAAACAGAAGCCTGACTTAACCTTGAAGTTCACCCAAACTACTTTGGTTTCAAGCACCCAATTAATGTTTAAAGTCCAATAATTAACTATATAATAACTACCTAGTAACATTTTTGATGTTACCTTGGGTAGACAAGCAGTGCAGCAAGATCAATGTAGATGTGAATTTACAAAATTATTTTTGTAATCACAACTGCTGTCTCTTAGCAACTTCCAAATATAGTTGAGGATTTGATGAGTGCTCTATTTAGGCTGTTTTAGGAACTGTTTCCACTTCAAACTTTCTTTTCCAAATATTCAACGAAATAAGTTCCTGTTAAAATCAAAATAATGTATTGATTTTGTCTCGGCTATAGAAATTAGTTAATTTCTCAGCTTTCTGTTTGGAAAACAGAAGCTATCTGAATACAAAGATTGCTGTCAAACAGTTTAATTCTTCATTTTTCTGCAAAACTGAAGATGACAGCTCATAGGACTGCTTTCTCATGCTTCTTCAGAATGCTGTTGCTCTTCAGCTGCTATTTATCCAGCCCTATGTCCCAACTGGACATTGAAAAAGTCTTGCCTCAATACACTGGATTTCTGCAGCGTGCCTCTCCTATTAAAACTTTTTAGCCCCGTATTTGTTCTACACTGATAACAACTTGGGCATTATTTAAGCATCTCCTGTGCCACATTTAGAGATGCAAATAATGATTATATTCATAGAAGAGAAAGCCTGATAAGGCAGCCCGACTGATATAGATTAACAAGTTTTTTTTAAGGAATGGAAATAAATTCCTGAGAAATGTGGACAGCTTCAGCTACCTTCATGACTGTAGAGAGTACCTTTTGTTCCTTGTCCAGGATTTTATTTCCCCCCCCCTTACAGTTTTGGTTTCCTGCTTATTGAATGTGGTGTCAATGAGTTCCACTTCATAGGAAAAGTTTAAGGCAGGGCAGTATTTAAAGCAACAAAACTACATCTTTATCATGCAGCAATGACATGCTTCATTTATTCTCATTCAGAAGGGAATCTATAAAAGTCATAGAAAGCATCACCTTGATTTGCTGTTACTTTTTATACACAGCATAAGCAGGAAACACCACACTGCATGACAGAGGGTAGAAAGAACACATTTATCACCTATAAGCTTTTCAGCTGATTTACTGTTTCATGCTAACGTCACTAAGCACAAAAATACACTCTACTCACCAAATAAATTGCTTGAATGTCCTTGCTTAGATATGGGTTTCAGTTCATTTAATCCCCATGCGTAACGCTTATAATTATCCCAGGCATGTTTCATCATCTGTAGGGAAACGAAAGCAGGATTATAATGTTGATTTAGCAAGAAGCCACAGCAAATACTGACTTGATAATATTCTCAATATTAAACACATTTAATTCAATGCTTAATTAAATTCATGTTGTATGCATTACAGCTATGAAATATTCAATACAGAGTAACAGTGGCACTGTTTTCTGGGTAGCAGTGGGATGTTTACCATAAGAATTCCATGTCTCTCCCATCCACCTCTACGGTTATCTGCATGCTTATGGTCAAGACACACTCAAAAATACGTAATTTTTAGGAAGGGAATTTACCATGTTATATATCAATTCAAATAAGATTTAATTTCCCTTAAGCATACACCTCTGAAACCAAGGGAAGTAAATTTTTTTAAAGAAATTTTTTCTCCTACAGCAGGAATTTTTAAGGTCAAAACTAAGCTCACAGTAGTTTTCAGATTCTGGCAGAGACTTTCTTGCATAAAACTAGCTGGTTCAAACTCAGTACAGCTAATAACAGAAGAAGAAATCTAAGGTGGGCAGGCAGAACACCTAGAAAAGGTTTTGAGGTTATTATGATGTAATCTTTATGATTATAAATGCTACAGTATGCATCTATGGCTATTTTCACATGTCATTTTGCACAAATAGCCAAGAACTTTCACAACTAAACATATCACTACAAAAACGTGTTTTGCATAAAGAGGTGCAACCACAAATAAAAACTGCTTTGGTAAACTCCCTCAGGGAACCCAGCACAGCAGCTCTGCGGTAAAAGCAGAGGACATTACATCAGAAGCCGGGGCAGCGGGTTGACTCAAGGACACCTCACACTCCCTACTACCACAGTCAGCCAGAACTAGCCCAAACTGTCCTCTTTGGGGGTGGTCCAGGTGCACAGCCAGGAACCCACCTGTCCCTCCTCAAATGTGCAGCGAGGACAATGCTCACAGCTCTGCAGGCCTGGTGAAGAACCACTGCCACTCCAGCAGGTCCAACATCTCCCTTTACCAACCACCACCTTAATGCATGCTCAGGAAGAGTCTTCTTTAAGGGCCACCGCAAGCAGCCTGACTTTATGTAACAGAAGGAAAGATTTTTGCCTCCACGTTGTCCCTCCTCCCCTCTTCCACAAGGCAAAGCAGCCCTAGGAATGCCAGAGGTCATCTTCTAGACAAAAAGTGACAATTTCAGACCTTTTCAAAGATACTGCTTCAGGCTGTCAGCTGACAACACTGCTCTGCCCTTGCTTTCAGACCTCTTCTTGAGGCCATGCGTGTCAAGGATAATTCTGTTAAATAACAGTTATAATCCTAAATTTAAAAGCAACAGCCTTGGGACACGCTGATAATAGTAATCCTGCATTTTCCTCCTTCCTCTTTCCTTTGCTCAAATCACATAGAGAAATTATGTCAATTAAAAATCTGCATTAAGCCAGACTATAATAAATTGCAACCGATTTTCTAGAATACTGCTACATTTGTAAGAATAAGCATTTCTTTGCTTTTTTTGTGGATGCATAAATGCGCATCTATCCTGTGGGAAAATTCAGGGATGTTAATTCACCCTAAAGCCCTTACAGGCCCAGCTTTACAGATGCAAAAATTGGCATCTGCATTTAATACCTGAGCATTTTCAACCAGAAGGTTAGCCTGGTGTCAGATCTCAGCTGAAAGGCAGCAAGAGGCTCTGTGGAAATGGTCTCAGGCCATGGATGGCACCGATATGCCAGACGGTAGGAGCCATGTCCCTTGCTTGACTTCGTTGCAAAACAGCTTAGGAGCTCTCCAAGGACGGGGTGTTTTGTCCCAACACGGAACTGGTAATAGGCAGCCAAGTGGTAGACTTTACGTCTATGGGGCATTCCCAATCCCTGGCTACAGGGATCAAGACCATATGAAACCAATCATTTGGCCATGACGTGTTTTCTCATTTACCAATTGAAGTTTTCTAGTAATTTTGCCTATTAACAAGAAAGATTTATTCTGCCCTGCCATCATGTGCCAGACCTGCAATCTCAGCTTTAGATATTAACGTACAAATTCTCAAAGATTTCAGCAGGCTAAATCCTGCCCTGCACTGAACTTGACATTTTCTATGCTTTGTCAAAGGTTACTTTCTCACAAAATCACATCAGAATCTTTTAATTTCTTTAGTCTTAATCTGGGAACATGACACAGAAGGGCTTTTTTTTTTTTAAACTTGTAATTAAGTGGTCTAAATCAAAGTGCCTAAAGATGCAGTATTATAACAAAATTAAAGTTGCTCAAGCCAGTACTGCCATGGTCCTTCCCTTTTCCCCTCCGTGCACAACCCTGCTCCTTCTCTTGCATAAGAGATGGAGTGCTTGTCTGTCCCCACACCAAGTCATTTCAGCAAAACAGAAACTTCTGCAAGTGAAATTTTTGGTTTGAGGAGCAGTTTTGTTCTGTTTCCTTCCCCAAGTCAGATTGCCATGAGTATCAGAGCTGCCAAGCGGGTAAGGCAGGAACAGCTCCAGACCCAGTTCAGTTCAACTAAAACAGTCGCAAAGTGCATGACGCTACAAGATGTCCCATACGTACTGAGTTGCCTTTAGTTTTTCCAACTGATTGACAATTTGATTATATTGCATTGTAAATGCACGTGTGAGCTCGTAACAGAAACCACTCCAATTACCCTATTGTTAGTCAACTCCTAGTCAGTAAGACTGGAAACTAACCCACACAGTAGACACTACCTTCTAATATTTATTATTGCATGTTAATGAACAACAATTATAGGGTTTTTTTCCAAAACGTCCTCCCATTTTGCTGAGTCTAACTACTCAGGGACATTTGTCTAATTGCTTCTTAGGAAATTATAATCCATTAACCCAAAAAGCAAAGCAGACAGACAAAACCAGTAATCTGAAAAAAACTCAAAACTCAAAATATTCCCATGGAAACCCCCCCACCACTACCACCAGAACCTACTGTGCAAGAGATCTAATTCATCTCTTTTGGCTATCAAAGTGTTAATTTAGAAATCTTCCAGAAAGTCTAGATTTAGTTAAAAATACCAAGCTTAGTAAGTTTCCTCCTAAGAAAATGCACCTTTAGAACATCCTTGCTTTAGAAATTTGGAGGTTTATGGACATAACATTGAAAGCAAAATGCAACTTCAAAAGCAATCAGTGAGCCCTCTAGTGTTTCAAAAGGACAGCAGTTATTCCCACAGGAAACAAGTGTGAAAGTCTATCTAGCAAAAAGTTACTAGGACTCAGTGTTACTGTACTTACTGTGCAAATAGCCCATAGAAATGGTAATCTAACAAACCCCACCTTAATCAACACTGCCTGCTGGACAAGTGAGTTTGCGCTTCTAACCTAGCAAGAAGTCTCAATTGCTAGAATTCAATACATCAGAAATACTCTTCACACTTTCCCTCCCCGTAGAAATTACAAAACCATATTAAGTTTCCCACTAAATGAATTTCCTGTTTGTTAATAACTTTTTTTTCTACTTAAGAATGAAAAAGTTCTAAAATATTGAGTAGCAATTTGAATAGACCCAGCCCACTGATAATTAAGCCTTTGCTTAGGCAAAACTCCTAGCACTGGTAGTTCAGGAATGAATTTTAATAGGTTTTTTTCAGAAATCCACCTATCTTTGCAGTCTTCACCTTTCTGTTTGCATGAGACATCCCCAAATCAGTATCTCCAGATTTTTTTTTTAATTCACAAAGTCCCTTCTGATCACGTCTCTGACTGCTTGTAAAAGTACTGTCGATTACTTGAAATGTCTAAACAAACATCACAGTTACTGAGAACATCTGTATTTCAGTGCAACATTATAGATCCTGTTAAAAAGAGAAATACCTGATGACAAAGGGTCTAACAGCTTTTGACCAGATTATTCCAGATACTCTCAAACTCCTCTACAGTATAACTAATAAAATTATTTCACCTGAGTGCTTTCAAATAATTCCTTATTAGTCCTGCAGGATGTCAATAGGCGGAGTCACATTTGCATAGACATATTCCTCAGTCCTTCTAGTTTTAGTAAGATATGTTCATTGAACCTCAAACTCTAGAAGAGCCTGACAGTTCACCAGGAAGCCTCGTGTCTACATTGGCAAAGTTAATTTTCGACGGAGCTCTACCTCAGGTCACTCACAATCAGAAGCAGCAGCCGAAGGCTGACTAGCTAGCACTGTCTCACTAGTAAGCTGGCTCCTTTTACATCTGCAGAAAAAAATGGGGCACTGATTTTTACTTATGAAGTCAGAAAATGCCAAACTACTTACTACCCCATCTCTGTTGAAGAGTAACAAAGTGTGCTATTGTAACTGGTATCAGCAAAGTCACTTAGAAGAAAAAGGTGAAGGCCTGACATTATGCACAAAAGGACCTGTGTATTTCTTTAACTCTAAAGGAAGCATTTTGAAACATAATTTTAAAATCCTTCTCAACCCACTGAACATTTAAAAAAAAAAAAATGTTCTCCAGAAGCAAAGACCTTTTCTACAGCTATAAAGCTGGCCAACCAAAAGATAACGATAATGCACTCCTATTTGTTAGTACTTTAGTTTCTGCCATCTTCCAAAGCACTCTAACACAATGTATACAGAGGACACACAAGCCACTCGAAACGTGCAAAATACAGTTCTATTCAAACAGGAGTACCCAAGAGTTCAGGCACGAAATGTTGTCAGAAAACAAGAGCGATGCTGAATCAGCACAATAATAGTGGTATTTAGATGCAAACTACTGCAGTACCAGGTGGAGTGAAAATAATAAGAACTTAATACGGTTTATTTTTAGCAGTTACATACATGCTGGGGAGATGTCAAAGACGATATCAGGAAAATAATTCAAGTACCTTCTAGAACTGGGATAATAAAGTAAAAAAAAAAAAAAAAAATTCATTGCATGAAATAGTACCATCCTGACCTTCAACGGAGCCATTTAAACCACGCCAAGACAAGGGAGGAAAGCAGGTGACTAAGGCACTGGAAACCCAAGAAATGAAGAGACAAGTTAATAACCAAACAAACTCACTCTGAAGAAAATGTAACAGTTTGCTTGTCTAATCTCTACTAAACTTTCATTGCTAGATTAAATAATCTTCTCTTTCTCAGTTTACACTGAACTTTTTACACATTTAAGTTATTCTCACATTTTAAACTTCTCCTTACCAGAACTACATGTTCACCCAGTCTGGTCTCCCTGAATCTTCTCTCCTTCCTGTTGCTGTAACTAAAACTTCATTCTTTTGCAGTATCAGCAAGGGAAATGAAGTCCTTAGAATTAGTAAGAAACCTCTATACACGTTCCACTTAAACTTTCCTCCTGTACAAATCAACTTGCGTGGTTGATGACTGTACTGGGTCTGGTTGGGATGGAGTTAGCCTCCTTCACAGCAGCCCATATGGTGTTTTGAATTTGTAGCCAAAATAATGTTTATAACACAGCAATGTTTTGGATATTGCTGAACAGTGCTTGTACAACATCAAGGCTGTCTCTTTTTCCAACTACTGCCCCTTTCCCACTCCCCCTGACAAGTAGGGTGAGGACTGGCCAAGAGGTGGGGAGGGGACACAGCCAGGACAGCTGACCCCAGCTGGCCAAAGGGATATTCCATACCATGTAACATCATGCTCAGCCAGAAAAACTGAGGCAGAGGAAGCAGGTGGGGGGGTTTCCAAGGTGGCTGTTGCTCAGACACTGGGCATCAGTCTGCTTGTGGGAGGTGGTGAGCGATTGCCTTTGCATCATTTGTCCCTGCCCCATCCTTCCTCCATCTAATAAACGGTCTTTATCTTGACCCATCAGTTTTCTGTTCTTCCTGTTCCCTCCCCAAGCCCACCAGGTGGGCCAACAGCTGTGTGGGTGCTGGGCTGCTGGCCCAGGTGAAACCACCACAATGTCTCAAAGTATCTCCAGTGCAGGAAGTTTGTGACCACAACACAGTCTCCCAGCTGGTTTCTTCGCTCTGATGACAATATTACATTAACCATTAGCAAAAACTCAAGCTTTAGAAAGCCTTACTTTCTCACTTTCCATTCCCTTTACCATTAACCAACAACCGAACCTAAATGAGACTCGGTGAATCAGAATCACAGAAGAGTTGAGGTTGGAAGGGACCTCTGAAGGTCATCTTGCCCAACCCCTACCAAAAAATCTATTCCCAACTGTTTCCACAGTCCCCAAGTACCAGCCAAATTGCAGTACAGCCGAAAAACTTCACAATCATTCCAGAAATCTGGTATTAATAAATGTCACCTTTGAAGGTACTGTGACCAATCAGGATTTCTCTGTGAAAAATTGCATGACCTCCTTGAGCTGATTCACTATCAGTTTTCATAAAATCATACTGCATATACAAAAGCTCAATTTCATACATTCTTACAGAATCTGTTTATCAAAATGAGTAATTTTTGGCAATATACAGTCTGTCTTTTTTTAAGTTATCAGTTATTACATTTGTGTTTCACCATCTTCATAATGGTGTTTAGTACAATATTGTATTTCTAAAGTAACACACGTTATTGACTGAGTTTATTGATTTTTTCTTGAATAATTTGCATCTTGGAAACACGAAGTAATAGAGAATTTTTCTCTAGATCTCAATACACAACACTTTTTTTTTTAAGATTAGGAAGCACATTTTGTAATCATTTGACAACTTCCCTTCTTTCAGAGCATGATCTTTGTTACTTTTGTCATTATTCACTATTATTGCTTTGGTAGTACTTCAAATCCTTCATATCAATCTTTTCTTGCAGTTCTGCATATAATCATAACACATTCCAATGTCTTTTCCATCTGGAAGTGTTTCGATCACTAGTAACTGCCTTGAATTGCCTTAAAAAATTAAATTGGATTTTTAAAGTAATACTTACCGGTATTTGCAGCTTTTTATCCTGCTCAGAATTGCTCTATAGTGGAAATTCTAGGTGAAGATGTAGGGTGAACACCCTACAGCAGTTCTGCTGCAGTTACTTCTTTGCTAATAAGTTCATAACCTTATCCAAGCAGACTCACAGATATGAGTAAGAGTGATACATACCTGGTTTGTTGGGTTTGTTTGTTTAGGGTTTTTTTTACAGTTATACTGTCTACTGTTATGCTAGACTGCCAACATTAGTTTTAAGCAACTTTTCGATGCTCATTTAACTCAAAGTTAGCTTCTTGACTGAAGGCCAAGATTCACTATAAAACTGGTTTATCTTCATAGCAGGTTTTCTGTAGGCAAAATTGTGTCTAGAGTTTAATTTCAAATAAAAGATTTGCACTTATAGTCAAAAGAATTTTATTTAAAGCACTTCACTTTTAGTTGCTATTTCTTATTCCAGAAACAAAGCTGTAAAAGAAAAAAAAAACCCCAAACAAACCCCCCCCAAAAAATCAAAACAAACCACCATCTCAAATATCCAAAGAAGGTTCATCTCATTGGATACTGTTTACTTTTTTCCTTGAATCTGACAGAAGAAGATACAGACGACAACATACTCCCCTTCTCTACTGGCAACAGAAATTTGTTTTTCTCCTTCAAGACATGTAAAATAAATCCTGTCACTATGAACCTTCATATATATATATAACCAGTTCTTATCTGTCAGCAGGAAGATTATTGCAAAGCAGGACCTTGACAGGTTTCTGGTGTTTGTAACCTCATTTCCTAATGGCATCATCCCGAGTCAAAAGCAAGCTACACACTGTCAATGTTTGTTTAACCGTCACTGCCAAAGTGTCACCGTTTCTAATTTAGCAGGTGGATGACAACCATGCTCCGAAGCCCACGCAGGCTGGAGGAGTTCCGGCAAGTGCTTCCTGATGGGACTTCCACTCTAGCCAAGCAAATCCTCCACGGAGACTTTTGTATTAGTTAATGGGCCAGTAACAAGAATTCCCAGTTGCTGTTTTCCACTAAGCAGCAGCTAGAGATTTTGGGAACATTTAGGCACTTACCATTTAGCTCATGGCTTTATTTCGCATTGCCACAGGAACAAAGCACTCGTAACAAATCAGAACTTTGTCCGAGAGCGCTACCCACAGCATAGGGCACTGTCGCACACTGAGTGGGGGAAATATACCTACAACTCTTAAAATGACAATAGAGCTAAGGTAGCCAAACTAATTCGCCATTTAATATTAAACACACACATCATATCATGAAATATGTTGTATGGTTCTGTATTTAATGCTCTGTATTAGAGGGATACGTGAGCAAACTCCCGTTACTCCTCAGCATTTCAGGATCCTACATATAATTCATTTCTTGCTTGTGAAAACAAATTAAAACCAAAAAATCTAAGATCTGCATATAAAAAAGGAACTAAGAGGGGAAAATAAAAACATTAAGGACTATTCTGAGGATTAATTCATCATTTGTATTGCAAAGCACTTCAAAATCCTCAAATGGAAAGCCTGACAGAAATGCTAAGTATTATTCCCACATGTGTTATGTTAAGTTACAGATAAGCTTCTATTCTTGTATTTTCTATTCCTCACAGTAGCTTGTAAGCCTCTTTAGTAGCGTATTAAAGTATCCAACTAATATTCATCATATGCTGTTCTGGGCATCATTTGTTAACCAGGGACAGACGTTGCATAGTGCTTCATTCTGTTACACGTTTTAAAAGGAATAAATTATCCTATTAATTCTGTAACAAGAATTCTAATTAAAAGGTAGAGAGAACAGGAAATTTGCAGGTAAGGTATTTTCTACATCTATTCTGTTACTGCATATTTTATTTAATGCACAAGCACACAGGAAAAATGAAACTATTTTGTGTAAGAAATAATAACTGCAGCCCTGACGCTTTGATACGTCTGAATAAAAAAAAATAATTAAAAAAGAAGCTCATCTGAAAATGATTGTGCAACATACCAAACTACTCAATGATAACAATCTACGTTTTGCTCGTTTGACTGGCATATCTCTTTGCTGAACAGTAAAGCACTTCTAAAAGTACAAATTTACTGAAAACCTGAAGATACCAGAACGCTTTACAGTTAGTTTCTAAGTGAGAGCTGGGCCATAGTGCTTTCACTATTGCACAGCTCATTTTAGCAGAAGTCACAGGGTGGTAAATCAGAGAAACTTGAAGGAAGACCAGAGCCCACCTCCACACTCCAAATACATTCAGCACAAGCTGTTACCTACAGTTTCTTACCTGGCCATCCCAACACCACAGATACAAGAAAAACAAACTATTTGGTGCAGCACAGAAGCATCCTAGCTGAAACCTTTTCCCTGGCTAAACAAAAAATAGGAAGGCAAGAGCAACGCATGACCCTCCCCACAAAGAACCTTGTCCTTGCACTTTCTGAAGCCGAAGGTCTGGCTAATTTCAGCCAAATGAAATTATCAGTTTCAGGGAAAGAAAAACAGTGTGGTTCAAAAAACTTGCCCATATCATTACCCAAATCTGTTATAACAGCATTCATCCTACCTTGAATGATTCAAAATAGAAAAAAGTTTTAACTCAATTTTAGATTCATTTCTTCGACTTCAGCTGTCTTCTGCCCAAGGTATAGAAAGAAAAGAGATATGAGAGAAATAATTCTTTCCTTTTAAAAATCAGGGGTTTAGACGATGTATTTGTTTGTTCCCCCCCACCCCGGGTAAGCCAGGATTTGAATATGTTCTGTAGGCATTTTATGAGTTTTTCCTGAAAACATCTGCCTTGAAAACATCAGTTAAGATGCTCTCAAACTGCTTTGGCCTCCAACTCTCAATTACTAATGGGGGAATCAATGACATGCTCTCGGCAACTACACCAGTGGAAAAAGAACTGACAATATAGCATTATGAAAGTGTAGCATTATGAAATTGAGCACAGCCGACATTAGTGTTGAAGACACGCTATTTTCAACTTGTTGAAAAACAGTTGCCGTTTACATCTGTATACATACACAAGATGGAAATCTTAAATGAACCATCCAAGTCATCCAGTTACAAACAAAAGAGCAGTCTAAAGAATAAGCCATACAGTCCCTATCTTACAACTTAGCAACTGTTACCAAGGTCTGCATTTCATAAAAAAACCTGAAGCCTACAGCTTGTCACTCAAGACCACTGATTTTCTCCAAAGCTAAGTCCTCTTCAAACACTTAACAACAACAACAAAAAAAATCAGATGGACTCTTTAACAGATAGACTGAAAGATTAACTCCTTATTACTAGCGTAAGATGTAGATGATGTTTCTATGATTTCAGCAGTTTGGCTATTTTATTTTTTTTTAATCTCTGTGATGGACAAATCAGCAATGCTCCAACGTGTTTTTTTCTAAGGAGAGTCACTGATGGGTAATTTTTAAAGAAACAAATCACACGGATGTTTTGCATTAGTGAAACATTCGTTAAAAGAGAAAAATCACATCGTAAGGTAACGTGCAAGAACTCAAGTCATTGTTCATTACTGACAATAACCAGAAAGAAAGCTGAAGTATTTTCATTTAAAGCAGAAAAGCATTGCAGAGTTGCACAAAAAACTAATGTATTTCTTTGATCTTATGCAGAATTAGTAGCAGCCTCTGAAGTTCATGCATAATTTGACTAATGTCATAAAAGGGAAAGAAAAAAAAGAAAGCAATTTGTGAAAATACTACTCTTATCAAGAATAGTGGTATACATAGACTCATCCCACTCAGTGTCATTTTGGAGGGTTTTTTTCCTGGTCTACTGATGACTTGCTACAGTTTCCAAGAACTCCCAAGCTGAACGGTGTGAACAGCTAGGCTCCCACAACTGCATGATACAATCATGCTTTTGTTCTCTATTTTTCCTACTGTTCTTTAAACAGTTATTTGATAAGGTTTGCTTCTAATTAGATTATAAATTATTCATGGCACGGACTGTATCTCCTACTTGCTCCTTAGGTACCTGGCACTACACAGCCGTGCTGCTGCTGAAGTTCCCAATCTCAGCAGAGGTAATGCAAATAAAAAATAAGCACAGTGCTATGCAGTACAACACATCCAGATGAAGTGATTTAACATCAAGGTGATTCAAGCTCTGTTTCAGAGCACAATTAAAATCCACAAAAAGGAAGTAAGGTGGATTTAAAGAACCTGTTTGTTTTTCTTTCCCACATTTTGAACTCGTCATCTCCCCTCCCATACTTCTAAGTTCTACTCTGCCACTAAAGTCAGTAAGTAACCAACTCTTGTCCACCCCGTTATATAGAAAGCGTTGGTATATCCAGGCCTATCCAGGATGTCTTTCAAAACAAAAACAAACAGGAACAACAACCAAAAAAACCACCAACTAGAAGTTTCTCCCCCTTGCAGAATGAGTCTACATTCATCCCACAACCCTGCTTCCCCACCAGGGCACATGTCAGAAATTGGACAGAACAAGAGAGTAAGTATCTTTGCTGGTAAGAAGTGGTAGCTGTGATAGGAATGCCAGGCTGGCACTGAAAGGCAAAATTGCAGATGTATTTTCTAGGTGCAATTTTTCTTTAGTTGTATTTTCTTGTATTTAATTGCTTTCTTTTGAAGGAATTATTTTAAAAAAATTGTCATAGTTTTGTGGGTTTTTTTTTTCTTAAGGAAAAAATTAAACAGTGAGCCTTGCTTTATTAGTAGATTTGGGACTATCACCAACCTAGTTACATAGCTAATAACAGTAAGTAAAAACACAAACTAGTTCTAACAACTATTAGATATCAGTTAATGAGAAACTTACTAAGCTTGACGTTGCCACTGAATTCACAAAGTACAGGGAACTCTGAGCTTTCCAAAATACAGGGTACTAGCAATAAATACTTTCCCCATCCTTAGGCCATCAGCTTTTGACCAGAGGCCAGACCAGACCATATCAAATCCTTATCCATGTGCCACTAATTGCCAGCTGTAAGTATTTTTCTCCTCTTCCCCTGCCCCAAATGAGTTCTCTCTCCCCTCTCCTCTCTCCAGCAGCCAGTTACAGAAGCTGAAGTACGCCACTGCTAAAGCTCATCATCATTGTGGCCATGGTGAAACTGCACTCTCAGAAGTCAGAGAGCCTGTTCACTGAAAAGTATTTACATAGATTAATCTGAGACACAGTTGCTGCACTGATCAAGGGCTAAGTCCGCATCATTACCACAACCCTCAGAGAAGTATCTTCAGCCTAATAGCCTGAAATTAGAGCAAAAGGATTGGACTGTTTCCCAACAGCTGAAAAACAGTTACACAGAGGTCAAAAGCAGATGATACTACTTTATGAGGGTCATTGGTTTTTTTTCTCCTACTTTTAACATCTTTATCAGTGACCTGGCGGATGTGATGCAGTGCACCCTTATCAAGTTCACAGGTGACACCAAGTTAGAGTGGGGAAGAGAAATCCCATCTGGCAGTCAAGGCTACCATTCACAAGGGCTAAGACAGGCTGGAGGAACAGGCCAAGGGGAACTTTATGAAATTCAGCAGGGACAAATGCAAAGTCCATAACCCCTGGCAAGGGTGCAGGCTGGGGAGCAGCTCTGGGGTGAAGGTGCTGGGACTCCGGTGCACAGGGAGCCGTGCACATGCCAGCAGCGCCTGGGCAGCAGGACCATGGCCTGTCCGTCAAGGGATGGGATTATCCCACTGTTCTCAGTACACAGGAGACCACATCTAGATACTGCATCCAGTCCTGGGCCTCCCAGTACAGGAAAGATATGAATAAACTGGTGTGAGTTCAGCAGAGGCCCCCAAGCTGGTCGGTGCTGGAGCAGTTGCCCCGTGAGGAGAGGCTGAGGGATGGGGCTGGCTCAGCCTGGGAAGAGATGGCTCCAGGTGGGCTGGCAGCAACCCCCCTGTACCTGTGGAGAGGGGGTCGAGAAGAGGGAGCCAGAGAGACAAGGGGCATCGGCTCAACCAAGCAAGAGAGGTTGAGAGGTTGAGACGGGACCTGAGGAAAAGGCTTTTCCCAGGGGCCAGCAGAGCAGAGGCGCAGGCTGCCCGGGGAGGCTGTGTCGGCTCCATCCTGGGGAGTCCCCAGCCCCGAGGGGGCACAGCCCTGAGCAGCCCAGTCCGACCTCAGCGCTGAGCCTGCTGTGGCAGGGACAGACCAGGGACCTCCTTGGACCTCCAGACTGAGTTATCCTGCGATCCCATTAAATTCAGTATGGATTCCACAGATTTACCTAACTTTTACAGAGGAAGGAAACTGACCTGCTTCTCCCCATCGACAACAAGGGAACAACTCAAATTCCAGCCCATGATTGTGGCTGTTTAAAATATTCCAGATGAGAATTATGAGTTGTTAAATGTTTTTCCCAACTTTCAGAAATATTTCAAGGTATTTTCTATATTGAATAAACTACTTCAGCTATGCAAAACACTGCCAGCTCATTTCTGACAGGAAGTTAAGAGCTATCTACTTATTGCCTTAGTACAGAAAGATTCAAGAAGAACAATTAAGATAATCAGATCCTGGCGAAACATGATGAAGATCCAGTGTCATGTACGAATTCATGATTTCTGCCCATTTCACATTTACATCTACTTGTCTTGGTCAGGACTGATCAAACAGCTTACCCAGGGCCGCATTTGATTTCAGAAGAAAATTATTTTTAAAAAGAGTTATTTCTGCAGCCCTTAAACTATCTCCAGGAAACATGGGCTGTATTGTAGCAAATTTTCTAAGGTGAAAATTTGTTGTTGTAAATTAGTCATCACTCTCTGTATGAACAGTGAAAGAACCACCACAACAGAAAACGTGTATCAGTTATTTTCCTTTAAGCAGTTTTATCACAGCATTCAAAATTGATATTGTAAAGCTAAATATTACTGTTCTTTGTGTGGCATTTGCTTTCCTCTTGAAACATTTATGTGATTACCTGGCCTGTGGATCCTGATACAACCAGTGGTGGTGAAGTTCTCAAAATACATGACACTCAGACGTTACACCTTTTGCTTAATTCCACTACCAATAGTATGTACATGTTGCAGAACCATGACCAGATTTGTAAGTTAGCTTTCCAGTTCAGATAAACACATCTGCAAAAAAGTAATAAGACTCTTGCCCTCATGCCCAACATATGAAATGTACCTACTGGTATCTGTAATTTCCTTCATTCAAGCTGGAGCTAAGGATGACAGCTTGGAAATGACAGCTTTATACTGAAAAGTATATATATACAGTGAATCCTTTTGTGGAAAGATACAATTTAAAAACAACCTTAAAACTCTACACAAATTTGCTTTTACGTACTAGAAGTAATTTAACCTTTAGGTAGCATCTCTTCCAGTGCTATACATAGCATATTAATGCTTTACAGAATATTTTTCTTATATATCCAAATGTTCATAAGAAAGAAGCCTTTATAAATGAGATGATAGCACATTATAGTACTGTTAATCATCAGCTCTACATGGATTTGAGAAGAACTGTCACAGGCTTACAGAGAATGTCTGTGCTCATGCTTTCATGACAGGCAGAAGAAATCAGATGCTCAGTTGTACAAGGAGATGAATGGAAAACCATAAAACTGATATGCAATTAAAACAGTCAAGATGAATACTAGTGGTTTGTTCCAATCACTTCCTTGTAGAAGAGGATACAGAAGAAATAGAAAGAATTCAATTAAGAGGCATGGAGATATTTTCCTCAATGGAAAGGCTGAAAAAATAGCTCTACTTATTTGTAAATGGACAAAAAGAGAACAAGGTAAAAGTAAAGGCATACAGAAAGTAAGGGCTGTTCCTGAACATCTTTGTACAAGAGAAAAGGAGAAAATGAAGCACACAAACGTTAGGTTTGTTACTGAAAAGGTAAACACTCAGGAATCATTCCCAGAAGATACAGACAGTGAGAACTTAATGGGATACTGAAGGATGTGAGAGAGCAGATAGTCATAGTGGCCCAAATTTCATACTGCGTTTCCTAAGCTGTTAACAAAAAGTGCTTCAAATGCCCTATAGCTTTCACAGCACAAACTGAGAATAATTCCAGTTTGTGCTATCTGTAACGCAGCTAATGGCATGATGACTTTCATGCAATGTAGTGTTATTAGGAGACATCTTCCACCCCACCCACCCAGTAGAGACTTACTCCCACAATGGGCAAAAATTTTGGCTTTGCACTGCCATCTAAACTTACCAGTTTCTCAGCATATACGGTGCCCCACAGAAATATATAAGGCATCATAAAAAATATAGAAGATGGGCTGCTCCTCCATAATACAATGCAGTCAAGCAACTGCCTGAAATTTCTGTCCCTTCCTAAGCAGGAACGGGGAAGCCAGCTATAGAGTTAACAGACCTGCAAGCTTGGAGAAAGACCATGGATGGGACTTGTTTTCCAGCACACACTACCCCTTTCTCTTCATTCTCTTGGTTTTTTCAGGCAGGTAAGTAAAACTACACGTTTCCCAGATCAGCTCTATTGATTCCACACTTTATTTGAAGTTCCCCAAAGGCGATCAATTAAAGTATTTATTGTACTTAAAACTACAATACAGAAGAAACAAAGTCTTTGCTCTCCCTCAAACTGTTTTGAATAGTTCAGCCTAAACTATCCAAAATAATCTAGGGAGTTTGCTGCAGCTGTTCCTAAGAAATACTTCAAAGATAAACCCAATTATGTAGCAAAAGTGAAAACAAAACATCCAAATCATCATAATAATTTCCAAAAAACAATACCTATGTCAAGTCATTGAGCTACAAAGTGGCTGGTACAGTAGATCTGGTGAAGTTCCCTGTTGAAAATTGAACTGTCTGTGTTTAAAAACCAGCTCCTCCTCGCCCCACCAAAACCAAACAAATAAGCAAAAAACCCCAAACCACATCAACTTCACTTGCTGTGCATAGAAAGCTGACTTTGACAAGTCCCTTCCAGGCAGGCTGATGGGCAAGAGGCAGAGCAGGCAGGGACTGAGCTTGCCCAGCAGCATGCTTGACAGGTCCCGTCAGTTTTCATTTCTGGTTTACTGGCTGCCCATGAGCAAATTTTGTAAATTCTGAAGATTCTATTTTTAGGTGAAACATTTTTAGAAAATAAATAAATTTTCTTCTGTCTCGCATTTCTTCATTAAATCTCAATTTTTTCCACAAGAAATGTTCTCTCTCCAGCTCTGGGCTTGATCCCTTTTCCAAGTCTACCCTTTTCCAAGTCTACCAAGTCCCCTGATCTCCAATGCAAATAGCTGTGGTTATCTCAATATAAAGACTTCAGGAAATCCCAGCCCACATCTATAGTTATGTAAACATTGAGGTATATGTAAACTATATTATTCTGCAATCTTTTCTGGGGAACAGACACAAAGAATTACAAACTACAAGACTTTCTGTATGTCAGGGAAGTGTGGAAATGGCACACCCAGGCTTGTGGTGCCTCTAACAAGATAACACCACCACCAAGTGCCAGATGCTACAGATAACAGAGGAGCAGGGAGTAGTGTATATGCAGATGGCTCACCCTGTCCTGTGGCACCACTAACAACACAGCAACACAAGAAAGGGCAGGCAGGCACTAGAGATAACAGAAGGGGAGTGCCAGCTTAACAGAATTTACTAGTCAACAGAACCGAGGCCAGCGGGGAAAGGAAAACAGGGCCGAGATGTTGAATTGGGAAGCGATGAGGATGGTAAATTGAAAGACCTTGGAAAGGGGAAAATGGGAGAAGGGAATACAAGGTGAAACAAATCAGGTGTTTGAGGGCACATTATCAATGCATCTTGGAACAGGACAATAAATCTGTTGATGCTGTGGTCATATCTGCATCTGACTTATGCAGTGAGGGGGAACCTGGGTGCTCTCCCTCCTGCCAGGGAGGGAACAGCTAGAGGGGACCTCCTGGCATCCTAACAACGTACAGGGTGGAACAGACCTTTCCCCATGTTTATAGCTCATTAACTGAGCATTTGGGTAATACTAATGTAATTCTGTTTAAGACAGGCAGGAACTCTGTGCCATTCTGAAATAATTCCAGCATCTATCTTCAGGGCCTTTTTTCGGTTGTTGTTCCCCTCTCAAAAATAGATTTCTCTCAGTACAAGCCAGAAAACAACCATGCCAGTTCTCAGAAGATCCCCAACACAAAAAATGACTGCTAGATGAGAGTCTAAAAGGTGTACTTACTACAGCTTCCTATGCCTAACAAATGTTTAGCAATAGGACAAGCAAACAGAAATACTTCCTATGACTAATATGAGTGTTCAGAGCTTAAGTGTCGGGGACTTTCAGAGACAGATGTGATGCTTGTATGATTAATAGTCCCCAGTAGTTTTCTTTCATGAAATTACTCAACTGTTTTCTGAACTTGTGTATATTTTCGATACTCACAACATCCTGTAGAAAGGGCTCTACAACATAATGTGTAAAGAACAGGTTTGTTCTGATTTTGTCACCTAGTAGTTTCATTTGATGTGCCCTACATTTGACAGAGAGGAGTATTTCTCAGAATAGGCTTAAATAACACCACTAAATACATGATAAAAATTGATGTAGTCTTATTACCTTTCTCCCAATTACATTACTTTCCTGGAAAACATTGAATCTATTTAATCTTAAAATTTTGAAACAAAGCATGCTTTTATTATGTATTTTGGTAAAGACTGTTGTAGTGGAGAACAGACTGACTGTCAGAGATGTGTAATTTAGCTTCTTTATAATTATCCATTATTTGTGTATTAGAAGGAGCTAAAGTGCTTTAAATCTTTTTTAGTTCCTGCATTCTAAAATGGGGAAGTAGTTCTTATCTTCTCTGAAATGCTTCATAAGATCCATCCATAAAAACCTTACATAAAAAAGCCATGTGCTATCATAGCATCCAGTTTCTACATCACGTTCATGAGCAGCACCCTTTTACTCCTACTGACGTGCAGGTTACCTGCTTATCATCTCCCTGTCTCCATACCTTTATTGATTTCAGAATCAAATTACAGAAATCCAGAGCTTTTAACTTTTAAGGGTTCAAATATAACATTTAGCACTTTAACACACCTTAGAGATGACAATTTAGGACAACAGAGGTTTCAGTCCTCCTAACCATATTATATTTCTCCAGAACTATACAAAGCTCCTTTCTTGAGCACAGAAGTCAAACATCAAGGTATTTAGGCAGCTTCTTACAGTCTTCTCAAAACTGCAATACGTTTCATTCCTAGAACTTATTCTTTCGTAACATCTCCCTTCAAAAACAAAAGGGGAAGAAATAGTTGTTATTCTAAAACTACATTTTCACAAAAATGTTAAATGTTTCACTCTGACATCAAAGAATTTGAGATAGACCTTTTTATTTCTTCCAAATGCTCCCCTGCTGCTGTGCTTGAGACTAACACAGAAAAGCTACGTTGGTTTCTCATTCCAAGGTTTCCATCCTGTAATGACCACTTGAAAAGAAAATTATGACAAAAAAATCTCCTGACACATTCGTAAGTCTGTCTTGTCTGCCCACTTTCACAAAATGCTGAATTATATTTTCCACATGTACAGGAGATGACTGACCACATATAGCGAGCTCATCTGCATGTCATAACTTGGATCTGTAACAGTAATTTTTTTGTTTGTTTTAAAACCGAGGCACTTTGGAAGGTCTGGCATCACTTGTTTACAGTAGAACACAATGTATCCTAGTTGTTTCCTGTTAATCATAAAAAAGCAAGCCCCATCACCCTCAGCATCCAGTGATCTAGGTCTGCCAAGCACATGGAATATTTCAGGACTCTGTGACTGTGGAGGCTTACAAAGGCAACCTGGAGACCTCTGTTCTGGCATATCCAAGCTCATTTTAACAGTCCTTTCTCGATTTGGAGCACGTTCTTAGGAACTGCTTCAGAATACCTTAAAATACCTCATTGCTCTTAATTTTTAGCAATGCAGTATTGCTGGGACATATCTATATACACACCATTTTGGAGATGTAAAGGAAGTATTTTTCTTTTTTACCATCAAGAGGTATGGTATTAATTCAGAACCCAAGCAACTTAACAGTCTGCTGTGGACAGACAGTAGGAGACTTAATTCAACAGTCCACTGACTTTCACTTCTACCTTTTTCATACACTTATCTTGTATTTAATGAAATAGCAAACCTGTATGTATTTGAAATATGAGCTGAGGGCTAATACAATGACATGTGTGTCAAAATCAAAATTTGACTCCTCTATACAATTACGGTGCTACTCTCTAAGAGAGAAGTGGAACTTGTCCTAACAAGTAATTTATCTTCTAAAATAGCAGTCAAAACACAGGATGCTGAGCGGCCAGGAGATTCAGACTTGACAGAATTGGCTTGTCACTTAATTAAAAACCTACAGGTCTAAAGTGTCATTTAAAAAAAGAAAAATCAGTTCTGTGAGATCTGTTAAGTAAAAGTTAAGCCTATCACTAAAGGTGGAAATTTTTCATTAAGTTATGAGTAAGCAGCATACCTAAGGATGGGAAGATATGCTTTGTATCTACAACACCAGAACTCCACACCTGGAAACTCAACACTGTGCCCCACACTAGTGTACTACCACTGATTTTGCTGCCACAGTAAGAGCTCTTAACAGTAATGGCTAGGTATCAAAAAGATTTATTTTTAGTTACAATTAGGCCAGGTAAAGCTTATTTACAAACCTTTAGCTGGCATGGTTAACTGAGAGTTAAAAAACTCACCTGCACTAGATAAGGCAGGCAATGAAATGGTGATGCGGATACTGAAGGAGAAATCTTATTGTCCCATCTGTCAGTCAAAGACAAACAAGCCAACTCTATCACTGCCTTACCCTCCTGAACAGAAAAGACTCATTTCCTTGTATTCTACTTGTACCCATTAATAGCCTATATTCTTTTAAGGCCGTCATTTCTTTCAGGAGAAATCAGCTTTGAGTCTAGTCCTTTTACATGTAGTGTCCTAGTAGCTTTGACGAAAGCTACTAGGCAGCGTGTTCATCTGCTGCTGACTCTGAAACAGGTCACTAACCATTGCTCCAGCTCGATCAAAGCGGACCCCTCCAGAAGTGTCACACCAGTCAGAGGCCACAGCTGAAGTGCTGAAGCCTAGAGCTTTTCACATCCCATCCAAGAGCAGTGAGACGTGGCAGGAAAGCCTTTTGGCTGTGCAATGCAGGAGAGAAGGCTTTGCTCTGCTGTGTGGTGCTACTGGAGATGGTCTTGTAGCAGGGCCTCTGGCCAACGACTGAAAGCCAGAGAGCATGCCTGTTGTTGGCCCCACAAACACATCAGTGTAATTAAAATATGCGGCAGCTCAGACTTTCAGTTTCTCTAGCTGACTCCATGCCTACCTCATATATGATGCTACTGATACTTGCTAGTAGGTAACGACCAGAAGCCACAGCAAGAAGTTATCAAGTTTAAAGACTGAGAAAATATTTTACATTTTTTGAGGAAGTTTTAAAGTCAGCATCAAATGTACATACCTGCTTCTAAAAGTCAATAATGCCTGCTGGTGCAAGCTAGTGCTGTAATCAGACTGCAAACTAAACACAAAGGGGTGTCAAGCAGAACAGAAAAAGACAGGTCTGCAAGAGAGGCAACACATCAGAAATACATCTGCATTTGAAGTTTCCTGACAGTATTAAATAAACTCAAATTAAAAAACTACAGTCCTCCAAAACACATGCCCTGAAAAACTTGTTTAATGTTTACAGTCTGGTGGTTTTTTTCATTGATTTTAAGAGAAGTTTAGAAGTTGCTTACTGCCTTCTGTCTCGAGAATGGCAGTCCCTGTGGAGTAGTATTTGCCTTGTTTGAAACTGCCAGGTACGGCCATGAAGAAAGGAAGCACTCGTCCCCTGCAATGCCTCAGTTCTTATCTGTTTCCATTCTCAATATTGAGGAAGGGATATCAGAAAGCTTTAAGAAAGCACTGGGAAAAGCCAGTTTCGTGCCATCACATCACAGCTGTCCTTAAAAGGCAGGCAGTGGGAGAGTTTAATCCCTCGCCCCAGCTGGAGGGATCTGCTGGTGATCCCACGTGCGTACGCTAATATTCTTCTTGGGAGCAAACTGCTGTAATCAATCTGTTCATGCAAGCTATGGTTTTCACAGATCAAAGTGAACTACAGTTTTTTAGCTTGGCTTTTGTCCACATTATAAAGCAAATAAAGGAATACATGTTCATCAAATGACCAAAGCTTCAAGAAAAAGTACAAATGTTCCACAATCCGCATTCAATTCAGAAACATTTGGCCCCTGCAGTCCAAAAGGCTTGGCATCAAGTCCACATACATCTCGTCTATGATCAACACCAGCACGTGTGCTCTGCCTTCAAGGAAGAGGGGCTTTCAGTGGCAAGGTGTGTGCCAAAAAAACACTGGGGTTTTGGTGAATTTGCCTCCAGGTCTGATCTGGCAGAGCCACAGCTGGTTAGATTTTTAAGTGTGCTCCCAAAGCCCAAGGGAGAATGAAAGGAACATGGGTTTGTGCTGATTTGGGGAAAGTGGTTGACTGTATAGATCTTAAAAGGTTATGAAGATGTAAAAATTATTTGGTTTTCCTCAAAATGCATATTTTCAGTATTTGTCTGTAGAAACAGAATCAAGTAGGTTTAGGGATAGATGCTAAAAGAAATGAAAATTCTGCTAGAAAAAACCCAAAATATTTCTAAATTCACCTAGAGGTATTACTGAGGTCATGGCTACTTCAGTAACACTAAGCATACCACTAAAGCTGGAGAGCATGAATGAAACTGAGCGATGTCCCAAAGTGAGAGGGATTAACTACGTGGATTAACTGTACAAATTAATTGTTATGAAATCCCTTGTATAAAAAGCTGATCGAGAACTGTTGATTAGGATTTTCAGTAAGCTATAAAATAGTAAATAAAATTTATTTTTAAACATGTTGTGACTTGCAAGCAAATACTGTTCTTATCCAGAGAAGTGTATATTTAATTAGTAGTAGCACTTCAGAAAATCAAAAATATTATTTCTCCCCAGCAGTCCAAAGGGCAAAACGTAAAATAATATGAATAATAAAACATTTAACTAGACTTCATACAATAAAGTAATTAGTACCCCTTCATATATAGCTATACAGTAAGCTTCAAGCACTACCTTTCATCATCTGAGCTGCCAAACACTTCCTCCCTACTCACCAGCCAAAATGAGAGCCTTTCCCAGGTTTCCGTCTCATATACAAGCCGTAACGGCTGTGAAACGTTCATGCCGATCACAGTAAGAGCAAATACAGATGGGCTTGTAGCACACTTTTCTATCTTAACCATGTTTAAAAAGATCGTAAAAATTATAGTATGGCTCTACTTCTTTGGCAATAATTCCACATATTAATGTATGAGCTTTTTCTTTTGTCTTTTCTCATTAACACACTTATGTATTTATATATACATACACATACACACACACAAAGCTTCCTCCACTTCACTCCAAACACTCTTTTATATGCTAGTTTCTTTGGTAAAATGTGGCACATCCATGATGTTCCCAGTTTTCAAATGAAAGACAAGCAAGTTTTCCTTCACATACGTTCATTGTTCCTTATCCCATCAGAAAACCCACAAAGTTTCTCTCCTCCTTCTATATAACATCTTTGGGGAATTCCTTAAAATAGTTAAGGACTTGACTGAAAAGACAGGAGTTGAAATTTGAATGGGGCATTTTTGGATGGTGGTAGAAAAGATAACACATAACAAATTCCCAGTGTTTTCATTACAACATGTGCAATGCCACCCAGGATGTTTCCTGTAAACAGCATATTTGAAACTGGATATTAAAGCACAGCAGGAACATCCAAGAGAAATTATGAATAAGTAATTTTCCTTCTGATTATAGCACATTCACAGCTTGTTTTACAGTCTGCAGAAGTTCCCCACATAACACGGGCATAACAGCAACATGAAGTTACCAAGTACAAGAGAATCATTATTGGTGAAGCTGCAGTAAAACGAGCCAGAGTTCTTAGGGAAATGTTTCTCCACGTGGACATAAGGTAGGGCTGGTAAAACAGACAGTAGGTGTGTCTGGCATTGAGGTAGTAGATCACCTCCCCATTTATTTGCACTGCAGTGTTCACAGGAACACAGAAGAGTTTAAAGCTGTTTTTGAGATTCACCTTTGGCATTGGCCGCTGGCCTTGCCCCTCCCTCCGAAAATAAAACATACACATTTTTCAAACAGTGGCATGAATCTGAAGTGGATAAAACTCCTCATGGCAAATAAAGAATAAAATAGGCATCACAAAAATACTGTGTTCAAACAGAACGGAAGAAAAAATTCCACAAAATCCCCCCCATCATAGAACACAGCAATGGGTAATTAGCACACCAGCAAGCTACCGTGAAGTCACTCTGAAACAAACACATGTAACATCTTGCAGTTCACATTTATGTGTTTAAAATAACTTTGTAATAGACATGTCCTCAGTTCTCATGATCGAGACTACAGCTAAAAAAGAAAAAAAAAATTTTTTTTTTCAATGCCCAGCACATACAGATTAGAAGAACATTCATCTGAAGTTTCTGTTTACATGCAAGAGACCCAAGTGGTGTGACCTTCAATAGCTTAGACTACAGGACCTTCTTTACATTGGAAAATGAAATGCTGAATTTTTACTTCAAGTCACAGATCAAAAATGTAGAAGTGGAGACGCAGCCACTGGTCATGCTTTAGACTGTTAAACAAGAATCAAAATAACTTAGCTCAACATGAGCCGGCAGTGTGCGCTTGCAGCCCAGAAAGCCAACCGTGTCCTGGGCTGCATCAAAAGAGGCGTGACCAGCAGGTCGAGGGAGGTGATCCTGCCCCTCTGCTCTGCTCTTGTGAGACCCCACCTGGAGTACTGCATCCAGCTCTGGGGCCCCCAGTACAGGAGAGGCATGGAGCTATTGGAGCAGGTCCAGAGGAGGGCCACGAAGCTGATCAGAGGGCTGGAGCACCTCTCCTATGAGGACAGGCTGAGACAGTCGGGGTTGTTCAGCCTGGAGAAAAGAAGGCTCCGGGGAGATCTAATTGCGGCCTTCCAGTACCTGAAGGGGCCTACAGGAAAGATGGGGAGGGACTGTTTATCAGGGAGTGGAGTGACAGGACAAGGGGTAATGGGTTCAAGCTGAAGGAGGGTCGATTTAGATCAGATGTTAGAAAGAAATTCTTTACTGTGAGGGTGGTGAGGCACTGGAACAGGTTGCCCAGAGAAGCTGTAGATGCCCCATCCCTGGAAGTGTTCAAGGCCAGGTTGGCTGGGGCTTTGGGCAACGTGGTCTAGTGGAGGGTGTCCCTGCCCATGGCAGGGGTGTTTGAACTAGATGGTCTTTAACGTCCCTCCCAACCCAAACCATTCTGTGATTCTATGATTACTTTCTTGATGAAACGAAACCTCCACGCACAGACTTAGTAGAAAACTTAAGGAAAAAAAGTCTAAGGAAAGTTAAAATAAGCTTAACTCCTTTCTAAAACTCAGAGGCCCTTTCCTCAAACTTATTCCCACCAAAAGTACTCATGTAGGTTTTACAGCTCCCTTCTCACGCTTTTGCTTTAAGTGCCAAATAAAACTATGGGTGATCACTGTTCCCATAACAAGGGATCATAAAGTTGGGGCAAAAGGAAGGTTATAATATAGTCCCTGCTATAGCTGGAAAAAGCTCTGCTCCTCACATCACAAAATCAGAATAGGCATGTCAAATTGAAGGGACGCTCATGTATTGCTATAATTCTGGAAACCTACCCTTTTAGAAGTGACTAGTGAGCTTAGATGCTGAGCATGAGGCAGTATAAAGAAAGACTTCATTTTCAAAATCGAGCTTCTGTAAAGCCAGACCTCTTTGTGATGTCAAAAGTGACAGAAAATCATATGCTGAAGAGTTGGATTCGCATGAATTGGTAGTGCAGTGCAATAGTACAAGCCTACTGTAAAAATATTTACAGTGCCTGCTGTAAACCATGCAATAAGTCACACAAAACAGACGGAAATTTAATCAAAAAACCACAAGTTTGTAAGCTAGCAATAAGTATTTGCTAATTTTAAGTGCTTACAAATGAAATTAAACCCTTAAGAAAGAAATCAAACAGATCCGTGATTTAAATCTAATTCAGTGGTATCCATTTCAGTTACAATTCAAACTTTGAACTTCTCATCTTTAACTGACACTATATTAGCTTTCACATCCTTAGTTATGTATTTGCAATGTATAAACATCAGATGACTGATATTCTGATCAGAAATATGCAGAGGAAAGACACTGCAAAACAGTAAACAGTTCTTTGATGGCATGTCTCCCAGCCCGTGTCAGTACGCTAGTAACCCATTTACACCCACAAAAGTGGCAAGAAGCTGCAACTAAGAGTTTGGTTTTCCATCAATAGCTTGTATTTCAAAAATTCAATGGGAATTCCCTATATTAACCATATCCATAACCATGTCCAGTAAACATTCCTCTTTTTTAACAATTTCAAAATACCTGCTGAGCTAACATACAGTTGCCTGCTGGGCTTCCCTAATGAACCGAGAGGTAGCACAGATGCAAATTAGCTAGGAAAGGCTACGTGTCCTTTTCCTCCATCACCCCACCTCCCATAATAAATGCTCACTTCAAAACAGTTAATGCATGAATGAGAAATGTCTAAACCCCAAGCCTATTTAAATGCTAGACAGGAAAGTTTAAGATCCTGAATGAACTCAGGACCACAAGTAATAAAACCCCGGACTTCAGGGGAACAAGCTCAGTTTGTTCAGGGACCTGATCTGCAGGATCCCATGGGAGAGTTCCCCACAAGGCAAAGGTGCCCAAGAGACCTTGTTGATCGTCAAGCATGAGAACAGCCCATGGCAGACAACCAGGGTGGCTGCATGGGGAGCACCCAGCTGAGCCCAAGCGCCCAGGGAAGCTCACGAAGGAGGAGGAACAGGCAGGGGCAGCCCCACAGCAGTACAGAAGTGCTGCCCAGGCAGGAGGGAAGAAAAAGCCAAAGCTCAGCTGGAAACTGCCATGGGCCAGGAATGGCCTCCTCAGGTACATCAGCAGCAAAAGAAGGACCAAACAGAACAGCGATCTGCTGCGCAACAGGTTGAAAAAACTTGTGGCAAAGGACATTAAAAGGCTCAAGCACTCTGTCTTTTTTGCTTTGGTCTTTACCAGCCAGGCATACGCACCCCTGGGGAAAGGTGTTGGGTAAAGGAAGATGAAGTTTGGGACGGAGTACTTAAGCAAAATGGACATACAGAAATCCACAAGACCAGATGAGATTCTTCTGACAGTGCTGAGGGAGTTGGCTGATGTCATTGCAAGGCCTCTCCAGATCACCTTTGAAAGGCTGTAGTGACCCAGTGAGGTCTCTGGTAACTGAGGAAAAAACAAGAAGGAAAATTCAGGGAACTACAGGGCAGTCAGCCTTATTCCAAACTCTGGGAAGAAAATGGAGCAAGTCCTCCTTGAATCTATTTCCAGGAACATGAAGGACAGAAACACCTTTGTGAACAGCAAGCATAATTTCCCAAAGGCAAAATGTGCTCAACCAACCCAGTTACTTATTATGATGAAACCATTGGCTCTGTGGATGAGGACAGAGCAGCAGACATCATTTACCTTGACTTTAGCATGCTTTTTGATGCAGTTCCCCTTAGCACTATAGCAGCCAAAAAGGCATGGACTAGACGGCTGGTCAACAATGCTGATGAAAAAAGTGGCTGGACTGACAAGCTCAAGAGAGCAGTAAACACGACAAAGTCTAACTAGCGGCTAGCTACAAGTGACATTTCTCTGGGGTTAATCTGAACAACAGAGCAGAACACACCCTCACCAACTTCATGGATAACACTGGACTCCAGCAATCAAGAAGCTGGAGAGTAGGGCTCCCGCCTGAAGGGCCTCAACAAGCTGGAGGAGTGAGCTGACAAGCCTCCTGAAGCCCAATAAAAGCGAATACAAAAATCTTATACCTAATGTGGAATATTCCCATGCCACAGTACACAATGGGAACTTAAAAGCTAGAAAACAGCTTTGCAACAAACGCCCTGGGTGTCCTGGTGAACACAAACAAGGCATCCTTACAGGGATGAAGGCTAACCATCTAGCGGGCTGTGTTAGCAAGAGTGCTTGCTAGTGATGGAAAGCAGTTAACGCTTTCTATGCAACATTCCTGATGACTCATCAAATGGGCACCCTGTTCTTGGTTTTCAGCTCCCTTGCACCAATCAGAGACTTAAAAAACCAAAAGAGCATATGACATACGAGAAGAGCTGGGTTTTTGTTCAGACTAGAGAAGAAGGCTTCTCAATGACATAGTGGATGCCCACAGAGAAAAGGTAGCCAAGCTCTTCTCAGTGGTTCACAACGAAAGGAGAAAAGGCAGCAATGACAAGTTGCAGCAAGAGAAATTCTAACTAGATACAATAATAATTAAAAAAAAGTTACAATAAGGGTCTTCAGACACTGGAACATGTTTGTCCAGAGGCACCGCAGAATCTTCCTCTGCAGAGATTTTCCATACTTGAGTACACAAGACTCTGAGCAACCCGATTTAATTTTGAAGTCAGCCCTGCTCTAAGCAAGAGATCAGGCCTCCAGAGGTCCAGTGGTGAGTCTGAATCTCTCTCCTCCTCAATAACAAAATCACATGGTAAGCAGAAGGTTGGGAGAAAGAACAAACAGGACTACAGTGTGCATAAATGCAGACCAACCATGTCTCTGTAATGCTTTCAGATGATCTGGCTGCATATGAAAACTGTTTCCATGAAGTCTGAAAACTTTCTCACAGAGCATCTACTTTCTGCAAGGTTTAGATTTATATAATAAAAAAATGAAATACAAGGATTTACTTACTCTACCCTAATGTTCTGGATTTTGCTTGCAGTATATGTATAATTATCTTTTCAATTTAGATGACTATTTGTAAAAAAAAAAAAAACAAAACAAAAACTAAAAAAAAAACCCCACCAAAAAACCCTATGCCTTTTACTTTTTTCAATGTGTTTATTCAGATCAGAGCTTGCCCCGAAACAAATATATCTTCAGTTACAGACAACAGAATTTATCATTTACCAACTGTACAATACATTTGGCTCTTATGTAAAACATACATGTGGAGAGAGATACAAATACATCTCTGTCTCAATATACAAAGGCAGTGATTTTTTTAAAGAAACTGCATGAAGAGACTTACGGGCTTTTCTTCAGAAAGGTCATTTGTTTGAAATGCCCTTCTTGATCTGTGATGTCACTTCAGCCCTTGACAAGATCACACACATTTCTATGAAGAGTTAGTTCAGGTTCAGTGCCATGCTTTCTCTAGAGCTTTATTGAATAAGACAAGAAAATCAGTCAACTTGCAGTTTGTCTTTACATAGCATAGTTTTTGCCCGTGGTGATTCTTCAGACGGTCTCACCAGAACAAAGAAAGCAGCATGCAGCTTTGAAGTATTATCACTTTTTAAATACGTAATGTGTATAACTCTTCTACTCTCTAAATAGTAATCAGGTTTTCTGTTGTATGACAGGGGGAGAGGGGGAGCGGAAATCCATCACTGCAAATAATTAACATCTATTTCTCTTCTTTAGTTTAAGGAATCTAGTATTACTATCTAGGTCCAACACAAAATTTAAAGTGCAATTCTCAAAATCACAGATGGGTGGAGAACTATAACCACAGTAACAAGCAGCAGACTTCCCTACAGATAGCAGTATGGGCAAAGCTTTATCATTAGTATCACCATTCAGTGCACCAACAGATGTCAGTGCTCAAAGGCAGTGAGAAATCTGACAGTGAAGTTAAAGACTGCGTCTGCATCTGTGTATGTGTATCAGTGAATAGTAAAATTACTATCTCCTTAAGCACTAGACTTTGAAAGCAAAATGGTTTTTAGCTTGGTATTATTTTACACAAGCTACTTTCTATTTCCTTGGAAGAGAGCAGTCCCTGAACAAAAGAAATTTCAAAAGGCACAGAGATGTTTATTATGCAGTGGACTACGTGAAAGAAAAATATGCAGATACTTTAAAAAAAATAGCTTCACAGTGGTCTGAATACTAATTAAAGAAACAAGCCGCACTGATCTAATGCAATTTTATTGCAATATTTTAAAAGCACATACTGACTTTGAATAAATAATTGAAAAGAGGTTTTATGTTGCCAAGCAATAAGATCACCTCTACACAAGTCAGATTATGTAAAATTCTGGAAAAAAGTATCAGACATTCTTTTCTTTCTATGTTATTCATATAAACAGTACACAGTACTGCATCTAACCTAAATGCCAGCAATATGCATCTTCACATGAGAAGTGAAAAGCTGCATGTTTTTACATTAAAATTGCAATTTCTGTTTCAACCCAGCATCAGAGAAAAAAGTTGATTCTTCTGAAATAATTTTTGAGATGCGCACAGAAGTCTTATAACAGCCAGATGTTCCATGGTCATCAGCTCATCCATTGCACAGCATCATTTTGGTCCTCTGCTCAATATTGCTTTTCATCTCTTCTTACCTTATTAGAGATTTGCATTAAAAAAAAAAAAAAAAAAGCCCAAGTTTCTTAGAAGCCAGACTTCCATTCACTTGCTTTATTCCTAAGACAATTTAAAAGCCAAGGTACATAGATTTCCAAGAGGGAGTGGGAGGACAAATGAAAGTAGATTTTACACTTGTAGTTACCTTTGCATAAGAGACTACATATCTCAGTGTTCCCACAAGGGCTGTGAATGTTTAACTTTAACAGTTATAAGAATGTAACAGCAGGTTATGTGCTCATCCAATCTGTTTGAAAAGCTTTTAAAATTAGAGGCATCAGAATGAGCAATACCTGTGTCTTCATAAACACCGGCTATAAAATCCAATCAGATAACTGCCGAGAGTTATTGCAAGTTGTCATATTATTTCGTACAAGCATTTCTTGGCTACAACAGAGTTCAAACTGAAGATTTCAAGATGCGAGAAAGGCAAACTGGGAGTTTTATTACTTGTCTTCCTTCAAAACAGCGCCGGACCAGAGCATTTGATTTCAAGTATTGCTTAAAAAGCTTACAGCTAGTGACCTAAACATGGACCCAGGGAGTCTCAGGTTTAGCCTTCGCTGTAATAAACAGCAGTTCCGTGGCAAACCACAGCTGCTCACGTGCAGCCATGAACCAGGTTCCAAAACCCAGGTTTAAACTAACCCTGGTGAGCTAACACACTCAGCCTAGAGACCTGCAGCATGGGTGGGAGTGAAGACAGCCTTCGCCCCGCACGCGGCAACAGCCCTTGCTTCAGTGGGGAGAAACCAGACGGGAGCCAGGTAGCGCAACTCTGCTGCTCTTTACCGTCACACTGCATGATCTTGAGCAAGTCACTAGACTCCTCTCACCCCTGGAAAACCAAACTGCTTTCTCACAACGGTGAAGTCTTCCAGACTCTGCAAGCAAGGCTGCCGAGCACTGCGATACAACAGCAACTTAACCACAATTCTGTAAAAGGTTTCATTTAATCTGGTTCGAGCAAGCATACACTTTACTACTCACCAATTCTGTTTGCATGACAGACTTGCAGACCCGATTATAAAAAGTCATGGAAAACAGAAAAGCAGAGATGCTTCTTAGAAGTGTGCACACATTCTTTATATCACATGCTTAAAAAAAAAAAACCCAACCAAACCAAAAACAAACCAAGAAAAAGAAAAACCCTAAACAAATTTTGTGGATAAAGACAATTTTCACACAAAAGAAGGAACCAGTATATTGAGTACCTGCTACGTTGCCCATATTGCTTCATTCATAGGCCCACCTAAACAAGTATTTTCTTCATTTGTAGAATGACAATTCTAGAAATAATTCTGAAACAGACCACAGAATCCTTCAAAACAGAATGTCTAAAACACACTTTACACATCTGAATAGTTGAGTTTGTTACCAAAAAAGCACACAAGCAGTGTTTCATCATCTCTGTACCATCTCGGGCAGCAGTCTATTGCCAGAGAAGTGCTGCACCGTTTAGACAGTAACAAACACTGAATCAAAGCCACTTTCCTGAAGTATTACTCTTATTCTGCCAAGTAAGTTAGGAAGACAAATTTATTATTTGTAAATAAAAGAACTACTTGTTAAAATATTCTATTTAAGGTGAAAACCACAGAAATTGACACCTATGCTGGCTCCCCAAGCTAGGAAAAAAAAAAAACCCACCCTAAACCAACCAAAGTTAACACCCTCAACAATTCTTTCAGCAGTATGTTTCAGATACCTTTAAGAAAAGGGCTGTCCACCCAACAGTCACGCAAGTGCTTCTGTAATGACATTAATTGCCTACCACAAGAAGTGCTGTCTCCTGTCTGTCCATGATTTCCTCTTCATAGTCCTGTGGTTTCATTAACATTCAAAGAAGCTATCAAAGCCTGGCTGCCTACCACTCTTATAAGTGAATAAGATAAGACATGTTTCAACCTTAACGGTAGATTTTAATAAACAGGTGGAATTTTTCTGCTTCAGTTTGCCCACAGCACAGAACTACAGCCTTAAGCAACTGTACTCACCAACATTATGATTTACTCTATTGCGTTATATTAAATGGCTGACATCGGCTGCTATACTAACGTTGAATATAACATGAGAATATAACTTCTGCCAAAATGCAGGAGACATTCCATTTTAAGCTTTACCTCACATCTTTACATCACCTTATTTAGCTTTAACAAAAAGAGTCCTATGTGTCTGGAATTTAGGTTTTGCCTTTTATGTAAAATACACACGTGGGTTTTCAGTTAAAGAATTAATCATGTGCTTGATTTTTTTTTGTGAAAGCCAGATGTTTTCCACTGAACATTTAAAGCCTTTTCATTTTCCCACAGTTCTCATGATCCAGTTACACAGGGCATTCAGTCAGTCAGTTTTGGTAAATTTACCTGTTGAGAACATAGACCAAGTTTGAGCATAAAAAATTAAATATTGTTCTTAGCTCACAGAAAACAGGTTTAAGGCTGAAAAACATGAACTGGCAGTGGAACACACCCTATTCTGGTCAAAAATGCACATTGTCACACAATGAGACATCCCTCCATCTCATGACTGATGTTCAATCAGACAGGCATTTACCTGCATGGCAGAAACTTTAAGACAGACAGGCAGCTGCAGCAGCTCACCTGAAACAACGTCCTCCCCTAAAAAGACCTTAAGGGCTCCCAGCAGAAAGAACATTAATTTGGCAAAGTCATACCCTATTTCATGTCTTATGGACAAAAAGATGCCACAGTCCCATTCTCCTCCACTTTGCTCTCCTTTCAAATGCATGGGCTTAGTGGGGTTCCACTGTGCTTACACCTCCACTAAGCCATTTTGGCTCCCTACCCCACCAGGCCACAAACCCAACAAAAGTGGGGGTAGCTTGCTGTCTGGTTGGCAGGTTGAACCGGCTCTGCATAGGGTCTGCCAAGTGACAGAACCAAGAGGTTGCTTAATGGAGTCACTGAATCATACTCTTTGTAACGCAGATGAAGCTTCTCTGCATCTTGTAGTGCCATTATCCCTAAGCAAGCAATTTAATTTACTGTTTTGTGGCATTCTGGATGCCATAAGATGACCCTTGCCACCTCCAGCTGCCACTTCACAAGAGCACAAATCTGCTAACAAACCCAGGGAAAGAGTCCACAAGCCCCATGAAGATGCCCTTAAGTTAGGGGTAAAAGGTACCTACCTACCCACCACATTTGATTCCCTGAATTTAGGCACTTAATTGACCTCCTTAGTGTCTTTTATAAAACCATTAAAAAAGAACTACAATAAACAGTATTTATCAGGGAGGAAGGGACTGCAAAACACTCAAAGAACTAGTAGATACAAAAATGCTGAAGAATATAGAAAGGTAAAATAAAGCTTGGGGGGGGGGGAAGACAAGATCCATTTCAAACTCCTTTGACAAACTGAATGACAGCTACAAGATGTCAGCATTAAGGACACAAAGAACTATTAAGAAAACTTCTTTCAAAATACATTGCATCATCAGCATGTTGCCAGGAATCACCACATTGCTTACTCATTACATGTCCATTCCTTGCCTTTCACTGTATCTTTTTCTTAAAGAAACATACCATCAGGGAAGGTGGCTTTTTCCGTTCGAAACCCAAACCACTCAATACTTCCACAGCTGCATTTCAACCCCCTTTCCCTCATCCTCCTACAAAGGCCCCCACAACCTTCCTCCCAGTTAAAGCACTCTGGTTTTTCATCTACAGGAGCTGGGGCTTCTAGTAATTCCTGCCACTGTGTTTCTTTTCCTTTTTTCTGTTCTGAGAAAATGGGTTGGGAGGTAACAGTCTCCTGACACAGCACTTCAGCCTGCTGCGGAGGGTTATTACAGTAGATTGAACCTTTGCTCTGCAAATGTCACATTGTGGAGATTCGATTTTAATGGAGAAGCTAGGCCAGAAGATCAGATACCAGCTCCTAAAACAAGGCTACTGACAGAGGTTTTGCACCTCTTTCATCCACATAGCAGTTCCCTCACCACAGCCAAAACTAGCACCAAGACAACCCTTCTGTTAAGGCCTTCAACGCAGAAAACTATCCAACTCTCTTGCTCTGGCAGTTTTCTGCTGGTTTAGCGAGCTGAAGCAGCTTATGGAGGGCTACAGTGGAATTAACACAACGTGGACAGCGGGAGAAGGCAGTCAAAAGTGGTAAGAAGAGACTTAGGGACTTCTCTTTTGACAGGAAGAAGTATTAGTGAGCTCACCACGTCTCACCAAAGAAAAATAAATCTCCTCCCCCAACCTGGCCCTGGAACACCCCCCCCCCCCCCCCGCCCCCCGCCCAGAGCAGCAGCACCAGGATACCAGGCAGTAGGAAAGCAAGTGGCAGAAGCATGCAGGAAGGCACAAGGGGCTGACCGCCCTTCTTCAGCAGTGAGCCACCTCCTATAATTTTGCCATCACTCCCGCTTGTTACCGGAGAGTTCTGATTATGCCCAAGTGCTGCTATGTCAAGTGCGTATTAGATCTCTGATTAGTGCTTTATTTCCATGCTCACAAGCTTTCTTTCCTCCAGATACTTCTGAACTTCCCTGCAACATTACTGAGGCTTCTTGCTTAACCGAAGGACTTCCAACTAAACTGCGTAAAAGCCACCACAGAAAGCAATTAAACAAAGTGAGCGCTGAGGACCTAGGAAGAGCCAGAATTCACACTGCCAATACAACCTCAATTCAGTTCTTTATAGAAAGATGGCGTGAAGTAATCTCCAGCTGCGGAGTCTGTTTTGCTGACCTGCAACAACTGCCTTGTTGAGCCCAAAGGACTAGTGCTCAGGAATGACTGTAGAATCAGCGAATAAAATTCTCCGCTCCAGAGACTTCTACTAGATGACTGCAACAGTTGAGAGCTGTGCATGATCATGCTCTTCGGACATCAATTACAGTTTACCAAGGAGGCTTTTTATCCTGAAAAGCTGTCCATACAGCTCTGAACAATAACGCATACAGTTTCCAAGCTAGCTACCTTGTACGAGAGCAGCACAGCTGCATTAGTATGGTGCTCCACTAACACCAATAGCTTGCTGTTCAGCAGGATTAATTAGCCTGGGCAGAGCACTGCACTAATGTGATTATATTGCTTCTAGTACCTGAGCTAGATCATTCATTGTTTTCTATTCCTTTCCTCTGAAATAAGAAAAGTTCAGTTTTTGCTATTTTCTTAACACTTAAATAATTCACTTTTTTTTTTTTCTTCAAGAGAGAGGAATGAGTCTTGGAAAAGACTCAAAGCCAGATTTCCCTAATTTAACCAATGCATCTCCTGTCTCCATAGCCTGTTCCCACTATTACCATCCTCTTCTAATCACTTTTTTTTGTTCATATCAAGCCGTCACCTTTTCCAAACTGCCTATGCACTTGCAAGTCTTCCCTGGATATCAGAAATCATGATGTCCAGTCACAACCAATAGTGACAAGAGCAGAGATTGGAAGACTTTCAGCTTATTTGAGTGGAACAGAGTCATCATTGCCTTCCACTCCCCCTTTTTTACAGATGGGGAACAAATACCACGGGAGGTACTTGCTCAAGAGAAGGGCCACCTCTCAAGTCAGTGAGTGGAAGAGCAGGAATACAAACCACAGCCGCCTCATTCACAGTCTGCAACTCCTATCAGGACATCAAAACAGAGACCAGTGTGAGGCGTACTGGGTACCAGTGTGAGGCGTACTGGGTACCCGTGCTCTGCCCCAAGTCATGGAGACACCAGAGCATCAGTGAAACAATCTGAAGAACTCAAGTTCTGACAAAATACAAGCATGCTGGTATGCTCAAAAGCAGCGTTGCCTCTTTGCTCAAGCCTTCCTGAAGGATCCGGCATGAGGAAGATGCTTAGAGGGGGCAACGTTAGGTCAGCCAGTAAAAGATTCAGCAACCACAAGCAACTGACAATTTGACAACAGGAAGTTCTGGGCAAATGCCAAAGCCGGCAGTAGCATCAGACCCTTTTGAGTTTGCCTGTAACTCATCATCAGAAGAGAAGCAGAGCAATATCGCAGTACCCATTAGTATCTCTGGTCTTTGGCCCACACCTCTTACATGTAGGGGCACACCTGCGCACAGGCAGGCACTGTGGGTGTAACAGGGTGCAACTGTTACTGCACACAGATCTTGAGAGCAACAGTACTGTTCTGGTGGAGCGGAAGGCAGAGACAGCAACACGATCTCCGCTTCTCTATGTTTCCACGAGTTTTCTACCTGCTCGATAAACTCCTAACAACTCATGTTTCTAATTATTTCTCATACTATGTTGGTTTTGATACTAAATAAAGTTCAAGAATCTTTACATTCCCACCTTTTTTAAGTTTCACTGTTTTAATACAAAAAAGTACACCGTAGAAAAAATTGGTTAAAATTTCTGTAACAAAACTTTGTTAAGAAAAGCTATAAAGCCATAGAATTTTATCATTTTGCAATCACAAACCGTATTAGTACTGGCTAGACTTCTAAACACTTATTTCAACTTAAAATTTAAAACAGTAAATGAACAAAACATCCCTAAGCTCTCTCTCCCCCCTCAGCTTTATATCAGCATGTTGATGATACAGAGCTCTTCCAGGACAGAAATGCAAGGAAGAACAACCTTATTTCTTGACATTCTTTTCCTTTAATGTAGCCCGCTTCCTTCTGTCAGACATATCCACAGGAATAGCTTCAAATTTTGAGTTCTAGGTATACAATGTGCATCATACAATGCAGATGCAAATTCCAGGCTCAAAAGGGTATGAAAGCAGAAAGATGCTTTACATTTGCACCTCCAGCATGCAACCACCAGGCACAAGGAGAGGAGCTTTACAGCATAATTCCAGTTCCTGCGCACATACAGGGTAGCACAAAAGCTCCCACTTTAAGAAGTTACAATTTAAAACTATTTCTAAAAAGACTGCAGCTTAGAATTCCCACTTGACAGTAAAGTATCAACATAAAAAAAGCGGACTAGAGCTTTCAAATACAGAGAGAAAAGCAACATAAAGGCCAACACGTAAAACAATGTGAAACAAGTGAACACAGAATAGGGAACATTGTTTTACAATGGGAGGGGAGGGGGAAAGGAAGTATTCTTCAAAAAAGAAAAATCAGACCAGTCAAGGCACTGCAAAAATGCAAGAGCAATTAAGTAAACAAGATGTTACGGTCACATACTGAATCGAGAGGAAAGGAAACTCCCAGAAACAACACATAGTATTGAGGAATTATACTGAGATACGAAGGAAAAACAAAGATCTGGAAACTAACTGCAGCCTTTCCGTCACCTCCTATGCTTACACAGCCAACAACCTGCTTTGGGAAGTGACTGTGCTGTCGGTGGCTCGTGTGTAGCAGTGGAGGAGAAAGAAGACTGATGGAATAGAAATGGAGAAAGAAAAATTGAAGAGATACTGGGGTAGTATGTATATACTCAAGCACACAAATATATGCACACGTACACATGTGTATCCATATATATTAAAAGTTAACTTGGACTAGCTGGCACAGAGCAGGACCAGCAAAAGCAGTGTACTGAAGTTCCATCTTCTTCCTCCTGCTTATTTACTTGTTGCAGTCTTCTATACTACAGAACTGCGTACATCAGATCTGGAGCCTCATTACTTCTAAATACTTCTACGTGGCAATTCAAAATAACTGGGAAAAGAGTTTGCTGGTATTTGTAATTGTTCTGTATGCCTCAGGGAGGCTGTGTGACTAAACCAGAAGAGAATACAGCCTCTGCACACCAAGACGCAGTCTATACCATGCAGTTCTGAGAGTTTCTTCCCTCAAAATACCTTTGCATTGGTATTTACTGCTGGTGACTGCTGCACAATTTGCTAAAATAGTTACACTGATGCAAGGACGCCACAGCACAGAACACAACTTGAGATTTGTGAGAGCTTATTATCTGGTGCTCCGTGTGATGTCAGTGCTCACTTTTCAGACAGCTCCATACAAACATGCAATAAAAATAAATCAGTCCAAATAAGGCTAATGATGTTTCACAAACACAGAAATACTCAGTAGTTACAGTCTCACTCCTATCTCATTTCCATCACCACAGCACAGGAAACATATACTACTAATGAATTCATAAACCTTAATCTCTGCAGGCAGCTGAAATTGTCAGTTCGATAAATAAACCAGCCAGTAATGACGGGAAGTTGAACTATATTATCAAGGAAATTCTTCTGTCAGAGCACCCTGTCAAGCTGTGCTCACGACAGTCTGAACCTGTACACAGTTTGGAGAATTTCTGTAAGGACGGACTTTAAAATAGCACCTGAACCAACCAAGCAGCACGAACGAACAAGACAGTTAAGAGAATTTGTCAAAACACATTACAGCTCAGATGCTTTACCGCTATAACCGAAATTGACTGCATTTTGCCAAATACCCTCAACTCTTTAGACAGCCGATATCACAGAACAGTGAACCGCACGAACCCGAGACAGATCGCGACATCTCTGAAGCGCTGCACAACACCCGCACCTCGCATCCCAACACGCACCGGCTGGGCCAGCGCAGGACAGCACGGCTACCTCCCTCCTCCTCTGCCACCGGTGCGGCACGGGGAGGCCGCCTTCCCCCGCACCCCGGGGGGAACCGGCGGCCGAGCCCGGGATGCCCCACGGGGCGCGCAGGCGGACGCGCGTCGCGATGGGGTTGCCGGGGGTCGCTTTTCCTCCCCGGCGCCGCTGCCCCCAGCCCTTGCCCGGCTCCCCCAGAAGCGCCCCGCAGCCAGCCGGCGCTCGCCGGGCTTTGCTTCCTCCCCGGGTTTCGATGCAACAGCTGGGGGAGACCGGTAACGTCGGGGGGGTGGGGGGAAGGAGGGACCGCAGCCGGCACGGAGCGCGCCCAGCGCCAGCAGCGCCGAGTCCGCAGGCAGCGCCCGCTCTGCGGCCGCGCAGGGGCGCGGAACGCACCGCGGGCTGCGAGGGTGCAACCGCGGGCGACGAAACCGACCTGCGCGGCGGCTGCCAAGCGAGGCCCGGCCAGAAAGACCCCCTCCCGCAGGGAGGAGGAAGAGGAGGCAGGAGGGCTCAGGACTCCCCCCAACCCCGCTGCCAGCCCCGGCAGCGACCTGTTGCCCCGCGCGGGGGTGCTCCCGGGAGCGGGACCGGCCGCCGCCACCCACCTCTTTGATTTTGGCCCTCCTCTGCCGGACGGCGGGGTCGGCGGGCTCCTGCCCCACGGCGCCGACGGGCTGGCGGAAGAGGCGCTGGGGGAGCCCGGGTTCACCCGCCTCCTTCCTGCCGCGGGCGTCCTGCAGAAGTTTCTCCTTGTCCTGGCGGATGTCCCTGCGGATCTCCTCGGGCAGCTTCTGCAGCGTCTCCTTGGCCTCCCGCAGAGCCCGCTCGTGGTCCGCGCGGATCCGCTCCAGGCTGCCCGCCCCGCCCGCGGCCGCCGCCGCTCCCGCCGCCGGGCCGCCCCCGGGTTGCGGCGGGGCGCGGGGCTGCCCGCCGGGCGGCGGCGGCGGCGGCTGCAGGGCGGCCGAGTGGAAAAAGACGCCGCTGAGGAGCTTGGAGGAGTCGGGCAGGAAGAAGATGGCCCCGAAGCAGAGAGTGATGAAGGCGCTGAACACCAGCAGCAGCACGAACTTCTCCGTCAGCCGGAACGCGCCGGGGCCCGCCGCCTTCCTGCCCCCGCCGCCCGCGCCACCGCCCGCGGGGCCGCCCAGCGCCCCCGGCCCCGCCGCGCTACCGAAAAGCGGCAGCAGGCTGGCGGCGGGCATGGCCCCCGCGCCACCTCAACGCAGCGCAGCGCGACCCGCCGCCGCCGCGCAGGGACCACACCGCACCGGACGGCTCGGCTCGGCTCAGCTCAGCTCAGCTCAGCTCCGCCGCCCCCTCCCCGCCTCGGCGGCAGAAAGTTTCCCCGGGCGGACGCGGCAACTTTTCCCTTCCCCGCCGGCAGCGCTCGGCGTCTGCAGGGCGGGCACTGTCAGCTCCAGCCCATGCTGCCGGGCCGCCGCCGCGGGTGCCGCTCCCCGCTCCGCCCGCGCGGAACTGCCGGGCAGCCGGGGGCGGGGCGGGGCGGGACGGGGCCGCCGCCGACCCAATGGCGGGGGGGGCGGGACGCGGGCGGGGCGGGGCGGGCCGGGGGCGGGGCGCGGGTGCCGCCGCTCCGCCGCCCTCCCGCGGCGCCGGACCCCGCGGGTCCCGGGGGTCAGAGCCGGGGAAGGCTTCCCAGGCGCTGCCTGCGCTCCGAGGGGGGCGCGGCGGCGGGTCCGCCCGGCCGGGGCAGCGGGTGCGGTCGCTTCGTCCCCGCGGGCGGCGGCGGCCGCACGTGCCGGCAGGCAGGCACGCGCACCCACGTGCATACTTGTGCACACACACGCATGCCCTCCCCTCTCGCCCCCCCCCCCCCCCGCCACGGATGTGCGTGCACACAGAGGCACACATGCACACACAGCGACACACGTGCAGACGCGCGTGTGCCCCCACCGCGGTGCGCGCGGGAGCTCGCACGCTGACGGGCACACACGCGCACGCGTGTACACACACTCCCACGTGCACACAGCTAGGGGCAACGCGAGGGGAGGCAGCAACACCGCACCTAGCCGGGTGCGCAGGCCAGGCGGTACAGCGGGGCTGCGTATGGCTGCTGTTCTAGGAGGAGCCGTATTCTTTGTAAGAAAACCAGCTTTTTAATTTTATTTTATTTTTCTGCAGGTAAAATACATCTTCGGCAAGGAAGTAGGGGGAATATATCTAGATGAGTGTGAAAAGTCGACTGTTCATCTATGCTAGTGCAACTGAAAAACAACACGTATTGGCACAAGGAAATGTATTTGATAGCTGATCAAATTGCTGCATCGTGCTCTCCAAGCCTCCCATTAGAGGAAAAGTTTCCAAAAAAAAAAAAAAAAGAGATACAGATTTACAGATTTATGATTTTGCTCATGTTTCAGAGCAATGCACTAAAGAGTGGGGATGTGAGAAGCAGGGAAACACAATAAAATGCTGGGTCACTTTAAGTGAAAAAGGGAATCCAGCCAACACCCGGAGAGAGCTTTATCTCCAACTTTTTTGGATCATACTTGGAGCCTACCTAGACTTTCACAGCGGGTTCACTGCCGTAAACTTAAATGTTTCCTCCAAAATGTGAACCGCAGAGTCAGAAAGAAAACAGTGAGGTAGGTTGTTCCCAGAAGTTAGGATGCTGAGGTTGGTTTGTTTGTGCATTTGCATGACTTTATTTTGCAAGGGGAAAAAAAAAACGGTAGAGGGAAGCCTGTGCTTTAAACAAGGGCAGGGAGAAGGCATTGCATAAGCTGTGAAGACGCGATTTTGAAAATGGGCTTGGCATGGGGCTAATTCTGCTCCCAGTGGGATTAAGGGGAGTTTTACCATTGACTTAATAGGAATAAAGTAAGGCTGATGCCCAGTGCTTTGCTAAATCCCATTCTTTAGAAGTTAGAATATGTAATAGATTAATTAAAAACAGGTTTAGAGAAGACAGTTACATAGAAATGTTGGACTGAGTCCTGCAAAGCTCCCATAAGTATACGAGCAAATGCTTCTGTAAAATCCCAAGATTATACGTGAAACTGAAGGACCAGGTGCCCAATTTTGCATCCAGTGAAATCAGTAATTTCCTTTAGTTTTTACTCTGGTTTTCTTTTAAATCCTCTTTTTTTTTTTTTTTTCCTGAGTTGCATTTCCCCACATTTAGATGTGAAACTATTCCTTAAACTAAACAATAAGCATTCTGATTTTGACACACATTTCCCAGAAATGTGTAACATAGCCTGATAGCTGTGCCAAGAGAAAACTGGTTAGGATTGAAGAATTCAGCCTGCTTGGAAAAGGAGATAAGAATCTATGCCTTTTTTTTTTTTTTTTTAAAGCAACATTTACTGTAGCGAATATGGAGTTTAGCTATTGAAAGACAGTTGACTAATGAAAAAGCTTCCTAAATGGTGAAATGCCACTCTCAGCTTCAGCAAGCATATTCTGTTTCAATCGCTGTGTATGTGGGTGTATAATATTTTTCACAGATTGCCCTCAAAACTCATCACTACTTATGTGATAATATTTGGGGGCAGAATTTAGTGCTGGAAGAATTGCCTTTCTTCAGTATTCTGAAGTAATTCCTTAGGTTGCCATATTTCTATAGAACTTAATGAAGAAAGCGTTGGAAATACCATCACACGGCGTTCTGCTTCTGTGTCTCGTCTTCCTGAACTGAAGCTCTCTGAACTCACCAGCCTCTTGCCTTCTTTTGGTGTCCATCCTAAGTGCCAGAGGTTAAATGTAAATCCACGCCAGGGGTTTCACTGCCACCCTCATCACTATCTTTGGGACATCCTGCTCCTTTCCTGAGCGTGTGGGAAGCAACAACCAGTATTTTCTATGCAAAGATAGAAGTTGTTAAATTCTCTAGCCTCTGGGATGAGATGATCATTTCAAAGACAACAATAATCTAGACCCTAAAATCGGACTCCGAGTAGAACCCTAAATTTTGTATGCAAAGCATTCCTACTGTTAGCACCTAATGTTACAGTTACCAGCAAAATCACGTGGGAACTATTCAGTGGGACTATTGATGTATGTAAAGTTACCGGCGTACAGAGCTGTTCACAAGATGAGGGCAATGGAGATTGAAAGAAAAAAAAACCTGCCTCAACCCAACGTCGCTACACAAGTCCCTTGTTTTCTTGTCAATAATTTACTTCAGGCACAATACAGAACTGTACAAGATATTCCAAAGAACATGAAAATAGAGGCAGTATCCCAGAAAAAAGTACCTCAAATGCAAGTAGTAGAACCAAGGGTTGCACATGCTCGGTTTCAACTGGCTGGGTCCAACAGGCAATGCAGCTGTAAAGTTAAACCACATTGACAGGTGCTTACATAGTATCAAAAAATCCAAATAAAGCATGAACAAAAAAAGCCTGGTGTTTGCAAGAATCTACTGGCAGCAGTGGAAAGCTCACCCACCTGCACCGGGGCTTGCACTGGAAGAGCCTCTTTTGATCCAGCTTTGTCAGCATATCCACCTAGTGGAAACATTGAGCTGGCTGACACTTTGCGTTGGGGTTTTTTTGTTTGTGTTTGTTGGTTTTGGTTGGGTTGGGTTCCCCCCCCCCCCCAATTGAGCTGCATTACCTCCTGGATGGCATCAGCTAAATGGAAAAAAAAAAAAAAACACCAAACAACCCAAGGCAGTTGTTTTGCTATACTGGGTAAGGCTGGGTCCGACCCAGTTTGGTTATGCCAACAAAACACTGGACTGCATCTGTCCTGCGGAGGGAGATGCCTCTTCTGTGGGTTCAGCTGCAGGATCAGGAATCATTTTCCAACAATCATGCACAGGTCAGACATTTATAGAAAGGTGATACGAGAGGTGGTGAGAGGGAGATTTGCATAATCAAGGGACAAGACACTTTTCTATAATAAGTGTTCTGAATGGGCAAATTTGCTGCATATTGACTGAAAGGCCTGGAAAAAATAACTCTACTGTTTCTTTCTGGTTTTTTTTGGTTGGTTGGTTGGGTTTTTTGTTCAGCTACACATAATTTGTTATGGTTCTAGCCTTAGATCTTGCGTAGTGATAAGGAATCAGCCTGCATGGTCTAAAAGATACATGTAACAGATCAGAAGGGTATTGGAAATTGGCCCATGTTTAGGCACATTCAGCCAAGGCAGAGATACTGATGGATGCATCTTTTTGGATAGCGAGTTTGTAACAGTACCACTCCCTTACAAGGGGTTCCCAGTGTTATGTTCTGGTTAAGACTACTGTAAAAAATTACTTGAGAGCTTCCTTCTGAAATACTTTTGCCCAGCTCTTCAGAGATACTTTTACCAGGCTTGCCTTTGGGAATGTTATTCACAAACCCAAGTTAGACATTCAGCTTTCATAGAGTAAATAAGTAGCGTGACATGGACTGTGAGTTCCCAGGGCTCACAAGCTGGATTCATAACACCCAGCGTGCTGTTTGGAAGGAGGCTTTGGCCATTTGAGGGCCAGATGTGCATGCAATGCTCTCTGTCTCTCCGATTTTGGCGCTGGGCTGCAGTTCTGAGTTCAGTATGTGAGGAAAGTGTGATTCACAGCCGCAAAACTTTGCTTGATCTTCAGTGCTTTGAGAATAAGGGACTGCCTCATGCTTTTCTTTAAGACCTCAGACGGGAGAAGTGTTGACCACTTATTTAGGAGTCCTGTGGTTAGAGCACTTGCTCAGGAAGTTGGAGATCTGTGTTCAACACGTTTTGTAGTCTCAGGGGACTCAAATTGTCCTCTTTTGCCTTGCAGTAATGTCCTGGAGAACGTGTACATTCCCCACCTTTCTTTTTGAAGCAGTGCTACGACTCAGAGAGGAGTGCAGGACTCTGAGAGCAAAGAGGAGAAAAGTTTTCCATAAGGACTGTTGCTCAATAGTCCCGAAGTGAGAACACTCCACTCCCAGAGAAGCCTACAGCCTAACAGCTAGGGCAGTAATCTGAGAGATGGGAGACACCAGTTTATTCCCTTCCCAGTGAGACAGGTATTGAAGACTGGTCTCCTATTTGAGAAAGAAAAACAGAAGAAAGAAAATTAAAATGTATGACAGACTTTCTCAGACATTTCCTCTAGTTAAACACATGAGATGAATGTGGCTAATATCCAAACATTATAAATACTGTAGAAATGTACCAGTAATATGAAGCTGTAAGCTCGCAGAACTTCTTACTCTACTCCAACTCTTTTTTGGCATGGCCCATCAATGCTATGAAAGGTCTGTTTTCTACCAGTATCTTTCGAATTATCCTTTCTAACTCCTTCCAACCCCACCTGAGGGAGAGGATCATTCGTTTCTCAAAGTGAGCACTCCATAGTGTGTGCAGCTTTCATTGCTTATTGGGAGTGTTGGCTGAAAGTGTCCAGCTAAGCATCCAGCTAAGGGCAGAAAAGCTCTGCCCTTTCTCTCTTCCCCAAGATTTCAGAAAGCACAGAAGATGAACTGCAAGAAATGCTGGCTGAAGAAAATATTTGACTCTCGTTCTATAAAAACTTGAAAGATTAAAAGCATTTTCTTCAACATCACAGGATGCCTGAGTCTAGAATTTGAACTCTGACCACTTGCAGGATCATGTTCAGTACTAGCATGAAGCTCTCATACTCAACCCCAGATGGTATCTTTGAGAATATCTCACTTAAGTTACTCCTTGCTTTTCATCTTTTTTTTATTGCTTCTGTTATAGACTCTTTGCAGTCCCTCAGAGCAAGCAAACAAGGGCATGGTGTTATGTATGCAAGGGAGAGGCAGAAAAATAAAGGAAACCAGAGAGCTACAAACTTTTGTCCCTCTTTCCAGACCAGTTTATCAATGCTCACATCCTTGAAGCGAATTTTAGCTACTGAGCTAAGAAATGGAAGTTAGCGTTTATGGTATTTCACCATTTAAGATTCAGATAGGCATCTCATACAACTATTCTCATAGCAATTAAGGATGAAATTGTTTTGAGAGGTCCCATGAAATTCCATCTGGACCTTAGATCTTTAAGAGATTATTAAGAGTCATGACAGGCCCCTCTGTTCTTTTCCCTTGTACCTCAACGTTGAAGAGACTGCTGTTATACAGAGGTTGATATGTTCTCTTACTTCCAGTCTCCCATTTCGGTACCCAGAATCCCCAGCAAAGGTAACAGGCGTCCAGATATGGCATATATTTAAGCGATAAAGCTCAGTGGATTGTGAATGACTGAAAACAATTTACTACTGCGCTTTCCTTTAGTCTTAATTATCTCCAACAGCACTAAAATATCTTACGCCAGCACTATGACTGCAGCAACTGTTTTCTCCCAGCAGCGCTTTCTTGGTTGTCACCAAGTTTGTGTATCACACCTACAGGTATGAACTTAGAGTTTATTCTGACAAGATTAAATCAAGATGAGGAGGAGAAAAAAATTGTGAGAGGATCCTTGGAAAACAGACCTACTTTCTTTTCCAAGGTGGCATCATTTTCCTGAACCAGAGGGGAGAAGTGTCGGCAGAGAACAAGACATGGCCATTGGAGCTGGGGTTTGCAGCCATTCAACAGCTGTATTTAGCAGCCAGATGATGGGAATAACTGGACATCTTGGTTGCAAACCAAAGCTGGGTCTTTTAGTATATAGCCCCAATAACTAACCCAATAACTGTAGTAAGGAAAAAAGTGTACTGTAATAGATGATTGAAAGTATCAACAAGAGATCTTAAAACCAAAGGACAGTGTGAACTATTCATTTATTTCTTTAAATTAGGAGTGCTTGAGTTGTACAAGATTTTAATTCCATATTTAATGGCTCCTTGGCTATTTCATTAAAAAAACAAAGCTGAAAATGTTCCTGAGCTTTTATCACCCCAACCATGTGTGATGCCACGTGGATTACGTAAGTTACCCTCATGTAATAGTCGAAGTGGTGTCCTTGTGCCTCTCTTCCCAATGTTTTTTTTCCCTAACTAGATGAGTTAATTCTGCTCAAAAGCACATTTTAATAGAACAAGTACAGACGTGGCTTACTGACTGTACCCTGATTGACTGAGGCATTATTCCAACTTAGCTTTATTTTCAAATCTATTTTAAAGCCACTTTCTGTATGTCTTACATAGCTTTGGAGTTATAAGCAGCAGAGGTTATGTATTTAGTTATTTTTTTAGTTAATCTTTCCTATTGAAAATATTCCACTGTTTACTGGCTCTGTCATCTGGAAAAAAAGTGATGCACCTTTTTCCAGTGGTTCTAATTAGGACCACTACACATTTCCTCTTCACAGACTTTTGTTCAAAATTGTTATGGCCTTGATGGATTCTCTTACCCTGAGCCACAGAAGCCTTTTGGTGATGGAGAGTTAATCTTTTTAATTTTTCTGTCTGTGCCACGTGTGTTCTGACTCACCTTGACACGTAGTGAAAATGCATCAGATGTGTCCAGCCACCACCTGACAAGCTGTGTGAATTTTTTTTTCAGTAAAATCACTCCCAGAGTAGTGGCTCTCAGCTGCATACTGCCAGCTGGTGTGTGTGCGCGCAGCACACACGTGTCTGCTCAGATCTTACACAGTTGTGAATTATTTGTCTTCTCTAAATGAAATCCAAGAGTTTCAGCCTCAGTTCAAATCTGATCTTTTATCCTACTGAAGCTCCCTTGTTTGATTTAGTGCTTGGGCTAAATGATGCAGAAAAAATCGGAGCTAATCTGACCTTTGCTCTTGCTGTTTGGCTTCTTATTGAAAACCTAGATAAGAAAAATGGCTTTGCCATTTTTCGTCTGTGTGATAGCGAGCCTTAGTTTCCTCAGCTGTAAAATAAGAGCTAACCTATTTCATAGTGAGACCTAATGTATGGACTTTGCTTTGATATCCTTAAATGAAATGTTGTTTTGGGGTGCAAAGTTTTGCTTTGTTTTCCTTAGAAATTAAATTCTTCGTACTTTTCAATGCTCAATTACTAATCCAAGGACTTGTAGTACACTACTGACAATCCATCCTAGACCAGTTCTGGTTCGTTTCACTTTTTTGGCTCTCTTCCTGAAACACAGGTCTCCTTTCTCCTCCACATATGTCCAATTGTCCCTGATCCTTCTACTTTATTGACAGCTGTATTGCTTCAATGTCGTCTGATGCTCTGGTCCATTGCTGCAACCCTGAGCTTGCAGTGTGTAATGGTTTTCTGAATTCAAGGCATCTCTGAGTGCTTTATGTCCCCCAAAAGCACCAGGCAGTATGAGATCCCAGACTCCAGAATGACAAGAGTGAATTGGCAGCAAACAGCTTTTGGACAGGCAGATTTCTATTTAAAATGAGACTCAGGAAAACAGCCAAGGCTGAAAAGGGAACAAAATTATTGAGTCAGAAGCAAGTGTTTCATACGGAAACCCTTCTGACTCAAAGAAGATGCTGAAGACTGAGGAATGTATTTTTCACTTTTGGACTGGTATCTGTGGCATGAAGGTCTTCATGCATGTAGAGTATTGTCTTAAGAAAAGGGTAAATATTTATATGTAAATAAAATTGACAAAGTGGGGTACAAGTGGGAGAAGGTCCTCTAAGCTTTTTATAGTTTCATGCTTCTTTGTCTGCTTCTCTAGTTCTCTTTTATACAGTCTGTTCCTTTAACGTCCCTGCCAGCAGGGTGGGAACCTGCCTTTGCCTTGAATGAACCTACAGGGCAGCTGCAAACGTGGAAAGTGAGTAGTTAGCTTTTGTAACAGCAGTTAAACATCAATATATTTAGATATTATGTCTACTGTAAGAGGTAATATCTGGTATTTTCTCAAGTTAACCAGTAACTGGCTACATTTGAAAAATATTCATGGTCTGTTCCTTATTTTTGGCTCATCATTGGCATCAGCTATTTTGCTCAAATGAAAACAATTTGGTGTGTCTTTCCCCTTGTGTATTTGAATCAACAGATGAGAGACGGCAAAAATAAGTTAATTGTTAACGTATGTACACGAACAAAGAGGACAAATTCCAAACAGAGCAGAATAAGGCATCCGGGTAAGGTTGTCATGCTCCTAGAATCACCCATTAAATATAGGTTTACCTTGTTCCACCTTTTTTCCCCCAAAGGTTAGCGCAGAGGCACTTTCTTTTCATGGGCATACAGCTTATTGTTTGATCTATTTTAGGGAGACATTGATTTGCAAACTGCTCTGGAACAGATCTTTAAAATTAGGATTTTTTTTTTTTTCTTTTTCAGTAAGGAATGTTTCCTGATAGACAACAAGGTTCACCACATAGCATTTAAGCAGCTGCAAGTAATTTATTCTTCTCTCTAGTTGGAATGGAAGAAAGAAGAAATCCATCCTACCAAGCAGGCAGGGGAAAGTCGTGTTTCTCTAACGGTTTGGGCTGGCATAACCTATCCCATGCCTTTTGCGAGAGCTGGAACATACTGCTTTTGGAAAAAAAGATGGAGTTGTCTTTAAAGATCTTTATCAGAAATGGTTTGGTGTCATGCTGTCTTTTACTGCAACCTTGCCATCTCTCTTCAGAGAAAGATTTTCTGTCTTGTGTTGCCTCACACATACTCCTCTGTTGCAGTTCATAGTGACAAGTTGATAGTGCAGAAATCAGGTGACTGGAAAAATTAATAGTCCAGTGCTTGCCTCGGAATGTTAGTGGAAAACCGTTTATACAACAGTACTAAAACCTAACACCCTATTTGCCAAAGTTGTATCAGAATGTTTGAAAAAAATGCAGAGAGCTTTGAATATAGTGGAAAGAAACTTGAGAATTTACTTTCTGACCAATGCTGTGCTGCACTGTTTGGTTTCTCAAAAGGGTTCTTGCACTGGGGAAGGCTCGTGCTTGCACGAGGACGACTTGTCCTCACACCAGTCCTGTCCTATTAACAGTACTACTGGGGCTGTAGAGAGGCCTCCACAAGGTATCTCAGGGACCACACCTTTACCGCCAAGGTCTTTTTGTACCTTTGGCTGGTCACTCCATCACTGATGTGTTTGTGCCACTTGCAGCCATCCTGTGGTCTCGTAGAACGGCAATAGCTTCATTTCAGCCATTACCCATCAGCATCTCATAGCAAAAATGGGACATTAGGAACACGGACTGGTGCCAGACTTTAGGCTACAGACTTTCCTACAGTGTACCCCTATATCCAGTTGTCCTGAAGGACCAACCGACTGGCAGTCTCCCATCCTTTTGCAGCCTGCATCCCCTGCCAGCCTGCAGCCGGCCTCATTGGCCTATCCGGCATGGGTCATTGGTCCAATAGTTCTCTTCCACGAGGGGAAACCAGAGGCCTGACCTGTCAAGACTGACAACACAGTCATCATCAAATGGATGATTTGTCCACGGAATATGGATATCTTTATAGCTGTCTCTTGCACTAGCCAGAGGCAAGAAGGACACCTTAAAACAGCTATCCCTCACCTCCTCTACACACCAGCATTTCTTAGCCTTACTGACCTGCGATCATCCAGATGTTCACCAGGATGGTGCACAGTGACCAGGGAAAATGCAGACATGGGATAAGCCTTTCAAAATTATGGGTGAGGTCTTTCTTAGAGCCAGTTATGTTACCGTTAGTGCTGTTAGATACTGCATAATTCTATCCTATTTTAGTAAATTGGATTACTTACTGCGATGTGGAAATAATCTGTGTAATGGAGTGTCAACCATGTGCTCTGAAGCCTTGACCATTTTATGCAGTTCTGCATAGGAGCAGTGCTGTTCCCTGCAGCTGAAGCTGTTTATAAGCATGTCTTGGAGGGTAAGCCACCAGGGCAACAGGGTTGCTACCACGCTCGTCTGTGAAGTGGCTCGTGAATGGTTAATACAGTGAACTAAATACTAAGATGAATGCCTAAATACATAAGTGGAGATAATATTAAGAACTAGGAAATCTGAAGGGGTTGCTTTAGTTTAATGCATTACTCTAAAATGGGTTACTCTACTGTCCTTCCCAAAACAGGATGGGTGGATATCGAAAGTGGATCCATAAATAGAAGTTGCTGAGTTGCGTCCTGTGTCAGGCCTGTCCAGTGCTCCTTATCCTTTGTTTTCCTTCAATTCTTAGCTGTGGAGATTTAATCTGAGCTGCCCGTCATTGAGATGGAGAACTAGATGAGGTACCAAAGAGAGTCTAAGCATTTGGGAATATGGGAAGTAACCAGTTTAAAATTAAAAAAATACTAGCCAGATATTTTTATAATAGTAATAATATATGAATAATCTTAAAAAAATACAAAAATAAATTTCACTTGAAGGACTATTACTAAGCCAGTCGTACGATATTTCCAATGTTTACCACTCCATTGCCAGTGTTTTTCCCTTTACTGTAGGTTAGATTGATACTAGTGAAAGACTTGTGAGGTGGCAACTGGCCAATACTAAAATTTCTTTCTCATACTATCTGTACAAACCTGAGAGAGACAATATGTCCTGCCTAAATGTTTCCCATAGGAACAAAACAAAAGTAGTAGGAAAGAACATACTTCCCTGAACTATTTGCTCAGCAAGGTATCATGAAAGAGACTTGAATGAGTTTTAGTTCAGTTTAGGCTTTTTCTTTGTAGTATTCACTAAGCAAATCTTGCATGACTGTGAGTAAATTACACCGGACTGCTTTGTCTCCAGGTAGGGTACTGGACCCTCATAAGGTGTCCTTTTTACTCACTTTTTTTTTCTCCTCCCACATGTCCACCAATAAAGCAATAAGCCACAAAAATTTATTTTCATTTGGTTTTGTTTGCTTTTAATGAAAAAAAAGGAATAAAAGATTTAAGAAATAGTTTAACTTAATAAAGTAAGTTATCTTATACTATATCAAAATCTATTAGTTATAACTTGTCACTAAAAACTCTGCTGTTGACATTCTTCAAAGGCATAAAACTGCAATAATTGGAAAAGCAAATATGCTTGTTGTTTTTGGGGGTTTTTTGTTTTTGGTTTTTTTTTAAGTACAGAACTCATATGTTTACAAACATAAATCTAATCCTGCAATCAATTATACTCAGGTTGATTGTAGTCATCAGAAGGGATCATGAGGTCAGGCTGTAGTGCTCTGTAGACTGATAAAATGTGTCTCACTTTCACTTAATCTCAGCTACTGAGTCAGAGGAGTTTGGCTCCTTTTGGGCCTTGGTTAAGATGAATTTTCAGGATATGGTGCAATACAGGACTGAAATAATGTTGATAAGTGAAGAAAGACATCAAGAAGAGGAAAATTTATGCTTGACCCTTTTTTCAGTGGTTCTTAATCAAGTCCTGATCTGTGATCCCACTGAATCTCCAGCTTCTCCCTTGTGCCCAGGTATGGGTAGTCAAGAACACTGCTCCCTCCTCTCTTTTACCTCACCCTAATTATTGTCCGTGTTAGACTAAAATACACTAAAAGGCTACTGAGAAACTTCAGTCAATGTGGGATGCAATCAAATCTAGGTATCAGAAAGTATTCTACTGTACTCCATGATCTAAAATAGCTTCTAGCTATTTTTGGATGAAATGTAAAATATTGGTATAGACCCCCTGATTCCATAAATGGTCTGGGTCTTGGTATCTTAGAAAAATCTCTCTCCAAAGGCGATATTACTAGTTTTTAATATTAAAATCAGTTGATGTTTCTTTTCTTCTATTGGTTGTTGTTCTTCTTGCCTATGATTTAGGAGGTCAAGACACTAAATAGTCCAGTAAATATATGTTAAAAATATTCTGTCAACATAATTTGTTATTAATAAACGTTAAAAAAACCCCCAAAACCCCTGACCAAAAAACCAACCCAAAGCCTACAAAGCAAGATAAATTGTAGGTAGTCAAGCTTTCCCTTTCCTTTTCTGGCTGCTTGTAAACAAAGCCAAAGTAATGGGGAAGGATACACTCCGGCAGACAAGGGGAGTATTGTGCAAGGCTACCTTTAGTCCGGTAAGGGCCATTTCCTTGGCCGCCTCTGTAGTCAGTGGAGAAAGAAAAGCCCTTTCAGATGTGATAAAGTACAGCTGCTTTGGGCTTTTGTTCTAAATCTCTTCTGGAAGAGATGATTTCTCTCCATCAGCAACAGAGAAAACTCCAGGAGCTCCCGGAGTAATGCCTGTGATAATCGCCCGGAAGCAGCAGACGAGCACCAGTGATTTCTTCAAGAGGTGTAGGAAAGCTCTGGAGATTTTGTTTTCTGAATAAGATGGGGAACCAGGCAAGTGAATGAGGTGGTATAGAATATCAAGAGAAAGACCACTCTTGCCTGACAACAGTATGTGCTAGCAGCTCTGTATCCTTGTTCATAAAGCATGAACTATTAGTGAAAACAGGCTTTCCTCTCTTGCAGTCCTCTCACATGCACTGAGTAAAACTTAAGGTCTTGTATGCAGTTTCCAGTCACTGCTTTAATGAAAAGTAACTGAATTGCACTCTGACAGGTTCCTGTCACAGAGCTGGTTCAAAAGCTTTGGTGAGATGCACTGAGCTGCAGTTCATTATCAGTGTTCTTGACTGTAATGCTGATAGCTGATCTTTTTCTTCCCCCCAAGGGTATACATCTATCCCTTATTCGGGATGAATCCTATAGTCCTGACCATCCTCCGCCCTTTACCTTTGCAAGGCTTTTTACCCTCTGAAGAGGTAACAGAGTATCCGTACTCCGGTCCATACTCTGCTCTGGCAGTGCCCACGCGCTCCGAAATATCCATGTGAGGTACTGAAAGGCCATGCAGTTAAGCTCTTTTAAAACTGGTGTAGGAAAGAATAGTCAGCCCCTCAATACATCAGATGTTTTCCTTTCCCCTCGAGTCACTGCTTGTTATATTGCCCTCACAAAATAATTTCTCTCTTATAAAATCCATCTCCATGTAAACCCTCTCCTGTGCAGTGACTTGGGCAAACAGAAGCATTGGACGTGGGGAAGCTCCTTCCTTATGGATCACCGCAAAGAACTGAAGTAATGTAATGGCATCAAAGACAAAAACTTCCCAGCTTACTCAAATATAATATTGCTGTAGTTTTCCCATTAGTGTGGGGGAAAATACCGATGTGTGGTGGCTGGCATTAACGTGAGTGTCTTTTCTTTCAAGTTACTGGACTGGCAATCGAAGGACTCCCTCTGTCCTTGGGCTTTCTTTAAGGCTACCTTTAAACACAGGCTTTTTGCTTGTTCAGGAAGCTGTCATTAAACAGCAATAACCTTTTATTACTGAATTTAGCTGGATTTGAATGGGTGACCTAGAGATTAAAATTTCAGACTCTGTTACTAATTAACGGAGTCATTTGAATCCCAGAAGGATTTATTATTTAGTACCCAGACTCAGATACTTTCTTCTTTCATTTCACAAATGTGATTTTCACATGTCTTTTGTGATTTGAAAACTACCATTTATTGCAGAGCAAACTTAGTATACTTATTCATCACTTTGCAGTGATGGGCACTAGTCTTCTTGGTCCCGATTCCTGGAAACCTTCAGTCACATTCTTCTTTTTAAACCCAGAGTTAAGTATATCCCTAAAGCCTGTGCTGAGGCAGGAATTTATCAGGCTAAGCTCTGCCTCCCAAGGCTTTCCTTGGGCAAGTGCTGTAATGCTGGTTTTGCATTAGGTGTAAAAAGGTAGAATAGATATTAGTAAAATACGTCTTTGCTTATTCGCAATGATAACAGCTTTATATGAAATACAAAGGATAGTGTTACAGTGGAAGAAACTGTTTTTCCTACACATGAGATGATACTCAAACCACGGGAAACTGCTAGCTGTGAGAAAATCTGATGCTGTTTTACTGGAAACTGGTGAACAACTAAAGAGGTTTGGGCTGAAAATTGAATTTAAGAGTAAATAACCCCACCTATATTATGATAAGGAAGCTCAGGCATCCAAATGTCCGTGGCCTAAGTAATTAGAAAATATTATTTGGAGGTTAAAAGTAGATGACTAGAACTACACAATTCCTTCTTCACTATATCAACAGTGACTGAAAGAACCAGACAGCTAAATCTCTGAGGAATGAATTGTAATCCCATGTAAACATTTCATTGATAAAGTTCAGCACAATTGCACTCTTTAACAAATTCTTTATTTTATAGTGTGATTTTTTAATATCATAATGCATGCAATGTTTGTGAAGCAATGTATTTAAAAACACTATTTAAAAAGAAGACTTTTAAACCTCAGAAATTCTTTAGGAATAAACGTCAGGCCTTGTGTGAAGTTTCTAGGTAGTATATTAATGGAAACTAACTTAATTTCATCCTGGCAGGTTCTAACCAGAAGACAGCTTTGCAGAGCTGATTCTACAGCTGAGGTGATGCACCAGCAGCAAAACTTAAGGGCAGGTTCAGTGTCAGTTTTTAAACTTTTAACTAATCAACCAATCTGTTTTTCTCTTGCATTATAAGTTTGTGGGAAGAAAATAGACTTTTTTAGAAAGGCTGTTGATGGGTGTTTTACTTTAAGACTCCAACAGCTCAGTCTTCTGTTTGTTTTATTTTTCTGTTCGTTACATTGCCATTCTGAATGAATTATAAGGAAGCTTCTTGTTATGAAAGTATTCTAGTAAGACTTAGGTCACAACTTTCAGCTAAGGAAGGTAATTTAAGTTAGATCTTTTACAGTTTACATATCTGCAATTACAGGGAACAGATTTTTCACTGTCAAGCTTAATGTAGCCTGAACAATATCACAGTCTCACAGAGGTTAAAAAAAACCTTTGCCTAATAAATTATTGTTCCTTGCTATCCTAAATAACTGTGAAACATGTGGAAAGAGCATGCCCATGTACTACGCAGGAACTCTTCCCAGCTGGCTGATTCAGGTGTGAGCTGCAGGGACACAATGCTCATGCCCACACTTCACCCCTGTTTTCTGTGGTTTAGTTTCCAAGGAAATCACAGCTCTAACATATTTGCATTATTAGGGAAACAGGACTATGAAGCACAGAGCAAAGACCTCTGCCATGCTGTACAGGTAAAGCCAGGATGGATCATTGTATCATTAAGGTACATCGTTTACATATCCAAATAAAGATCTGGGAGAAAATAAGCTGACACAAAGAGAAGCAGAAGATTTGAACACCTTTTATAGCAGTGGGGCATATATGGTCCAAGTCAATAGGATTTGGTGTTGAAGTGCATGGGAAAGAGCAAGGTCTAAGTTTGGGGTATTTTTTGTTCAACTCTACCATGTTCTTGTGTTTCTGCTGTGCAGGAAGAAGTATGCAGAGGCAACTGCATCTTTGATGCAACACCAGCCAAGAAGCGACACCACTACCAGAGCTATTATCTGTATCTTTAACTACTATCTATCTGCATATAGAGATACATAGTTTAAATACAACCTTGCAGTAAACAGAAGTCCTGTCTGAGCCAAGTCATTATTTTTTCTGAATTTCAGAGTGGACTCCTGAGAGTTGTTCAGCTGTTCTGTGACAATGTAATTAAAAGCAGAGCATTGTTTAGGGCAAATGAGACTGTCTTAATGAATAACTTATATTCTACAAGAGCTGACTTTGTGTCAGCATATATAGAATAGCTAGAAAATAAAGTGATGGATGCCTCATTTGCACAGTTTAAAATCACTGGGCATTCATTTTTTTTTTCACATGGGTTCCTTAACCAGAAAGAAGATGTTTGGCCAGATGGCTTAAAAAGAGATATTTCAAACAAGCAGAGCACAAGGGAAACAAGATGGCACCAGAAGTGAAATGAGAAGGCACTTGCTGATGCAGAAGCTGTAGAGTGGAATTGTTTTCTGCCTTTGACACAGGTGAAATAGAGGTCTGTGTGGATATATTTCCAAAAAAGGAATAAGCAAAAGTGTTTCTCTAAATGTCTCATGAGAGTTCATCTTTTTTAGTTAATGTTTTTTTATCTGAGACCACAATTCCAGTCCCAACTACAGATTTTTTTCACCTATGTTTCATGGATTTTGTTTACTGTGTTGCCATTGTACAAAACCCCCCAGTATTAGCACAACTCCCCTCAAGTCAGAAAATACCGATTTATGAAAAACCCACATTTCTTGTCTTCCTAACTTGTTTTGAATGCATTTTTTATTTTTATGAAAGTAAAATCTGCTTCTAAATTAATTTTTCAACCTTTCCAATCTGCCATAAATTTAAAGGTAAAAATTCTAGAGAACAATGGAAGATGGCAGAATGACTTCATAACTTTTTTGGAAAGAGACAGAAATTGGAATATATAGCATTTAATAACAAACTTGAGTGAGATTATAGAATGCCCTCTAGATTTTCAATCTGCTTTTTAACCCAAACTTTGGAGAGATTTTCATTCAGAGCAGCTTTCCTTTATATTAGGTTGCTTCCAGTGCATGAAGGGACACGATCTGGAGGGCCTTGTAGGTGCCACGCTCATATCCAGTATGGGCATGTTCCATAAAGAGCGTAGTCATGTTCCTCTCTCCTGAGTCTCAAGGTTTTGATATAAGAAGGCCTTAATAATTGAGACTAATGAGCAATTATGTTTTATTTTTGCAGGTTGAAGGGACACTATGCCTTTTTGCTCTAAAAGAACCCATGTGCTTTTAGCTATATGATATAACTCTGCTTTCCAATAAATGCTTTATTTCCAGCAGCACCAGTGGAAAGAACAGAATCCCCTTTCCTGAATGAGGTAGATCAAATGATTTTTCTCTTGTAGCCACAGATCAGAAAATAAGGCAGAAAGCCACATCTTTATTCCTGTCTGCCCACAGGTCAGCAACAGCATGTCGGTGAACGCGTTTGTCAGTGCCCTATGGCATAGCTACTCCGTTGTATCGACACCTTGTCCCGTATATGATTGTGGGATAAACGGTATGGGGCACCCCGTGGTTCACCCTACGGCATGTTGGTCTGTGTGCTTGCAGGCAGCGGGAGGAAACGGGAAGGTGCGGCAGGAGCAGGTCCCCTTCGCCCAAGTGACCAGAGGCAGGCAAAGTGGTACATCTTTTGCTCCTGCAGCCTCCTCCTCATCAAAAGGCTGGTGCAGAAGTTGGCTACGGACCTCTTGATTTCCATCACCAGGATGGCATTCCCCTCCTTCTCTCACCCTGGCAGTGAAGCAGAACCAGGGCCATGAAGAGAAACTCTCTTCTGTCTATGTAAAGGGAATTTTTTCTGCATCTTTAGCAAGTAGCTGGGTTAGTGACAGGGTAAAAATGACAAATTACAGGGACAGTACAGGGAGACTAGTCTTAACAAGAAATTGCAGAGATCACGTATAATTTTACTGAACAAAACACATGCTATTTTATCACTTTCCAGTAATGGATCAAACTAATCTCAGCTTCTTTTTGGGAGAGGGAGACTTAGATGAAATGGTATTTGGGTGGAGGTCCATTTAATAACATTTTATGGCATATTGTTTTTTATAACAAGCATAAAGCTTGTTATTTTTGCTTCTCTACCATAAGAAAAATGACATTCTGTTTGAACGCTGTAAGACTACAGTTGTGGCACAGCATTTTTACCTCTGTTCATCTGCATCTTCAAAGCAGGGGTGAGGTAAGTGAAGCAGACAACTAGAAGTGAACTGACAACGTACCGTTTGAGCACTCAGAAAGTCACAGCTGAAATTAGAGGGTAAAATGTCACCCAAATCTTTCATAATAATACCTTGCCCTGCTGATACATTTAGGTCTCTCTTCATTCTCCCGTGCAGATCATATTCACCCTGCTGTGCTCTGAGTCAGACCACAGAGAAGAGGTGATGATTCAGGGCTATGGGTCCCTCTGAGATGAGTGTCATCCCTTTCTGGACTGAAAAGGGGATGGAGCATGTCTGCTCACCCCTGGGATCTGCACATGTGCTCCTCACCCCAATGACGAGTTCATGCATGTGTGCCCAGGGCATTGCTCAGCAGTGGAGTCAATTTATGGATGTCAGGGCAGCTTTGGGTCCCCATTTTTTGCCATTGGCCTCCCATGGCCTCAGCGGGCATGCTTGGTGTTTTCTGGTCTGTCCGGTCCTGTGATCAGGCAGTAGTTAGCGAGGTGCGCTGCTGTACTCCAAGGATGTAATTGGTGCTTTTTGCATACCTCTTCCCAAATCTGTAGTGAGAACTGGGTCTGAGCCTTGGGCGAGGTGGCCACAGGATGGCCTGCTGGGAGCTGCGGCACGGCATTGAGCACCACGTAGGGGTGAAGCCGGGAGCCCTCCAAGCAAAGCGGGATGGGATGGAGGAGGCTGACCAGGGATGTGTGCAGGCAGATGATTTGCAGCTGGTGGTGAGAGCAGTAGTGGAAGTGTGACAACAGGGAGGCAGGAGCGCAGAGGTGACAAGGGCGAGGGCCAGTAGTGCTTGCAAGCGTTCGCTTGTTGTAACAGGCCTTGCACCACGGTCACCTGGGCTGTGCAGTGCTCAGTGTAAGCTGGCTCAGGTCTGCCCTGTACTGCTCCATGTTATGGCTGGATCACCATGTGATGAGGATGTTGATGTGAGAGAGCAGTGTGTGATGTGGGAAAACCTGCCGCTGAAGAGAGGTGAGTATGCAGAGAGGAGAAAGCCAAAATATCTGTGTTCCCATTGATCTCTGAAGTTGTCCCCAGACACTTTCAGGTTAAAGAACTGACAATTACTTGGCAGATAACCTATGGAGGCACCGAACTTGACAGAATTAGGAATTGCGTGTTCCAAGGATGACACGTCCTTGACCAGGTTTTAGGAAGCGTTACATACACAAGTGCCATCCCTGAGCATCATTCATGCATGCCTGCTTGTTCGACTGTCAGAGCACTAAGACAAATATGTTGTTGTGGTCAATGCAAGAGAACACCGACACTCAATTTCCAGCTGAGTTCTTCCACACCATTTTTAAAGCAGAGCTTACTGTCGATTGAGTGTAGTGGCGTGTTGCATAGATGGGGGTTTTGGGTTTTTTTCCCAGATTTCTCCCTTGTGAGTCCAGTAATGGAAGCAACAAGTAGTTTACTGAACCCTTCACCAATCTCTCCAGCTTTTAAACACTGAAAACTTTTTACAGACAGCATTAACTTTGTTTAAATACAGCTGGTATTCTATGATTTAATTAAACCAGTTCCCATATCTCTGTCACACTTAGTTTATTCTTGTTAGGAAAAAGTTTATGCTAACCCTAGTGGCTTATTAGCCACTTGTCAGAAGTGTAATTTTTAAGTTATGTAGGGAGACAATTATTTAGGGACGCTGTATAAACATTCCTGAATTAGAGGCTTGCCCACACAAGGAAATACATATAGAACAATTTAGGCTGCACCTTTAAAAATGTAATAGCTATTTTGCCTAGATGCCCTGTGCAGACATTCAGCACTATATGTAGGAAGGGGCAGTAGAAAGTTGGAGCAGGCTATCGGGTTTCTGCTGTAGGATATCGTAATTCACTAGATTTATGGAAAACCCTTAGCAACGTGTGACAAGGTTGTAGGCAGATGCTTTCATGGGTCTTGGTAGGATGCAGGTGAGAAAGAAGGCGGCAGTGGTCCTTCACCTGTGCTGGAAATCTCACAGGAAATCACTATACCAGTTCCGGACCTCTGGGATTGCCAGCAAGGAGTTTGTCTTTTAATATGTGTTTCCTTTCCTTCCCTTCCAGGGCCATTTCATACCAGTTCAGGAATGTGGTGGGACTTTCTGAAGGAGATATTAACAGAAAGATCACAGAATGTCTGCTTTTTTATATATATATCAGTTGTTGCATTACTGTGATCAGTCTGGAAAATTCTGGGAGCTCAATTCACAAAGTGCCTAGGCTGGAGCCCATCACAGGGAGAGCGTTTGGTAGCAGCTGCTTCATCTTCAGGTGCACCACAGCACAGCGCAAGTTCTCTGCACACTGTGTTAGAGCCACAGGATGGGCCAGCAGAGCCTTACAACTGGGAGGTGTTGAGTCAATGCTTCCAGACATCATGATTTAATATATCTATCAGCAAGCACAACTTTCAACCCACCTGCTGTAAAAAAAAAAAAAAAAAAAAAAAAAAATCACTGACAAGGGCATTAATGCCAACTTATTTATGCTTCTTGCTCTCCCTTGAGTGCATCAGCCTGTAGTAGGCATTAAGATTTTTCAGTTTCCATCTCTCATGCCAGTGGGTGTGAATTACAGCACTGTAATTTAAAATAACAAACACATAGTATGCAGTCTAAAATAATGAGAAATCTAGAACAACTGTATGGGCAGATGGTTTTATAGCCCCACATTTGAAAGAAGATATAATGTTATTCAGTCTTGAATTAAAAAAGGGATCCTTTGAACTCATCCAGCTATTGGGCAGTCCTCATTAGAAACAATGAGCTCTGTATCTTTGCGTTTTCTGTATTAATATCTTTCTTCAGAAAGTATGACATTAAATGGACACAGAGATCTTACGAGTTTTGAAAAGAACTGTTTCCACATAACCATACAGCAAAAGTTGATGCTAAGAGGGTGACTAGATCTCTTATTTGTGAACAACTGAAAATACATGTGACTCATTCATTTAGAGGTGTTAGAGTAATTTTGCTTTAGATAGACCTTTGTTCAGTAGAGTAATTGTAGAATTGAGTGTAGGATCTGATTACTTCCCAGAGAATTAACTTTTTCATTATCATTTCAAAAGAATGACCAGCCAGCAGTGTTTCTCCTTAAGAGGATACCAGGAACTGGGAAGCAACAAGCAGTTAGAAATCAGAAATCATCCCCTGAATTTCCAATGAGCCTTAGCCTTTCAGTTGTGCAGAGGACAATTATTGCAATTTTTTACCCTCAGTGAAGTGCAGGTAAGTCACAGCACTAAAGAACTTTTATCTTTTTCTGCATTTTAGTCTGCCAGATCTGAGCTCTTGATTCGTGGTACCGTAGCCATCAGGCCTTTGGCTGAAGACTGAGGGAAACCGATGATTAAAACATACCTTCCCCAGGACAAATTGCCTTGCTTATATAATTGATTATTTGCCAGAATTTAATTCCTGCCCTGTTTTTGTGATAACACTGAGGTAGTGACAAAAGTGTGGTCTAGGTGTTATGGTGCTGAACCCTGGCTGGGGAGGCATGGGTTTCTTTCTCAGTTCTGCTCCAGATTTCCTGTATTGCCTTGTGCAAGTCATTCAATCGGTCTGTGCTTTACTTTTTTTGTCTAAGAAACCTGGATGGTAAACAGCCCCCAGGTTGTAGTTCTTGTCCGGAAAAATACATGGCGATTTTGGATCCTCTAAAAGCTGTGGCCAAACAGAAAACGATGGAGCTGAAGGGACCCACTAAGCTCCTTTAATTCTACTGAACTGGAAAGCAGGAAAAGGCAAGTGATAAAAAAAGGAGGTAATCAGATGTATTTTTTTAAATGATAGGCAGAAATATTTTTACACTCCTAGTACATTTCATTTCCTTTATTGTGGTCACATATAACCCAACTTCTCTCAGATGACTCCGCATTGCTTTTTAATCAGCCTTTACAAATTGTTCAGCTTTTTTAGGCATTGCTCTAATGAAGCCTTTGAGAAGGAATCAGCAAGTAGAAGAAAAGGTCTGACCTCTTACTATTTACAGTACTATCTGTTCATTCCTCCTAGTGTATTTTTCATGCTGAACGTGTTTTCTTTTCCTTTTACCTTGAAAGCTAAATGTAAAAGTCTTCATTGACAGAAAATATGGGTTTATTGCCAATATGTACAACAATCAAGGAATATAGTAATAATTTGCACAAATGTCGCATGTTCCTACTAGCCTTGGCAGTTCCTGGGCCCTTGGTGAGGTAGGTCTTTGCATCATCACAAGGGGCATTGTAGTGCCAAATGGTTGAATTCCTTCCATAGCTCTTAATTGCATTAAAAGGAATGTAGAAATATTTTTTCCTAAATACATTTTCCTCTCAGGATTTCTGTTCCACTGGGTATATTCCTACTGCTTTATGGCCTGATCTGTAGTCCACTGGGAGCTAGACTTGGTGGGAGTTTTTCCATTGATTCCATTATTTACCTTGTTTCACTTTGCATTATTGATTCATATTCACTTCAGCTCAGACCCTTAGGCTAAACACTTGTAAAATGTGAAACTCCTTCTATAGGGAGCACCTCATTTTCAATGACAGAGAAGATTTCTGAGACCAGAAATATTAATATGGACCTGAATCACAGGGAAAAAAACAATCTAGACATTCCTGCTTATTCTGCACATTTTATAGCTCCCAGAAAAGACATATGAACCCAGATTTACATTTTTATTTAGCCATCTCTTAATTTAATCTCTCCATCCTTCAAGAAGTTAAGTACAGAAGCTTTCCTCATGTTTTTTCTCCTACTTGAGCCTTCCCGCTCCTGTTTCTCCTCAATCTCTGCAGCAAGATAAACATTGGCATCTGCTGCTCCAGGAAATATTTTCTGGTTTTCCTAGTATCTGCAGGTGGCTGCGCTTGGCTGCATCTCCCAGCCCTACTGCTTCCGTGTTTCTCTGATAGAAAGATATAGAAGTAATAGCGTACAGAAGTATCATGGTTTGGAGAAAGAAATACCTGTTTGGGAGTTCACACTTCCCTGGGTATTTTGCTGCCCATGAAATTTTTTGAGATTTCTTCTTTTTTCGTGGTTCATACTGAGAGGAAAATGAGACCTTTTAGTGTTAATTTTGTTTATTTATTTATTTGGAGTGAAGGCACTAGCCATGAGTAGTAGCTGAGTATTTGGGGCATTCACACTTGATACTGAAAACCCAATAATCTACCTTAGCTCAAGGACAAGACCCTTTCCTTCCCACATCTGATATGAGTACAGAACTGCCCAGCCATTACAGAGCAGAGCTCTCTTCTGTCCCTGAATTTGACAATGAAAAACCCAATTCTCCCCCTGCCCCGCGGAGACACTGGGAGATCTTTCCCAATATGTTTCTACAACAATTACGCAGTTTTGATTAATCAAGATTTTATGCTTTATTTCCCTCCCAGTCAGGTCTCTGAATTTGGTTTCTGCCTCCAGTACTGGTTCATCCTGTGCCTATGGACTGTTCCTTGATATATTTCCATCTCTGCTGCCCAACTGCTTATAAAACAGGGGTAAGACATCCTCAGTTTCCCTGGGATGCATTACAATTATTGCAATAGCTGCATTTTGATGTAAATATGTAAACAGATGGAAGAATGCTAAATATTACTATATTATTCAAACGAAGAGTACAGCTAGAGGTATGCCAACAGGTTCTGGGCTGAATTTAATTCCATTTTAAATAAGCATGTATTTATTGCTTTTTGGGACTTTGCTTTCTATAGTGGCGCAAAGATGGTACAACTACACTGTGTATCATGCAGGTAGAGAGAGAGAGAGACTGGTTGATTGATTGATTCATGTATATATTTGTGTGTATGCTAAACTTTTGATGTTTCCTTGCAGAGTTGTTGGAGCAGTTGGTTTTTTCACAAAAAAAAAAAAAGAAGGCAAAAAAGCGCAATGGGTTATTTTAGACTGGGAAAAATAAACACTCACAATCATTTGTGTTTATTTCCCGGGTGGCATACTATGAAGCTGTTACCATGTAAGTTCTTAATATTCCTGCAGTTTATAACTTTAGGTATTAAGTTTTGGTTGATTTTTCTCACTGTGTTTGCAATGCAGCTAACAGATATTTGTGTCATTTATTCATAGTTATAAATCTACACGTGACGTGAAGGTGTGATTTTTAAGGCAGGGTTGTACAAAAAGTAAAACATAACAAAGTCTATGTAAATGACAATGCATCTATGTAAATGTATATGGGCATGAGGTATTTCTCTGTTCATGGGGTTTTGTTGCATTTGGAGTCTTTATGTTGTACTTTGCACTAAAAGCAGAGAGAAAGTTAAGGCAGTTTCTGACTGCTGTGTGATCAAACATGTGAAGCTTTTACCAGATGCACCATTAATACTTTGTTTTTACAGTTCCATTTCCTGCGAGAGAAAATGTTTCTGTTTCAGAAGTCTGTGCATCATCTGTGGTATTACATGTAACGAGGGTGGCCAGATCACCAGATGATATTGAGGAGCACCTTCCCTCTGGTACTGCACCACTGGAGTCAGCAGGAGTTTTGCCTTTGAAGAAATTTAGGCATGGAGGTGGCAATAAGTGCAGACTGTGCTCCACTGGTCCTCCAACAGTGCCTTCTGGGCAAAGCAAGAGCTGCCTCAACTCATGGGGTGTAGCTTTACAACAGGTGAAGGGAACTGAGATGCTGGGATATTATCACGTTTTCCCCGGCTTTACTCACTGCATTGAGGATGTCAACCGAGCTGCTGCAGAGGTCTCAGGACAACTCACACGTTGTGTATCCCATGTGTGCGTGTGTGTTCATGTTGGTGATTTACACTGACAGGCAGCTGAAGGCACCCAAAGATGTGATGCACGGTAACATACCACAGAGCATATTGCCTTTATGCTGTGATTTTTCCCCAAGGAAGACAGTGAGCTCAGAATGAGATGCTAAAGCCACTGTAGCTGTACCTACTCATTGTCCAGTTTGGTGGCTTGTGTCCTTCCCACAGTGCTTCTGAGCTGCCCGTGAGCTGCGTATTGATGAAAAAAAGTTTGATCCATGTTCCCACCCAGAAGCATTATGCAAAGACAGTTCTGGTACTGCAATGAATTGCTTCCTCCAGTAGACCCAGGTGGGTATCAGCAGACAGGTTTAATCATACAGTTGGCCAGTTTGGACACACTGTTATGTGCTATGTTTTTAACAAGTTGCTGCAGCATGATTGGTCCCAGAGGTATCATGAATTGCAGCGTTCATTCTGCTTGGCAAAATAAAGGTGGCCAATGGTTTGGATTACAAATTCCATAAAAATTCCGTAATTAAATATGTTAAACTTTTTGTCTCCTTTTGATTATCTGACAATCCTCACACCCCTTTCATACTGTATTTTTTTGCTAACCCTCCTCCTCTTAGCATCCCCCTTTTGGCCTCTCAAATGCTTAGGCAAGGAGAAAGTGAGTAATAAACATTGCAAGGCTCTTTAGCATTGTAAAGATGTGAAACTCCTTCCATGTTCTCATGGGGGCATCATACCCCATAATTCATAAAAAAATTCCTGTGGTTAGTTCAGGTACTTAGGAGTTTACCTCGTTCCCATTAAAAGTCAAAGGCATGTCTTTAACACCTCCAGTGATTTTAATGGAGCCAGCTTCAAAACTTAATAAAATACTGTACCATTTCAAAATTTGAGAGTATCTGGTTCTGATTATGAAAGGTTAATAACATTTTAAATTGGAACTACAAAATATTAATCGTGCTTCCTCCTTAAGTCAAATGCAGTTTATGTCTGTTTCTATGGTGATGATAATTAATACACAGGGAACAGTAACAGGCTTAGACTGGATCCTGCAGTGAGCTGTGCAACTTCTGGAAGTATTGAGGGTCCTCAGCTCCCAGCAGCAATAGAGAGGAACATCTCAAAGGAAAACCGCTGCATTTTGCAGGGTCAGGTCTTGCAACTTTTGCCAATTAGAAGAGTCTGTTGTACAGTGCTGCGTAATCCTATTAAAAGCAACCAGATGTGACTCCACAGCAAGTGGCAGCACCACATGTAAAACATCACACATGTTGTGAGCTACAACAGTCTCGGTTCCTACTGGAGTTTGCATGGTTAGTGCTTGTCAGCTTAGGTGCCAACCCATATGACATCCAAATTGCTGATCAAAGCACTGCTGAATGATCCCCACAAAAGCATTCCAATGCTGGTGGCAGAGAAGTGAAAATGAGCAGGATAGGAAATACAGCTAAAGTGCTATTCAAGAAGCCAGGGAGAAGTGGGTTTTACTTTTGTTTTCAAACAACTGCTAAGTGAAGTGAAGATAATTCATGAATTCATTCTCCACCCCAGTCCCTCCCTTCTCTTCCTCGTTCTTCTAGACTTGTTTTCAATCAAGTATGAACTCATCTTTTAATAAAATCAATCAATAAATCAATCAATCAATCAAGAAATATTATTTTCTACTTGAGTGAATCCAGGAAGTTTGGGAGGACATACATACAGTCTCACCCCAAATATTTGTATATGCCTCTTATATACATATGTGCTAGGAACTCATTTGTTCTTCCTCAGAAAACAGAAAAAGGAGGTTGGATAGCAAGTGTCCAGAGGACCTTGCCTTAGGAGTATTTTTACTTTAGTTCTCTGTTAAATGAAACTGTGAGGTTTTTAATGGGTTAATGATAACTGTGTATATGCTATTGAAATTTAATTTATGTGTCATATTTTTGACAGATCACATTATTACACGTCTTTCAGACATAAATGGGCCAAGGGTCCAATTTAATCAAAACTGAAATTTGATTTATTTAAGAAAATGCTGCATAGAAAATTATTCATCTGAGATTTTAATCCTTCTGTGGCTGGAGTGTTCCTCCCATTCCCTGCGAGAGAAGCCTTGCAGCCCAGGCCTACGCTCCAAACTAGGGTGACATGGCTTAGCTTTTTTAGGTCAAAGATGAGACTTCTTACAAGGGATTGTTGATAGGACAGAGTAGAGTATGTAACAGGAGGTGCAATTTTGTAAAATAGTTTCTCTCCTGTGCTTCTGCTGTAGAGTAGAAATAGCGGGAAGTGGCTCTGTTATTTGTGAGGGTAGGTTAAACTTTATTTGCCGAAATAACTTAATAGAATCACTGGAAATATTAAGAAAGCATATGATCTATTAAAATGAAAAAGAATTGTCTTTTATCTGCTGTTTTAAATTTTGGTATAAAAATCAGATTTAAAGAAGTGTGAAGGTTGGGAAGGATATTTTTTTCTTAAATAGACATTTGTCATCTTAGTTAAAAGCAGGATGGGCATTTAAAAGCATTTAAGCAGAGTGTTTATTATGGGCACTGAAACAAAGGCCTGCTGAATTCTAAATTACAAACCTGGTCAGGAACTGTCAGACTGCCTTTTTAACTCTCCTTCAAGAGACACAATATGCCTTTGTGACTATCAGTGTCTTAGAGAAAAACATGACATAGGCTGCCCTGTAAGGTTCTTGCACAGGAAAAACAAATACACAGTGAAAACCGTCTCAATGTGATAACATTTTTGTTAGCTGGGAACCCGCAGCACCTCTACTACCCAGTTGTACAGAACTACTCAACGCTCGTTTTGCAATTGCCTTGAACCTACGGTTTCCTGATGGAAAGATCCAGAACAGAAGCCCGTGCCTCCACGTGGCGGGAAGCCTGGGCTCAGGCATTGGTGGCGCTGGCAGTAACTGAGCGATGGCATTATTCTGCCTGGTGACAAGTAAATGGACGGCAGCATACCAATTTGCTTGGTTTTCACAAGCCTCTAAACTCCATATGTAATTAAAGGGACTTTTTATATTTAATAGTATTTATCTTGTGTGTCAGATAACACTTGTTAAAAGTCATCAGCTTTTCCTTACTAAGATCCTTAATACTATTGGTGATACAGCGACTTGAATAGCTCTTCCCTTGTTTGTCACAGTTGCAAATTGGCTTTCTAATGACTGATTCAGTTGTAAATTTGCCTTTTCAATAACAAACCCAGAAGTCTCAGCCTTGTTGCTTACCTCAAATTCTTTTATTGACATTTATTTTTTATGAAAATCAATGTTAAGCTAGTGATTTTAGCGGGAAGCTCCCTTCTAGAAGGTCATATTTTCAATCAAATATGTAGCATGCTGCCCGATGGAGCAGCTTTTTTGTGCATCCAAATTTTGCTGATTTTCCCATCTGTTCCCCCTGCTGTGACAGGACACCTGGCAAAAGGACCAGATCCTGCTTTTTCCTGCATGTGCACACTTTGGCCTGCTAACCTTTGCATTGCTACTGCTGCGTGTTATGGAAAGGACAAAATTGTGCTGGACTGGCAGGCAGGAAATCCGTCTGCTCTGTGCTTTCACTTTTACTTCCAGAGTGAGCCAATGAGTTACTGGGAGGCATCAAACTGGACTCTGCCGCTCTTTCAGAGCACAAGGGCAGGTTAAGGACTTTGCTTACTTTTTTGCATCTTGACATATGAAAGGCACTCAATATGACTTTTATCTTGTACAAGGCTTTAGATGGACAGGCAATCTTAGATTTTAAGGCCAAAAGTAAACCAGTAGGTCATTTAGTTGCACCTCTTATGAAAGTCAAGGCATGAGTTTCTTCCAGTTCTTTAGCCAGGCTAAGATCTTTGATTAATGCATAATTTCCAGAAGACATCAAGGAATGGAGATCACAATGCTTTCCTTTTAGTTTGTTGCCATTACTCATCACCTTAATGCTATTTATTTTTTCTGGTGTGTAAATATTGTTCCACAGTTTCTGGCCTTGAAAGACCACCTCTGCACTGAGAGACTGATTCAGTCACTATTCTTACATGTGCCAAGTAAGTGCAATGTTCCCGTCACCTACCAGTGCAGACAGATATGGCTCAAAGAAATACTTTGATTTGCAGGTCTACTCTGTCAGAGTTCTTATGTTATACTTTCTTAGATTGCGGATTACTTGTGATAGGCCTGTGTAGGCTTTGTTTAACAAAACCAATTAAAATTAAATGGAAATTCAGAACCCCTGTTATGCTACAAGATGTGACAGACACTCGCTGTGTTTGCAGGGAGTGCCCAGAGTGGAAGGCAGGGTTAGGGGGATTGCCACCTGAGGCTTGACATGAAGAATAAAGTGTTGTGAGGAGCCTCTGGTTGGTACAGATAAGCCAATGTATTGTAGATGCAGAGTGTGTCCTCAAATTTGGCTATACTAGATGACAGTTTAATGACAGTACTGAGCCAGCTTTAATTGTTGTTGAGTTGTCAGCAGGTGCAAGGTTATATACTGGTAGAAGACTACTTTTGAGAGGGAGGGTCAAATCAGAAGAAAGCAGAACAATATCAAAGCAACTTTGTAGTCAGAAGATGAATGTTAGAGGCACAATAATTCAGCTTGGATGTTCAGCCCATTTCCTTGGCATGAGTGTGCAGTGGAGCTGAAACTTCCTGGAGGCATCCTTGCTCAAGGTGAGAGCCAAGCCAGTGAGATCTGCCAGGCTTGCAGCTGAATCCAGTGCAGTACTAAGCACTGTGGTCCTGACCTAATAAAACTGTCAGGAGGCAGACTTAAATTTATGGACCTTGGTAGTCCTCTGCCTGGGCATGGAGAGGGGTGGGAGGGGGCTGTGAGCTTCGACTATGTCTGTGTTTGCTGTGGTTGTGTTGGTGCTCCCATCACTTTCACCTTGCACAGAGGGCCTAGGAAGGGAGGGAATTGAGGAAACCTTTCCCCTAGCACATCAAGAGCAAGTCAGTTTGGTGGAAAGATGTGTGGAAAATGTCTGTTAGTTTGCTCACCGAGAGGGCTGGGTGTTTGATTTATGCAGTTCTAATCTTGGTAGTAGGGGAGAAATGTCTTTCTCCCTTTGTTGCCAAGACGTAGTCTACCTTATTCACAAAGACTGTCTCCATTCAAAGGACTTAGTATTCAAAGCCAGAACAACATCATTTGGACATTAGCTGCATTGGATGATCAGGTAAGCTGTAGTCTCAGTGTTGCTGAATTATTTTGTTTGGTTTTGTTTGTGTTTAAATCAATCTCTGTTGAGAACTTGTATATACTTTATCTATCTCTAGTTTATATGTTTGATAATGAAGCAAGATACTAAGGGAGTTCCACAAAGATCTGTGCGTAGGTAAGGTTTTGTTGTATATAGGGAGATGGAACTATAGGAATCCCCTGAGGATATAAAAGCTTGAAAGTAAGCTGTCAGTGCAATCCAGAGTGATTTGACAGACATCTCCTGTGGGAGGACCAAGTGCTCAGTGTCGGGAAATGGAGGTGCATTGGTGGGTTTTCAGTCAAGGGGAACCTTGAGAGGGTTACCTGCTTTGTTGGGTCACATTAAAAGAATGACAGGAGTTCCTAGTCACTGATGTAATTGGCCCATAGAAAATGATAAATCAATATGAAAACCTTTGCAGTGGGAGCAGCAAATGTTCCCTTTTACAGGCAGCAATTACTCTGTATGGAGAAAGAGAGTGCTGTGTTTCCATCTAACAATACAAAATAAGATGTGAAAAAGTTACATGACCCTTGTAATTTTCTTTTGCAAGACCACAAATGATTTCCTTAGTATCAAATAGTGAACATGTAAATAGTTTGTAATCAGAAAAGTGCTTTAATAATAACAGTCATTTTAGATAGAATGAAATAAAATACCTCTGACAGTGATAAATCAACCTGTTACAACCTTGTTTCTAGTGGTGCCAGTGGCTTTTTGCAAGAGAGGTGGCAACAGATGTCCATGACAAGGATAAAACAGCACAGGCAGAATGTGGCAACTAGAGAGAAAAAGCTGTAATGCCATAGCAAAGGTAGCAACTACTATCATTTTGCTGTCATAGGGGGAAATAAGAAAAACACTGTTACAAACTCAATTAATTTTATCATTACAGAGAGAAGAACTGCTACCCTCTAGGCTGCTTATGTACATGTGCAGAATCAACATGTGGACCCTCATATGCACTTGTGTACAATTGCCTTCTCCTAGAAAAAATAAGAATTGCTGGAATTTGGCATGCATACTGTTGAAATATTAACAGACTCCCATGTCATCCCACTGGTGAAGGTTTAGAGTGGCATTCAGCTCCAGAGTAAGATACATAACTGAAGATGTCAACATGTGAACTTGCTAGGTAAAATAACTACATTTAGGTGTCTTAACCTGGAGACAAGTCCTGCCTCTTCGGCTCTGAGACAAAGCAATCGAAGCTTGATCCCTGGTATTACTAAGAAGTTCCAAGTAACAGTTGTGATATTTTAGAAAGCAGCTGTAGTTGCGTGGTTCTTTATTAATAAACCGATGGAAATTGAGAGGCAGGATGATGGGGCAGTGTAAAAACATGGCAGCTAATAAAAAAAAAAAAAAAAGAAATGGAGCTTTTGTTGCTAACTCCTTGTTTCTTAAATAGCGTGAAAACCAAAAAAGGTATGGTGATGATGGAGAGAATTTGCTCCATATTACAGTCTTAACTAATAAAATGCCACAATAATGCTGGGAAATGAAGATTTTAGCTCCCATTTTATGAGTCATCTGAGCTTTCAAAGTAATGAGCATATATTAACATCTACATTGCTTAGGGCTGGATGGAAGTTTAGATAAGTGACCTTCATATCTCATGCTTTAATGCTGAAGATTCTCAACTGTACATTCATAGTACCATCTGTAAGAAGACGTAAAGGTCTTTTTGTCCATATCTTTGCCTTTGGTTGGTGTTGAGAAAACTCATTTCCCCTTTGACTTGTGATCTTTGTGCTCTTCTTGGGCAGGGTAGGTCTCTAGTTTCTTTCTGTGCTTCAGAATTCTTGTTTGCATCACGTTATCCCAGATGCCAAAGTCTCCTCTTATAAATCTGCTATGACTGCCTCATTCCCCTCTGCCTTCCACCTTGCATACTAATTTACTGTCGTGTGACCAGAGTAAGAAAAACAGCAGGAAAAAAAGGGAAGAGATGAAAGGGCATTTCTGTTAGGATAGCTCATACATCCAATGCTGGGGGGAAAACAAAACACACTATCTCTTGCTGAAGTATGAAAAATCAACAAATCCTTTGATTTCTGTAGGATGGCCTCACCTGCCTTTTGGAAGGAAGGAGAACCCCCTTCAACTCCCTCCAAGAGCTCTCTGCCTGTAGTATATCTTCTTCTCTCTTTGAGGGATGAAGCCTTGGGGCTTGTGGCAGAAAGCCCCAGGGGATCCTGCTGCCTGGCCCCGTCTCTGCGTGCGCAGGGTCCCCGGCCTCAGCCACGCTCAGAGCTCAGGGGCTGCCCCCTCGCCCCTCCTTGAAGCAAGGCATCATCTGTGTGACTGGCAAGGTCTTGCTGCTCCTGTTGAATTTTTAAGTTAGGGTTTTCATTTTTACTTATAACACAACTCTTGCTCAACTCGTCCCTTCCTGCTGGGAGCATGCTGGTATTAGTGACTGTGCAAAGAGCAATGCACTAGTTAATGTCCTCTATAAATGGTTAGACATTATAGTCTCCCCTTTTCCGTGATTTTCCATATTGCAGCATACATGGAATGGTACATCCTTTTGCACATATGCACAGATGGTCATAATCTCTCCTGCATGATCAGATGATTTTGCTCACCATTTTTAATGTCATATTTACTCTTCTTGAAACCTCCCAGTTTCACAGATCCATGTCTCTCTTCCCTTTGCGCTCTTTTCCTCTTTTTTTTTTCCTGTTAGTAAGTGACTGTTGTACAACATGTACATGACCAACATGAGTGTATAGAAACCCAAGCTATTCTGAATAACTTCCTGCATGAACAGCCTTCCAGAGTATTATAGAACAATTGTCCTTTTTCCAAAGCTACACACTATGTCCTCAAATCTCAAAGAAAATTCTTGGGCCAGATTCTCATTGATTTGTCTCCAGTTTAATAACAGGGAAACTCAGAAATGTCTCTGTTGGATGACATACATTGCTTATCCTGATGTAAAGCTTGTGCAACACTGTAGAAAATTAGTTCCCTGTTTCTGTCAAAAGGATCATCCCAATTATTTCAGACTTTGTCAACTCCTGGTCTGAATGTATCGATTTCTATCTCTTCTCACTATCGTTTAATTTTGTCATTAAAAACGTAATAGCCTTCATAAATTTGGAGGTGTTTAATCTCTCATAAAAGTAGCTATGTTGTAAATGCTACAACTCAGTGAAAACAATAACATTTTGTTATACTATCACAACTGCATCCTTAAATGATCATATATTGACTTGAAATTAGCATAACAGTTCTATAAAAGAAATAAGAATTTATAAAATGAATTTGAAAAAGGTTTAAGTTTAGCATAAAGCAGGAAACAGATCCTAGGGCAGAACTGGAAAATGCTTGGTGGTGTGTTAAACAGTATGAGGTAAAGTAATGACTAGAAAATCCAGGATGTGTTAATACAATGAATGGCTGCTTGCTGAAATCTTAATACTATGTGAAGGATTAATGGAAACCATCCTAGCATGCCAAGAACATATTAAATGTGCTACTTTACTGTTATGACGATTTGGATCCATTCGATACAAGCATTTGATTAAGGAGTACTTGTAAGCAGCAGAAAGCAGGCAGGCTGAGGCACACAGCATCCCTTTAGAAACCATCGCACTTCTCCTCCTCGGTGCTCGTTCCCGTGAGATCCATGCTCCCTGCTGGGCTCTCTCTGTGAAGTTCCTTTGGTACCATCCCCAAAGGGATGTGCGTGGAGACACAGCAAAGGAGAACATGTATCTCTAGTAACTGGGAATGCGTGTTGGTTTCAGGGCCCATCACTGCATCTCCATCAGCTTTCATCCCAGTGACACAAACCAGTGTTTTGCTCTAACATCTGAAAATCTGAGAAGCTGAGGCTCCTCGGGGGCTGCTGCCCATCCTTCCAGTGGGCTGTGAGCACAGCCCCCAGGCAGCCCATTGCCCCCCGACAAGCCAGTCATCTGCTGCCAGCACCTGCAAAGCAGTCTCTGGGGGAGCTCTTCCGCAGGAGCAGGACACTCCTGCTCTAGGAGTCAGTCCCCCCAGAGCTGTGCGGGCAGGTTTGGGGGAGTAATGGGGCAGCTCAGGTAGGGAAATTGCATACATCCTCAGCATGGAGAAGATGACAGGCTCTTCCATTGTGAGGAATATTAGGTTTCCAAGACATGGAAACTGGTAAGGAAAAAAGGAACAAAGACGACAGGAGAGTTGAGGACGAAGCGTGGAGTACCAGGGCAGAGCATGAGAGGAAGGAAGAGGAGAGGGCTGGTAAGATAGATATGGGAAAGGGGGGAGGATAAGCATAAAACAAAGGAGCATGGGAATAAAGTGTCTTTGCTGGTCCCCTTTCTCCTGACAAAGATATAAGGATGGTCCCTCCTGTGAAGAGATCCTTCATCTTCCATCAGCTCCCTGCCATGTGGCTTTTCATTTCTCCCTGTCCTTTTCCTAAATGTAGTCTACTTTTTCACTTGTAAAATTTATCGTTCTCCTCATCACTATTAGCATTATCAGCAATACCTCTTTTGACTAAGGTGGCACTTAGCAGCCAAACAGAGCTTGGGGTCTGCTATGATAGACATTGTCCTCTGACATCTGCCTGCTCAGAAGCTGTTGCCTTGTGGAGGCCACACAAGGCTGGTTCTGCAGGTGCCCCTGCCAGACCCACTCGGGGTGTCTGCCCTGTGAGGCAAAGCGCACTCCTCCTGGGGTGGAGGGCAGGTCTCCTTCCAGGGCTGTTTCCTCACTGATTTGCCTGCTGAGCTTGCTAGCAAAGGCATCCATTATGAGGAAAAGATTTGGCTTTTCTTTTTGTTAAAAATGATAAAAAATATATGAAGACCCTCTATTTTCAGACCAGTGGCTGATGTTCATCTGCATTGTACCTCTCTGAAGCAATGAGCAGGTGCACTGCTTACTGTAAGCACGTCTGGAAACAGAGGCTGTGTGCTTTGCCCAGGCAATCCCTTAAAGGAAACTCAAAGATTAAAGGTTTTTTAATGTTTGTTTTCCTTTTGTTTTACTTTGCTGCTGTTTCAAGTCAAATGATTTTGTAGCTTAGATTTGCGTGCACGCTGTGTTCAGGTTGGTTGCCACTGACACTAGATTTAATCTAAGCATTAGCTGGAATTTTCTAAACCACCTAACTTTATCATAAAGTTAAATATGGTTTGTTTTTTAGGAACTGTGAATTAGGGGGAAATAAGGGAATATTTTACAAATTAGTTTGGGTAAAATAGGTGATTATTTATTGCAATGGGGTTTTTTGTGATATAATGTAAATAGAAATTATAGCTAGAGTGCTTTTGAAATGATTTTAGGACTCCACAAGCAAAGATTCTAATACATCTTTTTTCTTCATGGTGGTGAAACTTATACACATCAGTTAGAGCCCATTGAGAGCAAGACAAAGGCTTTATTTGGGATCAGAAAACAAATTTGTTAGTTGGGTGTACTTTGTTTTATACTGGAGAATATTATTGGAAAATTGGAAAAATCATTATTCAAAATTGTGTCTGAGTTTTAGCAAACCCCATCTTAAGTTTTGTGGAAAAAAAAACCCTGACACTTGACTTGCTGCCTTCAGAAATTATGCAGTTTTACAATAAGGGGAAGCCACAGTCATTCCTGGCTCCTTCTGCTCAGCCCACTCTTTTTTAGAGCATCTCACCCATCCTGTTGAACGGCTCAGCTGTTTGGCTCCCATGGCTTGTAGCCTGTTATACTGAGGCAATGTGAAATGAGTACCAGCTCACCTTGGCACACGGTACATAACCTCAACACGAAGGTCTCTGTCACCCCTACAGTGGAGGAAGAGAGGGGGAGCAGAGAGCTGGAAGTGGGAACTGCGTTTGCCGTCCCAGGGTAGACAGTCCTCATTTGTCGATCAGAGCCCTGAATCTCAGGTAGTTGGCACAGCTATGGATCTGCCTCAGGCAGTTCTAATCCCAATGAAAAATGGTATCTGGAGGTTTTTGTCCTTGAAATGTAGTCAGTGCTAGATGATAGGGATATATTGATTGCTATCACAGCAAGGACAGAACAGCTACATGAAATGTAAGAAATGAAAACGTGACAGTGCCTGGGGAGGAGGAATCTCTGTGGCAGAAAGCAGGGTATGCTTGCCATGACGAGTGCCTCTTAGTAGCATCCAGTAAGTCATTTCAGTACAGAGCAGGCTGGAAGGGGATGCTTGCTGCACGGAAGGGGGTATGTGCTCCTCATACCTGCCCCTGGGCTGTTCCTCCGAGAGTTTCACCACAGTTGGAGCTTTGCTCCCCCCTTCCCATGCGGACTTGCACTTACTAGGCATGATTTAGTGTGGGTACAGAACTGAGTCAGATTTAATTTGCGAGTTCACTGCCAAACCTGAACCAATTTTTAAGCCAGCTGTACAGCACTGATTTAACAAGAAATGGAAACCATTCAAAGCTCTGTGAATTTGGCAGAAATTAACAATTTTGGCTGAGTGTTACTGTGGGGTTTGGACTAATTCAAACCTAAAGCTCACAGTGAAATTCAGGATGCTTGAATCCGTGCCAAGGGAAAGGTTTGCATAGATCTCTGCAAATTGGAAGTGTCAAGGTTTCAACAGCTCTGCTTGATAAGTGACTAAGGAGAGATTTCCCTCTGAAGTCTGCATCTCTCCTGGAATCCAGAATGAATGTGCGATGGCAACACACCCCACCTGATAACATATCTTTGTTAAGCAGTTTTATCTGAATGGGTTGTTAATGGCATAAACAATAGCAATTATAAGTATTGATATTATATTGACAGGCTGTGAAATGGTTTGGTGATTCATTCTCCTAAATTAGCTATTTTCTGCTATGCACCGTGAATACTGCTATTGCTAATAGCAAAACAAAAATAACTTAAGAAATAATAAGAACAACTATCTTGGGGGAACTATATTTGGGGCAAATATTTGTGTAGGAATTGGAGCTGGGTATTGTACTCCTTGCAAATATGTTATGGCTAAAACAAGTCTCCTTTTCTGAGTATGATTTGTGCATTCATTTCTGTGCAAGTATTTATTAGTTATAATTAGTTGCCAAATTGGTTGAATAGTTGTTAGGTACAATGGTTGTTTGCAATTCCTTGCAATGAATATTTATGATGTGCAAAAATTTCTATCATATGGTATTGGATCCGGCATTTAATAGACCAACTGAAACAAAGCAAGTAGAGGGGAAAAAAACCCAACAAAATTCAAACAACAAGATTATGAGAAGTGCAAAACAGATATTGTTCACACACTGATAGTCAGGCGTGCAGACAGTTGTAGGTATTTGTGTGTAAAACAGCCACTTTCCAAACATTCAAGTCTACCGAGAATTATTTTCAGGATTTTTTTTGTGAAAATGGTATCACAGGCAGCATGAGTCACTTATAAAAACTGTTTAAATTATGAAGAGATGAACACAAATATAAAATCTGAATTATACAGGCAGTGCTTGCATTGAGCTTTGGGTTTTCACACCAATACTGAAAGGTCAACATTTTAAAAAAAATGAGATTTCAGAACCTAACCGTAGACTCCCATTTTTTTAAATTAAGATTTCCACTTCATCTGCAAAGAAGTCTGTTCTGTAGTTACTAATGTGTACCACTGGAAAAATACTAGTGCATGGAAGAGAGGATATGGGAAAGAGAAGAATTTATCTTCAGTGAGATTAATGGAGTACAACTCAGTACTGTTTTATTGTTCTGTAACACCAGATTTTAACACCTGATCCGTGCAATAGTCACAAATAGCTGGTTGTCTTACCTTAAATCAGAGTAATTTGTGATACTGTTTTAATATTTGTCTCAGTCACATAATGTTTATTACCACAGTCCTATCTCTCCCTTTCTTATTATTTTTGGTGCGCTCACTTGCAATGTTTCAGTGTAGCTGATGAGCACTCAGTAAGCTGTGGGGCATCGTGGCAGGACACCAGGTAGTGCCACATCCTCTGATTCTGACCTGGGCCTCACACCTGCGCTTTAGTCTCGGTTATACTTCACAGGTATTAATAATCACAATTTAAATAGCTCAAAACTGAGTAATGAGCTGACCTGAGCACCTATGTAAGAATGTTTATCAATCATTAGAGAAACAAAAAGTGAAAAATTAGCATGCCAGAAGCTGTGTAATAAACCCTGTAAGACGAGATATTAGAAAGATTAAGCTGCTCTTTCACTACAGCAATATATATCTATAATGAGATGCAGTTGCTTCTTACAAATGCGCCACAGATTAATTAGTTTCAAAATACTGCAGCTTGGTCACAGTACTTTAAAGGCTCTTGAAAAACATTTTCTATGATAGGGAAGCAAAGTGAGTACACAGGAGGGACACTGAGAAAAGCAAATAAACTTTGCTCTTCGTATTGTCATATTCTGGGGAGACAATTTCTCTCTGATGACTTTTCACTCCAAAATCCTGACAGGATGTTACCGATGCAACCTTCACCTGTAACTTTTGAATTTGAAAAAGTAATTTAAGGAGAATCAAGTTGGCAGAATACGTAGTTCTCAAAAAAAATATGTGCAGTATTTGAAGACCCTGGAGTAAATATGCTTTATGTATACCTTTTTAAGTGGTTCCAATGTTTTAAACCAGATGTGCTGGGCCAGAATTATTCAACTGTTGTACAGCTTAAGTTAAAGAGAACATGTGCTATGTGTGCCTGCAGAAGTAAGTGCTATGCTGTGCTAACACTTTCTGTTTGCTGTTCACGTATTTTCTTCAATCCGTCACCCTCAGGAAAACAGAAGTTCATGGGACTGTGTATACAACACACGACAAAAAAAAAACCCAAATTGTGCATGATGCATTATGTAAAGAGAAAACATGATGGTGTAATATAAAGAATTTATCAGCATGAGTATGTGATGTCTGCATTACTCAAGAGAAGCAAAAGCCAAAGCTAAATTATGTAGGTCATCCCAACAAATACCAAACAAACCTTAAGCAGAGACTGTCCTTTGTTATGTGATACAGAAAAATTATTTATATTCATTATTGAGACTTTTTTTTTACTTGTACATAGAGGTTGCTATTTTATTTATAAGAAGGTTTATCTCTAGATGCAACCTGAAATTCTTTTTAGGTCCACATAAGCAATGATGTAGATCCAAACAAACCATATGCCATGATGGATGGTTGCACTCAAAGAGTTGTGGTCAACGGCTCAATGTCCAAGTGGAGAACGGTGATGAGTGGCGTTCCTCAGGGGTTGGTACTGGGACCAGCACTGTTTAACATCTTTGTCAGCGACATGGACAGTGGGACTGAGTGCACCCTCAGCAAGTTTGCCGATGACACCAAGCTGTGTGGTGCAGTTGACACGCTGGAGGGAAGGGATGCCATCCAGAGGGACCTTGACAGGCTGGAGAGGTGGGCGAGTGCGAACCGCATGAAGTTCAACAAGGCCAAGTGCAAGGTCCTGCACATGGGTCGGCGCAATCCCAAGCACAGCTACAGAATGGGCAGAGAATGGATTGAAAGCAGCCCTGAGGAGAAGGACTCAGGGGTGCTGACTGATGAAAAGCTCAACATGAGCCAGCAGTGTGCGCTTGCAGCCCAGAAAGCCAACCGTGTCCTGGGCTGCATCAAAAGAGGCATGACCAGCAGGTCAAGGGAGGTGATCCTGCCCCTCTGCTCTGCTCTCATGAGACCCCACCTGAGGTACTGCATCCAGCTCTGGGGTTCCCAGTACAGGAGAGACATGGAGCTTTTGGAGAGAGTCCAGAGGAGGGCCACGGAGATGATCAGAGGGCTGGAGCACCTATCCTATGAGGACAGGCTGAGAGAGTTGGGATTGCCTGGAGAAGAGAAGGCTCTGGGGAGATCTAATTGTGGCCTTCCAGTACCTGAAGGGGGCCTACAGGAAAGCTGGAGAGGGACTGTTTATCAGGGAGTGATAAAAAGAAAAGCTGTGGATGCCCCATCCCTGGAAGTGTTCAAGGCCAGGTTGGATGGGGCTTTGTGCAATCTGGTCTAGTGGAGGGTGTCCCTGCCCGCAGCGGGGGGTTGGAACTAGATGATCTTTAAGATCCCTTCCAACCCCAACCATTCTATGATTCTATGATTCTGTGATTCTATGATTCTATAATTCATGATGTGGGAGAACCAGAACATTGGAATTTGAAGACAAAGGAGCCAGAAGAATTCTCTGTGAGTGAGATGGAAAGACAATGCCTAGCAGAACCACTAGATTTTTGGATAATTAGATATCTGTATATCTCAGAAATTTGTAACTGATCCAGAACTGAATGATTCTGTCCTGGGAGACACGTATTCTTCAAGGAAAGAAGAAGGAAGTATTGTATTGTCAGATAATTTTAAATTTTTTTTTTTAACGTAGCTGTGTTCTTTTGTTCTGAAATGATTAACAAAAAGAGTGCAGGTGGTATCACAGGCACAAAGTGAAATTATCTCCTGGCTATCACCTCTATGCATGTTTACTTTATTGCTTGAACTCTAATTTTTATGGACAAGCTCATTTTCCTTTTCCTTCAACTCTGATATTTATTGACCTATAAATTACTCCTATAATTTTGTTTCTCTAGTTCTGCTGTTGTGACAGCACCTTTTGTTTGCAATAATCTCACTAATAGCTGACAGTAATGTGTACTGTGTACATGTGAACCCAAGGCAAAAGTACGACTTGCATCAGAAGTGGTGACATATCAAATCCTGGTAAAATCAGTGGAGATAATTACATATACTTATCCTCATAAAACTTTCTCAGTACTTCTCTGGGATGCAGTGAGATGTGGATTACTTGTTCCGCTCTTGTCAAAGAGTTGCAATAAGAGAGATTCCAATGGCTGTAGGGGTCCAGTGACTGCTCCAGAATTTATGTAGGGAAACACCCCCTTAGCTGTATGTACACAAATGCACATAGCCAGGGAAACAAGCAGGAGGATCTTGAGCACCATATGTTGTCACAAACCTACAATGTTGTTGGTGTAGCTGAGATGTGGTGGGACAATTTGCACAACTGGAGGGCAGTGGTTCATGGATTGTACTTTGCCTGGAGGCTGGTAACAAATGGGGTCTGTCCTGGGACCTGTGCCATGTAATATCTTTATCAGTGATCTGGAGATGATGGAATCAACTTTCACCAAGTCTGCAGGTGATAGCAAATGGGGGGATCAGCTGATAAGCTCAAGGGCAGGGCTGCCATTCACAGGGACCAAGACAGGCTGGAGGAACAGGCCAACAGGACCTTTCTGAAATTCACTGGGGACAAATGCATAGTCAATAACCCCTGGAAATGGGTTGCTCTGCGAGGAGAGGCTGAGGGACTGGGCCTCACTTGGCCTCAGGGGGAGACAGCTCTGGGTGGATTAACAGCAGCCCCCAGTACCTATGGGGAGGTTGTTGAGAAGAGGGAGTTAGACAAGGGGCATTGGCTGAAAGAAGCAAGAGAGGTTCAGATGGGATATGAGAAAAATATCCCTGTTCAGCCAGCGGGACAACGCCCCCATCCAGCTCAAGTTATCCTATGATAATTGACTGAGCAGTGGCACAGGTTTCCCCGAGAGGTTGTGGAGTCTTCATCCTTGGAGATATTGAGAAGCCATCTGGACATGGATCTGGGCAGCCTGCTTTAGGTAACCCTGCCGTAGCAGGGTGTTAGACCACATGACCTCCAGAAGTCCCTTCCAATCTCAAATATTCTGTGATTATCTGATCCTATGATCCTATCTAGGGATGTAGTTTTAGAAAAAAATGTAATCTTAGAGAGGTTTTTATTCTGTGTATTCTAGATCCTCTAACCCAAGCTGAGTCCTTGAGACTGTAAATTTATCCTCTTCCAAAAATTTCAAAATTTCTTCCCAAATAATTACACTGCAAGATTAGAATTGGTGTTTTCCACCTCTTATTATGTGCATGATGCAACCACAGTCCTGTCAGCTCTTGCTTTGTAATCACAAATAATATGTTGCTGACTGCACTCTTCTTGGATGACCTAAATAAGATTTCAGCGCTGTTATGCTGATTACTGTATGTACTTTCAGGTCTAGACTCAGTAAGTTCTCTCAACATTGGAGCCAGGGCCATGGCATACTTGTACCTTAGGTGTCCTGGAGCTTGCAACACAGTGTTGCTGAAGGACCCACTCCTGAGTTACTACTCGTTGGATAGTCACTCATTTAACCAAGAAACCTAGTGTAGCACAGATAGTGATGCACATGCATACATAGATATGCATGCATATGCACCACATAATTAATCAGCGATAATGTAATTTTATACTTTGTAAGCATTTTAGCAATCTACTCACATCTGATGTTAGAACACACTAGATCCTAGCAGCAGATCTTCCAAGTGATTTCAGTGATCAAATCTAAAAACATGGCTAAAATTCTGTTTGGGTTTCAAACTTCAATGTTTGCTCTTCAGTGTTTTTCTCTATTCATATATCCGTGTTTCAGTGAATGCTCTTGCCACAAATTGAGAGCTCAATAAAATATAATGCCTTGTAAGAATATAGATTATATGAAGGCAAAATTCATTCCATGAGCCCAAGGGGATAATTTGCTTTTCATCTCTTCCTTCTCCTTCAAAATATAGAGCTATCAATAAATGGTATGTAATGGAGACCAGAGCAAACCGAAGAGTTAAAAGTGTGCAATTTATTAACTCGAGCATGAAAGTACAGAAAATAGACAGGGACTTAAGATAGTTGGGAAAGAAGTCTCAACCTATTGCATTAAAACATGGTTTGCACTAGTCTAATGAGTTTTCTACCAAATGAGGCATGAAACACACTGCCAAATTATTGTATAATGTCATTATATGTTTTATCTTATTGGGGAGTTGGTACAGAATACATTATCTTTAAATTTGCGCAATCTGCAAAACTAGAAAAAAATGCTTTTTTATGAATGTGTCATTCAAATAAGTTGCTAATAAAAAGAGATCAAAACCTACTGAAATCCATAATAAAAATATACAACATTTGCAAGAACATATGAAAATAATTGTTCAGTAAAGATGTCAGTTCAGTGTTCTATTTACAGTCCTTTTTTATTCAGACCTACAGAAAAAACACACAAAAGTAGGAAGGATAGCATTGCATAGAAAATATTTTTTTCTAAAATTGTTCCAAATAAATAAGAACTGCAATATCCTTAATTTAATGTCAGTATATATCAGATAATATGCAGAGATTTGCTTCAAAAGTGAATCTTGATTATTTTAGAGTGCTATGTTTGAAAATATTTAAAGAGTGAGGACTGCTTTCCTTAGTAAGGAATTGTGTTAAGTTGCAAGTGGTATTTTGCATGACTAAAGGATTTGGTGCTTAAAATTAAAAAAAAAAAAAAAAAAAAAAGAGGAAAAATGATCTTGAGTTGTTTGTTCAGAGCCCTATTTCTGTTTCTGTCCCTAGGGGACCTCTTTGCAACTGTAAGACAATTGAATGCTTTTGAAATTAATGGAATTTCTATTACATCTCATGAGGCTGGAATTCGTTTGCTCCAATCTCCTCAGACACAAGAGTAGATTGTCTGCTCAAGTATTCTCCCTTTGACTACTCCTGAATTCCATTTTTTCAGTGGTTTCATTACAAACTACACCCAGAAGCTTCCTAGAATTGACTACAAGTCAGTGTATTGCATCAATTACTGCAATGTGATGAATTAAATCTTCATTTATCCTAAATGCCAATAGGTAGTTCTGAATCTTTCCTGCATGGCCAAACATTGTTTTAAGCACAGGCAGAGCTCTGCCTATGCTGTCTAGGCTGGTTCGCTCTTCTGCATCCTTTTGCTGTTATCTGTTGTTAAAACAGTTGTGTTTCCTCTCAATGCCCTGTTTAACAGATGACTGTCCATCAACCTCCTCAGTGTCCCTTTATCTGCCCAGTGATACACTGACATTGACAGACTCTGTGGTTTTTTTAATATGTCCCAGGTGCTTTCCTTCTAGATACCTTTGGAAATAGAGAGCTGTTGAACTCTGTGGCCAGCTACAACATTCATTAAAAATTAATTTCCTACTTACCTGGTATTTTCCTGATTTATGTGCTTCTGAAGGCATTTTGATGCCGCCTTGTGCATGGGTAGATTTCCAGGCTTCACACCGGTATGTTAAATTGGAAGTAGGATTGAGGCCTGTAGTTTGGCCTTACCAGTTAGTAATGTTTTTCCCTTCTGGGGGAAAAAAACTCCATCCTGTCACTTTCAAAGTCTGTAATCTGATTTCTTCTGTTATATGGGTTTGTCTTAATGGAGCTCTTTATCTTGGGAGAGGATGTTGCAGTGGAAGAGCTGGGCGAGGAGTAGGCCTCTCTTCCCGGTGAGGGGACTTAGGGCGAGGGAGCTGCCCTCTCCTGCGCCAAAGGAGGAAGGAGGCTAATTTGAGTTAAACTGTTAGGGGCCTAGCAAAATGTCCACTCTGGGAAAGAGGAGAGGGGAAAATGTGCTCTTGTGAATCTTTCTGGACCTTTTAAATTAAATTTTGTCATAGCTTTGACCCTAATTTTTTTTTGGCTGCAGCTTGGAAATCAGCTCCTCTCTTAGTGGGAAGAGCAATGTTTTTATTTAAAATCTAATTCTTCTAATGTGCAGTTAAGATAGGCAGTGCCAGTCTTGTATATGCCTACCCTGTGTACATGCTTGTTCAAACAATGCAGCTAGCGTCAGTGCAACACTGAAACGCACCCTTGTTTGACACCATTTTAAAAAATGATCAAGTCTGCATTTTCTTTGACTACACAAACTGCACCTTAACATAAAACCCTGATGATGGTAATTGCTTTTATTGGCACCCTATTTTACTTTAAAATGGTCCAGAGTCAATCGCAGAACAGGCTGCCAAATATTTTTTTAAATCTTTGACATTTGTGGCATGTGGTTATTGCTATTGGACGTTCTCTCCTGTATTTATTTTTAGAGCAAAAATGTGATTGACACATAATCTTTTGGGTCTAAATCCAGCCTGCTCATCTCTTAGGTTTACCTCAATTACTTTCTTGGTTCTATTCATAAACTAACTGCAGAAGGCTTTGTTTGTCACTGAAAAGACAGTAATACCTCAGCAGACACAGGCATCTCTTAGTGCATGTTTCTTTGGTCTTCTTTTTCTGTCTTCCCTCACATAAACTGCGGTCTCCTCTAATGTCAGAGTTTCTCTTTTCTCTGACCTTTTGGAGATGATACAGATGTCCATCCAATACAAAAAGGATCAACGTGGCTCTGGGAGAAACCACACTAGAAAATGTAAGCAACTTCTCAGATACCTTAGTGCAAGAAGAGCATCTGTAGGGATGAGCCAGTGCTCTCTGAACACAATGATTTCCATGCCCCATTGGTTTTGATCTCAGACTTTCGATAAAAGACTCTTACAACTGAGCATATGTTGAAGAATATTGTCAGTTCACTGGACTTTCAGTTCTGATGATGCCATCATAGCTGACTGTTGATATTTAACACTGCAGATTCATAATTTTCATTTCTTTTGTTTGAGATGTAGCTAAAAGCAACTGTTTCACAGTGTGAATAACATCTCCCTGCTTTGGAAGTCCTCAAGAATCATCCTGTCACAGCATCTCAGCTCCTTGGGTATGTGCTATTTTTATTTGTGAATTGCTGTTTTTTACTGAACCTAAAAAGTTCTGAAATTTAATCTGTCTGGTTCTTCTATCATCTGTACTGCAGCCATTGTTTCTGTGACACAGAAAGCTGTTTCATTACTTATTTTATATTTTTGCAGAACTCCTTGACTCAGAGTGTTTCCAGAGACTTCTACAGCTTTTGTCATTGTTATTCGGACAAAGTTCATTGGTTTCACATGCAAAATGCAAGGATGACGACTTTGCTATGTTCTTTTTACTGAAGTCTTATGATGCTCATCTCTCAAGCCCTGAACTCTGCCTGTGCAAACACAGAGTCCTTCAGACTGGAGAGTCTTTCTCTGTGCTGGAGAAGAGGCCAGGCAACAAATGCTGGGCTCAGTGGACCATGTGCATGTGGGGGAAATGGCTCAGAAATCTGGCCATGTGTCGTGGGTTGACCCTGGCTGGAGGCCAGGTGCCCACCAGAGCTGCTCTATCACTCCCCTCCTCAGCTGGACAGGGGAGAGAAAATATAATGAAAGGCTCGTGGGTCGAGATAAGGGCAGGGAGAGATCACTCACCAATTACCGTCACAGGCAAAACAGACTCGATTCGGGGAAAATTAATTTAATTTATTACCAATCAAATCAGAGTAGGGTAATAATAAATAAAACCAAATCTTAAAAACACCTTACCCCACCCCTCCCTTCTTCCCGGGCTTAACTTCACTCCCAATTTTCTCTGCCTCCTCCCCGCAAGCAGCACAGGGGAACAGGAAATGAAGGTTGCGGTCAGTTCGTCACACGTTGTCTCTGCCGCTCCTTCCTCCTCAGGGGGAGGACTCCTCACACTCTTTCTCTGCTCCAGCATGGGGTCACTCCCACAAGAGACAGTCCTCCATGAACTTCTCCAGTGTGAGTCCTTCCCACAGGCTACAGTTCTTCGTGAACTCCTCCAGCGTGGGTCCCTCCCATGGGGTGCAGACCTTCAGGAACAGACTGCTCCAGTGTGGGTCCCCCACGGGGTCACAAGTCCTGCCAGCAAACCTGCTCCAGCCGGGGTTCCTCTCTCCATGGGTCCACAGGTCCTGCCAGGACCCTGCTCCAGCACGGGCTTCCCATGGGGTCACAGCCTCCTTTGGGTGCCTCTACTTGCTCTGGTGTGGGGTCTTGCACAGGCTGCACATAGATATCCGCTCCACCATGGACCTCCATAGGCTGCAGGGGGACAGCCTGCCTCACCATGGTCTTCTCCATGGGCTGCAGGGGAATCTCTGCTCTGGTGCCTGGAGCACCTCCTCCCCCTCCTTCTTCACTGACCTTGGTGCCTGCAGAGTTGTTCCTCTCACATCTTCTCACTCCTCTCTCCGGCTGCAATTGCTGCTGTTTTTTTTTCCCCCCTTCTTAACTATGTTACCCCAGAGGTGCTACCACTGTCGCTGATGGGCTTGGCCTTGTCCAGTGGTGGGTCCGTCTTGGAGCCGGCTGGCATCGGCTTTGTCAGACATGAGGGAAGCTTCTAGCAGCTTCTCACAGAAGCCACCCCTGTAGCCCCCCCGCTACCAAAACCTTGCCATGCAAACCCAATACACCGTGTTGAGACTAAATCTCTTGTCCTACAACTTCTTCTTTCTGTACTCCCCACAGGGAGATATGAAAGGAGATAGCTTGCTGTTTATCAGAAGTAATTTTCCTCAGGTACAAGGGTTTGGATCAGTGAAAGAAGGTATCCCCTCACTTAGCCAAGTGCTGGAGAATCTGGCTCAGTGGGTTTAAGAACACTATCCTACGTGAAGCCTCCTTACTTCTCTGTTTTGCAGCAGGACTTCCACTAGCCAAAATCCTAAGTGGACTACTCCAGATAGGTCCTTCTACTGCTTTTTCTTCCCTCAGAAGTAGCTCAACAACAATTTAGGAGGGTGTTCGTCCATTTGTCTTTTGAATCCTGACAGCTATTAAAATGTGAGATACAGAATGAAAACTCTATTAAATAGTGTCCTTTGTTCATCCACTAAAAAAAATATTTCCAAGTGCAGGAAGATAATTTTTTGGAAATTAGCTCTTCCAGCAGATATCCTTTTATTTTTGTATGCAGGTGTCTTAGACGATAGATAAGGCTGGTGCACTTTTGTAAAATGTTCAAGATTAGTTAAGCTGGTCCTGGTGCAGGTTAATGGATTTCAAGTACAAAGTAGCAAATTTAAAGAGCCTTCAGCCTTTTTCTGCACTGTGGTTTAGAATCAAACTTATTTTTCACAAAAGCTTAATTTTAAAAGATAACTTTTTTTTTCTATTCAGCAAAATGTAAATTGCACTAGGTAATAACAATAATTGTCTATGAAAAAATGCTTCTTCATTTGGCACTGTTTAGCACATTCTAATGAATTATGGTAATAAAGGCATCCTTCTTGTGCTTTATAGTATATGAAACTAATGCCTTGAAGGGACAATACAAAAGGATACAAAGCTGGTTGCAAGCAGTATCTTCTGTAAACATTTTTAAGGTAATTACATAGCAGACCATAATGAATACCAATCAAAAAGACAGATACTATGTGTTTCCTCTTAGGTAAGATTAAGACATGTTTGGGTTCTAAATAACTATAAGCATTTTAAAGGAAATATTTTTTCTTGGTGGAAGGTTGAAGTTGAACAGCTAATGGTACTGAGCTCTCCTCCTCTAAAGGATTAACATTAATTATAAGTCAAATTTTGTAGTTAACAGTTAATGGGAACACAGGGGAGACTTCAAATACATAGGTTGTAATATTTTTTGCTCCTGTGCTGTATATTGCAGTGGGAAATAGTAATTGGTGGGGAGCAGTACACATGACCTAGAAGTCAACATTTGTCTCTGCAGGATGAAAGGGCATTAAAAACATAACTGGAGAGGAGAAATAAATGGATGGGGGCAGGATCTCACTCTATTTCTATACTATTATTTTGCCAGCAGACACTATTCCATGGGGTACTGAAATACATCTGGAGTCAAAAGTGTGAGACTATGCAAGTTGTTTGCTTATAAAGTTCTGTGTATTGCACAGTTAAAAACTTACTGCAAGTATTCTGCATATTTTGAAGTTATTTCTGGTGATTTTAACAGTGTAAAGACTTTTTCAAGGAACTTACAATCCCAGACTATGCTCAATGGATATATATGTTCATAATACATCATTGGTAGGATATTGCTCAGTGAACAAAATAGACTAATGTTACTCTCTTCCAAATGAGAAAACAGAATTACGGAAATTGCCTTAGAGGATCAGACCATCAGTCCAGTATTTTCTCTAGGAGTTGTCAGTGCTAGCTGAATAAATGCCTAATTCTTTCTCCACCACCACCAATGAAACAAAACCTCAAAAAACCCCTCTTGACTATGCATACATTTTTGTGTAACTACCATTACATAGAAATTGCCTTAAAATACATGTGATATTGGCATTATGTTCATGTCACTGTCAGCAAATCCCACAGAGGAGTTAAGAGAGGATCTTTTGGAAGATGATTAGATTCAGCAGTGAAACAGAAGCAGGGAACTGAGCAATGGTGGATGCTGGAGCTGCCCCCCAGCTGTGGGGTGGAATGTGTGGCCTGTAGGAGTGTGAGGCAAGCAGCCTGCGTTACATTCAGATTACTCCTGTGTAACGACTGATTTGTTTTGAAGAAGTGTATCGGGAAGCTGTTCTGAGGAATAATGCATGCATAGTGACCACTGGTGCATTATCCCTCATTTAACAGTGGGCTTCAAACCAATGAAGACCTACAAAAATGGACGTTAGTTTGATTTAGGATGTGAAATCTCCTCTACATGCACAATGAGGGACGTTACTCATCTTTACAAAAGTTCCTGGCAACTCTGAAGTATATTCCTATATATTAATAAACTAGCAAAGAAATAGAACTAAATGAACATCACACTTTCCTGAGTTCAAACATTTAATCTTTTTCTTTTCTCAAGGTCATTTCCATTACTGACATTTTAGTTTAATGTGAAATTGACTGTGTCCCACCAAAAATTCTATATTTTGTAATTAAATCACCAGCAGGCACAGTGGTGTTTGGATATATTTGGCAAGGAATATTGATGTGGATTTCTTGCTGCAACAACATGCATGTGTATAAAGTTCAGCAACATGAGTTCTTTGTCTCTGAACGTTGTACAATCAATATTCTATTACTGCAGCGTGAGGTCTGCTGCATTGTAGCTAAATTAGTGTGTAAGACTCAAGAATGCAATGGTGGAAAGAATTCTAATTTCTGTATATAAAATGCATGTAAGCTGTTTATTTTAGCTGTAACCGCTCTGTTCTAGTACCTGTTGCTTCAGGTACTATTTATGTAATTTCATTAAACAGGAATTTGGGAAGTTTTAATTTATTTTCCTTGGGATTTTCTTCAGTAATAATTTCAAAGAAGCATCATATTCTTGATGATTTTGTTCAGATTCCTTCTGTTTGTTTTGCTTTGTACAATGAAGATGTCTACAGCATCAGGAGATCCATTATACAGGCTTTGCTACAGACTAAAATCCTTTTATGATAAAAAACCAAGCAAATCCAAACCAAGAGATTGGGGATGGCAGGGATCATCTGCTCCCGAGACCAAAGGGAAGGGTGCAAAGCTGTTACAATGCAGATTATTTAGGCAGCAGGCACTGCTGTACGTCACCCCCACACACAAGTCAGGACAGGCTTTCTATAAATTCAGTGTGGGCAGCTGCCTGCAGGAGCAGAGTGCTGAAGGGAGCAACTTCTTTCCTCATTTTTTCCTCACCTGAAAAGACTTCCGCTGCTGCCATTGCTGCTGCTGGGATAGTGCAAGGGGGAGCCCCTGCGGGCAGCACAGATTGCCCTGGTGTCCTGCTCCCTTCCCTGCCTCATGCTTCCAACAGGGGCCATGCCAGCCCCTTCCAACCCATCCCGGGGAGGTGCGAGGGGGACCCATTCGGAAAGCTGGGGATGGAGGTAGAAGGGCTGTGTAACTGGGAGAGGGAGCGAAGCTTCTGAGGGAGGAGGAAGATGAAGAGTCATTTGGCATGACTGGATTTTGGAGGGTGGGTGAAATGTAGGTGATGACAGGGTTTAGTCCCTCCTGGGGAAGGAAGAAGGAGGTCTGCTGGGGTGGGATGGGAAGTGGGGGAGGCAGAGAAAGAAAAAGCCTTCATCTGCACCCCCCTCCCCGGGACTTCCCACCACTCTCATGACCTCTTTTGTCCACCTTTCCTAACACCACCAAAGTATTGGTGAAAGCAGTGCTGCTGCAATTTTAAGCTGTTCTGGAGAGTTTCACTGATGACAGAAGTCATACGTGGTAAGGTTGGGAGGACCTTGAAAGGCCATGGCGTCTGGTCACCTGCCCAAAGGCAGGATCAGTCATAGCTGTACAGTTCCCAACAGGTGCTTGTCTAAATTATGCTTAAAGCCTCCAATGGGAAGATATGACAATGTCCTCCCCTATGCTCTACTTGTGCTTTACTATACTACTACTGGCTTAACAGAAGCATGCCTCTGTGCCGATAGCTGATATTCATGCTTATAGATCTTATTTGCCTTTAGTTTATACATGCTATTTGCCTATTTTGGTGACTTTGTGACATTGTTGACTCAAGTTCAGATGGTAATTCATAACGCCAAATCCTTTTTTCCATGGTGACTGCTGAAGTGTTTATTGTACACTCTGTATTTATGTAGTGGATTATTCCTACTTAAGCACAGACCTTTATTTATTTGTCCTGACTGCAGTGCATCTTTTTTCTTCCTACCAGTTTTTGTATTTGGTAAGAGGCTTTAGATTAGAATTCTAATCCTGTCCGCTGGTGTGTTTGCAACCCTTCCTGTGGCACACCTAGTATGTATTCTTTCATCTAAACCATTGGTGCAAACATTAAGTTGTGCAAGCATAAGACCCAGGGCAGACCCCTAGGCAATCCATTAGATGCACCTCTTCGGTGTAGTAGTGCACGTTCTAATCCGTGCTTGCTCATGAGAGTCATGCGAGGCAGTGTCAAAAGCCGTACTGAAATCAAAGCATTTCAAAAGTAGTGCTTCTCCCCTGTCTGTGAGAACCATTACTCTGTCACAGGGAGAGAGGAGATTATCTTGACTTGATTTGTTCTTGGCTGCTATTTATCTCATTGTTATTTTCTAGGGGCTTACACACACCAATTATTTCCTTCAGTTTTTTTCTAAGAAAGAAGAATGTAGGCATTGCATTTGCCTTATTTCCTGGAATATCTCTCCATCCTCCATGAACTCTCAGTGACAACTGCTAATGTTTCTGAGGTTGTTCAGACACTTATTTTTCATACATGAGAGTGAATTCATTAGGCCCAACCGGTGTGAAAACAGTTAATTTATCAAAGTATATTCTAGTCTGTTCTTCCTCTGCTGCATCTGAGTTCTTACTCCTTTTTCACTGGTGCTAGTTATACTAACTGCCTGACATGAGAGTGGCATTTTTTTCTTTCTTGGCAACATTGGACCATAAATGCCTACTTACAACATAGCAGGGAACCCTTCCCTGGGCTGCCATTTTATGCTTGTTTTCTCTTGCTTGTGGTATCTCATTTTGGACCATGGTCTTTGCAATTTTTTTCTTTTGTCTGTGTATGCTCTTTCAAACTCCTCTGTATCAGTTCTGCCTAATTTACAGTTTCTGTGCGATTTGATTTTAAGATCACCGAAGGACTGATCATTTACCCACCTACCCTTGTTAGGTTTATTCTATTTTCTGCACTGAGATAGTTTCCTTTTCTTTAAGGAACTTTAGATTTATTGGATCTTAGCTATCAGCTCTCAGAATTTCTTAAAATTCACCTTCTTCAAGCCTGTTGTCCTTAATTAGCTGGACAGTTCTGCTTGTCTATTATTTTGTATATACTGTCACCCAAATTGCATTTCAAATACAAAGTGATATCTACTGCTCTTTTTCTCTGCACACTTCTTCTGTAGAAGCTGTACTTAGAATCACAGAATCATAGAATGGTTTGGGTTGGAAGGGACCTTTAAAGGCCATCTAGTCCAATCCTCTTGCAATGACCAGGGACATCTTCAGCTAGATCAGGTTGCTCAGAACCCCGTCCAACATGACCTTGAATATTTCCAGGGATGGGGCATCTACCACCTCTCTGGGCAACCTGTTCCAGTGTTTCACCATCCTCAGTGTAAAAAATTTTGTTCCTTATATCTAGTCTGAATCTACCCTCTTTTAGCTTAAAACCATTACCCTTTGTCCTATCACTACAAGCCCTACTAAAAAGTCTGTCCCAATCTTTTGTATAAGCCCCTTTTAAGTATTGAAAGGCTGCAATAAGGTGTCCCCGAAGCCTTCTCTTCTCCAGGCTGAACAACCCCAACTCTCTCAGCCTGTCCTCACAGGAGAGGTGCTCCAGCCCTCTGATCATCTTCATGGCCCTCCTCTGGACTCTCTCCAACAGCTCCATGTCCTTCTAATGTTGGGGGCCCCAGAGCTGGATGCAGTACTCCAGGTGGGGTCTCATGAGAGCAGAGCAGAGGGGCAGGATCACCTCCCTTGACCTGCTGGTCACGCTTCTTTTGATGCAGCCCAGAACATGGTTGGCTTTCTGGGCTGCAAGTGCACAATGCTGGCTCACGTCAAGCTTTTCATCCACTAGTATCCCCAAGTCCTTCTCTGCAGGGCTGCTCTTAATCATTTGTCCATGTTTATGTTATAGCCAAGTGAACTAGTTCACTAGGTCTTTTGCAGCGATTAAATAGAAGTGTAATCACTTTAAGAATTCCTTCTCCTGCTTATTCTGTATTACTGTATGGACATCAAAACTCATTCCTCATAGTTTCATTATGAATAAAACTGTTCCCTAAATTATGAGCCCTTCACCTGATTACTTTATGAAGTACTTGTTCATAAGTGTTATTACAGCTGTGAAGTCCTTTCTTTTTGCCCCCTTTTCTTTGGAAAGGAGCATGGCACAGTGTTTCTTTGCTCTTCACAAATGTGAATCGTACAGCCTTGTTCCTAATGCAAGGTGAGATTTCCATGAAATGACATGACCAAGCATCTAAGAAACCTGCTACCCTGGTGAGAACTGCACTGAACTCTCAGTGGCTCTCTGAGGCTGTAATGAGAGTACCTAGATTTACAACTATAGAAAACTAAAACATAGATTGCCAAAGGATGCTAAAAATTGTGAACATGTTTTTAAAATTCTGAGATTCTGCTCTCTAGCAGCACATAATTACCAATAGTTAAAGATGCAGAAGAGGTATTAAAAGTTTTGTTAGCACTTGTTTGATGTCATCTATCTAAATAAGTTCATTTCACCCCTCCCATGCTCATGCTGCAGATAATGCCTTTCTACCATACCATCATTTATTTATTTTTATTGACTCACTCACTTCACAGAATTACTGGGTGAGAGAAAAACACCTATTTGCAATCTAATCAAGCAAACAAATATAATTATAGCTATGTGGTGTTTTCTTACTTCTAGTTGTCTTATCTGTCTTTGCATTGATTGTTTTCTTGTTTGCTAATCATAAATTCAGGAAAGTGAACTTTAGCTGGAACCCCTTCTCCCCAACAGATGCTAGACTAAATGCTTAAATAAATTATAACAACACAAAGGTCAAGACCAAAAAACCCATATGTTTTAGCTGGAGATGGTCTTTTTGTTCTATTTCTGCACTGTCTGCCATAGGGCACAGGTACTGACTGATCTGCAAGGGTCACTGCAGTGAAGTGATTTGTTTTATATAGGTTTCAAACAACCATCACTGAGCAGGCTGGTAGTTTTGCAGGGACACTATGGTCACTTCTAATGTATTTAATGAAACAGGCCGAGGACTGTTCTCTGTCCCTCACAGCGTGGTTCTTCTCACATCTAACCTCACTTCTGCCCCAAGATGAGTTTGTTGTTCACAGTATCTATGTGGACTAGTCCCAAGCGTGTATCATCCTCCAAATCACGCCTGTGTATTACCTAGGAGAGTACTGGCTGGCATGAGACAAAGGCATGCCAGGGGCACTCAAATAGTTAAACAAAACAAACATATGGGCTAGGAAACTACTTCTATAGCCACTGCTTTTTTGCATATACAAACCCAAGAAAATGTATCTCATCAAGACGCTGTTAGCTGTTCAGTGACATCCTTGTTGAATGGGAAAGATGCTTTCATTGTTACAAATGAAAACTTTATTTTAAATTACTTTTAAAGCTCTGGTTTTCCAAAAGTTTTACCTAACACATAATTGGAAGACAATGATTTTCCTAGAAGAGTGAAAAATTTAATGACAAGTTGCTATTTTTTTAATAAAATTCAACAGTAACAATTGTGTATTTCATCACAGTGGACAAATAAGTGTTCAAAGAACAATTTATGTTTAGAACAACAGCTGAATATCAAGAGAAAAATGGAGAGAGCTGTCAGCTTCTTCCCAGGCCATGTTTTAAATGAGAATAGACAAAACACTAAAAAATATGCTGGTTTTTTTAAGCAAGGCAGTGAAACAAAAATGACATATTAAACTTTGCATTTCTATCTCTTTGACTTTAGTGATTCAACTGTCATATTTGGGATAAAAAAAAAATTGTGTAGAATTAAATTAACAGACATGGTATTTTTCTGTTTGTTTTTTAAATTTATTCAGCATTTCATATTTTTAGCTTGAGAAATTTTATGTCTTTATTTTACAGATTTTATTTATTTTTTTTGCCATGATACCACCAGAAGGACAATCTTTTGTTGTGAGAGGGCCTGGGAGATATAGACCAGAGCTACGTATTGCCTGGTGCAGCATTCTGTTCTCAGCAGTTATTTTGATTATGTGGGACTTTGCCTAAAGTTTAACAATATTGGTGGAAATGAGTGCAAGCCTGAAATGAAGCACCTGCTATTAGAACATCTTCTTCCCCTACTTTTGGCTCTTTCTCTTGTGGTATAGCAAGCCAACCCATTTGTGTAGATCAAAAAAGTTCTCTCCCATTTGGTCCTGCTCAGCCTTTTTCTGCTGTCAATGTGACATGGGTCCCTGCCTTGTTCTGTTAGTGATGTTAGCCTTGATCATCTGCTCTCCTGCGTCCCCCTGGGTGCGAATACCTGTGTACGCTGAGTTGCACTGTCCGTGTGCTTAAAGAAGAAAACTCACATTGTAGTTTCATTTTTTCAATGCCATATTCTTCATCCATGACTGAGAATCTCATTTTTGTCACCTGTTTATGCCTGGGGGCATTATAAATTATTATTGCTGGTTGTTAAGGGTAAAGCTCTGTGACAGGGCTTGAGCCAGTCTGGAGGTTTAGTGATGCCTCCAGGGCAGTTCGACCCCCTCACTCTCTGTCCCATTTTCCTCCCTTTTTCCTACAGCTCCTCGCCTTGCAATCCTGATCTCTCTGTTGAGCTGGCTCTGTGCTTCGTCTGATCTTGATCCAAGTCAATGCAAACTTGCTCAACTAGTAGAAAATCAATATCTAGTGGAAAAAAAAAACAAAAACAAAACCCCAAACCCAAACATTTTTTTCTTCTGTGTTAGTGAGTTGGTTACTGCTTGTTCATATGTGCTCTGGAGGTAGTATGGTGGGGGTAGGAAAGATGACATAGGCAGGAGTGTGTGTTTGCATGGGGACCTGGGCTTCCTTTTTGATCACAGAAAATATTAAATGGGCTCATCTGCATCATGTAATCTCATACTTGGAACTGACTCAGACACATGCACAATTTACTTAAGGGTAAGATGTTACAGTACATCAGCTGAATGGTAGTAAGATACAATAAACTCAGCCATGGATGAGACCTTTGTACTAGCTCTAGTTATTTGAATAATAACTCTCTGATAAATGCAGCACTTGAACTTTGGTCAAATTCCCTTGTTCAGTAGGTTATTTGGAGTTGCAGCCTTTGGTCAGCGGAAAAATCAATGGATGAATTCCAGGCTATGTAATTCAGCTAAGAACCTTGTCCTTTAATTTAGATGCCCCCTCATGCTTAGTCAGATAAAATTTGCCACTGGAGACATTAGCCTCTTTCCATTGATTAGAGAAGGAACTTTGACCTTTACACCTGGAGCACTGAAGGAAGTGCAAATTGGGTGCCTAAGGCTGGGTGATTGGATCCTACTCACTGAGCATTCAAATAAAGATAGTTCACAGAAACAGAGAAAGGCTGAGGTTGGAAGGCACCTCTGGAGATTGCTTAGTCCAAAATTGCTGCTCAGGGCAGGGTCACCTAGAGCAGGTCAGGGCTGTGTCCAGTCAGCTTTTGAATATCTCCAAGGATGGTGACTCTACAACCCCTCTGGGTAATCTGTTCTCGTGTTCATTTGCTCTCACAATTAAGAATTTTTTTCTTATTTTTAAATAGGCTTTCTTGTATTTCAGTGTGTGCCCATGCCTCACATCCTTTTACTGGGCACCACAGAAGAGTCTGGCTCTGTTGCCTTTACTGCTCCCACCAGATGTCTATATATCTTATTCGCAAGATCACTCTTCTCGAGGCTAAATAGTCCCAGCTCTCTGAGCCTCTCCTTGTCTGACAGATGTCCAGGCATTTAGTCACCTTTGTTGCCCTTCATTGGACTCAATCCAGCATGTCCATGTCTCTTTTGTACTGGGGAGCCCAGAACTGGACCCAGCACTCCAGATGTATCTCACCAGTGCTTAGCAGAGGGGAAGGATCACCTCCCTCAACCTGCTGGTGATGCTTTTCCTCATGCAGCCCGGGGAGGCTGTTGGCCTCCTTTGCTGTGAGGGCACTTTGCTAGCTCATGTTCAGCTTGTTGTTCGCCAGGACCCCAAGATCCTTCTCTGCAAAGCTGCTTTCCAGCCAATTGGTCCCCAGCATGTACTGATGACCATGGTCCAGCAACACCTCTCTCCTATGTCAGGAAAACGCACTCCAGAAACCTCCTGGATTGCTTGTTTCCTGCTGTACTGTCCCTCCAGCAGATGTTGGGGTGGTTCAAGTCCCTCATGAGGACAAGGGCCTGTGAGTGTGAGACATCTTCCAGTAGCCTGAAGAAGGCCTCATCTACTACTTCTTTGCGATTAGGTAGTCTGTAACACAACATCAATAACTTAGTTTAGATTATAATTTAAACCCACATGATTTCATTGCAGTATGGAAACATTTTAGATGCTTCTGGAAAGAATCATTCTCTTGCTGTTGTGGTTTTACCCTAGCCGGCAACTAAGCCCCACACAGCTGCTCGCTCACTCCCCCCCATCGGAATGGGGGAGAGAATTGGAAGAGTAAAACTGAGAAAACTCATGGGTTGAGATAAAGACAGTTCAATAGGTAAAGCAAAAGCCGTGCACACAAGCAAAGCAAAACAAGGAATTCATTCACCACTTCCCATGGGCAGGCAGGTGTTCAGCCATCTCCAGGAAAGCAGGGCTCCATCACACGTAACAGTTACTTGGGAAGACAAACACCATCACTGGAAACATCCTCCCCTTCCTCCTTCTTCCCCCAGCTTTATCTGCTGAACATGGCGTTATATGGTATGGAATATGCCTTTGGTCAGCTGGGGTCAGCGGTCCTGGCTGTGTCCCCTTGCAACTTCTTGTGCACCCCCAGCCTACTCACTGGTGGGGTGGTGTGAGAAGGAGCAAAGGACTTGGCTCTGTGTGAGCACTGCTCAGCAGTAACGAAAACATCTCTGTGTTACCAACATTGTTTTCAGCACAAATCCAAAACATAGCCCCATACTGGCTACTATGAAGAAAATTAACTCTATCCCAGCCAAAACCAGCACACTTTCTAATCATGTAGAAATTTGTAAAAGAAAAACTGAAGAACGAAATATGAGTGGCACAACTGGGTAAGAGAATCCTAAGAAACCACCTGATTGAAGTGCAATTTTTTTACTATATGTCATTATAATATATCCTTAGGATATCCTAAATACAATGTTGATGAATAATTTAAAAGAAAACTTTCCAGGGCAAGGGACAAGTCTTCCTTTATGTTCTCTATGGGAATTGTATTGATTCTCTAAAGCATTAACAGCTGTATGATTAACTCAGCAAAAACTACTGAATCTGTAGAGTAACTTTGTGTAAACTCTGCTCGTCCTTGAATTTTTTCTCATTTAAATATTCTGTGTATGCAAGATGATAGTCTACAGAGGACAATGCAAATACATGCACAGTGCATAAACAGTGTAACATAATAGAAATGAAAGGCAGGGAACTAGGATAAAAAACATCAAATCTGATAAAAGATGGTAAGCAGTATGTTACAGGACAATAGAATTAGGATGATGAAATACTGTACCAGGAAGATAAAATGATTTGATAGGTGGGATGTGGTTAATGAGGCAAAGCTTTATAATTGCAAAACTAAAATATTAGGACAGGACAATGGATAGAAGGAAGTAGGACAGCAGTGACTGAGAAATCCTTGCAATAATGTGGCACTAATAATCCTTGATAGGTTTTGCTTTGAGATTCACTCAGATTTGAAAACTTTAGCTCTAATTCCATGGGTTATGTGGCTTTCTTTTGTTTTACTCTCCAGAACAGTGATATTCTGTCAAAAAGGGAGCTCAGTGCCATGACGGATTGGCTGGGGCAGACCTAATTGCAGTGATTTAAGACATCACTGTTGCCAAGCCCTCTGCTCTGCGAACAGTTCCTCACGCGTCTGAGGCATGGGAGCACCAAATGTAGGGAAAAGCAGTTGCTCTGTGTCTGGCTAGAGGTCTGGCTGTCTCCACATCCTGCTCTCAACAGTGGCCAAGCACTGGGACAGATATGTGATGGCACCTGCCTGTCGCTGTTCACATCCCAGGATGGACAAGTTTGCACTGGAACATCAGGCTCTGCTGCAGCCAGGAGGGAAGGTGCTGGGCTCCTTCATGCCTCACCGTGGGCAGGGATGTGCCGAAGAGGGGCAGGCAGTGCAGTGGAAGATGTTCTTCTGTTTAAAACACCTGAACTTTAGTTTAAAACTAATGAGAGATTCAAAATAAGCCTCCATGAGGAGGGGAGATCATGAAAGGAGATATTACTGCAAATGAAATAGTATGGGTGACATCCTGTCACTGCAAAAGTCAGTGATAAATGGCCATCTCCTCACCTATAAAATCTATAAAGAGTATATGTTAGTGTGTGGCTAACAACCTGGTTCTGAAAACATGCAGGAGGAAACTTTAAAGTACCTCATATCTTTCATATAATTAAAGGAAACTGTTTTTTTTAGTTGTGTAAAAGTTTGTGGGATTGAAGCCCAACAATTTATTGTATGGAATGTGTGTTAAATTGGTATAACTGGGTATTTAATTTTACACTTACATTAATCTCTCTTATGGAAATATAGGAGGGCTGTGTGTCTCTAAAGGCAAAAGCTGGTGTGAATACCACAATACTGTGTAATGACGAAAAAAGCTGCATATGAGTTGATTAGGGTTCCAGTTAAACATGAAAGTATCTATTTTGGTAAAGCTTAAATGTCAAAAGCATTGAAACTTCAGTTTGGATAATCACCTAAAGAATATGAATATGTTTTCAAATCACCTAAACTGACTGCAAGCCCAAATTCTTGGGACTTCCTGTTTCCAAAAGTGCTGAGCATATCATTATGACCAGCTCTTGCTTTATTTTGGCTCTGACCTTGGGTATTTTTCCAACACTAGAAAATACTGGAAACCAAATGGAAATTAAAAGCTGAAGCCGGGAGGTTTTTGAAAAATAGAACCCAAACTCAAAGCTCTTTTTTAGTTTTGGATGAAGACTTTAGCTTGGCATTTTGCAGGCTTTCAGTTTCTAGCTCCCTTTCCTATGCTGTATTGCTTTCATTATGAAATTAGGGAAGATTTACAAGGAAGTAGTTTGTGGGTTTGGGGCTGGGAGACATTTTCTTACATGGTGAGAAAAATTGAGAAGAACTGAGGAGGTGGAAAGTGGAAGCACTGTTTCTGGTAGCAATTAGATATATTAGTGGATATGGGGAAATTCTCTAGGAAAGAGATGATAAAAACGAATGTATGGTAATGATTTGCACAACCATTATATGCCTATTTGGAAATAACGAGGTAGTGATTATGCAAGTCCTTTATTTCTGTTTTGATACTAATTCTCAGTGAGAGTATAGGGATTGACACAATTTAGAAAAATAAGTGCCCAGTTGTGATTGAGACATGGTATCAAGTCCTTCCCTGCTGCCTGGTTCAGGAAATGTCAGTCATTAGAGGACTTGGTGAACATGAAGCACAAGGACATTCCTGTCTGTAATTTTGTGACATAGTATTTCATAGTAGTCCCTTGTACCTACAGCGTCGTGCCCAGAGCAGATGGACACCAACATGGCCAGATTAGTTGCCTTGGCATTCTCTGACCGGTTAATAAGTTTTAGCCTTGCTTTCACCTACTGCAAAATGAAATTACCAAATTCTTCTCCAGTATAAGCCTATAGCACAGCATGTAAAACTCTGAGCTGCACAACCTGGGCCTTGGTGTCTGCCTGATTACAGGACTGTCCTTGAATTTAGAGAATACAACTACAGGAGAAAAGGCAGAGGTTGTGTGTTAACATATGTGAATAATGATTGCAGATATAACTCATGTACATGGCGTTAAGGGCTTAACATTTCTTAAAAGCAGGGATCACGGTATTTTCTCTGCCCTTTCTTTGGCAAATAAATAAGGATTTCTCTGTCCTCTGATTTCCAAACTAGGGCTTACCCAACACTGGGAAAGGTTTGCTGTCGTAACTATACTGACAAAATGTTCTACTGTAGGTGCAGATTTATCAGCAAAGGGAGATTGCTTATACTGCTTATACCAATTCCCTGAAGAAAATAACACTGGAAACCTATCCTCTGTCCATGTTTTTGTTACTATAATTAAGCTTGTGCTTGGATTTTTTTTGGCAGTGGAATGAGCACAAAATAACACAGCTTTAACTGATAATCTATACTGACATTTAAGTTTTGCCTTGGAGGAAAGTACTTCATTGCCCTCCCACTTTGACTTCTTAATCTGAATTTCTTACAAATGTAGAGAGAGCTTCCACTGTTTTTTTGACACTTTATTTTTGGTGATGAGTGTTGACTGTCTCATTTTAACCTTCAGTAAATGGGAAGATAACAGAAGTTAGGTCTATAGAAACACGGACAGGAAGGAGGCCTAACATTGCCTCATTCCTCTGTACTACCAGTCCTAACATTTTCTCTCTTTCCACTGCTTATGTCAGCTGTGATCAGGAGCAGAAACAAGATTATTTCAATATTTGTGAAGTAGAAGCAGAGGAGGCATATTTAGAGGCAGAAATATTTCAGAATAAAGAGAAAGAAGCTTAAAGATACTTACTTGAACCTGCCAATAACTTTGGAGTAAATAATTTAACAACCTTTTGTTATCAAGTTTATATTTAGCCCAGGATACAGCTATTGCCTTGGAACGCACTATTCATTTATCTTTCAAATAATGTTTATTATATCACTTCTAGGATTTTCCAATAAGGAGACTGTTAAAGTAGGACTCCATCTAGCAAAAGCAGGACAACGTGTTCTCCTGTCCTTTAAGATCAAACATAGATCAATCTCCCACATTTGCTTCACCCCTCTATGTAAATGTGTAAAAACACAGACTGGATTATTAAGTTTACCTTGTTCAGTCACTCTGGTGACACTGATCCATATGTCAGCCTCGCAGAGTTCTGTAAAAGATAAGATTAATAAGGAAATGAAGTTCAAGGGTCAGAGCTTTGGTAAACAACCAAAGCCAAAAGAAGTCCATTGAGGTGAAATTGCTTAAAACAGACATGTCAAGTAGCCATTTAAATTTCAGACCTTGAATTTATAGTGCAAATAGGCAGAGAGGGAAAAACAAGGCAGGCAATGTGTCCCTAATTCAGACATCCCAGTGAATGAGAAGAACCTTATGAGACTTCTAAGCTTTCCAGCTGCTGTATTCTTGAGACCTTGGTCTGTCCTTCAGCCGGTGTTCTGTCTCTGGGCTTTTTATCACACAAACATTACTTTTACCTTGTGTAATATTGGCTTAGGCAGGGTGCTCGCTCCTACCCTTATTGATAGTCCTCTCTAAAGGATTATGCTAATGCTATTGCATTAAGCAGAAGCGAGATTGCATTTTTCCCAAGGGAGAAACAGATGGCCTTGCGGCCTTTTGCTCATGCATAACCTTTTGCAGAAGTAGAAGGAGTTGCAGGGACAGTGCCCATAACTGCAACAGCTGTGGGAGCAATATGAGCTGTAGCTGAGTCCCTGGAATTAAGGGGAGCCACAGCGCTTGGGAAAGACAAAACCAAATCTGGCACCCTGGCTGGGACTGTGCTTAGCAGCTGCCATGCTCCCCTGTTCACTTTGCTCCTGGTTGCTTACCCCATGTAAGTTGCTTTTCTCTTGAGTAGTCAGGTAAAGTACTTCGCCCATTGAGTAGATTTAACATTAAGAACACGGTGAAGATACAGATTTATAAGGACCGTGTAGATTTTTGAACTTTGAGAGCAGCTTCTTTTTGAAGCTCAGGAGCACAGACAGAACCAGCTCTTGTTGCTGGCAAGAGTCTTCTAGAATTCCTACTGGTTTAAAAAGAATTGGGGATCACAGGACGCAAAAAGGAAAGAAATCTGGCCTTCCTTTCAGAGCTATACATATCTAATTCCCTTTGATCTTTTGCTCAGCATTTGATTAAATGTTTGGATGTAGACTGGACTACCTAATCAGAGGCGGTTTGCAATAATTCTGTGCTGGTGCTATGTGCTTCAGTCTGCCTCTGTAATCTTGCAGACCAGGATACAAGGACTTGGTGGTATTATCATTCATATGCAAGAAGCTATTTAAGGTCAGTTTCACGCTTCTTTTAAGATTTTCAGAGGCAGTTCTCCAGGTACAATAAATTCTGCATCAGTTCATTGTACCGAAGCAACATTGTAAAAATAGTCTTTTAGCATTAATATTTACAGTTGTGGTTACAGGGGGAAAGTATCTTATACTCATTACTCAAAACTGATGTCAGCATAGTGTTTCAGTTTGAGATGTACTTTAACCATAATCTCAGACCCAGATAACCTAGATCTGAACATCTCTAAAACGTCAGGATTTTTAATCCTATTGTGACTTTCACAGTGAGTGTCTTTTTTGTAATGGGTCAGACCCTCAGTTTAAAGATACTCCCATATATAAAAGTCCCAGACCTAGCTCCCTGCCTTGCTATTACTTCTACAGATTTAAATCTAGCTCTGATAATTGAGATTTAGGCTGCACCTATGCTGCTGAATTAAACACCACCACAACATTCCCAGGCACTTGCTGGTATAGTCCCTGGCACTCATTTTGCCCAGAATAACTAGCATTTTCTCAAACAGTTTCCAGGCATATCGTGGGGCTTAGCACATGCCAGGGACCGTACTTGCTATGGCAGTTTGGATGACCCTGTTTTGGAGGTGAAGAGAACTTAGTAGAAGAGGCATGGCTGCATTGTGCCAGCTGATCTGAGAGCCAGAAAACAGGCCCTGGCATGTTTCCTTTGCTAGTATAGATGTAGATATAGCCTGGGGGTTTTCATCTTTGGCTTTGTGATTTGTTAGGAAATGTTTTCCTTCCAATAAGACAGCAAAATGAATCACTTTATCTGTTCATTTATGACTTGGAACTGAGTAGAAGCTAAAGATCTCATGATGCCTTTCAACAGAAAAACAGGAAGAGCCCACATGTCCCAGGTTGTGTTTTCTGTCTCAGTTGGTAGTATTTGAAATGCAAACTACTTTTCTTTAATCACAGTGCTATTACTGTTTAGTTGTCTACACTTCAGGGCGATTTGCCATATTAGAAGGATGGCAGACCAATGAAAAATTCTATTTGATTCTCTTTTGTTCAATTCTGTGCCCACTGTTTGTTGTTTTCATACGATATTTAATTCCAAAATGAATATAACCATTTTTCTGAATGATCTCATGAAAGATCTGTTCTTAATGCCCAATACCCACTGATGTTAAGAAAAGATGAAGACTGTTTCTCTTTCATAAAGAGATACTGTTGAAACACTGGAAGAGATATCTGGTTCTGTACCTCTGAGGGATCACAGGGCCAAGCAGAAAGCTTTACTATTTATGGTGATGAAGCGGGGCAGGCAAATTGAAATTCACCTTTGGCATTCCACCGCAAATTTGGGTTGTTTTATGTAATACCATGTGGATATTTGGAGAGCCATGTCAATCCCAGCAACCTGGGGGGAAATCAGGACCATCTGCCTGGAGGCACTGGAGGGGTTTGTCACTGCTGCTGGAAGCTGATGAGGGATGGGCTGAGGGAGTGTGACATTTTGGTCTAGTTCATTCCACAGTGGAGGGAGAGCTGTGGCAAGCTTATGTGAGCTCCAGGTACGACTCCTGTCTAGGAGAGTCTCAGATGATCAGATTACAGGGCCCCTTCTCCTCAGTTACAACAGCATCAATCTGAAATTTCAGCACATTTATACTAGTGAATGGAGGGAAAAAAACTGGCCCATAGCAAACAGAAAAGCTTTCGGTCACGTAGCCCATTGCTCTGTCAATGCCAGATTATAGCTCTTGAACATCAGTCCTGAGCAGATTAACTGGCTCAAATAAAAGGCCTTCCACCCCTCCCATTTGGGAGATTTATTCTTATTTGCCTTTGTGTTATCCTCCATAACTTGTTCTGCACCACAGCCTCCAAAAGGGAGACAATGGATCTCAAACAAGCCACATCTCAAATCTGGACTCAGTACAGGATCCGGGTTTCACAGGCTAGTTTGAAGTTTGTCCTAACTCTGCCATCGCTCAGCTTGGCAACACGTAGTTAACTCTTTCTCATCTTCCTGATCTTTTTCAGTTCCTTATCATATACAAGGAGAAGATAGAACACACAGGATGTTAGACCTGCTCAAGCAAGTTTAGCAGTATTTTAATTCAACTTTTTTTATAGGGGAAGAAAACACATTGGTTTAAATCATGAGATTAATATTTACAGAAGTTTTCAAATTTTGATTCCACACATTCTCCCTTTTGTTCTGACAGTCTTCTTTCTTCTTTTAAGTGCATATTTCTGAATGGCAAGATAATAATAGACAAACCTCTCTTCAGTTGGCAAGGTAAGCAGGATGTTATCAGAAGAATGATCAGTTTAAACTAATATGTAAAGATAGTGGAAAGGCAGAGGTCTGCACTGCGGGTTAGCAAGTCATCCACCTTGAACATCAAGGAAGCCTTGCACTGAGCACCACCAATCCCATTGCAGAGCTCGGAGCTTTAGTTTTCACCAACAGCTTGATGACAGAATATGGGGCTTGAACAATCAAAGCACTTAACATTTGTTTTTTGAGAAATAGTCAATCTCTTTAAGTGTTGTTCTTAATTTGCTCAGTTTATTTTACAGTATTTGCAGACTCCCAGTGGCAAGTCAGGGCTGCTCCATGTTCTGTCATGTATTGATAAAAGCATGGTAATGAGCTATGGGTGTGTGTGTGTGTGTGTGTGTGTGTGTTTTATACCCAACAGGTCTTGAAAAGCAGTCTTGTGTTAAATGTTAAATGCCCATTTTTTAAAAAAAGTGTCAGTGGGCACCCATTCTCTGGGCATTGGCATACATGATGCACTCACCTCCTGTCATTGTATGCTTGGGCACCTAGAGATGATTGATTTACTACCGTGCACACCGCTGTGGAAGGAGCTCTTAGACATGTTTGTGATTTCAGTGTTGGATCTCTGTTGCCTTTCTGTAGGCTTTTCTGCACAGCTGAAAAGTTGTTTGTTTTTTTTTAACTTGCACTCAAGTTATGCTAAGGTAAGAATCCAACCCAAACCAGGCCCTTTGCTTTCACCTCCAGAACAAGCATGTAAGGTTACTGTTGTAACTTCAGTGAGTTCCTCACTTCCTACATTTCCAATTAGGTTTCAAGCACCTGCAATTCCTTGCTTCTGAAACACTGTGATATTTGACCAGCATACTTCTTCCTACAGAGCCATTGTCATTTAGCAATAGAGAAAGGTTTTTGAAACAGCCGTATGAATATTTTGTCTAATCTAATCTCATGCTTCACTGCGAACAAAGCTAGATAAGCTTCCCTCAAAGCGGCAGAGCAGAACCCACTGCCAGCTGCTGAGAAAGGGTGCCTGTATGGATGCAAGAGCCTGACTGACTCTCCCAGGCCTCTGAAAGACTCTGTGTCCTTCCATCCTTTGCCCTCTAACTAAGCTTCTAAATATTGACTTGCTCAATTTACCCATGTGTTGGGTCCCTCTGTTGAATTGGCTTTGGTGCTGCTAGGGCCATAATGAACTGTATGAAAGAGGCTCCCCCTTTTTACACTAGGCTCTGCTAAATAAGACCCATACACAGCCCCTATGCAGCTCTGGAAGCCATATGACTAGTGATTAATGGATGTCTTCCCCAGCATTACTTCTCCATCTCTGATTGAGTTGTCTCCCTCTGCTGAAGCTTTCAGGTTGTTATGGAGGGAGGCGACATTCAGGAAAGTGTCCAAAGTGAGGCAAGAAGCACTGGTTTGTGTTGCACAAGACATACTTACAGTTTTCAGGAATGCCTCCCAAAGAATTTGATGAGCCATACGTTGCCAGTGTGGGTGGCTCTGGACTCCACTAATATAATTTTGTGAAGTCAGATGCTGAGGGTCTCCCTCAGATGATGCCAGTGGGTGAAAAGAGAGAGCCATTGGTTCATCTTTTCATCTGTCTTGTTTGTTTGCTTTTCCTCCTCTTCAGTGACATAAATTGATGGTCTCTGGTAATAGCATCAGGTAGTAATAGTATCATCTGATGCTCCCAAATCCTTTGGTTATATGGCAGTAGTTTAAAGTGCAGCTCTATGCTGAAAAATGATTCTAAAAATGGCACTGTGGGGTTCTGTGCTTATCATCTCTAAATTATTTCCATATCAAATATCTTCTATGAGCAATGAAAAAGGCACTTAATTTCATTCCTGCCTGTCAGCCCCCATGAACATAACCTGGGCTTGAAGTTCACACTGGATTCTTTTCTTCTCCCATGTAATTGCCAGTAATGAAGCGCTCGACAGGCCAAATTAAGCCTTCAGTTATACCATAGCAAGTCTATGGTCTTTGAACCGGACCTTCACTGCCACCTGTAAAGCCCCATGTTTTCTGCAGTTTTGCTCAGGTGACTGGAACCTATTAAACAGCTCTGTTGGTGCATGACAACAGGAAATACAAATCAGCTCTCTGTGTTTTTTTGCCGCTTTTAGTATGTAAACAGAGATGGAAAGCAGAAATTTTTATTTTTTCCTCTCTGAAGCAGAATGCATAAGGTGCAGGCCTGTGGGGGGAAATGTCATATTTTTTTTGTGTGGTATTTTTCGGATCAAAATTGTACTCTTCAGAAGAAGATGACTTCCTATATGACACAGTCTTAACTGATCTGCTTTATTTTTTTCATATTTTACATGTCGTTCTTGGACAGTATGAACTACTTGGCCTTGTTTCTCCTGTTATTCTTGTTCTTTTGTACTCTTTTTTTACTCTTTTGTAGTCCCCTCTAACCTTGATATAGAATATACACCCCATTTGATGAGTATACCCTCCCATCTCTCTGTAGGTTAAAGAACATTTGCTGTTCAAACTGTTCTGCATTTTATTTCCTTACTTGAAACACTAAAATATGTTTTATACATATATACATACAGCAACACATATATTATAGATGTAGCAAAAGTGTGCTTGCTGCAACGTCTTTTTCAAATAACTATTTTCACAAAGCAAATCCCCTGTATTCAGCAATAATAAAGCTGGTAGGAGATCCCAGCAGTAGTACTTCAGCAGTCAAAGAGAGCAATATGACAGGAAGTGCATGCAATTCAAAATAGTCTTTCTTTATTGGTGAATAGTTTGACCAGACTGTTGAGAAGAAAGAATACAAAACTCTTAAAAATCAAGTAAACCTGATTTTTTGAAAAAAGGCTGTGGTAGACCTTGTTTGGCAGATGAATTTCCCCATTCACGATGGCCAGCTTGACTAATATGTACTGACTAGTTCTTTGCCAAATTGCCTGTACCTAAGGATGCATGGAAGAAACAGCAAAATGCATCCTGAATTCTGGCTCCCAGAGAAGCCCCCCAGTACACTTGCACATAAGAGAGACAAATACAACATACAAGCATAAAAGAATAAATGAAGTAATTTCAGAAAATTGGACCCACTTTGAATTCTAGAGGTTTAGTTTTGTTTGCTTGAAATAATCAGCTGCAGACTCTCCATGGTGGCCTCCAGACTGGCTAACTTCCCAAGCACTTCTTTGAAGGTGGGTCCAGGTTCCCCTTTAACATGTGAGATGAATTCCTGGGTATATTTAGCAGCATTTCCTTTCAAGTAGGTCTCTGAGGAAGTGGCTGTGAATAACATTGCCCAGTGAATGGTGGGGAAGGGGACAGAGATTAATTGTCTTCTGTCAAGGTCACTGTGTAGCTATGGGGTCTAAATTTGTACAGGGGCAATTTTATCATGGGGACTGTGCTGTATATTAGCTCGATAAATTGATATACACTAACTCCACAAAGCACAGAACTTGGCAAGAGGAAGGCAGAGGAATGGTTTAGACTTCATTCTGCAACGTCCTCACAGAGGTGCAGAGACTACAGGGGAAGAGGGACGTTAGGTCTGTCAGGACAGTGGCCACTGCTGTCTTCCTTACTCCTCCCAATCACATGCCCATTACATGTGTGGTGATGGCAATAGCACAAACATCTGAAAGTCACATTTCAACTGTACAAACTGAATTGACAGAACTTCATTGTATAAATGGCTGCTGAAGGGTGTTATTGATAGAAATGAGTTCTGCCACTCCTCATATAACATTGCTTCTAATCACTGCTCTTCCAATGGGGACAAAAAAAAAAAAAGTAAAAGGGAAACTCAAAGGGTCCATCCCCAAATTACTGCATGAGATGGTGTGGAGTGCTATAAAAACGGTTATGTTCTATGCCACTCCTCTGGCAAAAGACTTGCATAACTCACTGGTGGCTCCATCACTCATGAGCAAAGCACTCATCCCAAATGCATGGCCATAAAATCTTTATAGTGCCTTGAAAAGTGTGGTGTGCTATAAAGTTTTTATAACCATGCATTTGGGATGACCACATTACATCATCACATATTTTCCCCATAAAGATTTTGGCTTACTGCTGCTCTATGCCAACTAACCTTTACAGATGATTCCTAGAATAGCTAAAAGATCCCTGCTTTTTTTTTTTTTTGTTGTCAGCACAAATTTAATGTACTCCTTTTGTTTCATTAAGTCCCAGAGTTAGGCTGCGAGGGAAGTGGAATAGTGCAGTCAATACACAACTGGATTTGCTTTCTAGTTATATCAATCACATCATCTCACTCCATTATTAAACATTCATGCTGTGGTAATGTTTTCATAGTACAGCTGACATACAAGCATGGGCGCAGGGGCAGTGCGCATGGGGTGTGCATCATGGGATCTGGTTTGTATGTTGTCAGCCCTTGGGGAATCTATATCTCTTAGAGGTTTCATTGTGTAAAGCACTAATATATACTAAAAAGATAGTTCCTGTCTCAATTTTTTGTTTGTTCTCAGTTCTTTTCTTGGCTACTTCTCAGCCAGATGAGTTAGTTACTCTGCCCCTCTGTGGCCCTCTGAGCCCAGAAATATGCAACCTGGAGTAAAGAAAGAAATGAAGGAGCCCTCTATTCATGGGTAACACAAATGTATTTTGGCTTAAAGAGTTATGACACTGCACTCTCTGACCATGCTTCATTATCTATGAAAGGGGAATAACAGTGCAGAGCTGTTTTAAAAACTGGGTTGAGGTAAGCTGCAAAAGGGCTTCTTACTATACTGAATGCAGAGGCATGTATAAGAGTTTAAGCTCAGGCAAACCTTTTGGACAGCAAGGTGGTGTAGGATATATGAAGAGGTTAAGAATTATATAAAGAAATGTGCCTATTTTAGTAAGCATGACATACTTAAAAGTTCTCGGAGTGTCTGAAGCACTTGGAAAAATATGAGCAAGGTGTGCTGAACATGACAATTTTTAAACCAGTAGATTGGATTAAGATATGAAACCTTGAAATATGTCCACTTTTAAAGAATATCTCTGTATTTAAAATAAAAATTACTTTAAAAGCAAATTAGGGTTAGTATTTTTTTTCACAAATAACACACTTCCAGAATAAGAAGGACTACAATGATGAAATAAAGAGAGGAAGGCATTGCAAATTTAGAACAAAACCGATGAAAAAACAGTTTTTAGATTCGGGGCAGGTTACGTCAGGGGCAAAACAATCTCTGTATGAAAAATATTTGAACCAGTCTTCTGGTCCAAATAATGAGCATTTTTCAGCTTTTACCTATAGTTTAATGAATTATATTAGTTTAAATATTAGTGCTGACTGAGGAGACAGGGCTATAAATCAGTGCCAAAATGCATTAACTGAACAGGGTAGAATAAAGTTCCAATCCAGACTTCCACTCTTTTCTTAGATTTTTTTTTAATTATTATTTGTTTAAAACATATTTTTTTTCTTGCTTAATTATCACCAGTTTTGGTCCCATGTTATTAGGCAATTGGGTCCATAAAGAGTTGGTTACTCCTTGTCTCTTGAGCACTCATTTGAAGCAGGTTTCAGCAGACTTTTAGAAGCCCCAGATTAACCAAAACTTGTGATTTTATGCTTGATGATCATCAGTATGCAAGAAAAGGAAAATTATGTCATCCATTGTCACCCATTCATTCATTGTCATCTGTTTCTGACAGCAGGCAGAATCTGACTGAGTTACTGCCATACGTTTTCAGCTGCTGAACAAATGGGAAAACTTCAACACTCTGCAGTGCTAACTTACATATGCAAATGGTGTCAGTGTAGTCCACTGGGCAGAATGCAGAGCAGTGTATTTGTACGTGACATATTAAATGATCATCGCTTTCTCATGAGGAATAGGTCCAGACACCAATTAGGTAACATTTGGTTGTAATTGAATGAGTTATAGAAGTGAAAATTTGAGACTTAACTGATTTTAGGCAGGAGACTTGCAAACTTTCACAGAATTAATAAAATGGAAGAGAAAGTGGTCCTTTGCTGTATGTCTAGTGCTGTGGGGTGCTGAGGACTGTCTGTAATCGATGCCTGAGTCTTCATGAGTAGCCCCTCTGTATGCTTATTTATGCTTTCAAGCTACTGTTTATGTGTGTCTGGTAATGGTGAAAAATGTCTTCCAGGTGCAGCATAATGTAAATGTGGAAGACAAAGCTCTGAGGGACAGAACTGAATTTTGCAGCTGACAGCTGCACACGTGATGTCTCCTGCTGGAGTAGTTTAATACAGTCCACAATCAATTAATTACGTTTATAGTTTGTGGAGAGCACTGCAAAGACTGTCAGGTGCAGTAAAAAAAGTAGTTTTGGAAAGGCGCAGATGGAAATGTGTATATTTCATTCTTAAAATAGCTGTTACCTATATCATTAGTATCTTGAATTCTCAGAATGAACAAATTTATATGACCTCATGACCTCATGTGCTCTTTTGCATCTTCCTTCTTTTGACATTTATGTTGGCCCAAACAGTGAAAATAATTTGAGTGCAGTTTTTCTCTGAACAATGTCTGGATGAAAAGAGCATTTTAGAGTTCACTGCTTGTGTCAGTGAATTCCAGATCAAATCTGATCCAATTTACACAGAAAATTTAAAGACCACTTAATCTGATGTAGGTTTATATTACTTATTTTTAGATGGACATGACATTACACATAATTGTAAATTGAAGGACCTGAATTCTGAGCCTGGAAAAAAATAATTCATACGTGGACTAATATTCTTCCTTTTCCCACCATATTATTGCTTTGCTTATCCATCAACATTCTTTAATAAGGAATTTTGCAGACAAAAGCCCTGATCATTTTGCTTTGACTTAAAGTGTGCTGGCTGTGTTGAAAGGAAGAGGACCCTCATTCTCCCACAGAGATCTAGTTCTAATGTGATAAGAGAAGTTTAGATCAGTACAAACAGCACCCAATTTGTAGGCTTTGCAAGCATCCAGTTGAGCAACTAAATCTCTAAACGTGTAGATTTACACCTCCTTTTAAAACAATTTCCAGCTATGCAGCTTGATCTAACAATAGATATTACCTCTCAAGACATCCCAATGTCACCTGATATATAAGAATTATGGGTTTGAGATTCACTCTAGGACTTCTCAATACACTGACAACAACTCCTAGCGTGCCACATTTCCAGAATCGGCTGGTTTGTGTGCTGGGACCCCACTGATGCAGCACGGGGAACCACTGTACCACATAGGGACCTTGAATTTCTCTATTCGAGCCTGAGCAAGGCAGAGAGCAGGGTGTGCCAGAGGCTGGCTCAGGCAGCTGATTCGGATATTGGCTGCTTTGTCAACAGTTGTTTTGGCCAAACTGTCTTCAATAGAGATCTGGCCTTGAATAGCTATTGTGGAAGGCTTCTTTCAATTAGCTTTCCAAAGGGATGCTTCATCCCACGCTGAGAGCCCATTTGTGTGGTTTTAGAGCAGTCTAAACTGTCACTCCCCCAATGCTCTCAGTGTAGGAAAAGCCCAGAAATAGCCTAGAGAAACTGTTGTGCCTATAATTCAAACCCAAACTTATTTCACTCTGACTTCCAGCCTTGACAGTCTTCCAGCTTAATCAGATGAAAGATGGGACAAAGAAAATCCAGTGTTCAAGTCTTTATACTGTTCTTATGGATTTAGAAGGTTCCATATGAAGTACAGTCTGAATCAATATCAAAACCATGAATAAATAAATAAATCTCCAAACTTCCAAACCCATCTGAATCTCTGTTTTGCACTACCTCATGGTCAGTCTCCAGGCTTGTTCTGGGTTACAGGGTCTAAGTCCTCTTGGTTTAAGCCAATCGAACATTTTCCTCATTCCTATTTTACATTTTCTCCATTCACGCGCCTTCCTGTGCCATGGCTTCTACTTTTGTTTTTTAAGGTATTAGCATTGGTACTCAGTTATAGTCAGGGAAATACCAACACTTCTCATCCACTCAGATCTGTGATGAACAGAATTGAAAAAATGCCCACGAGCAGCTAGCTGCAATTTCCCATTTACTGTGCACTGAAATACTGCATTCCTGCCACTGTGTAGCATTCTGCAAGACTCTAAATTAAACTAATTAATGTGATTTAGGGTGATGACTGTTTATTAAGCAGCAGTCACGGTTTGCTTCTCTCATCTGTCTCCAAAGGTCTTCCTTCCAGGTAAGAGCCTCTCTGTTGCACAGAGGGCTCTTCTCTGTGCTTTTTGTAGCTGGGGTTTGGCGAGAGGATGGCAGTTGATTGTTGTTAGTGCATCTAATGTAAACCTGCCTTAAAAATCTGGGAGGCCCTGGGCGTAAAAGCAGTATGTAAGCAAAGACCCTCTCTTAGTGGTTGCTGGTTGCTAGGGCTCCATAAAAGCTAGTTTCTCGGGGTTAATAGGCTAATAAATTAGATAGGCCAGTTCAGTTTCTCGAGAGGTATTGAACTGAGAGGCCTGCAGGAACAGGTTTTATTTGCTCTTGTTTAGCTGTGGGTTTCTTTCATGTATTTTTGGAAGAACCAGGAGCTAAAAGTTTCCTTTCAGTTTTCTCTCATCTCCCCAGATGAAAGCTGTGTTTCCATTAACAGTTGTGTTTCCTTGACCCAGACGTGTTGACAACAATTCCTCCTTTTGATTCTTTCCTGGAGCTCTTTGGTAACTTTCTTGGGGTGCCTTGGATACTCTTTTTGCTTAACCTTTTAACACCCTCCCCATTTTGGTTATCCTTTCCTCCATGGGAGTTCACTCTGCTTATATCTGCAGTTTGGGATATACAACAAAAGTGTCCTGGAAAGTTGCAAGGCATTGCCAAGCACTAGGTTATTCTGCTTCACGTGAACTGTCATCTTTGTGTACATTCTGTTTTGGAGATCTGCAAGATGAGGAATTAGCATGTCCGCAAAGTACTGTGCTCACCAGCGCTTCCCCATAATCAGTAGCAACCTGACTAATCCATTTGGTTTCTTGAGGCTCTTGCATTTAGTAGAAGCTTGTTATATGTGGATTTTTGGGCATCCTGAAAATGAATATTTCCATTGGAAACCACTCTGACATTACTACAAAGGTGACAAACAAGAAACTGCTTTCTGCAACCCTTTAAAAATGGAAATGGATGCAAGAACTGCCGTAGTTTGAGCATCAAAGTGCAGGGAAGTGTGTAAGAGAAGAGCAAGCACAATGTAATAATTCCCTAGATTAAGCTCTAACATATTCCAGTTCACAAACTTCCTGAACCACTTCATGTCTTTGGTATTTTCTTCTTTGTCCAATCCCTCTCTAAACCCATGTGAACTTACTGGCTTTGTGCATTCTGCTGCAAGGAATTTCCTAGCTCTCCTCCTCTTTCACAGGGAGTGTTTCTGCCATGCTTTCTTTTAACCCGTCACCAGTTCACCAGTTTGAGCTGGTTTGGGCATTTGTTCCTTGTTCACTTCTTCATAGTTTCATAGATCTCTGTTGCAATGCACTCTCAGCTGGACTCTGGATATAAGACTAGTAATTTCAGCTGTTCCTTGTAATGGGAGCCATTCTGAAACTGGCTTCAGGTAACTTTTGTAATTGACTTCATCGTTGTTTTCTTCTCTGCTATCTTTTCTCAGCTTCTATTGGATATGGGCAGGGGGACAAGAACTGCACATGGTACTCATGAAGAGATATATGTGGTGACATACCAGTGTTTTACCTTAGTTCTTGTTGTGGGTTAACTCTGGTGGGCAACTCAGCCCCACACAACTACTCGCTCACTCCCCACCCCCAGCTCTGTGGGATGGGGGAGAGAATCAGAAGGGTAAAAGTGAGAAACCTTGTGGGTTGAGATAAAGACAGTTTTATAGGTAAAGCAAAAGCCGTGCATGCAGGCAAAGAAAAACAAGGAATTCGTTTACTGCTTCCCATGGGCAGGCAGGTGTTCAGCCATCTCTGGGAAAGCAGGGCTCCATCATGTGTTAACGGTTACTTGGGAAGACAAACGCCATCGCTCCCAGTGTCCCTCCCTCCCTTCTTCTTCTCCCAGTTTTATATGCTGAGAGTGACATCATATAGTGTGGAATATCCCTTTGGTCAGTTGGGGTCAGCTGTCCCAACCTCTTGCCCTCCACCAACCTACTCGCTGCTGGGGCAGCATGAGAAACAGAAAAGGCCTTAACACTGTGTGAGCACTGCTCAGCAATAACCAAAACAAACATGTTATCATCAACACTGTTTTCAGCACAAATCCAACCATAGCATGATACAAGCTACGATGAAGAAAACTAACTCTACCGCAGCCAAAACCAGTACAGCTGTCTATTACTTTTCTCATAATTCTGAACATTTGCTTTGTTTATTTGGCTCCTGCTCAGTGTCATGCTGATGTTTTCTTTAAATGATTTATTATAAGCTCAAGATCTCAGTCTGGTTGGGAGTCAGCTCTGAGCCCTCTCCTGCAGATGCAAAACTTAGATTATTTTTCCCTACTTGCATGCTTCTACATTTATCTATATTGAATTTCACTGTCAGTGTTTACTAGAAGTTGTATCAAAACAATACAAACAGCTGTTAACTTTTAAACCTGAATGTGTGTATGCCTTTCCATATCAGAACCTATCTTTCATGGTGAAACCTGCGTAATGTCAGATTGAATAGAGAGACATGAAAACTGGAGAGTACTTGGATGAATGTAAAGGCCTCTATGTAAATGCATATAGCATGGGGAATAAACAAGAGGAGCTAGAGACATGTGTGTGCCTGCAGGGCTGTGATCTCATTGGCATCATGGAGACATGGTGGGATGGCTCCTATGACTGGAGTGTTGGGTTGGATGGGTACAGGCTCTTTAGGAAGGACAGGCAGGGGAGACAAAGAGGGGGTGTCACTCTCTATGTCAATGACCAGCTGGAGTGCATGGAGCTCTGCCTGGGGATGGATGAGAACCCAACTGAGAGCTTATGGGTCAGGATTAAAGGGAAAGCAGGGATGGGGGACACTATAGTAGAGGTCTGCTGCAGGCCACCTAACCAGGAAGACCAAGTGGATGAGGCCTTCTATTAACAGATGGGAGCAGCCTCATGTTCACAAGCCCTGGTCCTCATGGAGGGCTTCAACAATCCCAATGTCTGTTGGAGGGGCAACACAGCAGGGCATAAGCAATCCAGGAGGTTCCTGGAATGCATTAATGATAACTTCCTTCTCCAAGTGATAGAGGAGCCAATGAGAAGAGGTGCCACGCTGGACCTTGTTCTCACCAACAAGGAGGGGTTGGTGGGGAATGTGAAGCTCCAGGGCAGCCTTGGCTGCAGTGACCATGAAACAGTGGAGTTCAAGATCCATAAGGCAGTGAGGAGGGCGCACAGCAAGCTCACTACCATGGACTTCAGGAGAGCAGACTCTGGCCTCTTCAGGGACCTGTTTGGTAGAGTACCCTGGGACAAAGCCCTGGGAGGGAAGAGGGGCCCAAGAAAGCTGGTTAGTATTGAAGGATCACCTCCTCCAAGCTCAGGAGCGATATGTCCCAACAAAGAGGAAGAAGTCAGGCAAAAATGCCAGGAGGCCTGCATGGATGAACTATGAGCTCTTGGACAAACTTAAACGCAAAAAGGAAGCCTACAGAGAGTGGAAGCAAGGGCAGGTAGCCCGAGAGGAATACAGAGAAATTATCCGAGCAGCCAGGGATCAGATTAGGAAAGCTAAAGCCCTGATAGAATTAAATCTGACCAGGGACGTCACTATCTATCATATTTGAGAAGTTGTGGCAGTCTGGTGAAGTTCCCAGTGATCGGAAAAGGGGAAACATAACCCCCATTTTTAAAAAGGGGAAAAAAAGAAGACCTGGGGAACTACAGGCCGGTCAGTCTCATCTCTGTGGCCAGCAAGATTAAGGAGCAGACCCTCCTGGAAACTATGCTCAGGCACATGGAAAATAAGGAGGTCATTGGTGACAGCCAACATGGCTTCACTAAGGGCAAATCATGCCTGAGAAATTTGGTGGCTTTCTACAACGGGATTACAGTGTTGATGGATAAGGGAAGGGTAACTGACATCATCTACCTGGACTTGTGCAAAACATTTGACACTGTGCCACACAACATCCTTGTCTCTAAATTGGAGAGACATGGATTTGACGGATGGACCACTTGGTGGATAAGGAATTGGTCACACTCAAAGAGTTGCGGTCAACAGCATGATGTCCAAGTGGAGACTAGTGACGAGTGGCATTCCTCAGGGGGTGGTATTAGAACCGGTATTAGAACCGTTTAACATCTTTGTCAGTGACATGGACAGTAGGACTGAGTGCACCCTCAGCAAGTTTGCCGATGACACCAAGCTGTGTGGTGTGGTCGACACGCTGGAGGGAAGGGATGCCATCCAGAGGGACCTTGACAGGATGGAAAGGTAGGTCTGTGCAAATTCACGAAGTTCAACAAGGCCAAGTGCAAGGTCCTGCACATGGGTCCAGGCAATCCCAAGCACAACCACAGGCTGGGCGAGGAATGGATTGAAAGCAGCCCTGAGGAGAAGGACTTGGGGAGGTTGGTTGATGAAAAGCTCAACATGAGCCAGCAGTGTGTGCTTGCAGCCCAGAAAGCCAACCGTGTCCTGGGCTGCATCAAAAGAAGCGTGACCAGCAGGTCAAGGGAAGTGACTCTGCCCCTCTGCTCTGCTCTGCTCTTGTGAGACCCCACCTGGAGTACTGCGTCCAGCTCTGGGGGCCCCAACATAAGAAGGACATGGAGCTTTTGGAGAGAGTCCAGAGGAGGGCCACGGAGATGATCAGAGGGCTGGAGCACCTCTCCTATGAGGACAGGCTGAGAGAGTTGGGATTGCCTGGAGAAAAGAAGGCTCCAGGAGACCTAATTGTGGCCTTCCAGTACCTGAAGGGGCCTACAGGAAAGCTGGAGAGGGACTGTTTGTCAGGGAGTGGAGTGACAGGACAAGGGGTAATGGCTTTAAGCTGAAGGAGGGTCGATTTAGATTCGATGTTAGAAAGAAATTCTTTACTGTGAGGGTGGTGAGGCACTGGAACAGGTTGCCCAGAGAAGCTGTGGATGCCCCCTCCCTGGAACTGTTTAAGGCCAAGTTGGATGAGGCTTTGGGCAACCTGGTCTAGTGGAGGGTGTCCCTGCCCGCAGCAGGGGGGTTGGAAGTAAATGATCTTTGAGGTCCCTTCCAACCCAAACCATTCGATGATTCTTTGAACTGCTATAAGTTGCACAGTAAAAATAGGGGCCTTCCTCAGGGATCAAGGTGGGAGAAACTGAGAAGGAAGAATATAGGTGCAAGAATGATTATAGGATGCTTGGAACATGGACCTACCATAGGAGTATGGAGTACATGGCCGTGCAGTTTTCTGGAGATCTGGGTGCTTTCTACCTTATTAGAAGAAAACATAGCACTGTTTTTGTGTTGTGTTTTCTTTCTTTTATTAAATTCTGTCTGTTCATACTCCTTCATTATGTGACTCAATATAGACATGAGGGTGGCTTGTTGCCCGTAGATGGGCTGTATTGCCATGGGGTGTTCAGGTTCTATCATTAACACACCCAGATTCATTGAGGCAGGTTTTCAGGCTCTGCTAGTTAAGCAAATGAACTCTCCAGAAGTATGCACACCTAGGGGATTAGTGGCCTCCCACTTTGTTGGACAATAGCTGCTATAAATATTAAGATGTTAAAAACTATGACTGTGTGGCTCAGCTTTCCTGTATGCCTGAAAACACTTCTGATCATAGCAGAGTGGCATTTGGCCTTGGAAATCTGCACAATAAATTGGAGTTTGTATTACTGACATGGTAACTGTTTGACACTGTACAGACTGACATGATTTGTTGGTAAAATCCTAGAAGAAGCTGCTGCAGATATTGTACTCGGACCTACTTATTAACCTGTGTCTCTCAGTGACATGATACACATTAAGCAGTTACCGCATCTCGTCTTGGCACCTGTGATGTTGTGCCATCTTTCCATTTCAGTCCACAGTGCTGTGATTTGGGAGTGAATGCAGATGAAGTCTGCAGTGCTGTGGTGGATCTTCAAGCACAAGAACATGTAGTAGAATAATGAATCTGAATAGAGGGGGAGTATGGTTTTGGAGCACGTCTGGCTTGTGCGTACTGCTGTGGATGCGCTGGCTTTCACATGACTATTCAGATAAAAATGTTAAATAATATGGTTTTGAAATGTTAGATTGCCTTAAAATGGCAAAGGGAAAACAATCAATCACAGCCGCTAGGACAGTCTTTAATACGCCTGTGTCTAGTCACTACTGCACAAGAAAAATCATAAAAGTAGGTAATAAAGAGAACAAAACTGGCCACCTGTGGGTGCCATCTGGTGGTGAATACTCTGATCCTGATCCAGCAAAGCTTTTGAATACCTGCTTGTCTCTGAAGCACGAACACTCCCCCCAGGTGTGTGTGTGCATTACTAAGTCCCACAAGATGGGATGGGCAAATTGGAAGAATACAGGTCTTCCAATGGAGATTCTCTGAATATTTGCCCTTCAAATGAACTAAGATTTGTAACAACACTGAGGAGGATAGAGCACGTCTTACTCACGGGAAGACTGAAGAACAAAGCAAGGACCCCTATTGTAAAGTCCCAGGACACACAGGAAAGAATGGAAGAGCTGTGAATAGAGCTCAGCTATTCTCATCTGGTACCTTTGCCACAAATACATATTTCTGTTCTTGTGAAAGCTCAAAATATAATTTGAAAGTGTTTGGGTTGTAATTACACAGATGTGTGCAGAGGGGGCCATGCTCAGAACTGCATTAGCACAGTACTGTGCCTGGGCTGGTACGTCCTTCTGCAGCCCATGAGCTCAGGCACGTACTAGCAGGGACTCCTGGTTTCGGTCATAGGTAGCAGAGCTCAGGGCTCTCCTCACCTATTTATGGAGACCTGAACGTCTAAAGAAATACCTAAATGCCTACAGCTAGCCCTCTCCCATCTGTGCTTAGCTGGTAAGGAATGGAGCTTGATGGGAGATGCTGCTGCCTCTTGTTTCTCATCAGCATCCAGCTGAGGAGGGGCCCTGCTTTCATAAGGCTGCTCACAGGGGAGGCGAAACGCTATGCACAGCTGTTTAAGGTAACTTGCTGATTTTGCCTGAAGCTACTGTACCATCTCTTCTGCTGGAAAACATTAGGGATAATAACCTGCTTTGGGAGGGACAGTTGCCCAGAGGCCAGGGAGGAGGGAAGGGCAGAGCGAGGGCCGTGCCCGCAGTTAGCACAGCAATCTGGGAAGGGACTGTCTGTCCCGAGTGGTTTGCAGGCGGCTTCCCACCTCCCTCATCCATCGCCTGCAAGCTCCAAGGCTGCTGTAAAGTGCTACCACAGAGGCTCTAACGGAGGCTTTACAGCAAGGCATGAGATTTCTTACCTCGTATAAAACAAGCAGAAAATGGTGTGATAAGATTAAAACTGAGGTAAAGGCTCAGAATTTCCTTTCTTTCTCTATGAATAAAACAAAGTTTTATCTTAATTTCAGCCCTACACGCATGAGTTTAGTATTCAGGCAAACCGTTCTCCTGAACTATATTATCTTGGTGCTGTTCAAACTCCATACACCAGAAAGTACTAGATATCATTCCCCCACAGAAAGCACAGTGGGGAATAAGCAAATAAAGTTGAAACAGATAAAGATCCAAGTATTGATCTCTGCTTGTGTTGCCTAATAGAGCGTAGCTCCAAAGGAATATTGTAGTCACTGATGGAGGAGAAATCGAAATAATCTGGCTATCACTTTACATGTCTCTGTATTAGAAGGGTCATGTAGGCTAAAGAGTGCTAGGGATTTACCCAAAGTAACAACAGATTTTCATGAGGCATATAGATTTACAGCAGCCTCCAGGAACGTGCTAGAAGCAGCACTTCAGTCCCCTTAGCAGTGACTTCAAATGGGCTAGCACAGCGGGGCTTTGTTGTCAACCCACGGCAGGTCCCCCATGCTTCTTTGCCTACCTGAAATGTGTGTTATCTCACATCTACCAGGTGTGGGGTGTCACCCCAAATGATCATGCTGAAGTTAACACCAGGATTTTTCTGCTTATTTTTAGTGTTAAATTAGTGTCAGAGACCAGAAGTGAAAGGCAGTATTTTTCTAACATGACCATTTCACTGTATTTTCAAAAGTTTGTTTGAAATCGTTTGGGAAGACCACCTTCATTATGCAGTTAATTCACGGTAGTCCCTGGAGTTGCAGCTGTATCTGAGAAATAAGAATAGAAATGACGTTTTCTGACTCAGCAATGATGGTTATCACTCTCGCGGATAAAAGGGTTTTATTACAGCTTTACTTCTGCTCAAATCACAGAACCTGTAGTTATAGGAAGGCAAAATGGATTCCATCTGGCTCATATATTATCAACAATTGTTAACGGAGCTTCAGTTACAAGGACAAATTGCAAGGCAGAAATGAAGACCTTGAGGACAAATGCAGTTTCATACCTGTAATTTAGAGTGCAGTTTGGCTCACAAAATCTTTGCAATGTGCAATAAATGGGAGCCTTGCCTGACTTTCAGATCAACTTTCGGTTGAAGTTTTCAGAGCCAGCAGATAGGAAAGAAATAATTTTGTGCTTGTAAACTGAAAAAATTCTATCTGAAAGCCCTCTGGACACTTTGAACACGGTAGCATGATGCAGTTACTTTTCATTGTGCAGAAACATCACCCTCATGGTTTGCATTATTCATGCAAACAAGATGCAGTAAATGCTGCCTCCTCCAGAGCCTCTTAGAGAGGAGGCTTCAGTTGTGCCTTGGGAACCCTGCAGGCTCTCTTCTTGGATTTGATTTGCAAGGAAATACTAAGAGGCTGCTTTGGCGTTTCAATGAGTGAAGACATATTCCTACAGCCACTTGTAGGAGCCCTGTTGAAGGCATAGGAAATCTGTGTGGGCAGGGAGTACTACCTACAGGTATTGCAGTAGCATTTCAGGACCTAAAAATATGATCAACATTACAGCCACAGAGGCTGTCTGCAGAACAGTGATGAATGCCTTCTCAGCTCGAGAGGCTTATGAGAAAAACTCACGTTTCATAAACTGAAACACGTAACAATTGCAGCATGTTGAAGGCATGTGTGGTCAGTGTGCTACAAGCTGATGATACTGAATTCCTATATATTTATTAATCTGTAATTTACTTAGAGCACTGGAGTGACATCTCTATTGTGAAAACTGCACTTTCTAAGTTGATTGTGTGGTGGGAGGGCAGGTGGGGAAGGAGATGGAGCAAACAGGGAAAGACTAAGGATGATTAAGTTGGAAGGCAGGCATAAATTCCAATACCAAATCTCAGGCAAAGTCCTTTATCAGGAAAATCCTGTCCTCTCACTTTTTTTTCTTTTTTTTTAATGCATTCATTTTTTTGTGCCTATGGCAACACTATAATCCCGTCACTTGCTGTAGACCTTAGCAGCCCTATAATCCCTGAAACAGCTTCATACCAAGAAACGTGGTCGTGGTATCTCCCTCTTAGTATTTTTCTGAATGGGAGAAAGCAGTGGGCCTTAAAGATGAAGTGATTACTGAAAAAATAATAGGGCTACTGACTGACCAGGGACCTGAGGAAACATTTTACCAAAAACTTAACTGCGAAGTTCTGCTTAAACCCCATTTTTTTAACATGCTTTAACCTAGGAGTGCACTGAGTGTTTCCCGGCTTCTGGCCCTATAGAAGAGCCTGTTGCTCCAGAAGCCCTTTTCTCGCTTCTCGCAGTCGACATGCACCGCGAGATAGTGAAGTCTATTTTTTTCCTAAACTGATATTGAAACATAGGTTATGGAATAACCAACTTTTAAATTGTATTTCATACACCATTGACTAGAAATTCTCATGGCTTCATTGCAATCCAGATCTCTTTTATTAAAAGGCATTCTTTCAGTCCCAGTGTGAGATCCTTCCGTATTGTGAGTTATTATACACTAAATATGTGTGCTAATCCAAATGAAACTAACTTCCCTTGAGTATTTTTATAGCCTACAGTCAGTTGAATCTGGGCAGAAGCTACAGAACGTGGATTAATGTACCGCTCTGTTTTGACTGATATAAATAATTTACTTATTCTGCATCAAAACAGAAATATTTATCCTTAAAGACAGGCTGGAAAGGATTACTTTTAATGAAGCTGCTAGGGTTTTTTCTAGTTTTCTTTTAAGAAATTAATGATTGAATTTTTGTGAATGTTCACTTACGTTCTGTGAAGCGAAGGCACACTTTTGTCCCTTGCACAGTGTAGTGAGATTTCTGTACCTAATTGAAGCCACTAAAATGTTATGGGCATTAAATTTGTGTTAATGAGGTGTTCATGAATGCAAGAAAGAACAATAGCCTGTCACTTCTTCACGAACTGATCTGACAATTTTGCTGTGCTTGTGGTATGAAACAAAAAAGCTGTAGAGATGTTGTCATTAGTAAGATTTATAGCAGGAAAGGCTATGGTGACATAGGCCTGTTAGGATTACAATTAGATGTATAAGATCATCCAAAAGAGTACAATTGCAGGCAATTTATCTAATCAAATATGTGAAAGTGACACTTTTCAGAGACACACTGGGGAAGAGAAATCCTGTTCTTCTGTGGTGTCATTTACATATGGTGCTAGTGGCCTTGGTGCTGCTTCCATAGATACAAATATACTTTGTTTCTCTGTAGCATATTATTTCTCCCCCATGGTTTTTTTTCCACCTTTAACCTATACAAAAAAAATGACTGTGTATGTGTTAAGCGTGTAAGAATTAGTTTATACTGTCACTTACATTTCAAGATGTTTTAGTCTCAAGTTTGCCTAGAGTCCTTGAACAAATAGAATCATAGAATCATAGAATCACAGAATGGTTTGGGTAGGAAGGGACCTCAAAGATCATTTACTTCCAACCCCCCTGCCATGGGCAGGGACACCCTCCACTAGACCACGTTGCCCAAAGCCCCATCCAACCTGGCCTTGAACACTTCCAGGGATGGGGCATCCACAACCTCTCTGGGCAACCTGTTCCAGTGCCTCACCACCCTCACAGGAAAGAATTTCTTTCTAACATGAAAGAAATAGAGTTCATATTCCACAAAAAAAAAAAAAAAAAAAAAAAAAAAAGTAGTTCTGCGGAGTGTTTCTTATCTTGCTGTTGTTCATAAAGGATGCTTTATGACCAAAATTATGGATTCTAGCATGCTGAGTGACAGTCGACTTCCCTGAGACCTTTTCAGAAAGCAAATACATTTTGCACCCTGGATGTAGCCCAATCTGAGCATCTAATTTTCACTGAATATTGAAATAGTTACTGTAATCCAAGAAGATTAATTGCTTCTGTGAGTAAACAACTACAGTAACTAAGCTCATGTTAGAAAAAAATCACAGGGATTATCTTATTTGTGCTTCAGGGCATAGACTAATCAGCTGGGGGAAAAAATATTATTCAGTGACATATTGATTCACAATTGGTCCCATGTTAGGTAGTTTATTTTTTTCGTTGGAAACACTCAGTAATGGCCAATACTGGAAACAATAGTCTATTTAAACTACTGATTTATTCTGGTGCATTTATGTATTTTTCATATGAAGTCTATTTAAGAGGACAATTTTTCATCATGATGATGTTGCACAAAGACTGTTTTTGTGTCCTCTTGTGCAGGGAATGCATATTCTTCACTGCATGTATATCTGAAAGCTATGGATTTACAAATATTGTTTTTGAAATAGCTTTTCTAATAAATAGTTCTATGGATTTATGTTCTTTCTGGATGAAAATAGAAAAAAAAAAATACAGTCATTCTGTACCAAAATCCAAAGACTGTGTTGTAAGTGACTGTAAAGCATAACACTACACCATGATCTAATTCAGCTTTAATTGTAGTGAGTAAAAGTTTTTCACTGTCTCATTGCCATTACCTTCTGTGGTAATGAAGGAATAAGCAGGTTCTGATGGTATTTCTGAGTGAAGTACTGCAGCCTGTGTTAAATGGGACACCAGACTCCTTCTGCATTTTTAAACTATGAAAGTGTGAAAAATTAATTCACATTCCACTCAAAGCTAGGAAAATGAAGACATGCAGGTCTGTTTTCTCACCCAGCAATAAAATTTTGAGGACACCATCTATATCCTTTATTCAAACTACTGTATAAGTCTGTGCATAAAACTGCATCCCTTGAGGGTATAGATTACCCATAATGAAGAAGCCTCTTGAGGCATTTACTAGGAGTTTTACTCTTTGAGAGCTTAAAGTTATCTTAGAAAATGAGTGCAAATGTGATAAACTGTCATTCATCTCCTTTCAGTTGCTCTATAATTCCTTCCATCTTTTCTTCGTTATGCCAATATCTTTTGATTCCTTGTGTGGATGCCCATGCTTTTCTATATAAGTGTCTTCTTTTCTGGTGTCATTTAAAACCTTTTCCAAGTTGCATAAGTTGTGAATAAAACCAGTTGATTTTGTTTTTTTCAAAACTGCCTATAAGGTGTCATACTGCTATAACTGTTTGGCCTACATTCACCTCTTAGGTCTTCTGGTTTATGAACAAACTCACCAAAATAAGAAAAATATTGGAAACTTTGGCTGCTGGGAAAGCTTTGCATCACAGAGCATCATATTTCAGAATTAAAGTCATACCTGTAACTCTGTGGACCCCACAGACAATGAGGGTGAGTTTTTTCTCAACTGCATTAGCTATTTAAACATTTGGAGATGAATGATTCTTTTTTAATATTAACTGTGCAGAGGTTGGATGTTGCCTTCTTTAAGGTTGTCTTGAGGGGGCTTTTTGTAGGCCATGGAGAGAGATTTGGCACTTCCAGAGGGGTGTTTATCCCACTTATTTTCTGATGAAATGAATCACCCTTGGGAACAGACCAGATTTCCCCTTTCTGTATTATAAAGGGACCATTAGTATCAACCATATGCCTACATTTTAGATTACAAAACTGAGATGAGAGGAATCTCGCACAGGGGTTCTATGTACTTCCTAAGGCAGTCAGTCGGCATACTGACTAGATCTTATTTACCTTAGGGTTAGCACTGCTTCAAGACTGTAATTTTAAACCAGGGTTTTGGATTGCCTAAAAACAAAGTCAATGCAGCTAAAATTGTTCTCTTAAGGTATAACCTGCCCTCAGTGGAAATGTATGGGAATCACAAGCAACATAAACTAATACAGATCCTAGTATTTAATCTCAAAATCTAACTTGGACATCTTGCTTTTATGCCCTGCATAGTAACATACTTTTAAAAAATGACTTTCTATTATGTGCAAGTACCTCTTTTGACAGTGATGATAGAGAGTGACCACCAACCTAAATATCTTTCTTCTATCTACATTATTTTGTGCTTCATGTTGTTACATATGATATTTAAGAGTCCTACGTTGAAGTGATGAGAGAGGGATTCTCCCCCTTTTCCTGGCACTCCTGTCTTTGTTTTGTTCTTTAGTCTATGTTTCTACTGCCTGTATCATGTCTGTTTTCATGGTCAGTTATGTCCTAAATCTCTGCTGAACTCCTTGCAGTCCTAGGGGTTTGGTGGTGTAAAGGTCTATTTGCAGGATAGGAAGTTTAGGGCTCAAACTGCTGGATTCTGTTTGATTTAGAAGGCAATGCCTGAACCCACTGTTATTAAATGTGACAGGGCCTGACAGAGCCTTAATCAGTTTCCCCTCTTGTCTTTTTCCACAGTGATCAGTGAAAGAGAAAAAAATTAATTGAAAACTGTGGTCATAAAACTCATGGAAAGTGGCAAGATGAAATATAGACTATAAGCAGCACATTAAATTTGTTTTAATTCATTGTTTTATGTGTAGGAATGATCAAACTTCAGGTCAACAATGATCCTTTCACACCATTTCCACTGCATAGGTAAAAAATAATATCAAAGTGATGGCCTTTAAATGTTCTGTATTATGAAATATAACCCTTTTCATATAATGATAATTCAATAAGTAATATATCCACATTAAAATGTTGTGCTTTGTAATACAGTTCTTCTTCCGTCCAAGTTATTTACTTTATGAAACAAAGTGTTTGATTTTAGTAATAAATATTTTCTTTAAGAAAGCTATCAATAGCTTCCAGCCTGACTACACTGATTAGGCATGTGTGAGAATTATGAGTGGTAGGTAGGATTTTTTAAACATAAATATATGTAAGGGACATAGGCTGTATATCTGCAAGGTGCCTGGCTATGGGACCAAGTAATGAAGTGTCATCCCATGTAAAGTCTGTATGAGAGTCAGCAGAGGCTGACGTTCCTCACCTTTGGCCACCGTACAGGTCAGGGTTGCCTCCTGATAACTAATTCATGAACTTGTATGCTTTTCTTCTAGGGCAGCACTTGGTAATCCCTAGCTGTCCATCGGAAGAAGAAACTTATAGCTCTCAGGAAAGGTTTCTGGCTTTCTCTGATTGCCTTTTCTGCACAAATCTGTTCCAGACATGGGCACATGTTGTTCTTTTTCTGTCTGGAGTATTCTAACTTATGTTCTTGCATTCATTGTTGGTTACAGTTCCTTCTCGGAGTACAGTTGTAGTATCAGTCTACGAGTTGTAGACATAGGATAGTCTGAGGAGATGATCTTACTGTCTCAATGGCATTCAGCTGTATGTACAGTGTATAAATGGGATAGTGATATTTATGTGCTTAATCTTAATCCTCATTCTACATTTGACTTGTGCCTCTCTGTCTGCAAAGATTTATTGGCATGCTCCCTTGAGCAGCTTCCAGCACCTGTGGTAGGACAAGACTGTTAACAATGCTGTGGTTGGGAAATTTGGCCATGAGCTGGCAATCCTGAACTTCAAGAATGAACTGAACTGTAAGATAACTGCTTAAAACAGTGACAATTGTCACAGGAAGGGGCAATTTTAAGAGTGGTATAAACCCACTTTTGCATAGTGTTCCAAACTTATCTGGGGCAGAAGATCATCAGGTAGGTGAGATTCCCAGCAGGAGTTAGTTCCAGAACCGAATGGAGCTTGGCTTGAGCTAGGTTCTATTTTAGGACTTATAATTTCATTTTCTTCTGAGTCTCTGTTAGACCTGTGGCACTAAGGAAATGCAGCAATACAGGTGGAGACATGCAAAAGGTATAGGTGTCTTGGGACATGGCAGTCTAATTGACACCTAGGGTGACCTGTAAAATTCTCTTGAGGTTTTGTCACTCATGAGTAATGTAAGCCATTTTGAACCCAAGCCTTCCAATTCTTTTATACGCATCATGGGTCTTTATTTTTTGTGCTTAGCTTCTGTCATTTCACTGAGCAATTAACCTCATCTTCTCCTGGAAAGGTTTCGATGCTGCTCATTGAATGGTTGTGTGTAAAAGAATTGAAAATAAGCATTTGTAATACAAACTTTTAAAGGTCTTGGTGTTTGTTGTCTTTGCTCATTCCAAGCTAACAAGTTTTTATCAAAAACACAATATCGAATTCATTTTTTTCTGAAGTGCAGCATTTCAACAAGTATAGTCTATTTCTGTAGTTTGTATATTTTAATATCTCCCCCAGGTGTAACTCAGATATTTAGTAACCTTTGAGTGCTTCTGTCAGGTTGTCTTAGTAGCAGCATCTCATCTCACCTCAGATTGGAAAGGCTCCTCCATGGAAATGTGAAAAGGCTGGAAGGCTGATGCTTAAACTAAAGAAGATGGAACAATCTTTTTGTAATGATTGCAGTGTCCATCAGTGCTGTGTGAGTGAGAGCAGCATTACTAACAGCAGCACTGAAGATTTGCTCTAATGACACAGTTCATGGCAGCCACCTGAGCAATTCTGCAGATGGATAATGCAAGGTTAGGCTACTTCTCCCCCCGCCTCTTTTTTTCATCATATGGATAACTTTTCCATAGCTTTACTAGGAATAATTCAGCTGAACTTGTGCCATGCCTGAGGCAGAAAGGAGCTCCAGTGAAGCATGTGTAATGCAATGGTGAAATCAAGTAATTTCTCTTTTATGCCATAATAAAAGTTAGGCAACTGGGCAGGAAACAAGCAAAGAAACTTTACTGGTAATTATGGCTATTTTTCCCAGCTTTAATTTTGGGGAGGGAGTTGGCTAGTGTTTATGACTTGGCAGCTAAAACGTTCCTGTCTGTACTGATACTAGCTGCCAACTGTAACAAATGCAGCAGGAAGGTGCTCCTCTTTGGCTGCAATACGTTAGAAAACTTGCTTATCTGTAGCTGGACTATATTATAATGCAGCTCTCAAAAAGGGGGTGTTGCTGATCTCCTTTGAAAAGTCTTCTGTTTTCACTGTTTGAAGAGGATGATCGCAGAGTTGTGTGTCAGTTGTTTGGCTGTTGTGTAGAGCCTAGCTTTGTAAAACAAAGGTACAGCCTCAATGACAGATGATAATGATGATGTCCCTGATTAAGCTTTATAAATATTAGTCTTAAAAGACTTAATAATAATTACGTCCCTAGCTAACGTTGAAGACAAAACCCACGTCTGTGGACTTTTAAATGAAATAGAGTAAAACAACTAAGCTACTTCATCAGTTGCTTAAAGAAAAACAAGGTCTGAAATATTCAGTCAGTTTTTATGTAGTAACATACTTTCTCATTATTTTGTTTTGCATTATCTATTCTCTATATAAATACACTAATCAGTGGTAGAAGGAGACTGACTGTCAGCTAGAAATTGGAGAGTGGTGAAGGACATGCACATGATTAAAACTACCTCTGCCGTAACAATCTCATGTGTAAGCATTTCAGGATTCATGAGCACAGTGCCTATGCAACACCACAGGCTGGGGGAAGAGTGGCTGGAAAGCTGCCTGACAGAAAAGGATTTGGGGGTGCTGGTCGACAGCCGGCTGAACATGAGCCAGCAGTGTGCCCAGGTGGCCAAGAAGGCCAACAGCACCCTGGCTTGTATCAGCAATGGTGTGGCCAGCAAGAGTAGGGAAGTGATCGTCCCCCTGTACTCGGCACTGGTGAGGCCGCGCCTCAAATACCGTGTTCAGTTTTGGGCCCCTCACTACAAGAAGGACATGGAGGTGCTGGAGCGTGTCCAGAGAAGGGCAATGAAGCTGGTGAAGGGTCTGGAGCACAAGTCTTATGAGGAGCGGCTGAGGGAACTGGGTTGTATAGTCTGGAGAAAAGGAGGCTGAGGGGAGACCTTATCACTTTCTACAGCTAGCTGAAAGGAGGTTGTGGTGAGGTGGGTGTTGGTCTCTTCTCCCAAGTAACTAGCGAAGGGACAAGAGGAAATGGTCTTAAGTTGTGTCGGGGGAGGTTTAGATTAGACATTAGGAAAAATTTCTTCACCAAAAGAGCAGTCAGGCATTGGAACAAGCTGCCCAGAGAGGTGGTGTTGTCACCATCCCTAGAGGTGTTCAAAAAACATGTAGACATGGCACTTTGGGACATGATTTAGTAGACATGGTGGTGTTGGGTTGATGGTTGGACTTGATGATCTCAGGGGTCTTTTCCAACCTTAAAGATTCTATGATTCTGTGGTTCTATGAATGTGTGGTCTGTGCTGTTCAGATGGCCTTGGCAAGGTTGCTTGAAATTTGTTCTCAGCTCAGCTGGACACCCATGGACTAGTCACTAACAGGAGTGAGTGTAGGATGAAGTGCAGAAGCCATGGATATTTCATTTAAAAACGTGGCAGCTAAGAAGAAAGAGGAGTGATGCTATTCTACATGAAACCTTTTATCCCTGGAAGTGGGAGAAATGGCTCAGTTCCTTCCTTGGCCTGGCAGTGTTCAAAGGCAACTTCCAGGAGCATGCTATGAGCAGTGGGGTGGGATGATTATGGGAGAGTTCCCCAAAAGTTAAGTTGCTCTTAGAGGTTTCTATCTCTTCTCTTTGAGTGCAAAATGAAGCTAGATTTGGCTGGCATTTGTGTCTGGATTTGTGCAGCCATGTTTGCAAGATCCATGAGGCAAGAGAGAGCAAGCACAGGGAGCATACTTCAGCCTAATACCAAGGATGCTGAGGGACGGGAGAGGACTAAGTGCAGATTCTGCTCCCACTGTTGCTTCACACTGCCAGTGACTAGAGCACAGGCTGACCTGTGATACACGGGTCCGCAGCACTGCCATCTTTCCACTTTTTCTCCTTCCAAGAAAGCAAAGAGGGAGGCAGTGATTGTGTGCGACAGAAACAGCTCAGAGCAGGAAGCTGGTCTTGGGCAGAGGTGCCCTGAGCCTCTGAGGGTACGTCCCTCCAGGGTTGGGGCATGACCAGCTGGGTAGGGATGTGAGCACAGCAAATGGCCGTGGTGGCTGGTGGGGTGCTAACGGTGAGACTCATCCTGACTCTCAGTCCTCCAAATGATTGATTTCTGGTGCCACGAGAGCTTTTGAACCTCATTGTAGCAGGAATCATATTTTAATAAGGAAACTGTCTCTTGGACTACGTGTCCTTCTCTTCCTGGCCATGTAGCTCATGCCTCTCTCTTTGCATTAACATAGCTTTTTTGTGATAGTTATAACAATTGCTTACAAGGAAAACAAACATTAGGAAGACAAGAGTGATAATGAGTGCTCTGTGCTCACATGTTTGTGTGCCCACAGATATGACCCAGTATTTAGGATTTTAGTCCTTTAGTTTAATGAACACAGCTTTTAAGAACACAGCAATGAGAGCTTGCATACATCGGCTGATCACATTTGTCATGTTATGTAATGAAATTTCCTGTTCTTCCAAAGACCTCATTATCTGCATCAGCATTAAGCATGTGTAACATTATTACTTAATGCTTGTAATGTTTGTTGCCCAGGGGCCCCAGTCAAGATTGGGACCCCCACTGTGCTAAGTGCTGTATAAACATGCACAATTTAAGGAAGGATGTGACCTGAAAAGAGAGGCAAAGGAGACAATAAAATAAATCTGTTTTGAGATTATACACATTTGCACTGTTTAATTGTTGTCATAAGTTGGTAGATGGCCTTATTTGTGCCTCAAGGCATTATTAATTATCTGACTCTTCATTTTATAGGCAAAACAGCAAAGATGGATTTTGAGCAGTGACTTGGATTAAAAAAGGATGTATGTGTTTATCTTGATTAAGGAATTCAGTGTTGAAGTAGCTTCTGGGCAGGAAGCTCAGTGTCTTCTGGAGTGTCTGGGAGCATGGTCTGCTGGTAGAAGAGGAAAGCAAGAGAGAAACATGGCAGGATGCAAGAGTCAGGCATCCAGTGGAAATACTGATTTGATTTACTGAAATAGTGGCACTCAGTGGAAGATTTAAGGGATAAATTCCAGCGTGCTGTAAATAGAATCATGGAATCATAGAATGGTTTGGGTTGGAAGGGACCTTTAAAGGCCATCTAGTCCAACCCCCCCTGCAATGAGCAGGGACATCTTCAACTAGATCACGTTGCTCAGAGCCCCGTCCAACCTGACCTTGAATGTTTCCATGGATGGGGTATCTACCACCTCAACTGGGAAGATGGGTTAGAAAAATTACTTTGAAAGATGATATTTTACCTAGGTTGGAGAGATACTGGACAACACACACACATCTCTCCCAGAGGAGTGGATGAGAGAGAAGGGCTCACAAGTCTGCTGTCACTGTGTGACTCGGTGCATGTCTGGTAGGAGTGAAGACCCAGTGATGCTGCCTGCAGCAGCAGCAGTAAGAGTGACAGGGAGTGTTGTGTTGAATTTTTAGCAGTGTCAGATAATGTGGGAAGCACTGAGGTTTCTGCTTTGGCTGCTTGCAGCTGATGATGAGTCATCCAAGGTATGGTGCACAGCAGGTAGGTAGATGCAAAAAAGCAAGGCATGGTGATGGTCAGAAACACTGCCATTGCCTGGGAGCTGGTATTGTATTGAAAGGAAAAATGAAATTTACTGACAGTTCAAATGCAGACAAACCCACCAGATTACCATTTAAGATTAATTCTGTTTTTTCTTCTAATACTCCAAGTGCAAGAAAGCCAATTAAGTCTGGGGGAGATTATTTTGTTACTTGATTTCAAAACTTTTAAATGCTTTATTTAGTTAGATTCTGGATATGAAAGTACTTGCAGACCCATATTGACTAAAAGCAGGGACTAAAAACTTGAGTGCAAATTTGGAAAGTTTTTGCAAGAGTGTTTGTCACTACAGTAACTGTACTATCACAAGAAGAAAGTGGTGGTTTTGTCAGTGTGACTTGATTTTCAGTGTTAACACACCCCACAATTTAATTTCACTGTTTTCCACCAGCAACAGAGCAGAGACTAGTTAATTTTTTATCGTGTTCCATCTTTCCTTCTGGCTACAAATAGATCTCAGAGGGGCTGCCAAAGTTTAAATGATCATGGTGTTGATCAGTGATTTCTTATTTATGGATGTTTTTTCTTTCCCATTTGTATATTCATTTCATTTAACGAATTTGTTTTTGTGACTCATTTGTTCATCTCAGAGACAGGAGCATAAATAAGGGGAGAAAACAAAACTCAGCTCTTTGAAACAGAAATCCGTGAGTGTCTTTCTGGAAATATGGGAGAGAGGCTGAGATACAAGGACACCAAATCTCATCAGTCTCTGCTAGTTGCTCCAACTAAAGAAATAAGGCTGACTGACAGACAGAACTTTTAACAGAAATCACTCTTCTGTTCATTTTAACATTTAATAAGGGTACATCGGTCTGAGGTAGATAGGAAAAAGAATTCTGCTGTAAAATCTACAATATTGCTGAAAACTGAGACTAGAAGTAGTGATGCAGAGCGCCATTGGTGATACAAGAGTACTGCTATGACTAAACTACTAATTCTTCCTTTATCTGATCTGTGGCACCTGGCAGAGTCGATAATTGGTGTTCTGTATGGAAATAATAACTTTTTCTGGAAAATATTAGGAATGTCATTTTCTGTTATTTTAGATGATGAAGCAAAGAACCTTTCTCTGACAGTGATGGTGTGTGAGGCATCAACAGTATGTTCAAATTATTAATAATGAAAAATGTACAAGTGTAGTACTCTATCAGTATCAGTTCATACTGATATCACCCAGTTACCTTTAGGAGTTTAATATATTGGAATGGAGTTGAAAAAACAACTTTTTTTTTTTTTTTTGTATTTTTGAAAAATTATTTGAAGTGTTATCTGAAGTGTTATCTGAAATTTTCTTATGAAAATTAGATTAATAAAGTGCCTTAATTTTTTTAAAATGCTGAGGAGATTTAATTCCTCTTCAGCCCTTGAGGTTAATATAAAGGATTTATTTGGACTTTCAAAGGCCTTTGACATAGTGTCTCATAAAGTTGTTGGAAAGCTACTCACCTGAAGTGCCATCGTAGATCGCAAATTAAAGACAAAAGAGGATTAAAAGATTGATTTTCAACATGACAAAATGTTATCAGTTGTTTGTGCTGTGTGTCTCTGAGGACAAATCAGAAGTGGCCAAAAATAAAATATAAAACATGTTTTTGTAAAGAGAGTAGTAGAGAGAATGCAAGTGATACTAATGCATTATCTTTCATTGCTGGTAATACTGTGTTTGGGCCTCATAGTCTCATTTTATAAAGAAATAGGAATGTGAGAAGGTAAGAGGGTGATACGAGGTAGGTGATAAGCTTTATGAGAGAAAACTGTTATTTTCTTCTTGTGGTTTAGACATCTAAAACAAGAAAGAAATGTTCTTCTCTTAGTTTAGAAAGAAAACAAAGTGATAGAAATAGTGTGGTGGAAGCATACTCTGTAATTGATGCTACAGGGAAGATAAATTTGAAGCTCGAAATGAATATCTGGGTGGGATTCACTGCTGTAAGTCATCACTGAACAAAATGAACAAAATCCTTCTCTTCCCAGAGAAGTCTGTGAATAGCAGTCTTGTGAAGTTTTCTCTTTTATTTCCTCCACTAGGAGGGAGCTCTTTCCAAACCTGATATTACTGAAATATAGTTCCAGGCAGGGTCAGCTTTTGGACCTTTTCAGGAGAGTCATTTAATCTGTTTTTAGCTGTAGGTTTTGTCCATCCAATCGCAGGCAATTCTGGCATATTTACCCATACAGGGTGCCTTGTTTCTCTGAAGCATCTGGTATTGGCCACAGCTGGAGGTGAGATCAATGTTTCTCAAACTCAGCTGTGATGCTTTTGAGCTCAAAGGGGTGGTGGAGCAGAGAGCTTGTGGTGCCTTAGATGTCAATAGTCAGCAAGAAGTCAGTTGTCTCTAGCTTTGCAGCGTCTCAGCTCCTCCAGGATATAGGACCAACTGTGGTGACTGGCTGCACCTGTGCAGGGTAGCCGGCAATTGCAAAATGTACGCCAAGCGCTGGTGGACATGGACAGCAGGGCTGACCTAGTTTTACAGGAGGATTGAAAAATGGGGATTTGGGCAGAGACCTGAAGAAAAGGATTCATAGTGAGGAGGGAAGGTCAGAGAAAAAGGAGCGGACAGAGTAAAATCCAGAGCGACAATTTTTAGAGAAAAGGAGAAAGAGAACTACTGAACTCAGGGAACAGACAGTGCTAAGGAATGCAGCGCAGGAAGGCAAGAGGACAGACAAGCAGAGCATCAGTCACTTTCATGGTAAACGATTCACTTTCAGTGAACCCCTTGTTTCCCCAAACACTCTCCAATTTCCTAGGACTCTGGCTTAGTGCTTTGAGCACATGTTTGTGTAAGGTGAGGAGGTGAAACATGACCTAACCTTCTGTTCAGATATACTTTAAAAATGTTTAAACCACTCAGTCAGTTGGGTCTTAATTGATTCATCAATAGCTTGTGGCCCATGCTTAGTTCAATAACAATCAGTAGTTCAAGGTCTAAATCTCAGATGGACTGTTCCTGAGATTAGTTCATGAACTGCGGTACTGTATTCTGTCTGTTACTCAAGAAGCCCCAAGTTCCGGTTTTTCTGAAGAGGGTCCTCAACAGGTCACAAGCTTGTTTTTGAAATGATGTAGAAATGTCTTATCTGCCTATCTGCATGGTGGGGCTTTCAGATACTTGTTCATCTTGTAGGTGTAAGTGAATCAAGCGGAGAGCTGAACTGGTATATACTGTCTCTTGAGAAGTCTGTCTTGCACTATTATTCATTTTGCAGTGATGGCAGCTGATGGTGCTCAAAACTCGCAGATTGCTGCATCATACACCCCTTTTTAGTTGGCAAAGAAGATAACAGCAGCAGTATTTGATACATACATACGTCATGAAGGACAACTAGAGTGTAATACTCATTCTGTTTCTCATAGCGACAACTCAGTCATAACTTTGAGGGAGTACTTCCTGTTTAACCTGATGCACAGAAGCACTTACGATGTAGTTGTAGACGGATTTTTGGTGTTGGTTGGCAGATATATCTGCATAGGAAGATCTGTCGTTAAGGGGGAGTGAGAGGGACAGACTTTCTGAATAGCTGATGTGATGACAGGTGAATAGCCGCTAAATGTCTTCTTTCCATTTCTTCAGCATGATGCCTAAGCTTCCCGTAAAAGACTCTAGAACAAGAACCCGCTAAGCCATCGTTGCAAATTGAAAGTCTACCCTTGCAAAAATACCGAACAGTATTAAAATTGGCAGAGACTGTGGAAATCTTTTCCTATCTGCATTAAACTTGGTGTAATCCCCAATTTCCTGAGCAAGGGCTTCGTCTCTTTGTTTTGATTTTTGTTGTAGGAAAACAATAGAGGAAAAGAAATTTCATTGGTATAAAATCCATTAAAATGCAGGCATGTGTATTGACTCCTGCAGTTGGAATGGAGTGATAGCACAACCTGGTATCCCCACCTGTGGAGGAACAGGGAAGGTTATAAACTTGTTGCGTTATTAAATGCAGCAAGTCTCTTGTGTCTACAGCTCGTGAGCAGTTAGTTCACTGCCAGATCAGTGCTAGCTTGATTTTAAAGCTCGCGTGGATTATATGTGCTGTATAATCATAGTCCTAATTGTGGGGTAACCTCACTAGTTTATCAAGACAACTTCTAACTCATGTAATGGCTCTTGGAAATTATTTTTTTCACATTGATAGTGTCCTTCCAAATGAACAACCTCATTTCAGAGTGTTGTTTTTTGTGGCTTAATGAACTGCATCCTTTTGATTCTAATGTTTTCCTCATAAACTCTCTGCTGTATTGTCCTGGTTTTGGCTGAGAGAGAGTTAATTTTCTTTCTAGTAGCTGGCATAATGCTATGTTTTGTATTTAGGATGAGAATAATGTTGATAACACACTGATGGTTTTAGTTGTTGCTAGGTAGTTGGTAGTGTCTACACTAAATCAAGGGCTTTTCAGCTTCCCACGCCCTGCCAGGTGCACAAGGAGCTGGGAGAGCACAGCCAGGACAGCTGGCCCAGCCTGGCCAGAGGGATATTCCCTGCCATAGAACGTCATGCTCCGATAGGACTAGGGAAGCTGGCCGGGAGCTGCTCGGAAACAGTCTGGGCATCAGTTGTTTTTTTTTCCCTTCTGCATTTGGTGAGCAGTTGTATTTGTGTGTTGTAGTTATTATTATTATTTATTCTCTTCCTTTGTTATCCTATTAAACTGTTTTTATCTCAGCCCATGAGGTTTTTTCCCATTCTCCTGCTCACCCCCTTGGAGGGGAGGGGTGAATGAGCGGTTGCATGGCGCTTGGTGACCGGCTGGGGTTAAACCATGACATTTACGTTGATACTTATCTTTTGATGTATTAAAATGTGCCCTTTTCATTGTTTTCCTCAGAGTTATAAATAATAGCTTTGTATTGCTTTACGTTACAATAAAGGGTGTGAAAAGTTTAAAAAGTCCTCTGTATTTCTGTAACATTAGTAAAAAGAAGGTCTTGAGAATGTTTCATCAACAGACTCTGACAGAGTGCAGTCCGCTGCTGGTTGCGTGTCCCCATTAGTTCTGGGTGTTTGGGTCACCAGCAGTTTGCTCTTGAGAAGTTTCATGTGTTTTCACCTGTGTGAGTTTTCATTTACAAATTTGTACCCGAGGAATGTTCTCTGTTAACTGGCATTGCCTGTGTTGTTGTTTCTCCCGTTGCATAAATGATGTGTAATACGGGCCACCAATCACAACTTTAAATGAAAAAGAGGCAATAGTGAATAGTTTTCTGACCAACCAGTAGGTTGAAATCTGTATTTGAATTTGTCAAAGAATTTACAGATAGTTCTACAGTAATCACGACCAATTTGCAAAGGGTTTGTGAACAAAAAGTAGGCTTTCTTCATCAAGTATCTTATTCATCGTGAATAAGTCAATCAGCTCTAGTATTGTGAGGCAACTTGTACTGATTATTCTAGTGCATAAGAAGTTCACACTGGTTTGAATGACTTTTTGCCTGCTCAAATCAGTGTGAAAGAATACTGTCTACGTAGCTGTAGTTATATTCATACCTTACAAGAACAACTTAAAAGAGTGGAGGGAGAAGCTTAAATATAGAAATAATAGGTTAAAACTCAGCAGAAGAAAACCAAGGATGAGTATCTGCGAATAATTCCCAAAAGTAATTTCTGAAGATTACAAATAGCTCCAAGAGAAGTAGCTTGCATAGCTTGAATTAGACTGGACAAGTAATTAATGAGAAGCAAAACTGCATTCGCAGAAGAATAGGGAAGATAGACCAGACCTTGCTGGTCTAAACATTATATGCATTTTCTGGCTTTGAATTACCCTTTCTGTATAGGCGTTGTTTTTTTCTTTAGGTAACTTAATTAAAGATAAAGGTTAGAAATATATATTCCAAGAAGGTAAATTCAAGTATCTAGATGCTATAACTGTTCAAGGAAGTTATCTGCTATTATGCTATCATATAGGAATAGTTCATCAAGTTTTGGTTTCCTAAAAGTAGATGATAACTTGAACATTTTATTACTAATTGTTTGCTGTCATAGCACTTAGGTGAAGTCTATTCTTTGAACTAACAAGTTACTATAGGAAGGGGTGAGATCATTTTGGAGGACATTAGATACTGTAATAAGAAAGAATTCTTTGGAATACTTTTATGTGTCACTACAAGAATTATCCTTGCAAAAGGCAATGTGACTCCTTTTGACAAGAAAGTGTTTTTTCAAAGGTTAAAACTGTATTGACAGCTTCTATGATTCAATAAGATTTTTTTCAAGATAAGGCCTATGTAATTTCAGATATTGCATGATTTCCTCCAGATAAATGAATATCAGAAAATGGAAAAGGTTCATTCCCTAAGCCTGAGTGGCAATTTTCTTATTATGCTGTCATATGGATAAAGTACTTGCCATTCTGAATTGTGCTGGTTCTTTGGAAGCAAAATTTGGGCCAAGATTAATGAAATCAACAAAAATAATGATTGTTTTCTTGGACATTCTATTGATGTTCCTAAATGGCCTGTCACATCTCTTCCCTAAAATCATTAGCTTGCTGATATAGTTTGATCTCTCATTCGAAGACTCCAACCTTCAAAGGTGCTCTCCTGCTGGCTGTATCTCTCAGTACCTTCTGAAGGACCAGAGCCTCATCACCAGGCCCCGCTCTCTCTGTAGGACTTCTTTCAGATGATGAACCACCCTGGACATGTTAAAGCATTTTGGAGAAGTTAGCAAACTGTACATATAACTTCAGGAGTTGTAGTAGATCTGGTTGCTCAGGTTGGGGCTCCAACCAGGGATAAGTTGAAGATGTGTGAGAGGTTAGTCTGTCTTGGCAGCTGGATGCTAAATGCAGACACGACCCCACTGTGCTGCCCAGATGTGCAGAAAAACAGGAACTGTATTCAGAAATGATCAGTGCCTACAAGGTGGCTTAAAAACAGTAAAGCCAAGAGGAGTTAATAGTTTAATTAAAAAGAAGTGAATTGCTGTAGCGTCTGTTGGCTCTACAGTGACCTGAGACAGGCCAAGGCCTGACTAGCTTCAGCAGCGAGGAGTAGCTAAGATTAAATCAACCTAGGCTGTTTGCCTGGATTTCATCGTATTTGTTCACTCTGCTGTTGAAAGTAACATGGATGTTGTTAAGGTGAACCACATGCATCTCTATACCCTGAGTTTAGTTTGAGTGCATGAGGACTAAAGTTGAGAACATGATATCCATCGGAGGTGGAGGGCAGGGTCATTGAGGTGTAAGGGTAGGAGGACGGAGTATGACTGCAGTGTCAAAGTGACTCTTGCTGGTGCTGTTAAAAATGTCAGGGTGGTCATAAGGATAAAAATATCAGAGTATCAACTTGTTGTTACAGGTAGAAGTGCATTAGAATATCGATGTCAAATAAGCTGACATGATGCACCTGTGTGCATGCAAGTGCTTCTGGTGGAGGCTACACATGCATGCGTATTATTATTTTTTTTCCAGGAATATCTAATGCCTGTGTGCACATATGAGGCAAAAATATTTATCTACAGGGTCTTGCATGATGCATCCAGGACAAGTCCATGAGGCACAGGGACAGAAAAGTCAATATTGGGTATGGATTCTTGCTCATATTGTCAAGAAAGCTTCTGAGGTCAAGACAGGGGTGAGTATGGAAGTAAACTGTACACTGAAACCAGAAAGCATGCATAACAGTATTATTTGAAATAAGAGCTCTTAAAATGAAATTTGCCCTTTGGTTGTTGTTATTTAACACACTTATAGCATGTGTTTTTAAAGGTATCTCATACTTATCTTACCATAGTTCCCTTGTAGAGCTGTGGCATAACGTGATATGAAACCTTTAGTGTGCTGTACCAAAGCAGACCATGATCCAGTATAGCAGGACATCTTCAGAAGGAAAAGCAGATGTCCTGGTGTAACAGTATGGCTGATAGAAACTGAGGCATGACATAAAAAAGCGAATCCAGTCATTTCTAGTTTTCCATTAAACCCTAATTTAATGCCGAAGTTGGTGCTTAGCTGCACAGAAGGAACCCTAAGTTTGACAGGTTTTTTTCCCTCACATTTCTTGTGAGAGGTGCAGGAAACCATTCATCTCTTTGTGTTTGCACTGGCCTAAGGGCTTCAGTGACAGTCTAATAAAGGCTAAGTGTAGGTTTCTTATTAGAAAAGGTATTCCTTTTTTTTTTTTAAGAAGTTTTTTGCACCACAGAAATATTTTTTATAATTTTCTATGCAAGTTTACAAACATCTTTCCCCTGTGCTTTTATTCTTTGCACTTTTTTGGATCCTCTGAACTTTTTGATATCTACTGCAATTTCTCCAGAGTTTGGCTAGCCTTCCAGCTGCAGTTGTGAGTCCAGCAGCTGCTTTATTGTCAAAACTGAGGAGGTAATTCTGCAAAGAGAGTGTGTAACTTCAGTTACTTAACTACTCTGATAGAAGTGGGATTTTTTTACAGTAACTCAGAGGGACACGAAAGGTTAAAACTCTTTCAGATGCTGCTGAAAAGGAGTCTAGGGGAAGCAGAAGGAAGGGAGGGGACTCTTTCTTTATTTTTTTCCTCTCGCATTTGTAGGTGAAGCCTAGGTATTTGCATTAAAAAGCTGCTACTTTAGAAGGAGAAGCAAGCTCTTCTTTTCCATCTTTGTGTCACATTACTACGTCTCTGCCAGCCAGAAGAGGTGTGTAGTCATACATACATGTAGGACGCATGCATGACACCATTCTATATGGGGAGTAAGAGCATTCATGACAGATATAAACGACTGTTTTATGACAAGTAAGTTGTGAGCTCGAGATGGCCAGGTCATATGGCATTTATTTACAGAAGGCTGCAGAACAGCAGGCAAACCAAACTTCCAGCTTGTTGGAAATGGCAAGGCTCTGTGTGCAGGAGGCTCCCTGGTGGAGTGGTGACCCTCTGTAACGTGATGCCGGGCCTGGCTCATTACATTTGGGTTTAGTAAATAGAGGGTTGCAGCCTCACGTATTGTGTTAGGCTTCCCAGTACATGCAAAGGGACCGCGTGATGGGTCTCACTGCTGCTGTGATTGGCATCCTCTCCCACTTTATGATGGTTTTTTTATACAGCTTTTTTATTGTACCAGTAACTGGAAGATATACGACAACCTGGCTGTAGTGCAAATAATGTGATGATCAAAACCAAACGTGGCCAGTAAGAGCCAAGGTTTAGTTAATCACTAACTACAGCCCATCAGTCTTGTGACTGTCAGACCTTATCTGATGTTTGCTGTGGTTTAGGAAGATAAGAGCGGTACTAGATCAGAGCAGAGATCCACCTAGCTTAGTATCCTGACTGCAGCACTGGCCAGAATAAGATCTGTAGGGAAGTGTATAAGAACAGAGAAAAATTATTTTCCTTAGTATTCTTCCCACTTTCATATGCTCTGCAGTTTAGGATTTTCTTGAGCCAGGGATGATATCTTTGTGTATATCAGCCTTCAGTACATCTTCCATGACTTTTTCTAATTACTTTCAATATGGTTTATGAATAAAACAGATAATTATTCCATAATTTCTGAATTTTTGAGATATGTTTCATTTCCCTCAAAGCTAAATTTAAAGTTTAGAGCATTGGAGGGAGAAAAAAAAAAAAAAAAGAAAAAGAAATCCCCATAATTTGTAAGTTTTGGCTGAAATCTAAGTGTTTTTAACCTAAATAAGATAGGCAAATAATTTAGCTAGACTGCTCTGAGATTTTTTTTTTTTTATTGAGACCAGAAATACCTTCTAGAAAGCTATTTCCTATATGCACTGAGAACAAGACAAAGCATCAGTGTGCTGATTTATCCGGGTTCCCAACCTGCCCCTGCAGCAGTCTGCAGCGTTACCCATCACTGTTGCTTCATGGTGACTAGAGGCAGTAGCTACCTTTTGGAAAGGGAAAATAAAATGATGCAGAGAGAACTGTACAGTTTGAAAAGGATGAAAGAAAAGAACCAGGCAACGGTCTGAGGGGAAAACCTCCTCTTCTCACGAAGTGCATAGGACTGGTCCTTGTTCTGATCTAACCTGTCTGAAGAGCGAGAGCCCTCCAATATACTCCAAAAAGAGTGAAGTGGTTCAGAGGAGTAAATGCATACAAACCCAAGCTGTTGGCCAATAAAAACAGTGAAGAAATGTGAAAAAATAAAAATAATGGAAACTCTGTAGAGCAGCTTCTTTATTCTTTGTCACATGATATTTTCCTTGTGAGAAGTGTTTATCTTCTCCCTTTCCCCATTCTTTTGTGGGAGAAATGGGAAGGGATGAGGACAGACTCAGGCATGGCCACTGCTTTTCCTGAGGGCAGCCTGGCGCTCCTCCTGGTGATGGCAACTTATCCAGCTCTTGCGCTGCCACCTTCATGGCCTTCACCCTTTCCTCCTGCTTTCCCCTTCTCCATAGATAGGTGACCCTTTCCCCTTCAGGCAGCAGTCCCCTGCCCTCCCCACAGGCTTGAGCACCTCACCTGAATTTGTGCCCCAGCCCTGAGCCAAGATTGCAAAGATGGCTTGGAGGGTGGCAGGAGGTGGTGCTTCCCAAAGCACTGGGGAAGCTGGCAGGAGGGGAGCTTCTGGCTCCATCTTAATCTCTTTGCATGTCCCATGTTCTTCTCCTTCCTGCCCCATCCCTCCCTAGGCATCACTTTTGTCACTGTGTACTGTCATCAGTAACTGAAACTGTTGCTTTATGCGATGCAATCTTTGACTAACGAAGAGTGATGGAAGAAAATTGAAATGCATTAAATTTTTTGAAGTGTTCAGGTTTAATATGGTGAATATCACTGAGGAGCTTCACCTGAAGATGTGCTGTTTATTTAGAAAAAAACCCTAACAGTCTGCACTACTCAACACTGGAGCATTTTTCAGGTTCCTTGTCTGGCTGCAAGCCCCATGTTTGTCTAGCAAGTTTCCTCTCTCTATTCCTCTCTTTCCTTATCTTCTTTCCTTTCTTGCCTCTTCTCACTTCATTTTTTTCAGAGAGAAAATTCAGCGCGTGCCCTGGATGGGAGCTCTTGCTCTCCCTAGGTGGTTGTCAGCTGGAGTGACCAGGGAAACTGAGCTGCTGGATGCACCGAACATCAAAAGAAGTGTCTGGATGGATTAAAAAAGCAACTTCCTAAAAAGCCCACCAAGGTTAATGCATTTTCCTCTGGCAACTGCAAATTCATTTTGCTCTCCTCTTCCCCCTCCTCCCAACTTGTGTTATTTTAATCAAGTTTCTGCAAAATACTGTTCTAAATTGTTATATGCTGTGAGACTGATTACTGGTTACATGTGGAACGTGAGAAAGGAGAAGGGAAGCTGATTTTTGCTATTGCCACAGGAGACTGTATCCACTTTGTCTTAATCCTTGGCACATAAGGTCACTAAGCAGAGTGTTATCATTTGATAAGCAAAGTAGGTACAATATTACCTTTGAAACTGCTAAATGATTGGAAGCTAAAGCACAGCCATCTCATAACCAGACTGGCCTTAAAGATGCAGTGTTTAAGGGGAGGAGGCGAGCCCTATTTTGTACTGGTCTGGGCATAAATGTTGCTATTACTTAAAATGCATAGTTTTTGAATGCTAGAATGTCTTACCGAGTACATTCATTAAAGCTGTGTTCCCACCTTAGTCAGCTCTAAATATTCTTGAACATCCTAGCAATCATACTTATACACTGCCTCTGCTTGCTGATGTGCTAATATAAGACTTTAGCTGTCATTTTGATATTTTAATTTTAGTCACTACACAGCTCACAAATATTTAGAGAAAATCTTTAATGTCAAACCTTCCTCCCACATAACAAAGATAATTTAATATTTCTCATTATGTATTTGTTGTTCAGTGCTTTAGCTCTCTATAAATTCTTATCCTGATTTTAAAATCATCTTATCATGCATTTGTAACAAATTTCTATTGATCTCACTTTTGAGTAATTTCTTTCACAACAGCAAGAGTAATAATCATATTTATTTTGGCACATACATTCAGTATTTACCCTTCCTGCTGTGTAAACACACAGAGAGCTGGTATTAGGAAGATTCTGTTTTTCCTATGTACACGCCTGAAAAATACCAGGTCGTAACCAGTTGAAACACCATTAAGCGTGTTTACTGAAGCAATTGACAGGGACAGAAATTCTCCCTGCAGGGTGTAAGCATGCAGGTCTGATACAAAACACGCACCCCCCAAATGGCACAACCCATCAGCAGTTTGCCTCCTAAGTTTTCTTGCCCTGGTGCAGAGAAGGGTCATGAAAAGCTGTGACCCGCGGTCTGGCAGTGCACACAGACTCCAAACTCCCTAATGAGCAGATCGCCTGACCAAAAGTTTCTCTTCAGTGCACAAGGGTTTGGCGTGGGGCTGCCCAGCGACCCCGAGCAGCAGCCGCTTTGGTCCTCTTGAATCTTAATTAAGAGGGTTCAGGCCACGAGTGAGAGGTTGAGGAGATGAACTTGCTAATGCAGCAAAACCCAGGAGGTTTCAGTTTGCGCAGTTTTGCAGGGAAATGTATGTGTTGATGGCAAGACAGTCCAGGTTTTTAAGAACTGGGCAAGGAGCCAAGAAAGACTTAAATTCAGTCTCTGGCATTTTCTCTGTAGCTACAGGCAGCCCATTTAGCCTTTTCTGTGTTACTCACCCTACGTGTAGCACGGGGATAGTATCTGCTTGGTATTGTTACAAGATGTGTTGGCTAGCACGAGTGGAGATGAGAGAAGCCAAGTAATAGTAGCTTAATTTTATTAAGCTGTCCTGCTTTCTTCTCTATCCACCTGAGATTTGTTTCACGTGCACCTACCCAGATGCTTTTTCACGCATACAAACAATTTATCCGAGAGAAATTTACAGTCTATTAAAGAAAATTTACAGTCTATTAAAGAATAAAGAGAAACATGTTGATGTAAATTTTCCATGCTGTTGTAGCAGCATATTTGTTTGCACAGAGACACATCAGAAAAAAAGCTTTGTTTTTTCTGTAGTGCTTTATAGTGTTCTAAATAACAAACATCGAGCCAAACACCTATAATTTAATTAAAATCTTTTGTTGCCAATTCATAATATCATTTTTATTTTCTGAGTGGAATAATCTATTCATAAATTTTCCTCATGGCATGTCAATTCCTATCTTGTATTATTATTATTACTTACCAGCATGCATCCCTGACTCCCGCCCTGGTTCCTAGTCACTACCATCTGACATCTCTGTAGCATCGCTGCTGCCCTTGTGAACGGCATACTGGCTCTTCCCACACACACCCCGCTCAGTACTGTCATCTCCCCTATGGCTTTTAATAAATGGCTTTCCCTGCTAAGCCTTCCAACACCCTTACCAACTGCTGCTTTGCTGGTTTTTGTTCCTGCCACATATCTAGTTGTGAAGAACCTTATTTTCTGCCCGACTGTAACCAGGTCAAATCCTGCTGAAATGCCCAGTGCAGCAATAAGAAGAGATGCTCATCATAAGCACTAGGGCAATAAAGTTGCTTTAAAATGTTCAATAATACTGACTTTCAAACCTCTGTGGAATGCCAACTTGATTAAAATGTGTTTGATAAGACTTTGGTTACTTCTTTCTAAAAGTTTGAGCCATAGCTCACTGGAATAAATCTTTCCTTTCACTCCAGCACACTTTGGAAACTGGCCCTAACTGAGATACAGAGTTTGACTTAGCCAGGGGAAGTGATGGTGTTTTTGAGCATTAGTGGAAAGAGGAAACTCCATAGTGGAATTTCCTATATAGTATTAGCAACAGGTGGTTAAAGACAAAAGTTTTCAGATTTGCTGTGCATTAACTCATCCTCTTGCAAGGCTAATAGGCAGGTCAGTAAGCCTTAAGTCCTGGTTTCACTGGTTTCAGTGGATTGACAACAGGTTTCAAAGCAGAGACTGCAAAGCCAAATATTTTGGCACCTGGTATTTTCTGCAAGAATTATTTTTGGGCTTCCACAATTCAACAACACTGACTTTATCGCATGTGATTCCTTGACTTTCAATGACTGTTTTCTATACAGATGAGAGCACGTTATTAGTCGTAAATTCTTGCAAGATATTTAAAATCTATTTTTGCTTGTAATCATCTTGGACAAATTTCACTATATGTTTTCTTGTTTATATATGTTAGATTATAAATTATAGATGAAAGATGACATAACTTATTGGAAAGTATTTCTACCCCAGCCAAAAATTCTCTTCAGCTCCCCATAGTAATTGGAAAAATTTAGCTTATAAGAGAAGTCCGAGATGGGTGAATGACTGAGGGCAGATAAAAGCATACCTATTAATTTTTTTATATAAGATGATATGAGTGACATGTTATGTTAGGCACAAATAGTTCTGCAAAATACTGTTTGGAGTTCTTTATCATTTAGTAGTGTAATAACACAAAATGTAGAGGTGATATTGCTGTGATAAAAAGGTGAAAGAACAAATTCTGCATGCTGTTCTGATGAAAAAGGAACTATATATTTCATCCTATTATTCATCCTGGTATCCACTCAGATGTGGTTAAAATATATAATTTGAGTCTTTGATTAAAAATGAAAGTAAAATAAACCAAAATATTTTGGAATGAGGGAAATACTTAAAGGACAAAGTCTGAGTATATGGATTTGAAAGACCAGACCTCAAGAAAAACATCACGCTCTTCCTTAGGATTTATATCCTGGATGAAGCTAGAAAAGCCACTCTTTTCTGATATTTCAAGAGCAAAAGGATAAAATTCCAGTATAAGGTCTGCATGTGCATCAACTTCTTAACCAAATTTTTACAGGTTTTCTTTGTCAGCAGAGTTGGGTTTCCTAAGTGGATGTATGGGGAAAAGCAGAAAGGTACCAGCATGCTTAATAGCCCAAATGGCAGAGACCAAAACACAGGGATTTGTGATACTCAACGTGAGATGCTCTGAAAGAACAGTGAATCCGTACGTGTTCAGTCAGTTGCGCAGTGCCCATCCTTCTTGTTAACTTCTGCAGGCAACCAGTTGGTACTTTGAAGCCTGCCATTCAATTAACTGTCTTATTTGTAACTGCTTAAGTTAAAATGTTATGATAGCTTCATAAGATTATTGAGCCACAGTAGTTGACTCTGTCCTCTGGTTAATACTACATGAAAAATTAAATATAGTTGTGCAAACAAGTATATAGCATGCATGACCATGTTTTTTGAAAAGTGTACAGTGCAAGTGACACAAAGGACTAAAGATGAAAGCTACTTTGACAATTACTGATAACAAAGTTTTAATGTTTTTACACTTCTAAGTAACTGACCTCTGTGAGGCGATAACTATACTTCATTTCTTGTTTTCCGTGTTATGGGGTGTGTGTGCGTGCGTGGTGGTGGCGATATGGGTGTGCTGCATCTAACTGACGCTAGAACCTGCTTTTCCAATGGGCTGAATTCCTTGGAAGCGGCACTCAGCATCCCCATGACCCCCTGTAGCTCAAGATCTTCAGCTCTCCGAAGGTAATGGTGTTGAATTTTATCTTTCTGTGGAGCAGTCTCCTTGGATAATGCAGAAATGTGGGCTTCAGAGGAGACTCAAAAGATTAATAGCCCATTTGCCCACCATGAGGCAGGACCTGTATGCTGAGAAGTTTTTTTTCTAAGCTGAATCCTTCTTGCTGCAATTTGCATATCATTATTGCTTATTCCATCTACCATAAACACAGAGAACAGATTTTTCTCTTCCTTTTCACAGGCTACTCAGTCATTTTTTGTTTAGGTTAGGCAATCGTAGTTCTTTCATGCTTTCCAGCCTTCTGGTTACTTTTGTGGCTATTCTTTAGATCCAGTTACTCAACATCTTTCCTCTGGTATGACCCCTGAAACTGGATCCAGTGTTCCCATGGGAGCCGTTGCAGCATTAAACAGAGGAACACAACTACTTCACGTATCTTCCGGGCTGCGTTTTTATGATCTCACACCAGGATGGTATTGGGTTCTTTCACAGCAGCATCATGTTGTTGGCACATTTTCAATCTGCAATCCAAAATCACCAAGGCTAGAAGAAGTTAGAGAAGACAGCAGTGGTGCTAGTAATAGAGAGGGCAGAAACTATCTGGAGAACCACACCTGAAGCACAACTTCCTACGATCCAGAGCTAGGTGTGTGGCCAAGCTGGGTCCAGGTAGAGAAGGAAAGGTATGTGCATTCCTGAAAGGAGATTCACAGGTGCCATTCCTGAAAGGAAATGGCTTCTTTCTGCAGCTGAAAGAGAGACCTATGTGATAATGACACCTGATGATGTATCAGAAGCCAAAATCGAAATGTTAATAAAATTTTACTGAGACTGAGCTGCTGAGTTAAGAAATCTTTCTACTGTTTTCCCACAGGCTGCAAACTTAGCTATGAGATGGGATGCTGCGGTGACACCTGCGCTTTGTGCAAAGGAACAGTGTGAGCCATGCTCAGGGTGTAATGAGCCCAGGTCAAATAAGCATTCAGGGCACTGCTCTTCAGGTCTAGGTCTCCCAAATCATAACCCTATGGCTCATAGCTCAGACCTCCAAGAAATTAAGAATAACACATTTGATTGTACCAGCAGCATTCCTTACTGTGCGTGATTGTCTGTTTTGGGGCTGTTTTGCTTTGTGTTATTTCACGCTCAGCAGGTTAGGGAGCCGCTTTTTCATAAGCCTCTCTTAGCTCCCTCTTTTAACTTGCCAGCTTCAGTGCTTCTGAGATAGACCAGTCCAGCTGCAAGACAAGCACTGACTTGGGGTTTCCCTCTGAAAAAGCACAAGGAAGTTCAAAGCAGTCCCTAGCCACATTGATACTGATGAAGTTATGAAGTTAAAGTTAGATTTTTGACTGTTGCTATTTCAGATTATTCCTTCAGGTGAGATTGGGACAGTTGCCCTTCAGAAGAGACTTGAGCTATCTTTAAAGTAGCATTAACAGCATCATTATGGCAATATAAAACTTAATGCAGGCAGAAAAACCCGTTCAAGTGTATGCTACGTTTCCCAGACAGGTTTTATAACCTGCATTGAGAAACACAGTGCTGTTATCTCTGCTGCCGGCAGTTATGTGAGCAAGTGGTGTAGGATATTCTGGTTATACTGGATGGTAACTGCAGTACAGACGTATCCTCAGGTCATATAGGAAAGTAATGTCTCCTACCATAGATCCCTACCTAGGGGGAGAAATCTCTCTTTTTTTCTTTGCATGTCTTGGATAGGAATCTCCATTTGAAAATATCCAATAGATTTCTCTGTTCCTCTATGGAGGAGTGACTGGAAAAGAACTGATTTTTAAGTTATGTTCAATTCATTGCTGCTAGTGCCTGGGGATGATAATGTCTCAGTTCACGTCTCAACAGAGAGAGCTCACCCAGGCAGGCCTAATATCTGACAGCTTGCTTGGGCTTGTCAGTGCTGTTCTATACTTTCCGTTACTTTTTATGAGAACGCTGATTAATGCTCTAAGAAAGACTTGGGTTGTCCTCAAGGAACTTCTCTGTAATCGATGTCATCGTTTCTGATCATGTTAGCGCAGAGCTACAGACCGCAGCATGCTCAATGGTGAGATCCCACCTCTTGGGCACAGTGATTTGCAATTAGTTTCTGAGCATGCCAGGTGAGGTGGCTGGCCCTCGAGGGCTGTTCCTCCTAGACAGCAAAAAGTTATTCAGCAAATTAGTGCAATACATTGATTTTTTTTTTCCCCCCAGTGAGGTGTTAGGCATGAAATAAATGTCTTTCATTTCACCTATGTAGGATGGTCATTAGAGCTCTAGATAAAAACAATATTAATAAAAAGAGACAGTTATTGCCAGCCCAACTGCCAAAAGCAAGAAGGGGTCAATATGGTCCTTTCTGTATCAGCATAGGCTGCTTTCTCAAGAGTGTCAGAACAAAGAAAAATGTAATTCTAAATAAAATTTAAAATTGTTTTTCCCTTTGTTATTATATATGATGTCATGCGTTATCAATGAAAGGCCACTGCATATCTGTGAACATCTATCTGTGATCATCTAAGTGTACAGTCTTTTAACCATGATTCCCTAGGGTATTGCCTCCTACATTGTCTATTTAAAACCCCACAGTGTATTAGTTTTTTCTCTTGTTTATATTGGTTGGTCTGTATCAGCTGCTCAAGTAATATATATGTTTTTCCTCTTGCACTTATGAGGTTAAGGGTGCTAAAAAGCACTGTATCGAGATTCTCATAGTAGCGTGGGGAGTTGAGCAAACAAGTATCAATGTGATCTGAAGACAAAAGAAATTTTGTTAAAACTGTCACTGTCAACTTTCAGGATGAAAGAACCAAAGAAAAGTGAAGTACAACTTCAAAACTGCTGAGGTGGTCAGTCCTTGTGTGTAAAAAAAATAATAAGGGGAACACCTATAATACATGCCAGTGGTGGCTTCCTCCTCTTTATATCCAGCTTTTCCAGTTTTGTCAAGCGTTCAGCATTATAAGTAATACTGTTAGAGGAACAGATGTGCTAGAGAGTCAGTAATGAAAAACAGAGGGTTTCACTTTAGGTTATTGGACTGAGTATGTTTCATCTGGATCGTCACGATAGGTTATCATCTGATGAATATTTGTCTGCCTCTTGGAAACCAGATGGGAGATATAGACCTGTTCCTGGGAGAAAAGTGTTCCCACTTCAGAAACTTCATTTGGCGCTTTGTATGGAAATAAAGGAGTCACTGTAGATGATATCAGAAAAATATGCTACAGCACTGGCCTGGTGACGCTGGAGGGTCTGAGCCAGAGGAAAACTGTGAGGAAAACCTTGCAGGATAAAAGTTGGAGAGATTTACTTGTTTCCATTTGTTAACATTAGCCAAAAGCTTTGCCCAATGGATCATGCTTGTGAGTGGAGTGGAAATATCCCCAGGTGTCAGCACCTCATCCTGTCCACCATTCACCAGGACTCTCTTTTTATAAGGAAATCTGCCTTGGATTCTGAGTTCACAGCTGCAGTGTACATTTTCATATATTTCCCCTTTGCCAACAGGACAGCTGAGAGCCTTGGGTGTTTTACTAGTAAAAGTTAACATTTTCACAGTAACTTCTAGCCTAAATTTTATTCCATTTGTTCTTACTTTGCTGCAGATCACCCAGAATCCTTGAGCAAAGTAGAGACTTGAACACAATACCTGACAATTCTTGTTCTCTCAAAAAGCCCTATCATGACAGAGCTCAAGCCATTTACTATATAGTCAATAAACCATGCTTCTAAATGATTTTATACAATAGCACATGACTACTTTGATATCCTTCCTTCAGGAAATTACACTAGAAGGATTATTCCTCTACTGAGAGTGACTGTGCTCGGCCCAACATAGCAAATAATTTTGCCTTCAGTTTTCTTTGTGTGTGCACAGAGATCTAGTTATAAGCAGTATATATAATGCTTTATGAGTTTTTATTCCACAGCTTCTGAAATTATTCTTGTAAATGGCGACTCTCATGGGACACTTAGAAAGAATGGCGATTCCTGTGTTATACAGACCAGCCTACTGCATTGTGAAATGTCAGATCTCCTAATCGCTTTCATATGTGTGGCAAAATCCATGTTAAAATTGTTAGGTTTTCTTCTTCTGTGTTCCTATGGGAAAACTGTTCTTGAACCTCAGCTCTTTAATGAATGAGAAACCTTCATCTAACTACCAGTCTAAACCAATTCCTGGTTAGCTCATATTTTTTTCTTAGCAGTTGGCCTTCATCTCACGTGGCTCTTTTGCACTTATCCCCTTATGATAGCTCTGGGATTTTTGCAGAAGACAGAAATGACCTGTTGTACTCAGGAGTAAAAATGGACATGATCACAGTTTTTCAGAGACTGAGTCAAAACCATGGAAAGTATTTTGTGTAACCTCTTGTTTGACACCCCTCCCTCCCTTAAAAGTTTAATTTGGCCAAGAAGGAAATGTAGTTTGTTTGGGTTATTTTTTGTTTCGTTTTGTTGTTTCAGTTTAAACTATTTTAGCAAAACTTTCAGGTTTTTAAAACAAAAAAAATCAAATTTTTGGTGGTTTTGAAAACATCAAACCAAAATATTCCAACATTTCAGAAACAATTAATTTTAAAAGTGACATGATTTTTTTTCTTTTTTTTTAATGGAGAGGTCAAATCTATAATTAGTTAATTTAGTACAAGTTATAAAATGCTCATCTGTGTTTAGAAGTCTACCACAGCCAGAAGCTCCCTCTTCAGTGAGTGGTGCCAGTGAGTCTGAAAGTTAATGGACTGGTGTTTCACAAGATATTTGTGGATACTCCACCACTACCTGCAAATGCTACATTAGCAGCTGAGAAATTTCATCTGCACCAGCCAGCTCCATAGGTTATTTGAGCTACATTTTGGTAGATTTTACTAAGCCGAGAACTACAGAAAATGTGAAGTCTTGAAAAATTTTTTGAATAAGCAGCTCTTGGTATTTTTCTGGTACACATATGGACTTTCAGGCTGAAGGGATGAAAGGAGATAAAGCAGCTAAACGTACTGTAGCCTGCTCCAGGTTCTGAGGCAGAGCGAGAGCTAGGGGCGATAGTGCTGTGCAAGCCTCTGTCAAAGTACTGTACACTTCAGGGAATTTTATATATGCATATGAATTAAAGGATGACTTTAGACCTTTGCTTCAGAAAATGGCTTTGTAGTGCTTGCTGATGTTTGATAATGTTGCTCTTTTTTTTTTTTTTCCTTAACATCTGTGGACTCCAATTTACTCTGGCAGAGTCTCAATGTGAAGAGTTTTGCACGTTTGTAAGCAGGGCGTGGAATAGATTTGCTCTGGGCAGGTCCACAGTGGAGTTTAATAGTGTTATCTGTCACAGCAGCGCTTATGCCATCTACCTTTGGGTTATGTGTTATCAGAGGTGACACTGAAATAATATGAGAATTTCCTTTTTGTAGATATTATGGTGGTTACAAAAAAAGAGAAAAAAATATTCAATATCTTGAAAACAACATAGCCAATTTGGAAAATAAGGACTTCGGGAGCTTCATGTTTTCCTTTGGAAACGCTTGTTACCGCAAAGCTTATGTGTACAGAGACTGACATGACAATTAACTTTGCTTGGGTCAAGTGCAATCTACAGGAGTGATGTGGTCGCTCCTGAGTATTTGCTGGTAATTTGTTTCATTGGAAGTTGCTGTATTGTAGGGGCACTGGGGAAAGCTCGCTGCAATTATAAGAGTCTCCAGCCTAGTGTAGGCAAGACCTTGGCCCTTGGTGCAGTGCCAGGTAGCTTGCTCCTACTCGCTGAACTGAAGAAAACAGGACTGAGTACAAGAAATGAATATGCATCTGGCACGTGACTAGATCCACTTCTCTGCTGCTAGAAGCCTGGGTTTTATATCGTATAATACTTGTGACAGCAGGAAGATCAAACTTACAGAAGAGATATTTGTTAAGACTGGTGAGAAGCAGCCACTTAGCACTGACTGAAAGGCAGTACAGATAAAGATACTGAATTTGAAAAACTCTGATAAAAACCCACCAGTAGGAAGCATTTAACAATCACTGTGCTTAACTGCCCTGTCATCATTTACATAGAGAGTTGTTCGAAAGAGAGGATAGAATTACAATGGGGGAACCTGGCAAAATCCTGAAAGCTGCTCTTCTTTTAGCTTCCAAGCAGAAATGCATCTGGAATGTATATTTCCACATTATTCTCTATAAGGCTTTAATTCTGAATTCACATATGGTGCTTAATTTGCATTTTTCATACAGTCATTAATGCTTGGTGAACTTGAAAGGTCTAGAAAAGTATTCAAAGGCTTGGATACTTCCCAGAAATGTGTTCATGCTGTACTGGCCTGGAAATCTGGCATGAAATTGGCAGCTTGGATGCTGACCTGGGATTTCGATTCTTTCTTTGTGAGGTATTTTAATAACAGAAGGCTTCTTCTCAGGCTTGTTGTATGTTTGGGGCTAGTTCTTATACCTGTGAATCATTTTGCTGTTGGTACCATTTTGATCACATTTCTAGCAGAGGCCAAGTACAAGGGAATGTCAGAAAAACAGGGAGCTGCAGGGAACCAGAGATCAATGTACCTTGAAGGAAAGGCAGCAGATCTAGGGCTTGAAACTGCCCTGGAAAACAGCTGCTCTCTTGATTCGTAATCTAAACCAGAAGAAGCAGGTCCTGACTATGATAAGGTTGACATAGGATTCCCATCCACATGCAGGAACTGCAGTGGTGGCCACAAGACTTGCAAGTAAGAAGGTATGAGAGCTAAAATACTCAAAGGAAAGGTACTGGATTATTTCCCGAGAAATGTAAGAGATCAATGGGATGTATTCTCTTATTGTGGGATTTATTCTCAAATGGACAACCTTCTGGTACTAGGCACAGTGCAACAACCTTGATCAGCAGCAGGAACCTGCTAGGTAAAGTGGCAAGCTGCCTCTGCCAGGGGGAAGACAATCAGCTGCTAGGAAGATGTGACTGGCTGAAAGCAAGGCTTATGGTCTGTACCCATTCGAGATAGGGTGCAATCTTTCTTTGTTTCAGAAACCAAAACAAATTACAAAATACCATGAGGAAACTCATTCTTTTTCTTCTCCTCTTTGATGAAGCAATAAATGTTTTCAGATAAGAGGAGCAGTGTAATAGCTGATGGGAGAGGCAGTAAGACTTCCTCCCCTCCTCCCATCGTAGCCCCCATCCAGGGGCATTGAAGCGCAGAGACTCTATTGTTCCGCTGCTTCTCTTTCCTTTTATCTGTGCAGCTGTGTTCTCCATCAGATACCATCACCCTGCCAGCTACTCTTCAGAGTGGGGGTAGGTGATTTGTTAACTGCTTGTCTTGGAGTAAACCACTTGGTCATGCAGGTTAGTCTGACAAAAGAACAAAAGAAAGAAAGTAATTGTTAATTATTCCCTCTACTCCTTCCCTCCTCTCAATTTTAAAAAAGTGATACTTTTACAACAGCGTTGTGTACCTATTTAATCACTTACACCAGCTGATGAAATAAAAGCTCTTGTCCCTTGGCCCCTTGCAAATTATTCTTGTTAATTATTTTTTAATTATGCTTCCATCATTGCTCCTGGTGCCACTTTCATAATTTCTACTTCAGTAGGTGCAGACATGACAAATCTAAAAACTTATCACAGAGAAGCATTGCTGCTGCTGTGCCGGCTCCAGAGGCACAAAAGATGTAGTGGGACCCAGGGGGACTCCCTCCTGGCTTACCTCCTTGCTGGTGGCTCCTCTGCTTTGCTGCGGGTGAGAATCCCTTGTTGGCACGTGTGCGTGCACACACGTATCGACTCGCGCATATGGACACACTTGCACGAGCACGTGCACGCACTCATTAATTAGCTCAAGTTTCACATTAGCGAGTTAATATCCGAGTGTTTTCAGGGTGGCTGACAGCATATTAATCACAACCACATTTAAACAGATGGGTACATTTTATCTCTCTGTAATCCAGACAAGGACGAAAAGATCCCCAGTGTGGAAGAAGACATTGCAGATTGCAGTGCTCTGCGGTTGGTTTCTAAGGGATAAAAAGGATGGAGTCATTTTTGCTGTTGGAAGGATGCAGTGAAGATGTCAACATTTTGCTGTGCTATATACCTGCAACTTTACAGAACCCGCGTTCACAGAATATAAGTCCTGGCACGCTTTGTCTGTCCCCCACACCTTCCCATTTTAAAAAAATAGTGACAGAACTTGCTGGAAGATAAAGATGAAGCAGAAGTGAAACCCTAAATGTGGATGTACAATTGAGGGAAAGGAAATGGAAAATAATAAATGTCTTTCCCCAGGGTCTAGAGATATTAAAAAATAAAGTATTTTCAGCATGTGTGACAAAAGCAAATCATGAGGCAAAGAAATAACTAGGCATGGTATTTGCATCAGAGTACTTATTTATTCCTTGAACTGCATTTTTTTTCCCCCTAGGCAAATTACTTACAAACAGATGTTATATTTTACTGGTATTCCTCAGAATTACTTGGCAGGTGGCTTATGCAAGGAAGTTCAACCTCTGGTCTGCCTGCAGTGATTCACCACCATTGTTTACCTGAGGACTGGGCTTGCCATGTGTGAGCCATACTTTATGCAGAGTTTGATGGTTTTGCTCTTTGATTAGTATTTCCACAATTTAGCTCATGATGAACATGAGGTGCTATCCCCCTTCTATTTGCATGGAGATTGCCTAAACTGGCAAATTTTGTGTCAGTATATCTCCTATGTTGCCTTTTAGTAAATAGTTTTGCAGAGGATGCTTTGCCTTTCTGTGTTTTCCCAGCTCCAGGCTCCAGTGGACACTTTGCATAACATTTTTCATAACTACAATAATTACTTTCCTTGGCACCTTATAAGCACAAACTGGCATAAACCGAAATACTCTTGCTTTCACAGCTGACATTTTTGTGTTGGGTTTTCACGGAGGTCACAGGTTATTTATGCTGTCCCTACAGTGGCTTTGGAGACCATGAAAGCATCACATCAGCTGTTTTCAGCTGGAGGAGTAGTCACAGGAGCAACAGTTTGAAGTGAGCAGAGCTGCCTGCTCACCATTATATGGTGCACATCTGTGAAGGTCTGACTGACTTACAGTCACAAAAAACCCCATTTTCATAGAGTGATATGAAGTGGATTGGGTGCTGCAGCACTGTAATCCAGCATGACACTGATTTTTTCTATGCCCTTGGTCATCTCAGGTTATTTTTTTCTGGTTAAGTTCTTCCATTAGTAAGGTTTCTCACTATTTAAATAGCTGATGCCCACATAAAATGTGATGTGTGGCCGAAAAGTTATCCATGCTACCTCCAAGTGCCTATACCTAGGAGATCTGCACCTAGATCTGCCTATTAAATGAATAAAATATTTCTTAAATATCAGCAGCTATGAAGGACAAAGAGTTCCCTTTTTCCTTTCAAATTTGTCCTCTCACAGCTCTCATTTGTCAAAAAACTTAGTCATTGAATCATTTCTCTCAGGAAAATCCCAGGGGCCAGTGCTAGCATTAATAATACAACGAAGAGGAATAACTGGCAAAGTTTAGACTTTTGGGTGGAAACCAGTTTGAAGATTCAAAGTTGGGCAGAGTCATGGCTACTTGCCAGAAAGGAAAAGAGAATAGTGATTATGAAGAGCAGACAGGAGACGATGAAAAGGTGAGGAGGTCAACACAACACGCGAGTTAGAGGAAAACCTATTACTTAATTCTGAAATGGTGAAATTAATCTCTCATGGATTGGAAGTAATAAGGGGAGGTGGTAAGAGCACACACAGTACAAAAGGAACAGAAGAGTGAAATATGTGATAAGGTAGGTATAGAAAGAAAGACTAATGATAACTGACTTCAGATTCTTATGATTTTTGTTGCCTTTGTAACAACAGGTAATGAATGAAAGGCAGATGAGGGATTTAGCTAACAAATGTTTCTTGCATAGCTACTAAGCCAGCAATTCAACTTACCTGTGATTCAAAACCAGGTCTGATTTGGATTCATGTTCAGAATATTTTAAATCCAATTAACTAACTCACAGATCCTGATGTAATTACTGTTGATATCTCCTGATACTAACGGATGTGTACAAGACCAAGATGCATGGCTCAATACAGACCTTAACTCTCTAGAGGAGAAGCAAGAGATATGGAAACAATTGAGTACTTTTGGAATTCATTATGTATTGTGAACGTACACAGTCAAATTTTTTCTTGGGATAAAGCCACTGCTGTCAGTTTAATTACATTGGGACTAAATGTGACCCCCCCAAGCCTTCTGTAAGTGAACAGTTTCTAATAAAAGTTGTAACAGATCAATCATGAAAAGGTCTTGGCAGAAAAATCGGTAGGTAGGTAATAAAAAAGATAAAGGATGCTGAAATGAATAGAGTGACATGCTGCGGGATATTAGCTTTATGAAGACAACTTTGCTCAATAAGAAAAGTTAGGCAGTGGCATGAGACAGGAAAAAGTGGAGGACTCCTACCACTGCCAAAAATGCACGGTTCTGTTTCTGAGTACAAAATGTTGTGGGTGGGAATGGCAAATGCTTCTTTTAGCATTAAAGTTGCTTAAACCAAACCAAGTGGACATGCCGATTATGCAAAATTTAAGGATTATCCTTCCATCAAAAAGGTGATGGCTGGGCTTTCATGTGAAGTGCTGAGCTGAGGCCCATATAACCTGTTTCCCATTCAGAGCTACGGCCTAGGCTGGCCAGCGCTCTGTGCTCTCCGCAGCAGACCCTGCTTGCCTTGCGCCTGCTGTTGCACGGTGAGCGGTGTTGCACTGTGATTTGAATACGCTGAGCACCATGGAAATGCTAAATAAAGTCAAGCTCAGCCTAACTGTGTGCACTGCTAGGTTTGCTTTGAAAGCACTTAATCTGCAGGAATTTGTGTGTGCTTTTTGCAGGCATGTTGTCCTTGTGATGCCATACACTCTGCTTTGTTCTGGCTGGGCGTGTGGGTGGAGGGGAATACGTGCCATTTTCCTGGAGGAGAGCCGAGCAAATTTTTCTTACGGCAGTACTCACTTGGTTTGTTTGCAGCTGTGCTTGTCTGCAACTTACCGCATTTATTCTGTCCCCTGCATCTCCCCACTCCTTTCCCCTCTAGATCCTTCATTTTCTTCCTGGGGCTTCACTTTCCTTCTCACTACAGCTACCGTGGCTCTACTCTTGCACTGCCTTCCTCTGCCTTGTGCCCATCTGGTTTCCTTCTCTTGTATTTTCCAGAAGTTCCCTCACTCTTACTCAAAACAAATAGGTCAATCCCCTCCATCATCTCCTGTCTGCTACTTTGTGGGTCTGAGATCTGAACTCTGTTCTTTGGAAGGTTACCCAATTGCTCTTACACCTCTTTTCTTAGCTTTCCCCACTGTATTAGAACATGGGAGGGGATGCTGGACTTACTCCCTCCCAGTCTTCACTGTGAAGTACTTTCTCCTTTTCCTACTCCTTCGCTTCCTCTGAGCAGCACTGCTGATGATTTTTCCTCATTACTCTCTTCTATCTGGTGCTACCAACATTTCACCCAGCTCCTCCTAATCAGTTTTCCATCCTAAATGTGATTCTGGCCTCTCCCTCTGCACATTGTACTGACTGTTGTCATAACTAACTTCCAGACACTGGTAAGGCTCGCATTCTGACGTGGTACGCTTTGCCCACTGTGCTGCTGCTGCTGCTGTTGGATAATTTGAAAATGGTCTTTCTGGAATTATGATGAGGGAACGTGGGGAATGATGGCAGGACCATAGCTTCACCCTCAAGGGAATTAACTTGCTTTTAGGAAAGATGGGTGTACTGCCTAATAGTAAAAGTCATCTTTAGGAACCACACAAACAAAAAAAAAATCCTTCTTCCTTTTGAACATCCAAGACTCAACTTTTAAAAAAGTATTTTCCCTCCCAAAACCTTTGTTTCTCTTTAAATTCCTAATCTGGTAAAATGGACGAGATATACCCAAATATGTGCAACAGGGGCCATTACTAATACCTAGGAAAAATAAATGGAAACGTAAAAGCTAAATTCTGATCTGATGTAAATTGAGAATAGCCCTATTGATTCAGACTAAGTGGTTCTGTATTGCATTGGAATAAATGAGTTATATTTGAATCCTTATTTGCTAAAGAGAAAATGGAGATACCCAGGATTTTCAGTTGTCCAATTTTAATTTTTTTTTAATAGGAGTTTTCTTCTCTCCATAGCTCATTTTTACTGCTGTTGCTCTTTCAGTCTAGTCTTAATGATGAGTTTGTAACATTTGTGTTCCTTCACATGTCAGGGAGCTGAACTGCCATGAGAAAGCATTATATTTTTGAAGAAGGATTAACAGGAGGAGAAGCTGGGTCATAGGAAAGGAAATCACGTTCAAACTGTCTCAAATATCAGAAAATGAGATTAAAAATTGTGATGAACACATTACTCTTTGTACAAATGTTCTCTTCCCACACCTCAGGGTTTTTTTTTTTTTTCTTCTGTCAGTGTCTCTTTTATTTCAGAATAATGCAATGAAGCCTTTGTGGATTTATATACTGACTTAACCCTTCAGAAGTGAATTGCCAATGCACAAATAGAACTGATTTAGCAAAGAATTTTAATATGAGCCTACTACATTGTCTGAGACCTTAAAAAATCAGATTGCCAACAGATAAATAGAACTTTTGTGAGGCTAAGATATATTTCCAAGCCCTTTTTCACCTGTTACATGAGGACTGAGTAAAAAATATAAGTATAGGTCTAATTTTAAATGTATGTTTACATTCAGTTAAACTAATCATGATCTTCATAACCTGGATGAATTGGGGCTAAATAAAGAGCTCCTGTTTTCCTTAAAATCATGTGTTTTACTTCCAAGAAAAATGGAGAGCTTTGCACCAATGTCAGCTTTGCAGCCAGGTGCCCATTTTCACGTTTATTATCTAACTGCTTTTGACACAACTGCTTTGGCTGTGCTTGACCTCTTGAACATTGTTTTTGTTTGTAAGGGGAAGGGAAAGTCAGGTGATTTCTTGATAGAACCAGAATTTACAAAACCCTGATCCTCCTAATACAGAACTGGGTATCAGAAAGTAGTTTCCTTGCTTAATAATCCAAGCTTTCCTTTTTCTCTTTTTTTCTTTTTTCTTTTTTTTTTTTTTTCTCCTTCTTCTTCTTCTCTCTCTGTCTCTGTCTCTGTTACAGCCTGCTTTCTGTTAAAAAATCCTCTTAATTTTGTTTCTGGACCTCATAAATGTGTCTCTGCCTGTCAGACCTCCTGCCACCCTCTGTGTTTATGCATCTGGCATTTTAGGCTTTGGTTGTGTAATGACAATGTGTTTCGCAAACAGCAATCAGATCTCTGAGTCTGCAGTGTGTCCACAGAGAATATGCCTGTTTCTTCCTCCACGTAGCTCAGTTTGTGACTAGTGTTATGTGTAGGTGGCTTTATGGGCAGTAGCAACCACTGCTTCCACTCACTTTGAGAAAAAAATCTATTTGCCTGTCACATTTCTCCCAAATAACAGCTAAACTTTCCAAGAATAGGGGTGTATGCTCCTTCTCTAGGTGTAACAATTACATATCTTCAATGTGTATATTACAAATGTGAAAGCTTTGTACTCAAATTGTAAAATAGTATAATCATGGTAAATGTGGCTAGAAGGGTCCCTGAGAGGTCCTGTGGTCCATCCTTCTGTTGAGACATTCAGTTATACCGAGGGCCTTTCTTATAGATGTTTGCATACTCTGTTCTTAAAAGCATCCCAGTCGATCACCTTCCGAAGTGCTCCTCTATTCTATAGCCTAATTATCCTTCTAATTATAGAGATTTTTTTTCTCCTTGTGTTTACCTTGTATCTTCTTTTTTTCATGTAAACCCATTACTTATTTTCCTTTCACCAGTGAACACAAAATGCATTTATCTTTTAAAGATCTGAAAATTGTTACCATGTCTTTTTTAATCCCTGACTCAGTAAACTGAACTTCAGCTTTTCTCATTTGTCTTTGGGGGTCTATTTTCTCCACCTTTGATTTTTACTTGTTTGTTTGTTTTGTTCTGTTTTTCTCTTTGGACACTTTCTGGTTAGTTTCTTTCTTGAGGTTTGGTAGCCAAAAGGACACAACGATGTGTTGGCTGAGCTGTAGCCTTTCTGAGGTGTGTGGGAGGCTCACATGAAAGAAGCTCCATTTTACAAGTAAGCGGCCCGACAGGGTAGTGAAATGATACTGTTGACTCTGGCAGTTCCTGAACCTTTTACTTCTGTGGGTCCTTTTTGACAGTGTTTCTGTTTAGATGGCTATTCTCTATTTCATAATTATGCACCTGATTGTTCCTGTGTTAGAAGAATGGTTTGTACTTGTCTTTATTGAATTGCATGCTTTATATGTTTTTACTCCAATGACTTTTAATGACTTAACATTTGAAAGTATTTACAGTTCCCCACTCGTCCATTATTTTTCTACCCAATTTTGTGAACTCAAAAGCACGGGATGAACTGAGCAAGAAGCTCGAAAGATTCTGAGTTTTCAATGAGATGAGTCTATTAAATTACCAATGTAAAGTCATAATTTCCTCAGGATGACTTATACTTGTTATTGGAAAAAAACTTGGCTTGGGCAAGTATTCAACTAGATGCAGACCAAAATCTTATTCAGCACAGTAAGGCACCTGGCCATTAGTCAGGGATGGAATGAATCATGAGTTGAGTTTCTTAATCTCACAGAAAGGCATCTTCCAGGCCTGTCCCTTGCCTAAATTCATCAGTCTTCACCTCTAAGGAAGCAGAGATCCTTTTCTGTGTCCCTGGCTGCTTCTCCTCTGAAAAGGCAGTGAAGTCACACCTTCTAGCAAGCTGGAGCTGTAAGTACAGCTTTCCTGGTAGGTGGTTCGCTTGGGACCTTGAGTGTTGTTGGCCATTTTGACACAAACCTCTCTCCACTACCTAGCAGATGCGATTGTGCTCTTCAGAAACCTGCCCCTGTGCATGGCAGTGTCACCCGCCTGGGATCAGAATCTGGCCTTTCATCTCTGTTTACTGGAAAGCTGCAGCGTTTTGTTTTCTAGGACGAATTTATATCAGTTCTTTGTATAACCCTGCTGTTATGAAGTGGAAAATTCCATCTGGGGGCTGTCAGTGCTACAGATAAATTAATAAAAGGCTTAGTTTCCATGTGATCAGTGGGGAAGTATTTTAGTATTTTGGCTATGGATTTTATGCGTGGCTAGAAAACAGCTTTTGTCGCATTTCCTTTGTACTGGAGGATTTTCCGTGTGTATTTCAACTCCTGTTCTGGACACAAAGTTTCTAGTAGTTCCTATAGGGGTACCTACAATTTTTGGAGGTAATTTTCAGCGATGACAGGTATATTTAAACATCTATGGAGTCTTGGAATCTCAGCTGCTGTGTATTTTGCTTCCACAGTTTGGCTTTTTTATTAGCAAAAACAACACACCTGCCAGAGATCAAAGTTCTCCAGATTATTTACTGGAAGAGGTTTAGAAACAAATGCAGTAAATCTTGAATGTTCTATTTTGCTATGTAAGTTGATCATGTGTTTCAGCAGAAAAATTGTCTTTGTTCTTGAAGGTTGAAGGAACTGGTTATAAAACAAAACCCCTAAGAGCTTTCTGTAACAACAAAAAAAGCTTGCTGTAACAACAAAAGAGCTCAGTATAACAACATAAAGCAAACCAAAACAGGAAAACCCTGCTCCCTTTCAGGGGCTCAGTGCAGATGCTGACACCTCAGTCCCAAAACAGGGGTCATAATGAATTGAACTTATCTATTGCAAATCAGATACTGCTGATCAGATTCTCTTTTCAATGCCTACACAGCACTATTCTGTATGTCTCATGAGTGTGTAATTTATATCTTGGTATAGTACCTGTCTGATTGACACGACTTTGTGTATTTATACTACATTACATTTTAAGATCAACAATGCCAGAGTGGAAGATGTTTCCCCTGGAGTAGCATCACTACTTCCACTGCTCAGAACAAGTAACATCAAGCACCTTCAGACAACTTTACATCTCTTCTAATATATAAAAAGTTTGATTCTAAAAACTTGCATTTTGCCTTGAAGCCTTTTCATAGATGGATTTTTCTTCCTGCTTAAAAGACAAGTCAGTAAAGATTTATTACAGCTTCTCTCAAGAGATCTTGTACTTCTGTAACTCATCTCCTTAAAGAGATAGTCACAGGAATAATAACTGTATTCTGCACAGGCGGTTTGGAAAACGATTGCCAATTTCTGAATTATTATCATGCATTGGATTTGAATGTATCTTTAGATACTAACCCCTTTACTGCCACATTACTTTTTATGCCAGAGGTCACCTCTAACACTTTCAGTAAGCTAATGATTTTGTCTTAAGTAAAATCTTTGGGGGGTTTTATAGGCACTTTCTAAATTCAATTGCTCATAGCAGTGTATTAATGTAAAGTAGAGCTTTAGTAGGAGATGATACAGGGCATACAGAAGAAGAAGGCTATGAGAATTTTGTAGATTTGAGATTGAATGGGGACTTTCTGGGTGAACAGAACCACACTCCTGGCATGTGCAGCCCAAGATGCCCTGTCAGGCAGAGCTTGGTAAAAAAGGCAGAAAGAACTGGCTGATCCCTGCTATGGGGCAGGGAGCAGATGCTACCTCAGTCAACCTTTTTATTTGAGCAAGGAGCTTGAATATACTGAGAGTTTTCATCTTTTCCTTCCTTAGTTTTCTGCAAGGGACACAAAAGTTCTCACCTGCAACAGAAGAGCTGCACCCCCATTCTCTCTGGGCGATAGAAAGAGTCTGAAGACACTCCTCATGCATTGCATGAAGGCTTGCTCTCCATTCATATGTCTTGGGACCACTGACTTTTTTGAGCAAAGTTTACAATATGTAAGAGTTTCTACAGGACAGTCTCAGTGCAGAGGGCAGTGCAGTGGCTGCCTCTGGGTGAAAGTCCAAGTGAAAGCAATCATCCTGGATTTCTCCTCTTCTTTGGGCACCTTTTGCATTCAAACCTATTTGTCATGGATAATTCATCTTGGATCTTTGTTGTTCTTACTTCATCCTATGACCTTCTAGTCTTTACTGGTAACTATCTACATGACTGCGTCTTTAGACTAAAGAATTCAATGTTACATTTTTTAAATTTTTGTGGTTGACTTTTTGTAGATGGGGACAACAATGGTTCTATCGCCATGAATTACAATGACATAATTGAACAGTGACTCGTTGGTGCATGAGAAACTTGCTTTATATTTCATTAATATTTTCTTGCCTTCAGTTTTCTATTGCATAGTCTTTATTCTTAGACTTCTGGCTTCCTCACAGAATTATTTCTACTCCTCTCTTGTTATGCCTTGCCCCTTGCTATATCCAATGTTCAGTTGAAACCTCTGAGGAGCTGCAGGCCATCCATAGGGACTCTAACTGGGATATTCACAGAAGAAAGGCTGCTGGTGGTTTGCTTCTCCTTCTGTCTGTTCCCCAGCTCAGCATGGGCAGGCAATATCGTGCTCCGCTGAGCGGCCGAGAGTCCGGCGCGGGAGCTGGTGAGGTACTGTGAAAGACACGGAGCTGGGGCTGGTGGGAGTCCCAGCACTTTGTTTTAAAAGAGCATTTAACAGGGGCTTGTGTCAGGATGCTAGGGCACCGGCATCTCCCTTGTAAACTGGGAAATGGGAAGGTCTAGTGGCCTTAATAATCAGGGGGAGAGAGTTGGAGCTTAAGATCGTTGTCAGATTTTCTTAGCTATTAATGAAATGGATTAAGATAGTGTTGCTTAAATGGTAGTTCACATTTCTATAAATTATTTTTATCCTAAAGGTTATTAGCTCTCGTGCTGTCTTTCATTCCTTCTGTAGTATGCCTGTGCATGCAATACATATTTACAAACTGTGTTTACAGTTAACAGGCATGTCTAGAGGAAATAAGAATGACATATCCACAAGAAGTTGAAAAGTATTCACAGCCAGCCCTAAATGTGCGAAACACTTGCTCTGGTGAATAATTATGGTCATCTCCAACCCTGTTGCTTGAAAGATACAAAGTGAGGAAAGAGCATCTTGAACAAGCCTTACATTCTCTTGTGGCAACATAACTCAGAGCTGAGATCCTAAGCAAGGTGGGGAGGTAAAAAGGCTTTCTTAAGCAGAAGCTGCGTTGCAGCCTTATGAGAATTCACTTATGTCTCCTTCTGACTTTTACCTCCTACTCACTCTGTGCTGCCAGCCATGAAGTTTGGCTTGCAGGCAGTGTTGGCAGCATCTCTTGCCTGGAGATTGTACTGGTGTCTTGTCTGAACAGACTGAATCTGACTAAGATACATGACTCCACAGAGAGATAATCTGAGAACGAAGGGTCTGTCTTGCTCCAAATTGCTCCTAAGAAGTGTGTAAGGCTCCCTAAGGGGGAAGGACAGTCTTCAACATAAGGGTTGCAAAGAAGAAAATAACCTCATCTAAACCAAAAGTTGTCCTTTAGACACAAATCTATGAAAGATATCTATGTGTGTTCTGCTTCCCAATATCTAAGTAAGTGACAGCATTATCTTTACTGCATTTATCCTTCCAAAAGCCTTTTGGGATACCCGTGTCTTGCAGTCCACAAGGGATGGAGAATTACAGCTCAGAAATGATTTATCAAATGGTACACAAGGTATATCTGTGCAGCAGAGGGCAATGCTCTATAGGAAGAAACATACCCAGCTCTGATAGGTCTTTGGCTTGCATCCCCACAGGAGGGCTATCGAGCTTGAAAGTGACTTATAATGGTGCCCTCTGTGTGTGGGGCTCTTTCCAACAGTGCTAGTAGCTGTTCCCAGGGGTCATGGCTCTGCAAAGCTTCCTAGCATGGATGTCCACAACCTCTTGAGTCCTTTGAACTGAAAGTGTTTAAATTAGCATTGATGCGTGCTGCCCATTTTTGCATTTTCCAAATGAGTTGCCACTAAATAGTGTCATTACTGTTTTGTGCTGTCTTTCCTGTGCCAGTCTGCACTGTTTTCCCACCTCCCACTGGTGCAGTGGAAGAGATTAGCCTTCAATACCTTTTGCTACATTTATCTATTAATTTAGTTAAAATAAAACTTATACAACTGTAGCTGTTGACATTTGACTGTAGCACACTCATAATTGGCAGAAACGCTACTCAGTCGAGTAAATAATGTTTTACCCTTTACAGCTGGCTGGAGCTTCCAAGACTCTTTGTGTCTCTTGCAGAAACTATTTCCTAGTCAGCTGTACTTGAGGTTTGCTTCTGACATTTCTTAAACAAGTAGGAATGAAACAGGCCAGCAGTAGTAATTTCTACATGCCCAGCAAAGGATATGCTTATAATGTGAATAATGAAATATTACTAGGAGAGAAAGATACTGTTCATCAGGAAAGCTCACTGAGAAATGTGTTGAGTGATGGGCTGGCTGAGTGATGGATGTGCTGGAAGCATTGTGTGTGGGCAAATGTTATGACAGTGGCTTAAATCAAGGAATATAGCATGGTGTAGCATAACCTAAGTCTTGGAATCCAGTATTATGGCTTGGCTCCAAAAAAGCTGACTCATTCTTTGCGCCTCTGGCAGATTCATGCTGCTTGACTGTGTGTACCTATTGCTCATGAGGCAGGATTTGGTCTGTGGGCTGGTGAGTAAAATTTACAGCATTTCCAGAAACCTGAAACTGAGGAATGAATCTTTAAAAAGTCATATGTTGCACATCTTACCAACAGTAACCATTTGCCAAGGCTACAAAACCAGTGCGTTGCAGGTGTTCCTCAGCCTCACCTGAAAAACCTGGCAAACTGCAGATATATTTCTGCCTGTGTACCAAAGGAGCAAAAGGACTGGGTCTTGTAAACTGATAGACTATTCTGGAGTTTAAAACGAAGTTGGATCACTGCACAGTAATATCACTTTAATTACAAAAGTCATGTTACTTTAGAGTCTATAAGATCATTTCTACATTTTATAATCTCTACTTTCACATAACCCCAGGCAGCTGAAATTAAATGAAGGTTACAATAAAGGTTAAGGCTACTGGATTTCCCTCATCACTTTAACTTTAAAACAACACTCAGCTAAATTGGTATAGCATTCTCCTGGGACATAAATAACATAGTATTCAACTGCTAGCAAGATAGCTTATAAAAAAACCCCAAACCCAATCAATTAGATCAGCAGAGGCACGCACAAAACCTATCTGAGCTAATAGATGTGCAGGCACAAACCTGATTCCTTACACTGAATAGTGCATAAGCATCAGATTTCTTCATACTGAATATCCACAACTTTTCTCAAAGTCAGTAGAAGACGTATTTTTACATGCATGGCACATATTACACATATACATACATACCTTCAGGAAGAATCAGGGCTCATGTTCCCCTCCCGGAGGTGCTGAATACCTGTACCCCTTGTCTGCACTGGAAACTGAGGGTGCTCGGGTTTTAGCTAACTGGAGTTAATAAGCAAGGAAAGGAGGTATTTTTAGCTCCAAGAGCTTTGCTCATTAAATGCAGAGATGGGTACCATGAATTGAGGTATAAAATGTTAACCTTGCAGAAAGTGAATTGCCTTGGACTTTACACACAGGATTTAATGCAAGATGATATTTTAAAGACAAAATATTTATATATCTGACTCTATATACGTATATAGATATAGAGAAAAAATTATATCCCTGTATGTACAATGAGAAATAATTCTCACTTAAATTGTTTTGTTTCATGAGCAACTTATATAGCTATCATTTTTTTTTCCTTTTTATTGCTTATTATTTGTACTGTAGACTCCATTAATAGGTAGCTTTCTTGCACTCATAGGTCCTCAGATGTATATTAAGCGATCATTTCTGTCTTCCAGAAGCTCATTGTGTGTGCTTCCTGCTGAATTTTCCAGGATTTACTGTAGGGAGTTGAGTTGTGCTTGTTTTTAGAGAAACTAGTTAGATAAAAATCTAAGTCTCTGTTGAGGCACCAACTGTATTACGATATAATCAAGCACCAAATTCAGAGCAACAGAAACTAGTGCCTTCTTGTAACACTTGTTAATTTTGTGCTGACTAATTATGATGCAAAACCTTTTTTCTTGTTAGAAGTAACTCAGATATATTGTACTGAAATATACAGTATATGCTAGATGAGCAAGTTGTCATTATACGGACTGGCATATGTAGCATTATCTTCCTGGCCTGCAACCATTGATGCATAGAACTAAATTTACATTCCTGAGTAGCTCTATTAACTTTACAGAGCATACTCTTGCATATAGAATTATTCACATATACAAATTTCTGCAAGGCTCCTAATGTTTGTAGCACCAGGAATATGGATCACAGCCCTTCTAAAAAGGAAGTATATCAATTCTTATTAGAAATTTTAGGCCACATCTAGTCTAAAGAATAAATAGTAATTCTTAAGGTTATCTTTTGCTGACTCATGTTTAGATCTATAAATTTGTTGCTACATGGACTGTAGGGTTTTTCTTTTCATTTTTCAGGGGAAGGAAATTGATTTTAGGGCTAAAATGACCTAAAAAAATGAGTAGAGTTTGGAAAAGCAGTAGTCAAATACATAATACAAGCCAATAAAAATTTCATTGACACAGAACACCAATCAGAACTGTTTTTTCCACCCAGGACAGATGATGTAAATTGCGTATCAACAGATACAAAAAAGAATTTAGGAAGTAATTTTTCAAGCTGAGAATAACAAAAGTTAAAATATCCCACCAGGCACAAGGCTCAAGTCAAAAACATTGGGATCGTTCAAAGGAGCGATACATACTTTCCTGTGTGACAAAGCAGCACTAAAAGAATGGGCCTCAGTAGATTGTGGACACCTCCTGTATTTCCTTGAAATTGTCCGTTTTGCAGACGTTGTGATTTATATCACGACATGATGATTTCTTTAAGCGATTATATTTTAGGTGCAAGACATGGTGATCTTTTTTCTTTTCAGAGGACAAATATGAAGGTTCATAACAGTCCAGTCCCTATAAAAATGTTGATTTTCACAAGCTGTTAAGACACCAACCAAAACCAGAGTCTGAGCATAAACTGTAAAGCATCTAATATAGGATCACTGAGCATATGTTTTTATGAGCAATTAAGTATTAGCTTGGGATGAAAAGTTTTCTGAAAACACCTTCATTTCCTCAAAGCAGAAAGAGTCCTCACAATTATCTTGTCTCAATTTCAGAAAACAGCTACTTCAAAGTGTGCTATTTCTCCATAGCTCCTGCAGCTGAAACTTTCATAGTTGCTTTAATTTCTTCTATATATGTGACTGGCTGAGACAAACTCATGAATGATAAGCATCTTAATAAGTAAGAGGCCCTTTCAATTTAAATGTTAAGCAGGCCCTTTAGGTGGGGTGGACTCTAAGACAGTGTGTTGGTTTTGGCTGGGATAGAGTTAATTTTCTTCATAGTAGCTGGCATGGCGCTCTGTTTTGGATTTGTGCTGAAAACTGTTAATAACACAGAGATGTTTCTGTTACTGCTAGGCAGTGCTTACACAGAGCCAAGGCCTTTACTGCTTCTCACCCCACCCCACCAGCAAGGAGGCTGGGGGTGCACAAGGAGTTGGGAGGGGACACAGCTGGGACAGCTGACCCCAAATGACGAAAGGGATATCCCACACCATATGTCACGCTCAGCAGATGTATCTGGGGAAAGAAGAAGGAAGGAGGGGATGTTTGGAGTGATGGTGTTTGTCTTCCCAAGTCACCGTTACGTGTGATGGAGCCCTGCTTTCCTGGAGATGGCTGAACACCTGCCTGCCCATGGGAAGTGGGGAATCAATTCCTTGTTTTGCTTTGCTTGTGTGCTTGGCTTTTGCTTTACCTATTGAACTGTCTTTATCTCAACCCATGAGTTTTCTCACTTTTACCCTTCTGATTCTCTCCCCCATCCCGATGTGGGCGAGTGAGTGAGTGGCTGCGTGGGGCTTAGTTGCCAGCTGGGTTAAACCACAACAGACAGCACTATTAGAAGCTTTTAATATCCTAAATTTCTTTCTTCATTGAAGAGCGTCTTGGGGTCAAAGATGGGAATGGCTCTAAAATGCATCCTGCTCTTGGAAGGACCCCGAAAACAGGTGATTTGAGTGTTTGGTGGGAAGAGATTTAGTCCACGTGCAGGCACACTTAATCACAACGGGTTTCTCTCCTGGTGTGGATTCTGCACTCTGGCTTTTCGCAGCTCTCCACTTTTCCTACTTACCAGCTTTCCTTGTGTTTAGATATAGTGGGTGAGAGGCAGCCAGTCAGAAGAAGCTTGGAAGCCACCTAATTGGAAAGCTACGTACATTTTGCTTAGGATTATTTCCTAATTATTTATTATTCTTGATGCCTAGTATAATAACATTAAGCCAGTACTCAGGCATTTCTGAATGTGGGCCATTTGAATCTGGATATGGAAAGCAGACATCATTTCATTACAGGACCATTTCTGAGGAACTGCATTCTCAGAAATGTTTTTTTTTCCTGGGATCACACATAATTTGTGAGTTATTCGGCTAATCAAAATAGTTTTTCTAAGAATGTAACTATTCACATCCAGCAATGGTAATTTGTTCTTCCTCAGTTGATCGGATCTGTAGTCTTACAGTGCTTGTGCTCACCCTCATTCATTCATCCTGCACTATAGGCCTGTTCCTGAAGGATGCTGAGTACCTGTGGTTTGATGGAAAGTTACTGCATCTCTCAGGAGTAAATTTAATTTGAGTGATACCCCCTATAATCCAGTGTGATATGATGCATTAGGGAAAAAAAAAAAAGCAATAACTGAGTATCTACAAGCCATTTTTTCAATCTTATTTGAGGAAAAGAAATCTTAGCAGAGAAAGCCATAGAAATAAACTGGTTTTTACTCTTTGACTAATACAGAAGTTCCTTGAATCTTGAAAAAATAAAAGAAAATAAAAAAAAATGAGTCATTGATCATAAACAGCTTTCTGTCAGCTGTTAACAACTGGAATTGGTGGTTTGGTACCAACATTATTTCAGGTAAATGAGAAGGCAGAATTGTAAACAAAGGAAAACGTTCAATCCCCCAAGTGAAACGTGGGCTGATGCCTAGTATTTATAGCTTAGTACATCCTCATTAATCCATTCTGTTAATTTTTTTTTCTTTAACACTGACTAAGAAAGAATACTAATGCAATGTTTCTCTGCTGTTTCTAAGTGTTCTATTATATTTGAGACCTTACTTGCTAACATATATTTTTCTTTCCAAAGAGCTCATGCAGTTTTTACTTGGATCATGCCATGGAAAAGAATCACTGCATTTCTTAAACTATTAACAAATAGTTTAAATGATGAAAACCTGCTGAAGCCAGCAGGAAACACAATCTAGCAATTACACAGCAACAGCAAGCTGGATTTTTTTCTGATTTGGATTCAGTGGAAGAGTGGTGGTTATTGTAATTATGTCTTTAAAGAAATACTTCAAAATGTTTGCCTGTTTCTGACATACCTGAAGACTTGTCCATAAAGTTAATCACCTGATGCTAAAAAAAACCCCTGTGTACTCCAATCAAATTTATTCCCAGCCTTGGATTCATATCAAAACATTTTAAATTATGCACTGGTGTTGTTTTGACCATAGAGTTGGTAGCAAAAAAGTCATAGTAGCTATGTAAAGCTTAATGTAAAGATGCAGTAGAAAGACTTACAATGGTGTCCATAATTTTGGAGATTTATGACTCAACTCAGTAAAGTTGAACCACTGACAGAAATTCCTTTATTTGCACATGGTCCAGCCCATGTGTCTCTTTCTAGTTTACGTCTGGACTAGTAGAAAATTATTATTATGAAATATTTATTGTAAAGCTGTTGTATACATGGTATTTACTGTAAAATCTGAGTCTTGTAAGGCAACATGTTTTAAAAGATTCAAAGCTAGGTTTTCAACTGTTATTTCAGGGTCATATTTTCAAAAGAGTACCAAAGTCCACGCTGCAGAATTTGTGAGGAAATAAGGCCTTAGTTTGGCACACTGGTCTAACTGGACTCAGGACCAACAGTAATAAGAGCTGTTAGGCGGGTTGTATCTCTAGCATCTACTGAAAGAGCTGAATTTAATACTTCATTTACAGTTAGCACATATGTAATGACTGTGTGAAATTTTGGATGAGATGTTGCTGAAAATAACTTTTATTTTGTAGCCATTTCTGTTTTGAGAAATTATAATCAACTAGTTTGGCCACCTAATTTAACCGGTACATTTGGACACTTGAACTTGCTCAGAGCTTTTTGTTCAGGTGATCTCAACATTGACCTGTGTTTAAAATGCTATAAAAGCTGCATTCCAGGAGCTTTAAGCTTTCACTTCCTTCTCAGAACCTTGTTCCATCATAAGACTTCATTTATTATGACTGTTCTCCTTTACTGGCCATCACCAGGCACTGGGGGAGTCGCGTGGCTGCTGCTGAAGGTAGCCGACAGAGAAGCACCAGTTAGAGGGTGGATCTGTCTGCAGGGGGGCATATCCAGCACCGCAGCTGTTCACCAGGGTATGCTTAACATTGAACTGAACCTTAATGAAACACTGCAGAAAGCTGCTTGTTCATTTCAGAGTGTGAGGTTTTCTTAGTGTTTTTGGCAACAGGGAGATGTTTAACAAATGTTGTCTTTAGATGAAAACTTCATTTTTAGTTGAAATATAGTTTTGCTGGAAAAATTTCACCTACCCTTAATAGACACCTCAGTGGATATTTCTGGAATACCGTTGGCTGTGCTTGTAGGATAAGTTAAACTCCCTTGAATAAACAAACCCAAAACCTCAGGTTGTCTTATATCCCTAGGGAAATCTCTGGCTTCCTTAAGTGTTCTGCAAATACCACAAATCCATATCAATTAAACCTATATTCTGTAGCACTGTTTTTAACCTTTTGTCCTAAGACACAATACTGTGATATCATATTTCTTGTATTCTTTGAAGATCATCAGGAAGACTTGTCAGTGCTTTACTTCATAAGTAGAGGACAGTTAAAGCAGGAATTTTTCCTGATACTTAGATGAGGTTAATGTTTCCTGAGCTAGGAGGTAGGGGTGCAAATCTGTGATTATCAGGACTGTGCAATATTGCATCTAGAGGTACATTACTTAAAAGCATGTCATCATGTAATTGCTGATGGTTAGTAAAAGGAGCTATATCTTCTGCCTCACATTATTATTATTAATTAATTAATTAATTAATTTCTATTACTTTTTTGGAAGGTTGAGCCAGTAACTGAAAAAGAACAGCCCTTACAAAGCTTAGAAAGTTTCAGAAAATTTTGAAGATTGATTCTGTGCAGTGACATGGCTATGTCAATAATACATGATAAAGTACAGGAGTTTGAAAGATAACCTTGGATTTCTCAGTCAGGATGCATAGTTACATAGCTGTAACTGTTAATATAAGTTTTGTTACGCCTTTTTTTTTTTTTTTAATTGCTAACAACCAGTAAAGGTTGAAATAAGACTGTGGAAAGCACTTTCTAATTTGGATTCACTTACATTAACCTATGAACCCCTCCTATTTCTGTTAGCTATAAAAAAAAAAAAAAAAAAAAGAGACCTGAAGTCTAATCCAGATAGACAAAGGTGAGAGAGCCAAAGCTGACTTCAGGGAAGGGTCTGCTTCTTCTCTTCCCCAGTTCAGGAGTTGGTCTGGAGGAATGGCTAAGATAAAATTGTGTGGCAATACCTATCACTTCTGCATCTGGTGAGGAGTTTTACTGATATCTTTAGGTTCATGGAGCCCATCTGTATATTACACTGAAAAATGGATGCCCCCTCCCTGGAAGTGTTCAAGGCCAAGTTGGATGGGGCTTTGGGCAACCTGGTCTAGTGGAGGGTGTCCCTGCCCATGGCAGGGGGGTTGGAACTAGATGACCTTTGAGGTCCCTTCCAACCCAAACCATTCTGTGATTCTGTGATTCTACAAAATATTCCCTCCTTAGGTTAGGACACATCAATGTTGAAGATAAGGATGCTAAAATCCTGGCTGCAGTCCTTGCAGACCAATAGAGGAGCAAAGCCTTTCTAAAATATAGTCTGCTATTTCTCAGTAAATATTAATGCTCTACCTGTTATTATCACTCATAATCCATCTTCTGAGAAGGCTCTCAGTGTCATACAAGGTGCATGCTGTTCACAAGTAGGGAAATGCAAACAGAAAGGTGGGGACAGTTCCTGAGGACGTGAATGTGATCCGAGGAGTTGGCACAAAGAGGTCAGATTTTGCTTGCCCACAGAAAACTTTGTTGGAATGTTGATTGTTGGAGAGTTAATTGAGTTATTTAAAATGACTAGTAGCAAAAATCTAGAAAAATGGCTCTCAGTTGTGTCTGTGAGCTATAAACTCTAATGCCACTCATTAGCTGCCTTCTGTGATGATGAAGGGACTTGAATAAAAGTACTGAGAAACAGCAGAACAAAGAGCGATTGCATAGAGATGCTGAGCATGATCAGGTTATCTGTTCCATCAGGGAAACTTAAAATTTAAAGAGCTTTAAAATATACATTAAAAAAAAATTTGGAAGATCAATGAGAGAGAAAAGCGGTAAACATTAAAACCCCATGCTTTCTGCACAAGCTGCATTCTTGGTGTCATCTGGATTATTGCTGTCAGGCATGGCAAAATTTTGAATGAAGCTTTTTCTCCTGGAAACTTTAGGGTCTTTAAGTTCTGCACAAATTCCCCTTGAGATTTTTGGATAAGTTAGAGAGAACAAGGAAGAGATCTAATACCGGGAAATGTGGCGTTAAGGATAGGAAAAAAAAAATAGGGTGGGAAGTCATTAGAATTTATGCCAAGAAATTTTCTATTACATTTTTTTTTCTTCTAATTTCCACATTTTCCCTTATTTTGGTAAGCAGCCTTAGTTAGATGGCTGTTTCACAGTTCAGTATGTGACATTTGTTTTTGCTTCGAATACAGATGTCCCTGAGAGTTATCCTTCATGCTCTAGTTGTCTATTTAGCAACTGCATATGGCCTTTTAATATGGAGGCTCTGCTCACAGTTATATTTGAGAGTTAAATTTGTTTCTGGATCTTCCTTTAATAGTATCTTTGTGATTGTATTATTGTTTGAATTAAATATTCAGTAACAGGCTTTATTTGTCTATATGCTATTTTTCATATTTCTGAAAGCTTTGTTTCTCTGTAGTAGTTGCAAAACTTTTATTCCCCTTACACTTGCAGTCACACCGTCTTTCACATGCTCGAGGTGTGATATGTAATTGGTAGCAGACAGCCTGTCTGAGTAAAATATGAGACAGTGGCCAGCCTGAAATACGCCTGTTGGAGCAGACAGAGCAATCACCTCGTCACTGCGTTGATGAGTTTTGTGCTGTGAACTAGAGGGGCTCCAAGGTGGGTAGAAGGGCTGACACTGCGCTGGAGGGAGGCCCGGTGGAGGCAAAGGGCTGGGCACCCCCCTGTGCAATTGGCACTGCTCTCTCATTTAGTTAATTGAATTCAGTTAATTGATTGTGGAGTCTCCTTCTCTGGAGATATTCAAAATGCACCTGGACGTGATCCTGTGCAACCTACTCTGGGTGATCCTGCTTTAGCAGGGGGGTTGGACTAGATGATCTCCAGAGGTCCCTTCCAACCCCTACCGTTCTGTGATTCTGTTTCAGCCCGAGCTGCTCAGCTCTTTTTGCTGAGGTGCTGGCTCCATCTGGCCCATCCCCTTCCAATAGCATAAGACTTCAACAAAAGAAGCAACACAAGCCATGAGCCAGAATTACCAGAATTATGAGCCACGAGCTGCGGGTACTCTGCCATTCTGCAAGTGCCCCTTGAGCACGTGACAGGTTATTGGGATTTAGCAAGGGACAGGAAGCTCAGGTTATTAGTACTTTCCTTTTCCAAGGCGTTATGCTCCTTCCAAGTGGGAGGGTCAGTGTGTGAGGAGGCATGGAGGTGTTTGTAGCGGGCAGATTTTGCAGGGGCTTTGTCATGGCTGTTCGTGCTATAAGCAGAACAGGACTCTGTAGTTCAGTGCGGACTGAGGCACAATACATGGAGGGTGGTGGTGGGGAACTGAGCTGTGAGAGTTTAAGGTAATTGGGTGATGCTCAGCGTGCCAGAAAAGTAAGGAGGATTGAAGAAGAGAAGGGTGATAAGATTGGAGAGGTCAAACAGTGAAGTCTTGTAGGTAAGATTGGACAGAAAATTATTGCCACATTGGAGGCAAAAGAGGTTTTCTTTTTGGCAGTGTAAAATAAGAAGCATTTTTTGAAACAGAAAAAACCCAGAAGTTAGATACATTATGCAAAAAACCCCTATGGTATTGGCACATAGTTGGGAGCTGGAGAGACACGTTCAAATATTGTGAGAGTTGAAGACCTAGTAGGATACCTGGATAGAAAGTGGTCTTGAGTGCAAGCATTTATGACAGGCAGTACACACTAAACTCTGCACAGAAAAAGGAGATAGTGGGGGTAGCTTTGGGAAAGATTATTTTGTCCATATTGAGCTTGGGTTGTGCTGTTAATTTAGGCTGAATGTCTGTGTTCAGTTCAAATGGTCTAAAGCTGAGCACCATTATTGCTAATTTCCCCCAGAACCTACACTTGCCTGCCAAAACACAAATCCAGATGTGCTGACACAGCAAGTTTCCATGCTTTGGGCTAGAGCCATCCGATATGATACATTTGGTGCCTGCAAGGAGAGCCAATTTGTTACTGGCAGGTAACAGTTTTCAAATTTCCACAGGGTTTCACAGAAGACCATCCAGCAGAGGCAGCTTGGAAACGGCTCTGTCTCGGTTTCCCTTGCTCCGGGGCTTTTGCGCACCAGCCTGACACCCCCATGGAGGAACCGGCTTGAAGATGGCTTGTTCTAGCAGACTTTCTATTGCTACAGCTAATTACCTGGTTTGAGTCAAGGGTGCCTCCGTCGCATATCAGAGACTAGCTTTGAGGGCAGAGTGCTCGCTATCGCCAGATTTCACATATTGAACTTTGCTCAGGCTCAAACTGCTCACTGGGGAGAAGTGTGTGTGATTTTTCTTGTTGCCCTTCGGTGCTCTGCTGTGTTGTGTGCTCTGCTAGCTCATTTTCCTGCCTGCTGAACAACGGGGTGAGGTGGAAAGCTGAGTGCTGGACTGAGGGCAGTAACATGGGAGGTAGATCCGGCTGGCTCATGAAGTGCTGCAAACACTGCTGGGCACCTCAAAAATATATTGAAACCAGAATTGTACTGGAGCCACCTAGTTGTTTGCCAGGTTTCAAAATGCATTTGTTTCTTCTACCTACCTGAGGGAACAGCAGATATAAACCACTGGGAAGGAAGGCTAACAGTAATAGTGGCTGCAGTGCTTTTGGCAGGGTCGCGAAACATTTTTTTGCAGCACGGCGCCATTTGGCGTGAGATGCAGTAGCAGCCTGATGGTGGTTATTTAGAAAGGGAAAGCCACTCAGATCTGTGGTGGAGTCTGGCTCTGCCAGAATTGCCCCTAAGCTCCATGAGGAGCTTGAACTGCATGAAATGTTGATACAGGAGGGCAGGATGTCACTGTGCCCACCAGTAACCCTGCCTGTGGGTAACACGGACAGCTGGAGAGATCTGCTGAGGGACGTGTTCCACAGAGTCAAACTGCCTTCCTCACGCTTGACTGTTTCCCCTCAAACGTTTGCTGTGAGTGGCTTTTTAGCCTGGCAGGTGCTGCCATCACTGACAAGGCTGTGCCCCCCACCATGGGGAAATGCACGGAGGCTGGCAGTCACCAAAATGAGCAAATACTTGCATCTGAGCAGGCACCGAAAGTGAGAGCACATGGCTCCTAGTAGCAGCAGGGCAGAATGGGACACAGGGGACCCCGGGTGCTAGTAATACGCACTTCATAATGTGCTGCGTGGAAAACAAAAACAAGTCAGTAGTGACAACAAAGCCGTCCAACAACTGTCTTCCACAGTGAGCTGCTTCTCGCTTGGCTTCTGAAGATGATTTCATTTCGGTTGAGTTAGTAACTGACAGCCTCTGACAACTGTATGAAAGAAGAGAAGAGCCTTGTTTTTGAGACATAAGCAGTGTGAAAGACAGTCTTGCACCAAGTCTGTCTTCCTTCCTTCCTTCCTTCCTTCCTTCCTTCCTTCCTTCCTTCCTTCCTTCCTCCTTTCCTTTCCTTTCCTTTCCTTTCCTTTCCTTTCCTTTCCTTTCCTTTCCTTTCCTTTCCTTTCCTTTCCTTTCCTTTCCTTTCCTTTCCTTTCCTTTCCTTTCCTTTCCTTTCCTTTCCTTTCCTTTCCTTTCCTTTCCTTTCCTTTCCTTTCCTTCCTTTCCTTTCCTTCCTTTCCTTCCTTCCTTTCTTTCCTTTCTTTCCTTTCTTTCCTGTTTCTGACTGTTTCCATTGTCCATGCTGTTTACATGTTAGGACCCGCAGTCATCTCCTGCTCTTTTGAGGAGAATGGATTTGCGGGGTAGGATAACTCTGGATGTTAGATTGTGATGGGAAGCGGGAGCTGGTGGAGCACAATGGTGCTCCAACACTGCTCAGCCTGGTGAAAATTGGTGTATCTGAGATACCAGTGGCATCCTTAGCACGGCACTGCCTTACAGCACCAGTAGAGCATCAGCTCTCAGGGGTTAAGACAGCCCACATACAACAATTAAAAGGAGGAGCAGGGGAATTCTTGCAGGCATTATCTGTTCAACAGCTGCAGTGTGCTACATCCCCCTGACATCAGTGGCATACCTGTTAATGGATTCTGTAGAGGAACTACTGGGATATATGTGGTTATCCTGTTTGCTTTTGGTTGAGGACTAAATTCAGCGATTTGAAGGCAATGGCTCCATCAGCTCTGGTGCAGCCCTGGCACAGCTCTGCCTGCTCAGCCTGCTGGCACTCCCAGAGATCCAGAGTTGAATTCTGAGCTGGGCATAGTTTGGAAGTGCTGCGGTGCCAGGCACTGGGCTTTTATCCTCATGCCTCTCACTAGTTTACTCTTCCCTTGCTTCCTGTGCTTGAATTCTAGTTAATCTCACCCTGTCTTTCATTTGTCTAAAAATAAGACTCTTTTTTTCATATGCTCCTTTTCATATGCTATTTATCCCCAAAATCTAATTCCCAACTCAATACACTTCATGCAGACAGGGAAGCATTTTGTATCTAAATTGATGTAATCATGGGTAAATAACACACAGGTAAACTTCTCAAAAAATATCTGTGTAGATGTACTGTGGCCGCGTGAATGTTGACAGGCTAATAAACAGGAAAGGCTGCAGACTGAGCTTTATACATAAATGCGAAGGTGATATTCATCCTGCCCTGCTCTTAGGATGCACACGTGTATTCCTGTTCTGCCTTTTACAGCACTGTTAGTTCATCTTCAATAAATCAAAGGCAGCTTTTTCTTGGTTGCATGCTCTCTGAAGGAGAGGATATCAAGTCATACCCTAAACAGTTTTGACACACAGATAATGTCTGTTGAAAAGTGCTAATGGTAGCCTTTTATTTACAGATGTGTTGACAAATATGCGAGGTAATGAGTTTATCTTCCCTCTTCCTCACAAGAGGAGAATAAGATGAGAGGCACATTCTCCTTTCGTCCTTTAGTTCCAAAGGAGGCTGGTTTCCTGTCATCCCTTGAAGAAGCTCCTTTACACTTGTCTAGCCAGTACAGTTTCTAACATGCCTCTTTTGTTATGCCTGGGCACCCTGGTGACTTGGCTGACATTGATATGAGCTTTTCTCTTTCCAGTCCGCCCCTGCATTCCTGCCGTATGGGCTGACGCCTGTCAGCTGCCCGGAGCGCTGCTGCTGGAGCAGCTCCTGGATCAGTGGGCTCCTCGTCATGCAGCGAGGGCTCGGCAGGAGCTGCAGGCTGTTGGCACGCTCCTAGTCTTGATCTGAAATTAATTGACGCAACTTGAATCTTTGGAGATGATGACAGAAGGAAGAACAGAAGACCTGTGAGATAGCAAAGAGCAAATATGATGTAAAATTTCCATTGACATTCTTCAAATGTAGAGGTTTGATTTTTCTTTTACACCTTGGTTGCTTCACCTTGCAGCCATCGAAGCTTCCATTTACAGCTTTTGAGACTTGCTGTTGTCTCAACACCTCTATGGGTTTCTTTAGCCAGGAGAGGTTCAGTACTATACGTGGTGATAAAAGGCTCTTCATGCCGCTGTGCAGCCTCATCTGTAAGACTGGCAAAACTACCTTGTCACAATTGTGAAAACTGCTGGTACTGGTGCAGGGCTTTGGAAAAGGAGCAAAAGGAGCAAGTTCTCCTCTGAAGGAGACTTTGTAATTGGAGCATTACATAAATATTGTACCTTTTGTAAGGGCATACTTGTGTAAGGTGCCCTCATTTACAAAATTGTAACTTGTTTCAGAGATCAAAATAATTCCTAGTCTGTTTTTCCTCCCCTTTTATATATATGAAACCAGTTTTGTAAAGCTCCTTTTTTTCTTGCTCTTGGTGCCTTCTTCTGTAGGTCACACTAACTCAATTACTCTAAATCATTCTGAAAATGTCTGGGTTTTTCTGTTCTGTGTCTCACTGAAAGCTTTACAAATGAAGATAACTAAAGACATAAGTAGTGTCTAAAGAGTACATATCTGAGATTTGCATATGTTCAGAAATGTACCAGTCTTGTTTCCAAGAAAAGTATGGATGAATCACCCTCCAGAGGGGCCTTTTGCTCTCCGCTGACTGTAGAGGAACTTTAGCTTGGTGTCAGGTGGCTGAAGTTATAGATAGCATTCATCTGACCCAAGAAAGAAAAATCTTCTGCAGGAGAGATCAAGCTGGTACTCAAACGCAGAGTAATGGGAAAGTGAAACATGTGCAGATACCATGTGCAGGGCAGCGGTAGGGACTAAGAGCCTGCCATACTAAGTAGCATGGGGAGGTACAGTAACACTTCGCAGGAGTATGAAACCAGTCGACTGGCAAGAGGCTGATGTCTTTTTCATCACAGGTAATGTTTTAAAGTAGAAGTGATGGTCTGTATCTCTTAATCAAGAACGTAATTGATACTTCGTTCCCTGCAGACCCTGTCAATGCAGCCAGGAGCAGACAGCTACCTGCTAGCTTTCTTCATTTTCTGGGCACCTGGGACTCTCTGCCCAAATGATGAGATGTGCGCCAGATCCAGTCCAGAAGCCATTTAAACACATTCACACGACTGTGACAAAGTGACGGAGTCCTCTTTGGTGCATATATGAATGCAGCACACACTTCATAGACTCACAGAGTAGTCTAAGTTGTAAGGGACCTCTGGGGATTGTCTAGTCAAACCCCTGTGCGAAGCTGGGCCAGCCAAATCAAGTTGCTCAAGATTGTGTCCAGTCAAGTTCTGAACATGTCTGGGGATGGAGAGTCCTTAATTTCTCTGAGCAGCAAGTTCCAGTGTTTGATCATCCTTGTTAGTGATGAAGAATAGAAATATTTTGCTATCTACTTGGAATTTCCTTGTTCCATCTTGTGCCTGTTGTCTCTCATCTTGTTACTGTGCACCTTCCAGAAGAGCTTGAGTTTGTCTTGTCTACACATTCTCATTAGATAACTGTAGAGAGCAATGAGATCCTTCTCTGAAGCCTTCTCCTCTTAATGCTGAACAAGCCCAGCTCCCTCAGCCTCTCCTTGGCCATCTTGTGTTCTAGCTCCCTGACCAACCTGGTGGCCTTTGCTGGACTTGCTCTGGTATGCTGATGTCTGTCTTGTATTGGTGAACCCAAAACCAGACACAACAGTCCAGAAGTGGTCTCACAGGTGCTGAACAGAGGGGAAGGATCGCTTCCCTGGACCTGCTGGCTAATGCAACCCAGTATGCAGCAAGTTTTTGCTGCAAGGATAATTTAAGTTGCAAATGTTCATCCTGTAAATATGCCCCTTATTCACCTAGTTAGAATAGAAGAAACATAGTGAAAAGACATACCAGTATAAATACTAAACTGGAATTAAACACATAATCCTAATGAACAAACCTCTGATGAATCACAACTACACTATGTGAAAAAGTCTGAGCAGGGTTGCCATCATGCAACTTGTAGTTCTTAGTGCTTATTTAGAAGTATCTTTTTTGTAGTCATCTGTGAAAAGGAATTTCTCATGTTCATTCCAAATTCACCACAAATAAAGATGAATGGTAGGTGAATGTTTGAACAGCAGCCCTTACCTATGGGTATCTTTATCTTTCGCTTATGCTATTTCTGTTTGCAAACAGCAATTTGAATAACATTCATCACACAAAAGAAGGCCCATTGCTAAGAAGAGAGATGATACTAGAAGGGCATAGGACAACTTTTATCCAGTTTGTCCTTTATAATTTTTATACATGTCCTCTACCTGTGAAAGACCTTGGCCCCTAAGCAGGCATTTTGGAAATGCCAGCATATAGTGCAAAGGGAAAATGTATTACTTTCATAGATAACTGCTTAGTAATGACAGAGCTCTAATTTTGTTCAAAAAATAGTATATGAAGTGATGAAAGCTAAAGATTCATGGGACACATTAAAATGATGTCCATAGAAAACACTGAGAAACATTAATTTATGATTTAACAATTTCTTGAGTATCTTCAAGAAAACAAGGTTATTCTTATCCCTAAGCCTGAAGGCTTCCAATTGCAAATATGTAACTACCTGCTTTATTAGGAGAGGGTTGTACATTAAGATTTTGGCTGCCCTGCTTGCAAGTGGTGATCAAAATATTTCATAGCAGTTTTGGATTGCAAGGTTGCAATATCTGTCCATTATTAATAATAAAGTGCTAATGATAAATTGGCTGTAATAGCTATAGGTCTGGACAAAGCTTTTGATTTACTGAGGCATGATCACATTATATATGCTGACAAAAATATTGAATTAGGGACTAGTCTTACAGAAAAATTTCAAGATCTATATCTGAATTATGCTCATTTAGAAACCAAACTGGAATTGATAGTGACAATTATTTTGGTTTATAATAGTTTTATATAGGGCTATCCATAAGTCCAGATTTCATTTGATATCACCTTCTATCTTCTCTTTTGTTGAGGAATGGAATAATCAACTTCATAATAATTGGTGGGCAAATAATAGCTTTGTTTTTTGCAAATACCTCTGCTATTGGCAGGAATTAGTATCCTGAAATGATTAAAAATTTAGAGTTGCAGAAATGGTTTTGTTCTTACAGTAGGTTTAAAATAAGCACAAAGAATATACATAAGCATTACCTAGTATAAAATATATTGTCATCCTAAATGAGTACTGAAAAATAAAGTGAAATGAAACTGGTAATGTAGGGGAAGATTCATTTGAAATATATTTGGGAGTCCAAATTGATTCTTGGAAGAATATATTTGTTATCGTCAATTAAACTAATTTGACAGTTCAATAAACTAAATGAAGCAGCAATTAAAGCACCACAAATACAAAGTTCTTAATGCTTATCCTCCTTCTGGACTATTTTACAGTTTAACACACTTAGTGTCTATTGGTATCTGTGCTGTTATACAGATTTACTTGTGAGAAAAACACCCAAAGCATCATTTGTCTATCACAATGGACCTCTGACAAGCTAATGTATTCTGGACGTAGAATAGGGATCCTTTGTCCTTTTTACATTTGCTATGTGGCCACTCATAAATTGGTTAGAAATAGAGAAGATATGCTGTTTCAAGCGGTACATGGGTTAAAACCTCTGCCACTTATGTTGGTGAGAGCTCACTGCAGCAAATAATCTGAAGTGTTTTTCTTATCCTTCAAATTTCATCTGAAAACAGGCATAGAAGATAGTCCTTCTGTCAGTGTCAAGGGATAGGAATAAATTATTTCAGTAAAATAGTGATAGAAAATCATGGCTAAAAAACCTCCCAAAGTCTTTTTTTAGACCACCATCATTTATTTCAATTTTTCAGATAAAGTTGTTTCTATAGGGGCAACCTGATGTATTTTTTAACTTATTTTTGACTTAGTCTTGCAGATGAAAACACTCTCTGTGTCTGTGGTCAAAGGTACAAAACAGAAAATATCAAAATGCAAAGGCACTCTAGGGTATGAGAAAACTTCAAAGTAAATGGATGAAGGTTGTTCTGAAACTGTCCAAGAACACCAGCAGATTCTGCAAAACAACTGGGGGACTCTAGAGGAGATGAGAAGGCAGTTGTTATGTCACAAGAAGATGGGATAACGGCATCCGTAATATGGAGAAGAGCCATTGTTTGAAGATGGAGTGCTTCAGTTAAAGCACAGAAGAGAAGCATCTCCTTTTGTAACTCTTCCTCTTCTTCAGATCTTTGTTATTGAGTTGTGTAAAAAATGGACGGATGGCAGTTATGATGTTTTTTCCTGGTCTCATGGTGGGTCTTTTGTTTTAGAGGATATGAGGGAAGACTGGACTTTAATAAGTTGCAAACAGCAGGTCTTATGCTTACACAGAAGTAATCCAAAAGAATTAAAAATAATGTGTAAGAAGGCATAATTTACAGAGCTTTGTGGAGGGCTTTGCAGATCACAGAATCATAGAATCATAGAATCATAGAATGGTTTGGGTTGGAAGGGACCTCAAAGACCATCCAGTTCCAACCCCCCTGCCATGGGCAGGGACACCCTCCACTAGACCATGTTGCCCAAAGCCCCATCCAACCTGGTCTTAAACACTTCCAGGGATGGGGCATCCACAGCTGCTCTGGGCAATCTGTTCCAGTACCTCACCACTCTAACAGTACGGAATTTCTTTCTAACATCTAATCTAAATCGACCCTCCTTCAGCTTAAACCCATTACCCCTTGTCCTGTCACTACACTCCCTGATAAACAGTCCCTCTCCATCTTTCCTGTAGGCCCCTTCAGGTACTGGAAGGCTGCTATAAGGTCTCCCCGGAGCCTTCTCTTCTCCAGGCTGAACAACCCCAACTCTCTCAGCCTGTCCTCATAGGAGAGGTGCTCCAGCCCTCTGATCACCTTCGTGGCCCTCCTCTGGACTCTCTCCAACAGCTCCATGTCTCTCCTGTACTGGAGAATCAATATATTTGATTCTGTCTGAGTCCGGCTCCATCTTTTCTATAACAGTGTAGGTAGAGGAAGAACTCCAATAGATTTGCCAGGCATAAATTCCTTTCACAACAAAGATGCCTCTTTTGGATTTTCATGGCAGCCTGTTAAAGCAGGAGATCAAAACTGTTGATCTGGAGCATTGTCTGAATAGAGCACAACTGAGAGCTGTGGCCAAGGTGCTGACCAAACCCAGAAAAGCCTGGGCTAATCCAGTAGTTTAGACAGGCATTTTGGATGATCTGTTAAGCAGACATTCCCCAAAACTGGCCAGACCTAACTTGTGATCCTCCTTTGGAAGAAGAAGCCAAACTAGTCTGTAGCGTTTTGTACTGTGATCATTGTGAATCACTGGTATGAATTATGGATTGCTGTACCTCTCAGAGAAAGGAGTACCAGAATGATTTTGAAGGGATTTACAGTCTCCATAGCTACTGTATCTTGATTTTCATTGACCCGGGCATGCCTTAGGAGTCTGAAGGGCAAAGTGACTCAGACCTGGGGCAGGTAAGCACCAGTATTTGGTTATGAGAATAAACTTCTTTAAAGGAAGGATGTGTGAGAGCAGTCTTGGAGTAGAGGAAGGGCTTTAAGTAAATATTTCTGGTACTAGAATGTAGGGCAGATTAGGAGCCTCACAACAGAATACGGAGCATTGAGGAAAATAATTTTTTTTGAAAGCATATGATGTTATTTTGACTTCTACTGTGGGGATGTTAGTTCATATTTATTTTTGGAAAGGATATTATATTGGCTTATGAAAAATTGAACTTTCTAGTTATTCCTGGGGAATATGTTGTCTGTTGAAGGCCTAATATAACATCTAAGTTCTTATAGATAACTGTCTTATCTGTTTCCATTTTTGGTACGTATTGCATGCATTTTTCTGAAAAGATGTCTTACATCTTCCTTACATGTGGATAGCCTTTGGCTTTTGCATTTGTCTGCTTTATGGTATTCCACGGATGCAGTGTTGTTGCATCTTGTTCCCTTCAATGCGCGTTTGCAAGTAACTTCTTGTCTGTGGGAATATATCTTACATTTACTTAGCACCTCTTCCTGTGAAGGAACCCGATGTTATACAAGCAATAGGCCTTAGGATCTTTTTAGCACATAAAGGATATGTTTTAGCCTGCTTCTTGAGACATTCTTATCTGTCTCATACAGGGCTTTTAGCTCCATGCTGTGGGTGGTTGAAAAGGCATTAGGAAATCAGCAAACACTTTAGATGCCTAAGTATTATTGTTTTCTGTTGGAATTGTGCATGCAAAAAATCAGTAAATTGGATGCTCTAAGATTCACAAAGATCCTGGCCAAAATGATCTACCACAGCAAATTACCAGCAGAGGTGGAGTCCCCACTGCTCGATGTCTCTAGGCTTGTGACTCCTACCTATCCACAGGCCCACCAAAATACTTTCATGTGTTCAGTTCAAGAAAACATGGATAGCTTTCCTTCCCAGCCCCTTGAAAACCTTGCACGTATTTGATATGAGATGGGGATCTGCGTAAGGACAGGTCCAGGAGCTGATGAGCTGTGTCTCTCCACAGTCTCCCTTAGCCACTGTCATTCTAGGGTTCCTTGGGCATATCAGCTACCTCAATGAGGAGGTGAGACTGTCTAAACAAACCTATACTAAGTAAATCCTCCTATAACATTTAGCAATAATTGGGTCTTCCTTTATGCCAATGAGAGTAGTTATTTATTGTGTTTCAGTTCTCATTATTATTCATGCATTTCTCTGACTAAAGGCAACATTTTCTCTAAGTAGACTGTGAATTCCCTGATAAAACCATCTAGACTTAATTCTTTATTATTCCTGCATGTCTTTGTGGATGGTCCTATCTCTTTTGGCTCAGAAAGAATGATTAATTATTCTACGTGATCTTCACTTATCATGGGAGTACTATGTAAATTATTTCAAAAATATTCTGGTTTAGATTTCATTATTTATCTTCAATACAACCTGGGTATTATGAAATATGAGAAGCGCATGCCTTTCTAGCACACTTCTTAGATTTGAAAATGTAGCATGTTTTTTGTTACCGGTCTTGTGACCTGTTGTTTACTTTGTCTGTTAGCACTATACTTCTATCCTTCTAAATTAATTGTCCTAGCTTCTAACTGGCAGCTTACTATCATTATTGTCTGAAACTATATTCCTTAGCAATTCAAAACATGCATTTAGAATTCAACAGGCAGAAAGAACAAAGATCCTTTCTATCCTGTACGTAGTATGTATATACTTTTTTATTTTTCCAAGTGTGGAGCAAAACTCTCTTCTTTGATGAGATCTGTGGGCCACATGTATTTGTTTTAGTCTTATTTGTGAGAAACTTCAGTGATGTGAATAAAATTTTGGCTCACAGAAAAGAATATACGGCATAACAGAGAGTTCCAGAATACCTTGGAGGGGCACGGCTTTGCTGCTGAAAGCTGAAGTCGAGCAGTCTCTGATGTTTTCCTAACTTTTCGTCTGTGAATGTACACTAGCCTATTCTGTTCCCCAGAGAGCTGTTTCAAGTTGGTCACATTGCACCCCTTTAGTATAATGCCTTCTGTCATTGTGGTACTAATAGTGTGTCTTGCTCTTTACAGTCACATTTTCTTTTTTGCCCCAATAAAGAATAACTTATGCATCAAATGTTTATTAATTTATTTGTCAAGTGAAGATACAGGAATAAAATCAGAGAATTTGAAAGATATTTGCATTCCTTTATTCTTCAGCTTTCAACTTGAAATATTACAAAATTATGTCTTCCCGTGAGGATTTGTAGTAGCTGAATAGCATGCCTAAGAATTTCTCAAAAATTTTTAGTTTTCAAATTTTTCTTACTGTCATTTTTAAAAGATGATTTTTGTTAAATTTGGTTACAGAAAGTTTCTGAAAAATAATGCATGTGACAATAGTATCCAGCCTTTGTCTTCTGAACTTGTTTTATTTTATTAAAGAAACTTTCTCAGCAAAATAAATACACTGCCTGTTGTTTGTTCCTTCTTAGAAAGAGGAGATCTCCTGAATTCACAATGAATGCACATTTAGAACTGTTACTTTTACTACTTCCTTCATTATCTAATGCTGTAGAAGTTACGAGAGCAATTCTATGTTTAGCACCTTTTCATCTGTTTTATTAGGAAAGTTTATGCATTTTAAATTACATATGCACTGGATAAAATGAAGAAATATCCTGGAAGAGAGCCAGGAGACCTGGTCTGTCCTCTCCAACTCGTAAATCCTAGGGCAGATTTATACTCCATTTAATTTGTTCATTATCTGGTCCTGTAAATCTTGTATTCCTTACCACTCAATGATTATGTTTCAAAACCTCCTTCTTCAGTATCCTTCTCACCTGGGAAGCGCCACTATGGGTTTAGATCTCCCATTTGTTTTGTAGATGTTTTAACCATTAGGCTACCACACAAAAGATGATAACAAAACCCTCCTCTTCTTTTGATAGCATCTCTGAATGAACTCCAAGCAACATGTCTTAGGGATGCTCTAAATACACTTTCCATATTGAATCATAAGTTGGGGTCTACCTTTAGCTAATATAAGGGCTTCCGGCTTACCAAGGAGGCTGCCCAAGGTACAATGGAGTAGGCTGTTGGACTGACTTCAGGGGCACAGGCAATTTAAGAAAGATCAGAAATTTCTCCTGGATTGGGTAGGTCCATTATCAAAGACCAAGAATATTCTCCAAGTCTCTTGAGATAGCCGAGGTTAAATAAGTCTGAAGGGATGATCCTTCTCCTGCTGTCCAAAACATTTTTGTGGAAGACAGAATCTCAGGTTTTCCCCTTAGCAGGATTTGCTTTTCTGTAACTTTATTCTTGTTTGGATAATAAATAAATAAGGTTTCCTGCCATGAGATAATTACAGTTACAGTACCCATTAGTCAGAAATTTAGTTGGTCTTCTCTAATGCGGCAATTGTCTGAGAATTTGAAGAGGCAGATGAGAGTCTAAGCATAGCATGATGAGAAGAGCTGGAAGGAAGGAGAAGCCTCCCTGCTCATAAGATGGAAGAGTTCAGCATGATGTGTCAGAACACCAGGTACCCCACTGTGGGCAAGGGAAAATGATGGCACCCAACAAACTTGTTTGTACCACTTTAAAAGCAGAATATAAACTGCAGCTAAATTTGAAGTCTGAGTAAGTGAAAAAAAGCAAGCTTGAATGGAAAATGGGAACTTTATGTTACAAATGTTTTACTTACACTATAGGTCATATCTCTTGGTGCTGTAGTGACCAGCGCATGGGGAGGCCCCACTTGTATTCAGAGACATGGATCTGTCTGCCTCCTCTGTAGGTTGGAGTACATCTGAACTATAGTCTGGGGAAACTCCTCTTCTCTTCATATCTTTTTTTAGAGTAATTTTTTTTCTGTATGTACCACATTTTTTGAAAAATATGTAAGTTAGCTATATTTTCCTGCACTGCTCTAGAAAAGAAAACAAACCCAAAACATTTTGGATGGACTCATTACCCTGTAGGTCTGGGAATCCAAGCCTGGCAGCTATGTCGCTTCCTCCAAAACACTGTTCCAAGTCACTTTCTTTTTCTGCGGTCACATCTTGCAAACCCTCTACATGCAAAAAGAGCATAGATCAGAAAAATCCCTCTGCATGCAAAATGGATGCGGCTCAGGAAGCATCTTTAAAAGAAGTGATTGCAGCTCCACAGAAGATAAGATATGAGGCAAGACTTCTTGTCTTCCTTTGGGGAAGAAAAGTTGAAACAATAAACAGAAGAATGAAGGAAAGGAATGGCAGATTGATAAAGGCACTGCAACCCACTTCTGACTAAAGCAATTTGGCCCCATAATTTTTTGGCTCTGAAGAGGAGAGTGAGAGAAAACAATGGCAAGTAACCACTATTCACATAGAAAAATAAATCTGGTAAGTGCTTCTATGACTTTGAAAAGTAAGAGCTGGTGACTTTCTTGTTTTCTTTCTTGTTAAACAGCTTGGCTAAGAAAACTTGTGGATCTTGTTATTCTCTCTTTATGCTGTCATCTAGTCTACATGTTAATTTTTAGGAAATTTTAGGGATTCTTCCTCCAATGTGTTTGTAACTGGAGCAGATGATAGGTACAGATGGCTGCAAATTCAGCTTTTCAGGCAGGTTTTCCTGCTTGGTTGAATGAATGAGCCTGCAGGTAATGTTTTCGGTGGTCTTCTACCTTCCTCTCCCAGAGGAGGACAACTATTGCTTAGACATCAGCAGAAGTGAGAAGCTCTTTGGCAGTAGTGGGGGAGCATGCAAGCACTCCAGTTGCCATGAAAATGATTCCCTGCTGGGGTCTGAGGGACAAGGTAGGAGACCTGTGACTTAAATTTGTGTTTGAACTTTTGATGTTTCCTACACATTCTCCAAGCTGTGAGACTGTGCAGCTGCGTTATTACACTAAATGGTAGCCCAGTAATTGCACAGTGGGATCTGAGCAAAGTCTGTCTCAGATGTTGGAATTCAAATATATCTTTGGGGTAACATGGGTGCATGTCACAAAAAATATGACCTTCAACCACTGTGATGTAACCAGGGATCACATGGAGGGAGAATCGTATTTCTTTCTACAGACAGCCCAGGTTTATGTGATTTGATGCACCATTGAAAAATGCTCCAGAAAAACTTCAAGGGCCAAAGGCATATAAGTGTCTGGCCTGTGTATTAAGCCTTAAAATCAGCCCTTACTATTTATTTAAAGGTGGTAGTCATCAGGGAAAAGCTGAGACAACAATCTAATTAAGAAAGCAACATGATTAGTGAGCAAACTTTTACTGTTCAATTCAAAGAAATGGAAGAATGAACAACCTAACAACAGCAGGAAAAAGAGACAGTGGTCCACCCCAGCACCCCAGCAGGCTGTCGGCTAATTTAGGAGGGAAATTAAGGAACTGAAACAAGAAACAGCCTCATCATTTGCTAAGCTTGTGAATTCAATCTCAGGAATAAAGCAAAGCTTAATAAAAACAGATGAGGGGGCAGACTAACTGGAGCAGCAAATAAGAGAAAGAGAATGGAAAGGCATATTGATTCTTTTTTATTGAAGTAAGAGAGACAATTGTGCATAAAATGTTCTAACTTCTGAAGCTGATTAAGAATGAATAATATAAAGATTTATGAGTAATCAGAAGATGAAAATTATTAAATGCTAGAATTCATACCTTCATTTTTAAATTAAGTGCTAGAAGTAAACGAGAATTTTGATTGCATGCTAGCACAAACCCAAAGGGCACTGATCTCAAGGAGACAGAGTCTTTTTCAGGTGTTATGTGGGTGGCAAAACTTGAGAATTGAGTTTAGTCTCAATCAAAATGTTGAATTTCTTAGATGTTTCCTTTGATTATTATACTTCATTTTATACATTAAACAATTTTTAGTCATCTGTAGGTGAAAAATCCAACATGTTTCTTTACCATACTGCAAGGCTTTCTACGGATCTCAGCCAACATGGAGAAAAGGGGAAAGAGGCCTGCACAGATTGTAATTTGTGCTGTAATTGAATAAATGCTGTTTGTCTGGGAATGTACATTGTTAGTATGTCTACAGGAAGTGTTTTGGCACATTTTAAGATAGATGTAATAAAAATACAATTTATGCTTGTGATGTAGTTGGACATTTGCATACTTTCAAAACCTTTCTAGAAAAAAAAAATCAGTTTAAATAATACATTGATTCTTATGCATATCGCAGGGTCCTGCTGTTAGTCATTTAGAGCTGAATGGAGGTGATCTTCAGTTCTAAATATTCTTTTTCCTAATACATGTAAGGTTGGTACTTGGTTTTTTTTTACAGCTCTAACCAGAAATATTGAATGTATTACCAACAGATATAAAAAAAACATCTTGCTGTTCCCTAATTCACTTTGCAGAAAATATAGTGACCTTGTGGTTCAACTGGCTATTCTTGGCTAGATGTTTTATCCAAATGTTACTTCTTCTAACTGAATTTTTCTTGAGTCATAATTTTTCAAGATGCCTCAAAACATTTAAAAACTACTGCAGAGGTATACATCTTATAACTTTGTAGGGGATTTTTTGTGTTTTTTTTTTTGGGGGGGGGGTGGTGTTGTACTCTTTTTCTGTTTCATTTTTGTTTTTAGATGGGAAGAGTGATCCTGCAAACAGAATAGCAAAGGAATCCCAGAAACGAAAGGAGGATTCCTCGTATTCTCCCTCCCCTGCAATGAACATGGAGGAAAACACGAGGATACTGATGGACATGCAATATCACTGAAACTGCATTAAAAAGAAACCAAAGGAGCATATGTTCCTTCTCATACAAGGTCTCGGAAACCTCCTGGAGGAATGTTCAGGAATTAACGTATCCTTATTAAGCAATGCATCTGAGAAATTGTTTCATGTGCATTTAATACACCTTTTAAATGGTTGTCCCGGGATTTTGTCCAGTCTTACAATTTTTTCTCTCCCCTTTTAAAACACTCTTAAAGGACTCAGGCACATTTTAAAGATGCGGAATAGTTGTAATAAATGTTGTACCTAGTGAAGGTGAGGTGTTTAGCTTCCTTTTCCTCAGAGACCCAGAGGCAGCAAAACACTATAAAACATCCAAGGAAGCGACTTTGTTAGGGTTACAAAAGAAACCCACAAATTTTAATTGGTGGGAACAAGCAGGCTTTTCACTTGATTCTTGCTGCAGGCAGCAGGGATTTGGCTCTGGTATTCTTTTCCAGTGTTGCAAGCTTTTTAAAATAAGGATGTTTGTTTCTGTTTCCAGCTCTGTCTCTCTCAAGCGTTTTCTTCCCAAAGTGAAGGAAGTTGTGAAATGAAGGTAGGTTCACCCACCTCTTTGGGAAAGGGATTTTTTTTTTAACTCTTTCCATCCAAACCAATATTGCTTGTTTCCTGCATGTTTTCAGTTTTTACCACATGATAAGTGCTCCCCATTCAAGCCCAGTAGCTGAAAGGGCTGTGATTTGTGCTGCTCCAGGAAGACTCAAGTTCTCAAAAGCATCTCCTCTTTTATTGGCCTTGAGGCAAAAATGGTTAACACTAGTAGTAGAAAGAGGCCTTCATGGCTGCCCTAATTAGGGCAAAAAAAGGTTCCTGTCAAAAATGGATTCATGTGAACACAACTTGGCAACCTCCAATGGTATGTAATTGGATCATCATGGCTAATTTGCCAGTTAAAGTAAGTAGAACCACAGAGTCAAACTTTTGGAAAAGTTGTCCATTGTTTTATCAGTCTAATCATCTACCCTATTACTACTTCTCTCATAATATTTTTTAGCTCCTTTGTTACACATGAGAACCAAAATTAGAGAGGTAAAGCAAAGGAAAAGGCATTTCTGCTCTAAGAAATAATGTACTAAATGCAGTGGAAATCCTTGGGGAGGGGGAAGTCAGTTATTGATGCGATGATGCTGATTGCCGGAAGTGAATGTACACTGCTATTCCTCTACTGAATCTGGAACTGTGTTTATTTGTATATGCAGATCGGGCAATTTTCAAGCAATTGTGCAGGCAAGCATCACTTTCTGGAGGTAACTGATTTTCATGAGAAATTTTGGCAACTGGACACATTGATATTGAAAACCAGGGCCAGTATGTATGGGCCTTTGTGCAGGGCAGTCTTATGTTTCACTATTTCTAGGGCTTGATCAAATTAACAAACAAAACTTGTACAGCCAGAGTGGACTCTGTAAATGATCAGTGCTCCCAGAAGTGACTATCACTGGCCACTTTCCTAAAGCTTTTCCTTGAATATCTCTTTGCTCTTCCCAAGAGTTTTGAATTCTTGCTGTTCACTGGAAGCATGAGGAGAAGCACAAACTTTCTTTCCTGCCTAGATTATGCATTACACCATTGCTTCACAAGCAATTCAAGCCCAAATATTCTGGTCTTGTCATCAAGAAGCCATACTTCCTTTTCATGCATCATGTTATTTCTAGTTACCTACTGCTAGTCCAGCACTTTTCTCCTCCTCTACTTTATCTGGGCAGTGGGTAAAAGCCTTTGTGCAACCATGCAGGGAGCCACACCAGTGACCTTGTATGGATTGGACTGAACCTGGCAAAAATACCACCCTAGAGGCTGTGTTTAGCTTATCTCAATAGTCAGGATAGATTTGACTACTTGAGTGATGGGGTTGATGTATGAACTGGGGAGAAGGAGAGAAACAGGAACTTGGCAGCATGGGGGAGGACAAGACTGGCCATTTTTTTACGGCAGAGCTGATTTGTGTCAGTTGAAACTTCTTATGATACAACTGTGAGAAAACTTTGGAAACACTGGGAAACTGCTGAACAGCAGGTTCGGAACAGAAGCGATGGCTGCCTGAGTGCTGAGTGGGTTGGTGGTAATTGCTTTACCCAGTGTAGTTCAGTGAGTTTAGCATACAAATGGTATTTTCTTATCATTTAAGGAAATGTTTATCAATGGTTATCAAATTATTAATTAAAAAGTCAATAGAGCTGGTGACATGGTCAGAACACTGAAAAAAGCTGACGTAATAGTCATACAGCGCGTACTACTTTTAACAGAGATTTCTCTGGGTGCCATGCAGAACAAAAATAGTGGAGTAAGGCAGAGAAGTAATGCAGAATAAGATACTAACATAATAATATAATAAAATCATAGATATGTTGTATTTGTTATCCTTTGATGCTACATTAGGAAAAGGAAAGGTGGAATCTAGAAAATACTTCTCAAGCAAACTTTGATAGAGAGTAGCTGCATCTCCTGTTTGACATGACTAGAGATTGTTTTCCTGTATGAGATGGAGTTTCATCTTCAGTCAGTCTCAGCAATACTGCGTCTCAGCAGATCCTTAGATTTTTAAAATGTTTTTATTGTAAACACTCTTTTTTAAAATATGCGTTTGATAAAATGTACAGCTGCAGCCAGGCAGATGGGGAGAAAAAAATGTATGAATCTTCCCAGTTTGGCTCGACTGGATGCAGCAGTGGTCACTGGAAAATACACCTTGTTCTGCAGGTGTTACAAAATGGTGCAAGTGTTGTCTCAATGCCACAGGGGCAGGGATTACCTTTTCCAGTTGTTTCCGACTATACATATCTCTGTTTCTATGAAAATTGCTTTAACTTCCCATTGTTACCCTTGCACAGAAAAACCTTGCTACCTGGGTTTCCTGTTGTCATCTTAATATAGCTACCTGTGATCTTTGCCGCTTTCTCCATATGAGAACATAACTGATAGTTTTTGGTGTTACAGGAAGGCTAATGTTGAGGTGGCTGCTTTTATTTTTACTTCTAACTCAAGACAGGGTACAAACCAAGCTCTGCTAGTATGCAAACCTAATGAATCAATCCACTGTGTTTCTTCATTGAACTTTGTTTCCCGCTTATTTAGCCTGTGGCTGATTGTTGAATAGTGCTTTATGCCACTTCTTTTAACGTTATTTACTGCTAAAAGGAAGTTTAAATTTTCGTTTTGTTTCTTTCTATGAGTTAAACATCATGTTTTTCCTGCTCACAATAATAATTCAAGCTGTAGAGGGGCATGTTTTGACAGGAACATCATATGGAATTTTAAAATTAAGAGTTGCAGAACTCATGACTTATATAGTATGACAGTTTTAGGCGTTGTTGTTCCTAAAAGGCTGGGTATTGTGAACAAGAGATTTCCTTTAATTAGCTTTATTTACTGTTCCCTATAATGAAACATCCAAAGGACCTTTAGCCTGCAATTTTACAGGAGCCGAGGGAAGGTACTACAGGCTGTTACTTCTGAGATAGTGCTGGTATTGCAGGATGCTGTAGTATTACATCACTGCCATCCTTGGGAAATGCAATGGCAGCTAAACTTGCCTGTTTTGTCAAAGTGCAGCCATTACTTCTGATATTTTTGATTTGTCCCTTTTTTAATTAGGTTAGCACAGCAATTGTCAAGGTGATGAAGTGGCGAGCAGCACTTGAAAACTTCTTCTGGTTGCTTCGTAATAACAGTTAGGTGAGGATTTTAATTGTGTGAACTGCTTGGTTTTCTGATTGAGTAATCCAGTAATCATGCATATTTTCCAGCATTAAGCCTTTGTAAATACTAATAATAAACGGCAGAAAACACCAGAATTGAAACCAAAGCAAAGAAAATGAATAAATAGAATAAACAGGAAAGTTATAAAGATGATGGGCAGGAAAATTTTTAAAGAACAAAGCATTCAAACACAGTCTAGTATCTGACATCATGTGGTGGGTTGACCCTGGCTGGGGACCACGTGCCCACCAGAGCCGCTCTATCACTGCGCTCGTTCACTAGACAGGGGAGAAAAGGCATAACGAAACGCTTGGGGGTCAAGATAAGGACAGGGAGAGATCACTCACTAATTATCGTCACAGGCAAAACAGACCGAACTGAGAGAGGAAATTCGTCTAATTTATTACTAGGCAAAACAGAGTAGAGGAATGAGAAATAAAATCAACTCTTAAAACACCTCCCCCCACCCCTCCCATCTTCCTGGGCTCAACTTCACTCCTGGCTTCAACCTTCCCCCCTTCAGCGTCACAGGGGGACGGGGAATGGGGGTTACGGTCAGTTCATCACACGTTGTCTCTGCTGCTTCTTCATCCTCAGGGGGAGGACTCCTCTTATCGTTCCCCTGCTCCAGCATGGAGTCCCTCCCACGGGCTACAGTCCTTCATGAACTTCTCCAACATGAGTCTCTCCCATGGGGTGCAGTCCTTCACGAACTGCTCCAGCATGGGTCTCTCCCACGGGGAGCAGACCTTCAGGAGCAAACTGCTCCAGCGTGGGGTCCCCCACAGGGTCACAAGTCCTGCCAGCAAACCTGCCCTGGTGTGGGCTCCCCTCTCCACGGGTCCACAGGTCCGGCCAGGAGCTTGCTCCAGCGTGGGCTTCCCACGGGCCGCAGCCTCCTTCAGGTGCCTCCACCTGCTCTGGCGTGGGGTCCTCCATGGGCTGCAGGTGGAATCTCTACACCCCCTCATCCTTCCTCCATGGGCTGCAGGGGGACAGCCTGCTTCACCATGGCCTTCACCATGGGCTGCAGGGGGATCTCTGCTCCGGCGCCTGGAGCACCTCCTCCCCCTCCTTCTGCACTGACCTTGGTGTCTGCAGAGTTTCTTACATCTTCTCACTCCTCTCTCCGGCTGCAAAAGCTCTCCCTGTTTTTTTCTTCTTCTTAAATATGTTATCACAGAGGCGCTGATGGGCTCGGCCTTGGCCAGTGGTGGGTCTGTCTTGGAGCCTGCTGGCATTGGCTCTGTCAGACACAGGGAGAGCTTCTAGCAGCTTCTCACAGAAGCCACCCCTGCAGCCCCCCCTGCTACCAAAACCTTGCCACGCAAACCCAGCACACATCACAAAGAGAGGAAGTGTATATCTGGGGGGGAAAAAAAACAAAAAGACTTCCCCAGGGCAAAACCAATAGGTGGCCTCCTTTAGTAATCCTGTAAGAAGACATTTCCAAGTTAAACGTCAAGAAATTTGGAACCGATCTAATGCTAAATAGCATGTAGAAAAACCAAAACCAACCTCTCTCTTGAGAATTGGCATATGTGATCTTGGAATAAAATGAATCTTGCTTGTCAAGTTCCAGAAGAATTTATTCAAGTACTTCAGTATTTCAGGTGCTAAGTCTTGATCTTCAAATTCCTCAGTCAGAAACCAGCAGTGCCAGCTGCTATATATTTTCCTCTGGGAAATAATTATGGCCTTTTTGGTCTGTAAAAGGCTTGTAAACTGACCAGGCTACAATCTGGGAATGAAATTCCGGAAGGGATTGGAGGAATGTAGAAACTTAACAACCTGAACCTATTTGGCAAGACCCTCCTTACTGATTAAGGTATAGTCAGAGAGAGGTGTAGGAAAAAAATCATCATCAGTAATATAGAAGCCCAAAGGAAAAAGAGGAAAGAAATAGTTTAAGCACAATAAGAACCTTATTTTACCAAAGACAGATGTAAATATAGCAGAAAAAAACCCTTAGACATTGTCAAAATTAAAATTCCTCTTGAGATCAAAAGTCCCAGTGTGTGTGAAGAGAGTTGTGATGCTGGCACTGTTGATGTTGTTGTGTGCAGGTATTGTTGTCTTTGCTTCTCTGATGTAAAGATTTCTGCATCTTTGTACATTCTAATACAAAGAAAATTAAACTCATAAATAACTAAAGGTTCATAATGCAATCAGTTCTAATCTCCTAACAGAGAGACAAAGACTCTCCCAAGACCAATATTTCTTTGTTTCCTCTACTCGTCTCTTCTTGGTCCCTTACGCTGCCTTTTTGCTGATTATCATGGTACGGTGTCTTGAGTTTAAGTTTCCCAGACAGCATAAGAGTGTTATATTGTCCTGCTTATTTGACTTCCTTCTTTCCCCTTTTGTATTATTAATTAAATATTCATTTAATGCTTCCCTCTTGTCCCACTCTGACAGTAACCTTAGAGTCAAGCTTTTGGATTTCTTCCACATCCCTCCATGGTTATTTAATAAAAATCTAAGAAAGATTCAGGCTCATTCCAAAGCACCGTGATTGTCTGTAATGGAAAGGAATAGATCTCTATTTTTTTAATAAGAAAAAGCTTACTAGTGTCAATACTTACCTTCAAGAGAGAGCTATGCTGGTGGTCTCTGAGCAGGGATGTGTGACGGCCTCTTATTTGCATTTAGGCTAACACATCCAGTCTGGTGTCTGGGGCTTCATATGTAACATTTTTTAAAAAAAATTCTGTTGGATAAGAAAAAGCTCACTTTTCAAAAGACCATGGGGCTGGCTTTACTGAGTCTACCTTAATTTCCTCTCTCTGATGGTCACCAATGGTCCTGCCTCTGAAATGTAGGGAAAAGTACAAGAGACAAACAAGCATATAGTGATATTTTATCCAAATATTCTCCAAGCAACTACTGATCTGTGATTTTTGTAGCTCCCAAGTCAGAAATGCTGCCTTATATTCAGTGCTGCTAAATAGATTTTTTTTTTTTTTAATCTAAGAATTTTTTTCTGTCCCCTTTTGAATCTGGGTTATCTTTACTGTATCCACAACACAGCTGAACTACCCATATGAAGAACCATCTCTTATCTATTTTGAATCCATCATTTACTACTGCCGTTTATTGCCCTTTAATTCTTACATTAGAAAAGATGATGAAAGACTGAACCTTTCTCCATTGCACTCATTGTTTATACATATCCACCATATTTCTCCTGACACATGGTATCCCTTGGATGATCCTGGTTGCCCCTCTCTAGTCCTTTCCTTGTTCTATGACATTCTTCTGTCACTTTTTGTGGTAGGCAACGTTTGGGTTTTGCTGCTGTACCCAGCTGTCCCTTTGAGGACAGCGTGGTGGAAGGATCGTCTGGGGCGGGAGGGTGGCTTCCTCTGCCTGGGCACCTCGCTCAGGTGAGGACAGGAGGGACTTGACATTGGTGACAGCTGTAGCTGGGGCTGGAGTCTGCTCTTGTGAGAGCAAGGGCTGGAGGGCACGCATAAACCTTCCGGAGAGGATAGAAAGGATTTCCTGGGGATCAGGTGGGGTGGGGACAGCTGCCTGCAACTCAGACAATCCTAAGTTTATATGAAAGCAAGGACTTGCCTGCAGGGAAATGGTGGGCAGGAGGAGCATTGCATATAAACTGCTCTTATTTCTGTTCTGCCTCCCATTGCTGTTTTTTTTTTTCTTTTTCCCTTTTTTTAAAAAAAGTTAATTATTCTAATTTGCATTCAAATTAACTACACCATTTTAGGGATCTTTGTTGAACTCACAACAGAGGAAGATGTCTCTCTCTAAGCTGTGACTGTCTTGGGATCCTCCTATCCTTTTCAAAACTAAAGGATTCTGTCCCATTTGCAAGAGCCTGGCTCCCTCCTGGAAGCACCTGGACACCTCGGTTGTGATGGGAGGAGGCTCCACTGGCAGCAGGGCTACATGGAATTGTAAATGTCTACTGCTGAGAATTGCTGTGACTATGTCTGTTTGTAAAACTGGCACCTTGTCTTCTCTGTCATATAACTGTTGTGACCTGCATCCTTTATTGTGAAGAACCATCTCAATCATGGTGATTTTGGTCCAGCACAGGACTGTCCTGTCATTGCATTGTGTGGCTACAAGCACTGAGTTGACATTGTGTTGTGCTACCCAACTCCGCTGCATTGAGACAGTTTTGCTGTGACATCTTGTAGCTGTGAATGTATCCTTGTGACATTGGAAGCAGTTCAAGCCTTAGTGGGCAACACACAAGTGAAAATCAGCAACGTTCCGATGAACACATTGCAGGCATAGATTAGGTGGTCACATCTTCCTCCAAGTCCCCTCCTCCCAAGCTGGTTTGGGCTTTGCCTTTGACAAAAAAGAGTTTGCTACTTCTATCATCCCCTTTGTGTCTTCCCATGCAACTGACAGGTACCCACCTTCCACCTCACTCCTTTGTTGGTGACCTCCTGGCTCCCTTCCCTCTTTCTGCCCCCAGAGACTCCGACAGGAAGGCAGACAGATAGATTGTGTGTAAGAAGTACTGCTGAGTATCATTTGCCTTCGTTATGTTGTCTTTCTTGATGCACACACTGCAATTTATAAGCATGTTCAACATACCACAAAAATTATTCTCCTGCCCTCAGTGCAGGCAGGTTGCAGGTAGCTATGCCTGCAGAGTACAAGGCTTGCATTGTGCCAGTGGATTTTGTGGTCATGCCATTTAGAAAAGTTTTCATTGGAGTTGGTTTTAAATTGTGACATGTGTCATATTCTTCCTGAAACAAATAATAGTGATGCAGTCTCAAATTCTAAAAGTGACCCCCAATTGCACAAGAAACCCTTTCAGTTATCACAAGGTGTTAAAAGCAGAATTATCACTTTGTTATAGGTGTAAAGGTGTAGGCTGAGGTGTGTTTTCTGTAAAGCTGAGTTTAAAACTTATAAGATCTTTTTCTAGATTTTTTTTTTTTTTACAGAGAAGTAATTTGGTTTACTCATATGTAGCTTGGCTTGTGCCAGTTTATAGCAGAACTATGGTTTGAAAGGTGTGATTAGCTGAAATCTGTGTAGTGATTTTGTACAAACTTGCAGCAGAAGCTTTACGTTATGCAATAAAGCTCTGAAACGAGATATATTTTAATTAGGTGATAATAGTGATAATACAAAGCTTTGTTTATTAAGTAGTCATAAGGTTCTAATGAGCTGTGAATTTCGAAGAAGTCTTTGACAGGAGATGAAAAACATGATAGCATAGTTCAGAATTCCTTTTAGTCTGGATGTAATCTCATGAGTGCTGTGCAAAAGTTCAAAATAAAAGAAGGCCTGGAGATTCTGTAGATGTTTACATTTGACATTTCTATTCTGGGAATGCCTTAAAAAAATAATCACTTGTGATTTTAAAACAGACATTGAACTCAGTAAAAACATCCAGTTGGGGAGGGATGTAAGGGGCTAGAAACTAGGAAGGAACAAATGTATTGCTTGTTTGCTAATTGCTATGGAGACATTGTGTCTGAGTTCTCTACGTTATCAAATCTTGAATGCATAAGTGATCTAGAAAGTCTTTTTATGTCCCTTTTGCTGTTTCACTATTGCTGCATGTCTCCTTCTCTCTTATCACTGCATGTTTCCTTCTCTCTAATATGATGTTAAGTTTGTATCTCTGGACTGTCTACAGAGAAATAGCTGTACCTAAAGAAGGATAAATACCTATGAAGTATTTAAATTACCTGTTAAATTACCAGGACAATCCCTTTTCCTTCTAAAATATCCTCAATGACAAAAATGCATGACTAGAATCCCCCAGGTCTTGTGTTGAGTGGCAATGAGAGTAACAGGTAAGAGCAAATAATCCAAGAGGAAGACCTGTCGGTCCTGTGGCAGCCTTCCCGCACATTTACAGCCTTTGTCCTCTTCCTGCTCCCCAGGTGATTCGACCCCTGTCCCTCCCTTCCTAGCTCAGGAATGTTTGCAACTCTGATTCCCTCACCCTGCTCTTCAGGTTTCCTGCAGGCTATATGAAGATCTCTATCAGCCCATGATTGCTTTTCAAACACCTGGTCTTCTGCATGGATGTGAGCTATCTGAAATACAGTTTACACACATGAAAATACAGTAGGTGAATATTTACAGCCAATTAGCAACAAGTTTTATGGCTTTTCCTAAGAAATGATAGACTTGCAATCATAATTGGCTTTGTAATATTTTCTTGCTTGAGATAGGCAATGACATATCACTATTAGTAAGCTTGAGAAAGAAATAACCTTACTTAGAAAAATCAGTATTGTTTCAAAATTAGCTATTGCTCCTCAGAAAATAGATCCTGGAATCACCATGGAATCATGACTGTCAGCTTGCTGCTCAGCTGCGGAATGGCAGGGAATATATGGGAAAGGAATGGAGATCACCTAAAAGTCATCAATATGGAGCTGAACAGGTCCAGGATGCACCTATGGCTCTTGAGAATTGATGTTCACTCTTTTTCACTGTAAAAGGATCAGGGGGTATCAAATGGCAGCTAGTTTACAGCAAACAAAGAAAACCCTTACCAAAACAGGTCAAAAATCACTGAAGAAATTAATGGAATAATAACAAAAAAATCCATCATAAGTTATTAAATTCACAGATGTAAACAGTGGCTAACGAAGACCTTAAGCCATAGCTTTCTGGAAGCTGAGAGTATAATGTTTATTGCTCTCTTGTTTCTGACACATCTGTTAGTGTCCACTGTCAGACAGGATGCTGGATAAAGCTGACTTTGTTCTGAGCAATATAGTCATTATTACTTTTTTTTTTTTTTATGTAGAAGAGGAATATAAAAAAATGCCTGCCTGTCTGCCCTCTCCTTTCCCTGCCTCCAGGCATCTGTAACCTGATAGTTGTCTCCTTACACTGCTCTATATTGGAGATAACAATGCTGAAATAATTTAAAACAAGTCTATGAGAAGGCAGTATGAATAAAGAGATCCTTTCAGTTTATCTACTTTGGGGACACGTTTTTCCCTCTAGCACAGCAGATAAGTTTTGCAATCTCTTTTTTGCATATACGAAACTTGGTTTCCCCTCTTTTTTTCTTGCTTGCATTAATAGAAACAAGTGATCCCTAGGTAGCTCTCCAGTGCAACTGTGCACTTGCTGAATACAGGTTAACACTTCTGCAGCTACATTTTGCAGCTACAAAACGTTGCTTTTTTTTTCAAATGCCCTGGAAGGAAAATAGTGGGATTAGTTTACAACCACTATAGGCAGCAAATAATTCAGATGCCACCTAGAAAAAGCGTCTGTTCTGAGCCAGTCTCTAGTAGACAACCAATAAATAACGTGGAGTTCTCTGAGAAGTGTAAGCATGATTGACTCACAGAAAAGATGGATAAGAACGAGCCTTATGCACTCCAAAGGCATCAGAAGAACAATTAACCAAGCACTGGGAGGTCCAAACTGTCCATCTTTAACCCGGTCTTTTCTGTACGGATGAGGACATTTATAGTGACCCTGTGGCATCTCTACTTTTGGTTTATATTGGCAATATGCATTTTTGAATAGTTTGTCACGGAACTTTTCTATTTTGTGGGAAATTTAATGCCAGACACTTTCCTCTCTTCCCAGATGACTTTAACACATCCCAAAATGTGCTTTCTGCATCCCTTAGATTAAAGTATTCACTAAATACCAGTAAAGCTGCTGAAAGATGGGGATTGAATAAACATAAATGCTCCATTGAAGCTAGTCCCATCTGGCAAATAAAAGAATAGACGTGTCAGCAAGGCAAGTTTAACTTAGTTCAAAAAGAAAAAGTGTGTTGCTACCAAACCCAAACAAAACCAGAAACTTCAAGCTTGATTTAAATGAGGAATAATGACATGAGGAATAAAATTGCTCACAGAATGTGGAAGCCAGGTTTTCCTTGCTCCGTTAGCTTTTCTGTCACAGCTCAGCGGCGCTTTCTAATATAGGCTGGGAGTGCTTTCTTCCCTCTTCTACTACAAAGGTCAAAGAGGTGTCAGCCTTCAACCTAGAAGACAAAAGTAGTGTGAAATTTGTGTGCTTGGAAGGCTCTGTAGGCAAGAGAGGAGGAATGCAATTCTCTCCTCATACCTATGCCTGGGCATACTGATCCTGCTGTTCATCAGAGCCACTTTTCTGGGGGCTGCCTTCTGCATAACTTTCCCCTTTCTCCTGACTGCCCTGGTCTTTTTGATGCCAGCTTTAAAAGTCCTGATGTTATTCCTGGCAAAAAAAGAAACAACTTCTGCTGTTTTCAGTCCAGATCTCTGTTTCCTGTGTCTCTGTGTTTCTAACTTGTGACAAGTTTTAGGAAGCTGATCACTTCAGAGCTTGATTTGTTTTGATTGTTCCCCAAAGCCACTTTGGTATAATTTCCAGGCCTTGTAGTCAAAGAGAGAGAAGAAATCATAACACCATATGAAAGTATCATGTTTATTAAATAATGCTGCTCATACAGCCAGCTTCTTGGTTGCAGTGTGATAAATCATGTTTTCTAATAAGGAATAAGTAACACTGTTTCAGATACAATCCTTCTCTTATTGTCAAGATTAGGACAATTATAAAATCTGTACGGAGCTCCAAATTGAATATTTACTCTGCTTATAATTTTTTATTACATTCAAAATTGTAGTCCAAGTTTAGTTGCAAACCTGAATACTTTATGCTAAATAGCACAGCAAAAAAAAGTTTTTACAGAAATCATTAAAAATGATTAAAATTAAAATCTTATGCCCTAAAATGAGAGGGCATATGTGTTTCTGTCAACGCACTGAAAATATATACTTATACCACTTTCATAAGGATGAATTCTGTTACCTTTTATACGGGAGAGAGACTTCTCAGATATTGCTTGAAACCAATCATCCATAAATGTGTATCTCACTTGCCACTTCCCGTTCAGCGACAGGACATTCAGATTGCTCTTCTTCACCTTACAGCGTAAACACTAATAATTGTGAAGAGAGATATTGGTCACTGGGTATATTATATATGTACCCATCCTTTTTTCTGTCCTTAAATATGACTTTTCTTATTGCCGTCTGTGTATCAACCTAGTTGAAATTCAGCTATAGCAGTATGTGTGCTGCCAAAGCTACACTGTTAACCCGCAGGGGACTTCATTAGTAGATATCTTTTTTTCAGTTCAAAGATTGCACTTGAGAGTTTTAAAACTCTCTAGTTTACTAATTAGCTTACCTCCAAGGACTGTGTTTAACAGTGTACAAACCTTTTTTATTGATGTGGGCATTTGCACACATCTCCATTCAACTTGGAGCATCACCATCCCCTGTTGCATTCAAGGACAAATGCTTTTAAACTTTGAGTGTGATAGAAAGGCTTTCCCTGGTCTATCAGCTCTGCTTTTGCAGAATGCCTCTTTTCTACTTTATGTACATGAGGATAAATAATCCAGTTTTAAATAAATTAGTGTCATGTATTGAATGCGTTAAGAATGAGAGTTACTGTGGCAGTGCAAGGGATTTCCCACATGGTTTCATTTTTTCAAAGTCCACGTGTAAGTTAATTCTTATAATTGGAATAATCAAATCAACCCCTAACAGAATACTAATCACAAGCCTTGACACAAGACCTTATTCACAAGATGTTATTCTGTGGATTGTGCAGTTTCCAGGCTGAGTAACTTTGCTGATCAGGTCTGCATAATCAATTCCAGTCTGCAGCAACCCTAATTGTACGGAAATGGAAAGATTTCTTTTTTTCCGTCAGGACTCATTATGTGGCAGTCCCAGGGTGACCCTCCATTACAGTGTTTCAGCTTCTCAACGTCTCCTGCGCAGGCTCTGGGTGGGTTTGTGTTCCTAGCCCTGTTGCCTCATTCCGTTTTCCTGTTTAGCGATGGGACAGACTCCAGTAGCCAAACAGTGCAGGAGGACGATTTTTGTATTTTTGGTGGGGTGCTCTGACAAGCTGAGTTCCTCAGGAGTCATGATCTTCCTGTAGGTTGGTATTATGCAGTCAGTAATGTTGTTTGAATTTCTGTCTCCTTTGCTTCATGTTTCAAAGATAAGACAGAGTCCTGGAGGACTGTGGCCTTACAGCGAAAGTATCAGTTGTTGGTATATACAACTACGCACACAACAAAACAGTATGTACGTGCTAATTGGAAGACAGCTTGTTGTATTGTTGTTTTACAAGGTCATTTGTTCTAGTTTCTGTTCCTGTGAATGTAGAATCAATCCTTAGTAAACGTCTATAGGTTTCTGCTGTCCACTTCCAACTGACTTGACCAATAGAGTTTTCATCATTTTTTCCTCAAAGACTATTTCGTAGCTCACTCAGAGTGCTGCTCAGGAAGCACACCTGCATGCCCAAATTCAGTCCCTGTACTGCATCCCAATATTCATCTTTGCACTGCCTGGGCAACATGTATTTAGATGGAACTGTTAGATATATCCCAATGCACGTGCTATCTAAAAATAACATTTCTTTATGCGTTGCTTTTCCTCTGTAGAAATGAGGGAGGGAGTAGGTCCCTTCTGGTGTTTAGATTGGGTAAGCACTACTGATCTGACTTCAGTAAAATAGACTATTATGTCTCAGTTGCCAATCTGTTTTTCTCGCAGATTGCATCAGGGAGAGTTGGCATCTTTAAATGCTCTGAATTTTGGATCCAGAGCAGTGGCTAAAATGTTTTTATTAGTTTCCAGCATTAAGAGTAATTTTACTACAAATCTCCCATTCTCTGCTCTTCATCCCTGTGTTCAATTCTTTATATGTATGTGGACCTTTAAGCTCACCTTGCCTCACAGGTGCTGTACCAGCTGGCTCTATGTCCTGAGCTGCTGGACCACTGACACACTGGGAAGTTGAAAGTGTGCTCTGTTGAATGGTCAGGGAGTCTCCACGCGTACTGCAGGGTTCCTTCTTCTCAGCCAAAGTAAGCTTTTCTCTATAACCCTTTTTCTGGGACTGTGAAATAGCAGTTATCGACAGTGAACAACATGCACAAAGTTTGGTGACATTCATTGTTCGATGTGGTTTGAAACCCATGTGTGGTTTTTCTGTACTATGTGTGCCAAATACTTAATGGATACACAATGTCATATATATGTGTGTGGATATATATATATATGTAATGAGCATATATATTATGCTCAGATTACCTATAGGTGGTCCTCCCTGAAAAAACAGAATAAACTAATAAGGTCTGAAACTTGAAATTCAGAAGTAGCATTCACACTGCTTCTCACTACTTGTTTTTCGCACCTGTTAGACTGATATTATGCCCCAGTGATTCAGCAGGGGTGTGTGTGAAAAACTAACCCAGCAGAGCGGGGAATTGGGCTTGTTATAATGAGCATAATATTCTGAACACTTTGATTTCAATTTCCTTTTGCTCCTGTTTTGCATCACACGTGAAGTTCTTTACTTAGAAAGCCTTTTGCATTGGAAGAGAAACTTGAGCCCAGGAGAGAAATACATACCAAAGAGGCTATTTTTGGAAAACGCAGAGGTTTGGGGTATCTTGAGGTAGGATTGCAGATAGGGCTGGATTTCACAAACCTTAATTCCAGAAATTAAACTGTAAATCTATACCTTTCTGAACACTTTTTTCCCTTTACATATTGTTTCTTTATGAGTAGCTCCTTTCTGTTGTTGTCTTCGTGCTTTCTGTCACGCAGCCCTTTGATCAAACAGATGGGACATTTTTCTCATCTTGAACAGCAACTGAAACTCTTTGTTTCACTACAATCACTCATAAACAGATACTTCTTCATTGACACCAGGCTAGTTTATCTGGTAGAATTTGTCACTGCAATACTGCATTCAGTCATTTTCCTCTCCCATTTTTTCAGCTCTTCAATATAACTTTCAGCTATTCTAAAAATTGGTACCTGGGCAGACATGCTCAGGTATTCTGACAAAGGGCACAGTACAAAGACCTAAATAGAACAGGATGTTGTGTTTGCCACAATTTACAGACTAACTACAACATTGACAGGTAAATAGACATTTAATTATATTACTTTTATTTCTACTCTAATAAGTGTGAAGCACAGGAAGGTTAAACTTAATGGTCCAGAAATTTTTTAGAATTTTGTTCAAAAATTGAGTTTTCAATGGCAGGACAAACTCTAGGCAGTCCTCTTTGTTACTGGATTTGCTTGTTTGCAAGAGGAAAGCCTAAGATTTGCATACAGTAATTATTGTTTGCAAGGAGAAGGAAAAGAATATTCCAGAATCTGTCCCTGTTTGACCTATGGCATTCATTCTTGAATGTCCAAAAGAGTAATTCACCTGATGAAATCTCTTTAGCATGTGAAAGTACCTTCTTTTGTGTTTTTTATTCATAACATAGTAATGCAGAAAAGTGCATTAAGAGTTTATTAATATTGGGCATTCAGTAGACAATCTGTCATAATTTTGTCTGTTCTTTGGAGGAGTTTGGTTTTGTTGAGGTCAATTTTACTTATATATGCTCCAGTATTCTTGTTTCAAATTACCCCTTTTGTTGTGAAGTATGTATTCAATCATAGTCAATTGTATGACACCGCATTCAGGCTTGGTGTCTTTATCCCTCCTCCTAGGTAATGATAGGCTCTAGAAGATAAGGCCTAGTGGCTTGAGAATCACTACATTTGATGTTGGGTTTATGTGTGAAAAGTAAGGGTTTGTGGTTTTTTGGTGTCCCCCCCCCCTTCTTTTTCCAGGATATAAATGATAGAAGCAAATTCATTTGTCATTGTTCTACAGATGCCTAAGATCCAAAGCCAAATTTAGTAAGCTGTGTCTTTCATGCATTTTATAGTGCTATAATTTCTTCTGCTTTTGAAGAGGAATACTTTAAAGAGCTAGAAAAGAGGTGCAAGGTAAAATGAACACTTTTTCACTGAAGCATTTTCCTTACAGTTTAATTTCATATGACTTTCTAAACCTGAGAAGATGACGAACATAAATCAGCAGGATTTATTTCAAGTTTGCTATTAAGAAAAGATTATGTCGACCTCTAGTTCTGATCACAAGTACTCTGGCACGGTCTCTTGGTGCCTTATTTGCTAAGAGAAACAATGAACACACAGGAAAATTAGCTCAGAAAAACATAGAGACAGAGAAGTTAATATGTAATGCACAGTTACTTTTTTCTGCAATATTTTTTAAATTTCCTTGAATTTATTCTTTATTTGTACTACTTTATGAACAAATTTTAAAACTGGTTTTCATTTATGATTGTAGAAGAGACTTTGCAATTTATAGATAAAGCTTTGCTACTCAGGAGTTTATAGAAAGGAAATACAGGTGGTAGTGTGAATTACCCAAAGAATTTAAACAAATATTTGGGTGAAATGCTTTGTGTTATTTGAGCAGTATTAATTGTATTAGACTTGGATAAATCACCACTGCTTACTGAAGAATTATTTTCTTTGGGATTGTTCTTATTTGTGACTTTACTTTCATTAAGTGGTTCAGCTGTCTCCTAATTTAATCTCTACTGAAACAGAACTGTAAGACAGCATTTTAGAGGATTTCTGATTAGACATTTCAAACAATATTAACTACTGGTTAAATCCCTTTATGGTGACTGAATGGTGCAAACCCATCGTGGTTTTTGTGATTATATTAATTACTAGAAGGCATTCCCTGAAGTAGTTTGGATAAATGGTCTTCAGAATGGGAATAATTTGAGAAGAGTTTTTCATCCACACCTCAGACTCCCTCCTGCGTGCCTCCCCTTGCTAGAACACGCTAGCCTGTGGGATTAACAAACAATTGTCATGAATTGGTATGCAGTTGTAGAAATTTTTTTTAATGTGAATCAGAAAAGTACCATCTGAAAAAGCTCTTTTAATTTGTGAAAATACTAATGGAAAATATTAGCCATGGAAATTCTTTTATCTTGTAGAAAAATATCCCTGGTCTGCTGTCCTAGTTGAACTAAATGAAAAAGCAGCAACTACAGTAAAGGCTGACAAGTTTCTCCTACTTCTGTTCGGACCAATCACTGTTCTGATACAAACGTACAGCTTCTGTCCCAGACATGCGGTCCTGGTGTATGTACATGGTAGTCTGTTCTATAAATCCTTTCTGATAAAATCTGCTGGGATGCTGCACTGCTACATATAGGAAAACAGACTGTGTCTTCACCCATTTTCCCTACCTGCTTGCCAAATCTTCTCACTGGAGACAGCAAGGCCTTTCTTCAATGGGATGCTACCACACAGATGTTGAAAACTAACTGTGTGCTCAATATCCTGGAAGATGTGAAGCTTCTTTCTAGATGTCCTGGGCCACCCAAGTTAAATTCGGTGTGCGACCCTGTCAGTTACTAATGTGCCCGAGGGGTATTTCTAGGGAGCAACTATAGCAAAATCTAAATCCAAGTCCAAACTTGTTATATGAAATGTAAGTTCCTACATTCTGAATGCTACTGTGCTGTGAGGTTGACATACCATTGTCTAGGAGTTCACTGTGCTTGTTAGATCATCTTTTTTGCTGTCATTTACACCTGTTCCCCATGTTTTTGTAGCAACGGTGAAAGACGAAAGCAAACGCGAAATGATGTTTCTAGGTATTTTTTAAGTATTACATTCTGTGCCTTAATCTTCACTGAATTACTGAGTCGTGGTTCTGTATATTCTGTATATTCCTCTGGGCCACTTTGTACATTAAGTCTGCCCGATTAGCCAAAACTGTGCTTCTTGAGTAAGTGTTTCTTTTTGTGTTTCTACTACTCAGACAGCCCTGTTTCCTGCAATCAATGAGACCGGTCAGCTGATAGCTTCCTTTTCTTTTCTGGCAAATTCATTCAAACAGCTTTGATCAAGTGTAAGGAGGCATGTGGTGCCAATGCTTGACTGCTAGTATAGATGAGAGGCATCCTGCAGCAGAAAAGGCATTTTCAGTATTTTGCAGGCTGCTCAGCTAAGCCCATTATTACATGCCACGTGTACCCTAGAGCAGCCATCTGACTGACTTGTGGGCAGCCTCCATGCCATCTGAACAGATGGGCATGAGTGTAAGCTGACAAGGGAGCCCATATGTTCCTAAATTGTGAATGTTGAGGAGGGGATTCTTAGCCAAGAATGTGCAGATGACTGTCCAAATCTTACGTGATTGTCATTAAGAAGAGATGGCGCTGCCAAGTGCAGCTTACTCCTTGGAGTTGTCTTTTGCAACAATGCATGCACAGCATGTGGGTGAGCTTCTGGACAGCCTCTTATCCCAGGTGAACATCAGGTGTCCTCAGGCTTGAATCTTGCTTAGAGAGCATTGTGGATTTCCCACAACATTTTCAAGCCTAGCCACTGCTTGTGTAAAGTCAGGAAAGTACAAACATCTGTTCTTCACCCAAAATTTTCTTCTGCGGAGGAGAGAGGGTATGACTGTTAGGATATGAAGTTAGGCTGAGAAATATCTCAAGGTTTGCTCTCTGTCACATGATCCTCAAGTGGTCATGACAAAACACAGATTAAAATAACCAGTCTAAGTACCTGGTTTAATTCATTAACTCAAAGTAGATGTTCGAGTACTTGGAGACTGTTAATATTCATAATAACTCTAATCTGATTATGGATGACAAATTTTACCATGCTTGACTGTATAATCAGTAATCAAAGGAACAAGAAGTAGAAAAAAAAAATTACAAATTACATCATATCTGATTTTCCTTTTATTTTAAATTGCTCCACTGGGAGATAGGTAACTATGATCTGTAAAACATTGTGGAGATGATGAAGAGAGAGCGACTAACAAGGACTAAAGTTTTTGAGGAAAAATTTCTCAACTTCTAGGAGAAATAATATGGCTTATTTTAATAGCAGATACTATTCTTCATTTAAAGTTGTATGAACTGAAATAATTTATGATCATCGAAGAAAATGTTTATTTAACTGCACATAATTTTGCCTGCTACCATAGAAACTTCTGACAATAAGCTAAAACTACATGAAAGTGCGTTTCTATTTTGATAATTCCAGTATTTTCAGTCAAATTAGCAATGGTGGTGCTCTTATAATTCAACGTTCCTATTGCTCAGATGCAAAAAGAAAAAAGATGTAAAACGAGACCAATATAACAAGATTTGTTACAGAATGTAGAACTAGTCTGTGAGAAAAATGTAAAAATATTGTACATGACAGCAAATCTCCTGCAAGTTTCCTGTCAACAGAAGATAGGCTAGTATGTCTTTTTGTCAATACATTTGGAAAAAACCCCTTACCTCCCTTGTGAGGAATAAAACCTTCACCTTGGGAAAAAAAAATGACAATTTGAGTTACAGTTGAGTGACTTGGCAATTAGTCATTAGTGGCAGAAATCTCTGATCCATTTGCATACAAACATCATGTATGAGCACCGATACAGCGCACGACATTTCTTTGAAAAATCACATTTCGATTTTGTGATTGGCCAAGTACCATCTGGCATCTCGGCAACGCCAGTAGGGTCCCATGTAAATCAGCACGTTCCCGAGTTCCTTGATTGGAGCTATAGTAAAGCGAATGGTAATGTCCCAGGCTGAATGCCTGCATTTGAAAAAGCATTTCTTTCCCTGATTTGTAGTTTGTCATTAATAGCGTGTACCGGGAGCTGAAACTGAAGTTCTGAAGGCTTCGCAAAGACGGCTGTGCTTGCTCAGATCTAACACTGACGTGTGAGTAATTGCTAGTTAGCAGCATGAGCATTTCCAGGCTGCTGACACTGTGAAGTTGACAACTGACAAGTTTCACTCCCATGCCATAATAACCTACAATGAAATGCAAAGCAGACAGCAAAGATTGCAACTTAAAAAAAGACAAAAGAAACGTTAGCAAATCTTTACTCTGTGCTGCTGGAACATCATTATTTTAGTTTAGGGAAGATTACTATGGGCAAGAGGGAGACGCTGCTAAAATAAGCACAGGCGTACCTACAAAGTACAGCTTTGTTGATGCTTCATTTGATGAATACTTGTGTATTGCAAGGGGATTGAAGGATTTCACTTTGTCTTTCTTTACAACCTTAGTAGAAATACAGCACCTTTATGAAGAGTTTGTTTCAATAACTTGATAAAAGTTAATGTAGTGGATAATAGACTTTAGACAGTTTTAAATCTGGCATTCTTCATTCACTTTCCAGTAAGGCTTTGTGAATGAAAGGAGGGAAGAAACAAGTGTTTTCCGAAGGGGATTAGCATCCTTTTTGCCAAATACAAGAATTAACTTGTCCTCATAGAAAGGCACCTTGCCAGGTGCTGCACTACCACAGTACAATAAACACATTTCAGCTGTTTTTGTTTTAGTGTTAAAACAGTAAATCTGTAATCTCTGTCTCTCTGGAGGATTCACCACATTCACCTTCAGAGCTCCCCAGTGAGAGCCCATGTTCTCTTCCCACTCCCCAGTCTGCACTGCAGCAATATCCAATGTAGAGATTGAGCTGAATTTCTCTGGAAGACCATTAACACTTATCTTGGATCACTCAGAGTTACTGCAGTGTTATGCTTCTTCCCTTAAGATGACTATCACTCCCATGATTGTTGGCCCAGGGAGAAAGAAATAGCTACCTAATTTTCTATCTTTTTTTTTTTAATATATATAAATATTTGAAATATAGACAAACTTCTATTTTTTAGCTCAAAATTGCTGTTTTCCTTTAAAAAATCAGCAAAATTAGCTATAAAAATAATTTGCACTGCAAAGCCATTGTTTTTCTATCTTGCAAGCAATAGATTAATTCAAATCAGTTGAATTAATTTCAAATCAGTCAATTCATTTCAAATTGGTCATTCAGAAAAATAAATAGCAACATTTTAAGTTCCTCACTGAATTTGAATATCTTACAAAATGGATCTTGAGGAATACTTTTAGACTTGTTTTGCTTGAAAGGCATGTGGAAATAAATGTCTTCTTTCTAATGCTGGGGGCAAGGTGACCATGAGAGGCTAATGGGGTGTTGACTCATCAAAAATACCATGTGTATTCATGCTATATTAGTGTGACTGAGTTGTTGCAGGGCTCAGTAACCCACTTGTAATTAAGAAATTTCCATTTATAGTTCTAGACTAAAGAATATAATTTTTAAAACTTGCTGTTCTCTTTCAGGCTTATATGGATTTTTTTTTTTTTCTTTCTCACAGGGAAAAACACATGTTATCCGGATGTCTTACCTGTTCCATATCTGCATTTTACTACATGAACAGCAGCGCTCTTGCTTGGACATACTAGTGATGTGATTATCTGTGACCATAACTCTGGGAAGAAAGGGCTTCCTCTAACTCCTTAGATTCAGCCCAGGATTGTCAAAATGCTCTAGACTGTTCTACTTCATGGCATGGTTTTGCAATCTTTTTCTTCGCCAGAGATGAAGGACGGTTATTGGAGTTCCTGCTGCCTCTTACTTCTCATTCCTACCCATGTGCTACTCCTTGGTTGTGCTAGCGCTGCTGTTTTAAGGGCCATTACTGACCAGAGCTGCCTCCCGTCACCAAAGCCAAGTGTTATTTGGAGTGGTATGGGTGGGGAATGGGATGGATTCTTGCAAGCACCCAATTAATCTTACTGTGCAAGGAGAAAGTAGGACGATGGGCAGCTCTCTTCTCTCCTTGTGCACAGAGCAGTTAGATGCAAGTCTTGGTCTGATTTCTAGAGCTTGTTTCAGCGGTGAGAATGGGCTAGGGCTTGCACTCATACTTCTGCAGCGTGGTTAGGCCATGAGGTGCCCAGGACATTGAAGCACAGATCATTATATCGTCTACCTGAGTGAACACCTGCCAAAGACCAGCAAATTCAAAGCTCAGCTTCCCCAACTCCCATATTATCTGATTAAAAAGCTAAAAAGATAACTATTTTTTAAATACATAAAATGCAAACTGACTAGAGAAAGTGGAACAGGAGGAAACAGAACTCATAAAGAGCTCTTCCCCTGCCCACTTTCTTTTTGCAGGTGACTCTGCTTCTATACTTGGCTTCTACTATCTCAGCACTTTTGCATTGCAGCACCACTACTCAGGTCCTGCATGTCCCTCCCAGCCTGCCTGGGTGCTCCCAGCTCCTCCTTGCCATCCAGTTTTGCACAAGCTGTAGTTTTTGCCCCGTGCCACCTCCTGCGCCTCTGGAATCTCTCTCTCTCTCTCTGCTCGCTAGCTGCCCCGGGAGAGGAACATCAGCCCCCTCCTCCTAATGGGCCTGTGTGATCTCTTCTCAAAGAAATACTCTGTGTAACTGAGGACTATAAAAACTCAGCATGTGCAGCACTGATACCGTCTCCTGCACGTACGAAGAGGTGTGCTTCTGCGTGCAGCCCAGATAATGGCTGCTCACAGAGAATGTAGCTTTGCCTACCTTGCCTCCTGTCTTGTAAGCTCTAGTATAGATTGCTATTTCACTTCTTATAGCTTGTTTTTCTCTTTCTTCTTTCACTCACTTTTGTTGTCCTTCAGTTTTCTTATATAGAACATAATAAACATACAGATTTATTTTCACATAATACATAACACATAAAGGCCACTTTTGTTTGGATATTTTTTTCCAATTGCAGAACAATTCTTTATGCTCTCCTATGTGACACATAAAAGCAATTGAAGGAAAGCTCATTTGCAGTTGTAGAATGATTGCAATGTATTGAAGGTGGCTTATGGTGGACTGTTTGTAAGGTCACTAATTCAACGATCGAGTTCTGTTGTATTTCATAGTGCTTTTGGAACACCTCTATGCTGTTATGGTAAGATTTCCCTCAATTTCTATCACAACAGTCAGTTTTTCATAACACCTTGCTGCCTAATTATGCTGGGATCTTGAAAATTCAAAGATTTAGGGATAAATGTATCTACAATAACTGTTATTTCTCTCTCTGTAATCTCATACATTTCAGAATTGAGACATTTCCATGAATTCCCTTCTGAGACAAGCGATGTCACAAAAAGGTGTTATTACGAAATGAAGTTAGGGCTTCCAAAATATATGGTTGTTTTGAAGGGTGAAATCAATACAAGTACCTGAGTTTTTAGGTCTTGGTTTGAAGAAATGTGCTGAGTTATCAGATATTTAAAAGCAAATTTTCAGTTTGCATCAAAGATGTCACTTACCTGTAAGGCTCACTATTGTTTCATTTCCTGTTCATTTTCCCAAACAGGAAGTTTAAATAGGAGCAGCTGAGATGTGAGAGTATTTGGATCATGATAAATTATCATGGGAATCGTGATACAGCTTGCAGAGTGATCTTTATTTTTCCAGGAGATCTTAGGTTCAAATAGAGATTACAAAAGGAGAAGTTTCAATCTGGAAGAGGGTTCCTAAAAAAGTACATAGAGGTCATAGACTATGAAGGAAACCAAAATGAGCTTCTCTGTTACAATGCAGCAGAGAGGGACAGATGTGCAAGTGTGTATAGGTGAGAGCAGTGAGGTGACTTGACATATGCAGTCCTGGTGAGGTACATGCTAAAATGCTGAAAACAATTGATACCAGAGTTTAAATATCAACTTGAATTGATTTAACTGAAATTCAGTCTTCTGAACGCTGAGTGCGCAGTCTGGCCAGGTGGTCTAGATTCCTTCTGTAGTCCGTGGAGAGAGAGTTACTATCTTTATCTCATCCTGAGAGAGGTGTCTAAGAGATGAGGATGAATCGCTCTCTGGAGTTGCTTTCTGTCCTCTGTGTCCTATAGAGGGACCTTGCAGACTTGCCTAGGGTAGATGCCCAGTTTGTAGACAGCTAAAATGAGATGAATTTATATTTAAAGAAGCACGCTGAAAGATGGAGAACACAGAAGAAGTCTGCAGAAGCAGTATGAGGGCTGAGGATAGTTAAGAATGAAAGGCAGAGAGAGCACAATATGGCTTGTTTTATCCAAAAGATGATTTACACGTAATGTGATCAATATGGATAAGTGTTTTCACGGGAAGAAGTTACTGGGTACCGCAGAGCTCTTTAATTTAGCAGGGAGCTGCATAACAAGAACCAACAGCTGGAAGCCAAAACTAGACACATTCCAGCTGAAAATAAAGTGTGAATCATTAGGAGTAAGGATGATTAAACTGTGAAATATGATCTTGGGAAGTGTTGGATTGTCTGTTCTGCAGGCTTAAAATCAAGATTGGGCACTAAAATGTTTAAAACATAACAGACATTTTACTTGGAGTATAAAGTGCTAGATGTAAGGTATCTGGTTTATAATATCAGCAGGTCAGATCAGGACTTACACACTTTCAATTTAATGACCAATTACACCTCCTCTTTTGTCATATTTCTGTTTGATATAACATGTAGCAGAACTCTTCACTATGTTGTTCTTTGGCCACTGTGATTTATTCTTGGTTTAGCTGTTCAAACAAGCTCTGATGTGGGATTTCATTAGTGTTCATGCTCTTTCTTTTTATTCCTACAGAAGATAGAGCTAGGAACTCATAAGAGTGTTTTTCCTCTATGCTGCTAGCTAATACTGATATACTTACTTCATAAAAAGCTTCAATTCTTAATTTTAGGAATAATACAAACAAACATTTTAATGCCAGAATTACTTTGTCCTAGGCTTGTGAGCTAGAAAACTCCACCAGTCTAAGAAAGTCAGTTAAGCAATCTCAAGTTAAACACAAGTGTAGCTTATGGCTTTGTTTTTTCTATTTCAACCTGGATGCTGACTCAGATCTTGTGAAGGTCAGAAGGTTTCTACTGTATTTTGAATTTGGTTTGTGTGTGCTGGTCAAATAAGTGAACATTATTGTTCTTGTTGGGAGTTCCTTGAGTGTCCGAACCATTAAGCATTAAAAATATGTAAAAATATACTATGTCATCAACCCTAACATGACATTTGTGCTAACAATTTCTTTAGGAAGACTGGATAGATGCCTTTTATTACTGTGTCTCCTGCCTTCACTGCCTCACAAATCTCTTTCAGTATGTTGGTTACTATTGCTATCATGGCCAGCCAGTCAGCATAGCCCCATGACTGAACTCCTCCTAGTCTAAAATATCAGTCCATAGGGATTCTACCATACTGTAGGCATAGATATTCTGTTAACCTGAACTTCGTATTAGGGCTTTATAATGTATAGTTGTGTTTACTTATCCAGTAGTTTGCCACATACTTCACATCCCAATGGAACAGTGTTCCACTGATTGTTTTTCCTCTACGTTTCCAACGTGACTGCTGTATCCTTACTTTAAGCTAGGTGTTCTGGCTCTACTATCTTATTTCTTACTTATCTGTGTAGAAACATCTAAGTTCGTTGTAGCTTTTTTTGAATGATCTAACTATTTACCAATGTTTCCGGTTTCAGTTTTCCTGCTTTTTCTTTTACTCTTTTCTTAAGGATATAGAGCTCTTGTGACTCCATCTGAGAAGATGCATGACCTCAAACTATTCGCTCTTCTGCAATTTCCTGGTTGAAAAGTCCTCCTAATCTTTCACATTAAAGTTTAGTTAAAGTCCTTTCCTTGTGGAAATCTTCAATTGCAGAGGTTTCCTCAGGTCCTAAAGAATCTTTACACAGTTTCCACATATAGCTATTTTACCTCTGGCACTGAACGTGCTAACAGTCTTGTCATTGGTCCTGATATCAGGGGGTCCTAGTCTTCAGTTTCCTCTGTGGTGGTCTGAATTCTGCCCCCAGAGCATCTCTCCTTGTTTTTCCCTGTGTTACCCATATGGACTACTTAGTAATTCTGTTGGACTACTCCTAGCAGCTTTGCATGTCTGTTCAAACTCCCAGGAGCATCAAACCACTATTGCGTCTGGTATATAAACAACTACTTGATCCACTCTGATATTGCTAAATCATATTCTGACTGCAGCAAAAATGCTCTTTTGTATCTGAAACTTTCCTCACAGATAAGAGGCTTTTTTTTCTGTGCTTTCTCTTAGCTTTTTATAGTAATGGCTGGATCTGCATTTCAGCCAGACTCTTTACCTGATTGACTAATTATACAGTTAAGTTTAATTTTTTCCCCCCTCTTTGACTCATGGATTATGTTTTATCCTGATCAACCCTTCCTGTTTCTCCATTACTTACTGCAATCTATTTGCATTAGCTGTGTCCATATTTGGTTTTACTTCCATGTTTGTGGAATACCAGAAACACTTTACTATAGTATAGTTAGTTTTGACTAGTACTTGTGGTTTTGTGAGTCTTACGTTATTTGCTTGCATGTCCTTTATCAAATTCTAGTGCCTCCATTTGCTTTTTTGTGTAGACTTGAGGCACTTGTATCTCTCCTGACTTTCTATCTTCTTTTTCTGATTATATCATATTAACTACTTTGCCTTGCTGACTCAACCACTTCCTTTAGTGTGTGTATTTTTCTCTTGTCTTGTTTTTCCTTCTTCTGCTCCCAGGCATTAATTAATCCATAGTGTTTCCATATCTGTTATGCTTTCCTCTTCTTATGTGTTGACAGACAGAATGAATTTCAAAGCGCTCTCTTAAAAGTTCTTCTCCTCAGTTTATTTACTTTAAATCACATGAAACTTGATAGCGGTATGTAAGTTAGCCAGGTCTTGTGGTTGGTGAGGAAATCCATGTGCCAAGAGACTGTTTCCCATTAATTACTCCCAAGGATTACACATCTGAAATCTTCTTCAGATGCAAATAAGATATTATATTAATTCATCCATCTGTTAATCCTCACTTTCTCCTTGTCAATCCTGTGCCCTCTCCTCATTAGGGACAGAGATAGTTATCAACAGATCATCTTGCTTTGAGCCTCATTTCTAGTGTGCAGAGCTATTCTGGATTTTGCTTCAACAGGAATCTGGCAGGATGATTTGTTCCAATGCGAAGGGCAACTAGGTGAGGTTTTTCTGTGCTTTCCTCGCCTCCACTTCCTATCAGTATTCATCTTGCCTCAGGCACATATCTCATACCTTTTGCTCATGGCAGATATCATACATCTTCCTTGGCTGCAACAGTTCGAGTGACAGACTTGTCAATTTTTACAACGAATCCCATAGTCACTACCTTTTCCTAGTTCTGGTGTAAATCTTAGGCTTTCTTTCTGCTGTCAGCAGATCATTCTGTTCTCCTTCAGAGCCCAGCAGCAAGTCATCCTTACCCCTCTTGGGTTATGGTCCCTTGCCATCTCAGTCTTCCCTGTGCTCTTTTCCTTGTCACTTCTGCGTTCCCTTATCGCTCTCCTAAGCAGCATGTCTCAGTTTCTCTTTCTCAGGTGTGCAATATGGATTTGACACCTAAGGGGATATAAACAGTCTCACTTTGCAGTCTCCTTAGTCTCAAATTTTAAAGGTAGATGGGCAAAAATTATCCGGACTGACACACAAACATACTTTGTTCTTTGCTTTTATCGCTGACTGCTGGTGTTTTTTGCTGAGGTCAGTCCTTCCTCCTTGTTAAAACTTGGTGGTTCTCAGCCTGCTGAAGTGATCAAAATGAGCAGGTGAGCTACAGCACTCACTTGGGGGACCTGTCTCCTAGCCCCTGTCTGGTTACCACAAGCACTACTGAGTAGCAGGGAGCAAGATGCATTCATCTAAACTGAATGATCAGGTAGCTGCTCCTTCCTCATCGAGGAGTTAAGTTTGTATACTGTTGCTGCCTGAATCATTTATGAAGAGAACCACAATCCCTTTGAGGATGTAGCTGAATGAGTAGCAGTTAATCTGCAAGATTGATACCATCTCCTAGAGGGAGAAAGGCACAGAACCACATCAAGAGAATATACATACTTTGTGAAATTTCTTATCAAGACATATCCTTTTGGAATCTGCAATTCCTGCACCAGTGTGTGTAGACTGTAATTGCAATCTCTCTCAATTTTGATATTTTCTATGAGTTGTTTTTCTACTACTATTTCTCCCACAAAAAAGAGCAATAAAAAAAAAAAGCAAAAAGAAAAAAGAAAAAAGAATTAAGGTTGGAAGGCTAACCACTGAAAAATCCAGAAGTGCCAGAAGTAAAATTACAAGCCTGGGTCATCCCATTTGAGTGTTCACACTATGCAGTAATCTTTACCCAGATGCCTGGCAGTCTATACCTTTTATGTCATTTTTCCTGTTGCAAAGAAGGAGTTTCATTATAAGGAACATTACCTTGTCTGGTTTGCCAGCCATCTAGTCAACTTACTTCATAGTTGGAACAGGGGAAAAAATGGGAAATTGGCAGCCTAATGAGGTATGATCACGCAAAAGGTGTTGCTGTCCCCAGTGAGCCTAGACTGAAAGTTATTTCGGTGTCCATAGGCTCAAGGAGCTGTAGTCTAGTTTTTTTTCCTATGGAAAGTTAGGTGGGAGAAGCAGACAGTCGTGCAAGAAAAGCTTCAAAACTTCAAAGAGAAAGTCTTGAATATGCATTCTTTGGGGATATGAATTGGGTTCATCTATGTGTAGTAGCACTTGAAAGACAGAATATGACAATGGTGGAGGCACATCTTAGATTGCCTCATGGGGAGTTACCTGGCTAGCTAAGGAGGAACTGCATTGGTCAAATTTAACCCAAGAACTGCACTGCACTCTACTAGTTTTTTTATCTTTTGCCATCTTGTTTCCGACTTTGTAATCCAGATCTTGATCCTTTGCATTGATAGATGATGTTTGCAGTATTTTTCACTCTCAAGTGCTCCTGTTAGACTCAAGTCCAAATGAAGCTGACCAATTTTTTGTACGCACTTCTGAGGAGACAAGTCTAATCTAACTGCTGAATGTAGACAGCCACAGGAGGTCATGTGTATCCATTTACTGGGGTGTATTGAGAGGATTTAAAAGTTAGAGGATGTTATAGAGGCAATACAGAGGACATTGTGGCCAGCTCCTTGATTGTCTCAGATCTTTTCTTGCAGAGGGAAAGAAAAGTTCACATGGCAGAGACATAACATAGCTCCCTGAGTCATCATATGGCTCTGGGCCATTTGGACACTATTCAGTAAAGAAAGAGGAAGATTTCCCCCCCTCCCCCCACAAAGACTGTGAGAAGGGCCATTTAAGTAAAGCAGGACCTTAACTTAAACTCCTTTGGGATAAGAAGAAGCACTAGCCACTATAGTATATGTGTGAATAAATAATAGTATATATGTGAATATATCCCAGAATCTAGTTTAGTTTATTCTGTTAAATTATATCACCAGAATGAAGGACTGTGGTGGGTTGACCCTGGCTGGAGGCCAGGTGCCCACCAGAGCCGCTCTCTCACTCCCCTCATTCACTAGACAAGGGAGAAAAAGTATAATGAAAAGCTTATGGATCGAGATAAGGACAGGGAGAGATCACTCACTAATTATCGTCACGAGCAAAACAGACTGAACTTAGAGAGGAAATTCATCTGATTTATTACTAAGCAAAACAGAGTAGAGGAATGAGAAATAAAATCAAATCTTAAAACACCTCCCCCCACCCCTCCCATCTTCCCAGGTTCAACTTCACTCCCGGCTTCAGCCTTCCCCCCCTCAGCATCACAGGGGGACGGGGAATGGGGGTTACGGTCAGTTCATCACATGTTGTTTCTGCTGCTTCTTCATCCTCAGGGGGAGGACTCCTCTCATCGTTCCCCTGCTCCAGCATGGAGTCCCTTTCACGGGGTGCAGACCTTCAGGAGCAAACTGCTCCAGCATGCATCCCCCACGAGGTCACAAGTCCTGCCAGCAAACCTGCCCTGGCGTGGGCTCCCCTCTGCACGGGTCCACAGGTCCTGCCAGGAGCTTGTTCCAGCGTGGGCTTCCCACGGGCTGCAGCCTCCTTCAGGTGCCTCCACCTGCTCCGGCGTGGGGTCCTCCACGGGCTGCAGGTGGAATCTCTACACCCCCTCACCCTTCCTCCATGGGCTGCAGTGGGACAGCCTGCTTCACCATGGCCTTCACCACGGGCTGCAGGGGGATCTCTGCTCCGGCGCCTGGAGCACCTCCTGCCCCTCCTTCTGCACTGACCTTGGTGTCTGCAGAGTTTCTTACATCTTCTCACTCCTCTCTCCGACTGCAAAAGCTCTCTCTAACTTGTTTTTTTCCCTTCTTAAATATGTTATCACAGAGGCGCTGATGGGCTCGGCCTTGGCCAGTGGTGGGTCCATCTTGGAGCCGGCTGGCATTGGCTCTGTCAGAGACAGGGGAAGCTTCTAGCAGCTTCTCACAGAAGCCACCCCTGTAGCCCCCCCGCTACCAAAACCTTGCCACGCAAACCCAACACAATGACTAAATAAAAATCTGTTGTTCACAGGCGTGGAGTGCAGCTTGCTGAATAATCTCTAGCACTTCTTTTGCCGGTAAGCAGCATGGCAGATCAGCATAAAAAAGGCCAAGCCACAGATATGTGGTGAGTCCTCAAGGCAGAGCGACAAACTTGTGTACACCCACTGATGAGTAACCAATTTCTTATTCCTTAGAAAAAGCACCTGTCAAATGTAAAGGTTAGAAATTCAAATACATTCACATATAAATATGCAAACCTACAGGACAGACTATTTACAATGTAGTAACTCCTGTACAAATACATTTGAGTTCTCTGTTTTCCTCAGATGAGCTGTAGTTGTAAATCTCTCTTTGTGCTTCCTGGGGATGGACAGACTCCTTATTATGCTTTTAAAACATTAAAGATATTTGGTCCCCTCTGGTGCTGTTGTTGACTATGCCACATCTTACCAAACTGATGTTTTCTGGGCTGTTTTTCCCAGTTTCCTCTACAGGTTTTCACACTTAACCATTTTCAGCTTTCTTTCCAAACAGTTGGAGATCTCATCAGGAGATGAGAGGGAAAACACAGGGGCTCTTTTCTTCCCTCTGCTTCCTTCTTCTCTTTCTTCCCCTTCCTCCTCAACTTACCTCCACCTGAGAGCTATGCACTGTGTTTAGCTGGATGACACTGTGGAAGCTAAATGAAGCTGTCTTTGACGACTGCTAGGAGGACAAAATGTATGCAAAAAGTGACTAGATCCTTCAGAGGCAGTTGAACCCAGGCAATTAAATCTTCAGTCGTCAAAATGCATAGGTAGCTTTGGGCAAGTCAAAATAAGCAATCATCTCTCACACCCACCGAGGCCTCCCAGTTCTTTTGCTGTTATGCACTTCATTCTGCTCTCATCAGTAACACTAACAGAAGTGAGCAATGTTGTTGGAAATTGCATTGTTTAATAACTTCTTTATACCATGTTATATCAATGCCAGGGATAATGTTGGTTTCAGGTAGGTGAGCTAAACTTCAGGCCTGGAAATCTGGTCAATGCACCCCAGTTCTGGTAAAAACAAAACAAAACAAAAACCAACTTGGGGAAAATAACTGAATATTTTTCAGCAATGATGAAAAAATCAAGTTGTGGTCCTTGCCAATGCTGTCAGAATGGATGGTAGCAAGTTGCATCTGTGTCTGAAGGCACCTGAAAGTCACACTACTTGAGATAGCTGGAAGTGCAAGGACCTGTCTTTACCTGTTAATTGTCAGAATCTGTTTGTATCTTCCTTGCTTCTTGGACTGCACTATTAAGAGCCTGTACCTAGACAATGAAAGTTGGAACATACATAGTGGAACTCACAGTTACTCATCTGCCATTACAAGTCACTAACTTGTTTTTGGCAACAGTATTTCCCTGCATTGATCTTCAAGGGAAGAAATGTAATAGGCTTTGTTTTAGATCTCCATATTTAAAGGATGATCCTGCTGTCTTGCCCAGAGGCATGTGTGTGTCTGGGAAATTTCACCTTGATTGCTTGTGGACTGCGGCACAGCTCATCACACCATCAGAAGAGAAAAACTAGTTGACATCCAAAGATTTGTTGCAATTTGAGGAGATTTTGCATGTTCCTCTGTGGGGGAAATTGTCCCTTTTCTCTCCTCTCCTTGAGGAATATTTTAATGCTACCTATAAAGTAGGAAAGCAAAACTGAATTATTCTGGCTATGGAGATTTGTTTTACCTGGAGAATTGCCCAGGGTGGTCATTTTTTTGCTGCCTGTGACTGACAAATGTGATTTTTGCTCTCCAGCTGCAAACAGGCACAAGTACCTATTGTAATGGATTTGTGGACTTTATATGAGGCAATGATGTTTCAAGTAAGTGCAGGTACATGTTACCATTACACAAGGCAGCTGTGTTATGAGACCTTAGGAGAATGTGAAGAAATCTCTGCTATGGTGAGTTTCCACCTCTCCCTGGCTTCTAATTTGTTTAAATTGCCTTGCTTTCCTCCTCGTCCGAGGTATGCATTGCGGATATCCCACAATAACTGCCCTTGGCCTTCTGAGTTCAAGCAGGTTATTACTATTTTGATGTCAGTTAAATATTTGCATTGGCTGTGATTAGGGTAAGGTTTAGCTGGTAGATGAATGATGTGAAGTTAGGTATGAAAAAATACGTATGCTTGAGAAAGCTAAGCCATATTGATTTCTGTGCTGGTTTTGGCTGGAATAGAGTTAATTTTCTTCATAGTAGCTAGCATGGGGCTATGTTTTGGATTTGTGCTGAAAACAGTGTTGATACAGAGATGTATTAGTTATTGCTGAGCAGTGCTTGCTGCTCAGGTTGTCAAGGCCTTTTCTGCTTCTCACATCACCCCACCAGCGAGGAGGCTGGGGGTGCACGAGAAGTTCACAGATTCACAGAATGGTAGGAGTTGGAAGGGATCTAGTCCAGCCCCTCTGCTAGAGCAGGGTCACCCAGAGCATGTTGCACAGGATGGCGTCCAGGCAGGTTTTGAATATCTGCAGAGAAGGAGACTCCACAGCCTCTCTGGGCAGCCTGTTCCAGTGCTCAGTCACCCTCACAGTGAAGAATTTTTCCCTCATATGCAGATGGAACTTCCTGTGTTCCAGTTTGTGCCCGTTGCCCCTTGTCCTGTCACTGGGCGCCACTGAAAAGAGTCTGGCCCCTTCCTCTAGACATCCACCCTTTAGATATTTATAAGCTTTGATCAGATCCCCTCTCAGTCTTCTCTTCTCCAGACTAAACAGACCCAGCTCTCTCAGCCTTTCCTCATATGAGGGATGCTCCAGTCCCCTCATCATCCCCGTAGCCCTCCGCTGGACTCTCTCCAGTAGTTCCTTGTCTTTCTTGGACTGGGGATCCCAGAACTGGACACAGGACTCCAGATGTGGCCTCACATGTGGCAGAGTAGAGGGGGAGGATAACCTCCCTCGACCTGCTGGCCACACTCAATGCACCATAACATTGGCTATTGGTCATTGGATAACATTGATCTTCTTGGCCACAAAGGCAGATTTCTGGATTAATGTTATTTGGAAGGAATATGTTCTTGCATTTTCTAATGCAAAAGTTTGCTGCCTTTATGTTTTCCTGAATAATTTTTCCTGGCTTTTTCCAAAGTAAATATCTGCAAGATGGATTCAACTTTTGGGTGTGGTATAGATTTTTTGTGTCTTTTGTTTTGCTCTTTTTATTATTTTTTTTTATTGTGTTGTCACCATCAGATGATTTACTAGTTGTTCGGAAAGATATCATTATTTTCCCAGTTTTGTCATTTATTGGTCTTTTTTTAATGAATAACTATGGAAAGAATTTCCTATATTTCTGGAGAATGTTGATGGAAAATTATAGAGATTGTGTTGATGGATCTAACTTACAGATGTTATACATTTATAAACCTTGGTAAGCTTTGTCAGATAGTGCTATAATAATCCTTTTTAAGTAATCTGTTACATCATCAAAATCCAACTTTTTTTTGTCTGTTATTACTTTAACTTTGCATCTCAAGATTACTACACAGCTGGCAAAGCAGTTTACCTTTTTTGTCCTTCTCACACAGAAGGTAAGCACTGTGATCCACTCAGCTCACAGTTAGATTGATTAATCTTAATAAATTCTCCAATTTCTGTTGATTTGTCTATGGTCTGGTTGATACTTTGAAATTTATTGTCCACTATTGTATTTCTTTTGGCAGCCCTTATCCATAGTTTTTGTAAGTTGTCTCGAACCCTCTCGGAGGCCCTGTCTGCTGAAGCAATGCCGCTTTTCTGCCAACATGTTTTCAGATGGATGGAAAACAATTTTTGTAGTTGTTGTTTTATATTTTTCTTACTTTATAGTTGATTCCATTGCTCTGTTGCTGAAGGCTAGCTCTGATATAGACTCAGAGGGAACAATAAGGAATATATACTGCTCACAGGAAAGGAAGGTACTACAAAATTGACGTCTCACTTTAGTCACGTTCACGTGCTGGAGCTGAATCATGCTGCCTCTTTTGGCCACTGTTACAGGTGCCTGCTGTAAAAGAAGCACATAGAAAATTAACCCATCTTTGTTGGACGGTTTTAGAATTTGCTGCACGCTGCAATACTTTCTTCTCAAAGACATCTCTCTAATAGCATGAACATGCAGAGTGTTAAGGAGACCTAAACCAATTGTGACACCACTTTCGTCCTGAGAGTCTCCCAGAGAATGCTAGTAATTGAACATCGATAGCCTGGCGACTTCTGGTTGCTTTACAAGGCTGGGAAAAGAAGCCAACCAAGTATGCATGTGCGATTATCAATAGTTCTCTGTCAAATTTGGAATGCAATTTTGTAATTGAAAGTAAAAGATTATTTCTGCCTCCTGTTAGCCTCCTGTATGTTCTGCCACTAGTTATACAAAAGTATACAAAGGTGGGTATGGATTTGTTGATTTATTTATTGCGAACATAAACCTAGCTTATCTTTGTCACCTTATTATCTTTGCAGAATACCAGGGATGCCAAGTAAAGCTACAATTAATCACCACACATGAGTGTTATTCAGCATGATAAATTGTGGTTTTAGTGCACCAACAGCCTAGTGACACATCAAAGGAATGACTTTAGGAGCAATCTGGAGGAGAATAATGAAGGAGTTTCTTGGATGATTCAGTAAATTCTTCCTGAGAGGGAAAAGCATAATAGGAAAAAAAAGTATGTTTGAAAATGGAAGCTATCCATAGGCCGATTGGAGTTAACTTCTTGAAACTGAGTACAAGATAATTGTGAGGATTGCACTAAGTTGTGAAGAGCCTGTAGAGAGAATAAATACCTGATGTGATACAATACAGTAGATGGCAGAGCTGAGAAAGTAATTCAGAGATGTGCGAATCAGGAGAAGTGATCACCGAGAATGATTACTAACTAGTCATAGGATAAAAGCTACAGGAAAAGTCTGCCGTATTTGAACTTTGGTGGGAGCTTGGAGGTGGAAGGGTTGCCTCTTCATAATTAAATACGTTATGCAGAAAGAAGCTGCAACATGTAGCAATCATGTCAATGTCAGGACTAAAGAGGTTCACTTTCAAGATGATGCTCTATTTATACCCAACATAAGACAGAGTAGGATAACAGTAACCATGGCTGTTGAGGGATAATGTAGTGATGAAGGTTTACAGTAAAATGTTGATGGATCTTTTATAGCTGTGTGAAGCTTGATATGAAACCAGTTATTAGATCAGATAGACAAGATTATGTTTGTAATTGCATAAGATAGGTCTACAGAATTAAGGTAGATCTTTGAATAGTCTGCAGGAGGATGATAGTTACATTTGTGATTGTGGATGAGATAAGTCATATTGAAGATAAAAGGGAAAATGGAAGAGAACCCTCAAAATCTGGAAAAGACAGAGATGAGATCTTCTAAAGGAAATAATAAATATGTGGGACATAAAACTGTATGAATAAATGACTTTTGGGGTCTCTGAAAGAATAAAAAAAAGGAATATGACTTCTCATGAGTTCAAAAAGAAAACATTTCAGTTCTGCTGGTGAAATAGACTTACTTTTTACACTTTATTTTGTGTTTGTTCCTTTTGATCCAAAAGAATATTTTCTTTGGATAAATTTTTGACAGTTAAAAAAAAATATTTACAAATGGAACCAGTTCAATATGAAAGACTGACTGTTTCATGCTGAAATTATTTTAATAATGTTTATCCTTTTCAGAAAATATCAGCCAAAAAAAAACTTGATACAAACTTACAAATATTTTTCCCTGCTCTAACTGAAGGCAAATCAAGGAAAACAGGGTGATATTAAGAGACCATACACTGTGTGAAGCTGTGGCATCAAGGAAGATGAAGCTGTAGTACTGGTGCTGCAAACTGGATAATTTCTTCTCTTTACTAGTAGGTGCATATATGAAAACATTCACAAAAACACCTGGTTGTCAGTGAATACATTGCTCCTTTGATGCTGTGAGGATTAACCATACTGATTGACTGGAGACAGTCAAGGGGCTTTCAATGGAAAGTTAGACTTTTATCATCAGGAAGGACTGATTATTTAAGAATTATTTTTATTTGCAAGTGCCTATCATGTTTGACAAAACAATTATATTCTGATCAGAATTTCTACTTGAACCAATGACTAACCAACCTCCAAATTATCAGCTGCTTCATGGCCGAAGCACTGATCAGGAACATGTGTGGCCCAAATTCAAATTCCTTCTCAAACTTAAAAAGAGGGAGGCATGTAGTGGTGGGATTGGAACCTCTTTTCTTAAAATGGAGTGTCTTCACTGCCAAGCTGTTTGGTTTCTTTTGGGGTCTTAATGGCTAATTTCTATTTTAAAAAAGTCTCAGTAAAATCTTTATTTCTATGGCAGATTATTTTAATCCATTTTCATCTAAAAGCTGTTTGTATCCAACTTGATACACAGTGTTAAACCTGCAAGCTGCAGAGTACTGGAAGCTAAGTATCCTAGGTGTTAATTGGACAGGATGCTTTACTTATGTTTTTTTTTTACAGTAAATATTACCTTCTTTACACTTCTACTGTAAGGAACATGTGGTGAGAAAGGCACTGAAAGGAGGAAGTTTTGGAATACAAGCTAATGACTGCATCTGAAAATTTATCAGCTTATATCAACATACTGTGTATGTTGGCAGAAAACCAGCTGTGTGCAGAATCCTGGGTTGTTTCCATTTTCTTGTTCAAACCGGCTTGTGAACTTTGGTTTTATTCGTAGTGTTCACAGAAGAATGTAAATGTTGCTGTACTACAAGGGTCCAGTGGTATTATATTCAATCAGTAACTGCTATGCTGATTGTGCAAACATGCTTTTTACTCATGCATTTCCACATACTTTACAAAGAACATGTTATTCCTATTTATAGATGAAGGAACTGAAGGGTAGAGAGGTTAAGGGGCTTGTCTGAAATCTCCGAGTGAGTCAGAGGCAGAGACTGAAAGAGAGTCCAGGTTTGATTATTTCTTGTTTTCTCCTTTATTCACTGGACCGTAGTCTTGCTCTCAAATTCTCAGTCCCACTGAAAGTAACTGATGAGGTGACTGCTTTGCTGTTTTGGACAGCTGGCTGGCATGCATTATTTGAGTGAATCTGTATTTTCCATACTCAGGTGGTTAATAATGTAACATGTCTTACTGGGTGGGCGTTTAAAGTTTCTATAACCAACAAAAGTGAGACGACAGCCAAGAAAACAACTAAATCCTTACACTGAGACAGTGAAAATTCCAGTTCTTAATAGCTCTCCCTCAAATCCTTTTTTAATTTAACTTTTATTGAAATATTTCAGTAGGAGAGATTAAAAACTCACAGGGGAAATAATTAATGGAAACAAAAAAGTACACATCCCCATAGAAAGGAATAGCATTAGAGGAATTTTATACCCAGCTCCTGTGTTCACCCCGCCTCTTGTGAGAGTGCACCCTATACACATTTATTGAACTTGTTGAAAACTGCTGTTGTTAACTTGTTTCAACCCCATTCTCTGGACAGCCAATGGTTTAAGAATCTTTAAAATGAGTTAATCCAATGTATTTGGCTAAGACATGAATGGTAAATCTCTGTTCAGTCGTGCTAAAATTCCTTTGATTTACTGGCAATGCCCCTGCTCATAAATTGAAAAGGGTACAGATCTGGGCATGGGACTTACTTACCTGTAAAACTGACAGATGCTCCCTCGCAGCTTTTGGCCCTGACTGAGCAACACTGGTCGGATCAGGTCCAGGGCAGAGCTCTCACTCAGCACTTTCAATGCTGCTACATGTTTGGAAACTGCAAGTTTAATAATATTGACCTTGGCAGTCTGGGCTTTTGGTCCTCTGGGGCAGGGACTGAGTCCTGGCACTGCTTGGTTTGCTAGTATCGATGTAGCCATATATTGCATTACCCTCAGGACAACCAGAGCTCAACAAGGATGTAAACAAGGAAGCTAGCCTGGAAGGACCCTGTGGGAAATCATACAGGAAGCCACCATCTTTGAGGAATTTGAATTTTGGTTACTTAATGAATTATTGATAACGTCTTAAAAAAAAACCAACAAAAAACCCCACAGTGAGTTTTGAACACTAAACTCTCAGTCGGAAGCACCGATTGCTCTACAGGTAATTAATTGGTTAACCCAAGTTTTACAGGAAGTGAAAGACAAAACCTCGTTACCAAGGAAAAGTTTATGTGATAACTTACAGCTCTTGAGGGAAAATATGTTATCAGTGTAAACTGTTTATGTATTGTCTTTCACAAGAAGTGCAGCAGGCCAAACACCTGGAGCTGATTTTATAGATAATACATGTAGTGACATCAACAGAACATTCGGAAAGGCAGTGCATTCAGACTCAGCATCGCAAAATATTGCAAAACTGCTGCCTTTGCAGTGTTCACAGTAAATGAATGAATTTAAAATTACATGAGAAGCAGAAAACAAATTTGAAAATAAAGGATTATGTATGACGCAGAAAGATATAGCATGCTGCTTTAGAGGCGGGAGCTGGAGGGAACCAGCTTTTCAGCCTGGTTGTGAGATGGTTTACAGGCTGGAGAATGAACTGAGGAAGTGGACCTCAGAGGAGCTGGTCAGATAATAATGAAAAATCATGGACATTTTTGAAAATCAGGCTTCTCTTCAATTTGTGTTCAGAATTTCTCAATAATAAACACAAGCACACTTATATAAATTATACTAAAACTATGTGTTATGCAGTTAAGTATCAAACATTGTCTATTAGCATTTTTGGAGTATAAATACTTGGGACATAAAGGTCCATTTACTTTTCTTTGTCTTTTTTTTTTTTTTTTTCATTTCCTTGAAGCCTGGAAGAATCAGTAACCCTGGAATTTACACTTAAAACACCTCCAAACGACATAATTACTGGCAAAGTCTTTCTCTTATTTTGGGCCAAATGGTCTGAATCAACATAACACCACTGAAGTCTGTACAAGCTGCTGATAACAAATAAGTGGTTAATAACGAAAAGAGACTTCAGAAGGGAGTTCCAGGGACATTAAACCCTACTTCCTCAATTACAGGCACTTTCAGAGTAGAAATTTGGTCCAAAGAGCTTCCCAGAATGTTTGCTCTGCACATCTCACTCGACTGAATGACTCTCTCTTCTCAAACTGGAAACTTTGTATTCATAGCAAAATGCTCAGTGTTTCAGAGAGATGTCAAAGGGAGAAATCAAGGCCGTACTCAGCATTGTAGGATGCTTTGATATCAAGAGATTTGGAAGGTGAAATTTCCAGCTGTTCACAGAAAGCAGGTCATACCCTTCGATGCTAAGTTGGCTCCCCCTTTTTCCAGAAGGAATGTCTTTTGCTCACCTTTCGAAAGAAAGATTAACGTTGTAGGTAACCAGGGTCTGGACCTTTTAAACTCTTTCCCTTCCTCCTCACCCTCTAAAGACTCCCCTCTCCCAAAAGAGAAAACATATAAATTCTTGAAAGTTAGTAATGAGAGCTGAACTTTTTTGCAGAAGTAGCACTGTTATTCCTGTTACATCAACGTCCATCGTGCTGCATCGCTGTAATATTGTTTTCACTATTCCCACTTATGCTTCTAATCAAGAGGAAACTACCGAACTGATAGCTGAGCTGCTTCAAAAGCAAAGCAAACACCAAGCCAGTGAAATGTTTCAAACACTGCTGCTGAAGCCTCTGAAGAAAAATTTGCTTCATGCCTTGGAATAAACATGCCTGTGCTCTGATCTTGACAGATCATTTGTGTAATTTTTTTCCCCATCTGTGTATATTTGCAAAATCAGTGGCTCTTGTTTTTCTTTTCCAAATGATGATAGAACAAATCTAAAAGCTATCCTTTTCAGAGTAGGTTCACCCCTCTAAGTCCTTCAGAAAGGATATATTTAGTGTATTTTCTTGCTTTTTACTTATTTCCAAACTCAAGTTAAGGATATACCTTTCCCACTGAATACTCGTTATCTCCAGATGTCTTATTTAAATCTGGCTTTCTAATTGGATATATAAATAGCCCCTGGTTACCTAAGGATTATCAGTGATTCACTGATGTTGGAACATGTTTTAACCAACCTCAGCAGTGCAGCATTTAAAAATAAATACAGGAAATCAAATGAAAGAATGGATTATTGACCAGCTGCACATTTATCCTGCAAGGTTGAATCAAACAGGAATCGTTTATCACTTCAGTTTGAAGAGTTTAACCATGTCTTTAGATGATAGTACAAAAAATAACGCCAAGAGCTAAAACTCTACAGTCCCTCAGAAATGCCACCCATTGCATTAATCTGGGAATTAATCTGGGAATACTTGAATAATAGTAATTGTCTAGATTTTGTAGTTTGCATCATGATTTCTTTTGACGGCAATGTGAATTGCTGCTCTCATTGGAGTGAGAGAGAGTTGTTTACATTGGAGGCTTACCTTAATTCTGGTCTGCTTATGTGCAAATATCTACAAATATTCTCAGCTTCTATCCTGAAAAAAGGGGATGTAGAACAGAAGGGACTGTGTCATTTAATCTAACTTGCTGCTATTACTGGACAAATCTATTGAGCTCCATCTTACGCTTAATTAAGGTGTTTTCCCTCTCTGCTCTCACTGGAAGAGCCTCCCAAAGCTCTGCTCCTTTGATGTTTAGGAACCTTCTTCTCACCTCTGGCTGAAATTTATTCACAGTCACTTTATAACCATTTGCTTTTATGTCAACATTGTCTCTAAGTTTGAATAGTCCCTTTTCCCTCCCTTCTGTTTACCTTTTGATATCTTAATAGAGAGCTTTAATACCCACTCTCGGCCTTCATTTCTCTGGGTGTATGAGCTGGCCTTCTTTTAGTCGTCTTTACCAAAATCAGCTCTCCGTTTCCTTCATCATCTCAGAAATCCTTCCCTGCATCTGTTCCAGATTGAATTAATTTTTATTGCCCCTGGGAGATGAGGCTTGTACACAGTATTAGGAATAAGGTTTTACCGGAGCCTTATAAAGGAGGCTGACACTTAGAAACATTTCTTTTGCTGCATTATCTGCCTCTGTCTGGTTAATGTCCTCTTGTAAAATATGAATGTATTGGCTGATACTACTTTTCAAAAATGTGAGCTCAAACACACACAATATGTGTGTGTGTGTGTGTGTGCTGGTGAGAGGGGCAGGAGAGATTTAAATCATCTTTTATTAAAAACTGCAGCATGCTCCTCTGTAGCAATTTGCTTTCATGGTGCAAGAATATATTTAACAACAGGAATTTATTCTGGATACATGGACAATTCTGTAAGTGAAATTCAGATTCTGGATTTTTGTCATTACAGAGCCTGTTGTAATAAGAGAAGCATCCACAACTCAGGCTGCTGAATTCTGGACTATCAGTTTTAGTTTAATACATGGCAGGAAAAGAAAGCAAGCAAAAAATCTTGAGTTCTCCAAATTGCAGTGGCATCTGTGTCAGTAGAAGGAAGAAGTAATGCATAAATAAATGAATACTATCAGCATATGGTGACAGCTCCGAGATCTGATTTGGCATGGAAGTTAAAGGAGACTGAAGAAATGCTCAAGCTAATGGATAATTCTGGTTCAAACAGGCTCAGCTGGTAATCGCTTCCTGGGTTTGTTTCATGATTTTCTGAGGTTTGTGGAAGCCATTTTCCTTCGTCTAGAGTGAGGACCATCAAGTGAGGTTCCTGATTGTTATTATCATGCTATTTCCTTTTCACCCTTATGAAATATGTTTTAGCTGTATAGGAGAGAGCGGCCTGTGACCTACCTCTCTGGCAGGCTGCCCGCCGCTAACCTGCAGGAAACGGTCAAAATACAGGTTGAAAGGGTTTAATTCATCTGCCCCTAAATCTGGGCATCCCTTGGTTAGAGCTAAGGCTTTCTGTGCAAAGAGGATTTCCTAGGCAGTTCAACAGAACCCAGTTCCAGCAACCTTCAGGGCATGGAAGTGAAGATTAAAAATCAGCTGAATGAAATCCCTGCAAAGGTCTGGGTCAGGACAGTATGCATCAGTAGCCCATCTTTTACAACAGGGTCATTACCCATGTGCCAGATATTACCTTTGTCTTGGAGATCTCCTGGTTCTGTGTTGATAGCATCCCTCTGAGACATATTTTTGGCTGGTAGCCTGCCAGGCACTGATTTATAGTCTGACGCTGGAAAAAGTCCTGGCATCATTGCTGCTGCCTGGAACCTTGCTGAACCTTATTTAAACAGATGCCTTGATCCCTTTTCATGTTCCACCTCTTCAGGCTTCCTTTTCGGGTCTGTCTTTTCAGAGCAGATCCTCCTTCCTCTGGGCAGCACAAGCAGTAAGCAATCCTTGTCTGCAGCTGCTTTTGTGCTGTCACCCCATTATGTGCTGTCTTCCATCAGCAGGCAGAAACACAGGCACATCTGACCTCCTGCTTGCCTCTTACCTCACCAACCTCCTGGCTCCAAAGTGGAGTTGCTACTTTCTCAGTGATTAACTGACTTAGCTGGTTTTTGATTTCACGGCAGATCTGGTGAATGCTGAACAGAAGCCAAAATTTTATCAGCTTGCTTTCCTTTCCTCCCTCAAAATGACTGGGCTGAAAACTATAAAGACCCTGTAATTGGATAAGTGTCAAAGGTATGCTCCGAAACTTTTTTGAGGTTCCAAAGGCAATACTGAGATTAAGCAGAAGTTAACCAACTCTTATGGCTGTTCACATTTGAACAACTGCTGCCTACATTCCCTTTAGTAATTCATCATTTCAAACAAGAGTTGGGGTATTTTTAGGCTCCCACCACCTCAGGGTAGGAGCTTGTCTGGTGGGAGATTGATCAAGGTGGTCAGGTACTAATAATTTTTATAGGAAATCCTAGGTCTTAGGCTGGCCCAGCTGACTTGCAGTGCTTCTTTGCTGAGGTGTTTTATTCCTTCTGTTATGGGAATGCATTTCTGAGAAATGAAAAATCAAACAAAAATCAGACTGTGTCCTGAGATAGCATGATGGGAGGAGAAAGCAAAGCAAATTCATGCTGCCAACTTCAGAAATTGAAATGAGGTGCTGGAGTTAGGTTGATCACACCAGGCTCCCTGTACAGTCCATGCAGAGTAGAGGTGCTAGCCTGTCTCTTCTGACTGTAGTCATATGGAAGATTAAACTCCCCAGCTGGGCACCTAAAATTAGGACAGCCCCTTTGCATCCCTTCCCCTCTTACCAGGCAGATACGGTTTCCAGAGGCAGGGGGTGTGCCTTCGGTGCAAAGCTGTGTTACCTTTGCCTGAGAGAGGGTGACCACAATGGGAACCAAGTTTTAAGCTGTAGATGGATCACAGTAGGAGCAGAGGAGTTATTTTAACAAAAACTGCAACATATGTTGTTTAGTAGGACAGGCAATTCAAGGGTAAAGATTAGAAGTGTCATCATAGGTAGGAGATGCTTGTTTATACATGGACAAAAAATGCAACAATAAGAAGATACACAACTGTAAACTATGTACACATTATACAAGCAAAAATGATGTAGTTTCTCTTGTTCTACTAATTTTCAATTTAATTTATGCCTTCAATTGTAGGGCACACAAGACATGCTCTCTTAGAAGTTTCTCCAGGTCGCTCATAATGCTTAGGGGTTGAATCATGCTTGTGGTTTGAACGTGGACCTTGGAATTAGGTGCCCAGATCCCTTTGATGCTTGAGATGTACATAGTGCATCCTTCTCCAAGGCTTCGATGCTTTGTACAAAATAGGTGTAGCAGACCAGATTGTAATGATTGTTTGCACTCATTTGGCTCTGATGCAGATGACTAATGTGAGGTGTGAGGCAGCAGGGAAAAATCAAAGAAGCAACATGCTAACAGTAGGGTCAGAGGTTTGTTACACGGGTGGTGAGGCATGGGCTTCCTGAGTGTCTTCTATCAGTGGATTTCTAGCTTCTGAAAGACTTTCAAGTTTTACTCTTCCCTTGTGCACTGACTGACAGGGTGCATTTCAGGCGAGGAAGCAGTCATGCACTTCAGCAACCATTCGGAAATATTTACCTTGCTGTTTTTATGATTACTGTAACTCATAATAGTTTGCAAGATGGTTTGATATTTAGTGCTGAGCTGGAAGTAGCTAGATGCATTTCTTTCTTAAGGACAGTAGAATTTAAGGTCCTATTAACAAAGCTGAATCAATGTCACAGAGCTGCACAATGGAGAAAAATAATTTATCCTAAAACTCTAATGAGATGTGCGTATAACTCTTTTCACCCACAAAATATACATTTTTCATTATATGCGAATGTGATAAAGATGTCATGGATTGCTACCTAAACCCATGAAAACTAAGAAAAAAATGTGGTATTTTGCAATTCAGTAGTTACTGAGTCTACCATCTGACATGTAGCTCAGGGTAGGGATCTCCTCTAGAGCATTCACTGTTACAGCATACTTTTTTTTTTATTATTTTATTGTTGTCCCTTTGTGTTGTACCTTTTGAAAGACTAGCTTCGACTGCTGTTTGTCTGGATTTGTTCTGCAGTTCCTATGGTGCATGAGGCACCTGTCTGGCTTAATGTAGTTGAAAAAAGAAGTGTAAAATACCTAGATTTATACTCTGGCAGCTGTCACAAGAGGAAGAAAACAAATGTTATTTTTATTAGTAGGCAGCTCGCTCTTCCAGTGCAGCGGTTCACGCTTTCTGGTGTGGCTGCTGGCTGCTGTCAGCCCTTCCAGCAGTGATTCAGGATCTCTTAGTCACAGAGCAGGGGCGGGCTGGGGATTTCTGCTGCCTGGTTCATCAGAGCCAAAGGATTATATTTGGCTCAGGCCAAACCACTTTGAAATATCAGAAAGGCAGGATGATGAAGGGAAGCTGAGCAGCGCGTTTTGAATTCATCAGAATTCAGAAGCAAAGGTGGGAGATATATGCATGCTCTACGTAATGTCTTGGTCAAAATCTTGCACCACGTGTAAGCCTGGGCAAAGTTTAACCTACTATGTTGTCAAAGCAGTATTTTCTTCTGGTTCATAAACAAACAAACAAAATCTTCGCTTCTAAAAATACTGCAATTTTGTTACTGCATAATGCACCTGGATGGTGAGGACAGTGTTAAAGAAAAAAAAATAAATCACATTGCTACTCAGCTGCGGCTAGAGTGATTTGGAGCTGAAGAACTGATCTTTCATTTGGACTCAGTAAATCTCCAGTGAGAATTTGTCTAGTGGGTCTTGTCTTCTCTCAGGGGAAGCAGGAGGACTGTCAGGTTTTAGCAGCTTTGGAGAAAATGGAGAGAAATGCCTCCCATTTAAATACTGGTTATGGGAATGAAAGAGATATAAAGGCTTTTACAACTACTGTGATGTTATGCTGCACAGTATCAAAAGAAAATAAATTCTGGAAAAAAAAAAACCCTGAAGAAAAAAAAGGTCGATGGGGCCCAATTTCTTTCCAAACTCAAGCAATGCTTAAGAAAACCAAACTTCTGGCAGTAGGAAAAGTCTGAAGGATATGTATAAGTTTGGCTGCTTGTGCCTATATACTTACAAAGAATTGGAAAGACTCTTCTCTCAGCTGAGTGATTTATAGGCCTGCAACACTGGTAAGCACTGGTGTTTCTGCAGATTCAATGGGCTGAGCATAATCCAGTGTGTGTCAACTCTGAAATTCTGTTTCGTTTCATGGTCCGCTAGTTTGGATGTTAGCAATGAGGTCCAGAGTGTAGAAATGCAGTATTTGATGATGGAATCTCTTTTGCACTTAAGGTCAGCTTTTAAACTTTAGTATTTTGTGTAGGATAGAGCATACCTGCTTCAGATTTACAGTAAATAGCTTATGAATTGAGTTCTGTAAGTATTTTCTAGTAAACTTTATTGATTTTAAGAATAAATAAAAGTGATTGCTTTAAGCAGAGTTCTGTGACTTCTCTGAAGTTTTATTTTCCCAAGCTAGCAAACAGCTGGATGAGTAGTTACTGTATGGATGCAGTTTGCCTTCCTGATCCTATCAATGGTTGTCTATTATGCATAATAGAATTAAAGATATAGTTAGATGACCATCAAATTATTAAAACTTCGCTATGTTAATTTCAACAATGTCCAGAAAGAAGGTTTCACATTCTGAAGTTTATGAATGAGGTTAATAAAGCTCCCCAAAAGAACCTCTAGAAACAGCATCAGCCTTAGTGACTTCCTAGTTTGCTTTACTTGTGCAGCTGTATCAAAACGTAGTGTCTTCTAGTATTGCTTCAACAATAATTTAGGTTTTCTAATAGGTAGCAATAGAGCTGCCAGGCAGATGCTTTGCAACCTTTAGTAGATATTTGACAAGAGAGATCCTTGGAAAGAAATGGATTGAAACCATTATTGAAATATGTGTTAGTACCACGATCTTAAGCCCAGGATGAATCCTACGATTTCCATAATCTTGCTTTTGAGAATTTAAAATGGAATTGTGTCAAATATTTAATCAACCTTAGCTCCTTTAAAAATAAAACTAATATTTATTGGAAGATAAGTAGGGCATCTTATCTCTAGTGAATTATTTTTATCATAGTTTTATCATCTTTGTTATCTACTTTTTTTTCTCTCTTTCTGCATTTGTAAAGCAAAGCATAAAGAGGAGCAAAATATGTTTTTTCAAAAACTGAGTTAATATTTTGAGGGTTTCTGGATAGAAATAAGGAATAGGTGAAAACAGAACCACAGCACAGCAAGAAAACTTGCGAGGTGTTTGTGTACAGCTTTTATTTATATGCTCAGAGAAAGCTAATTAACATGCTCAACATAAAAAACAAAGGTAAATAGGTAGGATGTTATTTTAAGGGCCATCAGGGGTCTTCTAAATGAACTAATATTTTAAGTCTTCTTCTTACTTTTCACTAGCTAGCCTCCTACCCATAAATCCCAACCTAAGAATGTTTTAAGGTGCCTTGCCTGATCAGACCAAAATGTCCCCACCGTTTGAATCTGGAGCCAACAGCTTCAGGGGTGTAATGAGACAGAGAAATACACCTTTAATTATACAGGCCTAGGAACATTTTACTGTCATCATTAACAAAGTAACTTAAATATTGCTTGAGGAATGGTCTATGTAAAATAAAGAATGAACTCCCATGCATCTCGCTTAAGTTTGTATATGACATTTCAAAAATGCTTGCAGTATTGTGGAAGGTCTTAATGATATCTAATGCCATCACTATGACATTTCAACTATCTCACTGCTAATTCCTCTGCATTGTCTACACATAATGACCATACTGTAGTCTTGCAATCATTATTTCAATTTTTCTTTTTTCTGATTTATCCTGTATCACTAGGGAACTAAGTCTGTTTACTCTAACTATATTTTTATTATCCTTGTCTAAGATGACTTTATGATTATGAGTTTCCCTGGCGTCTGTTGGAATTTCTTTGTTGCTTGCATTCAACAGTCATAATGTCCCACAATATGCAGGTGAATACATTGCTATGTGAACAGTACACTTTTTTTTTAATTTATTTTCCTCACTAGATTTTAATCTGACATTTGTCCTTTAGAGGCTGATTCAGTGAAACAGAGCTAGATAGAGTAGATGGGGAAAAAATGTGTTAAAAGTCTGGAGTGACTGGTATAATACTGACCCACAGTTTGTCTGTGCCAGAAAAGAACACATTATTTCCTTCACTTATTTCCTACGAGTTGGTATGAAGACGTACTTGGCTGATATCTTAACATTCAATACACACTTTTGCTAAACTTGCATTTTATACTTCAAAGTTCTGTAATTTCCTTGGCTTTATTATGAATGATTTATGGAACATTCTGTTAAAGTAAACATCGATAGCATCAGGTAGCCCTTTCAGAACAAAAGAAAATGATCTTATTTCTGTTAAAAGTAGATGGAAATAATAAGACGACAATATTTCTACCAAATGCAAACCAAATTATGGTTTTTATGCACAAAATTTATTTATGTTTAGAATATATTGAACTATAAACACTGCACAGACTAGAAATGCTAATATGTTAGAAGTTATGGACTTTTTACCTATATTTCTAGAAGGTAATGTATCTTACAGATGCAGTTATTATGCATCAGCTAACATTTTAAATAACACCTTTACGGGTAATCTGGAAGGGTGTTACCGTGAAATAACTGCAACCTCAGAAAAGGATATCATCTCAGAATTACAGAGATATTTATTACACTCCTCAATTACAAGTGGGCTTTCTGGAGTCTTCAAAGCAAATAAATTAATCAGTGTCAGTGAACAGAATTTAAAATAGGAGAATGCCAAATTTCATTTTTAAGTCTGCTTTAGAAGATGAAAATGGCCTTGAGTGTGATTGTAGGCTGTGCTTGGAGCTTGCATACTTTGCATGTGACGCTGTTAGGAGAATATGGACGGCAGACAGAAAAGATTCTTCATGTATTGTGGAAGTTACAAAACTAAATACTGAAATAATTAGGTGATATTTCTTGGGAATAGAGGGAAATATGGTCCAGAAAATACACTCCTGAAAACCAAATACCCCTGCCCCCCAATCCATTTCACAAGTGCAAGATCAGTACAACACCCAAAAGGTTTCTCTTTCTGAAATTGGTGAACATAGAACATTGCCTAGTTTTCTAAGGAAACAAAACTTCTCTATTTTTGTGTCTATTTATATATATGGATATACTTACGTATATATGTGTGTGTGTGTCTCTCTCTACACATGCACGTCTATTATTTTCTTTAAAATTTTTAGAGTCACTGGCTAATGCCTTTCACACTTGTCACAGGAGAGCCAAAGATGATATTATCCCTGCAGGTTCTGTGACGGTAGGTGACCAGGGAGAAGTCAGTCATTATATATGTTCCAAGAGGTGGTAAGGCTCCTTAAAAACACCTTAGATTTTTAAGGTGAACAGATGATTTTTTTTTTTTTTTGGTGTAGCTAGTAGGAAGGCTACATCAGCATGTTTTTTTTGTCTGTCTTTATTTATCCTTTTACTTTTATCTTTTAATGTACAGAATAGCATCTTAAAACTTTTTGGAAATGGAGATCCATGTTCAATGGTCATCTGTCAAGGTCATACAGATCACACATGTGAGTAAATGTGAGTAACATGAACACACTCACCTCCCCTTCATCAGAGACTGTTCACTTGTGTTCCTTCAGACTCACTCTGACCTCGGTTTACTAAATTCTAATTTTTTTAAGGCTTAACCTTTAATGGTTCATTTCTTAAATTTCATATCCATTTCTAGCAGAGCTGTTGTAAGATACATAAATTCTAATGTAAATATTGTTCACATTTCCCATCTCATTTTCACTAACTTTCTCTAAGTATAGCTTATTTCAGATCCTTTTTTAGATATTGTCTGTTGCTAACTGTCAGATAATGAAATTCATTATGCTAGTTCAGAGCTTTTGCCTCTGATTCAACTTTGGATGACTCCTTTGAAAAAGTATGTGGCATGGGATCTTGTCAATGATGTGGTGGAATTTGGAAACCTCTGTGAGTCTGTGACAATTAAATGATGGATGCTGCTAAGTGTCACAATTGTTTATTTTTTTCAAATTCAGCTTAAGCAGCATATAGTTGATAAGAACCGCAGTTCAGAATAGCAGTCTGAGGGCTTCTTGGCACACCTAGTAATAAAACGGACCACTGCAAAGTGTAAACTACAAATCTATCAGGGCAAAGATTGAATGTCCTGCCGTTGCCAGACTCGGACATGCTAAGCTAAAATATACACATATGGCAACACAGCCTCAGAATGAGCTATGTAATCCTTTTAACTCTGTTCTGCGATTGTAAGGCATTACACAGCATACAGCATGTATGCAGATACTGAAAGGTACGGACCAGCTGGAGAGAAACTGGTGAAGGGAGTCAGAGTGGTCAGAGGTCAAAGGAACGTGATTTTGGGGGAAAGAGTAAAAGGCAGCAATGTTTGATTTGAAGAGAAGACTAAGGAAACTCAGGTTCTTTTCTGTGTTGCTGATGGATTGTAATAATAATGAACTTACACTGTAGCACTGGAAAATTAGTTTCCCTAATATAATTGAATTACATTGCCTTTGGGGCTGTGTGGTCTCTATTATTGCACATCTTTTATAATCAGTCTATAAACCAAAAATATGTCAGGATTGGCATAAGTAGTTCAGGCAGGGAGATCAACAGATGACTTCTTGAGTGCTAGACCGATCCTATGAATCTCTGAAAGCCACCCCTTTTTTTAAACAAAACTAAGAAATACTGACACACAAGAAATGTATGTCTGACTGATTTTTCTTCGTTGTGTTCATCACTATTTTACACTTTTTATTTAAAGGATTTGTCTATTTGACTACTTCTATCGCAGTTTTCCAGCAAGGACTGGGAAATGGCAGTTGAATCAAGAGCAGAGAAAGTTGGAACAAAATGTCTCTCTCACAGGATGTTTATTTAAAACTTTGAGGTTAGTGGTTCCTGGTTCCTCACAGTGAGCTGCTTTTGTGGTAACACATATGTAGAACCATTCCTGTAATGTTGAAATGGGGAAAAGTCACCGGAACATTCTACAGAATTAACTTGCTTGTGGGGAAAATAAAATAAGAGTCAGGAATATTAAAAAAGGTTTTCACTCTCCAGCACTGTGGAATTATTTTGTGCTTATTACAGCATCTGAGATGTTAGCACAGACTTGTCACAACACAGAGGCGATCAGATCCAGTCATAGATTGTTTGCTAACCTGTCCTCTTTCTCACTAAGCACTTACAATGGACGAGGTACTGCAACTGTAGTGAATTTTGGATTACTTCTGAATATAGGCAGCTTTCAATATACATTGTGACGGCATAAAATACACTAGTTCTTGACTATAAAATGAGTTTACTTGTGGATCTTTGTTCCTACCTTCTGTGAAGGGCTGGGTTTTGTCCCTTTTTCATGATGCTTATACCACTGTTAGTGGTTTGTTCAAATTAAGTCTCAGTTCATGTATGTTTTTCCTGTTATCCTTATTACACGCTTACTCGTGATTATATCAGCCAAAGTAGACATGGATCTTCTTACTTATAGAATCATGGAATGGTTTGGGTTGGAAGGGACCTCAAAGACCATCTAGTTCCAACCCCCCTGCCATGGGCAGGGACACCCTCCACTAGACCACGTTGCCCAAAGCCCCATCCAACCTGGCCTTGAACACTTCCAGGGATGGGGCAGCCACAGCTTATCTGGGCAACATGTTCCAGTGCCTCACCACCCTCACAGTGAAGAATTTCTTCTTAACATCTAATCTAAATCTACACCCCTCCATCTTAAAGCCATTACCCCTTGTCCTGTCACTCCATGCCCTTGTAAACAGCCCCTCTCCAGCTTTCCTGTAGGCCCCCTTTAGGTACTGGAAGGCTGCTAGAAGGCCTCCCTGGAGCCTTCTTTTCTCCAGGGTGAACAAGCCCAGTTCTCTCGGCCTGTCTTCATAGGAGACTTGCCTTGCTATGTAAATGTTAGCATATACCATTAGGAAAAAAAATGATATTTTAAATGTAATCTGATAACAGTGAGAAATATATATATATTTTTTTCTAATAATGTCTTTGTGGGGAGGGAGAATGGGAAAGCAGCTCCCTTAATTCAATTTTAAGCCTTAAAAAATTTTTCTAGTTTCTTTCATTACTCTCTTGTTGCTTTCCTTCCAGAGAACCTTGCTGCATATGTAGCTGTCTATGGCTTGGAAAAGACAATTAGGACTAGGTGTAAATTCTATTTATTTATTTATTTTTAATTTCCAGAGAGTCTGGTTTGCTGTAGTTAATCCAGTCTCAAGCCGTATTTCTGTGCTGCCTGAGCACTGTTCAGGAGAAATAAAAGAAAAATCCAGCATTTTAAAATGTGTTGCAGGGCAAGAAGGTAGAGATGAGACTGTGGCAAAAAAGCAGAACTTTCTTTTTGTAACTGCCACTCTGAATAATGAACTAATAAATTGCATGACACCTGCAGTAAGGAGGGTGCCTTCAGAGAGGTGGCCACTCTACTTGCTTTAACAGCTTACATACCAATAAATCCTTTCTGGGTTATAGATGCAGACATATTGATTAATACACGAGAATTCAGGAAAAAGGTCATTCCCTAGATCGGTAATTTTACCTGAGTGTAGGAATTGACAGACTTCATTGAGCTGAGGTTTTTCCTCCATATCCTGCTGCTGTCAAGAATAGCTAGCTCCAGAAGCTGTTTTGAAAAGTGCAAGAACTCCTTGTGCCAGGATAAGATAACTTGTAGTCCTGTTCATCATTGGTCCGTGTTTTTCAGATGGATTCACTTAAGCCTGGGACCATTTGCAAAAGCAAAGATGTTTTCCTACAGCTCTGACTAGTTGGTCTACTCTTGCTGTCTATATGAATATTCAGGTATTCCTTGAATCTTTCTAAATTCTTACTGTCCATAAATTCTTGTGTAAATTATTTACAAAATGTTAGATTGTGAAAATGTTTTAAACTGGTTTTGAATTAGTTTAATTTTTATTTTATTTGATATCCTATGTTACTGTGAGAGAAACTGCTAAACTACCTTCCCCATACTGCTCATTTTAATAACTGTTACTGTTTCCTTGTTGTAATTCATGCTAGAGTAGAGACCTACCAGTCTTTTTGGTTTCTCTTCATCGGATTTTGTGCAGGTGGACAATTCTTAGTATCCTTCCTTAAATCCCACTGAATTCTGCATTGCCTTGTTTGGAATAGGCTACATGTTAATTCAGATGAAATTATACTTCTAATTTATAGAAAAAATACTGTGACATTTTCAAAGGTGTTTTCCCCCAATCCTTATACATCTTGTTTTGCTGACTTGACTATAATTGCACATTTACTAAAGAGCTTAGCTTTTCATAGTGACATCAAGTCCCCTTTCTAAACTGATACTGATATTTCAGAATCTTTACAGTTTGTATGAATGTGAACAAACTTGGTTTTAAGCCACTTCCATTCTGAATAGCCAAGTTAGATCTTGACCCTTTTAAAAAAAAAAAAAAGTTCATAAATTCTGCCATTACTGTTCTGTAAATCTTGCAATGCTCTAATATTGCTGTGCAAAATTCTATCATTTTGTTGCTTATTCCTTTGGTTTAGAATTCAAAATTTAACTTCACAGTGAATGGTATGAGCTCTGCATTTCTGAAAATAATGCTCTTTTGCTTGGGAACACATTTCCCAATAACTTGGAACTACATTAGAAATTGAGCTTCTATTCCAGCCAGCTCTTACTGACACTGGTATAAGAAAAGTGTTTTGAGAATTGTGCGAGCCAGAATGTTTTGTAATCCAGAAACACAGAGAAAAAGCTACAAGAACAGCCAGAGTTTTTGGTCCTCCTTGTGTGATGTGGGGCACTCTAAAACTGAAAAAACCCCAAAATATTTAACAATTTATAAATCTTCTGAAAAGTTGAGTTTGAAGAACAGATCCGGATCTTGCCTGGGTTGTCATTTAATCTGCCTTAATCTGGTTCCCTGACTAGATAAGCATAATTCAGGCATGTAAAAAACATCATGTAGCTCCCTGTGAAATTATGTCCCTGAAAGAGACCGTAAGGGCCTTTATTTTTATTTTAAAACCACATGAACCAATGAGGACATTAGTGCATCATTAATGACGACAAGAAGGTGAGGACAATCATCTGTTATTTCATGTTTCTCTAAATCTTATGTGCTCATTTTGGAACATTTCGAGGGTTGTAATTTTCTCTTGTTCTTATAATAATTGTATTAACGCCCCAGAAACAATGCAATAGGTTGCAAAGAAGACCTTCCCAAACTTTATTGTCTCCTTTATGGAAGGAGTTAGAAATAGCACATCAAGATCCTAATCTGCTAGATTTTCTTTTAAATGGCTACCACTATAGTCACTTCAAAGGCATGATTCAACATCATTATTATAAGAAATTAAAGAATGACTAATACAATTTTTTTTTTTTTTCATTTTTCTTCTCCTTAATATCCTTTTTTACATTTGCCTTCTTTAATATTCACTGTGGGGGCCCAGTAGTACCCACTAGCAGAAGCAAGGCTGAACAGCTTATACTTGCTGAGGAAATATCAGCATATTTGCCCAACCGTGTGATGGGCAATTATGTGGGCTCAGAGTCATGGTTAAAAAAAATATGTATTTGTGGGGTTTTTTTGGAGAAGGGACTATTTGTGCCTTAGAGCAATATTAATTACTTCTTTTCTGGAAAGTGTCATAGAACATGAAACCTTCTATTCGTTTATTTAAAGAATGCGAAAGCTGAAGAGGTGATGCTGTGAAGTTAATTTAAAGACCATTCCATGGCTGCCCAGGACGTTTGTATGCGCTGTTATGGTTGCGCCCTCGCTGCGCTCCCTGCTGGGACTGGGGATGCCCTGCTGCTGCTGGCAGGGGTGGGAGGGGGCAGGGGCACACCCCTCAGCAGTGCTTTAGAGGAGAGCAGAAATCTGCCAGCATTTCAGAGGGCACAGGTGGATGATAAGAACAACTTCAGCCAAGTTATAAGATATAATGAAATTATCCTGAAACCTCACAATTCATGCTGTCTCTGCATAAGTGCTTTATACAGTCTTGAGCCCACTCAAGTTACACTGTACTTGTGGGGTCTGCGGCTACTAGAAGTGGCAGTAGTTGCCATTTGTTACAAAATGGTCTGTAAAAATACAAAGGAGTTTTACTGATTAGAGGATAATATGCAGAATTCGGTTAGCAGCCTTGCAGTTGCTGTGGCATTCCTTTTCCCCCTTGCCCTCTCGTCCCTCTTCCCTTCAGTTCATTCAGGATTGATTCAGGGCTGTTTAAGTAATAAGGTCTATTAAAAGAACAAGGGAATAATAATAATAAAAAAAAGTAGATGGAGGAGAAGAGAATGAGAAAATGAAAAAGTGTAAGGGATAGGAAAGATTAAAACAGAACCAGAAGAAAGGAGGTAGAGCCAGAAGAGTCAATTGTGTGATCCCTTTCTACTTCTAGAAGAAGGAAAAGAAGCAAAGCTGGTAAAAGACTTTTTTTCTTTCAGTTGTTTAACCTGCTTGTGTATGAGTCAGCTTTAAACAAAAAATGTCGAGGAAGCTGTGTATGTTGTATTTTATTTCCTTTTTTTTTTGGTAAAATAAAGCAACTAAAACTAAGAATATAATAAACTCATTTTAGAAGTTAGATTTACATAAAATACATAATCACTTTGAATTATTACTTAAGTTTTTTTCACCATTTCAAAACCAAAGTTAATTGTTAGTTATTTTTATTCTATACTTAAATCGTTTCTTTTATATGGGGTCCATGAACAACAGAAATTGTACTCAAATTTAGATAGGAATGGCGCTAAATGGCTCTGAGTAGTTTAATTGCTTGAAATTATTCTTGAATTTGTTTTGAATTTAGCAAAAATTTCCATCTAGTGGTGTTCCCCTTTTTGCCTAGTAGATTAGGGGTTTGAATCCTCCTCTCTATAAGAATTTTCCAAGCATCATGCTACAGACTATGCATGACTGAAGGGGTGGGTGCATTTATTTTATATTTGGTGCTGGTTTGCTTCGTATTAGATATTTAAATATTCATTCAGCTAATGAGATATGCTATAGCCGGACCACTTTATAGAGAAGTGAGAGATCTTGGTTTGAATTGACCATAGTAGTTGCTGCTCCAGACCACATCCTAAGCACCGTCTTGTAGCGCACTGATGGATGGGCAGCTCTCGGTACTGTCTGTTGACGCTGTTCTGCTTCATATTCAGGGGGCAGGGACTAGGAACAGGAGTGTACTGCATTGCTGCAGCCACTAGATTATAATGTCATTCCTTTCTATGGCTCAGTGAATATTTAAGTACCTTGTACAAAGGTGGAACATGTTCAGCAGAAGACATTGGAAACTGCCCTTCCCCCCATGCTTGATGATGTGGATTATATCCTTTTGGGGAAAGGAAGAAATACAAATTGGTTTTCATCACAACAAGATGGGTGCCTAAATCAAATGTTCTGTTGTCCATCACCAGCTCACGTCATTTTGTGGACAGTACCCGTGTCCTCCTTATTTCTGTTGTTTTCTTTTGCTATAGATACCTCAAGCAGTAAATAGTCAAGTTGTCCTCCACATTTTCTCTGCCCACTTCCCATTTAGGATGCTCAATAAAAAAATTAAGCATTTGCTGAGCTGTAATCTTGGCCAAGTACTTGCTACTGACGGTGTGGTTATTACAATTATTTGTTATTGTTATTATTGTTTGGGGAAAAATTATGAATGACCTAAAGCTCCAACTTATTGGTTTTCTACAAGTGCATAAATGTGCTCAGGAATGCTGTAATGAGGAAGCTAATTTGTAAGGAAGTGGGTTTTGAATTTAAGCGCAGTTGAAGCAAATAGAGGTCAGGTGAACTGGAGGTTGTGAATGAAATGAGATAAAAGGAGGGAGCTGGCAAGAAATGGTTATTTATTTATGCAAATTGCAGTTCTGCTATTTTGTACAGTACCTGGATCTGCTTATTATTTCCTGTGGCAGAGACTGAAGTTGGCTTTTTTTCCTTCTGCACTCAATCCCATCTTCTCCCTCTCTTCTCGGTATTTTGCTTATAAAGTTTTATATCCCCGTAGCTTGAAAGGCTTTCATATAATTCTGTTTACCTGTTGTGAAATAGGTTTCTGTGGGCTTATTTGAAAATCCAGTTCCTTCTGTAACTACAATAGCACAGCAATAATCTCCTTTAGGTGGAATTTAAGGTATTCAAATACTCTTGTAATTTTTTTAACCAGCCTTTATAGCCAGATTATAGCAGAATTTCTACTAATGCCTTTGTATTAGCTGTTGAACTTGTTTCAGTCAGCTGTACTTTGTTTATCCCTGTAATTGCTGCCTTTCTTTAAAAACCTCATTATTTTGTAGCTTTGTCCTTGTGATAGTCTTGCTCTTCTCTTGAATTTCTGAAATATTAATGACTGCTGTTTGTCTGAAGCAATTTGTGCAGGATGCCATGTTGTCACCGTTGTCACAAAGGCATTACTAAAGTTTAAATCCATTCATGCCATTGTTATTATATATGATCTAAACAATAGACTTAGGTTCTACTTCTACTATTTTGTAGGTGTGCCCGTGCAGTTCTCATTTAAACTCACCTCCACTGGCCAGCACTCAAGAAATTGGTAACTGAAGCCTTTCACTTCATTTTAGATGTTTTTTATTTTGGCCAGGTTGAAAGGTGGTGGCTGAATACTCTCCTCTGACCACAAGTCTTCTCATTATCTGCCAAAGTGTTTATCTAACAGATTTTTTGTTCATGAAGATGTTTCTAGAGAATTTCACCTGATGTAGAAACCTAAAAAAAAGAAGGCCATGTGAATGGCCATGATGGGTTCAAGAATGAAATTGAAGAGCCTTAAAAACCAGTATTCAACCTGTCAATAGAATTTGTATTTAGTGTTCCCGGATTTCCACTAAGTTTTGTCTTTGCAAAAGAAGTTCTGCCACCAGATCTAGTTTCTCATATCTCTTTTTACGGAACATGTCAATAAATGCATTGCTACAAGACGTACTTAATCTCAATTCAGTTTTGTTTTGCTACATTGGGCAATAGCTGCACCTGAGTTTCCTTTTGCTTTGTGACATATAGATGCTAGCATGCTGCGGTTTATGTGGTATATATAGGCTGCGTAACACCGAAAAGCTAATATTGCTGTGGAAAGCTAACATCTTAAATTTCTTGGCTTTTGTGATGTCTGTCACCCCAGCTATCATATTCCATTAACATTCTTTAATTTATCCCTTTGATGCTGTTGGTGATCTTCACTTGTCATGTTAAGTCTCTGAAAACTATTCAGGTTATGGCCCAAATCTTTCTATTTGTCCTGGAAAACATCCAACATGTTTTGGGGAATTGTAAAAATAGTAGTCTTTTAGACTGTACACCTAATGTGGGTTAAGTTTAGCATCAGTAGCAGATCCTTCATCTATTTCATTAAGGTTTGGTTGTTTTCATAGGTAACTGCTTCTCATTCCATATCACAGACTTCTGCTATTCTATGCTATTTTATTCTACACATACTTTTCACTACCTTCATCATGTTAGAGGCTGAATATCCAGCATCTCTTATTTTTCATTCTTTCCTCCACTATTTTTTCATAGGCTGAATAGCATGTGAGGTATAATGTATTCCTTGGGTAAGAGTTTTATTAAAATATACATATTTATTTACAGATATACACATGTATACATACAGAAATGGTATAGTTCATTTTTTCTTCCTTGTTCTTGGTAGTGCTGTCAACTTATTCTTGAAACAACTGAGGGATCACCCCCCCTCAAAGCTCCATGGCATTAGGAGAAGGAAGACAGAAAAAGTCTAAAAGGAGAATAAGATGGAGCTTCCTGCTGCCCACCAAAACTTTTGCTCTGTTCTAAATCTCTTCTTTACATATGACTGCATTTTTTGGTTTTGAAAAATTAAATTCAAGCTGTTTTATCCCCTAAAGTACATTCAACAATGAGGAGTATGCATGAATCAGAGCTTTGAGAATTTTAGCAAGGCTGTTTGAAGGTCACCTCTGCCTCCCTTTTTTATAGTGTTGCATCAGTTAGTCAGGATAGAGACAGTACTGACGTGACTGTTTGGACTGAGTCACTAGATCTGTTGTCCCTCACTACTTCAAAGTCTTTCCGATACTTAAGTGGTTGAGAACTTAAACCTTGCAGAGGATGCTGCAAAATGGTTCTCCTGCTACCAGTGCTGGTGAGGGACCTTTGTGGGGTCACACACTTGGCTTGTGCCTCTGTTCCTCTGCTTTTAGGATCACCCTTCTCTTCAGTGTGAATAGGAGGAAAAAATGGCTACTGTACAACAGGTGGTTGATTTTTTGCATTCTGTTTGCAATTCTTAAATTATAGAAACTCTTTTTTTCCAGGAAAATCCTGTACTGATAGAAATATTTATATCTGCCGCTGTTGGATATCTTTGAGAGGGTGTGATTCAGCTAGCGTGTAGTCAAGGAAGGGTTGCTGAGAGTCAGTCGGCAATGAATATGAATGTGAGGCTTTTGAAATCACAGCTGTCAACAAGAAGGGCACTAAAAAAGTTTCATTCCCTTTGTTCAGGTCTTTCTTGTCCCTGGGGCATGCCCGACCATCAGGGTGCTATTTATGGCTCTCACTCTTATTGGCCATGCTAGATAAAGCAGCCACAGCAGCAGCCGGCAAAGATTTAGATTTCAAAATGGGGAGAATGACAGGTGACTGGGGATAGTAGGGCAGAAATCAACCATGTGACAATAAGTACACAAAGTACTTGGAGCTGGTGCTGCATGACAGTAACCTCCTTTGGACAAGCAAATTGTTATCAAAGTTGTAGCAGCAGTAATCTTCATGCTTTCACATGCAGAAGGACTTTTTTTTTCCATGATTGAGCTGCTATATAATGCACATGAGAAGTAAAACGGCAACCAGCAAGGGTCTGTCCATATAATAGATTTCAATTATATCCCAACATCAGGCTATCTGTAAGTCCATGAAGACTATAATTAGGATTTATAAAAAAGATTCATTTTGTGGTTTTGCTTTCTTTGGGATATTTTGGACTGACATTTTGGCTCCATTTCCTCCGCTGGATTTTATGCAGGTCCACATATTCTGAGACAATGATACAGATAGCCACTGTGAGACACTGCAATGTGTACATTGGTGATATATGTTACCATGGTAAATCATTGGTTCTTACAATAGGTTGCAATTTTCTGCAGTGGGAATTAAGAATTAAACCATGCCATTGCTCTTCTGAGAATCAGACTGGGTTATCAGTGCCAATTGCTGAATCAAGCCAACTAGCCAAGTGTTAGCAAATTATCCTTGGAAGTTATTTATACTATCACTTTGTCAAGCCTGACAGAGAAGTCATTTATTTAGCTATGAGTATGATAGCAACTTCTATTTAATTTCTTTCCTGTGCTATGCAGACCTCTTACAACCTAAATTCTCTGGTGATGTTCTCTAAAATGTGCAAAAGTAGCACAGACTCTTGACTAGACTCCACTGGCCTAAGGACAAAAAGAACCTATTGCTTTTCCCTGTAGCATGTTTCCCTCCTTATTCATGCATGGCTTTTGCTATTCTGGCAACCTTTGGGACATGAAATGTATTGCCACCATCTTGGCATTTCTTATTTCAAATCCTGTAGGTGTAGGATGTTTTTTATTTATGTTTTTTTCCTGTAAATAATTTTGTGGGGTGATTAAATGTATATTTTTCTCTCCCAAATATGCACTCAGGTGAATGTGGCACGCCTGCAAAGCCCAGCAACAAATTGATAAAATTACTGTGGATTTTGGTATATAAAATTTCAATAATGGTATTGATTGATAGATGATATGTAATTTTGCAGATGTAACTGCCCCAGCATGTGTTTGCTCAAGTAAAATGTGAAGTAGCAGAGCAGGAAATGAGGACTTCCTCTGCAATATCATTAGCATTCAGACTAACACAGGCCACATTCCTAGATGGATATTACTTGATAGTGGTTTTAATGAACATCTAGTTAAGTATGAGCATCTGCCTAAAGTAATATTAAAAGGCTTTTGTTATCAGTTTGCGGGACTTTCGGTTAAGCCTGTTCCTTGCCAGCAAATTCATTGAGTACTGGTCTCTTTGGTGGCCATGTCAGAATTACCCCTTCCAAGCAAGTGTGGCTTATTTGTGTTGTGAAATTTGTTGATGGCTTTTCCTTGTGAAATGCTGACAACTTACATATCACACAACAATCTATGTTTGCATTAAAAGTGGTTCACAAACTTAGTTTTTCATCCTTCCTTCCTCGCTTATTGTTTTGAGAGGGCTTCAGCGGATCAGGGAGTGTCCTTGTTTTGGCTGGGATAAAGTTAATTTTCTTTCTAATAGCTGGCATAATGCTGTGTTTTGTATTTAGGATGAGAATAATGTTGATAACACACTGATGGTTTTAGTTGTTGCTAGGTAGTTGTAGTGTCTACACTAAATCAAGGGCTTTTCAGCTTCCCACGCCCTGCCAGGTGCACAAGGAGCTGGGAGAGCACAGCCAGGACAGCTGGCCCAGCCTGGCCAGAGGGATATTCCCTGCCATAGAACGTCATGCTCCAGATATAAAATGGGGAAGGCAGCTGGGAAGCAGATTCACTGCTCGGAAACAGACTGGGCATCAGGTTGTTTTTTATCACGTGTGGTGAGTAATTTCATTTGTGCATCACTTGTTTTATATTTTTAAAAATTATTATTATTATTATTATTATTACACACCCCCCCATTTGTTATCCTATTAAACTGTCTTTATCTCAACCCGTGAGGTTTTTTCCATTCTCCCTATCCCTCTGGGGGAGGAAAGGTGAGCGAGTGGCTCGGTGGTGCTTGGTTACCAGCTGGGGTTACGCCACGACAGGGGGAGAGGCCAGGTTCTCTTCCACTGCTGTCTCAGTAAGTTGTTGTTGCAGAATCTGAACAATAAAACTGCTTTATTTGTTGAATGTTTTCTAGAATAGTTTTAGTAAAATTGCTGCAACAATTGCTTTATGTGCTGTATATTAAAAAGCCTAAGAAAAATAACTAAGCTGTTTTGCACCAGGGGCATTGTCTTTTGCTTAGCTTTTTAAAGCATTTTAGAGCCTTCTCCCCCCTAAAGCTATCTGTCTGTAAACGGATGCTTGGATAGCTGAATTCATAATGATAAAAAAGGGTATTTGGTTCTGCTTGTTTAGCTGTTGTGAACTGAAAAATAAACACTCAGTATCAGTTGATTAAAAGGAGAAATCTTAGTAAAAGATAATCTTTCTTTTGTTTGCTGCCAAATATTTGCTAGTTTGCATTGGGATGCTTGCTTACATTTCTCAACTTTGTAAGCAAATGGGACATTCAGACTTTAAGAGCCAGCCCCTCAAAGATATTAAGCACCGGCTTGCCATTTGTTTTCACAGGAGACTGAGAATCTAAATAAATGTGAGGATCTAATACTCCATAACTGAATGGAGTACTAGAGAGGGATAAAATGAAGCAGGCTGGGTTGGAGAGAGAAATGCTAACAAGAAAGCTTGAGGGAAGCGGTACTGATTGATTCCCTCTAGATTAAACGAGACAATTGATAATGCAATCCTTTGCTCCAAGGTTAACTCACCTATTCCTTCTTTCTGGATCCTGCTCTGAGTAAAAGGAAAAAGTCGAAAGGCAGTTCTGGTTGCTGACATTTGCATGGCTCCAAAGAAATTCTGTTATCTGAAGATACCCTCTGCTGCATGTAGTAGAGGCCTTGTACCTGCAGTCACATGAAAACCTATGCACACGAGTAGTTTAGTTTTGTGGCAAATTTTAGATTTATTTTAGCGATTTTAGTTCTGTGGATACTCTGACATTTTACTAGGCATAGGTTTGGTTGGCAAGGGAAGGAGAAGGAAGTAAAGGATAGCATTTGGGGGTCTGCAAGAGGCTGTCAAATTCACCTTGGGATTCTCCTGGTTGCCTGGCTTGGAGCTGCAGATCGTACCTGACTTGGTGCCGTGCTTTCAGGGAGCTGGATATGAGCTGCCGTTACAGGGAGCTGTTACCAGAATGGCAATGCAGAATTTATGTGAAAAGCTAACCCACCCAGCTGATTACTGTGTTTTCTAACACAGACATGCTGTGTCCCCAGGTAATTCGTTGAGCTGGAAAAAGAGAAGGAAAAACAAGTATCTTCAAAAGCTATACACATAACTAGATTTCTATTTCCCATGGAAAAAAATTTCAGTATGCCTCTAGATGGGAATTCCAGCTGACGTTTGTGCTTCATTTAGAAGAAACCCTAGACAACCTGATAGACCCATCCCTTGCCACTTGTTATGATTGCCAGTGCTCCAGTGCAGCCAGAAGTGTATGTTGATGAGAACTCCTCATTACAGGAACCTACTCTGAAAACAGATTCTGCCTGAACTCTGGAATGGACACAAGCACGGTGTAACTTATTCTGAGTGTAGGTGCCCATTTAAAAAAAGGCATTGCTGAAAAGTGGCACTTCTGGTTCTATATTCGTTCCCAAGTCCTTCAGTGCCTAACTTCCAGAGTGCTTACTTGCCTCTCTTCCTTTCAGATGTAGAAACAGGTGGCTGTCTTAGTGTGAAATGTTAGTTTCTGTTTCTTTTATTCCTCAGCAATAACTAGCAGAGCCTCAGCAGCATGTCTCAGTGTCCCTTAATACACTCCCACAAAGAATGCAACGCCATCAGAGCAGCACCTTAATTAAGATTCTCTGGCTAAATGCTATTTCTATTGAATTCATATTAGCATGGACTGCAGGACTGACTTTTCCTAGGGAAGAACAACCCCATGCACCAGTATATGCAGGGGGCCACCCAGCTGGAAAACAGCTTGGCAGAAAAGGACCTGGAAGTCCTGGTGGGGACCTTCGGGGTCTTGGGGGTGCTGGTGGAAAGCAGATTGAACACAAGCCAGCAAAGTGCCCTTGCAGCAAAGGTGATGAATAGTATCCTTGGCTGCATTAAACAAAGTACTGCTGGCAGGTTGAGGGAGGTGATCCTTCCTGTCTACTCAGCACTGGTGAGGCCACATCTGGAGAACTGGGTCCAGTTCTGGGCTCCCCAGTACAAGAGACATGGACATACTGGACAGTTCAACAAAACGCCACAAGGATGATTAAGGGATAGGGGCACCTCACATGTGAGAAAAGGCTGAGGGAGCTGTAACTGTTCAGCCCAGAGGAGAGAAGACTCAAGGGGCTCTTATCAATGGATGTAGATACCTGAGGGGAGGGTGCAAAGAGGATGAAGCCAGGCTCTTTACAGTAGTGCTCAGTGACAGGACTAGAGGCAGTGGGCACAAACTGAAACATGGAAGATTCCCTCCGAACACCAGGAAATGCTTTTTTACTGTAAGGGTGACTGAACACTGGAATAGGTTGCCCAGGGATGTTGTGGAGTCTCCATCCTTAGAGATATTAAAAGACTGTCTAGACACGGACCTGGGCAACTGGCTCTAGCTGGCTCTACTTGAGCAGGGGGGTTGGACAAGGTGGCTTCCAAAGATCCCTTCCAACCTCAACCATTCTGTGATTCCGTGATTCATGTCTTTAGAAGAGCTGACCTTTGTGTGCCATCTTACTTCTTACATTCGGACTGCAAGTATAGTGCCAGAAGCCTTCCAGTTTCAGTTAATATCAAATGCGCATAATAGTTATTTTTGGTCATCAACTCAGCTACTGCCTAGAGGTTGCAGCTGCTAAAATTGTACAGAAGTGTTAATTTTGCTTCAAGGTTTTGTCAGGAACAGCTGGTATTTTTATAGGGTTTTGTATGGATTTATTACCAAGAAACATTTTGCCACTGAAATTTTTATTTTTTTAAAATGGCAAGCTAATTTGCCAAACTTCATAGAATATGCACTAGGATAACATTTACTTTCCTTTTTTAATTTTTTTTTATTTTATTGGTAGGTTAGTATGTAAATAAATAAATATCTCTATCAGCCAATGGCAAAACAAAAGTCTAGGATGTATGAATGTTTAGTTTGGAACTGGAAGCTGAATAATATTATATCTCTGGCCAGGAATGTGCCCTAAAATCCACCAGAGTTTGCGGGGGGAGGAGGGGGGAGGATTCTGATAAATGAAATAAAGCAATGAAGTTTATTTGGTTGTTTGTGTGAAAAAATTGTTCTTTTTTAATCCAATCTTCTTATATGCTCTGCTGCGAAAATTCTCAAAACATTTTTCTCCTGGACATAAATACATGACTCAGTGTTTTGAAGAAGTACTACTTTTCATTTCATGGAAAATTCAGCATGTGCCAACTTGTTGTTCTTCTTTCCTACTGATTTTGCCAGCAATGAAAATTGTTTTGTAGAAACCTACCAGCAACTGGGATAATTTTGACATATTCTCTTTCCTTTCTAACATAAGCTCAATGTGTTGCTCTCACTGGGACCACCAACTGATGATCTGTTCAGTTTTGCTTGTTAATTTTTATTGCAGTATTTTTTCACTCTTCCATAGATTAAGATGCCATATAAATGTATATCAAACTGTTAGAAGAGTTGACTCAAGGCTTGTCAGCTGTGTAGGCAAAATAAAGTGATGGGAAGCGTGAAATTGATAGATTTGAAATTTTTGCTAGGGAGGTAAGGGCTGGCTGAGGAAAAAACCCCTCTCTTATTCCTTCTCCCTTTATTGCTACCTTACAGTGCTGGGTTGCAAGGGACGGGTTCATACAGGGGCAGGTACCTCCTGTGACTCCCTCCTACAATTCTGCTAGTTCAACGCTTAGACAAGACAACACCTAGGCAAAGATTACAGCCAAGTCTGTTGTTTTCAGTACAAGGCAACCACGTATTCGGCTTCTGCCCAAAGCTGTTGGTGCTTGTCAGCAGTTGTTTCTCTAGGTGGCTGGTGATGGTGATGGTGATGTAGGAGGAAAGAGGCAGGACATCTAAGGATTATTCCCCATCCCGAACCATAAAAAATTTCACAAAGCTGCAAACAAACGGACTGCTTACAACTAATGCTGATTCACCTGGAAAGGGAAAGGGTGGGATCAGTATTGCCAGCTGGAAGTGCTCAAGAGCTGTCAAAAACCTGACTTTTTTAAAACAATCAATTTTGCTTTATATTAAAAAAAAAAATCTTTTAAAAGTAGGAGCCTATAAAATTTACTTTATGAGCCTTTCTGTGACTGTGGGACCTAAAAAGAAAAGTAGATCCTTGAGCTAGGGTTTTAAGTAAGACACATAAAATATTGAGACACTTTTATAGAGCTGAAGTTAGACAGGGATATCACCACCTTCTTTTCATGGTTAGAAAAGCAGCCTGGGATCTGCTGCCATTTAAACTACAGTTTTACTACCAGAGGGCATTGGGAAATATTGTTCTGGGAGTGTATTCTGGAGTGTGATATTTCCCGTTGTGACAGGGAGTGACCTGGCATCTCCTGTCAGTCATGGCTTAAGTGAAAATGTTGTAATGTGATTTTTCTGTGTACAAGCATGCTTGTTGACTCTTGTTTGTGTTTAAATCTGTAATTTGCATGAGACTTTTCATTCATCCATCCATTGTCAGTTTAGCCTACCGAAATAGCCAGGCAGCTCTTCTCATTGAAGTTTTAAAATCAGAGGGGCTTTAGCAAGCATTGCTTAACTGAAGCAATAAGATAAATGTGAAACCCTTCCCTGTGGTTGAACTGTGAAGCTTTCATAGGTGCAGCAATATTGCTTTTGCTTTTAAAGGAGAGTGACACAAGGCTTGTGCCTGTCATCCCTCTAATGGACACAAAACTTGAGATAAGGAGATAAAATAACCCCCTTAACCTTAAAACCATGCAGCTTTACCTTGCACCCTCCTTCCCCCTGGTTTATGTGTATTTTCTGCCTCCTGGCTGCAGAAGCACTAATGATGCATGAAGAGTCTGAGTCCCCTTTGCCTGGTCCTCACGAAGCCATGCTAATATACACAGCACACTCTGCTTCTCTCGGTTAAAGAGGGACAAGTTCTCCAGCCTTCACAAGGTCACATCTCCAGAAAGGCAAGACGAATGAAGGACTGGAAATGCTGGAACAGATATTCACGAGATCTAGACTGTGGCAGCACTGGGATTAGCATGCAAACTCTGTTTTGGAAGAGGAGGCTGTCAGGAGGAGCAAGAGAAATACTAGTAAAGGGAAAGGGATGCTTGTGTCTGAGATGGGGGAGGGAAAAGCCGAAGGTTTGTTGCAGTCTCAGTCCTTTCTTTGCAGTGGAATAACATTTCTTGTTTTAGTATGTTACCTTCAATGGTGTTGAATACTAATTGCTCTGCAGGCCTGGAAGAAGTCGTTCTTCAGTGATCCCATGTCCCCTCCTGGTGTCCTCACACCAGATTGCTGTAGGCTGTATCTCTGCTTCCCAGAGGGTTTGACAGCTCTATGGGGCTTAAAGGAAAGTCAGAGTCACATGACAAAGAAGCGATATTGTGAGATAATTACTGGTGTGTGACTTGAGGTTTATGGCATGAAAATCAAGATGAAATATAGGTAGTATCTGAGCTGTGCAAAGGATGCTGAGGAACTTGAGTTTGCCACAGGGAGTGAGAAGTTGGCATAGTTCACATAAAAGATAGGGACTGACAGCACACCGGGAAGACCTGAAGGATGAAGATTGAGAATCGGCCATGGAAAAATGATTAACAACTGTAGAGGCAGATGACTTCATAAGTGTATTTTCTTAATGGGAAAATGGAAAAGTTAATGGAAAAACCGAGGCAGAGAAGTGGGTAGCTTGGCTAAGGTGCCACCACAAGCTAGCTTCAGAAGCAAAATAATTTCCACATTGGGAAGATCCAGGAGATAAAACACAGGTCTCATCTCAATCTGGAGATGTTTGGGTTTAGGTAAATGGTTCAAAATTATACTTGGAACATGAGAGTTTAATCCAGTGCTTGGGATGTCTCCTCTCATGAAAATTTGTCAGCAGTCAGAACATGCCAATTGGAATAGCTGGCCTCTTTCTGTTGTCTTGTTTGGCTGGAAAGCAGAAAAAGGATTGGGGCAGTGGAATGGATTTTATTTAACACATATAGGCAAAATTCCACTTGCTCATTCATCCAAAACAAGTAGCTGCTTTGAGAAGTCAAAAATTTAAATATTTTCCTCAATTATAACAGGAAGCACAGGCAAAGGGCTTTTATACAGAATATTCATGACAATTTTATGCCAACTTAATTCTTCCGCTTGAATGCAGTTATTTTGCTGTCCTAGAAAGAATTGGGGATTTTGTCCATCCTCTTGGATAAGAGGCCAAGAGAGTGAAGTTCCTAGAACTGAAAGGGTAGAAATTTTTCAAATTTTATTTTAATTCTGAGTGAGCTGATTTCAGTACCTGTGTCTCAGGTAAGCCAAAAAACCCCCAACTCTGCAACCCAACAACAGACAGTCCACTGACTGCTCTGTGAGGTGAAATCCACTCTGTTTTCTGTAGCCTTTGGCTAACAACCCTTAGTTATCTTTTCACTTTTTCTTTCCGAGTCGAAGGCTTACGAACATCAGTTGCTGCAAAGCTCATGGAAGAGTTTTTTTTCTGCAAACTGGCTTTAAAGGCTGCCTTTCTGTGCAGTAGAAGACGTGACACTTGTGCTGACGAGAGGTATCACTAGGGGACCGATGGTATAATGGTGCTAGTGTGTGTGATGTATGGTGATTCTGCTTATGGCTTTTTCTATATGTGATTACATATTGTGTTTCTTTTTCCTACATTAACATTAGTTCTCTTACTGCCCTGGTTTTGGAGAAAAGCTTGCAACCCTATAGCCAGAGACCAGATTAAGAATCTAAATTTTGGGGGTGAGGATGAGGGATTATAGGTCCCTAGGGTGAAAGTGCATCTCTTACTGTTTCATTTCTTCTAGACTTAGACAGAAGGCCAGGAGAACGATAATTTCTTAAAAAAGGCAGTGTAGTAAAGAGTGTTTTTTCTTCATTTTTCTAGTGATACCAAGGTTAAGTTGTAAGTGATTTTGTAGTTAATATGAGCTGAAAGAATGTTTAAAATAAAATTTGTTTTCGCAATTTGTGTTGCATTTTTTGGTTGATCTGGTTGGAATATATTGTACATACATTATTATTATTATTATAATAATAATAGTAGTAGTAGTAGTAGTAGTGGTGGTGGTAGTGGTGGTGGTGGTGGTAGTAGTAGTAGTAGTAGTAGAAGTATTACAGATTGTTTTCAGCCAAACCTTGAACTGACTGGCCATGTGATGTCCAGTGACTAATCAAAAGAAGGAGGCGGAAATGTCCATCAGGGAATGAAATGGCAGGCAAAACATAACTTGGCTTGGAAGGAGATTTAGACCTGCAAATTAAGGCAGTGAAACAAATTCTGTAATTATTATTTGCAAATATGTAAAAAAGAGAATAAGTATTTATTCAAGCTGTTTTCACCAATAAGATAGTGCTTTCTTCTGCAAACATGATTCTGAACCATTAAGTCTGGGCCAGATTTCATAGTTCAGTGATAGACATAAATAAAGGAAAGTATGCAAGGAGAGCCAATGAAAACTGAATTAGTTAATCATGAGTTTCATACAAACTTGGTGATAACACAGTTTTTTCCCCTTTTAATTCTGCAGTTATAATAAGCTGCTTTTACATTGAAAATGCCAATGGAAGAAAAATATATTAACAGTAAAATTTATCTGTTTACTAGAGATAATTGGCTCAAAAAAATTCTATGCAAAAACTTGATTTATTATCAAGAGCCAATGTTCTACCTTTTACATAAATACTTGACAAGAATTTATGTGTGAATCTCTGCCGAGAAATATAACACAACTGAGCTTCTTCAGAGTTCTGTGATGCACAGTGGGAACTCCTTCTTGCTGTCATCTCTTAGACGTTATGTGAAGGACTGGTCAAGTCCTCAACATAATGCAAGTGGACAGATTTAAAGAATATAACATGATTTTATTTTAGTACCTTTCATTTCTCCATTGCATAAAAGCACTTTTGAAAGCAAGGAGCTAAACTCTGGTCATTGAGTCCCTATGTGTCTTGAAATGAAACATCATTTTGCACTCAGCAATAGACTGAAGGGAAACTTGAGTACAAGAATAGAATTAGGGACAGAGAATCAGTAGGAATTTAAACAGCTCTGTTCACTCTGACTTATCCATAGGCATTCTTGCAAAAATGCCCCAGTTTCCAGATGTGATACAGACTTTATGGAGGTTCTGAAATGTTTCAGTGCATTTTCCCTTTCTCAATTTTACAGCCCTTGAATTTTTGGGAGCTGGCCAACACTGGAATTGCCAAGATGTCTTGAGAGATGTTGCTGTTGAGAAGTTTCCAGCTGGAATCAGAAGTGTTGGGAATCTTGATAGACAGGCACTTCCTGTGTTGAATCTACTCCCATTTGCAGACTAAAGAGGTCTGAATCTCATTTATTCCAATGTAAGTCAGACATAGTGCTACTGAATTCAGTAGGTGCGACACAAGGTCAAATCAGTGTAAGTGAGATCTAAATCCAGCCTTCAAAGGGCTGGATAAATTTTTGTAAAGATTATTTGAAATTCAGTGTGCTTATGTAAACTGAAAATAAATGCAAAACTTTTTGAAGTATTCCTCTTAGCTAGAGAGCTCTGTTTCACGAGAGAGAAGAAAGCTTGGAGAAATAAAAATGTTATCCACAATAATTTTAAAAATAACTTAGGGAGATTATATTCTTTCTTTGATTTTTATGTTGTCATTTCCGCCTGGAGAAGGACAAATTTGCTGAGACAAATTAATCTAATTTGTTCTTGGTTCTTGGTTGTGCGAATAGTTTTTACAGCAATTTTCCAGATGTGAAAATGGACTCTGACCACTGTTCGGAAACACTCTGTGTGTTTTCTCATTAGCAAAGCACCATAAAAATCACAGCAACTGCAGTGTATCTTTAAACTCATAGGTGTTGTTACCCCTTGTACTGCCACTGGACATTGAGTAGTCTAGACATTAATGATGATGTATATTTTACCTAATCCTAGCTGCCAGTCAAAGCTGGTTGGGTAAACTCTAATGGTCAGTGAAAAGAGTGGCACTTTCACGTGGTGATTCATCCAAGCCTATGTTCAGATGGGGCAGATCAGCTTTGGATGTGTCTGTCTCTCTACCTGTCTCCTCTCTACCAGAGGGAGCCCTCACACTTTATTTATAAGCAACAAAGCTCCTTCCCAGGAAACCAACCATCCAATAAGAAAAAAAACTTCTTTCAGGGGAAGCTTTGATCATAAAAAGAACGGAGAGAAATAGACACAATGGAGACTCCTAGGGTCTTAATAATGCTACTGAATTTCCATTGGTGGGTCCTCACACCCATCCGAGCAGGTTAGTAGCACAATGTAGTAGACTTATATCTAGTAAAGATCAAACATGTGATCTGTCATTTCCTCATAGATAATTCTAGGAAAGTGACAAACATAATCTCAAAGGCAATGTTTCACTGTTGGAGAATAAAGGTGGTAAGGCAGGCATGAATGGGACTGTAAAGGGCAAGAATAATGTTTTCTGTACCAAAATTCCGATTAGATTACACTTATGTTCTTTTATGGTTTACTGGTTCTACTGATGCAGCAAAATTACAACAAATGATGCTGGTTGTACTACCATTAGTGTAGTTTCTTTGCGGATGACTTTTCTAAATACCTAGAAAATTATATATTTAGTATAAAACTAAAATCTAACACTGCATATAGCAAAAAGTAAAAATTATTCAACTTTCTGGAAATTATGTCTCTCACCCATGAAAATTCTCAGATTACTAGTTGTTTTTAACTAATTGATAAATCGTTTAGACTGCCCTTGCACAATGTTTATCTTCCAGCCTTTTTCTTCTGCCTTCATATTCAGAAAGCAGAACACACTAAGAACATAGCTACTAATAGTGTATGTGACTTGGAAATCTGTCTTCTAAATAGTCGAAATCCAAGGGTGTTTCTTTCAATGTCTCAGTATTTCTAATTTTGGACTATTTTCAGGTTATATCAAACACTGGGCCTGCTTTTTATTTGACCTATTAGAAGGATTTTCTGTTCTAAGAGGTGGATTTTGTCAGAATCAATATATGCATCTTGCAGTTGAGAGGAGTGAATGACTTCTCCCACCAGATAGCTAAATGTAAAAGGACTATCTAAACTTCCAAAATCTTGGATTTCTCACTGTTAGAAGCTTTCCTGGCTCTCCTTAATGTTTTAACTGGTGATTTTTTGGTTATATTTTAATAAGTGTGTAAGCTATTGCTGCCTATTTTTAACTTGTAATTTTCCATCTCACTATGTACAGTACAACTATATGCTTTGGTAATTTTATTTAAAATTTGGTATTTTATTTAACATACATGGCAGTATGTGTTACATTGGGTTTTATTGAAGTTGCATGGACAAAGTTCAATCAAAACTTTGCCAAAACAAAGCAGTTAAATCACTACAAAATATTGTTTTGGTCTTTTTCTCTAAACAAAATATATCAATCTGATTTGATAAAAGGTGGAGTAAACAGAAATAAAAACTCTTTAAATTTTCATTTATATAGGACTGGATTTTCACATTCTTCCTCCACATCACAATACTTCACAATTGCTTAGTCTTTCCTCTGTGACTTCCTGTCATCACATCTACTCAAATGCTTTGTGAGGGTAGGAGTCTTCATGTTTTCTTTTAAAGTTTCTTTTGAGAGTGAATAATGCATAAATCAGAAAAGTATGTAGAAAAAGGGACAGCTACTGTGTGAAAGTTTGACAGTACAGCAACTGGTCTTGCTTTTGTGTTGCATATTATGCAAGGAAGAGTCAGTATCTTGACATACTTTTCAAAATATAGGAGGGAGTATTTGTAATGTCGTGGGGTTTTGGCAGTACAATTTCTCCCTGCTGGAAGACACACAAGACCTAGCAAGTAATGCACAAGGCTGGGCTCACAGTTGGCCAGAGCCCTGTTACTACTCCTTACTCTGTAAATTTCTCCTGAGAAAAGATATCTGATATTTTTAGGATGGGTACACAAAGGAATCTGAAACTTAACAGAGTAATGGTTCATTTGGGAAACTTTAAGCTGTGTTGCTTTTCAGTTTGATTTCTAATCTATATTGCACCTAGGTATTAGACAGATCTTTCCTGGAGTATTCTTCCTTCCTGGGGGTAATCTTCTATACACCAATGTGGCTACTTGAACTAGTAAGGAGATATTCAGTGTTGGTTGCAGTAACACCAGTCTGGTTATAAAGAACAAGACATTGAAGGCGCTATTTCTGGAAGTGTTCTGTCACCAGCAGAATGGACTCCAGTGGGTATCTTGGTTACACAAGGACATTTTAGAATAATATTTGCTGATACTGGTGAAGAATGACTCTTTTTGTGTTGATAGTATACAATCTTTGGCACCAAAGGGGTCTGAACACTACGGTCTATATCTTAAGCTATTTTATCTAAATAGATACCCCACTTGTCCACCTCTGCCAACAAACTTTTATGGTCCGTGGAAGATTATGAGAGAGTAACACTAATGAAAACATAAGAGATCCATTAGGAAATTTAAAAAAAACAATTGTAAAAGCTATTCTTATGTTATATTGTTATTTACTTTCTACATGCTTATTGCCAAACTGAACATAACATGTTATTGATGTATAAATAAGAAACATTACTTTCATCCAATCAAAAAGCAAAGAAAAAAAAAGAAAAGCAAGGTTTCCTTCAATTCATACATTACTCCTTCTATAAGACTTTTGTTCTGATGATCAGCAACCTTTCACAACCAACATTATCCTCCTTCTCAGTTGCCAGAATTGAGAATCTGATGCAGATGTAGATGTCAGATCAAGTGGATGGACCTGTTGTGGGTAGTTGTAGATTGTCTGGGCTCTACTTAGAAATCAGGTTAGGACACTGACTTGTTCAAGTGATGTTGCGCTGTTATAAATATTCCATTGTTACCAACTGCATCTCCCTTTGATGGTTTGAATTTTTCTATCTTTTAGTCTAACATACTGATCTAGTCTTATCTATGTGAGCACTGGGGCTGAGCTACCATAAATTGATACATTTCTTCTTATCATTCCTCTTTGTCATGGTCTTTTAGCTATTTTTAATTCATATGACATTATTACTATCCAAGTCCATATGAATCAACTTTTCAAGATATTGAAATAGATCAAATGCTCACTAGCTTCAAAACATATTGTTTCTTCTGTAATTTCTCCAGTAACTGCTTTTGCACACCCTAAGGCTCATCTACACAAACTATTCTCTCAGCCTATGCTCCTTATTTTTTTAACCTATCTAAATTTAATGATTCTTTTCAATGAAGTGTCACTACATGATTTCAGGATGGATAAAATTTCCACTTAAGCCCTTTTGGAGGTAAGACTTGTAAATGAGTGCCTGAATACAGTAGCTGAACAGCTGTATGAATGTGTAGCGCTCGTTGGCTGCTCACTGAACCCCTTTCAGTTTGTCAGTGCTCCACATCACTTTAACAAGTTCAGATATACCATATTGCCATTTAGGAATTCCTAAGTCAGTGATAATATTTCTAAATACAGTTTCGGTGTTCTGCATGTGATCCTGTGTTCTACTTCTTCCAAGGTCTTTCTGAATACCTCATCTGAATACTGGATTTGGTGTTAGGAGAGTGTAAAAAAAGAAGAAAATATTCAGGTTTTACAAGTTTTTCATGCTTTTAACTTTATGTCACTATTATTTTTTTCTACTCTCTGCAAGTGGATCATGAGGGTGATGTAAATTCTCCATATTGAATTGCAATATTTGCATTTACAGGCTACTTCTCTGACAGATGCTTAGAAGTACTTAATGCAGATAAAGATGTCCTTTGTCCAGGATCTTTTTGTTTTGTACTTTGCAGGATTGTTCTATTTCTTAAGTGCAATGAAGCAGCAATGATCTTCCAGCATTCCTGTTTCTGTCTGGTAAATACAAGGACTGATAGAAACATTCTATGGTAAACCTCTGATGTGTCAAAAGGCCATGTCTTATAATGCCTTTCATAGGGAATTATATTCACAAGCTGCATCTTAAACCTAGCTGCTGTAATTCCTTCTGCATGTCACAGGTGCACCTTTCTAAATGAGTAAAATTAATTCGTTCCAATAACTACTGCTGTACCACTGCTTCTGTTTCTGTCACCATTAATGGTGGTTCCAGGTGGCAGTGGCAAAAATTGCTATAATAGCTTCAGTGTATAAGACAAAATTTAACATATGAGAACACTTTCAGGAAGAATGTGTATATTCTTCACCATTGTGCAGCAATGATCCTATTGCTCTAGCTTTGCAGAAATATCTAAAGAAGAGTTTAAGCTTAAAAAGTTTGCTTACTCTAAATTAATTATATTGTAGCTATGTTGATACGCAAACTTTGACCCCCTCACCTGAATGAGGAGTAATCCGGTTTGTTGAGTAAAAAGCAAAATAAAGTCATAACAATTTAGATTGTTTACTCAAGTTGCAGTAATAATGAAGTAGAATATTGATATGAAATAATAATGCAAGCATAGTAATATGATAGTAGGCATTGATGTAAGGATGACAAAATAGATATGTGTAGCTAAGAAAAAAATCTTAATGTTAATTGATACAGCTAAGAGATTACTATGAAATTATATGACAAGTAGATAAACGACAGATGGGAAGGATAAAAAATTGTCTTTAAAATTGTTTCCCAGATAATGTCTGTTGTTGCAAGTGGGACTAACTTAAACAGACCAGGCTTTTAGTACAGGAGAAAAGTGTTTTATTTAAGGAAACAAGGAGAAGTTGCCACATACAGCCTGAGCTATAGTGGCGTTCAGATCTCATCGTGCATGTAGCCCAATTTCCACTGAGCTGCGTGGTGAAGCAGAGTTTTTCCATACACATCGCGTTACTCTGGAAGCCGTTATATGAGTAAATACTGACTTGACACTCAAGTTGGGATGTGCTCCTCTTTTGTTTGCTCCTTTGCTTCCATAAATGGCTGTCTGCTTTTCATTGGCTGTCTACAAATAATCTGATTTTTTGGGGGGTTCAGGTTTTTAGTAACTGTAAGTAGGAAAAGACATTTGAATTGTTGCACATGAAAAAACACCTGCTACGAGCAATTTTACTCTATATAAATGGCATCAAGCTGCTTGTCTTCAGCCTGGAGGTTGAAGTGTCAGAGGTACATTGTAATGCAACACTAAGGATGCATGCTAGCCTGCTTCTGCCAGGCTGACTAATGGCAAACAAGAAAACAATGGCTTCTACCAATAAAGTCAACTTTTGATTCCTGTAAGCCCACAGTTTTTTATAATTTGGTAATAGTAGTACAAGTTAATTGAATTTAACTTAATCAAAACTGCAGGATGATAAGCATATGATGGATGAGAAGCCTCCAAAAAGGCTGTTCCAGGTTTCACTGACAGGCGGCTAGAAACTAGAATTTTTCTGATCTCTTAATAAGAGTTTACATCCTATTATGTGTTTTTTATAGTCTAAATTAAAGCACTCTTTTTTCATCTGTTGCTTACCCCAGGCTTATAGATGACAAATTCCTTCTGGTCTTCATTTTACTTGACTGAAAACAAGCCAATTTCAACTAACCTCACCTCATATGATGGGCTAGTCATTGCTCAGAACATATCAGTACTTATTCTCTACAGCTGTTCTAGTCCAAGTTCCTTGTATCTAAATATGTGTGGTGAAAGCTGTATCTTAAACTAGATATCACATCGTGATGCACACATGACATTTATATTTACCTAGTTCAACTAGACACAGCTTGGCTGAAACACCTTTTAATCATATTTTTCATAGCTGGTTGCTGCTGGTTGGTTGCTGGTTATTGGTCTTGCTGTGATTAGCCAAGGTACCTATGTTTCTTTCCTTCTTTTTCAGTTCTAGCTGATGCAATTACAACTTCTCATAGAAATTCCTGTTGTTTCTTCAGTTCAGGACCTTGTATTTTATTTTACCATCACATTTCTGTTTCTTCATGTTTCAAGGTCATCTGGTTCTTCCTAGGTGTGATTCCAGTTCTCTCTTGAACAGATTATCCTCATGGCTTTGTGATGTTAGCCAGTTTCTTAATTTGGTCACAGTTTTTATGTTAAAAAAATAATGAAAACAATGAAGTAAAACAAATTTAAAATATTGAGCAAAATTAGTCAATGAGCAAATTTCTTGAAGGCTGCTTTTTCAAGGCAATGTCACGTAATGTCCCCTCCATACCTTTCCATTCCTTTACCTGTGTTCCCACTGGCTATTCTGTCTGTGGTCCTACCTTCTGCATCACTACCATTCATGAAAATGGGCAAAGCAATCTACGCTGTAGCACAGTGGCTGAACTTCTTTCTGGTTGATCTTTTTGAGAAATACAATACTTCTGACAGGATATTAAGACTTACATTTCAGATTTGTAACTTCAGCAGCCATTTCAATAAAATGGAATATTTTCTGAGAGAATATAACTCTAGTAATTTCTTAACTTGATGGAATACATTTACAACAGCAACCAGATCTTTCATTTTTATTTAACGCAGAAAAATTAAATTAGTTAGTAACACTTAATGTCTTTCCACTTTCATCCCATGACTAAATTCTGTCCTGAACTTGTCTTAGCTAATTCTGAAGTTTTCATGCTGAACAATTTTGTTCCTTTCTGCTTAATGTTTTGTTAAATGACATATCTCAGCAGGCAGTTCCTGACTTGAAGTGGTTTTATTCTACGGTCTTCTGAGTAATACAGAGCCTGTCAGTTAGAATGAAATCAGTGTAATTCTCTGTGTTGCCATGCAAATTCTGTATCCAGTTAGCTGAGTTTTCTCTTTTCTGGTCATTAAAGACCAAACTAAATGTATTAAATGCATAATTTGTTACAGGCCCTTCAACAGGCCGGTTCAGCCAGCAGGTATGTATTTAGAAGGCTATTCTGCTCTTTCCTGAACATAGATTATAGTTTATCTTGAAGATGAAAGACTGATGTAACATATCAGCTAGATGTTACACTTGTATTTTATCATGTTGTGGAGATGATTTTAGTTTTCAGAGTTTATTTCACGATAATGACAAGCCATTTACATGTATTTTGAGCTATTTCTATGCCTTGTAAGTTAGCCCTATATTGAATCTGTTCTTTAAAAGTAATGGTATATTTCTTAATATCAAAAATAGCAATTTTTGGTAGTATTAACACTAGTCATTATCTTAGTAGTTTCTCTATACCTCGGCATTTTCTCTTATTTTTTCAATTTCTTTTGAGGAAACATCACACTTACAATTTTCTTGTTTGAAGGCATATGGTATTTCGTATGTGGGTAGCCGCATAAGGTAGAAAGATCAGAAGAAGCCTCTGTTACCTATGCTACACTTCTGTAGTACAGCCAGTTAAAACTCAGGCTCCTAAAGGAAGTTAGCGTTTTCTATACCTGTGTTGTACTATCTCTTCTCTCTTTTGGTGCTGAATGGTGGGTGAGAGAGATGGCAGAGCCCTTCTCTGCCTCCAGCCTGAGCAGGCAATGGAACTGGCTGGCTCCAGAAGTTTAAAAACAGCTTAGTGCATCCTGGGTGCAATATGATCGGAGACAAATAAAATACTCTGTATTATTAGATCTTGATGTTACTGGGCTGAATTTTTTTTTTGAATGATAGCTCAAAACAAATTAATAGATACAAGCACCCTCATTTTTTCATTATTTTAGATGTAGATCATTACTGGTAGTTTCAATTATTTCATTTTTTTGAGTTCATGAAAAGCATATTACTTAATAACATTCATATTTAATTAACTTTGCTTTGAAAACCATTATAACTGACTCATTTTCCTGTAAATATGTCTGAGTCTTGGATGTTGACAATGAGTAACAAAATCACACCAAGCCTTACGATGTGACCAAAATATACAGAAGATATGAGTAGGAGTCTGCTTCCTGCTTCCTGTTAATAGAAATCAGAGGCTGCTTCCATAATTTAGAAGTGAAATATTAGTTTATTTTAAAACACCATGAATCGTACATGGCAGAAACTGCGAAGTGAAACTTTGATACATCTGGTACGTTTGAATGATAAACAATAAAAATCTATTCTTTAGGGATAGTCAATCCTGTCATTCCTGAATCATAAAACCTCATGGTTTATTTCAAATGTGCAGGACAGGGAATCGTTATTTCATTTGAAAATATTATTAATACTCAGAAAAATGAATAATTCAGAGCTGTTAATTTATACAGGTTATTTTCTTCTTTCCTTCTGCCTTTTCCTAGGGGATAATTGTCTGTAGATAAAAAAAGGCAAAATATTTTTACATTTGCATATGTTCTGCTAGGTGTTTATTAGAAGACTGAAGGTCAAGGAAGTTGGTTTTGCAGACAGAGGGTAAGGTTAGCAGGGCTTGCATTGGTTCTTAGGTGTTCTGAGAATGTTTTCAACAGTTTTGGACCAGCTCCAAGCAATTTTTTGTCGAACAAAGAGCCTTTATTCACCTGGTAACAGGCAGCATTTTGCTTGTTAACTATGATGGGTTTTTAAGGAAAACCAGTTTGTTTGTTTTGTTGGTTTTTTTACAGGACACCCACCCAAAAAGGTGACCCAAGATCTTGATTATGATGGGAAAATCTGTGGGGAGACTACAAGGCAAAGCTGAGTGAGGCTTATGGTCCACATGGTAAGTCACAAAGTTTTCTGCTGGATTTCAACCTTGGCTGTAGTTTCTAGAATTCTGTTTTTTGTCTACTTCCAAGACTATGTTTTTGTAGTCCTTCTAAATATATCCAAGGGACACAGAGTCAGGTTATTTAAGGAAAAATATAATGGAGTGTCCTAGCCAAAATTAATTACTTCTCTATGGATATTACTGTATGATGAAAAGTTCCCATCAGTGAGGAATCAAAAATTCTTAAGTAACTTATGTTAAGAATGGACAAGTCATGATTGCAATTTATCAAATAAATGAGAACATGCCTTTTTGCAAAACTGTATGCTTTCCTGTACTTCACAGTGTAATCTTAGTTTTGATCTGATTAACTTTCAAACAGCTGTTCTTCATCCATGAGCTCATCTTCATCAAAAAGTAGATTAATTTAGTGAGTGCAATATAGCTGTATGATGTGAAGGGTAAACAAAACTATGTCTCATTAGCAAACATATTCAAATTAGAGTCTGTAGTGTCCCATCAGTTCTCTAAATAGTCAAAGATGGATGATCTTTGTGAATCCCTGCGTGTGAGGTGTCTAAAAGTTGAATTTCTAAAAGTTGAATTCGCTCATTAGGTATGCTTGCTTTGGAAGAATCAAGTGTGAATTCTCATCTCCAGAGAATAGGTCCTCATCCAAGCAACCACAAACAAAACAGAAGTATACTGTAGCTCAGGCAATGAAAGCTAATGGAGCAGAATGCTGTACAAAATATGTAGTACCACCTTGGATGGCACAATTCTGTCTCATGATGGAAACACTGAATTATGCAGAGAGATCCCAGCAATGTAAGAATAAGCATTAACCTTCTATCTGTGGGATAGTCAATAGCATGGCTAATGTATTTTTAGTTCTGGATGTGGTGTGTACAGCATCAAAATTACTGAAAATGGCTATGTGAACCTTAAAAACACTTCTCTGAAATTACTGAGGAATAGAAAGGGTAGTAGCTAGCCAAGCCAGATGAATTTTAACAGGGATTCATCAGAGCCAATATTCTTCCTGTTGAAAGAGGAAATAAAGATCTCTTCAGTGAATGAGAAGGGTCCATGAAAAGAACTAAATGACTAATATTTTCTGCAACTTTCTTATATGCTATCTTTATTATATTTTTGTTGAAAGTAATAATTACTTGGTTTGAAACTCCTGAGTGATTTGTCAGAATTGGTCTGATAAGCATCATTATACATTTCTTCTCAATGGTTGGTAGAAGAACTGAGCAACACTAGGACTTTGAATCCCTTGGGAGGAGTAGTAGTTTAAGAAGATGTAGAAGATAGGTAAATGAGGGAATTTTACATAGCTTTAATCCTTTCCCTTTCTTTGCTACAGTTGATTTGCCTGAGGCATCATTATAAGTGAAATTAGGCTACTGCAAGATTTATTCGCTGTCTGCATGGTTTAATTTGTTTTTAGCATGCTTACTTGAAATATTGAAAGAGGGAAATGAGAAATGTTTTCATGTTATTCCATTCCTTAGAGCTTTGAGGCTTCTGTGTTGGATGCAACCAGAAAGGGAATAACCAGCTATTGCAATGGGTAGGGTGCTCAGAGGAGGGAGAGTCCACAACTCACATGGGAGTTTTCCTACAACCCTGAGAATCTTGTGTCTGATGTTAAAACTAACACATAAGCCCATCTTGCTGCTGGGAAAATGTCTCAACAAAGGAGATGTGTTTCTGAAACAAACAAAAAATATATTTTTGACAAATTCTGGTGAAAACCCATTTTGCAGAAAAATTCTCACCCAGGCTGCTCTCTACAGTCTACAGACTACAGAGATGTGCTGTAGAAAGTGTAGGTTGAGGCTTATCTGTTTTATTTAATTGTCTCTGGGACTGATTTTTTACTAGGAGCTTGGGAAACACACAGTCCATTATTTTAAGAATACCTCATTAAGATATAATAAACCAAGCACACTTATTTGATTAGCTGTCCTGTAGTCTCCTAACATTGACAAAATGAATCTGAATGCTTGCACATGGCCTGAACTAGGGTATATGGGATCAAATTCTTGCCTGGACACAAATGAACTGAGCCCAGGACCAGAGGCTGATAAACTACCTTGGAGTTTTCTGATTGGAAGAATAGGAGTTATCATAGTCATGAGCATCAGGACTTAAAGCCATCCTCGATTGAAATTAGTATTTTCCAAAGTCCACATGCAATGTGTGAATCTGATTATCATCCTGCATATCACTTTTAATATGGGTAATATGAAGAAGACAAAGATACATTTATACGTTTCTGCCTTACCTTTTTATTAGTCTCACTAAGTGTCATGGGATGGACAATCATAAACTAAAGAGCACCACTGGCTCATGAAGAATTTGTGGGAAGACCAGCTTGTGAATCGCTGCCAATAAATCTTTTTTTTTTTCTTTTTTTGTGAGAATGGTTGTTTACCCACAATGTAATTCATAAATAGCCAAGAATGAAGTAAACAATTTGTTTCATTCTTTTGTACATCAGAGAAGCCACTGTAGAAAATGACCATGACTTGTGTGCTGTGTCATGAAATTTTTTTCAAAAAAAATACTTTCAAAGAATGCTTATTTCCAGATATATCCTCTACCATCAAAGTAGAAAAGAGTTTGAACTTCTGCTCTCGAACAACTTTTCCACCATGTTTGCAGGATTCCATCTCTGATAAGAGAGGAGAAACTTGGAGAAACTCTCAGAGATATATTTAGCAATATATCTAGGGATGATTTGGATAGGAGAGAGTTGTTCATCAACACAATGTGGAAAACTATTATGAACAGAAGCAGGCAGACCTAGACATCGTTTAATGTTAATGGAAAGAAATAAGTAATAGTAAAATTGTCAACAAGGAAAACCAAATATACATTGAAAGTCAGGCCTAGTAATCATAAACAACAACCAAAAAGAGAATGAAAGCAAGCTATTCTAAACCAGAAATCCTCTGCTTTGGTTTTTTTTTGGTTGTGGGTTTGTTGTTTTTTTTTTTTTTTTCCCCCAGGTACAGTGTTACCAATAAAACATAAACACAGAATTTTCTTTCTCCTTCTGTCCATAGAAAAGTACAAGCAAATGGAGGCATAGGACATTTTTGATGTGTTTTAGAGAGAACTCCACTTGATACAAAAGGTCAACTTTGATAAAAGAGGCTTTGGAGGAAAGAATTCAACCCAGCTGTCCACAAACAAGCCTACAAACTAAAACCTAAGGATAATATAAAATAACTGCAGAAATCATTGATGTACTGCCCAGTGCCAGACAAGGAATCTCCCCCAGAACCATGAGAAATGTAACTCAAAATTACCCCTGACATGTGCCTGAGTGACTAACTGGTCTGGAAAGGTTCTGGTCGCAGATTCAAGGCACTAAGGAGGCCACTAAGTCTGGCTGCACACAGAACAGAATGTCCCTTTTTTAGACCACACTCATTTGAAAGACCTTGCTTCATCATTCTGTTCACGCTTACATCTGTAGCATAAAGCAGAGGTCACTTGTTATTAGCTGAGCCAGTTACATTTAAAAAGTATCCTTTAAAAAAAATAGAAAAATCTACTATCCCTTTTTGAAAAATGGGTAGACTCCACAATGCCATTGACCTCAAACTCAGATGAGCTTGATTTCATCATGCTTTTTCTTGCATTGTTCAATTTTTATTGTATATAACAAAGGTGAAAAAGGAAATGAATGGCAGCCATCACTCATCCTAAGCCTGGCAGACTATTCAAAAACCTTTTGTGGCATGAGTAAAATATTTCTGTGGCAGACAACAGAAATATGTCTATGCCCTTGTAAAATAACCTAGGTCATTTAGAAGCATTATTAACAAACAAAAAATGTCGAGAATGGATTATTTGGGCTGGTCTTACCAGAGTTATATGAATATGAATGACACTTGCTTCCTGAATGTATTGAGATGTGAAATGCAACAACAAACTGTCTAATCAGAACTACTAAACAAGTAGGTCTTAAAATGTACAAGTCAAAAACAAAAGTTATGAAAATCAGTGTGAAAAGTCATTGTCCTAAAAGAGATGCTCTGAGACCTGTTGATGAGTTTTCTGATCTGGACAGCATCATTTGTATCCATACAATACCGCTGTCCTGAGTACATAAGGCAAGCACTATTTTCAGAGCCTGGTTTCACTTTAGCAATGTAACAGCTTCAGCAACCACCTGGTAGTCTCTAGCAGCAATGCACTTCATCCACTTTTGCTGTGTTTGAGCCATCAAAGTCCAGCAAGTTCAGCTGATGGAGGTTCAACAGTAAAAGGCAAATGGGAAGCTAGAAGAAGACAGGTCATTTCTATGGGGACTCTCTGTAGTGTGACAATGGCTAAGGGATCATGTAGAGCTTTGGACACCAGTTTCCAGGAACTGGTCTCCTCTTGGTTTGTAGAGCATACACCTACCCTATATAAATAACTCAGTCTTGGTAGAAACTGTGTGCTAAAGATTTTATTTGCTTTCTACAGGCACAGCCTTGGCAACTCAAATGCACAAAAAACGCAAGTGGACAGAGGGGCTTGAAAGCAGCTTCGAAGCTGAAATGTAAAATTTGGCAGAATAGTCGCAGTCCTACTGCTGTTCTATGGTGTGTCTATCATTTCCTTCTCTCTCACTAGGCCAAGGGGGCAGTTTGTTGGTTTATGCTGATAGAAACTGGCTTAAGTCAGGGCTAGATCAGCATGGCGACAGGCTGCTACATGTGCTGCTCCTGGGTGCTAGCTGTTTTAGCATCACCATGCCGAGTGATGCGTAATGTGAGTTCAACATGATGAGCCTACAGCTGGGAGAAAAGTAAAGCTCTGAGTATGAGCTTATGACGCATTAGCGGCATTTCCGTATTCTGGCATTACAGACAGGGAGCTGACTGACTGAAAGGCTAGGCACGGCATTAATTACATTTTTGCCAAACTATCTTTAAAAAAGAAAAAAGTTAGAGAGGGAGAAAAAGAGAAATCTACATGGCACAAGCCTGTTTCTGTTAGTGTGAGCCTATTTTTTGTATGCTTTTTAATTGTTCAGCTTTTAAAGAAAGTGTAAAGCAAGAAAATTAGGTAATTCACGAATACTTCTGATTTATTTATGTGTTCCCCCTCTTTCACCCTAGACTTTTATCTGTTCTTTAAATTGTAAAGCTTTTAAATTTGAGACTTCTTACCAAGTTGGCTTTCTACAAGAAGCCAGAGAAAATAAAATCTTGGGTTCTAGGTAGCTGGATTTTTGCTTTGCATAGTAGACTATTTGATTCTGTTGTATATTATGAGATACAGGCACATATGTTTTAAATCATTGAATAATCTTAAACTTTACAGAAAGTTTTAAACATTCTAATAAATACATTAATGACCTGATAGTTAAACAAATACATTCAAGGTATCATCATAACCATTTGAAATGAAGACTATAGGTTATCATGTCTAAAATTGCCTTTTCATTACCTGATTTAATCAGAAATCTCTTTGGTAAATATAAGTGAAGATATATATAAAAATATATATTTTACATATATATGTTTTCTTTTGCATGGCCAAGAATAAGACTAAAATATCCAAGTTAATGTACGCAGGACGATGTGCTGTATCCTTTTTTGCTGGATTTATGCATCTATGGCACGTATAAAGAGACAGAATTGTGAAAGGAAGTGTGCCAATCTCTCAGGTTCATAAGTGAGCCAAATTGTTTATCATAGAAACAGCATGGTTTGGGTTGGCTGGGACCTTAAAGATCATCCAGTTCCAACCCCCCTGCCATGGGCAGGGACACCCTCCACTAGACCACGTTGCCCAAAGCCCCATCTGACCTGGCCTTGAACACTTCCAGGGAGGGGGCATCCATAGCTTCTCTAGGCAACCTGTTCCAGTGTCTCATCACGCTCACAGTGAAGAATTTTTTCCTAATAGCGAATCTAAATCTACCCTCCTTCAGCTAAAAGCCGTTACCCCTTGTCCTATCACTATATGCCCTTGTAAACAGTCCCTCCCCAGCTTTTTTATCTATTTACCTATCTGTTTGTCTGTCTATCTATCTTCTATCTATCTGTCTATCTTTTTATCTAGGTATGAAATAACTCAGCAAACTATCATATTATTATGTGATACAATTTTCATTGTTCCTAACACATTCCATTAGCAAGTGTCATATTTGTTCCACATAATAATACAATGCATTAATGGGAATTTATATTAATTACTTCACAGAAGTGTGATGACTTACTCCCACTCATTATAGGAGTATACAGGAGAATCTTGAAACCTTTATAGACAGAATGTACAAATATTTAGTCCTTATTTCTTTTGTAGCCCCTTCGGATGTATTATGTCTAAGGGCTGCAAGAAAATCAAAGATATTAATTTGCACTGTAAGACATTCTGATATTTATGAGTCAGTGCAATTCAGGGGTAAGGTGTCTTCGGGGATATTAGCTATGCTGTTTCCATTTATTGTAAGCAGACTGATAATCAAATGCATGCACGCTGAGTTGACACTGTGGTCCCTGTTTGGTTGATACATTGAAATGCCCTAGGGTAGATGAGACATCTCCATAGGAATGGCAGATATGATCTGGGCTCTGTGCCCTTCTGAAAGAGAAGCTGGAGGCCAGATCAGGCCAGGCAACTTGGCATTGGGTGACATCTGACATTAGGTGCCTATAGGGTAGGATTCAGCTAGAGGTTCAAATATCAAAACACAGGTGTCTATGCATAAGCAAGGTGCCCAGACTCCTACTGTAGTCAATGGAGCACTTGTCTGTAGAGTAATGGAAGCTAGAGGAAGATTAACATCGACCTTATGCATGGGCTGCATCAAGTGTGACCAGCAGGTCGAGGGAGGTGATTTTCCCCCTCTACTCTGCTCTTGTGAGACCTCACCTGGAGTACTGCATCCATCTCTGGGGGCCCCAGTACCAAGAAAGCCATGGAGCTGTTGAAGTGAGTCCAGAGGAGGGCCATGAAGATGCTCAGAGGGCTGGAGCACCTCTCCTATGAAGACAGGCTGAGAGAGTTGAGCTTGTTCAGCCTGGAGAAGAGAAGGCTCTGGGGAGACCTTATAGCAGCCTTCCAGTACCTAAAGAGGGCCTACAAGAAAGCTTGAGAGGGACTGTTTACAAGGGCATGTAGTGACAGGACAAGGGGTAATGGCTTGAAGCTGAAAGAGGGCAGATTTAGATTAGATATAAGGGAGAAATTTTTATGACGAAGGTCATGGGACACTGGAACAGGTTGCCCAGAGAACTTGTGGATGCCCCACCATTGGAAGAGTTCAAAGTGAGATTGGACAGGGCTTTGAGCAAGTCAATCTAGTGGAAGATGTCCCTGCCCATGGCAGGGGAATTGGAACTAGATGGTCTTTAAGGTACCTTCTAACTCAAATCATTCTATAATTCAAAGTAGGCAGATGCTAGCAGGTCAGCTGAAAGTCATAGGTTTCATTGGCTCTTGGCTAAATCTCCACTGACTGCAATGGGCACTTGGGCCTACATAAGTTTATGTGCAGATATGTATGTTTAGGTATCTTCATTTTGACTTGAATTCTACCCAATTGAGTCTGGACTGGTGAAAAGAAGTAGCTTCAAAAGTGTCATTGTAAACTTGCTCTATCTGACAGCTCATGAGGGGCAGATGTGTTGAGTGGGTTGTACCCTGGTCTGGATCCCTCCGTCATTCAGACCAACAGAAATCATCAAGATTCCCTCCCTGCTCGTGGCCAGGATTTCCTTCCAGAGAACAGATTCCATGACAAGATGCAATGTATCTAGATCCCTGATTTTACATCTGTGACTGGATATGCTACAAAATGCACTGCCATTTGGTTTAACAGTTGTGGGGACAGAAAAAAGTGAACAAAGTAAACTGTTTTGTCTGTGTTTTGTCAATTTATGTGCAGAAGAAATACTGGAAATACAGGACATAAAGAAAATGTGGTGAAATATTCTCACTCAAGAAATACAGTTTTGTTTTTTCCAGGACCTATCTAGATTTGACATTGATGATTTATAAGTAGGAGGCACAATCTTCTAAAGGAATTTACCTTGAGATCAAATATGAAAATTTTAGCTTTGAAGAAATGTGCAGGAAAAAGCTAACCATCTGGCTATTTGGAGAGAAGCCTGTCTGTCTATGTACCCTCCCCATTATGTTTTTGCTGGGAAAAAGAGCTTGTTCTTCCCTTCTAGAGAACAGAATCATAAAATCATGGAGTCATAGAACAGTACAGGTTGCAAGGAACCTTGAATGTTATCTGGTCCAGCCTTCTGTGGGAAAGGGAACCTAGATGAGATTATCTAGCACCCTGTCCAGATGCATCTTGAAAACCTCCAGTGACGGAGTCTCCACCACGTCTCTGGGGAGGTTCTTCCAGTGAATGAGCATTCTTAACGTAAAAAATTCCTTTCCTATATCAAGATGAAACCTCTCCTGGTGCAACTTATACCTGTTGTCCCTTGTCTTCTCCATGTGGCTCCTTGTGAAAAGAGAGCCTTCATCCTCTTTGTAGCTGCCCTTTGATACCAGAAAATTGTGATGAGGTCATCCCTGAGCCTCCTTTTCTGCAGGGTGAAAAGACCTAACTCCTTCATAGGGCAGGTTCTCCAGCCCTTTGATTACCTTTGTGGCCCTCCTTTGGACCATCTCCAGTCTGACCATGTTCTTTTTGAATCGTGAGGACCAAAACTGGACACAGTACTCCAAGTGTGGCCTCACAAGTGCTCAATACAGTGGGATGATCACATCTCTATCTCTGCTAGTAATGTATCCTTGTGGATACAGCGCAGGATCCGATTTGCCTTTGTTGTTGCTGACTTATGTTCAGCTTGCTGTCCACCAGGACCCTCAGGCCCTTTTCAGCAAGGCTGCTCCCCAGCTATACAGATTGTAGCCTCTACTGGGCTCTTTGATTATTCTGTCCCAGGTGCAGGACCTTGCACTTGTCTTTGTTAAACTACATGCAGCTCTTGCTTGCCCACCAAAAGTTCTTTGTCTTATCCTGGTGTGAAACAGGGAAAATTTTAGAACCTGAGAAAATTGTGTGGGAAGGGAAATGACTGTCCTTCCTGTGTTTCTTCCCACCTGCCTTCACCTTTATGACTGTGCAAGTCTCATTTTCCCAGTTCCTGAATCATGAACAGTACTGAACATGTTGCACTTTGACACTTATAAGTTAAAGTGGGAAAAAAAAAGCTAAAAAAGTCAACAAACCAACCCTTCCCCCAGCTCTCTACACATACCCTATGTTTCTTCCCAGTATAGTTTGGTTCCTTCTAAAGAGGATAAGTTGAGTCACTTTCTTGTCAACATGTGGTAATGGAATATCCTCTCCCCTGACATTTCAGTTGCATTCTCATTGTAGTTACATTTGCCTATGTGGAAGGGATCATTAAGAAAAATCTTTCTGTCTGTCTATCTGTCTGTCTTTTTGCTGTTATTCCAAATCAGTAAGAAAACATAAGGAAGAAGTGTTTGTATAATCCACACATTGTGCTCCTCAGGTTTTTGTAAGAAACCACAACTTGGTGAACTGTAATATAAGGTTGTGATTTTCTCTTCTATAAACTATTGTTTGTAGAAAAGGAAAAAAGTGTGGATTTTTTTTACTAGTCTCTGTGAGGATTTTGTTGTATTGCACTTTGGTGGAGCAATAATGCTCCATATGAAGTAGTGTGACAGGAATGACTCCACTTTTCCAGCATACTTAAGCAAAGAGAGTGCAGAAATTCATTGTAGTTATGGAAAACTCCTCTATGCTGATGGGGAACATGGTGAGAGTAATGCACTCTTGTAAGTATGATCACTTCTTTGCACTGACAGATAGCGTTTTTTACAGTTCCAGAAACAAAATTTATCTGACACCTTTCCTAAAAAACATAAAAATGGATTCCAACAGTATGATACTGCCAGAGGCCTTCTTTAGGAACATCAGATTGAAACAAAGGGTGTGAATCTGAAGAGCTTTAATTTTTTTTCAGTCTACGCCCATCAAACTCTGCATAGGCTGGAACACCAGAGAAGTCTTTCTTCTCTTCTTGCCTCAGGCCTTGATGTTGCATTCTCTTCCCACAGCAGACACCAGAGTAGGGTATAACAAAGGACAGACAAAGTCATATTTCGGTGTAATCTGAGAGAACTCAATAAGATAAGATTTGTTGTTAGTGCACATTTATTAATGTTGTTTTCATTTTTCACTGCAGGAGTCAAGCTGAAGTATAGATACAAGACTCACATTTAGACACGGACTAATTTAATGCATCTTGCTGTGTTCAGGTTTTTGATATGCAAGCTGATGTTATTTATAAAACAAGACATTTAAAACTGAAACATAAAGTAAGACATATAAATTGATGAAATGTTTATTCTTCACATTTATTGGTAAAACTGCTTTTCCTATATGCACAATCTTGACCTGTCCCTTTTTTTCCCACTTGATGTTGATAGGGAAAAGCGTAAAAGTTATGATAGTATGGATCATGAAATTTAAAAAAAAAAACCTTTAAAAACTGAAATCAAGGTGTTAGGTGTTAGGCTGGAGAGTAAGGAATTGACAAAGCACTCTTATTAATGTAGGAGAGTGATAGTAAAAAGTAATCAGAGGGAAAAAATAGGGGATAATTTCTAATCCTTGTCATATGCTGTTTAAACCCAAATTACCTTAAAGCAAAATTATTCTCATGATTTCATCAAGTATTATTCAGATCAAACTGTAACTAACTAAAAATAAGATGATCTGTCTTTCCATGTGTGTGTGAAAGAGAGAGAGACACCTTGCATTTAATTTACATTCTTTGCATTAGAATAACCCTCCAAAGTACATCATAAGATGAGTTAAACTTTCCAGCATCACTATGAGGAAACAATATCTTCATTTTGCAGAAGGAAAAATGGAAAGACGTTAAATGAGACTGAGTCTCCCAGCATCTGCAGAAAACTGTAGCAAGCCGTGAGTATGATTTCTTGTGTAGAGATCTTCATACCTATGGTTATTAAACACAGACTTTTTCTTTGTCATGTTTTTGAGTGTTAAGAAAATCTTTATTTAATGTGTTGTTTGGGAAAGGACAATTAAAATGGATATTTCAATGTCTTCTTAAAAATGTATTTATGCCAACACAAAATATGTATCCCCAAAATATACCAAAACTGGATTCTGGGAATATGCCATCAACTGCAAGCTTGCTTATGCAGAGAACTTTTGTGTAGTGGGATCTTGTCAGGATAAAAAAAATAGATTAAAATTTCTCTTTGTTTATGACAGTGAAAACAATGAAGAATTTTAGGTAGCTTGTGTCCAGTCTATTGGTCATCCTCTGATACAACTCTGGTACAGCAAAGATGGAGAGATGGCATTAAATGGAAAGCTGAAAGAACAAATGAAAGAGAAAGAAAAAACAAAGAACAAAAAGCTTCTTTTAATTTATTAACACGATATTTTTTGTATGTCATTTAATTTCACTGTCTACTTCATAAGTTCCTAAGTTAGTCTTCAAAATAGGTGGTGTTCAGTAAAATAGACATGAGAAATTCGTTTTTGTTTTATTTAATTTTTAGATAAGTAATGGTAATTGAGTTTGTTGATTGTGTCAGTTACTCACAAGCAGCAACTGAAAAGCACTACCAAGTATCAGAGAATTTATCCCATTGCTGCCTGCTATGTCTGTCAGGTTTTTTTTTTAGCAGATCGTATGTTGCCATTTGGTGATTCTTATAAGATGTTATAAAAAAATTATTCTTTCACCTTTAAAATGAAATAATTTTGCTGTGGTCTTGAGTTTAAATATTGCTAGTAAAGTCACTTTAACACACTTTATATTACAGAGGAGCTGTTTGAGTAGTGTATAGTTTATAGCACAAAAATAAAATTGGCTGTTTGAGATGAGGAAAGGGAAGACGTTTCTAAAGACTGTAGATTAGTTTTTAGATATGTAAAAAATTGGATATCTGAAATGCTATCATTTTCCTGAGACGCTTAACATGATATTTGATTACATTTAGTCATTATTTTATGGTGTTCAAAAATGTGTAAGGTTTTGTCTGTCTCTGCTGTCCTCTGTCTTGGTCCTGACAGAGTTGACTGCAAAAATTTTTATTATCTGCTGAAAAATATATTTTTGCCCTGCAACCTTAATTCCTTTTTGTATCTTTTCCTCTCTTTTTTTAACTCAGTACTTATACCCACTGAAGTATGCGTAAGTATTTGTATTGTGAACATGAAATTTCAGATACTACTAATAATCCAGCTATGAAGTTAAGCAAATTTATCATTCTGTGCATTAGTCTTGAAAAATTGTGACAAAGTTTGAATTATGTATGTCTTTTTTGTTAAAAAAATTAGTTTTAAATTATTCTTCAAAATATTTGGTGAAACTGCTTATATTTCTAATTTTTACCTGACTATTCTTGACAAATGAAACTAATTCTAGTGAAATCTTCACATTTATAGTTTATTTTATATATTTGTTGTTTCTTTAATGTGTATGGCTATGTGATATTGCCATCAGCTTAAATATATTCTCCCAATATGACCTCTAGTGAATACGGATGGTATCTCACTCTTAAAAATCAGACGTTCTTGAGTCTCTTATGAAGACTCCTTTGTTACCTGATCAAACGTTCCAGTATTGCCCTACTTTTAAAAACAGTTGGTCAGTCTTCAAGCAGCAGTTTCAAAAAGGATTTATCTTTTTGTTGTTCAAAATGTCTGACCCACTGAAACTGATGATATATGCATTTTATCCAAGTTGCAACCTGGAAGGTTTATGAAACCAAGGGAGGGAAGCAAAGTCAGGCAAAATCAAGGAAAACCTGGGCAGCAGGTTTGGCTCTAGATTCCAGGTTGTGTTTCTGCAAGCGCCTCTGGGGCTATATCTGTGTATGCTGGTGAAGGAGAACAGTAGGAGTGAAAGTGAAGAGCAAAACTCTTGGTATTGCAGACGTGACATCCAACCTACATGTATGTCAGTGGTTTTACTTCACAGCAGCTGTAGTCTGGTCTGATGGATCTATTAGCAGTTAGGGCTTGTTAGGAGGGCCCCAGACTTGTATCTTCTGGTTTCATCTGAAAGGGAACCAGTTTCTGCAGTGCAAGACTTGCAATTTGGTTTGGCAGTGATAGGTTAATGGTTGGACTTGCTGATCTTAAAGGTCTTTTCCAACCAAAACGATTCTATGTTTCTAAGACCAATTCCAGTACTAAATGAAGCATGGTGGAAGATGAAGATGTTTGCTTCAAAAGTGTCATCACAGTCTGAAATAAGAATGCACTCTAATGCAGATAAGAATGCACCCTGCATTGCATCTTTTGAAGTGAAACCCAGGAACATGGTAAGCTCTGTGGTAGTGGTCCTCGCCATATGCTCTTGCTGCAATGGAAGAACTTGCAGAGCAGTTCTGTTGCCTGGAAATAAAGATTTTAGCCACTGATTTCTCATCCCATTTCTCAATATCCTGGCCCATATCAGAAGTGCATATGGAAGAATTCTGTATGCTTTTCAATTTCTGTCTTCAGAACCATAACAACAAAAACCTACTTAGGAACAATTTCATGTATCATCTCCTACCCACTGCCACTTTGCCCTTCTCCTCCTTATTTCATTGCTTCCTATCCTTTCACCGTCTTTGCTTCCTACTCTTCATCTGACTACTTACTCTATTCTTTGTCCATTTCTCCTTAGTCCCCTACTACTTCTCTCAAATGAATTCCTTTTGAGAATTTTATTATTCCTTGCTGGTTTTCCTGTAGTCCTATTCCTTATTACAGCTTTCCAAAATATCACATAACGTTCTCACTTAGTTGTGTTTGCATTTTACCAGAGAGAAGACAAATTTAACTAGTGGTGGTTACGAGAAACAGGTTCTTTTGCTTTTAAAAATGGAAAGTATATTGAGCATTTTCTAAATCCTCTGGAACTTCTAAAATAATTACTAGTTATTTGGTAAAGCACTCAACTAAAAGACTGTTTCAGTCAAAGCAGTAACAAAACCACACGCTTTGACCTCTTGGGCACATGCATTTTCTGACCTGCTGGGTTGTACTTCCTGAAGTTTGCACCCTACGTAAGGTGCTTACATAAGTTATTTTATCTGACTTTAAAAAACATCTTCCGATACATTTCATTTTATATCGTTTGCATTGTGGGACCTTTTAATACATATCCCATTCCTATAAATTAGTGACTGCTGGAGTTTAGATTAATGAACTCTCATTAGTTATTTCCTTTGCATTTTGTTTCCTGTATAACTTCGGAGATGATTGCTAAAATAAATTACTTGTACAGGCAGTGGCTTTAAGTGCTTTTCTGTTTCTTTCCTGCTGTGGTGACAAGTACCTCATTCAATTGTTTAAAAATGAATGCCTTAAGTGGTTTTTCTCCTTTTTGAGTGTCCTCCTCAGTGACAAACTTCACTGAAGCTAAAACTTTGATTTGTAGGATCATTTCTGTTCATTAGAATTTAATGCAGGATTTTTTTTTCTGAAAAAGTTATTTCCCAATAAGTAATTGTTTTAGTTACGTGGTCCTGGAACAAGTTACAAACAAACTTCTAATAACCTTATTGAATTAAATGTGCCAGGTCTACAAAATTGCATCAAATATCTTTTTATCGCTTATTTTGGGGATAAAATGTGGATTAGTTTGTATTATGAGGAGTGCTATCTCCTCCGTAATGAGAAGAATGATGTCGCCTTCTCAAATCCAGGGCTATATTGGAAAAGAATTATTGTCATTCTACTTTAAAAAAACTCATGCCATTTCAGACCGTATCACAGATCACAAGAAGAAACAATAAAGAACAAAGGAGCTCTTAATGAGAATTTTTTCCTCTCTGGACTCATCATGTTTACACAACATGTTGCCAAATGCAAAATATTCCATTTTCAAGTATGTATATTTTAAATATTTATGGATAGTGAATAATTCCTTTTAGTAAGAAATAAAAATGACTCTTCATCCTTTAGCACACCACAGTTATAAAACCATTATTCAAATTCATTAGGTATTCCAGCTTTTAAATGAAAATCTCTGCAATGGCTTTTTACAACTTATCGAAACAGTTCTATGTAGATGATCAATTCTGACAGGTTTATGAGATTTGAGTGGTGGCAGATGAAAAATCTGAAAGTAAATTTCTATTTCTGTGATTATGAGTCCTGCCACTGGAGAACATGAACAGAACTTTGTTAGTCAGTGTTTTCTAAACAAACGCAGTCATGAGAATGCTTAAATAGTTAAGTTGCCTTTGATAAAGTAATAATATATTGTTCTTTTCACGTAGTTTTCAGATTTCCTTTTGCTATTTTAATACAACAGATGCATATTTTGCCAAGAATTTGCTTCTTTCTCTGACTCATCAACTTATGTTAATGTCATGATTTGGATGACTCTATGATATGAAAAGGAATTAAAGAGGAAGAAATTTTGATATTACTGTAGAATAATTAAGAAAAAGCTGGGTAATAATGAATAAGGCTACCACTGATTTTCATTTTTTAAAAAACAAAGTTTTGCCTGACTTCTGATATTTTGTGTATGAGTAATTAGATCTGATGACAATAACAATATGATGATCAGAAGCAATGCAGTAGCACAAAAAAAGGCCAGCGAACATTTTATGTTGTTTTTAATTTCTCCAGGATGATGCTAAGGTCTCTCTTCACTTAAATGCCTTGTTTTGTTTTGTTTTGATTTTTTTGTTTTGTTGTTGTTTTTGTTGGTGGTTTTGTTGTTTTTTATATTGGTTAGACTGGATTTTCCAAATTTAGTTTTGATTAAACACTGCTGTATTCACCTCAAAATAATTTTACTATTCCACCGTAGTGTCATTTTGGAGCCCATTTCTGCATCCTGATCCATCTGAGCTGTTCTGGTAGGGATTCCATTGATTTTGTGTAGGCATAGGAGGCTAACCAACAGACTAGGCTGCAATACAAGTCTCCTTTTTATTTGTAATAAAAATCTTATTTCAGATGTTTGTCTGCTACTTTAGCAAAAAAGAAAAAAAAAAGATAGATAATAGTTATACAGAAAACAGGGTAACACAGGGATTTTGTGACCAAGAAAAGCTCCCTAGTGACACATTCCATTGGTAAAACTATTTTTCTACAACTTTTGCTCTTTTCATCAAGGTTATTTCGTATCTTTTCTTCATACCATGATAAACATCACCCCATTAAGATTTCAAATGCAAACATTCAATAATTAGCTCTAGTATCAATGGAAACTAAAAATTACAGGCAGCATAAATTACTTTAAGCTCAACTGGCCTATTGTTTTACGCTTGCACCAGTATTAAAGTTTCTCATTGCAAATGAAATTATTTTAATGTGACATATTGAATTATAATTAATATAATTAGAAATAATAAAATATTATTCAAAGACTGTTTATTCAATAGAACTCGTTCCCATAGAAACAAGGAGCAAAAGATTAAATTTATTCAGGTTTTATGACAAATAAATATTCTTTTGCTGTGCATATTTAATGCTTCCACATCTATGTTTCACAAGAATATCACAAAAAATCAATAGGCAACTGAATATAGGATATTTTCTTTATCTTTAGATGGAGTTTTAGTTGCATTCATTGTAAAAAAACAAAACAAACCCAGAGTAAATCTGTTTGAGCACCACAAAGAGCCGCAGATGTTTTCTTGGTATTGATCTTCAGCAATAATGATTTTTAAGCACTGAAGAAGTGCATATGGGGATTTTGTGTGAAGGCCAAGGAAAAAAAACAAAACAAACCCCAACCATCAACAAAACAAAACATGGAAGAAATAGGAGGCTAAAGAGCTGCATCAAGACTGCCAGCAGTCAGCACAGCTTTCATCTCATGCAAGTACCGTAGGTTTGTGTTTGCAAAACCTCATGATTTATTTAGAATTTTAATTAAAGAAAAGAAGTTATTGGAACAGCATCCTAGCAGTACCTAGCATCTGCCGACCATGGCTAATGATTTTTACAACCTCATCTGCAAATACTCAATTAAAGAAGCTAACCATGATGTGTGACACAACTGAAGCAAATGAGTGAGGGAAAACAAACCTTGCCTGCAGCTATCGCTAATATAAGAGACAGAAATAGGGCACACAAAAAAAAAAAAAAAAAAAAAAGACACTATGTGTAAAGTAGTGTAGCTTCAGGGATCAATCTCGAGTCCTTGGGAAGGAGGATCGTTACATACTCATGAGCACGTGAAGCATTTTGGCCTCTGGATGGTCTCTTGACAGCTTTTTCAGAATTTGCATTTTTTTCTGTTTTTCAAAGAAAAGAAAAAAAAGACACTTTAATGTTTAAAAGCATAAAGCCCTCAAATTTTTCTTTAATCATACTTGTCATTTGGTCTCTCTATTTGTAGCTCTTTAAAAATGAATGCTTTGCATTTGGTTGGGATTTCACTGTGCAAGGTACAACTGCAAGTGCAGCAGCTACTGGGTACCGGGGCAGATCATGGTCCAAAGTGGTTATCGATGGGGAATGGAAAGGGACAATGTGGCTGTAACTTCCCTGCTCAATGGCTGCAGCTTTTCTTCTGTGCTTAAGTACTCTGTTCTCATCTTCTTGGTTTCAAATAAGTTAAATATTGCAGCAAACTGGATCCAATCAAGATTCTCTTCAAAGTATCCCTTTTGGGATTTAGCCTAACAACCAGCAAATTCTAGCATTTTTCTTGGGGAAAAAAAGAAAAAGAGAAGTAACTGCTACAGTGCTGGCTAAACTATTTCAGATTCATTGTGCTCCTCTTACATAGTTGTTGGAGATGGGAAAGAACTGTTAAGTGTTGCAGCCCTTTCCCTGCCAGTGCAGGGTGCTCTACTGCATTTATAACACAATAATACTGCCACCATACATATATAGTGCATTTATCTCTGAATATCTGCTAGAGAAGTCCTGAATCTTGGGTTTGACTCTTCTCCGGAACAATCTGTGCATAAGGACAAGCACTACATGTGAATGTACAGGTACACCAAAATGACAGTAAGTGTCTGCAACAACAGCTGAGCTGCTTCTGATAGTCAAGCATGTGGAAAACAAACAGAAAACCCCCAAAGGTCAGGTATTGTGTACTTCAGAGTTTAAGAAGGCTTGAAAAAGTTGACTAGAATAATAGAGAGCTTCATTTGACACAGAACATTTTAATGGGCAGGTTCTTGCGACAGCAGAATCGTTGTAAAGCTTGACACGTATTTTGTGCGGTGTATCACAAGTTAAAAAATATCCCCCTGCTGCTACCTGAAGTCATTCTATAGCTTGGTGTATTTAATGAATGTATTAAACTTGTGGGTTATAACAGACTGTGTAAAGAGTACTGATACAAAGAAAAGAAACATGCCGAGTTTTCCATCCCCTGTTCCTTTCCAGCAGTGGGAAAGTTTCTGATCACTGAAAATGACTGTAGAAAAAGAACTTGCTTTCTTTTGGAAAACGAACAGTCTCCTTAGGGAATTTGGGCTCTTTTCCTAGCAGATCTGGTTTTTATTTCAATCCCAAGAACAATGTAGCAATGTTTTCTCATTGTTCTGGAAGAAAATATACCTGTATAATAAGCGTTCTTGCAGTTAATACAATCCCTTCACACCAGGCATCTTTGTTAGTTAGCATGCACTGGGTTTCACTCTATTGTCTGGCTGGCAGGCTTCAGCTGCTTTTTGTAATACTGCAAGCACATTTCAGTCCTTTTACAGCTGAAGTGAAAATCCTTAAGCTTTCTTTTGACTGCCAATCATTCTCTATGCATTAAACTTCACCTAAATACTATAATTAAGTGTATTTTTTCATGTCCCACGTCTTCTCAATATGTTACCTTTAAATCACACGGGTATCACGGAATTGATTTGCTGAGAACCAGTGGGATTTCGCAAATGTCCTCTAAGGAGATGCTTCGTAAAGTGCTGCATACGGAAGCATTCAGAAAATTCAGCTGAACTTGTATGCGATCTTAAAAGACTTAAAATATTCTATATTGATTTACAGAAAAGCCACTGGACTTATGTTGCTTCATGCAACACTACTGGCAACTTTCAGACAGACAATGGAAAAAGTAATTTGGACTCGGCTCAGAAAAAGCTGTATCTGATCTTATTGCCCATCTTGCAATTTGTTAATGCCTCAGTTGGGAAGCTGACCTCAAACACATTCAGACTAAGGAGTTTTATAAAGCACTGAAGTGGAAGAAGCAGTCAGAGGTTCAAGTGCATCTGTAGGTTCAAGCCAAAAATCTCAGATTTACGTGTTTTAAATTAGTAGTTTTACTCCATAATTAGAAGCTGAAGGTATTTGGTCTGAGTTTTAAGTATCTGCAGTTAGCACAAAATTGAATGGGGATTTCAGATACCCCTAGTTATCCCCAGCCATAGTTGCAGCAGCTCTGAAAAGAGCAACTGTCAAAACATATATTTCGACATTTAACTTTAGACAGCTAAATGTAATTTTTGCGGTTCATTGGTTTATTTTTTCTCTGTATGAACCACATCTCCATCAGAAGATCGGTTGCATTCAAATCCTGCTTTCTGGATTCTGGACAGCCTGATCAGTCTCAGCTCAAGTGTTTCAGGTGGCCAGAGTTATTCATGCCAGCCTTGTGAAACCAGTGCAGACACAGAAAACATGCCTGATTCTTTTCTATTTGTTGCATTACCTTTGTTTGATTTGTTTTCAGCCATGAATTGATGGGCTAGAAACAATTCATTTTTCATATTCTTAGATAAATTGGAAGGGGCAAAGAATCTGTCTCTATTGCAAGAACATATTTGAAATTGAATTATTGTGAGACAATAAAAATCTGTTTTTAGAGCAATTTTTCTAAATAATGCATCACTTTTAAAACTTAAAAGTACTGTTGCCTTATTGGCTGTAATTAGATAGATGTCTAATCTCATATTTATGGATTTCAGTATTTATATAGTTCAAGCTATATGTTGAAAGTCCATGCCAGATTCTTTTACATGTCTGTTGCTTTATAAGGGAAGATACAATCTATTGTCCTTGAGAAAAAATAAGTTCACTGCCGGAGTAGTTCACAAACTCTGTTTTTAAAGAGGTGCCTCTTGCTGTTCTGGGAAGGACCAGCAGTCTTTATCATCAGGTCCTTGTCAATTCTTTATGAGTTATCTTAGAGGATTATAGAATATGCTAAATGGTTCCCTAATGATGATTTCATATGTACAGTTTTAGTGATTGTTATCCAGGTGATACACAATTGCAAACCAGAATGGAGGACGGTTCTAGGAACTATGATTTAAAGGTAGGCTAAAATCAGCCAGCCTATGGGAAAGATAATCACAGTGATTTTTGTGGAACTTTATTTTGATTTTTTAAAAATGAAATCTAAAAACATTGAAAATCAGGTTTGCACTTGGCCTTTTTATGGGTAGATAGTCCCTTGCCTTTACCTAGAAACTGGAAAGAATCAAACACCCTGGTCTTTGCCCTGCCGTGTGACGAGACTGTTGAGTCTTTCCACAACAGTAGAGTAAATTCAATAGGTCCAATTTTACTGTGGGCTTATTGGACCAGTCCTGGCAATGCTCTCTGTGTGTTAGCACACAACATCATTCCAGAAAAATGAATACACAGCATAGCCTTACAGTAGTTCTGGCCCAAGTGACTTTTGCCCTGTATCCTTTTTGAAAATCAAATCTATATCCTATCAACATTGTTATTCATAGGTGAATTATTTGGCTTGTGGATTAACCGTACTCAGTGTCCCAGCAAGGAGGACCATTTATTAGATGTAGTGCTGTGCTGTTATCTCTCCCCCTACCATATGACTTGATGCGGTAAACTGGAAGATGAATTCTTTATGTCAAGTCTAAATATAGGACAGTATGCTTACCAAATGCACTGATGGTTTAAGTTTATGCTTTGATCTGATTTATGGCACTCCAGACATGCCCTCTTCTGCCTGATAAAAAGCACGCCTAGAGAATCCATTTGGCTTATCTGGCACCTAGGATTTTTGCATTTCTCCTGGCAATTTTCATTGTTTGATAGATACAGGAGCAGTGGGCAGCACCAAAGTTATCTTCAAGAGATGATGAACCTGTGCTCTGCTGGGTTTCTTCTCGACTTTTAAATTTCTTCTGCTTATGTGGATATCACAGGTCAATATGGTGTCTGAACTTGGTGAGAGGGAAGTATTACTGGCTTTGAGGCTGTCTGCAGTGTTTTGTTCACAAAGAACTGGTGGATTACCTTGTTTGTCTTCTTTTTTGCTCTGCTGGCATATATTTCAGGGGGGCAGAATTGCACTTTAGAAGGTTAATTGGCAATTTATAGCCATTATTGCTACTTAGAACCATTCTTCTATTCCTGCCTCTAAATTGGTAGTCTGTTTTAAACCTTATAAAGCACAACATGTGACTATTATTATTAGACTAGTAAGAAAGAATGTCTTGAACCTATGTTTTTGGGGTTTTTTACTGACTTTTTACTGTTTAACCTTCTGGAAATGTGTAGTAAAGGCTTGAATTGTCTCTTTGACAAGGGTTACTGAACAGATTACATGAAATGAGCTGGTCAAGGTTTGATATTTGGAATTAATCTTCTGGTGAGCAAACTATGTATTACAGCTATCTATGCTGTTGCTAATTGATGTATTTGGTTTTATTAACAGCTTTATTAACAGGGCTTCCCCTGTGTCTGATAGAGCCAATGCCAGCCAGCTCCAAGACGGACCCGCTGCTGGCCGAGGCCAAGCCAATCAGCGCCTCTGTGGTAACATATTTAAGAAGAAAAAAAAACACTTAGAGAGAGCTTTTGCAGCCAGAGAGAGGAGTGAGAAGATGTAAGAAACTCTGCAGACACCAAGGTCAGTGCAGAAGGAGGGGGAGGAGGTGCTCCAGGCGCCGGAGCAGAGATCCCCCTGCAGCCCATGGTGAAGGCCATGGTGAAGCAGGCTGTCCCCCTGCAGCCCATGGAGGAAGGGTGAGGGGGTGTAGAGATTCCACCTGCAGCCCGTGGAGGACCCCACGCCGGAGCAGGTGGAGGCACCTGAAGGAGGCTGTGGCCCATGGGAAGCCCATGTTGGAGCAAGTTCCTGGCAGGACCCGTGGAGAGAGGAGCCCACGCCAGAGCAGGTTTGCTGGCAGGACTTGTGACCCCGTGGGGGACCCCACGCTGGAGCAGTTTGCTCCTGAAGGTCTGCACCCCATGGGAGGGACCCATGCTGGAGGAGTTCACGAAGAACTGTAGCCCATGGGAAGGACTCACGTTGGAGAAGTTTGTGAAGGACTGTCTCCCGTGAGAGGGACTCCATGCTGGAGCAGGGGAACGATGAGAGGAGTCCTCCCCCTGAGGATGAAGAAGCGGCAGAGACAACGTGTGATGAACTGACCGTAACCCCCATTCCCCGTCCCCCTGTGCCGCTGATGGGGGAGGAGGTTGAAGCCAGGAGTGAAGTTGAGCCCGGGAAGATGGGAGGGGTGGGGGGGAGGTGTTTTAAGAGTTGATTTCATTTCTCATTCCTCTACTCTGTTTTGCCTAGTAATAAATTAGATGAATTTCCTCTCTAAGTTCAGTCTGTTTTGCTCGTGATGATAATTAGTGAGTGATCTCTCCCTGTCCTTATCTCGACCCACAAGCTTTTCGTTATACTTTTTCTCCCGTCTGGTGAACGAGGGGAGTGAGAGAGCGGCTCTGGTGGGCACCTGGTCAACCCACCACAAGGGCCTATTATATTAAATACTGTTTTTCTGTGCACAAATCTTTCCGCAAATTATCATTGCTGGAGGCATTCAAGCTACAAAACCCCAGAGGATAAAAAGAGAGCAAAGTGCTGGGAAGACAGCTTCCATTAGAAGTCACCTCCTGCTTTGTCCTGTATCTTGAACTTTAGCTCACATTTCAAAATGTATATCTTTCTGCAGGCTTTTTTTCGAAAGATGTACAAAGCATTGTAACTGATTCAGAAGAATTGGGTATTTGTAGGTTTTGGTTGGTGGCTGAGTTTGTATCATCTTATACTGGTGTGACTGAACCTCTAAACCATTGTCCATTGATGTCTAGGACATTCAGTTTCTGTAGGAAGTTTGACAACAAGATGACTTGATTCCACGCTTGATGGTTAGGGAGTGGAAACTTGCAAAGGGCTAGTAATTAGTATACATCGATCAGTGATGTAGTGGTAAATAAATCAGGGGCAAACTAACATTTCTTGTGTCCCAGGCTTGGCAGCAGCATGAAGAAATCTTTATCACTCTGCTTTCCTTGCAGCCCTCCAACTGACTGCACTGCTGCTGTTGACTCCCTGTAACCTCCCTGATCCCTTTTCAACATATGTTCTCACCTGCACTTTTCTGCAAATGGAAACATGGGGAAAGTGTCCAGGGACTAAGGAGGTACAAGAAGTAAATATAAATCTGAAGAAGTCCTGGAATGTTCTCTTTGCTTCCGCCCCCCTCCCCTCCCCGACTCGTGTACTAAAATTTCCAGAAGACAGAAAAAGGGGACAGGGCGGGTCTTAAAACCCAGTGTGTCTTGTGTGCTGGAAAAGGACAAGGTAGTAACCCATTAGGCACAGGTAGGTGCAAAGTGTGTGCTCAGATGAATAGAGACATACATAGAAGCTCAAACCGTGTATCTCCTCCTCCTGTTGTGTTGATCTGTGAATATATTATCTAGCCCCTTGATTCAGTGACACTGAGTGGAATAAAATGACAGTGGCAGTGTGTAGGGCACATTTTCTCCAATTTGCAGCTAATCATTTTGGTAATGTACGTGTTAAATAATCTCCGTAAATGCCTGAAAATGCAGCTTAATGAATACCCACTCATATGCTTGAACATAAATGATTACAAAGATTCCATATTACTACAGGCAATTAACTTATACTTATTTAAGATTTACTTTTTCATGACCAGCAGGGATACATCCCTCCTGGGTTGTGATCAGATGTTTAAACATGAAGACTGTAATTTTAGCTTTTATAGCAAGTATATGCCTCAGTGGTAATGGATTTGACTCTTTCCAGCAAGCATCTCAAATCCTGCAATTTGGTGGTCAGCTTAAGGAAAAAGAAATGCTCTGCAAATGAGTAAAAACCAGTCTGCATCTCATATCAGTGGATCCTCTGGAGCCAGCTGCATAACTAATGGAATCAGCTGCCGGCCTTTTCACCCGCAGGGAGCACATTCTCTCTTAATAAAATAACTGCAATCCCACAGTCTGACGTAGTTTGGGAAGAAGTGAATTTTGGACTCACTGAAGCACAAGCCTTTCAAGCAGCATGTTTGGTTAGGAGTGAATGAGTCCAGCGTTAGAGCTGGTAATGGAGAGGCAAGATGCCTAGAATCTATTTGCAGCTCTGTCATTGATTCCCAGCAGGATCACAGATGCATTCAAGTGCTTGAAACTCATTCTTCCTTTTTCAGTATCCATCTCCAGCAAGCTCTGTTTAATAAACATTTGTTTCTGCAGTACCCCTGCCCCTAGTTTTATGTGCTTGTGAATCTAAGGCACTTAAAGATACAGTTCCCAAGGCTGCCTCTTCTTTCCCTGCCAAAACTTAATACCACTTAACAAACAACATATGATCTCAAATACTTACAACAAATCTGTTATCCAGATATAGCAACTTTTTTTTTTTTTTTTCTTTTAATCCGTGCAGGATTCTGCATCATTCCTTGGACTTTTTCAAATATCAGTCTTACTCATTATTTCTACAGTGACTAGACTGGAGTGAGACCATACTTGTGTCATGGCTTTTGAGCCTCGAATATTATATTAAGAGGACAGGTTTCACATATTTTCATGGGACAGGAAAGTCATACATACTCGCATTTCAGAATCACTGTCAGCTGTGCCTAGAAAAGTAGGGCCTTGAGGATAGGAGTCTAAAGTCCTAAGTACATGCCTCAGCAAGAGACCACTCACTCTTCAAAGGTGGAGATTTTCCTTGACATTTCTTCACCCAGGATTTCTGTCCTATTAATTTTCCCCAAATTCCTATTTTGACTTATGACTATGGTTTTTGGGGTGAAAAGAAAGTCTTGCAGTTCACCTTTAGTAATTTCCTAGAGCTCGGTTAGTTCAGTTAATACTTGCCAAAGCAAATATGTGTTTTCAATTGAAATGGACAATTCAGCACCCCTTGTATCTCCCTTCTGGAAGCTAAGACCTGTTCCTCTTGAAGCATGTTTGTTTGGGGAACAACCTGATGAGACAATGGGCCAATCTGTGCAATATTGTCACTGCAGCTCACAAGCACTGGGTTCCTCCACACACCTGTATTGCCACATGTTGAAGATAATTTAAAAACTAACAAAACCCATTTCTGAGTCCTGTCTCGCAATTTCCTGAGCAAAATGTAATATATAGCAAAGAACATACAATCCCAAATATTTATAGTTATAAGCTGTCAGAGTCTAAAACTATTGTTTTCAAATAGCTATTTCAGCCTCTTCACATTGATACAAATCCCTAGTCTCTCTGAATATGTCTAATATTGGGGCACATTATTCTAGTTCTTAGCTATTTACATGATAAATCATGTTTTATTGAATTCATGTTTAATCAGGGTCATCCTGTAATTTAAAAGAGCAGCTGACAGAAATGCTTGAAAGGCTGAGGATGGAGCATTTATGCTTCCTGCAAGAAAGAAAGAAACAGAAGTGATTTAGGGAGTCAGCAATTCTAGGAAAGCCATTTGGTTCCTGGCAGCACAAACCCAGTGTTATCGCTGTGCTCTGCTTGGACCAGGCTACCTTGCTGAACAGATACTAAGCTCTGGCAGCTCAGCCTCCCATGCTGCAGACAAAGACACGGAAATGTCATTTTTTAAATGATAGCAGTATATCAGCTGAAACCTATTTTCCTTGAACCCTCTAAAGGACATTTTTGAGGACATTTTTGTGTGTTTTCAAGCAGCAAGCAGGAGTTTCACATTTTCCTAACCTGATGGCATATCTGGAAACATGCCATCTTAGCCAACCTGTAATCATTCCTCCTCCATCTCATCCAAAGTTCTCCTCCAACACTCCGAGTTCATGCCTGGGAATGGACAGGCTTGTTGGGCTGCACTTTTGTGCTTGTTTGTGTTCTGAGGAGAGGATGTATTGAGTGATGGTAATGATGGGGGAATGTCTTGTCTTTACCCAAGTTGCCTCTGAACTTTATTCTGCTGTCCTGTCAGGACAATGTGTTAGCATCTGCCAAACTGTTCTCAGGTTTTATTCAGCCACCCAGGGCCAAGAAGGGCTGACGATGTTTCTTGCAGCTCTGGCTTCCTAACAACAAAGAGGTAAAATGTTGCATACCCAGACATCCCACCAATTCCCCATACTTGGCTATCTGGGGAAACATTGACACTGTAAGCAGTCAGGGTTGATGGGGTGGTCTTTCTCTTTGCTAGGGACAGGCTGCTGGTATTGTAACTGCTTGCAAAGCGAGCGCCGGGGATACCCATGGCGTCCTGCAAGAGCCGATGTCAGGCGAGTCCTGCCTTGCAGTCTGCTCATGCAGCAAACGTGTAGGCATGGGCTCAGGCAAGGCCAAGGGTTGCCCTCTGGAGCATGTGGTAAGAGAAATCCCGAATGTGGGAGGCCCCTTGGCACCCGTCAGGCAGCTCAGCTGGTCAGGGGCTGCAGCAGCTGCATGGATGGGAGGTGAGCAAGCCTGCAGTGAGCCCCCCAGGAGACTGCTCTTTCTGCACTGTGTGGACTTGGGACGAGTGGCGTAAAATGTTGTGGTATCAGTAGCAAGTCTCATGCTCTCTCTCTGTCTCTCTCTTTTGAAGCAAATCAACGTCAGATTAACTGCTATAAAAGAAATAGCTATGTTAGAAATAAAAGGTGAGGCGATTAGAAAAGACGTATTCTTTAAGGGGTACTATCTTATGTTTATAGCAGTTTTTCATAAAAGCAGAAAGCTCTTATAACTGAACAAAAATGGGAAAATACTTGGAAAGCCCGAAGTACCCTCAGGTAAAATGAGCATTAGAAACAGCGAGTCTTTCAGGTCCGTGCGCAGCAGGGTGTGTTATTTGCTGTACGCACAGCAAGCTAAGCTTCTCACACTTGTGAGCAAAACTAAATCTGCCGCCTCCTGGTTGGTATTTAGTTTTCTAGCCACAGAGGGTCACGCTTGCTCCTCCTGCAGGGGTGAGACTGGAGACAGTTGTTATTTGGATGGTACTCCTTTTGTCTGATCTCGGAGCAGCTTCTCTTCCGCGCAGCCCCTGCAGGAGTGCAGGCCTGGCTGCAGCCCCGGGGCTCTGGATGGGCCCGGCTAGAAAGGGGCCATGGCTTCTCTCTGCAGGAGACCTTCTCCTGCCCTGGGCTTTCTGCTGCCAGAGGCAGCAGGATACTCTGATGCAACCCTGTTGATGTAGCCTATCTATGCAGTTGGCAGGAAAGGCCATTACTTGGGTTCTGATAGTTAATTTACCTCGGAGATCTGGCTTTTGGGTGCCAAATCCTATTCTGAGGTTTTTCTGACTGTGTAGGTCAAAGGTTGAGTGTTGTGTACACGTTGATCCATTGATCTAGGTGGGGCGTGATTTTAAGAGGAAGCATCCTCCCCTTCGCCATCTGCCAAATCTTCTTCCTCTCTCCCCAGAGAAAACAAATATGCTTAAAGGCCCAGCAGGCTCCAAAGGTTTTCTCAGCAGCTGCGAGAAGAAAGTTTCATTCAAAGAAATATACAAGCCAAATGAGACCTGGGATAATTCAGAGTGGGAGAACAAAGCAAACCCAAACACAGACCAGGTCATGCTCCCCTCCACTTTTTATCTTGCCGGCTGAGGAAATGCACTTCAGGTTGGCTTTCATCTCCTTGGGATTGCTGTTCCCTCCTTATGGACAGCTAGGGATTTAGGCTATGAAAGAAAAGTTAGCAGCTTTGTGCTCTCCGAGTGGAAATGTCTACTTCTGACCTAGAATTTATCAAAGAAGCAAAGTAATAATGGCAGCGAAAGAGCTGTTGGAGTTGCTCTGCTCAGTAATGAGGAGATGCTCTCTGCAGTAATGCTGGATGCAATTGCTAAGGCCAATTAAAGTAGCTGAGAGGGGAAAAGCCAGTCAGTGTCATTTTTTCCCTTATCTATAGCATTAACTATTCTACAGGTCACAATTATAACTGTTTACTAGAGACATTCCTAGGCATGCACAGACATAAACACTCAAGACAACATGTAAAACAAGGGACTTGATCTCTGAAAATATTTTTTGTATTTAGCATCTTTTCTCACAGAGAGTAAGCCCTGCTCTTCACAGCAGCTTACTGACCTCAGATATACTTGATTAAACGTGAGTAAATTAGCTCTGTTAGATCTAGTTTACTTTTTTTTTCCTTTTTCCTCTAGGGCAGCTAGTAACCAGAACATTAAATAGATTTGCAAAAACTTTTGAAGTTGTTATACTCATTTCAGCTAGGGACTGATATTTGACTTGTGACTTAAATCTTTGAATACCTTTGACTATGTGACTACCTCTGTTTTAAAGAACTACAGATATAAGAGATAAATGTTTTTAGGGGGCTGTGGCATATTTTGCTAGGGGGGGTTACTTTCTGTTAGCCAAAAAACAGGCAAAGCAATTGAATGTGGTGGATTCAGCTTGGTAACAAGAAATATTTTCTTTATGAATTAGAATTAAGAAGCTGCTGAAACTAAAGATGAAATCAGTCTCCAGTGTATAACAAAGAGTTGTGACCCTTAGCAGTAAGTGCTATCCAATTTGAACATTTAATCATTTAGTATTTACACTATTTTTCTTTTAACCTACAGAGTGTTTGGAAGAGACTTGTCTGTGGCAGACAGTATTGTACACCTACTTAAAATAGAAGAATCTCAAATCTCTTTTGGAAGCTTCTGACCATTAGGATGTTGAAATAGATGGACTCAGGTCACATCCAGTTCACTTTTACTCGTTTGGTAGAAAAATAAGGAAATTAAAACTGACTAAATGAGCTTACCCAAAAGAAGGATCCTCACTGAAAGATACAGAGAGAGGAAAAAGCTGGGATGAGGAGGACTGAGCAGGCAAAATCTGAAGAAGCCCATCAGAAGAGTTAAAGCTGAGGCATCCAGACAGAGCAGATGCTAATACAGAAGGTATCTGCATGTTAGGGCTGGCCTCAGTTGCGTGTAGAGACGATACAGATACTAAGCACATATCTTACCTTTAAATATGTTTTTTCAGAACCTGAACTGAGCTCTATGATCAGCCCATGATGACAGTAGAACCAAAAAAAAATCCAGTTGTAAACCTTCTTAAACTCAAAAGAAATTCATTTTTTCATTTAAGCATGATGGGTTGGTGCCATTATAAATTTAGAAGTGGTCAGCTCCTTATTCACACCATGAAAATCATCAATGGATTGATGATAAAAGATATTCTTCTTTATAAAGAAGAATACTTGAGATTGCTGAGCTACTTTAGAAATTATGAATTAGTTTCATCTGGCATGCAAAAGCCTCAACTGCCTAGTAAAATTAAATAGCTGTGAGCTTATGTGGTAGTTTCTTTTCATGCAACCATTGGCAATTAAATATAGCATGTTTTGATCAGCTTATGCTATCTCTGATGTACAGAGTTTGGTTATCCCTTATCATTGCTAGTGAGAATATTCACAAATACTATTAATATTCATAACGAATGGTCAGCCTTTTTTTACAGTCAATCCAAATTTTGTCTTGGTGACCGTTTGTATCAATAAACTGGATAGCTACCTGTGACTTGTAAAGAAATATTTTCTTTGCTTTGTTCTAGATTTTCTTCACTTTAGCTGCAGTCTGGTGGCTTTTCTTTGATATTTTAAAACACAGGAGCAGTGATCAGTTTCCCTTTGATTTTCCTGAAAAAGCTTCTATTGGTTTCCTACATGATTTTGAATATCCTAATAAACTTTCTGTGCATCACTAGGTACCCCCACAGACCAATTCTTTTTTTCTTTAAATATAGAAAATGTGGCAATAAATTTGGTGACATTTAGAAACCATTTCCTTCTCACATCTGTTTTGATTTCCAATTGGGATGAAAGCATACTTTGCTCTTTATAGGAGAGCAAAGCATAGTGTCATTACGATGTTTAATTCAGAGTATCTTTCACTCACTTTAATCCACTGAATTGTCTCATTGCTTGTTTAAACACTCAGGAGTGATGGCTTCATTGAGCTATCCCATTCATCAACAGCTCGATTCACGCCTACCACTGCCTGGCGTTGAGAATCTGTTGCCAAAATCTGTCAGACAAAAAGAAATCCTTCTTGCCTCAGTGACAGATGGCTCTCCTGAACAAAGATCTTTCTGCCTATAAAACACTGTCTCTTTCAGCTTTTTTTGTCACAGACTTATATTAGGTGGCCACAGCGCCATCAATACAGCGTTGTTCCACCAGGCTGGGCCAGCAGGTGAGAATACAGACTTGTGCCACTGCTTCGCAAGGCTGGGTCAGCAGCTAAAAGGCCAGTCCAGAAGTGGTACTGTCACAGCTTTAGGGTGGTGTATCCTAATGTCCAGCTCTACTTAAATGGGCTATATTAGCTCAGGTCCCATGTCATGTTAACGCAGTTACAGGATTCTCAGAGCTGAGCTGGTTTGTCTCTGGCATATAGAAAACATTGCAGGGCAGTACATGCTAAAGCAGAGCTGTCAACTCCTTTACTCTTGTAATGCATTCAGCTGGTTCAGCAGAGCTTATTGCAGCCAGATTTTGTTGGAAAATGGGTTAACATTATGCAGTATTGTATACTGAAGCCATCAGATCCATGCAAATTCAATAATCGTGTTATGTGAAGCATCTTGTTTGCCTGGGTATCCAGAGGAAATAAATGTATAAATTAAACCTTTATCCACATCCAAACATTGTTTTTAAATGATGCTGAGCAGCGTGAAACCTACCAGCCATCCTAAATAACGAACCATGAAACGAATGAAGAAGGTTAGCTGGAACCCTCTTGGATAAGTTCTAGTCTATCTGTCCTGTTATGCTTCTATCTTTCATTAGTTTCCACTTATTTTTCTTTTGTCCTTACTATTTTAAAACTGTACCTTGATAAAATAGGTGCTTCCAGCCATCCAGAATAAGAGTGAATCCATTATCTTTATAAATATTTTTTCCTGGAACCACTTGCATGATGTTTTATGTTTTCCTATTGTCACACTGAAAGAAGATTGAAATATGTCTCAATATTAGACTTCACTGTAGTAGATCAGGTTAGCTAAAATTCCCACCCTGATGGTGACTTCTTCAGCTCTGTTTGTGATGCAATGGCTGAAGAGGTGATGTGAAGCTGTTATACTTGTTTATAAAGCAGAAATCTTGAAACCTGCTCTGCAAAAGATTTTTGAAGATAGGATACTTCAAAAGTTAATATCGTTATGTTTAGTCCTACTGATGCCAGTGGTGGAGTTGAAATGGTAGTGTCTTTTACAGATAAAATGTTATTGCATTAGCTTCAGTGATAATGTGGAGCAGGAGGCTGGATAAGCTGAAATACATTGCTTGGCTCCAGAAGTTTTGAGCCCCTTTCTGAACTGGGTGCTCCAGTGAAACAAGTAGAAAGTACACTTCATAGAGTCTGGTGGATCTCTGGCACCCTTGTGTTCAGGCATGGTCACAATCAAAGGGGTTTTTTTGCCATGTACAAAAGAAGAGATTTGTCAAGCAGTATTTTAAATCACTACAGGATTCCTGCCTCCAAACATTTGATATCTGTAGGAGCTAATTCTGTTCAATTTTATTTTGATAAAATTTTGAGGGGAGTGTTCGAAATAATATCTTTTGAATGAATTACACAGTCATTTCATTGAGGATAACCATACAGGTCATCTTTTTAATCATGCATTTTGTTCTAGCGTGAAAAAGTTAAAAGATGCAAGAATTACAGTCAGCTAGTTATGCACCGGAAGGCTACCTAACTTCACATGCGCTTTTTAATAGGACCTGATTATCAACTAAACCTCCAGAGGAAAGAAAGGATTTTCCATTTCTGTAAGATAAATAGAGAAACATGAAATAGTTGATAAAAGGTCTTTTGTCTGTCTATTTTGAGTTCCCTCGAATCTGTCCTACTTGTGTTTTTGTCATGTACAAAATCTAAACTTCAGGCTCTTCATGCACCGACCATTCCTTCACATATCTGCTTTATTGAAAAGAAGGTGCAACTAAATATTAATTATTAGTAGATCAAGTACAAAAAGAAGAACTATAAAGTTCTACTTTGTACACATCTGGAGCACTGTACATGACATAGGACTGACTAGAAAGGACATAGGGGAAAAAACATAAAGTCAAGAAAAGAGAAGGACATAAGCAGGTAAGACATAGGAAGACTGAAGAAACAAAATTCATGTATTCTTTAAAAGAGAGATCTCACGGGACACAAGAATCATAAAGTACCTTCAAAGTAGCACCCCTAAATTAAGTCACTATCTACAGTAGTTGAACATAAACCAATGGAATTAAGGAAAGGATTTGAAAGCAGACAACAATGAATAAAATCCTATTGCTGCACAGATTCCTAAAGGAATTAGTCAAAATCAGAGTTATGCAGAATCGGTGAAATGCTGGGGGAAAGATTAATTCATGTAATTGGTATTTAAATGTCATTTATTTACAATCCAATAAAAGCCCAGACTTCACTAGAACAATTATTTTATGTTAAATACTAATTGATTACTAACACATGGCAATTGAAAACTAATTACCATGGTGTTGGTATGTAGTCTTTTATTTCCCTATCTCAGCAGATGGATTTTTAATAATTTGTTATTAACTAATACAGATAAATGTCTTATTGAATAAATGAAATTGATATTCGAGGACTATCACTTAATCATTTGCTTTCACTATTTCCAATAAGGTTCTTTTAGATCCCTGCTTGGTTTCCCTCCCCACCTTCTTCCCATCTTTATGCCTGAGGATAGTAATAACGATGAAGTGAGAGTAGAAAGTCATAAGAATCATTTCATTCTTTGACAGGTAGCAAACCCTTTTCTCCTTCCTAAACTGCACAGAATGTGACTGTGATATTAGATAACAAATGCAATAAAACAAAGCATATTTATTGCCAAAGGGAGGATATTTTTTTTCTCCAAACTAATGGTGCTAAGCACCGTAGGAAGCTGTTCAAAGTAAAGCTACTTCTTCAGACAGCTGTCATCTGCAAGAGTGATCCGGATGTCAGCGGTAACATAGTTATGGAAAAAAAAAAAAAGATTTTCTTATCACAGATAATGCCTGCAGAGCAATTCTGGTAGGAAGCAACTGTTCTAGGTGTTACTGTAAGTTAGGTATTTCTTACAATACATGGATATTTCATCAACTTTGCTGTTTTACAGCATTTTGCATCTGAGGATCTCAAAGCACTGTATCAGTGGAAAATATTTAAACTAAGCAGCTTACTTGTGAATGCCATCTGATGCAAAAACTAGATAGAAAATGGCTGTCATGTTTTGTGAAATTTGTCTTTCAACATTAATTTGTGCTTATTTGCAGTAGGGTCTTAAAATTCTGTGTCAAAGTAAAATTTTGAATTTAATAAACATTGAAACATGGTGTTAAAAAAATGTGAACATTTTTCCCATAAGGTAGAAATTATTAATCTAATATCCGCATATTGTTATATTAATGTTAATGTTACAAAAGTTATAGCATTTCCACTGAATCTAAACAAAACACTTCACTGTTATCCACCTTATTGAAACAAGCAAGCAGAAATTATTTGTTTTGACACCTCTTCCCCAAAATATAATCAAATTGGACACATTCTTGTGAAATGTTTTCACTCCCAAGTAACTGCAGTTTTCTGACAGTACACTGTCTGTCCCACCAACAGTATTTTACCCAGCTTAGAGCTGCTTTCTATTTTACCTGAGGCCAAAGGACACACTTTCTAGATCAGAGTTGGTGACTTGTCTTGCATTGAACACTAGAGCTCCTGGCTTTGCAAGACTTGTTCTCATCATGAGAGAGGGAATTCGGCTATGTTCATCTCTGATAGCTGCGTTAGCCAAGCACACGCTGCGAATGCAAGCGTCTCAGCATTCAGCATTGTTCAAAAGGTGAAGATATGCCTGGCCATTCCCTTTTTAAAAACTGGGGCTTTGTTTGAGGTGCCATAGACTTGCCCCTGGTTTCTCTGTTCACTTAATGGCTTGGCATCTACAACTTTGGGAAACAGCATGCTATTTCATAACAGATTATGCTGTTCTAGGCATTTTTGTTTAGAATTTGAAGAAATGTGTTTCCCAATGTTTTTGCTCCTTTAGGATATACTTTGATCATTGCTGTTTTTTCTCATTAGGGAAAAGGAAACTAACCCATGACAACACAGTGTCTGTTATATCTCCCCTCCTTACAAATGAAACAACAGGTCTAGTTAAATGATTTTTACATGCGCTTAGGAGCTTTTTATGGAGATTCCAGTTCTCAAATGTAACACGTCCCAGTGTGAGAATTCAAAGATCGATCCTGCTTTAAAGACCTTCTAGCCAGTGGTTTTGTTGCAATTAGAGTTGATGCTGGTATTGATTTAAAATAGTTGCTAAAATAATGGCTGTTCAGTCATCTATATTCAACCGGATTGGTATGCCCATCCAGTTCTCAGTATAAACACAAAAAAATTGCAGTCAAATAATTCTCACAATCTATTGTCACAATCTCATACTCCTATGGATGTTACATAGTGATTCTCAACTTCTCATGGTCACGTGGAAGCTCTATATTTTTGTAGGCTGGGCTACTACTTGGTACAACAGGGAAACAAGGTTTTACAAACCTATTAGAAATTGGTCAAGGACCAGCATGAACACGGTCATGTTCTTATTTGCACAACAACTGTAAGCTGGTAAACACAATTCTTATATGGCATTAAAGGAATGAGAAAGAAATATGACTTGATGTAAAAGGGAGGGCAGGTTCACAGAATACTTTGCCAGCACCTTGCCGTGTAACAAGCAGGAGATGTCCCTGTCTCTCTTTAACCACAGAACAGTCCATGTGCACGTACTTGCTTTGTGTCAAGGTTAATGAGAGACAATCACATTTAAGCTTTGCGTTCAGACAATAAGTCTGTCAGAATCCAACTCAGGTTGCCTGAGTCTACCAGTGAAACATAAGCGATGGAGGTTTTTTTCAGTCACTAATCAAATTAGTCTTTCTACCTCGTCATAAACTGAGGAACCTTGAACTTAAACCCTCCCTCTGACTAAAGCTGTGCTTATCCAACTGAGGAGCTGAAACAATATCATTTATCTTGTTTCTAACCCTGAATAACTCTGCTGGAAATGTGAAATAAAAACTGTTTGATGAGAGTGAAAATTACTCTATGAAAACGTGCAAAGTATATTTGAATAATTTGAATTGACTGAATAAACAGATCAAATTAAATTGTATGAAATGTTCAAAAAACTATAATCCCATAGTTGATATTTTGCAAGCGGAAGTCTAATCTAACTGAGCATATTATTCACTGCAGTATATATGTTCAATTATAAAGGCAAGAAGGGATCATTGTGGACAGATAGTTTGATTGTAAGTACAAAATGGGATAAATAGCTTTCATTCAGGCTAGACAGAACTGTTGGAAAAACATCAAAACTTGATTGGCATGTGACAGAAAATGTAAGAAAATCCCACATGTGTTGTAGTGGCTAGATGCGCTCAAGTTGTGACCTTGTGATCTACTGAAGTGGGTATAAATTGATGCTGCTTTTGAAAGAGATGATCTTGTACTCCCATTTCTCATTCCCATCCTTCGCATCCCATGCTGTCTCCTTGTGCCTCCACAAGCATGAGTGTCACCAGGCAGTAACCTGCTCAGGCAACTGAGTGGGGTTAAAAGCAATGCAGAAAAAAGAAAAGTTAGTTTTCAGCTGACTTGGGTCCATAGTTTTGTTCACCGTATGGTCTATAAAGGATTGGTTTCTGTGTAAGAGAGATGATTGATGAAGAGGAATAAATTTTATAAATATGAAGAATTTTTTTTTCCCTGTGTTATCATAAAATTGTGTCCCTAAGTTCCTTACAGGTACCTCCGTGGGTTTGCTCAGTTCATGCAGGAGGACCAGGAGAGTTAGTTACTTATTTCTGGTTTAGGTGTTGACAGACATTTCAGTCCAGATTACAGGTGTTGGCTGCCTTCCTTACAGTTCTCAATGATTCTTCTGGGGGATGTACAAATGTTTTACATGCTTATCTTCAGAAATTTACTTCTGAACCCAATCGTGTCAAAGAACACTATGTGTCAGAGCTATTGGGTCTGCCCTACTTGCAGCTTCCTCTGCAAAGACCAGTTCAGCTTTCAGAGAACAGGTCAGGAGTGTGAAAGCAAATATTTCCCTAGGAAGGAAGGGCATTGTTTAGCTTCCTATGTTAGTCCTCATAGAAACCTTTTCTTTTTAATTAAAAAAAATCCCACAACATTAATGATCTTTCCTGGCTGGGAGGGGGTTTGTACAGAAGCAAAAATGAGGGAGTGTAACAGGTCCTCTGTCAAGCTCCTGGTCACCACTAATACTGTGCTAGGGTTTGAAGGGACATTGAGGCATTTCTTAGGAAGAAACTCATAATTTGTTAAATTTATGGGGTGTCACTACACATGATACCTGGCTACTACCTAGAAATTACATTGTCACCTTAGCCTCTCTAGGGAATTTTGACACTGAGCAAAGTTATAAAAATTGCAAAACACCCCCACCAACCTTAGAGCAATTTTTTTACTAATACTTTATTTTTCATATTTTCAGTCTTTGCAGTGTCAGGGTTATTCTTTCCACCTGACAGTTCCTTCAGCAGATATAGCAGCTATATAGGTCATCTTCTTGTGGATCTGTCAACAGTGACAAGCAGTGTGCATCCACTGAAAGTTTGTATGCTGGCTATCCTGAAAAAGTGTCATGAGTGTGCTTACCTGTTCCTTGGAGATGTATTTCAGTGCAAAACTGAATGTTGTTACTTGTGTCGTCCAGTGTATCAGTAAACATTTGTCTCAAATTGACAACAGCAAATATTTTCTCCCTTATCCAAAAGCTTTGGATTATATCAGCAGTTGGTTACTAATGGCAGAGCCTCTTTTTCTTATGCATCTTCCCAGTGTTCTCTCAGTCCACTGATATTTAGCTCTTGTCTTTTTGGAGTGATATGACTATATGCTACTCATAAAGAAAGTTTAATTGCCTCTTTGTGCTTCAGCACTCTTGTAGTTACCGGCGATTAAGAATGCTGGCAATCTTGCATTTTTATCCATGATAACCACACTGGCTAAAACCACGAGTTACTTCAGGGATTCAGAATTTAAATAATCTTTTATTAGTTATAGTGTGGCTATTATGATTATGGTTATGGCTTTGATCAACATTTGCCTTTGTCAAAAAGTTCTGTTTTCCTGGTAGGGTGATTTTGAAGCATGCTCCTGGGGACACTGTATGGAGACAAATGAATGAACCTATGAGAGCAGGCTTTCATTTCTTTCATGTCCTTACTTGTGTTTCACTTTATCCCTAAGTTATTGAAACATCTCTGTTACTGAGGCTTTTTTTTTTAAAGGTTGAGCAAAAAGGCCTATGACCTTGAAAAGTCCCAGTGTTGTCACAAATATGAAAAAATGGTTGCTGTTTCTCTGCTGTGCTCTGTTGAACCAGTACAAACAACCTTATATGCTTCTTCCACAGAAAATCATCCCCATGTGCTTTCCCATGCGAATGGAAGATAGAAACAGGTTGCAAAGTTTCAGCTGCTGTGTAAAAATGGCTAGTTCTGCATCACTGTTATAAGACAACGTGAAAGGAAAGTAAGCCTGGGGAGTGTATCAGAGCAATAACTTTGAACATCGGGTGTGATTGCTGAAACGTGTTCTCTGCCTTTGGAAGGAGACAGTTTAAATACTGTCCTGCAACCTCAGCAAACAAGGGTCTTAGTATGCACCCTCAGCTCTTTTTAACCAAATACTTACCTTCACTTCAGAGAGGCAGGCATGGTCTTATGGAGGTGACACCAAAGAAAGCAAAGAGGCCAGCAAAATTTCCTGACCAAGTTAGTCAGTTAATACCTGTTGAGGTATCTTCGTGAAGATTGCTAGACACCTGTGTATGGCACATAATTTAGGTTGTAGATGAGCTATTTTCTCCATGCATATTCTAATCCAGGGGTTCCAAGGTGAAAGATTTTTTTTGTTTCACTTATTGGCATTAGCATGGCCTGATACTGAGAGTCTTTAATTCACGTGGAGGTTTCAATTTTAATTATTTTGCTAAAAAGGTTAGTAACAAGGGATTTTTGATTTTAAGAAAACAAAACCCCGATGAACTAAAAGCTTAATGGGTGAGTATAAAGGAGAAGGTGATATACTGTCAATAAAAAGAGCATGTGATTTTTGATAATTACATTACAGGCAAATAAATGCTTCTTATGTATTGATTTGTTCAGTGTGTTTTGACTAGGTAGAGAGAGGAAATACTAAGATATCTGGAAACAATTTACTAAGGTCTTGAATAAAAAAAGACCCAAAAATCAATAGTGAAGTGCTCTAAAATGAAACAAAACAAAAAGTCCTGTGGAGAAGGACTTGTGGGTACTGGTGGATGAAAAGCTGAACATCAGCTGACAATTTGCGCTTGCAGCCCATAAAGCCAACTGTATCCTGAGCTGCATCAAAAGAAGTGTGACCAGCAGGTCGAGGGAGGTGATCCTGCCCCTCTACTCCGCTCTTGTGAGACCCCACCTGGAGTACTGTGTTCCGCTCTGGAGTCTCCAGCACAAGACAGACATGGACCTGTTGGAGCGAGTACAGAGGAGGGCCACAAAAATGGTCGGAGGGCTGGAGCACCTCTCCTGTGAGGACAGGCTGAGAGAGTTGGGGTTGTTCAGCCTGGAGAAGAGAAGGCTCTGGGGAGACGTTATTGCAGCCTTTCCATACTTAAAGGGGGCTTTTAAGAAAGATTGGGACAGACATTTTACTAGGGCCTGTTGCAATAGGACAAGGGATAATGTTTTTAAACTAAAAGAGGGTAGATTTAGACTAGATATAAGGAAGAAATTTTTTATGATGAGGGTGGTTAATCACTGGAACAGGTTGCCCAGAGAGGTGGTAGATGCCCCGTCCCTGGAAACATTCAAGGTCAGGTTGGACAGGGCGCTGAGCAACCTGATCTAGTTGAAGATGTCCCTGTTCATTGCAGGGGGGGTTCGACTAGATGGCCTTTAAAGGTCCTTTCCAACCCAAACCATTCTATGATTCCATGATTGTATGAAAACCCACTAAATATCCCTCTTGCTCTTTTGTCATGGTTGGTGCTTATGCTATATAGCTTGTGAGAGCTGCTCTTTATCCTGCAATCTATTATATAAATGTGATTTATCTGGTTGTGAACGTCACTGTTAGTTGTATGAATTGTTGTAACACCTCTGCAACATCCAACTCTTCCATGGGGCCAAGGAAATGCATGGGAGGAACTGGTGGCATTGCCAAGATCAATGTCCTGCCAGGAGGGGTTGGCATTCCTCAAGCGCTGTTGTTTCTTCGCGTTCCCCTGTGTTTTTCATAAGAATCACCTTTTGCTTTCCTAACACTTTCCTGGCTGCCATCTAGCATAATGGAGAATTTAGTACCCTCAGAGAAAGAGAATTGTGTGTATATTTTCCCGGTAGAAGAGGGGGAGGTTATGCTTGTGGGCACCAAATAAATGGAGCTTTTTTTTTTTTTTACATAAGAGCCAAGGTTAAGTATTTATGTGGTAGGCGCTAGTTAGGCCACATTCACCATTCTGCTACAGATAATTGTGTGCAATAAAAAGCTGGTCCCAGCATCTGTGTTTGTGAGGAGATGGGAAGCACGCTACCTCTATTATGTGGCTGTTATGATTCACAGATGTTTGCTGGTGGCTAGTGCTAAAAAGACAGTGACTCTATATAACAAGATTGCCTCTTCTAAAAACCCATTAACAACTTTGTGCTAAAATTTTAACCTCATTGAAATTACATTTGTTATATATTTTCTATTCAGAAACAAAAGTTTCATACTTTTAAGTTTCTAGGTTGTGTGAAAAGTCAGGTATAAATTTCTAAAGGCCAGACTTTATAAAATGCCTTTGTAATGATGATGCATTTCCCCATAAGTACCCTGTTTAAAAAAAAACCAAAACCAAAACCACAACAAACCCCCCCCAAAAAACTGAAATTCGCTCTGTGTGGAAAGTTCAGTCCTGCAATAGATGTAAAAAACCCCACTCTGTACAGTTTCACTGCTCAGCCTTCTGTCTTCAAACAAAGTCCATGACCAAACCAAAGCGTGTAGGAATATTGTCAACCTGTCTTCCATTACACCCTGCTGAACCTGGAGTGAATTTAGTAGTGTAGTATACAGAAACATAGAATTAAAACCAACAGGGCTATATCTGTTCCACAAAAGAGTAGGGAGACACCATTGAAAATCCTGTGGCAACAGTATAACCATATTAAATCATATGCAACTATTTCTCAGCATCTTGATCCTCTGAAGTTTAAGAATTCCATCTATGAATTCATAAGCAAAAGTAAGCGCAAGTGATAGAAATCACCCCTGCAATCATAATGGAATGTTTCATCATGAATAAAGAGGATCCTCACAATCAATCTCTCATTGTATTCAGGGAGCTTTATGAGATAGCACACTTAGTAAAAAAAAAAAAAAAAAATCCTTCCAAAGCATGAGGAATCCCAGGTCCTTCCTTGATAGATAAGGAGTAGTCATTTCTGGCTTATTTTTATATGCTGTTTCTATTGCAATAGCAAAATTAAGGCCTACAGAACATTGCAAAATTTACAAAGTTAAGATTTGGCTAAAGTTGTTAATAAAATTGTAGTTGCATAATTCAGATGTTGGTATATTTGATTTTTATTACAAGATTTTACTACAAGATGAACCTGAAATGAGATTCTCAGGTACATCATAAAATGAAATATTGTTAGTCTGCAGCTCTTTTCAGTAACTTGTAACACTGGGGTTTGCTTTCACTTGGTTGTACCATTCCAAAATTTGGCTCTTGATACTCAAGTTGCCTGTTAAATTCTACTTACAATCATAGAACAATTTTGAAAATAATCAAAATCATGCAGAAATAGATTGCAAGGGAAGTTTGGGTGTCATCTGGTCCAACATCCTGCTAAAAGCAAGGTTATTTTAAAAGTTTAGATAAGGTTGTTCTGGGCTTTGTCCATCTAAATTTTGAAAATGTCCAGGGATAGAAACCTATTCCAGGGCTTAACCATGCTCCTCGAGGAGAAAGCTTTCCTCACAGCAAGACTGAGTTTACCTTGCTCTAAGTCATGCCCTTTTGCTGTACACCTTTGAGATGAGTCTGGCTTCATCTTTATAGTTTCCCTCTACATTGTAAAAATATAGCAATTAGACCTTCCCTTAGTTTTCTCTTCTCCAGGGTAACCAAACCCAGCTGTCAGCCTCCCCTCACGCATTGTGGTCTCTGTTCCCTGAGCACTTCAGTGTCCTCAGCTGGGTTCTCCCCTGCTCCTACTCATAAGTCATAGGTCTTGGCAGTGCAGAAGAATGCTGGTCTTGAAAGCTGACTGCTGGTAAAAAACATCTCTTTTGATGGCAAAGTCAGCTTCTTTTAATTGACTTATTTTGCTGCTTTTTGTCCTCTGACGACAACTATTCTCTTACTGCATGCTATGTATGAGGCACCTTCCTTCTCCGCATGCCTTTTCTTCTTATGTTGCTTGTTTGAACAGCCATGGTAGGCAGACCTACAGTGCTCAAAGGATGTTTGGATTCTTCTGTCTAAGTATATGTAACAAATACTTTCACTTTTTTTCCACAAAGAGAAACTCATATGGCATTTTCATTACATGGGATTTACATTTTACTGATTTTTATCCAGAAAGTCTTTCTAGAACTATTCAGATAATTTCTTTTTGTGCCCTTTTTCTCCCCAAATGTTTTCCTTCTGTTTCAGTTGTGCTGTCTCCCCTCAAATCAGTATGTCTAACCTTTAATTGCCTTTCTGGCCAGGCAGTTCATGTACTTTATTCCAGTAGCAAGCAAAGGCCAGTGCCAATATACTGTAGTGTCTACCTGTCACATTACTGGACCTAATATGACAGCAAGATTGTTCACTGGGGTGGGGTGCTGACACCTTTCCTCTTGGGCACCTGTTAATGCTCTGCAGTCTTGAGAGTGGAGGTGTGTCCTCCCTGTGGCACAAGATTTTCCTGCCCTTTAACAGGAGGCTGATAGGACAGAATTCCTGCTGTATCCAGTAAAATTAATCCAGCCCAGAGTTAATTTCCTCAGGAAAAGAGGGCAGCCACTGTGAACAGGTTAACAGTCTGCCAGATGTCTTTGTGAATCTCTAAGAAAGTGGCATTGCAGGCTGAGAGTTACAGTCCCGTGGCACTGTAAATGTGTCCTGTCCTTCAGTGAGATATGTGAAACGCAGCCCAAAAGGCAGAAGTGAAAACAATTTAAACTGTTTCCTGGTTTTGAGAACACTAGTCTGGATATAGCTGAGGCATCTTTGCTTGAAAAATCTGATTGATTTCTCATGTGAAAAATAGTGGAAAATAATTCTTTTTCACATTTATGTTAAATTTTTCCAAGGAAAGACTTTTACCTCCTGTTGCCAGTAACAGTGAAGATGCCTGCTTTATCAGCTCTTCTACTCAACCAACAATTTTGCAAGCAATAAGGTCTTCCTTTAACCTTGATTTTAGGGTACAGGAAATTATTTGCATGTTGTTTACTTGGACTTCAGTAAAGCCTTTGACACCATTTCCCACAGCATTCTCTTGGAGAAAGTGGCTGCTCATGGCTTGGATGGGCGCACGCTTCACTGGGTAAAAAACTGGCTGGATGGCCGGGCCCAAAGAGTTGTGGTGAATGGAGTTAAATCCAGTCGGCGGCTGGTCGCAAAAGGTGTTCCCCAGGGCTCAGTACTGGGGCCAGTTCTCTTTAATATCTTTATCAGTCATCTGGATGAGGGGATCAAGTGCACCCTCAGTAAGTTTGCAGATGGCCCCAAGCTGAATAGCTGACACAAAGAAGAAAAATTATCCTGTGAAATCTATCTTTTCTGATTGTGATTCTAATATCCCACTCAGCTCTGATACAGTTCTTAGAAATTTTGTTGGGTTTAGAGGGTGAGAACAGGACGTAGAACAGCATGGGATGTCCAAATCACAAAATTCCCAGAGATTTCACGGTATATGTTTTTAGGAGGAAAGGAGAGTTTTCTGTCCATTCATTTATGTCACTAATAACGTTAGTCAAATTTTTCTCAGTTGTACAAAGCTGTCATTACATGAATCTGACAGTATAAAAGGTGCACTATACCTTTCTTCAGCCATTAAGTTGTTTCACCACTTTACCTGAATGGGGTAAAATAATCTTAGTGTGAAAGAGTCTGGCCCATGGGTAGCAGCATGCATGAAAGAGTAAAATATTGGCAACCACAGCTGGCATGCGGATCCGGAAAGATAATTCTGTCCTGCAAGATGTAAAATACACACCAGGCAAAGGTTCAATAAGCACTACTTACCTACAGCACACAATTTCTTAGCAAACAAATGCTATTCAAACCCCTCTGTGAGTTTGATAAATGTTTTATTTGCATGGCAAGGTGTGAGAGAGGCAGGAGCTGACACATCAACATGTAAATAAAACATTTGTCAGACATCTCCAGAGATTCTAGGTCGTACTGTTCAACAGAGGAGCAGTTTGGGAGCAGGTAAGACAAGATATCAACATTATTAATACCATAACCCAAACTGGACTGATGACGCTGCTGTTTATATAATTCCAAATAATTTTATATTTGTGTGTGAGAACCTTTATTTTGTTTAATGAGCTTTCATGTGTTTGAAACTTGTATTTATTTTTCCACCTGACACTCTGCTATACCGTTACAAATTAGATTAGTGGTATAGGGGGGTAGCTTATTCTTCCTCCCACATGCGTTTTGTCCTTGTAAGATATTTCTAGAAAGAAAATTTTCTGAAGGGGCTTAGGAAGTGCCTGACAGAGCAGCTTTTAGTGGAACAGAATGGTGTGTCTACAGGCTGCATTCACAATCTTGTAATTTTTGAACCATGCAGGATATAGCAGAAAATAGAAAATACACAAATACAATTACTAGTATGTTTAATTTTCCTTAACCTTTCTTGTACAGGGTTATTAACAATAGTTGTGTTTTGCAAAGTTGCCCGGTCCTGTTTCAAATAACACTTCTTAAAATCTGTGATGTATGTCTGTCTACACACATGCATATACACACAATCTAAGTCCTTTGTCACTCTCCACTTTAATGAGTAGATGAATATGTCAGGCTAGAAAAGATGTATGTAGTGTTAACCTTAGACATTTGGAATACATTGCATTTCTTAAGTGGAGTAGAAAGCTCAAAGCACTTGTATTTTACACAACATGCCACAAGCTTTTACAAACAGATCCATCTGGGACAGTGTAGGACCAAAATAATTTCCTGTAAAATCTGAATTTGTCTCTCAACCAGGGCATACAAGAAGATTTAAACTTATATGGTTACTATACATCTTAAATTAAAGATCTATTATTCTGTGAGTGCTATTCCTCTTCCTCTGGGCAAGAAACATAAAGTGAGTTGCTGCTATAAGCATTGCAATGTTGGCAGAGCCACAAAGGTCCTCTGGCTAATTTGTGTGAGGAAGTGTATTTCGGGCAATCTCTGTTTTGGGCTGGTTACGTCAAACTGTTACATCTGCTAAAGGTTTATCTTCTGTTAGTCTGATCAGTCAGATGCAGGTACTGAGGAAACAGACCCTGCACCTACATCGTTTTCCATACAGCATAGATACACAGAAGGTCTGGCCCAAGGTATGGGAAGGCTGCTCCAGCTGAGCAGGACAATGGGGCATCGGTGAGGGCTGTGAAGCCCATTTTTGGCCTGTCTCTCCACGTTTGTAGGGAAAGGTAGGGTGAGGGGGAGGTCAGCACTGCCCTGCCACCCCTTGCGTCCAGCCTGCAAGAGAAAGCATCCGCTGTCTGAGGGGAGGTGGCTCTGCCCTTACTGGCGGGTGCTGCGGCAGTCACGAAATGAGATATCGACCTGCTGAAAGTCGGTGCAGATGGCTGTGGCTGATTGTGCACTTTACAGCAGCAGAGAAAAGAAGAAGGGAGGACATTAGGAATGGTAACTATTACGCAACTGGTAATTTGATGAATTAACTCTTGGGATCCTTCTAGGGTTCCTTAGTGTGTTTTGCTTAGTTTTAATTGAAGATATCCATCTATGGGGTTAGATTTAGGTATTATGGATTTATATCAGGTTTTGGTGTTCCTGTTCCTAGGGTGCAGGGGGTAACTGAAATAAAACCCCTACTTATCTGTCATTTACATAAAATCCTACAGGGTATCTCAGGCCAGTTCCTGTTCTAAACAGGTTATTCTTTCTATCTGCAAATATTCTTTTTATCTGCAAATGTAAACTAGTGAAAACTCCTATGTCTTTGGCATAGCGTCACAACACTGCATCCTCCAGGTGAAGTACCATTTCAGTGGTAGTTCCAGAGACATATATTGACATATATTGTTTACCTGACTTCAGTCTCTTTCAGATACTTTTGGTAGAAAGACCAGAAAAATATGGTTACTACTGTTGTGAAAAAACATCTTTTGGGCAAGCTGCATAGCTGTGAATTCAGTCCGTTTATTACATATTCTTGTACCTATACACAGATCAAGAGACTGACCAAATGAATGTGATCTAGTTTGTTCTAAGGGATGTCTTTGCAAGGATGTTTTTTAAAAAAACTGATGACAAATATTCACAAATGCGTACTACTTTGTCATACCTTCTCTGACTTTGAAATGGCCATGGTGCTATGAGACTGCTGTTTGAGAAGATCTGTTTCTCATTCTTGGCTGTGCTAACAATCAAGATCTTAGCACCAGACTGAGATACTGTGATTATGATTAACCATCCCCCATTTGTATCTTTCTGTTATTTGCATTACAATACTGTCTGTGATTATTTAATCATATGCTATGTTATCCACATAAATCCTTGTGTTGTGGGAGTACAGTACAGAGCTTTTTTGGAGGTGAACCGAAGGTTTACGGTTAAAAAGCTTGATGTCTCTAGCTCCTACCTAATTTGTTGCAGACACTATAAAGGAGGTGATGAGTAAAGTAGTGAATACAGCTTTGGCAATACTGTTTTTTTTCCCCTATTGCTTCAGAAGTTGCACAGAAAAGTTTTAGAAAAGTCAATTATTATTATTACTATTATTATTCCAGTCTGGCAAAAAGCAAAACAAACAAACAAAAGGTCTTTCATACCAGCACACCAAATATATTTAAGGGTTTTTTTTCTCCATATAGGAGAATTTTAAAAGCAGACAGTTATTTTAAATGAAGGATCAAAGTGCTTATATTTGACAACCTCTTTTCTTTCACCTGATGCTGTATAAACTATTCTGTGAAGGTGTATCCTGTTTAATCTCCTCTCATGCTCCTCTCTCAATCTCTTCTTAGTCTCTTCACTCTAAAACTGCATTTTCTGCCGAATTTTCTATTCACTGAGGAATGACCCCAGACTCTAGAAGGGAACAGTGCAAAGAGAAAGAATATTTTTTATGGATAAAACAGGAGACTGTCAAGGATTCTGTTCCTGTTGATTCCACATTATTTTTATGTAATGGTAGGCCTGTTGCCCCAAGTTTTCACAGATGGTTGCTAATACTAAGGTCTTTATTTTTTGTTACTCAGCTCTCCACACCTGCTATCTGACTTCCAGAAGTGCTGACCAGCTGCCTCTGTTGTCAGTGGGAACTCTCCCTTAGATGTACAAAGTCATCTAAAATTCTAATTACTTCATTAAGTCAGTCTCAAGTCTTCACAAACTGAGCATCCTGAGTTAATGACATTTTTGAGACATTCAGTTTTAAATTCTGAATCTCAGTCTCATGTACAAAACAAAATGAGCATATGTATCCCATTCTATGGAAGAGAAGTATGTATTTTACACAAATAGATGACCTTTAAAGGTCTCTTCCAACCCAAACCATTCTATGAATACAGCGGAAATGAATGTGGATAAAAACCTGACATCCAGATTCTCAAAAATCTGCATCTAAACCATGAGACATCAAAATGTTTCCCTGCTTCAGGTCTGGCTCAAAGTCTAGACCAACCCCACTGCTTGCATGAACCCTCAGTAAGAAGCAAAACGAGGCACCGGGCCTGAAAGAAAACATCTTGTGCCCTGGCCAGATGCCCAGCTTGGTTAATCAGAAGGCCAGTACAGTGAGTCATAGTCTAGGCTTAGCCAGAAGGAAATAAGCATTTCACTCCCATGATGAGCTTTGCAACCTTGTACTGGACTCCTAGAAGCAGGTATGAGTGCTAGTGTTATTTTCCTGAAAGTTTGTGTGCTGGAAAAGTTTATCATTGTGCAAAAGAGCGAGAACTCCTCTAAGAACTTCTAGGAGGACTTTTGAGAACTTAAACCAGCAAAGCAATCTCCAGGGTTGGGGACTCAAAGGGCCTGAGATGTGTGAGATGCGTGTCCCTTCTTGCTCCGAAAGGATGGAGAAGCCTCCATCGCTGAATATCCAGGGCTTATGGAGCTAGCTGGTGGCTTCGAGGCTGCTCATAAAACCTCACTGTGTCTGTCAGGGTGTTTGCTGACCGCTTGTGTGACATGAGTCCCTACACACTACATTAGTGTGGTCATTTATTTCAACAGCTATAGATAAAAAAGTGCTGAAATCAATATTGGGCATAGGAGTATAGCTTTGCTTTTTGTTCTGTGTGTGAGAAATGGGCCCTTCTAGTGTGACGTCTAGCCAGCCCCTTTTTGACACTTACCTTAGTTGTAATACATTGACCCAAAAAAGGGCAAATGCGTAATAATATCTGATTTTGTTTTAAGATTCAGATCAGAGAATCATTTTGATTGGAAAAGATCTTTAAGATCATCAAGTCCAACCGTTAACCTAGCACTGCCAAGTTCCACCACTAAACCATGTACCTAAGCATTACATCTACACGTGGTTTAAATACCTTCAGAGATGGTGACTCCACCACTTCCCTGGGAAGCCTGTTCCAGTGACTGGCAACCCTTTTGGTGAAGAATTTTTTTCCTAATATCCAATCTAAACCTCCCCTGGCGCAACTTGAGGCCATTTCCTCTTGTCCTATAGCTTCATACTTGGGAGAAGAGACCAACACCCACCTGGCTACAACCTCCTTTCAGGTAGTTGTAGAGAGAAATAAGGTCTCCCCTCAGCCTCCTTTTCTCCAGACTAAACAATCCCAGCTCCCTCAGCCACTCCTCATAAGACTTGTGCTCTAGACCCTTCACCAGCTTTGCTTATTACTTGCTGAGACCATTAGAGAAAAGCCCAGAAAGAAATCACTACTTTTCTGTATTTGCATGGTGGGTAGTAAATAGTGAATGGAGCTATAAGATAAATGAGTGAGAAAAAGAGAAACTAGACTAGTACTTATCCAATGAGAGCCCTCCTTTTCTTTCCTTTCTATACGTAGTTAATTGTAGTTGTAGCAAGATAAAGTGGGTTGGATGCCTGTAATTACTACTATCTGTATTTTTCTCTTTGAGATGTTCAGCGGTGTCATTTGTTGTCTCTTGTCTCTTGTCAAGGACAATATTGATTGAATAAGTGTGTAGAGATATAATTTCTGACATTTTATGGACATCAAGCCAAAATACAAATTATTACCACAGGGAGTTATTGTTAAATTCAACACAGATAGAAATTAAAGATTTTCATCAATAAAGACAACAGGGGATTGGCACAGAAAGTTTTCATTAAGACTATACATGATGATAGCTTCCTTCCAAAACCAGTACATACAAACAAAATTCACTGTATTACTTGAAAAAGAAATTACTTTTATCTTTTCTTTCATTGCTAAATCTGTGTTAATGAATTGACTCTATAAACATCACAAGTGTTGCGCTGCCGGTTCTGAGATTTAGTGTTTGTATCATATGTTGATACATGGACATGTATATGTATATGAAACTGAAAAGTTATGCCACTACATCACTTGTAGCTAACTGTCACAGTGTGTTATAGCTTGAATTTTGAATCTCAGATATAAATAGTGGTTGTTTCTGGAGGCCTTGTTGCATGTGAGGCAGAACAATCAAAAGGGTAGACAGGAAAACAAAGGTAAAGATTAAATGTAGGGGTTTCCCCTTTTACAATGTAATATCTTGTTTTTTTCATGTGTTTTCCCCTCTCCTCAGACTTTTTTAAGCAGTAGCCACGAGTTACAATTGACAGGTAACACGGCTGTAGACACTGCTGGGGAGTGTGCTCAGTGCTGGAGACCACAGTGCTTGGATGCTCTGAAGGTGTGTTTCTCATTTCTACATTCTAAGTGCAGTGACAGATGCCAGCTGTCTAATCAATCAATGGTCGTATCTCTTGCACTCTCCTCCTCTCCCAGTGTCAGCCAGTCTTGCTTATCATTGTTTTGATGTGAGAACTATTTGAGCCCAGTGTGATGAACTCAGGGAGCAGGAAAAGAAGCTCTGTAATTCATTCTGATATAAATATCTTTTTGTCCTACTGTTTTAATTTCTTGGTTTTGTCACTCAGAATCCTCAGAGAGGAGCATAAGTAAGAGCTATTAGAGGCTTTTTGTTTTAAAGTTCAGATGCATGGATTTTACAACCTATTGAATAGCTCAGTGCGTAAACCCCAGTACTCCCAGTTGCTGGGTAGGAGATCTCATCATGAGGATATTACATAAAAGAACTGTTCTTCTGCTGCCTTTTCGTTAATGTAAGTAACAACGACTGCTATATGTTGTATTGTACTCAATGGTATCATTGCGTGTTAATCTTGCTTTGAGCCTACTTCCTGTATCAGCACTGGGAGCAGAGATACCTGCATGCTCAGTGATGATGTAAGTGCCTGTGGTATGTGTAACAGCAAGTTATCTTGTGAAAACTTAAGCAGTTATGACCTCTTGATTTTCTAAGCAGGTTTTCTGGATTGTCACAAACTCAGGTCCTTAAATTCCTTCTGAATTATACTGCTGATGCCAGAGTACTATTTTGGATTTCACTGCATGATCAGAGAGGATTGCCAAGAACAAATCAAGTTAGAGTGGCAAGGGCCAGAAAAGTCTTACCATTGTCTTGCCTATATTTTCCATGAAACTCACATACAGTACTTTCTGTAGCTTATAACTTTTTCTTGAACAAAGTATTTAGTTTTTAATGAAGATATCAGGTGATATCAAGTCTGCAGTATTAGCAAATTTTTCTAAAAGTTAATATCCTTGTTGCCAATGATTATTTATTTTTAGTCTCCATTTTTCTAGATTTCACTTCTATCATTAGATCTTATTTTGTCTTTCTTTCTAAGTATTTTTATTTGCAAGTAAATATATGATAATACTTGTAAACTGTTACCAGGTTGGACCTTAACCTCATAAATAAACAAAAGAGGTTTGATTTAACTTCTCACAGTACAACATCAAATGATTCATCTTGTTCTTTAAATTCTCCCAGTGTGTTTAGCATTACTAGGACTGGAGAGAGCACTAATACTATACTGGAAAAGAATGAATTAATGTTTAGAAACTGTATTGTTACCTACATTTTCTTGTGTGTGCTACCATCTTGCAAACTATTATTTGGTAGCACTTAGAGGTGAAAACAAGAAATCTAAAGAGACCAATTTTGAACTTCTCACAGATGGTAGTTTACAAAATGAGTCCCAACTTTAGAGGCTCTGTTATCAGTCTTGCTAAACTTAATATTTAGGACAGGAAATTAAGAGATTTTGAAATTAAATTTGCTAGTCTTTTTGTCATAGAGATGAAAGTGCCAAAACAATTGTCTGTAATGGAAGTACCAGTGCTAGCAGAATTTGAATGCGTCATCCAGTGCTGGAATGGTTCACAGTCTATTGCATTTGTATCCTAGAAATGTAAATCTTTTTTTGCTCAGAGAGTTACTGATTTGTACTGATGTGCTCAGTGCTAGTAGTCTGAAGTTTAATTTGTTGATAATCCAGGATAGTCATCTTGCAAAAGTGTCCTGTTGAATTTGTTACAGGATTATTCTGAGAGAGGCTATCACAAAATCTTCAAAACTTGCTGTCTTGCTGTTACTAGTGGTAGAGATATTGAGGTTAAATACTTAAAGTGTGCCTGCTTTCATATATCTCCCTCCATGCGAAAAAAGCCCAAACAAACTCCACTTAAATTTCTGGGTGAGGGAATGAGTCCTCCCTTAGGAAAAAAAAAATACCAAATGATGTGGCAAAAAATATGAGAAGTTCAGAAATGTCAGCTGTTTGGAAGCAAGGGAAGTGGACTGCAGTTCAAAAGTCTCACTGTTATGATCATATGGTAACTTAAATTTAGGCATATTGCTGCCCAAGGGATATTGCTGACTCTGATTGAATGCCAAGCCTTAATCCACTCATATCAGTGTGAACGTGATCAAGAGGTGTTTAATGTAGATTTCTGAGGTGGGGGAAAGGGGAAGGTGATAGAAAAAAAGGTTTTACAGGATAATTCAATGAGTAAAGAATCAAAAGACAGTAGTTGTCAGCACTGCATTCTGTAATACACTCATGCTCTCCTGGACTTTGAATCCTTTGCTGCAGAAAAAATATGAAACACAGTAAACCTCTGCACACAGCCATCTCATTTTCATGCAATGCAAGTCTGAAGCAAGTAAAACAAATGGATCTTAGCAGTCATAGCCTTTGATGGTAGTTTCCATGCTGAAAGCTTCCCTTGCTTTAGAGCAGAAAAGTGTTTTGGAAAAAAGAAAACTTTTTCCTTTAGGCAAAAGACTACCTTAACCGAACAGTAGATACTAAAATAGTCAGCCACAAGAGCTGAATATCGTGAAGCTGATGTTCTGCTTCCTGTAAATTCAGGCATCTGTCATTCATTTTATATCAAGGTTAATTCACACACAGACTTTCTGAGAAATAATTATCTTTCCATTTACTCAGACAGGTCAGTTCCATGGCTTTTAACTCACAGCTATCATTTGCAATCTGATGTGTGTTTTTCTCACTATTACAGGCCATTTTTTGTGTTGACCTTTAAGGCAACAAAATAATTAAGCACACCAGTGTTGCTTTGTAGCTTGGAATTCACTACATTAGCAGGCTCATCGTATTAAAAGGCCAGTAACCCATCCATTAGGTCTGATCATGCCCTTTTGGAATCAATAGCAAAAATCACGGTAATCTCAACTGGTTGTGCTCAGACACTGGAAATTACTTTTATTTGCAGAATCACAGAATAACAGAGGTTGAAAGGGACCTCTGGAGATCATGTAGCCCACACCCACTGCTCAGAGCAGAGGATGCGCAGAACCATGTTCAGTTGGGTTTTGAATATCTCCAAGGATGGAGACTCCACTGCATCCCTGGGTGACCCATTCCAGTGTTCAACTGCCTTCACAGTAAACCAGCTTTTTCTTGTTTTTCTGTGCTTTGGTTTTTGCCCATTACCTATTGACTTTCACTGGCGTCCATCGAGGAGAGTCTTCTTTACTTCCCACCATCTTGTATTTACACACATGGATAAGATCCCCCTAAAATTTCTCTTCTCCAGGCAAAACAGTCCCAGCTTTCTCAGCCTGTCCTCATATGAGAAATGCTTCAGTCTCTTAATCATCCCTGGGGCCCTTTGCTGGGCTCACTCCAGTATGTCCATGTCTCTTGTACTGGGGAGCCCACAAAATGGACCCAGCATCCAGATGTGTCCTCACCAGTGTTGAACAGAGGAGAAGGAGGGTCTTTGCCAGGAGGGTGTACCGCTGGCTCATGGTTGCCTTGTTAACCACCAGAACCCCGTGACCTTTCCTGCTATAATCAACAAAGGATTTTGGCAACAGTTCTTAAAGAATTATTTGGAAGTAGGAAAATAAAAGACATTACAAGTACACTGGTTAACAACACATTTTTCTCCAGTTCAAAACATAAAAAAGGCTGGAACTAGGAAAATGTTTAAGTTTAATGTTCAGCTTAGACTGTTATTTCAATGTGAATGCAAATTGCATGGTATTTGTTTTAGAATGTATGCCTACCTATTCTGTTTCATGCATCTATTTCCATCCTGTAATTTAGTTTGACAGAATTTTTCTTAGGAGAAATTATACAACTAAAAGCACGCTTTTATAATGTAAAAGACAAGATAAGTAGTTGGCTTAAAATTATGTAGATATAAACCATTGCCTGTCAAACTAAGACAGTATAGATTGCTGCTTGTCAAGAGAAGGAGGGGAATGCCTTTGTGGCTCCTCTACCTGATTAAGTTTTTCAACATAATCAGGAAAGCTTTTCTACTTGAAATAAAAGATACTTTTTGAACTTAATTACATATCAATACTAAATGACATCAATTAATTGCTAACAACCTGTAATGCACTTTAAACAGAAATCCTAAAACCCTGTAATTTGCTAAAAAGGTAATTTGGTTCCTTAATTGAATTTCAATTGTTTTACACACACCTCTTTGATATACAGCTAATACTTGCATTGCATATGGTTTGATGTTTTGTTCCTAAAATTAATTTATTTTGAATTTCTCCAAATGTACTTAATTTTTCTTGTAAATATTTCAAAGGTTTCTTTGGTATCCTTGGTAGACAGCTGTAGCTACTGACACTGGCTTTTGCCTTAGTAGCACATACAAAACAGAGAGTGATGGGTTCAGTTCAGTGAGCGCTCAAAATCCATCACTTAAGACATTGCACTGGGGACCCTTTAGATGAGATCAGTACAGTGTGATGATACCAAGAAACCTTGAATCAGGTATAAGATTCTTGTTGGCAAGGTGTGTGTGTGGTTGATTGGGTTTTTGGCAAAGCTTTATATTACTGAAATATTTTTCTACTGGCTCTACTAGAGCACAGCCTCATGTGTTGAGGAGGCATAATATGCTACTGAAGAAGAGAAGTGAGAAAGGTGGAAGGTCAGCTGTGAAAAATACCAGTTTAATATATTCCAGACCTCTCTACTATAACTTTGAATGCTGGCTTTGATATCATCATAACTGAGGCCTTAGCAAGCAAGCAAGGACCAAGATGTTATCAAAGCTTGCTTAGGATGTGGGCTGAGAACTTTCTAAATAGTTAAAAGTGAGGAAGAAATCCTCACAAGCCTCGCTCCGTTAACATCAGTCAAGTTAGGACTCTCTGAATAAGAGCAGGGATAATCATTTCAATGGAGCTGGTGCAAAAAGGTTGTTTTGATTTCAGGATGAAAGACCCATTTTGTTCTAGATTATTCTGAAAATGATAAATGCTTTTACTTAAAAATGAAAGAGACTTGGATTTTCTAACTCATTTATTAGTCAGAGTCTTTACACATTTCTCCTTTACCCTCTTCAGGCTCTGACTGAAATCTCAAACCTAGTGGGACCAGACTTCTGGTTGTATTGCAGTGGATTCCTTATTTCCTTTGTTTGGCACAGTCAATAAAACCTTTCTAATATTTCAAACTACTGAGAATTCCCAAGGACATATCTAAGCAGGGAGAGTGTTTGAGGGGGTATAGGTTTGGTCAAATCCAGTCATTTCCTGGAAGGTAATACTTTCCTTCAAAGTACTGTTGATGACTAAATTAATGAGATAGATACTTCTAAAACCTTTACACTTATTTCTCTTTGGAAGTATTTGTGTCAGTGTACTATTTATAAGAGGCAAAACTTCTTTTAGCAAGTTGTGCTACCAGGTATTTTAATTGTATTCAGTTTTCAGATGCAGATTCAAGAAGTCCGAGAAATTGCAAAATAGGTTTTCCATTTATTTATCCATATTAGCCAACTTCCAAGGATTCCATCTGAGGCATTTACTTACTACAGACGTGAGAATTTTTTAAGGTGTATTTAATCCTAAACCAACAGTTTCAAGCTACTCAAGATCTAAGCAGAAAAGAATGTCTTAGAATATCAATTCCTTACTGTAGATCTCCTAGAGTTGCTAAATTTTAAAACCCACTCCAAGCTTTGCAACATTGTATAATTTTATTCAAGATTATGCATTTTCTCTTGTAAAATCCCAACCACAATATAATTTTAACACTTAGTCCTTGAATTCTCCATTTTAGCAGCTGCTGTTTTATTTTAGAGAATTACTGCTGCATAGATTATTGTACAATCTCTCTTCATTAGTAATCCATTAATATTTTCCTATCACAGAAGCAGGCTCTGCATAAACTCTGCACAGCTTGCATTTTATCATACATATGAACAAGACCCTGTGGAACCTGAAAGGCTTTAGATGTTAAAGTGAAACTATACCTTCTGTTTGTGGGATCAGTGCTTCCAAATGGTTTGGGAGCAGAACTGTGTCTTTGAAGACATAGAATATATCTGGGCTGGAGCATCATTCTAGGGAAGGAGAGAAGAAAGATGTTTGGTGGGAGTATTTTTTCCTGTTTGGTAGAACCCATCATGAAGCTTAGTGGGTCGGGTAGTAAAATCATATCTAGGCTCTGTATTCAATTCAGAGAGGGATACTGTCTTTAAAGCCTTATTACAAAATGAAATGGGAGAAAATTATTATTAAATATAAATAGTGTTTTTTTTTTTAACTTTTCTGATGAAGTCTAATACCTAAAAGAATATTTTAATTGCATGGCAAAACAATAAAAAGGTTTTGGCTGGGATAGAGTTAATTTTCTTCATAGTAGCTAGTATGGGGCTGTGTTTTGGATTTGTGCTGAAAAAAAAGTGCTGATAACAGATGTTTTCGTTACTGCTGAGCAGTGCTTACACAGAGCCAAGGCTTTTGCTGCTTCTTACACTACCCCACCAGCAAGGAGGCTGGGGGTGCTCAAGAAGTTGGGAGGGGACACAGCTGGGACCCCACCTGGCCAAAGGGATATCCCACATCATATGACATCATGCCCAGCATATAAAGCTGGGGAAGAAGAAGGAAGGGGGGACATTGGGAGTGATGGCATTTGTCTTCCCAAGTCACTGTTACGTGTGACGGAGCCCTGCTTCCCTGGAGATGGCTGAAGACCTGCCTGCCCATGGGAAGTGGTGAATGAATTCCTTGTTTTGCTTTGCTTGTGCGCGCGGCTTTTGCTTTCCCTGTTGAACTGTCTTTATCTCTATCTGTGAGTTTTCTGTTTTACTCTTCAGATTCTCTTTCCCATCCCACCATGGGGGGGAGTGAGCGAGCGGCTGCGTGGGGCTTAGTTGACGGCTGAGGTTAAACCATGACACAAGGACTTTCTAGGAATTAACAGGCAATGGTTAAATAGTTGCAAGAGGGCCCAGGTTTTCATTGGACTGCTGAATAAAGGCCCTCTCCAAAAATAGTTTAATTTTTTTGAAGTATGCAGATATCTGTAAAGAAAGTACATAGTTATTAACTTTTACATTTCCAAGTGTTTTTAAGCAGCAAGAAGAACTAGAGAAGGTAATATGAGAACTTCAGTTCTTCAGAGGATGGAATCTTTGGAGAGCAATGAAACACTCAAAATACAAAGGCCAAATCTTAGGTAGAATCAGCATGTCAGGTAAATGACTACCTGAAAAAATAATGCTGGAAGAGAAGGAAGAAAAAGTTTCTGCTGCTGTGTTTTATGTAACAAAAGTGAGAAGAATTAGAACACAACGAAATGTGTGTGCACCTCTTTCTTGGATAATTTCCTAGATGTATATTTTTAGCAGGTCCTTGAAGATGAGTCTCTAAATCACTGACACTGAAACCAGCTTTAAAATTAATATAGGAACTGATGACAAATGTAATCTAATTTGGTCTGAAAAATCCTGTTCAGTTAACATACACTAACTTGTTTAGAAACAGTTTAGGAGGAAAACTTAACTCTGCAAGAGTTTTCTAGAGAATAATTAAGCTAAAGGATACTAATCCCAAGCAAGTGGCCCACATACTAGATTCTGTTTTGGATGACAAAACTGTATTGTTTAGAGTGATGTAGAAGTAAAGGTAGCTCTCTAGTTTTAAAGTAATTAATACTCATGTTATTTTGCTTTAAAATTCAATCCCTTAGATATTGTTGTGGCAATGGATTCCATTTTCAGTGTTTTTGAAACTAAGAGAATTGAAATGAAAGGTAAAGTGTGGGATTAGAGAAAATATTAGAGCTAGGTCTCGGAAAACAATTCATCACATAATTGGGGTGGGGTTTTAATGAAAAGTATATTTTTTCAATTTCATTATCTTTCTCAAGGCAAAGATATTGTTTTGTGTCAAGTAAAACAGTCTGCTGACACCAAAATATAAAGTTTAATTTTCAGGAAAAATCAAGAAAAGGTAGGGAAAAAAGGGGCTAAATACACACACAAAACTTTCAGAGAGGGAAGAGGTGGTCCTGCCATTCCTTTCTGTAACTGGCAGCCAAATTACTGAATGAGACTGTGGGGCAGGCACTGCAATTCATTCCTTTGCCTCAATTACTCTTCCCAGGAAAGTGCATTAATAACTATACTATACACTGTGTTTGGAGGTAAGGGGGTCTCAGCCATGTATACAGAATCTTTTTTACTTAATTTGAGCAAATGACTTTGGGATGAAGGCTGGAAGCAGGCTGAGCAGCTCCTGAGTTTCCCAAACACCAAATGTGTGATAGAGCGTGTATGGGTGGAGGTGCCTGACATGCACAGCACATCAGAAGAAGCAGCACTTCAATCCACAGGGACCTTGACAAACTTAAAGATGGGGCCAACAGAAACCTCATGAAGTTAAGCGAGAAGTTCAGAGTCCCACACCTCGGAGGAATAACCCCCATGCATCAGTACCGGTGGGGGACTGGCTGGCTAAGGAGAAGCATTGCAGGAAAAAGAGACGGCAATTGCAGTGCATGCCAGGCTGGATACAAGCCAACAGTGCACTCTCATTGCAAATAAGACAAACTGCATACCAGGCTGTTTTATGACCAGCTCTGCTTGGCACTAGTGAGACTGCATCTGGAATACTGTCTAATTTTGGACCACCCAATTTAAGAAGGATGTTGGCAAACTGAAGTGCAATGAAGGGCTGCTCAGGTCACCAAGGGTCTACAGGACACAAATTGGCAGGAGAGTTTGAAGCAGCTGAGTTTTTTTAGTTTGGTGAAGTGCAGGCTGGATGTGGCCAAATGTGGGAAGTTACAAAGATTGCAGAACCAAACTGTGGTCCACAATGGCAGGTGACATAACAAAGGGCAACAGTCACAAGTTTGGGAAAGACTGAGGTGCTGGAACAGATTACCTGGAGAATTCGTGAAATTTTTGTGCTTGGAGGTTTTTAAGGTTCAGCTAGGTGAAGCCCCAAAACGGGTTAGTCCTACTCTGCATGGGTGGTGGGACAGGGTGACCAGTCCAGCCACTGGTTTTATAAGCTGCTGATTATTTACATTTTCAATATGAAAAATGGTATGGTTTCAACATGGGGGACTGAGGACAGACCTGTTTCTGAAGCCTCTGACCAGTTCATGCATCTGAGTGAGAGGAAAGAGAAGCAAAAGCTTTGCTGAAACCCTTCCCAGGGCTGTACAGACCATGGATACAAACCAGGAGTGCCCTGCCTCCTCTGAGAGTGTTTGAACTACTGAACTGTTGGAGAATAAAGGGAAATATCACCAATTGCTCCTCTGTTTCTCTTACTAAAACAACCCTGAACACTTTCTTCTCATTTGCAAGGACTTGGTGAAACTGAAGTCAAATTTTTAAATAGTTTGAGATTAGAGAAGCCATATTTTTTGCTGAATTTTTCCATTCTTGAAAATTCTTTGTCCAGCTTTAATGAAAGCCTGCAAAGGATTAATTCAATAACAGGTGTCAGAAAAGCTACATTTGCACATCACAAAAATATTAAATCTCACAACATTGCATATTGTCACAAATCAGGATATACAACATTGCAAATTATGGAAAAGGCTTTTTTTTTAAAAAAAAATCAGTAAACAGAGCTTTGAGAATTTTGCCATGTTTCAAGATATTGTAGGTACTTTGCCAATCAAAATTTTGCAAGGCTAGGATTGACAGAGAGTTGGGTAACTCAAAGAAAATGTTCACTTGGAAAGAAATGGTACAGCTAAATCAGGTTTATGTTATTTGAATTAATTTTGATTTTTTTTTCACAGAAATTCGTATAACTCCTGACGGGTCTTGCTTATACTGAGCAAGATTTTTTCCCAGATTAACTTGCTGCAGTTTTGCTTCCTTGTGGTCTTTCATTTCCCCCCAGATTCCTCTACATTCATGAAGTGTCAAGTTAGCTAATTTTATTTAACAATTTGAATAGACTATTTCCCCTTGACATTATTCACACACTTCAACTCATAAAGAGGAAAATAATAGCAACTGCAGCACCTGAAAGGTGATCGCTTACAGGAGGTGTTGTATGACCTTTCTGAAGAAGAACGTAATAAGTCTATTATACTGAAACAATGAAGTGTGTGGGCTTAAAGCTCAAGAGAAATAAGTGCCGCCTTTGTCACAGTCATCCAGGCCTCCTTGGAAACAATTAGAGAGCAAGTAATAGATCCAGACAGAGAGAAAGTAGCAGCCAGTAAGGCAGCACAAATATCTGAATTAATTTTGGAAATGAAAGAATTCTTACAATTTCCCATAGAAATAGGATTTTTTTAATGAACCGTTTGCAGGAGATAGAGACTCTTGAAATGGAGGCTTTTCATACAGAATTTAGCTGAGAGGTATGAGGAAAGACAGAGTAGATGAAAGCAAGCAAGGACAGCCTGGTAGAGAGTTGTCACAGGTAAGACAGAGTAAACCACAATCTGTGGTGGATCTGGATACGGGGGTTTATTTAAGGACCAACAAGATGAGAGCTTTTACCTGACCTGTTTCACACACTCACTCACTGTCCCCACCAAGTGCTATGTTCCCTAGGTCCTGGCTTCCCTTCCCCGCAGGGAGGTCATTGCTGCTCCGGGACAGTCATGCAGAAAGTCCGGTCAGTTCCCACTGATCCACTGCTCTCGGGTACCAGCCTTTGGCACCACTGGCCAAGGTCCCTGGGCATCCTTGGCATTCATCTCCACACAACTCTCTGATCTCCAGGATCTTCCCCACTTCCAGGATCTTTCCCACAGCCAGGATAGAATCACAGAAAGGTTTGAGTTGGAAGGGACCTCAAAGACCATCTAGTTCCAACCCCCCTGCCATGGGCAGGGACACCCTCCACTAGACCAGGTTGCTCACCTTCTGCTTTCCCAGCCCCCTTCTCTTTTCTGAGACTCTCCTTTTTTTTGCATCAGCTTTTTTTCTTGGCCCCCAAGCCTCCCATTTTCCCATTCTAAATAGCTTGTGTGCAGAAGCACAATGCATGATTAGCCTTCTAATTGGTGGTTCTGCCTCATGTTTTCTTATTAGGTGGAGGATTCAGGATGTGTCACTTTGTTCAGTCCGATTATCACCAAAATTTACAACTAGCCCACACTAGCTGCAGCTACCAAGTAGCAGCCATCTGCTTGAGAGTTGAAGAGTTCAAAAGTTCAGTTTCAGACACTCACCCCAGCAAACATACACCCAATTAGCTGCTGCCTGTTAGCATTAAAAATTCAACCTATTTTTCCATATACATTTGGAAAGTCCATTTCCTAGTCCAGCTTTAAAACACCTTGAACACGTCTTTTCCCTATCCCTGGTGGGGCCTCTAATCTCTGGACTCTACCTGGATGATGAGAAAACTGAAAACATTGTTGAGCACCTCAGGCTTGTTGGATACAAAATGAGAACAAATGCACAAAACCTTGAATCCCACTGCAAAATAGAATTTGGATTTTTTTCTTTAGTCTATTCAGAGATTTCTGAAAGATGACCTGCTTTTCTGGAACAAATGCTGAAAAATGAAAGCACTTGGTACTGCAGTAAAATGCAGAAAGTAAGCATCCATCAGCTTGGATGACCTGTAAGGCATGACAGTGTTTTCTTCTCTACTGTCAGTAGGTCTACTCAGATGGAAGTGCAGAGAGCAGTAAGTGAGGATTGATGGTCAACCAAAGCAAGAGGCATAAAGCTTGAGGACACTGAAGGGATACTGCAACTTGCTGTGTTCTGGTTGAGATGACTGCCTGGATGTGTTATGGGCACAAGAAGAAATTCCACAATGGTTCTATGGATTAGATTGCTGTCAGCTTTTGACTGACAACAAGCCACTCACATGACTGAAAAATAGCAGGAATAGATTCCAGTGAGAAGTCAGATTATTATTATGCAATTTGTAGGCAATGCATGATCATGAAAGGGCCTTGGCTCAGTAATTGCTTCTACCTTGTCTAGACACTCTCTGAATACTATTATTATTTCAGATTAGCTTTACAGAAATGTCCAGAAATCCTGACTGCAAAGTCATAAATAGGTAGCCTCTGTCCCAGAGAGCTTGCAATACAAAAGAAAAGAGAGGTAACTGTTGAGTGTGATGAGAGAGTAGAGAAGAAATGTGGGAGATAATGAAGATGAGCTTATGCAGTGATATTAGAGAGCTGTGGCTCTCTGTTTCAGCTGCACATGTGCATTTCTGAAATAACTATTCTGGAGTTTTTGCAACTACAATAAAGTGAAACTGATGTGAGGTCAAAATCAGAATCTTATTGTTTCGGGTATGCCACATAGATCAGCGAACCAGTCCTCTTAACTGTAATTTGTAATGTGACAGAGTATTTTGCAAATTCTGAGAGACATTTCCAAATCTCAATGATGCACTGCTTAGCCTCCTGGGTCACTGACAGTTTAAGACTTCCTGGGCACTCACTGTTGACATACCACACTGAAACTTATCTTTTTTATGTATTTAAGCTTTTTTATTAGTGGGGAAAAAAAAAAAAAGATAATTTTTGCACAGGTTTTTTTTATTCATCTGGTAAGAAAAACAGATAAATGTAGCCTTGCTACAGTGTTAGCTAGACTACGTCTGAAAGTATGTTCCTCAACTAATGTGCTCACACACAGTATGGAACTGTTTTCACATCTCATTTCCTTAGCAGATGAGACGGAAAATTAATTTAGAAACAAAATCAAATAAAAATATAGAATTATTTTTTCTGTACTAAAGAAAGCAAAAAAAAGTAATGACATTGCCAGTAAAATAAAGGTTTCACAGCCCAAGCCATAACCCCAATCAACCTTCCTGAACCAGGTAGCATAAGACAAGGCAAAGGTAATTTAATATTCATCTTAGACTATACTACTAAATCTTTTTAAGACTATAATTAGAATATGGCTAGTAACAGGTCTGTTTCCTATCTGCCACGAAGAAAAAGTCTATAAGTAATATAATTACTCTAAGTGATTTACTTACAATTTGATTTCTTTTATACTAGGAAATATGATACGAAATCATACATCTAGATGAGCAGGGACTCCATGTTTGGAAAACCACTTTAAAGCTGTTATGAACAAAACTGGGTTTTAATGAAGTAAAAGAACGACTGTGCACAGACTAAGATTCTGCTAAGGCACATTTTTTTTGTCTTTTTGTTTTAAAAAACCATATTTTGGCCTGGATCATATACTTCTAAACAGTAGCATCTGTGCCACAGGTGGCTTGTAAGCCCCCTCCAAACGACCAGAGACACAGATGGGAACTCCCTCCGCCAGCAGTGTTACATGCTGCTTCCACTGCTCACGTTCAAGGGTCTGTAGGGCTTTAACTCTGCTAGATGCCTTTTTTGTGTCAGATGATAAGAGTCCAATCTTGGTTTTAAAGAGTATTAGAAACGGCCTTAATGTAAAGGGTAGTTTAGCTATAGTCAAATGTATTTTTCTTATGGGGTTTATCTTCCCCAAGGAGTAATTGATGAAAGAGAGTGCGACCTTACTTCTCCTTTCACATCATCAGCCTCTGCTCTTCTCTTAAACTCCTTTCTACCCTTGGAAATTCAAAAGGTCTCTTGTCTGCTTTCCTCTTCTAGCCTCTGTGCATTTGAAAAGGTCTCTGCCCTCTCTCTGTGCGATGACACCAGCTCCTGAACTTTGAAAAAAACATTTCTTCTGCAGGCAGATGTCACACTTTCAACTCCATACCAAGATGTTAATTAAACTGGAGAACAAGTAACTTCAAAATAAATTATTTATATGAAAGCCTTTAATTATCTATACAAGTTTATCAGCAGAGGAAGCTTCAGAAGAGCTCATGAAAAATCCACAAAAAAAACCCCCCACCAAAACCAGAAAAAAAAAATGAATTGACAGTGCTGATTAAATTTTGAAATAAAATATCACATTTTGAAATAAAATCAAACATTGGTCACCTGGACTTCAAGTATCCAAAATAGCCCACTGCATGACGGAACTTCTGTCACTTTGTCATAGAGAGGGAACATTTCTCTTCAGCATGGGAGCCTGAAGCAGGCCACTGTCTTCCTAAAAGAGAAGTCTAATAAATCAGGCAGGTACTTGGATCTTTCCGGCACTGAATTCCTAATTTTCCGGATCCAGCTCATTGCACCTCCTGGAGCTGGTGCGACCAAATGCAGCTTGTACGTAGCTGGTCTTAGAAACTGGGAGAGAGGCAGGTTGTGCTCCCATCTTGGCCCAAGAGCTCCTCCTACCAATAAGCCTAAAGAAATTGGAAAATGCTGAATGGAAAAGCTGAAAACAACTGGAAGTAAGAAGACGAAGCTATTAAAATCAATGCATCTAGATGCAGTCTGTGACTCATGAAATCCCTAGGCTGTCGATTGTTGGAAGCCAGTAGGATACACCAAGGGAAATATCACTCTGTGCCCTTCCTGCTTTCCCTAAACATTTTCTGTTTGTCATTGCCATAGACAAGCTATTGGGCTGGCTGAATCCGATGGCTTCATTTATCATGTTTAAAAACAACAACAAAAACCCAGGCCAGGCCAGACCAGGCCAGTTCTTTGCGGCCAGCTGGCATGATATGACCTATGTCCATACCATTAACCCACCTAAAGAGGATGGCCTTATTCAGACAGTCTGTTGGAAATGATTCCTGGCCCATACAAAGCCCTGATGTGTGCCCAGGCTTTGTTTGAGAGGTTTCTAGTTGACACAGAGACCTTGCTAACAGTTTAATTGTTAGCATGACAATCCTCAGGCAGGAGCTCGCCTGCTATTTATTGTGCTGCTATAGAGGTAGCCAACGTGCCACTATAAATTAAAAAAAAAAAAAAAAAAAGCAGCTCCTCTCCTCTTTTGGCTTTTATTTGTACAATTCTGTTTGTGTGGACTAAGTGGTTCAGAAACATGGAAAGAGCACTAAGAGAGAATTTTTCATGGATCTTGAAGGAAAAAACCCTGCACCATACCTCAGAGACAGGTGGTCTTCACAGTATCTGTGATTATCAATTCTCCCGTTGTCCATATTTTTTTGGCCTCAGACAACCCTTGGAAACAACCCAAAAGCATTCTTACCAGACCATTAAAGGGGAGATACCCCAAGAGCTTTCAGCCTTTGCAGCTCAATCTGGGATGTTTACTGCAGGAGTGGGCTGTCTCTGCCTGAGAACAATTCTGCTTTGAGCAGTCAGAATAAAAAAAAAAAAAACATGGCACAGAGCAAACCTCTCCTTATCATACCAATATGTTACAGTATCCTCTTGCACAGCAGTTTATATGTTGGCATGTGCAGGGCAGTTGGCCTGACGTCACTGTCATTTCAGCTCCCAATATCGTGTTTTTCTTCTGCTCTTTTTTCTGCTAGATATATGGCCCTTTTCATCTCTGTTTCCTTGCAGTACTTTTGAATAAAATACTTCTATTGCATCCAGTTTTGCAATAGAAGTTTAAATCTCCAAAGACGCAGAGTACCAGCAATCCCTGGTGACTCAATGTTAGTAGGAAAATATTGCCTATTTTGCTCTGAATTAAAAAAAAAAAAAAGAAGAAGCTATTGTACAGAAGGATTAACATGATCAGGTGTCTTGTAACCTTTCCAAGAAAGATGGAAATCTCCATACATTAGATGGGACTTTCTGAGAAATGCAATTTCTTTTGCTAACTGATCTATTTCAGTAAAGATCAAGGAATGATTCAGAAGTCATTCACACCAGGTGCAGCCTTAAAAATAATTCAGATTGGCATATAAAAACATCAGTATACTCCATCCCATTGACCTTTAAAATGGCTATAGACATTCATTTTGAGTCCTTGTAAAGGGGAAGTCTACATAAACGTATAAATTGGTGCCACACATGTATTCCATCATACAAAAGTGATTCTTACATAAACCCTGACTCATTAGTTTTTTATGTTTTCAACTCATTGACTGATTAATTATTTAATCTTCAGCTTTTGAAAATGCCTGATTATCTAGTGAAAAATAATGTAGGGAATCTGGACTGAATCATTCTTTAGAGGAGGAAAGGTATTCATTTAATCTTCCCTTGCATGGTCATGCAATTAAATGAGGCAAAGGTGAACCATAACTAAATCGTCAATCAGAAGAAATCCCTGAAGATAATTTACTGTCTAGTGAAACTATGCCTGAGAATGGATGGTTCTCAAAATTGAAATCTGTTTATTTAAACTACAGAATAGCAAATAAGAGTTTTTTCAGCTTTGGCTGAAAATCTATTTTTCTTTTTAATATACAGGAGCCTGAAAAGCAGCTCTTTTTTTTGGTATTTTGGTGCCTGTTGCTTGAGTTTTGGACATTAAAATAAAAATAACTATTAATTACAGCTTTCATTTATATATGTTCAATAATGAATATGTAAAAGCTCCTTGTGTTTATCCTGTGTTTCCATACGACATCATCTCTCGTCACATAAATTGCATTCACCACTTCTGTCATTCATTATTGGGCAGACCTTAAGTTATATAATAGGTTTAAAATCTATTTTTTAAATTGTAATGATAGATTTTGCCACTTTTCTCTGATTGCTGGGTAAATTTTCACTTCCTATATTTCACTTAATTTTCATTAATGCAACTCAGAAAATCATCTTTTCTCCAGGAAGAATAAAACCCACTTTTACATGCCACATAGAAACACACTCTGTTAGACGTTAGGTTTTTTGGCAGCAGCAGGGCAGCAAAATGTTTTATTTAGACCAAGAGGTATCAAGTTCTAAAAGTGAAAAGTGCCGTAAGGATTAGCACAGCAGTGTGTAAGAAACACCATGACTCCCAGCATTTTGGGGTGCAGCTCTGTGATTTCCCTTGTTCTGCATGCCAGTAATTTCTCAAGTCTTTGGACCTGCACAGTACAGCTTTCCCTGTGTTAAACAGTATTAAAGGGAAATTCCGTTGAAGCTTGGATATTCATCACTTGCCTGTTCAGAGGTGAGAGTGTGTGCACTTTGGGTGCACTAATCCAAGTTTTGGATAATCTTCAAAGGGTATTTAGAGAATGGATAGACTGTCTTTGATAAATACGTAGTTCATGTCACAGTACTTTAAAATAGTGATCTATAGTATTTTTGTTTGGTTGGACAAAATTACTTTCTATAGCTTTGTGTTTCTATAGCTTTTGAGTACTATGTCTATTTATTCACATTTCTCTGTCCCCATAAATTAGATTTTCTATTTTTTGTTGGTTTTGGTTTGGTTTTTTTTCCTCACAGCTAGTTTAATCTTAGTTCAGTTTTTCCTTGCAGTCGTGATGTTCTGTACAACTGTTAATTTTTGGAATGCTGATTTGGGTAGTCACAAATGTGTACACCAAAACAGCTGAAGAGTGTTATCTCACCTCTTGGCTTGTACTTGGCTTGTACATAGTAATGTGTTAGGAATTTAGAGAATTTTTAAGACCTACATTGGCATTTCAAGCTTCTTCCTCCTAATTTACCTGTAAATGTAAGTATCCATGCCTGGAATATATGCAAGAGAGTTTTTATGGGATTTTTAAAATAAATGTATACTGTTCTAAAGGTAGATAATTGGACTTTAGGACCTAGAAATTCTAGGTGACAGTTGTCCCACCTACCACAGCTATCTGGAGTTTAGGTATCTAAACTAATAATCTTGGTTCTCTCCATAGTGAATAAAAAGTAATAGAATTATTTAAAAAACAGTTCAGCCCAACTATTTCAGAATCTTTTTAGGGTGGAATAAATTGCCCTTTGGAAGTGCACTATGTCTGGATTTTATTTGCCATCTTTTTCACTAACCACTATTATCTTTTGTTTGGTAAGTGGCACAGTCTGCATATTACCATTGATTTTCTCCACTGCACTGTTTTGTATCACATATTGTTCTTCAGTGTATCGTGCATTTCTTACAATTTTTAATTTGATAGAAAACTTAAGAAAGAAATAGTGTCTGAAAGGTTTCATTTTGAAAATAATTACACTGTTCAGTCAAGCAAGATTTTAGTATCTGATTTATTAATGGAGATGTTAAATTCAGTAATTTCTTCCAAATTATTTGAAGTGATCATCCTGAAATACTTTAATGAATGCAGAGTAAATATTTAATAGTTGTACGCATTTATTCTAGGTAAGTTTTCTGATAGCATTGGTAATTCAGTAAAATTTTTCTTAACATTTAATCTTCCATAGAGTGTTGAATTTCTTTTAAAATTTCAAGAAAGGTTCAGGCAAATTAAAAGTATATAAAAGTATGGTACCTTTATATGTGTGCCTCCTCCCTTCCTTCTACCATAATGACAACACCACTTTTTGTTTTTATGTGTGCAATTATCAAACAATTATGGTACTATAGAAAATAATGCTAGTGTTAAGAGAACGGTCCTAAGGATTTTTAGAAGTAAAAAATATTATCCCCAGATTGTAACTGAACTGCAGAACCTGTACACATCTGCTGCACGTGGACATGAGAAGCCATCTCAGTCTCCACGCACCTCAGAAAGACGGATTATTTCAGGGCACTGTGCTCAGTGTTATATTGAATGAGGCATTGGCCACAAGGAAAAACCTTGTGGCATCATGCAATAAAAACATAGGTGGGTGGCTCTCGCCTTGGGGATAAAGAGGTCCATTCCTACCAGAACTGTAAATGTTTTCAGTAAGTCCTTTCTGAGTCTTTTTCCCACCTATGCTACATACATGGAGACAGAGCACTGGCAGCGAGCTCAGCACACTGGCCCTGGGTAATCACCCTCCACGGGGATGTACGTGGCTACCCCCAAAGCTGCAGAGAGGGGCATACAGCAGCATGGACTGAGCATGAAAAGTGGCACGTAAGGCACAATTAAAGGGTCCCAACACCTCGACTGTCCTGCAATTTCATTCACAAGGTAAATAGTAAGAATTAACTGTTTAACTGAATACTATGATCCTTTTTTCTGGGATGAGGCACAATGAAGCACTGTGAAGATGCTCAACAGCTGAAAAGCATCGGAATTGCGATACGTATGTGCATCAGCAATGACACTGTAAGAACAAGCCTAGAATTTTGGAATTTTTCAATACTTGATTTTGCAGCCTTAACATTTTTAAATACCTTTTGGTGTCTGTGGACATTTGCTATATATCTTTAGACCAAGTAACTAAAGCTTATATATTCCCAACAGAAGAAAAAGGTGAGTGTACATAGTAAGTTCTGCTTGCTTGTTGTCTTTCGATTTGATCTTGTAGAATAACTACAGGCTTCTGTTTTCTTCTCTGAAGCTGATGAAATCACGTGGTATTTTAGTCTAACTTTTTAAATGGCAATGCTTTACACTTAATGAATTTCCAAATGTAATCTTTCTTGTATTTTATCATCTTTTTTTTTTTTTTCCCTGGTGCTTCTGGAAATCTTTATTGATATATCCAGAAGAGGCTATTTAACCATTGTTTTGTGTTCAGATACAGCATGTTTTCTCTAAATAATTCAGTATTACTTGGATCCTGTAACACGATTCATCCTTGACATCTCCTATGGATGGATATATATTTTTTGATTCAAGTTAACATCTGAATTTCACACCTTTGGGAAAAAGAAAATCAGGGAGAATGTTATCTGATAGAAATTTGACATGGTCGTGGAGAATCGAGTTAAGCAAACTAGGTATCAGACAGACCAAACAAAAGAAAGGTGACTGAGGAGTGGATGGTACTAAGAATAATGACATTTTCTATCTGAAGAAGGAAATAGAATATCAGTAGGGGGGATATAATATTTTTAGTTTAGGAGAGGAAGAAGAGAAGGAATTAAACATCAAAACATGTTCAAGGTGAACTGAGGGGAGGAAAGGTATCCTAATTATTTGAATGTTACTGGAAAACAGAAGAGTTGTATTTTGAATCTGGAGTATGAGAGGACGGTCACTTGATTGAGTTGCTCATTTAGGATCAGGGAGAGGGGCAGTCCTTGCCTTGCTCTGTTTTATACTGTGCACGGTGTTGGACTTGGGCCGATTTCTCTGCGCCTATTCTAAACAGAACAATAGCACCTGTTAAAGTCTTCAGAGTAAAACTTTTGGGCTGTTCATCTTCCAGGATAATTAGGATTTGCTGCATGTTGGAGATAATGGTGATTCCAATATGTTAACTATTTTCTGTGTGGAAATATTCCAAGCAAAGGAAGATATTTCATCAGCCAGGCTTGCTCTGAAAGGCAAAGTCTGTATTTTCCTGAACTATGTTTGGAATTGTGTGCCATAATAAAAAGTACAATTATATTAACTCTAACATAACAATTTTACAGATGTTCGCAAAAGCATAGCAAGAAACTGATTTTTTTTTAATTTTGTGTATGTGTGTGTGTGCATGTCTGACAGTGTAAAAATGTTGGATAGATTTCTGATGACTAAAGCAAGTAGATTGGAACTGCGTTTAAAACTGGGTCAGTAAATCCTAGCAAAGACCATGAAATGATTCTGAAGAAATGATTAAACAGGTAAAACGGTCTAGTACTAATGGCGCTAATTTCCAGTGGCCAGAAAGAGTACGCATGAGAAATGCTTCTTTAATGTAAGCATTGGAGAACTGTGTGTTGTCTACTGCATGAGGTTATCAGAGGACATTGTCTTAGATAACAACATTTAATTTCTGGTCTTTAATTTCTCAGAATAAATTCAAAGCGTCAACCCCACTCTAGTTGAAGTCAAAGTTGAAAGAACAAAATAGCTAGAAATAAACCCCTCCCTTGAAAGCTCTTAATAGGATACCCAAATGTGCTTCGAAGATACTTAAAAGGGCAACAAGAAAACTTGACAGTGGTGTTCTGAAACACTGTACTGCAAATTCCATGTTGTGCTAAAAGCTCCAGTTGCCTGATTCCTAAAATGTCTGTTACAATCTAGATTTGATTTGCTACATCAAATTACTAGATTCAGGAAAAGCACTGGGTAGGGAAAAATGCAGAGAAAAGAATAACAGCAATAATAATAAAGCCTCCCAGAGCTTTATGTTTAGATCTGAGGGTTTGGATATAAAATTACAAATGAAGCAATATTTGAAGGAGAAAAGTATAAAGAATATGCTGTGAGGAAATATTAAGTGAATTAATGAAAGGACCTTTTGACTGATTAACTATTACTCAGTTAGAAGAAAAAAATTTCGAATGCCAAATGAAGGTAATGTGATTAATAAAAAAAGAAAATGATCACACTTCTTATCAGCCTAAAGGCAATGTAAATGTAATGGTGCACTTGGTGCTGCAATGATGTTGTGAACTGTTTATCTTCGCTTGCAGTGAGAAGCCAGGCATAGAGGGATTTTATGCAAAAACTCTGCAGTCAAATGGAAAAAGGAGAAAAGTAGCTTTGGGGTTAATACAATGTTCCTTTTACTAATCAAGCTCCTTGTTCCGTGTTTGAAGAACACAAATATTTCAGTAACTCCCAATGCCATGTGGCAGATGGTAAATCCAGAGGTGTAAATGAGGAAAAGCACATGCCAGTTGCCTCTTCTGATACACACATCTGGCCAGAACATTGTAGTATAAACTCTCCCAAAGTCTAAAATCATCCAGCAGTAAATTAAAGAAAAAATAAGAAATTAGGCAAGGGAAATGGAATAGAAATGCCCGACTGACAATGGCATTTAGTTGTGCGTGTGCAGTTTTTTTATTGAAAAGGCGTTGGTTTCCTCCCTGTTTCAGGGAAGACAGTGTGGAGGCTGCCATTTTGAGATTCAGATGCAAAGTCCTACAGGCTGAGTGAAATCTCTCTCAGTAGTTTTACTCTATTCGTTTGCTGTCTCTTTCCCGAATAAAAACACCACTTTTAGGCTTGTGCAAGATTAGCTGTTCTAATTGTCAATAAAATTTTATCTTATCTCAGAAGGGATTTAATTTCAGCAAAGATTGAATTTCTCAGTAAAGATGTGGAATAAGCAGAAGAGCAGGTACCAAATACTCTATTATGACAAAAAATTAACAGGGAGCCTGAGTTCTTGCTGTAATATATTTTGAATGTGTGGGCTGGTGAGTGGGAAGGTAGATGAAATTTAGCTTTCCTATTCTTAATTAAATTATTGCATATTTTAAGGCTGAGGCAGATTTCTTCAATATGAAAGAAATAGCTCTTTTGAGCTATTTCCTTTCTGCTGTATTGATGATCTTGAAACTTACCTAAAATTGTCATAGAGTTAAGGCTCTCTGCTTTGTTCTGAACACACAGATGACACCAATCAGTATAGCTTAGAGAAAAACTTCAAGAAACTTTTTTTCTTTACTAATATAGATTTTTTTTTACTGCAATTTCCAGATCACTATCTCAAGTCTTGCCAGACTGTCACATACTTATTTTTTTTTAACACGAAGCTGTAGAAAGCTCTCACTGTACCAAGTACTTTAAATGTACAAAAAAAAAAAAAAAAAAAAGGCCTTTGGTCTCTCAGTCATTCTCTGCTGGACCTATGTTTTATCCATATTTTTGTAATGTACAGAGGTTGGCAATTAGGAGCACTACTAGTTTGGTGCATTCATGATATATGGGGACAAACAAAACCAGGTCTGGTTTAACAGTGCTAGTTTCTCTAACTGTTTGTGAGCCACGGTGGAAACCAGCCTCTGAAAACAGGCCCTATCACTCACCGTATCTACAACACATCTGCATTCAGATGTCAGGCATGGAATTAGTCTTGTGCGGTCTCCTGAGGTCATAGTTTTCTCTTCGTCTCTTTGCAGCACATAACTAGCTCAAAAGACTTGTGAAAGTGATTTGGCTCTGGCAATGCCATTTTCAGAATGATAACACCATTGCATTTTTTCAAATGGCTTTCAGATTGTGTTGTATGTCACCCTAACAGAGGTAATTACAGTTCCTAGCCTGTATGTACATATTTTCCAGGTGACTAACAAATGCACATGAGTTTGCAGCTCTTGTGTACATCAGATTTACTGTAACTGTACAGGCCATTGGTACAGCACCTCTTTGGGATGCTCAACACATCTAGTAAACAGCAAACCTATTTTGCCCTCTTTACACCTGCCCTAAGCCTGCTACATCCAGGCCACTAGCATGGTCATGAGGAGACATGTCCCGTATATAGCATACTGGGTGCTTCATCCATCATTGTGCTAGGGCACCACTAATTACAGTGCAGAGATTTCAGATTCCACCTGGAAAAGATTTCTTATCAGGAAAAAAAGACAAGTCCAGAAAAATCAACATGTCTGGAAGCCTCAGCTATACAGGAATCGCCATTTTCTATGTCAAGAATTGGGATAGCATGCACTGTGCACAGTTTCCAGTGTGGGTCAGTGCTTAATGGGCATGAATAAACCTTACTGATGTCTGTGTGTGAGTCCAAGGAAGCTTGAATTATTTAGCATGTGCCAGTGTAATCAGTGTCATAAACATGAGTTAAACAGTAGCACACTGTGAGGGTCAATCCCCAGCCACCAGCTGATGTCATTGTGAATTAGTGGTATTGACTCGCAAGCTCAGTAATGGGCATTTGGTTGGCTAGTTAGAGAAGATTCATTAATTACCCATATATGGATCCTGTAGAACTGAGTACAACCCTCTGGGACGTAAAATTGTGCAGTGGCACCTTGCTGGAGACTATTTTCCATATCTCTGCTATGTGATAAGAATTAGTTGACCCAATTTAGCAACTCTGTCCTGTGTTTTTTTGTTATTCCTGGTACTTGACATCATGAACACCACAAATACTGCGAAACTAGAACTTCCATGGCTGTTAATACCTTGATATTACTATTACATCACAGCAACACTTTTCATATCTAAAAACAATGCCCCATATTCATAATGTTACATTAAGGTATGTCCCAAGTCCAAAACACTCATCAATGTCAGAGGAAGTAATCTTTATCTCAAAGTGATCGTTATTTTACAATCAGTTACTGCAACTGTAGCAATGCAGTAGGCTGCCTGGCCCTAAACCATTGCTACTGTTTGAATGTCTGCACTCTCGCACTGTTAAAGCAAGCTGGAACCAATTCAGATTGGTTTTGGTAAGCGTGTCATAAAAGGTCTCTAGGAAGTTGGGACAGTCATGGAGGCTTGACTTGTAAGTAGTGTTCCTGAGGGGCAAGATGGAGTTGAATAACCAGCATCAAATAGCCTGAAGTTGTTCTGAAAGGGAAGAGGAATCTCTGAAGAAGGCATTGGTGAAAATAGTTCATGTCTGATATTTGAATTCTCAGGCTTTCTTGACTTCTGCTTTTTCTCATGGATTTGTGGTTGCTTGTGAATATTTTACATTTTTTTAATTTTAGCACATTTAGATCTTAACGAGACATAGCATAGAGAGCAGCCTCAGCACCTTCTGAAGTATCCCATTCATTTCCATACATTTGTGTACGTCCAGTTTACTTAAGCGGTCCCTAACTTCATCTTCTCACCTACCATGAACTTCTCTCACTCCCAAACTCTGTGACTAAGCACACAGACATGGAAGGCCTGAGAGCAGACCTTATCAGGAAAGGCCAAGGGAAGGAATGCTTTGAGTCTTTGCTATGTCCTTTGTCATTAGATTGCCCTCCCCAATTAGCAGCAGGCCAACATTTTCCCTGATCTTCTTTATGCTGTCCATGCAGCTGTTGAAGCCCTTACTGCCCTGCACATCCCACACCACACTCACCTTTCAGCTGATATTTATCCTTGCTGATTCCATCTCAGCACACCTGGGCAGCACTTCTGTACTGCCGTGGGGCAGCCCCTGCCTGCTTCTCCTACGTGTGTCTCCCTTGGTGGGGTGGGCTCAGCCAGGTGCTCCCACTCAGCCACACTGGTCTTCCGCCAGCTCCTTGTTGTCCCACATGCTGGGATGGACTGTTCTTGCACCTGAAGACTGTACACATCTCCTGGGCACCTCTGCTCTTTGGGACAGTTTTCCATGGAATCCTGCTGATCAGGTCCCTGAACAAACTGAGTTTGTTCCCCTTAAGTTGAGGGCTATAATTCTTTTACTTGCCTTCCTCACTTCCTTCAGGATCTTAATTGGCAGATCAGATCTGCCAATCTCATAGACACTCTGGGCAATTCTGCTGTCTAACATCACATCCCCAGACAGTTCTTCCTTACTCGTGAACAGAAGATCTGGATGAGCATGTGCCTCAGCCTGTCCAGCATCTGTGTCAAAAAAACGTCCCCAATGTACTCCAGCGATTGGATTACTTGTACTCTGACATGAGAGTCAAGGCCTGAAATTGTAAGGTTTTTTTTCCAATTAGTTTAAGAAGGCTTTGACTACCTCCTCTTCTTGATGGAGCAGTCTATAAAGATGTCCACTGGTATGTCCCCCTGTGGCACAGCCACCAGAGCATTTCTCCCCCCTGCTGCTGGGCAGCTCCTGGCACTCACTGTAGCTGGGGTTCTGGGAAGCTGTGTCCTCCCTCGGGAGCTCCATCTGTGGATGGTCTCTGAGGGGACAGAGACAGTTGCTCCCACTGGTGCCATGTCCCGAGACACAAGTCTGTGGTGATGAGGATGGTGCTAGGTCCATCTAGGAAGTCAAAATCAGCAATGCAAGGTCAGGATCAGGAGGAAACAGAGCCAGATGCCAGCATAGCTACCACACAGCTGCAGCAAAGGCCTGAGACAAAGGCAGCTCCTCAGACAAGTTGGAGAGGCTCCAGACAAAGCTTCTCACAGCTTTTGCTACCAGCTTAGATGTTTTCACAGCTGTCTGATCTGAGGCTACACAGCTGTGCTACATTAGACCTGACCTTGGAAGCCATCAGCCAAAACCCTGGTGGAGGCCGTGAGGAAGAGGCTGCAGAGCCTGTTGGTGCATGCTGGGCTTGGACAGAGACAGGGAATCTCTATGAGATCTTCTGCTCAGCAAGCAACTTCTTGCAGTATCTTCTGGTTTCTTGTCATGGTTCACAGACCTTGGGAACACCAGGCCTGCAGCACACTCCTTACCCTTGCTCTGTGCCCCAAACAGCTTGCATGTTTAAACCTTGAATAGCTGAAACTGAATGTCTAATGCTATGGTTTTTAACCCAAGTCTTTTAAGCAACACTTTGTCCAGGAGATCCTCCAACATTGCTTATAGACACAGGAAACTTATGCTGTCATGACCAAAGTTAACAGGAGAAAAACATTTCGTTGCATGTGGTATTCTACGAATATCCATATCTGTGGGTCAACAAATTGGAGAAAGCATCTTTACATTATATCAGTTGACAAATTGCCAGAAAAGGAATACACTGGCTAGGGTTCTGTAATTTACTGTGCAAGAAAATGCATATAATCCTCTTCCATAGAAATGTGTGAATTATGTAAAGTTATATGGTCATTTGTAGATTCAGAGTCGAGAAGCAAATGTTGCTTACAGTGCAGCTTTATTTCAATTACTTTTGCTTTTTAGCCCTCTGTTGATGGCAAGATGACTTCTCAAGCATAAAACCTGATTTCCAGTGCTCTGATTGTGGGAGGAAAAGATGACCATCTAGCCCCCGTAAAGCTAAGTCAGCCCATTAGGTTAGATGAGGATGAGTATTCTCTCTGTTTAAAACAAAAAAATGTTCATGTATCTGATGTCAGGGGAAGTATACACCCTCCCATCAGTGAGTACTTGCATTATTAGAGCACACAAAAAAAAGTCTGGATTTTTTGTTTGTTTGTTTGCAGTACTGTTTTGTTTTGTTTGGGGGTTTGTTTTGTTTTGTTTTGTTTCCTCCCACCCCCAACAGCTAAGTTTCTCTGTTGTTTGACTTTCACATAGGTTGAGTTTTGCTGATGTCAGGGACCAATCAGGTAACCACCAGGCAGCAGCTTGGCATGAAATTCAATTAGAAGACATTCAGTGTCAACATCCTGATGTTGTCTCAGACAGGAAAGTGGTCATTAGGATTCGAAAGAAAGGAGTGATAGGGCCTTATGACAGCTTTCTACTCTGGGTGCAAACCAGCCAAATGGCAGCTTTTAATGGAAATCTAATGAGAGGTAAAAAGAGTGCTTCATTCTTAATGCAGTTGAGTCTTGGGAGTGAAGATGTTGAGATTTAAGAAAAACCTCTGGCTTAAAATAGATGTGAGGACAAACTGTGATCACTGCATCAGCCCACGGCTTATTTTTACAGTTATCAATACCATAATATTACAATAATCCTCTAATTATTAGTGTGGGGCAAGTATAGTGCAGTCCTTCCCCTAGAGAAACCAAGTCTCTATAACAGAAAGGAAATCAAATGGCAGAGAGCAAACAGGGGTGACGATGTAAGCAGGTGCTAGTGTCAGCAGTGATATCTCACTGATACACCACAGATCCAAGTCACATGTGTGTGGAGAAACCCCACAAAGGAGCCTGTAGGTTGTCCAGTTCTTGGCAGATCCCATCACCAGTCACTGTCTCCTCCTGCTCCCCTGACTTGGGCAGCCTCCCTGCAGCACCCAACACTGCTGCAAGGAGAAGCTCACAAACAACCTTCTTCCCCTTACATCATCATTGAAGCGTAACTCTGCCAAACTACTTTGTAGTTAATACTCCAAAATGGCAAAACCAGAGCAAATCCTTTCAAAGAATGCCCCAATTTTGTTAAAAAATATCGAAGTCTTTATTTCCTCTTCCTTCCTGCAAAGGACATGAGTGTTTCAATGATTATACTTGAATAAATCCTGAAATATGCTCACTACACATGCCACTTCATGTACTCAGCCAAGAGCAGTAAAATGTTATAACTCGTTCATCACCCGTTACACAGTGAATTGCTTGTTACAGCAAACCATTATAGACTCCACAACATATGTTTGAGAGTGCGGTACACAGGGCAGAGTGGGGACCTGAATCCCATTTATCTCGAGGTCTTCCTAGACCGCACTGCCGATGAGAAACAGTCTTACAGCAGGTGCCAATGAAAGGTACAAGACCTTTGCAATCGTCAAGTTATATAAAAGATCTTTGCGTAAATGAGAACTCAGGGTGAGATCATCATCGGTGAGACTTAAAAGACCAAGTGCAGATAATGCCAGACAGTGGGGATGCTATGAGCACTGCGTGCATGGCTTCAGTGAGGTGGCGTCATTTTTAGACTACGAGCATAACTCACAGTTGACAATTTTATGCCTTTTTCCACAACTCATGCCTCTCTATGAGGGGCTTTCTGCCCCCTGCCACCTGCCACTGAGTCTGATGCTGTGGTTTCGAAATCCTGGGTTTGAACAGCCGACAGGTTAGCCAAAATGTAGCCGCCTTGCCAGCCTCACAGAGACTAAGTCACACCCGCAGTGCAAGTTATACTCCTCACTTACTCCTTTCACTGGAAGCATGATCTAGTAAGACATCTCAATGAATCATCCACCCCACAACAAGTTGCTATCCATGTAAATTGTTTATAGCAATAAACAGAATTCAGCAGAGGAATCCGTTTCTACTCCTCGTGCCGACTGTGTACTTAGTCAGCATCTATTATGAAGGCTGGCTGTGCTTTTGGGAATAGGCCTGGTGAGGTTGATTGCTGTTGTATCCCTGGGTGACTTCAGATAAATCATACAGCTCCATCTGTGTCTCAGTGAAATAGCACTGCGGAAAGCTTACATTTCTTGTATGAGCCTGAATACCTGCGATCATCTGGGCCACAAGTAATGATATTTAAAGTCCCCTGAAGCAATAAGTGAATGTTGCAGGAACAGACTGCTCTCAGCAGAATAACACTCAGCATGTCTATACCATCAGTTAAGTACATGTTCTCAAGACAGATTTCCTCACAACATTATAAATCCTCCAACTTCCACTTATTGCTCATCCGAGCCCAAGCTTGGAGTTCATGGCATACTGGGAACTCAGGCAAGATTGGCCCCTAATTATAGGTGTAAGTTTCGTCTGAAGTGTCCTGGATAGATTGAGGTGAGACAATTTGTTACAGCTCAGCTTTTCCAAGTTGAGCACGGATGTTTTGGTTCGAGGCTCCAGCAGACAGAGTAGAATGAACATACTCGTGTGCTTCTCTGCTAAGTAGATATGGAGCCCAGAGTGTCCAGCAGCCTGAGCCTCGCTGCTGGAAACTCGGTGCTATAGAAAGGAAAATAGAGGTGAAAAGTGTAATTGGGGGGGGGGGGGGGGGGGAAGGAAATCACAACGTTACCAATGTTATATAATTGAGTCTTGGGAGGAGGTGCAGTTGTGCACAGTTTTGAGACTGCACTATGCGCCTCACTCCAAATTTTAGAGATTCTGGGACGTGTTTTGAATGTTAAGTATATATGACTGCTTTTCCATGTATAATCTGCAGCTGCTTAAAAGGAACAAGCCTCAAAAAATAAGTTCCTAGGCTATGGGCTAGCATTTTTGAAGAACCAGCAGCAAGACTGGTCAGGGATGACTGTCACGGCCCTGCTCATTCCCACTCTTGCTGCGAGCTAGACAGGCAAAGTGATCTGGCTTGAAGGGGGGGGGGGGGGAAGAAAAAAAATAATCCATGGGATTACTTCCAGCTGGATCAGTTCCTTGGTCTGGTTCGCAGCAAAGCCTCTGACAGCTATGCCAGGACAACTGAGGAGGTAATGTGCTGTGACAGGAGTCACTGGTGCTGAAGGCTTTATTTTATGAAATCAGTCTCACATCTGTCTACAGTTTGAGCAAGGCTGGACTCTGGAAACGGCATGGCCAGTGAATGGATTCACACTTCAGAGCTAGCAGGGTCTCAAAAGGAGGGACCCGGAGGGAAGGATTTATTTGTTTAACTTGCTATGCTTGTTTGATTAACTGTTATTAGGTTGATTATCTGTGAAGTTTTGTCCAATTAGTGATCACATTTACATTTGTAACCGATTCCTATCAGCACCCTGTCCTGTTTCCAGTGCCGCTTAGCAGTAGTACGGTGTAATTTTACCAACTATTTAGTAAGTTTAGTTGCAGTTGCAGAAGATGTTCTCATCATTTAACTTTGTAATGATACTAAAGGTTTATAATTGCATCCCATTTTGACTTACGGTGTAGCTTTTGAGTTGGAATGGTAATTTGAATGTTTCTAAATTGAGTGATGACAACTCAGGTGTTTAAAAGCAAAGAAAACAAAATGAAACAAACACAAACAAAAAAACAAAGACATATCTTTATGGTAAGTGCTTACCTGCAGGCCTCATTACTGCCAAACCAAAGCTTTGGTGCTTTTTTTCTATCAGCTATCTCGTGAATGACACCCGAAAACAGTGCAATTTAGCTAAGAATAAACAGACCAGAGCACTCACGCTCCACCCGGCAGAGCTGTAGCCCAAGGAGCCCTGCTGATGAGCGATGGAGCGCTTTTCTTGAGAGTGACGGATGCTGCGTTCTGCTCTCAGCCATTGGCTGGCGAGGCAGCAGCAAGGGGTTGCGCTTGCAGAAGCAGCTGCCAAAAATCAGCCAGCAGACACCGCCGCTCTAACGCGTGATGAACCTGTTCTGTCTGTCACTTGTGCTTTGTGTCTGAACTGTCTCATCTGATGCTTTAATCCCACCTTGCTCCTCTTTTTCAAAGGCAGCGGAAGTGAGCTGTGTTCCTTTTTCTCCTTCCGTCTCTCCTTGTTTCTTTCTCTTTTGCCTCTTTCCTAAATCACAGAGTTTCAGCAGAGGTTATTCTGTTACTTCACTGTGGGAAACTTTAACAGTGGTTGGTAGTGGAGACTTTTTAAAAAAGAAGCAAAGCTAAAAGCTTTTATTTTCCTTCAGGGCTCCAAAGAGAGTGAGCAAAAGATTTAAAGTGGCCTCAAAATAGACAGATTTCTAGGTCAGACTCTCAGGTACCTTGGACCATCTGCATGCATGTACAGCTGGGCAAAGGCCTTACGAGCGCTTGGACTGTATTTTGCTTACATTGCAGGGCAATAGTCAATCATCTGTTGAATCAGACAGCTGAGACCTCAGGCAAAAATTTAGAAACTGAGAGGAGTACCTTTACCTTTCTGCACTGGTTAGCCTGCATGTTCCTGTACTTGGAAACCATTCAGGAACAGAGAAGGTCAACATTTGGTCTGCTCAAGAAAGTTTTTATTCACCTTGCACATCCTCATTTTACACCTTAGAAATAAATTTTGGACTACTTGGAGAATGAGAACTGTCATATAGGCATTATCTCATGTCTTCTGATTCAGACCTCTGCTACAAGTTGAGGCAATGAGGTATGCATAATACAGCAGTATGACATGATGAGTTGCAGTTTATTGTGTTGCTAGTGTCTCCTTTGGGCATACCATATGGTGAAGCTGCCCTACAGCTTCCTAATTGATCTCTCTATTTTTTTTATAACTGCTTCCTGAAAATGCCTACCTGATCAGGAAACTTTTACTAAACAGACGCCCAGGAGGGCAATAAGAAAAAACTGGGGGCGGGGGGGCTTTTACATCAAGGGACATTCTTATAGAAATGTGTATTTGTTTGGTTTTTTTAATATGTAAAATTACCAAATTTAGTTTTGCAAGTGAAAATCAAGCTAAAAGCTGCTGAGGATACACAGCGGGAGGCAGAAGGGAAGGGAAAGTATAAAGAACACTGTGGAGATACAAGTATAATAAGAACTTGGCTGTACACTTTGAGCCCAAGGCCTGAATTGTTTACTTGAATACAAATTCTTGAATTCAGCTTAATTAAGTTTGCATAGGTAGTAAACAATTGTATAGATATTTTTTTACTTCTGCAGTACTTTGTAGAACATCTCAAAGTACTTTCTGATGGTTTGTTTATTCAGCTTCATAATACTCCTTCAACAATTACCTGGTCTTATATGAAATTCTCTCAGTTATTGAGTTAGGAAACTCCACAATTAAACTTCTGTAAATGACTAAAACAGGTAAAGCGTACACCTTGTAGTCTTCCATTTAGCTCTTTCTTACAACAGTTTCCTAATTTACTTTAATTATTCTCTGGTATGTAATGTTTAGATTGTGTCTTATTTTTTTACTCCAGCAGGCTTCCTGCCTTTTTCTTAAAGCTACATGGATCCACTAACACTAATGCAATCCAAGCATTTTTGTAATTAATATTTGAATTCTCAATTTCAACATTTACACCTTACGTTGGATTCTGGATCTTCTGGGTCATGTTCCCACTGTTCTTGGTAACAGTTCGGGTAGGACTGCTATTCCCATCCAAGTGCATCTGTGGCCTCAACCACATGGTACACCTGGCTCTGAGCAAAGCTCCTGTGCCAGCGTGTGGACAATCAGAGCGTATGAGCTGGGTTTGGGCATGAGCTGTACAGACAAGGCTCTAAGTCCTGAAGTCCTTTCAGAGTATTGGTCTTAATGAGGAAAGGTCTCATTGGGACTTTTTGGCTGCAACTTCTCTCTTCAGCAGAATGAGCTACCTATTGCATAAAAGCTTTTTTTATTGCGTGTGGGGATCTTAACTCTCACCTCATCCTACATTATTTGCACATTACAGGCCTGATTTTTCATTCTTCTGCAGCCTTTTTTTGGCTATATAAATGTACTATTAAGTCAGCAGATGTCTCCAGTTGGAAGTACTCATGCCATGAGGCTCTGATTTATGTCTGGGTCAGAGAGACATTGGAAGTTTCAGTATTTGGCCTGGCAGAGAGGAGTTATAGACTCACTTTCTTTTATCTTGTCCCTTTATGTGGTGAACATTACTCTGTCTGGGCAGAGAATCAGTGCTACTCATTGTTATGGATGCTATTCAAAGGAGGAAAGGGCCCTAAGTAATGTATTTTTTACAGTGTTTATGTTTCTTTGTCTACTTGATTTAGGCCTCAGATTTACTGATATAGCATCAACTCACCTTTTCTTTGTATCCATTGCTTCAGGCTTCCCTTTCTGCACAAAACATAATTAGGTTTTAAATTTCCTGATTTGTTTGTTTTCATAGTAGGATAACTTGTACTGACATTGTGTCAGTCTGATATTGATTCGAATCAACAATGCCACAAATGTTGTCATCAATCTGACATCGCAATATCATCTTTTAGACTTTCCTGATCTTTTGAAGACATATTTTTCCTTCAAAGCAAATCAAAACTCTCAGGAATGTTTCTGACCACATTTCCCTTCCCTACATGTCCACGTTAGTTTTTCTGGAGCATGAAGATCTGACAAGTATACACACAACCCAGAAACCTGCATAAATATGTTCTGGAAACCTCATGTCCAATGGGACTTTCCCTTGCTGCTTCTTCAATTTTATCACAAGCCTTCTTGATTCATCTATGCATTAGCCAGAGTGTTCCCAGTTAGAAGCTTCCAGTTTACATTATTATAAAATTTATGATGGGCAGATGACTAAAGCATACTACTGATAACACAGGGACCCAGAAGGCCCAGAGGTGCCTTGCTTAATTAGTTTCTTTCATTGCATTGGCTTTGTCCCCTGCTACTCCCCTATGCCATTAACATGAAACTTTAACCATGAGTAATTTGTGTAGAACACAGCAATAGCTAGTTGCAAGCATAAGAATGTGTTTCATAATCACATCTGCCCTGCTTTCCAGTAAAGCCATTTTACTCCTAGGAGTGTGGAATAATGCTGAGGAATGCAGAATCATAACATTTTCAACTTCTGTTATGGATGTAAGCACCTAAGAAAAGGTAGCATGGCCTCAGACACACTTATTCACCGCCCCCGCCAAAAAAAAGTTAGTTCTAAGTGAATGTCATTAATCTGGACTAGTATTCTTCAACTGATGAGTCACAGCTCCTTAGAGAGGTTATGAAGAGCTACCAGAGGCACTGTGAAGCACTGAAAGTTTTATTGCAAGTCTAAAGCAAAGAATATTTCATTCTCTTTTCCTCTGCATACTATTAGCTTTCACAGGCAAGTGTTCTCTGTCAACTTCTTGATTTGGTGATGTAAAATTTGTAACTTTGTCTCTGATATAAGTTCACCTTTATTTTTACAAAATAATGTGAAGTTATTGGGAATTAGAATATGGGATACAGAGGTTTAACCTTCTTATATGCTAGAGGGAATTTGGTTACTATGTATGCTTTTTCCCAAGACCCTAAGGGACGCATACAGTCATTATTGTTCCCAATTGATTACCTAGAGAAAATTGAACCATGTCAATATCTATAGGGCTAGCAAGTAGACTCTATGGGTGCTGGCTCCTAAGTGCCCTTCCTACTGTCCTGGAGCATCTTCTTTTGGGCTAGTGACACATTTCTCCAATTATCATAGTTCCAACAAGGAGAAGTAAGAATCACCTCCTCCAAGTTTTTCTGTGTACTAATGCAGTCAACTAAGAGGTGGATGCTGTCACGTAAAAGGTAAAGTCTGATGTGTGGCTGAGGGAGGCCCTCCTGTTGAGTCACCAGGTTCAGAAAGGACCCCCTTGCTTTCCAAACTCCTCAGAGAGGAGCCTAGGTGCGGCTAGGTCCAGTCTTAGTCCCAGACTTGGTCAACGGTTTATGTCTAAAGCATTATATATATAGCTACATATCAGACTCAGTGTTTGCCTGTCAGAGCCCCCAAAGGGCTTGCACTAACTCAATTTTGCAAAGTTGAAACTAATAGAAAATTTATTAAAGCAACAAAGAGAAAGAGTTTGGAATTGCCATTGACAAATGCTCTTACTGAAATAGCACTAATGTATGACTATGATTATAATTATAATGCTAGCAAAATACTGTCCTGGGTATTCTCACCGAAAGGGTGAAATTGCAATTGCTTACCAAGAAGGCGTCCCTGTCTTGGGTGGAGGAGGAGGAGGAGGAGCACAGCCCGTCGACTGCCTCTTCAGGGTCTTCAATTTCTTCTCTCCCCCACTCCCTGGAGGTAACTTCCTCAATATACGTTATACCCCAGTCTTAGCTGTTCCTTCCCAGTGGTGACATTTAACATGATTTGGGTGGAGTTGAGTACTATAGTCATATATGTTTAGCATGTACTCCTTTTAACTCATTAGCATATTTAGGGGTGTCAACTTGAAAATTCATTTCACGGATAATGAAGCAAAAGGTCTCACTCTGGGCACCATGGCCTTCAGGATTCTGTGTAGAAACTGTCTATCTGTTTATTCTGCATTCTCCAGCCAAAACAGGGCTGTCTTGCTGCTCTCACAGCAACCTTGTGGATCTCCACCCACAATGTTTGTATAAGAGATATGCGGACACCCGTGTTTTTAACCTCTTACGTACAATTCCCACAGATACTCAGACCTATTCTCTGCCTAGTTTGTACCGTGGGCTTAAATAAAATTGTCCACCTAAAATACTTGATAATGAGATCCAGACTCAAATCTCCAGAAAGAAATGAACGTACATTTCTAGACATAGGAGCTAGCGTGCTAACTGCACCACTGCATCAGTTCTGTGAGCCTATTTCTTCCTCCAAAACTTTTGATGTGATCTGAATATTCAAATAATTTGAAAACAATTGAAATTGTCTTCTTCTCAATGAGTTTGATATTTATTGACAAGAATTCATAAAACCAAAATGAAAGAAACTTTACTGTACTGTACTGGTTAAGTATAAAAAGGAGAAACATTAAGCCACTTGCTTTCTAAATCTGTTTTATAAGATGTAGCATTATGAGTGTTAAGTCTGGCAGATAATCTGAAATCCAGTCCAAACTGTTGCAACGATCTTGTCAACTGACTGAAATGCTTTGGCATGCTCAAAGAACCCCATTTGTTTCAAAGAATTGAATGTATTACAGTGTGGCAAGAAAGAAAGACAACTTACTCTTGCTTCTTTTGAATAAGGGAGTAGGAGGCAGGTCTGAAGTTGGTTGTAAATAGGTTGTTACTTTCCCCTAATTCAGAAATCAAAAAAGAGTTCTATAGAACAGATGGGAAAGAACAAATCTGATTGCAATTAATAAACAGCTTATTTAAATGCAGCTGATTTTTCCAGACTTAAATAGCTCAAAACCTTCTCAAATGCCTTTATGTAAGATAATATCACATTGTGTTAGACTGGAGGCTCTGGGAAGTGAATACCAAGATCCTGATTGTGGGAGTTAACTACTGTGGAAGTGATTTTCCTACTTGTCATGTCTGCTTCGTACCTAAATTCATGTGTGAGTTGAAACGGGGATGAGTTAGAGCAGCCAAGAGTAATCCCTAAAAAGGGAAAATTCAGTTGTATGTTTTCTCATAATTCTTTGTAAATTTTCAGCATTCAGTGCGATGTCATATCTCATGACACAGAGCAATGCACCAGATTATCTGAGCTACTGAGGAAGACCAGCTGCAGTGGCAGTTATTTAGGCTAACTATAACTTTTCCAGATCTGACTATCTCATCCAAAATATGGAGGGTGTCAGAAATGTTTGGAGGATGCAGCCTACCTCCACCAAAACTTCAGTTGAATTATCGAAGGAAACAGTAAGATAGGAAGTATAAGCTTAATCACTGATTATGTTCAGAGTAAAGACAAACAAGAAAAAATACTTTACATGGAAGATGTTAAGTTTGATTGTACATTTCTAGGTTCTCAGGCACCTAAGCTGTTGATCAAAGTAGAAGCAGAAACCATCTAGTCCCACATTTCATCACTTATCCTTTAGCTATTTAGACTCTTAATTCATTAATATATCTCTTCTCCATTTCCAACAATTCTTAAAAAACAAAACAAAACATAACAAAAAAACCACTGTGCTTTTTTAAATGAAATATGAGATTTTGACTTACTTTTGACTCCTTAGTTTAGGTGTTGGATACTGGGTAAAGAGATGAAGCTGAAAACCATCTTGTTCCTTATATTCTCCAGATCAAAATAGATTCTATTTATTATAAGCATGTTATCATATTATAAAGATGTGTTATTGTTATTATTACAAGCTGTTGCTCAGTAAAGTGCCAGACAGAGAGTTTTAGCAACCCAAGATGTCATCACGTTTAGAGATCCAAGGACAGATATTCAGACACACACGGCTTCTATACTGACACATGAACGCGGGGTCACTGGCAGCCACATTCCTACAAAGTGTTGGGACGTGCTAATTGATAGCAGCCAGAAGCAGTCTGCTTTCTGCAAGCAGGGAAATGAGAACAAGCTGTCATTACAGTCTTCTAATGTTTACAGTGTTAGATAACTTTAATGGCTGAAGCTCACTTTCTTCCAGGGTTTGGAGGTGCATATTTATATCTGCAACTCGTGATTACAGCTTGTTCTTACCGTAAACACACCGGACCCCCCAGCTCCCCCAAGCTGATCTGCCACAGAAAGACAAGTAAAACAAAAATTGCAAGTGACATATTGGTGATTGAATGGGATTATCATCTAAATATTAGCTACTTAGACAAGTTACAGTGATGCTCTACAGATGGAAGGTTTGTGGGAAAAGGGTATTTTCAAAAGTAAATTTTAGTATATCTGCAGCAGTTTATCAAAGCGACTATTGTGACGAAAGAGAAGTAGGAATGTTTAAAAGGGATCAAAATACTATTAGCTACTAAAGAAAAAAGGATAAATGTTAAATAAAATCTAAATTCTGCCAATTTATTACTAGTAGCAGCTCAGTTTCTCCCATATAATGGAGTACAAAGCAGCTGCAACTGCTGGTTACTACTGTTTATACTAGCCAGGGAACAGCTAACAGCCTCTAATTGCAGGCATCGGCTTAGCTCCCATGTGATGGGGGAAAAATGAACTAAGTTTTTCCCAATAATTACATCTGCTTCTCCCTTCCTTACTCCCTAGGAGAGGAGTTGCTGCCATCAATCAAAGGTAACAGCTTTTCCCCTCCTTGGGGACAGGAGTAGTACAAAGACAATGAAACCCAGAAAAGGTCAGGCTTGCAGGGAGCTTGAGAAAAGCTGACTTACAATCAACAGGGTCCTTTAGTGGGCAAGTCAGATCACCTGTGTTTCAGAGCCTGCTTGCTCTCAATTGCCCTTCGGAGAGCAAGTTTTCCCTCTACAGGGACTGCTCTGGGAGACTCATTTTCCTGGATTAAAGCAAGCCATTTAAATATTCCCACCTCACACCACCAATGGGTTAACTATTGTGATTAATCCTTGATTAAAGTTTTGTTTTATTTTTTTGAGTTTCTTGATGAAAGACCAGATTTCTTCTGAAAACAGGAGTCTGATTTTTTCCCAGGCTTTGAAAGCACAACACTGATACAAAAGGCTCAGTAGGCTGAAAAGAAGCAAATCTCTGGGCTCCATTTCTTCAGTGAGCTGCCTTGTGCTGTGGGTGATGAGCTGATGCAGAGATTATTGAACTACTACAAGGTTTTCTTTCACACTAATGATGGAGTAAGCAGCCTTGGCTGGTGGCTCGTTAGTCAAATTCCCCATGTTCTGTTACTGATCCCCTGTGCTGTGTTGCATCTTACATGTGAAGGGCTGTAATAGTGTTTTGTGCTTGTTTCATAAATGAGTGGCGATTACAGTGCACTAGATCAATTGCGATACTGTTATCTGTGTTGGAAAACGTGTAAACTCAGAGATTCAGTGGTAGCTGGGCTCCCAAAGGTGCAGAGAGTGGGCAGTAAGATCTTCAAAATTCTCTCTGCAGGTTAGATGCATCCCTTAAAAGTTCAGTCCCTTAAAAACTCTTGAGGAAATCTCACTGCAATGCTCAGAAGTAGCGTCACAGTCAAAATATTAAGGATAAAGTTTTCTCTTAGTTCTTTCTGTCTTGCTGTTGGTTTAAGATTGCTTGCTGTTGGTGGGGGGAGTTTTGGCAGAGAAGGAAAATGCATTTATCTAGCTAGGGCATCTGAAATCTAGAAAGGGAAGAACTTTTCTACATGAGCAAGTAGTGCCTAATTCTGCAAATTCTTCATTGCAGAACTCTGATTCTAACAAGCTAAATACATTGTTTAAATAGCAAGGTGTCTTCTTGAACTGTTAAACCAACACAGGTGAGAGATTCAGCTTTTATTGAGTTTTAAAGACTGTCTTCCAAAAGACAATGCTTAGTAACAGTAGCAAACTCTGAACATGAAATATTTTTAAGTAACAAGTATATCTTTCAAATACATCATTTACTCATTGTAAGAAAAGTATTCTTGCTTTAATATCTCTTTGAAGAATTAAGCAAATGTGGGTTTTGCTCAGTTTTGGTGGTTTGTTGTGTTTTTTTTTTTTTTTTAATATCTGTAAAACCATGATTTAAGAAGGTCTTTGGAAAAACTCTAACTTGAAGCTGATGAAGAACTGCATCATCTTCAAGGGACTGTAGCCTGCCTCAATATGATGTGAATGGTTACATAGCTTCTAAAACTGAGAGCATGGAGTGCTGGGATATAAGAAATGAGGATAGCTGTGCCAGAGAGATTGAGGTGATGGATAGCACTTGTGTAAGGCGTAGTTGATGACTTGGTGTTTTGTCAGTTGCTTTAAACCTTACAGCTGCTTTCAATGCTGTTTCCTGTGGAGGACTGTAAGTGACTTAGTGGTATGTCTGATCAGAGTAAGATGAAACTCTTTTTTTTCAGTGCCTTCTTTCTTCCTCTTAGACAGGTTTCAGCAGATTAGTGTGGGTATTTTTTTTTCTTCCCAAACTTCTCTCTAGCATGGATACTGCTGAACACTGGTTTGGTTTTTGCTTCTGTTCAACCAGAAAAGGGGCCATTTGGGAGTTAGTGTGGGATCTAACTCTGTGGTCAGAAAAAATTGGTCAAGTTTAAGCTAGGTACTTTGGCTCTCCTCACAATCAAAAGAGAGAAGCAGGTATTGTAAGGAGAATAAACTAGGTCAAACAACTTACCTGCTGGATCTGCTTATTACTTCTTTTTTACTTTGTTTGGTGGCAAGGGAGACCAGGTTGGACTTCAGGTAGCTAAAAATTAAAATGAATGAATCCCACCCTTATGAAGGATGGAATCTGGTTATTTTTAGCTTATTGATGAAGAGCACGTGTATGAATCGGTATCTTCTACCCACGATGGATGACACAACACCTCAGTCTGCAAAGAAGAGCACAGCAGAGATATGAATTATTTGGCTGAGGCTCAGCTCAGATTAACTGAGATTGTGATGACAGGTTGGGAAAGAAGCCAGAGGAGACAGAGGAAGTAATCTTAGCTCCTGTGTAGCAAGAAATATATCTGCCATTAGTTAACAGTACCCACAGCTAAGATGTGATTATAAACTCCCAGCTGCTATTTGACAATTATGTCACAGCAGCAACCCAGATAGCCTTGAATTACTGGTGTTTGGCTAAGGAGCTGTGACCTTTCTTTGTCGATACAGACATTGGCAGTGGCATCCAAGTCCTATTCCCTTAAACATTAAATTATTGCTAAACATTTGACATTTATAGAGGGAGGCTAACGGGTAACGGGGATCCTGGCAGTTTGCTTATGGGCAGAGCAACTCGATGGGAGCATGGTTCCTCTCAGGTCTGTACAGGCTTCCTATGGATCTTAGAGTGACTGCAAATAGTTGAGGAATAGCCCAGATCTTGTTCTTTGCCATTATTGCTGCAGTTAGTATTTCTTTGCATCATTGACTGAGGCAGTATCAGGAATCAGGAATTTGGTGCCTCTGGTTTGAAATTGCCAAAATTTGGTCATGTACTCACCTTGGAAAAAAGTCTTTTCAATACTCTTGAGTTTTTGATACTCTTGAGTACTGAAAGGTGATAAAGACGACAGGGAATTTTGGGAGCAAGACAACTTCATGGGTAATTGAGTTTGGCATTACCTAGATGTAATTATTTTTAATTCATAATTATTTATGTTAGGGTGATAAATTCTGTAAATGAGTGTATCTCTTGTTCTAAATATATGTACATTTTATTTTAAATGAAACTTTAAATCTGAATATAAACCTAGATAATGTTTATTCTAAGTCTAAATGAAGTACTTGAGCTGTGCTGCCCATTGTGGATAAGAGCCATTCTCATATGAAAAGTGAAAACTTCCATCTACCCTCAACTGTTACTATCAGATTCTTGGCAAAAGATTCTTCGTATGTGTAGAAGATACAAACTTCTGCTGGCACAATTTCTCAGATACCCTGCTGATTGTTGTTATGCAGATCCCACAGAAGTCAAGAGAGTTTGCCTGGATGGCGATGGGTGCGTACTCCCTGTCAGGTAGTAGCTGCGTGCATGATCTGTGCATTTATAGGTAGGATGAAACTGGGACGCTTGCCATAGGAAACCTCTGGGTTGAGAGCCAGGACTTCTGCCAGCAAAACATTAATGCATAATGGTGACTGTTGGCATTGAACAGTTGCATAAGAAGAAGGGTAGCAGTTTGCATGTGAAGACAGTGGAAAACAGCAAAATACAGTCTTACTACTTTGTCATTCTCTTTTGCTCCCAGGAAAGGAAAGCAGCTCTGATATGGCAGGTTACCAGTTCCCTCCTCCCTTCTGCTCTCCTATCCTTTTCTGTAATACCTTTGAGACTAAAAGAAGCTGAAAAAATGAAAGGAAGATGAAGATGGAAAGGGATGCTGCATAGTGGTATTTGGAACATTGTGCTTTACCTCATTACTGGAAGTACAATAGGGCTCAGGAACAGTATGGGGCTTCATTAGCTCTGGGAATACCGGCACTGGACTGTGGAGGGCTTTAGCGTTAGGTTATTTTCAAAAGATATTTCTTTAGGTCCACAGATATTAAGCACCCTCAGATTTAAGCAGCTGGTATTGTGAAAAGTTTGGCAACATCATCTGAGTTGTATATGAAGTATCGCCTCTGGTTAAGAGCGGTAAAATGTTAATTTAATCTTTGATAGAACATATTAGCATGATAACTCACAAAACAGTTTTGGTATGCTAATTCTGAAATAAAAAATGTGATCTGATTAATGCCTGAATCAATATGAAAACTACCGGATGCCTGAAATGACAAAGCTGATCAAAGCTGCCAAAATTGTGTGGCAAATACTTTAACAGCAATAGAGGGGTTTTTTTTGCTTCCTGTCAGAAACAGTGTGAAATTTAAGTATAAGTGGACCTCTTTTTAAACACGTAAGTCTGCAGGATTAAAACTGTGTGTTCTGTCCTTACCTTAATTCATTTATAATTCATTCAAATATTATTGGGTTTTGCTCACATAGATTTCGTAGCTAATATTTCTAATGAGTTGTTCACGAATGTTAAGCTCCTCTGAACTGACATTAAGGATTTCCTTAAGAACTTTGCTAGCCATAACTTCAAGAAATACTGCTTTATGTTGTTGCTTGATGAATTAAATAACCAGAGCAAAATATTATTGCCCCTTTAGTGTATGGCTGATTAACTGGACTTGCAAGGTACAAAAATGTGTTGGCTGGGGTGTGCAGAAGACTCCCATACAGCAATGTGTCAGGCATCCCATTCTGGCATGTTGCCTGTTCTGTTTACAGTACTTTTTTCTTCTTGTTACTCTATATTAAGTACCAGAATCATGCCTGATGGTTTACAGAATGCACATGGAAAATCAATCTCTACCTTGAAAAACTTGGTGTCTGATACCAGCAATTAGAGGAAGAACAGTGAGGCATGGTAGAAAGACTATTTGGGGTACAATTTAAAGCACAGTAGGAAGATGAAATACTTTAATTTCTTAATATTAGAGACCAATGTGAGGGTGTTTTTTCCTGCTATTTCTAAGACTGTAGACTGTTTAAGATTACGCCTAGGGTGTACAATATATTATACTGGCTTGTAGACAGATATGCACAGACATGGAGAGCTTAAGGCCTGGTGCAGAGAAAATTCTACTTTAAGGCAGCACTTGAGAACACGCTTGTTTCAGCAACGTCTGTGGGTCTTGGCTAAGCGATTATGGTTGTGCATGTGCTCTTCTAAAGGGACTCTTGGGGTATTGCTTTAGGTAGTGTAATGATGATTGCAACAATCCAAAAGCCTTAACGCTCCATTCAGGCTTTCCAAAAAAATTTGTCACACTGCATCCTTACCATGTTACAATCATTTATTGTAATTTACTTGGAAGAATGCTTAATAAATCGTATTAATGATGTACTAACACATTTGCATGCAATTAATTCTATGCTGTATAATTACAGTATAGAATATAAAGGTATAACAGTATAAAGTACTGTAATATAATTACACAGCAGCTTATTCAAACCCCAAGTCAGTAGAAAGTCTTCCATTGATTTCAGTGATGAAGTGGGAAGTAAATGAGAATATTTCTGTATTCTCATGGTGCAGTGCTCTCAGGAGGGAGGATGGTTTCAATTAATCTGCCAGGTCAGACCAGCAGTTAAAACACAGGCGTCTCCTCTCTCATGCTCTAAAGAAGGGGGTCTCTCATTCTAAATGAATGGGCATTTAGGAAGTTCATAAAAATGAAGCTGATCAGTGCTGTGCCACTTGGAATAACTTCCTGTGTTAAGATCAGGCACTCTGTGGGTAGATGGATTTGGGTGTCCTTAGTGGGGACTGAGAGTGCCCACACAGTGGTCTTGTGAGTGAACAGTTATGGATATAAAGTAGTGTAATTCCTCCACCATGAAACCCCTGTCTTCTTTAATTTTGTAGTTATGTCTAAAACTAAAGTGTTTCAGAAAGCCATGAGGGTTTGGCCTCTTCCTTTTTTTTTTCCTCCTCTGAAGGAGTTAGACAATTTCACTCAGCTAAAAGAAGTCTTGCTTATACGTACTGTAACTCACCTTTCTCAGATGCAGTAGAAACAAGGATTCTGCAGTAGGACAGTTCGAAGTTGTCACCCCTGCTCCTGAAGGAATTCCGTGCACTCCTGATGTTATTGCAAGCAGGAGGAATATCAACAGCATTTGAGACTGAGCTCTGGTTTCCAAGAAAATGTTCTTGCTTTGACTCTTGGAGAAACAAAAGTAGATTTGTCTCCCTAATAAAAGGAAGGGGCAGTACTAGTGGCTTCCTTCTCTTTTTCCGATGGGTAGGAGATGGATGATGAAGACTCCTACCCTTTGAAAAAAACACCTCCTTGATCACCACTGCTATGTGGTGCCAGAAGAAGGGAGAGGTGGCCAGGTCTCATACAGATTATGATTTTTCTCTCCTTTTCTTTGTCTTACCCTTTCTTCATCTTACCTAGTCATTGTATGGATGGGGAAGACAAAGGGTGTGAAGAGGAAAGGAAGAAATGAAGAAGGAAGTGACAAAGTATGCAGAAAAGTGCTCAGAAGTTGGGTTCTAGGAAGACAAAAAGAAACCATGGAGAGAGAATACCAGAATGGTAGGGATTAGAAGGGACCTCTGGAGATCTTCTAGTCTAACCCCTTTGCTAAAGCAGATTCACCTAGAGCAGGTTGCACAGGATCATGTCCAGGTGGCTTTTGAATATCTCCAGATAACGAGACTCCACAACCTCTCTGGGCAGCCTGTTCCAGTTCTCGGTCATCCTCACAGTAAAGAAGGTTTTTTTCAGATTCAGATGGAACTTCCTGTGTTCCAGTTTCTGCCCATTGCCCCTTGTCCTGCCCTTGGGCACCACTGAAAAGAGTCTGTCCCCATCCTCTTGACACTTCCTTTTTTGATACTCATAAGCATTGATCAGATTCCCTCTCAATCTTCTCTTCTCCAGACTAAACAGACCCAGCTCTGCCAGCCTTTCCTCATACAAGAGATGCTCCAGTCCCCTAATCATCCTCGTAGCCCTCCACTGGACTCTGTCCAGTAGTTCCTTGTCTTTCTTGAACTGGGCAGCCCAGAACTGGACACAGGACTCCAGGCGTGGCCTCACCAGGGCAGAGTAGAGGGGCAGGACAACCTCCCTGAACCTGTTGGCCATGCTCTTCTTAATGCACCATAACATTGGTTATTGGCTATTGGATAACATTGACCTTTTTGGCCACAAAGGCACATTGCTGGCTCATGGAGAGCCTGTTGTCCACCAGGACTCCCAGGTCCTTCTCTGCACAATTGCTTTCCAGCAGGTCAGCCCCTAACTTGTACTGGTGCCTGGGGTTATCCCTCCCTAGGTGCAGGGCCCTACACTTGCCCTTGTTGAATTTCATTAGGTTCCTCTCTGCCCAGCTCTCCAGCCTGTCCAGGTCTCACTGAATGGCAGTGCAGCCTTCTGGTGTGTCAGCCACTCCTCCCAGTTTAGTATTGTCAGCAAACTTGCTGAGGGTACACTCTCCCTTCATCCAGGTCACTGATGAATATGTTGAATAAGACTGGACCCACCACTGACCCTTGGGGCACACCACTAGCTACAGGCCTCCAACTAGACTCTGCACCGCTTACCACAACTCTCTGAGCCCTGCCATTCAGCTGGTTCTCAATCCACCTCATTGTCCACTTATCTAATCCACACTTCCTAAGCTTTCCTATGAGGATGTTGCAGGAGACAGTGTCAAAAACCTTGCTGAAGTCGAGGCAGACAACACCCACTGCTGTCCCCTCATCTACCCAGCTAGTCATGCCATAAAAGAAGGCTATCAGATTGGTCAAGCATCATTTCCCATTGGTGAATCCATGTTGACCACTCCCGATAATCTTCTTTTCCTCCACATGCTTAGAGATGACATCCAGAATGAACTGTTCCATCACCTTTCCAGGGACGGAGGTGAGGCTGACTGGCCTGTAGTTCCCTGGGTCCTCCTTCTTGCCCTTTTTGAAGACCGGATTGATGTTGGCATTCCTCCAGTCCTCAGGCACCTCTCCTTTCCAGGTCATGATGGAGAGTGGCATAGCAATAACATCTGCCAGCTCCCTGGGTACTTGTGGGTGCATCCCATCAGGACCCATGGGTTTGTGGATGTTGTGTTTGCCTAAATGATCTCTAACCCGATCCTCCTCGACCAAGAGAGTCTTCCTTTCTCCAGACTTTCTCTCTTGCCTCCAGGTCTGGAATAGAGAATCAGAGAACAGAGCTGGAAATTATGTACAGTTCTAGAGGGAGGGAGTTAAGGAAATGAAGAGAAAATAAGACGGCAAGAGGAAAAAAAAAGTACAAGGAGGAAAGGAAAAGAACCATTGTATCAAAATTTGTTGCTTTCCTCAACCTGGGGAATGGACAAATAGTATTGTGGAGTAATACGGGGGAGAGATGAAACAGAAAGAGAAGAACATAATAAAAGAAGGGAGAGCTTAAGTAGAAACTGCAAAACTGTTCCTTTTGTAGAACAAAATTACCAGGGGAGGCAAATAATTATATCTTTCAGTACCTTTAGTCATACAATAAAAACCCACTTCATTTTTCTTTTAAAGATATGACACTTTTTTTTTTTTTAATTCAAAAGTATCCCAAGATGATAAACTAATATTGTAATTCTTCTTGGCATGATTTTAATGCTCAAAAAACCCAAAAAACAGTTGTTAGCACTCCTATATTTTTTGGTTTTTGTTTCTTCTTTCTTTTTTTTTCTTTAATTTGCTGTAATGACATGAACAACTGTTATTCAAAAAAGGCTCATGGCCCAGGTGGCTCAGCCTTGATGTGGGAAAACTCCCTTTAGGTGTAGGATGTAGACTGTTGTTTCAATTTATTTATTTAGTGTCGCTCCTGGATTGTCAATGTGGATTCCATTAGCAAAAGCTGTACTGGCATCAAAACTGTCTTTCTGCTTCACGCCTGCTCCCATTTTACATGTCACTTCTTGTAGTGTATGAAATTGAGCTATTAATAAATACCTGTTGAGTAAGGCTTCTTTCTGTACCCTACTTACAGACAAGTACTCAGTCTGTTTTACAAACCACAAGTGACTGAAACACCAGAGGCCTCCCTGTATAATTCTGAGTTTGGATCACCCTTATGAGGATCATGGTGTCCTCTGAATACCAAGGTGTCCTGTGGGAGCAGAGGTGAGGATAGGTGAGGAGTCAGGGTAGATCCTGCACTCTGGGGATCTGGGCCCAGGAGAGGGTACCCCATGTGGGTGGCTCAGGACGAGGGGAGGACCGGGCCTCCCTTTATACTCTGGAGCAGCAACTTCAGTGTAGCACTCTGAGTGCAGATGGCTGCTTTCTCCTCTCCCTCTTCCCACCCTCCAGAATAACTGTGAAAGCATGGTGAGCACCCAGTGCTCCTGAAAGCAGGCAAGCTGGGATCTGAAGCAGACCCTCGCTAATGGCTGCCATCCCACAGAGTCTGGCCATTGTGGGCAGAGCTGGGGACTGTAACAGCGTCCATCAACAGCCACTGACATGGAAAATGAGGAAGCAGGGGTGGGGAACGTCCAGGGGGTCCCATCAGGAGCTAATGCCGATGGGGCCAAAGAGACCAGAGACAAGGCTGCAATGTACGACTGAGATGACTGTCCAGGAGACAGGCTGCCCACAGTGGAGGTCCATGTGCATCCAGGAGATATGGCTGGAGGCTGGCACTGCTGTGGCATGACTGGGACGGGGACTGATGTCCTCAGGGTGGTGAAATGACCCATGGGCAGGATGGGGGAAGCACAAGGCCAGGCAGGGACAGCTATGCCTGGGTGTGCCCACATTTGGGACCTGGCTGATGATTCAATTTTTACTGAGCTTAGAGCAGACCATTTTCAGCATGCTGTAAGTTAAGACAAGTGGCATTGATGTCCTCTTATTTCCATTTCTGCCACACCCAATTTGATTTCCTTTCTGTCATGCAGTTGCTAGAAGTCCTTCTTGATTCTTAGATGCAGAAGGTTATATGCAGAAGACAGAAAAACATCTTTTCCTTTTGATCACATCATTGTTTACTCAAATTGTACTTCATGCAAATCATATTTTAACTAATTCGGTGGTTTTATTTACTTTTTTCTTTTAAACTTTTTTTTTTTTTGGGGGGGGTGTCTATGGCCAAGAATGCATTCATTCACTGCAAAATGGATGGATATACAAGTGAATTAGGCTGATTTAGGTCATTTGTGCTAAATGGTTTCAATAAAATTCAAGGAAATCTATAGTTTCACTTGGACACTTTGTATAAATTTTAGCCAATTTAGCAGCCTCTCATTACTGCTGTTATTGTTATTAGAGCTGCTTCTTGAAGCTGCAACTTACTCCAAAGCACAAAACCAGAAGAACCACTTACAAACAGCTGCTACATGTGCTTTCGTCTTTCCTAAAATTATTTGCTTACTTTGTTACTGATCTAAGAACTAAATAGTCTCACCAAAAAACATATCCATAATAAAATATACTAAATTAATGGGTTCTTGCCAATAGTATCCAAATTTGCCAGTGTGACTGGGTTATCAGTTGTATTTGTTTTGTTCTTAAAATATAAATTCCCAGTAACCAGTATCAACTATTTTCCTAACGTAGACACATCTAAGAAATTTAAGCCTTAAGTTTGAACCAGGATTCCTTCATTCATTCATTCATTCATCAAAAAGTCTGAACTGATGAACTGATCTATGTGAAACTGATGATAAATATATGGGAAGATTTAACTATCCCTATTATCTGGAATGTCTTTCTCCTGGCAGCTAAACTCATTACTTTTTTCCAGAATTAATTGTGCATGGATAGTAAGGAATCACTGTGCTCTTAATTCTCAAACTTCTACCAGTCTTTGGGATCGTCTTTTTCACTTTTAAAGAATCTACTACCTTCACACAGTCTGTGTCACTGTTTAGTTTCAGGTATCTTCTATGACATAAAAAATAAGCAAAGAAGATCACCTTGCAAATATTGCAATATGCTGATCAAGTATCTGGTGGAACAGCTTATGCTAGGAGGATCCTGTTTCTCTGCACGAGTGTTCAGCCTCTTTGGTCCTACTGGTCCATCAAGTAAGCAAGATCCAATGCCTGTAACCCTACCTTTGCAGGCGTAGTTATGGCACTCAGAAGCTCGACGCCGGTTCTGGCAACAGTTGCTTTATTAGGGAGTTTGAAGAATGACCATCTCTTTTTGCTCCCTTAATCACATATGAAAAACTACTTGTTTGTTTGTTTATTTATATTTTCTTATTTCTGAGCCCCTTCTTACAGGGTGATCCTTCTTTCACCATTCTTTTGGGACTTTTGTAGACTTGAGTTCCTCTTCTAGCAGTTGGACAAAAGGATGTGTCTTCGGGGGACAAATTTTGTAACACATCTTTTTTGCTAAAATCTGCAAATAGGTGCAAAGTTTGCACCTGTCTTTTAACTGGAAATTTGTCATAAGGTGCCTCATGTTTTATAATACATGTTCTGTATTCATACTGTATCAACACCTCTTCAGCTCAGGATTTTGTCTCCCCTGCTGCCTCCAGATGACGGACTCTATCATGAATTGCTGACTTAGGGAAAAGAAGGTCTGAAAAGAAAGGAAGAGGAAGGCAAAACCTTTATAAACAGGTGACTTACAGAGCTAAATGGATGGGTAAAGAGCATTAGAAAATTATGATGCATAGTATGTATAATACTGGTGACTAATTCTGTGGATATTCATCCTAGACTTGCTTCTGTCCTGGGCAAGACAACCAGGAGGTTGTCAAGAGCCTAGTCCTGTGGGGGTGGGAATCTGGGAATGGCTAGTGCTGTTACATTGAGACCTGTGAAAAATTTATTACAAGCTAATGAACATATCTGTTGCTCACAAGGACAATTTTTGAGTGGGGAGAGTCCTACAGGTAAACCAGTGGAGCCACTTAGCATAGTAGCAGAAAGGTTGAGGGTCTTGGGCTTGTGTGGGGAAAAAACCCTCAAAAAACAAACAACGAACTACCAACTTTACTGATCATTTGCTGGAAGTGGCCTGTCTATCTTTTTCCATGTGATAGTCATGTAACTCTACTGGTCTCTTCAAATTGCTCAGAAGATAAAATTGAAGCAGTCTTCAGTTTTTAAAGTTGCCTAGTTAACATGTTAAAAAAAAAAAAATCAGTAAATGGATTGCCCCCAAAGATGCCTTCTATTGTTATTCAGCTGCTTAGTTTGCAACTGTTATATCTCCCAAAGACTGCAAAACCAGTGATGCAAAAAAGGCTCGACTGGGCTTCTATTGAGCTGCATCAGTGTGAGATGGAAGCAAGCAGTGACACAAGCCTACTCCCAGACTAGAAATAATTGTATCAGCTCTTTGCAGCATCAGATAGGGCACAAATGCTGAAGTGGTAAAACTTTGTTGACATTCTCCTGGACATTTGTAAATAATGGCTTGTTTTCATTGCCGATTTGTCCTTAATAGACCATGGCAGTGTAAAACTATTTTTTTTCCCTCTATGTCCTCTTCATAAAAACTCACAGGAAAGAGCTATATAACAAGATCCCTAGTGGGATTAGTTGCCTTCATAGTATCTGAGTGAACGAAAGTTATTCAAGACGTTGCAAAATTTCTCTTTTCTGCCTAAAAGCAGCTGATAGATTAAAGGAGGAATGTTTCCAGTTGCGAATGTATTTTGTAGTAAGAAGACACTGTTATTCCTTTATCTGTTTTGTTAAGAAGTGAGGAGAGGCGAAGACAAGGAAAAGTGTGACGGCTTCTAGCGCATGTGAAAGTAAATGAGGGACAATGGCAGACTAAAATAAAATATGATGGTTTTAAGGTCATTCTTCTGGAGCACTCAGTGAAAAACTTTGATGCAGTATCACTGGGGCATAGGCATTCAGCACAGGAATCAAAAGAAAGAGTTAAATGGCTAATACCATCGCCAACATACTCTTCTCCATTTCTAGTTGCCTAAACTTCATTTCAAGCATCTGCTCCCTGGCATTCACTCAGTTCCAAACACTATTATGCTGATAGCTGTTTGTCAAAGCACAAAGGGAGGGATTATAAAACACAGTTAAAAAAAAAAAAAAAAAAGGAAAATTATGAATAAACAAATCATACATAAAACTGTAACATCAAGACATTCCTTGGAGGGAGGGAGGTTAGGGAAGTAGAAGTAGTTTTAATTTTCTCTAGGGCTGTAAATTAGTTGTGCATATGTATATTTATTAAGCAAGAATATTTTCCACTTTATTTTTGACACTTTATTCCTATTCTCTGCCCAGTTATTGTTTTAAAGATAAGTATTCATTGATGATATGAAATGACATCATACAAATGTGCATTCTGCTTTGCAAAAATTCTATTTTTTGCCCAGCTACTCAAATATGAACAAAGTAATTGTCTGATAGGCACTTTGGGTCGCCTTTCTCTGAAACAGTGTCTTATTTGAGATTAATTATAGATTAAAAAAAAATTACCCCACAGTTCTGACTGTTGACAAGGGACTTTTCTAAAGTGACTGTGTGAAGTATGTGGATGAATTAATGGAATGATCTTATCTGCCTTCCCAATACATTCTTTCAGTCCTGCATCATCATTTCTTTTTATTATTTTCCTCAGAAAATGGAGGCCCCATGGTACAGGGAAGTACTGCCTTTTGTATTGCTAAGGGATGGGACAAGGGAAATGTGTTTTGGTAAATCAGTGTAGAAATGTTCTTAATATTTTTCCTCTGAATGCATCTTTCCTATGCTGTTGATGGAGAAGAAAGAGGTTGCAGCCCTTCCTGTTTTCTTTTAAAAACCTGAGGCATTTAAGCAAATATCTCTGATGACATTACTCAGCATGGTTTATTTTTCACAGCTTCTCTGATAAGCCTTTCTTACTTCAGAGACCATCAGAAAACAAAGGAATCATGCGGTTACCAGTCTCAAGGGGATTCAAATGTGCTATTCTCTTTCTTAAAGCCTGCTTTGCTGAGCTGGAGTTGGACTAGGATGGGCTTTTCACAGGCCACAGAGAAACAGCTTGTGCTACTGGGTTTGAGGATCCCAGCTGATGGTTACTATTGCATAATACAGCTTTTGGCATTAGTAATTTTGTGGTGAAGTGCACATATTTTAATAACTTACCTTAACATTTTAGGACACAGGATGCAGAAGGACAGAGTCAGCTAAAAGCCTTGTTCCTTCTGCCCGGAACTAGCACTTCATTTTCTTTTGTGTGCAATGTGCGTGAGGTTTTGTTGATGATTGGTTGTTTTGCTTTTTTGTTTTCTTTTTAGAGGCAATTAAAGCACAGACTGGAGGTGAGTGTAGAATTTTCTCTCATGCAAACTTCCTAGGAGGGAAAAATCTGTTAAGATATGCAAAGGACAATTTTAATTTGAGATCTACTCTCAATCAGGTGGAAGGGTAACTCTTTTTTAGTTTTCTAGTAAAACTGCTGATGCTCGTCATGCAATAAGATTGAAGCAGTATTGAGAAATAAATAACAAATAGGATATCCTGAATTATACTGTGGTCTCAGCCTTGTTCCAACTTCAGTCAGAATCATTTTAGGACCAGAGGTCACCCGCTATAGATTTTTGAATGGGTAGATTCTTGATTTTGGTATCAAAGAAATACAAAGTAGTAGCAGCCTTTGAAGAGATCATTTAGTCCATGTGCATACTTTGAGGTGGAATTGCACATACTTACACGGCTCTTGGCAGATGTCGACAAAATTGTTTGTAAATCTCTGGTGTGAAATCTTTATGAAAAAAACTATTCTGATGTTTAAACATTTTTATATTGGACAGTTTCTCCTTATGTCTATCCTGAGTTTTAGATTAGACCCACAACTTGATGTCTAACCCTATGCATGTAGGCAATGATACATCTCTGTCCTATTTAGAATAATCTTTGGCATTTTATCTCTTTCAAGTCTTCTCTATTTTTTTTTTCTTGTTTTGTCTTTTTTTTTTTCCTTTAGAGGTTTGGCTTTTTTTTTTTTTAACTTTCCTACATAGATCACATTTTCTTGCAATTTAGCCTTTTCTCCCATTTTTATGGATATGATCATTCATTGGAAGCTTTAGCAATATTGAGAGAGAAGGTGTCATTTCTTTTTTTTTGTTGTGTACACAAAACTCTAAGTAATGCTTCTTAAAATTATATTTGTCTTATTTTCAGCAACACACATTTCTGTGATATGTGCATTCCACTGCAAGTGTCAGAAGTTTTTCTGCAGTGCAGCTTTCAAGATAGCTATTGCCTAGCATAATTTTTTTTAATAAGATTTTTTTTTTTGCTTTTAAAATGTAGTTCTTTTCTCATTTAATTATGGAATTTTATTGTATTTGTAATTTCTTCAATTTATCAAAATAACTTGAATTCTTATCCTGCTTCCAAAATCTTTGCTTTCTAATTTGGTGTCATACCCAGTTTTAACATATGTGCTTTTCTCTTCCATTGTTTATATCACTGTCATAAATAATAATTGGATAATAAATACAGGGTAGGTGAGACCACTGTGTTAGCTAAAATGCTCTCTCTATCTTGAGACCAAACTCAATAACGGTTCTTCGAGTATTTTTTTTGGTGGTCTTATACATTTCTAGTAACTTTTCCAGTCTTCTTATAGGAATGCTGCATTAAACTAGATCAAAAGCATTACTAAAGTCAAAATAGATTGCATCTACTTTCTCCCTGTGTCTTCTAGGAAATTTGTCGTATTAAGAGGAAACAAGATTGTTTTAATTAAAACCTGATTTTGACTTACAAATGTTGGCAGTTCATTATTACTTGATTATTCTTGTATTCTTGGGGTTCTTATAAATTGATTAATAATGTAGTGCTTAGTATTTTTCCAGGCATCAATATTACATGTTCTGTTGCATGTCTATATCTCCTTTACTGTTTCTTCCCTACCCCTTCCCTTCCCCCATAACAGACACTAGTTGTTTCCCTTTTTTTCAGTCCACTGAGTCCTCACAAGTCATCCAAGAAAACTGCCTAAACTAGTTGCCTTAAGTGATTCTCATCAGGGAATGATAACTTTAAAGATCTAATTAATCTTAATATCGTTAGCCTGTTTTTCCTCTAATATTGCCTGTTTTCTTCATCCCTTGTTATTAATATTAACTGTGTTAAGTGGCTGATCTCAGTTAACCTCTTTATATAGAATAAAGCAACCAAACTGAAGCAAGAACACTTCGGCTTTCTCTGTCACCTGCAATAACTCGCCTTCTCCCTTTGAATAACAAGCCCTTCTTTCTCCCGTCACGTTGTTACATCTAATGCATTTCAGAGCATTTCCTGATTGCCTTTTATGTTTTCTTCCAACTGTATATCATTTTGTGCCATAGGCTTCTGTGTCTATCCCTCTATCATGTGCTATTCTTCTAAGCTGTTTTTTACCCATATGTCCTTGTTTCCATTGTGTGCAACTCCTTCCCCCTGCTCCCCATCTCCTGATCATTGACGAGCTCCTGCTGGAGATGATGTCTTACTACAACCATCAGCTCTTCTCTGTAATGGGGTAGGTTGTCATCAGAGTTTGCAACCTCATTATAAGCAGCTACTCTCCTGCACTATGGAAAAGGTACAAAATTTATTATTAAGACAAATGTGAGGAAAGACTGCATGAACTATGTCAGTAATTCCCAAAGCAGTATTAAAAAAAATATTAAAATGATCATTCATAGTTGTATATAAAAACCATCCAGTAGAATATGATATGCTAGACACATAACAGCATAACTTCCATGAAATAAAGTAGTACCTTTACCATCAATAAACAGCAATTGATATTAATTTGTATGAATGGAAGTAGCCCTATTCATGGCTCAAGCCCTGCAATGTGCATGCTCAGTATAACGAAACGACCTAAGAACTAGATAAAAGACGAGAGAGATGACACTTCTTTGCACATTAAAAACAGTCTCTGGACATCATGTTTCACAAAGATTGTGAGACAGGGCATCAGACCAGGTGATCTTGTGGGGCAATTTAAGTTGCATTTTCCCATGAGAATCTTTGAAATCTCAATTGGTTGTGTCTGAACAAGCAGATCCCTCAGCCTTCACTGGTATAGCAAAGCCTTTTTTTGAAGCTTATACAGAAGTATTGCAACCAAGAGCAAATGGGTGTTGGAAAAAGAAACAATTGAGATTTTTCAATACAAATTCAATGCTGAAATATAGTGGAAAAGTTTATATTTGTGTGATTAAAATAAAGCAAATAAATAGCCAAAATAAGAAGTGCCTTAGGTCTTGACGGAAAGAAACCCAGACTATAAGTGAAGAAAAAACAAAGCTTGGCTACCATTTAAAGGAAGATAAAACAGATTCTACTTCCAGATCAGAAAATATATACTATATCATATGTATTTTAATTTATAAATGCCAATATTATCATACTTGATCAGGAAAATAATTCCTATCATTGCCTGACACTTGAGGATGTCAAGACAAAATGCGTGGAAAGATAAGGTGACTGATACTTGTTCAGTGCAAGGTAAAGGATCATATGAATTTGGCCTATTTTACTCTGTTTATATGTTTTGCCATGCAGCCTTTTCAACAAAAGTTTTTTGAGTCATTAGGAAAGTATAGAGTGCTGACAAACTGTTGAATGTGATATTTATATTTTGTGTTCATTTGTGCAGAGTTTGGCTGTGGTGTGAAGTATGTTGGAACAATAAAGCTTACCTTATGACATCATCACCCTGGTGCATCAATTCTCAATTTTAAGTTCAGTAAGTAACTTCTAACTTAGAATCATAGAATCATAGAATCATAGAATGGTTTGGGTTGGAAGGGACCTCAAAGACCATCTAGTTCCAACCCCCCTGCCATGGGCAGGGACACCCTCCACTAGACCAGGTTGCCCAAAGCCCCATCCAACCTGGCCTTGAACACTTCCAGGGATGGGGCAGCCACAACCTCTCTGGGCAACCTGTGCCAGTACCTCACCACTCTCACAGGAAAGAATTTCTTCTTAACATCTAATCTAAATCGACCCTCCTTCAGCTTAAACCCATTACCCCTTGTCCTGTCACTCCACTCCCTGATAAACAGTCCCTCACCATCTTTCCTGTAGGCCCCTTCAGGTACTGGAAAGCCACAATTAGAACTTGTGCTGTTTGAATACAGATGACTTCCCATAATGGCGCAGCACAATGTCTTGTGTGTTGATAACAGCAATTACGCAGTAAAAATACCAAAATATGCCTATCTGTGTAAGATGGACCATTTCCTTCCAAAGGAGGACACAATCACTGAAGTGGCTAAAGGACTCAAGACATAAGCAAGCATTAGTGGTTTTTGATTGATTGCTTTGGTTTCTTGGCTTATCGGTTGCCAACGAAGATTCAGAAGAGAGCAACAAATTACAGAAAATCTACTGTTATTTTTTAAATACTTTTTTTTTTTTTTTTTAAATAATCTCAGACTGTGTACCGGTCTAAAAATGTCTTACACTGCCTCAGCCCATGGTGCAATCATAGGTCCTGAATAAATACAGGAATTCATGATCCTTATTCAAATGCCAAGAAAAACCTGAAAGAGCAAGACTTTTAGACAAAAGAAAAGAGTTGCAGTCCAACCACTATGCAGAGGGCTGGTGAAAAATTTGGAGTTGTCCTCTGATACTGCTGTTCCTGACCAGAACTGGATGCTATATCATATAGGACCACCAGAGGCTTTATTTTCTGTAGTCGAAAGTTCTGATGGTTTTGCTGATTACTCAGTTCGAACTACTATGAACTCTCAGCTGTTTCAGAGACCCAGGGGCACCACTCCACTCTCTGTAGCTGGCCTATGAATGCCTTCATCACCTAGCAATTCTCATTTTGTATTGCAGCAACCCACTTTCCCCAGTTGTGTCATTTCCCTGGCTCAGCGGCTAGCCACTGCAATAGTTGCTGAAGTTCTGCCAAAGCAGAAGAAGCAAGACTTTGGTCTCTTTTTAGAACTGATAGAATTACACCAACTCTTCAGCATCTATGCTTGTAGCCATTTCATGCAGAGAGACTGGTAAACATGGAAGAACAGAACAGAGATGTTACAAGAGGGACTAGCAGAAATTAAAAGCTGCAAAAAAGGAAATTTGCAAGAAGAGAAGATTCCGCTTGAAATGTGAAAACTTGACTGGTAGCTGTCACCCCACAATGCACTGCAGACACAGTTCACAAAGAATCAGCTGTTCAACACTGATGTAGTGCAGACTGGTACGGTATAGTGTATCTTCTGAGACAGAACTCCTCATGGTGTGCTCATAGCACACCAACCAAGGGTGTTTGTAACTTTGTCATGTCAGCTGCCATCTGTTTCTGATATTTCAGACACTGACAAAATCTCTGAGAATAGGCATGTGTTTTTTTAACCTACTCCCTCTTTCCTGAATTGATTGATGAACATTTTCAATTAGGAGGAAAAAAACCCCAGAAAATAACCTTTTTTACTTTTCTTGTTTGTTTGTTTGTTTGTTCATAATTGTAAGTCAGTGTTAGCAAAAATCATTCTCCAAGCAACCCTACAAAGGAAAGCATCTGCTCAAATGCTTAAAGAAATGCAACCAGGATGGGGGCATGAGCATGACTGAATAAGAGCTCCAGTCAGAGTCATTCTTGGACTCATACCCCACCCAACCAGCCTTTTATAATGGGTATTGTTGGGATGCTTGATAGGAAGCTGGTCCTCGCACACAAAGGAGCATAGAGGAACAATGGCAGGTAGGGAAAACCCAATAACCCAGGCAGAGACATGAGTCCCAGCCCTGGCCCTGCAGGGTGTCCCAGGAGGGTGTCAGCCCCATAGGCTGGGAGTGACACCTACCACTGTGGGTCCCTGGGAGAGGCTGTCCTGAGATCACCTATAGACCAAGGGCTCACTGCCAAGGGGTAAGGGCTCATTATGGGATACCAGGGAAGAGCATTTGCACAAGACTTATTATAGGATGTTGTGTTGGGTTTGCGTGGCAAGGTTTTGGTAGCGGGGGGGCTACAGGGGTGGCTTCTGTGAGAAGCTGCTAGAAGCTTCCCCTGTGTCTGATAGAGCCAATGCCAGCCGGCTCCAAGAGGGACCCGCCGCTGGCCAAGGCCAAGCCCATCAGCGCCTCTGTGATAACATATTTAAGAAGAAAAAAAAACAAGTTAGGGAGAGCTTTTGCAGCCAGAGAGAGGAGTGAGAAGATGTAAGAAACTCTGCAGACACCAAGGTCAGTGCAGAAGGAGGGGGAGGAGGTGCTCCAGGCGCCGGAGCAGAGATCCCCCTGCAGCCCGTGGTGAAGGCCATGGTGAAGCAGGCTGTCCCCCTGCAGCCCATGGAGGAAGGATGAGGGGGTGTAGCGATTCCACCTGCAGCCCATGGAAGACCCCACGCCGGAGCAGGTGGAGGCACCTGAAGGAGGCTGTGGCCCATGGGAAGCCCACGTTGGAGCAAGTTCCTGGCAGGACCTGTGGACCTGTGGAGAGGGGAGCCCATGCCAGGGCAGGTTTGCTGGCAGGACTTGTGACCCCGTGGGGGACCCCACGCTGGAGCAGTTTGCTCCTGAAGGTCTGCACCCCGTGGGAGAGACCCATGCTGGAGCAGTTTATGGACTGTCTCCCGTGAGAAGGACTCCATGCTGGAGCAGGCGAATGATGAGAGGAGTCCTCCCCCTGAGGATGAAGAAGCGGCAGAAACACCGTGTGATGAACTGACCGTAACCCCCACTCCCCGTCCCCCTTGTGCCGCTGATGGGGGAGGAGGTTGAAGCTGGGAGTGAAGTTGAACCTGGGAAGATGGGAGGGGTGGGGAGAGGTGTTTTAAGATTTGATTTTATTTCTCATTCCTCTACTCTGTTTTGCTTAGTAATAAATTAGATGAATTCCCTCTCTAAGTTCAGTCTGTTTTGCCTGTGATGATAATTAGTGAGTGATCTCTCCCTGTCCTTATATCGACCCACACATTTCATTACACCTTTTCTCCCCTGTCTAGTGAACGAGGGGAGTGATAGAGTGGGTCTGGTGGGCACCTGGCCTCCAGCCAGGGTCAACCCACCACAGATGTTTATGAGATGAACCAAAGGTTGGGAAAAAGAGTGGTCAGGGTGGTTTGGGCAGGAACAAGTATGGGAAAACAGAGAGATAAAGGGTATAAAAGGAACTAGTTGTGTAAACAGTTTGCTGGCCAATGCCCTTGTCTGATCCCCCAGGCTGTCTTGGCTTCTTATTAAATTCCTTTCCTAACGCTTTTCCTGGGTGATAGGCTGTCTATCTGAGCGCATGTGTGTGTATGGGGATCTGAGCGCAGGTACTGGGGAGGGGGCCATGGGTCAGAGGAGCCAGCGTGCCTGCAGCGGTGAGGGTGCTGTGCCCGTATGTGATCCCGAGCGGATGGTGAGCTGGCCAGTAGGACAGGTGGCTTGGGAGCCAGGTGTACGTGTGTGTCTGAGAATGAGACGACGGGGGGAACTGGGTACTGGGGAGACCAGGAGGTACACGTCAACTGCTGGAGACACCATGGAGTCTGGGGGTCAGCTGAGAACCATTTGGGGATGTGTGTGTCTGCGCAAGAGGCATGTGGAGAGAGTAAGGATCCAGGGCAGCTGCTGGATGGATTGCATGTCTATGGGCAATCACTGCAGGGATCTACAGCGTGCGTAGCGCTGAGCATCAGCAGCTGCGGTGAGGCTGAAGCCTCGGGGACTCACATGTCCCACTGCCAGCAACTGGGGATACTGGGATCAGGGGTAGCTACTGGGTAGACTGAGTGTCTAAGCCAGCTACCAGAGGGATCTACATTGTATATATTAATGACAGAGAATGTAGCAAAAGTGTGAGAGTTTTCCTAAATACTTCAGGTTACAGGTAAGTGATTGATGGATAAACCAGAAAATGTAAGCGAGGAAAATCTATTTGCACTGAAAGGAAAAAAAAAAAGTGTGTAAGTGAAGTGCTTTAATAACATAGAAAAAAACCCTTTCAAATTTACATTTTAAGTCAACCTGAGGCAAACATTTGTTATTAATATCATAGGTTATTTAACTACCTTTTTCTTAAAGGCTAGTTTTGAAATAAAACTACTATATTTAAAAGGAAATGTCACAAAGAATTGTTTTATTTTCTTAAAAAAGACCTTCTTAAATGAAAAGGCTCGAAATATCTGCTATTTTAATTTGAAATAATAATAAAAAAATTCTATTTTTTCAGACAATCAAAATGATTGAATTTCTTATTTTTGGAAGCAATATTGTTCCCATTTAAATGTTTTGGTTTTTTCCTGCGAAGTTGCAGTTATCTAAAAATTTACTTCTATTCCTAGATGCATTCAAAATTGACAAGTTCCACAGGTAATATTTTAAATCTCTGGGATTATATTTTCATAGAGAAGAAAATAGGACACACTGGGCTTCTGTCGTGGTTTTACTCCAGCTGGCAGCTAAGTGCCACACAGCCGCTTGCTCACTTTCCCCCAGCAGGATGGGGAAGAGAATCGGAAGAGTGAAAGTGAGAAAACTTATGGGTTGAGATAAAAACAGTTAGTTTAATAGGACAAATGAAAAAAAGGAAGATAATAATAATAATAATACAAATGATGAACAGCACAATTTCTCACCACCCAACGTCAATGCTGCACAAGACCCCCCAGCTGCCCAGCCTCTCAGCTCACTCCCCAGTTATAAACAGAATATGACATCATATGGTATGGAATATCCCTTTGGCCAGTTGGGGTCAGCTGCCCTGGCTGTGTCTCCTTCCATCTGCTTGAGTGCCCCCAACTTCACTTTGGTAGGGCACTATAAGAAGCTGAAAAGTCCCTGATAACTTGGCAACAACTAAAAACGTCAGTGTGTTATCAACATTATTCTCATCCTAAATCCAAACCACAGAACTATAGCAGCTGCCAAAAAGAAAATTAACCCTATCCCTGCTGAACCAGGACAGCTTTCAAATCCCCAAAACACTTTCTACTGTGTAGTGCAAATGGACACAAAGTAGCAGACAGAAATGGGAAGAGGTTGTCCATTGCCACAGTTCACTAAGTCAAAGAAAGGATTTAATTTTGGTTTTATTTCAGATAAATTCATAATGTCTTGCCAGCCTACAGTAGCTAAATACACTAGAGACTAATGTCTTGGTTGGATCCACAACTGAAGAAACCGAGCCCAACATTTTCTGAGCAGTAGGAGTAGTTACCATTACAATCAATTTTATTGCATTGTGGTAAATTTATCATACTTCTCATTGCTCACACAGTGATTTGTTGATCCCTGTCTGAAGCAAAGGCTGATGCTTGATGATGTGGGAGGAGTGCTATGCTGTTATTTTTCTCTCTGTTGTTTCCTCTTTTCATGAATCCTGTCCTCTTGAGAAACCAACTCACACCATGCCCTGAGGCTTGACTTATGCTGGAATCTGTGTCTAAGAAAATGTCCTGGAGGGGGGATATTTTTTGTTCTTAGAAGTCTTAGAAAATGTTCAGTTTCCCTCTGAAGTGTTACAAAAGACAGCTCCTCTTTGCAGAGGAAGGTAGTATCTGGTTGGTCATTTAAAAGTTTGGATGGGGTTTCTCCATCCTTGCTGCCTGGAGCTGCTTCACCCTTTAGTGACACTGAGAAGATCGGAGGGGAAAAGTCATGATCTTCTTATAACGTGAGGATATGACATTTGCCATAAGAAAGACCTTATTCTATATAAGGAAATCATGCCATTTTAGTTAGGGTTTCCTCAGATGACAGAACTTAAGCCAACGAAATCTGCTGGGGTGTGCTCTTATTTCAGCGTGACAGGAGGTTTTTGGTTTACTTGAAGATGAATTGATTTAAAAGCACACCTTTTGAATCATGCCTTTCACTTACTAACCTAGGCCTTAGACTGCTAGAATAGTTCAGTTTCCCAGGGGTCAGATATACAGTGTGAAGGAGCCTGTCTTTCTGCTATTTATTCAGGTGGGAGCCAGTTGTGCTTCCGATTAGTCACTTTGAGAATCTTCCACCAAGAATAAATATATTTTGTCTGTATAATATGCTGGCAGGGAAAATGCTACTGGTTTCCTTCTCCTAAGAGTCTAATAAATACCATCCTTCATTCAGCATTTTCTTACTCAGAACAAGTTGAGGCATAGCTGTTGAACACCACGCGACTAGAACAAGTCAGCAGGGCGCTGAAATTTCAATACGAGTTGGTTCAGAGGTGAGGGGCAAAGATCACGCTTTACCAACAGGAGCGGGAGAACTCCTGCAGCAGCGCGACTGCCAGCGTCCCATCGTGGTGGAGGCAGGGCACGCCACAGAAGCAGGTGCTACCAGGTAGAAAGAAATGGTCCTGGTTTCAAGAACTGCATCAACAGAAAGACGTTTCTCAGTCCTGTTACTGTTCATTGCGCTGAATACCATGAAATTCTGTAAACTCGATTACTCAGATTAAAAATTCAGATCTTCTGCCTAATGTTTCTGGTGGCATGATGATATATATGTATTTTTATTTTAACAGCTCTCCTTAAAAATCTGTTATTTTGGGGTTTGGAGAGTTCTGCATGGCTTTCTTAGTAAAGTAGGGGGCCCACGCATGCTAAAAAGAAGAGCAGCAGTGGGGTGGGTAATGCTTGACTCTTCTTCCCAACACTGGGTGAAGAAAATGAAACTTTTGAAACAACTAAAGAAATGCTCCAAGTCAAAGCTTCACTGGCTTCCAGATGCTGTAAAAATTGTGGCAGAAGGAAGAAGTACTGGCACAGCAGTTTCTTTCTCTTCGGTCGGGGACAGTTGTTTTCCACTGCCCATGCAATTCCCAACTCACACCAAGCACTCTGTGACTCTGTCTGCTACCCTGAAAAATGAATAAAAGCAGGGACATGCTGTATTTTTGAATTATGTCATTCCCACTAAGGTGAGTGTCAGCTACACTGAAGTAATACACTTACAGAGCAAAAGACAGAGAAAAGCCTACACAAGAGTGACTTCAGAAGGCCTCTTGTATAAAGGGATTGCAAACCAGTTCAGATAGTATTTAATTTATTCACAAAGCAAAACATTTTCTGTCTTTGGAAAGGACTGCACTAGCCACTCATCCTGGCAAACTCCAAAACAAAACAAAAGAAAACCAAACAAAAAAAGGAAAAAATTAAATCATTGCAGAGCTGTTTTTTATATAGATGCTGTTTGGGAGTTAGATCACACAGAATAAAGATGTCGGACTCTTCTTGCTGGCTCCCTCTCTGATCAGCTGTTTAGTAAGGTGGACGCCTACGCATCACAACATACAACAGGATCTGTAGTGTTTAAACACATTGACTGTGGGTTTTATAACAAAATGATCTGCCTTAAGCTCAACTCTGCAAACAAACTTTGGCAGGATATCTACTGCACCTGAATTTTTTGTCTTCATCCAGTACACCTGGTACCATTGCCTTTTTTTTAAGCCAGCTTAGACAAACTAGAACCAGCCTCAGGACCCAGATGAAACTCGAACAAACAGTCCCCACTCATGCTATTAGGAGCTGAGGACAAGCTAAGACTTTCTGTAATCAGATCTCTTTTTATACTGAACCATAATAACAGACACAGTTGAAATCTATTTCTGGAATTGGTCTCCTGTGGATTACTCTCCTGCATTTCCTTGGTGTGCAAAGTGAGACCAAGTTAAGAGACTGTGATGCCGTTTGTCCTGCAGCTCTGGAGACAACTAGTGAGGTAATGTCCACTACAACAACATGAGGTAGCCGCAATGTCAGCCTGGGCAGGCAATCGAAGGAAAATTGAGTTCCACAACAGCAGTCGGTGACAGACTGTCCCTTCCTCCTCCTCCTCCCACCTACTTCTGTTGGGAACAAACTGTTCGGAAATTACTAGAACTGCTGTAAGAGTAAGTGTTGTAGTTTCAACAGCAATCTACTCCATCATTATTTATTGTTTTGATTTAGTGAAAGAACAAGTCTATCCAAAAGTCCAAGAAAGCACGTGGAGTAAAACACAAGTCAAAACCAGTGCCATAATATAAAAGCCTTCCAAAAGTACTGAAAATGAGGTCTTGCCCATCATCCAACACAACCCACTCATCCTGCTTTCCCAGAAAGAGCCTGGGAGAAAAGGTATCCTTTGTAGCATGACCAAGAGGTCAACTAATTCAAGCTTTGTGGAAGGATGGGAAAAGCAAGTTCTAGAGTTCAGGACCTTTTGTCAGAACACTCTCTCTCAGCCTCTGTCAGTTATATCAGGGTTCTGTTAATACCTCAGGTAACCTCCAGTGCCATGCTATTCACCTGAAAGAAAAAAAAAAAAAAAAAAAAGAAAAGGAAGTATCTGTGTTAAAGGGGGCCTTTTAGCAAGCCTGGATTAAGTGCCTTTGGGTACAAGCAAAATAAACTCTTTTTCCTATGGTTAATATTGGTTTAGCACATTGCCATTGTTTATTATGAAAAAAAACCCCGCTTATTAATTAAATATTATTAACACAAACCCTTACTTTGTGCTTGGAAAATGGCTGGATATCCCAAAACAGAGATTTTGTTTATTCTTTATATTATGGTAACACCTAGAGGCCAGAGCTCTACTGTGCAAGGCACTGTACAAATATACACAAGGGGCTGGCTCTTGTTTTGAGGAATATATTATAAGTGCAAGATGTAAGCAGCAAATAGGTAATGCAGCAAGTGCTGTACAAGAACAAGCAAGATGTTGGTGGTCAATATGAAAAAAAGTGACTGCAGTGACTCACCTGCTGAACTGTAGTTGGGTTTTGAGAAGCACTTTGTCAGAGAAGTCTTCCTGGGATTGATTTGGAAGAAGCCATTGGACCATCGACAGACTGTGAGAAATTACACTGAGCATATGCCATGTCATATGCATATGCTAGTCTCCCTCACTAGCTTCACTTTCCAAGCACTTTGGTAGGATAGTAATGATGTGTTCAGCAGGGACTAATAGATTATAAGGAAAAAAATTACGTGGAGATGACAGTCCCTTGTATAATCAGTCAAGATGGGATTTACATATGTCCTGGAGATTGAGGACATTGAGTTTTCAAGTTTTCCTTTTGAATGTTACCTAACATATCTGAAGAAAAGCTACTGATGGTGTTGGATAGTCCTAGAACTGCATTGCCCTCTTCTTCTGCCTCTGTCTACTGAGTTGGTGACAGAAAAAATCAAGAGCTGTTATGGTTTCAAAAGAAACAGGAAACCCATGGAGAACATTACTACTGGTGTCTGTTTAAATTTCACAGCAAATGTCCTCCTACTCTCAGCTGGAAAATGTTATCAAATCTGACAGTGACTTAAGACACAGGGTCAGGTTTGGGGGCTGAGTGTTAGCATTGGCTTTGCTTCAAGTACTGAGCCTATTGTAGAGGGAGTTTATTAGTGTCAGTGGATATCTTTTCTATTTTTATAAAACAGCTGTGAGAGCCTCCTTGGAAGTGGGTGACATTTGGCTGGTGAGCTAGCTGTGAAAAAGTTGCAGGTTTTGTGATATTTATCACATGCCAACATTTTGCTCTGGCAGCAAGTCTTCTGTGGAGCATTCTTCTTGTTATCAATGGCACTGGACAGCTTTCTAACGCCTTCCCTGAATGTTTTCCAAAACTATCTGGTTGGCTGGGAAATACTCAGCGATACACAAAACTCACATGTGCCAGCTGTTGACCCATCTGTGGTGCCTGGCACGTGCTACTGTCTTTACGTGGACAGGCTTGAGACGGGAACCGCAGCCCACAGTTTGGCAGGACAGTCAGAGCCATGTCATGAACAGCTCTGCAATGGCACTGGCTTGTCACGTATCTCCTGTAAGTCCCACCTCACTTTGATTGTTACAGTGAAGTGGTAAAAGAGCAGAAGGGTTAAGAACTAGGTTTTACAATGTAAAGACAAAGTCACACACACAAAATAGGTGCCAGAGGGCTTTGCACTCTGTGTTCAGCTCCTCAGTCATCCAGTAATGCTGTCTAATTTCACTCATCTCTTTTCACTCATCTCTCATCTCCTCTGAATTACATTTTTCTATTTCTATGCTTTTACATTTCCACTACACATGGTTGGGGGGATCTTCCTCCTAAATCCTCACAAATTGTTTTCAATAATGAAGTCACTATGAAATATGCAATCCTGGCTATTGAGGGATCAGCTGATTCCTGGTAGCCATTAGCAGAGGTATCTTTCTAGCCCCAGTACTTCAGACTTAGACTATCTCTAGCAGCACATTTTTCTGATTGTTTATTTTTAAACATTTCTTCTATGTGTAAAATGAGAAGAAACTGTCAGATGAAGAGACAAGACTTAACACAATTACCGTTAATTTGACAAGCGAAAGACTATCAATAACACGTTACATTTTTATCATAGATAATTGAAAGTTACTGACTGAACAAGTGTTTCTGGAATCAGACCTGGTCAGGGCTGGAGAAGACCAATACGATAGTACATACTGAAATTCAGGCAGCAAAACAGTGGTGCACACTGAAGGCAACTGGAGATATGATAATCTTCAATGACGTTTTGCTGCTAGTGGAAAGTTAAAATTTTCTTCTGCCATCGGCTTTTGTGTGAATATAAAAACAATGTCAGCAGACATTTGACAACAAAGGCTCTGTAGCTGGTTGTTGTTTTTCCCACTTCCCTGCTATTTCATAGCCTTCATTTCCCTTCCAGCGTTACCAGGCAGAGGCAGCAATTTAGTGAGGAGCGCAGCAGGGCTACCCCACAGCCCCTTGGTGAAAGTGCCAGCCTCCTTCACCCTGATGTTTTTCTGTACTCACCCCAGATGTGAGTTCATGGCGCTTGCAGATTAACATCCAGGCTAGTTCCAAGACTGTTCTTCAGGTAGATTTATGGACGCAAGTAGGTGCCTTTTCATATTGTATTGCACGGTGCAAAACCTCTATGTTTAGACTGGCAAAATTGCATCACAGATACTGTAGAACTAACAGTGCTGCTTTTTGATTTCTTGTCCTGGGGTCTCTTCAATCTCATGCACTGCAAAACAGATTTCATTGTCCAAATCTCATTCTCTTTCAAGCATTGTTTATATGTCATGATTTGTGTTCATTTAGGACACAGAGGCAGTTCCTTCAAAACCTGTAAAATGGCTTTTACTAGCAGGGACTGACCAAATAGGTCTGATTCCTTCTTCCTCCTGCTCAGCAAAATCAACACAGAATATTACTGTGATGGCACTGGGGAAGCAGTGGGAAATCAGGCTCAGGAAATGTCATCTCATGGTGCTTTCTTTTCTCCCAGACTTGAGAATCAAAGGACCAGGGAGAGATAAAAGTGACCTGTCTCTTTTGTAAGTAGGGCAGCACAGTGTATCACCAAGCTATTACTGAAGTGACTAAGAGCGGCAATTTAATCAAATGTGAGCAAAAGAACACATATAATTTTTCAACTATTGCTTCACAACCCAGTGTCTGAGTACATAAAATGTGCACAAATTATTTGGATCTAGACTCTTTTGTATTCCTTCAGTGGTGGTTTAAGTATGCATCCTCATCTCACAGTCTCATTCAGCGCATATTTCTGCAGTGATTTGTACAGAAGCTCACCTGCCTAATGCTGGTGTCTTCCTAATATTGCTGTGTGTACTGTTCAAATCTTAAATGCAATGGAAAGGATGTATTATTTGCACTGGCTGATAACTTACATATCAAAATATGCTTTTATAGCATCCAAGTGAAACCATTTTCAGGGACAACACAAACTAAAGTGGTAAATTATCCTAAATGGATATAACAGTTTTTTTCATTAAGTATCTATTTCATAATTCTTTTTTTTTTATTATTACTCTTGTAACGTACAAAGCTCTTCTCAGTAAAAGGTAACATGTCTGCAGTCACCAGTCTGTAACCATTTAATTAAGTGGTAATTCACGTAGTTTTATCAGTAGTCCGTGAAATTTTGTTTTGTTTTCTATTTAGCAAATGTCTGATAGAAGCCATTTCCTGATATGCAGAGATCTAAGCCAGTACTCCTCCCAAATACAGCCATTCAGTATTTAAAACATTTTTTTCTGGTGTTAAGTCAAAACTCTTTTGGTTTGGACCTGTTCAGAAATGTGGAGCGCTGTGTAAATTTGACAGTCCCAGGAAAGCACTTGGGTTATTCATTGGCAAAAATGCAATAGTTTTCATCCCCATGGTGAAATATAAACACTGGTGGTCAGGACACTGATGAAACACATGGACTCCTCATTCTCACGGGGAGGGGACACAGAGACACAGCAAGATCTTCTACACCAAGCCCTCCGAGGTTTAGCTGCTCAGTGAGACTTCAGATTGTGGCTTAATATTTGTCATGACACAACAAGTAAATAAATATCTTGGCACAAAGCCTAGAGCCTGTCAGCACTGCCCCTGCTGCAACCTCCTGTTCAAAATACAGAGCTCTATTTATCATCTTTCACATAAAGCCTGTTCAGAGGAAATCACCTAGGATATATTTAATTTCCTTCTTTGGCTTCTCAATGATGTCACCCAGATAAACCCCATATCCCGAGACCCTTGCTGAGAGCATTAGGCCAAAGTAGTTGTCAGGGCTGTTACTTGTCAATTTAATTTATAATGATGTGTTTCATAGTTGGCCCGTGCGAAGTCAGCTTAAGCAAAATGCTTCTATTTGTGTTATTTCTCCTAAATGCTGAAGTGTGGAATAGTTACAGCAGCTGTTTAATGAAACATTTCACAATCACAAGGATTTTCACACTAGATAGGAGCCTTGGTGCTGACTTTTTTTATCCTTTCAATGCTGTACATATTCTTAAGCATTCTTGCTGAAAAGAGGTAAAACACTAGCAAAAGTGCACTGGGAGTAGCAAAGTAGTTTGTACTGTTATCTTCCCTCCAGCAATAATTTTTGAGTTCAGGTATTACGGTGGTGGAATTGGATACATTTTGGGTGAGGGGAGGAACATGGGAAAGAAGGACAGAGGTGACAGCAAGGAAATTGTGGATGGTATATTGAAACTGAAGAACAGCAAGAGAAATAAGAGTGGTATCCAAGGAAAGGTAGTCATAAGAGTTAGCAAATCAAGTGGGACCTATGGATGGAGAATAAACCTGATGACTAAACAATTGAGTTTTGGGAATTACTTAAAGTCATGCCCTGGAAGAGCAATACTTATGGTTGGAAATCTATGGTCCTGGAGGTCCTTTCCCACGACCCCTTGGATTTGGCTACTTTGAGAGGAGGCTTTCAGGACACAAATTTTGCATGGCCTCAACATGCTGTAGCTGATGAGGAGAGCAGGGCCACCACGAGGTGCAAATCAGCAGCCATCTACTGCTCAGTCTCAGTTTACCTCTTTGGGGTGTGAAGTGTGTATTGAGGGGTCTGACGTGGAAGAAGAAAACAGACAGTACATGAATAGAAAGGTGTCCTTGGACTGTCCTTCTGGCCTTAAAACCTTTGACTCAGTGAATATCTCTCTTGGGAAAAATAAAGTACTCTGGTACCTCATTTTTACGCTTTTTGGAAAGTATTTCATTTTTTTTTAATAGATGGAATAGGGGTTTTTCTTCTTTCCTTCAGAATCTTAACCTTTCAAAACCAACAGGAAGCACAACATAACCCAGTATTTCAATCTATTTCACCTCTGATGGCTATTTATAATTGCTACTCAAATAGGAAATCTGCTTCTGACCTTTGATTCTGGAATATACTTGAAATTCATGCCTCACTGTGCTCTGTCAGCTCCTTTTCATGCATGCTTTTATATGTGGGCTAATAAATATGAGTTTGGGAGCAAAAGCTCTGGCAGTGAAATCCAGCTCATGGTTTTGCTGTGAGGCATGCTTGCAAAAAGCTTATATAGAAACTGAAGGAGAACAATTTTTCACTTCGAGCAGTTTTGAATATGACATCACTGTTTATGACTGACATTAGCAAGTAATTTTAATGTCAGAGTGATGCATATGACAGGATCACTGAAGTTTAAGTATCCCAGAGATTAATTTTAATTAGCGCTCTTTGTTGAAACATATTGTGCCTGAATCTGTGATATAAGATATTTTATTATTATCCAGGCTACACCTTTATTACTACAATACATTGCATTTTAGTCTGTGTGAGTCAAAAGGAACCAATGGCCTGTGTACTCCAAACTGTACGATGTTCATCTTTGTGCTATGAAATGAATTCAGCAATCTCAGGCTGCATGTTTTTGCTCTACATCTCCAAAATATTTTACCAGTCAAACAGAAAGTATTTATACAGATGATATGTGGAAAACATTGAGGAGTAATGGGATGCCTTGAATCCTTTCATCCTCACAGCCCAGGCTGGGACTGAACCAAAGTCAGCAACTATTCTTTAGAGTCTTAGACAGTCCGAAGTGGATCGGAACAGTAATTTCTGCCAAGGCACAACCTAAGCAGTAGTTGCTGACAACATATCTCAACCTTGTATCTTCTGTATACCATAGATAAAAAACTACTGTATATGAATCACGCTATAATATGCTAACTGAAATTATTAAGACTGAAATAAATTCAGAAAAGAATGGAAATTAAAATAGGTCAGTAAACTAAGTGTTGATTTGCAGCAAAGTGTTATGTCCTAGACTTTTGAGACACAGAGGAGAAAGTAATTTAATGTTGAAAGTTGTCTGTGAATAGGCAAGGGTTTGAGAAGAGAATATCCTCTCTCTTACATGGAAGCTGTCACTGTAAGTGCTGCAGGAGTTTACCCATCATGACAAAAAGCAATATTTGGGCACTGACAACACCTCTAGAGCTTTAGGCACATAAGAACAAATATATCCATGGTTCTGATATGAATTTGAACTGCAGAAATAGGGATGCTCTTATTTTCACTTTTCTGTGGCTTCCTCATGCCAGATTCAAATGAAAGTCAGTTTCTACTTTCAGGACCAAAACACGTTTTAAAAAATAGGCAGACTGTCCTTCGTATAAACTCTGATGTGCTTGTGTGAAAAGGCTTCAGGGGAGCATAGCACCAAGTAGCTCTAACTTTGCTGTTTTGCAAAGGACTTAATTTTTAAACACGTTTACATATTTTTCCTGTCACAACATGGAGTTAAAACAGCTCTAATACAAACACCATTAAAATTAGTGCGTTTTCGAGAAGTATCTAAGAGTCCACATACATGGTTTGGTGTAAGGATGATGGTGACTGAATTGTTTCTGCATCTTTAACACATAAAGAACTCTGAGTCCAGGAGTTAGAGAGAAACTTGTCAGTTGGAAATGGTTTCTGCTTGAATTGGTTCAGTATAATGTGTCAAACCCAATATTTTTCACTCTGAAGTATTTAAGATTTTCATTTTAGTTATTTAGTTTTGGAAAGGGAAACCTCAAAATAAAATGTTTGGTTTTTTTTTTTTTTCCTAAACATTTTCTTATTTGGATTCAAATGACAGAGCTGTATTCGCATTGAATTCAGTAGGCTTTGGATGAAGCACTGTTTTCTCTAGGGTGACAGCAGCTGGCTGGAGCTGGTTTGTGGCTTGTACTAAACGTTGCTTGGGTCTCAGTTCAGCTGCAATCAGACAAGGGTGCAGATGCAGGAGCTGATGCAGGCAGCACAGCAGGGCACTTGGGGAACAGCGGTGTCACCAAGAACTGGCACTGAAGCCTGAACTCTTACCCCTAGAGATGGGTGTACAGGTGAAAGCTAAGGCAGAAATTGTCTGGTAGTTTGGGAAAGATGGTATCTGTTTGTTTTATCTTGAGAGCAAACCCACAGTGCCGCTGGTTGTATCAGCCCAGACTCTTTTATATAATGTCTAATTTGCTTTCTGTGCCTCATGGGAGGGATGGTCTGATTGAAGTGCCCTCAGTCTCCCCTTGATCTTATTCCACTGTGTATAAAGTACCGACTCTCTCATGCAAAACTGGCTGAAATTAATATCAATGACTCCATAAACTGGTAGCTAGGACATCTGTGAAAGGGACACCAGCTCGGATTTACTCATGGCTGATTGTGAGCAGGCAGTGTTAAAAGATCCCAAGCCCCTGGGAGAGGTCCACAGTAATATATTCCTGGGGTCATATGGGCAGGTCTTCCTTGATCTCACTTATTGGAGCTATTTGATTTTGAATAAAATATTTAAAATATTAATCAGGTCAGAGAGTCCCTGGGAATGGCGCTTCATCCTGGCAGGTAGAGTACTTGCTAGGGAGGTGGAATATCTGTGTGCAATGAATCTTTAATAAATTTATGTGAGGTTGAAGAGCCATGGTAAGAGAGTTTGAGAAGCCATCATCACTCTGCCCTAGAGTGCTAGCAGCCAGGTCGCTGGGACAGCTTTTCCCAGGCAGGTGGCAACTATACTGACCCTTGTCCTGGCTGCTGTGCATGATCTGCTGGTTAATTAGGTAAAACAGGCTGACAAATTTCTTCTCTTGTTATCCTGAGAGAATCAGCTGAAAGCATTGTACATCTGGTGAATTAGAAGCAACCATTTCAGCTGGCTTTTCTAGTATTTATTAAACCCTTTTATTAACAACAAAAAAAAAGTAGTGAAGAATGAAAGAAGATGGACAGCTGATTCTAAGCCACTCTCATAGGGTGATAAACCTGTGCCTGAATATTTTTCACTTTATCCATTATTTTTTACTGAAAGAGTAAACTATGCATCCGTGATAACACTGCAAAGCCATATGTTTTATATTTTGGTGCTTGTTTTGAGATCTTGACAGAAAATACTTGATCTTGAAGGGCAAGGATGTGTGGCTAAAAGTGAACAAGAGTGTATTAATTTTAAATTGTAATGTGTTTTTGAGTGCTGTAGGACCATTTGATTACCTTTTATGAACCCTTATCCTTGATATCATCTGGCTGAAAACCATTATACCACATACCATTTTTCATTCCTTTCTTGTGTCTTGTTTTATCTATCTTCTTGCAAGATTATCTATCCTATTCTTGTTTGTCTTTTTCCAGTCTTTTACTGTCTTGAGCATATCATTTCTCCTCTCTCCTTAATCCTGCAGCTCCCTTCAGTGAGATCGTGAGATCTGGATCCTGGATTCCAAACGGGGAAGCACCACTGGTTTTGAACAGCATCCTACAACTTTAACCTTGTTTTTTAGCCTTTTCTGTGTACATCCTACCGCATTAGCTTTTGTGCCAAGCATTGTATGTTGAGCCACGATTTTTACTGAGATGCCTGTAAGGGTGCTCCTTTGTTGGAATCAAGCGGGTAATTTAGATTCCTCTATTGCTTCTGAATAGTACTGTATGATATACCATGAATATGCTTGTGTAGTTCTGTACAAGAAAAAATGTTTATAAAACAAAGCAGATGCGGGTGTAGAAAGGCCAATGTGTAAGGCCCCAATCATGCTTGAAAACATTTTTTTTTTGGCTAATTTACAACTAACAAGCCCATGATAGCTGGTGAGAAAATAATATAAAAAGGAGGAAAAGGTAGGTTAAATGTCAGTGCACTTGTCTGTTTATAAGTACCAAAACATTTGCATAGGCTTGTTTCTATATTATGTCTGTCTCCTTAGCACTTCATATTTGCCAAGTCACTTGTCTGAAGAGACTGCAAACTGGCAAGGTAGAAACAAACATTTATAAAGCATTTATACTAAAAACATGGTTCAAGGAGACCTCAGTCCTGACAGGAGTTTCAAGAGACTTTAATAATGCAAGTAAGAGGAATGTGGTGACCAAGGAGGAGCAGGATTTCTGTAATGTAGCCCATGGAGTAATATTGAGATGAAACTGGATGAAAGCTATTTGAGCCTGTCTGCTGATGCACTTTCTAATGGTGACATCTATCAGAGTGATACAGTCTCTAGAGGGAACTAGTAGAAACTCCAGCAGTGAATCATTTAAAAATTAGTCTGCTAAAACACTTGAGAATGTAGTAAATCGAAGTGTTGGCAGAGGACAGCTAAAAAAAAAGGAACATGTTATATCCAGCTCTCAGTTCCGTGAGTCTGGGACAGCTACAACACACTTGTCTTTCACTTATCCAGTACTTCTAACGAACTGGCTAATTCTGTAATACTTGAGAGAGGGAGAGATATACTGTATTAAATGCTTCCACCTATGAACTGCATATATGCCATGAAATTTATGGCAACTCTTTTCTTCCCAGTGGAGGAATTTCTTCTTACAGCCTTTTCCATCAAAACAAATAATTCAATCAGATCCAGGTGCCAAAATAAAATGTGAAAAGGTGCTATTCTTCAAAATGTTCAAAGCCAACTGTACAAGGTGATATACTTCAATGTCTGTAAACTGCATGTTTCCAATATCAAGTTTGGAATATACTCTGTAGTGGAAATTAATCTTAACTTTATTTTCTAACAGCATGTGAGCCACAATGAGACCAAAAAAAACCCTCAATTTCCCCACACAGTTAAGTTCTGGAATATACTGTTCCTTTACATCAGAACAGTATTTTAATTTTATATAATTTTTTTTTTCCCCCCAAATGCAATGGAAGGTATTCTAGGAGATGGCTTAGGGATTTTGTAAATAGCTAACCACCTTTAATTACCATAGAAAGAAATTCTCAAATGCTTGCAGCAAATTCCTTCTGAGGTGAGTAGAAATAGATGTTGTTATTTGGAGTCAGATGGATATAAGGTTTGTGTTGTCACCAGTGAGGCATTATCAAAACACTCCACCACACATATGATCCATTCTGACACCAACGTAAGGGTAAGCCCTTGCCATCTATACAGTGGAATGGCGACAGGTTTTAACGCTATGTGTTTACCTGTAGCACAAACCATGAAAGGTAATTAAAAATGGTCTTCAGCTTTGTTTAAAGAAGCAGAACCATTGCAAGCATTGATTCTGTTATTCCTTTCACTTTTCCTACCTTAGTTGTATACACCCCAGTTTACTGTGGTAGACTAACCCCAAGTGTCTCCAACTCTGCACACAGGTTGAAGAAATCCCTGTTCATTGAATCCAGTTAGTACTTTTTTTCCAAGAGCCCACAAGGGATGCTGCACTCCTGCCTCTGCAATGAGTATTTGCTACATGGGATAGCAGCTCTCAAAGACCTCCCTGGTGTTAGACAAACTACATACACGCACATTGCTCTAACCTGTTCAAGAGCTTAAAAGTTGATGTGCAGGTACAATGAAAAGTGGGACATGATCAAAAAGCAACGATGGGGAAACTACAACAGTACTGTAGCTTATCTCACATGTGCGGAACTGGGTAGGGTTGATGTACTTTAACTTTTTAAGTAGGTTTAATGAAAGACTCCAAACCTGCTGCCTCTATACTTTAGCTCTTCCTGCCCTTATACATCCCTAAGCTTGCCTTTACCTTTAACTATCACTCCCTTTGCCTTAAGTAACTTATTTTTACATTTTCCCCATGAGACCAATCTCCTGGCGGCTCTCCAGGGCACACGTTGCAACAGACAAGGCAGATGTTTCACGTCAGAGCTGCAGAGACGACAGTTGTTTCTTGCAGGGCTGCTGAGGGTCAAGTATTCCCTCATGGAGGCTGCAAAAGTGATGCCGGAGGCTTGACCACTACCTGGGCTGCTCGCTAGCCCACAACAGCTCAGGTCTTAACTCACCTCAGAGCCAGCAGCACTCCAGTGCCAAAGCAGAGGGAAGAGAGGAAAAGCTCTGTTGTTCCTGAGGTTCATTGGTGAGATCTGAACCGAATGACGTTGTCCTGTGCTGGAGAGTTGGACTTATAGCACCATGTCTCGATCAGAAAAGAGCCACAGCGGCTTGGCTGCATGGACAGGCCTTACCTGCTTTTATTCATGGCTTCTAGTTGTACCCCTGAGCTGTCACCTACGTTCTGCAACGGCCTTATGGCTTGCTGGGCTGGAATCACTGCGGCATGGCATCTTTGTGTGCAACCAACACACAAGTGCGTAGAAATATTGTTTATATCTTTTTCTTGTTTTCCTAAAGTGTGTACTCCCCCAAATAAGGGGAAGACTGGTGTGTCACATTGTTTAATTATAAAAAATAATGATGATCAACACTTTGTAGGCCTTACGGTATAGGTTTTCAGAAGGCTCTCCACATCTCCTGGGGAATCAGCCATGCTATAGGGCAGTCAGTTAGTGAGGTCTCTGGTATTATTTGTTTTTGGAAGAAAGAAATGGGGAAGAAAAACTTATGGAGTGAAATAACAAGAGCTTTGGAGCAAATAATGTTTTAGAAAACATAGTAAGTCTGTTAGTAGTGCTGTTTTGTAGAATCTGAGAATTGAGTATGTTGGGTAATTGTGCATACATCCTTCGCTCAGAGAGAACCAAGATTCCTGTAACAAATCTTCCTATTGCCACAATAGCAAGGAAGGGAACCCTGGATCATTTTGAAATATTTCTGCAGAAAAGCACATTAGACCTAATGACTGCACACTGGGTGATGGAAGGCACTTCACTTATCTGGGAAAAAAATGCTTTTTAATGACTTCATTTATTCATTTTTAAAAAACGGTAAAGTTGTCATGTTATAATCTCCCAGAGATACTCCCGGGTGAGCTGTTGAGAGGTAATTTCAGCACACCTAGGGCTTCACACTGTAATATAACCTGTTGTGCCTTACAGCTTAATCACACTGTGGCATTTAGAAATCATTCATTGTGGCTGGCAAAAATGTCTTGCAATAACACCATTACCGCAACTTACATTTTTACAGCAATTTTTACTTCTTAGGCAAACACACTTGAAGTAGTCTACAAAACGTTTTAAGTACATAGCAGGCACTGAATCACTGAGCATTGTGAGTCCCTTATGAACTAGCAATGTCCCTTATATAATAAAAGTATATCACTTTTTCATAAGAAGTTATCGCTGTTATAAAACATGCATATGTTTTTAATGTACATAAAACTTCCTTTTCCAAGAGATCACACTGAGTCATGGACTCAGATACCAAAGTTTAAAATACAAGACAATGCCTTATATCCACGTGGAGATTAGTGGTCTGATATCAAACAATCAAATGGTTTAAAGAAAGCCTTAATGCAGGCTGTGGTAAAAAGTGCTTCTAGCAGAACGCTAATCTTAACCGGGGTTTACTAAACTCAGGAGTGTATAACACAGGCAATTCAGCATGTAATATCTCAGTGCTCAAGGAACAGACAGTCATCCACATTTGGGAAGAATTCAGCTATTGGTATGTCGTGGTGGAATATTAACACAAGAGGAGGCACAGGTCTCTTCACAGGTGAAAGACATTTAATTTGCTAAGATTTCCGGTGTCATTTATAAATCTTTTAATGTTCTGGGTGCTGCAACTGAAGAAAGAGTTTCCTGCTGTCCATGCACCTCTGCTGCAATTGCATTAGGCTTATTCTCTGTGAGATGGTCCCATCTAAACCAACGACGTTCTTCATTAATTCTTGGAGCTCATTTCCCCACCTGGCCAAGACAGCTCCAGAACACGCTGACCTATAGCAAGCTTGTCCCAGGGCTTTAAGGCACAGAGAACTGTCCTCAGTGAAAAACAAAAGGATGGACATTTAATGTGACAGAGCGTGTGAGTGAGCAAATATTTTTCCTTGTTGCTTGCTGATTGTATGTACTTTATTTAAGGTTTCTCATCACTGTCTGTACAATAGGTATGATACAGTTTTTATAAATGCAAGAAATCCATTATGGAATTGAAACATTTTGCATTTATAGGTAATAAATGGACTATGTGAGTGAGATGGAAATCAGCCTGCTTCGTATATTACAGTCAACACCAAGATATGATTTTATATATGTGGCATACTCATTATGCACTTGAAAAAATATACTGAGTGTATTTTTCTTCGCTGAGTGAACTGAATACATTTATACCTTTGCTAAATGAGAACACGGCCACAAGAAGAAAAATAATGAAATCTAGCACAGCTATTAACATTTAGTGATCAGAATAGTTTATGAAATATTGAAAGATAAGAAATAGCATGCTTATTCTATTCTGATTAATCTTACAAAACCCGAAACCTAAGAATACACTACTTTTTGGGGAGAAGGAAAGAAGATCTAGTGAACTAGAACTCTGTTGCCATATGCCCTTTAATGCTTGCCTTAAACCCGCTGTGGCATAAGCCCTATTACCAGAAACCCCCAAACTTGAAAAATGTTGCTGGATATCCAGTATTTGGCACCTAAGAATAGAGAGATCTAACCTAAATTTGAGAATTCAAAGCCAGATTCACGTTTTTGGTCTTTAGGAATGGAGGGGAAATTGAGATCTAAAATAAGCAGTTGTTTCTAAACACTTTGTTTCTTTGGGCTTTTATTTGCAAACTGGCAAGCGATATTCCAGGGCAATGCAGAATGCCAGCTTTCTCACAAAACAACCTACATATAGGCGACACGTACTGTATATGAAGAAACTGAAAACTCATTCTTCATGTGCCTTGCTTTAAAATTCACAGAATTGGTGACCGCAAGTCTCAGAGGTCACCCAATATACAGCATGACTCAAAGCTGGGACCTTCCTCACTGCTATATTGCCTTGACAGGCTCTGAACTGAGTCAATTACTCAATAAATTTTGCTTAGGGTATGTTTTAAAGTTATTGGAAATATGAAGTATCCATCAAAATGGAAACTTTCCCAGTGTAATCTGATCACGATAAGAGAAAACTAGTGATCTGACAACCAAATGGAATTATATTATGGTAAACATGAGGAGGTTCTAGCAAGGACGATGAGACACATAAATAAATATTACTGATCAGCTCACCCAAGGCAGAGGTGTCTGTATTGGAATTTTATATGTGATTGCATATACCTTGAGTGGTTTGAAGTCAAACTGATTTTAAAGTAAACACGGTTGGCTATTTGCCTACAGCAAAATAAAATCTGTCCCAGACCTTGGGCTGATGTCATCCTTGCAACCCCCAGCTACTGTTTTTCCATTCTGGTGCCATTGTTTCCCTTTTAAGCGTATTTCTTCAAGGCAGGAAGACAAGGAGGGATTTGCAAGCAGCAGAGGAATGAAGGGAAGAATGCTCTTCTTCCCATGGCTCAGGCAGAAGCCATGGGCTTTTAGTAGTAATGTGTAGTCTAAATTTGGGGTTAGTGTGTCTGGAATGCCCAGATGGAGCCTCTGTACTTTAATGCCTGGAGGTGGCCCAGGAAGAGAATATTAGTTTAATACTGATTTTAATTTCACATCTCACCTAATTGCCATTAAAATTGCAGATTTACTGCACATTACTCTCTATATGAAAAACAACATCCTTCATTATTATGGATATTAACATCAGATTTTTTAGAATTTTTAATATTTTAATAATTATTTGTTAACAGCTATCATGTATTTGGAGCATGAACTCCTCTTAGACTTGAGAGCATGTCTAGAAGCTTCAATTCTGACCATGAGATATGTGCAGACAGCACTGAAGTCTATGTGGGTCCACAAAAATACTAATCTCTGGCATCGCATCTTCACACCTACAAGCACAAAGATCAGCTCAGTTACAGAAAGATCCTGATCCAGCTGTGCTCCGTGCTGCCTTGCCAGAGATTAGGTGACACTTTAGCAGCGTGGATGCAGCCGTTTTGCACAGATGAAAGAAAAACACCTTTACAGGGAAGGGGAAAGTCTGGCAATGTTTTAGGAAGATGGCATACAGAAAAGGGGCTGTATGGTGGCCTGGGGTTTGGGATGAACGTGTACCTAAAAGTAATCTCACTATATACCAATTTTTCAGGCTCTTAGAAGTTTGGAAATAACAGATGTTTGTTAATAAGTAGCTAACTACTTTAACGATTTTTCAATATTTTAGTAATTAACAAAAGCAGGTTCAATGCAGCAATGAGAAAGAGGAAAGAGTGGAAAAACTCTTTAATCATAATTTCATTAATGCTTTATTTTAAAAGAACAAAGGGGAAAACTTAAATAACACAAAGCTAGACTTTCACATTAAGACACAGAAGTGTTTCACAATATAGTAACTTTGGTCAATTCCTACCAAGCTGTTTTGGCCAAACTTCTTGTGAATACTTTTGCAGCAAGTGAAACCAGTGGACTTTTCACAGAGGAGAAGCCCTAGGGGAGAGTCAAAATTTGCAGCACTGTTGCAATGCATACTCTAAAAGCCTTCTGGGCAGTGCCCAGCAGAAACGGAGGAACAAGGCTGGATTCACAAGAGGTGCAGTACCTGAAGGACCATTTAAATACCTGTGAGCCAGAAACTCCTCGCATGCCCAATAGATATTTAAATATTGAAGATGTCTCAGGCTTGTTTGTTTGTTTGTTTTGTTTTAATGGGCGGTTACTGCTATGTATAGAAGAAGAAATTCAGCTTTTTGTATTCCTTCACAGCTGTGCCACTAGCTCACAATTAAGACACCAGGCAAAGCATTCTTCTGCCTTTCCCTCCAAAGTGATCCAAACTGAAGTGTAAGCACTGAGAGCAAGTTCCACATCAGGATCCACATCAAATGCAACAGTAACAGCTATTTTCCTAAAGGTTGGGTGAGAAGGGAGAGAGCCAGGCCTGCTTAACGTGCTGTTTCTCCCCACATCTCTCACCTTTCAGAAGAAAGCAGTAAGTAGCAGCGTTACAGGTATTCTGCACGTAGAGAATACCTGTAAAAGCTGTTTCACTTTCCATAAGCTCTCTGAGATTTGTTGCATCAAGAGAGAGGAACCATGACCTCCTAGTCTATTTGGGACCTTGGTGATTCGCCCAAACATGAAACATATAACACATGGGGCCTGAGACATTTTGGAGGGATCATAATCACAGTGGAAATTCACATAATAGCAACGAAGTCTAAATGGATCTCTACACCACAAACATTTACTCATGTAAACCCATGGGATTACTCATGCGATTAAGCATCTGTCAGAACTGAGCTTTAAATATGTCACACATCCAGCCTGATTGTGGGTGTGAGTATGTAGCGAGGCAAAAATATAAACACATAAATATGCCATCCTCCATGTAGCTGTCAGTGACTGATAGAATCACCTGCTTACCAAAAAATGAATTCTTAATTAAAATATGAGATTCTTCTTAATGTTTTTTTCTGAATGGTTGGAAACTAATTAGATTTCTAATTAAGCAGTTTCACCTGACATAGTTATCTGAATATTAACTCATCAGTAGTGCAGTGAGGGATTTCACATACTCAGGGAAATCTGCTCAGATTCCTTCGAATCCCTTGAGTTTTATGCCTATCAGTTTTATGTGGCCTCCCCAGTCATTTGACTGGGGATTGCATAGACTTTGTTCTGCTTTATTTTTCAGGTGTACATTAGTATAGAGATCTCAGTGGATTTTCTTTTATTACGGGCGGTTTTCTTTTGGGTTTGTTTTTTTTTTTTGGTTGCCATTTCATATGTGAGGAAGGAATTATCATCTGCAATAGCAAGAGACAGGATTTGATGAGTCAGATGGCTTTGCCCGGGTCTTCATTCCCAATTCATACTTTGCTTGGTGCTGCCCCTGCACATGAGCTTCTATGAACCTGGTCCTTCAGCTGCATCGTTGTGTGTGTTTTCTACATTAGCTGCACAATAACAGCCTCATGCAATTCTACCTTCTAGCCATATTTGTTTCTTAGGATGTTGCTCAGGAAAAACATTCCGCATTACTCTGGCAGGTCAACTTATACCCAGCCGAGTGTGCACTAGTGAGATAAACCTGCGCCACAGTGTCCTTTTAACATTAAAATGTACACATGAAAAATGCTCTGCCCCTGCTATAAAAAGAAAAATGAATACCTGGGCACTTGGGAATCATTCTATTTAAATGCAGATTACAGCTTTCGCAACAGCCATTTGGAATCATTAATCCTTTTAGGAGCTTTCTCTTCCCGGGTTGGAGGGAGATGGACAGGGTTGCCTTTCAACATGTTTTTTTTGTTCTGCACAAACCTTTAGCTTTTATAAACTGATGAATCTGCCCCAGTTTATTGAAAGGAAAAGAACAGGACCTTAAGTCTGTTACCTCTAGCAGTAGAAAAGATTCATTATTTCCAGAGTGTGCTTCTGCCCTGAACAAGATTTTGAACCTATATAAACTTAGTCTGGGAAACACTTCAGCTTTTCTAGTAACTTATAGTTACTATAAGATCAGTAGTTACTGAGTAGTCGACAGCTAAAGAGAGTTTTAAGCAAATTCCTCATTCACTGTTCCCAGGCTTGCTGGACTGCTTGAAGCCGAGCCATCCTGACAGATTAATTTGGGTTAAGTAGAGTTGTGCCTATTTCCAGTTATGCTCAAAGGAGTAATGAGGCCAGCATTTTGGTCTCCTGCCTGATGATAAGATACCTCTTTGGAGCCAGCTTAAATGGTGGCAGGTCTTTCTGACAGTCCCCAGTGAGTCTTGAACTCAAGCAGTAGGATCTGAAGCAAAACACTTTAACTGTTTTGCTGCCATGCCCTTGTGTTAATTTAGTTACGATACATCTGACAGTCAAGTTAGAGTTTCCTGTAACCCAACAGATTCATTTAAGGGACAGTCATTTAACACCAAAATAATTGCTGCTGAACTGTTGTTTCGAAGTGAACCAGTTCAACTGGAAGTAAAGAGTGAAAGAAGAATTTGTGATGAAGCTTCAGGATAACAAGTTTCTGACAGAATCCTGTTCTATTGCTGGATAGAAATCTCTCATCTCAGGAATTTAATTTTTTTGGGGGGAGGTCGGGACTCTTCACTTTATGCATTAAAACAAATATACAGGATGTCCAAGGCAGACCAAAAATCAGCCCAGCCCAGGAGCCTTGGAAGATCACCGAAATCCATGCGCTCTTCTCCCTTTCCCAAGGATCTTCACTTTCTTCAGATAAAGCTGGTGATTTTTATGTTCCTTACAGAGGAAGCGGTACAATTTGAGGTACTCTGATGAGGCAAGCACAGCAATGGGATATCTCAACAGAGGTACTGAACACTACCCTGAAGGCATTTAAAACTCTTGCGCTTTGTTTTTCCTTAGGGTATGCGTGCTGCACGGTGGAACATAAAAGATGTAAGAACCCTAGACTGCAATTTCACCAGTAGCAAATGCAACTGGGAATGTATGTAGTGCAAGGCAGAATACTAAAATAGTGGTGGCTGTTAATGAATTTTTTTGCCTTTCCCCCCGCCATATAAAATTAAAATAATATATTTAGTTGAATAAGAAGAGTGGAACTCTCAAAATGAAAAGTGAAGCCTCACTATGAGCAGATTAGAAAGCGGGGACATCTCTTGAAATATTTTATTTAAAAAGCCCAGGAAGCTAGAAAGAGCTTTGGATCCTTTATCTCAGTTTATGCTAGGAGACAAGATTCCCAGTGAAGGAATTCCTGCTCTTGTAGCACCATGTGGGATGGCATGTACCTTAGCTCTGGCTGGCTTGGACCAGAGTAATTATCTAATCTGAGTTTTTGCATAAAACAAGTTGGAATGAACTTCCATTTCTGAGATTTCTTGGACTAGCTCTCCTTTTCCACTTGGAAATGTTATCTGGTTTTGAACAGGCTTCCTGATGATCTGTTTTTCCTAACAGATCAGAAACCTTTGCTGTAGCTACGGCACGCCTGCAGCTCTGGGGTTTGACCCTATCGTGCCCATAAAAGTGAACAGCAGCTTGTTCAGATGCTAACAAATTGTGCTTGATCTTTCAGAGGATAAGCAGTTGTGACTTAAAGACTCCGTCTGATGGTGAATGTGCTACTGAAAACATCTTCTGTTCTGTGGTATTTACTCTCTACCATTATTTTAGACTTTTGGATGGTTACATCAATGGTAGGATTATAACATCCAAAACATGTTGCTACTGAATCTTGTCCCCTACTTTTTCCTCCACTGCAAAGATGCAAAAGGTGCACCTGAGTAGCAGTAACATTATGATATTCTTTCCAGCTGTCTAATGGTCTGAAGAGCTATTGTTACTAGTTCTAGTTCAGAGCCATTGAAATGTAACCCTTAGCAACATAAGGAAGAACATAAAGATGGTCTCCCTGGATGAGAGACCTGACAAATGAGGGGAAAACTTGATAACTAACAAGCATCAAACTCTTTCCTTTTATGAGATGGAGGTTTCTCATTTCCTGCTTCTTGTGGCCTTTTACAATAGTACTTGGTGCTTATACTGTGCTTTTGATCTTCAAAGCACTGCATAAACATTAACTAATTAATCCTCCAAACACCCCATGAATTAGGTGAGAGCGCAATATTTCCATACACTTTCTGCTAGTGCTGTAGGGAAAATATTAGAAAGGACTTTAAAAGGAGCCTTTTGCTCATTTATATGTATTAACCTCTGTGTTACATATGTCCGAACAGCAGTGTTTCCTTTAAGGGCACACAGCAAAGCAGTAACATTTATCAGTTTTTATCTGATCTTTTGTTGTTTGGGTTTGGTGGTTTTGTTTGTGGGGTTTTTTTTGTTTGTTTGTTTGTTTGTTTGTTTGTGGTTGTGGGTGTTTGGGGTTTTTTTTCCATTAGCTGGCTGAGAATTAAGTATGTATTTCCTTCCTGCAACTTGAATTGCTCTCTGACTCCATCTCAGGGTTTTATGCCTCACTCATCCCTGAGGTAAAAGTTAGCACACGAAGGTAATATGATAAATCCTATTTTGGACAGGGTCTTGTAGCTCCTACTCGTATGATTTAACTCCTTCTCTCCCATCCTTAGCTTTCCTGTGATATCTGTGTTTGTACTATTCTTGCTATTCTTTTTTCTGTCTCAAAACACAGGTCCTGTTATAAAATTAGATCCTAGGAATTGCGATGCTTGGAATTTCAGTACTTAACTTTTGAGACTCAGGTACTAAGTTCATTTGTTCTGACATTATAATATCTTGGGACCTACCTGTCTATCTGGGACTTTTATCTGTGTGTAACCTTAGTAGATACATTTGAGCACACTTTTCTTTTATCCTCCGCTTGCTGGTGAAAGTGCAATTGTCTGTTCCTCCTCAGGATGTGTCCGGGGGGATGACAACCTTACAAGGCTGCGAGCAAGCTGTTGGGCAACTGTTACTGCCTGCAGCCACAGTACTTGATAGAAATTCAGATTTCATCATTTACCCGCAGCCATCGCTGCTTCCAGGACCCCATATTATGCTAACTCTTGTTGCTATGTTTGACTTCTCCTTATATTTCTACATACACCAAATTCTTCTTTCCTGAATTCCTGATGTCGAATACGTCCTTGTTCCCTGTGTTGTGTTAGATGAGTGTCAGAAGGTGGCAACTGGTATTTCACTAACTGCCATGCACCCTGTCCCTGAAAAATGGTATGTATAATTGGGATCTTACCCTGTAACCTTTTTCGCCCCTTAATTTACCAATCCATCAGATCGGGGTTTCTGAGACTGATGAAAATAAGGAAATTTAGTTTCCGTTAAATAACTAAATAAATGCTGCTGAAGACTGTTTAAATTAATGTTCACTAATTTTGTAGATTGTTACTGTTACATTGGGTATACTGCACCTAAGCATAAACCATCTTGGCCATACAGTCACTCTCTTTCAGAAGAAGCTATTTCACAGAAAACAGAATATTAGTCATGCAAGAAAACAGTTTTCCACATATCCTATGTGTATGTACATACTTTGGGTTGGTTTTCCTGCACCACCAGCACACACTCTCCTGCTTGTCCTGATCTCTGTTTTAGCATATATAATGTGTCTTGATAGCTTCCCAATAGTGCTATTCAGTAGAGGCCAGCATAAAATATTATTGTGGTTTTTGGGTTGGTTATTTATTTTTTTTAATTTATTATTTTGTTTTATTTTATTTTTACATTCTTAAACAACCTTTATAGAATCTGTTCTACTGTTCCCTGTTGCCTTTAAAAAGAATTCCTTTTGGATTTAAGAGATTCCCCTTGGCTTGATAGCAGTGGCTATGAGCATGAGCTTCCAACCACCCTGTGCTAACAGACTAATTGTTTCCTCTCTCCTATAATACTGCTCCATCTACATTTTATCCAACAATTTCTCTTTTTTATCAGACTTAATTGTGTTTTTATCATATGCTCTAGAGAATGTGCTTGCAGCTGTTAATGTTCTCCTAAGCTTGTTTTCAACTTGTAAGCCATATATTTTTAACTAAAAGCATAAGATTGTGCTCTTAGGACAATTTGCCAGTTTCCTTTGTTAATGCTGGCAAGCCGTTTCTGTCGTGTTTCAGATTGCCACAGTCACTTAAAAACCCCAAACATGGCAGTTTTTATATCAATCCACTGTTTGTTAGGTTGATTTGGTTCCTTCTGTTGCAAGCCAGTGGTCTTCCTTTTTTTAATCTTAATGCTGAAAGCAGATTGTGTAACACTCTGCTTGGAGAACATCTGTTGTCTATAGAATATTCACTTTTTTCTCCCAGTTCCTCAGGACTGGAACCTCTTTAAAGTCCTCATATTTAGTTTCCCAAACTTTTACCTTCTCCATAGCGTTCAAGACACTGGCATAATTTCAAAGTAGGAAAAAAACCTTTTATAATGATATAGTTATAAGTTTTATCAAATATAAAAGTATTAGATCTTATCTTGTACTGTCCAGAGCATAATTTCAGAATTTTTAACAGTCCTATAGCAACACAGTGACTTATATTCCAACACCCAGCTTGGGAGAAGTGCTGTTTCACTTGCTTTCATGTGGGCTGCCAACTCAACTTTTGTGGGAACACCATCTACAGCTCTGTGAGGAGCTCTTATGTGCCAATAGGATTGTCATAATTCTCCTTGCATGTGTACTATCAGCACTGTGAGAAATAATGTGGCTTCTTTTATTCCATTGCATGTTCCCCATTTCCTAGGCATTGCCTACGACAGTACTCTGTCAGAGAAAGTGCCACACCGCATATTATGCTGTTCATCTTGAACGCTGAGTTTTGTGGCCCTTCTGCCATAGGTTCTTGGGCTTTTTTATGTACTTTTAGAGATTCGCTTATGGTTGGAAGGTCAGAATCTGCCCAGAAATGTGTAACTCGTATTGTACACCAAAAGGCAGAGGATGAAGGCTTGATCTCTACCTAGTCTTTTTCTGAGTTATTCTATTCTAAATCCAATTGGGAACTGGGTTTTTAGAAGTTGTAAGTGAAAGTGGACTTTTCAGCCTCATATCAATCTTAAAGTCCTCTGTTTTTTCATCTTCCCTTAGTCTCCTCTGATAAAAATCAAATGCATGTGAAATATATTTATAGAAAGGGGAGCAGTACTACCTAAGTTTCTGCACAAGCTGTTAGGCAAATCAGATGCTGTGGAACCAGCCGACCATGAAAAATACCTGATGTCCTCCATTTACTACTCCTCATTACATGCAGAGGAAAATGTCATTTGAGTTTTCTTCCAGTTTTTTTGACATTTCTAAAGAGATTCAGCTACTCTGATGGAGCTTTTAACAGCTCCATCCTTTCATTCAGAGTATTTTAGTACATTTGCTTTTACTCTTTATTCATATGGATAATCTCTCTGATCTGTTGTTTGTCTCGGACCTTTTTAATTTATTGTTTCAGTTTCCACCGCCTTTGAATTATGAAACAAAAGCTGCTTAAAAGTGCAATTTCCTTTCAGCATCACAGCAGTCAAGAGACCAAATAGATTCAACTGACTCGCAAAGTACAGCGGCTGAAAACCACCTTAGTTTCTTGGCAAGGGACTGGCACGTTGTCAGAAAAGTGGAGGGCTTCAAGGCCGTGGCAGCTGGCTGAAAGAGGGGAGAAAAGGGAACAAGCCTAAATGCAGAGGGAAATAAGGTCTGTTTTGTCTCTTCTGTCATCCATAAATCCAAACCTTCACTTTAAGGAGATGGCAGCTTTTCCAAATCTTCTGCTCCTTTTCAGTCAGTCGTTTCACAAATAAAAGGTTTTTATGCAAACTCATTAAAAAAAACCCACAAACCCATCTATATATTATATATAATTCATGAGAAAAGTACACAGGGATTTACGAGAAACACGTTGTACCAAAAAATTAACCACTCCGAAGTAAAAAAGATAAAATTGGATATAATAAACAAATATCAAGTGGCTTAAAGATATGTGATTTTTCATTAATGTAATGGAATTTTGCAAATATAAACAAGGAAGCCATTAAACTTTAGATGAAAAAAATATTCAGAAGGGTATTAGTCATATCTGGAGAACAAGGTTTATTCTTGAAGAAAGGGAATAATTGGGCTGCAGTATAAGATTTCTGTGAAAGCTATCCACTTGGAAATGTGTGCCTTTCTCTGCTGTTTGTGGAAGTGCTGTGACAGGTTTGTCAGTCACTCAAGCAGTGGTGCTGCAAAAGTAGCATAGCACTTCTGTTTCAAGTGAGTCTGTCAGAGTGCTGCTATAACAAACCAGCCTCCATTTCTCCTTCAGTACAAGCAGCAATCTTCAACATTTCAATCATATCAAACTTTTTGGGGGGGAGACAAGTTCAGGGTTATTGTATGCAAAACATAGATTTCTCCAGTTTTTCTTCTTTTATCATCAAACACACCAAAAGCCCTGGCAAGAAGAAAAAATGTCTATAAAAAGCAATATTTTATAAGAATTTAAGAAATCATAGCAATGAGACAAAAGCCTCAGTTCCAACTGATGGTTGGAAAGTTTTTAAAGACAATTAAAGAAATAACTGTATAGGCTGAAGAGCTCTGGGATATAGAAGGAGCTGATCTGAAGGACTATGTTTTTTAATGGACTTTTCTGGTAAGCTGTCAAGACACTTTTCCCCTATGAATTTTCAATCATTTCACTGACTCTCTCCCTCTCACTTGCTATTTATTCCATTATGGTGGTTCTAAAAATTGCTCCTGTTTCATCCAGATCAGTAATTCCCAAACTGCTTGCCAAACACTGACGGCTACAAGGCTATAATAAGCAAGATCCATTTTCAACAAAACAATGTCAGTTTTCTAGACTTTTTCTGCATGTGGTATTTTGACCACAACTGCAAATGTTCCTGGGTTTAAATTGGAGCAGAATAATATGAAAATATTTCTATTTTACCAAGAGATAGAAATAGTGTTAATCATGTCAGGCAATAACAACAACGACAACATCAAGAAGGGAGAGAGTGAAATAATTTACACTGCTGGTTACTATATTGACTATTTACAGATGTGAAGCTGGTAAAAGAGTTTCCCACAGGCTGCATCTGGACTGAGCTGGTGCATCCTGCAGTGTGTCATGGCTCCTGGTCCCTTGAACATCAAGCTGGGGCCAGGGCACTCCAGGGCTCCTCCTTGTGCCAGCTCTTCCCGCAGGGATGAAGCCTGGTGAAAGACAGTGGAAGTGCTAGCTGGGCCATGGGGAAAGCTCTGATCCAAAATCTTTGTGCTCAGGTTCTGAAGAGAGAGTCTGCTGTGGGGGCAAGTCGTGAATCTCAGAGATACCTGAGAATTCTCTCTGTGGTGTGATTTAGAGTGGGGTGTAACAGGGATTGGATCTGGTTGGAGCAGGAGTTTTGGATGAGGGAAGGAGTGAGTTGAAAACAAGAAGCTGAGCAGGAATAATGCAGTCTTGAAAAAAATCAATGCGTTACTTTTGCCTTTCCCAGCAGCATCTCTTCAAAACAATATTAGCAGAGTTTGGCCACCTGTGTCACACGCGGTGGCCATACACTGAAACAGGATTCTCTTTCCTATCTTGCATATTGTTTTGCTATGTAGCATATGGTTTTAGGCTGTAGCAAATTTCATGTTAACCATAATGAAACAATAATCAGCCTCAGAGAAGGCAGAAAGAAGGAAAGATGTCTGTAACTTTCCCCTCCCCAGAACCGTATTCAGAAGTGAACAAATTATATAATGGTCCATTGTGTTCACAGAGCTCAAGTTTCTGGATGTATGAGGTATATGCAGTGACTATTTTGGGGGGGAAATCTGGGGGGAGAATTTTTGTTTGTGGGTGCTTCCTGTGCCACTGGGCAGAGTGGGTTCATAAATGCCAGCTGACTGCAGAGCTGGCTTCTCCCTGGGAAGTCTTCTGCCTTCTGCAGCTTTCTACCTATCTCCACAAGCCTAAATCTCTGTCATCTGGCCCTGCTCAAACACTCTATTTTGTCTCTTCTGAGTTCTTCTTCCTACTCTCATTTTCTTTGCCTGCATTGCCTCAACCTGCATTCTTCAGATATGTCATACCACTGGCCCATCCATGTCCAATGCTCCTTCCTCAAGTCTTCCCATGCCCACCTCCCTTCCCCTTCGGTCCCAGTCCTGGTCTCTCTGAGTTTTCATCAGCCTCAGATCACCTCCATGCTCTCTCCTTGGCTCTTTTAGCAGTCTCACTTCCTCCCTGGGCATTTCCCATCCTTTTGCATCCCAGTATGTCTCACACAGTTCTCCCTGTTACTACTCCATTTCCTATTCATCTGTTCCAGATTCTAGGAAGCTCTAGCAACAAGCTTCTCCATGTTTTTCAACCATTTGTCCAAGCTAGCCAAATAACTTTCTGTGCCTTTTACTAGCTCCCAGTCCCAGCCTCTTTCAACTTTTTCACTTGCTTAGCAAAGTCCTGTTTGCCCTTGATCCGTCTCAGCTCTGGGTCACCATTCCCTCCTAACATTTCAGCCAAAACAGTTTGCAGAAATCGCAAAGGACCTAAGAATGTGAAGCACTGGGAAATTTGAATAGGGGACGATATTAGCCCACATATAACATAGATTGCAATCTCATTAGAGTAACACCCTTGTCTTTGTTTTGCTGCATACCCATAAAGTGCCAAGGAAGCCATTAGAACAATTTCTTTTATTATCTACCAATAGTATAAGTAACTGCCTATTATAACTTAGATGTCTCTGGCTTTGGAGAAAATTGAAGCAGCATCAAGTAATAGAAAAATGGTAATAGAAACAATAAGCCAGATGCTAAGATGCTGTAAATCAGTGTGACTATACTGAAGACTATGCAGCAATTCCAGTTTGTACTAGCTGAAGATCAGCTATCTTTTGAATATATATTTGCTCATGAGAAGAATGCTAATAGAAAAATTCTTAAACTGAGGCTAAAATTCTGTCCCATAATAACAGCAACGTGATCAATCTCTTTTCTCTTTTAAGTCTGATTTGTATGCAAAAACAGTGGGCTTATTTTTATTATCTAAGTAAACTTTCTAATTAAAAAACAATCAAAGATTTGTAACACAAATATACAACATAAAGAGCTCAGTTCACCTACACTAATTAGAAACTGAGGTTGTATCCCATAATAAAAACTGTAGATTTATTATATTTCTATTTATATAAATTACATTAAATCTTAGGTGTTGTCTTTTTCTTTAATTTTTAATTATTCCTTTTTCATTTGTTTGTTTGTTTGTTTTCAGTATAGCCTGAATTGATGTAGTACTAAGTCAAAGTCATTTCTTCCCCTCCTTCAGAGCCTTTAGCTTCTTGCCCTATTTGGCTATTCTGATTTCATTTTTCCCTTTTCTCTCACAGGAGTCTTAATTTCTATTTTTTTTTTATAGTCCTCAGGATTATTGAATAATGGCAGGTAATTAACCTGTTTCCATCTATGGAAACTAGTTTATTTAAACTAGTTTCAAAAGAACCAATTTATTTATTTATTTATTTTTAAACCTCATCCGTGTAAAATTATTTTATTCTGGTTATTACTACTTTACTTTTTCATTTCATTTCCAACTCCTGGTAGCAACTTTCTCAAGTAGAACACAGGAAGATAAGTTTTATTTTGGGAGTAATTTAATGGGTTGATGTATGCCAGGGCTGGCTAACTTAACGCCAGTGCTTTTACACAATTGACAGAGATAGCCCACATAGTTTGGCACAGCACAGGGTACTCAGCTATGTAGTTTTCATGTTTAACAAAATCTATATATCTGGCTTACACAAAACAGAGCATGGACCAGGGAGTATTATCTAGGAATCTCTGCACTAACATCAAGTTCAGCTTGGGTCTACGCAGGTGTTTGGTAGAGCTGATAAGAATGAATCTGACAAAATATTTTCTTGTGATTAAATGAAAGTTTTCACAGAGATGTTTTATTTCAGGCTTTCCACAAGAAAAATCTTCTCTCCCCATTCATTGATTACAGATATATAAAAATAAAGGAAAAAGAAAAGGAAAAGGAAAAAGTTAGAGAACCTTGTTGGTTTTTTTCATCTTTACAGCTGTTACAGACAAATTAAAATTTCTTCACGTATCAATATCTTTCAAAACCAAAAATCTTCACAGTGAACTTTGATGAAAAAACTCACAACAGATCAACTACTTTTCAGTATTCTCCACAATAACATCCAAACCCCAAACATTTTATCTGTGACACTGACCCTGAGTCACAAAGTTGACTTTGGTGCTTTATAACTACTGATTGCAATGGGGAACCACTTCCTCAGTTACAAAGATGTGAGATTTTTCTGTTATTAGCCTTTCCTTAGCAATTTCAGCAAGGCTTTTTGCAGTCATCTGAATCCACCCAGCTGCTTTGGTGGGGGTTGGCAGAGGCACTGTACTTAAGTTATATTAAACTATACTGTAATTAGACACCAAATATCCATAACTAATTTGTTCTATTCTAGCTGTTGATATTTCCCAGCTTGAATGTGCTTAAATTATTTGTTTGTTTGTTTGTTTGTTTATTTCAGTTCTAGAGGACCACAAAAAATTTCAGTCCCCTTACGCAACAGTTAGACACTACAGAAAAATGCATATACAGAAAAGACAGTCCCAGTCCTACAATTAAACAAAAGGGGTGAGGAGATATACGATATACAAATGAATGAAGTATCAAAACATTGCAAGTGTGCTGGCAGTTCTAACTTTTACTTTTTCTGTGTTGTTTTAAAATCCATGATAAATTTTTTATAACTATTCAGTGTTTTTTCACTTAGGTTTTCACAACATTTGCTACTTGTCATTCTCCTCTCCTTTCCAACTGACTGATTTGCCTCTGCCTATTCTTAAACGTAAAGAAAGAAGCTTGGAAAATTTACATCAAATGCTGAAAAGTTTAAGGAAGTTATGGCATGAGAAAATGAAGGTGGTACTGGAATGCAGACAAATATGATACTACAGTGGTATTGCACCGCTGCTACCCACCAAATGTCTAATACAGCAGGAGCAGTGAATAAACATGGAACGCTTCTTCTTGTCTCATTTCATAGAATAATGCAACAATATTGCTGCCAGATCTCATTCCTGCTCTGTAAGTGACTTAAGTATTTTTGCACCTCTCCTGTTTTCCTTGGTGTCTGCTACTGTTCCTACAATATGCAGGAGAAAGTCACCAGAGGGTAAATCTAACATTTAACTATATTTCTTTGGCATATTTTCCACATACTGTGAGAGGTTGAATCCATGTTTGCAGAAGTAATGGCATCCCAAGAGAGAAGGAGCTCTGTTTTAACTGCTGCCTTGCAAGCACTCCTTGTTTCACAATTTATGGTCAGTATTAAGCAAATCTTTGCACAAATTAGAGCTGATTTAAGTGCAAGAGAGTAACAAAAAGATAGAAAATTAAATGCAAACACCAGACTTTCTAGTGCATCGGATGATTGATGAAAAATTAAGCTATATACAAAATTAGTCTTAAGGCATTCAGTGTTCTTATTTGACAGCACTGTATGGTTTTCCTTTAGATATTTTTCTTGCTAAATTTGCACTTGTTTTCTAGTGTTTCCTCTGCCTGACAGGAGAGGCAGCACACTTTGGTGAGTTGGTCTGTTGGCCAGGCAGTGTTGTAAGGTGGAGCTGTTCTAGGGATGTGTGTATTGCAACCATTCGACATGGATGTCTATCTTCATGTTTCAATGTGACACTACAGACTCTTCATTATTTTTGCATTTTCTCTCCGTTGTCTTTCCTCAAGTTTTGCAGTCTTTTGAAACTGGTCTGTCTGAATTGCAACATCAGGGAGGCTGACCTAGAGGGGATCCCATCCCAAAGAGACCAAGTAACTTTCAGTTTGATGGGCCATGATTAGAGTTTCAGAGCTTGGAGCAAACTGTTTTTAACAGACATAGAAAGGACAGAGAATCAGTCTATTATCATTATTTGCTCCTCTGGAGACTGGAAAGTACGTGAAGACTTAGCACCTTTGTGAATGTTTGAGCCAGTCATTAGGAAATGAGGACTGTGCAAAAGTATCCTAGGTTGCTTGATTTTTTTTAAATTTTTTTTGAGTCCTTTTCTCCTGATCTATCTTTTTACTTCATTTCTCTGTCTATCCTGCTAAGACAAAAGTGCCAGAGAATGAATGATATCTGGCCATAAGATTAAGTTGCGTATCTCCACACCAATTAAGGAAAACTGCTCCCAGAACAGAATTGCTGTGTGTTCAAAGTGTCACACTTGGACCTGGGCCACCCCAGATCTGCATCCAGTCTGGGCTCTGGTATTGCTTCTTGTGTCCTGGTGCCTGTCATTCCTTAAAAGAGGGCCTTCTTTTCTGTTGTTTTCTTCTTTTGATTCTCCTGCCCCACCAGTCTCTTTTGACTTTCCTGCCCCGCTAGTTGTGTTTATAAGCTCTTAAGTGCTTCCCAGAATTAGCTTTCTCTTAAGTGCTTCCCAGAATTAGCTTTCTCTGTCCAGCAAGGAGCTACACCACATCCACCACAGTCAGCCAGCCTTCCCTTGCCCTCCTACATGCTGCGCTCTTTGAAATTGCCTCCGTCTAGCTTGTCTTGTCACTAAATGAGATTCAATGAGAGTTAAACACTCTTTGTTACAAGTTAAGCTTTTTATCAGTTCCTCCACTGTCAGATTATTTGGCCAGATGGTTTGGGGGTCTACAACACTATCTGAATATCAATGCCTCTCCCTCATTCTGTAGAAGGATGCTTGTAACTTACATGGTTCAAAAAAATGTAGGTATACCCATCCACATATGATGAAGGATATGGTGTTCAGCCTTGTTCCATGGTCCCTTTTCTTTAGCAGTGTAGACATATTCCTCATGTCTGACATTAACATTTACTTAACTTTACATCATGCCTAACACAATAGTATCTGATTACTAGAGGCCTCTCCATACTCTTAAAATAAGAATTATTTTTAAATCATTATCATCCTTACTAATGGAGATGATAATTATAATAATAAATACTCCTCTCCTTGAAAAGCTTTCCTTGTGATAGTCTGAAAAACTGTTTTCCTAATCTCAGGGCTCCCTGATTCCCCTTAGCTTCAGCAGATGAATTGTTGTTATGATTCTTTCCTCTATTCATGAATCTTTCTGTTATTCCTACAAATCATTCCTACTTCCAAATTAAAAAATCCAATTAAAAATGTCAGGATCCATAGAGGACAAAAGTATTTTTTTGGGGCGTGGCATGATAGTGTATGGATGTTTTTTCCAGATCTACTTTAAATATGCCCTGACTGTTTGCACTGAAAATAATAATGTGAGATAGGATGAGGCATTTTAAGCTGATTACGAAGCCTAATGAAGAAAATATTTTCAAATCAAGGTTCTTATTCTCTCTTGCCACTAAATAAACATACAGGAATATCTTGTTGTCTAGCATAAAAAGTTTGCTATGTCCAAGTTCTGATTACCCGAAGTAAAATCCCTGTCTGGTCCCAGTTCTGTAGGCACATGACAGAGATCAGTAACATTTCCAAAAAAAAAAAAAAAAAGAATCCTTCCTGGAATCTGCAGTATGAAACAATAGTCTTTTCCCCGAAAAAGAAAATAGAAATTTTATGAGCACAGAGTGGAGTCTCTGATGTAGTATTTAAGACTTGCAAAGCTTAGCTTGAAGGGCTTGGCAAGAAACTAGACTAGTAAGCTCCTTGGGCCAAATAGCAGTAGTTTAAGAAACATATATGCTTCACAGCTATACTCAGGGGAGCTCATAAGTTCTGGACTGAAAACTTTCCTGTTAAGCTCACTGCTATTGAAGGGTTGCAGTTTTTATATTGACTACTACAGGTTTCTCAATTACTCTTACAATGGGTCCTATTGCTCCACTGAGGCAATAGATGGTTCACAGAAATTTAAAAAGTTCTGTAGACAAAATTTCTGAAGGACTCAAATTGCATAAGAAAAATAACCTGTTAACAATTATGTCTGGTTCTTTTCTCCCTGAATCTCCCAGAAGATGTCTCTGGATCACAGCCACTTCTGTGCATTTGTAATCCTACTGCTGCATTTTTAAAACATGTTAAAAAGTGTCTGTATCATTTTATATAGATAAATAAATAACAGCTATATATGATTTTTCTTCTTTAAAAAATGAATGCTCTTTGGGTCTTATTATTACCTCTATGTAGTACTAAATGCCAAGTCAATGGGACTGTTTTCATGTCTTCAGGATCACTCCCAGATCAGGTATCAAAGAAGTGGAGTTGGCAATAAATATTCTATTAATATTTTAGTAATAGTAATTATCTAGTAATTATAGCAACATTTTAGTCTTTACCTGCATGTGATGGGGGAAGTGATTTTAGGACAACTTATTATTAAAGAGATTTTATGTGAATGACACTCAGTTAAGGCTTAAAGAGCACATGATTGCTAGTTAAACTTGTGGAAGAGCACATATAGGTTTTGGTATCCATACAGAACAGACTTGAGAGGCAACCTCAAAACTCTGGGTAAATAGTGATAATTAAGGATTTATGATATTAGTCAATGACCTTCCAGCAGCTGTCCCGGGTTCCCTTTGCATAGTGCCAGAATGGCCTGGGGCAAGTGATGATTACTCCTTCACCAGTCCTCCTCACCTACAAATGAGGTGCTGAGGACCACTGGGAAGAATGGGTGACACCATCTCCTGCAGAAGTGTCCCCAGTCAGGGATGGGCTTTAACTCTGTTTCCTGTGGCAGAGTCTAGTGCTCATTGGGTGCCTGGGAATTTGAAAAAGGCCTTGCTGCCTGAGGAGTGTGCAGTTTGCCAGGTCTACCTCACTTTAATCAGGTTTGGGATGGTAGAGGTGGCGTCCCGTCCCATGTTCAGCACAGGTGGCAGAACGCTGCTGTGAGGTCACAGCAGGAGCAACGGTCTAGGGGGGCTTTTACAGCTGCTGCTAGCTGTTTTCCTGTCAAAATGGTCAGAGACCAAAAAAAAGGTACATTAAAAGTCATGTGTAAATAAATTAATTCCCTGTCTCCTCATGGAAGGTAACAAAAGTGGTGTTTCATCTTTGCAGGAAGTAAAACTGTGTTCCTTGTCCAGTGAGGTAGTATAGACAGATATAGACAAAGCTTTCTATAGATAATAAATATGGAGGATAGGAAACAGGTTTTTTTGGCATCTCTTACTCAGTATGGTAAAGGTTAACTACATGGCCATCTTGAAAGTATGCATTTTCAGTGGGAGAGGTGATACTAAGAGTCAAGCTCTTATTGAAAAAATTGTTGGTTCAGTAACATAAAAACAAAGAAGGCTTTAACTTACAGAACACGAGGAGAAATATAGAAATAAAACCTAAAGTTGGCAGTGTTCTAAAATCTAAGTTCCAAAATGTCCTGACATAGAGATATGTATTATGTTTGAGATTATGGACTCAGTCCTGCAATTTCCTATGGACCTTGTCCCAATTCTTAAGTTTAAAGCTGTGAATAATTTTAGTATTCACAAATCTAAAATACTTTTTTCACATCATGCCAGAATACTAGCATTTCACCTAATACTTTGAATAAGTTCCTCTGATTCAGCAAGAAACTACCATTAGCTGGCGACAGCCAATTTTAAGGCACCCACCTCCACATGTCCAGAAGGACTGAATACGTATCTGTTTTGTTTTATTAGAAAACCATTGCCATTAAGAAGCTTCTTTTTCTTTTTCTCATGACTGGTGGCATAATACCTACTTAATTATGAGAAATTATGCAGTGCAGTGTATCATCTTTTTCTCCCCCTGGTATGTGAATTACAGCAGACTTCATAGGTGCTCTCCTCTGAAGCTTTATGATTCATACATGGTGCTGTAACCACGACTCCCAACATCAAGTTCAAAAGCAGTAATTTAGAATTAGTGACTCTCTGCAGCAGGCAGACCTGCAAGTGTCTACATCCCAATTAGCAGGGACTGATCTTTGACTTGCTCATTTATTACAGCCATAGGACTGTAACAAGAAACCAGTGAAGAAAACATAGGATGTCTTGGTATATCTGTTTTAACTACCAAACTGTAATCCTGAGTTTCTCTCATCATTATTCCTGTCTGACAAGGTGTTAATTTTCAGAGACCAGCTTGCATTCCCTCTTGCTGACTGGATATAAATTGCTCCAGGGATTGCTTTTGATTTGCATTCTCCTATTAATGCTACTATTAGCCTTGTTAGCTTTGTTGAGAAGGTTACAGAAAGTTATAAGTATATTCATCTGGGACCTTGAGCTTTCTTGTTTAGCTTATTTTCAACTTATTTTCCACTGTTGAGAAGAATTAACTGCAATATTGCCTCAGCCTTTACTGGGAAGGCAATGTTTGCTCCCCTGCTGGAAAAGCTCAGCGTCCTCCTGTCTTCTTTGCCCTGTCACTAATTATCTTGTAGCATTTATAAGTTGTTGTCCCTCTGGTTTGGATTTGAGAAAAAAAAAGTGCTTGAAAAGATACAATGCCAGTGTTCTATTATGTTAATTTGTTAACAGTCTTTATCTCTGATTTTGGTTTGCCTAAGACAAAATTTGGGAATGGAGAGTTAGAAAGGGTGCATACCAAATATTGGAAAGAGGTAAGGTGCAATAAGGTGAGTGATCTCTCACTTAGGATTATCATAGTAATTACCAATACTATTTCTGAACAAATCAAGAAAATGTTGCTCAAAGATGTGGAAACAGTATTACAAACACTACCTACAGATTCTTATAAGAAGCCACAAAGCAGAAACTAAATACTTCGAGTAAGTGGTGGCTACAAGAAAATTAAAATAAATCTCTCAATAGAGTGGGTAGAGAAACTGTTTAAACAACTACAGAGCAGGAAAAAGAAGCAGTAAACAGCAGCGAACAGAGAAAGTTTGTTCTGCCTCCTATGGCAATGTTGGCATGAGGAGGATGAAAGTGTCCTTAAAAAAAGGAATGAAGAAAGAGAATAGGTAGGAGAAAGGTGAGAAAATGATTCAGATATTGAGGTTTTTTCTGTCCAAGGGGACTGTCCGCAGAGGCTGAGGAAACCTTGGTAGCAGGGACATGCTCACTTGGACAGGAGAGAGCGGAGGGAGGTAGGCTGTGTCATTTGAGTCTACCCAATGCTCCTCATGAGCCAGGCGTGGCCATGTTAGAAGGAGCGAAGTACATTATAGAGAGTTCACATGGACAGAAAGGAAAAGAGAAAGAGGGAAAGACCCACTCAAAATAAATATAACAAAAGTATGTTTGCAATGCTCCAAAAAGGCTGCACTTTATTCCTATATTAAGACAGGGGCTGGCAAGTTACTTCATTTGTCTGTGCTTTGAGTCTTCTGTAAAATGGTCCTGCTTCGTCTGTCACCTATCTTGTTCATGAATGGAAATCGTAACGGTTTGAGAAAGGACTTTCATTGGCAGGTAATGGGTTTTCTTGGTGGAGGATTCCCTAGGTGTGGCATTAGTACACCCCAGAGCAGGGTATGTCTTTTACTATAGCTCATATACTCTCTCTCTAAATATATATACACAGTACGTAGCCTGTCACAAAGTAGTCTGTCGGCTCTGAAGGGAGTGATAATAATAATAATAGAGATAAGGCTGACAATTATAATAATAGTCAATGATTTAAAGATAGATATCTAGGTTAGATATAATTGATTCTGAAAGCGAATGAGAGCTATATTTACCCAGTAAATACATGGTTTTAATGCAGTTGCTGGAACAAGATATTTGCATCAGAGAAAACATGAGCATTTTTAGGAGTTACACTAATGGTTTCTTCCCCAGCTCACAACACAGAGGGCATATTTAGCTGGGCAAAGCTGCACTGTTTCTGCCTTTGCTCTGCTGATTTTAGGAATGAGCATATTGGACTTAATTTTCCATCCTTGTCAGCCCAACTCTCACAAGCATTACATTCAATTAGGAAGAAAACCAAAACCAATTTAAAACAAATGACAAAAGGAAGAATCCACAATGAATAAAGTTGCTTGCTCACCACTGTAATGACCATCCCACTTCCTCAGCTGCTGGGATTATCTCAAGAGAATAATGATAACTGCTTTTTTTTCAGCTTATCTCAAGTCTCCATGGTGAGTTTCAATTTTCTAAGTATGTATGTTTTAAAACAGCTTCCTTGTAAATGCAAATGATATAGGAATGGCCTCTTAATGGCTTATTTTTATGTCCAGTATTAACTTAAGTGTGACTCATTTACTCAGCCTTCTGCTGCATACAGCAGAGGAATCAAATAGTTATTATTATTATAATATTGTCCCATGCAAGTGCCAAGTTATTCAACTTCGTGTTGACTCCCTCAGCATATGCAAGTTTTTTTATGCCTGCTGTGTGCCAAGTTAAGTATGGATTTTTATTTGCCCCTGATTTCACAAGTGCATCTCAGCATAAATATTATAATTTAGATTTGTTTTTATAACAGCTATAGTCAGATATCTAAAAGTGACCTCAGCATGTACTTCTTGAAGACTGCATTAGAAATGAACTCACCCTTGGAGGATATTTGGGACAGATGTGTCCTACTAGCCAGTCAGGTCCCTTTTGAAGTTAGTTTAAAATAAATATCAACCTTTTTCTTTTTAATGTTAAATTATTTAGCATCTGTCACTGGATTTGTACCTTTATCTTCTGCTGTGTGGTCAAAGTACTCTATTTATTATTTCCTGCCACAGCTGATCCCATATCATCTCCATCTACGTGTTATCAGTGCCTCACATCTTCTAGCAGGTGCTGAAATTTGTTCTGTAAATGTTAACAGAAACGGCAGAAGAAATTTGAACATTCACTAGCAAATGTCCTCGGAAAACCAGCAGTTGCGAGAACCCAACAAAACTCCTGCCAGAAACTATTTGATCATAAACCTCTCAAGCAGAAAATTGGCAATCACTGCAGAAACAATTCCTCAGGAAAGTATTCAACTTTCAAATAACCCTGAAACGCAACTCAATATCATTTGATTTCCAGTGAGGCAGTCTAGCAGTCCACCCCTGTGCCAGAAGCCAGTGCAAGGTAAAGACCTGCCTGCTGTTCCCATGGTCCCTGGAAATGACATCCTTTAGGAAGAAGGAATGCAAAAAGTCCTTTTTATTATAGGGATGATGATTCTCTACATGTGCTGAGTCACACAAAATTGAGGAAATCCCAGAAATTCTCGGCTGATTTCTGTAAAAACCCTAAGGTTTTTGTAAATCTCTGGATGGATTTACAGGAAGCAAAATGTATAAACCAGACATCATTAAGATCTGATAATTTCACATTCCTCCTTGCATACTCCCCAGGTGTCTGTGGGAGATGGTAAACACCAGAAGTGGCTGCATGTGTGCGCGCACTTGTTTTGAAGTACAAAATAGATGTGGTGTTAGCTGGCACATACACGCAGCAGAAGATGAAAGGGGAAAATGGCTGGTTTGAGACCTGGCTCTTCCAATTGCACTCCTAGCTGAAATAAGCTAGGAATGAAGCAGAAGGCTTTGTAGAAGCCTGCAGGTTGTTAATTATTGTTCCACCTCTCTCAGGTGCAGTACACAGGGAAACAGAAATAGAGGTGATTTCCTGCACTCCGGTATGTCTTCATCCACTAACACAAAAAGGTCTATTGCAATATGAAGCAATAAAAACTACTTTCCACACAAATCCAAGAGTTTCAATGGGAAGCTCTCACTGAACTGTGAACATACCATTAACATGGGAAACACCTCTTGTTGCTCAGCTGAAAAAAAATTTTACTGAGCTGAAAATGCAACAATCAGGAGTTTTTTGTTTGTGAATATAAGCAAAGAATATAGGGAGGTGTGTTGGGTTTGCGTGGCAAGGTTTTAGTAGCGGGGGGGCTACAGGAGTGGCTTCTGTGAGAAGCTGCTAGAAGCTTCCCCTGTGTCTGACAGAGCCAATGCCAGCCGGCTCCAAGACGGGCCCGCCGCTGGCCAAGGCCAAGCCAATCAGCGCCTCTGTGATAACATATTTAAGAAGGGAAAAAAACAGTTAGAGAGAGCTTTTGCAGCCAGAGAGAGGAGTGAGAAGATGTAAGAAACTCTGCACACACCAAGGTCAGTGCAGATGGAGGGGGAGGAGGTGCTCCAGGCGCCAGAGCAGAGATCCCCCTGCAGCCCGTGGTGAAGGCCATGGTGAAGCAGGCTGTCCCCCTGCAGCCCATGGAGGAAGGATGAGGGGGTGTAGAGATTCCACCTGCAGCCTGTGGAGGACCCCACGCCAGAGCAGGTGGAGGCACCTGAAGGAGGCTGTGGCCTGTGGGAAGCCCACGCTGGAGCAAGCTCCTGGCTGGACCTGTGGACCCGTGCAGAGGGGATGCCCATGCCAGGGCAGGTTTGCTGGCAGGACTTGTGACCCCGTGGGGGACCCACGCTGGAGCAGTTTGCTCCTGAAGGTCTGCACCCCGTGAGAGGGACTCCATGCTGGAGCAGGGGAACGATGAGAGGAGTCCTCCCCCTGAGGATGAAGAAGCGGCAGAAACACCATGTGCTGAACTGACCGTAACCCCCATTCCCCGTCCCCCTGTGCCGCTGAGGGGGGGGAAGGCTGAAGCCGGGAGTGAAGTTGAACCTGGGAAGATGGGAGGGGTGGGGGGAGGTGTTTTAAGATTTGATTTTATTTCTCATTCCTCTACTCTGTTTTGCTTAGTAATAAATTAGATGAATTTCCTCTCTCAGTTCGGTCTGTTTTGCCCGTGACAACAATTAGCGAGTGATCTCTCCCTGTCCTTATCTCGATCCATAAGCTTTTCGTTACACTTTTTCTCCCCTGCCTAGTGAATGAGGGGAGTGATAGAGCGGCTCTGGTGGGCACCTGGCCTCCAGCCAGGGTCAGCCCACCACAGGAGGTGGTATACTTATCCAATAGGCTGAGGTTTTATAAAGGGAAAATATAATCATAAGACAGCATTAAATAGATTTAAATGTAAGATTATGGTGTGCGTAAACAAAGCAGTGTATAATGTTTACAAAGGTCAATGTATTCAGTTTTTGCTCTACCACCTCATCTCCTTCAGCATTTATTTCTCTCTGTTCCCCTCATTAATATATGTTTTTCAAAAGGTGGGTTTGGGGGATAAACTATGTTCCATAATTGTAGGCTATAATCACTAATTTTATATATGCCTAAGTCATATGAGTGACTTGCTATGACAGAATGTTTTGAAAAGGCTTAGTTTACCTTCTGGAATGGTCAAGACTCACAGAGGCATGAATAAAAAATTTTCTTTTCAGTCTACCACATTGGATTTCATGGCATTGGGTCCTGATTTTGACAAACAAATGAAACTAGGAAGGACTGAACCTTACTCCACCATGTTGAGTAAGCTCAACTCCCAAATATGCAAATATTTCTCTTATGTAGAAGAAATGCGGTCAGTCTGTAGATTGCCTCAAGTCTTGTCCTCTGTGCAAATGGACTTCAGCAAAGCTGATTTATCAGGATATGTGTTGATATGTGTCTGTGCATTAGATGTCAGGGATTAAGCCCTCAAGGGCATGTGTGTGTATGCATTTGTGTGGAAGAGGAATGAAGTGTGACAACTGCTGGTGAGAAGACTAAGGTAGTCTTTCACATGTATACTTTTCTGCCTCATGTAATAACAGTAGCAGAAATGAAAAAAAAAAATGTAGGAATGGGATGAAGTATTTTAATTTCCCAGTGCATAATATACAGTTGGGAGTAGTAATAAGAGAAATACCAAAGGGATTCAATATCTTTTGAATATCTGAAAAACAGACCAAAATAGAAAGATTCAATAATTTGTATTTCACCTCTAATGCACATCAGTGCAGAGGATTCCTGTAAACTTTCTAGCTTCCAGCTTCCTTAAGCATAGAAGTGAGATGCTATGTATAAATAGGTTTATATTCAGGTATTATTGAAACGATACACTGATTATAGTATACAGTTTATAGATTGAAAAAGCAGTAGGAGCTTTCAAATCTTTTAGCAATTTTTAAAATTATGGGGTAAATAAATAGTATTTGTGTCTACTGGAATATAAGAAGGTGGGACTTTATGGTATATTCTTGCCTAACCCAAGGTCTGAACTATTCATAAATCACTCGCCAGCAGACATGTATTTTTAGTTTATTCTTGGTGGTAAAACATTCTGCTATAGAATTTATAATACCTTTTATATTGATCATATAAGGTACATTCTTAATCTTGCCAGTAATTAATAAAAACCAGTGTATGACTAGGGAAATTGAGGTAGGAAGGTTAACTATCTTATTTTGAGGAAACATATTATTTCTTCTCTCATTTAACTGTCAGTTTAATCTAATGATAATAAATATTGTACAGCCCAGTCAAGCACATTTCCAACTTCTCTCCTCAAAAAATCTTATGATTTTTATGAGTTGTCTAGTGGCCACTGTGGTGTTATTTTAATTTTTTAGAATTGTTATTACTGGTGTTGTATTACTTTCACAATAAGTATTGTAAGAGAGGGGGAGGCACTTTGACAGATCTTCGAGACAATCTTTCCCTGATTCTTCCCTTATCATGAGCCTTTAAATCCATAAATGTCAAGCAAACATTGATTTAAAAGAAAATGAAATTACAGCAGATTATGATGGAAATGGAGATTATTACTTAGGCACTGACACATTAATTATAGTGAAACACTCCAACATTTTGTTTCGTGTAGCTGCAGGATGTAAATGCCTGAGATAACTAAGACAGTTCAGATGAATTATGCTTGGGCAGTGCTTGTATTTTCCTCCCATTGATTATAACAGGAGCTGAAGGTGATTAGTTTAGATTCAGAGACCTAATTTCTTGACATCTCGAGCTATGAAAGATGAATCCTGGCATCTGCTGGTGTTACCAGTGGTGACATTTTGTACCATTCCTTTTAACTACCCTACAGAAAATCACTTTGCAGCAAACCTCCTTTTCTTCTATATTTTTATTAGATGGGTTGGCAATGTGTGAATATTCATTGCTACTACAACCAAGGAACTTTGCAGTGCTGAGAACAGTAATTATTAGCTGCGACTCCAAAGTCAGGTTTCGAAAATCATCAAGTACTATTTTGTTCAAAGCCTTATAAATGAGCTATTTTCTAATTTCTCAACTTTTAATAGATGATTTTTTTTTTTAAGTTTTATGTCACTCCTTCTGGATTAGTACAGTACTCGTGCTGGCACTGGGTCATTTTACAGCACCTCTCTGATGCTCAGTCACATGTGCTGTTCACCATTAGTACAGGTGGTTTCACAGGTCTGAGGTCAGGCCTGTTCTCTGTTTACGCATTGCTCAGTGAACACGAGCTTAAATGTCCAAGAATCAATGACAGCATTTTCTTAACTGGTGATGTATTCAGTGGAAGGGCTGGCACTCTGATTTTGTTCCCTGAAGTATTAACCTTCCATAGTTGCCCTGGCTTGGGGACAACCATCACCTAAACATGCCACCTAACTTTTCTTTCACTGGAAAGCCAAGCATCATTTACTAAAACATGGCTACTGGTTTCTTTTGTGTTATTTCTTTAAATTCTTGTGGGGTCGCTGAAATAGTATATTGTATATTCTAGTTCTGGCATCAAATTTTAATTTTGATTGAGTGTGTTCACTGACATGGCATGGGCTCAGAAAGCTGAAAGTGCTGATGTTCTTTCTTGTTCTCTGATTTTGACTGTGGCTCAAGATTTGGTTTAGGGTGACAAACAGGAAGGTCAAGTACTATATTTGCCTAATCATTATTTGGGGGAATTGAATAATGACTTATGTTTTGGATCCTTTGCAACATCTTTCACCGTATCTACATTACATTCTATAAACAACTCTGCTACCATCAATGACCAAAGGTAGAGAACAATAAAGTTACCCTGATTAAACTAAGGTCACTCAGGGTTTGTGGCTAAAACTCTAAATGAACGTTGTTCGTATTGATTTCTATGTCCACACACATCATAACATTCTTGTTTCATACAAGTCTCCAAACAAAACTGCTGCAGGACTTAACGATAGACCTTGCTGAAAGAGGAGCTGGTAGTCTGTGCTGTGCATCTGAGAGCCTGAAGCTCAAAAGAAAGTAGCATAAAGTGATGCTGAACTGCTTTGTGCCCTTCCAGTGGTGGTGCGTCTCGTGGCTGCCCTGTTTCTGTTAGAAACGTTTAATTACAACACCTACATCAACATCTGGAATATCCGAAACAGCGCCTGTTGCAGCCTAACCTTGACATAGCCCTCTTTTAAAACTCTTTAATGCTTTTTCAACATTATTTCCTTGGTAGTAAGAGGCCTGTCCCGAGAAAGGGTGTAGGAATTTGAACAGAGATACTGTTGCGATAGAGTTCTCAAAGATGCATACTCAACACTTCATAGTTGCTTTGTGCTGTTTACACAGTTTGAATGCAGCCTGTTTGTGGTCTAGTGCCCCTCACAGTATATGTGCAGTGTATAGCATACTTATATTATATATTCTGCATTCTTTCCATGTTCAGTCATTAGAAAAAAATATTTTTGTTGTTACTTTTCATTTTTAGTTCAGCTTAAGGAAGACCAGTCATTAAATGGATTTCACTTGAAGCCTCTATCAATGGAAAATGAAGAAATCAAGAGTTTTGTTTGCGGAGATGGTTAACACACCTAAGGGGAAACTACAATTACATTTAATTTTTTGCCCAGGTTTTTGCTTCTCTACCTTTTTCTGTCTGCTCATATGAAATCCACCAACACATTTTTGTTTATTTGAGTACTATGAACATTTTTCTGCTTGTCTTTAGTCTGTTATGAAAACAAAAGAACCTATTTTCAGCATGTTATGATTACATCAAAATCAGTGACTACTGCAGCTAGTTTTAGGGTATTGCGTATGCACATTCATGATGTGCGTATCAATAGTTACCCAAACCTCCCATTTTAGTAATCTCTCAGAAAGCATCTTTTGTGGTTTCTTCCTCAGTATCTGTTTTGCAGTAAATCCAGGTGAGAGTGGACAGGCTTGCTTTTGATAGAAATTTCCTGTGGGGTGGTGTTTTCTACTGCTCGTCTCTTGCTGTGAGGGGAGTTGTAGGGAAAAAAAAAGCAGATAACCTGTTCAGGCAGGCAAACCACTGAGACCTGTCCCAAAATCTTCTTTAGCAAAGCATAATATGCTGGAAAGTGTGACTAGAAGTAATTTAAAAGTGTTAGTTTACAGAAAGCTGCTGTTTAATTTGTGGAGGCTTTGAAGGGGGTAAGAATGAATGGCCTCATGAGACCTGATATGATAAGGCTGGCTGACTCCAAGGAGTACAAAAAATACCCACAAAGATACAGGAAATGAGAAGCATCCACTAGAGCCCCCTGCCAAAGAACCCGGGAGACGAGAGAGATGAAAAAGGAGAAAGAAAGAACAATGTTTAGGGAGCATAGGAAGTATGTGTTATGTGAAATCTGAAGTAATGGGGCAGCAATGGGGCAGCAATGGGCAGCAATGAAGTCAAAAGACAAGGAAAAACTGACACTGTGTGTAATATTTCAAAAAGAGATGTATCTGCAACACCAGAATCATTCAAAATACCCACAAGTGATTGTGGATGATACCTGATACCTAACTTTCTGTTTTTCACTGTGTTTGATAATTGCCTTTTTGGAAGCAAATTGCAAATATGGCTATTTTCTCAGGTACAGGCTTTGCTGTACTATATTTTTGAAGAAAAGTAGCTTTCTGGCTGCTGCTAGAAAGCAGATAAGGACTTATCTGGAGTTCTTAATCTGGAGAGCCAAGCAGCGAAAGGTGCTGTGCACTGGAGTGATGTTCTCTCATTTTCTTACAATACCTTGGAGATAGGCTGATCCATCTGAGGAATGGAAGACTGGCTTTTCAAAGGACACAGGGAAATTAGTTGAATGCAAAGATGTGTGAAGAGAACGGGAGCCCCATATTTAACATACTTTTTCCAGATTCCGTATAAAGAGATGTTTTACTTGTTTCTAAATTTGACTTTCTAACTCTTCCTCAGAAGTCTCACTGTGTTCTGATGCTCCTGCACAAACTCAAATGGATAATTAATACCAAAATATTATGTTTAATGCTGAAATATCTAGGAATGCAGTAATGTCTTTCTCTTCTGGGGTGTAGGATGACTTACATCAGGACACTACTGTGCACGTGGAAATGGAGTGAGTAATTAGAAAAGAGTGATGAGACCCTGTGGGCAAGCTACAGCTGTGCTAGAAGCCAGTCTATCCCATTTAGTGCAATTGGCTCTGCTCCCTGCTTCCACAAACTGTACCTCCTGTGCCTGGCTGAGCAGAGAGCTGCCTTGCCTTGCCTTGCCTTGCCTTGCCTTGCCTTGCCTTGCCTGCCTGCCTTCCTTCCTTCCTTCCTTCCTTCCTTCCTTCCTTCCTTCCTTCCTTCCCTCCTTCTTCTGTACAGTCATGGCCCTGAAAGTCCCATGCACACCCCATCCCTGCATTGCCCGTGGTCTGCCAGCAGCTCCACCTCACACCCCTTGCCTCTGCCTCCCCAAATGGGTGGTGCTCCCTGGCAAACCCTCTTGGGGAGAGCAGCTGGTTACAGACACCTGCTTGTGCTGCCAAGCCATGGGTCAGGTCTGGGCTGAACACATTCACAGAAATCAAGCGCGCCCCTGGAAACATTGCTGGATTTTCTGATGTGCCACTTGCTGCCGCCAGGACTAAACTTCTCTCGTCATGTAGTGTCAGGGGATTTGCTGCTCTTGTGAGTGACAGATGTCAGTTAGGCAGTCAAGGGCAGCCAGCGGGACCACTGAATTGCATGGCGCTCTGTGCTCTGCAGTGCACGGTGCCGTTCTTACAAGTATGGCAAGATAACCAATGTCCCCTACTCCTGATTTCAGCGTGCTTTGCTGTTGCTAGTCCCAGATTAAATTCAGTTCCCTGATTCTGATGTTGAACTGCAGGGATGGAAGAACAAGACCTCTCCAAAGCTGCAAAGCATCATCAGTGACATTCACCTGGGGGACCAGACCCAAGGGGGAAATGAACAACTGTTTGCCAGCTATCACTATGACTCCACTTTTCCCAACAGTGAATAAAACGCAAGCCCGACTTCTTAGCAGATGTCCTCCCATAACAACAAGCAGCATTTCAATCACTTCAAAAATATATTTAAAAAACATTTTTATCTGTGTTATAAAGTTATTATTTCTGAGACAGTCACAACAGGCAGATCTCTTAAAACAATCTCCTGGTTCCACCTCATGCTGACAGTAAACTCTGAAATAAACAAAAGCAGAATTAAATCAATGCCCTATTTTTCCTTGCTGTTTCTGTAGCATTTTTGTTTCTCAATGCTCTTCATTCTTTGGAGTTGGAGTACCCAGGCAGTCACAGTCAGAGTGGCTGGGGGCAAGAGGGCTTTCTTTTCTCTGTCATCTCTACAGAGATGAGTTTTTGGATTTGTGAGCATAAGGGAACATGAGCTACATCATTTTCTCTGAGCTTTCATCCTCTTGTAAGATATTATGAGCATGTATGGGTGCTTACAAAACTGTTGCTTCCTGAAAATTTTCTAAAGCAATAGAATATAATGAAGTAATTTACATATACTGAGCCACTCATCAACAAGGTGAAAGAAAAGCCCATGATATTCATGAATATTTTGGCAAGCTGGATTTTTTCAACAAGCATTCACTAAATTAGAGTGGTTCCATTTGACACTTGAATACCAAATTTAATTTTGCTTTTGGATTAGGGTTGTTCATCTCACTCAAATCTCCTTAATAATTAAGTACTTTTTTAAAAAAAAAAAAAAAATCAGAGAGTGTCCAAAGTTGAGAACTCAGGTCATTGAAGTTCTCTGACACACTATCTGGATTTTTGGGTCAATTAAGGATTTGCACTATCTCTGTGTAACATCGAAGTCACTATCGATGTTCAGCTCATTGATAGGTAGGGATTTCACCTTTTCTTCTGCTGCTATGATCAAACAGTATATGAAAATTAATTTATTACTCTTTGGGGCTCAATGAGGAATGCCTCCACTGTACTGAGGCTTGTAATAGTGGCTTTATGTTTCTTGGAAGGACATGCAGTAATGCTCTGAGAACATAAAGAAAGGAAAAAGCCAAGAAAATGAAAAAAATAAAATTGTATTAAAACCTAAGGTATTGATAAATGCATAGATTTAGTTCTATTTTTAAACCTGTTGAATGTCAGCTCCATTTAACTGGAAAGCGCATTTCAAAAGCAAAATTTTGCTAAGAAAAGGGAACCGGTCCATCCAAACTATGCACATTTCTCATGCATGAAAACCTGCTGCAGGTAAGAAGACAAATAATTGGATGCTTTTCATTCACTGCTTCATTTAGTCTTATTTAAAAAAACTTATCAATGTTAGTTTGTTCTTTATCTAGTACCTCTCATAAATTGCTACTAGTATGTATAAGTGATGGAATATCTTATTCAGAACAATGGGAGAACTCTACATATCAAATCAACAGAGACTTTAAAATATGCTGTTATGGGGGGGAAACAACTTTGTCTTACACTTTACTCAAAGTTTGATGCCTGAATTTGTTTATCCTAGACTTCATTTTTTTGCTGTTTGTGGTGACAATACTTAACCCAGAAAGTGTCAGTTGTTTGTGATCACAGCACATTTTTATTTGCACGTATATCTTTGAAGAAGTGTGTGAACAGAATAAAGTGTTAATAACAAGATATTAGCCACAACACCAAGTGATTAAGCAATTTTAATTGGTTTAAATAAATGCAGAGAATAAAAAGCTTTTTTAAGATGTATTGTCTAAGCTGTCTGCTTTTAACCAAGGGGAAAAAAAAAAAAAAAAAGGAGACAAGTGAAAATGAAGAATTTACTAGGTGAAACAATACTTCAAAATTTTATTTAGGTGGTGGGTTTTTTTTTTTGGGGGGGGGTTGATTTGTTTGGTTTTTTACTGCAGGAAAAAAGGGTCTTAGGGTCTTACCAATTAAGATTTGGTGCATTTTTGCAATTTATCTAAGTACTTTTTATGTCATTAATGGAGATTTGTTAATCTTGTAAAATTGGTTTGATTTGCTTTGCTTTTCTATGTATTTCTGACCTACCCCTGGGCACAGAAGATATTTATGAGAGATTTGTTTAACATTTTGATCTGTTAAAATTGTAATGCTCCTGGAGTTTGTAAACAAAGCAATAACAGCTAATATCATCAAGAAAGTACCACATCTATTGTAGTTTCTTTCAAGGGTAATGACACTTTCTATTATCTCTGTCAAAGTACTACTGTGAATTATCTGACTGAATTAGCCCCCCTTTTTTTTTTCCTGTTCATAAGCAGATCCAGAATTTTATGGAAACAATCATTATTTGGAAGCATTTGCCAAACATCAAACCCATTTTATGTTATGGATTATTTACAAATTGTTTGACTGAATTCTCTGTGATGTGACCGGTCACCTCGCTGGCACTACTTTTTCTTTCCTGCATGGAAGTATCTTTTAAAACCTGTGGCTTATCAATAATGGGGGGATGGGGGGGGGGAAGTACATGCAGAATCCTCTGTTGCATATGCAAATATACTTGTTTCTGCATATGAAAAGGGACTCAGGGAACAGTAATAGAAACAAAACCCCCTTAGTACAAATAAAAAAATATTGCTGAACCAAACAGCTTTTCACATTCAAATAGATGTTTGCAAGAACATGATCTTGAATGTTTACAAGAACATCATCTTCTTGGAATATCGATGGCTGGATGGATTATGGGTTCAAAGTATACCTCATGCTTACATTCCCCCTTTGGTATAAGGTAACTTGTTGAATTGCCTTAAGCTGGTCTTGCAAGCCTTTCTATTGAGCTTGTCAAATGAACCAGCTTAACCTCCTTATTCTCCCTCACACTGCTCCAGCTATATGTTAGAGTTATCAGAAAGTTTGTGACTTAGCAGCTTTTGGAAACCCGCAGATGTTTTGGATCTAAGTGTTTTCTTTCACACAGAATTAAACAGCTGTGCAGGCAGGGATGGAGTGCTGAGTGTGGGAAGAAGGCTGACATGGGAAGATGCCTGTCAGCTGTAATGGTTGTGTTCATGCTGTGCAAGTTGAAGCTTCAGTGGTATGAACAATATCTTGCCCTGCTAAAATAACAGCAAAATCTGAAATGAAATATGCATTCATTACTGTCTTATACAACCTCTCTTGGAACACTAGATGACAATGGCATGTGTCCAATTCGGATAACACCCCCTACACACACATTTTCAGCTGCACTAAAAAACAAGTAGAAAATCATGTTTAAAGTGATTTAAACCTAATTTTTAATGTCCAAAATGAATATTCTAGTAGATTCTTTACATGTAAAATTATTTCTTCCTTTTTTGGAATAGTTATGTGTAAAGGTTCTTGGGACTGAAAGAACCAACAAAGCTGCTTAGAAAAACTGTTGGCTTTTGAAATCTGTATTGAAGCTCCACAGTCTCTCACAGTCCTCCTAATTCTTTGTCTCCTATACATCTATCAGTTTAACTGGAATCCACATCAGCGTGACTCAAGGGGATAAATGAGGGAGCATTCTGACAAGAGCATGTTTATGACGAAGTCTTGCAGAGCATAACTGAGATTGAACCAATGTGGTTCTAAGGAAATTAGGAAAATAAACCGTTTGTCAAAAAATAAAAGGCATTCCTATAACCTTTTTGAAATATTTTATAGGAGACTCTGTCAGGTGTCTAACTCTTTATTAAGTCCACAAGATCTTCAAATAACAGAGAAAAGCCAAAAGGCAGCTGAATATATAATGGGTACAGTAAAGGGAGGAAGGTAAAGCTGATTGAAGGTTTAGCTGCCTGCATTAGCTATACTGCAAACTCACCAACTAAGCTTGCAATGCCACTTGATGAAAACCTTTTTATTAATTTTTAATCACTTGAAATAATTCTTAAAGTAGTGCTTATTACCTAAAAAGTTTGGATTTGATGAAACCTGAGGTTTTTTAAATGAACAATTTGATGGACAATTTAGGAATACAACGGATGTTTGGACTACCAGATTTATGTCAGAATGAGTCTGTTCTAGCATTTTTCCTTACGGAGATCTACAACCAAATTCTAAAGTAATTTCAGAGTATACAAATTTAATCTTGTGTTTATCTCCTTAAAAAAAAAATGTTTCTTCTAAAATTCAATTCTTCTTTTATTCATATTCCTTCTGGGCTACTGATATCTGTGTGAATATTTAATCTCCTATAGTATTTGATCCCTAGGGGGATTATTTTCCTCAAACAAGAAAGGATTGGGATGTTTATGATTATCAGCACTGTTCTTTACCCAGGCAGGTGTGAATACATGTAGAACAGGGAAGAAACCATGATCTGCTATGAATATTTTGTCAACACGTTACTTGCGGTTGGAACAACCATGAATGAAGTCAGACCAAAGAAAAGAGGGTGCTAGACCATTACCCTGTCATATACGCTGCTCATGGATTTGCCCCATGTTGAAAAAGCCACTTCAGAGATATTTAGAAAGTTTATAAAGAAACAGCTTGGACAATTTATTCTCTCCTCTACAATCTGTCACCTACTTAATCTTATCTATTACGGGCCAGGATTTCCTTTGAAACAATCCGATTGCTTCAAAATCCCTTTGGAGCAAGGCACTTACATATATTGAGTAGATAAAGACTCACCTCTAGTGAAAGCTTGGAGACATCTTGCCCACATACAAAAGTCCTGCTTCAGCCTCCTTGTGACAACCACTGAGGCCAGAATGACACCTGAAAGCTGAACAAATCTTGAACACTGCAGCTGAGGTCTGTGTTGATGAAGAAGCTCGAACATATTAGGAGCTATCATGTGGTACGTATTATTGTGAGGGAACTTTGTAACTCTAAAGCCAGAGGCTGGCTGTTGCAATTTATAGAGGGTTTTCTAAACATCACGAGGGGGCTCTTACCCTCTGGACCAGCCTGGGACTGAAAAGGCATAGAGGTGAAGGTGACCGACAGCTACTTTAGCACCCCTTCCTATGTTTGTATGCTGTTCTCTGGCCACGGGTCTTACCTCTGCCATGAGGCCATGTGAAAGAGATTCAGTAGTAGAGAAAAAGTAAATGGAAGAAAAAAAACCAAACCCTTCTTTGAAAAGTATAACACACATTCTTCTTGTATATAGTTAATCCCTTTAAGTGTCTCAGCACTCACTCCAGAGATAGATGTGTGGAATCCCTGACAGCAGTAGATTTTGAAACGTGATGTGTGGCAAGACTATTGGTGTCTACTCCAGAACAGAATTTCTCTGTCCTGGTCCTCTGGCTGACGTAATTCCATGTAATACATGGCAAGCACTCAACGTAGAGGGGAATCAATAGGGTTAAATTTGCATTTCAAATTCAGAAATTTAAACTTTTTTTTTGCAGGTCAGTCTTTTTAAGGCTCCTCAGATGAAGTTGCTCAGACCTGGAATATTAAAGTGAATTCCATGGAGTTGAATCTTGTGGTAAGAAAGCAGATGACATGATCAGTAAAGCAATAAATAACAAATTGGCTATTTATCTGTGGTTACAACACATACAGGACCAACGAAAATTGTTCCTGTTGTAGACTACCAGTATCATGATCTGTATTGATTGATCATAGAAAACAGAACATCACCAAGTACTTCCTTGAGTAAAGGGTGTTCTTCATATTGCATGAGTTAATACTGTCAAGACACATAAATAGGTACATACACACAGTTTTATGCTCTTTTTTTTTTTTTCTGCTGAGAACAGAAGAGAAGCCATTACATGTACCCAGAGGCTACCAAAGGCACATATTTTGTAAACGGGAAAAGCAGAATGACAGCTCAAACTACCCTACTATATTTGTGTGTGGGTCACCCAAACAGAGGCTACTACTAATTTGAGGGACAGTGTGAGGACCCCAGGCAGGGTCAGTCTAATTAAGTCAGTCTGAAAAAACATTTAAGGTAGTTTTAGCAGGGTCAGATTTATTCTACTTACATCTCACACTGGGGAAATTTCATCACTGAGCGTTATGAGGCAAGAAACCTTATACTCTCTCGCTCTGTGCTCAGTATCCACGCTTCTTAGCTTCTAAGCTTATGTTAATGCTGTATGGTGAAATCCTTACCACAACCTGCCGGACAACAATTTATCCTCTGCCTCCCCACAAAGAGATTGCTAAAAATGTTCAAAATCACACAGCAGATAACAGATCAAGGGTGCCAGGATATTCTCAGTCCTTACTAATTCTCCATGGAGAGTCCAGCAGTACGCTGCTCATACCACTTCATGTGCAAATTCTCTGCTTTTCATTTGCATTGCTGAGATGGCAAGGTCGGTTGTTCCAAGAATTTGGTGTCATTCTGCAAAATCTGCCCTTAGAAGAAAAGCTCCTACACTCGTTCCAGCAAGAGACTTGAATAATAACGAGAAGCAATAAATTCCTTCCCCACCTTGTTTTTTACTTGTACAACTTAAAGCCTTTACTCCAACTGTGCTAAGTGCCCTGTACAAAAGCATAAAAAGGGAACAACTTGTACCTTATAAGAAACAATTCATTTTAACAGTCTAACTAGACATGACTAGGCAGTGGGGAGAGCTACTATTATGCCTGCCTATTCTGCGGTACAAAGGGATTTGGTTAATTAGCCAAGGCTGTGCCAGAAGTCTGTGGAAGAGGTGGGAACTGAACTTGGTTCATTTGAGACCTTCTCAGAGTACTGTAACTATAAGGTCATGCCTCCATGAGGGTGAACACTAAATATTTTATTAGGCATTTCTTTCTCTCCAGTTCTTTCTGCAGGCAATTTCCCCCTCTCTTCCCACCCAACTCTCTCTTATTACAAAGTTTATTGGTCTTTTATTGGTCCTGAGTCCATTCTTCAGGTTTGGAAAGTTTTATTTTGATACACAAGAATTGCTTATTTATAGATTTTAGGACTATTTTAAAGTTCATTGCCATTTTGGGTCACTCTGAAGAAATCCCTAGCATTTAGACTAAGGAATATATCCAGATAAATAGAATAGACTAGTAGAATTTATTCTAGAAAATATAGAAACTATTCTTCCTATTTGCTCCAACAGAAGGATGAAAGCTAAAAAACTTACCCAAATTCATACATCATTTACAGCACAGGTAACAACTAATATACAGTTTCTACGTTTCTAATCATCAGTAATGTTATTTAATTTATCCTCTTTGGAGGCCTGACTGGTCTGTTGAAGGATTCTCACACATGTGAGTACGTTTGGATCTTTCCAGTAATAGATCCCTTGTCTTTATATATAGAAACACTCTCTCCATCAGTTATGATGGCCACAGTGATGTTCAGATGCTTCTAATCTGGCAGCTTCTTTGCTTTCCAGAATCACTCATCCCTTAGTGGGACAGGCCTGAGAAGCTTCTAGTAGCTCCAGTTAGGCTGTTCTTGCTTAAGAAACAACATCTGTCTGCTCTGAAAGGAGAACAGTGACAATCAGAAAGACAACACTGAAAGGAAAAGGCTGACTGTGAAACACCTTAGATATTTTCCTCCTCCAGCTCTGAACAAATCCATCAAAAGCCCTCTTGGGGTTCCTCACAAAGGACAACTGACAGAGTGGATTGTGAGAGAATCAACCTAACTTACCGTGCTTCTGCTGAAATCCTGTCCAAGGCTCTTAATTTATTCAGAGATAAACAAAACGCTCTTTGTTGCCTCACATGCAGTTTTGACAGATGGTTCTTAGCATTCAGCCCAGGTGTAAAGAGACAGAGATAAATGGATCTGTTCTTTTTAATTCACATACACACATTCGTGACTTTCATCTCTACCTGAAAAGCTCCTCAGGCTGTCTATCTGTTTCTTGTTCCACCTAATAGACAGATATTCTTCTGTCCGGATATTCACTTTATTGTACCTTTTAACAGAAGTCCCTCCCCCTGGAATATTCAATTTGCAGAGCATGAATTATATATGTCATTAATATCCGATTTAAAAGTAAAATAACATTTAATTATGAATGTTCAGGAGTTCTTGGCTCAGTGGAAAGTCTTGAAAAGGGAAAAAAATACCTATCCCCCCATGTATGTGAAAAGAGGTTGTTTCATTTCCCATTCCAAGAAGTAATTATTAGATAAGTTATGTGAAGTTAAACAGTGAAAGTAGAGAGCAGGATGGAAATGAAAGGGCGCTCTTTCAATACAGAACTTTTCCTATCCTAATAAGCATCTTGATGGACTTCCTTGTTCAAGTGTGCAGATAATGTGAAGTACAGCACCTGGGAGAAGTTTCATGTCATACTCATAATTTGCAAAATTTCTTATGCCATAGGGAGCACTGTATTCCTCAGCACCTTAAGCCTTGTCACATTGTTGGAAACTACAGAGGATGAAGAGCAAAGAAAAAGGCAGAGTAGTAGAAGAGCTGCATAGTGCTTTGCCATTACCTTACATCTTAGGGTGCTCAGAATCTGGAAGGTCAAAGTACCTGTTGCCATTAAGGAGGACTGAGTAGAAGTCATGTTGCTCCCTGTCTTGTTTCAGCTTTTTTCTATTATGTTATGTTACTATCTTTGCCAAAGAGTTGAAAGTATCTCTTTGTCTTCCTCAACTTCTACACGCATGGTTTGCCCCGTGGAGTATGGAAACCTGGCTGTGTTTCAGACCTGGAGATGGTAGTGTATCCGAGTCCACTCGTCTCTCTTTATTAATTTGGCTCAAATGTGTTACAGAACTGTTTTCGGTCAATCACCATCACCAGAGTGATGTGCGATACGCTATAATTTCTCTCCTATGCTTTTAGGAAGCTTGGTAATTCAACGCAAATTGGAGGGTTTGTCTTGTTCAGGATTTTGTAACACTGCCGAATCCACTGGCATGGGATTTGCTGGCATTCTTGCCTCCGCAAGCTGTTACCACCGTAACAAACCATAGGACAACACAGTCCTTGTCTCAATAAATGGGGTAAATTTGCTGAGATTATTTGAGGTTGGTGGACTCACAGGATCCTGAGTGGAGAGGCAGGCTGTGCTGCTTGGAGTATATCCTCCTCTCAGAATATCTGATAGTGACCAATATCGATCCTGCCTCTGGTGATAAACAAGAGATTTCACCAGCTCTATCTGCTGCAGGTATAAGGCAGGAAAGAGGGAGAATATATTGTGTGTGAACAAAATCAGTCTCTGCAGTAAGAAATCTTCTCTGCATGCCTTTTACCCTTCCTGCCCCCAAATGGTGTTTGAATTGCATTTCCAAGAATTTCTGATGACACTGTTTCATCATACATTATCACTAGAATTTGGAATTCAGAAGGACTTTTTATTTCCCTTTCAGAATAAGGTGTTTAGTGGATTTTTCTACTTGCTCTACCAGAATGTCAGTGTTAGTTAATAAAAAGCACAAATACAAATTTTAACTCTTCACACTTAAAGTGGAGTTTGCTTTTTTGTTTAAACTTTTCCAGAGCAAGTGAGAAGTTCAAAGGAAACAGCTCCACAGGTGAAAATGAAACCTTTGAAATAACCACTGATTCTGTTAGCTTGGATGGAGCAGAGATCTTACAGCCTCTGTTCCAGCTACCTTCATCTGCACCACATTTCTCCCTGCAGGATGAAGATGAGAAGAGTCAGAGGCAAGCAGAATCTGAAAGAGGAGGATGAAAAGGCCAATCTCAAAAGTTGCTGCTTGGCGTGAGGCTGCTTTAATGCTGCAGTTGGCTCAAGGAATGCCAGGTTCTTTGAGGCGGAGAAGGCTTGATAATAAAGTGAAAAGATAATAAGATGCAACCTTCTGTTTAAAATTCCATCTATGGGTTTGTGACTCCCCGTCCCATGTATCCTGTCTTCTAACCAGCCTGTGTACAAGACCAGAGTGTTCATCTCTGCTCTGATGTAAACATAAAGCGAGGAAGTAAGTGATCATTCTTTACTTTGGTGAAATCTGTGAAAAAGCACTGAAATCTGACATACTGTAAACAGAGAGCACTTGAATGTGCTTTCTGATGTTAATGTTCAGAAAATGGCAGCATTATCCTTGCAAATATCTTAACTGGGATCGTTATTTTCTGGAAATGTTGCAAAGCTTTTCGTCCCAGGATCTCTTTCTCTCTGCTCCCCGTACTTGCCTATTACGTGAAGTCAGAGTTCAAATGTGTATTCCCTGCCTTTAAATACTCTCCTGTGCCGAGATGCAAAATCAAACAGAAGATGTTTTGCTATTCTATGAAGTGGTCCAGTGCTGGCTGGAATTATCTGGTACCTTGCAGAAGAGTCTGTATTATTAATGAAGAATCTGAAAACCTTTCTGTGAAGGAGAGGAGGGTGACAGAAAAGACTCTGATTATAGTTCCACCCTCTCTTTCTCAAGGCATTTTGTGAGGATGACATTTCCTAAGGTTGCACTGTCTGGGACTTATATTTCAGCTAGATGGAGAATGCAGTGAAATGGTTCGCTTGTGTGTGTTGCGTATGTGCCTCAGAGGAACATGTTAGTTCAAACGCAGGGCCATAATGCTATGCAAATATATCTATACAACTTCCAGATCATAGCTGGCTCCTATACAAGCACCTTGGAGCGTGGGCAGAATAAGTTTTTGTCTGCCTCCAAACCACTGTGTAGGCATACCCATTCTTCTGGATTTGTGCTTGCTGTCTTTGGCACAGGAAGGTGGTTTTGAGCCCCCATGCAAGCTGTGAAAGGCAGTAGCTGAATGTACTGTAGTGACCTTTTCAAAGCTCTTCCACAGCTCAATTGATTTCCTAACACTTGTGGCTTCAGCTTCTGGGCTGCGAGGTAGGGGCAGGATGCCAGCTAGTCAAAATTATAGGATATTGAAAAGGTTAAATCAGTCCAGCATCTCCATAACTATCTTTAACAAATGTTGTTAGGCAAAATAGTTCTGATTTCTTGTACTGCTGCTGTAGACAGCTGAAAAAAAGAAGAATCTTTTAATGAATATGCATGATTGTAATAAGAACAGAAAATGGTACATACACTTAACCTTTTTTCATTATAATTTGAAGACTGTACTCTTGTGGTCCTCCTGATGTGATGTACCTGAGCTGCAAAGCAGCATTTGCATAGCTTTTGATCTTACAAAAGTCTTCTACTTCTATAAGTCTGATATGATTTGATGCTTCAGTGGTTTTGACTTATAAATGGTAGTTGCAAATACTTTTCATTCTTCTGGAGCTGAAGTCAAAACATAATTTTATGGAGAAATAATAAGTAGATGACATCTTTGTAAGTGGAAAGAATTGGCCTATCTCTGCTCCGCAGAGAGCATTTTCCTACAGAGTAGAGGACAGTCTTTGTTGAGGTAGTCCCTGGTATGTTCTTCCTCTGAACTAAGCTGTTTGCTGCCTTAGTGAGTCATCAGAGATCTAACTGCTCTTGGCAAATATTTGAGGTGACTTAGTTGTCTTCAAAGTTTTGATCATCTATAGGGAGTATGCTTTGATGCAAGCTAGACTAAATACATAATGCTGGAGTCTTTTCTAAGAAAACAACTTTTGGCATCGAAACTATTCATAGAGTCATAGAGCACTGTTAGAGATGACAAACTCCTTTCAACATGCTGCAATTTAAAAAGCAGACATAATATTCAGTATGATTTTCAATTTCCGGGCTGCAACAAACACTGTGTCACACTGTCCTGTGAGGGTTTTGTTACAAAATGCTCTTAAGAAGCAATTTGTACAAAGATCTTCACAGGATTTAGTGAACATCTGTAGCAGAGCAAGGTACTCTTGCACTGGTTACTTATGACAAGAAAGGGACTGCAGCTATCATAACATATACAGGTAGGCAAGGAGCAAGCAGATAAGGTTCAAGGCTCACAGTGTGCAAACCAAGCCAGCTGAACCAGGAGGGAGATTGAATCAAGCACAGTAAATTACTTTTTTACTTTTACTGTGAATTAGTTTTGATAGTTTTGATGAATTTCATGCTTTTGATACAAGAAAAAAAATAGGAACTAAAAGGTGGCTTCAGCTAATTTTGCTGTTTAGGAGTGAATCTATTTCATCTGAAGCTAGTAGGAGCTTTATGAGACCCTAAATACAGATCTGGGACAAACTTCAAACATCTAAGCTTAAAAAGCTGGCCTATGTGTTACAGAAAGGCTAGTCCTGAGTATAATAGAGCGTATGTTTGGATCCAGATGGAGGCACTGATGAAATTGGCAGGTGAAATTATACATGCAACCAAGGAATGAAATACAAACCTGCATAACCGACATCTGCCAAAAATGGGGATTTCTGTGTTGCAGCTTAATTCTATCTTGGGAGTGGCTTCGGCAACAGAATGACATTGACAGTACGGTGCTCGAGAGTGGTGAGGCCACTCTGACTATTTTTGTAATTGCAGCATCACTGCTAACTGGAAGATGGATTTCAAAATATATCTATCCCGTGTACAAGCCAGTGACTGGGAAGTTGTAATTCAGCTTCAATTCGCTGAAGATTTTCTGTTGCAATCCTATGTTAATGAAAAAGAAATAATTCATGCCAGACTTTTGTAAGAATGTTAGAAAAGGCGTCATCAGAGGAGAGGTGCAGAAATCAGGCAAGGGTGAGGATTCTGCGTAAAGAAAAATGCATCATGTTATACTTTATTATTCTGAATGTAAAGATACTTGGTACATAGTGCCTGCTAGCAATGACCCATACTGGCTGAAAAGCCTGTGCTAGTGCAGCCTGGCCTCTGATGTATGGACCCAGGCATTGTGATTTGCTCATCCAAGAAATTCAGCACCTTGTAAGTTCAAACTTTAAATGAAAAATAAATGGTATGTTTAAGACAAAGAAATCAGGAAAATCCTTTATTCACCCTCTAAAAAGGCTGCAGCTGGGCTGGCGGTGCTGAGTCCCTGAGGCTGGCTGGAGCTGTGTTTGACCAGCTGCTCACGACAGAGGACCTGCAGCTGAGGGGAATCTACTGCAGAGATGAGTTGTGAGAAGCCGGGCTGGAAAAGCAGAAAATCCTCCTTTCCCCTCTGTCCCAGTGCCCAGCTAACAAAGAGCACTAGGAGTGTCTGACAGCCTCTGAAGTGTGACTCAGGCACCCTGGGTAAGTTGCTGCTTACAGCAGAAAGCCACGTAGAGCCAGCTAGCTGGAAATGCTGGATACAGAGACTTTGGTGGTTTTTAAACTGCTGTTATTGAACATGGCCTAATGGGGCAGCTTTCAAGTCACTCAGATATTTGTGTGGGAGGAGCAGTACGTTTAGTTGTGATAAGGGAGTCAGGGAAATGGGATGAAACCTAGTTTAGCTAAATGTGTTTAACTCTGCAGTTGTACTAGATATGAACAAGACTGAACTGATATTTCAAGAGCTTTTCTGTGTTGTTCATTGTGTCAGATTCTGGGACCAGTGATGAGTACTGTAACCGGGGCAACTTGAGTTGAGCATTGTTTGTTTCATTTACTAAAAATAGGAAAACAGCCCTGGCTCAGTAACACATCTCATTTTTCCCCTTTTGAAGCTATGTAACTGAACTGAGAGTCACATAATATAGACACTTACAGAAATGAGAAAGTGAGGAATAGCATATCCTCAGCCAATTTTTTTTTCTTTTTTTTTTTTCTGGTACCACATGTGTGTTTTTACTATGGATATTTAAATGGTTTATTGTCATTCAACAAGAATAAGTTGTAAATAACCATTACAGAAGCAATTTTTAAAAATAAATTAGCCAGCCCATATACTGTGCATTTTACTTGCTATTACAAAGAAGAGCCTTTTGTGATGACTGTGGCTAATACTTACAACATTTAAAAGCCTGTAAATTACTTTGACTCACCAAACTGGGGCACACGTGTATCTAGAAACAGCACTGTTCTGGCTTCTAATAATCTGGGAGCATAAAATGGGTGTCAAGGTGTCGCATACCTTCGCTTAGGGCAGCCTGTCAGTGCTGCTAGAGCTGCAGAATGGTTCATGTAAAGAGCAAATACATTAAATCACAAGCACTCCTTTCCCTAGGTGGAATGAAAGTATTTCACGTAATCCACAGCAGTGCTTACAATGAATAGGAAATGCATTTATGTGTAGTGTTGAAAGGATCTCTGAGGTTGATAGGGATTAGGGCAGGAATCTTAATCACCTGGTGACCCCCCTCTGTTGGTAGTGGTGATTGCCTCCTTTCTGTTAAAAAGAAATAATTTAAAATACGATAGTGTATGCTAAAGCAAGTACTCATTTTTAATTGCAACAATTCTTTTAACATAGAGATACAGAATATTCTGTGCCTAAAACCATAAAACAGTCTTTGTTCAAGAAACTCTTCACTAGTACCTGCAGCAGCTGCTTTCTGGTACACAGAAATTCCACCTCCAAATCTCTTTCTTGATATTAAAAGTTATGTATTTTCTTCTTTAATATTCTACTGGTATTCAAAAGCACTAAAATAATATGCAAATAAAAAAGACATTGTATCAAATCCCTAATGGATCCAAAAGATGTCATAATACATTGAAAAAAATACTTTGGAACAAATAAATAAACTATTGTATAAAAATTTCTTAGGTTTGGAAGAAACCTACTGCAGATCAGGAGAAACTGTTGAGATAGTCACAGAACCACAGATAGCAAAGACAATCAAAGATAAAGGAAGAAGTTAGGTAAAGAAATGAAGAATAAAGGAGAAATGAGCCTTATGTTCCTTTATTCTTCAGGTAGAAGAGTTGGTATCTGGGATATTACGTGCACATCCATGCAGCCAGCTCTAGAGGAAGAACAGTGGAGGACCATTGCCTTCCAGTCCTTCCTTGTAGAATATGCTTTCCCAATGTGTATTTCACCACACTGCATGCTATTGCATGTTAATTTTGCTGTCCCTTCAGCAGCTCAGTCTTTTTCCTAACATGAGAAGATAACTTTCTTCCTAAATTCCAATCAACTTCCAAGTTAAGAATACTTGTCTTGCTGTGCTTCTTTGGATAGGTGATAGGATCATAGAATCATTTAGGTTAGAAAAGATGTATAAGATCAAGTTCAACTGATAACCTAGCACTGCCAAGTCCACCATTAAACCATGTCCCTAAGTGCTACATCTACTGGCCACACTATTTGTCATACAAGCCAGGATGCTGCTGGTTTTCTTGGCCACCTGGGCACATTGCTGGCTTATATTCAGTCAGCTGTTGGCCAACACCCTCAGGTCCTTTTCTGGCATGGCAACTTTCCAGCCACCCTTCCCCAAGCCTGTAGCATTGTATGGGGTGGTTGTGACTCAAGAGTAGGACCTGACAGAGCCTTGTTGAATCTCATGCTGTTGGCCTCATCCCATGGATCCAGTCTGTCCGGATCCCTCTGTAGAGCCTTCCTACCCTCAAGCAGATCAACACTCCTGCATGATTTGGCGCCGTCTACAAACTTACTGGGGGGTGCACTCAATATCTGTGTCCAGATGATTGATAAAGATATTAAAGAGAACTGGCCCCAGTACTGAGCCCTGGGGAACACCACTTGTGACTGGCTGCCAACTGGATTTAACTCCACAACTCTTTTGGACCTGGCATTCAGCTGCTTTTTTACCCAGCAATGAGTATGCCCATCCAAGCCATGAGCAGCCATTTTCTACAGGAGAATGCTGTGTCAACTGGGGCCTCCCTACTTAGCTATGACTGCTGATAAATGATGGAAAGTGGCTTGGTGAGCACTTCCACCAGCTCCCTCAGTACCCCAGGATGGATCCCATCTGGCCCCATAGACCTGTGTGTGACTAAGCAGTGTAGCAGGTTGCTAACCATTTCCCCTTGGATTATGGGGGCTTCATTCTGCTCCCTGTCTTCCAACTCGGGGGGCTGGGTACCCTGAGCAAATCTGTACTGAGATGTACTAGTGTTCAAGGCTCTGCAGCATCCCCTCTTCCCACAGTTCTTTGTCTCTTGCACCATCTAGCCTCAGTGGACCTACGCCTCTTCATCCTGTATGACAGCAACAGTATCGTGGTAGTAGTGACCACCAACATTCATGCAAGTTCAGACATACCCACTTGTCCTGATCTAGTGATGACAGGATCTGTTCATTCATTTCTTGTGAATGGGATGCAGATGCCTTTTTTCCAAGTAAGTTGTCTGCTTGAAGGCATGGTTTATGAGTAAAATCTCTGTCCTCTCATAGCTCACTGGGGAGATGGGAAATGAAGCTGAAAGAAAACTTTTTTATTGTTCCCCTGTTGCCTTTCTGTTCACTACAAACACTGTGTCCTCTTAAGAGTTAAGACACAGCTCTTTAGCCTTGGGAAGAGCAATCACTAAAGGCCTTCTTTCCTTCTCCTTCCTCCTGAAGGAAGGGGTGGGGGTGACTACTGAAATACAGGGCAGATACAGGAGTGCACAGTGTGGTGGAAAGCACAGCAGCACTTCAAATAATCAATGTTGATGAATGCCATAACATCCCTGGGGTCTCAGCACTCCTTGTGCAGACAAGCCAGCTGTATTGAGACTCCAGGGTGGACTTTGGTCCACAGATAAAGACCACAAGCTCAGTTAGGGAGCAAAGACTGAGACTTGTTTGTTGTCAGCAAGGAGCTCATCCTGGCAAGGCATTAGCTAATGTTACCGTGACAGGGTATTAAAGCCAGACCACAGCCCATGATCCAATAAATAGCTGTGTGGTTTCCAAGTTTTCTTTCATATGTTGATCAAAACAAGCTACAGAGATCAAAACAGATCAGATATTGCCTTCCACTCTCACACTGATAGTTGTAACCAAGATCCATCCTGTTTGCATGCTCATGTTATATCCATACAGCATATGACCATCCTCTGCTTAATATGCTTACTCATTCTTGGACTGGGCTCTGCATATTCCACTATTCTCCTTTTACGTTTAAGCTCATTAAAGTTGATTGATAGATTTTGTGTGCTAGATAGCTCCTTTCAGGCCCACATTGCTCAGCACTTCAGCAAAGCCTTCATATGAGCTGAGCAATGCGTCAGCAAGACCGACAACAAATACCAAAGATGATTTTTTTTCATTCATGAGTATTGTTTCTACCGATAGCATAGTAAATTTTGCTTTGTCATATGTGCTTCAGCTACCATTTCCCCTAACTGAGATACTTGAGATGAAATAACTTCATTTACAACAGGAAACAAAAAGGTTATGTTTGCTCCTTTAGCTGGAATTGGCTGCTGTTGATTGAGTGATGTGCATGTAATGTTTAACTTATTATCTGCTGTGTCTGTTTCAGGTTCTGTTTGATGCCTGGGCAACTTTCAATTCTTCCTTCTCTTCTGACCTAGCCTAATCTCTGTGTGGATACACCACTAGAAATCCAGAATATGATTATAAAAGTTTTTTATAAATACTACGCTAATGGTGTACTTACAGCAAGAGATGTAGGTGTTTTCAGCATTTCAGCAAATGAAGTCTCTGCAACTATACAGAAAATTAAAGACCACTTTTGCAAGGTGTGTGCTTTTGAAAAACACTTTTAGCTTTCCTTTTTAACAAGGTGGCATTTACAATATGTACAAAAGACTTGCATGTTCCAGTCAGGAAAATCAAACCACTCTGTAGGACTGACTGTTTCTTGGCAACAGGTTCAAACGTCCTACATGCCTGGTGTATAGTTGTGTGCCTTTCCATCGTGTGCAGAGTGTCTTGTGCAATTGGTAATGGCTGTGTAAAGGCCTCTGTGGTCAGAAGGGTGATATCTTTCCTGCATGTAGTTTAGAGAATGGCCCCAAAGATAGGATCCACCTGGGCTGTGGGAAGCACAGCTTAAGCCTTTGCTTTTGATTCTGAGGGAGCAAAGCTTGAGCTCAGCTCATACATCCCCAAGAGTTTTACTATGTGGTTTTTGTGTTTTCTATATTTTTGACCTGAAGGCATCAGGGCTATTATGACATCTCATTTTTTTAAATCATGGTATGTAACTGTTTGCCAAACAGTCTTGCTGAAAGGGAAAAAAAAAAAAAAAGTAAGGTTATCTTCTGTTTCCTTTTCCCAGATGCCTTTAGTGTTGTACTTTTTTTGTACTGGACCTATATTTGCAGAGAACTGGGAGGTATCTCCACATCTTTTCTCTGTTTCCTGGCCAGAGGGAACATGCAGGGTGGATCCCACAAGGCAGTCCAGCTGAGGCAAAACAAAGTCTTTTGCCTTGTTTCTATAGTAGTTTGGTTTGTGTGCAGTTTTTGTTTTTTTCTTTCTCTTGCCTCTCTTCCCACACAGTCCTGAGACATCTATAAATTGGCCAAAACTTCAGCAGTGCTGTTTTCTGGCTGTGTGGGTTCCTGTTTCACACCAGTGATGCTTGGTGGAGTCTGGCTGCCAGGCCAGGTGGTTTGTACCTGCCCCACTGCCAGCACTGCCTGCGTTGCTGCCTGTAGTCACACGCTGCCCGCACAGCCTCTCCGTGCCCTGCTGTGCAGGCAAATGTGTAGCTCTGCCATTTGAGTTACACAATTAGAAACTGAGTGGACCGAAGTAGCAAAAGTTTACATACAGCTCTGGCAATCAATGATTTCTTTCAGTCAAGTTTGTTGCACTGACATCCTTATAAATCCGAGCAGAGTTTCCATTCTCTGCTTCCTGCTCTGTTAGCAAGCAACAGTTTGACAGGTTCAGAACTGTGCTTGTAACGTTAGGTCAGTAGTATGTTCTGGTATACGGGCAGAATTCACAAAAATTTGGGTTAATGTACTGAGTATACGGATAAACTGATTGCCCTGGGGGTCCTGGTAAGGCAATCTAAGGTTACCAGTGGCTGTGAAATGGAGACTTAGGACTGGCTGCTTCCATTGTCACTACTTGGAGCACAGTGCAAGGGGAGTATGAGGAACAAACTGATATAATGCAGTTGGTCTTGTGTCCAAAAAACCTTGCCTTGTTCCTCTCCCTGTGGGTGTATAGGGACAGTATTATTTTATAAATGTATTAATACAGCAAGTGTTGAATACAGGTCCCAGTGCTTGCTTTGGCAGCCCTCTCCATCTGCTTAACTAGTCCCTGAATGACAGCGTTGGGTGTTCAGGACACATAGGCACCTAAAGAGTGTATCAGTTTAGAAAAGCCAGAGTTCTGGACTCCAGGAGTCTGAAATAGGAAAGGATGTGGGATACTTGCTGTTTCTGCTCTACAGAGGTAATGAGGTAACTGGTTTTCTGTGCAGCTACATGCAAGATTTGTTTCTGTGCATTGCAGTCCTGTACCATGTTCTTGGTAATATTCTGACCCATGTACTTCCACACAGCTCACCTTTTTCAGCTTCTGTAAGAGCATTCATGTACTCAAGTACGTATCTAGCTTTGAATGAGGCAAAGATAGCAGCAGCAGGCACCACCCCTGGTCTCGACTTTTGACTTCCTTTCCCACCTTCTTACCTTTTTCTCTTTCAAATGCTTGTGGAACTGGCAGAGATGGCCAGCTCCTGCTCACAGCAGGTAACCTCTCAGACTTGGAACAGAAATCTTAATCCAGTTGTTGTTTTTCTAAATATGGCCTATTTCAAGGCTTCTTTCACAGCAAGGCTGCACTGAAATCAGAGCTCTTCCTTTTACTGCTCATTGGTAGCTGCACTTATTTTCATGTTTCTTCAGATCCTTTTGTGCCATCCTGTGTTCACTGTTTTGCTCTGAGGAATTCTCTTATTTTGACCCCTCTCCAGTCCTGGATATTTTGACAAGGTAGGATTAGATCTGCTCAGGTGAATCACAGGGTATTACTGCAAAAGGAGGTGCTGCCCAGCCTGGGATTTCACCCTGTGCCCTCTGGTTTGGCACAGGTTCCCTCACCCTGCCTGTACCATCCGTAGCCCAGTGAAACTGATCATTTGGATGTCACAATGAAGAAGTTCTGCTCTGGCTTCACCAAGCACTTCTGGGTGTTGTATGGTCCAGCAGTGCTAAAAAGTAGGTGCCAGTTCTGGGGGGAGAATTCATGAGGTTGACCTAGGAACAAAAAGATGGCACTACGTTATTATGGGAAGAGTAAAAACCCAATATTAGGCATCACAATGACATACTGAGTGCAGTGACACCTGCACTGAAACCATAAGGGGAGGAGTATATCTGCAACTTTTGCCTCCTGTCTAGCTTTGTGAGACTGGAAGAATAGGTGAGTTAAACAACTTCTTGCCCTTAGATTCTCCCTGACAGTGCAGAGTTTAATGCACTCACAGAAACACTAGGAAACTGGGATTTCTAGGCTTTCCATTGAAAAACTATGGTGAGAAAGAGCTGTTTTAAAATTAAGATTAGCTGTGGAGTCTAACGGGCTTGCCTAGCTTCAGGGAGGTTTCTAACCACGACGAGCAGCAGGTGCCTGGGCCAGACTGCAGGCACAGAGCAAGGGTTCTCTGATTCTGCCTTCTCACACGCTGCAGCTCCTGGTGTGGGGACTTCCTGAACTGAGGGTAGTATTTTCCATTTAATAACCCTTAACTTTTCTTCCCTAGATCTAATTATTGTTTGATCCCATTTAGAGTTTTGGCCTCCACAGCCTCCTGCGGTAGATGGTTTTGTAGTTTAAGTGTGCTCTGCTTTAAGCCTGCATTTTGATAATTTAATTTGATGTCCCTTTGTTCTGACATCATGATGATCTGAATAATATTTCTTTTCCATGCCACTCATTTTTATTTTATATACCTCTGCCGTATTTCCACCTGTGGTCTTTTCTTTTACCACCTTAATTCTAGCTAATTTAATCTCTCATCATGCAGACATAATGCCATACATTTGATCAACTTTTTCCACTTTTCTTTATAGCTGCATCACATTCCTTTTGAAACAAGTGCCAAGAACTCCATATAGGAATCAAGATACAGATGTGTACTGAATATATACAGTGGCACTTAATATTCTCACTGTCCTCTCTTTCTGTCATAGTAACTTCTATAGTTCCATTTATTCTTTGACACCACAGACACAAAAATGATATTTTCAGAGAACTATCTTCAGTGTCTCCAAAATCCTTGTAGAGCCTACTTGCCTTAGTGATAACAGATAATGTCAAACCTGCCTTTATGTTCCGATAGTTAGGTCTGTTTATTTCTCATTCAGGTTCCTTCGCGTTCATCAACACTGAATGTGATTTTATCTATGCTGATTTGAATGGAGTTTCGTTAGTGTTACTTAATACCATGAGATCCTCTGAAATCTGCCTTCTCAATAAGTGTCTGCTTTCCTCCCTTGAATTATATACATACCTTTTCTAGCTCACTGAATTGCCCAGACTCCAGATCCTTGTGGAGCTTACTTGCCTTTTAAGTTATTAACTTACAAGAGGCAACTAGATGTTGGTGCAAAACTGGTTTGGTAAAAAACGAGTTGTTACTCAGAAGCATGCAGAGTGTCACTATTCTTTCAAGCCCATTCTTTTCAAATTCTTTCTTTTAAAAAAAATTGGTGTTTTCTGAGCACACGTAAGGAGCAAGTTTATTTGCTACTGGATAAATTTAATTGTGATGCTGTTATCTTCATTCTGAATACCATGGGGAAGGAAATTGGTGCCCAATTTGAGAAAGAGTATGTGTCTAATGGTGCAGCCTTGGGTATCCAACAAAGTTTTGTCCTGAAACCTGAGGCACTTGGTCTTCATCAGGATTGTAAGCAGCTTTGCCTGAACAGTCATTCTGACCATAAGTGGTTGTTGAATGCTTAATTTAATCTTTCTGTGCAACTGCCCTTCTTTTCCCTGCACCCTTTGGTCAGCCTATTTCACCTCTAATAACCCAATTTGCCTGGCTTCACCATTTGTGAGTGTGCTGGAGTTCTCCCTTTAGAAAGAGAAATATTGGCTATATCCAATCCCACCTTTCACTTCAGAATTATCTTTTTGTTCTTGTTTTGTTTCTTTTTATTGTTGTTGGGACATTTGTTTGTTTGTTTTCCTTCCAGAACCTCAAACTCACAAACAACAAGGGTAGGGGACAGTGTGAAATCAATCCAAAGTCAGAAGGAACATCTACACCGCATAGAGTTCCTTCTTATGCTACTGAGCTGGTCCTGCCAGAATATATCTAGATATGTCAAATTTTAGAGTAATATAGAGATGCCTTAATATGAATTCCAGCTCATACCACCTTAATTTCTGATCTCATGGCTTACTGCAGAAGATCAAGTTACCTGAAGAAGAATGCCAACTCAGATGCTAAATGACAGAAAAATAAATAGCAGAAGGGGATCTCCTGGTTGCATTGTTACCTATCTCGGGAGTCAAGTGAACCTGACTGAAAAAATATAAAACCACCAACCAACCCCAACCACAATCAAGAAGCAAATTAAAATGAATAAATTATAAACTATGCCCCTTTCAAAATTATTACCACTGTGCAGAGTTTGACAATTAAGCAATAATTATTTCTCATTGTTTAGGTACCATTTTGAATTGGGAAATATATTTGTCATTTATTATAACTTTACAAAAATAAAACATATTTCTATAGTTGTTTTCATCTTTTAAGTTTAAAAAGGTTTGCCAATTCTTGTTGAAATGCATTACATTTTGACAAGGAGGAAAAAAAAATGGAAGAAAAAAGAAACCTTTTGAACACAATCCTTTTCAACTGTCATTTGGAATAACCCATATTATGGACTTAGCATTAGGTGAAAGACTGTGGGTTTGACTACTTCTGCCACTCTTGCTCTGGCTTTGCTACATAACATAAATAACAGAAGAGTATGGCATTTGATTTTTTTTTTTTTCTTTTGTTCTGACTAGCTATGAAGGATCCAGTTTCTGAGGGTATTTAGGCAGCAAAGTGTGTGGAAAGGCATGTAAAGATTTTTACCCTGAGGTACTTAACTCCCACTGAGATGGGATACTTGAGTGGTCTTGCAGTTCTGTCATGCAATCATTATGGAATGGCCTAGGAACAACATTATAAAGCAGCAAGAACTTTTAGAAAGGATTGTTAAATTTACTGATAACAGAAGCAAGCAATAGGTAATAGATTCCCCCTCATCACTTTTTCTTGTGGTAGCACTGACTCTGAGACTCTGGAGTGAGCTAACCTCACGGTTGCCCAGCTCATGCAGAGCGGACACTCACAGCAAGGAGAGAGCATGACCTCGTTCCCCCTTTCCCTCCATGGTGGTTTCTTCTTCCACTGGCTTCAACTCAGGATCCTTAAAACTCCAGAAAGGTGCTACTGGCTGGAGCTGGGATTTTGCTAGGCACCACAGCGCTTTTTTTTTTTTTTTTTTTTTTTTCCCCTCTATCAACCAAACTACTGAATTTCTTTTTTCAGTGCAGAAATTTTTATTTTGGGATTGACAATGGAGAAAGGTTTATGTGGCGAGTGAGCTACATGTGCTCTCGTAACAGCTAGTTTTGCTTTTCCTACTAGTTAGATTACTTGATTTAGCCCTAGTTTTGAGTTCAGCAGTTGTTCAGGGGTATTTGGGGGTGGTTTTTTGTTTTGTTTTGTTTTTTAGCTCTAAAACTGGACAGATGCCACATCCAAAAACAAATTCTAAAAGTATTTATTTGAAAATAAATAAATAAATTGATATGTCTTTCCTTTGTGTTTCCTTTTTAATTGTTTGCGGGTTTTTAGAACATTTGAGTAGTTCAGTTTCAGTCACCAAATAATTGAGTTTGGAAGGAACCTTCATATGAATGAAGATTGTTTTGTTTACTCTGTATTTTCAGTGAGCGGGGAAAAAAAATAACACCGTTGGAGGTTAATGTTCCTTACAGTTCTAAACACATCCAAACACTGAAAGGCCAAGATGAATAACTGCCTGTGTTCCTTAGAGGGGATGTGACAGTATGTATGCAATTGGCCTGACTATGATGAGAGAAGATTAAATTTAAGTACCACAACCAGTCAAAAAATTTTAATAAATATCTAAAGCAATATCACCCTACAGAGTTCAGATAGGGAAAGAAGGATAATTTTCTTATATTGTATGTTTTTATCCTTTACCTATACTCCAGGAATTCAAAGTTCAAATGCTTCTTCCTATAATTTTCCTCACTCCTTTGTGTTTAACAGAAAGGAGACACAAAGCAAGGTGATCAGTCACGTTTCACTAACACAACATGGAATTGCAAATATCATGTATCAATTGCTAACAAAAGAAATTGCTGACAATGTATAGAATATTAATGTTCAAAAAAATCTGTGGCTCAACACTTTCATAAAATCTGTCCCTAACTGTTTACTCTAGGGCCTTACTTTCCTCATAGTGTAAATGGGCCTGAAAAGAGGATCCTAGAAATGTAACATGGTTTTAGCATAAAGCAGAATCAGCCTATTTGTAAGCAGAATAGTTTAAAGGCTGGAATGTCTTTTCTGCTTTGAAATACATGAAAAATGTAGTGAGAAATGCCTTTAGGACACTTTGGCTGCTTCAGGAAAATCTCCTTTCCTAGAAAGGAGGTAGAAAGATTTTCTTGAGTATGATGAAAATAATATCCTACTTTTTGTTGTTATGAATCAGCTCTAATTATTGCTGCCACATTGTACACTGAAGGTTTTATTCAAAATCTAGTCAAGGTGTTTCATGATATCTCACTAAACTTTGAAACTAAACTATTGAATCAACTACAGAAAAGCATCATGCTGAGTGTAATAAGATTTCAAAGAAAAACTTTTTCAGACCAGTACTTGCAAAAAAACCTCCTTCCTCTTACTAATTGCTTTAGAATAAAAAACTAACAGGAAGTATTAGACCTGTAAATGTGCTAATAAAAAGTATTTTAAACTTTAAGTTTCCTCTGCAAGGGAATGTTAATTAAAGGGAAAGAAAAGAAATGTACAGGGAACCTTAATAATTTCCTGATTTTTACTGTACACTGTTTACCTTCCCTCCTTCCTCTGCTCAGTCTGAGATTGTTCAAAGGAAGCAAGGCTATGTGCACATCTCCCGTTTACAAGCATGACAGTAAGGGAGGATTAAACTTCAAACCTTCTTGCAGCCCCCTGAAATAACTAGCCTTGGATGAAAAAGACCCAGAGGACCTTAACAAACATTTGACCCTAAACATCTGATGCCAGATACTGTTCTCATAAGAAAAAAAAGCAATAGGGTCCCAAGCAGACAAACATCATTTGCTACCAGTGGCAACAGTGCAGGAGAGCAGCAACGAGTGGGATGTGCACAGCACAGGGACGTGTCTGTGCTGGCTGGTGCCTGGGGACCTGATTCATGGTGCCCCAGCAGCTGGACCGAGCAACAGGAGGTCAAATTATCAAGGGAATGTAACAGCCATGAAACTCTGCCTTCTGCTACAAACAATACAGCCACACTCATGCCCCAGCTACGACATCTTTATTTCACGTTTCATTGCAAAAATTATGTCTGGCTGCAGAGCTTAGCTTTGAAAAGAAAGAAACAGAAAAGTTGGTTTTCAGTTTAACTAACCTTCTACATGTAGGGTACTCCAGCTCATCTGACACTGTTATCTACAGTGTAGAAATTTACTCCTGAGTTAGTCACCCCAGGCTCCCTTTGGAGTCAATGAAGAGCTATAGACACTTTTAGGGCATCCTTCATCCAGTCTATTTGAGCCACCAGCTTCAGTGACGGATGAATTACATCCCAGAAGTACTTATTTTTCTCAATTGGCAGTAAAGGGAGCCTAGAGTCATTAGCTCAGATGTAGATGTCTATGTGTATATCCCACTCTCTACAGTGTCCTAATCAAGTTCCCTAAAGCCTTTTCCTGCAAAGAAAACCGGGTAAAATCTTCTGTGACAACAGTGTCCCTCTAATTTAATGAACTAGTTTCTGTTAAAGGAAGTAATGTTTTCTGAGACGGAAAGTAAGCTTCTTGAAGTATTTTCATACACTTCTTTGCAGGCTGAAGGATGTAGTTGTGTATGTAAACCCAGAAGCTTTTCCAAGAAGACCCCTAAAGTGGGCACTGTCATGCTCTTTTTTTTTTTTTCATTAAGGGAGAGTTTAAACACAGTGATTCAATCAGAATTCAAAGTTGTCCCCAAAATCTTCTTGTTTAGCATTTGTATTGTGACTATGAGAATTTATTTTAGGACTTCATGAAGTGTGAAAGCTTTCTTTTCACTAGATCTGCTTGTGCTATGTAAGTATTTGTTTTCAATTTAAAGGTAAACTGGAAAACTTGGAAGAACAGCTTAGTCCTCCAACAAAAGAAAAAAAGTGGCTGTGACTGGAGAGGGCCCAGGCTGTTTAAGAGATGATTTGATTAGAAGAGATATCTCTCTTGAGAGGTAATTGAGGTTTATAAGTTTTGTGGCCAAAGCAATAATCAAACATATGTCCAGAAACAACAACTAGCCCCTCTGCATCTGTCAGTGTGCTCTGTAGAGCTGGTTTGTTGGGTTGTTTTTTTTTCCTTAGATATGTTCTAGAGTGAACTTTGTGAATTACAGTGTCAGAGGATGAAGCCTGGAGATGCTCAGAGTACCAAGTTTGACTGGGTCTAGCTTTCAGTGGATTCTCATGAGCCCATGCAGCCTGGGAAGCTGAGCATCCCTTTACACATCTGACAAGAATTAAAATGGAAAACTATGCTAGGCATTATCCATTCAATACTTATCAGAGAAAATAATCCACGTGTTCTTAATTTTGATGTGAGTGTACTTCAGTCAAGGGAAAACAGCAAGAATGTTATTAAGCCTTCAGTTTTACTAAAAAGTATTCAGGGTGCTTTCCTCTGGCGTGCAGGGTGTGAACCACTTCCTATGACTGTTTGGGAGTTTCACTCAGCAAATCCCTACTATTGGGACTTGGACACTGGCACTGGTCTTAATATCTTCATTACAATTGAGGATTCTGCTTGTGAATTTCTTCTAGGCTGGTGGCAAGTGTTTGTGGCCCTCAGTGAATTTGGGCTGTGAGATGAAAATGTTCTACAGACCTTTATGTTTCCCTGTGATTGCTGGAGATGCAGTTTGACAATCCTGTTGGTTTCTCCACAGTCTGCACCATTAAATTTGTGTAATTGTTGAAAGCTGAAAGGCAGGTGAACTTGTTCCATCAGGCACCGCTAGGGAATGAGATTAATGATACTTTTTCTACCTCCCTTCCTTGGTAACAGCAGAAACAGCTGATCTGTTTTTCCTAAGTTTGACCAAATGCTATCTCTCTGTGTACCTCTGCTCTTCTTTTCCTGTAACCTGCTTTGCCTAAATTGAGCACCTAGCCAACAGTTGTCACAGCATCCACCACCCATGACCACTCTGCCACCTGAAAGTCCGTGATGTTGGAGCTAGGCTGGGGTTTTCAGATTGACCATGCTCAACTCTCTTCTCCAGAGGAAAGCAAAGACTTTTACTGTCTCCACCAGTCTTTGGGAGAAAATTTCTTCCTGACCCCAAATCTGGTATGTAGTGTAACACTTCATGCAAGCAAGCCAAATGACTTCTTTAATCATCTGTCTCCTTTTAACTTTGTGGCTGAACACTCCTTGCTGACAAATTTTATAGCATATGATTTGGTATATGAAAAGCTTGTCATTTGTCTGTTAACTTTTTTTTCTCTTTTTAATTGAATGACATTTGAGCAGGTTGCTGAGCCTGAAAGAAAAGACCATGGAGGTATTTTATAACAGACATCTGTCATCTTCTTGACAGACAGATGTTAATTTATAATCCTTTTTTGCATATGATATATTAACATTTTTCATGAATGTCATAATCAATATCCACTATTTCATTTTCTGCAACGGCTTTTTTGCCTGGTATTCTTCAGTAAGAGCCATCTAAACATGAAATGTATGGGATCTCCTTTTTCAGAAGCCAAGTCAGCACTGCATCAGTGTTTTTTTCCAGCAGGCTGAAATAAAATAGAAAAAGTAGAGATAGAAAGGGAAACAAAGACTGGAAAAATCAATACAGTAGAAATACCTTAGAAGAGTCCTGTGAGTTTCAGAAGTAGTATGGTTAGCTAAAACTGAATATTAGCTATACATTGTGTTCTTGTGTAAGCATAAATGAAACAATTACAAGAACTGTCAAGGGAAGTCACTAAAATTGGGGTGGGTTTTTTTGGTAAAGGTGCTGAAGGATTTTTGTATCTACAACATCATATTTATTGCCTCTTTTACTTCAGATGAATTATTTCTCTGCAGCTCTTCTCTCTCTCTAGTTAAAGCATCTGTATGCTATATCCATGTTTATTGTACACAGAATAAACATCCCTTTTTCAGGGTGCCACCAAAACATATATACTTGTCACCTTCAATATCTTTCTCTTTCTGGCCACAGATACCTAGCTGCATTAAAATTCTGCTAGTTTGGTATATTCGCTTCCAGCTACACCCAGATTTTCACCTCTACCACTCTTTATTACAGTATTTATTTAGATTTTTGAATATAAATATGTCTTTCCAAACGTCTCCAGTCTCTTCAGAATTCATTCCTAATTATTATTATTTTTAACAAGAAACATGGATAATAGTCTTGAGGTGGGACTGGAGACAGAATATGGTAAAATGGAGTAGTAAAACCAGGCTAACTCTATGTTTGTGTGTGTTCTGAAATAATGGCAAGTGGATGCATGAGAGGCTTCATGAATGATGATCACTGGAAGACAGCAAGACACAGGTTGGAGCAATATAGATAAAACCAGGAAAGCTCAAGTGAATGCTTTGCATAGGATGTCCTTCCTGAACTGAACCACCATGGAAGACCTTTAAGCGGTACTTAATTTTTAATGTTAAAGAATAACAGTTAATGAACATATTCATAAAGTCATATAATAGTTTGGATTGGAAAGGATCTTTAAAGATCATCTATTCCATGGGCAAGGACATCTTTCACCAAATCAGGTTGCTCAAAGGCCCATCCAACCTGACCTTGAAATTTTCCAATGATGGGACATCCACAACCTCTCTGGGCAACCTGTTTCAGTGTCTCACCACCCACATTGTAAAAAATTTCTTCCTATGTCCAATCTAAACCTACCCTCTTTCATTTTAAAACCACTGCCACTTGTCCTGTCACTACAGGCCTTGGTAAATGTCTCTGTCAAATCAGCTGCATCATTAGTGCAAACTTGCTGAGGATGCACTCATCCTGCTGTCTATGTAATTAATGAAGATATTAAATAGTACTGGTCCCAGTAGGGACCATTGAGGAACACCACTTGTTACTGGTTTTCACTTGGACATTTAACAATTGAGTATAACTCCTTGGATATGGTCATCCAGCTAACTCTTTATCCATCTACAGTCTATCTGTCAAATCCATATCTCCAATTTAGTGGCAAGAATGTTGTGGGGGACCATGTCAAAGGTCTTACAGAAGTCCAGGTAGATGACATCCATAGCTCTTCCCTTGTCCACTGATGCAGTCACTCCATATTCAACTTGATTCTTTTCTTGCTTGCAGAAGTGTGTGTCAGGAGTAACTCTAAGGCAGTTCACTGAGTTGCCCTCATGTGAAGTTATAGCCAGTAAAACGCTGTCCCCAATTTACAAAGCACAATGAATTCCTTTACTCCTTGTTACTACTTTAAGCAGGGGGAGTTGACTCTGAAAATTCAGGATGAGTATAATATAGACATGACAGAAAACTTTACATTTTTTTGTAGGATTTGTAAGCATGAAGACTTAACCTGTGTTACGTTTCTGGAAAGGTTTTTTCACAAATTGGCTGTGCAGAATTGCAAGCAGGACAGTGTTCATAGTATCTCTTTACTCATTTTGTACTTATGGATACATAGGCAGAAATGAAAGATGTGCAGATAAAGAGCACACCCATGTAGAAACTTCAGTGACCTACACTGCTGGCAGTTGATAAAGTCAGGCACACTGAATTATTATATAATATAATATACTTTGTAGCACAGACTTTCTTTATGGGATGTTTCAATAAACTAAAATGGCTATAAAATAATTTTGATGAACCAACTGTCATGGTCCAAGTGAACAATTTTTCCCTGCAAAATACTCATGTGATGACATAAAAACATTTCTCAGGAAAATACCAATTTTGTCAACATTTTCTACAAGTTATCACTGAGACATTTCATTTTTACCTCACTGAAATATTTTGTTTCAGCTTTGATATATTATATTAGATGCATTTTGAAAACAAGAGAGGGAAAGAACTCGACTCCCCATTCTAATGGAACAAAACACATGTTTCTAATCCACAAGGGAGAAATTCAATTTTTCAAACAGTTACACAATGGAGATCTAATCTGGGGTGAATGCTGACTCAGCAGAAGAGTGCAGTTTCTCACAGCAGAAAGCTAAGGTGCTCAGTGTTCCTGTAACACTGCTTATATATTTCAGATATTTTCATCCAGGAAACAGGGAGTGAGATGATGCTCTAGCCAACAGCTGAAGCCATATTTCAAAACTTCTGAAACCATCAGAAGCAAAAATACAGCCTTTTAAAACAGAAAGAGTAATTCATATTTTAAGGGACTTTCGAAGATCCCAAGTGGTAGTTTTTGATGTTTGGATCTAATTTTATCTGTTTCTAAACAGCTTCTGGACATTCTTTTGGATTGCTGATACCTTTCATTCCACTGACACAATGTACAAGTGTTAAACTGTTAGTTTGAGAGTGGATCTATTTGTTAATGTTTTGAAGAGCTACATAGCTCATGATTTCCACTCATGAAAATCTCCAGGTTAATTCTGAAATGGTCCCAGTCCCTCTCACTGTATGAAATTGAGGTAGTAACTACATGTCTCACGGTCTGGGGAACTGCAGAGGGGACTTGGAGATGTAGGTGAACCTCTGAAGGGACTGTAAGTGATGTGGGTCCATATAGTTCATGGTGTGCATGTGAAGGAAAGATGATGCTTTTCAGTGAGAAGAAGCAAAATCCAAGGTTGGGTCCCGACAGTCTGGCGTTTTATTATCTGTAACCATCTTTGGTGAAGGAGGGCAAGGGCTTAAAAAAATAACAAAAAAATACAGACAGGAAATTGAAGGACATCATTGAAGTCCTCCCTTGAGACTAGAAACACAGACAGCCAAGTACAAACTAATCATTTGGCAAAGGGGAAAGAGGTGACCTTCAACATGGTAGCTGAAGCAGTCGTATGCAGTAGGTTAAAGTAACAACAGGAGATGTCAGTGGGAAAACCTAGATTGCTGTTAATATTGGTAAAAAGGAGGGGAGACCTGTAATGTACCCTTAATGCGCCAGTCTGTTCCTTTAACAGGTAATTGTTCTAGGGCTTCTCAGGATGCTGAACTCCCCTCCAGAAGCTTTTCAATGTGCTAATTCTGTAACTGCAAGAGTTGTAACTAGGACTAGTGATGAGCTAGTGTGACACATCTTTCATCAAGCTCTTGTAAAGTGAGGTGGCTGGAAAGCAACCACAGAAGGTTTAGGGAATTTTTTCTGAAGCCATACTGACTTAGAAGCTAGTGGGAATCTTTCCTTGATGGCTATTTGGAGTCTGTGCAGATGGAAGAAAAATTAACAGTAAAAGGAATTAAATTTATTTTGTCATTAAGTTTTATGTTGACAGATGATCTCCAAATGCTGTGGTAGTCTTCATGATTATAAAATGTGAAATATGTAGTTTTGATTCATAAACTAATCAGTGAGGGCTTTTTTTGTAATGTCTGTCCCAGAAATTCTCCTCATAGCTACATCTACATCTACTAGAAAACATACAAGCACAATCCATCGTGGTTTAAATGTGGAAAAATGCTGAGGTTCTCAGTTAAAATGCAGACGTGAATTTGTATATCTTTTTTAACTTGACATTCAAATCACTGTTTAATACCATTTCCAAGAGACTAAGCAACCTACTTTTAGTAGGTACCTGTTTTGGATGGTTCTTCATATTGCATTTCCTGCTTTTCTTGGACATGAGAGCAATATCTTTATTGGCTCAAGCACAGAACAGCTGGCTGATCCACAAAAAGTAAAGCCATGAATGAATTATTCTGCTTGTCCTAAACATATAAAGTAAACCTACCTACTACAGCAAACAACCCAGGGTTTTTGCTTATATTGCACATTTTAGAAAAGCTATTTTATAGAGTAAAAATAAAAGACTTTTAGGAAAGTTTTATTGGTATTGCCTCTATCTGTTCCTTTCACCTGGCAGGGTCTTTGCTTTCTAAGAGCTATAGTCATATAGGTAAAGCGTATGCATCTATCATTTCCTTTCACCTGGCTGAGGTCTGGCTCACTAAAAGCCACAATAATTTAGGCAAAGCAAATTCTGACTCATACAAACAGGGACTACCACTTTACAGTGTACTTCCTGCTGTGGATCATGGTCCTGGGCGACATGCTCTCCCCGGTCACTGAAAAGCAGGACTCAGATCTACCTCTACAACCCCTTTGGATTGTAAGGTGGTTGCATCAAAACTCTTTTTTTTTTTTTTTTTTTTTCCTGGTGGGTCAGGCATAGGTAATTGCAAACTAACTGTCAACATTTTACACTCTATTGCTGTGCTATAATGAGAAATCTACTTTGTGGATGATTTTTCCCTCCCTGACAATGTTCCCCTTGCATCTTTTCTTTCTGGCTTTACTAAGTGATTTCCATCTCCTCTATAGATAAGGTCATCACAGAGTTTCTGTAAGTAGGCTAACTTACTCCTTTGATATTAATACCATTAATACCATGCTTGGGTTTTGTTGACTTTCCACCTGCCTTCAGGAGCTGCTGGCAGAGGGGAATATGCCCAAATATTTGTTGCTTTTTCTCCCTTTCCTGGCAGAACTGCTGCTACTGATGGCCTGAGGCAATCTGGCACACCTGCCCTGGGCAGCTCGGGGGGCATTTGTGCCTGGGAGATTTACTGCTGGAGAGGTCAGATCTGTCTGGACACAGGGCAGGTGCGTGCTCTGCATGTGCGTGAGTTTGTCGCTCTGTTGCACAGCAAATGGTGCACATGCAAGGAGGTCTGTTGAACAGCTGATGTTGTGCTTCTTAAATCTCAGGGGTTTTAGGGCCTGGCAAATCTCAGCATAGATAGGTGCCAGTAAGCGGTCCCTAATGCAAGGCTGGGCTGTACACAAGGCTGGGAACCCAGTGTTGCAGAGCCTTGCAGATTTTCTTGGATTCCCAATAATAATAGGATGGAGGACACTGAGTAGGGGTTAGCATTAAAAGTGAACATCCTGATACCATAAGCATACTTTCTGTACTTAATATCCTTGAGACACTAGCTTAGACAGGAGCTAACAGCTTGGAACTGGTGTGCCTTTGGCTTCTTTTCTGCTTTTGTGCAGAAGCCAAAAGCCATCTCATTAAATTGTCACAGACTTTGTCTTGTTACGTCCTGCCAAAACACAGTTTAAGATCCAGCATGGCAAATCAGACGGCAATTGTCACAACACCCAAGGTATAATCTATTTGAACTAATCTGTAGAAATCCTTCAAAGAGAGTGTTCAATTTCTGTGATCCACACAAAATGCAGTACTGATAACAAATGGCATTTTAAAAATTTTTCCTACCAGAATCAGGGGTGAGGTGCAAGAGCTGCTCGAACAGTTAATTATGCTTCCCTGACATGACTGCTCCATACTGCTCCCTTTCTCACTGGTGAAGCCTAGAGATGTCTGCCTAGCGGGTCTGCTGTTCCCAAACAGCCCTGTATCTCTGTGGGATGAGGAGACAAATTCCTCATACCTATTAGGAAAATCTCTGAGACAGGTCTGTTTACCCCTGTTCTTTAAATTGCCATAGCATGTGGGAGGAGATCAGCAGAGACTGTGGAACTCACTCGTGCTTCCTCCCCTGTTTCTCTGTCCCAGTGTTACTGGGATCTTCCGTCACGTTTTCCAGCTGCAATGTGTTTACCCTGGAGGAGCCAGTAATGGCATGGGGAACAAGTGGCCATATACAATTTGCTTCTTTTTACTCTGTGTGTCAAAGGCATGCAATAAATAAACAAGAATTTACACCACTTACACCGATAAGAGCTTTGATAGATAATGTTTCTTCCACACTGCTTGTTCTCAAAATGTCTGAACTGTCAGCCTTTTCCACAAAGGTGAAGCAATATTTGTTTTAATGAAAGTATCCTTCAATTCTGACTTTGTTTATGTGTGTAAGCTGTGGCTATTGGTGTGGGAACAGCTTATTTATTAGTTTCCTAAAATTAAATCCCAGTTACACTCTTATTAGTCTGTAGATTCTTTGGAGTTAAAAGTGGTGTTGTTCAGAAGCTGCTGGTGTGTAGATTTTAACTGTCCCACCTTTGCACAAAGTCTTTGGAAAGATTATGTGTTATTATTAGAAGGGATGAAACAAAATAAATTGCAGTAATAAGAAACTGGAGAACATGATAAATCAGATTTTTTATAAGTTATTGCTATATTTTCTGAAGGAGAGCCAAGATACAATGACTTTGTGTTTGGACAATTTATTCTTGCAAGAATCTGAGATCAAAGTAGACTCTGCCCCACAGACACTCACGTCCTACAGATCTTTTTGTCCCTCAGTAAAAAGAAAAAATACTTTATTTTTTGAAACATTGTCTGACTCCTCTGTAAATTTTCATGATTTAAGTTGACAAAGTAATTTTCTCATCCATAGTTCAATTTGATTAGTTTGATTACCTGCTTTGAATAGCCAGTGCTTTGATGATTTAGACATATTCATCACGTCTCTACTTATGACCTTGCTTTCTGCTGTGGGAAAAAAAATAATTCCTTTAATTAGCTTTCGGAACTTATGTAAAAGCTTGTCTTATGGTAATTTGTGTATTTGTTCATCTTTTAAATAAAATCCTTATTTATTCTAATCTGTTTGAGATTTACTTGGCAAATTACAAAGGTACAGGTAATCTCCTACAAACAATTTGCGTGTTGCTTGTCTCTGCTTCCTAAAATAGTACCATACTTCTCTCAGGTTGTCTCAATAAGACAGAGGTGTCCTTCTAGCAGAGTGTTCCAATACTGCAGCAATCCTTTATCAAATTACAAGGACACACGTCTTTCCTGATTTCCCTTGTTTCCTGGGAAATCTTCTAGAAATTATTTGGGGCTCCAATTCTCCAATATATTTTTCCATTCGAGGCTGGGACCATTGCAGTACTCTCTAGAAGGAGATCCTAGGAATATGGTGGACATTGTCTTAATCTTTGTGTCTGCTCTGGTTTGCAGTTTGTTTTGTCTGGCCTCCTTTCATCTTCAGCTTTTCAGCTTCAATCACTTTACTTTTCTTTCTGAATCTTCATTGTTTCTTCCACTCAGAGTCAAAGGAGCATTTGTGCTAAGCCAGGTTTTCCTCTCTGCAAGCCGAATTACACTTCCTACCCCCAACATAATCCTTTTTATCTAAACAGGATTTTCCGAAAATTCTCAAATATAATTTTTACAAACTGGGTTTCTTGGGTTATCCATATTCTTATAAAAAATCAACTGTAAGAAATAAAATGAGCATTTTCTCTATAAAACAGCAGTATATTAATTGATAGCTATTGCAACCAACGTTTTGTTTGCAAAAAACCTGTAGCAGAGTAGTAAATTATAACAAAAGTACAACCTTGTAATGACCTTCAATTTCTATTTTATTTTACTGTCAGAATTTGCAAGTCAATAAATATACAGCATACATTTTATCAGTGGGGAGAGGCATACTAGGCTTTCAGCTCTCTCTCTCTACCTCTTAGGACTGTAAACAGCTTAAAGCTATCACAGGAAGGTAGACACTTGTAAAGAAGGATTTAGTTAAGTGGTACCTAAAGGTTAATGAATTTTACCGAGAGACTGAGTAATCTTTTGGACTAGCACCGAATGGTGTATCTGGCTCCGTAACTTGCTGTACGGTTAGATTATCAGGATGCCTAAATGCACCATTTATCCCTCCCTGCTTTTTCTCTCTTAAATGTCCATCAAAACCACCTAATTATAGACAGGAAACATTTATTAAAATGACCTTTACATTTTATATTTTGTAAATAAAACACACGAAAGTTAATGTGGATCTTTCAATTTACTTCGGAAGACATTGCATCTAGCCCTAGAGATGTTTTTTTAGAATTGTCTTGTACCCCATGGTTTCTTCTGCTAAAATGATTGCCTGACTGTGAAATTGTAAGTCAGGAAGCTTGGGGGGGGGGGGGGCGAGGGGGGGGGGGGGAGGCAAAAAGGCAAAAATAAGCAAAAGCAAAAAGCCCCAAATCCTATCAATGATCACACTGGAACCTTGTCATAATGGGATACATCAAAACAGTATTTCTTGGACTGTACATAGCCTATCTCTCAAGAACATGATATTTCATCCAAAGTCCTGGCTCCTCAGGTTAATTTCATACTGTTATTAGACTTTACAGAAAATGGAAATTCTGTTCCATGAAAAATGTTACTAAAAGTGTCTAATAGTTTTACTGGTATTTATGCTCCAATTAGCCAATGCAGCAGTATTTCCCTTTCTTGGTCATTTCCAGCTGATAAACTCATATCTTCTAGAAGAAGTTTTTAAGTCCTGAAGTACATTACTTCCATTTTGGTTATTGCATTTTGGTATTTGCATTGCTTCAGCCTGGACCTAAATGTAACTCATTTCTTCCTGTCCAACAAGCCAATCCTTTCCATTGATTGGATCTGTTAACTTTCCACCAGCAGCAACACCTTCTTACTTTTTATCCCAACCCATGAAAATAGAAAATTAAATTGGTTCCATCAGTGGCACCCAAGGAATTCCATGAGTTACCTCTCTTCATTTCTAAGACCTTAACTTCTAAGAGCTATCTTCCCATCCATCAGTTTATTACTCACTTTACAACGATTGTGCAAATTCCACTGCTCTTCAATTAAATGATTTCTCAAATAAGTCCATAGCTAAATAGCTTAATAAAATCCAGTTTATGCACTCTTTCAGAACTTCAACTACCCCCAAAAAAAGATTGTTATTAAAGATATCAGGCTGATCTGGCATGCTCTAACTTAGGTGAACATATATTGCATTATATCTTACTTCTTACTTGTTCTTTGTCTTTATTTTTTAATTTCTAGATCAGTTATGCCCTTAATGAGGTTACATTAATGAGCACTTCCCCATCCTTCTCTTCTTGTATTAGTAGATTTGGTATTTTCCAATCATACAACACCAGTTCAGGTCTATAATTTCATGTGTCGGCTCACTCAGAATTTGGGATTGAAGTTATCTAATTTCCCTGATAGGAAATGAAAGCAAACCTTCTGTGAAATGAAGTCTTCTGTGTAAAGAAGTGTGGAAAACATATATAAAGACCAGCTGCCAAAAAACCCCCAGAGAATGAGGTGCTGAAGAGAGCGTTTCTCCTGTAAACCATAGTGTCCAAGGTAATTGCCCTAACTCTGGCTGTTCTGGGATTGCCTCAGTTTTGTTAAAGTGACATTTTTCACCTGTTTCAGGAGTAATGGAATAAATACTTCTCAGATGTTCAGAGTAAATGTTGTGAATAGATGCTGGTTGAGCTTCTGAAGCAGAGTTATTTAAATATGATAAAACACATTGAAAGGATTTTTTTCGTCAACCTGCATATGGAAATGGAAAAGATGGTAAATAGGATCTCCAATGAGAAGAAATACACGAAATGGAGTAATTATGCAAAAAATTACCCCCTCCTCTGGAAAGAAAAAAATAATCAAAAAACAATTCCCCCCCCCAAAGGATTTTATTATAATTATGTTACATTCCATATCTCAGGATTTGAGAAATTTCTGCTTCCATACTGAGCTTCTGTGGTTCTGAATGCCTCTCATAGAACTGCTCTTTCCATGGCTCCCAGTCTTGATAACCATGTACACCATATCAGTACGTTGTCTTAAGATGGGACAACCTGTTTACACTGAAATCTCATTCAAAAGAAACCCTGAACTTCTTAAATACCATGTTTGAATCAGAGATTAAGGAGAAAAATCAACACTCTGCTTGTGTACTGACAAAAGGAAAGATTCCTGAGAAATTTTCCATTATAATTAAAGCTTCTTCAATATGCTTGAGTGGAGTTAAGCAACTCTCCCCTTTATCTCGACTAGTTTCATAATAATGTGATGCTAATCTTCAGGAGAAAGGTAATTCTGTTCTTTTCTACACTGGCTGTGATGCTTCCCCTTATTTTTAGTAGAACGTTGTGCCCACATTAATCAGTTCAGCAGTGACTCTTCATAACACTATGTGAAACCTGTGGAACCATAAAGGTCCTCCCCCACACTTCATTGCCAAACTTCTGTTATACAGATGCAACACCACTGCAAGTCTTTATCTAATTTTGAAAAGATTTAGAAGAATTTTATGTAGGTGTCAAGTTAAGACATTCCAGAGTTGGCAAAAATACCTTGTTCAATAGTTATCCATCCAACCCTTCATTCGGTTTCTTTGTGCATTTATGTACAGAATTAGGTAGTGATTCTATGAAAAAAAATAAGATTTATTCACATAATCAAAGACTATGGCTTAATGCAGATGCATAAGGGATCACAATAATGTTTCTTGAGCTGAGTTCACTTTTCATCTTAAATAATATTAATTTAAAATTGTTGTATGCCATTTCCAAAATGCTTTTCACAAAGTGCATCAAACTCATGAAACCCATCATATTCAGTGAGAAGAATTTGACCCCTTATGTGTATCAGCAAACGCTGCTTTTTATTTGAACTGAAGGACAAGCTTAGTTGACTGGTAACCAAAACAGATGATTTTGGTACTTGGTGGAACAAAACATTCTCAATTTGATGTGCCAGCACAGCAAATCATATCTAGAGATTGTCAAACTCATAGGGCAGATCAGTTTCCTTGTATCTTATTCCAACCTGGTGCCATGCATCTCTAATGCCATTAGTGCTTTGGTGGTAATCTGGATACAGCCCTAGAACACCTATGGGATTTTTTTTGACTCTTTGGCAGGAGTGACTTTCATATTCAAATGTCAGAAATGAAACAAAATGAAATTCATGGGAAAGCTTACGGACTGTCCTGTTGTCTGTAAGCACTCTCCCCTATCAAAAGCTTGCTGTCATCACAGATCTGCTGAAGTGGCAAATGGTAGGAAAAAGGACCCATCACCAGCTGATACCTCAGGAGGGTAAATGGAAACAGATCCCTGCTAGAAAACAAAGCAGTAATCATATTCATTCATGAAGGAATTGGCATCCATGGAAGGCAATCACAAATTTCATCTGGTGCAGAACTGAATCATTTTTGATGGATAAAGCCTGCCTTTTCTCCCATGAGTACAGACGGATTGTTGTGTGGTGGAACTGATGTGTTTTTACTGACCAAAGCAGGAATCATGTTTGTTTTGTTACCCAGACCAAAAGTTTCAAAAGTTTTGAAAGTAGATCAGACCTGTTGAAGGTCAGCAGCTACTGGAATAAACCTGTGCCTAGCAGGTGCAAAGCAAGCAGGAGCACTCTGAGGAGTATCAAGAAGGGTTACAGAGCCCTGGGAGCAGCAGTAAGGGACTCTGGAGTGCAGGTAGATTTTTCATCAATCCTCCTGGTCTAAGGGAAGGGGTTTGAAAGGGCCAGTCAAATCTAGCAAGTCAACAAATGGTTACAGGGCTGGTGTCACAGCCAAGGGTTTGGCTACTTAGACCATGGGACTCACTTTAAGAAACCTGGTCTGCTGGGAGCTGATGGGCTCCAACTATCAGAGAAGGGGAAGACCATCGTCAGTCATAGGCTTACCAAGCTAGTGAAAAGGGCTTTAAACTAAAGTTGCCAGGAGAGGGGAAACATCCATCCCACTCCTACCAGTTTGGCGCCAGTGCCAACAATAGACACCCAGAGCCTGGAGAAGGATCCCAGGACAGCAGGAGAGCATCTGGAGTGCAGCACAAAGGAATTCCAGCTACTCCAGCCAGTCAGTCACCTTCACTGGGGGCCCAACTTAAATGCCTCTATGCACATACATGTAGCATAGGGAATAAACACCAAGCTGTGTGGTGTGGTTGACACGCTGGAGGGAAGGGATGCCATCCAGAGGGACCTTGACAGGCTGGAAAGGTGGGCCCATGCGAATTCATGAAGTTCAACAAGGCTAAGTGCAAGGTCCTGCACATGGATTGGCACAATCCCAAGCACAATTACAGGCTGGGTGGAGAATGGATTCAGAGTAGCCCTGAGGAGAAGGAACTGGGAGTGTTGATTGATGAAAACCTTGACATGAGCCAGCAATGTGCACTAGTAGCCCACAAAGCCAACTGTGACCTGGGCTGCATCAAAAACAGCGTCGCCAGCAGGTTGAGGGAGGTGATCCTGCCCCTCTACTCTGCTCTTGTGAGACCCCACCTGGAGTATTGTGTCCAGCTCTGGGGTTCCCAGTACAAGAGAGACATGGAGCTGTTGGAGCAAGTCCAGAGGAGGGCCACAAAGTTGATCAGAGGGCTGGAGCACCTCTCCTATGAGGACAGGCTGAGAGAGTTGGGGTTGTTCAGCCTGGAGAAGGCTCTGGGGAGATCTTATAGGAGCCTTCCAGTACCTGAAGGGGCCTACAGGAAAGCTGGGGAGGGACTGTTTACAAGGGCATGCAGTGACAGAACAAGGGGTAACGGGTTTAAACTAAAAGAGGGTAGATTTAGATTAGATATTAGGAAGAAATTCTTCACTGTGAGGGTGGTGAGGCACTGGAACAGGTTGCCCAGAGACACTGTAGATACACCATCCCTGGAGGTGTTCAAGGCCAGGTTGGATGGGGCTTTGAGCAACCTGATGTAGTGGAAGGTGTCCCTGCCCATGGCAGGGGCATTGGAACTAGGTGATCGTTAAGGTCCTTTCCAACGCAAACCATTTCATGATTCTATGAACAGCAACTTTTAACTCCCTTCAGGACTACTTTTTCCATTTAATCTAAGTTTTCCAGTATCCAGCCTGGCTTGTGTGTAAGGAGGGCCTTCATGGTACTTTACATTCCTTTGTGTCCCACAATTCATTCCCATTTCACTGCTATCAATCTTTAATATCCCCATATAGGAAAAAGACTCAAGTGTTGAAATCATCCTGCTGCTCATTGCTAGGTTACTGAACCTAAACATTACATCGTATTCCTGATTAACAAATATAGTACACCACATGAATAAAAACTGCTACCAATTGCTTGTTTCTTAAGCAACAGATGAAGTACAAACCTCCCCATATTGTTATACAATTGTTTGAAATACTCTAATAAGAGTAAGAAAGATGTATTTACTACTATGCAGTACAGAAGAAAAAACGGAGATGGAGTCACCTGGGCACATAATCACAGAGCTGAGTTGTTACATTGCCCATCATTTCCCAATAAGAGATGTTAAAAAATGTTATTTGACACATTCCTTTAAATATTAAACATTCTGTTCATCAACTGCCTCCCCAAGCATTTTCAACAATTTAATCTACAAGCTGAATATTTCAGTGTTTCTAGTTGAAAACTGGAGAGAATTAAAGAACATATATTTTAACATATTTTTTTAAACATATGCTAAATTTTTACTAGAAGGTTGGAGAAAGGGGAAATCTATCTGTCACACCTTTGAAGAAAAGTATTTGTGTACACCCTGATGAACAAAACCAAATTATTTACGAGAGCATACCAGTGCACAATTTATTATTCTTGTTTCTAAAAAAGGAACATAAAGTTTGTGAAATTTGTTGGTTGAGGAATAGTCAAACAATGCTACTTTTGAAAGGTAGAGCAGGACTTTTTACACTGTGGCCAGTTACATGTTCTCAAGTTCCTAGCTAAATACAGGATGCTCACTTTTTGGTTCAAAAGATGTGTACATCTGGGTCACTCACAGATGCCCCTTTCTGTCATGCATGCCAGCTAAGTCTTACCTTTAATAACTCCTGGAATGTTTCTGTATTTTCTCAGAAAAAATAGTAAAATTTGAGGTTGTCCTCTGTTTCCAACTTTACAGCTTGCATAGGCATTTTTATAGCATGAACTAATCAGTTTTTGCTTTACATTGACAAAGATTTACTGAGGGAAGTCAATAAATACAGAAGAACTGCACTAAAAGGAAATGGCCTTAAGGGTGATGTCTTTGTGCTTGTTGCTCTACTCTTGAGCTTCTGCCTCTCACAGCAACAATACCACTTCATTAAGGGAAGGTAAGAATCGACAAAGCCCGATAAACAAATTAATTGAAATCCCTGATGATTGTCCGTTACCATCTGCTTATGGTTACAGGAGGTTACAAGATGAAAATACAATTTTAAATGAACTTTTAATAGAACTTTCAACCTTTTTAAAATTAAGCTATATTTTGTTCTTATCTTATCATGCTTCTTTTTCATCATGTCTATTATTTTTGACCCCATTTTTGTGTCTTCACTCTCTCAACCATCTTTCACTTTCTTTAGCCACCTCCATTTCCTTTTAAGTGGCAATGCTAAATAGCTGCAGAAAGAGCTACTATCATCTATAAAATTGATCAAGGACCTTTAGTAGTTTAAGGAAGACAGTATCTCTGACACCTTCCTTGCTTTATGCTGTCAAAATGTTCCCATGAATTCTCCATCCAGTTTTAAGGGAATTCTGCAATCTGTCACACTTCTTTTACTTAATTTGCCATTTCTTCTAGTTTCCATCCACTTCTCTCAGTGCCAGCGCTTTAACTCTCTATGTACTTTACTGGTCTCTCCATTAGAAATTATATAAATGCGTATTTATGTCCTGCCTTCATTCTAGATATGCCCCTCTCATATGACCCAAGTAAATGCTCATCCTAGGAATACAGCTGGGAAGAAGAGGCTTGACTATGTGTGTTCTCTCATCTGACTGATTCGATCAGCTGTACTCCAGCCAGGGAGTATCAGATAGACACACACTGATCACAGGGTGGGATATCAAGGAATGAGGCTGTGGGCTGAATATGTTGTTTTAGCACGCCACGCTCTTCCTGTGTGGCTCTTTTCAAGACAGATTAATTTTAACACATGGGGCAACACGTTTAATCAGTGAAACAGCATGGAGGAGCTGAAGGCATCTACTGATGGTGGCACATTCATTGCAATGATGACTGATGTCTGATAAGTACTACCAGGAATCAATTTTTTATTGATGGATGGAGTGTGCTTATGTTTGTGCTGTAAAAGAAAGGGTAAGGGGAGATGGAAAAGAAAAGGAGTGTGAAGGGTGCAGTATGAGGGGAAAATTCAGCCAGGTGAGAAAAGCTGAAAGACAAGAGATGTTCAGGACTTCATAGATGGCAAGGAGTGGCGTGAGATTATATCAGTGTTTTGGTTGCTTTTTTTCTGTAGCGTTCAGTAAAAAGCCAGTGAGTTTCTGTGGTAATAGAGAAAACATGAGAAAAGCTTGAGAAGGAAGTCAAAGCTGGCATTTAGTTTGTCAGTTGTGTAAGAATTAATTTCAAATAGAATGAATAAAAAGTATTTCTTAAAACCAATGAAACCCATGATCTGGGCCATGGTGTGGTTTGGATAGCTGACAGAGATTATGAAGGACTCATGGTTAGTGTTTATGAGGTTAAATAACATTTTCTGCTTTTGCAGAGTTTTCCTACTTGATGCTGAATATGATGTATGGAAAATTGGAATCTGGATTTCCCAAAGGCCAGCATGCAGTGCCGTATTAGGTATCAAACATTAAAATGAGAACATATACTAGAAGTGGAGTGTTTCACTAAATGTTCTTAACAGAGGATATACCAATTCCATAGATGTTTTAATTTCTTAGAATTTTTCCTCTTCATTAAACTCAATTCCCTTTCTCATTCTCTTACGTAAAAGATGAGTTTAATATTTCATTTTAATTAGGCACTGGAATGATGTCATGTTTAATTAGTTCAGCCTCCCACAGAGTCATGATTGCACACACACTGTTTTAGACTGTTACTAATATTCTGTGATACATTTAGTCCTGCAGGTTTTTTGGGGGAAATCCTGGTACAAGAACTCATATTTGTTTGGAATATTTTTGGAAATGGGAGATTTAACCAAGAACTTTGGTTACTGCACTTTGTCCCATTAAGAAGCATGAAAGTTCTCTATAAACCAAGGCAAAACCTCCATCCAGTGCAATTATACATTTGCCTATACATATGTTAGACTGTTTTATTACTTTCTTGACACCTGTTCCTTGGAATCAAGTCAAGGACCTTGTCCTTATTGTTAAGCTCTGTACTTTACCTAAAGAATAGAAAATGCTATTTTCAGGTGGGTGGTAACTGGTGAAAAAACAGGTAAACATAACATGGGATTCTTCATAGAATGAGGAATACAATGAGAAAGAATTCTGCACAAACAAAGGAGCTCTCGCTTCTTGCCTGGCTAGCGCTGGAGGGCAGCGCTCTGGGATGCCAGGGCACTCATATGGTGTAAGGAGGGCTGCTTAAGAGAATGAGGTGGCAATTTTCTGAATTTTGGCAGGTTGTTATTACTTTGCACAGGGGTAGCATAGGAGACAGTGCACTCATTTGAATCAAGTTGCTCGTTGTTTCCATTGCCATATAAAACTCATCTTAGAAACTATTTGTTTTGTATTCAGACGTTAACTTTTATGACCAGAAATCCCATAAAACCAGATGTCTCTTGTAGTCTAAGTTTGTGTTTAAAAGTGAAAAATGCTTGGCTCCTTTCACCTTGTTTATCCTCTACATCTGTAAACGTTTTGGATGGGAACACACTGCTGAAATATAAATAATAGCTGCTTTGCTCAAGCTGTTGAGGTTCTCTCTCCAATCTTATCAGCCCAGTTCTCAGAAATTGAGAAGCAGTGACAAGGTAGCACTGGCCAGTTGAAAGGGATTATGGAGGACTAGTGACAGGTCACTTGTTAACCTCCAGAAATGTTGCTGGTGTTTGGGGTGGTCCTGCTTTTTATGTTGGACAAATTCTAGATGAGAGTTGCTTCCAGGACTTTATGCTGGTGTCCATAACCAGGTGCTGACCAGCTGAGAAAAAATGATGTGCTTCCATGTGCCTCACTGCCAGAGCTCCTTCTGTAGAACCCCATTATCATTATATCTAAGAGGCTACAAATAAAAAATGCCCTTTTTTGTTTGTTTCTCTTTCAGCAAGAATCCACCGTAATGTTACAGCTTTGAAGATTAAACTGGGCACATGACCTAGTTGCTACGGAAACCTCTCCGGAATAAAATGAAAAGCAAGGGGAGGGAACATTGATGAGTGCTAATTTACAGCAGTAAGAATATTAAGTATCCTTGATCTGTAGCAATTGATACCACCTCCCTGTTTTATTTATTAGCTAAACAGTTGAAAGGAGATATCTCTTAATTTGCCCCCTGGAAAAAAGTACATACACAATTGTTACTTTGCAGTTATGATCCATTAGTGGTATTAGCTTGGCTAATGCAAGAAAGATTATTATTGTACCTAGTCCCATCTGGAACAGACATAACACAGTGTAGTCACTCTCTGTATGAATGTTGCTGTTTGTGATCCCTCAGAAGCTACATAAAAATGTGGGGTGGGTTAACCTTGGCTGGCTCCCAGGTGCCCACCCAACTGCTCTCTCACTCCCCCTCCTCAGTGGGACAGGGATAGCAAAAAAGACTGAAACCTCATGGGTCAAGACAAGGACAGGGAGAGTGCTCAGCAAGCAATGTCACAGACAGAAGAGACTCAACTTGGGGAAGACTAATTTAATTTCTTGTCAATTAAAAATAGAATAGGATAATGAGAAAAACAAAACAAAACTGAAACCACCTTCACTCTGCCTCCCCTTCTTCCCAGGTTCAACTTCACTCCTGACTTTTCTTCCTCCTCTCTCTCGAGCAGGGTAGGGGGATGGGAAATGTGGGTTGTGGTCAGTCCATAACGTGTCTTCTGTGCCACTCCTTCCTCATCACAGTCTTCGCCTACTCCAGTGTGGGATTCCTCCCAAGGGATACACTCCTTTACAAACTGCTCCAACATGGGTCCTTCTGATGGGGTACAGTCCTTCAGGAATTAACTGCTCCAGCCTGGGTCCCCCATGGGCCACAGGTCCTGCCAGAAAACCTTCTCCTGTATGGGTTCCTCTCCACAGACCACAGCTCCTGCCAGGAGCCAGCTCCAGTGTGGGCTCTCTAAGGGCTGCAGCTTCTTTCACATCCACCTGCTCTGGCGTGCAGTTCTTCATTCCTCCATGGGCTGCAGTGCGGATATCTGCTCCAGCATGGTTCTCCAAGGGCTGCAGGGGAATCTCTGCTCTGACACCTGGAGTACCTCCTCCCCCTCCTTCTTTACTGACCTTGGAGTCTGCAGAGTTGTTTCTCTCACATTTTGTCGCTCCTCTCTCACGGCTGCTGTGCAGTGGTTTTTACCCTTTCTTAAATATGTTATCACAGAGGTGCCACCAACATCCCTGATGGGCTCGTCTTTGTCCAGTGGTTGGTCCATTTTGGAGCTGACTGGAACTGGCTCTGTTCAACGCAGGGGCAGCTCCTGATGTCCTCTCACAGAGGCCACCCCTGCAGCAGCCCCCTCCCCTCTACCTCCTCCCCCCAATGACAACACCTTGACACATACACCCAATACAAAATGTTAAGTTGCTAGTATCTTTCTGCAACATGGATTATCTATCTTGAATGTTTTGTCTAAGGATGACCACTCTGGCATATAAACCAACATTCAATGACTTTATAAGGGGCAGTTTCCTCCAAACTCCTAACAGGTTTAAATAGAGCAAGGATGGGATGTTTACCCTCCACCCTGGCTGCAGATCGGCACTTGTGACTTTGAAGCTGCTGAGTACAGTGTGGTTGGCCAACTAGAATTAAAATCTTTCTATAAAATCTTTCTACAAAAGTTCTGCAGAGAGCTAAATCCTGGGAGTTGAAAGCCTCTTCTCTCAGGCAACTTCTCTCAAGGCACTTGAGCCCAACTGAATCAGCTTTCTGTCAAATCTATCTTTGTCATTATCACCAATTCTCATAAAGACATATGATTTTTCCTCTTGTGTGATGACTCTTTCTGCTTTGTGTCTAACACAGTCCATCCACTTCTTGTCTGCTGTGGTTTTCATCTGACAGCAGCAGGTGGAACATGAAAGTAGGTAGGGTGAGGATGAAAATGTTTTATCAAGTGGAAACGACCAGAGCAGAAGAGGGGTAGTGAGTACATGTACGTTCTGTATTTTGATACATCATAAATGATGAGCTATTTTCCCCTGACATTCCAGTTAGCTCTTCACGGCTGCAGATCTGTGTTTTTTCCTTAAGTGTGACAGCATCTTGTAATCTGCATAGGTAGTCTGTCATTATGAGTGCAAGGGAGGCCAGAATACTTACCGTCATTGCTTTAAATGCTTGTTTTAAACTATATAGGTGCAATACAAGAGAATAGATCATTAGTGTAGTCGTTTACTGCACATGACACATACATGCAGAGTAGACTACATCCCAGTGGTTATACCCAGTGGGTTTAATTCATCTCAGTTTAATGAACCACTAGACCAAAGCATGTCCTTCTATATAGGCACTGTCTAAAAAAGATGTTTCATAACTGTAGCTGTTCTTGTCATTAAATATTCCCAAATCTTTTTTTTTTCCACTTTATTTTACCTTTTTTAATAGGACTTTCCTTCTTTTTTCTTTTTTCTTTTTTCTTTTTTCTTTTTTCTTTTTTCTTTTTTCTTTTTTCTTTTTTCTTTTTTCTTTTTTCTTTTTTCTTTTTTCTTTTTTCTTTTTTTTTTGTGGATGAAAAAATATATAGATTCTTTCTAAAGCAGAAAGAGAAAAAAATTACTGCAAAGTCCAGTGCAGTTCATTCTTACTTGAGAAGCTGATCAGTGAAGTGTAGAGTTTTGCCGCTTAGCTACTGCCTGCAGGAGTAATATGTGCAGTAGGTCACAGTAACCTGATGATGTCTGTTTCCTTGAGCTGACTTTGCCATTTCTTAGGAACAGTAAGTGGACCAGGTGGTTGAGACTTACAAAAGACAAATCTTGTTATTGATGCATACCTCCTTGCTCTCTGTACTTGGAAATCTCTTGACATTGTACAGTTCCTATCAGTTGGTAGGGCCTTTTTTTCCTAAATATTCTTTACACCACCTCCTTTATATAAATATATAAATGCAAATATATATTTATATTGACATGTGCATGTATATCTCCTCATACTTGTACAGAAACTTTGAATTTGCTGAAGTATAAAATCTCTCAACTTCTGGGGGTAGAAGGCTTGCATAGTTGGGGGATTTTTTGACACGTGCCAGAATGCACATTTTTATTGCTTAAGAACCTCATGAGAATGAAGCTAATTGACAGTTGACTGCTTCTTTCCATCTTAATTATTAAACTTCTGGAAATTATGAATAAGAGCATTGAGATTTGTTTCTCTCTAAGTAATACAGTGTGTGCACAACACCAAAAATCACAGTTAAATATTTCCCTAATAATGTCAAGAACTAGTCACGGGCATTCTGCCTTCAGGAAGCAATTAAGATTTTTTTCCAGAGGGGATATCTGCTAAAACTGCTTTTCAAAACAAGTTAATCAGAGTGGGTAGGAATTAATTTTTTTACCTCACCTTCAGAGACCTAGGGACATTTTTCACCTAGTTTATTTACGAAGGAAGAAGTGTGTACAGACTTCTCAACAGAAAACTAATGTGAAAATTAAAAAATGGTGTGTCCATTTGAAGGGTATAAAGATACCTTTAAGAAGCTGCTTGCATGTGGGGGAAGGAATGACCTTCCACAAAAATGTGTGTTGATATAAAATAAACAAACAAACAAAAATGTTAAAAAGTTTTTTAAAAAGACCTCAGAGTAGGGAAGAGGTTTGAAAATGTGTGTGGGGAAGGGAGGGGGGAAGGACAGAGCCAGTGGGTCAACTTGCTACTGGCAAACTGATTACAGAGTAGGACATTAAAACATGTCTGGTGTCACCAGGGAACAGAGAGATCAGCAGGTCATATGTAAAATAATAGCTAACTAAAGCTACAAAAGATGCATTAACTTTGGGCCCTTTGAACTGGAGTTTCTGTGTTAAGAATTAGAAGACATCAGACTTTTATCAGACCGTACTATTTGCTGTTAGGTTCGTTATCCTCTCCTACCTCCTCCTGCTAAGAGGTATTGGTAGATCCAGGTTTACCATTTCCTAGTCAACCCCAGAGGGCAAATTAATAATGATGACTTCATGGCTGAAATTGTTTACAACAAAGCTGAAGCAGTTCCAGAACAGCTTGGAGACTTGCCTCAGTTTCTTATCTTTAGAGGAGAGTTAGCACTTTGAACATTGTGGAGATAGTTAACAGTTCTGTGATGCTGAGATGTACCTTCTGTAAAAGTGGAGATGTACGTATGCACATTAGTTTGGGAGGTTACTAGTAAACAGGGAAAGGAGTTATTTATCTGATAAGCTGGGTGCACTTTCAGACATTCATGGAGAAAATTGATATTTTCTGATGCCTGAACTCTATGTATAAAAGGAGGTGCAATCATATGTGAAGCAAAGAATAGCTTCATCTTCCAGAGAGGCGCTAGAAGTGCTCTGTAGTTTTGTGATTAAATATCTGAGGGAGTGATTACAGTTAGCAGATCAGTAGCTATTTCACATGACTGAGCACATGGAGTAAGGCTATACCTGTGTTTCATGTATTATAAAATATATATTTGTCTCTGCCCTACTAGGAAAGACAAAAAACCCAAAACTGAAAATGTTTGCTTCCCTCCTTTCCAGTACTAAGCTTAAAATTGCTAAGGTTTTAGAATATGTCTGTACAATTACAAGTGAACCTGCAAGAAGTCCTGTTATTACAGGACTGAAGTTCTAAGTGATACTACCTGGCTGCTACTGCCCACTTAGGGATAGCAAAGTATGTGTGAGTCCAACCCAGCTAAATAAGTAAAGGTATGACAAATGTTTAATTGCAGTTGGAAACAAACACTCATTTGAAAAAATCACAGTTTGCCTCAGCCAGCTTCTGCTATGCTATTTACTGGCTGAATAGTGTATACACCTGCTTCTTCTCTGTTGCTTTTAACCCTTTGAAGGTACAAACTTCTTAGCAGGAAATTTAGTTGATGGTTGCTTGTTCTTGGTAACTGCAGTAATCCCTTGCTCTCCCATTTAATGAACAAAGAATGAATTCTCTTTCCTTTTATAATCAGTTATTAAACTTCATGATTTTGCTCTTCTTTGACAGGAGAAAGATTATCAAAAAGATGATCAGCCTCTAGAGACCTGCCATTCACTTATACTCTGAAGGTTGTAGCAAAAGCTGTCAAAGTAGCACTGTGCACCGTGCACTAAATCAGCTACTCATACCATCTACAAAGTCTGCTTAAGAGACCCCAGAGTAGGCCATGATCTGAGCTTTGGAGCTAAATGGAGATGATAAGCAGGAACATATTTCATTCAGGAAGCCTTTAGTGCAGTCTAGGCAGGTGATGCATAGGATAGTTCCTGGAAATTTGGTCCTATAGATTAGCAGTAGTGGAGTGCTTCAAGGGAGAAGGAGATACATCTTGTGTCCAAGAGCCAACCTTTCTGTGTTTTGGATAGATGCTATACTCCAGACCTACAGATTGGCTGTCACTGAACCGGTGCCAAGAATTGCCCTGTCCACACAGTAAAAAGTACAGAGTGGATCTGTGGAGTCCAATTGACATCCACTGTGCATGGTATTTCATCAGGTTTTACATTAACTCTAGTCTGGTCCCTGGTTAGTAGTTGCACTCCTGAAACACATATTTTGGTTTGGTTTCATCCAAAAGACATCTAGTTCATGCACTCAAAAACTGCTCTGTGATGTGAGACAAAGCGTGTAAGGTGGGAATGGTCATTTTGAAAGCACATTTCTGAGTCAAAATAATCTGCTAATGTAGACAAGCCAAATCAGAATAAAAAGTGTATGGACCATGGTCTTGCTGTACTAAAAGCTTCTTCTGAACTTGTATTTCCTTTGCAGTGAAAACATACCAGAAAAGCTGGTCTCACAACTAACACCTTCAGTCAGAAAATAAAAGTCCTTGCTCTTTTATTTTGGGGAACATTTAAATGTCAGTTTTATCCCAAAGAGCAGCTTTTCAACACAAAGTCAAGAAACCTTTTCCTGGAGAACTAGCAATGAGGTTAAAACTCGGTGACTGTAAGGAGAATCTCCAGTGTGACTTTCTGGAGGCTTGTACGTTTTAAAGCCAGAAAAAGCCAGCCTTACCTCCTCTGTAACGTGGGCCATAGATTTCACAGAGGGATTCTTGTACAAAGCCCCTTAACTACCGTCCATGCTACAAATGTTCTTTTCTTATTTTCAGGAATCCCAATGAAAGGGAAGATACTACTCTCAGAGTGACTCTGCACCTGTGATTAATTACACTCGCTACTAATTGTATATCTTGCCTGCAATGTGCAAAGTTTCTATTGACAAAAACAGCAACATGGAGATCAGCAGAATTCAAGTACTCCTAGAGTGCATTTTCTATGTAATAAGTGGAGGGGCTTTCACGAAAATTATTTTGCCTTCACTTTTACGTTCAGTGCATGTACTGGTACAGATACAAGCAACTGTTTGTTTAATTAAATGCTATGCTGAGTTTGCCCGGACTTTGAAATAAGATCCTTCTGGGAAGAGCATTACCTCACTCTATGGATTCTTCTCAAAAACACAGGTAGCTGGAAAGTCACTTCAAGCAATATCTCTACCTGATGAATGGTGGAGAGTACAAGCTGTTGATGTTGGCTACGCTGCAAAAAAGTTCAGAAGCAGAAATGCCTGGAAATTTTATCTTCCTTCAAAGTGAAAAACAAACTCCCTCCTGGCAATTTTCAAGTAGCTTCAGTTCAAGGGTCTGATTCACCATCTATAGGTTGCGAGAGGATCTCTCTGAGTAGTTTCAACAGGCACTGGACCGGGTCCTGGGAAAGCAGCCTTACTGGGAAATGCAGGGCTACTTATCAGCCAGCAATTGCTGGAAAATAGAATTAAATATACATACACTGTCAGCAGAGGCAGAACACACTTAGTACTTTTCCTGAAATACCCATATCAGGAAATCCACAGAGTCTTCAGATAATGGTTTTATAGCAAACAACATTGAATTCACCCTTTCAGCTATGGATCAGGTTGGCTGTCCCTGGGTCGGTGTGAATAAACTTCCTGGGCAAAGGAGCTGTTTTTGACTATAGTCCAGAGGTCCCAAGGATATGCCTTTCTTGTTTGACCTACAGCTTCTGCAGTCAGCTTGATGTGAATGCAGAAGGTCCAGCAATCTGGATACAGAAATGAGCACATGACTGAAAGTGTTTGACCTGAATATGTGTTTTAGGGAAATCTCCAGAATATCTAGTTGCTGGCTTTAGCTGTCTTTCCCCTCATCTCCTAGTTGCAAATACTGTGTTCAGTGGTATGTTTTGAAGATTTTGTTTCATACTTGCAGTATCTCATATTTATATTAATATATGTCTGCACCAATAATTCAGTGGTATAGGAAAAATATTCAGATGTATAGTATAAATATTTGCCTCTAGTTAGACTTCCTAGGAATTGTTTTGGTACAATATGTTCTACACTGATAGCTGGAAATAGGAAAAAGGTTATTTGCAAAGTTGTTTGTTTAATGATCAATTAACCATCATTTCATCTTGAGCTTATTGCAGTCTGCTTTCTCACATCATCATTGCTGGAAACGGAAGAAGTTTTTGCCTCAGATTTATTACTATAGGTCTAAATTGAAAATCTCTAGATCTGTAAATGTTCGCCCTGAAAAGAGACAAGTTGTTGTCCTGCTAAGTGAGTTTCATGGCAGGCATGCCATAAAAAATAGAAATTAATCAAACAGAACATCCTATGCATTTGGTGATTTTTTTTTGTTATCCTTTTAATTTTTTTTTTAATTAGATTATTTTTTCCTTTCTTTTTACTGTTATTTTATGGTTGTGGATTTATCAGATAGATAGATAGACTTTTTATGTAACTGCCAGGAATGGCAATTATATAGTCATTTGCATTGGAGACTTCCTCTGTGGACCTGCGTTTATAGCAGCAGCTGATCTGAGCAGATGGAAATTAGAAGCAAGAGGGATATGGTAAAAATCACACCGTGGGAAAACTCTGAAAAAGATGTAACCTGCCTGTTGGACTGTAAAATTGGCCTTGGATGACATGTGGCAGTCTGTCCTCAGTTGCTTAATTCATCCAGTTTGACTGACAATGCTGTAAGATTGAGTAGACGTCCTTCATGAGTGTACAATATTATCAAAGTTTTGAAGATGGGAAGTAGCATAGAAGAAGGAAACACTGGCTACAGCAAAAGCTTCTGTGTTTTCTCCTAGCTCTAAGGTGACGAGACCATATGACAGTATGTCCATGTATTTTCATCATTCAAAGAGCGCTTGTACGTGGTTACACTGCATTTGAGTGTGCGTAGATATTATTATATGTCCTAAAAGTCAAAGAGATATTTTTTTAGTTAATGCTGCTTTAATAGTGTATCTGATTTGGTTACTGTTGTCCTCCAGTCCTGTGTATAAATAAAAGAAAATCAGACTGGTGCTTTCACAGAGTGTACTGTCACTATGTCAGTACGCTAAATCATTCAAAATGTTGGAGAATTCACAAAGTACTGCAAGTACCATTTGTGTGGTGCATGGAGCTTACATTATGCAAATGAAGCCATAGTTTTCAAATACATTAATCACTGAGTTTATCCAGATGCGCTCAGTGTAAAAAAAAGTGAACCAATCTTATTCTCTGTGGAACACTGTGTGATGCTCTTCAAAAGTAATTTGTAGGTGGAAGAGAAAGAAGCTGGTGCTCACATATGCAGGAGCAGCGTGGAGGGTTTTTTCCTCTTTGTTGTGAAAGATGAGAAGAGCGTCACTGTCAGCGCTGCTTCAGCTACGTGGCTGTTTGTAAGAGATGGGAAGAACTATCAAGTCAGTTTGTAACAGTTGCATCCTGAAAAGTGCACTGTTCATTTACTCATGCATTTATGTCTCGTAGCCTCTTTGGAGAACTTTAGAAAGGCATGAGGTTAAACAATTCAATTTCAAGACCAGGTTTCAAATAGAAACAAATATCTTGCACTTCTCATTGTGCTTTTATTTAATGAGAATAGCCTGATTTGTCAACAATGTCGGAAAAAGCAGGTGAGTTCCAGCGTGGAGCCCATAAATTATATTACGTATGATTTAGCTATTTTTGTATTTTCTTTTTCCTTTCAGATTCCTTTATTTCAGATCTCACTTACCACAGAAATAATGTCACTAACAGCATGATGTGATCTTTCCCTTTACGTCTGTGTGAACAAGAATCATTCAGATTTAATACAAAAGAACGTATAAGTGAATTTAAGGCTTTTCTACTACTATGATCTGTCACATTTCCACATATAAGGTCAAGTTGTTTGTTCACCTCTGATGATGTCTGTGGCTCAAATATTTATTCTTTACTACCTATGTTTCTTGACTGCTGGAGTGAAAATACTGTAGTCAGTCACATTTACTTTTGAGATCATTAGCTCCATTTTTCTTTTTATACTACAGATTTTTGAAAGCCAGTTTTGTTGTGGTTTATAGTATGCTTATTTAGGATTATAGTATGACAAGTGCCCATCTAAATGGGTAAGGTGCTTCTAATGAATACTTAAACAAAATCTCTCTATAAAAAAACCACCTGTAAAACCACATCACGTCAGCTCTGTTTGTTTGCTTCAAAAGGCATTTTGAGTTTAACTCACATAGGATCGCCCGTAAGGCTAAGATCTGGGTGACTCACAGCATGTCAATGAGATATCTAAAACTTTAATCTAGACTTCACCTACCTGAATATTACCTATGTCATTACTACTTAGTGGTTACTTTTTGCTAACAGGTTAGGTTAGCTTTGTAAATTAGATTTTGGTGTCCATACACATCTGTTCAAAACACTTTTCCTCTTCAATCCTGACAGTGATGCTGTGTCAGAGAGGTTGGAGTGAACACGTGAAAGCACACAGGATGTTTTAGATCAGTAACTGTACATATCAAGAGCACTGAAGACACAGGTGACAGATATTTTTGAGATGAAGACCATACACAGCTGTGGGATACACCTGCAAGGACTTTATCTACACAGAAATCTGTACCATTGCACCTGGTCTAGGGGTTGTTACTAACCAAAATTCCATGATCTGAAATTATATGCCTAATTTCGGTCTGAACAGAGCTGTAACACCAGTGCTATTAGTATTCCCCATGCCTATGTAATGGGGAAATGAATTCTTTTTTTATTCTTAAATCAAAATAATCTCTGCTAATATACTGTCAGAGCTGTCTAAGTGTCTCTGTGGGAGCATTCCTAGTGCTGAAAGTGTTTCAGGTAGCTGCTGAATACTAGTGAGATGTTCCAGCTTTCTGGAAATTAGTTGTTTTTCATTCTGATTGTCTCATAATCTGTTTAAATTAAAGTCTTCCAGATAAGAAAAGATATTGAAATGTTTAAGATGAAAAGAATTATGTTCAGGTTTGTAATTTAAAAAGAAATAGTTGAATCTTTTTCTCTTTTTTTTTTTTTTTTTTTTGGGGGGGGGTGTGTGTGTAGAGAAATTTTATTAATGTGAAATTTGTCATAAAGGCTCATGAAAACTCCTCCAGGAAACTATCATTAAGTTATGCAGTTTTTGCAGGGAGGCATCATGGACTTGAATAGGATGGAAGCTTAACTTAGTGTATGACTGCTTTCTGCCCTGAGACCATTTTATTGGTCTGCAACCTGCACTGCCAGGCAATTTTACTCCACTGATGGTAATCATGGCTAGTATAAGATTAAAGGGCTGCCTAATCTTCACACCGCTGTCAGTCGCAGTCAACAGAAAAAGTCCTGAAAGGTGATGCACGCTTTGTGAGCTGAATAGGAAATGGTGTGCACTTTTCAGTGCTCAACAAGGGGTGGTAGGCAGAAGAAAAAGGTGCTCCACTTTGAGTGATACTGAACCGTGAGCTGCTGAAGAGTGCGGCTGTTTTGGGGTGCTGTTCCCCGTGACTGGCGGTGGCGCTGCTGAGGATCCCCAGGCAGGAGCTGTGTTTGCCATGGGTTACCAGGGGCTGTGCCCGGTCAGCTGGGAGCGCCGGGAGGGTAGAGGCAGCTGCAACGGCCACGCAGACGTGGTTTCTGCCTGACCCAATTTGAAATCAGGTCATTGGTTTCAAATGAGTCTCAGGGTTAGAAACCATGCTGGGCTCAGGGAGTTTATTGCAGCCTTTTCATTCGACTGAACGTGCTGCTGGCCTCCCACCCTGCCCCTGAGCCCTGCGCTATGGTGCTCTGCCCGCACCGCTGCCTGACCTGCGTGTGTCGCTCCTCACGTGTGCGCTTCTGCGGTGCCTGTGGCACACTGCCGGCTCTCCAACCTGGCTGCCCAGCTGTGGCTGTGTCCTTTGGTAGGGCTACCACAGTGGTTAACTTCGCTGCTGAGAGGGGCAACGCAGTATGCGGAGCAGGAGTAGGAGATGGCTTCGCCATCACTGAAGTTGAGGCTCTCGGCTCGTTCTCCAGGAGTTAACAAAAAGCAAATGATTCCATCTGATTTGCTACCATCCAATAGTAGTAAAGCATTTGCTGGCAACCTCTGGCTCTATAAACTTTTATCAACCCTGAAACCATGTAGACCTTGCAATGTATTTGTCCACCGGCTAGCATCAGTTGATATAGGAGTCTGCTTCCAGCAAGAGAGCAAAGGTTGTTGATGATCTTTCTGTGGCATTCTCATATTAATCCTTGCAGGAGGCATGGTGAAGGTTAGATTTAAACCAACGATATCATTCCAAGCATATTTTCTGGTCAGAAGTAGGACCAGTGCTGCTGAGCGAATGGTAGGATGCACACAGCAGAATACCTTCTGTACAGGATAGCAAAAAGCAGGAGGCTAAAATTAAATTATCAAATGCCCATTACCCATTACAATTACCTTGTTCAACAGTGTTTCTATGATTTCATTGTATTATATGAGAGTGTTTTATCTTGAGTTCTTTATTATGCAGAGTGCCTTTTGGGGTAAGTGAGTTCAGGCACTCTCTGTCCACCCGCCCTGTGAGAATTGGTATTTACTGATGTGCATGACCTTGTCAGGATTTATGGTGCTGGTACAGGCAGCTGGGCTGTAGCCATAATTCCCTCCAGAGAAGGCAAAGGAGTTCAAGCGTTTGGGGTGACAGATAGGGCCATGGTGACTTTTCCTGCAGCAATGAGGAGTGGCACCAATCTCTCCTTTACTCAGTGCAATCGATTTTGTTTTAGGTTAAGGGTGATGTAATTCAGAGCTGCATATTGTCAGTGTTTTATTCCCTGAATTACTGTTATACTTAAGAGACAGTATCTCAAGCCATTGCAAACTTGTACATCTTATTCTTCTCTTGGACAGCTGCCACTGTTAAGCTGAGTAGCAAAGGTTTTCTCCTGAGGATTAGAGCTTGCTGGAAGCCTTACAATAGTTTCTTTTTCTCTGAAATATGTAGGTTTGTGAGAAAGCAAGATGTTCTGTAGAAATATTCTTTTTTGTACCTGTGAGTTTCCTCCAAAGCATGAGAAGGGGTCAATGAAACTTACCAAGTGAATTTGCCAAGCTGTAGGATCACAAGAACATTGATGGTGTGGTTCTCTGGATACTTCTCATATGTACACAGTGTCTGGGTCAGGCAGTCTCCATGCTTGTAAGCTTTTTTCCTCATAGTTACCCTGTTGCAAAATCGCTGCAGGACTGCGAATTCCAGCACTTCTGGGTTCCCTGTTGATCTAAGAAAACATGGGAAGAGCTGTTCTTGAAGACATTTTCTCTTTATGTAGCATAGAGTTTGAAAATCCTAAAAACCCTCTTTTGCCCTCTATTTTGCTATGAAGGACTCTGAGATCTTCAAAAGCTGGGACTTAAGACCTGGGTTCACCATTACTCTGCTTTTGAAGTAATACAGAAGAGGATGTGACCTGTGCCCCTCCTACGTCTGTTTTATGGCAAGTCATTTCTCTAGATGCTGTGGTGAACTGGAACATAACAGACAACAGCGGTGAAGAAATGGAAGCACGTGGTGGAGTCTGTGCAGATCCCAAACTCTCTGTGATAGTATCACATTGTCTTCACCCCATACGCAGACCATTTCCAGTCTTAAACACATTAGTTATCCCATCCCATCCCAATCCAGCAAAGCGATTAAGCGTATGCTTAAGTCAAATTGCTGTCAGTCTGATTGAAGCAGCACTTAAGCAAAGCACATTCTTAAATGCTTATATGACTGTGGAGGGATTGAAACATGTGCTTAATGTTCAACGCATACTGGTATGTTTTGCTGGATGGGAACTTTGAAAATGGAAAGGGACTAAAGCTATTTTTCTTCATTGTACCAGTGCTTATTTCTGCAGATATGCTGATGGCTGTTAGAATGGGATGAGGTTAGTTCAAACTGAGTTCAATAGGATTGCTCTTATATATAGATTCTTTCAAGTTCGTAAACCTTTAAAGGAAGGAAATTCCATTGCTGTGGTGAATTCTGGAGGGTGTGGTAAACCACAGTCAGTGTAGCTGAAAGAATAGAAAAACCAATGAATTTCAAAACAGTATGATTTTAAGATGGTTTCCTCTTGGATAGTTAGCAAGGTCCTGAAGAATAATGTAGAAATAGATAACTCAGGAAATTGACTTGTACCTTCAACAGTAAATGGAGAGTATAGTTTTTCATAAAGAAAGTATGAAACAAAGAGATTTCAAACCTGTTTTCATTGGAAAAGTTCAATGATAGCTGAATTATACATTTTCATATATGTTTCCATAACATATAAAAAGTTATTCTTTCACAGCTGTGCACAAAAAATGCTTGCAACACTATGTTAATCATTTTGGACCATCTGATAATAACTTATCAAAATTTATTCAAGCATGATTACCTAAAAAGTTACATTTTATTTATTTATTTATTTATTTATTTTCTCAACAACTCTATCTTCCTCTGTTGTGGTCCTCCTAGAATTTCTTGGTTTTCCTTAAGGCTTTATCTCAGAATTCCAGTTACACCTAGTAAGGAGGATAATAAAAAATAATTTCCAAACCTTGCCTTTATAACAATGCATTTCTTGTAAGATAAAGATAAAAGACTAGTGAATAATTTCAGCTGCAGAGGAGAAATGGAAATCTGACAGATTTAGACCAACTTAGGGGGAGCAGTTGGCATGCTGACTGGTAGAGACTTCATCCAGAGGGAAGACTGGGCCAAGAGAAACATCATGAAAGAAGTGCAAAGTGAGAATGGCAATGATGTGGTGCCATTCCCCAGTGCTGCCTGGGAACCAACTGAAGAGCAGCTTATGTGCAAAGGACCTGGATAGCTGATGGGTGCCAAATTAAAAATTAATCAACAGGGAGTTTTTATCATGATTAAAACAAGCCTCATGCCATTTAACATTTAAAAAAAAAAAAAAAAAACCACTTTGTATATGCAGTCATTTGTAGACATTTTTCTGAAGTACCTGAGTTCTGCACAACATTAGGTATATGAAATTAGGATTATCATTCAGAACCATATGGAATATTAACTAAGAGTTAATTTAACCAGACTAAGTTGATAAATCACAAAAATTAATATAGCATTATCGTGCGATGGAGCTATGTGGTTCCTATATGCACTATATGTAGTATCAGATCTGATGCTACTCAACATTTTCATCAATAGTTTAGAAGAAATATGAAACCAAAACTAATTTGCAAGATGACATAAAGATTACTACGGTGGCAAATGAACAGTGAGGATGGGTTATGTAGTCCTCCTGATCTCTTTCTAGCCCAGGTTCTTTCAAACATTAGACTCCTTGCTACAATTTAAAGCAAATGTCTGCACTTAGCAATAAGATATTCAGTCCACATCTCAAAAAAACTAGATTTTTGTTTCAGTATCAGTGACTCTGCAAACAAAAAAGGCTTAAAAATAGGTAAAGAAAAAGCACGAACCCTGAATGTAATATTGGGGAAACATAAGTAAGATATAAATTATTATATAAAATGGAGGTGGATGTACAAGGTGATTTCATTCATTATGAGACATTGTGAAGTTACTAGCAAATTATTTGATAAAATGTAGAGGTCCAAAGTTTTTAAAGGGAAAGTAAAAACTACAATGGAATTATGAAATGTATTAAAGAAATGGAGAATACTTCAGTGAGATACTGCAAGCTCTCCATCATTTGATTACAGTTGTTAAGTACCAAAGTGAACGCAAATATGAATACAATAAAAAGGTGCTGTTTGTAAGCAGCGTCTCCACCAAGGAATTGTCCCATAGATGTGAAAAATTTTATCGCCTCTCCAAAATGTGTTCTTTCTATTCTGTGAATATAATAGAGAATGTGCTTTTCAGTGTTCAGCTCTGCTAGATTGTGCTCTCTAGCCATTTTCTCATCAGGAAAGGGTTCTTTAATCTGGAGAAGAAAAAAAATAGAAACAATATATAGAAACTAGAGCCAGAAAAATTCAAAAGGGGAAAAAAACCCATTTTTAACAGCTAGATGGACTGGATCAATGGGAAAAGCAGGGAAAAAAAGTCAAAGGACATCATAGAATCCCATTTCTCATTTCTCCAGTTCAAAACTGGGTGTATATCAGAACAGGGTGTTTTAGTCAAAGGCATCCAATTCTTTATCAAGCACCAGTAACTGAGCTGCTGAAGGGTGACTTGGTGAAAACAAATTATTTGTGATGTACAGAGGTTCAGAATAAATTATCTTATAGTCATAGCCAGCATTGAACTGTATGAATCTATTTCAGCTACCATTTTCTGCCTGCTAGTATCCCACCACATCTCTGCAACTGAATTAACTTTCAATGTTCTACTCATCAATCAGCAAAGCAGTGCTCCTCAAGCACTCCTAGAGATAGTAGAAAGGCCTTCTAGCTATCTTTTTCATCCCAGGACTCCTACTTTCCATAGAATAAACCCCATCAACATTTGTGTACAGTGATAATCTAAAGACTACCCATGCAAAATCCTCTTATTATTAAAAAGCTGAAAAGCAATTTCCCCATAATTATCATATCCTTTCAGTAATGGCAAGAGTGAACAATGAAGAAATATGTGTAAATAGTCTCAGTCAAAATTCCATACTGTGCTGTAGTATTTCATGTTTATGCTGTAAGGACCTTTACCAGCTTTCGCTTTTCCAGTTGCCAGTTTATAGCCCCAGCCTGCATAGTATCCTGACCTAGTCAGGCATGTTAAGTATACTGTGGCAAATAAAAATCAGTCTTTGAGTTGTATACCTTTTTATGTCATCATTTTTTCCACAAGTTCATGGGCTCACATTTCCTGGGGTGATTGATGGCCAGTCTATGGTGTATTCAGTACCAAAATGACTCTAACTTATGCTAGAGAGAATCCTTGCCAAGGGTTTATGAGCTCACCCTCGTTTATTCTTCAACTTTTTAAAGGAGTGGAATAGCCCACACTTATCATACACTCACATCAATCTGACTGATTGATTGTCTGATGCCATGCAACATGTTTTCAGAAAAAAAAAAAATGCTCATTATATCCATGTAATAATTAAAAGTTCCATTGACCTGTAAGAAACAGTTGCAAAAGAAATCCATAAAAAAGATATTTGAAAGAAAGGGTTTACATTTTAGGTTCAAAGGAAGTACAAATGAGAATTCAGAAAGACTAATCTCAAGCTCTTGTGTGGTATCTGGGCATATATGCTGGAATCATCCCCAATAGGGCTTGAAATTGGAATTGCAGTGACACTTTATGACTTTAGTATATGAGGAAATTACTTTAGTAATTTCTTTTGTAATATAAAGCTTCACAGAAATCTTTCAAAGATAGATTTCCCTGATCTTAGTCTGTGCTATGGACATTCAGAATGGAAAGTATTTTGACTAGTTTTGTTAAGAAATACTGAGACTTCAGAGAGACTTGGACCATAAACGTATCTTAATTAAGTGATGGAAACCCTTATTATTTTAGTTGCTGTTTAAGACTATGTAAAATATGTGCTATGTGGTAGTAATGCACTTTTCAGTATTAACAATTTGAAATCTCATACTTGGAGACCACTTGAGTTTGCGTTGTTTCAGAGCTGAACCTACAATTCTTCCATGGGTAAAAATAAGTCCTGGATAGTGCTTAGGCAAGTGAGATAGATCATTTAGTTTATCACAACTGAGGTACAAGATTACTTTGTTAATTAAATATGCATGTTAGAAGAACTTTTTTTTTTTTTACACTGCTGCTTCCATTATGATATCTCTAAGTCATCAGTGTTTTTTATAGGCTCTCTTCCGTACAGCTGGAGTTCTTTATTCTCTCTTCAGTTTATTTTTCCTGAGCTGTGATTTTCTGTGTAGAAAAGCACAGATATCAATGGATGTGTGTGATCATATTCCTGTAGTCACAGCAAAAGATTAGATTTTATTTTCTTCATGACATTATGGAAAGAAAAAAACTTTAGTTCTGGAGTAAAATACTTCCATTATAACAAAAGCTGTTTGAGTAAATACCTAATATAAAGTCTAGCAATGTGAAATGGAATCTGAGAAGTAATTTGGCCATCTTTGTTTATTTACTCCCTCTGAGGCCTAAGAGTGCTTCTTGGTTTGAAAAGTTTCATTATACCAATTTGAGAGTTATCCAGCTTCTTTTGTGGAAGTAAATATTGCATTCTCCTGCACCTTCAGAAGTAGCACAATATAGCTGAAAGTGTGCTTGTGTATTATATAAAGTTATGAGCATGTCTTTAAATTATCTTTTACTCCCACATGAATAGACATGCTTTCTTAGCTTCTCAGTTTAGTATATCACAATTTCAAATTAGTGAAGTGTCCTTAGTGGAGTTCTTCAATTTCTAAAAGTTGCAGCTGACACTTGCCCAAGAGCCCCCAGGAGGGACGGAGTCGGCACAGCCTCCCTGGTTACCCTACACCGCTGCCCTGCTGGCCCCAGGGGAAAAGTCATAGAATCATAGAATGGTTTGAGTTGGAAGGGACCTCAAGGATCATCTAGTTCCAACCCCCCTGCCATGGGCAGGGACACCCTCCACTAGACCAGGTTGCCCAAAGCCCCATCCAACCTGGCCTTAAGTCTTTTCCTCAAGACCTGTCTGAACCTCTTTTCCCTGGTCCAGCTGATGCCCCTTGTCTCTCTGGCTCCCTCTTCTCGACCACCTCCCTGCAAATACCAGGGGCTGCTTTCAGCCCCCCCTGGATCCACCTTTGCACCAGGCTGAGCCAGCCTGTCCCTATACCTTCTTTCTGGTATACTAGCTGTATCAGCTGAAAGTCCATGGGGCCTGATAGGATTCATCCCAGAGTACTGAAGGAGCTAGGGGATGTTATGGCAGGATGTCTCTCGATCATCTACCAAAGGTCTTGGTAGTCTGGGGAGGTCCCTGCTGACTGTAGGCTAGCCAGTGTTCCAATCTACAAAAAGGGTGTGAGGGAAGATCCAGGGAACTGCAGACCTGTTAGTCTAACCTCAGTGCCTGGAAAAATTACAGAGAAGATTATACTGTTGAAAGGCATTTAAAGAATAATGCAATCATCAGGCACAGTGAACATGGGTTCACAAAAGGAAAGTCCTGTTTAACTAATTTGAAATCCATCTCTGATAAGGTCACACGCCTAGTGCATGAAGGGAAGGTGGTGGATGTAGTTTTTCTGGATTTTAGTAAGGCTTTTGATACTGTCCCTCACAGCATCATTCTGGACAAATTGTCCAGCTGTGGGATGAGTGGGTTCATGGTGCACTGGGTGAAGAACTGGCTGAAGGGCAGGGCTCAAAGGGTTGTAGTGAATGGGGCTACATCTGGCTGGCGACCAGTCACCAGTGGTGTTCTTCAGGGTTCAATTCTAGGGCCAGTTCTGTTCAATATATTTATTAATGATCTGGAGGCAGGAGTTGAATTCACCATTAGGAAGTTTGCTGATGATAACAAACTGGGAGGTGCTGCTGACTCTCTTGAGGGACAAGAGGCCTTGCAGAGGAATCCAGACAGATTGGAGCATTGGGCTACGATTAATGGGATGAAATATAACAAGTTGAAATGCTGGATTCTGCACCTAGGATGGAGTAACGCCAGACACAAGTATAAACTGGGAGAGGAGTGGCTGGAGAGCAGCCCTGCAGAAAGGTATCTGGGGGTGTTGACCAGCAGAGTGCCCTGGCAGCCAAGAGGGCAAACCGCATTCTGGGGTGCATCAAACACACTATAATCTGCCCATCAAAAGAGGTCATTATCCCATTGTGTTCAGCATTGGCGCAACCTCACCTGGAGTACTGTGTGCAGTTCTGGGCCCCACAATTGAAGAAGGATGCACAGCTCCTTGAATGTGTCCAGAGGAGGGCAACAAAGCTGGTGAAAGGGCTGGAAGGAATGTCCTATGAGGAGCAGCTAAGGACTTTGGGCTTGTCTAGTTTGGAGTAAAGGAGGCTGAGGGGCGACCTGATTGCTCTCTACAGCTGTCTGAGGAGGGGAAGTGGAGAGGGAGGTGCTCAGCTCTTCTCCCTGGTATCCAGTGATAGGACGTGTGGGAGTGGTTCAAAGCTGCACCAGGGGAGGTTCGGTCTGGACATTAGGAGTCATTTCTTTGCTGAGAGAGTGGTCAAACACTGGAAGAGGCTTCCTAGAGAGGTGGTTGGTGCCCCAAGCCTGTCAGTGCTTAAGAGGCATTTGGACATTGTCCTTAATAAGATGCTTTAACTTTTGGTCAGCCTGAAGTGGTCAGGCAGTTGGACTAGATGATCTTTGTAGGTCCCTTCCAACTGAACTATTCTATTCTATTCTATTCTATTCTGTTCTGTTCTGTTCTATAGTCTAGTTACTGAAGTGTATAAGAAGGATAGAGTGAAGGCTTGTGGTCCCATGGGTTTTTTGTTTTCCCTTCTTAGTAGTGCTTGGCTAAGATCTTGATGAGCGGCAATCCTTGGAGAAACAAGAAACAAACTGGAAGACATGATCTCTCTTTTATACTATATACCAGAATCTCTGATGTTATTTGAGATAGAATCTATGGCTATAATGTACTGTATCTATTAATGTATTCCAATGGAAGTCCATTTTAACATGTACATTTCTAACGGTGAGGCAGTTGGACTAGATAATCCCTTCCCTTCCCTTTTTCCTTCCCTTCCCTTCCCTTCCCTTCCCTTCCCTTCCCTTCCCTTCCCTTTTTCCTTTCCTTTCCTTTCCTTTCCTTTCCTTTCCTTTCCTTTCCTTTCCTTTCCTTCCGTTTTAGGGTGTCCTTGCAGAGCAACTGTTCCAGCCATAACCAGCTCGGGGGTCCCCCACTGAACTCACACCACTTTATCAGTGTCTTTCCTGTAGTGGGAGGCCCAGAACCTAATGAGACATCTGGATATGGTCTCCTGAGTGCTGAGAACAGTGGGATAATCCCATCCCTTGATGGACAGGCCACAGTCCTGCTGCCCAGGTGCTGATGGCTCATGCACAGCTCCCTGTGCACCAGAACTCCCAGCGCCTTCCCTGCAGACCTGCTCGCTGGCCTGCTCTAGACTGCAGAGTTGCCAGGGCCCTTCCTTCCCAGGGAGAAGAATTCACATGTGGTTGTTGAATTTCATAAACTTCCTGTTGGTCCATTTCTGTAGACTGTCTAGATTCCTCTGAATGGCAGCCCTGACCTCAGATGTATAGACCGATTGCCCCAATTTAGCTTCATCTGCAAGCCTGACAAGCATGGACTCTGTTGCCTCCTCCAGGTCATTGACAAAGTTGTTAAAAAGGGTAGAGGTCCCAGGACATACACATGTGGTACCCCACTGTTATCAGTCTCTAGAGAATGACCCATTAACCACTATGCTTTGAGCACAACCATCCAGCCAGACTTTTTACACATTCTAGTTGTCCATCCATCCAAACCTCAATGTCCTACCTTGGATACAAAAATATTGTGGGAGACATTGAAAAGAGCTTTGCTAATGTTGAGATAAATGATTTTCACTGCTTTCCCCTTGTCCAGATATCTAATCATTTTATTGTAGAAGTCAATCAGGTTTGTCAGTCATGATTTACCCTTGGTAAATCCATGCTGGATGGTCCCACCCACCTACTCGTCCTTTGTGTGCCCAGAAATGTATTTCAGAAGGACTTGCCTCATGATTTTCTCAGGTACTATACATAAGTTTGATTTGTCATTAGTCCCTGAGATCATCTTTTCAGCCTTTCTTGAAGACGAATATAACATTTACCTTTCTCCACTCATCAAGAACCTCCCTCAGTCTCCACAGCCTTTTGAAGATATTGGAGGCCATCAACCAGTTCTCTCAGCACCACTGAGTGCAACCCATTGAGTGCCATGGATTTTTATGCGTTGAGCAGTCTTAAGCAATCTATGACTTGACCCTTATTCACTCTGCTCTGTCTTGTCCTCCTTGAACCTTTTCACTAAACACAGAGGCCTGGGACATTTTATTACTCCTGAACCTCATCTGTGTCCACTACTACTAAATCACTTACCCTAATCAGAAATGATCCACAGACCCACATTTTTAGTGCTAACTTTAGTAGAAGTTCTAACTTTAATACTAACAAAGTAGAAGTTTTGCTCTTGATGCCCCTTACAAGTCTCAACATCACTTGAGCTTTGGCTTTCCCAGCACCATCCCTGCATGGTCAGAAAGTGGGTCTGACTTTCTGCTTTGTAGCCTGTCCCTGACTACTCCTCCTGCATTCAGCCCTTTTGCGTTGGAGCACTGACATAAGTTCCCAGCTTAGCCAAGCCAGATTCCTGCTACGTCTGCTTGTTTTCCTAAGCATTGGGATGGATTGTTCTTGTGCTGTCAGGATGCTGTCCTTGAAAACCTGCCAGCTTTCATGAGCTCCTTTGCCCTTCAGAGCTGCCTCCCATGGGATCCATCCTACCAGTTTCCTGAATAAGCTGAAATATGCTATCCAAAAGTCCAGGATCTCTACCCTGCTACTCTCCTTTCTCACCTCACTCAGGATCTGGAACTCCGCAACTTTGTGTTCATTACTGTAACATCGCATAGTAAAATGATATCTTACTGCATTTAACAGCTTGCTGAGGGGCAGTTTTTGTTAACTGGAATTGTGTTTCTGGCAGTCTATTCAAAATGTAGCCTACAGTTAGTTGAAACAAGTTTCGTATAAATTTATCAGAAGGCAAACACCAACATATCAGTCTTTTGGGGTATCAGTTTTGTTCCTAATGAGAGTTTTGCTTCAAATCACCTGCCATTAATTAAGTCTGTTTATGAGGAAGACTATGCTCCCTAATGTTACTTGGGAATTAGGAATCAAATGTACTCATCTGTGTAAAGAAGCAGATATTACTTTCCCTGTAACAATTAAGAGTTTGTGCACTTAGGCTGCCAAGCCAGTGTTGCTTCACAAGGCTGTCTTTCATGTTGCTCAGTCCTCTCAGCAGTCCAGTTTGATTATGGATAGTATCATCTGAATTTCTGGGAAATTCTGCCACGAATTGCAAGGTGATATAAGAAGCTCTGCATTATCATTGGAAACATTGCTTTTTCTCCCCTTGAGTGCACCACAAATGCCCATCATGCAAACTGTCACCAAGGGACTGGTCTGTATAAGACCATAGTGTAGCACCAGGGGGAGATGCACTGAGGGGAGATGACTGGGTTTCCTCTGTAATATACTACTGTGGTTATATAACACATAATTTGGGTGTGCAAGATCATTTTTCCTCAATACTTGCTGGTTCTGTGTCAAGAAAGGAAAGCCTTTCTTCCTGCATCACAATACTCTCCCTTTTCATTCTCATTTCTCAACACAGAATTTCTCTGTAAATCTTTTTTATTTAGTGTTTTTTCTGATCTGTAAGAATGCTCGCTCTACCCCATGCTATTCTTCTGTCTGAATGGTAGTGTCACTTCTGTGGTGCTGGTCCTGCCAAAATAATAAGCATTGCAAACAGAATTCTGTAGCTCCCAGATGTATTTGTGTAGCATTTATACATTTATAATAATCAATGTGAATTCTACCTCTGTAATATGACTATGAAAAACACTAATTTCAGCTTGTCATGAAGCATGTAAATTTATAAAGCATTAAATTGGCAGAATTTTGTTAATCTTACAGACAAAATTAGCTTCCCAAATGGTTTCACTTTTTGGGTAGCTTTTTCAGTCCATTCGTGTTGCTTTTCCTGTGGCTGTTGCTTAATTAAACCAGAATCTGACTGTTCTGGGAGGGAAAGTAAGCTTGTCTTTCCTTTCGTGATTTCTAACTATGCTCTTTTTCCTTGTTAACAAGTGTACATATCGGATTATACTAAGTACTAGACTGACGTCTGCATACCTATTAAAGTGTTTCTCCTTCCAAAAAATACTAATAGAGGTTGCAGTCTGAGGGACTGCAAGAAAGACAGAAGAAGGTTGATTAAAGAAATACTTTGTTTGAGGTATATTCGGCTCTGAAATTTATTTTCACTTCTTTACTCTGAAAGAGATGGTAACTACTGAGTTGTAAGGTAGAGTACAAATGAAAAAAATCTCATTTACCTGTAACTCCATGAATGGTTCTGGCTTTGGTGAAGTCTGCTACAGAAACACATCAATCTAGGTTGTATTATACAGTGGATCCTAGGTAGAGCAGCTGTTCACATTTCTTTAGGTGCTGCTGCAGAAAGTAATTTTCTTGAAGTAACCTGATCGGTAAAATGAGCTGTGTTATTATGAGCATAAGTAAAATAAAAATTGGAAAATATAATTTCATATGTTGCTGATAATTAATGTCTTCTGCAACCCAGATCACATCTGGCATTATGTGAGTAACCACATTCGTTCTTTATGAAGGCTATGGACTTACCACAGAGCTGGCATGCCTAGCTCTTTACCACTGCCTGATGCAGTGCATTTCAGACCATGGGACACTCCTGCAACTACGTCTCCTAATCAGCAACATGTCTAACCTAAATTTTATGCCTGAAATACTCCCACATTACTGAAAATGAGCACTAACAAGCTTTTAACCCAGAGTCATATTTCTGGACTCCTCAGTCTCACACAGGCTGAGTTTCTTTCAGCATTTGACACTACCAGGTCTACCTATTTACTTCATAGACATACAATGTTATCCTGGTTTCAGCTGAGACAGTGTTAATTCTTTTTCTAGTGGCTGGCATAGTGCTGTGTTTTGGATTTAGTATGAGAATAATGTTGATAACACACTGATGGTTTTAGTTGTTGCTAGGTAGTTGTAGCGTCTATGCTAAGTCAAGGGCTTTTCAGCTTCCCATGCCCTGCCAGGTGCACAAGGAGCTGGGAGAGCACAGCCAGGACAGCTGGCCCAGCCTGGCCAGAGGGATATTCCCTGCCATAGAACGTCATGCTCCGGATAGAACTGAAGGTAGCTGGGAGGTGGGATCGTTGCTTGGAAACAGACTGGGCATCATTTGGGTTTTTTCCCTCCCTGGGTGGTGAGTAATTGCATTTGTATATCACTTTATTATTGTTATTGTTGTTGTTATTATTATTATTATCTTCCTCTGTTATCCTATTAAACTGTCTTTATCTCAACCCATGAGGTATTTTTCCATTCTTTTCCCCATCCCACTGCAGGGAGGAGGGATGAGCAAGTGGCTGTGTGGTGCTTAGCTATCAGCTGGGATTAAACCATGACAAAGGTCTACTGAGATTAATGTGTGGACACACACTGCTTTGAAATTGGTTTTGAGTCTGGGACTTTAATTGCTGATTTGTCCTGTTTATTTAATAAAGAAATAACTGTGAAAAGCAATCTCACTCTTCCTCTGTCTTGAAAACTTTTCTTTTGCTCTCCAGGAAGTTCCTTTCTCACACTCCTGGAGCTGTGAAGCTTTGAAAATACTTCATGTCCAGCAGATTAGATTGTTTGCACATCCTAACACTTCCTGCAGCTAGGAAATTGGGTCTTTCCATGAAAATGTCATTTAACTTTTTCTGCACAAACTGCCGTTCCATGAGTGGTTCTTTTCCCAGTGGAGGCATAGCAGAAAGACTACCATCATCACCAACACTGTTTAAATTTGGAGTTTAAATAGGCCTTCTGGTAAGGGAATCAATTATTTAATATCCATAGGCTTTCTGTACTATTTGCAGACTGACAGGCCTAAGCTCTGTATTCTGCTGAGGGCTTGTGCACAGGTTTTGGGGTTTTTTTGCAAGCAGCTGGGACTACTCAGGGTGCATCAAGTTAAATACATACACAAGTCTTTTCAGGATCCAAGCCTTGAGAGAACTCCTGGCATCTTATAACCTTCAAGCTTGAGTGCTATCCACACTGTAGAACACCAGTGGGATTTGCACACTTTTCTAAGCATTCCACACAGACTTTTCCCATTGATGCTTGCTCCTTGGTTTTCTCTGATGAAATACACTGTTGAGTTCAGACAGAGAGAGAGAGATTTCAGCGTTGACATGGCTGGGAAGACTTCAGACTGCTTGCCGTCTGCTACTATGGTAGTGATAGCTTTGTAATAATATTAAAGGGTTTTAGAAGTGGAAAGGTACTCATTTATAATGGCACACTGATGTCAGAGGGGGTGGGTTCCAGCAGACAGAGAAATGCTGGAATGAAGGGATAATTTGACTCTATTACAAAAACTCAATATTTCAATGCATTATCAGGGGTCAGAGTTTCACAATGCATTCTGACATCCTGATTTCCATCTGTGTCGCCACGCTTAAAATAGGTAAGCTGAAATTTCATTAGAACATCAAGCGAAACTAAAATTCATCTAGTTCACTGCTTCCAACAGCGGCCCAGCATGAATGTCTGTTTCAGAAGCTGAGCATCTGCCTTTGGCTCTTTTGTTGATACGGTTGGTTGTTTTCTTTAAATTTGGGTAAAATATTTCAGCGTTTTTTGAGGCAATAGCCAGAAGTTGCCAAAGACAGAAGTCATGCTGTAGATCTAAGAGAAGAAGCAGTTGCAGGATCAGGAGAAAGGCAAAAGGAAAAGTTTAGGAAGATGGGGGGGGGGGGCAAAATAAAAATGTTAAAAGTATTCAAACACATTCCACTGATCAATTTTTCCCAGTTCCTCAAGATCCTGTCAGCACTTAAGTTTCAGCTCACTTTGGCAGGGTGCTTCCTCCACTGTCACAGAGCCACTCACTCAGGATCCTAGCCCACAGGCTTCTCCCACTTTCAAAAGGTCTCTTTCTATAAGATCTCTTCTGTGGAAAACCACATATTTTTTTTATACGCACATACATACACACAGAACAATTATGAGGGGAGAAAAAAAAGCACAACTATCTAGCAGATCTAGACAGAAATTTTTAACTGTGCCTCTGTACAGACTTTGCAGAAAAAACCGTGAACCTTGAGTCTCAACAATTTTTTTTGCAAATGGTTACAAGCCTAATAAAGCAAGCATCTCTATCCTCTTTAGTGACAGGTCCACATCGCTTACAAATAGTTTGAAAGAAAAATGCTGTCAGCAATTGAATTTTTCTCCATTTCTTAATCATTTCGCTTTGAAATCATTAGAGGGTTATGCTACAGACCTAAAGATCCCATCCCTGAAGATGACTCATGCAGAGAGTAAATATAACCCTACAATATATACTTCTGAGTTTTGTGGGTTTTTTCAAAAAAAAAAAAAAGGAAATTACTTCCAAAAGCAAGTGTTAGTCTCATTAAATCAGAATCTTAGAAGTTAGGATATGCCACCATTATGACTATAGCCTATGCAAATCTAATTCATTCCTCTGACATTTATTATAGAGTCGTGTGATTTTTTTTATTTTTTTCCCTCCACAGGAACTAAGCCATATCTACATAGTACAAATAAGTTTCAGGGACAGTCCTGGCTAGTCCAACAAGTATCTATTAAGTAGACAAGCATACCTTATCTCACCCTGCAGAAGTGTTCTGAAGATTGATTTTTTTCAATATGTAGAAAGTATTAAAATGTTAGAAAGACATTACCTGAGGAAAAACCTCGAAGAAATTAATTACGTTGTCCTTGGTTCAGGATTTGAATGATGTGTACAAAGACGTACAAAGCCTCTCATTGAAGAATGCTGATAAACAGAAATACTGAATCCCTGCTAACAAAGTGAATGTTACATCACATATATCGAATGATCAAGTAATCGCAAAGTGTTTAACGATTCATGAATATAAGGAGGTGGAAGGAATACTGCTCAGGCAGCCTTAATTCTGGCACTTCATAATATCTGAGCACTTGATTTTACAACCTTAAAATTCATTCCACTGCTATGTCTTTTTTTCATGTAATGTGTATGGATACATGCAGACTTGTGTCATGATCCAAAATTAGTGATGTACTTGTGACGTAGTTTAAAATATTATTAAAAATAAAAGTTGGCTAGCATCAGAAATAAAAGACAACCTAGAAAAGTAGTTATATAAAGCAGGTCAGAATTTTAACAACCATAAATACTGTTGGTCAGATAAGAAGATCTATCTCTAGAGGCAAATTAATAGATGTCCTTAATAGCTGAACATACAATGTCCTTCCCAGCCTTCCCCTGTATGGCCTTCTCACTACTAGCAGTAAGTAAATAAAGAAGTGACTTTTAGTTTGGTCTTTCAGCAGACTCCAGCCACTGCTCACGCATCGCTATTCCTTGTGGCAGCACTGACTTTATAGAACTCACTGCTAAAAAAAAAAAATAAAAATAAAAAAAAAAGCACCTCCCCCAGAGTCTGCTTTCTCACGACCTCATTTTTGCTAAATTTAGTTCTTAATAGCTCTCAGAAACCTGGTTTCCTTTTCTTCACAAAGCTGGAAATTTCAGCTGCCAAACTGCAGTGCCCCTTGAGTGCAGCATGATCCACCTGCCAGTCCATCAGTTTAATGAGAAACCACTATAACCCAGCAATTAATACAGCAATGATGGAACATCCAGAGGCAAACAGCATATATTCCCCTTAATGTTAAGGTCTGAAAGAAACACAGACAGGCATGTGAAATTAGAGTAGGGCATCTGGTAGGAAAAGCTGGATGGGTGGAGAGAGAGGCTAGGCATCGTTAAAGATGTTTGCCCTGTTAAAAGACACCCTTCGCTCCCATATATCTCAGCTCAAATTAAAATAAGAGTGTGTTTCTCTGATGTATGCAAGCTGCCCTTCATTTTAATCCCAGCCTCTAGTGAGGCAAATCTGTTGATGCAAAACAGGAGAAAAAGACTGAGTGCGGCTGAAAGATTTTCATACCTTAATGGGAACCCCTGGTGTTTTGGTTCAAGTCACTTGTACAGCAAACCCTGGATCAGGAGCTCAGGATCACGTCCTGGCACCGCAGTAAGGTTCACATTTAACAGATGGATCAGAAAGGCTGTTCTCCCCTACTGCTTCTTTCTTTTCACTGTGCTTAACGTAACTTTATCCCAAGGATCTGCTCTGATCATCAGTTCTTCACAATGCCTACTGCAAAATATGAATATGTAGGATAGAATTGAACTTCTTCAGAGAAAGAGAAGTTAGGGTGCAGCATCAGTGACTGGTTTTGGGGCAGACTAGTGAAGTCTGACTTGGGAGAGAGTAAATAGAAACAGAAAAAACACAGTGACTGATTCCTTAGGAATTGTTTGCTAGAGTTGTGTATTGGGTCTGGCTGAGATGGAGTTAATTTTCCCCACAGCAGCCCTCATGGTGCTGTGCTGTGTATTGGTAGTGAGCAAGGTGTTGATAACACACCAGTGTTTTGGCTACTACTGAGCAGTGCCAGCACACATCAAGGCTGTCTTTCCAACATTTCTTTTTCCCCAGCAGCAGGCTGGGGGTAGGCAAGATCTTGGGAGGGGACACAGCCAGGACAGCTGACCCAAACTGACCAAAGGGATATTTCGTACCATATGACGTCTGCTCAGCAATAAGAAACTGAGAACAGGGGGAGAAACAGGGCGGGGCCATTCGTTGGGTTTTTTTTTTACAATGTTTGTCTTCCAGAGTAAGGGGTACGCATACTGAAGCCCTACTTCCCAGGAAGTGGCCGGACATCGCCTGCTGATGGGAAGTAGAGAATAATCTTTTGCTTTTTGCTTTGCTTCCGCACGCGGCTTTTTGCTTTAGCTACATTAAACTGCCTTTATCTCGACCCACGAGTTTGGGGTTGTTTTTTCCATCCTCCTTTCTCCCCTCCGTGCCTTCCTGAAGAGGGGAGTGATAGAGCAGCTCTGGTGGGCACCTGGCCCCCAGCCAGGGTCAACCCACCACAAGTTGTTATAAGAGATACAATGTTTTCCATATGTATTAAATATGCATACAGACATCAAATATTTAAAATCAGTGCTTTTGCTGGTTATTGTCTGAAATTTACATACATAACGGTCTGGCTTAAATTATACCACAGCGATGACAGGTAGAACTTCCATTAATTGTAGAAATACTTTATTTTTCAGTTTTATAGCAGTCTGTAATTAGAAGCATCTCAATTTCTTTGATTAGCAATATAGAGAGAGACGTAAAGCCTTTAGCATGTTACCAGAGTAGAAATTCAGAAAAAAATCCACCCCTCATACCCTGTGGTGAGACCAAGTTGCATTCACTTTGTGCCACCTCCTGCTCTCTAGATGCTTTGTCGAGTTTAGACTCTAAGCCCATTTCTTAATGCATGTGTCACTAACCTGGTCATAAATTGTTTGTCTTGACGGAGCACCAGCCTCCTCAGGCTCTCTAGGAATTCTTGTGGCATAAAGGATTTGCAAAATAGCAATTAGTTGCAGTTCAAAACACAAGGTGAAGGGGGGAAAAGGATACTGGAAACTTCATGTGGAAACTAAGATGTAGAATGAGAAGTTTGGTTATGACCTGCTCTTTGGTCATATTTGTAGGGTGCAACTGGGAAGCTCATAAATGGAGTGATCCAAGAAGCACTATTCTCCCTAGATCTCGTGAACTCTGAGAGATTTTTCTGCTATTCCTGAATTTGCAATAAACGCTGACCTTCTATTTTTAAAATCTCCCTCCATCTTCTGGGGTATCCTGGCTCTGCTAGACCAATCAATGATGTCGACCTGAAATTTGGGCATAATTTTTCATGGGATTGAGACCTTTAATCTCCAGTAATGATGAGCAGCTGATATTGAACTCACTCACTTGATAATCTTAACAAAGAGCTCAGTTTGGTATTTTTCCTATCCCATCTGCCCTCCTGCTGTTCTTTTAAATCATTCAGAAAAGGTCTGTGACAAACAACAGAATTAGTGAAATTGCTAAAAAAGCTTAAAAGCACATTGCTTGAAATAACTTTTTGGTTCATACATTTGCTTCCCTAGAGAGAAAAAGCTGACGTAACAATGTCGTCTTATACGTTTATGAACTCTCACAAATGTTTGCCCCATTCACATTGTTCACATTATTCACAGAATAGAGGTAAAATTCTCTGTAGTACAGAACTGTTTGTAGATTACTTTTCAGAATAGAAATTTACAAAAATATATTAAGATCATAATTAATATTTCCATGCAATCAAAACTCATTAATTAACCAGAAAAGTCATCAAGTTTCAAATTACTCTATTGGCCAACCCCAACTCTTCAGATTCTTAATCACCATATGGCAGGTTTAGTTTCTGATCTTTTTCCTCGTTATTACATTGCTTCTTTTTGAGTAGAAACTACTCTGGATGTTGGTGCAAAATCTCTCTCTTATTATATTGTGCTGGGAAATGTGTTCATGTACAATTCGAGGAAAGATCTTTTTCTCTGTGGATTAGTACTCAGTTCTCAGAATGGTGCAGAGATTTTTCTTATAATACCACATTTATCACTTTAGCTAATCATTAAAGAAATAATATTTCTGTATGGAGGTGTGTATATGCATGCATGCTTGTCTGTGTTCGCAGTTGTAAATTCTTCACAATTCTTAATTTTTACCTCTTGTCCATCCAGAGGCAATTTTTCTTCTTCTCAGGCTGTGACAGTTCCTGTCTCTTATTTGTGCATACTGTTCTGAGCATCATCAAAAAAAAAAAAAAAAAAGATATCAATGTGATGCATCTTTTTCTGGCTTCAGAAATAAAGGAAACACCAAGCAACCTGAAATATCAAATATAGTTTGGTCTATCAGAAGTAGTTATATTGCCATTACTGTAATACCGAAGAGCCTAAAAATCTTTTATGTTGCACATGGCATAAAGAGTGCAGCATTCTTTAACATTAGAGGAATACTGTTCTTATTACTTTACAGATCAAAAGAACTGAAAGATAGACAAAATATCTAGCTCAAGTGAAACGGAAATACGGTGGAGCAAGCACCTTCAGAACAACCTTTTCTCCCATATGCCACTGGACTATTATTCTTTATATTCCTCTATTCTATTCTTTCTATCACACAGTGAATTTATACTTGCTTTCCAAAAGTTCTTAGCCATTAGAGATTACAATGTCCATTTACTATATTTTTCTTTGGATGAAGTTTGTCGGTCAAGTTCTCAAAAAAACAGTCAGTTATTCCAGTTATGTCTTCTTCCCTGAAGTGATTACCTGACCCAGTCTGTCAGAGAGGGTATATTCCATTTCTTATCTGAGTTTCTTATTGCTTAACCTTTATACCTGTATATGTCATTTGTTTCTCTTTGCATGAACCACAATTTTTAATAAATGTATACCAGCAAAGCCAATGTATAAGTAAATGTGAAGCCTTGGCAGCATTAGCACAGAATTTGCTGGGGGGGTATTTCAGTATTCCCACCAAAATGGGTGTTCTCAGACATTCTCAGCCTACTTGCTATTGCTTCCTCCCATCAGATAAACAAACCCAAGAAATGTTTCTCTTGTTCATCTGATAGTGCTTTGTGTGTGATTCAGATGCCTCCTTTCAGTCTGTGGTCCATGTTTGCCTGATGAGCCCACTGAAGCTGTCTTTGAAGACATAGAGGGAAAAATTACGTTTATACTTTTTACATTTTATATAAAGTCACATGGACAATGTCTAAATCCGCCTCTAATGTTATTTTAGGGACTGATCTTTCTGAAGTCAATAGAATTGACGATTACTTAATTTGGATTATGGAGATGCGAACTATGACAAGATAAGGGACCAGCTGGCTCAGAAAGTCTACATCATGTCTCAGAGTCTACTTAGAAACATTTTTGGACAGTTTTGCCCCTGTGCAGAGGAAGCATATTCTCTCGTTATAAAACTATATGTCAGGGAATGAGTGCCTTCATGTGGCACCACTGTAAAAAATGCAACAGTACTTGACAAATGCTACAGGGTAGTACTTGTATGGACAGGGAGAAAAAAATCAGCTTCCCAGGAAAATGAAAGGACCAGTCCCTGAGGATGAACTGGAGTACTTCTGCAGAAGGTCTGGGGTTGTAAAAATCCTGCAACCAAAAACCTGGAAAGCACAGAGGGCTCCCAAATCCCTGCTGAGTGCCAAAGCTCTCCTTCTGTTCTGTGCTGTTGTAGTTGTTTGTAGCAATTAAAAATAAGAATAATAGATCACAAAAAAACATGTGGAACAATATTTATTGCTGTTCTGCATAGTTATATTTCCACAAGGCCAATCCTGATATGTGTCTTGCTGCTGTAAAAATACAACTGACAGTTTATTATCCCCGTTACAGAACATCCTTCATTATTTATAGAGATTGTGTTTGGAAAGACAAATGACTTCTGCTCTTTCCAGAAGCAATAATAAAGTGATAACACTTTCCATTAACAACTAACTCCTTTCTTACCCCTTGAGCTTGCTGCTTGCTCGTCTGATCATGGGGTTTCGTAGTCAGTTCAACATACTGCACCATTGTATTTATTAGCTATCACAGGTTAAGAATGGGGGTTTGTCCACTTTTATTTTCCACCCTATTGATGTATTTCTTGAAATTAAGGAATTCAGTTATGTGTTTTGGATGTATTTTTTTAAGAAGCTACATAAATGCTTATGCTAATATATGGCCTATTTTAATAGTATATATCATCTGCTGACAGACCACAATGATCATACTTCTTCCCAAACCAGTGGTACGGGGCTAATCCTTAAACTGTTGTCTTTATTAGACAAACATTCGCAGCAGTTCTTTGATGTATATTACACAATGATTATTCATAAAATAAAGTATTATTTCTTAATGACTCTGCATAACTTAGACATTAATGTTATGAAGCCGATTTTCGAGCTTTCAAGCACTCATTCTCTGATAATGTTTCCTATTTATGAGCCTCACAGAGGAGCTACTGCACAGTATTCCAATAATCTGTGTAAAAATACAGCAAAATTTTTCAGTCTAGTGCAGATACAAGCAGTAAAAATCATGCAAGGAATCCAAGGATAAGCTGATCAGAATTAACAGTGAGAAACACATTTCCATTCTGGAGAAAGGCAAGTGGAAGCTGAAAGGAAGAATTTTAATCAAACAGGGAGCTGGATGTTGTCTGTGGTTTGCTTCAACTTGTGTCTTTAAAATAAAATGCCCACTTCTAGCTAAGGAGCCTAGTTTATGCTTTGAGCCACTGCTAAGTACATGAACCATTGCATTATTCAGTGATAGCACAGTAAATATTAATTTGCACAACGGCTATATTTTTGGCAAGGCATCAACAGAGCAGAACAAGTTGAATCTTACAGTAATTAGAAAACGTAGCAAGTTCATGGTGATGAAATGTGAATGTTTCAGTGGACTTAAGAAAAAAAGTCAGTGCACAATGTACAAGAAAGCAAGTCTTGACAGCCATTCTTGACAGTAAATCTAATGAATGGGAATTGGATTGGAAGGCTGGATTTGGCTTTACTTTTCTTATGCCTTTGCTGTGTGTATGACAGGGAGGAGGACAGGAAAAGGACTTTATATCCTGTTTTCACTCTTTGCAGAACTCAGAATAAATGACTGCATCTCTAGCTTTAGTTTGTCGGGTGTCTTTTCTGTTGTATCAGTATAAAAATACTGACAGTTTAGACATGAAGATAATGACTGTAAGTCCAATAAGTAATTTTTCCTTGTTGATGACCGGCTGCTGTGTTTGGTGGAATGTGCTTAAACATCATTTCTCCTGTTTTCCTATTCAGGTGTTGATGGACCCTCCCAACCCTCATTTTAATTGCTGTTCTAGTAACAGAAGTGGACTGAGCAATGACCTTGCCTTGTTTCATGGTTTGCTTTGGAATTTTCACACCCACCTGCTTGCTTCAAAATAGATTTCAAATTACTTTGCTGAAGAATGAGCTGGAGTTAATCAACAGTGATGCATTATAGAGGTTCTGAGTTAAGGTCTGTGGAGCACTTTACCAGATTAACCAGATTATTTTATAGAAGTTTGTGCTGATCAGTAGTGCTAGGTACACATACTCTGAATCTAGCATTAATAGAAACTGATATGTTTTCTGTCATTCAGTTATTGGCTTGGTCTTAAAACCACAAATAATACGTTGGCACTGTGCAAGCCTACACATATGAGGCAAGACTTATTAGCCTGAAAACAGGATTTTGCTGTTGTCATTCAGATGCTATTATCTCTATACAACATTGTACTGGGGCTTGTGAGTGTATCAGATTCAGTTAGTAGCCATACAGGGTCCCTGGAGTACACGCTACCGAGCTGTAGGTGTGTCTCGCACGCTTCCTCATCATGCAAGTACTATTCCTACTTGCAAGAGGTCAAAGCAAAGTCAAATTGCAAGAACCCCACATTCCTTACTTCTACATTTCTCATTTTCAAGAATGTAAGGATATGCTCTTTTTCTACTCTAGGGCAAAAGACTGCCTTTGAAAATGCTCCGTGTCCTTCATTTTTTTTTATTTTTTTTTTGCATGTAATATGAGCTGCTGAAGGCGTTCTGTGTAGGTACTCAAGGTTCCATAACTATGACATACAAGTAATATCATATAAATAGATGTTAATACAATAAATGTTTGAAGTATTGAACCAGGTCACAGAGATTTTTTAAGCTATGGGAGCTTGTCTAAAAATATTGAACTCTTTTTCTCCAGAGGGTGTTTGCCTTAAATTCAAGGAAAAAAAAGGAAGCTACATTCTTCCTGACAATGGAGAGCCTGTAAGGCCTGCTGTGTGTTTTGTACATGTTACGATGCAAAGACATTGTAGAATGACTCTCAGCCTTGGATTTCACTTGTATTTTAAGGACCAAAACCAGCTGTTTCTGAACAAATGGGGAAATAAAAGGAAAAAAATAAAAGGCTGGGGGTTACAAAAACACAAAAGATTTTCACAACTTAAAATGTTAAAATAATGGATTGTGACTTGAAAAATGCAGAGGAGGCAATCCAATTACTGAAGCTTAGGAAACTATTAAGCAAGTATGTCAATCTTATTCCAAGAGAAAGTAGGGGACCCCTTTAAAATTTAAATAGCATCCTCTGGGGTTTAATTGCAAATCATGTCACCTAGAATGCATTGAAGGTTTATATTGGAAATGTTCCTAGTATTGAGTCATTTGGACTATTCACTTAAGATGTCTGGAACACTGCACAGTAAGTTTCAATATTTAAAAGTTATGACTTGCAGCTATTTTAAAACCAGTCTTGTTAAGATCCCATTTTCCTTTTTAAACTTGACATAACTGGAGGCAAAAATTTAATTGAATCTTATGCGTCTTCAGTGTGTGGGGGTAAGTAGGGGGTTAAATAAAGGTTACACTGTAGCAGTTTCCCTTCTGCAAGGAAATGTGTTTTTTTCTGAGTGCTCAGTATGGTCTAGTGAGAATTTTCCATTCCTGCTCACTTACCTACACAGCATTTTGTGGCCAAAAAAGACCTTATAGACCAGGGTGGAAAAAAAGCTAATTTCGTGAAAAAAAACAAGAGATTTTCAAAACAATAGCTTCTCCCTCTTTCCAAGCTGCTCATCTGCCCCTGCTAAAGCTAAACAAAGCCCCTCCCTACTCCAACAATCCAAAACAATTTGTGAATCTCAAGTCAGCAGAAATATACAGGCTGAAGTTTGACAGGTATCTCTACTTTTTATATTTGCAGGGCTCCCCATAGCATTTTTGTGTGTCACAACTATAGTACAGATACCATGAAAACAGCTTCCATGATTACACCAAACAAGCAATAGACTTTCCTTGCTGAATGGCAGAGAAGATCTTTTGTTAACACTGTGTATAGCTCGTCTCTACGCTTCACCATTCTGTGTGATGGAGGAAACCATGTTATTGCCAGCAATAGCTTGATATTGCTCCTTAAGCTTTTGCAGAAGTATTTAAACTGAACAGTCACCAGTTCCGTTAAAATGACCTGTGGAAATAGTGACGGTTCAGAATGTGATTTTCCAGGAGCTCAGATGTTTTTCCAGATGACTTTATGTGCATATGAGGAAGAAACAACCTTGTCAGCCTATCCCAAAGCTGTCTCTGCTCATCACTGTAATTCCTTAATTGCATTTTCCATCCTCAGTTGTTGAATACTTGTGACAAAAGAAGGTATAAAAGTTGTATTCATAGTTTATAATTTGAATGAGGATTCATAAAACAATTATGATACTTAAAGAGATGGATAGGGCCAACTTTGAGTTGAGAAAGCCTCTAGGTTCAGCATCACTGAATTTGAAAAAACTGGTCATCTGAATGTCTACTAAGGAAAAGATGAAACCTATATTCACCTACTCTACAGAGTTAGTCATCACATCCCAGGACTCCTGATCCAGGTTACCTAGAAGAAGCCAAACTACCATGGCAGGTCAGGACAGTCATTGCTGCCCATATGTCTGAAAGGAGTGATTTTGAGAATGTCCCAGGTTACACATCTACAACTCGAGCAGTAAGTAAAACAAGTCAGAGACTTTGCTGCCACTTGATGAGTGCAGGCATGTCTGCTCTGCCTTTAAGCAAACTGTCCTTGGCATATGCTGTCCCCCGTGGTGTGCCTGGACTTTGGCTGGGAGAGTGAGAACTGTCACAGGCCCAACCTCTGTCAGGAACTGGCTAAAAGTTAAATGGTGCAGATGGCCAGTATCACCACCTATATCTTGGCCTTCTTTTTAGGTGGACTCTATGAACTTACTGTGCAATAAAACAAGATCCTGCTTTCCTCTTCCTGCAAAGTTGCATCACTACTTTATTAGAAAATGACTTGACAGCAGGCTCAGTATGAGTCAGCAGAGTGCCCTGGCAGCCAAGAGGGCAAACCGCATTCTGGGGTGCATCAAACACACTATAATCTGCCCATCAAAAGAGGTCATTATCCCATTGTGTTCAGCATTGGCGCAACCTCACCTGGAGTACTGTGTGCAGTTCTGGGCCCCACAATTGAAGAAGGATGCACAGCTCCTTGAATGTGTCCAGAGGAGGGCAACAAAGCTGGTGAAAGGGCTGGAAGGAATGTCCTATGAGGAGCGGCTAAGGACTTTGGGCTTGTCTAGTTTGGAGTAAAGGAGGCTGAGGGGCGACCTGATTGCTCTCTACAGCTGTCTGAGGAGGGGAAGTGGAGAGGGAGGTGCTCAGCTCTTCTCCCCGGTATCCAGTGATAGGACGTGTGGGAGTGGTTCAAAGCTGCACCAGGGGAGGTTCGGTCTGGACATTAGGAGTCATTTCTTTGCTGAGAGAGTGGTCAAACACTGGAAGAGGCTTCCTAGAGAGGTGGTTGATGCCCCAAGCCTCTCAGTGCTTAAGAGGCATTTGGACATTGTCCTTAATAAGATGCTTTAACTTTTGGTCAGCCTGAAGTGGTCAGGCAGTTGGACTAGATGATCTTTGTAGGTCCCTTCCAACTGAACTATTCTATTCTATTCTATTCTGTTCTGTTCTGTTCTGTTCTGTTCTATAGTCTAGTCACTGAAGTGTATAAGAAGGATAGAGTGAAGGCTTGTGGTCCCATGGGTTTTTTGTTTTCCCTTCTTAGTAGTGCTTGGCTAAGATCTTGATGAGCGGCAATCCTTGGAGAAACAAGAAACAAACTGGAAGACATGATCTCTCTTTTATACTATATACCAGAATCTCTGATGTTATTTGAGATAGAATCTATGGCTATAATGTACTTCCAATGGAAGTCCATTTTAACATGTACATTTCTAATGGTGATTTTTACAAGATTTTTTTTCCTTATCTAATTTGTTTGAGCATAGTAAAGTTCTCTATAGAGAGGACTATAGAGAGCTCTCTACAGAGAGCTACTTTAAGTCTATATACTTCCCCTCCCTCCCAAAATATCTTATTTCTCAATATTAAAAATGTCCATTTTCATAGAGCTGCAAGGTAAGGTTGAGTGGTTTAATTGCCAAGATATAAATAATATTTCCTTCTTCTTTTTAAATTTTTCATCTTTGAGAACATGGAAATTGCCTCTTTGAGTACTTGGAAGAAAAAACCCACAGAAATTATAAACTTGTGGCACCATTTTCTGACACTAGCTGTTCAGTAGTTACACTGTTAATTTGTAATTTATAAAAAGGGACTAGCAGCTACAGAAAAGGAAAAGGTAAAAATGACATTGCTTCAACAGCTGGACATATTATTTCAGTTACGACTATCTGAGTTCTTATGCAAGAGAATTACTAATTGTTGTCCAGTCGCATTAGGAAAGTTTTTAAAAAAGAAAACAACAAAAACAATGACAAAACAGAACCAAAACCAAAACCCAACCCAAAACCTTTTTGACACTCTGTTACTAAATAAATACTTGTTGCATTTTTCCAGTGTTGTAGGTAAATGTTGATTAGTGCTTCTCCATGATGTTGTTAAAAGGCTGCGTTTCATTTGAAAGAAGACATTTGTTTTAAAAAGCATACTTAGTGATCATAATTTAAATAATTTTTAGACATTTTATCTTCCTTTCTCACTGAAATAGCCAATACTGAAATGGTAGACAACTGATATCAGCAAGTTAGACTGTTTGCCACAGTGCACTATGAAAATGCTTAAAATAAAGAAATATTTTTAAATACTCAGAGATCAGCATATTAGTTTCATTTTTACATGAAATGTATGAACTGTTGGACGTATACTACCAGCTAAGAGTAAAAATGTTCAGTTATTTCACCATAGTCCTCTGAACCGTGAAAATATGGTTTAGAGTAAATGTTTTCACAAAGAAAACTGCTGTGAAGTTAGAGTTGAAGCAAAAGCTAAGATCAACTGTCCTTCTCTTAGTTTGCATGTGCGGTAAATACTAAGCCTAGAGATGGTTTGTTTCCCTTCTTACCGTTAGCTCCAGCCTTCTGTCTCCGACCCAAACAGGGCTGATGATGAGCGTCCTGTGAAGTGGGATTGGAACTGTACTTGTATTAGAGATGTGGATAAGAAGGATCTCTAAATCTGTACTTCTTGGGGCTAAAAATCATTATTTAATTATTTTGTTCTCCATCGATACCAAAATAGCATCTATGATACTCAGAAGAAAGAAATCAAGGAGACAAAAGTTTAATTACACTGTTTTATTTCCTTTGCAGCTGTGTCCCATTAACTTGCAAGCAGTGGGGTATCTCTTTGCAAGCTCTGACCCTCCTACCAATATATTTTTGACCAAACTGCTAATCAAAATCAATTACAGGGGATAGAAGTGATGAAAGGGATATTTTTCACAACAGAGACCTCTGAATTAACTTTGCTGCCATACAATAACTTTCTAGTTTTCTGGTTGCTGATTGCTACATGCTCATTTGAGATGCTTAAGGGTGAGAATCATCTTCCTTAAAAACAACCATTTGGTTTAGGAGAGAAATAAAAGAATGGAAAAGTTTGTGTAGTGCAGACTGATTGGTTTTATACACATTTTAAAGAGGTGATTTATACCAGCTAAGTCTGTAACTCTTCCTTATGTTTAATAGAGTATTTAGGGTATATTTCACATAGAATTCAGAAGTAAAAGGTAATGCAAACAAAAAAAAAAAAAAAAAAAAAGCAGGAGTTAGGTATCTAGCCTGCTTAGGCTGATTTTTAAAATCCCCTTAGATAAATGCTGGTATCTGTGGTGGTATTTGCATGCTTTTGAAAATCTTGACATGAATGTATTTTGGATATGCCAGCAATTCTGAGTTTATGGGCTAGTTATGTCATCCACCTTGGGGAATTTTCTAAGAGCATTCAGTAGTGCTACAAAGCCCAGATTAGAATCCTTTGTCTTTTGAGCTGTTGGAATATGCAGTTGAGGTGTAGTTATTCAATTTTTTCCCCATTTTTTATATGTGCTTATAATGTAAAGGATATAGTGGCAAAAATAATGACTACAAGCATTCTAGACAGAAAAAGAGAACATTTGTATGTCTCCCTAGGGCTTTTGAGCTATGAAAATATATACTAGAAGTACTACTGTTTAGGTCTTGTTTGATGGTTTGTTTGATGAGAGAGTTTAGCTACTCAGTGAGTGAAAACCAGGAACAAGGTGGATCATGGCTAACATCCACCTAAATGTAACATCTGGCACATAACCTAAAAGTCCTGAGATTCAGCCATGACCTTCCAAATTCAGAAGGGAATACACTGTGATGCATGCGGTGGTTAAATAATAACCTCGGATCTATCTATGAAATGCATTATGAAGGGTTAGAGTTACTTTTAGTGACTTTCCGTAATCCACTGGAAACCAGAAACAAAGCTCTTTTTGTTTTTAAAGGCTGGTTCTAGGAGACACATTTTAAGAAGCCAGAAGATCAGGCAGGATTTCACAGCCTTGTTCTTCCAATCTTTCTTACCCTCGCTATTATTGCAGAATACACTCTGTTCCTGCCTTGGATTTTTCTTTATACCTTTTACTTTCTTTGACAGTCCTTCTGTTGAGAGTCTATCTTTCATTAGCTTTTAGGCCTCCAGCCATCGTATACCGTCATAGTCCTTTGGGACACAATGATCTCTCTTCCAGCACTGTCTCACTCACTTGAAGGCTTGTCACCAGTGTTTCTTTGAAAGGCTGTTTCTAGTTTAATATCTGAAGGTTAGGCAACACATGATAGACCTTTTAATCTCACCAGCAAAGTCCTAAACCAATATTATCACTATTCTGCTCTTATATTTGTAGGTTTTAATTAGCTTGGATGTGTAGGAGAGAAACTTTAAAACAGTCATTAAATGTGATTTGTTGAAATGTTCTCCAAATTCTCATCTCTATTTTAATAATATGCATGAGTATTCTCATAATTAATAAGGACATAAGGGAATCTTCATTAATGTAACACTACCCATCTGATCTGACACACACAGATCCTTTTCATTGGATTTTTGAGTGGTTTTTTTTTAAACAAACAAACAAACAAAACACAAATACAAAACCAAAAACCAAACCACCACCTCCTTCTCCATTAAGCAGTCAGCAGTAATGGATTATGTGTTTTGTTTTTTAAATGATTCTGCTATAAAAACAAAGAGCCATGTGGGAAATCCTGATAGAGTCACCTTGCCTTAGATTGTATAATACACTTAACTAACTTGGAATTAAAAAGAAAAACAAACATGTGGGGCTTAGCCTTTAGATTGTTTGTTTAATTTGGAGGAAAATACTGAGCAGCTCAGGTACTGTGGCATTACTCTCAGGATGCAATTTGCTCAGCGGACTGATTAGCAAGGGAAAAGAGCTGAGGTGGAAAGGTGGAGAACAGAGATGGAGGAGACTGTTTCTCCGGCCTTGCTCTTATCACAGGAAAACGTTTCAGTGTTTGTGCCAGTTTAGTTCTCATGGCACACTGGGCAGCATAAATCCTACTCACTTGATAATATCTTCTGCGCTACAATTTGCCAAGTTTCTTTTTTAAAGCACCTCAAAGAAAATATGATTATTCATTATTATTTTAGAAGAATGAATGCATGCTTCTGCTGACACTGTGCTTTGATCCATGGATTCCTGGCTGATGGGTAAGATGCCTCTCCATCTTACTCACAACTGCACGTCTCCCAGATGGGCAGAGCATCAGTAGGAATCCATATACAACAATATAATAAAACAACGCACTTAGGTTCTTTGGCCGATACATACATAAATCATTCTCCTTATTAACGTGAACTGCTCTTATTCTTTGAATACATATTTCTTGAGGCCAGAAATTAACATAACCTTACTTATTTCTTTTTAGGTCACCAAGCGATAATTTCTTCCTTGTCTCAATGTCATCTAAGCTTTATCTCTGGATCTGTTAGATTTTTTTCCAGGTCAAAGCTGTTTCAAAATTGATATGATGTTTTGAGGCAAGGAAAAAAAAATATTTACAGTTATTTGCCTGATCCTCAGTCCATATTCTCCTCTGCTGTTTCCTCATTTACTTCCCCTCCTCGTTTCCAAGTTTATTTCTAACTGGAGAATGCTTTTTCTAATTTGCAGTTTATATATATTTGATGTCAGTTTGTAAACATTTGTTTTCATATTAGTATGAGAACTTAGGTTTTTCTTCCTCCCTAGTGTTTCTACATAAACATATGCATTTCATGTCTGTTTCCACACTTGGTTTTCCTTTTGCTAGACTGACTAAGCCAATCTCTCCCAGTGTCCTTGGCTAAAATAATCTGTCTGTTCCCTTGGACATCTAATATCACTTTCCTGAATCTCTTCAGTCTTGAGTTCAATTTTCTGGAGCAGGAGTGACCAGAAAATGTCTCAGCAATAATTTAAAATATTTTTCCTATCTGTGCTAGTCATATGTTCATCAAACTGTGAAGAATAAGGGCTTGAAGCATGCTTATTCATTGTTATAGATGCATAAGCATATGTAGTATCAAAACCTAAACATGGACTGTATGTTTTCTACTTCAAAACTAGCACTTTGCAAATGCATAGAAGAAGAGATGGGAAGCAGTGACTATCATGAGCAAGCAGTACTACCTAGTTTTAGCAGTACGTGTCTCAAATAGTAAAGATGCTGATCTTTTCCTGCTGAGAGTAGCACTGTACAAGCTAATGAGCAAAAGGCAGAAAGAAAATTCTGATGCAGGCTCATCACAACCTGATGCAAAAAAATCTCCTTTTATCCCCCAAAGACAGACAGGCTGTGTAATGTCAGTAGTTACTCTTTTGCACTGCAGTCCTAAAAAGGGGAGCCCATAAGAGATGGCTTTGAAATAAAATCCTTTGCTGGATTGTTGTGAGCTACTGTGATACCTGCCCTGACTATAAAATACTTTGCAAAGCCTTAGAACTTTAAAAACTTGCCCTCTTAATGTTGATAGGAACAGTTTTGACACAATGAAGAAACTGTTTTACTAAGCATATCTGGATCCTAATTGGAAAGCAATCCTTTAATTCTGGAAAAGTCCAGGCTCTGAAATTGCTTTAGTGCAAGTGACTGTCACACAGACGAGATTGCTGGTACTGTGTCCTGGTTTTGGCTGAGATAGAGTTAATTTTCTTTCTAGTAGCTGGCATAGTGCTGTGTTTTGGATTTAGGATGAGAATAATGTTGATAGCACACTGATGGTTTTAGTTGTTGCTAGGTAGTTGTAGTGTCTACACCAAGTCAAGGGCTTTTCAGCTTCCCACACCCTGCCAGGTGCACAAGGAGCTGGGAGAGCACAGCCAGGACAGCTGGCCCAGCCTGGCCAGAGGGATATTCCCTGCCATAGAACGTCATGCTCTGGATAGAACTGGGGAAGCTGGCCGCGAGGTGGGATCGCTGCTTGGAAACAGACTGGGCATCATTTGGTTTTTTAAACTCCACATGGGGTGAGCAATTGCATTTGTGCACTACTTGTTGTTGTTGTTGTTATTATTGTTGTTGTTGTTATTATTGTTGTTGTTGTTGTTGTTATCTTCCATTGTGGTCCTATTAAACTGTCTTTATCTCAATGCACAAGGGGTTTTTTCATTCTCCTCCCTACCCTTCTGTGGGGAGAGACGTACGTCAGTGGCTGCGTGGTGCTTAGCTGCTGGCTGGGGCAAACTCAGACAGGGTGGAGAGTGTTAATCCAGCATGCTCTACATCCATCTTTCCAGTAATCATTCATTGCTGAGTTTGTCACAGCCATCATTATTGCTGACAATTATTTTTTTCCACGCCTAAGCTTGGTATTTGCATAATGTCTCATAGATTTTTAAGAAATCTTATAATACTTGAGAGTGATATTTCTTAGAAAGAATGTAGATATTAAAAAAACCAACCAAACAAACAAAAAAAGAAACAACAAGTCCCATTCACTTGATTCATTAGAGCAAGTTGTAAATGTTTTAGTGATTCCCACCCCTGGAAAGAATGTGCAAACTAGAATTTCCTCACTAAGTAGTGGGAAAGACATTATACAGAAGTTTGATCTAGCTTGTTAACTACCTTGCCTTTATACCCAGAGGTAAGAAAAAGACAGTCCAGAATTCTAATTTGGTCAGCCCTGAAATAGTCAGGCAGTTGGACTAGATGATCATTGTAGATCCCTTCCAACTGAACTATTCTGTTCTGTTCTGTTCTAATCCAACTCATGTGTCTAAGACACCTATCTTAGGACGTATAAACTGCTCTCCAGAAGTGCCACAGTCTCAGACTCCTTTGATTACAAAAGGACAGGCAGACAAGTAGAGTAGGCTGCATAGTTCAGTTTTACACACCCCAAGTCATGACAAATAAATCCCATGCTATATGTGCAAACTGAAGAATGCATATCTTTTAGTTCTTATTCTCATCTATATCTGGGGTTTTTTTATTTTTTTCAATGACAAGAACAGGAAATGGAGAAATGCAGGAAAGAGGAAAATTTGCTTGTAAGAATTATGTATTAGATCCTTTATGGGGAATTTTAAACAAAAAAAAAGTAAGGTAAAACATGCTTTTGTTATAGTGAGTTTAACCCTTTGTTCAGACTTAAGGGACTTAAGGGAAAATGTTTAAAAAGTTTTTGCATACAACATAAGCAAAACAATTGTGCATAATTACTGCATAATTACTTCTATTAAAAATTATTATAACATGTCTGAGTCAAAACAACAACCAAAAAACATCCTCATCAGCTGTCTTCTGAGCTCTCATTACACTATATAAAACATTCTTGATTGTACACAATCTGTAATGAGAATCCCTCAAGAAAGATTTACTAACAGAAAAAATGATGAAATGTTTATGCTTTATATTCCCCTTTCTTAGGTAAACCAGTTTTTTATTCTAATTTAAAATTAATTACTTTGCGCATATTCTGAGTCCAATTTCTCTTCAGAGATGTATTTCTCCTGTACTTATAAACAAAACAGCCGTTCTGATTCTACCTTCTGTCACACTAATTATTAGGTCTGCTTTGCCCAAAACAGTAACAGCTAACAATAACAGTAAAATATGGGTTCGGGATTATTTATTTTATGTTATAATTTATTTACAAAGCAGTTCTGAAAATTAGGCCTCAGACGATGGAAAAATTATGGCCCCCTAAAGAAGAGGCTGTGTTGGAAACCTGGCCTCGTCAGCTCTAACCTAGCCAGCCACGGGTTATAAACCACCAGGGTGTTCCAGGCACGGTGATGAAAAAACACTGCATAAAAAATAAACTGTAGAGCGGTAGAACTGAAGGAAAAGGATGGAAGTGTCAGTTTCCTGAAGGCAGGAGTTTTGATGCTTACTCCAGCCAAGGGAGCTGAGCTTTCCTGCTTTGGCCCATCACATCTGGGAAAAAAGGCATTTGCCTCTTTCTTATTTTTACTTGAGTAGGCACAGCCACGGAGATGTGACAGACCACCAAATCCGGTTCACTGCTGATGCAGGAAAACAAAAAGAGCCACTTCTGCCTTTTATGTTTTGGCTACTCCTATTCTCCTGTTTTCTGGTACCTGCCTTCCTCAAGTACTTTACATATCTAATAAAGATTTCTGTTTATTTTTCTCACCTTCTTTCCCCTTCCTTGCACGTGTTATCATCTCTCTGACTTTTCTACTGCTTCACCTGCAACTATTCTCAGTTTTCCTGCCTCTGAGCTTTGCTATCCTCTTCCCCTGCTCTTTCTTACTTAACCCTTCAGACTCCCTGTGCATTTGAGCCTCCCTCTTCCCTTCACTCCAGCTCCATTCATTTCTCATGCATGATTTCCTACCTGTGACAACTCTTCACCTCACACTCAGACATTAATTCCTTTCTCCTCCTGTATTTAGATTATATTAAAAAAAAAAAAAAAAACACAAAAGTGCTTTCCAAAAGTCATAATTCCTGGCCAGAATCATCAGCCTAAATAGATTCCCATGCCATTGAATATATATTATTTAATGTAATGCTATTTCTTCTTGAACCTTCATCGTGTGGATTATACCAAAAATCCATCTCTCCTAAAGTCAGTTTACCATGAGCTTTGATAGGCAGTTTGTCTTTATTGCTTAAAAAAAAAAAAAAAAGCTGTCATGTTTCTGCTTCTGTGCCTTTGTTCAAGAAGTTTGCAAAACCAGGTTACAGCAGGTTACATATCTTCAAGACATTAGGGACACGCACTTCCTTTCAGTTATCATTGAACTGTTTATAAAACACTTTCTGTCAGAATAAAGCTTTGTGGAACTGTGATAACAAGTCACTTTTAGTGCTGGACTAAGGTCACTGAGGAGTGAATTCATATCATTTTACTTTAGGTGTCTTAAAATTGGGCATCTAGCTCATGCGCATGGCCGTGACTCCTGGTGTTCTGAGACAAGAGAGCTCGCTATCTCTCCTGGGATGCAGCTTGCCTGTCTGAGGGGTCTTTGTATGGGGTGAAGTGCCCAAGAGAGGTACAGTACTCCTTGCAGGGAACTAGGTAGTTAGAATGAATAGCTAAAATTAGAGGAGAGAATAACACCATTGCTTTCACAAAATGTACCTCCTCCTTATTGGCCCTTTTAAAATGTACCTCACAACCATGGAGGCACCATCTTCACTTTTTTTTTTCTTCCAAATCAAAGTTCCTAGAAATTCTATGGCAAACTGATTTAGAAAATATTAAAATCCAATTTCTTAAGTGGTGGGGGGTTCACGTCAAACCAGATTATCTGGTTATCACTTTGAGATGTCGTCTGCACTGCTAGGATATTGTTCATGAAGCTGATCTTATGAAAATACTTGCTACAAAATTCTACTTACATTCATCAAGTCTGACCAGAAAAAATAACTCTGGATTCCATTTAGAATTGCTGCAGGAAACTATGATCCTCAGAGAAAATATGGATAATTTTCAAAGTGTTGCAAATTGGATTTTCAAAAGCAATAATATAAATGAAGAAGTAAAACCCCACAAACATAAAAACAAATATCTCTTTTTTTTTTCTTTCCCTACAATGAGTTTCTATACCACTTGGGAATCATAGGTATCACAGTAAATTAAATATTTAGTGTATGCTTTTCTTTTGTATAAAGTTTGATATTGTTGTATAAGTAGTTTTATGTCACTACTTTGTCTCCAGAACTGAGTGATTTTTGTTGGACTATATTCAAGTAGTTGTCCTAAGAAGATGTGGTAGTAAATTTACTACATCTGATTTTTCCCAACACCCAGGAATTACAAGTTTGGTTCCAAGGAAGATATGTTTTAAAAAAATTATATTCAAAATCCCCCAACTATTTTTAAAGGATATTATTTCATTTAGCTTTAAGTTCACTAACTTAGCAACAGTATTTATTTCTCAAGAACACATGAAAAGAAATAAAAACCTCTCAGAATCTCCCAGATATCTGAGATCATATTTAAATAAATTATTTCTCTTTAGTTGATTTTTTTTCTTTCATCACTTATAACATTTTTCTAATACTTTGCTGGAATTTATACCTAAAAGAGAAAAGCCCATCAACTTGGGATTTCTTCACTGGAAACATACTGTTCCAAGATGGTAATGAATAGAGTATGGAAATTATGAAAATACTATTTCCCCTCTTCCTATGGGGCTGTTTAACCCCTGATTCAGCATGACTGAAAGCTTGCTACAATAGAGATGTAGTTTAAGTATACAGCTACATTCATCATTTATCTCACAGATATCTTCTGAGTATTGGCTTGCTTTCTTGCAATGCTTTTATTTTATTTTATTTTATTTTATTTTATTTTATTTTATTTTGAAAATAGGAGCAGAGAATCACAGAGACATAGCATATAAGAGATCACCTAGCTGACTTACCTTCCTATGTCCCTACACGGAGCAGAAATGACTATAATTAAGCTATCTATGGCAGATAGCTAACCTGCTCTGGAGATCCAACATGGAAGACATCTCATAGCCTCTCCAGAAGACCTTTGTAATGTTTCACCAACGTTATAGGTACAAACCTTTTCCTAATAACTAATTTACATCTTCTTGGTGACAGATTGAGCTTTTTTTTTTTCCCCCCACACAGAAAGCAAGTGATAACCATTCTCTCCAGGACATCTTTTTCCATGCAGAAAAATCACTATCAGTTTTCATACAAATAAGGCAATAGTGTTGTGGAATCATCTCATGGTAAAATGAAAGGCAAGACTTTATTCTGGAAGCATTAGGGCTAACAAAACCAAACAAATCATTCAGTTCATGGAAACTATTTTATAAAACCTGTGGAAAAGGTTATATCATTAGATATTTTCTCAGCACCCAGCATGATAGATTGAGCAGGACACCTACTTGCTGCTGTAGTACTAAAAAATGGTAATTATTAGTACCTATTTAGCACACATCTACTTTTCATCTTTAAAGTGTTCTAAAGTGGAGGACTAGTTGCCTGCTACCACTGTTAACACCTGCATGGCTGTGTTTCCAATATGTTATAGGTCAGATCAGACTGCCAATAGCCTTCATAAATGGGGTTTCCAGTAAACAAGTCAGCTGGAAATAAGATTTCAGTATAAGCCTGTGAGCAGTAGCCTGTGTTGTGAGAACGGAGCCCAGCCCCATAAACATACCAGTTGCATGACGTGCGCGAGCAGACGCCAGACTTTCCCAATCTGCTACTTGCTCCCTGACCACAAATGTGAGACACCTCTGAGCCATTGCTCTGCCCTAGGTCAAGCCCCCTAAGGAAGAAGTTAATGGACGGAATAACACTTCAGCCACGTAGCACTGGTGTGTGGCCATGGTATAGGTCCAATTGCAGCTCAGGGTCGGAAAAGCTGTCCCATCCACCAGCCTGCAGTGATAATCCAAAATCCACAGGTAAACTGTATAGTATAAAATTTTGCAGTCAGGCTTTGGGCTTACATGTATGCTAATAAGTCAATTTTAGTAGTCATCCCTCCTTGTCCCCACAACCAGATGGTAAGTTGAACGAAAATCTTGCATTATTTACTACTCCTCATGGAGGTTTCTCTTAATCACATAAGATGGTCCACTCCAAGACTGATTTACAAAGTCTAGCTTGCACAAAATTGCCTTTTGTGCATGAAAAAAATCTTTGATTTGTTGCCTCTATTTCTTCATCTACAAGGTCTGAAGTTATGAATGTTGTTATACAAATTTAAATGATATCTAGGGCCAGGAAGCACTTGAATTTTATTAATGTTTCCTATTTTCCTTTCATTTCAACATATCATAATATTCATGCTAAGAATCAGAAAGAATTAACTATCTGTAGCTAGCCCTATTTTTTAAAATAGCTGCTCCTTGGAAAGTGAAAGTCCCACTTGAATTTCAGGAATAATATAGAAGTGTTTTAGGAAGGCAGGCTTATACTAAGGAAGACAAGAAATTAATATTTACATTTAGATGATGGTGTACATATGTTTCAGATATCAGAAATAATCCATTTATGTTTTCTTCTGTGGTTTCTTATTTCCCATATCTATCTTGTCTGTCAGGATCTTTTTTTCACTGTTTGAATTGCCACCTGCCATTCAGCACTGTGAGTTCCAGGAGATATGTGCAAATAGTGTGATTTCTAATGCAAAAGAAAATGTGATGGAATTGTCCCTGCCTACATGATTTCTTCACAGTGGTGTTGCCTTAATGCTGTACAGATTCTTGAGTTTCATATAACATTAATTTCAACTTTCTTTCTTCATTAAAATTCTAAGAGGCAGAAGGCCTTAAAGAGAAAATTACCCCTAGTAAGGCAAAGCAGTGGAAATATTACCATACTTTCCTTTACCCTCAGGCATTTAGCCACTAGAACTTTTTTTATTTATTAAAACATTTATTTAATGTATAAAATCTGAGTTATTATTTTTTGCCCAAATACATTTTAGAAGAAAGGAATGAATGAACGGGTTCTAGGAGGTGTGCTTCAATAGATGTAATGGGTGATGAGCTGCTGTCCTCACATATTGCCTCCAATCAAGCCCTGTATACTCTGCGTAGGAAGATGAATTGACATAATTCTTAGAACAGCATTTTTCAGCAAATTGTCCTGTTAAATAGGAAAATTTTACTCAAGCCTGCAAAAGCGATAAGCCTGACCCTCCAGCTCTACTTTGAAAGGTCATTTTGATTAGTATAGGCAAAATTGGAAAGTAAATGCATTATCAATGCCTGGTGTCTTTTGGCTTTTAATGGCCAAATGGCCTGATTTTTCGGAAGTGTAAAGCATGTGCAGGTTCTGCTGAACTCCACGGGAGCAGCAAGCATAGCAAATTCCTGACAGTCAGACCATGAGTGTCCTCACTTCTTTCTCTCTTCTCCTTTCCCTCCCCTCTCTTTCCTTGTTATGATAATGTAATGGCCTTTTTGACAAAGAAACTTCAGTCATGATCTGGTATGTACAATGGCTTTCCTCTCAAGGTTGTGTACTGAGAAAACAAAGTCTCCTTTCAATTTGTCAACATTGAATTATGTTTCAGACAACATACTAAGTGTATCAGAGGTCCCTCACAGCATCAACCACAGCCAATTGGAAATCTGGCTGAAACTATTGAACAGCGCAGAGTTCTGTGTCAAACCCATTAAGAATTATCCATAAAGTATCCACACTCAGAATTAGCCTATGAAATTAAGGTTCTCAGCTATATTCAAAATTTATAAGGGATTGTCACCAAATATTTACCTTTCTCAGGAAACGAAAAGAAAATGTAATTGTTCTAATATTTAGCCAAATTTTTGTGCATGCATGATGAGGGGATGGAAACAAGGTGGTGGGAAGAAGAAGAAATTGCAGCTCTCTTAAATGATTATGATTTTTTAAACAAAGTTATTTTAAAATTAATTGCTATTATTTTAGATATGAAAGAACAACACAGGCTTGGAAGAAATTATATTCATCTAGAGTTTTTCTTGTCACAGAAAAGTAGTGATTTAACTAACTCGGCACAGTTAAAGCATGATATACCATCAGTATACAAATACTAGTATATCTATTCATACCCAAGAGGTAGAAGACCTACCCATGTAAAATGTATATACATTTTTATACTCTACAGATGAAAACATTTCTATCAAAAAATTACTGAATCTACACTAAGGTTCATACTTGTCTACCATCACACCTGAAATAGTTTTACTGGTATAAAACTGTTTGTAGCTATAGCAGAGACTTTAAAATGTGAGCTCAAGGGCATTTCTTGCCATTTTAATAAGCCATTCACTTTCTCTGTGCAATGAATTTATGACTGGTATTTATTAGTTTGATTCCTTCATCCACCTCAATTTTCCCTTTTATATTAATTTATTATTTAAGATGCACTCTGTCAGAATTTTTAAAAATCATTAGAAATAAATGGTTGAATAAGAAGCCGATGTGACAGAAAAAAATGGCCATATATAGATATTGTAGACACATGACTAACCTAGAGCAAAAGGGAATCAGTCCTGCTTCCGTTTGTTCCAAAGGAGAACAGGAATAAAGGACAGCAATGGCATTCTCCACAGTCAGGAAAAACACACTGTGTTGGGAGCTGTGATTGTACTTTTTACTCAGATTCAGTGATGATGCTTTTAGAAATCCTTTTATTTTATCAAAACTTTTAAATCATTTATAGAATAATTATTTCAGGCTAAAATTGGAAATTTAATAGGAGACAGACCACATTAATGCTTTGGGTTGAGGTGGCCTACAGGAGAAGGAGGCAGAGAAAGACTACCTCCTGAAGTTTTCTGAAGTTCGTACATTGGTGGGAAGTGGGACATTGACAAGCAGCAGTAAAAGGAGTAGTTCAGAATTGGATGTGATATTATATAATTTCAAAGATAATATAGTATTAGGTAATATAATAACTCTTAAAAAAAAACCCAATAAGATGGGTCTTTACTTGAATTAAAATAAAAAGTCACAGTAATCTAAAGCCCTATGGTCTGTTAAGGAAATACAGAGGGGCTATGATTTTAGTTTGTATCAAGGAGAAGAAAAAAGACATCAAAATTGGTGTCCCTTGATCTTTAGTTACCTTTGGGAAAAACAAAATCATAGCATATTGAATAGTGGGGTTTTTAAAAAGTAATGTGGTGATCTGACATATCAGAGACGTGCAATCAAAAGCCTAAGGAAGCAAAATCACTAAAACCTGCCAAATTTTTAATGAATTACTGGATTGGTTTTTTGGCTCAGTAATGGGAATAAATTCTTATAATCTTTTATCTAAAATGTTTTATAAAATCACATTTAAAAAGATGACAATTTTGAAAATACAAGCTTAAAACCATATCCTTTATTTTGCAAGTGTGTTTTTAAAGTCAGAATCACAAAATCACAGGATGTTTGAAGTTGGCAGGGACCTCCAGTGGTCATCTAGTCCAACCCTCCTGCTCAAGCAGGGCTACCCAGAGCTAGTTGCTTAGGACTATGTCCAGATGTTTTTTTTAATATCTCCAAGGATGAAGACCACAACCTCCCTCAGCAACCTGTTCCAACTCCTTTCTATACAATATTAGTTGCTTATTGGTACTGAATAAAATATTTCAAATAGCTTTTTTTAAAAAAAAAAAAAAAAGATTTTTTTGTAAAAAAAGTAATTAAACTTTTTTTTTTTGGGGGGGGGGCGGATGTCCTATCCACAAAATGGAGTTTTATACAATGAGAATAAGAAGGAGTGTAAACATACAACCAAGAGCTGAACCTCTTAAATATTAAACTGAAAATGCTCAAGGCATGCTTTTAACCAGGTACAGAAATAATCAGTTTGGTAAATGATTACTCCTTAAATCAGTCTGTCAGACACCTAAACAGAAAGCTACCTTTAACAATATGGAGGCAAAAGTTGACACACATGATGAAATAACAAGAGTGAGATTTAATTTGTCATATAATAATTTCAAAATCAAAACAAAAAAGAAGTTACCCACAAAAAAAGTTGTGACTTTAAGATCAGTCTTGAAAGCAGGTAAAAGTGTGTAGATGAGCAGACTAGGTATGTGAGGAAGAACAAAAAACTGTTTAGTTGAACAGAAATTGAAATGTCAATTTGATATTGAATATGCATTGTTGCAAAAAATTAAAGATGAGCTTTTACAAATTTAAAAGATGACAGCATACTGTTTAAAGGATGGAGAAAAGTGACAAAAAAAGAAATCAAACCAGAGAATACTTTCTATCACTTATGAGATAATCAACCATGAAAATAAAAGAATGACATATGTTCATTCAGAGAGGTTGAAGGTATCTTCTCGCAGTTTCCTTGTGTACTACAAGAACAAAGGACTGATGAAGGAGAAAATTAGACCTTTCTAGCTTGGAACATGCAATTATTGACATCTTGAAAAGAACCTAGTCTGACCCCTGTTGAAGCAGGGTCAGCTACAGCAGGTTGCCCAGGACTGTGTCCAGTGCTTGACCACCCTTGTAGTAAAAGAGGTTTTTCTTGTGTTCAGATGGAATTAACAATGTTGATATTCAAGAATTTGAATTAGGGCAAGTCTTCTTGGTCAGATCACGCTCTATGTCCAAAGAGAAAAGTACTGACGGAGAGCACTCATGGTGTTCTTATAGAGACCCAGCTGTAGAGTTTCAGACTATGCAGAAAAAGAACCCAAAACCACCATAGTTTTGTAGGATGAAGAAAAAGAGAACAATTCCATCTCCATGTACTGTCTTCCAAAAAGACTGTCCAGACATCTCCAGTTGAATTCCTTTATCATTTTTGTGTCCCTGTGAAGGATTCTCTATCTCCCTGTGTGTTAAGAGACATTAATTCTGTCTCTGGTTCCTTTGAAATGCAAGTTATAGAGAAGATGCCACTGGTATTTTAAAGGGTTCATACAATTTTAGAAGTAAGGCCAAAAGGACTTCCATTAGGTCAAAACAATTCCATCTTATAAGATAAGAAATAGGAAAGACCAGAGAGACCAAAGAGTTTGCAGCATCAGAAAACCCTGCAGTATTTTGCAGAGAATTGATTAGTAAGTTATGCCGTATAAGGCAGAGGAAAGTAGAGGTAATACTAGTCTGTTTGGGAGCCTTGCCAATCTCATCAGAGAGAAAATTTCTCCCTATATCAAATCCAGCAATCAGCATAGCTTTGTGAGCAAGATACATCAGCCAAGTCACCTGAGAGGTTTTCCTGTACTATGTAATATCACATTTCTGATAGTCCTGAGGAATATGAGAAATTATTCAGGAAACAATGCTAAACATATGACAAGAAAAATCCTTCCCTGAGTCCCCTGATGGACTGAGAATGAATCCTGCTAGAAAGAAATTTGATGTGTTGACAATGCACAGACATAAGACTTTATCTTATATCTTTGTAATTGTGTCCAAGAGAGGGCTGGAGCTGATAACACTGTGTGACTCTCAAATCATGGGAGCCCTGACCGTTTCACACATTGTTCTCCCTCCTGTTTGAGTTTCACAGGTTGATGATCTAGCTGGCTGGCTCCAGGGCTTATACAGTGTATGCATTCAGCATAGTTTGAGCTACCACGTGAGTCTGAACCCCGAGCCAGCTTGACAACGTACCTATGCACTAGAGCTGTACAGCAGTAGAATAAGGAGAAGGTGGACCAATGCGTACAGATTGTCCATTGCTCCATGAAGGGCATACAAAGATAACTTTGGTCTACTGCTAAAGTAGCCTTCACACAATTAGGTAATATATGTAATGTAATTTCATTTTGCTACAGGCACTCTTCAGTATAAAATAGATGCTTGCATCAGCCTGCATCCTCTCTACTCCCCTAAATATCTCTTGGCTTTCCACTTATTTTTTCAACTTGATAAGAACATGTGACGAGCATGAATTCTAATGAAATGCATATGGGCATGTACTTAGATGCAGTTAAGCACAGATAAAGAAGGAAACAATTGCTAGGTGGGATTTTCCAAAATTACTAACTACTGAACTCCTCCATGAAAGCTTCTCTTAGGTAGTATTTGTATTTTCAGGCATCCAAATATCTTTTAAAATGTGGTCTTAAGCTTTAAGCAAGTTTTCAGTATTAAAAATGTCTGATTTATAAGTTATTTTAATAGAATCTTGCATTCATTTGTACATGAAGCATTCAGAAAACAATTGCCTAGTTTTAGAAGAGATCCTGTTCTGGGTGCTTCGTTTAATGTATTCCTAAAGAAGTATTTATGACAATGGCGAAAGTTCAAACGCAGAGCTGTTCAGGCCATTACATTACCATCAACAACTGGTTTGCTGTCTCTAGGGATAGTAGAATTAGACCGAACTAATGCATTTTAATTTAAAATCCAGATTTGTCATGAGCATTAGGTCATTTACCATGAAAGATGAAGGATGAGGATCAGAGGTGTGATCTGAGAGCTGATAGTGGTTTAATGTTTTACTGAATCACAGTGCTAGTATATTTGATCTCAGTGTTTTGTAAGCAAGTTCTCTATTTTTCAATGGAACTATTTACAGGAAATTTTAAGAAGTCCTTCTAAAAAAGAAAGGAAAGAAAATAGAAATCTATTGATGATACATGTTCTTTCCCCTAAAAGCTTGGGATAGAATTTGGATTATCTTGGCCTTAAATATAATAAATAGGGCTGCAGAGCAAAATGAAGAAAAGCAAAATGAAGGCATAAAATGAAGGTACAAAAAAACCCGGTTGAAATTCAAGCATTAATCCCAGTGAAGCAATAAAATGTGTTTGAAATAATATCTTGCATACTCTAAAGCATGTCTTCTGTTCATAAACTTTGAAGCTCTGACTTATACACTGTATTTTTCAAACAAATTTTTCAGTATGCCAGTGATAATCCAGCTCTGCACCACAAGACATTGAGCATAGCATGTAAACTGGATAAGACGAAAACATGTTCAGAAGAGCCAGAAAAAGTAGCCCTTTGTTTGGACCCAAGAACTGGCATTTAGAAATATTGATTATGACACCATTGCGGTTTGCTGTGCACCAGCAATGCAGCGACTCCATATTTCTCTCCCAGCTGGGGCAAAATATTCACCCAGCTAACAGAAATTAGGAAGCTTGCTGAGTTTCTGTTTGCAAGGCATTCAGACCCTCTGGTGGAACATCTGATCTGAATGCTGTGTTCTATTGATATATACACATTATAAAACATATTTGTCAGATGGTGGCAGGTTATGATCTATGGCCTAAAAGTAATCAGATCTCAGAATATTTTGCAGGGGCAAGACTTCAAGAGAAATTACTCTTGATGGAGCACCTGTAGACAAGCAACCCGTTTTTACATGTTAATTTACATGCTGAAGCATAATATAAATGTTAAAACCTTAGATGGCTTTGGAGCAGGAGAAAAATGTTCGCTTGTATTCTCTCCTGCTCCAAACCTATGCACAGCCCCAGCACTTATTTTTTTCACAGCTCTGGCATTTCTTGGGCTTCCATCACTGTCTCTAAATAAAAATTCTAGGGCACAGAGAGGAGAGTAATTCAAGGCAGGGCTTAAGGCACATTGCTCCATAGCTGAAGACTGCCAAAATCAGCCGATTACAAATTCATTGAAGTTAGAATCGATATTACACTTTCAATTTTATGAATGTTCTTTCAAAAATACTCTTTTTTCAACTTTATAGAAAAAAAACCACCATACCCATGCAAGTCCGTCCGTCCCCCCCGTGCCCCCCCCAAGTTAATTGGACTGCAGAGTGAATGACTGGTTCTGTAGTTTGGTTAAAAGGACATTCCAATTGCTTGTGGATTGGAAGGCTGAAGGTATATAGTAATGTATCTGGTAGGGCTAAACCATCCTTAAAGAACTGTGTTTTTAATATCTGAAGGTATTCTGAATGAAATATTCAATGGGCATTTTCACACTAATATAATTACAATATCAGAAGGGGAAAACAGACAGAATTTCCCTGACTAACTTTGTCAAAAAAGCTGAAAAAAATCTATTTGCATGACTCAAGTAAGAGAATATAAGTGTATCTATGAGCAGCTGGTTAAAACTTTTGGATGGCAAATTATGCATAGACATTTAAATGAGTTTTTAAGTGGCACGCTCTGATGAAGGGAATGTCTTCCAGCTGGGATCTAGTCAGAATTTCCAGTAAACTTTATCACTGTATTATGATGTAAAATTTATCACTGTATCACTGCATCAGTGATTTGAGGATATTACTATTTCTTTTTTACTACCCAGCTTCCTCAGCTGGGCTCTGTATGCTATAAGCTTAATTGCTGAAGATCATAAAGATTCCGTAACTCCAAACTTTTCTTTCTCTGTTATGCTACTTCATCATCTTACCTCACTCCTAATATTACTCCTTTAAAAATTAGGCATGGTGAGTTCAAGCTCATTGACATTAAACAGATTGGTATTTACTTTTAATCTAGATTCTATGTTTTAAATGTTTCAGGAAAGAAAAAAAATAATTCAGGGCAAATGTAAACATGAGTCAAATGTGAATTTGAAGTGTACTGAAGAATTGTTACATTTAACCCTATCTCTCCCCTTCATTCCTTTTTCCCACTTTCATATACTTTCCTTCACTTCCTGACCACTTGCTGACTCAGCTGCTGACATACTTTTAATTTAAATTATAACTCTCACTGACATCAGTGGGAGGTAAGGGTGCAAAAAGACTTACTTGAACCAGGAAGAATACAGAACAAGGGAAACAGCAATAATGAAAGTACATGGTTGTATAGGTTAGATAAGCGCATAGCGTGATCATTCAGAATCAGTGATTCTTTCTTTAAGTAACTGCTTTAACCTGTATGCCTCTTGTAGTTTCCCGGTGATTTCCACAATGAATGAATAAGCCTATCCACCAACCCGGAAAAAATCAGAGGCTAGGAGAACACACAGCGAAAGTATTAATAAGATTTCATTTTTTCTAGACTAGGAAAATTTATGTATTTATCTATCTATCTATCTATCTATCTATTTATTTATTTTTCCTAGACTGCTTGTAATTAGTGTTGGAAACAGGATATTGGGCTAACTGAACCCCTGGTCTGAAACTGCATGGCTTCATTTTGGTTCATAAGTTTTCTTACAAAACCTGGCATATTTTATTCTATTTTATGTTAAAGGTTCCCATACTATGTTCTATTCTATGTACCCATAGAAATTATTCACATTCACTTTCCAGCTTGATGCTAAAGGATATGTGCTTCTCTGACATTATTTGTTAAAAATTCTTCCAAGTTCTGTGTCTGTTACAAGTCTTTGGTACTCACTTACTGACTATGCTCATTATTTTAAGTCATGCTTTCCTTGTCTTTTCCTCTTTCCTATCTTTAAATATTAATCCCTCATTATTTTGCTGTTGCCAGTTTCAGTTCTTGAGGCCGTACGAGTTTTTAAATGTATAACTATTTTTCTTTCTATTAAACCCTTTCTCAGGACTAGCCACTGTCACCAAATTTAAAAGATATTGCTATAAAACATGTATTTTTGTGTATAATGTGCATGACAGAACCATAATTTTCAATATTTCTTTGTCTATTTCTATGATATGCATACTCTGTTGGGGAGGATTTGCATTTAATTCTGTGACATGTTTAGTGTCAGCCAAGCTATGATTACTTTAAAAGTAGCAGGTTTATTCCTATACAATATCACAAGGAAAATTCAATACATGTAATTTCAGACCTTTGATTTTTATTGACTTGGTTTTTAAAAGTTGCCACTAAATAAACAACAAACATACAAACAGCTGAGGCCTTTGAGATCAGACAGTAAACTATATTAAAAAGTTTAATTGTCAAGCTGACAATGTGTCAGCCACAGAGAAGAATTAAATATGAATTAATAAGGAGAATGATTCATTCTGGTTATACTGACAGCTATCTAAACTTTGGGTTTGAGCTGTCATTGCATATCAGCATTTAAAAAAGCAAAATAGTAAATAGTAAAAACACAAGAAAAATCATCATTTATATTAAGCACTGAGATACATACAAACTTCAATAACTACCTAGAAAATATATTACAAGTAGCAAAACCTACCCCAACCTTGGCAGATGAAATCTGGTGCCTTTATTCATGAATCTATTAGCTTTCTCCGAAGTCATCATTGTGCTAACATGCAAGTCATTCTCATCTTTCTAATTTAATTGCCTTAGAAAGAAAACATGAGTTTTGGGGATGTACCTGATTAAATATGGTTGCATTTTCTGATCTGTCTTGGATTTTGGAGTGGGGATTTTTTTTGTCAATAAGTAGGCAAACTCCTGCCCAGTTTTTTCCTGTTGGTACAAAATGTGCAATCCATGGAGCATATTATGTTACGTCCCATGACACAAAAGAGCATCCATGGTGAATGTGGAGACACTTAACAATCACCAGAGCTATCTCTTATGTTCTGTATTAACTAACTGAATAAATCAGGTGAGTTTTAGCATACTGTGGGAATTTTGGGTGCTTCAGTTTGATTATATATTTTTAATAAGACCTCACTGCTGCAATAGTAAAATGTTCCCACTGAAAAGTAGCTAGCTTAGCCACGTGGTTGGTTTTCTAAAGCTGTTGGAAAACTGCATTGAGATGTAATATTCTTAGTCAATGGAAGTTGTTTGATTCAGCTGTCTTTATGAGAAGCATGAATTTATAAGGAAACAGCTGGACTCTCCAGAAGCTGATCTGCACCTGTACTATATGAGATCTCTGCCTTCAACATGCCCTGCTGGTAAATTAATTTCATTTCGTTTTGCCACTTAGAAGAATACTAAACCTGAAACCAAAATGAAATGTAGGGTGTTGCTTCTCAAAGGACTGCCCTGAAAGTATCCAGGTCCTTCCTACCACCACCGCCTTGGGAAAATGGAAGCACTGGGCAGATAAATAATAATATCATATCATGTTTGCAAAGCCATCAGCTAATCTCATCCCTTCTTAGGACTTTCCCTTCCCCCTCTGGCAGAGCATTTTCTTTTATCCTCAGCCTTTATGGCAACTTGAGGAAAGGAGCTGGACCTAATCGTGACTGAAAACTTCCTTGTTTAATTGAAACAGGATATTGTAATTGATTTTGAAATCCCAAATGGACCAGCAGTTTCCCCGTGGTTTCATTAGGAAAGCTTTGAACAGCTTTTAGTGGCTGTATTCATGGGGAGCAGTGGAGGCATTTGAACAGAGAAAGGAGGCATTTAATGGCCCCACCTGTTTGTGTGTACAAGATGGCATGATTATCCATTTACAACAGCTACAACGGAAACAGCTGTCTCAGAACAATTTAGAACTTTATCCCCTACTAAACTGCACAAATAAATAAAATTCCATTTCCAATGCAAATTATTCTTGATACCAGCTAAAGGTATTTAACAAGTTAGTTACGTTTGTACTAAGGCTTTAAAGGCATTCATATTTATCCATATGTTTTATCTTTAAAAATAATAGCATGAGGTTTGATGCCGACAAAAAGTATGAGACACATACAGTGTGGGCAGGCGTCTCCAGCACAGTCGAGTGAAACTACCTAAATACGGATCGGCACTCAGCTTCCCTTGTTACTGCTTTTCTAAGAGTCTGGATGAGAGACTGCCTGTAGTTGATGCCATGGTGCTTTGTAATGTGTCTCCGTCTGAGTATCTTAAAAGACATTGCAAAAAATATTATTTGGAATGCCTCGAGCTAGCACAGCCTGTCTACAGACCCCAACAACAGCTGTCTCACGTATTTTAAAAGTGCTGTCTCTACTGGTTTCCTCCCAGCATGAACAGAAAATTACAAACATTAAAAGCCTATTGGTACACCCAGCCTTTGTACTTTCTTTTGCCTACAGTGCAATACATTATGCTTTGAATTTTACTCCCAAAGATTCTACTGTCAAAAACAACAGTGGGCATTTGGGGAAAAGTAATTGTCTGAAGATGCAGAATGGATTGACACAGTGACTCGTGTCGGGCCTGAGAGCGTCACAAGGCTCTTCGAAACAGCATGGATAACCCAAATGTTTTAGGGGTAAGAAATCTGCAGCAGCTTTCTTTTCTTAAAAACCATGTGCTGCTCAAATGCCTCAGCAGCACTTCTGAGGCAAGATGGGTGAATTCTCTTACCCCAAGCCATTAAGGAGCAGCTGCTTCAAGAAAAGATTTAGGGAACTCACCAGTTCTCCATTCCCTCTCTTGCTCCCCACAGAGTGAGAAGGCAAAGAGGATATAATTAAAGTTGTGCTACATCTTTAGACTTCTTGAAAAGCCAGGTGAATTGTCTATAGGCACTCTGTTTCCATATGAACTAATTATTTTCACTGTTTCTCTGACTTTTTTTTCACAAGCACTTCATTAGCTTCTATTTAATACAGTCAATCAGGTCTCTATGTTGTATTTTCAGCACCTCACTTGCATCACATTCCCTGATTTTTTGTTTCCTGTCTGGAGAATTGTAAGGTCTTTATCTCCCAGACAGATTCCATGGAGTCTAAAAAGGTTTCAATTAATATATTAGCTATTTCCTCAGCAAACAAGTTTATAGAGTAGTCTTCTTGGACAAAAGTTTCCATGTAATTTTAAAAAATTTATTATATTTGAAACTATGTTCCTTCAGTAAATAAAGCTGAAGTTACGTAACAGGTTAAAAAGGTATTAAGGCAGAATGAAGCACACATGCACAGAAAGTTTGGAGTCTTTAGTCATCAAGAATTCATAGAGAAGAAGAGAAAATAATTTCTTCCACAAAAGGGGCTTGGGATTATTTTTTAGAGTGCTAATGTTGAAATAATCTACTTAACAAATAGTAATAATAAGAAAATCTTGAAAAAAAAAATGACAGTCAAATGACACTTAGAAATTTTCTTACTTTGAATTATTTGATCATTTATGGTTACATGGCTCATTCCTGGCCTTTCAGAATGAGACTAGGGACCTTCCTGAATTTGCTTAGTGCTGCTTTGCCGTACGGAGTTAGTCAGACACTCAAGGTCTAATTCTGTCTGGGATACTTCATCACACTGCAGGGTGATAATTTAAAAGCAAACACCACCACCTCATCCTCGTTTTGTAAAGCAGCACAAAAATAACATGAAGTATGGTTTAGCTCAGGTAGATAATATTATATATGATGTCCCTTAAAAGCCTATGGAGTTTAAATCATTGTAATAGTACAAATTATAATGGCTTATGATGCTGTGTGAGAAATGATCAGTGCTGCTCCTGCCAGTAACTCAGAAGACAAAATTCCATGCTGGTGATGTGATATGAGCATTATGAGTCCATAATTTCTCACGTTTGTCTTGGACATTCAGCTTAATTCTTAACGAGAGTGTAATAAGCATGAAGCACACAGAAGTGGTGAAAAGGGTGATGGAAGTTTTTCTAGTGGGACTCGTTTATTTTCTCTGCTCTTGTCTAATCCTTCTTTTGACTGGAGGTTACTTTGCAAGATTCTCATTATGCTAAAATGTGTTGTTAAATGCTAATTAAGAAAAGATAATAGCTTGAACTTTTAGACTAGTTCAGTAATCAGGAGCCTTCAGCTAACATACATGCTTGTTTCCTCATCCTAGACAAACTTGAGATTGCAAATTCTCCCTGTGGAAGATTTTTCCCCACTTTTTCTTGGAAATAAATGTTTTCTGTTTTTCTAGTTCAGTTGATTATAATTTGGTATTTCAGTGAATTGACACTAATAGTCATTAAACTAGTTTGTTCAGCTGTAATAAGAGCAGCGACTGGAGGTCTTCATCAACTACCACATGGCAACTGGCCCACAAAAGGGCTGTGATTATTGTCGCAATGCCAAATCCATCTCTTCTGCCCAGCTAAATAAATAAATAAAAGGAAAGACTAAACCATTCAGATTCATGATACGAATCATTTCCTATCTGATTCCACAGATCCTCTGACACTAGTTTGGAGAATAAGCTGCATTTACTGCGGTTCGCATGTTGCGTGATCACATCTACAAAAATGCCACCAAAATACACAAGGGCTGGACATAGCAGCAGTAAGGATTACAGAGAAGGGAGGAGATGCAGATCTGCCTGGCCACTGCCATATCACACAGCCCAGCATGTGCATGTCAAACGATGCAAAACTGATGGTCTTTGAAGGGGTCAATAAAAGCCTTATCAACATTCTGCTGCAGTCAATCTTTTCTAGAGTCTGCAGCAGAACTGGGTTAAAGAATCTTTTGAAGATATTTGTAGAACATATCTAAATGAATACACTTTAATCTACCAAATAGGAGTCAGAAAATATATTCAACTTTCTAAACTTATATTAGCAGTATTTATTTACTCCTGAATCTTTGCTGAATAAATGAGACTAAATCTGAAGTATACGGTGAACAGCTGATTAATTCATTGCTCTGTGTCCTCAATTGTAGAAGTTTGACTCTTTTGAGATAAAACTGTATTTTCTTGTAATAGGAAGATTTTCAGAGCATGTACCTTGAAATTTTTCAAAATATGAAGTGTTACCAAATCTTTGAAATGAGATCTGAATGGAAATAAAGGGTAGTGTGCAGTTATACTCTGCCATGTATTTCCCAGAAATAACAGCTGGGCATTTATCATATTATTTGGTCTTATTATGTCCAGTGAAAAAATGATTTGATGACATATTTACCACTGACTTTCTTAAAAGGCCTGGGTTCTCTTATTCTCTGACAAACTGCCATTTAAGCTGAAAGCACAAATCAGAATTTGGCCTCCAAAATAATAATATCATGAGGAAAGAAAACAGTCTTAGTTTGGACTGCAAACTTATTGGCTAATGGAAAATGTTGCTATAAGTAGCTCATAATGGATAGAAAGTCAAGCTGTTTGGATCATTAAACCTGGTCTGAAAATAAATCCCTCAATTCCAGACCCAAAGAAAGTAGAGTGAAATTATCTCGTACGTATGCATTTATGCTCTACTATTGCCATATAGTGTGCTATAGGGGTTTTAGAAAAAGGAAGCAAGTCTTGTAAATCATTAAAAGCCAGTGATGGGTAGTGAGGGGTGGATTACTTAGAAAGTTAATCAAGCTTGAAATCCTATTAATAATTGTTCCGCGTTGTTTTCTTGCCTTGCTGATCAATCAGCACTGTATCTGTATGCAGCCATAGCAGTGCCCTTTCTGGGCAGAATTTATTCTCACATTCCCAGTAGTTATGGTAAAAATTATGTTTCTTTTGTTTGTAAGCACACATGTTTGTGAACCATGACAAAAACAAAAACTTCAGAAGATAGATATATCTATATATAGATATATATATTTATATTTATATATATAAAGCGCCTATCACCATATTGGTAAACATTCTTTGGAACCACTCTGATGGCAGAGGTAAAGACAGGAGTCAGCCTGTTAGTACCTCAGCGCTTCTGTTTCCAACTGATTTAAAAAAAAAAAAAAAAAAAGCCACAAGACTTTACTGCCAGCTTGCCTGGCTGGTGTTTAATACTGCTACTCCATCAGGGTTGGAGGGAGACCTATTGTGAATGGCAACAGTTTGCACCATGACTTCTCCAACTGTGCTGCAGAACAGTGCAGTGAAGGACAAATCAGCTGTACAAATTAACTTTGCCTGACCATGCTGTTGCATTTAAATCTTGACTTAGAGGGAAATTTGTGTTTCTGATATTAATTAGTTCCAAAACTTTCCACTAAAACTTCCATAAAACTTCATTACTATTTGAAATGGTGGTCTTTTGCTCTACATGCTTAGGTTTTGAAAACTGAGTCACCCTATCTGTCTGACCAAGACTGTGAAATATGCGTCATAGCTTCTGATCATTATTCATCTGGTCTACATGACCGAAGAGCTAAAATATCTTTGCTCCTTTTATGAACTGCTTGAGTTTACTGTATTCTTACCACACTTCATCAAACTTCTTTCCAGTAGTTCTGTGATGGCAATTTCTGATTCAAATTATCTTCAAACAACTCCTCATTTTTTTTTTTCTAATGCTCTCCAAAAATGCCCAGCTGTACGACTGGTAGCAACACACTGTGATGTTAGTACGGTTACTGACTACTTTCTCAGAGGCACCACCATATGCGTGGATGTTTCATATCTATTCCACCTACACAGAATTCTTTCCTTCTTTTGCACTCTAGTGGATGACTGGTGAAATATATAGAAAAAAGTAATTTATACAGAACATGAAAATGAAACCACTTGCTCAAACCATTAAACTTAAAAGGGGGGTGGGGGAGAGGAACAGTGCACAGATCAATGACCTACGTTACATATGCAGATTCTGTGCCTTGCAAACCTTTAAAGCACCTAACTTGAAAATACGGCTTTTACTCTTTTGGCATCAGATCATATTGTAATTGCATCCTTGTTAGGAGTCTTATCAGAATTTTTCCAGATGTAGAGGCAGAATTTGTTTCCCTGCGGAAGACTGCTTCGCAGATCAGAAGGGAATTTAGTCTCGTGGGCTCTGAAGGGGACACCTTGCACCTTCTTCTAAAATGTTAACGGGAAAAAAGATTCTCATGCATATTTTAGTTAAAGTGACTCATGCAATGATCAGCTCCTTCAGTTTCTTACCCAAACCGAATGAAGTAAAAGGCACTTGCATCAGATTCTATAGTTCCTGTTCACAGTCATGCTGCAGTCATGGTACAGACTATTCACATGTGATACACAATGAAAATCTTGTTATTACTGCTGGCACACCAATTTTCTAACACAATTTCTTAAGCTAGTAGAGTACTTTATTCCACCCGTTTTTCTCCAGATGTTATTGAAACCACTTCTGGGAAAAAAATCGGCAAGGGTAAAAGAAGGGTAAAAAATCTTGACTCCTGGTGTTGAAATGTATCTGTAAATTCAACCTTCTTTGTAAGATAATTTGTTTGAAGTTATGTAAAATTTGGCAGAGAGCCAAGCTTGTTCCAATGGCTGGTAATTTCTTTCTCTAGTTATTAGATTTCTGTGTTTGCAATCATTTCTCATTCTCCTAATGTACTGCCATTTCTTGACAAACCACCCATCATCATTTAATTTTGGCTGCTAGAAAAACTGTGCCAGTCTATTCCTCTTCAATGAAAGATCCATATATCACAAGGGTTTTTTTAATCCTGATATACAACCAGAATTGATTATCTGGTAGTTCTTAACATATACTACTGTAAGAGAATACACAGATTTTTTTTTAAAGATTAGCCACTACTCTTTTTTTATTAACCTATAAAATTTTTCCAGGCAGCTGAACAATATTGCTTTAAATGTGATGTGCAGAATTTGAGTAGATATGATAAATCCAAAGGCAGGTTAAAACTCTGTTAGCCTGCATCTTGTCAAGTTATATTGCAATATTTATATTTGAGAAGTAAAATTCAACCATACTGACTTGCAAAATCATAACCTAAGTTTGACTTACAAATTATTCTATAGGATTGAAAATGTGCATAGTGATCATCCGTGTTGAATTTCTAGACACATACTGTCTTTCAAAATGAATGTTACACAAATCAAGACACCATATACGTCTTTATGAAGAATACCTTATCATGAGTGTAGGAGTATTAGCAACACCGTTGAGGGAAAATAATAGCTTCAGTCCTCCCATACTCAATTGAACTGAATCAACGTTTTCTAAAGTTTGAAAGCTGTTTTCCTCTCTCCAGTCTCACTTCTATTACTGGACAACTCACACATGTTGCATCATGCAAAATTCATATCAGATATTAGGAAAAAAAATTCTACCTTGAAGACAGTCATATTAGTATATGTCATCCAGAGAGGTTGTACAGTCTCCACGATTGGAGATGTTCACAACTTGCTTAGATACCGTCTCTTGTCTAGCATTGAACTTAGCCCTTTTCTGAACTGGTGCTTGGAGATGATCTTCTGAGGGACCCACCATCCTGAACTGTTCTCTGGCACTCTAATTTTTAACCACCTTGTGATATGGGACCATGTTTTAGTGTTTCTTCATAGTATATCAGTCAAATTGCATAACCAGCTGAAACTTGTATTGCTCAGGCAGTTTTCAAACAAGGAATCTGGCATCTAACTCAGCTGTTCAAAATACATCAGGTTTTAGTCAAAGCACTCTATTCCTTGCTTCTATAGACTACTTCTAATATTTGCTGTTTTTTCCTTTCAGATTAAAACTCCATAATAACACTGGATCTACTCTCAAGATTTTAATCTAACCTCTTAAAATAAGTTTGGCATGTACACAGCATCTTTCAATAAACTATCAATCAGGTTAATTTCTGGCTTCTGTTAGTTTAGTGGAACTCAGAGTAAAACTTTGGCCCTTGCCAGTTACTTCTCAAAACACAGAGCAATACATATCTTGTTTATTTTAACAAAAAAAAGCAATTTGTTCTTCGTGATTCTTGAAAACATCCTTTTGTGACCATGGGTAGGAAAGATCTCTGTGGTTCATAATGATCCATAATTACATTTCTTCCTTGAAGCAACAGCTTCATCCTCAATTTAGCTCCTATCTTTAAAAGTATAACTAGATATTTCTATGGGACTATAATAAAAAATAACGCTTGTTATAACTATACATTTATTTGCCTAAAATGTTTACATGCTTTTTTGGCTTTTATTTTCTGCAAACATTCTAGTAAATATGAACATTAAGCCAATATTGGAGATCATTTGTGGCAAGTGGTTTTAATTCATAAATACAAATATTCACACTGAAAACCTGATTCTCAGAACTTATGCTCAGCATTTAGGAAAATTAAACAATGCCTTGCAATAAACTGTTATTAACAGCTTCAAAAAATAATATGAATAATATGGAAATCCCTTAGTGAATTTTGACTAATCCTTATGAAAAAAAAATTGCAATTTCCTAGAATACAGTCATAAAGGGAAAGATATGAAAATAATATAATAAGGAAGTGATTTTTTAATCACTCCCTGGCTCAGATCATATTTGGGTAAATATCTATTTAAGTTACTGAGAGTTTTACCTGAATAAATGCCTGGAAAATTTCTCCAGAATGATGCTGCTGAGAAGCCTTAAAAGAAAATGAAGGTTTTGAAGGGAGAAAAGAGACAGAATTTCTTGTAGAAGACTGAAGAATAGAGGCCACTGGAAGATGAAGACCTCTAGTGATTTTATTTTAAATTTATTTTTATATACAGCAAAGCAAAGTGGTGAAGAAAAGCTTCATTTTTATGCATGTCACTGAAAAATTTTGCATACTTTTTGTTTTTAAAAAGTCTATGAATATTTTAAAAATCTGTACCTTGAATTTTGATAACAAGGAGGTCAAGGTTCAATTAGGGATTGAAAGATGACTGTTATTACAGTCTCCACTAATTTCACAAAGGAGTCTTGGATAAGTTAAGGCAAAAAGTATTTTCTCTTAGAATGAAAAACACCCTAGGATCAACATCCAAGAGCACACAACGCAGAGTTGCCAGGCTTTCATGAGTCTCAGGCTTGTAGGGCATGTCAGACCCATGTCTCACACTTGGTATTTCTCTGAATCTTGCTCTTTGTTGTTTAAAAAATTGTTTCCATAAACTCCTAACGATATTGGTACATTGAGACACTTACAAGAAAATTGGTAGCAAAAGAATGTCTTGTGTAGATATTCCTGTTCCAAAATCATAGTCGCTTTTTTAGAGTTTAGTGTGCATGAGCTGCATACTAAGCTACTTTAAAAAAGCGTCTACACCAAACAGTTGTGCTAGCAAAATGGAAAACCTTTACCAACTAGTAAAAATGTTTCAAGAGCATTATCCTTCTATATACATCCTAGGAGAAAAAAAAGCCTGCTCCAAGCTGAAGAGGAAAACAGATTTACCCATCAAACATACCTACCTTACTTTCGTGCAGCAGGAATAAAGCAGAATTTTAGTTTTGCAGTGGGATTTTTTTTGTTGTTTTCCAGTCATTAAATTTAATTCATCCTATTTTGGTCTTTTCCTGGATCCCCTTTTACAGGCAGAGTTTGACTCTTTAGCACATTTGTTTTAATGTTAGCATAAAATCACAACTTCACAGGGTAGCACTTACTTGAGCATGCTGTGGTACACTGAATTTAGTCTTGAACTTTTTCCATTACAGAGCACCAACTGTCTGCAATATTTCATTAAGCAGTAAAAGGCTACAATAGTTATTTTAACAGACAACTCAGCTCTTTTTTTGCTGATCTTTAAAAGTCCTTATGCATTCCCCAAAATGTAAATCTCTGTCTCTACCATATCTTTTTCTTCATCTGATAAAGACAAATTACATATTATTTTTTAAAATAGGTGACAATGCCCTTAGATTCAAAATAAGTTTAGTTTCTTTTCTATTAGACCTCTACATATCTTTCAAACTTTCTCATGAATACTTCTCTGGCTTCCTGTATTCCACAGTTTTGAAGGAGAGAGCATTTGAAAAAGATAACCATATTTTAATTTTTATGTAGTTCCTTTGCCAAGTCAGGTCTACTCGCCGATTTATTTTTTTTTAGCTTCTTTTGGAACTTCATTGAGGCAAGTTCAACTCTTTCATCTAAAGAAAGAATGAAGCTAAACCTACTGAAGAATGCAAGTCTGTGTGATATTTTTTACATCCTGTCTCCCATACTTAGTGGATATATCTGTAATATACCCAAATTCTGTAGACCTGTGTTCTGTTCATTAGTAGAATGAGTAGAAAAAGGAAAAGCAATAACCAAGAACACATGAAGAAATCATTTTCTAATGCAAAGGTATAGGAAATGAGAAAGTGGGAGGAAAAAATTAACCAAGTAAATACATGAACATTAATAGGTATAATACCAGTTTGATCCTAATGTCAAAGTTCCTGTAGATACATAAGTAACTGGGGAGACAAAATTATAAATTGAGAGAGTGTACATGTATCTTGGAATGTACAAGGTAAAACTTACAGTGCACTTGTCACTTATTCTTTCATATATATGCTGTAATTATATTGCTTATTATACACATTGCTGACATTAATTTGCTTGGGAAGTAATATCTGTCAATAAGCAACAGCAATGCACTTAAAACCTTTTCAAACATTAACTTCATTAATCATAGTGTTGTTGGGAATCCTGGACCATGCAGGTCTTTTGTTCATGTTGTTTTGGTTTTATTTGGATTCCTGATTGCTAAATCAGGTAGGCTGATCGATGTCCTTGCTGTACATGGCACTGAACCAATGTGAGTCAGCAAACATTAATACAGGAGAATTTATGTCCCATCAGAAAAAAACCAGAAATACCGCCAACTCCAAGTGAAGCTTATCTCCATGGATTTACTAGGCAAATTCATTCCACGTATTTTCATAAACACAATTTTTCAGGCTTTTTATTCAACTGCAGATGTAGAAATATGTAGTGAGAGATGAAAAAAAACCCATGAATTACTGTAGATGCCACCATAATCTTTAAGAATAGAATTAAGTTCTTTTATATCTCAGAATGCACTTATTACCATTTTAACACAAGAAGTTTCTTCTTTTAATTTTTTTTTATTATTTGAATTGGGAGACTTTAAGGATCTAGTGAAGCATATATTTAATTGGATTAAATTTTTACTTGAGGAGCTACAGCATATTTAAAATGAACTGCATTATCTTCATATTAGGTAGGAACCACAAGAGCAAGATTTATTGTAATTTGAATTTTTTCCTTAAAAACAAACTCAGATGAGGAAGCCTACCAGAAGATAAAATGAGATATCATGGGAACTTTTAAGCATTTCATATTAAAATAGTTTGAATAAATTATAAAGATTGTCTGCTCCAGTCCCAGCTGACTTCAAATCAGGCTCAGCCTGTTGCTTCTAATAGCCAATTTCTATGTTTCCAAGTATTAACAAAATAATGAACTGGATTGTTAGGGCTGGGAGTATTCTTTTTATCCTTCACTTACATAACGATATCCTTTTCTTTATATTTCAACAATCTCAGAGACATCAGCTTAAAATGAGGTCCCCATTATGATAGGCACCTCACAAAAAACCTAGCAGAGAGAATCCTTGACTTAAAAAAAATGTGTACTCTGGGCAATCAAAGAAGATAAAATACACAGGAGAAAGAATCCCCTTTGGTATGTCACAGACCTTAGAAGAGGACACTTAGAGCACAAATCCTAGAGGAAAACAAGTCTTGTTCCTGTGTAAACTTCTACTGAGTTCAGATGCAGATGTTGTTTGACCACACAGGACCTACTGTAGGATCAATGCATTAGTGGTTTCCCTTGAGGACACGATTTGGCAGTAACGCACTTGCACTTAAACTCAAGTCTACTATAGCTCAGAGTAGTGATGTAAACACAAAACCATTGCTAAGCTCTCCGTCACTCTCATGAAAACCTAGGTGTATGTCAATTCCTGAAAAATACCACAAAACCCAAAGATTTCCCATATGCTTTGCTTCTACAATTGAGTCTTGCCTTGAAGAGGAGGACCTTTATTACACTAAGTACTGAGTAGTTTGCAAAGGACAGAAGGATTTAGGCATCAAATGATGGCAAATGTACGTAAGGCACCTATTACCAAGAGAGACTAGATTTAACAGGTTTTTTCCTTCAGTGTCTCCTTATTATTCCTTTTCAAATAGCCTCCTGTTCTGCTTTCTAGCTTTTGGAGAGGGTTTTTTAAGGTAAGTAACTTTCCCCCTGACCTGCACAAGGAAACAGGTGCTGTAATATTGACCTTTTCAGTAACTGCTTTATGTCTACCCGTCACTGTAAACATAGTTAGATTCTCAAATATGTGACATTGGTTCAGCTTTTGTTAATTTTTTTTTCTGTGTATTTTTGCTTGTCTTTGTTGGAAAGCAAAAGAATTTTTTTCTATTCATGACTTTCAATAAACTTTTCATTATAAATTATTTTCCTTGGTTTCTGATTGTCTTAGAAATTCAGACCAATTTATAAACTTCCAAGGTACTCAGATGTCCTGATGCACCTTCCATTTCAGCAAATCATCCCAGCAGCAATGTGTTTAAGGGTGAGACATTTACCCAAGTTTTCTAGCTTCCCAGTGCAACCTTGCACCTAGTGCTACCTGCAGGAGGTCACATATACCAATCTTCTAAAAAAAGAACACTTGAAAATATGATGTTTACACTGCATGTTAAGTTAATGATAGAATATTGTATTCTCTCTTCCATTTGCAGAGTTAGAAGTTTAAGTCTAGGCCTTGAATCTGGCAAACCCAACTAGAGTTTGTACATCAAGTATATATGCTGGGTAACTTTGCCTGAGTAGAGCAGCGTACCCTCTTTTTTCAGCCAAAATAGACAACTTTCAGTTTCTCTAGTTCTCTGCTGCTCCACCTGCCTTCACTCCTAGAAAACAGGATTGCTCAACCTTATCGGTCTCACTTCACAAGACATTTAATTACTATTCAAGTAGCAAAACAAAGGCATTGAGTCTCTTCAGTGTTTCAAAATTATTTATTTTCAGAAAGTAGCTGAAAATTTCCTTGCTTTGCTCATGCAAAAGGTAACAAAATTTGCCAGTCATGAGTGCTAAAGTGCAGTGTCCACACTACCCAAAAAGTTATTAGTAATCATTACAGAAGCAAAACCACAGAACTAAAATACTCATATCAACCCCAGTTACTTCAATAACATTCATGATTTGCTCATCCCTCCCACTCCTGACTGCAGAATCAAAAGCTGTAGATTGAGCAAATACCAAGTCTGGAAAAGATTTAGTCCTCAGGTTGTGTTTGCCTTCCATGGTGCCTCAGCCTTGCAGATCTAAAAATCCTCAATGTTATGAACTACTATGTGCATTTACTATTTGTATTGATGTTCAGCTGTCATCCAACAATAATTCACTTGCACATTTTTTAACAAATTCACTTTCAAATGCCATACAGTAAATTGCTTCTTTTTCTTTTTTCTTTTTTCTTTTTTCTTTTTTCTTTTTCTTACTTTTTCTTTTTCTTTTTCTTTTTTCTTTTTTCTTTTTTCTTTTTCTTTCTTTTTCTTTTTCTTTTTCTTTTTCTTTTTCTTTTTCTTTTTCTTTTTCTTTTTCTTTTTCTTTTTCTTTTTCTTTTTCTTTTTCTTTTTCTTTTTCTTTTTCTTTTTCTTTTTCTTTTTTTCTTTTTTCTTTTTTCTTTTTCTTTTTTCTTTTCCTTTCTTCTTCTTCTTCTTCTTCATCATCTTCTTTTTTTTTTTTTTATTTTTTTGGTCACTCCCAACATGCAAGTAAATTCATGCCTGAATACACTGTTAGGAAAATATTTTTCTTCTTATTACTGAGTGGCTGCAGCACATATTGTCTCCACTCCCTGCCTCAGTACCCAGTCACACCAGTCCCCCCAGTAGCAGGCACTTAGTCCTTACAACACACACACTAGATAGAGGGCGAGATTGCACAGAGAGGTAGTCAAGAAAGGATTTAACAAGAAAGTAGCACAGACTGCAGTGATCAGGCGCAGGGCTCAGTCAGACAAGTGTACTGACCGGCCACGTTTTGCATGTGACTGGCCCCTTTTATACATCTTTCTGTCTCTTCCCCCATTATTCACACCTTATTCCCTTCCCTTGCATATTCCTTCATGTGCTTACATAGTCTCTCTGTCCACTCCCTCAGATATCCAGGCTTCCCAGGTTGGCATCCTTATCAGTTGCAAGGCATGGGTTTGCCAGCATTTTCTTGATAGCCCATCAATTAGTATGACCACTAAGGTTTGTTTCATCTTTCCCACCTTCTCTTATTATCCCCTTTCACACTGGAAAGGTCTTTGATGAGTTATCCTTAACAGAGCAGATGCTGTCTCCTTCCTCATACACTTCCAGAAACTGCTACACACATCTTGATTTGGAGTGACAGAGTACCTAAATCAAATCAATTAACTAGAAAGGCATCTCCCAGATCAGAGCAGTGTCATAAAGCATAGCACAAACCACTAGTATTACAAACAAAATCTCCAATAAGGCAGTGAATTGGCTTTTATTAGCTCTAAATGTAACTAGAATGTCACCTGGGTATTTGCTTATATGAGCCACCTCAGTCACTGCAGATGTCTTCATTCCCCGCTTTTCAATAATCTCAGTTCCACAGTGCACTTACTTCTTTTTGAGCTCTATATCTAAGGACTATGGTTTAAAAACAATGTGGACTGTATGATGCCCTATTGTAAATGTCTGTATTGTGTTTGCATGGCAAGGTTTTGGTAGCGGGAGGGCTACAGGGGTGGCTTTTGCAAGAAGCTGCTAGAAATTTCCCCTATGTCCAGCAGAGCCAATGCCAGTCAGCTCCAACCTGCCACTGGCCAAGGCCAAGCTCATCAGCAGCAGTGCTAGCACCTCAGAGATAACACAGTTAAGGAAAAAAAACAAACAAACAAACAAGCAGCAGCAATTGCAGCCAGAGAAAGGAGTGAGAATATGTGAGAAAAACACTGTCTCCCATGGGAGGGACCCCATGCTGGAGCAGGGGAAAAGTGTGAGGAGTCCTCCCCCTGAGGGAGAAGAAGCAGCAGAGACAACGTGTGATGAACTGACCACAACCACCATTCCTCGTCCCCCTGTGCTGCTCGGGGGAGGAGGTAGAGAAAATTGGGAATGAAGTTGAGCCTGGGAAGAAGGGAAGTGCAGAGGGAGATGTTTTTAAGATTTGGTTTTATTTCTTATTATTCTGCTCTGTTTTGCTTAGTAATAAATTAATATGTTTTCCCCAAGTCAAGTCTGTTTTGCCTATGACAGTAATTGGTGAGTGATGTCTCCCTGCCCTTATCTCAACCCACGAGCCTTTCATTATATTTTCTCTCCCCTGTGCAGCTAAGTAGGGGAGTGACAGAGCGGCTCTGGTGGGCACCTGGCCTCCAGCCAGGGTCAACCCACCAAAATGCCATGGGAACACATGTTGATATCGTGCTTTAGTGTTTTGTCTCACAAATCAATCTGTTCTGATTTTTATATTCATAGCAAGAAAAAAGATTTCTTTCTCTCTCTTTTTCTCTCCCTCTCTCCTTTTTCCTATTTTCTGGTGCCCATTTCAAGTTTCTGAGGGTGTGTCTGTCTACAAATAGTATATAGCATCTATCCATACAGTTCTTTTTGTCTGTATTTGTAAAAAAATTCATCAAGGGTGACTAAGTCTTGCTGTCCTACTGTTGAGATAAATGAGGTTCAGAAAATTTTGTAAGTCACCTAAAATCATATGCCCATCCAACTGCAAATGTAATGATCTTCCACTTAATTTTTTTGTCTCTACACTTGTGGACTACAGAAGATAAAGAAGTCTTTTTCTTCTTGCAAATAATTTCATACATACATGATTTTATACTTACTGGGTCAGATGTCCAATATTCTTATTTTATTCTGTTGTTCTTTCACTTTCTCTGGGGAAATTTCATTTTTAGTGTAAAACCATAGACTACATAGTTATGTTAGTGATCAACTTGATTCATTGTGTAGCTTGTTTGCTTTTTTTTCCATACTGGTACTTTTCATTTTGAATGTTTAATACATCTTTTAAATTTGTTTTCCTTCCATTTGCTTTTCTCAACTTTGTTGTTCTCATTGATATCTTCTCTTTTACATTAGGTTATTTATTTGCTTATTTGTTTGTTTGGTTTTTCCTCACTTCTCCTATCACTTTGCCTTGTCTAAGGCTTGTTTTCTCTTTTCTGAATCTTCCCAGTACAGTATAAATTCTCAGGCCTTGCTAATGCTGTTTGATCTATTCTCCATATCATTGACACACTCACTGTTACTTGCCTGTTCTTCCTGAAGTGTCATTTTAGGTAGGAAAATGAAGTACAGAATATGACTTTTGGTTTGGGAGGTTCAGTTTTGGCTTTAGGAATAACTTTTCCACCAAGAGGTTAGTGCAGCAGTGAAACAGGTTGGCCAGGGAAGTTGTGGATCTTTCATCTTCGGAAGGTTTTGATGCTCAGCTAGACAAAACCAGGAGTGACCTAGTGTTGGCAATAGCCCTACTTTGAGTGGGAATGCTGGGTTTGATGATCTGAAGAGGACTCTTCCAATCAACTTTTCAATGATTTTATGCAGTCTCAGACTGAGCACCAGAACCACTGAAGTGCTGAACCCTGACTGCGCACAATCCAGCTGCCAGGAATTGTGTGGGTATTACTTGCAGGAATCAAAAATCATTCTCTCCTGACACAAATGGTGCTGATACTGCAAATATAAAAAGAAAAAAACAACTTCCTAAACTCACCTATGGCTATAACATTCTACAGCTGATTTTTAGAACCACAGTTAAATGGGGGGAAAAAAAAGAGAGAGTATTCTCACAATACGTTGCTTAAATAATTTATTCCCACTAACATAGATAATTTTTTGCTTTCTCCCCAGTTCCTCCTTTGCCCTGTGTACCAGTACAAAATATTCTATACAGTCTCAAAGTCATTCAGTAGGTTATGTGCAGAAATGTCCTCACTAATTGTTCCTTTTACTTCGGTACTTTTGAATTGATATTCCTTCTGAACATAATTGAAAATCCTCCATAGAAAAGCAGTTTGAGCCACACAGTAATTTAATGAACATATAGATCTAATATTCCATCCTGGTCCCACTTTGTTGACATGTTTAAACTACAAGCCCTGTCTCTCTCTCTTTTTTTTTTTTTTTTTTTTTTTTTAGCAAGAAGGAAGCATGTCCTTAGGAATTAGATTAGATCCTCATTTCAGTGTGGCACCTCCTTTAAAACTGCAGCCTGCTCAGCCCATGGTAACAAAACAGTAGGTAAATGGGTAATAGAATCTGGAGAAGCAGTTATCAGCAGAAACTTATGCATTAAAAGAAATACAGAATGTATATATTTTCTTTTTTTATCCTTTCAGCTCTGAATCTGAGGCCCCATTTTGAAGTCAAGAACAACAACCCTTCCTGTTCCTGAATCGCAGTTCTTTGAAATGTTAGTATGCACATCTAAGTTTTGTTTTTTGAATAATTGCTCTGACTTTTCTTGATCTTTTTGATATTATCAAGTGGCATATTCTTAATGTCTGGACACAGAGGAAGGTAAACTTCATTTACTTGCAGACTGGAACATTTACGCAGCATCTACATCACATGGGGTTTGCATCTGCAGCAAACTTTCTAGAAGAGGACAGTGCATCAGGGATAAGAATTATCTGAATATGATATTCCCCCAGTACTACTGTTTCACAGAAAGCAGAAAAAAGAAGTGAGGTAGCAGGAGAACAATACTTTGCTCAGGAGAAGCCTGACAGCTGATACAGTGTCATCTTCAAAGCTGCCTCAGATCGAGTACTCTATGAGGTTATAACTGTCAAATAAATGTTAGCATTACTACAGTGAGAGAGAAATAATAATTCATTTAAATACCAGTAAAGTGCATCTGTCAGAGCTGTAGATGGTAGTGCCATATTCTATTTCAGAGAACATTTGACAAAATGCAGAAAAGGACACTGATTTGTCAAGAAATAAACTTAGCTTATTTAGTCACAACTGGTTGGTATAAAACTTCTTTGTTCCTACTGTGAAAAAAAGATGAAGTCTCCAAAAATCAGGAAGATTTAAAGTCCAGTGCAAGGAAGTAAAGAATACATCTGATACTACTGATATCAAGTCAAATTGTTGACATATGAGATTTCATAGGTTTCAAAGGACATTTTACATTTTAGGAGAAGAAATCTCTTTGGATTTCTAGAACAAATCTATTTGCTGAACATCAGAATCAATCTAGAATGAATATGTATACTTCATCTTATAATTTCACTAGATAGACTACAGAGAAAGAATCTACTTGGAAAAAACCCAAACATTTATATGTGGCTGTTAATACTTCACTGCGGTTAGAAACTGCTCCATGCTCAAGGTGCCTGCAAACATTTGCTATATATCATAGAATCCAAAAAACTGTGAATATAAAAGGATCCTTGCAACAAGCCATCAGAAAAGCATTATAACTAAATACTTGTTCATGTCTGTCTTACATAGCTGAACATGGTTTGATGTAAGTGTAGTTACTCCCAATCGACATCAGTCTAAGCAGTGGATCAATCAGGTGTTATAACTTTGAAAAAAATAAAAAGGTTTTTTTCAACTTTTAAATGTCATGACTGACATTATACTAGTGTAATGTTCGACTTTATTAAACAAACAAATAATCCCATTTTGCTGCTTTCTTTTTTCTTTTTTCTTTCTTTTTTTTTTTTTTTAATGGGTGCCATACCATTTTTGGCTTAAAAACCCCCCTCCTTGTGTACAAGAAAATCAGGACTTTTATAGTACTGACTGAGCAGTACTATCTGAATGCTCAATCCATAGTGTCTGGGTTTTAACTATGCAATAGGACTGTGCCAAAGAACTTAAAAGATTTTGATCTGAAGCTATTATAGATGCCCTGGACACCTCTTTCAGATTGAGTGAAGCCAGTCAGCCAGATAAAAAGAGGTATTGGGAAGTTAAGTGTGAATGATCTGGTTATGAATGCAGTGGTTTTGATACATCACAGCTTATTCCAGCTGCATTCCCTACAGGATACCATATGATTCAGAGTTAAAAGCTCTAATGTACATTTGATCAATTTTAGTTTGTCACTTGGAGGAAAAGCTGTCAAACTGCCATTAAACTAAGTTTCTCTTTATTCTAAGGTACAAAAATGTAACACTTAAAAAAATATGAGTATCAGGCAAAGTGAACATATACCATAATAGAGAGTGATGTAAGTAAAGCACCCCTGAGTACAGGTAATTGCAATGGGACAAAATAACAAATATAGATTAATCCTGTCTTTCATAAAAGCATTCATTTGGGTAGACAATAAAAAAGACCCAGCAGCGTCAACAATGAAAACAACTCATTTTCTTAACACATTCCTAAAGGTTTTATGAACTAATTTAGAGTTGCTGCAAATCGCTCTCCTGTACTTTGGTGTTTCTCCTTTGCCAATAGTCACACTGCTGCAGGGCCCAAGGAAGGTGAGGGTGCAGGAGGGGCTGGGGTGATCCACAGATAAAGGAGTGATAAAATACACAGCAACATAAATATTAAAGTGAGATGGGACACCTGGGATTTCAGTTGTTCCACTTTCAAGACAAATTTAATTCCATATTTTAGTCTTTCTTACTGGGGCATTCTTAGATATTACATTTAATTTATATTTTAAAAGTAAAATACCCAATTCTTGTCAGGGCCCTGAGGGCTCCCACAGGCCTGGCTATCTCTGTGTGCCCCCCCTGGGGCTCCCCCACCTGCCCCGGCCCAGGATGCCATGTCAGCCCCTCAGGGCCATCAGCCCCTGCCCCTGTGATGCTGCAGCAGGGACAGTCTCCAGCTCCCCACAGTTTTGCCCTGCCAAGCTGGGCCCACCCGCAGGCTGAAGTCCCGGCCCAGCTTCAGCTGTCCCCATCCCCAGGGAGGTGCCCAGTGCCCAGGGCAGGGGCTGCTCTGGTGTCCCCCAGCTGCCCTGCTCCTGGCTGGGGTGGTGGGATGGGCACTGCTGGTGAGGCCCTGACCTGATGGTCCCCAGTGCTGAGGAGCCCCCGACACGCCCAGGACCCTGACCCCAGGGAGCCGCTGGCCCTTGCTGAGCTCTGACAGCTCTCATGGTGGGGCATTCTCCATGTCTGAAATACAGGTAATTTTCAGTAAGTCCTGATTTTATATACATTTGGTTACCTCAGATGTTATTAACTGGTAGGTGCTTTGTGACTTATAAATTTGTTAAAATCTAACCTGGCCTGACCTTTGTTTGAACAGTGAAACTGAGAAGAGTTTCCTAGTGCAGAAAGTGTGGTGGGACAATGGTGGGACACGGTCAGAGACAGCTCAGAGGTCTGACCAAATATCAGCCAGGGCAGGGAAGGCAGCCCATTCAGCAGGTCCATCCTCTGGGCAGCACTGCAGAGGCAAAGTTGGCTGTCCTTGAAGGTACAGCCAAGCTGGAGACATTGCAGGGCAAGGCTCCTGTTCACAGGGATCTGGACAAGCTGGAAAAAATGGAGTGACTTGAACCTCAGGAAATTTAGCAGCAAAACAGCCCACCTAGAAAGCAAATTTACAGCAAAGGACCAGGCATTTCTGACTGACAACAACTTAAATGTGATTAATAGTGTGCTCTTGCGTTAAAAAAATAAAAAAAAAAAAAGCCAGTCATGTCCTGGGATGTATTAGCAAGACTGGAGCCCAGAAAGTGAGGGAAGTGGTTCTTTCCATTTAATTGGCACTTGAGAGACTGCATCTGGACTACTGTATCTAGTTCTGTGTCCTCAGTACAAGAAAAGGATTGACAAACTATAGCAAGTCCAGAAGAAGGGTAACAAAATGGTTGGGCAGCTGGAACACATGACATAAAGCACACGGTGAGAGAACTAGGTTTATTCCTCCTGAAAAGGTGGTCTACAACCACTTGATCAGAAGATACAGAGGTGAATGAGATAGCTTGTCTCAGAGGTGCACAGTGGAAGGGCAAGAGGCAATGGACACAAACTGCAATATAGGAAATTCTGACTTGATATAAGGAAAAAAAAAAATCACTGTAACAGTGGTCAAACACTGGAACAGGTTACCCAGAAAGGTTACAAAATTTCCTTCCTTGAAGATTTTTAAAACACAACTGGACACGGCCCTGAGTAATCTGATCTAACTTGACCTGTGTTGAGCAGGGAGGTTGCATGAGATTGACAAGAGGTCCCTTCCATTTTACATGCTTCCATGATTTCGTGATTGATCATAGTTTACCACCTGCACTGATGGGAACCAGACATCTCTGAGATAATGTAAGGCTTGGTGGATTTATTTTTAATGCATTGCTGTCATTAACAGAAATATCAATGATTCATTCATTATGTGACTCAGTGGGTTGCAGCCAGCTCAATGTTACATCATTGCTCTTGGGCTTTAAAGATTAAGTAGGATGTATATAACAAGAGGGCAATTATTTGCTTCACAAAGTCACTTCAGCTACGTTTAACATAAATATAGCAACACTGACTCGCTAGACTTGTTTTGGGGGATTTAAAAAATTGCTTTAGATAGTAGGTAGAAGATCAACCTGAAGACAGTTCTGGAGACCTGGCTTTTTCAGAAGTAACATAATAACAAAAATCAGTGTTGTGATTCTTGAAAATAATTTTGTGCTTGCAAAATAGTAAGTGTGGGAAAAGGTCTAATAGCATGTTTGAACACTCTTTTGAGTAGCAATAGAGATAGAAACAAGGCTTCCCTGTACCACATGCCCTGTAGCATGGCAGAAAACTTTACCCTGCACTAGCCAGAGTCACTGCAGGAGAAGGGTGGAAAGAGAAGAGAAAAAGATAAAGGTGAAAATTTACAGCTTCCTTTTTCAGCTCTAGTAAATCTGTCCTGGGCATGGGTTTTTTACTGAATAGTAAAATCTCACAAGACTGAGAAACTACAATCACAAGGTAGAACAAGATAGAGTGGAAGGGTTCTGGGTTACCAAGTCCACTCTTCTATCAGGAACAATCTCATATAATCCCTATCAGAAGTTTAAGCAGTTTGAAAAGGTTTTAAAGACTATCCTCTTCAAGCTTGACTTGCTCCTAACCAGTCTCATAGTTTCACTTCATCCTTCTTCAGTGTTTTTCCAGGCAGAGCCCGAGATTTTGCTGTGTGGATTTCTGAGTAAATATATACTTTAGCACTTGGTATAGTATCATTAAACATGTTTCAATTGTGATCAAAGCTAAATTTCAAATGATGCTCAGTATATTCATCTGTTGTGGCAATTCATGAGCAGAAAAACTCTTCCTTGCATTACTTAGTTTTTCTTTAAAGGTAAATTTTGATTTTTCTTTTAAATTAACCAAAAATGGTAACTACCAATCCTACAAAGGCAATACTATTAAGGCATTGGAGTTTTATGATTTCTCCAAGTGCTGTTTGGAGTGACTGTATCAGTCTTTACTATACCTGATTTCCAACCAGTGAATTGTCAATGAAAAATCTAGCTAATTATAATGCTTGCATCTATTTGTCTTTCGATCCAGGACAACTCTCTAATTGCCTACTTTGGTTTAGCCACAGTGGGCTCATGCCAGCCTCTTAAGAGGGATGGTGCCACTATAGCAAAACTGATCTGAAGCACTGAGCTGACATGAAGCTCATGCGGGTTCCAGCCCATTACATGTCAGAACGGTAATTTTCTTCCCTTGATGCTTTGAATCTAATGTTTCCACACAACAGTTTTACCAGCAGCAACTTATGAAGCTCAATGTCTCTGTACTTAACCTTCTTAAAAAAGAAATCATAATTGATACTCTAATTTTCTAGTAAAATAATCAGAAACATGTTTTAAATAAAAAGCGAAACAACATACTGTATTGGGTGGAACATGCATCGAGACTACTTAAAATGAATAGATGGAAAGGGAGTTGTCAGAAGAAAGGTTGAAAATATCTTTAGTCCTGACTCATCAAAGTCTGTAAAAATCTTTAAGCATCCTGACAGTGTCATTATCCTCAATTTTGCCTGAAGTTAAGCATATCATTAAATGTCTTGCTGAACTGGGCCTGTTTGAGTTGTTGTTATAATTTGCTTATAGAAATAAGTATATAAGTCTCCATATGTTTTATTTACAAAAAAGGTATAGTATTACTGAAAATTCACCAAACAAAAGCCTTTTTTTTTTTCCAATAATTTGTTATATTACATATCAACAATAATATACTTTCTATGAAGGCCAGTTGGGAAAACTTCCATTTTTCTAGTTTGGGGCCATAAATATACTAAACACAAAGTTTTGAAGCAATAGCATGGTCCCAGAGGGCATGATTAAACTTCTTTTCCACACAAAGGAACACATTTGCTTGACCTTTCTCAGTAGAAACTTCAAGAAAGTTGTTTAGCTTGGACAGTAAGTTTTTTAATAGTTGTTATGACATTATCTAAAGGTGTATTGAATCTTATCTTTTTGGTCTAATAGATTTTTGGTCTAATAGATGAAACAAAAATAATAAAATAAAATAATAAAATTTTAAAAGTTCGTATTTTTAGCTCTGCAAACATGCCCAATATCCAGTTATACACTGACCTTCACTATCAACTGAAGGACTAAACAATTCTCTGGGGTTGAACAGAAAGTTGAATTACTAGGACATTACCAATTTGTAGTGTTGAAGTGTATGGATCCCATTGCCCCCTGCCTCGTCTCTTTTTTTCCACCAGCACAAAATTTGGAAAAGTGCAAAGTTTTTTTATTTTAAGAATAAAAATTAACGTTGTGACTATAAATCTTGAACTGGTGCACTTTTCTGTACTGATCCTAGAATACTGTTCAGACTTCGGAGCCCTAGCAAAAACATACACCTTTCTTGTAAACTAATTTTAATAGTCCTGTACCTTTAATATATTTTTCCTGTTCAAAGTTTTGGTGTTATAAAAGTTTACTTAGGAAAGCTTTCGCAATAAGATTCTGAGGGTGGTGAAAAAAATATGTCCCTACGGAAAGGAATTATGAGGAAAGAGATTAGAGTTGAAGATCAGGCTACTGTAGATCAGCAATTAACTACTTGTGTGCTTACAAAAGAATAGATGTGCAGTGATTTGTATGTGCACACACTCTCTTCATGATGATGGAGTTGGTTTAAGGAAAGGGATGATGGTGACCATCTTCAATTATTCAGTAGTATTTTTGGTAACTTTATCTGCAACCTTCATAAGAAAGAAAATAACAAATTGTCTTTTCAGAGCAAAGGGCAAACATATTTCCAGGAGAGATGGCATTTCTTTGCACAGAAGTAATTCTGTTAACTGAACCATAAGCTGGGTCCCAGTATTCATTTCTTTGCAGTCAATGATTGAATAGTTTCAAGCTGATTTCAAGAATATTACTACCTGATAAATATAAGAATCTAAAACTTCCTTTTGTTTTGACATGCTAGAGAAAATTACAGAAACTCAGTCACAACTTTTTCCTTTCTCCAGTGATCCCTATGAATTATGAGTACCTGGAGTCTAGAAATACTTGGGCAATTGTAAAGGACATGAGGCCAAACAGTGAGACAGTGAGCCCTATAAACAGGAAGATAAACCTGCTGCAGAGATCCATTTTCAGCATAGGCTTTTCCTCTCACATTCTTCATTTCATTCCACTGAGGTTGAAAATAATTTGACTGCTTCAGTAGACAATGAAAATATGTCAACACCGTTTGCAGAAAACATCTAGTGACTTTGTTCTGTTCTAGGTCTAGGGAATTTTCTGCACTGAGTATTAGAAAAGTTGGCTTTATGCACTATAACAGCTAAACTGCACTTGGCCTGCCTGAATGATAGAAGTAGCAGTGCAAGATATTCTCTTAACCCTACTCCACAAAGAATAAGTCCTCAAAAGTGAATTGCCTAGTGATACTACTCAGCTAATTCAGATCAGGTTTTTCTTTCCGGGAAGATAACTGCTGAAGTTCCTCTTTTGCCACCTATTTACATCAATATTTTAAAGTCGTGCATAACTGCTGAGGGCACAGTAAAGTATCCTGTAGAGTACTTTTCATTGCAAATTTCTATTAAGCTGCCAAAGAAACACTAAGATCAATCAGTACCTTCTAACTCATGTGCTATAGGCTTTCCCTGAATTAATTTGTCTGAGGGAGAACACAGATTTCTTTTTCAAATGTCCAGTTCAGACTGAAAAACATCTAGTTAAGGGGAACCACCTACATCCTTGGTTAACTGATGCTTGGACTGATTACTCTCCCTGTTAGTAGCATGTATCCTATTTTTTGACATCTCTAGATTTTGGGGTTTTTCACCTGTAGCTATTGGTTGGATCATTGGCATTTGTCAGTCTGACTAAATAGCCCTCTTTAATCAATTTTCTGTTTTTCATGCAGCTACCAATATATCCCTTTGTCTTCTTTTTATCAAGCTAAACAGCTTTGAGCTCCTGGAGAGAAATACTATTAGGGTTATTTCACGATACTGAAGTCGTTCCATACACCTCTGTATCCCTCAATTTATCAACATTGTTTGGGAACTGTGGACACCAGTACAAATTGCATCACTAGGCAATTAATTTGCATTGCTACCAAGAGCAAAGGGAATGTGATCTTTCTGATCCAATATAAGATTTTATTATATTTATGCAGCAGAGGAATGCATTACTTCTTTTGAAATAGGAGCTCGTGTTCAGCTGATTACTCATTATGTACTCATAATCCTTTTCAAGATTTTTCCATTTTTACAACCTTTATGGTATCTATAAACAACATTAATACTGATTTTTTTGTTTTCTTCCAAAGCACTGGTTAAAATGTTTCGCAGAATACAGCCAAGAACTCAGCCTTGCAGAGTCCAATAGAATATTCACTCTCTAAGATTTCCATTTATAGTTACATTTTGAACCTATAAGTCAATCAAATTTTAATCTAGTTAATGTCTACAGTGTTCATTTGCTGTTGGCTGAGCCTCATTTTTAATAACCCACATCTGCAGAAAAGCCCAGAAATTACTTCAGCAATGAACAGTTCTATTAACCTTACATTCTTATACTGATTTTCAGCTTCACAGAAGCTTCCTATAAAGATTTGGGATAACTTAAAAAATAAGTACTGTTATTGAAAACACTGTTATTAAACCAGTATACTCATAAAAAAGAAACCAAATTGGTTTGTCAACGTCTGTTTCCTAGAGAAGTATGGTGAACAGTGGCAGCTTTATTATTAATACCATTCTGTACTAGTGATTGTATTATTGCTCTTGGGTCATTCTGACAGTCCTTTGAATATTTAGCTCATTCCAATTGCTTATGTGAACTCCTAGCAAACAATAGCCAAACAATAGATCTCAGAATTTACCACATTGTCTGAATACAACATAAATGATAGAAGAATCTCACATAAATTTTAAAATTCTAGGAAATAAACTATATTGATCCAGTGATGTACTTTAGGCATTTCTGTTCAATACTATACTGCTTCCTGTTCAAATGGAAAGTACTGTATTTTGAAAGTATTTATTGTATTATGAGAATATTTTATTGTTTCCCAAACCCACAATACTTATTGGAAAAAAACATTTATTGGACAATTTCTCTTGTTTATTTTTGCTAGTTCTACCACCTTATCCCATAAAAGGCAGTCCCATTTTTAGGATTATTTAACTTCTTTATACACAAAACCCCCTATTATTTTTAATCTACTGCCAAGTTATTTCTCCTTTTCCTTTTGCTTCCTTTACAATTTTCTACAGTTCCAGGCATCTAATCTTTATGCCTTATGAGACTCTTCTTTCTTCTTTCATTTCTTAATCTTCTTTTGTACTGTTATTTTTATATGCATACTTCTACCTACCTTCAAGACCATGTCACTGGGTTATTTTACCTAATATGGTTGTCTTTCTCTGAAGGATCATAGTTTTCTTTAAGTGATCTTAGCGAGTTTCCCATTTTCTTTTACATGTTTTGGCTTGATTCTTCTTCTTCTAATTGATCCAACTCAGAATTATCTTCTGCTTCCCAAACTTGCAGAATTGAGTCTCACTTTCATTTTCCAACACTTTCAGGTGGTGTAGTTTTTTGACAACAAAACATTAGGAAGACTGATATTTTCCACACTTTTCTGAAAGTGGTACAATCATTAACAGTGGATGTTCAAAATAAGATCATTATTGGCCCTAAAGGTTATTACAGGAAAACTGTATCAGCTGTGTGAGGAAGAAATATACTTTCATTATGTGTGCCTTCAAAATCTAGCTTATTTATATTTGTGGTTCTGATTCATAGCATCGGTTCGACAGGAAACCATGAACTAAAGTCCTACTGTGAACCACAAAGGCAGCTCCCATAGGTTCTGAGGTTGATGGGCAGCTAAGACAGAATGTGCTTACAGACATTTCCATGTAAGCAAACTTTTTATGAGTTAGTGAAACATGCAGCTAGTTTACCTTGGGTCGTCCATAGCTGCAAAAATGTTTTGCCTATGGCTTCAGTGGAGAGGCTTCTGGAATGATTTTTCACTCACCTCAAATTTTCATTTAGTTTTTGCAAGCTCTTGATATCTCCTAAGGACCTTTGGTATTTCTTCCATAGAGTTAATATTAAAAAAACCTAACACATTATGGATGATTTATTGCTATGCTTGCTCCTGAAGTCTCATTCCAACTTGGCACAGCCTACTGGAGTAATTCCAAAACTGTCAAGAGTTTTAGGGTTGTGTTAAGACCCTAGTAGCTGGTAATCAATGAGCACCCAGGACCTAAACCTTCTTAACCATGAGGCAGATTTTACCTAATGGATTATCAGACTAGCCAAATATTCAAATGAAGGTTCCTTGCTTCCTTGAATTGAGGCTTTCAACTAAGAAAAATAACTTTGCACCAGCACATGGATGCTTTGAATTATAGTTCAAGTATGTATACATGTGCAATGGGGAGATACTTGATTTTACTTAGAAGTATCTTATAATATTTTTGAGATGGTAAGCTAGGGAATCAATCACCAAAGAAAGAGTTACTTCGACCTTTCAAAGCATCTTAACTGCCTACAAGTAAGGGCCCCAATCCCCATGGCATTACGCTATATAACTGTAGCAGCCAAGTAAGCTATTCCAATTTTGTCTCAGTATCTGGAGTAGAAGTAAAGATAAAAAATTACATTAAACACAATTCTGAAAAAAATGTTAAGTATGTTGTGTCTCCCATAACATCCTCACAGGTAAGCTTAGGAAAGGTGGATTAGCTGAGTGGATAGTGAGGTGGATACAGAACTGGCTGAATGGCAGGGCTCAGAAGGTTGTGATAAGCAGCGCAGAGTCTAGTTGGAGACCTGTAGCTAGCGGTGTGCCCAGGGGTCAGTGCTGAGCCCGGTTTTGTTCAACATATTCATCAGTGACCTGGACGAGGGGACAGGGTGTACCCCAGCAAGTTTGCTGACAATACTAAACTGGGAGGAATGGTTGACACACCAGAAGGCTGCACTGCCATTCAGTGAGACCTGGACAGGATAAAGAATTGGGCAAAGAGGAACCTAATGAAGTTAAATGAGGACAAGTGTAGGGTCCTGCACCTATGGAGGGATAACCCCAGGCACCAGTACAGGTTAGGGGCTGACCTGCTGGGAAGTAGCACTGCAGAGAAGGACCTGGGAGTCCCGGTGGACAAGTTATCCATGCGCCAGCAATGTGCCCTCGTGGCCAAGAAGGCCGATAGTATCCTGGGGTGCATTAAGAAGAGCGTGGCCAGCAGGTCAAGGGAGGTTGTCATCCCCCTCTACTCTGCCCTGGTGAGGCCACATCTGGAGTCCTGTGTCCAGTTCTGGGATCCCCAGTCCAAGAAAGACAGGGAATTGCTGGAGAGAGTCCAGCAGAGGGCTACGAGGATGATGAGGGGACTGGAGCATCTCTCGTATGAGAAAAGGCTGAGAGAGCTGGGTCTGTTTAGTCTGGAGAAGAGAAGACTGAGAGGGGATCTGATCAAAGCTTATAAATATCTAAAGGGTGGATGTCAAGAGGATGGGGCCAGACTCTTTTCAGTGGTGCCCAGCGACAGGACAAGGGGCAACGGGCACAAACTGGAACACAGGAAGTTCCATCTGCATATGAGGAAAAACTTCTTTGCTTTGAGGGTGACGGAGCACTGGAACAGGCTGCCCAGAGAGGTTGTGGAGTCTCCTTCTCTGGAGATATTCAAAACCCACCTGGACACGATCCTGTGCAACCTGCTCTGGGTGATCCTGCTTTAGCAGGGAGGTTGGACTACATGATCTCCAGAGGTCCCTTCCAACCCCTACCATTCTGTGATTCTGTGATTCTGTGATTCTGTGTATTTTATGAAGCAAAAATACAATTAAAACAGCAGTATTGTGACTACAATGTTGTCTGTCACTGATGTGAAAATGCAAACATATAAAGATGACTGGAGATGAAAAAATACCAGATAGGGTTTTGTTTCCAGGTGTTTGAAAGAAATGAAATCAAAACATTTTTCTGTTTAAATTGTAAATACCTAAGGTGAAAAGTGATTTCAGAGCTAGTCATTTGTTTTACGCTGCTTTATGATTAACTTCCGCATTAAATTCTATTTTCTGTCAGAATATAGAGGTGAAATGGGTCCATGTGAAAACACTGATGTTAGGAAAAGTTCAATGATGCAATGGTGGTACTGTGATTTGGTAGAGCATGTTAGATACACAGAAAACTCAAATATTCAGGAGTCTGTATCCACAGACTGCATACATGTATGTAAGAATTAGATGAAAATGATGCAGTCAATGATTTATAGTTGTTTGCTCTCTGCAAAAATGACCTTGTTAAAAGGAAGTGAAGTCATTAAATGAAACTGTTATCTTTTCATTGGAAGCTAAATATCAAAGCTGACTCTCAAAATTTATAAACATTTTAAGGAAACAGATGGTCTACTTCTGTAAATAAGGCTTTGAAGAACAAGTTGGGGAAAGAAGTAAATTAGACTTTTCCACTGATCTTAATATTTAGTAAAGCTTTGGAAGAAAGGCTGTGGACACTTGTTCCAGTTTTTTGGGGATGACTATCATAACAAATGATAGCTTGTTTTACTTTCACTAGCTTTTATATTTCATACATTTTTGTACCTCCAAATACAATACTTTCACACAATTAAGAAGCATTAAATACTGAAACAGTTATATTAACAGGAGTGAAAACAATCGCTAAGTATAGGAAGAAAATCTTTGCTTACCTGTGAGAATATACAGAAAAAAACTTTAGAGAAATATTTTCAGTTCTTCTTCCATCTATTATATCTCAGAGGGGGAAAAAGCCATAAAACACAGTTGCCTTTAAAATCTAGATGATATATCCAGAGAAAAACAAGAATAAAAATATTTTTATTTTATATACCCATGCATTTTGTATTACTCCTCATGGAAGCTGAGCAGATTCAGCAGCCTGAGCACACACCTTTGGTGTGATTTTTCTCCTGGAGGTAGTTGAAGGAGACCTGTTTACTTCTTTGGCATTTGTTGAGGTCACAGATTTGTGTACTAGCCTCTTGTGTAAAGAAGTGTTTTTCTTTCCACATGCAAAAGGACCCTCAAAGCATTCTTGATGGTCACTTAGCAGAAGCCACGGATCAGCCTGAACCTAATGAGGGTCTAAAGGCATGACAATATGACCTTTAGTATCATGGTAGCCAAAGCACGTAGCTGCTGGGACACTATGGCATGGCTATTGATGGGCAAGAGCATGGACGAGGAGCTGATTTGGATGGAAGGCATCAGACTTCTAACACATGCAGATGTCTTCACACAGTGCTGCCAAGGCTGTTGATACAGAAGTCAACTGCAAGGAACAATAGGGAGCGTGACCTCTTCTGAGGGATGATAAATAGCCATCGTTGTTACATGCAAGGACTTGGTATAGATAGCAGTGCATCTGAAAAGTAGTACTGCTAATCTGCACATCCTCAACAACAGCCACAAAAGAGTGGGCCCATTACTGGATGGTTTTCTTATCATAGACTTCACAATTCTGAATTTACCTTCTCAGATTGGCAGAGGTTTGGTAGGGTCATTTGCCTTAATGCAAAAGCTACTTGCTCTTGGAAAGGTTCAGGGCTTGGACGTGAGCGACTGCCTTTTAAGTAAAGTACAAGTTTCCAGCACTTAACACCTGAGGAATCATCGCCTGTTGCTGAGTTTCTGGAGAGCAGTGCAGTTTCTGGTGCTGGTAACGTACAGGTGGAATGGGTTTGAGAAAGCAAAAATAAATTTGTTTGCCTCCAGCAACGTAATTGTGTTCTCCTGTTACTACAGACTGATACACTTGTTTAGAGCTGAATTTCCTGTGGTGATAGCATCATGGTCTTGTCATTGGCAGTGGCGTTTTTTCTGGAGACTCTCTGAGGCCTCCCATGGATGCTCACACTCCTACTTGTACTTCAGAGTTCACTGATTTGCTTGTCTTTATGTGCCAATGCAGTGACATCAGCGCAGATGCTGAAGGCTGTTGGTAAGCAGGGCACATATACAGGGTATCTGGCTGGCCTGTGCTGTGGGCATGAAGTTGTTAGATTGGGATAGTCTCACTGGGATGTTCCTCAGGAGCATACTAGGATCACAGGGACCATAACACCCAATTGTAACTTGCAGCCTGAATCCATCCCTCTGTGTACATCGTTGCCCACTTCACTTTACTCATGTTTACCTTCCTCAGTCCAGTGTTATTGTCAGATTGCTGAGAATTGCCATTTCACATCCATTTCCAATGGTGAAGGACAGGATTTTCCAAGAGTAATTTTAGCAAGAACAAGAATTTCGTACCCTGATTAGCTGTATGCCGATGAGAGATATAAATCTATCCCTAAGGGACTAAGATGAGACACACTATCCATTTCTAAGCTTCACAATGATTGACTGCAGCCCCAATTAGGCCAAGGCATTCAGCTCTATTTTGTGTACACTCTTCAAGGGCAGCCTGAAATAACTTGTGCTCTTAATTCTACTGAGTATATCGTTTAAAAAGTTTTTAAATTGAATTGTAAATTTAATTTCTTTAATGCATTACTATCCTCCTGTCACAGAATGGCAAATATTTTTCAGAATGAGTTTATGTAGGGGGTTAAATCTACCTCAGACATTTAATTTTGAAGTGACCTTGTTTATGCTGGGTGGGAAGAAACATTTATTATGTGTTTGTTAAACTACAGCTGCGTGCTCAGCATTGCAGGAGTCTGGGCCCCTGCCTCCAAAAATTAATATAGTTTTGATTTGAAGTCAGTGAAAATCTTACATTTCTTTTGGTATTATATTAATAAATTCTGTATAAAATTTGACCTATTAAAAAAAGGAGCCTCATTCCACAGAAAAGGTGCTGATTTTTCTCATACCTCTGTTTTGGTAACCTAAATATTGTAGGAATCATCTTATACCTTCGAAAGAAATGCCTGAGTGACACTGAAAATATTGTGTTTAAATAAACACCACAAAAAGCAATAAAACTCTTTCAAGGGCAGTGCTGAGTTGTTTGAGCATCAAATGTGAATGTGATTAATTCTCTCTGAAATAACCTTACATAATGTACACAAGTGAAGACACACATATACATAGGTTTAATCTTTCATTTTTATCAATGTAACTCAGTCTTTTCTTTCAATTTTCTGTTTATGACCTACTGGGCATATTTTATGGTGCCATTTAGTATCACTGGTGTGGTCACTATGGCAGTTTGATTTTAATAAGTTTTAAACAGGCATTGCCAGTCTGAAGGTTAGCTCTAAGGGTTATGATTTAGAGTTATCAGTTTTACTCAGTATTACCTCATGAAAGAAAAACAAGACATGGCCTCAAACCATGACATTTAGATGGAGGCTTCAGAAACTCAAAGACTTGAGCTTGGCAGTCTGATGTGGGGTTTTAATTCTGCCTGGTTTAACAAAAAGGTCACTTTGTAAAATTTAAATCTGAATCCATAGTCCTATTTCAAGTTACCCACAACTTTTAGAAGGTTGTTCAGATTCAGGGTTTTAGTAAAAAAACGTATTATGGGTTGAAATATGTTCTTACTTTCAGTTCTCAAATAGTTTTACAGCCCAGGGACATTTTTGGGAGGATAAATTAAAAAAAAAAGATTTTAATTGTTGCAAAGTTAAAACTGCAGTTGTTCACATGGAGTATTTGCTTCCTAAGTTGAAAGAGAGAAAGGAGATTGACTTCTTCAAGTGAAAGGCAAGGATCAGCATAAATTGCATTGGTTTAAATCCTGTGATTTAAGAGAAGAAAAAAATAAGATGTAAAGCAACATAAATTAACTACAAGCTATTTCTTAAATTAAATCTTTCCTCTCATCTTTTTTTGTAGATCCTTGTATCTAGTAAGTTGTTTCCTTGCTCTGTTGTGAAAGAGTCAGTGTTGATATTTGACAACATTATGATCTGTATTTATGACCTCATAAAGACAAACTAACTGCATATTAGTACTGCTTCTGATTGCACTTCTTTAAGCTGAGTTTATGGAGGAACTAATCCTGCTGAGTACACACACTGCAGTCAGATGGCATTGTTAACTTTTCCATTGATCGAAAGAGCAAAGAGAATTTCTGATCAACGCCTTGCAGCCCTCTTTTAACTGTCTGTTGGTACCTGACTTCTGGCATTTATCAGTTCTTCAAACAGCCTTTATTGCTTACCCATCTGACCACCTTACCTTACTGATTTTGAAGAGTCTGTCAGATCCTAGAGGTCTATATTTCTGAGAAACAAACCCAATGATTACGTGATGGGACATTGATGAGCTAGTTCGTATAGGATTTAATTGTCTCCTTCTTGACCAATCCAGTCATCAAATTATATTGTATGTTACATGTAAAAATTTATTCTGTAAAGGTCTTCCTGCATTCTCAGGCTCTAGACTCTACAGCATCAGTTGCTGTAATAATATTCTTCCCATAGTGTTGATAAACAAACCAGCTAGCTCATGATGAGATATCAATCAATCCCTGATGCCTATAGTTAAAATTTTCTGTTCCTGGTGCCAGAAGTGATGTGCAAAGCTAGTCATCACTGACTTCTTATTGCTAGCTGTGGTGTCTGACACATCAGTAGCAACAAGCTATAGATGTATACAGACTGAGGCAAAATGGTTGTACTAAAGGACGTTTGCCCCCTCTGGAGCTTTAGTCTTCAAGAGAGGTCTTCCAAGCAATACATGAAATATTCATTTGTACTTCAGTTGTCATTTGTCTCTGTCCCCTTATGCTTTGCTGTTGCTGAAACACTGAGTATAGTGCTCTGTATTTTATCTTTTTGCATTTTGTCTAATACAATCACTATATTTTGAGTTAAAATATTATCTTCTGCTAGCTCTTTCCTTTGAGCCATTGATTTGTGGAGATTATAAACTCATTAAGTATTCACACCCCATGATGATGTGGGTATAGCCTACACAATCAAACAGACAGATTATCGGAAATGTGTGTAAGGCACAACATAAAACATATTTAGATAGCAATTGAATGTAAATATTTCATAGCAGAAATCAGGTGCCAAGTCTGAATGCTTTCATCCAAAGAAGTGACTGCATTTTTCAAATTAACGCTTCTTTAGTAGAACATACAGAATTTAAAAATAAAATCAACTTATTGCAGTCCTCCCATGTAATTCTCAGTTTACATATCTATGCAAATTTACCCTGTTACCAAATCAGATTATTCACTTCACAGACAACAAAACTGCATATATTTAGAAACTTAGCGTACTAATAATATTAGATTTCAAATTATCCCTTAGGCTAACAAAAATAAACCTGGGGTGGTTTTTTTTTCCCCTTTTGTAATGTGAAATAACAATATATTTTCTAAGGAGGGTCCACAGAGGGGACAGAAAAGATCATATCCCCATCAAATCATAGCTACCCTAACCTAGTTTCTTTTGTTCTGCATCAAGACAATACTTATACTTGTAAACTAATAGGCATTGCAAATATATATTTTATGCCTTGACCTAATGTAATGTAATGGATATATGTATGTTTATACAAACACATACATGTATATCTATACAAGTATGTGTATATGTATGCGTATGTGAATGACTGTAATTACATCTTGCATACCAGAGCAATCTGAAGTCATACCACAATTCTCAACAGGATTTCTCTTAAGAAGATACCAGAATTCAGTTAATTCAGTTTACAGCTCATATCTGTTTCTGAAGGAGCTAAACTAGTACCCAGCCATAGCAGCCCAAGAAATATAAGTGTATATCCTATGTAAACTCAGAAGAAAATGTGTTTGAATGCTCTAATCCAAAACATAAGCATTTTTTAGTGATACCATAATTTAACTAATTTGTGAGGGACAACTACTCTGCTATCAGCTTACCCAGTAAAAATATGTAAGAGGTTGAACATTATATATGCTATATATACAGGGAAGAATTAATATGAATAATAGCATTAATAATTATATTATCATTGTGGAATATCCAACCATTCTCCCATATTACTTGTTGCCTAGCCTTTAATGCACAAAATGTTTTAAACCGTTACTTCCTTGCACAGACAGTTTGCCCTCCTGTCTTTGGCTCCCACCCTTCATTCACATCACTGTTGAATTCTCTGCCTCACCCATCATCTCAGTTGAAACTTTTTTCTGTTCTTGAATTGTACTTATCTTCATTATGGTAACAGCTTTCCTTTTTTTTTTGGTGTCCTTTCAAATATCTCACCTATGTCATTCTTCCATGATGACTGCATTTCCTCCTGTACTGATGTTTGATTCCCACTCCTCCCTGCCGTATTCCCAATGTATTCTCATACTCATAATAATCCTAACCTTTAAAAGCCATTCCTGGCAGCTTCTTTTCTGGAGCTTTCACCAGGGTCCTGGTGCTAGGAATATGAAGTGCCTGTTGTGGAGGGAGACCACACTGGTGTATAAACTATTCTGTGAGATGCACAGGAAATCAGACTGCACTTTGTTACCTCAAGCAAAAGCAAACATTTCCTAAATACAGATGACAAATCTCTCTGTAACAATATTTTGCAAATGTCAAACTGGTAAAATCTTTAGGTCAGAATTTTCTAAAAATGCATGTATATTTTAGCTCAAGATTTTTCAGCTAATGTGTGTGCTCCTGATCCTGGATTTGTATATGTAAACCCTGTTTGCGTGGGTGAATTTTCTGTATATCGGTATGATCAGCTACACCTGAAGGTGCTAGTGCTTGATCTATTGCTCATGTACAAAAAAAGGTTTAAGTCTGAGAATATTTCAGTATTGCCACTAAATAAACAGGTTCTTTTACATTTCAATCTGATACTAAATGACTGTGATTTTTTTCAGTATTTGGATTCTCAATTATTTTATTTATAGTGAGGATATTTCAAGTACTGCATAAATATGTTTTCTCATGGGTCATTGCAAATACACTTTGTTTTCAGCATGCATGAACACAATACAATTTTACAATAAAAGTCCATAAATTAACATTCCCATACATCTGAAACTCCTGCTGTTCTAAGCAGGAACTTTGCAGAATATAATTCCATATTAGGTACATTTCTTAAGAAAATATTTTTTTAAAAAAGCCATTTTGCCCATAATTAAAATGAGATACTGGTCTGGTTTTTTTTTTTTCTTTTTTTTGGGGGGGGCCTGGTTTTATGCCCACTTGAATTTTTCATGCATAAGATCAATACATGAGCACAGCTTGAAAGATACCGATCAGTGTGTACTATGGAACACTGAAAATCCCGGTGGAAATGGGATGCAACTAGATCGGACATTTTCTTTTCCCAACTTTTTTCCAAATCTAATGTAATTCAAAAAAGAACAAAACCTGCATAAATACGACATCAGAGATTTTTGCATCCATTTCTTAAATCTCTTCAGATTCAAAGTATATCTCTGCACAGCTTAAGCCTGACTCCAGTGACTGCTGCACCTCTTGCTGTGTGAAAGGGCAGCAATGATAAATCACTTCTTTCAAAGTGAGTCATGCTCAGACAACGAACACAGTAAGAGTCCAAACACTGATCAAAAGGCAGAGTGGCTCAATATAATACTGCTCAGCAATTCCAGGCTGTGTTGAGCAGTTTACAAATGATAATGAGAGGCGCAGAGAATGCCCCCACCACAGCATAATATGCTTCTGGTGACCTAGGACTACATAGTCCCATCATGAAATACTTAAATGTTAGATCTTGTAGTCTTATAAAAAGACCATACCCTATTAAAAAAGGAAAAAACCCACTCTTTTTTTTTTTTTTTTTTCTTTTAATCCCAGTAGTCAGCAATGAACAGGGAATGTGATATCACTGACTACAGCTGAATCCAGTTTGACATTGTAAAACATGATCACCTCTGTTCTGGCAGATATCTGAAGCTAGCTACACTAGCCAGTTTGCTTTACTGAACAGACTAGAATAGCCCTAATATTTTTATAAAATAAGCTGAAATTGAAGGAGTGTAGTAATTATATTGGATGAGTTAATGAGCCAGTTAGATACTGATGTATGGTTCTTAGAAAGAAATATGTGCTAAGTTGTGCTCTAGTCTGATTCAGTGTTGCTGTTGCTAACAACAATAAAGGTGTTCATATGGCCCAGACTTTAGGAGGCACTCTCATCCTTTCAGCAGGTTAACAGAAATGTGCATCAGACTGTAGGTGATCGGAACATCCACAACATATCCCCACTTGCAGAACTATTGTTGCTGTAAGAATGAATGAATACTACTAAAAATTTGAAGATATTTATATCACTGATATAGCTAAGCACTGAACTTAGCCATCTAGGTTAGTTGGCTAGTTTTCCCTGACTCCCTTCAAAATCAATGGAAAGTAGGTCACCTTTTCTAGAGGTTCACCTTGGGGATCTTCTGTGTTAGACCTCTCTTTTGAATTTTCCTTTGAATGAGCCCACTTCCCTGAACTGACTAATCAGAGCAGGCAGAAGACCAAAGGTCTGAATTAGGATCCTGAAGATAAGTATATGCCAAGACTGTTTTTGTTAGATGAGACCTGAGGCCAGACCTGGGCCATGTTTCACCAGAAATGTCTTTTTAACCACCTGACAGAAGCAGACTTTTGTAGGCTTATTTTGTATGATGTGACAGTACATCAGTAAAACTTTATTATATGTCAAGAGTGTGGCTTTACATGTTAGAAAGACTAAATTCAAATACTAGCTCTGAAACATCTTTGATGTTCATGGGAACTTTTGCTAATGAGAGAAGAAATTAAGTACTTAGAGACTTCACATTTTACTTTTTAATGTATTTCAATAGAGCCTATAGTAATAATCATCCCATATTACATGGTGTCCTGGTTCTGGCTAGGATAGAGTTAATTTTCACAAGGAGCCAGGACAGGTGAGCCAAGCTGGCTTGGGGCTATTCCATACCATGTGACGTCATGCTCACCACAAAAGGGGACTTGTCGGGGAGGGACAGGTTCGGCGCGGCTCCGGTGCGGCTCCGGGACGGGCTGAGCGACCAGTCGGTCGGTCGTGGGATCAGTAAATTGCTTTCTGTTATCACCCGTTGTGAATACCTGTTACCAGTACTGTTGTTGGTTGTTTCCCTCTCCCTTGCTGTCCCAGTAAACTGCCCTTATCCCAACCCTCGAGGCTTTGCCGTTGTTTTTCCGTTCTCCTCCCCAGCCCGCCGGGGGAGGGGTGAGCGAGCGGTGGCGTGCTGCTCAGCTGTGCCTGGGGCTGAACCACGTCACATGGTCATTATCAGTGATAGAAAAGAAACATTTTTGTTGTTGCAGAATTAATAGCAACTTGTGTCGCTACTCTTCATTAGATCACTCTAGTGCTTAAAGTTTTGTGGCTGTAAAAATATTCCATGAAAATCCAAAGTCAGCAACAGTGGTCCCGAAGATATGTGCTTTCTGTTTCATTATTCCAACAGATCAATGGAACAAATCTTGCTTCCTCTTAAGGCCTTCTGAAAATTCAAAAGCCAAAATTATCCTTTTCTGATTTTGTTTCATATGCTGTCACTTTCAGAATGAAAAATTTTTCTTGTGCAGGATTTAAGTGTTTGTGGTCCACTACTAAGAGTAATGACTCCAAAACCCTTTTGCCTATCAATGTGAATCATCATTGATGAAGACTTTGGAACCAGGTCATCTTTAAAGGTCCCTCCCAACCCAAACCATTCTCTGATTCTATGATTTTGTTCTCTATCTTAACAACTTTACATTTGCATAGCTGATTTTGGGTTCTAAACTTAGTGCTGTGACATAAGATAGAGTGCTTTAATTATAACAGATCGTTCAATGGAAACATTGTGTTCAGCTGCAGTTAAAAATAGTTAATTAAACATTAGAAGTTTTATGAAAAAGGTAGAGATGAACCATAAATATCTATCCATCCATCTTTATATATAATTTGTAGCTACATATATATTTGTATTTAATATATATGTATATGTATACAGATACAAATTTACACATATAACTATGTCTATCTGTATACCTCTCCATGGTACATCTGTATCTTGAATATTTTGGCAGTTTGGGTTCTTCCAACTCAGAAAGGATACTAGACAGAAAAGGTAGGAAGAAAGCTGACAGGGTGATCAGAAGTAGCTATATGACAATCATATGAGAGAAACTATGAATCTTCAGCCTGGAGAAGAGAGAGATGAAGTGTAATATCTAGGGCATGAGTGCAATTTAGCACTAGTTACCCTAAGCTAGAAGTAAACTACAGAGCAAACCTGTATATTATAGTTGCGTTTTCATTTTTTAGTATGAACACTTGCCACAAAATGATAGATATGGATTAATGTTAATGTAACATAACATAGTTTAGAATGATACAATGTAACATAACCAAGGGGGAAAAAAAAGAATTATTTTTGAGGAAGAGGACTTTAAATTGCTCTTCATTTTTACTTTGCCTCAAGTTCAGTTTTACTGAATTTGTCATTATCTTTTCCCAAACTGTGCTTCTACTTATTTTATTTCCGTTTACACTGCCCTGAAAATTTCAGAACCATGATTTAGACTGATGTCAGCCAGAACACTTCCTTTACAAGCAGCAAAAATATCCTGTAGATTATTCTTGGAATGACAGCACCATAAAACTACACTCCTTTTCTATATTTTTTGATATTCAGTTATGAATCATTTAAAAATAAAACTAATAATGAAATATCTGTATTTTATGTCATACGTTGGCATGATGCCTTCCTCAATTGATGCTGGGCAAGTTAAATTTTCATTTTGAAAACTACTTCACAGTGAAAAACAAATAGAAATGGATATTTTAGCATGAAGTAATTTCACTAGGTCCACTAGGTTGTTTTGTAACTCCAGGAGTGTGTGTATGTTTGTGTGTGCAGTCATTGCTAATATAGATGCGGGATAAAATATTTTAACATGGTATTACATTCACTATTGTTTGAAGTGAAATACAATTCTCAAAAGCAGTCTTTCATATTAATATGAAATAGGTTTTTTCTTCCCTCATAAACATGATGCCATGTCTATTATAATTCTGTTTGTTGATTATGAGAGCTAAGAAAAGATCTCCCCCAATAACCTCAGATTTTGCATTTTGTGTCTTTCCATTCTTTTTCCTAAAAAGATTTTTTTTTTAGAAAAGTGTTATCAACCCTGTTGATACATTCATTTATTAATGATCGGCTTTTCTCCACAAGCCTCCAGATTTTCTTTGTGAAAATTTTCCAATAACAGAATACAAAGTGTCTTGTACAGTTAGATTGCTTTCTCATGATTCTTCTATTTAGCTTCCTACACTTTTTTTAAAGGAGTACCTCCTGAATTTATGACTTAGAAGGTCTTTACTACAACCACAAATGAGGAAAGATAGGTACTGTATCTTCACAAATCTCTCAGTAAGAACCCTGAAATCTCTATGAAATTGAGAAAGCTTGCTCTTCACAGGGCAAATCTGTTTTATAAATTTCTCCTTTATATTAGCATTTGCAGAGATTTATTCCTTAAGAATACTTTGATCCTGAACTGCTTTCAAATTTTATTACATTGACTATAAGTATTTTACATAAATTTTTGAAATTGCTTTAATTGGGATATATTCCACGTCAGTGTAATAGTAATATGCTATCATTTATAATTATAAACATAATATCAAGCTTATTTCTCATTTATATGTGCTAATTACTCAAATTATAATATTAATTATAGTTAAAATAAACACTAGCAACATGGTAACTGTGTTGATCTTAGGAACTGAAATCATGTTGCAGGCTACTGAACCTCAAAAAGCAGATTGAAAGGTTATTGTCTGAGATTATTAATAGACAAGGTAGCATTCATTTGACGTCAATGTAATATTCTTGGAGTGTGGACAGTGTCAGATTCATGACTGAAGTGAATTTTTAATATAATTAGCAAAGATATAAAAGCACTTGGAAAGAAGAAAAACAATGTTGCATATCTGTGTGTTGTTCTTTTTCCTTTCTGGCACTTATTTGCATTTCAGAAAAATTTCCAAAGAGGCTATATCTCTGCAGCCAATAAAAACATGTCTGCTTACAGATTTTTTTGTTCCCTAAATGTTCCACAGGTTTTGGCAGGGCGGGTGGGTGGGGGGGGGCAGTTTATTATAAATTTCTGTAAAAAACATCCTGAAATTGCCTGGTGCTTTTAAACAATTTTCCACCCAGAACATAGAACTTCCCTTAAGCTGATTAGTCAGTCTGGTCACATATGCTATGCGTGGCATTATGGCCTTATGCATTTTATGTTGGCATCCTTATTAATAAATCCAGCAATCACTGGCCAATGTTTTGTCAGAACGATTTTTTTTCTGTTTTGCTTTGGTTTTAATTTTGATGGACATGTACATAATCTAGTTTTGTACTCTTGTCAAATACCCTACTGTACTGTCTGTCTCCAAACACCCCATTTCTCCCAGCTATGTTAGTTCAGTTCCACAGGAGTTACATAATAGTAAAGACTGAACAAGGGAAAACAACCTGTGAAACATGTTCATAAATGAACTCTGTCCCTCTTCAGCCCTAAATATGTCATGGATCATGTAAGGATTTGCCTGTGAGGAAAACTGTTAGTGAGTGGTCATGTTATTAAAGATTGTACTTCGAGTTAAAATTGAATCTGTATAAACAGCTGTAATCCTATTTCATCCTGCCTTGTGTTTAACTTTTCAACTTAAATAATTGCTGCACTTCCGTATGTCTGTATTTATGTATGTGTGTATCTTAAGAGTCAATAAAAGATCATCAAACTGGTGTACTGTATGTGACAATCCAATTTACTAATTCTCTTTATGGGATAAAAACTTTAAAAAAAAAAAAAGGCAAAATGTCTAGACTTCAATATATAATGAATTTTTATTATGTGACTAAGTAAATCAATTGACAATCAAAAAACCCCAACAATCAATAGGCCTTTTCACAGGCCCATTCATAGATCCGTTTATAACTGAGAAGTCACGGTTCTTGTGCTGGATTTGAACCACATGCTGCAGGTTCATAGCAGTATGTGTCATCTCGGGGACAGCTACCTGCTTCCAAAAGCATATGCATATAGATAGATGTAAATTGCATATACAGTACATACATATGTAGTAGTATGATATGGAAAACAGAATCACTTAAAGTGTCATTGAGTGTATACATGCAAGAATCTGAAGGAGGCAAGCTTGTACCCCATTACAGCTTTGTGACAAGGAATTTCAGGCAAGAATCCATTTCAAAGACAACTCAAGTATAAATATTCATGTACAGTAACAAAAATGTCTGAATGTAGATAAGTAAATAAGTACACTCAAACTTTTAGTCCATCACCCTCTGATACTACTCAGGAAAAAAAAAAAATGCCATAACTAGCTGTCAAGAAGTTATTCTGGCAGTTATTCAGCCAGTTATTGTACTTTGAAAACTTTACTGAGAAACTTATCTTCTCTTCCTTCATTATATCAACGTAAATAATCAGGATTGTCAAGTCATGGTTTTATTTTAGTCTGTGGGGATGATACGTATCTACCTAGATTTTGATTGCACTTTAAGTTCGACTGGGAAACTGTGCTAAGCTCACGACATTTCATACCTGATGGGTAGACAGTGCCCAGAAAAAACAATATGCTCCTTTCTGTATATTCTCCAGTTTGGTACTTCAGGTGGTCTAGAGAAACATTCAAGAGCAGACACTTGGTCACCCCAGACATGGGTGTTGACTTTCTAAAAAATAGGTACTTGTCACTGAAAAGGTTCAATGCTGTCATCTAAGATTTTTTTTTAATGGGATTTTTATATTGGCCAGGGAATTGAATTTCAGGCTTTCTCATGTAAATATTTCTTGGTAGAGAGGCAGCCTCCTCTTTCCTCCTCTCCTTGTGCAGTGCCATTTTGCTTCTTGCCTGCAGAGCAGCTGAGATTCAGCATGCAAGATGAAGAGACACTAGGCGATGGTTGGAAGTGGAAGAGAGTTTTGAATGTCCTGAAGGTAAGAAAGACAGGAGTTGGACAGAGCACTCCCATCCTGTGCCTGACTGCTTTAATGAAAGCAGCAGCGCTATTTCATTAATGACTCCAGCTGCCTGCACTTGTGCAAGACTTCTTGTGTATCAGGCATTCGTCAGCTAATGCCTTACAACTAGATGTGTTTGCTTGTGCTCAGGCACTGAAGTTGGCTGCCCAGACAAATCTCAAGCTGCCAGGTAAATGCCTCAAGAGCTTTAAGTGGGTCAGGAATAAGGAGGCTTCAAATGACTGTGTTTTCCAGGTGGATTTTATTTTTACTTGTGAATCACGGTCTCATCCAAATTTTATTTTGAGCATGAAGAAAGGTGCCCTGAACCTCACCTCTCATTTGTCTTAAGGTATGTCCTTGTGCCTTTCCATACACCTGGCTATTCACTTGGGTTTGTCACCTCAGCTCCTGCTTCAATGTAGTCTGGTTGCAAATAAATCAAGGCACAAAATTCTTATCCTGGCAATGACATAGAATTTTTTTTGTTCAGGACAACTTAATCTTAAATAAAGGTAAGGTGACATTTCATTCTTAATCATGACATAACTGTCATAATTCAACTTAAAATATTTTATTGAATGAATTATTTGTATTCGCTTAGTTCAGGAGCTATACTCTTTATTCTGAGAGAAATACCAGCAGGCTATGGAATCTACCACAGGCAAAGATATGAGTGTCTGATACTGGTAACAAGACACAGACTCCTTTTTGTTTTCAAACACCATTTCATTTGCCAAAAGATAAAAGACGACCACCTTGTGCCTACCTTTTTTTTCTCTGCTCTCCACGTGCAGACAAAAGATAAACAAAATTACTCTTACAGAAGGCTAAAATGGAAGGTTGCTAATCATTGTGCCAGACCTTTCTGCCTGACACACATGCAGGCTGGGCTGGGCGAGACCAGGACACAGGGCTGCTCTCAACCAGTGGCCAGGCCACAGCCCCCCACAGCACAGTCAGCCACCTGGGTTATAATTAAGGGGCAATTAATACAATGTGGGAACAAGACAATGGAAGAAGAAAAAAAAACAACAACCAAAACAAACCCAAAAACTGGAGCTTGAACAAGTTTCCCCCAGCATTAAGAAAGGAGGATAACTGCATCGTGACGAATCACGCCTGATGCCTTTTTTTCCTTTCCCCTAAGGGAAAGGAAACTGCAACCCTGGGTGCTCCTGTTCGAGCTGGAGCCAAGCACTGCCAATTGCTCGTCCCCTCTGCAGGCTCCCCTTGGGCAGCAGTCTCGTGGCACACCACTTGCTGTTGTTGGGCTGTGTCTCTACTCGCTCCAGCCTCCTCGGCTGCCCTGGTCCAGTGGTTGCTGCAGCTGCCATGGAAACTGCAGCAAAGCCCTAAATTGTCATGCTCTGGCATTGAAACTGTTTGCGTTTTGAAGTCCAGCTGTCCCTACTGAGCTGTCTGCTGTCTGTCTTCCTCTGATCCTAACTATCACTGTGTTTTTGATGTATGACAAGGGGAAGGTGGGAGTTAATTGCCAACTACAGGCAGAAAGGAGGAGTTCGCTTGGCCAGCTAACGGATAAAAGCAAACAGTGTTATGTACTGGATCTTGAATGTTATATCTTTCTCTATAAATAGTCTTATAGTCCTGTGGTGATGGTGAAAAAAGTATATGTTTGATCCAGATATCTGACTGCAAGATCTGTGCCTGATTCAATTCTCTTTCCCTCAAAGGGTAAGACATAAACCAGAGGGCTGAGGCTTCAGGAATGGTCTATTTAAGAAATTGAGAAGCACAAAGAAATTCCTCAGAGAATACTCTTCAATCTCATCAGTTAAACTGTAAAATCCTGGAAAGCTGATGTAGAAAATGTGGTGGGTTGACCCTGGCTGGAGGCGAGGTGCCCCCCAAAGGCGCTCTATCACTCCCCTCCTCAGCTGGACAGGGGAGAGAAAATATAACAAAAGGCTCGTGGGTTGAGATAAGGGCAGGGAGACATCACTCACCAATTACTGCCATGGGCAAACCAGACTTGACTTGAGGAAAATTACTTTAATTTATTACCAATCAAATCAGAGTAGGGTAATGAGAAATAAAAACTAAATCTTAAAAACACCTTTCCCCACCCCTTCCTTCTTCCTGGGCTTAACTTCACTCCCCATTTTCTCTACCTCCTCCCCCCGAGCAGCACAGGGGAACAGGGAATGGGAGTTGTGGTCAGTTCATCACACGTTGTCTCTGCCACTCCTTCCTCCTCACGGGGAGGACTCCTCACACTCTTCCCCTGCTCCAGTCCTCTATGAACTCTATGAACTTCTCCAATGTGAGTCCTTCCCACAGGCTGCAGTTCTTCATGAACTCTTTCAGCGTGGGTCCCTGTCATGGGCTGCAGATCTTCAGGAACAGCCTGCTCCAGCATGGGTCCCCCACAGGGTCACAGGTCCTGCCAGCAAACCTGCTCGAGTGGGCTTCCTTTTCCACGGGGCCGCAAGTCCTACCAGGAGCCTACTCCAGTGTGGGCTTCCCACAGGGTCACAGCCTCCTTTGGGCATCCACCTGCTCTGGTGTGGGGTCCTCCACAGGCTGCAGGTGGATATCTGCTCCACCATGGACCTCCATGGGCTGCAGGGGGACAGCCTGCCTCACCATGGTCTTCTCCACAGGCTGCAGGGGAATCTCTGCTCTGGTGCCTGGAGCACCTCCTCCCCCTCCTTCTGCACTGACCTTGGTGTCTGCAGAGCTGCTCCTCTCACATCTTCTCACTCCTCTCCCTGGCTGCAATTGCTCTTGGTGTTGTGTAAGGTTTTTTTTTTTTCTCCCTTCTTAAATACATTATCACAGAAGTGCTACCACTGTGCCTGATAGACTCGGCCTTGGCCAGTGGCAGATTCGTCTTGGAGCCGGCTGGCATTGGCTTTGTCAGACATGGGGGAAGCTTCTAGCAGCTTCTCACAGAAGCCACCCCTATAGCCCCCTCCTACCAAACCCTCACCATGCAAATCCAATACAAAAACTAGAAACTTTGAACTAAATCTTTCATTTATGTTTAGAAAAGGTAAAAACACATGGCTTCAGCATATGGGATTTGCATGTGGAAATCTGATGTCAGATGTCTGTTTCTGCCCAGCCAGTGCCACCTGTAACCTCTTAGTGGAGGAGGAAAGAGAAAGAAAGAAGGGTTTTTGGGGTAGAACTGTGAAAATCCCAAGAGATTAAACACACACAGACAGAAGATTCTGTAAAAATTCTCTGCTTTCTTAAAACCTGTTAACTCTCAAGTACACATGTGATGGCTCTTGCATCATGCAGATTTTTTCATTGCTCATACAGTAAAGAAAAGCTAGGAGAACAGCTAAATGCAACAGAAGTCATGCTGAAGAGAAAGACATGTCCTCGCTAAATACTCTGTAATGCCTGATGATGCTCCATTATCATCATCCTTTGCTGTTCACCACCACAATGACTCTGTCTCTCAGGTTTCAGTATGCAGCAAGTGAGAGGGAATGGGAGAACGAGGAGATGAACAGAGTCAGGTGGAAAGCCAGAGGTGTCCACTATTGCTCCATGGCAGACACTGTAGATGTGCTACAGTGCAACAGTAGCAAAACCCAGGAGTCATGGATATGTTCCTGCTTTATTACCCATATATGATTGTGATATTGTAGTCTTCAGATTTATTAATTTTCCTGTTGGAAACTTGTAAACCTAATTAATATTATTTCTCCTTCTTAGGGCAGTGCCAGAAGCATGGCTAGAGATAGTGGGGAAAAATGTGGATCGTAGTTGTTTGAATCATTTCCATAAAACAATTTGATTCTAGTTTCAGCAGTGCAGTGAGTCCCAGAGAGGTGTCCTGCAGTACATCTTTCCTGGCAGGAAAGTGGCTTCTGCTCTTGCTGGTCCTTGCTTAGGGCCCTAATTCCAGAGTCCTCTTCTGAGCAGCCAGCAGGCATGCTGCCTCCAAGCTGTGAGCTTCAGGACTGTGACACTGCTGTTGGTGTCTCTGCTTGCTTTCATGTAAAGTTTGACATTTGGGGATTTTTTTTCCCCCTGAATTTAAATGGAATCAAATTTCTGTACATTTTGAGCAGTGAGCAGAACTGTCTTACTTATGCCACATCAAGTTGCAATTATGCTCATTTCTCTTTTCCCTTGTTTCTCTTACTTTTTTTTTTTAATATATAGGTTTTCTTCTTTTTATAGCTGTAATGTGTAATGATTCAGGTCTTCTCCTCAGCGAGCATGTCCCACAGGCTCTGATTTTTCCCCTCAGTAGGCAGTACTGGGAAGGATCCAATTAAGGTCTTTTTAAGTCCTCCTAGGAACACTCCTTGCCTTCAGTGATTAAGATTGCCTCTGTAAATTTACCCATTTAATACAGTCCTAGTTTTGATGATATGAACTTTGTTCCCAAGGTTTTAAAAGATTTCTGAGTCTTTCTTTTTGTAGTAACTAATGTGATTGAAAGCATTGCAGTGTCTTAGAACGGCCTGTTAAGCTAACCTCTTTGCTCTTTGAAAGTGAAGCAGTTAATCCTACCAGTAAAAGAAAGGTTAAAAGGTGTCTTGAAGTCTATAAAGTAACGAGGTCTGTGCACAATTTCTTATTTCTAATTTCCAGCTATTGTGTATGTAACTTTCTTTTCTGTTTACAGTAGCTTTACATATATGCATTTTAGTGAAACAGAACTCCCATGGAAATTACCTGGGAAACATAGTAAATAATCTGTGAGGAAACAGTTAATAAAGAGTTTAGAAGATTTGGAAATTATCATACTCAGCATCATTAATACAAATTAATTATCTTGACTCAGAAACATCCTTAGAAAATATTCTGTAATCTATTAATTAAATACATGAGATTTAATTAAATACATGGGAAAGAGAAACTGTGAATACAGTTGCATTTCTTGTTAGTCAGGAGACAGAAATTATATTCTCAGCTTTCCCAAAAAGGGAGCCTATAACAGGGTGGCAGGCTGAAAATTGCCTGGGCATCAAGGACCCCAAACAGCCAGGTGTTCAGATAGAGCAAGCTGGTTTAGGTGGTGATTACTGCTGAGTCCTACTAGAAGGTGATCCTGATTATTTCTGCTTGGGATGCTAAAGGAGTGGAGAGTTTCTTTGCTGGAGGAAACTGTTATTGATGAAGGAGGTTTAATGGACAATGATATAAAAGTGCAGATGGCTTGAGATGGAGGTGCTAACTGTCGTGCTCCAATCACTTTATTTCCAACAGTGCTATGTCTTTGACAAGACTCAAGTTTTTATCATGGATATGCCCAGGCCAAAAGGAGTTAGAAATGTGTGGTAAAGCTTTTATTTGGCTATTTCCATACTATAAATTTACATTTCAAATATTGAAGAAAAGCACATAGTGGTAGTAACTATGCAAATACAATGTGGATGTTCAACAGTGAACTTAATGCTAAAAGGTTACTATTGTAATATCACCTAATTCAAGTTTATCTGTATTAACATGCAATATAGAGATGTCTTACTTTTTGCAAACTTTTTTTTTCCTGACAAAAATAACAACTCTTGTGACTTGCTAATTGGGCAGGGAATCTCATTCAAAAAAGTATTACTTTAAGCACTATGGTGTTGTCCTGTTCATATATTTGCATATACTTTGGGTTTTCTTGATACCTTCTGCTTTAAATTTTGAATATTCCTTATGAGACTTTGTTATTTTTTTTAGCACAGGTGACTTGTAAGTAGCTAACCTGTGACTCTATTTAACTCAAGAATTAGATTAGATTAAAGTAATTTTGGTTTTGGCTTTGGCAATTTTCCTTTTGTCATATGTTGATTGCTTAGAAGACCAAGATGTACATGAACTATGTCTCACATACAACTAAAGTCAGTTTTGTTTAGCCACTGATGTGGGGATTAAATACCATACTCAAAATTAATTGCACCAGAGGAGCAAAGATGCAGCTGACCCTGAAATGGACAGCAGGCCTTAGAAATCGGGTTCTGGGCTAGCAGGGTAGAGGCAATAGACAAAAAGGAAAGAATGAACGAGAGAAGATTCCTTTCTTACACAACGTGCATCTTTAGACTCTGTGAATTTTCTCTATTTGGCATTTTGAGTTAAAGATATCTTAAAATTTTTGGAAACTGTTGGTGCTGAGAGTGCAAATGTACAATGCTGTGTGTATTGAAAAAACTAAATTCTCTACACAGCAAGTCAGGATTCACTGTCCATGTAGTCTTTTTTTTTTCTTTTTTTTTTTTTTCTCTGTGCTTGAATCACCAGTCTGAAATATTGGATTTCACACCTACAAGCACTAGTAATTGTTCCCAATGCTGCCTTTCAAACAAGGCTTTGTATAGCCAGTATGTAAGATGGCAGAATTTCAAATAAAGGAGGATAGATTTTCCATCCTCTTGTTCCTCCTTGAGAAGAAATGTTAAGATAATATTTTGTTAGCAAGAACCTTCCAGGAGGAGGGCAAGTGGGACTAATGACTAGATGATCCTTTTTGCTGTGAGAACCTGCAATGTTACGGGCAAACATAGAGATTGGTTTTGAGGATAGACTTGAAAATACACACTATTCAGTGATATAAGGTATACTATAGAGTTTTCTTTAAATTTCTGCATCTACAAAATTAGACACTACCGTTGGTGGTGAGGTGCTTGCTGACAGCTGTGTCTTCCTCTGTCTGAAACTGGAGAAGCCCTCTGCAAGGGCAAAAAGATATAGAAACAGAGAGGTATCAAGGCACTGTCCTTTTGCAAGGCCAGTGGTGGAAGCTGCTGCGTGCAGAGACCTGTGATCTACAGCTCTTATGGGGAAAAGAGAGCTTTGGCTGCTGACTAGTTGCAAATGGAGGATGGAGCTGAAAAGGTGATATTTGGTGCAATGGTGCAAGAGGGATGTGTGTTAAGGCTGTTCAGGTGCAGAGGTAATACCCTCTCATTGTAAGACTAAAGAATGTTGCTGTATTTAAATCACTTAGGTGGTGTTGAACTGTCTGTGATGAGCCTCCCAACTTTTGTATCCATGCCAACAGAGACACACTTCTACAAAACAGGATCTCCTCCTCTCCCAGTCCTGGCCCTGACTTGGAGTCTACGTTCATGAGAAATGACATTCGAGACGTAATGATGATGGAGTTGAAATCTCACCTCTGTCACAATAAGGATTTTCATTCAAGCTGCAAGGAGAAGTAGCTTGGTGTGTGCATTTCTGTAGTGATCTTTACACTAACACCTACAGAACTGAAATAAATGGTTTGGACAGAAATTTCTGTAAATGGCATGGCAAAGGCTGTATGGTTGAAAGTTATGAGAGATCATCTTTTTTAGAGATCTGTATGATTATGACTCAGAGGTTGAGATAAACCCACTGGTGCTCAGCATCACTCTGGAACTTCATGAGACAGTGTCTGCAAATTCTAACTAGGATTTGTGGGCAGGGGAAAAAAAGGGAAGGAAGCAAATTATCTCAACAGTTCAATTCTATTTGCTGGAGAACCTGCGCAATGCAGAAAAACTGAGGCAAAGACTGTAACCCCACTGTCTAGAATACATGTTGCTGAGTATTCCTCAGGTAAATATTTCCATAAAGGACACATAAAAGTGTAGTCTCAAGGAACACACACGTTAGGAACTGTTATCTACTTTAACGGTGTCTAAGGGAGAGAATAAATTTTCCCAGATATCTGTGTGGGAACATAATCCTGTTGCAGGGGATGTTGCAGGAGGATGAACATGGTTTTTGTTCTGTGACATTGTATAGACGTAAATCTTGAACTGACCTGCTGACAATGTGTCAGTTACTGTTCTGACCAGCTAAACCATCATGACGCAATTCAGAAATCTTGGCTTAGGTTCAATAAAAACATTGTAGCTGAACCTTCTCATCTGCCCTTGCATGTCAGGTTCTTCTTTGACAAGCAGCAAAGAGCTGTCACCAGCTCTGGGCTGGCCAATTTCTCCTGTTCAGAAGCTGAGTTAAAATGTCATAAAAGCTGTCACTGGGGTCTTCCCAGGCTCTGTTCCAGGTAAAAGCTTTTATGTCTTGTTCTATCAGTCCACATTAGGGTAGGAAAATCAGGTTATATTCATCTCTTGTGGAGATGAAGGGAATGACAGTTCAGTTGCTCTGACTGCCAGCCAGATGGCTCAAACGACACATAAAACATGACAATATAAAAAGCTGTCCCTTTCCTAAGATCAGTTTTAATATTTAGAAAAGTAAGAACACTTTTTACATACACACTTTTTTCTTTTCTTTGCAGACTATTTATTACTATTTTCTTGAAGTTATCTCAGTAGAGATGGGAATAATTATCTTTGCTATGAGATTTAGTGTATTACATTCACACTAGGTTACAAATACCGCACATGTATGATACAACAAGCAGATACCTGTTGTGGATCCCTACTTATTCTATGGTGAGTATTTTGGAACTTTCAACCTGAGTCTGTCTGGAGATGATAGCTAAAGGAAACTTAAGGCTACTAGAAGCAAGTCCTGTTCAATATTTCTCTATTTTCCCCGTCTTATAGGGCCACAATAGTTGTGAAAGAAAGAAAGCCTTAGTACTGATGCAACAGCATGTTAAATCAATATTATACTTCTAGATGGAAATGTCCATGGTAAAGATTGCTCAATGAGAGATTTGAGACTGATTTTAGATTCCAGAACAAGTCTGTTATGCAATGGCATTTTCTGGCGACTGAAGAGGGCCTTAGGCTGTTGTCTCATACACAGAATCATAGAATGGTTTGGGTTGGAAGGGACCTCAAAGCCCATCTAGTTCCAACCCCCCTGCCATGCGCAGGGACACCCTCCACTAGACCAGGTTGCCCAAAGCCCCATCCAACCTGGCCTTGAACACTTCCAGGGAGGGGGCAGCCACAGCTTCTCTGGGCAACCTGTTCCAGTACCTCACCACCCTCACAGTGAAGAATTTCTTCCTAATATCTAATCTAAATCGACCCTCTTTCAGCTTAGAGTCCTGGTCTATTTTTCTCACTGAAACACACACAGTACTAATTCATTGCTGCTTAATCCTTGGAGGCTTTATGACACCTTCTTCAGTTTCAATTTCTATAGCATTTTGCAGTTTTAGTTATGTACCTGGTGAATGACTATGTATGTTTTGGATAAGGCAGAATTACGGAGTACTAGAAGTACTAAACCCAAAGCTTATTCCTTACATAGTTAAGAATAGACTAGGAAATAAGGAGAGAGTTGAATTACTGGTATGTGATAGAAAGTACCTGAGGTGCATTTGGACATTACTTTCCTTAGAACTTCTGAACCCTTTGTATCCCTTTCTGAAGGAAAAGAAAGAGCCTGAGAAGGGAATAAAAGGCCTATTTTACTTCAAAGTTGGACAATTGGAGTCTGTGCTTGGCTTGAGCACAAGAGCTTTTGCTGTATGGTATTACCACAAATGTTTTTTGTCATCATTCTGCTTTTACAGTTATCAGAATGTATTACTCTGCAGTGAGCTAGGAAGAAATCGGGGGGGGGAAATCACTTCCTTTTTTTTTCCTTCTCCTTCCCACTAAAATCTTCAATTGTCATTTGAAGTACAGATGATGACAGAAGTGAAATTGTTCTGGGCCAGTCTGCTACACAGCAATCCCTGTTCCTAGCTACAGATATGTCGGATTGATTTATTTATTTTTTTAAATTTAATCCTTCTAGAAAAAAAAAGCAATATTAAAATTAGGTCCTATACAAATATATATAAGTAAGTAATGCCTGCTACTCAGCTGTGGGGATTCTCTGCCACTTCCAGATATCGGGGGGAAAAATAGTCCACAGAAGTTGTACAGAGGTAAGGCAAATGAGATGGGGAGTGACATCCATGTAGGAAGGGAATGGTAAAGAAAATATTTAAGCTTGCTTGATTTAAAGCATTAAATAGTGTGCGCAACACACACAAAAACCCTACGACAAAAACCAACCAACAAAACCAAAACAAAAAAACCAAAACTAAAAAACCAGAGATGGGGTCCTTTTCTTTCACAAGTAAAGATTTGTGGGGAAAGAAGGCCAAAAATATTTCTCTTTGCATCCTCTTATAACACAATGACACAGAAACATTCACTGAAACTGACAGGCATTACATTTAAAAGGAACTACTTTAACACAGTGCATAATTAAACCATAAAACTTACTGTAATAACATCATTACAGATACAGTTTTATGCAGCTGTGAATATTGTTATCTATATAAAATATTTTTGAAAGAGTCTCTCTCTCTTTTCAAAAGAAAGATAAGTCATCATGCTTCAGGGCACAAGTCAAACTCTAACGAATGGGACTTAGAAGATCTCCTTCTATACTAGTTATGTCAGATGACTTTATTCCTGGATATCTGCATTTACTGCTAGTTCTGATATGGTGGTTCTAGTGCATTTTTGATTAGAACTCCATTAACTCTTCTGATGGCCACACTTCAGTCTTGCAATGCAAGGTATGTCTAGGCGGAGCAGGGTATGTTTACCTGTGGAGTCTTAAACAGTTCTGAATATTTGATGTGACCAGGGATCGATATGAACTTGATATCTTACAGTGAAGACCTCAAAACTCTGTTGAATGGTAAAGTAGTACAATAACAATTGAATGTCATTTATTATTTGCAATTTTCTAGTCTGTCTCTCTGGGCAGAAATAAAACAAAATCAAACTCTAATCAAAACCCAATGCAGAGACTAGAAGCAATCACTTTTCCATTGCATCCAACAGACTAGCTAAAGAAAACAAATCACAATTTCTGAATTAGTGATGACCCACACCATTTGGTCCAGAGTGCACAGTGAAATGACGTGGAGAAATAAAGGCTGTGATGTGGAAGCAAAAACATGGTTGCTGTACAAGCACTGGTGTGGCACTGTGCGATAACAGGGATGCTGCTTCTGAACCTACATCATTCTTTTAGGTTTAACATACAGTGAACAAACTTGAGATGTCTTTCAGCCATTATATATGCCCTAAGAAATGAAAGTAACATGCAGGGGGCACTGAACCCTCTATTGTCTAGTGGCTGCAGCTATTTCAGCTGTATGACTGAGTCTGACACCAGGTAAAAAGATTTTTATGTTGTTTTCATCTTTGTCACTTCATAAAGGAGATGGAAGCTTTATTCACAAACTGATTTAGAGACTTGGTATCATATATGTCCCAAACCAATCTGATCTAGCAACTATAGTGTCTCTTAGCAGAGAATGATCCCCAGAGCTTCCACACATGTTTAAATGCAGACAATAGGTCTTACAGCACCTTTTCTTGGAGTAGCTGTTCCAAGTCTTATTTCAGTGAGTAAGACTATAACCCATGCCTCCTAGGAGGACCTGTGTCTTCACAGGACAAGTTTAAGGGCATTCAGAAGGTGCTCAGGTAGTATGATGATACTTAAATAGATGGACATAACATATTACAGCCAGTAAATTGGCAATGGAGATTTAAGCATTCAGAATGTAATTATCAGAGCTGGAATTTAGCCAGTGCCTTAACTGAGTTAATGCTCTTCTTTCATCAAAGTACAGTTCTGATGGTCTGAAGCAGTTCATATCTCTTACAACAAATGTCATGTGTGGTATTGAGGAGTTTATTTGCAGGTCAACAGTTGTACCAGGTTTTTTTTTGAAACCTATATCCCCTTCTTATCTCCTTGCTGTTACAACACGGTACAGTGAAGACTTGGAGGGGAGGTATGTGGTGTCTAACTTATTTCCCATTTTTATCAGAAAAGTACAATCCTCCTTGAATTTCAGTAGGTGTTTAGGTTTGCCCTGGAGATTTACTGAAGAAATGTGTTAATATAACTTGTGTAGGTGTTTGAAAAAAGCTTCCAAAGAACAATCAGATGTTCTCATTTATCTGGGGACTTCCACTTTTTTAAAGATGATAAAACTGCATTAACTACAGTTAGGAAGTTTAGCATGTGTAAGTTTCCACTTACCTTGGGAGTCTTTCCAGTTGTGAACAAAAGACTATGTAAAGCACATTAATATTAATAGGCCCTCTAGCTCTATTTGAGCAGGTATTGCTCCATTTGTTATTTCCTACTCTGTTCACCCACAATTGCTGCATACTCTTGCATCTGTTTCTATTTCTCCTGTGCTGTCTCTCTCCATTTAGTGAAGAACAAACATTGCGCCCATAATGGAGCTGAGCAGAGATGAGAGGATGTCTCCCCACCTCGTTTACTTTTTGCAAGACAGAAATTTGTTCTTGATGTCTTCAAGTGTGGTGCGATTTCCTTTGATACCTAAACATCAGTATAGCTTAACTCAAGGCTATTTTCTCTCATTTCTTGCCCAAACACTTGGAAAAGGAAATGAATAAACAAATGAATATAGAATATCTACAATGCCACCTGTAGGTCTCAGCTTCATCAGCTCTCTTAAGGGTCATGCCCTGAGGAGCTTCAGGCCACCAGGAGCCAGATGCAACCAATTTGGAGTGACTGGATCTCTCAGACAACTAGAGGTGAGTTGTGCTGCTCCTTATAGCCTGTGTGTCTTGAAGGAGCCCCATGTCTCAAGGAGCATGATATAAGGGTTGTGACGTGCAGCAGCACTGGTAGTTCCCTCATAGACCTCTCTCATGTGATCCAGCATGTGAGTACTGCACTATCAGCCAGGTGGATTTGGTATTTCTCCCATGGGAATGGATGCAAGTGGAGAGGTTTGGCTTTGGTTTTGTATCTGTAGCTATGCAAACTAGCCTACAATTTAGATTTTTTTTTTTTGGTTCTTTTTGTTTCTATTACTTGTATCTCTTCCTCAACTCTTTTGTCTTGACCATGTTTCACCCCATAGTGAAGGAGGATTCTTCTTGCCTTCATCTGCAAAGCACCTGCTGTCAGATATCCTTTCAAACAGACTCAAGCATTTTCATCTTCAAAAAACCTCTGTTCTCTGAATGGCTGCACTGTGCCTTTGCTCAGCAGGAGTCACTGTTCCAGAGGCTGGGTACAGCAATGTGTAGCACAAGAAGTGCAATTTATAAGACTGGATTTGAATCAAAATGGTAACTTGGGAGGTACCCTTGGATTCAATGAAAAATGACACCAACAGACATTGGGTTATATCTGTTTAAAAACACAACAAAAAAAGAATAGCCATGTGGTGTAGTTGTTGATTTGAGGACACTTGCCTCTGAAACTTAGTATTATGTCTTAGATTAAAGAACTAACCCTTGCTGGGGGGGCGGGGGGGGAAATCAGTGGATATGTGTTGAAGTTCATGAACTTCAGCATGCTTTCACCAGCTGTCCTTTGAGCTGTTTATTTCTGATTGGATGGCAGTGGTAAAGGTGAAAATAATTTGACAATGAACTTGAGTGATTTAAATCTTTGGTTTGATCTAGAGGGGTGGAAAAAAAAATCCTTTCTTATTCTCCTTTGCTCAGAGCAGAACTGCATCTTAAAAGTCTAGGATGGTTTGTGTGCTAGTTCCCCATCTTATTTGCTACTCAGCTGGGTACAAAACCTTTTTGTTTGATGCAGTGAAATGTAGAAATAAGCCTGACAGCTGGCACTGCACATCTGCAGAGTTAATGTTCATCTCCTGTTGTGCTGCTTCCAACATTCTCCCCACAGCATCTTTCTCTTCTCTGTTCTATGCCAGTAGCTTGTGGTCTTTCAACATTTCCTATTCTAACACCTTTTTGGTCCTCAGCTGGAAGCTGGCCTTGTGAAATACTCACCTGTGAGGAGAGAGGATAGGAATCTAGATGTAAACTCTCTGGACTAATTCAAAATTAGAGGATGTAAGGCATATATCAAAATAATGTTTTTTTCCCTCTTAAACTCTATAAACTAATCTAATCTGAAAAGGTAACTGCTTTTTAGGGTTTTTTCTTTCTAATGAAAAAATGTATATGTTTGTATAATTCTACAGTAGTTTGGAGGTGCTAGTTATATAGTATGCCACCTTACAATGAAATAAATATTGCTTAGTATATTTAGTGGTTATTTGCTGGCCTCAAAGAAGAACCACCTCCCTTCCTCCACCTCTCCCTCCGTGACCTCAGGCTTTGAAGGAACATGTAGAACTCACATAAATATGCTCTAGTGGTGAAGAATTTGAGTGATGCAGCAAAATGTGGAAATAAAGGGTGATGACTACACAAGAACAAGTACTTAGATATTACCTCGGTAGTATAGCATCCCTTTTCTCTTGGTTACCTCTTCTTTCCTACAAGGTAGCAAGCAAGTGATGAGTGATTGCTGGTGGTAGTGATGTTGTCATGCTTCAGTTAATCTTATTTCTTGCCCTTTTTCTACTTTTAGAACTTAATAAACTGAAGTCCTGCCAGGGAATTTGTATTCTGAAGCTTGTGAGCTCCTGTATCTGCAGCATGCTCCCTATCTTGAGTGCTGAGAACTTTTTACGTCTCCTTTTCTATGATTTCAACTATGTATTCTGTAGTCTTCCTCATTTAAAAAAAAAGAGATGAGTGTACATTCACTGAGAAGCCCCTTTTGTTATATTTTTCATAAATACCTACATCTTTTCAAAAGATCTGCTGGCATTCATTTCTAATTTTCCTCCAGGCTAAATTGGAGAGCTTAGGTCTAAACTGGACTGTTTTGAAATGGTAGCTTATCACCATGCAGACTTTACACTTTTACTGAAAGTATTTCAGACTCACAGCTAATAAAATGTTTTATTAAATGCCTGTTTGGAATTCTGCCAATCTAGTAGCACAATACATTATGACGCAAATACAGCTACTAATTTTCTTCCACATTCCTGCTAGAATAGGTGAAATAGAAACAGGTTTAATTACTGAATGTAATTGACAGCTCTTCCAGAAGTTAAAGAGAGAATTAATTGTCTGTCATTTGTTACTTTTTGCTGTTTTCTCGTATTCTCAGGATTGTAAGCAGATAAAAACTGTTCTATTGTGCATGTGCTTTTCTCTTCCAATTTAGCTCCTGTCTAACTTTGTGCTGCTGCTTCTGGTCCCTGAGATATTGAATATTCTTGGGATAATAAACAAATTTCTCAACTCTCTATTTCTCTTAAGTGACTGGGTCTTTTGCTGTACTGAAGTAAAGTTTATTAAGTATCTGTGGGGGGAAAGCAGCTTCATTTTTCTCTTGAAAGCAATTCATTGGCTCATGTCTGAGAATAAGGTCAGGAGGAATGCTGAGAAGCAGCAGAAGTGCATCAAACTTGATATACTACTAAATAGTAGCTATTAGTGGTGAATATGGAGAGACACTTCTTTAGTGTTTCCTCCCAGGAGAAGACTTTTAAAATGGAAGTTTTATGTGCATCATTATGTTTAACAGTCTTGGGTGGATATTTTTTTTTTAAATTCCACACTTCATCAATTGCTGCTTAATCCCATTTAATATTTTCTACCTTAATAATATTTTATGTTTGCTGTTTAATCTGCCTACAGTTGTGCCTTTCACCAGAAAGCTAAAAACCATGGGTATAGAAACAATATTAGTTTCAAAAACATGTCTGTTATGCAAACACAAGCTGTTTAGTATCCCAAGATTTGATGATGCCAGTAGGCAGCATTTTTTTTATGAAGTTAGAGAAATCTCATTTTTCCTTTTTGATCAGTGTAGTATTTCAGGTTACTTTTAAGAATACCTTTTCATTTGCAGCCGATTTTTTTCTATATTCACAGGTGTGGTGGGTTGACCCTGGCTGGAGGCCAGGTGCCCACCAGAGCTGCTCTCTCACTCCCCTCATTCACCAGACAGGGGAGAAAAGGCATAACGAAATGCTTGTGGGTCGAGATAAGGACAGGGAGAGATCACTCACTAATTATCGTCACGAGCAAAACAGACCGAACTGAGAGAGGGAATTCATCTGATTTATTACTAGGCAAAACAGAGTAGAGGAATGAGAAAATAAAATCAACTCTTAAAACCCCTCCCCCCACCCCTCCCATCTTCCTGGGCTCAACTTCACTCCCGGCTTCAACCTTCCCCCCTCAGCGGCACAGGGGGACGGGGCATGGGGGTTACGGTCAGTTCATCTCACGGTGTTTCTGCTGCTTCTTCATCCTCAGGGGGAGGACTCCTCTCATCGTTCCCCTGCTCCAGCATGGAGTCCCTCTCATGGGGTGCAGACCTTCAGGAGCAAACTGCTCCAGCGTGGGGTCCCCCACGGGGTCACAAGTCCTGCCAGCAAACCTGCCCTGGCGTGGGCTCCCCTCTCCACGGGTCCACCGGTCCGGCCAGGAGCTTGCTCCAGCATGGGCTTCCCACAGGCCACAGCCTCCTTCAGGTGCCTCCATCTGCTCCGGCATGGGGTCCTCCAAGGGCTGCAGGTGGAATCTCTACACCCCCTCACCCTTCCTCCATGGGCTGCAGGGGGACAGCCTGCTTCACCATGGCCTTCACCACGGGCTGCAGGGGGATCTCTGCTCCGGCGCCTGGAGCACCTCCTGCCCCTCCTTCTGCACTGACCTTGGTGTCTGCAGAGTTTCTTACATCTTCTCACTCCTCTCTCTGGCTGCAAAAGCTCTCTCTAAGTGTTTTTCTTCTTCTTAAATATGTTGTCACAGAGGCGCTGATTGGCTTGGCCTTGGCCAGCGGCGGGCCCGTCTTGGAGCCGGCTGGCATTGGCTCTATCAATCAGACACAGGGGGAGCTTCTAGCAGCTTCTCACAGAAGCCACTCCTGTAGCCCCCCTGCTACCAAAACCTTGCCATGCAAACCCAACACAACAGGATAGTGACTGTCTTGTGGTCACTCAAAGTGACCTTGTGGGAGGCTTTGTTGACAATGAACTTTAATTAAAGTTTGCTATTTTTCTAAGCAGGAAGATTTGAACTTATTAGTAATTCATTATAAACATGTAAGAATCTACTTTTAATGTCATTAAAGGTAAGGCAGGTGGGACTCCGCCTTGTACATTAATCTTTATCTGTATTCTCTCTACTAGTTACCTTATCGTCAAGCTGAAAAGAAATTTAGTATTAGATGGGAAAACAGACTATCTGTTTAAATGGAGATCTTGGTTCAACTGCCTCACACAGGAGATTTGAAATACTAATAATACCCACCTGTGGGGACTGTCTTGGGGGTGGCTAGTAAATTTTAATTAACTTCAGGGCAGTGATGTAGTGAATGCTGTCCTTAAGTACTCTCAATAAGGGTAGTGCTGAGAGAGGAGCTAAAACATGAGGAAGCACGTGAGAGCTTTCTGCAGAGAGCCAGCGTCAGGGGTACACAAACGTACCGCAGCAAAGGATGTAGGAGGGCATGTGTTAAAAGCTATTGCTTGTCTTATTTTAAGAGATTACTTCATGGTACAAGTCTGCTCCGGGCTTTTTAAATGAGCATCGCTCTTATGAAATTCCTTATTTAGTTTCTTTGGTGGCCAGTGAAGATGCATTTGTGTGTGTATATATTTTTTAGTTCTGTGGTGGGGTGCAGCAGGGGGAGAGAAACAGTATGAAAGTGTGAGGGCATTCAGGCCCTCTCATGTTAGTGCAAACTGGATATAAATACTGTTATACTCAACTGAGTTTGTTTAATATACAGCTGGAAAATGAGGTCTGGCATCTCCTTTCTTTGTGCTTCAGTCAAGTAGTTAAAAACTAGAGTTTCTAGTTCTAGCTGGTATGAAGACATAGAAGCTCTTTATAAAAAAATCTGATCAGTATAGATAATTCAGAATTTATAAACTTATATTATGTATACATATTAAATGAGTGGGACACACAAGAAATATTGTAAAATCCCCAACAGCAGTTATAGTTTCTTAGGGCTATATGTATCTATTTATTAAGTGTTGTTTGATTTCTTGACTGTTATTTGACTTTGAAATTAAAACCACCTTACTATGGTTTTTTTGCAACTAACTATGAAAGCGTGGCAATTCTTGTATTTCTGGAGTGGCAATTCTTGTATTTCTGTGAGGGTAGGAACAACAATTTTCATTGATACATATTTTGAGCTAAAATTGTAAACTTAGTTTTGTGTCATATCCTATACCCAGAAACTACTAGGTAAAAGAAACTGAGAAAGGAAGCAGGAAAGGTAAATAGTTTAGACAGACTAATGGTTCTGTAACTTCAGTCCTAAAAAAAAATGTAATTTTGAATACTTTGTCTGTTATACTGTGAGAAATAAATGTTGTAGGCAAAAAATGAGACTGAGTTAATTATAGTTATCTATGATGTTTAAGTAAATGAGTGCTAAACAGGACATGTGGCAACTGAAGTCCAAGAAAAAAAAATTATTTATGTGGGAGGCTAACTTATGGCAAATGAAATAATATCTTTGACAAATTTAAAGTACTGTCCACTGCTCTCAGTTGGAAGCAGAAGTATGAAAATAAAAAAACTGAAGGAGAACAAAGATGGCCTTTGGAAAAAACATTGACAAAAAGAGTCCCCCTTGAGCTCTCTTTTTCATTACACAGAAATTCAGTTCAATCCTTTGGAAAAGACCCAGGTCTGTAGGCTGGGAATTGCTGGGAAAGGTAGATATGAATTTTTCTCCAGTGTTAAATTGATAGATGTGTTCTGGCTGCCGACAAACACTTGTGAGAATAATACATGTTCCATTTGGGAAGGGAGGAAAGGTAGAAGGATGGGAGAATTATATAAAATTCCCAGAACTAAAAGGTTTATAGCACTTTGGTTTTTCTCCAGACTGCAATAAGGCTTGCTGTCCTGGTTTTGGCAGGGATAGAGTTAATTTTATTCCTAGCAGCTGCTATAGCGCTGTGTGTTGCATTGAAGATGAGAATAATGTTGATAACGCACTGATGTTTTAGTTGTTGCCAAGCAGTCGAGGACTTTTCAGCTTCTCATACTGCCCTGCCAACGACAAGGTGGGGGGCGCCCAAGAAGCTGGGAGGGGACGCAGCCAGGACACCTGACCCAAACTGGCAAAAGGGATATTCCATACCATATGACGTCATGCTCTGTATATAACTAGGGGGTTGGCCAGGAGATGAGGCAGCCAGGAGGTGAGGCAGCCAGGAACTAGCTGAGCATTGGCTTTGGGTGGTGAGAAATTGTGCTGTGCATGACTTGTTTTGTATGTTCTTTATTATTATTATTCTCTTCCTTTTCTGTCCTATTAAGCTTTCTTTATCTCAATCCATGATTTTTTTTCTTTTTTTCTTTTTGATTCTCTTCTCCCATTCCACTGCAGGGGAGGGGGGGAGTAAGCAAACAGCTCTGTGGTTGTTTTAGCTGCTGACCAGATTAAACCTGGACACTTGCTCATGTTTTATAAAGTGTGGTGGCCTAAAGGGTCTGGTAAAAATAAATTTGTGTAGTTTAAAAATTATGTACAGCTGAAAGATCAACTGTCAAGAGGACAAAAATATAAATCCTGACAAAAGAAACTGGAGCAGGCTAAAAATCAAAATGAACCATGACTCAGCTTCACTAAAATACCAAAAATCAGGCCTAGTTTTTTGTGTGCGTAAGTGCAGAAGAAAGGATTGTTGGGGTTTTTTTTGTTTGTGGTTTTTTTCTCTGTTTTGAGAGACTGAAATCTCAGTTCTTGCATTAATATACATTTTAATTTAAAAGTAGTATTTTAGCTTTAGCTGCAAACATGATATCTAGCTAAATGTGGCATTTAGCCCTCATTTCCAAAGGAAAAAAGACTTAATGTGATAATTCCTTCTTAATTCTCCCCTCAACTTTTAACCTATTATTCCAAAGAAAGGTGCACTTAACCTTTAGAGATCAGAGGATTCCTCAGTTGCCCCCATAAAAATTGAAAACTTGTACCTTATAGATATCTAGGCATCATACCATAAGATAAAGCCATGTATAGTGGGGATTTTTAATTCTGCTGATTACAGAACTTCTTGTGTAATTTCTTCAGAACCTTGTGGCAGACTGCTGCCAGAGGTAAATTACCCAACCTGTTGCAAACTTAAGTCCTTGCTGTCAAATGCACATAATTAAATGCATATTGGTCTGACACGTGAATTCCTGTAGGCAGAGATTTTTTCGAAAAATCGGAGCAGTTTCCACTTCTTGGAAACTGGCATAGTTTTGAAATAAAATATAAAAAATAAAAAGACACTGAACAGACATTTTATCCTTTGCTGAATAACTTGCTGTCTTTTTTTCCTTCTTGATTATAACCAGACTAACCTTTGGGGAAAGGGTTTGAATGTCCAGGAAACTCCCATAAAGAATACTGAAACTCCCATAAAGCATACTGAAAAGGTCACCTTTTGTGTAATGCAGAATTGTGTAATTCAAAGGATGCAGTTCATAGAATAACATTCAAGTTGCCTCAACATAACAAGAACTCTTTGTCCATAACTGATGGAAAACGAGTTCTCCCTAAGCTATTTTTCATTTTTTTCTCTTCCTTTCTTCTTTTTCCCTGTTCGTGTACACATTGGTTTGGCATGCAGAGTTTTACAGTCACGTACTGCATAGACTGGCCCTGTGCTTGAACAGCGGAATAGATTTATTTATTGGGTATACACCTTGTCCTATTCCTATGGGCTAGAATGAGATATTCAATTGTAAGCAGGTGACAGAGAGCCAGTAAAATAGCTAGTGTACACACTAATTTGGGTGGTTCTTATATCAGCTACAATATAGTTATGTGATTTACAGGATTGTTCAATTGTTCATTTCAACAAAAAGTAGAAAGTTGAGAAAAGTTTCAAAAGTTCTACAGCTGGCATTATGGTTTGTTTTCTTCAAACCTCCCGACAAGGAATGATGATAGAAGGGACAATCCAGGTTCGAACCATTGGGCCAGGCTGAGTTTCGGTGTGCTGTTGATGAAGGGGGGTGGGGTGGGGGGGTGTTTGTGTGTTTCCAGGAACACTGACATGTGAATCTCAAAAGGTTTGAGAGTTCATTTGAGTTTTTATATACCAATCTCTTTGATCAAGAAATCTGACTCAAAATTCTCAGAATAAAATATTTTCTCTTGAGAATTCAGGTGATCTTCAGAGGCTGTGAAAGTAGCTGCACCTTCTGTATTTTGATGATTTAGGAGCAGAAGGCAGAAATACATTATTGGAGCGGGAGGAAGCGCAAGGTAGTAGTAATACCATCTCCTCCAGTGAACTCCCAAATGTCCTGCAGTTAAACTTCAGGGAAAACTCTGGTTCTTGTTTTAGCAAATAGTTGTATTTCATCTTTTAGGCTTAGCAAATCAGAACTGACATGGAAGACAATGAAATCTATTGATTCTAAGATGTCTGGTGTATTTAAAAGCTGGGAAATGAAGAATATTTCCTTTTATGTATGATATTATTGAGCACCACTCTTGTCATGGCTGTTATTAAAATTTCTAGCCAGATCAGCCAGGGTCTTAGCTGTTAAATATAGAGATGACAACTTTTTCCTGAGACTAGGTGTTAGGAGCAACATGGCTGAAGGATGGGAAGGAACCAAAGTCTGACTGGCTGTTGGAGACCGTCTATTCAAAGGAGAAATACACAGAAAGACATTGTTGCTGGGAGTCCAGTTGTGAGCGATTTTCCAACCACCTGTGTGTATATGGAGGGGAGCTTTCAGTGTGACTGCGAATGTCTTCAGGCTTCAGAAGCCTTTCACATTTCCTCTAGCTTCAGCCAGTTTAACACGGTCACTAATCTCCCCTTAAATCCTGCTTTACTGAAAGGAACAATGCTAATTCCACACAAACTCTTAAAAAAAAAAAAAAAAAAAACAAAACAAGAAAAACCCAACCAACCAAAAGCCCCCAAACTCAAAGAACTGGTGATCTTTGCTTCTTAGGTAGCTGGTGAAAAGCCAATGAGGAACAAAAGAGAGCTTGCTTTTCAAGAGTCAACTGTCCTGTTTGTCGCCTTTCCTCACAGCACTTAATTTGTGCACATCTATATCAAACAATTGTAATCCTCTATTTAGAGCAATGTGTGCTTCCAGACTTCTTGTAACTGGTTTCTATTTTATGTTTCTTATTCTGTTGAGAGCCTTGCTAACTACTTTAGGTATTCTTGGTGTTAGTAATGAGATAATTTATATTTTAATTAAACAGAGCTGCTACAAAATATTACAATGGATGCGAGGAGCATTTATCTCTTGACTCTTGTCTCCTTGAATTTTCAACTGCATGGCACTCTGAAAAGTGGCTTTTGCTGTCCAAATCCCACAGTGTGTCCAAGCAACGCTTTTCCTTTTATCAGATTATAATTTTTTTTACCCTTTTTGTACTTAATGACTCTTGCTATTTGTCTGAAATGCGTAACTAGGCATGCAGTGGAAACAGTACATCTGCTTCTAAAGAACATTCTTAAAAAACAAGATTACAGAGCAGGTTGGGTTTTTTTATTTTTTATTTTATTTTCCCTTGTCAACATTGGTGGAAGAAGAACCTCATGCTTCTCCCCCTCCCTCTGATCATTCAGGTAAAATAAGGTAACTCTGGCAAGATTTTTTTTTTCCATTATTGTCAACCTTTCGCATCATCTCCACATAGAACGTACAGGAGCTTAATTTTAGACTTACATCACTGCTGAGATCACTTAAAGTCAAACAAAAACTCTGGTCACTTTATGACCTTTCAGCAAGGAAAAAAAATTAACTTGGCAGTCTTATTTTTACACCTTAGAAAAGAGAAGAGTTGAAATGGGAAACACAAGAGACTGGAAAACTAGTAAAAATTAAACCCACAAAATTTGTTCTGTGAGTACGTAGCAGGGAAATGGGGAATAGCAATAATTGCAAGGGAGTGAATAATTTAATTTTGAAGCTAAGATGTATGCTGCTAGATTCCCCCCTGAATTGCTTCATTTTTAGTATATTGCTAATTTTCATATCCAGTCACATTGTTGTCTGATTTGATGTATGATGTTAAAGAACTTCTGCTGTGCACAAATATTTTGTGTTAAAGCTTAAAATTCTCCAACCATGCACCTTATTAGTAATTCAGATTATTCCTACATAATTTACCATGCATATCATTGTGCATTTGTGGATGACAGTGTCAAGTTGTATGTTCACCATTGTAAATATTTTTGCGATTAAAGCTACAACTTTCTAAAATTTTTTTATGATCTGAACAATTAAAAGCCCAGATTCTTTTCTTAGAAACAGCCCACATTTGTTTCTAAAATTTCCTTTTAAATTGTGAAATATTTTAAAATGGGACAATGAATTAGACTCAGCAATTTCTTGGCTCCTTTAAGAATTTGTTAAATTCTAAATTAATGGGCATATATCTCATGATAATGGTGTCCAGTGACAACTGGCTTCCTTCTCTCCACCCCATAAATATCTGTCCTCCAGAAATAATTATTTTGTCCCCATTACTTGTTTTATAAAACCAGTAAATGTTATTGCTGTAGCATGCTACAGTGGGGGCCAGCAGACACTAGGTGAAATGAAAACACAGGAAAAAGCTGAGATGTATGTGCGGGGACTTGGTTCTCTCTATTGTGTTACCAAACAAAGTGCACAGAAACAATATTTAACAGCCTTTATATTCTTAATTTGAAAGCAGAATGTCCTAAAAATGGCCCCTTTCACACATGCTTGCTTTCAACTGAACATACGTTTATTAAACAATTTATTGTTTTCAGAGTTAAAGCCCCTTGCAGCTTCAGTTAGGGTGATAATCCCCTCCAGCTGCAGTCAGGAAGAACAGCCATCTTAGCAAAACCAGTTTAGAAGTATGCTCAATAGCAGTGCTGAATCCTTCAGTAGGATGATAAAATGCTGAATTCAAACAATGACTAGAAATGTGTGATTATTAATAATGGCTTATTTGACATGTTCAGATGCTTCAGGGAGAGAGATACAAAAAGCTTAATTAACAGGGCACTTGTTCTTGTCTCTGCCAGTTAAAAACAGAGTGTGTACAATACCTAATTACTAGACTTATGCATTTAACTATAAGACAGTTTTTTGGTTGAAGGCTAGACATACTTAAACCAGATCACTGACACACAGTTGGTCTACAAGAGCAGGAAGTGTTTCTTAATGTTTAGGCTTAAAGGGAGGTGAATGGCTTCTAGAGGATGAGGTTGAGGCCGTACCCTCGGTGGAAGAAGTCTGTTCCTTCTGGCTTGGAATACAGAGCTTTGCAGCAGCCTACCCAGCCTTATTCACATGGCTATGATTTCTTAGCTCATGATTACGCTGAACAGAATGACTGTGTTGTCAATTGGTGGTAGTTTGTCAAGGAAGGGGGAAAATAGGATAAGTACATAGTACACTGTCCATCACTTTGCATTCCTCTGCTTTTATTCAACTCCTGTGCAAGTAAAGGCAATTTCCATTATTCACCCACCTCTTTCTGCCCAGTCCTGCTGTTAGGTCATCACATGTTTGTGGCATTTGTCTGTTGCAATAGAAACCAATGCAATACAAGGTAGTTAGGATCATTATGATTTCAGCACAAGACTGAATAAGTAAAGAAGGTGGGCTGGAAGCTTTCAGATGCAAACCCTTCGCTGCTAATATAAGAGTACATCAGGAATAATTACAGAGAATGAGTTGGAAATAGATGTGTCTGAAACATTTAAAACTCTCCTGAAGCATGGAAACCTACACGAAGAAACTATTCTCTGAGGGACTGACGTGGCCTTGCACTTACTCACAGTTTTTTATAACAGCACTTACTGTGCTATTTTAATGGTGCCATCATATCTTGTGACAGTGGCATGTCCTTTGTATTGCTATAGTGATAACAGGATAAAATACTGGTTTTCTCAGTTGTTTAGCACCGTCACTGATTCACACTGCTGTTCCCTGAGTAAAGTAGACAAAAAAAATTATCTTTCTTCTCCTCAAATTACTCTCTTCTCTTATTTTTATACACCAATTTAAAATATATTTCCTATCCTCAGCCTAAATCTGTTGGCTGTATGATTCCACAGTAATTTCTGAAAGCTCGGTCTCTTTCTCCTTCATGAAAAATGCCTGTACTGCACAGCATTTGGTCCTCGCAGAAGCAGCGGTTGGCAGGATAGCATTAGGCTCTCCATGCTCAGGGCACGACTGGCCCCCCAGGCACAGGTCAGGGAGAAGTGGAAGAGAGGATTTGTGCAAGCCAGGAGAAGTGAAGTAGCCTGGCAGAGGTTCTCCAGGTGCTTGTGGTGAAGGGACTGGTTTAACAGACCAGAACTCTTGGCAGCTCTCTCCTGACATCACCTCAGTTTCCAAACGCTGTTGGCAAGGAAAGATTTTTGTTAGCCAGTCTCCTGTTTGCTGCTACAGCAGTGGCTTGGCTACCTCTTTCCTTTGGGGCTGAGGAGGCAGGTATAGGGTCAGAGCAGAGGCTGATGAGGTTACTCCTCCTGTGGCCTTGTGCAAACACGTTGGATGAATTCCCTGGACGGCCTTGGCCGTGGCTGCAACAATGAGGGGCATATATTTTGTACGGCTGTCACTGCTTTTTAGCACTTCTGCCCTTCTCAGAAAATGATTGGTAACAAAAACCCCAAAATAATATGAACAGAATTGAAGAATAAACTGATGCATGCAAGGATGCATGCATCAGTCTAGTGGAGGGTGTCCCCACCCACAGCAGGGGGTTGGAACTAGATGATCTTTAAGGTCCCTTCCAACCCCAACCATTCTATGATTCTATGCTATTTACCCGATTCATTTGATGTAAATGCAGACACGTCTTGGAACGCTGATGCAAAAATAAGAGTGTAGCTTTTGTAGTGCAAACAGGCTTGAATTGTTTTATGTTGTCAAGATTATCTTCACAAAGTCTAGATTTTTGTTTGTTTTAAAAAGACAAATCCTTTTTTACTGCCTAAAGGTCACCTGTGGTTGGAAGTTCTCTAATAAGCAACCTCTGGTTTAATATTCCTACTATTAGGCACCTCTTAGAAGGATAAAGAGGTAAAATATAATCATATTTCCCATAATCATCATAGAATCACTTTGGTTGGAAAAAACCTTTAAGATCATCAAGTCCAACCGTTAACCTAGCACTGCCAAGTCCACCACTAAACCATGTCCCTAAGCACCACATCTACATGTCTTTTAAATACCTCCAGGGATGGTGACTCAACCACTTCCCTGAGCAGCCTGTTCCAGTGCTTGATAATCCTTTTGGTGAAGAAATTTTTCCTAATATCCAAACTAAACCTCCCCTGGCACAACTTGAGGCCATTTCCTCTTGTAAACTTGAAAGGCTTCCTCAGAGGAAAACATTCCAACTCCCAATATAATGTGACTTATTTAATAGTAGATGTTTTATATCTTACAGTAGTATTTAATTTTATTTTTTTTATCAACATTTAGTGGAAACCATTTTGTGGGCTACAGACAGCTGTCTAACTTCCTTTGATATACAAAGATGGTTTCTATTCTCCTTTCTGCAGACATGTAAATTATGAGTAACTTGGTCATTTTGTCTGTTTTTCTAAGTAGATAGAAATCAAGTTACAGAGGCAACAGGGATGGTAAGACTAGTTTTTAGTGGACATGGATTTCTACTTGCTTGAAATTTTTGTCTTGTTTATTTGAAGAAAACAGGCAAAGCACAACAATATTTTGTTTGCATTTTACTGAATATTTAGCATTGTTTAACAATAACAAAAACTTTCCACAGCAGATGTGCATTTATTTATTTCAAGGACATAATTCCGCATAATGCATACCCCATCAACAGTTGCTGGGCATTAACAGTATTCTCTCAAGGGAAAAGTCTGTTATCTCTTTGATGTGAGCTGATCTTTTATCAACGATGATTACTAATCTAGTTGAGGGAGACCAGAGAGGCCATTAATTATTCTGTTCAGGTGTGCTTTATTGAAGTTATTAGCAAAGTACATCTGTGAACTTTCTTTTACAAAAAAAAGCTTGCAAAAAATATGAAATTGGATTTTAGGGGAAGAAATTCTAGCATTTGCCTGCAGGGTGGATTGCGATGTTTGTGAGCATAGGTACATTTGTTAGTTTACCAATAATCTTCCCTAATGTGATTCATGCAAGATAAGTAATGGTTATTATTAAAAAAGAAATTATGTTGGTAGCTTCTCTTTCTGGTATGTAATGGTTTTTCCCCTGTCAAGTCTTTTAGCTCTGGGTATTGTTTGGATTGTCTCATCAAGACAACGTCAGTAACCAAACGGACTTGACTCAGATAGGATTCAGTATGGATCCTCCAGTAACAAACGCTATTGATCTAAATCCTAAATACTGGGACAACCCCTTCCCCTGTAGATGCCTTTAGCAGGCAATACTTACACATCCATGGCTGGTGAGCCTGAACTGAAAATCCAGTTGTAGAAAAGGGAGTAGGACATCATGGGAGAACAGGGCAGTAATAGCCATGTGGAAGATATTTCTTCACAGAAACAGTTTTGTTAAAAGGTTGGCATTTGGGGTTTTTTAGCTTCTGTGTCTTGCAAGTCCACATGAATAGGCAAACAAATGGGTGGTACTATATAATTCCTCTGTTTTCATCTATTACATTCCCCCCCATGATTTGGTGCCAATCAGTGGGAAAGTCACAGTATCTTGGCATAACCACATGATTGAACCACAATTGTTATCAGGTTTTTGAGGTTTTTTAAGACAGCGGTTCACAAGTGCTCTACTAGCTTTTCTACTATACCGTGTGGCATTCAGAGTCTCACTTTTTTACAGCTGTGGAGGTGAAGGCTAAATAGATAAATGTCTGCTGACTGGCAGTTCTCCTGCCCTCTTCTACCCCCAATTTCTGTCTGCTATTGGTAGTTTCAGCAAAAATCTTTCTGCACTGCTTCCTAAAGAATTATGTCTGCAAAACTAATGTTTATAGGTCAGATAATCACGGTGTCTCCCAAGGCTCATATTTTATACACCCAGAACATATTCTTGTATATTTTCAGATGTAAGGGCTTCGGGGAGTTTTGTGTAAATGAAAGTAGTATTCCCTCCTCGCACCTCTTAAAGAACAAAATTCTTGCAGTGATGCAGGTTTTTGCTAGAGCAAACAGTAAAGGGCAGGATGCGGCCAGTGAGAGAGAGAGGTGTATGTGAGGGTGGGTTAACAGTAAACACAGTTTCTCAACAGGCTGGGATTCCCAATAGGAAAAAAGGATTGGCTGACTAACACTCAAAGAATACACATAAATATGCACAGCCTCTGAAACTGCAAAGTTACTGTACACCTTCTCATACTTGAGGGCAAGTGTGAACTTCAGCTAACAAAGCTTGCGTTTTCTCTTGTGGTCAGTTTTTAAAAAAGAAAAAAATACCTTGAAAAACACACTCAGAAAGTTACAGTTGGTTTCAATGGTGACCTGGTTCCACTTTCCCTCAAATTTTCAAGATGCTCTGCTTTTACATTCATTCTTACTGCCATGTCAGAATTAATGCAACATTTCATTTCTCCTCCTCTGTGATGTTTTTAGTTATAGCTGGTATTGGACACCAGAAGGCACAATCTCTTCATGCCTCTCTCCCCTCGCCCCGCCCCCCCCCCCCCCCCCCCCCCCCCGCGCCCCGTAATAGATTCCTTTTCTATATGTATTTCATAGTAAGAAAAAAACCTCTGTTCAGCTTTAGGGATGGTGCTATACAATCCTGTTGCCTTAAACCCCTGTTTGTAGTGTATTGTTGGAAAACTTCAACCTAGGATTGCACCAGCCAGTGCCAGCTGTTCCTCCCACGCAACTGGGGCAGCTGTTACACCATGGGGTTTAAAATCATAGTTCACCACTAAATCATTTACAAGATTACAAGTTAGAAAGTTGGTGAGCAGTATGCAAAAGCCTTGTAATGAAGGCTATTCTCTTATATAGCAGAGAACATGGGTTATAATAATGTTAATATTGTTCAGTAAGGTGGTGGGTCAAATCATTGAATTGCATATGAAAAAATAGCGGGGAGAGTGTTCAAAAAAAATGAAATCTCACTGAGTGGCATGGCAGAATTCTCTTTGGTTTCCTCAGAAGCAGAATTGAATTACCAAGGGCAAAGTTAATTTTGTTATATTTTTTCCTAGCAAGGGGAAAAAAATGTGGCTCTAATACTGTTTAACAAAAGATGTGTTACCATGTGCCCTTTCAAAATACAGAAGTAGAAAGAAAAGCAGCAACAAAACATCTAAACAGCCCTAAAACACCTCAGATACTGATGAGTTGAAATTGTTTAAATAGCAGCTGACAAAATGTTATTAGAAATCTTTTGCCTTTTATAATTTACATGAGAAATGGAGTCTTTTGGACTTTTGGTGGGAGATTATTATTCAGGATCTAAGGTTCTAGCCTTATGAAAAGAGCATCACAAAAGGGCTGCACTTGGCTTTGAAAATTTGCTAATGATTTGGGTTTTGCTCTTTGTTGATTGGGTTGAAACAAACAGATCCCACTACTGCTATTTGCTTAGGTCTTGATCTTGTTAACCCTTAAAAAGTTGCTTAACTTGTAAGTGTATTATTACTACTTTTTTCAGGCTGTAGATTATGCTTAATTCATATAGCACTCCTGGTTCCTTTCAACCCAGTAAAATTCAAATAATTTTCTCCCACTGAGAGTCTTTTCCTTACTGTATTCTCCCTCATTTATAAACTCTATGAGACAGAACAAATATTAATGTCATTTTTAATGCTTTTCTAGTGTGCAGTCTCTGAAAAAATGGTGCAATCCCAGTATTTTTACATTTTAATACATACTCTGTTTGCAGAGACTCACACTGACTTTAGCAGTAATTTCTTTTATAAATTTCTGCACATCATATTTGCATTTCACCTAGAAAAACTATTCACTGGATGAAACAGCAAGCAAGAATTCTACATCAACTGTAAATCTGGTGGTTTTCTTCTGGTTTTCAATACGTCAGCAAATTATCTCTCAAAAGTATCCCTCAATGAGAAGAATCGTGTGTTTATTTATAATTTATATGATATGGGGAACCCAGGAAAAAGGCTTATTGCATGTGCTTGGTATCGTGCACTTTGTATATTACAGTATAGCGCTTTGTTCCTAATGTTGCTACACTAACATAAACTTTAAATAAAACAATTTATGCTGATGTTCTGCTGTAAATTTCACTCTTGAGAAACAAGCAGAAGGATGATATCTTGTAAAATTAGATTCTGTATTTTTACGTGCTCATTGTGAAAATTTAATTTACGTGTGCAGCAAACACGTGTTTTTATATGCAATTTCAAGGTAGAACTGTTTTCAGAGGCCACAAAAGAAAATATTATGTTATAGATGAACTCTACCCAGGTGGGTAACTTCTGAACTACATTATTGATAGCTTAATGTATTTAATGGTGTTACAGTAAGTAAGATGATATTTAAATCTCCATAGATAGATATATATAGAGAAGATGTGGCGCACCATATAGGTGACATCTGGCAGGACTTCTGCAGTGGCCAGGATAACCTGCACTGCCTTAGCAAACCCAGGCAAGAAGGAATCGTTTGCAGAGATGTTGCTGTAGGCACCATTAAGTCACAGGCATGAGCTGTGCAAGCCTTGTGAACCCCAGATTTCCAGCGCTTTCCTTGTCACAGAGCCATTGCTCTCTCTGCCTTGACCTTTGTGTCCATGCCCAAGTTCGTGTACAACCTCCAAGTTCATTTACAACCAGAGCTTCATCTCTGGTTGTCACCTCTAGCTATACTTTGCTTTCTCTACCAGGCCTGCAAACCTCTCTTAAATTTAGCAAAATATTCAATTTGTACGTGTTAAAGTGTTGACACTACCGTCATGGCTGTTTCTCAGTATTTCAAACCTAGCGCTTAGCCCACTGATGGATAAAGATGTGCTTACCATACAGATCTTAGGACAAACTGAGATACTTCACCCAACGGAGATGTAAAGCAGCCTAAGAAAGGATCAGCCATAGCCAGGGGCCTCTTCCCCACTGACACCGCTCTGCTCCTTCAATTCCTACATGCTCCTAGGCTGGGAGTCCCCGAAGTACAGCCTGTCTTTCTGTTTGCTGGTACCATCTTCAGAGAAATAGTACACAAATCCTTCTGCGGGCTCCTTTGATACCGCTGTTGTAGGTTCAGCAACAATAACCCCCAGCACGTTCACAGGCTCCGTTATGAGCCAGGGCTGTTCCTCACAGGACAGAAACTAGCTCGTAAAGAGAGAAATGGGTCTGATAGTGCCGTGCATTTCCTCCATCTCGCCAATAAGGAACACTTCACAGAAACTCTTTCACAGGGATATGAAAGGTTTCTAAGCTCTTCTGTCCTGCTTTGTATTAATCTACTGTGCTTCGGCTTGTCTTAAAATTTAATTCAAGATCAGAAGGGACTATTGTATCATCCAAACTAATCTGTGTCGCAAGCCTTTTACCTTCCTCATATTGGGCCCAATACAGCTTTGGTTTGACTAAAGTATATGGTGGATACGACCAAAGCACGTTTATCAGAAAGACACCCAGCCTATGTGCAGATAGAGAAAGACACAGCGTTCACCACTCTCCTGGCATCTTCTCACAGAAGCCACCCTTGCAGCCCCCCTGCTACCAAAACCTTGCCACGTAAACCCAATACAGGTCGCAGACGGCAGTCAAATTGCCTCCCTACTCCAATTTTCTATCTTTCTCTCTGTTTACAGATCCCAAAATTTCTTGGCCCCCTAACCATAGCACTGGGCTTGGACTTCTGTTGTGCTGCGTGGTTCAAATCTTTGTGGAACTCCCTGCCCTCCACAGCAGTCCTTTGTATAGCTGCGGTACATTTTTAAAAGGGTTGCTTCAAGTTTGTCAGTAATGAAATCCCCTTTAAACAGACTGGAACTATTTAAAACAAAGGTTGTGTGTACATATAGCCGTTGACAGGCTACTGCTGGGTCTGGGCTGAGGTAACGCTTTGTAATTTTCGTTGCATTAGCACGTGCCAAGCATGAATTACAGAAGCCTAATGAGAGGCAGAGTGTACAGGTCTGGGCTCCCACCCGACCCTCAAGGTACCACGTAACGCTCACCAGGAGATTCAGGTTGCGTATTGTGACTGACCTTTCATCATAATTATTTACTGTTTCACCGCTCTTTATGCTTCACAAATTTTTTAGTGGTTTTATGGTTCTCTACAGATCACTCATTAAAATATGAAATGTTAATGGGCTTATTAGCATCTCCTGTGGGTATCGCCCTCTAATTGGTGATTCCCTGTGGAGAGTTGCTTTTTGGAGGGAGGACCCAAATGTCTGTGTTACGAATGCTTTTTTAAGCTCTTAGATGTATAGTTGTATAATTGTCTTTTTATTGATAGTAGATGAGGACCCAAATGGTTTACAGTTTGAAGGTAGCTGAGGAAATGATGTTGACCAGAAGGATTTTCTGCAGAAAGATAATGCATATTAACTTTGTTATGCTAAAGATCCTTAAGTATCTCAAACTTCATAAAATTTTGCTTTTTTTCTTAATTAAAAAAAAAAAGGCTGTCTTCCATTTTAAAGATTAATATAGATAAAAAGAAATTTAAATTAAGAAAGTAAAAGTGTTGTTTTGGGCCAATTACATTATCTCAGTGATACAAAATATAACCTCTGCGGGCAGGTTTATTTTAGTCCCTGCTGTAATTCTGCTTTGAGTGTGAACCAGCCAAGACTTTGTCAGACTCTATCCTCTCCCTGCCAACATTGCAATTTGGATACTGAACTGCATTAAAAATTACTCACTTGTACCTGAAGAAGCCCAGTGCTCTAAACTAATTAGACAGGTGTCATTTGCTATTCCTCTCACTCTCCATTTTTACTTCAGATGTCAATAAAGAGGCCTTTATACAACCTTTGCCACTAATTCCTCACCTGTTAGTCTCATTTTTCCTTGCAGCTGACTTCTTATCTTTTTTTAGTCATTATTTTTCCTGTCAAAAATCCATTTTTATTAGTCTTTCCACTCTGCTTTTATTCCTCAGCTCTGCTCTATAACTCTGGACTATGTTTTGCAGTTTCAGATGCCTCAGTGAGCCACAGCCACATGCAGACTATGTTGATAGGAGAGAAAGAAAACAGTGATTTGGCAAAATATATTTTCTAGCTTTGAGTTAGCTGGATTTCCCCAGGTCATGAAGCATGAGGGAGGAGTAGGGTGCATCTTAAATTCTGAGCTAGGAAGGAAGGGCTTTCCCTTCCTTTCCAGCCCCTACCAGGGCTGATATCACTGCCCCGGTATCTTCCCCACCTCCTTCAGTGCAGTTAAGTTGTTCCAACACTCATTCTGTAGACTTTCATAATTATCAAAAGCAGGTGACTGTTTTTACTTTAGTGCATCTGGTAACTGTGCATAGATACTTCTCACAAATGTAATTTTCATGTCAAGGGTACCTTGAAAAGCTCTTCCGTCTGCCTGATCTTCAACTTCCACATGCATTACAGGCAACATAAATTAGCAGAACATCTATATCACAAATATAGAAACACCTGACTATCACCCAGAAGACCCTCCTTCTCAGTGTTTTTGTAAGGCAAACTGGTAGGCTAATTTGCTTTGCAATGTTACCTTGTGAGCTAAATTCTGAAGGGCTGATTTCAAGTTATTGGTACCCTGTAAACTCATGCTTGTGATATACATTTTGTACTTAGTAATAAAGTATGATTCCCTGGTTTAGGCACTGTTTGCAAAGCACTTTTTCTTGTTTTTCTGTTTCCACACAAATGTAGGGATCCATTTAAAAGAACTGAAGGATACATAAATTCCCTACCCTCTTCTTCCTGCAGTACAAACTCACTACAGAGTCTTTTATATCGTGTCCCATGTAAAATATGGGGAACTTATTACTATTAATAAGCTGAGAGAAAGGAGATTTATCCTGAACTGAGTGCAGAGATAAACTGCAAGTGTTGAGAAAAAGAGATGAATATTTGTAGGACTTAAATGGAAATGAGGTTTTCTTGAAAGTGAGAGGTTTAACTGTGTATTATTTAATTTCTTTGTCAAATTGTTCAACATTTTAGAAGAAATAACAGATGGAATGGTTTAGATAAAGATGAAAGATATAAAAGTTTATCTATCTTGTGAAATTATTGTCTCACCATCTCCTATTTGCACTGCATTTGAGCAGTGGGCAAAAAGTTTACCTATCCTGTAGCCATTTATATGAATATATTTCCTTTGGAGTAATTTTATTTCAATGTCAGAACCAGAAAGGTATATTCCCTCAGTATGAATTTAAGGAACCTAGGAGTAACAGGACCCAGTGGCAGTAAATAATTCTGCCACTTGCACTAGAATGGAATTTCTGATGTTTTTCATCTCTGCTACTAGTGTCTCAGTACAATATTTTTTCAGACTATAATGAATATGATAATGTGGCATTGGTTTATTTATGGGTTACACTACTGTGTGGTGGAGAAAACCACTTTTTTGTACTATTAATCAAATTCCAGGCTCATGCTAGTGCAGCACTCATCCCCCTACACATCCCATTTCTACTGAATTGAGAAGCTTTCATAGCTATAAACATTTTTTTTCCAAAATTGCAAAGACTAATAAAAGTGGAGGGGTGGAGGGGAGTGGGGGGGAGGTGGTGTCCCTGGAAGGTGCAGGTGATGTCATGGAACCAAAACTGTAGCCAAGAGTCAATGCAGAATGGATGGTAATGGAATTATCCCAAAGGTACTTGTAGCAAAGAGAGAATAGTTGAACTGTACACCATGATCATGAATGTCTCCAGACCAGCTGAAAGAATACACAAGATAGAGAAGGGGGTTTTTTCAGCTGAGAATGGAGTTATTTTTTATTTTTCCAAGGATTTTCTTTCTATTTTGTACAATGCTTTTAAAGATGGAAGTTCTTGTTATAATCGCTTGTGGGAAAGCACCTGTACAAAAATATATACTGGAGTTTTCGTGGTTGGGCAAAGGAAAAGAAGGCAAGATATGTGTATTCTTTTAAAAGAGCATTATACATCACATAATATAACCCTGTTGAGCACAGTGGTGCGTGAACAGTCTTGTTCTTAAGATGGGGATTTGGCAATGAGTCATCAGTCTTCACAAAAATATATCAAAACAAGAATCATGATTAATACTTTGAGATGATGGATACCTAAACAATGAACTCTGTTACATAGTATGACACTGATTAGGGATTGACTAGGAATGACACATGAATGTGCTGGTGAGAGGAAGGTAGTCAGCTTCTTACTTCCAAATGGATATTTAAAAAAAAACAACTGATATACAGAAGAGAGAAGAATAGGACATACAAGGAAAATTAATAGTTCTGTGATCCATGGTATTTCAGCTGGACTGGAAAGCAGCTTGGCAAAAAAGAGCAAGCAAGGTTCTGGAGTTGACCATGAGCCAGCAACGTGCCCTCACAGCACAGGCAGCCAACAGCCTCCAAGGCAGCATTAGGAGAAGCATCACCAGCAGATTAAGGGCAGTGATCTTTCCCCTCTGCTCAGCACTGGTGAGATACTCCTGGAGTGCTGGGTCCAGTTCTGGGCTCCCTCCCCAGTACAAGAGACACACATGTACTGGAGTGAATGTAGCAAAGTACCACGAGCATGATTAAGAATGTGGATCTTCTGATGTATGAGAGGCTGAGAGAACTGGGATTGTTTAGCCTGGAGAAGGGAAGGTTCAGGGTGATCTAATCAGTGTGCATAAATACCTGGTGGGGGTGGTAAAGAAGACAAAGTCAGGCTCTTCTCAGTGTCGCCCAGTCAAAGGACATGAGGCAATTGATTCAGATCAAAATACAAGAAAATCTGTTTTTAAAAAAGAAAAAACTCTTTTACAGTGGTCAGGGCGGTAAGACACTGGAACAGATTGCCAGGAAAGGTTAAGGCGTCTCCATCCCCAGAGATAATCAACACCTGACTGAGTAGTTCCACAGTGGCACTCTAGGTGACATTGCTCTGAGCAGGGGTTAGAATTAGATGATCTCCAGAGGTCTATTCCAACCTCAACAATTCTGTGATTCAGGTGACAGAGATATTGGCTCTGGCTATGTAACCTTAAGCCTTTTTAAGGCACAATTAGGTTGTTGTTTGTTTTGGGGTTGGTTTTTTTTGCTTTTATTAATTTAGTGTTTCTGCATTCAGCTTCGTATTTATCAATATGAGCTCCATTGTTGCAGACTTGAACATTTTAAGATAAACTGCTAAGCAGTTTAGTTTGACTGTTACACCAATCTTACTCTACAGCCAGCATAAAAAAACCTCTCCTTAGACATTGTAAGAGCTTTTTTTTCAGCACATCCTTGTCTTCTGAGAGATGAACTAGGTTTCCTCTTCTGTTCTTTACCAATGGGAGCCCAGGTATCTTTTACCATCAATAAGGCAGCACGTGCAGTTAATTAACCTTGCATTTGTTAGCAGGGGTTCTGTAAGGAGAGGCAGGCAAGGGAATAGATAGCATGTAAAAAATAGAAAAAGGCTCACTTGTTTCCAGAAGTTTAGAAGAGAGCAATTCTCTCGAGTTTTCTTCCCAACTTGTAACAGAAATATGTTACCCATGGGAACCATGAGAACCACTTTGATCTTCTTTTCACCCTAAAGATAAATCTAGTTGTTTGTAGAAGACTGAGCTATCCTGAGACTGTGAAATGGAGTTTATGAGAAACTAGAGGTCTAATTACATGGGAGGCATGTGAAAGGCAGAGACATGCTGGCCAACATTGGTCCTGAGTAGGCAATGCTGTTATACACTCTTCTGCAAGGCACTGTGTGGATCTTGTGTGGAGAAACCTAAAGAAACAGCAGCCAACTTCCCACATCCCTCTCCCAACCACAACGGGTGCTTAGGAGCTCGTCTACGCTATATAGTAGAAGAACAAGCATGCATTCTGCCAAAACAATGCAATGTTCATATAGTTGTCCTCAGAGAGTAGGGTGACAGAGAGATTCACAAAGAACTGACGTTAGTAGCTTTGCTTAATGTGCTGTTGGAAAGCACACAAATATGAGGGCAGTGCAATTAAGACCTAATAAAATAAACTACCATAATCTTAGGATGGCAGTCCTTTCTAGGGTCTAGTACCTAAGCCTATTTCCCAACAAAGCAGACCAAAACTTCAACCATTTACTTGGAAACCCAGAGTCTTGAAGGTTAGTTGTAATAATTAAAATAATGAGAGAAAATACTTATCCTGCTGCAGTGCACTTTGGAGAGAGCCTGAAGTAGACTATTGCAGCATTAGAGGCAAGAGGCTTGACAATCAACTTCATATTTTTTTGTAGTTCAGATAGAGGCCATGTGAGACCCACCTTCAAAGAGCACAAAAGCAGAAGCTGTTGTCAGTCCCAAGCTTTCTCTCTCCTGTGGCTTGGCTGCTGTGGAAGCAGGGTGGAGCTCTATGTGAGAGAGCGAGGTCCTCACAGCACCTTGAGGCATGTTCAAAGCTACACAGAAATGGAGGGGTTCTGCACAAAATAAACAGAAATACCAGAGAAAGCAGCTCACTTATGCACTGTAGGCCTGATGTTTCCCATGTGTGCAAAAAGGTTCTGAGCTGGGATTGCTGCTGTTATTATTTCACTACAGACAACTTGATGTCTTTTTGATTCCACTGTTTCAGTTTTAGTGTTAAGAACTGAATGAGGTATATATTCAACATCTTTATGGCTAGGAGGAAGATACTTCAGTTTAGTCTGCAGGGAAAATATCTTAAAAGTTTTCCTCGTAGTTCAACAGTTTTTAGTGCAATTGCTTTGAAGTCCCATCAACTATTTAAATCCTAGTCCACTTCTGGGTGGAAACATAATTAAAATCATTTGATACAGTCTTTCCATCACTGATGTTAAACACTTCTCTAAAAACATAAATATTTCGAAGACTGTGCAGCAAAATTACAGCATATATTTTGAAATAACTTTCCTTTGTCCCGAGGTCTTTACTAGCACCTACATATTTTTTTCGCTTAAAACACTAATAATGAAATCCTGAACTAGAAGATTACGTCCATGCTAAGGCTGAGAATTAGTTCCTTTCCTGTAAAACTGAGTTTAAAAGGAAGCAGAAAGACAGTATCAGCCATGATTTTAAGATAGGAAATTAAGTGACTTGCCTGAAGTTAGCTAACAATTTAATTTTTTTCATATTCTGAATCATAGTACAATTTTTATCCTTTTCTTTTCTGCACTAAGAGAAAATCAGGCTGACGAAGTAATTAAGTAGTGGTTATTGACAACATCATAAGGTTCAAGTCCAAATTTTGTTCAAAGACTTTTTAAAATATTTTTAAGTAAAAAGTTAATCTTTGGCTTTTAAGTTTTCCAAAATGATCAAAGATCATTTAAGCAAAGAGTCTGCTGTTGAACTCTGTCATTCTTCTTCCTAATTCATCTTGTCATCTAGTAGAATCTGTAGCTGGGATTCATGTTTGATGCCTGCAATGTTGGACAGCTAAAAAATAGGATGCCAGAGACCCCCAAATGTGTGGAATTGGAGGATGTGTGGTTATCACCTAAACTATCCAATAAGAAGCACTATAGATGAGTCTGGCTTAGGACCTGACCTTTCTAGGTCTTGGATACCCAGATGTTGAGCATAGTAGCTGGGATTCACAACCTTGCATGTTTAAGTCCTTCTGTCAGTGGAGCAGGCTACACCTTCTTGCTAAGAACAGGTTCAGGTCTTTAGGCTGAAAGGCCATTCTCATTCCTCTAATTGGCCCAAGGGGAAAAAAAAAATTGTTATTCAGGCACAGTGGAGTTGTTTTAATAGGTAGGACCAAGTTCATTCTACTCCAGAAAACCTTCTTCCTTGAATTAGTACACTCCATAGGAGACGTAGGACTTGACAAGACCCTATTGTCCTTGGATCATCCATGTTCTTGGTGACTGCTTTAATTTCTTAGCTCTGGGAAAAGGAGGAGCAGAGCTGGTGCTTGGACAGGCACAATAACAACATCTGAGTGAGCACAGAGAACTGGTGGAACTGAACATCTCTGTTTAGGATGCAAGTCTTACTATTTAAGCAGTTTCTGTTTGCACAATATATAGTTGAGGAAGTTGCTTTGCCTCTGTCAATGATGCAAATTTAAGTATTAAATCTTGTAACTGTTTATTACAAATCCTTCAAAAACAGTGATTTCACCTGAGAGGTCTCTGAACACAAAAACAAACTGTGAGCTTCCTGTGATAAATTGTACTGATTCCAGCGAAATGTCTATGATCTGTCAGACTTACCAGTTCTCAGGATTTCTAATTGCAAAGGAGATGAGGCAAAGGGCTGCTGACAAGCCACCTGGACAACCTGCATAATGTAACAGTCTTAAAAATGCATGGTGAAGAAGATCATTTGCCTTTTTCTGTGGCAGCTCGTTGTGGGATTTCTGCAGCTTGGCTGCTGTTGGGAGAGCAGTTGTTCTTCCTGGGGCTGTATGTGACTCGGAAGGTGGGAGGACAGGGACAGAACGCTGAGAAATCCAGATTTCATTACTGATATCCTTCCAATTTTGTCTCTCGCTATGGTTCCAGTGCCACATCTACAGAATAGATACAAGGAACGCCTGTTCAAAGTGTTGGGAAGTAAAGCTTACAAAGATACAGAAATGCATAGTTGACATTCATTTGGGCTTTGGATTACATTCTTTTCCTCCTTCCCTTACTACAAAATAAAGTCCAAGGAAGGCCCTGTTAAGCTTTCTTTCAAGAGAAGAATACTTTCATTTTAGGTCAGCAACAATTGTTAATTTTAGAAGTCTTTTGATTTTCTTCTTATTTGTCTAATGAAAACTGGCTCTGAAACAGAGAACACAATCTTGTTTAGCCTTTTTGCCACTTGAATAGCAGCAATGCTAAACATCTCCTTTCTAGTAAGTTGAGGAAGGCGAGATTATTCTGGCAGTGAAATAAGAAGTGTATCAGCCCTTGACCTGCAGAGTCATCGATTTTCATTTTCCCTGCTCACTCTTACATACACCGCACACCTCCGTCCAGCACACACAGCAGGACACTGGTATTCAGGCCCCATTAGGTTATTGACACTCTTGTTCCTCAGGAACATCCTGGGATCAGAGCAGTTGAGCTCCACAGTTGACTCTATATAGAAATGTCCCTGACCTTTTGCCCTTGCAGTCAGTGTGGTGACCATATGTGAATGCCAATTAACAAGCCATGGGCATTTTGAATGAGGGGATTTCAGAGCAGAATTGGGTCAAATACAGCTTTGAGGTTATTGAATCACATTTCTTATTAACATCTGAAATTTGGAGGTATAGAACCATTCCTTTCCCTTCTTCCTTCCACCAACGCATTTTTATTTGTACTTGAAAGACATGTTCTTTTTGCAAAAGCAAATCAGCAGCAGCTACTTTCAAATCCATCAGCAGAATTCTTAATCTGCTAGAAGATCTATCACTGTCACAAAAAACAAACAAACAAAAAAAAAACCCCAAACAACAACGAAACGACATTGTGGAAATGGGGATAGTTCTGCCTTCCTTCACCACTCCCTCTCAGCCAGAGAAAGAAAATGAGATGTGTGCGCTGAGGGTGATGATAAGACTGAAATGAACACCTGCTCACAGTTCTGCTTAGTTCAGATGCTTCTTTAAGGTGAGCCTGCTTTATGAATTGCAGCTGTTAGATTTTCTGAATTAAGTTGGAAAATTGCAGTTGTATCAAGCAGGAAATCACAGTGACAGATGCTGAACTGGATGAGCAAATGGCTGAGGACGCAAGAAAGGAAAGTTCCCCATCTATAAACTACAACACCTGCACAAGCAGTAGGGTACAGAATTGAAGCTTGTGCTGTATAGAGTAACTCCTATATCAAGACAGCGGATTTGCACAGGGGGGCTGCTGTTATCCACGGGGGCCAGCAGCAAAACAGCTTTAGTGTTTTCAATTTCATTTGCTGAAGCTTAGTCCGCTTTGCCCTAGGAGTCTATGAGGACCCACTTACACATTTCTATCCCGCATTATTTAGGGATACATCACTTCCAGTTTTAAATAATACATGGGCAAAATCAGATTGTTTTCTTGTGTTGCTGGTATGGGAATTTTCCTGGTAAAATGGAAAACAGTATCAAAAGAAATTAATGTGACTGTTTCTCTGGCCTCCAGTCTTCTTGTGTTATGAGTGTGATGTGCAGGAGAAGGCAAAGATTTCATTAGAAATTATAGGAAAGGAAGGTTATGGTAAACAATAAACTAATGAAAATGGAATAGTTCAACTAATGCATCACACAGTAACTCAGACAAAATGTCTGCTGAAATATTCATGAGGAGAAGTCTCCAAAAAGAATATGCTGGGAGGAATTAAGGGAGCAGAAAGAGATGTGTGAGGGGAATTCAGAGGATGTGCATGGGCTGGCGCCGAACACAGAGAAGACTTCATTAGAAAGAAATGAGTAAGCAAATGGAAATGAAGGGTGAGCAAAAAGAGCCTTTTCATGAAAAGGTGATGCGAATCCTTACCAGCTAAAGGGAGCTGGTCTTTATGGGAGCCCTCTACAGCAGCTGATGAAACTTGTGTATGCCAGTTCTTGGAGACTAGGGGTAAAGGTGGGGGAGGTCAGGAAGAAACCTACTTTCAAGATGAGAAGAGGTCATTAACGGTGAATAGAAATTAATACATTCCACAGAGATGTGATTTCTTGATTTTGGCTAGAGACAATGTTGGTGTCTGTGAAGGTCTGCAGTGATAACTCAGCCTAGTTTATAGGCTGCTTGTGCTACACAATTCTGAAACAGTGTATTTCCATTGCATGGTTGCTGTCATACAGTCCTCTGTAAAAAGCTGCATTACGAGGGAATTTTCAGTTTGGAGTTAATGAATAAGGAATTTACATTAATTTGGTATCATTTTGCTCATGCTAAGAGAGAAGCTTCTGAAAGAACATAGTAATGCTTAGCTTGCCAGGAAAAGCTATTTCGCTAATTAAGAAATCTCATTTGAGAGGTAACTTCATGCCAGGCCACTACTGCAATATTACACACAGAGCACGTATGGAAGTGATTATATTTTAATCTTTGGCCTTCATGGCGGTCTGCTTCCTACAGCCTTTCAGTTTAAATTCTAGCTTGGAAAACATACAGGCTCCCTGTAGAGTGACATTTATGCTCTTGTTTAACTTCTTGTCCTTGAGGCTGGCAGCTTGGGTAACCCTGCTTCTGGAAACCTGACATCACACTGAGAAAAATCTGACTCCTGCCCTAGGAGCAGAGAGGAAACATGATGCTCTGCACACAACAGTGTTCTGACTGCTGGTGCAGTTACAAATGAGAGGAGCAGCAAACCCTGCATTAGCTATGCTTCAGTGGTTTGTTTCATGATTTTTTTTCCCCTCCCAGTGGGGTCATGTTAGTTATATGTTTTTTGTAGTTTATAAGTATTGTGGCTAGTACACACTCACAGGGTCTTTAGGCTGTGCCCTGGGGAGAAATAGACCCTGTGGTTTAAGGATAGCTTCAGCAAATGAGGACTGAGGCACAGTTCTTACTAGTTTTGAGATTACAGCGCTTTCTCCTATGTATGGATGCTGAGGTACAGAATGGTTAAATGATTTGTCGAAGATAATCCTTATGTTTTTTTAAGCACACAGCCAGAAATAACTTCTCAAAGTAACATTGTACAAATGATATTGACCACAGCACTGAGAATAGCAAGCTCCTAGATCTGACGTTTTCTCAGGAGAGAAAAGTCCACAGGATGTCACAGAGACATCATTATGAGAAAACAGAGCCAAAGACAGGAATGCAGGTGTGCCAGGTCTGGGGCTTGTGATGGTACTTAATGCTACAGTTTTGGTTTTCATCTGAAATGGAATAGACAGCTCTGGATGCAGAGACAGTCTACACATTAGGATCTACATAAGCAAGCTAAAGGACAGCAGCAGGAAAAGAGTGAATAACTCAGCTGTTGGTTTACTGGGAGTCAATTCATGGTGGAAACAAGAAGAGACTTTTTTTTTTAGTGCCAGTGCCCTTTGCCCTGGACCATGCTTTCTTTTCTCTTTTGTAGGAAAGGAAATACAGTTGTACTATTCCTTTTAGAATAGATGATGTTTGGACTGTACAGACTTTATAATTATGTCAGACTGGATGATTGTTGTAGGTCCCTTCCAACTGAACTCTTCTATTCTAATGTCTATCTGCTCATTGCCAGACTTTAAACAAGCAGCAAATAGGTATGTTCAGCAACTCTTCATGTTTATCCTGTCACTGGATACCGGATGTCTTGGTTCAAAATCTGAAGAGGGACATACTAGCCTTACCTCACAGTTATGTTTTTTAAGATCTTTTCCTGCCAGCTGCTTGTGGATATCTGTAAATAATGAAATGATTCTGAGATATTCACCAAGTTGTTCTGGGAATTATGACTGAAAGCCTAGATAGTAACCCATCTCCAGAGGGAGGGACATGTAAAGCCAGAAACATATGGGTTTGAGCTGAAATGATCCTTCTTCCTCACTGGGAGACAGTGTGCATAATCCTAAATTATGGAAAAAGAGCAGGCAGGTCCTGCCACGTTGGGAGCCAAGCGGTGAATAGTTAATGACAGCTTGTAAAGGCAGGGTTGGTTTGAAGTTTTAGGCAGCTTACCTTCTTTTTCAGTGGTTTTACTGAGAAAAGAAAGGAGCTCAATGTAAGTAATGTGAATACAGAAAATGAAGAAAAGGAATACCTGTTGAAGCAGAGAAAAAATAAAGACGCAATAATAAGTAGGTGGGTAGCTTCGTGATACAGAAATGTTCCAAATGGTAATCTGAGGAAAGGCATAGAAATATAGTACTCTTACACCTGTTTGGGGACTTTCATTTCATTTTTTTTTTCCCTCTATAGGAATCTGCTGTCTGTTATTATTCAAAAATCTAGCAAATATACAAGAAGTCTGTTAAGAGACAGAAATTCATACTGGAATTAGATCAGGGCTTGACCAAGAACCATCAGTTTTTCTCCTTCTTTTCCATTAGGTCCAGCTTCAGGAAATCCTTAACAGAGGTATTTCTACTATTCATAAAACACTGAAGAATGACAGGTTGACTGAGGCCTGCTTTGTCTTCCATCTAATTCTTTCCGACAAGCATTGTGTAATTGAACAAATATATAAATGATATAACCAGCTTCATTAAGTTTTCACCAATGCCTCTTGAAGATAAAAAGCAATTCCTTGCATTGCAGACTCTGATTCCCTGTAGTAAGATAGGACAGTGTGTTGAGTAAAAGCAATGCAGATGAATGCTGATGGCGGTGCTGCTGAGAGCTATGGAATAATATCCCACCCAGGCCATCCAGTAAGGTTGTGTCACAGGACCCCTCTCTCTCTTCGTGAATGTTATTTGGAAATCTGCTTCTGCTGTGAGCACACGGTAAAAAGTCTTCCCTTCTTTGCTTGTCCCTTTGGTCTCTTTTGCAGTGGTGGTTTGAAAAGAAGTACTCAAGAGTGCCTGGCAGTCAGTCTGAAATAAAGGGAAACACAGCTTCTGAGAAGTATCCAGTCACTCAGAAGAGGGATTAAGTACAGTTTCTTTGTCTGCTAAATTTCTCAGGTGTGACTCTAGCTTTTAAAAAGTTGCGGTAGAAATGGTGTTATGAGTTCCCGTATTTATTCCTTCTAAAGAATTGTCAAATCAAATTCAGAACTGTATGAAATATAGTGGCTTTGCATTTTCATCTATATATACATATATATATATATATCTCTTTGAACTACCAGTCTTGTATATCAGCTTAAGGATAGGAAGGTTCTACAAAGGGATCTGGACAGGCTGGATCCATGGCATGAGGCCAACTGCATGAAGTTCAACAAGGCTCAGTGCCGGGTCCTGCACTTGGGTCACAACAACTTCATGCAGTGCTACAGGCTGGGGGAAGAGTGGCTGGAAAGCTGCCTGGCAGAAAAGGACCTGGGGGTGTTGGTCGACAGCTGGCTGAATATGAGCTGACAGTGTGCCCAGGTGGCCAAGAAGGCCAACAGCATCCCGGCTTGTATCAGGAATCAGCAGGACTAGGGAAGTGATTGTCCCCCTGTACTTGGCACTGGTGAGGCTGCACCCTGAATATTGTGTTGAGTTTTGGGGCCCCTCACTACAAGAAAGACGTTGAGGTGCTGGAGCGTGTCCAGAGAAGGGCAATGAAGCTGGTGAAGGGTCTGGAGCACAAGTCTTATGAGGAGTGGCTGAGGGAACTGGAGTTGTTTAATCTGGAGAAAAGGAGGCTGAGGGGAGACCTTATCGCTCTTTACAGCTACCTGAAAGGAGGTTGTAGCCAGGTGGGTGTTGGTCTCTTCTCCAAAGTAACAAGTGATAGGACAAGAGAAAATGGCCTTAAGTTGCACCAGGGGAGGTTTACATTGGATATTGGGAAAAAATTCTTCACCAAAGAGATTGTCAATCATTGGAACAGGCTGCCCAGGGAAGTGGTTGGGTCACCATGCCTGGAGGTATTTAAAAGACGTGTAGCTTAGGGATATGGTTTAGTGGTAGACTTGGCAGGGTTAGGTTAATGGCTGGACTCAATGACCTTAAGGGTCTTTTCCAACCCAAATGATTCTATGATTGTAATTCTCACTAAAAATTAAATTGAGATGGAGTGGCAGCTAGAGATCTACATTAAACGCTGCAGTGTTTGAGGAGTTCTGGGGGGAAAAGGCAGTCAATAATTCATTTTCCACTGTGCATGTGCCCCCACATGAACACACATGCACCCATTTCTCCTTGTTTTGCTCAAATTAAAAATTCCAAGAGTTGAAGCAGTAAAAAGTCTTGGAATAATTAGGCACATCATGGACTAAGACTCAAAACTAGTCAAAAACCTCTAATTGCCAGAGAAATCATTTCAGTTACTTTTTGACAGTGAGCTGAACAAGAGTTTGCCTGTTCCAAAATGTACAGAAATATTTGGAAAACCAGCCAGTCCATTTAGAAGCCCAAAAGCCCTCTCTTAAGTCTTACTATGGCACCTGATACAGAGTTATAAAAGACATTTTGCTTTGTGTTCTGTTAAAATAAATAGTAGTTCAGGATGTATCTTCCTTTAATTTGCCCTACTGGGTACTGATAAGCTCCAGTTTCCAAAATTTAGAGCTTGCCTCATAAAATATTTTTTTGTTTACTAATGCGTGGAAAAGTGGCAGAGGAACTATTACATTAGCACAGAAAAGTTAGGGTTAGGAGAAAGAAAAAGCCTAGCACTCCAGGTGGAGTGAGGCTGAGAAAGGAAAGCGTAGCCTCCCAAGAGTGCTCTGAAGGGACAATTTTCTGTGGAAGGGGGAAGCTTGTCTAATGTTATCCTCCAGAAACAGTAATATTACCTAGTTCTTGGGGGTGATAAGGGATGGGGGGGAAGAAAGTCTTTCTACGTCATCATCAGTTTTTGCTTGCTTGTTTTCATGATGAAGAATAATTATGGTGAACTGTGGTAATGTCCAAGTCTGTTGGACTTTGTTTCTTTTACTGTCACTGTGAAGTTCTGAGGGCTGTATGCAGGAGGCTTCCTCTGAAAGAGGGGATTTAACTTGCTCTGTGAATGAAAAGAAAAGTTGGTGGCAAATTTGTTGTTTAATGTTCCTTCAATAGTAATAGCATTTATTGCCTTTCACCATTCTTCTCTGGGTGCTTTATGAAATCTATTATCCTTTGCTTACTGATGAGAAAATTGAATTGCAGAACTAGGATTGTCCAACTGTACTGGCAGTTTCAGTGCTGTGAATTGAGAACTGAGTTCCTGATGCCTTTTAGGGACTCTCATCGAACCCCTTTTTTCTGATGTTATTTTAGCCAGAGCTTATCTAAGGACAGTAGTGACAGTTTATGAAAAAAAATATTCAATTTACTTTTAGCAAACACTGGAAGAAAAAACAACTTATTGAATAGTCAGGCAGAACAGGTTTATAGGGGGTTTTTTTTAAAGAAATCTGATTTTGTTTTTCTGTCACTCTTAAAGAAATTACTTGTTGAATTTCACTTTCACTAAAGTCAGAAACTTTTCATGGACATTTTAAGGAAACACTTTACCACCAAAAAGCAGAGTGATCAGACATACCAAGTTGTCCTATTTAAGAGCTAACTTTAATTGGACACTCCAAGTGAAGACAAAATTCCTTGTTTTATACAGGTAAACAATTGTTGACACTGTGTTCTTGACAATTTCAGTAGCTATCCATAAAGAATACATTGTAGTATATTTATAGGTGTTGTGGGAAGGAAGGGTAGTAAGCAGTTGAAGCGATTTTAAAATGAAATTGCAATAGGCCTTTTAGATAAGTTCAATTTCCATTTGAGAAAAAGTCAGTTCTGTTACAGGTGGGATTTTTATCTATTAGGTGATTATTATCTTTTATATGACTATTAAATGACTCTTTTATAGGGGATTGCAGATTCTTATTGTTTGTACTTGTTCTTATGTAAAAGACAGGGTTAAAGTAAATTGGAGTATTTCACGTAAGGACAAAAGAGAAAGTAAACACAAATATAAGTTAGTGTGTATAGCATATACAAGTAAAGGCATTTGGGAGCAGGCCTTTTAAAAATGTAGTAATTCTCTCCTTGTTTGTGTATGCTGAGCATAGCTTAATGGAAATGACATGCCTCATTTCTTCCCTGTGCTCCAGTTTAGACCTAACTCCTTTGTTTGTTTTTAAATAATGCTCAGTTTATTTGAATTCCTTCTGGTTGAGGAAAACAAGACTGCCTTAAAAACTATTGGAAGATTGGAGATTATTCTTTTCAAAGGTATTAGGTGTATCATTACTGTTTGTTTCAAATCTCAGTGTTTGTTCTCCTGGTTAGATTGCCAGGAAGGAAACCTTTCATCTTCAGAGATAGAAAAGAATATATCAAAGTGCTCAGTTTTTGAGAAGTCCCTGTCCCTCTTGCAAATTATAGACATTAAACATGCTGAGCAAATGCATATGTGGTAAGGATTTAAATGATTTGTTTATATCAATGTCCCATTGACAATGAATCTTCCAAGAAGAATCCTTCCCCTCTTTTCTGACTCCCCATCCTGTAAAGGGGAAGATCATTCTTCCTTTGGTACAGCATGAAGCTCTCTCCAGTTCTCCTTTTCATTCCCAACAGCGGTCAGTGTGCAAGATGTAAATCTCTGGCCTCACTGAAGTCAGTGGTAAAACACCCACTGACTTCAGAATTTCTAAACTGTCTGTGCTGCCCTTGCCACCTTTCAGTGAAATCACTCGCTCTCCCTTTGCCTCAGGCTGTGGTCCTACACTTTTGAAAACTGAATGCATGCAACAGATGCTGGATTTGGGTTAAATATGCAACTTCATGTTAGTTTAATTATCTTTGGTTTACATTATACAGTTTGTACCTGTGATATGCATTTATGCCAGCTTTATATGCAGCCTTTTTCCAGGCCATGAGGTGACATTTCTGAGGCGTGTGCACTTGCTTGGACAGGTATGCTCCCATCCTGCCAGCATCCACGATGCATCTGGCTGGCACCAGCCACGGTGCCATGTTTAGGGTGCTGTGATTCTGAGCAGCCAGAAGAGATGATGCAGTTAAAGAGCTAGAACTGGGCTGGCTAAGAGCACGGATGAATAGGAGTGCAACTAGATGTACCTGGCCATGTGTGCCATGATTTCCAGTGATGGCAGTTGGTCCTGACGGAAAGGAGATGAGGATCTCTCTTACGTCCCTAGTTCAGTGGGAACCCAAGCAAGAGTCAACGTTAACTTCAGTAACTGATTCAAACCTTGCTGAGTGCAAGGTTTAACCATTCCATGCAGCTGAAGTTTGCATAGATAAACGAAGGTGAACAAATTATACGTAGCTGGGGGAGGAAAGCAAAACAAAGACTTCATTTCATTGAAATAATACCTGGAATCTCACCTACTATCCTTCACATTAGCTTTTCTCTGTTTTACTGATTTGCTGTGATTCACAGATGAGCATATCTGATTGTCTTACATATAGATATAAAACTTTGAACTCAATGCTTATGCAACCCATTCCAGAGAAAGTTGCTCATGTGGGTCTAAAATAGCCTCAAACTACTACAGTTAAAATGAAGTGCCCTAGAAACTTTCTGACTTCACTTGAGTGACCAGCCTGAAGGAAGGCCACATCATGCTGGGAGGTGATCTGCCCTGACACAGTGGAGTCCTTTTCAGACTGAGAAATAAAACCGTACTAAGCAACTGAAAATAGAATATAGTTTATGCTAATTGTCTTTGTTTTGCTCTCAGTGGTGGGCTTGCTTTCCTATAACAATCTGCTCTTGATCCAAAACCTGAAAACTCCCTGTCCTTGGTGAGGACATGCAGTCAGTTATCAGCCTAATGGCATTGCCTCTTCTTTCTTACTTACCTTTCTTTTATATATATACGTATGTATGTATGCATATGTATATTTGACTCTGTGTGTGTATACATATTTTTGTGTGTGTAGTTAAAAAAGTTGTGCCTTGCTACAGACTGTCTTGGGGGGATGCTTCATTTCCATTTTTAGGACATTTGTGTTCTAGATTTCACCACTTTTTAATTTTCTCATTTCTTAGGTCAGTAAGTGGAGTGTATGAGAATAGGACTGCAGATTAGAAACAGCATTAATAAAGAAAAGGAAGCTGATTGTGTGTTAGTCACACACTAAAGAGTACAGTTTACTTTCTATTTGGCCAAAAATCATTTGACTATTTCTTTAAACAAAGCTTAGGGCATGTGCTGAACATCCGTAAGTCTTGGTTTGGGTTTTGGCCTTGTAGGGATTGCTGCATCCAGCAGTCTGATAAAGCCAAGGCTGCCCCGGGTCCATGCCCCGGGTCCAGCCAGTAGCAAGGCTGAGCAGGTACCACCTCCAGTAGACACACACAGACACACACGCACACAACACGTATATACACATACACATAGCCAGTCACACAGATCAACGCAGACAGACATGCCCAGCACTCACACAAACAGCACCAATGGCCTCATCCTGTTCCCCTCTCTGGCTGACCAGGATAAAGGTTCATTGGTGGGAAATACATGCATATATTTATGTATATACAATATGGGTCACTCCAGTATCAGGCTTAGATGCTAAGTCTGCCCAGTAGCTTCCCTTGGATCCCAGGACTCCCCAGTTGCTTGCACCAGGGCACACGAGCCCCTGAGCCCTGCAGCCGCACTCTAGCTGCTAGGGCAAACGCCCTTACACACAGCAACACACACGCACATGCATTCACTGGATCCACACACACATTCACTGGATCCCTCCAGTAGTTGCCCTTGGACATGCAGCAGCTGTCTGGGTCCTTGCACCCCCCAGGTGCCTCCCTTTCCTGTTTAGTTCTGCCCCTAAACTTCCCGTAATAAGTTTTATGCAATCCCCAAGTGCTCTTCTCTCATAATGAGCCCATACCCCCCAGCAGTAACCCCTCAGTCTGTAGGTGATCTCAGGACAGGGTCTCCTGCTGACTCACAGAGGTAGGTGCCACCCCCAACCCTCCTGGGATGCCCAGGGGGGGCCAGGGTAGGGACTCATGTCACTGAGTGATTGGGGATGTCCCTGTCCATTCCCCCCTACTCCCCCTCCAGCGCTGGGCTGCTCTGCTCCTTCATGTCTGGGGAAACCAGCTTCTTATCACACATCCTAACAGTGCTGCTGATTCACTGCCTACAGGACTAGCAAGGTTAACAAGTTTCCCGAGCAGTTTTCAGTTAAAATTATATTCTGGCTCTTCATAGTTTCCTATTTTATTATTTTAATTCAACAATTTTTCATGATCTAAGCAAATGTACTGAGGTAGTGTGCTATTAACTAATTGCTTTTCTTGCTCCAAGATGTGGCTGCATATCTGTGGTAATGTAATAATTTGCATGTGCTTGTAAAACATTTGGAACCCTAAAAGTGCTGTATAACTCACCACTAGACCATTTCTTCTTCAGATATTCAGAGCTGACTACTTAAACTTAAGAAAAATTAACAACTACTATAGTGTGTTTAAATTCAGTAAGGAAGATGAGGGTTTTCATGTTCGCAGGCTTCAGGTCAAGGTACAAGGTCAGGCCTCGTGCACTTCAAGAACAGCATTATGGAAATACAATAAGAGTCCAGTCATTAGCACCGAAGGAAACCTACTTTCCTCAACTTCTCGCCTTCAGTTTTTTTTTCACACTCATTGCTGTAATATAACAACCTCTCTTAAATGACTCCAAGAATTTTCCTTTTTATAGATTGTGTTCTAATAAGCATATAATTGCACTCCAAAAAAGCAAAAGACTGTGATTTCCATTTGAAATTTAATAGTGTTAACTTCATAATCAGTGCAGTGTAAATTAGACACAGGTGTAGAGCAGACAGAAGGTTTCTTTTAACTAAAATGATTTCGATTCTCTTGACTATATTGAACAGGTGCATTTCAGGGCTCCAGACTTTGAGAAGATCTTGCTTTGTGACTGGAGAGTGTGTGTGCATCTTAGTGATTGATATGGGCAATGATTTATTGCCATTTTTCTTTGAAATGTCTTAGTAAAATGTTCCTTTGCTGGAAATGCCCATCTTGCACTGCTGATTCTGCAGCTCATTTATAAAATCCTGGAACTCAAGGTTTTGGTTTTAATCAGGTTTGCTCTTTAAAATTAAGGCAGCACATAAATAATATTGTGGTATTAATTCAAAGTAGTTGTCATACTTGCCAAATGTCTGTAGTCTGCACAATTAAAGGCCCTTGGGGGAAGCAGGAGGGTGGGGGAATACTGTTTGAAAGAGAATTTACAATGAAAAAGAATCTCCTCTTAAACAATCGACAGGACACTAATGAGGTCAGGATAAGCAGAAAAGAGTGGATGTTTTTGCTTGGTAGTTAATGCAAGAATGCTTGAGCTTTATCAAGAAGAAAAGGGGAAGCTTAAAAATCTGCTTGCTTCGTACACACGGAGATCAGTCCCTCTTCAATACTACGCCACACTTTCCCCAAGGTAGCTGTTAGAAAGCAGCCTGTCCCTAGAGCTCTTCATTAAGCTTCATATCCTTAATCTGAAATCTAAATCTATATTCCTTAGAGCTTTTGAGGGGAGGGAGAAGGCTTGCATTTTTGTTTCATAATGACCTGATTTTTTTATTTTTTTAATCTAAATCTAGAGCTAACTTTCAGAAATCATTACAAATAAAAATGTTTTCATTTTATTGATGAAAAGCAGGAGAAATGAAATCTTTCACAGTTTGTCTTGAAACCTTATGTCTCTACTGGAAAAAAAGAGTGCTTTCTTAACGTGGCAACCCATTTTTCAATATATAGAATGAGCAATGAATATTTGTTCTTCTCATTTTTCTTGCCTCAGGGATGCTGGGTGATAATAGAGGAGCTGTTTTATGATCATTTAAGGTGTTCAGGGAGAAGTACACATTTAATCATTCAGTTGTCTGACTGCACATGGCAGAATAAAATGCATTTATAGAAGATATGCCTTCAAATATTTACTGAGTGTTAGACAGGATATGCTGATGGTCATCTTATTACTAAATAACATCTTAAGAGGATCGTCTCCTGCTCATAGGATTGATTTTTGCCATGCTGGCTGCGCATTTCATGTTCTTTTGCCCCCTCCCCTGGGGTTCTCGCTCTCTTCGAAACAGCAAAAGAGGAAAGCTGTGTGTTCCATTCAAATTTTATTCTGATGCTAGTCTGTTCCTTTAAATGTTCTTTTCTTCTTGAGATTTTTATGAGGCAAGCATTTCAAAGTACTTCATGAATGAGACAGATGAAGAGAAACACAGTATCTGTGGAAGAAAATGGATCAAGTAAATACAGAATAATAGTTTGCATGCACAGCTTTCAATGTTAGCTTTTAGGTTTTTCAAAGCACTGTGTGAGGTTATTGCCTCACAGGTTCTGTAAGTAAAGCTCTGCATGACATAGAAAGTGCTGAGCTGCTACTGAATGAGGAAAGGCATACTGTTTAGGTCTAAGTATCATCTTTAATTTTTTTGCCTTGGTCTCTCAAGAGGTCATATTTCATCTAAACATCCACAAGATGTAGAAAAGAGGAACACTCCATCTGAAGCTTCAAACTTGGCTTCCTAAAGTATTTCTGAAAACTGGTCTATGTATTTTCAATTCCCTAGTGACTTACTATAACCATAAATATTAACGCTGTTGTTTCCTGGAGATATTATATAGCTGTATACCAGATAGTAAGGCAAAATGTTGCCTGTAGCAAGGTCTCTTTCAGCATGCTTGGACCCAAAAGTCTATCAAAAGTTTGCATAAAAGAATCTGCTTACAGATGGAGCAACTGTGCTCACTCTTACTAGCTCAGTTTACTCCTCTGCGTGATAAGACAATTTGTATTGCAACCTTAAGTGATCTGGCCAAACATAACATAGAAAGCTCATTATTTTTTCTCTCTGATTAGCCATGAGAAAAAAGTGGTTGAAGTCTGTGGTGCTCTTTGAGAATCCAAACCCTTTTTTTCAAAGCCCAAAGGCCTGTAATGCCTCTGAACCATTTTAGCAATAAATCGTGTCATCTACCAAAAGATTTTTCAGAGACCACTCTACTCCTTCCTGTGACAATAAATGTCACTTCTACTTCATTTGAAATTATCAAAGTTGATTTAATTTATGTAATTGATCTTAAAAAATTAGAAATTAGAAAATAAAAAATCTTAAAAAAGAAATTAGATTGTCGAGCAGTATTGGACTGAAAAGAAGACATGCCAGAAGTATCATTTTATAGGCTTCATGGTTATCAACCTTTTATCTTACAGTTCTTCCAAGCAGCTTTATAAGAAAGTTGAAACACAGAGCATGTAGACCTCTTCGGGACTCCTGTCTGTCAGACAAACATTTGTTCAAACCCTTCTCAGCAGCCATTCAAAAAGAGGGAGTGAGACCATCTAGGGGTTAACTTTAGGCCTGTTTCTGCTTTAAAATGATTGTGTACTCCTCCACAATGTTGGATAAATGAGTTGGTAGTATGGTTCCTTAGCATTAGTCTTTCATCTAAGAGATCTTGAAGAGGTTTAGTTGGGTAACATGTTCGTCCTTTACTGGTGGTTTCTTGTAACTGTCTTCCAAAATGTCTTCAATTCAGAACAATACAGTTCATTGCAGAAGAGCACCCTGGGCAATAATAGATTATAAACGCAAACAAAGGTTTCAGCCATAAAACAGAGTAACAAAGCCTATATTGAGAAACAGCTGGTTATATTTAAGGCTAAATTTAGTAAGTTATTTGCTAATGTATTTAGCACCCCAGACTGCATGCATTTGGACTGGGGAAACCACAATGAATGACTGTTCTCTGTGAGACTCATGCATTTTTAGGACACTGGTTAACCACAGGGTCAAGTCCAAGCAAATATGTACAGTTGCACTTGTCTACTTGTTCAAACTCTGAAAGATTATTTTTGGTTCAGTAGCACAGCTTTCTTGATCACTGTCTCCCTAGCAATAAACTGAATAGCTTTTGTGTGTTCACTGTTAATATTTTGTTTAATTTTTTTTTTTTATATGTTCTGTGACTTCTTCAAAGAGTAAAACACAAGGTTCAAAGCAGTTTGGTCATTTGGTTAGTTTTACCTGACTGGTAATGAACTGTCTCTTCTAAAAGTGTTCCTCATTAGAGTAGAATTGGTGTTAATTCCAATAAGCAGCTTATTGCTGTGTCAACTTATAAAACCATTTTTTTGTTGTTATTTGTTTGTTTTCATACACATATGAAGATTTTGTTGAGTTTATGGTATGGGGGGATGCAATGCTCCAGCCATGAATGCTGCAGTAAGAAATGGTCTTCAAATAGTGTAATGTAAATAAAGTTGTGTGGTTCGATTCACAGAACAAGGGTGGAACACATTACTGCAGCTACTAACTACAGCAACACCCAGATTTTGTAAAAATTTACTTCAGGTTAGGGGAGAAAGGTAAAGTTCTGAGGGGTATAACATTGTGCCTTTTTCCTTTGCTGCTTTAAAATCCCTTATTTTCTTCATGATTGGCTGTTATGTATCTTTCTCCCTAATATATTGTCTTCCCTGGGAGAGAAGGAAGCTGGTAACTTGGTGCTGTGTGGCCAGAATGGAATAGATGTTTTCCTAAGAACCTCACTTGTGAGCTTTTTTCAATAAAGAAGTCAGATAAGTTTTCTTACCTTAAAAAAAAAAAAAAAATATTAAAAATTACAATGTCTAAACCCTCCTTTTTGGTGGCAACTAGTTGATAGCTGTTGAATTTGTTGGGGTTTTTACTTTGTTAGCAGTGTTTTCATATGTGAAAACAATTTTTTTTATTATTGATAATCCTATTTCCTAGGCAATATAACCTCACAAAGACACTTTGGTCTTTCAGAAGCCTTGTGAAACAAGTTGAATTTGTTTTCCTAATAGTGGTTCAAATACATTTGGTCAATCAAATGCCTCTACTGTTTGTTCTAAACAAGCGTATTTAACGCACACACATTGTGAACAGGTTTTTAGCGTTGTAGAAACAATGCCATTTTGCTCATAGGAGGAATATCATCTCTTTTCTGGTGATTCTTTGAGCTCTTTGGACTGAATTGTGATGCACTGAAAACTGTCGCAATTATAGTTTGAGCGTGCTACCGTGTACATGCTGTATGCTTACTTAGAAATTGCTACTACCTTCTTCTAAAGGTATGTATGTATACATATGCATATATACAACATATACACAAAATATACATATATATATATACATGTACATAAAATATGAAGAGAGAAACTTATCCTTTATGGTGTGATTCTATGAGGAAATGCTTTACTGTAAGCACACATACTAGCAAATTGTCAAATTAACATAATGAATAAGGATGTCTATACCACTTTAGCATAGCTTAAGTACTCTAACTTTGGAGAAGACACCAATTTCCATGGGCTTTTTTGGCAGTAAAATCTGTCCTGTAGATTCCAGTGATTTTAATGTTTAGACTATTTATAAATGCATATCAAGAACAAGTTTTATCTGATTACTAGCCAATTCGGTCTTTGAGTATCACTGAAATAGGGAAAACCAGAACTCATTACTGGTTGTTTAAGAATGGCTAAATGTGTTTAAAAAAATAAACAACCCCCAAATATTTGCTGTTTCAGATGAATGCTTTATGAAATACCTGAGACTACACAAAGGAAGGGAGGATGCCAATGTGGCAAAGGAGACAGACAATAGTGGCATTTTTGGTTTGAGCATATTTGAACTTTTTTTATATTTTTAATTAAAGGATGTATATTCCAGAAGGGAATGCCAAGTGATTGTTTTGTGATGTTTTGGTGCACAAATAAGTATGATATTGCTCTTCTGCTTTTTAATTTGGGCTAGCCAGTCATCTTCTGTCAAAACCGACTGTAATGGAAAAGTGAGGTTTTGACTAAATGTACGATTTCATGCCTATTGTCTTCTGTCCATAGAAATGTCCAGAATTTTTGATGGAACAACTAAAGTGATGAAAATTGTCTTCATCTCTCAATGATGTACTTCATTGCATCTTGCCACTAAGGAATGCAACATGAGAGATCTGACTGAGCTTAAAGGGGAGAATTAGAAGCATATGAATCACAGCATCTATTCAGGATGAACATTTTTATTTTTATTATTTTTCTTTTTAAAATTCAGCTTTCCTAAAGAAAACACTCTTTCCCTATGGTCAAAATGCAAATGGAGGAAAAAAAGGGGAGCTATTTTGGAAACATCTGTATTTCAGGCATATGGAATTACTTCTGCTCATCTGTCTAAAATAACACAGGACAGAAAGCCGTAACAAGGTACGTTTGTGAGTTATCAGCAGTTTGAATTCATAGATCTTTCTCAGGCAGCTCCAAAGGCCTCTGATCCATTTGTATCTTGCTGTTTCTCCTTCAACACCCTCTATTATCTTTGGCTCCTTTTCTGTTCTTCTCTTTTTTTCATAAGTTATTTGGAGATATCATCTTATTACTTTATTTTCAAGGACTGGCATTTTTAAAGGGCACAATTGTTCTCTGAGGATAGGGATTACAGTTTGAAAATACAGTCCTAGGAGAAATTCCAGAGGCTGTTGGTTTTTTTCATTGCCTGTGTGACTTCAGCTAGGCTTGTTGGCATGTTTAAGTATGATTCTGAATGCTCAAATTAGTCATTGATGGTCTTGATATATGGACAGCTGGCATGGACAAACATAATCTTGTGTCAGACAAATTGAGCATTAATGTTCTTAATTAACACAATTCTTTGGAGGTGGACAAGCCCATTGAGGATACTAAATAGCATGAGATCTCTACTCTTAATTCCTGATCTTGACCACATTCCTCCCTGTTCTATGACAGATGGAAAAGTGAACAGGTGCATAGAAGCAAAAATAGATTATATGCTCCGTGCTCATAAATGAGTGGATATGTTTCATCCTTGTTTTGATTGATGGAAGCTTTATTCCAGGAAAGGTTATTCTTAATTTATCATTCATACCTTGTGGATGATCAGAGTAGCCTAGAAAATGCTTTTCCAAATGAGCTTATTCTACTACCAGAGTCTGTATGAAAATTTGCAGGCTTTAAAAGAAGAAAAGGGAGAGACAAGTGTCCAATGCAGTAGATGGTCTCATCAGTGTGTATTTAATCAGGAACCGATGCCGTGTGCATGAATACACCTTCACAGGACATAGAGGAACTGTAGGTTTTCTGCCCTATGTTTCAGACTTTGGTTTAAGTTCTGAATCCATCTGTGACTGCTGCCTATGCACAGATTCAGAGGTTTACACTTCCCCACTTGTCAGCTTTGCTGACATAAGAAAGTTATTAAAACACAAAAAGAACTAGGTCCATTGTGTGTGTTACTGTATAGTAGTAAATAAAAACGGCACTCTGAAAATTAGGTGATTTTTCTTCTGAAGCTGAGGAGGTCTTTTTTATCATTATTCATCATCTCTATAATTGGCTTTTTCCATTTCTTTCTGAATACTGACTAGGTCAATGACTATAGTAAAAACACTGAATTTTGAAACTCTGTAAGACTATATGATTTTAAAATGTTTCTGACACTGTAGTAGAATTACGTTTTTCAAACTTTATGAGGGGTAACTGCTACTGTTTTCATAGACCAAAAAGTAAACTTGTTCAAGGTGTTGCCAGCTTATTTTGCAGCCATTTTGAGCTTGCCTGGGCAAAACATATTATCTCTTTTCAGCTTCAGGCAATAATTATCAAAAGCTCTGCTACAGTTATGTTTTTCCTCATCAGTCATTTCTGGTGTTTCCTTTCATTTCTGAGTCATCTGCTTCTTTCTTTTCTATAGCTTATAATCCCCTATGTCCAGTATTTTTCAGGCACCAGTGGCCAGGGTGGTCTCCAGTACCAGGCAGAGCTGGCAAGGTTTGGAGCAGGCTGCAGGGCTGCCAACGGATGGCAACAGCCCACCACATGCCAGAACATGGCACCTTGCTCCTCTGTCTGAAATAAAACGGAACAGAAAGCCGTAACAAGGTACATTTGTGGGTTATCAGCAGTTTGAATTCATAGGTCTTTCTCAGGCAGCTCCAAGGCCTCTGATCCATTTGTATCTTGCTCAAACTCACCTAAGAAAGGGCAGTAGCCACTGGGGTGGATGAGACGGTGATGCAAACCAAAGGAAATATAGCCAGAGACACAGTCTTGGAAGGAGATGCTCAGTGCTGGGGAAGGTATGTCTCTGAGGGGCTGTGGCTGCGGGCAGCCCATACCAGGGCAGGGACACTCCTGAGGGACTGCAGCCTGTTACCTGGTTTGCTCCTGCCTCTGTAGCGCTACCTATTTCATTTATATTTGCTTGTAAAGTTTTGAATTCTAGATCACTCCAACAGGCATGAACTCTGAAATGTCTTTTCAGTTGACTGCTTTTAAGGTGCCTTTTAAAGTGTAGTCCCCATCTTATTCAGGTCACATTAATTTTAAAAAAAGGTGAGAATGGCACATTTTCAGACAGTTACACGTGGTGAATCACAGAATCACAGAATGGTAGGGGTTGGAAGGGACCGCTGGAGATCATCTAGTCCAACCCCCCTGCTAAAGCAGGATCACCCAGAGCAGGTTGCACAGGATCGTGTCCAGGTGGGTTTTGAATATCTCCAGAGAAGGAGACTCCACAACCTCTCTGGGCAGCCTGTTCCAGTGCTCCGTCACCCTCAAAGCAAAGAAGTTTTTCCTCATATGCAGATGGAACTTCCTGTGTTCCAGTTTGTGCCCGTTGCCCCTTGTCCTGTCGCTGGGCACCACTGAAAAGAGTCTGGCCCCATCCTCTTGACATCCACCCTTTAGATATTTATAAGCTTTGATCAGATCCCCTCTCAGCCTTCTCTTCTCCAGACTAAACAGACCCAGCTCTCCCAGCCTTTCCTCATATGAGGGATGCTCAAGTCCCCTCATCATCCTCGTAGCCCTCTGCTGGACTCTCTCCAGCAATTCCCTGTCTTTCTTGAACTGGGGAGCCCAGAACTGGACACAGGACTCCAGATGTGGCCTCACATGTGGCAGAGCAGAGGGGGAGGATAACCTCCCTCAACTTGAGGGAGCATTCATACAATCAGATCAGTCTTTGCAAAATGTTATGAAGGGGGTTTGTTTGTACACTTTTTAACTTTAGCATAAGTAAAGAAAGAAACAGAGCCATATATTCCTGTATCTCCTAATATAAGTGACATTTAAGCTTAGCCATCTTTACAGTGGTCAGGATGTCTTAGATTTTCTTAAGCCTTCTACTGAACACTGGAGCATCATTTTTTGCTTGCTCCTACTCTGACAATTCTACATGAGTAGCAATCCTGTGACCTAATAACAAAAAACAGTCCCCGGAAGTATGGGGCAATAGTTGTGTACGCTTACTACAGGTAATGTAAGTGAATTTTTCAAATGCCCTCCTTCAACTCCATTGTGGTATTTTAGGGTTTCTTCCCCTCCCAACCTCCTATGGCACTTTCCTGATCAGATCTGGTGTCAATTCACACAGTTCTCTTCCTCTCCCATTATTCACTCTCAAACCTGACAAGCAGCAGGGAAAGTACTTTTCTCCAGAGTGGAAGAAACCAAAGCAAGCCATCTCTCCTGACAAAGAAAGATGTTCACTTGAGGGCATCGCTTCTGCATTGGATTTTTAGTGTAATACCTTTTTTCCCTCAGGATTTATTTTCACTCATATGTCTTCAGTGAGTCAGTCCAAAGGATGACCTCACAAATGCTTGTATCATTAAAGTGAAAGAGGCATCACTATATGCAGGAGAAGGAGCTCAGAATTTGCAGAAATATGAAACTTCAAACGTTTGGTCTTATACTATATCATACAACAGTTTTTGAAGGCTTTTCCTGTGTCCTCTTTTGCTTTTATCTAGGGTATCAGCTGTTCAGTTCCTCACTTTCAAGTCAGGTGCTCGAGCTGGTGTTTTCCCTTTCCTGTTTGTCCCTTTGAGCAGCTGAAGTTTGTGTTGTGAAGACACTATTTCCAGGAGGAATGCTCTGGCATTCTGGAGTTCCCGTTTATGCCTGGCTGGCTGCCTTACCAGCTGTAGTGTGATAGTTACTGCAGTTAATTTATGCATAAAATAAAGTCTTCACTGTGCACTGCTGGGGCATTTTACACCTAGCTGGCAGAACAAGCACCTTGCTAATTACAATGCCATTCTTGCACTGCTGTGTCTGACCTTGTTGGTAAATCTGAGTCAGACAAGTGTACAGGAACCTGTAATTCAGAAACTGTCACTGTTCCCAAAACACTGAAATCAGAATTGAAACTTTCATTGATTTGAAAGGGAAAATTCTTCTTCTTAATGACCTAAATGTAGCATTTTGTCAGAAAGAAAAAAATAACCTCAGGAAAAATCAGCATTCAAAGACATCATTTCAGGTGGAAGAATGCAGTATTTTGTTGTCTTCTAAGTACTGGTATTGGTTTAGCTAACTATAGGTTTATAAATAATGGCTTGATCCTGAATTCAGATGCACACACCTATATATTACCATCTGCATACTCATATTTAAAACAATCTAACTTGCTTTCCTGTGATATATACCTTCTGGATTTGGAAGAAAAAAAATGCTGCATATGATCATCTGGTCTATAATATATCTAGCCCAGACTCAAAAAGCATTTTTTGTGTAGTTATATGGACTTGTAGGTGCCTGGCTGATACAAAAGGTCATCAGCAGTATTATAACCAGGTTGCCAGAGCATTTGAATAAGTTGTAGACCCATAATTACCAGCACTTGACCACTGTACAAAAAACATGCAGGGTCCTGGAAATGAAAGAGGCAGCAACAGGTGGATGCCTGACTCTAGTCTGTTTGTTAGGACACTTGCTTAGGATATTTTTCATTTACACGTGTTTCTAGGTTCACTCTCCTCCCAACATATTCTGTGGCTTTTTGATGTAAAAAAGTATTGAGGAAATCCTGGAGTTATTCCTCAGGGTATGCCTATTGGATGCCCTTCATAGATCAGGATGCCAAGTTTGTGAATCTCAGATGGCTTAGGTATGGCATGAGGGCTGTTCCAGTGCCTTGGCTGAGCGGAGGGTATGCAGTGTTCAACTTCAGGGTGTATGCCACTGAACTTTTTAGTCATTTAACTAAGATTTCTAAGATCATTAATTACATCAGACCACTCCTTTTAAGACTGAAATGATAGTAATCTTGAGAGAAGGGTTTGACCCACACATGATCTGCATTGCTGTCTAGAATCTATCTCTTACTGACCTGTCTCCAGATGACAAGGTGGTTTCCACACATAGTTTATGCAACATATCTTCCAGCTCTGCGGTCCCCAACATAAGAAGGACATGGACCTGTTGGAGCGAGTTCAGAGTAGGGCCATGACGATGATCAGAGGGCTGGAGCACCTCTCCTATGAGGACAGGCTGAGAGAATTGGGCTTGGTCAGCCTGGAGAAGAGAAGGCTCTGGGGATACCTTCTTGCAGCCTTCCAGTACCTGAAGGGGGCCTACAGGAAAGCTGGAGAGGGACTGTTTATCAGGGAGTGTAGTGACAGGACAAGGGGTAATGGGTTTAAGCTGAAGGAGGGTCGATTTAGATTAGATGTTAGAAAGAAATTCTTTACTGTGAGGGTGGTGAGGCACTGGAACAGGTTGCCCAGAGAGGTGGTGGATGCCCCCTCCCTGGAAGTGTTCAAGGCCAGGTTGGATGGGGCTTTGGGCAACGTGGTCTAGTGGAGGGTGTCCCTGCCCATGGCAGGGGGGTTGGAACTAGATGGTCTTTGAGGTCCCTTCTAACCCAAACCATTCTATGCTTCTATGAACGATTCTATGATCAGATGCATTAGAGAGCAGGAGTATTGTCTTTCTGATCCTTGCAGGCCTTGCAGCTTCATTATTTTTATCCCACGTAAGTAGACATTTGACTACCTGCAATAGAATAATTCAACTCTTTAGAGTGCTGCATGTGGGGATTTGAGGTGCTGACCTCCTCACCATCAAATCTACAGTTTGAGTATATACATTGCATGGAGAGGCATTCCCTTGAGAAGCGCTAAAGTGACTGCTTTAGGATTGTACCAACTTTTTCCCTTGTTTTATACAACTATAAAAGGTAGAAAGGACAAATTGATCAGTCCTAAGTGTACAGATTTTAATTATGAATATCTTAATTGAATCTCCATTAATTTGTCTCTGTCCTCACCATCTAATTCTCATAGTTAGAATCTCCTGGCATACGTAAAATATGCACGGTAAAAAATTTTCTGCAGACATTTGCAGATGTATCAGGAGGTAACACTGCCGGAAAAGTCGCATTAAGCTATTCAATTAAAACAAACATAAATTTGTCCATTTCACACTTTAATGATCAAATGTAATCTTCAAAGTTTCTAATAGCCCTTAAATTCTTCTACAACGTTTATAAGCTAAAACAAACTGTTCCATTAGTAGCAGAACTAATGAAACTTGCTTTCCTATTGTCATCAGTCCTTGCACACCAGCCCACATTTGTATATTTTGTCATGCAACCACCACAGCAGGCAGTGTAGGTTGTCTGGAGCTGTACACCTGCTCAATGGATAAAAGATTTTTTTTCTTTTTTTTTTTTTTTTTCCTGTATGTTGGCTGCTGCCTCTTGGAACAGATTTGGACTGACCTCTTTCTGATTTTTCCATTACTAAGGGGATAAATAGCATCTTTCTCTTCTCCCCAGAAGGAAATTTCTGGGGGGTGGGGGAGGAAGACCTTAATATCCTTAAAACCTTGTCCACTTTCAAATGTGAATGAAGTGAATCTATTTATTGAGGGGACAGTAACAGACACTATGATCATATGAGTTTTATATTTTAGGAAAGCTGACTAAAATCTGATATGCTTTATAAAATAAGTGAATTGAGAAGGTTCCTGGTTTTGAAAAGCAGCTTTAAGGGAATCACTTTACTTTAAATATAGGCTAAAAAGTCCTAAGGTAAAATCCTAGCTGTATGGAACTTGGTGTAAGTTTTCTATTCATTATCAAGTGGAGAGAATTGGATGCTTTAGGAGGAAGTTCAATTCAGCTGGTTTTAACATTGCTGAACATTTGCTTTGGGATGGAATTAACTCTGACTAGTTCTCTTCTGACTCAAAAGGGAGTCTGTGTTCAGATTCAGATACTAGCATTTAGTCAAACAAATCCATGCACAGCCATCTATCATCTGCTCTTTATTTAAAAAAAAAAAAAAAATCCCACCCAACCTTGTCTCTTTAGGCTTGATCCAGAAAGTTTTTTGCAACAAATCTGCTGTGGTTAAGGCCAAAGCTGAGTTCTGAATTTGGGAGATAGAGTTGGGGCATTGTTTGAGAATGGATCTGAATGAAGTTTTGGCCCTGTTTAAGCTGATGGCTTTTTGCTGTAGATATTTTCGCAGGGAGGAATTCATGTGGGTAGTGCAGCTGTGAGCTCTTTGACTGTGCTAGGGTTGCATGATGCTTGGCAGTCCTTTCTAGTTCAGGTTGGTGGGGCAGCACTGGTGGTTAGCCTTACCTGGTTTTAGGTAGAAACTTAAAGACAGCTTTACCATGTATGGTATAATCATGCTTCTTCTCTAATTGTCTAATTCAGTTTTCTTTCTTGTGCTTTCAAAACACTCTGAAAGGTGAGAAGAGACTTTACAATGTCTGTTGTCCCTTACTTCCTGCTGCTTAGAGAGCACACATTGAACCATCAAGATTAAGGAAATGCATCCTTGTGAAATCTCAACTTGACTGGTTAGGTCCATGTTTTGACAAAACCAAATTATATGATAGAACCAGTTGTAAAAAAAAGACACACAGAATCCAATTTTCTGTGACATTTGAGGCAAACTAGAGATGTCTTTGACCTGAAGGAGTTACTTTTAATTCACAGTTGAGTTATAGTTTTTTGATTTGAAAATGCAGGATTTAAAATTAAACAGGTTATAAAATTACAGAGATATTTCACTTTTTATGGGGATAATTATTAATTTGCAGCAATAACATTATTTGCAAATAAGAGATGCTAACACTCTGCCTTTCTGCTAATGAGTGTGGTCTCCCAGAATAGTAACTTGAAGGTTTCTTTTAGTTTTTTGGTTTGGTCATGTGTTTGTGTCCTGTCCTGTGTCGTGTCATGTCCCAGCCACCCTCCTGCCCCGGATTTAATCATAACTGAACAGAAGTTTGTCCTAGTAGCTTGTGTAAACCAAAGGTGAGAGGGGTTGTGGTCTGAACCAAAGGACAAGAGGGCACCTTACCACATCTGGTGCCTGGCAGCACACCCGGTACCAAGCCACGGTGCTGTGGTTCCTTTTTGACCTTTAGTTTCCCCAAGAAATGCATTTCTGCCTGAAACAGCGACTCTTTTAATTCAGATAACAGTTTGTGCTGCAGTAGCTACTTAAAAGCAGCAGCCACTACATACGAAGTAAACGGATAAGAAAACCAAAGATTCAAAAGCCAGAAAGATGAAAGAACTAGTTTTTCCTGAAGCCTCTGCACTGTGAAATATGAGTGCTGAAACAACTGTCTTAGGCTTATTGCAATTAGTTTCCAACAATTTCTAGACACACAATGTTATGTAGGCAGTAGCTATTTTTTCTGTGAGTTTTTGTTTCTTGAAACAATACAGCAATTAACACTGGTATTGCTGGGGGTTTTGCGGTTTTGTTTAACCAAAAAATCCTCTATTACTCTGACAGGTGTATGAACCATTTTGTCAAAAAGATTCCTTTGAAGAGGAATCAGTGTGTTTTGTTGCTTTGCAGAAAACAACTATGATTTGGAAGATAAAAGCAGTTAGAAACAAAAGGCTTTCATTTACATTCAGGCGTCATTGCTCGCACAAGTATATGAAAGAAATCCTCTTTTTAATATGTATTTCAAAACTGAGGGAAGAAAAGCAATCCTACCCATGGATTTAAAATGTGCTCTTGCTAGTGTTGAAGAAGGGAGTAATTTAAAATGATGATGAAGTTTTAAATTCTCTTAAACCTCATTTGGTGGTGCAATCTCTAATGACAATCCTCAGATGGGAAGTTGAGATTTTAAAACTGCAAGGCAGCTGGAACATGAAACCTTGTGCTTCTGATAAACTCCTGGTGGTCCCAAGAGATACAGCTGAGGTGATTGGAAATTTAGATCTTGGGAGTAATAAATTGCTTGAGCAGAAGAGATTCCAGGCTCTGGAAGGAGATAGAGACAGGAAGCGATTTTTGACTTAGATATCACTCTCAGACAAAAATATACAATGTGATTTTGAGATTTAGGACTGTGTGTGGCTAAAGAATAGGAACTGTATTTTCTTTCAACATTTTCTAGAAGGCAAAGGTTTTGAAGTTAGGTGATGACTGTTTTTTGTTTTGGTGTGGTGATGGTGTTCTGATGTGGTAGTGAGTTTTAATAGGTTGGTTTTTTCCCTGTCAGAAGGCTTAAGAGGGAAGGAAGGAGCTATGACACAGCTGCTGATTATGATACCACTCCAGTTGTTGACACATCAATTTCAAGTGTTTATTTTGAAGTAAAAGTCTCCTATGCTCGTTAATATTCTGCTTGGATGTTTTAAAGAATTTGTTTAAGTGTTAGAAACTAATAGCAATGCAATAAAAAAAAGAAACTACCCACCACCAAAAACCAACAACCCAACCCTGTTGTATTTTAAGTGTTCTATCAGTTTAGCATTGTTCAAATTGCTAGCAATGTTTGCATTTTGTTGGACTGCCCCTTAAGAACTCACTGTGAATTCCTGGACACAGATTGGAAAAGGTGCCTATTTCCTTTTAATTTCCAGAAGGATGTAAGACTTGCTTTCATCTGGTTTTCTCTTTTAGTTGTAGACTTTGTGGTTTAAGTAGTCTTTTCTACACTGCTGTCTTAAAATGGGAGGTTAAAAATACTGCACCGACTGAGAAAATACCACATTCTTATAGAAAGAAACAGAGTTTCAACCCTCTTGACTGTTTCTTAATTCCTGGGGTTTTTTGTTTGAACTAGCTGCTGCCACTTCACACTGACCTGTAACTCAAGGATCTTTTTAACCTTTGTATTTTTCCATGCATATATCCAATGTTTCAATGATAACTCTAACCAAATTGCAAAATGAGTTATTATTTTTCAGCTTTTCCTTGAAGTCAATGTGAATTTAATACTTACCTTTGAACTAATCGTGTCGGGAAAGCTGCAGTACTATCCCGAGAATATTAACATGTAGCTAGATCTTTTTAAGTTTTCATTTTACACAAGCCAAATAAATCTAACTTATGCAGAAAAATCTGTATTTATAAAGCTAACTTTTTAAATCTTCATTTCCTCTTCCTATTTTTGAGTAGTACAAGGTATCTCATAAAAAATCTCTGTGCCATCTAAAAATTTAATTAATGAAATGAATTAGTTAATGTACCGGCTTTAAAATGTGTAAGCATTGATATTCAGCATCTTTATTAGTATTCCTTTGCAATTCTTAATCCATTTCTAGTGAAGTCATGGAAAAAGAATATAAGTCCCTAGAGGTAATCTAATATCTGTAAGCTCCCATAACTATTAACTGATGAAAAAGTACCCTACTGGCTAATATAACACTACTGTATGTTCATAAGGCTGTGAGTTAAAATTCTACTGTGTTTGTCTTTATTTAAATTATTATTTTGTCACATATTTTGCAACCACTTTATATGTGTAAAATACTTTTAATGTAAAGGATGTTTACATCTTAAGCATCACAATTCATCATGCTACAGAATCAACTATCCATATTTTATTTTTGATTGAAAAATTTACTTCTCAGCCACAATAAGTTTAAATACTGTTCCTCCCTTTGAAAAAGGCAGAAAAGGGAATTCTCTGAAGTGGCTAGAATGGATCTGTGCTTTTGGGCTTCTTGGTTCATGGTTCTCTAAGCGGAAGCTGTACTGTCAGCTTGTTAGGTGTAAATTATTATTATTTGTCTGCTTTTAAGACATCGCAAAAGTGCTTGTGCTATGCATGAATGTAGTATTCTTTATTTGTAGTGTGAAAACAAGACAAATATAAACAATTTTAAACTTCTGCATGTTGTAATTAAGGGAACACATTTGCTTTAATTAATACCCAAAGTTTCTCTTGTGGTATCTAATATACTAGATACAAAGACATTTCAGTTTTTCATCCAATATTTTAAAAAGTTCCATTTTACAGTTGAAACAGATGTGCAGTCTTTCTGTGTTTTTATTTCTGTACAAAACTGCAGAATATCACCTCCAAAAGATTCTTTTGAGCCTCTATACAATAATTCACAAGCCTCTATATATTCTCAGCCTGTGTTCAAATTGATTAAAAGTTGTATCCTTGAAGAAATTTGATACCTGCAGCCAACCTTTCTCCGTTCCAGAAACTCTTAACAGAATAACAAATATATGTAAAGCTTTTTATCATGGAATCACAGAAAGGTTTGGGTTGGAAGGGACCTCAAAGATCATTCAGTTCCACCCCCCCTGCCATGGGCAGGGACACCCTCCACTAGATCAGGTTGCCCAAAGCCCCATCCAACCTGGCCTTGAACACTTCCAGGGAGGGGGCATCCACAACCTCTCTGGGCAACCTGCTCCAGTGCCTCACCACCCTCACAGTGAAGAATTTTTTCCTAATGTCTAATCTAAATCTGCCCTCCTTCAGCTTAAAGCCATTACCCCTTCACTACATACCCCTTCACTAAACAGTCACTCTCCAGATTTCTTGTAGGCCCCCTTTAGGCTGCTATAAGGTCTCCCCAGAGCCTTCTCTTCTCCAGGCTGAACAATCCCAATTCTCTCAGCCTGTCTTCACAGGAGAGGTGCTCCAGCCCTCTGATCATTTTCGTGGCCCTCCTCTGGACTCCCTCCAACGGGTCCATGTCTTTTTTGTACTGGGGCCCCCAGAGCTGGACACAGTACTCCAGGTGGAATCTCATGAGAGCAGAGCAGAGGGGGAGAATCCCCTCTCTCGACCTGCTGGTCGCACTTCTTTTGCTGTAGCCCAGGACACAGTTGGCCTTCTGGGCTGCAAGTGCACATTGCCAGGTCATGTTGAGCTTCTCATCAACCAACACCCCCAAGTCCTTCTCCTGAGGGCTGCTCCCAATCCATTCTCTACCCAGCCTGTAGTTGTGCTTGGGATTCATGAGGTTTGCACAGACACACCTCTCAAGTCTGTCGAGCTCCACTGGATGGCATGCCTTACCTCCAGCATGTTGACCACACTACACAGCTTGGTGTTATCAGCAAACTTGCTGAGGGTGTGCTCAATCCCACAGTCCATGTTGCCGACAAAAATGTCAAACAGCACCAGTCCTCATAGTGATCCCTGAGGAACGCCACTTGTGACTGGTCTCTACTTGGACATAGAGCCATTGACCACAATTCTTTGAGTGTGACCACCCTTATCCAATGAGTGGTCCATCCATCAAATCTATGTCTCTCCAATTTAGAGACAAGGATGTCATGTGGGACAGTGTCAAATGCTTTGCACAAGTCCAGGTAGATGATATGAGTTGCTCTTCCCTTATCCACCAATGCTGTAACCCTGTCATAGAAGGCCACCAAATTTGTGAGGCACAATTTGCCTTTAGTGAAGCCATGTTGGCTGTCACCAGTCACCTCCTTATTTTCCATGTCCCTTAACATACACAGTTTCCAGGAGGATCTGCTCCATGATCTTGCCAGGCACAGAAGTGAGACTGACCAGCCTGTAGTTCCTGGGGCCTTCCTTTTTTCCCTTTTATCTCAAAAATTATTAACAGGTGGATTTCAGTCTGTGTTTGAAGAATGAACTTTTGAAATTTTCTTTCAGTCTTATGTAGTATGATCTTACAGAATACATTGTAGTTCACTAAAATATTTAATGATTTCTACCTAACCACTGTGAGTATGTAGTTCTACATGGACTCAAGGCAACAGCATAGGACTATCTTGATTGAAAAGCCACTGTAACATATGATAAGAAAGCTGATCACCAGCATCACTAGAGGCTGGGTTTACATGATTGAACCAGGCCTAATATATCAAGAGTTCCCATTCATAAATTGACAATCAATCACAACTGTCCTGGTTTCAGCTGAGAGGGTTAATTTTCTTCATAGTAGCTAGTATGGGGATATGTTTTGGATTTGTGCTGGAAACAGCGCTGATAATATAGAGATGTTTTTGTTCTATGGACCTGTTGTTGAGCAGTGCTTACACAGAGCCAAGGCCTTTTCTGCTTCTTGCACTGCCCTGCCAGCAGGATGGCTGGGGGTGCACAAGAAGCTGGGAGGAGACACAGACAGGACAGGTGACCCAAAATGACCAAAGGCATATCCCATACCATATGACGTCATGCTCAGTTTATAAGTAGCTTGGGGGAAGAGGGGGGGGGCAGCGGTGTTCGTCTTCCCAAGTAACCGTTACGCATGACAGAGCCCTGCTTTTCCTGGAGATGGCTGAACACCTGCCTGCCCATGGGAAGTGGTGAATGAATTCTTTGCTTTGCTTTGCTTGTGCATGTGGTTTTTGCTTTACCTATTAAACTGTCTTTATCTCAACCCACAAGTTTCTCACTTTAATTTTTCCAATTCTCTCCCCCATTCCGATGGGGGGCAGTGAGTGAGCAGCTGCATGGTGCTCAGCTACAGGCTGGGGTAAAACCACGACAACAACTTACTCACCTGGCAGGTTCTTATTACCAAGTATGGGTTTTGTTCATGATCTCACTTCACTGTCACACCTGGAGTTTCAGTCAAGTCGCTGCACTACACTGCAGTATTCCTTCCTGGCAAGGACTTCTGAGATGCAGCCTAAACTCTGGTGGAAGAAAGACCTTCCTTGTGGCCTTATCACACTCACTGTCCTCATAAAGTAACATGATGAGGAGTCTCCTGCACAGACCAAGAAGAAAGCTAGGAGGTCATTGCACCCACAGTTTGCATTAAGTTCCTCCTCAACCTTCTGCTGCCTTGGGTCACTGCAGACCAGAGGGCAACTGCAGGAGAAGCTGAAGCAAGACCAGGGAATTCTGGCCAGGCTTAAACAACCAACTAGCCAAGTTCCTTCTACTGAGCATGGAATACAGTTATTTTTTATACAAGTATGGACTGATAAATGCTGTCTGGCATCGGAGGTTGATCAATAGATGTAGTTGTTTCTTTGTGTGTCGAACCAGCCAAGTTAAATATGACAAGTGGAAACATCTGGAAAAAGAAATGAGCATGGGAAGAGTAAGCTGTTTAAATGGTAGTAATAAACTCAAAATTATTTCTGCATTAATCATATTTTCTTATGCCTGCTAGGGTTCAGAAATCCAAATGTGGGAACTGAGTGGCAGGGGAGAATTTCCCTATACTTGTAGAACATTGTAACCGGTTTGTATATGACCAAGCAAAATGCAAGTTTGAATTAAAGGTTGTATTAAGATGTAGATTTTCTAGCGAAAACCATGGGTTACCATCCTTAGCAGAAATAATAAGCAGCTTAATAATTTTAAAATTATTTTTGTCCTGGTGTGGTTTCTCTTCTTACTGAATTATATGCCAATAGGTACAATTTGCATATCTTAATATGGTAGCTGAAGACTCGGAGCATCTTGATGACACTTGAGATTTTTTTTTTTTACCTTTGGAGGAGTAGGAGTTAGTTTTATGTTCTTTCCAATCAACCTACAAAAAACAAGATCAGTAACAAAAATCCTGGCTTCAACACCCCCAGGTCCTTTTCTGCCAGGCAGCTTTCCAGCCACTCTTCCCCCAGCCTGTGGCATTGCATGCGGTTGTTGTGACCCAAGTGCAGGACCCAGCATGGAGCCTTGTTGAACTTCATGCAACTGGCCTCGTCCCATGGATCCAGCCTGTCCAGATCCCTCTGTAGAACCTTTCTACCCTCAAGCAGATCAACACTCCCACACAGCTTGGTGTCTTCTGAAACTTACTGGGGGTGCACTCGTCCAGATCATTGATAAAGATATTAAAGAGAACTGGCCCCAGTACTGAGCCCTGGGGAACACCACTTGTGACTGGATGCCAACTGGATTTAACTCCATTCATCATAACTTTTTGGGCTCAGGCATCCAGCCACCTTTTTCACCCAGTGAAGAGTACACCTGTCCAAGCCATGAGCAGCCAGGAGAATGCTGCGGGAAATGGTGTCAAAGGCTTTACTAAAGTTCAGGTAGACAACATCCACAGTCTCTCCCTCATCTACTAAGTGGGTCATCTTGTCATAGAAGGAGAATCAGGTTAGTCAAACAGGACTGTTTCATGAAACCATGCTGACTGGGCCTGATCACGTGGTTGTCTAGTATGTGCTGTGTGATGGCACTCAAGACGATCTGCTCCATAACCTTTCCTGGCACCAAGGTCAGACTGACAGGCCTGTAGTTCCCTGGATCTTCCTTCTGTCTCTTCTTGTAGATGGGCATCACATTTGCTAATCTCTAGTCAACTGAGACCTCCCAGGTTAGCCAGGACTGCTGATAAATGATGGAAAGTGGCTTGGTGAGCACTTCCACCAGCTCCCTCAGTACCCTAGGATGGATCCCATCTGGCCCCATAGACCTGTGTGTGACTAAGTGGTGTAGTAGATTGCTAACCATTTCCCCTTGGATTATGGGGGCTTCATTCTGCTCCCCATCCCTGCCTTCCAGCTCAAGGGGCTGGGTACCAAGAGAACAACTGGTCTTACTATTAAAGACTGAGGCAACCAGGTGTTATGTACCTCAGCCTTTTCCTCATCCTTTGTTGCTATGTTTCCCCCCCGCATCCAATAAAGGATTAAGATTCTCCTTAGCTCTCCTTTTGTTGTTAATGTATTTATAGAAACATTATTTATTGTCTTTAACAGCAGTAGCCAGATTAAGTTCTAGTTGGGCTTTGGCCTTTCTAATTTTCTCCCTGCACAACCTCACAACATCCTCATAGTCCTCCTGACCTGCCTGCCCCTTCTTCCAGAGGTCATAAACTCTCCTTTTTTTCCTGAGCTCCAGCCAAAACTCACTGTTCAGCCACACCGGTCTTCTTCCCTACTGGCTACTGTACTGTAGCAATGCATCCTTTTATGAAAGCATGTAACAGCTAGATTATGCAATTCTGGGTATTTATACTATTGCAACACTTTTCCAAACACATTTAACTTGTTGACCTGCTCACTGGGTAGCCAAGTAGTAGAAAATGTCAGTTAAATTTAACCATTATTGCATCTTTCATCCATTACCAGTAGAATAATCAAGACTCTACTTTTATATGTCACAGCTGAAAAAAACCCACTGCTTCTGAGTGCATTTAACAATAAACAACTGTGTCTGAAGCATACAATAAACTTCCTGGCATGCTCATCCTGTTTGTATTGCATGTTCATTAATCTTATTGCTTTCACATTGTCAGTTCTGAGTGCTACTTAAATTAACATTGAGAATGTGAACTCAGCAAAATGTATGAGAGAGATCAGGTCCTTGGCCAAACCTGAAGCCCTTCAGCAGATTGGAACATCTATTATTTTCTTTTCCTTTCTAAAGTGTTTTAATAGTCAAGGACTGAACAGACATAAAAATGTATATGTGCCTTAGAGGACTTTCAGTAATTTTAATAAACTACCAAATATCTTGTAGAAATAGTTGCCACTATGATAGATAAAGCTTTCAGTGAAGTTGAGTCTTTGTAAAATTTATTTTAAGAAATGCAAACTTTTGCCACTTTATCTTAATATTTGGAGTAGATTGAATCAAAAAGTGTTTTTAAAATAGCTTACCAAGAAATAGTAACATCTATTGAATTTTACAGAGTGCTATAATCTGAATCTAACCTGAATATTAAAACCTTCACTCTCCAAAGTATAATGTGCTTGAACTTAAGCAAGTGCAGCATCTGGTGCAAAACTGTATTGTTCCTAGAAAGCTTTCTTACTGGCTATAAGTTTTTGCTTTTTTCTAAACTTCAGTGCTTCACTGTTAAGATGAAAGATCAGTTAGACTTTCAGAAAGGGTAACTGAATACAGTTGATATTTTTACGTATACAGAAAAAGACTCAGACATGGACCCTGAAGGTAAGCCTTAAACCCATTTTTTTAGACATCTAAAGTTAGAACTTCAAACATAAGTGATAATGAGATTCATGGTGTGCAACATCAGACGATAGGATCCTGTGTGTTTGTTCACATATGACAGGTCGCTGACTGATAGAAATTCACTAAGCTTAGTAACCAGTATTTTGATAGGCATGTCTGATCAAGAAGGTATAAATTATTGATGTGAAGATGTTAAGAAATCAACTTTTACCACTTCTTTGGTTAGCTTGTTTCAAGCACTATCCATCTTCTGATTTAAAATATGCTTACATTTTAATTGGAATACTTTGGTATGTTCTTCCAGACTATAACAATATTGAATGATGGGAACACAGAGGAAGTAAAGGATTGTCTTTCTCAATGTGATCACTAGAAAAGAGAGAGTAGGATATTTGGATGGAGGTGGGAAAATTTGAGAGGAGAGCTGGGTCTGCATGTAGCATATCTTTAGAGCAGAACAGAGCATCAAAACTTGACCCTAAATTCTGGCATGGAAACCATGCGCAAGTACATAATCATGTTGTTTTCTGAAGGAGTTTAGAAATGTTCTTATGCAATGTTTGGAAGATACCACATTGGAAATCCTTTTTCATTTAATGTAGATACACCTTTTTTTGTGTGGACTAAGAAATATTTTACCTCTGGTTCTAACAGAATATTGCATGTCCTAATGTTTTAACCAGTGTTTAAAAAATGGGCCAGATTCTCAGTTACATCAAAAGCAACCTTACCAAAATCATTGGAACTGTCTGATATCCCAATGAGTGAACTGTTCTATTTGAAAATCTGGCTGAGAGTTTAACCTGATGGGTTGTTTCTTTTTCTTCTTTTAAGACTTCAGTTTTTATCAGATTATGGTTTTTGTCTATCTTGTCTTCTAACTGATGCAGAACCTGGAGCCAGGTTTCATTAAAAGTTCTGAGCAGAAAAGGTCTTTTGCTTTTATTGATGCTGTGGAATTTAGACAGGAGAGGACTGAACTGTAACATGAATCAGCTGAGGAAATGAGCTTTACTAGAGTGAATCAATATTTGAAATTGTACAACTGGTGTTACCATTTTTTGCCAGCATGTACTTAGCATGTGCTTTGCTATTGTCAGAAAATTCTTACTAGTACTTAATAGCTTAGAGATTTGACAAATGAACTATTTGTAATCCATTGTAATCTTGTGAAGACCACCCTTCACAAGAAATTTAAAGCCTATTGTTTTACTTGAAGAGTCAAATATGAAGCATTACAAGGTGTGTTATTTATAGAACTAATATTTATACCATATACATACATAATTTTGTTGATACAGAAATCGTGATCAAGAAAAAAATACCATTGCTTATTTTCTATGGTATATACTTCCTGTTCTACATTTTCTGCCTCCTGCAAACAAACATGGACACATTTGTGTATGCTAAATATATAGCCTGGAACAAGTTTCATCTGGGGCGGTGTGATTTTATTGACACACATTTTTGCTCTAATGTTGTGTTGGATTTATAAAATATTCACAATGAGCTAATACTTCAAAGAAATTTAATTAAGTAATTAGCAATGTAACTAGGGAAATATAAGGAGTTAAAAATTTCAAAATGATACTTATTTACAGTAGCACTGGCAAGGTCCCTTGTTATATTGCCTTATTGTTTAGGCTAGCAAACAGTACACTGAAATTTTGTTATGAAATTACAAGCCAGATGATTAATCCAGAATCAATTCTTCATAACTAACTTTTGGATTTTTTCACTAATACGAAGTTGAATATGTGTGCCTCTAGGACATTTTTTGCATGGTCTTAAAGGATTCTTTTAATGCAGTTAATCAGGCAACCTTTTAAAAATATCCTCTCCCCATTTTTAAGAGTCTGCGCATGCAGCTATTTTGGAGAAGTATCTACAAATTTTCTTCATGTAGAGCTTCTCTTTTTTTATAGAAGACTATGATGCAGAAAAGTTCATGGAAGTTGTATAAGTCATCATTATCCTTGATACAATAAAGAACAAAGTAAAATAAAAGTAAATATAAGTAAAAAATAATAGTAAGTAATAATGTTTTGGCCTCTGTTAAAACTGAAAGTTTATAATTAGGTATTTACATCCTGTTGTATGTACCTGTGAATGTGTATATGTATCTGTAGATCTCCATTGTTTTACACTCAGTGTTTGCATCAAGGACTAGTTGCAGGCAGGATTCTTATATACCTTGGTGTGCTTCCCTATACAGAACTCTAACCTAACCTGCCTGTGGGCCACGTACTCAGGACAATGGTGATAAGCAAAGTCTGCAGTTCTGCTGCTGTTTGTTTCCCAGCTGAACTGTATATCCTGGAATACCTCGTGGGGCCATACTCCTTTATTCCCACCATGCTACTTCAGATTTTCTGAAGGAATCAGGCAGGCATAGGAGGGTTAATCCATTATGCTAACAGTGGTAAGGCATTTGCATTTCTGAAACCAACCTTGAAAAGGAAATATGCCTCACCAATCTGCAAATCCAGGTGCTTGTTCCCACCAAGATGAGTGGGGTGGTCTTTGAAACAAGACTGGAATGAGTCTTGAGATTGTGGGTCCCGATCAATACATGAAGCATGATGCTATCAAGACTTCCTTTTTCATCAAAATGAAAAGTGTTGCTTAGCTCTTAGTAGGTAAAGGAGATAGGGCAGTTGTTCTGTAAAGCTGAGCTCAGATGTAGTTGTGGCAAAGACCAAGATTCTATCTCAAAATTTCTGCTTGTGTTTTTAATAGTCCCTCTTAAAAATGAACAACAGATATTTGCCACTTATGAGGTGTAGGAGAATGAGGAAGGGATTTACACCTGGACCTCAAAAAGTAAGCTATTCCCTGCCTAACTGCAGTTCCTAGGCTTGTATTATAGACTATAATGTTCTGCAAATAAGCTGCTAAATCCTGACTGACAAGTAAAACCATGTAATTCCCAATGGGTGCAGCTGCAAAGCAAATTAGGTATTGAGCTGGGCAGCGGGTATTCCTTAGTAACAGTGCCTCTGCCCACCTTGTTTTGTGTGACCCTAGGCTAATCATTTTATCTCTCTGTCACTGCATCCATGCTTAGAATGAGAGAAATATATTACATACTTGCTTTCTTAATATTGTTGCTTGGAGAAATAATTATCCAGAGCATACACAGAGTTCTGAAAATGTAAAATTCTGTATGAATCCACAGATGGCATTTGATTCCTAATCGAGAGACACAGCTGCATTTCTTAGTATGCTACTTTGTTAATCACTATCAACAGTTCTTCAGCATGAGTAATACATATATTAGAAAAAGTTTAGCTAATCTACAAATTACAAAAAAATAAGGTACTGACTATTGCTCAGGTGCACTACATTTTTTAATTTGTCCAAATTTAGTGACAGATTTTTGAGTCTGAGATGTTACATAACTACTGCTTTCACTGTTAAGAAATAGAATGGTCTTCTCACGCATTCAAGCTATAAAATTGACCTTTGTATAGCATAGGTTAAACAGTTTCATGGTTTTGAGGGGTCCATAAATCTTATAAGCCAAGGTGCTGATCAGTTAGTGTCCTTATATGACTGTTTTAAAGTGACTGCCTATTGCTAGCTGTAGTTCTTCCATTAAACCTGGAATTAAGGATTAAGGAAGCTTGTTTAAAGAATGCTTACTGCTGTCTTTTAGCACAGAGAGCACTAATTTGCCTTTGTAAAAATGGTAAAAAGTACAGTGATTCTACATCATCTTGGGGTCTGCAGTGAAATTAACTCTTGTGAGAAGAGAAACGGATTTGGGGACACTTCTGGAAGAGGTTTTAAAACATTAATTGGGTTATAAAGCAATCAACAGTAGCAGCTATATATGAGACCTACTGGGCACTGTAAAGGAGGTTGAGAATAATCTGTTATTTTCACATGTAGCATCAGGAGTTATTAATAATGAAACGGTGCCTTAACTCCCCAGGGATGCATCAGTGAAAGAAAATAGCCGGAAAAGGGGCCTGAGACATCTTGCTAGCTGAAGGTCTAAAAGCAATCCTTTTCTAAGGAAATCTGTTTTTTCACAAGCTGAGTAATTTCAGAAAAATGAACAATGTGTGCCCTCGCACTAGTTTCCCTGACCAGCTACAGCTTCTTTGCTGAGAGGTTACAGAGGGGCCCTTGTCTGCTTTTTGTCTAGACTTCTTTCCCCAGCTCTGCTCCTTGCCAGAGGCTTAGAGCTGAGAAGGTGTATATTCTCAGGTTCTGCAGTTCTCATACTATTTCAAGAGGTAATTTAATGTTTTACATTACTCTTCTGAATAAGACAAGTAAAAACTTCATCTACACTTGTGATGATCATAGTTTTCAAAGTTTAAATCAAAGGTAGCAAGAAAGATGCCTTTAGAACCATTTCAGAAATTTTAAAATTTTACTCTTGCATTTCCCATCCTTGAACCTTTACTGACAACATGATTTGGTCTTTCACCTGCCTTTCACCTCACCAAAACAGCTAGTCAAGCATGCAGGAAGTTGTCATGTTACTCAGATAACTGATTCCTTAGATCAGGGCAGTTGAACTGAAGGAATTTTTGGCTGTCCTTTTTTTTTTTTCTTTCTGCTGGAATTTTCTGGTTTTTTCCTCTGGAATAGCCTAGTTTCTATTAAATGAAAGAGAGCTCCAATGCTCCTTTTTGTCTCTACTTTGTTTCTTTCAATGTTCATCAGTTTTATCATCTGCTAATGATGAACATGTTCATTAGTTCCATCAGAAGGTGTTCTAAGAGATTTCTGCTTCTTTTCTGAGGTTTCCAGAGCCACTTGCAAATTAATTATGCAGCGTAATTTCTCCTCATGTATCTCAACTCCTGATTCCTATTTTGACAATTTTTTACAGAACCTATGTTGTTCTTCAAATGTCTTTGAAGAAAAGCATAGAATAATTTTATAGTTAGACATATCAGGACAGGTTCTCTAAAACAGAGAAAATAGGGTTTATGGACATCTTGCCTGTCTTTTTCTCCCAGAAGGCTTTTCTTTTTGATTTAGCCTTAAGATGTGATTTAAGTTGGACAGCTGAAATGCTTTAAATCAACTGCCTCATTTAAATGCCATACTCTGGAAATTCTGACAACGTCCAAAAGACAGAGCCTTTTTGGCCTGAAAGCTAGCGCATAATATTTTATTTGTTGGCCCAGTAAAAGGTATTGCATTATCTACCGTGTCAGTAGATCCTGACATTCATAGTGCTTAACCCTTACCCTGGGACACATAAAACTCTCTTGATAAATTACTTATGAAAAGGCTGGGTAGACAACAGGCACAATGACAGTAGTGTTTCTCTCTTCCCTACCTCATTTGAACAGGAGAGACAATTTGTTTAGTTTTTCCAGTATGGGACGTTTCAGAACTGTTATAGTAATTGAATCTGGTAGTAGACACATTTGTGGCTTTGCAGAACTATAGGAATGTTGTAAAATAGCATTCATTGTTTTCTATCTTTACTCTCCTGCAATGGCCCCCTGTTCTTCCCACTGAGAAGAATACCGACTGAGGTAATAGCTTTTATATCTGTTAAGGAGTTAGTCCTTAAAGTGCACATCAGAACAGCTTTTTTTTATGTGCATATTGGCTTCTCGCAGAATGTCAAGATAAAGTCAGGGATTCAGCATTGTCCAGACTGTGTTTTCAAAGCCATTCCTTGACACTTGGTGTTTCAAGATGAAAACCCTGTCTTGAAAGCTGGCTCAAGCAAAATGGAGGTTTCTACAGGAGAGTGCAGCTTGGCCATGAGGAAGACAGAGTTCTCTGGCTGCTGGGCCAATGCAGGGCAGGAACATTCTGATCTGGTCGTGGGCAGGGCTTAATGTTCAGCACAATTCACTAAGAAAAACCCAAATCCAGGCCCCACTAAAATAAAACATCTGACAGCCATTCCTTTGGAAAGAGTGGACACTGTTTATGCAGCTGATGGTCTATAAATTCAGAGACTGTGAAAAATGCTTGGATGCTACAGTGAACTGTATTTCCATAGGTCTGTGGAGGAGATGTACTTTCAGTATAGGCTTAAGAGTCTACGCAGATTTGAACTGATATATAGAACTATTCCATCCTCATCCCTAAATACTTAGAGCATAACCAGCAAAGTCTGAGGGTATAGAATGATATGAAAGAAAGCTCATTAGCTGATGAGAAACCATGCATTTCAATAGGTTACAGAGAATATATCTCCTAGGGGGAAAAAAAAATCTACCTTCTTAAATTTCTCAAGTTTTTAAGGATAGGTATGGATGACAAACTTGCTTTTCAGAACTCAATAATATTCTAGGTGAACTATTTATGACCTGGTTTGTGTTGGGTTTTTTTTTCTGAAGAAGTTTTTGTTCATTTTTCCCCCTTTACATATTTTAATGAAACAAATGAAAATGGTGTAGAATAACTTTAACATGATTCTTGTGTGCATAGAGATTGGCTGAATAGGAATGTTGTGGGCTTTCTTGGGTTGGAAATGCAAAAAAGATTCTTTTAGTATCCAAATGTTCATACAAATGACATAGTTCAGTATATAAAATAAGGCAAGAGCTGTATAAACTATTCACACATACTAAAGTTCTGGAGTATTGAGTTTTAGGAAGAAGTTTTTATAAGGGATCTTGGGGTTGAAAGAAATGGCAATTAATGAAAAGTGGTACTCAGAAAACATGACAAAGTGAATTCATATAACAATGACGTGAAATGGTCTGATTGGGTCCTACAGAAACATTGATGACCTTTCAAAGAATCTCTGATCTAATTCAGCTTTGTAGGTTGGAAAGTGATGCTCCTTAAAAAGGGTACCTGTAATCTATGAAGGAAACCATTTGAGTACAAAAGAAAGGCTGTATTTAGATTGTGACTTTTATCTTCTCTTTCTGGTCTTTCAGGCCTTGCCGAATAACTGTGCAAGGATGCAGAATGAATCAGAACATAGCCATTTATATTTCATTTGGATGCAGGTAGTATGTTTTGTGGTGGAGCCTTGGACTTACCTCTTACAGTGGAAGATAACTTTGGGAGTACCTAGCAGAAAGTACAAGCCTGTAATAAGTAAAGATTATAAAATATTCTTCTGTTTGCCTCTTATTTCTTCAGTCCAACTAGCTGTCTATCTGTTCTCCACCTCTTGCAAAATGGAGAGAAGGGTCTCAGCTGATCTCTGAGAGAGAAGTAAAATATTAACTATTACTCCACTTTCCTTGGTGGAAGAAATGTTCTAGGGAGAATTCCTATACGTTGTTTAATAGACCAAAATGTTAGGGAGGATTGTTTCTTATGGAAAGTTTTGTCAGAAGAGAAGTCCTTAACTGTACTACATAAAATGCCTCTTTCTGGTAAGCTGTTGGAAAATGTTTCCTATATATATAAAAAAAAAAAAAAAGAAAAAAAAAGTATGCTGTCATCTGCAGTGTCAGATAACAAGAACGGTTCATTTTTTTTCTGTTGCTCAAAGCTTTTTAATGCCTCATATTTTTTTCTGGAAATAATATTTGCACAAATTTGAAAGGTCTTTAATTTAGTCTCATAACTCTCTTACAAGACAGAAAAGTATTATCCTTCTGTCATGGATAGGAGAAGTGGGATACAATGTCTTTCAGGTAACTTCTAACAGGTCATATATGGAGTCACTGCACAGTCACCATGATGCAAGATTGCTGAATGTATTTTCTCTTCATCTATTCTGTCCTCACATACAGATCATATTGGCCCCCAGGAACATGGAGACAGATATATCAGTGGAAAGCTTTGTCTTCTAATATGTGGTAGATAAAACTTTGAAAAATATGTATTAAATAGGGCATTTTGTTTCACTGTGAAGGATGAAAGGAAGAAGACGGTATTTCTGCCCTTTAGAGCAACCAAACAAAATGTCTGGCATAGCAGGAATCCTATGACTAATTAAAACCAGTGATCATTCATATAAGACAGTTTTCTTTTCATCAAAGAAAGAAAATAACAAAAGAATGGAAGAATAAAAGAACAAACTTAGGAGCATAGTCCAAACTTTCTGATACATGAGTAGGAATGAGAATAGGATATGTGTAAAATGAGTGCTCCTCTCATGGAGAATTTCTGTTAGTGTTTAGGTTAAAAAAAAAGGTTGCTGTTTGGGCAATGATTTCCATTTTATGCTATTACGTTCAACAGTTGCTCCTCTTGCTAGTTCATGTATCTATAAATAAATTTTTAAAAAAACCCAGATTACACCTGCAAAATGCATCTAGGGATGAAAATGAGTGATGGTAGGTTACCAGTTCAATGGACACTAGTGGCTTCCTCCTGTGCTAGAACACACATTGTCCATGGATGCAAAAGCAGGAATCTATGAATGAAGATAGTGAGATATCCACAACTGAGCACACTAAAAACCTGGAAAGGGTTTAATAAAGAAATCAGGCAATTTTAGCTCTTGAAGAAAGAAAAAAAAAAAAAAAAAAGAAAAGAAAGAACCCAGCAACAACAAAAAAACACTAAAGACTCCACTTTAGTGAGAGATCTAAGAAACTCAGTCAACTTAGTGTTTAATTTAAAGCAATTTAAAAGGTGAATTGACTACAGTAGAGAGGTACATAGCTATTGGGATTTCTGAGAGTATCTTATTAAAGTAGCAGAAAAATGTAAATCACTAAAGAAAGGCTGAGTTCAACCAAGGAATATACTGCTACTTTTTACTTTTATTAAGGATGGCAATTAAATATGGCCATCAAGCAGCATGACAATCCTTTAATACTTGAGCCTTATGTCAAGATTTAGATATAGATCAAATAGAAGTTATTGGTTGGGTGAGGTGTGTGACCTATGTTATGGAAGAAATCAGTACTTGATCATAAATGTTTTGTTGGTCCTGAAGATTTGTGACTTTTCTGTAAAAGCAATTTTCTTATTAGTGCTTTAATCCATATTTCCAAGGAAAACAGCTTTTCCCTTTAATCCTCAATTTATCTACAGCTAGGTTTGTTCAGAGCGTTTACATTGTCCTTTAGGAATGCTCCCAGTTTAACACTTACATCCTATTTCCCTCAAAATCATTCATCCATCTCAGCACTTTTGAAGGTAGGAGTGTATTCTGTGTATCACTAGATGGATTGGGAATGGATTTGGGATCAAGTTGCATGGCTCTTTGACTATGCAGCTGTTTGCTTTTAGGGGCAGAGATGAGGAAAGGCCTCCACAGAGCAGTAAAGAGACAAATAAACAGTTGCCTGAATGTCCAGAACCAGTGTACTTTCCCTGACTAGATGTTTGCAGTCAGGGTATTTGATGTCACATCTACTACTTTGATCTTGGGTAGAAGTAAGCAGATCTTTTCTTGCTGTGCATATTAATATTTGTTTGACAGATGTGAAAGTAAATGTATCACAGTCCAGCTCATTGCTACCACCATGGAATAGAATGGGATCATCATGGATGGTGGGACTGTGTAATCACTATGCAGGGCATATGGACTGACCAGAGATGCTAAAACAGGAGCTGTTGTCCTCTTATTCCACATTTTGTCCATACAGATATGGACACAGATCTGTTTGTCAGTGACTAAACAGGACAAGACCATATCCTTTGATTAATGTATTTATTATTCAACTGCACAATAAAAATGGAAATGAGGTGACTGCAGACAGAAAGTTCTCTTTCCCTAAAAACAGGAGGAAATCACTTACTTTTATAATGAAGTATCATTTGCCACATTGGGCTGTGCTTTCTAGATGTGTCCTGAAACAATGTTTATAGTGGTTAAAATCTGTATTTATTGAGTGTAAGAGAACTAAAGGCCAAATGCTCCACATCTTTTCAGCTGAATTCAATTTGTGATTCTAGAATGGAGACTAGGCTTTTACTAATAAAGCTTGTAGTGATGCTAAGAACAGAAAAGATAAGCCCTTTGCTCTTTTTGCTACTCATTTCCGGGACTGAAATGTGAAGTCTGAACTTTTGCAAAGGTGCAGAACAGCACACTTTAGGATTTCTTGAATAGCCTATTCTTCTTAATGGGCTTTTAAAAATCCTGTTCTGAGTGTTTTTTCAAATTGTACCCTATTTCAGCTTTTATCTAGCACTTCTACCTTTACTCCACACTAACTCTCATTGTGATAGCCAGAGACAGTCTGCATTATATATCTGTTTCAAGGGAAGGCAGATGGAATTTTTGTTTTGCTTTGTTTTTTACCTAAGGCTTCACATCTTTTATTAGAATACTAAGGCATTTATTTGCTTATGTATGTTCACATTGCTTATTGCTAAACCCAGTGTTCAAGTTTAATCCTCATTGCAGTCCTAAAGGCAGATTCTTGTATGGGTTAATTTTGTAGTTGCCAGAAATTTTGATGAAGCAGCGACCACTTTATGTCAACAGAGCATTGTCTCTGCTCAGATTTAAAGTTCCATCCATCTTGCTGGGAGTTTTCTCATCTCTTCTTGAAGGAAAAATGGAGTTATAGGAAAGAGACAATATTCTCCGTAACTGTAAATCATTGTAGGATTGATTTTGGAGGGAGGAGGAGATGGGGAGAGAAAGATATAATGGTTTATAAGAGTTGAGATATCTGGACATAATAGGCAGACGAAATAGGAATTCATTGCAGTGCAGTACCATATATTCCTTCTTTCAGGAAAGATCTTTCTCACACAAAAGTGGCATCTATATGAGTTAGTAATGTGTCCAGCCTGCATGTACTGCAGTGGGTGAGGAAACTGTGGGGAGGAATTGCCCTACCTGCTGCCTGTATTCTGCCTACAAATTTGGCCCTGTGAGGACAGTGGCAGCTCAATGTACTAGAAAATGCCAATGATGAGCTGAATTAAAGTCAGGAAAGGGTGATTTCCTCATCACAGTCTGCTAGCCTGAACAGACAGGCATCAGTATTCAGTATGAGCTGAAAACAGGTTTAAAAGATGCAGTATAACCACCACTGCCAGGAGACAGCATAGGCGAATGATTCCTTCTCTGCTGCTGTAGAATAGAAATTATGTTGTCCCAAAAGGCTTTATTGAAATAGAACTTCATATCTGTGCTTTGTGCTTTATAAAAAGTTGTGATACTTGGAGATTGCTGAACCAAAAGTTTCTTTGAGCTTTTTTTTTTTTTCCCATACCTATCTGAGGAAGTGGGAGAAGTTTTAGTATAGTGATATTTGCTAACAGGAGTTGTTTAAGGTATCACCATACTGTAACACCTAGAGCAGGAAGCAACAACTTAAACCACCTCAGGGAAGACTTTTAAATGGCCTCCAGGATACCCAATGGGCTCTGTTTTGACGGTTGGTCTTGATTTGACTGAAGTTAAAGAAAAGTATGAAAGGAAATATTTTCCCAGCAAAGGTCTTTCTGAGTTGACCTTATAAATGTCTTACTCTCCAGTCTCTACTGAATGAATAGTGAGGGGATGAACACTGTCAGTTGTGATGCATGCGGAAATAAATAAAAAAATGTGAGAGAGAAACAGTTTTATGTAGTTTAGTTGAGAATCATGAAAGTTACAGAATTATGTGAGGCATGTAGAAATATGCACAGTTTCTTGGAAGGAGAAGCATAGGCTGGGAGCCTATTTCAGCAGGTCTGTTTTTACCTCTGACTAGCTTTTAAGAGTACAACAGTCTAGCATTTGAAACCCACAGTCACCTTATAATGCTGTGCTACTGTGAAATATCACTTTTGCATAGGTGATCTAGACTGAGGTGAGCATTGTTCACAGGCAAAGGTCAGGAAAGGTCTCAGCTATGAAATTTGGATCATGAAATGGTGATTCATGAAGTTTTTTAAATGTCTGGGACTCTTTTTAGTTTTGCATAGAATCAGCTCTTAAACACGAGATAAACATGGAACCATAATGTAGCTTCATTGTTATTATAAAAATAAATCAGAACTTACTTAACAATAATGGAAAAAGGCATGATTTCTTATTCTGCTGAAGATGCTAAAAGTTTATAGAAATTTTCACTTTTAACTTCTGTTAGAATTGAGGAGGAGGGGAAATTTTTAATTTTTTGAGACTTGTATCCATGTATTGTAAGGTTTCCACACACACTGATGATGCCCAGAATATAAATTTTAGTTACAGAAATGTAATCTTCTTATATATTTGCTAAAGACCAATTTGATTCTGAGTGAGGATAAGGAAGGTTGATCTACTGAGAGTCAGTTATGTTCCCAGCAAATAATAGACAACTTGTAAATGAAAGCTCCCCGGAGAGTGTCATCAGTTCTTACATGGACCGGGAAAGCAATATGAACAGTTCCTTATTTTCCTTATCTGACTTTTTACCTGTCTGTGTTAGTTTTGCAATACCAAATCAGTTCATCAGCAGTGACATTCTGTAAGAAGAGTCTCATTGCCTATCAGTCATGCACTAAAAAAACCTATTGTTCAAGACCACTATGTCAGGCAAAATGGACGTATTCTATTTTACTCCTATCTCAAAGGCTGAGCTTCTGATGATGACTGTTACTTTCTTAAAAGGGATTATGTTTCAGATATTTCTGAGACCACAGAGAATCATCCTAAGTACCTCAAAGAGGCTAAGGCACCAAGTCACTCTCTATCAGTTGAAGAATGATCAATTCTTGTAATCAACAGGAGCCAAACGCCAGTTTTCCCTGACACACTGCACATCCAACATTGATTTATTGCTCATGAAGTCCCTCTTCTTTCTCACTGCTGCTATTAGATTACCGGGCATCTTCACAGAAGAGTAGACCATTTTATTCCACATCATGGTGTGTAGTAGAGACAGGTAGGGTAACATTAAAAAGCCTGGGATGAACTAACCATCTGGGACCTTCAAAAATCCAACCCTTGGCAGAGCTGACCTTGGTCTGGGTGCAGGTATGGCATGCTAGTATCTGATTCAGAGCTAATCATTACAGGCAGCATTGCAAGGCAGAGAAAACAAACAGCGACATTCAAATAAAGCAAAAGAAATTTGTGCTAAATAAGGAAGGATTGTATGAGTGGCTCTTTTTTATTGTTATTATTTTGTAAAGAAAAATTTGGGTTTGTTACTGACCTATGGCTAAAGCCAGTAGAATTAAAGTGGAACTGGAATGTTAATAACCTAAGTATTTCTTTCTGATGATTCAGGTTTAATGCACCTTTAATTAAATTTATTGGAACAAGTGCTTTGCTTTTCTTGGAAAGGTGAAAAAATATTGATAAAGATCCATTGCTAATTTAGGGATTGCATTTTTGTAACAATCAATGCAATTAGTGAAGGCTGCTTGGATAGTTTGAAGCAAAATGTAATGTTAGAGCTTTAAAATGTTTTCTGTAATCTTTTACATGTGTAACTCTTAGCAGGCTGCTAAAATAGGATAGTGATAACAGTAAGATGATTATTCCTTTTTGTTAATTTTCTCAGTGCTTTCCCTACAGCAAGTACTGCCAGTAGTATTTAAAAAAAAAAAAAAAAAAAAAGAGTTGACAAAGGGAAAGGAAAAGCATCTCTATTCTTTCCACTTTATTGCTGAGCATGTGAATGATATGATACTAAATCTTACCTTTTACATACAAATAAATGTGAAAAAATAAAAAGTGAATTATCAATGCTGTTGAAGTGATGCTGTGAACTCAGAATGAACTCTAAATGGCTGAAAGTTCAGTTCTGGCAGCAGATACTGAAAGCGTGGCTGGCTGGCTGATATACCTCAGCATCTCACTAGTACCTATTCACTTGCCTGTAACTTGCAGTCACAGCTTAGATAACAATGGTGGTAGGGCAATGAGCTTGGACAGGATCTGCTCCAGAGGAGGTATATCCCCATCATTTGCTATTTGTGTGGGGACAGGGGGGCAGGGAAAGCAGAAGAAAAAAAAAGGAGGAATTGACACCTTCTTCTGAATTTTCTTTTTCTAAGGGAGAAGAAGGTATATAGTGCTTAATGGGTGATGGTAGACTCCTTCTGGGGGTCTAATATAAAAGCCTATCTGTTTCTATTCAAGAATATAACTGGGGAAGTTTTTCCACTGCTCTGATATCTGTGGGAAAAGAGAAAAAAATGCTAAGAATATTGCTAACACAAAGGAGCTTCTGTTCTCATTAAAATTCCCCCCATGCTGGCATATAGCACAATTTGCTGCTACTCAGTGTTATTTCAATACCTGACACGATGCATCAACAGAGAAAGAATCCTCCTGAACCATAATCACTGGCTATGGCAATGGATGGTAGTAATGACTCCCCTGGAGCTGTGTTTGTAGATAGCATTAAGGTCTGCTGTGTTGTACCCAGTATTGCTTTGCTTAATACAGAAGAGTTTGTACCAGCAAGATTCCTTTAAAACAGAATAATTGGTATCCAATAAGATACCATTTGTAAGACACTTTTTTTTTCCCAGACCAGATATTAGTGCCAACCAACCTCAGTGACAGGGTGCAGCCACCTCTGAAATACCTGTTTGGTTAGGATTAAACTTTGTTGCTTTCTGGGTTTTGTGAAACAGAAATACCAATGGCACATCTGCTTTCCAGGTACTCTTTGGTCAGGGAAATAAAATGTGGCTGAATTTTATTAACTGCTTATGGGCAGAGAAAGTTTTTAGCTTTGGGAATCTACATTCTTCCATGACAATATAAATGATAATAAAGATATGCTTAGTACTGACACATGTTATAATGAACTATTATTCGGTTTTAAAAAATGCATAAAAGAAAGCAACCTCCAGAATGTGTGAAGAAACCCTGTAAATTCCTGTCCACAACCATTCACGGTGAGAAGCAGAGGGCTTGGGTTGGAGGCAGAAGTACATTTAAGTGTATTCTGCTGATGTAGCAACAAACATTGCTAACCAAAAAGTCCCAAACCTAGTTTTACTTGTCCAAACAGGTAATGTCTGTATGGACAGGCATTTCAGGAAGAGAGGAATCTTATAACCCGAAAAGAACCAAATGCAAACACATACTAATGAAGTTGACATAGATATTCATAATAAGTATTTGAGGAAATATTATGTATATAGATTCTTTTAATGAATCATTGCTATACAGAATGAATTTTCAGCTGCCCTGTAACAAGCACGTGTACCAGTCACCAACAAGGTGTGCTGAAATTGTCAGAAACCACCTCAGAGGAAATATAGTTTAGAATTGTTAAGGATGTCAAATCACAATCCTGGGATGGTAACAAAAGCCTTGAAAGTATAGGTGCAGGACTACAGAGAGGCCTTCAGACTGTAAACACAGATAATTACTTATTGATCGGTCTGGGTGCGACCTGGACAGAAACGGGTTTTAGAGTATAACAAAAAAAAATATTGTTTGGCTTACCTGTGCTGACTGAAGGCAGTAGTGAGGCCGAGGTGTGTATCCTGAAGAGTGTTGAAAACAGGAATCTCCTGCTGGAAGAAACTGTATATTGTGACAAATGGTAAGGCAAAACAACAAATCTCTGTTAAATCACCTGCCAAGCACTGTATGTAGGGTTCAGGTAGCTTAATCATGAATAGAATTGTGTATCAGCCTGTGAAAATTAACTATAACTCATTATATAGGTGGAGTTGTCTTCAAATTGTTTTTGCAGGTCTGCAAGACAAATCACTGGTTCACTGTTACCACACTTCAGAAATGAACATGCAGAATTGATCAGTCTGATATCCTCTTCTATATTAATATACATTCAAGTATCATCTTATCACTAAAGAAAATTCTATCATCTGGATATTTGGTTAAGGTTTGGTTGATTACGTTTTGATCAATTAGTTTGGTTATATGTCTTTGAGGACTGCGTATTAAATCTGAATGCAACAGGACTTTGGGAAGGGCTTCAGGGTTCAAAATTTCAGTCTGTGTACACTGTCATGGACATTTTTTTCTCTCTAGGTTTGGAAATAATGGCCTCTTAATATAGCCACTGTGGCAAATCATGATAGTTTTCTGTTCAGCTGATCACGTATTACAATTTGGTTTATCCTTTCAAGTGGGATAGAATAAATGGGATTTTCCACAGCTGAATTCTTAAATTGTCGTAAGCAGCACATGGCTATAGTTTGGCCATTGATGATGCTGCAAAAAAGGTGAAAGTTGCATCACACCATTCATCAATATACCAGGAAAGTAACCATCTGAAAGGATGGGAATAAAATAAATGTTATCTGTTTTTAAAAAACAGTTACATTATTTACCACAGTGTTACAAGAATGCGGAAAATATCAGAAATAGTTGTTCATTTTCCTGGGTGGAAGAAAAGCAAAGAAGCTGTAACAAGGTTAGTATTTTATTTCCTCCTAAAGTATTGGGAAAGGTGATTTGCAACATCAGAAAAAAACATATTGTGGTGGGTTGACCTTGGCCAGCTGCCAGACGCCCACCCAGGCGCTCCCCCTCCTCAGCAGGGCAGGGGGAGAAAATACAATGAAAAAGCTCACGGGTGGAAATAAAGGCTGGGAGATTGCTCACCAGTTAGTGTCATGGGCAAAACAGACTCGACTTGAGGAAAATTAATTTAATTTATTGCCAGATAAAAATAGAGTAGGATGGTGAGACAAAACTAAAGCACTTTCCCCCTGCCCCCTTCTTCCCTCGCTCATCTTCACTCCTCTTACGCCCCCCCCCCATAAGTGATGAGTTTTCCTCACCCCTCACTGCTGGGCACTGTCTGCCTTTCCTTACCCAGGCTTTCCCCAAGGTACCACCATGGTGGCTGTGGGGCCCAGCCGTGCCCTGCAGTGGGTGTGTTGGAGCCGGCTGGAACCAGCCGTGTCCGGCCCGGAGCACCCCGGCCTCTCCTCACAGAGGCCCCTGCAGCCCCCAGCCAGCGCCTGGGCACCTGCACCCTGTGCACACACGAAAGGGATGTTGGAAGGAACAAAAAAAAAAAAAGAAAAAAAAAAGAAAACAAGAACTTTTAGCATATGGTGTTGAAGAGGGGAGGAAAAAGCAGGCAGAAAGAAGACACTGTAGTATTTGTTTATACGGATGTCTGGAAGGGATGGCCAAAATATTCTCACTGCTTTGTTCTTGGTGTGGCTGCTGGAGTGCTTTCCTTGCTGCTTTCCAATTTTTAAAATATTAGCTTTGAATGCAAAATGCCAAGATCAGTTTTGGCAAAAGTTCAGAAACACATTTTATAAAAAATCTAAGGACTTTCATGTTTCAAATGATCTGCTGGAAATTCATCAGGGTTGAACCCATGTTGGAAGCAGCATATGCTGTCATGGAGCCCCTGACAAACTGAGGCCTCACACGGCCTGCAGCTCCATGTGCTCCTGCCTGGCTCCTGGAGATTGAGCAGAAAAAGAATGAGTAGAAATGTTACTCAAATAAGTGTTTATCTACGCACTAATATAATTTTCAGTGGGTCGTTAGTTATAAAGCTTATATCAGAGAACTCTGGCTTGTAATTAATTAATCTCTACTGCTTTAAACTATAGGTATTCATCAGCCTACTGCAGCCCTGGTGTCATGGGCAAACTGAAGCAATACAAACGAGGATCAGTGTCATGTGCACAAGCAGTATGGGAAAAGTGGTAAAGTTGAAAAAGTAATCATCGTGAACACAGGAAGAGTGTTGTCTGTGGCCTTAGGTTGTGAAAAAACAGGTCCTTACAGTTTCTTTAGAAAAGTTATACAGGTAGTGGTAGTAGCTGGTATAAATTTCTTTTACTGACCTCTTTTGTGGACATGCAGGCAGGCTGAGATTACACCCAAGAGTTAGGTATTATATGGTACAGATTTAAGAATTATGGAAGAACCAGGTGTAAATTTTAGAGTTTTAGTAAATCTAAAACAGTTGGATTCAGCTTTAGAGAGCTCCCTATCTGAAATTTCAGAAACTGAAGTGTCTACAGGGCTAGATCAGGGATCAGCTGTTAATTTTACGATACCATAGGCAGATTAACCAAAAGATTCATAGGTAGTTGGGTCCTAATTCTTTTGGTATTGTGGGAAATGGCCTGTATTATAATATCATTGCAATCATAAAGTATAAATGCCTTTCTCCTATTGGTGTTAGACTGAGGTGCAGAACAGAAATTTAAAAGTCGTATAAGAATGAGAAAAAAATCACTATCTATCCGCATTTTTATTATTTCTTGGTGGTTTGAGGGCTTTTTTGTTTGTTTCTTTTCTTTCACTCCTTCCCTCTTCAATTAACTTTTGGTGTTTAATGGGAAATTTGAGAAACCAAGGTAATGTGTAATTAATTCCTGTGTAATTCTTCTTTTGCAAACATCTCATCTACATCAGGTTCTAAGACTGGTGTTTTATTTTCAGTCTAACATACAGAAAGGAAAATGTTCCCTATAAAATTGGGCATGGGCTTCATCCCTACTTTTTTTTGTGGGTGAAGGAGGCTTTTTTTTTCCAGTCTGAAATCCTTCTCTTTGATGAATGACCTATGCTTCTTAAGAGCTTTTGTACCTTTCATCTGTAGACCACGTGGAGTGCTCTGTTGCTGCATTTCAGAACAGATTTTCTCTGACAGTGTTCCCTATTCACAAAGAAATAAATGGCTCTTGCAGAGTCACAGCAAAGCAGAGTGGGGAGATGGGGTTAGTCACAATTTGAAAATGGAAAGAAAGCAATCTCCTGAATGAACCCTTGCGTACTGTATGTGGCTAATTAAAATCCATTACTGCTTTCTCCTTTGCAAAAAGCAGTTGAGATAGATTATTGGTCGCTTGTGGATAAAGCCTGAAGAAGATCGTATTGAAAAACAGTGAACTATTTGCAACTAGATATTGGAAAGTAATGTATCAGTGATGCACATCCGAGACTGTGAATGATCAAAATATTTGAAAGAAACTGAGCAAATTCGTAGAGGACACACCCATAGTTGGCAGTGGAACATCCAAACACTGGTTTTAAAACCTTAGAACCTGAGTACATATGGCAATTTGAATGCCTATACAGAGAACTGGATGCCAAGTATTAAATGCCCCAAACTTTGAAACAAGTATCTTTCTTTAAGTTAGTTTCCAGGATTGGTTATCCGTTGTTGTGCAGTTTGAATACCTTTACCTAAACAAATGTGTAGAGCTGGGACTTCCAGATAATATTTTTAATTGGTTTTTTTTTCATCAGAAACCTGGAACTATTTAAGCTCTTCCATATAATACGGTGTTTAGAACCTGCAGTTTCTCAGTGAGTTTGGAATTCGCTAGACTGACATGGAGATGTGCAATTATATGCTAATTCAAAGCTGATCACGCTTGCTTGGAAGTTGTATGGGCATTATGTGGGCACACATGCATTCACGTAGCTAAAAGGCTTCCCAACCTGGACTGTGCTGTGCCTTGTTAGCGTACAGCCTGGGCAACTTGTCTGGTGTTACAAGATGAGTGCTTTCCTGATAAGGTTGCCCGTACATCCAGAGCAGCCAAGTTGGGAGAGTCGGAAAAGCTTGATCTCAGGTAAGCCAACCAGGGGTTTTAAAATACCTGCCATGGGTTTATGGGAAACTCTTCACTCTAAGATATTTCAAAAGACCTGCCTGAGGCCAATACACTGGCAGTTTTAACAAAATGGTTCTGTCAAGAAATTGTCAGCTGTGTAAACACAGGACAGCATTGCACAGAAGACACAGGGTGAGAGCTCTGTTGATTTCATATACCCCTTGGGGCTGATTTTTGTTGCAAGCGGATGATAGTTTCATATCCATTGGAACTGCAATTTTAAATTCAGATGGTCTCTGTTGTGCTCTGATTATTTTATGAAGGGCCTTGCTTTCCAACTCCATGCTGGCATACTAATTTGATAGTTATTTCTTTTCTAATTTCTTAGTCTCAGACCTAATGTTTACACTCCCTCTAATTGTTTTTTATTATTACATTTACTGTTTTAAATTCTGGTTTCTCTCTGTACCTTAAGTAGCTTTCTGCCAGTACAGCATCTTTGCTACACCACTGTGCACACAGTGTTCACTGTCTGCATTTGCATAATGAGCTAATCTTTGTTGGCTGATTACTTTGTGGAAAGAATTGAACATTTAACTGATAATAATTGCAATCTATCAAACTGCACAGTCACCTCACATATGATCACAGTATGTTTGCTAAAACTTCTGCTGAATTTTATGAGTTCTCACTCTCCATATTGACACGTGACTAGAAACTTTACCTAACATTCAGCTCTATCAGAAGAAAGCCTGAGATCTTATCAGGTCAGTTGCTCTGGAATTAATAAAAGCAAGAGATTTCTCAAAAAAACCTACCTTTGTTCTTTGTTAAAGATAATGATGTATCTTAATATAACATTTGAGAAAAGTATTTACTTTTCCAAGCTACTAGTTTACATTCACTCCCCTGTTGCTCACTGAGTTTATAATTCTAAGATTTTCTTTGCAAGTAGAACTTTTAAAGATTTAGTTTCTTCAGCCAGACTAAATAATTCTAAAGCTACATATTAACTTAACCATCACATCTAGTCTAAATTCCTCAATCTACCTTTTTGCAGGGAAGATTTAGCAAGTCTTAGCATGGATTTCTGTATTCACAGATGAAACTTTTGAAGTTGAATTTACACATAGCCTAATCTAATCTCACTGAAATTATCACTGGGATTAAATAAAACAAAGATGTATCAACATTGGCCCCTACTACATGGCAGAGTAACATGTTTTTCTAAAGTGATAAAGTGCAGCTAGGTTCCTTGGCCTTTGTGAGCAGCACATTCTTTTTGTGACTTTGACTTTTTCATAAACATAAACTATGAGACTGTTACTGTAATTTAAGGAATTCTTCATACCTTTTTGTCCTCTGTCCTGAAATGTTTTGAAATTGCAATAGAAATTGCTAGTACAAATACTAAGGAGGAGTGTCTTTCCTGAAGATCTTGCAGGAGCTAAGGTGGAGAGGGACCAAGTACTATTCTCCATGTTGTACAGTTGTGGATCTGCAGCATGGAGAACTTGCGATTTGCATACCATTGCCGTGAGGAAGGATGTGGAGTCAGAAACTAAATGCAACTCTTTGTCTTGAGTGTCTGCTGACAAAAGACCTTTGAAGATGTTTATGTGGAGTTTTCTATACTTTTAAGTAATTAACACTCAGAGACTATATTTAGAGCACTCACTTTGGGACAAGCTTCCAGACAGATTCCTGTTAGGAGTTGTGGCAACTTTTAAGCAGTAGCAGGCTGAGCAAAGCCTTGTGCAAGGAGCCTGTGGCTGCAGTCAGGGAAGGTGGAGAAAGGCTAAACCTGGCTGATGCACAACACACATGGTGAGACCCCAAAACCACCGTGAGTTGACTGTATTGCCATCAACCTGGAATTTGCAAGCAATGGTTCAAGTACCCCTTTACAGTTACTGGTTTGAGTGTACCCTTCTGCTTGAAGATCACAAATCCTTTAAAGTGAATTCCTGATCTTATACCATTGCAGTCATTGTATAACTTTGCTATTGTTTTTTAAAAAAGTCTAAGTGGTGGCTGTACAAGGACCTTAAGGGTAGACACTGGCAACTGTGGTAGATACTGGAAGGAAAAGGACAGTTCAACCAACAAGCCGAAGTAAAAGCTATGTGCTGAAGAAAAGTTACTGTGGGTCGCAGCTGGGGTTTTCCTAAAGGAAAACATTTGTGTTGTAGGTGCCAAGCTTGTTTTCTTGGTTAGAATAGGAGAGAACACTTGGCATTTTCTAGTTTATTGCCTGTTCATATCTCCTGAAAGGCTCATTTGGAAGACCAGTTTCTGACATTTACCTCTTCTGCTGTTTAAGTCAAGTCAAACTGGCTGCTTACAATCTAGACCATGCTATACCATAAAGTATGTTAATGTATTTCTTTAAATCTTTCAAACTTCTTCTTCAGTAGCTGAAATTTATAGTAGGAATACATTTATGTGGGGGGAAAACAAACTGTTCTTACATTGGGGTTTTGACAGTTTCATCTTCTCTACTGTAACAAATGTTAGTTTAACTGTGCATGACACAAGTGGAAGAGAGATTTTTCCATGTGTGCACTATTATTCATGTTACAGGTTCAGCCTGCAACCCTGATGGGGCTTCCACTCCCCTTCTGAGCATCTAGAAAACAACTCCCAAAAAATAAGATGATATTCTTCTGCTCTTCTAATGATATAAAATAGCTAGTGGAAGGATCTGGTCAGAATCAGAGTGCTGCAAGTTGTGGGAGTATTTAATATAGGAGCGGGGATTACAGAAGATAGGAGGTTGTTAGTTTGTTTTAGCTGCATGTAAAAGCATGTCCTGGGAGTTCTTTATTACTATCTCTCTCCAAGGAGTATTATATTTTAAATAATTCCTTGTTAATTTGGGGGGCAGTGCTGATGGAGAGAGGGGCTACTTTTATGGGAGACATTTAATAGGGTTTCCCTCTCTGAAAAGAATCACTGTGCTTTTGGAAAATATTTGATGAAATCTGATGTCAAAATTTTGTTGTGGCAAACAATTCGATTATTATTCACAAAAGAGAATGAGCTAGCAGCTTGCAGGTGGAAGATGATACTGTTTTCCTCAGCATGGCATGTTAGTATTGCATGATGTGGTCAACAGCTGTTTGAAACTCTAACCTTACAGATATAAAGCAGCTGGCATTAAGAATGGTAGTCTGCAGTAGCGTTGCAGAATGAATCCGGAACAGTGGTTGTTAAGCGATACATTGAGATTCTCCCACTCCTGCAGTTCAGGACGTTTTGGAAGCTTCACGTCTATTGCATGTTGAAGGTGAAGACAATTATTCAGGATATAAAATTAGTTTTTCTAAGGAAGAAAGCTGTTTGGCTCCAAGTGATTTGACTGAAAATTCATTAAACTTAATTTTCATGGGAATCTGAAAGGGTTGGGATATCTAGAGGCCATGGTTTTGGTTTCCCCTCACCTCCAGGATCTGTACAAAATGAATTTCCTGCGAGTATCAGAATGAGTCCAAAGTGATTTAGACAGATGGTCTAACTGGCTTCATTGGTCTATAATTTCCCTTAGAAGGAATTCCTTGCCAAAACTGTATTTGTTACAAACCTTGGTTTCCTATTTTCTAGCAGGAGCCTTTTCTTTGTTGATTTAGAGCAGGAGAAAAATAGCATTATAACTAAACACCATACTGCATCAAAATGGGGAATATGTTCTTTTGGACCTGAAAGCTTTACCTAGAAGGCTCATGACACAAATTGTGACAGTATATGGCATTGTTCACAGCAGTGGGTTTTACAAGCCAAGAAAAGGTGGATCTGAAAACAATACATGTAATTTGCCTTCTAAATGAATATTGTGCTGCAGGAGGTAGACTTGATAACCCCAGAAAATGTACCTTATCTAAACCATCAAGAATTTGGAGGAGAAGGAAGTTCAAATGGATGACTGCAAATATGACAAAAAGGGGAAAGTGATTTTTTTTTTTCCATCACTTTTACTGCTTTGCTTGAAATTTCATCTTCTACTCTAGAGAACAGCTGACAAATGGATTTTGTTATTAGGCTCCTTCCTCTTTCAATTAATGTTCATCAACATGGTGAGACCCTCAGCCTCCTGGTTTTATATGGAATATTGCTTTCTTTCAGCAGTGACCTTACCTGCAGCCATGGTGCAAAGAAATGCTGCAGTGTAAATGGATTGTTGTGTTGGCTTAATGTCTGTATTAATTTAAAGCAACATTTTCAAAGTTGAGTCCAGCTTAAAAGCTGCTAATTCCCACATCATGGACGAATCTGACACCATGATAGACTTTGAGTTAGAGCACAGGAAATACCATGAGCAGATTAAATCTTTTGAGAGAGTAAACACCAATTTCTTTCAGATGTTTAATTTCCCTTGGAGTTTTTATTTTTGTTGTGTTTGTTTCTTTAAAAATCTACCATAAAAAAGCCTGCCTTCCCCATTCATCATTCTAAGCGAATTTCATGTATTCTCCTTGTCTCATTCTATTTCTGAGCAGGAAACTGACCTGATGGAATATTAGTCAAGTGTCAGTTCCCAATTTAACCCCATCTAAACTAATTTTTCAAACCATGTTGATACCTCCCTATGCACCACTGCAGTTGTATGTTAAGATTTAAGACCTTTTTGGTTTTTTTCTTTTTTTCCTGATGAAACAGAATCAAACAGCATTATGCTCTGGAGCTGTGGGGCTTTTTTTAATTTACTGGTGGTTTGGTATCAGAGGAACAGGGAAGGTGTTTTTTTCCCAGATACTCCGCTGAGTATACAAAGCTTTTTGAACCAGTTCCTGTTAGGTGAAGTAATAAAACTGGTACCTCATTCATGATATGAATTGAAAAGATTTGTTCTGCTTTAGCTTAGATTTTGAACAGAACTGAAACCTGAAAGGACATGGTCTGTGTATCTGGAAATAGCATTTTAATATAGGTTGAATAATCTAGCTTTGAAGTAAGTCATATCTCTGTCTACTTATGTATGATCAGTTAATAAACAAAAGGCCAGAAGAGGTGTCATGAATATACTCCACTGATTTGCAGAAATGGTACAAACATTGCAGCTCTCCGAATTACTTCCTTACAGGAAATAAATGCTAGTTATTTCTTCTGACACAAATATAATGTTATGTTTCAAACAAATTTTGATTTTCTATCTGCTCAAAGTAGTTAAAATTGTATCTTCAGTTATCATCCAATGTGGTATATAGGTATATAGTATAATTTGAAAGGGAAAATGTCATTACCATCTATTCTTAAATTCTTGATAGAAATTTTTTGCTGTTCTACCTCAGATTTGTTCATCTGTAACTCCTTTTGTTGGTTTTGGTTTTTTGTTTGTTGTTATGACTTGCCTAAAATGCATCAAAGAGAACTGGAAAAGATCATATCCCATTGATACTAAGTGATTTCATTTTTTTTTTTTTTTAAATATATTTTAGGGACAGAAAGATCAGCTATCACAGACCTAAATCACTGTATAACTTGGGCTGTGCAACTTGGAATAAATTATATATTTTAGTGTGGCATGTGTTCTAGAATAACATATATCTCAAAAAGTTCAGATCATGACTGAAAATGTTGATCTGATGATTTATTATCTTACAAGTAACTTTGTTCTACTGGATAGTTATCTTTATTGTAAAAGGACAACCTCTTTCAGTCTGTTTCCATAGCTCCTCATTCCTAGATCTCTCACATTCTTGTTGGCGATGTGCTTTTCTTGTTTGTGGGGTAGGGGGAAGCCATTTGGCTAGATTAAAAACATGTTATCAGAAATCTGTTCTCCACATAGGCAATCACAGACAGTGAGCAAATCATCTTCTAACCATCTAACCTAACAATCTTCTCTTGAATGAACTCGCTAGACTATGCCTCATAGGTCCTTAACTGTCTATTTACAAATTAGGATTTCTTTCTTAACCACAACTCATACATTTCTCTATTGCGACAGTATGGGATTATTTTGGGTAGCAAACTTACTTGTCCTTGTTGCTGTTCTTTCATAACAAAGTCCTTCATGTTCTAAACGTGAGGTTTGGCCCCTGTTCAGATATATGACATGGCAGTTGGCTGTATTAAAATGCATTCTAATTAGACTGCTTCACCAACTGACCTGGATCAATCTCGATCACTTACTTATCTCAGTCTTTATTTACTGCTCCATCTGGACCTTTGTGGTCATCTGGAAATGTTCTGAGAGAGGGTGTTATGATTTCTCCTACATCACTGGTTTTGTCGCAGTTCCTGCTGGTGCAAGTCCTTGCCCTGGTGTGTGGATAAGCCTGATGAACCTGCCTGTTTCCTTAGGAAATGCAGTCTCAAGTAAATGCTTTCATTGGTTTTTAGCAATGATGTCAAACAATGTGCCTGTTTTTCTCAAATGTTGAGAGACTCCCAGTTTACTTCCCTGGGAAGCTGCTGCTGTAATTCACCAGTGAGTGAGGGACCTGCTGTAATCTGGGCGTTGCTCTTAGGAGGGACAGAGAACACACAAATTCTGTACCTCTATGGGTGCAAACTTCGTATTTCTTGCCAAATATCTTGCCATCCTTGAAACATCATCCCTATATCAAAAATGCAAATGATTGAACCAAATTCATGTTCACTACTACTACCTGGACAAGCAATAAAGGATGATTCTCATGCCTGAGGTGATTAAATGCAAAGACATTGGCAATGAAGAGTTATGTCACTACTGTGCATTATATGACACCACAGCTTTGCCTGTAGTCTAGCATTTCCTAACTTCCTTCTGAATGCCAACTTAGCAGTGCTTCTGCTTTTATGCTGTATTGCGATCTCTTGTCATTAATGATAGCATGTTGTACTGAAATTCAGCCTATTTACTAGGATCTTTTAGTGTTACTCAAACTTAGCTCCAATATTGCTGTGGATTAGCTAGAAGTTACTTTAAGACCACACAAAATGGTTTATAGAAGCTGAGACTGTTGACCCAGTGATTGTTTGAGTTGGACGTCTTTAAAACAGTGGAAAACAGAATTTAGAGTGTAACTACTAAGCTTTGATCTATTTTTTCCCCTACAGATCTAAAGGATTTTTTTTTTTTTTTAACCTTCTAGTTGCTTCCGCTGCCAGTATTTCTCTTCTTGTATGGTAATGAGAAAACTGTTACTGTTTCCACCTGCAGAACTGTCATTTTTACAAAACCAAGTAAGCATTACTTGTATTTTCTTAGGTACTTAAAGTTTTCAGAAGTAAAATAACTTGACAAAAGGCAACATGGCAGACATGAACAGGTGAAAAATATTTTGTTAGAACACTGATTTTTATCCCAAAAACCTGAGTCATGCTGCAGAGGCTGCTGAAGGAGGTGGCCTGGAATCTGCACATCTTTTAGGGCTAACACCTATGTTTCTATTCAGCATGGCATCCCAGCTGATGGTGAGGGGGATGTGACAGACAGGCAGAGGCAGCAATGCTTAGCTCCCTACAGCAGGAGACCGGGTCAGGGTTGTTGATAGCTTGTTTGGGGGGTCATGTCTTCCTACAACTGGCTTCCCAGTTTTTCCAAGTGGGGGTTTTATTTAGTGTTTCCTTTTTTTTGGTCGCATTATGTTTATTTGAAAGCATGCTTAGTTACACATTTTAGGTACAACAAGGATATAACGTATCCTTTAGTGCTTAGACTGTCACTGGGGATTGGGAATGATGAGACAGCTGAAAATAAGAGAGAGAAAAAGCCTGAGGGAGGGAAAGAATCAAGATGAAAAGCAGGGGGAAAAGAAGCTAGAAGAGGCAACAAGAAAAACAGAAATAGATTTAGAGATAGAAAATGTCTACATCTTAGTAGACTATAGTTTCCTGAAAGAAAATGGGGAGCTGTCTGAATGGAGAAAATTATATATAAGGCAGCCTGGATGAGGGAGTCTTCAAACCAGCGGTAATATATCATGTAAGCATGTCTTCAGATATCTGTTGCTAAAATGGTCATTTGTTTTTAGACTGTCGTTGATCCAAAGAAGATGCCATTGGTTTCCCTGACTACCATCACTTCAAACTCCATTTCAGTCTTCTTGTAACATGTGTCAATGTTCTGTTTCTGTCATAGGGCACAATGGAATTTTATAGTATTATCAGGTATTAAGATTTAGATTTACGTAGAATTTTCATGCACTAAATATTTCACAAATATTCTTTAATTAATTATCTCAGCACCTACATGGACTGTATGAAATTGTAGCTGTTTTGCAGATGGGGAAACTGCAGTTGATTGAATTGCTGGAGGCAATGCAAGAACTGCTTCTGTCAGTAGCAGCATTTGGTACTCAGGCTGTTTGCTTTATATTTGTATTCGACTCTTTGTGATTATTGTGTATTGGACCTCTTTGCATTGATTTGATGCAATATTGATGAAAGTCATTGATATCAAGGGTCAGGTCTGCAGTGCCTCTGCTTTTCTTTGTTGGGGGATGAGGAATACAAAGTGGCAACTATTTAGATGGCAAGAGTCCCTGGGTTACTCAAATGCCTAGCATTAAGAGCTAATTTTCCTGACAAATATCTGCTGCTGATAAAGGAACTGATGACTTCATAATTGGTAGCTTAATCAACCATGGTCTCTTTAAAAATGTATAGAATTTCTAGAAACATATATATTAGTTTTATTTGACATCTGGGTGTTTGTCATTTGGTTATTCTGAGATATATGCTCAAAAAATTATTTTTTAAAAAGAGACTATTATTAAGGTTAAAAGAACAGATTTTATGGGAGTCTTAGCATTCTTTGACCCTGGTGTCAGACAAATACTTGGTTCTATCAGTTGTTGTCATAATTCTTTCCTCATGCTTGCCAGCCTCGTAGGTAAGCCCACACAGTTCACAAAAGTCCAAAAATATTTAAAACATTTTTCTTCTAGACAGGAAAAAAAAAGCTAAACCCATGAACTTATGAAATGCACTGTGAGGAATATTGAAATTAGTGGCAAAACCTTTGTCAGTGCTGCTCACTCTTAGGTTGCGTATAATTACAGAAATTTCAACTGCAGGTTCTACCGTATCTTATGATTTGAATTCATTTATGTGCTCACACATTAATTTTATCTAGTGAAGTTGTTTTCAAGAACTTTGCAGTAATGTTTAGTTTGTCTCACAGGAAGGTGTGGCAATGATATTGGGTAAGTCTAAATTCAACATTTGTGGTTTCTGTTGGACTTCTAAAGCATTTATTATATCACATTCTAATGAAAATATTTTGAGATTCCAGGCATTCTGTAAAGACAATGTTATTGCAGGTGTTGATAAAACATAGTATTTTCCCTATTTCTTTAGCCAAATAAAGAACTGAACTTTCACTACATAACATCATCTGGTAGTGTTGCCTACATTGCTAGGATGCATTTGGGGAATTTATACTGCTTAGTTATTAAACTAGCTGCAGCAGGGACTTGACCAATTATGCTGGCTACTTATAATTCACCGTGTAAAGACTTCTTTGTGTAAAAATACAGATGATAAGTAACTTTTTGCTAGAGAAGTTGTATCTTGTTTCACTTGATAAAGAAGCAATGTCATTGGAAACATCAAGGTACTTAGGGTCTGATATTCCAAGGTACAAGGCAATTTTACCAACTTTCTATGCAAAATAATTACCAAGACCAAAAATCTCTTTGAAGGTAACTGCAGGAACAGGGCATTTCACTCTAAATTGAAGTAGTGCAACAATTACTTTGGCTGAAATAAAACTGAAATCCTAAGAAAGGATAGATTTCCAAATAAGAAGATACATTATGTGCCTTTTAGAAACTCTGGGTGGTTGAAGGGGGAAGGACAAATTTCAAGAAACTTCAGAATTGTTGATGCAAATTTAATCAGGGAAAATGAGTACAGGTTTATTGTCTAAGACTAAGCCAAAAATAATCTTGTGTTTTCAAAAAGCTGTTTAGGAACTTGATACTGATGACACTAGAGACCCTCTTATACTTTCGAAGTAAATAATAACCCAGCATTTTCTGTTTTCTATGGAGCAGAACTTTTACTTCATCCAATTGCAAAGTCTCTTTAGATGCCATCACCAAACGTGCCATTAGTGAGTGACACTAGGTTCCACCACAGGATCTTAAGACCTTGAATGAAAGTTAAGGCAGTTTCATGGAAAGACTTTGTAATTAAGTCTTGATCAAGGCTGGGCTAGATGAGAACGTTGTTGTGCTATGTCTGAGTTTTTGAAAAGTTGGTTTGTTTTTTTTTTTCCAAAGAACACAGTTTGAAGAAATGCATTAATAAAGGGCAGATATAGGGGAGAGAAACAGGGGGGAGGTGGGGAGAGTGTCTAGGGATGAAGCCTTCTAAGCAAAATCTCCACTAAAGCCATTACTTCCTTTCTTCCATTAAGTCAACTTTCACCTACGATTTGCCTACTGACTGCAATACTTCTGAAAACAGATTGCTTCCTACCTCTAAAACAGGAAGACAAAAGGACAGTCACTGCTTAAGCAGCTGCTAGTGAGCCACCTCACAATACAGGAGTAAGATTCCTTGGTGAATTTCTTCACAGCACCCAAACGAAAAGGGAGCTATGCACCAGTTTTAGAACCTATCCAGAGGTCCCTTGGGCCTTTTTATGTAAAGCTTTCTCATGCAACATAATATTCTTAATAGATAATAGTCATCCAGTTGTATTCCAGGCCACTTTTGGAAAAGTGTGCAAAAGGATTTCTAAACACTCTGAAGTGAGCATAGCTTTTAAAACCAGTTCTACAGCTACTACAGAATATTGTGAAACCCAGTGTGACTCTTGAACACTTGATTTGATGACAACTAGCTTTATTATGAAGGGGGCCTATAGGAAAGATGGTGAGGGACTGTTTATCAGGGAGTGGAGTGACAGGACAAGGGGTAATGGGTTTAAGCTGAAGGAGGGTCAATTTAGATTAGATGTTAGGAAGAAATTCCGTACTGTTAGAGTGGTGAGGCACTGGCACAGGTTGCCCAGAGAGGTTGTGGCTGCCCCCTCCCTGGAAGTGTTCAAGGCCAGGTTGGATGGGGCTTTGGGCAACGTGGTCTAGTGGAGGGTGTCCCTGCCCATGGCAGGGGGGTTGGAACTAGATGGTCTTTGAGGTCCCTTCCAACCCCAAACCATTCTATGATTCTATGATTATGATAGTTTTCACTTCTTTCTTCCTTTCGTGGCCATCTGTACGTCAGATATCAGAGTTGGATACTCCAGAAGCCATTATACTAGAAATTTCCTCAAGAGAATAGCCTGTCCTTACCTGCTTCTTCCCATCCGCCATCACGAAGATACCCTGTTTCAGATGTTACCCTTCAACAATCCCAGAAAGAAGAAAATGCAACATAGGAAGTGGAACTGCATGGAAGCCTCAGAGAATTGATGTAGACTGGTATGGCATAATGCTGGTATTTATAGAACATAATGCCTAAAGCAGAGGGAATTGTCAGAAGACAACATCGGTGAAATAATTACAAAAAGAAAATCCCAGCCTTCAGACCAAAGTCAGAGATCATCAGTCAAAACTACCTGGTATGGATGAATGAGTATAATAAAACACCAGTACCATTACTCTGAGGGGAAGGCTGTGGGCCAGCATGCAACAAATGCCAGTTCTACACCCAGGGTAGCAGAGGAGAAAAAGCAGGCAAGTGTGTCTGAAATGCTCCCAAAAGTTTTGCACCGAGGCTGAGTTAATCCCACTGTCTGAACTCTTTCAACCTTCCCAATACTCAGACAGTGAACGTGGACAACTCACAAGACAGAGCTTCAAACCATAAAGTTCTACTGGTGAGGTAGTACATAAAAAGGAGATGAAAGTCCACGTCACTATAATGCCTCATGTAGTGGAGGACAAAAAAAATAGGGTAGAACAGACCTTCTGAGAAATGGGAATTAGTGAATCAACTGAGATAATACCTGGAAGCACAGGTGAAAAGCCCTGAAGGCCAACAAAATATAGAAGTGAGGGGGGAAAAAAAAATCTTGCAAAATTAAAAGAAGTAATCTACAAATACTGTGGGGGGGTAGGCCACAGGATGATACCTTGTCATTTTCCATCTACATACTTTGATTACTTGCTAATACTGAAGGAAGCCCTCCTGCCTGCTAATAACTATCATTTTATTGGCCTTAATTTAAATCAAATACAAAGGTATTTATTAATTCTTGACAAGCCAACTGTAGTATTCATTTTAGGAATACGTTGTCATCTAATTAAGTATTATTTATTGACTCAACATCATGCCCAGATCACTATTTGATTTCAAAAAATAACTATTAATTGGTGCACATATATAGATTTTTTTAAATAATATTTAACAGTGATAGAATATGAAAAAGACCGACACTACAATGTTTCCTCAGCTGCTCACTGATCATTACCTAAAACCTATCCTTACAGTAAATAGGATGCAGCACTCCCCAAGAAAACCATGTTTCTTTTGAACTTGGGCATTTCAGTAAACTTCAACAATGCTGAAATTTCACCTACACTGCTGGTGTTAGAAAATACCTAGCAGCCTTAATTCTTGCTTTTTATTGATGATGAGGCTTTGGGCAACATGGTGTAGTGGAAGGTGTCCCTGCCTGCAGCAGGGGGGTTGGAACTAGATGGTCTTTAAGGTCCCTTCCAACCCAAACCATTCTGTGATTCTATGAAAGGGAAGCACAGATGATGCTTCTTACTAGTTTTCCTGTCTGAAGGAAACCACATTTAAAAATGATCATTTTCCAGAGAGATGAAAAGCAAGCCACTCAAGGGCTTCTCATTCACTTATGCATACAGAAAGTGTATGTTACAAATAGATGTTTTATGACATAAAATGACTTATGAAAAAAAAGACAGGAATATTAGTCTTTTTTCATTGTATGTATTTTAACACCCCATTTTCTCAACCGTAACCACAAAGTCAGAACAGCTGTGTACAGGGAATTTGCTCTTAATTTGCTGACTTTTCATGCATATGAATACACACTAACACTTGTTTCTGAGAAAAATAACTGAAGGTTTTAGGACTGTGCTACAAGATGACAACAATAATGCAATGATTTGGGAACAAGTTCAAGGCTTTATAAGGAAGACTTATGTTCTAAGGAAGACAATTCAGCATCCTACAGGTGGGTTTTGAAGCCGCCTTCTGTGAACAACATGAGGCTTTGCATAAGGCCTATCTGGGAAAATGTGGTATTTTAGGTCATTAAACTTAAGGTCCTTTTGCAAAAACTCTATTCTGAAAACCCTTCTTATTTATTTTACAGTAGGTACATTTACACAGCCTGGCTTATTTTAGCTAAGACTGATATATCAATCAATCAGCATCATTTTGAAGGATGTAACCAAAATTGGAAAATAAAGTGCTTGTTTGCTTCATCTATGTATTCTGCCCTCTTATGTTCCTCATGTCTTTCAGCAGCATAGATCTGTAGATTGCCTCCAAGCTTTCCATATATTCTAAATAATCACTCACTCGAAATCCATGGAATGCTTCTTCCTGCACAAATACAGAAAACATTTATGTTAGGAAAAAAAAGATGCACAACTCAAATTTAATGAATTCCAAGCTGTTAAATATAGCTCATTTTGTTCTGCTTGTCACAGCCTGGGTGTTTAAAATACACACATTTTATTACATTCATTTAGAAATAAAGGATTGGTAATCTCTGCTTCCAGACAGTTCTTCCTAATAACAGTCTTGTTAACAAATAGTTTTTTTCAGGTGGATGTTGTTCATCTCATTTTTGGAGAACATGCCATATGAAGATTTTTAAGGAAAACAAAGTAAGCTTTAAAAAGGCAAAGCCAGGTACTAAAATATTCTTTCAAAAGATTTTTATACCAGCACATGACACGCTAAAAGTTTGTTAGTGTGGCTTTTGTATCAACTAGATTCTCAATAAAACCAGGAGAGTAACAGTAGATACTTATTTTTAAAATCAATGATAAAGAAAGATCTTTATGAAGTGCTTAAATAAAAACAGAATAAACACTTCTGCATAACCACAAATGATTAATTTTTACTAATTCCAAAACGCAGAGTAAAAGAAGGTGCCCTCTGGAAAAAGAAACGAACAGGCCATATTCCTTCTCATGGCCACTATACTAGAGACGGAGGATGCACTGCAGAAAGCAGGATCCTGAAGAACAGTCTAGGTAAAATGGGTGAATCTGTTGATGCTTTGAACTGGAACAACTTGTGTGCAGACCATCTACTGCACAGTGGCAGCATGTGCTGCAAAAATCTCTCTGGAGCCAGACAGTCCTTGTGGACATACATCTGCTGGTGTATTAACTGTGCATCTCTGCTAAGCAGAAATCTCCTGAGAACACATGCTCAGGCTTGGAATACCGCACTTTGGCATCTGAACAGAAATTCAAGATGGTCCTCATATTTCTGCTCCCCTACTCAAAAGTGAAAGCAAAGGCAAATTTTTACCTTCCAAGTTGCTCTTCATGCACTGTGAGAAGGCTGACTACAGTGGAAAGCTGACTCCAATAGAGAACTATAGTAGATATTTAACTTTTGTTCTTTTTAAGCAGTCAAATGCTATATTGATTAAATGTGAACACATTTTAAAGCAATGGTCAGCAACTTAGTTGTCAATAATATGGCCCACAGTCACAGAAAATAAACTGAAGAGTAGCTAAATTACTCCTAGAAGAGAGTGACACACTGGCCCACATGCACTATTACAACAAGTTGCAAACCCTGTAGCCTCAGTTTCTCTATTTAACCCAAATGAAACCAATGAAAGCAAGAGAGTCAAGACGGGTTTACTGAGGTGTTACAGTATTCTTGGCTCACATATGGAAATTACAAAGTTATGTGGCTTCATCCTTCCATGAAAGGATTAATAAAAGACCAGGCAATAAATTTAAAATTCAGTTAATGCTGAAACTTCAAGATATCTCAAAGGGATCATAACTGTTAGTAATCCATCTCAGCCACCAGGAAGAACCAGAGAAAGGGAAAAAGTGTTCATGGACAATTCATTACTTCTACTTTCCTCTTGGCACAGAGGAAAGGCAAATTATAGAGTAATAGAAGATGATCTCTTTCACAGGTTGTCATTTGTTTTTTATTAGAAGGACACATTGAATAGGAGAATTACGTATTTTAAGTGCCAGGCATAATGTCATCTGAATTGACAGCAAAGTTGTCTCCAACTTCTTTTTTCGTGTGGAAATGAAAGTATATTTATATTTTAAGAAGAAAATATGTGTTTATAATTTTAATAGATAGCTGTAACTACTTACTAGATAATACCAGCAAAGGTGTATTGCTGTCAAATCGTCATCTTTTCATGACAGATATAATACATGTTAGTAGCTTAAAACCAGAAAGTACTATTTGTTCTTGGAAGGAAAACAGGTAGCAGGACTCGTTTGTATAGCAAATGACCATAGCTAGTACGAAGTTCAAGATATGACATTACATTTAAAAAAATATAAAATGAACATTCAAAGGTCGTTGATGGTTGGTTTTTTCTTAATTTGGATTATGTTCTTAGAATAGTGTATACTTCCACTTTTAAGATAATCACTCCATTACAGTAATCCAAATTTGTGAATGTTGTGCTGAGATATAGGCTAAATCTTGAAACTGAATTTGGTTATTTCAATAAAAGGGCAGCTGACTAACACTTTTGCAACTATTAAACCCAAGTAACCTCACATGAAGCCCATAATATAGCTGAAACTGAATGACTACAATGACAGATTATCAAAAGCAAGAGTACAGTTTAAGTACGCTATTAACTCCTCTTTTTCTGCAGCACTCAATGAATTGTAAATACTCCAGTACTGCAATAATATACAGTATTTCTCATTCATTTAACAGTATCATGTCAAATATTTGGCCTGTTTATACCATAGGTGACAACATATAAATTTTCTCTGCTATAATTTACATAAAGTATCCCAATAATGCCATCAAGATGAAGTAGTTTTTAAGCCACATTGACTAAAAACAGGTCAAACAAAACAATTCACTTGTTTGGTACACAGTCTAACATTTTCAAGGAAAATTATTGATCTGACATATTATTCCTATTTAAGAATATGCAAGTTGGATGCAAACTAGTCAAAAAACTACTGTTGTTAGGACAGACTAAGATGCAGATATATAGCTCTCAAAAGAATTTTGACTGGAGAAATAAAAAAGAGAAAAAAGCAAAACTGTCTCAGAGCAGGAGTCAAATATTCGCATCTATTCATGACTGCATCTATAGCTAAGCACTACCCTTCAAAAAGAATCCAATAACCAAATATAAGTTATAATATGGCAAAAAATATGAAACTGTGAGGCTGGTTGTATAGTAATTGGAATGTGTTCAAAGTAACAGCTCACTGAGCTTTGTGCCACGTCTTCAAGCTTCAGCAGGAGACCACAGCATAAACCCACCTTTCTGGAGAACATCTAGTTTAATGAGAGTAGGGCCACACAGAGAACTGAATCAAATGCCCTCATGACTTAACATTGCTATTTACTTTGCATACAAAGGGAACTGATCAGGACAAAATGCAGGAAACCTATTGTCTGGAAAATACTATACCACAATTTCTTGCCAGGAACTAAATAAAATTAAAGCATTATTTTACTCACTTAAAATCAGTACGTGAAATTCAGTAAAAGCTTCAGATTAAGTAACATATGTATTTTCAGTATTGAGAGCTTTGCTTCCCTTCGGCAATTGAAAAATTAAAAAAGAAACCCTTACTTTAAGAAAAACCTGGAGATCTTGGGCTTCAGTGTGCTTCAGGATGTCTTGCTGTAGGTGTCTGAACACAGAAATACACATATATATTTGATAATCTGGACCCAGGAAAATACATATAGCAATGTAGTGACAGATTTCGCTCCAGTCCATGTAATTCCAGAAACACTGAGTTATCCATTGCAGACAAATCTAGATGAGAATGAAATTATATATCATTAAATTGCTGTAGACAGTCATAATTGATCAGCTTCATTTCTTAACTTTTCTATACTACAGACCTTTTTCCTATAACAGTACCCTCCTTATGAAAATACAAGGGATAAAGTACAAAAGAAGCCAAGAATCACCATTTTTTTACATTACAGACTCTGAACAGACTTCCAGTGAGTTCTGCTAGACATAACATCCTGTATTCGTGCATCTCACTTATCTGAGTATATTCTGGCAACTCCTGAGGTCGAGACATAAAACTCAAAGTCCAATGACAGCAAACATGATTTTTTCAATATTTTTTTTATAATGTGGCCTAGAGGGTAATGAGGGTGATGGTGTGCTTAATGTGGATTTTCCTTTAAATTAATGTAGTTCTTTGCCTTATAAATGAATGTCAGGTCCTTCCCTAAGACATGTTTTCATTTAATGAAGTGGGTATGAAACACAGTGACTTCTTTTTCCAGTTCAAAATCACAATGTATTAAGAAGTGTACAGCACATTTCATTTAGTTCTAGACCACAAATCTTCTGCTAATCAGTCCTTAAAGTGTTTAAAAACATGCAGCAGCAGAAGTACCAAGATTCTAATTAGATGATAGCAGCCATACTCTGGCATTAAATCTGTTTTCAGGTATTGATACACACAAGCACTTAAATACATCAGAGTTGTTTTCGCACTTCAGGGTTTGTTTGGGTTTAATCCTGCAGTAGAACTGCAAAATGACACAGAAGATACAGCGGCACCCACCAATGGCATTTCAATAACACATTAAGTGAAAAAAAAAATCCCTGAACAAAAAAAATCTTGTCAGCAGTTTAGAATAACTAGTCTATTATGAATTGAATGCAATTAAAAAAGCATACAGTATAACTTACACAAGATTAGCTGAGGAAGGAACGACTGTCCCCGTGTGTTCTCCCACCCCAAAAGAGGAACCTCATTATAGGCATCTCATTCCTATGCTGAGACAGTCCCTCATCTGCCAATCGTCTCTCCTCAAAGACCAAATCCCAAGCTGACTGTTGTACCACACTGGCATCTGCCCCCATTAAGAAGTCCCTTAAGCTGCAAAACTTGTGGCAGAAAGGAATTTTGGACGCGTAAGACAAAAAATGTTTTTCGTGCCTTGGAAGAGCAATAACTTTCTTAGTGTGGTGAGAGGTCGTTTGCATGGGCAATCTAACTCATTTTTGCATGAAGATATTTACATTTCATCAGAGCTGTAGTCTTTACAAGCAATGCTCCATACATAGCTTTCCATATTACCAAAGAATTGTAGTAAGTAGGTAAAATGAGTGCTAACATTATGGATAAATATTCTTCTGTAGTAACATCTCTTTAATATAGAAGAATAGTGTGTTACCTGATTGTAATATTTATGCCAGCTTATATAAAATTAATTTTGCTCTAATATCACCTGAACTGCTTCCTATTACTCACGTATCCCAAATTACTCATTTTTCTCCTATGGAAAATTTAGAAAATTATTCTAGGTAATAAGATACTCTATTTATTTTTAATGAGAAATCTGAGGTTTTAGTATATTTTATTTTTATCAAGTTTTCTGCATGAACACGCTATGGAAGGTCATCAATACACTGCAGTACACTGTCTTTACCAAAGTCAGTTGCTTTCTATTTTCAGACGCTCTTAAGTCACCACGCATTCAGTACCATCTATTACCCCCAGTTTCACAACCACCATACAAGTGCCATATAGAAAAACCACAGTTGTTCCTGAACGTCCTTGATTTTGTGGATTCAAGTCAAAAAGTTGACGATACTTTGATACGCTTTCATCAGTTACCTGGGATGGAGCAAAACCAGACATGTGGAAGGCTGAAAAGACGAGTGGCAACTCAGCTTTCAGCAACATTTCAATGTGGTGAGCACTGCAAAAATAGACTGGATGGATGCCAGATTCCACCGTGGTAATAGGCAGGTGCATCTGATTAACAACAACAACAACTTTGAGGAAAAGGATTACAGGCTACAAAAATGTGTTATTTTAAAATACTTTGCTAAGAACAATATATAAAATTATACACATTTACTTGCAAGACAAGTCATCCAAATTTTTTTAAAGATAGGAAATAGAATAAACAAAAAAGCCGGTGCTGCCATCAGGAAAAACATGTAGTTAAATTAAAGAAAATTAAAAGTTAGAAACTGTTATTTTATATATATAAAAAAATATATCCTGACTATTCCTTTGCATTAGCAATCTAGTTTTTTGTATGTAAGCTTTAATTGTCAAAGTAGGGATGGAGAAACCATTGTTATACTTTAAATAAAAGAAGAAAAAAAAAAAGACTAATTTCTGTTGGATATTTTCCCCCCTTTTACTGGTGTAGAAAGTGGAACTTCTACAGGATGTGAAGTTGTTTTCTGTGTGCATGTTTCTTTGCAGTATGTGTGGCTGGTATGAGTGAAATTCTATTTTGTGCAGCAAAAGGAACAGAGGTTTTATCAGTACGGAAAGCTCTGGATGTCAGTGCTTGGGTTCTAGGCAATGAATCTTTGGCTTCGTGCTAGAAGGCCAAAGTACATCCTTTGGAATTTTCCTCCTTCCTGAGGTAGGCAGCATCACAGTCCAATGGCTTGATAATTCCTCATTTATGTTTTGACATTTTATCTTAGTTTACCTTGTGGAAATCATGCAAATAGGTTAATTAATGAATTTTCTGTGTTTTCAAGATATATTACAAAAGATAAATGATTTAGGTATTGAGAATGAACATTAGCACTGCAGCAACCTGCCTGCAATGCTGACTAGTTCTTGTATGGAAGATGACACTTAAGTTCTCAGCACTGAGGGTGTTCAGCACAATTATATTCACACAATGGAGCAACATTTCATCATGCTGGAACAACCTCGGAGCTGGACTCAGTGCTGTGAGCGGACCAACACGGTCGCTTCTGGTGAAAAGACAGACCAACTCATTAATACAGAGGCTTGTCTACAGAAGAGGTACGGAATCTAATCTGTGTTTCTTATACCCCAGATTTCTCTAGTAAAGACTACAGTTATTTATGTTCAAAACAGTCAAGACAACGTGGCAATGTACAAAATCAAACCAAAAAGGTTTTATTTTAAACAGATGGAACCAGATCTAATAAAAGTGGGCATGATGTTTCTTATACTACAAACTTGATCCAAAATACTAATAATTTAAAACTGCCAAGCATTCAGTATTTACATATTGAGTAAATTTTAAAACTGATAGATTTACTAAAAAATTCAAAAGGATGGACTTGCACACTCTAATAAAGAAGAAAAGGTCATTCAACAGTATTGCAGCCTTCACACAGAATTTAACGCCGCTAACAAAGTTTATTTTACTGCCAGCTTCAAAATTCAGTAACATTGCCTTTACTATCAGTCCACCAGTTATTTCACAACTTTTAAACAACCATTTGACCAAATGCCAAATCTATATTTTTCTGAGAGAATTTTTCAGGGTCACGTATTCACTAAAAGGGCTTTAATAAAAACTTAATGCATTAAAAAACCCCACCCAAAACTACAGAAATTGATAAAGCCTCCTTTAGAAACTTTTGAAGTTGCCTTTCAGAAAGAAACAGCTTTTAAATTCTTACAGATGCATGCAGTCTTGGTAGCCAGAGAAATGCTGAAACAAGAAGACACGAAAACCGCTGAAGAAACGTCAGTGTCCTCTCCCCGTCCCCTGACATTATGAGGAAGACACAAGACGCAAACCAGTCGTAGCCAGCATAGCGCTCCTGCAAGCAGCCTGCATGAGAAGGTTAAGGAACGGACAGAGATCTCCTCGCTGCCCTGCGGGAACTGCTGCCCTCCTCCTCCCCAGGCCCATGCACCAAGAGGCAGGAGCTGGTTTGTTAGAGATGGGGCAAGGGGAATATTGCTGCGCAGAAGGCAGCTTCTCGAGGCACAGCTGCCTCTCAAACTGAATGAAGAGAAACGATTTCAGCTGTTTTCCCTATGCACTACTTTTTTTCCAGTCCATAAGCAGTCAAGCCAAATCAAGCAAAGCAAACAAAAAATTGCAAAAAAACCCCACACGAAAACAAGTGTGCCTATACTACAAGAAAAGGAGAATTGTAGAGGAAGAGGAGTTGTAAAGATTATGGAAAAAAAACAAAGTAAAAGAAAAGCTTTAAAAAAGAGATTAAACATATTCTGACTAACATACCCGAAGTGGTTTTAATAGTGATTTGTAAGTCTAATACCTGAAGAACATAACAAAGCTTGTTGGACAGGGCTATCTGCTTTATTTAAAAAAAAAAAAAAAAAAAAAAGTTCCACGTATAAGAGTCAGAAGTAAAATCATTCCTGTTGATCAGATTACAGCCATGTATCGTTACATGGGCATTACCAACGTTGGTATTGTAGGAGTACCACAAATACTCATTAATGCTCAAAGACATGTTGCTCTACACTATCACATACAGGAAGGTGTGATCCTACTCCAAAACAATTTGTGACAAAAATGAATGAGATTTACAATTTTCAAAAAGTATGGGAACAAAAGGGTGAAGATTTTCTTGAGTGTATTGCATGAGCATGTAACGTAACAAAATTTCAAAGCAAGCGTGCTGCTTTTTTTTTTTTTCTTTCTTACATATTACACACCTACACCACCATCAAAAGCCCAAATTGAGAGTTCAAATTCCACTGGCGTTTTTAGGTAATACAATTTATGCCATCAAGAAAGGATACAAAGTGAAGATACCACAGTTCTTTGCTGTTGTTTCAGAAATTTCTCACAATTCATTAGCACGAAGCACAGTCCATTTTCAGCATGTTCTTTTAGCAAGTTTAGATATTTTCCGTATCTAGCACAAAAAGTTAAAAACCAAAACTGTTTAAAGGTTACCTATTGGTTAAATTTTTTTTTTTAATTCCTAAAAAGCAAGAACTCATATTTAATAGGCCTGTGAAAGTTAAGCTGTCATAGCGTTGTTCATCACAAACACTATGTTGCAGATATACACATAAATGGTTTAATAAAACCTCTAATGCTTTATCTAGGAAAGATACACACCAAACACCTGCTACTCAGTGGTACAATTCCTCATCTAAATTCCTTTTAGTTCAGAGACTGTAGTGGGTGGGGAAGAGCAACTACTCTAACACATGACTCATTTTCTTCACATACCTATTTAGAATTCCATCTAAGTATATTGTACATGTAATTATGAGCATCAGAATTCAAATATTAATGCTAAAGATAACAATCTGTGGAAGTACAGACACATTAGCTTTTCCTTCATCACAGCTCTGGAAATTACCAGCCAAAGAAAATGTTTAAATGGCATATAACTAAGCTTAGCTAAACAGAACCATTTAGAGAAGTAATGTGAGGAAAGAAAGACACATAACTCAGGATAATGTAATTTTACGGTAAATCTTACTAACAAGTTACAATTAGCCTTTACAACAATAAAGGATAATAACATATATAATCTGTAAAGATAATTTAATTATGTACTAATACCTTTTTCATTTTCCAAGTTACAATTCATTTTCTTAAAGATGATCTTTAGATTTAAATGGTATAAAGCACTGAGTTGATGGATTAAATATCATTAAAGTCATTCCATGAAAATCAAACAAATTCTAGAAATACACTAGGGAAATATTTTAATACCATGTACCTGACTGTCATTTCAACACCAAGCTGCTGCACAGATGAAAGACTTTCATTCTTCACATCTGCATCTGTGGCTAAAACAAAAAAAATATAATAAAGTACTGTGATAGATATGATTTTAACTGAATACTAATGTAAAGCTTCTTTTATGTAGGAATACCAATTGTGGAGAACTGTTTCTTATTTGAAATTAGTTTAGTAGTCTTTGCAAAGGATGCATGAAGAATCTGCATTCCTTATACACTTATTTTTTTTAATTAAAATCACTTTCTTTGTAAGACAATCTTCACTTGTGGTATGGTTATCATTAGCTTTACAGCACGATGTAAACAACATCTTTTTCAGATCCATTTCTTAGTAGAGCTTTATTCCTTCTGGTCAAGAAATGAGACAAAGCAGCATTTTCTGATCTACTTTTTCCATTCCAGTAGCCTTGAAGTCTCCTAGCTGTAAACCCAGCCTTATTAACAAAAATTCTACTTTGATATCAATGTCAGAAAGTTTTATAACTGATGGATTTAAAAAATCCTGTATTACTATGCATTGTTCTTTCACACAGTAATATATACCCCATTTCCTGCATTTGTTTAAATTAAAAATCCAAGTTAGACGAATTACCGAATCTGAATTAAAGCAACCACTGTTGTAATATTTTCTCAAAATTTTGAATTCTAAATGCAATTAAAAATTGGGCACTGTTTCTCTCATGTACATATATCATCTAATATAGGTCTACCTCAGAAAAACTACAGTCCAATATTATGAGTTACAAAGCCAAGAGCTTAAACCTTTAATATGTTTCTTTCAAAACCTTTAATATGTTTCTTTCACACAAAGTGCTAATTGAAGAAAAAATTAAAAAATACAGTTATACAGTTAAATAAATTTTTAACAAAGTATGTTGATTGTTAGGGTTTTTTAGATTTAAACAACAGATAGGGAAACAGAAGTTAAAATATATTCATGTAATCAGATTTTTAAGTTTATCATTTAAGCAGATTGCACAGTAACTTGATACGTATTTTTTCTAAGTCCTTCTCAGACAGAGAAATCAAGCTGAAGGATTCCCTGGCAACCAATTCAAGTAAACACTATATGCTCCTGGTAAGCAAATGGGGACTAAGGTATTAAAGAAGAAATATTTACAGGTTATGGGAGGAAATGCCTCTGGTTAGGAAGCAAAGTTAAAGAAAAACAAATTAAGAAGCACTCTGCTCAGATGAGATGAAGTAGGTTGAAATTTTCTTGAAGAAAACAATACAGCAAAGTTACACTCAACAACAAAGCAACACAATTCAGCAGAGGAAGTACAAGAAAAAAAATCTTGCTCTGTATTATAATTTTAATAAAGGATAATGATTTAAGTGGTAGGTTCATGAGCAATTAATGTTGTACTGTTGACAAATACATGTATACATAAGAAAAATCAACTGGTCTGAGTAAAACAAATTTATTCAATAATCTGATCAGATTGAAATAGCAATCCCACATTAGAGACTTTTTTTTTTACCCAAGAACAGAAGTTGAAATATCTTTTGCATAGTATACCAGCAGCACAATATTTGGAAGAATACATATAAAATCACCAGGCATTTCAGTTAAAAACACACAGAGATGAGTGAAACAGTTCATATCTTTTTACAGCTCCTGTTCCAAGTTACCTGTTTACTTAAGCTGCAATTACTATACCAACAGTCAATTCATTTTCAGGTTCCTGTTTGCAGTTGTGAAGGCAAGAGGCATACCTATGTCCTAGAAACCACGATGGAAGTCAGACCAGGGGGATGAGTTGGCTGTGACTAACAGCTAATTCAGTCCTGGCACGACCATACTGAATGGGAGGGGAGAGGCAAGCGGGACATCAATCTCTAAGCCACAAGGAAGCCCTGTCTCCATTCCAAGGTGCATTCTCCTGTGGGTGGCAATGGAAGAGCTGGTATCCCAGTCCAGCAAGGGTGGAATGAGGAACAGCTGTATCACGACCCACAATCTGAGCCCAGTTTCCATTCTGTACCAGTTTACAGCAAGTACTGAATGCTTACTTCCCATTAACATTAAAAGAACACAACTGATTTCATTGATTCTCATTGCCTTTTCTTCTCTGTTGTAATAATTTCTTAGTTGCTGAAAAAGGTTTTCTCCTTATCAGTTTTCCTTTTGATATTTCCCCCTGTACTGTGAAAGAAGATAAAATTAACATAGACTTTGGATTGAATAATAATTTCACATCACACAGTACCTCATCAAGGCAAAACCTCTTGCTTTCATACACTGGTGTATTTTATATAATCATAGCTCCGTAAACTAGGCAGTCAAGTTGCTGCCAATGCACAACTCACAATGGGAACACACAAACTGTGGTTCTTTGTCCTGGGTCAAGAGTTTTGATTTTCCATTTTGTTTACCAGTTAATAGACTGGGAAGACTAGGCTTTAGAAAACTATAAAGTCATTTAGAATACACAAAGGACCACTTCCCACTGATTAAAAAGTGGACCTAGAAACCTTATATGCTCCATTGAGCTTAGAAAATTGTTACTAACAGTAAGTGGAATATTGAAATACTGCATATTGCAATTCATGGATAAAAAGTTGACTAGTAAGCTTGCAGGAATATGTTGCGACTGTACTATTGTAATGATGCTCATGATACTTCTGATTTAATACACTAAATTTAATTTTCTACAAAAGTCATTTGACAGATATTTATCAATACACCTAATATAACTAACTGTCTAGAAACCCACTGTGTTTCAAACCAAAATGCATTGACAGATCAATTTTCCAAATAAGAATGCTGTTTATCCTCAAACAAAGGACAGAACACCTCTCTGAACATGAATTAGATAACAACATAATACAGCACTGTGGCTATTATTAAATGGAATGAACAATGTGCTTTGGCAATTTCCTTTTTATTTATCTAATAAAACAAAAATTCTATGTTGAACAGGTATATTACACTTCTTTCTTTAAAATAGAAATTAAAACTGTGAAATAGAAATTAAGCCACAATGAAATCAGTGACTTGAAGGATAGCAGAATTCTCTAGGAGCCAATTTACAATTTAAAAAAATATTATTATAGAAAGTTGACTTTCTCCCTCATTGTAAAATGCATAAAAACCTCAGAGCAATAAATATGGACTGGTTTAAGGGTAAATGATATTATTATTTTTTTAGCCATGCAACTCCTCTTTATATTAGCAACCTATCATACATACTTCAGATAAGCTAATCATAAGAAATATCGGTATGCCTGCTCTCAAATCTTTTTTTTAAATCCACTATTTAATACAACTTTGTTCATTCAAAAGAGAAAATACTTCCTTTGAAACACCAAAGATTGCAAACTATTAATGGTCAGTAACAACTTTAAACAACAACAACAAAAAGAATATTCTACAATTTTTCGCATGCAGTGTTATCTTTCTCTACAATAAATTATTTCTTTTTATCATTTGGTAATCTTCCTCTCATTTCCAACATTTCTACCTCTAAATCAAACTCAGTGTTCCACAGGGAGCCAAAAAGAGAGATAATTAGGACCCCTGTTGCTTGGGGTGGGGGAGCAATGAGTGTAGGCAGCAGGGCAACATAGGGCAAAGAGGGCTCATTGAGCAACTTGGCCCACATGGTTCGTTAGCCTAAATGTGGGATTCCTAGGTGAAGCCTGCTTCACTCCTATTGCTTATCTTGTCTTCGTCTTTAAAGAGAAGCAATCCTGTGCATCCTGGATAGTTCCAGATGCAAATCAGGTAATCCTGAGGAGAGGTGGGGACTGACTTCTGCTTACAAGTCACTTATTTATTGCTGCACAAACCTAGTGACAGGGATTTGAAGGTTTTCATCTTGTGTCAACAGGAAAAGATGGGCTGTCTTCTCTGTTTTCCAGGTCTTCCTGCAAAACTCTGAGCAATCGTAAGTGTCAAAAGGGATTAGGGGGAATCCGAAGAACAGAATGAAGGGAAGACAGGAAGCAATTCTTTAAGTAATTTCAGTGTCTCCTTGCTTCGAGGTCATAACTGATCACTTGTACTAACTCTGACCATACCCATTTCAAACACCTCAATGGGCAGTGCTTCTCAAAAACACTTTGTAGCATTCAGGAGCACAAAACCAGACATCCCATTCGGCATGATTTGCAAAGGCAATTACATAGTATTACTAAACTCAGTCTGTAGCTGCAAACACTTCAGAGTCAGTTAATTGGCACACATAGTCCAGTAGTATTCTCCCTGATCAGACTAGACTTCAGGCAACTTTACAACTCCCCTGAAAGATTGCTTTGTCATTCCTTTTCCCTCTTAGCATGAAGATGCTTTTACGTGCTTAAGTCATAAAGTGGGCTACATCACATTCATACTGAAACGACAGGATGCCAAACTAAAACAGCTTTACAGCTTATTTCATACAACTCGTATGGTCTTTAGGCAATAATTAATTTATTTTCCTGTTTAACTGCTGTAACCCCAAAGAAACTACTGGCTTCCCTTTTGTGTTAAGTGGAGGAAATGACTAAAGCTGTTGCTGACTTTATTGATTTAGGTTTTTTCTCTCCCTGGTGCCCAGGCTGAATGTTTTTATGGCTATATAAATAATCTTCGCAAAATGTTAATGAAGGTTACATTTTAACTTCAGTGATGGTAAGAAAGATTAATTGTCTTTGTACAGATGCAAAATACTTTTGATGCAAAGGTACCATGGAAGTAACAATACTGCAAACAGTTATTGAAATCCCATGATGGCCAGAGCCATCTGCATAATTCCTGCAAATGCTTCAAAAATCTTTAAAGCATGTAGTTATTGGATCCTAGTCCTTGGCTTTGTCCATATAAACTGAAATTGTGGAACTCACAATTCTTTAATTTTTATTTTTTTTTAACCAAAACCATTTTCTTACTTACTCTTCAATGGGTATCTAAACATTGACACTGTCAGTGGGCAGGTGTCCAAGCAGTCAATATAGAACTTTACATTTTGTCAGTATCTGTCGTCTCTCCTGTTGTCCTTATAAAAGTTTTCTACTTTAAAACATTACTTTGAGTTGGGGCAGAGCAGAAGTCATACGTTTCTCACTGTATTCTCTTCTGCCATTTTGCTACCATTTTTTGATGGTGTCATCTCCTCCACGAGGCTACTCATCTAGAGCACTTCTGACAGTCTGAATCTCATATTCATTGTGAGAATGGCCTACAAAAAAATCCCACTTCAAAGAAAAGTATCATTGTTGTTGGATTTGAACTGTGAATGGAGAAGATGTAAACAAGATCCAAGAATAATTGCTGGAGAATGTTGGCTTCTCATCAGAGCTAGGTAATCTCATGTGCAATTCCACCTTGACTAGTATCTGTTACATCATCAGTGCACTTGTCATAACAATACAAGATCAAAATATTCATATATAGACCTTCTTTATGTATTGGTCATCACAAATACTCAAGCTATTTTTGGCAGCAACATCACTAAGAATGAACCCCATTTTCAGACTAGTTACATATGAACTGGCAAGGGTCAAAATGCATTTTGCTAACAGCATCTTTAAAGAAGCACATTCATCAAATGATGCAGGAAGAAGGGAAGAACGCCCTTCCTTCTCCTTTCCTTCCAGCCTAATTTGGAGTTGTAGTCCTGTATTTCTCATTTGCTACTCCTTCTGATCAGCTCTATATTGATAGCTTACCATTGGTGTTTTTAAAATTTCTCAGTTCATTACCCAATCCTCCTGACCCTTAGAAGATTAAGAACTCATTAAACGGTGGAAAGTTCCTATGAGATTTTGTTCAGCCAGAGAACAAAGCCTCATCTAGAGAAGGAACACACCGTGACATTTGAGTTTAACGGCCAAGACCCGAAGTCCCTGAGGTTCTGTCTGTTTGGCGGTACATGGCAGAGCTGTTTCAGAGACAAAGTTTGGTGGAAATAGAGAACTCATCTGCAAGGTCACTCGCACAACCAGAGCTACCAAAAAACCCCAGTTGATCCTGAAAGGTCATAGCATTCCCAAGTTTGGGCGGTCTGCAATATATGGTGGAGATCAATTAAGAAACCCAGACACTAGCATATTAGATTACTCTGCAAGTGGAATTCTTTGAGAAATGGGTTTGTTGGAACCTTGAGAAAACTATTACATTTCCACAGAGCATTTATGTTGCAATAAACTGGAATTTACTAACAACAGGAAGAGCAAGTGGCTATTTTAGGAACTTTGTATCCCTAATGAGTAATACCTATTTTACTACTACAGCAAACTTCAGTTTCTTGCCATCCTATTGCCTATTACAGCTAGACATCAATGATTTGGTTTTCAATGATTATGATTTTTAAGAAAGAAAGAAAAATAAAAACAAACTAGAAAGTATTAATTCTGGGAAAGGGGATAGACAGAGTTCATTAACATTTAACGTACTTATTGTATATTATTTTACTCATCTGAATCCACCTCACAGCAGTATCATTGCTGCTAGCTGAAAGTAAACTTCAAGTAAGATTTGTGTTACTGTTTGTAATTAAACTCTGCAACTGCATAGCGGTTTATCAGATGTTTTTCCTTCTCTCTTATCTAGAAAGTGATAACAACCCAAACTAATTTGATTTTTCCATATTTGCAAATTTTATAATTGACTGAAATCCTCAGGGATTCCACAGCAGATGGATGACTGTGTTATTCTAATTACAACTACCTACGGGTTTAGAAAGCTGTCATTTTTTAAGATAATCAATTTCTCATTTCAAGAAACATGATAAACACTGAATATCTATGCATTGTACAGAATCCCCTTTCATGAAAATTGCGGCTTCTCTTCATTAAAATTAAACAACTGTTCGAAACTGTTTTTCAGTTCCTCAGACCCAAATCTATTCAAGAGAATGGTGGACACACACAATTGCCAACCACATGTTTGGCTTACTTGCATATTTCTAGCTGCACATCTATCTGGAATATAGTTTACCTTCTAACAATTCATTAACCTTACCTAATTCAGAAAAATGTCTCTACTGTAACAGCAGTATTAGGATTTAGCTTAAATAGCACTTAAACATACGTATATAGAAAAGATACCACAAAATAACATGGCATTCAATAGCTAATTGTTCTTCTTGGAGAAATTCCAACCCTTCATACACATTAGCAGACAATCCTGGAAAACATATACAAATTTGATCAATCGTTATTCAATCAGTGAGAAACCTAATTTTAAGTAAATATAGTCTGATAAAGATCATAGAATCATAAAATGGTTTGGGTTGGAAGGGACCTCAAAGACCATCTAGTTCCACCCCCCCTGCCATGGGCAGGGACACCCTCCACTAGACCACGTTGCCCAAAGCCTCATCCAACCTGGCCTTGAACACTTCCAGGGATGGGGCCTCCACAACCTCTCTGGGCAACCTGTTCCAGTACCTCACCACTCTCACAGTAAAGAATTTCTTTCTAACATCTAATCTAAATCGACCCTCCTTCAGCTTAAACCCGTTACCCGTTGTCCTGTCACTCCACTCCCTGATAAACAGTCCCTCTCCAGATTTTAGCGTGTTTTGTTTGTCCCTTCTGTACAAATAAAGGAAGCAAATACAGATTTGGGTTCTCAAAGTACATTCCTTATCTTCATAGGAATGCCACACTGTATGTTTTATTATGCAAAAAAGAACCTGAAATGAGCGTAAATTTAGCTGTACAACTGATTCTTGCAATCAAGCCCGTTTACTGTTCTAGAGTACAATCATAGCTTCAATTTTACTATGTTATCTTTGCTTTACTTCTGTACCTATTCTTGGGGATTTTCTGTTCTAAAATATTATGTAATGTATGCAATTGTCACAGGACTTTCAAACCTGGTGTTTCCTCAAAGTTGACATTAAATTTTAGATAAATAACGTAGTGCTCTTGCCACCTCCACCTAATCAATGATCCATGGTGAAATCACACATCGATGAAGTAGAAGATCCAGGTTCAACTTTCCTGAACGTGTTTTAAATCCTAGCTTTGAACAAAAGGTTGAGAAGAGTGGATTGAAACTAAGGTACTTGACCTCTAAGTGAACAGAGTATGGACTACTGCTTCCCTTCATTACAGTTCTTCCACATGGGATGGAAGCACTTAGCAGCATGCTATCTTCACTGGGCAAGGCATCCACTTGGAAACTGTTCAGATGTGTGCTCCTCCTCTAATTAGTTTTTGCCTTATTCAAACCAAGCAGGTTTTCCTGGTTTTCTAACAGGAAATACTAAGATAACCTTGACAAGTTAGGTCCGTGGGCTATACTGCTCTCCAGAGAAATGTGAGATAGGTGTTCCGCAAGACAGAAAAGAAAACTACACCTGGGCCTTCCTTATCACTGGAGAATGTGTGATACTTTCAACTGCGACCTAAAAAGAGAGGTCTACAGAGCGGAGCAAGAGGTGCCGTCTAGGTGTCAAATAAATCATTTATGTCATTAAGACATTATGTGGGCTTTTCAAGGAACCATCAAAATCATCTTTGAACTGGGAAGTGTCAGAAATATGTAAATAGCAAGTCTTATGAGTGCATGAAAGCATTTTTTTGCTCATTATGCGTCCTGAGAAGTTGAAAGGTAAATGACAAACTAATGCAGGACAACAAAAAAACCTTTTAAGGATCTCTTAAGGAAAAATAAAATAATGACAGAAAGAACTGTCACTTCAGCAACTCTCTTCATTAAGCAAAGAGATTGATTCTCAAATAAAATTAAGAGTATTCCATTAGCAAGGTTTCAGAAGGTAAAGGCCACTACATAAAAGAAAGAGATCCTCTAAATTACCAAAGGGGTTTTATGCTTCGAAACTTCAAAGGCAAGTCTGAAGTCTCCAAGGACACTACATCTGCATCCTATGGATGTGAGAATAAAACAGCAGTATAAATAACAGACTCTTCCCAAAACAGGCTTGGTTCTCCACAGTTAGTGGCAGAGTAAGTACTCTAAATGACTGAACTACAACCTAAGAGAATAGTCCTGGACAGATAGTAAAGAATGAAAGTGCATTTTCCAGCAGATATTAACAATGCTTCTACATGTTCTAATTTTGCAAGTGCTTCAAAATATTAAAATCTATTAGTTTACACTCAGGATAAATTAACTTTATCATTCATCCTTTAGTCTTGGCTGCAAGCACGACATCTGTACGAAACTAACACTCAGATTACTCTGCCAATAATAGCAGTTCTTTAATGCAGATCCTTTAACGCAATATAAATTGCATGCCTTTGGGTTGATTATATATTATGGGGTTTTCAAAAGGTGAGCCAGATTGCTTACACCATCTTAAATGTTTATGCCACCAGCTTTGCAAATCATTTTATAATAGGTGTCAACAAATACTTTGAATCATACCCTCACCTGTTCTGCATCTCCATCTTTCCATTACACACACAGAAATATGAAAGCCCATCACTAATAATTTTCTGTACTGTTTACTCAAGCACATCATCTTTTTCTCCAAAGTGAGGTATTTCCCACCAGTTAAGTAATGAATTTCTGAGTTGTTAAAGAACATTTAAAACAACCTCCAAAATGCTGCAGATACATTTAAAAGGAAAGTAATTTAAATATGAAGAGGCTGCTGGCAATAAATGATGAGGAAACTGACCTTTATAGTTTCCCATGCTGAAATAACAATCCGATCGGCTTTCAGAAAGATGCGACACGAACGTTTCAATTAATTCTGCCAAAACTGCAAAAAGTAAAAACCCATTAAAACATCAGAGGCAATGAACAAAATGTGGAACTACATTACCTAACGAAGTGACAATATGTAAGAAACTAAAGCTGTTTGAATTCCTGCATGTTTATTCATGGTTTTATGGGGGAACATTTCAAAGCATGCATTGTGCTTTTGCATTCCTAACACCATTCCTAACTTAAATTAAAATTTAATAGCTTTACTGAGAATATATTCAGTGTAAATGGAAAGAGAATCCCATATTATATTTATATCCTCCAAGAATTACTTCAGAATTTGTTACACAGTTTCAATATGAAATGAAAATTAACTCAATTAAACTACAATATCTTACCATATTTGTCTGTGTATGTAGACAGGGGGAAAAAAAAAAAACCAACCCACACAACAAAAAAATCCATACCACCCCAAAATGATGCTAACAAAAGTTTTAAGGGCTGTTTCAAAAAAAACCATGATATAAAACCACCTATGCCATCACAAGATAAAAATTATTCACTTAAAGCAATAGGAGCACTGCCTTTGGGAAATTCTGTATTTTATGACTAGGAGCATTTCCTTTGGGAAATTCTGTATTTTATGATGACCATAATGTTCTTATTCAGTTCTTGTCATGGAACTTTGAGTCTGCAGATACTGCATAGATAAGTCATATGCTGACATCTGGTCCCTATATAGGAAATCCTATCTCCCACCTTCACAGGATGTTAGCCAGGAAGTTAGTGAGAACTCTCAATGATAAATCATTAGCAAGAACTGTTCCAAATTCCTCAGTTCTGCAAGTCTGAGGCTACTCTAACTGAGCATGCTGCCACCTTACAGATTTAAACAAAGGATGCAAAGAAACCTTTACATATACTGCATGGAGGAAGCCCATACTGAGATGAGCCACGTTAAGAATTTCACATAGCAACAGTGAACATTTTTTCTAAGTAAATACTATCCCAGAACAGCTGCTCTTGTCATGATAAACAGGATTTAAAGAACAGTGATATACTGGTCTTTTCACAATAATGCAAAGCAAGGAAGTGTATTTAGAGAGTAACAAGCGCTGCTACCCATGGGATGTCCTGGTTTGTTACCACTTCCTTGGCAGCACCTCAATTTAATGGCACTGAAGCTTCAGCCCCTAACCACCCACTCCTGCACATAAATCCATGCTCCCATGGGTGGTTTTGCTGGTTTAGACTGAATAAATCCATTAAATCCTTTTAGTGCTTAGCTGTACGAACAGTTGTAGCAGCACAAGTAAGGCATAACAATCTGTGGCGGAGGTGACAATGGAGAAAGCTTGAAAGTTCTTGAACTAGCCTTGCTGACAGGAAAACCAACACAGAAGGAGACTGCAGTGCAAGCTATTCCATGTGTGAGGAGGAGGAAGATGGAACCTCTACCCATAGTCTGATGCTTGTTATGCCAGAAAAATAATGAGGGAAAAAAAATCATTAAGACAATTAACTCTTCTTCCAACCATCTTAACCTAATATACCGGCATTAAATCATGATTATTTTTTTTCTTGATTAGTTGTATAAAACATTTACAGAAATTCATTTACATTGGACGAGTCCAGAAAAAGTTTTTAAGAGGCTGAGTTTTGATAATACTGTGCTGATGGGTAGGGCAAAGGGGAAAAGAAGTTTCACTACAACAGCTAAACATGGATTTACAGTTTGAGTAGGCAACTCCAACAGTAACAAAATTAACTTTGCATTGCAAAGACCTACTAAATCAAAACCAAAAAAACCCCATGTGTAATTTATATTCTTATGGAGAGAATAAACTGCTAATTAAACCTAATATAGCTATTTTTAATCATGGTTAATAAGCCACATGGGGCTAGCAAAAAGCAATTTATTTTATAGAAGAGCAACAGTTTATTCATTTTGTGAGAATAAACAATCTCACTAATCTTCACTAATATACTTAGTGGAATTTGGTCTACAAAAAATATAACAAATATTTCTGTAAAATGAGAAAAGGTGGCTATACCTGGAGCTGTAGATAGCAAAAAGCAGAAATTACACTTAAAATTAGTAACTAGCTAGATGTTTACTGTATGACTATTAGTATTGTGATTACTGAAATACGCCATACTACAATAACAAAGAGGAACTATGTTAAAAAGACTGAAATACCACTTAATTCAGAAAGTTTAAAACCAAGTCAGAACACTGTACATTTCTTCTCTTTTTGTTGGAAGGCATCCACACACTTGACCTAGCAGTCGAATATTTCGGTTCAATGCTTGAGTTAATGGGAGAAGTGACAGCTCAACTGCTAAGCAATTTTTTGAAACTCAAGCACTAAATTGATTTCCACCATTTGAAAGTATTTATCTAAGTGCCTATCAGGATCTCTGAGAAGCTTTTAATCAAGTTTGAGAGAGGAAGACATGCATAAGAGTTTATCAAAACAAATTTGCTTAATACACAAATAGAGGGTTATCACAAGACATTCTCTTCCAAAAGAATGTCCAGGAGAAATGACAAGTAGTTACTTTAATTTTTGTCTTTTAATACTACATCATTTAGCTGCCATTTGGACACTCCTTGAAAATCTTTATAAAAAGGTGGAAGCCGACTCAGTGATTTTTCATTTAACTGGAAAAGTAGATGAAAGACAATTTAGGAAAGTTCATTGTATAGAATAGTCAGTAAAAGCCCACGTTCTCATGCAGAGGTTATGTTCAGAGATAGAGATGAGTGCTGTGGCTTACCAACAGTAATTCTGTTATATCTTAAATTCTGCTAGCTTGGCTGTATTAACATTGAAGTTCTTAAGAGACTGGCAATTACCTCATGAAAATTTAATCCACGCATCCAAAATAAAGACAATTTTAATTTAGGAGTGTGTAATCATATACAAAATAAATGAAAAGGTTTTAAAATTGCCTAAATGATTGCAGTATGCTCATAAACAAACTGAATTCCTGCAGATTTTTTTTTCCTTGAAGAATTAATATACAAAAGGAAGGTAATCAAAATGGCTTCTAAATTGGATAAAAACACTGATCAAAAAACATTCATGTGCTTAAAACTTCTTTAATAGGTAACCACCATGAGAGGTTATCTAATTCTAATTTTGGTTTAAGCCAAAAAGATAAAAAACTGAAAAGCATCAGATTTTTTTTAGATCCTTTAATGTGACTAGGGTTACTGGATCATATTCTATACCAACTCACAGATGCTTCAGAGGAGTTCGAAAGAAAAAGAACTTTCTCAAAAGAGTTAACAGTAGTCCTTGCTGGACTTGTGTTAGAGGTTAAAAATGCAAGAGTGAAAACCTCAGACAGCTGACTTCTTTCTAAGAGTAGTGTCAGAAATTTTCAACTCCATCAACCATACTTCAGTTTAATAAATCTGTGAAAAACACAGTTGGCAATTACCTTCCTAATGGCAAGAATAAAGAGGACTTTTGGGAACTCCTAAGATAATGGGAGACTTTCAATTATTGTACATTGAAATGGCAAAGGAACAATCTGCATTTTCTTTGAAAAGAAGAAAACAAGATAATAAAAATTCTGACAGTGCTTCCATTAGAGATAAAGGTCACATATCTTATACCAATATACAAGTATCTTCTTTATTAACGGAAAAAACAGCCTTTCAAGTCCTAATCAAATGTCGTAATCTTCACACCCATGCACGCACATTCACACGCGCTTGCACTGCTTACAGGACATTCCTTTGGAAGTTGCTCCAAACTGGTTTGGGGGATAGAAGAAAAGTTTTGATCTACAATTGCTCTTCCTGCGTGACAGGAAAGACCCACCATTCCACTGTAATTTTGAAACAAGCCTCCTTGCAAAATCAAGTAGGGACATGAAAAGGTAAACACCTCTTTTGTATTATTCTAAACCCCTCTTTCCTCTTTTGCAAATGCAGTGTTTTTAAATTGGTCATACTAAAAAATGAGAGCAAACCACAAGCAGAAGCTACAACTAACTGAACAATCTTCGAGGCAGAAGATTTGGTCCATATTTAAAAAGATCAAACTGAGCTTAGAGAATCTATGTCCTTCTTGCAGAAAATAATAGGCTCCTCTAAGGATCAATTCAGAATGGAAATCTAACGCAGTTACCCTGATTTGTCTTTCTGAAATCACAGCCTAGAGAATTCTCTCACACACACTTAACAAGAGCCTACAGAAGACTACTACGCAAGACTAAATTTAGTCAAATCTTTAGCTGAACCTAACAAAGACTGAAATTTAAATAATTTTCTCCTTAAAAGAAGGACCAACATGCAAGTAATAGCTCTGAAAATGTAATATTTCATTGTCTTTGAATCCAGAAGATCCATTTCAACAAAAAATGAAGTCCCTATTATCTTTACTTTTACATACAGGCAGAGTGGTGATAACTGAGATACCTTCCTTCTTGAGACTCTAGTAGCTGTAAAATATACCTTGATATAAGCTACATTTACAATGCCTGATTAGGCTATTTTGACAAACTGCCAAAGTTTAGCATTTTGTTATGCTGAATAAAAAACCCCCACAACCACACACAACAGTCATACCTACCGAAAATATCATTCTTTTTGGCTCTTCATCCCATGGGGACAGTTCTGTGGTTACTTTCAACTTTTTGCAGCAATTGCTAAAGGCTGTAGCACCCAAATGTAACAAACAATGACACTGCCTCATAGTATTTTTTGTCAGCATGTTTTGACAGAGCTACCTCAGATGATGCAGAGCTTGCAAAGCATTAATGGATTGAAGAACACTGCGTTGATCATAACCACTCTGCTTGCATCAACCATGCCCCTTGTAAAGAAAATTAAGAAAAATCCTGTGTTTAGAGTAAGATCTCATATGCAATTTCAAGACCTGCTATGTTTTTCATATCCTTGAAGTCATCAATAGTTGCTGAGACTAAAAGAATAACTGCTCGAAGATAAAAATTACCTTAAAAAAGAAATATACCTCCCACATGTATTTGCTTGTTTAAGAGAGAACATTTCTGAGGTAAATTAATAGGCCCAAAAGCATATTGGTAACCTAAGTCCAGATTTCTGAGGGAGATGTGTCATGGAAATTCCGAATGACTCCATGGAACAAGTCACTTCAGCTGAGTTTACTATCCCTATCCATACCCACATATGGATATAAAGCTTGAGTAGAATGATTAGGATTTGGGGACTGATTACCTCTCAGTTATGAAGGGAAGAATGTTAGCATATGATCTCAGCAACACCCTCAATTTCTGTTACTTAGAGTTTAAAGTCTCCTAAGAGAGGAAAGGATTAAGGGCATTGAATCTGCCCAGACAGGAGAGACATTCAACTGCTGACACAACACTAACTAGGAACAGATAAAAAAAAGGAGTTGCTGGGGCTGAAAACAACAGAAATGCCTTCTGTAAAACCTGATGGATGAGAAGGGGGAGAGAACTGGAAAAGGCAGTCAAGCCAAGATCACTGGTTCAAAAAAATTACCTCCCAATGATATGAATGATTTGAACATGCAATAGATTCACAAAGTCCAGTAATTTTCTACATAAATCGAAGCTATTTCTCAGAGGAGTTGATTTGTCTGTTCCTTTTCCTGACAAACCCTAGATGCCAATACACAAAAAGTTCTTATCTAGATGCACTAAAGATGCTTCACGGAGGCCACAAGCATTGCAAAGAGTAGTCCAAAAGAGGCCAAGAGTTAACCTGACCACGGGCTCTATCGGAGGTTCTCTAGCTGACCTAAGTGACCTATGCAAAGACAATCAACAACAAACAGGTATATCCCCAGCATCCACAATTCTGTGGCACTTCTATAGAAGGAACGACTAGAAGAATGCCTTTGTCTCAGCTTATTGTGCTTAGAACAATAGAACGTAGAAGCTGGTTGTCTACAATATGATTAGCTTTTAGATGATCAAGAAAAATCCCACACTTTCAGTTCTGCCACACTAAAAGACATACAAACGTTCCTCAGGCTTGTATCTCCTGTCAGCAGTTCAATAAAGCCATTCAAAACTGGATCTTGATGCTTGACCACAGAAAAGACTTAAAAGCCACAGTCAGAGGTGATGCTTAGCAGAGAAAACACCTATCTAGGGATGAAGATGGACATTCCCCAAAGTAATGTGATACTGCAGCATTTAGCACAAAAACATTGGCCAAGTCAATGTGATGGTAATCAACACCAGAAGAGTGAATCAGAGATATTAATACTATACAGTTTGCTCAAGAATTTTCTTACGGAGTTCAAGCAGGATTCAGCATCTGGTAATCCTGACACCAGATCACAAAATATTTTAAAAATCAATAAATGTTACACTATGCAGTTATTGAATCCAATGTCTTCTCTGCTGATTATGTTCTGGTTCAACTGCTGTTAATGTTAGTCTCCCTTAGAAAGGGCCCAGTACAGGAAGCGTAAGTATGTGTCTTTGTTCTGTAATCCTTCGAGTTTGCTCCATCTGTAACAAGAGAATGTTTTGATTTCTTGGGATCTGGACTGAAGCCTCTCAGTTCTCTGAAATTTGGGAGAGCTTCACATGCTTCAAAAGATACATAGCAGCACAGCTGTCTCTCATAAAATAGTTTCAAAGAACATGATGATGTGTCAAACCACACTCGTAGCAGGTATTCTGCTGCTTCTGAAATATCTCCAAGCAGATATGCAACATTTGAACAGCTTTGCATCCACCTTAAATTACCAGTGCTTACACTTAGTTTATAATATTTTGTAGGGCATTTTTATTTATTTATTTAGTGTTTCATTACACTATTCTGTTTCTATTTTCATACTTTACTTTTTTGTATGGTTTGTGAAAGCACTTGCAGAAGTCCATGTGAGGCTTAACAACAATTCCGCGGATACTTTCTTGCTGACTTTTACTCCCAGTTCCACCTCAGCTGGAAACAGTTATTCAGAAGCAAGCATAATATTAAGATTTGTTAACCCAAAACAAAAAGACTCTCTTGAATTCCTCATTCTAGCTTCTGGTACCTCCAACAAAGCTACAGAAAACAACCTACAACGGTTTTGAGGCTGTGTATGGATAACTACAAAGCACAAAAGGAAAGACTTTTATTCTTCTTTGTAAGCCAGCTACTTTAAATATATTTTTACAAAAACCAGAACATACATTTTTTCAACAAATAACTCCTTTTAGATGCAGGAAGAAAGACTAACAATTTTCAACAAAAAAAATATATAATCCAAGAAAAGAACAGTCTAGTAAATACACTGCATTCAAATAAAATTGATTTTACGACTAAATTATTTGCGCTTCACAATATGTAACATCAAAAAAAGCCCTTACTGAACTACTAGATCAGAGTCATGCAAGAAAAGTAAATATACAATTTCATGTGAAAAATCTAGGGTTTTTTTAATTGCTACTCTTCAGTTTATTTTTCTTATACTAGCAGAAGCTCATTGAAAATACCTTAAGTTGTTTCTGAATGGTTATGAATCTCTATTTGTTCACCTGTTTCACAAAGCTGTCTGAATATATGCATTTGTGGACATGCACAATAAAATGTATATTATAACTGCATATATGCATTATATACAAATACATACATATTCTGTACACACACACATTACTCCAAAGAGAAGGTGAAAACTCAGACTGATTTACAATCACCTAACACTATAAACTCAAGCTTGTTTCAAACATGCAATAAGAACAGAAAGCTCTGAGAATTTAGAAACATTAATTATTATCCTTAACCACATTATACAAATGACAAATTTCTTATTAACTATTTTAATATTAAATCAGTTTCTGTATAAATGACTTGCTTAAGGCTTCTGAAACTGCCCTGTAACTTTTATATTGCTATATAATTTATCATAAACTTCAAGTCTCTTATGTAAAACACACATGCTGGTTTACTTTGATCCCACATAGAAGATACTTATATTTCAGCCCTCTTTTTGTGTCAAATTTGTGAAATTTCACACGTCAATGTGAAAATAGCCTGCGCAGGCCATAAACAGAGAAAAATAGGATATGAGACATAAGCCTTGTTTTCTCAGGAAAATCCCAATGAAAGAGTTTTCATAATCGACACAAAATTATTGCCTACTTATATAGATAATGCAATCCTCAATGAAACTTTAAAGAACAGTTGCTTACTAGTGGCCTTCTGTTTGCTTGCTCTGTTTAACTCAGTAAGTCATACTCACTTGTTCCACTGATGACATCTGGTCTGGCTTTCATGACTTTGCAGAATTGTTTTCTACAAATATCTGTCCACCCAGTTTGCTTCTCTGGACTTTTTAAGAGTGACAAGAGCTTGTCAAGATCTTCATCTAGAAAAAATGAAAAATGAGTGTTATTCTGTAATGATAATCTTGGTTCATTTTTTTTTCTTTTTTCTTTCTTTTAAACTTATGTAAAGTAATAAGAAGCTATCAGTTACAGAGTGCCACAGAGACAAGTAGATGCATTCACAAACTTTCAACCATTTCAACAAAGAACAAGAAAGTCAGACGCAGCTGAAAGCCCTGTCATTGCCTGGTATTTTTGGCAAACCTCATACCTTAGGAAGAAAAGACTAAATAAATATCCCTTATTCTATGACAATTAAATTGGAGAAGCAGTTCTAAAACTGATAACATTCTGCTTCATACAGAACAGAAACATTCATTCTACTCACTGATGGGTTTTAAACATCTAAGACATTTCTGAGGCACATTTTATAATTCCCCTAAAGTTGTTACTCCCCTGTCTTGAAATGATAAGAACTGGAAAGACATTTTAAAGAAAGTAGTTTGGTATTTCCATGTAATTTTACCACTCTGAGAATCTAAAATAGAAAAGATAGGCAAAGATCCTCCACCAAGTATCATTGGTTTAATAATAAAACAAAAACTTTGTAGAACATGAAATGAAGCATGATAGACAGCAACATAACAGTGTTCTATAGAAAATTTCTGCTTCTTTCTGTAAGCAGGTTTCCTTCCATATGGACAGATATTATGGCATATATGCGTATGCCTTCAGGTTGCTAGGCATACCTATCAAGTAAATTTTGCAAAAATATATTGGGCTGCCCATGCTATGAGAACTCTTACAATAGCTTTGCTGATAATCTCCAGTGTTCTCCAATTTTGACACAAGGACTTAAAATTGGGATAAGAGATTATGCTAAAAGTATACTTTTGCTATCGCTGAAATGCCACCTTGCAAGTTTTGCGTTACTATTTAGAGAAACTTGAATTTTAAATGGTGTTTTCTGAAGAAAATATGTGCACCCAACATGCCAGGGCCCAGGCTCTTTGCTGGTGCTGTCAGAGGCTGCAACAATTCAGGCATTTTCTAACTTCTGAATGCCTGACTTTTTACCTGAGCACTATTAAAACACAGTCTTTTGGTACAATTGTTACATATGAGGCACAAATATATCAGATAAGGTTTTTCATTATATGTTCAGCTTGCTTATAAAACAAATCTGCGGAACAGTTTACAAAAAGATCTTTATGAAAGATACCTTTTAAATACAGAGAAAGAATTTCAAAGATTGCTCCTTACTGTTACTATTACCTTGTTATTAAAGATACTCTCTCTCTTATAACAGGGAGACATGCCTTAAAAATTAAAATTGCCAGTGATGCAATGACAAAAGGACAATATGTATGTTCTCTCTTGGCTAAAAGTGATTTTTTTTCCCCTCTATTTTCTACTAAGTTAGAGGAAATTACACATACTTTACCAATTTTATAGAATAAAATATCACAGGCTGAGGCAGTAAATTTCATAACTAGCTGAGTTTCTCAGAGGTTTGAAAACAGAACCACCATAGTGACAAACGCAGAACCAGCATGTGCAACATACTTGAAAATGTTAAGTTGGCTTTCAACAATATGATGGCTGTACTTAAAGCCTTAAGAATTTTTTCTTTAAGCAAACATCTTCTGCAAACAAAACATCTATTCTGGAATTCACACTGAACAATGCATATTAGCAAGCTACCATGACGCATGATGACACAGCGAACTGAATAATATGTGCAATATAGCGATTAAAATAATGCATACATATGCTCTGGTAAATCAAAGAGGAAATAATTTCTTCCCATATGCAACAATTGTTATAAAAAGCTAATATACCAGGAAGGGCTGACTATTCCAATTCTATCTCTCTGAAGGCGTAACAAATCTCAAGTTCAAATGTCAAGTCATTTTATAGAGTAATTTTATATCAGATAAAACTGATCAAACTCAGTTTTCTGACAGAAAATACTGGCCCATACAAAGTGGAAACAACCAAGTAGACTGCCTCTCCTCAGGCAACTTGGTTCCCAGAGTACTTGATGCTGCTATGAAATACTTTCTGGTCAACTTGAGGGGAAAAATAAAGGTGGTATCTGTACTAAGGTAAATGCACGTGCGCTCACTCCAGCTGTGCGCAATCCCTTTGCTGTGAGACCATGCAGTTGCCCTCATGATGAAAGGATCGTAGCCTACACTGCAACTAACTATTCACTAAGGTGAGGAAGGTTCTTCATACCTTACAAGCTCTCCTTTGTTCTCCTTCTATATTTTGGACACTATAGAAATGAACTCTGTCATGAAAGGTGACTTCTGATTAAAGATTCAACAATTGCTTGAGCAAGTTGATGGCTATTTAGAATACCTGCTGTTACTTTTACTTCTTTTAGGCATTTCAGTTTTTCAATAAAACAATTGTTTCCACAAACAAAATACTATTTTCAAATTATCTTATTCTTTTAAGATTATTAGAATATTTTCAACATAATAACGATATTGCATATAATTTATTTAAAGCTGATCTAAAGACCTTAATGATTTATAATCAGTAAATTGTCTGTCATTGCAATTTATTATACAGTATTTCAAAAGAAGCTTATTATAGTAACTTAATTATTATCATTAATAATTACTCCAAATTAATTAACCTGAAATTCCTTTGTTATCCTCAAATAACTAAGTCCTCAGTTAATATCTTTCCAAATAACATGCACTGATGCTTCGAGCAGCTTACATGAGTATGAAAATTTAATGTGAAGAAGGATTTAATTTTATAGTATTATCAGTAGGATTTCTAGTTCTTTCTCTGCCCTTTTCTGCTATTTCTATAACAGGTGAAGACTGAAGAAAATCTTAGAACTGCAAAGCAGCACTCCTCTACAAGTTAAATAGTTATTTTACTTCCTAAAGGATTGTAGTAATTCAGTTTGGCACACAAGGATCAGATAATACAAGCTGAGATTTAATCAGTCGACTTACCAAACAGAGACCAGGGTGAAACTTTGATTCCTCTGAAGGAAAGAAAACTACTAAAAAAAAAAAAAAAATCCCAATAATTTCAAGACAGCAGGATTTCAAGACCATGGCCCATCCATCTCTTCTGTCTCCTTCTAGCTTCTTGATTTAATCCCTATTTTTCTTTGCACAGTTTGTCTCTCCCTAATACTCTTCCTCTCCTGCAAGTTTTACAAAATTAAATCTTCATTTTGTGATTGTTGAAATGCACACATGCTGGTATCTAGCAGAAACAATGCATCCAAAATTGTGGTTTAAACATGTAACCTTTTACAACGTTAATTTATGCTCCACCAATAGAGTAAGTAAATAAAGATTACACTATTACAGTCTTTTCTGAAATTTTGCTAAAAGCCATGGACCACTGTATTTGCCTTAAGGTTCCTCTGGGAAGGTAGCGTTTTATAAATAATTAAAAAAAAAAAAAAAGAGAGCGAGCCTTGGGAGTTTTTTTTGAATGAAAACTATAACCTCCTAACAGTATTACCACATAACTGGAACTCCACTACCACAGTCCTGGGCTACGCATATGGCTTGTTACTGAGGCTGGGCTTTCACATCATCGCTAGAGGTGTTCTAAACACATGCCAATGCCAAAAGAAAGAAATCCTGCTCTATTTTTCTTCTCTTTTCTGGTACGTCACTGAATGGGTTCTCTAGTTATCCTAGATTAATGACTTGAATTAATTTTTTTCCTGGAAGAAATACCATAATGGTTGAAGGAGGTGAAGGACACAAAGTGAGGGAACAGAGGAAGAAAAAAAAAACCCCCACCATATTTACTAGTTTATGAAGCTATGGAACTGCATTATAAATAACCTACAGTTATCTGCATGTATGAAATCTGAACACCACATCATAACTTTCTACAAGTTTAAACTGATCTCATTCCCTAAAAGATGCTGCTTTATAATTCCTCAAATAATTTTTCATCTAGCTTTTGCATCTAAAGCGGGTAGGACCTAGAAAAATTCATAAATGTTTTAGAAAACATCAGAAATCCCACAAGCCCTTTCTGATCTGACTGTGTTTTGTGATAAAAGTGTTTTTCTGTGACTAAGAAACTAAGGTCTGTAAATCCATGTGTATCTTATTCAAAATTTAAATTTAGAGATAATGAATAGCCTGACTATATTGTATTTGACTACTACATGAAAACAAATCCATAGAAGTGTGTATATATATATATTAGGAAAGCTCATGTACATTTCTGATAGACTTGTCCACTTATTTCTCTTTCATCTTTCATTAATTGAGTAGACTCCTCAAAGGGTAGAAGACAACAGGCTCATACATGAATACTGAGCCAAAAATAAAAAGGAGCACAAGTCAAAGAAGTGTAGGTGATGAATACATCTATGTGAAATTCTAAGGGATAACAGAAAAGCCAATATAGCTGGTTTGTTGACAAATAAAGTTTAAAAAAAATTTACAAAAGAGAGACTGCTAGTTTCAGGCAGATATATAAAAGAAAAGGCTGAAGTCTGATGAAAACAAAAAACAACCACAAAACAGAAACATGGCAGCATGTTCCCATTCAAGTTAAAGTATAAAGCAAAGAACTCAGAGAACAGTGGCTGAGATAAAACATCAAAAGACTTTAAGAACACTATCACAGAAGATTTTCTGGTAGCAATTCTGGACTGTACAAGTCAGAGTAAGATTAATGAATGATGGCGTGCGTATGTACATGGAAATGCTAAGCACTGAATGTGTCATTACAGGACAATACAGACACTATTCTTCAGTCACACTCATCAGCTGTCACAAGAGCTAGGAGAAGAAAACATCTTCTGTGCAATCAGAAGAGTGAATATTACAGTTTAATATAATTCTAAAAAGTCTAACTTTAATAACCTACAGTGTTGTTAATATTACAAATAAAAATAATCATTGGTTTTAATAGCTGTATCCTGAATAACAAAGGACTATATCACTCTTTGAAAACTATTTAATAGTTCTTCCTCAAACTATCTTACTGAAACAATAATTGAACAATTAAGACAAAAGAAAAGCAATGGGGTATCTTGCCGCAGTGTAAACAGGTGGAAATGGCATAATTAATTTCCACATGTAAATAATGATCTGCATACATCATTTGAAGCTTCACTATAAATTATGTTTGACAAAAATGAACCATTAATACACTGCTATCGAATAGTTTTCTGACTCTAAATACTGGCTGAAATAATTTATGCACATTAATACATAACCCAATAAATTTATTTTTCTGTACATCCTTTCCTACAGACACATATACCATACAGGCAAATGCCTAACATCTGCAAAACCAGGGCAGATAGTTGTAAAGAGTGATTCGCTACAGGTTTTCCTCAAATACAAATATACTTTTTAGGTGAGTCTACCTATTCAAAGTGTCATCATGAAATGGAAGAATTACTCCACTACTCCAATGTAGTTACTAATTTTACCAGCATAAATTATGATAGCTTCATTTTTTGATCCAGTGAGGCAAAATATCCAGTTGCCAGTGTTTGTGAGCACTACATCACCACAGAGCAATAGCAAGAGTGTTAAAAAAAAGTTCTCTTAAGATGCAGCCTTGGTGCTGGGAAACACATGTTCCAGACACTGCAGAGTTAGCACTGCTCTGCTTTTTCTTACAGCTGACTTGTCCTCCCCCTCTTTCTTCCTCAAATTGAACAGCCAAAAAGGTGCCAGTGCTGCATGTTTACCGCTGTCCTTCAAAAGAATCTAGCGATGGAAGGAAAAACCAACAAACTATTTCTTGAGTTTTCTTCATAGAAAACTCATTGTGAATAAGTCCTCTTCGGTGACCACCCTTCATATGCTACTTTATCAATGGCTGCCATTACACTAGATACATTCACAGGCTACATGAGGTCTAGGGCTGTGGAAATGAAGCTTCCTGTTCCCTGACCTCAGCAGTACATAATCTTTTCAGTGAGCAACAGCCACACTAGTTCCAAAATTATTCTTTAAGGAACTAAGAGAGGCCTCTAGATCAACTGCCCTTGTCCTTATGGGGGACTTCAACTCGCCAACATCAACTAGGAACACCACACAGCTGATACCAGCAGGTCCAGGAGTCTCCTGAAACACCTCGATGACAACTTCCTGGTACAGGTATTAAAGGAGCCGACGAGGAAAGGTGCCCTCCTAGCTCTGTTACTCGTGAACAGAGAAGGCCTCGTGGGGGAAGTGGCGACTGGTGGCCATCTTGGCCATAGTGACCATGAAGTGGTAGAATTTAAAATCTTTGGTGACAGGAGGAAAAATGACACCAGAACTTCAACCCTGGATATTGGGACAGCAGACTTCAGGCTGCTCAAGGAACTAGTCAGTCAGGTCCCCCAGGAAACTGCTCTTGAAGGCATCGGGGTCCATCAGTTTTGGTCACTTTTTAAGGGCCACCTCCTAACAGCTCAGGAACATGAGATTCCAAAATGCCGCAAGTCAAGCAGGCGGGGCAGAAGGCTGGCTTGGCTGAACAGGGATCTTCTAGAGCTTAGGCGGAAAAAGAAAGTGAATGGTCACTGGAAACAGGGTCAGGCAACGTGGGAGAACTACAGGGATGCTGCTCACCTTTGTAGACAGAAAATTTGGGCAGCCAAATCTCAGTTAGAGTTGAAGCTGGCCAGTACTGTGGGGGACAATAAAAAGGGCTTTTTTAAATACGTTAATAACAAAAGGAGGACCAGAGAGAATATTGGCTCATTACTCAACAAAAATGGTCACCTTACAAACAGGGACATAGACAAAGCAGAGATGTTTAATGCCTTCTTCGCTTCTGTCTTCAACACTGATGACGGGCTCTGGGACCCCAGATGCCCCAAGTTGCAGGACTGTGACTGTGGTAATGATAATCTCCCAGCTGATCCTGAACTTGTGCGGGACTTGCTGCTCCACCTGGATGCATACAAGTCCATGGGGCCCAATGGGATTCATCCCAGGGTGCTCAGAGAGCTGGCTAATGTCATTGCGAGACTTCTCTCAATTATTTTTTCAGTGGTCTTGGGAATCTGGAGAGGTCCCAGTTGACTGGAAGCTGACAAACCTTGTTCCAATCTTCAAGAAGGGCAAGAAAGAAGACCTTGGTAATTACAGGCCTGTCAGTCTCACTTCAGTGCCTGGTAAAATTATGGAGAAAATTATGCTGGGAGTTATTGAAAAACACCTGAAGGACACCACAGTCATTGGTCACAGCCAACACGGGTTCGTGAGAGGAAGGGCCTGTTTAACAAACTTAGTTTCCTTTTATGACAAGGTCACCATCTAGTTGACCAAGGGAAGCCAGTTGATGTCATTTTTTTAGATTTCAGTAAAGCTTTCGATACTGTCTTTCACAGTATCCTGGACAAAATGTCCAGCATACAGTTTGACAAAAACATAGTGTGATGGGTGAGCAACTGGCTGACGGGTCGGGCCCAAAGAGTTATGGTAAATGGGGTTACATCAGGCTGGTAGCCAGTCACTAGTGGGGTTCCCCAGGGCTCCATTTTAGGGCCAGTTCTCTTTAATGTTTTCATAAACTACTTGGATGTAGGACTAGAAGGTGTCGTAAGCAAGTTTGCGGATGACACCAAATTGGGAGGAGCTGTTGATTCCGTCGAGGGTGGAAAGGCCTTGCAGAGAGATCTAGGCAGACTGGAGAACTGGGCAATCACCAACCGCATGAGGTTTAACAAGGGCAAGTGCCGGATTCTGCACCTGGGAGGGGGCAACCCTGGCTATACATACAGACTGGGCGATGAGACGCTGGAGACCAGCCGTGCTGAAAGGGACTTGGGGGTCTTGATTGACAGCAAGTTGAACATGAGTCAACAGTGTGCCCAGGCTGCCAGGAAGGCCAACCGTATCCTGGGGTGCATCAAGCACAGCATTGCTAGCTGGTCTAGGGGAGTGATTGTCCCACTCCACACTGTGCTGGTGCGGCCTCACCTCAAGTACTGCATGCAGTTTTGGGCACCACAGTACAAAAAGGACATAAAACTATTGGAGAGTGTCCAAAGGAGAGCAACAAAGATGGTGAAGGGTCTAGAGCTGAAAGACGTATGAGGAGAGGCTGAAGTCCCTTGGTTTGTTCAGCCCAGAGAAGAGGAGACCGAGGGGAGACCTCATTGCAGCCTACAGCTTCCTCACGAGGGGGAGCGAAGGGGCAGGTGCTGATCTCCTCCCTCTGGTGACCTGTGATAGAACCCAAGGGAACAGCATGAAGCTGCAACAGGGGAGGTTAAGGTTGGATATCAGGAAAAGGTTCTTCACTGAGAGGGTGGTCAGGCACTGGAACAGCCTGCCCAGGGAAGTGGTCACAGCCCCGAGCTTGACTGAGTTCAAGAAGCGTCTGGACAACGCTCTCAGTCATATGCTCTGATTCGGCTGGTACTGTGTGGAGCCAGGAGTTGGACTCAATGATCCTCTGGGTCCCTTCCAACTCAGGATATTCTGTGATTCTACAAAAATATTCAGTAAGTAATTTCAGCTTGCAGTCCAAAAGGCAACTTCCATTAGTTGAGACACACCCCTGGGAAACAAAGATTCTGTTATTGCATTTGTCCTTCAACTCCATCTGAAGGGAGGGTCAGAAGTGAAACATGTTCAGAGACAGCAATATCACATCTGAGTGTACAACCATAACCCTTTTCTTTTTTTTTCCCTCCCTCCCCAGCCATCTCCAATATCTGATCTACAGACATATTAAGGAGGAAAAAAAAAGAAAAAAATCAACTCAAGTTATGTTTTTATAGTTAACATCACAATTACATGATGGACACAGGACCAATTTTCAAAGGTGAAAGAAAAGGTAAGCTTCTCTTCAGGTGTCCATGTCTCCTGGGTAATAAGGGAGGAGGTAAATAAGAGGTCAGGACAGACAGAATAAAACCTGCAGTTACAGCCTTTTCAGCCAAAGAAACTGGACATTCTTTAACAGTGCTAAGAACGTAGTAGTCTTAATTATTCGCTTAATAGAAATGCCCCAAAAAGAGGACAGGAATGATGCTGCACAGGTGACACAATGAAACACCACAGCATGAAATGTGAACGCAGACAGCTTCAGAGAATTGCAGAAACACTGTGCTGGCCTTCGATCCCTGGTGACAGGTGTAACAAAGCCGTCATATGTTTGCACTCATATACGACGTACAAGTGTTTGCATGGCTGCAGAACTCTCGCCATTCAGAAGTCTGTGTGAAGCCTGTCCATCTCCTCACTGGAGCAGAATTAAAATATAGCAAGTATTTGTCTAAATTGTTTTTAAAACCTCTGAGCAAGCTATGTAACACACAACATGAATTCTGAATATTCACAACATCAAAGATGATGTTCTTAAAAACTCCAATGATGATTTCACAACTTTCAGATGTATCCTACTAGATTATTATTTTATTAATTTGTAACAAATCTTTATTGCCAAGTAAGCCAACTGTTCCTTTTTCTGCACAAGGACATAGAAAACAATCAATCTGCCCTCCTTATAACTGCTTTTAACATACTAAGAGACTTGCATGACCTCTGTCTTTTCAGCATCGGCCAGCTCCATATTACTTCAATCTATACTCGCATATCACATTTCAAGGTCATGATCTGTATCTGTGCTCTAGAATCCCTTGAACATATCTGTTTTCCTTAGACTGCTGTGCCCATGTGCTAGAGGCACTCCACCCAGGGACTCGCCACCCTCATCTGACAAAGGTCATCTTGTGTCTTGTATAAATACAACTCACAGATCTTATAATCATATTTTTAATCTCTTTTGTGAAAGAGCACTCCTATCACTGCCATACTGTCATGCTGAAGAATACAGTTCAGATATTCCCCATCTTCTATGCATGCTCTTGAGTTCTTTTTTTTCCAAGCACTGAAATAGATATTTATTAATTTCATTCTTTTCATTTTTAATCTATTTATTCTGATAGTTTTTTCACTATAAGTTTTGGGGTTTTTTTTAATGAGAATTGAAATTGAACACTCAGTGTCTTGTTTTCTTTTTTTTTCCCCAAACAGCAAAACCAAAATATTTTGACTATGAAACTAAATGTTCTGTTCATTTTTCAGTTAGATAGCCCTTTATTTCAGTTACCTTTAATATCAAAAATGCCATTTCAAATAAAAATATTTTAATAGTTCATCAAACACATTTGCAAACCTTTGAAACTTCATTTCAGCAAATTTACTGTTAATTGGAAAGTCTTACCCTAGCTTTCCTAGATGGTTGTCATCCACAAAAGTGACAACTACAATCTTCATTCTATTATCCCACAGAATTGCTCTGAAGCAGAGAACAGAGAGGTTCTGTGGGATACAATAAAATATGCTTTTCCAATCCAGGAATAATACTACCTGCCTCCTTAAAGACATATTTAAAACAACTGGGCACGCACTTTACAGTGATTTGATTCTTTCCTTATGAAAATTGCCTTGGGAAGCCTGGAACAGTATTACCAAAGTTAAGGTACAGAAAACTCCCTTTTTTTACAACTACATGGCTTTTCCTCTCATCAGAGGAGGGAATCTCCTTTTTTTTTTTCCCTCTTTTTTTCTTTTTAGTTTTTTCTAGATATTTATAAACAGACTATTTTGTATTCTGCAGTTAACGTAGAATTTCTATCACTTTTGAAAATCTGTATCTGCTAAGGAAATTCACAAATAATTTCTAGTAAGTACATCTCAAGGATGCAGTAAACATGAACAAATACAAAGAATGATTTATTTACTATAAGCCATTCATCAGATTCTTTTGCATTGTCTATGCAAATTAAAACCTTAAAACGGTTTCTCTATATGAATTAAACTGCTTTGCCTAGATAGTTCTTCAAAGGATTCTCCGGTCTACCCACATTCCAAATTGATGTTCAGGGTGGAAACCAACTATCCTAAACGCTGTCTATTTCACACACCACCAAGCTTTGTAAACACAGAGATCTGAATCAAGAAAATAGTGTACAAAAAATTTGTAGCTTAACCATACTGTCTTGCTTCAGTTACTAGAGAGATGATATAAATACATCTCATGAGCCACCCACCTGAGACGAGCCAAAAGGTTAATCTTGGAGTTTGCATAAGAATTAGATTACTAAACAGAGCTTTGCAGATTGACAGTTGCACAAAGCCAGACAAGCAAAACCAAACAAACTTATTTAACTACAAATGCAGCCAACAATAAAAAGTCCTTAAGTACTTATGAGCTTATAATCTGGGGGACGGGGGGAGTGGAAGGGGGGGAGGAAGAAAAAAAATTGAAAAATTGACAGAGATACCTGTTTGACATCTACACTGCTTGCATGCTTTGTACATACCTTGTCTGAATTCAGCTCTCCTAGGAATTTCTGCAAGATAGCACTTTGGCAAAGGGAACGATGAAAACATTGGCCAAGGATATGGATCACTGCCCTAGAAACAGGACCAGAAAGAAATTCATTTAGAAGAATTAATGATATTTGCTAGATTAACACGCAGGTAAAGTTCCCAGAGTTATTGCCCACACACCAAAATGATGCTTGATAATACAATTTGCAATGAGATACTCTGTACTTAAGAAGAAGGAAAGAAAAAAGTTCAGGGATACAAAATCCAAAAAGCATTTGAGCCACAAGTTCTTCCAGTATATACCACTGACAGTTTTGCTTTTATATTTTTTTTCAACCAAAAAAGGAAATTGCAGTTTCATAAAAATAAAAACCCCGCAAAACTGTATTTCCAATTTTATACATTGATCTAGATGTCTTTGCTGTGCTGACAGTAATTTGTACTTTGTCTTTATGAGACTGACAGCCAGCAAGAAGCAGAACATTTAAAGGAGGTACTTAACAAACACTGTATTGTTAGACCATCGATGAAAGCTCGAGGTATTAGATACTGGACATGAAAACCTAAGCACAGAAAAAAATATAAAATAAAAGGGTGATATAACAAATGGAAAGCTAATAAAGAAAGCACAGAAAAATGTAAGTAAAAATTAGACAAACTTTTATAGTAGTAAAAGTAACATTAAAACGGAGCAATACAAACATGTCATCTGAACCTGATATATCCTAGGCACATGCCAATCCCTGATAGTGGGAAGAATGTATTTTTTCAGTGTATCGCTTCTTAAAAAAATTAGCCCTTTATAAAGCTAAAGTTGGACTGATATTAATGTTAAATAATTTTCCACATGCTGAATTATCAGTAAAAACATTCAACTAATGAAGACAGGAGTTATGGAAAGCGAAACTGTTAAACTTTAATTCTAACCTTATCTAGCACTCTCAAAGGCAAAATCCTTTCCTGTGGTCCTCCAATCAGACTTATTCTTACAAGAATATGGTTTCTCTCCACTGATAGACCATCAATTATAAAATCCCTGGGAAAAAAAGAACAAAACCCAAAATGCTCCAAGAATCAGAATCACTGTGATTTACTGATTGTTTAATTCAGAAAACTTTAATGAGCAAAGATACCTCCAGAGACATACCGAGCTAAAACACAACCTGGAAAACATACAGGTATAAAGAAAAACAGAAACATGAAGTATCTTGAGATGTCTCCAAGCATTATCCTAACTTTGTACTTCCCTACATATTGCTGATAAGAACCATCCAAGCAGTTATTGGACACACAAGAGTAGAAAGCTTGGCAAGCTCTGTTATGCCCACATGCTCAGTAATTAGGGCAGAGACAGTTAATGGACCATCAAAATTTGGTCCTTAGTTGGCCTACCAGCAAATTTCTACTGTCACAAATAAGCAGAGTTATTCATAACATACAGCCAACTTGCTGTCTGAAGTCACTGTGTAGCCCAAGGTACCAATTTTTTTAAAAGGAATAAAAATCAGGTTTTATACATCAAGTTTCTTACAACTTTTTCCTTAGTAAGGAAATAGTAAGTTTCATCCTCAAGTGGTATACAACAATCATCTATATCTGCTGAGATTTCACTCAAACTGTTTGATTTGAACTCTGTACTGGTCCCATATAGCAAACAGTAAGAGGAAAGAAAGTTCTCTCAAATTCAGCATGCTGAGAGAAAGGACAAAATGTCTGTGACTGAATGACTGTCCACTTCTGTCCCGAAAATGCATTTTTTCCTTTTTGAAAGGATGCATTGTGCAATTTTATTTAGAAGTCAGTGATGGAAAGTCACAGAAGTTGGAGAGTTGACCAAGTTATAAATAAATAAAAAACCCAAACCAAAAAAAAAACCTGAAAGTATTGATGATGCCTTTAATTCATAAACATTAAAACAATACCCTAATTCTATATTTTATATATATAACATAAGAGAATGTTATAAAATAAAAAGGCATACTTACATCCACAAATTTTGCACTTTTTTTTTTAAGGAATAACTTAAGATTAACACAAAAATGAGAAAAATATTTCCTTTTTTTATTTCTTACACTTTTGAGGTGGACATGGGAGAAAGAACAAGACTGTTGTATCTTTTCATAATTTAATATTGATGATAAACCTGCATGTAAATAAACCTATGCAGATTAGAAGCCAACTTGAGTGAGAGCATTTGTATGTTTAAAGCACTAAGGTAGTCATGTATTTGTTTGCAGGAGAAAAGTCTAACAGTTAAAACAACATGTAGATCAGTCACTTCTTACCCTGGTCCTTCCGAAGTTTCTGTGACATTTTCCTCCTGAGCAGTTAGTAAAACTTGTGACACCTTATACTGAGTCTCCAAGAGTAAAAGGGTATTGAGCTCACAGCATAGCACATTTAACAACCTGCAGAAGGACACATTGAAATGATGGCACATCAGTCAGAAATCCAGTAATGCAGAGGAAGACAATGGCAAACATGTTTATGAGATCTCAAAATGGAAAGAAAACAAACAAACAAACACCACAAACCAAAAAAACCATGAAGTGTCTGAAAAATAACCAGACAGAACTGGGTCAGGAACACTCTTTTATATCCTTTTTAGCCACTCAAGTGGCACAGCCTTATGCAAACAAGGAATGCTTCCCAACAGATTTTTCATGTGCACTGAACAATCAGAGAAAATACTGGTCAGCTCAGTCTGCTTTTGAGTTTATATCACAGAATAAAAAAAGTGACACAGACTTAATAAGACATTCCATATGAAATGTGAAGAAATTATACAGTAATAGGCTGGTAAAGCAACTCAGAATCAGGTTGTCCAAAGAGGGAGGGAGATAAAAATACATCTTTCCTTTAGAAAACAGGCTTTTAAGCACTTCTGTATAATCAAATTTAACACAGTTCAAAAGCAATAAAAGATTTAACATGTAACAAAACCAACAAATCTGCTGGTATTTTTTTATTTCAGAAAAACATAAAACAACGGTAAATGAAGTTAATCACAAGAGCATATGACAGCACATTACATACAATTTTCTTTTATAACCTCAGGGCAAATTAATAGTGAAAGTACTCCAATATATTTCATGTAAATCTGACATAGGGCAATCCAAATCATATTACTTTAAAAAAAAAAAAAAAACAACCCCAAACTAATCTATTCACTCTAACACAGTAACAGAATAATTGCATTGAAGGTTTCCTGTTCATGGAAAATAATATGACTAAACATTCTTGTTGCTATTTTTATTTTCTGTTTTATCACAGTCATAAAACACAACATAAATTAAGTCTGATCAGCATTATATTTTCCATTCACATCAGCCTTGATAAGAACTACAGAATACATATTGTTTGAAATTTGCAGTCTGTTAGTCAATGCTTATTTTCTTCCATGTAATTCCCAATATGCTTCTACTGACAATAGCAAAAATTCACAAGCCATTCTCTGGATAATTTAACACCTGCAAATTCACACAATTGTGGCCAAGGATTAAATAGTCAAGATCATAATATGTCTTTTTTTTTTTCCTGTTGCTTTTTTAATATAACTTGATTTATTCAGTTTCAGTCCTCTAGAGTTTTATTTATTTTAACTATTTCCTGACATCGATTTGTTCTCAATACTTTTCAAATCACCAAAGAAATGACAGTTCAACTATATTTTTTTATTATTATTATATAGAAGAAAAATCTACAAAAAGAGCACTGAAACCATAATGAAGATACACCATTTCTTCTGTTAAGTATGATGACTTTAAATGGCAAAAGAACCTGTTTCCAGCAGTTAAAAACCACTTGGGAGAAAACTGAGTGCTGAGAATGCTTATAACATCTCCTCTGGTACACAAGGTAGAGCAAAAAAATAAAACAAACCATAAGCAAATAAAATTAGGTAGAAAGGACAGTGGTGGGATAAATGACAAAATACATGAGACGTACCATAAGCAGTCTCTGCTAGGACATTCAAATGAAATTTTCATCTACATGGAAAAATCCATTTAAAAATGCCACCACTGAAGTACAGATATTTGGTTTAAGGTAATATTCCATTGCTTTATCTTCCAAAGTTATGAATGTACAGACTAAAGTTTGAAACTAAAAAAAAAAAAAAAAAAAATCACATTTTATAGTGTGTATATTTATGAGGATTCTTGAATATGGCTGTGGAGTTTCTCTTTTTTAATTGCTTTTGGAACATAAGAATTGGATCAGAGCACCCAGCTCAATATCCTATCTATAAGCAGTGCATGCTTATAAAAAGGTATGAACCCTTGACAGATATAATACAATAAAAATCAAAGCATATCTTTTTGAGATATATTTTTAAATTTTGGTTTTAAAGCAGAAGACAGAACTCCCAACCTAAATGTTGCTGAAAACATGCTTTGATGCAAGGTCTTGTACCTGAGAAGGACTAACCCCATGCAACAGTACAGGCTGGGGACTGACCAGCTAGAGGGCAGCTTTGCAGACAAGGACCTGGGGGCCCTGGTGGACAATAGGTTGAACATGAGACAGCAACAAACCCTTGAAGGTCAACAGCATCCCGGGCTGTGTAAGGAAGAGCGCTACCAGAAGACCATGTGAGGCAGGTGACCCTTTGCCTCTATCAGTACTGGTGAGGTCATACCTGGAGTGCTTGGTCCAGTTCTGGGCTCCTCAGTAAAAGAATGACATGGACACACTGGAGCAGGTCCAGCAAAAGGCCACGAAGATGATTAAAGGCCATCTGATGTATGGAAAGAAGCTGAGCTCAGCCTGAAGAAGAGAAGGCTCAGGGGAGATCTTATCAATGTGTAGATATATCTGACAAGAAGGTTTGAAGAAGATTAAGGCAGATGCTTCTTAGTGGTACCCAGTGAAAGGACAAGAGGCAATGGGCATGAATTGAAACACAAGAAATTCCATTTTAACAAACTGTGATGGTCGTGAAACAGTGGAACAGGTTGCCCAGAAATATTGCAGGATCTCCAGGCTTGGAGATATTCTAAACCAGTCTGGACACAGCCCTGAGTGACACTCTCTAGTTGAGCCCACTTTGAGCAGACCAGTTGGACTACACAATCTTCAATCTCCCTTTCAATCCCAATTCTGTAATTCTGTGAAAACTCCTACTAAGATATACCATATTCCCAGGAACAAACTGCAACACAGATAAAATACAAGGTTATCTGAAGGTAGTCTTCTATAGACCTGTAATTTTAAAGAAATTAAGAAAAATCAAAATATGTATCATAGTTGTGAAAATATGGTAGTAATAAGTAATTTTATTTCTGAATTCTGCATTTCCTGTCCTATGTCATCCCTGTCTTTCTTGGAGGGTGCTTCCTGGATTCTCCCCCTTCAACTATAATTTCACAACTAATACTTCACTGTGGAAATCTCTAGTCTGAAAGAAGGCATGCTAACTAGTACTTGTGTACCTATGTAAACTATCTCCTTGGTTTTGGTAAGGGGAATCATAACAACTTCTTTTAATTACAGGCAGAACAGATGGTCCTTCATGGGATATAAACCAGCTAGTAAATAATTCTAGCTGTTAAAAAAACCTTGTCAATTTTTATGTTGCCTCTCTAAATTTTTTCACCTGAAAATGAATTAATTAATAATAATTAAACCACCTATGAATTTCTCCAAGTTGCTAAAAACACCTATTACGAGGATAGCTTATTATCATATTTCTCAATACTTTTTCTATGAGTTCCTTTTAAGAACATAATATGATGTTCCCTGTACTCCCATTTTCTTGTCTTTATTTCCCCCCCCAACTTCAAATCATACCTCTCTCACCTTTATTATGGTAAACCCAATTCTATTTTTCTGTAGTTCCCTCTACACTCCCATAGACTATTCTTCCTTACTCTCATAACATATGTTCTTTCCAAAGCCAATCAGATGCTCTGTCCTCACTTCAGGGATGCCTGCAAATGCTCAGCTGGTGCTGAAAGATGCAAGATCCTGTTCTTGGGTACAGCAGTTGTAATAGTCCGTGGTGGGTTGACACCAGCCAGCAACTAAGCACTCAGCCAGTTGCTCACTCACTCCCCATCTCCCAGAAGCAGACAAACACCTAGCCAGCCTCCGAGCAATGGCTACCTGGCAAGACCAACTCCCCCTACTCCCACAGAATTTATTGCTGAGGGTCATGTTATATGGTATGAAACATCCCTCTGGTTGATTTGGGTCAGCTGTCCCACCTGCGTTCATTCCCAGCCTCTTGCACAGCCCTAGCCTACTTGCTGGGGAGTGCGTGGAAAAAAAGCAAGCCCTGTTGCTGAGCAGAGCTTGCATAGTGTCAGCCCAAACACAGGTGTGCTATCAATACTGCTTTAGTCACAAATCCAAAACACAGCACCATGTGGACTGCTATGAGGAAAATTAACTCCGCCCCAGCCAGTACACAGGCCTAACAAAAGAAGATAAAATTTCATGCTATAAGCAGAAGTCCACCCACCATGCGGAAAAAATAAACTGGCACATCCAAAGTAACCTATACTGCAATTTCAGTAATATATGCATTCAGGCAGTGTGCAACAGCTAACCAAACCTGAAATGTTTGCATCTATGCTGTCTATAAGGTGTTCCAGTGATGTGACCCCAAAATGGTGGGCTAAACTGGTATTTGTTAAAGGTTTTCTTTTGGCTTAGTAGTTACTGCCTGCTGTAGATACAGACATAGCTGATTCAGGCCAGTACAAAATATACAGCATGACATTTCTAAAGAGCTCAGCTATGGGACAAGGTAAGGTCTGTCTTTCTCTCCCAGGAATCAATATTAAAAACGTAAGTGGAAAAAAAAAAAAAGGACTGGAACCTCTTTGCAGTAGCAGGACCTCCTTCTTGCTAAATGAACACGCATACCAACAGAGAAACCCAAAGCAAAATTTTCATTAAATAATTCCAGTGTCGTCGTCATGGGGTACAACCTCAAAACATTTAACATCAGAGCCTACATTACCAATTTGATTTATTCTTATTATGCTTTAAGCAATGGCCTGAGCTCCAATGAGAACACTGATTCAAACAGCGAGTGGCAATTACTATGAAGTGTGCCAGACCAGCAGACAAAGGCAAATGGCTAGCAAAAAAAAAAAAAGCCAAAAGTTACCTAGTCAGCATTAGAACACTGGAAGCTTCAGCCACACAAAGCTTTGCACACTGCCTCTGCAGACTGAACAAAGGGCATTAGCAATGAGCAGAGAGAACATGCTTCTACATGTGGTCTTTCTAAAGAATCAAGGCTTTTAATTGTCCCACTGAAGGCAATGCTCATAGTGGTTTTGAAAAATGTGAGATCTTCTGGACACAGAGTATTTTTCAATACCCTGAGTTGCACCTCCAATGCCCGGGGCACTGGAAACTACCAGCTCAGGGCAGTCATGTTTCTCCCAGTAAGAAAACTCAGGGACTGATGTATTCCTTACGATGTTTTCCACATGAAAAGATTTTCAAAAGAGCACCTACAGCACTTTAGCTACCCAATGTACTTACAAATCACAGGTAATGTGATTGCTAGTGGTAAAAGAGTTTCCCTAGCTAAACAAAAATGCTTTTCATGAGCATCACTTGCCAGCCTAGAGGACTCAGAAGTGAAGCAGATTTTAAATTGCAGGAAGTGAAGCGTTGAAATTTCCCTCAGTGAAGTAAAGAAAACCATCAACAAATAAGTGACACAATCCTATCACAGAATCTGCTGTTCCTACTTTAGTAATTATAAATTGTTTTAAATTAATAAACCTAATAAACTTCCATTAACATATAAACTAACAAAAAACTGAATTAACTGTGTAACTACATGATGTGGAAGCATGCCAACATAATCCTGTTGCAATCCTCATCTACTAATGTAGAGTCTGTCCTCTTTTACCTTTGGATTATTAAACAGGGGTGAAAGATTTACAGGACACGTACACTACTGCAGAAGTCTTTTCCCTCACAGACATCCAGCATGCACACTTGGAAGAAAGAGGTAAGTTCCCAAAGAACTGTGTATCACTTACTAGACAGAAAACATACTTAAAATGGCTCATTAATTAATTATTAACTCAATCAATTCTCCTTATTTAATTGAAAAAAGGTTGGTAGAAAATAACTGATCACTACATAGTCTTTCATGCTTCCATCATAAAAATTCAAATCTGGTAGATCTGGAGGAAGAAACCAACACTGCTAGGTTCAATTCCTCCCCTCTCTCACCACACTCCTCCCTTCCTTCAAGAGAAGGAACTCTGTGAACATGGCTTTCTTCCGTGCACAAAGACATAAGGATGTCGAATGCCACAGGATGTGGCATGAGAAGGGTTTCTTCAATACATCCAGCCAATAGCACCATAAGTGGTGTTGCAAAAACAGATGTACCAGCCAGTCATTCAAATGTTAGTGATCAAAAAGATTCACCAGTGACATTAGACAACAGCGTTCATGGGCTATGACAATGTATTTAAAAGAAAGATAGGTGGAAAGCAAGAGGTACAGCCTTGTTTCTGGCTCTGCAAGGAAGATGGAAAAGAAAACGTGAAAGGAGTAAAAGAATGTCACATTTTCTAAAGGGGAAACCAAGTTTGTTTAAAACCAATTTTAAATAAAAAGTCTTGCCTCAATTTATAACGAATGAGATTTTAAAGAATAATATATAAATATTTTCAAAAAGCTTCTGCTGCTCATAATGCTTTTTAATAAAGAGAAAGACAAAAAGGGGATAAATCTAAAGAGCACGTTGACCTGAGGAAAACGAATGATCGGGATTTATATCTTCTGCCTTCAGAAAACAAGATAATTAATGTTCCTTGCATTGTGTTGCAATCATTAAAATTACACATTCTCTTAATTAACGATACACATAATGTAAGTATGATTAAGGGAACAAATTATTCCATATGCTGAAGCTACCTCATTATTAAAATGCAATTACATGTAAGAGGGTGTGTTTACAATGCAGAAGAAAACACAATGGGAAAGAATGCACAGGTGTTTATTATCTGTATTTCCTAAACCCACAAAGTTGTCTCTTGCCTGTCACATGTTTGTTCATCTCCCAGCTCCTGTAGGATTGAATTCATTCACCTGGATTTTAGTGGAGTGCACTAGGTGAAATTTTGATTAATACATGCTACTTTGAAGCAAATTTCAAGACACTGATTTAGATGTCAATATAGTATAAGCCATTTAAATTCTCTTTCCAAAATCTTTTTCTTACTAGTTTTCCAGGCCAACAGAAATAGATACGATGCATTTTTATTATCTTCTGCACCAATAATAAGTATTATAAGAAAAAAACCATACTCACCATGATATTTTATGTGACAAAAAATGTGACTTAACAACATCAAAGTATTTATTACAGAAATCTGAAAATAACAAGCCAATATTCTTTTTCTATCTGCAGCAGGCTCTGTAGTTCTACAATACTAATATTGATGAACACGTGACTTCGACTAGTATTTACAATTTTCTATAATTCCACAGAAACATAAATGCATATAGAAAATTCACACACTATAATAAATACTCCTTTTTCAGCCTTACCTTACACAGATCTAAAAAAATCTATTTTTCATTGCAGTTCAAATTACAATTCTACAAAACAGGGTATCTTCAGATATCTCCAGTGCTAAGCAAGCACATTCTGTCTTTAAAATTAAACAGTCCCAATTTGCATACGTGAAGGAGAAGTATTTTACTCTCAATATTCCACGTATTTTCCTGCAGAAAGCCAAACTCTCAGAGGGCTGTCCTTGTTGCTTGATGCCCACTAGTGTGAGGCTAGTGAACAAGTGTGGGGATAACAAAGAATCTTTGTTATTTGACTTGATTCGGAAGGTACCTACGAAAGATTTTTTACCTCACAATATTTAGGAGTTTTATTGACTTATGTCCAAAATAAGCCACTGGGGGTGGGGGAAAGGGAAAAAAAAAAATAATTCCATAGTGGCATATGTATATAAGATAGCCAAAGAAAGTGGGTTGGGGTTTTTTTCCCCTCTTTAAACTATTCAGATGCCTATTATTACCATAATATCATATATCAAAAAAAAAAAAGGGTAAAAAACATTTTTCCAGGAACAGTATATAAGTGTACTCTATTAAATGAGGGGAATTTTTGCAAAGCTGCCTGTAAACCAACTCTGAACCCCTGCCACTGCCCACAGTCTATGCCTATTCCCAGCAACCCTGTTTGTCCTTCTGTTTTTTATGCAAGCCAACACTGACTATCTTTGAATTTATTTTGGAGTATTGATACTTTTTAGGGACAAGGGGTTGGTTATCGAAGGCAAAACTTTGGTATTTTGCTACACTTTAATCCAGCTAACAAGAAAGTGTCACTAACATTCACAGAAAACTCAGATTCTGAATAGACAGAACAGCAATATGTAAATGCCTGAATAATGCTTTAGGCAGAGGCTTTGAAAAATATATATTATGCATATGTTTTCTTGGCAGGCTGTAAAAACTCACAACTCATGGATGTGACATTCACTGTATTGAAATACTAGGTAAGTTGCCTTGATGCCATATAATTCATTGGTCTGAAAGAAAAAGTATGTTACCGCTGTTTACTTAATTCCTTTGTTAAAATAAGTTACAGAGATTGAAAGAGCTTGGCCTTGAAAGGGAGGTGGTTAAGATCTCCAGTGTCACACCTTTATGAAAATTGGTCTCTCTCACATCCAATAACTTCTAAGATCAGATCAATGGGTACATGTGTATGAGAGAAATAAAGCTGTTCATTAAGAAAATTCTCTGTGCTTAGTATGTTATAAATTTATTACTTTGATTACTGTTGTGAATTCCCTTTCTCTATGATTTGTGCTCTGATGGCAATTTAAATTCATAATCTTCTAAAATAGAAAGACTATTGAGAATTTTTGCATCAGTTCCTGTGCACCCAGATTTTCAAGCTGTACAAAAAAGTGGCTGAGACAGCCTTCAGTGTTCTCTTATCAACCAACATTGGCTGATTGAGACACTTCCTGCTTCTAAATAAGTACAAATCTGCTTTGAAGTTAAAACTTGAACTGACAGTTTGAAAATCTTTCTATACACAAGCTAGGAACCATTTATTTACTTCCACTTTTCTATTCTTATCTCCAACTTCTTGCCTAAAGTTTTCCTTTAATAATAACATGGCTCCAGGTGAGCAACATGCACAGTGATAGCTGACCAAATAGCAAAGTATATGGCTGTGTAGATCTGTGAATGATTAAAGAATGTGGGTTTGGCTGTACCATTGGTATTAAGTCTAGTAGAAATAAATGTTTCTAGACAACTGTTTCACCAAAATCATTTGGTCACACAACTGCTTGTTTTTTCAATGTTACGGTTATCATAAACATTTACATATTTTATTTCTACATAGAGCAAAAGATCTGCATTTCTCTTTCCTGCTTTCTCATTAACTTTCTAAATTTTCAGATCTGTTAAGCATTTGATATTATTCAACCTAACTGCTGCTGAATTTGGTATTCTTGGTGGAATTTGTTCAAGGAGCAAACCAACTACACAAGGCAAGGTTCGCTTTACAGAACACAGATGTCTGCAATCAGCAGCACTCACAGAAAAGCTCAAGGAACTTTGTTTCAAAAGGTATATAAAATGAACTCCATTACTCTCATATTCAGATACTATAGCCTAGGGTTTCTTGCAAGCCTTAATACTGAAAACAATACAGTAAGCATGACAAATTCCAAAATCATCCAGAATTCTGGTATCATTTTAATAGGGAAACTTTGAATAACTATACAATAATAAAAATTCTCTTTGTGCAGGCAGTCAAATTAGTCATAATAAAAGGCTTATTGTGCCAATTTGCTATTAGTTGCAAAAAACAATTGTACAGCAAGCCCCACATGCTCATGAAAAGACATTTAAACAATAAGAAAACAGTCTTACATTATCTGTGGTGTACACAGCCAGATATGAAAATCCCTAGAATTGTATCTGCCTTTCTTTTATAGCAAAAGGAATAAAATAAAGTGGGGAATGGAATAGGACTTTTGAACAATAAAAAAAAGACTGACTCTGTTAAAAATTAAAGTTAAATATGAGATCCTAGGTATCACTGAGATTCCAGAAGTACCTGGAATCCAGTAGAACACAAAGCATCTATTGAAAATTATATTTAAATGGTTTTTTAAAATTTCCTTTATCTGATTACTACTTAATTATGAAGGTATCTACCCCTTTTATGAGTAGGTTTCCTCACTGAAAATACTACTTAATCTTTTCTTGAAATCTGACATTTTGACTGAATTTTTACTTGTTTTTTTTACTCAGTCAGTGTCCAGCAGAAAACGTCATTACCCCAGTGAACTCTGAAGCTCATGTAACAATATAGTTTCTTTTATGTGATTACAGATGAGCTTGTTACATTGCTCATATGTGTCCTTATGGGTAGTTCTGTTGCTTCATAGGGTATAGGCCTTGTTAAAAATATTGTAAGCATTCAACACAACTTCAAAACTTGATCTATGTATCTGTGTACCAGTCTCTGTCTTACACCATGGGAGCCAACTGCTTATGCAATCAGATTGAATAAATAATTTTTGCCTACACCTTACAAGGGTTCTTAATATCACTGCAGAAGAAATCTGTTCTTTTACCTTATAAAGACAGAACATAATTCTATTGTGTTTGCATGGCAAGGTTTTGTAGCAGGGGGCTACAGGGGTGGCTTCTATGAGAAGGTGCTAGAAGCTTCCCCTATGTCCAACAGAGCCAATGCCAGCCAGCTCCAAGATGGACCCTCCCCTGGCCAAGGCCAAGCCCATCAGCCACAGTGGTAGCACCTCAGGGGTAACATAGTTAAGAAGGGGAAAAAACCCTGTGCAACACCAAGAGCAATTGCAGCCAGGGAGAGGAGTGAGAAGATGTGAGGAACAACTCTGCAGATACCAAGGTCAGTGCAGAAGGAGGGGGAGGAGGTGCTCCAGGCACCAGAGCAGAGATTCCCCTGCAGCCTGTGGAGAAGACCATGGTGAGGCAGGCTGTCCCCCTGCAGCCCATAGAGGTCCATGGTGGAGCAGATTTCCACCTGCAGCTCGTGGAGGACACCACGCTGGAGCAGGTGGATGCCTGAAGGAGGCAGTGACCCGGTGGGAAGCCCGCGCTGCAGCAAGTCCAAATTCTGCCACTGTTCATCTCCTCCATGCTCATCCTTATCAGCAAATTATACTGTATCTTATGGTTATTCATACATAGTACGAAATAATTTTACTCTGATATCAAAATACAAATACAGCTGCAGAAAGCTAACTCTGCAGTACTTAATCAATGGGCTATATCTTGCCCAAGCAAGGCTATCAAAGTTTTCCATACTATGAAGTACAATACAGCAGATCTTTTATTTCAATTGCACAAAATAAGTTCATAACAAAAGTGTGAATTCAAGGATTTACATATTCAACTTTGGAAAACAGAAAAAAATGCAGAAACTAATTTCCATGTTGAAATACTATAAAGAACTTAATATTAAAAAAACATGAGCATGACAGTGTGAGCATATTTTAAGTGTTCCTTCAGGTTGTAGAAATATTTGGGATCAAATGGTACTCTTCTTCTCAAAATAAGTTTTGGTGAAATTGGTGGTAATTAAAGCAATACATTAAAAAGAATAATTTTAAATACAGGGATACTAGATAAACAAAGTACCATGTTCTTATCAGTTTGGTTTATTTTAGTATTTTGGTATGGTTTTATGCACTGCAATGGATCCACATGTTCTTCTCAATCAATGAGGCAAAATAACAACATGCAATTTCTATTACTGCTTATCGTATTACAATATATCCATTTACAGTTAATAAGATTAGATTCATTGCTATTCTCATTTTGTAGGCCATTTTTCATTTAATCTTCTTATGTTAAAAAAAGAGGGAATTTCACCTTCATGCATAATAAAAACCAAACAATGTTATCTTATTAGAAGCAACACATTCAAGCATGTTATATCCCATTTACTTAATGTGACCAGAGAATAAAAAATGAGCATCTTACCTCAGACCAAAGATATGTGATTGTTCATAACTGAATAAGGAATGAATTTTAGCTTCTGAATTCAAAATTATAAGCCTGTCAATGATATCCTGCCAAAGGAAGACAAATGTAAAAAACTCATGTATGATTTTATATTTCAGGCACGTAATAGTTACATAGGGATGTTTACTATAAAATGAAGCCTATTACTAAAACACACACTAAAATTGTTTCTCTAAGAGGTGCTTTCCACCACGGAAGTCAATGGCAACAAGAAACCATACAGAAGGCTAGGAAAAAAAAAATATCTCAGTTTAAAAAAAAAAATTAAAAATCACTAAACATACAAAAAGATCCTAACATGTCAAGTATCCTAGTTCTTATTTAGTATTAAACCACAAAAGAAACGTTAAACTGTTTTTTGTATGTTTGAAATGTGTATACATCTATTTTAATGAAAAGAACAGCAAATGCTTTAGTATAATACTCTAACACTGGTTAGTACTACATGCTTCAAAACACAGCCATTTATTCTCAGTGTAGCAAGGCTTGGCTTCGATGTCGAGGCTTACATCTTTCATCCTAAAGCATCTCATGTAATAGACAATGACCTGTGGCTGCTTCCCACTTCTACCAGAAATCCAACCTAATTATCTTCCCCTCTACTTCACTGCATATCCAAAATGCTTCTGAAGAAATAATTTCATCAAAAGACTACAAAATGCATAAAAACATTCACTGATGTTATCATCTCAGACACAGATTTCTTCTGACTATAGCACAGCAACAAACTACTAAATCCTTATAGGCTTTATTTAATCTGGATTAAATCCAAACTTTTATTTTCCTCACATTTAAGAAGTATAGTCTCAGAGACAGCAGAGGGAGCTATTATTCAACTGGTTACATCAATGAGTCATTTTGATATGATATGAGAGAAAAATTAGGATCCATACTTTCATGAAATCAACCAAAGCTCTGGTTTTCAACAGAAAGAAAAGTAAACACCACAAGTAAAACTCTCAGTAGCAGGAAAAAAAATCTAGAATGCATCAAAGTAAACTGTCTTCATAAAACACATTCTTATTTAAAATATGGTGAAACCATATTTTCCCTGTTATATTTTTTTGAGTGGCAGGGGAGAGGGCTGCGAAGAATGCGTTTTTTCTACATATTATGTTCATGACAAAATTCACAATAAACCAGTTCAACTCGGACCTCAAGGCTGTTCATAAAATCACTAATGCAAGCAATTGATTTGTTTAGGGTTTAAGGCTTTTTAGATACTCGCACATATAAAGAATTAAACACCAAGGGATGTTTCTCTGGCAACAACCTCCTCCTCTCATCTATACATCAAAGCTTGGAGCCTGCAAAAGAGTAGAAAGAGCAGGCACAGAGAGAGGACTGTTGAGAAAGCACACCAAGCTCTGATTTGGGATACTAGGAAGGAAGACCATGAATAAGGTCCAACACAAGATCCAATCAGAAAAATGTGCAGATAGATCTGCACTGCTCAACTACAGAGCATAGCTTAATTATTACAGGTAGGATGTCATCTACTTTGAATACCTAAGATAGACCATCTAAATATAAGATACTCCATAATCACTGAAAAGGAAAAGAAAAGGAATTTCACCTGCTTTAACATATCTTTCAAAGCTACACATCTGCAGGGTACTTTCCAAGTTAAATTCCCTTGCATATGTGTACTATAGAACCTCTCAAAGGAAGAGTGGAGGCAGGCAGAGGGACCCTGATTCATCTGCTCAGTTTTCTAAAATACTTTTATATGGCAACCAGAGTAAAAAAAAAAAAATCTGGCATGTATTAAGAAAAATTTTCTAAGGGCACAAAATAAGAATCAGATTAGTCAACAGTCAAAAGCAGCAAAAGCCCAATTGATATAATCTGTTCAGTCAATGATGCAACCAGTTATCCAAAAATACAAAGGAAGGAAAATGTTTAAGTTGCATGTGTTTAAGAAATAAAGGGCATAGAAAGGTAATTAAGTTCTGTGCATTATCAAATATTGTTCAGCATAAATATTACAAATTGCAAAAAAATTACAGATTCTGTGGCAATGTGACATGATTCAGAAATATAGAAAAACGAAGCACACAAAGCAATTAGGTCTTCTAACCAAATCTTCTAGTGGCACCGAAACTGCTTTTACTTCGCTTTCTAACCAACCATCGTTACATCTGGTCAAATCTTTTATCTTTACCTTTCTGCAATCACTGCCCAAAAACATGGTTATAACAAATCTATGTGTCTGCTTAACCCCAGAATTTTTCTGAGTACTTAGACTTAACCATTATATGTTACATCAGCGTTAGATGAACTGTCTATTTCCCTTCTGTTAACTACATAATCTTGAATGTCTAGTTTAGGCTTACAAAATGCACTGTTGCACAGTAGTTAAGTGAGACAAATCCCACCCAAAACATTTGTAACTCTTCGGGGAACTTTGAACAATTTTATTAGTATTGCTATTTCTGGAACCTAGAGAATTCCATCAAAATGCTGAAGTGCCTCAAGAGCTAAAACAACATAAGCTTTCAAAAGTCACACAAATCATTACTTAAGATCTACCCCAATCTGAAAGCTCTTAAATATGTATCACCTTCAACATACATCTATCGCCCCTGCTCCCAGCGCCTCAGAAAACTTCATGACTGAACAGAACTATCCATCAGTGGACACATCAACATTGAGTGGAATGAAAAATGACATTTATGATCCCATTTCCTCCTGAAATCATCAAAACAGTATTACAAATGAAGAACTACAAAAATCCCTTCAAAATGTAACATACACTATTATGATATACTCTGTCTAAACAACTTAAACTACCACCAATCCAGAGCTTGTGCTAAACAAACACTTTAACACAACAGCAACTCAAAGTGATAGCTCATTAGAAAAAAAAAAAAATCTGATTTTAAGTGCCACTCAAGGTCACAGATTAAATTTGCCTGTGCTTTGTAGATGAGAAAAAAACCTGATAGACTGCAGTTGGATGAGCTAATACGAAATAATACTAAATACAGAAATAGTAATACTGTTTTTCTTAGGACTGAAATATGCCTTAATCGGTAACTTTCCAATTAGTGATTTCTTTCTGTGTGTGAATCATCTGTGCTATTAAGAAAGCCTGAGGGTTTTTCATTTTTAGTTTGTTGTTTGGTTTTCTTTAAATTTTTGTTTAAATTCACAGATAGTGTGATAAAGAAATATTTTATAAAAATACAAGTATAGATATTTTCCAGCATGTAACTGCGTGCACAGAGTTGTTTATGTACGTCTTTTTTTTTTTTCCATGGAAAAACATAATTCTAACACAAGCCAGGAAAGATGATCTTTATATTAGGCACCAAATTTTATATTATCTTTAGGATTTCAAAATGAAAATTTAGGTTAACATGAAGTGATATGTGCATATACTGCCCTCATGCTGTATATAATACAAAATGCAGAAAATGATGAAATCTTTCAGTAAGAAGAGAAAACTTACTCTATGATTACAGTAACATTTTTCTCAGGAAAAATGTCTTCACACAAGTATTCATTTTTCTTTCCAAATAAAAAACTATACTTACAATAATATCTGTAGGTACTTCGCGGAATGAATACATTGGCTTATTTGGTATATCTTGTTTACTCAGGAACTCAAAAACTGCAGGGTAAGTGAGCAAGTTTATCAGAGACAGAAAAGACTAGAGAAAGAAAAAAAAGGGAGGACAAAAGGGAATGTTAATCAGTTAAGTATAACCAAGGAAATGTTAACAATCATTTGCCATTTACTTTAAGTTTGTTCTTATCCTTCTTTGTAGGCCGGCATAAACAGAGATGCCCAAAATAAGACTACAGATTCTGGCAGGTGTCTATATAAAAGGGCAATAGCATCTGAGAAATATGTATCATCTATTAAATTGCACAAGGAATTTTGAAAATTATAATATTTGTATTATCATGTAATTCTAAAATCTAGATACACAGCATACTCTAAAACACGTTACTCTCGCTGATCTTCCTACAGTAATCAGAGAGATGAACTGATGGCCAGTATTTTAAGACTTTCACTTTTGTCACGGTTGTTATTTATTATTTTATATTGACTTTAATGGATCCTTGGCTTTGTGACCTGCCATGCAACACAAGAATCCTTTCAATCAGTCATCATTTCACTATTATATTAATTTTTCCCCCACGTGCCAAGAAGCAGGTATAGACACAATGAAAATTTACAAAAAGGTATGTGTCATCCTATCTGAAATACAGCACTGGTTTTTCCATGCCAATACAGAATATCAAATAATTTCTCACCTTCTGACAGCTTTGGTCAATAGGGTCAACTGGAGTAGATTTGGGTTGGGTTATCCTTAAATCATCTTTTCCACATTCCAAAAGTGCCCATAATTCAGTTACAAGTGTCTTTATAAAGCCTAAAACAAATTTATGTTCTAATCATGAAAATGGCAAGCATACCAGAAAAACAATTTTCATATTTTGAAGTATTTTCACCACAATTCCAACTCAGCTTCTCAAAATTCTCTACATTGTGGACTAAAATTTTACAAGACAGACTGCCTGAGGGTTACTCTCCCTGTTGTTCTCAATCCTTTAGTCAAACTACCTTTCTACAGTGGTCTGCTTATATGCAATCTAAAATCTACAGCAACAGTTTTCAAAGACTATTATACTAAAGAAAGATGATATTTATCTATCTTTCATGTAAATGAGCTGCTGACCTTCTTTAACAAGTTATCTGCTACAGATCAAGGATTAGCTAGTATTGGCTCTGTGGTTTTAAAAATACAGATTTACTATAACTCATTAATAAATTAAAACATACCACAATGAAAAGTTAAGGACTGTAAAAAAAATCTTTTTAAGAGAAGCACTACTAGTTGAATTTGAAACGTTAAATATTAAAATGGAAGAGATAGCCATCTAACTCTGAAATCTCCCTATGTAAGTTACAGGCTAAATACAAACTTCACATACATCACACAACTGCCTCTCGGGGTTGAAAAATCAATGCTGATTATTTTTGATCTACCATATGACTTTAACGCCAAGGGCCATAAGCAGCAAACTTATGGCTGCAAACCTTAAACAGAACATATGGGTTACTCCCCATGTAGATCTGCTCCCTGCTTTCTGAAAGATCCCAGAGGCATAAATAATAAGCAACTAACAATCAGTTTCCTTGACTGGCAGAATTTGCCTGCCTTTCTGACAGTCTTTCAGTCAAGTCATTTTTATTCCACACTAGCCACCTCTAGATATTCAGAGAGTATATTTGTAATTGTTGTACCTCATGGACTTCCTTAGCAACTTAAGATGGTAGTTTTACTTTACCGTAAGATTCTAGTTTTAACACAACAACTACCTAGACTTCTGGGTAGTATGGCAACAGTTGAGTTATCTGAGAATGAATCTGAAGGGACTTTGTGGTATGGGTTGACATATGAGAAGAATCATCAATTCAGAATCTCAATTCCATCTCGCTATTGTATAAGAGTGCCAATGACACTCAAGCCTTTGCAGCTTCTCACTCTTTGAGCAGTCAGTACCCATGGAAAAGTACATACAAATTATAGAAATCAACAGTTATTAATTCTGATCTGCAGATCACTAAGAAGAACTTGCAAATTGTGAGCAACTTATTTTTTAACAGATATAAATATCTTTGTGCACGTACAGGAACTTTCTGGAAAACCAAACCAATGAAGCGAAGATTTTTGCATAATGTAAGGGAAAAAAAATCCGGCATCAAGAAAAGTGAATGACTTAAGAGTTGGAAAGAATAAATTTCCATCAAGAAGCAATCAATAGACATTGAAGCAGTCTTTGTTAATACTGCGTAATCATTCCACTCAGCTGATCTTTTTTAACATCTTTCTCACCATCCTTTTCTAGCATGCAAGACTACAGCATGTAACTATTCATAACAGCATCATTCTTCAATTTACCTGAACGCTGTAGAGCTACTGCACCTGTTGGTGTTGTTGCCATTTGTGTAACAATCACTCTATTACCAAACTCTTCATACTCATTTGTCTGTTAGTAACAAATATAAAAGCACAGTGTTAGTTATTCAGAGGGCATGAAACTCTCAAATGATCTCTTAAATATTGATCTTTCCTACACTTGTTCACAGAATTTAATCCACTTTATGGTTAGACTTGAACAGTTCATAGAGGTACCAGGGCCAGATTCCAACCCAAACATCTTTATCAAGTATCTTATCAAAATTTAAATGCAAAATACTATGCTTAAGACGTGCTACATCAGCAAATAAAAAAATTAGTATTATAATGTTTTTTGCACACATTCAGTAAGATGTCTACAAGATTATGCTTTTCCTCCTAAAATGCATATGATCCTATTTTTGGTTACATTTCAAGTATTGTCTAGCATATCTAGATTTCAACACCACTTAGTAACTTGGTCTAGAAGAAAAAAAACTATTTTGCTTAGAATTTCAAACTTTTTACTGTAAAGTCAGAAAAACTAAATATATAGCAGATGTTCTGAAAATAAGTAACATCCAACAAACTTAAATCAGCATGGCACCAATACCAAAGATGATAAGCGACATGTTAAATTAATTTTTGCAAAAAATAAACGAAAAAATGGTTTCTGGATTTATTTTCTTATTGTTTCCTTTCTCCTTTATTATAATCATTAGAAGAAAGAAAAACTGTACAGACTCTGTAATGCTTACCTGGAGTTTTTTTGATAAACTGCTGAACATAAAGTTCACACAGTCATTCATGGCACCTGTGCTGTGAAGCAGAAATAGTCCTTTGGGTGTAGCAGAAAAATTTAGCAAGGCATCTAACAAAGTCTCTTCCCATAACAAACTGCAAGAGTAGCAAAATAATAATTAAAAAAAGATATGTAAAAAGCATGGAAAAAACTACAATTTCTAAATTTGAAAAACACCACCACTTCATTCACTGGACTCTATGTTTATATATTTACTCTATGTTAGTTTAAAAAAAGCATTTGGGAAAGTTATAATATGTATTACACTGTATTACACATTCATCCTGGCAAAACTAAGGTTAGGAACTAAGGTAGAAACATAGAACTGAAAGATGATGTAATGGGGAACCCAGAAGATCCATGCCATCCTTAAGTGTACTTATAGCTTACTATCTGACTCTAGACAAGTCTTTTATGGTATTAATGTGGCAGTTAGAAATTGGCAAAGCAGGCACAGAACTTCTCACCAATGTAAAAACACTATGAGGAGCTAAAACAAACTCACGTTTGAGGAGATAAAGGCTCCTCCTAGAAATTAGTACAGAATTATGAAAATAAAGCGGTGTATATACACAACAGCTTCACACACTAACAATAGTAAATGGAAAATATTTTCTATAGACATGGCAGGAAGAACAGCAATTGCAAGAATAAAGTATGACAATATCCTTTGCCTACAAAATATTCTGTGCCCCAAAAAGAAAAGTGAAGCAATTACAGAATCACAGAATGGCTTGGGTTGGAAGGGACCTCAAACCCCATCTAGTTCCAACCCCCCTGCCATGGGCAGGGACACCCTCCACTAGACCAGGTTGCCCAAAGCCCCATCCAGCCTGGCCTTGAACCCTTCCAGGGAGGGGGCAGCCACAACCTCTCCGGGCAACCTGTTCCGGTGCCTCACCACCCTCACAGTAAAGAATTTCTTTCTAACATCTAATCTAAATCGACCCTCCTTCAGCTTAAACCCATTACCCCTTGTCTTGTCACTCCACTCCCTGATAAACAGTCCCTCCCCATCTTTCCTGTAGGCCCCTTCAGGTACTGGAAAGCCGCAATTAGATCTCCCCGGAGCCTTCTTTTCTCCAGGCTGAACAATCCCAACTCTCTCAGACTGTCCTCATAGGAAAGATGCTCCAGCCCTCATTTGACTAGGTATCATCCCTGCAGGTATTACTAGACTCTTGTGATTCTTCTTCTCTAAAAGCATTTTTTTACTGGATTCTCATCTCTAGTTCTCATTTCCCATTTTTGACTCCTATCACCAACAAGCAGCACACACCTTTTCTCATAGCAGTCAACCAGTACCCCAAACTTTAACCACTTCTTCTGCAGAATCCCTGCTATGTCATATTCAGAAGCAAAAAATTCACCCACAAATATATCAGCATGTCTTGTTCCATAGTTAAATGAAAAATCTAGATGCTAGGAAGAAATTGTAGCTTATGTCAATGGCAGTGATTAGCAACAGCCTCCTCAGTTGCAGCTCTGCATCCCTAGATTGCTTTTTACCACTAGATTGGAATTGCTATAACCAGTTCACACGCCTCCAGTAACTACAGACCAGAGTAATAACTGTTGAGGTATCTTTGCAAATTATACATGAAATCTATGGTAAAGCATAAACAAGAATCTACTGAATTAACTAGGTTCTGCACTAACACCAACATAAGTCTGAATTTTCAGGCTCACAAGTATTTGTGTTTTTCTCATCATAATGCATACAAACACCTATAAAGGGACATTAAGTTTTAGTATAAAAGGAAGGATGCCTTTCACTTATTATGTATCAGACTTTCAGCCACAATGCTGCCAATATTGCTACATAATATTTTGAAGGTGTAGATACCATTCAGCAGAACAACATTTTAAATTAACACCACATCAAAACCGTAAGATAAACTCTGACAGCTATTTTGTTTTATGCTTTCTAATTCACATTTTCGTCAAACCAATTTCTGTAGTCAGAAAGAATCAACTATAAGTCAATTTTACATAGATCAGACACAACTCTGTAAGCCAAGAAAGTCCTGAAAGGTCAAGAACGATTTTGTAACTCTACTGAGAAATACGCTAGCATGACTTCACTCCCTCTATCTACTCCTATGCTTTTGGCAAAAAATCCACAGGGTACTAAGATGCCTCGATTGTGGATAAAGTAGCAGTGTGTGTTCATACTTGTGTAGGTGCATAAATTAAGCATCAACTTACGTGTTTTTTGACTCTAGACTTACTGACGAAGTCAAGTCCGCATCGATTACAGGAGTGGGTACTCTTTCGGAAAGCAAACTCGTCTGTGAAAGAAAAAATAAAATAAATATCTCCTCGTTGTTTATTTACACCATTTTAAAATTCCAGATCTTCCTCGTTCTCTTGTTATATATTAAAAAAGTAACAGTCATGACATTGTAATCTAATCTTTGGCACAGAATATGCTATTCCACTACATTTTTTATTTCAGAAAAGCTTATTTTTTGTTTTTTCCTTGGGTACAAGCCATTTTAAAGCTAGTACATTTTAAAAATTTTTATTAAAATTCTTAAAATAAAAACCTCTTTCTCTTTAACTGGAAATGCCCAAAGCAAAAAATCAGCATTAAAAAAAAAAAAATCAGAAAGCAACTCTTTACTTCTGTCACAGGAAAATGAAAATAACAGCCTCTGGAACCAACAACTCAATACCAAATTTATTCAGTAATTCTGCTAATTTTTATTTTTTTATAAATTATATATATCTATGTCAGTATGGATATAATTAGAGCTACAGACATAAAAATATGTATGTATTTATCTATATTTAATGGAGTTTCTAATTTAAATTATATTTGAAAATAACTGGTGTGAAAAACACTGTTTATTTAAGAAGAATGGTTAAAGCTGGTTTATGTTTCTAGGGATAAAAAGCATATTGCACCCCTCAAATGAAAGTGAGCAGTCATAAATTTACTCTCTTATAAATGTGATCTAATAAATGCACAAAAGATTCCTCTATTAAACTAGTCAGTTGTCCTGAATCTGTTAAGTTCCCCTTTCATTACAATCTGTACCAGAATTCCAGCAGAATTTGCCAAGAAAAAAATTGTTTCTCCATCAGTCTTAAAACGCCAGGAGACGTGTAAAATAGGAGGAAACAAGTTACCAGTTGTCCTGGTTTTGGCTGGGATAGAGTTATTTTTCTTCCTAGCAGTGGGCATAGTGCTGTGTTTGGATTTACAATGAGAATAATGTTGATAACACACTAATATTTTGGTTGTTGCTAGGCAATGTTTACATTAAGTCAAGGACTTTTCAGCTTCTCATGCCCTGCCAGCAAGGAGGCTCGGGGTGCACAAGAAGCTGGGAGGGGACAGGGCCAGGACTCAAACCGGCCAAAGGGATATTCCATACCATACGACGTCATCCTCAATATGTAACCGGGGGGAAGCTGGCTGGGGGTTTAGACTGTGACTCAGGAACTGCTGGGCATTGGTGGTCTGCGGGTGGTGAGCAATTGTGCTACTCATCACTTGTTTTGCATATTCTGTTACCATCTTCATTACTATTATTATTATTTCCGTCCCTTTCTGTCCTATTAAACTGTCTTTATCTCAACCCACAAGTTTTACAGTTTTTTCCCAATTCTCTCCCCCATCTCACTGGGGGACGAGGAGTGAGCACATGGCTATGTGGTTGTTTTAGCTGCCTGCCAGGTTAAACCACGACACCCGTCTAGCCATTAAAAAATTGTCACTACTGCTTGAGTAAGTCCATCATAGTCCACCATTTTTGCTACACTATAAATGGTGGAATATTTTATAAACTGCAGTTGTTTTAAAATTGAAAAATGAGAGAAAATAATTTAAAAAGTAATCAAGATGGCAGAGTTGCAGATGTGACTCTCCTCTACTAACTTGACAATTCCTGAAGTCCTGAGCATGAGGCCAGGTTGGATGGGGCTTTGGGCAACGTGGTCTAGTGGAAGGTGTCCCTGCCCATGGCAGGGGGGTTGGAACTAGATGGTCTTTAAGGTCCCTTCCAACCCAAACCATTCTGTGATTTTATGATTCCACTTCAGTCTCAATTTGACCTCCAAAGTGAGGAAATGGCATTTTTTCAGTTAAATGTTTCATGATTTTTTTGATTCGACACATTCAGCCTACTCATATGTGTCAAAACAATTTGTCTAAACAATGTTGTATACCATAATAAAGGATTTTAATGTGCAAAGAAGTCTTTTGTGCGTGTGCAAATGCTGTGGTGCTTTAGAGCAAATAACTGGAAATGCCCATCAAAAGCATATAACAGTCTGCCTGTGATAAACATTAAATACAGTAACAAGTTAGTTCAAGACGGACTAGTTAAACAATAGCAAAGCACAAAAAGACAGATTGTTGAATTATGTAAATTACAGCATGATTCAAGTGAACTAAACTCCTTAATTCAATAAAATCCTAAAGTTCTCAATGCAAGGAACAACGTAAGTTTCAAAACTAATGTTCTTTGATGAGAAACAGAGTTTACTGTGGTATAATTATCATTGTAAGTAATAAAATATTTTATTTTTCAATCAAAATGTATGCTTTCATGACAATATTCATATAAAAGCAGTGAGAAATACCCACAAGCTGGTGATTTAAGTCTCTCTCCTATTCATGTTCTATCTTTCTGATATTTTCTGCCTCAGTTTACATTATGACTGCATTTTTTATAGTTCTAATCATAATAAAAGCATACAACATTTGACAGGAAGAATAGCTCCATTCTCTTTCCCTTGTATTCAATCTCTTTCCTGCCTCCTCGCTTCCAAAAAGAATCTTTAGGTTTTTAGTCAATTTTTATTCCAGCTTGGTCTGATCGTTCTCTATGAATATATTTTGCAATCACTGGAGGTAAAAAGACATAGTTCCATTTTTCAGTATGAAGTGAAACAATACAGCTAAATTTTGGGTTTCCACTAAGAGTTCTAATACCTATAGTTTAAATATGCTTTCAGTTTAGCTGGAAGCCAAAGTTGAAGCTCTGTGTGCTACCCTTACCTAAATGCTGCCAATGTTATTTTAATGATTCAAACGTTTGTTTGAATTTTACTTCACTGTGAACTTTTTTAAAAACTGCTCTTGCAAAATCTGCTGTTATTTTTCCATCTTAACTGAATTTTTATAGTAATGGATAAGAATTTTCACACTCTATATAGCTAGCAGAACAATGAAAATAGAAAAGTTTAGTGAATAAAGTAGAGATCCTATACCTTCTTCAGTAAGTTTATAACAGAAAGCAGAATACGCAGAACTGTTGGACCAAAACTCTTTTACGCAGAAAAAGGATTAGACTAACAATCAAACTGAAGCTGAAGTACAAACTCTACACTCCATAAGATATCCAAGTGCACAGGTAAGACAAGAACTCCTGCCTGGCACTTCTCATTATGATCTCTTGAGAATATTGCAATGGCAACTAACTATTTAAGTCAAATATTTGGAATCTCCTTTTTTTCCCCCCTCCGTATCTCCCACCAAAGTTAACTAGTTTAACTTAAAAATTACTAAGACCACACCTCAGGAGTTTTTCCTTTCAAAATATCCCAAATCAAGAGTGAAGGCCACATCTGTGGTGGACACCAGCTATCATGACATCAGGTGATCTCTAGCGTCAAGGACAATGTTTAGAAAGGAGTTGATCTACGAATGATAGGTCTATTGATGCATCCTGAGAGTTCCTGGTTTAATCTTACGGCACAGAAGTCTCAAACTAAGCTTCTGCTAGGTTCACATACAAAAAGCAAATTTGAATAGTAGAACTTCATTTTTAGAACAATTCCAAGCATTATCCCACTACTTAAATATAAGCAACCTGAAGCAAAGAGCAACTATTACATAAGCTGAACCTGTTACAGTAAGATTTTTTCCAATCTTTCTAACACGAAACAAGATTTACCTTTTTCCAGGCCTCTCCGATACATTCATGCAAGCCATAAGGAATTAGCATCTGCAGGCCTTCACAAGTTCTGTACATCTGACGACATACAAAAATGAAAGCTCCTTTAACTACTGGCAAAATCTCAGATCCAGATAAAAGAGAAATGTCGTCATGAAGAAGTTTCTTTGTAAACTGAACAATTACATGAACAGCTGTAGGACTAGAAATAAAACAACACTTTTAAAATGTTGGTTTGTAGTCATCAATAAGCCTTGAAACAAATCCTCTGACTAAACATATTTAAATTTTTCTAGGGGAAAAGAAACTATGGAAAGAAACTACGACCCACTACGGGGGGGACCAACTATATTATAACTCGCAACAGCAGTCAGAAGAAAAGAAATGTACAGCAAGTGATTTTACTTTGGCTACAGGTCTACATAAAGAAAAATGCATCCATTGCCTTCCAGCCAGCCCATGCAGACATGAGCTACACAGGCTGTGTATTTTATAGGAGTCCAGTTGGTAAGAGTAACAAGCCAATAATTTTAGCTTCCGCTTAATCAGTGTTAAGGATATCACTACAATGCAAAATTTGTCCTTGCTCTTCCTTTTTCCTATCTGAGATCTCCTTCTGAAGTCTTCTAGACTTACAATGCAAAGGACAACTCTTTCTCCAAAATACTATCTTTTACTTCCAATTCCCCTTAAAAACATACGCAACTTCTCAGATTCCTCCACTTAGAAGACATACATTCCAAACATTTTCACGACATGCAGCTTAGATATTTTTAAAGGCTAGTCTCAATTTTACTGCCCTGTTTCAAGTTTTAGCATCAGCTAACCAAATACTACCCATAGGATCATACAGATCCTAAGTTAGGTACTGTGTTACGAATGTCAGTTTCTGATATGAAAATCTCTCTCTACTAGATGTAATGAAAAGTGAATGCTACATTAAATCTATTCTTTCAATAAATTAGGTTGATTTTTAATATTTATTCTGAAAACAAACAAACAAAAAAACAGAGAAGAGAGGCCTTTGGCCTGAACAGCAGCACTACAAATATAACGGAACTACATTCAGAGAAAGGAAAGCTCTCACATGAATAAGAAAAACAAGTAAACCATGAAATCTCCCTTAATAAAAGTATTCTTTTAATTTCCATTTCACCTGGTTATACATGTCTCCCTATTCATTCTCTAAAAAACTTACTACTTTACTTGATAATCAGATATTTTACTCTAAACATAAACAAAACATATCATGTTATAAATAAATGAAAAAAGAGAAAATGAATCTCATAGGACTAATGTAATTCATTGAAGTACTCACTAATACTATTCATTAATGCACTCTTACCTATCTTCTTTGGCTTTTTTTTCATTTTCTCCATAAAGAAGAAAAGAAAGACCATCTTCTACAGCAGCAATCCTTGCCAAAATATCAGCTACATCAATTAAAGTGGTTTCAAGATAATTTATACACACCTATTTGGAAGAAAGAAAAAAAAGGTTTTGATTCAATGCCTTCATGAAAGCTGTTTATTCAAGTCAAGCTTATGTATGCAGAACCTGAAGGTCACCTTTCTCATGATTGCTTAATGGCTTAAACAAAGTAAGTAAACAGCCTATGTTCAAATGCCATCACATAGAAATCTTCATCACAAATGGCAGTAATTGCCACTTTTAATGATAATGGCAGAAGTTCAATGACTGCACAGATATAGAAAACAGACATTTCTAAACTTTTTTTCTTTTCCCACCATGAATGTGGAAAGGCTCTTGATATGCCATCTAGGGGTACAAAAGCAATACCTGAATCAAGGTGAGAAACATGCTAACTCCCTCACTGCTGCATATGCACTGGCAACTCTTTGGCTAGGAATGGAATTCTAGTTCCCAAGATCTTCTGCACCCACCTCACTTCTAGGCTGCGGTAGGCCCAAACAGCTTTGGAATCATGAGGAAATTCTTCCCTGCTGGAGCAAAGCCGATGCCTTATTCACTTCAGAGCACTGACTCTGTAGGCACAACTAGGCTGTAATCAAGCAGACTTGAACATTTAACACGGGGATTCAGACTGTTTGGTCTGGTACCATCACTAATGAATGTACTACCCGAATTAATGCTAAACTGGCCATTGCTCATTAATAAGTGAAGTCAATATTCCAATAGTAGACAAGCAGAACATGGGCGGTCCATGAAGAACCTGTCAGGGAGTGGCAGGGGCAGGATGCTCTGCAAGGGATGAGAAGTCAGGAACTGAGTGTGATAACGAGACAGGTAGAGGCAGAGGCTTGCCATCGGATGGGCAGGCAGTCCTCCATACACAAGCAAGGCGAGCAGACAAGGTCCAGTGACAGTAATTAGGTTCACCCAACAGTCCAGATCCCCTCCACAGTGATGACGGAGGTCCAAGTTTAAGCCAGTGAGTCAGGGTCAGCTCCAGACCCCATAATCAGAGTCAGACACAGCCCAATGATCAGCATGAATCTGGATCTATAGTCACAAAGCAGGTCTGAGGTAAAGCAAGCGAAGAAGTCATGTCTGTGGGTCAGGGTTCAGATCAATGGGACACTAGGCTTCCGTGCTGCTACAACATAGTACAGGCAAGGAACGAGGACAAGAATCTCAGCTTAAAAAACACTCCTGAGTGGATGGTGGAGTGATTCCACACAGAGGCTTATTAGCAGATGCATCGCTGGGGGAATCTCTGCTGAGACTTCCTAGCAGAGCTTTCTCAAACAGCTGTCTCTGAGGCTGGACATCCACAGCATTACCTATGCTGGCCCTGAGCCCAGGCTGCCAAGTCCAGGGGAGGGGAAGTAATGGGGAGAGCCTGACAGTAGACAGCAGCTGTAATTCTGCAGGACTTACGCACTGTCCTAAAGGTGCTCACCAAAACTCTGTTCCTGTCCATATGCCTCAATAATTTGGTCATGAGATAATCAGAGTGTACCTTCACACCCACGGACTGAGAAACACTCCAGATTCCTGGACTTACACACAAATGTACTTACAAAGAAGAAGGACAGTTTTCAAAATGAGAACTCCTCTCTGGTAGCTCCCCCCTACCCACACCTGGGACAATAGAGTGTAGTCAGTGAGAACAGCTAGGGGGGATTATTGGTTACAGTAACACTTGTTAAATATCTGGTATGCCAGAATGGGGAATAAAGCACCACCCTCCTGAAGTTGAAGTCCACTGCTTAAATCTTTTCCACTCTTCTGTTATTCATCAAGGACAGCTGGACTCACAAGAGAAATTACTTTTTAAAATGCTATGCAATCCAGCTCCTACTTTTTCTTTTACAGGCAGTTCTGTATTTTATGTAGTGCACAGAGGAAAAATAAATTGTCTTCCTACTTTAAAATGTAAGGAATTTACTATTAATGGCAGTGATCAAAGTAACCCAAGAGAAAAATACCATTTTTACTTCATTTTTTTAGTTAACATTTTCAGTGATACAGAGGGTTAATCTCCCTGACCTTTTATTTTTAGTTTACTGGGCATCATTGTTCAGGATTCTAAGAAAGGAACATACTGTGCTGTCCCTGTTTCTTTAAGAATGTTATTATTTTGCTTTCCCTATGCAACACCAAAAACACCCCAAAACCATGGTACTTTTTTTAAATGTGAATGCAATGTTCTGCACCAGCTATGCTTCAGCAGCAACTCAGAGGCTACAGAACCCAAAAGTTCAATACTCCTGCCCACAAACTGATCCTTCTGACAACTCCTGCTGATAGCCACTGAGTTTCTCCTCTCCACTACACATACACAATACTACGCTGCTTAAAAGGCACATAAGGCTTGCATATATCTGAGTGAATTCAGAGATCAAATGTAAAATAAGAGCATTTTGTTTGCTCATTAGGCCCACCGTACAACCAAGGAGCCTGATATACAGCTCCAGTGCTACCTGCCCGCCAGCGCCAGCTGAAAAGAGATGCATGCATGGCCATAGCCTTCCTTCTGAGGTAGGCATGGTCCAGCATTAGGATTCCTGGGAGTCTAAGAAGTGCCAACGATTTGGCTGGGAAGCAAAACATTTCAAATTCTTGTAAAAGAGGAATAGGGTCACTCTGACTTGGTCTACCTTTCTAGCTGTTGGTTTGCCAGACGCAATACAAAACAACTTGCACCTTCATTAGAACAAATACGCCACATTCCAGATTCGCAACACATAACCAACCTACCACAGCTACTGTGCATTAAATATTCCTGAACATGACCCATTTTTTTTAAACAGACCAGTTACTAAGTCACAGGAGGGCTTACAATTTGTTAAGAGTTCAGCTACCTACAAGAGACAGCTGAGCATGGCAGAAACAAAAAAAAAAAAAGGGAAGAACTGTTAAACATTGAGATAATTTCTTTTTTAACTACTGATGTATAATAAAGAAGAGACAGTTGTATACACTTTAGAATACCGTGTGACCAAAGAGATTGCCTCGGGGATTACACAGGCCTCCATCACAGCAAATAAATGAAGTATTGCCTTAGTACTGTTTTTAAATTTGACTATCAGTGTTCAAAGCATATGTAGGCTCAGTTATTTTTTTGTACTTGAAAAAATTTGCACTAATTTTTTGCAATGTAGAGTAAAAAGAAGATGACTTAAAGTGTTAATCTTGCAAAAGCAAGATAGATAGCCTTATAATAAAATGTATAAGTAATGTTACTGTACTCAGTACAGATATCCACAGAAGAGCTAAATTATTGACATCATCAAGTTTTTGCAGGACTATGGTTTTAAGCTTTACAGAAGTACATACTTTGAAATATTTACTTGGAAACTGACTGTTTAAACTTTTGAAATAGCATTGGAAAAATTTTGTATAGGTAAAAATATTTTCAGTAGTTCATATGAAGAGTCTTTTCTAAAAAATAAACAAACTGCACTGAAAAAATGATCGGAAGGATACTGACAAAATTCAACTTTAAGAACCTAGATGAGGTATTTAAATTAGGAGCTCAGACTGTCTTTGCAAGCATGAGTCTCAGGAAGTAAATTCAAAACTTCTTAGCCATTAATTGCTCTCAAAGTCTCTTTACGTAAGACAGCTCAGGCTCCTCTATGGGCATCTCAAGACCTCCAGCCTCTCTGTCTTGAGACTTACAGTCACCTAGGTCAATTAAATCATCTCAGTCCAAACAAAAACATTAGGACAGACTGAAACTATAACTAGATTTTCCAAGTACGTAGAGGTAGATAACGTTTCCCAAGATTTTTACAATTCTTATAGAAGTGTTTAAAAAAACCCAACAAAACAAAAAAACCCAAACAAAACCTTTTCCTTTTAGCAATTCAGAAAATAATAATTTTCCATGAAGAATTATGTATTTTACCTATACTAATTATTGAGAACACTTAACTTCAGGTTGCCAGCTGAATTTAAAAAGGAATACAAGTAGGCTGCCTTTTAAAAAGCAGGTAAAGCAAATAAGCATCCAAGAAATATCCAAAAGACACAAAAACATTGGAAGAAAAAAATAAATTAAGTAACATGACTTTCCCAAGGGAACGGTCTCACTATGGCACAATTTTTGCTACTATTCACAGGATTTCAAGAAAACCAAGTTTGTCAGACCAATCATGACAGCCTACACTATTTAAGGCATACTATAATAGCTAATGTAGAAAATACAACAGAAGTTACCATGTGTCTAAATAAATCTTTTACATAGAAAATACAGAAAAATTACAATATTCTGTAGATTTAAAATTTGGAAGACTACTACAAACCTCTGTGCCACTCAGTAAACTTTGAACAGGGTGAAGTAGGGCATCTATCACTGCATCCGTATATAAACATTCAGCAGTACATCCTGTTTGATCACAAAAAACTTGCAGAATCTCCATAACAAGACTTGCTGGAGAATAACTGTCTGGTGAACACAAGAAGTATTTGTTTATATTTTAATGTACACAAGCATATCTACATGGCTTATGTAGATGCTTCTGAATTATCATTTTATTAAGCACTGATTTAACACAGAGGGGAAGAAGGAAAGGGAAGAAGGGAAGAGAAAAATCTGCACAAATAGCAGACTCAAAACTGCAAAAGTTACCACGTGCCTCATTATAATTATATATAATAGCATATATTAAAATCAAAATATTTACCTGTCTGCGCTGCCAAAGCTGTCTTTGGGTAACTTGGAGAGTAATAAATAAGCTGAGTAAATAATACCAACAGATCGGTTATGGAGACACTATCTATTTAAAAAAAAAAAAAAAAGGAAAGTACTCTGCAAAAAATGCCACTTTAATTTTACAACTAAAATAGATTTTGTAAATATATGTAAACAATGCTATGCTTTATGGAGGAAATCAACATATGTACAACTGATAAAGCAAAGGATGTGCATGTCCCTGGGTCTCTATCAAGGTATTTCATGATCAACTTATAAGTCTTGATCTTGCTCCCAATTTAGCCAATATTCATTTTACCATGTCTTCCACTGAAACAAATGGCAGCCAAAGTTTGAGAACGCTGAACACACATGGCTGTAGGAAAAAGCATTACCTTGTTACTAGATTAAGTGAAACAACTGGAAAAGAGACAAGCTGTCAGACAACTCTTCCTCAGGTCTGAAACAAAAACAAATATGTAGCTAAATGCAGGTTGGGAACTATTGCTCCAAGTTTAATGTAATTATGTTAATAAGTCAGTTTGTGAGGAAGGGGTGCTATCTATGAAGCTGAGAAGGACACTGTTAAGATGACAGTGAGATTGTTACTTTGTAGGGCAGAGAAAAAAAAACAACCATCAGCAATGGATCAGTGCTTGAATGGTGTTATACAGATAATCCATAAATGACAAAAGCACTTGATTAGTAGATTCTTCTTCCTCACAACTGCTCTACATTGGATCTATTAAGTCCTGATCCTCAAACCTAAGGGACAAAGCACCTTCAAAAGACAATTCTCAGAATTAGTATCCAGTGATGTTTTGAATTCTACACTGAATGGAGAGATCAGCATAATGGAACACTACAATTGCTCTCACACACTTGCATTTGCCAACCCTGCACAATGTATCACCATATGCAGATTTCTCTGGATGTCCAAGGGCTTTTCCATCTCCTATCTTCTGTTCCTATTAACACCTCTGTTCCACAGGTACCAGCCTTTTCCTCTACCATTGTTTTACATTAATTATATTAATAGGTTAAGCTCAGAGCAATGGTTTTCAATTTGCGATTAGCTTGAAATACTGATTTTGTTTCACACATGAAAAAAACAGTTTTGGTCCCTGGACATGTCTCTTTTCCAACCAATTGTATCAATTGGTTTGACAAAAGGTATTACTCATATCTAGAAAGACAGAATTACTTACACACTAATCCAACTCTGCTTCAACATGAAATGAATACATTAAATGTAAAAGTGATCTATTCAACCACATCCAAAGATTAAAAAATTGTGCTGATGCTCCAAATGACCTACACCATCTTTTAAGAAAGGTTTCCAGGCACAAAATTGCTGAACAGAGTATTGTCCTGTAACATCCACAATATTGCAGTGGAAACATATACCAAGTATTGATAAAGTGTTACTCACCAGGTTCTATTTTCCTCAGCCCTCCCTTACCTTTCTTATTTTTCAGCTGTACTGGAAAGAGATTTCGGCCTTGCTTATAGATCAACAATCTTCCTAAAAGGCACAGCGAATGAACAAAATAGATGTACTGCAATTCTGGTCCAGTGTAAGAAAAGTTCTGCTTATCACCTTTAACAATAAAACCAAAAAATTAGAACTTGACTCTTTCAGTCTGCTCTACAGTACTTAGCTACTACCTGCAACGTACATGGATCATTTTGTACATAAAGACAGACAACTTAAGTAACTAACCACTGCTGTTAGCGTTCTCTCAAAAGACAGACATACAATATTTTGAGAAGAAAAAGCACAGATAGAATGTTTTCCTCTTGAGGTAGCATGCTCAAAGACCTACTGAATGTGGATGTACGTGCATATAATGCAAGACATGCAAAGATACTCACTACGGTGCTGCTGGGAGAAGTCATTGACTCTGGAATTTTTATTAACAGCTGCCTTGCAAAATTCAAAATAATCAAGACATTGCTGGACAGCTGCATCAATCTGTGGGGAAAAAAAAGCACAAAATAATAAAATACCTGGTATTTTACAATAAAGTCATTCGCTCTTATCCAAGTACTGTCCTTTAACACAAGAACCTAAATATCTACTTCGTTGCAATTACCTTATGTTTCTGTGCTTTGTATGGGTTAACCAACAGGAGGCAAAATTTTACAGGGCTATTAAAACACATTGCCATTATTACTACATTACCATACTACCAACTCTATAAGCATTAAGACAATCTATAAAAAAGAGTACAGAGAACATGCAAGTATTTTGATAAGTTAATGGCAATCTGTAACTGCCGTATTGTCATTACTATGGAAGATTTTAATTTTCCAGACATGAAAAATTTTGTCTTGAACACACTTACTAAACTGTAAGTTTGGTTTTTGGATGGTGTCAGTGCTCTTAGTGTTCTTTGTAGATGTATTGTATCATTATCATAGCATTATCATCAAATCAATGTATATAAAAGTTTAAAAATTATCAGCATGGATTTAGAAATGAATCAGAAATATAGCATATGAACAAAGACGTACATTTAGATTTATTACAGTTTGGACCTGCTAGGATTGATTCACAAATATAAGTAAAATATACAAACTAACATAAAAAAAAAAAATCAGTTGTTTATTCTATGTTTATAAATTAGATTAGACTACCCTGGTAATGGACTTCCTATTATACTTTTTTTGTTGCTTGGAACATGCTTTATTCTATGCTCTGTTCTATGCACACAGACAAACAACACAAACATCTTTTATAGTTGTCTGTATCCTTGTCCCCCATCTTAAGGTTTTATCAGTTACATATATATTTTACATTATATTTCATTTGTATTACAAGATTTTACAAAACATAGCCAAAGTCCTGTCTATATGAATGTATCTCACATCTATATTGATCTTACTAAAACAATGAAACTTCCATCCCAGTGAAGAGATCTGTCCATATAGAATGGACAGAATGCAATGTGATAGGATTAAAAACTACATTACTAAAGATGTTTTCCCAGTTTGATTTATTTTGTTGACACTTTGAATCCTTAATGCTTCATATCACAACTTAAAGAACACAATGGCGGTTTTTTAGTCTCTTTTCATCAAAAATCCAAATTCAGCACAGAGTTTTTATATTTTTTCACGCACCATTTACTATTTTTATGCATTTTCAGAATTAATTCTAAATATGAATGCAACATACGGAATCAATAAATAATATTCCTAATTAAACACCTGCTATAAACCATCCAAATTTCCCCTTACTCTGAGCTGGTCACGTACCCTTCTTTGCATTTAACAAAGATTCATTTAAGCAAGGAGAAATTAAAAAAAAATTAAATCAAAAAGCTCATCTAGCTAAACAACATGGAACAGCTCTGACAAAAGGGGAAAAAGGAAAAAAAATGCTCAAACCACAATGTGAAAGCAAGAACAAGTTCCAAGTAAATTTGCCTTGGGAAATACTTACCAAAGATTTATATTTCTTTTCCAAAAGCCTAAATACCACTGTTCTGCTGTAATACGCATGCTAAAATGACAAAGAAGACCTAATGTCAAATTCAAACACATAAATTTCATTTTTTAATTAAGAAGTAGAAATTATCTCCAATTCTGTTCTATTAGGGATCTTGTGCATAGTACATATTCAATCTATTGAACTCCAGCTTGTGTAAACCAGTATTATACTCAACTGAGCCTTTGGTTTGCAGTACATTTAAGATGACAAAAAAAAAATTATGTCATTAGTAAAATGTGTAGCAGAACATACAATAAACAGAAAAACAATAGCTACGCTAAATGTTAGACTACATGTTTTGACATTGCCACGTAAATCCTAAATTATAAGTTTACACAAGGTAGGCTGCAAAAAGCTCAAATGTCCACTGGAGGTTAGCAAGTTGTGTGCAGCATATTGTATGCATAACTGTATTTTCATGCTCATCACTTCTTCCAGAAAAATATTCGCAACTCTTGATAGCTGTCCATCAATTATGACAAAGGGACTGAAGCCCCAAAGCACAGTAAGTTCTCAGAAATTTTATGAAAACTAGTAACTGAACAGAAATGGAGGAGGAGAGCAGTGTTAAAGGGCAAAAGACATAAATGCCTGAAAAAAAAAACCCCCAGACCTCCTTAATTGCAGTGCTCATTATAGGTTGTTATCAGGTCACAATAGGTCTGTGATAATAATAGTCATAAATCAAACTTTTCAAAATACATGTCAGACAAACAAGTTACGGGTTGTTTTTTTTTTTTTTCTTTTTGCTTACCGTCCACTTTTTAAACCATACTGCTTTGATATCTAGCAGAGCCAAGAAGTAGACTGGACTCAAAAAATCTGGAGAAGCGGGATGATTAGGCTCGTGTTTTACTGACAAAAGCGATAAGGTACTCTCTACTACTTCTTCCATGTACCTTATGACACAAATAGGAAAAAATGAACAGAAAACAAAAATCTTTTAAATCTTCCCACCAGTAATACTCAGGAAAAAAATTTCTAGTAAAACATCATTGTTCAGATAAATCATAAATATCAACAACATTATCTTTAACTTGATCTTGTAAGGATATTAATTCTTTGTGTTACCATGAATAAAACTAATAACAACATACATGTGTATTCTCCTACATGATTACGTATTTTATTATACTTGTTACTTTGTAAAACTTCCAAATTATTTTTGTTAAAAAGCACTTGGAACACTTCAAAAGGTAAATAAGCAGCTTAATATGACCCATGACTACTCCTATGCAGCTTCCCTATTCCACTTTTGCCACTCTCTATTTATATCCCCCCCTTATCACTGGCCAGTCATCTGTACATCCTGTAATTAACCTTTTGCTAAAATTACATGCATCTAATTATATGTCAAAAATCATTACATTAAGAAACAGTGACAGGTTTTTGAAGGTGACATACTTTTCTGGATGACGAATCCAGGAAGAGGGAGCTTCCTTTTGGTACTCATTTAAAAGGCGGACCTGAAAACATAATTATTAAAATTAAAAAATAAATAATGCATGATGTTTCAGTAATGACAAAAAAAGGTATGGAAAGTTCATTTATACCTTTTTAAGTAAACGATTTACGTCTGTGTTAGATATATCCAGACCAGCTGAAATACGAAGACAATATTCTCCAGAAAGAAAGTACAACTCCAAGTGTCTGGCTAAAAAAAAAAAAAAAAAAAGAAAAAACCCCATCTCGCTTCCATGACAATAGTGGCAAAACAGACTGCATTATACAGCTTCATTATAAAAGTCAACTGATTGATATTCAGGAAGCACACAGAATCATGAAGCCTTAAATGTAATTAAATGCACATACCTAAACTTGTATAGACTTCTCTTGTCATATTAAATGGAGAAGAAGAAAAGGTTTTTGCATAGAACCTAAGAATTTTCTCCTAAGGGAGAAAAAGTAAGCAATGTATTAAATAGTCATGTAACTGTGTATTATTATTGCACAATAATCAATATGCAATGGCATTATACTTAATATTACATGTTGCTCAGATATCTCTACAGATGTGAAACATATTTTATAAAAATATACTGTTTGAGACCACAGAAACCTCCAGTCCAAAGGAAATTTTACTTGAATACTTTAACTGGCAGCACCAATGCAAAACCTCACTGAGATAAAAAGCAGCAGATTGGGGAACATTACTGTACTTTTCCATTAACATTAATGTTTTTATGTTATTAAATGTACCAAAGACTCGTAACTAGCACTGTTTCAAAAGAAACTGTAGACCTTCTAAGCTGAAATACATGACAGCAGCAGGGGCACCTTTCATACTTATTTGATAATCACTTTAAAATTCAAAGAAAAAGAAAACAAAGCTTAATTGGCACAATAAGTAATCTAAAAGCTGTTTAAGTAACTGCCATTTTTTCTCATCGATGCCTGTGTAATATTACTATGTATCATTTTCTCATCATCATGGAGCATATACCTGACAAACAGGAAATGTTAATATGACAAGTTTTGCAGAAGTTTTGACTTTTTCTTAACATCTGTTTGCTAAAAGACATTCAAACCTCTCCATTCCCATTAAAAGATATGTAAACAAGTACTCCAGTCTCTAAAAATCCTGTTGTAATCCTTTAAATCAAGACCTACCGGAAACTTACAGTTCTTTTACTTCAAAAAGAGTTTATCTGATACATACACAAATAATAAAACGTTTTGGGATGCTGCTGGACAACTCATAATACATATGTAACTTCTTATTCCTCTTCAGTACTCTTTACTAAGGCTACATATCTGATAACGAAATACAGAACATAAGCTTACACTGAATGCTGCATCAGGATCTGACAGAGACATCGTTAGATGCTTACGCAGATTTGGCCAACTCTCAGAGTTCAGTATATCAGAGGGAGGGGCAAAGCAGAGTGTCTGCAATGCTTCTTGGCGAACCTGAAGTGGTCAAAAAGATAAACAATACAAATTCATTCACAGCAACCTCTCAGATATGTAATTTACAATATAATTTGGAAGGAGGAAGGAACAGGACTTGACTGTAGAACAGACAAGGAATTCTAGAATACTTATCCTCTGCTATATTTGTATGGTGATTTAGACAAAACACTACATCACCGAGAAAAAAAACCCAAACATATATTTGAAGAAGCAACAAAACCATTTTATCAATACTGGATGCAAGGACTATGTTCTACTTTCTGCTTATAATAAAATATTTATCAGGGAATACAGGAAACTATCATCAAATACTACAAATGTGCCTAGCAGCTCGCTAAAAAGTCAGCAAGGGAACGTGGAAACGGAATTACTAGACACTATGTTTTACTGCTGAATTTGCATCAGCATTATAATCTAAATAATTTCAAATAATTGTTTTTTTATTTGTAGACAACTGTAATCTGTAGTAATTTCATATTACCGAAACAAACTGTAGGAAATTTCAACAATATTTAATAGCATCAGACTTTTTACCTGGTTGTGCAAAAAACTCGATCACAATGTTAATACCAGTTCCATCTACCATGCCTTTTTCAACTGCCAAACAATCCTAAACAAATCTTACTGAGACAGCATTCAAAATGATGCTTCTCCAAGCTTCAAAAATATCAGCAGCTGGTGCCGACTGGTGGTTAGAGACCCAAATTAGTACTGCCACTGACAGGAAGGCAAACCTAATTTGGACTTTATATATTCCATCTGGCAGCGGTCTCTTGGCAAATCAGCAGGCATCTCTCTCTTCTCATAGGGGTAGCAGAAAGGACAACATGGAAGTTACGAAGAAGGGCAAGGGGCACATAAACAAGACAATAAGCTTCAATAACTTTTTCTCTCACAGAACAACTTTTTCCAAATTAAAAATGCCCATCTCTAGCACATAAACTCCTAACAAAAAAAAATAAGATAGTTGCTGAAACACTAGCTTTTGAACCAGATGGTTATGAACAATGAAATACTGCACTGCAAAGCAGTTGCTGCACTGAAGCCAAGATATATGAACCAACAAAGACAAGATTCCAGTTAGGTACACATGAACCCTTATGTACATACAGTTTGTTTTCCAATATGCCATAAACATTCATTTGTATTAACATTTTATTTCTTCTTTGAAACTTACTTCCTTAGGCTGAATAGGGTCAAGTCTTTCTACAAGCAGCTGCAACTGTTCTTGACTCATGAACGTATAACTCTGTAATACACATTATGAGATTATCATTAAAATATTTTATTAAACTGAACAGCAGAAGATTAAAATCATCAGTCTTTCTGATATCTAATTTACTTTTAATAATTAGGACTTCAAAATTTATATTAATTTTACATTAAAGTCAACATTCTAAATGTTTTCTGCCGTTTGCCCAAAGTTAAATTTACAGCAACAAAATTCTCATTCCATATTTTGCTTTTCTTTACTTAAAAGTTTCCTGTATCTTTATAAAATCCCTCATAATAATTCATTCAGTAAGTAATACAGCATAGTGCAGCAGTCTGGAAATGAACTGCACATTACTTGGTTCCTAAGGTAAAATCACAAAAAGTTAGATGATGTACCGCTTTTACCATTATTTTATCTTTTTTTATGCAGCACTTGCAAAGGTACTTTAGAGCATATGGGCATCATATTAATCTCGTATATGCTGTCTAAAGGTTAGACAACTAGTATAAGCTCATACTTTAGCAAAGGAAAGGTAACGAATTCAGTTTAGGATATATCAATGATAGCAAGGATGAATCTTTTTCTAGGGCTGCTTCTCAATGTCCACTGACAGAAACTTAACAATTTTGCAGTACCATGCTTATTTCGTAACATAGAGAGAAAACACACTGTACTTGGTTGAATGAGGAGTCACTGTCAGAACAGTTGTCTGTATCATAGCCACTCTGATGTTCTTTCTTTGTTTTACTATCCAGCTCCTTATTACGCATCCGATCTTCTTCAAACTTGTTAATCAAAGATTCTACCACAACCATCATGACATTCTTCAAGGCATGCATCATTTCCCTGTACCTTCAAAGCAAAGATGATTTTAACATTAAAGCGTGTAAAAATCACTATTTTTTTTTTTAAATGATCACTAAATAGTGAATAACTGAATATGGCATAATGCTACTTAGATCCAAACTCACTGACTTTACAGAAATGAATGTAAAACAAATGCAAATCCAAAATGAGCAACAAAACACGTATATACCTTAAATGTTTCAGAAAACTGTATTTTAAAATAATAATAAAATTCCTTTTTGCCCTTCTAAAACTATTCAGTGAAATACTGCTAACATAAACCTGTTCTGAGAAGTTCTGAAGAACGAACAATGTGAATCCACCAAAAGGGAGAATCTGTCCCTGAGAAAACAGGCCAGTTCTCATCCTTGTTACTGTTTGTGTTTCTTGAAGTTCAACACCCAATTTTTCTTCTGCTATAAGCCTCAAGCAGAACCAATAGAAGAGAACACATCATCCTGATTCAAGATCTTGAGTACAGGTCATGCACACAAAATAATTTTATTTCAGCAAAGCCAGGGTTTTTCTAAGTTACATAAATTAAATAATAATAGCCACAATGAAGCAATTCAAAATAAAGCTGCTTCAGAAAAACATCCTATTGTAAAACGTTGATATTTTATTTCAAATTATTTTTTACTTGAAGGCTTCTATAACTTATTTTACAGTCAAAGATATAAATTACCATATTATGCTTTAATATCCTCCTACCTCTCAAATTAAAAATATGATACATTTAGTTCATTGGAGCTTCTTCTCCAAACTTTAACAAGCACAAGAACCCTATGGTCCTGATCCTCGAAATAAAGAGGCACAAACAGCGTAATTTAAAAAACAGTCATCCTAACATCTATTTTCTAGGTGAAAATAAAAGCCAAGTGTAGTTGATTAAGAACTGCTTTTTAACATAAATGACTGTACTATGAAAATACAGAACATATCACTAAGGAGTTAAATTCCTTAACACATTTTTCTCCATAAATACCTTTAAGCATACTACCTACCACAGAAAATAAGTAATTGCAATGAACAAAACTGGAACCTTGAATGATCTGAAATGATATCAAGACCATCACAGCGAGACCAAATAATGCTCAGAGTTCAGATGCTTGCAGACGTGACAAGAAAAGGACTCTGTAAAAGAATGGCTCATAAAACATATCTGTGTACTTCTAGGTAAGAAACCTTCTGAAAACAAACAGAAAATAAAATCTTCTGGAACAGAAACATACACTATTTTTTAATTCATTTCTTACCAAGGAGACATAGTAAACAGTAGGCATCACTGTAAAATCCTAGTTCCACTACAGAGTCAGAGATTAAGATCAGGCAATAAAAGTGAATGAAAAAATAGTTCAGCTGAAGTAGTCTATAAAATTTTTTTAGTGGCTAAAATATGAGAGACAAAAATTGTGTTTTGTTTTCTTCCTCTGCAACACATAAAATTGATGACTGATGCAAAAGTAGTGGGGGGTTGGTTGGTTTCAATGCTTCAATATTCACCATTCCAGGTGCTCACTTTTCACTGATTTCACATTGTAATGGTTCAACCTCAGTAAAGCTCTCATCATGGCTCTCTATGACAATTAAAAAGAGAGAGGCAAGGACCTGGTTCACTATGATAACAAAAGTATACTGTCTGTTTTAATTAAAGAAAGAATACTTTTAGAACTGCTTTAAGCATTATGATGTAGTTAGATTTTGTACAGGAATTCCAAAACCAATATGATGCATACACTAAACTTTTCAAGTTTTACATATGTTCTGGAAATAACATCTATATATACTAAAATCTATTTTATAAGTACTACTGATTACAGCTTTAAAGAATCAGGGACATTATCTGCCTTTGCAAATTCCAAATCCAAAACATGAAAATTCAGTAAGAGAGCTACCAGCCTCTGTATTCCAAGGAAAACTTATTTTAACGCCCACAGGAAGATGAATAAAGTTAGCAGGGAAGAGGTGACTAAGAAAAGAATTTAACTGGTACTCACAGAGCTTTTTCTATTTAACGTTTCTTTACCAAATACAGTGTTCAAAGCCAATTAATCTGGACCACAGACCCTGTAATATGCTGATATGTGGTTTTGCACACCTACTGATTTCTGGCCATCTAACAGTCTGAGTCAAAAAACCTTTGATAATTATACTCAGCTGGTCCACATACCACAATATACATGATACAGACAGCACTGCAAGAGTATCTTTACATGTACACTAAAATACAAAGAAAGATAGCTCAAACTTCAACTTTTAAACCAGTCAGTGAAATCAGATCTGTCTAAACACAGTACTCTTACAAGACACCTGGCTAGATCCCAAGGAAGCAATTTAAAAAAAATACACATGTATTCCAATTGGGTTTTTTTGGTTGGTTTGGTTTTTGGGGGTTTTGTTAGAAAACAACCTTGTCATGTAGACTCTCCATTTATATCTAAGGAAATTATCAGACTTTAATACCTGATAAAACCAATTTTTCCTTTACCTAACTTCCATATCACAACTGATTTTAATTTGCAGCTAGTGAAATAGTATGAAGTAGTGATTCTTCTCGCAAATCTTACCCCTGCCCAACTCTAGTCCTAGATACCTCAAAAACTTCGTAGATTTGCTACCAATCTTTTTATGCAATAGTTCATAGTCTTAATTCCGGAGTGAGATGAAGCATGACAAATTCCAATGTAGGTGGGAATATCTGAATTGCTTAGCACTGATTTTTGAAAGCAAAGAATCTTTTTTTTTACCCATTGGTTCAGAATTTATTTTTTTCAAAACAAGTTCTGGAAAGGAGAAAGGAAGACAAAGACCAAGAAGAAACAAAAATGTGAATTACACGCATACACTCACTCTTTTGATTCACGGGTCTTCTTAGTAACACGTTGGACAAGCGTGTCATAGCCGGATACTTCACCCTGATTTTGAGCAGAAGTACATTTTTCTGTTTCTTCTTCAATCACAGATCCCACAGTATTATTTATATATTGTCTAAGGTATTTCACAAACTCATAGCTGTAACAAATATACAAAATTAAAATGTAACAGATTTCTTTGAGCTCACTGTCAAACATTTTTGACATTATATTAACATTTGTTATCTTCTCTCCCAGCAGACCTGTTGCTTTAAGGTAAGGGTTTATGACTTGCAGAGAAATAAACTTCAACGGTGTAAAAAAACCACAAGAAAGTTTGATTTTCTTTAATATGGTCATTATCAGCATATTCCAGGAAGAAACAATACCATAGTTTCTAATTTCCTTTTGTACTTCTAAATGTAAAAATCTACTCAGACAAAAGGTTAGGGTTTTGTAGACAAAAATCATAGAATATCAAGAAATCTCAGATTTTAAATTCCAAAAGAAACATTACTTGGAGCATCCTGAAGATAGCACTGTCTTATGGTATATCCACCTGGTATTATTATTTATGCAGTATACATACAAAATGAGAAGAAACACAGAAAATACAATTCATAAATTCTAGTGTATGAGCATGTCTAAGGCTTATGAAAGTCTGTGTGTTGTGACAGTACGCAGATCTCAGTCAAACTGACAAACTAGCTGTCTGATTACATGTGTACGTTAAACATAAGGAAATTGGCACTTTGCACTCTTAATACTAGACAGTCATGGAAACTTGTTTAAACACAAGAATAAGCGGAGGAGGACTTCAAATGAAAGACTCTGGCTGGGTCCTCAGACTCTGTATTAGCTACAGAAATTTCTGAAAAGTGGTGCTCAGAATATATGAACTTTTTTTTGTTAGTCTTCTGATTTGTATAAAGCACAAGGCAAACAGAAATACACAAAAAAGTAATCATACATAAACAGTAGATGCATCGTTATCTTTTCATTATATCAAGTGCAGTGTGCAACTATTTTGTGTTAATTTGGATAAATACAGAGTGAGAAAAATTCAAATAAAAAAGTCAGTTCACTGTGTAGGTAGAATCCAAAGCTATAAAATGCAAACGTATGTAAATAAAAGCAACTCTTACAACAGGCAGCGGCTTTTGCCTTTTTTGGATATTAATAAAAAAACCTAAAAATCAGACTATATTCAAGATACATTAAAAAAATAAGCACAGAAATTGGTCTTGTATAATGATACATACTTCCTCACTGGATTGCCCACCTCAAGTTCCATCAGGTATAACAGTCTTTTTTTTGGTCTTTTTTTTATTTCTCGTTTCCATTCTTACATCACTTTTGTTCTCAATGAAAGTAAAAGAAATACATCTCAAGAAAGATGCAACTATGTATATCTGTATTTTCATTTGTCTTCAAGGCTAGGTTTTTACTTTTGCAATAATGAAATTGCACACGAATCTCCACTGAATGAAAGCTTTCATAAAACTTTCTCCCATTTGTTTTATGACAGTAACATCTCCAGGGTATACATTTTTGCAGTGACTGCTTTGCTCTGAAGTACACAGCAATCACATCATTACTCATGCCACTAAGTTTATGTCTGCTTGATGTCCTAGCCTTGATCTTCTCTACCATTCTTCCCCCTTGAACATGTTTTGTAACAAAGAAGTGTTTCAGCAATGATAGAACTACTTCTTCACATGCAGAATCAAGTCAGACTGATGTGGTTGGATTTATAAAGGAAGCACCGGGGGGGAAAAAAAAAAGTGTTCAAAAAACTCTAGGACTTTAAGGAAAAAATACAACATAAAACATGGTACTTATATAGTTAAAAATCCTGATTTCTACTACTGCACATACATTTTGAACTTGATTCAATTTTCCTTTTAATTAGCTTTCTGAGGAACCTGTATTTCTGTCTTTTCTACATCAAAGTGGGAACAAAGGATAAAGTAAGGTCTCAAAATCTGATAAAATTACTGAGGTAAAATAACCATGAGGCAGAAACAGCACTGATCAAAATGCTGAGCTGAACTAACCTATCAGACAATCCAAGAGCACACACTACTAATCAATGAGCTAGCAGTCTGGGTGGATGGGGTAAAGGTCAAGGAGAAAGTTTCTTAATGGTCTCACTAATAAATTGCCGTATGAACTCTCAGACCTCCCATGAAAACCAGCCTATACTGCTATGGGGCATGAACAAGACTAGAATACCTCCAGAAATATTCCAGGGCCAGAGACTAATTCTGCATTTAAAGCAATACTTGGTTTTCCATTACACGTTAAGTTTAAACTTTTCTCATGAAAAGAAAGAATCTTTAGGATCACCATTTTTTTTTATCAGAAAGAGTAATGGATGCTGTGGTTTCACTGTTCTAAAGGGAAAGCTATGTATGCATTGTTGCCACCAGTTGTAGACTTTACTCCCTCATCCTGAGTATTCTCCTAGTATGTCCTCAAAAGAAACATTGACAGAAGGAATTTCATAGGTTTTTTGGTTGTTTGGGTCTCCCTACTCTATGTATCTTCCTTTAAAGAAAAATGTTTTTCTTTCAAAATGACATGTAATTTTCAACTTTGCTATGTTTATAACCAAGTTTTTTACTCTCGTGCTTGTCATCCAGTAATCTGGTGCTCAAAATTCACAAGACTACCAACAAAAGTGTTACCTGATTCAATTTGTAATACAAATTAAAATTGAGCTAAAATACATTTTAAAACATTTAGCATCTTCAGAACATACAAAAGCATAAAAGTTTCAAAATTATAGTGAAGTTTTAGACAAACTCAAGTTCTATTTCACTTATTTACTTTTACCTAACTTCTACCACTGACAAAGCAATGCTAAAATCTAGACAAATTTAAGAGAATTTGGATAGTGCCACTTCGGAAAAAAAACTGGCAGGGAATTAGCTGTCTCAGAAGTCAGGGCACAGAACTCTGGTCCTTATTAAAATGTCTTCAAGGTCATTTCAGGTTGATATTCTCTTGACTTGTCACAAATGCATACTAAAAATCTCCAATGTAGTAAAAAAATAAACAAGTTAGACTAGCATGGAAAGGAAAGAGGAGTGTGGGCTCCAGAAATCTAGATCACATGTAAAGTGAGGTCATGCTGTCAAGTCTGATTTAACAGAAGTGTGATGGGAATACATTTCTGCTTTATTCAAAATATAAATTAAAAGAACAAGTAACTGATAGGATATACAAGGGTTCAGTAATATAATCCAGACAGAACAATCAAATATGGAAGCCAATTGCCTTCTGAAAATCCACCTTATTTTGAAAAACAAAATTATATTATCTAGCAGGTGTAAAAAATACTGCCTGACAGCCTTCAGTGAGGATTTCTTCTAGCTTCTGTTTGCATGTGCATTTAGAACATTACATGTACACATGAACCCAAGTTGGCTAATTTAAGTAGTTTTGTAAGTTCCTCTGTGTCTTACAGCACATCGATTACTATTACAGTAAAAATATATTACCAAGGGTGAAAAAGGTTAAAGAAAAAAAAATCAGAAAAACAGCAACATTAATTTTATTCTCTAAATTAGCATCTTTTCAGCATTGATTAGTGACAGGAATATCTCTATATATAAATACATACACATGCACACAGCAATATAAATTGTAAACATTTCCCAGGAATAACATAGTTCAACACATTTTATCTTGTTCAAAATATTAAAAACAGCAAAAAAATTTTTACTTGTGAAAATTTTCATCTGTTTCCTCCAAATGCAAAAGAATCTCTTCCGCACATTCTACTGATGGGGCTCCAGTGATTTTTTCCTTCACACTCTGCAGCAACCGTCTAAGCATAGACTGTAGCAGAGCTTCATCTTCACTTGTGAAGTGAGACATCTGTATAAAACAAATATAACAATAACACGCTCTTATAGTTTTGGTTGTCTTCCTCCCCTCAAGATGCTAAGAAAAGCATAAATCCCTCAAATTGCCACTTTTTTCCCCCCATTATCAACAATGTGAGATTTTCTATCAAAAAACATGATCACAGATGGGAAATATTTCATAGAGCTTATCTTCAGACAAACTGGAAACAAAATAATCAAAATAGTTTTAATAAACCTCCTGTTATCTTAGTACAATATTCTTAAATGAGATATTGCATTAAGAAAAACCTGCATATTCCTGTTCATAATTGCTTGAGGACTTGCCCATCAAATAGGAGCAAGGCTACACTGTAATTTAAAACAAAGAGGGGTTTACAGATGTAATGATTGTATCTAGATGAGAAACTTCTACAAGTCTCTCAGCTGCTTCTCATCCACTATTGCTACCCAGTTCTGATTTTTGGATCCCTCTACTGAGAGCTGTTGCTGTGCCCATGACGAAAGGTGCTGGCAGCTTTTGCAGCCAGGTAGAATTATCAGAACTGTTTAATCTCCCTGCGGTAATCAACTGCAGTGACCTGACAGAGTTCTGTCAATTTAACCCTATAGCTACTAGGAAAAACTGGGAGAAGCAGCAGCAGTGATAAACTGGAAACAGCTGTCAAATCCAGAAGACAGCATCTTATCAGTTTAATTTTCAAAGGCTGCAAAAAAAACCCCCAAAAGCTCCATTTCTATCTTGATTAATTAAACTAAATTCATGGCTTAAACTTCTTTATATGCCAAGGAACACTTCCAACCCCCAGTGGCAGTTCTAGTTTATACATTTCTAGTCTATTTAAGGAAGAATGATTTAAAGACCTTTGACTTTATATATAAAAAAGTCAATCAAAGACTCTCTAAGCATCTGCAAAAAACCACTATGCACACTTGGAAGAGACAATATAATAAATCACTTATTCAGACTTAAACACTATTAACAAACAAAAAAATCAAAGCCATATAACACCAGCTGGAGGAGTTACCCTTTATGAAAGGTAATGGTTCCCTGAGTTAGCAGTTCACTGTAGTAAGTAGCACAGTTGCTGAACATTTTACTTTGATCAAACATAACTCAACATTAACTCAATCATCTTAACAGAAACTGCACTAGAAAAAAATTATATTAAAAAAACTCCCAAAACACAAAAGAAAAAACACAAATGCCTCGTAATAGTCTTAACTCCCTGATCTGCAGCCATCTTGCTTATAAATTAGAGTCTCAAGATATTTAACCAAAGTCAATGCATTTTTAGGTCTATATAAACCACTCTCCTAAGTCTTATAGTTTGACTTTAACATTAGATAATATCCTAATTCCCTGTGAAAAACTTCACTTTGTATTGTGCTGTAACTAGGCATTTTTAAAAGTGCAAGTATCTGGATACTGGTTAGCAATCAGTGCAAAGCCCCACTAAAATTATTCATAAAGACAAACCATGAGAATATTGCAGTTTCACCTCCAGTTCGCTTTGAAAAGTCTTATCTGACTTATGTAATCACAGTGACACTTATCTTAAAATTAATTTGTAAAGGTTTGTGGTTTGTTGTGTTTGGTTTTATGGTGGTGGGTTTTTTTCCCAGCAGACATATCTCCACTCAGTTTCCATGCCAAATTTAAATGATCATTTTCTCCCTAAAAAACCTTACCCAAGCACAGTTTGTACAGTCTTTTCAAGTTCAAATTCTTTTTCCTAGCACTGTCCCACAACTGCGAGGCCTGACCAAACCCACGGACGATTCAGAAGCGGCCTGTTGCAGCCAGCACTGATCCTTTCACAAGCCTTTGCTTGAGCAAGGCTTTGAACAACAAAAAGTTATACTTTCCGCAACAAACCAAAGACAGCAGGTAACAGAAATAAAAGGAGCGCAAGAACTCCTACCCCCTCTCGATTTTTGTCGTCAGTCATCTCAACTGCCTATCACTTTTTGGCAGTAACCAGATTTCTAGTGACAACTCCTGTATGAAAGCAGCTTGTCCTTTTAAAAGGGTCAGGAGGAAAGGCTACACCTGACCAGGCCTTTCACGCTACCCCTAAAACTACAGCGGGGCTTTGCCAGGGCACCTTGGACGCGCTCGCCCCAGGCACCTGTTTAGCACCGCGGCTGCTGCAGCCGCCCGCACCGGTCTCGCCCCTCCAAGAGGTCTCCGACACCACCCCCCCGCCCGGCCCGGCCCCGGGGCCCCGCACTCCCAGTTCCGCCCAGCCCCAGGCTCCGGGGGCCTGGTTGGGCCCCGCGGGTTGTGGAGAGGGGCGTCGCTATACACCGCCCTCGCCGGCTCTCTGCCCCCACCCCGCACCGAGCCCCCCCGGGCCGGCGGGAATCACCTTGAGGCGGCGGCTGCCCTCCCCGTAGCGGCGGCCGCGCGTCTCCCCGGGCGGCGGCCCTTAGCAACCGGCGGCGCCCGCTGCTGAGTCTCACAGGGCCCTTAGCAACATCGCGAGAGGCCGGTGGGACGCGGGACGGCCGGGCCCGCAGCCCACTGCCCGCTCTCCCCTGCCCGGGTGGGGAAGTTGCTATGGCAGCTTGGCCCGGGGTTTCGGCTCTTCGCTGGCACCAGGCCCGGCCCCCCGCCAGCGCTCTCCATCGCCGCAGGCTTCCCCGACCACGGGCGCGGCCGACGTGGAGGCGGGAATGGCGGCGGGCCGGCAGCTCCAGAGGCCCTCTGGCAGCGGATTCAGGCGTGAAACGGCCTCCTTTGGCGCAGGGAGGCTCTTCGGCTCTCGCAGTCCATCTTTAGAGCGCGTCTTGGTGGTCTCTGCTTTGTCGGCCAAGTTACGTAAAAGGAAGGTGCCGAGGAATAGCACTGACCTTGAAAAAAGTTGATCTGCGCTTCCCCCTCTCTTTCAGCGCTGTAGCGAAGCACCCTGCACCCAGGCGGCGGCAAGGGAAAAGCCGGGGCTCGGGTAACTGGGACACGTTTATCAATAAGGGTGTGGTGGTGTCTGTGCATCCCGTGTCCCGTTCCCCCCCTACCCCCCTCGGCAAAGCTCATGAAACATTTAGCCGCAGGTAACTTGGCTCTCCCTGTCTTCAGGCTAGCGTGTCAGGGCTCACCTCTATCCAGTCCGTGGTGGCCCCCCAGCCTTCAGCGTGGTGTGGGTTTTCCGCCGAAAGCAAAGGGATACGCTCATGCCGTTGTTCCCAATTTACATCAGCAGGGGAGCAGATGGTCTCAATAAATAAAAAGATTAATGGCAAGGTATTTTCCAGTGCTCTTTAACTCTCCATCCCCTCCTGGGATGGAGAAATTACTACAAAAAGAGCAAATAGGGGTGTTTTTTCTATTAAAAAATAAATGCATAACACAAATCAGCAAAAGCATTTTGATTTTGAATCATTTTCCATTACCTTAGCTATAACAAGCCAGAAATTACTTAGAACAAACACTCATAATGATGTTTGACAGTGCTTGTATGTAAGGTGACACATAGTACCTCTTAATGCTTTACTCCCTACTTTTTTCTAATGATTTTGCTAATATCATTAATAGTAATCTTCCATGACTACATGTTCCTGTAAGTGGATCTGTAGCCCCTTCAGTTAATAGAGCTCTACCTAAGTGCGGGGATCCACTCTCACAGTAGAACTACTAGCATATTGGGGCCAAGCATGTAAAATGCAGTCTTTCTACTGAAAAGTGATGATTCAGGAATCAAAACATAAACCTGTCTTACTGCTAGTCCCTCAAAAACAAGATTTTGATAGGTTGCAATGGAGTCTCTGTGGTACCCTTAACGCTGTTCTCTTCAGTGCTTTGAAGTGGCCAGTGCCCTCAGGTACCCACAAAACAAAAACTGCAACGATTGTCTGCTGACAGCTGCTTGCAAAGGATCTTGAGTAAACTCACTGGAGTCCTGTTAGCTCAGCCATGCACCCTCCATGTCTTCTAAGTGCACTGGTTGGAATGGGCTGCAAGTGACAGCGGCTTATTCTTCGTCCATGCCAGGCCCTTCTTTCACAGGCCACAGAGCGGTTTGCTTCTTTCCTGTCCCCATACCAACTAAGAAGTGCTGTGCTGTGGTACACCACTTCTAATTCCTCTGTCACTTCACAAGCGCTGATTCAAGTGACAGCACCTCAATTTCATGGCTGGTGTGGAGTAAAGAAACTCAATATACATAACATTCAGCATTCCTAGTCCTTACTGAGAGGCTCCATTTTAGCACACCTTTCCTATTTTATAAAACACCTTATAAGACAAATTGAAGTTGTAGTGGCATCACAGGAAGATGTTCTCCTGGTACTTGTGGTGTTTTTGAAATCCTTCCATTCCTTTCTACTCTCTTCCACCTTCTGTATTTCATCCAGCTTCTTTTGCCAAATATTTTGCAGCATTTGGAACCCAGAGCCCTTTCTCCTGAGCCGAGCTGGCAGATCTCAGGTGCCATTTGGCATGATCATTAGGGTGCATCCAGGCAGATACTTTCCGAGGGTGAGCAGCACTATTCTGAAGCGCATTATGTTTACATGGATGGATGTCAGTCAAATAAGAGAGGTTGCAATCACTGTGAAATTGCTCATATGGATTTCACACTGGTGAGATTCCACTGTCACTTAGACTGAGGCATCATTTTCAATGGCAAAAATATTCCAGATATTCTCTTCCAGTTGTGCAAACAGGAAAGCCCCTGGCTCCTAACCCTGGCTAGGGAAGACATGAGATACAAACGTGCTTTTTAGGATTTCAGCATTTGTAGGAAGTCCCAATGCTGACTTCTATAATTTTAGAAAGTTAGAGGAAACAGCAAATGCACCAGTTCTTAGAATGTGTAGCATATAAACAAGCAAAGTTTGAAATTGTAAAATGTTATAGGGATGTGAGTAATTTAAGTATTACAGAGAAGTTTAATTTTTTGGACCTGAGGATTAATAAGAAGATTCTCTCACCATACCTTGAACTTTTCCCAAAATTTGAATTACTAGTTTATTCCAAATTTCTGTAAATTTTAAATGTTCCTGCAGTGTCTCCAACATGGCAGTTCAGAAAGGAGGAAACCGTGGACAACAAAGAAATCTTTTTAGCTAGTGGGAACATCTGGTCTTAGCGCTAATGTCATTACACCAGGGACATAATTTCTCGCCTTTCCTCTCTTCTGCCCTGCCCTCTTCTCTTTTCCTTCATTGTAACTGTCCATAGGACGACCCTTTTGTGTGCATGGCACAGAAAGGTCTGGAGAGATTTTGGTTTTATACAGTTGATACACAGCCATTATGAAAGACTCCAAGAATGTTTAAATAAGACTTTCAGCAACTCAGTAGGTAGGACCTTTGTTTTAGCAAACTAAAAGTGTTATTTTTTAGTATCTGATAGAATAACTTACCATAACCAGTATGTACTGAAATCTCACTTTCTGTTTTTCTTGGCTGATACTATTTTCAAAGGAGTATATACCAAAGAAGAACTAAAGGGGAAGGGAAACAACACTTGATTTAAACAAACAAACAAACACAAAATCAACTTTCTATACTCCATTCCAGAGCTAAGTCAAGACCAGGAGGAGTCAGGATATTCCCACTTTAGAGTTTCCCAAACTAGGACTAAGAGAGATGTCAGGGAAGTAAAAATAAGTGTGAAGTCTGGTGCTGGAGATAACACAAGAAGCCTACTCAACCTTTCTGAATACTCTGACATCTCTTAAGCAGTTCTTGAGCCCCTGAATAAAAGGTTAAGACACTTCATCAACCTTTTTTATGACCACTGTGCATTTGTTGCCCTCTCACATCACTAATCATGGGAGTTTCCCAAATTTGGAGGAACAATGAGTATGTTTTGAGAGTTCATTAGATCATAATCTAATCATAAATATCAAAAAGGGAACTGCTTAAAATATTACTGCTGATGGGAAAGTCTTTTTAAATAATCTCCAAAGGAAATTTTCTGTTTTGGAGACCATCTGTCCTTTCCTCCCTGTGCACTCTGGGGAAATACTAACCCATTACTAGATGTTTCCATTAAAGCAAACTATAAGGAATCGGTGGGTAAATGGGCACGAGGGTCACGGGCTGGATCATTTCAAACTATCAGCTGCACTTGGAAAGCCTGTGTTAAAACATGTCCATATAGAACTTATAGTGGTTACATTACAAAGTAAGTAAAGTATCATGACTTTAGTCTAAAGTTACATCAGATGAGTTTGTACCTTACTACTGAGAGCTAAGCCTATATGAGATGCGTATAAGCTCTTGCAGGAATCAAAGAATAAAATTGGGTCAGTTTACTTATTTGGTAATTAAACTTCAGTTATTCTAACATTTCATAAAGACTTAAGATCTTACATTACTATTCCTGATTTCTTTTGTCTGAGAAAAGAAGTGAGAAACTGGCAGGACATCGGTAGGACTCTCACATAACATTGTAAAGCACCAACTCGGAACCATCCTGCCCAATAACAATCAGGAATTTTATTGATTAAAAATTTAACTTAGTGAATATATAGACTCTGATTTTTCCATCTGTGTTTTATGATGCAGTTTTCAATAGATACTCTGCGTGTGGTTGTAAAAGTTACTACTGGAACTGAGGTTCAGTGCAGGCAATAAAATCTACACTGCAATGCTAAGTAACTGCCTCGATGAATCAAAGACAAAATAAGCTTCAATAACAACATAAATATCCAAAAGCCAATAAAATTATTTTCTGATCCACAAACCTTGCTTGGTGAAACTTCAAGGAGCTAAGGACATATGTGTCACTGGCTCTAATTGGCCTTAGGCAAAACTCTTAACATTGGACTTACTTCTTTATTGGAAATTGAGGATAATAAAATTACCTTTATATTCCATTATGAAAATTAGTGTCACAGAAGTACAATATAATAACCAAATGGCATCATAAATCTCTGATTTATTTGCAATTTCTTTTCTGATTAATATTTTGGGGGGTTTTTTATCATGTGTTTCCTGAAGGTGGCAGCAATATTCAAGAGTTGCGTGGATGTCTGACTTTTGAACCTATTGACCTGGAATACAACATTTCTTTCAATGTAAAATATTTGTATTTATGGCTATTTATAACATGGTAAAATCAAACTTTAATGGCATAGATATTGTAGTTGAGGACATATGATGTACAATATCACCACAGAACATGATGAAAATTGTTGACCTGAGGTAACGGGATTGCCTGTTCTTTTGTCTGGTAAAAATTCAGAAGCTAAAGGAATATTTCTAAGGCATTAAATATTTTCATTAACTTTGTACTGTTGCTCGCAGTTAAAGTTATCCATTTCATTGAGTTCAGTGAAGCCTGGATCATGTACATTTTCTGAAGTGAACTGTTAGCTCATTTGTGGGCACTACATTAGCACTTCAAAGCAGTACAAATATTATCTGTGATCGCTGAGGGAAGATTATAGCCTGTCTATAGGGTTCCTTTCAGTTCCAGTCCTCCATTTGATCTTAATCATCTGTAATCACTGCTAGAGTCACTCAGGCCAACTGTATCTCACACCAGCATCACAGGGTTTTAATTCAAAAAGAATCTAACACTTCTCCTTTTGCCTTAGACTCAATACACTTCACATGATTGTGAAATGGGTTTGCTACTGAGGAGAGGCAATAACATCGACATTAGAAATACGAAACAATTTAGAGAACTCTCTTCTCCTTTCATTTGCTAGCAGTTGCCTGGTCAGGGACTTGCAGGTCCCAGCTGCAGTCTGAGTGGAGAATCATGGAAGTCAGCAAAGACATCTCTGCAGCGGGACTCTGCTCCCCTTTGTCTTTCACCCCAGGAGTCCATAATGTTAGGTGACTCTCATGCTTGAAAGTCTTCTGTCGGGTCCAGGTCTGCTCTCACAATGCATCCAGGACAGGGGCCCAGGTTCTGGTACTGCTGTCCCAGAAAGGCCACTTGAGGAAAGGGATTGTATAGCAGCCGATGGTCGTGCTGCCAAAGGAGGTGCGAAATGGAGGCAGAGGCTTCCCCGTGAGTCTTCACTGGTTCAAATGGACTTCCCAAGTCCTCTTATACTTTCAGACCTGAATGTCTCATCCTGAGAGAAGAGTAAGGAAGAAAGTGCATTTGTTTTAAATGTAACCTCCCCACCTAAATGTGCATGGAGCACAAAAGCTACAATTTTAAATTATGCTAACAGAGTTTATTACACTGTGCTTTCTAAGGAGTCTGCTCAGCAAACCTGGTGGTCTTTTTTGTAGTTGCACATGGGGATTGCCGTGCCTTAGAATGGTCTGTCTGTCTTCTGGTCCTCCCCAATTACTGTCTGTGCTACCTTGCAAACTGGTACTTTGATGGCCTGAAGTTGGATATTTTTATAATTGCTTGGTTTTATGCTCCTCTTCTGTGCAATGTCGCTGAAGTGACTTCCTTCAGATTTCCTCCCAAGATTAGCAGTAATTCCTGCACCCATCACACTGGCGTTTCAGAATTCATTCATCAGCTCTTCTGAGCTGCTGATGTGGTATTCTGTTGCAGACACCGACTGCTACTCACTCCTTTTTGTCTTAGGTTTCCCTGAAATATGTCATTGTTATCACTTCCTTTATTATACCGTCTGTACTATAAAGCCTGTGTAAATGGTTTTCTGTTGAGCCACCACAGCTTCTCTATCCTCTGTTTTCCATCTGTCTTCTGAAAATTGTAGCCATCCAGATAAACTACAGCTCTCCTTACCCAATGGCTTATCCTGCTATAGTTCTGAATCCCACTGTCAAACACAATGCAACTTCCGCCCTGCACCGTCACACCAAGTGCTTTTTGTAATCTGAATATTTGCAGGGAGGCAAATACTTGCGACATTTGCTACGTAAGCTGTTGTTTTATATTCTTTTGTTAATATAAGTTATAGTCTTGTTTTTAAGGATTTCTTCTAGAAGTACAGATTAATCTAGCCAGATATGACGCACAGAAAACTTTGTTCTCTTCATTTTTGGAATGCTGTAAAATGCTTGAGAAGTAAGCAAATCATGCTCGTTGCTGCTGATTTGAAACTATACTCTTTTGTAAGACTTGCCTAGGAGGACAAAATTTGGCCCGTGCTTTGCCATGCTTTATTCCTCTGTGTACTTTCAGCAACATGAGATGTGTGCTTTGTTTTTCAAATATTTTGTGTCCTAGCAAACTGTGACCTCCTCAAACATCAAAGTGATGTTTTAAAAAAATAGTAAAAGCATTGCTTGGTAACAACACTGTTTATTTAAATTCCAGAAAGCACTTTTTAACTTTTTCTTTTATTTCAGTTAGATAATGTCTGGGATTCTAACATAATTTTACATGTGAGAAAAGTTTTTGGAGCTTCTCTGAACAAATACTGTGTGTGGAGTAAAGGAAGATGGATGAAGAAAAACACCAGTCCTGAGTATCTTCACACTAAGAAAATGGTCTTTTAATGCAAACTGATTTTAAGATTGTTGTGTAACAGCATCTGTTCCGCAATGGAATCTCACTGGTAACACAGAGACATCCCTTAAGATAATGAATCTCATGTCTTTGGAGAAGAAAAATATGTTATAGCTTTGTATTATTGAAGTCAATATGCCACCCTCATCTCTGGTATAATTCCAGTGAATTTTAGTGTTAAAAATGAATTTGATTCCGTAAGTCTGCAAATACATTTCTCTGACATGAATAATAATCTTTAAGTAACAAACAGAATACTTAATATTTTCATTGACATTTATTTTAGTGCTCTTATGGCATGAGTAGAATTCCAATAGAGACATGGTTTTATCAAACTCATTTCAGCGAGGAATAAGATAAATACTTCTATCTTGATACACCTCCGCAGCAGCTGTTACAAAATTTTTTTTGTAACGCATATTTTATCCCAGACTAAATCATTGTCCCCAAAAGATATTGACAAGTAAATAAAATATTAGCCATATATTACTTTATTTTAGTATTTTGGAAAAAAAAAACCAAAAGTAATTTTCATGAAAGCCATATGGCTTACAGCAGAATGAAGAAATCTATCCACAGACCAGGTACAACAGAAATCATTAGGGCTCTCTGCCAGTGCTTTAGGATGCAAAAGTGCAAAACTACATTCAGCTGGACAGGTCTTGCATCCCCCCGATCAGGACTTTGAATGTTACAGCCTGTTTGACATGAAATCTCCTGATTTTTTTAATTTCTATCTGTAAACTCGCAAGAAAATTGAACAGCCTGCAAAAAATATATCCACACTCTTCTTCAGTTCAGAAAACTCATCTCTTCAATTCTTTTTTAAAGGAACCACCTCCTCCATCCAGGCAGTTGTACTTATGGATACCTGTCTGTGGCAACTACCAGAAAAAACACCGACTCTCTGTTCTTCTGAGTCAGAATTTTATTTAGATCTGGAAGGCGGGACTCGGTTCCCTTTGTTCAGGAGGTACCTTTTTTCCAGACTTGTGAATGGTCTTTTTTGCTGCACCAGACCTGTAGCGTACAAGTCAGTGCTGCTGAGAGGGAAAAGAACTGTGATTCTGGGGTGGGAGAAGTCAGCTAACAACGGGGGTTGGAACTTCATAACCTGGCTTTGCCGTCAAAGAAAATGCGAGCGCATCCTGTTTTGATAAGGCTGAGCGTAATCTTCAGTCTGTTCACATAATGAATATCTCATCTGTAAAATGGGTTTTGTGAACTTGTAATGACTTGATTGAAGACTGATTATTCTGCTTGGAATTCTTGGAGCACTCCCATAGCAATGCAAAGTATGCTAATAATGTGTTAATTACTATTTTAAAGTCTGTTTCCCTTTTTGTGCACTCTTTCTGCTCAACTCGTGTTCCTGGGCTTGCACTGGAGAATAATGTGATAGCTGAAGGGAAGAATCCATGCGGATGTGGACTCTAAGCTGGTGTATGTTGATTAACTTGATTTATGCTGATGGTTCTATGTTAAATTATACTTGTGGAGGATTCAACCCCAGTCTTAAGGAGGATATACTCACAGCTGAATAGTTCTTGGCAAAGTTCTCCGAAAACTTTAAAAATACATTCCTGCTTAGTTTTCAGCATAATTTTGCTAGCTACTCTGATGCTTTATAGTGTTTATAGCACTAAATAATTGTAATGCCATTGTGTTTCATACTCTTTATTTTACTGCTTATGCACCATATGGTACTGATGTGTATTATATTGCATATAACTCAATACAATAAACATAGCATTACAAAAGAGAGTTGCTGCATTTTCTTTATTACAGGTAGGTTACCTACTGTGATGAAAATAATATAAAAATACAGGGAAATTATTATTCCCTTTCTTCCTACTTTTTATTCAAGAAATAACCCCTGGTAAATTAGGTTCAATTTTCACGAAATTCTGTACAAACATAGATCTTGGTAAAAAACAGTAAATAAGCTCTGCTAGAATTTTATGGGTTTTTTAAAATTAGCTTATGTGTGTAATGCTTTGCCTCAGAGGTTGCTTGAAGATCAGTCCTGAGGGTTATTGCATATTCTCAGTTGTTTCTGAAGGCAATGGATGCCAAGAATCTCACTTTGCAGAACAGAACCATTTATTCTTTCTCTTATTTACCCATACGTCGAATTTTTTTGCACTTTAACCAGGACACTCCATTTTCCTATGAAATACTTAGCTAAGCTTACTGACATGAGCTGTCCTCTGCAGAAGACTGTAATTACTTACAGAAATATACTGCATGGCTCTCATTTTGTGGACTTGATTCCAGAATGGGAACTAATAATCCAAAAGAGACCATTGAAATAACATTTTTAGGCAGTGCATGGGAAGGTTCAGTGTCCCAAGGCTCTCCGCTCATTCTTACTCGCTTTTTTACCTTCCCTCAACATACTGAACAAGGAGGATGCAGGTAGAAAATATGAAATGAGGGACTGTCCCTCAAATCCTCTTCTGGAGCTTAGGTACGCTTCAGGGCTGCAGGTACGTGCCTCTTTCTACTTTCGGTATTCAGAGTCCATATTCTCTCCTCAGGATAAGTGCCCATCAAGATGGCTTGAATAAGCTATTGAAAGCTCCTGGAGTCTTTTCAGACTGTGCCCTAGCTCCGTCTGAGGAGTGATTAGCAGTGGTAGATCTGCATATCAGGCATCCTCCAGCCGGAGGGACCCCAAACCTTCCTCTGTCAGCAAAGTCCCCGTCAGCAGTCCGTAATGTGAGCGACGCAAGGGAGGGGAAGGGTTTCCCAAAGCAGTGCTAAATTCCTGTAGCTGAAAAGCACATACAGGGATGGAGCTTGACTGTAGCACAGTGGTTAAGTACTGATGTGGGAGTGTTGATACTTTTATTATTCTTAAGTCCAGTGATTGTTTAATATAAAATGCATGGTCAGTCCTGACAGTAGAGACAGTCCCATGGTTTCACTCCTACGCAAGTGTCCTAGTGGCTCTGCAGAGCCAAGCTCCCCCTTGACAGCTTTCCCTTTTGGCAGATCCTGACCTCCTTCGGAAATCCTCAGCAGGAGAAGAGGGAAGTCCTGCTCAGCCTAGCCTGCTCCTCACCAACTCTAAAACTCTCCTAGGAGCAGGTTTGTGTTGAATTCCCAGTTTCTAGGGCTGAGGTAGATGGCATCAGTGAGCACTGCGAGACTGAAGCGGAAAGAGGTGTGCAGGCATTTGGGGATCTTCAGAGCCAAACAGGAGGCTGCATCCTAATTTTCAGTTTGGGCTGTAAAGTTTACCAAGTCCTGTTTATACCAGAGTTCCTTCTGAATCTGGTCCTAAATGCCTTCCTTTTTCCTCACACGTGCCTCTTTCTCTACTCAATTCTCTCTAGGTCAATATGAGTTCTTACACCAATTTCTGATACCTAGGATAACATAATAAGGATAGGATGTGGAAGATGTGTCACATCTTTAAATAAGGCTCTTTTTCAAATTGTCACTTATTTTGTATAAATGAAAGGCTTTTTATCAGACAGATGTTATAGCAAATTACAACCTACTTGGGGTACAGAAGGGAGTGAAAGGCAATCTGGATCAAATGTACAAGGAACTGCTCATATATGCTGTATTTTAGAAGTTTGAAAGAGAAGCAACCTGTAGGAAAACTTCAGCCAGCCTTTCACATCATCTGTCTGTCAAAGATGATTTGTGTGTTATTAAATAAGTTAGCAGAACCTGTCATCTCCCAACACTACATATTGCTTGTATCAGAGCACCAAAGCATCGGTTCATAATACATTGTGCAGATAAATTTGTCCAGGGCAATTTTTCCAATGTCAATAACACTGGGTTTGTCTTAAGACTCAACTATTTAACAGCAACACAAGACCAATGGAGCTACTTCACCTGAATCCTCCTTCTCTTCACTTTTATGCTAGTGTAACTCCACTATCAGAAAGAAATCACATCTATCTACCCTAGCATTCGTGGCCTCACCATACTTGGTACTATAAAAGCATGTGGTGCAGGTCCCATGGAAGGGGGGCCAGGGCCAGGCTTAGGCTCCCTGCCTGCCGCAACTGTGACCCCCCTTCTGTGCCCCGGAATTTTAAACAGAGGCACTGCAGTGGCTCATTGGGAACAAGCGAAGCTGTTCAAGTGCTGATTATTCCAGCAGAGCCTGAGCAAATTAATTAATAATTAGCTGTGAAATTAATGTACACCTTCTGTTTTCCCTTGTACTTTTCCCATGTTGCTAATTTGCTTCTGCATCACCAAGGGACAAAGTAGATTTAAAGAACATATGTGAGAATGAGCTAAAAGTCTCCCCAGGTAAACCTTGTTACATTTGCTAGCTTTTTTTATTATCGTATAGAGCTTTGCCTTAACCCTTTAAAACACCTGACTCCTTAAATCTTAATTTTTTTTAGTGCCTATTTAAATGACTTAATTTGCTGATGAGAAAGAAAAAATAGTGCTTTGTCTTTATGTTGTATTATACTATATAGATATATAGCATATTATTTCATTATGTCTTATCCTGTATGTTTGCATTTCAAATGCATGATTTGAGGGTGTTTGTGTAGGGTGTACTAACTGAGAATGGCATGAGTTGACATTAGGGCTGAAGTACCATGTATAATATAGCAAAGTGTTGTTGGAGGGATTTTATATGTTTCTGTATGTTAAGCAGAAGGTTTTACTCAGACAGAGTATTTTGTGAATCTTTACAACAAGAAATACATAAATGAAGTTTGAGTGGATCTGATGGCCTCCATATGAGCACTTAATTATAGACTGCACCAAAATGCAGCATGAATATTACAGACATTTCAGTAAAATGACAGCTTTGACTGTCACCTGCAATATAGGGTGTGGGAAGATCTCTTGGAAATCTGAGGTGACATGAGCTGCAATTTGAATCTCTGTTCCTCTTAAAAAGTGAGGTTAGGTACTTTCTACTCTAACTGGCAATCTCTGGGCCCTTTACTATGTGTAAGGCTATAGGTATTCCCAGTCTTTATCGCACTGCTGACTCTGTTCACTCAGACTGTGACTCTTGTTTTCTGTAGTCTTACTGACTTTTTTTTGATCGCTCCAGGCTACTGGACAGGGATGAAGATAGCTGTAGCGCAAGGGAAATGATGTAAGTGGGGAAACTTCCATGAGAGCAGGTAGCAGCAAGTTTCTAATATGACCAGAGTTTAAGAAGCACTACTGTAGAAGCAGCACGTGGCACATAAGAAGATGAAAGATTCTTTCCCTTTTCGTAGAACAGAAGAGAATAGGAAATCCGTCTTAAGCAGAAGGATGTCCACAGTCCCCTTCCCTGTCCTACCTCTTCCTGAATGCACTTGGCCTGGTAGGGAAGCTTAGCAAGTCTTTTCAAGATTACTTTGTTGCTTGCTTTGAATCTGGTGCTATTCAGGTATCTCACCTCAGTTCCAGTCAAGAGTAACATTTTGGTCAACTAGGAACATAAAGAGGTGGAAGCACTTTTGACATACTCTAGCAGCCTTTGAAGTAGCTCATTTATAATGCAGATAATTTCCCAAACTTCTTATTGCTCATGCTAAGCAAATAATGTGAACAAAATTGAGCTAACTCATCTTGTTCAGATCAGCCGTCTTGCCAGCATGTCAGCAGAGGGACTTTGTGGTCTTCAAGCCTGTTTATTTTAGTGATGTACCAAAAGGTAGCACTTTCTTTTCTTTGGATGCTTTTTACCATCAAAAAATCTAGGAATAATCTGAAAGGTAAATAGTTATCCTACTTGTAAACTGTAGTGGGAATATATGCCAACATGTAGGTTTACAAAGGGTAGTATTTGCATATAAATCCAAAGAACAGTTTACGTAAAGATTTTTAAAAGGCTGATTCATCAAAAATCAGTTACAAAAATACATTAGGATTAAATAGAATCTAAATGTTATGGCTGGACTTAAGTGGCTTGATTATACTTTTAAATGTTTGGCACTGTGTTTCCCCAGTCCTAATAAATTGAATTTCTGTTTCTTCCAAAAATTGTTTCTGCTGTTTATCCCATTTGAATAAATATTTGTGCTTGGACTGGCTGGCAGGGGAGAGAGACAAAACCCTTCCACTGAAGTCGCTGCTGGTGAAAGCCCTGAGCAGCACCTTCCACGTGGAACACAGCACATGCCCGAAGGAGGGATTGTCCTCTCAGCAGTAGTTACAGAGTTGGTCTGTGACTGCCGAGGCTCACCACCTCCCAGGAAGACAAATTTTAAGGTGCCGTCTATGCAGTCTTAGGTTAAAACATTGTTAATGCAAGCTTATTATTATGGATGTCACCAGTTTTCTGATGTGAATGTTCAGTTTCTTCCCATCTCTTCTCATGTCCTGGTTTTGGCTGAGAGAGAGTTAATTTTCTTTCTAGTAGCTGGCATAGTGCTGTGTTTTGGATTTAGGATGAGAATAATGTTGATAACACACTGATGGTTTTAGTTGTTGCTATGTAGTCGTAGTGTCTACACCAAGTCAAGGGCTTTTCAGCTTCCCACGCCCTGCCAGGTGCAGAAGGAGCTGGGAAAGCACAGCCAGGACAGCTGGCCCAGCCTGGCCAGAGGGATATTCCCTGCCATAGAACATCATGCTCCGGATAGAGCTGGGGAAGCTGGCTGGGAGGTGGGATCGCTGCTTGGAAACAGACTGGGCATCAGGTTGTTTGGTTTTTTTCCTTCTGCATGTGGTGAACAATTGCATTTCTGCATCGCTTGTATTATTGTTATTATTCTCTTCCTTTGTTATCCTATTAAACTGTCTTTATCTCAACCCATGAGGTTTTTTTCCATTCTTCTCCCTATGCCCTTTTTTTTTGGGGGGGGGGGGGGGGCGCGGGGAGGGGAATGCGAGCGGCTGCATGGTGCTTAGTTACCGGCTGGGGTTAAATCATGACATTGGCCTTCTTCCATCTTCTTGCCACCAAAGCAAAGCCTTTCTTCTCTGTCTCCTCTGCTTTTTTGCTTTCAGTTTTGCTTGAATTTGTAATGGAAATAGGAAAGTGGGAGAGATTAATAAGATACTTAAATCCCTGCAGCTCTTATCAGAGCTCTGTGGAAGGGCTGCCAGCTGTGTTCTTCATTCCTCTCTGCTGCGCCAGGCTCTTCTTCCTCCCTCTTCCTTGACCTAGCTTCCTACGATCCCTCTTCCCTTCTATATCAGTTTGGAGCAGACCCCCCAGCACGTATCATTACCTTAGACATGCCTCAGGGGAGAAAGCCACAAAGTTGCTATTCTTCTTTACAAGGCCTTCCTGGCCTCCTCCCTTACTATTTTTTTTTCCCCCTTGTTAGGCATAGAAAGGTCAGGACTTTGTCTTCTGAGCTTTGGGTGCTAGCCATAAGATCATTTCACTGTGAGAGGACGTCAGAGTCTATTTAAGTCAGTGGAAAGACTCCCGATGATTTCGGAGAGGTTTGGATAATGGCCACGAGACCACAGGACAGGTTGTGTTGGTCGGAATTTCTTTCTGTAGCGACCCTATCCAGCAAGCCAGAGGAATGCCCTGGCTCACCTTCGTTCCCCAGAACACTTGCTTGCTGTTAGTCAGTGGTAACTACAGCGACAGTGAGGAGCTCTTTCTTGACTCGTGTCTTGAGCTATTTGAAATGTAATTACCTTTTCAGTGATGATAATATTAAGAATTTTTTCTCCCTTTTCACAAAAAAAACCCCAACTTTTTCTTTTTTTGTGTGTGGTTCTTTTTCATAAAGGCAGTGGCCAGCTGATTCATAGGATCCATCTGCACTTTTATAATGATGCCTCATGTACCAAATATTTCCAGGCTATGCAGCTTCCTTTAGTTTTCATCAAGAAAACATTCATTCTCACTTTCTACTGATATTTAGCCAAATTTTTCCAGCATTAGTTTATCCATATCATATTGAGGTTAATATTTAAAAAAAAAAAATCTGTGAATATGGTTACATTACCCCTCAGTCAACCCTTTGCTAAGTTTGATGTACTTAGCACTTTTAATTGTAGCTTATAATTAGTCCCAGCCTTCTGACCATTTCTGTTACTCTTCACTGAAACTCTTCTTCATTTAGAAATGTTTTTCTGCTTATAGAAATTAATTTTAAAACTCTTAACCTATTAGCCAAGTTGTCCCATGCAAATTTCAATATTTAACTGGTAAATTAGTGCAACAAGGTGGGCATCTTACATTAATGTTTTTAATGAACTATTGAAGAAATTACTTTGCAAATTTTGGTGCTCCTAATTTTCTTCTGGGCATATATCTCCTAACTATGCACACCTGGGTATTCATGAGTTCTTGGCTTAACTTTCACAACTAGATTTTTCCTCTGTAAATGTTTTTTGCCAGTTACTTGTGACCTCGAGATGCAATTTTTCATTTTTTCCAGCCTTTAAAACTAAATTAGAATATCCTCTGGGGTCTTTTATTTCTTCTTAATAACTAGAATCTTGTATGCTTTTAAATACTTGTGTCATGTGCTGGATCTGTGCTTCAAAGTTATATTAAATTAAGAAAGTTATATTAAATTACAAAATCTATGCAAGCTGACCCACGAATTATGTTTTGTTGGTTGATATTTATAATCCTTTCCTCTCATTATGATTTCTCAACTGTGGAATTTTTCTTCTTCTGTATCTCTACCAACTTACATGTTCAAAGTAATTAATTTAGGATAAAAAAACCCAGCATGATCCTTCATCAAGGAGTAAAACAGTGACTGCAACAATGATAATTTTGCTATTTTAGACAGCCAGAATTTACACAGTCAAAGAATGGTAATGGGCAGCAGATAAGCCACTTGTTCAGCGCTGACTATGAATTGGAGCCAGGACAGAAGACACAATCATTCCTGTCAAAACCAAATCCTCAAATAATTTATCATATCTGATTTAGATTCCAAGAGAATTGTAAAGAGGATGAGACAAAGGAGACAATCAAACATTTTTGAGAGATCTCTGATGTTATCTCATTCAGGCAAGCAAATGGTGAACTGACCCATCTGCTTCTCAATTTCAGGCTTGGTTAGGACTCCTGCAAGTCTTACATTAAAAGAAAAAAACCCACACCCACCCACCCCCCAAAAAACCAAACAAAAACCAAAAAACACCCCCCCCCCAAAAAAAACAACCAAAAAGCCACCAACCAAAAAAAAAACCAACCCACCTGTCTGTCTTTAAGACATGCTGAGACCTATATCATTGGAAGTTGAGAAATGACACCAAACAACCTCTGCCATTGTTGCCTTACTCTGGGTAAGAAAGGGACACTCTGCGGCCTAATAGAAAGAAGAATGCTTGGCCCACCATTTCCATCTAGGTTTGTCTGGGGATGAATTTGGCCTCTTATTCTCACAAGGAGAAGCTGCTAATGTGATGCTCTCTGGAGGATGCTGTGTCTTAATAACAAGATTATGTGGACATTTTGTTAATCAAAAATGAATGTCCAAATGTTGGCAAAAACCTTAGTGTAGTTTGGATCATAGAATAATAGAACAGCCAAAGTTGGAAGAGAGCTCAAAAGCTCATCTGGTCCAACCTTTCATGGAAAAGGGAGCTTAGATGAGATTACCTAGCAGCCGCTTCAGTCATATCTTCAAAACCTCCAGTTGTGCGTACTCCACCAATTCCCTGGGGAGGTTGTTCCAGTGAATGATTGTTCTTACTGTAAATAATTTATTTCTTATACCAAGATGAAGCCTCTCTGGGCTACAACTTGTACCCATTGCCCCTTGTCCTCTCCATGTGGCTGCTTGTGAAAAGAGAGCCTCCATCCTCTTTGTAGCCGTGCTTTAAGTACTGGAAAACTGTGATAAGGTTCCCCCCTGAGCCTTCTCTTCTCCAGGGAGAAAAGACCTAACTCCTTCAGTCTTTTCTCACAGGCAGGTTCTCCAGCCCTTGAATCATCTTTGTGGCCCTCCTTTGGACCCTCTCCAGTCTGTGCATGTCTTTTTTGAATTGTGGAGACCAAAACTGGACACAGTACTCCAGGTGTGGTTTCATAAGTGCTTAGTAGAGTGGGATGACCACATCCTATCTCTGCTAATAATGTCCCTGTGGATGCAGCCCAGGATCTGATTTACCTTTGTTGCAGCAGTGCACCGATGACTCATTTCCAGCTTGTTGTCCACCAGGACCCCAGTCTCTTTCAGCAAGGCTGCTCTCCAGCCACACAGATCCTAGTCCGTACTGGACTCTTTGGTTACACTGTCCCGGTTGCAGGACCTTGCACTTGTCTTTGTTAAACTTCATACAGTTCTTGCTTGTCCACTCTTTCAGCCTGTCCAGGTTTCTCTGTAAGATGGCTTGTCCTTCTGACATGTCCACCTCACCACCCAGTTTAGTGTCATCAGAAAACTTGGTGAGGGTGTTTTCAATCCCATTTATGACGGTGAACAGCGTGAAACCCAGTATTGATCCACGGGGGACCCCACTTGTGACAGGCTGCCAGCCTGAGTAAAAAAATATTGATCACCGGATTACTCATTGATCATCAGACTATCAGGGTAAGAACAGATTCCCTAAAATATTTCTCTGTCACTCTACCATATTACTGGTTTAAATTCTTTTTTAGCAATTAACATCTCTGATTTTTCTTTGATATATCTTTTTGCTGTGCCCTCAAGCTTTCTGTGATAGCTTCGTAAGAATAGTGGGTAGAACATGAAGTGCTAGATCTTGCCTTATGAAAGTGGAGGAAGGTAACTCCTTTTATTCATCAGCAATTTGCCTTCCTTAATTTAGGGCAACGTCATTTATGAATTTGTTTGAGACTAAGGAGTCTACTTAGCAGTCTCTCATAATTTTAGTGAGGAGTTTTAATTGTTTGTTTAATCTACTCATCAAGATCCCTGCTGGATATCTTTTTGGTAGTAGCCTTGTGTTTGGATGTGGCTCTGAGAACCAATATTTGGAGAAAAGGTCCTTACTAAATATGAGGTTTTAAAATTGGGAAGCTAAATTACCATCTTCCTTGGAGACCAAATGTTCTGACAATATGTGTGTAGCGGCCTGCAGCAGTTTATATAAGGGAGAAAAGGAGGCACCACTGAAACATGCAAGGGACATGATAAAAATTGTTTCAAGGCTACGAAAGCCAGCAGATATTCAAAAGCTAAACAACCTGAATGATCAGACCAAATGGTTTACCCATAGGCAGAAGGTAAGGAGATATGCAGGATTTTTTGTCTGTGTCCTCTTTAAAACCATCTTCTTGAAAAATGATGAACAGATTACATGGGCCGGGGGGGACAGGAACCATGGAGGGATGGAGATCTGAACTGAATGGAAAATAAAAAGTTATTGTCTGGAGTAAAAAATATTTTCTGCAGAGATGTTTGCTGATTATACTTCTTACTTGGTGCTCCAGAGATTGTTGGCGTTCATAGAAGTCACTACTGATTTTAAATAAAATGCCATAAACCAGCATCTTTTTGCAGTTTTGTCCATTTTGTTTCAAAAGTTGTTGAGCAAATGCACATTTGGAGACTACACCATTGAATTTGATTCAGGCATTGAATTTAACCTGTTGGCCCATAAACAATCTTTGATCAAATTCGTGTTGTAATTTAAGCCAAATAAAGGCTGTTCTTTAATGAATGCAATGTTGAATATTGCAGAAGCATATCCTTATTTGTGTTGGCTAATGGCACAGTTGCAGATAGCCTTCAGAAATGCATTTGAGAGTTACTCTCCTTTTATTGTATTGAAACTCAACTAAATCTTCCTAACTACAAAGCATGAGGATGCTGCCTACCCTTACCACTGGGAGGAGACCCAGGGAAGTGGGGATCTTGGCTTTTTAATACTTTCCACTATTAATATTCTTGCAGCTTTTTCTAGAAGACATTTTTCTTTTCATATTATTTGCAGGAGGATTTTGAGGAGAAGAAGGAGCACTTACAGTTAATTAAATATTTCTTTGTTCTGTTAAATTCTGGTGAATTTCTGCTGAGATGTAAATGCTTGATATTGCCATTTCTCTTCCTTCACCCATGCACCACAACAAAAAACTATGACAGCAAGCTGAAGTATTTAGAAACCATGAAGCTCTGTGGCTGGGCTGATTCAGAAGCGAAAGCAGAAAACAGTTTTATTTCTAATGCAATCCATGTGTGATGCCAAAATACACTGCTAAAACAGTGGAGTGAGATCTGTCTCTAAATCTGCTGCAGGGCTTCCCCCGTCTCCGCCCGCCCCCGAAAAAAAAAATCCATGTATTTCCCTGCAGTATGATATAGAGAGGATGAGAGAAGAAAATCCAAGTTCTTCTTAACTATCTCCCAGGCCCGTGTATGAGCACACTAGGTTATTACACTCCTCATTTCATCATATGAAGCTATATGAGTATGGAGAAAGGAAGGAAGAAAAGAAAGTTACGGCAAAATCAGTCTGGGCAGTGACACATAACTTAGAAGTGTCTCAAAACTTAGCAGCTATGTTTATCTGTTACATATCCTTCCCCTTCGCTATTGCCAGGAGCTCAGTCATTTACCAGGGCTGTATTGTCCCAGGTGCTGTTGAAACATAGAACAGAAAGACGCTCCCTGTCACAGTTTACAAGCATAAAAATTAAAGGAGCAAGCAAGAAGCCATATGCTTAAAAAAAGTATCTATTTTCTGAGCTGAAATTTGGAAATGTCAAGTGAACTTTTCCTGCAAAACTGGCTTTCAAACATCTCGGTAGGCGTTCATGTATACTAGAATTGGGCATATATCCCAAACGCAAGTTTAATACACAAAGCAATGTTAAAGGTAGAATTTTCTAACTTTTTCATGTATAACATTTCAAACCATAGCTCAGTTTTGTTTAAGAGAGTTAAAAATATGTAAATAAATGTATAAGTACAATTCTAATAATAAATTAAACTAAAGGCATTGTTTTGATAATGAATTAATGAATTATGGTCACCACTTGTCTTCTAGGGAAGAAAAGCTTCCCTCAGCTATATTCACAGATTTCAGCAGCTTTGGTGGGATTTTATAGCCCAAGCCTTAAATTCCACTGTCAAGCCATGGACAAAAGATCTCATTAAAGAAGTGGAATTTAATGAATGGGATTCCTAAATATACCAACTTAAAATGAAGTTGAGTGATTAACCTAATGTTCTATCCACTCTGAAGATTTCAAATCTGTCTAGTAGCATGGAAGGAAATACGATACAATTTATTTTACATAGAAGTTGGAACAATTTCTACCGACAGAGTAGTCTCCAGGACACTCCAATCCCTGGGAAAACCTTGGAGCAAGTCCTCTTGAAAGACATTTCTGGGCACGTGAAGGAGAAGTGATAGGCAATAGCCAGCATGGGTTTTCCAGGGAATAATCATGCTTGACCAACCTGATTGACTTCTATGTTGAAATTACTAGTTTTGTGGACCGGGGAGAGCAGTGGATATCATTTACCTTAACTTTAGCAAGGCTTCCAACAGTGTCTCCTGCAATATCCTAGTAACTAAGTTGGGACATTACGGACAGCTAGTTGGTTAAAAAGTGGTTGGATGGTTGGGCTCAAAGGACAGTGATTAATGGATCGTGTTTACCTGGAGGCTGGTGACAGTGGAGTACCACAGGGGTCTCTCTTGGGAACCGTTCTGTTTAACATCACCGGAACGGCCCGCTCTGACCTTCAGCGCTGTGCCTGCGGCAGCAGGGCTGGACCAGGGACCTCCCAGGCATTTTTATGGTATATCCTTTGTACAACTGTCAATGTCTGCATTCTGGAAAGGATGCGTTTAGAAATGATGCTAGGTTTTTGCTTTTGAAAGCCTGTTCTTATCATGTAAGTAATTTTCAACCTTCTTACAGGAGGCACCACACATCACTGGAGATCTATTAAGGCTGAACAATGTGTTAGTTACACCTGAAAATTTAATATAGTGTGGAGTCTAAGCAGTTCCTAGAAATGAGGTTTTGATTTTTTAATTTAAGAAAAAAGAAAAAAATCGAAGTGACATAGGTATAGATCTACTTACGAATAAAAAACCCTGCTAAGTATCAACTCTACTTACTAAAAATTGGATTTATTTGCCAGAATAAGCGCTGAGTCAGAAAAAGTCATTGTGAAACCAGCTGAACACAAAAAGCCAAATTCAGCATTCAAATGCATGCACACAGCTATCATTGACTGGGAACAGGCTTGGCTCAGAGCATGGAAATGAACAAGCCTTTGCCAAGCAAAGAAAAAAACTGAGCCAAATTTCAGAAACCACATCACAGGAGCATTTCCCCACTGTGCTTGTGGTTGTGGTCTGCTGAAGTGAGGGAGAATGGAGAAGCATGAAATCAGCCAGACAGATGTGTATGCAGGCACCGAACAGCAAGAGGGTTGCAGTGTAGTGGCAAGGTGCCTCCCTGACTGTAACTCTTTCTTAAAAAGCTGAAACTGCACTGAAAAAAAACCTTATTAATTCTTTACAGTAATTTAAAGAATGATGGATGGGCATGCTTTGTAAAAGCGATACGCTGCTTGTTGAATCATAGATGTAGTCCTCCTGATCAGGCATTTTGCTTCACTGTTGTCTTTTCCTCTCTGCATATGTGACAATAGAAAATTTATGTCATGGGAAGAGCCATTCTATGTTTTCACTGTGTTACTGAAGGACGGTTTAAATGGCTTTATTAACAATAAGGAAAATGAAACTAATTTTCCATGAAAATATAACTTTCTGTGTGGTGAATTAAACAGTAATTTGATGTATTTTGAAGATAATTTTGGTTGTATTATTGTCCCCATATGAACTGAATCAGTCTGTACAAAGTAGCGGGGGAAAAAACCTGAAAACCAACAAAGCTTAAATTTGCCTAGACCTTCAGGACAAAACAGTAAATCTAAATCAGTTATTTAGCTAATTAATATTTGATTAAGATTTTGGGGGGACAGTGGAGGAGGATCCTGAGAGAAATCTTTATTCTTAAAAATTACTAAATGATTACTAGACAAGATGGAGTTAATTTCATTCATATTCCTATATTTTTTTCTAGGTTGCAAAATCTTTTTCAGTTATGTTCAGTGCGACCAGATAGTAATAAAAGCTCCTGTTTTCAGTGCTCTGGTGCAGACCTGCAGATAGCACTTAGTGAGTCTGATGGGCCTGGGGAGATGGTGCTGCAGCGACAGCTGAGCTGAATTTCAGTACAGTCCACAGCTCTGACCGCAGCAGCTTCTTTTCCTTGCTATTTTTTTTCCGTGGGGAAAAACCCAAAGTCAGCAATGTGAGTCTATCTTAAGCTGCTAAACTTTATTATTTACCCAAAGGATAAAGAAAGTTATTCACAGAAATGAAGCCATTCACAATCTAAATCCCGAGTGTGTTCTCTAGATGCGAGGTACCTGCAATGGAAACCTGGTCCCAGGAACCCGGGGCAGAATCTCTGCCTACCTGGCAGGGCTGTGGAGTTTCTCCCTTAGTAATGATGAGCTCTACTTAACGATGTGCACAGTACAGCAAACATCATATAGTCATCTATACTGATGCCAACACCTGTGGCCGCTGATCTGGGAGCAAACAGTAGTCATTAAACCCATGCTGACTATGCATGTACCGAGTAGGAGATGACAGCGAGAGCAACAGTAGCTGCTCTATCTAGTGGTACAATGATGTGATGGTGGCAGAAATGCTTAGGAATAAATAGGTGTTTCCATTGTTTTAGGCTTTTCCTTCAGCACGGCACCATCCTGCCCCACATTCCTAGTCACGCACTGTGCAAGTATACTGCTATATTTTATTATGTGTGTATCAGAAATAATGCGTGCACTATTAATATATAATAGTATAACCTTCCCTGCCATGAAATATTTGGCTTATGCCTGACTGGTATGAAGAACAGGAAACCATGGTCCCCAGAAGAAAACAAGCAGACAGCTGTACGGGATGCAGTGAGCTATACGAACCTCTGCCAGATCAGAGAGACTGAGCACCGAGCCGGCCATAAAGCTCCCACTTCTCCCATCAAGAAGGACAGTGCTTGCCCAGTGCTGCATACTGCTGTGTGTGTTTAAGGTCTGTTAGGGTCTCATGCTGGTACTTTACACAGCACCTTGCTGTGTGTGCTGTGTCTGTGGAACGGATTTAGTAAAAAGTCATAGCATCCTCACCTCTGTCCGCTGAGGCTGCTTTTCTGTCCCATAATACAACTACCGTTGTAATGATATAAACAAAATGGGAAACATGAAAAATTGCTGAGGCTGTGTGCTTGCTTTTAAAAACCACTAGTGTATTACAGATATATTAAGTATAACAAAATATAGTCTGAGAAAATACTTTTTCCTTGCTAATGAAGAAAAGTTATATAGATACTGTAGTTACAGGTCGGTCTTCCCCAACACAGCTTCTTGGTAGTCTTTTTAAGGTCTTACCTTATTTTTACATGTTGCTTCTTCTTTTGTCTTAAATCTGAGTTTTCAGCATTGTTGAGTGCAATTGTAACCCTTAAGGAACAGCCAGCCCTCACTGCTCCCTGACAATGTCTTGGGAGGGCAAAGAGAGCAAAAAATGAATTATGGCTACGCAGTGATTTCTCAATACGTTTTAATGGCAAGACTGGATACAAAGAAAGCACAATTTATGGCCTGAGTGGCAGGACGGCAGCGGTTGCATCGAGGACAGAGGAAAGGTAGGGAAGCTGGGCTTGTGCTTGAATGGGGAGCTCATTTCTGCCACAGGGATTTTTGCAGTTGTTGCTGGAGGAAACCGAGGGCTTGAAATAAAACGCCACCTGATACTGGTTATTTAAAGTGATAGCAGTGGCTTCTTTAATGCAACAAGCCACGCAGTGGTTCTCCTGTTCATTTTGATCACATTATAAGTGACTTGACTAACTTCATTGAGGACGTGTATGGGAGAAGGTTCCACTATCAGGAGAAGGGGAATGGTCCTTCAGAGCTCCCTCCGAGTGCTCCTTCAGTCAGGACGATAAAATGCTAAGACCAGGGTTTTCCAAAAGGATAGTTGATTTTTGAGGTGCTTAAGCATTTTTCAGTAAACTTTGGTGGGGCTTGCTTTTTAGGAAGCACTGTGTATCCATGCTCTGTAGCTCCCCAAGTGTCTCCTTTGCACACATCGCCGCCAGCCACTGCTACTCAGGCTACTTATTTGCAGTCCTGTTTCTCACTAATACTGGCATCAACTCTGGGTGATGAGAGAAACCTCCCAAAACTAACTAATTAAAAGAGCCAATGCAGCATCACAAGAAAAAACATGCTTTGTGAATAAATCACTCCAACTTCTGTTTATACGCCCTTCCTCTCCAACTAATGGCATCTGTTCTGTGAGTGTGCCAGTATATCCTGTGGTGCTTGTCCATAACAGCAGGAAATTGAAAGTTGAAAATTCTGTTTAGGGAAGCTGAATAAAGACTTTGCATTCTCCCAGTTTAACTATTTTTGAAAGTAAAGCCACAGTTTAGGGATGCCAGAAAGCACGGTAAAACCTGCAGCCTGTTGCAGACTCAGAACAGATGCTTTTGGCTGGAGTAGGAGGGCAGAAAGAGAGAAAGACCAGCATGAAAGACCAGGAGAAAAAGAGGAAAAAGTTTGGGGGAGCTACAAAGAAAGAGGTAAGTTGAAGACAGGGCCACAACGAAATTAAAGTTGGCATTATATATAAATAATGGCATAATTTTCCTGGTAGCGCAAAGCTGTGAGCCTGCTGATGGAGTAAACTCATTGCTTCCTGCTATCTGCACTTGCTGATGGAAACTGTGTCTTGCTGGATGTAGAGCGTAGAACATTCCTGAATATGTTCATGCTATAAACTGTTCATAGATTAGCGTATGCTGTCACAGAAACACTTGAATTAGAGAAGGAAATGACCTGTCAGACCAACTTTACAAGAGTCCTTAATGGCCTCTTGCAGATCTACTGCATGCAAGTGACTGACCCAGCAGTGATCTGAGAACATTGCAAAATCTTATCTGCAAGCATAGATCCCATTTGTGCCTGCAGGCAGCATACTCAATTTACAGCCGAAGCTGAAAGCCCTTTGAAAGTTGGCCCTTAAGGTCATATCCTCTGTCCTCATGTCTGTCAAGGATTTTTCCCCTACAAGATATTTCAGGAGGGTTTTTCTGGTGCATGTTTGTCTTGTTTTGTTTTCTTTTTGATATGGCAGAAACGACAACCTTTGGGAGAATCCACATAATCAGATTTACATTTTGTTTAGCCAGTCTCACTGTTCCTATCTTGAAAATAACTCCCAATATAGTTTTATACGCCATTATCAGAGTAGCTGATCATCATTCATGCTAAAGAATAACAACAAAGAAGTTCCTAAAGGCCATCAGAGAGTCCCTGGCATTTTCTTTTCTTTGGCATTTTTCTTTTTCAGTGTAGGTCTTTGCTTGGGCTGTGTGCTTTTTAACTTTTGAGATTCTAATAATTTGGTTTACTGATTTTTTTTCTTCAGATTCCTGCAATTCAGGTTGGGGGTAGGGGGATGGAGTTTAATGTTTCTCGGTACAAAGTAGGGTGGTTCTTAGATGGAGCAGAGTCTCTCCTGTTTAAGGTTTTGCTGTGTTTCCTAAAGAAAGTCAGATTATAATATCTTCTGATTTTTTGTTTTCTTTTACCATAGCTGGATCCCTTCTGTGAGGAATGCTTTGTTTCCATACTCTCAGAGGCTTTGTCCTGTGTTTTTCAGCTTGCCACTGCTATAAACCAGCTTCCTCCATAGTGGATCTTTTACCCTTTAAATGTTTGCATACGCTTAGCACCTCCCTTCAAAAGTGTCACACTGCCAGTATTGAGCTTTTTCAGTTTAATATTTTGCCATGACTTTCTCAATCTTCAAGGTTCTTTAATTTACCTGTTTTAACTCTGTAAACTCACTGATTTGCATCCTTTTTGTATTACTATTAAGCATCCTGCTGGGTAGATCTGAAGGCATTTAGAACTATAAATCTCAATCCTGATAAAGGCAGAACCCTTAATTTGTTTAAAGCATTTACATTAATGAAAACTGCTAAGTAGAAGTGGAATATAAACCAGCTAGTTTATGAAATACTGAAGTCAGTTCTTTTAGATGATTCTAGGAGTCTAACAAACAAGGCAAAATTACATTCTTTAATTGGGAAGCTGCTAACTAGAAGAATAAACAGAACAGACTCAAAAGGGATTAGTGGCACACTGGTAAATGGATAGAAGGCATGTATGGAACCTAAAATTATGTGATTTCCTGCCTTGTTTTTGCTTATTTTACACTGGTAAATTAGTTCATTAGAAGTCATCCTTCGTTTATAATATTTTAACTGATGGGAGAATCTGGCTGAAATAAACTTTCCAAATCTCGGTAAGTATGAATCACATAACCAGGAGCCAAAAGAAAAGACAAACTGAATTACCTAGGGTGTGGTCCATGTTAAGACATGGATTCATAGACTTCATGTTAAATAGTTTTTCTGCTAGACTGCTTTTGGTATGTAACCGCCTAGCCCTTTCCCCTGACAGACTGTCTGCAACAGAAGTGCGCAAGTGCTCAGAGGCTTTTGCAGCAGTCACTAGCCTTTGCTTCAGCTCTGTCTCTATCTAGGTCATTAATTTCCACATCATCAGTGCTGAGACTGAAAGTACAATTAACAATTAATGACAACATTCTGTTTAGTGAACGCAAAGGAAACTCATAAAATTTTTTCTGGTCCTCCCTGGGCTCTTAGTGATGGAGTATTGGCAAGTGTTAATCTGTTGACTGCGTGAAACACACTGCTGTGCAGAACTGGGCAGTGCGAAACCACCTTGTTTGGTATCTGTGAGTTGTCATTGGCAGTGAGGACTGCAAAGTGCCCTGCAGATGTACTGAACATGCTTTGGAACAACGTTATGACAACAATGGGAAATAATCCATCTGTTAACAAAATCCAGTTTTTATTCTGGAGCAATTAACATTAAAATTCCTTGGTTAAGTGTGGCCTTCCTTTGCTATATTGCAATAGATTATTGTGGCTAATGGCTTTGAAAGATTTTAGGGGGCAGCAAGTGGCAAATTCAGTTGTCTAAAAATGGCATTTAGTGTCATTTGAGATGTCCTCAGGCACAGTGTGTGGTATCCAGCTGCTCCAGAACAGCGTAGGCATCCTGTTTGTCCTGTGTCACATCTGCCAAACACATGTGTGAATCTCAAATGCCCTAGGGCATCTCAGCTGGCACTAGATGCCCATTTTAGTCCACTGAATCAAGCTTTCTGTGTTTCTTTCTGTGATCCTAAATTGCAGGTGGGTTTAAGATGACCTAATTTAAGGTGAACTTCAAAGCAAGTCTTGCCAGAGAGCTGAGCATCTCTTCTGTTTCTGTGATTTTTCCCCAGTCCCATGGATATGTCTTGGATATCCTAAGTGCACCAAGTGGCACTAGCCACCTGCAACTATAGACAGTTTCACCACCTGCAATGCATGCAACTAAATTTCATCATTAACATCTACTTAATTCCTGTTTAGGCTCCTACATCCTGTGTATGAAACAGTACCTGTCATTTAAGCCTGACATGTTAATTCAGTGCATTTGCTTTTCACTAATACGCTCGTCCCCCTTAACTTTGAGGCACTTCATGCGGAAATGAATTACAATGTGGGATCAGAGCCGTGAACACAGAAGTTAAACAAGTGAAAATTAAAGGCAATCAACTCCTTTTATTTATGTTTTAAATAATATACAAGAGCTTATGATTTCTTACGGGAGGATCAATTTAGCCTTAGCAGTGTTTTATTTAATGTGCTTTCCAGCAAAGAAAAAACCTGCTGTCATACAAGTTTTTCCTCCAAGTGACATCTCTATTGGAGTCTGCTATTCTTAGCAATTTTGAATTTTCCCACATAAAGTGACAATTCGTCATTCTGAAGTGATGTTATCACTCAAATTAGAACCCATAGTTTTCGTTTTCCAGGGAAGCCAAAAAAAAAATAAAAAATAGACAGCTAGTTTTCTATATCGAGAAAATACTCCTTCATAGATGACAGGGAAAAGAGGCATAGGTGTTTGGCATATTAGAAGCTGACTGTAGTTATATTTCACAGAATGAATGCACAAGGTAGAAATGTGATACTTGTCAGGTTCCTAATACAAAAACATATTTCAAAGCTGCGCAGTTCGACTCACCTTGAAGAAGTCTTTACCCAGCTCTAGGAAAAGCTCTGGTTCAATGCACATCAAAATGGTGGGAGTTCCATGGTGAAAACAGTACTTAGTTGAATCCTCTCAAGGACAAACCTGGGCAAGAGCTTTAGGATGTGTCAGTGGAAATGATTGGACAATATTGTAGCAACAAATTAAGAACTAATTTTGTTCCACATTGTACTTATGTAAATTTGGCTGTTACTATGAACCAAGCGACTGGTGCTTGAAGATTGGGCACCACACTTCTTCCACTGAGGTGCCTGAGCCGTGTCATGGGTGGGCCACGAGATGTATTCGGTAAGAATAAACCCACGCCCTGCCGCTGCCGCTGCCACCCCAGAAGAGGTAGGGTCAACAGGGAGAGTTAGTGGTGGCTAGGAGGGTCAGACAAGGAGATGGATGTCTCCAAAATGAAATCATAGTGCTTGGGTGGCAAACTGCTTACTGAAATTCCAGGTGCCCAGATAGAAATTCTAACTCCTGATGATAAATTATCGAAAAGACAAAGAAACTATTCTTTGTAAAGTAAGATTATCTTATCCCCAGTTTTTCCTCACCTTTTTGCCCCTGATTTATTCTCCATCCCAAAGTCTGCCAACCTTTCTCACCAGAGCAGTCTCTTGTCCTAGAAGTCATCCCACTGAAACTCAGTGGGATCTCCTGAGCAGAAAGATGCTATTCATTTCACTAAAATCATCTAGAAGATGAAGGGTACTTGTGGAGTAAGCTGTGTCTCCACAACTGTCATTGAGACAGTGGCATATGCAGCAATTTGAGTGCGACATTAAACCCACGCACCCTGCATGCTCAGGCGGGTGACACTGTGAGACCGATGCTGCCCAGCTCCTGACAAGTTTCCAGCTTGTGCAGCTCTTGGGAACATACGGGGCTTGATGGTTCTGTAGTTAGTGATTCTTCCTCTTCCTTTTTCTTATGTATACACACACATCCCACAGCCTGGCTCTACTGAACACCCTGAACATCAAAATAACAGGTTTGCTTTCAGAAAAAGTTAATAATGGATTCAACTCACCTTAATTATTGAATAGGTTCATTGCCTTGTAACAAATCTGAATGTGTTGCCAGGTCTGTGATCTGCCTCTTTGATACTGGTAAAGATTTTCTTTGTAAGTGCATTCAGCTAGGTGTGTAGGAGAATCTGAAAATCTGCGCTAAGGCACAACTTGCTTCTTCCTCATTATCTTGAACATTTTACTGGTATGGAAACATGTTGCGTTTCAGCTGACTACAGTAATTTAGGTGGAAAGGTAGGTGCTGCAAATTTCAGTGCTAATTAAACAGAATTGTGACAGCAGGAGAAAGTAATATGCCCTGTTCTTCCAAATATGGGTTCAGTCCAATCTGTCTTTTTAATTGGACTGCAACAGATTATTAAATGATTCAAATAAATAATGGAAATAAACTTCAACTAAAATCCTGCAGAAGGAGAAACTGCCTTTTATTAAAATGGTTTCATATTATTTTGTTCTGCATTCTGACAAATACATAGCCATCAATATTCTTGGTTCAGTATGACAGAAATTGTTCAGATTAATAGCTCGCTAGGTGGGTATCTATATGAATTTCTATTAAAAATGTTGATAAAAATACCATCACATTTTTGAATGGGCAGACCATGAACAACTGCATTACCCTGCAGCATTATTTAATAATTTAGCAAATTCAACTATATAGCAATCTTGAGCATTTTAGTAATTAGTCTCCAAAGAGAAGCACATGTGTAAGCCAGCTGTTTTCTCATGCCTCAATTCAAGATAGAAAGAAAATTCGACAGTCTTACTTTTGGCAAATAATGCTTTGGAGGGAGGAACAGTAAGGAACAGAAATTGAAAGTTAATCCTTCAGTAGCCAAGTTATTTTGAAAACTATCTGAGAGGAATTCATATGCCTCTATTTGTGTTTACAACTGCAGGAAAAGTCGGGAGTAAGGCAACCAGCTCCTAGAATCACATAGAGAATCACTGCTAGGAAAACCCCTGTCTCCACAAAAAAGGAGTATTACAGTTGCTCTCAAAAAGTGAGAAAGTTTTCATGTTAAACTATTGGTACTAAGACATGGGAGTAAGATACGGAACTGTTGATCGTTTGGCAAACCTGTTGATCGTTAGTGCATTTACCTGTGCAAAAGCACAGCCTTGGAAGCAATTATTGGGTGACAACCTGGAGCATGGGAAGGGCTAATCTACAGGAGAAATTAGATCAGGGGATAGCTGGAAGACTGGTGGACCTTCAGCTTTGGGAGAAGGCATTGAGACTGATAGGGTCCCTACTTCCCTGTTTAGTTATCACAGTCCCCAAATGATCTTCTGGTTCTTTCACCTCCAGATAAAAGTTTGCACCTCCTTGCTAGATACTAATTATTCTGATTTTTCTAGTTGTGAGTTTTAAGGCAGGCTATCTGTCCCAGATACAGTAGATACAATTGGTGCCACAGAAATTTTATGTTGAAAAAAGTTGAATCTGTCATCTAATCCAACCACTTTCATAGCTATATCTTCCTTCCATATGTTGCCAGAGGTGGTACGTATAAAATATAACCCTGCTTGACAAACAGAGAAGTTTCTAAAAGCTGGGGAAAGAAGGCAACCAAATAAACAAGAGAAAGATCTACCCAAAGCGTTACTGGCATGACACTGCTTATGTGCAGTCCGTGACTCTGCATAAAATTCATAATGGAGCTATACTTCTTACTGATTATGTCCAACCACTAAATCTTACATTAACAAAACACTTTTAGGAATTATCTTTCAAGGTAAGTCCTTACAGCTGAGATAATTCCGGTTTCCTACATTTATCTGCTGCTCCGCCCTTAGCCGTGATTCAAAGTCCAAGTTGTTTGGACACTCAATCTGATTTTGAGAACTATGTTAAGCCAGCAAAGTTCTTAATACTGAGCAGGAAATATTGCTTATTATGAAACCAAACAGAGAACAAAGTAAAAAGACAAACAAACAAACAAATCTCCCAAACTGAAAAGGCAAACTAAAAATCTAAGTCATTGTGATGATCACAGTAAAACAAACACCTCAGTCTGGTTGTTTCGAGAACAAAATCGGACTACATTTACAGAAGTATAATCCATATTGAAGCATTAAGCATATCACTGTCTGGTTTGTATCATCAATATTTCATACAGACCTAAGTGCATTTTTCTTCCATGAAAATCTCTCACACTCCTGTAGGATGCACCACTATTAAGTGCAATTCAGTGTTGACGGGTCTTTCCAGCTACTGGAAATTCTAAAATATCACAGCATTTTTTCTAAAGACATAATAGTTTACTAGAAATTGCCATGGCAAAGTGTGCTTTGAATAAGTTTGTGCACATCCATCATGCAGTGCATGGGTTTCAATAAGAGTTTTTCATCTTTATGTGATACATTTCTTTTTCAGATTGTTTAATCTTCTTTGATTTGATGTTTAAAAATCACTCATGACTTCAGCAATATCTCTTTATACTGTTCACTTCATGGAGATTAATCTCCACAGCCTTCAAAGAGGACACAAGAAGCAGACATCTCTGATTTTCCTATGACTATATTTCAGCTCTCCCTGCTACAATGAAGGAGTAGACCTCAGTTGTTGAAATACGAAATCAGAAGATTTAGAGCTGGAAATTGCTTTCATTAGGTCCTCTCATCTATAGTTTTACCATTTCAGAATTGCTGTCTTTCAAGGGCTTTTGTCCGAGTTAGTTATAAATAACTCAGGCCACACAAGAACTGAGAACAAAAGCAATGAATTTTTAGTTTCAGTTCCCCGATAGCTGGAAAAGATTTTCCTTCATTTGAGAGCATCTTCAGTAGTCTGCCTTCTATTTTCAGTTCTTACCTGCAGAAAACCAAATAATCAGGCAGACAGGAAAATCCCAAACTTTGCCATTGTCCTTCGTTTCAATTTGTATTACTGGCTTGGATTGTAAATTATACTGTCCTGCCTGCTGTCTTGATTTGTCTGTATGTAATTCAGACGCAGCTAGCATTGGAAGATTTGTCATAGACACGAAAACCTTTTGCAGGACAGATTCCGTGAAAGTGTGGTTTTTAATTAAAATTCATATCTGTGTCATTATCATCAGTGCAGTCATAAAGCTCATGGCCAAGAGAGGACAGTAGATTATTTTCACCTCCTAAGTACTGTACCTATTATGCTTTTTTTCTTTTCAATACTTGTAGCTTTTTACTGAGCCAAATAACTCAAGATTTTGCCACAACACATTCACCTTATTCTACGCTTTCTTAAGGACAGCCATATAAGATAGGCATAATCAGAGATTTTTGCTGAAAATCAAATATTAGAATCAAATGAATGTGGTTTTGTACATGTCTTTTTATTAGAGGTGAACTAGAGGAGTACACATGATCTTCTGGAAAGTCCCTTGTGGGTTTAAGATTAGATCAATCAAGCAGTAGAAAAAATAGCAGCAAAAACTGTAGCCTACAAATAACTCATGTTGGAAACAAGGGTTAGAATGATGAGTATCAGGAGCATTCCTGAGGCATTCCTGATATACATTAATGTAAACATCTAAATTGTTAATTTTGAACAATAAATATGTTTGCAATTATCAAACTGTGCCTGGAAATATCATATAAAGATGGAAAATGTCTAAAATAATTAGATATACTATTTACTATGGCTGTCGCAGTCAACATTGCGTAACTGCTACAACTTAAAACTGATGGAAGCCATAATATTCCTGACTTTTTGTTAATTTGTTTCCCTTAGCATTAACTTGTATCTACAGTACAAGTGGAGAGGTGCCTGTGATTTGATTATATTATAAATAGTAATAAGAAAGGGTTTAAATTCCCACTACTTGCATCTGCCAGCAATTCCATGTAACCTATGGTTATTTACCTTACACAGTATTTTTTTTATGTCCCAAACACATACAGTGCCTTTTCTGGAAGTGATGTCAAGTGACAGCATGTCATTATGTATCATTATTAATTGATAATTTTTCTATTAACTTATAGTAAAGGAATTTCCATGGTTCTAGAGATAATTAGATTTCAAGTGATCTAAGTATCTGGGTTTACTGCAGGTGAACACAACCTCCAGACGAAAACATTAAGGCTTTACATACATTCTCTGAAATGTTGTTAAGACAATTGCTCTATCATAGTGCCCAGAAGGAGTTGCCCAAATCAATTATAAGTAATCACTCATTCCATATACAACTGACACCTTTAATGAAAAATGTGTTGCAGGTTTATTGACAAAATCATACAACATATTGCTCCCAGAAGAGCCAGAACATTTTTATAGCGTAATATGAATGATAGTAAAGAACCTGGAAGACAATTTATGACAGTTAATTAGTTGTACTAATAGACCTTGAAAACTCTGGGGTCCTAGCCAAATCACTACACTATGCACGTTTTGTATTTCATATGTAACGCAGAATTCCTGGTACAAGAGGGAAAATAAGGACTGACCGTCTGAGACGTACTTGCCTTTGGTGAGAGTTGATTGATTTTGCAGATGTTCCCAGCTGATAGTGAAGCAAACATTCCTACAACTTATCTTGGCTTTCACTGGAAAACTAAAACCAAACTGAAATTGTGGGTTGGTTTGTCAAAGTCTGAAAACTTTATAGCAAGTATATATCATAGACTATGATATAAAAGACCTTGAAATACATTTCAAGAATCACTGCTGTTTCAGGTGGACACCCTTCAAAACTCACTAGTTTGAAATTGTGAGATGTCCGTTCCTGAAATAAGAGAAGAATGGCCATAATGAACCAAAACTCCTGATGTCCAAGTGACATTTTTAACAGTTATAGTTAATTCTTGCATTCACGAACATTTTTTTTTTTTTTTTGAGGAGGGGGGTAGATTCACAAAAATGTATACTGCTTTTAATAGATATTATGAAAAATGTTTCTTTGCGTTTGCACATGTAGACATGAGCACATGTACAGGCTGACGGAGGTATGAGGAATCGATGAAGCGGGCAGGCTGTGCAGTGCCTTGCTGACTGGAAGCGGCATCACAGACGGGGGATCCCTGTCGCAGGCACGGCGGGGGCACGGCCCGCCGCCGCTCTGTGCCCTTCCTCCGCTCCCACTTTTCCTTTTCCCGCAGGAAATGCGAGCCCCGCCCGCCCAGGCTCGGGCAGCCTCCCGCCGGCAGCGCCGGGACGCAAGGTCTCCTTTAGCTCACATCCCCCCCTAGTGGGACCTGCCGAAACGCGGTCCTCCTGCCGGGCCCCGCCGCTCCACGCCTCGGCCTCCTGTCGGAGCTCGTCTGGTTAAACCTTAGTCTCGAATAAAATCAAAATTATTTTCAGAAATCTTTAAATTATTTAAAATAATAATATAGCCACCAATAAAACTTTTGTAAATGAAAAGGATCTATCTTTTAACATTTTCTGGTGCTTTTATGTATTTTATTTTTTTTCTGAGCTGCTTTTATATTTAGATGTGGTGCAAATCTGAATAAGGACAATATGGAGATTCATATGTTCTGCCCTTCAGTGTCTTCCAGGTTAATTGGCTGAATGTGCAGATGACACTTTTTCCTAGCCACCAAAACTTCAAACCCTGGTTAGGATCGGGATGTTAAACAATCCGTCAGGCATTTTGCCCAGTAGTAGTTATTCTTCTTGGCACAATCTGAAAATTGTGTCTAATATCTATCTGCAACCTTGGTTTGCAGAGCTGCATAGAAATGTGAGCTTGTGGTAAAACTGGTAATTAACAGTGACATAAAGAAAGATTACATTTCAGCATAACATTTAGAATTAAGATAAAGATTTTGGCTTAAACACACAGAATGTTTCTGGTGCTGAATTATGTTTTAGGTCTTTCTGTACTGCTGTAACAGCCTGGAAGCTTCAAGTCAGCAAATGCCATGTCTGGAGGCACCTAATTTTCTGAGAAGCCCCTTAATTGCTTCCTGCTGTGACTGCGTAGGAGCATGCTTGGTGCCTCAGTCTGTGGAGTCTGTGTAAGGAAAGCATCTTTCTAAGCTAGAGCAGGAATTTGAATAGGTTGGTTTTGTGATAATCATCCACATCGATTAGCACTGCAGCGTTAGGATCCTTCCACGGATTTGATCCGCAAAGCTCATTGTTATCCTTTCCTGAATATTTTTGGTGTCTTCAAGAATGAGACAAGCAATCTTGCTATACTTTGGGTTCATTCTTTCATTGCTTTTGTTTTCACCCCGAAGTTGAAAACACTGACAACCAATCATAGGTGTACGGGAATAAACCTTCCTCAGGACAATTTATAGAATAAAAGAAGCAATATGCTTTTGCCTACCAGTCCTGCCCTGGGGAGTTTGCAAGGGAGCCAACAGAAGTTTCACACATTTTTAAGTGCATAGTATTGCCTTAAATGTGTTTCCCTAGATTTCATTAAGATTCAGAATCATTATATGCAATACATACTCAGTTCCCAGTTGCCTGTCCTACATTAAATCTACACATATCCACCATCAGAGCAAACCACTTTTTTAAAAACTCATGGTGAGTTGTTATAGCAGAGAGCAGTGGTGGAAGGAAGCTGATTTATGATGGTGTATAACACCAGGGCTTGCAACACATATGCCAGCACTTTTCAGACATAGTCTGCGGGTCGAGCAGATTGCATATCAAGGACTTTTACAGTTTCACACTGAGATTTCTACATTTCCATTTCAAAGGCTGGTAGAGACCCGATTTGTTCTTGATGTAGAATTCCTACTTGAAATCAAATGGTATTGAGGGCAGGGAACAAAAGTTGAATAAGTAACGAAGATCTATTTATGTGCCATGGAAAGAAAAAAAAATGTGCAGGTGCATTGGTATCACTTGACTCTATGTGAATTTGTAAAATGATCTGTGCTTTATGTAGCAGTTTCATGAAGAAATCCAAAGAGATTTTACTTTGGTTTTAGCATTTTACTTGCAGTGTATAGTGTGTGCTTCCCTTTCCTGTACCTGAGATTAGCCCTTATTTTCAGGCTCATTTGGCTAATCAGCATGATCTTCCTTTATCAGTAAACATTTTCAGCAGTTTCTTCTACACTTATCAGCTTAACTGGCTTCGTACCTGTGACTGCTTTCCAGGTTTCAGAAAAGGAATTTACCCAGAGGACTATAAACAGTGACTAAAGAAGTTCATCTGAAATATAGTAATCACTCACAATTTCCATAAACTCGTGCGCAATGGACAGCAAAAGGAGTTCTCAGGCTCATGTAGATTGTATCAGCTTGTGCTGTGCCCATATGAAATTGTCAGAAGTAAATATACTTTCTTCAACCCCATGTTATGAATACTTACCCTGTCTTTAAGAGTATATATCACTGTTTTGGATTCTAAGTTTCCTAAAATGTAACCAGCTTTCTCACATTATGTGTTATGAAAGTCTTTGGATTTCTACCTTGTATCTTGCAGTTAGTGAAACGTTTAAAAAAATATATATACTACACTGATGATCCAATTTTCCTCAAATTTCACTTTTGAAGTATTATTAATTTAATATTTTTATTTTTCATTGAGTGGAAATAATGAACTTCTGATAATTCAGTACACAAAGACAATTCTTTCTTACAAGTGCTTGCTTACTGCTTGGAAAATGTGCATGTTCTTCTGTGTGAACAGAGGGATTGGCAGCCAACTTTTCTCTTCCAAACTTACTGTTTCACACCTCTTCTTTTTTTTTTTTTTAATATATTCCAAAAATACAAAATTGAAAAACATCAATATTTTCACAGGTTATATAACTACACTGGCAAGTTGTTGGGATGTGACCATTGTATTGACTACACAATTAATTCCTGATATAGAGCATCAATATGTGTATATATACATATCTCAAAGATACATAAATATGTATTAAAGGTGCATATATATATAATATTCTTGAAAGTGTGAGCTTCTGCATTGAAATTGAGACTTAATGAAAACAGTGGGAAAAAAGGACACTTGCACCATGAAAACCTCACTTTCTGCCTTAGTGGTTTGAGCGCTTGGCAGGGTGAATCTTGTTTCTGCCAGGGGGTTTGTTTCTCTGTGTGGCATTAAACTGCTAGAAGCAGTAATACAATACCATCTCCCAGTCATTAGACAGAGTTTCTTTGGCTTGTGATTCTCTGCATGAAGGAGGGAGCTCAGGTTCCCCCAGGAGAGATGTCATTCTGCTCCTGGAGTTTCTGGGCATGCTCAAGGAAAACCAGAATAAAATGGGGAGGTTTAGTTACACAGTGTAGGGCTCAAACGCTGGTTCAAACAGAAGCCGGTTAGTATTCTGTAAATATTCTCACATGTAATTTTTTTCTGAATTATTTCTCAGGTTAATGAAGTCTTCAAATCTTTCTGCAAATAACGCAGCTTTCTCTACAGGGATAAAAGATGCATCTGTTTTCTTTCAGTTGTCCTCTGCCCTGCTAATAATTAAAGCAGTGGCTTGGAAAGTTCAAGATACCATTTTGAAGCTTACACACTCAGCAGGGCTTGCAAGCAAGTTTACCACTTTGGGAGCAAGTGTTCTGATCACTAAATAATTAGCAAAACCCTCAGCAGCGGCAGGAGCAGAATCACAAGTGGCCTCAGCCGGGAAGAAGCGCATGGCGTGGGAAGCCCCACGTGGCAGCCCGTGCTGGGCTGCTTCTGAAAATCCACGGCAAAACAGGGCCTCTGTAGGGAGGGAGGGAGGTGGGGGTGCCTCTGGTTTCTCAGGGTTTCTGGCCAGAGCGAGGATGGGCTCCGGGCAGCACAACGCGGGGTGGTTCTGGGCATGCCGAGCACCGCGGGGGCTGCCTCAGCTTTGCAAGAGTTCATGCTGGGCCAGAAATTAGGGCTTGTGTGCCTCATTTCCACGTATCTGTAGTAGGACCTAAATTCTGTATTCATTCTCATCCTCAATGCTTACACTAAATCACCCTTAAAAAGCACTCATATGAGGACACTTTTTTTTTTCATAGGAGATAGCATCTTACTGGCTTTGCCTACAAATTTTTATTTAGATTTTAGACAGAAAAATTTGCAAGATATAACCTTGATTGACCGTGAGAACATGGAATTAATTCTTACATTCCTATCTTCCGAAAATATTCTGTAGATATGGAATAGTCTGAGATTATTGGTACCCATTTTGGTTTTTATTGTAATCAAGTGAAATGTAATCAGGGAAGAGGTTGAGTCACCATCCCTGGAGGTATTTAAAAGCTGTGTAGATGTGGTGCTTAGGGACATGGTTTAGTGGTGGGCTTGGCAGTGTTAGGTTTATAGTTGGGCTCAATTATCTTAAGGGTCTTTTTCAACCCAAATGATTCTATGATTCTCTGACTCTAAGTTTACAAGAACTGTCCTTATGGATAATATGCCAGTGTTAGTTTTAAGGGCAAATAATTGAAAGTTCTTTCTTTTCAGCGGAGCCTCAGAAAGTTGTAAAGCTGATGAGATTTATTATTCAAAGTTGAAGTGTTAAAGTTAACCCTTGGTTTAATGCTCAATACATTACAACTATTTTTTCTCACTTTATTGTACTGCTTTTGTTTTGTATGGTTTTAGAATGCTTTTGATACAAAGTAGTTTGTAGTAAAGTTTAATAGCTGAAAGATATTGTTATATCTTATGCAATGTTTTCCCTTATGCACCATTCATGTTTGCTGAACAGTGCTAGCAATAGCTAATGAGCCTGAATTGTGGAGTAAGGGATTTTTATGTTCTTTATGCCTCATTTGTACATGTCATTAAATTACTGATACACTGTGTAACTTGACTTTTTTTTTTGCAGTTCGGTTAATTTTAAATTTTCTGAGAAATTAAATAAATGAATGTACATACATTTAAATTCAAAGCAGATTACTGGAGTTGATGTTCTTTACTGCCTGGGAAAAGGACTCATGGATTATACTGGGAGATCCCTTTCTGGGAAATTCTTGTAACAGAAATTGCTACTTCCAGTAGATTAATTTTCCAGTTGTTTTCCCAAAGCTGTTCTTATGGGAACCTCTTAATTAGTAGTATATTTTTAATCAATTTGTGTTTTTACCAGCAGTCAATCCTATTAATAGCTTTTACGTAAAATTTCTTGATGTTCAGTTCTTTGCAGACCCTTTCAGGTCTATAACACAGTTAATCCTGCAGACTGTCAAAAGAAAGGAGTAATTATGCTCCTCAAATGGTTCTGACCAACATACATGCAGCTGTACAATAAATGGCAACAGAGTGGTGTAGGGAAAATGAGAGGGAAGCCTTGAAATGTTCATGTCCTCAAACACCCCTGTGATGCTATCAAGAAACCTAGTGAGCATGCCTCTGCCTTTCAGCCAGGAACATCTCACGCACCCTGCCTCTGTCTTTCAGAAATCTTTTGAAACAGCGTATTTCAGGCCCATTCTCATAGGTGACATTAAATTTCTCTTGTCTGCAGCCCAAAAAACATAAAGTGAGAGGACAGCCGATCCTCTTTGTCTCCGTGGCAGTTGTGTGGGGAGAACACTAAAATGACCAGAACAGGCTGTCTGCAGGTGAGTGAACGCAGTCACTCAGCTAAATGTGAATGAACTAGTCAATCTAAAAATTATTGTATCTACAGGAAAAGGCTGCCCATGAGCATTCTCTAATCTTGTGATGAATAAAAAAAAAAAAGTCATTAACAAATCTTATTCAAACATATGGAATAATAAACGACAGCCTATAAATAATTGATTCTAGTTCTGTTTCTATGTAGAAAGTGGTAGAAAAAGGGGACTTATTTCCAAATATTAAACAATTAGTAGATCAACATAAATAAAATGTTCATTTTGACCTTCTAGATAAGAAGTACTTTTGGTTTTGCTTCAATGCTTATTTAAGTATTGAAGCAGCTCGATTTAATTTGCTGTAACCAATGATATATTGATCTGTGACTAAAACACAGTGCCTCCCATTACCAAATTCATTCAAATGCCAAGTGAAACTCCAGAATGATTTAAATGAGAAGACCAAAAATCAAAACGAAATAAAACCTGAGGATATTCTGAGGACAGGATGGAAAAGGTTTCTTGAGGGGAAGGGAGCTCACCCATCTCCCCTTTGCTCTTCTGACGTGGCCAAAGTAGCCAAATTTTCTGTCCCTCAGTTCAGCCACATGTGGAAAACTCATCAACCTCTACAAGATTTCAAAGACTACCGTGGAAATTCAGTTGCTGTTTGTAAAGCCTGGATAAAAAGTATTAGAATTTATGTCAAAACCACTCACCACTCACATTTCTAAACATGTGGCAATAAAGAAAATGTTTTTCATCAATAAAGGTGCAAAAGTATCTTCAACTGGGTAGGCATTGGGGGAGTTAGCTACTCTGGTTTTCATTTATTTGAGTAGGTTTCTATTTTGGAGTTTGTTTGTATAGCCTTTATTTACATTGTTGGGTAGCCCTTAATGTGCACAGATTTATTAGATTCAGTGAGATTACCCATCAGAGTAAGTAGCAGATGGTGTGAATACACATTCTGAAATTTTCTTTTATTTCAGTGCTAATGTATTAGGTCATTGAAGAAATTTAAAGGCTGTTTTGTGAAAGACTCTGTTACTTTCACACTCTGTTACTCTACGATTTGAAAACCTGAAACAGCCATATTTGTTTTTAAAAACTCCCATCCTTTGGAACCAAATGACTGGAAAACCTCACCACCAATACAGAGAAATAAAAGCTCACAAAATATCACAAGACCATCTCAGTGCAGGATTTTTGAAAGTGAAATGGAAAATAAAATAAACAAAAAACTTAACTGACATTCAAGATCCAATATAATTCATGTTTATTTTCACTGTGTACAGAAGGTGGAGCCAAATTCATAAGGATCTGTGAACTCATACTTCATTCTTTGAATGGTTTTCAACTGTCTTTCTAGAGGGGCAGCTTGCTCTGAGGAGGTACTGATCAGAATCAGTTACAATGTTAGGATCAGTCCTTTTAAGACCAACTTTTCTGGTGTTTAAGTTGTCTGTAATGAGCTTTAGAGGTTCCTTGGCACAGCTGAAGAGCATCTGAGCTTCCATGTGTTACCCTTCTCCTTTTCTGTCCATTGGCGAACCAGGAACAACTTGCTATTTCTAAATGTGGCATGGGAAAGTGAGCAAGCTGAGTATCACCGTGAAGAAGCCATGGTGAGATCTTAGTGGTATGAAGTGGCAGGCATTGACCAGCGCAAAGAACAGAAAGGAGACAATCGCCCCAAACTTTGAACACTGTATTTTACTTCTCTGTGATCCTCATAAATTTTAAAAAGAAACACCCATCTAGCTGTTTTCACTGCTAGCTGATATTTCAAAAAGCAACTGGAGATTAGGACAGAATAATTTTTGGCTTAAAGGATGGAGCCAGACATTAAGAAATTTTACTCCTAATCCTGGTTGTGTCATGAGCTGTCTGTGACTCAGAAGAGCTTCTGATATTCTCCATGACAAACTTCCCATCTCCGTAAAAGAGGTTAATATAACATAACTTGTTCTATGTTAATATTTATAAAGGACTCTGAGATTTTAGACAGATGACTATGCAACAGTGCAAAATATTTTCAGAGAACAGTGACCATTTGCTAGGCTGGGCTGTGATCTGATGGCATCTGTCACTGAGAACTTCTCCACGCTTTCATCTGAAGTGCTTCAGTCTTGATGTGTTTCCAGCAGGGTCTCTTTTGAAATAACAGCTTTTTTCTTTTCCGAGCTGATCAGTAAGAGCAGAATCTATTTTGCGCTGACTAAACCTCCTTTTCCCCTGGGGAACATCTAGTTTTAATAGCCCCTTAGCAAATGAATCTGAGACCAGTTTCAACAAAGAACGACAAGTGTGCTCACTAAGAGACGGTCTTGCGATTATCCTACTTTTTATTATTACAATGCTTATGATTATCAGAAAATATTCTTTTATATGTTATGTGCTCTGCCACCCAAGTGGGAACAGCTACCACCTCGAGGGATGACAACTGCCTTTAATTGCCTTTGCTTTGAACAAGGGATGACCCTTTGAAACTCAGGGTGGGGAGGGAGGCTGTTTTGCAGACCAGGGGGTGCTGGGCACAGCAGCTTCCAGTGGGCCACAGCCCGGTCACCCCCGCTGACAGAACGTGCAAGGGCTGTGGCCAGCAACTTCAAAGCTGTGTTATATTTCTACGTGATGTATATTCCTTGAACAAGCAAAAAACACTGGCTGCTTTAAAAAAAAAAATCATTAGTCTGCACATTTATGTGCTTAGGTAATCAAGAAATACTGCATTATTGTTCCTTGGACGTTCTGAGAAGCTTTACCTCAATAGGGCATGAAACAGGGCCACGCATTATTCACAAGTCTGTCTTTAAAGCCAAATATGTAAGAAGGGATATCGGTGAAAACGTGCCGAAGCTTACGTGCCATCCAGGGACGTGAGTGACTGCACAGCTGCCTTGAAAGGCACCCAAGACAATCTGTATTGCATGTGTATGTTCATCTTGGCTTACTGTATATTCAGTTTACTCAGACCACGGACTCCTCTCCCAACTTGCACAGGATGAGGACAGTGCTGTGCATGGAAGTACTGGGAAGTGAATTTTGCAAACAAATCGAAAACAAGTGAAGACACGCTCTTTGTCTTAAGAGCTCCATAAATCACAGACATCCTTAACTGGGAATAGACCATGAACCCCACTGGTATCAACGGGAAATTCTGTAGTGGTCAGAGGACTGGAGAGCCTTCCAAATGAAACATTCACTAGGGCTTTCCTGGCAAATCAGGTTACTAAAATATTTTTAAGGAAGTATTTGGACGCAATATGAGGAAAAAGTTTCTGTATAGAGTTCTGTATTTATGCCCAGGTAATAACAGAAAGAAAACAGTGGACTGAGTTCTGTATTAACCGTGAATCTGTGTCAAAGACTGTAAATACTAAATAATTAGATTTATGGTTTCTTTTGGTAAGTCTATATAGAAAAGCAGTAACTATGGGCTCTGAACTATTTCACTGATTCAGCCAAGGATTCAGTAGAGAGCAGACAGAAATCCTGTGGAAGTCACCCCCAGGTTCAGTCCTGGAGATGCACTTGATGGAGCCTGGGCTCTGGCTCTGTGTCTGGGCTGCAGTGCGAACGTGCCCTTACGGATTGTGCTGTAGCCTGCCAAACCATAGAGAAACAGGTTCTGCAGTCCTAGCAATGCCACGCTGAAAGATTGCTTCACAAGACAGTGCCGCCTGCTCTGTAAGGCCAAAAGTCAATGGATGGCAATATAGGTCCCAGAGAGCTCTAGGCTCCAAAATCTTCAGTTCTGCAGTGTGAAAAGAGTCTGTATTCCACAATTCAAGGCTTCAAATCTAACTGTCATCTTCTTACCTGTCTCTTAGTCCATAATTAAGAACAGACTTGCAAATATCTCAGGTCTGACACCCCTGTGCTTTCTTGTTGAACAGCTTCAGCTGAAGAAGGGTTGTGCATGAAGACATTTGTTCAGTCTGAAAAGCTGATTTCCATTGCGATGCAAATGAGTGTGAGACTTTCTGGTAACCTTGTGAAATGGTAGATCATTGCAAGATCTGAAGCTTAATATGTTCTGGTAATAGGCTGTGAAACATGATCATGGGGGCATATTTCCAAACTCTAGAAGACATTTCCAAGGCATTTTTATCAGGACTAATAATAATTCTTCCTAATTCTACACAGTATCACGGTGGAGACTTGAAATACTTTCCCTTTTCATGTGGATAATGCTGTAGCAAAGTCAAGTGTTATGCTTATTATTACTGCAGAATTATTCTTCCCTTGTTACTAACATATACATTTTAGTTTTGCAAAGTAGATTTTAAGAGTGTTGGGCTTCTCACAAACCCTGTTTGTTTGTTTAAGTGGAGAAATACTTCTCATCGGTCCTTCTTTTGAAAACAGAATGCTTGAAACCTTGCAGTCTATACAGGAAGATACATGGAAAAATGCAAGACCGGGCAAGCTGGACCCTGTGATCATACCGGCTTTGACAGGGAATGATAGCATTGTATTCTAACATGTTATAATTTAAGCTTTTTTTTCCTGGCATAAAGTTGCTTTTCTAAAGGGGCAGCTTTTTCAGCACCAACACAAATGACATCACAGATCTCTTCATTGTCTCAGCATTGGCACACATGTAGCCATGTCATTGTACTTTGCTGTAGAATAACCAGTGTTTTATGGGGCAGTAGCAGGAGCATTATGTGTGCTCCGCTCTATAGTCATGAAGGCAGTGAAACACTATGGTTTGCATATTATAATTTTTTGATTCTCAAGAAGGGCCCATAACCTGTTAAGCACAAAGCTCCATTTCTCCCTTGCTGTAAAGAGAAAAAGCAACCTTAAAACAACACTCAGAGAACACAAAGAAAAGGTTTCTTTCTGCCATCTGGCTTGGGCAACTGTAAAAACTAAAAAAGCTGTCAAAGCTAACAGCCAATATCAAAGGAAAGGGGGCAAGCTAGGGAAACCACCATCTCCTCCTGTAGCCAGAGGAAGGAGGACGCAAGGTGTGCAGTTGTAGTGTACTAGCTCTTTTTCTCAAACAGGAGGCAGTGTGGTCTGCTACAAACAGCTCCAGAGCAAGATCCAGGACCGTGGCGTTCTTTGCCAGCTTCAAAGCTCCCTACCGAGTATCTTTCTACAAAGATCTCGTCTTAGATCTCTTCTCCAGAGAGTTCTGGGTGAAAAGCAGTAGGTAAAATCTATGAAAAATGCGCAGTAATATCTAGGTTGTGTTGTAGAGTGTAACATTCATTATTTCAAGAAGAAACTGTAAAGAGGACCTTTATTTGGGAACCTCTCAATGGCCATTACTGGACTTCTCCCCTCCTTTAAAGCCTCTAAAGAGCAAAAAATGCTCATCCATGCTACTGAGTGCAGAAGTAGCCCATGAAAATAACATGAATTGGAACCCAAATGAGCCTGGTACAACCCAAAATTTGAAACTTAATTGAGAACTATCTAACCACTAACACTTCTAGAGAAGCTCTTAAGCAGTCCCACAGAGGAGCTAATACCCCATGACAGGAACAAGTACAAGACCAATTCCTAATGCAGTTTGGATTCCATGTGTGAGGAGCTTAACCCGGGCAGAGAAATAAATTAATCTGTGCTCTACAGAGGAGGCACTTTTCAGGGAGCGTTTAACCAGGGACTGGTCAGGAGCAAAGCCAAACTAGTTTCATTCTAATTGAATAGATCAGTTTTAGACCATGCTTTTATTCCGTAAAACGCGCTCAAAAATGATCAGGAGCATTTCTTGTCACTATTGAAAACTGGTTCTCTGTACTATGCTTTATTTTCTGAAGTTTCCTGGAAAGTGTTTCCTGGAATGTGAGATCATTTCTTCATTTCTCCCATGGGATGGACACACGCACACACACACAAATAATAATAAAAAAATATGTGATGGGTATCTCCTGTAGAAACAAACATGCAGCTCCTGGTGTGTACTTTCATGTGTGCACGTAAAGGAAATAGAGCAAAGTAAACAAAGCAGTGTTCACTACAGAAAGTGGAGAGGGCTTGAGAGGGCTTCCTCTCCAAGGTAATGGCAAGGAGGGAATGGCGACAGCAGCGATGCGGTCCAGCCCCAGCATCCAGGAGGTTCACGCTGGTTACCCATTAATCCCTTTCACGCATTTTTCCCTTTCCCTGTAGTGAAACTCCTGGGGCACACCAGAGAGCTAAGTTGTTTCATCTGTCCCGGACAAGCCCAGATCTGGATGAAGTGCCACCTAGGTGCCCTGAGTGACTTGGGGGTGGGGGGGGGTGAGTGGGGGGGTGTGGGTGCGTGCGTGTGAGGTGGCTGCTGACTGCCCTTATAGTTTTGTTACATCAGCAAGAGTGGACCTGCATGCCTTGGCGCTCTTCTTTCCGCCGGGCTGGTTTTTGCTGTGCCTTCAGTTCTTTCTCTCTCTCCTCCCCCACCTTCCTCCTCTCCATTTGCAGAGCGCCCCTCCTCCTGGGCTGCCTCCCCTCCTTCTCCCCTCCTCTTTCACAGGCAGAGGCTTGAAAACTTGTTAAAAGCTCTCCCAGTGTTCCAAGTTAGAAAAAACTTTTACGAGGTATCAGCACTTTTCTTTCATTAGTGGGGAAGGAAGGATGAAAAATACAAAACAGCAGTAGACTTTTAAAGTTTAAATAGACAGGTCTGAGTGCCTGAACGTGCTCTTCCATTTTACTTTAACCCTCCAAAGAAGTATTCTGATCCAGTTCCACTGATCAGCAAGGGTAAGTTGAAAGTTTTCCTTTTTCATCTTTTTTGTGTATCACTTTTTCTGAAAACACTTTTTTTTTCACCCTAGGAATTTTGTGTTATTGCGCTGATGGTTGAACTTGCTTAAAAATACAGATACATAAAAGCATAAGTTTTCTCTTAAAGTGCTAAGTTCAAACTTGCAGGAATTCTTTGCTGCCTTTTGTCATATTTCTATCCGTTTCTTCAAATACTACACTTTTACAACTTTTAACCTTGTTTGACTGAAGGAGAAACTGCGGCGAAGTTGTAACTGTAGGGCTGAGTTGCAGACTTGTTGCTAGTGTTTGGGTGAAATCGCTCCTCTGTGTACTTGTCTCCGACCAAACGAGCTCCTTTAAAGAAAAAAAACCGAGGTGTGCTTCGGTCTCCTCTGTCGTGCCGAAATTGCATCAGTTAGTAGCAGGGAGACCTTGTCCTGAGTGTCCCCTTTCTGCCCCACGCATTTTGCTTCGTGTGGAAATCCTGACTTGATGCCTTGGTACCAGTTTGTGCAGAGCAAGGTTCTTAATTAGGTGCTTTGTTAAATGCTGCAGCTACTAAAGGGGTGACTTTCACGTGGTCTTCCTGATAAGTTTTCCCCTTTTCTTTTAAAATAGATGTGATAAAATCCAGACGTGTGTTATGGATTTTTAACCTGATTTGTATATAGTTACTCTGTTTTAGCAACCTCGGTGAGGGATTTTAGAGAAGGAATGTGAGATATCATGATATGCCTTACCACGTTGGCAATGTCTGTGAAAGTCTTGGGTGGATATAAATGAAAGTTGTCTAGGAAGAACTGTGCAAGAATATCCACAATATGTGTCATAATCCCAATATGACACATTCCCTTTATATTACCTTGAAGGCTTAAATACCAAAATGCAGAGGAAAAAAATGCTTGAGCAGCATCTCTTGGAGAACGAAAAAGCTTTTTACTTTGCAAGACTTGGAGTGATTCCTTATAGGAATTGTTGCCTGCTGCATGCCAGTAGTTAGAGAGCAACACGAGGAGGTAGGAAAAAGAGCCTTCAGCTGAAAGGCAAAGCACAGAGTCTATCTTATCGAGTAACACGTTCCCTTCTTAAACCAGAATATTGTGTGCTTACATCTGTCCTCACGTTTTGCCTTGAGATAACCAGCGAGCCTCGCGAAGTGGCGTATTTCGTCTGAGAAATTCCTTTTGCTTTTGTATGTGAGATTTATGACGAAAACCCCCGGTAAGGGGGACAAAAACCAGGCTACGGACACCTTGTGCCCGACGTCTGTGTGTGTGTGTGCGTGCACGCACAGGGAGCAAGTTGGAGGACTTGCGTGAAGCTTTCATCCTGCCATTTTTAACATCTGGACAGCACACGACACTGCAGAATTTAAGCCTCTAGTCTTTGGGATGTTTACTGAAGTGTTTCCTTCGAAAACTTCAAAGCCAAACACTGGCGCTGACCCATGATACCTAACAAGCATACAAATGGGAGAGGGGTGAGCAGCAGGCCGAGTTCAGGAGAGGGAAGAGAGGGACACAAGGGATTTGGTTTGCGACTGAAGTCTGAATGCTTATACACTCAGCAGCCCAAACAACTTCAACGCTGTAAAGTTATCTCAGCTCTCAGATTATGCAAGCCCGAAAGATTAGTTTTATTTGTCTCTGAAACGAATGTCGGTTTAGGCCAAGGATTCCTGTGGGCATGAGGAAGGTTAGATGACATTGAGCAATGTATCTGTTTCATCAGATACATCGCTGTCTTTCCCCCGGTCTCTGGTATCTCCTCCCCATGTTACCCACTGAATTTATCTTGCGTGGAGGCACCTGGTCTGTTGTTTATGCCACACGTACGTTTTAGAAATCCAGATTTCAAAATCTGCAAGCCTCAGAGGGCCCGAGGACCCCTCAGGGAATTGCGTGTTTCGTCTCTTAATTCTGTAGTCAGGAGAGGGATAAGTCTGGGCAGTAACGCAGAGGGTAGACCTGACTTGTACAACTAGAGAATGTCTAAGGAAATGCTTACAGTTGCTTTGGGTCCCTTTGCGACTATGATTTAGAATTAAATTAGTTGGAGAGGGTACAACATGGAGAGGCAAAGGCTGTGGGGTCGATCCAGCAGCAGGCAGGGAAGAAAGCAAACCCTTGTGACATTTTCAAAGTCTAGCTACCGCAACCATTTAGTGTGTCATCTTTGTCCAGTGGGTGAAATGAACTGGGGCTCATCTGCAGAACTACAGATGAACTACACCTTTCCAGGGGAATGTCTGGAAGACATTTGGTGATTTTTGTAAGATTTAGAAAACTAGCCTTTCCTATGCCAACCCATCCAGACCCCATCAGCTGTGCATCTCAGCTGCTTTCTCTGCAGCGCTGGTTGCTTTTGGGAAATACTCAAGCTGGTTGGTGTTCAGGGTCCAGAATCTTCTCTTTTCTTGGCTTTTTATGTGTGTGTGTGAGCACACGGAAAAAGGCAGGAAAGGTAGGGAAACCAAAACTTTGGCCTGTTTCCCAACTGCTTCAGCTGCAAAATCCCGTTTTAGATCCCACTCTAACCCTTCCTGCTCTTCCATCCACTAGCATGTGACCTCCTAACACTGCAGTCAGACCTGGGCATGTTACCACAGCACTGAGTTTGCATTATTCTTTCTGGAAAATGTGAACCAGATGACATGATGAATGGCGTCCATAAAAAATAGTTCTAGAATTTCTTAATTGTGGCTTACAAATAAAATTTCTTATATATGTGGTCATCCAAAACCCATGCAGATGAATGCTGTCATATCTCCTGCTGCTCTATGGCTTTTTTTCCTATCTTTACCCACACACAGTAGGATCTGGTAGAAATCCATCTTTTAAAGAGTTTACTAGGCCGGCATTAGTCTGTCTCAGAAAAAGGTTATAATAGTAAGTAGTAATCAGTAAGAACTCATGAAATGCACATAGTCATCATCAGCCATATCCTTAAATTCCTGAAGTACTGAAATTGTATCAGTCAATCAGGTCAACCCATGTTTCTTGGACTCATTTAAGGTGTTTGGGAGTGTTAAAAGATGTTTAAGTCCAGAATGCTGAAGAACTATTTTTAAAGTTTATCTTCCATCCATTTCGAACGATTTACAAAGCTAGAGTACTTAAATAACTGTCTGATATAAAACCTCTTTTTAAACCTAGTAAGCAGATGTTGTAATCGGTTAATAAAAATGGTCTTTCAGTGTCCTGAAAATAAACAAGTTCGATCCGATGAATGAATTTTCTCTACAACAAAACAAAGTACTGTGTTTCATAAAGCAATAGAATCCACTTAAGCAAAGGAATAATATATTTGTGCCACCACAAGGTTATCTGATTAACAGTACAATGTTTTGAATTGATGTGGGGTTTTTTATCACTGGCAAAGGCTAGCGTGTAACTGATCTCTTTAAAAAAAAGTTGCTTTTCAAAACTATGTATGAGTAATTCAAGCATGGAATGTTTCCTCTTGGAGTTTATATAGCCAGAGGACATAAATGAAACTTAGCAATTTTGCATGCTGAAGCAAATTAAAAAATAGGTAGTAAATTCTCAAAATATTGCAGGTGTGGGATTAAGTAGGTCAAAACTGAAGTAAATCACGTTGCATTAATGGACCAGAGTGGAGTGCAATTAAAAAACAAACAACACATAACTGCCTAGAAATAACATGTCCTCTGTTTTCTTAATCAAACTTTCAATCTGAAATAACATTTAGACAGTAAAAAAATACGTTGAGTCTGAGGAAAGTCTGTGAATGCAGTAGTTTCGAATCATCTGGAAAGCTGACTAATTAAATCAAGAAGCTGTTACTTGAAAAAGGCTCTTTCTGTCCACTTCCACTTCTAGGACATGGAGCAAATAGCTTGCTTTTAAAGCAAACTTCACGTGTTGTATAGTCACAGGCTGTTCTCTGTTTTAACAATCCCAGCCTGAGGAGGAACGTGGTCACATTTCATTCCAGCCTTTCCAGAGACCTCCGCGCTCGTGTGCCCGGCTCCTTCTCTGCCACCTCGAGCCCGTGAGGACAAAGTAGCCTTTCCTGGGAAAGACTAAAGCTAGGCACGGCTGAAGGGATGTGTCAGAGATAAACACACTGCTGTGGACTCCTCCCAGCGCAGGCTTCCAGATTTAAAGGTCTGAAGCAAGCGTCATGCGTGTGAACAACTAATTACGTGAGCAAGGGTCTGCACGCCACAGTAGGTAAACTTCAGAGCAAGCGGACTAAACGGACTGAGGAAACGGCCCTGGGATATTTTCCAGGGGTTCAAAGATAACTGGCATCTCGGAGCTATCCGAGCAAGGACTTTAAACACTTGTCTCCTGTTCCCCTCTCAGACTCTTTCCGATGGCAGGAACGGTGTCTTTTTATTTGGCATCTATGGTTATGATTGCATTTGCCAGACTTATAATCTTGTGTTTCCAGTGACTCACTGCTTCTTGAAAGAAAATCTCCTTGGTGCTAAGATTTCCTATTTTATGAATTATCCAAAAAGGGCTGTTTCTATAAATGACCTTAACTAGGGAATATATCCATGATGCGATGGGAAGGAAATCATTTGGACATTATCAAAACTATTAATACCAGGAAGGGATTAGTCAGCATGCATGGAACAAATACCTATAACCAGCAGCATCTGCTTTAAATGGGAAACTTTGTGATTATTTTTCCTTTTAAGTGCCCAATTTCACACGTTTGTTCATGCAGGTCAAGTTAAAATCAAAGTTTTTATGCGGATAAGATTGCCATTCTGCAGTTGATAAAAATCCTGTAGTGAACTTTGTTTTTCCTAGGAATCTAGAACATCAAGTAAACCATTTCATTTCTTTTATGTCATCCTGTGTATTTCCAGATATCCCCGAGAAGCTGCCTGTGTCCCAGAAATGTGCACTTTAAAACTCAAGAGCTCATTTACTTTTTTTCCTTGCTAAATCTTTTTTTCCTTTCAAAACAAAGTGAAGGAATTTAAATACAAAAAGATGCAAATACAAAGCTGAAATTTCAGTAAATTAAGCAAGCCACAGACAAACAGGAAACCAGTTCTTCCAATATGTTAACATGAGTTTAGCTGTGCTTCATGCATTTACTATTTTTGGTTCCTTCATATAGGTAAAGAATACTAACTTTGATCTTTGTGCTGGAAATACTAATGTATAAACTTTACTTAGATAGCAAGCTTTTTCCAAAGTTGAGTATAGTATAAACATTAAGAACTATACTCTTAAATGTAGTGATATGCCAGAGCTCAGTTTCATGTTGCTGTAGGAAAAATAGCACACATTTTGCAATGATAAAATTTTAGGTATCCGACCCTAACATTAACTTAGTATAACCTTTTGTATTTAGGTTATACTATGGTTTGCTTTCTTACTCTCTTAAAGAGTGAACATAAAAATTACTGTGAACGATCCACACTGAAAGAGAGAAATCTTTCATTTATTCCTAGCATATTCAGGCAGTGCCACCACGTTTTCCTATACCCTGCTTCAGCAATGTGTCACAGCTGTTTTCTACCTGAGGCAGGTGTGGATCATTGAACTGAGGTTGCCACCAAGGAAGCTGAGCCAACCACAGTGGCAACTCAGGGTTGTTGTGGACTTCTTGAAAACTGGAGTGAAATTAGAAAGCTCTTTTTTCATTGTGCTCTGAGACATTATATGTTACTTTCTCTTTTCGGTTTCCCTGACTTTCCAGTCCACCTGCAGACTAACTAAAACTCTGGTTTCTCTTCAGATCGTGTAAAACACATGAATTAAAACAAAGCTGACATCACTGCTCTATTACTGTTGATCAAAGGTATTAAAGCTCTGTCTTAACCATTGCTTTTTTTTTTCTTTGTGTCCTCCTTTAGCCAGCATCCTGTGAAGATGGGTGATTGGAGTGCCTTGGGAAAACTTCTTGACAAGGTTCAAGCCTATTCTACTGCAGGAGGGAAAGTGTGGCTGTCTGTCCTCTTTATTTTCCGAATCTTGCTGTTGGGAACAGCAGTCGAATCTGCCTGGGGAGATGAACAGTCTGCTTTCCGATGCAATACTCAACAGCCTGGTTGCGAGAACGTCTGCTATGACAAGTCCTTCCCCATCTCCCATGTACGCTTCTGGGTTCTGCAGATCATATTTGTGTCTGTACCTACCCTTTTGTACCTGGCGCACGTGTTCTACGTAATGAGGAAAGAAGAGAAGCTGAACAAAAGAGAAGAAGAGCTCAAGGTGGTCCAAAATGATGGTGTGAATGTGGATATGCACCTCAAGCAAATAGAAATTAAGAAATTCAAGTATGGAATCGAAGAGCATGGCAAAGTAAAGATGCGTGGGGGACTGCTCCGTACTTACATCATCAGCATCCTGTTTAAATCTGTCTTCGAGGTAGCTTTCTTGCTGATACAGTGGTACATTTATGGGTTTAGCCTGAATGCCATCTACACCTGTGAACGAGATCCATGCCCGCACAGAGTGGACTGTTTCCTCTCCCGTCCAACTGAGAAGACCATCTTCATCCTCTTCATGCTGGTCGTGTCTTTGGTGTCTCTTGCCTTGAACATCATTGAGCTTTTCTACGTGTTCTTCAAGGGTGTGAAGGATCGTGTGAAAGGGAAAACCGACCCCTACTCCCACAGCGGTGCCATGAGCCCTTCCAAGGACTGTGGCTCCCCCAAATACGCTTATTACAATGGCTGCTCCTCTCCGACTGCCCCCTTGTCTCCCATGTCTCCCCCAGGGTACAAGCTCGTTACTGGAGACAGGAACAATTCCTCCTGTCGTAACTACAATAAGCAAGCCAGCGAGCAAAACTGGGCCAACTACAGCGCGGAGCAGAACAGAATGGGGCAGGCTGGCAGCACCATCTCCAACTCACACGCCCAGCCCTTCGACTTCTCCGATGAGCACCAGAACACTAAAAAACTGGCGTCGGGACACGAGCTGCAACCCCTCACCATTGTGGACCAGAGGCCTCCCAGCAGAGCCAGCAGCCGAGCCAGCAGCAGACCTCGACCTGACGACCTGGAGATCTAAGCTTCTAGCTGCAGTACTTGCTCAACTATGAAACGACGTGCATTGGAAGATGCAGTCAGTGCTGATCTTGTTCCAGTGGAGGTGGTACTTAACAGTCTCAAGCAGGAGATTTTAAAAATCGTAAAAACAAATGAAACAAGTGAACAAACTTTTAAAATACTTGCTGTTTTGTGGGGGGGAATGTGGGGTTGGTGTGGGGTGGTACAGTACACATTGGTATTTAATGTAGCTGGTTTAAAGAATTTAAATACTAAAAAAAAGAAAAAAAAAGGAAAAAGATAGGTAGTCAGTACTAAGGTAGGGGGTTGTTTTTCTAGAAAGGCTGTAAATATCTGAGTGTATGTGTATGTGTGTACTATTGTGTTTGTTTCTAAAGAATCTTCTGTAATACTAAAATCCAATAATAACTGAACTCACATTTGTCAGGGTGAAGTGCTGCCTGAAGATGAAAACATTTTTCCTATTCAACAAGCAAAAAAGTCCAGGATTGCCTCTGATCATTTCCCTGTCAAGAACATTCCATTCTTAGAAAGTGCACTTTGAAGGTAAACTTTCCTATATGGTCCTCCAGGTTGTTGAAAGGCTCCTGTGAGGACAATCTACAGCCTTTGAATCGTTCAACTTAAATTTCAGACATGGCCCACCAAGAAATGCTTTGGTCACCTGCTTTTCCAGCCCTTCACGCAGGTAGATTTTGTGATGTGCGTAAGTGGGGTGGCTCCACACTTGTAGAACCGGCAACCACACTCTCTTGCCCACAGCGGTATTCGTGTCCTGCTGCTCACTTACAGTCTAATTGACATCACATAAAACCCAGTTTGCTGCCACTTGCAGATTTAAGCGTTAAGACAGGCAAGCAACTGCCTTTAGTGAATTTTATCACACCCTTATGTATATTAAGGGTGTATGTATGTGTGTGGATGTGGAGGTAAAGGTGTACACAAAACACCCTCAGAAGCATACATTGAGAAATAAAAGCACACAGATTACTTGCAGTTGACACTTTCTCATGGATATTGTGAAGGTGTGGGCCACTATGGTGTTTACATTCTCTGATTTCCTTCAATGCAAGTGAAGCACATGTCATTATATTTTTTTAATTCTATAGAATATTTTCCATGTATCCTGAATGGATGCTCTTTTTAAAACTAAAAAATAAAAAAGGCCTAATCCTGGATGTCTTGCTCTGGAAAATCTCTCTTCTAAGTCAGTGGGAGTTTTGCCTGAACGAAGGCTGCAGGATCAAGCCCAGGATGTAGCGAACCATGTTCTTGCTGGCATGAATGATTTTTCTTTTGTAGACATTAGGGGTGGAAAAGACCCATTAGGTCATCTAGCCAATCTCCCTGATAGGTAATAATGATGCTTGAATGATAGAAGATGTAGTACTGTAAGCAAGCTTTAGTCTTTTATGTGAGAAACTTAGAAGAAATGCTTTGTGCTGGATTAATAATAAAATATGCCTACATGACTTTTGCAGTAACTGGTATTTTTCTTATTCTAAATAGTCACATTTACTGAACTGTAATGTCCACTCCGAGTTTGACAGTTAGGTCTTTCTAGAGGGCTCTAGCAACTTTAGTGTTTACACTTAGATTTTGTTTGAAATGCAAGTGAAGTTGAAAGGATTTTTAAAGAGTACAATTCTAGCTAATTTATTTGAAATATATGCTAAAGAAATCTACCAGTTTCTTCAAATGCGTAGTCTCTTAGCTGAACACAGATTGACCAAGGAAATACATAGCTTGGTTTCATTTTGCAGCAACACAGATAAATTGTTTCATTTAATACATTATATTAATTTGTTTGACATTCCATGTTAAACTACTGTTGTGTTCAACTTCATTGCATGTATGCAACCATAGTCCGTCGGATCATGTTGTCTGGAGAACATTAGTCAATAAAGTTTTAATTTAGTATAAATATATATTCTGATTGTCTTTTATTGTTTTATATGTCCATATATCTTTTGTTTCAGTCTTATAGTCCAAACTCCTTCCGTCCCTCTTCATTTTTTGCCAGTCACTCTGCATTTCAGCAGTATTCTTGATTTAATCCATCTGGATTTACTTTGAACTGAAATTTCACAGGACCAGATTCAGATACCCTCACAACACTGGAAAAACAAGCATCGTTTGTGTCACTCCTGGAACAAAGTCACACTCAGCATGAACTACTGTAATTCAAATCTTGCCATGAGCCTCAGAAAAAATATATTTATTTGCAAACTACTATATAAAAAAAAACCAGTAGTAAGATACTATCACATAATTTTTCAAGCAATTTTTATATACGGCCTAGATTCAACATTATGAAATCATTGCATTTCCCCATGCAATCAGATTGCTTGACTGACAGTTTCAGTTTCTGGATTGAAATCCTCATTCCTTCAGAGTTAATGGGAGAAAGGTACTGATTTTGATACGGCTGGGATTTCACATACTGTCTACTGCTTCACCATTTAGGTCCCTATCACTAATGAAGACATATGGTGCTTGGCTTTCCAGCACTGAACTCCAAAAGAAGGATGGTTCATCTCCTTTTTTATTTGAAAAATCAAAATATAATGGTCATGCAGTTATCATACAGTTTTCTACTTTCAAATTTGCTTGTCAGTTTAAGTCCAAAGTCTTCCCCTTCCTATTAGTAAAGAAGGGGAAAAATAAGCAGGACAGTAGTAGTGGATTTACAGTTCTGAGAGATACTACACAAGCACCAGCACAAGGAATGACTCCCTGAAGTATTCCTTAGGCAATAGCAATGAGTCACGCTTAAGCTGGCTTGTCCTAGTTCATCTGTACGAAGGGAAGGGCATTCCAAGCATTTTGTGAGGATCGTGCCCTTGGAAAGGTGGATACAGAAGCATCCGGAGAAGGGCTCACCCTGAGACAAAATCCAGTGTCTCCTAGACAGGCCGATTGTTGGGTACATCCCAAGTTAAGGACCCGGTTCCTTGGGGCGTCTCGGACAACTGATACAAATTAGTGCTTCAGTGCCAAGGCTCTCTTGAGTGACTTTTTGGTGGCAATGCATGTGTGTGCGTCTGTAGGGTAAAGACATTGCATGGGCCATTTCTCCCACTTCGATTTACTGCTGTGGAGTGTGTTACACACTTCAAAGTCATCACAGTAACAAGTCTGTGTGCCTTTCATCCAGTTCTTGATAAGCTTTCTCCCAGTGCATCTCTGCAGCAGCAGTTGCATCGTCTGCAGCTGACAAAAAACGTGATAAAATGCTAGTGCATGCTTCTCAGCCTCTGTAGAAGGAAGTGTTAAATACTGAATTCAAACTGGAAAATATGTTGTAAAAATACACAACTCTGAAGGTAATTAAAACAAAAGCAGGGTTATAAATAAAACAGCAAGAAAACCCAAATTCAAAACCTGTTAAGTTTTTAAAATTTGTGTTGATGTTTTGTGTAGAAGTATTTTGAAAAAAAGGCAAATTCATCCTAAGGCCCCCACCCTGCCCCAGTAATTTGAAACGTTTGTATAGAGTAAAGTTAGAAGGACAAGTTACAGACAGCCTGAAATCTATATGCAGATCATGTAATTTCAAGATGTTTTAAATACAGTGAGCACACACCAAAGGTTATTTCCTAATTTAGAAATGAAATTTCCATATTTAAAGTCGAAACTACAGTAATATTTTGAGAACCGGAACAGACTTTGTGAGTGTACCTGTCACACCCCCTGAGATCAGTCATTTTTAAACGAGGTACTCATCTTGCCGTTCCAGAACCAGGGCTGTCAGCGGTGCTGCTGTGCTACACAGCTTCACCGGCTCGACTGCGCATTACCACTGTGCTGATGTTTCCCTCAGAATTTCTCTGCAGCTTGGTATCAATTCAAGAAAAGAAAAAAAAAAAATAGTGATGTAGGGGTAGAGTTTTGCAACTCAGCTCTGGGAGTCAATCCAGATCTGAAGTTACCTTGCCTGGTTAATGTGAAGTTCTGGGTATGTCTGATCAAAACCTCCTCCAGTTCTGGTGATGGCTGTTTCTATCCCACTGAGTCAGGATTACTTTTAATTCTTCTTTTAATTCCTCCATGAGTACCACTGCTCCCTTTTCCAGAATTTTGAAAAAATAGGGCTCAAAATGGAATTTACCTTCCTTCTGTAGAACTTTTTCTCTCTATTTACTGCTAATCCAAACCTGATAGGACTGAGCCTTCTACTGAGCTCATGAACTACCCCGATACACAGCATTTTTTTTAACGCAGTGTATTATACAAACGGTCAGATTGACTATAATCTCCTTGAAGCTGTCTTCTTTTCCTTCTCATGCTATTCTCTCCAGCCATTTGCAGTTAGATCTGCCAGAGGACTCTGGCAACTGAGGTGGGGCGCACGGCCTTTGAGGATTTCTCTGGCGAAAAAAGCAATCCTGTAATGGTACAGAACTGTTGAAGCTACTCCTATATGACTTTCATTTCTACTGGCAGCATAGATAATAAGGTCAGATTTCTCATGTCTGAGAAATCACTGCATAGACATATTCTCTGGCTCAGGCCCATGAAACTATTTGCGGGTCCTCCATTTTACTCTAATTTATTCTAACATAATGGCTCCAGAAACACAGGGCTATAAGATCAGCTCTGCAGAGAGATGACTGCCTTTCCCTTACTTAAACTATGTAGTCTTGACTGTGCCCAAGGACATATTCACACCCAGACTCTGTCAGTCCTGGAAAGTGTGTCAGATATAAATTACATGATGCTAGCACATCACTAGATTGAAACAGGAAGAGCTTATTGGTTCCTGTACTTATTTAAAAGGTATTTTGATAGACACAAAAAGGAATGCTTGTCTTAAGCTTGTCTTAAATACTTCCCAACATGTAGCACTACTAGGAGACGCTATGAAGCAATACAGACACTGCGCATGTATACATGGTAAATGTTATCTATGGGTACTATGTCTAGAAACTGCTTAAATAGATACAGCTGCTCAGTAATCTGGTAAATCCAACTGCCTCCAAAATGGCTGCCCTCACTGTTTCCTCACGGCAGCCAAAACGCTGCACCTGGCTTACTGGCTTGCTGGAATTTGCAATGCAAAGACACCTTGGGCAAAGACAGACGTGTTTTTACAGTGATTGTTTTGCATTAACTCCTTTTAAGTACTGAAGAAGCATAGTGCTAGCGGCTAGAGGCAAAGGGTCTGGGATAGGCTGCACTGGATTAGTGATACACAGTAAAGGGAGTCAACCAGACAAAAATAATGGTGTTCTGGTGACTGTGGACTCTCCCATTACTTCAGAAGACTGGGTCTTTGCTACTATGTTGAGGAAATGCGCATAACTAAATGAGACATGTGAGCTTAGACCAGCATAAAAGGGAAAATGTTCAGACATTTAAATTGTTCCTTGAAACAAGCCTAGACTGCAGTTGCATACTTCCCATTAGAACTGACAGAAAATACTCATGAGTTCCAGGGCTTCAGTCATTTAAAGCAATGTAAAAGTTCCTCTCAATTTCAGACATAAACGGATTGGATCCAGAAAGATATATTATGACATCTAATTTCCATTGATATAAATACAAAGAGAAAGCTTATGGGTATAAGCTACTAAGTCTTGAATGGTGACCACTTGAATATGTGTAATCATACTATTTCCTCACAACTTTCTTTTTACCATAAGTCAGTGCAGTGGCAAATTTATGAAAAGTAATCTAAAGATTTGCTTTTTTTACAAACGGACATGTACTCTGTAAATGTAATGAAATACATTTACATGATGTACATGTCAAATTTACACAGGACTACATAAGGGAGTGTAGGATATTCTATAATATGGATCTAACTCCGCTGGGCTGGGCAGCTGAGGAGTGAAATCTTCACTTTGCCTCTCCTCATCCCTGTTAGAAAGCTTTTCATATCCCAAACACCTGAGCAGATTTTCCATGCTGCTGAATGAGCCTCTGTTCTCAGTAGCTCTTCTGTGAGCTTTGCTTGGGTAAGAGTGTCCTCCTCTTCCTCCTTCTTTTTCCATCTGTAATATAAGTTCTGTAGGGGAAACCATAAGCAGCCCCAAATATGTACAGAAACACCATGACAATTGATAGCAAACCAGTGCAATCATGGAATATCAGGGGTTGGACTAGATGATCTCCAGAGGTCCCTTCCAACCCCTGCCATTCTGTGATTCTGTAATATGCAGTAGTTCTCTTTCACTCATCTGCAACTGGAAACAGGAAAACAGCATGGAAAATAGCTTAAGGGATTAGAAAAGCCTCTGGATACTTTAGCATCTTAAAACCACCGGTCCTTGCTGAAACAGGCTTTTTCTGTCTCAGTTTCTGCTGAGTCACAGAGTTTGTTGCCTTTGAAGGTTGAAGTAGCTTGGCTCAAAATTGAAGTTGTTCTGGAAAAGTTCAAACCTTCACTAATGACCATATTTGCATGCTATTCTCAGTAGTATTTACATATAATAGGACACTTTCCACAGGGAAGCCTCTTCAAAACACAGACTCTGCTTACACTTTGAATTTCCTGAGTTTTTATCTATGCATCATTACTTCAAAGTGTCTTGCTCTGCCATATATTTGGGAGACTCACCATAGTTGTTTGAAAGCTGAATATATAGCCAACTGTAAGACTGTCACCTGGGTTTTGTGTGTGGAGGTGAAGAAGTATAATTCAGGCAAGAATCCTACCTGGTCTGACCTGGCGTACTTCTGTTGAGGCCAAGGAGTTTCTGTTGAGTGACGTGAGATGAAAACCCTGCTCTGAGCTTTACTTAGTACCTTCTTTTATTCAAGTCCCTGTAGTTTTATTTCAGGAGCACACAGAGGATCCAACTGTAAACCTGTGGGCCTTGTGTAACTTGCTGAGGTCTAGGACAATCTCTGAGGATTTTTTTCTGCCTCCACTTTGGTTGTTGGTACCCCCCGCCTCTGTGGACTTCGGACTGACTGTAGCGCTCAGTCCCTCAGTGGTAGGGTGGCTGTTCAATTTGTGCTGTCAAAGGGTGCGCGAGTAAAGAAAGGGGGTCGGGATTGTTTCCCCTAGGAGTTCCTGTAGAATCAGGGCAAACTAGTCAGCTGTAGTTCCTTGTCCTGAAAAGTCTAGCTGTAAAGGTGTGAGGGGATTTCTGCATGGATGATAGTGAAAACTGTAGGAATTCATCCCTCTTCCATTCAGGTTGGGACTTCAGCTGCGAGCTGTAATATCCTGTTAATCTTTGTCTTCTGAACTCCTCCCATGCAGCCATCTTCTCCCACTGCCCACTTCTTTCCTGCATATCACTTATGCAACAGGTATTTAATGTTTGTACTGAAAAAGCTTACTGTAGTGATTATTTTTTCCTTGCATCATGTGGTAAGGAGCACTCAAATATCACAGAATATCCCGCCCCATTAAATATCTATCAATTAACAAGCTGGTGTTTATCCTATTCCATTCATTCATTCAGAATGAGTGAATTAGTTCTATTAATTTCATTCAGAATGAATCTCACAGGCGTTAACTACTATAAGTTTTGGCTGACAGATTAGAGAGTAATTTTCATATCTCATCTCATGGGAGTCCACATTTGCTTCAATCACTTTCTTTTTTGTAGTATTTTATAATTAAGGAAGACAGCAGAGGAACTCAGAATGCTAGTTATCTACCTTAACCAGATGCAGTGAAAGTGCGAGGACATGGAGTTTGTCCAAATCTTCCTCCCACCTTAGTCCCAAAGGGACTTAAAGCTAGGCTTCCACTAATGATTATGTATGCTATATAAATAATAATAATAATACCTGGAATTGCACTGATACAGCACTTTTCATCTTCAAAGTACTTTGAAAACCTATATAATTAGTGTGCAATGGAGTCATCTCTTATGATACTACATGAACTCCAGTACAGCTCCAGTACACTGTGGGAGCCAAAAAGGGAATCTGAACAGCCACAGAGATTATACATAACCGCCATTACTCTTACAAGATGAAATCCAAAATGCTGAACAAGGGTATTTTAGTACTTCACGGAGGAGGAGGATCCACAACTAGCAGGAAGCCAGTCTTCTTAAGATAAGGAAACAGGAATGTTTTCTTTGCTGGTAATCTACTACTTCAGATCTTGAAACACATTTTACCTTGAACTATGTCTCAGTCAAGCTGGCAGCAGATCACAGGTAGATTATCTCATTACATGGAGTCTTCATCTTCATGCGACTAGAATACCACCATCTTTTTTTTTATTAAAAAAGCTTTAATTTGATGGAGCCAAAAGAGGTGCAGACATAATAAATATAACATTAAATAGGTTTCTACAAACTTTAGTGAGACTCCAGAGGAGCAATTTATCTGGTGTTAGAGTTGGTCATCAGCAATTGACAATCCAGCTGAGCACAATTTAAAGATTATAGTATTTTCCAAGTATTTCCAGCATGCTTAAAACAGGTCCTTGTGAATGTTCAGGAGTTTGCTCTTTAAATCAGCTTGGCATTTGCTGGAGATTATCATCCCAACGTAAGTTTGCAAAGAGCCTTTTCAAAACTACACCATTAAGAAAAGAGAAGAAAAAAAAGAGCAGTAGCAGCCCATGCAATCTGGCGAATGTAACAGTGCAGAGGAACAGAACATTTTGGATAAAGAAAACTTGGAGTATTTCTGAACTTTAATAATTTCTTTTTTTCCCCAGACTTGTACACTGACTAGCATGTATTTTCTCAGCAGAAAGACTAATGTGCTTTCTTTGCCTTTTCCAAATATTTTCTTCTTATAGAGATTTAATAGGGCAAATGGATACCCTTTTAAACCATAGTATATATTAACAGTCATCTGAAGAATAATCTTGAGATTAGATTTCAAAAGCTGTGATCAGGCAGAAGTAATTCTGCTTCCCATGTAGTTAATAGATACATGCATCCACATGCCTTGATTTTTTTGCTCCATTTTAAGATCAGTGTTTTTTTAAAAAATTGGTGTTTTTCCCTGTTATATTTAAATATCACACAAAACCATAAACATAACCATATGTCAGAATGAGGTTTTTACTGATGAGCAATGGTTTGGACTCAGTCTCTTTGCTTTTATTTTTACAGCTCATTCCATTTGCTTTAGGTGAAATATATTGTCTCTGTGTGTTATATTCAGCATCTTTTTAGCTGCTCCTGGACTACTTAAGGAAAAGTCAGCAGATGACCTCAAAGGTCTGAGCGGTACCTCCTAAAGCTTCCTTTTCTCTTTCCCATGGTGCATCAGGACAGTTTCATCAGCACAGCCACATCAACCAGCTACCTGCAAATAAGAAATAATGTTTTGGAGAAGCAGCAAAGCAAGAAAAAGGCTGGGGAAGAGCAGCGAGATGAATCATTTGGGCAGTCCTTCCACATTTTGAGCAACCACAGCTGTCTCGGTTCTCTAGAAAGAAAAGTTAGCCTTCCACACCAGCTATTTTTACAGTGGTGGAGCTGCAGTTCTCAGAGCAGGAGGAAGGAAAGGGAGTGACCAGGCATAGCTACATCAGAGGTGGTGTAGGAAAAAAGGTTGACAACCGGGAAACGGATGTTTGAAAAGAAAGAGTTGCACTACAGTAGGTGTTCTGTGATCTTCCCATATGCAACAATAAAGGAAATTTGCATTTGAGATGACAGTGTGGAAGGTGTTGGAGGTGAGAAACTTGGAGCTTTAGAGTCTCCAGCAACTCATGGAGTTTCTCTGGGCCTCACAGTGCACTCCTTTGAAATATATGATGAATATATATCTCAGCAGATAAATGTGGTTTGCTTCACGGTTCTGACGAGCATTACAGAGCCATGCTGAGGCATGCTGTCCAGTTCAAGGCTATGAGGAGGAAACTTATTCTCCTCTTTTTTTCCAGATTCAGACTTATAATTTTCAAAACCAATTGTATAGCTGTGTTTTCCTACCGTCATTCCCTGCTGGACCCCTGTTTGGCCCTGCTTTGTTTGTTATTTGTCTGTCATTGCTTGCTTTTTTCCCCCCACTCAGTGGTCAGATATGCCCTGCATAGCTGAGCGTGGTACAACTATCCAGAGGTACAGGCAGCCCTAGGACTGGGGGCAATATTTCCACATCCTAGCGACGCTGCGGCTGACTCAACGCTCCCAACAGAGGTGGTGATGTTAGCAGCCGGGGCTGAGTGCCACAGCAGTGTGGCTGCACGGCTTCTGGAGCTGTCACACCCTGCTGCACTGAGTCACGGGGAGGCACTGGCCCAGGCTGCTGCTGGCTCAGAGGTAGGCCATCTCAGAGAACAGCAGCCCTGCGCTGCAGGCCTGCCCATCACCTTCTTCCACGCTGCTCCTTCTCTTAGGTTTTACTTAGGCTCTTGGATCCCATCTTCGCTCTGTGGCATCTCACCTTTAAATGCCACTTGCTCTTCTGTTCTTTGTTCTGTTTTCCATTGCTCTGGGTCATACTCAGGCAAGCTTTTCAAACTGTGAGCTTTTCAGGCATTCCCTATCAAATGTAAATAGGCCATTTGCAGCAGCATGCAAATTGAGTGATTGACCTGTTAATGGTTAGATGTATTGGGCAAAGGAGGAAGATTCATTCTGCAGATTTTTAGAGTATCAGGGGAATAATTCTTATGGCACCTGCAGGCTCTTGGGCGTTTTAATAAATTTACAAGTGAATGAACTGGAAGTCTTAAGCAGCTTTCTCTAGGCAGCATTCATCATGAACGTATATCTTTTTCTTCCCACTCCCATAGATTTTTTTACTTCCTTTCTTCTAACTTCTGAAAAACTTAAAACTGACATACATTTTCTGAAGTCTTTAGTGAAATTTCTCAGGGTGACCTGATGTCACCCATGACACTTAACATCTGAATTGGGACTTGTCTGAGCCAAAAGCAGTGACGCAGGTCACTGGAAGAAAACTCAGGAAATCTCCAGTCTGTGACTGAATGACCTTGAGTGCTGGATTTCCTTTCTGAAAAATGCTGATTTTACTCCCATCCCTTGTCTGCCTTATGTATGGAAATTATAAGGTTTGAGGACAAGGAGATGTCTAGTGTTATGCAGAAGTAGACTTAGCTGAGACACAGGGAGAGATCACCTTTGGGGAAGGGATATGGCTGTCCACCTGGTACTTGTGGCAGGAAGATCCAGCCTGCTAATCAGTCAGTTCCTGCAGAGATTTCGCATGTAAATCAGTATTTTAACGCAATTTCCAATCATTAATAATTTAAACCAAATCTCACTGTAATGCAGTGTCTCAGGAGCAGATGCATGAATTGGTCTGCTCTGTGCAGTGCTGGTGGAGCAGGCAGCTGAGCACCTTGTCTGCCATCCCTACTGACAGCACCATCGTTTGTCTGTCAGAAGCACATAGGCAGAACCCCTTGCTACACTTGAGTACAGTTGGTCAGAAAGTGTTTTATTTTCCATAGGCATTTAATTTTGCAGGAGCAAAAAGGAAGGTGGAATTCCAACTGAAAAGGTTAGTGAAAAAGGGAGCGCACTCATTTGGAAAAGCTACCCCAGGTCTTTGCGGCCACCGCTGTCCAGACTAAGCTCACTTGGCTACTTTAAACTACATGGCCAGCCCTCTTGTCTGTTCCCATGGTGCATCCTGGAAAATCCAAAATATGTTGCACCAGAGGGAATATTCTTTTCCATTCTTGAATATTCAAAAATATTCAAAACCCAACCTGATCATGGCACCTGATATGTAAAAATGTCTTGTAGGTTTTTTTCATTAAATGCCCTCATTAACTTATATGTCCTAATCATGAGTGATAACAGTTTCATGTTTGAGGCTGATGACTGGAAGTAAGCAGAAAGGGGCACAAGGTGAAACAATTTGAGACAGCAACTGTCTTTGCTGTCTGGATTAATGACATTTTTCGCTTACTGAGGTTTTACTGCAGCACAGATTAACAAAACTCAGCATCAAAAGCTACAAACAAACAAAATGTGATTCCTTTCTAATATTGCTTCATTTTTAAACAGCTGCTTCACAGATGGAGAAATATTGCACACGGTGGTTTTCATGCAGGATGCCAGGCTCACCACAGGTAGCTCGATGAGGATCTTGTGTCCCCACGGAGCATCTGATTGAAGGGAAAGCAGGTGGCTGAAGTGCAAAAAAAGGGAACAGGTCTAACTCCTGCTGGGAACTCCTGCTGCAGGGTGGGGAGACTCAGCAGTGATGCTTACGTGCCTGAAACCTCGCCAGCATTGGTTGTCTGGTTGCTTCGGCACTTGATGAATTGGCCCTCAGAATCCCTCCTGCGCATACCTTTTCTTGACGCTTTGGGTGAGCACTACCTCAGTCTATTTTTAACAGCTACACTTTCCATGATTAGATTTTAATGCTATTTATTTATTTAAACCAAACCAAACAATTCCGCATAAGCTGAACATTCCAGTGGGCATCATGCTCGGCCACGCAGAGGAGTCTAAATCTATTTTAAATTACATTCCTTGAATGGTAGAAAAAGCTGGGTCATGTGCCGAAGCTTGGTGAGGAATAACAGAGTCATTCTTTCATAGATTACAAAAACTTTATTAAGGAAAGATAATCAGGTTAAAGGTCTCTCACTGACTGCACTGTCTATATAAAGCAATGACCCCTCGCTTCCCCCCCCGCCCTGCTCCTAGTTGAAAGTGTAGCACTTACAGCCTCAGCATCTGCAATAATGGAGCCAGGTCCTCTATGCGTTCACTGAAGTTGAAAGGAATGAAAGGCTTGGGAAAATTAGACTCAGCGTCTCACTCAGTTATGTCCTTGCAGACATCTGGGAGTGTGAGCCTTTTAGCTCCCTCCCTCCTGCATTGGTAGCAAAAGCAGGCATGAAAACTGGCATCTCTCAAAAACACCTTTTCCCAGACAAGGAGAGCATCTCCCCAGATCTGTGACAGTGCTGTTTCCAAGGCTTTGTACTAGGCTTCCAAGGCTTCCTGGTAGGAAGGGAGAGTGTGCTTACCATTTGCATCCATGTTAATAAAATCAATTGCTTGTGTTAAAATTAGCAGTGGGCACACTGTTTCAGTTAAAACAAGAATTGTCCTGGATTGGTGCCAATCCTCAAACTAAATTCAAGCCAATTTTATTTTTAAGTTTTAAAAGTAATAAAAAGTAATAAGCATGCAATGTGTATATAGACATACACACAGTGAATAGCTCAGGGATTAGAAAAAGATGTATTTCGCATCTGGAGCCCCAGTTTTGCACATGCATATGCATGCAAGTAACTTTACTCACGTGAATTATCCCCTAGTGCCATGCACTATTTCCTGTCTAATCAGGCAGCAACATATACAAAAGGCTTTAACGCATAAGGGCGCTATAACCTGCAGAACATCACCGCTTGATGCATCAAGTGAAGAAAGCCGACACTTGTTAATAGGACAAAGCTGGCACCAATTAAACCATGTCCAGCACATCAACTCCACTTGCTGGAAGCAGAGCCATCCCCAAGTGTTGTGTTAGGGAGTACAGCCAGCCCTGCCTACAGCAGGATGTGGCTTCCAAATACCACACGTTGCATATAATCTATTGCGTAAACTGAAGGGGGGTGTGTGTGAAGGGTGGAAGGGATGAGGCTCCACTGGGCTGCAGCCTCAGAGAGGAAGATCGATTGGGTGTACATGGGGAGCACGGGGGTTATTTTGAGGAGTGGGGGGAAGGGAGTGTTGTCCATGTACATTATTTCACACATCATAAACTTCATTGCTCGGGGATTTTATTTTAGCAGCCCAGAAACAGATCATTCTCATGTGAGGTTTCACAGCACCAAACTGTGAACATAAGGGTTAGGGGTTTTGTTTGGATTTTTTGTTTTTGTCTTCAATTGCTTCAGGGTGGGTGTGTGTGTCTGTGCCTCTGCAATTGTGTGCGCGTGCGATAGTCATGTGTGAGGGTGTGAGGATGCCTATGATAAGTTTAGACTGTCTGCCTAAACTTTAATGAAAATAGTTTCACTGCTTATGCATCCCTGACCCGGCCTGTGGAGAGTGACACATGGTGCCACCCAGCACTGCCAGACATCTTCTCACCCCTGTATGATTTCTCTTCCTAGGAACGGGTCAGCAAGGACATTGCCCAGGGTGTACCCTGACCTCTCAGGAAAACATACATACCTCCTTTACAGATTCAGAAAGCCTTTCACTGCAATTGCTGTCTTGTATTTCCACCAAACTTTTGGCTCTCCGCAGCTCTTGCTTAGATGTATCTTCTGGAGTGTAATGTGGCTCTAGAGCCACCTACTTTCAAATTCATTATGAGTATTCTTCACAAATTCCTGTTCTTCTAAGAGTAGTAGGGTAACACTTTGGCTCTGTATCTATGTATGAATGATGAAGCCTGCTAGAAGGGGCATCTGAAGATACAGTTCTAACTGTTGGATTTGAATGGTAAATGTCTTGAAAGTGCTGACACACACTAAAAGTGTTTTCCTGGCTGTAAGGGAGGGCTGGATGAACTACTTGAGGCTCTTGCAAGTATTGGCAAATCATCTTGGTACCAGCTATACAGGAGTGAGGACAATCGGAGATGAGCTCCCAGTGGTAAAAGAACAGGAACCTCTAGTTCAGCTCCAGGTCTGGATGATGCCTTGATATTCTGTGGCTTAAATCCTAGTGTATCAGGTTGCCAGATTATTCTAAACATGAGTATTATCTGCCTCTCTACATTTACCACTGTGAAAACAGTCAATACTATGAAGCTGCTGCTTCTTGAACAGCTCTCACCCTGCACAATGTATGTTGAACATAAGACTTTTTCGTCCAAAAAGTAATGAAACATAGTAAAACTGCAGGAGACCAACTTCTACAATGAAATTAAAATGTTGCCTGAGGACCTCCCTGGAACTAGCTGAGTTACAAACACTTCAAATGCATATTAATTGGGCCATATGGTCCAGTATTTAAGCAAAGACATTTATTTTGTTTGGCCAGAGTGTTCAGGAGAGACTTTAGGTCAAAGCCTTCATGGCCCTGATGAAATTTGTGATCAGCTAATGGAAACATTTACCTTAACTATAAATTCGAAAGGCTGTCCTACACAGAAATGACACACAAGAGTTCATCATTGTGCAGCTCTGTAGAACCTGCTGCAGTGCCTGTATGTGTTTCGCTACCCCTAAGTCATTTGCAAAAGACTAAGACAGGCTTCTGAGGCATTGCCCAGAAGAAAGGGTGGCACAGGGTTTATCTCTCTCAATGCAAGCATGCAGAGGAAGAAGGTTTCCTGAAGCCTGCTGGCCACTGGCTGCCATGCCGTATCTCTGATGGGCTCTGCACAAAGCAAACCATTATATTGCAGCCCCTGCCCAACATAGCTGCATCCCCCATTTCCTTGTTTCATGGACTGTGGGACCCTCCCACAGCATGAGCTACCCTTCTGTTTGGTCTTGCGCGATGAAGGTCAGACAAGAGCACCGAGAAAGACCACCTGCACCAGCCCAGGCAGCAAATAGGTCCAAAAGGAGCAATTCAGCATGGAAGCCCTTCTGCTGCCTGTGAATGACGGCAAATCAGGGAGTAGCAAGGGGAAGGCTGTTGCAGGTTAAGCCCATGAACTGCACTCACTCCCTGTCCATACTGTTAACCCCAGGGTGAGAGCATTCATGTACACTTATGATGGATGTGTTTCCGGTTGTATTTGATGTCATGTACACACAGGAGATGATAGTTCCTATTTTTATGAGAATACCTGACCCAGGAGAAGCTAAGCCTATCAGGATCTTTTTCTTTCATCTCTGCAAAACCAAGAATTATAGCTATTTAACTTAGGTTCATTAGGCAACTCATTGTGTTATGCATTTAATATATTTCACATGGATAATGTTACATCTCTCTTCGATAAGTAATTTAAAAGAGCCGTTCATGACATGCAAGACACAGTCTGTCTATGAGCCACTGTCTTACATCCTGATCAACTCTGTCACATTTTCTTGTTTTTAAATTCCTCATCTTAAAAATATGAGTCAACATAAATAGCTTTGAATCTGTGTTACCTTATTAACCAGTGGCGAGTGACTCTACCCATAAAATATTTACATAGACAACAGTCTTGTGCTAGCAATGTATTTTCACATTACTCAGTAATTTAAAACATGTCAACCCCTTCCAAATAGTAGAAACAATCCAAACATGGAACTGATGTTGACCTTAAAAGGCTGCTCCTCTTTATTTTAAGTCAAGCAACAATCATTACCACAGATTATCGCTGTGCATTCTTCATACAACTCCTTATCAGCAATGCCCCCAAATATAACTCTAAATGGTAAGGAAAACAGTAGATGGGAAGAGCTGATGCTACATCAACAGCATGTCCTTTAAGGGAGCTTGTGGAAGACTACATGGAAATCATAACATTTTAATATTAATAGACTGAATCAATGACATATATTTGACTGTTTTATAAAGTTAATGAATTGTGTGTTTGACTATCTGAATGTGCATCTGATCTTTCTTTGCATCATTTATTTGTATTGACTATATGTATACATGTGCATAAATGTTTTTATATAATGTGTGTGTGTGTTGGATATGGTTTTCTGGTTTCTTTTTTCTATTTTCAAAGTCTGTTTCTTATTCTGTTATTAAGGGACCAGGTGATGGAATAGGAAGAAGGGCATTTAGTGTGTGCTCCAGAATACAGCATGTACTGTAACCTTCTGTTAACCTAGACTGGGAAAAAATACTGTCCTCCTTTTTCCCAGGGCAATCAATAGAACTGAATTTTGGCTTCCCAAGACACAGCACATTTGACATGGTATGAGCTTTTATTTATCCTATGGATATTTATATTACACATTATATTTTCACTGTGTTCAGCAGCAAAGGATGGTAGTCCCTGTGTTGCATAATAGATGACGTGTCTCCTTTGGCAGATACTTAGCCCATTCAGCCAACTAACTAATTAAAATGTTTTACTTAAAAAAAAAAAAGCAAAAATTCACAACAGTCTACCCCTTTACTGCTTCTTCCTTGTTTCAGAGCACATTTCGTTTCCAGGATGAGCAGTGTAACTTGGGAAGTTGTCCAATAAAGGTAGTATCGTAATCACACTGTTCCTTGCAGACTGGAGCAGATCAGAGAAACAATAAAACCTCTGTCATGTACAGGACAGAAAATTTGATAGCACTATGCTCCTCAGGGGACAGGCAGGTATTGAAGAATGTCAGGGCAATTTTCATTATCTTACTGACTAATTGTTCTGTTACTGTACCTCAAGTTTGTTATATATTTTAAATCTTGTGGGGAAAAAAGCGCCCTTTAAAATATTTTTTTTTCACCTTTATCTCTGTATTTCACCTATAGTGGTATGGGAATTAAATATAGTACTTTCTAGAGGACATGCAATATTCAAGAAAATGCATACCAATATCTAAAGCTATAAGAGCTGTGAAAATTTTCAGTTTGGATTTTGCCTTTTTTTTTTTTTCTCTTTTCACTATTGTACCATTGTTAGTCAGACTTCTACTATTTTTCATCTTGGTCAAACAATTCATTGAAGAATTGAAGTGTATGAGAAAATTCATATTGAATTCAAAGGTTCTTGAGATAAGCGGATGCATTGCTGTTGGCCCTAGTAGGTAAAGTTCACACAGTCTGTCCTGTGATAAAGCAAGTCCATTCGCACTGAACCTGAATAGAAGGGCAGGATGCTTGATGGCAGTAGTGAGAGGGAAGAAGAGGATAATAAGGTATCTGCACTGATTTGTTAAAAATACCATTAGCTGACCAGCAGCACAATCCTCTCAAGTGGAGGGCTGTAAGTCTCTGGGATGAGACCCGAGACGCTCATCTCTAGGCCGTCCCAGGGCCAGAGCGATGGAGATGACTAACATGGGGTCTGTGAGGTGAAGGAGAAAAGAAGCAGAAAAGGAGAACTTACCTACTGATTTCACTAAACTGGCCCTAAGCTACACCCCTGCCACTTGAATGGCTAGGGTGCTGAGCAACCCTGGCCAGAGCAATGGAGACTTGCAGTTGTGGAGTCCAGATGGTGGGAGCAGGAAAGCTCCCAAGACGTTCTGGGACAATTGACATCTAGCTGATGTTGAATGATTTACAGCTGGAAACCCCATGATGGCAGATACCACTGGAGCAGGGACACCTGTGACAGCGTGCAATTCTTGTGAGTGTGAAGGATGATGTTTGTAGAGAGAGAGCTCTGCACAGTGATGAGCTCTTCTACAGAAACTCTATCTGAAATGGTCATGGTTGAGGTAGGAAAAAGGCAGAATAATTACCTTAGCTGATTTATCTTTTATTCTTCTTTGTCAACCATCGTACTTCTAATGCGGGCAAAATTCCTACATTCAGTGATGTGCTGCGGCAGAAGAAATAGTTTTTCTTCTTTTGTAGACCTTTAATTTTCAAAGAGAAAATGTGGGAAAGGTCTGATTCTTCAGTAAGAATGTAAGCCTAATATTTTACAGAAACATAATCTTTCCTTTTAGTCAACAGTGGACACACTTTAAAACAGGCAAGAAAATAATTTTTAAAATTGTAAAAAAACCCCACATGGGGCTAATCATTCCCTGCAAATGGAATGGACTTTTTTATCTTAGTACATCAATGCTATATTTCTAATTTTTATTTTATTTTCATGTCTATTAGAGATAGCATTTTTCACAACGCTAGTAAGTGTTCTGATCTTAAGTTGGAGTTTGTGAGATGAGACTAGTAAAGTGTTTAAAGGTCTTTGTTGAATCAGGCCCTAGGAATGGAACATATGTGGCCATTCTGATTTTTTAAAAATAATATGTTTAGTTATAAAATTTGTGATCTAGAAAATCTCACACTGAAACAAAATCCCCTGTGGAGACAGGTGTTGTAAAGATGGTGTTCAGCAGGAGCAGCAGTTAGAGAACGGCACAAGAGTTTTAGATGCAGAATAAAGTAGAAATGTGTGTTCAGATGGATTTTTTTCTAAAGATTGGCAAACATTTTTCAAATACCTATCAACCTGACAGTTCTATTTTTCTAAGCAAAGTCCAGTTTTCCTTACTATGCTCATTATTCTGAGCCTATTCCATCTGGTTGCTCTTGGATTTGAAGGATATGAGGCAACTTTCCACTGGATGCAAATACGGTAGCACTGAATTGCTGGTACAATATTTTATTTCAATATGGAAAATCATCACACAGGAAGAACTCTAGTAAGCCCCCTTCACAATTTATATCATGGTTCTCCATGATATAAATTAAGAAGGACAAAGGCTACCTCTGATTGAACATGGCAAGAGTAAGACATGGTGTGGTGTAACTGGGAGATTCCCATCTGTGGGGAGTCAGAGTGGCGCGAGGAGGGGAAGCTGGGACATAGGGCAAGGAGTTCGGAGCCTTCTGCAACTTCTGTCAGTCATGTGTGATAAATGACTGCAAATTATTATCCCTTGCCTTTTCCTCTTGTTACAGGTAGGAATTAAAGGCTCCTGATATATTCTGAGTGAAACCTCACCCAATAAAGCAGATGCCATTCTTGCCCAAAACATGTGGGGAGGACTATGAGGAGGTTGTCATTACTGACTGAGTGGTAGACGAATGGATGCTCTCTAAGCCAGTCTCAACCTTCTCCTGTTTCACCTGCCTGATTCCTTCAGCTGAAGGTCTGAATCTCTTCATACAATTTCCCAGATTTGTTCCAAGTTGCATAAAGAGGATATAGCAGAGGGATAAAACATGGGGTTAAACAACTTACCCTAGTCTTTTCTACTACTCCTAGAAACAGCCGTGATATCTTTGTTAAACTTTTTGGAGCTCTGGCAGTGTAGAAGGTAAGGCTCAACCAGTCATACTGCCTTTTGTTGTCAGTTCTTGAACTGTGGTGGGGTCCCCTGGAAGAAGAACTTTCTGGAGGAGCAGAGTGGTAGCATCAGTGATTAAAAACAAAACCTGTATTAAAAGAGGTAGATGACTAAGGCTGCCAAATGAAATACTAATGCCAGGAAATAAAGCTGAATTAATTATCTTATACATTATAATTTGATTTTTGATTATGTGATCACACATCATCTTTTTAAGAGGATCCTTGCCTGATTCAGTGCACCTGATGGGCTGCACTCACATAACATACTAACCAATGTTCAGCTCCATTCTCCTTGTTCAATGTGTGGCTGGATGCCTTACTTACTATATTGCCTTTTAAAATCAGAATTATTAATTTCCTCACAGGCTTTGCTGTGGTACTTCTGGTGGTATTAGAGAGCTTCAGAAACTAATCAATGCATATCTTTGTCAGACTGCTGTGAAATAAACTGGATTTATTTCCATTTAGAGATGAGGAACCAGAGCATGGATGGATTAAACTAGAAAATCTCTAATTTTATGCACCTGACTAGAGATATCTAAGACCTGATTTTTAAGCGTTTTGTGTTATCTGGCATGATGTATATTCAAGCACAGCTCCCCTTAACCTTGTTTACAGATGAAAGAGCTCAGCAGTTTTCCAAATCACATGATACTCTTCATCAAAAGATGAAGACAGCTACTAACCATCTTTCAAATAGTGAATGATTCGGTCAACTTCTAAAAATTACACAGTAGAAACACAGTAGAGAAGAGCCTAGTTCCCCAATCCAATGCCCATCTTGAAGAAGAAACTACTTCTGCAGTCCCTTCTGTCTTGCACTACCCATTTTCAACCTCGGTAATGACTGACATTGGTAGGGATCCTGCAACTGAGGTTTTCTTTATTGCACAGTATTGATGCAGCTCAAGAGGCCACCATTATTATCTTGTAAGGGAAAAATAGACATAATGTGTAATTAAAGTCTGTAGCATAAGGCATATGCATCAAGTTCTAAGTACCTGAAAACTGAGTTTTGTGGTGGGTATTGCTGGATAATGATATACTACCTCTAGATATTATTACAAGAGTTGCAGGTGCCACCTTCACAAAGATAACTGATTTCCTAGGACCGGTTCCAAAACCCATTTGAAATATACTGAAGTGAACAGTCTTGAATGCCTCTTTCTCTTATCTTTGTACTTCAATGCAAAGTTTCTTCTGATATGGTATTTGAGGTCTTCACAGCAGAACACTGCTGGTGTTATGACTTCCACATACAGGGCTAGTCTCTGAACGGGTTTTTTTTCATCACTTTAATGCCATCTTGTATTTAATGGCACCCAGATTTCCTACCTACGAATGTTGTTCAAGATTTTTGTTCTGCTTGTCTAAGATTTGCAGCATATGACTGTTCTAATCCTGAGGAAAGACACCAACACTACCAATACTATGCCAAGTATTTACTTAGTGGAAAACAAGTAACACGGGACCTTTCATCAATATCTGCGTCTTTTTCTGGAATCAAGTCTGGTTATCTAAAATGTTTTTATACAAATTATCTATTCCTATATGCTTAAAAAGCTGAATTACACAGGTATCAGGTACTATGTATTTGCAACCATTGTCCGTAGTAAAAGGAAAGGTGTTTTCTTTCCTTTGAAACTTGAAGTCATTTTACCATGTATTAGAGACGGACAGTTTGCGCTTTTACATGTGAAGGTGCTGCATGAAAAGAGGGCAGTCACATCTCAGTGGCCATGATGTGATGTAGGGACATCTGGGGGCAATGACCTTTGGAAATAAAGGGCAGAGATTAAGGGAAAGAAGCCAGTGGAGTACCGCAGGAAGGCCAGTACAGGATAACTGAACCAGCACAATACCTGCCAGTGTGGCGTTGATTGGTCATTATTTTTGAACATGGTTGTTCTGTCACTGTGAATTGATATCAGATCAGTGCTTTGGACCAGATGGCAAGTGTCAGGAACCCTAAAACTGGATTTGTAATTGCATGGAGACATGGCCTAGAATTTTACCATAATTATTACCACACATGAACTAACATGTATCACTGCTTTAAATCTTAATAGTAACTTGCATACCTATTCGTGGTGCAGGTGTCCTAGCAAGCTACTGACCCTACGGTCATGTCTGAGCAGTCACGTTATGGCCTCCTCAGCAGGAAGCCTTCCACCATGTCCCAAACTATTTTCCAGTTCTTTATCATCTAAGGAAAAACAAAACAAAAAAAGCTTTAAAAAAGTTCACATTGAAGTCTTAGAACACGTTACGGGGATCATTATGTCTGGACTGTTTTGTACATGTTTTGCAAATTCCAGAACCTGAACTGAACCTGGCCTGTCCGCTGCTTCTCTTTTGGAACAAGGTAGAGCTATGGCCTGCAGGCATGACATGGGACGAAAGATATTCCCTTGGGCTAGCCTGTCTCAGTCCATTTGAGACTTTTTTAACAGTTGCCAATGCTTTACATTCTGCTTGAGGGCAAAAAGTTGCAGAGTTCTGATTCAGGGACAGAGATGGTCCCAGCTGGATCCACTCTCAGTTCAAAACCTGCTGCATTTTCACAGAATCACCGAATGGTCAAGGGGACCTCTGGACATCATCTGATCCAATCCACCTGCTCAAGCAGGGCCACCTAGAGCCATTGTCCCAAGACCATGTCCAGATGGCTTTTGAATATCTCCAAGAACGGAAACTCCACAACCTCTCTGGGCAACCTGTGCCAGTGCTCGGTCATCCTCACAGTAAAAACGTGTTTCCTGATGTTCAGAGGGAACCTCCTGTGTTTCAGTGTGTGCCCATTGCCTCTAGTCCTGCCACTGAGCACTACTGAAAAGAGTCTGGCTCAGTCCTCTTTGCACCCTCCCCTCAGGTATCTGTATCCATTGATAAGAGCCCCTTGAGTCTTTTCTCCAAGCTGAACAGTCACAGCTCCCTCAGCCTTTTCTCATAGGAGAAATGCTCCAGAGCCTTAATGATATTAGTGGCCCTTTGCTGGACTGTCTCCAGTATGTCTATATCTCTCTTGTACTGGGGGAGCCCAGGACTGGACCCAGTACTCTGGGTGTGGCCTCACCAGTCCTGAACAGAGGGGAAAGATCACCTCCTTCGACCTGCTCACAGCATTCCTCCTAATGCAGTCCAGGATACTGTTAGCCTTCTTTGCAGCAAGGGCACATTGCTGGCTCATGTTCAACCTGGCGTCCACCAGGACCCTCAGGTCATTTTCTGCAAAGATGCTTTCCAGCCAGAGAGCCCCCAGTGTGTACTGGTGCATGAGGTCGTTCCTCTCCAGATACAGGACTTTGCTCTTCTCCTTGAACTTCATGAGGTTCCTGTCAGCCCATTTCTTCAGCTTATTGAGGTCCCTCTGGATAGCAGCATGGCCTTCTGGTGTATCAGCCATTCCTCCCAGTTTTGTGTCATCTGCAAACTTGCTGGGGATACACTCTGCTGCATCATCCTGGTCATTAATGAAAATGTTAAATAGGATCAGACCCAATGCTGACCCCTGGGTTACCCTGCTAGTTACTGGCCTCCAATTAGACTTCCTGCCACTGATCACCACGCTCTGGGCCTGGCACTTTAGCCAGTTTTCAATCCACCTCACTGTCTGCTCATCAGCTTCCCTATGAGAATCCTATGGGAGACAGTGCCAAAACCTTACTGATGTCAAAATAGACAACATCCACTGCTCTCCTCTGGTCTACCAAGCCAGTCCTTTCATCATAGAAGGTTGTCAGGTTGGTCAAGCATGCCTTCCCTGTTGTGAACCCATGCTGACTATTTCTGATCAGCTCCTTGTCCTTCATGTGCCTGGCAATGGTTTCCAGGATTAGCTGATCCATCACCTTTCCAGGGATCAAGGTGAGGCTGACAGGCCTGTAGTTCCCTGGGTCCTCCTTGAAGACAGGAGCAACATTTGCTTTCCTCCTGCCTTCAGGCGCTTCTCGCAATCACCATGATTGATCAAAGATTATTGATCTCAGTAGCTCTTTATCCCAATGAAGACAAAGCTGAGGATTTATACTGAAATAATGCTACAGTTCAAAAAATAAAGCAGATGAAAACATATTTTTTTTTAAAAATAAGAATCGTAATGCAACTGCAGAATTGAAGTGATTTTGGACCTTAAATTCCATTGCTTTTGATGTATTTGACATGCTGTCTTGTGCAATTCTCATGACTACAGTACTGATAATAAGAATAAACCCTGGCATTTGTTATTTAAACTTGAACAAATTTTGTATTTGCTTTCAAGTTTGAACAGATCTTGGTGTTTTTATTAAAATAAATTGATTGTGAAAGGAGTGTTGGAGCAGATTGTTTTCCAGGCCCTGCTGATTCTGTATTTATTATCAATATTTGCTGAAAGTAAAGTAATTCCTGCTGAGCTGTAACCAGAAAGTTACTTAACTGTCCAAATATTCACAGCTGTTAGGGAAAAAGTGCTAGTTTATTCTAGTCTTTTCAGTTCACCATTGTATTATAGACCTACATTTGTAATGGTGAGATTATTGATCATTTTTTGTTAATACGAGGTATGGATGATTCTTGAAAGTTTGAGTTTGGTTTCATCTCATGACTTTTGGGTTATCTGAATCTTTTTTTTTTGGCATTGTAAATCTGAGCTATCTCGTGAGGTTTCTGTCATTTCTGTTGTTTATTATGACAATTAAAGCAAGCCTTTTTCTCTGTATTTTTGGACATTGGTGTTCTGACTTTATACTGAAAATAAAACAAAACAACCCACAACTTAGCTATTTTGTTAAAAGTCTACATGAAGATCCAGTTTAGGCATGTATGAGTATACAAAGAAGCTGTGGCAGTGAACGTGCATCCTCTAGCAGCATCACACATGCTGGATGATTGCACCCAACCTCAATCATCACTTCCACTCCCTCCATGGCTAACTGTTATGACCTCCTAATGAAGAATTTTTGAATTAGACACTTTGTTCTAGCCACTGCTCCCTAATCTCTTTGGTAGGCAAGGTGGTGCCAGAAAGGGAGGTCCTTTATGGGAGAAAGCACAAAGAGGTGAAAACATACAGTTTAGAGACAGGAGAGCATTATCTTACTTACAACAGGCTACCCCACCCTTGAAAAATTATTTAATGCTCTGTACAACTTGTACAATGTACGTAAATGTATAAATATATGGAGGGGTTTCTAACAGACAAGTATGTTTTGTGTTCAGTTCTTAGTGACCTTCACTGGTAGTCATGTGTAAATTTGCCCTTCTGCTTTCAAAATACTCTCCTCTGCATCACCTAAGAGAATAAAATCAATATATTTATTTTTGTGAAAAAGAAAACGCTAACCCCTGAATTCTGTTTACCTGTTCTTATTTGGCTTATTCAGAGTATTTGGCAAATTCTCAGATATTCAGAAAGGTAGTTACACAAATTTTAGCCACCTTTATGAAGAGTCATACCAAAAACTTGTTCTCTAGAGTAATTTGGGATCTATATTTAAAATGTTAGCATCCAGTCAGCAAAGATAAACTATGCGTGTGATTTAGTTGACTAATCTCACAAAAGAAATAGTGAAGAGTCATAAAAAAGTTGTAAAACTGTCAGGTCATAAACCGATCAAAATTACAAATATCAGAAATGTTTCATAACTACTTAAAGAGTAGCTAGATGGTATGCACTACTAATACGTTTTCTTTGCTATGATCCATCAGTTTTATTGATGAACCTCAAAGGAGTGTTATGAGCTTCATGACAAACACTGAGAGTGAATAGCACTTTACTTCAAAAGTAAGCAGCTAAGTGGAATTGCACAGACTGAACAGTTTATTCAGTGGAAGTCAGAGTACCAAAACCTGGCCATTCATGAATTAGGGTCAGATCAAGACTTCCATTGACCTCAGTGGGAGTTTTGCCATTTGCTTCAATGGAAGTAGGCTCAGGCCATCAATGCGTTATAGTGGTTCAATAGAAAGTGTTATTGAGATGCAAATGTCTGTGTTCTCTTAATCTGTTCTTCCCATCTACCCATTCAGTGCTGTTTGTAGGGAGTGTTATTATGGGCTGTTACTCTGGGACCTCTGTCAAATGAAGATTTTTCTATGTTCATCAGAGAAATATCCTGTAGTACAGGAGAGTACAACTACAAATTTTGTAATAACAATTCTAAGCAAATCCAGTGAGTCTGGTTTGAAGAGCAACCAAGCCTTGCTGTATCACCAAGCCTGAACAAAGACGAAGTTGTCTCTGCTGTTGAGTACAGCACATTCACTTAACAGTGTGAGCTGAGCTGGTCGATGTCATTAAAAAAAAAATCTTTCAGGTATTCAATTTCCTGGACACACTACCTGCAATGGTTTCAAGTAACACTTACAATTACTACAACTGAAAAAGACTTGTATAGGGAAAACAGAAGTTGAGCTCATGTATTTGATGTAACTTACTGCTAGCTCAGTTTCATTCTTTGTGGATCAAATGTCATCAACACAAGTGAGTGTATAAACCAGCAAAGATTCCATTTTATTAAGATTAAACAATGCCCCTCTCTTCTTCCTGCCTACCAGAAGTCCCCTTCCTATTGCAAATGCCTCCTCCCCAGCAATAGTAATTACTAATACCAAACCAGTTGCTGGGGAGTAGACACATCCTGTTTAGCTTGCTTACAATCTTGAAAAGCTGTCTAGATCTCTCAGCTGCAGCCAGCAGGCCAGCATGCATATTTCCTCTAGGCTCAGTCACAAGCGTACACACATACACACAGTTGGTTGCTTGCCCAGCCAGGAAATACATATCTTCTGACTGGTGGCTTTGAGGCAATGCATTGTCTCAGCCTCCAAGGGGGACAGGTGTCAGCATTGCTCTCATTGGGCAAAGACCAAAGGAATTATTTTCTGAGATATGTGCTATACAGGCACAAGTCAGCTATTTCCCACTGCTTTGAATATAGCAGCAAAGTCAAAAGAAGAAAGAAGCATAAAAAAACCCCAGCAAAACATTTTTATAATGTAACTGCAACCACTTCATGGTGTAGTGATGGTAGACAACAGCTAAATGTGTTAGCTTAAACTCTATTTTTGTCTGCTGACCAGGTATCAAGCCGATGGCATCACTTGGACACAAGAGTAAGGCCACTACTGATCAACTTACAGTCTGTTACTATTGCATATGGCAATCATTACCAATTTAGCCTTAGCAAATTAAAAAGACAATTGGCTTGTTCACTGTGATTAAAGCACTAATAATAATAACTCTTATTTCCCTATCAGTAATATTCTAATTGTCAAAGACACATGGCAGGTCACAGTGGTACCTGCTTATTTTGCAGGGACTATAGGCTGCATCCTTACTGTAATATAAAAGACAGAGGCTTGATAACTCTCCCATAACTATCCGCATTGCTTAATTTTTAACTTAGTTTCTGGCATGGTTTTAAAGTCACCTGCTATTGACTGCTGTCAGTACACTGTAAGGCTAAGGCTACCTTGTCCTAGGGTGGCAGGGAGGCAGAGGAAGCCAAACAGAAAGCGTGCAAATCATGAGCTCACATTTACTCTTGAGGACAGAGAATGATCTCTAAATAGTTTCATTTACTAGACTAGATTTAGAGTATGAATTCCCACTGTCCTAAGACATGTAATTCCCATTAGAACAACTTTTGGTCTTGCAACACCAATAGCACTCTGCAAAGAAGGAGGAGACATAGAGCTAGGAATAGCTTCCCCAGGGCTATTTAAAAGAATATGTTCATGCTACTTATACTCTCTTCTTGTACTTTTGGCCACAAGTCAGTTGGATTTTGTGCAGCTGAAGAGGATTGTAAGTGCATGAAAGTGGTGGAATTACTGTAGAGGATGCGAAAGATCCTGAATGGCCCTGGGTCACGGTGAGGATTAGAAGAGAGATGACATTTCATGCACTTCAATTCAGTACATATTAAACTAGAAGAATTGTTGAGGGACCTTTGGGTGGCATTGAGCTATGAGGGACAGGTTAGAGTTAAGTCTGCTTTGCAAAAAAGCAATATCAGCATCACAGGAACAGTAGTGTGATTTGTCCCAGGTTCTTACTTTTCCAGGTGATCCATACATACCTGTACGCTTGCACCTATGAGTTACAGAGTAGCGTCTTTCACCACCACTTGTTTTAGACACTAGTTGCAGTAATTTTCCTAGTAGCACAACTCTTCCTAAGATTCAGCAGGGGCCTATGAGTCTGAGAGGAGTGCTACTTCCACATTTATTAAAACACTGCTTGTGATGCCTGCAAGCACCTGTGCTTGTCTTGGAGAACTCCCCATCGAGTAACTTTGCTGAGCAGGCTTAGCCCTGCTTAGTTTGAGCATGATCACAGTTGAGCTGATGTAGCACCTAGCCAAGAGAACAAAGCAACTGTATCTTTCACATATGAAGGTGCTAATTTTGAAAGGAAAAAAAAAAAACCAAAACCAAACCAACTGAACTAATTGAGAAGACTTTGTGGAAAGGTTTTTTTCAGGTTTTTTTCTCCTCTTTATAATTCGCTACATTTTGTTCACCATTTTGAGGGGATTTGTTTTTAACTTTGATTGAAACTCTTTTGTACAGAAGTCTGCTGTGTGAATTCCATCCTTTGTTAGGGATAGATTAAGTTGTGGAGACTCTGACCTTGTGATACTACCATGTTTCTGCTAAACAAAGTCCAGTCTGCCAAACAAAGATGTAGCAAGTAGTTACGAAATGGCATGGCTATTACACATGCTTTTGATTCTCATTGTCTGCTGTTTATTTTGGGATAATTCTGTTTTGAGAGTGGAAAAACCAGACTGTAAATAAAAAGGAAGCCTATGATAAATACATTATGCTACACAGTTCTCAAAAGGCTAATGGAGGGCTTCTCAGTGAGTGCCTCAGAGATAGGAATATTATTTTCAACAATGAAAGAAGAAGGTAAGAATATTCTGGGACACCATGACAAGTCAGAAAAAGAATGAGATTCACCCACTTGCGCAAAGCCTGAGTAATTTACTATTGCAGCTTGCAGTCTGTGTTGTTTCCCTTCTACGTAAGGTTTCTAGGTCACTGCCTCTGGTGTCATTCCAAACCACACAGCTCCACTCCCAGCTCACCTCCCTTCTCCTGGACAGTGGGAGAATCTCTATCGCAACTTCCAGGAGATGTTGAGTTAGCTGGTACTGCATTTCTGCTCCTGACTTCTCTCCTATATTGCTCCACCCATGAAAAAAGATGATAGGAAAGGGAAGAAGAGGGAAGGGAACTGGTCTGGCTTGCTGTACAAATGTAAGTTTTGCATTTGACAAATCAGACTGAAGGTCAATTGAATCCAAAGACCTAAAAGAGCATAATAATAATAATAATAATAATAATAATAATAATAATAATAATAATCCAAAATCATATTCCAAGGGATACTAATACCATTTTAAGATGAAACTTTTGTTAGGGGTGTGGATTCAGACCTAAGTTCCAGAAAACATCATTTAAGCTATCTACTTGTGGTTTTATAGCTCTATAAATCTTTAAGGCCAAAGTCTACCCTTCTACATATGTAGGACTCCATTTATTCCACGGGGAGTTGCACTCGCATATCAGAGGGTAAAATCTGGTCTTATTTTCTAGATAGCAATAGGAAAAAGGGGAGGTCTTTCACTTTTAAAAACATTTACTGTATCCTAGCAATGCGCAGCGATGCTATGCAAGCCTGACAACAGACAAATGGCTTTGAAAGATATTAAACCTTACAGAAATACTGTAGGAAGACAATGGGATAATCTTTGAAAGTCTGTAGGTAGTGCAGGTTCCAAACATTGTCTTGATTCTAGGCATAAAGCAACTAAGATAATATAGAAGGAAATTTCTTAAATACTTGTGTTGAAGTTGATGCAGAGCTCAAGAAAATCTGACTGTCCAGAAATGAAAATAAACAGGGGAGTCAGGAGAAGTAAACAGTTTGTTCTCAAGGTTTTGTAACTCAAAAAAATTAAACCTACCTTTTTTTTTTTTTTTTTTTTTTGTAGGCTGTCTTTCTAAAATCTTATCTTGGGATTGTTGCTTTACAGCTTAGAGCTTAAGTGATTTTAAGTTCTTAGAAACAAGAACTAAACTCCGCATAAGCAAATAAAGTATGAATCAGCTGTTCTAATTCTCCAGGATAAAAAATTAAAACAAAAGGAAGAAATTTACTGAATGACCAGCTTTATGATCTTGTTAGCTACAGAGTATAGCTGATTAGAAAAAACATTCTGGATTTAAACTTGCCTAGAATGAAGCATCATTGTTATTCACAAAGGCACAGTATGGCTGCACATGCAGCCTGCCACTACCTATGAAGCCAAATTACCAGAGGAGGACAGATAAAAGGTAGTCTGAAGATGACAAACAGTTTAGAAACTGATAGAAGGCTGCTGTTTTCCACAAGCTTAACTTCTGTCAGTCATTTGTAAATATGAATAAAGAATACAGTAAAAGGAAAATGGTGCTGCTGAAAGCTCCTCTGTGAAAATCTTGAAACAATTTTCTTTCCATCTTCTAAAATACTATAGGATGTGTTCCTAGTCTTCATGACAAGGTTCTGCCTCTTCATCAACTCACCTTTTTCCAGTTTTGAATAATACCATTTGGTCAGTATTTATCATTGCACATTAGTGCTCTACTAAAGTCTTGAAAATGAAGTATCTCCTGAAAAAATGTGCCAAGTGGTATGAAAGAGAATTTGGGAAATATCAGGCAGGGAAAGACAGATTTATAATCAGACCGCAGGTCCTACAAATGCAGCATCTTGGTATGGTTTCATATTTTGTTGACCTGCATATTTGTGACTCAACAGCATCACGCTCTGGAGCTTGACTATAGAGATGAAGGGAAGGAACAGAATTTCCAGAGGAAATTACAGTATCTCTGACCTTGGTGGCAGGACACCCTGCTCAATCCTTTGCGCAGAGTTGATGTGACTTTTGAAACAATTACATCTTATGTTCTTGTTGAACAGTACAGCAATGGTAAATGAACTTTGATGGAAATGGAGGTTGAGAGAGGAACCTCAGTGGGTTTTTTTGTATAGATCAGCAACAGATTCAGCACAACTTTTTGGCAAGGATCAGATGCTGATATTTTAAATGGCAGTTATACAATATTTAAAAAAAAAATTAATCTCACATTGAACTGTCTTAATATAATGATCAAATAATTTCAAATGCACACTTAGAAAAGCAAATAGAAATACAGCATTCAAGACTTCTTCCTTCTAAAATCACTTAGGAGAGAGAAAAATAAGATCTTTTATGGAAACCTTAAAGCTATTGTTCCTCTAGGTGCAATACATCTGGATTCATGAAGAGGAGATAAAGACATGGTTCTTTATTCAGAGATATTTTTATCTACTGAATGACTGTTTTGGAGCAATTACTGTTGAGGCCCTATCTCATGACAAGTCCTTGCTGCTGCCTTCTGCTGCAAATGAGAGACGTCTGAGATTTTTTTTTTGTTCAGGCTGCTTCCCTTCTTATGAGTTTACCAATGAATTGGGTCATTCTTTGTGTCCACTGATTTTGTGGTAACTCTTTGCTTTAGAGTTCTCCAGAATTATGTCTTTAATATACTTATGAAACTTCTTCACTGGTAAAAAATGCAGGCTAAGCCCAAAACCAACACTGGCACATCAGGGGTGTATATATTTTCTGGCATCGTTTTCCAGTACAGCCACATAATAATTAAATATCTAGCTGATATCATACCCAGTCTGGATAGGTGTTTTATCAGATATTAAATAGCAGAAAAACATACAAAAATAGCAATGGCAAGCTCTGCTTTCTATGATAACCACAGAATGCATCATACAAAATAAGACGTTATTAGCTCTTACTGCTGCTTAAAATAACATACACATTTCTGTGGTAGTGAAGTCAGTGAACTGATAGCAATGGATTCCTAATAATTGGGTTCTGTGAATTCCCCTGGAAGCTCTGGTGTTATATAGCTATTTCTGAAGGTAGCCATGATGGAGGTGGATAGGCTACCAGTGGGGTGATGTTTTCTTCATCTAGTGACTAAGAGAATGTGCTACATCTGACAATGCGGAGCCAGGGGCTGCACTTTCTTTTACCTTCATATTTCTCACTTAAATCACTTAAATCATGGTCCATTTCTGAATTGCTACTCATCACAGCTAATCTAATTGTTATCCTCCTCATCACTGGCATTGGTAAGGCTGAATGAGATCATTCACAGATCATTTAATCAAGCCAGACCCTCTAATTTCTGTTTGTGCTTTGTTTTTCTTGATACAGATTATCTGCATCAGTTCACTAGTCCACCACTGTGCCACGTCCATTTGCCGCAGACACAGTGCCCCACAATGCCCAGTGTCTCTAGACAGCAAATTATTCAGCCTTGTCGTGGTTGTGCCACTTCCTTTTCATGTAAATCTGCTGTACCGCCATCTGCCACCCGTGGAATGGGGTTAATGAAATCTGCCTCGCGCACTGGGCTGCTGGGTAGGGCTTAATTCCCTGGGTGTGTCTCTACTTTATTTCACGTCAGGGCATGCTTTTGAAGTGTACTTCTTCATCCTCCCCAATTACCAACCGTTGGTTCGCATCATGGAGCAGCCTCACCACATGCTAGCTGGGCCCTTTCTTGTGCTCAGCTGGAGGAAGTACTCCGGCTGCACATCATCTGATGCAGTCCAATCAACAGGAACGGATTAAAGCTATTCCAAAGTAAAAACCCCAAAACATGGGGCCCTTGGTGCTATCTGTTTTGCTCTGCAGGTCCATTCCTATTGTGCCATGATATATAATGAAGACATAGACATTATTATAACTGATGGTTGCCTTTGTGATCCTTGGATGAACAGAGCAGCAAAAGTATGAGGTTTTGTGTGCATTTCAGAGAATAAATACAGCCTTTGTGATTTAACCCCAAATTTTGGCTTTCTTTCACTGTACTATTTTAGTGCGAGATTCCATAGTTTATATAAGAAAGTTTACCTTAGAAGATCTAATAGCAAATGGAACCTGCTTCTGCACTTATGTAAATAAAATCTATTCACGCTGAGCTCGTTCTGGTCCAGGGACATTAACCAGCAATGTTTATTTTTTTATAGCTGGCAAATTTCCCCGAAATTTTCATTTTGAATAGATGCAGAAGGTTAACACCAGTAGTTTATTTTGATACTCACTCTATACACATCCTCAGATACTAAGCCACACTTTGGGGTTACAGTAAAGTTAGTTTTAAAGATTTAGTGCATCAAAACAATATTCCCCTTACCCCACCATATGTTTGAAATGGAAATATAAATGACAACAAAAGAAGAACCCTCATATACGTCATTTCATTGCAGCACTTCTGTGTTTTACAGCATATCATTTTTACTGATTCTATCTTCTGCTTGATTCTTATTTCACCTTGAAATCCCTCGCTCTGATATAATTCTGATTGTCTCTGAAGCATTACTTTTGATATAGAGAGAGAGATGAAGAATCGGGCCTAGAGAGTTAATTCTTATAACTTGCTCAAGTCTCTAGTTTTTCTTTTGTCCTGCACAAACCTGCTCTTTCTGTTTACCATCACTACTGACAATGTTACAGAAACCCCTGGCTTTCTGAGTGGTGGCAAAGTATCGCTCAGCTTTGTGCACATGATTTCATACGCCAGCTATGCTCAGCTAGGCCTCATACCAGTAAAAGTCTCTCCATGTCTCTTAGCCAGCAGGAGGTGCTGAGGAATGATGCAAGAAATATCTTTTCGCTGAGATAGTCAGGTTCCCTCTGTGCTCTACACAAAGATTTTCACTAACTTGTGAGGTGGATCTGAGCATTGTCACATCAAAGTGAGGATTTTAGTTCTATTTTTAGGATGGCATTTTATGTTTGGCTAGAGCAGGGACATTCCTCTTTTGCTTATGTTTTAATTAAGTAACCTTTAAGACAAATGTCAGGAACATTCAACCCAAAGCAATACTTTCTGTTACTCCCAGAGGGAGCAGCAATAATGCATAGCATTTATTAAAGACTTGGCTCTTCTCAATCTATTTGGGATAGATGGCAATACATTACAATGACAGAGGTGGGATAACCAATCAAGAGAGGAAATATTGCTAATCCTTAAACTAACTAGCCAGATAAAGTGTAATCAGAGCTGTAGATGCTATATTATATTAAGCAGTGATCAAAGAAAATACGAAGAAGGTAAGGAACATTAAGATATTCTTGTTGTCAGATAATAATTAGCTTCCAGTTGTCATACACACACCTAAAAATTCAGCTTCATATTTGTTAGCATTAGCCTTAACATAACCAAAATTACTACTGAACCATTGAAACAGAAATCCCCTTTCCACTCCATTGTTGCAGCTGCAAGTTTCCTTATACTGACTGAGTAAATATGTTCAGTACTCTTCTAGGGAACCATAAGTAAGGACTGGAAAACACAGAGTGTTTCTCTTGTCACTGTATTCCTTCAACTCCTTGGAGGTTTCACTTCTCAGCTTGTGATGTGGACACCTTTCTTCCAGTAAAGTGTAGCAAACCATATAGTCATCGAACGCAAACACTTTATTAACAGGAACAGGCAGGCATACACACCTTGCAACACTTAATCAGCTGACCAAAAGCAATCACTGAACTATCAACATGCATTTTAAAGAAAATGTGGGATACCATGGAAGATACCAGAGTGAGAGAATGTCTGCTATAATACCTGTCTGTAAAAATGGGAGCCTAATAAGTAAGTTGCACATGCCTAGAAAGATAATTTTGTTACCAGACAAATCCTACAATACTACAATATATAATCAGCTTGTGAACACTTTGAACATTATACAGTGATAACAAAGTGCTGCATGGATTTATCAGAAACAAATCCATCTCATTTTTCTTTGGCAGAGCAATTGGCCCGGGGGTAAGAATGAAGCAGTAGACTTGCTAGATCTTGATTTTAAGAAGGCTTTCCACACAGTCCTACATGCTTTTCTCAAAAGTAAACTAGGAAAATACAGTGTAGATGAGTTCACCATAACATACAGATGGAACAGATGTCACTTCTTGGTCTAGTTCTACTCAATATTTTTATGAGTGACTTGGAAGGTGAAGCACTGGATCTTCAAGTTGCACCAGCAGATAGGATGTGCCAGCACTGTTGAGGACTGTATTAGAGCCTGGAGAGATGACTTGATACAAGTAGCACAAATTCAGAAAAACAGACAAGTGTAATTTGCCACAGATATCAACTGCATGAATACAAATGGGAAATATTTATGTGCAATGCAGGACAGGAAAGAAATCTGGAGACTATACAGCTCCTAAACTGAGTAAGAGTGAGCTGCATCCTATGGCTGAGGAAAGACGAATCTCGGTTCATGCATATTAGCTAGAGTATCTTATGTAAGATGTGGATTGCTGTTCTGTTTTACTCTGTTGGCACCGGGGAGACTCAGCTTGAGTACTTTGTCCTGTTTTGGGCACCACGCTTTAAAAATGATAGAGACAAACTGGAGAGCATCCAGAGGAGAAGAGCAAGAATTATAAGTGGTATGGAAAACATGCTGCATGAGGAAAGGTCAAGAGAATTGGTTCTGTTTAGTCTAGAAAGAGAAGATGAGAACAATGTGACAGCAGCTTTCCTGTATACGGAGCTAGCTGTTCTCCATGCCCATGGCGGGTAGACAAGAAGATGATTTAATTTGCAGCAAAAAGGTTTTGCTGCACTATTGTGAAAAAGCTTGAAAGACAATGATGTGGTGGAACAGAGCTTGTGGAATCCACTGCACAAGATAGTCTTGTGCAGGGGTGAGGTGTCTCTCTAGCATGGTCCAAGGGACTGAGGATGCCTCAAAGCAGGGAGAGAGAACATCTGTCTGACAGTGTGTCTGTGCTTTCTGTCATTCAGCTTTCTTACAAGAAAAGAAGTTCCTGATGGATTTCAACTTGTGACATAGTGTTTCTGTGCCTTACCAGTATTTTTCTGATCTTCAGAGGATTTGTTTATCCAGTTTCCATGATTTCAGTGTCCTCTCTTCTTGCTTAGACTCCTCCCCAAAGCTCATGGCAACTCATAGTTACTCTCTCACTTTGGGTTTATTGCTCACATTCCCATTTTATGTAATATGAAAAAACATTCTCACATTTAAGAATATGCAGTATACTGATAACAGTTTAAAAGGAAAATATTGACTTTAGTCTGGTTGTGGTAATGCAAGCAAGTAAATATTTAACTGACTATTTAGTTGCAGGGTAGTCAAGAAATGCTGTACAACCCAAAACCAGATGTATAACCAGAAGATGCAGTTCCCTTCAGTCCTTTCCTACCTCCAAATCTAGGTACTAGCACAGAAGCAGAGTCTTAGCTGTTTTCCACATGTCTGGACATGCCAGTGTCTCAACTCATCTTACTTCAAATGCCACTTTAAAATACATCTGCGCTGTAATGCATAAAAGGAACCTGCTGTGCAATAACATCTTATGTAAATTGTGATTGTGGTTGTTGCTACAGCTCCACTAAGCATTACAAGCACATTTCACCCCTCCACTTTAACTGGCCACTGCTTGTCTTAAGCATCTGCCTTGTGTTTGAGATTGCAAACTTTTCAGGTCAGAGTTTACCTGATGTCTGTACAGTGCCTCACAGACCGCCCTCCTGCCTGTCGTTCCCATTTGTACTCTAAGCATTATCCACACTGTCTCCCTTAGTTTTACAAATCTAACCTCTTCTTTGTAACACCTTTAAGAGAGAATTTTCCTGGCATTCTGGAGTTATCCTCTGGGGTGTTTGTTAATGCACCGTGAACATTTATACTGCAACATTAATTTCTCTTTCTTTAGCTAATGCAATGCTGCCCTACTCCTATCATTACAGGAAGTTTCTGCAGTGCTTATTTGCCTGTTCCTATGGCCCTCTCCCCCTTTCTGCTCTTCTGCTGGCTCCTCCTTCACTGCCACATCAAACGAACTACACCTTGCTCTTCCCAGGCTGCCTGGTGGCTTGCTGCCATCCTCCCTAGCAGCCAGTTCTGTTCTCTCTGTTGTCCAGCCGTCACCACCCACATCCTAGATTTTCAGACATGTACTTGCACATTCCCAGCTCAAGGTTTCTCAGCAGAGTAGGCAAAATCAAATTTTGCTACCCCAGCAAGTAGGCTGCTGGTGTGTTGGCACTGTTGATAATGCTTTCTAATAGTTTTTTCTGCTCTCTTTTGTACTGACAGGAGCCATCCATTTGTTTCCCCATCCAGCACAATAGGGTCTTAGTCAATGATGGGAACCCACAGACAAATCATGCAGTCATCATTAGCCTCTCAAAGTTTCTGCTTTCCATTGCAACATACATGTTTTTTAACAAGAACAACAAAGAAAGTTACTCCTAAATTTGGATTCTGATCATTAGGCATTCCTTCATTTTCTTTTAACACTGACAGAGCCAGCTCTCATTTCCTTATCAGTTCAATCACTCTAAATCTATGCGTTTTAAGCACTGCCTAAGATTTTCTATTTTTCTTTTTATGTTCTTTGCTGGTTATTTTGTCTTCCTCAACAGATAATCCTTAAATCACAGTTCATCCTCCTTGGTCATTTTTCCACATCCAAATTATATTACCACCATTTTTCAGCCCAGTAAATCATAAAATAAGTCACTAATGTTTCACATTAACCCTGAAGAACTCAGATGAGTTGCCCACTTATTTCATACTGCAGCTCAGTGGAGTCAGTGGTGACCTCTAACGGCTGTAGAAACTGGGCACAGGAACAGAGGGATTTCTGGGTTTCCCACCTTTCTGTTCATCTACAGAGAGCACATCGAAGCCTCCTAGTGCTATTATTTTTTGCTCAAACTGATGACTCTGTAATGAGAATGAATCCGGTGTGCCCTTTTACTGTTGCTTATTTTGTTCAACTACTATTTGAATACCCTGGAGGAAATCATGAAACATCTAGAAGGTCAGCAGCATGCAGGTACCCTTAGCCGTGCATCATCTTCATTCCCAGTGCTGATAATCCAGAGGCCTGAACATCTGGCTGAAGCTAGCACGTTCATAAAGGTCAACCGGCTAAAACTCACTGTGAGCAAAACAGAAGCAATAATTTCAGGAAATGGAAAATATTTGGCAGAACTGGCCACAGCATTTCCCACTGTGGGGAGCTCTGCTCTGTCAGATAACCAGCTGTAGTTATCATCTTTATGGATTTGCAGAAGCATGTTGGTTTTGTTGGTGAGTGGCAGAAGTGCTAGAGCTACATGTCTGGCGACGTGGTCACAGTGACTTCCCTGTTGCTGGGACTTCCAGCAACTTTCAGCGTATTTACTGCAGTGTACTGTACTTGGGAAGTTACATCCACCATGGAAAGAGTCGCTACAACAGCATTTGTGCCTGCAGCAAGACTGGAGATCTCATTGCTATGCTTGTTTTGCTAGATGGCTGATGTATGACAACGTGCTTTGAAGTTCCAGGACTCCAGCTGGAATGAAGGATCTTTAGCCAAGACATACCTGCTCTGTGCAACACAGCATGTAAGCTGTTAATAAGGGTTCTTAGTAAGAACTCTTTTCATTTATTAAAATATAACTACATGCACAGGCAGTGGCAAATTAAAATGAGGGCCAGGCAAAAACCACAGTTGGCATTTTAACACTGTGGCACACAGATGAAAAAAAAAAACAACCCAGAAGTCAGAAAAGAGCATATTTGGTGAGTCACACTCATAGTTTGTGGCTAAGACAGAAAATGAGAATTATCATTACCATATACAAGTTGGACTTCACGGGTAATCACAAGGATTGCTTTGGAATTATGAAACTGCAGAACTTGTTGGGTTTTGGCCAAGTCCCAAAATCCATCGTTCAGGTTTCACTGTCTGAAGGATGGTGTGACTGAGGAAGGAGACTAAACCCAAATGACTTGGGTTAGGGTTTGGCCTCTTCTCGACTCTTGATCATCTTGCCATTCTGTAGAAAAAATTGTAGCATATGCACCATTTTTTGAGGAAAAAACCCTTTTTTTGTGCCTTTGCTTTTTGCTCAAAATGCAGGAAAAATTGCCAAGCTTGGTAAAAATTCCTTAGTGATGGATAAGCAGTGTGAAATATATCTGCAACGATTTCCTCATTTACAAAGATTAACTCAGATCTTTACCTATTTTGTTGCTACTTGGACTCAGTTTTGAGATCTCAAATGCCCCAGGCCAAATCTCTCGACTCAACAGAGAGCTGTTTTAAGAAAGTAAGATTAGTAATCCCCTATAATTTTTTAGAGAGAGTCACTATGTGCTCAGTAAATGAGAGGACTCATCTTCCATCCTTTTTAAGACCACTTTCGTAAGTACTCTATTGATACAGTTTTACTGGCACAAAAATTACTGGAAAACAAATGCACTGGTGGCAGTTTCAATTTATATTTGCAGCCCTGGAAAAAGTTTCAAAGAGCAATTTGAACTGTACAGGAAATCCACAGATGTGAGTGTGAGCTAAAAATGGCACTACTTGGGATAGTGGTTTAGTACAGAAGCACTGGGCAGTTACAGAAGATTTCATGCTCAGGGTAGCAAAAAAGAGGGAAAAAGATTTGAAGAAGCAGCAAAAGAGTCAGAGGATCATTACATTCAGAGAATGAAAAAAGCTATGATGGTTTTGTGTTTTACCTAATGCGGAAACAAAATAAAATGGTGAGGAACCATTAGGGAGATTTTTTTTTAACGAGGGAAACCAATTAAAAAGTCATCTTTAGGCATTTTAAAGTAGGTTCTTCATTAAAAACTAAGTATAATTGGGATTTGAGCTGTAAAAAAAGTAGGGAAAAGGCTACTTTCTGTCTGACCTGACACTTTCAAAAGAATTTTCCTATTCCAGACAGCTATCAGAAAGAGAAATGCAAAGGCATCCAAGAAAAACATCAAGCCTATGGCACATAAGCAAGTCAGGAAAAAATTCCAGAAAATAAATAGTCTAAGGATAAGAAATATGCCAAACAGGCAACAATGCATGTGATGTGGCTGGCCACATGAAAAGTGTTCATCGTTTGCATATGTGGAAACTCCTAATAAGCCCAGTTTTGCAAAAATGTGGATTTCTTAAAGATGTCAACAGAACTGAAGAGTTCAAGGACTTTAATGTGTGAGCAGGCTGGAATTTCTTTATGTCAGGTAGACCAGGAACTATGCTGGTTCACTAGTCCATGCTGGGGGGGAAGGGTTATAGAGAAATGTTCCTAACCTAACTGATTGAAGAACCAGATTCAGAAGGATGTTAGAGGTAGAGTGGCAAAAGGTTTTAGTGGGAAAAAATCTGATGTTTTAAAGGTGGAGAAACATCAAGGCAAAAATGAGGACTGCTAGAAGCTGAGATAAGTTCAATTTTGCAAAGAAAACTGGTCCAATAGCAAAAATATTTGTGACAATTATACAAAGAAGAAAGAAAGAAGAGGTTTCTCATTAAACATCTGGCAGTAATTATTAAGCACAGGGCAGATAACATAGGCTTGCCCCCTAAAGTAACTGAATAATTTGCCTCTGAATTTGGTGGGAAGGATGATGTTGGGCACAAAGGCCAGGGTGGAGGAGTTGATGGAAGTAGACTCCTCCAGAGGTGGGGAGGAAAAGGTGTGGTGGACTTCGTTTGATCAAAGAAATGTTACAGAGCAAACAGCACTCTCTCTTTAGTACAGCAACTGGGACTGACAGTGTTTTAAAAACTCCTTTGTACCAATGAATTCAGCCATGTCAGGCTCCGCTGAAGTCGTTACCTGCCATAGGGCAGTTGCCTCGTGGGAGGCGTTTGGTGCTCCTTATCCCAGTGCTTTCCCCCACAAAAGTATGTAGTTTTTCAAAAACACCTTTTCTGCTCGCATTCTCCCCGGAGAGAGCCTGAAGTTGGAGTCACTTCTAATCAGTGGGTGAAACATTAAAAGAGAACATCTACTTGCCTCTTGCTCTTCTTATTTCTTTAAATGAACAGAATAGCAGAAGGCTGGGGACTGTAAAGGCATCAGCTAATTAGAATTGTGTATTTTAGAAGTTTCCTTTAAGAGAAAGCATTCAAGAGCTATTTTAGAAGAAAGAATCTTCACTTTAAATGCCTAGAAGTAACTGTGCAAGAAAATACTGGAGAAATATTAAAGAGAATAGCATGTACAGTGGGGTAATTTTAACAATTAATAGAAATAATTATATGAAATAAATATAAGCAAAGCTAAAAAGAATTAGAGCATAAAACACACACACGAACGCTGTGATTAATGTGAAGAGGGGTTGCATATTCTATTATAAATGTTTAGTGCCTTTATTTTTAACATTGTGGTTTATATTATGGATATAATGACCTTTCAGAAATGGCAGATAAATGACGATTTCAAGCTAAGAATTTTTCAACTACTTAAGGAAAGTCTGAATGCCAAGTTTTCTTATGATTTTTATTGCAGTATATTTACATTAAAAGCTACATATATATAAACTAGAGCAAAGAACCCTTTACTCAGAAATATCATTTGTTTGGAATTCCTATGGCTCTGCTCTCTTACAGTGATATGCATATATTTAAATAATCACAATAAATCTAAAAAGTAAGATCTTAGTCCTAATAGTTTAACGTACATAATATCTCTTATAACAGATTATTTCGAAAGGTAATTTTAGAATTCAATTGATAGGAAAAACTCACGCAAACATTTGTAAGAGCCTATCTATGACAAAAATAAAGAAAAACAATTTCCTATCATCTAAGCCATTCGTTATAGATACAAAGTAATAGTCTGTTTGTACATTTTTGACAGACATATGTTTCTTCTACTGATGACTTCCTTGTATTTTTACATTACTACTGGTGAATACATTTCACAAGACATATATCTCCTTTCAAGACTGGGGCAAACAGATGAAGTGTTGATCTGATAAGATAGAAAATACACTGATGTATGATATAAGATGACCATGACCTTTTTCAGATTGCTGGAAAAATATTTGCTGAAAAGGAAATAGGCATTTTGGGAGAGTATGTTATCACTATGGAAGTCAAAGCCCAGTTTGGGAGACCTCTTGCATAACAATACCAGTTCTTTCAGCACCACTGAAATGTGAAATGGACACCGTCATGATTATAGATATTGTGAAAGACCTAGGTTGAACTTAATGGCCTCACTGAAGTCAGTCAACTTCACCGAGGTCTTCAGCTGGAGCAAATTAATGTGATCACTGAAATGGATTTTGCTATGATAACATGGACCAGCTGAGGTGCAGTGTTATAACGGCGCAGCAGAGTGATGATGTGAATGCAAAGAAGTATTGGACTGAACAGCCTAATGCAAGTAGTAACAAACTCTTTTGTGTGTGTGTGTGTGTGTGCACGCACGCTCTGCAGTTAGTATACCTTCCTAAATTTTGTGTTTCTTCCTAGCAGTTGATCTGGAGTTAGGAGAGATGCTGTCATATGCTGGAACTCTCCTGGTGTGCTGTGAATGATATAATTCACCACTGATACATGAGTTCATGGTGAAGAAGAGAAGGCTACTCTGCTTTTCATCAGTTCGTTTTCTGTTGTCCGAGGCCTTACATAAAGCCTATTAGGCAGAGCAATTAAGCTAGTCAAAGCATTGGTATAAGACTGGTTTGCTGGGAGTACTGTGAAGTGGCCACACCAGGCCAAACGCTAGATTTATGATGATCTAATTCCAATTTCTGCAGCTGCATGGCTTTGTATAACTTTACTTGCTTTATGCTGCATTACGTGTGGCGCCGCTTCTCTTGGACTGGCAGATCAGTTTGGAGGAAGATCTAGTATTGTCTTTCCAGTGTTTTAAATACTTTTTTATATTTGGAAATTGTTAAGCTTAAATTAGGATAAGAATCTAGTAGAGTGAAAAAGAAATCAAAATGACAAGCAAAGTAGATAAATTTACCTACTATTCATCAGTCATTTCAGTTTCCAAGTGTTTATAAGTTTCTGGCCAGAGTGGCTATCCTTAACTAAGGCTGATGTTCCCTAACTAACTGTTTCTATAGTAATGTCCTTCAGCCTCCCTTTAATGAGCATCTGTTATGTAAATGCTGGCAGTGGCATGATAACTGCATTTCTATGACATCGCACTTTCAGCAAGTGGGGCTTCGATACTGCGAACTTTCAGCTGCAGCATACCGTGATTTATGCCAAATGCTGTAGCTGTGTTTTACTTCTTCACCGACCGCAGTCTTGATGACGGAAAACAACTAAGGACTCTGGTTATTTCCAGAGTTAATGTTGTGCTCCACATTCAGGGTGAGCTATTATAAAAAAATATAATTGAAAATAAGAAAGAATGATTCAGAAGCACAAATCTCACTGATTTTCAGTAGGTCACCAGTCTGCACTTTCTGCTGAAGGGAAGGAGGCTACCTGTGGAGCTGCAGGGACAATCCAACATAGGTAGCGGGGAGCTAAGAGAAATGCAAGTAGCTGTCTATGCCTCCCTCCACCCTGGGTGGGCATGGAAAGAGCTGAGCATAAGCACATTCCTTGTTGCCAAAGAAAACTGACGGCAGTTTGTAGGCAAGGCTTCATTTTCAATAGGTATACAATACTGTCATTGCCACACTTTGTTTATTGTGTTTTAAGCAGTAGAGAAACTGGTTAACTGCTTTCCAAACGAGTTGTGTTTGCAGAGGGTTTAGTGCTCTTAAGGAAGCAGTCTGCAAAGATTTAACAGGATCTGTGTAGAGAAGAGGCTGAGATCAGTTTCTGTGTTCACTGATCTGTGTATTTTTAGTGGGATTAATTTGCAGTGCTTTACATGTTTCTATTTCACTTCTTGAATTGACCACACTGTTACGGCTTATTTCTTGCTGACTGGCGTTATGAAGTTTTCATCTGGAGTGACTAATTGGAGATTATGGTACTGGTAAGGTTAGGGAGGCCGATTTGTTAATGCAGCCTCCCTTTCCAAAACCCTCCTTAATGCTCTCACAGGGCGGAGGGTGCGCTGTTAGGTTATACAGACCCAGCTCTCGTGACTACGAAGGCGGCATCAGAGCCGTTGACTAGAGAGCAGCCGAGCCTGCCACCTCAGGGAGGGCTTGGTAGCTTTAAGGTGACCTGAGTTTGGCCAGAAACCAGGGGATGGTTGGACGTATGGTCTGCTCCAGGCAGGAACTTGCTCTCAGCACTCAGGGTACTAAGAAAATTAAGATTCCTCTTTAATATAGTCTGTTTTCTTCTTCTATACAGTGTGAGGATGGCTGTGAGTGTCTTTTAGGTGAATGGAGCTAGGCATACATAAAAAACTGTAATTGTAAGACTTCTCAAGAAATTGCTACAGGATAAAAATGGCCAGTTTTGAGTTCAACTCAGTTCAGAGATACTCATGCATGACTGCAAACTTTGTTTCATGGATGTTTTTCCCAGCCTGCTTGCTTAAGAAGATGATAAGAAAAGGTAAACACAAGTGTTTTGCTGAATAAGACTAGTGCTTAAACGATTGTGTTGAGTGATTACCTCCAAAATAAGATGTTTCCCACGACCTTGGCCATATTATCAAATTCTCACTTTCCTAGTAAGATAATGCTTTGAAGACTGGAGTAAACAAATCAAAGTCCTTGAACACAGATTTGTAGGGTGGTTTGGGGGTTTTTTGTGTCTTTCATGGGATTTGCATTTTTCTCCGCAATGTCATGTGATGGAAAATATTAGCAGAGCTTCCCTCAGATGGTAAACTGCATTCACCACAAAGTCAAGCAATTTGAGTGAAGACTGGAGAATGATGGTAAAAGCATCTCGAAATGAGCACTGCGTAACTTCAATCCATTTTGTTCCTCATTAATGAGTTACCTGGTGCAGAGTGAGCTCAAGCCGGTCCCCCGAATTAATAGTAACAGTGGTAGAGGTACTGAGACATAGAATAAAGACTAAAAGCAATGTACTATCAGCCCAGGACTAGCTTGGGGTAGCAGGCTATCCTGACATGCAAAAAGGTGGAATCCAGTACCTCGTTGGCACTGTTACCCCCAGACTGGACACCCTGCACTTTCACACACATACTTACCTACCAGTCAATGCACTATACTCAGAAAGGGCTCGAAGGAAAGAAAACTATAAGGTAGTGGAACTGTTGTTTTTGTTTTTTTTTTTAAATCTGAAGAAAAGGAGATTGAGAAGACATGTAATAATAGCATGAATTCAGCTTCTTTAAATGAAGCTCTGATGAAAATGGATGTATTGAAAAACCTGAGTTGCTGCTTCTGATGGGGATCCACAACCAGACATGCCTAAGTCAGCATGGCGAGAGAAAGAGTTGAATTGCCTGTAGTTTCCAAAAATTGTTCGTGACCTGTGAACATATATAATTCTTCCTTTTCAAGAATAGAGGAACAATGTCTCCCTGGCACCCTTCTAGGTTTAGTGGAGAAGGAACCCAGACACAGGACAAGTGCACTTTTGTAATGAATCGTAAGGATGGCCCCTTAATAAAACTGAACAATAAAATGTCTGATGCCAGCTGGGCCTTTTGGACTGCTGATTGTAATTTAATGGTAAATAATAAAAATATTTGGTGTTCCAGCAGCACTTCACAATGCTCAAAGATGGGAGTGAACATTATCTTCATAAACACACTTGGGAAAGGAGAGTCACTGAGTAATATCTGTGCCATTCCAAGACAGAAACAACACACCTGGCTTAAGCTGATAGAGCTCTCTTTGAAGCCAGTGGGAGCTACTGTGACGGCCAAAGCTCAGTGTGGCCTAATGTGACAAACATCTGAGAACAGAGCAGAAAACCCCTATTACCAGGCTCATGCTTTAACCACAAGAACATCCTCTTTACCAGGAAAATGTATTCCCTTTTGTATAATCTGACAAAAGTGTCTCATTCCAAAGAAAATGTTTTTTTGGGAGAGGAAAAAAAAAAAGTGAAGAAATTCAATCAGTATTACCTAATCTTCCTCCCTTCATCTGTGTGTTCTCAACTCATTGATATTGCACAGGCTATGTTAGAAAAAACAAATCAATCACGCCATGGCACTGTTACTGGCTCAGCCTCTCTCCAACCAATGATAAGTTACCTTTTTTTTTTTGTCTTTTTAAAGAATACATTTCTTCCTAGTGGGAGAAACACCATCAGTCTTACTGATGTCAGTGCAGGTGCAGACACTCCACAGTGCCGTCCTCCCCTCGCTGCATACCCCCATACAAACTGAATAGGAAGAAGTGTTTTCCTCTCTGTGCTGGGATCCTAATAGCAGTGGAGTTAAAAGATCTCATGAAGCAGGAGAAATGTAGCAAAGTGGGCAAAATGCAGGATTTAGTTTCAAGTCAGGAAGTCAAAATCTCCACAAAGCCATGTTCTGCAGCGGGACCGTAGCTTTTTTCTATAATACTAAGTGGCTGCTGCATAATAGTGCTTTTGCTGCTAGCCCAGTGGAAAATGTTTGGGGTTTTTTTTCTTTTCTTTTGTGCCAGATTTCCCCTATTGTTCTGGGGAGTTTTGCCTGTGTAAGAACTGTGCAGTTCTTTCATCATCTACTTAAGAGCTGTATTATAACAAGTCAGAAGAATGAACTGGTTGTATGATTCAGCTAATTAAGACCAGTCTATTTTCTTTCTTTTTTTTTTTTTTAACAAATCAAAATATATTTTGGAGATAGACAACTCTGAGTGTTAGACTTGTGTGCTACCTTCATATATAAAAGCATGTGAAGAGGGAGTAATTCATGAAGAAAACTCATTGACAAAATACTGTAATCCAAAGAATTTGGTGCATATATTACATAGGTGCATGTGTGAGAAAGATTGCATTTTATGTTTCTTTTTTTTTTTTTTGTCTTTAACAACACATGTGTACCCTGCTCTTAAAACTAAGAATGTTCAATAATACCTGCTCTCATAAAATAGAAAACCTGCAGAAGCGTAACAGGGGCCTCTGCTTCCCAGCTAGAGAGTAAGCCTCTGCTAAGTGGTCTGAAATACAAGGCGTGTGCTTGTGGATCTCTGTTTCTGTGGACGCACCCCAAGTGTTCCTGTGCTCCCTGGTTCCACAACTTCACAGTTGCATACGCAGCCACATGGCTACTGGCTGCTGGACGTGAGCTCTGTCTTGTAGCACTGTAGAAAGAAGTTACAAAATGTGAAGTGGGAGTTAAGCTGTCTGAGGCAACACTTGGCTGTTATATGTGATGAGCTAAAGTCTGGTCACCGAGTACCTTGGCTAATGTCTCCTTCAGCTTACCCTGTTCCAGTCAGGTCTGGTTATTCCTCAGAGCCTTTCCCTGTACTTTGCTATGATGGGAGCAAATCACTGCATGTTCCAAATGTTTGCCACGTGGTTTTGCTCCTGCTCTGCAGCACGCATCCAGCCCAGAGATGGTTTTCTTTCTCAAGCAATGTTACCAGTTACTTTTGGGTTCTAAACCTACACCCATTTCACCAAACCTGCTCTCTTAGTGGGTTCCGCAGACCCCAAATCTATGTGGGTTCTGGTTCTCAGATTTTCTTCTCTTGGTCTGTTTTTCCATCAGTATTTCTTGTAACAGTCTTCCCTTGGCGATCGTTTTCTGAGTCCCTTGGAGGTCACAGAAGCTGAAGATCAGCATCCATCAGCTTTAATTGATGCATAGTGTTCCCCTAAATGCCTTTGAAAGAAAAAGAGTAGAAGTGAACTAATTCGAAGTGTGGTAATTCAGTATAAGGCAACTAACGTAATGCAAAATAATGGAAAAAGGTTCTTGGACCCAAGGCGATGTATTCCGCTTAAGATTCTGTTCTCACACATTTCTTGCCATATCTTATCATTGTCCACAGAAAAGGCATTCATCATAACAAGCAAAAAGAGGGTTATAATCTGTGGTTGACCTTTGATGGAGATAATGATATATTTTCTCCCAAAATCTGTGTGAGGCAGAGTTATTCATAGCTTCATGAAAATGCCCTGTTTAGAAACAATGTATTGTTTTAAGTGAAAAAAAAAAAGATTTCACATTTGATTATAGTTTAGAAATGGCACAATCCTACCCTGCACACAATAGGGGAGCTATGTTTATGTGGAGATTTGACAACAGAGTCTTTATAGAATGAGAAGGTGAAGAGGTTGAGATCAGTTTTAAATACAAAATAAATACAAATAAATACGTAAAAATAAAACCAGAAGCAAGTTCATCTTTTGCATGTTTTTAAATATGAGGTTTAGAAGTGGAGTCATCAGATAAACTTATGAGTGGAGCAAAAGCATCGTAAGACTTTGTATACTCTGTACTATTTAGACCTAAAGTCTCTGCCTGAATCATGTAATACAAGTTTGGTGCATTCAAAATTCCAGTGAAGCTTCATGTAATTTTATTTTGATTGAGCCATTTTTCTCATCATGTAAAGCACATTGTCTGCCTTTCAACGTCTGAGCAATATTATCCATAACAGCCCTGATCTGTACAATGATTCTGTAGGGCACAGTCTTGGTCAGACTGTCCCTATTGAGCCAGTCAATGTTAAAATCAAGACAGAGTTTATTTGAAGATCTCAACATCAATCTCTTCATTAATTAGTCCTGCTCAGCTCAGAGACTTTTTATTGCATCCAAAGTATTCATACTAGGAATTAATAAAGTAAATCTGCTGGGAGACTGATTTTAAGGGCAAAACTGGTTCTAATATTTGTTTTCTTCAGTTGTTCAGACTTGTTAATTTTCCTGATGTTCTGCAATACCGCCTGCAGTTAGTGGCATTTTTTTTAGATGGGATGACAGGTAGAAAAAGATGCAAGAGGGCAGTTCGTGTTTGCAGTGTTGTGGAGTTGTGTGCCTCTAACACAGTACTGTGTTACTTTAAATATTGAAAGGGGTACTTGGAGAATGGAGGTTGATCATATGTAAATTTTCTTCCCAAACACAGATCAAAATGAATTTTATAGGGAAAGATCTATTCATGAAAGTGTTTAGGAGCTTCCACATTATTAATGCTTTATATTAAAATTGTGGTATGCTCCAAACATTTTGTTATTGCAAATGTATTAAGTACCTAACTGATAAGAGACTGGGAATGGAGGAAAGGGGAGTAGAGAACTGAAAGTCTGAGTACCTGGACAGTTTAGGAGGTGGATTTGGGATTCTAGGATAAACACAGTAGCCATAAGTGACTGCAAAAATAATGAGCACAGGAGTATCAACTAAGACAACTTTAAGGAGCAATTAAAATGTCAGCATTATCACCCATTCTACGTAAATAGGGCAGGCTGTTCAGACCTCTGAGTTGCTGGGTCTGATATTTTACTGTGCTATGATTTATAGTTGTTTTAAAGTAGTGTAAACTAGGTATGAGATCTTACCACATCACTTTTCTTGAAAATATGGCCTCTTGCTTCAAAGATATGGAAGAATTTATTTAGCTTCATAGAAGCACACACTTAAGTGCTTTCTGAGCAGGGACAGATTTGTGAATCACTGTACTGGGCAGTGACTCATTAGGCCTCTAATACACCGTGTGCAATAGAAGTAATACAGCCTTTCAGGCACACAAACCAAAGTTAGAAAACTATTTATTTCAACCTACATGCCTCTGTCTCCAAGGAATTCAAACATCAAAAAAAGTTTTCTGTCATCTCAGGCTTATTGTACTTTCATTTAGACATCAGGTTAAAAATAAAAAGGTATCAAATTCTGATGAAATATCCTGTACAAGTTTACACAGACATGCCACTATGATGGTCCTGGAATCTGTTTTCTACTCCTCTCCAAGATACACCTGAGAACTTTTTTTTTGTTGTTAAACAAAAAAGTTGTGGTGGGGTTTTTTCCTTTTTTTTTTTTTTTTTTTTGTCAGGATGCAACTCACAGAAAAATATAGCATTTAAAAAAGATTTTTTCCAGACATCAGTATAAAGTCAGAAAGAAAAAAGGACAACCCAGAGTGGATGGGAAATGATCCACCAAAATAATCATTATGCGGTGTCTTTTCATGCAACAGAAAATGAAGGGTTCCGATTTCTTGAGCAAAGGAAAAACAAATACATTTGTGCAGTTTCTCAGCTGCTGTAAATAGATTCAGCTTCACTGACCTCAGCAGCACAAGCAGGGCCTGCATTTCACTTTATTATTCACATTATTGTATCACCGTGAAGACATAATACGGTCCCGAGGCAGAAGAGAGTCAGTAAGGGGGGCTCCCTTTCTCAAAGGCAGGGTGTAAGAGGTCATAGAGGCAAAGACTGGGCAGAGGGGCAGAGAGTGGAGTTGGCAGATGCTTTCTGCTCGCATCGAACGCCAGTGAAAGGTTGTGTGTGCATCTCAGAGCTCAAGTGCTGGTGCTATGGGTGAGAACTGTGGAAGCACCACCCAGCACAACATGAAAGTACAGGGCTGTGATCCTTACAGCAGCAAAATCCCAGATGAACTTTCCCCTTTTAGACACCACTTTTAATTTTACCATCTCTCAGGCCCCTGGGGCTGTACCTCTGCACAGGCAGAGCGCAGGCTTTCTCTGTACATGTCCAGAACTGCCCCGGTCTTGACAGGAACAAGCAGCTCAGAGCCAGTGACTCCTAAATTTTTTGCTGTGCTGCGATTCAGTTTCAGCAGGGTGGGCGGGTGGAAAGTTTTATTCCTATCCCACAGGCTGAAATGTGGGCTGCCCTTCTGAGGGTGGTGGGTTTGAACCCCTCAGGCTAAGACGGTAAATTAATTCCATTCTCTTACCATTGGGATTGTATATTTGGGGAAAAAACCAAAACAAAACACAAAACAACAAAAAACCCAACAACAAATAAAAAAACAGTGGGATAAGCGTTTGTTTCTTAAAGTTAGAATGAGATCTGTTTGGTTCTTTGAAGGAGTTTCACCTCTTGGCTTTCTCAAGGGCTGTTTGCAGGCTGGGCAGCAGCAGCGGGCAGAGGTGGCTACCTGCGGCTCTGTGCCAGCCATGGGTATCTGACCGTCCCCTGCCCTTAGTGCTCCCTAATAAGTAGGTTTCGGCAGCTGCCTGCTGAGTGTACTGATTTTAGGCAGGTCCGAGCTTAGCATGCTGACTGTTTTGGATCTCATTCAGAAGTACCTGACTCTCCTCTGAAGATATATGGCAGTAAAGACTTCACTCCTGGACCTAAGCTGGCTGTCAGCTTAGGGACATTAAAAGCACAAGATATCTCATTACTGTATGATCTAACATTATTCAAGCAGTCCTTCTAGTTAGCTCTTCGCAAAGCTTCCAGATTTTATTTTAAATTATCTCTAGCAGTGTTTCCGTTTTATTTAGAGTTTTGTGTTGAACTTTGTCAAATTTCACCTCCCAAGGTACGATGTCATGTAGGACATTACTGAAATCAGCTGGTCTGTAATCTTCCTGGAAGAAAGGAGGCAGTGATTTTAATCAGTCAATACCAAAGCTATGATGTGAGTCAGTCTTACAAGAGCTGCTGAATATCAAACAAATAGAACAACAAACTTAGTTTAAAGCCTTACAAGGTACAACTTTACTTTCAGTGCAGCTAGCTCATTTTCTTCATAGAATCATAGAATCATAGAATGGTCTGGGTTGGAAGGGACCTTAAAGACCATCTAGTTCCAACCCCCCTGCCATGGGCAGGGACACCCTCCACTAGACCAGGTTGCCCAAAGCCCCGTCCAACCTGGCCTTGAACGCTTCCAGGGATGGGGCCTCCACAACCTCTCTGGGCAACCTGTTCCAGTGCCTCACCACCCTCATTGTAAAAAATGTCTTCCTTATGTCCAATCTAAACCTACCCTCCTTCAGTTTAAAACTCTTGCCTCTTGTTCTGTCACTGCAGGCCTCGGTAAAAAGTCTTTTTCCATCTTTCCTATAAGCCTCCTGTAAGTATTGAAAGGCTGCGATAAAGTCTCCCCAGAGCCTTCTCTTCTGCAGGCTGAACAGCCCCAACTCTCTCAGCCTGTCCTCATAGGAGACGTGCTCCAGCCCTCTTACTATCTTCATGGCCCTCCTCTGGACCTGCTCCAACAGGTCCATGTCTTTCTTGTGCTGGGGGCCCCAGAGCTGGACACAGTACTGAGGGTGGGGTCTCACAAGAGTGGAGTAGAGGGGCAGGATCACCTCCCTTGACCTGCTGGCCACGCTTCTTTATATGCAGCCCAGGATACGATTCCAAAAAATATTTCCCGGACTGTAAAAACACATGAAAATAATGGGATCTTCTGAACTTTCTTTGCTGATATGCAACAAGGGAGATTCTCTTTCAAATGAAAAAGCCATTTAGTGCTTTTATTACTATCTGTAAGGATCAACAAGGCCCTCTAGCTTGAGAAGTGCAGGTGTTTAGTGCATAAAAATAGCAAGAGCACAGCTGAGTACTAAGTAGTATATAAAGGTGCACAGTTGCAACAGCTTCATGATCCATGCCAGCCACAGCATTGAGTGGGCTTGGGCTTTTCCAGGCCATCCTCTCCACCTGATGGGGTCCTGCAAGGTCAGTGCTCTGCAGGGCTGACCATCTAGAAACAGACTGGTCACGGTCCTCAACTCTGAGTGGTTACTCAACCACGTAGGGCACTAGGAGAAAAACAAAGAGGAGTCATAGTCTGCTGGAGCTGCAAAAAGCTCTGCCAGAGCTGAAATGCTCTAGAAGTACAAAGGATTGCTGGAGGAGAGGTAAACTGTACATGCCAGCAACACTTGCCAGCCCAGGAGAAAATATACAGAAGATATAGCCTTATTGCAACTATAGTTGATTCTGCAGCATTACGTGTATTGAAAAGGTTTCAGTTCAATCACGTAGAGAAGGCTAGCATAAAACTTTGGTAATGAAATGTTAAAGATCTGCATCTGCAGAGCAGCGCTGAGATCCCCCAGCTACTTTTAAACAAGCTTTGATATTGGCAGCAATCTGGCCATAGCAGCCCAGAGCTCAGCAGAGGCTGGTTAATCCTGGTCAGGGGGAGTATTTGGAAGTGATTATAGTGTAGTCAGCTTCTATAACACAAAAAAGTCACAAATGCTGCAAACCACAGGAAAAACAAAACATGTATGACTGTTGTACTTAAACAGAGAGTACCAAAGTTGGAGAGACAACCTTGCAGTTGCTTCAGAGGTAAAAGGGTTAAAGTTGGGTGAACATATCCCTTATAAAAGATCAGATCAAAATGAATTCCACAATGTCGCATAGTTATTTATGGGGTAGGTATGGGTCCCTGGCATTAGTAATATGCCCCTAACCACTCCTGAGGTAGCTATAAACAATTGCCTCCAGCCAGGTCCAGCCCTTGTCCTCACCTGGTAAGCTGCACAGGATGCATCCATAAACCTGCTCGTGCTGTGCCTGCCCTCTCAAACACTAACCCCAGTTCTGTCGCCAGCCCTGCAATAATTAGTTCTCTGAATATGGACAGTAATGAAGGCTGGTTTCCTACCTGTTTCTGCCTGTCAGTTGACTGGTTTTAATGAAATTTTCTGTTATCTTTGTATATCTCTAACCTGCTTCTGCAGAGCGTTTTGGCAATGATATATATGTATCATGCACCACATACACTCATATTTCACTACAGAAATCAGCTGGCAATACCTGTCGAAGAGAACTTACAAATGCTCAGGCCCCATCTCTCCTGTCAAACCTGTATGTCCCTGTCAGGTTTGTTTGACTTCAGACAAAGGAGGCAAAATGCACTGTGGATGGCACAGATATGCAGACAGACTGATGTTGCAAGTTTTACTTTCATTGGAAACATGCCTAAGGAAGTAAAAGAAGTGCACTAAAGATCAAGAATTAGTCTTTGAACAATGCACTTGGCAAGCCAAAGGACTCACTCAAGCTTATGAAGTGGGGTAGTGTTTTGACTTTGTGGGCCAAGGAATCGGAACTATCACACGAAAAAGGGCACAGACTGAAGGGCACTTGGGTGTCACATATGACTTCACTGCTAGAAACTGGAGAGTCACTGGAGACTTCCAACAGCCAAGGCGAAACAAAAAGCTCAGTGTGAATTGGGGTCCCAGGGGCTGCTACCACTTTGCAAAAATTACCATGGGAAACAAAGGTTGCTAGCAAAAGTGGGCAGCCCTGGGCTGGCAGAGTTGTCAGTCAGACAGATGCATATTATGGAGAAATATGCAACTTATTCTCCAAAACCTCTGAAAGAGGAAACCCAGTTCACTGTTTTCCTCAAGCTGTTTGTCATAGCTTCACCACACTGCAAGGGTAGAGCTCCTGGACCATGGCAAATGAGGAGAAGTGGCATCCCTGTCCCTTGGCAGCAGGTCTTCTGTGGGGGCATGGGGTGCCTGCTGGCCTCTGGTGGGGTGGCTGCAGCTGCAATGGAGTGTGGGACAGCACACACAGGCAGCTGGGAGGTGGAGTGTGGTGGACATCATACGTACTTGAAATGCAGCGCAGCAGGTCCTTGTTCAGTGGTGGTATTGTTTTGTTTTCTTGTTTTTTGAGTTGTTGAGAAACTCGGCCTTCATGAGGTCCTCAGGAGATCCAGCCAAGAGGAGCTGCAGCGGTGCTCAGAGGTTCCAAGTGGCAGTGTCAACCAGGGAGGGATGACTGGGACGCTGGGTGAAACATACCACTGCCAACCTCCTTGGCATCCCACTGAGCAGCACCAGGGAAGCCCCTTATATATGCTCCAAAATTACCATTTATATGTTCGACCTAGGATGTAATACCCAGAAACTCCTTAGGGGAGGGAAATGGCACTGAAATCTCCCTTGCTTTCTCTCACGAGGGCCATAACCCCTTGAAGCATCGTGCTCACTCATGTCCTCCATAGCTATTTGCGAAGCTGTGGTTTGCTCCTGTAGGGTGGAAGAGCTTCAAAGAGCAGGGTGGAGAGCACTTTCACCCAGAACAGCCCCAGCTTTGTGGTGAGGGCGTGGGTTTTGATCTCCTCAGGCGCAGGAGGGCACAAAACCCAGCTTTCCCACATCTAGGGTAAAAGCTCTGACCAAGGACCTCTCAAATGCAGCAGAGAACAGCAACTGCTGCTGCTGCGCTTCGCTCTCTGTGTTTTAGGAACGTTCACCAGCTCTACCCCTTGGGCAAGACTGGTGCAGGTGCAGGAAAGTTGAGTTCATTGGATCTGACGGTGCCGGGGTGTGAGCTAACTCGGTGCCATGACATGAGAAGCATTTCTGGACATGCCCACAGCAGAATTTCAGGAGTCTGGGGAATTTTAATGTGAAAAGCTGGCGCCTGCGGAGTTTAAGCACCTCCGGGGTGTGGCAACAAATGAGCAGGAATTTAGAAGACTGCAGTTTTGGATGGAGGTGCTTAGTCCCACTGGAAATACCTACTTTCCTTCTGTCAGGCTGGACACAGTTCCCAAAATTTGCCGGTGCCAGCAATGTAACTGGGCCTTGTTGAGTAGGAACAGTTTTTCTCCAGTTCAAGGAGAATTACGGCTGGCAAAAGAAATAAAACTATCAGCAGAGATGATGCCACAAATGCTCTGACTCTATAAGATTTATGGGACCGTGGGAAGCCAGTTTGGATGAATCATAAATAATTGCATGTAATATACTAATTTAGTTGCAGAATGGGAGTGAGTTTAGCTTTATCCACTAATTCAGAAGACTCTCCCTGTGAGAATTTGGGAAGAGTAATTTAGTAAATTCAAGCATGAATCAAGGCAACTAAAAATAGAAAAAAAAGCCCCTCCTAAATGGCTAAAAATGAAATTAAAAAAGTGGAAGAAATAAAACCTGGTGTCAAAATCTAACAACCCTTTTTACACAAAGGAATGTTCCGTAAAACACATGCGTAGCTGTTAATATATTACTGAAGAACAATTATTTCTAGTTTTATAAAGATACCATGTGTCATGTTAACACTGAGAATAAATTATGCAACATGCAACACATTTATTGGTAAATGTGGCAGACACAGTGCTAGTCAGCTGTCTTTCATATTAACTTCACGTCTCCCAGACTCACAGTCTTGTGAGAGCAGAGTTTGACCTAATGCCTAAAGTCTATACAGCCAAGTAGAAAAAACAAAACAAAACAAAAAAAACCAACCACCAACCTGTCGAGTACTAGTGTTTCAAAGATTTGATGTTTTTCACTGGGGGCTGATTTTATCACATTGACCTTGACTTATACTGGTATCCCTCTGTGGCATCAAAGAAGTTCTTTTGGTTGTAAATAGTAACAGTATCAGTCTCTAACTGGAAAAGTTCCTGAGGATGAGAAGAGCCCATCCTTTTCATGTCAAAGCTCTAAATTTATGCAAGCAGAGAATCCCCTGGACAATGGAGAATAGGAGGGTTGCACTTGCAGCTAGAGGCTGAGTGCTGTGCTGGAAGCAGCTCAGCTTGGTTTGCTAAAACTGGCTCTTAAAAACTGCTCCTAAGAAGCTCTTATTCCCACTGCTGCAGCAACTCTTCCTACCTGTGCCTACTCAGATATAGGCTGAGAGGTCCCTACAGCTTGACGTTGCTCATGCGGCAGTACTGCTACCATGGGGTGTCCAATGTTTCACTGAACAGCTGCAGATTTTAAGGGAATGCTGTTATGCCAAAGTTCTTTATAAATTAAAAAGGCAAGACACATAAGGGGTACAAAAAGCCAAAGAGCTAGAAAGTAAAGCCCAAATCAGTCAGTGACAGAGCCAGGACTAGAACATAAATCTCCTGCTGCCAAGTCAAAGACTGATTTTTTTGGATGACTCTGCCTGTCATTCCACATCTGTTTGTTCCACCAGAAGGATGCATTTAGCATGTGATTTGCCCAACAAATATGGTTATGTTTCCTCCCTTTCATTTTTCGCTTTCCAATTACAATTAGAACTGGCTGGGAACTTTTGACAATGTATTTTTCCACCAAAAAAAATGTTTACCAGGTCCATAGTGTGGGATTTATTGTCACAATGAAAATGAATCCACACTATAATATGTATTGCTTACCTAGAAAATAAGGCACCTGGGATTAAGTGCGTAGCCTATATGAGGAAGAGGAAGGATTAAAATCCATTTTCTTGAATCCTCAATGAAAGCACATTCTATTGAGTGTTTCTATTTGTCAAGAAAGAGAGAAAGAGAGAAAGAGAGAAAGAGAGAGAGAAAGAGAGAAAGAGAGAAGGAAGGAAGGAAGGAAGGAAGGAAGGAAGGAAGGAAGGAAGGAAGGAAGGCAGGCAAAATGTCCAAGTTTAGGAGATTATTTGTGCAGCACTATGTATTTTTTAGCATCTGTACTTTTCCAGTTTAAAATCTACAATTGGAAACTTTTTCAAATACATGGATTTTGGAACCTCTACCATGTAATTGTTCTGAATAATTCTTGGTCTGCAGATTAGTTGCAATTAGTGTGTTGTGACTGTCATGTATTAAAAAAGAGAAATTTGAGTTGTTTTGATTATGTGAGGTGGGACAAATAGGTCATACAGAGCACTTTCATTCTGGCTGGCTGGGGTCTGTTTACATCCAGGTTCCTGTTTTGGAACTCATATTCTGCACACTGTTAATGACTATCAGCTTGTACTTCAGCTTTTCTGTTTGAAAATATCTGACAGTAAAATTGTTTGCTTGAACAGAAGAGGGTTGTCATGGTTTAACCCATCCAGCAGCTAAAATAACCACAGAGCTGTTTGCTCACTCCCCCCCACCCCACAGTGGGATGTGGGAGAGAATCAAAAATAAAAAGGTAAAACTCATGGGTTGAGATAAATCCAGTTTAATAGGATAGAAAAGGAAATAATAATAATAATAATAATAATAATAATAATAGTGATGATGAAAAAATAATATATAAAACAAGTGATGCACAGCACAATTGCTCACCACCTGGATCCAATACTTAGCTAGTTACTAAGCCGTGCTGCTCCCAGCCAACCCCCCAGTTATATGAGAAGCATGACATCATATGGTATGGAATATCCCTTTGGCCAGTTTGGGTCAGCTGTCCTGGCTGTGTCCCCTCCCAGCGTCTTGGGTGCCCCCCACCTTCTCTCTGGCAGGGCAGTATGAGAGGCTCAAAAGTCCTTGACTGCTGGGCGACAACTAAAATATTAGTGTGTTATCAATATTATTCTCATCCTAAATCCCAAACCCAGCACTATACCAGCTGCTAGGAAGAAAATTAACTCCATCCCAGCTGAAACCAGGACAAGGGTATAAGCAGCAGCATTTTTTTTCTAAACATTTGCCTTGATTACTTTTGCAAATTCTTTTTGCAGTGATTTCCCAGACTGTTTAACATTCAGATAAAGCTTCTTGAACTTCCGGATGGGAACCCAGTGTGAGGAGACATTAAGGGAGTGAATGCAGATGTAGCAATAGATTTGAAGCAATGCAAATTAGATGGAAGCCAGTTTATCTAGATCCTCTGCCTGCTTAGTGGATATCATGCAAAATTTGGTATTCTGGTTTTCCATCCCTCACCCCCAACTCTGTGCTGTGCTGTGTAGGCTTTAGGTATGCTGCATGGCTGAGACAGTGTAAAGAAAACCTGAGGCTACTCAAGTCTCTCTGTGGGACCAGCCAGATGCCTCTGGGGGTGTTTATGTCACTACAAAAGGGCAGACATGATCAGACTCCACTCACATTTATTCCAGACCCGGTGTAGGGAGCCTGCTTCAGAAGCACCACAACACCTGAAGTCAGAAGTCACCTGGCACCCTGAAAGAGGAGAGCTGGGTTTGCAACACTCAGGCACTGAGTGCCTCTGTTGAACAGGCTGCCTGCTCCAGTGTTATTTATACCATATTCCCCTTTGGATGGCGCAGTCCCCCATGCTCTGTAGCTTGTCTTTCCTCAAAAAAAGCGTTGGAAAGAGATAGTCCCAAAATAAAGATCAAATATACATGATAAATCTGTACGGAAGATATGTGAACACGTGTGGTGCAGCCTTAGTTCTCAGGTAACATATTTTCTGCTCAATGAGGTTTATTAGCTCAGGTTCAGCATGGCTTTTACCTGTGTTCACACAATTTCTTACTAGCCTATAGTGGAGCAACACAAATTTTTGTATACTTGAAGTGGAGACAGAGGAAACTCACTCCTGCCTGTAGATTTATGATGTTAAAATAGTCTCAGTGTGTAATCAGATTCTTTTATCCAACTCTTCTTTTTTGAAGAGCCATAATTTAAAGTAATAGAAATAATATTTAATGCTGTCTCTGAATCTTCATCTATCAGAAGTTGGAGAAGGCTTTAATCAAGAAATAGTCCCACTAGTGCTGCTGATGAGATGGCTTCTATGAATAAAGACTATAGCAAAGAATTGCAAAATTAGACTGTAGAAGTAGCATTCTACACCTGAATTCTCTTCTTTCACTATCTAATGCAAGAAGTACAAGTCCTAAGAGAGCAATAGTATAATTTTTCCCAGAAATTGTGTGTCTGTGTTTGTCTGAGGCTAATCTCTTTGCTATAACAAGGTTAACTGTGCATTGAGTAGCAAATGTAAAATCCTTGCCTACTCTAACACACTGGAAAATACATAGCTACTAATCATCCTGAAACAAGCTTGGACTGGCTGAGACAACACATATAAACCATAATTTTAAAAGCAAATGTCTCTTGAATTTACCAGGTCCCTTAATTTCTACTTTTCATTGAAGGTACCAGGGACTCTTTCCTGGACTGATCTTCCAGATCGAGGAAACAATAGAGATACAAGTAAACAGCCACAGAACCCTTTTGTCAGGACTAATTCTTGCCTATAAAAAGCATTTTGCAGAGTTTACATGATCTCTAATTTATTAAGGGATCAGATTTTTACATTAAGGACATTTATGCTGGCTAAAAGGAAAATGTTACGTTTAGGATTTCAGAAGCACTTTTTCCAAGTACATGCCTGCTGGTGGGCAGAAGTATTCCTCTGGAATTTTGGGACAGCAACAGAACTGTATTTAAATAAATTTTAGTTCTAGTTCACTTAATGCATGTCAGTCTGGTTAGCCATATTCATCAAACGTAGATTTAGATGATTTAGCAAACTACTGAAAGTGAGTAAATGTTATTTTTAATTCTATCATAAAATAATCAAAGTTATATTATTGTGACCAAAGACTTAGTCCATGTATAATATATAGAAAAGTAGTTTAATTTATGCTTATATATATTGCTAGTGCCCACTATTTTCTCTATAACTTTTCGTGTAAAACACAGGGTATTAAACACAGAACGTAGACACAAAGACATCTATGATTTAGCCATGTGTAACAACTATACACTCAGAGCTATGTTTGTTTCATAAATTTGATTCTTTTCCAATTTACTTGATTTGCTGAGCATTTACAAATCAAAAATTACCTATTCTGAAATTATACCCTACGCTTTGCCTCACAGCAATCCAAATTTTTTGGGAGGTCAACTAGTCATTATATTCATATGACTTTTTTCTTGGAATGACATTTAAAATGTACGCAAAATAGCAATCTATACATGAATTTGAAGCTTTGGAGCTGAACACTATGTTTTTGTAACGTCAGTGCTATAAAAGACAGTGAGAAACTCTGTACTCCACACTGATCCCAAGTATCATAACACATTAGAGCTCAGAGATGACCATATTCTCTTCTAAACCTCGAAGAATGAAGAATTGTGTGCCTGGGGGAAGATTACTAAAAGGGTGCCATCTTAACAACTGGATTCTCCGGGAGCAGGAAAGATCCCTGGGCTAACTTAAACGATGAAGGAACCCTGTAGATAATGGCAGATTCCTTGGGTTATCCTTGGGCTGTAGCACTACTAGGAATCCTACCAATAAGCTACATGATATCTCCTTGTTGGTGTGCACCTCCCATTGCTGCCATTCCCTACTCATAGAAGGAGCAAGCAGGCAGCAGTACTGGCAAGACAAGTGTGGTAAAGAGAAAGATTTCTTCTGCAGAAGCTATCGTTTGTAGAAAGCAGCATGGTCCACCTTCTAAGGAGAGACGTGAATACACAAGGTAAATGGTCCCTGTCTCACCAGCCCTCTGCACTAGTTGGAAGTCTGTTAAATTTACAGCAAAAGGGGAAAATAATAGAAGACATGCACTTAGTGGAATGTCAGACTGTTGAGAACAGCCTTAATCAAGGCACCAAGGAGCATGAAGAAAAGAAATGTCTTTAATTATCTGTCTGTGCTAGGATCCAGTGTAATAAACAAGAGAAATGAGAACTGCTCATTTTATGGGCTTAATTTGACTTAGTTGGTATTAACGAAATTTGGAGAGATGGTCATGACTTGAACGTTAATATCATAGTTATAGAACTTAACACAGAAAGGGGCCAGCTGAGTAAATGGAGAAAGTGAGTGGCACTCCATCAAAATGAAGTTATTTGTTTCTCGCTCAGCAATAACTTGGAAATAAATGATACTGAGTCTTTATGGATTAATGTTCTAATGAAGAAAGCTCAATGTCTGCTGCTGACAACCAACCAAACTAGTCAGCAGGATGATCATCTCCCTGAGCACCCACACTATGCAAGGGGAAAAAACAACCCTGATGTGTTGTTGCCACACAAGCATCCTTGAAATTTCATAAGATTTCAGAGGAAAATTTCCCATCTCAAAAATTACCAAGTCCAATAATAGAAATTCTCTGTTAGGCCTTCACTCAACAGATGCAATGTCCTGGTAGCATGACTAATAACGATGTATATGCATGTATCATTTTAGGCGTACATTAAGCAAGTCTTCCTTTCCCATTGTGATTCAATGCCAACAAATCCAATAGAAAAATCCAATTTAATTCAGTGAGCTTTAATTGTCCTTCATATATTTATACTCTCAATTTCTGGCTAATATATTATTACTCATCATATATAGGTTGCTCTGGCAGTTTGCCGTACTCACATGAGTAGTTCCATGTGGGTCCTTTATACCAAGGAGCTTTGGGAGTCACTAATAGCTGGACAAGGGATGCTGGTTACTGAATTCCTAGCTCTGTTTTCAGCATTGGACTGACTAGTATGTTTATATGATGCAAAAGTTAACCACAGGATGCCTAATTCATACTTACAGCACTGCATGTTCCTATTATTTTGTGTAATAATATATCATTTACTTTACAAAGACTTTTCTCATTCTATTTTATCAGTGGTTCACAGACGAATTTAGAAACAAGTTGAACATCAGGACTTGTAATTTTTTTAAGCCTCTGCTTAGAATCTTTTCCCTGTCCCTGTTAATTATAAATTGCATTCATCACACTGAAGGCTGTTTATTTGCTGCTTCTGTTTACCTGCTTTGCCTATCTGTAATACCACAGTGGGAATGGCATGTACGATGGCAAGAAAATGACCTGTGGGTTATAGTCAAACAAATGGATGGTTTGCGCACAGATAAAAAGACAGATAAAAAGAGAAAACCAAAATGTTTGCAATACAATCAGATTTTTTTTTCATCTTTTGATTTTTCATTGTGCAATGTGAGTTAAAGATCCAAACTGCTACCAGCAATACTTTTGCTTGCATTCTTCCATCAAAAAGTAATGTGATACTTAATACCTTTCCTTGCCATTTCTTGTCCAAGATCTGAACAGAATTTTTATTTCCCCCTAAGAAGGGAAATTGGATTTCAAATACATTTTTAAAATGTAAATTTCTTATTCTTCTTGTTGTACTTTTCATTAATACATGCTATTTCTGTTGATAAAAAAAAAATGAAAAAAAAAAGAAAAAAAACCAAACAGTGCAAATGTTAGCAAAGGAAAATGCACTTAATATGAAGGAACAAATAAAACAGTCTGTGAAAGTCAGGGGTGAACAAGTCTAATAAGTGGCCCAGTTTTAAGACTTCAGTCCTGGCACATCACTGTGATGTCACCCCAGAACAACACCTTAAAAGTAATGACAATAAATTGAAGCTTCGGTGGGACTGGCAGGTATTTGTCTTTCAGATTTTGTTCAACCAAGTCACCAGTTTAGGGGACTAAGAGTGAACTGTAAATAGCACTTAAGTTCCCAGAGTGTAATTCAGGTCCAAGAGAGATATTCAAACAAGCTAATCCATCTGCATCACATGCAGTTAAGCTGTGGAACTCTTTATCACAGGGTGTTTCAGGTGCTGAAAGTTTACCTGATTTCAAAAGGCAACTAGACAAACTCATGTAAGAAAAATCCACTGAGAATTATTGTATCTAAGACAACTGGTTCAAAAAGTCAATGAGGCACAAATGGTTGAATGCTGGATGAATATTCTGGAGTAGCAACACTTACGCCCTTCCCTAGGCATCCTCTTTTTGACTTTTTTGAGAATAGGACTCTGAGCTGGATGGACCTGTGGTGTGACCCAGTCAGACCACTCTCATGTTCTTATGCATGAAAATATCTGAGATAGCACACACACATACCTTTTCTGACGGAAGCTTCCCAGTACATGTAGCTTGCCAAAAGTGTATGTGTCTAGAAGTGTGGCTGCTCACCTGAGAGGATTAAGTGACTATTTTCCACTTAGCTCCATTTGAGAATTATTAATAAAGTATTCTTTATTCTCTGTTTGCTCAGAGAGCATGTAACATTTCTCGATGGGTTTGAGTTCACTACCTGTAGGCACCTTCGCTGAAGGAACTGGTCGATGCTGACTTCTTGTACAACGGCCTGAAGATTAGAGTACCTCCATGGACTGTGACACCTGGATTTTGGTCGAGCCCCACCAGGTTGGACAATACAGTTTCCACCCCCCTGAAAAAGCACGCTAGATTAGAGTAGGAGGTCCCTGTTGTGTAGGGTATTCAGAGGCAGAGGCGTTTTTTTCCTTTAAGTTGAAAGCTGTGATCCCAGGAGCACAGACTCCGGCAGTCAGGGAGACCGGGTGGGAGCGTGGCAAGGCAGAGTACCTAGCCAAAATTCAGGGATGCGAATTTGCCCCCAGCCCACTGGAGACATGCTCTTCATTGACAAACAAGAGAGTAAATGTAACAAGAAGTCTAGACAGCAAACTCTTGTTTCTCTAAGGCCTTGGGTTTATATGGAGAGTCTCTTAATTCTTCTGTATACTTCCCTACATTTAGCTCAAGGAGAAGCACAAATGGAAGCCAAATCCTTCTTTGCTGAATACATTTTATATAAAGATAATAATTTCCTCTTTAGAGCATATGTTTTGAAAGACTTCTCAGGTTGCTGCTTCAAGAAAGTTAAGGATGGTCTTTGTTTCCCCAAGGTTGGTACTGTTTAAGTGGAAACAACTGGAGGGAAGGGGAGAGGAGGCAGAAGGAGGACAGCTAACAATGACATGACAATCTACATTTCCCTGCGGAAGACAAATAAGAGTTAACCACAGCAAATGGAAGATTAAACTTGGAACGATGTTTGCTTAAACCTAGAGTAATTTCTAGCTACTACAGCTTGATTTCCAAGCAGTTTGTTGCCAAATTAAAAGTTTCTATCAAATGGCCTTAATGTGATCACAGTTTAGTTCTTGCTAGAGGTGTTTTAAGATATTCATGCTTGTAATAATTACTAAGGTTATTTTTATGGCTAATCGCAGCTGCTTTGAAATGTAAGTAATACCTTTTCTATATTTTATTTCTGCTACGAACAGCTATTTCAACCACAATTTTCACAAAGCTTTGCTACACTCATCAACTCTGGAGGTGCTAGGGCAAAATGCTACAAACTCAGACAGGTCTAAGCCTTCTCTTGCCCAAATTTCAAACAGCTAAAAAAGCCTTTTAAACAAAAGGCCTGTCTCAACATCATTCCATTCCTGTTAGTTTGCACTAAGAAAAGATTCAATATTGTTTCGAATAGATGCTAGTTTTTTTCCTGTCTTTAAGTCCTGACATTCATGTATGGGTACAATCATCCACATGTGTATGTGGACAAATACAGGTACATAGAATTTAGCTTATATAAATTGTACCTATTTTTCATATACACCAAAAAGCATTTCTTTTCCCACTCTTTTATTTTCTAGGCCATGCATACATCTGTCTTTTGTGTTTCTTTCATAAATATTTATATATGTGCACGTATGCATGTATACAGATGAAATCCTACTTTCCATCCTATTTATTTGCCTATTATTGTCAATACATATGCAGAGAAAAAAATAAAGAAAGAAATTAATGTCATACTGTGATGTAGTTTCAAATTTGTACCAGAAGTAGATGAAGATTGCTGTTCTATTCACAAGAGGGTCATCGGTCAGAGATGATGGGTTGCAAGTGAAGAATGCATATCATCCCAGAGCTACTCCAAGAAACTAAACAAATCCTATTTGAGGGATAGTTTACAGAGTTTTCAAACAATTACAAGGGTAATTTTTGCATCCTTCCTATAGACAAGCCAGAAGCAATTTTCATGATTATCCATGCACCTCAAGGTTCAGGTAACCTCCTGGTTCCTCCTAAATGGTCTACAAAGGATGGCAGAAAAATTCTGATGGAAGATTTTTATCTAGTAAAGAACTGAGGCCTGATGCAAAGCTCATTCAAGTCAAGCAGGATCTTCCAAAAAACACCCAAACCAATACAGGGCTTTTGAGGAACTACATGGACCCAGTGTTGCAAACAGTAAATGAAGAAGACTATTTTTCAACAAAATTATCTTACAGCTTTTACAATAGCTGCAGATTGCTACTAAAAGCACATCTTCCAGTAAAGAAAGACTTTGTGACTTTGTGTCAGAGATCTCCACCATCAGGTGACATCAGCAATTAGATTTTTTTCATTAAGCTTCCTCATGCAGGTTCTGCTGTCTTAAATATGTATTTCATATCTTTTCTTCAGGATAGTGTTATATGATATTTGTTCTGTATTACAGCTGAATAGATAAAATCATAAAAGCATGTAAAATACATTTTCATAAATACAGCAGTGATAAAGAGGGAAGAGATCAATTAATCTTGCAAGTAGAATTTGGAGTCACAATGATAAACATGTTATCAAAGTATCTATCAACCTTCCAAAACCATCCTTTGGCATACAGAGAAAAAATACATCAATTACCAAATGTTTTCATACAACAATGCGTTTCATTTTATGCCATTTTCAATCAGGCTGTAACTGTACCAGCAGCTAACCTGCCATTTGGCAGTTGTGGATGAGTTAATAATTCAGATACCCTAGTGAACTACCAGTCAGAAAAAGCAATTTTGCCATTTAAGGATGTTTGATGGAATAAATTTCTTGATATGATTATAAATGGGGACACATGGAAACCAGATCTGCAGATAGCCTGCAATTCTCAGGAGGAGCATTGGAAATAGAGGTCAGAATCCCTTACAAGCAGTCCTTCCAGACATTGCAATGTTATCTTGAAGGCAGGGTCGGTGTTGCTGGAGATTAACTGGATTTATAAAACAGTGGATTTTTGTCATATTTCTAATAGAATATTGAGCTTAATTTGTATTTTTGGCATATATAATTTAGATTACCTCAAGAGTGTAGATAAAATTTCAGGAATTTTCTTTTTTTTTCATAAAATGCTTCTCTTAGCTGCAGGTCTGCACTTGGATCCCATTTAATTTTTTATTTGATTTAATATTACATTAGAGCATAAAGGCTAGCCAAAACACAGCCTCACACACAGCTGGCAAATAACTGAGCCAAATAATGAACCTGCAAGCATTCTTTGTTGGAGTTTCCCTTTCAAGTATGGGAAAGGTGGTGGACTTGTTTGATGAAAAAAAAAACATCCCACATATTTGCTAACAGAGAAATTACAATACAAATGGATTTTAATGAAGAAATTTCCTTTAGATGATGACTGGTCCTCATAATTACTTTCAAGATGAAATACGTGTCTTCCTGAGAAAGTATTTGAAAAGCAACAGCATTCAGGGTTGCCCCTGAGGTGTCCTACCATTGCTCTTTTCTGATCTGTTTTCCATTTCTGGTCTTCTGTTCATCAGTGCTTTCTCAATACTTTTGTTTGGTGGAATAGAAACAATAAATGGGTTGAAAATCATCCAGTGCAGACTTTCCTTCTCTAGAAGAGGTTAGCAAAGTGAAGCCTACGCAGTCTTTGTAAACAGGCTGCATACTTATAAATCATAGCCATTTTGTAAAACATAATGAGGATTTTCGTAAAAAATAATTTGAGAACCCCTTTTCTCTACAGTTTTTAGATATTCTTTATTTTTCATTTCTCGTCTGATTTTGAGGTAGCTGCCACTTCTACTTCATTCTTCACTTCATTTTGTTAGCATGCCTTGCTCCCTACCAAGTCCATATCTCTTTGAACTTACCAGGATTTCATTAGTTTAACCAATGCAAATTTAGCACATCATCTGTTTAGGTACAACTTTTTTACTTCTGTGGCACTTCTAGCTGTCTTACTGACACATAAAGCTCTGGGCCAGTAACTGAATACATACTAGGCTGATAGGTGACTATAAGCAAGGCTTTCTTCAAAATATATTTTCCCTTAGTAAAATAGATTCTACAGTAAATCTGGGTGTGGGGAGACAGGAGACAAGAGGGAATTGGGCAAAAAGAAAGTCCGGTGGCAGAAAGATCTCTCACCCATAATGCAATAGCTGTCTCAGGACTGGCTTTACACATTGTTCCTTCTAGTCAACATTTCAATAACTAAATTATTTTCAGAAAATATTCTGTACTTTGGAAGATAATTCTGCCTGCAGGTGTAATATAAATTCTTTTATACTTTTTGCATACCTCCCTCATTCCTTTCTGACAGCCTGGTTTCAAGTTTCCCAAACTTCCACAGATTCTTTCTGACTTACATTTTTGGATTCTACCTCTTTATTTCTGTATTTTTTGATTGAAAAAGATATAATCTGTGGTAAATCCAAGAAGTTAGGAGCAGCACAAAAATCTCAAAAATGGAACACTATCTTCACCAGGTTGGTGCTAATTCTGAACCATATTCTGTTCATAAATCACTAGGGAACCTCAGCTTTTTCTTAATATTATTCTACAAAAAATGCTGCCAGTAAATTGCTTCACTCCTTAGACTTTAGGCCAATAGGAGTAACAAATCACATACTGCAAAAGTTCAGAACACCTTCAAACCTTGTCATGGAAAGTTTTGCTAATTACCCAAAAACTGTTAAATACATTTAAAGACATGGTCCTCAGGGCCAATACAGGTCATTTTACCAACCGGTGAGAAGAATGCAAAAGTTGATCTTTTTCCTGGGTGTCACTGGGGTAAATCTTTACATAGAGGCCTGCCTCTGGCAGCACACTGGGAGCGGCATAGCTTACAGAACCAGTTCAGATTTGTGGTGAAGGATATCTTCTCCCTCAAATCCTGCCAAGAGACGTACGTGCAGATAACAGAAACAAGTAGGAGAGCTCTAAGCAGATGTGGAGACAAAAAAGAAGCAAAATGCCTTTATGGGAATGGACTTTGCCTCAAGCAGGTCTTGGAGGATCTGATGGTGCTGTGGGTGGGACCCTTCAGAGCTTCTCACAGGGCAACTGAAACCTACTAAAGTCTTTTCTGAAACAAAGTTTGCCCTGCCCTGATCACAAGAGTTACCCTGTGAAAAAGTCTCTGCAGTCTGGGAAGGCTACATTCCACTATTGTGGATTTCATAAGCCCTATAAAAGCTGACATGCGGATTTAGGAACCCTAAATGTTTGCATAAATGTCTTTTAGTGACTAAATAATTGCCCCCTGAAGCACCCCAAAAGAAGCCAAAGGAAACAGAAATCACCATCTACAAAAGATTAAAACAAATTTCTAGTTTCTCAGCCAAGCCATTTTGCAGTTACTATAAGCCAAAAAAAATGTTAGGAAAATTTTCAAGAGGTGAAACCGCTTCCTTTTTTGAGCCCTCATGTCTCCCAAACATCTTGTTGAATTTACCTCAAACTTTCCATTAAACTTCTACTTTGGCAGAATAACACACTTATGAAATTTCAAACAGATTGGTTCGGTCTGGTAAAAGACAAAGAGATAAAAAGCCTGACCTGGAGTGGAAACCAAACTTCCAACTCATCTGTGGAGAGAATATAAAATGACAAGTCTACCAAAGTGAACCAAGAGTATTGGGTTGTGTATGCAATGCTTATTTCTGAACAGTAATATCTAGTGCCATTTAGACTGCTGTTAGAGCATAAATCCAAAGCTTCACTTAGATCACTCCTCAGCATTTTGTACTACCAGTTGAACCGAACATTTCAGGGAAAAAATATACCATCATTCGGTTTCTTTAGCACCAATGGAAGAAGGAGGTGACTACCCCTGTGATTAGCATAATCTCACGGAAATCTGATTATTCCTGAAGGTTATTGATATGTTTTATTCCCAAATTCAAGTAGCACCCTCTGCTGGCCAGTCCACATTGATCTACTTCCACCACCAACAAAAAGGCATCTTGCCTTAAGTAAAATGTCTGTATAATGATCTATACTAGAAAATAAGAGAGTTAGAGATTAGTGTAGAAATGTTGAGGTTGGTGTAAGAAGCAAAAATGCATTGAAGCACTGAGAAAAACTATATGCTCTGTTGTGGGGTTCAACCCTATGAATTTTGATGGAGTTTGGTTATTCGACGCCAAGACAGTTTGGCCACAAATTTGTGGTTAGCATATTTAAATTTCAACAGAAGCTAAAAGCCTGAGCAGGAAACCATGTGTTCCTTTCATTGGCATGGATATTTTGTCCCCAGACCAGTGAAGGTATACAACTTTTCTAGAAATCTTTGGAAAATCAGCTCATGGTCCCCTCCAAGGTGATGCAAGAGATGCATACACATATTCTGCAACACAAGAAGAGTTTGCATACTGAAGTGCTGTGGTTTTGGAGGCTTATGCACAGACGATGTTCAGGACACACATGTACGTCAAGCAGGCATACTAGACAGATTGCCCTTCCTTTCACTCCGCTTCAGAGCCCTTAGTGGGTTCTCTCAAGGTTGAGAGAAGTCTGGCTGTTACTGCTTTAATCTCCATAACTGCCTGATGTCATTTACTCACACATCCTGGCAAAAACTTCTGTCTGATCTCTCCCAGTTGTTCTCTCTCTCTTTCTCTCCAAGGAAGTTTCATCTAAGTGCCTGTTTTGTTCTTAGTTTTCCATCTGCTTTTCCATCCCTTCCCAGGAGTGCTGCGACATGACCAGCCAGAAGCACTTTGACACAGCAGCGCAGGAACGACCTGGTCATGTGGCACTTGGCTGAGAAGTCAATTTTCTGAGAGCCAGCTCCGAACAGCACTGAAATCAGTGAAGGTCTTCCCATCAGTCTCAGTCAGCTTGGATCAGGCCCACGGTGCACATCTGGACGCAGTTTGTTCAAATGTGCCTGCACTATCCCACCTTTTATCCAGTATCACTTCTTGAAGGGGTTGAGGAAAGCCCCAGCCTTACATCCGATGCTCCATTGTTTCATCATTCTTTTCCAGTAATGAGATAAATATGTGACTTTCTCATCTGTGTAATTTATTGTTACTGTAGAGTTAGATTTATATTTTTTTCTCTGCTGTCAGTATATTAACCTCAAAGAATGTGCAACCACTTCCTCAAATGCAGAAGCTGGTTTTGTTGGTTTTGTTTTGTTTTTATTTAAAGTAGCCTGGGTTTAATATACTAGCTCACAATATGGTTTACTACTCTACTGTATTTGTAGAAGAATCACCATTAGCTGAGAATAAAGCATATTTGGGGGAAGTGAACTCCTTCACGTAACTGATACAGAGAATTTTAGTAGAGAAATCTAACTTAAAACTTTTCTAAAATCATAGCAGGAGTTAGTCTGTATTTGGTAAATTCCAATGCTTCATTTCTTATTTGTATCTTATTGAAAACTATGCAATTATTTTAAAAAGTTCATGCATTCAATAGTTTCTGTGCAAAGATTTTGTTCTCACTAGTGCACAGTTATAGGTGACAGGAGGAGCAGAAGTACAATGTATTTGCTTTTCATGGCTGGAAATTCCTCAGATTTCAAAGCTGGAACCACTTAGAAGTGGCTAGTCAAATGTGTCATGGAAGAGATAACAACTTCTCTGTTTGCCTTAAAAATGTGGCCCATGAGTAATGTCAAAACACTTTTATTTTACTGAAATATAACCTGATTCTGTAATTTTAGCTTTACTTAGGAAAGAATTGGTTTGTAAAAGAATTCACACAAGCCTATTTTCAGTTGTTACAGAAATGGGTTGGAATACCTCTTAAAATAAGGTATAATTTCATCTCTATGTAGAAGATTTTAATAACACTCACAGTGGAATCCAGTCATATTTTTCTATTTAAAATGCAATACTGACATGTTTTTCAAGGCACACATTACATATAATTTTGTATTATTCTTTGACGACAGTACACACTAGTAAGCAATTTTCAAGAGTATGTAGACTTAGCATACCAAGAAGGAAGATTTAGAATATGATTGCTTTGAGTTGAAAACATTTCAAAATGTGAGATTTTTCTATATTTGCAATTGGAAATTGACAGGAACTCTTCACAAAACTATTGGACTGGACACTTAACATGCTCTTACCTGTAAGAAAATCAGATTGCTCTTGTAATATGCTAGCCATCCATCCAGAATAGTTTTGAAACAGAATTGTCCAAAATATTCCTTTTTTTGGTTTATTTTTTCCCCTGGAATTTTGAAAGTAGTTTGTCATTTACAGTAAATTGCAAATTATTTTATTTAAAGCTGTGCAGAGGAAGGACTTTTGTAATTGGTGTTTTGATTTCAAAGTTTTTGTTTCTTGTAAACCAAAGCAGACTTCAACTTTTGTATCATTAATGGAGGGAAATTCTGAAGAAAATTCCCCCCCTCCTTTTTAAACGTTAGATACATGTTAATTTTTGAAATGTGAAATTTTCAATCTTTAATATTTTTTGTACTATATTTCAAAATTACCCCATTACAAAATCAATACTAAAGGAATTTTTGAAAAGAGTGTTTATTACCTCTCTAAACTTAATGAATATGATTGCATATTCATCAGAGTTATTTTCCTAGGTTTTCCTTTCAGGGGAAATTTCTGCTCTCTTTTCACAGATGTGTCTCCTGGACACGTTTTCAATGGGAGCAATACAAATGGATTTTGGAAAAGCAGATATAAAAATTATTGGACGTGACACTTCCATTGAATAGAATGGTAAGGAAGTTATGGGCAGAAGGTCAAGAAGCCTTGAGGACAGACCCTGATGGTAAAGGTTTAAAAATCAGAAGAGATATGAATATTTAAAACATGGAAGTCCTGGACACAGGAAGGAGATAGTGATATAGCTAGCTGACAGGTGAGTGAATTGAAAACCATGACATTAAAAAAATCTGTGATTAATAAAAGCTAATTTGTGTGAATGGGAGTGAGAAGCTAGGGTAAGAGAAAATCAAGAAGAGGGATGAGGTTACAGTGGGTAGGCCAGAACAGACCCTGGTGACTGAAATTACTGAAATTAGCTCCATAACTATTTTCCATAAGTTTTTATTTCTTTTCTTATTCTCCCAAATTTCTACCAGCATATCCTTCCTTTATTTGTTTTGCTTTCATACAACAGTTTCTTCTCTGATATTTGTTACTCTGCTTGCTAACCTTCCTTCTCTGACCAAAGTTCATGAGTTTTCCTGTCTAATCAGCAGGGAAGGAGCATGTTCACATGAACATGGAGTCAGCTGTGTGAGCCACCCCACCTGTGAGCTCTGACACATGTCCTATGAAGAATCACACGTGTATCCTCGGCACGGATCTGACAAAACACACAGACGCACAGAGCTCATGATAGCTCGGTATGAGCAACGGTCACTTTTTTCAGCATCGAGCTTTTTCCCTGATTTTGTCCCCCTTGCTTCCAAATATTAGATTACCTCAGAAGATGGTGCTTACATTATGCTTATCATTTTTTCTTTAATAGGAGGAGAGATAGTCCAGGCTGAATGTGTGGATGGAGGACCATGCAGTCACAGGTTACTTCACTTTCACATGCCTACCAATATTGTGTCCCTTTTCACTCTCCTTGAGAATTTCTCACAACTTTCAACCCATCCATCCTTAAAGTTATTTCCCCGGAGCCTGGTAGTCCAATGAGTCGAGAGTTGGGATGTCCATCCATGAAAATGCAGTGGGAGAGGAAGGTGTATGGCAAATAATGAAAACAATGGTAGTAGGAGGATTGTTCTAGGGGACTAATATCTGTTACAGGGAGGATCACAGGCTCCACATTCCACTGAAGCCAACTGCAAAGGTCTCGGTGCTTTCGGTGGGGAGGTGGGTGGTGTCCTATGGGCAGGGGCTCACTCTGCAAGGATAGTTCAAGAATGCTTGGCACAAAGCAGCAAAAACAACAAGTCAAATGGTGCAGGTGAGCTCTTTGTACAGGCAGAGTTCTATACGCTGGTTGAGTCAGCTGTTCTGGGCAATTATATTTAAAGAGAGAGGCAGGCACTGAGTCACATCTGTGCAGCTGAAGTCATTGCAGAACAAGTTGCTTTAGGCACCCTCTGTGCACTGTCAGCCTTTTTTGCATCCTACTCAAAGAACAGACGGATCAGTGTTTGCCGAGGTTGCTGGTAACGTGTTAAATACGCTGAGGACCCATAGCTTATTAGTAAGGAAATTAGGGATCATAAAATGCAACAAAAGAGCTAGTGTTCAGCAAGCCAGCAACTTTAGTAGCTCAATGTTAATATTATGAATGGTATCAAGGCACTCTTAGTGAAAACATAACAACTGTTACTTTAGATATTTTACCAGCCAAGATCTTGATCTAGAATCATCCCTGATACTTTAGAAAATCTTAATTAAAATTGCCATGCAGGTCTGATATGCAAGAAAAATGATATATAACTGCATTTGTTTGATATGAAGGAGGTAACCAATTGGCACTCTTCGTGCAATCGGATACAAGCTGCAAAAGCAAGACATAACAAACTTCACATTCAACCTTCAAAGTTCAGATCTAATTTTCCCAAATTGCAACTCACACCTGCAGATCATCTTCAGTTGCCAGAACATGCCACTGCTTTCATGTTCCCGTATTCTTTATACATATAATTTTCAAATTATGGATATCACTACTCCACAAATGCTGCCTGAGACAAAGCAGATAGGTGCAGTAACTAACACAACAGTGATTGCTCATATACAAAGCAAAGGGATTTTTAAAAAATCCAGATGATTTAACATCCATTAGGAAATACAGTAAGGGGAATGGCAAAATGGGACTTAACTGCAGAGCAAAATTTCAGGATGAGGAAGGTTCATCATTTGTCTGGCATCTGCAGGGGAACAGCTGTCTGCAAAAGCCCTCTTGTCTCTACGACCAGGAAGGAAGTGCTCCTCAGGGATCTTGGCCAGATGTAGAAAAACAAGGAAGACAAGGGAAGGCAGCTGCTCACCATTCAGCAGCTGAGGTGAGAAACCCATGAGCTAAAAATGAGGATTCTCCTGGGAGAAGGCAGTCAAGTGTGCAGCCAGGACACTCCTGCCTCTCTGCCAGCACACTTACGTCCATGATGCAGGGAAGGAAATGGTGTAACAGGGAGACCCCAGATAGACAAATCTTCATGGAAATAGATCACTAGCTGCTCAGCATGTTTTGCAGGTATGAATTGTGTCAGGAGAGTATTTTTACTCAAGGCTGTAAGTACAGAGGATACCCAGCAGTGCCTGTGTGTGGCTGGAGCACCCCAGTGGGGATATATTCCCCTTTGCTGCTCAGTAAATATGCACCTGGCTATACTACCCCAACATCAAAACTCACTGTAGGAGTATAGCTGTAAGCCTGACAAGACTATTTTGGTGCTTATGTTGAGATGATACTATTAGCATAAAATTGGCCAAAGTAACCTTTTCAGAAAATACTTACCTATAACGTGATATCTCTTACCAGGCACTGTGTTAAAGCTGTTTTTTCATGAGTCTGCATAGAAACTTCCTTGATAACTACATGGATTCCAGATTGTTTTTATAAATTGCTGGTGTTATTTGGATATCTGACAGCCTTTCAAAATATTTACAATGCAACAGGAGGTCTGCTGGATACACACTTGTGGGAATATACTTGGAGGAACCCAGCTGCAAATGGAAATGGAGTTGCAGGAGGCTGTAGCTTAGCACAGGTTAAGGGCACAGGTAAGCACACGGTCTCCTGGGGCTGACAGAATGGCTCCCAGTAACCCAGCAAGGTACTGGGAGTACTGTAAAGGTAACTCAAGTATGTCTGCATGTGATGCAATCATAGCTCTGCCTGCAACGTAGACATGCCTTTGTAGTGACTGCTTCCTACTCTTAACGCTAAAAAGCTGAAGAGTGGCGTCTACAAGTCTGTCTGTGGGAAGGAGAGACAGAGAGGGACTCATTAAGTGTTATTATCTTGTGAATAGACTTGGTCAGACAAAACAATAGGATAGCTGAAGCTTAGGGGAAAGCTCCTCAGTGACGCATTGGGGTCTACATCATTAGTATTTCTTCAGAGACAGAGCCAAAGAAAAAAGTTCTGGTAGAGCCCTTTGAAAACAGAAAGGCCAGAGAGGTGAATGCAAGTATATATGCATACAGGAAATATGGACATGAGGTAGGAAAGGGAAGTGCCACTCTTCCAGCAGGGAAATGCTTCTGTCAAATTATTTGTGACTGAAGAACCAGAGAAGGAATCAGGTATTCGGACATCTACAATAAAGACAGAAAAGGAGCAATGTGGAAGATGAAGGATGTCCCCAGCTGTTCAAAAATATAAGAAAGCCAGGATAGATAGAGAAATATGTATAATTTCACTTTGACCAGTGCATTTCCCATGGTAACTAAAATAAACGAATCCTTAGGAATTCCCTCTGTCTACATGTCTTCAAATATTCAGTGGACTTACAGAGTGAATGGAAAACGTAAGATGCAGAAAAAAATGGAGTTGTGGGGTGAGTTGCAGCCAAGAGTCAAGACATGTGGGCCTATGGGTGGTACTCGGCTGAGGTTAACCTCTGCTTTAATTTGCAGGATGAGTGAGAGAGAGGGAAAACCGTCTGATAAAGAGCTCAACGATAACGTTTGCTGCTTAGACCACAGGGTGCTGAAGATCATCACGCTGATACAACTGGAGTTCTTTGGGATACAAAATATGCTGTTTTGTCAGAGTGTAGTCATGGGAATTTGATGAAAGTACAATAAAAATTGAATAATAGTACTATTGAAGCCTGCTCATACATGCAACAAAACCAAAACACTATTTACAACAAACTGAAAAAAAAAAAATCCACTCCTCCGAAACAACAATATTCACAACAAATTTCAAAATAAGAAACTAGAATATAGGAAATAACCTATTGTTATCATTTAATCTGTATTTGTTGTTTTTGACACACTAGGAGTTTCTGAAGGAGGAAATAGGAAAGATATTAAAATGCACAGCCTAATTTCAGAAGTAAAGGCATGTTAAGAAGAAAAAGGCCACTGACAGTGTATTAGTTTATCCCATTCAAGTTCTCCTCTTGCATCTCATTTATGTCGCTGTCTTGTGACAGCTGAGAGACTGAGGCTATCTGGAGACAAAATCTTCACTGCTGTCATCCTCCTCATCAGATCTCCCTACAAGTACTGCTGAAGGACATTGCACCAGCACCGGCAAAAATAAAGGCTTTGTAATGAAATGGCAGAAGACTGGGAAAATCAGATGGCCATCTAGCATAGCAAAGAGGAAGGAGGAAGGGAAAACAGAAAGCAAGCTGGTGAAGAGGACAGCTGAGGGACACGGCTCTTCAGTCCCAGGTGGGGAGAGGTCTCCTGTGCTGCCAGCAAGCTGTCTGTGCAGCCTTTGGAGAACAGGACTCTGCCTTCAGCCAAATGAAGTGGGCAGAGGGACCCTATTCACTTCATTGCTGTTGAGGATGATGTGTGCAATGCATTACAGCAGAGCAGGGGGAATTGGCACATATCAAGTATTTGGGCTGGTTATCAGCAAGACTGTAGTGCCATGGTTCAACAGGTGATTTTACTACATGAAGCAGTGGAATAGCTCTAGCTCTTCTACTTTGACAATAGAGCAAGGCCTCCTAAAATAGCAATAGTTTCAGGCACTTTGTACAAACATGCCATTTGTCAAAATCCTGTTTCCTTCACAGAGATGATTGATGAGTGTGCTATTTTGTGCTAAATATGACAACTTTCTGGAACATTCCTTGTTGGTGACCTTGAACTTCACTCCTTGCAAGGCCAGCTGAGGCTGCAGAAGTGTAAAGAGCATGTTCTTAGGCTGTCTTCAACACCTGCTTCTAGATAAACCTCTGCTTCTAGATAAACACTTGCTTTTTGCAAATGGGCAAAAAGGCCATCGATGTGCTTAGACCAGTTTGGAAAATCAATTGTCTGAAAGCCAACTCTTATTTCAATTAATTCTAGTTTACATGCAGGAGATCTTCAGCTGTGTCTGAGCCATTTGGTTATACATTTTGAAGGATAGGAAGAGTCACCTGAATACTTGTTGCTGCATCACAGATCCTTTATCAGTATCCTGAAATACTAATACAATGTTTGAAAGAAAAGCTTTTCCCCTGCTGCTGTATCCACAGCTTGGCTGGGAACATCTGACAACAGCAGCGTGTACAAACCCAGAGGACCTTCTGTTAGATATATTTGGTGGACTAAGGAAAGTATTTTGGGTGGAGAGAGAGAAAGAGAGAGAAGGAGAAAAATATTTCTAACCCCTTTTGGCACCTCTTTTTTTTCCACTCTACAATGCTCTACAGCGTGGTGTGTTGTAACAGCAAAGTACCAGTGAAGCGACACCGGTCCTTGGTTATTCCCAGTGGGAGAAGCAGGAGAAGGTCCATGAAGCAGAACGAATGCACTCATTTTGCTGGCTCTGGTTCTTGCTTTTTTAACGTATTTTCATATAAATAATTTATTATCTGTCATTTCCTCACAAGCCTTCACAGGCTTAAAACCTTTGAATGGGCTGAAACATTACATGCCCCATTGGTACCAAGCACACAGTTCACAAGGCCTCCCGTGTCTGTTTTTCAACATAACTGCAAGGATACAAACACTTAGGTCTTTATTATGGGTTGTGATATAATTAGAATGATGCAGTGACTTTAATGTCAATGGAAAATAAATGAGATGGGTGCTGTTTGTAATATCATTACTGGTAATCTCAAGGCTTCTTGGTACAAAGATCATTAAAATTAAAAAAAAAAAAGTTTTACAAAACAGATGGAAAGTCAACACACCTCACAAGGTCAGCTTCTCTAGTTGACATTAATGGCATGTACTGTGGCAATCTACATTATTGTGCTATTCAGAATGGATTAAATTATCAGTTTCTGTTATAGCAAGAGTGTTATGTCTAATTTGCTACACATAGCACTGAAAAATGACCCACATGTGCCATGACTTTGAATCTTTGATTAAGTAAGATTCTGCTTGTTTCTAATGAACAAATGAAACCAAAATAGAATCACAGGAAATAATGCTTCAGTTAGTCCAATTTTCATTCAGGCCTGAAAATCTCTTGAGGCATTGAATGAAGCTCTTGTCACCATGTCCTTTTTATCTGCTGTCCTGAAATACATACGGTTGTCTCATTCCTTCTAAAGGAGCATGTGGTTAAATCTGACTCTTGCATACTTTTGAGAGTCAATTCTCTGGGCAAATATTTCCTAAAATGAAGGAAGTAGGCAAAAAACCATCTCCTCTCAAAACTTTACTTATGGATCACAGAGAGAAAATCTGCTTTCACCACAAGTAGAAAAAACATTCAATGCTAAACTTTCAGCCTAAACAAAGTAATGTTCCAAACATAGAACTGGACAGTAATGTGAGAGAAACCGAACCATTCCAACAACAGAACGATTGGCCAGGTACCATCTGCCTGTTGTATATCCGTCCAACATTATGTTACACCTGGGCTATTAAAAAATGACCACACCAACATGAGAGATTTAGCAGCGACTACTCTGGCTGTGTTCCCACATTTCTTTATAGTCTCTCTGGATCATATTTTTCTTCCTAGAATGGAAATGATGGAGAAGAAAATGTTGCAGTGACTTAGTTTGCGTAGAGCCTGGATTTACTCCCATGCACCACAGCTCAAGGGATCAGAGAACCTTTCTGCCCATTGTTGGCCAACAGACGTTGTTAGTGATTTGCTCAAAGTAAGCTTTGTGCTCTTATTTGGCCGTGTCTAGACAGCCGAATACTTTGCTGCTATCCAAGGAATGTGCAGCTAATGTCAGTGATGTATTCACAGGAAAGCATTGGTTCTGGAGCATAGAATTAACACAACCAGTGCAAAGTGTAGAAGAAATGAGGCAGGGGATCTTCCCTGACCAGGATATTTACTATGGAGCCTACTTCATTTCCTCCAAGAGAATAAAAAAAAAAGGAGCAAAGTTGTTTAAAATCTCACTAATTAAAAAGATAGCCAATATTCATTTTGAAAGCCACAGGAGAGGTACATTTTAGGCATATAAACACATATGAAACTTTTGTACAATCCAACAATTACAAGCAGGATAACCAGAGGTACCTCCTGTTCTCCACTAGCAAATGGAACTGTTTTCCAATAAAGATTTATGAATTGTCTGGAGTAACTGTATTAGCAGTGGGCAGGTGTTTAGAATAAGCAAAGATGGCAAACCAAGTGGTCACTATGAAAAAGATAAAAATCACACTAGTCTATTTTGGAAAGGAAAATAGCCAGACAAAAGTTCAGTTGCTGTGTATCCCAATGGAGTTATGTTTACTTACAGCAATGACCCGTCATTTAGTGACACATCTTTGATGGCATCTGAGGGAGAAAAGTCAGTTATTAGTATTGTAAACCACAACCAATCATGTGAAAGACCAGGCAACTTTCTCACAAAGAAATGAACAGATGCAAATAACTTGAGCCAGATAATGAACATTGCCCCTGTTTATCAGTTGTGCAAGCAAAAACACAGAAAAGATAATTGAGTTGCCCACAGTCATGCGAGGAGGGTTAAATATGGCAGTTCTTTTCTAGGTGAAGGGTGGAGGCAACAGACCAAAAAGTGAGGTACTTGATGTTAGATGCAATCCTAAAGTTGCAGTAGCTTTGCTTTTAACTCAGCAATGCATTTGGCGTATTGTCTCTCCTATACATCAAGTGCGGGAAGACAACATGAACAGTTTCTAACTCTACCTCATAAACTTCCCTGAACAGGCACTGGAGTTACAATAACATCTTTGTTGGCAAACATTTCCAGGCACTGTAAATCTGTCTGACTCTACAGGAGAGATGGCTGATGTGCAAATCTCTAAGTCACTGTTGTTAAAAAACAGAGCCCCTGTTCATCCATCTTGGGCCTTATTTTATAGCACACCGTATAAATGAGAACTTAAAATAGTTTTTTATCCTTCCAAAGTGCACAGTCACTGGAAAGGATAACACAACAAGTTCAGCCTTGGGAACCTGAATCAGCTGAGAAAAGAGCAACTGAGGGACACATCTATGTTTGCCTTCCCCCGTCCAGAGGTAGCCTCTGCAGTCCATGCCTGTGTCAGTGTGCTTTCACTCACTGTAGAAATTGAATCTGCTCACACAAACGTTCACCAGACCGAGTCAAGGAGTTACACTCCTTATCACTTAGCACCGGGGAAGCAGTGCAGTATTCTGCAGGAATGTTCCCGAGGAATGCAATAACATGAGCTGGAATGATCTGGCTTCTTACCGCATGAGGCCGTGGGGAGAAAAATAGCTATCCTTCCCTGCCTATAAGCATGCAGGAGGGCATGCGTTCATCCTTTGTTGGCCGTGCTGTAAGAATGCATTTATTAGTAATACTACAAAGACTTTTTTATTCATGGTTTTGACAGTGTCTTTGACACTAGGGCTAGATTGAGAGGACTTCCACTTTATGAAGAGGTTTAAGGTTTTAAAAGATTTTGCTGAATACAAACAAGCACAGTTTGTTTTAACTAGTGACCTGGAAATGGAAAGAAAAATATCACAGAGTTAGGGCCATCAGCTACTATAAAGCCTTTTGACTCCCTGCTCTCCAGTAATATTCTGGCCCTGAAAAACTTTCCAGGTGAGACATTCATCACAATCTAAGAATTTCCATAAAGCTTGATGGATTGAAAAAAAAAATGCCATTTTTCAGGGGAAGAAAAGTTTTCATCTATTTTTTTTTTTTTTCCTCCAGCAGCTCTACTGCAGAGCCATATTTAGAAATGCTTGATCGTAAGGTGTTTGGATTTGGCAGGGAATGGCTATGATGCACTTTCCCCAGTGCCTGGGAAAAAGAAGCAGGCTGCAAAGACAGCTTTCACAAGTTGCTTTGAAAGGCGGCGTATAATTATAAAGGCTGGCAATGAAAGACAGAGCAGCCTCCAGGGATACCCCTTTCCCACTCTGCCGCTTACAGGGATTCTTGACTTTACAGTCAAGTTCTGTCGTGTCCCGAGTAAGAAGCTCAGTCAGCAGTGGGTGAAACAGCTTGCATCATCTTTCTCCAACTTCAGCTAAACTATTAAAAGGAGGCAGGTCTAAGCTTTTCTTTTCTTGACAGACCTGTGACTCATGAATATCACAGAAAGGAGAAACCAATAAAAAGCTATTTCTACACTTCAGCTTTTGAGCTTCCCTTTCAAGGATCACGTAAGGTAGAGCATTCACAGCTTTTGTTACTAGTGCTATTATAATTTATTGTTGTTATTATTATTATTATGACAACCTTGTATTTAGGGCACCTTAGTCCATCCTAAGAACAGGCTTAACTATACAGCAGATCTGTGTGATGATGCCTAAAAGCTTTGTGCTTTTAAAAGCTCAGCGCTAGGGCCACCTGCAGAGCTTCCTGAGAAACGTAGGCTGCTTCCAAAGATTGTTTTCAAAACCAGGATTGGCTTCCCACAGCCAGGGCCTGTTCTGCTGAATGCAAGAAGCTGCTTGTACCAGCGACTCGTGTCCCCTTGTGCTGCGCACCCCTGCAGTACTTCTGGTTGCAGAGCAGGGAGGGAAGAGCTATGGGACTTTCATAAACTGCGTTTTTGCCTGTCAGCAACACCCTCCTCCCTAAAGTTTATATCAAATCCAGTGCCAAGTCTGTGGCTTAAACCCATCACTGCACTAAACTTGCAAAAAAACTACCAAAAAAATTTCATCATCCCCCACTTCCCTCTGTTCCATGCTAACTATTTCAGAGACATGTAATACATATTACATGCTCTTTAAAACAATTTTTAAAATGGCATATCTATCGAATGGAAGTGGCATGAGGAATGAAGAAAGAAATGGGCCAGGAAATGGCAAAGCAAAAGAGAATGCACTGAAGTTTAAAAAGACTTTTCTATTTGTTATTTTTATTGCCATTTCCAAATTAAACTTGAAACTGTTCAGCTGAAATGTATGTCGATATGTGGCCATCAATTTTGTATATGTTATTAGTTCTGATCTCTGTAAGGGCCATTTCCATTAGTGGCATAATAGACAGCACTAGCTGGAAATACAGAGTCCTCCCAAATCCATTCCTCCCAGTTCTTCTTTCTGGAGCGCAGGATGCTGCAACAGACCCTTCAGAATTTAACTGTGCTGCACATGGAAATAAATACAGCTGAATGGAAGTGGAGTTTCTGTCACATTTATTCATTTCAGCACCTGTTTACTTTCCAAACTGGGACAAAAGGTCAAAGCACAATGTAGAAGAGAAATTATAAAGCATTCGCATTCAGGAATACTAAGCTAATTCCTTTCACCGTTTTTCAAATGAGAAGAAGCATTTTGATATTCTGCTAACTAGTTCAATTTACCTAAGTCCAATTATTTCAGTTTTCCAAAAAGCTTTTTTTTTTTCTTCCCCCCGCCCTGCTAATTTAAACTCTTTTCATGAAAATCCAGATCTCTGGAAACTTGCTTACCTATTCTGAAAAGAATTTCTGATCAGCTCAGGAAAAAACTCATACCATAATATAGTATTCTGTCAAATTCTTCTTACATTGTGCTGTACCATGTGTATCCTTCATGTGTCTGTGATGGATTCTTACTAATATTTCTTCCACCACCCCCCCCCAGTCAATATTAGAAGTTCATTATTACTCCTAGTGAATGTTTTGGAATTCTGTGCAGTTGTGAGCACAAGATCCTGACGTCATGAATAACTTGGAAAGGACTTTTCAATGTCACTATTGCTTTCTGTTGCAGAAGGAATGGGAGAAATGGAAGGTGCTCAGTGGGTTCTCCTTCTGGTAAACAGAAATTATCAGGTACGAGCTTTTTCTCCAGCTAGTAGCTCAAGGTACAGTTTTCCCTTCAAATCATATCAAATCACAAAATTTGATTATAAGTACCTAAATGCTGATAGGGATTTTTTTTTTTAAGAACTTATGTGAAAAAGTAGATTCAATGGTTAAAAAGTTGAAAAGATAAATCTGAATGTGATTTAATCTCTGTGTCTTTCCTCCACTGACCTTAATATCAGCCTCCTTTAGGCCAGTGCCAACCGAGGAAAAAAAACCCAGTTTTCTAGAAAAGATTCCTAAGACCAGGCACAGATACTTCACATCACCTTTACCTCTTCTGCAATACTCCAAGAAATTCCTTAAATAAGTGTGTGGGATTTTAGATGCCTTCAGATACCTAGGCTTTAGTTTACTAGAGTACATTAGTGATAATCAGGAAGATAAGCTACACAATCTTGGGTTACATATTGTGCTATACGAGTATAGCTTTAGCTTAAGGGTCTCCCTCAGTCAGCATCACCAACAGAAGGATATATCTACATTTTCAGAGAGGAGCTGGAAATGCTGCAAAGAGGGCTTACACCATACACAAGAGAAAATTCTTAATGGTTTTTTTTTTCTTCACCTCTCCCCCTAAAACCCAGAGAGTGACTTGGATAAATAGCTCAATAACCAACCATAATCGGTGTATTAATTATACGTCAATCATTGCTAAAATGTAATAGGCACTTTTAATTCTGTAAGTATTCTAGCATTTGTAGACAAAATACATTAAATGTGGGCCAAACAATGCTATAACCTTTTAAGACACCACCCAGTTTTCATACCTGCAGCTTGTCACGTTTAGGAGCTGTAAACCTGTACATTAGTCAACATGTCTGCTGCAAATTATCCCACTACTGTGATGTTGAAATAAGTAGTTCAGCATAAAGCAAAGGAGTCCTGATGTTTGTCTTTTATCATCATAGGAGAGGTGTCTCTACACACACAGTGAAAAAAAGACAATTAAGTTCAAATAACTATTCAGAACAAAAGCTGATTGTTAAAAGGATAGGAATTTTTCCTTCACTTTGGTGCTATACCTCTATAAATGACTCATGCAGTTTGAATGGTGGAATAAATATTCTCCATCATGTGAGTGAGAGCTAATACTATGCCATTTTCGATTAGTTTAATTCACTGGATTCTGGTGTACCTGAAATAATTGCAAATGTTTCTCTGGAAACAACTGCTTAATGTGTAAAGCAGGGTGGCACTTTTTGCCATGTGAAATGATACCAAAAAAAATAAGTCTTACAGATGTATTTTAAACACTTTTGAAGGTGCTTGCAAGCTGTAATAGTATATCAATATTCAATAGCCTGTCTTAGTAGAAAAACAGTGATTTTATTTGGAAGAAAGGCAAAGTTATAAGAATAGCTACATGGTTAGCCTAGATGAAAATAGAACCGATATGGGTGGAGGATTAAAATAAGGGTAGGATAACTAGTAGTGACATAAAATACCAGACATCTAAATTTAGGATAGTTTGAATGCTCCACACTTTATTTTCATTGGCTTTTATGTGGTGTTTCATAAAGATGTTTGGATGGAGGTAAAAGCCTATAGCAAGGACAGTCAGTCTTCGCACAGAATTATTCTGGAAACCATCTTAATTTTTTTTTTCCCTAAAACCTGTTAACAGAATAAGAATAAAGATTCCTATAACTTCCATTTCACTTGGGCACGGCTGTCACAACAGTCTAGGTTGTGAGAGTGGCATGCGAGTTTACAACTAGCTATTTAATTCAAAAGGAAAATTCTCACACAATTTGACCCCTTTCTGTTTTGTGAACTGAGCACTTAATGCCGAGCTGATCTGTCCTGCAGAATTGTCTCATGATCATTTCTCTTTCTGCAGCCTGTTCCTTAAAAGTTAATTGTGGAAAGTTAATGCCAGAACATTATGGCACTTTGACTAAACAAAGGACGCAGAGTGCATCTCTCTCCCTCACTGAAATATGCCCCGATTCCCAAAACATGCAGAAGGGACTCGTCCCTCAGAAGGAGCATGATGAGAGCAGGTTAGCGTGGGAAGAATGGATGAAGCTGTGTTCTGCTCTGCCTTTCCTCGTCTGGGGTAACATTCTGCAAGCTGAGGCTGGCCTGACGTTAGCCGCATGAAGGTTAGTCATCTCGTCTGAACCAATCACCTAATCTCCCTCTGGAGTCAATGGAGGAAGATGGGCATGTCTGGAGGACTCCCCATCCTGCCCTGAAACATGTATCTGGCTTATTGGAGGGGCCTCTTTCTTACTACGATCCACAACACAACCCTCAAGGAGTAGCTCAGACTAGAGGCTTGTGTTTCAGATGGCTAAGGCTAGGTGAAAGGAATTCTACCTTCCATGAAAAAACACCACATGAGTACAACGAAGCATTGTTTAGATTCATACCAGGAAAAAAGCTGAAGATCCCAAACCAGCTTTCCTCATGGGCCTTCTGTTTCTGTGCACTAAGTGGAGCTCATATGTGGGAAGTGTTTTCCCCTACTATTCTCTACAGAAAGTTTTTTGTACTTCCCCACCCCCTTCGACTACTTGCTGAAGTCTCCTTGCGAAGCTAGTTCAGGAAGAGATGGAAGACAAATCCACAAATCTACCTCACAAGCAGCATTCGAGAGAAGAATAGTCACATTTGTTTCTTGGCACAGTGTTCCACCTTGCTCCTTATAAAAATCTCAGTCCAGCTCTAGCATTTGATACTAATTAAGAGCAATTCCTTTCTAAAGAGTAGGGATAGGTGTGAGTTACCTGACATACTCCTCTTTCTCAGTGATCAACTTTTTTCAACATCCTGGTGCCTGATATGTGTTCACCAAAGAGAGAACTGGAGACTAGAGGTGGAGATCAGCCTACTGCAATGGAGATTTCTTGCTCAAAGGACCTGAATAGATTTAGCTCTCAGTATCTTCATATTATGAAAGAGAACACATCTATTTGCCTTTATGGTGGCAACCCAAGTGATGGCAGAGTGCTTCCTAAGGTGAAACTGGAAGGGAGAACATCACCTTGGAAGGATCTTCTGGCAGCTTTTTCTGGAAAGATGGTCAGCATTATGCACTGAAAGGTCATAAGACAGGTAAATGAAATGTGGAAAAAAAAAAGTAGGAGAAGAAGACATAAAAGGTTGCAGGTGAATGGGGCATTTATACAAACAAAATGAGTCACCACTTTCAAGTTTTCTTTGTCTCTAATTTGAGCACCTGAGTTGTTGTAGCAAAGAGATGGAATCGTATGCAATTTAAAAAGTATATTTGCACAATTACCTAGTGGCTATAAAGAACTCCAGAATTGATTCTTCTTTGCTTTGTGCAAATATTTTTATTGATTTTATTATTCATTTTACAGAAGTAACAAAAATATTTCTCCAAATGGTTCTATTTTATACTCTATACTTTCATGTACACACGTATATTTGTATGGCTATATCTTTACTGATGCTGGCGGGTGGTCTGAGAATTTATGAAAAAATGTTGACATTATCTATCTGGTCCACAGTGTATTAAAAAAAAGAGATATTTTTGGATTATGAAAGATTTACATTTTCCCTTGGTACCTGCTCCTGCAATTTGAAAATATCTTTGTTTTGACTCTTTGACAATGATGGCAGAGTGTGCGGTTTAAAGAGGCAGATAAAATCCTGAAGTCTTAAAAGAAAACATTTTTTACATTTCATGATCACAGAATAAATCAACTTTCCTACTCAGGAGGGAATGAAAACTTGGCAGGGAGGTAGAGATTAAAAACATTTCATTTTCTATTTTCTAATATTTTTAAAATGAAAGGTTCTTTCCTACTACAAAGCATGGATCTATGTGAAATTAAAGGCTTACACTTTTTTATAATATTTTAATTTTATGTACAAAATATGAACCCATGAAAGGCAATGTTTGTATAGAACAATGCTATTCATGAAAATAACTTACTCCTACATTAATGCTAGACAAAGATGGGCAGTAAGTCATAGTAAAGACCTAACCATCAATAATTTCTCTTTTTTTTTTAACTGAAACTGTCTATTAATTTTCTTCACTGTGACATTAAAATTCTTTAAGAGATTGCATGAATTGTGTGACCAGCTGATAGATACATATTTCCAAATTCTTGAAACTTGATCAGAAAAGGTAGCCCTTTTGCAAGTATCCAACGTGATCTCAACTAAGAAAGTTTTTACTCCATGAAGGCCATGAGAACTATTGGGTTTAGTAGCTCTGATGCTCCCAGTAGTAGCTCTTTTTATTCCATTTATTCAATAAAAGTTAACAATTAGTTTCTGTCCTGGTTATCTCCTTCCAGAGTGATTCTTGCTGATTCCTCAGCCTCTCTTTTTTTTTTTTTTTTTCTCAGCTGATCTGAAGAACTGTGGCACTAGTGGGGTCCCTGGCTCCCTGGTTCCCTGTTGTTCCCAGTCCTCCGCAGTTTCAGAGTCTCTCTGCAGCCAGTGGAGCCCCAGCAGTTCCCTCTCTCCCCTCTGGTGCGGTAAGACCATACGCAGCTGCATAGTGTATAGGGAGCTATATAGTTCCCAATAATAATTCATCTCCAGAAAAGTTGTAATTTCCATTTTCTTAAGTCTACTGCAATCAGGTTTTAAATTACTTTATCCACTAGATGTTGAAGATGTTTCATATTAATAGCACATCAGATCTCACTTTCCATTTTTAAGCTAAAAGGGCTCAGAAATCTCATATACTCTTTCCTAAAATATTCCATTTTCGACACAAGGAAAACTGTATTTACATTGACTTCTAGCTTACAAATAACAACAGAGAAAACTTCTGGCATTGAGTCATTCATTGAATAGATTGCAGCAATAGTCCTCGGGGCACTGCTTAGTTGCACCGACCCATAGGGAAATGAAAGAAGTCATACCAAATCCTCCCTACTACCCCTTGCTTGGTGGCCCTTGACTACCTCCCCCTGATTTCTGTGGGATGGAAGTGTTTCTGACATGTCTGTTGGGAACGGGCTTACACTCAAAATAAGGAGAACCTCAGTGAGTCTGAGTGAAATTCTGGCCCCATCAGTGTCCAGTGTGTGTGAACGTGTTCTGCAGCAAAGTGGTGAGTGCTGTATCATTTGAAAGTATCTAGACAAATTTGATAGAATATAATTATTTTGTCTGGATGATTTCTAACTCCCTTCTATTTTCTTTTTGGGGCTCACTTTGAGGTTTATAACAATAACTGAGGGCAGTGTCTAACCTGCCTGCACTGGATTATCCCCTCCCAGACAAAGAAGAAATGTTCAATTGTAAGACAACATGAACAAAAGAAAGGACAGAGCTTTTGGAGATAACTACTGTCCTGCAGCTATCAGAGTTAATTCTCTGTGTTACAGCCCACTGTACTGTGAGTCAGAGCTCTGTTCAGCAACTTCTCCAATTTTTTTTTCTGATATTCCTTTTTGAATATTGCTTCTTAAATTCAGGAGAGTAAGACAGTGACTGTCCCCCACCTGGTTACTACATCAGTTCTACAGCTGCAGTGACAGGCAAGATTTATAAGCACAAAGCCTTTGCACTAACACCAAATGATTTACACACTTTATTGCCAAATCGAAAACACAACAATTATGTCAAGGTTTACCCTTTGCCCAACAAGGCTTGAGGTAAGTGGGCAGGATAAGCAATCCAGCCAGTTTCAAAGCTGACAGCAGCTTTTCCAGTTTTTAAGGATCCTGCAGCAGATGCTATGACTGAATACCAAGCAGAAGGCTTAGCCTTGCAGTTCTCATTAATTTAATTGCAGTTTTGTAGCCTAGATAGCTCTAAATAGCTCAACCCCCATTACCAAAAGGCATAGATTAAAATCATTGCCCTCTTGACTTCAGGAGACTGATATTTTCTTTTATGTAAAATGAATGAAACTTGCACTAAAGACCATAATAGTAGGCAACTCCTTCTTTACTTTGAAATATCCTTTTATTCTGTTACAAGAGGCAAACTCATCTGTTTCTGAGTGTGGTTATGCAATATTATTGTCTTATGTTGCAATTAATTATATTTTAAAATGCTTAGTTAAAAGACAATAACATACAGTAAAAAATGAATAAAAAATAACATCATGCCTTTAAGAGGAGACATAAAAGGAATGGCTTACTGTTTCCCTAAAGGTGATAGCTCTATTGAAGAGAAAAACCTTGTATATTTTCAGTGGATGTAGCATTTTGAGCAGGTGAACATGCCTCCATGCTTTAGAATTTAAGTAATTTACAGCAGAGTGCCACGGAACAAAATAATTGCACTGAGAAATTGGTGTCAAACTTCTGAAAGACTACATAGTTGAGCCACAGAGAGGCCTATAATTTCAGGGAGAAGACAGTAGCAATTGCAGACATGTTTGAGGATTGGCTAAAAATCAATTACCATAAGTAGCTAAAACATTTTTATAGTATTGAGTCTCTCAAGACATGTTGTCACATGTGGGCTTTATTTATTTAAATGATTTTGTTCTCAGAAGTGTGCATCGGAGTGGAAAATGTAGTGTCAGAGATCTGTAATGAAAGTACTTCAAACTCTTAAATGTTTGAAACCTAGCTGCAGAGGGAAAACTTTAATGGTAGCATTAAAAAAGCTTAAGGTCTTTGGCAAAAGGCTGTGAAGTCATCCGGGTATAATCAGCCACATAAACTTCATGTGACAGCATGATCCCGTGATCTGAACACTCAGCAAGAACTATTCCTGCTTCTGAAAGGACTCAGATGAGTTGTAGTGTTCTTCTATTTTTTAAATGTAAGTTATTATATTTTGAACGTGTGTATATGTGTGTGTGAAAGTAGGTATATGTGGAGGTGGGGGAGGAATATCACCTTGTCAGATACTGCAGATATCCTAGTCTGTGTTTTGTGCTGAGAAGATACAAAATAGAGAGTCTTCTGCCTTTACCTGATTAAATATAAATGATAAAAAAGGTGTAAAGTAAAAGGAAAAAGTAATCAGAAAGCTCTAATGAGCTATAAATTTCGGTGCACTCTCACACACACATATGCACACAGCATATGAAGTTTATATGCTACATATGTATTTATACCACACGCACACAAATGTATATGTAGATATATTTATATAGAGAGTGGATTCTCAGCTAACTGAAACAGTGACAAAAGAAAATGTGAATCACAGATTTTTTTTGTAAGTCTTTGTAAGTGGGCATCATTTCCCCGCTTTCAAGCAACTCTCTTCCTCTTGCTTAAATACCTATTTATATATTAGCAACTGACATGTCAGCAAATGCCTTTGGGAAGAAAGAGGACTTTGATCATTAATTATCCAGGATGGAGTAGGGAGTTTCTCTCTTCTCCTCACAATGCAAAAAGTGCATTCTTTGCAGGACCACCTCCCAAGAAGTTCAATAAGGCAAGATGTGACTGAGTGACTCTTGCAGATATAGATGTAGGAAAAGCCTGAAGACATTTTGGTCCTTTGTACACAAGGACTCCTTACTCAGCACATTCTGATCCATAACTCCCTGGTTCAACGTCAGCAAAACCATAGGATTTTTGTTAATATTCTCTTCTCTCAGAAAGTTTGGACTCTTATTTTCTTTCTTCTTTTTTCCTCTTTTCATCTTTTTTCTTTTATTCTTTCTTTTGTCTTCTTTCTTTTAATTGTGTTTAGTAGATTGTGAGAAAAACAAACATAGGAAGGACTTAAAGGTGTGATACCAAAGCAGCTGAATTACTATCAGGAGCACAGGAGCTTTGATCATCCCCTTTCTCGGGAACTCAGAGTTCAAGAGAGGGTGCAAGCATGGTTGCTGCTAGCCTTGTCCTTTGCGTCTGCTCAGGATGTGCGGTTTATTTGGTTTCCAGGAGGACCAATACCTTGCCCTTATTTTAACTTGACGTAAGCCTATGAATCAAGGCAGCCATCAGTCTTCCCTCATAATGAATGATGTTTAAGTAGTTCACTTGTACTTATAACCAGACAGCTTTTAGCTGCAGTCATTAGGCTACTCTGCCTCTAAACATCATAAAATAGAAAGAATGACTCCTCCAAAGAACAATATCTTTCAAAGTAAATGGTAGATTAAACTGCAGTACTTCCAAGCCCTGCCACTTGATTTCTATTCATTTGAACTCTGGACCTAACAGTTTTAAGCTTGCTTTGGACCAAGAAATATGTCGGGAATATAATCACATCAGTTATGCTTTCCTTCCAAATTCTGAATGTGCTTTCATGAGCCCACTTAATTAGTTACTGTACCCCTAGCATGGAAAGGATAATTGCCATCATGAGTCAAGCATTAAGTGGGATCTGGAAATATCCCAGAAAGCATCAAGATTTCTCAGATTTTCAATATTTGATGCTGCATGACTGTTGTGGGGTTTGTAAGGATTTGTAATTTCCTCTAGAAGTGAAATGAGGCAGAATATATCGCAGCTACTCATAACAAACTAAAGGCTTGGGAGGCCTGGCGCCAGCTCCCTAGAGATGCATCTTAGTTTTCTTCTCTCTTCCCTCCACAATTTTTCCAATTACGTTAATTTCTTTCTACTTGCTCTGCTGCAGAGGACATTTTTATGCTGATGGTACACAGTAAGTTCTTGCTCATTTCATACATACCCACGAAGTTTTAGCCCCTTTCGTTTGAGTGAATGGTTATGAGTCAATGTGTGTTGGGTGTAGACAGACCCTGCTGCCTCCTGCTGTCACCTCTTGCCTTTTCCACAGATTGCTATTACAGCCTGCTGATGCTTTCTGTATAATATACTCAGATTAATTCAATTTCTGTAAGTCTTCATTCTGCTCCAGGTCTTGTATGTCTTGTTGAAGACCTCTGTTGCAAGGACTCATCTTCACCCCTAGACCAAGTAGTGTACAATGGTTCAGATTCACATTGCTCAGAGGTAGTGCCATCTACAGTGGATTGAAGACATCCACAGGACAAGACATTCAAAGTGTCCTCTGGACTCCAAGTGCAAATATATAGCTAGAGTTCCCATGCCATGTTTGTTGCATGTCTTGAAATACGTTGTGGTGACTTGAGTGGGTACTGGAGTGTGCAGTGTCCATAGGAACAGTGGTGGAAAATGAAACTAGAGAGGAGGCAGCAAACCTGAATAAAATATTATCCATCATTCATATAAGCAGAGGTCCCTTGACAAACTACACCAAGATTTTGCTTTGAGAACTAGCTTAAAAAAAAAAAAAATCCATGGGCAAACTAGCCTGCATGCAGTATGGATAATCACAGGGTGGAAATGGGGGAGGTAACTAAGGAATTAAGTTTTTTTCCTCTGCAATCTCATGGCCACTTAATTCTCTGAAACCATCAAAATCTGAATTTCAAAAATGATCTCTTTTTCTTGCACGCTATCATGTAGGTTCTTGATCCTCCCCTCAATGAAAGATTTCAGCAGGCATCAAACGGGGTCTTGCCCCAGTCTCTGGCTCCTTCCTGCCCTCAGCACTGATCCGCACCTGTCCAGTGCCTAGTCAGCTGGAGCAACCCAGTCTGATATCATCTCCTCTTCTTACAGTCATCACTGCACAGCTCACTCTCATCCCTGGAGCATCATCCATCCTCTGAATTGAAGGAAGTTTTATTAAAGAAAAGTGTGAATTGATCATATATGTAAAGCTTTACTATGAAGTTCATATGCAGAAAGGGTGAATTTACATTGAAAGGGTGACCTTAGCATGATTAGTTTCTAACTTTTCAGGGCTTGATCTTGTTTCAGTAAATTTAAATAAATAAAAAAAAAGTTCTATGCATTGACTAAGCTATCTCAGTGTCTGCAAAAGCTTATAATTCTTTTTCTTTTTCCTTTCTTTATTTTTTTCCCACTGTGCAGACACTCTTTATTACTGATCATTTGCCTGATAGACACTATGTCCTTAAACCACAAAAAATGCTGGACACTGCAAATTGATGTTGCAACAAGGGTGGAGTGCCACATAGTTTGTACATTTAACAAAACTTAAACGTGCAGATGACTAATGTTAACAGATATTAAGACATATGAACTACCATCAGGCAAATTCTTGTGATGTTTGCTTGGGTTTGAATATATGCATGCGTGCTGGCATGTAATTTCCTACAATACTTATTGTAAGTACCTACATGCTTTGGAAAAGCTAGGTGATTATTTTTGAAAAAGTACTAAGGACATTTTTTTTTTTTTCAGAACAGACCTTCTATGAATTTACATAAACATAGGAATTGAGTCACATTTTGGCATGTGCTATTTGGATACATCTAAAAAAATCAATAGAAGAAAAAACACTGAAACAATTTATCTTTTCCAGGCCCAGATATCTTTTGTTATGATATGGGGAGAGGCAGCGATTTAACAGCCTGAAACACCAATCGTGATGAAAAAAACACATGCACTTAATGTACTGTCCTGCTCTTTATATGTTCTGTAGTGCCCTAGTGCTTCATTCCTTCATTTGGCTCAATCCAAAAGCTATTGAATTCAGTGGAAAACCACCCACTGACTTCAGTGGGGAGTAGATCAATCTCAAAAAAAATGTAATTGGCCAGGGTAACAACTGATTTTGTGCCATGTGTTGTAAATCTCTCTTCCACAGCAGAACTAGCAGCTCTGTCTCAATAGCACTAAACTGGAGTAAGAAAGGAAGAGGCAACTTAGCCTTCAGCTGGGCTGATCTTGGGTTCCTAACTCTCGTCACAGAAGTAACATTTTTTTGCATCGAGTACGGCACCCACACCGTGGAGTCATGACCAGAGGGGCTGAGCCTGAGAGGCATAAACAAGTCACACTACAGTAGCTGTGCAAAAGCAAGCAGGTTAAAAGGCAGAGAACTGAAATCCTGATAAAATTGCTTGTTGTGCTTTGGGGGAAAAAATCACTGCCGGATGGGTTTATGCTGCCTTTGCAGAGCTGAGTCATACATGTTTGGGATATTGTTCTGAAATTGGTGTCGCTTGATTTACCAACTTCTGAGGTGCCATTTCCTAAGTCAGATCTTTCAACTGGGGGGTGAAATGTTAAAGAAACAAGGTCAAATTTCAAATGTCTCTCTGTATTATAGAGTTGATAACGAATTGGAGGAGAAAGAATAATATAAGCATATGCTGGAAGTGTTCCCTCAGCAACCGGACTATGTCTTGCAACAAAAATATCTGTCACAGGTTATGAATGGAAGAAGAAAATAATTAAGAATTGAGAATTAAGAATTGAGAATTTACATTTTTAATATTGTCAACAATGTGGGGGATTGGAAGAGCTTTGTTCTTAGTGTTGTTAGATGAAAATAAATCCAGTAATTCATAGATTCAAGGGAAAATGGCCCAGAAAACAACAAAACCTCAATGCGGAGTTTGCATTTCTAGGATGCCTTTTTCTCCACAGTTTCAGCAGACACTAAGAAAGTAAGATAATCATCTACCTCCGGCTCTAAATTCTGTATTTATTTACCTTATTCTTTCAGCACTTTCTGGTTACTCAGGAGGAACAGGTGACTGGGAAGGAAAGCTTGAAAGGTATATCATTCTTTGGGCAAGGTTAGGCTTCTGTTCACATTGCTCTAAGCCAGGAAGAAACCAGATTACCTGAGACTGACTATGTTATACTAGAGTCTGGAGCCCTGATGGAAGGTGTTCTTCATGGGTTGAGACCTTCATAGATGACTATGCTTTCCATAAGCAAACTCACACTACAGATGACATAGATAAATTGTGTGCACTCATCCTACCTGAGTGTTCTCACTCCTTGGCTTCTCACTTCTATTCCCTGTTCTTAACTACACTAAATCAAGATCTCTTTCTGATAGCTGCAGAGTGCTTCCCATTGACCTGAATTACAAAGGAAATTAATGAGGAAACTAATCTGGATGAATTCCTCTCCTCTGCTAGGCTGGTGCAGACCACCAGTACAGCTGCCGTTTGCTTCTCCTGCTGCTCCTGATCATCCTCCAGATCAGCCTGGCTGATGTTTGCTTGCATGGCAGGAAAAGGTCAGGGCAAGGTTTTTAATTCATCTGCTATCTCACTGGGGGCATATTTTGTCTCCATAGACACAGTCTCTTGTCTTCAGGCAGTTTGTATGACAAATGCGCCACCAAGACTCCTTCACCTTGGGAAGTCCTGTAAAGGAATTTTTATGAGACATCTAGCACAGTCCTCAGCTAAACTTGCCTCGGGTACAGAAAGAGACAGAATGAAGAAATTACCAGAGTCCATTGGAAAGTAGCAGGGACAATAGGCTGTCAGTAGGACGTAACTTACCCCAGCAAAACACAAGACATAAATACAGCATATATTTGGAGAGGAACTGAGGAGCTGCTGGATATCACAAAAAAACCCAGATCCTAGCCTGCATTGCCTAGCAAGTCTGCAATAAAGAGGTCTTAAATGCAGAGACTAAATAGTTAAAAAAAAATGTTTGTAGACATTTATATTTTATGTGCAGGTCCCACTGTTATCTATGGAGAAAAAGATTTAATAAAAAAACCCAATGTAGATGGAAGCAGTGTTTCTACTGTCAGAAAAGCAGAAATAGTTTCTGAAAATGAATTGCCACTACCTATAACGTGGCGTGGGAGAAAGGAGTGTGCTAGAAGACACAAACCCGTATTCAGATAACTTCCTAAGAATCAATGGGGTTACCTACATTATAGGGAATGTTGCCTATTTAGTCACTTAGGTCTCAAATAGCACGGAGGTTGTGTCTTGGATGTACAGAACTTTCAACAAAACATGGTGCTAAATACTGTAGAGTAGCATATTTCTGTGGAAAATGTAGCAGTCAGAAAGCTCACAAATACAGTCTTAAACAGAAGAAACTGCTTAGCAGAGATAGAGGAAATGTTAACCAGGATGTTGGCATTTATTTCCATATTCTCTAAATAAAAGTGACACATAGACAAATACCAGAGATGTGCAGACATGACCTTAGTCTAACAGCCATTCCCCAAGGACAGCACCTCTTCCAGAGACAGTGCTTAATTAGCGTTGCAGAGCAAAGTTAGCACTGGACATACGCCTGCTTCCTGGTATGGAGCTTGAACTGTCAGACGAAAGGGAAAAGGATGGGGAGAGACCTCTGTAACTTCATTTCTACATCTTTTTCGTTTGTTTGTTAAAGGGTCTTCTTTAACATAATATTTGTTACTGAAAACCACATAACTCATTGTTCCATTTCAGGACAGTTGTTTTCTCTGCATAGTGAATACAGTGAACAGTGTGTGACCTGTGCTAGTGGACCCCCCCGAAGTCCTTGAATAATTCAAACCCAAATAATTTTTGAGTTTTATAGCTGATGTCAAATTTACCTGTTGAATTGTTTGCAGCATCAGTGAAGGAGTCAGGCAATTGGTACTGATGTGATTTAGGAAGACCAGCAACTGTGGTGCAGTATAGTCATACTAGAGCATGACTAAATACAGCTAAGTTTATTTAGAGCCCTAACCTCAGGTTGAGCTGGTAAAATTACCATGGTTCTTATGAACTTTTCGTTTGGGATTGCAAATACCTCCTTTTATCTTCACTGAAAAATAAAGTGGTGGCTGAAACCTGGAAATAATTGCTGTCTAAGGTAATGGTTAACGCTTTGAAGTGACCTGACGGCTCACAAGACAAGAGAGGATCACAGAAATGGGCAGACCAGCAGTTAGAGCAGGTAAGCTGCCTTTTATACAGAGGACAGTGAGATCTGGAGTGACAAATATAAAGTGATCTGCCCTAACCTAGAGGCTGACCTATGCCATTAAGCATGAAGCTGTAGGTCTCTTTCAAGCTTTTGTTTCTGAGAGGTGGCAAGCCCTACGAGTGCCACTCTGCACCACTTTGTAGTCCTGCAGGTAGCTGTGACGTCCTTTCTAGAGCCACGACATGGTAAGACCTCTCTGAGAGCTTGTGGTAGCAAGTTCCACAGAGTAAGTAAAATTTTGGATGAAGGAATATAGTAATGAGATTTAGAAAGGGAAAGGAAGGTCACAGCGGCTCACAAAGCATCTGTGCTACCACAGAGTGAAATTAGAATGCGTTGAAATAGAAGGAAGGAAGAAAAAAGTGTGAAGGTTATTGAGACTGATAAGTTTATCTTGGCCCCGTGTAAATTCACTCAGGGTCAGACCCTTTTGTTGACTCAATGTCAATCACACAATAGTCGTGGGATGTGGTTGGGCTGGACTTTTCCTGAATTACATAGGGGACTCTGTCACAGCAAAATTCACAGGGAACTTGAGTCACCTTTGCCGTTACTGTGATCTAGCAACAAGATAATACCACCAAATTAAAGGAAATCACATAGCTGTCCCACAGATCACAGCCACACAGTTTGTCAAATATACCCTTGTGAGACAGAACACTCAGCTGGTGTCTAAATTTCCCTCCAAGCAAAAGGAAAGTTTCCGATCCAAGATCACTCCAGCAAACTGAACCCTGCCCTGCTGATGGCAATATCAAAAGATCCGATGTCAACAAAGCAGCATAACACTAAATCTATTGCCGGATAGTGTTCCAGCACTCCAGCAATCAACTAAGTAAGGTTTTTAAGAACAGAGTTTATATTTCTCTTCCTGCAAAGGTACTGCATAGGTACACAAAGACAAGAAAGATGCATTAAAATTCCCAGGCATGTGCCAGGTTATTGCATTGTCCCTTTGGGTTTCTTTTTGATTGACATTATGTGCGTGTGTGTAAATAATTTTTCAGTGAGAAGGATGGTGTGTATGTGTATTCCAGATGGATGGGGAAAAAATTAAGAAGTTGGTAGAGTTAATGAGTTTTGGCAGCAGCTCATTGCTTTTCCCAAAGCCCTATTTCACACAAATTCTATGTACATTGATTATTTTTGAGGATACATGTAAGACGGAAGATTTGTTTACTATTTGATTTCATTACTGATTTTACTTGAGGAATGAGAAAAGTAGGTTTCCCCCTAATTTGCAGTTAATTTTATATTGCATTAATTTAAATGGTAAATTGAAGAATTTGCTCTCTTTTAGCAGTGTATTTGGGATTTATTCAATCTTTTTTTAAGCATTTTATCTTTCTTCAGTTTTTTTAATATTTGAAAATATTTTTTTCTTCAGTAGGGAGAGACTTTGAGGCTTATAGCAACTTTTTTTTGGTGTTGAATTCTACCTTCTATTGAATCATTTCATATGTTGGAAAGAATTTCTAGTGTACATTTTACTTAGTGGCCTGCAATTATAGTCTTTAGTTTCAATTAGTCCTTTTCTTTTAATAATGTGGTGTACATGATTGCAGCTGCTGCTATTTTGACTGCAAGAACAATGGAAATGTTGTGAGGCATCTATAATCCCAAATACATTTGGAAAGGCTTAATTGGAGGTAACCTTTAAACAACAGCAATATGAATTCCAAACTTCACGCAATCATAATAGTACAGGGCAAAGCTAGATTTGCACACTGAGGCGAAATCCTAACCTTTACTTATGTGATCTGCATGACACACACACAGAGGCACTGACATCCCAGCATTCTGTCACGGGCAGGACCGGGGGCAGGATCAGAGCAGCTCCCCACCTGTCCCCAGGGAGTGGGATGCTGCAGGAGGTGGTTCGGCCCACTTCTCATGACACCAGATTTCTTCTTACTAAAAGTGGACACAAGGCTGAGGTCACGTTTGGGTTACACAGTCTGAAGCTACCTTACTTCTGGAAAAAAAAAAAAAAAGAAAAATAAAGAGCATGCTCAGCATTAATTAATTGTTTACCATGACCCAAAGTATGCCTGTGTAGGCAGCCCTCAGCAGACAAAGGTTATTACCTGTAGTACTATTGAACTCAATTATTCTTTTTCCACACTAGGGAGGATTTCACTCTTTATATTCCAATTTATCATTCTTGCTCATTCTCTCTTGAACGTTGTTAAGTAACTGCTGAAGACAATAGGCGTACATTGTAGGGCAGAGGGCAGAGGAAGAAACGAGAGGAACAAAGTCTTAATCTGGGCTCCTCTTCAGAAGTAGCTGGAGATTGGACGTTTCTCTCCTCGAGGAGGCTAGGTTGCTGGCAGGACCGAGACGGCGAACATACCTCAGCCTCGGCCGTAACCACAAGGAGACGAATAGGGAAGATAAGCTGTGCAGCTGCCAGGACCATTTGGTACTGAGCTACGTTTCTGTCCCGGTTCAGTCTGTGCACTTTAAGCGATATAACATTCAGCCTCAAATCAAAAGGCAGTGGGGTTTCTTCGGGTAGGAAGTGCGCTGTCCCCTGTGATACACGGTGAACTCAATATACGGTGGGAACAAAGGGAAAATGTTCTGTTGATATTGTTTCCTTGTCAGTGAAGCCCGATGGCCCAGAGTACTTGACGGTCTGACACATCCAGAAGGTGATGACCAATTGTTAACAATCCTGTGAGCGACTTCTCCCGGCAGTTCTCAGAAAAAGCAGCGCTGCGAAGACGGAAAGGCACAGGATGTTACGGGATCCGTCTATGGCTTCTGAGATGTGGGAAGCAGAAAGCATTCTGGTTGTGGAGGATGCACGGCTGTAAACAGGAAGCTTTGCAGGGCACAGCCGAGTCCCTGGGCTCTGTGCGGGACGGGGAGAAATCTGCTGAAACAGGTACCTGCAGCCAACATGGGAGTGTTGAGGCACAGACAGCGTACTCGGGTTTCCTAAAAATACATCATTCATCCTTGTCATTGCTAGTCCATCAGGCCAGCTTACACACTGTTGTGTTTTTAAACCACTGGGGGAAAAAAAAAGAGATGTTCTGAAATGCAGAGCATTTTGGAAGCACCCTAATGGCAAACACAGGCTCCCTTAAGACTTTCCATTTAGGAAAGCACCTAAGTTAACAGTGAGTTGTTAAATCAGTATTATGCAGAACTACTGCCAGTATTTCATTGAATTAATTTACTATTAGTTGAGTTAATTAGAGACCAAATCATTTCAGCCAATTCCCAACATAAAAAAATTTGACCAGCTGCAGGAAAACTGCACAGGGAAGGGGAAAGAATGGGGTCCCTAGAGTGCTTTAGCTGACCTGCTGTGAAACTCCCAGCAGTCCAAAAAAACCAAACAAAAAAAGAACCTTGCATTTTGGCTGTGCAGGGAAGAAGGACCAGTGCACCCACATAGGGCAGATCCAATTTTCTCAGCCTTGCACCTCCGTCTTCCCCAAAAATCATGTTGCAAAATCTGTTCCTCAGATTATTCCAGTTCTGCTGGTGTTAAGATGTATGAGTTTAATAGCTTAACAAAGGATCATGGGAACAGATAAGTGCTCCAGCACGTCCGCTATTGTGTTTTGTGTTTTTGGCACTCACTGTTGCCAAATGACCACTGAACAAAACAGCGCCTCTGACAACAATGCTTATGCCACAACATTAGTGAGTAGAGAAAAACACATCAATTTAGGAGTTTGCATTTTGATCATTTTTACCACAAAGACAATGCACATGTACAGTCCTCTAAGACTTAGCTATCAGAACCCAGAAAGGAACTGTAAGGCTGGGTCTTACCATTTAAGCACCACAGTGCTGTGCATTTTAACCCTCTAAGGCAAAGTCAGGAGGCCGAAAGGACCCTCATCCTCAGCTGGCCACTTCTTTCCACGTCTTCAGTGACAAAGGCTGACTCAGGGAAGATGATCCTGAACACCTGCAAGTTAGAGCAAGGCATGTAGAAACAATCTGTCCTTTCACCTGCAGCTCCGGTACTACCTCCTGCCAGAGGACGCTGGGCAGAAGCTGGCACCCAGGACCATTTCTGCTACTCAGATTTCATATGCTTGTTGTCCTGCAGTAAGACCTTTGAGAAATAACTCAGCAGTCTTATTTCACCGCTGTGTTACAAACAAAACCATACGTTATTTGGGAGGGGAAATAACAACCAAATTGCAAAGTCATTTTATGTCGGAGTTAGTTATCCACTGTCATTTATACACTTCTCATAATAGATTTTGAATTGGGAAATAGGAAGGCAGACAGCAGGAGCAGCAGACAACCTTGCAATTGAGAATTAAGATTACAAATACCCAGCTTGCTCTAATAGAAGCTGAGAAATATATTGTCTTTTTCAGGCAAGACATATTTTGCAAAAGGAAAAGTGTTTGTTCGTGAGTAGTCTGTTTCACCAGCTCTGTCTCCTAAAAATTACCAGACCATTTGGCAGACAGGAGTATTCCTTAGATTCTTTTAGAGGTAAAACCCTCAAAAGGTTAACAACAAACAGGAACAGGGGCGTGAGTCAAGTCCTGGAACACCAGTAACTCTGTCCAGTGAAAGTTAACCCAGGATCCTTGCTTGAGTCTTAAGCAAATATCCAGTCACATTCATGCTAACTATTTTGATATCTTCTCTACATCAGCATTTAGTTGGTTTAGGCCCTCCGGTATCTCATTACCTACAGATGGAAGAAGAAAGTAGCTTTTTGTCTACTGAAGAAGCCTATAAATCTCTCCTCTCTCCATGGCTTCAAACACCTGGCTCGGCTTACTACCCCTATGACTAGCCCAATGCTGCCTCTTGCTCATTCTCTCCTACACAATAAAACTTTCCTACTTTATCTCTCACCCCTCTCTCATAACTACTCCTTAATAGGTACCAGGTGGCTCCACCGACAGTTGAGGCTGACTCTTCCTATCACAGATATTAACTCCTTCCTTGCTTTCCTTGATGTTAGCATTCTATGGATTTGGATATGTCATCCCATGATGAGAACTAAAACAGGGTGGAGGAACTGGGAAGAGTCTTATGACCCCACAAACAAGATGGTACCATCCTGTTTCTTTCCACTTCAGACTAGAAGAGCTTCTCTGCAGGTAATGCAGAGTAGCAGACAGAGGAATGGATTGAAAGCACCGTGTTCTCTTTTCTGCCACTGAACTTTATGCAACCTGCCATTAAGCAAGGAAAAAATAGATATTCAAATATTTCCTACTGGCCAAGGGTTTTACCAGAAAAGCAAAGCAATAAAAGCTGAAGAACTTTTTGCTATTGTGCTGCTTATTAATTGTAGTACCAGTCCGGGAGCTCATCACTACTAAGATCTGTGCTAGGAAAGTTGCTCCTGCTTTTGGAAACTTGTAATACAAAGAGACAGAACAAAAACCCTGAAGGGGAACAGAGACATGATGGTGCTGGGCCTAGTTGATTCCTTATATCACTCCATAAGAGAGTCAAACCCTCAACTCAGGAGCCTTGCACCCTGTCCACAGCCAGCGCAACTATTGACAGGCAACACCAAACACCCAGGAGGTAGCTGGTGTTTGAAAGTAGAAAGATCTGCAAGCAAACAGAGCTGGAGAAGGAGATAAAATGAAGATTTTTAGTGAAGCTTATTCTTTTAGAGTTAGTCTGATTGCACGGTAGCAAAAAGTACCTTTGGAAAAAAATAATTTTCTAATGGAAGAATTATCATTTAACTGTCCAGTTTAAAAAAAAAAAAAAAAAAAAAAAAACCAAAAAACCACCCTCTAAGAGATTTGCATTGTGTTACTGGGCTTCTAACTGCAGACACCAGTGGTAGAATTAATCTGAGCAAACATTGGTGCCTGTGACCTGACCTAATCACCTACATTCCCCTTTTTTTTAAGACAATAATTCTAGAGCACAATTCAGCTCACTTGCAGCCGATGTCTAAAACTGGTGAGATGAGTCTTCTATAGCCAAGTGAACTGCTTCCCATCCCGTCTGCCTCCTGACGCTCTCCTCTTCAGTAGTTTCTTTTTCATATTTGAATCAAATTAATTGTGACTTTTGGCTGTGCCCTCTATAGCTCACACATCATACAGTATCTTGGAGGAGCAGAACAAGGTCATAAAGAATTGGTTTGTGTCTCTCAGAAATCTGCCTGTTGCTTTCTGTTATTGTTGACACCAGCGTGGACATGAAGGATGCCTCACCAAAGGGAGTACGTAACACATTCTCTTCTCAGCTTTTTGCCTCTATTTAACTGCTTCTTCTGTGAAAAAAAGGGGAAGCTTTGATCAACTAAAACACTTATAAATAAAACAATATTTACACATAAACAAAATAAATGCCAATAAAATCAGTGACATAGGAACCACAAAATATTCTGAATAAAAATTTCTTCATGAACAGCAGCAAAACCCCCTAAATTAAAAGGAAAAAGCATTACTTGGATTACAAAAACACAAAGGATTTATTTTGCATCGTTAATGGGATCCAAATGAAACGGAGCTAGAGTTTCTCATTTAAAAAAAAATATTTTTTTTCAAATTCCAGCTATACTTAAATCTATTTGTAGGTGCCAAACCTTTTTAGCAAAACCCTCTGGACTCCAGACTTGCAGGTAATTGTGTACAGTCACATACTGCATTCCTCACTCTCAGCTTCCCTTTCCTTGTTAATTAAGAGTCAAAGTAATTTTTAATTATGATCCACAGCTGACATACGCAGGACATAAGTGATTTCAGCCACACCTGTACTCACCTTTGTCGGATTCAACCAAATCACGAGTCCATGGCATCCTTTTCCTGTTATGTTCCACCCTGATTTGTGTTTACGATGTTACAGCTAATTTTGTTCCTCTGAAATCAAAATGCTTCTCTCATTGTGGTATCTTTAAAGTTGTTTAATAGCTATGAGGATGAACTCTTGGATGCAAGACACATAAGAGATCTAGAAGACAAACATTCTTATAGAATATTTAAATTGATGTATACTTAAAAGTTTCCAGAATAAATGATAAGAAAGAACACTCCTTAACAGTAAAACAAATAAACAGTAACTTGACTTCAAAACTTGGCTAAGCTACAAAAGATGGTAAATCACAAATAAGCTACAGTGAGCATTTACTCAAAGTGGGTGAAGTACAAAAAGTAGACACCCACTTGCTGAGGGCGAATCTTTCTGCGAGCATGCGGAAGGAGGAGTTGCAATGACATTGCTGCTGGCCCATCAGCCGAGCAGGCTGTGAGCTGTGGACAACATCGTGCTTTCCTCTCCATACCAGGCTCTCATTTCCTCCAGATGTGAACAGGGCTATAGAGTTACCGTGTCCTTCAACCCTGAGATTAAAAGTCACTGGTCTGCTGGCTTGTGGAGGAGTATTTTTTTGGCTTTGGCTTAGTGATATGGAACCATCTGCTCAAACGACCACTTCTTTCTTTTCCAGTGTGAATCTGTCATCGTGGCAATTAGATGAGGCTCACAGGCTGGAACCTGCTTAGCTTAGAAAGTATCAGATGCTGGCAAGCCACCAGCTAGGATGGACACTCGTCTGGAATGTGTTTTGTCTTTGGTCTGAAGGCAACCACATCTATTATCCCTCTCAAGAAAATTGCAAAACTCTAATGTTTCCCCCTGGTTTTAGGAGGAAGAGGGTGGGAGATGTGTGGTGAGGCAAGGGTGATTTTTAGCCTTTTTTTTTTTTTTAATTTGTTTGATTGCATTTTGCAACAACTTGTTGAAATTCAGTGGTTGGATTTTTTTAAGTAATGTTTTCAAATAGTTGGGTAGGTCTCCTGGAACACTGTTATTTTGTATAAAATCAAAGAAAGACAGAAATAATACACAGGTTCTCCTTTCATGCTGTTTGCCAGGACAGGAAACATACCCATGCTAAAAAAATGGGAGAGTTTTAAGGGAGGAGAAAAGAGAACTGAAAAAACAGAAATAGTGTAGTTAAAACATATAACCTGATACAAGGGGGAGGGAGAGCACAGAAATGTTCTTCAGGTATGGGTTCATGTTTTTTGGCAAGATTATTTCTTTATGTCTTTATGTCTTTCTATGTATTTAGACCACACTCTTAGCTAGAATTTCATTTGTTGGCTTTGATGGAGAATCACTGAGGGTCACTGAGTATTTTAAGCTACTTTTTTTTTTGCTCTGGGCAGGAGAATTTCACTGTTTCAGCTCAGTGTAGTACCTTGCATATGCTTTAGTTTTCTGTCTGATTGTGTTAAGAGAGATACAGCCAAGGTTCCCCTCGCTGTCTGCCAGGCCACCTCCTACATCTGTTATTTACTGTCACATGCTGTGCTCCAGGTATCCAGGTATCTCGCGTGGCAATGAAAATGGAGAGATGGAGGGGATGGGACTCTCCTGGCCAGTTGGCTTGCAGGGTTGTATGTTTCAAGTCACACATTACTTTAGAGGTGGCTAAAGAAGTCTAGTGGTTTCTATTAAAGCATGAGGTTAGAACTACGGCCGGTCCTCAGCTTTAATTGATTCCATAGAAGGCACGGGGCCTCCTCATTGATCAGAGACCAAATGGCACAACATGAAAAAAAATGACATAATGCATCTGAAATCATAATTCATTCTGAAATGACAATTGCTATTTAACAAAACCATTTGCTTCTGTGTGTGGTCAAAGGAAGCTGGATTTATGTGTTCTTGTACAATCTTTATTAATGAGTCCCAGATATTTCTACCAAAAAAGCCCAGTGTTCCAAAAAGAGGTAAAATATAAGGAGAATTTGGCTCATCAGTGAGAGCAGCTACACACCTAGACTACAATGCAAGGATTGCCTAGTATTTAAGCATGTAAATAAGGTTGAGTACGTAATAAAGTTTCGTTATACCTGAGTACAATGCAACTATATTGGACTTGATCCTTATGGGTCCCTTCCAACTTGAGATATTCTATGATTCTATATGTTTTGCATTCAGTTCCAAAGATGTCCAGTGTCATACATGTTTATTATGTCATTAATAAGGGGACCCAGAAAACATTATGCTTTCTAGAGGAGAGCGGGGGGAAAAGAAAAGGATATTAGCATTTGGTTTTGTATGTTGAAATATTCTTTATTTTCACTAAAAAGCAAATCCTTAAAATGGAATTTTATGGCTCATTATTTACTGTGTATTTAAATGTGAACAACTGTTCGAGAATTGTTAGAAGCAGCACATTTTTCAATTCATAATTAAAAAGCCAAACATCGGGCTTTTCCCAGGTGCTTGTCATAGATGTTGAGGAAAACCATCCCACTTACACCAGCAAGCAATGGGTGCAGAAGGCATCACTCTCCAGACAGCTTTCATAGTAACCCATGCTTGTCTCTGCTGCTTAGAGTTAAAAAATCTACGTAGATATGGAAGTAGTTGCTCCACTGTATCCTAAATGTAACCAGCTGTAAGACTGTGCTGTTCTACAGACAGAACAATCTCTGCTGGTTTGGGGTCTTTTCTTATATGCGCACAAAAGACAATTTTATCCTTAAAAGCACACAACTTAAAAGCTATATTTGTTTTCCTTAAATACAGAAAAGCTTTACTCTTTGGAGCAACAGATATAATGTGAAGTATTAAAACAACAGTCTACAGCATCATAAATAATAGTCTGTTTCCTTTATTTTACAAAGAAAACAGACTATTATTTATGATGCTGTTTTAAACAGTAGTCACCTGTTTTACCCACAAAAACTAAAATCAATATACAAGAGCACCTGTATCTTATCTACTTTGTGCTACTGCTGAGAATTAAGGGTAAAAGAAAAATCATTATCCACAGTAAGGGAGCTGGGCAAGCAAAAACTGAAGGCACACGCTTCTAACCTCAGATGAACTGGTAACACATAAAATGTGCAGTCTTATGAAATGCTGAACACTTCTCAGACCCATCAAAACCCTGCGTTTTATTATTTTATGCATGTGACTGGCCCCTGTCAATGAAGGACAAGCTATATTAACTCCTCACTGTATTTACCTATTTGGGAAGCATACGGCTCCCCACACTGCAGTGCATTTCTTACTTGTTTAGCTGAGCAGCTGCTTGTTTCCTAGATCCCCTGCTGCAGCTGTGGGACAATGTGAAAGACCTTGCTGCCTTTTGTCCTGGTCATTCGTGCCTTTCGAGGAGTGAGCTCCAGGGTCATGGGCTGTCCTTCGGGAAGCTTTGTTTCCTGCACTCGCTATATTTACTCGAAGCTGACAAGTCCGTCCTTCCAGCAGGACGTAAGTGATGTGGGAGTCACGCAGTATGAAGTGCAGTCCGTAATTGAAGCCAGTCCTGCTTAGGGCTTTTGAAAGGAAGCGTAAAGCCTTGCGTTCAACCAAGTTGTCAATGGGGCACCAGTGAAGAGAAAGAAGAGAGACTTGCGTGCTCTCTGTGGTCTGTGTCACTGGGTAGACAGGCTGCTGTGATTTGAAACAGCTGTAAATGTGATCTTAATACTGCAGAAGACTTTGATTGGAGTGTTTCAGTCTGTGGCTGGCTTCTCTCTGCAGTCCTACATCAAGGCGCGATGGTGCGAAGCAGAGAAGGAATCCCTGGACAAAAATGAACATAGAAAAAGGGGTCCAAATCTCAGCTGGCAATGCTAACATGTATTGTGAGATATTTTGTCCCCTGTTTTTAGACCTCTCATGCAGACAGTCTGTAAAAATTTACAGAGAGAAAATAAATATTCTTCTAGTGAAAGTTCTTTCGTGAGAAAACATGATGTTGATATTTAGTGCTACATGTACATATCCTGTGTATCACCTACGTGATGTTTATTGTCCCAGTAACTGCCTTGCTGAAAGCATTAGCTACTCGGAGTAATTCAGCATTAAAGTAAAACTTTAATTGCAACCTTACACTTCTGAGAAGACGCTAAATGGATAGAGTACAGAATATTTTCATTCTTCACTCCAACTTGTCTTAACTCATCCATTGAAATTAGTAGCCCAATAGGCTTGCTGTCAGGGCTTGACCTCCCAACTCATTGAAGTCACTGTCCTTCATATCCCTATCACAGTCTATAGACACTTTCAGAAAAACACGCCTGTGTAAACATGTGTCCAGTGGAACTGTCTCTCACGAAAGGATTTTGCAAGACTTGAAGTACATGCTGAGTTATAAGTAGTCCCATGGACCATTTAGCTATTAAAAGTAAGCCTGAACTGAAGAGCTTTCCTGGATCAGGTGCTGCCTGGGGTAAAGAAAAGAAGTCAGCTAAACTCATGCTGGCTTTGGGGCATCTCTAGCATAGTGGCTCTGTCAAATGAGGCAGAGGGACTGGGAAACATCAGACAGGTTTCCATCCACTCCTTAGCTTGCTCTATCTTTTGTAGCACATGTGCAATCCTTCAGATCTACACTGCAGATCCGGGAAGTCCCAGGACAGTCATCAAATGTGAGAGATCCATATTTCCCTTCCCTGGTGAGTGCCGTGGTCTAGGTCTTAATGCTTGTAACAAAGGGATTCAGACAAACTGATCTGAAGTGATAATAAAAATGGAAGCTACATCTGCAGAGCAAATGTGTGGAGCTTCTCAGAAAGCGTGTTGCTTGCTATGATGAATAAAGTCTCAGAGAAACTTATGGAAAGGCAATAGAAAAGCAAATATCCTTCCCTTTGCCTACCTACCCCTTTGTTGTAATAACTAATCTCAATAAAATGTGCATCTAAAAGTTGTCATTTTTCTGTTTTCTGTCCTGTCTTTCTCAGTGAAGAGTTCAACTGTGACTTAAGTTCATCTGCAGTTATTTCTTTTCTCTCAGACTTTATTGGTTTTAGCCAAATGGAAACCCACGCTCTGGCTGGTTTGCTGAGGCAGCTGCTCCCTTGTGATTGATGGCATTTGAATTTCATGTTTGCATACCTGTGGCTGATGCCTCCCATATTGCATGACATCAACGGGAGGCAGCTTTGACTGGCATCTTAATTCAAGGCTGGTGTTCTCTGTGCTTGGCTGGGCCAGGAGCGCAGCACTTGCTGAATTTTCTTCCTGTCGTGTGTGTGCCGAGCCAGTGACCCCATCATGCCGGTCGCATCCTCCCACATGGAGAAGGTTGCCTAATGTTGGGTGCGTACTTCTGCTTTCATCTGCTGATGTCCACAAGATAAAGCCTGGCGCATGACAGTTTGTTATTTTCACTAAGCCTTTAATGGTGTGTAACATCTTTCTTAGAGGTGGGCTAACGTGGAGGCAAAGACCTGAGGTCTGTTCAAAGTTACAGGTCACGCTGCAATAACTGAGCTTGTCAAGACGTGTAAAAATCAGGCTGTGCTGTGATATAAAGTGAATTGTGCATTACTTGTGCACCCAGATGCTGAGGAGAGGTTTCCAGGAAATGTCAGGATCATCTTTTTATTTACACTACAGTAATGCCTCAGGCACCAGCCATGACTGAAGCCTAATGCCAGAAATGATGCAAACATGCAAAGGGTGTCTGCTGTAAAACACCCTAGAAACTAAGTAGGGACCACAAAGAAGGTATGGAAGAAAGGAAATCCTGCTCCTATGCTCACATGCTATTCTAGGAACATAAGACTGGAAGGGACCAATTCATTCACTAAACTCAGTGCACCACAGACATGGGCAACCAGATGTCTAGGTGTCCACAGACCACATACTTCAGAGAACTAAAACACTGTGGTTCAGCACATGACACTTAGTGTGCCTAAGCGTCCTTAGTGTGAGACTACAGATCCAGCAAAGAGATTTAGGATAACCTTGCTTACAATTTCAGGGAAGAAAAATCTCTAATGTCTTGCCTACTGAATGGACCAGTAACACCTTTCTCTTTTCTAGGCCAACTACCTAAATGACTAGCTCCACTCAAAGATGGTAGGGGTCATGATGGTATCTAATGAGTGGAGAGCACCTCCAGCACCTTGTAACCCTGGTGTCTGCTCCTCAGCATCTGGAGGCTTGAGTCCTAAGAGAAACTAAGAGAGTGATCATGCTAAAAGGCTATGAGATTTTCTGTGTGAAAATACTGCTCATATCTCCAGGGCCAGTCAGACCAATGTGAAATCAGAAAAGCAGTATTTCTGGGCCCTGGACATGTGGATAGAAAAGGGACATTCTGCTCTGTAGAATACATTTGATTTTTCTAGCAGTGGTCTGATGCAGAATTCACAAACAGTTCTGACAGAAAACCTTAGCTGAGATAGGCAAACTGAAGCCATTTCAGACTGAGAAGGCCAAATCCTTATTAATCTTGCTTAATTACAGCATTGAAACATGTACTCATCTCAATCTGGAGGGGAAATTTCAAATTTGCATTTCTTTTGGCACTTTCTACTGGCTCTCTGAAGCACCCCAGCTCCCGGCCATGGCTGCTGAGTGTCCCAGTGCAGAAGCCTAACTCCTTCTGTAAGAGATGTGTTATATAGCCACCTATAAAAGTGAGGTATCTCAGCATAATTAATTCTACTCCTGCAGCCTGGAGACTGCCTTATAGGTTTTGCTATACTGTTGCAGTGCCCTAACTCCCTTTAGTGAAGGTTTGCCTCTGCAATTAAATTACTTCAAAAAAGTACCATTCGAAGAAACTGGAAATTTAGTGTGAGAATACCAGTCCATTGCTTTAATCACAGTATCCCTTTTCCCTGAAAAAACCCCCAAAGTCTTGATCAAATTCAGACCCACTTAATTTTTACATCTACAGAAGCTCTTTTAGCATACCATTTAAAAAAACAATTTTAAAAAATGTTGTGTTTCCCTACAAAAGATCTAAAGTATGTGTGTGATATGCAGTTGATAATATATTCACAGCCAAAGAGGCTTGGATAGTATTGTTGGTGTCTCATAATCTAGGATACTGAACATAAAATTAGGAAATCAGTGGTTTGTGGATAAATATATGACCTTCCTGTTTTCTCTGCTGCTAGAGTCTTACGGTTTGTGTCTCACAGCATCAGGTTTTGGATAGGAAATCAATGAGGTTTGCCTAGTTGTAAGTGGGAAGATTTTGGCTTAGATTTTTTTTTTTGTGTAATCTGATTTTTTTTGGTTGAAACCTTCAGGATGCAAAAAATACATGGAAAGGAAGCCTCTCTACTCTTGGTCATATCTATAAATATGGTGCAGACTACTACTGATTAAAAATCTTTTTGATCTTCTGATAGCTCTTGCAATTTATGAGAGAAATAGAGTGGGCTGAATTCCAGGTGGAGAAAGCTCTCAAAGCTGCACCTCACTGGTGAACCACCTCAAGGCTGACCACTGCAAAAATCAGAACTGCTCACTCTCCCAGGAGTGTGGATCCTTCAGGGTTACTCTCAGAACAATGTTCATTTGCCCTCTTGGTGCCCTTACTGGACATCTTCTGAGATAAATATTTCTGGTTTCCAAGACTCTGTTCATAAACATAAACTTCACTTTACATTTTGTAAAAACACAGGAAAAAAAACATATTCTGAGAAACCACAAAGAGAAAGCCAGAGAGCATGATACCAGAAGAGAAAACATAGCATCTCCACATGAATATTGGTCTTGGCAGTGCAATGCAGTATCACTGATCTTGTTAAAATATCTAAAATTACTACTCTATGAGTATTATTACCTGCGGGGGAGGAGAGACAGAAGGAGCAGTTCTTGATATGGTTCAGAAAGACAAACTGTCAGAATTGTAATGGACAAGGGCAGAAGTTTTAAAATTGGGATCATCTGATCCATTTTCTCTCTTATAAGTTAGGAGTGAAGCCCAAGCAAATCACATCATCTGCCTTCACATACAATGGAGGAAAATCAGGCATTTGCAAATTGTGATTTATCCTGTTTGTCCTAAACATGAATCACTGTTAGGAATGGCTTGTTTCTGTCTCTTGAGCCTAGGTCGCTAATGCAGCCTGGATGGCCAGGTTTTAATTAGGTTAAATTTGACAAGATGAATTCTACCCTGAATGATTTTGGAGAGTTCACATTTCTTCATATCAATGGCACTTTGCAATCAAACTAACTTGATAAAGTAGGTTCAGTTGTACGATCAGCTGTTCAGCTCAGCAAAATGCATGGTCATTCATCTAGGTGTAGAGCCATATTTATGATAGGGCTTATGTCCTGCAAAGCAGTGGTGCCGACGTGGATTTCATGTTCCTCAGTAGGTAACATATTAAACATGAGCTCCTACAGAGACAGCAACACTTAGAGGGTAAACATCAGTTTTAGATGTATAAACAAATGAATACATTGAAAAAGTAGCAGATAATATTATCTCTTAATAGGATATTACTGAGGCCATTAACGCTATCTGTTTCCAGCTCTGTTACACTTACTTCAAAAAGGATAAACAAAACCAACAAAAGAAGGATAGCAATGCTTATGTTACTGAGAAACAAATGGCATGCTGTAAGACTCAGAGGGTTGTTGGGTTTTTTGTTGATCTACAATATGATTAAAAGATTACTTCCTCAGCTTCACTGAGAAACAAGGAAGAAGATTAAACAGTGGGAGAAGGGCAAAATGAAATTCAGTAACGGCACATTTCTATCAGGTTAATTAGCCACTGCTTCTTTCGAGCCAGCTTATTTGAGATGTGGCAGATTCCCCTTTGCTGGTTTTCCCTAAGAGAGTGCTGATAGTGTGACAGAGATATTATGAAAGACACGGATCAGATCACTTTAAAAAGACTGGGGATATTGTTTTCCAGTCTAGCACTGGTATGCATTCATCTCTCCAGAAAAATAAGACTAATATCAAGCTGGTCCTAAACTTCTGAAAAGTGTTGGTAGTTAGAGGCTTAATTCAGTCCCAGACTGCCCAAAGTCTTCTCACTTCTCTGTGCTGAGCTCTCAAATTCCAGCGGAAACATCCTCATTGTGGATTTTTACTATTTCCGAAATGTGCTACAGTGTCACGGTGTTGAGAAATCCTGTTGTTCAACTGTTCAGAAAGCAGGTGCCAAACAGCATTCCTCCCATCCCCACTCTGCACCATCATCTAGACGTCTGTCTTGAAAAGTGTGCACATCTGGAGGAAATGTCCTTTTCTGGGGGATTAAAACATCTTGTTTTAACATCAAAGAACAAATAATTGCACGCATACGTGTGTGTGTGTATACACACACACACTCATACACACATACATACACGTGTATGCGTGTGTGTCTGTGTATCAGTAGTTCCTTGCAGGAAACAGAAGACAGTAAGCATTTCTTTCAGTCCTCGCATGTTCTTCAATTAACTAAGGTAATAGCACTGTGAGGCATATATAGTTTCATCATTGTAGTCTATCCACAATGACTTGGGGTAAAATTTAAAGGCAGTGAAAGGGAACAAGGGATTACTTCAATTCTTAGCGTCCTTTCTCAGCCAACTTTTCTGAGATCTTTTTCAATGAGATACATCTATCTTTGTTTTTCCTGTTGTAAAACTAGTCTGGCATTGATCATCTTTATTTATTTATCTAGCATACCATATCATATTATATTTTGTACAGTATTTCTTAATTCTTTGAAGTTGAAAAAACAATCATTAGATTTTTACCTTTTCTACCAAAGCCTATCACCTAACTAAAATGCTGTACCATACCCTTGAACTAAGTAAGGAGGGAGTAAGAAGAAGAAATTTAGAGAAACCCAGTTTACTTGCAAGAGAAGAGGAAAAAGAGAGAAGGGCAAAAGAGAAAGAGAAGATTGTATGCTGTAAATTTTAGATGTTGCTTTTAAGGGCCTGGTTCAATTTTCATGCATATAAGTCAGATTCATTTTTATGACTTTGAGGTATGGACCACAGATAAAACTTCCGCAAAGGTTATACTATATTTTTCCTCCTTCATGGTAACAAGTTCCTTTCCGGTTTATATCCTAAATTAACTCCACCAACAAAAACAGCCCAGCATGAGATCCACGAAGGTCACCAACAGAAGTCCCCTCTGTAGGGAAGGCTTGCGAGGCCGCCGGCACGCGGTAGACATCCTGAGCAGGCACAAGGGCAGTGAACATGTAGCGCAGCTTCCCATGCGCTGCATCAGCTATTGTTATAAACACAATTAGCTGACAAAATGATTTCTCCAGTAAAACAAGTAGAACACGCTGAATGATTGGAGAGACACGAAAGGGGAAAAGTGCCTTTTCTCACTTCTTCTCCTGCTAATAGTAATTTCAGGTGCAAGATGCTTTTTTTATTATTCTTTTCCCTTATTTGACAAAAGGAAAGTTGCAGCTGGTTTTTTTTCTTTTTTTTTTTTTTTTTTTTTGTTTCTCTCTCTCTCCGTAACAACTATTCTGCTTGCTAGAATAGTTGTCTGTTCCTTTATTATCAGCCAAGGACAGATAAGACAAACACGTCACACCCACAGTGTTACTGGTACTTGCTGGGACTAACTGTATATTTGAAGCACAATGCAGAGTTCCTTGTATTAATCTGAACAAACATCCATCACATCCTGAAGTAAAATCCTGAGCACTTACAAATGAGGAGATTAATTTGCTGGAGAATTCTTTGCTTCAGGACAATGGCAAACATTATGATTCATGTAGTTATATGTTGAAGAAACGGTTAGACAAGGACCTCTCAGCCAAATTCTCCAACTGTGGAGAACTAATAGAAATCCTTTGCTGCTAAAGGTTTGTCACAGATGGGAATGTAGTCTTTGATTTCTAAAAAGCCCTTCTGCTGAAAACACCTTTGAATTTACAGGTATTCTCGATCAGTAAAGCACAAGATGAGGATTTATCTGAATTAATGAGAATCTCCCAGTAGCTATGCCAGAAACTTGAACTCGTTTGCAAGGTTTTAGAAAGCTTAAGAACTTAAACATAGTTACTATTATGATTCTTACTGCTTCCTGTTTAAGGGCAAGACAAGAAGTGGAAATTGCTCAAAAATAGCTTCTTGGAAGTTGTTTCCATACCAGACTGAGTGTGTTTTTACAGTATTTCCAGCCTCATTTTCCATATCAACAAGTTCTCATAAATAGTACTTGAAAAGCATGTTGCTGGTTAGAATCACACCAAACTTGTAAAACTTAGATCTACCCACAAATGCGAAGTTAGTGTTGAACCTCAAGGTGATACTGCCAAATTAAAAGCAAGTGATGAGTACAAGTTCTTATAGGTATCAGGGTGGAAGATAAACACAAGGAATGTTCCTCACTTAGTCCTAGCCCTAAATGTACATGTTGACATGTATTTCCTGAGTGCTCAACTGGTTGCTACAGAATGCTTTCTCCTGAATAATTGTATTATGTTTGCAGAGAAATATGTTTTAAAATATTTGCTTTTCAATTACAAAACTTTGTAATGTGATCCTATTTCACAGACCTATAAAAGTGAGAGATGAGATTTATACAAATCACCAGTAATATCAGGCAAGATAATGTAGGGGAAGGCCTATGCAGAGATGTAGGAAATCAATTGTCCTTCATGGACTGGTTGCATGTTTCTGCAGTCACAATCATCAAGTAGACAGTATAGCTCACCCCCCACCCCCAATCAAATCTCATCACACCTCTGGGTCAAAGACTGACTCAAAGATCTGTCCACCCCATGGTATGATTTTCCTCATAGCGACAAAATTTCCACTGTTTGTTTTTAAAGCATTTTCCTCTCCGTACATCTCTTCAGGACAGTAAGGCAAACTTAGTTCAAAGTAAATGGTAAACCAAAAAGAAACAGAAAGTAACACACCAACACGATTCTAGTGACTACTGCATGTAACTAGTGGCAACTAATGTTACCCATGCACCAGCCTTATGCTAAAGCTTGCTGCCTGTGAAGATGCGCAATACTTTAGTGGACCTGACCAAGGCCACCTTTATCACAGTTTTCTCTGTTCTCAAAAGCTTTTCCTTCCTTCTCTTTGTTCATTTTCCTGCCTCCCCCACCACAGTGACATGTTTGGGGGTTGAGTTCCATGGCTGCTCTTTCATGGTGTTTGTGGTAAAAACCAAGTCTGGCAGCAGTCTTAATATTCAATCAGCTTGTTTTCTTTTTCTTCAGAGATCCTGAGGTGTGGGGGAACCCCAACAAAACCTAAATGTCTGAAATGAAATCTTTTGGCAGGCTGACTTTATTCAGCATTTGTTTGTTCAGTTCTGATGCTCAACCAGGCATAATAATGACTAGGGTGACTTTGGAGGATTAAAGTCTTAAGGCCCAGTGGATTAGTATGTTCAAACCTATATCTCTCAGCTGTCAGATGGAAGAAGGGTTGCTTCAGGAGTAGAAATTTTTTTGTTAAGTACTTGCATGCAGAGAGCCCAATTTGTCAAAGTACTGAGCACCTCTCGAGAATTAACGAATTTAACTTCCAAGCTGACTGGAGAAGTGGAGAAGGATTATCTCCAGTTTACAGATATGGAAGCAAAGCACAGACAGATTAAATGACTTGTTTCAGGTCAGGTACAGGGCAATCCAGGCTGCAGAGGCACTTGCTGATTTGGGACAGGAACAAAAGAAAGTGGTCTATGAACTTCTTCACTGTTTTTTTCCCAGGTGGGGAAAACACCTTCTTTGGGCCTTTGCCTACTGAAAGTTTTGGGAAAGTTTTGGTGAACTCCAGAGCCTCTGATCTCTCCAGCAATGTGTCTCAGTAATGGTGTTGATGTTAGCCATTAAAAACAGCAGAGAAAGACCTTGGCCTGATGCCTTGGATGTAAAGGAGTACATCTTGGCTGAGTGAGGTGAACTGGGCAATCCACCAAAAAGATTTTGATTACTACCCTGGCCCACAAGTTTTCTTCAGCTAGACCTGTTAAGAGAAGGAATTCTACGTAATTTGCATAGACCAAAGCCTCAGGGAAAATTAAGTCTGAGGAGTCTGTCTCAGGTCTTTTGTGTGTGATACGTGCATCACACCAATTATTTTAATGCTGGGAATAAAGGAGCTGTGCTGAAGTGCTGATTTAAAATTCCTTTTGTTCTTCCAACTGTTCTCATTATCAAAGACAGTCAAAATTATCTCCTTCCCACTTCTGAGATAGCTGACAGTACTGCCAATCATTCTGAAAGTGTCTTCAGGTTCAGGCAACTGTTTTCCATACTGTCATTTGTTTGCTGTTCTTGGAGGTGGCTGAGATTATTCCCCAAAATATCTGAAAGATTTGGAATCATCTTCTAGATAAGAAGTGTGGGAGATGTACCAAATGTACCTGCTGCAGGTAGCTGCAAATGGTTTCTTTCAAATCTAAAATCTGGAAGTGTTTCCAGGGCATCCTGTTAAAAAAATGTATTCAAAGTCCACCATAAATGACATAGTATGTATTATGGAAAAAAAAAAAAAAAGAGAGAAAGAATAAAAGAAGGAAATCCTCAGTTTGGGTATTTCATGACCTTTTGTCACCAGAGACTCCTGTGCAGATGGGCCTATACAGCCCAGCTGACATTGTAGTACTTCCTCTCCTGTCTTTCTGTGAGACTGCCAAAAAGGAAGCAAAATCGTCTGAATTATCTGGAAGCCAAAGGCCTTGGAAGTTCTCTCTGCAATATTCTGTTAAAGCTTGCAAATACACTGGTAACACCTTGCTAATGTTCTCCTTTTCCAAGAGTGTCCTGGTAGGAACAGCAGAACTCACAAATACTTCATTGCTGTTCCTACAAGTAATGCAGACATAGCTAGAAACATCCTTCATCATCTGAATCTGAGAAATGAGTCCCACATCGTTTTTCCCCATTCCTTCAGTTCCTTTCTTTACTTCTAACTTCATTTGGCCTCACATGCATGAAGTCTTGTATCTGGATGTGTAGTTTTCCTAATAAACAAACTCAGGCTTATCTTCTGATTGCCACAATAGTAGAGTGAAGCAAAAAAGCCATGATCTTTCCTTCCAGTGTTATGATTGTCTATTCCCCTTTAGAAATATCACTAATCTGTGTAAGAGATATGTAAAGCAACCTATCTAACATCAGGTAAGACACACTCAGAGAAAAGTATAATCTTAGGAAGGTAATATATTGGCCCTGTCTTCTGATATGCTAATCACAGGGAAAGTGAAAAACACACGTCCGCATCCACACTGGTCTGGGTCAGAACAGCTGTTAGGGTTACTGAGATTGCTTTTGAGGCTCCTTTAAGGAGTCAGAGCTTAACTGGATGCTTGTAGCAGCGCTGCGCCAGCTTTCTTTCACACGTGCAAGTAAAAGGTACTTCTTAAGAAGATGGGCAACGGGAAACAATTCTTGTAGCAATGTGCCAGCCAGTGGAGTGGAGATTTCCTGCATGGATTAAAGAGGTTCCCAGTAGTACAGCACTGGCTTGCTTTTAAGGATTTCCCTTTGCTTTGGCTAACCTACCTCTCTGCCTTTTACATAAAGCTGCTTTTGGAAGGTATTTGTAAAGTTTTTCACAGAAGCTGGAGAGACAATGAGCTGTGCAGCTCCTCACATGTCCAGGCTGCCTGCTTTTGGCCTTACAGATGCCCTCAAAGCCAAATTTCCCTGCATGCATGCAGATATCCTGCATGGGCAGTCTGGATACTACCCCTTACAGCAGATGGGACGCATTCCATTTAAGCACACTCTACTACACTGCCTTTTGGCTATCTGTGAAGCAACTGTGCAGTATGAGGGCAGGCAGGTAACGGAGCCCCGTGCCTCTCTCTCCACTCTCCATCAGTTGCTGCCCAGATGTAGCCAGAATTTTATCCCACAAATTGCCAATGTCTTTGAGCAGTGCTAGTGAATGGGGTGTATCTCTCAAAAACAACTTAACAGCAAATGCGTCAGAGTTTCATTTTTTATTTCAATATAAATCTACAACTATGGAAGGAAAAACAGGAAGAAAGCAACTTTCCTCCTCCCCCATGTTCATTCATCACAAAGATGACACCAGGAGGGTAGTCTGGTATATATTATATATTATTCTGTGGTACATAGATCATTTTTCAAACAGAAAAGCAATCCACATAGCCATTTATTCACATCTGGATATAACTTTTTGGTCTGACTAAAAATCACCTAAGCATCTTTATGCACTTAGGAATGATTCCAATGCATATGTAAAGGGATGCTGCTTCACTTTGGTGTTTTTTTCAAAAGACTCTGGAATACCATGCATTTTTTCCATTAGAAGAGTGAAATCAATTTACCTCTGAATGTGCCCCCTTGGCAATACTGTACTTTTGCCAATATTAAGAATATGTGAGCATGTCTGGAACTTACTGGTGTGTTTCCCAGACAAACAGAAATACATTTGTAAGAAAAAGAAGTGGCTGAAAACAGTTGCTTCCTCTTTGTTCTTTCGGAATAACCTGTTGCTCCAAATAATTATATGTGCATCTTATATATGAAAAGTGTCCTCCCTTTCTCCAGATTTTAAATTTGTTTCAAGTTTTCATTTGAAATTGCATATGCAATGATGTTGCCTCAACCTGCTGCAACAGTATGGCAGGATCTGTGGAGTAAATGCAACTGTCAAGTGAATCACAAAATGCCAGATTTTAAATGATATACATTTCCACAGTGAGATTCCAGGGTGAACTGCATCATATATCACTTAAACATAAATTTTAATTCATGAGTTTTTATCAGACTCTGGCTATGAGGCAGTGTTATAGACACAATTCTTTCTGTCAATCCACAGAAATTACATCATCATACATAGATCAGATTTTTTTTTTACTTACATAAGGAAGCAATAATATTTTCATACTCACTGAAGGACTATTTAGAAATGTGTATTTATATTACTATATTTTGGATTGTATCCTACTGTGTCCTTCAAAGAGCCTCCAAAAAGATTAAGACCAACATCTAGGGGTGGTAGAAAACAAACAGGTAGATCCTTGTACAGAGATTTCATGGACTGTAGAGGGATGAAAGGTAGGGCAGCATGAAACCAAAATATGCTTTCTTTCCCCTCTGTTTTTCTGCAGATCTTACCTGTCTCACTACTCTAATTCACAATGTGACAATGCAACTGTCCAGCCACTAAGAACAATGAGAACAATTCCTTTTCAAAACACCTAAAAGGAAATACAAACAGAAACTGTCAACTATTTCTAAAGAGCTCAGACCCTCTAGAGACCTTTTCAGTAGTTACGAGCCTCCCTGAGGGAAAGGTTTCAGAGCGGATCTCGGATTCAAGCTTTTCAGGTTGGACAGGAGTCTGCAGAGGAAGTTTTGGTCTGGGCATGCTTCTAGGATGATGAATTATTGAATTAATTTCATCACTTCTGTCTCAATTTTTCACCAACTGCAGATATCCATGTATCATGAGGGATCCCGGTTGGGTGCGAACAGAATTGATTAACATAATTTGCCATGCTATGTAATTAAACAAACATTGTAATTGTCTGGAATTAATGAAAGTAAGAGGAAATGGAGCCTAGCAAGTAGAGACATGGATTTTCACTGCTGCTGAGCTGAAGCGTTAAAGAATGACAAACAGCAACAAAGAACTGAAGGGAAAATTTTAAGAGATGGTTCCCATTTCTGTCATATTGTCTGAAATTTCATATCTTGCAAAAAGCTGAGGGAAAAGAAACTCAGTAGTGTAGCATTCAGCTGACTGCTACAGTGTATTACATGTTAACAGATTGACATATATATATATATACACTATACAACATTTTATTCCAGGCTATGTTTGATCTACCTATGGCTAAATTATGTCTAGGAACAAAAATACACAGCAAACCACAATTTAACAAATTATCCATCAGAAACTTGCAGATCTCTGCCCCAAAGGGTTTACAATATAGCAAGAAAACATTATTCTCCTCATTCTTATAGTCTGGTGCTTGAGACCAGAGTTGGATAGAGTGTCGAGGAAGAAGTAGAGGAAAGAGGGAAGGGAAGGAAGGGTTGTACAGAGAACTAGAACATCTCTGCCATGTGGCCTGAAGTGCTTTCTGCCTCAGGTGATGTTAACAGGGACATATAGTCTCTGCATTGTCACATCTATGTGGTGAATGAGAAATTAAACAAATAGCCTCCTCCTATTTATGTAGACTGTGACTGATCTGGTAATTTTATCCTGAAGCTTTGAGCGCCTGAATGGTAAAAGCAGTATTTCTCCATTAATCTCATTGCTTCGTCATTTTTCTTGTGCTTTTCTCCATTTCCTCCTTAGTCTCTGTCTCTCTGCCTAGATTTCCTTGTACTGCCTTTTGATGCCTATGGCCATAACACTGAAGTTATAGAACTGTCATTTTGTGCAATAGAGCACCTGGGCTGGTTCCCTATTAAGGTCTGGAGGAAAAATTTGTGTTTCTTATGTAGATCTGGCTTTCATGAAGGCACTCATTCTTTCACCCATATAACTTGAAAACAGAGCTTGTGTTAGAAACTACACAAGATGAGAGCTAAGTAAGGAAAAAAAAATACATATTTTATGATGGTTTACATGTAGCAGTCTTCCTGCAGTGTTTGTGTGGGCAATGGCAGGATGTACAGAGCAGAGGCTGCTCCACCACGTGATGAGGCATGTATATCCTGCCCTGTGTCTGTGATTTGGACAATATCAGAATGGGAGCAAACTTTTTAAACTTTATGTATGGGTGAATCCATTCATGGTCAAGCAGGCATACAAGTAAAACATAGAAGAAGGGGATAAAGAGGTGCAAAAACACAGCATAAGAAAGATTACAGAATATATAAGGAAAACAGGAATAAAGAATTTAAATCCTTGAGAAGGACAAAAAGAGATCTATTATTTGGAAAGGAGATCTGTCTTTTTGAGATGGACATCCAGCACTGAGGCAAGACTAGGAAAGAAGAGAAAAAGGAATTTCATGAATGAGGAGAGAGGTGGAAGATACAAAACAGAGGTAGAAAAAAAAAAGGACTGGGGAAATTTTATGAATTTGTATGTTGCAGGAGAAAAGGAAGATAGAATTGTTCAGATATCTGACAAAATGATTTGTAACAGAGGAATAATTGCAAGCATGTGTTGAATGCAAATTAAACAATTTGAAAAGGTATGATGTCTAAAAAACATTCCATAGTTGGTTTTTTTCACATATATTTTCACTTACTAATTGAAGACAGAACTAGAAGTGAAGGCTTAGAAATACAGGGCAAAAGAGGATTCTCACAATATTTTCCAGGCAGCTACCAGGAAGGAAAGGAAGGTCTCTAGGAAAGCTTGTACTTACAGGAATTCAGATCAAAGAGATGAGGATATATAGAGACCAGCTTTGAACTTTCACATGCTTTTCTGAGCCCAATTTGCCAGCTTTTGGAGGGCCAAGCAACATACTTGAGAACAGCAATACAGAAGAAGAAAGAGAATTCAAAGAGGGAAAAGTGCACAGATGCTGAACAGAGAATACAGGAGGGTGGAAAAGAAAAGAATAATAAAATGAAGCTACTCCACTTAAATTTGGTTCTTTCATGCATGTCTCAACACTATGTGTACATATTCCAACCCTTGCATTATGGTTCTTTGCTTTCACTTGCTGTTGATTTTCTGAAGCAGGTATAAATGAAGTAATAACTGTATATGGTAGTATAAAGGTGGCTGTAAGAGCAGAGTTATAAATCTGAAATCAGACTGTTTGGTTACTAAACCATTTAAAGCAACAGAAAACATAATTTGAATTCTATTGGAGGATCACAAATGGAAAAGGAAGAGTTTGGCAGATTAAAGCTGGATGACCTAAGTACTTGGGGGAAAAATGTAGGAAAAATATATGATGTGTGTGTGAGAGTATCCAGAATATTCTCTGTTAAACTGCTGTCAAATTTTAAATTTAGAAAGAGAAGGAATTTCTTTGGATGAATACTTAAAAATATAACTTTTGTATTACAGACTTACTATCTGGGAAGCTGCTGATTAACAGCTATGACAGTGCCTTCCTTCCAAAGATAACCCGAGCCAAAGAAATGTAACTTGTTCTTTAAAAGCCAAGGAGAAAGTTAATGAGTCTTTCATAGCCTTGAAAACATAAATCTTAAGATGCCAGGATCAAATGATGTGACTCCTAATTGAGCAAATCTCCCATGATGCCTTATGATCAGTCATGAACCCAACACATGAGCAATCACCACTTAATGATGTAAAATCTGTCTCTGGACAAGCCTGAATTGGGGGGGGGGGGGGGGGGGGGGGGGGGGGGGGGGGAGCGGAGCTGGTATGGATACATCCACATTCCTCCCAAGGTGTTTTGGACAAAGTCCAGCTTGGCAGGTTTTACGCAACACTTGCTATCTGATGAATACAATAATCACAAAATGACCACACTCTACATAAGAACCTTAATAGTCCATGTGTAAGCCTTGATGGATAAGAAAAAGTTTATCCACACGAGCAGTGTCATAGAGACACAGAACAAGGCTTTCCATATAAACAGTCAATGAAAGCAACAGGTTGCAGTGATTTTTTTCTTCTAGTCCAACTGCTTATTGAGTGCAGTAGTCTCCATGCAAGCCTTCACAAAAATAACTAAATCAAGTTAACTCATTACTTATTAATATTGCTATTCTGCATAATAGCTGCAGCATTTAGCATAATCCTATGTTTTATTCAGATATACAACTTTGCAGAGTCATTGATCTATGATTTGCAGTAAACTATTTTGCAATAGGATAAGTTGAAACATGCAAATCTACAGGTGGAAATGACAGAATTAAACTGTAAAAATAAGGATTCCTTTTTTGTCTGTAACATTCTTTTTTTCTGGGTTTTTTTCTCTTCATGAGTGACTACACAGCTACTTGATGACTCACAGTGTGCCTGATATACAAGTGTAAGTGGCTCTGGAACCTGTTAGTCATCTGCATGATGCATTTCCTGCAAAGATGAAGGCGTCCTCTGGCAAGGACTGCACACTGACACAAGCTGGTGAAACACCGAAGAGAAAAGCAGTATGCTGTTTCAAGTAACATTTGATAAAGAAGCTTGATAAAAACGTATGTGTATAATGGTCTGCCCATCCTAATCCCATATCCATCAATAATTAAACTTTTTCTGAGAAGTTATGCCTCTGGCCAACATCCTGTACTCTCAGTAATGAATAGTTTCCTTTCGGCTTTTTACCAAAAATAATAACTAATATAGAAACTGAATGAAAACTATTCTAAGTTAATTGCCCCACACCAAAAATGGTAATTAATATCATTTCTCACAAAGATTTCAGGAACTTCACATCCCATCTTTGAACTCTCAGGAAGGCAGAAACATTTTTCACTAAGTATTTTCCCATAATTGTTCAGAAAACAGTACATTGAAATTCCAGACACCTTTTCTTGCTGAAGTCAACAATATTTCATTTGTCTTGCAAGTCTCACTGGAAATTAAAAAGAAAGATTGTGGTTGCTATTGTCAGAGGTTAGCACACTATGTGAGATGTTATATGAGAAAAACTTCCTTCTCCAAACAGTGTCACGAGTCTGGTTTGTAGAAGATGAGATATGACATTATCTTAGAAGTGGCATGGATTTTCAAGATAGAAGAGCGAAGAACCACTCTATCCTCTATGAGCCCATTTTTCCCTTTGGTCAAATAAACTTATTCCAAATTCTGCACATGATGTTGAGTTGTGTCCCCTCCTTTCCTATGGAGGACTTCAACCACCCCAATGTCTGTTGGAAGGGCAACACAGCAGAGCAAAAGCAATCCAGGAGGTTCCTGGAAGGCATTGATGATAACTTCCTCTTCCAAGTGATAGAGGAGCCAACGAGGAGAGGTGCCACGCTGGACCTTGTTCTCACCAACAAGGAGGGGCTGGTGGGGAACATGAAGCTCAAGGGCAGCCTTGGCTGCAGTGACCATGAAATGGTGGAGTTCAAGATCCATAAGGCAGTGAGGAGGGCGCACAGCAAATTCATTACCCTCAACTTCAGGAGAGCAGACTTTGGCCTCTTCAGGGATCTGCTTGGTAGAATACCATGGGACAAAGCCCTGGAGGGAAGAGGGGCCCAAGACAGCTGGCTAGCATTCAAGGGTCACCTCCTCCAAGCTCAGGAGCAATACATCCCAGCAAAGAGGAAGTCAGGCAAAAACACCAGGAAGCCTGCATGGATGAACAAGGAGCTCCTGGGCAAAGTCAAACACAAAAAGGAAGCCTACAGAGGGTGGCAGCAAGGGCAGGTAGCCTGGGAGAAATACAGAGAAACTGTCTGAGCAGCCAGGGAGCAGGTTAGGAAAGCCAAAGCCCTGATAGAAATTAGTCTGGCCAGGGATGTCAAGGGCAACAAGAAAAGCTTCTATAGGTATGTCAGTGATAAAAGGAGGACGAGGGAAAATGTGGGTCCCCTCCAGAATGAAACAGGCAACGTGGTTACCCAGGATATGGAGAAGGCTGAGGTACTCAATGACTTCTTTGCCTCAGTCTTCACTGGCAAATCCTTGAGCCACACTGCCCAGGTCACAGAAGGCAAATGCAGGGACTGGGAGAATGAAGAACCGTCCACTGCAGGAGAAGATCAGGTCTGAGACCAGCTAAGGAACCTGAAGGTGCACATGTCCATGGGACCTGATGAGATGCATCCACGTGTCCTGAGGGAACTGGCAGATGAAGCCAGGCCACTATCCATCATATCTGAGAAATCGTGGCAGTCCAGTGAAGTTCCCACTGACTGGAAGAGGGGAAACATAACCCCCATTTTTAAGAAGGGTAAAAGGAAGACCTGGGGAACTACAGGCCAGTCAGTCTCACCTCTGTGCCTGGCAAGATCATGGAGAAGATCCTCCTGGAAGCTGTGCTCCAGCACATGGAAAATAAGGAGGTGATTGGTGACAGCCAACATGGCTTCACTGAAGGCAAATCATGCCTAACAAATTTGGTGGCCTTCTATGATGGCGTTACAGTGTTGGTGGATAAGGGAAGACTGGCAGATTTCATCTACCTGCACTTGTGCAAATCATTTGACACAAGACATCCTTGTCTCTAAATTGGACAGACATGGATTCGATTGGTGGACCACTTGATGCATAAGGAATTGGCTGGATGATTGCACTCAAAGAGTTGTGGTCAATGGCTCGATGTCCAAGTGGAGATCAGTGACGAGTGGCGTTCCTCAGGGGTCAGTACTGGGACCAGCACTGTTTAACATCTTTGTCGGTGACATGGACAGTGGGATCGAGTGCACCCTCAGCAAGTTTGCTGACAACACCAAGCTGTGTGATGTGGTCGACACGCTGGAGGGAAGGGATGCCATCCAGAGGGACCTTGACAGGCTGGAGAGGTGGGCCAGTGTGAACCACATGAAGGTCAACAGGGCCAAGTGCAAGGTCCTGCACATGGGTCGGCGCAATCCCAAGCACAACTACAGGCTGGGAAGAGAATGGATTGAAAGCAGCCCTGAGGAGAAGGACTCAGGGGTATTGATTGATGAAAAGCTCAACATGAGCCAGCAGTGTGCACTTGCAGCCCAGAAAGCCAACCATGTCCTGGGCTGCATCAAAAAGAGTGTGACCAGCAGGTCGGGGGAGGTGATTCTGCCCCTCTACTCCACTCTTGTGAGACCCCACCTGTGGTACTGCAGTGTTATTCAGCCCAGAGAAGAGAAAGCTCCAGGGAGACCTAATTGTGGCCTTCCAGTACCTGAAGGGGCCTACAGGAAAGCTGGAGAGGGACTGTTTATCAGGGAGTGTAGTGACAGGACAAGGGGTAATGGGTTTAAGCTGAAGGAGGGTAGATTTAGATTAGATGTTAGAAAGAAATTCTTTACTGTGAGGGTGGTGAGGCACTGGAACAGGTTGCCCAGAGAGGCTGTGGATGCCCCCTCCCTGGAAGTGTTCAAGGCCAGGTTGGATGGGGCTTTGGGCAACGTGGTCTAGTGGAGGGTGTCCCTGCCCATGGCAGGGGGGTTGGAACTAGATGGTCTTTGAGGTCCTTTCCAACTGGAATCATTCTATGGTTCTGTGATTCCATGATTCTATGATTCTTTCCTTGACATTTAGAGTCAGCAAGTAAGAAAATTCACTGGTGCTGTATATACTGAGAACGCATTAACTTTGAATGATTTTATAATGTTTACTGAAGACAAAGACCCAAAGCATCCAAATTGATACTGTATCAGAGGGCCTTTGTTCACTTCCAAAGGTGGTTTCAAAAGGGTGGGCATAAGACCCACAGCAAGCACCAGAGTCTTCAATAGATGATATACCATAGATACACATCAAGAAGCACACTTCTGCTGTAATTTAGAACTCAACTTTGCTGGCTAGTAATGAAAGAATTTATCTTACTGATTAATCTGCAACTCGAGCCGGTCTCAAAGCCCAATTTTTGCATCAGGAGAATAGTCTAGGAATTCTATATAATGGAGAAAGACACATACCTGGGTGTTTTAAAGTTCTCTCTTAAACCAGCTTACTATCATCATTTACAATATCTCATCTTATTCTCCAGCATCGCTTTTCTTACTTTTGAAACAACAGAAATACATTTCTAGCTGATATCAGATTTCCATCTCTTGGGATTATGTTGTCAGAACACAAAAGATGAACCATCTCTTTTTCTTACTGTGAATGGCTGAAGTACCACAAACATCTGAAGGGACCTTTGCTTTGAGATCATTAAATTAATGATGTCAGTCATTTATAAACAGGATCTGACTTCTTATGAGAATCTAGAAGTCTGAGCTAGCATTTTGGGGACCATCTGGCAATGACTAAAATAAATTTAAATAAATAAGAAGCTTCCTGAAAATAAATAGTATTGACTCTGATTTCTGTATGTTTCATTGTAAATGCTATAATACAAAATATTACTCCAGTAAGTCTTACAGGATTTCAACTTTATCAAAACTGTTCTTCAGTTTTTCTTATGAAACAACTGTTTTAAGTCAGTGTTGCTTCCCAGAATGAATGGACTTTTGACAAATAGACATTTTTGGTGGAAAAAATCTTCTCCTGGAAACCATGCAAACAATTCTAGACGCAATCTTGTAGCATGCTTCCTAAGTCCTAGTTCTCTCCCATATCAGTCAACAGTTTTTTATCATCATGGCAGAACTGGTAGAGTTGCACTTCATGCACAAAGTAAAAGCTTTTTGAAAACTGTCTAAAGTGTATGAACACTACTTTTCTGATCTCCAGATGAGATGACATAAGCGCCTCGTTTCATAGGTAGTGTTATTTCTACTGCTGGCATCCCATCAACCACAGGAATGTGTGGCAAACAAAGTAAATAAGTTACAAGCATATCTAAACACCACCTTCTGTCTCCCCTCATTGTTATGAGAATGGATTGTATTATACCCTGCTCTCCTTTGATGAGATAGATTTTGCTTTTCATGCCAAAAAGCTTGTTTTGTACAGAAAATAGAAATAAAAGCACATTTTTAATAAAAGCAAGATTCCGCATGTTAGTGTTGGAAGTTACAGTAAAACAAAAAGCTCTTGGATAACAAATTAGTGCTAGATTGGTAGAGGTGGAGAAGAGGGGCCGAACTGCAGTGGTGGGGGGGCTGGAGCCATCCTGTGAAGCAGTACCCAGAGCACCAGCATGAACCTCTGCTGGGACAACCCAGGCCAGGCACTTCATCTTTTGCAGGACTCTCAGCCTCTCCTAACAAGGCTGTTCTTTTTTGGCACTTTGCCCTGAAAGATAACTTGCATTCTGGTCTCCCTTAGAACAAGTGTATAAGGAAGATGATGAGGCAAGCCCCCAGCAAGAGGCAAGCCCCCAGCCCTAATTTAACAAATGCCTTTGTGAAGCTGACTCTGTCCAACTAGATGATGTGTTTAACTTGAAACATCCCTCTGACATGTGTTACACAATCTCCACTGGAGCCAGCTCAAACACTTGGCTTAAGACAAGCACCCCACATAGAAATACTGCTTTCTTACACTCCTACTGGGCAGAAAGAGAAATGGAAATATGACCAGAACCTTTTGTATATTTACTTTTAAAGGGAGAGATGAAAAACCTCCATCATCCAAGCACTATGTGTATAATACCTTCAGGCAGTAACATCCTCTTTCCAGGAAAGCTTGATACATTATCAAGTCCTTTCCTTTATATCCCATAGAGAGATACTTTATTTAGCAGATGTTAGCTGCTGGTTAAGAAGGTTAGCAAAAGAGCAGTTGTAAAGATGAAAAAAAATACGTTTGCAACACTTGAGTACATGAGCAAAGCTGTGTCAGCTACCATACCTGTTGTTTCATAAACTATACAATTTTAAAAGGTATAATGATATAAAGAAGAAAATGAAAGCCTGTCTCTAGAACCAGCTTTGCTATCTATAGGGCCTTAGTCCTCTACCAAGAGACACAAGTCAGGAATATACTCTAGTATCTTATCGACACTCCAGCTAACACAAAGTTGACTAATTCTGTCCTGATTTTCACTGACTAAGGCTGGCCTGCTGGGATTTCAGAGGCCTATCTGAAAGACAAATCAACCTGACAATAGTACTGTGTGTAGAAACTTCTTGTATCAGTGACATCTGTCAGAGCTTTCCTTCGCAGTCAAGTATGTAATGCAAAGATTGTTGAGATGCATGGTGACAACAGAATAGAATTTTCCATGTGAGACAAATTATTTATTTAATTTAATTTAATTTAATTTAATTTAATTTAATTTAATTTTATTTTATTTTATTTTATTTTATTTTATTTTATTTTATTTATTAAACCCTGGTAGAAACAAGGAAGATGCATCTGTGTTTAAATAGCTGAAGCTTATGGTATTAAGGTATATTTGGAGCAGAAGTTCTTTCCCAATGCAGTTATGAAGGACCAAATATATTTGGAAATGTCCAGCAATAATTCTTCTTAACTATATTATTCATCTGCTCTAATTCATAGCACCCATCAGATGATGCTGTCACCCCACTCTTTTCCATTAATATGAGACCCTGTTGCATCTTGCCAGGAAGGTTAAAGAGTTGGAGAGGTAAAAGTGTAAGGAAGTAGGGTGTATCTCTTTCCTACAATCAGACACTAAGAACTACTTTTGGAGCTACTTTTTCATAGCTTGGCTTACGGTTTCAGTTGATTATGGAGTGGTACCTACTGCCAAATTCTTTTCTCCACTAAGCATCTGCTAGAATGTGACAAAATTAATTCAACAGCTGAGTTTACATGCTTCTGGGAGAAGATGAAATATTCTGCTAGTCCCTCCTCCCCCATGTATGCTCCAAACTCTAAAACTTGGTTTCAGTGATGCCCATATTATGGCCCTCATACTTGGTCCTTCCCTAGTGGAAAAATGAGGGGAAATAATTGTCTTTTTGGCATAGAAGGTTATCTTCAGGCTGGAAGAAAGGCTTGGATACAGGGGAAGCCAATAAAATATCTTGTCCAGCCAATTAGATTTCTCTTCAAGATGAAAAAAGGCAGATGGGTATCACGTTAAGCAAGTTACTATTGTTAAGTGGGTTAATGGTTTGCCTTTCACTGCTTGTCTAAGCAGATTTCATATAGAAAAGTCCAAACTTGTGAGACCGTCAGATTCATTTCACAGACTTGTGAGTTTTAAGAAATGCTTGAGAAAGTTTTTTCAACCAAGATATCAACCTTCTGATAAGTTTCTTAAAAACATGCTTAAGAATAGATTTTCAAAATAGAACACACTGAAATTTTGAGTGCACATGACAGTTATTGTGTGCACAGAAGCCTGATTTGCTTAAGTATATGGCAAATGTCAAAGTATTTCTTTTTAGAGCATTTTTTATATCTTCTGTTTTTAATTGACTCTTATGTTTGCTCATGCAGTTCAGCTATTTGAATGCACAGATCAAACTGTGGGACTTGAGCAAAGAACTAGTTTACCTGTCCTATGAAAATTCTCAAGAGTTAAAAAAAATCACATTTTTTCTCAGGACAAATGCAAGATTTTCCTTTTTTTTTTTTTTATGTTCATTACATAATGCCCAATTGTCCTAACCTAAATATCCTTAGGGCACTTAGCTGAAATACCAGGGACCTGGTTCAGCCTGGTTCAGCAAAAGAACTGGAGAACCAATATCTCAGGTAGGTATTTCAGAACAGGAGAGAGGAGATGACTGTAAAGCACAACTACAGGCTAGGAGGACAATGGACTGAAAGCAGCCCTGAGGAGAAGGACTTGGGGGTGTTGGTGGATGAGAAGCTCAACACGAGCCAGCAATGTGCGCTTGCAGCCCAGAAAGCCAACCGTGTCCTGGACTGCATCAAAAGAGGCGTGACCAGCAGGTCGAGGGAGGTGATCCTGCCCCTCTGCTCTGCTCTCATGAGACCCCACCTGGAGTACTGCGTCCAGCTCTGGGGGCCCCAGTACAAGAAGGACATGGACCTGTTGGAGCAGGTCCAGAGGAGGGCCACGAAGACGATGAGAGGGCTGGAGCCCCTGAAAAGCAGAACAGCCACAGTAGGAGATTAATGAAAGAGCCCACCCATCACAGCCACCCAGAAACATTCAATATGAGTGACGGAGAGTCGAATCCTTGCTCCAAATCCACCACAACAAAAACTTCGACTGCTGTTTGCTGTATCTTAGTGAACATCTTAACAGCTGTGTATTAGATCTTCTCAAGCATCTCTCTCTGAACAGAAACCCCATCTTTGTCAAAACTATATGTGTCTCCACAGAAAATTGCATTAATCTTGACAAGATATTTTGTCAGAAAATTGCTGGCCATCTTTACCTCAATTGACAAAAGTCCAGCTATTTATTGTGTCGTTTTTTCAGTCCCACTTTCCTGGCCTTAACAATTCCTCTGTGACACCAGGGTCTTCCATTTCATTTTGTCTTTCTACTGCTACCTAATTCTGCAGGCTTCATTTATCATCCTCCCTTTAACTCTGTAAGCAGTAAAGAACAATAATTTCTCCATTATTAACTGATTTTGTTTCAAGATATTTCTAATGCTGTTTTTTCTAAAACAAAGCAATTAAAAATAAAATGTAAAAATAAACGTTCATTCTTTTATTCACAGGTCTTGGATAATTAATCAGTTGCAAATTCAAGTGTGACAGGAATCTTAGTCTCTTGTACCCAAACTTTCTCAAAAGTTCAAACCCTCCTAATGATACTGACCTGTTTCTAGGAATTTACTCAAGGATTTTCAATAGATTTGAGATTTTATCCATGCTAAGTCCTATCATGTGGTCTTGAGATTGTTTTCACTACCAGATTATGGCATGAGAGGGATCAGATGACTTAGGGCCCACACACTCAACACAGTCCTAATTCTTCAAGGAAGACCTCCAAGAAAATCTCCCCTCCCATATCCTCAACTGTAGATTTTACTTTGTAGAGTGTTATACTTTCCATGAGGTATTTCTGGAAACTGTTGATTTTCAGTTTAGCCCATTTCTGGATTTGCTTAAGGCTCATTTCTTAATGATATATACATACCTTTAATGAAAATATAATGTAAGAATCTAATAACATGAGAGCAGGCAATGAAGAGACCAGGGTTCACATTACTGCCTTTGTTCACATTAAGTAGATGTGCTGGTCCTCTGATTCCTTAGGAAGTCTTATCTAAATCTTTCAGCCCTTTATACTTTATTCCCTTAGACAACTGCCCAAATTTAGCAATGTGAAGAATTGGTTGGACAAAAGCACACTATATCCTGCCCACTTCACTTTATCTCCTGGGTGTTCTTAGGCTCCTCCTGCAGCTGCCCAAGCGCTCAGCTGGCAAAAGCCATTGTTCTGCACTCTGCAAATCAATTGCTGTCCTCTTGAACAGCAGAACTTACGTTTTTCTCATATCTACTTAGCAGAAAGACCTTTCAGTGAAAGAACATCCTCTTAAACCACTCAAAAAATAAACTGAAAGCAAAATCCAACTTTTGCTGATGTCAATGTGAAAAAAAAGAAAATATTTACCTTAAAATATACTTTTCTCACATCCCTCTAACATCTTATTGTGACTAACCATTTACAAAACATCTCTAAGAAGGTCAAAACCAATTCTTTGCCTATGCAACCAGCAGGTATACACATCCCCATACACTCACTCATATACACTCACACACAAACTTACGTTATGCATAAAGGTAACATACAAAAACTTTGGGACATTGGAAGATTTAGCAGGCTCCAGAAGTTCACCTGGCCTGCCATTTGAACATTGAGTGTCTAAACATAAATAGATACTTTTAGTGGGTCAGACATGGACAAAAAATATTTATTATGTCTATTTTAGGCACAATTTCTGCTGTTCTAAATCATCTTTTCCTGTTTTCTATGTCGAAAAAACAATCCAGCTTCTGCCCTTGCAGATATGCATGCAGTTTCACAAAAAGCCAATACAAATTGTGGTTTGTGTATTTCAGAACGGGTTTTGAGCCTTAAACTGGGCTTTGGAGGAGTTTCGGGTGGGGAGATATTTTTATGGTGATACAATTGTTTGTGATTCTTGTTTGTGTGTTCCTGCTACGAAAACTTCATGGGTGTCTAATTTTAGACTCCTGAAAACAATAATTTTTTTAAAAAAAAAAAAAGAATTTAAAGTACCATCTTTATTTGAGTGTGTAGGAAATACGAAGCACCAGAAACACACAGAATAATTCAAATTCCTGTTAGGCTTTTGAAAGTGCAAGGATGGAACAATCCATTCCAGATATCTGATAGCTTATCATAATTGTTTGGACACATAGTGCAGAAATGGTGCCTGGAAAATTATATAAGGTCTGTAGAGTTTGGAGTTAGGCATGTGATCTACCCAGCATTCATGTAACAGAAAAAATCCTACACGGTTTAGCAGCATTTAGGTCATGTCCCTGCTCACTCTAAGAGACCATGGAAGTCTTAATTAGTCTTTCTGAGGCTCTTATGATGGATTCTGTTTTCTCAGTTAGGTTCATGACATTGATCCCATCACTTCTGAGCTCACCAGTGGGAAGATCTTAACCAACAGTTTTAAAATAGAATACAGGTAAAGTTTTTGCAAGTCAAAGATGCCGTATCATTCTATGTAGTTTTTCTTTTGCTTTGGTTAAGGGGTTGTACTGGATGTAATCTGATTTCAATAAACATTCCTTTATGGGGCAGACATATTCCACAGTGCCAGTTAGTTGGGGTTAAACAAGGTGGAAAGGGAAGAATTTGCCTGCTGTGTTTAAGGTAAACAGAATGCCTCGATTTTTTTTTTTTTTTTTTTTTTTTTTTTAATAAAAGGTACTTTAAAGTTTAAGTTAGGATAATGTTTTGGAACTTTAAAAACTTTCATACCACCAGCAAGTAGTATGAGAGTTTTAAAAGTTCTAAAAGATCTGGGGTTTTGGGGGGGTGTTTTTGCCAAGGACATAACAAGGACAAAGTGGGAGGAGAGACTTCTCACAGTTCAAAGATAACAACAGACAATCATATTTTGATATGTAAAGCAATAAATATAATTACCAGCTTGCCATTGGCAATGTTAACTTTTCAGAGACAGAAATAATATTCAGAATTTCATCAGGCTGTAAATGGTAATATAGAAGAGTTTCCTTTAAGTTTTGCAGAGCAAATGAAGAATCATTAGAGCAAAAACTACTACTAATAAACACTAACTCTGCTAATAACCTTGTATACATCTCAAAGTCATTGCGAAATCTTAATGTCAAGAACTAACACAGGCTCCCATCCAACAATTCTGTTTTCATGGACAAGTCTTTATCATCATACAAAAATTCTTGCTGACCTCAAATTGTAATCATTTGTAGAGCTGAAAACAGGATTTTTCTTCCATGAACAGCACACTTCCTTCTACCTACTGTATTCAGGATATCATCTGGTCCCACCATGATATCAAGGTCACAGAAGATGTGAAAAATTATTTAAAAGGATGAGACTTGGGACCTTAAGTGAAATTAGAAGTTTATCATCCATTTGGTAAAGGAATCGAATACTTGGGAAATAATTTCTTCTTCAAAGTTTCTGGAATAATCAATAAACTTATATCCATTTCATTTCATGCTACACTCATGATCCTCAAACCTGTTCATTTGCATGTTTTGTCTGCTTGTTTTAATGTAAAGCTCAGACCGTGGTCTGACCTTCTCATTCTTTTTGCTCTTAAGCTATTTCTGCCCCCAGAAGTTATTCCTGGGGTTGATATTTAATATAATTCTGCTTATATAAAGATATACATTTTTGTGGCATAAATTTTAATTTTTCCACAGTGAAATTATGGTGTTAAGATATGTTTTAAATGCTTTGTGAGGTACTCAAATTGCTTAGAATTGCTTGATTTTTGAAATTGTAGGGGCTTTTCTCTCAGTAAGAATGAATGCATTTCCAGCCACTGCATATTTTAAATAATGAAGTGTTTGGATATCTTATGACATATAGAATGATTATTGATATATGCAATGAAACACCACAGTTTGATTTGTTCTGTATTTCTAGAGTTTGGTAAATTGAAAAATTAGATGTGATACTATGACTACATATTTAAATACATAAAAATGAAATCATGGTCTGTGTATGTACATGTGTTGTAGATTGTTCCTCTTGTACATAGATATGGATACAATTAAGTCATATAAATCACTACATATGTACATTGGTTCCATGGCTTTAAAATTAAGGTTTTGTTCTTACATTCTCAGTCACATTAGTAGTGTTACAGAGGGACTCTTAAATTCATTTTCCATTAACTATTAAACATTCATAAATAGGCTATTTGCTATGATACCTTTCCTGACAAGGTTTATTTAAATAAAATGGGAAAAGAACATTGCTTTGTTTTATTATATACCTGCTGAAAGTGACTTTATTCTCAAGACAGTAAGGTCAGAACATGTTAATTTCCATGAACTCAAATGCGGACAGCCCTTATCCTGAAATATAAATATGATGGAGTAACATGAACTTCATTGCAAAAACACTTCCCGGGGCATGTGTTTAATCCACAGCCAAATGATAAACAGTCCTTTCAGGGAGACCTGTCCCTTTGCCCAGTGGAGTACATTAGCCACTCAGTTTTGACACCTTCCAAAACTCCTCCTTGTTTGTTCTTTAGTAGGGACTCAAGTATATGTTCAGTTGACAATGGGAATGTTACCTTTATAATGAGAAAACTGTCAGATGCTTTGTTCATGGGGTATTCTTAAAGATAAATTCCATTAGAACAATCAAAAAGGAGTTTGCTTGACTTCAAAATTATTAATTTAGACTGCATTCAAATAAAGTAGTCTGAAATTTTAAATCATGCAAATCTACAGCTCTATACAATAAGTATATGAGAATCAGTGCTTTGGTATTAACAGCCATTTATTTTTCTGCTGACTTGCTGTGATGATAGCAGAACATGCAGAACTCTTCCCAGTGCTGGGCAGTTTCACTCCTGCAAAGGTTATTGCAAACATTTTCCTTGGTTTCATTCTTTGTGGATTTACACCCTTCCCTCCAAAAGTTTTGTTTTTGTGATGTTCATTTTGACAGGAATGTTAAACTGACCTTGATTTGATCTAAAGACCACTAAAAGATTATTCATGACCAGGGTTGACCTCAAAACTCAAGACCAAGGCATAACTGCTGAGTCTCACTGTTTTTCCATTGAAAACACAAATGTTTAATGCTCTCAGCACTAAAATTTCCATTGACTATAATCTTCTCTTAGAATGTTTTCTCATAACTAAGTTATGATCTCTGAAGACTCTTACAGAAAATTGAAATGTAGGATGTATCTTTTTATCATTCTTAAAAGATCCATTTTTACAGATAGATAGTGGACTTGAACATGTGAAATGAGGGACACACATAATAATTCAGCAGAGCACTTACGCAGATGCTTAAAATCAAGCTTAATCATCAATCTGTAAGCCAGAGACTTATAGGTTTGTGACCTTCTGTGTTTATGATTAAGTGAGTGCTTAAGTGCTCTGCCGGAGAGGGGACTGAATGCCCTTGCAGTGCCAAACCTATGTATGGCCAGTTCATGACAAGAGCAGATTTACACTGGAATGAGGTGTGGTGTCTTTGATGCCTGCCCCAGATGACATTTAGTTTAAGAACAGGGATACTAACTCACCTAACCCAATAATGTGCCTCTGACAACAAAGGAGATGTACTGCTACCTAAGTGTAGATGACAAATGACCTTTTAGTGCCTGAGGATGTCCTGCTTAGTCTCTAACAGCTGTTCCAGAAAGAGATACAGTTCTCCCATAAGATCATGTGTCATACCTGTGCCACATAACATAAGGCCTCAAAAAAACATCACTAGATCCATGTGTTCAGGCATCTGAATTTCTCCCTATTTGCCAGTGTTGTGGCTTGTGATGAACTGCTAGCAGTTATTTTGTTACGTGTCCTCTGGACATAAGTGTCTGATCAGTCTCATTCAGAACAGCAGCATGGAGTTTTCTGGGTTTCTTTGGTTGGAAATTATTATTCATTCTAAATCATTCTTGAAAGTGGTAGGTCAAGTAGTCAACACTATTGCAGTGGAAGATGAGAAATGTACTCCTCTGGACTGACTGACGGGCTAAGCAAGATTTCTACTACGCTCCTGTATATCGACCTTTGCTACTTACTAGATTTGTAAAGCAGCTGTTCTCAGGGGAAGAAGAGTCGACTGGAAGGATCACTGGTCTCATCTGCTCTGGCAGTTTCTGCGTTTTTACGTCCCCTTGCTGAACAGATGTAATATAAGCTTAAATTGTAGTAATAAGATTACCCACAAGCCTATCCTACAATAGTTCCTGGTTAAGCTCAGATATTTATAGATCTATACATAAAGGGAGTTAAATTTGTATTGCCCAAAATAGTGTAAAACTCATCTATCCTTGGCTGCATCACTTCCCACTCAGGTCGAATGGCCTGTTTTATGAAATTGATGGCCTTTCCTCCAAATAGCTGACTCTAGTTTCCAAATTAGAATGTAAATCCTGCAGAACTAGCCTGCCTCCCTCCCAGAGAGCTTTAGGTGACTTGATAGAGCCAAGGACAAAGAAATGAAGTTGGACAAAATAAATATGAAAACTCTATCAGGGGTCAGGAGAAATCAAAAAGCCTATCAAGAACAGCCCTGGAATCGGCTCGAAGGACAGTAAACAAAGGGTATTAGCTGTAAACACATTTTTGTTGTTATTAACTGGCAAAAGCTGCTGTTATTAGGAAAACAAGGTATCCCATCTTTTCTCTCCAAAAATAAAACATTAATGAAGAATGTCCTCTTTCTATCATAGAAACAGACATCTTATCTCAGACTGAGATCTATGTGTCAAATGGCGGTACTGGTCAAGACAAACAGGCTCAGTCCCCAAGCAAACATTCAGAAGACGTAGAGGTCCATGGCACCAGTCCCACATGTGGATGTGAACAAAGCTGTCATAATTTAGTGGAGAATGTAAGGCAATGTCCACTGCCTCCAAACTCATAGTCTACATGAAGCTGCAAAGAAATGAATTTGTTTGCTTTTCATAACTCATGCTTTCTTTAGCCTTTTCTTTCTGTCATAGCCAAAGGCTTAATTCATCAAGAATGTGCTGATAGGCCAGACCAAGTAATAAAATGTACAAGCCCACAGATTCTTCCCACTCAATGATCAAGAGGAAATGTAATTAACACACACTAGAGAAGCTGGAGTTGCTGTCATGAGGATGATGCTTGCTCCCACTGTGAATAAGGCAAAGCCCCCAGACAGTATGATCTCAGGTCCGTGGCTTCATAAAGCCTCATGGAGGGTGCTAGATGAAGTGTTAAATAACAAACTTATCCACATGAACCTGGTAATGACCTTACCCCATAGGAAATTAAAAGCAATAAATTAAGACACGGTCCACTTGGTCACAGTTTTAACCCACAATTTGCGAGCTCATTTTTTAGTAATGATAAAATAAAAAGATTTCATCATGCCAGTTGCAGCTATTTTCTCTGTGACTCCTTACAGTTGATAAAATGCAAAAATATGCAGATCATCTTTTGTAATCATGCCATTCTTATGCCTTTTACTTTCAGAGAAATCTTACCTTAAACAGTACACCTGGAATTACCTTATATAAAGCCCTAGATAAATGACAATATTTCACAGTTGACATTTGAGGAAATCCTGATGCTTATTCTCACAATTCCCTGAGTATCTGTTGATGACTAAATTATTTTTCACACTTTAAGTCTCCTCTTTTGCTACCCTGGGCAGACTTCCTCACCAATTTAGTCATACTGATGGTGTGAGTGCAGTCTTGGTAACCTAGGTACTTGAGGCAATTTCAGGTAAGGAGCTGGTGTGCTGGACCATTTTCTGGCTGCACCATTTTAGATCACAGACTGCTTTTTTGCTGTAATATCTTAGGATTAGAGGGTACAAAGATTGCTTAGTACCATTCTTATAATCTTTTCCAACAGGCTTTGCCTCTTGGTGTCATATCACAAAAATTCAGGTTATGGAGTGGGAGGTGTGATTTTTACTGAGTTGTCACTATTTTCCTATGTTCAGTAACAGCAGGATGGGTTCAGGACCAAAGATCTCAACCTACTTGCTTTTACTTACCTTTACCTCCAAAAGTAAAAAGCCATGGCCATAAAATATGATATTCTGTGATATCCTTTTATTGAGTCCACTTCATATTTGCTAGCTCATCTAATTTACGCTTTCTGCTCACATCTTACATCCCTCCTGTCAATTCTGTGGCTTTTATACAGTTCTGACTGTTGCTGCACAAGTGTCAAAAAAATTCTCTTACCAATTTTAGCTGAGCAAATGGTTAGCTTAGAAGACATTTTACTTTTTTTTTTTTTTTTGAAGAAGAGATGAGGAAAGTATAGACAAATAAAAAGAACTATTTGAGGGTGAAATACAGTATAAAGCCTAGCAATGTGAAAGACCAAAGGACAGTTTCCATTTTTAAAATGTATGTTTCTGAAATTAGAAACAAGCCTTTCTCTTAATTCTTCTGTCATCAGTGTGGAAATTACAGTCTGCATAAATGGGCTATCAGCCAATCAAGGGGAGAAAACTGTCCCACTAGGATACATAAGAACATATTTCATTTGGGGGTTGGATGCAAGGAGCCCACTACTGCGTCTCTGACAAAGATCAGCGCTAAATGCTGGAACAAAGTGTACAAGAGACAGGAGAAGCATTGAATGGTACTTCTCCCAGTATGTCCTCCTAGCTTCAGGAAATCTGTGGTGCAGGGACTGCCTGAGTTCACAACAGCATTTTTCTGTAAAATAAGCCTTGGTGGTCATAGAGCAACTAGATAATTTGTAGTCACTTTTTGAACTTACTTATGCTTTTTGGCATCTTCAGCAACCTGTAATTATAGACTGTGTAAAAAACTACTTATTTCTCTTGATCTCTCTTAGTTCTTCCACTTTAAGAAGTAATGAATAATGATTACCTACTCACCTTCTCGATGCAACTCATAATTCAAACATTGCTCCCCAGAAAATTACTCACAGCAAAAATTGACCTCAGGTACTTTTTTTTTTTGGGGGGGGATGGTAATAGCTAATTGAGAACCTGTTACATTGCATGTACTATATAGGACGTACATTGTTTACGTTTATTGAATTTTGTCTGCCTTTTTAACTGGCAGTTGTACTTCTTTCAGTTGGAAAAATCTGTCTGCTTACTCCATGTTCTTTGCTTTCTATCTTTTAAATAGCATCTTATCTCTGCTTATCTTTTAAATTCATAAGAGGACTTACTTTTTTTTTAACCTGTGATAGCCTAATTTCTCTAATGGTCTTTGGTGAGCGATCATCTGAGAGACTTCTGGAAACCCAAGTCCACTGTATTAACCTGTTGCCTCTGTCCCTCTGCTTCCTCAGAGAACACAGGCAGCTTTTGAAGCTTTTGAAGCAATAAATTACAAGTAACATGTTGCCTCTTTCCTGGTGTGTTAATTTAACTACATGCCTACTACATCTACCTTTATGACAGATTTTTCCAATTTAGCAAACATAAAAATTAGGGTTACTGGGCTATAATCTACATGAGTCCCTGTCTAAAAAAACCCAGCAAACATTTTCTATTTTATATGGATGGTGATTGAATTGATAGACTGTATACAACATTTAATAGCTTAGCAATGTAATATTTCAGTCCTTTCAAAGATCTTGGATGACTGTTATGTTGGTCTTGTGACTCACCAATCTTCATTTAATGAACATTTTTCTAAGCTTCTTTTGCTGCTGCTTCTGCTTGAGATGACTACTCTCACTCTCCCCCAGAAATAACAGTTCCAGGATGGGAGCTTCCTCATGGTCAGCAGGAATGCAATGAATCAATTTAGCTCTGCTCTTGTGGTCTTACCTTTTCTGAGTAAACCTTTCACATCTTGACCATCTATTAACACTGACTCTGTCAGGCTTCCAGTTTCTGGCATGTTTGCTTTCTAATTAATCCCTTTTGATTAATAATATTATGCCTTTAACAAGTTGAATCAAAGAATCTATTTTGTCCTGTATTATAATTGTTTTGCATTTAATTAATCAAAGTTTATATTTTTCTATTTTCCTTTTAGTTCTAATACAATATTGATTTTTTAAGAATAAATTTTACATAGCTGCCCCTTCTGTGCTCTTTACCAATTTGTTTCCTTTTTTGTTGTTCTTTTAAAGTCCTTTTTCATATACATTACACATTCAGTTTGAGCTCCTGATAGAATGTCGTCAAAAGATATTTCCTTGGTTCTGTAAACATTTGGCCTTCTTCCCTGTTTGCTTACATTTTTTAAAAAATCTGTGGTTCCTCATCCCTATGCTGTTTCCATTTTTTAAATTAAAAACTACTGTACTGGATTTCTGTGGGTAGTAAAAAGTTGAAGGAAATTTGCTTTCACAGGGAAACTACTGGCAAAATATCTCATTTCAACTGTATTCGTGTCTATCATTATTAATTATCATCACATAAATCACTTTTAAGAGTCATATCTGACAAACGTGTCTTGCAGAAAACATGTCATTTGGCTGAAAAATCTGTCTAGATGCTGCTTGCAAAATATCTGCTAGCAAGACACTATCCCTGTGAGCAAGTTATTACTTTTTATGCAAATTCCAACCCCAAAGAGTTTTATAGGGTAGCCTCATAACAAATATATTGCACTAATCCAATCTTGAGGTGACAAGGTTTCAAAGACCAGTGTCTTTTTCCTTTGTAACTAAGAGGAAAAGTCAGCTTGCCTGTCAACAGCATTGATAATACCTGGTTGAGCTGCTAGTGTGAATTGTCATCAGATAGCACCCATGTACTGCTCCAAGTTGTGAACAATTTTGGCTATGAAAGGCTTTGCTCCGTCACTAGAGGGGCTGAGGCTACTTCTGCCATCTCTGTCATCAGTTTCTCCCAACTTGTCTTCCTACTCTCATCTGAGCTGAATCGCAGTCAGGTCCTCATGTATCACATGCCTCTGAGCCAGATACTTGCTGTAGTGAAATTTTGGCTTGAATGTCTTATCAACATATTACTGTTGTCAGCCTTTAAGCACACATATGTTGCATGTCTGACTAAATTGCTTTTAGGATTAAATTGTATAATAAATTCAAGAAATTAAAGGGAGATATTAGCTCAGTTCATTGTCCATAAATTTTTGTGCCTGTTTCTCTTTGCCCACTGCCTACATAAATCATTTTTTTGAGACTTTTAGGGTCTAGTATCTGTGTCAAATTAAAAACTAGGAAAACTGTTTGAGGAGCACAGTAGATTAGTTCACTCTGGAAACTTTTATGTTTTGGCAGTAGGGGGTATGAATCTTCATTGGAGTAGAAATATTAAATGATAATAATGAACACAACTATGGAACAGGATAGAAATAGGATAGTGGAAATTTTGCCCATATGACTTCCTAAATTATTTCTTATGAAATATTTGTATTACTTTCTTGTCCTCTTATACAAGTCCCTCACAAAACTGTCAATCCAAGCCATATAGGCCTTTTCACCTTCTTTTCCAGTATCATCAAATACTCTCCTTCTACTCCGGATACAGGTGCACTTCCCTCTGTTTCTAGCTGGACTTGACCAACCTGTTTCTCATTTGGAACTGTCACTCAACACATTTCTTGAAGAGTCTTTCTAGTGACCTCTGTCCATGGCAGTTTTCAGGATCATTCCTATTATCTCTGATGTATCTGGAGTCCTGCCATCCATTGACTTCAGGATTTCCATTGCCTACTGCTTTTCTCTCTAACCTTTTAATATTTCTGTCTCATTCAGAGACATCTTACTTTTCCTGCTGACGGTGGTCCTAAATTTATAGTCCTTGGTCCCTTTCTGTACCTTGTCTCTAAATTACTGTCCTGTGAGATAGGTCTGAATTCTAAAGGATCCATGTAGAGGTCTACAGACTCACAGCAAGTGAGAAAATCTATGAAGCTGAAATGTCAGGAATCCCTTTTAAAATTAATCCTGACTGTCCAACCCAGTACAGCAGTATGCACCTACAGCAAGCTTCTGAGCTTCTGCACTGTTGCTGGATAAATATTGAGAATATACAGCTCTCTGTGTCCTTTCCTCTTGCCTTCAGGTTTCCTCCTCTTCCTTACATATAAACTATGCTGGGTAACAAAACGCATTTCTGGTTCAGCTTGTCCACAGAGGACCTTCTTCATGTGTTTTCAATATAATACATAACAGATTATGCTGTTCCGAAAAAGGATAAAAGGTTTTATAAAGTACAATATAATTATATTTATAGAAACAACTAAAATCGCTCACATTATACAATTTTTTTGTCCTAAAATGAGGTAAAATATTGTAGGAAAAGAAATATTTGTTCCTCTGAATCCTTCATAACCCCTGTGGGACACTCAGAAATTTATTTGCAAATGGAAAACACACGCATTGTCAAGTAATGCCAGACAAGTTTGCTTACAAAGACTTTGGAGCATTTCAAATGTTCATGTTTATAGCAAACATAGTGCTCTTCCAGTAGGGAATCTATCCAGGCATGCAACTGTCATTTACTTCTAAAGCCCACAGGATCTGAAATATGACAGCTCTACAACTTCAGGCTTTTTTTAAAAGCAGGCCTGATAAAACACTCTTGTCTTTGAAGATTGTGATGCCTGCGCAGCTGGAAGACTGTGGACAACCTTACCAGAGAAGTTCTGGAAGGCAGAGTGGGCCAAGGACCATTCCCCAAGGGACAATTTGTATGTCCCCATCCTACTCCTGAGATCTGACAGAGTTTAACAGTATGGAAGTGGCCAGACTCTGCCCAGCGGCCTCTGAGTCACTTAGTTTACTGCCAGAGATGTAGTCAGTGCTCCTGCACCAATGGTCAGGGTGCTGCAGGTGCCAGTGGCTCCCTCAGGGCCATGAGATAGGCCCAGGGAATCCCATGGCCAGCAGGGCGCACCTGGTCCCATCGACCCAGCCAGGAGCAGGGCATCCAGGGGGCACCAGGGCAGGCCGGGGCAGGACATGGGCCAGGGCCCATGGCTGCAGCAGGGCTGGGGGAGCTGGAAACCGGCCCTGCTGCACCATTGCTGGGGCAGGGGCTGATGGCGCCATGGGGCTGACACGAGGTCCTGGGCCCTGGGCAGGACTGGGGGAGGCCTGGGGAGCTGAAATGGGGTCCTGGGAGTGGGCAGGTGGGGGGAGGCCCAAAAGGGGTGGGCAGGGACAGCCAGGGCTGTGGGTACCCTCATGGTCGTGATATTAAGGCTTTGCTCCCCTTCTTTTAACAACTTAATTCTCTTATACTCTCCTCTGTAAAATAGTGACCTTTATTAGTATAGGTGAGTGGTTACTTAAAAAAAAGAGTATGTGCCAGTAAATGTCACAAATAGAGCTAGGACAAATGCCCTCAGGCTACAGCACCCAGCCCTTTCACCCTTCTCCTGCCCAGCAGCAGGTGGATGCCATCCTGCCCGTCCCACCTACTCCCACCGGCACTGCAGTGCTATGGGGACAACCAGGCACAGCACTAATAACGCAGAGCAGACTTCTGGTTTTTTTCTGAACAGTTGCTGAACATAGGGCAAATATAATCAGACTGTACCATACAGACAGTCTCAAACCCCAGAAAACTGCTTCTGCCTATTGGGAAGAATTGTATTAGGTGAATGCTCTATTATTTTTCCCTGCTACCTAGAATATCTGAAATTTGAACCTGAGGACACTCTGTACCTGTTTTCATAGCCCTGAGTGCCTCACAGGGAAGCATTTCATAAGCGTGAGCTCTATTCTTTTGAACTCCAAACATCTGCCTTAAGCATCTGCTTTTAATCAAAGTGAAACCAATGGCCTCCTTCAGTGGACAATGTGGTACAGATAAAAAAGGCCGATGGTGTATTGACTGCAAAGCCCTCGCTTTCTAATTCCCACTTCAGATCCTTTGCCAAAGAACCTTGCTTGTCATTTCAGTTTTCCAGCAGCAACCCAAATTTAATGGTCAAAATTTCAAGAAAAGTTTATATATAAATACATTATTTGGAATTAATTTTCATCTTACTCTTCTTTTTCTACAAGCAATGTGCACATGCTTCTTTGAAAGAAAAAAATAAATTTTGTTCCTGCAAGGTTAAAATATAATTTATCATCTCTGAAGGGATTGGAGGAGATTATTTAGTGCAGTATGTACTGAGGGGAGTTAACCACATAATTCCTGTTACCGATGAAAAACGAGTAAGCAGTTCAAAGTACACCAGTTTAAAAACACTGTGAATGTCCCAAATATACATATGCATGGTGCTTCCAAAGGCCACATTACCTGGGGATATAAATCATTGTGTACACATATGTGACAGCTTTTAAAATGTTCATTTCTGCTTCAAGAAGCACTTTTTGCAGTAAAACTAGGTTTCTTCCAACTCTATTTAGCATAAATTGCAGATGCTGTTTGCATCACACAATAAGCTATGTGAAAATATCAGATTTAAGTCAACAAAAATGAGAGCTCAACCTGAATAATTGCAGAGACATTTTTACAGCATTGTCCATTGAAGATGATAAAACAGTTTTTATTTGTCAGCAAAGAAATCATAGACAGTCTAGATACAGAAAACTGTCCCCCCCAACCTTTGCATTGGTATGTGAAATGCCAGCTGCTCTCCATAACTGTCTATCTCAATAACATGGTTTCTGATCGTCAGATATATCTACAGTTGCTTGGGGAAAAAAATCCTCGGTGAAGATTTAGTATATCAGAGAAAGTAATAATTTTCTAACAAATCTTTTTCATGGGTCAGACATTCCTAAAAACTCTGACCTACCTGAAGTAACATACTTAGTCCTATGCAAGAACCCAGTCAAGCACACTTTAGTATTTAGATCAAGGTGAGCTTTCTTGTAGTCAGAACGGGCAGCAAGAGACTGGAAAACCCGTCTCTGCCTTTGCTAGTAACCTAAACTGCTCTAAGGTATGGATATGATTAGTATCCCACGGTCAATGGATTGCTGTCACCAGCATGGCCCATGGCACACCTTGGCCAGGTAGCACCCTCCAAAGCAATGCCTGGACACAACTGGGGGTTTAGCACAGCGCAGCGACCATTCTCAACAGACAGCGTGAATGTGGCTGTTCCGTAGGGTATAAAAGCCGAGATTGTACATGAGCCATGCCAGCTGGCCTCAGTGCCAGAGAGGAGTCCTTAGGCTTTTTTATTTACTACTGGAAATATAGCCCTAGAGTCTATTCCAAGTTCTGCTGCTGAAATGCTGTCCAACTCTTCTGGGCCTCAGCTTCTCCTGCTCTGCATAAGGGTCAGGTTAGTGACAAATGCTTTCCGCTGTCAGATACAAAAATGCTAAGAGTTCTAGGCAGAATTAGATCCACTTTATTTTATAAAACAGTCTGTCAAACTAATAAGTTATGTCAGCAACATGACCCTGAAGAAAGTTATAAAAATATTATCTTTATAGTATAGGAAACCTGGATAATGACCAAATTATATTTAAGACAGACTGGGTAGTTTTCTGGGACTTGTGTACCTAAGAGAGCCTTGTTTTTTAAAACCTTAATAATTACTATCAGATACTCCTAACTGATATCAGACTAAAAAAAAATTTAAGGTAAAGCATGACAGGATTGTAAAGTACCAGTGTTTCTCACTGCCGCTGGCTGAAGCTGAAGACTTTGCCTGCCTGGATGAAACATTGGTGTATCTTTTGACTTTCAACTCAACTTGCAATTGGTTGTCCACTATGACTGTGCACTGAGGTGTGCTTCATACCCCTTTTCTGTCACACGGAAGGATATGTGGGATCAGAATTCATTGTAGGTCAACGTGTATGACAACTTCTAAACCTTCTCTGGGAATTTTTAGGGAGAGCACTAGTTGTACCAGGCAAAAACTAGGTCAAGGACCATTCAACAGCTTAATAATATAGACAATTGGCTTTCAGCTTTTGTTCCAGTGCCCTGGCACTTTTTAATTTACTTGTATGGATAGGTCCATTATGTGGAATGGATCATAAAAATGTTACATTTGTTTCTTAGCATCAGAAGCCATATCGATGTATCATAAACATAATTCCCTGTTCTTTTAATACTAGTATTTCTGAAAACATGACTAGCCTCATAGACAGCCATTACTAATTTGCTGCATGATCAATAATTTCAAGATCTTCATCATATTTGGTGTCTCAGCAATAGGGAAACTCTCAGTGTTAGTGAAAGCTTCTGTTTCGCTTTTCTGAATTCAAATAGACTTTCTTCAGCTCAGTTCATAGTTTTTAAATTGTAGTTAGCTGGCTTGTAGCTGGTAAATAGAAAAAGAAAAAACAAAAAGAAAATGTATTCTGCTATACTGAAATGTTATCACCATCTCTTATTTATCAGTGATTAGCTGGAAATATAATTATTTATGTTTCCTAGAACGTGGGAAAGACTATTGCTAGATAATCAGTTTTATGCACTGAGGTCTGCCCACAAGACTTGATTCTTTTAAAATTAGATGCTGAGCTGGTGTCTGAACCTGGGTGAAATCAGTGGAAAAACTCCAGTTATAAACATTAATAAACTTTAATCCATCAGGTCAAACATTGGCCTCACTGTTCCCTTTTACCTTTGTTGCCAATGGAACCAAGAGCTCACACTCAAGCATTGCTTGCTCCCATGGAGTTACTGATGTCCTGCTAGAGTCTGGTGGAAGAGGCTTTCTCTCAGCCAGGTTGGTTCACCCCTGATTACACTGAGATATATTGCTAATGCAGCCACAGCATATCTGTTAACTGCGGCTGCCAGGAATACAGTAGAATCCATTCTAGATTAACAAACTGGGTAGTTTTGGTAGTTTTACAGAAGCTGCATTCCTCCCATTACTCCAGCATTACTTTGAGATACTTGCTCCTCTGTTTTTTTGTAGTAAAGTGTTAACTCTTTGGTTGACTGTTACCTTATTTTGACTCTTCTGTCCTCTCCACTTCTGAGTTGTGAAGGCTGACTGAAGAGGTAGCGCTGGTCCTACTGTGGCTCAGGATGTGAACAGCTATTACTTGCAATGTTGGCTATGGAACACTAGGCGAAAACACGTTTTCTTTTTTCCCTTTCTCTTGTTACTACACACAAAAAGAAAAAGGAGAGCTGATTCAGTTGCTTTGGTTTGAAAATCTGACACTGACAAGAGATAATGCAGATTGTCTTTTGTGTTGTACTCTGTCCCAGAGTGTGATTGCCATTATGGAAATGTCCTATGAAAGGCTAAAGAAACCCTGTAGCTATAGATCATTATTTTGCACTCTGTCTGTTTTCAGAATGACTTCTGCAGAAATTAATTTCAATTCTTTAGACCCTTATTGCTTTATCCTCTTAAAATTCTGTCCCTATCACATTTCAATAATAAGGTTCTAAACTTTTGAAGATAAATTGAAAAGTTCTGTAGACTTTTTCTTATATCTATTGTACAGATCAGTTCACTACAATGAAATCAGTCCAAAATATGAAGAACCTGCAGTTTCAGGTGCCAATGGAAACTGATAAGTGAAGTTCATATTTTCCAGTTCATTTTGTAGGTATCCACTCTGAATTCATTCAGTATCTTTATTGCCTCTATTACTGTAACAACTTGATGCTTGACTATATTTATATTTAAAGTTATGCTAAGAAGAAAGTGAGCCATAGGAAAAAGGAGAATTAGGGAGAGGTTCCTGGAGGGTGTTCATTCTTGCTTGAGCTTCTAGAGTTGCTTTGTCATTTCTTGAGCTGTAAAAATTGCAAGGAGCACAGAGATGTGAAACACCACCTTCCCTCCTTGTCCCCTGCTCTTATATTGCTGTCCTGCATGCAAGCTTTGGAAAGGGGAAGTCTCACACAGAGGTAATTATTTTGTCTTAGGATAATTCCCAAAGGGCATATTATTTTGAAACAACAATAGCTCAAAGGATAATTAGTGGACCTGATTCTGATCTCATTTATTTATGTACACCCAGAACAATTCCCTTAAAGTCAACAGAGTTGCAGTGATGAAAAAGATTAGATAATTTGACTTCTACTGGGTAAGATTTCTAAACACTTAAGGCAATCTATTTTTTAAAAAAGCAAAAGACATTATTTCTCCTCAATGATTAAAACTTGAATGAGATTTCCTCATTTTCTCCCTGCTGCACAATATCAAAACTTGTTGCCACAAATAAACCAGCTTTGTAATCCAGAGACCATATGTGATATTAATGTTTATGCAGAAGACAGGCCAGATACAATTTCCCATTAGAGGATTGCACATGAAGGCAGACGTATCCTTCTTTTCCAGCCATAATTTTTATTAGGCTTTGAAGAAAATCTGAGTACAAATGTGTTAAACAATAACGATAACGGCATAGCAGGGTAAATGCTTTCTTGGCAACAACCTTACTGTTACATGCTTGTTGTTTATATCTTCAGCATCTTGTGTTGCAACACATTGGCATCTTATCACAGCCAGCCAATTTGCAACAGGCTTCACGGCCATGTGTCCAATAGCAACAGACTGAAGCGCTCAACAGAACCATTGCCACGCATTGATCCCCTCCCCCTTTTTCATCACTGCACTTCTGACCCCACTTCAGAGGGCATAAAATGATCCCGGGGAAGTGCTCAACGTCTTATCATCTTTCACTCTATAGCCTCTTTATTATTAACCCTGTTTGGGGGTTAACAGACTATTTTGGGGACTGGACACACTTTCCACTTTTAGAGATAGGACGTTGGGTCTTCCCTCTGATTTTTCCCTGTGGTTTGTGCTGAACCTGATGATTTCCTTTCTATTCTTTCAAAATTAGAAGTGGATAAAAATAGCAAGCAAAGTTGCAAGGGACAAGGTCAGGGAAGCTCTTTCTCTTTAGCTGAAATATTTCACTTCATTTGGATAAAGGCTGGTCGATGTGCATTTTCTTTGATGAGCTGTGAGTGATCAGGCAAAACAGATGTAGTCATGCTATTCGTGTGTTTGAAAGAAAGAAAACAGAGCTGTTTAATTGCATTCATTCACAGAAGTGAAATCTTGACAGAAGATTTGCAAATGATATCATCATGCTGAAGAGTCCTGTCATGGGCAAGCACTTTTCATATTCCCTCCTCACACAAGGAAAAAAGCACTTTTCTCTTGGTTATTACTGTAATAAAATCTACCTGAAAACCTGGGAGGCGTTTCCTAGGGCATTTGCCGAAAATTGGTTACTCTTGTTGAAATAGTTTGCAGCAAGAATGGCAGACGAGAATAGACTTGATCTAAAATGTTTTGAGCTGAAACTGGAAATTTGAAGCTCTTAAATTTAGGGCTCTACTTCACATCTAATTTTCATGCCTGCCTATCCCAAGGCAGGTGGGGAAGAATGGAGCAAACAAAACAATTGAATAAACGAGTTTTGGTTACATCCCTAATGCTTTCACAGAGAACAGAAAACATTTTGTTTCATTTCACTCAAGCAGGTGCAAGATGCACTGGGAATAACGCAGTGAAGGGATAGGTTACAGATGTTACTTTTGGCCTTAGATAATATTTTACTCAGAGTTGGAGAAATTAAGTCAATTAACTTAAATGAGGAATTAACCTTTTTTATTCCTGCTTTTGATTTATTATTCTCCACATTCGATTGATATGGATGTCTTCCTCTGAGTGGCATTTATCTCTGGTCAGTGGCCAGCAAAATTTTGATAAAGCACTCAGCTCCTATTGTAATGCTTTAGAATGGAAGCACCATTCTTTTTGAATGGAGTGAACTAGACTTAATACAAACTTGATACAGAGGGGGAATGTGAGGTTGCAGGGCTGCCCTCCTGATGTGTGATCAGGAGCAAGGCATGCAATAACAACAGCTACAGTCCTTTTTTTTCTCCATGTAAACCTGTATCAGTCAGCCCTAACAAATACATGAAGCTTGAAATTTAATTTTTCAACCATTCCACTGTCACAGTTATTGTGAAAGAATTATTTACCCAAACCACAAAACATTTTTGCTGGTTACTCACTACATAGGTGAGTGGGTTTTTTAATTTATTTCAATTTCTAATGGAGAAAGAAGTCAAAGAAATGTCAAGATAATGAGATGGAGACATTTTTTTTTAGACACATGTGCGTAAACATGCTTCATACGTTTACACCACGTAAATAAAAGATCTGTTTGCAGAAAACAAAAACTGTCCAGTTACAATTAAGGGGAGTAAATCTCATTAATTCTAAGTAATGAAAATTATTTTTTTTTTCCAGAATTCATTTCTGTTCCAGTAATATGGTTGGTCATTAACTTATACAGAAAAATTGGTTCTTAAATAGTTGTTAAAAAAATAAAGATCTCATCAGCATTACTTATAATATTGAAAAGCACTGCTCTTTTCTAAACCATGCATCCCATGGATCTCTGGGGAAAAAAGTCCAAGTTTTTAAGCTGCAGTGCTTCAGAACTATGGCAACTGCGGTATTCCTTCAGAAGTACTGGTTTCTGAGTCAACGCTTGCGGGAATATATTGTTTCAAAGTAGTTCATGGGATATAATTTTCAAAGGGATATATAAAAACCATACACTTCCGATTAACGTTAATAGGGAGTTGTGTAGCTAAATACAGCTTTGAACACTCTGGTTAGAAGTTTATATCTTAGTGAGCTGCACATAGTCCCCCTGCTCTAAGCAGATGGGGGTTTTATGGATTGCAGAAGAGCCCTGCTGTGGATCAGCAGACACCATGTTGAATATTTCTTTCTACTATATACTTCACAGGTAACTCCATAAATGGAGAGAGACCTTTTCCTTTATTAACTATCATATTGCATAGGTTTAGCTTATTAATTATACAGTATAGCTATCTATTATAATACAGGAAACTTCCTCATGCAAAATCAAAATAATTCCTTGCTCACGGCAACTCTATCATGCACTGCCAAGTAGCTTAAATAACTATTGTGTGGCATTTTTATCAGACCTGCAAACCACTGTGGAAAGTGCTCAGTTAGCTTTACTCACTAATTGCATTTTCAGTGAAAGATTTTGCTGTTTGTTTGTGCCCCAGGTGATAAATGATGATACAGCATTACATAATTACAACATGCATCATTTGAAACTGTGCATGGAATAATGGGACGCCATGGAAAGCTGAGTAGAAAGAGGCTAATGGCAATGTGATAAGATAGTGTGAAAAGTTATTGCTTGAATAAGTGTATGCAATGAATTGACATTTGCATTTGCCAGCCATGAGCTGGAAGCTGTTATGAGTAAGCCCTGAACTACCTCAACTGTATCACGTAACCCAGTATATTAGATTTAATAGCATTAATTATCTATTCTTGCCTGCTAGATATCTAAACAAATAATCTTTTTGAAATATGAATTGATCAATCTTTCTTTTTCTGTATAAGGCACACTAAAAGCAATATGTGCGCTGCAGAAAGGCAGCTCATCTCCTGGTTAGGCGACCATTTGCATGATTAGGATAACAATCAGCACTAGAAGGATTCCGTGGGGCTTTTCAACAACAAAAAAATCAACAGATCTCCTTTCTCCTCATATCTCTGCAGGTGTTCAAAGAATCTGACTTATTTTAATCCAGATATTAGTCTTGCCAACTAATTGTTTGTATAACAATAGCTTATGCAGAGCGTGGGAAACCGGGCTTTTACGTTTTCACTGCCTGTGTCCTGATTCAGGACTCAGCACAGAGATCCAAGGTATGTAATAACGCTCTGGTATCGTAACAACTAAACTACAAGCTCAGTAATACATGATAGAGCTGAATTTAATGCCTCGTATTTTTACTGCTGCTATGCAAGGGGACAACAGTGGTATAACTTTACAAGCAGAAAAAAAAAGTTTAAAGAATACAGTTTTCTGCTCTGAACACCTTTTGCTTACTGGTCCATGTGGATAAAGTTGATACTGGCATTTTAAATTGCTTATAAACTCTCCAAAACAGAGCTGCCTGCAGTTTACCTCCAACTCCAGAACTAGTTCAACTTTTCTAATTTGCTGGAATGACAGAAAAGGTGGACAGAATACCTTTACCAGTCTGGTGTTTTTCTCTGTTGGTAATCAACGAGAGTCTGTGCATTAGAATCAGTGACCTCTGGATCAGTGTCCAAAGATGGCATTTTTACAAATCATCCCAAGCAAACTAAATCATGACTCTGAACCAGAACATCACTGAGGTCAGGAGGATTTAAAATTTGGCTTCGTAGTGGAATCTTGTCTCGTATCTAATCATGTATCTCATCATAAAAATGTTACCTTCATTAGTAAAACATTTGTCTTAGTTACTTCTGGAAAAACAAAATTTCCACCCACTGAGTAGTACTGGTCTTATGATTTTATGCATTATATCAAATTCAGAAAGTGTCATTGTTTTAAGAACCTTTTATTCTCCTCAAATTGTAATCTTTCATTTTAAGCATTGACGGAAACTATACATATATAGTATACATTCTCAATTTTATAGGTCAGAAAAAGTTATTGGAAATGTAGGTTTATCAAAACGTAAAATTGATCCCATATTTTACTCAGAAATATTGCTGAGAATTATCTTAATAAGTAATATGAGCACCTTTATGATTTTTTATGATGCAGCTCCTTTAAAAATCAGATCACTTGAAAGATCACTGTGAAATGCAACCTTCAGTTTTTAAAAAGCACAGAGTATAACACTTCAAAATAAAATGTTTACTTTGCTAGATAAAATTTTCATCTGCATTTTTAATTCTTAGATCTTGCCTAATGTACAAGAAAAACAACCAACGGTAAGTTTGCCTTTTTAATTTTTTGCAAACTAGAAAGCTTAAAATATCTTATTAGGCTTAAATTGATATTTCTACTCATAGTCCAAAGAAGAATAGATTCCAATACGCAAAGAAAAAAAAAAAAACACAACACAAACCAGAAAATGTTCAGCTTTTTTGGTATTCATTCAATCACAGTTTATTGTAGGTGTCACTAGCAGGCAAAGATAAGTGAGCTGGTACAAAAAATTTCCTAGCCATTAATATGATATTTACGTTCATGACAACCTTTTGAAGTAATATTAAATTAATATGTATTTATGAAGATAGTTAATGATAAAGATCAACATAACTTTTTTTTTTTTTCTTCTGAAGGCTGCAAAAGCCCCAGAAATCAGGCAACATGATCGATACACAGTTACAGGTTTATTTAGTCATTTGTTCAGTTCACTTTATATTGATAAATCTCTTAAAATAAATGAGTGCATATTTTTGAAACTCATTCCTAATAAAATGGACCTCACACCTCTTTGATTCATATAAGCTAGCTTCCCAAATTCATTTTAGCTTTGGCACCTGAGAATGAACAGATTGCTTTGTGGTAGAGGGTATTTCTGATATACACTGAAAAAACGGACAAGATACTACTAGTACTTCAGAAGTTGCTACTTCTAAATATGAAGTAGCAACTAGAGGTTTAGGGGCTGGAGAGGATTAGCCAATTATATTGATTAGAACACCTCTAACAAAACCAGTGTCACCGATGTACACAGATCTTTGCTCCTTTGGGATCGTCTGTCTTTCAGAAGGAAAACATAGGAAAAGAGGAGAAGTTAAAACTCCCAATTAATTCTCTTATATTCACATTATAAGCTCTCCTACAACTCTGATAGAACTTTTCTAATTATTTCCCACAGTTATCCTATTGTTCCTTATTCAGGCAAACATCTTTCTTTTATTTGCTAACGGGGCATTTCCTGCAAGCCCATTATAAAAGATCAGACAAAAATATGTATCCTGCACAGAATACTCATCTGATTTGTTAGACTGAGCATGAATAAAGTTCAGTGCAAACAAAGATTTTAAAATTGAAATAGCTAAGATGCCATTGGGGAACAATTGGCCATCATCAGTGGAAAAATTTTAAATGCCAAAAGTGTATCTATTCATCTTGCAACACATAGACAACATGCAGTTGGAACAGTATGGAATATTTTCTTTCACCCTGATGACTCAGTGATGCAAAAACATATTTCCCATGTGGCACCAAACAATTTACAGGTAAATTATGCAGAACAGATGAACTATACTCTACTTTTGGTCACTCACTTTGTATTTATTTTTCTATGAGGATGAAAGCTGAACAGAAACAAATGTTTGGAATTATAGTAAATCTCCTTCTTAGTATGACAGTATGCAACAGTTGTTTTTATTACTTCCGTATAATTTGGAGGTGAATATCAGCTTTAAGTAAGTACTACATTTATATCACTACTTTAATACACAGGAAGGAGTGACTTCTAACAGTGGAAGAAATTGACTGAATTATTTAAGGCTCAAACTCCAACTGATCAGTACACTAGGCAGTACACTTTGTAGTCATCCTCAAAAAGTAAATTATAGAGTGACTCTATAAATATGACATCTATAAAAATAATTTAAACAATTGGTGCCATCTTAGGGTTTTACCTGGAAATGTTGTAGCATGATGGCTTAAAAAAAAAACACTTAGGGCAGAAGACATTTCATTACTGGTTTTATAAAAAGCTTCAATAAAAATATTGTGGCTTTCTGTTTAAACATCTCATGCAGAGTGGTGAAACCAAAGATAACAATGTTGAGTTCCTGGTGAGAGGCAGGAAGTGAAAAATCAACGCTAAATAGAATTGGAAGAAAACTGCTTTTATTGTCCAGACAGACACAAAAATATAAACAAATAGTTTAAATAATGGAGAGCATATCAGATAGTTGAGCGTGTTTTTAATCAATACTTTTCTGTAACATACCCTTTTTCTAGTATTTCCTTTTACAATCATTAACATCTCAGGGTTAAGAAATCCCTTTTTCAGATGTCAGTTTTGAGTTGTGCAAGGTGATGGAGCTGATGCAGTCCCACAGAGATTTTACCTCCTGATCTTTAGAACAGTGATTTTATTGTTTAGGCAAACCTGAAAGTTAAGCCTTGGCATTAGAGAGTAGTACAGATCTATCCCATCCCAGAAAGCTGGTACCTGGAGGTACACATTCCTTGCTAACTAGTTGAAAGTTATGTGAAATTAGTCACCTTTGCTAAATAACATTCACAAAACACCCTATTTTTTCAAATGTTGTGCCATAGTGTTAGAAAAGAATAAGATCTCAGGCGTTCTTCACGACTTAGCAGTGAGAAGACAAACTCTATCCTAACAAATGCTTTATTTCCAGTTTCTGTAGGACAGAAACTTGCTTTCGGCAGATGTCAGTGGAAGTTTAATCGGTGAGTATGGCAGGTCTGATAGAATGTTTCTTGACAGGAAATGCCAGTTAATTGGGACTGAAGTTTGTTAGTATTCGGGACTCATCACCAGATTTAGACACATGATCTAATCTAACCTATTTGTCCTTGCATCTTCCAACCCTGTGCTCAGGTAAGTTGGGTTTTGGATCCTGTCTCTGATGCAACTGATTTTTATGCAGTGAAACAGCTTCATGAGAAGGGAGTGAAAAAGTTACACTGCAGTATAACCAAGTGCTTATCATCTTGCCTCAGCTGTCAGGGAGGCAGAGAATGGCTCAATCCCTCTTTGAAACAGGCAAAGTAGAAGACATGCCTTTCACTTTTGAGGTGAGTGCTTTCAAGTACTTTGAAACCTTCAACTCTACGGTTTTAATGAAAGACTCCAGCATGCCTAAGGTTCTTCTTTGTAAAGAAATTGCACCTTCTCCATTCCTCAGCAGAAGCTGATACCTCTTTACTTGCCCAAACTCTTTTCTGCACTTATTGCTCTGCCATCAGACTGATAAGCAGGCAAACTAATATGACACCAACCTTCTCCTTCCTACCTGCTCCCAAACAACCTCGTTTAACATGCTTATGTATTATCAGTTTTTATTTTTATTTCATTCTGAAGTTATGCAACATCACTCTAAAACAACAAAGCTCTCCTGTGACTAGGAGCGCTGGAGACTGCTACACATTGTCATCTCTCCTAATAGTTATCTCTACAAAAGAGCTGTGCTATGAAATCAGTACCTTGTTCAGGCACTAAACCTGTAAGTTCCTGTCTGCCCCACGGGGCTACTATGCACCCTCCATGCTATCTTAATCTATTTTAACCCAGACAATCCTGATTCAATCTCAGCAGATACCGGGCCAAATCTTGGCTATGCTCAAACTTCTGACGTTTTCTTCAGTAGTTACTTCCTACGGGACTAAATTTTGATTCTAAAAATAAAGGTAATAAATAATCCTTCATATATCCAAGTTTTGGTGGTTTTCACTAGGTATAGGCAATGAGGGGCAGACATCGAGCTCATCTGGACTCTTTATTTCAAATAGGAAAGTCAAGCAGAAGGTACCAAAATGCTCTTCTTTTTAGTGTCTGCTACTGCAAGAAAATGGATGGACAGCAGGTTGTTACTGATACTAGTGAACTCAAGAAGACAGGAATAATCTACACTAATAAGTTTTAGTGTGCCCAGGAATGCTTCCCTGCATTAAAATATCACTCATGCACACGAAATGCTAAATTCTTCTAAGACACAAATCTGTCCTCTTCCTGCTAGTGTTTTCCCTGTACAATTTCCTTTCTTAGAAGTCAGAGCACACCAGGTACTCTCCCCAATAGGAAATGTGCCCCATGTCACCCTGTTTTGGAAGACAGCCCCCACTAGCAGAAATACATGCCTGTTGGCCTTGCTGCTGTGCAACACTCCTGGTCTTTACTAGAACACATGTAACTGTATTTACTAACAGGGGTGATAGTGCTTTAAATATATACATATTAAGTCATCTGTGGCTTATTTATGAAATTTTTGTACCACCTTTACATTCCTAATAAATACAGTAGGGGTATAATCTGTGGGGTTTTAGTAACCCTTTGGATCACAAAAATTGTGTATTCTGGTTATCAAAACGACACTATGTTGGATATGTTGGAAATGACAAAAGATAGATTAACTTTTTTTCTATTGTATTAAAATACAATACTTCTTGTATTTTAATTTGTGCCAACTGCCTCTTTACCTTTCATTGGGCCCTACTGAGAAGAATGTATCTCCATCTTCTTTACCACCCCACATCGGGTACTCATACACATTGATCAGATCCATCACAGCCTTCTCTTCTCCAGACTGAACAATCCCACCTCTCTCAATGTCTCTTCATATATCAGGTGCTCCATCCAATCCCTTAAACATCTTTAAAGCCCATTTCTGGATTCTTTCCAGTATGCCTATGTCACTTTTGTACTGGGGAGCCCAGAACTGGACCCAGAACTCCAGATGTGTTTTACCAGTGCTTAGTAGAGGGGAAGGATCATTTTTCTTCACTTGCTGGTGATGCTCTTCCTAATGCAGCCAAGATGCTGTTGGCCGCCTTTACCACAAGGGCGCATTGCTGGCTCATGGTCAACTTGTCCACTAGGACCCTCAGGGCATTTTCTGCAAAGCTGCTTTCCAGTCTGTCTGCCTCCAGACTGTGCTGTCGTATGAGGTTTTTCCTCCCCAGCTGCAGGACTTTGCATTTCCCTTTGTTGAATTACATGAGATTCCTGTCAGCCCATTTCTCCAGCCTGTTTGAGGTTCCTCTGAAGTACAAACTTGTCCTCCTGTGCATTGACCATTTCCTCCAATTTGATATAATCCATGAATTTTCTGAGGGTACATATCAAGCAATCGGTAAATCCTATAAGTAACCACTCCCTTTCTTGGAAGTCTATGGTTTGATATTGTCTTTAGCTACCAGAGCCAGAGGCAACACTGGTGGGTCATAACTTAATATTAAGTGGGTCATAAAGAAGTATAGGTAGGTGGTACTTAACCACTATTGTCACTTCCCTGTTTAACTCTAATGTTCCTCAGGAGATTAGCGTTAGAGATTTTGCCCCTGCATATGCCAATAATGTTGTGACGCTGACAGGCAGAGATGAACAACTCAGCACCCAAGCTTGATCAGTATCTACAAACTATGTGCTCCTCTGTCATATCCCTTGTAGGACTTGATCTAATACCATATTCCGAAGAAGGCTCCCTACAGATACAGTTGCTACTATTGATTTACATCAGCACATCAGAAGATGACAATGATGTTACCTTCCTTGCCTGCATAATTACCCCATGGACAGGCCAGTCACCCCTGAGGAGAGGGGCTAGGGGTCTGCATCCACATTACTGTTAAGGGCTCAAATCCATCTCAAGCTGAATGTCCTATTAAATCTCACCTATTGCGCAGAAACAAGCATTCAAGAGTCATTGAGATGGACAAAAAAAAAGTGAGAATTCCTCTTTGCCAAAGAAAATGAGATTGTGAAAGTCACTATGGAGACAACTGAAGTCTCTAAATCAGAGCTAACCAGGAAGGATCTACTGACTGAAGTATTGCATGAGGCAGGGACAGCATGAAGTCTGGCTGTGAGTTAAAGAAAGGTGACTACTCCATGCGGCTACTTCAGACTGTAGAGAATGTATGTTGAATTCCTTAGCACAGGATTCTCTATGTAAGGAGGAAAATAGTATTTGTGTGTCAGTGGACCCTAAAAGAACAAGCACACATAAAACATTGTTCTTTACACTGCTCAGATCTAATTGTGATGGAGGAATGTGGTTTTCTAAGTCAGAAGGAAGAGTCATCAAAGAAGAATTCCTGATTATGAAACCAGTAGGGGAAGGGGAAAAAAAATCTAATGTAATCAGCTCAGAGTTTTGTCTGTATTGAACTTGGTGATTTTCTTAGTGCTTTCTAATATCCTTGAGACAAAAATTGTTGAACAGTACATACAACATCACAGTTAACAAGAAGGAAGAACCAAATACTGGAAAATATTATTGGCAGACATATATGCAGAAAAAAAGTCTAAAGGAACATGATCATAGACAGTAGAATGTAGATCCATACACATGACTTGTATATACATATGAGGTTTAATTTTACATCCCCATCCCCTAAGACCAAGAAAAGAAAAAAAAAGTGACAATAGATCTTAGCGGGGCGGGGGGTAGTCTGGAGCATCTGTGGTACCTACATGAAGGCAGCAAGTAAGCCCAGAAATCCACTGAAATTGTTAAAGAAATTATTTAATCACCATTTACGGGTTATTCAGTCATCAGTGAAAAAAGAGAAGTGAGAGGAGAGGAGAGGAGAGGAGAGGAGAGGAGAGGAGAGGAGAGGAGAGGAGAGGAGAAGAAGAAATGGGAAGAAAAGAAAAGGGAAGAAAGGGGAAGAAAAGAAAAATGAAAAGAAAGGAAAGGAAAGGGGAAGAAAAGAAAAATGAAAAGAAAGGAAAGGAAAGGAAAGGAAAGGAAAGGAAAGGAAAGGAAAGGAAAGGAAAGGAAAGGAAAGGAAAGGAAAGGAAAGGAAAGGAAAGGAAAGGGAAAAGAGAAGAGAAGAGAAGAGAAGAGAAGAGAAGAGAAGAGAAGAGAAGAGAAGAGAAGAAAAGAGAAGAGAAGAAAAGAGAAGAGAAGAAAAGAAAAGAAAAGAGAAGAAAAGAAAAGAAAAGAAAAGAAAAGAAAAGAAAAGAAAAGAAAAGAAAAGAAAAGAAAAGAAAAGAAAAGAAAAGAAAAGAAAAGAAAAGAAAAGAAAAGAAAAGAAAAGAAAAGAAAAGAAAAGAAAAGAAAAGAAAAGAAAAGAAAAGAAAAGAAAAGAAAAGAAAAGAAAAGAAAAGAAAAGAAAAGAAAAGAAAAGAAAAGAAAAGAAAAGAAAAGAAAAGAAAAGTAGTGCATAGCAAAAGGCAAGGGAATGAAAAATAGCAGAATTAAAGTGCTGCTCTCCCATGCCACAGGGACCAAGCAATTCTTTTTACTTTCAGAAAAAGAGAGGTTCAAAGGTCAGCTGGTATTAAACCTGAACACTAATGATCTTACTGCTTATTCCAAGGGCTCCAATGACTGGGCAAGAGGCCAGAGCATCTTAGTCAGTAAAATATCTCAATTAGATGCAAACTCTTTGCCAAGTTACTCAGACACATAATATGGCTCCCCCTAATTTCTTCTTGATCTCATTCAGTCAAATACTCTTTGGAATTCAATAAATGGGACTAGACAGAGGCAACTGGAAGCAAGCAATGATGGTAGACAATTTTTCTTTTCTAAGGCGGAAAGAGTAGTTTTTCCTCTACACAGAAACATAGACTTCCACAAGGTACTGATTACCAAATATAGAATTTAAATTTAGACCGCTTTTAAAAGGTTCTAAATTTTGTTTCAGTGCAGGCCAAAAATCCCCAAAACTCTGAATCTGTTTGATGCTTCTAACTGTAACTGTTACCCTGCAGCTCGATTGTTCAAATCCTGGGTCCGTTTGTAACTAAAAAGCTCTGTTCCTTCCACATCACCCCAAGCCAACTTGAACTTGATTCTTTTACACTGTATATCACACTGTAGCTACAAAGCTACAGTCTCTTTTTTATTCATCTTCTCTCCCTCTCTTTAGTCCTGATACAGCTATCTGTCCGACTGTGTCTTCATATAAAATTTTGGATTTACTAAAACAGAGTACTTTGGGGAAAAAGAAAAATTCTTCCACCTCTAATGAACTAATATCTTGTATATAGAAGTTCTCAGTTATTGCAGGGTTTTACTTTATGCTGTGGACATTTACAGAAGAGGCTGCTAGTGTACAGAAAGAAACTCAACACTGTTAATCAGAACAACTTTTTTAACATTTAACTACACGAGGTCTCTCAGGATCTTAGTTTTTTGCTTTCTACCCTGTCAAGAGACATTGGAGACTTCAATTTCTGTTACTAACGGGACATGATTATTTTCAAACATTTATATTACACCAGATATCTATACCTTTTTGTAGTAACTGAAATGCAAATCATGATCTTGACCCAAAGGATGTACACTCAATATATGAAGCCTACCTTCTGACCCGGATATCCACGGAGAGGATGGTGAGAGCATAACACTTTGCCACCACTGCATACACTGTCAAGGAACTTAAAGACTAAGCAAGGATACAAAATTGGGCAAGAGGATCTCACGATGTCATCGGATTCAGGCTTTCAGTTAAAGGCGGAATGACACAGAGAGACCATCCACATTCACTGTTCGTTTTCTGATCTTTCAGAAAATACCAATGACATTTTTAGCTGCCTTGTTCCAGCTCTCTGTATAGTTGCAAAGGCCTGTTTACTACTTAATCTTGCTCACTAAAAGTTAAGCCAATTATTTCTTCTGTTTTCTTGGGAATATGAAAACTGATCATCAGCATCGTTGTAACAACATTTCAATCGTCTCCAATTTATTTATGTTTGAAAGCATGGGGAAAAATATTTTTGTTTCGATGATAGAAATGCAACATGACAACATGACATGATTTGTTCTGGTTTAGATTCTTGACGCTTTATAACATTTTAAGAAATATTTACACTAATTTTTCAAATGTGAAAGTGATTTTAGAAAATGTTAATGCAACTATTTCAGCATTTCCTAAGCAGAATATTTAATCTACAAAGTGACAAAACAAAATGCTTCCCCATTTTCCCATTGGTCTCCACAAAACTATTTTCATGCATGTACTGTTCATCCTCCTCCTGGATATCTTCCTAGTTTGCCTTGAAAAACTGATAGTTACCTTTATGCACTTTCTTACGTCAGCTTCACATATATCTTGTAGTAATTTATTATAAACCATATGTTTCATATTTCCTCATAGGATATCAAAAGGGAGTATCAAAAACCTTACTAAAGCCAAGGTATCTCATGTCTCTAACTTCTTCATCTGATGGGTCACTCCCTTTCAAAGAAGGAAAGGAAAGGAATCTAACATGATATGCTCTTGACAAATTTAAGGCTGCTGTTTCCCCTCACCTGTAAGCATTTACAAATTGATTGTTTAATTACACGTTTCAGTATCTTGCTATCATTGGGCTGACTGTGCTGTAATTTTCAGGTCTTTACTCTTTCTTTTTACCTATAAGACCTAAACGTGCTTTCTTCAGTCCTCTTGAGTGTTACCTGCATTGAAGATCAGTCCTCATTCACAGACCTTGCTGAAGGATTTCAGATTATTTAAATCGAGTCTTGGTAATCTGATTTGTTACAGGAAAAGCTATACTGGACAGTCACAGTGCTTCAGTGTGTTGAGAAAGTGGCTTGTCTGGCCTTTAGGTAGATGGTATAAAAGATATGTTTTTGATGTAGTTTTGCTTACTTATTTGAAGGGAACTCTTCATCCAATTACATTTGCTTTTTTTTTGAAATTGAAGGCAAAGTATCACTGAGGCCATTTGTAGATTAACCTTAATCTCAGCACCAACCTCTTCATATGCATGACCTCACTTCTGCTTTTTTTGTTCTTTTTGTTTATGCACAACGGATTTTTTTAATTGATTGCAATGTTCTATATAACAACTAATTCTTTTTGTTGTTGTATTTCCTCTGTGCCAAGTTTTCTCTTTTCCCCGAGTGAACATTTCATTTTTTTATTTGGTTGTGAGGATGCGGAGGCTTGTCTTAAAAGATTTTTCTCAATTTGCAGGCAATTTACAGATTGTGTCTATGTCTATCTCTTATTTAACGAAATCTCTATTGAATTTGTCCTCTGCATTTAAGTCCCTAAATTCTCCTGCCTTTTAACTAATGATTCCTTTAACTTCTCAAAATGTTCCCTTTGAAGTAATAAAAACATTCGTTATCATAGACCTACTTTCGTTTATCCATTCATTTAATTTAAATGCACTAATCTTTATATCTGAGGATATTTCTTATAAGTTTCTTTTCTATAAAGGCCTTGCTATTTGATTAAAATTAACTCTAAAAGAGTTATGATCTTATGAGCACTCCTTGACTACTGAGCAAAGAAGTAGGATTTTTTTCCTTAGCCTATATCTAGTGATAAAAGCCCCCTATAGTAATAAAAGCATGTTCATTAAAAAGTCTTTTATCTATAATCAGTACAGTCATATAGACTTGCCTCTTTCTGACATTTAGGTTTCTCATCCTCTTTCTTCTTACTAATAAAAAGCTGTACAATACCTAGCAAGAAAAAAACAGCTTGCCGATTTCTCTGTCCTCTCTTTCCTTTCCCAGTCCCTCCAGTTTTTGCATTTCTCTGTGCATGTGTGCACTTATATGTGTGCATGTGCATTTCTCCTGCACATGCATACACCCACATATACAAACTTACACACATCTTTCTTTCCAAATACACACCTAAGTGTGCGAGGTGATCACTTATAGTGGGATTGTTCCCTTCTCTGTAGGAAAGTTTCTCTAAATCACTGGAGCTGCACTGAAGTTGCATATGCAGTGGGAGAATAGAGCTGGGATCTTTTGGGGTCATTTGGTTTGGTAGGAGTACACCTTCCACATGGCCTAGAACCTGCCTACTGCTTACATAAACACAAGCAAAACTTTTTGAAGTAGAGGTTATTGAAAACTATGACATTGATATCAAGATCTGCGTTCCATTTTCATCTGGACCCTCACCTCCATTTGCTAAAGAAATGCAAGGCTATTTCGACATAGAGCTTGGGTTTGGTGGGGCTGGTATTTACAACAAGGTGAATGTGTGACTGGAACGGCAATTCCCTTTGAAGATTAAATAGTACTCAGAGCCTGTTTACGGTGTTGAAAAACATTATTTCCTTTCACAAAGGTTCATTTGAAGGCCAAAAATGTTGTTATTATAAACAGTATTGCTTGTTACTAAGTAGAGTTAAGAAAACATACGCAGTAACCAGTGATCACAAAGGAGTCCATACTAGGTAAATCTGTAAGAGATGAGCAGTGTCTTGACTTGTTTCAGCTTCAGAGTGAGTTTGTTCACTGTTTTAAGTGGGCTCTCATAAGTACATATAATGGACTTATGAGTTTATTTAGTCCCAAAGTGTATAGAGAGATGAAAAAAGGCAGACTGCTTTGTAATACAAAATGCACATTACTGTTTCTAGCCAGCGTGCGTTATAAGACCTTTTAAAATATTTTGCAATTGTTTTATGTCTTTCCATTCCCAGGCTATGCCATCAATTAAGTTTATGTAAGTAAATGAAATTATGTTAGTGCTGAAGTAGTAAGGACTATATTTGAAGCCAAGTCTTTTCTTGGCCTTTGAAGCTATGTGTGTACAAAACTGTTCCTTCATGTGCATATGGCTACAGATTTGACTGGCTTCAGCACCTGCGCAAACATGTGGTATTATGTGTGTGGATTATCTCAGTGAATGTTTGAATGCCAGATCTCCCACTTGTGTACCGGGGCTGTTGAATAGCAGGTCAAGTGTGGGTGCAAGTGTTTGCACTGCTGGATATGGGAAGGTATATTTGTTAGTGCAGCTTTGCAAGTACGTAAAGGAACTGGCAGGTTGAAAATCAGGTCCGTGGGGCTGAGTGACAACGGTTGCATTGATATGGACATCTCAACTCTCTGTGGAACTCTCCAACACATCTTGATTCATTCTATACCTACACCTAAAATTATCTCGCCTGTGTCAAATATGAGTTCTGGGAGGTCACAGTTTAGGTCCCTGGAAGGCTAGGCAGTGAGCAGGAGCAGTTTCCTACATCTACACCCAGATGCCTTATGTATGCACAAGAATCATGCTGGAAACCATATGTAGAAAAAAACAAAAACAAAATCAAAACCACACAAAAAAACCCACCACCAACAAACCAATCAAACAAAAAGCCCACCACATGTTTCTCTTCAGCTCTTCACCTGCCTCACAGACCTTCATGAATTCCCAGATTTGCTTCCAGAAAGTTTCCAGAGCTTATCTTTGTCTGCCTTTTCCTCTCTACTCAGTGTTTTGTGATTTCGTCTCCTCATTTAGCTGCTCAGAACCATTTTTAACAATGTGGAGAGCAATTTTAACAGAGAGAAAAGTTTTTCCAAAGGAAAAAAAACACCTGCCGATTAGAGGTGGCTACTGGCCAGACTTTTATTTCAAAACTGTATTTAACAATAAGGATTGAGCTAGCAGTAACTTGTGATTTCAGCAGCGGCACCTTTAAAATGGAAGCGATGATCAGATTTGTAAGTCGGGACACGCTGCAGTGTAGTCAGACTCAGTATGCAGTGTTTGGAGAAGGTTAACAGAAGAAACTCAATTACTATAAGACTAAGTGAATAATAAATTGAAATACCATGATTTCCTTACAAATAAGGGAATTGAGGAAAGAGGGACTATTACAGAAATTTACCCTGCTTGACAGCAGTGAGCTTAGGAGGTGTAGGTCACATCCTTGTAGATGCAGGCAATGACAGTACTAATGAAAGATTCTGTGTTTGGAAAGCAACCTAGAAACAAATTTACTGAATGGAAAACAAGGTACTCACTCTAAAACACAATTATACCACTTGTCTTAAGCTTACTCAGGCTTCTGAAAATGCCTAACACATTAGGAGCCTGCTTGGAAAACATCATCTCCCGTAATACTGTGAGTCTGCACTGCTGCCTTGTCTCACTTGCACTGACAGCTGTTTGCTGGCCTGTCCTGACTGGGGTCACTGTGATCCCCTCACTTTGTATGGGAGGAGGTGTCTCCTTGCCCAATGGTGATGGGGTAGTTAAGGTCCCTTTAGGTCTGCCATGTAGTCATTTGGAAAACCCACTTACTCATTTTTTTTTTCTTTTTTTTTCTTTTTCTTTTTGTGTGTGCACTTGCCACGCAAACCCAACACATGTACTAATTCCCATCTTCCCTGTTGAAGGACTAATATGCCATGAAGTATGATATCAAATGCTAGGTAAGCCCAGCCTATAGCATTTCTTCACCCGTGGAGGAGAAAGAAGATAACTTTCTCAGAGCAGTGGGTATAGGAGTAAACAGCTCTCTGAGGGGATAGGGGTCATTGTGGAGAGTGACAGGGGACATCTACGTACACTGTGACTCCCGGCGAGTGTGTTTTATTTTTTATTAAAGTAATTTTTATTTTAAAATATTTTGTAGACTTACATTTTCAAGTTATTTTCTGTGTGATTTCTCATTTGCAAATAATTCATAGGATTGGAAACTATTCACTGAAATACAAATACATCCCAACTCTTAAAACTTGTCCATGTTGTTTAAGCAAATTGCTTTAATGAAAACTCTTATCAGTGACATAATTATATTCTTTTGTAGCTTAAAATACACATCAATAAGATTGCTGTAATAATTTGTTCCAGACAAAAACTAAAGGTCTGTAAATAATTAATTCAAAAGTGACCTACTTAACATACTTAGTATTAAGCCAGTAGGAGAGAAAATATATTTATAAACTTTTATCAAAAGAAGTCAAGCACCTTTTTGACTGAGTGATAGTCAAACACCTACAATTTGGTCACAAAGTTTCCGAATCTGTGTCTAAGAGAATTTTCAACAAATGCATTTTAAACTTCTAATGCTGAAGGCAATTTATCATGCATACCTGAAGAGTGTTGATTTTGTATGACTTGTATTTTCCTATTGAATTAACTCTAAATCTGGTACTTATTGAACATGAAGGGTTTTCTGCCAAGCCTCATCCAATTTGGTGACATCAGCAGACGTGACAAATCCCATAACTATACCATCACCATCCCTCTTCTATATTTTTATATGGAACTGTAATAAGCAATGGCAACATGTTTTTTGTTTGAGCCAATTTTAACACTTGAACTTTAAGTAACTAAAATAGCAGGAATTTTTGTTCGGTTTCAAACTCATGATCTCTTTACTATTCCTTTGCTTCCTAACTTGTAAAGAATGAAGCAGATGTGTATTTATGTGACTACTTCTTCTTAGAACAAGTTAAGGACTGGCTTCCAAAAGTTACAATCTGCTTTGATTTCTTGTCTAGACATATTTTTAAATTGGAAAAAGAGAAAAGGAATGTTTATTGGTTTTTTTATAGTGTGTCAATGTTTTGATTAATGCTGTGTTAAATTAAAAACAAACAAACAAAACCCAAACCAACACAGAAACCCACCTACTTGAGGCAAGCAAAGTTGTGTTCTGCAGTACAAGGATTTTATCTCTCGTTGCGACAATCTGATATTCACGTGAGGTTCACACACTGCTGACTGACTCTGATCCTGTCAGAGATCTGTCCTGGTGAAACTAATCAGAAGGGAGTGGCTGATATTTTTGTCAAAGCATACACAAAAAAGGCTGCTGCCTCAAGGTTGTTAACAATCTCCCTTGCATGGAAGAAGAATTTTACTGGAGAAAATTTGATATCCAGATTTCTCCAGAAAATTTTTTCCATATGCAGTGCCTCTCAAGTAATTTCCATTGTCTTTCTTCACGTTTAGAAAGGAGTTCAGTTCAGGCTGTTTTCCTGGACATGGTGTTTTGCTTCAACCGATACTTGAAAAACCAAACAAGAAAAATGCATTGAGGCATGATGAGAAAATCTCCAAAGATTTAGAACATGGGTTTCAAAAGTATGGTCCAGATGTAAATTGTCACAGACATATAGACCTTAATGGAATTATGCTGATACATGCCAGCTGAAGGTCTAACCCAGAATGTACATAGGAATACTCAAATGTGTGAAACTGGGCGTCCAATCGAGTATAAATTAACTTTCTTGGACGAACCAGATCACATTCATTTGGAAAGGAGCCCCCATCAGTTGGCATTGATTTTAAAAGCATTGTTTAAGCACCTTTTATAGGGCCTGATTCAAACCCAATGAAGTCAGTGGAACAGCTCCCCTTAATGGATTTGGAATCAGGCGCATCATGAAAACTGTTTCACCATATGTTTCAATGACATTTAAGCTCACTTATCCCGTTTGAAAAATTCTTTATTCAGTTACTCACAGCTTGAGATTCTCAGTTCTTTGAACATTTTTGGTTAACTCCATTCTTGTTTGAAAGACGCTGGAATGGGAAGAATTCAGTGAACTTTTTAGGCTAGGAAAAATAGTAAGCATTCTGGGGTTGGCTTGAGTTATGAAGGAATGACTTTTGTTTTAATACTAACTGAATTATGATTGTCCAAACTTTGATAAAAATACAATATTATGGGTGTGCTAGAGACAGAGAAAAATTTGAAAATCTTTTTTTCCAAATTTATTTCATTTTGAAAGGAGGAACAAAATAGAACCCAGACCCTGAATTTTGCAAGATCATGCAAGATCATGTAAGATCATGTAAGATCATTTTTGGTCTTCATGTTAGCTCTATTGATGTGCCACATTTATTACGGGATGATTATCCTTCAAAATTATAATAATGCACCACTAGAAATATGGTTGTCATTATTCTTAATACTGTTACTCTAATAGTGAAAGCCATTTGGGGGACTATTACAACAAGATCAGTATGATCCTGTAGGGAAGCAGATATCTTTGTATATAAACTTTCTAAGCATCATCCCATCTTTAACAGCTTAAAATCTCCTGTGAACTGATGAACCTCTAAAAAAAAAACCTGGTTATTACTAGAAAGAGCAAATATGAACAGAAAATAAGAAAAACATGTGTGTACAAAATTCATGTCTGGAATTTGTTTTTCTGTGTTACAAGGCATTAGTTAGTCTAAAACTAAAAATAAAGACAAGCTGAAAAGGATCCTAACAGTGTGGTTTCTTTTGAACTGCAAATTGACACAGACATTTTATGGGGGGGGGGAAACGTGAGGCAAGCCATCTACCAATGTGAAACAGTGAATGCATGCTGCAAGTGATATATGAATTCCCTTACATTGGCGATAACTTCCATATTCAGTAGAGGTGGGTTTAAAATGCAGTTGATTCATGTTAGTTTTTGCTGTCAGATCATTGCAATTTCAAAGGCGTGTCCTTGGAGTATATGCATGAGATCTCTTGTGAGCCCCCACCTGGAGTACTGCGTCCAGCTCTGGGGGCCCCAGTACAGGAGAGACATGGAGCTGTTGGAGCAAGTCCAGAGGAGGGCCACGAAGCTGATCAGAGGGCTGGAGCACCTCTCCTATGAGGACAGGCTGAGAGAGTTGGGGTTGTTCAGCCTGGAGAAGAGAAGGCTCCGGGGAGATCTAATTGCAGCCTTCCAGTACCTGAAGGGGCCTACAGGAAAGCTGGAGAGGGACTGTTTATCAGGGAGTGTAGTGACAGGACAAGGGGTAATGGGTTTAAGCTGAAGGAGGGTCGATTTAGATTAGATGTTAGGAAGAAATTCTTTACTGTGAGGGTGGTGAGGCACTGGAACAGGTTGCCCAGAGAGGTTGTGGCTGCCCCATCCCTGGAAGTGTTTAAGGCCAGGCTGGATGGGGTTTTGGGCAGCGTGGTCTAGTGGAGGGTGTCCCTGCCCATGGCAGGGGGGTTGGAACTAGATGGTCTTTAAAGGTCCCTCCCAACCCAAACCATTCTATCATTCTATGATTCTATGAATATCTTATTGTGAAATGGGGAATGGTGTCTGTGGTAATAAAAATGTTTACACCCTCCCACACAAAGACTTTCTTAAAAAAACAGACAAATTTCCCCCATTCCCTACTGCAACAGCCAGTTGAATAATAACAAAAAAACTACTAAACAAACAAACAAAAACCCCAAAACCAATGTGATTGAGGAATCTTTTGTACCTATTGGCTAGTCTAGTAGGGTTTAGGGGTTTTATCTTGCTTTATTTAAAAAAAAGAAAAAAGTTTAAATATAATTTTTAAAACAATTACTGTTTGTACTGTGTTATCACCCTATATACTGGACTGTAGAAAACAGCACAGACTTCTGGATAATGGCACTTTCTTCAGTTTATTTTATCTGTCAAGGAACTGTCATGGTTCTTCACAAAAATATTTAAACATCTAACCTTATTCCCATTGAAGGAAGTGCTTGCATCAGAACACAAATGTTTAATTGTGTTAATTTATGTAAATATGCATGTGGTAGGATTTCTGAAGCACTTGTGTACCTAATGGGCATTCACAATCTTTTAGATACCTTCTTCCTCCATAGCCTACAGCTGCATTAGCACACTACCTTCCCGAGGAGGCTGTGTCCCTGTTTCCCTTTGGGAAGTCACCATTTTCAGCCGCACCGCATTTTTGAAAGCCCTGTAAAGTGTTTCAGGAAAATCAAATGAATTCGTTTAAGCAACAGGTCTTTGCTGACCCAACTCATTTGGTTGAAATTAATTAGTAAGCAAACTGTGTGTGAAAATGAGGGGTTGATAACTTCCAGCAGAGAGTGGTCATGAGCACGAGGGGTGGTACCTGTATCAGAAGTTAATGTTGAAGCCGGCGGAGGCTGTGTGAGTATAGCGTAACCTTCTTAACAAATGCACCCAAAGGTGTCCTCCCAACTTAAAAGAAACTAAATTAACAGTTACATCTACTGGGAAAGCACATAACTGAAGGGAGAAGTTGGTAGATATTAGCCTATTGTCTTGGTCTGTTTTATGTTGCAGTTAGAAGTCAACTTGATACAGCCCAGCATAAGCACATATGGAATGAAATGTGACATGCAATAAACAAAGTCTTTTAAATGAGACTTTTTATATCCCTTAAGAAATAGAAGAAATAGTCACACGCTGCTCGTTAGCTTGTAAAAGCAGACACAATGGTTTGTTTTGTACGAAATTTCAATTCATGCCCATAAATCAAATAACAACGTAAGCTGTTTTGATTCCAGTTTGTGGGAAAATTTTTAATTGCTTATTTATTTGATTTGTTGTACCAAAATGTATTCTTATAAGTTGTATTCTTACATCTCGTGTCTGCGGAGAGCAGAGAGATATTTCTTAAAGGCATTTTTCAGAATGACTTGGTATCGGTCCAGTGCTCTGATGTCACTGGAACAAAAACAGGACTCTCTGTCTGTATTTATTAGAAGGGGGAAAGGCTCTTTTCAGTTTTCTCTGTTTTATTGCGTCTTTCTTGACATTAAACTCCAGTACTCACTACAGCCTATGCCAGATGTAAAGTCTTTCTTTAAAATACCATGCCAATTCCTGACACATAATGTCATATAAATTATTGTAAACTATTAGATAAAATGCACTGATAAAAACAGGCCTATTAAATACTTGCTCCTCAGTTTGATTTCTCCTTTTAAACAATGACATTAAAATTATGAAAGGTAATATATTTATTACATAAAGCATATGTTTGCATAATAAAATGGCAAAATATAAACTTAACTCTCCTTATTACTGGTTGTCAAATAAATTTTCTGATAAAGACAGACTGTTAGCAGCTCCTGTAGGCTTTATTACAAGATTATATACTTTCTCTCCAGTATGGTTGCAAGATAAAGGACAGATGTCACAGATCTCTTCCTAAAGCAACAATTTCTTCTTTCCCTAAACGTCTTATTTTTATCTGTAAGCTGTAAAACTCCAACACAGATTCACAGATTCACAGATTGGCAGGGGTCGGAAGGGACCTCTAGAGATCGTCTAGTCCAACCCGCCTGTTAGAGCAGGATCACCTCGAGAGAGCAGGATCACACGAACTCGTAAACTACATCCCTGGCTTCAGCGCTTCACAGTATGCATCGTATATCTCATTCTGTTAGGTAATGTTAATTTGCATTATATTATCTCCCATCATAGTGCTGGTAGAGATTGCCTTTGCACATATTGGAGAACAGAACCTTATTTCCTGTCTTCTCTACTTAAGGTTAAAATGTCCACATTACTTCGTTTACAAACATTTAGACGCAATGCTCATATATAGTATGAGACTAATTATGCTTATAGCAATATTATAGCAATCATAGTAGCAAACATAAAAGCTTACATACAAGTAAACCTTTATATACTTATTTAATTCTTCTGTTCAAGGTCAATACTTTTATGCCTGTTAGAGAAACAAAACAAAACAAAACAAAACTTATTTTTAAGTAGGCCTCTCCAAAGCATACTTTGTTTCTACTTGTAAATCCATTCTTTCGAGAATCCTCAGTATAAGCAACAAATATCTTCATATTGTTAATATCAGGCAAAAGATTGCCTCATCACACATTAGAGAGAGAAATATACTTTAGACAGTCAAATTAGGTATACAAACATTTGGCTTAATTACAGAAAGCTTTTGGGGCGTTTTTGAGATTTCTGAAACAATCTTTCTGAATGAACATGCACAAAATATGGATATACCTTTGAGTAAATATCTATTATAGGTTCTTTTAACCTCTAAGCACTTCTGCACAGCCAGGAATTAGATCAAGGTGAATATCAGGCAATTTTTTTTTTTTTTAAAAAGGTAAATCATCACAATAAAAATAATCATGATAATAAGGAATCTATTTGTTAGCTTTTTGGAAATTTTGGAAATTTTTATGAATTCTTAGCAAGCCATACAGCACAGTTTCTTCACTATGTGTGATTATATTGGCAGATCTAATTTTGAGCAATAGGTCATACTCAGGGCGCTGTAATCTCTGTGGTTCACTGAAGCCAACAGTTAAGAGCATGACTTTTTAGTTTAACTGTGCTCAAAGAGTTTTCTTTAGAGCTCTCTGAAGAGTGCGGAGAGAGTTAGTTACTCTGGTGAATTTTTTGCTACTGTTTAGACAGTAAGCTTGAGCACATATAATAGATAACGTTCCTACAGCTACTGGGGTGAAAGGCACTGCAGGTAAATGGAAGACAACAAAGCCTGGTAAGAGATGTGATAACCTTTAGTTTAATCAGATTAGGAATACCTGGGAGCATCTGTATGAATCATTGTTTCACCTTAGTTTCCCAAATTCTTACACAACAAGAAATAAGACATTGGCATATACGAACACTTAGAAGGAAAACGACGACTCCATTCCTAGTGTACCATAAGCCTGAAAAAACTATAAATCCTAGAGTTTCTCAGAAAATATTTTTACAATTCCTGTTACAATAACAAATATAATGAAGGAATTTGTAGTTTAGGATAAATAAGGAAAGAGTAAACCTATTATATGAAAAAAGAAGTTGGCTTATTTAATATAGTAAAACAAAGAATAAAAAGGGATGTGACTCTTCCTCATAAAATATGAACAACTCAATAGTAGAGAGGGAAAAACAATGCTGGCACAAGAATAAATAGGAGAAAAATGACCATTAATAAATTAAAGCTGAAAATTGGAAGTCTGTTTCTTGCTTTCTCTGTAAAAGCCCAAATAAATGTACAAGTAGGGGTAAAAAATGTAACTGGTTTTGGGGGGGGGGGGGGGAGGAAAGGATAAATTTAATTTAAATTGAAAATTTACAATTTTGCGCTGAGGAAGATTGACTCAAAATACTGAGTACTGTGAAAAAAAAAAATGCGGGATTTCAATCAGGAAAGTATATTTTGATCCCCTTTGCATTTGAAATTTAATTACTCCATACAAAAGTCGTTGTTTCATGTTCAAGTGTTTCACAGACACAGTAGATAATTGCATTTAGTTTCACACTAGATAGGTTGCTTCATACAGTTAGAATAAAATTATGTTATTGCAAGAATTTTCTGCCTAAAATGGTCATAAAAACTTCACTCTACCATTGGGTTTACTGAGGCTGAGCAGTTTTAACCAGGAGAGAAGAGGGTTTGGGGTTGGGTTTTTCATTTATGTTCTTGTATTTGCCTGGAGCTACATAAACATATGTGACTCATCATTTAAGAAGAAAGAAAAAAAAAAAAAAAAAAAAAAGGAGAAATTATTTCAGCTATCACTACGTAATGAACTTACTGTGAACCAGTAAATGTGACATTAACCATTTTGGATTTGAAGTAACCAGAGACCTTCCACAGATTCCAATGGAAACCTTAGAGTCAGAAGTACACTAACAAGTCAGAAGCATGCTAGTAAGATGTTTTAGAAACTAGCAATTAAGAGCAGAATATAATTTATTTCTACCCATTCTCCCCTCCTGTCTCTCACAACTAGGAGACAGACAAAACGTATGCTTATTTCCCAGTGCTGCAGCACAAATTTTTCCTTTAAAAAGCCCAAGAGTGAGGCTGGAGCTTCACATTGGTTAGAGCTGAGGACTCAGTATCAGATTTCCTTTTTTACCACTTTACCTCATGTTTAATTACACCCCCTACTTCTTTTAGCTCTCTTTGGGATAGAAAAGAAAAAAAAAAAAGATTGCAGCATCTTAATAATGGAAATTCAGGAATTACACTGCCCTTTCTCCCTGCCAAGACGTGGTTGTCCCACAGGCACTACTCAGAGTTTTCTGAGGATAAGATGAAAACCTCTGAGGAGCGTTGTGTGATTGTGCGTGCAACCAGAGCATTGTCCCAGAACTGAATTGTTCTTTTCCCATACTCTATACCACTTCTCACATTTGAGAATGCACAATGTCCTCAGACATGTCATTTAAATTTGACTGCAGTATCCCTTAGAAAGGGGCATGTTTTATATTTTAGAGACTGCTATAAGGCTTGATTAACAAATTCTTCATCTATTCCCAATATTATAAGAAAATCATTTACACGTTGGTCCCGGAGTGGCATATATTGTCTGAGTTATTCATGTCAACTAGGTATGTATTAGACCCCATGGGTTTTCATAGTTTCTGTTGTGTATTGCTGGTCTTATGAAAAACAGCATAACTAAGGCCTTGCACTTCTTAATATATGTGAAAAGATTAACTCGATAAGATGCTGAATATGAAACAAAAATCTGAGCAAGATAAAAGGAAAATGTATTCTCTTCATCTGAACAGAAGGCACAGGTCATTAAAAGCACGTGGGCTTGACATTACAAAACACCGAACACGCTCTTAGGTGACAGGATTTAATTAGGACAGAAAATCAATTCCCGCATCCTTTGGATTTGTATGTCAAGACTTCTCTTTATTGTCTAACATTGGAAATGAATATGTATCCAGGGTAATGAGACTAATAGTTTAAATCCTTTTCATTTTCTTGTTGTTTTGGGGTTTTTTTGAAGTTCACCACATGAATAGTTGAAAATTGGCACTGCCAGTTAGAAAAAACAGAACCAACAGACAGCAGAAGGGGAGGGAACTTCTACTGATTCTCCAAGGTTTCTGTCATCATCTTGAGAAAGACATGGGAAGCCGCTTGGTAAAAAAAGGCAGCAAGCCTCATCCTAACTACCCAGCTTTTGCTTTCATCGCCTGCTCCATAGCACTGGTGCTCCAGGATATTACATTTGCTTAGCTGGGATTCCTGAAAATCTTTTTGGAACTTCAGGCTTACAGGACGCAGTGTATTTTGTGCTTTGCCCTCCCTCTTCCTTCACCTTTCATAAATAAAAAAGTTCCACTTGGGAAAATGTATTCATTCTTCTCTTCTTTTGGGGAACTACTTAAAAGAGAAAAGAAATCTCAAGTAGCCAGTGAAGTAACAAAAGCATTTTTGGTGTACTGGCTCTTTGAGAAGTTGATGAATCTGATCTTTTCAAAAGAAGCATTCCTTCAGGAAACAGAAAGAAACTTTCTTTAAAATTCATTCTCTTAAAGCACAGTTATTTGTCACCCTCTTAAATGTGGTTAAACCATTTTCCAAAACTGTTTAATAACAAACATTGCTTTTTTCTTAAGCATCAAAAGTATGTACTGCTAGCATATTCTCTGAAGCCAATAAATACCAGCTGATCAGCCTCGAATCCTTTTAGGAAGTTTAAAACAGCTGTGCTGCACAATGAAGTGAGAAAAGCAGCAGGAACAGACTTTGGCAAGCCTGGATTTGTTCATAATGAAACAAAGTAAAGGTTCTAAACTATTTCGGTGCTGGTAACCTCCAAGCTGTAACTCCAGCTATTCCCTTCTGCGAGTGAATAGCACGCAAGAATGATCCAGCAGACGAATTCAGCTGCAATTGGACACAAAAAAAATGATGACTTTATCAAAGTTATTTGTAAAACAAGACTCACAGACTTAAAATATGTCAGATAGATCCTTTTGTACCATTTGCACACTCAGAAACCTGGAAGGAAATTAATCCCTGACAGAAATTAAAATGTGCTTATTTAATTAGCCCAATACGAGAGAGAAAAGCTATTAATAGCACTTGAAAACATTGTACAACAAGAAGCGTGTCATCCTAAGTATTGTTTTTTGAATCAACACTACTCATGGGATGTGATGTTTCAATATGCAGGTTGTAACCACCCAGTGTGCTATTGGGTTTGCCTTTATAGGCAGCCAATCTCATCTTCAATGTCCTCCGTTCATTCAGTAGCCAATCTTATTTAATGGTTTATTTCTTTTGAGACTGACAATTGATAATTGTTTCTCATTTAACAACAGCTTACTGATTTAGTAAAATGTTGTGCTGCTGACTTGAATATTAGCTGTGGCTTTGGCACCTTCTTTTTCCCTGCATTGATTTCTGTCAACATACATTGACAGCCTTATTTCAGAAGAATAATACAGAGAGGATGGTTTTTACTTTGTTAAATCTCAGCTTCAGATCTAACTTCTGCAACAGCTCTTTGACAGAAAAAGAGAACATAACCTTATTTGATGTTCAGAGGAATAAAAGCCTACCAGATTCTTACAATTGTGGAAAGAAATAGACAAGTGTTTGTCATAATTCCAGCTCCTTTCTTTGATCTTATTGAATAAAGTTCAAGTCTCATTTCTCACACAGCTAATGTGTATAAGAAATTCAGTTCCAAGCATTAGCCAAAATGGCAAATCACCAAATTAAGGTTTTTTTAATCTTTTGTGTTAACTAACTGATTTTCTTATGGACTAGGTTCCAAATATGGATTCATAGAAACATAGGATTGCATAGTCTTGTATAGTCTTTCCACAGGAAAAATCATAATTAGTCTATTTGTGATTTTATGCCAGCCTGAAAGTGGTCTGCAGTCTCAAAATGTCAATTAAATCTCATTGTTTATTTCAAGAAAACAGTCAGATGAAAAATGTTACTGGCCAACACTTAACACTACTATTTCAATATATACTGCATCCAGTTTCTCCAGGTCATCTATCCTCCCAGTGCAAACATATTCTTTTGTTTAGGTCGTTTGCATATGAAAGAATTTTGAAAAAAAATTTTCTCTCTTTTTACAAAACTAATATTCCAGAAAGTATCAAGCGAAATGATGCCAAGTGTATATTATCATTCAAGAAACCCTGGACAGACGTTCATGGATATGTTTCTTGGCACTTTCTGATCTCCTCCCAAAAAACATTCCTGCTCCTATTGAGGCTCTTGGTGAAATGCCCTTGGAAAATAACGGCGTGCAGGACAATACCTCAACCTTTGCCCAGAACTATGCAGTAGAAACATCATCATAAGAATCAAGAAACTTGGCTTCTCAAAGCCTAGACTCTGTTCACCCTTCTGTGTTCACACTTGCTGTTATCAGCTACTTCAGGCAGAATGAGATTTTTGGGGACCAGAAGTTCTTAAATATTGTTTCCTTGTGCTCCCTCACATACACCCTGTAAGAATTAGGGACTCAGGGGGTCTCCATGGACCAGTTCAGGAGGGTACATGGTTAGAAGCCACTGGGAGAAGAAGCAGAGGAGGCAGGGCAGAAGATGTGAAGATAGAAGAAATCATCCCAGAGACGGAGCAGGGTGAGAAATACTCACCAGACAACACCAAGGGTAAGAGCAGAGAATGTTTATGGTTACTGGGAGCCTTTTAAGATCTCGGTGGTTCAGGACTTGATCACAACAGTATATCTGAGCAGGATAATTTCCTCATACCCAGGAGCTCCTTTTTTGCTCCACAACTGGAGCCATCTAGTCGTAACTTTGTGCTTTGTCTCTGACCCAGACACCTCTTTCCAGTTCTAATCCTTCATTTTGCACCCAGGGCCCCTGCAGCAACACTTCTTCCCAAGCTTCATATCTCACTCCTCTATTCCACAGAGGGAGATTACTCCCCCAGCACTTCCCCCTGTGTAAGAATGGCTACTGTCATGGGTTTAGTTTCTTGACAAACCAAGAGAATTAGAAAATTTCCTCTTAGAAATAAAAAATTAGCCTTAGTATAATTACCAGCTTCTACTTGGAAGAAAAAAAATGGGTAAAATTCCTAGCTGCTCAAAGGCAGTATGGCTTGCCAACATTTCTACTTAATCAACTATATATACACCTGGTTTTTATTCTTGAGCAGATAAAGTCTATATGATACCAGTTGTGTATTAATATGTTAATTTTTTTTTTTAAATGAAAAAATAGTCAGCACCTATGGGCACTTAGCTGTATGAGAACACCTCTTGAAAATGTAATACCTTGGCATGCACAGGATCCAGATTCTGACACTGTATTTCTGGTGCACCGCCCAGGGAACCCAGACAGTTAGCTACAAGCATAATGACTTGTAGCTGGCAGATCCAGGTGATACTAAATTCCTCACAATCACTGATCTAGGAAACATGGCTGGGTAGGTAGAATCAGAGATGGGAATTTGCCAGTATGCATCATATGCATTTCTAAACTGGTGCCTGCTGCCTGGGAGCTGTTCTCATGTATGCATAAGGTTGTGCAGAGATTTTGGCAGCTGTAAAAGACTGTAGCACTGATCTTTATTACAAAAATCTTCAGGAAGGAGTTGTAGGTAAGAAAGAGCTCAGGCCATTGAGTCCTTAAATAAGTATCAGTGATAGCAGGAATCAAGAATGATAGAAATACGCAAGGAGATTACAAAAAATCTCCAAAGTAAAAACATATAAAAAATTCCTCTCTGATTAGGATGGTAATATCATTGCCAACTTTACCCCAATGAAAATAAAAGTTAATAAAGTTCAGAGCTTTCTGATTTTTTTTTTTTTTAATATTCTGTTAGTATATATGGTCAATTATTTTCAATGGATGAAGCTGCCAGGACAATTTGATGGTTTCTGAAGGACCCATCACATTTCTTTGGGTTCTGCCTTTGCAAATCACTAGCAGAGTAGCTTATGTAGATGACAACAGCCTGACCTACAATAGGCCTTCGCAGAAGATACCAGTGAAATGCATGCTCAATTATCTATATTTCTGCATCTTAAGGAGTTCTTTTCAATATGCAATTTCTTTAATATGACAGATTCAAGTTGTAAACATTTTGGAACATATATTTCTATCTGCCAGATGGTTTACTGCAGCAAAATTCCCAGCAATCAGTCTTCAAGTGATCTCCATCAACTGTTCTGAAAATAAAAATAAATTTAAAAAATCAGAATTGTTAATCATTCCATACTGTCATCTTGAAAAGAAAGGAAGTCCAAGCTTATGGTCTTAATAACTCTAAGCGATAGATAGCTTATCAGGAACATGCCCAGAAACTTGTGGCATCAAGTATCCAAGCATATTTTACAGCATATTTTAAGCTGCTTGGTTATCTTGGGTTGTCTTTCTCTCTTTTTGTTTCTTCGTCCTTCCATTGAATTTTCTATATTTAGTGTATTTTATGTTGGATGATTAGTAGCGACTACATGTTAACAATTAGTAATCTTGCATCTATATAATACCTGAATTTCACACAATACAGGGTTGGTACTGGGGGCACTTAGCATAACATAAAAAAAAAAAAAAAGGAGAAGGTACTATATAATCTCCCTCTCCTCCCAACATACCTCTGCTTTAAATAGCAAAGAAACATTTACACAGGGATATTTTGTAAAAAATAGGAATGACATCTTGTTTGATAGGACTGACATTCTCAATAGTTAAAAGCTTCTGAGTACATAGGACTGAGACATCTGAATCCTGCTGATGTTTACTGGACTGTGGTTTTCCCTTGCAAAGTCAGTATGGAATGTAGTGTGGTAAAGCTTCATTTTGGGGAATGCAAAATTCATGAACATTGCCCACACAGGCAGAGCCATGGTGGGCCCTAGGGTACAGAGGGCAAGAGGTCGGACTGGTACTGCTTCAGCTCAGTACTGCTTCAGCTCAGGAGCAGGACCAAGCAGAGATATTTCCCCTCCTCCTCTACTCTGCCCCATATGTGCGGTCCTCCCCTTTTCTAGGTGAGGAGATCAGCAGCATTCCTCTGAGCAGCAGTGGCAGGAGGAACCAGGGCATGCCACAGCATCATCTTGTTGCTATTTGTTTCCATCATGTCAGATGGGGCACAGCCAGACCATGGTGCTGCCATCAGTGCTTTCTGACACTTGGGCCTCCCGCCCCCAACCAAGTGGTGCCCTGGGTGGGTCCTTTCATGCACCCACACCATGGGGCTGAGTTAGACCTTGGAATTACTGAAACAAGTGGTAAAACCTAGTCAGCTTCAGAGGAGGTGCCCCAGTTTTACTGTGAATGTGAAACTGAGTACACATCAAATTAGCCATCTAAGAACCAGGTGTCTTCCCAGCTAGCTGTCAGTGTAAGAGACAGAGAGCACCAGAAGGTGATTCATTCACTGTGAAGAGTATATCTAACATGCGTGGAATGAGTCACCCTCTTTAGATGCTCTTTTCTCTCTTTGCCTCTCTTCTTGGACTACAGAAAGAGCTCAGCACCTAACACATAGAAGGTCATTGATAAGTGCAATATAACCAACCGACTCTGTATCCTTGCCTTCATCAAGATGACTGATAGAAATAGGGTTCATTCATTAAACAAAGCTACCTGTGAGAAGGTGGAGTTTTCTATTGAGCTGCTCCTTCTGTGCTCCATTTTATTTTGTAGGAAGCAGCAGTTCAAGTGAATATCTTGTTGCACCATTTCTGTTCTCATTCCCTATAGCAAAGGCATGTCTAAATTGTAAAGAATTGCATAAGCAATTAAGTTATTCTAATTTCCCTGAGAATAAGAACTAAATTACTTTGATAGGAATTAAATGTTATTTTCAGTAGGCTCATGTATTTTGGCCATTCATTATGTGTGCATGTCAGTTTTTTGCTGCCTCGTGACCTTTGTGACATCAAAAGACACTCTGTTGTTGTTCAGCCACATTAGCAATTCTAAAACTTATGTCTTGATCGCAGGTTCCTATTGTTCGTCAGGACTCTGTATTATACATTCCTCAGTAGAAAACAACCCACAGTCAAATCTCTTGTGGGAACAAAGTGTGTGTCTTAATTTTAACCGAGACAATGCATAGCCAACTGTTCTTTAAACTGTAATTATTAGGCCTGAACAAGCATCCATTGAAGACATCTACATTGTTGGTACCCTGGTGAGATCCCTTGGAAAGCAAATGGTTAGTGGTGTACAACAATATGCTAAAATGCCCAGAGGAATTAGGACGCTTCCTTAGTGTTGCCTGTAAACTTTTCTTATTGGCTTGACTTTTCTTGTATATGCCACTCGTAATTAACTACAGCAATAGAGGGCCCAGCAAGGAAAAGCAATTTATCAAAAAGCCTCTATTCTTTTCTCAAAATGTATGAAGGCTTATTTTGTATTTCCAGTTGGCCAGCATTTCCTTTTTGTTTGCAGAATAATGATATGATTGTCTCGAATAATAGAAGAGTTTCTAGGGAAGCTCAAAGATGCTATAAATTTGCACTCATCCTTGCTGTAGCAGCTTCCAAACTGGTAAGGAGTCACTGCCCTTCCTGCCTAGAACTGAGAAGCATGTATGATCACAGCATTAATTACTGAATATTTCAGCAGCTGTCTCCTGTGATGAAAAAAAAACTTAATTAGGAGCTTTGGATCTTTTTGGCAACAAAATAGCCAGTAAGTGGTATCATCCATATAATGCCATGTATGCTAGTATCTGCATTCCTTTGTCTGTAGGAAAGTAATTTCTTCCTTCATCTGTTGGAGACAACTTGTTGCTTCCAGTTTCTTTGAGGACAGTTCTTGGTGTTGGGGAAGTTTCTGGACTTGTCCAGCTTCTGTACCAGGCAGAGTGTTTGACATGGTAGATATTGTCTGAAAGGATCATGTATGCAACAAGTAAAATATATTAAGGAAGTAAGAGGCTGTGTAAGTGACAAGTATGCAGATCAAAAGCTCTTCCACAGAAATTATGAGCCCTGAGAGCACAGTTAAGTAAAACCCTACGGTTGACTAATTTTCTACATGAGCCTTCAGAAACTGGTCAAGCACAGATGCCTTGCACTGGCCTGAGGAGGAATCCACTGTCCATAAACAAATGTTACACTTATGACTGAGACTTGGCCTTGCAGGAATCTGTATTTTCCCAGTTATGTTTTGCTTTTTAAATGTTAATGTCAAGTTGCTTTTAAAAAGAGGACAAACACTTCCATAGGCACAAACATAAAAACACTACATCACTTTCTTCTTAACTGTACCTTCACTGGAGTGTCTACATGTTTGGTCTGGATTGTTTCATCAGTGCCTTGTCCTCAGTGCCAAACATCAAAGACACATCAAGCCTGAACAAAGGTCCACTGAAATCAGTGGAAAGCCCTCCAGTAACTTTAGTGAGTGCTGGATCCAGCTGTCAACTTACAGGTCATTGCCAAGATGAACTGAAGAGGCACCTGCTGCCAGTAATATACTGACTTCCTAAAGGCTTGCATGTTTATTAAAAAAAAAAAATAGTACAAATCATTCTGTTTACTAAGCGGTACACAAAGAAACAAAGTGAATTTTTCAGACTGAAAGGAAAAACCTTGAAAAATAATAATTCTTGCAACTGAGAAGTTATTGTTTAAAGCATAGCACTTCTGTGATTAGATTAATTCCTTGCCCTCCTCTCCTCCCAGAACGTATCTGCTTGCCAAATGTGCAAAATGTATATTCAAAGCTATTTTGAAGTTAAACAAACCAAAGGTGTTTGTAAATCTGCAAGGAGTTCCACCTCCCATGCCCTAAAGTCAGCCTAACCAAGGTTATTCAAACTGAATTTCAAGTGACCTCCTTCTGCTAATTTTTAGCAGTTCAGAGTAATTATTTTGGCAGAAGTTATAAAACAATGAGAAAAGATTTTATGTAGTGGGAAGATGACAAATACTTCTGAACTCTCACAGGACTGACAGTGAGCACTGCTTAAGTGCTGTTTGTTCCAGAGATGAAAAATCTTCTTCTTATCTTTGAGTTTACAAAATAACCTGCATTATCTTGATTTTCTCCTCAATGAATCATTCGAGTGTTTTACAACAGGTCATTAAAGGTAAGGAGAAACTGTTTAGTGAATTGTTCACATGGACAAAATGTTTATTTTGCTTAAATAACATTCCCACATAAAGGATGTTTGGAGTCACTGTTTAGCAAAAGGAAAACAACATTGGACTTTAAAAATGCCAAGACCCACAGCACAGATAAGTTAAAGCTGTAGTGGTTAGCTGTATATTGAATGCAGTAGCTTTATTTGGCAAAGACAGAGCTCCCAACATCTAAATAATGTTCAAGAGCAAGACGACTTTTTTTCCATGTCAAAGATTTAAAAGATTTTTCCTTGCACAACTTAAACAGCATTTTTTAAATTGTATTTAATAGCTATTTCTCATGGGCCACCAACCAGCTATCATATTGTCTTGGTTTATCTGCTGACCCAGAATGCCAGGGAATAATTCCTTTCGTTTAAACCTCTTGGAGAAATGTAGACAATCGGTGAATTATTTGAAACAAGTTTCCAGTCTACAGTTATCCAGCCTACACCACAGCCCCAGTCCTCACTATTGGTTCCACTTCTGTCCCACAGTGGATTAAAAATCCTATGTTGCACTTTGATACCTTAAAGTGCTATTGCCTTCTGTTGAGAGAGCAATATAGTAGCTTAATATTGGCTTTAAATAGACATGTTTCTATCCTTTCTCCACATAGGCAGAAGGTGTCGTCTTCCTTGTCCTCTCAAATAAATCATTTAAGGGCTGGTTATAAATCAGAATACTAAATCTGAGGATGCAACACTATGGACACCTACCTTCCACCCCTTTCCTCTGTGCTAGTGATACTGTAGGAAAAGATACTGACAGAAGGAAGTTTCCCTCCTATCCATCACTGCAGGCTAATCTTATGCCTGCACACACTGCCTTAGCTGTCTCCTACACTCTGCTATTGCCCTGAATATTCAGTTCTTAAACTGCCAAACCTTCTGATCTGCTTTACTTGCGCATTTTCCCTCCAAGCATTTTGTTAGACTTGTCCTCTGCTGTTTGAGATGTCAAAACTTTGTTGACTAGTAGTTATTCAGCATTTGTCAGACTTTCTTGCCATCCCAGACCCACGCTGGGGTCAGGACACTCCTTAGACATAATGCCTTGGCGCTAGAATTGCATAGTCATCACTCAGAGAAACACTACAAAGCAGCGTTTCTAGAGGCACTCCAAAGCTGGCAAAAGTTGCCTGGGTAGCCAGTGACAATGGGACAGTGCTGTCACACAGAGCACGTGACACCCTACGTGTGTGCTCTGTGTTTGAGATGAAGTTGCTCATATTTGGCAGTGTTCCAGGCCGAATACGGATGCTGGACAGGACACAACTGGAGAAGAAATCATCGGGGCATCAGCGTACCAGCTTCCGTGAAACTAGGGAGGTGGACAGGTGGATAATGATCTTTAGCTTCCCACTTAACCTTGCAGACACATGATCTGTCAGCCATTACTTTTAGTGGTGCAGCACCAGGGTAAACGCAGCTGTGAGTGTAAACGCATGTGTTTCTGTACCTCTGTGAATGGTGTACGTATTCCTTTTTGCCTTATCGTCAGTATCCCAGCTTAAAAACAGTGCAATACCCTCTTATGAAAGCCTTCAGTGTCTACTTTCAAATCTGAGATCGTACAAACATTCCACAATGCAAAAAGGTTTTGTGCACATAGTTGTATTGCAGCCATTTTTGCAGAATTCACCATGCCTGGGCAAAGTTTTTCATAATTTCTTCTGCACTCAGTGATGATGTCAAAGGAAACCATCTCCTGTGTTGTGTCAATAACATTTGTGCCTACGGCAGGCCTTGAAAGACAGGAGGGATCTTCAGTCTGTCTATATAGGGAATTCTAACACACAGTTGTTTCATTCTTCATGATTAACTTCACGCTTTTTATCAATCTAGCACTATAACCTAGATTGTGTTGCAATGAAGTCAGGGCTGGCTTAAATAATGAAAACTACAGAAAAAGAGTACATAATTGCGCGCTTTGGAAAAAGCATGAAAAGAGAGATTAGATATACTAAAATTTTTGGTATTGTTCCTAAATTTAGAATAACCTATTAATTGGATCTTAAATGTATTTAAGTGCATTATGAAGAAATAATGGGTATTTGCTCACTAGTGAGGCCACCATCACTGTTCATTCTTCTGCACTGCTTCACCCTTCAACAAGAGTGCTTGATCTGCACTTGCATGAGGCTTCTGGTTTATGTGCTCAACAGTACAAATGAAAGTCACTGAGTACCATGAGCACATCTTGCTGGCCTTAACGCTGGAGAGATATTTTTTGAAATATTAGCTGCTGATTAAGCTAGAGTAAACTGAAACATACAAATCCTAAAAGCACACATCCCAGTCAAAACACTGAGTTGCTCAAAGCTGATATATCATAGGTATCTTCTAAACTCAGTCAAACCTGTGATCACCCGCTGGTGCCTTCAGTTGTCCTCTGTTGCTCTGATCAGGACTGTGGGGACTACAAAATGAAGGGTCACCACAGGAATCCTTTTTCTTCACCTTTGAATCTAACATCAGTGTTCAGAAGCTGAATCGCACTTTCATCCTCCGTCTTGTAGAGTCATGCCACCTCCTTTAGGCTTTATGGGAAGATGATAGTGTTCACAAATGCCTGGATGCATTCCTGCTTGCCTTTGTAGCTATGCACATTTATATTTCTAGAAAGCCAGGGGTGACCATATGGATGCTCTAGTCTGGCCTCTTGCGTAACACAGGTCATAGAATAATTGACCTTGGTACTTTATATCAGGTCCAGTAAGCTGTGGCAGAACTACAGCATATATTTTAGACATCTATCTCAATTTAAAAATGTCAAGTGGCTAAATGATACACTCTGTCTTTAGGTAAGTAGTTCTAAAAGGTAATTTTATTCACCTTTCAAAAGCTGTGCCTTATTTCTAGCTTGAATTGGTTTAGTTTCAGCTCCTAGCCACAGATCTTCCTACACTCTTCTCTGATAAGGAGCCCTTTACTATTGTAGACACGTTTCCCAGGCAGGCAATTCTAGATCATACTCAGTTGAAGTTTCAACTTTCTATACTGTGGCCTTCAAGCATTAATTGCAATTATTTAATAATAAGTAAGTTAGTTAGTGGGATATTCACACTTACAAGTGATTAAGACACAAACAGCTAATAAACATTCATTAGCTAGCAGAACTCCAAGTATACAGAGGAGAATGAAAGAGCTCCAGAGCTAAGTTAGAAATGTCCTTTCTTGCTATCTGCATCCTGATCCTGAAATAGCACTGGAGTTGTTCTGCTAACTGCTGCCTCTAAAGATTTCTGGTTATGTCCCTTTCAAGACCCACAGCCATGCATGGCTTGGCTTTATTTTTATTCATTGTCTTCTTAGAGATAACCCATGTTTATCCGTTGCATTTCTGTTGCTAGAATATTTAATTTATCTTTGATGAAACTGAGAGGGTCAAAATGTGAGCCTGGGTAAAAAAGCACAGCTCTACTAGCACCAACTCGATTGAGCCACCTGTAAATCTGGACCAAACTGGCTCTCAGCTTGACAACTGTTTAATGCAGTCAATCCACGAAAGCACAGCCTTCCTGATTTTCAGCTGCTTGTCTGTGACAGGGAAAAGACAGCTGACAAGCTGAGCATGAGGGTGTTGGCTGCAGGATAAACAAATGGTATCTGTCTCTAAAGCTATAGATCTGATACTCATTGCAAATCATTTCTTGACAAATTCCATCACAAATAAGCACCAGTTTTCAGCCAAAACCCATACCTACCTTAGTATGTCTTGTCACTTATCCTGAGATAGAGCATACAGTGCTGATCAAATGTATCCATGCAGGAATATGTTATTCCAACCCTGCGCTATTAAATGGATTTTCTTTTCTACACTATTCACGGGTTTAGACATAAACAAGAATTTCATAAATAAAGGTACTTTTCCTGCACATAAAGGCAGAAGACTGTATTTCTATGTGTCTGGATCACTTCTTCCTGCGAATAGGCACATCTTCATTATTTAAAAAAAAAAAAAGAAAAAAAAGCTCTCTGTATACCAGCTGTAGATAACACTGTACTGTTATGGAAAAGATAATAAGGCATAAAACCATCACTTCTGCTGGAAAACACTGTGCATTTTGAACGTGGTTAGTCATGAACTAGCACAGAGCATTAATGTGTATTTCGCCTCCCTGCCTGCTTTGAGGCAGTGCTTGGAAAAAATGATGATAAACCAGATTAGAACTGTGAAATCACATTGCCATTTTTATATGCTGTCATTGCTTTGGTGGATGAATAGCTGTGAAGATAAGTGCAGCTATACCACGTACCTCTGTTCTCCTCTCCACCCTACCACCCACACTCAAGTTCTGATTCAAATGCAGCCTGACTCCTCTGGGGCTGTCCAGGAAATTGCCACCCAGAGATTTCCATAGTGTTCACAGTCAACACCACCGAAGGAAGAGATAAAGTTTTGTTCAGAGGAAGAGATAAATTTTTGTTCAGAGGGAGTGCCTTGAACTGCTCTTTTTATTCAGTCAGTAACAGATGCCTTAAGCCTGCTTGTGGTCTGTCATCTCATCACTGTGAAAGTTTTTGGCATTATACACATTCCTTCTTTGCTTATGCACAGTCACCGTGTGTGTACATAAACACATATCATTTCTTACACTGGAAAAAAAAAACCTGCAAAAGTGAACGTTCATTTTAAGGGGAACTGGCAGAAGTAGTGCCACATAACACCCTCATTAGGATTGCTGCAGCTGCCTCACAATATCTACATCGCGTTACAGGTATCCTCCACACTCCCTGTTGCTGTGTTAGACGCTGTGGTCTTTCCTTGTAATTCACTTCTCAATATATATATAAAAAGCTTGTTAGGAAATGGCTGTTCGAAAGGCAAGTGGATGAGGAGTGACCCCAGGTAGAACTTAGCTCAGTAATTAGTTGTTATTCTTTCTGTGACTACTACAACAAAACCTATACAAGAAAAGTTTACTTTTCTAGAGATTACACCATGGTGTGTCCAAGCATCGTAAACATAGTACAATCATAACACTTCTAGATGATCTTCCTTTAGCAAGAGATAGTTATCAGGCTGCTCAGTCATTGTCTGCATTGTACACGCAGCTAGAAAACTTGGCTAGAGACAGAAGTGATCACTTTCAAATGCAAAAAGAAAAAAGTAAACAGAAGAACGAACCTGCAAAACCCACAAATGCCAGCCTGAGGAAAGGGAGGAATCAAGCGGCTTAAAATGAAGAGACCATGCAGGAGCCAAGGCGAATCATACACACTTTTGGGACCTGACCTTAAGTTATGGTATTCCTTGGGTTGGCTCAAAGGTGAAGTTTTAGGTAGAAGAGTTTGGAAAGTTGCCAAGAAGCACACAAGCTTCATGCATCAGGTATGGAGATGATGCCAGCTGATAAGGGAGGAAGATGTCCCAGGAAACTATAGCAAGGCCATAGCTGTGACCACTCTGCTGAGTAGCTTCTGAGCAGGCAGATTTATGATCCTGCTTCCACTGATAAATGAGAAACGTAGTACCTCTTAAGCTCCTCAGAGAACCAGAAACATGTTCACTTAGAAATTTAGCATCTTTTCATTCCAAAGGCAAACTGGTGCCCCAGTGCTCCCAGAGGAGCAGGAAGAGTAGGGAACAAACAGCACCTTCCCCTCTCCCTGCCCTTGCAGGACAGAGGTGGAAGCAATAAGGATGGAGACTGGAATATGTCTCATACAGTCAGCTACTATTAAGCACTTTATTTTGCTGCTCAGATGATGATTTCCTAGTTTAGTTAAAACAAAGCGGGAATTCCCTCATTTCACTTAGATTCATTGAAGAACACTCTTTGACAGCAGCTAGAATTGGTTGTTTAGAGATGTAAGTTAAAGCCACCCTTCTCGACTGCTGCTGAATATCAGGAATACCCTAATATTAGAAGTGTCAGAAGGCACAACCAAGGGAATAAAAGTAGTTCAAGTCCTTGACATTACTGAGAACTCATGTTCTCCTTGCACAGGACTGCTAGGGAGCTGGGACAGGCTGCAGCAGAGGGATGAGCAGGAGCAACAGACATGAGCAGACAATGGCATTGGCTCATTCTATGTCCTTGCCAGGAGCCTTTTACAGGTCTTAGACAGTGAGTGCTCTGTGCTTGCACAAGAGTCAATGCTTTTCCATCCTACCCTTGGCAGCACTGAGGCAACAATCTGTCGAGCATTTGCTACTGGCTGTGTGCTCTCATGTTAGGAGGGATGACTGGTACAGATGCAATCGTGGTGGCTGAGGAGCACTGAGAAATCCAACTGCCTTTAAATTGCATCCCTAGCATTCACCAAAAAACAGACTGTGGGTCTTCTGGTCCCTTGAGGAGTCCCCCAGCTTCAGCATCAGAAGCAGGGAGGCAGGCAGCCTCTGATAGCTCTTCCCTGAGGAGCTTATAGGATGAGCCTGAGGAGCCATCACCCTGATCCAAAGTATAGCATCAGTACTTATAAACTTAATCTCCTGTTCTAATATTAACATTTATTCATAACAGACATGTGCCTACTTACATATTAATTTGTTGCATAATTAATTATTCCCAAGTTCTTGTGATATGTTGTTTTCTTTGCAGTGTGGTGAGGGGGTGGGTTGGAGAGGTTGTGGCAGTGAGAGTTTCTAGTGTTTATCTTTTACTCTGGATTCAACTAGACTTTCTTTTCTCCCTTATTTCAATTTAAGAAAGGAAAACTAATCAAACAAACATCTAGCTCCTGCTACTACTGGAGAAAGAGAGGTCATGCACTATTGGTCTCCAACCCTGGAAAGGCCTGGGGAGAAGGTGGCCCTGCATTCCTATCATGACAGTACTTACAGTAAGTCTTTCGGCTCCAGTCACAGTTAGAAAAAAGAAGGAAGGAAAATTACATTTGTAATCACAAAAGCATTTTCAAATAAATTATTTGACAAATCTCGAGTATGAATAATTCAACCTCTTATGACTGTGAAATGACAAAGGATGACAGGCATTTCTTACTAATCCAGTACTCCTTAAGCCACGCATTTTAATGTCTTTATTGCCTACAGTTATCCACAAAAAGCATCACTTTCCCTTCTTTGTTATGTTCACATCATATACAAACTGTTCCAACTGTTCATGGTTTTTAGTTTTGCTAAAAACCCTTAATAGAAGTTATGTAGAGATCCAATACACGAGCAAATGTACTCTGTTGTCCATGCTTAAATATATAAAAACCACAATTATGCTTCCTAAGTGCCTAACCCTTTTAATCCAGAATAGCTGTTTTTCTATGTTACTTCATACCATTCTTGAGTGACAGGAAAATGAAACAATCTGTGAGTGTATCTGCCTAAAATAACCAACAGATGGCAGCACTCCATTCAACCCAAATTTGACTTGTCATATAATCTATATAACTACAGTACAGCAGGCAGTACAAGTAGGAAATTCGAGTGAAACAGAGCAGTCAGCTGTAGAGTAAGCCAGGACATGCATCATTTCACCAGTCATTCTCCCTTTTGCCATGGGGGACTGAGTAACACAGCAGCAAAGGAAGGAAAGTTCTTGACCAAATGGGGAGAATGAGGAGGTTCGTAACAATTGCCTTTCTTCCTGGTCCATTGTCTATCGGTGGCAGCAACATTCACTGAGGTCCTGTTGCTGCTCCCTTGCATTTGAAATCGTTAGGAAAAATATTGTCACCACGAGGAAAGACATTAAGATAAGGCGCCAGGCAAACACATTCCAAAATGGATTAATCATCATTTTTTTAAAAAAACAGAAAGTTTCACACATATTATAGGAGGTCAAATTGCATATAGTATTATTTCCTTCCTCTCTTAAATGCTGGAGTAGAAGTTAACTCCCCCTAATTCTCCTCAATCTTCATACACTACTCCCTGACAGTGCAAACTACAAATTATTGGGTACTTTGTCTTGGTTTGCCAAGGTGCAAATGGCTATGGAGAGACCTTATTGGATGTCAAGTGCTTTGGGTTCTTTGCAAAGAGAGTTACTGTGTGGAGAACAGAGTGCTAATGCATTTGAAATCAACCTGGAAGAAGCCATGAGCTGATGTAGTGGTACATTTTACATATTTTGGTCTCCAGAAATCTTTGGATGCTTTTTTAGCTTCCTTATAGATGTTCAGGAATTCTCTGATACTGATGATCACTGCTGGAGCTAGGCTTAAATGTTTTTTCTTGCACAGCTAGCACGGAGGCATTCACAGAAGGTAAACGTTCTTTGCACTTAAATGGCTATGCTTATCTTGCATGTTCAGTAGGTTGTTTCCACTCTGGTTTTTGCAGTACATGTTAGCACAATTACTCTATTTAACTTTATACTTTTTTCCATACGTTCCTTCACTGCCAAAAGGTGGGAGGTTATAAAGTAGCATGCAATAAGTATCATGTTACAAAATCCTAGCAGAGATAAAGCACCTGTCATTTGTACCAAGTCAGCTCTGTAAAATCTCTGCTACAGTCCCTGCTTATATTTGATTCAGTCAGTCTCCATGACAGCAAAATTACAAAGGCGTCTCTCCACTAGGATGTTAGAGCAGGATGGGTTACTCTCCTATAACTAAAACCATGGTGTGGTAATGAAATCTCAACTTTTAAACACATGAAGGATCCCATGGATGAAGGTCCTCACCTTTTCTTTCCTCTCCTGCCCTTCCTAGGTGCCCCATCAGAAGCACACTGTGCGTCTCTCTCTCTCCCAACCCACTCTTCCTGTGCAGGGGGACTTTCCGTCATACTTAGGCACAAGCATTAGTGGCTTTAGTTTACACTGGGAATGCTAAAGGAGACAGATGGCTGTTTCAGACAAGGCCAAATTGAAGAATGAGGCTTACCCACATTGAAAAAGATGCAACTTCTGGGATGTTGCAAAAGAAGTCCCTCATTTCTGTGTATTTAATAGAGATGAAGTAGCTGATGGTCCTTTCCCATTACAGTAGAATCTGTCTTTTATAATCCATTAATTTTACCAGGAAAACATTCCTTTCACCCCACTTTTGAGCAAAGATTTCATAGCAGACACGACTCTCAAGAGACCTTCCTTCCACTTAGAAATCACTGTTTAAATAAAGCAGAATACAGCTGGCAACACTTTGTGAGGAACTATGACACTGGCAGGATCTTTGATTATCTCATGCTGTTGGGGCTCTGCTGTTAGGTGTCTTCTGCAAGGCAGCCTCCAAGCAGCACTGCATCCTTAATGCCATGTCAGACAAGTGCCTGCTGGACTTGCCTCAGACTTCGCACATACATAGGCTCAGGGAAGTCCAGGAAGACTTTCCAGCTTTACAACTCAGCACATAAGCCAAGGACAAGCACAGTTGCTATAAGAGGAAAATTCAGCCCTTCACATGCTGGGGGGGGGGGGGGGGGGGGGGGAAGCAAAAAAAAAAAGACATTTTAGACAGGACGGAGGAGGACACACCTTCAAAGGAATGAAGTTAAGCTTCAGAGTTAAGCTTGGAGAGCAGGAGTGGAGCCATGCCTTGGCAGGCTGCAGCACATACTCCCATGAGGCAGCAGCGGGTGCCGGTAAGAGCTGGGGTCCCCCGTGCAGTCTTTCCTAATGTGACCAATGGATCTTTTATGGGCTCCTCTGGACTGATGGCTACCCCCACACATTCCTCCTCCCCGGCTTTCTCTGTAGTCTCCACCTTCAACCTCTAGCCCTGCTGAGCTTAACTTGCACACGACACTGTGACCTGAGGTGAAATGATATATTTGATGTGCATTATCTAAAGTCCTGATTTATTTACTTTGGAGTAGTGGGGGAAGGACAGATATTTGAGGAAACCTGAAAAGTTCAAGAAAGCGCTTGAGGATTAATACACTGCTGGACAGGATAAAAGGAATTTTGCCAATGAAAACACAACCAGGCCAAGTGCAAATGAATGCTGAGATTGGGCTGGGAGGGACTGCATGGGCAGAGAAAGGATTTGGGGAGTTGGATTAGCTCAGGGGTCAGGAAAAAATATAGGAATGACTAGAAGCAGAGCAACGGGAAGAAGGAGTGTGTCGGCCCACGTGTCAGTGAATTGGCTGTTGGCAGCACGTAAATATTAAGGAGCAGCTTGCAGTCTCTGACTATTTGTAGCCTGATTCCTAAACCAAAGAAGAAATCCAGAGCAGCAGTGGATACCAGACTACACCTCTGAGCCATCAGAGCCTTTCACTTGCACTAAGGAAAATAGATTATTGATGCTGGCAGGGACGTGTACTCTAAAAACAGACAAGGAGATTGCAGACTAATCCAAATCCAAACAGAAGCAAGTTGTCTAAAGCCAAATTCCTTTTATAGTCCCTTAATTTCACTACAAAATTGCTTTCCTTTAAGTTTTAAATTGTGTAGTATCTGAGCCAATCTAGCTAACCCTTTCTTACAAGAGCAGTATGTCTGCGCAGGAGTGGACCCATTAAAAACTCAAAAGACTAATGGCTTGCAGGACTTGGGGTAAAATCTTGGCCCCACTTAAGGCAGTAGGAGGTTTGCCAAGGACTTCAGTGGGGCCAGGATTTTACCTCAGGTCTTTACAAGCAGCAGCATTGCTCATTTAGAAGCACAAAAACACCACAGTGAATTTCCTGAGGTCCAATCACCAGCTCTTGCTGGTGCTTCCGACGTCAGATGGCTTCTCTTTGAAACCCAAAGGGAAGAGGCTGAGAAGTGAAGCCATATCCTCTCACTAAAAGCCAATTCCTTTTACGTGATCTATGTGCAATGTTTAATGCCAGCAAAAAGAAGAAGAAAACCAAAACTTGGGTGTTTTTCTTTTCCTCCTTCCTCTCATTCTCTCAAACCAACCTCCTTCCCCATGGAGATAGTATAAAAAGCCTTAGCTAGAACTGATGCGTCAGAGGGCTGCCGGAGGTACATGGACATGATGTGGCTGGAGGTCCAGCTGGGAAGCACACCGACCTTGGGCTGCTCGCAGGGTCCCCACCCAGCAGATGACCAGCTGCTAATATGGTCCCGTTGGCTGGACATGCTGCCAGCACGGCATGGTAATTGAAAACAGTGGGCGTTCTGCCTGCAGCCTCCTGGTGTTAGTGCTTGCGAGTGTGTGATCATGATCAATAACGCTTCATGGGAATCTTTTAAAGTGCTCCCAGCCACATCACTCCAGTAAAGGATTTGTCAGCCTTTCCATAAACCCCAGTTTTGAAGAGTTTATAGCCCAGCTTGTTTTCATTACATCGAGGTGAAAGTTGCCATATAAAATTTCAGACCAGAAACACTTTTTTCCCTTGCTAATACAAAATATCATTTAAAACAAATTTTTGTGTCCAAATTTAGAGTCCTGGTCAGGGTCATGTTGTTCCCTGACTGTTTCGGGTGTCCTGCTCAGAACTTCAGCGTGAAAATCTGTTGAAATTAAGGATTAGCAAACAAATGGTGAGCTCTTCTGCCGCACTTTTAAACCACTGACTAATACATCCGGAACTGCTGAGTTATTTTGCTCACTCCCAAGAAACGCTGTAAGTCTGCGTCAGGGACTTCTGTGGAAGAAGAACAGACAATGCTCCTCTGCCTCCTCCCCTTCCAGCAGCTGGAACTATGATTTTGCAGTGCTTTGTTGTTTTAAGGAGCAGAATTTCAGCTCGCATAAAGTTGCTGTAGCTCCATTCACTACAAACTCCTTTCCATCTTTTCTCTATTGAACAGTTGCTATGTGTTGCAACCCAGAAAAAACTGAACTTCCAGTAACAGACACGACTTTTCCTGATCAAGGCATGAGTCACGTTCCAGCTACCTGTACTTACAGAGCAGTGTGGGAGAAGAAAACTAGGGCTGTCTTTCCAAACTCATCGGATGCCATATTCCTGTGCTTCACACACAGACAGGCAAAATGTTTCTCATCACCTGAACAGTAATGTCTGACCTCTGCATTGCAGACAGTTTCCCTCGCTGCTGAACTGGACCCTTGCCCCACGCAGTGCGGTGGGATCCCACCTCTGCTGCTTTCCGACTTTACCAGCAGCCACAGTCCAAAGTCCCTGCCTCTCCTGGGAGCAGAGAGCTGCGAGAGTGACAGTTCCCAGGCCTGCAAGCCTAATGCTGCTGTTTCACAGCGCCAGATGTTAGCATCCGAAACCATAATTTAAAAAAAAACACAGAGGAATGAGATACCTGGGCATACCACCTTCTCCTATCTATGGTTGGAAGGATTAAGATAGTAATTTCCTCATTCAATTTCACAAAGTTAATTATTTCACACAATGTTCTTACAAAACAGGGGATAGAACACTGCAGTCTAATATCTTTGGGGATTGACCCAGGAGGACCAGAAGTGCTGTCATGCAGATGAGTTCATCCACCAAAGCCGAGTGAATTTATATTTGCTAGATCTCCAGTGTCTGAAAAGTCTGCTTTATCCAAATATCATATGACCATGTTACTCCTGGTGGAATTAATATATTCTGAATGCTTTCTTAATGAGAAAGTATATTTCACCTTTTTTGGCACGGCCTATGCCTAGGATAACTTCTTCTTAACCGATGGATTTTTACTGGTGTAAGAAAGTTTGGAAAAATCAAAGAGGGAAAAAAACCCATGTTTTTTTTTCTAACCAGTGCCACCTTTATAAGTGGATGATGAACAGATTATTGGTGGAGATTTTCTTGGATGAAAGGAAATAATAAGGAATATTTGGGGAAGGCGCACAGATGGAGGGAGTCTTCAACAAAATTAATAAACATAACACTACTTTTGCCATTACTGCAGGAAGCTGGAAGTGTATGGCCAGCTATAGAATAATACCAAGTATAGACACAGCACTTTTCAGTCTTGTTTCTTAAGGAAATGAGGCTTATGTGATTCTGTGTATATATAAATCACGTGTCTCTGTGTGCACCAAAGTGTTTTAATTTGTCAGTTTTCCCTTCTCCTTCAATCATTTTTAATTCTCTAGGCTGAATCAGGAGAGCAATAGAAGTTTCAAAGTCAAAATATTTCTGTAAGGGTCCTGAAACCTTGAAGCCCTGCAGGAAAAACAAAACAAAACAAAACACAAAACCTGAAAACTATCAGCACTTCCACTGGGGCAAATGATACTGTAAAAACTCAGCTGCTTTTGAATACCAGAAAATCCACAAATGGTAATAGACAGTCAGAGTACTTCAACAGCTGGAAAGGTTTTACTTGAAGCTGTTACCTTATTAGACACCAGAAAACCTGTTGCAAACTAAAATGCATAGACTCTCGGACTACACGCATTGACAGGCAAAGGTGATGTGCATGTACTCTGACTCCAAAATTTCCTACAAGTTTTCAGTCTCATATATCTTGTAATCTTCACAGGATGCTGGCAAATAGCATCGACAGAAAGCTAAGCCCAACCTAACTGAAAGATATATAGGCCCTTACCGAAAGGATTTCCTTGGCATTAATTTCGTGCTGTAGCCAATAGACCATACTCCCTTTTCATTTCTTTTAAATTGAGGCCACTTGGAAAGCTATAAATTCTCCTTAGGAAGTAGATTTTCCTCTAGTATTATCCTATTCAAAGACTGCATTTCTTTGTGCTTTCCTCTAGGTAAATCTCACAGAAAGTGAGTCACCTGTTAAAATGATAACAAGCCATTTGCAAATGCCTTCCTTAGCCCTAGAGCCACAGGTAGAATGAGAATATACCTTAAGCAACCATCCAAAGGAGGCGAGAAGGCAACCTTCTGTTTGTTTCATACGTTTCCAAACTATCACAGGATCATGCAGAAAAAGAAAACGGTAAACAATTCCCAAATTTCTTCTTCATGGCTGAACGATTTCCAGTTGTCCTACTTTCATTTTACTAGCTAACAACTGTATGTCCATTGATATGTTATTTATTGCTGTCAGCCATCTCCTCCATGGGACACCCAGTGGGCAGGAGATTGAGTCTTCTGTCTTGTTTTCTGCTCTAATGGGAAAGGATGCGATGCTGCAGGGTTCCCAGCCTGCCTGCAGCAGGAGGAAGGGCACGGAGTCCGCGCAGCCTCTCGCAGGGCCCGTGCCTCTGTACATGGCTCTCTACAGCATATCAACCGCCTTGACACTCTGCCAGCGAACAGAGGAGCAGCAAAAGAAAGCCAGCTTTGCTGAATGAAAGAGGGAAGCTTATGAAGTCCAAATGAGCAGCAATTTAGACTTTTTATGTACATAACCCCTGCCGCCTTTGTGTTGTCAAGAATAGCAAACAAAGTGCTAATGATAATGAGCAAATCCATCTTGTGTCAGTTCCAGCCCCCTCAAATGCAGATCCTCGGATTAATCTAGACCCATGCCAAGTGCTTTGACTGGCATGGATATTAGAATTTATTTTCTCTGTTGATAAATAGCCAAAGCAACGTTCCTGTCCTTGTGCAGCTGATGGAAATCCCTCTGTAAGCAGTTGTCTCTCAGTATTTCCACTGAAAATACCACAGGATTCTTGCCCAGCCTGAAAAATAGAAGAGTAGGAGGAAGAAAAATTGTGTCTTAGGTTTATCTCCTTGCAGTTATTTCAGAGACTTTATGGGCACTAATAGCAGGCTTGCTGGGAACAAGGAAACCACTCACTCTGCAGCATTCCTGTTGCTAATGGAACTAAGAAGAAACCTTCAAGGTGCTCATGACCTCACACCAAATCCCAAATGTCAAATTACCGTATGTTGTTAGGCTCCCACTCACGAAAATTTAAAAAAAAAAAGAAAAAACCCAAAACAAAAACAAAAAAGGCTTCACAGTTTTTTCTGCATGGCAGCAAGCCTGGACATTTTTGTTTCAGATCCACCATAAATATTTGACTCTCAAGTCACCCACATTCATGATTCATTTTGTTAGCAGGCTAGTAGGCACACTCTGGCAGAAGATTTGCCATGTGCCAGTTATGTGGAAGTATGAACACATTGGAAACTTCCTTTTTTGACCATCTACTATTCTATCTTATCAAATCATAAACACAGGAGAGGACTTAGGGACAGATTGTTCCCGGCCCACAAAAGCTAGAGTAAGAGCAGGGAATTTTCTGTCTGATCAGTAAATCAGTAAATGCAGTTCTTGTAAAAAAGCAAAAGCTCTTGGGACACCTGCCGCCTTGCAATGTGTATTTAGATCACTTAGGTCAGGAGCAGATGGGCTGCTCAGTTTATCAGGTATTTGACTACTTCCCATGCAGGAAAAAGTGTAGAAGGAGAGGGGCAAAACCAGTGACAGCATTTGTCCTTTACAGGTTGCTAGTACCCAGACTTTGAAGTGATGCACTGTGATCTGTTAGGTACAATTGATATGAGAGAATATGGTGGCAGGGTTCCAAAGCCAACAGGAGACCAAGCACAGCATGCATCTGCCAATGCTGACGTTGAAGAAAAAAGAGACAAATCAAAAGGACACAAGGCCTTATCTATATTTAAAAGTCAGCACTGGAGCAGCGTCAGCACTGGAGCAGCACCAACACTGAGGAAAATGGCTGAGAGCAGCTGGAGAGCTTAATTTCTCTTGACTACAGTTGGTTTTCTACTTCAGCGTGCCTTCGTGTGATCTGAGCCCTTTCCTGGAGCAGAGTGAGAGCAGGAGTGGAAGGGAGAGATGCTGAAGAAGGAGAGTTGTGTATTGTGGGAAGAGGTCAAGTGTTAAAAAAGACAGTGGATGAAGGGAGACAAAAATTACAAGTTACCTTCCCTGAGTGTTTGGGATTATCTTTCTGACCAAAAAGAGAAAGACGAGTTCAGAACAAACAGGGGTTTTTTGCTCCACAGAGAACTGCTAACATGCTTTAAGCCTGGTCCTTCCACAAGGTATTTTATATGCCAGCTGTGAAATATCACAAACACTTGTCAGATGTTTAACAATCCAGCCCTGCTATGTTTATCCCTTTCAAACAATACCTTGTTGGGGGCCTGGTTCCGAGAAGCAATTGTATTGAGAGTGCGGATAGGAGGAAAAACAGCTTGCCAGGAAAGAGAGAAAGAAGCTTTTACAGAAGTTCCAACAATTCCGCGGGCTCTGTTTTTTCCCTCGATATACAGATGTCACTCCCTGGCAGGTGGAATCAGCAGCAGAGAGTGCTCTCTAAGCATTGCTTAAATGAGGAAATGCTTCATTTTCCAAGCTCAGTTGTGGCAGCAAACTGCTGAGGAAGTTAATTGGTGAGTCTGGATACATCTAAGGCATGAAGAGCCTGCAATCACCTCCCGGCATTCAGTTCTTAGCAAGCGGCCATGTTGAGCAGGAAAGGGAAAGACAACTTACCACAGCTCCATGTCACAGCCAGTATCTTTACAAAGAAATACTTTGATGCTTGTTTTTTTCTGAGTGGCAAGTTGTACTGTATATAGCAAATGTGCAAATTTATTCTGTCTCGGTTGTGCAATGAAAGAGGCATCAGAATTGCTTTCTCCAGGCAATGAGCCACTGGAGATTCCTTCATTACCTTTCACTCTGAAATTGTCATTCAGTAACTTACAGACTATGCTATATCTTGTCAGAGAAACTCTGCATCACTTTTGTTTGCCTTGTTTTGGTATGCCCACCTTTTCCTCTGTCATCTTTTATACTAATGGCTCCAGTTCAGTTTATGCAGTAGAAGTTGCAAATGTATTAGATTAAAGTTTTGGATAACTTAAACCCCTTTGAACACTTTCCACACACACTTCAGGTATGTTCCCACCATCACATCCCTGTTCTTGGTGGAGCCATGCCAGTCTCATCTCTGAGTAACAAAAGCGTAGACATTTGCAGAGTTGTATTCAAAATAAGAACTCATTACCCAGCTGTTGTGTGTTAACCCCAGTAGACAGCTAAGCAGTGGGATGGGGGAGAGAATCGGAAGGGTAAAGTGAGAGAACATGTAAGTTGAGATAAAGACATTTTAATAAGTAAAAAAGACAAAACAAAACAAAGAAAAACAAGTGATGCAAAAGCAATTGCTCACCACCAGTTGACTGATGCCCAGCCAGTCCCCAGTCAATGGCAGACCTTGGCAAACTCCCCCCTAGTTTTGTTGCTGAACACAATATTACATGGTAGAGAATATCACTTTAGGGTCAGCTGTCTGGGCCGTATCTCCTCCCAGTCTCTTGCCCATCATAAACCTACTTGCTGGCGGGGCAGTGTGAGAAACAGAGAAGACCTTGGCACCGTGCAAGCACTGTTCATCAATAGCTAAAAATTGGGTGTGTTACGAACGCTGTTTAGATCACAAATCCAAAACATGGCACCATACAGGCAGCTATGAAGAAACTATCCCAGCCAAGCCCAGTACACCAGCTTATATGGAGACAGTGGCTTGTTACTGCTATGATTCACATCCCCAAAACAATGTACAATTCCCTTCACTCAAGGGGACTGATACCATCAAAAGATATTTAAGAAAAACTTGTCCTTTCCAATTATATCTGTTGCTCTAATACAGAATATGACCCTTTTCTACAGATCTTAAATTCTCTCTTAGGTACTTAGGCCATCAGGACTTCAGCAACACTGTTTCTTTGCTTATCATCTATGAATTGACAGACTGGACTAAAGGTCCCGCTGGTGTGCAAGCTCCGCACAGCCTCATCTGAATGTATTTGGACTGAATGAAAGCACTGCAATTCCGTCTTATCGTGTTTACAGTACTCTCCCATCTCTTTCTTAGTTGTTGAATCTAAAAAGATAAGGAAGGTGGTTACCAGGGCCCTTGGGCATTATCCTTAGCAGCCTGAGATTAGGAAGAATCCAGAACTGCTGGAGGCTTCTGCACTGTGAGGCTCTGCATCTGTGAGAGCAGAGGCTGGGGCTGCCCACACCCAGCTCATTAACTGTAAAGGTCTGGTTTGAGAGTGGGAAAAAAAAAAAGATGTTCACAGCCTGGGAGCAGAAAAGGAGATGGCATAACTCAGGAAAGCCTTTCTAAAGCCCTTTCCTGGCGGGGGCGATTGCATGTTTGCAAGATAGATACCAGCAACGCTCCAGCATTTGAGCAACCAGCCAAGAGAGAGAGGGAGCTTCAGAGAAAAAGAAAGGGAGAGATCCTGGAGTCATCTAAGCTAGTGAGAATAGTACGTCCATGCTGAGCCACAGAAGGCCCTTCATCAGTAACAGTGAAGAATAAGTAGGGGTCCCCATGGTGCCTCTGCCTGGTGCTGTCACTGGCACAGCAGTACTGGCAGGAGCCACCATCACCAACAGTGGTGAAGGTTTGCTCTGTAACAGCAACCCTGAGGTACGCCATTGCTGTGAGGAAAAACTGTAGTCCTTCATCTCACGGCATGCAATCTCCACGAGGAAAAGCTGCCAGGGAGGCACACGGGGCTTGGGGATTTCCATTTCCTGGTAATGTCCCTTTTTGAGTAAAATGACCCATCTTGCTTAAGAACAGAAAATTTGGTATGGAAGAGTGAGAAGGGGTAAACTGAAGACCAAAGTGCTATATATAATTTTGTGTAAGTTAGTAATGTCAGATGACTCATGGAAAACTTAATAATCACCTCACTTCAGTTTCAAAACAATGTAAAAATGTTTTTAGTCCCATGTCTGCACTTGCTTCCTTTCCCCCCGCCCCAAGACATTTACAAAGACCCTGTCTGATGGCAAGGTACAGCCCGGCTGCAGGGTACGGTTTCTCTGTGCCAGAGCTCAGGGCCAGAATGTCCCAGGCAAACACCAATTTGAAGTTAATACAACACACCCCACTGAGAATCCCTTCAGACAGATCAGTTTTGTTCTTTTTGTATTAGGCTACAGGTAAGTCTGGAGATGGGATTAACTTTTTTTTCTTAATCCAATTTTTTTGAGTGCAGACATTCACTGCATGCAGCCAAAATTCACAGAAAATCAGTCATGAGTTTGCATGCCCATCACTACATACTTGTATCACATCCAGTACAGAGAGGGATTGGTCCTGATTGGGTTGTCCAAGCGTTACCATACTACAGAGAAGAATCAGGAATGCCAAATCATTCAAGTGACCAATTTCAGTAGAGTCTTTTCTGATTTATACAGGCAATCAAGATCATCAGGTACTTATTCTCTATTTTATCTGGAAAGAGGCTAGCTCTTAGTTGGACTTCATCAGCTAACCCTCATCCAGGACCCAGAGTCAGCTTCAAAAGAATCAGAGGAAAGAGAGCAGCAGAGGAGAGGGAGGTAAATGTTACAAAGATCCCAAAAGCCCCTGCATCTCCCCACAAGTTCTCTGCAGCCTCACGTGTGCACGCACCAGAAGATGCATTTGATCTCAGTTCCATTTCTCAAGTAATTTTTATTTGGAGGCACCAAAAAATTCAGCCAGGTCATCTGATTTCCTGAATTTGTACTAAATCTGCCAAACTCTTTTAAGTGAAATTTAATGGAAAATCTTTTATTCTGACAGTCTCAAAGCAAGTGTTCCTCTGTTAAGGTTCTAGATGATATTTCATCTGAAACTCTGTATTCATTTCATTCAAAAATAAAGACCTAAAAATAATTTGAGAACAAATATGTCTTTCTCATGTAAAAGGAAATATTTTGTGAGATCTGACTTTATTTAATAATTTAGCTTGGTGCAAAAACCATACATAAGCAAAAATTGGGATTTGGATCCACCAAAACCAAACTATTTGTTCTGATCCCTTTGTATTGTAGGGTTATGATTTCTTAAAAAGGCCAGAGCTGAACTCATGGTTCTGCACCACAGTAGGGGAGGAGACCATGCTCCCCTGGTATCCACATGCTCCGTTCATCCCCACCTTCCCCACTCCCCTCTCACCAGCAGCCAGCTCTAGCATTTGTCTGCCAGCCGAGGAAGCTCGTTCGACTCACTAAAATGGCCAAAAGAAAAAAAAAAGCAAGAAAAACAGTCCCCTCACCTTCCCAAAAGAGAAAAAAAAAAAAAAAAAACAAGAATAATTTTTTTGCCAGGGATTAAGTTGGCTTCTCTCCTGGGCAGTGGGATGCCAGCGCTGGCTGCAGGGGTGGCTGGCTGGTGGCTAAGGAAAGGAAGGAGCAGGCGTGGGGAGGGAAGTGCGGAGAGCAAGACTTCCCCCTTTTGGCAGCAGCAAGCTGCTAGTTCAGCTCACAGTTGCAACTTTAATCCAAACCCTAAGTGAACTGAAAAGGCTTTTTTTTCATGCAGTTCTGCCTTTCCCTATCAGATGAAACTTTCTGTCTATTATCTTTGCACCTGTAGCAAAGGAATTGGAATCATCTGACTAGGTAAGTTAGTGTTTCACTCTTAAAATATAATTTTGTACCCATATCTTATCTCTTATGTTTCTTTATACCTCTCAAAAGGGATTGTTCTGAACAACAGTAATGGTGGCCACATGGAGTCTGTATTCCTAAGCACCAAATAATGTGGAAGTTCAGCTAAGCACATCTTTAAAACATTTTCTGAAAAGTTCCTGAAAAATACCAAAGGGATATTCACATTTACTCACTTCTATAAAGACAAATACACTTCTATAGAAAGGCGTATATGTATGCAGATACTCAGGGCGATGTGGGCAGCTACACACTGGGAGAGAATCTCTCTATTTCTGGCCTGACCTTTTCAATACCGTGTATGTTAACGCAGGAAGGAGACTAATTGCTGCAAACCAGAAGCCGTAGTAATTACTCTAATTCAGAAGTTACCAACCTTCAGAGAAGGGGAGCGCAGGAACGGAATCATGTTTAAAGGCAGCCCATTTTGCTTTGTTCTTCAACACAGCCCCATTCATAATGCTGTGGAATTTATGAGTCTACTGAAAGTGAGGTCTCATAATGTGCACAGCATGCTGCCAGTTAACTTGAATGAGCTTCTCCTCTGCTTTCTGTCTGATTACTGTAATAATGTGCTTGAATAGGGGCCCTTCCTTCTAAAACGTACATATTATGATGGAGTATAAAACCAGGCCATAAGCTGTCCAGGTAGTTTTGTGCAGCATACTTCAACATCAGTCCTCAAAAGCGTGATCCGGTGCCCCTTGAAGTAAGTCGGAGCGACGAATTTCCACGGCGCTCCGGATCCGGGCCTGCAACGGCCTGCCTCTCTGTAAGCCCTCCAGTGCTTCCTCCTTCAGCTCCAGAGAGAAATGCTAGCTTGCTTGTGGGACTGCAGGGCTTTGATGTCCACTTCCAGATGGAACCAGAAGCACTGAGGCATCTAGGGAAAACAAAACTAAACTCTTACAATCTGCTGGGAAAATGCCTAAAAGTTATAGAAGCATATTCCTATATGCCAGACAGTGTTTTTGTGACAGCATCGTAACTTTATACAAAAAAACTGTAAAGCACAGGAGAGAAAATAAGAATTGCAAACATCTTTTTTTTTTATTTAGTCTTTCTGATGTTTAGCTCTCCCAAAGGCATACACAAGGCTTCTTCTGATCTTGGCGATACAGGATTTGACTCTAAAAGTTCAAACCACAAACAATGAAGCTATTACTTCTATGATTCATCTGACCCTCCAGAAGAAAAAGAGTACCCTGTTCCAACACTTACTGTACTTAATTATGAATTGACATGCAGTAATGGAATATCCAACATGTTTTATATGCAGACTAGCTCTGTAGCACTAGCATATTGAAAGCAATCAGCTGTAACAGTTATTTTAAAATATCATGTATACAACCTCGTACGTGTTGATCTTTATTTCAGCTACAGTGTTTGAAAGCTGTAGAGCTTTGTATACTCTCTTCAACTGATTTCTCAATATTAATTTCAATTACAGTATCTTGCATTAATCCACATTTATAACTATACTTCTCTAGTTTGAGAAATGTATTTGTTCTCAATATCCTTTCATTACACTCCACTCATAAGTACTGGAATGATGCTTCTGTAATCAGAGCTATTTAAAACTTTCATGACATAGTGACACTAACATTTTGAACTTCATATGCAAATACTCTGACATTTTATCTGAAACTGCCAGAAAAGTGAAAAAAAAAATATATATATATAGAAAAAAGATTGCTTGATGCTTGGCAGTTATGAAATGGGGTTTTTCACTCTCCTTTAGGTCACCAAGGATGAATTCCAGTCCCCACTGTGATATAAATCCCATGGTTGCTTAATAACCTGTATGACATACACTGGTCTGCATTTTTTGAGAAGAAATACAAAGAGACTGTTTCATCTGAGAAGTCCTGCCTTGGTCTCACCATGAGCTTAGCCCCAAAAGGGATGGGACAGAGCTTCAGCGCTCGGCACAGACTGGAGCTGCTGGCTTGGGATCTACAAGTAGCATGGCTATCCACTGCTGTTGCTTCCAGCTGTGTCCTGGGTGCAGAGCTGTAGCCAGGCCAGCCACTTCCCATAGCAGGATGTCCTTTGCATACTTAGAGAAGATCTCCCTTTTCCCCTCACTTCTAGCTACTGGAGCTGCAAGCGAGGCACCCTGCTTCAGGAGGTCTCCAGTCAGTGGTTCTGACTCAAAGGAGCTTCCCAGGTTTCCCCCATGGCTGATTTACCACCACTCTCCCCAGAGTATGTCACTGAGGCCTGAGGACACCCATCTTGCCTTTCACTGCTACAGCCTTGCCAGAGAAACAGGATTTCACCAAAGAGAGTTTAACTAGGATCACCTGTTAACTCCTGTTAACCAAATCGCCAGCAGACAGCCACAGATGAGATGAGGACCAAGCCTGCCTTTCCTCCCCAGGACACCTTGCGCTCTGCCCCTGCTTTGAGACAGCTGAAGGAGGACGACTGCACTAATGCGGTACCAAGCCTCATGCCCATAACTGCATTAGCATGGTGGTATGCCTAGGTGATAAACCACACCTGTCCTCATCACGCAGTTCTCTGCACACCTCTGGCTGGACATATCCTACAGTACGTGTGGGAAGAGGGGTCATTGAAGAGATGGATGTCAACTCTGATGTGTCTGGTCTCAGGACAAGAAGAGATACTTATTATCCAGTGCTGCTGGGCTTTGTTGTTTGGTTGGGTTTTCCTTATTTTTTTTTTTTAATTACAAGCTCTCATTCTCCTGATAAAGTCCAGTTTTCCATAAGTTACGGACTATTTAAACAACATTTTCCTAGATGTACTTCACATTTACATAGCTGATGGTGGCAAGAGGGTCTAATATGATTTGCAGCAGGTCTTTTTACAACTCAGTCTCAAGCAGATAGTATTTGAAAGAAATCCGCAAATCCACTTCGCTATTAGGAACCTAAAGAAAGAGACACGTTAGGATCCAGAAGAAGGATACTTTAAAATATTTTCCAAGTTTCAGACCCAGATCTTGCTTATTTAGTGCACTATGTGCTTTAAGTCCCATAGCTCAGACTTACCAAATCTTGATGGAGAGTCACTCATCTTTGAATTAATTTTAAAGCAGTTTAGGAGTATAACTCTTCCTTATTGCTTGCCTACATAGGTAAGTAGACCAGCAGAATTATAGCAGTGTAATAAACCACTACAGCTATGTCAGTGTGACTTCGTTTAGGGAACCTATAGTGGAATGAAGTGACTTTATTTGCAGTATAATGAATTCCTTGAAAAAAAAAATTCAATTTTTATCAAAAAACCTAGATGTTAAAAAATCTCCAACCAGTTCCCCTTTTTGAGATGAAAGTTTACACAGTGTGACTTTTAAAATCACATTTATTCAAATGGTCAAAATTTGTCAGGCCCACATAAATAATAGTCCCTTCATTTTGAATAATAAATATACTCAGAATGACTTTCAGGCTTTTTATTTAGTTTCTTCATTATTTTTCCAGGGGAAAAAGAAAAAAAAAAAGGAGTTAGAAATGCTAATGTAAGTTCTTTCATAAAACTGAAGATCGTACTTTTATCCCCCAAGCGCTTTAAACTTGGCTTTTTTTTCTTGTCTTTACTGCATGTCACGCTGACTGTGATGGCACAAGAGTGATGATTATATTATTAAATGAAAGTAACTTACTGTAGCATTGTCACTATTACTTTAACCTATATGCCCATAATTGTCTGCTTAATTATTGTTCCTTATAACTGATCTATCACAGAGATGCAAAAATACAAATACTGCACATGCCAGTGACAGAAGTTAATTGGGTTTTTGCTTGATTATTTTTGTTCATATCAGTCTGCACTTAAACCAGCATTCTCTATGCTCTATGTTCTAGTCCAGGGGGATGTATTTATGATTAAACTGAGAAAGAGACTCTAAAACCCGCAAACAGCTGCCAGCGTTGCCAGCACATCATTATTACACCACTCAGTATGCTTAATCTTTCCTCTTTTTCATGCAAGCAAAATCCACCCTCAGTGGAGGAGAAGTACAAGGCATGACTTAAATCCCAGTTAGACTCAGACCCTACACCACATAATTGTAGAATTTCAGATAAGGATATTTCTCTGATGTCTATGTCTTAGTTTCAGCTGATAAATGAAGGATGTTGGGGAAGATTTTACTTTTGCCCTGCCCTGCCTTGATATGGTAGGTTAATTTGAGTGGAGCTACTTGTTCTGCCAGCAATCAATTGCTTCCCATATTCAAGTTACCTTAATTAAAGCTAGCCATAGGTGAATACTATGATTTATATGTTATAAATCAACCACTGAAAAACCAAGCAAAATGAGAATAGATATGCAGCTATGCTAAAACATGCATGTATGCACAATAAATCAGAAAAACCTGAAACTTATCATTACTGTCCCTTAACTAACACCTTACTGGAGCAAAGCATTCATGGTATTATCTGAGATCTATGTAATATAAAAGAAGCCTGAAGAAATTTCAAGTGAAAATAAAGTTCAGACCATCCTTTCATTATTATTTCTTTCTTTCCTCCGAGTAGATAAAACAGAACATATTGTTAAAATTGAAATTAAAAAATCTGACCACAATTATCTTAAATGTGTTACTTATTAATATGTGAGGCTCTCTGTGCATATTGTCTCTAGAAATGTTCTTTTCAGATCTGGAAGGAAGCTCTGCATTCCAGCTCCCTGCAGCCCTTCCTGGGAGGCACAAGCTTTTACTTGTCCTAGCAAGCTGCATGGTATTTATCCATTCCAGTTATTCCAGCTAGTTTGTGCCACCCTTGATGAGCTGCAAAGACTGTGAGAAAGAATACAAAGAAGCATGGATATGCAAGGCACAGGAGTAGGCTGATAGTGGTTTTATCTGCTTATACAAAGACTTATCTAGGAGAGCTTTATTCCTTCCACATGGGCATCTGCCAGAACTCAGCCCTGATTTGGGGGTTTTCGGCACACAGAAACGAACTAGTCCAAAGGACTGTGTAGGAATAATTGCGCTGCCGTATCTTTCATGTTTGTGGAAGCAAAAAGGCCAGACGGAGCCAACTTCTGATTCATCTGACTGCCAGGCTCTTGAAGCCTCACCCTTTTACTCACACAATTCTGGCTAGTGATTCATTAAAGTTACTGCTATTAATGCTCATAAACACATTTTGGGAATGCTGACAACTTTCTTCTGGAATGGTGGTTTGTGAACAGTCTCCTTCCCATTTCCTACATCAGTAATGATGCAATCAGGGTAGGACCAGGTGGTGTCACATGCTGGAAACCTAATGTGCGTTGCAAACAATAACATCCGCAGCTGGGTGAGGAACATTTCTGCCCCAGCTTGTGGACCCTCGAGAGCTTCCTGCTTTTGCTCTATAAAAATCAGCTAGCAGGGAGAACCCTTTTTTTCGTTAGGTTAGTTTTTAGTGAGCTCAGATGAAAATCAAATGAACAATCATCAAAAAATCTAATTTTTCCCTTTGCACAAAAAGCTGTGGTTTAGCCAGCTTTTGTCCTTGTGAGCGAAGGTCCAGCTGTTAGGTGTAGTAGGTGAAAGAATGCCACTGTGGTATTTTCAGTGCTATCTGCTGGCAAGAATATATACAGGGATGTCTTCAAATCTAGACAGAGTTCCCAAAGACATTGATTCAACACCTAAAGCTATTTAAGCTACTAGTTTCTAATTATTTCAGCAGTTAGGTACCTAAGAACTTTTGAGGGTGGAAAGTCTGTAGAACCGAATGAGGAAGCTCTGTCAGTGGTGCCCATAGGTGCACTTCCCTTCCCAGCAGTGTTCTTGGCCCCTTTCCCCTCCTGGTACAGGGAAGGCAAATGCTCCCTAATTCCTTCTCCGGGGAGACAGTGGCACTCCATGCAATACTGCAGCAATCAGCCTTTTCAGTGTGCACAAAGAGGAAAGGTCTTTGGGTAATTCACGGTGAATGGATAGAAATGAGACTGAAAGCCTCTAAGCCTCTTTAGTTTCCCATCCCTACATCGGTCAGGCACAATACACTGTAGCCCACAGTTTTCTTCGTATATATTCACTGTTCACATACCCACAGTTATTATTTTTGGATCGTTATAACTGGATAACTTTCATTTTGCCAATTTGAAACCCACTTCTTTTCTTGTTAGAACTACAGGTATAAGTCTTTTTTTCCAACATTGGAACATTCAGGAGTACAAATTATGCTAACAACAGAGTAATTTTGCAGTACCTTACAGAAGAGAAAATGTTATGTCTTTGCAGAAAAAAGACAAAACAGCAGAGCAGCTGTTTCATACATAAAGGCACTATGAACTAGGTCAGGGCCACTGAATGCGAATTACAAATGATATTTAGTGAGGCAGCATCTTCAAAGTGAAATTTTGGAACTGTAAATAGGAACTTGCATTAAGGTATATCAGAGCAACTTGGTTGTCTTATTTTTTTAAAGATACCTAAGGGTATCTGCTTTTAAAAAGATGCATGTTCAACTGTTTAGAAATCAAGTATGTTTTGGGGTATCCAGACCTTTTAACTCCTAAAACTGCTGGTCATTTTTACACCTGAAATAAAGATTATGGTTTTCAGAGGTAGAAGCACAATTCAGTTAATTAATTTAATTAATTCAAAAGTTAATTAATTACTTCAAAAATCATTAAATCCCATTAATACAAAATTGAATAAATAAAAGTGGACATAGGCTTGAAGCCAAAGTAGTTATGTTTGGAAACACTGATGTCATTGTAAACTACACAGGTTACAACATGGAACAAAAGAAAGAAAAAACATGGATTTATTCCTGTACATAAACCTCCTACAAACTTCAGGGATTAATTTGGTTACCCAATTGCAAATAATAGGTTCTTCAAGTCTGTTTTTCAAAACACTGCGGGAAGAGGAGGCATCTATTTGTCTCTAAGATGCAAATGCATAGCAACTGAGGGGTTTTTTTCATTTAAATCAAGAGAAATTAAGTATCTAATATCCTTTGTGTTCATAACTGCATAGAAAAATCTCATTAAACAATAGTCATTTGGGCATCATTGTTTCCTTCCTTAGAGACAGCATCAAACCCTAAGGTACAGTTGAAATCAATGACAAAACCTTCATCAACTTCCAGGAAAAGCAGTTCAAATCTACAGTGAAGTAATGTTTTTTTTTAATTAAAACACAAAACAAAACAAAAACAACTACAACAAAAAAATTCAAAGTCTTGAAAAAGTAGCCCACTAGGAGCTTTGGGGACTTCTATCTTTCTACTCCTCTTTTAATGAATGATTCACTTAATTTAACTGCATTTCAGTTTTGAAGAAGAGTGGTAATTGAGTAATTGCTAAAAGGGGCACAACAATAAATGACATGTATGGGAACCTTGATCTGAAAGAAGAATTCTGTTGCAAGAATTACTGCTGGAATTATCTTGGGTCTGCGGTTGGGGGAGGAGGGTGCATCCATGTATTTATTATTAATGTATTGTCCCTGACAGAACAGAATAGGAAGAAGTGTGGTGACGACATTCTCTGATGAAATCTGCTGAGGACACTAATCTGGGAAGCACTAGGGAAGCAATCAGGAAGAACTTGTGGACGTGACGTTGCAACAGAATCAAGTTTGACAGAGTGAGTTGCGGGAACCACCACCATGAACTTATCCTGTAATTGAGGAGTTCAGCAACTGGAAGCAAGCACATGGATGAAAAGATCTGGGTCTACAGGTTGACAGCAGGATGACAATGAACTTGCAGAGTGATGCATCCATAAAAAAAAGAGATGTGATATTAGGACATACAAGGACATTGCCTTGCACGCTTTCCTTGTAAACTACTGGAGCGGTGTGAAACACAGCATTCAGTTCTGTGTTCAAGAACAATGATCTTGAACTAGAATCAGCATAGTGAAGGGATAATCAAAGACTGCTGAAACTAAAAAAGGTGATTAAAAGAGTTTTGCATTGTTAGGTCAAGCAAATCTAAGGCCTGGACAGAATATGACGTTTCTTAACAGACACCATTGAAACAAAAACAAGCCAGGAATAAATTTAGGATGGAGATTAGAAGATTTCTTATCCTTGCAGGACTAGGTTTTTGGAACAACCTGTTTTAAGATTAGTCGTTATAAATTTGTGCAAGGATTGCATGACAGAGCCACAAATAACAACAAGGGATGGGCCTCATCAATACAGAACGTTCCTGTTCTGGGAGCCCATGTAGCTTGGTTCTAAACATGATTACAACTACAGAGGAAAAAAAAAACCACCCAAAAAAAAACCCACCAAAAAAATCCTCTGCAAATAAGGGTAAAACTCACTGAGCTGCCTACAGCTGTCCTCTAGCACCAGCTATTTTTGTTGTTCAAAATAGGAACTTTTCCTCCACATTGCTTTTAAGAATTTGTATGAAAAATAATTTGATAATAATTTCATACCATAAATTTTGAAAATGATTTAGGTTTCAACACAGCACCACCTATTGGAATAAAAATAGTAGCAATGAGTCTGAAACAGTGCAAACACGGCTGGAGTCAACTATGATTAATTTATAGACTTACAGTTTGGAGAGCTGTGTAACTAACTCTGCCTTGCATGCTATCCCTGCTAATATAAGTTTGATGGCAAATATGCCATTAATTTTTTATTTTATTAGAAAAAAAGATTTTATCACAGCGTAGGTGAGGTAAAGATTTGCTTTGAGCCATTAGACATAACTTGGCACAAAGTGAAGATATTTACACAGCGTTAAAGGAGATAAGAATATATTTCCTAGCAGAGAGAGCATTGTACATGAGAATTTAAATGAGCTGAAGATAGATACAGGTAGGTGATAAAAAGTAGATGCCTGGCCTATCATTAGAGAACATATCAGCCACTCTGCTTAAATTAATCACCACATTACGGCCATTTCACACAAGGCGTGCAGGTGTAAAACTGGAATAGCGCGAGCCTTTCTTCTTGTTAATGAGGAGATTATAACATGTTGCTTGGAGTTTCAGGCAAGCAGGGAGTGCAGGCATTGAACAACATCCAGAGAGCAAGATGGGACCTGTGCAGTTCAAAGCCACGTTCTCAGGGATTTATCTCCTTCGAGTCCCCTCCACCTTCCATCCAGGCGGAAAAGGAGAAGTCCTGCCTGTTTTTATTCCCAGGAATCTGCTCACAGATTTAGAAAGCAAGTTACAGTGGAAACGGCTTCTGCTGCTTTGCATGGCCATTACACTGGCAAGGTCTGAAACGCCCCAGCCTCCCGTGGCTGCTTTCCCACACAGACAGTGGGTGCAAAGAGCAACCCAGAGCGCAGTGCTGTAAGCTGCACGGGGCAAAACGATAAGGGGCCGGTCTGTGTCTCCCCGAAATATGTGAATGGAGGAGTGTAATTTAAAAACACACTAATGTTCCTTCTCTGGAGGTAATGACTTGCCCTCAGCTGGTGGGGGTGCTCAGCAAGATTGCCTGCCTGCCCCCCGCTTTCCCAGTGGAGAGCTAAACGCTGCTGAGCTGGCGTGCGACCTCACGACAGTGGCCTACCCTGTCAGGGATACGCACTGGCGTGCTTGTGTTAGGCCAGGAAAGCGGTAGCTCTGGAGCAGGAGCTCAGGCGGCGGGGGCTTCCCTGCGCAGGAGGCACGCAGAGGGCAGTGGCAGTGGCCATGCAGTGCTGTGACGGGTGCAGGGCACGTGCTGGTGCCAGGCACAGGCAAGAGGCTAAGCCCTCCCTCCTTCGATAAAATAACCACCTTTTTTCTGCCCACAAGAGCGCCATGACAGATGCCACTAAAAAAAAGTGCTGGGAGGGGATGGGTGTACAACAACGGGCTGTCACATTTACTGCTGGCCAAAGCATCCCTTGGGATCCCCAGCCACAGACCCGGGCTTGCCAGGCAAACGCAGCCCAGTACCAACTCCCCTTCCACCTCTGCGCACCCCCGGCTGGGTGAGCTGACTTCAGACAGGATTAGTCCCACCCGGGATTAGCCACCTCACAGTCGTCCCGTGTTGCTCAGAGCTAAGGATGGCTCTGGACACAACAGGACGAGACTGGTGTCTCCATGGGAAGACTGATGCTAGAGCCGCTTACAGAAAATGAGAGCAACCGTCATAGGAACCGTCATCTGGATGCATTTCCCTCTTTCTTGGGCTAGCCTCAAGTCAGCTGAATCCTAACCTGGAAAAGTACTAATCTTATAATTATTACCCTGAAGATACTTAGATCATTAGTTATTTTTTAAAAAATAAAGGGTGGTACATCCTCTACTGTAGCAGAGGGTACACAGGAAAAGTTACAGGCACCACACTGCCATTTAGCAAGCACACCTGTGTCAGGTAAAACTGTTCTTTTGAAATTCATGAACATGAAAACAGCGATGTTCAAGAACAAAAGCAGCACTTCTACATTTCAGTAGTATTGCTGTACTATAGACAACAGATATAGAGTTATGATTCAAAGTAATTAGATGATATCAGTGCATGGCTTATAATGAGAATTTACACAATTTTTTGTTTAATGTTTGAATTTTGACATTTGAAAGTCTTGCACTTTATTTACAGAGTCAGAGAGTCACAAGGGTTTAAATTCTGTAAATGTTTTTGTTCTTATTTAGTTGTTTGAAATCTTGGCTTGCCCTGTGTCCTCACCCCCAGACAGAGTTTATACAACCAGAAGGAGACTTCAAGCGTGTGATTTTTTCTTTAAAGAGACAGAAGCCAAGTACAAAGTTAATAACAATGTTCAGGGTTTCAGAGAGCAAGGCTCAAAGGTGTCTTATTTTAGATATCTTAGTCATCAACTTCTCATAGTTTCCTGCAAGATATGAACTGAAAAGAGAAACCTGGAGATAGTTCTTAAAAAAAGTTATAACGTTTGAGGGGTAGAGGGTCTGTTGTCTTTTTTAAATCCTTCAAAATTTCATTTATACCTGCAAAACATCCTACTCCTACCAGTTTGATGCCAGTGCCAGCAATAGATGCCCAGAGCCTGGAGGAGGATCCCAGGTCAGCAGGAGAGCACTTGAAATGCAGCACAAAGGAATTCCAGCCACTCCGGAACTTATGGGTCAGGATTAAAGGGAGGGCAGGGACAGGTGACATTATAGTGAGTGTCTGCTACAGGCCACTCAACCAGTGAGAATGAGCGGATGAGGCTTTCTATTGAGAGATAGGAGCAGCCTCATGTTCACAAGCCCTGGTCCTTGTGGGGAACTTCAACCACCCCAATATCTGTTGGAAGGGCAACACAGCAGAGCAAAAGCAATCCAGGAGGTTCCTGGAAGGCATTGATGATAACTTCCTCTTCCAAGTGATAGAGGAGCCAACGAGGAGAGGTGCCACGCTGGACCTTGTTCTCACCAACAAGGAGGGGCTGGTGGGGAACATGAAGCTCAAGGGCAGCCTTGGCTGCAGTGACCATGAACGTTCAAGATCCATAAGGCAGTGAGGAGGGCGCACAGCAAGCTCACTACCCTAGACTTCAGGAGAGAAGACTTTGGCCTCTTCAGGGACTTGTTTGGTAGAGTACCATGGGACAAAGCCCTGGAGGGGTCATCTCCTCCAAGCTCAGGAGCAATACATCCCAGCAAAGAGGAAGTCAAGCAAAAACACCAAGAGGCCTGCATGGATGAACAAGGAGCTCCTGGGCAAAGGCAAACAAAAAAAGGAAGCCTACAGAGGGTGGCAGCAAGGGCAGGTAGCCTGGAAGGAATACAGAGAAAGTGTCCAAACAGCCAGGGATCAGGTTAGGAAAGCTGAAGCCCTGATAGCATTTAATCTGGCCAGGGATGTCAAGGGCAACAAGAAAAGCTTCTATAGGTATGTTAGTGAGAAAAGGAAGAATAGGGAAAATGTGGGCCCTCTCTGGAAGGTTACCCGGGATATGGAGAAGGCTGAGGTACTCAACGACTTCTTTGCCTCCATCTTTACCGGCAAGTGCTCTAGCCACAATGCCCAAGTCGCAGAAGGCAAGGGCAGGCAATGGGAGAATGAAGAACTGCCCACTGTAGAAGAAGATCAGGTTCGAGAATATCTAAGGAACCTGAAGGTGCACAAGTCCATGGGACCTGATGAGATGCATCTGCGGGTCCTGAGACAACTGGCGGATGAGGTTGCTAAGCCACTCTCCATCATATCTGAGATGTCATGGCAGTCTGGCGAAGTTCCCACTGACTGGAAAAGGGGAAACATAATCCCCATTTTTAAAAAAAGGAAAAAAGGAAGACCTGGGGAACTACAGGCTGGTCAGTCTCACCTCTGTGGCCAGCAAGATCATGGAGCAGATCCTCCTGGAAACTATGCTCAGGCACATGGAAAATAAGCAGTGACCAGTGACAGCCAACACAGCTTCACTAAGGGCAAATTGTGCCTAATAAATTTGGTGGCCTTCTACAACAGGGTTACAGTGTTGGTGGATAAGGGAAGGGCAACTGACATCATCTACCTGGACTTGTGCAAAACATTTGACACTGTGGTGCAAGACATCCTTGTCTCTAAATTGGACAGACATGGATTTGATGGATGGTCCACTTGATGGATAAGGAATTGGCTGGATGGTCACACTCAAAGACTTGTGGTCAACAGCTCAATGTCCAAGTGGAGACCAGCGATCAGTGGTGTTCCTCAGGGGTCGGTACTGGGACCGGCACTGTTCAACATCTTTGTCGGCGACATAAACAGTGGGATCACGTGCACCCTCAGCAAGCTTGTTAATGACACCAAGCTGCATGGTGTGGTTGACACGCTGGAGGGAAGGGATGCCATCCAGAGGGACCTTGACAGGAAGTACATGAAGTTCAACAACGCCAAGTGCAAGGTCCTGCACATGGGTCAGTGCAATCCCAAGCACAACTACAGGCTGGGCAGAGAATGGATCGAAAGGAGCCCCGAGGAGAAGGACTTGGGGGTGTCGGTGAACAAGAAGCTCAACATGAGCCGGCAATGTACGAAAGCCAACCGTGTCCTGGGCTGCATCAAAAGAAGTGTGACCAGCAGGTCGAGGGAGGTGATTCTCCCCCTCTACTCCACTCTTGTGAGACCCCACCTGGGGTACTGCGTTCAGCTCTGGGGGCCCCAACATAAAAAGGACATGGACCTGTTGAAGTGAGTCCAGAGGAGGGCCATGAAGATGATCAGAGGGCTGGAACACCTCTCCTATGAGGAGAGGCTGAGAGAGTTGGGCTTGTTCAGCCTGGAGAAGAGAAGGCTCTGGGGACACCTTATTGCAGCCTTCCAGTACCTAAAGGGGCCTACAGGAAAGATGGGGAGGGACTGTTTACAAGGGCATGGAGTGATAGGACAAGGGGTAATGGCTTTAAGCTGAAAGAGGGTAGATTTAGATTAGATATAAGGAAGTAATTTATTGTGATGAGTGTGGTGAGGCACTGTAACAGGTTGCCCAGGGAGGTTGTGGAGGCCCCATCCCTGGAAGTGTTCAAGGCCAGGTTGGATGGGGCTTTGGGCAACCTGGTCTAGTGGAAGGCGTCCCTGCCCCACCCCCAGATGATCTTTAAGGTCTCTTCCAACCCAAACCATTCTATGATTCTATGATTCTATGAAACTTATGCTTCTTTCTCCCTTTTCCACCCTGCAAACAGCAATATGTTTCCAAATGGCCACCAAAGAGCTTTCAAGGAAAATATTTTTCTGACTGTGATTCTTCTGTGGTCTACAATTACTGCAGATAAGCATTTGTTCACTTGAGTTTCCCTGTATAAGCAAATAAAAGAAAAATTGAAGATGGGAAATGTATTTTCATGTACAAATAATAAGCATAATCACCATTTTTATTGTATTTTCACTTGTTAGCTGTGACTTAGACTTGTTTTTCAAACTTTATTTCATTGCATCTCCAAGTATTTCTATGTTCTTCTGCATGTCTCAAGATTAACATCTTGCCTATACCTGCATTGCACCAGCTCGGACTAAAAATGAACGCTCTTCCCCAGTTTTTGATTGCCCTTATAACTTTTCCAAAGTATTTGAAAAAAAATATTCCCCAGAAATCATTACTTTGCCATTTGTCATAGTATAACATCTAGACTGCAACTGTATGTCTGTCCTAATTTTTGTGGTTAGCGATTTCAGCAGAAGATGTACACTGAGTTTCAGCTCACACTTCTGGAAAGGCACATAGCTTATGCTACAATATGTATGACAAATGTGACAGGATTGCTACATCTCTGTATAGACCATACTCTTGTTGCTCTGTATTGATCTGATGAAATTATAAAAAAAGAATGAATAATGTCTAGGGATTCCAGAAAATCTTTTGCTGCAGTGTTACAGTACTACTTACTGTTAATTATGAATTGGTTCTATAAAGAAAACATCTGTGTGCTTGCACCCTGGCATCTGAAGACTGACTCTTTCATTCTCCTGCTCTGAAGAACCACTGCATGTTTCGATGTATTTTTACACTAAGTTGGATTCTTTGGGTTGTTACACTCAGAAATACTTTTCCAAATTTTATTTTTTCCTCTACTGATTGAAAAAAATCCCATGCTTTTAACCCCTGATTTCTATCTGTAGTGTCTTGAGGCTAACCTCATGAATTCAGGCAAAGTCACCCAACTATAAATAATGCCCTACTTTCAAATGGGCTGAGTAAATGGCCCAATTTGCAAAAAAAAAAAACCAAACCAACCCTGAGTGCTCACAAATCTCAGTGATGTATCTGCCACTCCTACATCACTGAGATTTGTGAGCACTCAGGGTTGTTTTGGGTTTTTTTTTTTTGCAAATTGGTCCATTTACAGTAAAATCTGTAGACAGTCTGAGTTAAAAAACTGGCACAGTTCCTTCCTTTGAAAGACCCAACAAACCACTAACCATTTCTAAATTCCAACCATTGCACTTTCTAGGGGAGAAGGAGCAGGGGAAAGCAAATTTTCCAGCTACAACAACCTCTGCTCACATGAGCAGTGAAATCCTGACTATGCGATGTTTTTCTGTGTTATTGAGTCATAGCACTGGTAGTGTTGCTTAAAGACTTTTCCAGCCCTGTAAGCAATCACTGCAGCTTTAGGGCTGTTAACTTTATTTCGTAGCTTCCAATTGTTTTTGTATTGGAAAATGTTTTCGCTGAAATTACATCCGTTTGTAACCTTACTGTATTTACAGGGAAACATGTATGTATCATTGAAACGGGTTTCCCGAGACACTGTGGACTCTCCATCCTCAAAGATGCTCACCACTCAGCTGGCCAAGGCCCTGAGCAAGCCAACACGGCTCCGAAGCTGACCCTGCTCTGAGCGAGGGCTGGGACCAGATGCCCTCCAGACAGCCCCTGCAGACAGAATAGATTATTTGATGATTCTGTTGTTCACTGTCATGGTAGCAAACTTAGTGCAGGTACTTCCTTTTTCTGCCATGTATTTAATATTTTTCTCATTACGGTATTACCAAATCTGGTGTAATGAGATTTCAATGTTTTTTTAGTATTTTCAGTAGGCACAGGAAATAGAGTCATTTGTTAAGAAACAAGTAATATCATCCCTAATTAACTTTGTATACAATTTACCTGCTAATTCTTTTTTAAGTGTTTTAAAATACAAACAAAATAGGAATTAAAATAATAAAGTACTGATCAGAGCTATTTATACTCTTCTTCAGATCTGAGAGCATAGATACCAGTTCTCATAAGAGTTTTATGTTGAATAAATTAACCATTGACATCGCTTAGCTTTTACTACAGAGGGTAATTGCCCAAGCTCATTTCCAGGTCCAACGTTTTTTAGCTGGAATATGTCTGATAGAGAATGAAATCTCCTGGGCAGTCCAATGAACAAGACATGGGAGTCAAAGGCTTTGGTTTACTCATATCTCTGCCACTGAGTAATCTCATTCTTGAGCCAAGCTGGGGCCTAAGTCCTGTGACTTAGACTTGAGATCAGGAATGACTGGTGAGATCTCACCTCAGTTCTCATTCTGACTCTTTCTAGCCTTGTGCAAGCAAAAATTGCCAGTTTTCGTCCTTAAGATAATACTAGGGGTCAGATGCAACCTGGGTGAGGATGGGGAACAGGATTGTATAGAACAGCCACTCCGCTCATGTGCCATGCATTACGTGCTGCAGAGGATGGTGCCAAGTGGATGGTGAGGTAGGGAGAGCCTTTTCTCCACAGTTTTCTCATTAAATGCTCATCAATTTGCCTCAGAGGGCTCTCATGAACATTAATTGTTTACTGCCATCATTGTTGTATTAATTGCTGTTAATTACAATATTATTGTAATAATGCCTGAAGCAAGGCTTTCTAATTCAGGGAAATGGGAAAACGATGCTCAGCTCCTACCTGTAGGTGCAGGATTGTTCCTTATTTATTAGCTTCATTTAACCACCTTCATTATGCTAAACTCTCAGGGACTTATAATTCCACCTGTCTTGCAGACAGGGAGGCATTTGTGTTTTGCTTTGGGTGGGTTGTTTTTGCTTGCTGCTTTCGTAAGAACTCAGTGTTAATAAAATTCACCCTGTAGGTCAGGAAGTCCTCCTGCAGGCCGATGGAATTTAAAGATTATCCAGAAAAACCATCCAAAACTGTCTGTATCTGGCAGTGATGTTGATCATGGTGGGAGAAGAGGATCCTGTTTATATTTTCCTTGCTGCAAGGGCATAAATTATGGGATGCGTATGAACCAAACCTCAACTTCTGCGCACCTCTTGTAGTAGGTCTAAGTTTATAAATGCATAAACCATCTGTTTAGTGTTTGCAAATTGAACACCTGCTTTTTTATAGTACAAATTAATATCTAGTTCCAAAAAAGCCTGTGAGGTCCAACGAAGCTCTGCAGGCTGTTGCTTGATTCTTTGCAAGAAGTGCAAACGATAGCATAATTAAAGAAAATGTCTGCAAATGCAGACTGTGTATTCCTCTTTCAGTTGAATTCCTATGTTCAAGTAATTAACTGCACCTTTGAAATGAAAACTTTGAAATCACTTCAATTTTTGCGAGTCTTGTATCTATTTGTGTGATGTATGTATCTTCACTGAGAAATAATCGGAATAAATGTACATAGAAGAAAGTCAGCTTTACAAATAAGTAAATATATAATGTACTGTGGATATATCATGTGAATGTCAAGCTGACATATCTGCTTTTTCATTTACAGGAAATATCTCCAAGTCACTGTTTATGTTAGCAAATCCTTTCCAGCACTAAGGTGGCTACTAGGTTTCCATATAAGACACTGTTTGGCTTGGAAAGGTGGTTTGGCCTCACAATTGCCAGAGATACTCAGAAAGCCAAGACGACTGTTTCTCCAAACTTTGAAGAAAAGTGGTTAAAGTAGTTTTTGAGTATCCTCAGTTAGGATAGCTGGACACTTTACAAAATCTCACAGAGCACCTATTTGCATCATTAAATGCCTAAATACGTTCTCCAGACTGGCCTTAAATCAACAAATAGATTGTGTTGCAAAAGGATTTAAAGCCTTTTCTTCAGAGTGAAACCAGCCATGAAAATTCTGGCACATTTTTAAATTTGTTCCATTGGATTCTTTGTGTAACTGTAAGTCTAGTTTTAACAGGTGCTGTTAAATCTTGTGCTGTTTTATGAGGAACATTTTGGTCAGCTCCACTGAAAATTCATGACTCACCAAAAGTCTGTCAATCTTTTAGTGTATTTTGCTGTGTGATGGAATGGAAACTAACTTTATCAGTGAGTACATCCTGCAAACATATAACAAAACAAAATGAAAAAGCCTATTTGATTTGAGAATCCAAGGCAAAATTTTCTTAGCTTATTATTACTTTATTCCAGGCAATGCAACAAAAATGTGTCATCATCCCAGCTGCACCAGGACTTTATTAATAAATATCTGTAACTGTCTGATGGTGCATGCAAGGAGTTTGGTTCTGTTCCCACTGAAGTCAACAGGAATTTTGCTACTGACTGCAACAAAGTATCTTATCCTTGAGTGAACTTAATGAATGCATCGTTTCCATGAATAGCATACATGGTGTTTTATTAGGATTATTTGATTTACTAATATTTGATTATTGGTTACTTAAAACTTATGTATTTGAGATTGGGATACATTTTCTCCCCTGAACTATGTACTTTGTGCAGCCTCAGTAATGGAAATAGGATAGATATTGGCACATTAGAGACAACTAAAAATTCATCTGCCAAAGAGGATTCCTCAGCTGGTGTAAAGGAAAAATAGCTAACTCGTATGTCTCGCAAACATAACACCCAGGATAAGATGGTACACAGCCAAAATCCAAGAGGTTCCACTGATTTTTAGCTTTTAAATGTCCCTGAGAGGCATTGTCAGGCAGTAGAGAGCAGTGCTTCAGGGTCTGCACACCTCAGTCAGCACTGCATCAACAGAAAGCAGAAAGCCATGAAGTTGTCTGGTTTTGGCTGAGTTGTTGGCTCCTGAGTTTTACCACCAATATATCAATGTATCAGTTCTTCACTGTATTAACAGCAAATGCCTTTTGAATGAATCCCTTCAATGCTTTATACAGCCATGTGTCTCTCTGACTTCTCAGAGAACATCCCCTGGTTTTCCACGCAACAGTGAGTGAGGGAACTCTCTGATCCTTTCCTGATGAACTACAGGAAAGCTTGTCTGTCCCTGGCACACAGAGAGAAGGCACTGGAGGACTGGAACTACTCAAATGTTTTAACCTGACTATTGATGTAAGAAAGGCTGAAAGGGAAGGAATGCCAAGAGCTCATATTGTTTCATTGAAAACCTTAGACACAGAGCTATAAGCTGCAGTCCCTCTGTGACGTGCTCCTCATTAGTGCCTGCTTCCACTCAACACCTTTTAGCCCCTGGGTGCTTTCCCCTGGTTCATCACAGCTGCCTCTGGCCTCTTATAGCAGCAGTGCTCTCTCTCCCCATGACTTACAGCTCCTTCCAGTCACTCTTAGTGCTAGTAAATGCTGTGATGGTGACGATGGCTCGGAGCATCGGGAGGAGGCTATTCAAAGTAGGAAGGTGATGAAGAGCAGCAGGTACAGCAGTAGCAGCATGGGAACAAGCACAGGCTCCTCTGCCCCTCCTCATGTTCCCCTGCTCACAGAGCTCCTGAGAGCTCCCTTATGCCCTGGTGCCTTGAGACAATCTCAGCATTGGAGAGGTTGGCCCACTGACTAGGGTGTAACTTTTCTTCTTTCTGTTCTTATTCATTTGTTACTATGAAGAAACTTTCTTATTCTCAGGAAGATGTGTTTCCCACTTAAGTACATGGATATGAGTCTATCACACTGATATGGCCACTGTGATTTAGGAAAGCAAAGAGAAAAACATTGGCTCCTGGAGCATCCATCCACCTTGCTGACGCATGCCACGGGAGTCCCCATGCAGCCCCAGCAACAGTATCCTTGTATCCAGGGTTTTAAGGGTGAGGGGACATGCTCTGGCCAGTTTAAAACCTGTCAGCTATCGATATAACTTACAGTACGTAGCAGAGAACTGCAACAGATCAAATTAAAAATAAATGTGTTATGAGGTACAGAATAACCCCACTACAAACTTGATCTGCTTCAACTGCATTGCAAGTGCAGCACAACCAGTTCCTTGGCCTGCGCTTTACTCTCCCATTACAGAAGCCTCCTCACACTCATAACCATGTGTTTCTAATCAGAAAATGCTCAAGGAAAGACCACCTGCCTACAAAGGATACTTTTTTCCCAGTCCCAGTGGGCGTCTTACAGACAGGTTTTAGTATACAGCAAAAAGCAAGCAGAGCAAAAAGCTGAAAGGACAGCTTTCTTTTAATGAAAGCCTGCAGTGTTATCCGAGATGTTTGTAACAAAGCTAGGAGAGAAGATATTTCTTAATTATTATTCCTGCTGAAGATATCATCAATAAATAACTTCATGGGAGAAAGCAGTAGTAAGAAACTTGTCCTTTGCTTTGGCACTTTAGTTTACTTTGGCTTGTCTAACCGCTTTTTAAGGAAAAAATAACTGAATGTACTCAAACGGGGAAATAAAAGTTCCTTATGCCTCCTGATTTTCAAATGAGAGTTTTCTGAGCCATCAACTAAACAGTGGGCAGTTAAAAAATCAATGCTGTTGTTTCTAAAGCTCTTTAAATACAAACCACAGAGACTGTTAGATGAGGAAGGTAATCATCTTTGTGGCTTATTACATTAACATCAGGTCAGCCAGATGTTAAAAGCCTCTAAACTGGGGAACTCGAAGAGTAGGAGTCACAGTCCCTTTCATTTAAGGCTTGATCCAAAATGGACTTGGTTTAATGTTTTCTGTTGACTTGAATGGACACTGGGTCAATCTGATCTGCTTTAATACTTTCAATTTCACACAGTCATGCCTTTAAGAATAACGTGAATGCAGCCTAAGAGAGATGGAGCTTTACTTAGATGGACCATCAGTGTAAAAAAAAAAAGTTGGACGCCACTTAGATCCAGCAAGGACTTGGCACCGTAAGTTTAATAGCAATAAATAAATAAATAAATAAATAAATAAATCAAACCACTAAGACAAGATGTCATAACCTGTAGAAAAGAAACCTTAGCAATTTAGTGACGGTCAGAATCAATGACACAGTGCTGTCTATACCAATCAGCACCTAAATAGGTGAGCATGGGAAAACAGCCTCTTCTCTCAGAGCGGTTCTCGCTAACTGTGGGTTCTTTTATTCCAACAACAGAAATTGGGGACGAAGATTTCTTCCAGTCCAAAGGGAGTCTAAGGAGCTCATCATCCAGAAACAAGAGAGGCCTCTGCAGCCTAAGCCTGTGCTAGGCAGCTGCAGACAGCTCTTGGGAAACGGGCAACGTGCCATGTGAGAGGCCAGCAAGAGACCTAGCAGCAAGCCCACGTGCTGCTCCTGCCAGAGATCAGCCTGGAAGCTGACAGCTCAGTATCCTCCAGCTGCCACGCACATCCTGCGTGTGTCCAGAGGTGGCTGTGGGTCACGTACCACAGCCAGAAGAGTGTAGGAGGAGGGCGAGTAGTGACATTATGGTCAGACCGCCAGCAATAGGAGAGGGTGGTTGCAAAGTAGTGGCTCATTCTCACACATATACAACATGTGCACACATACACGCTTACAAGCCAAATTGCTTTCTAACAGCTCTGCTATGTAGCAGATATACAAAATCCATGGCTTAGGAAAACATCCCTATCTATGTGCAGAACTTCACTGTTTTTGCAGTAATTTTATCTTATGCATTTCCTGCCCATGGGAAGTCTATTAAAAGCTCAAGGTCTAGGGACGCAAAATAAAAAAGAAATCTGAGCAGAACCATGAAATCAACAAGTCCTAGTATTCAGTCGCCTTTTAAAAAAAAAAAAAAAAAAACCCACTAGAAAAAAGTGTTATATCTTTAAAAATCTTTAAAGGCCTAGACCATTATTCATTTTCAAAACTGCTATCTATTGTACACTTCCCTATTCTCAAAAGTTAAGCATGCACCCTTCTTCTAAGAAGCCTCTTATCCATGACTAAATTCTTAATTGCTTTCTACTATGCTTCCAGGCCTGAGATCAATGGGATAACAACAAAAAAGCTCCAAAACCAACAACGATCCTACTCCAGTGGCTGCTTGTGTGCTTCCATCCAACAGCTCTGAGAAGACAGAATTCAAGCAGGCCCTTGGGGGTTCGTGTGAGGCATGCAGCAATCACCGGGGTCCTCAAGCATTTCTGATCTAGCTCTTACATACGCAGGAAAAGGCAAGCAAGTGATGTGTACGGACACACATACAAACATGTGTGCTTCCTAATCCCCCGCACAGTATGGATAAGAAGATAAAGCAGTATTTTATAAATGGAAAATGATGTGTATTTAATGATGTGCAAAATCTTAAGTGGCTTAAAGGTTTGTTTAGGACCACCGGGGACTTGCTGTTTGTCCAGGCCTTATCTGAGCAAACCAGATCTCTTGACTTCAAAAAAACAGGGCTGGAAAAGTAAGGGTGACTATCTATTCACAATACTTCACGTTGGACCTGGACACTTTATTTCAGACATAGATGGGGAGAAGAATTCCTACAGAATAAACAAGACAAAAGGAAGAGATGGAAAATGTCTCTACTCAAACTACTCTGAGTAGCCCAGATAACACCATTTTGAGCACTTAAATTCATCCAGCTACTTTTTATTTACATCACTGATGTATACTTCTAAAAAACTAAGTTTTGATTTAGGGTAATAGTTGAAATCTGCTGCTAAGGACTGGAAATGTCAGTATAAACAAGGCATTTGAGTCCATTTCTCTCTCTTTGGCATGATACTTGCGGCTTTGGATTTTGCAGTGCTTACTGGAATCACTGTGCCCTAATGCTCCTCCATGCTGGCTGGATTAAGTACAAGTGGGTTTTTTTCCCATCCTCTGCATTTCAGAAAAATTTCAGCCAAATCTCCTAACCTCCCATTAATTGCATCCTTTATGTCTTCTTCGCAGGCTTTAATAGATGGTCAGCTGGAGTTGGGCAATATGGCTGAAAACAAATAAATTGAAACTCAAGATTTGGTATTCTTGAGCAAATTTGTGTATAGTTGATAGCTGTGTCTGCTTTTCGCCAACAGCAGTGGTGACGTCTCAGTGTCTGCTTCTGACCATGCAGTACCATCTCTGTTCAGCCACTAAACACAGACCCGAGCCGAGGCCGTGCTTCTGGTAACACTACCAGGATTTTATTTCTTTCTCACTGGATATAACAATGGTTGTGTTACACTATGTATCCACTCCCGGCATTTCTTCTGCCCCTTCGCTCCTAAATCTCCCAAATTCATTCCACTTGGAATGTTTTTAAATTATTTACCCTAACCCAGGAGATAACATGATCTTCCCTGAGAAAGAAGGGCCATCTTCAAGGTTTCTTCAGGAAGCCTTCCTTATTTGGAAAGCCTTCATCAATATTTACCTGAGGTATTTCACAAATAGCATAGGCACTCCAAATTCCCATATTGTTGTAGCTGTTGATGGCACTCTAAAAAATGTTTTGAAGTCTTCAGTCAAAGCCCAGTGCAACAGCCAGACAGCTGCGATGGCTAACACTGACTCTCACTAGCAAAACCCACAAGTGGTTTGTGATCTGTCCAAATGGTAAAGAGACTTGCCATGCAATTATTGAGGTACTTTTAAGTCCAAAGATAACAGTTAGACTTTCTGTCTCCAACCAGCAGTAACTCTATCCTGCCAGCTGATTATTCCTCAGTGGTTGTCACATTATGGGTCAGAACTATCCCTTCTCTTACATTACAGATAAATTGTTGCTCAAAATAAATAAGTAGTATGGAGGGCCTGCAAAGCTCCACAACACTTGGTTCTCCTTCTCAGTACCAGGCATAGCTCTTGTTCTTAGCAAGCAATGTAAATTATTCGAAATTGCTAAAGCACAAGGAGAAAAAATGGTGACAAAAGTTAAATGAATGCACACATGCTTTTAGATGTTATGTTTGGGAAACCTGAATTCTTTCACTGTTCATCCTTTGTCTTCTGCAAGATGGACTCCCTCTTTGCCTGTTCTGCTGCCATCCAAATCCATATTTGGTTTAAGCATGTGTTTTGTTTTACAGGAAGCCTCAATGCTTATGTGTTTGAAGTTTAGATGTTATGTTTGGGAAACCTGAATTCTTTCACTGTTCATCCTTTGTCTTCTGCAAGATGGACTCCCTCTTTGCCTGTTCTGCTGCCATCCAAATCCATATTTGGTTTAAGCATGTGTTTTGTTTTACAGGAAGCCTCAATGCTTATGTGTTTGAAGTACCCTCCTTGGCTTATTACCTCTGCATGAGGTCCGGATATAAACAGCACTTGCTATATCACCTTTCTAGAAACTTCTGGAAGATTCACAGAATGGTAGGGGTTGGAAGGGACCTCTGGAGATCATCTAGTCCAACCCCCCTGCTAAAGCAGGATCACTTAGAACAGGTTGCACAGGATGGCATCCAGGCAGGTTTTGAATACCTCCAGAGAAGGAGACTCCACAACCTCTCTGGGCAGCCTGTTCCAGTGCTCCGTCACCCTCAAAGCAAAGAAGTTTTCCCTCATATTCAGATGGAACTTCCTGTGTTCCAGTTTGTGCCCATTGCCCCTTGTCCTGTCACTGGGCACCAATGAGAAGATGATTACAGTTCACTTGGCAACTTACTAAATCAATACAAACAAAATTTTGTCAATGTCTAAACCATATCTTTCTTAAAATCATTATCCAACTAACTCCATTGGCAAGTCCTCTGTCTGTACACATAAAATAATTATCTAACATGGAGACATTAATCACTAGCTTTTATATAGCCCCTTCAGATGTGGATAGTTTTGTCTGGCTTAATGATAGAGGAGGTTCATTCAGAATATTACAATGGTGAAATGATGTTGTCCTGTCATCTAGACTCTCTAATTTAACCTCATTTTTTTTCTCTGAGGATGTTAAGAGCTCATTTTGTATTTATATGTTTCAGCCTAGATATAGATCTTGAACTTTACAACTCATTAACCCCTTTCAACAACAGCATTATGTGCAGCTTCAATGTGTGGTAGAATCTCATTTGAAGGATTGCCCCAGTTTCAATTTCATTTCTTACAAGCAACCTTCTGCCCAAGAAATTTATGTTGATCCCTTGGACATAAGGACTAGACAAGACTCTGATCTTTTTATTCTTTAAGTTTTTATATTATTATATATTTTAGGGTTTATATTTTAGCATTTGTTTTATTTAGCTTTTTTGTCCGTACTACAGTTGTGACCAGGATCAGCACTGCTATGCAAGGCTGATATATATACTTCATGTGTATTGACACATAAATCTGTAACCGAAGTCTTTGTCTTCACATCTTGGATATCTAATTATTTATCTGTGTCACTAGTTGGCAAGATTCTACTTTGTTTCCTTTCAGGCATATATGTCTTTCCCCAGGATAAGAAAGTTCTTTACTCTTTCCTTTTTCTACTCTCTTTTGGACTTTACCTCATTGATTTGAGAAGATAATTGATGGACTGCTTTGCATTTTCTGGCTGAATGCCTGATCTTGAGGCATTTCTGACATGAGGCCACTTAAAATATACATACTCACCTAAAATGAGGTAGCTCTTCCAGACCAGAAAAATCTTTTGTGAGCTTCAGACTATTCCAGTATGCTTTGCATTTTGTTTACTAAACCAGTTTGTTTTCCCCTCTGTCCTAAGCACAAGTATTGCAATATTCCTCACTGCTGCTTCCATTGCTAAAACTAATTCCATTACTTTAGGCCATGTTAAATTCATTTCTGCCTTAAAATTGAAAGCTGTCATTATTCATACAAAGCAATCTGTCCCATAGAGTATCCTTTAAGACATTTCTAGAAAAGCAATATATAAGCTTTGTTGTACACACAACAATAGATTCGCTTGGCATCCTAATACAAGGTGAAATGTGAATCATTTTCCAATAACTCTGTATAAGTGGTATGTAGCCTTCTGTTAAGAGTTCTGCAAATCTTCAAAAGGCCTTCTCATTGGTTCTGAGGCTGTAAGAAACTCTGTAAGTGGACAAGAGACTTTGCTGCTAAATAACTCTGAGGGAATAATTTGCTACCCCTGCCTACTATCCTCATCACAAGAAATCAGTGGCTGCATCTTAAAATAAAATTATAATTATCACTGGTTGCACTGACTCCCTTAATTTGTCATAAATTTTAACCATTTTCAAGTGTTTCTTGTCAGCAATGTTGTTAACTACTAGAATATTGCAAGCTGGTAACGGCTGCCTAACTGAACTATGGCATGACTGGTATGGGAGTGGGGGGAAAAGACCTACCACTTAATGACAGGGAGTAAGAGATGGATGGAGTGTTATATTCTGGGGTAACCACATGCTGACTGTAAGCTTGGTTTTGTTTTCTTAAATGAAGAGCATCTCTCTGAGTTTGCCTGTCTTTTAATTTTGCCACCATACTCTGCACTTCTTAGAGCTTTAAAGCATAGCTTTTTATTTTTCATATGAAGTTCAGATACAGTCAGGTGACATTTCTTCTTACACAGAAATATTGCAGATGTCATAAAAGAACATGAGACTTCATATATTCTGCCTGCTGAATTCTAAAGTGAGGGTCCTTATGAGGCAGATGACTAGTTTATAAGAAAAACAAACAAACTTGCACAGTAGTCTTCCATCTTAAATTGGATTAAACCATCTGTCCATAGATGATGAATGCTATAAACAGCATGATTTCAAAAATTAAGTTAATAAGAAGGGTTCACATAGCCGTTCTGTTTCACATTCTCATTTGTACCAGAGATGTTTTTAGGTGTTTTAAATCCAAAATAGTTATCTGCAAACAATTGTAAAAAATGGAATAGTAATTTATGTCCATCTTTGTGTGCGTTTGAAGATGGCTGTCCATTGCTATGTGGAAATTGAACCAGTGACCAGTTGACAATATTTTATTGCATCTTCACTACTCTAATTTTTTCTCAAGGTTAAAGACCCAAGGAACAGAGGAAAAGACCTCTAAAGAAGTTATTTAAACATTTATCTACCATCACATCTTTCATTCAGATTTGCACTGAACTAGGAGTACAGTGGTGTTACATGATTATCCGTGGACTAATGGCACTTATTGTTCTGATGTTAATTAACAGCAATGCATCAAGGACATGGAAATGAAATAGACAATCCTTGTTAATCACCTACCTTGAGTAATCAACACATTTCCATCCTCAGTCCCAAAGCAGGACTTTAGCAGGCTATCCACATATAAGTCAAAATCTATGACTCGAAAATTTCACCTTACCTTGCAGGTCTTCTTTAGGACTTCAACCTCTCCTCTTTGTACAGCTAGAAGCATTTCAGCCCTGTAAGGCCACGTATGTTACATATTCATCCTCCTTCTCTTGTGCAATGCCAAGCCAAGCTAAGTCACAAGGATGTGGCATGGTAACTGCACAAATACCATGGGAAGGGGCAGTGCTTCTTTTTAGGAAGGAGTGCTCCAACCAGACTGGCAGCAAAGCAGTTAGTGAAGTGGTATAAAGATCCTTAGACAGGTTTGAGCTAGGGCAGATATATTTGTGCAGATTTGGGAAAACTGTGGCATAAAACAGACAGGGTGAGAGATAATTTTGCTCAAGCTTAGCTTCCAAGGATTTGGAAGAATGGGAATAAAGAACTGGGCCAAGACAACTGGATTAACTGTGTTGCCAGCCAGAGAGCAGGGCACGTATGGCAGGGGGGAATAAGAAGTGGAAGAAAGTACTCTATAAGGATTAAGAATTGATGGTACAAGAAGATATCCGTAAGCAGACAGCTCCATATTCTGTTGCAGCCACCTAGAAGTGAGGTACTGCCATACCTAACTTTTTTTTAAATCTAGTCTTTTCTCAAGACCACCTAGCTAGAAGGTACAGTTATTCAACCAGGAAACAGAAACAATAGCATATAACTTAGGTATTAAATCACATCTAACAACCCCACACCCTTACATTATTATTATTTGCCAATGTGATCAACCTATTGAATGAAAGCAAAACATGTAAAAGCATCAGCAAATAAATTTATATGTGATTTGAAAATATTTACAGTTTGGCAATAAGCAGGAAGAAAGACTAATTCATTACCTATTTTTTTACTAATTAAAATAGTCATCAACAGAAAACCTACTGTGAGCAGATGGAAGTGGATGGGATATTTCACATTTCCTTTCTTCTGTTGCATTTAAAGGAAATTAAACCTCTCCATCTGACATTCAAAAAAAGAATCACAAGATTTCTTTTTATTAACATACCATATACTACACATACATAAACAAAAATTGTACACATCTTTCTGTTTAAAATTGTATAAGCATTTCATCTTCCTGACTTCAAGTCAGAAAGATTTTTGTTTAACTATATTAATGAACTTAGAAGAAACTCAGCTTCAATATCTGTTCATTATATATGCTGCTAGGACCAGATTATGACGTCAAAAAAGATTTAGGTAAATTCAATCTTCTTAGGTATATTTATGAAACTGCTATACAAAACATGACCATTATTTTTCCTTCAGAAACTGTCATAACATTTCTCCTTGGTCTTTTGTTTAGAAGCCAAAAATCTTTCAGGTTTACCATTTGGCATTTGAAAAATAATTTAAACAATGTGGATGTAATCTGTTACCTAGGTCTATCAGACAAATTGCCAGGCAGTGTAGGAAGACAGATGTTCCTTTTTTGCTTGGCTTTTATCTTCAGTAAACCTTTTATGTTGGTTCTAAAATAATATGGCAGTGTCACAAATGACCACCTTGCAGTCTGGAACAGCAAATGTTCCATAACAAATAGTTTAGCAGCCAAATCCCACCTCTTTTCTTGTTGGTGAATTTTGTATTAATAGAAAATGTTTATCATTTTAATTAAATGGGAAAATTGTTTTGCAATATACTGTAGTTTATTCAAGAGCATCTGGTTTCATTATCCAAGACTGGAAAACTGAACTGCTTTGGTTGGATGCATTAGTCACAAGATACGGGTAAGAATGCTTCCACTTGGCAAGTATTCCTCCCTATTAGCTTAAAATGTTCTCTTTCAGTAAACATTCCAAAGAGAAGCTCCCCAACTAGCAATGGCCACATGAGGCCAACGTTTACAGTCACAAACTTGCATATTCCAGAAATGACTCTACTGGGGTCCTTGTTGAACTAATTCCTCTCCTTTCCATTGACACACTGCAGATGGAAAAGAAATGGCACACAGTCTGTGGACCACTGCAAGATTCACCTCTGCAGCAGAATAAATTCTATCTGATCATTAAAGACACTGTAAGGTCCAGGAGTTTTTGCCACTGAGAACCAGTAACAAGGTTGAACTCAGGGTAACTAGCCCAACCACATGGCTTCCATTCCCCATTAAATTCTCAAGTTTCACCAAGGCCAACCACGTTCTGATTCTCATTCTTAGAGCATGGCAATAAGGTATCTCCAAGGTTCCCTCACTCAGTCCTCCTAGGAAACCATCTGTGGGCTTCTGGTCTGTCTGTCTAGGCTTGTCTGTGCTACAGGAACAAAACCAACAGCAGCCTTCAGGTGGGCTTCCTACTGAGGGAGGTACAGTGCTCCAGGCCCACACATGTGCATGTTTTCCAAAGGGACTGAATGTAAATTTATTGTCACCTGGTTGCCACAGAGACTGCAGGTACAGCATGGGCTGCTGAGGAAGGGTCGGTTATACAGGGTTCGTCCTACAGATTTTTAGTGAGACCAGGTTTTAGGGTGACCTTAAGGTCATGTATAATTACTAGTGCAGACACAGAGAATGTGGTATAAAGACAACACAACATGCTGAAGGATCTGGCCTGCTTTGAATTTATTTTTTCCCACAATCACTGTGGTCTTAAATCTTAATGAAAAAAGTAAGAAAGCATTATAAATAATGGACACTGAAGAGACCTGTTTTTTAAATTGCATTAAGAACCAGTCTGTATCTAGTAAAGACGAAAAATATTGCTGGTGTTTTACACCAATTTTATCCTTTGGGATTTTCTGTTTGTTTTGTTTCTTTGGCTAAACATTTGGAGTAAAAATGAAGATGAAAATCTTGGAAGGAACTTTTAAAAACAAGAAATGTACTCCACCCTTATTACAACATTATTCTTGTTTAGCCAAACATTTTTCCTTTAACAAATGATCTGATATAGACACACATACAGAAAAGGCATAAAAGATCTACATCAGCCACATCTTTTTAGATAAAAAAATAATTAAGAGGGGTGAAATGTGTGAATGAATGAGACAAGGCAAGGAATGTAAAATAAACATAGGAAAGTAATATCCCTTCAGTGAATAAAACTAATATCTTGCATAATAGTCCCTTGAGTCCATGAAGAATTTAGATTGAATTAAAAATCACATGAGCTTCATGGTGGCTTCCCTTCGTGAGGGGATAGTAGGGCTTATGTAACTAAGCATATGAAGAAGGGAGAAAGCATATGAAGAGGGGTTGGGGGGGGGAAGTAAATAGCTCTAGCAAAATAAGAGTCACATGGGTAAACATTTTAAAAGGAAAAGTCACGGTAACCTACTCCTCAACCTTCTGAGATGCTTAAGTGAGAAGAAGGCATAAAAAGAAACTTGCAGTCATTTCAGGAAGCTGTCAAAGATGTGGCCTTTCCCCGTGTTTATAGCTAGATTTTATTGCTGGAATGTTGTACTGTTCACTCAAGATTAGCAATTTAGTCTTCAAGTTTCTTTCTTAGAGCTAGACTGCTTGCTGGAGTGGACCCTTGGGGCAGCAGGGTTTTCAACAGAAAGTGGTCACATATATCACCAGTCCCCTGAAGTCTATATAATTGCCTTTGCTGACCTACAGACAGCGACATTTAGAGCACTCTCTCCAAGAATTTCCAGAAGGACTTAAAACAGGGACCATTACATTTCCTGACATCCTTCATATCTCCCAATACAGTTTTCTTCAAAACCTAATGTGACGTAATCTAACTTCTAGGCCAAAAATGCTGTATGGTTTACATTCATTTTTTTCTCATTACGCTACAAATTGCTTCTTGATTACTAAGTCCTGTTAAAGGAGAGCCCACTGAATCAGACGTTTTCAAAGACCGCTTTGGCTACTATGTGCAGTCACCTCCTGCACAGCAGAGTTCTCTCATGCAGCACAGGGAGTGCCAATATCTCCCAGAGCAGCCTGTTAAAAACTCACTTTGAAGTAAGCCCTGATTTGAGTGTAGGGGCTTGCATCAAATGACCTACAGAAGTCCTTTCCAATCTAAATGTTTCTACGATTCTATAATCCTATGAGTCACAATATTGACACAGCAGTGGAGGGAGGGGAAGGGGATAGGGAAAGCCTATTTATCACCAAAATATATTTAATCACTCCAAGAACATGGATGCTTAAACATTACAAGTTCATTTCTGTAGGAAATCTAGAAACTGCCACTTAAAGATGTTTATAACAGAGACATATTTTCCTTTTCTAAAAAAAAAAAAATCACTAAAAGCATTACTGCAGAATTTTCCTTACTACATTTCACTTTTTTTTTTGGTCAGAAATAGTTCACATTTCTCTTCCTTTTATTTTAATTTAAGAAGTATTGTAACAAATTTCTTCACTGTATAGATAGCTAACCATAATCAGGCTTATAATGGAAACTGGTTTACTGTATTTTTTTAGTTTGTGTCTGTATGAGAATGACTGAATGTATCACAACCAAAGGAGGTCTTACACCAGTTGTAGTGAATCTATGACATTGAGAGAATCCCAGTTTGCCACCAAAGTTATAATATATGTATTTACACTACATTAATGATCTGTGAACAAGGTTGGAAACCACCGTTTTAGTTGGTCAACACAACGAAACACTTTTTGTCAGAAGATAAAACTTTCTCTTACTTAGCAAAGGAAGTTAGTGCTTCATAAAGTTGAATAACCATATCTAAAATCTTAGCAATCGTTTGTGTGCTGTACAGTCAGTCATGATGCCTGAGAGCAGAAGAAATGCAGACACAGAGTGAGAAGTAAAGCATTATCCACTTTATATTTCAATAGGGTGAGCATCATCCTCCAACATCAAGTATGTGCTGAATGGTCTCATGCTCAGTAAGAAACATCCAGTTCTCTCAAATCTAAAACAACTCTTGCAGCTTTCTGCTTTAACAGGTTGCACCTGGCAGGCGCTTCAGGCTGCAAGATAAACCTTCAGTTGTTTCCTATGGTTCTAGTTTTCCTGCCTCAACCTTCAAGACTCTTCCCCAAATTAGATGATGCCAGAAAGAGTTTCTCTTTGCCCTATTCAAGCTAGTCTCTACAATCTCCCAAATATATTTTGTGTCTAAATATATGCTTATTTGTCATGTTAAGGTAAGTACATGGCATTTGTGCAGAAGTCTAGAATAATACAGTTGTATTCCTTTAGATATAATCTATGAAATCATATACTTATCTCTAGTAATTGCTAATACAACACTCTCGGCAGTTTACTGCTAAATCTTCACAGCTCCATTACAAACCTCAATGCCATCTTCCTCTAAAATAAGGAAATAACAGATTTTAGCCAACAGGGCAAGCAGAGGAGGGCCAAATAAAGAGCTGGGGCAAATAAATTCTCCTTTTAGATGGTCAGCGATGTAGAGAACTGTCCCCAAAATTCAGGTACAGCTCACCTGCTGTTTTCCTGCCTTCCTCTGTTATCAAGAAATAGCAAAACCAAACACATACCTGATTTCTGAGCTGTCCTGAAATGACAGAGAACATCTGAAGCAGTGCTGCTCTAGAGACACTGCAGGTCAAAACATTTCCAAATCCAGTTCTTTCAAGCAGTAGTTAAGGCTATAGAAATCTCGAATAACAGAATATCAGTCTCTGATGACCTCTCTGGTTTCACAATGCTGCTGGATGGATCAGTTCAGTTTAAGCCCATTTTCATATACATTTTCTGTAGCTTTTATCAAAAATACCTGTTCATCTGGGCATTCTCTTAATTTTATTATGTGTGTCTCCCTCCAAGTTTCAGCTTGATAGTTAACCCGCATCAGTGTCAGTTCAAACATATCCTTTCATTTCCCAGACATTGCTTCAGTAACTTCAGAGTACTTTAAAAAAAAATGCAGCTGGGTTTGAGTGACAAAGATCTTCATCACTGAATATTTAGGAGGAGAAGAATTTATTCAGCTCAGCTTTTTATTTGCTATTGCCACTGCCCTACAATATCACAGTTATAGTGAATCATCTCTATCATACAGCCATACAATCCTTACCAGCTTCCAGGTATTGCTATAAACATGTATCTGATGCACAAAATGAAATTACTGATTTGGCAAAGCCGAAACATTTCCCAAAGGTAGCTCTGACTGCTATTCTATGGCACTTAGACAATCTTTCTTAGGAATAGAAAAGGAGGTCCCATCAAAATTTTCATTATCTTCTGCCTACTTCTCTCACCAAATTTTTGGCTGCTCAAGTGTCCAATTTCTGGGGCTTCAAGACAATGCATTCCATGAACATCTCCAGGGTTTCCAGTATATAATGACCCCAGGACAATGGACCAACATACAGTTCTTCATTCCCCAAATGTGAGTATTTTTAAATTGTTGTTTTTCACCCCATATTGAGATCAAATCTAATCTCAAAATAGCAAAAATTTTCCATGACATGGAATGACTGTTTCCACTGATTTCCAGCAAAATACCAACTTCCCAGAACTACGTTGGCTAACTATTCCTTTGTCCAGCATGATATTTATCCAATTTGAATCCCAAAAATGTTCATCCCTGGTGTTCTGCAAGACAGTCTTTTTTTCTACTGAAATGTGGAAGGAAAAACAGGAGTGAATTTACCTAAATTACATTTCGCTGCCAGTTGGAAGTCATCCAAACAGTGAAACAATCAGTGCAAATTCATTTTCAGGGTAACAGTTTTGGCCTCTAGGTTTGTCTGTATCTGCATAAACTCAAAATGAATATAAATGTATGCAGGAGGGGATTAATATTCTCATGCACCAAAGGTTCTCCAAGGTTGAATACTTGATAAATAAGCCTGTCATGATCTTTACCATTTTGATATAGCAATACCGAAAATACATAACTGTATCTCCAGATACTGTTATTTTTAAAAGGTTCCATTAATCTTTCAGCTCTTTTTTCTACTGCTTTTTCTTTCCTTTTACAGAGCCTCACTAGTAGAAAAACTAGATTTTTTTCGTCCTGAGATGTGAAGAAGCCTTGCCAAAAAATTTTCACCAAACCAGGTCTGTGAGCTTTGTGGCAGAGCTGGTAACATCTTCACATTGCTTACAGATTTTCTTGAAGCCCCATTACTTCCAGTACTCCATATCCATGTGTCCTCCCATGGGCACATGAAATCTCAGGTGGAATTCTTACTGCTACTCATTTTTGCCATCAAACAAACCTATTTTTTCTTAGAGAGGGGGTATAACTCTGGCTTTAAGAGTTTCTGTGTCAGCTTGTGGTGAGCTTTCATTTCTTCCTACCTTCAAGATTCAGTTCTTTCCTCATTTCTCCCTCCTTTCTGAAAGGCTCCAGCTAAGAGTGAACACAGAAAATTTTGCTGGCACTTATCATCCTATAGGTAAACCCTTGCAGATTCACACACAAATGTTCTATGGGTACCTGTATTGCACTCTCTAGAATATTTCCATACCTTCTGATATCTTTGCCACTCCTCTAAATGAAATATTCATTTTCAGTTGGATTGCCTGAAATCAGCTTCAAGATCAAACAAGACATCACGGTAAAAACCTGTTAATTCTGTAAAGATAGAGATAGAATATATAAGACAAAATACTTGCTGCCTTTCTTTCCTTCTCAGACATGTTTTTACATGTACCCTTGACAAGGAGGAAAAGCTGGAAAAGACATGGAGAAATCCCTAAAAAGGGGCCAAAGAAGATGAGATTAGCTTGTGGGTGCCTTTATTGAGGACGTTAAAACTGTTTATATCCTTCCTACCAGTCTGAGCAAACATCCCTTGCTTCACTGAGATGTGAGAGAGCATTGTCTGCCTTTCTGATTCACGAAGTTACATCCATAACTCGGAAATCACAGCTTCAGCCTCCTAGTAAATCATGTATTCTTATGAAAGAAATTTTTATTTATATAAAAAGAACACGTGTAATTTATTTTTTTAATAAGTCAAGTCTCCCGAGAGAATTTGGCAGGGAACTGTTATTCTAATACTTTGGCTGTCTTTGCAAGATGATCGTGTTGATAATTTAAAATGTCATAGGATGTTTGCAGGAACAATAGACGAGATTCCTGAGCTGGTGTAAATTGGCACAACTCCACAAGCATCAAAGAAGCAATGCCAGTTTACACCAGCCCATCAATGTTCACAAATTAAATGGATGTTTTGTGGTTTACTACATGTCAGAAAACTTGTAGTGCAACTCAAGCCCTCATAATCTATGCTGTAAAATTTTGATTTTCATAGATCTGCAAAACCAAACTTTCTCATCAGAATATTGATCTCAAATAGTTTTTTAACGTCAGAGTTAAACCCCACATCTTTAATGCTTCAGAGAATGAATGTGCAAAAAAGGCTAATGACTGGATACCCTGAAGCACAGGCCAGATTTGTTTGAAACACATGTGCACACCAAATGAAAATGCAATGCTTTTCAACACCTTGATCATGAGAATATATCTTTAAAAATATTCTGGGTACAGTTTAACTGAAGTTTTATTCTGAACCAGCTACCTCTCCACTGACATTAAAGCATTCCCTTAAGAGCACATTTTGGGTTTCAGAGTAAAGATTCCATCATTCTTTTCCAAGAGCATATGAACACTAATTGGCAATAGCAACATTTTAACTTGTTCTGAAGTTTTGTTTTAATTCCTTTTTGGCTTAAAGAAAATCAATAGCTTTTAAAAGTAATATATGTGTACACACATACACTCGATATAATATCAATATATCTATATATTTTTAATGAAAATGACATAGTGAGAAACTATGAAGAGTTTTTCTAGTATTAATTATACATGAAATGCATGATACTTTTACACAAAAATAATGACACTTAGAAAAAAAGTCTTTCATCAAAAGATCTAAAATTGCTTAACATCATGCGAGCCTCCTAACACTGCTCTGAGACAATTGCATATGATTAGACCCATTGATGGATCATTCAACCATATTAAATGACTGTCTTCTTACATTCAGCCACATTACGAACAGAACTAACAATGAATAGATCGTAGCATTTCCAACAGCAAAGAGGAGCGGTAAGTAGGACAGGAAGGACACCACGGGAGGTGACAGGAAAGCAAGGGCGTGAGTTAGAAGAGAGGGCACAGCAGTTCTGTTCAAGGCAGCAGAACAGGAAAGAGGAAGGTCTGTTCACACAGCAAGCCAGCTCCTCATAAGTTGCTTGTGCCCAGAAGCATCCCTTCCGCTTCTGAGAAGCTCCTGCCTTCCTAATTCTCAAAAAAAATCTTGAAGTTCACTCTGTATATCTTTTCCCCTCTCTGGCTTTACATGCCTAGACATTATGACTGCTGCTCCTTTCTCACTTCCCTTTCGACACTTTGATTGGTGACTGACAGCTGTTGCAGACCCTCTGTAGACCACTTGCAGCTAGTTGAACTGGAAGCCTCACTTGTTTTTTTGTCATTTTGTTTGGGGGTTTTTTACAGAAACAAAATCCTGGTCCTGCTTTAGTAGGGATTTAAAAAACATGAGTTACACGTGCCAAAAATCCATCTGTCTCAAATGTTAAGGGCAGAAAAGTAGATGTGTCTGGTGAAACACAGGGCACAGCAGGCCAAATCAAGAAACCTGGATCACCTTAACCATTATCTTTAGCAGTCCCTTTCCATCATTGCTGGATGAAGTGAGATAAGGATGCTATTAAGTCTTCATTTCCTTCAACATATTTATTATGATAGAAAGCTGTGCAGAAGTTGCTTTTATATTAATCCATCATATGTTGGCTTTCACAAATGTTTCAAAACCTGCCAACTAAAAAGAAACTGCTACTATGTAAGGCTGTAGTAGACTCTGTAATATACTAGTCAAAAGACTTTCCAAGTGTACACTTTCATTAACCCTGATATAAGCAAAGAAAGGAAAATCTGTTCCTCATCCCTTTTCCTGTCTGCAAGAAGCAGAAAATCACATCCATAAATTTACAGCAGAATGGAAGTCACACTCCATAGCTCTAGCTATAGTGCTCTCTAAAATCAATAGAAATCCAGTTGATAGAGTACTTGCAAAACCAGCAGTCTGCTTGGCACTAAAGACAAAGCTAAAAACTGAAGTAGTCCTCTGGAATAGCCCACCACAAGAGATAGTAACAGGTAGTAACGTCAATAAGAGCCTGCAGAACAAGCACTGCTAGGCAAAGTTCCAAAGTCTGCCACAACTCGGTGAACAGTGTAGATGACACTTTTTGATGTGGGTCAGGCGGAAGCAGGTAATTATTTTCCTTTCTTAAAGCAATTGCCCTCAAAATGTGCCAGTAGCTCTGGTAATGTGCTTTAGTAGAAAACTAACATATTTACAGGCAGTAATACAGAAAATAATATACAATAATATAGAAAAGATTTCTTTATAATTACCACCAAATATAGTCTGCCATAGCAGTTTATGCCACTGCAAATACTATTTTTCCTTATAAATGTTTCTATCTTATGTTTTGCTTTATATTTGTTTATATTTGCAGTGAAAGAAAAGGGCAAGAAAAGCTCTTAGCTTTCAGTTCAATAACAAGTAGTTCCTAACAGACTAATGGACAAGGACAACAAAAATGAGGGCTATTACTCACAGCCACTGCAGCTGAAATGCATCTGCCAGCTCGACCGAGAATACATGGTCTAAGATGCATGCACACTGTGTGGGGGTCTCAAAGTGCAGGTATTACTAAAAGATATATATCTCCTGTTGGAATATATGAAACCATTTGAATTAATTATATCCAGCAAGACCTTGCAATAAATTAGTAACATATTTTAAACATTATTTACACTGCTCCTTCTTCCCTTGGAGGAAACTCATTGTGTTTAACCGAGGAAAACATCTCAGATGCCAAGAATGACAGTGATTTATGGTTTCACAGTAAAAGTCAAACACTCCTCTGAAACTTGAATGAGGAAATAATGCATGAGCACTGAGAATATATTCCAGAGATATCATTCAGCTTGGTCCTGAACTTGGAAGGTGTTTCCTGTCAGTGGATACATCTTCAACACAGAGTACTCTGCAGAGCTGTGGACTTAAATACTGGAATAGCTATTTTTCTTTTAGGCTGCTTTTTATTTCATCTTAGCTAGCAAATGCATCAGGGAAACATCCTACACATTTCTACACCATCTAATGCAGTGGAAGGAGCATCAGGCCTGACTGGATCACTTGACCTCTAGTGCTACTTTAATAAAAAATAAAATTATCATAATTGAAAACACCATTTGGCAGGTTGCTGTTAAACATGTATGGGGCTATTGCCTTAGATCCATGTTTCATTTAATGCTCTTATTCATAGGTTCTGGTTTCTATTATGTTTTCATTTACTGACTGAGGACCAAATATGAGTTGCAAGACTTTCCGCAGGCTCCTGTTCAACACTTTCATTCAGCAAGGCTGCCCGCTGCAGAGAGCGATGGCCTGGCAGTGCTCAGGGCCCGCCAGCCACACCACGCCACCATGCCAGCCCCACCACACTGCCACGCCATGCTGCCATGTCATGCAATATGCAGCCCAAACCCAGGGGGCAAGTTTTGCCTTGAGCTTCCTGCATGGCCTCCTCTGCCCGCACCCACCCTGCCTGCCGGCCTTGCCTCCACAGCCCCTGAGGGTCTTGAGGGTGGTGGAATGAGCTGAGAGGACAAGGGGCAGTGAGGGGACATGGGACATGGCAGCAGGCCTGACCCTCCATGGTCCCAGCCTGGAGACCAGGGCCCAGTGCGAGGCTGACGTTGGGTTTCTGCAGGCGCATTGGACATGTAGCACAGCAAATGACTGACACAACATGCAGTGAGTCACTTGGCACTTGGCTTACACCAGTCCAGCTGGATCTTCTCAGTGCATCTGCACCATGTCACCTGTAACTGCAGAGGGGTAGAAAAGCCTAAAACAAGGGTGTTTTGTAACTGTGGGCACAAGAAGAGACTGTACTCACCACCTACTCTCATGGCAGAGACTGGGAGATGGTAAGGAAAATTGCGCTGCCGGGTCTTGCTCAGTCTGATTTATCCCAGGCCCCTCTCCGTGGAGAAGGCGGGACTGGACTCAGCAGTGAGGCTGCTCAAACGCTGTTCCTCCAAATCGTTTGTGCCATTGACTCAGGGTTGCTGGTTTTGTGTCCAAGTAATTCAATCAAGTGTCCTGTGTGGTTTTCACAGAGGCGCTTTGATGTCGTTTTCTTTCCTTTTTTCCATTTCCATGCTTCCTTTTTCTTTCAAAAGGTGGATAAAAGCCTTTCACTAAATACTTTAAGAAACCTCAAGGAAATGTATCAAGAAAATGTTTCTTCCTAAGGAGCTCTACTCTTCTGTCCCAGTTATCAGACAACACTGACAGGAAACAAAGTTTCAGTTTCACAATACTCCGAATCATGAAATGTTAGTATCAGGTGAAATATTTGAAGTTCCTTCTAAAAAAGCCCCTCAGCTTCTTGCTCTGTTACTCTCATTCTCGGCCATCATGTGGCTGTGGACTTGGGGAACCTTGCTGTCCAACAGATGGGAAGAGTGAGATTGTGTAGACTGTGATGATCTCACACCTAAATCTCCATTCTTGACATTTACACATTGTATAAGACAGTTATTTCTCTTTTGTTTGTTCATTTTAAAGTTATTTGCCTGTCTCACCTTCAGCAGTTTACAGTGGAACCCACTTTCCTTTTAGATAATTTAATAGACTTTAGCTAATTTAATAGATATTGTATAGTCTTGGCTAAATATGTTCACCATAATCTACAAAATATGTTGTGGTCAATAGAAACAAGAAGCTCTTGTTCTATTCTTTAAACTTTTCTGAAGAAAAGTTGAACCTGTTTTAAAAGATCTGTGTCTCTAGAGTGTGGAGTAAGAAAAGCTGAGGAAGGTAACTCCAGGATGACCACCATAACAGCTCCTTTCTGAAAAAGCTTGCATAAGATTTAAGAAAATATGAACCACTCTAATCTATTGTTAATCCAAACCACAGGCAACAGTAGTCTGAGGTCCTAAACTGGTGATGTATTGCTATAGGACTGTAAACAGAGCAGCTACCCAGAGAGGAGGGAGGACCTGGGAGATGAAATTCTGGCTGGAGACCTCATGCCCATATCTTCTTTCTCCCATCCTTTGGCCTTTGTGAAGCACCTGCATTTACACAAACTGATAGCTTTCCTGGGCTGTCTGGAGTGGGAAATCTCTCAGTGCTGAGTTTCTGTTTACAAATTGCTATAAATCTTCTGAATACAATGCAGCTTTTTTATTACAATTTTCTCTTTAAAACTACAATCTTAAATTGGTAATATAAGAAAGGCAATAACATCCATAATGCTTGCCAGAAGACTTTCTACCTAAATCCACTGACACTGCAGTACAGACTTTCAGTCTCCAGGGAACCACTTCAGGCCTGAGAGGTGGGTGTTGCATACAACCTGATGTCACAAAGGAGACAGTGCTCTGATCTCTTTAATTATGCAGCATTACCACCCTATTGGAAGGTAGAATATTTAGAAGAACAGATGATTCTTGTTCATTTACGTAACATAAATTTTGAGGAGCAGGTAACATTCAGAAGAATTCGTCAACCACCAATTTTATTTCTTGCTTTAGAAGTTCGGTTTTCCCCATTTTTTTCATCCAGTGTAATTCATATACTCAGTAACCAGCCACTTTTCTCTCTGGGTGTGTTTTTTTTGCTTGGTTGGTTTTTTTGGACTTCTTTTGATGTTTATTGGACTTGGACCCTGGTGATTCAAGTTACTTAACAGTACAGCAGCCCAGTCAGCAATCACAAGGCACAGGGCATGCCCCTATTCTGTGGGTACAGATGCACTGATTCTGGCAAATTTTGCATGAGGAGCAGTACAAAATGCACTGCAGAGCCACTTCAGCTTCTGCCTCAGAGCAGATGGAGATCAAAGACTCCTGACAGATGTTTTGCAGCTTAACATGGTTCACCTGCTTCTGAATCTGAGTTAGCATTGCATTAACCCTACTATGTTGCATGTAGGTTTATTTGATCAGGTGTCTGCTCCACTTCCCATTTGACATCATGAGGTATTCCAGCCATGAGTCTGTTACCCTTAAACTAGGTCTGTGCATCCAGCAATACAAATGTGGTCCGGATTCATCTTGGGCACATGACTACATTGCTGTTGAATTAGCCAGAGTATCTGATACGGGGATCATGCTACTGTTAAACTTTATTTTGTTTCTTGCTGGGCATGATAGAGCAAATATCTGAAGCGGCATAGTAGTTTGAACAGATGATATATGATCCAGCACAGAAGCTATTTAGATTAGGATGGTCCCTAACAAAATTTTGATCACACTAGAACTGGCAAATTGGGTGTAAATTGTTTTATCCATTTCTGTCTTACAGTTACATCTGTTTTAATCTAGTTCTAGACACCATCAAGTATGATTTACTGTAGAACCATGCTCTCAGTTTTACCAACTTGCTTCTCCTAGTAATTTCCTTCTCTTGAAAGTCTCTGAGCAGTAGTAAAAGGCAATTTATGTTTCGCAGAAAACTTTGAAAGTATGTGATGTTTCCAGATCGCATGCCAGCTCATCAGCTGTTGTAAATCCATTAAAACCAAGGGAGCTGATTCACAGCTTACTCCTGATGAGGATCTGACTCCATGTATCATACCCTTTCACAAACCAGCACTGTTTCTGTTCTCTTTCTGTTAAAAGTTTCTGTCAGGGGAACAATAATATCAAAACCTATTATCCACCTTCAAGAAAAGATTCTATTACAGAACTGAAAACAACTCAATAGTTTAAACAACTAAAAGATCAGTAATGTTTTCCAGAAAGCACAAGATGTCATTAATTCAGTGCAATGAAATTCCTTACAATTATTAGGATTAAATTAAACTGATTTTTAATGGCATATTGGCTGCTTTTTTGAAAGAGCTATTCGTTTATTCTCTCATTTTCATCCACCATGGTGTCACTTCAGGACAAAGACAAGTTTGTGCAGATGCCCTACCTCTGTATTTTCATACTGTTAAATGCTTTGATTTTCTTTTTAAACACATACTTATCTCTGAATTTCCTGGAATTTTAATGCTTGAGAACAATTACAAGATCCTGTTACTGTAACTTTCTCCCTCCAAGGGACTGATGCACACTTTCCAATGTTTGGCGTTTTTTTATTTTTTGCCCTTAAGAACAGTGAGTAATATTTGTTAAAAATCTCTACATCTATGAAAGAGATTGTATCAGAGCTGTGAAATATATCCTAACATGTTTCATGTGACAGTGAGATTTATAATAATGGAGTTAATAAGTGGCATGATCACTTCATCTTAATGGATTGTTTATGATGGAGAGGATGCAAATTTACTTGTAAATTACCCAATTAGTTTCTTGTCTTCTATAAGGCCATCCTTTTTTTAATGGTGTGCAGAACTCATGCAATGTGGGTGTCTGGTGACGCCATTACTGTTAGCATCTGAGCATTCATTATCCCATCAGCTTTCCCATTAGCAGAGCACACACCTACAAAACATAACAATTCTAACTGTGATGAGCCATTAAAGGTTTGAATGGTTGGTTATGTTCCCAGGATTGTTGAAATCAATAGAACCAGCTATTCAGCTTAATGGGGATAACATTAAAATCAGTGGCAGATGAGCCAGTACTATTGTTCCCAAGCACATGTTTTCAGATAGGAGCATCTAATAATTTAAAAACAGGACTGCCAATATGCCTTTAACCAGACTATTCTGTAAATCCATGTAGTATTATTTCATTTATCGGAAAGCTGTGACTTTTATTATCATCTTTTCTACAAACATTTCAGCTTTCTGTTGTGAAACAAATCTGTTTTCTTAAAATCGCAGCACCACGTATTACTCCAAGCATTGTTTTATTTAAACGTCATTCAGGCCTTGACAATACCAGGCGTCCCCCCTTCAAAACCCTGTTTTATTTCAAAGGTAATGTAGCAGAAAGACTTGGTCTGGAGAGTTCTGGTACTGTACCACAGCAGTCAGCTTTTCTATTCGTGACTCTTTTCTTAACCAGCATTTTTAACATCGTGAGTCTTTTTATTGTCTGTTTTAACTTTATAACAGTTCCTAGTGTTACAGGGACAATTTCACTGATTTAAACCTAGTCATGGCCTATAAAGGGCTGTGATTCCACCATTCTTGGCTATTCTTGCATATGCAAAAAATAAATTCTTCTGACTGCTACTTCACAAAAAGTGTACTTTACACAGTGACATGGTTTCAACAGGGATAGAGTTAAATTTCTTCCTAGCAGCTGGTATAGTGCTGGGTTTGGGATTTAGGATGAGAATAATGTTGATAACACACAGATGGTTTTAGTTGTTGCCAAGAAATCAAGGACTTTTCAACTTCTCATACTAGCCTGCCAATGAGAAGGTGGGGGGCCCCAAGAAGCTGGGAGGGGACACAGCTAGAACAGTTGCCCCAAACTGGCCAAAGGGATATTCCATACCATATGATGTCATGCCCCATATAGAACTGGTGGTAGGCCAGGAGGCAGTGCAGCTCAGGAACTAGATGAGCATTGGCTTCAGGTGGTGAGAAATTGTGCTGTTCATCACTTGTTTTGTATATTCTATCATCATCATCTTCTTCTTCTTCCTTTTCTGCCCAATTAAACTGTCTCAACCCACCAGCTTTACTTTTTTTTCTCCTTTTCAATTCTCTCCCCCATCCCACTGGTGGGGGAGAAGTGGAAGAACAGGTGTGTGGTTGTTTTAGCTGTCAAATGGATTAAACCATGACACAGAGTAATGTTCTATAGCTCCTGAGCTGTGTCACTGATGATATCTTTTGTTTTTTCTCCTGAACATCCAATCTCTTTATGCTTTTACTATATCATAGGATGATAGAATGGTTTGGGTTGGAAGGATCATCTAGTTCCAACCCCCCTGCCATGGGCAGGGACACCCTCCACTCGGCCAGGTTGCCCAAAGCCCCATCCAACCTGGCCTTGAACACTTCCAGGGATGAGGCAACCTGTTCCAGTGTCTTACTACCTTCACAGTAAAGAATTTCTTCCTAACATCTAATCTAAATCTACCCATCTTTTGTTTAAAGCCATTACCCCTCATCCTATCACTCCATGCCCTTGTAAACAGTCCCTCTCCAGCTTTCCTCTAGGTCCCTTTAGGTACTGGAAGGCTGCTATAAGGTCTCCTCGGAGCCTTCTCTTCTCCAGGCTGAGAGAGCCCCCAACTCTCTCAGCCTGTCCTCATAGGAGAGGTGCTCCAGCCCTCTGATCATCTTTGTGGCCCTCCTCTGGACTCGCTCCAACAGCTCCATGTCCTTCTTCTGTTGGGGGCAGAGCTGAATACAGTACTCCAGGAGGGGTGTCCTCTAGTCCACTCACTAGAGGGGGAGAATCACCTCACTATCTCGCAAGTCAGCACTTTTCATAATTACAGTTGTGTTAATCTTTGTATGTTTGCCTTATGGTCAATGTACAATTTAATGCATTCATCCTACAGTTTAGTTATCTATCAATGGATAACCATCCCACCAGAGTCCTCAGTCTTTTACAAACTGCTTTCCAGCATCTTGCAGAGTTACATTTTTTCAATTTAAACTCTTACTGCATTGTGTAATGAAAGGTATTTTATTAGCTGTTCTTACTGACATTGACAAGTGGACTCTAATATTGTAGGTTCACAGACTTGGAGCTCTCATTAGCACAGTCAAATTGGCACTGGCCTGGACCTTATGATGCTTCCTAAAGAAATATTTAAAGATACTATGAAGAAAAACATATAGACTCACTAGAATAAGAGAGTTGCACTTACGACCTTGCACAAGCCGGTTAATATCCATTTCTCTTGAAATCCTGAATCATTCCTTACAGACTTCACAGTTCAATCACTTTTCTGTTAGATGTGTGCCCTTATAAGGATGTTGTTAGCCTAGGAAAAAGCAGTCAGGGCTTTTTTACTTGTGTCCACAGGTCTACTGTTATCCAGGCTCAAAGAGTATCTAGGGAAAAGTACTGTGAAAACTTTAAAATTAAAAAACAAAACAAAACCTCCTATAAGAAACATCATTTTTTCCTAATTTCAGAAACAGAGTTTGTAAATAAGAAAACCTCTGTGACTGCCTGTGGATCAGGCAGCTTTCAAACAAAGTTTCCCATTCTGGCTGGTAGTCTCACTCCTCAGATGTCAGCATGCACCCAGGTAGGCTCAAATTTTTGTCAAGGTCTAGGGTCTCCTCTGCTGTGTGATACTCTTCACTTGACAAGACTTAGCCAATCTCCAGGACGGTGAAGGAAAACCTGCTCATGGTATCTGGGGAAGGGAGAGGACTAGCCTGCATTTTAGGAATACCTTTCAAGTGGTATCTGCACAGGTCTTCTTTCAGGGGTGGAATGATGCAGGCCTGGCATCCAGACAACCCATAATGCCCATCTGAGCAAATCACATTCATTGGTTACTGTTAACTTTAAAAAAAATGTTTCCTTTTACTGAATAGTTCCTAACCTTTGCAAACTAAAAAATGGGAACATAGCACACTTACCTTCCTCCTGCTGAGTAATTTTTCTGTTTATTGGTATTAGCTTTCAAATGACAGTACTAAAGAGCTATAATGATCTGTACTGAAGACACTTAGCCAAGGGCTCATTAACAGCTGAGATGAGCTGTAAAAGAAACACGTAAAATGTCAAGCTAATTTAAAAAATCACGCTACACTGGGGAATGGGCAATTAAACAATAACACTTACACAGCACAGGAAGGTCTGAAAATGAGCATAGCAGAGCAACAGACACTGCTATCATTAGGAATCCAGCTCAGCTCCCATAGCGCGTAACAGGAAACAAAGTCCTGGAAATGTGAGATGTACAGATCCAGCAGGAAAACTCAGTAATGAAGGCCCATGCTTCAGGCTTACCATGTAGAATGTGTAAGAGGGCACTCTATCTTATAATAGGCAATATGGGATGCCAGCCTATATTCCCCAATCATAGAATCATAGAATGGTTTGGGTTGGAAGGAACCTTAAGATCATCTAGTTCCAACCCCCCTGCTATGGGCAGGGACACCCTCCACTAGACCACGTTGCCCAAAGCCCCATCCAACCTGGCCTTGAACACTTCCAGGGAGGGGGCAGCCACAACCTCTCTGGGCAACCTGTTCCAGTGCCTCACCACCTTCACAGTAAAGAATTTCTTCCTAACATCTAATCTAAATCAACCCTCCTTCAGCTTAAGACCATTACCCCTCGTCCTGTCACTACACTCCCTGATAAACAGTCCCTCACCATCTTTCCTGTAGGCCTCTTCAGGTACTGGAAGGCCACAATTAGGTCTCCCCGGTGCTGCCTTTTCTCCAGGCTGAACAACCCCAACTCTCTCAGCCTGTCCTCATAGGAAAGGTGCTCCAGCCCTCTGATCAGCTTCGTGGCCCTCCTCTGGACTTGCTCCAACAGCTCCATGTCTCTCTTGTACTGGGGCCCCCAGAGCTGGATGCAGTACTCCAGGTGGGGTCTCTCAAGAGCGGAGTAGAGGGGGAGAATCACCTCCCTTGACCTGCTGGTCGTGCCTGTTTTGATGCAGCCCAGGACACGGTTGGCTTTCTGGGCTGCAAGCGCACACTGCTGGCTCATGTTGAGCTTCTCATCAATCAACACCCCCAAGTCCTTCTCCTCGGGGCTGCTTTCAATCCATTCCTCGCCCAGCCAATAGTCGTGCTTGGGATTGCACCAACCCATGTGCCTTTACCCTTGCTGAGGGTAAATGACAGGCCAACTAAACGAACGTTTGATAGTAGAGCAGGGACGGCTGCAAGTCATCATGATATTATTGCCAGCTCTGTGGGGAAACCTGTGACAGAGTGGAGGAGGCCAGCACGCACACAGTCTTCAGCTGAGCTCATGAAATGAATTCTGACTTAGGTACCTTGTATGTGCTCAGATTTTAAACACCTACCAGGGCAGTTCTAATGTAAATACCTATATTCCCTATACAAACAAGGGAGACCTCCAGCTAAGTGACCCTGTTCCTGCTGAAGTTTCAATAAATAGGTCAGGCAAAAAGCGTGCCACACCACAAGTTTTTCACTTTCACACCTTGGACTATCCGTCATAAAGCTCTAATTATTTTCCAGAAGAATCAGAAGCGTCACAGAAAGACTGTGAATTACAGAATCACTGAAAAGGGAGGCGTAAAAGTGTTGATACTTAGTCCTTGCAATTTGGCCATTAGCTCACATTCCACACCCAAGTGCCCTTTCTGTTTCTGTATTCATAATCCTTTGTCATGGGAATTTCTTAATCATCATGAAATCTCTGTAGTTCAGAATGTTTCTATCTTTTATTTCACTACTGAATTGTTCATATGAGTGAGCTGCTTCACAGATGTTCTGAAGAAGTATTTGAATAGTCACAAAATCTTTTGAAAATTCAGTTAAAGACACTTAAAAATGCAGGTCATGTTCTTGAAGTTTCACCAAAAGCTTGGATACTGGTCTGATTGTTTCACAGATTCCTGTTGCTTTTTCAGCCCTAATTCACTTGAAGAGAATGATTATGGACTTCTGTGAAGCTACTGAAAAATTAGAACATACAGAATCAGGCTTCTAGTCAAGAAGAGGTCATACATCTGCTGCCGAAATATTAAAAAGTGTGCAGTTAGGTTTCCCTGTGATTTCATGAGTAATCAAATTTAGAACAATGCAGTAAGAGTATTAAAGTTTTTATGGTTTGTTCACTTGAGCACTATTTGTTTGGAGGTTGGGGTTTTATTTCCAATGTTTCTTTGCTCAGAAGAAGCAACTACTTGCAAGGATAGTTTGGGGTTTTTTTTCAATTTCCATTTGAGAAAGCAGTAACTAAAACTTAAAAGCAGCATTCAAACTCCTCAATCCATAAGTCATGCCTGCACTTTGAGTGAAACTTTGTCACTCTTGAACTCCCATTGATATCAAGGGGCTGAAATGTCATGTTTAAGTTGAAACCATATTCTAAAGTCACTTGAGAAAAAATAACGGATTATGTGATATGATATGGTAGACATCAATAAAAATTTCTGCCGAATATGACAAAGAAGGCAGAAGAGATCAGATATTGAAGACAGGATGACAGAAGAAAAAAACACCAAGAGAAATCATTTTTAAAAGCAGAGTAGAAGTAGGAGCGTGGAATTGGACCACTGAGGGTAATAAGGGAGTTCACATCCTAAATTACTTCTAGTCATATTGATCCCACACAGCTGGAGAACAATCAGGTAGTTATGGCAGTTCTTTATGTACATTTCTATTCACGTACCAGGACCCTGCAGTCACTTAATACAATAGTGGTGGTGGAAAGAGGAAAAAAACATTATCGTTACTAAAAGAAGCCAGGCCCGTGAAGACATGTTGCCTTTTTTAGTTCAAGGATGGATTGGACAGTTTTGGAAAGCCAATATTCTAAAACAAGGAAAACAATAATGATATGTCAGCTGTTCTAAGAAAAATGATTCTGACAAAAAAGTTTCAGTCATGGAAAATAGTCTCGAAACCAGATTCTGTTGTTAGATTTATTAAGGGTTTTGGTTTTTTTCACTTCTTTCTTTGACAGCAATGTGGAAACTCAAAACCAGTATTCAAACTGCAAAAATGACATACAAAAATAAATATTGGTGCTGCTGAAGGAAGATATTTTTGAAATAGTTGTATGGCTCAGTCTGACAAAAGCTCATCTTGAGCCCATTCTTAAGCATTTGCAACACATGGGATACATTTGAGATTTCTTCATAAAGTACCACCAGCATGTTAAAGTGCACTCCAAGTTTGAGCCAACCCCAAAAGCTTTTCTTTTTATGAGCTTCCTGCCAGTTAAAATAATATGTTCTACCACACACACACATATGTACATCTATACACTGTAATGTATATGAAACTGGTTTTATATATTGAAGTATGGTTTTGCCTACATACTTTTAGTATTTTAATGCACACTTTTAAAGTTCTTTGTACTGGAGTGAAGGTACCCTGGTGGTATATAAAGTTTGCTTTATTCATCAATTTGCTGTCTACCTTCATAGAAAAAAAGTATAGTATTCTCTTTGAGGCACCACATGGCCATGCATAAATTGTGCCTTCATTTTCTGGCTGTACCATTGCCCTCATGTATAACACTTGGCAGAATATTGAATCCTTTTGGTTTGTAAAATGGGAATAAGACTTTTCTATAACAGGAGGAGTATCCAAAGGAATGAGACAAGACCACATGCTTAAATTTTGAAGGGAGCTTGTGGCTTTACACAGTAGCATATCTCTGCCCCAGTGCTGCTGACACATCTTCCCACCCACCAGAAGAACAATTTGTTGCAACCCCCTCCTCACTTTCAAGCCCTGCTCCAGTTGGTGGGAGTGAGGCAAAAGACCATTAGGGCTCTATGTTCCCTGGGTTTTATGTGACTTACCTACTTAGATTAGAAGACCCAGGCCATCATAACCACCTTCTTAGGTGCTAACTTCTGTGAGAAGTAGGCACATAAATTTCTTTATGGCTCTAAGTCCTTAGGGTATGGACATAGCCTCACCATATGTCTGCATGGTGCACAAGGCACTAGTACTATAAGGCTATACTGAAACGGGAGAGAAACAAAGCAGCAAACTTTATAATCAGACTAATTTAAACGTCATCCTCAGTGGCGACAAGTAGGCTGCAATTCTCATAAAATGAGGGTTGGCTTTATTTTTCCCTTGTGTCTCTCTATGTCCTTACCAAATACAAAAATGTTGCTGTGTAATTTTAATTTAGTTTAATTTAACAATTTTTAAAGTAATGTCTAGCATACTTTATCACTGAATGCCCCTCCCCTCTTTTTTAGGTTTCTTTATAAAACAATGTAAAAAAATGTGTATTACACCGAATGTCTTACATTTGAGTATACTGAGGTGTGCTTTACTAATATATGTTTTTAGCAGTGCTATTGCACTAATACTTCTGAAGTGATCTGAGAAGCAGCAGGTCTTTTAGGTTATGATAGAAGAAAGACATTTAAGCAAAGGAAAACATATATCAATTAGAATATTTCCTAATTTTGGGTTTAGTATTCCAACTCTGCTAGAGTCAAATACCAAACTGGGGCACACACTAAAGATCATGCTGGCAAACAACGAGTGAATGAATAATCCAGAGAATGAGCCTCACTTCTGTGATAATTTTTTGCACACTGCACCTTGTCCCACTTAAAAGCTGATTAATTTTTGCAACATTCATAGCAGAAATTCAGCATAGTCAGGTCACTGAAGTCACTGAATTGGGATAGCAGTGATGGTCACAGTGTCGGAGCCATTCATTGGTGTACTGGCTAGGAAAAAGGTGACATGCCTCATGATGCCTCCTGTGTCCTGTTTGAGATACTGGACTAATGAGTTCCTCTGAGGGTTCACCTGCGATATATAGGCAGGACTCACTGTGCTGGGCCGGAGCAAAGGTTGATCTGGTTTGTTTTCCTGAGCCCAACAATGGCTAAAAGCAGAGGCGGAGGGAGGGCTTTGAGAACAGGGCAAGTGCAAGAGATACTTTCCTAGGTGCTTTCCTGGCCACTCAGTTTGTGTTGTGTTTCTTTAGGAAGAAGACCCTAGTGGAGCCAGAGGGAAGGAGAGATTACTCCTTTCCATAGAGTTGCATGGCCTGCTTTAGGAAGGGAAGCAAGAAGAGAGGGGAGACAAAAAGCATGCAGTGGCAGCCGTGTGTGGAGGAAAAGAAAGAAAAGAGTGGGAACGAGTCGCAGCGGGGAGCAGGAGCCTGCTGCTTGTGAAGGGAGGCAGTGGGATGGCAGTGAGAGCAGGCAACAGACGGTTTTAGTTCACTCAGTGACTTTCTTAGTCACAGAAAACTCTGCCCAGGCCCCTCTGGTGCCCAAAGTTGTTGGTTTTTTTTTTTCATCTGCTCTAGGGTCTGGCTGACTGTTCCCTGGTCTGTTCCCTGGCCAGACCAGACCAGAAGGGACTGGTAAGAGTTTGTTGAGACTCAAAAAGTCACTGAGTGAATTAAAACCAAGCCTGGAAGCAGGGATTTACTTGCAGAATATGTAGGGGGAGAGTTAGCTATAAGCATTTTCTATTTCTGTTACATCTGTCCTAATCACTTTGAGTTTTGTCTGTTTAAAAGCTGATTATCCTATTAGATATTATAATAAAAATGGCTTTTTAGTCATCTTCAATTAGATTGCTGTAAAGAGAAGGTGTACATAGATCTAACACCATGCTCTGGCCGACTTGTCCCACTGCACACTCATTCTGGTTTTTTGTTTCAGGTTTTTCTCTTCAGTTCACTACTGAAGCTCTTGTAACAATTTGCGATAGTGCATTAAGCAATATTATCACTGAAATGTTGCCATATATAATAGTTGCTGTACAGGTCTCTCTTGGTAGTAAAAGACATAGGTAAAACGCAGTACTAGATTCTGCTCTTAGTTGCACCAGTGAATTTAAACACATAATTTAGTGGCTCAGAGGAAAACTCTATTGATTTTTCATATCCCAGAAGATGTCCATTGCAATGATGTAGAGGCCTTGAATATGCTTGTCTGCTTTCTGATGTAGATGGCTTAAGGAATATTAAGTCCCTTGCAGCTGTGGGCTGTCACCCCCTGCTAGAGGAGTACTGACTAGTATCCATCAGGGAAGGTTTTTTAATATTTTCTCTGTTTAGTGCACCCAGTTTACTGAAGCAGCTGCAGTTCTAAAGGTGCACTCTCCTGACAGGTTCATCAATAACTGCAGTGCTCTGGGTTCTTCGTGCTTGGGGAAACATGAGCATTTCCAATTTGCCAGTGTTCTTTTTAAAAACTGTACTAGCTTGAGAATGAAGCAGGAAGTTTGTTCTAATGAAGATAGATTTTTGTTCTTATTCTAACTTGTTATTGGGTTTCCAATTAATTGATAGCCTAAGTATTTATGCTTAGACACTTTTCTATTCTAGATTACTTGTAACAATAACAGTTCTTCCTTGGTTGCCCCTTGAGGAAGGTGGGCAACACATTCTCATTTCCCCTAAAAAAACAGATCTTTTCTGCCCTTTTGTTCTAGGAGGAACTTTCTTCTCTCTCATATGGTTTTATTTTCACACTGAATTTTCTACAAATGTAGCTAATTAAGCTAATCACTGCCTGGAATCCTGTGACCTTTTAGGTGGTGCATTGGGTTTGTGTGGCAAGGTTTTGGTAGCGGGAAGGCTACAGGAGTGGCTTCTGTGAGAAGCCTCTAGAAGCTTCCCTCGTGTCTGATAGAGCCAATGACAGCTGGGTCCAAGAAGGACTTGCCACTGGCCAAGACTGAGCCCATCAGTGACGGTGGTAGTACCTCTGGGATAACATAGTTAAGAAGGTGAAAAACAAAAACTGCACAACAGCAATTGCAGCCGGAGAGAGGAGTAAGATGTGAGAGGAACAACTGCAGACACCAAGGTCACTGAAGAAGGAGGGGCAGGAGGTGCTCCAGGCGCCGGAGCAGAGATCCCCCTGCAGCCCATGGTGAAGACCATGGTGAAGCAGGCTGTCCCCCTGCAGCCTATGGAGGAAGGATGAGGGGGAGCAGAGATTCCACCTGCAGCCCATGGAGGACCCAACAACAGAACAGGTGGAGGTATGTGAAGGAGGCTGTGACTCCATGGGAAACCCACACTGGAGCAAGCTCCTGGCAGAAGCTGTGGCTCCGTGGAGAGAGGAGCCCAGGCCGGAGTAGGTTTGCTGGCAGGACTTGTGACCCTGTGGAGGACCCATGCTGGAGCAGTCTGCTCCTGAAGGTCTGCACCCTGTGGGAGAGACCCATGCTGGAGCAGTTTGTGAAGGACTGTAGCCCGTGGGAAGGACTCACATTGGAGAAGTTCGTTGAGGACTGTCTCCTGTGGGAGGGACCCCATGCTGGAGCAGGGGAAAAGTGTGAGGAGTCGTCCCCCTGAGGAGGAAGGAGCGGCAGAGACATGTGATGAACTGACCGCAGCCCCCATTCCCTGTCCCTCTGTGCCACTGTGGGGAGGAGGTAGAGAATTCAGGAGTGAAGTTGAGCCTGGGAAGAGGGGAGGGGTGGGGGAAGGTTTTTTTAAGATTTATTTTTATTTCTTATTACCCTACTCTGATTTGATTGATAATAAATTAAATTCATTTTCCCTGAATCGAGTCTGTTTTGCCCGTGACAGTAATTGGTGAGTGATCTCTCCCTGTCCTTATCTCGACCCATGAGCCTTTCGTTATATTTTCTCTCCCCTATCTAGTGATAGAGTGGCTTTGGTGGGCACCTGGCCTCCAGCCAGGGTCAACCCACCGCAGTGGTCAGAATACTTTTAAGATTATTAAAACTTTTTATGAAATCGTGCATCATGAACAGTGTTCACTAAGGATTCAACTCTGGACCTTGAGTTCACATTTAGTTAAGCTATATTTGTACTGCACAGTGTGACCTGCCGTACTGTTTTTTGACTCCTAACCAAAGGTCATGTAAAGTGAATCTTTCTACCCACACACTTGGATTGCCATTGCATAAAAAACAGAACATGGTTGTTCTAGCCAGACCCCATTGTGGCCAACATCTGCATCTGAGAATTTGGGATAAGCGTTAATAATATGAATGATAATCACATCATACCACCTCAGCTGATGTGATTATAGTAGAATTACCCACTGGAGAATCTGAAAATGCCAGTGGACAGTGAAGTTCTTGAGATGTGGTGGCATCTGAAGTTGTGGATGCCCCCTCCCTGGAAGAGTTCAAGGCCAGGTTGGATGGGGCTTTGGGCAACGTGGTCTAGTGGAGGGTGTCCTTGCCCATGGCAGGGGGTTGGAACTGGATGATCTTTAAGGTCCCTTCCAACCCAAACCATTCTATGATTCTATGATTAACCTTCATACTCTATCATAGCATGCTTATACCATTCTAGCTATCTTAGCTATTGATCTTAACATTAATATTCTGCTCAGAAATGCAGTGAAGTATTTTTTGATCCTTTCAGAACCAAGGATGAAATAAGTGTGGCTTTCATGACCACCACAAGGGCATATTATAGGCATTTGCATTGTCATTGTCCCTATTTTACCTCAAATACAATATTGTAGAATTCAAGCAGCTTGTCAAAATCTGGTTTGACCAAAATGGGCTTTCCTCCAAGAATCTGTATTCCTTCTGATAAATTTAATTTTGCTTTTTGATTTCTTGTTTCTGCTTGGGGTGCTAATCTGCCAGTTCAGTTTACTGGTTGTTTTGCCACCTCATGGTTTCTGTCCTTTCTAGGGTGTTATTGTTGGTCTTTGCTGTCCAAGCCTCTGAATTTTCCATTGTTTCAGCTGTAACACAGTGTTTATGGTCACCTGCCTCAACTGCAGCACCTAAGTTCCTTCTTTTGGGGAGATATTTCTTCTCACTCTGTCAAACACTCTCTTTTCTACTCCCTCCCCCCCTCGCTTCTGCCATCTAATGTAATCTGTTCTACCGCAACACTTTTCTCCCTGTAACTATTCTATTTCTGTACTCTCTTCTGTAGTCTCTTCCTCACCCTGGGCACAGCAAGGCAAAGTGTAGTTCAGGACAGGCTTCAGCCTTGAACTTTTCCTTTTTTTTTTTTTTTTCCCTGGAAATAAACCAGAAAAATAGCAACAAAGAAAATATCTCTTCCCTCCTCCCCCAGAAAATAAACAGCTCATTTGTATCTAAGATGGTTCTGTGCTGTTGGCACAGAATTTCCTGCTAACCAGTCCTTGACTGAAGAAAAATTATGCTCCAGGCTGGCTTCAGTTGCCTAAACATAGGCATCTAGTGCTGGTTTAGACACCATAGGAACCCAGCCTCCAGCTACTGACTGCCCAGAAGGCCAAGGTTTCTCATAAGTCCTGTGTTATGCCTGCCAGCCCCATGATGTTGTTTTGGATACTGTAGGGCACCCCAAATGGTACTGAGCTCCTATATTTAGGCAACTGGATCATTTCCCCAGCAGCACAATTGTTCTGGGATGAAATGAATCACTCTCTGGAAGACGCATCCTCTCCATTGACTATAGAGGGAACCTAAACTGCTTGTTTACATGCCTAACTTTTAGACAGCTAACCATGGCTGAGAAGAACTACACTCTGAAACTGTGTCTGCCCGGAAAAATGATGGATGACTGTGGCAGATGCCTGCTATGGCTAGCCTAGTCCGGATCCAGGTAAGAGCAGCAGGAGAAGACGACGTGCCACGAGGCTAGCATGTGAATGCACCTACACCACTGACCTAGATCTCCTACAGACCTCATACTCTGATTACTAGCATGTGCTAAAGCTGATACTATCACTTCTTAACAGCTACCATTACCTGTGCTAGCTTAGATTAGGTTAAGCAAAGTATTATAGCACACAGTACCTTCATTTTCCTTATTGACTCGTTGTACTGGTTCAACTTTTTTCAGCATAGCACATTTTGTTTGAATGTCACACAGTCATCTTTTTCTCCAGAGAAAATGTGGACATATTTAACGATCCATGATTATCTTCCAACATTTTTTTGCATTTGTTTTTTATTATACTGATTTGCTTTCCCAGTCTATCCATACCACTTTACTTTGGTTCATTCCCTATTAAAATAGTCTAAAACTTCCTGCAATAACATTCTCAAAGCATAGTTACTCAAAAAGGTTTTACTACAAGAGTCGCTGTAATTACCCTATCAATATGACAATTGTACATTGCAGTGTTTGGGATGATTATTGAGGAATTCTGTAGCAATTCTGAATAAGAGCGGTTGGTTTGTTTGTCAGTTTATTCTGTCCTTCTTTTATTGCCACAATCACATCTGCAAACAATAATCCTTCTATTTTGTCCTCTGAGCGTTCAGTTATGGTTCATGAAAAACTGCCATTTTATATCTCTTTTCCCACTGCTCCCATCTTATAAACTGCTCCATTATTTAGATTGTCTTTACTCTGCCTTGATTTCACACGTGCACCCCTGTAGTACACACAACAGTCATTTCTCTAAAAACAGCTATTCTTCTTGCACAAATGTTAAGTGTTATAACAGGATTTTAGTCAGAACCCTTCAATGATCTATTGATTCATATGATCTATTTTCATTTACAAAAAGACCGGCAGCGTTAGCAGAGTCACGGCCTCTGTATTAAGGCACACAGGGGTAAAGAGGACATGCTGGAGAGGGGGTTACACCACCAAAGCTGACAGCGGTAAGGGCACGTAAGCTGGATCCTGGTCCGTCTCAGGCAGAATTGCTCATTTCCACTGAACTTTCGAAGTCTTCCTGAATGCTGATACCTGAGTGGAAGTTACATAATATATGTGTTATTATATTATATAGATATAAGTATGTTTGCACTACAGAGATGTTATAGCTTGGGTAAAAAAGCTAAAGGTATTAGTGCAAAGACATAGAAAACCTATGGCCCAATACTGCTGTTTGTCAGAACTTACGCTCAAATTATGTCTCAAATAATAAGCTGAAACTGAAAACAGATCAGAAATGTGGAAGCATAGACATGGACTAAAATGAAGTTAGAATGAGGCATTTTCTTTTGACTTGCTATTATTATTTGTTTAGTGAATTCTGAACAAATTGCAGACTAACATCAATAGGAAAATATTTGTGATGGACTGACAAAAATACGGTTGTTTTGATGGAAACTCTGACTTAACTTTGTAAAATAACTCATTTCCAGAAGCCAGTATTTTCAGCTGATGCATACCTTCACTTTGTTGAAGCCCAGTTTCCTCCCTGTAGTCACTGAACTCGTTCTTCTGATTTAGGTCTTCTTGGGGAAAAAAGGAAGAAAAAAAAGAAAACAGATAAAAACGTATTTGTGACTGTTTAGCTGTGCTTCCTGCAGATTTTACTGGGCATCTTCATTACCTTAGTTTATAATGTTCAGTATCTGTAAACTGTCCTGAACCAGAATCCACAATTTTGAAATGTTATTAACATTTAAGCCATTGTCGGCAGTGCAATGGATACGTACTGTTCAGGTACTGGAAGCAAAGGAGCTGTCAGAGTTTTGTCCTGCCTCTGCTGAGAAGGTGCATGACAAACCATGCTGAGCTAGCCCAGCAACACTTACTGCCGCTGTGCTCTGCAGTACAGTGAGACCCAGCATGCTTAGACTTGCTTCAGTTAAGAAGCTTAGAGAAAGACTTCACTGCGGTGAAGTAAAAGGAGTCACTGAAAACCATGAAGGTTAGAAGTGAAATATGCATGAAACAAAATGTGGTTTCAAGCTTTATTCATAATTCTTCTAGCACTCAAAGATGGCTTCAATCAGAAAATAAGAAATGTAGTCGTTCTTCATGGGATTACTTTAAATATGCACGATAGCATGCAAAAACGGTTGGTTTTCCTTGGGAAGACTTGAGGTGACTCCAGAGGTGGAATCCCCACAACTGGATTTGATGAAAAAGCTTTTTAGCTGCCACAGCATACTGAACCATACTTCCAAAGTATTTGTGTTTAAAGATCAGCTGTAGAGCTTACAGACTTCAGTCTGAAATACAGACCTAAGGTAGGTGAACACGTATTTTCTGAAAGAAATAAGCTGCCAAGTGTTTGCTATATCTTGACGCCAGTCTTACTCTAACAGCTCAGTTCAATTGCAGAAACACATCACTGGCCCAGATTTAGGCTGATTTTGCAGACTAACAATTTTGGTACAGTCTATACTAAATTCCTCCAAGTTTTTAGCTTTTACAAGGGTAGGAGGAAAGATAAGAAGATTTCTTCCTCCTCTCTTATGACTTCCTTCATATCCCACTGGAAAGAAACTAAGATATTTCCAGGGACTGACATTTAAACTGGTTTGTCCATTCTCAACAACCCTCTGAGAGGATTATATCTGTGTAATCTACTGAAATTAGTAGTCTTTTTCTTTTTCTTTTTTTTTTTTTTTTGGGGGGGGGTAGGGAGAATTGCTTGCCAGATATATAATCATATTGTTTATCTGATATCTGCCTGCAACCCCTATTTTCAAATGTATTTTGAACCTCATGAACAATTTATTTAAAGGAGGAATGCAAGACTCAAAATTCCTACAAACTAAATGCGGGGTTAGGGAGAAAGACCCAAATTAGTGTCTCCACTGAGGAAAGGCAGGCAGAATTAGTTCCATTTGGCCACAGTTGCATGGCCAGAGACTGTACACATTTGCCAGCAACCAGACCACATATAAGTAGCTCCGTATGTTGTCTTTGACCAGTGAAGTGTCCATGAGACAAAAGTTCATAGGAAACAACTTCATTAACTTTGCTGCTCACAGAAAAACTTGCTATTATAAAGTGGAAGACAAAATTTAGAGAATAGGGAAAAACCAATAAGAAAGAGCATTATATAGTCTGGCTTCAGAACAATGGTCATTAATTTAAAACAGACATTCTGTTCTCAATACTTCATACACAGATAAAGGAAAAGGGAACCTTGTACTTGAAAAGCAGTGGACCTCTGTCCTAACATGTTGATTCAGATGTGCACTTGAAGATTTGGATGCCAATCCATTGGATCTGCAGCATTGGTCTGGAAATCTCATAAAAGTACCCTCTTCTTGCTATATTTCAAATGCTCTCCATTTCTGGTATCAGCTGAACTGCAGAATTGCTGAGACTTGAACATAAAAACTAATGTGCCATGGGAGGAGTTCAATTAATCACATTTAGGATCTTTTAAAAGTTCTCTTTATTTTCATTGACATTTTGGATTTTTGAATATCCTAGTTTACAGAATCAATTTTCCTTGAAAGGAGGAAACTCAGCTACACACCAATGCGATGCAGGTACCATGGGCTTGCTTTGGAAGTAGAATTCCACTGAGTTCAGTGGAACTGGGGGATGGACACATCAGTTTTTCCACAACTATTCCAAACTAAGTATCAGGGCCCTCTCTAACTTTCAGGCAGCAGATTAATTATTAATTTGGGGAGGACAAGTCAAATCCAATGAGACTGTTGAAGCCAGCAAGTGATTTTCTTCTGAGTCCAATGGGCTGGGAATCAAGCACACATTCCCTCCCTCTCAGGCAGAGGGACTGCAAGAAGCTGCCTCAGCAACTTTAAAATTTTGTTCCAAGTGGGAAACAAAGAATGCAAGGAGGCCTCCAAAGCAGACAGGGAACCAAAATTCTCAGGCTGCACTGTCTCCCCTCCCAGAGAACTTCACTTCAGACTCTTGCCAAAACAGATCTATTTGGAAATGTGTTTTGCCAGATCATTTTGTTACTTTCTTAAAGAAAACTCAATAAAAAAAATAAACATAGTCCTATGACACCAGGTGCATAGGTGGGATGAACTGCCCTTTACATAACTCTTCGTTTCATGTGAATTCCTCTAGTCATTTCATCCACAGATATATTTTTATCTGTTAATATATTTTTCTTAGGCATCTTGGCGCAGATTTTCAGCTTCTCTATGAGAATATATAACGCTATGCATTTCATGTAGTTAATCTATGAAGAATAGTAGACATGATTTTGGACTTTGATTATTCAAGTTGGGAATACACCTGACCCACAAAGCTGTGTTCCACATTTATTCCCTGAACTATGGCATCTATGGGATTATTCACAAATTTGAAATTAAGCATATGCTTCCACATATTGTTGGATCAGAAACTAGAGTTATGGCTGATCTGTGCCAAGATTCATACTTGTTCTCTTAAGGAAAGAAGAACAAACTACAAACCTTACATCTGGTGGCTAATTTGAGCTTCCTTCACATTCAAGAAAGAAGGATGGGATTTGATTGGATCCTTTCTCTTATTCACTATTAAAGGAATCTAATGTCTATTTAACGACACATTTTCTCAGCTTATGTTACTGCAATTAGTAGAATTTAAGACCACTGTGTTTATGACAATTTTATGTATAATAAAATATTATCACTAAAAGGACCAGATAGTCATACTCAAAATTTTGATTAGTAATCACAATTTAAAAATAAAATTTGTCTTTTGTATCATAGATGTAAAGGTAAGAAGTTGTAAAGCAGACCTTTCATATTCTTTCAATTAATCCTGAAGTACTTAAATAGAGTAGGCACTTAATTCTGTTTTTAATCAGCTTTTACAAAGAACATTTCAGGGAAACAATAACAACTAAGATGGCGAGAAACAAATCATAGAATCATAGAATGGTTTGGGTTGGAAGAGACCTCAAAGATCATCTAGTTCCAAGCCCCCTGCTATGGGCAGGGACACCCTCCACTAGACCACGTTGCCCAAAGCCCCATCCAACCTGGCCTTGAACACTTCCAGGGAGGGGGCATCTCTGGGCAACCTGTTCCAGTGCCTCACCACCCTCACAGTAAAGAATTTCTCCCTTATATCTAATGTAAATCTACCTTTCTTCAGCTTAAAGCCATTAACCCTTGTCCTATCACTCCATGCCCTTGTAAACAGTCCCTCTCCAGCTTTCCTGTAGGCCCTTTTAGGTACTGGAAGGCTGCTATAAGGTCTCCCTGGAGCCTTCTTTTCTCCAGGCTGAACAATCCCAACTCTCTCAGCCTGTCCTCATAGGAGAGGTGCTCCAGCCCTCTGATCAACTTCGTGGCCCTCCTCTGGACTTGCTCCAACAGATCCATGTCCTTCTTATGTTGGGGCCCCCAGAGCTCGATGCAGTACTCCAGGTGAGGTCTCGCGAGAGTGGAGTAGAGGGGGAGAATCACCTCCCTCAACCTACTGGTCACACTTTCTTTTATGCAGCCCAGGACACGGCAGGCCTTCTGGGCTGCAATTGCACATTGCCAGCTCATGGTGAGCTTGTCATCAATCAATACCCCCGAGTCCTTCTCCTCAGGGCTGCTTTCAATAGAAGGCCACGATATTGGTGAGCATTATGACTAAACACAATGTTATGAAAATATTACTGAAGGTGATTTAGCACATTTTTCCTCTTGCCTTGCCTTGCCTTGCCTTGCCTTGCCTTGCCTTGCCTTGCCTTGCCTTCCCTTCCCTTCCCTTCCCTTCCCTTCCCTTCCCTTCCCTTCCCTTCCCTTCCCTTCCCTTCTTCCTTTTCAATGTTATGTGTACCTTAAATGTTTCCTAGTCAGTAGACTATTAATTAAAAGAATTTGAAGTAGTTGTGATCTGAATTATTGCACTGAGATAGTGATTTAAAGACATTTTTTAATGTATTCCATGTTTTTTTATAATTAAAAGGAAAATGTGAAGAAAAGAGGAAGTCTCAGGCAGCCCACAATAAAGACTCATGTTTCTAGCTCCGTAACTGGAGCATTCAGTTAGTTTAGGATGATAGTCGTGGTATGGCTACCATTAGATCTGGAAATTGGTTTATGTGGTTTTTAGACATTTTCGTAGCCACTCCCCACCTCTGAAAACCAAGAACATGTACATGGATCCTTTAAGTTCAACTGTCCTGGCCTGAGGAAGAATTAGTCCTATCTTTTGTTTGGGGCTAGTAAAGGATGTTAGAGTTAATTATAAACTAACTGGTGCAATTAAAATGAAGATTCAGTCACTTGTTTGGGACAAGGGAAAAGGCAATGAAGCTCTGCAAGTTGAACAACTGATTCCAGGGAGCTGCACATAAAGGATGAAACAAAATTGTGATGGAACAAAGAATGTAATGCAGCAGTATCAGCAGCAATGGTGGAACAGAGAAGTTAGTTTCTTATGATTGCTCAACATTAAATGCCAAATGCAACACCACAGAAAGCGTTCTGCATTCACCGGCACAGATCTAGAAACAGGAAAAGAAAAAACAAAACAAATTACAAAGAATTTGCATCAAGGGTGACAACCACATTGCTACAAAGTATGACTCACATCTGCTCTTCTGTAAGATATTTAGGAAGCAATTTTACATGTCTTAAGCACAATACTTGTCCAGTAGCTAATATGTGCTTGTACACTTTTTTTTCAGTGGGTCCAGAGCACTCACTGCTGTTAAGAACTGCGCCTTTACAACAAAGACTGACAGGATTATTCTATAATATAGACCAGAGCTAGTCCTGTGTTGAATAGGAAATGTTATAAATAAAAAAGCAATCAAGATGTTGGCTGATTATTAGTGAATACATTTGAATGTAGAATGTGCCACAGTCAGTGCCCCCTTCATCAGCTTATTTTGTTTTATTTCTCATTCTCTAAGTCCTATCTGGACTTGATCATGCACAATAGAAGTATTGGTCTCGCACTTAAAAATGAGAGCTTAGGGGACCTGATTCTCCCAGAATGACCAGTCTCTGGAGAGAGCTGGGAGTACCATTGTGTTTTCTCACATGGTTGTACTCAGAATGTCCATATTTTAACTTCTGGAGTAAACATCATCTGCTTGTTAAGGAGCAAATACGACCGTAACTGCCCTCAAGATTGTTCTGTTTTCACAAGGCTCAGCTGTGAAAGGACTGGAATTGTTGACCTGCAAAGCCTTGTCCAATATTTTCTGCCATATTTTTCTTCTTCTACTTGCTGCAGACCTTGTTTCAGGGCTCAAGGTTTAGGGTTTCAATTGTCACAAATTACCACATATCAGCAGAAAATGCCTGTGTGCACAGTCTTAGCCCTCAAAAATAAAACCTTTGGCTATGATTTCACAAGCAACTGAATCAGTCTAATTGATCACTACAGCCTTAGGGACTTGTCTTATTGTCTCCCAATTTATTCCTCCATCTCCTTGCCTTTGCCCTTCTTCCACCCCATCCTCTGCTTCACTGTTCTCATAAAACATGTCCCTGAGAAAACTCAATATCACTGAGTTGACAGAAAACCATCTACTTCTTTTTGTAAGGGTTTTGTTTTTGTTTTTTGCAATGTTAGTAAGCTAAATCTGCTCATGGTGGGATGTCATGGGTGCTTGTCAGGGTCCAATACTCTCTGACTAGGTTCTGCCACATATTCCACATGAGTATTTAATGTTTAATACCAAATTTACTTATTTGCATATACTTGACATTACATAGGATTTTGATTTAGCACAGTGACACAACAATGTACTCAGATCACAATACAAGCACAGTATAGCAATTGCAACATAGAGTTAAATTACCATATGGAAATTATTCCCATTACCAATGCCTGTAGGCTGACCGTCATGACACTGGGCAACCCCAATTACCAGGAAAGAATGTGTGGAATATCTGTCTTCTCTGAGCCTTCCAATACAGGGGTTTGGTGGTCAGTCACAGTGCTGCAGCTGATGCACAATAAGCACAGGGAGCCCAGAGCAGGGAGCAAGAAAAGGAGTGAAAGGAAGGGATTGGCAAGTCTGAGATGCTGAGTCAATTTATCTGACCTCATGAAATTGCAACCCAGGTTTAAGTCACCATCCTCGTAGACTAAATAATGCCTACCCAGTACTGAGAGATACACAGAATTGTAATCATATACAAATTCTACATTGTCTGTTCTCCTGCATCTCTACTGTGGTCTAGCATCTGTATTTTCCCTACTGTACCAACCATCACCAATTTCTGGAAACATGATCCTGAAAACCAGCTTCTCTTGGACAAGGAGGATGGAAACAAATTCCTATTGCCTATTACTGTTCTGTGCTGTTCAAATCAATCAGAGGTAGTCCTAAGTCTGACTTTCTGGATACACCCTGGTGGAAGATTTCAGAACCACGCAGAGACCCCCATGCTAGTGGTAAGTAGACTAGCCTACTTCCAAAACTAACCTACTTTAAGCAGGAGGAATCTTTGAATGCTCTTGATGCTTTTCAGGTCGATTCTCTGTGAAGACCTGAATCCACAATTTCAGCAGTGGTGCCAATTGTGGCTGGTCCAAGGAGTGACATCTTGAGCTGAACAGCAGTACAAAGCACAAACACATCATCAGGCTGGCTCTGACAGAAGTTTTCCATGTTTCCTAACTTCAAAGCAAGACCACTAATATCAGTCTGCAGCGGCAGTTCTAGAGAAACTATGTGGGGTTTTGTTAGTTATGGAAAAGATATTTTAAAACAAGAAGCTATTGGCTCAGCTCACCCTAAGGACAATCAGAATGGCAGCGTAGAGTCCAAATTCACTGTTTTATAAACCAGAAAAAAAATCCTTACAGTTGACTGTAGCCAGAGCTTCGTTTACCGCTGGCTTCTGGCAAGCATTTTCTATTCACCCCATTACCATCCCTTGCATTTCTTTCCTCAAAAAGGAGAAAAGTAAAACTTGGCAAACCTTAGTTAGCATGCTGGTACCCCCTTTCTCCTCCACCTACTACAGCTACCTGGAATGGCTACCTGTCAGTGCTTGTAAACTAGTAACATGCTAAACTTTTAGTTTGCAATATTTTCACATATTACTAAATATGGACTGTATTCTATAAGAAAAGTCCTCTATGTCTTAACAGCTTGTGTTCAGAGCATTTTAGAAAGGAGCTGTTTGTCATCCTCATTAAGTGAAAGGGAAAATGAAGCTTACAGTTGACAAGCAGTTTGGACTTTGTTACCCAGTCAAGCAATAACAGAGAAATGCTTTGGACTCCTCTCTTTGCTCAGAGACTGGTGACTTCACCAGCTTGAACACTCCTTAACACTGCTTACAGTCCACAACTTATGTCTACAATATGTGCATTGTATAGCCAACATTTGCCAAGAATTACCTCTGAGAAAAAACAATAATTGTCATAACTAAGATAGCTCTAGTCAAACTCTGACTTTACAATGAGACCCACTGCAACTGTACTGCCTCAGGGTTTTATTCTGGGGTGGGTTTTTTTGTTGTTGCTGTTTTAATTATGAAGTATCTTTTGTACAATACTGGGAGAAAAATCAAGTTAGGAAATGCCAGTGTGTGGGTTGCCCATGCAATCTTAAATCACCTTCCTCATTTTACAATGAAAGCTTTAGTTACATGACCATGGAACATTTACATCACAAATCCCTTGCCCCATTGAAGAAAGACTACATATAACAAACAAGCAAGACAGGGTTCTCATCATGTTTTCAAGACATTAGCTGATATGCTTTCTTAAAAATATTGGGCTAGAACCTGGACTTGCTCTGTCAAACCTATCTTCAGTCACTGTGGGCGATTCACCCAAAAAGGGGTACCAGAGTAGAACTAGATTAAGATGGTTTGCGAACCTGAATTCTTGTATCTCCTGCCTCTGGCTCCTCCGTTTGAATCTGATAATCGTTTTCTTCTTTAGTTCTTTTATTAGTAAAAAAACAATGCAAGAGTAGTAAAGTCTTTGCCAAAATTATGCAAGAATAGAGTGTCACGGAATAATTGAGTTAATCTAATAGTTTAAAACCACAATTTTTTAAAGTGCCTGCTTAGTCATGTTTGGAAATTGATCTGCTTTAATGACAAATTAAAGCCTAAAAGCCCTTTTACATGAAGCTGGTGTTATTACAAAACCTTTTCACACATAAACAATGTAATCTTAGTTACAACAGTTTTTCTCACAACTAATATAACTGGATTTCTGTCAAATATAGTTCTTTTAGGTCATTAAGCTATATGCTAGCATTAAGCATGTACATGCCTAGTCTCATTATCACATTGTGCATCTTTGCCACCCTGTCTTTACTCACTAATTATTTTTGGTTTGTATATAGACTATAAATCTTGGCAAGGCAGACACCAGCCTTGTCTTATATTTGCACAGAAATCAGACTAAAGGATCAAGGATTTGGTTTGTGAGACACCATCACAAATAATAGAAAAAAACCCCTTCATTATAGTCCATACAGAAATTAATTTGCAACAGACCATTCTCCAAAAATACTTGAGCAGGAGGCATCATTATTTGACTTTGTTCTGAGTCTGAGCCTGGCTGTTCTGCCCAGTGAAGCCTTCAAGAGGAATTGTTCAGCACATATCTATTGCTTTCCAATGGAATACGTCACCTGTTGCTTCTGACCATACTCTAAAAGACAAATTATGCTGTGCATCTAAAGGAATTGTATAACCATAAAAGACAATGGTTACCAAAGGACTAATTAGTGTATAAGTACCAACCACAGCTACAAGAACTGGAAAAGCAATTCATATGAAGGATTTGTATTCATCTATTCTAGATAAAAGCAGGTGTAGTGATCATATTGGAACTGATGGCATTTGGCTTGTATAAAGCATAAGAAGCTCTTTGTTGTGATACTGCTAGTTCTGGTATGGGAAGAGTTGCTATTTACTGAGACCAAAGTCTTCTGAAACTGTGAGACATTTGCTTCTCCAATTAGATGTGCTTAATTTACTCTCAATGTACTCTTTGTCTGTAAAAAATGGCCCATCCATCCAGAAAAACTGTTTCTGTTGTGTAGAGTAAAACTCAACTGAATTTATACTAGGAGATGTTCTGCATCAGTTGTCCAGTTAAAGATGAACCAAAGAACTGCATTGTTTGCCAAGACCTGAGTGCAAGAAGCCTATGTCCCCCATACAATTGTTGATGGTGTTTTTAGCAACCAAGCAGAGTGGGAAGCTGTATCCTTTGTTCTTCTTCAGGGCATAAGCTGTGCAGATGTATGTCTAGTGATGCTATTTGCACATGTATGGACAAAATAGGGGGACAAGTAAATAGTCCTTCCTGCCCTCAGAAGAACTAAAATGTAGCTCCTGGACTATTTTATCTATATGAAATAGCTACATGTATTTATCAGCACCAGCTGTGCTGCAAAGGGACTCAGTAACTGGCACCTCTAAGAGATAAGAGCAGAAGAGTTTCTAGTTAGTGGTTGTGAGGTACTAGAGCTCTCATCTATGCTCAGATGTAGGGCTATTACTTTCAGGTATGAAAAAACAAATGCTCGAGACTTCTCTTTCCTTGTTCCTCTGGAATAATCTTATGCCAGTATGTAGGCTGAGGTTTTTCTGAACTCCTGGTTAGAATTTGTCCAGGGAAAATATGTCAGGAAACTAAGGCATGAATAAGCCATCATGTAATATCATCAGAGATCTGTGAATCTTGGGAAAACAGCAAATCTCTTTAGATGTTCTGTACCCATAAAATTATCTTTTTCCACTTGTAAACCCAAGTTTTTGGCTGGTGAGGCTGAGAAGAATCACATCTACCTTGTCTATGTCATGCCTTGGTCTGGGTTTGCAGTCATGTTAGACCAACACACCTTTCTTAGCAGGAACCTGCCTCTATGTGGTGGGTTGACCCTGGCTGGAGGCCAGGTGCCCACCAGAGCCGCTCTATCACTCCCCTCGTTCACTAGACAGGGGAGAACAAAAAGTATAATGAAAAGCCTGTGAGTCGAGATAAGGACAGGGAGAGATCACTCACTAATTATCGTCACGAGCAAAACAGACTGAACTTAGAGAGGAAATTCATCTAATTTATTACTAAGCAAAACAGAGTAGAGGAATGAGAAATAAAATCAAATCTTAAAACACCTCCCCCCACCCCTCCCATCTTCCCGGGCTCAACTTCACTCCCGGCTTCAGCCTTCCCCCCCTCAGCATCACAGGGGGACGGGGAATGGGGGTTACGGTCAGTTCATCTCACGGTGTTTCTGCCGCTTCTTCATCCTCAGGGGGAGGACTCCTCTCATCGTTCCCCTGCTTCAGCATGGAGTCCCTTTCACGGGGTGCAGACCTTCAGGAGCAAACTGCTCCAGCGTGGGATCCCCCACAGGTCCACAGGTCCAGCCAGGAACTTGCTCCAGCGTGGGCTTCCCACGGGGTCACAGCCTCCTTCAGGTGCCTCCACCTGCTCCGGCGTGGGGTCTTCCATGGGCTGCAGGTGGAATCTCTACACCCCCTCATCCTTCCTCCATGGGCTGCAGGGGGACAGCCTGCTTCACCATGGCCTTCACCACGGGCTGCAGGGGGATCTCTGCTCCGGCGCCTGGAGCTCCTCCTCCCCCTCCATCTGCACTGACCTTGGTGTCTGCAGAGTTTCTTACATCTTCTCACTCCTCTCTCTGACTGCAAAAGCTCTCTCTCACTGTTTTTTTTTCTTCTTAAATATGTTATCACAGAGGCGCTGATTGGCTTGGCCTTGGCCAGTGGTGGGTCCATCTTGGAGCCGGCTGGCATTGGCTCTATCAGACACAGGGGAAGCTTCTAGCAGCTTCTCGCAGAAGCCACCCCTGTAGCCCCCCCCGCTACTAAAACCTTGCCACGCAAACCCAACACACTCTACTTCTGGTGTGTTCTTGAACTCTATTCAGAAGTAATGATCTGGACCATTTTCTCTGGATGGTACTTAGTATTTGTCTTTCAACCTCATTCTTGTCTAGGTAGCATTACAGTGATGTGTCTTCCTTAAGCATTTTTAAGGGTGATTCCAGAGTCTTGGGTGGGGAATATTGGTACCTGTGCACGTCTTCTAAGGAGACTGAGCAGGAGAGAGAAACTGATCTGTATATTTCTCCTGTTTGCCCATTCTGATGCTCAAGTGTGGAGCAGTCATGATGTTTTCACCTCACTACCTGTTCCCATGAAAGCATGCTGGTAGGTAGAGACTGGTTTTGAACAGAGCTCGTGTGTAGAGATATATTTTAATGCTTGTCCTTTGCTCAGTGCACATGATCCATATGACTCAGCACCTACACCGTATTGATTTGGCACACTAACTCTTTTGATTTCAGACACTCTCCTTAATGCTGGTGAAAGCCACAAGAAGAACCTTATGGCATAAATCCATAGAGGGGATGAGTGCTATAAGTTAAAACAGATATGAGATGAACAATTAATGAGTAGTTGCAAGATGAACATGCCCATTCACAGAAGGTGGCCCGCCGTTCCCCATAAATTTCATACAGAAACAGGCCTTTCTTCTTCCTGACTCTCTTTTTCATATTGTTCTCCTACTCAGTTATACAAGTTAAAGCATCTTCTAGGAATGTCACACTTGGTTATTAAACTTCATGGAAATTTAAATCAAAAGAACTTAGTCCTGCTAAAATTTTATTATACAGTTTATTGCATAGTCATTAAAAATGATCTATGTACAAAAAAGTGCCAGACTTCAAGATAATTAGATATTTTAAGTGCTTCTTCTGTTACTTGCATTGGTCAAGGCATAATTTACACAGGCTCCAATTCCCTCCTCTGTGTCAAAAAGATATAATGAAGTTGTTTCTATGCATTCAACTTACTTATATTTGACAGTGTCTTTGATTTTAAAAGAAAAAAAAACCCTTTCACAATGTGAAACAATAAGAGAGGGTCTTTAATCTGCACCTGATATCAAACCATTTTTCAGAGTCGTTGCTTGACATTTTCTCTCTCCCATATGAGCATTATTTCCTGAAAACTTGTTGTCTCATAAAAAAATAATTATATGTTGAGAGTGCATTTTAAATACCAAATATACTTTTCAGCATGCATCTTAGTGAGCTGCAATACATCCAAGAAGTTCAGAATAGTCCAGGAGTCTCCTCACTGAACTAGCTGAGTTAAGCACACTAGGGAAAACATATGTATTTCTGCTTGTCATGTAAACTTTGCTGGACAAATGACATTTTAAATTTAATGTTAAAAATTAATATGGAGTCAGATTAGTTCATACAAGGAGATGATCTCTGAGCCCTTTGTTATGGCTACGATCTTGATTATGTTCACACAGCCACAAAAGTAATTTTTTCCTATCTGTGCTTACCTAGAGCTGATTATCAGATCAGAATCCTAATTATGGAGTATGTGATGCAACGTATCGCAATAGCTATCAATTAGCATCAAAACTGAAGTTGAATGCAGTAGAGGAACAATGTGTCTGGGCCAGCCATCAGAGTGGGTGTCAGGCCCTTCATAAGTCAAAGACACATTCAAATGAGGGCAGCATCTCAGGGCAGTGTCAGCAGTTCTTGGTGTGCTTGTTATTGTTTCCTGGTTTTTGCTTGTTTCTTGTTCTGTGCTTGTTTCTTGTTCTTTTGCAAGAAGCAGTCCACCAATCTGTGGGAATACTAGAGATGAAATCTTGCTAATCTGATGTTGACTTTGAAGTTTATGTGGGGATCCGGGATTACACCAGCCCCCCAAAATTATGTTTCTGAAGACACAAGGAAATGATACAGATTTCATTTTTGGCTCTAGCTCAATTAAAATGGAAAAGTCTACAAACTGTTCTTTTGCAGCAAATCTGTTTTGGCTGTCAAAATATAAGAATGAAAACATTCTTGCCCTCAGGAGAACACATCACAATATGGGGACTTCCATCCAAAATTTCCCCATTTATACACTGTGGAACTGTAATCCTTATGCGTAAGTGCTGATATTCAGAAATACTGCTCCTTCATGTATTCAAAAGTAAAACTGCACTCCCACAGCTTGCTTCTCTATTTCTTTCTCTTCCCATCCTTCTCACAGCATGAAAGCAGCTCTGGAGAGTGCCTCACTGTCAAGTTCTAAGAGCAACCTCAAAGAAGTGAAACAACAGGCCAAAACATATTGTCACATCTGCTGTAGCTTTTTTTTTGTGTGTGTGTGTAACAATAACTTATGGCATATTTCTGTCTCCCCTCAGATATTCTTTTACTCTGTATAACATATTGCTCAGTCAAGTCATAACTGTTTGTGTTGAAGGATGACATAACACTCATCTTCTCCACTCAAATGATGAAAAGCAACATGTTGCTTTTCTAACAAACTTCTCTCTACGTGCTTGACTTCACCTTCAGCTAACCAATATTAAGCCTAGCAAAAAAGAGAGGAGGGAAGGCTGTTGGTTTATCACTTAACTTGGAATAAAGTGAAAAAATATTGTCTTGCGAACAATAATTCTCTGCTTTTCTGTGCTGAAGAGACACTGCTCTGTGAAGAATCATCCTTGTCTAAATAAAATGACCTTTATTGATTTAATTTAAAACTCTTTATTGTCTCAGCTAAAGTAAATCGAATGGAACTGCTCCAGCTCAGAGGAGTTTATCACATCATCAGAGCATTAATTTCCTAGATGACTGCATCTTGGAATTACATTAAAAAGTTCATTTTAGAAGTTTTAAAAATAGGAATGTACTTCAGTAGGACCATTGAGAAAAGGCTTTATTCCAGCAATGAACTTCTAAAAGTGCACACCATTGTCTCCCAAGCTGAAAACATCTCTAAAAGATGCGACTGTGGTACATATCTAACCACTGACATCTGGGTAAGTGATTAAATGGAAATACTTTTTCTTTAGTAGCAGATCTTAAGCTTTTACAAATCAGATGCAGATAAAATTTCCAAGAAACTGGCCTCCAACATCTGTACTCTCCTGTGGATTATGCCTCATATAATATTCAGTAAGACATGAAAAGAGAGACACAGAATTCCTTTGTATATTTCAGGGCATGTCTATTGTTTTGTTTCATTTTCTCAAAAGTGATTATAATAAAAATTATTTTGATATTATTATTTCTATATTTATTATAGTTCCTAGTAGTGCAGTTAAGTAGTGTTCACTGTTGTAGTCTAATCTTAAGTTTGATTGTTCATAGGGATAAATAAACGTTGTGTCTGTATAATATGTGCTTCATCTAATTGTATCAGCAAAGAACAACTCATTTACATGAATAAACTGCAGACGGACTCAACTATTTCTTTTAGATAGATTTCATCAGACATTCAACTTTGGTTAAATACAAAAGATTTGGCTTTATACTCTGATTTCAGGGTAGAATTTTAATGGACACTGAAATATAGCAAATTGGACTAGACTACATAATAGTCTTTTCTTACCTTAAGTTTTAAGAGTAACTACTTTCAGGAAAAATGTTCAGATAAAATTTCTTCCTCTGTCTCACCAAATCTGTCCTTTGAACCATCTGCTCTTTTTATATCTTCTTACTATTTTCTCACAAAAAGAAAATATATTAGTGCTGGTTCCCCTCATGAATTATGAACACTGGTGTGAAGAAAGACATGTGCCACCACAAATTCAATGCTTTCTCTTCAGAAGTTGTCTCATTTTCCTCTTCAGGAATGTATTTAATATATCAAAATAGCAAATTAAAACAATGACTTCAGAGAGCAGACTCTGCTTCTGACATACCTACCATCCAAAATGAAATCTTGACTGCACTTGTCTTTAGAACTAACCAAGATTTATTTGTTATGCATCCAGACAAACAGAACATCAAGGCTAGCAGCAGCAGCACCATGCAGTGTATCACAATACTGTTAGAATGATGTCCTCTTCTCCGCTTGCAGTTTGGAGTTAACCTAGTTATATTTTTCTGCCTTTGTTTTTCAATGCACTGTACTACTGCCTGCATCAGTGAGTATGTTTAAGTAGTCCTCAGCATATCAGATAAGGTATTTCTTCCATAGATAAATTGCATAACAGGCTTTGTACCTGATTCCCTTTGCATACACGACATACATGACTCTCATTGCATACATGAACAGGAGGTCTGATGCTTCCTAGTGGCCCCATATTCCCTGCACAGTACACAGACATACACACTTTTGATAGAGAAATCTCAAACTTGGTATATGGTACTAATTAGTCACGTACCAACTGTACCTACCAAAGCCTCTGAATAATCACTGAAAATATGTGAGATTTCCCCAAAAGGGAGTTTGTAATAAATGAGATCATTCTTTCACTTTAGAAAGTCTCTCATATACTCCACTCAGTAGTCACCTGGGCCTTGATCCAAGGCCTATGAAGTCGAGAGGAGGTTTTGCATTGAGTTCAGTGGCTTTGAATCACGGCCATGATAAAATGTCAGTGGGAAACTTTGACCTAGTGGTTTATGGGCCTATGAACTTAACAAGAACCTTGCTAGATTAAAGACATGCAGAAGTCTCTTCTTCTCTTGAAAGACTGTGTAGAATGACCATTAGTTGAAAATAAGTATTCATGCATTTTCAAAAGGGTTTTAGTGAGTTTTGAACAAAGAGTACAAGGATTCAAGTTGCTAAATTACTCTTTCTCTGTAGTGTTCTGTGCACATGTGGAAGTATGGCACCATCAAATGTTTTCTTTTATGAGTTCATCTTACTGCTCACATTTCACTGGTCATTTAACAATGGTAGTCTTGTTTCAGCTCTTAAGAGGACTGGAAAGTTTTAAGGATGGTCTGTTAATGCTTCATAGTTTTACTTTGCCTTTTTGTGGTCCAGTAAATGGTACCAACTATTTGTGTGCTCAATTCTTTTACTGGCCAATTTGAAAATTCACTCTCATAAACATTTCACCTTTATTTCTTTTCATATCAGCACCACATGGGATGAGTAATAATGTTAGCATGACCAAGCCTGACTTCAAGGACCAGCAACTGTGCAGTACTAATCTGGAAAACGGTGCCAGAAATTTGGAACAGCTTTCTGTCCAGCAAGAACTTTTTTGTAATGTATTGTTCCTCAAAAAAAAAAAAAAAAAAAAAAAAAAAAAAGAAAGAAAAAAGAAGAAAACCTTAAAGAATATTGGGTTTCTTTTTCACTTATCTCATAGCTAGTTCTTTCCTAAGACCTTTACTTGATAAAGCAGTTCACTATTAGCCTAACTTTATATAGAGCAGAAATAGTACAAATCATTTAGAAACAATGAACTTTGCATCATCCAAAAAACTCTGATAATAGAAACTGTGTTCTGGGATATGATATAGGGGAGTTCCAAACAGCTATTCTAGCTTTCTCTGTGGTGCCCCATCTTGTGACATATGTCAGCTCATTTAGAAAGCTTAGGGCTCCGTACATTCAGTTCTTGATTTCTTTTGTTTATTCCATGAACTCTTGCCCAAGTTGTCATTATGTTTTCTGGAGTTTAGGTGTTGCTGTGACCCATCAAGGAAATGACGATTCTCTAAAGTGGAAGTGGAGCTTTAAAAGGCAGAGCTTTTCCAAAATGAAGTCATGATAACAATAATAAACCAATTGCCTACCTCTCAAGGACAACAGCGGTAAGAAGAATCAAAAGTCAAATGGTGCGGTGGAAAAATTTTAAAAGACATTTTCAATTTCATATAGCATACATTTCTACTCCAGAAATATGAACCACCTGTAGAAGACCCCTGAGGGAACAGCAGTAGTGCAGATTGCCTATTAATGTCCTGGACCCCCTCCTGTTTGCAATACGTCTCAGGCAATATTTTTTCCTATGTACATTGCATGATCTCTTACACTAATTATTTGGAATTCATTTATAATAAATGCCTTATGTCTCCTTGCAGTGTGGCACGCACACTGAATGTTCACTGCTTTTGTGTGCGCACATTGACTAATACAATAAAATTCCAGACAGAGAAAGATAAACTTTTTTGTTGAGGAGTGTTTACTTTAAAAAGGCAAGGAAATAAGAAAAGCATTATTTGGGCTGGACTGTGTGGCCAAACATATTTCCATCAGGGATACTTTCATCTCCTATTTTGCTTACAACAAGAAACAAATAAAAAAATGTTATTGGGACAGTTTAAAGTATCTTTGGATGAGCAGTGATTTATTTAGAATCACCAGGCCTTTTGTCTGCTTATTTACTTACCATTTATTACTATAATCTTTTATCTTGGTATTTGAGGAAGACTAATAAACCATTACCTTTTGGCTGAATTTTGTAACGTCAACACCTAGAGAAACTTTGAGAAAAAGGTTTCTTACAAGCTAGTACTCTATCTACAGATTATGTATGGTACATATGTGGAGACCAGTGACGACTGGTGTTCCTCAGGAGTCAGTGCTGGGACCAGCTCTGTTTAACATCTTTGTCGGCAACATGGACTGTGGGATCGAGTGCACCCTCAGCAAGTTTGCCACTGACATCAAGCTGTGTGGTGCAGTCAACGTGCAAGAGAGAAGTGATGCCATCCAGAAGGACCTTGGCAGGCTTGAGAGGTGGGCCCATGTGAACTGCATGAAGTTCAGCAAGGCCAAGTGCAAGGTCCTGCACATGGGTCAGGGCAATCCCAAGCACAACTACAGGCTGGGTGGAGAGCAGAATAAGAGCAGCCCTGAGGAGAAGGACTTGGGGGTGTTGATTGATGACAAGCTCACCATGAGCTGGCAATGTGCAATTGCAGCCCAGAAAGCCAACCATGACCAGCAGGTCGAGGGAGGGGATTCTCCCCCTCTACTCTGCTCTCGTGAGGCCCCACCTGGAGTACTGCATCCAGCTCTGGGGGCCCCAACATAACAAGGACATGGACCTGTTGAAGTGAGTCCAGAGAAGGGCCATGAAGTTGATCAGAGGGCTGGAGCACCTCTCCTATGAGGACAGGCTGAGAGAGTTGGGGTTGTTCAGCCTGGAGAAGAGAAGGCTCCAGGGAGACCTTATTGCAGCCTTCCAGTACCTAAAGGGGCCTACAGGAAAGCTGGAGAGGGACTGTTTATCAGGGAGTGGAGCGACAGGACAAGGGGTAATGGCTTTAAGCTGAAGAAAGGTAGATTTAGATTAGATATAAGGGAGAAATTCTTTACTGTGAGGGTGGTGAGGCACTGGAACAGGTTGCCCAGAGAGGTTGTGGATGCCCCCTCTCTGGAAGTGTTCAAGGCCAGGTTGGATGGGGCTTTGGGCAACGTGGTCTAGTGGAGGGTGTCCCTGCCCATGGCAGGGGTGTTGGAACTAGATGGTCTTTGAGGTCCCTTCCAACCCAAACCATTCTATGATTCTATGATTCTATGATTCTATGATTCTAAAATGCATTAGAAGCCATCCCCATGAGAAGAGATGCAAAATTGACATCTCCTCTTCCCAGAGTCCAAGCAGAATACAAAATACCAGCATATTTATAGTATATTTCATGGAAAAACTGTGACATGATAGTTTTTTGACTGTTTCGATTTTTCTGAAACCCTTGTGGCCATTACTTAATCTGAATTTTGACTATTCCAGTATCAGTCAAACTCTGACCTCCATGTCTCTGGAAAGAAGTGAGTTCAGTCTTACATATTATTGTTCCATGGATTGTTTCTATTCTATACTTTCCTCTGTCTCAAATGCATGTTTATGTTTTCTCCTTTCCGTGAGGACAGTAGTAGTCGACAGATAGACCTGTGGTTTACTTTTCTGCTCCTAGCATAATGTCGTTCTTTTCACTTTTTCAGACATTTCAATGCTTTGAAAATACTGTTAAGTTATGGCAATAAGAAATTTCCAATTCTTAATTCATATAGCTTTTATTGAAAAAAAGTAACACAATAGTAACTTGGTTGATATTTCTGCTCCTTGGTAAAAGTAGAACAGTACAACAGTAAAGCCTGTTTAGGCAAGACACAGAACACCCCTGGAGACTAGACTGAAGCACCTCTCTCAGGGGCTGAACATCTCACCAGCCACATGCCCTTTCATCCCAGCTGTATGACATATATATCTATACGGTTCTTTCATCTTGGCTTAAATAACCAGTGAACAGATACACAGCCTAACCTGAAAAATTAAACTGCACTTAAAAATACAATTCTAACTCCAGCACCCTGCACACTCACTGAGGACATATGGAGAGAACAAGCAACATACGCCACAGACATTTCATGCACAAATGAAGATACTAATCTAGTCCTTCTACTAGTAAGTTATCATAGTTCTGGTCAAGATTTCCCCACGAAAGTGTCATCAGACTGGTTTGTTCTGGCAGATGAATTAGAGAGATGAGTCCTAGCCTACTGACCCTATCTATTATCCAACCTGTCTTGTCCAAGATTCCTTAGATCCCAAAAGACTGCACCACCATCATATAACCAAGTCTGTTGTCAAGGATTTTCTGTTCCTGTGGAGGAAGCCAGAAGGGTCACTGGAGCTGGGCTCGTTGTTAATTTCCTTATGTAAGACAGCTTTACAGGGGACCAGAGTTTGCAGAGCCTAGCAACTTGCCGAGTTTGCCCTTCTGCCCCCCAAAATGTGGACCTTGAAGTTAATGCTCCACTTCTATGAAGGAACAAGGTTGCCTGCAATTAGATGCTGATTGTATCTAAACCAGGTACTCAAACTATTCTTCCCCGACATAGGGACTTGACTCTTATTCCTTTTTTTAAATGAAAAACAGAATTTCTGATGCAATTCCAATAGTGGCTGGAAGTACTAGGAACCCTGGCACAGGCCTTGAGTGACTTTTTGTCCATCCAGTGTGAACTGCATGAGAACACATCCAGACAGATTGCGTGAGAAACTGTGAAGGCTTCTTCCCAAATTATTTGCATGCAAAATTCTGTTGCTATCACTTCCATTCAGATTTACATCTGAACAAATGTGGAAGTCAAGGATAGAGTGTGCCAGTTGCTGCTTTTAGCTCTTAATGCAATAGGACATAATTCATTTCAGTGTTTGACAAACTAGGATCTTTAAAGGAGATTGTTTAGTTCTATATTATTGGAAGTGGCATTTATATATTCTGGATGTTTTCTTGCGGTTCTCTTTTTCTCTGCAGTTTAGTTCTCTGGTACTAATAAGTTTTCCAGAACAGAAATGCAATGAAGCCAAGTAGTGATTTATGTGTTAAAACAGAAACTATCCTAATGCTGAAAACTGATGTATATTTTTTCTTACCTTCTTTGCTGTAAACAATAAGGAACTTACTAGATCAATTTCTTAATCTTTGAAGACTTTATCCAATGTGCACTTATATCAGTCAAATACCAAATGGATTTCAGATCAGACCTTTAACAGTCAAATAATGGGGTGGTATGAAATATGCAGAAATATACTTATTTTCTTCTCGTATGATGAAGTTCCTGCTGTTGTAAAAGTGCTGTTACTACCATCCAGTGGTATTATTGGCACATCTCCATCTTATTGTTCTTATTCCCCCAAGATTTATTTAGCAATACTCACTCTTTCTTAGGCATTCTTTCCATTGCTTGCTGTATCTGATATTATGCTGTGGCACTAATTAACCTGTTCACGTGCGCCCCTTCTGCCATGCCAAGGATTGTTTCCCTTCCCCGGTCTGCTGCTACGGCCATGCCCAGACCACAGTGTTAAACTCCCCAAGTCCCGCTTTCCCCAGTGCCCATTCTCCACTCTCCTCCCAGCTCCCCATTCCCTTCTGACCCAAAACCAAACCCTCCCACTCACTCCCCTCTCCTGGGACCCTCTTGCAGGGCCTACACCACACTTAGAGATCTCCCATGTCCCCTCTTCTCAGCCCTCCCATAGATCACTACTCCATCTACCATTCATAATTGCATTTTCCCTGATTTGTCTTTCTTTTCAACAGTATACTGTAAAAGCTAAAAAGAATAGCTAAAGCGAGAGACATTGGTTTGCTGGAAGGCGTTAATAGTTTTTTGAGAGTGGGTCTTTGATCTATAGACAATTAAAGAGCTGCTCTGTGACTAACCAGATGCCAGGGACTCTGTGTGTCCTCCCTTTTCATCCTTTAGCTTTCTGATTTCCACCCAAACCCCCAGGATTCTGCCCACTGACGCCCAGAACATCCCATGGAAGTGACTGGATGTGGCATTCAAAAGTTACTACGTTAGGTCCAAACATCCAGAGATGCCAGACGGCAAGGTCTTATAAGCTCAGCCAATAAATAGTACTGCAAGTGCCCCACAATTACTGTCTCTCAACGATTTCCAGAGCAAACGTACTTTGTACACAAGCAAAAATATGGTTTTGTGTTTCTAACTACTGGCCTTGCCATCACAGGCCAGACCCTGACACTCACGTCTGAGTTCATTCCTCCTTGTGCATCAGCAGCAGTACCAGCAGTCCTGCAGATCAAACAACGCCCTGTTCAGCCTTGCAAAAAACCCTGTTCTCTTCCTGCTGTGTCCTCAGTGACTCCAAGGCTCCCCATGTTTTTAATAGTAACGCCAATTTCAAGCATTCAGCAATCACTAGGTGGTCTGAAAAATTAACATCGTGAGCTTAGCTTAAAACTAATCTGCATGTTTCTTTACATTTAAAATGCATGTGGGTTGCCTTCTCAAACTTGTTTATCGCTGTGAAAACTAGAATGGAATTTAAATATTACTACCTGTAAACACTTGACTGGAAGAGGGGTCTTTCAGAGCAACCCCAAATGGTGTAAGGGGCATGTGCAGTGATGCACGGAAGTTATTGTAACTAGTTGCATTAATCTGTCATTCTGCCATTGACAGACTGGGTGAAATAAAATCCTTGGCTCGCTCTGGTTATAGGTCTGTGATCACTCTACCCTGACATAAGTGGCGGCTACTGCCAAAAGGGGGTGGTCTCGTTCCTGCTGCTTTTATTGTGCTGATCCTACTTTTCAGTGGCTGCCTGATGAGCTGGATCAGAGAACTAACTAACTGGTATTCTGACAGGTTAATTATAAGCTCGATCAGTTCCTGACCCAACAAATTATGAGGATGCATAAATTTTACTGGTACCAACATTCCAGAAAAAGCTGGAATGTGAAACTGAGGAAAATAAATTAAATAAGGAAACACTTTTTCAGCCATTCTTCAGGATATAAACATACCTTCTTCAATCAATCTTGCTGCTGTCTCCACACCAACTTGAAAACTGAGCTTGCCCATAGCAATCGATCAATCATCAGGTGCATTTCCTGTGCAGTTCCACCAAAGGCATCCCTCCTATAACTGTGAGGCTCGCGTTGCTTCACTGCCATATGGATCATGACTAATGGATGCTGGGTGAGTGTCTTTCCCTATCGTCTACCTGTTCTATGGGTCATGAGAGCACTTATGTTATACTACATAGCAGATGAAGATCAGCAAATACTCCACAAGACTTCTCACCACCAGCTTTTGCTTACAGCAAATATAGATTGTATATAGATTCTACCATCAAGATACACACTGATGAATACATGCTAATAATGTGGTCATTCTCCTTCAGGATAAATTGATTTAAAATGCAATATTCTGTAACTCTTCCTTGGTTAAAGTATGAAAACACACATTTAAGTGAAAAAGATCTCTAGGAAGTTTGTGAAGAATTTTGGAATGATCTGCATAGGTCTCATTAATTACTTGGCTAGAGTTGTAATAGTACACTCAGTACTTTTACAATAGTGCATTTACTGTACTTTTCTGAAGGAGTTTCTAGATAATTGTTATTTCCAAGGCTGGAAGAGCTCATAGTTATTATAAGGCTCCAATTTTCATTTTTGTTTTTTTAACAGACTGATATTACCAAAGATTACTGCAATAACGAAGACTTTTTTTCTGACATGGTCACATTTCATATACATACATACATATAAAAAACAGCTTGAACCTTCCTCATTTAAGTTGCATACCAAGGTAATTCTTCTTGAATAGCAAAGTTATTATTTTCTACCATTGAACACATGAACTGTCTGTCCATGTTGAAAAAGAACTTGGCTCTTCCAATTTCTGAGTCTTCCAGAAGTGTTTTTGGGCATTTGCTTAATTATATCCTCTAGAAAATATCTGACTCATACTTCCTGATAGTCTTAATTAAATGGTGAAAGATTTCCCTCAGTTACAAGCCCTTCGATGTACACAGATTTATTAACAATCAATGGATTAATTCTGAGCTTTGGACTGAAAAATCATACAAACTTCAATTTCTACTGCAGAATCAAGCAACAGCAAAAGCTTCTCCTAGAAAAAGTTAGAAATTATTGTTAACATTATTAAAACTAACTGCTGTGCTTCCTTAACCATCTTCACAGAATTGGCAAAAATGGATTTCCTAAGTTTCCAAAGGAATTTAGCCTGAAATGAAGAGCAAGCATGGAAAATTCCAGCTTCCATGATTATGGTGACATCGTAAGCAACTAAATTCAGGTATCCAGCATATTTTAGCCCACCTTAGTTATAGCTGTCATTACCACTATTACTTAAAAAGATTAAGAGGGGTGACAGAAATCCTTACCTAAAATGCTATGTAAGCCTGCAGGTATATCTGAGTAATGCAGGCTTTGTAAATAAGGAATTTTATCACTATGGACACTTGTGCTATCCTACTGTAAGGGTTATATGATACACTGGGCTTGTTGGTCAGGGAGCAAGACTCTATTCTTAATACGGCCTTCAGCTTTCATTGTTATTTGATTCAAGCACACTCTACACAATCTTTCAAGGAGATTTTTAAAAATTCAAGATTTAAAAACGTGTAGATACTATGCAGGCGTGGGTGGTGTTTGTTTATAACAAATATAAAATGGGGGGAATTAATCCAGAATCTATTAAAATTTACATAAAAGAAAACCCTTTTAATTTTGACAGGATTTAGTTCAGCCACTTCTAGTAAATTAGCAGGGTGTAATATTAGCTTATTCTGACACATCCTTGGAGCTATAACCGTACAAGTATTAATCCACTCCAATCCCTGACACATAAAAAACACTTCAAGTGTCATTCTCCAATACCACACAAAGTGACATTTAACAGTCCCTTTAAGTATAAGAATTCCATAGGGACAGACAGCTAAAGAAATAAAACTATTAAACCAAACCAGTGGCTTTCTTAACACTTAAATCCATTTATACTTACACTGGTGCAAGCAGATTCAAGACAACCATCAATTAATCAAAGTGTTAAGGGGCAATTTTATGATGTTTAAATGCTTTGTGCATTATAATATTGTGACTGAGAGTTTTGAACTGTTCCAGATGTTGAAAACATCATTTTATTAAAATGAAAAGAAGTTCAGAACTCTATTGTATCCCATCAGCCTCTATTCAGGCCAGCTCTTCTAGCACTGACTCTAAATCACTGATGTTTGGAGACATGCCAGGAAAACAAACCAGTTCCCTGCTAACATCTCGTTGTCTATACAAAGTTAGATATTTACAATTACAGAGTCTCCAAGAATGACGTCAAGGCACCATTCATAAATTGAAAAAAGGAAAATAATTTTCAAATGAGCATTCAGGATCCAGATGAAGAGAATACATAAAAATAAATGTAAATATAAAAAATATATATGTGCACATACATACATACATATATATATGACAGAAGTGGCTGAATCTAGTGGGCTACAGGGCCCAGGTGGATCCTTCTGACCCACCACCCAGTCTGACCTGACATATGTTAGTGGTTGTACAACACATACAGAATATTTCTCAGACTAGAAAGCACACCCATGCAGAATACAGTTAGAAATAAAAATTAAATAAAAATAATAGATGCTTGTTCCTCCTGGATCCACTCCCTTTTCCTTTGGTCCTTCCCCTAAACATCACTTTGTAAGTTTGACACCTTGCCACAGTCCCATTAAAAATTCTAATAGCAAGTTTTACCCAAAACCACAATTATCTGCCCCCTACACCCCACAATAAGCCATGTACCCCTGGAGGCAGTAACCCTCAACAGTTTGCACTGTGTTTTCCTTGGCTCTCCTTGGTGGGTTTCCTCCTGGAGACCATGGTCTGATCCTCTTTCAATAACCCTGGGAGTGGCCAGGTCAGGGTACCCTGTTTGAATTGCATAGGTTAAGGAGGTTCTTCTGCCTGCCCGTCACTGTTTCTCTTATCTTTGACAAGTATTTGCTTAATATGATTAGTCTTCAGCAACATAACCTAACACATTGGTCTTCCATTTTTAATTTATTCAGTGCATTCTCCCTCAACATGCCTTTCTCCCTTCTTCCCACCTACACCGTGCTTACATCACTGCTCTGTACCAAAAAAAAAAAAAAAAAGGGTATCACAAAGTTGAACTACCTACATCTTGTATTAATAACAATCCAGCTGTGGCAGCATGGTATCCAGTGCAAGGTAATTTATCTCCTTTTGGTCGGTTGCACACATTCCAGCAGGCTTTGACCTGTTCCTACTAAATGCACTGAAACACCTCCATATTCCTCAGTTTTGCAAAATGTTTTTTCTAGTCTTTTTCACCTCTTCCACTCCACTTTTATCCTTTATCCAAATCAACTCACCACGTGTTTTTAAGTCTCTGTCCTGTATGTGGTTCTCCCTTCAATGAATATCTGCATAGTTCTCTGTTTACGTTCTCTGACCTGCCCAGCTGTGTCTGAAATATGGTGCTGTGAAAACCAAACTCCTCCCCAGATGGTCTCCCTCTGTTTCCTGGCAATGAATGCCAACCTCCTCCCCTCGTCCCGGTCAGTTTGCAGTTTGGGTGACATTTTTATGTTCTCTCCCTGTTTCCTCTCCCCAGCGTGTCTCTCTGCTTTGTGTTTGTCCATGTCCCTGTATTCCTCCTCTCTGCTTGAGCTCATTCTGGCTCTTATTATCTCTTCCTTTTTGCTGCAGCAATCTCTTCTCCAGCAGCCTCCCGTGGATTTTGTTTCATTCCTTCTACAACCTCCCCGTTGCCTGAAAAATCATTCATGTTTTCCAAAATCACTCCATATTGTTGGCTTCCTTTGTCTTGTGCACAAAGCTGCATTTCTTTTAGCAACTACGTAAAAAGCCAGTCACTGTCAACAAGTCTGATGTGATTCATAGGACACTTACTAAGTCTCACCCTTTTGTGTGCTACTCCAGTCTTCTCCCGCTCCTATTTAAATCTCTTCATTGGCTTCTTCTCGGTCCAAAGTTGAGATTTTTCTTATCTCTGAGAAGGGAGGTAAACTTACATCCCTATTGAATGCAAAAGCAAAGGTCTCATAAACAGCTACTGAGTCAAGACATTGCTCCAGTCTTTGCTACTGAATAGTTTTGACTTCATTTTCCTTTTATCTCTAATTATTCTTTTCCAACCTTTCTGGTGCATCAAGATAACTTCAATATTCCATTTTCCTCTTTCTTCTATTTCTGTCTCTCTGCCTGCTATTGGGGCTGCTCTGTCTCTTCGGGATATACTAGTCTTACTGATACCTTAATCATCCCTGTATCCTCATCCCCTTTAAAGAACACTTCTGCCCTGATGTTCATAAAACTAGCCATTCCTACAAAGACGTTAAAACCTGTCCTTCAAAATAGAAGCAAAAGTTGGTTTCCAAATATGGTAATCTCTCTTCCATCACTTCACAATTTTTTTCCAGCATCTTCTCTCTCCGTGCTTGGTACGGCACTGTAGGCACAGTGCTGAACATATATACATCTCCTACTACACTCGGTCTCTCCACCTACAGCCCAGCAGAATTCAGGCACGAACCTGGTGTCTCATGGTAGAGCAAGAGATTAGAAAAAAGTGGACAGCAGTTAATTTTTAAGTTAAGTTCTCTTTTGAAAATTCTTTTACTTGTGACTAGCTGTGTCAATGAAGAAGTCAGAAGGTAATGAGAATGATATTAATTTAGCATTTTGCAAAAGATACTGGGACTTAAATATGCCCCATGTTAACTGATGCATTCTGACACCTCTTAGCAAACATTCATGGCCCACTGTGTGGTTTGTCTTCTGCTGATCTTTGGCAAAAAGCACATGCAGAGACTAAGATTCATAACTGGACTTGGCAGCTTTCTGTAGCTGAGTGGATTAAGCCAGTGTGGTGAAGGAGGAGGTGGGCAAGCCAAAATTATTTCCATATGGGAGAAGAATTTCGATTTCCTAAGGGGATATTAAGCCTAGAGTCTGAGCCTTCAAAGCTTTCCAAAATTATAAATGCACCTTTGCACAAAAGCCTGAGAGTTATGGCTGGAACCCCCTCGGAAGCCTGAAAACGAGGACGGTGCTGGCATCATATATCTCTAGCTGTGCAATAGCTGAGGTGATAAATCTAAAAAAACAAGAATTAAATATTAAGAAAAATGGTCTGATAAAGGGAGGGAGTAGCTAATATTTTGTACTTAGTCAATAGTCTCTCAAACAATTAAATATGGCATACAGACTTCAGAGTCAAGTTGTAGTGGTCACACACCAGTGTGGCTTTACTTTATCACTTCCAAAACCTGGAAAGATATTGGTTTTTCAGGCATGAACCTAGTGTTATAAGTTTGCTTGTGTAAGAAGGAACTTCCTCCACTGTGGGGGGGTATAAATATCAGGAGGATCTTCACATGAAAGAAAATGCAGAATCATTATGTCTTATGCAGCACCAGCTGAGTCCTGAAAAGCTAAAAATCTGCCAGGCAAGCAATTTTAGAAATGGGGAATAATAGCATACGATACTTTTTTTTTATAATAATAGCCACTCACTCAGATGTATTTGTAGCATCTAGGACCACTGTAATTCACACTGCAATTGTTATGCTTCATTTACACACCTTTTCCTATATACTGAACATTTCAGCTTGTACACAATGAATGGTTCTTCATCCTGATGTTATTTAATGATGCTGATAGCTTTATCTTTGCTTCATTAGAATGAATATGTTTTTATATTCAGCCATTGGGTGTGATAGCTTTATCACCTGTATTGGTTGACTTTAAAAACTATTATTTCAATAGAAAATAGGGAAGAAAAATCCTCATTTTTGGACAGGTAAAAAGGGGGCTGAAAAATTCTGAAAGGAAAAATCAGTTTTGTATGAAAAGTGTAAGTGTTTCATTTAAAAGTTTTTGGGGGTTTTTTTTTTCTTCATTTTTTCTTGTTTTACTTTGTCTTACTTTGCTCTGATTTCTGGTGAAAAGGGAGAAAGAAAGAAAATGAGGCTGGCTATCTCTTTTTCTTTTTTCTTTTTTTGTTTGATAAAATGTTAATGCAGAATGGGAGAACAATTTGTAATTATTGCCTCCTGAGTAAAATTCATTTCAGGCTGTTGAAGGAATTGTATACTTTAGCCTGGTAGTTATTTGTACAGAATATCTTCTTGTCAATTTAATCTAGACTGATTTGGGTTACTTTCTCTTCAGTGAACTCAGCTGTATAGCCTTGCATATCTGGTGGTAATAATAGGTATATCTCTTAACATTTCTTTCTTTGGATATTAATTCCCTTTTATCTTTAGGAAATTACCATTGCTGCTGCCTCCATCAATCCATCAAGAGTGTTCAGCCTGTATCTGCTAGAGCTATATACCATAGGGAAATGATATGCACATAATGGGAAAGCTGAAAACCATTCCCAGAATTACTTATATAGTGATTTTGTGTTCTGCCAATAAAGCTGAAAGAGTCAGGTATATCACTGGCTGCTTATTCTGATCATGTGGGAAGTGATTTAAATTAATTTGAAGAAGTGAAAACGTATGATGCAAGCTAGCTCTTGCTGTGGGCAAATGTACTATTTGCATTTATTATCTTCCTATATTTAAAGCAAAGATAAGTTCATTATAGCCTGGAATTGAAGCAGATGAAAATTTTCACGTTACCTAAGGACTGGCAGAGAGAGAAGCCATACATTTCCAACCACACCAAAGACATCCTTTCATGTTTCTTACCACATGGGTATATCAAAACAGCTCAGGGAAAGAGCTGCATTCCATGAGCTGGAATATAAATTCTGACTTATAGGCTTGCCTTGGCTTACAGTAAATGTCCCACAGATGTAACTGAAAAGATTCGACAGAGTAAAGGTAGATTTTGTATGACTTAAATGGCAGTTATTTATGATTTGTGCAATAGCAGAGTTTCATAGTCATCACCTGACAATTGGGGACAGGGTGCGCTTGAGTACCAGCAGTTTGCCTGGAGAGTGCCTCTGTCTCCTTCTCCTCTCACCCTTATCCTGTTCTTTTCTCTGTTCTTCCTTCCTTTTTCCTCTGTGGTTTTTTTTCTTCCCTAGAGCATTTGTGAACCACTATACTCATAGATTTTCCTTCCATGATCTTCTCTATATCCAGTGCTGAAACTGGTTTCACAGGAAGAAGCTCTGATGTTTACAGCATCATTGTACAGCTAGGTAGCTGATATGGGACTGAGTTTATCGAGTCGCTATTTCAGGCTGATGAAAACTACTCCATTTTAAAGGTTTAATTTATGTATACTTCATAGCTATGGGGTCTAGGAAAGCATTTTTAAAATTAAAAAAAGTACATGGAAATGCAGAGTCTGCAAAGTCTTTGTAGGTGAGATAGACCAAAACGTTTTGTTAAGTTGGGTAGCATGCAGGCTGCAGCTTGAATGCTTGATATCTGTGGGTTAGAACAGAAGGCAGTCTGGGAAGGTAATCTTCAAACCACAGAAATTGCATCTCTCTGGATGTCATTTATGGAGATCTAAATATACTCCCTTAGTCACCAAAATTTTCAAGTCTCATAAAGGGTCCGGTACTACTGAAGGACTGATTCCTAACATTTAGTAAATTCTAGCATATCTTTCTCCAGAAACCAGTGTTATTATATTCAGCTAGTAATCTCAGGAGGGTTCTTCATTGCTGCTCAGTAACAGGGTTTATAGATAATAAAAAAGGTATATTTACTAACAAGGCCAGAGAATGACAAAAAAGAAAAGAGGAATAGTTGCAAGTAAGCTGAATCTACTAAAAAATGAAAAAAAGACTTTTTCTCAGAAATACCTGTGTTACCTCAAGTGAAGTTAAGCCCTACCAGGATAAATTTTGTAAGATGTGTATTTCCCATGAAGTGTACAGAACCCTTGTGTTTTTGGCAGCAGTTTCGAATATCGAAGCATCCTTCTTAGACCAGATAAACACTACCAGCGCAAGTCTCCATTCAAACCTGTTGGGGTCACCTGAGGAGACTTTGATAAGACTGACTTCCCCATGCGCAAGCACACAGTCCACATATAAAACAGGGAAATATTAGAAACAGGAAGGAACATCGCATCTGCTTGAAAAAAATAACAGGAAAACATTCATTAGTTTATATCTCCATCTGCATTTTGGTTAAATTTATTCCCTTGTCCTGTCAAGTTCACCAAAAGACATATACATAAAAATTACAAGTTCACGAAAATCTCTTATGAGTGACTAAGTACACAACTTTAAATAGGCTTTTATTTGCTCTCTGACACATTTTTTATGGCACAAGATGACATTTTATGATATTTTATCAGTTTTATGGTCACTGCCAGATTTTTTAATCTGTTGTACATTTATAGGTCAATAAACTCTCTCTGTTTGGGTCTTAGCAATATTATAGAACAGGACAATTTGCAGTGGCTTTAGCCACTCTGAAGATCATATGTCAGAAAGCAATGCCCATAAATCCCATGGATAAGTGCCGGAATATCTGTGAACATTCTGTATGAGAAGCAACACTAGTGTTTCGGCAGCTCAGAGTATCTGTGTGACAGAACTTCAATATTTGTTTACAAATACAAGCTTAACAATTGTAAAAATAGCTGAGGCTTCCTTTTCAAGCCAGAAAGCTGCTTCTGAATAAACAATGTTGATTTTTGTGCCAAAAAAGCCACTTGAAAGTCAGTAGAAACAGGATCCAATTTTTTGTCAAAAATTCATAGCAAAGTCCAGAGCTGTGTCTACTAATATTGACCATTATGGCCAACCATTGAGGATACACTGTTCCTGAGCCACATAATATCTAAATATACAAATGCCATCGCTGTTGCCTTTCCAATGAGGTAAGAGAACCAAAAGTGTGACATACTGACAGACACTGATTATAGTTAGAGCTGTCATAAGACAATCTAGAAAACCATGCAGTTGCTGCCTCTGCTTTTTTCATTGTTCATGTAAAAATCATAGAATCATAGAATCACAGAATGGTTTGGGTTGGAAGGAACCTTAAGATCATCTAGTTCCAACCCCCCTGCCATGGGCAGGGACACCCTCCACTAGACCAGGTTGCCCAAAGCCCCATCCAACCTGGCCTTGAACACTTCCAGGGATGGGGCATCCACAGCCTCTCTGGGCAACCTGTTCCAGTACCTCACCACCCTCACAGTAAAGAATTTCTCCCTTATATCTAATCTAAATCTACCTTTCTTCAGCTTAAAGCCATTACCCCTTGTCCTGTCACTCCACTCCCTGATAAACAGTCCCTCTCCAGCTTTCCTGTAGGCCCCTTGGGGTACTGGAAGGCTGCAGTAAGGTCTCCCTGGAGCCTTCTCCTCTCCAGGCTGAACAACCCCAACTCTCTCAGCCTGTCCTCATAGGAGAGGTGCTCCAGCCCTCTGATCAACTTCATGGCCCTCCTCTGGACTCGCTCCAACAGCTCCATGTCTCTCTTGTACTGGGGCCCCCAGAGCTGGATGCAGTACTCCAGGTGGGGTCTCACAAGAGCAGAGTAGAGGGGCAGGATCACCTCCCTCGACCTGCTGGTCACACTTTCTTTTGATGCAGCCCAGGTCACAGTTGGCTTTCTGGGCTGCAAGCGCACACTGCCGGCGTTGATGTGTTGAGCTTCTCATCAGTCAATACCCCCAAGTCCTTCTCCTCGGGGCTGCTTTCAATCCATTCCTCGCCCAGCCAATAGTCGTGCTTGGGATTGTGCCGACCCACATGCAGGACCTCGCACTTGGCCTTGTTGGACTTCATGCGGTTCGCACAGGCCCACCTCTCAAGCCTGTCAAGGTGCCTCTGGATGGCATCCCTTCCCTCCAGCATGTCGACCACACCACACAGCTTGGTGTCGTCAGCAAACTTGCTGAGGGTGCACTCGATCCCACTGTCCGTGTCGCCGACAAAGATGTTGAACAGTGCCGGTCCCAGTACCGACCCCTGAGGAATGCCACTCGTCACCATTCTCCACTTGGACATTGAGCCGTTGACCACAACTCTTTGAGTGCGACCATCCAGCCAATTCCTTATCCACTGAGTGGTCCATCCATCGAATCCATGTCTGTCCAATTTAGAGACAAGGATGTCATGTGGGACAATGTCAAATGCCTTGCACAAGTCCAGGTAGATGACATCGGTTGCCCTTCCCTTATCCACCGACGCTGTAACGCCATCATAGAAGGCCACCAAGTTTGTCAGGCATGATTTGCCCCTAGTGAAGCTGTGTTGGCTGTCACCAATGACCTCCTTATCTTCCATGTGCCTGAGCATAGTCTCCAGGAGGATCTCTTTCATGATCTTGCCAGGCATGGAGGTGAGACTGACCGGCCTGTAGTTCCCCGGGTCTTCCTTTTTACCCTTCTTAAAAATGGGGGTTATGTTACCCCTCTTCTAGTCTGCGGGAACTTTGCCAGACTGCCAGGACTTCTCAAATACGATAGCGAGTGGCCTGGCCACTTCATCCACCAGTTCCCTCAGGACCCGCGGATGCATCTCATCAGGTCCCATGGACTTGTGCACCTTCAGGTTCCTTAGATATTCTCGAAACTGATCTTCTCCCATAGTGGGTGGTTCTGCATTCTCCCAGTCCCTGCCTTCTGTGACCTGGGCAGTGTGGCTCAAGGATTTGCCAGTGAAGACTGAGGCAAAGAAGTCGTTGAGTACCTCAGCCTTCTCCATATCCTGGGTAACCAGGTCACCCATTTCATTCCAGAGGGGACCCACATTTTCCCTCGTCCTCCTTTTCTCACTGACATACCTATAGAAGGATGATTTCAGGCAGATATCTGAAAGCACTTTGTACCTTTGGTCTTTTACTCTTTGAAATAGACGAAGATAAAGAAATGTCAAGAGTTTTCTGCCATGTGTGACCTTCCTAGACATCCTCTGAGCAGACAGCAGAACAACAAAGGGAAAACCAGGCTTACTATTATTACCTGGTAGAAAAAGTTTCCCAGAATGCTGTTGTGATAGCCTAAAAAATTAAATGCTATATCATTTCAATAAAATACATTACATTTGAACTTATCTGTGAAGTATTAAATGGATGAAACTACTTCCTGAAGTTGCACAGACCAGTCATTATAAGGAACTTTGAGGAAGGACCTGATTACATTTATTGCCACACTAAAGATTATTATTCTAGAAAGAATTATCTTTTGAATGTCACTGACTTCACTGTGCTAAGCCTCCAGATAGAGTTTCATTTAACATATGTAATATGCATAAAATTAGTTAGGAAAGTCTTTCTGAGTACTGATTCTTTATGTCCGCACATAATCCTTCTGCTGTCTTTGTAAAGAACTAACCCTGTTCCCACCCTGTCAGTAATGTGCACCACTTGTACCTATAGTGCTAGAAAAGACAGAAGAGAAAAGCTTGGCTCTGAATACTGTTGTAAAATATGAAAAAGGCTAATTTAACTCTAGAGTGAATTAGGAGTTTGTTAACTTCAATGTGCAATGAAGTAGTAAAACTGTGGCCAGTCAAGCTCAAGATAGTAGAGATCAGACATGATTCAGAAAAGGCCAGGTTGGATGGGGCTTTGGGCAACGTGGTCTAGTGGAGGGTGTCCCTGCCCATGGCAGGGGGGTTGGAACTAGATGGGCTTTGAGGTCCCTTCCAACCCAAACCATTCCATGGTTCTATGATTCTGTGATGATATCTTGGAGTAGTTCTGGCTCTGCCTTCCCTCAGAGTGCTAGAAAATATAAAGATAAATCAAGCCTAGGTGTTTTCTCCAACTGTATTCCTATATGTCAGCCTTGAGCAGGCTGCTCCACAATGGGCTAAATTAGCAGTCGAAGCATTCCTCTGGTCTGGGAATAGATCTGAAAAGCAATTTTATATTTATGTTAACATAATTCTTACTGGATTACCACAGCCTGGATTTACATCACTATGATACCTAGACTCTTTTTCAAAATTATTCTAGCCAATTATTTTATTGCTCTGTGGTATTTAACCATTTACAAAGCACTTGGCCCATGCAAACACTTATTTAGGGCAGAACATTTTTTTGAGGCGAGGGGGGGGAAGAAGCAAAAACACTGAGAAGAAGTGGTCAAAACCGTACACAATTACTGCAGGATGAGGATTCTGTCTCTTGTTCAACAATCCCTCCATGGTTTCATGATCTCAGAAAATTCAAGTACATTGTTGCTAATGATAAATCTACCCTTATTTCTGCTTTAAATATTTTCCCAAGTAAGGAAAAAGTAAGTAATGTCCCAAGTAAGCAGGTTGAGAGTTAACAGCGAACACATTGCTTTCCCAAAGCTGCCTTTGGAATAATACCACATTATAAATAACACCTGAACTTCATACTTCATAGGTGCAAAAAGTGCAAATCTTCATAAGAACAGAAAAAAAAAAAATCAATTTTCTGCACATAATTGTCAAGATTACCACCAGACTTAACAAGAGAAGTCACACCAATTGCCAGCCTGTGTTTTGAGCTCACAAGACAGTGCAGGAAAGAGAAAGTGGGAACTTTCAGAAAATACACACTAGAAACAAAAGAAAAGGTTTACTAGTAAAGAGAGATTTGTAGGGTCATTTTCACATCAAATTTTTGTACAGCTTTCTGTTCAAATAAACCAAGCATTTGTAACAAAAAGTCCCCTTATGTTCAAGGATTAAAATGTGCAATACAAAAGCTTTGTGACAGGCTCTATTGGCTAAAAAATCCCACACTTTAAAGTGGTTTTAAAACATAACTGCTTTCTGCTGCTTATCAAAAATTAAATAAGGTATAGTCAATTTAGACTAAGGAAGTCCTGAAAAGCCTATTTTGTAGGCACAAAGTCAATGAAATTATTTTCTATGGCTTCATCCATATAGCATATTAAGCCTCTTTGAATATGATAATGTCTTCAGCTATAACTTCTTTTATGTTTGCCTTTCTTCTCTGTCCTCCACTGACCCTTTTCAAGAAATCTCAGAGTCATTCTTTCCAGCTGGGATTGTCAAAAAAAAAAAAAGAGTAGGATCACATAGAGGTATGGCAGAAAACCAGTCGTACTACCCTCCTGCCTTCCTCAAATTTTAACATGGAAATTTAGCTGATTGCCCAACCAACTCACAGGTATGATGTGTTTAGAAACTTATTCCAAAGACACTACTCCTACAGACTGTGGAGAGCACATGCAATGGGGGCATATGCTGGAGATGCATTTTAGACGGTAAAGGGCAGGGGATTCAGCAGAAGTAGCCATCCATGATGCTTGGAAGCAGAGCAGCCCTTTCCCTGAAATCTGTAGGTCTTCAGTTGTAAAGAATATTCATAAATTCAGTGGAATGTCACCCAAAAGGTGGGGGAATGTGAAATTCCAAGAAAGGATTTTCATGAACTACTACTGCTTTCACCATCACCTTGTAGAATTTTGTCCATGGGGACAATGTCCAGGGCAAAGCCCTGAAGTGGAGGGAAACAATGAAAGGAGGAAGTTGTGAGTATTGTGGAAGGATGAAGGGATGTAGCAGGGACTAGCAGAGTTGTGAGATATAGAAGTAAGAACTCAAAGTACAGTAGGAGGATTTAACAAAGTGTGAGCAGAAGGGAGAGAGGGAAGAAGGGACGTAGGCTTTACTACTTCTGCTCATATAAGTTCTTTTATTTTCTACCTATCCCAAAACCTTTCAGAAGTACTAATCAAAAGTCATGAAGAAGGATCACTGTGCTATGCACCTGCAGTGAATCCCTCCAGAACAAGAGCTTTGTGGAACTGTGTATCTTCCTTTACAGGAAATAGACAATCTGGTTTTGAAATTTCAGGAAGCAGAAAGGAGAAAAAGATGCTCTCCTGCAGTAATAAATGGTTGTGGGTCTGTAACTTCTGCCTGTGCTGTCCCTCATAGTCTCTGCCGGCCAGGAGCCACCAACAATGAGGCCTGAAGCAGTATAACAGTATAGTTTCTTTCAAGTGGCATGATTTATTTTCTCATAAGTTGCAGTTTGGATCTTTCAAACAGTGGCTGGTATGGTACGTTGTTTTCCTAGAAAGGTCATTTCATCTTTTGAAAAAAACCCAAGAAACATGAAAGTGGTCTAAGAATTCTCCTTGATCCTACCAGTGAGGAGGAAAGACTTGAGGAATGTCATGGGTTTGTCCCAGCCAGCAACTAAGCCCCTTGCAGCCACTCGCTCACTTCCCCCACAGTGGGATGGGGGAGAGACTCAGAAGAGTGAAAGTGAGAAAACTCATGGGTTGAGATAAAGACAGTTCAATAGGTAAAGCAAAAGCCGCATATGCAAGCAAAGCAAAACAAGGAATTCATTCACCACTTCCCATGGGCAGGCAGGTGTTCAAGCCATCTCCAGGATAGCAGGGGTCTACCACATGTAACGGTTACTCGGGAAGACAAATGCCATCACTCCGAACATCCCCCCTCCTTCTTCTTCTCCCAGCTTTATATGCTGAACATGATGTCATATGGTATGGAATATCCCTTTGGTCAGCTGGGGTCAGCTGTCCCAGCTGTGTCCCCTCCCAACTCCTTGTGCACCCCCAGCCTACTCACTGGTGGGATGGTGTGAGAAGCAGAAAAGGCCTCAGCTCTGTGTAAGTCCTGCTCAGCAACAATGAAAACATCCCTGTATTAGCAACACTAGTTTCAGCACAAATCCAGACTACAGCCCCATAACAGCTACTGTGAAGAAAATTAACTCTATCCAGCCAAAAACACCATAAGGAGTAATAGAGAGATCCTGTGGGACAACAACTGTTGCACAGCAAGTGTTGGCAGCAGAGATTCCGTTTTTATGACCATGGGACTCCGAAGGCTGAAGACTGCTAAGAAGAGGCAGGATCCACCTGACCAAGTGGGGCAAAAGCATTTTTGCCAACAAGCTAGCCAAACTGATAGAAAGAGCATTAAACCAGAAATGACACAGCATGAAGATGCCAACCCACAATCAAGCAAGGAAATGGTGGATGGGGTTGGCAAGCAAAGGGTGCCAGCTGATGTGGTCAGGAGACACCTCGTAATCAACAAAGCAGGTCCAAAGTGAGGCTGCTGCAAGTGTCAACACATAAATAAAGAAGTGCTGATAGAGTTGGGGAACTTCTCATACTTTTTCTGTGAAATCAGCACTGTTAGGTGCTTCTCTGAAGTCCATGTACACTGACGCATACAGCAAGGGGAACACACAGGAGGAATTCGAGATCTGTGTAGAGACACAGGACTGCAGTCTCATCAGGGAGATATGGTGGGATAGCTTACATGACTGGAGCACTGCCAGGGATTGATACAGTCCTTTAGGAGGGGCAGGTTGGGATGGATGGGAGGTGGGGGGGGCAGAGTTGCCCTTTACATGAGAGCTGGAGAAATACATGGACCTCTGCCTAGGGCCAGATGATGAGCTAACTGAGATCTTCTGGGTCAGGATTAAGGGTTAGTGGACAGGTGAGGGTTGTGAGGGGTGAAGTCATGATGGGTATCTGCCACAACCCAATCAGGATGAAGAAATAGATGAGGCCTTCTTCATACAACTGGAAGAAACCTCACATTCACAGGCCCTGCAACAGGGCCTGTTGCAAGGACAACACAGGAGGCACAAGCAATCCAGAAGGTTTCTGGAGTGCATTGGTGACAACTTCCTAACACAAGGATTGAATAGATGATGAAAGGAGCTGTTCTGCTGGACCTCATACTAACAAACAAGGAAGAACTTTTCGGGACTGCCAAGGCTGGGGCAGCCTTGGCTGCAGTGACCATGAGATGGCAGAGTTCGGGATCCTGAGAGAATACAAGGGAAAAACCAGGATCACAACCCTGGAGTTCAGGAGAGCAGGTTTTAAGCTGCTCAGGGATCTACTTAGAAGAATCCCATGGGATTCAGCCCTGAAGAGAAGAGGTGCCAGGATATCAGTTGATAATTTCAAGGATCACCTCCTCTATGCTCAAGAGTGGTCCATTCCCATGAACAAGAAATCAAGCAAAGGTGGCAGGAGGCCTGTGCAGCAGTACCTTATAAATGTGCATACATACCTGATGTGCAAGTAATGAAGCTGAGCCAGGCCCTTCTAAGTGATATTCACTGATAGCACAAGAGGCTATGAGCACAAATGGAAACACAGGAAATTCTATTTAAACATAAGAAACAACTTTTTTACAATGAGGGTGGTCGAACACTGGCACAGGTTGCCAAGAGAGGTTGTGGAGTCTCCATTCTTGGAGATGTTCAAAACCCAGCTGGACACAGTCTGGGACAGCCTGCTCTGGGCAGTCCTGATCTAAGCAGGGATGTTGGACTGGATGATCACCAAGGGACCTTCACCCCTCAGCCATCCTGTGATTCTGCGTACCCTGCATGAGGCTGGACAGTCCTTCACTGTCATAAAAGCCAGCAAGCAAAACAAAACCATACTCCTCCCAGGCTGTGAAATGTTATTTACAATGGTTTTTTAATGACATCAGTGTATTGAAGTACTCTTCTTTTAACATCAGTCACAACAGATGTTATTCTTAGACAATACTTATATGCATCCTTTTTTTAAAGTTTAGCCATAATATTTGACTGGAACTATTTCCTGTGGTAATGGATTTCGCAGGTGAAGTCCACAGAATGCAGAGGAGAGACACTTCCTTCACTTCTTTCTAAATATAGAAGTCAGTAATGTAACTGACTCCACCTAATTTCATGTTGTTTTGGTTTCTTGATATCCCCTCAAAATACAGAGATCCTGATGCCAACAAGCCCTTTTAATCCTAGTTCATCTGTTTGCTTTTTGGTTTTTTTTTAATTGAAAAGAAATGCTTAGACATATGAGAGGAAACAAATCAGAGTGCAATTATGAAATTCCAGGAAGTACATTTGGCAAATGTTGCATATCTTTTGACAAAACAGGCCACATAGGAATGTAAACAACTGAGACAGAGAAGAATTATTTGCTAATAAAACAAGTCTAGGAACAAACTCACTAGATGATGCTTGCATTTGATAAGTAAAAAACAGATCAGAATTAAATGGATCCTACTCAGCTGAACAGATTCAGGTTTGAAGCTCCTGGGCCTACATGTGGCAGTTACACCTGAGTTTTAATTTTGAAGCTTTTTTACTGAATATTTTTATTACTGAATAATTACTTGTGCTTTGTACACATTTGGGCCACATATCTGGTTAGACCCAGGGGAGTGGGGAGGGAATCAAAATCAGAAGCAAGAAGGTGAATGACACATAAACTAAATCCACCTCCAATGTGAATTTTGAGATTCCCGATATTTTCTGATTTCCAAAGGTATTCAGCATCTCCTTTTCCTCTGGAATGGGTTGCAGGTCTTTAGGCTCTTAATCCTCCACGTATCCTGCTGCATAAAGCTTGTAAATTAGGAGCCCAACTTTAGACAAAGAGGGGAAGTGACTGAGGTTGTTTTAAAGGCTTTCAGCGAATCAACAAATAGTCAACATCTGTGAAGTAGCAAAGCTAGGTAATATTTCAATGGTGAAAGCAAACACCAACTGTTTCTTTCAAATGTGGCCAAGAGCATCCAGGACTAATAGAGTCATGGGACTAGAAGAAGAGTAAACAAGAGGGAGCTTGGTGGTTGGAGTGCGCTGCTGGGAACAGGGAATCCCGGTGCTCTGGATCATTTCTGGGCTTTGTCCAGTGCCTGTCTAAAGTAAACTGCCTTAACAATTCAGAGAGCAAAGACCAGAGCCTACAGTTTTTTCCTACTGTTTTTATGTGTAGCAGAATGAGTAGCAGCAGCACTGCCACCAGTCTTTTCTCTTTGACTCTGCTTCTGTAAGAAAGCATTCACAACCACTGAACGCACTCTAGCCTGGGATCTCTACCAGATTTGTAAACCCCAAAAGGAGCACAGGCAAAAAATTTGCATCCAGATGCTCAGTTTATGGGCAGATGCACTAACACCATCCAAGTACATATAAAACTTAATTCCTTAAATGGTATCTCAGACACCTATATGGTTTAGGCAGAGAAAGAGTTGCCACCTTGAATTCAAAGATCCAAATTTCATCTAATCTTTGCTTTAATTTCCTAAAAACTGTTTTGGAAGTTACTCTTCAACATATTTAAAAATTCTACCAGACTGTCCACAGTTAGAAAATTGAATCCACATTCAGACATCTGAAAGAGTGACTTGATTTTCAGAGATGCTAAGCAGCCAAAGTCAAGTTTGCAGTTCCCATTGCGAGCAGAGTCAGTAGCTATATATTTACATGTTAGGTAGAGGATGTCATCAGCATTTAACATTGCACATATGCCACTGGATTTCCAGTAATAAGTTTTTCAGGAAAATAAGGTGTGTAACATATGGTAACACTTTAAGAAGAGGGGAAAGTGGTAAAAGAGAACATGAAAAATAATGGGAACCAGCTTTATGCTACTAGTAAGCAGCTGGATAATAAAACCATGATCTTTTTCCTATATAGAATGAATCACTATTTTTTTTTAAAAGGTGTCTTTTTATGGTTTATTCGTGATGTATTTCCCAAAAGAGCAATATAGTTTCCCATTAAACAGCAGACAGGTACAGCATCAGATTTTTCCCAACAGTCCTATATTCCTCCCCTTAACCCTTGACTCTCCTCCCACTTTTCCCTATCACGTAACAGTAGTCCATTACGCTGTTGCATCTTAAAAATGTCACCTTTAACTCAATTTAGCTCATCAGCTTTAACCTCCATCTATTTTACTTTTTCAGCTTTCATCTCAATGTCAGTATCTGGAGTTCTTCTTCAATCCTAGATACTTCCCAAAGCTCAGAAGCACTAGTGCCTCTTCTCTCTTCTTGACCTACCAAATGTTGTTGTTAACATCAGCAGAGGTCCTTCCCTAGTCCTCTTCTGTCTTGGATTTTATGTTTCTTTCCTTTCTTAGTTACCCTTCTACTCCCAGTTTTTTCTTAAGATCCTTTGTCTTACTCCCCTTTTCCCTCTTCCTTTGATGTCTATGTCTTTTCTCATCCTTCATCACCTTCTCTTCTCCTCTGTAGTAACCTCCTCCACAAAAACAAATTCAGGTAGCATCTCAACTGAATACTTCACAAAACTGTATTTTTTACTTGAGGCTCAGTTGTTTCCATGCAAACTCAAATTTTAGTCTCTGTCTGACATTTTCTCAGGGATGTCTAGCTGTCAGCTCCAATGTCTAGCTGTCATTGTTAAAACAGACCACGTAATATTCCTCATGATGTTCCTTTTTAAGTTGCTGTGGAAAATATCACCATTTAGCCTTTCATTTTGGCATATCACCATGCACAGTCTTCAATTGCAGCCATGACCAGAGCTTCACATATGGATAACGATAGTGAGAATTCCTATATGATCTCCTGAAAGCATCTTGAATCATGTTGTGCCTTGATTAGCACAGCATCCCTTTTTCTGGTTTTAATGAAGACAGTTTTTACTTGTACATCTAATTCATCATTTTACTTGCCTGCTGTTTTGACCATGTGTCTACTCTCCTTTATTGTGATATCAAACATAAACTTCTTCCTTTTCAAATCCCATTATGTCCCTGTCTTTCTGTTTCTGCCTCACATACATTTAACTCACCTACCTTGGAACTCATAGTTTCTCAAGTCTGTGAGAAGGATATCCATATAAAAATATATGATCTGATTTTTCCAGAACTAACCTAAAATTTCATGTTTTTACAGACTAATTACATCTTTTTACATATACACTTCAGATATGCAATCCCCTTCTGTAAACAATACAATAACAAACCTATAGATAATCATTTATATGCAATAACTAACAACATACACTCATTTTTATGCCATGAATCATTATTCACATGAGGTACTGTTAGTTTTGGCAAATGAAAATCTTTAAAAAAATATTGTCCATTCTGTCATCATTATTCTTTGTTCACAAATAATTTTGGTCAGTGTCTTAGACCCTGCTCTACAGATATGCTTCTCCATATGTTTTTTCTGCAGTTCCATCTACTCGGGGAAGTCTTCATCCCATGTGGAAATTAAGATCAAGGAAAATACAGGTATGTCCAAGATGCACAGTATGCTCAATAGCTCACAGTAATCTTCTAAATTCCCTTCTTGTGATGTTCATCCTACCTAACACTCCTTATTAACGTAGTCCTTTAATGCGATCTCTAGTGTCCAAAGAAACTATGAGATAAAGTAACTTGCTCTTTTTGCATTAGGATGATTCACACTTTCTAAAAGAACACTAGGGGGTTACAGGGTGACCAGAATAAACTGATGAATAGGTACAACTGCCACTGCTGTAGTCCTGAAACATTAAAACTTCTCTATCCCTTGTATGTTGTAAGCTTCAAAAACTTGCAAAAGAAATTTCCTATAAAGGACACATGGAAATACAAACTCGCTCTTCAGGGATTTTTGATGCTCTATGTTGATTTTCTCTTGGCTCTTTCCCGCTGAGGTTTTTTAACAGTTTTTGGACCTCGTGTGTCCATATAAAGTGTCTTAGTATTAGACCTAGATGAATGATGGTTCAGTGGTTGATTTTGTCATAGCATTACCCCTGTAATTTCCCTAACAAGTTCAGCTTTGCAAAAATAACAACAATGTGCTTGTTCTAATTTGGCACAAGCCACTTCCATGACTATAAACCAGTTACTGCACTGCCGTTCAGACCGAAATTGGATTAAAGAAGTGATGTGATAAATTAGAACAAATAAGAATTCCAGTAAAATAACAGACCAAGAATGTTATGTCTTGCCCTAAGTGGATTAGTGGAAGATAAAAATATTATCATTTAAAACCAGCTGACGCTGCATGGAAAAGTTTGTAAAGCATTCTGTTTAGAAGCAGTCCTACACAAACAACTCTTTTCCCCCACTCCTTAGTGCCATCGCCATTCGTATGGAGCTGGGGGAGGCCAAACACATAAATTCTGACTTTGGGCCCTTTGGTGATTGTCAAGTCTGTTCTTAAGCTATGCTAGAATAATGGTCCCAGCTGGACTGGATGTGTGTGACCCAATTCCTTCCAATGCTGGGTTTTCAGTATTGTCAGTATGATCCTTAAATTCACATTATGACCAGTTTTATTAAGTAATTGTGAGCCTAGAAGACAAAATATATGTTCTAAAGTTCTTCTGAACTGATTAAATATGCATTCTATTATCTGTGTAGTAGTAGTAATCACTTACAGTCATTTATAATCAATGAAAACAAATGCATATGGATTGATTATTTAACAGCATTTTTAAGAAATGCCTACGAATCACAAACATTGAGCTGAAATGTACAATGTGCAATACTGAATGCAAAATGTACTTTCTGAAATAAAGATACCTAAGTGCACACTGTATTCCTGTTTTATACAATCAACCGTGCAGGCACTCAGCATATGGTTACATGTTAGGAACATGTGGATATTTAAGATAAATGGGAACACACTGTAGAGAACTTGTATGATGAATACAAAAATCACAGTGCACTGAGAATTGCACTGTTCTGTAAAGGAAGTCAGTGGCTATAAACAGAGATAAATCAACACAGGATTCAAAGTTACCTGCTGCTCAGATATGGTTTGTTAATTTCTCACTATTATATCAATCTTTTCATTCAAAATGTAATACTAATTATAATAATCCGAGAACTTGCACATCTTCTGTGTCCAATAAAGTCAAAATAATTAATAATTTCATACCTACTGTAAGATAGATAACCGCAATTATTGAATCATTCTTCTAGCACAAAAGGGTTTAGTTTAAACTGATCAGAGCTGAGCCCAAAAATAAAGTAATAAGTTGCTATTTTAACATATGTGGTCTATGTAAGTGCATGCTATTCTGCAAATATGAGTTACTTGCATAGAAGTGTTTGTATGAAAAACAGTGGCTATACTGGAAAACATCTGACCGAAAATTATTAATTTCATCTCCCATCAGAATCTCACAAGCTATCTCCTACAAGATCCATGGGAAAATTAACTGGGAGGCGGGGGGAGGGGGACTAAGAAGCAGATGACAAAACAAACAAAAATATATTACAATGTTAAGAAAATCAGACAACCAAGGATTTTGAAATATTTGGTTTTTAAAGAATGTTATGGCATATGTAAGTCTCATAAACGGTACATCTGAGTACTATTACAAGCATGATTTCCCCTGATCTCCAAAGACATTGCTCGCAGACTAGTCCAGTCCCGGACTGACAACTTTGAAAGCAGGTCTGATGATAGGTTTATCTGCAGAAGCAGCCTAGTGAAGGGGAAAGTCATGCAAGCTTTCTTCCTGACAACCTGCCAGCGTATCTCCACACAGGCACAGAGGAATCATTTCTAGGGGATCAACAGGTAGTCTTTGTGCTCACCCAGCCCATGGTTTTTCTGCTGAGAATGCCAGAATAAGTACATTTCCAAGAGCCTCTAACCTTTGAAGGGAGTTTTTGAAACAACGAGTCATTTCTCAGAGTTGCAGTGTAAGTTAGAAGGGAGGTAGAACACCCTTGGAGAGTCAGAGTTGAGAAAAATGCACCAGAGTAGTACTTTGGCAAATGTTCCATATCACTGCAGCCAAATTAACTCACTGTTTACTGTGCTTTCTTTCAATACAGCGGCGATGGACTTAATTTCAGACTGTTTCTTCTACTTCTATACATGTCTAGGAATTTCTTGCAAGACTGATACACTGGGACAGAGAGTCTTGTTCTACATTTTATAATCTTTAAGCCTCTGCAACGTGTCTTACTTGCAGATCATTTTCCAGATTCTTTTTTCCTTCACCTTTCTTGTACGCCTCCCCAGCTGAGTTCACCCTTCATCCCTTGCCAAAACCTCTGTGTTAGGAGAGCGTGCTCTCATGATCACACTGCTAACACTGTGACCAAAAGTTAAGCATCAGCAAAAGATGTGGTTCAGCTTTGAACCTCAGTCCTTTCCTCTCTTTTAGAACACAGAAGTTTTCTTTTGCTATCGAAAAATGAAATCCCCATTTCCTTAAAACGAAATTGCAACAGAGGAAATCGTGCATGCAGTCAGTCTGTAGACAAGTGACTGAAAAAAGCAATGGACATCTTGAGTGTTGTGACTTACCCTATAATAAGACAAATGGACCTTTATTTGGCAGAGGTGAGGTTACATTTGTCATTCAAGCTGGTACATATGTTACAAATTGTACATATAAGTATGGCTTTCTCTTCTTGCTCATTTTGGGAAAAGTCATGTTGTACCATATTTAGGATGCAGTAACTAGTTTTATCCCCCTTTTCTTTCCCTCTCTTTGCCTCCTCTTCCTTTCATTTTTATTCATTGCTCAAGTGTCAGGGTTAATAAATCTTCTCTTCATTTCACATAGTTGTCCTGTTGTCCAGTATCCAGAAAGTAGCACAAAGTGTGATTTTGCCAAGTCACGGTATCCTCGCATCGTGTGAGTGGAAGAGTTTCCTGGGGAGAAGGATAAGCAAAATTGCATTACTAGATCTCCCAGACTTTAAGCTTAGCAACAGCTTTGTCCCAGAGAAAGTTATTCAGCTTGAGCTTCCCTAATGAATAATGCAGAGGGACTTGAAGTACCAGAACAATCTTCTTGCCATTTATGGATGCTAAGTTACCCAAGAAAAAAAGCAAGATGCTAGTTTTGTAAACAGCTATTCTTTGGTAAACATTTTGGAACGCCTCCTTTTTCCACCCATAAGCAAAGAAATCTTCATTGTGCCTGTAAAAATAAAACAGTCTTAGCAGAAAAAGTCTGTCTTAAGCTCCTTCATAGAAAGTGCCAGAAAAACTTTGAGATGCACTTTGAATTGGAAAATAAAAAAAAAAAAAAAAAGAGATTCTCAGATTTGGTCTCCAGGGCAATACATTGCTGGTATCCAAAAGCAATGCATACCCTACTTAAAACAGTTTTACTGATCAACTGCAGATAATGCAAGGGGAGAGCATTGAATCATGAAGTTTGCTGGAATTAATCTGACTCTTGATATAAGCCCTTCTTTTCAGTAGGCTGAGATTTTCTTTCTGGAAGATGCCTCAAGAGAAGACGTGTCTTGAAACTGTAAGACTTTACTTGCTGTTGTGGCTTTCAGTCCGCATGGCAACTGAGCACGGCCCAGCCAGCTTGGCAATAGGAGTGCAAAGACAGGTACAGTGTGTCATTGAGAAAAGACATATTCACCCTTGCCTCAGAGAAACAAGGTCATTTCAAGATCATCTCAGAAAGAGATGACATCATGTAGGCCATGTTTTCTTGACCCAGACCTCTATTTAACTGGAGTGAATTTGTGAGCGTGGAGTAGAGCACACTGCAGGGGTGTCCCATGGCTTAGCATTCACTGTTCCTAATCCTGAATCAAAAGCTTACTTTGAACAGCCCTCACACTAAAATTTCATGCACCACTTGCACAGCGTTGGCAGAGCTACACTAGTTTTTAGGGAACTGGTGCCAGCATTCCTGTCTAGAAACATCCTGAGCCATAAGTTAACTAACAGATTCATATTGTTGCCTGTTTTGATAGCTATGATTTCTTTTCTCTCCCGGATTTGGCTGTGCCACCAAATTACTGGAATGTGCTGACAGGACGTCCAGTACATTGCAAGCGTAGCGTACAACGTGGTGTAAGAAGAACTGGTCTCGTGAGATGTTAGAGCAGCAGTAACACCCCATCACTGTTCCGGTTTATAAGAAGACTTTTATCCGGCAAGCAGCAGGGCATTTTGAACGCATTCAGAAAGCGTGCAAAGCACTTTAAAAGCTGCCGGCAGTGGGCAATAAGGCACATGTGCTTGACTGATCTTCATTGCTTTAAAGCTTGCGCCTTCAGTGGACGGAGTTAATCCTGATCTACAGCTTGGTTCTGTACCCGTGGTTTTCTGTTTGCATGTTTGTTTTTTACAAGCTGGTCATTCAAGTCAGATGAGAATAAGGCCCAGTACGATCCTTGATAAACATTTCTGAAAGAGACTATCTCTTTGATGGTAGATTCTCCAGACATGAATATGTTTTTCAACTTTGCCAGAACCACCTACAGTAAAGTTCACTTCAGGATTTTGGAATTTCTCAGGTTTCTTTCAGATGGATGAATTCTTCAAGTTAGCTTGTAGGCAGCTCTGTATAACTATTAGAGCTAGAAAATCCTGGTTTGATCTCATTTACATCACAGTTAATCCAAAGAGATTTTGAAGAACTGGGAACAGGAGCTCTTTATTCATCCTAAAGAAAAGACGGAAAGTTCTGGGAATTGATTTTCTTAATTTTTCCACTCCTTTTGGCAAAAGTAAGGCTTTCTTAAAGCAATCCACTAAGAATTTCAAATTTCAATACTTCTTTTCTGGATACACCTTAAAGGAAACTTGTTCCTCAAATAGGGTTGAATATCTTTTCCCATGAATATAGACTCTTTTCAAGCATCTGAAAATACATGACACCAAAAATGGCATAGCAAAATCAACTAAATGGTATTGAAAAATTCTGAGTCACTTTATATTTAGATTGTTTCTTTAAAGCAGAAGACTTCTTTAAAATGACTGTCTGATATCTGCCATTGGACAACTTCTAAATACATTGTTGGAACTGTCTTAGGAAAGAAAGTTCACTGTAGTTATTTGCACTTGCTGGAAATTTAGTTTGATTTTCTGATTTTAGGGGGTTTTATTGCTGGGATGGTTTTTTACTTGCAAATGGATAGTTTGAATTCAAAAACTCTGGATGTATGGATCTTTGTGTACTGGGAACATAAACTCCAAGACATAATAAAAAACTTGTGTCTGTAATATGCAGTCTAACAGCAGATAACATAGGACAACTGTTATGCTCAGTGATCACTGAGTCATGAACTTACAAGGAATCAAGAACTTACAAGGAATCTCCCTGTCTCTGTCTGTACCTAAGATCAATAAAAGCTGTCCAGGAAACTCAGCCTTAAAGACAGAGTTATCAATACCAAAAATACTTCCTTTTAAGCCTGGGGAAAAAAAAAAAAAAAAAAGAAAAAAGAAAAAAAAGAAAAAGAAAAAAGAAAAAAGAAAAAGAAAAAAGAAAAAGAAAAAAGAAAAAGAAAAAAGAAAAAGAAAAAGAAAAAAGAAAAAGAAAAAGAAAAAAGAAAAAGAAAAAGAAAAAGAAAAAGAAAAAGAAAAAGAGAAAGAAAAAGAAAAAGAAAAAGAAAAAGAAAAAGAAAAAGAAAAAGAAAAAGAAAAAGAAAAAAGAAAAAGAAAGAAAAAGAAAAAAGAAAAAAGAAAAAGAAAAAGAAAAAGAAAAAGAAAAAGAAAAAGAAAAAGAAAAAGAAAAAGAAAAAGAAAAAGAAAAAGAAAAAGAAAAAGAAAAAGAAAAAGAAAAAGAAAAAGAAAAAGAAAAAGAAAAAGAAAAAGAAAAAGCAGCATACTGAGTGTCTATACATGGCAGAACAAACACAAATCAGAATTATTTAACACTGAAAAGGAAAAAATTAATTTGCAATTAGCATTCTTTCTGGACAATGAGCTACTTCAAGGAGCAAGTGTCATTATTGTTATTTTTCTTGCAAACTGTTTGTTTGCCCCTGGCTAGTACCAGAAGACTCCTCATGTTCTGAAGCAATATCAATCAGTTGAGCTATCCAAATAGAAGGGTCATGTCCCAAAATCAAAGAGTGAATTAACAGAGAATTAATAGTAAAGAATCGTTTCAACACAAGAAATTAGGTGAAATCATGCTTTAATATGTAGAATAACTTGTCTTCCACAGCAGAGATGCTGGGGTGATGTGAGTTAATCCTAGAGGGCAGCTCAGCCCCACACAACTTCTTGCTCACTGCCCCTACGGTGGGATGGAGGACAGGATTGGAAGGGTAAAAGTGAGAAAACATGTGGGTTGAGATAAAGACAGTTCAATAGGTAAAGCAAAAGCTGTGTGTGAAAGCAAACCAAGGAATTCATTCACCACTTCCCATGGGCAGGCAGGTGTTCAGCCATCTCCAGGAAAGCAGGGCTCCATCACACCTAGCGGTTACTCAGGAAGACAAACACCATCACTCCGAACATCCCTCCTTCCTCCTTCTTCCCCTAGCTTTTATTGCTGAACACGATGTCATATGGTGTGGGATATCCCTTTGGTCAGTTTGGGTCAGCTGTCCCAGCTGTGTCCCCTCCCAAATCCTTGCGCACCCCCAGCCTCCTTGCTGGTCGGGTGGGGTGAGAAGCAGAAAAGGCCTCGGCTCTGTGTGAGCACTGCTCAGCAATAATGAAAACATCCCTGTATTAGCAACACTAGCTTTAGCACAAATCCAAAACATAACACCATACAAGCTACTACGAAGAAAATTAACTCTATCCCAGTCAAAACCAGTACAGGTGAGCATTGAACATTCCTAGCTATTGAACTGCTGCATCCCTAAAAGCCATGTTGGAAGTGCAGGGAAGGGAAAAATCACTCCCTTTTAGAGTATTCTGTTGAATCAAAATGTCTGACAATCATTTATTTGCTCATACATGGGGATTTGGAAAATATGCTTACATGTGTAACAAATTAGAATTCAATCAAACTTAGTCACTTCAGCTTTTGGGAGACTACCAGTTCATCTCTGAAGAGCCAAATGTAAGAAATTATATGATGAAGGTTTCTGTAGAAGGTTTTTGTTGGAGGCTTGGACTCTCAAACTCTTCAAGAGTGCTCTGATGTAGTGCTTTGGTCTGAAAAAACTTATATAGATGAGATAATCAGAAAATTCAGATAAGAGGCAAAATTCCACAGTATTCCTTCCTTCCATTTGCAAAGTTGATATCTATTTAAAATGGTCAGGTTACCCTGGTTATAGCATTTACTTTCCTATATTCATATAATGTTGTCTGTATTAGTGATACTTGTAACTCATGTTTGCAGTTTATATTTGTAATTTGTGCATTTTCTAGAATACTAAAAAAGATTTGCACTGGATAAAAAGTAGGATATGTGAGAAGTGAACTGGCTCCATAATACTTAAATGTAGTGCTGTTCCTTCAAAGTGGACTGAAGGTGCTGTGCAAGCTAAGCAATTGGGCCAGAACCGAAGTTTAACCTGCACCATCCCACTAACCTCACTGAACACAGACAACTCTGCACAGCACAGAAAAGAGGGAACTGCAATCAAATCTCCCCAAGTCCCATTCATGTGTTCAATTCTACAAAATAATGTGATTCTTCTAGTCTGGAGAAAGTAAATAATTTTCTCTATCCAAGATTTTTACTCTTTTATAAAACTCACAGCAGCTGTGTCAATTATTAATATCTAATGTTTTCCAGTTTGTAATATGTCATGCAGTACCATGCAGAAGTGTCTCAATTTATGCACAGGGGATTTTGATTAGATATGCTTCCATTCAAACCTGTTACCTTGGCAAATACTTCTGGTTTACGGTATATAAGAAAGGGTATCAGATACATTTACGAAAAAATCAAATTGCTGTTTTCATACCATTAAACTATGTCTATTTTCTGAAGCCTGACCAAGGTACAGTAAAACACTATCCGTGAGAGTATCAAAATACTCAAATAAGCAGAGATTTGGATGACTGGAAAAGCAAACAGTTAAGTAGGCCTACTGGGCACAACCCCATTTTTTAGGATATTGGTTGCAGTTAAATAGATTATGGTGTGTAACAGAGTTGATTTGCAGTCTTCGTCACTTGGATGTCTCCAGTGTTGTTCAAATTTTGCCTTTTGGCCACTTTCCTACTGAGTGAACTTCCACAAGAAATGTGCAGTGCTCAGCATTTTTGGTGTTCTTTTTCCCATTATCTCTGTAAAACGGATAAGGACTACACATTTCATTCAATTTCTGAGAGTATCAGCCCACAGGCCAGAGATTTTTTATGTCTTCTGATATCTGTAAAATGAGCACCTCATGGCTCATGTACCAGGTTATCACAACAGTAAGCATGCCTTTCCATCTTTTTGACTTGTCCTGATACTATCCAAGGCTAGTTAATGAGTTTCCATTGAATGAGTTCTGAAGTGCACCCAATTTTTCCAAAGTCTCAAGCTCTATTTTCCTCCTCTCAGAAGAGAAGGCAGACCTCGGACATCTTCTGGCCTTTGCAGTTTCTAGAAATCATCTTTAGTTTTAGATAATTTTTATTTTTTGGCATAAGCTCTGTGAATGAAACTGGTTCCCAGGAACATAAAATCCAGATAGCTCAATTCAGTCTGGCTGATATTGTCCGAAAAATAAACAATTGACATGAAAAGCCTTCTGGGGATACAGCTCAATTTTAGCACATCTGTTCAGCTTCTCAGAGCAGGCGCATCCCCTGGTATCTCTTAGCATTTATTAGTTTCTGCAAATGCTGACTACCCCATCTGCTCTCCTCACTGAAAGTGAGAAAAGCTAAATAACAACGCAGATAAATGACCCCGTCTCAGCACGTGGAAATCACTGCAGATGAGCCCTAGTGGGGCTCACAGGGGGTTAGCCTGGCCTCCCGTGCCTGGCAATGGGGGGGCAATTACCAGAGGCAATGGCGGGGGGGGGCAATAGGCAAAGGCAATTCACTGCACGCAGAGTGAGGTGGCTCCCCTGGCCCCAGCCAGGGAAGTGCAGGAGTCCCAGGGGCTCCAGCGGTGCTCGAAGAGGGAAGTGCTGTGCCCTGGCATGGTCCTGGCACACCCCCTGAAATTTAGGCTCTCCTGCAGGGTGAATGCAGCTGCAGCTGGTGAGTGGTCCTGGGCTGCTGCTGCCTGCTGGCCAGGCCAGGCCAGAGCTCTGCTGCTGGAACTTGTTGGAGCTTGACTCACGCCTTTCCCTTGGTTGTGCAACACGCTTGCGTTGCAGCATCTCCAGGGAATTCACACACCCAGTAAAATAAACACCAGTGGGCTTTCTGCCCAGACTTCATTGTGACTTTGCCCTATATGCTTTGTTAGTTTGCATATTGGCTCTTTTTGCCTAACAGTTGTGCTTATAGAAACTGTTCACCTTTCACCTGAGGTCACCTGTAGTAAAATCTGCCTGAATCCCGTGGTCATTTGATGGAGTCACTGCAGGACAGACTTAAAGTTTTTGGTAACCTTTGGATTTTTTTAGCAATAACCTTACCTCTGAAATCTCTACCTGGTGGTAGCAGCCACATAACTGTAGTATGGTTTATCTACAATTCCTAAAACCTATTCTTATTCCTGTTGCTGTGATAGTATTTTTTTGTTATTCGTGTATCTGTTTACCTGAGTATATGCTTCCACTTTAAACCTACTGTGTTTGTAAGACAAATTAATCTTTCCAGAGAAACTAATTTTGGACAGTAAGACAATGAACAGGATCCAGTGGAACAGGCTTCCAAGAGACAGTTATTCTGCAATTAAAGTTCAAAGGACAGTAATTTAAGAAAAGCACAGTTTACACTGGCCCCGTCTGTTCAGTGAAAAACCAAAAGATATGACTATATGCTTGGATGTAAAAGCAGTCCCAGGAGCACGACGTATATGATGTTGGGAAACAACACATTGCTTCCTTCTTTTGCTTGTACCGCGTGAATCATGAGTGAAACCCTGCGCTTACTAAGAGCTCTATAAATAATCCATATGAAAATCAAAAATAATATCAATTGATCATACATACCAGGGTGTGAGTAGATAACATGATACAGCCAGTAGAAATCATTGGAGTTGGTGGAATTGTGTCCTGCTAGAGGAAATACCTATGCTATCAGTTTCGTGCAGTTCCCATTTTGTTCGAGGTCTGCAGACGAGAGGGGAATGCACAGCTCCTTTCACAGAAGCAGCAGGATGCAGGTGAGAGCAGGGTTTGGTCACCCAGTGTCCACCAACAGGCAGCGTGGAAGTGTGCTCAAAATATCACCTTCCAACTTACTCCCAGCAGGCCACGTGCTCTTCTGGGGCCCTTATTGCTGTGAGCCTGACATCAACCCTGGGACACAATTGTCTCACTGTGGGACCATCACTTTTGTTGCGTACAGTTTTGTCAGACTTCAGCCATTTCTTCACTGGAGCTCAGAGCCCTTCCTTCCACAGCAGGCGTCCCCCAGGCAATCTGCTACCATTTCTGTGCCAGTTCTCAAGTGAGCATTAGGTCTGTCCCCTATGCCCGTATCTCATTTCTCATCCCACACTGCTTGCTGAACCCATTGTAAGCATCGGGCTTGCCTCAGGCTGCTTTTTTTTTTTTTTCTTCAATAACACTTCAACTATTTCCAAAAACTACATTGTTGGGGGAGAGACAGTTTGTTCCAGTCCTTGACATCTTCACTTTGTAACCCTCTAACTCCTCCATGGTTTGAAGCTATGACTTGAAAATCCTAGTGAGTGGCTTGGTGCCTCTGACTGGGGGGGACACGTAATTTCTATCTTTGCAAAATTCTGCCTAAGCTTGTTCAAGTCTCTCATGACTCCTCATGTTGACCACACCAAAAAAGAATGTATTAGCCCAGAAAAACTAAAAGATGAGCATGCCGTTGTTCATGGAGAGTTGTTAGCTCCCCTGATGCAGGGTGGGAACAGAGTGCCTGACTCTCTTGAGCTTGCAGTGATTTTCTGCTGGCATCCAGCTTGAATCTAGGAGAGAGATGGCTGATTTTAAAAATTAGGGTTGCTCATAATGACACTATGAAGATGAGGGAAATGAGTTCAGCACACATAGTGACAGTGGGACCAGATAAAGCAAGAAGTAGAAGATACAGTGGAGGACAGAGATGGGAGTGAGATCTGGGAACCAGTTAACCCAGAGCTTGGATGAAACACTACAATAGAAGAGGAGCTCGGAACCTGAAAATTAAGACACCAGGAAAAGACAGAGGGAGACTGTATTGGGTTTACATGGCAAGGCTTTGGTATCTGGGGGGCAGCAGGGGTGGCTTCTGTGAAAAGACACCAGAAACTGCTCACATGTCATACAGACCCAGTTCCAGCCAGCTCCAAGATAGACTCAACAATTACCGTCACGGGCAAAACAGACCCAACTTCGGGAAATTAATTTAATTTATTGCCAATTAAACAAAGTAGGAAAATGAGAAATAGTGTGCTTTATCTCATCCCACAAACAGATTTCACTAAATTATGAAACTAGTCACATCCATTCAACCAATTTAGAGAAACCACATGAAAGTGCCTTTCCCACAGGCTGCTCTGCTCTGACTTGTCCTGAGGAATGGACACTGTGCTTTAGGCAGCTAATTATTCAGCAGCTAGATAGCATGCTGCTGACAAGCTGGTTGATTACTTATTAACAGTTATTCAGTTACTCCACTCATTTTTATTTTACACATGCCATATTACACCAACTTTACTAATCCTTCTGTTTATCTCCTGGCAATTCAAAATAAGTCAAATCTATGAGAATTATCTATTTTAAGAGCTGTGATACCCAGGTATTGCAGACACAGCAGGCTTCTTATTTGGTTTAGAAACGACTCAGAAGAGCTCTCACTCAGCACCAGGTGCCACACCTCTAAGGAAATAATACAGTTCAGGTGGCATTTGTAGCTGTTATTGTGGCACCTCTGGTCATTTCTTTTTCTTAAAATTTAAAACTCGTTGTACTAATAATAAGCATCAACTATGAGGCCTAACTTGTGTTTCTAGTTCAGAGTAGCTTTATCTAAGTTCTTTAGATCCAAGTATTCAGCAGTTTTAAACACAGAGTGCCTCAGCTGAGTGGTGCCAAGCTTTACAAAACAGCAGGTTTGGGTCTGCACTGTTATTCAGTGTATCAAGCAGTGAGTCAATATAGAACTGCTTGGTGGCCTTGAACACTGTGATCACATCACTGCTTCTCAGTTTCCCCATCAAGAAAAAATAAAATGGAGACAGCACTACTGACTTTGTTGGGAAGGTATGGTGACATCCCTAGATGCTGTATGAGCAGCACAAGTTGAAGTCCAGATCTACAAGGTAGAAGTCCACACATGAGGTAATTGTTTAGACTCTCTTTGTAGTCAATGAAAAGAAATAGGAAGCTCCAGGGGATGATTTATCTCACCCTAAAATAGTAACCTAAAATAGGGCAAATGAATCCCATCTTAGAAGTGTCTGTTTGTCTGCAATGACTATAAAAGGAGTCAAGGAAACTAGCTCTCAAGTAAATGTCAACACCACAAACACGTGAAGTTCATTAAAATTATTCCATCTGAAGGTCTCTGCTAGTCACAGCAGGGACCTCAAGCTGCTGTTGTTATCCTCCAGCCTTTCCTTGTGCAATGAGCCTTCAGACTGAGAGGACCCTTTAACTCCTGCTAAAGGGCAATCAAGAGAGTGAAAGAAACTTGCAGACTGCTGTCAGTCTGCTCTGTACAGAGATTGGTGAGAGAAAACCTCTATCATAGCATTGCTATGAATCTCTAAAGCTCCAGATTCTGGCTATCTGGCTAAGAACATGTACTTTGCCACGACAAGGACAAGTGCATGCCATACTTATTGCAGAAGTCCCTAGGGAAACATATTTGGTCATAGCTCCACTGTACTAAGTGCCATGCTATCAGTTAGAGACAGTCTGTACCACAAAAAGCTACACAGGCAAGACAATCAAAGTATTGTGGTCCATCCCTTAAAAATGAGGAGTTGGGGCAGGGAGAGATTAAAAAGTGACTTGCCCAAATTATATAGGAAGTCTGTGGTGGGACCTTGGTTCTCCCAAAGCACAGTTTATAACCACATGCTTCTCCTGGTTTGCAGCAATATTGCTAGTTTTGGGACAGAGGGACTCTTTTCTATCAGGGCTGCACTTATAGATGCTATGTGATTTGCTTTTTCTGTAATTTGGCTTAATTTCTTGTAAGTGAAATGTTTTACAATCCAGTGCCTAACTACAGAGTCGCAAACCTATCATCAAGTCAATACTCAGCTCTTTGGCCAGGAGGGGATGGAAATCACTTGAGTGCCTTTCAAGAAGTTTCAAAAGACCCCGTTCCTCAGCCAGAGGATGTGGAGACAATCAAGGCTATAAGAATGATAGCTTGAAAGCTAGCAGGTTGCTTGGTTATATTCTCAGCATGAAGCTAAAGGCTTAAGTTTATACACATGTAGAACCAAGCATCAGCTGCTGCTAAAATAGGTGTTCAGATTCCAAGCACGGAAAATTTACACGAGGTTTATTTGCAAACTCATAAAGTTTCCAAAATGATGGGTTTGGATTTACAATTAAAATCCAAGGTCATAAACAATAATTGTTGGTCTCTGATGAAAAACACATGAGAAACACTTCTCAAGACAGATGGAATTTTTCCATCTATAACAAAAAAGAAGAGAAGGAAACATCTCAGTTGTCAAATACAAATGAATAAAAGTTCAAAAGTAAATTGTGTTTTGTTGAGAAATGCTTAGTAATGACATGAGTCAATATTATTATGCCATGGTGATCACGTACAGTGACTGTAAAAAAACCAAAAGCGAATCTCTGCTTCCAGTACAGAGGATTAATCTTGCCCTTTGGATAGAAACTACATTAACCAGATCACCGGCTTTCATGCTTTTTAATTATTGTTAAGGATCAGCAAAGGAATCAGCTGTTTTACCCTCATGAGTAAGTGATTTCTAATGGCTGTTGGGATTCCCGTGATTACCTGGTATTCATTCTGCAAATTGTAGTTTCCAGTCCTGGAAGCTCTTCATACACAGAAGTCTTGTATTTGTCACCGGAACTTCAAAGAAAAGCATTGTTTCAGGACAGTTTTATACTGTGACCATACCATAGTTTTATGCATCTTCCTTTCACTTTCAATAAGACACATTTTTAAACATGTTTTAAAATAGATAAAATAAATGCCTTCTCTCACACACAAATAATGCATTCATATCCAGGTATCAGGATCTAATGTTATGCGTAGCAACAATTTTATTTTAAATCTGGGAGATTATATCAAGCAATGAATAGCAAAGACAAAGCCAACATATTTTCCATTTCTCTTACCAGAAAAGATGAGGAAAGAACTTAAAAGACACTTATTTCAGGCTGATAAAAGACAGCACTTGCATGTAATCTCTTTTATTCACAGCTAATCTCTTTTACTCAGTATCATGTCGCTTATCTGAGGCAAAGAACTTAGCAGAATTCAGATAAGAGGTGGATTTTCATTTGGAAAATGAGAACTTTTGCAGTTAGATAACACACTACAATAATTTAAGATGGAAACAAAACATAGTGATTCCACCAAGAGACCCACATTTCATTCCCTGTTTGAGAGGAAGCTTTCAGCAGGTTATGCCTTTTGCCCATTCGTTGGGAATTTGATCAAGACTGCATAAGACATCAGCCTGCTCATCTGATCCAGCACTGGAATCAGATCTAGATGGGAATGTTCTGATGAGGTAAAACCTTACCCAAAAGTGATGATATATTCAGCCAGGCTGCTTTGTTTGGAAGAGCTTCTGTTGGAAAAAAGCTTCTGAATTCCTGGGGTGGGTCTGGGGAACCCCTACCCGGATGCCAGAGCATGACAATGCCTTATCTGTGCTCAGTGGCAGGCCACCAATGCTGTCCTTGGGGCCCAGCAGGTTGTCTGCCTCAAGTAAAAGCTGTCATAAGTAGCTATAATTGAAATTTTTTGAACAAAATATATGAAACTCCAAAAGAAAACATTTTTGGCAAAACTAAAAGTTTTAGTGGAATTATATGCTTTCAAATTGTTGGGTTTTGTTTGTTTTTTTTCCTGTGAGTTTTATCAGAAATGTGGTAAAACTTTTGACTGAAAGGCAGAGTAAAACTGTGTCAGGAGCACAGGAGATTTTATGCCCTTAGCTTGCATCCTGTCTAGCCTCATCTTACTGGGCCCATGAATTCCTGATTACCTCTCAATCTGCATTCATCTGTTCATCAGATGAATCCCTCAACTTATATGGAGTCAATGGAGGTGTAATGTGGATTTTGCCACAGAAACACTTAACAGTCCTTTCTATGATTATTAAATCCACTTTACCCTCTTCAAAGACAGTAAAATCATTTCAAAGAAACTTCATGCAGCTTCCATATATAGATAAAAAATCATCCTTTACTGCTGCCAGTGCCAGTGGTGGTTGCTGGTCTGAACTCCCTTTGTAATCAGCCACAGGTGCCTCCGGTCTTCTGAGTTCTGGGAGCAAAAATCCAGATTTTCCCCATGCCTGCTTTATTCTCATTGGCACAGCAAATCTTTCCAAGGATGGCTTCATGCCCTGCCCCATGGCATGCTCTTTGAAGATACAGTGCTCCACACCCTTTTCCCCAATCATTCCCTCCCCTTCAACAGAGACCTCCACCTCATAAAAGCCGTTTCCCTTGTGCTTGCAGACCACTGAAGATAATGCCCTGGAAGGACAAGGGTGCAGGCTTTCTAATTACCCAAACACTGCCCCTGGGAAGTCAGCCTACAGCATTCATTTTTAGACAAGCATTTTCATGCCTTTCTCCTGTGCTCCCTTCCCCTATGCTAACAAGAAGCACCCACAGAGTTACCTCGTTGCCTTTTTTCAGATCCTAAAAAGATAAATCCTTTGTAATTGCAGGCAGCCAAGTATTTCACACTCAACACTGAGTCCAGAGAGCTCTACGCTACATGATCCCATATAGCAGAAACCACAAAAAAAACCCCCTGAAATCTTTAGAACGTTATTAGAAGCATTCATACAATAAAGACCGCCAAAACTAGCCTGTCCCAAAGGAAGAGACCAGGCAAAAGTGGGGAAAATGTAGTATCTGAGGTCCCTGCCATAGGCAGGGAGTTTGTTAGATGAAAATAGAACAGAGGAAGGCAATTCCCCCACCAAAATCCAAAGCCTAATCCATTAGTGGTTTAATAGAAAATACGGTACAAATTCTGAAATATAATGGCTGGTTTTAGCCTTGAGGACACGATTAAGGCACGTGAGCTAAAATGATCTAAGTATCTCAAGGGCTTCCCACTGATTGCTGACATATGAGAAGAAAATAAAACCCCATCTTTCCCAGAAGCTATGCTTTGCATTGAAGGGGGAAGAAAACATTCTTCCTTGTTCCTGCACTTACTTGGCAAAGGCCCTGAAGCACAGAGCTAAGTACAATATGAATGGAGTGCAGACAGGGTCAACAAAGAGCAATCGAATCTTCTTCCAGCCCCTCGTGCAGATATCAGCAAGCCGAATAGCCAGAGTCTCAGATACCAAGTTGTAGATGCTAACTCCAGGATCCTCCCTATCCTGCTGTAAATGTATCATGCTCCATCTTGAAGCAATTTAATTTCTTTCCTCTTATTTCCCATGTTGGAAGGCCATTTCTGTGCTTCCAAGAGATATAAATCTTCTTATAGCTAACTGTTTTTAGTATGAAATTGTGTGTATTTTGCTTTGAACTATCCTTAAATTTCAGCAGTTCTTTTCTTTCCCTGATATTTACCCATGTCCTAAATATATCTATGACTAGTTCACTCAACCTTGACTTTTCTAGATAAAACAAGTGTAGGTCCTTCCGATCTCCTCTCACAAGACATGTTCCCCTATTTCTCTTTTGACATTGAAAAACACCCTGATCACTGCTTACCTTGTCTGTTTTTTATTTGTACGGTCTCTGATTTTCCATTTATATTGTAAGCTCCTCAGGTCATAAAATATTTTTCTGTTTTGTCTCTATGAGCCTCATTGTGTGTTCTGAATTGTGACTGAGGTTCCTAGGTAGTTTACTGCATCAATACAAATTTTCATAATCAAATGCAGCAACGGTATCTGAAATCCCACTAGAAAATTAGGGGAATAATGGCATTGTAAACCTAATTTTCCCAAGTTTCCAAAAGTCTCCATTCTGATTCCATTTGAGGAATGAGAAATGGTTCATCCAGAATTTTCCTTTTTAACCAGCAATTGCTCACTCTTCTTTTAATCCAACCGAAAGCCTGGAAAACAGATCAAATAAATTCAGCAGGTTCTTACTTTCTCTACTATATCCTGTATGCCCTGACATGCTTGCTTTTTTAAGGGAAAGATGATGAGTCACACGGATGAAAGAATACAAGATAGGGAGGTGGCTGAGAACAGTAGAGAAAGCATCAGATAAAATATAATACACTTATTTTATTACACTGAGAGAGTCATTTGGGAGAGGCGCTGGATATGGAAATGGAACAGGGAATGATCTGAAATAATACTGTATACGTTTCACTCCTCTTCCCAGGGAGTGAGTGTTGAGCATCATTCTCAGCACGGGGACCATATCACTCTGTTCCTAAACCCTGTCTCCCGCAGACTTTTGCCACATGTGTGTTGGTCTGATCCCTGGCTGGCATAGCTGTGCTGACAGAAACTCCCGATCTTCAGGCAGCTATACCAGCAAACTGTGCGTCTCCTTGTTTCAGGGAAGGGTGTGTATCTATGGCAGAACAATGCCAGGCTAACTGCACCCACACAAGGAATGCCTTACCTATCAGTCAGCTTATAAGTGATCCAAGAATAAAATTGGCCTTAGTTACTACACCCCTGGGGAGAGCTGTGTAGAATCAAAATGAATATCCAATTAAGGTAGTGATAAGTATTGAAATTTGTGTCTATGTGCCTGATCCAAAGCTCATTAACATTGAGTGCTTTATATCATTCTGGTTGTGCAAAGAGCTCTTTAAGTGGATGTAAGTTATATCAACCACTGCATTTGCATTTTCTTTTAAGCCTTTTCCCTGCATTTCCTGAGTGGTGAAAAAAAACAGTTTTAATGAGAAATCTGCCCTGCTTTTAGTCTGCTGCAAGAGAATATAATTGCAGAATGCGGGGGCATTTGCACATACAAAAAAATCTCGCGCCTTCAGGTCAATAGCTGAGAGATAAAATTAATTTTACTTGGGGAATTTATAGTTTTACTAATACAGACCTTATCATGTGCTTTCTCCTTTGCTTTGTCTAGAAAGAAATGGCGCCATTGCTGTAAGTGCTTTTTCATGTAACCTGCAAAGAAATACCCTTTCCGAGTACACTTAAACAATTCTCCTGCCTTAGAACGTGTAGACAACTTGATGGAGAAAATTCTAAACAATAAACATACATAAGAAAATTAAAATAAATATTTAGTTTCACTCAGTTTTATAAAGCATGTATCCCTAAGCAATCTTTCTGTAGTTACGTGACAAAGGCTATATAATAAATAGTCAGTAATGACATGCTCCAGGGCTTATGAGGTGATAATTATATCCGAATCCATCAAATGGTTCAAAGAGTGATTACAATTCAACTCATAATTCTTAGATCATATGAATTCAATTTCAAAGCTGAAGTATTCCATTAATTATCCCATTGTTTATGGTCAGTAGATGAACTAGATTTGCATCATTGTAGGAGATCTGATGCTTTAAAGGAAACTGATTAAAAACTGTGCTCTGAGCCTATTATTTGTTCCCTAAGATGGCAGAACAACCCTATATCTCAGGTCCTTTCTGATTACATGCAGGACCTGCTGCTTTGGGATAGATTCCTACCCAAATAGAAGAAGAAAGATGAAAAAAACCTCTAAATACTTACATAATTATAATGCATATAGTAGTAGGTCTTGCCATAAAAGGGGGAAAAGACAACACTGGGTTTGTGCTACTTATGAAGTGGTGCTTCCCTCAGGCACTGAGATACTATGATTATCTCCATGACTGTTTGTGTTACTGGCATTTGGAGAGTCTCGTGCTCTTTAGTCCCACAGTGATATCTGGCATGGGGATAAATTGTCCAATAAAGAGTCCAAGTTCAAGCAAAGAGATAGTTGAAAAGATAAGAAAGTGAGATTTTGGTGATGGAATAAGCAGGCTTGAAACATTTGTCAAGTATAAATGAATCAGCTACAAATGTGAAAAAGTCATAGTCCTACATGATATAACTCTGCAAAAAAATCCAGTAAACCATGGTTACCATTGCAGAAAGACGTCTTTCTGCTAGTATAGATAATTCTCTTTGAGGATGCCAACAAAAGAGCTCCTCCAGGCCTAAGGAATGTCCCCTCTAAGGACATTTTTGGCATAGTTATTGTATTACAGCTTTCCCAACCAACTTTTCTCAAGTATAAAGAAATCCCCAGACAGCTTCTTGTAGCCAAGCTATCATGATGACAGGATGTCAGGGGATAGAAGGAAGCAAGCTTACGATGTATAATCACTAACATATAGATTAAATATGGATAGAAAAGTCCCTGTCCCTGAGTGTATACGTATATGTTCAGCCTCTCTACCATAGATTGCCAAATGGCTGAAATGCCTGTGAAGCAGCTTCTGAACCATCGCAGTTACAGTAAAACCAGAACTAATTTTGAGTTGCCTTTATATGGCAGAGTATAAACTAGTATAAACTAGTGAAAAACTAAACACTAAAACTGAGGAACTAGTACCATTTCTGTTATTCTCATGTGCCTTTCTTTTGAGGACATGGGCTTTGATTCTTGCCATTATACCTGACAGGAAAGCTCTTGATGTAAGATCCCATTAAAGTGATACTCATCCAGAATTAGAATCTCTGGCTGATGAGACCAACTATCCCAGATTTGTTTAGTGAAAAAATAGCCATGGCACTAACTCATAGAATACCAGAAAAAAAACTGAAATGAGTGGGAATGATCCATTGATTTATCAGCCATTCATCCATTTCTCACCTTATTTTGGAGACTAACAGCAATGTTAGCCAATTTTTAAATAAGACTAGCCAGCTTGTTTTTAGTAGACTGAATAGTTGCCAAAAACTAGAACTCAACCTGAGCAAATTAATTTTTAGTTTTAATTGATTTTTAGCTATTTATTGTTTTATGTTTTCCAGTGCAAAATGTAAATCACACAATACCCAGAACTCAGAAATAAAGGACTGTAACTTTCCTAATACTGGGTAACTTTTTCAAAATCACCTTAATAATTACATTTTGAAGTCACTTGATTGCTTTTGGAAATGTTGCCCATTGATACTAAAAATCCACTCAAGTCTTCATCTTCAGAGGGCGTCCCTCAGCTTTTTTATGACTTTTAATGTACGTTCTCTCTATTTTCCTTTACAGTTGGGGAATTATCTAGGCCTGGCCAGGGCTAGTTTTGACAAGAAGTGTCTTCCCATTGACAAGATGGAGTAAGGAGCTATTGTTTCCATTGCTGGTGCTGCAGTATTTCCAGGCCAAACTAAAGCAGAAATAGACTGGAAAGCTTGCTTTTCAGGACAGCTTAGTTTTGAAAACTCAAAGCATTTGGGTATTTTGGTGTTCATCTGACTCTAAGATACTCCCCCCACCCAAGGTTTAGATAGCATATTTTGATATATGCCCTGAAGGAGTAGCTAAATGGGAATCTATTTAAAATATACTATGTATTCAACCTTCATTTCATAATAGTAATGTTCTAGAATTAAAGGTCCATCAGTGCAGAAGCATGAGATCATTTCCCAGATTTTTGTTTCAAACCCTCAGTTCAGTATAAAGAGTATGCATGGGTGTGATATCAAAACCACACAAAGACATTAAAAATATAAATCTATGAAAGATTAGTGAAGCTAAACTAGTGAAAGAAGTTGAATCTAAAACCCAAAAAACAAGAGCAGAAACAAGTCCTCCTTTACAATAGCAGAAAGTGCAATTACCCACTTTTGAACTAAGAAAAAATGGCAATTGTACCCTTTAGAAGGAAGTATAAAACAAATATACAGACTAAATTGTGTCCATCGACCTTGCCTCCATTAAGCCTGACATGCAGCCTCCAAGGACTGCTGAATTTAAAGCAGAAAGGATTCAGCTGAATCTTTTCATTTCTTTTACTTGTAGATTAACATGTCTTGGTAAAGAGTTTTATCCATTTGTAGTATTTTTAGGTATGTGTTTCAACGAGGAAATCCTACTGGAGCCAGAAAAGATCTTTGCTCTACAGCACAGTGAACCAGAAAGCTGGTAGGCCTTAAAAAGTATAAAAACTTCCCCGAGATACAAAGGCCCTGCGTAATCCTGATCTCCCATATAATGTTGTCTGCTGCTAGAAATCACTTTAGCAGTTTTAATGGTCAATAAGCAGTAAACCTTAAATGGACCCAAACTCCTCTTTATCCACGTCATAAATCTGATCTGATAGCAGAGATCAGGAAGTAATGGGCCTCAGGGGAAGTCCACACCATGGCATCTATACATCCTGCTAAATTGCACAAGAAGGAGCTCAGTCTGGAAGCATTCATTAACTGCTCAAACATGTAAAAAAGCCAACCCCCCCCCTCCCCAAACCAAGAAACCAACCCTGCTAAGTAGCATTTACATTCTGCGTTAACTCCACAAATGCTGTGAAAATTCAATTTTAATTCCATCTTCTCTTGACTTCAGTGCTTGTGGTAGACAACATACCATAGTGTTTGGAAGTTACATAGCAAAAAGCTTTCAAAAACATCCAGGATTTATCAGCTGGATTAAGACTTTCATGTTAACCCTCATTTAACCTGATTTTCAGGATATAGAAAGGGAAAGAGTTAGAACTTCTGGGAGTATACTTGCAGTTGTTGTGACTGTAACCTCCAGACATCATAAAAATTATGCTGAATTGGCTTTCTGTGTGGACTTGCTGATCTGCCTTAGCATTTTTTGTGGATCTCCTCCTGGTGAACTGGTGGCCTTAATACAATTTATTTTCATTTATTTTGGAAGTGACTTAAGGTAAACTGAATGGAGGACATTTTAATTCCCAGATCAAGTGTCCACACAGGCATGTAATATGGTTTGAGTTCACATATTTAACTTGCTTAAGTTTTTCCAAATGTCCCTTAGCAGAGACCTGTACCATAATTTGTAATTATCAAAAATTCTAGTAGATGTTTAAACAATAAGAAGTATGCTGTATGCAATGAAAAAAACCCAACAGTCACAACAGTCAATAAAGCATTCTGCAACACAGCACAGGACTTAAACGGATCATCTCAATCTTTAGTCAATCTTTTCTGTCTCAAATGAAGAAATGTCACAGCTATGTCACTGCTCCATATGTAGTTAGTTGGGCCACATTAAGTTTAAAACATTATGCTATCAGAAGGCCTACCTAAGACCATAGTTATTCTCACATACAAACACAGGCACACACATACACACACAGAGGTGGAGAGGGTTGTGGCTTGGGTAACTCAGCAATTCCTCGCTGGTCAGAGTTTTGTTGGTAAATACTTTAATACATTTCCATGTTCACAGCTGAGACCCAGATCTCTGCTTTGGCCAAATTCACCTCTGACTCAGCTCTGCTCACCAGGAAGAATTAGATCTTCACTTTGTTTTCTCTTAATGATTTGCAGAATGGAGATGAACAGTTATAGAAGTTTTAGATAGTATTTTTTTGTAATTACCATCCCCAGCTTAAAAATGAAATAGATTATGTTGTGACACTTGTTATTTAAGAGCATTCATGCATGTTCATTCACTGAACAGTTGTTCACAATTTTTCACAAAATATGGGCATTCACGGGAGAGCACTTACCCAGCAGAATATAAAAAGTAAAAGAAATTAATCTAAGCTCAGGACTAAAAAAATCACAATTTGTGTGTCAGTGCTGCAGATAATTTGCTGCCTCCTTGGTTTTCATCAAGGAAAGCAGACATATGGGGCACATTACAGAATAGTATGAGAACATATGGTACTGCACTGAAATGGTAAGATAAGTGACACAGGAAAATCCATGATCCATTGGGCAGAAATATTTTGGGCCTCCTGGTGCTCAGCAGTCAACTTTTCTTTTCTAGCATGGCAGAATGCTTTGAGTTAAATAAATGACCAGATATTTTGGCAGCAGTTTTATAGTGGTTTGATCAAGCCCCTGAGAGGTACATCATCCTGGCTGTATAGATCTTCTCTGTACCACCAGGAAGGTAAAGAGAAATATAAATCTAAAGATTGTGTTCTGAAAGTTTTATAGCTAAAGTTTATTTGCTTCAATATGGAGTTATTTGAGGGATCAGGGAAATCTATTGCTCAGTAGGGAGATTCTGTGTTTAAGAAAACTTTCTGGATAAGCACAATATTCAAATACAGTGGAATTATGTTATCGTCTGTCTGCCACTGTTTCTGTTTGCATGCACCTAAACTGAAAGAAGAGGATAAATCCTTATTTGTCCTGTCAGGTTTATACATCAAAGAAACTAAAAGCTATGCAAGCTTTCTTTTCTTCTCAACCAGGTGGGAGTAGCCAGTGTTTTCATCTAAGAAGAAAAGATCTTGACTATAAAGAAGTTTGGTAGAATTCTCCTAATTTAGAAACTTCATCTTTTGCAGATGGATCTTAAAGGTCTACATTGATATCAAGGGTTTTCAGTCTCTTGAGGACAACTTTATCAAATACTATGTATTGAATATCAGCATAATTCCTATAAGATAGAGGGCCAAAACAAAACCCCTGAATATTCCAGAGAGCAGAAAGAATGTTCAGGCGTGAGTCCTCAGATCTGCTGCTTCAGTTCACCTCTTCATGTTTTTAGACTTAGTCACTGCACTGCACTCTGAGAGTTTGTTCTCATACAGATAATCTGCATACTTGTACTAATAGGTATTTATTTAGCTATCACATAATAACAGAGAAGAGATACAAGTATCCAACACTTTGAAGCCTACTTCAGTACCCCAGACCTTAAAACTGTGTTGCTACCTTCTCAAGCTGCCTAGGGCTACATTAAAACATTTGCTTAGATAGGGACCAAACACGGTCTGCACATCTAAATAGCCCTTCACTCTAGAACTGGGAAAGTTATGAGATATATCATCAACCTAATTAAAACTTAGAGTCAGAAGAGATTCAGGACTGAGAAATAGGTAGACAAATTCAAAACTTTGAAGCATTTTGTATAGACCTTTGCAATACTCTACAGCACTCATTACAATCCACACACACACCCACACCCACCCCGTTTTCACATGTAAAGCCCCAAAATTTAGCTGTTCTACTGTTCTTTTTACCCTGTTTTCTCCCTCTTAAGGGCAGTAAAAAATTCCCACCACTCAGAATGTTTCCTGACATTGAGGGACTGGAGGGAAGCAGATGAGAACCGATGCCTGCTGGAGTGAGTGGGGAAGAGGCAGGAGGTTATGGGGTAGAGGGGAAAAGGAGCTCAAGGTAAGGAGCTCAAGGTAAGTAAACTGTTATCATACATAGGACAGCCGATGCAGCTCTTTATACCTCCTGAAAAGGCTCATGTCCAGCATCTTCCCTAACTTTTGGCAGGTGTTGTCCGTCATGGGGAGAGAGGTGGGGACAAAGTGAGGTTAGCAGTGGAGTGGGATCAGGCTTTTAGAGATCAGAGGCATGGAGACTGTTGAAGGAGCGAGGATTTTGCCACGTAACTGATATCTGAAAATACAGTATCAAAAAAAGAGATGTCATTGGGGTTCCAAAGCCTGGCATTCACTAATCAGGGATCTCCAAAGTGCAAGCTGAAAATGCATTTTAACTTACATTCCTCCTGGTTAAGGCATCCAACAATACAGACTTTTCGTATAGTTGATGGAGACACAAAGGGACCTCTAGAAATCAAGCCACTTCACCTAAAAGTAGTGTCTCTCACACTTCACTATACAGAGAGACTAAGCACTGAACTAAATCCCCAACAAAAAGTGCATAAAGTTAGGTATGGTGAATACCAACCCTTTGGGTGTGTAGTCTGGCACAGTATTTAACTGTGCACTTAAATAGGAATCATTTTAAAGTATGCTGTTATTCTACTAATATTAGCAATGCTATAGTGTTACAATGATAATGCATTCTTTAAAACAGATAATTTTATCCAGAGATCTTGTGTCACCAGCACGAGGAGAAAAATAAAAAGATACATGAACCTGAAGCAGGAGAGAGACATCTGTGCCCTTGGTCTGTATGCACACAGTTTGCCAAGTGGCTTGGCACGATTAAGAAAAAAGCATTGCTGGAACCTTATCCAAGAGCAGATCCAGTTCAGCAGCAGATACTAGCTTAGCTTAAAGCCACTGGATTAGAACTTGGATGGAAATTTAAACATGTACCTTGGTTTGAAATAAGATGTGATTTAGTAGCTTAGTGGAAACAGACACTGGCTGCTTTAAAGTTCTTTTTGTCTCCCCCTTTCTTAAAGTCTCTCATGTCTCAGATATGCTATTATTACAATAACTGTACTGCCAGATGAAATAGCAACCTTTTGCTTAAATGATTACTTTTATGACTGTTTCGTTTTATACAGTAGATTGTCATGACACAAAGACTATATGGATACAATCTACAATGATTTTCATGTGAAGAGCATTGTCTGCGTAGTGTATTAAAAGTTTCAATATTTCTTTTAAATTGTTAAGCAGATAAAGGTCTCCTACAAGTAGAAGCTATTATGTAAAAATTAACCTCCCTTCTGTAGGTTTTTTTTTTCCTAAGGAGCAATTCCAAGAAAAAGTGGAGGAAAAAGACATCTTTGTTAGCTGCCTACAAAATTGGTGTTTTGAAATTAAATCCTTTCATGTATTAGAAAGTTTTCATGAAAAAATACTCAGAGCTGACAAAGAATTCAACTTTCCCATGTTCAGCATCTGAGTTAGCTGGAGGAAAAAAAAAGCATGACAAAAGATCGCTAAAGCAAAGGGGAAATTATTGCTTGTTGCTGAATAGAAGCATTACATGCCAGGGTGGAGGGTTGTTTTTTGTTTTCCCCATCTCCTCAGAACAGAAATAAACTACATGTCTAACGAGTTTGGAGAAGTTAGAAATTTCCAAACATTGGGTTGGTTCTTTCTGTTCATGCTACAAGAAAACATTGTGAGTCACCATAATTGAGCCTGACTGGCATTAGTCAAATAAAATTAAGTTTGGGCCTGGTGTGAATCTGCTTATTAGAACTGGTCCATTTCGCACCTTGGTCACCTCCAGAATACTTTAGCCATCTATTGCCAAATCGCGTTAAGTCCCTGGGGCAAGGGCTGTCCTCTTCTTATTTGCAGCTATAATGTCAAGACGCACAAGGCCCTGAGCTTTAATTCTTGATGGTCTGAACATGTATTTAAGCCTCTCTCTGGGTCTCACAGAGTGCTGAAGAACAGTGATATCATTCTCTTTTGTGTGTGGTTCATAAAGAACCATTGGGGAAAAGGTAGCTTAAGGTTAATTATACCAAATAAGGAGAATGAAAACATAAGACGAGCCCTGTTCTCTAGCCAGGTTAAAGAAGGCTTGAAGAGCGCATCACACCCTGTGTGTTCACAGCTCCTATAGCCATTTCTGTAGACATTGCATATCAAGCATTGGCTACATGCAATGTACCTTGAGATGGGAACGTTGTCTTGCCTAGATAAAAATTATTTGAAGGGATTCTTCTTACTCAACTTCTGCTACTGAAAAGTTACAGTCATCATCTTAGCTAATCATCTAGACTTCTCAACAATCAACAGGGAGAGATGAGTGCCTACAGAAAATGATTCACCGTAGACACAGGCCAGGACAAGTTGTTCTCTGGAGATGGCCATCCCTCTCCAGTGACTATTAGTTAACTAGTTCAACTTGCTGCCTAATTATTAAATAGCTAAAATTAGGTGAGATGAATCCCACGCAGTGATGCAGTCTGGACTAGATTAAATTTCCTTAGGACAGGTCTGAACAACAAATTGCCTCCGCTTTGCCATGTTTGGCAACTCTAGCACAAACAGACAGACCAAAACCAATCAAAACTTAGCTCACAGAGATAATTATAGCAATGAAGTTATACTGGGATAGATGTTAGCACTGACTGCAAATGACGGTGTTACCCTTGGTGCCCACAGGGCTTATGCTCTAATTCATGCTGCAATCATGTCTTTGCTTTGCTGCGTAAACAAACAGTAACTTTAGGCATACAAAGCAATTGCAATTTAGCATTTCTATACTGAGCCAATCAAAACCTGTGGTGGATCAAAACAGAATTAAGGCAGTAAAGTTTCACCTGAGTTCAACATTTTGCCCTGAGTTTACTGGTGCTCCCATGCAAAACAGGGAGCAGCTTACCTTGGGATAGTTACTGTTTCCCAACTGTAATGGTCTGCCCACCTCTGCTTCAGTCACATCTCAAGTAGCAACTACCAAACTGCAATAAATTTTAGCCTGGAAAACTGAGATCCATGCTGTTTTGTTTTGACAAATTGCACCACGTCCTGCCTTCCTGGGTAGCTGGGATCATGGATGACAGAATAGACAGTGGCAGGAAAAACTCTCTGAGTGCCAAATGAAGCCAGTTTCTGCTTCTAGATGAGAATTCTTAATGAAAAAAAAAAAAAAAGCTTACGGTGGAGCCATGCCCACATGTAATTGCAATACATTTTTTGGAATACAATTTCATAGCAATTCATAGAGTTTGAAAAGGTTAGGTTACACTGAGAGCTGGTTTCGTTCAGCCACCAGAAATCCATCGGATGCGTTTTAGGGAGGATTTCCTGCTTCTACTCTTCAACATGTGCAAGACCCTGACCTGAACTTTTGTGTCACACTAGCAAGTACTGCTGCTTTTCAGGCAGGTCTGGTACTTTGCTAATTTCTCCATTTTATGAATCAAACCAAACCCACAGTAGTTTGCTTCAAGCTAAAAACCTGATTATTCAAGGAATTTCTGAAAAGTAAATGCCCTTTAAGTGACTAAGTAGAAAGTATCCTCTCTGCAGCAGATGAGGATGGGTTTGTGGAAGATAGATATATAAGTTTTTGAAGTCTGGACAATTTTATACACTGCAGCAGTTTAAGATGATGTTTGCTCTGCCACCCTACCAGAGTTTATACTCCTACTGTCAAGTAAGGAGATAGGAAAATATGAAGTTGTCTCAACCACTTCAGCCAAAAAAAAAAAAAAAAAGGAAAAAAAAAAAGCATCATTTAATAGTTTCTGGCATAAGCATGAGCTGGATAGCTGGAGGCAGACACATTATAATAAGCCTCCACAGCAAGGTTACCCAAGCTGATCTGCTAGTTTTCCAAGTGAAGGACTTTCAAAATATATTTTTAGAAGTGTATTAAGCACTGTGATGGAAACAGACTTCTTTTGAGGTGCTTACCATTAGATTTTGTGCTCGTAAACTTGATCTTTTAGCAGAGGATGCACAGAAAACCTTCAGCTCCTCCCTAGGCTATGAATGCTGTACTCAGAAATATTTGACCATTAATACAGTCTAATCATTTACAGTGAAGGATGACCTCAATATCTCACCAAGTCCAACTGGTAATGTTACAGGGTTCTTTGTGACAGCATATCACCAAATAAGAAGCCAGATTTAGTCAATTTTATGGAGAAGATGTGGTAGAAAAGAACTGCATTTTATGGTGTTTACCGAAGGGCACAAAATTGCCAAACCAGCTACAAATCTTTCGGTGACTTCAGATACAAGTTGAAACTACTTATTCTTGAGCAAGCACATAGGTCTTTGGCTCTGAAGTCAAACAGTGATTATAGAGTAAAATGAAGAAATAAAAGAAATCCAGAATTTATAGAATGTATGCCAAGTCCATAGAGCTGACTGGGGCCAAGAATCTTACAGGAACAATTTTTTTTATATATTTAATAGTTATTTAATAAAGCTTTCTTGGCAGTCATGTCACTTCACTACAGTTCCTAAAGATTTTCAAGAAACAATTCCATTTAGTTTTTCTTTTCTTATTTCTTTTTCTAAGCCAGTTGTGTGTGGATCATGTGGCAACCAGTCTGAGTGAGAAAAGTAAGACTAGATATCTGTGGACAAACTCAAACACTCTTTAATTGCAGACCAGCTGTTATTCCCATTTCCAGGCTACTCAAACCCACTTGTAACTCAGGTCTCTTGTTTCAGCTTATTGTTCAGCTGGAAAATCAACTGAAGGGTAAGCAGCAAAAGAGGAGAAACCGGTAGGACGCATCAGATCTGACTGCAAACAATACCCCTGGAAATGAAAACAAAAATATCAAGACAATCTGCACTGAGCACAAGACTATGATGATGAATGGAGATATATAAATGTGTAGACTGACATCAGATGAGAATCTGGCCCTCTATTTGCAGTGTTTGTACAAATAAAAGGTTATGAGTAGTCTGCCAAATTGCCATATAATCTTCTGCCAGCTGTGGACCCACTATGCCTGGGCAAACCGGCAGCTTCCATTCATTTCACAGATTTTTCACAAGAGCCATCCAGAAAAAACCACCTCTGCACTTTCTCCAGGGAAACCTGGGACACAACACGCCCAGACCTACATATTGCCAGGGAAGCTGGACCACAAAATCTCAAGGGAAACTCTGTACCAACCTCCCTACCCAGGGAGAAATGCCTTTAGGAGTTGTGCTTTGAGAAGTAAAATCTTGCAGATGCTCCTCTTTAGGTGATGTAATTCTGCCCTGCCCCACATTCAAGGCTATATTGTTCAAGCAATAACTTATCCTTAATTGTCTTGGGTGAACTTGTCAACACTAGCCTTTTTTTGCTTCTTGTGGGCTTTGCAGATGCTCCCCTCCGTCTGTAACAGCATGAAAAAATTACCAACAGGAACATGCATAGACATATGCTCAGAAGCTACCTCTATAGTTCCTTATATTTTCCACTCATCTCAGACTTTTGAACCTTTATTTGTGCAGCCAGCTATGCTGAATTCCTAGAAACAATTTTATATATATATTGCAAAGAACTCTTTAATGCCAAGACATTCTTTTCCTCAGGCAATTATTTTTGTCACAAATGGCAGCATGAGTAGCTTCTGGTATAATCACACTCCTTTTAATTACTGAATCATCCATACCCTTCCAACTGCATTCCAAATTGTCATCCTCCTTGTCAGGGACAAGAAGAATTTCTTGAACACAAGAGCACTGATATTTACTGCTGCCAATTTTTTTCTCAGCAATATATTTCCTCTCTCTATGAACAAAACTATTTGAAACAGACTTAAGCCAGGGAGTAAAAATATGATATTTTTTAGATTAACTTCTGCCTAAGGAAAAAAATGATCTAAGATATAAGTTGGTGTAGCATGTTTGATTTCAGCAGTTGAAGAGTGGGTTTAATGAGATTTCCCCAAATAACTCTAACCAAGGCCTTAAAGAGGTCTTAATTTTTATGAGCCTAAATTAATTGGCCAGTGTTGTGCCCAGGCTACAAAATTAAAGACAAAAATTCCACTAAGCACTCCCATAAACCTTATGGTCACAGGAAATAAGGTCTCACAAATGGCACCTGATGCTTGTAATGTTTCAAGCATTAACTTCAGACAGTTGATAATTGCCATTTAAACTTATTCTAATTACATATCAACACATGGGCTAAACACACCAATGGGGATGGGAAATTTAACAGCTGAAAACCAATTAGTGACCAGAACTAATTTTTAACCTTTTGGTATTGCCAATCTGTTGGATCCTGAGGAATACACTTTATAAAATCAGATGTTTTAAATATTAAAATGTCTTATTGTGTTTATCTTTCTTTTGAAGTCTAAACATTTTCTAAAACCTATAGGAAATTGTGAAGTGGGGTGTTTTGGGGTTTTTTTTGTTTAGTTTTGGTTTTGTCTTATTAACTATTGTCTTATTGCATTAGCAAATTAGAATTTTCTTTGGCTAGCTTTGGTATGGTTTTGTCTCTCAGAGCATTGCTGAAAGGGACACACATAACCCCCTCATTTTTTGGACCCATCAGCACTGTCCCGACACCAGCTGGAGCAGCCAAGATAATGAGTTAAGCACAAATGTTAGCAAGATCATTTTTTACTTCTGGGATGTGCTTGTGACATTGATTCATTAGTCAGAGACTCATTACTTTGGATAAAGCTACAGTGATTTACAGGACAAGACATTTGCATTTCTTTCATGTCCCCATAAAACACAGACATTGCTATCGAGCTATCTAACTCCATAGCCAAAGACACAAAAATAGAGATGCAAAACAAATGACATTTGCCTGTCCATAGTCTTACCAAATATGTCAGTTATAACTTACTTAATCATAAGGTCTTGGATATATGTTTGGATATGTCTTCCTTTCATCCCTGTTCTTGATATTTTGTTTCCATTTTTACTTTTCATCTTCTATTAAAACACAACATAGGAAATTAGATTAAAAGAGGGGAAATTATATTAAACAAAAGGAAATTAAATTAAGCAAAATTGTTACAAGGCTGTGAAAGGTTTGACTGAAACCAGCCTTTGGAAATGAATGTCTTCAGATGTCCTCTGGCACAGCAATAGCTCTCAAGCTGCCACCATGATGTTCAGAAAAGGCTATTCTTTCTCTGGTAACCAGAGGCACTCTTGGATTCTGATTTGCATTTCTATTCTGGCTCTCTACTTCAAATCAGTGCAAGTAAAATATTGGATGTCACCATGACCTGAGTCTTCATGGTCTTCGTGGAGTTGGTTATTCTGGCCAAGGTCTCATAGGCAGGTGACTGTTCCATTGTACCTGACAACAATTTACTTGTTGCCATCATGAGAGTCAAGTCAAGAAAGAAATAAAACAACAAGGATTTAAAAAAAGCAAGTAGAGATTCTGATGGAGGCCCTGACCTGAGGGTGGTTTGTGAGTTGGAAGTTATGCAGCAAAATCCTGCTTTACACTTATATAATTTTTCAGAATCTTTCCCTAAGCACCCACTACTGGCCTTTCACGCTATTAGTTATTCCCAGGAGAAAGAAGAACTAGACCCCTCCTGACATTAGAAACCGTCTCCATGCTTGAGGGTGGGAAGAGAAGGACACAGATGTAGGAATTCAACTGAACAATGGCAGGACGATGTCTCTATGGATGTTGCCAGCCGCTGGGCTTAGAGGAAAGAGGACAGAAGGAAGAGAATGCAGGGCTGATGGTCATTAGAGGTCACTCTCCTCCCCTCACTTCTCCCCAAGCTTCCATGGCATACTTTCCCAACCGCTAATGAAACCTAATTTTAAATTTTCTGCAGATGGAAAAGACTAGTTATTTGTTTACTGTTTGTAATCAGACCTTTTAAAAGAAATTTTTTTAAAAAAGAAAAAAAAGCCCCACAGGGTTGGGAAAGCCAAGAGGAATTTCAAAAGATACCATCTGTCAGAAATCTTAGGACCGAAAAGCATTAATGTCATGAAATCTACTTCCTGCATAACAAAATTGGTAGAAATTCTTAAAATGTCACACATAGAATTAGCTCATTTTCACAATTGGGTTGGAGCATTTTTATTTTTTTTCCGAGACATATCCAGTTTAATGTAAACACTCATGTGTACAAGAATAGCCTTGTAGCTTCTGTGGTATGTAGACATGGTCACAAAAGAATTGAGGCAGTCTGGAGAAGCACAAAGTGCTGCTCTGTCCCAACCTGTAGAAAAGAGAGACCTGATGTTGCCAGCAATATTGTGTTTTACATCTCACTTAATTCATTATAATGAGTGGATGGAAGGAAGGAGAGAGGGAGGAAGAAAGGGAAGGAGGAAGGAAGGGAAGAAGTAGAAAGAAGGAAGGAAGGAAAAGGAAGGAAGGCAAAGGAGAAGCTAGGATTTAAGAAAGGAAAAAAACAATCCAGGTGCTATTGAAAGTAGACAGCCGTCCTTTTTCAGCATTTTCTTCTACAAAAATCAATGTGTGACAAGGGGTTACAAGGTGTTAAAAAGACACAGTGAACTTGCAAATTCATTTCAGGTAAGGTACAGTTTTTGTCCTTCTCATCCTTTCAGTCATACAGAGTCCGAACTTGTGCAGCTGAGTACGACGAAATTTGTAAACCTATGACTTAAAAATAAAATATTATGATTGGTATATTTTACTCTCTGTAAACCTAAGTTAAAGAGTTTGTTAATATTTCAGTGGAAAAGAGCATTATTCTTTCATAAACTAGCTTGAAAACAGATGTGTTTGGATTTTCATAAATCAGATGCTCAAAAGCTTCATGTTGCAAATGAGTTTTAAACCATAAAAAATTGCAGTGCATTTTCTGGTCTGACATCTACCTGCTTCATTTACCTACAAGATGGGATATGGGAGGGTGTTGTTCCATTTTAGTAGTTGAGAGAATTACTATGATCAGATAGCCTAATACATAAAAAATCATATAATAGTATCTTTAGTTTCTCGTAACATGATAAATATGGTACCAATCAGAAGGACTTTCTGAACCTTACCTTTGTGATTTCAATTAAAGCAAGGAAAAAACACAAGCAAAACAAAAAAAGAAATGTAGTGAATAATACAATTTTTCTCCAAATGATTTTTCCATATTTGCTGCCAGAATAAACACATGGTACATGTTAGTCTGTCGGGCCCACATTAATTCGTCAGCTGTAGGAACTGCAGTGATTCATTTGCCAAAACCTGTTGCGCTAAATCCCACTGTTTTTAAAGTGTAACTCCAAACATCCTTTTAGGCTTGCAAAGGGGTTTAAGTGCAACTTACATATATAGCATTTCTAAAATTACTCTCCACACATCTTTAAAGTCTTGGCAAGGAGCGGTATAACCAGCCTGTCACAAGTTGGTTTTCAATTCCTTTTCTACCTAATTGCACAAGGTTTAAAATAGTGTCCCTGTCATCTGGGACACAGAAGGCAAGGATGTGCTAAATTAGTTTGCTTCGCTTCTGACAGGGAGCTGTGCGAGCAATCCAGGGACCAGCTGTGCCTTGACATTGCTGCGTTCTGAGATTTCATTGCTTTCTATGGAAAAAGAGACCTCGTCATAGTCTCCTAACGTGCAAGTGGACTTTTTGACATTCTTTAAACATACCTCAATTTTTTTTAAGGGTTGGTGTCGTCCAACTCATATTTTCTGTACTAGGTAATGTTATGATAGGAACCCTCAGTGTGTCGCTCTGAAACACTCCACGGGATATTAAAGAGGAACTCACAGGCTCTCTGCAGATGCAAAAGTTTTAGTCTTTGCACATATATATTGCAAGAATGGCTTGTGGCAAATACCTAGGAAAAAATGGTTCTTTTTTTGTCATTGAACCACAATAGTCATCAATGTCTTCCCACATATCTAGTAAATCTTTAGGACATATAGTAAACAACAAAAAATCTTAGACTCATCATTAGTAAACTGCAGATTAAAGCACTCTCCCTCCACTCTGTGGCAGATGAAGACTACACAGAGCATTTTTTTGGGGGGATAGCTTGATGGGCCAGGATGCCCAAGATGAAGTAAAAAACTAGAAAAGCAGTACAAGCAGGCACAGGGCCTTGAGACCAGCTAGAGAGGAACAGAGTTAGGGCATGAGAGAGGGAAGCCAGGAAAAAACCAGCAGAATCTGAAGTGGGGAGGTTTGGTGGTGCAGGAGGAGGGGCAGGAAGGGAGGAAGGCATAATTGCACTTCTCTGGCTCCTGCATCCCCCATCTCCCAGTTAGAAGCTGCTGCCCACACACTGGCACCCCCCTACGTGCACACTGACACCAGGACCCACCACTGGTTTTCCTCATCAACCACTGCTAGGTAGGGCTGGAAAAAGTAAGTGTAAGCATCCTGCAAACAAAGATTACTGGCCGGTCTGGAGAAGGGAAGTTGACACACGTAACCTAATACAATTGCAACAGCACAAATCATTACAATTTTCCTCATTAAATTAATACTTAGAATTGAAAATTCTCAAATGTGCCAAGCTTTTTCCAAACAAGCTTTTCTTTCTGTCTCGTTCTTTTCCTAAAGCAAAAGAGCGATCGATCAATGCATTGCAGAGGTATGTGACTTGATCTGTAGGCTAACTGTAGTTTTCTTCAGGGTGCTTTGAACAAACATCAATGCTTTAAGTCCCAGTAAGCAATAAAGGCAACAGGAAAGGAAGTGGTTGAGGGACCCCATCGACCGCATTGGTTTAGATCATTGCAGCAAGTGGGGTGGATGAGAAGAAAACAAGGAACTTGCAGTGCCCGAAGGAAGATTGTTCTCATTCAGGATACTCAGCCAACACACTTCAGTATTTCCTAGTCTTAACCTTTCCCCCTCTCCTTTCTCTACTCTGAGAATTCATTTTCAGTTAGCACTGTTCTAATAAATATTCATATAAAGAGCATTGAGACACATTTTATTACTTTATTAAAGCTATTTTGAATATCTTTCAAATATTATTTTACCTTTCGGTAATGCAGTGACATTATTAACAAGCATTTCTAAACCATTTCTGCATGTAATTAGTTTACTCAGATTCCTTCCAAACAACAGATTATATTAACTAACTACATTTTCCCCTGGAAGTCTTTGCATTCACACTATTAAAAACATAAGTAAAGAAGCCTTGGTGGTTTAGAAGACTGATATTAGTATTGCACGGTCTATTGCCTGTAGCAATTTCTCCATAGTCTTTTGAGATAGCGGAGGTCTAAACTATTTCACCTATCTTTGAACTCAGAAAAGAAGCCTGAAATAAACTACATTTTTTCTTGATTTGTTTGCCATTATTACTGTGAAATTAGGGCAAGAGAAAGGCATTGAACATCCCTTGTGTCCAATTAAATAAACAATAAGAAATAAACAGTCCTTGTCTCCTTGCATCTCCTCATTTCAGTAGGAGTAGGTATGAGATGTGTGCAGCAACAGACATGTTTTCAGGCACTTCTGCATAATGTGCTTCAGACGCTGCCTCTGGCAAGAGTGTGAATATGTCTTTGCACTTCATTCATTTCTATGCGGCCAGGTGCCATATATTCATGTATATATTTGGGATATAAATATTTGTTCTTGAAAAATGACCACAACTTTCTGGAGAGTAAGAACAGACTTTATTCCCTTCAGCTGACACTCTGCAAGCAACTTTGAGCCCCGAAAAGTTCGGTGTGCCTTGGGGAAGCTCCCCTCCTTTCACCCAAACAATTATTTCTCATAGGTGACATTTGCCCCTGACACATCAGAGATCCCTCTAATGACATACAACAGTTTGCAGCAAATGAATAAAAAGAAAAAAAAAAAAAACAAAACAAAAAAACCACATTGCTCATTTTAATTCAACTTCTTCTATATTCACTCCTCAATAGGGCAGACCATGCTGGAGGAAGAAAGGGCTTTCTCTATATTTTTTTTCTCTTTTTAACTGTCACTGTTTGGGAGGAAAAAACTGCCTGATTCCTGCATTTCAGTCCAACTCATTTGGGTATCTTCCACCTGCAGCAGGAATTTGAGACTCTGTACCTGCTGATTAAGGAATTCCTTCTAGATGTTTGTTTTCATTCACATTGGGTGGTCTTCTCAGACCGAATGATTTTCAGATGAACCACAACCAAAAATGAAAATATCCTTCACACAGATATTTTATTCTCTATTTCCTAAAATATCTTTTATTCTGTTTGCAATTCTTGTATTTATTTACAAAATCCTTTTCAGTAAGTGACAGAATAGACTATGAAAACACACATAGATACAGATACAAAGCGGTACAATGTTAGGAAATTTTAACAGCCACAGAAAAATGTAGATTGGAAAGATGTGCTGAGAACGGAGCAGGACAAAGGCGTTACGTGGAATTCTGGGTAATAAAATGGAGAGACTCTTCAGCGCATCTCCAATTTTGGATTGCATACAGTCACAGAGGGTAAAATTCTGGCTACATCTCAGCCAGTGGCATGACTCCCATTAACGTCAATGGGGTCATGATTTCATCTGCAATGCATGAAAGAGCCTGCCAGCTCTTCTGTGCTCCTGGGGAGAAGAGAGGGGCTGCACCACATTATACCTACTGCCTTTAAGGGACACTAGGCTCTCACATACAAGATCGGTCCAACCTTTGAAACTTTTCTCAGGATGCTGCATTTGGTTTTGATTCATGTGGAAATCTGTGCTGTTATACAGAGTTTCCAAAGCCGGTATGTGTCGCCGGCTAACCACAGAAGAAGCGGCTTCCAGCACTCCCTGTGACATTTAGGAGGAGAGTCAGGCCAGCTCTGCATGGTTTTCAAAATCCCAGTCTTCACATAAAAGTTGTTTTTGGGGAAGGACAGGAACACTTGAGTGCCGCAAGCACAACCAGTTTCTCAAGAAGTTGTTCCACTCCCTGCACTCGGCCAAGACAGAAATCTGTTAAATTACTATCTCCACCACAGGCACACAAAACTTCACTGGTTCAGAGAAAATAGCAAACCATGCCTGTGCTTCAGAAATTAAGCCAAGCTTTTTGTACCGTCTCTAAATAGAACATAATTTTATTTCATAGCCCCTTTTTTACACTTTTACGTTTTCCTCCTGGAACTTATGCTTCTCCATGAATTGAGCAGTCGGCTTCCTGCATAAGGTCAAGTGTGCTTTATAACTCATGGTTTCTCTGCAGTGTCAACAAAATTCAACCTATTTCATCTTCATCTTTGGGATGAAGATGGGTAAAATTTGGTTCAAGGACCAGAGGCTCTTAGCGAGATCGTAAGGGACCAGTAGTGTTTAGGGTGGTCTCAGTGACAAGAGACCATCTGGGCTTGGGGACAAAGCTTAGGGATGAGATCTTGGCCTGGGGCTCCCCAGTGATGCTTGCAGCACGTGGGGCAGCAAGGATGCTGATCTGAGTCCAGTGGCAACACACAGAGAAGGGGCTTTGGGTTATATTCTACTGAGTAACACAAGGGTGGATAATTTGGTGGCATTGTGCACAGGTGATACTTTGATTCAAATACAGTCGTTAATCTCCTTCCCTTGGAAGGGTGGCATTGCAGAAACATACAATTAGATTTTAACAACTTTTAACAGAGATAAATCCTTCACAGATCTACAGGTTTTCCTCCTCTTTAAACCATAATTTCTGATTCAAAATGTCTCAACATCATTCTGCATGCTTGTATACCTACCAGTCAGATAGAACCCGACATGGGATGACGTGCTCAGCTCCCGAAGAGCCAGCCAATGTAATACCTTTCACCTAATGTTAAATGTTTCCTGCTTACCGACTTCTGCAATATTCTTGCAACTTTCTGTTCGCAAGCAGGCACCCACTTATTCTTGTAGCATTTTGAACATCCTATAGGTCAACTTAATGGTATTTGATAAGGCTTTAAAAGAGTTCCAGGAATGCTGTACCTGTATGCCATGACTTCTGCGTATGATTAGAGCAAAAAACCTGAGAAAAGTAGCTCTGTGATGCCTGTTCTATGCTGTTGGCAGAACATAAAATTGAACCATGACTAATCAAGTATAACATTTTCTTTTAGATAGTACTGGGTGAAAGAAGCAAACCTGGTTTTTAAGAGGTGTGATCTGGGACTGTCCTGTCAGCCAGTATTTAGCTGTTATGGGGAAGTATTGCAGCTAGCTCTTCTGATTCAAGACTTCTTACAATTATAGTTTTCCCTTCCACAGATGAGGGCTGAAGGCTGCCCACTCTTGCCCCGTGAAAGGGGAGGAGAAGGAGCAGAAATGGATAGGTAGCTGGAAATACAGTCCAAAAGAGTCAGGTTCATTGCTGCCATTGCTGCCATATGTAATGGGAAGGATAGAGGTAGCAACTACTGGTTTGAGGGTTTTGTTCTGTGTTTGCCTGTTGTGTAAGGGAAGTAGAGATTTCCACAGCTGGGATCCCACCGGAGTCCTCCACCATCCCAAGGGCTGGCATCAGGACAAAGCTACAGCTCAACACACATTTGGAGCTGGGATCAACCGCCCCTTTCCTTCCTGCCCTAATCACAGCTGTTAGCCATCCCCAGTTGACAAATAGCTCATGTGGAAAGGAGCACAAGGAGGACAACTAATAAGCAGTGTGACGGTTGAAGGCTCAGACGTGGGTCCAAGGTGCACAGAGGGGACAATCAAGTACCACACCCTGAACTGCATCCATTGCTCCCAGAAGAGAACTGGGGACAAGGGAAGGGACACACGACTGCTGGGTTCCCCGCCAGTGGTGGGGATGACCTGCTAGGTGCTGGGCAGGAGAAGGTCCCAGGAGGCTCTGGAAGAGGAGGCCCAGGCTGGTGCCTGTTGAGTGTATATGCGCCCTGGTATGGTCTCACCCTGGCTGCAGGTAGGGCATGGGCCCAGGTAGCTTATGAATATGTCTGTGCCCACTGCTCCATTAAGGGTTTTCCCTTAAAACTGAGGGATAAGTAGGGGCTGGCACATGTAAGCTCTTCACACCTGTGGGTGGTAAGAGGTCCCAAAACAAGGATAGGGCATGGTGCAAGAGATTCCTGTGAGCAAGACTAAAGACGCAGGTTTGAGCTGCAGCTTTTGCCAGGTATGTGGGGCATATGGCATATGACATATGACTACTGCTGCTGCTAGGGAAAAGAGGATACCACCATTTTAGTGGCAACTAGCATGTTATGGCCTGATGGCAACTCCTAAGGGGAGGTAGCAAGTCTGTCTGCACCAGAGCATAGACAAAGCAAGAAGATGGTTATGGCTATTTTGGCTTCCTTGGCCCAGGAAGCCCTGCCTCCCTCTGTGCCCTGGGGAGATTTACTATTTTGCTTCACTCTAGAATCTGAGTGATTTGCTTCAGTTTTCTCACCTAGAAACGTGGAAGTGGCCCAAGAAATGCCTCAGGATTCTCCCATACAAAGAAGATAGAATGGATGCTTTGAGAAAAAACTGTCTGAGCAAATTTCTTTAAAAACAAAGATGTAACACACGAAGATCATTGCTTCAATCAAAAAAATGAACAGGTGTGCTCATCAGCTAGTCATTATAAATTAAAAATAGATTTGATTTCTTCCATCTAAGTTTAATATCTGTGACCTTTCAAATTCAGCTGATTAGCATAGCCCACTTGGCCCATAACTGACTTAGAAGCCTTTCAAGGAAAGGATCAAGGTACAAATGCACAATATCATATGGTGTGCTGAAGGATTTACCACTGTTCTCAGTGTGCCCTTCTCAAAGGCAAATCTCCTTGTTTAAAATATATGGATGTTTACAGGTTGAATTATAGGAACAGGTATTATAGGAACAGGTACTGGTTTGAGTTAGCATGCATTTGGCAACAATACAATTCCATTTATTTCCATAAAATAAATCTGGCTGGAGAAATGTACTGATATGAGGTGATGTTGTATGTATTGCTTTAATAAGTGTAAATGTTAAGAACATTTGCAGAGGTGTATGTTGTTAGATACCTGCTCTGGGAAGATGAAAATGAGTAAGATCAGTCGTACCTGACTGAACTAAATTATCTATAGCCAGAATAGTTGTGTTTATAATTATTATTGGTATAATTTCAGCACATTATCATGAGGAGAAAACGTGTCTTACAGTTCAACCAGATTTAGTCTGTAAATCAGATTGGAGCTTTGTTCCCAGTCCTGTAACAGAATCACTGCGTTAGCATGAACTGCAAATTATGACTCTTTTCCAGATAGATTCAAATGGCTTCAGTTCCATTATTTTTTCTTTCTGTCATTTTTATAATTTCTTATTGATATTTAAAATAAGCAGATTGATATTAATCACCACCATAGGCAAGTCTATTAAAAATGCTGTCTTTTTTATAACTCTGCTGAACATACCTAAAGATTCCTATGTTCCTGAATAAAACAAGGATCTGTTTTTTATAGAGCAGATTAAGAATCTCTAAAATGGTAAATTGCTTAATTTCTAACCCAAAGTTTTTAAATCATGGTGCAAGAACTGGTAAAACACAGAACATTCTCTGTGGTTTGCAAAGAGTGGACCATTCACCTAAAACCTGATCCAAATCTCTTTCACTTTGGTTACTGCAGGTTCAAACCAGTGGTCCTCTTTCCTGCCATTCAATTTCACAAAAAAAACGGAAGATACAAAAACACAGAACACATAACCTCTTTCATAACATTGCTTTATGGAGGCAACGCTACACAACCATAATCGTGAAGGAAAGTGATGCAGGACTTTTCCCTTGGTTAAGTCAAGAGCAACATGGCGTCAGAGAGGCAGACTGCTAGTAGAGGCTGCCCGGACTTCACCAGCTAGAAGATAATAGTCTGAATGAAAAATATGATTCGAACTTTATTACTTCAATAAAAGTACCTTAACGAAGGTAGGTTACAAACTTGCCTTCAAGGAAAGACAATGTCAAGTCTAAATATGACCTCTCAATACAAAATGTCTGTATGCTTTACTGAAGATCATTGTAGAAGAGTTATTCACGTTAAATTACTCCATTTTTAATTTTTACATGTGTTACTTGCCCACAACTTCTATGAATCAATTATCTTCTTGATAGTTGTTTTATAAATGGCTTATCCTTTTATTTCAGTCTGATTTGTAAATACTCAGGTGACTGATCTCCATTCAAAATGTGTAACATTAAATTCAGGGTCATATATCATTTGTTTCTGTTTCACATTTTTTATCAGCAACACTTTTAATAACGAAAGGGCTGTGGATAAGCTGGAACAGAATAATATTAAAACTTGCATTAATCAGTAATGACTGTTTTCAAAATAGTCAAATGTTCTACTGTATATGGTTGCTACAAACTGAAACTGATGTAGGAAAATTATTAAAATGAGCATATGCAAATATAATTTTGCCTTTCATTTGTTAATTACCAAATTTGAATATGGTCTTTGTGAAAGATGTCAGTTTTTTCAATGACAACATTTTTTTCTTAACAAGGAACTGAGCTGAGACCACCAGCTCATTTCATACACTAAACCACAAAGAAATGACCCCATATTTTGCTCACAGTCCTATACATTTCTAATATCTTTTTTTAGAAAGAGCAACCCTAAAGCTCTTTAAATTAGTCAGGATGAACACAAATAACATCAGAGCTCATTTCACTCACTAAATGTTTGTGGTAGGAAAATTTTGGAAAAAAACCCCAAACATAAAGCAGATAAGCTTTCCAGTTTGGTGCAGAGAAACAATGCTGCAAGAACTGCTTTCTCTAAATTGTTCTTTAGCTGCGTATTTCTGAGATAAATATTTAGTAAAACAAAATATCTTTTACAAAATCTGGAAGCTTATTGTTGAAATCAGCTATGAATTTTGGTCTTGCTTCTTGACAGAAGCAGAATTATGTTCTTTTCTGCAAGACAGGAATTTTACAGCCTTGAACTGTCAAACCTTTTCTTCCATAATAACAGAAAAATTCCTCGTTAATGTTTTGAAAACACATCTTTGGTTATCAAGCAGAGTAATCTCATCAAATAATAACACTTTGCTACTAGAAGGATATAAACTATTGCAGACCCAGTCCAGTGAATGTGTATTTTACATGTACAGTTAAAATACATGCTGTACAAGCATATATTCCCAAGGAAAACTTTCATTGCTCTCAAAAAAGATATTTATTTGAACCTTTATGTTTTTAAAACTAGTCATGCTATCTCTTTACAGTAGATGCATACGTTCTGTGGGCCTGATCAAAAATGGACATTGGAGTCTAAAATTTAAATTAGGCAAGAAAGTGGTGCCTTTGTCCATGAGGGTAATCCACAGCCCCCTTTTTTCCCAGCCAGGTCTGCAGGGGTCCAAGAAGCTCCAGCCAAGGCTGTGCCATGGCAGAGCTCAGCAGAGTCTGCACCCAAGTGCCCTGTGTGGCTTGAGACTCACAAGCAAAAATGTTTCACATCACAGCTGGACCTGGAGAGGAAAATGGTGCCTCTCCATTGAGGGTGCTTATCAACATTACAAGATCATGCTTAAACTGTCCCTGCCAGGGACTGATGTAATCCTTAAAAATGAGTGGCAACACTTCTACAACTGAGATGTATAATGCCATGACCAGAGAGATCTCCTATTCCAAGGTTACTATACTTTCATGGAAAGTATTTAGCTTAAAGGTCTGATGTCCTAGCCAAGTCCTCTGAACACCAGAGTGCCATCTTAAAGGTGGTAGCAACATCAGGTCTCCCCCCTTCATCTGAGTGAAGTCTCCATCTCCAAACAGATGAGTCAACTGGAACAACTTTCCCAGGGACTTGATGGAGTTCCCATGACTGGAGGTTTTCAAGATGCAGCTGAACAGGGTGCTAGATAATCTTATCTAGGCTTCCTTTCCCACAAAAGGTGGGACCAGATGATCTTTTGAGGTCCCTTCCAAGCTGGGCTGTTCTATGATTCTGTGAACTGTCTCATTTCCAGTAGGTGCCTGACTCGGGACTACAGATCATTACCCAAGCACACCAAGGAGTACACCTCTATTAATTAGCTTAAGCAGTTTGCTGCCTGTAATGAATCTCAGTGTTAGGTCAGGGGGTGCAATGCAGTTCTATCTGAGCTGCAGTCCAACTTCCAAGAAGATCCTTAGCCTTCAATGTGTCGCTGCTGGTGAGGGACAACCTGCTGTGTCCATGTACAGAAATAAGTGATCAGAAGACGTACACTTTATTCTTAATAATCTAAGCCTCAGATCATTATCTGCCATTCTTTTGACATACTCTTTGCTGTCACCATGTCATCAGCCCCCCATTTGCAGGGCCTTCTCTCTGCTTCAGCATCCAGGTTCCCACATCTAGCTGCATTCAAATGTATTGTCCAAATTAGGCCATGTGAGCTACATGACTCTGTGGAAAAACCTACACCTACAGCCTATAGCCAAACAAAATATTTCATCAGAAATTACATCACATGTTTTTAAAAGACCAGAGGCATTTGCGGGTGAGGGGAGGGGGGTTGTGGGCAGGACCGGGAGGAATTGCTGCTGTTTGCTGTTACTCACTCTTTTACCATCCTTTCAGCTTTTACTGAAAGGATCCTAGCCCAGCTTACTTACTTAGCAAGACAAGCATGCTAACTAGTCTGTAGCTGTGCGGAAGATAGCAGATACTCTTTTGGTGTGTTGGCACAAAAGCCTTAGCTTTGCCTAGTCAAGTAGGGCCATCTTAAAGGCAGGCATTTTGTTTGACCATTTAGCTAAGCTGGAGCCTGTCTTTCGTAAGACTTTTTCATCTGCTTAAAAGATCAGTTAGGTTACAAATGAAGAAGTGTTCATAACTTAAATACCCAAGGCTGGACCTGATTTAAATGAACTTTGAGCGGAAATGAAAACCATTCAGAGTTCTGATTTCTGCTGATAAAATCAGGCTTGTGACTTTAGATTTCCATCTTAGATACTGAGGTGCAAATATGGATTCAGGGTGACTTATGACTGATCTTAAATATCCCACTAGAAAGCCAGCTCCCCAAAAAGAAGTCCCAGCATACTAAAAAGGGAGGAATTGCTCAACACTTTCAGAATAAAACCTTGGAAACATCAACCAAGTGCAAATTCATTCCATGTCCTGAACTCCTGGAATCTAAGAGCAGACAAAAATGAGCATAACATTTCTGAGGTGAGCCCTCTGTTAAATACTTCCCAGACTTTTCTCCACTGGAAAACTTTTGCAGTAAGCAGAAGCAAATGGAGAAAAGCAAACGGAATTTAAGCATCTAAGTCCTTTCGGCATCTTTGGGTATGCTAACTGTGATGAAAACAGTTTTCACAAAAATAGGTTCTAGAAAATAAATACAATGTATGTCTGTATATGTAAAATGTAATGAAGTGGACCAATGCTAATTGCATTACTTCCCTTTTCCTGATAAGATTTTATTCTGCTTAAAGGAAACACGGATTAGTTGTGCTATGATAGATAGCCTTCAACTAAATAAAATACATTGAAGTAAAATATAATATGTTTTTTACATGAGTATGATGGGCTCCCAAATAAAAGGATTAACAAACAGATCATTATATTACATCAAGACATAATTTTAGGAAAAGAAACACCAAGCAGCATTCAATAAAGATGCAAATGTCAGCTTCCAAAACCAAGACTTTTGAAGAAAATGTTAAACAGAGACCCCTCCAGTGCAGACAGCAGCTAGAGAACTTTAACCTTTTGTGTAAGACCATAGTAATTATCTTCTGTATCATCAGGTTATATAAAATGACTTGCAATATCCAGGAATGGTAACTCAGATCTTCCGATCTTCCTGCTCTCTACTTTATTTGACTATCCTTAAAATGTGAATATTTTGAACTTTAAGGCAGTAAGTGAAACCAGACGATTATTTATTAACAACATCCAGCTGGGGAGCACTTTGATGGCAGAAAGCAAACCTTTTTCAATATACACATGGCCAGATTCTTTTCACATTAATTGAGATTGACTGCTCTTCTCTAAGGCTTCCCTACAGCATGGCAATAAAGCACATTTTTCATTTAACAGCTTGACATGCCAATGTGTCTCTAAGCACACTTCAACAAATTCACAACACATCAGGCAGTTCTCATCTACGTCACCCAAGTCCAACTCAACCCTAAAACGATCACCTTTGGTTGTGGTGGTGTGTGAAGAGCAAAGCTGGAGCAGGAATCCATTCCTCCGTGGGTCTGTGTCACTGGGGACACCCAGAAACCCCAAATGCTGTCTGCTGCTGGGTTTTGTGAGGTGTCACACCACTGTCATCCTCCTGAGGACTGCAGGTCAGTTGGGCAAATACTTGCGACTTGTGATAAGGCCATAGCCTGCATATTCCACTGATAAATGTACCATGGGAATAGTTACTGAATTGTGAAGGATGATAAAACACATGCAAACAGATGATGTTTTTTTATATCAGGATGAATTCTACCACCGTCTTGCTGACAGTGGTTTAGTTTCTGTCCAGAGTGAGAACTGGTTTGTCCTCAATGTGAAAGAAGATAGATTTATTTATTTTTTCATTCAAGTCTATTGCTTATGTTGGCACTACTGAATGAAATGGTCCTTGGGCCTTTCTCTGGCATCCAGGCCAACCAGCACAGGAGAGCCCCCATCCATACAAAAAAACGTTCCCACCCCCAAAAGCAGAGGTAGTTTCAGTAAACAGAAATCCTCCCTGGTACTGTGCAACTTACTAATATAAATGTAGCCTGTGGTAGGTGGATTGAATCCTTTCATTGAATGTACATCATAAGAAACCTTACTAACACCCTAGATGTCAATCAGGACAGAATTTAGCCAAAATGAGCTTATTCAGTTTCAGCTATGAACATAGTTGCCTTTCGATGAGGTGGTTGAAAGACTTGATTGCAACTGCTCTGGAGACCTGCAGATGGGTAATTGAATACTCAGGGCAATTGCAAACAACTAAAAACCCCTTCCTTCAGCTTGCACAGAGCTATTAAGTTCAGCTACAGAGAGAAATATCCCTTTGGATTCAGTAACAGCTCTCTGACTTCATTATTGCTGACTTCTTTGCACTTGGATCTCAAAGGCTTATTTGCCTGGTGCTGGGGTTAGAGAAATGTCTTTGCTTCATCTGTACAATGCGACAGGCATCGCATCGCACAGATGGTTTCCAGTCACCGTGTTTTTCAACTCACATGTGCATGCACCAAACCCCAGTCTTGGTTCATCAGTCTTCCTGCCCCACAGACCTTTGTGCCCTCGCCAAGACATTGGACATCCCTAGGAGAACGCAGATCCTATTCAATTAAATAAAAAACAACTTCAACACATAGAAATCAACTACAAATGTTCAGGATAGCAAAACAAGCCAAAATGTGCTTTTCTAATTTATTTTCTATATTTAAAAAAGGCACTGAACATTTGCAGTCTATTTGTAATATTATGACTTCCTTTACTGTACAGTTTTAATTTGTTTGTCTTATAGTTAGCCATTGTTGCCCATTGTTGACTTCTGCTGCTTATTCTTTTATCCAGATTCAGAGCAGATCTTGAAGACTGCATCACTGTTTTAAGATAGAGTTTATTATGATAGCTGCCGTGGATATGCTCTGCTAGATGCTGATCTGTTTTAAGGAGAGATCAAGATTTGGCAAAATAAATGAGATAATTCCTGTCTTTGTTTAAAGAGATCTAACCCTCAAAGCACATTCCTATTACAAGTACACACATTTACACATTTTTATGCTCGACCTCAGTGTAATTGTATGGAGGAGTGCAGCCTTTCAGTCAGATAATGAATGTAACACATGATAGAGCACTGTAGTACAATGTTTTTTCTGGCATGAGCTTAGGATGACAGCACTCATTAAGAGTGAAGCCATATTATTGAAGGACACACTCCCAGATTAAGTGGAAGAAATCAAAATAAGCAATCTAATTCATAACTAGAGAGATACTGAAGTTAATGTAAAGGTTAGCAATTATATATATATAATGCATATTCTTTGTATATAAAAAGAAAATGTAGGTTATACATAGGATATATATATACACACGTATATAGGATAGGATATATTTATGTATAATATAAAGACTATAAAGAAGCTCCATGGACCTGATTCTGTTCTATGACTAGTTGTCACAACATGCTAAATTTCACTTGTATGTTATCATTTTGACCTTGACCCCCTGCACTCCATTGCATCTTGCATGTGACCAGCTCTGTCCCACCACAAATGGAATGTTTGAAATATCTGGAGTCAGATTTGCTTTTTAAGCACCGTTGATTACAACCCGATGCAATTGCAACTGACTGCAGAAATTTAGCCCAATGGTGCATGATGAAAACTGGAACATTCATTTCTGAAAGTAACAACCTGAGGGGTCAGGAATGAGGACAGCAGACAGAAATGTGTGTGAGAATTGACAGTGAGGCAGCAAATGAAAGAAGAGAAGCCAGAAAATACTCAAAGGCTATGTTGACACTGTCCTAAAGAGCAGCATTCCAAAAATAAGCATCTTTCTGCATCCAGTTTGCCAGCAAGAGAACATCTGTCCTTCATCTGCCCACCCTTCACAACGTTTCAGACCCTGCTAGGAAGGAGCCTGGCCAAGCTAACTGCCAGATGTTGACTCATGACGTCATGGGATGTTTGACAGAAGACTTGGGGAGACAAGCATGGCCACCTGCAGATTTGGGTGTGCAGCAGCTTCTATTAAGAGTCAGTTCCAGTGCACAAGGTTTGTTCAATATCAGTGTCTGAAAACAACAGGGCTAAAGCACAGACCTGGGCTAACGCTTTAAGACAATATAGGTAGATTTTTAGGGACTAGCTGATGTAGAGTCATAAACATCGTCCTTAAGAATTGATTCTCAGGTCAGTGAAGTCAATAGGGACTTTTCCGATAGCAAGCTGCATCCCACATAGCTTATCCCATGTAGGACCTTCTAATAACCTGAAAAGCAAGCCTGTGTCAACTACATGCAGCCATAGAAGAGTCATTGAGGTAAACTATACTGATAATTTAGTAACAGATTACAAATATCAATGTTTGCATTATTCTTGGATGAGGAATATTTTCATTTTTACTTTGCTGTCCTGATCTCAATGGTCATTAGTTTCGATGCAGAGAAGGCTGTTTTCCAGTATTACATTATATGCATAAACTTATTATTTGTGCTGGTTTGCACAGGTTTGCAAAGCTGTAGATACCCCTATGGTACATAGTTCCTACCCAGTAGTGTATACTGAGACTCACAAACTACTGAAGTGCAGAAATATGTGAAAATCCCTACTGATTTCATCAAGGCTTCTCAGAAGGTACAATAGTCCTCTCACATAAATCCGATTAGTAGCTCTGCCCTTCATCCTGCAGAGACCTTTAGTACCTTTGCAGATGAAAAATATTTGCTGCAAGCCATCATCAGTTATGTTCCTGGGGGAAAAAAAAATAACCTACTCAGCCATTCCTAAAGGCTGGGAGGAAACAAACCCAAAAATTTACTTTAAAGCTGAACAAACAATCCTTTCTCAAGGATACCTTTCCTCTGCAGTTATTTCTACTGGGAAGTGATTTCTGGCTCTCTCCTAGGATCAGAGAAGGTCTAAAGGGGAATTTAAAAGAAATTTCTTTCTGGAAAAGACTAACAGCAAGGAATACACCTTCAAGTTTATCTCCCTGATGATAGTAGAGATGGTTTTCTTCTGTCTTTCCAAGATGTTCCATGACGGCCTGAGAGACAACAATCTTACCTCAAATTCCAGTGCTGGGTACTAAACAAATATTGATCCACTATCGAAAAACAGCTCCTAAGCAAGTTAATGTTCTGAAACTTGATTTCCAGCATCCAGGGTCCTGAATACCCTTACGGCAGCCTGAAAAGAAACATAGATTCCACCATCTGACAGTTTCATTGGCATGGTTTATTTTCTTCCATACATTTCACTATATGCATCTACTTTTAGCTAGAAGAACCAGCCAGGTTTTTATATCAGTTTTTGGCTAATGAATATTCTACTTGCTTTAGCAGCACGCTTCATGACAACACATGGAGGCCACCAGAGCAGGTGAACAGGCCCAGCGAAGCACTGGGAAGCTCCAAAGGGAAAAAAGACAAGAAAGGTTTTGCAACGTTGCAAAATGTAAATGTAAAGTATAGAAAACTCAGAACTGAGGGTGTTGAGGGTGTAGAAACACACAAAAGTGATTTTCTTTGCTTAACAGTCACTTTTCAAGGTTCCCTACTGCCTAACTGGTTATTTTTGGAGTGGTCCTGAGCTCTCTATTCTCCCAGAGCAATAAGAACATGGCTGAAACACACTTCTGGAGCACTCTGCATTGGTCCTGAGTGTCTCAGACCTACCCATGGAAATGGCTGACCCATAAAATCATTCCATTCGTTTAAAGGACCACAGCTCTGCTCTATTTTACTTCTAAATTTGGGAAATTTAATCTAAATCTCTTTTATGTTACAATGAACTTCTGATTTCTTTATACTTTCTCATCACTGGAGACCAAGAAAGAATTTCTGCTTTTACAATGTCAGTGAGACATCCCTGTTAGTTGTGGGAACAGATCACCACAGACATTCACAAGACTATTTCTTTTCAATCTGAGAATATCAAAATCTAGGAAATTATAGCCTTGCCCTCATTCCTGAATTTAAGTCTTCCTACCATCATACAGAATCCTAGAATCCTAGAATCCTAGAATCATAGAATGATAGAATCATAGAATGATTTGGGTTGGAAGGGACCTTAAAGATAATCCAGTTCCAAGCCCCTGCCAAGGGCAGGGACACCCTCCATCAGACCAGGTTGCCCAAAGCCCCATCCAACCGGGCCTTGAACACTTCCAGGAACTGGGCCTCCACAACCTCCCTGGGCAACCTGTTACAGTGCCTCACCACACTCATCATAATAAATTACTTCCTTATATCTAATCTAAATCTACCCTCTTTCAGCTTAAAGCCATTACCCCTTGCTCTATCCCTACATGTCCTTGTAAACAGTCCCTCTCCAGATTTCTTGTAGGCCTCCTTCAGATTTGGAAGGTTGTTATAAGGTCTCCCCAGAGCCTCCTCTTCTCCAGGCTGAACAACCCCAACTCTCTCAGCCTGTTTTCATGAGAGGTGCTCCAGCCCTCTGATCATCTTTCTGGCCCTCCTTTGGACTCACTCAAACAGGTCCATGCCAATAACCAACCTAAAGGTTGGGCTTACTGGAGCTTCAGCTTCCAGGACAACATTGTGTTAAATCTCCCAAATCTGAGGTATGAGACACTGCAAGCCTTTCATATGCTGCACTTCTTTGCCAGGTTATCAGTGCTGCGTGACTGCCGTATCAAAACACAATGAAAGCAGAAGCTTAGCAGATTTGTTTCTAGAAATCACTGATGAAAAGGGAAAAATAGAATTGCAGAATCATAGGACATCAGAAGTGAGGTCTGGAGGCCATCTGGTCCAACCTCCTGCTCAAAGCAGGTCCAAACTCAAAGTTACAGAAGATTTCTCAGTGCTATCTCTGGTCAAGTTTTGAATATCTACAAAGGTGGAAGAGATTGCACAGTTTCTGTGGGCAACCGGTCCCCATGTTCCAGCAAGCTCTTCACAGACACCCAGGAAATTAGTTTTAATTTCAGTGCACACTTCTCGGCTTTCTGTTAATATGAAGAACTTCTAATGTAAGAATCTATGAAAAGCTCTTGCTCAAAAAGGTCCTGGGAATGAGGTCAATTGTCCAATTGCAACTGGATGGGGATTTCATTCCTGAATTCCACTTGCCAGTGCTTCAGAGCATAAACATGCCACTTGATTCTTATTTTTCTGAATATCAGGAGGTATGAAATAAAGAACTGAAAAAGAATTTAAAAATTAATATTAGACATTCAAAAACTTCATGGAACAGGAAGTAATAATCATTCCCCTGAATAGCCAGCATTCACCACATGGAGAGACAGATACCAGGTGAGCCTAGAACCTGGTCCAACAACAATCTGCTCTGATATGGCAACTCCATGAGTTTAAGTTTCTTCAGATATTTGTGTCTCTCTGGCACCATTACAGCTTAGAGGACTTAGTCCAGTAAGAGAAGTAGAAAGGCAGAAACAATCTACTTTAAAAAAAAAAAAATCAAAAAAGCAAGCAGTGTGGGTATAGGTTGCAAAGATTTACATATCCAAAAATCTGTAATTCAAACATGGTAAGTACAGTGGTGGTTTGTTTTTTTTTTTTTAAATAAGAAAACAATTTGGAAGAAAAGAGAAAAAAAATGTACACATCTGCTACTAGTGGTATAATGTAGCTAGAAAGTGAAGCTAAACATACATTTTAAATAATAATAATAAACTGGAATACTTTACCAAAAGTAGTAGTTGGATCTCTGTCACTTGCAGTTTGGCTAAAACAGAAATTAATTCAGAAAGTCCTATGGCCTGTATTACAGCGAAAATCTGATTAGAAGGTCACTATGGTCATTTCTGCTCATTTCCAATCTATAAGTTACCAAACATGATCACACTGTCAAGTAAGGTCAGTAGAAAACTAGAGAAACTAATAAATAGAATGAGGTAACGGTAACTATAACACTGAACTCCCAGTGAAGCCAGTATGTTCCTCCAAGAGAGAAACCTTCAGCATGCCGGAGCTGCATGTGTCTGGGAGCTGCGGGAGGAACAACTGCTATGCTTTGCTCTGCTTTGCTCTGCTCTGCTCTGGTGGGACCCTCCTTTCTCAGGTCTCTACAAGTCTACAAGTTAGTTGTGGATGCCCCCTCCTTGGAAGTGTTCAAGGCCAGGTTGGGTGAGGCTTTGGGCAACCTGGTCTAGTGGAGGGTGTCCCTGCCCGTGGCAGGGGGGCTGGAACTAGATGATCTCTTAAAGAGAACATTGCCTTCCAATCCAAACCATTCTATGATTCTATGATTCTATGAAGTCTGGTGTCCAGTCCAGTCCACTCCCCCGAGCTCCGCCATAATGAGGGCAGATTAAAGAACATTTGTAGAAGGCAATTCATCTCAACTATCTTCAATACTTGTTTTAGGATGGTAATTCACCAGCTATAGAAAGAGCCTAGATGTTTGGCTTGGATCAAACATTTGAGTTTTAAGTGGCTTAAAACTGCTGACCAGTTGGAAAACACAAAATTAAAATCAGAGGAAAACACTCTTGCTAAACTGGGGAATAGTCTCCCAAGACACGTACAGGAAGCCTTTTCATTTGGCTATTTAAAACAGAATTGAATCATCACACTAGATGTACTAAAGACGTATCCTGTCTTTGGCAGCTTTAGCGGGTGGAATAATTCCTTTCCAGGTTGAATGTTAAGGTACAAAGTTATTAGCGCTATCTTCCAGTGGTTAGTTGTTAATCAACTTTTGCACCAGGGAGGGAGGGGGAAGGCTGGACATTTCTTGTCTCTGAAAGCTGTCCTGGTTGAAGCTTGAACATAATATGATGCTTCTGAGATTCACGGGCAAAATATCTACATTGCTTTCACAGTGCTGTCAAGAAACTACACCAATGGAATAAAGCAATTTGAGACAGGAGGAAAACAAAATGGCAATTTTGTTTCCATTCCAGAGTTTTTGATGTTGCAACCATGATCTATGGCTTCTAACAGTCTTCTGGGCAGTAGCTATTAAATAATGCCACATAAATTCGTTTATACTCTTGGCAGATCAGCATTCCCAAAAGGCTCCTGTTCTGCGTTTCTTCTTTCCAGGACAGGACCGAGTTTTAAGAATGTTATTTCTAGAGCATTTTAAATCACAAATATGAAAGTGAAATAAATATTTGTTTTGCAAGAAAACCTTGATCTCTGCAGAAGAGAGATGCCTTCCTGTGCTAATGTTTTTTTTCAGTTGGAAACCAACTGTAGGCAACTGATCCAGATCCAAGCTACAGTGATGGAGCATAAGCCTCTATGATCTGCGCACTATCTTCCCTTCCATTTCTTTAATCCCCAGCTCATTTAATACTGATTGCTGCTTCCGAAGGAGCGGGTTTCCAGCAGAGTAGTGTGTGGCCGCTTGTCCACCAAATGAAAATCATTACTTTCCGCATTGACTGGAGTCACACAGTGGGTGCTCAGAAGCAGCATAATGTTCATCGGCTGACCTCCCACTTGGATGGGACATAACTATTTATCTATATTACTTTATAAAGTGTTACTCACTTAGGAACAACGTTTGAGCATTGGCACCTGGAGCTGGAGTCAGGCAGATATTATATCTCTGTCCACCCTCCCACAAGCCCCCACATTCTGCGGGAACTCTGTCCAAGGGCAGATGGATGCTGTATAGCCGTGGGGCTGGGATAACAGCTGTGCTGCAAAAACACATCCTATCACATATTGGTGAGTATTAGCAGGAGGCCTGAAGTGCTATTAGTCTTCAACACCTATTATACTTCTAACTTAAAGATTATTGGTATTCATTAAAGATGAATACCAATATATGCTAGGTAACAAAAACAAAAAAAGACACAAAGTAACAAAGTAATAGTAAAGTGTCTAAATAAACACTGAAAGGAGTTATTTCCTAGAAGCGTTACTTGTGCCTATTCAGTAAAAAGTTTTTGGCAAAGCTGGTGTATAAAACAGAATTGTGAATGTTGTGATATACAAAATTTGGTTCTGGCTTTTCTGCCCAGATCAGTACTTTTTAATGCCCACAGAAATACCCAAACAGCAGTATTGTGGTTAGTGGACCAATGTCATGCCGAAGGGGTAGGAACCTTTCTAAGATGACCGCAGATGGATTTCCTTCTGCAGCAGAAAAAGCGAGATGAAGCAGGGAGGAGATAAAATGTCCAGATATGGGCAATGTTGTGTTGTTTTTGTTTTCACAGGAATTCTTATTTTCTCCTGAAATATAACCTTGTAAAGTATTTCAAGAATTTCTTGATTATATTCGAATATGACTGGATGGGCCAGATGCCTGAAGTAAAATGCTAGGTATTTAAATCTGGTTTATATTCCCTGCTCTGAGAGTCATTTTTTTGTCGTGGCTCTTGCAAGGTACAGTAAAAAGATAAAAATAACAGACCATGGTCAAGTAACCCATTCAAAAAGTTTCAAAGCCTGAACATGAGAGTCTTTGAACCATAAAAGCAAGCATATTTTTAAGCAAACTCAGTTTTCTTAGGCTATTATAAGCTTGTTGCATAGGAAATGAAACATAATTTACAAGCAAGAAAGGACAAATACCATTTAATGAACATCATAGTCTTCTAACATGGATTTATTTTTTCATTATTAAGGGAAGAAGGAACTGATTTTATGTGTAGCAGTGGTCTTGTACCTGTGATTTTAAGGTGAAAAGCAATATAAAGTTTGTAGGGAAGGCAAATATAGGCAAGTTTTCAGGCACCTGAGATCTGAAGAAGGCCATGTGTGCCCAAACATTTTTCTCTGTCTTCCATCTCCATCTCTTGGTCTAATACAGTATATTACCACCCCCTTGAAACACGATGATTTTGGCATCAAATTTACTTTTAAATGTTATCAATTAGAAAGTACACTTTTGCCTACCCAGAAAGTTAATCTGGGCTGGAGTAGGACATTCAAAATTAGACACACTTATTTCTTATAGCAGCATTGACACAGAAAGCTAATTGAAAATAATTAATCAAGAATAGTTATTTAAGAATAAAATTCCATGTGTGTAAATTCTGCAGAATAATCTTAAAGCTAACAGAAGTTTTCCTAGTACTTTAGTGAAATGAAATACAATTGGAAATTGATTATACCTTGCGCACAACTGTGATTTTAAAACAAACATATATAAACAAAAATAAAAATCCAACAAAGGTGTCCTTAATTCCAGCATCTGTTCGGTGAAACTCACTGTCTTCCTACTTGGAACACTTGCAAACTATGATTTGGCAGGTTAGTTTATTCTGTTAATATTTACATTTTCTTAGTTCAAATATTTTGACATTTCAATGACGGAGTTGTGATATCTGTTATTTTAGAACAGAGTTATTTTTTTCTTGACATAAGTTTCCTGGTTGTACTGAGTTTGATGTCATTTGTGGCAACTCTGTTATGCTGCAAGAAGCTGGTTAATAAGAATAGTTATTTAACCCCGATTTTGATCCCAAAGATAATTTTTTATTAGAAGGTGGAACACCAGTTGTTTGCAATGTTGTCCCTGCTTCATGAAAAATGAAGACACTTTACAGTAAAATGCAGCCCGCACCATTTCTGCTGAAAACATTTTCCTGAATGCCTGGTAATATGTGGGTTTTACCTACTAATGTTTCTGTCTAGTTGGCCATAAGTAGGCAACTATTGCTAGGAAGCCTTGGTAAACAGGGTGATTTATCTTTGGACTTCTGCTGCCAAGCTTTTGGACATAATTGCTTCTAGGAGGAGGACAAGAAAAGATGTGCAAAGCTGTATTTATTCAATCTTTTCAAAGAGCACATTGTAAACCAAAGAGGAGAAGCAGGCCATCCATAAAGAGACAGCTGTATGAGGTAAGCAGGCAAGGGAAAGCTCTGGAAAGCTCTGCTAGCTCTGGAAAGAAGAAGGAAAATAAAATCAATAAATATTAATATGACAGACAAAAATACAGCAGAATTTTTAAAAATTCACTTTCACCCCCAACCATGAGTTAAAATGAAGACCAGTTGACATTTAACCCACATCTCCATCGTAGAACCTTCTGAAATGCATTTAGTAAAATAGTGTTTGTTTACTCTCTCGTTCTCTTTTCACGTCTTCCCTCCTTTCTATCCACACTGCATTCTCTGCTGGAGACATTGGATAATATCTTCTGGTTTATAGCTGGTGTGCTAAGTACACAGTCCAAAGCCAGGACATGTCCAGCAGAAGGAAATCAACTGTGCTGTCTGTGAATGGCATAACTCACTTTTATTATAGTGTGAAAAATCAGATTGTTAATGAAATGAGAGAGGAAACATGGTTTCTTGGTTGTTTTTTTCCCTTAAATCAAAACAAGCCAGATGGTAAAGCTCCTCTAAATAAATAGGAGCGTTCTCACTTTCATTCACCTGACCTGCACGCTTTTTATGGAGACGATTGTTGCAACAGCCAGGATGCTGTGTGTGGTGCTTCTCTCAAGAAATATTGCAATGCATGGAGTCACACTGCATGGAATCTCTTGGTAAAATATGGCTTTTGACTATCAGAAGTGTTTACTATTGTAAAACAATAGTGAAAGTTGTTATATTTTTAACAGGGAGCGTGCCAAGTCTCTAGCTTGAACTTGCACATTTTTATAATAAACACTAAGGAAAAGAAATGAATTATTGTAGTTCCGTACAAACTCCAGTGCTTCCTTATTACCTCAAGGCACCAGTGTCGATGCTGGCTTTGTAGGCAGGCACACCAACCCTCCTAGCATCACTGCCTAGCCTGGGCTCCATTCCTGCTGACGATTTGGACATTGGAGCCTGAACAAACTCAATATGTCAGCCTAAAACATATCAGGAATATATGCTTTTAGGGAACAATTTCACCTTCGTCTGGGACCTTATCTTTTGAAGTTTTAGACATATTTCACAACTGCTGCCTTCTTATTGCTAAACTCGTGCATGAGCATGCATTTAATTTTGTGTGAGTCCTACCTGGTCCACAAATGAAATGAGAAGGGATAACAGAATTGCGTGACTCTCTCTAAATGGAAATTTTCTATGAGATAACCAATAGCATTTAAAAAATGCTTTTACTATCTATCTGCTTATCAGTATTATGAGTTATGTACCATGAACTTCAAGTGCTGAGCTGCAAATCATTAAATGCAATGGAATTATGATTTCTAGGTCAAAAGCCCAACCTCAGGAGTTAATCATGAAGTAAGGGAACTAGGAAGTGAATGGTACCCTTGATAAGCAAAAATGCTAGTCTAAACAAATTTGTCCATATTCCAACCTGACATAATTCAATTGTCCTGCCTAATTTTCTCAACACTTTCAGCGTGCTATTCTTCTGTACCTCCATCCAAAAATGGGTTTAATTTTGCTCTGGATTTAAATGAGGATCAAATTCAGTGGGACTTAACTACATCACATCTTATTAGATTACCATCTCTTTTACCTTGGTGTACCTTTTCATATCTTTTGGGAAGGAAAGGACAGGAAAGGAAAGGGAAGAGGGAAGAGGGAAGAGGGAAGAGGGAAGAGGGAAGGGAGCAAATTCTCAGTACATGCATTACAAAAGTTATCTCAGGAACCCCTTGACATCAAATGACTTTTGCTTTTGAATTTAATGTGCCTTGGAGCACTTACAGAAAGGGAATCTCTGATTTAAATCTAAATATAGTACTAAAACTCATAAGACAATATTCCCCTATAAAAACCAGAACCATGTACTTTTTCAGAGTCCCCATGCCCCAGAGCATCTGATGAACATAGAGCTTCATCTGTCTTTTGAGCTGGGTGCTTCTGCCCAGCTGGTTATCCTACAGCAATGACACAAAAACATGAGACAGAGAAACATAGTTGCTGCTTTTATTCTTGAAAGAAAGGGAGAAAAGTTGAATGATAGATGGGAGCTGTAGATCTTCCCAAAGGCATACTGATTTGGTTTGTTGGGTTTTTGGTTTGGGGTTTTTTTTTTTCTTTTTTTTTTGAGAAATCTGGGACTTCATCATCCACAGTATTTTGTGCATGAATCACATTAGATGACTGATCTTCAGTATTATCAGATATGAAAAATTACAGTTTGTTTTACTTTGTTGACTTTCTGTGACAAGTCACCAGTAGTGAGTTTCATTTTGAAGGGTTTAACAGATTGAAATCCTTAAACAAACTAATAAAATCATTTACTGTTAATGAGAAGGGTGATGATCACATAATAGGAGCAAATAGCTTACATGCTGCCTCAGAGACAAAATACCTAAGACTTCAACCCCTTTATATTGTTTAGATATCACAAAATCCTCACAATCTTTGGCTTAAATTAACTACATTTCCATTAGCTTGTGTTCCAAATTTAATTTAGCATAGGAAGCATGAGATTCCAGTTACAATTTTGAATGTTTCAGGAAACTTGAGGAGATGAAACTGAGACCAATGCTTAAAATTCTTCAATACTATTATTTTCATTTAAGCATAGGAAGCATAAATACAACAGAACGTAGTTAATGTAGATCAAACACGTACTATATAGAACAGTTCTGTTTTCCACAGAATTTTGTCTGTATGTGTTTATCTTTCTGCGCATGTTTATCTGTAAAGTATTTTCACATATCGAAAAATATAAGGAGTTGTACACAGTTTTATTACACAGAAACTGGCCTTGAGCACTGCAGCAAGCTCGATGTTCAGACCAGGTCCGCTGTTAGTTCGTTAAACTTCTTGTAAATACAGACCCAGACCAAATTATTTTTTACAGTTCATACCTTTCAACATAGCTGATGGACAAAATTTGGATATCGCAAAGAGTCCCTGAACAGGCTGGGGACAAGTGGAACAGTAAGGCCTTCCTTCCTCACTTCCAAAATCACCAGGTGGAGAGCAGGAGGGTGTCTTGCAAAAAGACTTTTCTGGAGTTTCTGGACCTCACTGCTTGGATTTCTTGCCTTGGACACTGTTTCTCCTTGCTCAGTGCTGGTCCTTAGTTTCCTGCTCTTTACATCCTGTTTTCTGGCATCCTTGTCTTAGTGCCTCTTCCCAGCCCCAAGCTCCATCTCTGCCTTCTCAGTGTCTGCTGACACCACAAGTAATCTGTAATATCTGTATGACAGGTGAGATTTGGATCAGTCCTTCCTGGGATGAACTTTTCTCTACTTCTTAAGGCATTTTGGTAACAGTTACCTCAAAGATCAACAGCTGTCCTTGCTAGCCTCAGTGGAGTTTATTGGGTTTGTGTAGCAAGGTTTGAGTAGTGGGGAGGGCTACAGGGTGGCTTCTGTGAGAAGGTGCCAGAAGCTTCCCCCATGTCTGATAGAGCCAATGCCAGACGTCTCCAAGACGGACTCAGTGCTGGCCAAGGCCGAGCCCACCAGTGATGGTGGTAGTGCTTCTGGGATAACTTAGTTAAGAAGGGAGAAAAAAAAACCTGTGCAACACTAAGAGCAATTGCAGCCGAAGAGAGGAGTGAGAAGATGTGAGAGGAACAACTCTGCAGACACCAAGATCAGTGAAGAAGGAGGGGGAGGAGGTGCTCCAGGCACCGCAGGAAAGATTCCCCTGCAGCCCTTGGAGAAGACCATGGTGAGGCAGGCTGTCCCCCTGCAGCCCATGGAGGATGATGATGGAGCAGATATCCACCTGCCAGAGCAGATGGAGGCACCTGATGGAGGCTGTGGCCCGTGGGAAGCCCATGCTGGAGCAGGCTGCTGGCAGGACCTGTGGCCCTGTGGAGAGAGGAGCCCAGGCTGGAGCAGGTTTGCTGTCAGGACTTGTGACCCTGTGGGGGACCCACGCTGGAGCAGTCTGTTCCTGAAGGTCTGCACCCCGTGAGAGGGACCCGCGCTGGAGCAGTTCGTGAAGAACTGCAGCCTGTGGGAAGGACTCCCGCTGGAGAAGTTGGTGGAGGACTGTCTCACATGGGAGGGACCACACACTGGAGCAGGGACAGAGTGTGAGGAGTCCTCCCCCTGAGGAGGAAGGAGCAGCAGAGACAACGTGTGATGAACTGACCGTAACCCCCATTCCCCATCCCCCTGTGCCACTGAGAGGGGAGGAGGTGGAGAAATCAGGAGTGAAGTTAAGCCTGGGAAGAAGGGAGGGATGGGGGAAGATATTTTAATATTCAGGTTTTATTTCTTATTACCCTACTCTGATTTGATTGATAATAAATTAAATTAATTTTCCCAAAATCAAATCTGTTTTGCCCATGACAGTAATGGGTGAGTGATCTCTCCCTGCCCTTATCTCGACCCATGAGCCTTTCGTTATATTTTCTCTCCCCTGTCCAGCTGAGGAGGGGAGTGATAGAGCGGCTCTGGTGGGCACCTGGCCTCCAGCCAGGGTCAACCCACCACATACAGACATAGCACATGTAGGTCATTTCAACAAATAGGATGGATATTTATTGTATCAAAGGTAGTTTATAAAGTTTCGATTCCAGATATGATGGTTCTTGCTGTTTTTCCACCAGCCTTTTGAAATTGCAGCTATGTTTTTGCTTTGATTCAAATATTTATGTTTTCTCAAATTCAAGACAAAATACCTTTTTTGGTCACTGTTAGTTATATTTGATGGCACTGGGGTTGTCCACTGAACAAGCACACGCTGCTTTTAAAACAACGGTCTGCCTTATAAACCATCTGAGTCATCAACAATATCTGCACGCATTTCTTCACTTTAAGATATAATTTAACCAGTATCACTCTACAACTAGAATAAACAAGAATTTTTTTCATGTAATATAAAAATTATATAAAAACTAATCATGGAGGCTATTGGCATTTTGCATTCCATGAAGGCTCAAACCTTATTAATCTAACTCTGAAAGACAGAAACCACCCGCAGAGCAGAAAACCATGCCCTTGGGAGGCTCTTGCAGGAACGGACCAAAACTAGTGGTTGTGCTAGAGCCATGCTGTGCTGGAGTTAAGCTGGAGCAGAGACCCCGGCCAGGCACACCTTATCGGCCCCGTCGACTCCGAGCGATCGCTGAATGATGCAACTGGTCGATCTGTTCCTATGGAAGCCTTTCCAGATAGGAATGTAGGTTTTTATCCTTAGAAAGTCAAGCTAGCAGAGGCTGTCAAATAAACAAATCTGCCTGCAGCCTCCCGGTGCCAGCACTGCATTAAACGTTAGACATAACAACATTCTTCCCCTAGACAGAGAAATTCCCCAACCCTCGCCAGCACCAGGCTGAGCTGGCCTGATTCTCCACGGCGCTGCCGCAGAGCTGGAGCTGTGAGAGGCCAGGAGCCGAGCGAGGAGGCAGGTAGCCACTGGAGGTGGGTAGCCACCCAGGTGAGCAGCGGCCCCAGAAGTCTCCACCCCTTCGGCCGTCCCCTTGGTCCCATCCCAGGAAAACGGATGGAGCAGAAAGACTCTTGCTGATTTCAGTGGACTGCAGCGCTGCTCTGAGTTGGAGTAATTTGATATAGTAGAGTGAAACCTGCAAACCTTTCATCTTTCCTACTGCTTTGTGTCTTGCAACAATAATGTTTTAGACTGTAAACTCCAGGATACAATCTGTATATTCCTCCCTTTCTGGGCACCACTGAGCTCACTGCCTGTATTTAGCACATAATACATTGTTTTAAAGTACTTAGCAATGATTATTAGTAAAATAATTCCTAAGAATAGGCATACTCTCCCCAGTGTACTCAGCCAAATGGATTTCTCTTTAGTGTCAGAAAAATTGCTTCTGTAATCTGTCAGCACTCAGCATCTTGCCACAGTTGTTTGGTTTTTATTTTTTAAAAAGAGCAAAGTATAATAGCAATTTTCAAGTTTGGTATTTAATTTAGTATTATCTGCAAGGAAAGATGTGTTAGCCAAATTCCAGCTTGGCTGGAATATGTGTCACCTTGATGGAGTGGGAGACTGAGCCAACGATGCTGACTCAGCACCTTCGGCCCTTCCCACCAACATCCCGTCGCAGAAGACCCTGGTTTCCCTCCCCCTCATCCGTTCCGCTCTCCCTTCCTCTCCAGCAGTGATCGCGCCAGCTCAGCTCCCCTCTCACAAATACGAACAAGCTAACGAGCGTTTTGTTGGCTGGGAAAAGCACGCACCGCTTCAGCTGCGCTCGGAGACCCGGCTCCAGTCTCTGTAATCTGCCGCTCGGTCAGAGGCATGCAGTGATTTGTTCAGCTGGTTTGGGGAAAGTGAGACGTCTCTAAAACCACCAGCCCTTCTGCTCCCTGCAACTCTCCAGCTGACCTTCTTTGCTAATCTTTTTTGCCCCAGGTTATTGTTTTAAATTCAGGAATGAAAAGCTGGACAGTCACACGGAGTTTCTTCATTCCTTTGTGTTTTCTTTGTACTTTGAGTGCTACACAAAATGCTGGAGGGACCTGCTGCGTTCACATGCTTTGTGTCCTTTCTGTACTCTTCTTCTCCCTCTCTCTGAAAGAAGCGTCTTGGCATGCAGAAGGAGAAGCGAAAGGAAAAATGTTGTATTGTTTGGGAAAAAAAAAAAAAAACAAAAAAAAGCATTTATTAAATGAACTATTTCCCTTTTTTTCCCCTCTTGTTCAAACCAGAGTTACTGTAATTTCTGAGTAAAGGTTACTTTTCTGGCCAAAGACCATGTCATGCAGAGATACCCGTACAAACTAACTAATCTGTTTCAGAAATAATACAGCCACGTTAGGGCAGTGCTACTAGCCCTGCTCTGGGCTTTCTAATTTGTTCAATATTTCACAGTTTCAGTGTTTGATTGTTTTCAGTCAAACTGGCTTTCAATAATAGCTGACAGACCACATCTCAATGTCACTATTATGAAATTTTATAATATGAGGCAGTGGCCAGATAGTGATTTCATGGATGTTAAAATGATGTTTTATTTTGACTTTTTTTTTCTAGGATTAGCTGTTTTATTCACACTTGACTGCAAACATGTCCATGAATCTATACCCCATTTTCAGTGTCTGCCACCTCAAGCATAATACAGTTTACAAAAATCATTTGATATGTACAATCCAACACGGTAAGATTAGCCTACAGTAATGAAACAGAACTACTACGCCCATTTCTCCAGCTAACACTACAAAGCTATGCACACTTGCTCTAAGAGAACAGGGCTTTTTATAGGTTAATATGAGCAGTTTGGCTCAACTTAGCCTGTATTTTCAGTATCATCTCCGACAAGGCTTAACAGCTTTCTCAATGTCACTGTTCACTGAAGTCGGCAGGAAATATCTCTGGACCTTCTCAGATTTTTCTTTCCCTGAGTGACCTCCATGTTTCTTTCTAAATACATTTTTCTGCATCACCTTGCCAATCACTAGATGTGCCTTCAACAATTTCTCCCCTAAATTGGTAACAGAGGTGGCGAAACACTGTCCAAGCCATCTGTGCTCACAGACTCAATGTTTTGCCCCTTGGGTTTCATCTGAGCAGTGGTTAGGGCACTTCACTTGCCTGCACTCGAACTGAGGTTGAACAGACCTTTGAGATCAGCATGACACAAACATGATCTAGATCTGTTCTTCACTGATCTTCTACTAAATGGTAAAGAGAACACACCTGCATCTAGCTTACTTTCCAAGGTTCATATGAAATCTCAAATCTCATACTGCCAGAGGAAAATATTCTCCATAAACAGGTATTTTAGCTGGGTAAGGTTTTTGCTTGGCAAATTCTAATTTTGTCAGGAGTTAATTATTGCAAACCAAGTAGTCCCTCTTTTGGGTGGCATCCTACCATCTTGTCCCATTTTGTCCCCACCCAGCTTAATTGCTAAATAGACCTGTCCGCCTTAATTTAGTCAGACTTTTTTTCATGCACCATATTATCTACATATTTCAATGTTACATGACGGGACTTCAGTACTCCACATCCTTCCACAGTATGACTTCACAGTTATCTTTCAAATGTAATAATATCCAGATATTAGAAACAACTACTATCAAAAATAAACGATTTTTGTCAATATACTTTTTGCTTATGTGCAAATTTAACTCTCAGACATCTTAAATGTTGTCCAGAGTCTCAACTGCGCTTTATGTTATTTTGGGGAGAGAGGGTGCTGGTTTTCAACAAGTCAGTGTATAGCTATTATGTTTACAAAGAAAACCTCAAAAATGTAGCCTACTGTCTGTCTGAATTTGTAGAGAACCTGAAATAACAAGTCCAAGGGTAAAAGGGTTTTATTTATTTCTACTTTACTAAATCTGATGGCAATAAGGACACTTTAAATGTTAACAATTCCACTGTTCATCAAAGCATGGAATAAACACAGGACCAGCTCATACAAAAAGAGCTACTTACTGCATTTGAATTATTACCCCTTGTAGTAGATCTTCAGTCATGCATTAATTAAGTGGTTGCCAAGTAGTGCTACAAAACTGATATAACATTTTTTTCTGAACAAGGGTTCAAAACTAAAAACACTTGGCTAGCAAGTTTTGCTTTTGTCCCTAATCTTTCTCCAATTATGCAAACATTTGAGTATCTAGAAATGAGCACAAGATTGCACTTTGAACTGAATTTGCTCACCATGCTTGTAAGGAAAGATCCGACATTTCTCCACTGTCAGAGTTTTGTCTTCCAATAATACATTTCTGTATGAACATTTTTCCCATGCTATTTTTCACCATTACATTGTATATGGGGTTGATTAAGGCCACTGAAATTTTACTAGCAATTTCTGCACATACATGCTTGCCAAAATAAGTGCTTGCAAAAGCTTTTTAAAATTACCTACATTATTGAATCTTAAGCACAAATTGCTACTGCTGGAAAGTTTAAAAATCAAAACATTTTACTTGAGTACAATTCAGCTGCATTCACTATGCAATTCAACTACACATACTATACTTTCTAGTCTTCTTGCTACACATATAGCTTGCGATTACTTGAGTGTATAAGAAAGAAATGGAAACATCAAGCACCTCCTTGCTGTGCTAAATAATCACAGTTCTACTGAAACACAAGGAGCCTGTATGGCATTGCTAACAATGATGGGAGAAGACCTCTCCAGGAGCCATTAAATATGGCAAGAAAAATGGAGTATTACACCTTCAGAGGTTGCCAAATATTACAAAAGTATTTAGGTAGTGCATCTGGAAGGCAAACTCCATATCTTTATGTTAAACCTACACCAAACTGCAAAAGTTTTGTGCCAGCAGGAGCCTTTGAACAAGGAATATGACTGTGTTTTAGTTATGACCAGTCACATGTGGCATACACAGAAATCAAACTAATATGGGTGTGAAGCTTGGCCAGTCCAATTCACCACTCCATGAAAAAGAGAGAGCTAAATAGCTGCCCCATCAATAAAGAAAGAAACATTCTTCTCCAGCAGGTCACAGAGTGGCTTTTGATGGCTGCTGTTCATTTGTTGTGCCCAATTATGAGCAAATTTGATACCCCACAGACTGTTTTTCTGGAAAAAGGTGGGGAAGTCTGCTGAACATTTTTAATATATCGTTATTAAAGTTAACTTTGCAGACCTAGTGTTTTATATGCTAATGGCTGCATGCCAGATGAATGATTACTGTAAAAGTGTCAGTTAAATAGTCCAGTGACAGGTCCATATGTGCTCTATAAAGAAACCAGTTAAGCTGACCCTGATCAAAACCAGAATGATTGACTCAAAATTTCAGGAGCTCCGAAATACAAAGACTGGTTAGAGATGTGAAATAGACTTAGGCAGATTACCTATACCTCTCCCCCTCTGGACCACATCTATGTACATGTCCTCCAAACCTATACAGCATTTGTCCCTGGATGCAAAATCTCATACTCGCTTTGCAGACGACCAAAGCACTTGGAGCTGCTGCTGCTGGATTGCTTTATGACCCTCCACCCACTGGAGCTGCCACTGGTGGGGACTGCAGGAACAATCAGACAGAGACTCTTCTGCAAACTTAGTGCAAAACCATGCACCTCCTCAGAGGCGATGGTAGTATTGCCAGCTGCTCCAGGAAGACACTGAAGGGACCTGCCCTGGAGTCGCATTGCTTTCTCAAAGGGCAGCATGGCATGGCAAGGTGGTGACTCTCATAGCGATGTCCCATACACACGAAAGGGCGTCAGTCAGATGACTGACCTCCCTGTACACCTACACTATTCTCAAACAGCAATATCTGCTGGCAAGTACTTCAGACAGAGAGTGCATGTATCTTAAGTCCGTTGTGTTTCCTTCAACAGAAATGAGAGATTTTACAAAGATGGCCTTGCTATATATTGTGAGTCAGTTTGGGGTTCAGTCTTTGAAGTAGAGTAGGAGATAACATTCACTGAAAATAGCTTGGTATTGGTTTCAGAGGTAATTAGTTTCCCTCGTATCATCAGCTTCAAGAGCTTCAATATGTTACTAATTTTCAGGCACAGAGCATGGCCTTTTTAAGCAATCAGATGATGAAAGAGCCTGTGCATATTGCTTTTGTTCAACGGCAGACCTGACTTTGATATTCTTGAAACCATTTGTACTGCAGCATTTATTTTCACCATTTTCAGACTCTGCTTTTCAAATTACAAAGATCACTTTAAGGTTAATACCCTCTCCATTGCCTCCTGAAAACTGATGATTTCTATTTCGTCTTACTATAGAAATGAAAGAATACAGACTGACTCTACGTTCTTTAGCATTACTGTGCACGCTGGGTTTAATCCAAAAAAGCTGCAATAGCTGCAAAGCACTACTACAAGGCACAGACTTTGGACTAAGCAATTCAAGGTAAGCTTACACAGACATTGAGGTCTGACCCTGACCAGTCACCTTCAACTGGCCAGAACCACTTTCTCAATATGTATCTTAGCATGAAGCCTCCATCAGCCTTCTAGAGGCTATTTGTATTGGCTTGATAAGCTCTTTTAAGAATCGGTCTTCTCCATCTTCCTAACTCTTTTCTGGAGAATAGGCAGTAAATACAGAGTGCACAAGGAGCAGAAGTCAGAAAGGGGTCCAGTGGAATTGTTATTAGTGCACCTTTAAAGGATTAAAGGCTGCAGTGCAAGAGTGGGCTCTCCACAAGGGTGCAAAGGGTACACCAACGGTGGGCTAGAAGCTGCCCTTAATGTTGATCTTAGTTGCTGCTATGGACATATGCCAAGAGTCTTCTATCCACTGGAAGCCAGGAGAAGCAACAGAATAGCTCCCTAATCAAAAGAAAAGTGAAGAACTAATTAAAATTCTATGTGTTCCCAATTGGTAAGAAAATGCAAGTGAGAAACAGTCTCCTGTGTCACGGTAGTACCTACTGAAACAATGTCCTGCATAAGCACACAGCAAACAGGAATGGTTCTTTGCTGGCCTGTAGCTTGTTTGAATTAAAGTTTTTTGAATCATTATGCATGCTAAATTAGCTGAAGTAATCAATTCTAAAGTGTCATTGTGGTTCACTTCATTAATAAAATAGCACTATGCAGTAGAAGTTACAAAGCACAGTTTACTGCCAGGATGCTCAGTATGCCCAGAGTCTAAACAGATAAGTCATTTCTCCCTAGGTACCATTTTGCAATGAGTAAAGTATCGCTTTTTTAAAAAAAAAAATCCCATATTATTAAAATAGTTACACACTTGACTTTTGTACTTTGTTGGCATATCTTCAAATGCCGTGTCTTCCATGGCTGTGAAATTAACAGCTGCTACAACTATAGACTTGTGGCTTGGCTTGTTAAGATTTCGTGGAACTGCAAAGTTTTTCCGGCAATGTCTCTCTTTGTGTTTGTTGATTATGGTTTCCTTTGAGGTACCTCCACATTTTTATGTCCATTCCTCTAGTGTCTAGTCTTTCTTTCCATGTATTTACTTAGCTGTGGTCTCTCACATTTTTTTCTTATTCTGAAAATCGACTTCTCACTCTCTCTAAGCAGTATTTTTATGTTTTAAAGCAAGTTCAGGTGGTGTTGAGGTCTCAGGATGTATAAATTGTCAAGCTCTTTGCTTTCTGCATTCTAGCAAAGACTCGTCCTCTGTGTCTGACAATGTTGAAAAAATAACAGCAGCAAAAAGCTGGGTTATTCTGTTCCATGTTTGCTTCCTGAATTATTTGGGTTTTTGTATAGTGCTACAGTAGTATTGAAAGGCCCCAACTAAAAGATGGTCCCTGAATTAAAGAGTGTATAAGTGATTGTGTCAGAAGTATGACAAGGTATTTTAAGTAATGTCAAAACATGTAACAGACAAGTTGCGAGATGACAGTACTATGAAAAATAATGTAAAGGCAGTGGATGAAACCTTGATTCTGTTAAAACTGTATCATCCCAGGCTATAATGAAGGCCACAGTTCCCTTTTAAGGAGAACAACATCTCTAAAGCAATGTGCTCGTAAAAATGCTAACATGGTCCTTAAAATTATTCTAAACAGATACTTTTAGATAAGATATAGAAGTATTAAGGCTGTTGTGCATAGCAGTGGTGAGGCTTTATCTACAGTACCGACTACAGTTCTGTTTACAAGAAAAGAACTAAATTATTTTAGCTTGTTTAGGTGAGCAGAGGAAAAGCTGAGAGGGAACATGCGTGCTGCCTGAAATGTAAATTATTATGAGGACAGACATGAAGGAGAGCATAGCTATTCAGCTGGACGACAATGGATTATGAACAAACGTACAGAAGGCGAACAGGCCAAGCTATAGGCTGGAGACGAGCAGAGCCTCCCCAGCCAGCAGAGCGGGCAGATTCTGCAGCCATGTTGGCAGGACCAAAACCAGACTACTGCTACGAGGAAGCTGGATAAGTTTATGAGGGTCACTGTAAAACATGCTGCTGCAACAGCAGATGTAATTTCAACCCTGATCTAGAGAACGGGAGCAATAGGATGTCTTCCAAAAGCTTTCTTTGTCCCACATGTAAATTTTGCTCTCATGAGCTCTGAATTCCATGGGCCAGGAGGTCCCTTTTAGTCTTGTGATCCCATTTTTTTTTGCAGAAATCCTCCAGTTCTTGAAGGGTGGTGAGAGAAAGCACAAGTATTTCAGGAAAAAATTACACTGATAAGCAACAAAGGAGAATATCACCAATTCCTAAATGGAGAGGGCCACATAACAGTCAGTTTTTCATAATGCTGGGGCTAACCCTACAAGCTAGTGGGAAACAAGGGTACTCAGTATATCACAGAAACTGCTCAGCATTTGGAAGATTTAGCATCTCTTAAATAAATAAATTATTTCTGTGGTTTACAGTTCAGTCCTGGTCTGCTGACATGCAAGGCAATGTTTTCACTGATGTCAGCAACACAGGAACAGGACAGGTTTTTAAACGAACTATGTACCTAATGAATCAAGTGGTTTGTCCCCATCATTCATTATGATTTTAAGCCAGATGCAATGTTTCGTTCAAAAAAATGATTTCTTCTTCTGTGATAAATGGCCTGCTTCTAAACCCTGAACTTTCATGAAAAGCCCTGGAGTTTTGCTTTTAATCTTTGAGGTTTTCACTGAGAACAAAAAATTAAAATTCTCTTTTTGACTTTCCCTATAATTTTCTTTTTGTCACTGAACATACTGAGAGAAATTAATTCAGTATCCTTCCTCACAAAAATAAAGTGCCTCCATCCCCGTTTACGTCTTACAGCTATTTGCATAAAATAGGTTACAAAATAGGTTATTTTATGTAAATTGACTGTAAATTGAGAGTTCTACAAAAGAACATGTATTTTTCCTGTTCCCACTTTTTGTACAAAAGGAATTTCACTGTTGGCTTTCTTGAAGCTGTAGAGCCCCACTGGCTGCTGTGGGACACAGAAATCCCCTGGTATAACATTAATAACTTCAAAGCAAAACACTCTTTAAAAAAAAGGCCTGCAGTTTGGCAAAAGCAATCTCTGGGCTGCACTGCCCTGACAGACAGGCTGGTTTACAGACTTTGAACACGTGTGTTGCTGCCCCAGGCTGCATGGGGAACAAAGCCCTGTTTTCCTCAGAAGACCCCAGAATATCTGGGCAATCCTATTGCAGTAGGTCTTAAGACCTTAAAAAATGTTTTTGTTGTGCCAGACACACCTACACACATAATTTTCTTCTTTTCAGTTGAAAATGCTCACTATGAATGGTGATATCGTGAAGGACATCCTCTCAGAATCTCAATCACTTAAACACTGATTACACCAAGGGAAAGCATACCAATTATTAGTGAATGGCAAAGACAGACAATCATTAATGAGACCATACAAACATTTTAGTTAATTGATAAATTAGTCCTAATTAATTCAGTTACTACTACCCGGAGTATTGCATGCTGCTAATGAGGAAATTTAACAACAATGCAAAGGCCTGAGCTTCAAAAGCTTCTAGTACAGTGGAGCTTCCTTGAAACTGAGAATTTTGGTTCGCGCCCATCTCTGCTAGTAACTAAGGGTCCTGGGACCAGTATCCATCAGGAATAGGCTTAGCAGGAGCAGAATAGCCAGGGCACTGGTGCCATAACTGTGTCACTCTGAAATGGTTTCTTTTCTAGTCTCAAAAGTAAAGGATCCTCCCAGAATAGTGTATGATGGAAGTTACTAACCAAAAATTACAGAGGATATTTCTGGCTTGCTTGCCTCAAGCCAGAGAGCATTAGCTCCTATTAGAATATCTGTTTCAGGCAGCACCAATATTTCAATAGAGCCTTCTACCCATGTAATGATTAATAAGGTTATACTAAGCGCCCTGGAGGCAGAATTTTCTTTTTGAAAAACGATAAACCATTCCCATGAGAATATCTGTAATATCCTGAAGGCTGTGAGTAGGGCAGCAAAGTTCTGTATACTCATTCAAAGGAATAAAGATTGTGCTCACACAACAACAGTAATTTATAATAGGGCCGAGAGGGAAGGAATATCTGAAAACCATAGGAAATATTTTTTAGAACCTATTAATCATTTAAATTGTTTCTAAATGCTTTTGAAGAGGTAGAACAGTGTCTTTCAAACTCATTTTTTTCAGCAGTTTCCACTTGTTCTGCTGGATTTGTAGCCTTTTTTTCCTGGAATGATCTGTATTTCATACTTGAGAATTTTACAAGACTTCCAGCAATTCCTATATGTATGGACAGAAGGACAGAACACCCTTTTTGTGATGATCAAGGTAAACACACAAGTTCATCTCAGCTGACTTAGTTCTCTAAACTACAAATTTAGGATATTAAAGTCATACAGCACAGAAGGTATGATATACCATAAAACATTATTTTCCCATCATAGTGGGTACAGTCTGATTAAGACACACAAAATGTAGGAGACTCCACACCTGAGGCAACAAGATTTCTTCTTCTCTGCTCCTTTGGTATCTTTAACCTTCTTCTTGAAGCAGGGAGGCTGTCCACACCTCTCCCCTCCTGCATTGGTGGAATTCAAGAAGAATCCTGGTCTCCCTCCTCTTGCAGAACGAGGCCTCCTTCAACAGCAGTTAGATGTTCAAGCACTCTGTTCTGCACCTACATTTCCTCTGAAATATGCTGTAGCCTAAACAGCCTCATACTTCCCCATCTTTCCTAGGGTTTCTTCAGCCTCCTTGCACTACCCTTCACCACCTCCACCTTCAGATTTCCAGATCTCCAGGGCCTGGAGCCCTCAAGCCTCCAAGATTTTAATACACTTGTAGTCTCTTCCCTGTTGTCTCTTTAAAGCTCTTCCTACTTTAAACTTATATAGCATTTCTCAGTCATGTGCTCCATCTGGATATTACAACATCTATACAAAATTAGCTTCAATAGAGTTATATCCTCCATAAAAAGCAAAAGAACAGACAGAAGTATGGGTTACAAGCCCAGAAGACATCATTATACCACCCGCATAACCCACACCTTACCAGTCTCACTCAGTAACTCATGAAATTACCCACTAATTACTGGTTAAGCAAGAGTGCAGCTTCTAGAAGGCTTGTGGTTGCCTTTCATAACTGCAGTTTCCTTCTCCCACAGAGACTTTCATTCCAGTCAGCACAGATCCATGAATAAAATTGATTCATATCAAGTATATATACGTGCATTGGTCCCATAAGGGAGAGCACATCAAAGTGGTTTTTAACAAACATAACAGTGAGAACATTTCTAAGAGGAAAGAAAAAAAATATTCTTTTCTTGTCCATAATAATTCTAGACTTATCACTTTGACTTTGGTTAGACTTACCTCCCGCTTTATTCTGAGAAGACAATTCATTCCAGGAATGAATGCAAGTATTCATAAGCACACTGGATCCCTCAGGCTGAAAGACATTTCTATAAATGTAATACATACAATCCTAACAAGACAAACTACTTGGATTTATCCAACTACGAGCAGATAGATTTAGATGCAAACCAAACAAATTCTATTATATAAGCTACTTCGTAAGCTCCTGTAAGTTAAAATCCAACCCTTTTATCTTCTAAACATAGGTTATATTGGCACTTTTTCAGCAAAAGGCAGATTACCTCCTGAATTTGTCAAGAACAATAGCAGTTTTCCAAGGAAGTGGTCATCCTGACTCATATTCATTTCATCTGAGTAAACTGCTTGGTTCTGAAATTTCCCTTTTTTCTCCTTTTCCAGGAAGGCAAGGAGTTTAGTTCTATGTTGATAGGACAGTATACGCTTAAACTATTTGCCTGTGTCATGGGTTACCCAGCTCACCAGAGCTGAGCACAACGTTGGAGGCAGCACTGGAAAAAGCATTGGGGATGGGTAGCTTCCAGAAAGTAGTTTACAAATTACCTCTCCTAATAGCATAGTCGTTTATAACATTGAGCATTGGGTTCCTGACTGCATTCTTGTTATTTAAAACACTTAAAAACAATAGTTAAGATGAATGACCGTAAGGTCATGGGGTAACTAGAAAATTATATTAGCATTAATTAGAACGAAAGAAATTTAAACTGTTGTGACTGCCATGATCTGTGATTGCAGTAGGCTATGCTTTGTGCCTCCATGCAGGTCATTGTGAGATCACAGCCTAATAGCTGCATAATTAAGATCAAAATTATGAAACTATTTATAAAGCGTGTCCCTGCAGAGAGCAGTTCGGAAACAGAATAACTATCAGAAATAGCATTAGAAGATTTAAGTATATGTACATCTTTAAAAAATTAAGTAAAATACATATTAGAAATCCTCCCCACTGTTAAAGAGCCCAACTTGATGAGCTACAGGATTGTTTCCCCCCTGTAAATGAAAGAATTCACATTAAAACAAATAAAGATGCAAACTGATTGTGAGTACTAAAGGTCCAAATGTAAGTGAGGAAAAAAATTTGCAGAGGTTCAGAAAAGGAAACTAAGATAAAACTCTCTTGAAATGTTATTAAGGAGTGATGAGGGGAAAGCTTTAAGCTGGTACGTCTCTGCATTATCATATGTGTGCAGCAGGGGAACTCCACTGTCAGAATTACCCAGAACAACAGCCATTAGCCCTGCAAAGATAGGATCGGTGACATGTGCAAAGACATGTCTACATGAATGTGTTTTAACAAAATGTTGGCATCATAAATTAGCTTCTTGAAACTAATTTCAAGTCTGTGTATTGCTATTTCTGTATTCCCTACAGTATCTGGTCAAGCATGGTTCTTCTACTGGTTAGGCTTGTATGACACCTGAGTTGACATAATGATGAGAAACCCACTGGGTTCACGTACATCTTATTTGTGTGATTTTAAAAAAAAAAAAAAAAAGAAAGAAAGAAAAGAAAAAAAGACATGAAACTAAAGATGAAAACCAGAGTAGAGAAGGAATTTTTCTATTTCAGACTCAGCTCAGCCCCCAGAAGAATAAAAAAAAACCTCACCACAAGAACTTTGCTTTTCTATTTCCTACCAGTCTTGCATGGGAGCAATTAGCTGAAAGCATGTGACTCTGTACAACACAATTCAAATAGCACACAATATTGAAGCTGAGAGCTAGCTTGCCATTCAGAAGACATATGCCAAAACTGTATAGTTAGTTTCTTGATATTTTTTCCCTTGCCTGAGGAGAAGGTGAGCTGCAAGGAGAATTATGTTCAGATACTGCTTTTTTATTAGAGTAGGTTTACAGAACCACAGAGAACAGAAGTAGCAAGGAGTGCACTTTCGGTAATAAAGCAGACACATCCAGGGTACAGGGTTAATCTAAGAGACAATCTGTAAATGAAATTGTATTCATTTTCATTCAGGAGAGGGTAACGCAGGACTGTGCTGTTCCAAACGAAAATTAGAAATCTCTCAAGTAGAGAAATATTCTGCAAATCCTACATTTTTAGGACATCTGGAGATTCTTTGTTCTTTGTAACTCCCACTTCTCTCCTAAAGATCATTATTAAAGTGTCAAATAAAAACTGCTGGCAAGCCCTAAGTATTTCATAACAGATTGTCCTATCTTATATGATAATATCTTTTTAGGGTGTGAGATGATGAAAAACAATAAGTGGAAAAACATTCAAATCAGAGAAGTCAATACAAAGCAGAATAAAAGTAGGAAAAGTACTCTCTTTGCTCATTGTTAGTGTCCAGAGAAGTTCACATCACCCAAAGGAAATGGCAGGATCCTCCTTGTGCTGAACAAAGCACCAAAGAATACCCTGAGAGGAAGGAACAATCATGAACTGAAGGGAAGATAAACAGATGCCCAAGGGAAAAAAAGAAAAAAAAAGTCCAGACCTTAGTTTCTGTAACTTTTATGACAACTCCCAAAACATGAGCATCCATGTCCTGGAAGAAAAAATTTTAAAATAAAATAATTGAAAAAAAAAAAAAAAAAAAAAAACAAAAAACCACCCAAACACCTGCCAATCAACTTTCCAGATTTGGTAAGTTTTTAAAATAGTCTATATGTTTCAGCTGCTATGTTTCATTCACTGGTCCGTTAAATCATTTCAACACCAGCATGACTCTGTTGAAACCAGCAGGGTTACAGCATAACAGAGCAGAGAATTAGGCTCACTGTTGTGATTGCTAGTTGCTAGACTGAAGGAAAAACAACTTTGAGCTTCACATAAGTTCTTTTAATCACTACATGGGCTGAACTAATCCAAAAGACACCAGGCAATTCCTGTGCTTGGAGGACATCAAGTGAGCTGGATTTTTTTTTCCCCCAGTCTGGGATGTTACTGAACTAGCACGGCAAATAGTCTGGACATCATAACTCCCTGAAGACACTTCTAATCCCACAGATGTGATTAGCAAATTAACAGAACGGGAAGCCAGGAAGAACCAGTGGGTCATCTAGTCTGCCCTTTCACCAGCAAATTTCATCCAGTCTTTGAGGCCAGTAACTTGTATGTCTGATTAAAGCATTCCATGTGTTTCAGTTAAAGCATATTTTCCCAAATGATAAACAGATCTGAAGATTTTGAAAGAAATTCACTATTTCCCCAGTGGTTAACTTCATGTTTTAAATAATTATTTTTTTCTAAAAAAAAAAAAAAAAAAAAAAAGCGCAAGCTTTCCAGGAACATCAGTGCAAAGAGCAAAGATAAATCTGGAAAATATGTCACATCACAAATAACTGTTGCATCTGCCATTAATAGGCATTTATAGCCAGTAACATCTAGAAAACTTCCGAAACGGCTTTTACCATTAGCAAGCAATGTTCTGCTGGAGGTGGGGCTCAAGATGCCTTCTCAGGACAGCACCAGGAGGCTTCCAGGACTGCAACTGCAAAAATTGCAATTCTAATAAAATCCCTGAAGAAACATCTCATTTCCAGCCTAAGTAATTCTCTGCAGCTGCTCGGGCTTCATGACACCAAATAGTAACTTGCAGTTCCCAGAATTAAGTAGTTTGCTACAGCTACTAACAGTCATTTGCAGGAATAGCCAGAGCTGAGAGATCCCCAGCATTAAAATCTGTGTGCAGAGGTCATATGCTTGACTCAATTGCTCTTAAAAATGGGCATTTACTGTGCTATTTAACCCACCATTTCTCCCTGTATATCTAAAGACACTAAGTAGTTCCCACAACACAATGACAATGGGTTTTTTTGTGCTTTTTAGTTTTTCCAGGCACTCTGTCACCGGACGGCAGAAACTGCAGCTAAAGACACTGAGATTATTTGATCGCCGATGCGCTTCCAGTGCCCTGCAAATCATTTGAAGGGGCTGGGGTTTTTTGTGGTTTTGAAAGCTGAGGAGCTTTGAGGAGCAGTATGGCTTAGATGAGGCTTGTTGGAGCAGAAAATGGGTGACAGTGGGAGCTTGCTGGATTTGCAGCAGCAAGAGGAGGCAGCTGCCGCTTGGGAAGGGGGGGAGGCCGCCCCTGCCCTTGCCTTGCAGTGCAGAGCCCAAACACCTTCCTGACTCTCTGCCACAATCCTTCCTTCTCCGCTCCCACTGCCATTTCCAGTCCAAGTTCTGGAGGTGGATCATAGAATCACAGAATGGTTGAGGTTGGAAGGGACCTTCGGAGGTCATCTGACCTAACACCTCTGCTCAAACAGGGACACCTACAGCCAGTCACCCAAGACCTTGTCCAGACAGTTTCCAAGGATGGAGTCTCCATAACCTTCCTGGGCAACCTGTGTCAGTGCTCAGTCACCCTTATAATGAAAAAGTGTTTCCTGATGTTCAGAGGGAACCTCCTGTGCTTCCGTTTGTGCGCATTGCCTCTGGTCCTGTCACTCGGCACCACTGAAAAGAGCCCGTCTCCATCCTTTTTACATCCTCCCTTCAGATATTTATTTATATGCATCGATGAGATCCCCCTGAGCCTTCTCTTCCCCGGGCTGAGCAGCCCCAGCTCTCTCAGCCTCTCCTCATACAACAGATGCTCCAGTCCCTTCATCATCCTTGTGGCCCTTTGCTGGACTCTCTCCAGCATGTCCTGTACTTGGGGAGCTGAGGACTGGACCCAGCACTCCAGACATGTCTCACGAGCTGAGCAGAGGGGAAGGACCACCTCCCTCGACCCGCTGGTGACACTCCTCCTAATGCAGGATAAGGAAATGCCGAGGGGCCTTATCTTCACGAACAGAGAAAGACTCATGAGCACAACATTGTTCAAAAGTCCTACAGATTCTTCCTGCATGTTTCGGCACCCGTCTCATCAAAACATCTTACAAAAGAACTGCAGTCAAGACCCTAAACTTCACAAAGCTGGGTCACCTTTTGCGTTCAAAAGACAACTCTCACTGCAAAATTAGCAATGTGAATTTACTTTACTGGTAGCTGACTGACTCATATGGCTGATAGTATCACTCTCTCTGATAATGCCATCCTACAGCTCAGTTTGTATTTGTTGTTTTGTGGGGGGTTTTTTGTTTAATTCTTTTTTTTTTTAAATCTGAAAAACTGGAAAAAAATGAAGATATGCTTCAAAAAATTAATAACAATTATAGAAAAAGTCCTTCTCACTTAAATCTTAAAGACTCTCTGTTCTGATTTTGGACAGTGACTCAGTTCATGAATTTGAAATGTTGCATGATTTTTCTATTTCTCAAGACTTCTGGAAAAGAAGTGACATTTAAGGACCTTTCTATAAACTACGGGGTTATGTTGCAAACATTTACCTGCTAATATCATTATATATCATCCGAGGATGATAACCACACATATTTTACTAAAGAACCTTGAAAAAATCATAATACTGTAACCCATAATCTTCTCTAAAGGATGCTTTTATCTTTGCCCTTCGATTAACAGTAGGAGATTAGTGACTAATCTAATTCAGAATGAAATCAATATTCCTTCATTTACAAAACAGTCTCTGAAGGTTTTGTGGGTTTTCAGTCAATGAAGACTCTGCAATGGAAAAATACGAGCATCTGATAAAGAGAGGGGGCTGAGGTTCTTGTCACTGGCATGGAGAGCAAAGGCCCCCCATGATAACCATTAGAAAAATAAGGAAAAGCAGAAAGAAAAAGACAAGATATCTTAAAGCCTTAAATACTTTTGGAAATTAGGTACTCAAACTTTGGATGGATGAACATGCCTAAACTTTCTGTATTTAGAAATTTCAAGTTTTTTGAGATCAGCATTGTATATTGGTTTTCTAAGTAAAAGTGAGCTCAGATTGCAATCTCAAAAAGAAACAAATTTGTAGAGGGCTGCTAGCCAGGTGAATGTATTTGCACTGGTTCCTGTGATATATGTTACATTTTATACTAAAGATTAGAAAGAAACCACAGACAGATCGTGGCATGTGTAGTATCAGTTCACAGCAGGAACTAAAGATGAAAATCTCCAGAGTCAGAGTTCACGACAAGCTCTAAGAATCCTTCCAGGTGTTTTCATGGAAATTGATACAATAGAGCACAGAGATGAAAGAGCAAATATATATTATTTTAAATCATAGCTTCAGGGCTTAAAGCTAAGCTCAGCAGGTACTAGGAGACCCAGCATGGATTTCAAAGCAAATGTACATCTAAAGAAAGCAATTTTTCATTAGAGTCATATTTTGCACTTCATTCACTTTTTGGGTTTTTTTCTCACAGTTTTCTTTTCCTCCACTACCACAATCTTTTCTTCTGCTACTTCTTGTTTAAAAAAAAAAAGAGTTTCAGAAAATGACAAAACGTATTTCTGCTTGTGGCCTCTTCATTTATTGTTTCCTGACTGTGTGCAGAATTCAGGCATAATTCAACTTACAACTAGGCAAGCCGACAGCTAACGCTCTACATTTATAAAAGTAATTGTGATGTAACAGTAACAATTAACGCAAAATTTCCTATGTCAGATGCACACAATGAAAAAGAGAGTGAAGAGATACGTCCCATTTAAGACCTGTCATGGCATTCTAGAGAAAACAGCATTTTGGACACTCCAGGTCAGTGGTGATAAGAGAACAAGAGTTCTGCCGTACTCTGACAGGCATACATGCAAAAATAATGCATTCATTTGGATTTTTGAGAGAATATATACTTAATCTTCTATGCGATGGCCTGCTCCCTGCTATCTGAAAAAAGCAAGTGGAACCTGAGAGCCACTTACAGCATTTCGCATGCTTCTAGACACACAACCAGATTCATACATGCAAAATTGTCCAAAAGCACAATATGCATTTTACATGGTCGGAGAGATGACTGTCACATTTGGGTTGGTAAGCTCTTGCTTGTGTGTGCACGCAAAGGTTTTATAGACAAGTATCTGGAGAAATGTAATTATGGTTCAATTTGATTTCAGAGAGCACTTTACTGATACTTTTGGATAACCCAATCCATGTCTTAGATCACTATAAAGACTTCCAAGATACTTGATGGTTTTCAGATGGATGGATAGTATCTGTATATCGTTTGTATTACAGACCTTTGTATTACACAGAAGAGACGTACAGCCTCTAAGACTGTTTACAAACAAATATACAAAGTAGATTTGTTTAAAAAATATTAGCTCTTTCTTTTTCTCTTATCAAAAAGGCAACAAATGACATTCATTTCACCTGAATAGTTTAACACAATCCAGTCCTTTGTTCAGCTAGCAGAAAAAACACTTTACAACAGTTCCCTGGAATTTATAGATTTTTCCATTCGCAAGTAAACTTTTTAAAAGTTGTAAAAAAACCTCTAAATAATTAGGAATTGAATGCCTAAGAGAAAAACTTCTTTGAAAACACACTGAGGACAGAAACTATGATTTTATCACACTTTCCCCTGGGTTTCTGCTACCCTGGGTGCCAGAACTACAGCCACAGAAAGAGTAATATCAGGAAACATCAACTTTGCAGTATGGAACATAGAACAGTTCTTTCTAATTCCAGCTTTATATGAGTAGAGCACCAATATGGGGAATTTTTATTTACGCACAGGACTCAACATAGAAATAACTTTTTGTGCTTTAGTTGAATTCCAAGGCTACTTCCAATAACATATTCTGCTTGAAATAACTGCAAAGCTATGATATACATAAAAGATTACTTGGATATAAGCAAAGAAAGGTATAGAAACACATTGATTGCCCCCAAAGGGATGCCATGTTGTGGCAAACCACAATACTGCGCACTGTTCAGCAAATGCATCTATCTACTGGGTAAATTCCATATAGGACGATATGAGAAATTGTAGAATGCATGCTTTACTTCTAAGAGCAATAGAGCAAGTTGCATTTTGGATAATAGGGAGCAAGACAGATCTTGAGAAAGGAAAAGAGAAGAGGGAAAAATACGAAAATGGTTTGGTTTAGGTTCAGAAAGAAAGCAAGAAATCAAAAACAAATATACAAGCATGAACCTGATATTTATCGCCATTATTATTGTATACTGCAATGCTCCACATTTCTTAAAACCTTTCAAACAAAGATTCTGAAGCATTAACAGCCTTTCAGGAATTAATGAAGGTGAAAGGCAAGGCCACTGGAAGGAAAATTGAGTTGTACAGCAGTTATGGGATTTATCAAAGTTCAAGCACTGAACTGGTGACATGTGGAAATAAAAGCATGAAGTTTCCATTCCAGCACCCTCATCTCGCTACTATACTTCATATAAAAGTTTTGCTGCTTCTCACGGACATTCTGGCAGAAGCTGAGGGACTTAATAGAGCAAAGTAGTTCAATCTGCTGGGGTTTTTAAAAACATATTTGCCTGCCTCACAATTTTTTTTTTTTTTTTTTTTTTTTTTTTAGGAAACAGGATTGAGTAAAATTCCCTGTAAAAATGTTCTTGCTTCAGTGTCAGCTGGACAGCTATATACTATGGATCCTTTAGTGATGCGATCGGTATGATGAAGCAAAGTAGAATCTATCAAAATAAGAGTTATCCAAAACCACCTTTGTTCCCCTTGTGAAACTAATTTCGATATATATATACATAAACTTAGATACAGATTTAGATAGATACAGATCTGTTTCTAAGTTCAACATTAGTTAAATTATTGTCTGTCTCCACCAAGCATGTCTCACTGGCCACTCTCCCGCTAACGATCCCCTGTATTGTCTCGAGCTGAAGTTAAAAACTAAGAACAAGTTTAAAAGTCACACAAACCAAGGCTGCTAGTGATGCCATGTAACATGAGCACTGTTGCAGCCCTGTTTAACACAACAGACAAGGTCTGTTCGGACGTAGTGCTGAGCAATCCAACCACATTAGCCATTTCTGCTGACTGCTGCTGACTGGGAGCACTGGACCACAGAGTTACCCCATGAGTCTGGCTGTGAGCAAGAGAAGATGCATTCACCCACTGAGAACAGCGGATCACTGGAGCTGGCAGGAAGAGAGTCAATGGTAAGGGTCAGGAATAAAAACCTCAAAATGCGCCACATATCTTGGAGGTTCACAGAATCATCAAAACTTCAAGATTAAGTGAGCCAGATCAGTCCCCTAATTGCCTGTGGTTTGTCTGTCATCATTTTCACATGTGCCATGATTACTTTGTAGAAAGTTCCCATTTGAAAAGCTAACCCTTTTATTAGGGGGCAAGCCTACACCACATATTATAAAAGCACACGGAACAAACAGACTCAGTTTTCATCCTTTCAATGAAGTCTAAATGGCCTTCCCCTCTTGAACTGTTCACATTAAACAGCAAGCACAAGGGACTGTCATTTGCTCTCTGCATGTTGCCAGGGCAATCTCCAGAAATTTCTTTCCGTATATCAAAGGCTATGTTGCAAGGACTAACATGTATATGAATTTTAAACAAATAAAAAAGGCTAATTATCTTCAGGTGTAATAAATCGTGGTTAATTTAAACACCCGGTGTCTGCTGGTTCACTATTAGAGGATATGGCACAATCGTGATAGATAATATTGACTGCAATTTCCACAGCCAGGACTCTGGCTGAATCTAATTTGCTGTGTGCTTCTACAGCAATGAACTGCCAAACTGTAGTGAGAGACTTACTGGCATATCTATCAGGTGTATCACAAGCACTCTTGCATTCAGCCACCGGTAATGTGTGTCAGTAGACCACGTATTCTCAGCCCACTATGGGTTATTGCTATTTAAATAGGTCTTGTATGTGTAGTTATAATGCTTAACTGCCTTCATAAAGCGTTTGGAGATCTACAGAGGGAAAGGCTGTGTGTCTTCAGGATTGCTCTGCACAAACAAAAGGCCCATTTCATGGTCACCCATGACTGCAGGGGACAAGTTCTGTGACCCAAAGCATTGCTGGGACTTCCCCACACTTCTGGAAAAATATAATCTTTACTATTAGCTTCACCAGGGAATCTGGGGATTCTCTTACTAAAAGATAATGCAAAGCAGTGGTGCATGGCTTAGCCACAATCCTAGATTTTTAGAATAAGCAGCTAATGCTGTAAAATGATGCTTCAGAAATCAGTAATGGACAGTCAGCCAAATTCTGAGCTCACTGATACTCCAAGTAACTCCAGTGAAATTGGGCAACCCTGGAGGGTATCCCTGCCCATGGCAGGGGGGTTGGAACTACATGATCTTTGAGGTGTCTTCCAACCCAAACCATTCTGTGATTCTATGATTCTATGAAACAATGAATTTACACTTGTCCCAGCAAATGAGATCAGCACTGGGCCCATTTAACAGAGCAGATCCCCAGCTGGTGTTATTGTCATAGCTCTGTAATTATCAGTATTGGTTGATGTTCTGACCGTCTGTAGCTTCAGTCATAATGCTAGTGTGTTGACAACTGTTTATCATCCAAATAATTTCACTGATCAAGACAAACTATTGATCTTCTCATGCTCGTGTTTATTGTTTCTTAGGGTGCAATCCTTATTTAGATTGGTGAGTGGAAATCAGTGGTGTATTCCTGTCAGTGACATCGCCACTGATGTCAATAATGTCATCAGTGGCGATGTCACTGGTAGGGATACATGTGGTATGACACATACTCTGAGCTCAGCAAAGAACTGCTTCTTATAAACACACATCTTTACCTTGTCCCTTCTCTCAGTTGGATTTTCAAACAGTAATGATGGAGCTTCACACAATCAGGAATATTTATTGTGGTTTGTCATCCCTGCAAGCTTACAGGCAAGGTGTTCTGCTTCAAAAAAAATATTTATTTTGGTTACTTGGATTACTGCCTGGACAGGAAAAGATAAAACAGATGTCAGGGAGCTGGATGAGTAATAGAATAATTTTGAAGAGTGATCTGAGCTGCTAAGAAGATGACACTTGAGAGGTCAGAGGCACAAAACATTTTCCACTTTCTTTCCTTCTGAACTCAGAGCTTGAAGCATAAGTTGTGTGTGATTCAGCCTTGTCGAGCTGGCGTGGTCAGTGCAGCTATTGTTTAGATCTATGCAGCCATTATGAAGGTCCTCAGCAGTGCCATTTCAGGCAGTAAAAAAAAAAAGACAAATAAAAAAAAAAAAGACCCAAAAAAGCAAAAGCAGGGAGACATATTACAGCTAGAGAAACTGTTTCATGTATTGTGCTGTTACAGATGGGGATCTATCAGAGAGCCTAAGAAACCGTTAGCTACCCAGCCCATCCCCAGCAGCGCAGCCAGCACTCGCACAGCTGCACAAGCTTCCCCCTCCCTCCCATTTAGTGAAGAGCTGCAGTCAGGGCCGTCCTAGTGCTAAGTGGATGTTGAATCATTATTTATGTCACAGTGATAATGACAGCCCTTCTTGGTCTGGACAGGGAACCTTCCCCCCCCGCCCCGGTTGGTCCCTGGCCAAATGACAGAGACACGCCTCCTGTCCACAAAGTCTACAGCCTAAGCCGGTGGGATGGAAAAAAGGTGTGTGGGTGACACTGTTGTTATCTCTCCTCCAAACTGGGAAAGCTGGGCACCCAGACCTGGAGGAAGTGGCCTGAATTCACAAGGGAAGATTACGACCAGAGGGGAAGCCAGTGGTGTCTCAGTCCCTGGGCACTTTGATCACAAAAACATCTTCGAACAGTTTGTAAAACTGACAACTCTTCACCCAGGTGTAACTGGCCTAGGTATTAACCCTATCCAGGATAATGGAGGCACATACAGACCCCTCCAGCCTCGACATGCTGAGCAGCCAAAATTCAAAGAGCACTAGAGGGTACAGTGCAGCTGAAAGGGGACCCCAAATGTACAGAAAAGGAGCGTGTCCCCAAGGGTTTGTCGCAGCAGGCATGCCATAACGCTGTACCAGGGGCAAGCAGGAGCTGCAGTCAGAGGACTTCTGTGACAGTATTACCACAGCATTTTGTGCATTGCAAGTTATCGGTAGACAAGAATTAGTAGACTTTCTGGGGATGCCGTATCTCACACTGAAAGCTCTTTGCTCCAGAAAGCAAGCACAGAATACGTCTTCATTTGCTTAGCTAAAAGTGTGTCTAATGTAGAGAACCTAGACAATATCAGGATCCAGCCACAACACAGCCAAACAGGACCGAAACTTTCTATTGAAGTAAGATGCTGCCACCTTCGGACAAAACTGAGGATTAGCAGAACTCCCCGGAGGTAAAATGCACTCTGAAAAACTGGAAGTCAGAGGAAAAGGCAAGAAACAATTAATCTCTCGATGTCGTGTCAATAACACTTAGTTACAGGGTTTTCTGATAAAACATTTAACTTTCAATTGCAAGAAAGAGAGCAGAATAAATGACGGCCATGCTCCGTAGAGATTTTGACACCTATTAGCTTTTACAATTCTGTACAATGCTCTTTTCTTATAAATAAAGGCTTACAAAATGCTTTAGAATAAGCGCATGTAGGTTCTGTGCATGGCTACTTGGCATTGAGAAGTCTTTCTCTTGAGGCGAAAGACAACAGAAATGAGACCGGGAATTGCAGAAAACTAGAAATTAGTTGTTCAGATCAGATTTGGGCTAACACATGGAGCTCTGCATGTTTTATTGCTCATTACAAAGACAGCATGGATTTTTTAATAGCTGTAAGTTACATGAGCAAGATCAAAGAGAAGAAAAATGCAAAGGAAATTTTTCCTCAAATAAACCATGAGAAAAGGACAACTTGGTTTTTTTCCTTTTCACAATCACCTCAGAGAAACTCCCTGGATTCCTCTAGTATTTGTACAGATTTTAGGGATCTGGCAGAAACTTGGAACTACCCATGAGAAAGCCTTTTCCCTCAGCTTTGAGATTTGAGTGCCCTCCTCTGCCAGCTTCTTGGCAATGTGACTCCATTGGAGTCAGAATCTCAGCAGCTCACCAGCCAAAACCTTACAGAGCCATCTGGAAAGTGGAAAGGGCATACAGCAAACTTAGGGAAGACTCCAGCTGTAATTACTTTGTTAAGTATTTGCACAGAAGTAGGATGTCTGTATACACTCTGCACATGATAGCCCAGAAAAGTCTCACTTGTGGTTCAGGACAGCAGAAAGACAATCGTGCCGCAGGTACGGCTGCCACCCTGTGCAAACCAGGCACAAAATAAGCAAAGGTTGTTTTGGGTGGTGTAGATCGGCAGAGCCCAGCTGAGTGCCCAGGCGGTCAGGACCTCGGAGTCCACAAGATGGTACTCACAGCACTGTCCAACAGGCGTGAGAGCATGGCGCGTAGCTGTGAGATCAAAGCGCGCCGTTCTGAGGTTCAGCGCACAGAGCAGTCTGTGACTTCCAAAGAAACACAGCCAAGTTCCAATACTGGCTTTCTTTCTGAAAATCAGAACTATATCTGCAGCCTCACAGGCAAGGCTTTGCAAAAAACTTCTTATGTGGACATAAATACGTTTATAAAATACAGTATTTCTTGTTAGCAGGATTTCTTAATGATGACTTTAACTTGTTCTCAGACTTCAGTTATGCTGAAAAAAAAGTTAGCATAGCAAAGATCAGGCTGCATGAAAGTCTGCAGCAGTCTTTTTATGTGCAGGAACACATCAAAAGGCTTCAAGGGGTTTAATAATGGAACTATGACAGCCTGAAGAATAAACAGAATTTGAGTGGACAGATGCACAGGACTTAGAGCTTTATCTAGGAGTCTGCGACTTGCTGAAAGGAGCCAATATTAAAGTAATTATGCATTTAAAACAATTACTATTTATTCTTCAAAGAGTCATACTCAAGTGAAGTAACCCATTTTAAATTATTTCTGGTAATTGCATTGCATCCCCAAATTATACGTCTGCATACTCTTTGAACTAGGCTTTCAAAAAAAAAAAAAACCACCCACCCCTGTATTTTTGTTTAAAGACTACCCCCCATCTTGAATACTTCCCCTCTAGCTTATCATTTTCTGCAAGTGTAATACAGGGTGTTAAGCCTGAGTAAATACCACTAATTTTAGTATCTGTATCTAGGACAGAAGTCAGTTTAACAGTGAACAATTGCAAATGCCCAGATTGTTCACTTACCATTAACTTTTGACAATCTGGGAAATTCTATAAAAGTATCAAGGCATTTCTATTATAATTGTTGTAGCTCACCAGCACATAATTGCACTTAGTAAAATGACTGAACGCAAACTTAGGAGGGGTCATTGTTCTGCTTCAGATAGCATAAAATAGCTTTCCATTCAGGAACCTCAACATGCAAAATCTGATCAAAAATAATTCCTGAAGCAGCCACCATTTCTATGTAATCGCATTATTCTTGTAGAGCAGAACCTAGGGACCAAACTCCATAATCTATTCCTTCTACTCACTGGCTGGGACAGTATTGTAAATTTTACTTCAAGTATAATTACAATAGTTAATGATCAGTTTGTGGGGAGATATCCACTAAGAATATAACTTGCTCATATATAGGTACAGAGGCCAATTTTAAACTAGCTAGCTGCAATATTGCTGTAACAGCGTAACTGCAGCAGAGCAGGCTCCATACAGACACCCCTCCATGGAACTAGGGTCATTTTAGGCAGCTGATCTATGCCGGGATCCAGCTCACTGCCACCTATGCCGCTAGCCCTACGCACTGCTAGCTAGTTGGCAGCTGGCTTAGATGCAGCTACACGAGCCACAGTCCCACCAGGAGTTTCATGTTCGCAGTGAAAACAGCGCTGATTCTAAATTACATGGTTTAGTTTGCTGCAGACAAGACACTGCTCCTCCCAGTCTGCCCTGAGTCCACCAGACCTACTCATTCTACCCAGAGTTACTCTTCTCCCTCTCCGTGCCTTGTCACACTGCCCATCCTCTTTTGCTTTCTTGAGACTGTGTCTTAAGCTAGATTTATCTCACACAGGTATGTGCTAGCTAAGCTAGTTGTCTCTTCTACCAGTATCTTCTACCATATCAACAGAGAAAGATCAGCATCTCCATAGAGAGAAAGTTACATCCACCTCAGACCCTCCCTCAGAGGAGGGAGACCTGCCCATTGAAGAGTAGCATCCACAACACAGAAAGGCTTTGAAGCAAGATTAAAGAGATTTACTTTTGTATCATTTCTGTTATTGTTTTCTAAAGTAAGGACAGAATTCCCCTGCCTATAAAGAGACCACAGATGAATTGCTTAGACTAGTTCTTTGGAGCTGAATTCAGTTGCCTAAACATTGGCATCTAGTGAGATTTGAGTTGCCGCAGGGTATCTAACGCATCCTGTGGCTCTGCAGATACGACAGAGGATGTATAAGAAGCTTCCTCCATTCTGGTGTGGTAACCAGCAGCCACACTGATGGATACCATCACAAATTGCATAGGAGCCTACATTTATGCAACTGAAGTGAGTCTCTACTGTTTAGGCATCTAGAGTTAGTTATGACTACTCCCATGCTTATTTTCTAAGAACACATCTTCACTATTGAAAGAGTGTGTGTTTTCCATTTTCTAGGTAACTGTAACTTGTGAACTCTCTATCCTACAGCAAAACCATAGTCAGAAGTGGGCACTTCCATTTTAGTGTGGGTAAGCCTGGTGATGGCAATTATGTGTCATGGACCTCACAGTGATACTAGAATTACTGAGTTTTGCTTCTTGCAACCTCTGGATAGATAACATACCTTTTTTACCGTGGGTAAAAAACATGGAAATGAGCTCTAAGAATTTACTGGACATCTTATGAACTACCTGTATGTTAGTTCACGGTCTATTATGGAGTTTAATTAATATGGGAATAAAGCATAAATATCTGAAGTCCTGATAGCACATAGACCTCTTTAGGTGCTGTTAAACCCTTATGAGAAGTCATTTCCTTAAGTAATTTCCCAATTTAAAATACTTCAGGATCAACCTATTTCCTAAGTTCCTTAAAATTTCCTCGTAAATGTTCTGGGTGCCATCTCAAGCCATTTGCAGGGTTTTAAGTAAGGGAAGTTTAAGCAGTCCATTACTATACTCCATAACACTAGCAGCCTTGCCATATCTAGGGGCCTTTTCCATAAATAAGAAAATATGATATTACTACATTTTCCCATCAGTGTCCTACTTTAATTCACTCTTCCTCTTGAAAAAATCTAGAAATATCTCAGCGTCACCCCTGTCTTTATCCTGAAGTAAAAAGTATAGGATCCATACTGCCTGAGGAACTATGCATGGGGTAGACGGCTGTTCTAATTTATCTTTTCCTGGTCACCTGATGTTCTCTCAAGAAGAAGTCTCCCATCTTCCATGTCTTCCCTGAGTCAAAAACCTCAGTCTAACCTCAGGCATGGTCAGTCATCAGCACCCCTGTACGGGACGAAGGGATCTCCCCAGCACCTGGACATCCTGGTGGCCCATTCCAGCTCCAGGTGTCCAGCAATTTTGGTCCTCCTGCCTGAGGCCACCTCTGACCCTAGAACAGCATGGCTTCTCCAGCACTTCAAGCAAGCAGGCTGTGGCTTTTTTAGTTCTTTATAATTCAGATTCCTTTCTCTCAACAACTCCTTGAGCTGATCTTTCCTGTGCTGTTTATAATTCTTTTTTTTTTTTTCTTCCATTCTGTCTTTTCCTTCTGCCTTCTGGAAAAGGACGCAACAAAACAAGCATTTTTCTCTTGTTTTTTGTTTCAGCAATATTGGGTTTTATTAGTATGCCTTTTTTCCGTTAGTCAACCAGGACCCATTAAAATGGCCTAAACTCACTACTTTCACTTCCTAGAGAGAAAGTGTTGCATGTAGAGTCCAGAGCTAACCTGCCCTGTGGAAAAGGTGTGAAGGGTCTGTCCAGGGCACCCCAGCCCTGCCTGTCCCTGCCCAGGCCCCTGGGGCTCCCCCCCACCCTGCCCACAGCCCAGGACCCCACTGCAGCCCCCCAGGCCGTCCGCTCCTGCCCCAGCACCGGCAGCAGGGCCGGGCTCCAGCTCCCCACCGCCCTGCCTGGCCGTGAGCCCACCACAGGGACACCCCATCCTTCTTCCTCGGCGTGAAGGTGACACTCTCAGAGGAAGGGGCTGGCACAGGACACCCCACAGGCGAGGACACCTGGAAATGCCTTCCAAGCAAGAATTGCAAATAAGACTGGTTTTTCTCCTTTGGTATCATGTCACGCTGGGTTTTTTTCCATACTCTCTAACTTTTGACTGACTGACCAGGAAATGAGTGGAATTTCCTTTTTTCTAGTTAACTGCCGTCATGACCGTGCTCTGGACAATCAGGGTCCATCAGGTAGACTGTTATTTAAAGAGGTGTTTGAGACACGTGTAGTCAACTGTATCTCCACTATATAGAGATATAACTAGACTATATATATACAGCCTAGCTCAGTGCCGCTCCATGTCCTACCTGTAACTGATCAGTGGTGAATATCTAGGAAAGAGCTATAAGGAAAAAGTATTCAAAGATACTTAAACTAGCACTTTGTGAAAGCATGTACCTTAGGACATCATAAGCACCACATCTTTGCACTTAATAGTTCTAGCAGAATTTTTTTATGTTAATTCATCCAGTTGGTTTGTGAAACCATTTGTATTTTTGGCCTCCACAATATTCTGAGTTCCAAGATACAACTGTACATGGCAAGAAGGACTTTTAACTTATGCCTTTAAGCTAGATCTAATGGTTCACTGTTGTCCTTATACTTCACACAAGGTAGTAGTTATTTGACAGCACGGCTGGGAATTCATAGCTAGGATGAAAATTGCATCCAGTTCTTCTAAGCTTGGCCTACATGAAGGACTGATGCCATTTATGCTGTTTGTAAGACTCAGCAGCTCATACAGCATCCCACTTCAGAGGAACTCTGTTCTTTTTAAAGCAAAAAATACTGAATTTTCAGATTGAAACATTAGTTTTATATTATATTGTCTTCCTGTCAGAGGATTGAGTTCAGATCTACTGCCATAGATGCATGTAGAAAGTGAGATGTAATAAGCAACAAACATGACTTCTGTCCTCAAAAGTTCATTTCTGCAGTAACACCTCATGTAATCACACATTGCAGGTACATTGGAGAAGGGAGTAAAGGAGGTGTCCTAAAGTCACATACATGTAGAAAACCTCTTATTCAAATACATAAGCAAATGCAGACCAAAATAAATTCATAAACACAGACTGAAAACCTGCAGACAAGGAAGACTACAAGGGTGGGTAATATGCAAGACTCTTTGTGAAAATATTACTAAAACCGATATCTCTACTGCAAATAAATGAAGTCCTAAGAAATAAGTAACACGCTAATCCAATGATTTCGAAAAAAATGAAGCCACGTAATATTAGGATTGCAGTTTAAGAACACTCGCTTCTGTTGTATTTTTGATTTTGGACTTGAAAGGATTGTTTTCTCCTAGTATGAAAATGTGCAATGATGTGGTACTCTAGAGCACCTGTTTATAATTGCTTCTCTCTGGCGGTGCTCACTTAGTAAAGATATTGTGCTCTTATAAACACTATTTCAGCCCTGTTATTTAGCCATTGATTAAGTATCCTTTGGGCTCATTTCCATAATTGTATAACAAGAAGAAATCTGTGTAAGTATCAATACCTTGTCAAGTGAAGCTAAAAGCGTTTGCAGAGCATACCAATATCCTTTGCACACAACCAAGAAATCTGCACTTCACTCTCAGCTGAAGCGACTAGTATGGCTTCTGCAAACCTCTCTCCCTGCCTGAAGAAAAGCAAAGTCAAAAATGTGAGCTCATGAGTCTTGAGTTGCTCAGTTCAGCATTTCTGCTAATATCTTGAGATGTCTCAACAAAAAGTGTGTACGAGGGTTCAACCAAGCTTATTTCATATGTAAAGTGAGGTTCAGAACAATCCATGTACAAAACCACCTTTGCTCCAAGGCCACTAAGTGATGCAGTTCAATTCCTGTTATTGCATCTAAAATATTTTAAAGAAGGCTGACAAATACTTGCTCTGTGAGCCATATAAGAAAATCTTCATCTGTCTGACAGCCACAAGACACATACCACACCCTCTGAAGTGGTAAGAAGGAGGAACTCCTGGAATAGTTCACAAATGGGACAGGGTAATGGATCCATAGGGTACCACTGTGAGATTAGGTTGGGCGGCTGGGAATGCCATTGCATTCTCAGAGTGCCCACATAGTATTTGCTGAATACCACTTGATGACTCATTTCCTCCCTTAGTAAAAACAGAGATGCCTTGGAGGTGCACCTGAAGTATGTATGAAACATGCTGCAGTTCAAAAAAACACAAGTGGACAACCTCTATTCTAAAGTAAGGGAAAGACTGGGGTTTAGTGTCAACTTTTTCAGTGCTTAGAAAATTCTTTTAGAAGTTTAACTGTAAACAACTTGAGAGACAGAGATTCCTTTTTTAAAAAACAACTTTTAAAATCCAGTCTCAATTCCCATTTAATGAAGCTATTTTTCTGTAGAATTCTTCTGGAAAAAATATTTTAACGGACATATATTAACAGACAAAAACATGCATTCTAGCTACTTTACAGTCAGCTTTTAGACAAGGCAATTTTCACATCTTTATAAGTACAGACTTTTGAAACAAATGCATTGTGCCAATTCTATGAGTGGAATATAGCTGTATCAGTTATACAAAGTGCCTTGTGAAAGGTGCTTTAACCAGAAGGTTGGAGGTTCCTGTTGCCCATACCAAGTGATCTTCTTTTGCTTGCATTTATAAGGCAGATGAACGAGAATGATTTATGAACAGAACCTTATCTTTTTTCTACTCACGTGTGCTTGTATGCTCGTGCTTGTGTCACATCCAGCTTGACAAGTCAAATATCAACCCAGGCCAGAGTTAGCTTCTCAGAGTTTCTTAGCAAAAATTGTACCTCATCATCTGAAACTGAGTTGCTTGGAACAGTACTTCCAGCCTTGACAGATGAGAGATGAGACAGGTTTGTCAGGGAACTCCAGTAAACTAGGCTTGTGATCCTGCTGTTCCTGGTTAGAGAATAATAAATGTTCCCCCAAGCAGCTGCCTTTCTCACACATTCTGACACCTCTGTCTGACACCAGAAAATTTGATTTTCCCTGTCTCTAACACCGATAAGCTCAGTTAGGGATCCAGAGACAGTTTGTCAAGAGCCTCACGTCGGTGATTGACTACTTTGCCTCTATCCAGAGCTGGCCTTGCCGCTTGCTCACACAGGAGGTAGCCAAGGAGCTACCACTCCCTGCATGCCAAGTTGTGCCCTCTGTCCCTTACCCAATCTTACAGTGAAACCAAAATGAAACAAAAGCATTGCCTGTCTCTTTACAAGAAGTTTTTTATAGCAAACAATAATAAAACCCCATCAGTATGTAGATACTGTGTTTGTTAGCACATACTCCGCCACAATTTACTGCCATACTGCCATACTCTGGTGCCATACACCAAACGTAGTTATTGGCTACCTTTTTTTGGAATCAAAGCAATTTCAAAGTAAGAAAAAACTCCAGGTCATATATTTGAACATGGGAACATTTTTTTATTCTTAAACGCATTTCAGAACCACTCTCTCCAAGCTGACTGTTCTGTCGCAATGCAGACATTAGAAATAGCACATGCCATATCAGGCAGGGCAGAAGTATCTTCACTCAACTTCTTTATGGAAGACAGAGAAATCAACTGCCCTGAAGTCCCAGCAGAAGGAAGATACACTTGAGGGACCTGGAGAAGAGGTGGGCCTCCCTGTGATTTCAGCCTGAGCGAGTTGGTAGAAGTGACGCTGAATGAAATAATTGGATAAACTGCCAAAAGCTTGGAGACATCATTTTCTACTTTGCCTTTAAAAATATTCCAAATGCCAAGGGAGAAACTGTCAATGGCACCACTTTCTCTGGGCCACTGCTTATGAAGTTCTTGTCAGTAAAAAACAAAGTAGTTTTTATGCACAGTAGCTACACTACAAGCATGTTCCAGTCTCCTGTCAATAACAGCACCTCCACAGCCACCGTGAGCAGACGTGACGTTGAGAATTTGAGTAGATTATAGATGTATAATTAAATGCAATGTGAATAAAACAGCCCTTCGGCCATGTGGCCAGCAGCATCCATTCACATACTCAAGCATATTGAAATCACAACTCCCAGGAGTTTTCCAAAGTCACGAACATGGTGCTTTGGAAGGAGAAGATTGTAACTGGGTTCTGCCGCATATGTAATGAAATAATCAAATGACAGAAATAACCAAACTGCTAAGTAAAAAATTGACTAATTAAAGTTCTTCAACACTATCTAGTTGTTCCATAAAACTTTTAAACTATATTATGAACTAAAGAACATAATTGAGGAAACAAATTCTTCCTTGCAGTTTGCTTTCTGAGAACGTAGGCTTTACGAAATTACTCAAGGAATTTCAGAGAGAAGAATGAATGCTAACACTGTCAGAAACAATATTTATTTTTTCTCTATAGTCAGGTAGTAAGCACAAGTGAGGGTATTAATTATAGACTGATATTATGCTGTTATCTCAGCTGAACAGATCAGAGTTCAGCCCAGGAGCATGTATCTACCAACCTGGCAGATATACAGAGTTACTGAAAGCATATTCTAGATCAATGACATTGATCAACAATCCAAAAACTGAGTAATTAAATAATTATCTACTGCAGTCATGCAGCAGTCTGAGAGAGCAATCTCATCACCTTGAGAGGCATCAGCAAGGAAACAGCTACAGATGGTAACTCCGGATCCTTTTCTACACCTGGATCAAAACACTCCACTCAGAGGCACTGCTTTCACTTAAATTTATCTCACACGCTCAGAGCTGGAGTTATACACACAGCAATTAGAATTAGAGCACTTCACAGGATGTGTGCATTTCATGATTGCTTTAACAGTTATTTTTTTAGAACAATTAAACATCTGACTTTCTAAGTGGATTCTCAGTTTTATTTCCATTTCTCACAACAAATGAATCAAATCACTGACAAGTTAACAGCTCTTTTTACTCCTCATTGTGCTTTGTTTGACTGACTGTGTTTTAATTGCTCTGTATAAGCAAAAGGACCTTTTGATTTTGTTTCAACCCAGCAAAACTAAAAACTTACCTCCACTGGTTTCTTTTCCTTACACCAGCTTTAACCATGTAGTGCTTTAAAAAGTGAAGTAGGTGGGTCAGATGCCTTCATCCAAACACTTTTCAGGAGTGCCACACACTGTGGTTGTAGGAATGCCGGATGAATGCTCTTTGAAAGCTTTTGCTCTGAATCTGTAACAAGGCACAGCAATGGCTCCCTTCCAGAAATTCCCTATCGTATTCCATTCTGACAGTCATTTTCCAGCTATATCTACAGCTAGGATCTATAACTTGAACAAGAGGGAAAGAACAAAAAAGATGCTAGAAGATTAATGATCTTTGGAACTATATCACCACAATCCCAACTTCAGTCACCATAAACAGAAACACATGAACAAAATCAATATATCATGTTGGCCCAGTCACTGAATATGCTTTCTATAAACTTCAGAAGAATAGCATTAGACTTACTTGGGCCTCTAAGCACCACCCTGAAAATCAACTACAGCATATCCAAGAATCTTTGCAAAATGCCCCTTATGATGTAGAACTTCCTCCCCAATTATCCGTTCCCACAAAGAGTAGTAAATGTTCTTCACTTGAACAAAGAAACATTGCAGCCTCAGTTTTGCTAGTACGACTGCATCAGCTGATGTGTCTGAGGGATGCATGCTTGCCCCATTTTCCATACAGTCTGCCCTCACGGAGAAGCTGTAGGTGTGCAGTACCTGATAATGTTGGATACCTGGAGTACCTCTGAGTGAGTCCACAAACAACTCCCCAGACGTCTACATTGACCTCAAGCTCTGCACTTCCAAGATGTCTAGAAAGCACCCAAGGTAGAGTGAAATCTGACCAGTAAAGACACGATGCAGGGTAACCAGAGCCGCCCTTTATGCTAAAATTTTAATTTTTTGCATTCCTGGTACTTTATGTTGTAGGTGAGATTTCTGTCCTACCCGGCACTTCAGCTCTCCCCTCTTCTAGAAACAGGGAGTCCAGCAGGAAGGATTCAGCCAATGTTGCCAAGCTTTTTGTTCTGTCCAGACCTGAGCATGTCAGCAGCATGTGTCAGCCTGGGCTGAGGATCTGAGAAGGACCTCAACTTTCATCCAGATGATTAGCTGGGAATAAATGTGCTCACCACAGACCATGGCTTCATAGGTAGAAATGAGCTGATCTAAGGAGGCTGCAGCCTTCTTCCTTTTCTGGCCTGTCTTCCTCCTCTTCTCCTCTGCTCCTAGCCATGAAGACCCAGTGTCTCCTGCACAGGCTGTGGCATCCACTGGACCCTACCATGATCTGATCTAACTCATTAAGACAGATGGCCATTTTTATCTCCCATATTAGTAAGGTAAGTTGTCTCACATGAGACCCAGAGCTAGAACAAGGTAGGCAATGGGAGCCTAAACCAGAAAGCTACAAGGAAGGGAAGGAGGAGGGAAAGGGAGACCTTTCTTGTTTCAGTGGGACGAGCTAGTAAATGAGTACACTCTGTATAGCTGTAGCCACTGAGTCCAAGTCCGGGTACAAACCTAGCCACTCTGAACTTGTAGTTAAAGCAGAGGCTTTTCTCCAAATTTCCAGTCTGTTTGGCTAAAAGATGTGGAATTGAAACCCATTTATTAACAAAACCCATTTATTAACATCTAACACTAAAGGACTTCCCTGGCAGCCATCTCTGTGCTTGGCAACTATCCATGTCTGTGCACCACAGATAGAAGTAAGTTCCATCATGTAACTCCAAAATAAAAAGCCAGTGGAGAGAGTGTAGCATTTATATTTCAGAGACAGTTTAAAATACAAAAATGTACTTATCATGGAGCACCCAAAGACCACCCTGATCTTGGGGAAAGAAAGCGGCAAATGAAGTTTCAGAGATGGCGTATTGAAACTTCAAAGCATACAAGTGCATAGGAAGCTCTATCATCCTCCCCGGTACGCACTACCTTTGAAATAGTAACGGCAACACAGTAAATATACTACTGTGCTGTGTAGCTGCTCGAACTCAAGCTAAAGACCCTTTGTTAGTAAAAGCGATAAAATTGCACTGCTGGCATGAACATACTAGGAAATTCCAAAGTATGTTTTAGCAATCAGAGATTTTTTCTCACATCAAAGATCTCAGTCCGTAAAAGGCTCTGACATACAAGAGAAAAAGAAAACCTAATTAAATTGTATGGGAAGTCAGAACGATAGGTGGCCTGATTATTCCCAATTAACCCTGCCCAGGAACTCACACACAAGGTGAACATACACAAACAAATCAGTGTTGTGGATAGCTTCTTCTACTTAAAATAGAGGCAAATAAAACAATATAATTAGGTGGCATTCTCATCCTGCTATGACTAAAAAATGCGTATGCTGAATGTCCTCCAAACCTACTCCTTCCTGTGGTTCACCCTCTCTGTTAACTTAAGCACCAACACTTAAGCTTTCTCCCAAATCTCGGTAGTTCCTATACCTGTCCTGTTAAGATTTCCTCCACCACTGTGCTTTGCGTTCTTTGCCCTTGGACCCCTTTTAGCTCCAAAACTGGAGTTACACAAACACAGTGGTTTGATTTCATTCAGACAAACAAAGTTATGGATCTTTTATATCAGCACATTGTAGGCAGCTGTAACCTTGTCAGATGGTAACTCCACATTGTTCAAGATGAACCAAATTGCAAAGTCTTTTTAAATAAAGGTCCTAAGGAGATAGTCCAGTCAAGATACCCAAAATCAATAAGGGCACACATTCAGCCTTGCAACAGGCCAGCCTCTGAGCTGCCTCCTCTTTTTCCACGTCTCACTGAAAATGGACGAGTGTACACCAAGGATGGGAAGCAGGATTAGGTGGTGCTTTACACTGCTTAGTCAGAACTTCCTTATCTGTCTAGGAAACAGTCATTTCTACCAAGTAAAGCTCATGAATAATTGACAGAGAATAAAATCTACATCAGTGTATATTGACATCCTGCCTTATACATCTCCCCAAAAGATTCTAATTTACCCTTGTAATGGCACCCCAGGCTTCAATAAGGATTAGGAACCTAAAAGAAAGGTGGTTTTGCTATGATGCAGCAAAGCTTACCCCAGGGGAATTATGTCCTTTTTGCTGCAGGATGATAACTCAATTCTGTCTGCCACTTCTTTTAGTGCAGAAAGAACATTAAACACCTTGTACTTTACAGTAAAATATTTTTCTCTGGTAGTTGTTACCTGCTACATGGAAAAATCCTGTGTGATTTTAAATTGTATACAAACCATAATACAAAAGTGGTGTGTGCACATAGGTATCTTATTTCAGTTTCCTGTGCATGAGACTAGGCATATTGGATTTAAGCTAGAGACTTCCATAGAGAATTCTACCCCACAAGTGCTATCACCAGGAATACCTAACAAGTACTCAGCTGGAAACTGCAGCTACAATTAGAAAGAGACATGAAGTAGTCATTTCTACAAAAAAAAAAAAAAAAGCAACCAACCAAACCAACAACCAAAAAAAAACCCCCCCAAAATAACCCCCCAAAAATCCAATTATCAAGTGGTATAGAAATATTTCTAGAGTTGCTGTTAACCGTGTTGCATTCACTTCCACACAACTGCTCACAACACTATTAGGCAGATCATAGTAGGCAGATCACATAAAGGAAAACATAATTTGATATTTTTTTCTTGTTGAATTTAATTCTCAAACTTTTTTAATGTTTCTGCTGTGATCATGCTAAATATTAAGCATTTCCAGCAGCAATAACTTTTAATACTTGTAAGAGCGGGTTGCACTGCATGCCGTTTAGAAGTATAGGTAGGATTTATTGACACACCTGCTGGAGGAGTGATACAAGAAGCTTCATATATTGTTTTCAGCCTTAGCTGCTCAGTGTGTTGACCACCTTCTCCCCAACCTGGTGCACTTCGGATCACTGCCTACTGAGCCTTTCCTAGAAAATACTCTGAACCAAGTTGTGGGAGATGCATTGCTGGAGAGCAGCTGTTCCAAGGAAGTTTTTTTCCCCTTGTTTATTGACTGGAAAATCATAGAATCATAGAATGGTTTGGGTTGGAAGGGACCTCAAAGACCATCTAGTTCCAACCCCCCTGCCATGGGCAGGGACACCCTCCACTAGACCAGGTTGCCCAAAGCCCCATCCAACCTGGCCTTGAACACTTCCAGGGAGGGGGCATCCACAGCTTCTCTGGGCAACCTGTTCCAGTGCCTCACCACCCTCACAGTAAAGAATTTCTTCCTAACATCTAATCTAAATCGACCCTCCTTCAGCTTAAGCCCATTACCCCTTGTCCTGTCACTACATGCCCTTTTAAACAGTCCCTCTCCAGCTTTCCTGCAGGCCCCTTCAGGTACTGGAAGGCTGCTATTAGGTCTCCCTGGAGACTTCTATTTCCCAGGCTGAACAACCCCAACTCTCTCAGCCTGTCTTCACAGGAGAGGTGCTCCAGCCCTCTGATCAGCTTCGTGGCCCTCCTCTGGACTCGATCCAACAGGTCCATGTCCTTCTTATGTTGGAGGTCCCAGAGCTGGACACAGTACTCCAGGTGGGATCTCATGAGAGCAGAGGGGGAGAATCACCTCCCTTGACCTGCTGGTCAATGAAGAGGGAGACCAGTGACGTAACATCATCATAGAACCACTCTCCTTCATTCTGTTTTAAAATAAAATTATCATAGACTGCAATTGATGCACACAGAATAAATGACAACAGTTTACAAAAGAGTAACTGCAGTGTTTTTTTACCATTACTGTTACTTTTTAAAATCACTGCAGTGATATTTAATAAAAGCAAGATCCTAGGAGCAAGACTCAAATTACATGCAATGGCTCTGGTTTGCCCTTCTCTAGGGAATAGTGGATTGCCTCAAAGCAAAGGAAGAAAAGTATTTGGCCATCATACTAAAGGAAGGTGCTACGAGAAAAGTAAATTAGTGAAAAGAATTTTTAAAAAAAAATCCTGGCAGCATTACCTGTGCTAAAACTTACAGAAAAGCCATAAATACATATTGTTTGTAGGAACTGTATAGTGCTATTTTCTTGGGATATAATCATAGTAATTTTCCATTTTCTTATGATGACTTTATCTCAAAGATTCCCTATATCTACAAATTCTTCCAGATCTGCAAGTGGTTATAAGACTATTACCTTCAGATCCTGCCCATTTAAGTAAAATCATGACTGGAAAAGTCAAATACACAGTTTCAAAAAGACAGTCTGAACATCAAAATGAATATATTAATGAATAAATGAATATAATCAAACTCACTTTAGGTATATTTACTGTTTTCTTTCCATTATGAAATCTGTGCCCCCAAATTAATGTGAGATTAGAAATTAGTACATTTGTTCCTATAACAATGAGAGTATTTTTTCTGTACAGAAAATGGTCATGACTTAAAATCTGTTAGCTTTTTCCTTTGTAGGCATGGCTTATTCCTTTTGTAAAGAAACATTCATGGGTTCCTTGCATGTAAGACTGACAAAGTGTAAGGTGTTCTTAAGGTCACGGTTAGACTCGATGATCTTAAAGGTCTTTTCCAATCTAAATGATTCTATGATTCTAAGGTTTCTTATATCAGACTTCTAAGCTTGTCACATTTCCAAATATTAATGAATTATTTTGAGTTATATGAAGTGAATGAGGAGGAGGGCATATGGTTTCCTTCAAATTTTTATATATGGAGTCACACTAACAAAGACATGGGTGAATCAGTCTTATAAAAAGTTTGCAAACTGTTTTGAATACTCGGGCAATCATGTTTTGGTATTTATGTGGTATACACACAGAAAAGGATTCTGTAGCAGAACTTAAAGAATTTATTGGAGTTTTTTAGGCTACCTGATCTAACTCAAATTTATTTATTTTTATTTCTGAGTAAGATGATAACATCTCACAGAAAAGTGTGACTAGCACAATCAAAGGGTACCAAGCAGGTACACTGACTTGGTCTTTTCAGCCTGTAAAACAGGTGATGGAGATAGAGATATGACAAGCATCTGAATAATCCTGAAGCATGGCAGGAAGACAGTGAACAGGGAACAATTTTTCAGTGTGCCTCATATGACAGGAACTAGTAAACATCAAGCAGCAGGTACAAACAAGTAAAGGGAGATTCTTTCTCTCACACATATTAAAACTGAAAAATGTATTGTCACAGCATATGGTGGGTAGGAAGAAAAATCCATCAAGGGCTATAAAACACTAAGATATAATCTCCATCACAAGAATCTCTGAGCCATAAATCACTAGAACCTGACAACTGGAAAGGAGGGAGACAGTATAATATGACAGTATAGTTGATTATTCTTCCACAGGCATCTGCTACAGCCACTGTCAAAGAGCAGATGCTCCTTGATAGGACAGACAGGTCCTTAATCTGAATGAGTGCAAAGCCCTTTATCCTATCATATATAATGTAAATGAAAAAAAATATATTATCATTATATATTTCCCCTTTCTGCACATGTGTATATAAGTATGTATGTACATACATACCTATACACATTCATGCAAAAGTGATAGCCATGATTTTCCTTTGGTTCCAGGTACCCTTTTAACAGCAAGTAATAATATAAACTGCTGCCCTGGGATAGCCTTAGCAGCCTAGTGGTACGGGGACACTGTAAGCTCATACGAACTGTGCCACTGAGACTCATGTTAAGGATTCATGTTACAGAGACTCCTCAGCTAGCAGAAACTGCAACTTCAATAATGTGTTTTTGACAGTTTATTTTTGTGTAATGCCTCAGATTAAAAGAAAAGAAAAACAACACACCACAAACAAAAACTGAAAAGAAACCAGCCCGAATTCCAGCGTACAGCTCCATAATCAGACCCACATGTGCCTTTTGCAGGGCTGGAACCTCTTGCTCTTCCCTACAGACATCCGCCACTAACCAGCTCCTCGAGGCATAATCTGGAGCATCCTCGTCGTTACTGCATTGCTTTCCTCAGGTCTCCCGATCCCTGCGTCTTCATCCAGGGAGTCTCAGCCTCTCCAGCTCTAAACCTTGCTCGGTCACCTTGTTCCCAGAGGTGTGCTTTTTCTCAGTCCCTCTCCTTTGCTAAATGTCTTCTGGTCTGCACGTCATCTTACAGACTTCAGACTTCCACTTACAGACATCTTTCCCCAAACTTAGCATCTTTTTCCAAAATATGCCTCACCTGTGATCTTACTTGCCCTTTCTCCTCAACTCCCAGCCTGTCCCAGTCAGTTTTGCTCTCCACTTCTTGTTAACCGGGCTTTTGCCTAATCCCATCAGTTTTGTGTCTTCCTTGTCTCTTCCCTACACAAGATTTTTTTTTTTCCCATTTTGCCCTTAAATCAGGTAATGTCCTTCTGCAGATTTCTGCAGTGGGTCTAAGCAGCCAGTTTCCCTCTCCTTGCTGTACGAACCAGCTGGGGAAAGCCTTTTCTCCCCCAAAGCAAACTTCTGTTTAATGAGGAAATACTTATCCAAAATAATTAAGAATATTAGTACACAGCAGTTTTATGCCCCAACAGTGAATTTCTGGGTAGAGTATAGCTTTTTGTTCCTTTTGTTGATGGTTTTTGGTCTCAGACTGTCTTCATGCTCATTTTGCATGTGTCACCAACCATGTGTCATCTTGGGCTGCTGCTCAAGAGGCTTGTGCTTTCTGCCTCTCTAAAATTTCTTCAAGTTCTCCTTCTGGTACTGACTGATAACAGCCACAGCTCTGGCAATGGATTTGGAGACCACACATATCTCTGAGAGTTTGAAATCATTTTTCCCCAGGACCCTCACCACATGGTGTTGAGCCTGTTCCAGCTTCTGGTCATCCAGTTGCATCAGGTGCTCCTCTTCATCCTCCCCTTGCAGCTGTCAGGCCTTGATCTTTGCCATGATGGTGGCAGCAGCATGGCTCCAAGCACAAGAGGCAGACGCCAAGCGAGGAGAGGACCCATTGCAAATCTGGGTTCCTCCTCTCAAGCCCAGGCTGTTAGCCCGTGAAACCTGCTCGCCACCCCGTCAGGGGAAGAGATGCAGTAGTCAGCGAGCACATAAATGTAGGGATTTGAGAGTGCTGTATATCTGAACAGAAGGTAAGCAGACACTTTAGACTTAATTAAATTAATTTTACACAACCATATTCTCAATAGGAGCTAAAATATTTGGATGGGATTTTCTACACGTGCACACACAGCACCAGACTGTCACTGACATCTAGTCTAGCAAAATTTCCCAAGTGACAGAGTTTCATCTGATGGGCAATTAATGACTTTAGCAGTTGCACCTATAGTAAAATTAGCTGCCAATTTTTTTTTTTTGCTTAACTTTTGCAAAAGATGTGCAATCTTGTCACACACAACCCCAAGTTACACTGAAATGTACATTAATAGACACCTAGCAGCTCTGTACACCTAATTAAATATTGAAAAATCATCAGCTTAGTCAAAGGTAAAGTGATGATAGCAAAGGGAAAGGTTTTCTGCATGGTTTTGCAGGCAGTACATGCATTAGACCTTCCGTATCATGAGATATTTAGGTGTAATGTTGTAAATATCCATATTTTCTCCACCAGCTGCACATCTAAAAGAGATCATGCTTCCCTGCTTCCTGTGCATGCTCCCCTCATGCATGGAAAGGGATGAGGGAGGCCAAGAGGAGGAAGCAGTGATGTGCAAGGAGGTCTAGGACCACAGCCGGGACTGGGTGAATGCACGTCATCCATTTTCCCATTCTGGGGAGCTTCCCAGAACAGAAAGATGCTCTGTGACTCCAGAACGGACTTTTCAGCTGAGAGCGCATCTAAAGTTGGCTCTGCTGAGAGGAGTGACACATACCACAGACTGCCAAAACTCCCACAGAAGACTCTCTCTGCACCGTAGAGACAGTTTGCTGTCCAAACATTTTTCAGCTAAGAAAAAAAAAAGGGGGCTGGGAGTGCCCTTCTTTTTTTTCTTTTTTTTTTTTTGGGGGGGTGGTGTTTAATGAATTTTTTTAGTGACCAAATTTGCAGTAATAATCTCTCTCACCATGTTTGTAATCTAATGAAAACTGAATCAACTATTAATCTTTACATTATCTTACAGTTCAGATTTGCTAAAGGTCATGAACTGTGCACAGCTAAAAAGCTTTGCTGCAAGGGAAACTATCATCACAGATATTTCACAATAAACTGGAGGATTTTCTTCTTCCTTTTTTTTTCCTCTTATTCCAGGTTATTAGAAAATACGAAACTGTTAAGAGGAACACACTAACAGCAGCCAGAACATTCTGTTCGCTTGCCCTTTAATCTTTCTGCTGCAATGCTAGTGTGATAATTGATACCAATTATTTTCATAAATCTGTCTGCAATTCTCTGTGTATTAAGCAGATTAATCTAGTCTGCAGGAAAAAAATAGTGCTGTATTTCACTATCTCCAAGGTAAAGAGTCTTCTTTATCATCAGTGTTTTTGCAGATTTCTGTCCTTGGCTTGGTAGGCAAGTTACAAACAAACACTATAAAAAAGTAAAGTCCTATCCAGAAAACATGAATTCTACAGAACAAAACTGAGCAAGTAAAATGTACTTATTGAAACAATCTGAAACACTGAATTAACATTTCCAACCTGAAACTATGGAGTTCCAGAGTGGTATGCAGATATGTAATTGCAGTATTACAAGACAGCACTCAGATTCAGTCCCACATCACCTTTTTCAAAGTAAGCCTTTGCCTGTCAAGAAGACCTGTAGAAATTGTTTCCATGGCATTTTATAGGATTGACGACTTGCCTAAATGAATTATCTTTAACAGATACCAGTAACTAGAGAATATTAAGAGGACAAAACAAAGAATACAAAATGTATAAAATCAGTGTTGAATGTATGTCTTTATTCTTTTTTACTTGTGCATTGCATTCCTATCTTTAATTACAAGAGCACACAATGATATATCTGTGTTGCACTCTCTTGCAATTAACCACACATGGATAATCTATTTTAGCATGCATATTGCTTTGTATATGCCATGCTAGACCACAAAAGCTATTTATATGATATGTAAGTATAAATTGCATTTACACAATATGCTACAAATTAAGGATAACAATGAGAAAAGTAGTAAATATCTGCTAGTATATTAGGCCAACAAAATACTCAGCCAAAAGTTGTCGAGATGGAAAGTTATATGCTTTTATTTAAGGTTTGCATTTAATTTAGTTAAATCGATACAAAAAGCTATGTAAAAGCTCATTTCAGTTTACACAAGGCTTATCTCTGTTTGGTTTATATCATTTAGAAATAAGCTTAAATCTAAAGAGAGTTTGATCTTAAGCTAAAGAGCATTTAGCTTTTACCTTGTTCTCTCCTTTATTTTAGAAAGTAAGCTCTGTGTAACGAGCTTTACAGTTAACCTCCTCATTCTACAAAAAACCTGTAAAAAGTCTTTGTTATATAGTGTACGGTATACATGAATGAGGACAGCAAGAAAGCATGCATTGTACAATTACTGTCCAGTAAATACAGAATGAGGAATGCAAAAAGGTGCACAAGAAGCACAGATCCTAAAGAATTAATTCGATTTTAAAATTGCAGCAGAGTTTACAATCCAAATTAATTTTTGTAACACGGGTACAAGTTACAAACAATTCTTTCATTTTTTCTTCTAAAACATGTAGATCTCTAAGAGCACCAGATGACTATATACTATACAGACTGTATAATCCACTGTATCATTTTCAGCTATCTCTGATTTTAACATTGTGTATCAAAACAGTAAATTTTGAAATAAAATGTTAAAATATATTCAACTAACAAGAAAATAAGTGAAAGGATTTAAACTCATCTAGCATATGAACAGTTCATTACAATTTCCAATATTCACAGCCATTTACATTTTTAAATTAATAAATAAACAGATATACATATATACCATATACACATAAAGCATGAGAGAAGAATTCAAAAGGAAGCTGTATGAACTTCCATCTACATACAAAAAGGGGGATAAATGCTGTGCAAAGTTAAAATCTTCAACTAGTTACCATTTTTTAAATGAAGATTTGAACTTAGTTAATCCTCAGCTTTATAATTTCTTTTGCCTGTTAAACAAAATACTGGCATCGCGCCATTTTATTTGTTAACCTTTTGAAAACCCCAGCTTCCAGGTGAGAAGAGACATCCAGACCAAAAGTAGAAAAAGTATAATAGGAAATATTCTGCTTTATTCCTCTGTTAAGCATGCAAATACGCTGCCTAAAGCCTTCCCCTTCTAGCCCTGGTCCTCCTAGGAAAACATGTAAAGTCAAATGTGTGCAGGCTAGCACAATTGGAAGATATATTTCCTAAGGGCCATTCTCACCTGCCAAGTACCGTGAAGCATTTTCTTAGAGAGAAACGTCTCTCCACTTTTTTCGCTCTGTGCCCTCTAACACTTTTTTAGCAGTGCCTTCACTTTAATAACATACAGACTAGTGCCAAAAATGTTTATAGATCTTAATGTTATAACAGCATGGGTTTTTTTAATGAACTCCTTTATCCAGAGTCACCTTCCCACAGCATCAAAATCTATGACAAAAAATTGCAGACTTGGATGTCTCCTCTCCTGGGAAGGGGTTGGGGCTGCAGTGGTTCATTTCCTGCCAGTCCCTCCCTCAAGCCCTGGGAAATCTGCTCATGAAAATCCAGCACAAGGTTGGTACTAGAATTTTCCAAGTATCTCGTGATCCTACTTGACAATAAGCACTATACACAGGATAATCTGCACTATGGGATGTGGGGGGGGGGGGGTGTTCAGGATAGACCAGAAGTTATAGGCTCCATTTTCTTCACTTTTACTTTTGATAGCAATGGCAGGAGTGCGGACATTTTCTGTTGCAGTGTAAGCAACCTTTTATCGGTGTTGGTTTAAAGGACACAGCCTTAAACGTGTTCGTGGCACGGGCAACCAGCCTGTGCTGCTGCTTTCAGCGTTGCTGCCACCCACAGAGGTGCTCTGGCTGTCGCGTTACTCGGAGAGCAGGAATAACGAAGAAGGTTGCACAGCCAAGCTGCTTCTGCCAGATCCAAAGCCAGCCACAGACTCTGATAAGCATTCAGTCAAGATTTTAGCGTTTACACTGTATTTTCCTTCTGCTGCACTGCTGAAGGATAATTGTGTTTGTATTTGTCCTAATGATGTGATTATGAGTTGCATTTGCCCTTTTCACGTCATGTCAAAGGAGCTAATGGCATCCCCTCAGGATTAAACAAAGCAGTAAGTAAATCTCAAAGCCAGGTAGCTACTTCTCACGGAATAAAAATATCCAAAAGAGATGGGTAGAAAAATGCAAAAAGCCAGGCATCCTATTTCCTCTAGTGGAAATAACTTTATGCATGTACAGTCTGGTGAAGAGGGGTTTTGAGGGTGGAGGGGTTCTAGTTTTACATACACATTTAAAAACCAGTTTATATGTTTATTTAGGTAATAAAATAGCAATGTTTTGAAATACTAAAACTACATTTGCAAATACTAAAAGTTTATTATGGATTTTCACCTGAAAAAGCACTGCTTAAAAATCAACAGTCTTCCTTAGCTTGAGAGTCTTAAAATCAAATCTAAATCTGCACAAGATGACTAAATAACATTGACCGGACTCTCCTTTTCTTTCCCATATCAAGTGAATCAGACTCTGTATTTTTATAATAAAGGATAACAGGAGTGCCTATTAAAAGGATTTTCGTTGCCTTGCCTTCACATCAAGGCAGCACAGCGTAACTGAACAGCTTCACAATTGAGGGTTTGGGTTTTTTTTAAATTAATGGCTATTCTATTATTTTTTTTTTCAAGTGAACGGAAATTGACCTTCATTGTCTCTTTAGTCAATCCAGCTCAGAATCAAAGAACAAGTTAATTATAATAATTTAAAACTTAACAGTTGAAGCCTTTTGATGTAATATCACATTCATTTCTAATTAACTGTACATATGTCTTGCCAAGTTATCCAATAACTCTTGAGATCTGTCAGCATAAAACCTTAATAAAAGCACGAACACTTCAGGATGAAGATTAGACAATCCTTATATAAGAAGGAACAGAAGGTGACAGGGAACAAGACTGAGTGTAGGACGAAATCTCTGCCTAACTGCTTTCCCTAATGTTCTTTAAAACGTGGCTGCTCCTGCCACTACTGCTGCATAGCACCTCAGCATCCTCAGAGTCTGGGTTGTCAACTTAGTTTTATAAGTAAAACAGAAATACAGGTATCTGTATATTTCAGCTTTTTCTATCACCCATTGTGTAAAGTTTTAATTTGGTCAAGCATAAACATTTTCTTTCTGTGGCTATTTAGGGCCCCTGTCCTAGAACCTGGTCATCAAAATCAGTGAAAGGCACCCCAGCAGCCCAGTGGAGTCAGCTGAAGCCAAGGAGACACTGTCCCTCTCCCAGTGAAACTCTTCTCTCCAGTGACCAGATGAGTTGGGTTGTGGGCTTTGCAATAAGGATCCAGCAATGTGCTAGGAGAGTTTGGGATCTTAATTTTGTTTCTCTGAAAAATGAAGCTACACTGTTTCTTAGTTCATCAAGTTCATCATTATCATCATTACTTTTAACACCTTTACTCCCCAAAATAAATCGCCTTGAAAAGAAAACTTCACAACATGGTCCTAAATATGATTTTCATTCCACATGGCTCTTAAAATGGCAACGATCTAAATAATAGGGCTCAGGAAAAAGAGACAAAGTCACAGTGTGCCTGCTTTCTTCAGAGCTGCTTCTATCACTCAAGTTTGGGATTTGTTTGGGATTTTTTTACTCGGTGTGGGAAGGATGGGAGCAGGTTGATTCTCCATTCTGCTTCTTCAGCTTGGAACCCTATATCGGGTAAGGGGCAGAATGAAACCGAACCCGTCACTGTCCTCAGAGCTCTGCTCACCCCACCAGCCACATCTACTCATGGCTGAGGAATATAACTGGAGTGTAATCTCTCTGCTCACAGTAGTGAAACTCAGGGGATAAAAGTCTTCCTCATCAACAGTGGTAACCATAAATCAGGGTAAGAGTGATCATCATGCACAGGAGTACAGAAACTAGAACCAAATGGCTGGAAACCCTTTGAAAAGAGTGGAGAAGGATCTGGGGAAGGATGCTGGAAACACCAAAACATCAATATCGGGGGAGAAGATTGTTGATTTTTCTTAATTATAATTTAAATGTTATTTGGAGGTTACTCTGGGAGAAAAGTTTACAGCAGTCCTGAGGAAGATCCAGGATGACAACTGAAAAAGAAGTTGTGAATCCACATTATTCTGAGGGATGTAATTTATTACGGGTTATTGTTACCTTGGGAAGGATGAAAATGAATCTGTACTGGATAATTAGAAGAGTCAGGAAAGAAGCAAGACTGGGGTGGCAGTAGGCACCATTGGAGGAAATCTGTATATTACAACATTTTCATTTATGAAAGTGTGACACATCATGAGTCATGCTACTGCACATTCTGCTCTGCTGAACTCCATTGAAATCAGTGAGGAAACAGGAGCAAAGAAATGTCAATCACACTCAAAGTACTTTTTCCATATTTTTCCCCAGAAAGGGGCTTGCTTTATTTTATTTATTGATAATCCATTGTACTCAGTAGATAGGTGCAGCATTTTGTTCTCACTTGACTGGATTTTTTGCCCCGCTGAAAATTTGTAACCAGTAAGCCTATTCCTGCCAAGGTCTGGGAAGAATCAGACAGAAGGACTTCTGTTGCATAATTCTGTATCCAGTTAGACTTAAAATAAAAGCATATAATTGACCACAAAAATTAGTTTTGTCCTCATAAAATCTTTCCAAAAAATACTGAAAGGAAATTATGTCACCGAGAATATTTTGTATTCAAATGTTTTTGTTTAGCTTCTCATCACAGCCAACTAGCTGTCATGAAAGCACTTTTATATTTACAGTGCTTCTCAGCATGAATGATCCCAAAATGTTTTGGGTTTGGTTTCTTGTTTTTGGTTTGGTTTTTTTTTTTTTTTTTAAATGGGAAAATATTCACCACTGAAATGCAGCCCCTTTGGCTTGGAAGAAGGCAGGCAGCTAACCAAATGGGATATGAAAAGGCCATGCAACTATAAAATGAAGTAAATTATGGCCAGTGCTTACAAGCAAAGCTATGCACCATAGAAGTGTGATCAGAATGATTTTAATATCCATACACTGTTTCTGTTTTGAGGGTGTTGTCTGAGCAAGGTCTGCACACTGAAACAAAACTTAATAGAGATTCACCTGGGAAACTAGAAGCTGTTGGTCTAAGGTTCTGGGATATAGCAAACCTAATTTATCACCCTTTAAGCTCTCATTGCTCTTGCCCTAACCAGATATAAATTGAACTTGGGATAAATTCAAATGTAATTCTCTAACTTGTACAACCCATAGTGCAACAAATTATTATAATTTAGCAGCACGCTGGCCATTTCCTCAGTGTAGCTATACTAGGTATCTGGCAAATGGATGGTATAATTTAACTTTCATGGCTCTGAGATGCTAACAGCTGAATCTGCAGGGCTCTTAGTTTCTTCCCACTCTTTCGGCTCTGACAACAGCAACCAAAATGCGAAGTCTTCATGTATGACCCATAGTCCTTCAAAGACATATCTAGGTTCACTTTGTTCTTGCTTCTAATAGATTTAAACCTCCACTGGAAATTGTCCCCTCAACATAAGTAGAAAAGCAGTCCTGTTATTTACAATGTCCAGGTTAAGCCTAGTCTACCTTAAAAGACTGGCTATAGATACATCAATCACTTGTGAAACGTGATGGCCAGTTTACCAAGCAACTAAAAGCTCCTTCTAGTAAGCACTACCTGAAATCCCATTCAGGGATTCATGACTGAAACCAAGCAGAGGTCAGCAGCTTCCATGATCAGGAACTTTCTGCACAGAAACAAGTTCTACTCAAAAATGCAACAGCTGCTCATTATGAAAACCTGAGAGATCGTGATGACAGGACTGAAAATTCAAAACAAATGAAACTTGCATTGGAAAGAAATTATCTAGACAGTCATTTATATCTAACGAATGTGAAAACTCCATTTTGTGCAAAAAGAGCTGTGGGATGCTCCTTTAACTCCCAGTCTTTTTAAACCAATAAAAGACAAAGCTGGGAAAGGAAGCGTGGGGTCCAAACATCTGCTATCACACCCTGCCATATTATTTTTTTCAGAAATGCAATCTGAAGCAGTGCGGGTTTTGGTCTGTGTTACTTGTCCTAGCAGGTTATTGCAGAGCATCAGGCTCTGACAGTGGGAGGCTGCCTTCTCCATTCCAGAACAAGTCTATCTGGGCTCCTCCACGGACTTTGGCACTCATCTTACACATTCTCCTTCTTAATATTTACTGGCCTGTTGCCTTTATAGACAACACAAAAATCCCCTCTCACCCTTTTCCCTGAGCAAAGTGATCCTAACTTTGTGTCTGTGGAGCTACTTCTGCTCCCGGTGCAGGTCACAGGTGTCATCTCTGAAGAGGAGAGAACCACGACACTTCAAAACCGAGAGGAAACCCAAGTCTCTAGTCTTCCAAAAACTCCATGTAGGGTTTTTCAGAACAATGCAGTAAACTCAGCCCAAAGAGGTACAATGACAGGAAATGGATGCTGTGATCTCTAAGGTGTCTGTTAACCAGAAGACAGCTTCCGTGCCGGGACGCTGCCCCATTCAGGACAGCTTTTATCTCACTGAACTGTACACTTGCACTAGCTTCCTCAGTATCTAATACAATGTGTACATGGCGTACCATGGGTGTACATGGCGTACCATGGGTGTACATGGCAAGGTTTTGGTAGTGGGGGGCTGTGGGGCGGCCTCTGTGAGGAGAAGCCGGGGTTGCCCTGTGCTGGACACGGCCCATTCCAGCCGGCTCCAACAGACCCATCACAGGGCACTGCTGGGCCCCTCAGCCAAAATGGTGGTACCTCAAGGAAAGCGTGTGGAAGGAAGAGCAGAAAATGCTTGAGCAGAAGGAGGGAACATGAGGGAACGGGTAGATGAAGAGGGGATCAGGGCAAACAGCAGACAAACCACCAAGGTCAGGGGAGGAGGAGGTGCTTCATGGCAGAGCAGATACTCCCAAAGGCACTGCAGCTCAAGGGAGACCCACACCTGAGTGTAGCAGAAGAGTGAGGAAGGAGCCACAGAGAGAAACTGCCATGTCCTGACCATAACTGCCTCCTGCACTGCTCGCTGCCTCACTGAAGGGACTGAGTGTGACCTGCAGTGGTAACAGGAGACTAGACTAAAGGAGTGAAGCTGAGCCTGGGAATGAGGGAAAATGTGTGTTTTAAATATCTGTCTTTATGTGTGTTTCCCAATACCCAAATCAGTACTCAGATATTTAGATTACTTGGTAAATTATTTCCCTGCCTTTATTTCAACCCACAATCTTCTCACTCTCCTGTTCTTCCTAGTTTCTCCTCCCGTCCTGCTGCCAGGGCAGTAAGTGAGCAGCTGTGTGGGTACTCAGCCGTGTGCTGAGGCCAACCCTACACATATAAACAAGAAGCATTTTTGAAGTAAACCAAATTTCTCTGATCATCTTTCAGAAAGACCAGTTGAAGATCTAAACACTTCATATTTACCTTCTTATTTGCATCTGCTGTAAGAGCCTGGAGGAGAAGAGCCTTCTACAAGAGTAAATGGAGAGGACCCTCAGCAACCAGGATTCATTAAAGTCTCTGGTTTGGGCACTGAACATTACACACCTAGCAATGGAGTCTCCTTACCCAAAAGCTTATAAATAGGTAATAGAAAGAAAGGAAGGAAAGGTCAGAAACCAGAAGAACCTAAAGGTAATATTACTTATTCAAAATTGTAAGCAGAAAATGTCAAGGTCAGCAACACTGCTCAAGAATGACTCCCAAAGAAGTGTCCATCAGATCAAAGACACCACAGATCAAAAAGATCTGGTAGATAAGATGAGAAAAGGCAAAGCTTGCAATCCCCAGAATAAGAAAGAGGAAGAAAAGGCGGGGGGGAAGTAGCCTTGAGATGGTGTTCATAGAAGTTAGATTTTTCAAATCTGCTTGGCTTTATAGAGTTGCTTCTAAGATGCCAGCAGAGCAGGCTGCTGCAGCATGTCAGCAGTTATTCCTGAGAACTCCTGGAGGAGGGGGAAGGCATCAGAGGCCTAGAAAATAAAAAAGAGTGGCTATCTTTAAAAAGGAGATAAAGGGTCAAGCTGACATAACTTCAGTTCTGTTTCAGAAATCAAACAAAATTTGATAACAATTTGATAATAATTAAGTACCTAGAAGAAAAAGAGGAGAGTAGGAGTTTGTCCAGAACACATTGTTTGAAACCATTCTCATTTCCTTCTAAGGCAATGTAATAACTGACTTTAGCAAAGCCTCTGTTTCCTACTTGTTCCTACCAAACATATTCTAGATGAAATGTCCATAGGATGGAAGAGCATTGGTAGATAACCATCCCTACAGAGTATTTTCTAGTGTGGCACGGAGAGACTGGAAAGATGTAGCGACTAAAGTTCTGCAAGGTTCTTCCCTGGATGCAATATGTTCAGTATTTAAATTAACCACCTGAATGACAGAATACAGAGTAAACTTAATACAAATACCAGCAATGCAAAGCTGGAAGGGATTGCAACCATGTTAGAGGACAAAATAACAATTAAAAAATGAAGGTGTGAAAAATGCAAAAAAAAAAATTATTGGAAACAGAAAATAGGGAGCCACTAGCTAAGTCACAGTTCTACAGAAACTGACTGGAAGGTTATAAAGAATCATAAGCTAACCATGAGTTAACAACATTCTGTTGTTGACATAATAAATTTTAAAAAAGGCAAACAACACACTAGACTTCTAATTAGGATTACAGATTGCAAGATTTATAAAGGGATCCTTCTGTTCTGTCCAACATCAACAAGAGCTTTGGTATAAAGTACAGCTCTCGACCATAATTCAAGGAAAATGCAGAACACCCAGACAAGTGTAGAGCAGAGCAACAAGAACAATGAGATCTAGAAAACACTCTTGGCTAGGGGAGCTGGACAAAATTAGAAGAGAAACTGGGGGTAGACATAGTAAATCTTTCAAAAGCAGAATAAACTGAAATAAACAGGAAAGGATTAGTTTATGCTCTAATGTCATTTTAGATGCCCTAATGTATCCCACTTGGCCTCAACTGTCTGTCCAGGACAGCATCCTACAGGACTTGTTCCATATGGGCCAAGCCTCCAGAGATGCCACAGGGCAATTAAAATGTCATTAGGCACCTCTGACAACAAGCTCTCCTATGTGAGGGAAGACGACTGGCATATAGATTATGCTGTGGGCAGCAGACTTCGAGGCTAAGTTAATACTGGGCAGTGTGCCTTCTCCCTGTGCTCCATTCACTTTGGGAATGACTCATTTAGTCCAAAAGTCTTATGTCTGAAATAAATTAGATGACTTGCACTCTAGAAGTGTTTATTTGCCTCCATTCTCCACAAGGGGAGAGTGACTAAAGCAGGTGTAGATGTGTGTACTGTAAATATCTACAGTTATATGACAGTAATTTCCCCCCATTGTACAAATATTAACTCCTAGGTCATCCGATATTTTCACTCCATCTCAAGTAATGGTCTTGATGCAAGAAATACAGACTGAAGTTCTACAACCTATGCTAAAAAGGTCAGATCATAAATCCCTTGTTTATTCTTATAACCCACTCTGTATGAGCAACCTCTACCCTACAGTGTTCCACTAAAGTTCCTGAACTCTGATAAGAATCACCATTACACACTACAGAGGTCATAAATCATGAAAATAGCATACCTGCTCTGAAGGTAATATAATTTCTCAAAACAAAAGAAAGGGAAATTTTAGCTCTTAATCATTCAACAGAGAAGTCAAAAACTGCACTGTAATATGGTTATGCTTGATATTTTATCTCTATATTGTGGTTTAAGCCTCATTGTCAGATGCTTTCAAGGAGATCAAATGAAGACCATATTTCAGCCTCAGTAAAAGGCAAAATTTTTTCGATCTCTGAAAATAGACAAACTCATCCACAAATTGGCCATCCACCTAGCAAGAACTAATCCAAAGTATTCCCAATTGGTATCTTTTAGTTTAATCTTTGTATTGAAGGAAGGAAGAGAATACAGAAAAGCAAACAAACCATTGTTTCTCTGCAGAAATTTGTTTTCAGCTTTCCCATCTTGCCTGTTTACTCTGTGTCAGACAGTGTATAAATGAAAGAACGGTGAGACCACTGCTGACTTTTTTCTCATCTTCTGGCAATTCAAGGTAATAAAACCCAGCATACCTGGCAAACACAAACTGCTACTGGAAACTTCTTCAAAGAAGTTCTCAAAGTAGTCTATAGAAAAAACAAATTTTCTGTGACCCTGATTTGCTTAAGCAGGACTTCAGTAATAAAATAATTGCCTTTATTTTCCAGAAACTTTCCCTATCCCTTAGCAGCACAATGCAAAGCATCTCTAGAATGGACTGCACTACAGACTTGTCCTGGGTATATGTCTGTAAGCTATCAACTGGCTTGGTTCTTTGATTTCTTGACGAGCCTTTGGTAGACTTACTTACGAAGGAAAGAAATTGCTGTTGAGCTTCCATCTTCAGTTTCTGACATGTTAAATGGTAAAATTTACAATATTTTTGATCAGCCTTGTAGCATAAATACAAGCAAAGGATACAAGCAAAGAAATGAAGTGAAACTGAATGGATTATGCATGCAAATCCCTATCAAATGTGCAGTAAAAAGACTCAGGATCTTCTAGACCTTCAGAGCCTAATTTGAATTTTGCTCTTCCACTCTCTATACAATCCTATAGGCAGTATGACATTCTGAGATAACTTGTGTCTAACTCAGAAAGCAGCTGAAATGTTCACACTAGTGTTTACAAAGGCCACATCATATGATGGAAAAATTCATGTACAAATAATTGTGCATAGTAGTTTCTGTCCTTCTTTTATATCTCTTGGGTATCTGTGGATCTGAGCACAGCCACAAACTACGTGGGGTTTTTTGCAATATTCTGGTTGCACAAAGCTCAGTGTGAAACTGTACAATAAGCAATGGTAACTGACAAAAAACTGATTTCATTCACATGGATTCTCTCACACCCACATGCTCATACGTGTCCAAGTAGCCTGGTCAAGGTCACTTCAGTGACAAGGAAGACAAGGGACACTGGCTATTCATCACACAACCTGTTGTCTTAGACTGGCAATCATGTGCTCTTCTTCTGATCTGCCTTTTGTACCCATTAAGGCTTGGCAGGAATGGTGATATTTTGCCTTTTCCATCCTGTAAGACCTCTGTAAGTCATTAGGGAACACTGCTCATTCCCTCACTATTCTTTGGACTCTGTTTCTGCATGTAGCCTGTCTTTTACCTTAGCCTGTCCTTCATTTTCCTTGCTGGGACGTCTTGAGAAGGTGGAAGTAAATGTGCTTTGTTCTTTACCAGCTGCTAACCTGGGTGCTATCAACACATACCGTTCTAGTATCTTCTTCTTCTTTGTTTTTTAATTCATTTTTCTGGTACTTTCATACCTAGACACTCTCATTCATGTCAGTCTTAACATTTCTGTTGTGAATCTCTACATTTTTAATGCTGAAAACCAGTAGGAAAAAGTAAAAAGTAATCTTATTAGCACTGTCCCTGTTTATCCATGAAACAGCAGGCCAAAATCCTTTCCTCACCCGTATTATCCCTATGGCTTAGTTACAGTGTATGTGCCATTTCTGTGTCTAGAAATCTTCAAAGATATTCACAATCTGCCACTTAAGGGAAAGAATGGTGTTTTTCAAAGTACAGATATTTTTCAAGCATTGACATTTTTGAGATAATTATGCCATCTACTTCATAAGCCTAAAAGTGGGGGTTTCAAAACAGTCCATATTGAGTTTCGGTAGGTTCCAGTTCCCTTAGATTCTCTGGAGAATCACAGCCTAAAGTCTCCCAAGACATTCTTCTTCCTTTATGTATCAATTTATTTTCTGAAAAGGGATAAGCATATCAGAAATTAATTTTATGGGTTTTGGCTTTATCGCTAAGCATATCCCATTAAAAAAAAATCTTAAGAGAAACCATTTCATGAAGTAACTTCATGAGGAGAGGAGAGGAGGGGAGAGGAGAGAGGATTCATATTCAATCGCACTCAACTAGAGAAATTACTTCATGAACAGAATGTCGTAGTGAGAACAACCATGAGCTTATGGATGTTCTCAGTGTATACAACAAGCAGCAATGGGTTTACATAACAAAGAAGATTCAGGTAAGACATTAAGGAGAAGGAAAAAAATCATAACGCAGTGAAACACCGAAACATGTTGCCGGGGAGACTATGGATTTCCCATCACTGAAAGTCCATCAGGTGCAGCATAGCTGTATATCTTGAGGAAGAATGGTCCTGATGATTGGAGATGGTCTGCATTCTCTCATTCTTTTTCCCAGCTGTCTGTGCTCCTCCTCCTTTCTACTAAAATGGTAGAACAGGACTAGAGAAAGTGTTACACATTAGAGCAGTGGAGGGAGAAAAGGTGGTAATTCTAGGAGTGAAGGAAAAGGTCTGCTGGGTTACAGTGTCCTTTTTCGTAAAAAGCTATCGGGGACCCTTGTTGCAAGTATTTATGTCCCAGCAGTGAGGAGAAGGGGGATTGTTAAGGTGGAGAGAAATCTACGTCCTCTCAGGGGGCAGGAGAAAAATGAAGTCCCAGCAAGCCCAGTATCACTGTAAGCTGCTGTCTCCACCATAGTCTGAAGTCCTAAGAAAACAGAACCCGACTGCCCAAACAGCCTCAAGGATCCTAGCACTCAGCAACATGGCGTAGCTTGCAATACTTGCTGCAGCTCTATACTTTTCTTGATCATTACTGTAGATGTCAGATGTCAGATATTGTCCGTCATTTTTACACCCATATGTACAAAGAGTGCACTAATACAAAGCCCGCAGGTCACTCTTTGTAGAATGTTATGAGCAAAAACTAACTAGAGAAAACACAAGCATTAAGAAACTTTCTTATTTTTTAAGAAGAAATTTTGAGGCATAAACACGTAGAATAAGAATCTAAATTTCAGATGTTATCTAAAACTTAGATCTTATCTAAAACTTATTTGAATACTAAAACTCAAATCAGAAACAGGTACATGGTCTGCAAAGGCACACTCTTTGTACTGCTTTATTCCTCACATAGATGGGTATCTCTGGTTACTTGAAATGACAGCTGGCATTCACGTGGAAGGAAGGAGTTTCTTTTTTCACTATTACCTCATTGTATATACAAAAACGTTGTTCTGAGATATGATGTGATTTGACATGAAGTGAGGCAACAGTAAAAAGAATTTTTAAAGGTTTCTTTCAGCTTGGGTGATTCCTGTCAACTTACGAAACCGCCACAGAGCAAAATGTTTTGTGAATAATTAGCAGGTTAATTACCCATAAGCAGTCAGTAATTTGTATTACCTATGTGGTTAGCTTACCACACTAAAAGACCCATGCTGATTGCACATGTCTGTGTTGCCTTACAAATTAAAGGATCAACCCTGCAAGGCACTGTCTGTCCTCAAGTCCTATTGTTGTTCCAACAGTGCACAACACCTAATCCAAAAGAGATTCCTAAGGGATGACAAATGTTTGGTGGATTTCAGATTGGATGCCCTAGGACAATGTACTTTAGAAAATAAAACAGTCAAGAAAAGCAAAGAAAAAGACAAATTCAAGTAACTGAGCCCCACCAGAGAAAAATGAAATATTTGTTGTTCTGGTTATAATAATTTTCCTTATTGTCTGTTGAGCATTCATAAAATGACAGGAATCATCTGTCATTGGAGGAGCTGGGACAAACATTACCGCATGCTGACCGTACACATGCCTGCACGCCTCACCCGCACCCAGCCGATCCTGGGACTCCCAAAGAAACTTCTCATTTTGCCCAGAGACACATTCCCAGAGCTCCCCTCAGCTCTCTTTAGTACACGTCCGTGGTTTTCAGCTATACAAAGACTTCTATGTGCCTTTTGTGGGTTAGCAGAGTTGGCTACCCCTTATTAAATAGACCTTTCCGATTAAATTTGGAGAAATTTGTGGAGTTTTACTATACTGAGCAAGTGAAACCAAGATTTTCCCCGAGATCACTGTACTCCCAAGTCCCAGGAGAATCTATGAGGTCATTCGGTGCTCACCCTGACCCAAAACGGATGTAGCACAGCAATGCACTGAGATGCATGCCAGGAAAGGAGTGGGTTCACAGCTCGTCCCTGCTGCATTCAACCAGCAGAGTACAGAGGACAAAGTGCCTCCTGGGGTGCTAGAATGTGGGGAGTTTAAGGCCCATCCTTACCACCCAGCCACCTCCTCTCTCACCAGGCTATGCAGACCACCAAGCCACTGCTTCAAATAGGTTTCCTTTTCATTTAATAAAGTGCTGAGGTGAGATACAGGACAACCTGTCTCTGGACTCTGCCTCAACCGGAAATTGCAATGCTAAAAAAGAAAATTACCAGTCAGCAACAATGACTTCCCACTTTTCGGTATCCAAAAGCTATTAGTAAGCATCAGAATGCCAAGCAACCGAGGCTGCCAAGTGAAGAATGTGTGAATGAGGCAGGAGGAAGAAAAAGTATCCTGAACTATGTAGAAATTTTACACTAGAGTCCAAAGGAAACATGGCTGGATGAATAATCATCTTTTATTTAATATCAAAGAACTGGTTTACAGTAGGCATAAAACAATGCCAGCTCCTTCCATTTTCTGCAAACTGTGCACAAATCTCTTCCAGTAGCAAGTTTTGCTTTGCTTTCTCACCAAAATATTCAGTTCAAACCTCACAAGGGCTTGCTTTCCCAAAGGCCTTGCAAACTGTTGGTAGACAGAGCTGTGACTCTAGTGCTACAGATTCTACAACATGAGAATGACTATATGCTACTTATAGGTAAAATAAAAATTGCAAGCTGTAATATTTTATAAACATAAGCTCAGTCATTAGATTAGTGCTTAAGTAAGATGGTGCTCCGAATAGTGAGCAAACTAATATCCAACATGCCACAATTCTTTATTTCAACATTTGCCTAAAGATGGGGCTTTAAGTCCATTTCTGAAATTATTACCTTCTGTGGGTTCGAACAAGACCTTTAAATGTTATGTGAACATAGATTTATGAGTGATTCATTTACCAGAAATTAAGCGTGTGAATTCTTCGTAGTTGCATATCATCAGTATGCGGTCTGTTGAATAGATATGCCTCCCTCTACTCAAAAGCTGTGCGCAAATTGTTTTCACTGGTATTTGAAATGTTTCTTAAAACTGCGATTTTGCCCACTGGAATAACGCTAGCACCACCTAGAGGTACACGTTAAAACCACGCTTACATTTTACCCAGAAAGGTTCTAATTTGAAAATGTCTGTGTGTTACACCTCCTTAGTTTAAGGAGGTTCACTTCGCCCTATGGTTTTGAGGGCTATTTCCGATACAAAATTGTACTGCAATGTCTTCATCCAACATGAGTTTTTTAATTGCAAAAAAAGTATGTTTTCTTTGCTTATCTTCTGCCTTGAAAGAAACCTGGAAAGGAAATTAATTTATTTTCACATAATTAAAATGGACAAAATCTCCCCAGCAATGAAAGAACAGACAAAAAGCACAAATGGTTCTGTTTTATTGTCTTTAAACAAATTAACAAATTCTATTAAAACTGCAGTCTTAGTACATCTGATTTTGAACACAGCTGATCAGATCTGTCTTTTAAGTGAGCTCATTCCCCTGAGAATATTCCCATATATAACCAGCTACAGCATCCCCTAAAAGCTCACAAATACTTCGCCTGCTTGGCTCTGTCTTTTTCTTGGCCCAAATCTTGTCAGTGAGTCCCAGTCATCCTGTGTTTGTCTAGTATATCTAGGTCCTTTATTTCCTACAAATGAGTTCTAAGTTTATAGGAGAGTTCTAGAGTTGGTCCCTGAATATACGACTTTGCATTTTGTCGGGTTTTTTTTGACCTCATGCCATGAAATGACAGGAATCACCTGCAGGAGTGGCCACTGCTGCTGACCATACACATGCCTGCATGTCTCATCTGCACCCAGCCCATCCTGGGACTCCCAGAGAAATTTCTCATTTTGCCCAGAGACATGTTCACAGAATTCCCCTCAGCTCTCTTTAGTACATGCCTGTGGTTTTCAGTCATGCAAAGACTTTCTATTGCTTCATTTTTCAAAACTACCTAATTTTTCTAGGTTTTTTTTTCTAATTTTCTAGTACAATGTTCCAGTTCTTCATCCTCTCAAAAAAGTTTCCAAACTTATTTGTCGGAAATGTCATTAACAGATGATGAAGAGGTTTTCATTCTCATCTCTGAATAGTTTCCTACATTTCTCAAAATGTACCCTTTTGAAGACAAGGCCTTGAATACTTCTCTGTTTCTTACTGTATTTTATTTCAACTGAATAAATTCAGTTACTATATCCAGCTTTTCTATAGTATTCTAACTGCTTTTTAAAAGTTTGTTTAGTAAAATATACTCCTTTTCTTAGATCAGAGACTCTTTGATAAAAAAAATCTGTTAACTTTCACTAGAAACAACTGTGTCCCACTGTTATTAATATAATTTTGCTCTCCAGCCTATACTGGGAAATGAAATCCAGCCATCATGACTAACCACTTAATTGAATTTATCTTTCTAATAATATGAGGTATTCAAGAAACCCTAACCAAGTGAGAATCAAAGTTTTTAGCAGATACCCAACACAATACAATTGAGCCTCTTTTAGTTTTTTCTACAAAGAGAATTCGAACCTACTCAGTTCTTTTCCTCTTCCTTTAAAGCCTGCCACCACTTAAGTATAGAGTAGTATCTCACCATTATTTAGTCTTTATTTCTTTCTTCCTTGAACAGCAAAATATTTTTGCGTCATGATGTTATTCTGTGTCATGATTTAAGATTTTACTATTGCTATTCCATTATTTTATTTCTTTGAGATCCATGTTTATATCTTACTGTGATTATTTCTAGTCCTTTGCATTAGTACAAAAATACATCAGTTTGGGTTTTTTTCTAATCTCATCCAACATCCCAACACTGCACTATGTATAAATTCATTACATGTACCATGTGACTGCTATCAGTGCAATTTTCTATCTCCTTGCTACTTACTCTTTCTAATAGATGCAAGCAGTTTGAGTCTACCATGTACCCTTTTTGACACTTGAATGCTTCATGCAGTCACACAGAATCACAGAATCACAGAATGGTAGGGGTTGGAAGGGACCTCTGGACTTCATCTAGTCCAAGCCCTCTGCTATAAAGCACGATCACCTAGAGCAGGTCACACAGGATCGCGTCCAAGTGGGGTTTGAATATCTTCAGAGGAGACTCCACAACCTCTCTGGGCAGCCTATTCCAGTGCCCAGTCACCCTCAAAGCAAAGAAGTTTTTTTTCAGATTCAGATGGAACTTCCTGTGTTCCAGTTTGTGCCCGTTGCCCCTTGTCCTGTCACTGGGCACCCGCCCTTTAGACATTTATAAGCATTGATCAGATCCCCTCTCAGTCTTCTCTTCTCCAGGCTAAACAGACCCAGCTCTCTCAGCCTTTTCGTATATGAGGGATGCTCTGGTCCCCTCATCATCCTTGTAGCCCTCCACTGGACTCTCTCCAGCAATTCCCTGTCTTTCTTGGACTGGGGAGCCCAGAACTGGACACAGGACTCCAGATGTGGCCTCACCAGGGCAGAATAGAGGGGGAGGATAACCTCCCTTGACCTGCTGGCCACGCTCTTCTTAATGCACCCCAGGATACTATTGGCCTTCTTGGCCATGAGGGCACGCTGCTGGCTCATGGAGAGCTTGCTGTCCACCAGGACTCCCAGGTCCTTCTCTGCAGTGCTGCTTCCCAGCAGGTCAACTCCTAACCTCTACTGGTGCCTGGGGTTATTCCTCCTTAGGTGGAGGACCCTATGCTTGTCCTTGTTGAACTTCATTAGGTTCCTCTCCGCCCAACTCTCCAGCCTGTCCAGGTCTCACTGAATGGCAGTGCAGCCTTCTGGTGTGTCAACCACTCCTCCCAGTTTAGTATCATCAGCAAACTTGCTGGGGTACACTCTGTCCCCTCATCCAGGTCCTTGATGAATATGTTGAACAAGACCAGACCCAGCACTGACCCCTGGGCACACTGCTAGCTACAGGCCTCCAACTAGACTCTGCGCTGCTTATCACAACCTTCTGAGCCCTGCCATTCAGCCAGTTCTCAATCCACCTCACTATCTGCTCATTCAACCCACGTTTCATAAGCTTGCCAATGACAAGACAGGTATTCATTGGGAGCCGCTGCCTCTGCCTTCATATGATAGCATTTTCCTGAATTGACTTAAGCAGGAAAACACACATTAGATGGTTAAATATTAAATATCACCAGGGATGCATCCACCAGCTGTGCTCTGCAAAAACAAAACAAGCTGCACCCTCATTTCCAGATAAAGCTTAAGGACTGAAACTCCTAATTGCTATATACACGTGCCATTTCCTGCCATGTGAAAGTGTGTAAATTCAGGAAAATGGGGGCATAGACAGTTTTCCCTCTGGATGGATTGTGCATCTCTTATCTTAGCGTGGAGGTTATGACACCATCATTCACAAATACTTAGTTATTAACACAGCCTAGACAGGTATTAGGTCCGTGACACAGCAGGAGGCTGACGGGTGACACAGCCACATCTGTCCATCCACCACTTGGTGCAACACAAGCTGAAAGAAGACACAGTGCTTCCCCTGGCCCCCACACTCTCCTACACAGAGTGGTGAGCTTGCCCTCCGCTGGGGCTCAGCCTCAGGGCTGAAAGCCTTGTGGCTGGCAGGCCTGGCTGAGGGCTCCTTCTAACCTCTTCACAGGCCTCAGGCCACATGCCCCCTTGGAGACCAAGGCCAGACAGGAGCTTGGTCAGCAGCCACCATCAAACAGCAAACGAAGAGGGAAGTGCTGGGCCAGTTATCCTCTGGGATTTTCCTGCATTATTTTTTTACCACCAAGCAGTTGCTTACAGCCAGACACTGAGGTGGTATAAGGCACCCAAGCCATGCACATGGGCAGACAGAAAAGGGGTAAACTGACAGCCATGCTACAAGTCACCTACCACAGGGGGGTACGCAGGAAGATCACAGTGACAAATAAAATGGCCAGCTGGGAGGGGGAACAAGAAAGGCTCCTTTAAATGGGAAACTAAGGAAAGTTCAGCAACTACATGCACCTGCAGACAGGCGGCAGTGGGGAAACGCGGGAAGTGCTCCCACCGCCCACGGGCGCTCTTCCGCCATCTTTGTTAAGGGCACCACCTTACCGCTCCCAGCAATGAGCGAGGAAGCTCGTATCACGGGACTTCCGCCCCAGACTAACATGTCTGCCTCTTCACGTTTCCCTCGTTTGTGTGGGGCGGGAAGGAACACGGCCGAACTGTCGGCGCTCTACCCTGCTCTCTGCCTGGCGTCGATGGTGCTGGAGGCCGCCGGGGCGCAGTTGGGGGCGCGGCCGCGGTATGGAGGCGGGGCGGTCGTGCCCCAGCTCCGCAGCGGGTTGTGGGCGCTGCTGGGGATCCCCAAGTCAGTGGGTTCACTGGGGCGCAGTGAGTCCCGCGGGCGGGCAGGGCTCGGCCCGGGGGAGCACGGCTCTGCCGGCGGGGTACCCCGCGCCTTTCCCCAGCCACGCGGCTGACCATTAGCGGCACCGCCGCCCCCTTCCCTCGCCGCCGCCCCCGTGAGGTGACGGAGGCTCGGCCGCGCCTCCCGCGCTGCGTCCTGGGTGGCACCGGGCGGTGAGGGAGAGCTGGAGCTTCGGCCTCTCTGCCCTGCCCCAAGTAAAACTGCCGTATCCGCCAGCCTGGGGGCGTTAATGGCTCTTGGTGATGTGGGGGGGCCCTCAGCCCGGTGAGAGCTCGAAGTGCCGTCACGTAGCGGCGACGTTTGGCTTAGCTGGAGCCAAAAAAAAGTGGTTCTCTGGGGAGAAAAAAAAAAAAAAAGGTTCTCTAGGGCCTTGTTAACGAAGTCTTCCTCTGCCTTGTGTCTAGATCGCTTATGGCTGCCACGAGAGTGGTCCCAGGTGATGCCTGGCTGGGTTGGGACTGCTGGTGGAGCTTCGCAGTGGTTTGGGTATGTATGTAGGAGGGCCTCGTGTTAATCTGTACCAGCCTCCTGTGAAGGATTGGCTGTAGTTTAAAACTAGGATGTGTCATTTTAAATCAAGAAGGAGCCTCAAGGCTGTGAAAGAATACTACAGTATTTATTAATGGCTGTCTTCAGGTAATGCTATGGATTCTCTATGTTCCTGTGTCTCAGAATAAATGAACACTTCAAGGCATCACAAACAGTAGTTAAAATGTCCCTAGCAATGACCTAATGATTGTGACTGAGGCTCACAAAAACAGCTTGGGAAAGATGTATGCTATCTTTTCTTTTCAGCTCTTGAAAGAGCATTAAAAGAAATAAATTACTTTCACTAATACGGAAACAAGACAGGGGTTTTTTTGAGACTGCTGCTTACCTTTAGGCGAAATGTCAGCTTAAGTAATAATGCCACACTGATGATTCCTTTTTAAAAAATAACCCATTGTTTTCTAATGCCTTAAATAGTAAAGGGCTCTGTGTGTTCTTGTGTGATTTCTTTAGGTGTAAAGATGGAAGTGAGGCAATTTGTGGGGGGGGAAGTTGGTTGCTTTCAGCTGTGTCTTGACAAATCAGCTATAATCCAGACATCTGGGTTTAAGTACTCAGGATGAAAAGCAGCAGTTGATACTCTTTTTACTGTGGATCTTTGTGTCTTTCTAAATCTGTTACTTTTTTTCAGAACTTCCTTAGGGTTAACAATATTAAAGGCTTCTGTGACTGGTCAGTTCTGCTGGCACTCATGGGTAGTAGCTGATCTAAAGGTCCTATGCCTTTATGAAACCTATACAGTGTGTGTGTCTTTGTTACTGTGACACCTGAAAAGGGATAGGATCCTCCAAATCTTATAAAAATTCAGTGCCCTCGTGGAATAGAAAGTCACAGGTTACTTGTATGACCCAAGGAAGGAATTCAGCAGCTTAACTGTTGCAAGAGGCAGTAGTCAGTTGGGTGGTCATCTTGAGCATGCTGGTCAGACTTACAGTGTCTTAGTGCCTTCAGGTCAGGTGCAGAACATCTTGCATGTAAACCAGGTGGATAGATAACGGAAATCAGGGGCTGGAGGAGGAGTTGTGGCAAAGTAAAATGGACAGAGGAAGAGTAGGAACCTGCAGGGGAGCTCCTTGTAAGAAGCCTTATCAAGAAAAGCATGGATTCTGGTTGATACATTCTGGGGAGATCTAATTGTGGCCTTCCAGTACCTGAAGGGGGCCTACAGGAAAGATGGTGAGGGACTGTTTATCAGGGAGTGTAGTGACAGGACAAGGGGTAATGGGTTTAAGCTGAAGGAGGGTCGATTTAGATTAGATGTTAGAAAGGAATTCTTTACTGTGAGGGTGGTGAGGCACTGGAACAGGTTGCCCAGAGAGGTTGTGGATGCCCCATCCCTGGAAGGGTTCAAGGCCAGGTTGGATGAGGCTTTGGGCAATGCGGTCTAGTGGAGGGTGTCCCTGCCCATGGCAGGGGCTTAAAACTAGATGATCTTAAGGTCCCTTCCAACCCAAACCATTCTATGATTCTGTGTTAAATGTGTGGGTTGGCTCACTTGAGATACGATGAAGGGGCTTCGTATGCTTGTGAGGCACAGTTCCTTTTTGCAGCGCGTGTGACTTGAGTGGTGTAACAGAATGGACAGCCTCAGCTGAGGGTCCTCTTGGGAAGGACTGTAGCCATCATGAAAGGATGTGGGAGTTTTATTTACATGAAGCCTGTGTCTTACAGGTTTGCATTATATTTAGGTTGTTGAGTGATAAACTGGCAGTCATGGCTGAAAACAACTTTTTAATCCATGCCTAGCAGGAACGTGACAACTGTATCAGTAAATAATCTCACTGTGGCTTATCACTGTTTTGTTCATTAAATGCATTACGTGTGGTTTGTGCATTTATTATTTTAGAATAGTATTGAATTTATGGCTCACTGAGCAAGACTTCACACAGAGGACTTGCTGCTCGCACTCCAAGAAACTTGATAACTGCTCATGAGAGCTTTTTATGGTGCTTTAGATGTCAGAGTTTGAGACTTGTGATTCTTCTCTGTGTATTTAAAAAAAAAAACAAAAAAAAACCTCCAACCTGTCCAGTATGAGAGATTCCTATTTGGATGTCTTTTGAGACAGTGAGGAGTGTATCTCTATATATGGCTAGATTGTGTGGGGTTTATTTGTTTTGGTAACTTTCAGAATTGTCACTTTGAACTCAAAAGTCAGGGTGGCTAACTGTTTCTGTTAGGATGATAGTTAAAAACAAGGGCTGATCTTCTTTGCCTTATAGACTTTTGTGTGCTGAAGGGGTAGAGTCAAAAGTATTTACACTTTTTTTTTTAAGAGGATATTTAGTTGTGAACTGCTGATGAAGGCTTCTCTGACCAGCAGGTATTTCATGGAGTGCTGCCATCGAGTAACTCTGATTCCAGAAACACACCGTGTGATGGTAGAAGTATTGTGTAAGTTTAATATTAAACAGTTTTCCACTAAAATAAGTGAAATAAGGAATTTAAATTCTGAAAGAGTTGTGGAAACTAATTTGTCATTCATTACTGAAATGCCACAGTTGTGAAATCGGGAGTCAGAAAAACTTTTCAGCTTTTAAAATGTTAATTTTGTGGCTTATTTTGTAAATTAAATGTATTTGGGCCCCTCAGTGCATCTTTTAAGTAAGATGCCTGTTACAAGTTACTGGTATTTACAAGCTCTTGTCTGATGTGGTGTTGTGGTAGTTTCAGTGCAGCATGTAAATATGCCGCTAATACAACGAGTATAGAACATTATGATCTGTAACAGATCCATGAATCCTGTGTTTAAAGAGAGATGAAGAAGTTGCCTATAATGTCCTTTTTATTGCTATCTCTCTGTATCTTTATTCCATCAGTCCTTTCTCTTTCATATGTGTGGGGTTTTTTTTCTTTATTTGTAGTTTTGTGGTTGTGGTGTGTGTCTGTGGTGTTCTGGGGTTTTTTTAGAACAGTGTCTGCCAAATGAGCTTCAGGGACCAGAGCTAAATTTCCCATTTCCCTATTTGTGATGACAGAATCAGTTAAAGCTTCCAAGAACCTGCTTCCTCCTCATAGTGGCAGAACTAGCCCCTGAGAGCACTCTGAACTGCAGCTGGTTGCCGTTAATGAGCTGAGAAGCATGCAGGTGAGTCACGAGTGATGTTTTCTTGACCTTGCACTGTGTTCCAGGGTCTGCCAGATGTGCAGGGGAGTGGGTCAGGGAGCTGATCCAGGTCAGTTATCACTCTTTGGCTGGGATATCTTTTTTGACTTAAGTAGTCTGCTGTGCGAATATGCTTAAAAAGACAAAACAATAAAAAAGTTAGTGATGGTACTAAGTATTTCTGTGAAGGTTTAAAATGATTGAACTAAATTACAAAATCAAGATTACTTGTACTGAAGTTCCTACAGAAGCCTGAACTGATATGCTTACTGACTTGATTTGTTCTTCAAGCACATTCTTCATGACTTTTGTGTTACTGATTAAGTTTAAAAAACAGATCTTCAATTTTATGCACTCCCTCTGCTTTCTGCACATAACACTTCCTAGAACTAGAACAGTCCAAGACTAACAGGCTGCTCTAGTATTTATTGTCTGACTCCCTTGCTTGGGAAAGAATGTAGCCAAAGCACTCAGTGCTTCTACACCATCATTCTCAATCGGAGCACTAAATCAAAGTGGAAGTAATCATCTAGAATTGGAGTATAATGTCAAGAAGACTGAAATCACTGCCTAGTAATTTAACCTCTACACTGAAAAGGTGAAAATGAGTTTGCTTTTGTCTTTTAAGAAATTATGACCTGTCTCAAGAGAAATTTTTCATGGGAAGAGGATGCCTATAATACGTATGTAACTGTAAGCCAAAGGATGGGAATGAAAATTGAATGCAGTTGCATGGAAAGACCATTTGATTGAATGATGATTGATACTGGTTTTTTAAGAAACTAAAATGTACAAGCGTAAACCCGGTCTTGTGACTCAACATACTGAAAGCAGAGTATGTTTATTAAAACAAATCTCAAATAAAAGCTCAAGTTGTTGGATTAGCAGTGTGCCATTCTGGGTATTTGTAGTACTAGCTCAGCAATTCTACTGGCAGGAAGAGCAACATGTTTGGAAAACTGTGCTAAGATTTCTGACAAGTGCAGAGCAAGAATGAAAATACATAACTAGCTCAATTTTGTAAATTGCTTAGCATTATCTAAGATGTTATATTGCTTTGGTATTTCAAATAATTTCTATTAATGAAGAGTTACTAAAAATCTGTCCTTTCTACCCTGTCTTCCATATATGTTAGCCTTCAACTGCCTATTTCCTCTGCTTCTCTCTGTTCCTCTGAGTTGGGTTTTTTTCCCCCTATGTAAAGATTAAGCTTGTGCATGCCGAAATCTGGAATTTGGGAATTTGTAAAAATCTGTTCCCATAGCCCTAAAAATACATTGGTTTGTCTTAATTGCATTTCTGTCAGATTTGTTGTATTATATCTGCTTGATTGTCTTGTCCCATGTATTATCTCAGAGCACAGCCACAGGGGATGATCAGAAGCAAAGGCAGGATTAATCTTTTTAGCTTCAAAGCCCAGTACTTAAAGCATTCATGCCCTTTGTTTGGAAAGTACTTGCTTTGTATTTCTAGTTATCCTAAGACAGTAACAAAGTTTTAATCTTTGGGTGTGGTTTTTTGCACTCAACTACTTCTGTCCTTAATTCTTACATACATCTTATCTTAACAGGAAAAAATACTTTATTTGTTATGCTTGGTAATTCAGTGGCAGCTATCAGAAACAGCTATAAAAAGTTTAAGATTAAAAAAAAATTCTACTTACTGAAAAATAAGATTTTTTGGGGGAGGAAAAAGAAGGTATATGTATATTTACTTAACATAAGCTTTTCCGATTTTGGCAGAGTACAGTTGTCATATAGTCCTCTTTCAATTCCGTTGTTAACTTTCTCCTTTTACTATTTTCTTCCCCCAACTAATACTCTGTAGCTTTCTTTGCTGTGAACTGCTGTCCTTTTCTGTTCTTAGGTTGTAAGTTTGGTTTATTTGGGTGGGGGAGGGGTGTGTAGGGGAGTCGATCCTTTCTAAGAATTGAATTATGCTGAAGAACTTTTCTGTATTAGAGACTTTGTGTTTATAGTAGTTTCTCAGTGGGTATCAAGATGCATAGTGCAGTTTACTTGAACTGAGCATCTGGGCAGTATTTGCTTATGGAAGCTGAGACTACAGCCCAAAGGTTTTATGAGGGCATGCTTTTGTCAGTAGCAGGTGGGTGGGAGGTGTTTGGTTTTTTTCGCTCTGGGGCTTTTTCTAAACTCAGAATCCTCAATTATCATTTAGAGTATTTGTAAATTCAAATTCTGAAGGGAGAATATTTCTTTCTCTCCTTCCCCCTGTCTCCCCACCTCCCTGTCCCATTTTAAGGAGAAACTTCAGTCTGTTTTTTCACAGAAGGTCATATGAGCTTTGGCCACATCCATGTCCAGTTTTGGCAGCTGAGTGTACTGTTGTCCTTGCTAAAGCAAGCCTTAACTGTTTTGGTTTGCCTTTTTATTTGGATACAAACAGATGCTGCTTAACTCAAACTTTGTGTTTGTTTTTCATTTTAAATGACTTTCATAAAGTTATGCTATATGAGTTGGGCTTTGCTAAGCAAGAACAGTATGGTTCTAGCAAGCACCAACATCCCTTTTTCAAAAAAGAACAGGACAAGTTGCTGTGAAAGATAAAAAGGAAAGTAAGTAACTTCAGTTTATGTTTCTAGGTAATAATATCCTGAGTTTATTCATTGGTTTTAAATATTGTGCTTAGTCTTAGGGTATCTCTCAGATATGGATGCATTCTAGTCTTGGACTCTTGGTTAGTCATATTCACATGTAAGGTATGAGAGGCCTTCATCAAATGTTGCTGGTGAGCGTCAGTTAATATAGCTACTAGTAAGTTATTCTGGTTGCAGACAGTATGAGTACAGCTTCTGTAGTCCTCAGTATTTGTAATGTAGTGCAAGAAAACTTTCATGGTGAGCAACTGAATACGTTATCTTCAGTTAAAAATGTCGAGAGACTCAAAAGTACAAACTGTACTGGCTCAGAAGGCACAATTGTATGTGATCCTGAAATGCAGGCAGTTCTTGCAAATCTAACATCTGTGTCTAGAGAGCCATATAAACAGCACTCGCATTTTGGAATTTAAATATCCCATTTCAGTTAATGTGAATGTTAGAAGTGTGCAAGCTTGCTTGTTCTGTTTCTTCGACCTCATTTTCCTTCTATTCTGTCACCCAACACTAAGGGGACAGAGAGATTCTTTTAGGGATCCCAGCAGAATGATGATGGCACTAAGCTGTAGTTACAATTAAAGCTTTATTTTCTTAACAGGATATTATGATTAGAATACCACAGAATTTATGGTTAGAATGGCACAGGATTTTTACAAGCAGAATCAATGTAGTACAATTTATAAGTAGCGTAATACAGCATTTATAATGCAGCATAACTTATGGTTTCTAACCACCTGGACCATCTGTAGGTCAGGTCAAATCTTAATACAGGCTTTGCTGCGTCAGTATAAGAATCGTAATCTAGGCTCAAAAATCATATAAAAGAATACGAGTTGCTCCCTCGATCCTGGGAGGAAGCAGATGACAGTGGAGGCATCCTGGGGTCTCACTGTCCAGCAGCAGCTGGGGTCCCAGTTCCCCCTTAGGCCTTGTAACTGCTTGGTTTTACAGACAGTGCTGTGTGGGCTGTTATCTGTGACAGGGTCATCACAGCACCTGCCTGGTCGGGTGCCCCGGACCTTCAAGGCTGGCAAGGGAGGGAGTAATTGGCCTGGCGCCCAGGAACCTTGGGGCTGGTAGGGAGGGGAAGAAGAAATCTGTTTGCTTTGTCTACTTGGGGCCTTCAGGGCCTGATAATGAGGGAAAGGGAACAAATATGTGACCTGCTTGGTCTTAGAGAATGGCTGTTTGCTCTATGAAATGGTGTTAGTTATGCTAACTACAGTACCAGGGCTCAGGAGCAGGGGGATACCAGTCAAGTATACATGCGTCTTTCCTTTTCACGAACCTTTTGAGAATGTGAGGGAGATGGTAAAGAAAAGAACTTCTTAAGCAGTAGTTTTGTCTCTTATTGCTTTTATTTAGTGATCTATTTTGGTTGTTTTAGGGACCTTTACCTTGTATAGTAATTGGTGAGCATTATCCAGAGGAGATTGACATGGTGTTAGCAGTTGTTCATGAGGTTCAAGTAAAACAGGATGTAATGGATTCCATACTTTAATCATTAAAGCAGTATGTTGAATTCTTCTAAAGCTGGTATGTATCAAGACGCTGAGCATGTGGGTTCTTTATTGGTTTATGGGTGGGAGGTTTTTGTTTTCTTTTCTGTACCACCATCCTCAACAGTCAAAATCCTTCTTTGTTTGGATACTGTTGGGAAACACTCATTCCACTCTTGATTGTGGAAAACTATTACATTATGAAATTGTGTATCCGTCAGTTACTACAGGGGCCTGCTTAATGGGTTTGGACTGATCTGATAATGAAACGTGGTAGCTAACAGCCTGCTATGTACTGTGTTTCATAGGCTGGGCCACTGCATCTCTGCTATGCAAAGCATTGTCATTTTTTAGCAATGTTGAACCACATTCCCAAATAATGTCTTTTAGGATCCCAGTACTTGCCGAATTAATAATAATTTTCTTTGTGTTCATGCATCTGGCAGGGTAGACAATGGAAGAAATAAGCTGAACTGAGGAACTCTAGTTTGAAAATTAAAATTCTTAAGTCACTACCTTCTGGTTTGGGATAAATTACCTTTTGGATGTGCATGGCTTCCTGAATCTGGAGCTTAGACATCATCTTTTTAGATGCCTGAAGGTGGCTGAAATGTAGTGTGCCTGGAGTGCCTTATGCTTGTTGCAGAATTAGTCAGTTATGTCTGATGTGCAATTGTATTATGAGAATGCATTTCTTAAGCAAAGGTTTAAACCCTGTAGTGTAAAAGAAAGTTAGGAAACTTAAATTGCATAACATATTGTTGTGGAACTTGAGGCTTTTCTGAGAGAACTGCTGGTGGTGAGTGCCCAGGAGCCAGCTGAAGACCAGTACCTCGTTGAGACCTCTTCAGGGCTTTTGAGTATTTTCTTGAAGAGCTGACCTTTGAAGCTAATTGAGGAGGCTGTCAATCTGAGTAGTTTGGACATACATAATCTCTGCTTCTCCAGGTGAAGTACTGTCTCTTTTCATCTGTTCAGAATGGATTGTTTTCTAACTTTCTGTCCCATGTTGCTCCTTTTTTCTAAGAGAAACAACTCCTGTAATACAGGAACTCCTAATAAATACCACTGTGATAATTAAGTTCTTCCCTGTTCCCAGGGATTGAATTTCCTCCTGCTGCCTTTTTTGATAGCATTGCGTTACAGACTTAAAATAAGCAAGTAGGGTGCTGCTCCCTCAATCTAGGGAGTTTTCTGAATGTACTTTCTGTATATGAAGGCTTTTTGCTTGTTTGGCATAGCTGTTTTGCTGCTCATGACATTTTGATGAAGTGCTGTAACAGTCTTGAGAGATTATGTATTATGATGGAACATGACTCTTGCTAAACCAGTATCCTGATTTTTCACTATCATCTCTTTGCAGAGACTGCATGTGGTATAATAATATATATCAGGTAATTATCTTTAATTAGACTGGCTTATAATGGAACAGTGCCACACAAGCTTTTGGTCACACAGTGACCTCAAAGGGCTTATGTGCCCAGATGCACATCAGGTCTTTCTTCCAGCTATATTAGTTAGTCTAATAAAAGGCATTACCTCTCCATAGAAACACTGCCTGACTTGCAAACTTTGTGATTTAAAGATGCAATAACATGGCAACCATTACCAAGGCTGACCAACATATTCTTCTGCATACTATTTCCAGTTTCCTCCTCTCTTGTTTGCCATATGCGCTTTTCAGGGTTTTTATAGTCAAGATGTGATGAAGTCCTCTTTAATCAATATGGTCTCTTATTTAAGTAAATTTTGAAACAAAATTTAATTTCTCTAAATTGAAATGGAAATTTTCACTTTGCAGTGCCTCTGGCATCTTTCAACATCACTTTAGTGGATGTTTTTAATAAATGAGACCCAGGTTTATAACTCTGGGAACCTAAAGGCCATCCATGCTTCAGGTATGAGCATGTGTAGTTTATCACTGTCATGTTTGTTTGCATTAAAATTTATTTGTGTTTATGAGCAACACAGTGCTTCATGGGATGACATTTGTTGTTGTCTTTCAGTTACTAAGTAAAGGATACTAGAAACTTGTTTCTGATGCCTACTTTACACAGAATGTATTTCCTGCTTGAGATAACTACTAAACTTAACACTTTATTAGCTAAACTGCTTTTAGGATGTGTTCGTAATGGTCTCTTCACTTGCCCTATTTTATCTCCATAGATCATCTCTGTTTTCATGTAAATAGGTTTTACTTTGTGATGAAGCATTCGATGATTGTTTTGAGGAGTTTAGTGTTACTTACAAATCCCAGTTTGCCCTCATTCTTTTTCTGTCAATGTTGGGCTTTTTTAAGATCTACCGAAATGTTTTCCGTGAATAATCGGGGGAAAAAAATTCTTTGGAAGGAAGCTATTGATCTTAAACAGAAACGAATGAGGCATTGACAGCTCTGAGGCAGTGCATAACTATAGCTACTGAGTGATGCTAAACTATAAAACTTTAGGTAGTTTAAAATTGTATGATTATGTCCAGCTTATGTAGCTCTGATACTGAGGATTATGCTGGTGTGATTGTGAGCTGTATGGACTTCTAAGACATATTTTGGTTTAAATAAAGAAGAATAGCAGTGGTTTATATTACTACTCTTCAGAATTCAGAATATACCTGGTGACTCTGAGGTATTTCAGGTGGAATATTTAATGTCTTTCCTCTCTCATAAATGAGTGTGTGTGTACATAAATAGTATCAATATGACATATCTGTCTAGGCAGCTACAATGATCAAGAGGATGGAGCCAGCAAGGCTCCTTTGCCATGGGTGTTTGCTGTGATGGTTTTTATGCTGTTAACAATCCCTGTAGTACATCTGTTCCACTAGGAATAAAAATTTTTGTGCTGGCAATGTAATGGCTAATGGCTTTCCAGTAAGTACGTTGATTTTTTTTTTTTACTGCAATCTCATCAGTTACTGAGAACTGCTTTTCTTAAGAGCAGAAAACATAGCTATAGTGCCCCAACATCTATAAATTTTCATGAACTGTGTGCATTTACTTTTCTAGTAAAGCATACAAACACTCCCTAAGTTGTCTAATGATTATCTGAAGAAACTAGATTTCAGTGTGCTTTCAATGTTATTGAAATTACAATACCTTAGTAATTAATAGAAGAATGGGGAAGTATTTGATATCACTGTAGCTGTAGCCTTCTCCAAATGCTGTAGCTTTCATTATGGCTATTGAAGAAGATACAGTAAATGAATTTTGGTCAGTTCCTAGTACATTATCTTTAACCTTCACTGGGCATCAGTACTCTGACTCTTCCTTCACTTCACGATCTCTTCAAGGTATTTTTTGTTTTGGAACCTAGAGCACCCTTAATCTTAGGAAAGAGGAATTTAGTATAATTAACTCCACATCATGGTTCTGAGTGTTTTATCTTATGATTACAAACAATAACTCTGTGTTGCTTGTCTTCATGATGAATGAACATCTAGAGTTAGGCTGATGTAGGAAGAATTATTTTTATTAACTGTTGAGTGGCAAGTGGTGTGTTCACCTGTTCTTGCTGCCCACGCTCCACAAATGTTGCATTACAGTCTTAGTCAAACTCTAGGCCTGCCACAAAAGCAGTAAGCGAAACAAATGGTAAAACTTAACTTTCTGAAAACAACCAACCCAGGTGTTTTTCTGCATTGATCTGTGTCATTAAAATGGTATTGCCTATAGGTTTCTCTTAGAAATTTAATCTCTTTCTGTCAGATTGAGTCCAGGAAACAATTCCTATCTTGCTATTGAAGTAATATAAATGTGAGAGTAGTGTTTATACAAAATACATGCATAAGGTGATAAGCGATTACTTTGAAGAAAAGGCCTTTTGATTACAAATCATTGATTTACTCCATACCTATGAGTGATTTAAAATGTATACTTTTATACAAGTGCTTGTAAATGAGAAGAAACCTTTTTCAGAACTTTTTTTAACATAGTAAACTTCATAGTGCTTGAAGTTTATGTCTAAATCTGTTTCAAGCCTCTTTCTGAATGGAACTCCTGGAAAATGTGTGATGGATTGCAATATTAGCAGATTTAGGTTTGGTTTTACTAGCTATTTTTCGCAGGTCCCTTAAAAGTAATTCATGACCCACACATTTGAGACACTATTGCAAACAACCAGTCTCAAACTCCCAGAAAATTTCTTATGTTTCTTTTTTTTTTTTTTTTCTGTGTTCTTAACAAGTAACTGTTCTACCACAAACTCCAAGAACTTAGAGTTCTTCTCTGGAGTAACTTGTGGTGTTCAGGACCTATTTGCTGTGTCATGGCTGGAGCTACACTCAGTCTACACTTGAATTCATAGCTTATGGATAGATGTTACAGTGAGCATAGTAGTTAATTAGTATAGAGTCAGTACTGCTCAGCACTTCCCAAGGGTATAGAGAAAGAATTGCCTTAGAGATGTTTCATTTTCCCCTGAGCTCTAACTTGCTTGTTTTTTAGCTTGGTAATGATCATCATTGCTTTTTGTGGTCTTAAAACAACACTGATGCAGATAATGGAGTTTTTACAGTGTGTTTGGTAATAAGAAAAACAACGTAAGATGTAAATAATTTTATATGAAAGCAGTAATGAATGTATACAGCTGAAAAGTACTGAGTGACTTTTGGAACCTTACTGTAAGAGTGCTCTTGCACCATTCTGCATAGTACCAGTGCAGTTTTTGGGTAGTCTTAATGTTTTGGGTTTTTTTAAATTTAAAAACTAAAAGCTTAACTGGATCAGTTCTAATATGTTCTGATGTGTATTTTTCAGGGTCAAATATCTGATTGAAAAAAAGCATATTCTTCATGACATTCTGAAATTACACCTTATGTGACAGTAATTCTTACTACCTACATATGGTCATTCTAAATTGGTGTTCCTGAGAATATAGAATCAATCATAGAATCATGGAATACCAGGTTGGAAAAGACCTCAACGATCATCTGGTCCAAGCTTTCTTAGCAAAAGCTCCGTCTAGACAAACGCACCATGTAGACAAGATGGCCCAGCACCCCATCCAGCTGAATCTTAAAAATGTCCAATGTTGGGGAATCCACCACTTCCTTGGGGAGATTATTCCAATAGCTGACTGTTCTCATTGTGAAAAAAAAATTCCTCTTGTGTCAAATCAGAATCTCCCCAGGAGTAACTTGTACCCGTTACCCCTTATCTTTTCCATGTGACCCCTTGTAAAAAGGGAGTCTCCATCTTCTTTGTAGCCACCCTTTAAGTACTGGAACCTGGTGATGAGGTTTCCCCTAAGCCTTCTTTTCTCAAGGCTGAACAAACCCAGTTCTCTCAGCCTTTCCTCAAATGGTAGGCTTCCCAGTCTTTTGATCATCTTCGTGGCCGTTCTCTGGACCCTCTTCTGCCTGTCCACCTCTTTTTTGTATAGTGGGGACCAAAACTGAACACAGTTTATTTGTAAGCATTTAAGGTAATATCATGCAGCATTGAAATGACATTTCTTGAGTCTTGAGACAAAGAATCTCAAAGTAGTAGAAAAATATTTTAGTCGTCACACTATACTGTTAGCACAGTAATCTCAATACATGGAAACTGAGGAGTTAGCTTTTCTTATTAAACGCATTTGGAAAATACTTCCTGAAAGTTACACTACATTAAGTATTGCTATGGTATTTGATGCTTTATCTGAAATATTGAGAAAGAATGTTGTGTAACCTGAGTTTAATCTTTTACATACTAGTTGTGTGGGGCTGTAATTTAGCAAGCAAGGATAGAATTTACTTAAATGAAAACATTTTTTTTAGTATTCTTGGGATTGTTACCTGGGATCATGCAGTTCCCTACTGAATTTTAAAGTGCCAGATCTGTTTTCTGGATTAGTTTGAAAAGCTTTATTTATTGAAAACTCATGGTACAATTAAAGTATTGATTGAAATAGAGTTTGGAGACTTAAGAGATGAGAGGGTTCTGAGGGACTGTATAAAAATAGTGTGCCTTGCTGAAAGAGTAGAACAACAACTTTGTGGCCTCACAGCTTTAGTCATCAGAGGACCATGTTCCTTTCCATGACAGATATTAAGCTGTTGCTGCTCAAGCCGTTTGGATAATGAGGTTGATAGTTTGCCTACAAAGGTTCCCATAAAAACACTAAACAATTAAGAGGACAAAAATGACTGAGTTAGATGTAGTGATTAAGATCAAGATGTCATGGAAAATTTACTTTTCTCTTGAAAAGGAATTTTGATAAATTCAATGTATCACACTTCTGAATTTGAAAATACAATGTTAAGAAGCCTATTCTTGATCCTTGTTGATAGTAATCAGCAAATCTGTGTTATCAATGACTGAAGTTCAAAGCCCTCATACATGGTGTAATATCTACACTTAGAGCGAGCAGACTACTTGTGGTCCATCCACTCTGTCCCTTTAGCAATGCTGAAGCAAGGGCATCTTAGAGGTTATTTAGTACTGTCATTGGGTATCCTCATTTCTGTGTTTGTGTCTGTAGCAGCCTCCTCCTCACATTCTTTGAATAACCTAAACTTGGATAATTCCTTTTGTAATAAATTAAAAAGGACCATAGGTTCAACAACTTAAACCATGGGACTCGCTTTGAGAAACCTGGTCTACTGGGGGCTGATGGGGTCCATCTGTCTGAGAAGGGGAAGACTATCTTTGGTCATAGGCTTGCCAAGCTGGTGAAGAGGGCTTTGAACTAAAGTTGCTATGGGAGGGGAACCTCAATCCATCCATCCCACTTCTACCAATTTGACGCCAGCGCCAGCAATAGATTCCCAGAGCCTGGAGAAGGATCCCACGTCAGCAGGAGAGCATCTGGAGTGCAGCACAAAGGACCAGCCACTCTAGCTAGTCAGTCAGTTTCATTTGGGGCCCAACTTAAATGCCTCTATGCAAACGCACGTAGCATGGGGAATAAACAAGAGGAGCTAGAGGCGTGTGCATGCCTGCAGGGCTGTGATCTTAGTGGCATCATGGAGACATGGTGGGATGGCTCCTATGACTGGAGTGTTGGAATGGAAGGATACAGGCTCTTTAGGAAGGACAGGCAGGGGAGATAAGGAGGGGATGTCGCCCTCTAAGTCAATGATCAGCTGAAGTGCATGGAGCTCTGCCTGGGGATGGATGAGGAGCCAACTGAGAGCTTATGGGTCAGGATTAAGGGGAGAGCAGGGACGGGGAACACTATAGTGGGGGCCTGCTATAGGCCACCCCACCAGGAAGACCCAGAGAAGTTGTGGATGCCCTAGAAGTGTTCAAGGCCAGAAGGCCAGGTTCGATGGGGCTCTGAGCAACCTGGTCTAGTGGAGGGTGTCCCTGCCCATGGCAGGGGGGTTGGAACTAGATGATTTTTAAGGTCCCTTCCAACCTAAACCGTTATATGATATAATTTTGAATTTTTTGTTTTACATTGAATAAAAACTTAATTATTTCAATGAAAATGGCTGTTTGGTATAGGACAAAGTTGGTTTTGCCTACAAGCAATCACTGACTTGCCTTTTTTTTTCTTTCAGAGTTTGGAAAATCAGTGTGATGGGACAGGAAGCAGAAACAAAGTTTAAGCTGGAGTTGGTGGCCTCAATCAGTGAAGAGTTGGAGCAGACACATCTCAGACATAGAAAAGGATGGCTGAAGAGTAAGAACAGTGCATTTAATTTTAAGGGGAAAACAGTACCAGAATTCTTAGATCTATCTAAGCGAGGAAAAAGACAGATCTTAGAGTTGAGCATTGTTGGTCTCTGTGTAACAATGAGGGGACAGCTTTGCTGTCAGCAAGTCACACTAATATTCTTCCTCCTTGTTTTCTGTTTGCCTTCAGTTGTGTCTGAAGTTGTTCTGGTTCATGGCAGTTGGTTCAGCATGTTCTAGCTTGTGGTCATAGCTGTTCTGTGTTAGCTGGTTTTGGGCTAAAAAATGGGTAAGTAGTAGGAGAAAGGAAGGATATTATGTGGGGCAGGAGTATATGTTGGGGAGGGTTACTAGGCATTCCGTGTATTTGAATGTGGGAAAAGAGGAATGAGATTGCTCAAAAAAGTGTGTAGGCCCTTCCCTGTCTGGCCTGTTCTACTCATGAATTAAGAAAAAGAAATGGAGCTTCTAAAAGCTCCGTTCAGATATGAAGGGGCTGGGACCAGTCCTTTGTGTTGATGGGAACAAGAGTGAGAAAAGGGACCCTTTTTCTGTCTCTGTGGAGACTTCTTCCGTACAGGCCTTCTGATTCTCAGGGTATTACTGCTTTTCACTTGGCAGGTTATGAGTTCAGAAGTGAGTCTTGGGGGTTTTCTGTTTGTGTTTTCTGTGAGTGTTGGAAGTGGAGTTAAAGCAGAAGCAGGCAGTGGTGAGGGAAAAGCATTCAGTGAATATAAGCTATTGTGGTTCAACAGTTGCTCCAAATGAGACACACGTGTATTTTAGTTCTTCTTGTTGAATGTGAATGGAGTTCTGCAGTGTACAAAAGCAAAAGCTTCGAAATGGTAGGTTGGGTTCAGTCTTGGTCTGAAGTGGGAATGCTGTTTCCCTTTCTGATGAGAGTGCTAATGCTAATTCCTTAGTGCAACTCCTCTGTTGCATTAAGAACAAATGTTCTAGTTATATTTTTTAAAAGGGAATTTAAGTAGTATTCAGCATAGGGGGATACCAAAATGAACATACATTGTGGACTCTGAAACTTCCATCTGAGATGCTAAGGAAATACATCTTCTGGTACATAACAAAGACATGTGAAATCATTGTTTGCTGCTTTGAATCATCTGTAGTTCTTTTCAAACAGTTCAGGAATATTTAAGACCTGTCAGGTAAAAATCTAATAAACTTGAACCACGCATCTTCTGGTTTAAATGTTCCTTTCTAGAGTATGCTTAAGAGTGTTTTAATCCTTGACATATGTTTTTGCTGATGTCAGGTTAGCTCACAGGCTCAACTGCAGAATGGTAATTTACTGAAGCTTTTTAGTATGAATTAAGTCTATTGCACTTCCCTCCATGTTTTCTGATGGGCTGGAGTTAAAGAGCTATTGAACAAAGGTGTCCTGTTTTGATTCCATGGTTTCAGTATTTTGCTACAAAGCAAAAGACCAAGTCAGTCAATATGAAGACCTGTGTTGTGTTTTGACACCAAGAGAACAGAACAAAAATTAACAAAATGCAGTGATTGCCATCTGTGTACTCCTGTAACTGGAGCTGGTTACCCTAACAGTGTGAGCGAGCACTTCAGTGAGGCTGAGATTGAGAAGCTTGCTGCCCGTCCTGAAGAATTCAGAGTGTAACTAACTGATTTCACATCTCTGCTGCAGAGTATGTAAAACTACCACCATTTTATAAACAAAGTGGAAATTAGATTAAGATTTGCACAAGGCTGTGGTGTCATTAAATTATGAGTTTTTCACCTAGGTCCATGCTACAGTTGTTAGACCTTGTCTATCGTGTGGCAGTTTGAAGTGTTTCTATTGCTTAAAAGATACACGTCTCCACAGGCTTCTCCCCAGTTAATAATCTTGCAATTGATGCATTCTAAAAAATAATCCAGTCCTGGTTGCTATCTTGAGTTTAAAGTTATGGAAGAAATTGCTTGTTTGTTCACTATTCACTATGCACACACACAGAGGCACCCATGTTCTTGCACCCATGTTGCCTGTGGCTTCCAAAAATGCTGAAAATGATCATTACTTGAGTTGAATTTAGTTACAAGAAAAGACCTTCTCCCTTTTTCACTGCCTTGCTCATACAGCTTGAGAGAGAATGTGCATTTGCATCGTAGTGCTAATACAGAGGTTAAAACAGAACTTACTCCATAGAAAGATACTAAAACTGAGGTGCAAGACAAGTCAGTCATTTAAGGGAAAAATAGTCACGGGCTGTCTACAAACCAAAATTTGCTTCACCACTTGCATTTCAACTCCCGTCAGCCGTGCTTAGTAACTTTGTTAACAAGGAAAGCTCTTTAACTGGGTATATGTTATCCTAAGGTTTGTGTAAAATGAAAGAAACTAAATTGTTAGATAAAACTAACTTTTATGCAGTAAAGCATGTGACTGACTTAAGTCACCTTCTTTTTTTTTAGTAAGTCTGAACTTTTGCCATCATTAGCTTTTATTGGAACACTTCTAAATAACGCTATTTGCTGTTGCACAGCATATGGTGTGTTAATGCTTTCTTTTTATTTTTAGTATGCCAGAACTATGTGTTCCTCCCTACAGCATGAGCTGGCTTTCCTTGTTCACATTCCTTGCAGTCCATCTGCCTATAAATGTTTTTAAAGTACATCGAATGATGATGTTAAGATACTGATGTGTTAAGTCATTAACAATAAAAATCAAACATAAAATTTTGTGGTGTGTTTGGCCCGAGCACATTCCACTATCACCCCAAAATCAAGTAGCCTCTAGTTTTTAACTTATCTTATTTGGAAGCTTTTAATGTAAAATCAGCATTTGTCACATTTGTTGAGAGCACCTTTGGGAGCAAATCAGAAGTTTTCTCCTGTAAAATGCCTAGTGTTTTGTGGAGAGGAAAGATCAAAAGATTACTTGTGATTAGGGCAGGCAGTATAAAACAAGTTCCCTTGAGTTCCCTGAGTGTTTTTTTCCAAGTCACCGTGACATGAAGGAGCCTGAAAGAGATTACATGCCTGTTGGACACAATTAAATTGCTGTTAAGCAAGAGTCCCAGATCTTGTGATTCCACAGTGGGGAAAAAGGGAAAACAGGTGTTAGGGCTAAATATAATGGTTCTTTCCATTTTTTTACCTAGGAAATTTTCTCTCTAGAAAAAAGGTAAAATAGTAAATAGAACTTGGCCACTTATACACAGTGCCTGTCAGCCTCTGACTCGTACCTTCCACAGTATAAATCCTTGGGTTTAGGAGTTGGGTCTTTACTTGTTTATGCAGCAACAATTTTATTCTTTGTTTGAAAAAAAAATAAAACAAAATCTTTTGTTGTCAGTGTATGGCATGCTTCATTCAGTAACACTGTAGGTAAATTAGTATTGTCTGTCAACGCCTAAAAAATCTTGAGTAAGCAGTTGATTCATAGCAATTTCTCTGTACTCTTTACCAGTTCCAGATCAGTATCTGAATAGTAGAGCAGCATACACCCACAGTCTTGTATGTAGTAATACTTCTGTATTTTATATCAGTGTTTTCTAGCACAGTTCACTTTTCCCCAGGGTAGAAAAGTTTTCGAGGTTAAGAATTCTGTGCTGTGCTTGAATTGGTATAGACAGCTTTGTACTAGTAAATGGGCATATTGTTCTCATCAACAGCTGCTCAGGGATGAGCAGAAACCACCATATCTCTGGTGCAAACCTAGATTACATCAAAAAGAAGAAACGGGTAGAACTGATGCTGCTTCATCTGGATCAGCAAGGCAGATGCAAAGTCAGAACCCTTCAACACTCAAATGAACATTGTATCCAGGTTAAGATCTTCTTTGGGAGAATGCTTGGGAAAGTGAGTCTTAAATACCTGTGTATAACATGCTACTTCTGGCATGTCAGGATCCAAAATTTGGTGAGTTAACTAGACTGTTTTGTAAAAGCATGTCCATCTACCCCCCCTTATATTAATTTCCTCTATGATGCAGCTTTTTCTTCAAACCCTTGTGCTACTAAGTATAGCAGTGTCTAGCTTGTGTGAGTTATCTCAAACGGATATTTAAAGGTTTAGGCTCTGGTTAGAATCTCACTGATTCTATACTTTAGGTAGGGTGACTCAAAATGCCTTTGTCAGATGTCTTTAACCTCTCCAGCTGTCCTGTCAGTGAGTATGAGTCAGAAGCTGGAGTCCTACAACTAACACTCACTAAATCTGGAAGGCTCAACTGTTAGCATAACTGATTTGGCTGCTTGGGGCAGGATGTGGACTGGTGCATTATTGAGGCGACAGCAGCCTTTCTGGAGTGCTGCCACATCTTTCAGAGGGGAAAGAGAAGTCTCTTGGTTCTCTGTTTTATTCTACACTGAGAGTGAAAACAGTATTTTCCAGGAGAACTGAGCTGACTGTGAGCTGACTGTGAGCTGACTGTGGGCTAACAATAGAAACAGTGTTCATGGGAACTTCTCAGGCTGGTTGTATGGTGAACACTTTGTTCACTTTCACTGCAGACAGTCTGGTATTTGGGGGAAGGTGCTGAACTTGTGGCACATGCATGATACAGGAGGTGACTGGTCTGCAGTCCCTCTGAGCCTGAAAGTAAGTAGGTGGCTGGCCAGTCAGAAAGGTCTCTGGAAAAATTGGGCATCCCTATTGTTTAGTAGAGAGAGATACAGCGTACGTGCAAACTGAGTTCATGTGTTCAGTCCTGATGTATCCTGATGTATCCCAACGCCAAGGGGACAGAGAGATTCTTTTAGGGATCCCAGCAGAATGATGATGGCACTAAGCTGTAGTTACAATTAAAGCTTTATTTTCTTAACAGGATATTATGATTAGAATACCACAGAATTTATGGTTAGAATGGCACAGGATTTTTACAAGCAGAATCAATGTAGTACAATTTATAAGTAGCGTAATACAGCATTTATAATGCAGCATAACTTATGGTTTCTAACCACCTGGACCATCTGTAGGTCAGGTCAAATATTAATACAGGCTTTGCTGCGTCAGTATAAGAATCGTAATCTAGGCTCAAAAATCATATAAAAGAATACGAGTTGCTCCCTCGATCCTGGGAGGAAGCAGATGACAGTGGAGGCGTCCCGGGGTCTCACTGTCCAGCAGCAGCTGGGGTCCCAGTTCCCCCTTAGGCCTTGTAACTGCTTGGTTTTACAGACAGTGCTGTGTGGGCTGTTATCTGTGACAGGGTCATCACAGCACCTGCCTGGTCGGGTGCCCCGGACCTTCAAGGCTGGCAAGGGAGGGAGTAATTGGCCTGGCGCCCAGGAACCTTGGGGCTGGTAGGGAGGGGAAGAAGAAATCTGTTTGCTTTGTCTACTTGGGGCCTTCAGGGCCTGATAATGAGGGAAAGGGAACAAATATGTGACCTGCTTGGTCTTAGAGAATGGCTGTTTGTTCTATGAAATGGTGCTAGTTATGCTAACTACAGGAGCAGGGGGTGCCAGCCACATGCCTGATACTGGTTTTGGTAGCACTGTCCTACGGATGCTAAGTAGAAACACTTCTCCTCACAATGAGGATAAAAAGACGACTTCGTCATGTCATCCTGTGCAAAACCATGTTTAGAGCCCGTATGTCAGATTTGTGGCCTTCCCTGCCTTTGAACCTTTGAAAGGAGAGCTCTGCGCTTCGTGGTCACCTGGCAACCGTGTACACAATACAAGAGCGTGATTTTTTTTCTCTTTTTAAGTTACATCATCTTGATTTAGCCATAGTTTCAAACTGCTATTGTCAGGTTATAGATTTTTTTCTTTTTTCCAGAGAAAGTCCACAGATAAAACAGCAAGTTTCGGAAATTTTTTAAATGAAATATTGATAGACTTGTAATTTTAGGTCTATGGGCATAGTAAAACATTGGTTTTGTGTGTTTTGTTGATGATTACCCTGGCTGCATGTTTGAACACATTTGTGTTTTGTTTTTGCTTTTAGTATAGTGTTAAAAGTATTACACAAACAATGCTTTCAGTTTACTTCCACAGTATCTCCTACAGGCTTCAGTAGAAATGAATACAGGAAACAAGATTTAGTCCTAGCCTTATAATGCCATTTTAATTGTCCTCTTAAAAATACAGCTTTTACAGCAGTAATCATAAAATTTTCAACTGTTTTTGAAGATGATTTTTTTTTTTAAAGCCAGCTGGATTTGGAATACTCTGCTGAATAGCTGGGAAAAGAAACTAGTCTGCATAATAAAGATGCTATGCCTGACATCTGCTTTAGTCAAGGTCAGAATAAACCAAACTGCAATAAAAATCTTCAAGCTTACTAACTGGGAGAGTATCTTGACAAACCAAGATCTTGAAAAGTTACAGGAACTGGCAAGCTAAAAGGGCAGAAAATCTTTAAGTGTAAAGGCTTGCTAAGGAGGCAGTTTATGGAATTGGATAAATCTCTTAAAGTAATCTTTCTTCTGGCCTCAGAACAGATGCAACTTCCCTGCAAATGGTAGGGGAGGCATGTAAGAAAGTGAGAGTAAAGCAGCACAGCAGTAGTATTTTAAGACCAGGCAAGGGTATACTCTATAGAAAGTATCCCAGATATTTTCTGCAATTTAAGATATTTTCTAAAACTAGTGGAAGAGTTGCTGTGTGTTCAGATTTAATTCCTACATTTGTTTTCACGGTTGGGAAAAACTTTAAGAAAACTGGTCTAAAAGTATGTTTTTTCCATGGCTGAAGTCATACATTGTGTTATCGCACACAGCTTACACCCAGGTTTACCTTCTCTTTCCAGAATACATCCATCCAATACAGATTGGGTACTCAGACATGAGAACAGAAGCTGCAAAAATCAAGAACATCTAGTAAGAAAAAAATACTGTATTCTTCTGTCTGCTATTTACTTACATAAAGAGATTTCTTATAACCCAAGGCTATATGGTTTCTAATACTTTCTTTTTCTTGTGGACACAAATTTTGTTTTGCACTTGTCTGTGATCAGGAAAATACCAAGCACTTGGAATATGGTTTAACCTATGCTTTAGCTTATGATTTGAAGTATTTGAAAACAGAATTGTCTGCTTTTATTGTACTTTACCCCTCTTCATAAATCCTTCACTGGGAGGAGAGAATCTCAAGGTGTACAATATGCCCTACCTCAAGCTTCCTAGCTCTTAACTTTCACTCCTAGGCCATTCTTTCAGATGGGATGATGCAACTGCTTTTGCATCTAAATTACCTGAACTGGATTATAGAACTGATACAGGTTAAAAACTTACTTTCCCCCATGTGTTTAACAAATTTTTTAAATTTTTTGTTGCATTTTTTTTTTAAATCCAGTTTGCCTTGATCTCATAGTTATTGCAGCATAGTGTGGGAGGTAGCACAGCAGGGAGGGAGTGGAAAGGGTTGAGTAACATGGCATTGTAGGGGGAAGTAGGGTGGGGAAAATGTTATCAAACTACAGCCTTTTATGTCCTGAGGCTGCTTGTAGTGTTCTCTCTGTTTTTGAAGGAGCAGCACTTAGCTGAAGAGAACTAGAGGACAGCAGTTTCTGAACAGTAACATGGGGAAAAAGCTTTGTTTCTTCAGGGGGGGAAAAAAGATTATTATGCTTATAAGTAGTAAACCTGCAAGTGGAATGTCCTAGTGGTCCTGTGTATGTGTGTGTGTGATTGGCTTGGTAAAAGAACAACTTAGTATACAGCTTTAGAGGATGGATTCAGGTTCATAATACTCGTCACTAATAAAGAATGCCATAGCTTGAGACTTGTTCCTCAGCACGGAGTGAGAGACCTTAATGATGAGTAGGGAAATGAAAGAAATACTAATTTGTTATTTGTAATGCTCCTAAAGGAGGTGACTTTGGGATATGATTGTTAGCTCCTCTCTAAAGGAGAGGAGGAAGTGATACATTACTGAGACTACATTAAAGTTTCAGGATAAGGCACCAAACATGTGCAAACCACAGACAGAATCTGCCAGAACTGTGAAGTTTAGATGCTCTGTCTGTATTTAGTTCTTACATCTGCAAAATACAGAAGACTACCAGTTGTGACTTTGTCTTTGTTTTTTTTTAACATAAGCTCTCAACATAATGGCCAATTTGTGTGGGGAAGAATATGTAGCCTACCAAGGAAAAAAATATTGATGCAAATTCAAAAATAGCTTGATTACATTTTACTAACTAAACAAAGGTGATGACAGCTGCAATTGCAGTTGCAGCATAGATAGCATTTCAGTCACCAGCTGTCCACTGAACTGTGGTGTGTGGCTGCTACAGCAGTAGTTTTAACCAAACTGAGAAGGAAATAGCAGAATCCTAGAGCAAGTCATTACTTTCTCTAGTATCTCTAACAATACATGAAAACTAGTAATTGGGGTCACATTTTTGCACATCAAGTAACTTTTTTTTTTTCCATTAAAAACTTACAGGAATCTGAACAAACAATGAACAACAGCGGACTAGACACAGACATGGAAGCTTACAGTTCCAGCTGTTCAGATTCAGGTAAATTAGATTGAGATTAATCAGTTTGGTTTGTTCTATTTTCAGTTTGAGGGTTTTCCAGTTTAAACAGGCTGAAGAGTTGTTAAATGTCCACTAGTGTGGGGGGAGATATGACATGACAGACTCCACAACCACAGAGCAGGTGTTTTTTGTCTGTTCAAGTCATATCTCTGGCCTTAAGCAGCAGACTAATCTAATCTAATTTATTCTTGAAAATAAACTTTAATTTAAAACTTCATAAGAACACTGTTAATTTTACATGTCAAATACATGGTTAAAGTTGCTCACTGGTACTTTGTGAAGAATTTCTACTGTGCTTTCTGCTTTTTGTAAGAGTAAACCAATGGAAGGGATGTCTTTCTTTGAAGAAAGCTTTCCCGTGCTCTGGAATTGAGCTGGCAGAACAGTTATTTTATGGAGGTCCTAATGTTTGAAATGTGAAATAGCATGACATGGAGGCCTTTGAATAACTAAATCATTGGTGCAGTATGTGCTTGCTGAACTAGCTTCAGGTTAGATAACAGCTTCTTTTCATGCCTTACTTGGTTTGATTTATGAGCCCTTTGTTGCCATAATGTTCATAACTTCTATGTTATGAAATCTTACTTGAAGAAACAATATCTTGAAAAAAATCGTGCTAACAGTTTGTTGTATCTACTTTTCATTTTGGAATAAAAGCGTTAAGTTTGGATGACCAAATGAGCATATGTGCTCAGGGTTTTCTTACTATACGAACTGTTTTTCCACAACTACCAACACATTGCCACAGCAAACTGCTTTAAAATGTCTGTAAAGTTTTCTGTAAGGCATGCTGCTCATGAAGACTCCTTCCTTTTTTTTTTTTTTCCCTCCAAATCTACCATACTCCCAAAAGCTTCAATAAAAAGATTAACTTTGCAGAAAACCCTGAAGATCAGATTATCTGGCCTGAATTTGGAACTTGTTCTTGGCATGTTAAGAAATGAGTTTAGACTCGGGGGTGGGGGTTTTGTCCCCTTTTTAAAGGGGGTGGGGGGCGTTATGGCTTCAAGCATTTTAAGACTCAGGTTTTTTAAAGAAACTGCGTTTAATTGAATGCTATCTTAGCTTACAGTACACCTTTTTCAAGTTTGTAACTCTTTTCCTCATAGTACAAGGAAAAGTCTTTTAAGATACACTGACCATTGTCAAGGAGTATAGACAATCTTGTCTAACTGGCAAAAGCCTAAATCAACTATTCCTCATACAAAAGCAAGTAAGAAATGGATACCACTTCTGTGCCATTTCCATAGCAAGCTATCTTGAAGGGTTAGTAGCAAATATGAATGTAGGTCTGAATTTTCCGTTCAAGAAAAAAAGCCATTGATCATGAATGGAAGTGGGTTTCACCTACCATAGCTTAATTTTAAATATACTGTGGGGAACAGTTGTCATAACTTAATTTTAAAACTTACTGCCAGTCTTTATTGTATCATTGTCTATTAGATATCCAGTGTGCTGATTGTGCCATCTGCTTTTCCTGCAGGGCGTGTGGAGAAGGAAAATGAATCACTTAGCCATCCAAAAAACTGAACAGTACTTGAATGAGATGCACAAGGACTGCATAAAGCTAACTGAAAGGATATTGGCTTTGAAAGAACAATCTCTTGAGAACCTCTCTGAAATTTCTTCTACTTTGCCTACTGTAGCCAGTTTCATCATGAACACAGAAATCTCAAAGGGTGTCCCAGGTTCAAGGCAGATTAATTTAAAGCTAGGCCTCTTGGGGCCACTTTTAATTCAAGGAGATCCTAATATGTGTAGGGTTGGGACTCCTACGAACACTTTCAGTTATGTAAATGGTGAGATACCTTGTTTAAAGGTGGAAGGCTTGCATCAAATTTGGCTGTGAAGTGCTATGCACAGTGTTTGATACAACAGACGTTCCAGGATGGTTTACTGGTGGCTGACTCTGCTTGTTCCAAGGGCAGCATATGTGCAAGCTCAGTGACTGATTTCTTTTGCTTTCACAGGGATCGATATAGACAAATCAATAAAGATAACTGGATCTGAAACACAAATTATAGCATGCCTGAGAGTTACAGGACAACCGTGTTGTTCTTTACTACCTTATCATTGCCCGAACCTTCATGTGTCATGCATTTCAGTCAGGACAAACAGTGGTCACAAAAAGAGGAGAGTATCACCTTGAAATCTGTCACCCTACCTTTGGCTCCCTTGTCATTTTCAGTTCCTTGTTTTGCATAATGCTGTTTGTCTTAAGGAAAATCTATAGACCAGTATCCCTTGGGAAGTTGACTTAGGCTTTACTTGGGGTCCAATTTAACAGGAGTTCATGCAGGTTGTGCTTCAGGCTTACGAGAGCCATAGCAACAAGCCTGTAAGGAAAGCTTGGCTGTTGACCCCTGCTGTATATTCCACTACAGTGGAATAGGAATTGAGAGAGATAAGTGAAGTTCATATCAGAAGAGTGTTGTTACATGGGGGCTGTTTTGTGACTTCTATTTGTAAGTATGCTGTAGAACAAAGAATCCCCAACCCAAATTCTTTTTCTTAAACCACATTGAAACCGGACTGTCAGTGGCCAATGCACATTTGAGAGAGTACAGGACTGCTGTGGGGCTTGCATGCTGCTCTGGCATGAGAGAAAGAGACCAGTGGTGGTTATGATTGTAAGAATGTGTGATGTCAAAATAAATAGGTAGTGATATGAACAGATATCTAGCTTTATTCCCTTGGCTTCCTGCCCAGATTTGAGGTGTTGCTGCCTATGTAGCCTCTCTATGAAAGCTGTAGGAAAGAGAGGTAGAAATGAGATGTTCCCTGTGGGCAGGAGAACATCTCTTAGTTCTTAGTCCCCAAGCACTAGGTAATAGTTGGAACTCTTTCTGTATGTGGGGGGACTGTGGGCCCTAGGGAGGGGGAATGAGGCTGAGGAGGAACAGCATCTGCTGCTGATAGTTCAGGGATATGGGAAGAGATCTGTTCTTTTTGAATTCCCAACATTTCACAATACTCCAAAATTTGCACAGTGCTGTTTTTCTGATGAGGGGAGAGTGAAAACTGTATTGTGAAAGATTTAAATAGGTTGACCTGTCTCAGAACTGATAATTACCAGATTTCTGCAAGCTGAATGGAGGAAAATTTTACTGCAGAGTGGAAAAAGGTGATTGATAGTACTCATGAAGATGCTGGGAAGTCAAATAGGCCCAGGTTAACCTTTCTTGCTAAACCTCAGTTTAGGAAAAAAAAAAATTTAAAAGACTTCCCTTGACTGTAACATGTTAGAAATCAAGTTATACAATGGTCTTTCTCACCAAGATGATGTTCAATCTACTAGTGAAATGCAAAAAATCAAGCACATGGTTCCACTTCTGTCTGAGCAACAGATATCAATATAGAATTTTATCTTTTGAAATAATTCAACATTTACAAGCAAAATTTGAAATATTGTCCAACAGTTCTGCAAATCAACTCCTATTTTCAAATGTATGTTGTAAACAAAAAATGTAAGATGGAAGGAGAGCAATACTGTATCCAGATTAAATCACAACCATATTCCCTCTGCTTATCTAGCATTTGTAGCTAGATAAATGGAACCTGGTAGGAGCTTGCATGTCAGGATGAAAAATTACTTGGACAATTACTGTAAACTTGAACTTAAATTTAAAAGGCATTCTTTTAAGTTTTATCATTCCAAATACTGACCCTGAAAAGCTAAGCCATAAACTTAGTAACTGTGACTCCTCCTCTCAGGAATGATCTAGTGAATGTCAGTCAACGAGTTTGTTACATGCTGTCGTAGCCTGATAATGCTACGAGAAAAGAGAAGCTGTGATATACAGCCTGAAATAGGAATATTTAAATTCATTTTCCTGCAGGCTATTGGGCTGAAGGTTCTCACTTTTTTCCCCTGTGCCATTTTGCTTTATTCTCACTGGAAATTGCAGCAGATCAAGCTGACCTCTGTTCTTTGAGACTTTTTTGAGAACTCTTAACAAAATAAAACATCCATCAATAAGGATTTGTTGTGAAAATACTAATTTTAGTTCCATAGAACAATTTCTTTAAAATTATTTGCAATTAAGTTTGAGATTGTTTAGGAAAATATTTGGTAGAGTGTGGAAAGAAATTAATTTTATTGCATTTTACCATTCATTAGGCTAACTATTTTCCTAGAGATATCCTTTTCGTTTAAATCAGTTTCTTTTCAGAGTCTCTGTAGCCAGTAGGTCTGAAGTCTAAACACAACATCCTTTGGAGAGTTCTCCTTAGGGACTGCCTGACTTTCTAGAGAGTTAGCTTCGATGTTTGTGCTTGTATTAGAGTATGTTCATTTTCTTAGGTAACGTACATAATGATTTACCATGCTATGTGTGCCCATGTTTTTCAGCTGACTAGCTATTTCTTAACCTTTCTACTAGACCTTTCTGAAAACATAGGATTGGGTAGCCTTTTAAAAAGGTGTGCTCTCTGCACCTGTAAGTTGCTGCTGAAACCTTGCCAAGCTCTTCTGCTGCCCTCCCTGGATCACAGTCACAGGTGAGAGCAGACTGCTGAGAGGTAACTGGCAGCAGAAGTGACTGTTTCAACTAGCTTTGAAAAATATGAATGATTTTGTACTTATTTTCATTGAAAATATCATCAAAATGAAGAAGCTGAGAACTTGGAAGTCAGATTTATTCATTTGTTTATTACAACCATGAGAAGCTTGGGGATGGTAGATGAGGCGTCTCCAGCTATGCCTATGTTGACAGGTAACGTGCCAAAATGGAAGTCAAGCAGTAGGTTGAAGGGGATGGTGCTGAGGCTTTTTGTTTGGTGGTGCTTCAGCTCGAGGCACAGGCTTCATCTCTGCAGCAAGGGCGATACTCTCTGAAGGGAAGGGATCACATAGTCTTTCTTCAACTGAGGGACCTCCCAAGGAACCAGTACTGTCCTTAACATTTTATAAGTTGATATTAACACGAGGTATATAATAAGGGTTAATCCTGTCATGTGTGTAGGGCTGGGCCATGGTGAGGGGGGGGAGAAGTTGATGGATATCTTAGCAGATGCTGTCACAGCTGCTACGTGCCCTGAGCAACGCGTTTGATACTGAGGTGCTCAGTACCTGCAATTATGACTGCCTGCTCTGTCCTGCGTGACCTCCGTGAAGAGAGGAAAGCCTTTCGCCACAGCCAGGGGCCTCAGAGCTCTCCTCAGCCCCCGGCAGCTCCTTCAGCTGTTGCTCAGACTCTTGCCACGAGACCGGTATCACGGCGGGAAGGGGCGCCCCGCCCACCTCGTGGCCCCACCTCCGGGGGAGAGACGCGCCCCCATTGGCCCTGGTTTCCTCTGCATTTGCATGGGCGGGACCCACCCGCCTCCGGCCTCCCTCTCCATGTGCCGCCCCTGCCGGGTGGCCGGCCGGGCCCGCGCTGTTGTGACACGTGAGGGCGGCGCACGTGGGGCCGTTATGTAAAGTGCAGGGGGAAGGGGCGGGGAGGCGGCTGGCCGGCACGCACGCGCACGTGCGGCAGACCGCTGCGCATGCGGGGGCCGCCCGATGCGCAGGCGCTCGCGGGGAGGGGCGGGGAAAGGCAGGGCTGGTTCTCCTCCCCCCCGCGCCCCTCCCCCGGCCAGACGGCGGAGGCTCCCGAGCGACAATGAAGCAGCAGCATGCGCAGCCCCCCCAGCCCCAGCCGCTGCCCTCCGCCAGCGCGGGGGTCCCGGCCTTCCTCAGCAAGCTGTGGGCGCTGGTGGGCGAGGCCCCCAGCAACCAGCTCATCACCTGGAGCCAGGTGCGGCGCGCGCTAGCAGCGGCGGTTGGCCGCCCCGCCCCCGCCCGCGTGCGCCGGGAGGTCTCTCCGCCACACACCCTTCCTCCGGCGGCGCCGGGCAGCCCCTTCCGTGCCCGGCGGGCACCTGGGGCCTGCTAGGGGAGAGCTGGGCGGGCGGGTGGCGGGCCTTCCGTGGGGCCCGCGGCGTCGGGGAGGGCGGGCGGGGAGTCGCGGGCCTAGGCGCGCGTGGGGAGGGCGGAAAAACCGGGCACGCCCGCTCGGCTTGGTCGGGCTCCCCTTAGCCGAGCCGGGGGAGCGGCCCCCCCGGCCGAGCCGCCGTGCGGCTGTTCTGGGCTGCCCCTGCGCCCCCCCCCCCCCCCCCCCGCCCCGGGCGGGGCTGCTGGGGAGAGGCCGGTTCGCCTCGCAGGCTCTCAACCGCTGCCTGGTCTCCGGCTGTGGGTACCTGGGGAGTAGGAGCGCCGGTGCCCGCCGGTGGGGGTGCGTCCCGCGCCACTCCGTGGCTGTCGGTGTGAAGGGGAGGGCTGTTTGCCGGCCCCGACTGAGCAGGCTGGGGGCTTCCCCAGGAGGCGGGCGCTCGTGAGCTTGGGCGGGGGGGGCAAGGATCCGAGTGCAGTGGGGTTTTGCGGTGCGCTAACACGCAGTTTTTATTAAGCCGTAGTACGAGAAACGCAGAGCTGCGGTGGGATTTTCCACTGCGAGTTGGTGAGTTCGTAAATAGCAGGGCTCGCCTTTGGTCAGCCCTGCCGTGAGCTGCGTGATAGCGTCCAGCTCGGGGGTAAAAGAAGAGGGCGAAAATTGGGGTGTTTGCGTCTCCTGCACTTGAAACAGACAGGAGCGCTGTTCCCCGTGCGACGCCGATCCGGATCTAGCGGCGTTTGCCGCGGGGCTGGTCGGGGTCGGGGGCTGCCGCGCCGCGGTGTGCTCCCCGCGGGGGCTGAGGGGCCGGCTGGGAGCGGCCCGCGCTCATTGGCGGGCGGCCGGCCACGTGGGGCGACAACTGTTGAACTCGCGTGGCGTATTCCCTGGTTTGGTGTCCACCTGCTGGAACGGGCACACACACCCACGCCTGGTCTTGTGCACGGACGGGTGTGCTGGGGAGCAGCGTGAAGGGGGATGGATGACAGACCTCTCTCAAATTGGGTACCTATCAGTGGGGGGGGGCACAAGGGTTGTTCTGCCTGTTTCAGTAACTAAAGTTCCCTGTCCTGGGAACTGCAGATTAAACATGTAGAGTGGCCGTGTTGATACACATCTACTTTGGTTGTCTTTTAAAAAAAAAAAAAAAAAAAGTAAAACCTGAGTTGGATGTCTGTTCATCTTGAATCCTTTGTTTTCAAATGCAGGCTGTTGTAGTAAATAATAAAGAAGCATTATCAGAGCGCAAAATTTATAAGTATCTTAAAATATTGGAAGGCAGGAAGTAACCACCTTCTTACAATGTAATGAAGGGCTGGCAGGTTTGCTGCAGTAAGCATCGTTAACTCTTGTGATAAATGCTAAGCAGGTTTTTTTAATAATTTTGTTTTTCTCTATATCTTAGATGTTTTTAAAATAATTTAAAAAATCCTGTTCTCAAACTATATAAACATCTTCAGGTGGCGTTGAGATGGCAGCTCTCAGCTGGGTTCATTTTAAATGGTCAAGCAGTGTTAAAATGTTTTCTTAAAGTTTTTACTGAGTTACCAATAACTTGAGCCAAAACTTTCTGAAGAAGGAAGCAGGTAGACTCGGTAGATTATGGCAGCTTTTCCTTCTACTTCTTTTTTCTTTTTTTCTGGAAGAGAGATGCTGAGGGTTATGTGAAGATACAGATGTTATCTAGCTTAAGTAGTGCCATTTTTGCCACCTTACACTTTTAATTGGAGAGTTTCCAAATTCATTGTTTATGTTTGTCCTCAAGGCTATTATTAGGTATCTTTGTATTATTTTCTTAATTAAAAATAACAACTAATTGAGATTCTGCAAGGCTGTTCGTGGAAAATCCATTAATCACAGTTGATGTTATCAGCATCTAGCAGTTCTCTGACAGGGGAAGGTATTGGGATCACTTGGTACCTAAGTAATGACATCTTTTAAAAATACGCTATGTCAGTATTATGGGGTACAGTGTATCAAGCATAAGGGGAGGAGGAGTACAGTTACTGTTAATATTTAACTTTCCTCCTATACAAATCCCTATCCTTACACTGTAAGGATAAACACCATCTGAAACCGAACAGCCAAACTTTGTCTCCCTGCATACATACCTTGGTGGAGCCATGGTACTTGTTGTCCATGGAAACACGTAGAAGGAGTCCCAAATGAAGTACTTGGAAGGTTGCTGTATGCTGCAGTCAGTAATGCTAGGACTTGAAAACTGTATTTAGCTGTGTAGTAATGCTTCAGTGAGTTCAAGTCAGGCCATAATGTCTGTACAGCTTTGCTGTAAATGACTGTCAGGGCAACAAGAACTAGTAGATTTGTTTCCCAGATTTTTCTGTGCTAGGCCTGAACAATATCAGAGCGACAATAAAGTGAGGTGCTGCATGAAAGCTGTCGGTTGGCATCACATATCACTGTAGTGCTGCTTGTTTGAGTACCTTCAGCTGGTGAGTGTCATTAATGCATTGGCTGAAATAATCTGTCCCTGCCCTTCCCTTTGCTTCCCTTTTCCCTCCCACTGACTGATTCTCAGCAGGAGGTAGGCAGGCATTACTGGGAGGTTTTCATCTTCCTGCCCTCCTCTCCAGACTTAAACTCCTAACTCATCCGATGGTGAGCTATTGATAAATCCTGCTTCTGACAAGCCTTGCTGGTTTGTCAGGAACAAGCTCTCAGGCAAGGATCTTCATAGTCTTGTGGTTGGTTCTTCAGACTTCTTGGGATCATAGAACTGCTGGCATTTAGGGGTAAGAAGCATATGTTTGTTGAACAAAAGGGCTTCTGAGAAGATGGAGTATCAGTATTGTCATTTGTCGAAGATGATAGGCTTCTCATTAAATACAGAGTGAGGGTACTGTGGATGTACAGACAAAACCTAAACCATTTTGAAGTAGCTAATTTGGATTCTGCCAGTTACTTGTCCTTTAGTTAATGGAGCACAGTCACTGAAGAACAAAGAGCTGAGCCTTCTATTTTAGTCAAAGCCTGTGGCTGAAATAAAAGATCGGTCCTCCCTCACAGTTGGCATCCCAGGAGGAGGCCTTAGGTGGTTACCTTTTTGGTAACTCCGAAACCTAGTGGACACCCTCAGCTCTTTGACAGCTCCATCTGCTCTACAAGTCCTATCAAACTAATCGTGCTTTTATACTGGAAAGCAGAAGGGAGTCTCAGCTGGCTGTTGGGTTTTTTCCCTTGCACAGTCTCTTTGTTAGATTCCTTCCCAATACTTTGAAGCTACATACAAAATTGATAGTGTTGTCCTGTAGTGAAACTGAAGTAATTGTTGGTAAACAATTAATTCATTTCTTCAGGAAGCAATCAGTAACAATAGAGACTTTCCCCTTCAGATATGGATAACGATGTAAATTGATAATACTCTGTTGCTTTGCAACTGCGGGGTTTGTACACTTGTTGTTGTGGAAAATTGCAGGCAAGCAGATCAGTTACGTACTGCGTGCACAAAGGAAACATTCCTATCTGGTGATTAATTCTAAAAGCCCAGCGTGTTTTCTGCAATGGTCTTTAAGTAGCTTAATGTGTGTGTCTCATTTTAGAATGGCCAGAGTTTCTTGGTGTTGGATGAACAGAGATTCGCAAAAGAGATTCTTCCCAAGTACTTCAAGCACAACAACATGGCAAGCTTTGTCAGACAGTTAAACATGTGTAAGTTCTTGGGTTTTTTGCTTTCTTGCATAGTTCTAGATCCTGTACATGTTAAGTTACAGACAATTTCCTTTGAACTGTGATCCTGTGTGCTCAGCAAGTAGGTTACTATCTCATCCTCAAAACTGGTAACAGGATAGTTGGAACAGCTTAGTTTGAATTTCTTAATGTGGCTTTTGAGAGGTTTTTCTTTTTTTTTCTTTTTTAAAGATGGCTTCCGTAAAGTTGTCCATGTTGATTCTGGGATTGTCAAACTGGAACGAGATGGTCCAGTAGAATTTCAGCACCCATATTTTAAGCAGGGCCGGGAGGACTTGTTGGAACACATTAAAAGGAAGGTTAGTGAAAACTCAGTATGTGGAAAACCTGTACTAGTAAGTATGAATGAATAGCAAAATTCATGTCAAGTTTAATTGCAGGATATTGAGCACAAATGAGTTTGGGGAAGCAAACTGTGCTGCTGTCATATATATCTCTAATCTTTTAAAGATATTTTGGGGGATTTGACTAGGGTCCTTTATCTAACCTGCTTTGCTGTCATTATAGTAAGTTTCACAGGTGGCAGTAACGAGTGAGTAATGCAAGTACAACATTCTGCAAAGGGGTATTAGAAGTGCAGAGCATGCTTTGGCTTTACCATCAGTAATATACCAATCTGCATGTTTATGTAGCTTGATTCAAAACAAAGCTACTCTAAGCATTAAACTTTGCACCAAAGAGAACAGAGGGCAAACCTATAAACATGTTTGTTACGCTGCCAAATGTGATTCTGAAATGTGCTCTGCGCTTACTGTGAGTCAGGTGAAGACAGATATCGAATAGAAATATGGCAAGATAAACTATGGTGAGAAGGATGTACTTACTAAGATTGGATTATCATGAAGCAGTTATGATGAAGTGGAGCACTTGGGAGAATGCCTGAAGAATCTGAATGTACCCAGATATTTGTAACAACTAAAGCTAATGTGACAGCTGTTAAGAGGAAATTTCAGTGTGCTTCTGTATTTTTTTTATTTTGATGCTTGGTTTATTATTAACTTAAATGTATAGTTTGTCAACACTGGAAGAAAATATACTTGATCACCAAAAGAAAGTAACAGTTACAATGAGTAAAGGAAGGTGGTGTTGCTGAATCCTAATCTTTTAAAGGTTTCTTCTTCAAGACCTGAAGAAAACAAGATACGTCAGGAAGATCTCTCCAAAATAATAAGTAGTGCTCAAAAGGTTCAAAGTAAACAAGAAACTATTGATTCGCGATTGTCTGCTTTGAAGAGGTAAGTTGGTCCATCAGCAACTGATCCCAAAAATTGAGTAATTCTGATAATAGATGTTGGACAAAGACCTAATTTTAGGTGTGTCTTGATTTCTTACTGCCTCACTTTAAATAGCACTTTAGGAAAGTAAATTTCAATAAAAGAATTGCATTAGAAATTGAATATTCTGAGATGGCTAAAAGTAATAGGCAGTGTTGGTGTTTGAAGGACAGTTTAGTAGTGGGCAATTAAAAATACCTTTAATAATAGTGCTATAATGCTGCTGAGGCTGAATATTTAACTCGGCACTTAACATAAAGTACGTCTTCGAGTTTGTTTTACATCTTCAAGTTTGAAGTAGTTACTGTGTTTAGTTTGAGGCAGAGTTTGGTTTGTACAAATTGCTTGTAACACTTTCTTATACAATTCATGTCTTTGCTCGTTGCTTTTTATTGTCCTGTTGTTGTTGTCTTCATTCCTCCACTGCTAAAAATTGCAGAAGAGCTGACGCATAGGAAAACCTGTTTAGAAAGCTCATTTGGAAATTCATTAGTTACCTCAGCGACAGAGGTACAGAATCTAAACCCCAAATGTAAATAGAGTATTTTTAGAATTGCATTATTACCTATCTAGTAATTACAATTTATTATCAACAATGAGAGACTTGTGTCATAAATTACTTAATCCTTTACAGTATTTAGCTACAGACAGGTTACATGAACATAAGCTCAGGCACTGTAAGTCACAGCACCTCAACAGTAACTGTTATCTCAGGGCTCCTTATGTAAGTTGGTAACATAAATGATTGTGTATCTCTGTGGTAGAGATCACTGATTAGTTCAAGTTTTAAGAAGTGAATGTTGTCATTTCTTCTCTTTGGTTCCAATTTCTTAAGTGGTAGAATACTCAGAAGCAAACTTAATTTGCTTAAGAAGAGTCTTTATTAGAATCCGTCCTGCCTAGAGTAAAAATTGTTCATATTCACCCTTTTTAAATCGTAGACAAATTTGGGTTGGAAGGAACCTCAGAAGGCTGTCAGGTCTAAACCCTGCCCAGAGCAGGGCTGACTTTGGCTGAAATGACATCCAGTTGCTAATGACTTGACGGTTTGTAGGGAGGAGAAGATAGAATGGTTGGTCTTTGACATCCTTCTTCTTGTCCCATGAGTTTAAAATAATTGAGGTAGAAACTGGAGCTAAATCAGAAGACCTAGTCCTACAAAACATATTAATAAAGTTGGTGGGAAAACTGAGAAAGTGCAGAATCCCTGACCTCAGTTGTTAAATTTGTGATGGAACTGTAGTCTTAAATTGTATGTTGGACATAGAAGTAGTTTGAGGAGTAAGCGATAAACTTCATCACACTGCATATAAACAGCTGTTTCTGAAAACTTAGCTTAAGGTTGCCTAAAACCCCAAACACCAGTGGAGAGATTTTTCCCCCCTTTTTTAGCATATATCTGTGTTGAAAACTAAACTGCAAAAGAGATAAGGTGGTATGTTATCTTTCCTTATTCATTGAAACTTTTGGGATCATTATCTACTTCTTAATGCGCTTTATGCTGTTGGAGATGATGAGGTTCATGGCTATGATAGCAAGGGCTGTGTTACAGCAGCTTTTATACTGTCTCAGTAACTGGACTCCTGTGAGTGCTAACAACTAAGGTTTGTAAAATGGCAGTGTTTCATGAAAACTGCCATCTCTGCTATGCTTCTATTTTTAGCACCTGACATGCCCCTTTACTGGAGCTAATAGAGGCAGCTGTTAGGATGACCTACAGCTGCATGTGTGACTTGAGAGCTTGTCCTGTAAAGATGCTTTCAAAGTAGATGTACTGTTGCTGACAGGTGGCTTACATCTAGCAAGGGGGTGTGTGAGAGAGGACAAACAGGCTTGATATAGATAAAGAACTCTGGTTTTTAGTGGTGAAACTGCATTCTTATGCTGTTTGATCCTTTGCTGCTGCCAGAAACCAGTTGTATGCTTGATTATTTTTTTTTATTTAATTCCTTAGGATTTAATTACTAGAAGGAAGAGGAGAAGGTAACTTTCTTACAGGAAAGGAAACAAAATAGTTAATTTTTAAATGCTGGCTGTATGTGCAATAGGTACTGCCAAATTTGGGGATTTTTTTTTTTTTTTTTTTTTAAAGGGGGCTGGAAATTCTCTGCAGGCTATTTGTTGTATTTGGGTCTCCATTTTGTAATTAATTGCCAAGGCTGCTGAATGTGTGAATTATTTCCCCTTCCCCCCCCCCCCCCATCAATCTAAAAATAGATTTCAAAGAGCTTTAATGAAGCCAACTAATCTTGAACAAAAATAATTAATGTAAATATTTAAAAACTTAGTTTTAGTTTGACTTTTAAATCACCCTTTTCAAACAGGGAGAATGAATCCCTTTGGAGGGAAGTGGCAGAACTGAGAGCAAAACACTTGCAACAACAGCAAGTTATTCGGAAGGTAAGGCTTCATTCATGTGTCGTTATGTGAATGAGTGAATGCTTCTGAACAAGGAATAGTGTGCCACATGTTAACTTGCTTTGCCCTCACTTTTTTTGTAATGTATGAAATGTCTTTTATAGAAAAAACCAGCAGGGTGGTTTATGGTGGAGAAATCTTTGTGAAACAAACACTCTAAACGTTTCCAAAGAGGTTCAAGAACATCATACATCATTCATTAAGGTGCCCTTAAAATGGTTCGTCCATTTTTTTATTACTTCAGGAATCAGATGACTAATATTCTGTGTTGGATGATCTCAGGAAAAACTCTTTCTCACTGCAAGAATTACAACGTTCTGTATTGGAAATTCACTACTGTCCCACTTTACAGTCACTGGGTCAGTTTATTTGTGAAGTTATCAGAATAGATTATTGAGTGGAACCCACTGATAATAGGTTAGCTTAGTTTAACAGTTAGATTTATGATCTACCAAAACTGATGTAAATACAAAGAGTTTACAGATACTTTTTTTTTTTACATAATCAGAAATAGCAACACTGAAAGCAGCCTTATAGCAGAGATTCATACTGATTTTTTTTCCAGTTTGTTCAAGCCAGGTACATACATTTAATCCTTTCAAACATAAAGGAAGAAAGTCTTCACATTTCACAAGGAAAGAGGAAAGGCAGCTGATGAATACTGTTAAGTGTACATGTAATTTTTTCTGAATCTGTCAAAAATGTCTTTCACCAGAACCAGTATTTACACATACAGGTTGTGTGTACAGTCAACATCCCTATGTGCCTTCTCTCATTGTTTGTTAGAATTCTTCTAATAGTTTGAGTTACTGGATGTTGGATTTGTGTACTGTATGATGTAGTGTAAAAGTCTACTCTTACTGCCTGCTATGTGAAAAGCCTTTCTCAGACAACTGAAAAACTATTTTTAGATATTACCAGCAGTGTTTTTTATTCCATCATGATTTTTAACTTTTCTGAACACTTCTATATGAGAGTTACTATGCAAAATAAGTGTTCTGCTGTTTACATATATATTTTATTATTGATGTCTTCTCCTATAAGGTATCTTGATACTCTGAGAGAAACAATTACAGAGTAAAGCAACTAATAATAGTGTTCTTTTCCTTACAGATTGTACAATTTATTGTTACCTTGGTGCAGAATAACCAACTAGTGAGCCTGAAACGCAAGAGGTAAACATGGTCTTGAAAACTTGCTGTCCAGTCAATACACTGATGGGTTTTGTTGACTAAACCCAAAGAATTAGTTTTGATGGCTTTCTTCCTTTACTCTTTTTGGTTTAGGCCTCTACTTCTGAACACTAATGGACCTACAAAGTCAAATGTATTTCAACAGATTGTGAAAGAACCAGCTGACACTAAGCACCATGTAAGTTTTCTTTTGTGCGTACTCTTTGTTACAATGAAGGAAGGAGTGGAGGGGGGGCAGACAGATCAAGCAGCTTGTCTTATGGGGAATAAAACATAGCTGTGTACTGAGAACTATCAACATTTAGAAATGATATGCCATGTTGTGTTTTCTTCAGAAGCCAAGTGGGTTGATAATCACCTTTCAGTATAAACATGTATAAGCCAGTTACCTGTATATTAAATACAGCTTGATGTGATCCTACTGAAAGCAGTTTGCTTTTAATAATAATGCTGTTAGAAATAGCATATATAAGTTGTGTTGTTACCTCTGCGAGTTAAGCGCCCCTAGCCCCATACAGGGACAAGGATCCAGCGTGTTGCTCTGCAAGGCAGCATCCAACCCAGCAAAATCATGTCAAATTCCTGTGCCATTTGAATGTGTCACGCCACTGAAAGTTATTTTCTGCTGTCCAAATAATGATTGGTAGGGAAATCATTAGGATGAGTGCTGTAGCATGGTACTAGAATTAATAGCATCGTAACAAAGTACTGTTTAAATGGTAGTCACTGGCTTAGTATTTTTAGTTCTTGTGTAGTCCTGTTGTCGCAGTTTTTTGTTGCTTTTACTGACAGTGCTAGTATATTTTTATTTCTATGCCTGTAGTATTTGCCGCACATTTTTTCTGTAGCTGCTATTCTCCAGCTTGTTCATTTGGTTTTTCTATTAAATGTAGATCTGTACAAACAGCTTGTACTCTCTGAGGCGTAGGAAGGCTCTTACACCTCTTTAGAATTGAAGCATTGTAGGGCGCAATGATAATTGTCAGAATGCTGAAGCTCATTGTCCTTCTGTCCCCTGACTCTTTTTAAAATAATTTTCAGGTACCTCTCAACAGAAATGAGGGCTTAAAACAAAGGGAACAGATTTCAGATGACATCATTATTTATGATGTCACTGAGGATGTGGGTGATGAAGAAAATCCCATGTGTGATGAAGAAAATCTTCCCATTACACCAGAAGCAAATGAAGATATCACTTCAGATTCTTCCAAGTAAGAAGTTGCTAGAAGCCTATATGGATAATCGGCTGTGTTGTACAAAATGCAATAATTCAGATGTCTTAGATAATTTTGTTAACGAAGTGGTCGGAATTGTTCAGTGCTCTTGCACATATAGAAGCTTCATCTGTGAATTCACACTAGGTTCTGATTTATTGACCTCTGGGTTTGTTCCAAATAGTTAATTGGCTGTTGGAGTTTTAATATGCAGAGGATAGAAACTAGTAAGCAGCAATCTGTATTATTGCACTCCTCTTAAATATACTGCTTGTCCGAAGACAGTAAGCAATGTCGTCTTACTTTTGGTTATGAATACAGACAGGAATGACTTCCCTTGTTTTTACAGATTTTTATGGAGAATAATTTGCATGTGCTGTCAGGTGTTGGTGTGGTCTTTGAACTTCATTAAGCCAGTTAATTTCTGGGTTTTTTTTTCAATCCGAAGTGTTTTGTGACTGTGTTCCTTCCTGTCTGTATTTAGCACTACAGAAGCAGTTCATCTTTCAGCTCTGAGCAGTTGAAACTTGGTCTGGGGATTGAGATGCAGCTTTCTTCCTGAGTTGCATTGTATTGATAGGGCCTGTATTATGCCTCAAGGAATAAAACTTGGATATTTCTAGCTTGTTCTAGTACCATTGTTCTGGGAATGCATTCTCTGATACAAAAGCTTTATGAAGATAAGGCTGTGATAGAGAGGCAGCCCAACTAACAGCTACTTAAGGGTTAAGAAAGCCAGAATATGGAAGACAGAAAATTATTTGAGGCTCGCTCTTGGTTTTTAGATTGCCTTCCTGGTATACGTAAGAAAGTTAATTGACTGAGCTCCTTTACATTATTGATGCTCCAGCATTGATTATGTTCGACAGGAAAGATGCAAAATGCATGTTATCTGTCTAGTTTGATGACCTCGTATGCTTTAGTCCACTTCGTACATACTTTATGTTTATATGCGAGCTTATGGTTGCTCTAATGCAGAAAATATCTTCTGTATCTTTTTAGTAGTTGTTATTGTGGTCTAGCACACCAGTGTCTGCTAGTTGAGCTGCGTTAACTGTATTGAGCATTACAGCACCATATCAATGGAAAATAGATATTTAGAGTATCTTGCTGTGTTTCATAATAAAAAGCAGTAGGAAAATTTATTTCCTTGTAGTAACTTGACTAAAATGACAAGTAACTAAACCTGTGGAATAGTACCAATTTAAATGAGTGTGTGAAATGCCTTAATTAATTTGTCCCATATTGCAGCTGTAGTCATTCTCCCGATATTGTAATTGTGGAAGATGATAACGAAGAAGAATATGCCCCTGTAATTCAAGGGGATAAAAACACAGAATCGATTGCTGTCGCAGCTAATGATCCCCTCAGCCCTGTCAGTGACAGTACAAGCCCACTCATGTCAAGTGCTGTACAGCTGAATAACCAGTCGACTTTAACTGCAGAAGATCCGGTCTCAATGATGGATTCCATACTCAATGAGAATGGAGTAATTTCACAGAATATAAATCTTATTGGAAAGTGAGTAGCCTGGTCTTTTGTTTTTTCAAGTATTAGAACTGATTGACTGAAGTAAAAAGAACTGAATAGTAGTTTCTGTTGAGAACTTCAAATTTATAGGTCACCTTTAAAGTATTTTAAGATGAGACTTCCAATTTACATCGTGAAGCAAGTGAGTTGGGGTGCATAATTTGACACTGTAATGTTGTGGATGTAGTTGTTGCAACTGTCAGGATTTATCTGCATAGCTCTTGCAGGCAGATGGGACTCCATTAAATTGCATCTCTGCTAAAGTCATGTCATAGTGTTACGTTGATGTGATAGCTGTTTCAAAGTACCTGTCTGTTTTGCTTGGGTTCTACTCTAAAGAGGCTAAAAGTTTTCATTTTTTTCCAGAGGTTGTTTCTAATGAAAGGCTTGGTTCATTCTAGTTCTGGTGAAGATTTTTAGATACATGTAGTGCATCTGTGTAAAGCTTAATTGTGGATTTCTCTTCCTTTTGTTAAGGGATACAGCAATAAAATATTGTTTATCTTTTAGAGTTGAACTTCTGGATTATCTTGACAGTATCGACTGCAGTTTAGAGGACTTCCAGGCTATGCTATCAGGACGACAGTTCAGCATAGGTCCAGATCTCCTGGTTGATGTAATTCTCACTGTTTTTTAAGTATTTGGTAATATGTTACAGAACATATTTGTGTGGGTTGTTACTGTTTAAAATAGACTTAAAACACAACAGGTTTTTTTTGCCTTTCTTCCTTTTAAAAAAAGGAAAGTTATAAATATTTGTGAACATGTGTTTCTGGGGCACTGGTATAATTCTCAGTGCTACACCAGTACGCAAGTGAACGCTTAAGTTTTTGATTGAATGGCCACCTTAATGAAATAATGCTTATATTTGTTGCTGCGTGAATTCAGATACCAATTAGATACTCTTGCTTTGAAATAGCATCTGTCATCTGTGGTCTTCTCAATGAACTGGGGTTAAAAAGGCTCTGGGCGTGTATTTTACAAGTTTCTCTGCCATTTCAGGTTATTTCTCAGGAATACATATATGTTTTCAATTTCTCTTCAGATTTACATTGAGTAGATTGGTCTAGGTTGGAAGGGACCTGTACAGGTCATCTAGTCCAGCCCCCTTACTCAAAGCAGGGGCCAGCTTGAAAGATCACGTTGCTCAGGACCTTGTTGACTCAAATTCCGAAATCTCCAAAGATGTTAGATTCCACAGCCTCTCGGGTGCCTGTTCCAGTGCTTGACTCTTCTTCGTGAAGAATTTCCTTATGTCAGTCACAGTTTTGTCTGCAGCAGCTTGTAGCTCTTGCTTCTTGTCCTTTGTCTGCATCCGTGGAGTTTGTCTTCTCCGTAACACCTCTTTAGAAGCAGTGGAAGAGACCAGTTATCCTCCCTTGTCTACCCTCTCCAGACAAGATTAGCCAAGCTCCCTCACCCTCTTGTATGCGGTGGTAACCTTCCAAACATCTGTGGCACTCCAGACGCCCTCTAGTTTGAAAACTCTTGTACTGGGAGGCCTAAAACTGGACACTCTCTCACAACTGGCCTCAGGTGCTGTGCAGAGAGAAATTACACCTTCCACTGACCTCTCAGCTATGCTTGCCTGTAGCTGAGCATGCCTCCCTGTAGCAGGACCGTGCTGCTGGCTTATGGTAGGGTGGTGTCTGTCGTGACTCCCAAGTCCCCTGTCTGAGGAGCCGCTGCCTGTCCATTTGTTGTCTAACCTGGGCCAGCACATGGGGTTATTGCATCCTAACTGCATTTGGCTGCTGAACCTGATGGGGTGTCTGTTGGCCCCTCTCCCACCTTGCTGAGATCCGTCTTAACAGCAGCTCTGCTCTCCCATGTACTGATGACTCCTTCCAGTTTGGCATCACTTGCAAACTTGGTCAGGATGTATTCTTCCTTACTGTACACAGAATTTTCCATGTGGCAACATAAGAAGGAATCAGTATTGTAAGACAGCAGCAAACCATGTTAGTCTAAGTTAGATGTAATACAGTTGTTTCCTTTGTGACTGAGGTTCATGGAATTCCAAACCATTACGCTCCAAAGTGAGGTTTTCTTTGCAAAAGTGGCAACTAACTACCTTTAAATAAACTTTAGTCCTGATAGAGGGTGAAAACATTAAGCACAGGGATTATTCTCACATGTGCAGATGTGATGTTCTTGTATTCTTACTAGCAACATCGAGATACCTAAAACTTGATGTGTTTTGTCTTATTCAGCTTTTTACAAGCTCCGTGCAGATGAATCCCACAGATCATATCACTAATACCAAAGTAAGTCTTAAATCCGTTGCTCAATGTACACAGTAGTGAGAGATGGAAACTTTATTCATCCTTTACTGTTTTCTTTACTGGTATAATAGCACTTTTTTCATGCTCTGGCTTTGAAGACTTCCATGAGAATAGGAAGGCTGCAGCTGAATTCATCCTGTTTGTTAGGTTTTAAACAGAAAAGGGAAAAGCATGCTAATTAGTAATGTTCTTTCTTTAAAACTCTTACCTTGAGGCCAATACCTGTACATTAGACCAGTCTCTCGACTTTTGTATCCTCTGAGATTTTAGTACTTACAAACATGGTTACACACTTAGTCAGAACAGTTTCATCTGTATTGTCTGGTGGGAAAAGAAACGCGAGAATAGGCAGTAGAACAAAGATCTAGCAAGCTCTTTGAATTTGTTCTGTTCATTTATGAGCATTAGTTTTGGTTCTTGCTTGAGTAAGTCTGTGTTTCCATTTCACGTTTTCTAAGCCAGGGTCTATTAGTATGGGTAACTGATACCACTGCATCCCTTCACAAATAGAAATTGAAATTTTTTTAGTAGTTGGTCAGCTGTGTTCTAGTGGCATTGTAAAAGGCTTTAAGCACGTGGTTTTTTGCTTTCATTTCCAGATGGAGGCAAAGGGCATAGAAACTACCAAGAATAATGCTGGTCCAGCGGCTTCACAGGAAACACAAGTTTCTAAGCCTAAATCAGGTGAGTTGTAGGGTTTTGTTGAAACAAGTTTTTAGAACAGTGCTTGTTCAACTGTCTCAGTTATTTGCTCTTTGTCTGGTATTGTGTCATGCTGATAAGCAAATAACCAAAACAAAATACTTAGTATACTTGCTTTTTAGGTTTTTGGCACTGCACCAGGTGCAGCGAAACTGATGTTTCTTGCAGGAGAATCTGATCAAATAATGTCATGCATGAATGTTTTAAATGACTGAAGAATTGTCACAAACACCTATAATGTTTTTTATTAATTAAATAAATTGTGGGCTGAATTTTGGTTTTCCTCCTTCTGCATGTAGAAAGGCTTGTGAACTGATCATGTTTTGGGATTCTTTTTTTCCCTCAGATAAGCAGCTCATACAGTGGACTGCGTTTCCACTCCTTGCATTCCTTGATGGGAACCCTGGCTCTGCTGTGGAGAGTGGGAGCTCTGCAGCTGAAACTCCTTCCTCTGTTGACAAAGCCCTGGAGGTGGACGAGCTCCTGGAGAGCAGCCTGGACCCCCAGCCCACTCAGAGCAAACTGGTGCGGCTGGAGCCACTGACAGAGGCAGAAGCGAGCGAAGCCACGTTGTTCTATCTATGTGAACTTGCCCCAGCACCCATGGATGCAGACATGCCCTTCTTGGATAACTGATGTAATGGGGACTCTGTACATAGTCATGAAGATGAACTATTTATTTAGAATATTGTTTGGTATATGAGTTTTTTGTAAATCACTGTTTTATGTAACCAGGTAACGTGGAATCTAAAACACCTTTCCTATGTTACTTCCTGCAAGCAGTTGTTTTAACTACAGGGTTAGACAAGCTGTCAGACATGGTTGGCAATACCAAGTCAGACTGTTACTGTACTGATGTCAAACACTTGGTATTATGCATATCGCTAAATATCCCAGGTAACCAAACACTTGATAATAGTAAGCTTTGATTTATGATTTCTTATACTTTTGGTCTTACATATGATGATGTAAACTAGTAGTGTATGGTTAGGGAGCACTGACTTTCTGTATCTTGGGTTTTTTCTATTTTTTACAACATTTTGTTTAACAAACATGAGGCTTTTTTTGGGGTGGGGGGGACCAGGACCTGATGTAGGCTTTTTTTTTCCCTGCTTGAACTGGGAACAAAGTGCCTGTACCTTGCTAAATCTGGTTCTGCCTTACTTTCACTTCAGTGGAAGTGCTCATACATAGCACAAACTGGGGAAAAGTTCCTTACAGCCACCAGGCCCCTTGACTGCATGAGTACTTTTAACTTGGACCATCTACTCTGAGAGAATAAATGTTACTTAAGTGTGGTATGTGTTAAGAGTCAGCTCTTATTCCATGGAGGTTTAACAGCCTGTGGTTTTTATGCCTCAGTAGCTGTGCAATGAGGTCTGCTGCTATGTGTGTTCATGGGGAAATGGTTTCATTATCTCCAACCTTGAAGGTTTACTTACAAGCCTCCAGAGCAAGTGGCCAATGCAGCAAACTCTGTTTTGCCCTAGTACTACACAAAGGGACTGTTTTCTCCTCTGTCCTTACTGAAAGATGGGGCAGAGCCCTGGAGCTTTCCTTCTGCTGGAAGAGCTTTAACCCCTGCTCGAAAGGTCTTTCCATTATAACTTTTACTAAGCCCTTGCATGTCTGTTATGTGAACTTGCAGTAGTTGTTACACAGCTGCATGCCAGAAGGGTTGCTATACCACCAGGTGAAGGTGGATTTCACCCACTTGTAACTAAATCATCTCACCCTCTCTGCCCTCAAAGCTGTAGGTAGGGAGGTTTGAGAAGTTCCCATGTGGAAGATGTTCCAGTGAAGGGAGAAATGGGATTGTAGTAATCTCATACATGCAACACAAAAACACCACCTTCCACAATTCTGGCACTGCATTCAACATTTTTTTTTATTTTTTTTTTTTAGATAGAGCTGTCCCCTCTTCCTAATTCAGTGACTAGTTACTTGTCACAGGACTTGGGAACTGCTCTATTAAAACTGGTGCTGAGGTATTTTACTCAAACCTAACACACACACAGGTGCAATCCAGTGCAGTACCAGTTGAAGTAGGAATGCAGGTACAAGCATGAGGCATGTTTGTGTTTGCATCCCTCTCTGAAAAAGGTACAGAGAACTGACAGAAAACTTCACACAGGGGCTATGGGTGATTTCCTGGGAGCCAGGAACCAACAGCCTTACAGGTGTACTTTGTGGCACTGTCAGCTGTTATCCTCAGGCAACAAGTACTATAAACCTGCTGCTGTTCCATCCCAGGATGAGAAGATACTATCCCCTATGTATGAGACATCAAAGTAATTGGACATCTTCATCCAAATTTTTTTATTAATAACATAATATATTCCAAATTAGTACAAGCCTTTACTAACCATTCCATTACCATCCCAAGTTTGGCAGAGATGTCATACTTCTGCCATAACTGTCAGTGTTTAGGTGCAGAATTAAAAGAAGAGCTTACAGAATAATTGGCAACAGGAAGTAGCGGTATAAACACCACAGTACCGGGTCAGCATGACAGCTGCTGAGGGCTCTAGAGTCACTCCCAGGCAGGCTGCTCCAGGCTCAAGTTGTAGGAAGTGGCAAGGGGAGAGAAATGCAGCAGCAGCAGCTTACATCAGTTACAAAGCTGCAAGCACAAAAGCACTGAAGATTTCCTAACTGCACAGGAACTATATGGTACTTCAATCAATCAGAGTAATATCTTCCCTCATGCCTAGATTTAGACTTCTAGGCTCAAGTCCATCTCTGGCAATGGCCAACAAGCAGTAAATGCCTAATACAGTAAAAGATTTCAAAATTTAGAGCCTCAAATATATTAAGAAACACTTCTGTTGAAGCCTCAGTTAATGCAAGCCTCTTAGTTACTGTAAGCCTCTTCTAGTTACTGTCATTGCAGTGTTCCTTTTCCTCCACTTCTTTTTCTTAACCACAATACTCAAAAAATTCCTCTAAAGGGCTTACACAGTTTTCACCACTCATCTCCTTGCAAACTCTGTGACTGTAGCTTAGCCAAGTAAGTGGTACACAAAACAGCAATAAATTACAGCACAACTATCCCATTTAAACTACTTTTTAAAAAAATAATACATAGATGCACATTGTAAACAGGTGCTTTAAAAACATGCTTCTGAGCATCTGATACCAGGATGTTTTTCCCCAGGGTCTCCTGTCTGCAAGGGGACACAGTGGGCCCCACAGCACCAAGGAGGGCACCCATCAGCTCCTCTGCAGCCTCCCCACCCAACATCCCCACCCAACATCCATGCTAAAGGTACTGCCACCCTCCGTGCGGGAAGAGGTCAGGCTTTAGTGCCAAAATGCTGCAAGACATCCAGTCATTCCAACACACAGTTTTGAGTCTAACCACACTTACTCAAGACTTACTTTGGAATCAAGGCAACAGGGATCAAAGGCAGCCAGCCCCTCCTTGCAAAGCCTGATCTAATACTCTCCTTACCCTAATTAACACTTGCACTTTTCTTCCCTACAACTATTTAATGCAATTGAGGGGGGAAAAAAACCTCTTTCCAAAAGGTCTTGCTTGATCTTACATCTAATGCTCCCGAAGCACTCAATCTAGGAGTAATGCTATGAAAGCCATCATTATAGCAATTGTCACTGAGCTCAGATAGAAAAAGTCATTTAGTGAAATGACAAAAGACATGATTCAAGGTAATCATGCAGCATAAAGCAGGGTATACTACATGGATAGCGCGCACACACACACACATATTTACAACTGCACTATTATCTGGAATACTGTTTGTTTCAAAGACACGGTAAAGCTAGCACAATCCCCCTGGAGAGCCGCGCAGCTTAGTCAAAGTCACGGTTTGTAAGAACCAGTGGAGCAACCAGAGTCCACACGTAAAGCACAATGCCAATCCAGCTGGACGATATCTTCACCCAGACAGACGGCCATTTGCTGGTCATTGTCTCGTAAGAAGAATCCGGACTGTGAAAGAAGGAAAAGAAAAAAAAAGTTAATTTGCAATTCTTGTTTCAATGTGACATACTTGTGTAGTAAGCCACAATCTCCCTGGGCCACCTGTGCCAGTGCTTGGTCAGCCTTTCAATGACAATGTGTTTCCTGATGTTCAGAAGGAATCTCCCACGTTTCAGTGTGTGCCCGTTGCCTCTGGTCCTGTCACTGGGCGCCACTAGAAAGACCCCGGCTCCATCCCCTTTGCACCCTCCCTTCAGGTACTTATATACATTGACAAGATCCCCCCGAGCCTTCTCTTCCCCAGGCTGAGCAGCCCCAGCTCTCTCAGCCTCTCCTCATACGACAGATGCTCCAGTCCCTTCATCATCCTTGTGGCCCTTTGCCAGACTCTCTCCAGTATGTCCATGTTTCTCTTGTACTGGGAAGCCCAGGATGGACCCAACATTCCAGGTGTGGTCTCACCAGTGCTGAGCAGAGGGGAAGGATCAACTCTCCCTCAACCTACCAATATGACATGTCCTATCTCTCCTTTTTCCAGCCCTCTGTACCAGACATGGGCCTGGTGTTTACTTATTTTTAGTTGTTATAGAATTTAAGACTCTCTCCTGTTCACTTCAGCAGGACATATTTTAGCAGTCCAGTGAATCCTGAGAATTATCCTAGAAAATATGATAGGCACTTGTAAACAAGGCTGGCTACTCCAATTTTCAAATACAATTAATTTAAGATAGATAAACAGCATACTTCCTTTGAGAAGTCCCATTCAAGACCTACATCCCTCACAGCATACAACTTTTGTCTCCTTGTCCAGCAAAAGATAGCATCTTGTTTGCTTTTTATTAACACAATATATTATCAAACGTAAATACCTGTACCAGTTGGTGAGCGTCATCATGATATAAAGTGATGCCAGGAAAAGCATGAAATGAAAGAAGGAGTAACTGTAAGTGACTCCATCCCTCTCGTTATCTATGGCTCGGTGAACATCATCTCCCTCATCAAGGGAGCCATCATTCCTGGGCATTCCATCTTCTATCAGTGTTGATTCATCACTGGTCAGCATCAGCTTATTAACTTGGCTGTTGTTGGATGTTCGGATGCTGTGTTCGACAGGAAAGGAGACAGTACAGTTACCCATATAAATACAATTTAGTATCCAACAATGAGAAGTAATACAAGTTAAAAGGATTTTTTTTTTTAAAGAATCTTACCTTGAATAGAGAACACACAGCAAAAACAGAACCAGTCCTACAACGCCTTGTGCATCCCACCACTGAACTACCTGCCCCTGGGTTGGAGTGGTGGTGCTGTTGTAACCAATGATGCTCAGCAAACTCGGGTTACAGCGCCTGTCTGTGGGGGAAACTACATTAGAACTTACACAAAACAAGAACAGAACAGAACAAATATTTAATAGTACATTTCCACACTGAATTTCAGCATGGTAATAGAAAGGAACTTTGTGATTGTGACAGTCTTGAAGTAAAAAAAAGCTTCGAATCTTATTTTAGCCTATTGAGTCTCTCTAAAGCAGGTAAATGACAGTATGTGGCATAAAAATTTGTCTCTTAGAGCAGATAAAAGGCTTTCAAACTTATGTAAGATACACATTAACTGCTTTACTGTTCCAGCTCATATTAGATGCAACAAAATACAAATGCTCTGCATATGAAACTTCAGAAGTTCTACCGCTAGAAAACAAGTTTGACAAACATATATACTCTATAGATGGGGTACCAGAGTCATCTCAGAGCTTCATATTATCAACAGTTCCCAACCCAACATCTACAGATAACACAGATGAAAGCAGCAATCTCATTTCCCCATAATTATTGCAGTAATTAGATATGACTCATATGTATGCTGTTGCACAGAAGACTGTCCATAATTAAGATAAAAGGGCCAGAGACTCAATTAAAAACACCAAAATCAATATCTGGTAGTTTGATTTAATCACCAGAATTTCTGAATTTATTTATATTTTTTTAAAGAGATGCTCTTCTGTTTTCAGAGACAAGAATCCTTGAGAACATTAATACATTTTTTAAAATCCTCAGTTCAGAAAAATATAATCAGTAGCATCTTGAAACTTGGTAGGGAGATGATTTTTTCCAACAGCTTGAAAGGGTTGTGGTAATCTGCAAAATCTAAGTTTTAGAATACTGTAGTCCTGCCAATAATAGGCAGAAATTCTTCCACACGATAAACATAAGAGCAAGTGAAAAACACGTTATCTTTGGAAGAACTATTTCTTCAGTATTATTACAGAAAGTTGGAGTGGGGGGGAGAACACAAACCAATAAGTCCTAGCTTGAACTTGCATGCATTATAGTACTTCATTTTGCCTCACAAAAAGGTGAAGATACAACTTACTGCTGGTTACCCCAAAAGCCATATAATGCTACTACACTTACCTGGTTCATTGGTCATAGCTGACCAAGTCAAATACATTGTATAAATAGTGATGACAGAAGACTGCAGCAAACCAGATCTTGGCTGAGATTCCTGTGCAAAGTAGTCACGAAACAGCACAGTTAGGCAATTAAATGGTCTCAGGCACAATTATATTACAGGTTTCTGGGACTGGTAACACAAAAAACCCCAAAGGTAACAGAATTAAAACTGTACCTGAATCTTCGGCAGAATTGACATTACAGAAGCACCAATACACAGCAGCATATTGACACTGATGAATGTCTTGTTTTCAGAACAGCCTTCTGGATGAGTGTAATAAACATAAAACAAGACAATGGCTACTAGAGACAGCAGATAATTGACAGCTGTAGCTGACAGCAGAGCTGTGAAAAGAGACAAAACAGAGTTAAACTGCTTAATAATGGAGCGTATTAAAAATTAAATGATGTTGCACAATTATGTTTTGGATATGGTATACAATAACAATTAGAGAGCAGCTCTGGGCACTGAAATGTAAAGGAACTAAGTTCTTCTCAATACTCTGAAGTATTAGAAAGAAAGAACACAGTAAATGGGAAGCCTGAAGCCATACTAGATTCTCCAGTGCTCTAACAGCAACCAAGAAGAACAAGTATGAAGGAATATACAGTTATACTACATACACTGTGGCTAAAAGCTTAAAAAAGAAACTGAAGAACTACTTCTCCAATAGAAGGAAAAAATAAACTCTTATTTCCAAATTCGATCTTATTAAAAACATTAAAGAGTGAAGTGGCCATCGCACAAAGACAGGGTGTGCTGTCTTTTGAAGTACCTAAATTTTCACATCTGAAACACTTCATTAAAATTAACATATAGTTTCTCCAGTGAGATGACCTGTACTCTATTTTGCTATCTTGGCCTTTCACTAATATCTTCGAAGAATGACCGACTGGCAGACAAAGAAAAAACAATTATTTGATGAGATACTTATGCTCACTATGAAACAGTAACAGGCTAGTTTGGTTTTAATCAGCACTAAAGTGCAACAATGCCTGTGGCTGGAAAAAAATCCCAAAAACCTACAATTGCCACTTCTCTGCTATCATAAGCTGATGCCCTGCTCCTAGGAATTAGATCTTCCTACTCAGAGGCTGCTGCCCCTCTCCCTCTCATTCCCCTCCCCATTTAACTTGACATCAAAAGGACTGCCAGGCAACAGAGCTGAACTACATCTGAGAAAACAATATGTATGCATAAAGCAGCCCTTCTGCACTCTGCTAAAATGCATTACTCAGTGAATAATTTATTTAACATAACACACAATGAAATTTAAAACTCGATTGTAGGACAGTCCTTTACCTGCATACCAGCATCTTGAGTTTCCTTCCTCCATTTTTTCAACCCAAGATTCATTCCAGGAGTGGGCGAAGTCAATAAGCAAGACCAGCTGAATAAGAATAAAGCAGAATGCTCCAGCCATACCTACATAAAACCACACTAAAAGAGAAATAAAACCAGTTCAGAACCATAGATAATTTACCACCCTGTCTTAATGTCTCTAAACACAGAAAAGTGCTATAGTTACACAGCTACAATTAAAAAAAACAACCACCACTAAAACATCAACATGCACTCAGTTTTGTTTTAAAACCAGTTATGATTGCACCACGATACAGTGGAAGACAATGTTCCCTTACCAGTCGTAAACGGTCCCTCTGGTATGAAAAAGGCTCCAACACTAATTGCAAGTGCTGTTGCAAATTTAAAGAACCAGAATCTAGAGGGAAATAAAAAATAAAAAGTCAGGCAACTGCTGAAGTCTGATCTAATTCACAAAAAACTCAAAAGTACACAAAATGAACATCCTTAAGAGCTGTTTTTTAATTCACTCATTCTTAACTCGTTTCTTTTGAAGTAGGGTAAAAATCTTATTTTATGTGCCCAAGATTTTTGTTCTCCAGAAAAATATGCTTAAACCGTGCTAAGACTGACAAAGAGTCACATCTGACACATCTCACTGATGTATTTCAAATGAAGCCAGGCTTGAATATAATTGTGAAGGCTTTTTTTTTTTTTAAAGAAAGTTTTTAAATAGCATAGTGAGATTATTGATATTGAACTGCCTGCATATCGGGAAAATGAGTAAACCCAAAAACCTCTATCTGTTCTGAGTATCAAAACCAAAAAGGTAGAAGATCTGGTTGGTGCCTACAATGACAGAACACATGTGGAGTTCCCTTCCAGTCTCGATTCATTTCCTACAAGGGAGAGATGTACAAAAGCCTGGATTCTTCCTACATAACTTCAGACTCTTTAGGCCTACATCTGGTGAGGATTTACCACAACAACAAAAGCAAAGGATTTATCCTTCACAGAAAGGACACAATCAAATTTTAAGTCCCTCTTCCAGCGCAGTAGCATTAGATTTCCGCCCCCGCCCCCCCCCCCCCCCCGGAACAGATAAACACTCATGGACAAACAAAACAGATCGTATGTTTCCTAGAAAGGAGGCAAGGAAATACCTTCCACCAAAGATTCACCAAACTCACCCCAAATACAGACTATGTAGAAATAGACTCTGCATAGGGAACTTCAAGTCAAAAAAATATGCCAACAAAACTCTAAGAAGGTGAAGACTACTTCTTCTGATCACAGTGACAGGCAGCTCCAAATATAGGCACGGTACCATCTACATGTACTTCAAAACAGAATATAGCACAAAGACATGTACCACACCCCTGTGACACCAAACACTTGCAGGGTTCTCAAGTTTTCTATCCCTTCCCATCTTTTCCCATACTTTGAACAAGTTTAATCTCTCCTTCTGGCTGTTACAGTCAGGGGATGGTGACCAGAGGAATAAATTCCATTTGTGTGGAGAGGAACTATGTGAGATGACACAAGTGCAGAATATGGGCAAAAATGGACTAATTCGGTGGGATATAAACTATCTATACCCAGTTTGAAAGCTGCATTAACTTATAACATTTGCTGTGTAATACATACCCCACTTAAACTAGCTTTTGAACACACATGTAGATTTATTTTTTAAATCAATGTAATTCTCAATTATAGAAATAATAGGTTCGAATTTGTACAAATTTCATCTCTAATTCCAGACTTCTTAATGGGTCTTAACGCTCTACCTATATAATGTGCATGACAGGCAAAAACAATACTCATCTGAAATAACATCTACAGTTGCTATGCATTCTGTGCAAGGCAGCAACAATCCTGTGAATACATTATAACTGTTTTCTATTATGATTATTATTATTATCAACAACCTGAGGCAAGAAATGATTCTGACTGCTGTTACAAAAGCAAAACATTGGTACTGGACCACATTACTGGGCTTAATTTGCATGCAAGTATGAAAAACTTAGTACACATACATAGGAAAACCTAATATTCTGAATGTTTCAAATCACTGGCAGAAAGATTACACTGCAAGGTATTACTGAAGATACCTACAATTCAAAAATTAAAAGCCATGGTTTTCATAAAGCTACCTGTTTGAAGCAACTAGTTATTACAGAAGTGCTGGAAGGTAACATTATTAAATATTTTACCAGTAACAGTTAACAAGTATCATTTTTCCTTTTATCCTAGTGCTGACACTAGATTGGCTAAGAAGAGGAAACTGCTATGGGTTGCATAAATAGTACCAAAATTTGTGCTGGAAAGCACAACTCTAGATAAGGCTATCAAGAATATCCCAAACACTTAAGAAGCGGTTTTAAGTAAAAAGATTCCACATCACGTAAAAGGTGTCTGTTATTGTTAAAACCACGAAGTGCTGATGTAGAATGTACATGAACCATTTCTTCTTGCTCGTAACAAGTATGCTCTCCTGAACAGAGCAGGGTGGAGGGAAAGGCTGAACTGAGTTACTGCTGTTAACGCATCTTAATACTGCACCTGGCCTCTTTTTCTTTAGACTGAAACAAAGAAAGAAGTAAACAGACCGATATGCTGCTCAGTCTTAATTATTTTATTTTCCCCTACGGAAATTATCTGAGGGGTTTTTTTCTCATTTTATGCTAGAAATGTTTGATGTTATTATGCTGAATATAAAATAAAATTACTTCTTCATTTTTATGGTTTAGCTGTTCATAGCTTCCATTAAATACAATCATCTTGAAAAAGTAGTAGTCTAAGCAATCACTGTGACCACCAAGACTAGGCACCACAAATCATTTTATGCTTTTTAGTGTCATGCTCTACTACAAAAATTTACATCTCCCTGTTTCAAGATGCTACATTACACATAGACTGAATCTGGATGAAAACTATCACTTGCTGAAATTCCACTATTATCTTCTATCTGATAATTCTAACTATAATAAAATACAAAAGAAAAATTTACTGGGAAGCTCAGAAACTAAATATGTAGCTCTTTATGAAGAAGGGAGACTGAAGAAAAGATAGCAGAGCGGAAAGAGATAGGTTACATATCTATATAGACATATATATAATGGTTATAATCTTTAAAATAAAACTGTTCAGAAAAGAGCAAGGTCTTACTAACATCAAAGTTAAGAGAAATATAATTCCTAAAGGACAGATCAGGCTTTTTAATCTATATGTTGAAAAAAATCTCAGTGGAATGAAACTTAGTACCCTTATTCTCCTCTGAATTTTGTCATCTTTGGACAAAACCAAAATCTCTAATCTTGGGAAGCCTCTGGACAGATTGTCCATTGTCACAGATCAGGCTCTCAAAAGTGACAGCCATGTGTATCTTTTCCTCTTATACAAATTAATCTGCCATGTCTAAGAACTCTAATAGCTTTGAATGCCCTCCACTGCAACAACACTCCTCTAGCCACTATGAAATTCTTTGTGGAACAGTAAATTTGACCAGCATGCTCAGCCACAGGCTTTATTTTCACAGTAGCTGTATCTCACACGCACACACCACCCATCTCAGTTCTTGTTTTGGTATCCTACCCATTGTGCACTGCTGCTCTTGGGTCATTGCTGCTTTTCACTTTGATCATCAACAAGGAGAAGAGAAGGAAGAACATGGCCATACCAAAGCACACACGGTACACAGCTTTGTAACCAACTAGTACATCGCAATTCACATGGCCGTGCACACCAGGAATAGTTGTTCCCATCCCTCCATCACAAAATCCAGGAATCTGTAATAAATGCAAGATACTTCAGCGATTTGTAAAAGGTCTCCTGTGAGTAAGTATGTATTAGCAATTTATGAATATAAAACTCATTAATTATGCAACTATTAACATTGCTAGAAAGGCTGTATTGTTAGTTACAAACTAACCAGAATATTAAACACATTCAAGGAAAAAATCACGCATAGACAAATTCTAAACAAACAAAAAAATCTTATTATCAGTGGTGTGCGGTTTTTTTGCTATTAGCAATTTCAGATCTTCTCAAACAAATGCAATTTTCACCCGTTGATCTGAATCAGGAAATAAATAAAAGATCTGGAATTTGGTAAATTTGACTTGACAGTTACTATCAAATTCATGTCATAGCTAGAAGGCAGCCTGCTTACATCTCTAACAGCCTCCCCAAAAAAGTAACATCACAATCAATTAGAAGTATCTGTAACTTCCATATGAAATTGCTGAGTATATCCTTTCCAGTTACTACCAGGACATGAGCAGCACCTTTTTGAAGTTAAATCATACTCCAAAAGGCTGTAATTTTCTTTCCTAGGTGACTAATGTGGCTCTCGCTGAAGCTCTAATATGGTTACTATGCCACACTGAAATAAACATTTTCAGATGAATCATTTGGGGAAGGGGAGAAAAATCAAAAGCATGCCTAACAGAAGTTACTACCTATCAGAAGAAAATTCAAGTCAGCAAAACAAAGGTTAACAGAACCAAAGCACAGGCAACCCAAGTTCAGTGAACCTGTAAGCTCTCCTATAACTGAAATTATCACTCTATAATTTTACACAAAAATTTTATTAAAAGGTATATAATTTATAAAAATTCAATTTTATATAGTATCTTCATATAACTAATAAACTTTAAAATTCTGTAAGCATTTCCTAATATCTTTACTGAAAAATGTTACTACCTTTAGTAAAAAATATTTGTTATGCATTTGCAGACTTTAAAATAGAAGTACAGCACAATGAAACTGGAAGATATCTTGGATTGTGGTTATCCTTCATTCTTTTATTAACAGCAATCAAAATTAATCAAGTGCCAGAAATACAGTCATCTTGATAATATTTAATTTAAAACTCCACATATATAAATTATATTTTCTTCACGTTTTAGATGAGATTTTATTTTTTCTGCTCTGAGCTATTAAAGAAGTACGACTTTATTTCTAAATAGTCTTTTTCATCTATGTGGTGATTGTACATCAGAAACAAAGAACTCATGCGACAATCAAATTAATGGTGACTGTGAAGCACAGGTGTCAGCACAATTATGTATTTCCAAATAAAATCCAGGCATTCAAGATGTTGTTTACAATTATCTGTGACATTTGTTCTACCAAACATGTTAGCAAAGAAGTAATCTGACCTTCTTCAGCTGCTCTTCCATGCCTGGTATTAACATCACACAGGCAACACTCACGCCAAGAAGTAAAAAGAATGCATAAATCAACCGAGTTATGGTGGAGTTGTTTCCACTGGGGCAGCATCGGCAGAGCAGGCACGGGGCACTTCCACATAAGCACGGTATCTGACAGACAGAACACAGAACAAATTCTTGAAAAAATTTTGCATTACTAGATTTCAATATTTAATCAGGCTGTATAGATTATCAGAAGTTATGATGGAAAATTACTCATCCTATGCATCTCATCACTAGTGTAGACTAAGTCACTGAAACATGTTACACAGCCCCCTAACAATCACGGCAGCGCTTCCTAATGCACCACTGTATAGTGAAATTAGTGCTATGTCAAAAGTAATCATTTCTCCATTCAGAGGAAATAAAGACTGATTCAGGCTTATTTGTTCTCTTGAATTTTATTTCACTTCAGCTAAATGAGATGCAAGGATTGCTTTTAGTTAACAACTACATCCTCCCTTCCACAGCTGCAGAGATTAAGCAGATACATCACAGAAGAAAAATGAAGTGCAACTGGGATTGAGGTACACTTGCAGTTTCTGGCAAAGTAGGGCCACAATCCTCACTGGGGCCATAAACATTACTGGAGCACAAACAACAACTAAAATAGCCTAAAGCTTAGGTTGCAAATTATTGCATATTTAGCAACTACTCATGTATCACATAATTCTCTGTCAACTAGCAAAATTAACTTATGCAATGTAAAAAGTTACAAACCACAAGAACAAAGCAAACACACAGCACACATTATCATCACTGCCAAATATCAACAGCAAAAGTGGACAGGAATGCTGTACAGTTGTAATACTATGAGGGAAAAATTAGGACCAAAGTTACCTGTATTCAATTCTTAAATAGAAAACTGTGGGAAGAAGGAAAGGGAGCAGATAGTGCCATTTCACCAGGGGGGAATTAAAAAAAAAAAATTAAAAACCTTCATCCCATTGCAATTTTCTGCTGCTTGCTGAGTGACAACTCAGGAAGGGAAAGAAGGGCAAGATTCTGTAAGTAAACATAAGCCAAAAGAGGAAAGGTACAATCAAAATGTTTGAGGGTTTTTTGGTGGGTTTTTTTCCTATTTACAAATAGATTATTTTGCCTAGAAGACAATATCCCAGAGAGCAATTAGCAGCTAAGTTTTGGAGGCCACACAGTCTTCAGCTAAGGTAAGGTTACCTAGCAAGCACTGCCCAACAGATCATGCAACCTCTGACAAAGATACTGAAGGGTGCTAAAACTCAGCTTCTCCCCTAGTGCACACACACAGGGACACTTCTGCCATGTGACAAAAGCCACAGGTGTTAATCACTGTGTCAAAAACACCCAGTGAAGTCACATAACATCATGACTAGTTACATGGCCACGTGACCACCACATGTCAATCATCCAGTATGACTGGCATGTGTCAGAGAGAGTTATTAAAGTCCAGTCATATGACAAACAAAAACGCCAGCAGTCTGCTGCTACCGGGAAGGCCCCAGGGTTTGCAGGGAAGAGCAGACAGACAAACTGCCACAACGCTCTTGGCAGCCTCCTGAGAAGCCCTCTGGGAAAGGCTCAGATTATTTGTTCTTACAGGTTCAACCAGACTCTCACACTGGACCCACAAATGTGGTCTTTTAAATAATGTTCTTGTATTCTTTTTGTATTTGTGTTCCTTTCCGAGGATGGAGGAGCCAAGACTTTTCACTCCACTATGCTACAGAATCACTTTTAAATTAGCAAACTTCACTATTAAATTTTCCTTGCTAAAAAATAAAATGAGGCAGATTTTCATTATTACTATTCCAGTTACATATCGCCCTTTTTTACTTCCTCCACTCAATATAATTATAGCACAAAGCATATGAAGGTGTTGATTCTGGGAGAGGTTTCATCTTGATGTAAGAAAGATATTTTTTACAGTGAGAACAACCTCCCCAAGGATGTGGTTGAGTTCACATCACTGAAGGTTTTCAAGACGCGACTGGACAGGGTGCTAGATCACCTCATCTAGGCTCCCTCTCCCACAAAAGGTTGGGCCAGATGATCCTTCCAGGCTGTTCTATGACTGCAAGCAACTACGTTAGGGGCATCTATGCTTAGTAAGCAGGAAGTGTATGGAGAATATTGGCTTAGGATGCATCAGGATTTTACAGTACTAATGTATTACACCATTTCCTCGACACACACAAATAACCTTTCTGGTGAAGACTATTTCTATTCTCTGTTCAAAAAATTACTTTCTTGAACTAATTCTGTCTGCATTAATATTTTTAAAGATACTGTTGAATAAAAGGTTGAATTTGGCAGAGTGGAATATAAGCCTGGGCTCATCTGCTGCAGAAAATTTGGTGCAAGGACCTTCTGGCATAAAAGTCACTTCTTTGGAGAATCTCAGTGTTCAATTGTTTGTTAAATATCTAAGTAATTCAAGCAGCTTCCTCCTGAGTGCATCAAGGGGAACACAGACAAATGCATGTTTTTAGAGACAGGGGAGACTTGCAGTGGCTGAAATAGAGATGACTGTCTTCCCCTCACTGGGAAACAATGTGCCTCAAAGGAGGCCATGTTTAAGCGTCCGAGCTCCAACACAAGCTTTTAAAACATTTTGCCACCAAACAGCTCATCCTTACCAGCTATGATCATGTACATCTCTGAACATGAGACACCCATTGATAACTGATACTATTTATACAAGTTGGCCACTTCTACAAAGAACCACATTACAGTCCAAGTCCCTCTTTCTTTTAGCAAGACAGAATAAAATATACACCATTCCAATAAAATAATATTATTGTACTACTGACAAAACCACTTCTAATAAGTAACAGACTTCAAAAAGAAGAGACAGCAAAAAACATCTGGCCCATGAAATAGAGTTTATCAGCAGAGGAGGCAAGGAGAGTTTGTGTCACTTTCTTCCTAAATTCAGAGCACGCCTCCTACAAAAAAAATACTACAGTACAAACAGTAAGATACTACTACACTGATCAAAGCTTTAATATTAACTCCCCAGGTGAAGCCCAGCTTAGAGATGCAAAGTTACTCTGCAATTAGTTTTGAGCTTGCTTTCTTAAGGAAGCTCAGACAGCAGTTACTAAGTCACAACTGCATAAACCTATTGTCATCCAGTAACTTTTGCACCTACCAACCAACTCACACCCTTACATGTTTTTTGAGAAAAATAAGCAGCTCAGTGGTGTTCACTGAGGCAAAATAAGAAAAGATGACCCACGCACCTATTCTGGGAGCAGCCAGCTGGGCAGACAAGTTAATTCATGCCTGCTCAACCAGTCACTTCATTCTCCAGGGCAGTGGAAATTGCAGGAGGAACACGTAACAAGATGAATATTACAGAGAGAGGAGAGAGAAAACCCCACAAAAAACACTGAAAGTGAAGTGTTGCTGTCCTTGATGCACACAGAACAAGTTTTTAATATCAAATGTAATCTTATTACTGGGGTAATGACTAAATTATTATATACTGAATTAAGTATTTGCAAAAACACTAAGCCCCCCTGCTGGGCCTAGTCAGGTTTTAGCTACATCATCCCTGCTCATGTGCTTAAAGGAACTGATTCAATCAAGATCTTTGCCTTGATAGAGAATATTAAAGTGAGCAAAACAGCAGCTGAGCTATTTCAGAGAACAATGCAATAGAGGCAAGACCCAGCAGAGTGAAAACAGCACTGCCTGACCAATCTAGGTCATCAGGATCAGAAGATTTTTGGTGAGATGACAGTGCTCTTATCTCTGACAAATTTATCTTTGCTCTTAAAACCACTAAACTGAAACACCGCCTGATCAGCACACAGTAGGGCAGAGCTACAACCGCCGGTAACACCACACAAAAAAATCCAGAAGAAATAAAGGTATGAGGCCAGATGCCGAGGCCAGTTACCCAGAGCAGCTCTGCATGGCACAAGACGCAGCTTTGTGGAGAAGCTCCACAGCCAAAGCTATGCCAGCAGCATCTTCCCAGACAAGAGGAGTAGTTATCCCGGCCATGGCACAGCCTGCACTGCCACAAAATCTGCTACATCTGGTTCCCCTGCTACCTCACCCTTACAGTTTGTTTCTCTTTCAGAGCCACAAATGGTGTTTATACGGATATCAATCCTTAGAGACCAGCGCAGACAGATTTCTCCTGACGAGCTATCATATAGGCTTTAAGTGCTGATTAGCTGTGGTTTTAAATGTGGAATCAAAATCAACACTTTAAAGCTATCAGGGAAGAAAAAAAGAGGGGGAAAAAAACACTAACCAAAACCCCCTGATTTGATTGGGCACTTTAAAGGAAGGGATGGAGGTTAGTTACCCACAGTAAATCTGACTTAATCAAGATTACATGCTCACGTAAATCATTTTATCTAAAAGACCATTAGCTAAGTTTCTCTGTACAGGAATAAACACTCAAACCCAAGAAGAAGTATACAGGGATTCATCATGCACTACAAACATCAGCCAGTTATCAGAAAGGCTGTTTATGCACTTAAAAATGCATTATATATTAAGTCAAGTATTTGAATTAGAACTTATACTGTCACTTAGTCTTTGACAATAATTAAAAATGTTAATATTAACTATATTCAGCTAGTAATTACAGCCTAACTACCTAACCATTAAGTAGTGTTTAAAGTGTTAATTAAAGCAAAATGAACACTGACAGTATTTCTTTAACAGGATATTATCGGTGGTCTAGGTGCTTATTCACACGTATATCAGTGGAAGCTTAGTTCATACAGATTTACCAATTCTATGATCATTTCATAGAATTTATATAGGAGATTAAGGAGTTAACTATTACATTTCTAATAAAATATCACTCTCTACTAGGGGAACTGAAGGTCATATATTTTGCTGGCACAAAAAACATGAGCTTGAATCAATATGATGTTCTGTTAGACCACTACGCTGTGTGTGTGAACTGTTTAAATATACATAATTACATTTAATCCAAGTATGATACTATATTTTTGGCATGGAAAATTCAGGTTTTCACACTCCCACTGACATTTTTAACCCAAATGTCTAAAGAGTCACAATCCACCTGATTATGTCTATTCACACAGGGACTAGATTTGGCAAGACGTATCACTTAAGGATAAGACAGCAACGCCTCAACTGAGGACTGCCATGCAGGATCTCTGCTGAAGTCTACATTTTTATGCATAGTGCTAACAGTTTTCAAGTTTTCTCAAACTATTGTTTCCCGTTACAAAAAAATCACCTGACGATGCTTAGCATGGTGGTGACACATCACCACAGACTACTGTGCAGTGAGAAAACGATGCCTCGACAAGACAAAGGTGCCAGAAAGGGTGGAGCTGCTCAAGACAAAGCCGTAAGAAAGAGGAATTAAATACAATCATTAGGATCAGAGAAACACGAGAGTTTTACTCTTCCCGAAAGAAACGTCGAACCTCAAAAGCATTTAATTAGATTTTGACTCCTTTACAGATTTGGGCAGGGGGAACGTCAGCAGACACGGTAACACCTTCCGCACAGTAACGCGGATTAAGCGGCGACCAGCAGCGCGACAGACCCGTCTGTCTGAATAAGTACGAAGCTCCCCATCGCCCCAGCGAAATGGCTTCGGCGGATCCCTGGGACCCCCGGAGAAGCCCAAGGTGGGGGGACCACCGCGGGAGCGCGCCCCAGGGCCCGCCTCCTCCAGCCCGCCGAGAAGCAAGCCCTGCCCCGGAGGAGCGGGGGCGGCGGCCACTGGGGCGGAGAAAGCCTGAGTGGGAGCGGGAAGGGGGCTTGCAGCCTCCCCGCGCCTGAGGAGGCGGAACGGCAGCGCCACGGACGCCCCCGCTCCTGTGAGACAAAGGCCCGAGGAAGGGACGGGCGAGGCCCGGGAAGGGAGGGGGGACGAGGCCCGGGAGGGGTAGCAGCTCCGGCCGCCAGCTCCGCTCAAGGCCTGCGACGGGCAAGGAGAGGCAGAGAACCACCGCGCCGCCGGCCCCCACCTTACCCAGCTCGCCATGGAGCAGAGGCCCAGAACGCCGCCCATGGTCCGCGGCGGACTCCGGCTCCTCACAGATGGAAGCGCGGCGGCCGCAGGCTCTCGACGAGGTTGTTTACTGCTCCCAACGGCGCTTCCGGCTGCTGTGACGGCAGCGGGCAACGTCACTTCCGGGGGGGAGGAAGGCAGGGGGCGGGGCCCGGCGGCTCCGTGGGCGTGATGTGGCCGGTTCTGCCCTCGCTCCGGTGTGGCTCGGGGCTCGTTCTGCCTGAGACGGGGCCTGGAAAAGGCGGCTGCGTCGCCGTGGCGGTCCGGTCACCTCCCCTGATGCGTTAAAAGGATGTGAAGTGGTTAAGAGTCGGCCTGTGCTTCTTCATTGCCAGCCCACACATACCTAAAACAGGGAGTGCCCGAAGGCTGGGAAGATGTCGCTGGGAGCAACAGGCCAGCTTCCCTGCGACAGCCGCCAGTGCTCGCGGTGCTGTTTCCCAGCGCCTCTTGAAACTGGCTAACGGGCCAGAGCTGGGTGGCTGTAGTCTCCCACACCTGAGCAATACTAAAGGGTAGTGTGTCATCCCATGAGAATTTTCATCACATCGCATCTCATTAGGGACTGCATTTCATACAAGTACTAGTAAGAGCATTGAGCCTGCAGGACCTTCTGGCTGTCATCGTGGTGCTACGTGGAAGATGAACATAATCCAAAAAAGTCCAAAACCAAAACATATTCCTCAAAAACCCTTATAAAATAATTGGACAATCAAGGAACAGAAAATTACGTTTTAATATTATAGACATAATCATAGAACCATGGAATGGTTTGGGTTGGAAGGAACCTCAAACCCCATCTAGTTCCAACCCCCTGCCATGGGCAGGGACACCCTCCACTAGACCACGTTGCCCAAAGCCCCATCCAGCCTGGCCTTGAACACTTCCAGGGAGGGGGCAGCCACGGCTTCTCTGGGCAACCTGTTCCAGTGTCTCACCACCCTCACAGTAAAGAATTTCTTTCTAACATCTAATCTAAATCGACCCTCCTTCAGCTTAAACCCATTACCCCTTGTCCTGTCACTCCACTCCCTCATAAACAGTGCCTCTCCAGCTTTCCTGTAGGCCCCTTCAGGTACTGGTAAGTCGCAATTAGATCTCGCCAGAGCCTTCTTTTCTCCAGGCTGAACAACCCCAACTCTCTCAGCCTGTCCTCATAGGAGAGGTGCTCCAGCCCTCTGATCAGCTTTGTGGCCCTCCTCTGGACTCGATCCAACAGCTCAATGTCCTTCTTATGTTGGGGCCCCCAGAGATAATACCAAGGATAATAATACTGAGGATAATGTCTCAGCTGAAAAAACACAATCATTTAATTTGTCAAATGTATTTTAATATCCAAAAGTAGGCACTTAAGAAGGATAAATAATTAAATGTAATTTTTAAATAAAATACTTAGCAGTATGAGGCAGAACATTTCATATGGAGTAAACAATATGTAACTCAATTTTATAAATTAAGAAACATTTTTGACTCTCACAAGTTTATCTTCTTGCTAACATGAAGTGATTACAGTAGTACATACTGAGCTACTGCTCAGGTTGGACTTATCTATGAATGTTGCTAAATCTATCATTTATAATTGATTTTAAAGGTAATCCTACTTTCCAAATCAAAATCAAACACGACAAGAAAAAGCTAAGAAGGAACTTTTGCAGCCTGAAGGTTTAAGGCTGTGATTGTTGTCCAGCAATAAAAAAGGGAATGGGAATAATTAACAAAATGGTTAAAGCTATTAGTTTGAAAGATGAGCACACAGAATTAGTGGACATTGAATGCTGAACTGAAATAAAATGCGGCATGCTTCTCCTTACTGAAAGGTCAAGAAAGCTTTTGAAAGCCTCTATAAAAGTAAAAATGTTGGTAAAGTGGAGGTACTTGAGGGTGGGATATGGGATCAACAGTTAGCTAGGGTACATCTGCTCCTTGTCTAAACAGTCTACTTGCCTAGGCCACCAGGCTGCCCTGGGTGTATCGCCAAGAAGCACCTCTTAGTCCTGCACTGAGACAGCAGTTGAGGTGCGGATGAGCCCTGAGCCTGAGCCTGAGCCTAAGCCTGAGCCATCTTCCCCCACAAGACTCACTGTAGTGTAACAGGACCTTCCCCCACGTTAGGCAGGGTAATGGCAGTGGATTTGCAGCTGCGGCAAGGAGGAGAAAAGACACAGGGGCGCAAGGCTGGGGCTGGTGATGAACCAGGATTTGGTACCTATGTCCTGTGTCTCCTCAGAAGGGCAACGGGAGGGCAAGGGGTGGGGAAAAACATTGGAGTCCCTTTAGTTTGGCCAGTAGATCCACAACAGTAATTCTTAATGATCTTGGAGCCGGCTGGCATTGGCTCTATCAGACACAGGGGGAGCTTCTAGCAGCTTCTCACAGAAGCCACCCCTGTAGCCCCCCCACTTCCAAAACCTTGCCACGCAAATCCAACACATGATCACTTTTGTTTGTGCACTGATTTGAGCCAGTCGAGTGTGCTGTGTTCATCTTCTACATAGCACCACCACGACAGGTCCTGCAGGCTCAACATCAGCTCACAGCTAACACAGTGGCTTGCTTCGTGTGATGAATCCATAATCTCTCAGAACAGGAGTCCATTCCCTCTCCTTTGTGAAGCCCTTAATCTTTTCCAAAGATGAGTTTTCATTAGTTACTGATTTTTTTCTGCTTCAGTGTTCCTGCAATCTTCACAGTGCACTCTTTTTCCTTACAAAAACCTCTGATAGCCAAGGCAGACTATTTCTGTCACGACCAACTTGATCTCTTTTCTCTCAAAGTATTAAATCACATCATTGTTCTCTGATTCTTTCATTCTCTCTGCTGTCTTATTTGGAGCATCTTCTGTGGAAAGATACTGAAGCATTACGTACACTTCACTGAATCAGCTCCTCCTCCTCCTTCATCACACATCTTTTCTAAGAAATTGTAAGAGAGAAACTATCTGCTACAGGAATTTCTCTTCTGGAGTTTTATTTCACTTTCAAGTCATACAGCTTGCCTGACAGCTTTAAATCATGTTGTGAAATCTCGGTTTGTGTAGCAACTAGCAGTTTCTCAAAATTGTTCTTTGGGAATTTTGAGGTCTATTTTCGCTGTTCATATGCTGAATGGAAATGCTTAGGACTTCACTTACATTCAACCATGATGGTAAATACTTTGGAGTTTCTTTTAACTATTTGCTGTCAGTCCACTTGTCACTGGAAAAGCCTCTTGCAGCATTGCTGGGTTTGAGTCCTTTATTTTCATTGCGCTGCTTTAGTTTTATTCAGTTTGAAGGGGGGTGGAATCCTTCACACCCAGATGTCTGTCTCAGATGGCTTCCCCAGTGTGATCTCCTGCTTGCCTGTGAGCCTCTTGAGTTTGTATGGATATGAAAATCATACTTGTCCATTATTTGAGTAGCTCTCTGAATTTGTTTTAGAAAATAAAAGGACCCAAATAGCTGAAGTAACTTTTTGGGTTTTTTCTCCTTTGTGTTAGGGAGCTTCTTGCTAAAAACTGCCTTTTTGTCAGATGCATATTGGAAAATGAGGCTTTTTCCAGAGTAAAGACCACCTGTCAGTTCCATGGTCTGCACAAGCAATTTCCGTCAGCTCCTTCAGTGAACACCAGGTCTGCAGAGAGCCCAGAGCTGCATTGTGGGGGATCCCAAACACGGCTACACACACTTGAACCTGCAGCAGAAAAGCCCTGGTGACCATTTTGTCTCTTGAGTTCACATCCTCGGACCTCTGACAGAAAGGGCGAGCTAGGCAGAACAAGATACACTAAACAGGCTTATGCTTTAGGCAAGGCTTTTCCAAATCCCTAGTTTTCTGTTAGTGGTTCAACACACTGGTAAACAGCATGAGAGGGAGAATCCTGAAAATCGCTCTGGATGGGAGGTGGGCAAATTGCCTGCCTGCCTCACACTGAGGGAGGCTGCACTTCTTGCCATGAATTCCTGCCCTCAGTAATTGACCTACCATTCATTGCATTTGGTGTTGGAAGGAACCAGCAAGCAGGAAGTGGGGAACACAATGCGCAGAATATACTGCCTGGTGTACACAGAATAAACCCTAAGGCTTGCAGGAAACGCCAAGTGGACGTACAGTGACTACACGTGCAGCGTGTGCACCGTAAGTCCAGCAGATCTCCATGTAGTTAGGCAGTGCCCATGTATGTGTTAGGAATGTGCACTGCATAAGCAGAAGTTAAAACATTTTGTGAAAAGTGTCAAACCTGGCATGTTTTCTGTGCACCTTCAGTTTTGCAGAAGCTGTGAGCATGTTTCTCCTGAACCTAGGGCATTGTTTCGTGAAGCGTCCAGCACTACGGTACAGCAGCACCAGACCTTTCACCATGGATAGACTACCTTACATCCACAAATCTCAGAAAAATACAAAAGTACCTCCACGCCTTCCCAGACAACATTTCCAAGCACACACACACACAAAAGAAAACGCGTAAGGGAATAAAAGAGCAAATAAAAGGTGGCTGTAATGGAGCCTCTCTCATCTTTGTGCTACGATGCCAAAATCATACCAAGCATCGGCATAAAATTTGGAGGAAGCAAGATGTTCAGCCTTCAAAACTGAAGGAGAAAATCGAGGAAGGCTTTTGTTCTCTCCATATGGATATGGAAATATATCTAAAGATCATCTCCCCCAGAGGGCAGTACAACTTAAAGAATGGCAACGTCTCCCTGGCGGTGCTTAAATGGGAATCGGCAATTTGAAAATGTGGTTTTTATCTCAACAACGTTAACAGAAAAATAGTCTACAGGGATGTATTTTCTGGAATAAATCGTACACAGTATGATTCTACATTTCACTCACTTTAAGCCATATTTAAGTGAAATCTACAAAAAAAACCCCATTTTTTTCCCCTTGATCCTCTAAATGAAAAATAATATTGAAATAATGTCTGTGATAACAGATTATGACATCCAGGGTTACGTCCCTATTGTGAGAGAGAAGTGGAGCACAAAAGAATAAAATTCTTGTTTCTGGTGGACTGTGCAAAGACTCTTAATACAGATATCTGAAATTAAATATAATTCAGAGGCCGTATTTTTAAGAACTGACCTAGATGTAAATCTAATACTGATTCAACTAAATACATAAGACTATAGAATAAATATTTATCTTTATCTCTTACTTGCAAGTTTTTTTTTTCTAACAATACCCATTTATGTTCATCAAAATCAAATGATGCAATGGATGTAAGTGTAAACCATTATTATGTATGTTTATAAAATTACATTTTTTCATCTAGAAAAATACATTACTGAGTAGAAAATGATGAACAACATACACATGTTTTGTAAACATGTATGGACTTAATCCTTCTTTCGAAAAAATTGAACAATCTGTAATTGTTTTATACAGCTACTGTCATGAAACAAAGACAAATCATAAGATTGTGCAAATTGCTGTCACTCCATTCATGGCAACAGAAGATTAAATGTAGATTGGGTCAAGATTGTTATTAACATTCCAATGAAGCCCCATCACAGTCATTGCAAGTGAGAGAAGAAAACTAATTTCTACCTCTGTTACTGTTATTGTTTGCTTGGGAAAAAAAATGCTCTCCAAGGGTAAATTAACAAGACAGTTCCACATCACTAAATAATGCTCTATGATCTTAACAGGAAAAGAGAGAAATATTTGTAATAAAATCAAAGCTCTTGAATTTGTGCAGCATAGTATGGTTCAGTGTTTCTAAATAATTGGCATTTTGTAGACTGCTGCTAGCACTGTACCAGTGTGTGATGGATGCTTCTAAAACCCAATACTGACAACTTTCAGCCTATTCCCATCTTGCCTAGTGGTCCAACTGTGAGAAGCTTTGTGTTTGTGTTATTCATCCTGGGGAGAAGACTAAAGAAACCTGTGGAATTCATCAAGGAATGGTATCTCCCCCATCACCTGATATCTCTCTCTCCCTCCCCCCCTTATTTTTTTGTCAGCCAGTGAGGTTTTAGAAGACCCGGCTCCACCTGTGCTCTTCAAAATCATCCTGCCTTGTGTACTGGAGGGCTCACCCAGAGAGGGCGTGTGAGAGGACCTGAGGACACGCCGCCGGCACGGCATCAGGCTGCCGCCCGTCTGAGGCCGCAGAGACCGGAGCGCTGGTCGCGGCGGCTGCGCGGAAGGCGCTTCCAGCACAGGTTTGGGGGGAGGCGGGCGGGGTTCCCTGGGTGCGCGCTGGCCGGCGGTGACTGCTCTGGCCAACACCCGCCCACAGCCTAACAAGAGCAGAGAGAGACAAGGCTGTGCAAGCTGCCCCTACCCATCTTTCATGTTCAGCGTTCAATGATCACCTGCCTCTCTTCGCTGGATTATTGTTTTTTTCTCTTTTGCAGGCAGGCAGGGTTTCCTTGGCTTTTACTCTGAGCAAATTTACCAAAAACTAGTTTAGAACCGAAAGCCATGTTATCACCATCTCTTTATATAAGTTATCCTCATAGGTACAGACACATATAGAATATTTGTTGTTTCTCATTTTTCATGTAGATGTGTGCATATGTGTGTGTAATTACATATCTGCATGTTGCACACTGATGTACATATACATGTACACAAACACGTACACATATGTACCTGTATGCATTAATATGTTAGTTGAAATGAACTGCCATGGATCATTATGCTGTACCAGCACTTCCAATTAATTTGTTGGCACTTCAGTTTGCATTTCGACACTGTAGATACACAGCCACTTGGTTTTTACTTATTTCTTTTTATTAGTAATGACTAATTTGGAGCCAAATAATTTTCCTGAATTTTTAGAAATGCCTCTCAACTTCTATGTGAAATCTACTTCTGGGCCAGAACCTTAACTGGCACAGCATCAACTCTCTCCGCTGAATTTGGTAGAGGTGTATATGCCCCAACATTAACTAAAAAGATGATGATTTTTATATATATATATATATATATATATATATATATTAGGCAGCACATACAATTATGTGAGCTGTAACATTTTTGTTAATTGTATCTCTTTCAACAAATACATCTAACTACTGTCCCATCTAAAAATAGACCAAGAAATGTAGATATTTTTATCTCAGGATTAATAGGCAAGTTTTAAATGAGACAATTTAATTCTGAATGGCCTCAGAGCTTTGTACCTCATAGTTAAGGCCCAAATTAGAAGAAGATAGTGGCCTAGACTATGCTCAATCTCTTCTGGATAGCAGTATCCAGAGCCGGTTGATTATTGAAATAAGTATTTTTAAATAGCCCTTAAAATACATACATACACGTGTACATACAAAAAGCAAAACTGTTACAGAAAGTTGATGTATTTTTAGAGAAGATAATTTAATTTATTTTTTTTGTGTGCGTATCTGCAGGGATGTTGCTGGAGCTATGCTTTCCTTTCATTTTCAAAGGCACTGGGGACATATTTCCCTCAATTACGAGTTTCGGCCAGGCATAAAGTTTGCCGGTCAGGAGTGGCAATACAGGGGTTCTAATCTTCGTAAAATGTAATCATGAGGAGGTAAAGCTGTAGGATTTTAGTATGTGCTCCATAAAAACACTTACTTACATGTTGCAGCAACAAGAAAGCAACAGCTAGGGATCATTTTGCTGTTAGGACTGATATTTCAGGCACTGTGGCTAATTTCGCAGAAATTAATACCATTGGTGGGATCAGATGCTGTTCACCGGCTATTTCAAACAAATTAAAATATGAAATTGCTGAACCACTAGCAGTTATTTAACTGGCTCTGGCAGTTGTCCCAGAAGACAGGGGGCAACAAATGCGATGCCAGTTTTTCCGAAGGCTGCGGGCACCTGCTCGGCTCAGCCTCCCGGGAACACAGGCCTCACAAACCTAATAGCTTGCTTTCAGAAAGTTAGTGAGCATGTGAATAAGGGTGATTTGGCTTCTGCAGTGTACCTGGATTTCTAAAAAGCCTTACGCAAGGTCCTCGCTAGGAGCTTTCAAAGCAACTAATCAGTCATGAAATGACAAAAGAGGCTCCCTTTTCGATTAATAGCTACTCGCAAGATCCATCAAGGGCTATTAAACATAATTGTCCAGTTGCAGTCTCTATTCAGGAAATCCTTAAAATGGTAATTGCTGGAACTGGGCCAGCAGTGCTATCATCACCTGCTTGTCCTTCACCCACGCTCGCTCCTGAAGCATTTGCTGTGGCCTCTGTCAGGGACATAATGCTGGGCAAGAAGACTTTGTCCTGGCCTAGTGCAGCCTTTCTGATATTCTTAGCTAAGTGTCGTATTATGCACTGAGTAATAACAACTATCTATATTTTCCTCTTTTTAATGATTAAAGGACTCTTCCTTACGTAACTTAATAACTTTATTTAAAAATAGAGCAACAATTTCCACATCAATAGCTTCTTTTATGGAGGATATCAAACTTTCAAAATTTGAGCCCTGGTTGTCTGGTTTTTTTAATTGCTGCAACATAATGTAGGGGGCAATGCAGAAATCTATCATTCCGCTTGTTTTTAGAAGAGTTTGGAGAAAGGAACGTGGCTCCTGCAGTTTGGTAAGTTGTAAGGAGAGGCCTCCTCTGCAGAGCCCTGGGAGACCGGCAGGGACACGAGTCGTCCGTAATCCTTCAGCCCAAGGGCTGCACTTGTGCAGGGAAAGCAGAGGTGGAATTCGTACACGTGTGCTTTAGTAACTCACACGGCCACAAGCGCTGAAGTACCGAACACGAGGAAAATTCAGACTACAACATGAACTCTGCGTGTGTATAAAATGCAGAACTCTGCATGTGAGAGAGAGCAACCCTATTCAAGTCAACTTTTGTAAATGTAAAGCATTCTCCCTCACTACAGCTTCTTGCCCAGTGCTGTGGCAGGTGCTATATATGTTAGTGGCAGGTTCACGTGTAGAAGCAAGCAGTCCTGTCCCTTAAATAAAGCTGTTAAGGAGAAAAGATTTATGTCTGTGTACTAGACGGACAAATTGCTCTCTCAATCTGTTAAGCTGTCAGTATGATCTCTTGGCAAGCTGGAACAATTCGCTGCTATTTTTTGGAGTGGAACAAATTGCTTGTGTGCAAATATAGCCGAATAGTAAGACACCACGGATATACTGATATATTCAAGGAAGTAAATCAGCGTTTATTTTCAGAGTCCTTTGACTTCATATGGAACCAGTTTTTAAAGAGAGAGAAAAAGAATCAATGTTTTCAGAGATGAATGCCTAAATTATTATGTAAATAAGTCCTCTGCAGTCCCATTAACTTCAGCTGAACTTGCTGATTCTGTGGACCTCCAGCTAGCAGACCATTTAGGCCACCCAGAAATCATGCCTAATTTTAGGTCCCTATTTACGAAAAAACCCTTGAGAGAATGTTTAGAGCCAGAATTAATTTTTAACAATTGCTTATTTGTGATGATGGGCAACTTATTTGCAGAAACCAACATTAAACTGATTTAATACTATGAAAGAAAAAAACACATTGAACAACAAAAACATCCCTCTGCCATTTTTCTTCTCTGGCTTGACAGGTTGGTTTGAAGAACAGTGGTTTTTTCACTGCAAAACCTGAGTTTCATCATTCATGGTATTCTGCACTGAAGTAATGGTATTGGAGCAGTCACTTTGTAATAATGATGGAAGACCCATGGGCTAGAGGAAACATTTGGAAGCATTGATATTTCTGTGACTGCTTTGGAATATGTTCAATGCTGATTTCCTCTTTTTGCCTATGAAATTACCCAAGCACAGCAAGGTTTTGTTGCATACATCTGGTCCAGTACACTGCATATGGAAGTTTGTTACAATGATAAACACAGGAATCTCAGTAATTATTTATTTAATAGAGACTTTCTATCAACAGAGTCATAGCTTATTTCAAGGTGTTTAAGTGCTGTTGAGGGACCAGAGCAGAACCCTTTATGGTTTGCAGACAACAAACGCCCAGATGGGTAGGTGGAACTGGCAGATAGGATAACCACTCGGAGAAACCTGGATCTGGATTGCATGCCCTGCTCCCACTCATCCAACCAGCAAGCTCACAAGGATGATGGCATCTCAAGTACTAAATTAGGTCCTAAAACCACTTTGCTGGTCAAGCACTGACCCATGAGACATTATCAAGAAAGATGTAAGTACTAGCAGGTATTAAAAGTAAATGTATTTGAGGTATTTACTTCAATACAAATAAACTATGTTTCTTGACTGAGGTCTACTGGATAATATTCTGGCCAGTCGAGGTGGCTTCGCAGATGCGACTTAGCAACAAGCCCCCCTTTTGTTTGGGGCCACTAACAATTCACTGTCGCATTTTTTTAACTGTTCTGAGTTTTGTCTTTAGACATTCATTTTACCTGTATTTTTTTCTCTATGACATTTTTTTTTTTTCTTCTTGAAGCCTTTATAACAAGGAGGGACACTGGTCAAATGCCATACAATGATAATTCCTGACACTGTGGTGTCAGGAAATGTTTACATAATCTGCTGTGAATTCAACGTCCCCTATAGGATTCATTTCCTATGTATAAAAATTCTGATATCTGAAAATAAGAGAGGGGGTTATTTAACCGTGCAAGAATTTAGGAGGGATCTATCTGGTCTACTGCCACAAATGTGGCAATACATTTCATTCATTACTAGTAGCTTCTTGATTTCTTCCTGATCCCAGCTGCAGATTGGTTTATTGTAACCTAAGGCAGGAAAAGGAATCACCGTAATTTTTGTTTCTCTATCACACAAGATTTTGTACATTTTTCATATTAGTGCAGGTGGATTTTTGCTGTTTCATCTGTCTCACATAAGTGAATTACAAGCATTGATTTTCTAAGTCATTGATGATCTATTACATAAATACTGTCTGGTCTAGGTTTGCTTTCTTAGGTTTTCCAGGCTTTCCCAGCATATTATTATGGCAAATCTGCTTGATATGTTCTCTATATAGTTGGACTTGATGATCTTAAAGGTCTTTTCCAACCAAAACGATTCTGTGATTCTATTGTATATGGATGTCCTTTCAGATCCAGACTGAAAAGTACTTTTCTTATCTTGTCTCTTGACTTTCATGGCAGCTTAACTTTTATCCTAGAAAACATCTGTCTTCAATGACAAACATGTGCCATTGGCAATGTGTGGCAACCGTAGGAAAAAAGTCTTCGTCTAAAGGAAATACTTCCTGACCTCCCTCCTTCTCTGGGATGTCAGGGCTTTACCCTGCGGCAACTGCCAGCTCCTCTGGCTCTCCAGAACCTGCAGTAGTCAGCAGCACAGTCAGGGCAGCTTCTGCCAGCTCCTCGTTGCACTCATCTTACGTCTTACCACAGCTTGTCCCAAGCACGGGGACTGCTTCACACCTACCCTGACACAAACCTTTCAGTGCTGAACTAGATTAACTCCTGTTTTGACTCTAGGGCTAAAGCTAGGACAGTCATGCCTGGGTTGTGCTGTCTCCTGGTGGGGACTAGCACTACGGTTTTCAGCAGCCTCCCATCATTTCTGGAATGCCCCCAGACTAGCTTTGTTTCTGGGTAAAGTAATTTGGCAAAAGCCGACCAAGTTGCAGATAGCATTTGCCTATCTCCATGTAGCAAACTTATTTCAGGTGGGCATGCAAGGTCTAGTACCAAAGGCAATGAGATTTTTTGCTAGCTCTGAGCAGTGAATCAGAGCTTAGAGACAAAGATGCTGTTCTTGCCTACCCACCTGATATCCAGGTAAGAAGAGCCAGCTCCAGGCTACTCAACAACAGAGTCAGATTTCTATTTTGATGCCCCAAGAAAAAGAATAAAATTTAATTTGTCTTCTTTCTGAGGTGGCAAAATCTGTGACAGCAGTGTCTCAGGCGAGGCAGATGAGATAACAGGTCTGAAGGAGGTCAGTGGCAGTTTCAGCACAATGTGGATGTTGAAAGAGAAAGGTCCAAGTGGTGCTGGGAGTGGATTAAATGTCATGTCCGTCATCCTGGGTAGATTAGAGGCCCAGAAGTGCCCTCATCTATGTCTTGCAACATGCCAAATTGAAGGCCACTCTAAAGCTTTCTCAATGCTTTCTTAAATGATGTGCCCTAGATAAACATCTGGTTCCCCAAGCTCCCCTATGCAGTCAGCGAGTGGACGATAGTTAGCCCACTGCTATTTTTTTTCTCATTGATTTAAGCATGGAGTCTGAGGGGAGAGGGCTTTGGACTCTGGCAGCTTGGTGACAGGACTCCAAGCCTGAGAACTGGAGGCACATTTCAGGAGGTGGGCAATCTCCTTCCTGCGTACATATCCTAACCCAGACGATGGAGAATGAAAGTGGAGAGCTGCCTGCAGAGTGCCATCAGGTGGGGTGAATCCGGACTTGCACATCCAAGCAGGCGCATTCTGGTGTCCCAGCATGTGTGTTGTGGTTTGGGTATATAAATACGCAGCATATTTTTATATATAAAACACAGACATTAGTGCAAAAGAAATACATTGAGCCCATGATAAATATTTTTGTACCGTGCTTATAAATTGAATTTACAGTGTTATGTTTTTATCCTTACTGGCTTAGCTAGTGACAGATGCCGTTCTGGACCCCAGGTAACATCCCGAGCATTTCATTTAGTAGCAGGTATTTTCATATCCAAGCACTATAGATGCTGATTCTTGCTGAAACTCATGTTTATATAAGTGTTTATGCACATCTTTCTAAAGAAAGGGCCACAGTTGGTCAAGCTTAGGAGACTGGGAACCATTTTATAGACCATTCTGTCATTCTCGTGTCAAGGCTTGATATGCCATTAGCAGAAAAAAAATTTTAAAGCTGACTGCAGGAGAGGAAAAAGGTCAATCCCAGAAACTTTCATTCCCTGGTGAATCAAAAAGGGAGCAAACTGTAGATCCTTTGTGCTTCTACACTGGCATGTCAGTGACCATCTCACAGGGATTTTGTGGAAGAGAGTCTTAGGGCAGCAATGCCTCCTTAATTTGCACTGTGTGATCTAGGAGGGAAAGAAAACCTTGATTAAATAACGATATGTAACGAATATGGAGGAGAACCACCTACAACGAGAATGCATATCAGAACAACCCAGCCTGAGCTAGCTTCACCTATTATTTACTGTTTATGTTTGGTACCATATATTTTATTTTCAGCTCCTGATATTTGTAGCATTACTTGGTTATTCAGTTAATGCTTAAGAGCAAAATAATTAAAAGTATCATACACACTTAAACATCCTTAGAAGTTCCTTAAAAGGGAAGAAAACCCTGTGGAAGTGACATCTTGCCATCAGCGGGGTTTTTTTTCTGAATAAGATTTTGTCATACTTTTGCTTTGAATATGGGGCTGTACTTTAATAGGCGCTAACTAAAACTAAACAGTTCGGAAAATATTTTTTCCCTATGTTTCAGTGTTTCAGTGAAAAATATTTTTTCTTTCTACCAGACTTTCTTTCCCTTTAGACTTCTATTAAAAGAAACACAACCAAACCAGCAAACAAAACCAAAACAAAAATACCCCAGAGCTTATATTTTTTTGCCTCATTTACAATTTTTCAACAAAATTAGAAAATTTTTAGTGCAAGTAAAGGTATAGGCTAAGGATGTCAGATCATTTATATTATAAAAGCTGAAAAGACAACAGCATAAGATGCAATGGTTGAAATCTCCGCTTTTGTATGCTTTGTTTATGTATTTAATATTGCCAACATTGGCATTTATACTCCATGGGACTCACCGAATCAACATTCATGGAAAATTAGAAAAAGATTCATCACGTAACAGATTGTAATTGATGAGTTCCCTTTCCCATGAAAGGTTGGACCAGATCATCTTTTGAGGTCCCTTCCAATCTGGGCTGTTCTGCGATTCTAGGAGTGATGCGCTAGCATTGGTTTACAGCCAAAACCATATTTCGACATTACAGTACTAGGCTCATGGTTTTTGCTCTTGTCACTTTCTGGTTCCAAATATTATTCCCTCATGATCAAGTTGAATTGACTCAAGTAAAATAAAATAATAATAATTTTAAAAATCAGATTTTCTGATTGGCAAACATCTTTTTGCTGTATATTTCTATATTTCACATCTGTAGTGCAGTAGAGGAAACTCGCATTCTGTTGTGTTGCTCGGAACCAAAACAAGAGCAATATAAGTCAATATTTGGCTCTTCCCATACAGCAAGGACCACTTTGTCTCCTAGGTGAAAACTTACTCATAGGAGCAGCTCTATTAAATTTAGAAGCACATTCAAGTGAATAAACATAAACTCTAAACAACATAGCAAATGGACTTCCAGTGACAACCCCCCAAATCATTTGGTTTATGAATTTAGAAGACCAGGCATCTCTGCATATTGTGAACTGTCCCATGGTATGTCTAGAGCTCTGAATAGGAAATAATGTTTTCTAGTGGACAATTAGAGGAAACACATATTTCAGGGATTATGAGAGTGGAAAAAACCTCAGTCTTCTATATAGTGATGATTTGAAAATTTTGTATTCTACAATAACCAAGCTCTTTACTGTTGCTTAAATTGTCATGGCAGGAATTTCATAGTAAATTTGAATTATGAAAAGACCACATGCACCATTTCTGTAGTCATTGAACTTTTGCGTGAATCATTACAGCTGTTCTCGCAGTCATGGAAAGTCTGCAAACAACCATATGAACAAATTGCAGATACACCCATTCATTGGTTCTGTAGGAAGATAGGATTTCTAACTGGTGCCATCTGACTACATCCAACTTTTCTTCGAATATGATTTTTGTTGCAGCCATTATGGTAGTTTCAGTTGGACATTCCACATTTTAGTTACCATGGGGGGAGAAATATTTCAGTCCTGCTTCCTAAAAGCTCATCTCTCTTCCCAACCCTTCACTGACAGTCTTTCTGTCGGCTAGATTCTTGCTCAAGCTGCCTGCCTCAGAACTGATCAAATCTCAGATCTGTCCATCCTTAATCTCTTCCCCTACGGTCTCATTACCTGGTATAATGTTTTGGACCTCCAAATCCACTGTGATCATTCTCCTAATGATTATCTGAATTATTAATATTCCCATTTTGCAGAAGCCCAGGGAGTCTTGTACAAGGTTATTTAAGAGGGTCAGCCTGTATCTTCAAATCCATTGTCTATGCCCTAGTTATGTTCTTGCCCCAAGCTTTCTAAGGAACAAAACTTTTGCTTTCCTATATTTTCAGATAATTATAATTCTGACTGAAACTGATAAACAGAAAGTTAAAAACTTTGATCTTCAAGGCTGCTTAAATTTGAGATTAATTTTGTGACTAGGTGAGGATATTTTTTTTTTCAGGGGAAAAAGTCTTTTTAAAGCGGAGACCGTTTAATGAGGGAGCAAGAATAAGACTACAGGTGATCAGTCACACTGCTTGGCAGCTGAATTATAAAGATTAATTCTCCAGTAATGTTGGTAAGGCACTTTTGAGAAACTTGCAAAAGAAATTAATTCACTGATTCACTGAGGGTTTCTGAATGGTGAATACACAGAAACAGTCTGTTTTGTAAAGCTAACATGACGCACTCCAAAGAGCTGATTCATTCTGAGAGGTTCTTTCGTGGAGTATCTTCTCTCGGCTTTTTTTTTTTTCGAGACAAAATGTCCTTTCACCCCTCTTCAGAACTGGTTTTTGCTGCTTTTCAGTATCCATGTGCTCGCTCCCTGGAGACTTCTCTGAGCCAGCCATGAAATAACTACCCCCCAGAAAGACACAGTGCAAGTTTATTACTGCTTACATCATCCCTGACTTAATGATCTCTACATCTGAAGTGGGAACTCGGATTCAAGTCCATTCTATTCTCTGAATTTTTTATTCCAAATTACTTGCATTAAATGTCTTCTTTATTTGGAACTTTTTTGTCCTGATTACTCAGATACCAAATTAAAATGACAACTAATGCCAAATTAATAGATAGTCATGTGCTTGGATGCCTGTAATAAATTTAGTCCTCTGATCACCTTGTGATGACACGCAGATAATTCTCCACAAAGCTGTTTCTCTTGTCTTTTGTCTCTCTACTGATTTGTGCTTCATTCCTCATTAAGGCATCTGAGGGTTTGTTTGCTCTTCTAGCTGTTGCAGCCATAGAGAGGCTGGTTTATATTTTGTTATAAGCTCCAGCTCCTTTATGCAGAGCTTACTGAAGAGTTCTCCCTAGTTAACAAAAGTCTGAGGAAGAACCTGGCTTCTTGGAGACGACAAAGGTAAGCTGGGTACCTTAACGTTTCGCTGGGCATTCGTTTAGCTGGGACTGGCACTCTGGAAAGAGCACTGCTCCAAAGCCCTGGGAATTTATAGCTGAAAGAGAAGTTATTACTTGCTTTGCTTTTTAAAACAAACAACAAACAAACAAACCACAACGGAGAGAATAATGTTGTGATGCAGTTACAGAAGTATCAATACATTGATTGCAACAGGCATGTGCTTTATATGGCCAGGTTTGAGGGACAGGTCAAACACCCTTGGAAAAGGGAAACAGGGAAGGGGACAAGAGGGATGCTGTGAACCTGTCCTTTTTGGAGTGAGAAAACTGGAGATTATTCTTTGTATTCAACTTTTTTTTTTCTTTTTCCTCAGTTCTCTGCCTTTTTAGCACCTTTCCTCACTAATTACAGCTTATTCTGGACATCTGACAAGATTGCTCCTGGTCGGACAATTTCCCAACATTTCCAGCTGGGTCTGGTTGGTATCCTCCTCCCATATGATCCTTTTGTCTAACTGCTATGGTGTGCAGAGGACAGATAGCTCAGAAAAAGCGAAAAAGTTCGTCTCAGGAATTCATACAGTATGTGGCGTTACTACAGCAGCCAGTGTTAACGGCTCTGGAAGGTTGAACTGACTTCAGTCATAAAGAAACACCTTTCAGACAGCCGTACAAGTAAATGTCCCCTGACTTCCTTGTACCTTTACAACAGAACGAGGGGAAATGAATAAAAAGATAAATGTAAAAGGAACTGGTGCATTGAAGGTGTATTTAGACCAAAATCTAGTACCTCAGAGATCAGGAACTGTGTAAAACTTCCAACGGAGCTAACTTGCTAAATAATTTCTATTACCAGAGGGCCTGGGGTCACTGAGTAGGCAAGATGAAATCATACACACCAAAGAGTGCTAAGAAACTGCTTCACAGCACAAAAGCAATTTGTGTTGTTTTTCTCACTGCTATAAAGCAAGCAGGCGGCAATTTTCCGGTCCCTGCATCGTACCTTTCCTGTGCCTCATGCTGCAAAACTCAGCTCTTAGGAGACAGGTGATGGCCTGGCAACTTTTCTGCGCTGCTTCAGTTGCGCTAGGAACTTAGAGCTGTATGACGGAAGGAATCAGTGTCTTCTCTTTAAATGCTAATGCATAACCTGGACATTTCACCCCAGCAAAGGGCGATGTCTGAGCACACTCCCTCTGGTAATGCATAGCTCTGCATAGTCAACCCACTTCCTGAGGACCCACCCAACAACTAAATTAAGGACATGTAGATGGTTGCAGCATAGCAGAGGTTGAGTGGAGACCATGCTGTCATGATGCCACTCTGGCAATATTCATGAGTGCCTGTGGCTCCAGGTTACAGCATGACCCCTCAGCCAGTTGTACGGGACAACTGAGATGATGCACCCTTTCATGGAGCTAAAACTGACTACCTGTGAAGTAGGTATGGAGGGCAGAAGAACTCCTTAACTCAATGTTGTTGCCAGCACACTCATATACTGAAAACACAGTCTCAGCTGCCTGTATTTCAGTTATAACACCGCAGTAGTTAGGGTGTTAGGCCTGGAAGATGTTCCACAAAGCTCTGGAAAGGCTCATGAACACCATGACTTTGGGCCTTCTGAGCCTGCATGCAGTGCTGCTTCTCTTCAGAAGCCCAGCAAGTCACATTTGAGACTCTACCTTGCCTTCATTTTCTTTTTGGGAATGGACTTAGAGGTCTGTCACTGTGGTTTATCACTTCTGAACAAAATATTTGTCTATTTATTGATCTGAAAAGGAGATGTTTCCTCCCCAGCTGGGTGAAATATGGCAACATAGCCTGGGGAATGACTGCAAACACATTGCAATGCTCTGTATTTTTTGAACATCATTTTCTTCCCCTTATTTCACATTTTCACTCCAGTTAGCCTAAGTTATGCGGCTTAGGCTGTTTATTTCAGAGGTATTCCTTTACTTAGTGTGATGCTTTGTGAAATTGTCAGCTAAGCATTAATCACCATTTAGCCTGTCATTTTGGATGTGTTTGACATATTAAACTGTACCTCGGGATATACACATCTGGCGATGAGAGTCATTTGTTAATTGAATGTGACTTTTAATGAACTTTTCACCCAGGAGGCTATTCCAGGGATTTATGAACAACTGTATTTGTTACAAGTGTTTTGCAATTTTTGGTAGCAAGGGTCAAATCACAATGTAGTGACTTTGCAGCTGCGCAGGGTTGCACGTATTTTGCCTGTTAATCCCCACAGGTACCAAATTCACCAAAGTTAAGTCCGACTTGATGAATGCAAACTCCTGGTGACAGCTACTCCCAAATGTATCATCTGAATACGGCCATTCATCACACCAGCCATCACAGCGAGTGGCCTCCTCAGCAGCAGTATCACCAGCCTGACTTGTCTTCCTTCTTCTCCGTTCTTTGGAGAGAAGACTGCTGTTGCTGGCATGGCGTATGTGCTGCTGGTGAGGCTCTGTGTGTGCCTCTGTTCTTCTCCGTGGAGGTGACACAGGAACAGCTCGCTTTCCCTTAGAAAGCAGGAACAGGCTTCACAGGGTAGCACGTGCTTTTCCTATGAAAGAAGTGAGAATGACCAAAATGGTAGGACACAAGTCCACTGTGTGTATACCTGAGATGCAAAAAAGCAGTTTTACAGTGGGAATGGACCTTTTCCTGATTCTTTTGGTTCTGTTTCTGATAAGGATTTGTTTGTAACAACTAGCTCAAGAGATGCCTCTTTCTGTATCTCAATTTCTGATTGCCGTTGTTTACATTCCTTTGGAAGAACTGGAGATCAAACACAGAACAAGATGCGGGAAGGTTTGGAAATTAGCTATATATACAGAGACTTGGCAAAAGCATTAATAGATGCAAAGGCAAATTGCAAAAAGAAAATAATCTAAATGAAGGCAACTCACAGTATGAATATCAAAAGAGAACTAGTTTGGAAATGGAAATACAGCACACTTGGAATTAATGTAGACTCATTCTAGGCCTGGCATGATTCATACAGTGCCAACAGGCTGTACAATTTGCATCAGTATCTATGTTTCAATACAGTTTTGTAACCAGGCTATTTAAATGCTCTAATCCTTTTATGAATGTGGAAGGATGGGAGGCAAGAGCTGGATATCTGCAGGGCACATCTCACATGCAACCTGCCAGGGCCAACTTTGGGCTGAAAAAGCAGCATCTCTCTTCAGACCCTGGCTTTGTCATTCTGCTACGAGCGCACATTTCAGCTGCAGATCCTCTGGGTAGACATTTCCGAATCTAGGCAATGTAATCTCCTCCCTTCTCCTTAGAGTGCTTTAATTCAAAGCACACATATAGCTGTCAGTCCTGCTCTAGGTCACAGTGAGATGTGAAGCCTGATGCTGTATCACAGATGACAGGACACTTGCATGTGGAAGTTTGCATGTGTTTGGATGCATACATGTAGTCTCAGGAATCAGAAGCTTGATTTTTGCTTCATACTTGTTTTCATCCTCTGTGGACTTAACTCTTGCTTCGTACTAATTTAGAGGCCAGTTGCTGGAGGCCGATATCTTGGAGTCCCTCTCCTGGTTTTGATCAACGTGAGGCTACGATGGTAACAAGAAAAATATGTTGCCACTTAGAGTAATTGTGCTCTGCAAACTAGGAGGGGTTCCATGCAGTGCTCATGCAGTCAGTATTTTAATGAAAGTATGGGTAAATAAGTAAATAAAAAATCTAGTATTCCTACTGAAACACCTTTTCCAACTAACATTCTCCCCAAGAAGAATGTCTCCAGAGTCTGATCTTTCCCCAAGTAAGTACAAAGACTGCAGGCATTAAAGCGGCAGGGAGCTGAGACACAGATGATGCACTTGCTTTTCTGTTTCTGAAGCCTATTATAAGCCTTGTTGCTTTCAATCATTTATCAGAGGTCTCACACATATAAAGAACTGGAAATGTGATTTTTTTTTTGTTTTATTGCACCTGATGGATATTTCTTCCATAATTTGCACTTTTTTACACGTGTATGATTTTTGTTTCTACATCATTGATTATGTGGGCAAAGTGTCATTTAATAATGTGCTGTGTGGAACAAGTGCTTCCTTTTATTTGTCTGAGGATTTCATTCAGTACTTTCTTGTGTTGAGACAGAAGTTGCATCTGGACCATATTCTTTAATATCCCATGATCGACCTTTAAGTAGTTAATCCTTTTCATCTCAAGATAGTTGAGTTGCTTTATGAAGGTCTTCATAGGTCTTTCCTAAAAGACCTTAACAGAAGCATTAATGGTATTTAAAAGTCCTGTGTAAATTGGATCATTTACATATGAAGAAGCTTGAAGCCTTCAGCAGATAGCAGGAGACATGGCTTCCTTCCACAAAAAGAAGGTTGATGCTTCCCATTAGTTCAGAGTTATTCATGTGCCAACTGCTACTATTCCTTAGGGTATTTATAAGTGGGTCGCCTCAAATAAACATACCCTCTGGAGCCCTTTTCAAGATTTGGTACCTTCTACGTGGCTGACTTCAAAACCTATTTGAATGGTAAGTTTACACTTCAGTTAGTGGAACAGCTATTCAATATCTGACCTCTCTAGGAACTTCTGGATGAATAGGAACTTAGGTCAGCACATTTTATTATCCTTTTCACTTATCTGAGCTATTTCTTTTCTTCCAACCATTCAGTGTGAGTTAACTCTTCAGACCTCATTTTTGTAAAGAAAGTATGGATATGAATGCCTCCAAGCCCTTTGGTAGTGAATACCGCAACAGAGAGTTGCGTTAGCACCTCTTCCATTGCCTTTTTTGTGATCCTTCCACTCCAAAATCATCTCTCAGCTCTGCAAAACTTCCTAGTTCTTGTGATCTAAGGTTTTATTAGTAACTTTTATACTTGCCTTTAGTAAGTTCTTAGAAATCTTTGTTTATAGTTTTAAACCTAACTTGTCTGGGTTTAGGATCTATGTAAGCTCCCTTGTTTGCACACAACTTCCACGTTTTGAAAAATGCCTTTTTCCTTCAGATAAGGCCTCTTCTTCTATTTAGCTCTGTCATCTTATTTATAACCCTCTAAGAATCTTTTTTTCTTTCTGTTGTTTTTTTTTTTTATACAAGGAATATTCATTTATTCTGCATCTCTTAAGATGATGCTTTTAAGGAGGGCAAAATGTCAGCTTTCTAAAGCCAGCTCTCTAGAAGAAAGGAGAGGGTTCAGAAGCCTTTATCGAGGCAAGACTGCCTCCAGCTTAAAAGGCAGCCTGAGCCTCTGACACATCGCTACGTCCAGTACTGTGGCTGCTCAGATCCTGTGAAAACCCAGCTCAGCACAGCTCTACCCTCAGCTCAGGGAAGGGCTCAACGTTGGCAGGAGGAGGTTCGCTACGTGGCCCATCCAGTGAGGTGGACAATGGAGAAGGATGGTGGTCCTGCAGCTCCCCACCACTCCCCAGGTGCAGTCCCCTTCCTCTCCTGGCTGGCATCGCCCAGGCACCACATAAGGAGCAAAAGAATCATAGAAGTCTGCATTTTGCTTTTGTTTCATTTTTACTTCATTTATATCCTGTTTATCTTAAAAATTTTAGATGCCAGGTGGAACATGGAACATGGTCACAGGACTAGCAAGGATCTGGGCCACTGAATTCATTCCCTGGCTTCTGGGCACCACAATAAAACATAATCTTCTTCACAAATTTTTCAACTGGAGTTCAAACATAGTAATCTACAGTATTTTGCTCACTGGGTTGTTTCCTGTGATAGCAATCGATTTCATTAGAAGCTTCTTTGGGATTTAATCTTATATTATTTTCTATCTGAAACATTCAACAATATGTACAATATAATATAAAGAAAGAAAGAAAGACTTGGCATGAATATTATTACACTAGGATTTTTCCCTAATCCTCCAGATGTCTAAAAATATAGAAACTGCACAGAGCTACAACATGAAAAGTTTCTCAGCAAGCCTTACAGATATAAGATCTGTTTTTCAGGTGACATTGATTTCGCTACAAGGAGGGAAAAATTAAACTAAATCAAGGAAATGTCAATTTATGATAAAGAAAGGGAAGACAAACCCTGTGTGGCTCTAAGTGGGATGCTCCATGCTTCTGTGAAGGCATGCCTACAGCAGGAAATAAGTTGATCGCAGCTACTTCAAAACAGCTTTCCACTACTGAACCTCACTAAAGTAACTGATTTGCTCCTTTGCAGAAAGGATTTTTCTCTCGGTGCCACAGTGGGAACATGCACATCCCTGAAGAACTTGTTGTCATATAGTAACCATCTCACTTATTGTCATCTGCGGTTCTTCCAGGCTTTCGAGTTGGGTCTAATTCAGAAGACGTGTCTCTGAAGTGCTCCACACCAAACACCACATGTGAAATCCCGCACGTACGTGGCTGACACCGGCTGCACGAGGAAAGGTGAGCAGCATCTCGTACTGCCTCAGAAGTACCACCGCTGCCTCAGCCTGAAGGAATACGCAGGTTGGATTTTCCCTCAGAAGACATCAGATGGGCTAGAAAGACGTCAAGGCCTTCACATAATATTACCAAGCTAAGTCCAGGGCTGTATTTTGGCAATAATACCTGTAATAGTGATATATATGGTGGTTGGGTATATTCTTCTTTCCTCACGTGTCCTCACACAAACGAAGCACCGTAGGTGATCAGCACACTGAATTCCAGTTTCTGCTGGAAATGTGAGCTGCTGAATGTAAATCTATAGTATAAACACTGGCTTCATGGGAAAATAACTGCAGGTTCATTCTTATGAATAAACCTTTCTTATAACCCAGAAAATGAAAGACATCTGCTAATTATTTTCATCATTAAGCTAAAAATAGTAGTCATAAGGGTTTTTGAGAAACCAAACCATCTGCCCAAATAATAAAATAAATGACAAAGAGACTAATCATTAAAGGAGCTACAGTAAATTATATTCTAAGAAAAACATTTTAGAGGGAGTATTGGCATGACTCCAAACTACAGCTCTTATACTTTAAGAGGACATTTGGAAAGAGCTAATAAAAATGCAAGATAATCAACTAATTCTAAGCCATCACCTGAGTTGTTAGGTGTTTAAAGTTCCCATTGTAAATTGGATTACTGTAATAACATGGCTTAAATAGTCTTAAAAATAGATCCTAAGTATTCGAGGTCACACTAGAAAAACGTAAAAAGTAAACGCAAGGGATTTTAGGTTCAGGAACGCCAACTTCAGTTTCAAGATGAAGTAGAATTCTAACCCTCCGACTCCCTTTATTTGTTATCATAAATAAATGTGATAAAAAGCTTGACATAGTTTTCAGTGTAAGCACTGAAAACCTCAGGTATTGTACCCGTCTTTAGCTGAATCTGTCCAGTTCTCAGAATATCAGGTATAAATGGGAAAACCTCTGTGCTGGTTCCCTTGTCATGCAGCTAGGACTGGAGGTAGGGAAATGGCTGGATAAAGGCTCACATAAATATGGATTGCCTGTAGCGAGACTTTCAAAACACTTTAAAGGGATTTCAAATAGATAGAGTCCTTGTGGTATAACTTAGAAAAACTATGTTAAAAATCAATGCCTAAAATTTCTAGATCTTTTAAAAAGCTTTCAAAGCCACTTTGGTATAATACCAAATTGCGCATCCAGCTGTAGGGAACATGATTGTGCATTGACATACTCTAAGATGCCAGATGTTAACTTTTGTGTTCCCACTGAAACTCGGTAATTAAGACACAGAACTTGCTGTATTATTCACAGGACAACATTTTTAAGAGAAAAAAAAATGTAAAGACTGCTGATTTCGGGCCCAGATTTGATTTTTTTCAAGCTCCTGTGTAAAAGCATGTCCCAGAGGCGAGAAGTCTTACGACAGACTACTGCAGCTGCACCATGGCCTCTCCCCGTGTGGTATAATAAAGCTTGCGGCCAAAAAGGGTCACGCATGGCTACATCCAGGTGCCAACTTTTTACATTGTTTTCAGACCAGAATTTGTCAGGCACTAGCTGCTTCCGTCGGGCAGGAGCGGGAGGATGTCCTGTGTCATTTTGCTGGTGCAGTTTGAGGGACTGCAGCCAAAAAACTGTAACACGGAGAACTGAGACTAAAATGAGCAAGGTTCCAGGTAAGAGCTGTATTTTTCCCGGCTATTTTTGGGTGACTGGGCACCGGGACCTGCTTCCCCTCGCTGCCATCACTTCGCAGAGGGGCAGCTCCGTGTGTGCCTCTGGGAGGGCCACGGGGAGACAGGGACCCTCGGCAGGCGTGTTCCTCCTCGCTTGTTGGAGGTGAGAGGGGGGTCCCCGGCCAGGTCCCCTCTCTCGGCTGCAGAGGCAAGCTGGCGAGGGCTTGCAAGCCGGGCCGGCCCCCACTCGGTATTTCGGGGAGCGGTGCCCCATGCCAGCGCCGAGGGTCAGCTCACGCAGGCGGTCCGCCCGCTCCGGCCTGGGCAGCCCCTCGGGGGTGCCCCGCTGCGGCCACCCCAAGCGCTCCGGGGGACGCCCCGGTCCCGGCCCCGCCGCGCCGCTCCCTGCCGGGACGGGCGGCGGGGACGGGCGCGCCGGCGGGGGGGCGGTGCGGCCGCAGGGCGGGCACGGCACCCGGCGCCTCCCGGCACGGCCGCGGCTCCCGGCGCAGCGCGGGCCGAGGGCAGAGAGCGGCCGGCGGCGGGAGCGGCACCTCCGGCGCCGGGTGAGTGCGGCGGCGGCGGGCGGGGGGGCCGCGGGGTGGCGGCCGCGGGGCAAGTTGGGGGTCGGGCGGAGGGGGAGCGGCGCGGGGCGGCGTCCCGCTCCCGTCCGGGCCGTGGTCGCCGGGGGCAGCTCGGTCGCCCGCTGCGGGAGCCGGCAGGGGACACCCCCGCGGGGGGCGGCGGCGGCGCCGGGGGGCGCGGGAGGGGACGGCCGCCCTGCAAACCGGAGCGTTCCCGGCTGGCCGAGCCCCGGCGAAGCGGCGTGTCCAGGTAACGTGCGCGTCCCTCCCGGCTGAGGACCCTCGGCGGCCCCGGCGCCTGCAGCGGCCGTTGGGTTTGGGCATCCCTCTGACGGGCATCGCACGCCCCTGGGGCAAGGCACGGGGAGAAGTTGCAGCAGGGGACGCGTAGCCCAGATGCTGTGGGAGATGAAGATGCTGAGCAGAGATGAAGTAGCTGCTGAGGGTGCTCTTGGGGACGTGAGGTCCAGTGTCTGACCGTGTCCCAGGTGTTCTGCGTGACCGTGGATAAGTCACGGATAATCTGTCCGTGCCTCCCAGTCCTAGATGCTTCCGTATGACTGGACCGACCAGGTTTAATGTTTATTTACGTTAGGTATTAACCTTTAGGAAGTGCTCAGGGAAACTGATAATAGGTGTCAGAAATAGATTGCCTCTCATCAGGAAGAAAACTAAAATTACTTTTTCTCTGCCAGAAAAGCAATCAGAAGCGGCCCGGGTGCAATTTTTATCTGCGTCTCCTTTCTGAAACTATGTTTGTATGGTCAAATTAATCAAGGGTAAGAGCACGGAAAAGTAGAGAGTAGAAATATCAACTTTATTTACATAATAACACTGCTTAGTTATATTAAAATACATTGCTGAAAAATAACCGTTGCGCACGAAGTCCATAATTAAAGTTGCACGGACAAGATGATGAATGACTAACATGTGGTTTGTTGATGCAAAAGATGTTCCTAGAAAATCAGTTAAAATACATCATTGACTTTCATCTTTCCGTGATTGCAAGGAGTGTCCTTGTACTTTGATCACTCGCAAGGCAGGATTTTTTTCTTTCTGATTGCAACAAAATGTTGGCAGTAAGAGAATTTTTTCTTAATTCAGTTATCAGTGATGCTCCTCTGCATTTATTAAAAGTTATTTGGACTGAAGAGCAGGCTAGTGCTTTTAGCGAAGGAAGAAGTTAAAGAGTACTCAAAATACTCCTGAAGCAAGAGACAAAATGATCTACAGCATGCTATTTGGTTGGTACAGATACACTCAGTTCTTAAAGATTTGAATTTTGAAAAGTAATGAGACTTTGGTCGCTCCAAGACAATCCTGTCCACCTTTGGGGGCACTGTGGTTAGGACTGATGAATGTGAAAATACACAGGGCATGTTGACTTACCCAGTATAACTTCATCACCTTTCGTAGCTAGAAAAAACCAGTTTGGATTAAATACTTGGTCAGAAGAGAGACCTTGAAAACAGCTGAAGGAAAGACCATGACATTTTGTTTACCTTTCCTCACTGAAGTAGTCATGGGGATGAGAATGGTCTCGGGGGTTTTTTTTGCTTCAATTGTTAATATTCCCTTTGAAATTAAGAACTTGAATGTTTGTGCTACGATGTTTATGAAATGTTACATTGTGGTTGATAAAAAATACTTGTATAGAAGTAAGATAAATTGAAACTTCACTAGAAATACCCAAATAACTTCTAAAAGAAATCACTTTACTGTACAGTTCTGTGGACTGGTGTTGTAATACACCCTGTTGGAATAGAGACCAGGCTACTTTATTTTGTCTTAGACGTGTCATGACAGTAACAAATGTAAGCAAACCAGCATTACACACATCAGTATGCTATAAAAATATACACGAGCTTCAAAATCATGACAAATTTAAAAAAATATTGACACAAATCATGAAATGCAGAGAGAGAGAAAGTCAGGTCATGTTGTTAATCTGTCTGGAAGTGCAAAATTGTTCCCTTGTGTCCATTTATTCATCTTCCTGTTCAAATAATATTTTCTGTTAGTATAACGATGAGTGTTTTTAATGAATCATTCAGAATGTACCTGCTTCCTTCGATTTCTAAAACCTGGGATGAAAATCTGTGAGGAATCCTATGTGCGGTTTTCTCCATCAGCTAAAGATCAGTCTAGCAGGAGATTGTACGTTCCCCGAACTCCTGCCAGGCTTTCTGTTGGACTTCATCGATTTCTCTTTCTGGTGAAGAAGCTCCAGGACCTTGCTCACTTCTCTGAGCATGGCTCCCTCCTGACTGGCTTTGGGGGGAAAGTGAGGGAAATTTCTGTGCTCTCTCCATATCTTGATGGCCAAAGAGCCTCCATTCGCTGCAACATCTCCCTGGCGTGCTCCTTGTTCTCTCAAGCAGTGCTGCGAGCAGCATTTCAGATTGATGGCTTGGTTTCTTCCACTCTGTGGCGTCCAGATGGGTCACTCAGACCCGTGGGATCGCCACCAGCACTGAAAGGAGAGAATTACAAAAATAAATCCAACTGATCTTGTCTGGTGGAAGTAGTTGGACAGTCACACATCTGTGTTAGAATAGATTAGGATTTTGGCGTTTACATTTTTACAGGGGGATCATCCAGATTTTCATTGCAGCCCGAGTATGGCTTAACAGAAATCCTAGAAAGTCAGGAATGGTGATCTGTTTGTGAAAAGCTCTCAAATCTGGCTTTCCTCACGTGAAAGAATGTCTTCTGTACTGGACTTAATAATTCTGGTTTTATAAGTTTTTCCCATTTGAGATTTGTGTTTGTTATTTCTTCCCTTTTCTCTTCAACCTGGTTTCCTAAGGAGATGAAGCTATAAAATAATAATAATAATAATAATGCTGTCTGACTGATAGCTCCCCTCATTGCCCCAGAGTAATTTTTTACCCCTAGGGATCAATTTCAACCAATATAAGTAGAAAAGTAGAGATTTCCAAGGATTAAATTCTTAGAAACCTCAAGACTGCTGGTGATCAGGGAAATGAGAGAGATTAATTTGATGCCCCCACTGAGGGAAGAGCTGTAGCAAGCATTCAGCTTCTTAGACATCAGAAAATTCATATGGGTGCTCCATAAGATGCTGAGCTTTGTCGCTTCTGCTACTCAAGGGTTGGTGATTATATTTTTCAATTTCTCTGCTCCTTGGGAGTGCACAGTCTTAGAAGTTTTGGTCATGCCTTTTCTCCTCCATAGTCAGCTCAAAATAACTCTATTTGTCTGAGATATTTCTGGCAATGAGATATATATAAATGCTGGTGTTCTCAACTTCATAAACTGACCTGTTGTTTTCCTAGCCCATAATTTAATACTTCTGGATACAGGGTTGGTAGCTGATGGTGCAGGAATTTTCTTTTCTTACCTTGAGTCAGTGCAAACACTCCATTACTGTGGTCACAATAAAACCTGCTTTCTTCCACAATCTGTTTCTCTGAATTGCTTACAAGCTTTTGATTAGACTTTAATTTGCTTCCTACTGCCACTGCTATTTCTTCTGGTTATGGCTACATCCAAACATCCTCTTCTGCTTTGCTTTCCCTGCGTAGCGGAGCACTCTCCCTGTGTCATGACAGGAGAGGAATAATGGAAAGGTATTGTGAGTTTATCTAGCAAGACCTTTATAAAGACATGCTGCTTTTATTGACTTTTAAATTGTGATTATTGTTCTGATTATTTGTTTGTTACATAGCTAAAGTTATGAGCTATATTTATGGGTAATTTTCCATTTTCTCATCCCTTGTCTTTCCAACATGAATATCATCACAATACTTGCCTTTCTTCTCTTTCAGTACCTCCCTAGAAAATTGCTGTGAGTGGGATTGTTTTGTAATGTTTTGCTTTTTAGAAAGCTTTGAGAGTACAGTACGTTGATTTGCTAGTTTTTTTTTCGTATTGTAGAAATCATATCAACTGGATTTCTCTCTAGGCGTGAATGTACAAATAGAAATGAAACCAATTTAGTAAAGTGCTTAGTAGATAATGTTGATTTCTTTTTAAATATTTGTCCGCATTCAAGCTGCACTGAGGTCTCCTTACCATATTTTAGAAATTATTTATCTATTATTAAAGCCTGCATTCCATGCTAAAGAGAGAGCACTGGGCTCGTATAGTGATTACATTTGACTTTAGTCTCCCAGTTTATATTAGCAAGAAGAGGAACGAGGTGCACAAGAGTGTCTCTTTCTCTGGGAACAAGCACTTATGCTCATGTAACATCTTGCCCTGCCTCATCTTCTCGCACATTGATGGAGCCAAACAACCTTCCTTGCCCACCTGGCAGCCCCACACGGCTCTCCCCGCACCCCAGGGAGCTGCCACCAGCCAGGCCGGGCTGGGTGCCTCCCAGATGGTTTAGGAGGCAACTCCCACAGCGGTTTCTCACCCTCACCCCTCACCAGCAGTTGCATCGCTCCCAGAAATGCAGGATGTAGCAGCATATGTAGGTGCTACCCAGTCTGTTTCAGTTAAGATGCATCCAAGAGATCTTAAAACCTTGCCAGTGGAAGTGTCTAACTTGAACTGCTGTGACAGATCGGGTAGGGTGTGCAAACCCCCACACTTAGCTTGGCAGGTTGGAGAAGGGCAGTGACATCCCGTAGAGAGGGGAGCAGAGCCCCTGCCCAGGGGCCAGGGGAACGGGCTGAGGTGGGGTGGGAAAACCAGCGGCGGGACTGAGAGCGGGAGCCCTTAATGTGGTTCTGCTGTGGCCGAGGCAGCACCTCTGACCACAGCCTAAAAAAACAGTGTCAGCCAAGGGAGATGACGATTTTACCAGCTGGGTCAGGTTTGCACGGCGCGTGGGAAGACGCGTACCTTGAGCAGCCTTCAAGTGTGGAGCTGTGTCAGGTGCACCCAGGCACTTGGGCAGGAGACGTTCAGCTAGCTTCCCGGAGCACAGCGAGGGCTGAACGTACGCGGCAGAAGCTTCTATGCATGTGCTTGCTTTGGTACGTAGCACACGTCTTTCCGTGCTGACCCCAGAGGTGGGGGCAGTTCCATGCTAGGTTGTGCTGCAAGGATGCTGCTCTTCATTAGAAACCTTCCATTTTGCTGTGGTGTCCTTAGGAAGATCCCAGAGAAGCAATTGCAGATCAGGGAGCGCTTCTTGCTTTTTTTCTTCTTTAATCCAGATTAAGCAGTATTTGCTGCATATGTAATGATAGCAACACATTGTTTTCCTCTCTGTTGGCTTTCCCCATCCTGTCCGCATATCCCATCCAACAGAGGAAGGTGAAGTGGGTTTGTAGTACACGGTACTGTTTATGTTTGCAGATCTAAACACCTGCTGATGCAGGACAGGGGAATAATTCATGCTGCTTTGCTGCCTTCATGGGCAAGTGGGCAGCCTTTTGTTTTAGCCTTTTTCAATTACCTTTGAAACTGGTTTACAAAATTCTGTGGGAAACCTACAAGTTTGTCCATAGGCTCCCGAGTAACCTGTAACTGTGTTCAGCAATGCAGCTGCAGAGTTATTGCAATGTCCTTGGAAGACGTGCTACATTCAACATCTCTTGTGTAGAGACAGCTTCCTCCTCTGCAATGAATCTTTCTCCTTCGGAGTCAGCTTTGGGTTGGAGCGACATCCTGCAACTCTACTTGCGTAAAGAGAGGCCTGCAGGTCAATAAAAACAAGTATTAAAATGAACATTATGAGACTATGCAAGCCATTTTTACAAGGAAACCCAAATGCCTTCAGATCTCTGGCTTTAGTCTTTGTGACTATTATTACTGATGGAGCAGGCTGACTTGTTGAAGGGTAATGTCACTAGGATACTCTTCACAGTGTTTTGAGTTAGTTGTGGATACAAAATGCTTTGCAGTACCTGTGTCGTAGGCCTTAAAAGAAAAGGAACCAACAAAAATGAAAATTATGTAAACCAGGGAAGAAGTAAGTTTTGGTTTGTGCACCTAGAGCTTTTAATAGTGCTACATCTTCATACTTTATGGACAATATTGCATTTAAGCATGTACATTTTTCCCATGACAGAACATTCTGATTAGGAAACATATTGGAGTTGTTCTATATCCAGAGAGTGTTTCCATGGAAGCTCTGTGGTGTGTGTATATTCATGTACACCACAGAAAACACCTGGAAGTTTGGTATTTCATGACCTCTGTACGATGTCTAGTGACTGAGGCTGAATAAAATTCACGCAACTATGTATTCTGTCTGGATAAAGTATTCCCTTTTGCTCAGGCTTAACACCTCCGTTAAGTTTTGTTTTGCCTCCTTTTGAATCCTGTGTCATTTGTATACTCTGGCTGAGTACTTCACCCATCGATATTTATAATTTCTTCATTACAAGGTGTCTTGCTTCTGCTTAGACAGAAGCAGAAGCGTTGGCAGCTGTTATATATTTCATACTAACCAATGAAAGTGATCTGTGATGTATCACTGTGTGATGCCAAAGAGATTATCATTAAGGTGAGTCTACGCCTTCCTCTGCCTCATCAAAAATACCTTTAATTCTTGGGCAGTATGCGGTATGCTTTGTTCGCAAGCAATTAGTACCTACAAAGGTGGATTTTACAGTCCTTAATTAAGAGACTTTCCATTAAATAGTGTTGGTAAGATTTGTCCCATAATTATTTATATGGAGGTCTTGAAAAGTCTCTTCTGTCTGTTGATGATAGGGTTTGGTTAGATAGGAGGACTAAAGGAAGCGGAAGGCAGAAAGATGATGCCCAGAAATTCTGTCTCGAGTGGACATCCAGTTCTGAAAACAGCATTTGAAATCTAACCAGAATTTCCCCCGTGGTACCAAGTAGAAGGATGTGGTTTGCCTCATACCTGAAGTGTATCTACATTTCTCTGGGCTCAGCCAGCTGGGAATAGCATGGTTATCTTTGGCGCAGGCTGCCCAGGGAGGCTGTGCCAGCTCCATCCTGGGGGGTCCCCAGCCCCGAGGGGACACAGCCCTGAGCAGCCCGGTCTGACCTCGGCGCTGAGCCTGCTGCGGCAGGGACGGAGCAGGGACGTCCCCAGCTCCCTCCAGCCTGAGCTGTCCTGCGAAACCTGTCGTACCAAGTTCAAAGCTGAGCCTCTGAAAAGTTGCTGTGAAGTTCTCATTACCATCTATGCATGAGAAATATAGCAGAGGGACCTTTATTTCCCAGACTAAAAGATGGTCAGCGACAGTACCTTTTATAAGAAATAGCAACAGACGCTTACAACAGCGTAATTGTTTGCAGTCCCTGCCTTAAATATCTTGCTAATGTAATCTGTCTTAAATATGGTTAAATTCAATGGTGTGAAATCATTTCTAAGTGTGCAGCATGCGCTCTGTTTCAGGCTTCAAGTCTGATTCAGTTTACTGCTGCTTTTGCTCACCTAAGAAAAGCTTTCTGCAAGGCACAGGATAGTACCATAAATACGCAGGGACTTCTGTAAACATGTTTTGCTAAAGTGTTAACGTGATATTTATGTTCTGTGTTCAAAAATGAAACACTAATTCTGTTGCTTTCTTGACAGTAGGCATTGTTTGTAATGGTGTGATTCTGAGGTTTTAAAGAAAGGTCCCTCAGTGGGGATGGGCTGCTTCTAGTACGTCCCGCTTGTTTTTGTTTTTGGGAAGCTCAGGTATTAGAAATTCTATACTACCCTTCCTATGTTCTCTTTAAATGTCTTCTAAGAGGAGCTGGAGTGAAGTGAAACCTCATGATAATGAAGTCTCCAGAGAAGACAACCACTCACTAATCTGTTATTAAGACCGTGGGTTGCTCCTGTTTAACAACAAAAAAAAAAAGTAAAAAAAAAAGTAAAATAAAAGCAATTGCTTCCAAAATAGAAATAGTCTCACTTAAACAAACATCAAGCAAAATGCTCTGCTCTGTGTTGTCAAAGCTGTTTCACAAGCAGTGATTGAACATGTGTTCCCTGACTAGTATAAAAGAGCTTGCATTAAGAAGCCAGTGGTGCTTTCAACCACCTCCTCGCTCTTCCCCATCATTACTCAGGAACTGTCACTAAAAGTGCTTGCTGTTTACCTCAGAGAGCTTAAAAAAGCTTAAGATGAGCATGTGAGGGTTGGAGGAATATTTGTTTTCTTTCGCCTTGAACTTGCACTTGTTTGCTGGAGAAGCTAGAACTGGGGAAGGCATTGAACTGAATAAAAATAAATCTCATCCAATTACTAATGAAAACATTGTTTTATTGATCGGAAGCTTTCCCCTTGAATGTGAAAGGTGTATAGCACAGAGCCAGAGCATGATGCCTTTAGGAAGAAGAGTCGCTGAAAAGGCAATGCTAGCTTTTTCTGTTCTGAATTTGTAATTTTATTACTTTTAGTTTGAAGAGAGTGTGCACACTGTCCACACAGTTCCTCTTATTAATGGGCTAATGCACTTTTATGTTCCTTCTCTCTTTCCAGATTCTCATTACTTACAGGTAGCTGGAAGTAGCACTTCAAAGTAAAACAAAATAACGGGACGATGTGTTTCTCAAACAGATTTTCCAATAGAGTCAGTGTATTTTTTTTGTTCTAGCAACTTTTGAAAGTAAAAGAAAAAAGTATTAATTCATAATATGAATTCATTTGGCTTTACTGATTATTAAAATAATTCCAAATGGAAACCTACTTGCTATGATCACATTTAAGGAGAGATAATTTCTTGTTCTGAGTAAATTAGAACAATTAATGCATCTTACCATGGCAATTGAATGTTATTACAGAAACTTAGCTATCTTGAACAGACATAATAAAACATTCAACTGTATATTCGCTGTGTTAATTGACTGGTTAACAAGCCAGCCTTTGTAGGGAGTTATATTGTGTCATATAAAGAGAGAACAAACAAATTTGGAGGCCTCTTTAGAAAGAAGTAGTAATTGGCGAAGCATCTGAAGAGCGTAGAGGAAAGCTGAACAAATTTACCTTGCTGACCTATTTTGCAAATCCACATGGAGTGATATCTGCCTCTTGATTCTGACCACCAAAAAAAAATCAATAAAACCTCACACCATGATGATCTTAAAAGTTGCTTGATCTTTAGATTTATGTAAAACCTAGAACCTTTAGTTCTAATGCTTAAAAATGAATGAAAAGTTATACTCTGGAAGAACTAAAAGATGAGATTCAAACTTTTTTAAAAAACGAAACTTTTTAAGTGTACTTAATCGTTTGATCAGCTCTTACTATAAATAGTTTAACGATGTAAGTTTTCTAAGGGTACATTTTGAAATGAAATCGTAGTTTATTTATTTAAATTTGTATCTTGGCCTCATTTCTGTACCTTTTCAGAATTTAGGAAAAAGTGTGTAAGGTTAGAGGTGAATCAGAGCAGATTGAAAAAGGTCATTTTAAATTTTGGATGGCAAACCACTCCCACCCCACCCCACTCCAATTCTGTGCCTTGGTTCCATTTGATTTAAGCCACCAAAAATCTGGGATTTCCAGCCCAGAGCTTTCTCTAGAGTTACCATTCAGGGCAGGAATGAATGCTTTTGTTCCCGCTCTATTCCTGGTCGAGAACTGGAGAGCAGAGAGAACAGCCGGCACTGCCGTCTCTGGAGCGGAGGACATTTCCCTTAGTCTCAGTTTCTTTGTTAAGACTTTCCAACGTCAGTATTTCGTAGAGGAAGAGAAGTGGGGCTGACGGCCCGAGCTACCATCTGACAGGTGTACATCCATTTGATGTATAGATGGCAGCGGACTGTTTAGTTGTGTCTGTAACAAGTGACGCGAGTCCAGCAGTTTAGGCTTAGAAGAGCAGGAGCCCACTGGAGGTGGGATGTAATTACCATTTGAAATTAAACTTTTCCCAAAATGGGGATATCCGTTCAGATGTCGTACCCGGAGCTGGCAGGGAGATCTGGCTCCACTCCTCCCGTGCCAGTCTGAACTGCTCCAGCAGACAACAAGCCAATCTAGACAGCTGAACAAAATACGTGCAGGATAAGACCTAGTTCTGATTTTCTGGCGTCTGCATTGACCTCTCCTATGTTTTGGGGCAAAGGCCTTGATAGGAGCACACATTGAGACATGCTCTTTTGCTGGAGACCTTTTTTAAGGCTCAGTCTCATAAGAGAGCATAGGGTTCAAAAGCATGAGGATAGACGGCTCGTCACAAAATGGGATGTGATGAGGGAGGGGGAAGATGCTCAGCCTCCGGCGGCATGGGGGCTAAAAACAGCTCGGTGGCTTTGGAGCCGCGCTTGCACAGTGCCAGCACAGCGAGTACCTCACTTGGGAGCGGCTGGAGCTGCTCTGGGTTTGTTCGGAGGAGCAAATCCTTGGGGAGAGGGGGAAAAAACCTGAATCTGAGGAAGGAATATTATGGCACAGTCATGTCTGGTATCACTATGGGAGTTTCAGAAATTGTTAAGAAAATAAGCATATGGACTGTATAAAAGGCACATAGGCTTATTTTGAGTGAAGAACATAGCAGACACTCTGTTCTCCATCTTACATCTCTTCAGAAAGTGTCTTCACACATTTTCCTGTAGATTTGTGTCTCTGAATTTAGGGAGGGAGGGTGAGGAGGAAGGGAAGCTGAGGAGAGAGTGATGTCGGGATCTGACAGAAAGAGATCAGCACCAGTTTGTTAGCAAATGGAAGCTGCAGAGGAGTTGTGGTGATGTGTTATTTTGTTAATTATGTTTTAGCGGGAAAACCGCTGCTCAGGAGAAGGCAGCATTTCCAGTAACAGCTCTGGAGTTGTAGTTCCTAGGAGAAATGCTGCCCTGCACAGCCGTGGTGCTCAGTATTTGTTGGTGAACTGTGACATCTGAAATGATACTTCTCTAGACAAAAATAGAGCTTAACTGTGCTAAACATTCAACAAACACTTACTGAGACTCCAATTTGAATGTTTAAACTGTGAACAAAATACCAGGAAAAACCCACCACTAATTCTGTAGCATCTGCTTTCTGGAGGAAATTGCACCCTCATTTTCTAAATTAGTAGAACAAAAATAACAGTTAATTAGTGTATTTTTTTTTTCCTCGCATTATGCTGCATTTGGTAATAAATCGCCAGAAAATAGCTCATGAACTGCCTGTGCTTGTTGTCTGGGGTGCTGCGTTTGCGGGATGTTCACTTGAACGCCTTGGGAAAGGCAGCTGCCCGTGGGAGGGGGCAGAGCTGGGCCGAGCAAGGTCTGTGGCACTGGAAGGGGCCTGTGGACCACTTGCTGCCTGCCGTTTGGCCTTGGGGCTGTGCACGACCGCTTTGACGATGGGCGTCGATGATACTGAGCAGAGGAGTGAGATAATAGGTCAGGATGGTTTGGTTTTTATAACCAAAATGGGCAGGATGAATCTAATGAGACCTTGCAAATACTTTCCTAGTTTATTGAGGAGAGTGGCGGCTGACTGAATGTACCTTGGCGACAGTACCCGGTTGTCATCTCATGTTTCGGGAGCTGTGGCAAGGTGTCCTGATGCAGGTTACTTTCCTTCTTCAAGGTAAAGGACGCTTTGGATAGCCTTTGAAATCTTGGATCACCCTCTCCTCCATTAAAAAATATGAATGGATGCTATAAAAATACCATTTCCTCTGGTCATAAATTTATCACGGAAAGACTATTCTGTATTCAACAATTTAGTGCTGGGACTGGTATTGACACTTGGGTTTGTAGGGTTTATTAAAGTATCTTCACTATTCAGAAGAATAAAATTTTGCACTATTTTGCACTGTATGTGCAGCACTGAATTGCACTGTGTGAGGCTTCTCCTGTTTTGGTGGTAAATACTATCATCGCCACAATTCAGGAAGAACTCTGATGTTACAGTGTACCAGTGGATCCATATAACAAGAAAAAGATACTGGTAATCAAACATAGAAATCTGTAGGAAAGGTCATTTTAGTTATCAGATGCATCTGCCCTTTCCCCATCCACTAAATTGCAGTTTTAATGGCTCCGGGGTGGCACAGATTTGTTACTAATCCTTGCTTTGAATCAGCAGTGCCTACTCAGATAATGTAGGAATTGTATGGAGCTTTAGATTGATGGATGGTTCAGATTAAAAAAAAAAAACAAACCAAAAACCAAAACCCAAACCCAATCAAAACAGCTTTTCTGCTACACCACCAAATTAATTACTTCTAATTCAGAAATTCATTTAAACCTTTATTTTTGTCTTTTACAACATGATTTTAGAAAGGCATTTTTACCATGTAACCCAGATTTTTAATTTGTGTTTGTTTCTCTGGGACTGAGTAGTGAGAGCAGCTATCCAATTAATCCAGAATGGGCTTCAGCAAATCCCAGATGTTGATGCATACCATAGCAGTACCTCCCAGCAGTGTAGCAAGTACCTCCCTCTCCACATCCAAGAGCGTGGGACGTGGGGAAGGGGAGAAAAGTCTACAGCTATTTGTCTGCTGCTTGTCGTATCGCATCTATTGAGCATTCACACCGTTGGCTTGAGCCTCACGCCTCCACCTCAGCTTGGTGGTTTTGTGGCCAGTTGTGGCACAAGGCTTGCTCCAGAAGCTGCACCGTTCTTTGGTGTTTTCTCCAGCCCACTGATGAGCCACATCTGGCTGTCGGAGCTGATCTGTGCCAGGCTTAGGTTGTGGCACCCCACAGATCCCTCCATGCCGTGGTTTGGTGATGAGGCTTCTCCCGGTTGGGTGTGGGGCATCCTGTGTAGGAAGCGTTCTGTGGCTGTTGTTCAGCTGGGGATCTGTCAGGTAGGGGTGGGTTTTCTCATGGATCTCCTCACTGGCTCTGCAACATGTGGAGATCTGCACCTGTTTGCCTCAAACCATTTTTCCCCCCTTTTTTTTAATGCTGGAGAGAGAAAGTACTGTTTTCAATCTGAAAGGAAGAGCATGTGCAGCATTCACAATGCCTGTAAAGCAGGCCGCTAGAACCTGGACATATTTACCAAGAAATGTTGGCTTGTCCTCCAATCTGTAACACCCCTGACAATAAAACGGGAAAATGTTACCTTCTGAGTTGTGAGACAAAGCCTTCAAAACGCAGAATAGACAACCCTGTCACCAGGGGAGTTTCTTGAAAGACTGAGGAGTTTATGTTCATCTAATGAGGCAAATGACTGATGTACTCTGGATTCAGTTGTGCCAGGTGGGTGATAATGGAAAATAATTATTTGTGAAGAAAGTTTATGGTCCCAGAAACATTTACTGTCATGTATGTAAAACATGCTGCACAATGCAAGTGTTCTGCCATTGCACCGACTGGGCACCATTGTCTCAATTTATTTTTCTCTACAGCCACTGAACTACTCCAGTTCTATTGAACTATTTCAGGTCACTTAGCAAGCAACCCGAAACCACACTCTGCTAAATACAGCTTTCCTGGATATGTACGTTCAGCATATTTTCTTGCTGTATGAAATCTTAGAAAGGCTATTGGTATATCCTGACTTTGATTTTTCTTTTTATAGTCATTTACAGTTTCAAAGAAGATTTTCATTGGTAAAGGACTTAGTGTCCTTAGTGCAGCTCATTCTCCTTTGACTAAGTTATTTTGTCTATGTCAGTTTTTGATATCTGGTACTCATTTTTCAGCCTCCAATTCTGTAGCTGAAAGACCACAATTCCAGGAAAGTAGTTTATTTGTAGATGTTCCTCCCTTTTTCTTCTTACAGATGTAATTTTCATATATATATATTGAGTATTTTGACAGACAGCTCCCAGATATGTTCAAAATGCACATCTCTGAAGAACTATTAGCTCATGAAATTCGGTGAGCACAAAAACTGAGGACAGCATAGGACTGGCTGACTGATGCATCCTAAGGAGAACGCATGGTAGGAAGAGCCTGGACATTAGGCACAAACCCCTGGCCAATGGTATTTGTGGCAAGGTAGATTTTGTGCTTTTAACAGATGTGATGCTACTGCTAAATACCTGCTGTCCCTTCTCCTTCATGCTGCCCTCAGAATTCTTCGGCGAAGCAAAAAATCACTGAGGACGAATAGTGAGAGAAAACTCAGAGCATTGTATGAAAAGTTGGCTGTAGACCTTGGACACCCTTTAGTGGCAATGGGCATGCTTGAATGCTATGCATGAATATTTTTCTGATTTTGAATAAAACCCTGAAAGAAACTTGGCTGAATACCCAGAATCTTGAGACCAATGCCATGTGTCCCTTCGTTTCTGTGAGAAGTATCCTACCCTATTTCTGTTTCTATTGGAGTTTTATGCATTTCTTTGGAAGCAGTGCATCCTTAGAAGAACTTTTTAACAGCCCTTTCAAGAGCAGTTTCCTGCCTCAAGAGGTACATTTAGCCAGCTTAGACCCACAGCTCATCAAGGCCTAAGGAACAGACCACCCAGGACTTGAAGGACAGAGTCTTGTATTGGTGCCTGTCTGCCTTGTTGAGCTTGAGAGTAAATGAGGGCAAATTTGGCTCCTGACATAAATCAGAATATCTGTTATAAGTTGTGCCTGGCTATATTAGCTTCTCAGATGGATCTCTGCAGCGCAGTGGTACAGTGGCTCTGCTTTTTTTACCAAGGGTGATTAAAAAATCTGTAGATCTGCCTGCTTGTTGCTGTAAAGCTGCATGGTTGATTGATGCGTGGCCCAAACGTGTCCTTGTGCAGAGCATTGGCATGTGAGCTGGGGTCAGAATAAGCAAGTGCATTCGTCCTTTTCCTGAATATGGGTAAAGGGAAAATTTCATTCCTGGAGTGAACAGAGGGAATGCTGCTGCTGTGCATACCTGAGAGAGAGATGGACCAGGAATAATACCTGGTGAATTAACATCAGAATTATGTTCACCTACAGGCAGCTAAAAGCTGCATAAGTAGCGTCCCATCATTTAAGTGGTATGTATAGCGGAGAGAAGAGCAAGAACACCACCAGATTGCCTGAGGTTTGGTTTCCCAGCACACTGAATCCGGAGGTGACCTTCAGTTATCATCAATGTGACGTCCTTGGATACAGAGTGTGCCAAGGCTTCCTTCCGTTCTTTTGTTTCAGGTTTGGTCTCAGTGATACCAGATGTGGAATAACATGTCATCAGTCACAGCCTGTTAGGTTAAAGGAAATGTTAGCAAATGTGATTACAGAGGTGGCATGATGGAGACCCTTGTGCTAACAAATGCAGTAGGTGCTTGTACAGAACAGTTTGGGTGGGGGAAAGGGAGGAGAAGGTGTGATGATAAAGTGACATGAAGCTGGGAAGGGGAAAATGAATGGTGGATTCAGCAGTGACTCTGGACATAGGACAGTAGTTTTCAAACACGCTTGCCGCTCTTCAGGCTTATCATCAAGGCTTCAGGCTTATCATCCTTCTGCCATTGACATCAGTTATGCATCTTTTTTCGTTTGTTGCTTGCTACATGCAAATATAAATACTGTGTTTTCATGATGTGTAAAATTGCATTCCCCTACTGATAGCACCAAGGAGTCTTGCAGGGGGGATTGCAAAGCACTTGTAAAAATCCCATTTGATGGATGAAGCTATAATGGAGTATGCAGAGGTTAGGGATGGGGTTTAATGATTCCTGCTTTCCCTCTCCTGCTCTTTGCAGAGACGCTGTTGTTCCAGGGAGAGCTAAGACGTGCAATCCTTACCCTCAGGGAACCGCTTGGGCTGCAGCTGTGTCTGGCCTGCACAGCACAAGAACAAAGACTGAAGAAAACCTTTTTCTGCCTCTTCTGTCCCTCTCCACCTCTTTAGGGATCAGTTAGGATTTATTGTCTTTGCTGGTACCTCCTTCCCCTCACCTCCAAATGCCATTCAACCTTTGGCAAGGCCTGGTGTGCCAGAAGATTGCTTCAGCTGAACATTGGCAAGTGACCACAAGCTGCTGCTAGGGTGGGTCTAGGCTTCTGACATCCTTTTTCTTCTAATCAGAGGTTTTTTTAAGAGGGATTTAGTTTTGCAGCTGCTGACTTCAGCTCTCACATCTATGCTGATAGCTTTATTTATGGCAGATACAGCACATAAATTGTCATGTCCTGACTGCCCAGTGTCAGGGATGTCTCTGTAGTCAGGAGAGCAGGTGGTGTTTCTTTGAGGCATTTGACTTTTAAATTTCCTCAGCATCACCTTGCTTTAAAGAGCACTGCTTTAGGAATTGATTGCTCCTGTTGCTGCCCTTTCAGAAGGGCAACCTTGCAGCACTGCAGGTCTGCCTCTGCAGCCAGCAGCGGAGAATTGCCGGGCTTCAGGGATGATCAATATGGAAAAACCTGTGTGTTATCTCTTTGTGCACTGTGAAACTTCCCATTTTACCATGCAAGCAGAGTTCAGCACAAGTGGAGGGGTCACACAGTTTCAATAGGAAGACAAAATTGATAATCTTATGTTCTTTTCTGATTGAGCTCTTTCAATCTTTAGAGTGCTTTTTCATTCTCTAATGCTTCTTTGAAATCAAAAAACTAAACTGAATGAACAGTTAATAGAATCCTTTCCCATTTTCATCGGAAAGCTGTAATGTCTTATTAGCCAAAAATACCCTTGTAATTTTCCACTTTTAGATTCTGCTTTCTACCTCTCCAAAATCAGCAGACACATTTGACTTCTTGCCACAGCAGAGACCAGCCCTTCCCCTCTGTGGGGAATTGCTGTGGGGCTAGTTGGAGGTGGTCTCACACACCAGCTTCTGGGGGTGGAAATCAAAACTGAAAATGTTGTTTTGTGGTCTTCTCTTTGTTAGAAACTTGCTGTTCTGCCTCACCACAGCACCGGGCAGCAAACACCAGACTAGAAACCTCAGTGTGCTATGCTGTTCCAGTGCTTGAGTGTCCAGAAAGGAATGGGTTTTCTTAAATCAGCATTGACTAAATGACTTGGACTGCTCTTCGGTATGGAAGGGGAGGAAAGTTTTCCATTTGCTTTGAACTGACATAATGGGGATTTAATTTGTGGAGGGGTTATTTTTATATTTTCCTCCAGAGCATTACAACAGTTGAACTGGTTCAGGATGAATGGCGATCTTGCTGCTGAGAGAAGTAAAAATTAAGTGACTAGGAAAAACACTATAAACACACAACAGTACTTTCCCCTGTATTTTCTCCATGTGCCCAGTGGTCAGCAGCTCACGGGTTGCTTGAGCCAGGTGCAGTATCTTTGTGTTTAATAGATGTTGATAGATTTTATTTTCTTCAATTTTTTTATGGCCTTCTCAACATTATTAATTACCTCCAGCACCTCTCAATCATCTCTTGAACCCAGTTTTCAGATCCGGAATAGATTTGCCACAGACATCCAGAAGTTGTTCCCTGAAGCCAACTGCATGACATCAAGCAAGTTCTGTCTTGGAAACAATCGTGATTTGTTGCCTATTGATTCTGTGGACATTTGAAATGCTAAGATCGTGTGTAACGTTCGTAAGTCTGTGGAGGTGTGGGAATTTGCAAAATATTGGTTTCTGACAGAGATCCTGGCCAAGGTACAGGACATCAAGAATGATAGCCCCAGTCTTCTCAGAGCCAAGCCTCGCTGCTGCCATAATTAATCTTTCTTTTGGGTGTCACTGCTACCTCCTCATCGCCCTCTGCCAGCTGGTGTAATTGTCTCCTTGTCCCTACCCCAGCTGTAGCCATTGTTTTCTTGTCCACTTCAGGTATGTAGGGACGTTGCCAGTGCTTTGCAGGGTAAGTGGTTTTGAAGGCAGAAGCATTGCTCATGTTCCTCTCAGCACACAAAGAAATACTGAGGTGAAAAGGGGTGTTACGTGCAGTGAATACCCTTCAGATCATCTACCTACTCTTTTGCTTTCAGAAGGTATACATTGACATGTCCCAAAAGAGAATGAAACAGGAACTAGTCACAGCTCTGGAATAAACAGAAACAATCCCGGTAATTTTTAAGATCCTATTGAGAAGGAGCGCTGAGCTCCTTAATGTTGTATTTGAAGATCTGAAGAAAATATATGTTAACGAAAACATCTGAACTTGTGTAATTAAAACTAAAGCCTAATTACAGTAGATGATTTTTACGCTGTGTCAGTCAACCTAAGTTCTTAGAGCCCTCACATGAGAAGTGCAGATATTCATAGAATCATAGAATGGTTTGGGTTGGAAGGGACCTTAAAGATCATCTAGTTCCAAACCCCCTGCCATGGGCAGGGACACCCTCCACTAGACCAGGTTGCCCAAAGCCCCATCCAACCTGGCCTTGAACGCTTCCAGGGATGGGGCCTCCACAGCTTCTCTGGGCAACCTGTTCCAGTGCCTCACCACCCTCACAGTAAAGAATTTCTTTCTAACATCTAATCTAAATCAACCCTCCTTCAGCTTGAACCCATTACCCCTTGTCCTGTCACTCCACTCCCTGATAAACAGTCCCTCTCCAGGTTTCCTGTAGGCCCCTTCAGGTACTGGAAGGCTGCAGTTAGGTTCTGCAAATCATTAAGTAAGTAAGGTACTTACAGCCAGGATTGTTAATGGAAAGATGCTTAATTAGGCCTCATTAATATAGACGGACTTGTTTTTGAGAAACTGCTGTTGTGTTGCTGAAAACAGAAAAGCTTCTTTGGGGTGCTCATTCCTGAATGTTACAAACAGATTTGGAGTTTGAAATACTTATCAATAAGTAGTAATAACGGTGGGTATGGAAAAGATTTTTTTCTCTCTGCATCTGTGAAATTTCTTTTGCAAGTAGTAGAATGCACTTGCTTACACAAGTTACTGGTAGAGGAAAGAGCTTCAACGACAAGTAGATGTGGTTTAAGCATAAGATTAGCCTACTGATTAGCTATAGATATTTTTTTAAACTTGATAAAAGAACTCATGAACTGTCTTTTTTCACGTATTTCACTGCAGATAACGCTCATGACACAAGTTGTGGAGCTTAATAGTTTACAACATGGGATCAGAAATTAAATTAACCTCCTTTATCTGTTCAGATGTAGAGCCCACTTATGTCTGTGTCTGGGAATGGTAAAAATGTGCAAACTGATAAGCTCCATCCATTTTTGAAAGATAAACTCCTCAAATACGGGTTTACAATGTGGAAATCATGCCTGCTAATATCCTTCATGTTCATCATGAAGGAGGGTCGATTTAGATTGGATATTAGAAAGAAATTCTTTCCTGTGAGGGTGGTGAGGCACTGGAACAGGTTGCCCAGAGAGGTTGTGGCTGCCCCCTCCCTGGAAGTGTTCAAGGCCAGGTTGGATGGGGCTTTGGGCAACCTGGTCTAGTGGAGGGTGTCCCTGCCCATGGCAGGGGGGTTGGAACTAGATGGGCTTTGAGGTTCCTTCCAACCCAAACCATTCTATGATTCTATCATAGGATGTATGTGGAAGATTAAATCATTGTGCATCCTCTCAGAGTCTCCATGGACTGTGTAGGCACAACAGTGAAGTGGGGAACAGTCACCCAGGTCAATGTAGTTATACTGGACCCAGGAGGAATTGTCATAAAGAAGTTTTTCATTGGAGAGACCATGTATAAACCTCTCACAAAAAGGACGGTGGAATCTCTAAAGCTGCTCTGTGTGCACATTAAAGATGTCCTATAAAAGCACTGCACAGTCTAAACTGATGCCATATTTATATATTTCAGAAGAAAGAGCAAGATGGCCTCTTATGGCCAAAGCAATGCTGTAATTACAGTCATGGGAATAGATAGGAAACCTGAGAAGGAGAGGGCTTAGTCCATAGGCTGAAGTTCTGGTCCCCCATCTGCTGTAGAGCTGTACTCAGCCAGTAAGCCTGTGGATTTCAATAGTTGGCATAAAATGCCTGTCAGCAGAGATCAGCCCTTTGGAGAGTGCTCCAAAGAAAAATGTAAACTCACCTGAAAGCAGAATGAGGCAACTGGTAAGTACATCAAGAGCCTAATTGTGAGGGCCTCACGTATAAAAAGCACTTCATTAGCACTGTCTGTAGGCCACCTCCTTCTGTGTGTGGTGGGACAGAGCTGTCTCCACCGGGCTACCTTTCTCCAGTCCATGGTATGGACAAGGAGCAGATGCACTTGGGTGATAAGTGTTTAGAGGTGCCTTCACCCCTCATTCCAAAAGATGCGAGAGTTAGGAGTGGTTATGCCTTCACTGGAAACAGAACGTCAACAAAAATCAGAAGGGCAGCTATAATACGCCATTTCTTTCTTCTCTGTTGATGTGCCAGTTGCCTTTTACATTCTTATCTTGAGAATGATTGGGAAGGGCATGGCTACCTTAGGGAAACAGTGGCAGGTGAGTGTCTGGAGAGCGCACTGGTATTTGTCATGACTTTCTATCGTGCATAAATCAGGCATCTGGGTCCTTAAGGCCATGCTCAAAAGTATTTGTCATTTAACAGCTCTTGGTAAAAATCACATTGAAATCCCCCAGAAGTTTAATTTTACTCTGAATAGGTCAAATTATTTGAGCACACACAGAGGTGAGGATGGGGTGGGGAGGTGGACTCCTAAACTGTATGCACTGAAGATCTAAAGAAAGACTTGGGCCCTACAGGAAGGGATGCCCCCACCCCAAGGGGGTGTTTCACCATCCAGCTGGCTAGAAGCTTCTGCACAACACTCCTGTTCACGTGTTTCACGGGTGGATTGCAACCACGGGTGAGGGTAAGGCGCACACATCCTCTTAGCTGGAGTCTCGGTGGACAAAGGGAGCTTTGTTTGGGGTTGGCAGGGAGCGTCCACTCCTGTGACTTGCCCCTCTCCTGTTCACAGGGGGAGGTGGCTCTCGCTGGGGACGCGTGGCTGCAATCCTTCCCTGATGCAGCTGGAGAAGGGGAGCGCTGAGCTGCAACAGGTAGCAATTCCTTTTACATTTCACAGCTAGGAACTGGTGGTTGTCGAGTCTAAATTCCAGGTAAATGAATACCATAAATCCTCTCTTAGGAGACTGGCCTGTGTCTTCAAATGTTTTTGAGCCTATTCAAGCAACTTCAGGCTGTGCTACCTACAGCAATGGGCTGAGTCGGTGCCCTTCTTCCTCTGCTTCGGAGGGATGATGTTTTTGACATTTTCAAGTTTAAATTCAGTATGGCATCAGCCTCATCAATCACAGTATGAAGACAAACCCTGTCAGAGAATCCAGGCTCTGTCTTTGCTTTCTTCTCTTCTCCGAGACACAGAAAGAGGAGGGGAAAAAAGCTATCAAATGCTTCTAGGCAATAGTACTGAGACTTAGAAATAAAACTGGGCTAAGGGAAAAAAATCTTTGCCTTAGGTGCCAGGGATGCAAGTTTGAATCTGAAAGGGGAACTCAGAAGACAGACTTCTTGACTTGTTCTGCTGTTCTGATTATGCTTGCTTTTTATGGGGCAAATTTTTAGCACGCTGATTATATTTCACTACAGTTTTACACTAGTATATATAAAAGGAAAATATATTATCAAAGCTAGTGGGTTTGTGTTTGTACTTGTATAAATAACTCTTTAGCAAACTGTTTATTAGTTTTTTCTACTGTACAGCATCAGGGGATAAAAAAGAGTCACAGTGTAGGTGTGTTTACATAAAGATTGTATTCCTAAGGGAGCACTGAAAAAAACAAAACAGCCTAAAAGGCACATGCCATGTCCACAGTCTGGTATTCGGTGTTTGAAGTTCATGTACATAAGGACAGTGATAAAGGAAGGCAACCTTAACAGACAGCATCAGTTTAGCATACGTTTCGAAACTTGCAGTACTGACTGAGTCAGCTGCATAAGGGTGAAAGGTTTGTGAGCTTACTGTCAGCAAAAGCATATGAAGACTTGCTAGAGAAGGTAATGAAAATATTCGTGAAGCTTTTGACCCTTGCTGGTTTGGGGGTTTTTATGATGACCTTTAAATTATAAATGGATATGGAAAACAAATGAATCATCATTTTCTGGTGGCAAGTATAATGTGATGCTCTGTTCCTTAACTGGGTTTTTCCTAGGTGCCTGCATACGAATGCCTTCCAGGCTGCACTGCTCGGTTAATTAGTTATTTACTATTTACGACAAAGCTCTTTCAGGGCGAGGGTAGACTGGTTTTGTGTGTTTCACTGCATGGATTACTTTATTGTCTTTAACTAAGGATTTGGGAAAGGCAGGTTTTGAGTTGTTTCCTACAGGCTGATAAAGCAGAGGAGGCCACAGGCAGCTTCCTCAATTGCTGTAACAACTCACTTGCCCTTTCCTGATCTTCCCTTGCCACTTTACCTTTGCAAAAAATACGAGATGTAATCCAAGCATGGTCTCAGATCCTTGCCAAAATCAATGGATCTCTTTTGCTATTGATTCCTATGCAGTTTGAAAACCATAACTGGGCCCTGGCATAGCTTAAAACTCAATAAACTGTTAGTGACGTCTTAATTTTGATTTTGGAACATAACGTTTTTATCATGGGGGTGTGTTGCCCAGCTGAACAATAATGCCGTTTACTGTGAGACACACGTCAGAAGTGCAGCTGAATAAATTTAACTTCCACACTTTATGAAAGCAGATTTAAAGCCTGACTTCCTTGTGTGTAACAGGACTCCATGACACTAGCGCTGACTTCTAAAGCATTACAGACAGCACAGCCTGCGGTAGCAGTTCATGTGCGCGTAATTGTTCTGGTGGGTCAGCAATGAAGGAATGGCAAGAGGGGGTGAACAGTTTCTAGTGACTTCAGCAAGCTTAGTAAAGAATATCTCATTACCTCCTTAGACTCATACAGTGTCTACTTCAGTTGTTTTTACACTTGTCTCCAGGATGCAAAAAGAATTTCTAAGCAAATTTGTTACTAGCATCATGGCAGTTGGATATCCAACTTTTGTCAGTCAATGGCGTTTGCAAATTCAGTGGCTCTCCTGAAATCACATCAAATAAAGGAGAGGCATGTCAGAATAAATTATTATAGCTGTGACTTATTTGAAAAATAACATATAGATGGAATGGAAGATGACAAAGATGGAAGCCATCTGAACAGAAACAGTCTTTTTCAAAGGAAAATTAACAAGTGATAGACTTTCATATAATGAAAGTAGCAATAATTTGGGATAGAATCAAATAGGAAATATCATGACTGTCTTGGAAATACTGCTGAGGCTGGCTGAACTTTGTGCATGAGTTATTTGCAGGGATTATTTTCATCAACCCGTAGCAGTGTCCTTGCTAGGATGACGAGAGGCAGCAGGTCGTTGAAACAGGTAGAGGAGCAGGCACAGCACAGATAGCCCAAAGGCTGCTAGGGTGAAGCTGAGCTGTAAAAAAGAAGCAACCCACCAAAAACCCCCAGAGACATCAGCAACTTCATCAGCTTTTTGGCTGCTGGATGTATCTGGAGGGCTGGTGGCAGAATGTACTTCCGAAAGCCACGGTGCCAAGCTAAATGCAGACATCATTTCTTTAATCACGCTCTTCTTCTTTTACCCACACAGAGAAACACAATTCTAATCAACTACATTAAATTGCAGACTGGGAAAGCAAAAGGGAAAAAGAAGCTGATGAAACTTCTGGTTTTTAACATTTGAAGGGAAATCTGATGCCCTGGGTGGGTGGAGAGGCACTATGGTGGGCATGTTTATGTTTTGTTTCAGCAACCAGAGCATGACTGTATTCTCAGAAGTCACAATTAATGCTCTGGGGGAAAAATACAACGTATCATTTACGTGCCAGCTGTACTTCATTGTTTGTCACTCTTTTCAGCATAGAACCATTGCCCTTTTTTTTCCCTGTCGCTTTTGTAAGCTGATGGAGAATGGGATTGTATGGAGGGAGAGTCAAATGAGAGGAATATAAGGTACAATTTCCATTTTTGTTATAAGAGAGCATCTTCTTAGACTCAATGCAAAACCTCCATCTGCAGTTTTCCAGGAGTCTGTTTCTTTACAAAGATGTTTTTAAGATTGATTGGTATCAGGTGTGCAGTGCCACGGGATTCAGGCGTTACTATGGTGACCACTCTTTTTAGATAGGATGTCAGAGACCATAATTGTGCTTACAAAATCCTGTGCACAGTATGATAACCTGCACAGAAATAGGCTGTAGCCTTACTCAGGCCTAGGTCTGTCTGCGTGAATTTGCTGATTTGCGACTGCAAGCCACCAAAGATTGCATACTGATGTTTGGGGGAGATTTCTCTCCCCTCTCCCTTTCTGTGTCACAAACAGGCAGGATTGGCTCTACAGTATAGGAGGAAAGACTAAACCCTTTTGTCCTCCATCCCTTCCAAACCCCTTTTGAGTCTGTGGCTCCTTCTGCATCTCAGGCTTGCAGATACACCTGGCCGGTGCTCTGCTTGTGTCCGCCTTGTGCTAGGGCAGGTGAAAACAGGTGGTTTACTGCCATACTGGCATTTGCGTGGTTGTACTGTGGACAGTGGCAAGCCTGAAACACCTCCTCTGCCTTCTGCAAATCTCTGACCAGTGATTGAAATTAAATTACCTTTCAAAATGCTGCTTGCTCACCCTTTGTATTTCATGGGTCCTAACACTTCAGCCACACATTTGGCTTTTTACGGTGCAGCTGGCAGTGACGTTACACTTGTTCATTAACTTCTGCAGGGTTAGGGGGACAGGTTAATTGGCCTCTCTGTCCATACACTGCTTGTGTCCGTACAAAGGCAATTTGACCTTTTGGCTACCACAGCCTGTAGATTCCTGGGTTTCTGCTTCAAGCCAAGTAAGCTGTAGTTGACATGAAAAGTAATAAGCTCGCCAAGCTCATTAGCTTGACTTCTGCATCAGTAATATGGAAGAAAAAGAGAAAAGTTGGTAAGGGGTGAAGAAGCTGTAACATGGGTTCGAGGTCAAGAGGCAAGGGCTGAAGGAGCAGCAGAGTTAGAGGGTAATGTGCCTTCCTGTCCTAATTCCTCTATCCCAGTTACTGCTTCTCAGCAGTTATCCCCTGTTGTAGTTGAGTTGTCTTTTGCTAGGTAATAATACAATAAATAAATGAAACATAGTCACATAGTTAAAGGTAAATATAGTTAGAAGTCCTTTAAGTCAACTTTGTCATGTCCCCTGTATGAAGTATGTGCCCTTCAGTTGTACTGGGAGTCTTTTAGAAGCCAGAGTTACTCCAGGGGTCAAATCCTTAAACTGAATTTTCCCATTGACTTTTAATGATATTCATTAATGATTTTGAGATCAATAAGCTGTAAGGAACATCTCCAAATATGGAAAAAATTAAATCAGACCCTAGTACAGGCATAAAGCAGTTTGAAAAATTAAATATCAAAAGCAGATAAAGAGCAAAAGAAGTCAGACTTCGCATAGTATAGGGCTCAAACACTGATATGGAGACTGACTGAAATCTGAGGGGATGGTAAACATGAGCATCTGTCCTTTCAAAGACCATGTTTGTCAATAAAGAAATAGCATGCATGATAATTGGCTGCTTTGCATCTAACTGTATAAATAAGACTGGAAAATGCCAGCCAAAGCTACTACAGACGGGAGAGTCAAACACTGAATTGTTTGGCATAAAAGCGAGAGCTTCCACAGCTGGTTCCTTACTTAAGAAAACTGTGACACAGGAAGTGACTTAACTTACTAATTGTTGCCTTATCTTTGCGTTTTTACTTCTGTTTCCCTGGTTTCTTGCTTCTCTGTGGGGACGGGCTTTCCCTTCTGATTTTGCTGTGTTCCTCTAAGCAACAGAAACACACAACAGAAGACCATCTGGAAACCAGACTCGGTGCCAGCCCCATTCAGAATAAAAAAGCTGGGTTTTGATGCCTGATTTGGAGTACCACATGCTCTGCTCTACATGTCTCACAGCCAAACTGGAAATCTGTCATCGTGCCCAGTTTCCAAAAGACAGAGGCTTTTAGAATACAAAGTCCTGCTGGATCAGTTGATAGTTCCCCATCTTTTGCACACCTGTCGGGGTGAGACACTCAACCTGAAAACTCGTGGTAACTGTGACCATCTTATCCTGCTTTGTGCATTGCCTGCAACAACCTAAACATTACTCACCAAGGAAGGTGCACTCATTAGACCATGTCTGCAAGACTGTGTCCTGTTTTGCCCCCGCCTTACCCAGAAGGATGTTGATAAGCTGGAACAGGAGACCACTAAGTTGGCTGGGGAAGGAACACTTGCCCTGTGAGGAGAGGCTGAGGGACTGGGGCTTGTTCAGCTTGGAGAAGACTTTGGGAGGACCTAAGAGCAGCCTTCCCATACCTATAACCTGTTACTGAGAAGGTGGAGCCAGGCTCTTTACGGAGTTGCACAGCAGGAGAGCAAGAGACTATGGTCATGAACCAGAACAGGGCAGATTCAGACTTGAGGTAAGGAAAAGCTTTTTCTTCATGAGGACAGACAAGCCCTGGCACAAATTGCCCAGAGAGGTTCTGAGTCTCTATCCTTGGAGGTATTAAAAAGCTGACTGGATAAATCTCTGAGCAGTGTGGTCTGAATTAGGTATTGACACTGCTTTGAGCAGGAGGTTGGCATAGGTGACCTCCTGAGGTCACTTCCAACCTGAATTATTCTATGATTTTATATCACCAAGTTTTCAGCCTTGCTTTATCCTCTACTTCTGGCTCTGTCCCAGATACCTCCTCCTGTCTGCATATTCTGTCCCACTCTGAGAGGCCTATGAGTAATGCAGAATATCACTGCTGTTCTCCACCCAGTGAGCCTTGACATGATGAAAAGTATGCTGGTTTTGAGATGTTGACAAACTTCTATTTTGACAAAACTCTACCTTGCCTTCATAAGGGAGCTGCTTAGCCAGGACTAGTAGGCGACTGTCCAAACAGGAAAATCTTTGCTTTCCTTTCATGCTGCCACCTGTTTTCTTTAGAATGATGTTCTGTTGTCTGCTGCTCATCTAGAAGCTAGTATTTAACTTCTCAAAATGATGGCTGGCAAGAAGCCATCACAATAACACGCAGGAAAGCAGAACTGCATTCCAACAAATACCTAGCTGAGGTAGTTTAGTAAAACAAAAATTAAGTTTTATTTCTGCTTCAACAAATGAAGAAATAATACTGTCTAGTGTTGTAGCCTCTAATAAGTTCAACAAACTTGTATTCAGGGTCCAAAATAAAGTGGAGCAATTTCTGGGAGCAGGAGCATGAAATGAGACTTGGTGACTTCCTGCATCAGGGAAGTGTAAAAGGTGTTTCACACCCAGTCATCACCTTGACTGATTCTGTAGCAGAGTTCAAACCTATGCCTGTCTGTCCCTGTGGCCTTGTAATTCTGCTCAGTGAGGAAGATGGTTCTGACCAATGCTGGAAGTGTAAATTATTGATTTCCACCTGGCTGTCTCAGGTGGAGGAGAACTTTGTTTTGTTAACTTGTTTTCACTGTGAAAGAGGCGATTGCTCCTTTTTTTTCAGGAGACTGACGTTTTAGGATATCCCTAAATTTATTTGTGTTTGATACTTTGAAGGAAGCGTCAGTGGACTGTGGCCTCCAGGAAGCCACCAGAGTCTGCTTCCCTCCAGACCTTTCTTCATGTCTCATTCACTCCCTCTGTAAAGTATTTGGCAAAGTCAAGTAGGATTCCTTGCTTTGATTTAATTAGGCTTTTGAGTTGTCCCAGAAGCAGTGACCCTAATTCATTTTCATATGCAGAGCTCTTGTTTAGAAGACTAAACAGGATGGAGTTGAACTGGTTTGTATTTTTCCTAATTATGTTACTTCTTCCCTTCCCCTTCTCAGCTGACTTTGAGAAAAACTCAGAAAGCTCATGCTTTTCTTCAGCAGGACAGTCAGAATCCATACAGAATGGGAAGATACAAAGACATCATCTAGAAAGTACCTGTGAACAGCTTGAAATAATGACTTAATAATAAAGGTGAGATAAAGATAGGAAAATTGCAGAATTTATTTTCTTTCCTAAAATTAAAGGAAATGAAAGGTCAGATTTCTAATGTGGATTAGTGACATGTAAAGCTTTAAAACTGTGATAAAGTATATAACCAAGACACTTTCTTTTTGGGCCACTGTTGAATGTTTGGTATTGCACCTTTTTCCCAAAAGTTTTACTTTTGGAGCTGAAATTTGCTAGATTGGCTGACAATAAGGAGAGAAAGAGTCTCTCCCAGAAAACAAAGGGCCTGGAGTTGACAATGAGGTAGGATCGTTAGTTTGTCTATGAAACGTCACTTCATTTCATCCAGTTATGTCCACTTTGACAACTACTGGTCTTCACTGTTTTCTTAGCACTTGCTAAGAGCTCACCAACTTCAAATTTAGTGATTAACTTGGGATGTTCTTGAGAATTTCTCTCAAAAAAAAAGGAACATGAACAAGCCTTTGCAGAGCTTGGGTAAATAGGCTCTGTGTGTGGTGAGAGGAACAAAACAAGGGCTCTTTTCTGATGTATGATGAAGTACGTTTTGGGATCAGTTCAGATTTCACCATGCGATGATCCAGCTCTTGAAGTCAGTGTGGCTTGTCAGTGTTTGGAGATTGAGGTGGTAGTAGGAGACACACAGGTGATGTAGAAATGATAAACACAGAAATTTATGCTCAGAGTTTCCAAAATAATTGCATAATTATCTTCTATTTATTTTGGACATGTTAGTGGTCAGTTTTTCTCAAGTACTGTGTGTCTAACAGCTTACACTGACCTCCTTTACTTTTTTCAGGACTCTAACTCCAGTATTGCTGATAAACTAATGTCTGCAATGCACTGAAACTTCACCAAAGTTGTATTAAAACTGTAAAAACTCTTTCCAGAGTAAATGACTGTTTGAGTTTGGTACATTCAAATAATACATATAATTGAAAACTGACTCTTCAACTTTCTTTTAATCCTGTTCCTTTCCTTGTAGCTGTGGTAACTCCTCACTGGCAGGGACAAATTCTAATAACCATTCCCCTAGGGAGATAAGAAAAGTCAAACTATTAGTTTTGGTAAGTCAACATAGCATGTAGCAACAGGGGCGATTACAACTGTCCTATCATCAGATTAGCAGGTCGGTGTTGTGATTGCTCTCATTTACTTTCAGCGACAAGAAGCATGTAAGTGCCCTAAGATGTTTTGCAATTGTTGTCTCCAAGAGGACGGCATCTTGTTGGGGTCCTCTTCAGTGCTTTCTTTATCAGTATTTTGCTAAAGTGATCCCGGCAATGCAAGGAAAATACTCTTTCAGAGAAACACGGAACAGTTCGTTGCAGCATGGCCAATGTTTTTGGTGTCAAGTCTTACTTAAATAAACATACAGTGTTTTGGCTTAATTTTGTTTTGGTTTTACTCATGTTTGGTTTAAGCCCTTTCTAACAGCTCAGTGCTATGGATACTTTTTATCCATGCAGTTGGGAGCTAATTAGAGAAGAGGACAGGTAGGAATTCATGGTCTGTGGGGACAAAATGACCATGGTCATTATGGTATTCAGCTAGAAGTGTCAAAGCTGTGAATGTTGGACTGACTCCAAAGCTTCTTTCTTCTTGTAAAAGAAATAGTCATTGCATAAATTACAGAAGCAGGCTTTAGGTTTCAAGCATGATATTTTCCCTCTGTGTTTCAAGTGGTGGCCTAATGAATGCCAATCCTGACCATCAACTTCTATGACATACTTTTTTCCCCCCTCAAAGAAAGCATTGTATTAGAGATTGAAGTGTAAAGACTAGGGCAAAACTTACATTGACATCAAAAGAGCAGAATTTCAGTTAAAATACTTCTGCACAGTGCTATTGCTCAACTTAATCTCTTCCCTAGGGATCAAAGCATTCACCTGGGAGACAGAAGCTCAAGGCAGTTTTTCTTCAAATCACTAGGTATTCTCCTCTGGACATGTTTTCAAAAGGAGAAACGAAGTCTGCCTGGTGATTTGAAGGAGTCATTGCAGAGGTGATGATTTCTTCATCAGCTGAAGTGAGTGGTGAGTAGATGTGATGGCTTCCTGGCAACCCCGTGCAAGACAAAGTCTGTGATGGGTAGGATCCCTAGGCATGCCCTTCTTCCAGGTACTACCTGTTGGTTAGTTCCACATGGCTCTCCTTTCGTGTATGAGATTTGTAGGGTGAAGCAGTTTTCTGAAGCATCCAGCTTGGTAGAGGAAACTTTGGCATCTAGTTCTGCAGTTTGGCTTCTTTCTACTTTGCAGGTCTGGTACCTCCAGCAAAGGTCTCGTGGCACCGGTCTTATACATACATGTGCTCTTGGCTGAAGAGCGAAGGAAGATCCCTTCCCAGATGCTGTGAAGAATTGTGGTGTGTGGAACAAGAAAAGAGACAAGATGAGGTCTAGAGACAGTAGTGGGCCTGCATCATAAGTCCACAAAAAGCTTGACTTTGCATATGACTGCTTGCAGTAGACCTGACTCTGCCTTTATTCACTTCACTTCAGAGAGAAGGGGTTTTTTTCATCAGCTGTAGTGTGAGCCTGAACAGTTCCATATCCAGTGAAGTCTTAATGGCTGTGGTAACAGCATTTAGAGAAAAAAGAATTTGGATGACATATGTCCTTAGACTTCAGTGTAAGAGATGTGGAGGTATCCATACATAATAATACAAAATAAATGCAAATTACGAATAACCTGAAATGCCTTTATATGCATAGGTAAGCATTTTATTTATAAACCTAAGAGAATTCTGGACATCAAGCCAATAATATATCTCCTGATCTAATTTTCCTTTCTTTAAAAACTTTGTACAAGATAACTTGGTCTATAAAAGGAATGGTTCAGGCTTAAGGGAGCTTCTCAAGGGCACTGAACTGAAGTTGAGAAGACTTTATTCATCTGTTAAAAATGAATAAATAGAACTTCTTATTGTAGAAAAAATCAGCAAGTAAAGGTCTCAGCAATATTATTTGGAAAATAAATTTCTTGAAAAATGCAAAAGTGTTTTTCTTGATAAATGATGACATGCCAGAATAGACTTTCCACAACCCAAATATTATGTTGTTTGGGAGATTCTGAATGCTCTCAGCACTGCAAGACCAACAAAGTTTATCTGAGGTTACAGCAAATAATCTGTCCTTACATATGTAATGGTCTTACTTTCATTAAAGCATCCTGCTGCATATTAGGAAGCTGTTAGTTTACCTGGCACCAAGCCACTTGCAAACTTCTAAGTGTGAAAGTGTGGTTGCTGAGTCACAGCTTTGGAAGCTGCAGTAATAGTTCAGAAAAATCTATCCTTTAGAACAGGTAGAAACCCTGGAGAGCTGCAAAGATGTTTAATATATATGCTTTTGAACAGTAATATAGAAAAGAGAGAACCCATCAACAGACCTTTTGTATGTGCATGTCATTTTCTTCCTCTCCTCAGCACTTAGATAACTATAAAGCAGCTAAAATCAACACAGAAAATGTCAGGTTTGAAAGGGCGTGTGCGCAAAGAAAGCATTTTGGGCTAAGCGTGTGGTTCAGAGCACTGACTGTACCAACGGTTTGTCCAGCAATATATCAGCTGAAGTAAAAGCACAGTTTTTTGTCTTTAGCTGAGCAACAGATTTGGAACAAGAGAGCATTTTAACTTAAGATAACATTCTCAATTTTGTGCTTCCCTGCTGATATGAGGCATGATTTATTGAAGGGAAGGGGAATAGAAGGAAAGAAAATAAGTTGGAAAGGGGGCTAATGGTGCTCTAGCCATTGCATTGCTCCAGCTGGGTTGTGTGTGTGTGCATCAGCATGGTGGGAACCACATCCTTCCTTTCCGCTGCTGCAGCTCAGGTAGGTGTGACCCTGATAACATTTTCTGTCTCCTTTTATTCACGCTAGTCTCTTCAGATCCTGGTTCTTAATTAGAAACCCATTCTTGCTTTGCCTTGCCAACTAGTAAAATAAATGAAGCGTATCTCATAACCAATGGCCAAGGACAGTTATGTTGTTGAAGTTTTCTTCTGGATAGTGTTAATTAAGCAAAACCAATAAAATAGGCATAATCGACAAGCACAAGAAGAAAACTAATTTTACAGAGTCCTAAAAGCTTCGGGGAAAATGGCAGTTTTTCCTGTAAATTTATGCTCTCTTTATTGTATCAGTTACTGTTGCAGAAATGTTGAGGTGGAGGTTGAGAAGTGGTACAATTTATTTTGCAGTATTTTGAAATCCAGTAATCTCTCCGTGACAAACCTCAATCTACTTCAAATTGCTGGTCTTTGTATTATTATTCTAATAACTTTCTGGAGCGGTATTTTTTATAACTAGTACCTGTGGAACAGGCAGGTGTTCTCTGAGCCCTTTGCAAAGTTTATACGGGGTTTCACTTAATATGAAAGTGCAGAGGGAAGAATGTTCATCCAAGAGAGAATATGGAGAAGAAAAGGTTATACTTGGCAAGTGCTGAGTTGTTGAATAGATTGGTGCAGACTTTAGTGTGGTTTCATATGGTACCCAAATAAATGCATAAGTGATTTGAAGGCTAACTTAATATAACCATTTAAACAAATTGTTTCATTTTTCTCTTCTTTTTATGTCTAGTTAAAAATTTGAAATAGACATGACGCCATACAAAAAAGGAATATGTATCTAGGCAAATGAATTTCTATTTCTGCTACCTGACTTGATGATCCCACTGAAATGCCCCATTTGCACATTAGTAACTAAGTAATTGGCTGATGTGAACAGCTTGGGGGAAGACCTCAATCTCGGTTGCCCCGGTGTACATCCAGGGGAACATAACTCCTGTGGGATTGCTCTAGATTTACAGCAGTTGAATTTTACTTATCTTGGGTCCTCTTTGTTGGAAGAAACCTCTCCAGTGGTAAATAAAACCCCTCCTTCCCCCCAGTCCTCCACCTGTGGGTGTCTGACCCTTGAAAAATGTCAGGTGGAGACTATCTTGACTTTGTACAAAACGTTGAGTCATTTCCTCAGCTGAGAAGTTAATTTTTCTTCAGTGTTCCTTTTTTTTTTCCCCTGCTGACGTACTCGGCACACAAGAAGCTTTTTTTATTTGTATAGCTTCAAATTGTTTCAGCCTTTCTGATTTTTAAAAGCAGGGAGGCTTTTCCAGCGTTGATTTGCTTCTCTGGTAGCTGTGTGATGGCAGGTTATTTTTGAGGGGACAGCGGAAGCCAGAGCTGCTGGGACCTTCCTGGATGTTCCTCTCCCTGCCCACAGCTCGAGCGGTGGCTTTCTTCTGTAGCTCACACCCAGCCCCTCTTTCAAGAAAGACCATGCTGTGGGGCTACCTGAACCATGAACTTTAAGGTACTTAAACATTTTGGGGGGCAGAATTGGGCAGATTTCCAAGAAGCCTTACTAGATGACCCTCTTCCCTGCAGGCTGGTCAGTGCTCCATGCGAATCAGCTGACAGCTAATGCGAAATTAAGCAGTAGGGTTATTTCCAGGTAGCTTTCTTGTCTGCTCTGAATCTCTCTGTGTGTCGATGCTGAAATATTAACGCTGTTGTGGACATTTATCTTATAAGAGTGTGAAAGTATTTTTTATGCCATAGTTAATGTGTTACCGCTACAGATAGCAGAATGCATTGAGCAAACACAGCTTGCTTTCTCACGCAGTGTCCGGGCAGCAGTTGCCACCTTTGGGGTGAACGTAGCAGCGCTTGCTGGTGCAGAGAGATCCGCCCTCCTTTACGGGAGGATGGAGAATTCATTTTATGACATGGTTGTTAAGGACTTATTTTTGTACCACAAATGCCCTGAATGGCAAGACTGAAGTCCAGAAATCCACCTGTAAGGCATGTGCTCCTGTATGTGAATTTGTAGCCTGTTTGTTTATTTTTAATGTATTCAAGTTTTGTTTCCCTCTTGGCAACAGTTCAGCTTTCCCTTGGCATCTTGCTGTAGTCAGCTGAAAGGCAGACATTGAGATCACATTCTAGTTGTTTCTGGGTGTCTCTGATATTCATCAATCCCTTTTTGCTGTCCTGTAGGTAGGGTTTTTTCTTATGCTCTCATTTGCTGTATTCTACCATGTGTGTTCTCTGCCTCTTTTAGGCTGTCTTTAAACTATTTTAACAAGGTTTCATAAACATCTAGCATTCCTAATGAACTTTAGTTAAAGAGCTGTGCTTGTCTCCATACTGCTTTGAACAAACTAAGCAAAGTTCCCTATTACTTAAATGTTTGTAGCCTTGCCAGTGTTCTCCTGCTCGCTGGGCTTTGCACACCTCAGAAGTTGTCTTTGTCTTTCTAGGCTCTCTGCTGAAACACTAGAGTAAGAATCTTGTTTGGTATAATAAATGTGGTTAGATTAAAATCAAACAGACAAACAACCTCTAGATTATATGTTCAGACGTTCCTTGGCTGTGACTGTGGGTGCTTTAGGGAGTTCCCTGCTGAGAAGTACAGCAACGGGTTCAGTTTCTCTGTGGGTGCATCTCTTCCTTCTTCAGAGGGGAAGAGGGATTCATCAGGCGAAAGCCACCGTCCATGTGGCTTCAAACGTGGATTGTCATCTCGGTCCTGTAGAGACATCTGTATCACAGCCAGGTTTCTGGAGCTCTCTGTGACCAAGAGGAGTCTGAGATGGACCACTGGCCGTGAACAGCTCTGAACTCAGCACAAATTGTGCTTGTGCTTGGACCTGGCCTTTCGGGTCTTCATGCAGTCCTCACACATTTGAGGGACTCTACAGTTTATGGAGGAGTGCTAAAACTTCTAAGACAGGAACAAATCTTGCTCTTCCCCATCCCCCTGAATAAATGAGCAGGGCTTTTCTGGACGGAAATCTGCAGAGATTTATTTTCTGTCAGCTCTCTACTGAACCTCTGTTTAATTCTACAAATCTACAGTGGTTTGATTGATCTTACAAGGAATAGAATATGACCCATAGTTTAAAAATGAGTGTAGCATGCAGGTCTGTTCTGTGACAGGTCATGTCTTTTCGTCTGCAACCAAGAAAATTCAGAAGTATTTCTGCTTTTTTTTTTTCTGAGAAAAACACAAGATATAAATAAAACAAGCCTTTCAACCATTCATTTTAAAGTGAGTCATAAAAATATAGCAGAGAAAAACAGAGAAAAATGTTTCTTGTGGTGCCTGTGGTCTTTTGTAGCTCTGCAAGAGCAAGAGGTCATCTGCAGACAAAGTCCCCTGAAATCACACCATCTGCAGTTCTCCACCTGGATTCATGCAAGACTCTAGGGAGGAGGTGTAGGCTCTACTCATCTCCCTGGAGAGGGACTGTTTACAAGGGTATGTAGTGATAGGATGAGGGGTAATGGCCTTAAACTGAAGGAGGGTCGATTTAGATTAGATGTTAGGAAGAAATTCTTCACTGTGAGGGTGGTGAGGCACTGGAACAGGTTGCCCAGAGAGGTTGTGGCTGCCCCCTCCCTGGAAGTGTTCAAGGCCAGGTTGGATGGGGCTTTGGGCAACGTGGTCTAGTGGAGGGTGTCCCTGCCCATGGCGGGGGAGATGGAATGAGATGATCTTTGAGGTCCCTTCCAACCCAAACCATTCTATGGTTCTATAATCTCCAGTGTTGAGTGGAATTTAGAAAAAGGGAATCTACCATCTCTAAGGATATCCGCTCATGAGGAAAGCATGACAAGCATCCTTATTTTTGACCTTTTGAAGATACAGGTTTTAATGCTGAAGTAAATGAGAGTGTATAAAACAAGGACTAAATGTTTGGAGTACTACAACATCAGCATAACCCTCCAAAGATCTGCACTTGTCAGTCAGTATAATTTCCAGGTTTTTGTTTTGAAAAGCTCAACTCCATACTTCCACAAACAAAACTGCCGTGGAGTTGCCATTAGGCGATGCAATTAGGTCTGTGTGTTTCTTGGAAAGATGAATCTTTGTAGAATGTGTCCTCCAAAAGGGTCTCGGTATTGGTTTCAATCTGTCTAGAAACAGAAGTATCAGTTTGCAAAAAGATTCACACAGTGACAATGCCTAACTGTTTTCCTCCTTCCCTCCCTAACTGTGCTTAATAAGACAAAATGGGGAAAAATAGACTTCTGAGGAATTTGCATGGAAAAAAACCCAAAAGATTAATTTACGCTGCCAGGTGTCAGGCTGCAATATGATTATGCTGGCAAAGCTATAAAAGGAAATGTTCAGAGCTCGTAGATGTTTTAGAAGAGGTCATTAGCTTTGCAGATGCAAAAAATTTGTTTCTGAGCATTCAGCAGTTCCTGAACTCTCACAACATGTTACACAGGTATGTATACACACTGGCCAAAAGCTGTGGAGGCTGCAAAATCCTAAAAGGAGCTTTCAAGGGTGGTATTTCCAATTTAACATAAAATCCAAAGGATACAAAATGTCGGCGCTGAACAGTAATCTTTAACCAACTGTAAATGGGTTCTTACGGGCACCTCGTTCCTGGGCATCAGCGTGCCTTCAGCGAGCGAGTGAAATGGCAGCTGTGATTAACTCCCCCTCTCCGGGTTGCGTTGCTCATTCTTCTGTCTTTCCATGGGGAGGTTCACGCGTGGTGTTGCCCAGGGAAGAGCCTCTGTGGGGACAGGGTAGGCTCTGCTGTGGTCCTCCTGTGGGGCAGGGTGGGAGAGAGGGGCACTGGCATGCGTGAAGTGAGAGCGTCCTGGGGGCAAGGGGTGAACTTGCTGCTGTAGAAGGGCAGAGAAGGAGGAGGGCAGGTGTTGGCTGCTGTGGGAGGGTAGGAAGAGGGGAGGCATCTACCTTGCATCTGTCAGGGTAGGGGAAGGAGGAGTTGAGGTGGAGGATGCCCCAATGGCCTGTGTGGCTGCCAGGGTTTGACTGTCTTGGTCTCAGTGCCAGATGAGAGCGCAAAGGAACCACCCCCCTGGGATAAACCCGAGCAAGGTCTGGGCTTTCCTGGCCTCCTAAAATTTTAGGAAACGTCCTGTACCACTGGGGCTGTGCACAGGCTCTTTCCAGGGTGAGGAAACCCAGTGAGATGTTTGTGTGCTTGTGGGGATGAAACCAGCAAGTGAGAACTTCAGAGGTAACGAAGATCCTGGCAATTAAAGCACTCGCCTAATCTGCAGTAACTCAAGCTGGCTGTTCTCACGCTCTGTTGCCAGCCCGTACTGGAAAAGTTTTGTTAAAATGGATGTGATTCAGGAATGGCATGGTTCCAACAGACCCCTGCGCAGTGGAAGTGTAGATTCCTTTACAATGGAAAACAGTTTTCAGTAGGAAAAGCCTATCCAGTTCCACTCCAGAGGAAAGCAAAAACATTTGCTCAGACAGATCTTGCTTGTTGCTTTTGCTGCTCCTTGCAGGAGGATGGCTCTGGTCTGACGTCAAAATTAAACCCACCTCTCACTCAGAATGTAGCAGACTAAATGTTAAATTAAAAATAATAAAGGTGAGGAAAACAAAAGCTGATTGTTGAACTTTTAAAACAAAAAGATTCCATATGTGGACCTCCCAGCTAACATTGTTTGTATGACAAATAGGAACAAGACTTGATGGCTTGCTTATATTTTGGTTTCCATCCCTCCACTTTTCCTTAAGCGTCAATGGCCCATGTAGATTAAGAAAGTTAAGTAAAAGTTCTATGCCTGGTGGCATTCCAGCTAAAATAGCTTAAGGGTCCAGCCGTACTTCAGTCAAGTCACTTATAAAAAGCATGCTGTAACTTTCTACTCTGCCATCTTTTAAATGGTCCTATATGTACTGGTTGTTTTCACAGCCTCAGTATCATTTGGGATATAAATACACTTTTTTTTGGTCCTTATTTGAAGCACTTTCTCCAGGTGTTTCGATAGCAGGGCATGTTTACTGAAGAATCATTTACCAAAATGGAAAAGACTCCTTTAAAGCCATATGCCTTAATTAGAGATCATTTTAATCGAATTAATTTTGAATGCATTAATTCAACTGTGTGGAAGTTATCTGACTGCCAGCCCAGTACATGCTTTGGAAATGACTGTTTAGTGTTTGTTCTTAAACAACAGACAGGCTATAATGTTTGGAGGTAGAGATTTGCTTTTAGGGCTTACTTTTTTGAGAGACAATAATTTTCCTCGCTTGCCGATTAAGCTCAGGGAGACCATAAAATAATTTCCTTAATAAATTTTACTAGAATTTTGATCGAAAGATGTCTGTTTTACCAAACTAGTCTATAACTGTGAAGCTCTAAGATAGGAAGGCTGTTATAATGTCCTAGGCTAAGGACATTGGAGGGTAATAGAGATGATTCATACTTTCATAAAATAGAATTATATTGAACGGCTAAAGGAATTAAACCAAATGAATCCCAGGTGTAATACTACTGACTTGTTTAGGCTTATAACTAGTATGAATTTCACCTACTAGGCCTATTCTCACAGGAAGAAGAGACACTCTGAAATAGTGTGAAAGTCAGGGAGGTTTATAAATTGCTGTGATCAATTGTATCCTTTCAGCAGAGATGCAGAGGAAACAAATGGATTCATCTAAAAACAGGAAGGCAGGAGCAAGTATAATACTGCAGATAAACCCTTCACCTAAAGCGTAGAATTAATCCAAAGTAAGTTGCAAGGAAAAAGTTCTTAGTGTGTACTGTGGCTAATAATATAGCCTATTTGTTTCCATCATTAGTCCTCAAGAGATTGTGAGTTCAGGTTGGTTTTTTTTTTCATTTATTTGGAATTCGATTTCATTGGTGCTCTTCAGTGGAGCAGGGTGTAGCTGGCTCATTCCCAGAAAATTTAAGAACAAGATGCTCTCAGATATTTGTGCCCTCATATTCCCTATTCTGTTGAAAATTTTCGTAAGTTTTTCCCCCATTCTCAACATTTTCTGGCAGAGGAATAAATCTGAGAGTTGCCTTGTTCTGATCGTTTGTGCCCGTGCGTGCGTGTAAATACCCTGTGTAAATACCTCTGACCATTGACGTGCAGTCACAGACGTTCTGGTGCAGGCAAATAACCAGCGACGGTAGCGACAGGTGTCTGATCCACTGGAGACAACTCTTATCTCCAAATCTGAGTGAGACAAATCCGACCCAGTGATCTGCTCCTGAACATTAAAAAGCGCGTTTCTAGTGCCGTCTCCTTTCTGTATTATCAAATTTCAATAGACGGCACAGAAGCCTTTCAATTAGATAAAGTATGTGCATAACTGCGGGATCAAAATGTAAACCTATAATATCAGGATATGTTTCAGTGAATTGTAATGGATTGATTTTATTTTTTATTTGTAAGTTAAAGTCTATTGTTATTATAAATGGGAAGTCTTGTGAATCAAGGTCATTATTTAAATTATAAAACTAAAGGAAGACACATTTCTCAAATCTCAGTTTATTTTCTTGGTGAGTCACCATGGGATGGGGCAGATTTTTCTACCTGTAATTTCATTAAAGTCAGTAAACAGGACTACTACTAAGATTAAACAGGTATGCTCTAGAGGATATGACCTGCATGGAATTGTATCAGAGTAAGCATGATGTATGTTGGAGAATGCAATGAAAAATTATTCATTTAATATTGAATATTGTATCTGAAGCAAAAATGTATGCTAAAGTATAAATAAATTACAAATGGAACATGCAGAGCAGGGAACTGAGGGTCCAGATTTAATATGCAATTTTAGAAGTTGGCATAGAAATGTTGTATAACATAACTTCTCAAAATGTAGCCTTATGTCCTATTGATTTTTCATCTTTGTGAATGTTAAAGTCACCGTCATGTTAAGCACAGCAGTAGGAAATTTCAGGAACTCATTAAAGGGTGCTTCAGTGCACCAGGGTGACTTGCAGCTGGGGGTTAGCTCTGTTTTTTGTGTTAGACTTCACATGCCAAATGGCTGTTTTCTTCCCTGGGCTCACTTAAAGTCATCAGATGACTGTGAAAAGCACAGTGATCTTTGTTGGTTCATCTTCCCCTGAGGGCAAACCGAACCACAATGATTTCATAGAACTTTCCAGCATTTGTGGTGGCCTGAGGACATGGTTGAGACAAAGTTTTTAGGGAGAGAAAATACCTTTTATTAGTTAGAAAAATGTCATTGGAATAACTTTTGGGTAGACCAGGTCTCCTTGAAGCAGAGACGGCTTTATACAATTATCTTACAATAGTTCACTTATATTTGCAAAATCAAAGACCTTTTACTACCCTTGAATTGAGTTAATAAATTAATATTTTATTAACTAACTAACTATTTATTGAGTTGTGCAAACACAATTTTCTTTCCGACATCTTATCCATTGAAGAATGTCAAATTAAGTATTTTGGATTGGATTTCCAGAAGTATTTGTGGATGAGCCAGAAGAATAGTTCAGGAAACCTAGATCATTTGTGGAGTAGAAGAAGCAACTGAAGTGAGACGCAAAATAAATACTTATGGAGGGAAATAATTATGCAGAGCTTCATGGTGAAAGCAAAGCCCTCTGAGACCCTGAGGACCCCGTTTGAGGGAAGCGTTGGGGTGATGTCTACAAGATACCTTAGCAGCTCTCAGGCTGGTATTTGATCTTGAATAAGGTGGAAGAGATGCTGGCATTAACAATAAATACTAGTGAAAGAGCTGAAGTTGTCAGCTGCTTTACCTTTCAGGCTGGTGCATTAGTCGAATAATAAAATCTTGGAGTGTTAGCTTTACAAACTCACTTGTGACAGAGACAAGCAGGCTTTGTTGCAGCTTGCTGTCCTAAAGAAATAAAAATTAACTTTTATTAGTACATTAGTGCTTTGATTGGCCGATAAAGAGCTGAGGGTTAAGAAGACTTTGCTTTAAATACTATATCCAGATCTCTATGAGTAAGTAGCAATTAATTACCAAGTTTCACCTTAGGGTTTTTCTGTTTTGGTGGTGGTGGTGTTTTGTGGGTTTGTTTTTTTTTTTTAATTAGAATAGACTGCTATGAGTAATTCTTGGTCTGGAAATAGTGACTTTTCCTTGTTTGTGTTTGGCACTATGAAACCGGAATGCAGAAATGAAAAATTTAAATAGGAAAGTTTTACTCCAACTTAAGGAGAAGAATGGTGCTTGGATTTGGTTACACTTCAGCTTTTCCGAAGTGTTCATCAGACATGGACGATATCATTACAAGAGAGCGAGTATCCTCTCCTATCGTCAGGCGAAGAAGTACTAAGGCTAAACAAGTATTTCCACATCAGTAAGGTGATTTTGAAGCTGACCAGGGAAGAAGTACCCGCAGAGGGTGGGATGCTCTCCAGCTCAGATCCAGGCCATAAAAAATACAGCTCATAGGTTTGAAGAAGGAAGAATTAAAAAAAAAAAAAAAAAAAAAAAAAAGATTGATTGGTTTTTATATGTAATTATGGAATGTTATCTGTCCATGACAAAGATAATGAAATCAAAAGTCAGCTTTCATTTGCATAACTAAAACAATAAATTGCTTCTGAGAGCTTTTTAATGGAAATAGTCTCATGCTTTGAAGGCTTACGGACTTCACAAGATGCCTGCTGCTATTCACACACAGTTCCTGCTCACTGCCAGACTCTTACCACCTAACAGCTAGTTAGAGAGAAGTACTGGGTTGCTCCTTTCTGAGTTTCATAATGGCAAGATAAGCCTTTCACCAAACCCACTTCTCCCTCTGGGGGACTATGAATTAAACAGGGACTTTTCTCCCTGGAAGGGAGCTGCTGGCAGGGCAAAAGAGAGGCACATTTTTGCAGAAGTTGACATTGCAGCTGCTCGTTCTTTTGAGGGCTCCAAACATCAGTGTGTAAGGGTTGTCACAAATACTACATATTCAATTAACCAGACATTGTGGCATGTGACATGTTAACAAAAAAATGTATCCCCCTCAAAAAAAAAAAAAGGAAAAAATTCCTTGGTGTAGTAAACTCTTTGTATTTCTCGTGCACACTCTTCAGGTTTCCTACATGTGGGCATAGTGGGATAATTACACACATATTCTTTTAAGCAAAATTAATGCCTGTTTTACTGCTACCTAGCTAGTTTGCTGCTCATCCATAGGTTCTCTCTCGTGCCCATCTCTGTGCACATCCTCCAGCAGAGCTTTACCAAACCTCTCTTCCTCCCTGCTTCCATCCCGCTTGCCCTCCAAAGCAGCTCTTTGTTACTGATTTCATTCCTCTTCCTCAGTAAGGCTCCAGAGCTCTCCTTTCTTTCTGTGTCCCTTTAGCTTGCTGTATAATTTCTGTATCTCACGTAGACCCTCAGTTAATCTCTCATTCTCTCTATGTACAAGCACATAGTTACAGGCTCCTCATGTCTCTTACTTCTCTGTCATCCTTGTGCTCCTGACTTTCACCCCTTTGTGCCCACATGGTGCTACCAGGCAACTCCTCCTCTTTCTCTGCAACTCCTTCTCTTCTGTAAGCACTTCCACAAGGACCTCTGTTCCTGGGAACCTCCTGTACATACTGGTACCTTTTGACTCGCTCTGAACTGGATGGAGGAGTTCCTCATTCACGTCAATAAGATCTCAAGGAGACTTAGGCCTTCTCCAGTAAGAGAATTTGGGTACAAAGGTTGGTGATGTGCATAGGATTGTCCCATTCTCGTAAATCTGCTAAACTGCAAATTCATCTTCTCTCAATTGCATTTTATATTGCACTGCCCTAATTGCTTTACTAAAGCACATTATGTAAGTGGACTCCAGTGTGCCACAAGCCATTTGCTGCCTCAGCCTTTCCCAGTGGTTTTATCAGAGTAGTTTTCTGCCACAGAGCTGGCAAGCAGAGAACCAAGTCCCTTACTGCCTCTAAAAGGAATACAGTACGGACACACGCGTATGCAGGCTTAGGAAGCCTTTGACTTGTCTGCCTTGTGGGAAGTGTTTGTGGGATGCTGGGGAAGCAGGTATCAAAGTAGAGGGGAAAAGTCCTTTGATTCTTCCCCAAAGAATTCCCAGTACAAAAACTGATGAACAAAGAGATGGGAGAGGTTGGAGGAAAGGTGTGGTGCACGTATGACTAGTAACAAAACCAAGTAGTACAGTAAGGACATTTATTTCCTTGTGTGCTTTTGGCAATGTGAAAAATTATAAACACAAGTTAACTGCAATGTTTTAGTTGCAGGGCCTCTGCAAAATTAGCCTTAAAAATTATGTCTAAATAATTCCGGAATTACTCTTTGGGTATGTTCCCGTGGGTGGGCAAACTTCTCTTGGATTTCAGGCCAGATGCAAATTTTAAGAGAGGATTTGGAAGGGTGGAACTCTGTGGCTGAACTCAGAAAGTATACTGTGTATATGTGGGTATGTCAGGCGATATTTGTACATTTTGCAGTAGGAAATGAAAACTGTGAGGATGAATGGCCAAAATATAAGAGGAAGAATTAGGTTGGTTGGTTAGTTGGTTGGTTGGTTGGTTTCCATTGAGTTTCATTTCTTATTCCGTAGTAGGGGATGCATTTGGTTTGTTTCCAGCATAGCTGATGCATCAGAGTTTCTTCCCTGTTGAATTGGTTTTTCTGTGGAGTCGATTAAAGCTTGTCTGTCATTGCTTTTGGTCACTCAGAGACATTTGCTCGCTTGCCTGGTATTGACTGCCTTCAGCTAATGTCACTTCATTTATTACTTGCTGCAGATAACTTCTGATTCATTTGTCAGTATCATGACCCCTTTTCCTCTCTTCTTTGTTTTCTTCCACAATGGGAAAATTGTACCATTACTTAAAACTGCCATTAGTTTTGTAATGCGTTCTTCCGTGCGTCAGAGCACTCTGTGTACTCAGGGTCAAACACAGCTCAACAGTAAAGCTGTTCTGTTCCGTTCGGGTTGTAGAGGATGAACTGCACCATGGTATCTGTGCGGTCTCCAGAAGCATAAAAGCAGTGTGACTAATAAGTTACGTGGCTTTTTTTCTCTTGTCTTTTCCATGAATATTGGCTTTATAGAAGTGATCAGAAAATTCAACTGAAAATTTTGAAGTACCAGTCTAAGGAAGAAAAAAGTCCATCCCATTTCATTTGTATAGAAAGTGGTTTCATGCCATATGTACCTTGTAATGCTGGCATGCCATTCTGGCTTACACTAGTCCTTTCGGTTGCAGTATCTATACAAGTGCACACATACACTTTTCAGGTACTGTATACGGTAGACAACAAAACCTAAGATATATGTTGCATTTAGAGGTGAAGATTGTTAAGGTTTGTGATGGTCCTTAATACTTAATAAAATTAATTCCCCATCTTCAGCCATTCCTCATGAAAGCATAGACAAGATTTATCTAGAAATTTGACTCACTAAGGGGCAAAATTAGTCAGCTCCTGTCTTTATCCTACAGCTTTGGCCAAGGTTTTCAGATTCTATACCCCAAACTGATGAGCATCTGAACAACATGATCACGATCTTGGACCTTCATTAATGCTTCTGAGAGCACCGAGGCAGGAAATGGAGGAATGGTGTAATCTTGGTATTCTAGGCTGACCAGTTTGGGACAAGGAAAATCATGTATGGAAGATATTTTTGCGTATCATCAGTAAGGATGTTGCCTCTGGTGCAAGAGTGTAGAGTAGGTCATGTATGCAGAGAAGAAACACACAAGACATTTGTGTTAAATGTCTGTCCAGCTGTGTACACTGCAAAGAATGAAAATGAAAACCTGTTAAACAATATACCACATTTTCAAATATAATCCCCAAAATATCATGTGTTATATGGGCTGTGACATCCAGACTGAGACAGAAGGTGTAGAAGGACTCAGACATGCTTCTGCACTGTACATTTCCTGAGATGGGATATAATTTAGTTTCCCTATATGGGAAAACAACTCATGAATTTTTCAGAGAACATGCACTAGAGAGGCCATCTCTGTTGGTACAAGAAACCTAAATAATCTTTCTAACATGAAGTAATAAAAGGAACTCTTGTTTCAACTTTAGTAATGTATTAAAAAACCTGAAAGCTAACAAATTTACTTTTTTTCCTGAGTGATTCACTTCTAACTTCTGCATAGTCAGCTAGAATGCTTCTATGTATTAAGAAATGTGTGGTCTTTTGTTCTAAGCTGTTGTGATTTAGCCCCAGCTGGCAGCTGAGCACCACATGGCCGCTCACTTACTCCCCCCCTCCATAGGATGTGGAGGAGAATTGGAAGAAAAAGGTAAAACTCCTGAACAGCAAAGGGAGAGGAAAACAACAACAGCAATACTTAGAATATACAAAGCAGGTGACAGTGCAATTTACTTACCACCCAGAGCCCCGATACCCACCCCACCCCCCCTTATATCCGGAGCATGATGTCATGGTATCAAATATCCTTTTGCCTAGTTTGGGTCAGCTATCCAGGCTGTCCTCTCCCAGCTTCTTGTGAAAATTAACTCTGTCCTAGCTGAAAACCAGGACATAAGCCCCACACAGAATCGAGACTCCTGTGTTTGATATAGATATGGTAAAGACCGCTTGCTTATATTTCTGTGTGCTTCCCAGTACTAGGCTTATGAGTGTGTTACAAATGTTACTGATGTGAAAAAACACATAACAGAAATTTTTTCTCACAAAAATTGTTATATAAGTGCCCAGGTCATCATCATAACCTCTGGACTGTCTTCCTTAAAAACACGAATGTTCCTAGCTTTCTTCCTTTTCTTTGGTCCAGTAATGCTTCAGGATAAAGCATGAGGATTACATGAGCACATATACTGAGAATGTTCCTATTCCGAGATCTTTGGGAAGAGGAGGCAAAGCCATCATGTGCAGCTGCAGCAGAAGAGGATGTGAAAGCATGGCAACTGTATAGCAAGGAGATGTGGTTTTCATCTCAGTTGCACAGTGGGAAGCACTTCATTCTGTTCTCCTTACTTAAAAACTTTTGAACCTACAGGCATTTTGGGTAAAGGTGCTTGGAGAACACTCATTACTTACAAATAAATAAAAACCAACACAAGTAAAAGGACTAAAGTTCTTTCTGAATAAAGTAATATGCTGAAATGCGTCCTACAGTAAGAGACCATCAAGACACAAAATCAGTCAGTCTGGCTCTAAAAGTCCTACTTGGCTATTGTATTTTTCAAGTGGTTGCGAGAGGATTTCATGCTTTCCAGTTTGTTCCTAGTAAGGGGCATTCAAAAGGAACAGTGTTTGGGAAGTGTAGCTTTCTCTGATAGTGCAGACAGAGACTATACGTAAGACCTAAGAGAAGAGCTTTGGAGAGAAGTGCCTGAGTGGCAGGGAGTGATGAGTTTGGTCTTTCAGTCTCCTGCATGGAGTTGCCACAATACCAATGTCAGGAACCTTTTGACATTTCCTGAGGAATAGTTTGTCCTTCCAAGCAGAACAAATCCAGTATTTTGCCTCTGTGTAAGACAGTAAAAAGATCAGAGGAAAAAAGAGCTTTCACAAATACGCATGGTGGTGATTTATCTACTTCCTAACAGATAGGGTGAGGGAGAGACGGCGCTGACATTTAATGTGGACGGCAGCACCTGCTACAACTGAGCACCATGAAGCTTTTTTTCCCTTGATCCTCAACACAAGATGTTTCAGGAGACTTATTTGTTCTTTTCCTTTGTCATTTACTTAAATAAATTCTCATGAGCTTCTGTGACTCATTTTCCCCCAAAGGGCTGGCTATGGTACCAACAGAAGAAGATTCAAAGATTAACAAACTAGCTGTCTCGCTTAGAGAAAATCCCACTGGTAGTTTACCTGCCATCACTTTGTCTGAGGACATTTACTTAAATGTCTGATAGATACAGTAATTGAGTTTTACTTTTGGTTGTAGCCAGTTTTCAGAAGCAGAGTATTTCCTTCCCCCTTGCACACCTGAGTGGCCCGTTGTGCATTCTGGGTGGTCCTGCAGGGGTTTGGAATACAAGAAGATTAACCTAGTACTCCCCAAAACCCCTTAGGGCTGTGTCATGGCCCGGTAATGAGCTGCAAAATTAGTCTGGTGCCGTGGAGTACTGAAGGAGTACTAGTTGGGGTGCCAGTCAAGGCTTTCAGTCTCTAATTTTAGTCGGTGAGCTTTTCGGGAAGGTCGACCTGCCTTCCTACTGTTGACCCCCTGCAAACAGCCTGCATCCCTGCTCAACTCTGTTTCCCACCCAGTCCCCTCTGCTTTTGGGCAGCCTGATTTTTGCTATGGAAAAAAACAAGTCAGGGAAGTAGGGAATCTTCTCTGGATCTGTCACTATTCTTTTACAGCTGCACACCATTAGTCTGGTGAGCATTGACGTAGGAGGAAAATGACAACAGTAATTTGGAAGCTGAGAGAGACAACTGCATGCAGGCATTTGCAAGATGTGAGTATCTTTAACTTGGATAAGGCTACAGCAAAATGAGTTCAGCAAAGCTGAAGGAGATGTTGCCAGCGGGAGGAGGAGTAGAATTGGGAAAATAGATGATGTGCACACTATGATTATTATTTATCCTGTGAGGAAGCATGAAAAATACTACACGTAACAGATGCAAGAAGGTGCCAAAAAGATAGTTATTTCCTGATGGAAATGTTAAAAAAATTAAAGGTAGAAACAGATGAAGAGCAGAGAAACTCTACATCCTTACTTGGATGTAGGCCTTAGAAAATACTATTTTAAGAAAGCATCAGAATGAAACTGAATTCCTTAGAACATTAAAGAACAGCAGCAAGCTATTTTGAATATGGTCTGTCATATGTTTGGCGGTAGACTTAAGTTTTGATTTATATGGACCTAAATGGACTAAAGTTTTGATTTATAATGCCAATTCCCTCGTCTTTCAAATATACTTGGAGAACATCCTGTGCTAGCGTAGTGGGTAGCCCTTAACTTTTGAACTTGGTCTTCTTCTCAGCCTTTAATATCTTAAGTGTAGTATAGAAAAAACAAAAGTGAAAACATAATGGTAACTGCTACATATATAAAGGATGGTGTGCTTTTACTATTTTTAGATAGCGACATTTGAGTTATGGCCACTGGACTGATGGATAATGATCAGCTGTTTTTCTGACAGACGTTTTAGATTTGTCTCTGCACACTTTTTTAGTCAAGTGCATAAATAAAAATTCCCATACATGAAAGCGTGTCAGACTATGTCCTTCCTCATCTTCCTGGGTTGTCTCGTATTATGCAAGAAAGGGAGATTACATCAGGGGAGAAGGAGATGAGCTGGAGAGGAAAGGGACAGATATGAAACAAATGCACAAGGTGGGTAATATGAAACTACTGTAGAAGAGAGTAGTTTCATATAGCATGAGTTGTAGAGCAAATTTTCTCCATTTAAAAAGTAACCATTTAGGAACCAAAACACCCCTAGAGAGAAAAGAGAGAAAAAACCAAATCCACCAGACACATTTGAGCAAGTCTTTGGTGTGTTATGATGTCCAGGTCATTCTGTAGATCTTTATGTGAACAGCAGTCAGCTCACAACAGTATTATTGTCTCACCAACTAAATGGCTGAACTGAAATGGGCAGGAGCTGCAGCCACACTGGTATTTTGGCATTGGGAACAAATTTTAACAGTTTTACCAAGCAAAAGGAAATCCTGAATATTTTCTGTTCTGAAGTGTAATTTAGTCTCTTTACTTGCTCTGGTGAGCATGTGGAGAAATCTATTTAGGACACCTTCAGTGAAGTAAATATGACCACCACAAAAAAAGCCATGAGACTGTGTCTGTAAATAAGTCCTGACCCCACCATTGTAATGAATACATAGTATAATGCTATATCTAACTGAGAATGTTGATGTACATACTTCGTTTATTTTCTCAAAGTTGCATTCTTGAATGTCCATGTACAGTTTTTATATTTTTGCTGCTTATGGAGAAGATTCATTTGGACTTGACCTGACTATTTTCATGCAAGACAGGAACTTTCTGCTAAATCTCCAGGTCAGAACTTAACAGTTGCTGACTTTGCTCAAAGAAAGTGGTTTGTTTGCATGTTCAAGTTGTCTTTCAGATTTGCAGGTACTACTCATGCCTTCATATCTTTCCAAGAATGATTCATTTATTTTATTACAAAGTGTTTAGAGATACAAAGAAGATTAAGAATATTTATTCTTGTTGTTGGAGTGACACAGCTGAAAGGCACTTTGAGGGAGAAAAGGAAAATATTCTTTGTGGTGGAAACACCAGGTCAGCATTAGTAATCAAATTTCTGCCCCTCCCTTCCTGCACACCAGAGCAAGTCATGTTCAATCTCTTATTTGCCTCAGTTTTTCTTCCATGAAATGAGAGCACTGATATTTCCCAACCTTAGCAGAATTTTAGAAAGGGGACTATTATGCTTTGCTTCTTATATGAACAACACTAAAATGATTGAGACTTTTGTTATCCAAGTCTTAGTCTAACTACAGCCAGTTGTCAACGGAAAGCTGAGACAGCCTTCCATCACATTGGTCTCCAGCCCCATCTGTATTCCTTCCCACACAAAGCACTAACTGTATTTACAATGTTCCTGTTCCCACATTACACACAGAACAAAAAATACTGCTTTAAATTGAACAATTAATGTGTAATCATTAGAACTTACCCTGTTAATTATCAGAAATGATTGTGAACAATTCTGGTATGATAGTCTTTTGTGATTCTTAATAACACAGTTGCTAATAGGAGTTTTCACACACGATCCCTGTGTGCCATTTGCAGCTAAGTATCACCTTCTGCTCCAGGTGTTCTCACTTAAGCTGGTGCCCTGGGCTGTGATCCTGCAAACACCTCTCTGCCTGATCCAAAGCCCATTTGGGTCAGCGGGAGTTTTTCCATTTGATTAGGTGGGCTTTGAGACACGGATGAAGAGAGCAGAGCACTGTTGGTTCTGTTGTTTCCAGGATTCAGTTATTTATTAGATAAAAGTCGCATGCATAAGCTGAGGTTAAACCAAGCTAACAAGGAGCAGAGGGAAAACAAATGGTTTGACATCTGCAGGATAAAGAAATTTTATGAAGAGTTTTAGTTTGGTTTTTTGAGAGGTCTTTTTTGTATAATTTGCTGCTCTGTGAAAGGTGTTGGTTCTAATAAGATTCCAAATAAGAATCTATACAAGATTCTTAATGAACAAAAGTAAAAAAGTAATAAAGAAAACATGCTTTGCTTCATAGAGACAGTATGATGAAACAGAGTTTCAGTTCCCTTCGGAGTGGTTGTATGGCAAAACCACTTAAAAAGAGGAATCAGGTCATAAAAAGACATACAAGTGGCTGGCAGAAAGGGATGTTGCTGCCCCTATCCACAGGTTTCTCGTAGGTACAGAGCTGTTCATTGTGCTAGTCTGATGTGCAAGTGGCAACAGAAGGAAAAGCACAGAGATTCTTTTACCTTCTTCTGGGGCATGGATAAAGCTGAAGCACTCAGTATTGAAATACATGGCTTTTAATAACAAAAGACCCACTGGGCAAGGCCTATGGCTATTGTATTGTTGAGCAGGTGATTAGCATCCATCTGGGCTACAGCTGTTTTCTTCTTGTGTTTGTTCCATCTGCAGATGTTGCTATGAGGAAAGGAGTCAGCAATGACTGATGTGGAGCCTGTGGTCACAGATTTTGCGGCATCAGGACGGGCAGGCCGCCGGAACGCCTTACCAGATATTCTGGGCTCTCCTGCTGGTGCTGGGACTTCAGACCTGCCACACAAACTGGCTGAGCTCTCCATTTCAGAAGGTAATACCTGCACATTCCAGAAATGGACATTTTTCTGCAGTTGTCCTTTGCTTTCTCCTTAAGACTCATGCTACCATGCAGTTTTGATGTCAATACTAATATTTCTTCATTTATGACTAAATTCAACCTTCCAAAGCAGTTACCACTTGTACCTCCTGATGAGACAAATTAATTTTAACCCAGACCAAGTCTGCCATATCCACCCACAGACTCTGTGTTCAGCAGCCTGGGGAAGGGTGCTGGGAACTGAACTCCAGTTCCCCTGAGGAAGAGCAAACACAGTTGCATTGCCGCACAGCTTGGAAAACCAGCACTCCAGCTTTAAATTAGAGTCTAGTCCTGCACTGAGATAACTTAGCACAAGACAGCAAGTTGCACTGTTAATCCGATTACAGCTATCGTCCTAACTCAGGCATATACATTAAGAGTAGGGTTTACAGTGATTTACTCCTGCTATTAAGCTTTCAACTTTGCTATCTGAGACCAGTGTCGTATTTTGGCCTGTCCTTTAGTTTCATAAGGTGCCCTGTTGATTAGCACAGGTCTAATCAACACCAGCTTTACATTTGAGTTCTTTTTACTTTCAGGGGGATTTTCAGATTCAGAAAAATCTGGTTTCTAATGCCTATGAAGTGAGAATTATAGGTTGGCCCTGAGCACAGGTTGCCCCTACTTTTTTAGGTTCTGATTTGGAAGTAACTTTCTTCTCATGCCCATCACTGTCGCTGCTGTGACAAATGCCATCGCAGCTGGTGGTCCCGGTTCCAGGAGCAGCGATGGTGTGGGGGGAGCACAGGGGGAGGCAGGCCTGTGCTGAGTGGAGGGCCCATGAATCTGAACTGAAGTAGATTATAGGAGGGATTCCCAGGCTCCCGAAATGGATGTCCAGCTTGTATGTTGCCCGAAGCAACTACAGGACATTAAAGTTTACAGCCTCCTAAAGCACCATAAAGGCTGAGGGGGCAGGCAGGGAGGATTCCTTTGATTACAAGCTGTTCTTGCTTTGATGATTTAATTTATATTCATGTATTTGGCATTCTGTAATCCAAACCCAACACAGGCCCATCAAAGGACTGCTGGTGAAGAAGAGGGCAGGTAGAAACAGCACTTCCAGGAGGAGTGAGAAGGGACTGAATGACCACGTCCTGGTTTGACCCTGGGAAAGAGAGGAAAATAAGCATCTGAATGGGTGCTGGAAGGAGGCATTACTTTTGCAAAAGGAAAGGGCAAAGATTTATGAAGGACAGAGAATGGACATAAAAAAGGGATAGACGACAAGATCAGATACCCTCAGGCTGCAGGGCAGTAGTGAGGGAAGTGGGGGAATCTGGAAGAGCAAGTGGGAAGGACAAGGAGCACTGTGTCAGAGTGCATTCAAAGTAAAGCTGGGAGCCCTGGGAGCCCAGGGGCAATGATGGCAGATAAACCCCAGTCAAAACTCCTCTGTTTCAAGGAGAGATTTTTCCCTAGGAATATGAAAAGTATGTCCCTACAGATTTTCTCCTTCTGATGTGTGCAACTGGAGCACTGGAAATCCATTCCAAAGTACAGACAGTCACTTAACATTTAATACTTTGCTTTTCAAATATTATAGGGGTTTTTATTCCAAATTGCTCTTCTGCCTGGCACGGTTCGTGCACCATGACCAGGGGTCAGGCTCCAGCAGGAGAGAACTGTTTCCCTTATCAAAGGGAAGGTAGATGGGAATGTATATTGTTATTAGTGTCAGGAGCTGTGGAAGTGAAGTGACCAGTCCAACCCACTGATACAGTCATTGCTACATTATGTGTAACTAACCTTTGTATTGTTTAGAGCTGTGAACCTAGAGGGAGATGCACAAAACCATGTTAAACAAAGCACAAAAGAATACAACAGTTGTAGATAAGTTCCTCATGTTTGTTTCATTTTGGCCTCTGGAAAGTTTAGTAATTGGAAAGAATATACTTTTTTAAAGCATGCAGAATTTCTCTCTTTGATCTTTTTTTTCCCATGAAAGAGTGAAAGTCTTGTTAAAAGAAATGTTACAGCACAGCATAAAATAAGTACTTAGCCCTTCAGACAGAATAATCCTCCTCTCCTGGTGCCCATCCAATGCATTAAGAAGAAGAAATGAAACATAACTACATTAGTTTTAGCAAAATGTACTGATGCTTTCTTATAAATGCAAGCACCAGCACTGTCAGGATTTGAAGAACAATTAAGAGCATGGAATTATCCTTTGCTTTTGTCGTTGGCATATAGCTGTGCCAGGGCGTGCCTGGAAGGAACAGTTTCTGTTATCAGCAGTTTGCAGTAGTGATAATAGGAAATGAATACAGGATGCAGTTAATTCCATTCTGACTGCTTAGATGCTTTTTGGGGTTGGGAATTCCAGAAGTATCAGGTGGGAATTATGGCCTCATTGTGTTGAAAGTTAAACTTCCAATGAGACAGCAAACAAAACTGGAAAGAAAGTTTGGAAGCTCAAATGCTGTGACAGGGAAACTGTGAAACATTTGAGGGTCTAACAGGCGTCTCTTTCTGCCTGTTTCTGGTTTTAACAGTAAGTTGTTAAAAAAATGAAAGCCATTTCCAACTCAGAACAAAGAAATTGGATAAATGAGAAAAGTGGAGAAGATGGAACATGTGGCTATATAAAGTATGCCCTATTTTTTTTTTATTCTGAAAGATTCAGTGAAGATTATGGGAAATGGTGAGGAGGACTCTCTCCCTCTTGCTTCAAATTTAGCTAATGCTCATTGGGTCATACATTTTCTCTCTTTCTAAAATGCCGTCAGCTGCTGTCATAGTGAAAGGTCAGGAACAGGATGTGCTAATACCTTTTGTCTGGCTTAGAAAAGAGACTTTGCATGTATTCTTTATGAATATACAAGGATCGTAGCTGTGTGATATAAATTTCGATGTACTCTGCAAGCCGCACCAAATGAATGTTCTCATGAGATGGACAGGAGAGATTTTGGCACTAGCTGTTTCTCTCAGAGCTTAACTCTGAAATGAAGACTGTCTGATCATCCTCTGATGATGCGTAAGGTTTGGAGGGCTGAGACTTTCCACAGGTGCTCTGGTGGGAGGCCATACTGGAACCACGTTAAACGACTGGTGTTACTGGTGATCCAAAAGTTGAAGTCTGCAAGAAGTTTGAGAGCAAAGAGGCAATACTGGCCTCTCATATTTGGTAATCTGCTTTAGGGCACTGTTCTGCCAATAACTTTTATTACGTTTGCTGAATTTTTTCTAGGTGTGTAACTGACTTGATACACTCAGCATCTTAGCACCTGTTGCACACCTAAGTGCTACCGACTACGAGATTAGATTTCCTCTAACAAAGCGCTTACTTCTACCCTGTCTGCAAGACTCACATCCAAGCCCACACAGAAACAGCACATAGAGGAGATTGCTGTGCTATGTAATACTGAAGGGTATCAAATGACTCAGTTCTTAATTTACCAGTATGAAACTCTGAAGCCTCCAGAACTCTGAGCAGACTTACAACATCAAATGGTTTCTGCTAAGCCCTTTAGCTGATGAATTGTGTGCAGTGGTATCCATTTGCTGTGGTTTGTGGAGACCAAGATATGTAACTCTTTTGGCTGTTTGTGATATTTTGTGGCAAGTCTCCAGGGCAAATAGCTGAAAATGTGCCCCTTAGATTATCACTGTTAAAACAGTTAGGACTTGGAAGGTGGTACAGCCAGATATGCTGAGCAGACCCCTCCTTGCCCCCAAAAGCTATGGGCTGTCTTAGATTTGGGCATACAACCTGTTCTGTTAGCACTGGTAACACCATGTGGGACTTGAAGGTAGTGTGAAAATGATTATGCTTTGCAAGGAAATAAAGCAAAAGGAGTTCCTGTTTCTCAGTGAGAGAATTTGAGCATCAAAAGCAACACGGTGGAACTCTTCATCTAATAGCCATGCATGCTTGGGAGCTGGTACCTATACTAGTCCTGTAAGCATTCAACTCTAACCTACAGAAGAGTGAACTCCCAAATCAGAGTAACAAAAAAATCCCCTCATCTTGTGAAGACAGGGTGAATTCTCCTATGTATTTCTTGGCAAAGAAGATCAACCAGATAACTGGCATGTTCATAAACTGTAATGTTATCTACATGAAACCAGGCAATGCTCAGAGGAATGCAATATTCTAACTTGACTTTGGAAATTACCCAGAAGAAAAGAATAACTATAATAAAAAATTATCTCCAACCTGTTTCTTACAACCGAATGCACAATGATCAGCATGTGCAAGGAGCAGGAAAATCCACGTCAATAGGCAACTGCTTTTGGAAGATGTCTCTGCAAGTTATCTTTCAAGTTAATCTCTCTACAGCACCTGTGAGTGTGATAATAAAGAGCCAATCCAAACAGAGATGACCAGTGAAACCAAATATTTGGCTGCATTAAAAAAAACTGTGAGAATGCATGTGGTATATAAATGTTTGATTCTTTTTTTAGATGGAGGAGCAGAGGGTGGAGAAGTGCCATCATCCAAAGCCTTGCTGGAAAGTCAAGAGACGGAAGGAAAAAGCAATGATTCCTAACACCTGAGGACTGCTGGATTAATGAAACCCATCGACAGACTTTCCAGTTTTCCTCTGTCACCCCTTCTGAAGTGTAGTAGCAACTTTAGCAGCACAGACAAAATTTTGCAACACACTTGTACCTAGATGACATTAATGTGGAACTACTGTTTTTTCTACTGTCCTTCAAAACCAATGTTCTACACATCCAAATGGGAAGAAAGCTAAAGAATGTATCTCTTGTTTTGGGTTTTCTCATGGTTGTAGTACTCGTCCTAACTAATCTTCTCTCACAGTTTCAATTAATATGCCTAGCAGATGTACCACCAATTAATGATTGCTTCAAAATAAAAATCCTGTTTCTTAATTTCCCAAAATAGCTTCTTTCTCTCGACACAGAGGTGTATTCACTGTCCCCACCTTAAGATGATATTAAGTATATATTAGATTACAGACATTACCTGTAATTTATGTCCTGAGATTTTTGTTCTCATTAGGGATATGTAGATGGATATGAGAAATAAAAAAAGAGAAACAATTTTTTTCTCTCCTCCTCCTGTCTCCAAAAGGTTTTGTAAACTACTTAAACACCAGTGTTTGTTTTCAAATTCTCTTTAAACTCTATTTGATTATGGCAGATCATCTCAGTTCTCCCACTCTTAGCAATCTTGCCACTTCTGTCATTTCTGTTTTCAGGCTGAATATTGTAGCTGTTCATGTGTATCTAAAATAAAGTAGCCATGTTTTAAGTGATTAAAATTGTTTAATCTCACTGTGGAAATTAAATAGCTATCATCTTTTCTGTCTTCTGATGATTTCTTGATGTTTCTCCTGTATGACAAGACTTAAAACCCCATAATACCTTTTTTTTTATTTTATCTGGTTTTTGCTTTATTGTTTGCTGGCAATGAAGATGTTCTAATCATTGTGATTTTTACAAAGATTTTTAAGCAAATGTTTTTCTCTACTGAAAGGTGGTATTTTGTTATGGGGGTCATGCTCCTGCAAATATTTAGCATTCACTCCCTTATTGTAGGAGACCTAAGATTCACGTACCTTTACTGCAGCCTGGGGCAGCAGCCACTTACGTACTTCTTGAAACCTAACGCAACACTGACAATTGAATGCTTTTATTTGCTCACACGACCTCTGCTGGACTGTAGCCAGATGGAGGAAGCATGGGTACATTCCACATTTGACCAGTATTCTATCTATAAAATATTTGTGTATTACAAGCTGGCAGACAGCTTGTAAGAGGCCTCTCTGCACACCTACCATTCCTAGTGTGCATTTACTCACGCACTGTCTTTTGGGGACCGTTCAGTAAAGGATTCAGTTTCATCCAACTGAACTGACACCGTTCTCTCCACTTACCTGTATTCATTTAACAAGTGCAGCATCCCAGAATTACTTTTGGGTTTGGAAAGATCAAATAACTTGCTCCACTGGAGCAAAGCAGTTGGTTTAAGAAAGTCCGAGAGACTGAACTAGCTGACACTGGAGGAAACTGCAGTGGAGAGGGACTCAAGAGCTGTGGTACACGCTCTTGTTCTCAGTTGCAGTCCCATTCTCATATACCAGCCTCCTTTATAGCGTCACAGTACATAAAATTGTTCAATTTTAAGAAGTTAAAATGATCCCATGGAAATGAGGTAGCTGAGTATTACTGAAACAGAATTCCTTATATGCTTTAAGTGGAGCATATGCTAAAGTGCTCTTTTGGGTCGAGGCCTGTATTGAATTCTCTTCTTTCACAGTTGCAGCACTGGATATATTTAGATTCTTCTCTTACAGAATACAGACACTGAAATTTGGGTTACAGGAATAGATACTTAAAATAAGTATTTTGCTAGCCTAAGATGCTTTGAAGTTTTTTACTATTAAAACACCAATTGTGAACCAGTTGAATTTAGCAAATTATTCATATGCTAAACTCTCTATAAAACCCATTCCACAGCTGTGTACGTACACGAAGTTAACTGCTCACACATGTACAGCTTAGAACTAGTCAGAGTGCTCAATGCTCTGGAAAATTAGTGCTTACTTTGTACTTGAGCTGTATGAATGTGTCGTTGAGAACATGCTACATAGAAAGAAGAAAATTAGAAAAATTGCATAAGAAGTAAAGACTAACAGGAAGATTAAAAATGCAACTCAAAAGCAGGATGAACATATTTGATCTATAATATGTGGGTTGTATACTATACAGTCCTCATTTGCCTATATTATCTAGGTGATTAACCAAGTTACAGACGCAGAAACACTTCTTTGCCACATACATGTACAGTTTGTGTCTAAACAATTAGTCGAGGCTGCATGAGAGAGCTCTTTTTGTAGTCAGTTTGACTATAGATGAGGAATATCTAGTTATGCCCTGGATTTTGTCAAATAAATCTTTCCAGTTCTGAGCCAGCTGCATATTTCTGACCAGCATACACAGAACCATAAACACTGGTTGGTGTGGGAGACATTGTGCCATATAAACTTTGTTCCAGAATAATTTATTAGCTGTGTATTATGCTTGACTCAGCCAGACAGGAACTAGCCCCTTTAGAGCTGTCTGGGGGTCTCTATGCCATGCTGTCCAGTAGTCTGGGGTTTAGGCAGGGTTACCATCTTAAGCACAACTAAAGTTGAGAAAGTTCTGGTTCATTTTCTTTTTAGTACCTTGAGATAGGTAATAGTCCTACTAAACTTTGGCTGAGCCTGTAAAGAGCAAAATAAGTGCTTCTGAATACGTTTCTCACTAAGCCAGTTTATCTCGTTTCAACTGTAATGGGCATTCTCTTAATCCATAGGGTAACAAAGTTACAGCCCTGAATCAGCAGAGTATTTTAAAACATGTTTAACTTTGAATGCAGACTAGTCTCACTGAAGTCAATAGAACTACTTAGTGCCTAAAATTAGGTACATACTTAATTACCTTGATAAATTATGGCAGCAAATTTCTATTAAGGCTAATCTGGTATTATAATGTATTAATCCCAATTTCCATTCCAGCAAGTGTGGCACAGGTAATAGCATCTTTTTCATCAGCATACAGCACTATCCTGGGCTTTTATAGAGCAAAGAAATTCATTTTAGTACCAAGCAAAAAAGGTAACTTTGTTATCTCCAAATTTTAGACCTTAATCAAGCAATTAGTCATTCTTAGCCATTCTGCATATATTTAAAAAAACCCACAACAAAACCCCAGGAACCTCTCCCTGTAACTTCATTGTGCATATATAAAACACTTCAGGTACTTGGAATATATAGAGAATTGGCCTCAATCTTTTCCAGATGTCATTAAGAAGATAATTTTCTTTGGGTCAGCCCTTCATCAGAAGCACCAAGAGGCGGATGAACATGCTGAGGCACATCTTTTGTTGCTATAAATCAGGAAAGTTCAATTTGTTATCTGGAAGGCAATAAAGGACTAAATAGGTTTTGTGGTAGGGGACTGATTATTAGAATGTTCTCATTTAGAAAGATTAGGAGAAGTAATTAAGCATTTTTTAAAATTAAGCTTATTTGCTATAATTCCTCCTACAGCTATCTCCACCTGTGCCATATACCATCATTCTGGTATAGTACTGCATAGGCTGAGCTTGGATGGATGAAATTAGTGGCAAAGCAGTTTGCAAGATGGTATATTTTAAAAGAAATTTCCAAATTATTGATAGTACAGCAATGTACAGGCCAGATTTAGTTGTCACTGAAGACAAAGATCAGTTTTATACTAACTACAGTGTGAATTATATCTAGTTTTAAGTCATGAGTTACTAATCATACAGAAAATTTCTCCCAACTCAGAAAGTCCATGAACACAAATGCTTGGAGGCAAGGAGACTAGCCAGTGGACACATCATACATGTTTGCACTATACAAGACATCACATTTAATTACATGGACCTACGATCTGACCCCACAGTGGCCACTCCTGTGTTGTGTAGCTTTCCTACCACGGTGATCTGTCCTCCTTTCAGCTGAGATGATTTTCTTCACAGTAGCTAGTATGGGGCTACGTGTTCAATTTGTGCTGGAAACAGTGTTGATAATACAGAGATGTTTTTGTTACATAGAGATATTTTGGTTATTGCTGAGCAGTGCTTATGCAGAGTCAAGGGCTTTGCTGCTTCTCACACCACCCTGCCAGCAGGATGGCTGGGGCTGCACAAGGAGTTGAGAGGGAACACAGCCGGGACAGCTGATCCCAACTCACCGAAGTGACATTCCATATCATATGATGCCATGCTCAGCATATAAGGGGCTGGGGGGAAGAGGAAGGAAGGGGGAGATGTTTAGAGTGATGGCATTTGTCTTCCAAAGTAACCGTTATGCGTGCTGGAGCCCTGCTTTCCTGGAGATGGCTGAAGACCTGCCTGCCCATGGGAAGTGGTGAATGAATTCCTTGGTTTGCTTTGCTTGTGTGTGTGGCTTTTACTTTACCTATTAAACTGTCTTTATCTCAGCCCACGAGTTTTCTCACTTTCACTCTTTTGATTCTCTCCCCCATCCCACCCCAGGGAAATGAGTGAGCAGCTGCGTGGTGCTTAGTTGCAGACCGGGGTTAAACCATGACATGATCATACAAAACAATACAATTGCTCTTGCATTAGTTAAAAATGACAACAGAGCAGTACCTAGAAGAGGTTTTAACTACACTTTACCATGGAGGGTGTGGGTCCTCTAGGGTCCACAGAGCACAGACCAGTGGGGCTGAGCCCACTGGGGTCCCAGGGCACTTGCTGCAAAGTGGTTTGGGTAGAAATAGCAAGGGCTTAAACTGTCCTGCCATCTAGTGGGATCCTCAGTCTGCCAGGTAGTTTGTGCAAATAAGTGGAGGGAGACAGTTTAAGAGACCTCAAAACCAGCTGGAAGGCAGCTGCTTGGGAGTGAAGTGCAAAGAGGGTGAGAGCTGGCCTGGCAAGAGGTAGGCTGTCTCCAGCTAATCTCAGATGCTTACTTCAAGGGCTTCGCTAAGGGTCCAGAACATCGGTGGCTCTGTATATTCAGAAAGTTAGGTAATCACCAGCAGCAGACATTTCGCATTGCTGAGAACACTGTGCCAATGGCTTATGTACGCTTGGGAAAAGCTGAAGCTTCCTTGCTACACAGGGCTGCCATTGTGGCACTCCTTCCCACTGCCCGTTGCAACTTACTTCTTCACCCAGTGAGCAGGAGCGTGTTTCAGAGGCCCAGACCTCAGTGGGAACTCACACTGCCTGGGCAAAGGAAAGACACCGAGCCTGGGCACCGAGGGGTGAACTAGCCAAAAGCAATTTCAAGTTATAAACTCTGTTGTAAAACAGGTGTCTAAGTTTGTCTTGCAGCCTACCCAGGTTTAGATCCCTGTCCTGCAATTTGGGCTAGGGTGCCAATACTGCCATGATAACTGGTTTTGATCTTTCTTAGTGAGAGCTCTTCACTAAAAGTTTCACCTTCCTCACCTGAAGCTGTTCTACTTCGGATAGTGATTAGCAATAAATGTTGAGATCTGTCATTTTATTTTAGCATTTTGCTTTATTTCCGTGTTCAGCCTGGTGGGGACCAGTGCGTATCCTAAGATGGCCGGGAGCGACAGGAGGCCTGAGGGCCCTGGCCTGTGCCGTGTCCTAACACCAGATCTCTGGATTTTAATGCAGTGATGGAAAATTATGTTTTTCTGTCTGGTGATACGAAGCCTGCGTGCTCTGGGCTTTTCTGGATTAAACATATAAGTCAGCAAATACCTGCAATATAAAGGGACCTGATGTGAGGATTTAGACAATCCTTACCAGTGCTTTATCCTTGGGACTCTGCTGTGCAGTGACTAGTGCTGTACATCCAGTACTTATCATACAATGTACAGAAAAGCTAATCTGTGAAAGACTGGTTTAAACTTCCTATCTATTCTTTTTCTCCAGATCCCTTGGGCATGTTTGTAAATTACACATCAGCAGGGTAAACAAAAAGAAGGAGCATGTAAATTGCTGTGAACCCCCAGAAATAGTTTTCTAATAATGCGCCCAGTTTCCAAAGGGGACAGGAGCACCTTTGCCCGAGGGCTCCGCCGCCGTCAGGGAGGCAGCCCGCCCCGGGGGCAGCCGGCCACTTCCCGCCCCGTGGGCACAAGATGGCGCCCGAGCCCGCGCCAGGCACACGGCCGAGCGTTCGCCGTCTCACAGCCGCCCCCCCCGCCCCCGCTCGCAGCGCCTCGGAAACGGCAGAGTTTGGGCCTCCTTCGGTGCGAGCCGTAACGCGAAAAGGAGAGGGAGCTGTGGCAACGCCCCGGCCGCCCGGCGCCGGTGGGACGACGGACGGGTGTCCCCCGCAGAGCCGAGCGCTGCCGGCAGAGGGCGGCTGCCGCCCGCCCTGGGCAGGCCTCGGCTGCAGCGGCTGCCCCAGCCTTCCCGCCCCGGCGCTGCTCCGGGAACTGCCGCGGCGACTCATCCTCTGAATGCCTCCTAGATGCCCCAAGTCCCCGCGCTTCAAAAGCATGGGGGAAGCGGGTTTGAAGCGTGCCGCCCTTCGCCCCCACCCCCTCGAGCAGCTCCTGCTGAGCTGCTGCAGCAGCCGGCGGAGGGGAGGTGAACTCCTGTCAGAGGCGCCTTCCCCACAGACCACACCAGTACCTGGTCAGCTAAATATGCAGCTTATTCACAATAACCGTTACTTCTGGCTCTCCAGCAGAGCTGCCTCTCCTGCACACCCGCCGTTCCCCAGCAGCACCTCCGCGGCCCAGCAGCCACCCGGACGTTGCTGGCTGGTTGTGCCAGGGAGCTGGCCGGGCTTTCCCCCACAGCCGCTCAGGCCGCCTCCAGCTTCCGGCAGGCAGCACGGGCCTAGCAATGGTATCCCATGCACCAAGGAAGAAAAGTGCCCTTTAAGTGAAAAACAGGAAAACCGTCATACATGCATTTGCAGGAGTGCTTGAGGTTTTGAACTTGCTTGTTCCTCCCACCAGTTTTGTATCCATCTTCTACTTTAATTGCTCAACAATCTCATCCCATTCATTCCATCCCTCTGAATCTCTCCTCTAACTGCATTCAAAGCTCACATCCACCTACTCCCTTTCTTCAGTGTTCACCCCTTGCTTCGCTCACTCATATCTCCTCACACCCAACATCAACTGTTAGTGCTTTAAACACCCAATAGAAGAAACTAACCTCTTTAATTCCCTCCATATTCAGTAAAATCAGATGGTAGAAGGACAACTTATTGCAATTACTCCCAGCAAGTACTGGGTAGAGATCTTATATATCAGTCTCATGAAAGAGCCTTGAGCCACTATCTATTGTCTTTGCCTTGAGCACTGAGAGAGGGACAGCTTCTCTAGAAAAAAAATAGCATGTGATTATGCAAATAGAGATGGTGTTGCAATATAAGAAAGTGCTGAAATAAGTTTCTTTCAGGCATGTTCTTTCAGACAGCCTTTGAACTCTTGACTTTGCATCTTTTTTTTTTTTTTTCCTAACGTGGGCTGTCATGAGTGGAAACTTCTAGGTAAATTTATAAAGGATACAATGAAATGCTGATATGTAAGAAAGAATATATTTAAGGGTGGGAGAGACAAAGGACAATGAGATGGGGTTAAAGGCATGAAAGTTGTGCCATGTTTCCTCTCTGCAGCCCTTCTTTAAGCAGAACAGCTGAGCCAGTCGCTCAAGCGAGTCAGCCTGCCCCTGCACCCTCCACTGGCTCTGAACTCTGGATGTTCTGAGCTCTGGCTGCAGTGCTGATCACCCACTCAAGAAAGTTTCAAAGGTCTGGAGGAAGACAATACTAGAAGCCTTGTTTAACTCTTACAAGATTAGTTAAGGATTTTGTGATACATAGAGGGTCTCAGTTATGTTTACCAATGCCACACTGAGGGGAAATCTTTTGAAACATGTACACATGGATGTATAGAATTAAAGGATTAGTGGACATATCTATACTTCCCCACTGGCACTTGCCACAGTCCAGTCCAGAAAGTGAGTCCCGTGATTTTCCAGGCAGGGACTACATGCCTATTTTCCTTTCTGTGCACATCTGCATCTTTTCCCATAGTAGACTCTGGATTTGGCAAAGTACGAATCCACACTCAGCAAGTGGGATGTGTTTTAGGTTTCCTGGTTTAGACTTGCCCATTGTGACCATCTCATGTGATTTCTTGCATAATCTGGGATATGTAACTTCTCTGAATTATTTCCTGCATCATGTCTAATAGCTGTGGTTGTTCACGTAGTTTACAACTTGCGGGGATGAAAAGTCTAATAAGGCAGTTTGAAAGTCGGTCGAGGGGCTAAGTCTCCTCACAGCTAATACGCACTTCATATTTAAATATGAATTTCTCTAGCCTTAACTTCCAGTGACTGGAGTTTTGTATACCAGACTGAAGAGACAGCTCTTATTTCTGTTTCTCTTGGATTGTCTCCAAACAGCCAGGATGACTGAAGTTTTCCCCAAGTTTGTCTTGGTACTGGTCCCTATTTAAAGCTAGTAATAAGCTATCTTAACCCTGCAATGCTTCAAGTTGCTCTAGAATTTTATGTTCCAGGAAGTTTATATATCTAGACTCATGAAAACTCAGAAATGACTCAGTGCTTGGTCACAAACCAATATGTAAAGCAGGGATATTGTTGCACTCTTGAATGAATCAGGTTAGGTGTGTAATTCTATCTAGGTCACCCAGCATGAGGTTTCATTTCGAAAGTGCCTCTGCCTGACCTGTCTCAGGCATTTTTTCATCAACAACGGGCCCATAAATTGATAACCTAATGAAATTATTTGTCAAGACTGTGGTATTCAGACATTTCTTGGGGGTGCACTAACACTCCCTGTAACCCACTGCCATTTTAGGACTTTGGAGGAAATGGCTTGCTCCAGGTGAGAGTTTCTGATTCAGAGGAGACAAACCCAGAGGAGCGTGGCTCCAGCTGCATCTGAGGGATCACTTCTGGCTCCAGCAGGCTGTCAGTCTGTCCTGTCAGACCATAGCTGAGTGGAATGGAAAAGGACCCTGGGAGTACCCAAATACAGGTAGTTAATGAGCTGAGTTATTACTTTGTATCTGTTTTCCAAATTCAGTGGTTATTTTCTTAAGTTTGTAATTCAGTCAAATAAAACTGATTTTACTTTTTGTCTAAATCTCAGCTGGTAGCGGGAGTGATTTCAGGATATCGCAGCAAATGAGGTGCTTCAGTATGGACAAACAGAACAAAGGTACATTGAGCTATTCCAAAAGTTTCTTAAATCCAGCCCTGCAGACTGCAAAGTTGTCTTTTGTTATGCTGCGATGATTTAGCTTGAGACCGATTATACTGAATTCCAAATAGTCGCACTTATTAAGTGTTAGACAGCCTCCATGGCGTATACTAGCACTACAGAAAGAGAATACAACATTTAGAGATCACTTGTGCCTTTAATACTGTAAATTTTATATTGATGATGATAAAAATCATTCCCTACCTTTATTATAACAGAGAATCCTTGGACCTTAATACAGAGTGTTTCTGCTCCACTAATATTCTCACTGGGCTGCTCTGAACACCAAATCTACACAAGTCTTCCAGAATCAGTTACAACAACTCAAATGCAAGTTGTCTAATCTCCTTAAACCTATGTGCTATTTTTCCATTTATGCATATAAGGATTATTTTAACTTAGTGTGTTCAGCTTATTCATATGCCTGCTAAATTCCTCTGAGTCATTATTACCCCTGAAATAGTCAATTGCTTATTTATAAGACTGTATTTCTTTCTTTTTCAGTGTACTACTTTACATTTGGCCATCCTGAAATTCTAATAGTCTGGAAAGCTGATTCCTTGTATTGATTTTACAATAACCAGACAGCTATTGTAAGTGACACCAGAATCAGACATTTCTGTTACATTTTAGAGGCTTTTAAATAGTTTTTCTACTTTTAAACACAAAAGAAAGCAAAGAGAAATATTAAAATAACCAAAGGCCTAATGGTACAAAGTTAAAATAACTGCATCTTCAGTAAATAGAACTGGGAGCCAGGAAGGTGGCTGGCTTTAGTACAAGCTAATTCTTTGAGGAGAGCCTCTGACTTGAGTTCTCTAAATGGTAGATAGAATAATATTAGACAACAGATAACAACCCCCCAAATGCCTTTAAGAAGCAGAGAAGACCCTGGAGATATTTAGTAGCATTTGCTTCCTGCTTTAAACCATTGTAGACCAGCTGTCCTCTCAGCTTAAAGCAATCCGAATAAATGTCTAATAGTTCGTAATGAGGTATTAGTGGGTATTTACTTTCCAGGACTCTCCTAATCTCATGTCACACCAATTTGTAACCTAAGAGAGAGTCTACAAGAATGAAATGCATGATCACAGACCACTTCGTTTTCACCAATTAGCAAGAGACACCAGAATTAGACCTCAACGTGACTTCTGCTCTAATGTTAGCCTGTCCTGGCATTATTTTGGTTGAGTTTTTACAGTGGCAGGCAGCCTGCTGAACATGCTCCTAAGCTTTGCCTAAGTTTGCCATGATCTTAGAAGGGATATGGTATAAACACGTCTTCCCTGCTCCTGCCTGCATTACCTTGCATCTTGCAAAGTATCTTCTGGTCCACAGTTACACCCAAGCCCTTTCCATGGCATTTACGCAGCACAAGACTGGATTCATACAGCTGCTTTGGACCTGGGGCCATTCTGTGACCACTTGCTTGTGCAGCTGCATAACTGGGCATCTTCTCCATAAGGCATTTATCTCTTTTGTTTAAACTGGGATTTCTAAAGACCTGCCCATCAATAGAGTAAACCTAGTGATTTTCTGTGACTCACCGACAGCGCTGAGATAGTTTATTTTTATTAGGGGGAGAAGCAAATCTCTTAGACAGCTAGAGGACACATGAGATAATTTTAGTTAAGGACATTCTACTGCCCTGTTTGACATTAGGTTTTTCTGCAGCACCAAAAATCAAATCACACTCAGCCCTGAAGCAACATCATCCCATCTGACACAATAGCTACTAAAACCTGGTCATTTCTGTATTACACTGAGATCAAAGCTGCACAGAAATTCACAGCAGGGCTTTGAACAAGGTTAAAATGTGCTGAGAATACCCTAGTCTGCTGTCCATAAATGGAGGAAATCTACCTTCAGCTACGCATTATTTTCAATTTCCTTAATTCAAAAGTGGCCCCCTATATGTTTCAGAATGCTAAGAGATTACCAAAATGCCTAAGTGAGTTAGGACCCCTAATCTTGTTGGCTTTCAATGGGATTCAATACCTAAAAGGCCTTTGAGTGCCTATATCTGCTCTTGCACCAGGGGATCCAGGCCCTGGTGTCACTGCTACCCTTTGTTGCGCACATGGGTACAAGATGCTCTGCAGTTTCAGGGTCTTTGTTGTCCTGAAAACAGAAATGTTTGAATAATGCAGTCATCACTACATTATCTGAAGGTCTTATAATATTCCCTTAACTACTGATCAGAGTAATACGTTATTCCTGGCTATTGTACTGCAAGGATGGTGAAAGGATAGGTTTAACTGAATGGGTGTTGCAAGAGTGCCCGTCCTGTGTTAGATCCACAGAGGGACACAGCAAAAGGATAGAGAAACCTGACTTCAAACATTAGCTGCACCAATTTGTATACATTCCCATAACCAGAGAACTAAGCCCTTAGTGACTGGCTGCAGTGATTAGATCACAGAATCATAGAATGGTTTGGGTTGGAAGGCACCTCAAAGCCCATCTAGTTCCAACCCCCCTGCTACGGGCAGGGACATCCTCCACTAGACCAGGTTGCCCAAAGCTCCATCCAACCTGGCCTTAAACACTTCCATGGAGGGGGCCTCCACAATCTCTCTGGGCAGCAGTTCCTCTATGAGGAATCCACACATGACAGAACCTCTTGGTCAGACTTTCCTACCACAGGAGCCTGGTGGCCACCCTGTGGTGCCCTTTTTTTTTTTTTTTCCTTTGAACAAGTGAATTTTTTTTTTCAAGGGCTGAATGAGGCTGAGCGCCTCATTCTCTGAATGCCTGAGGGCATGCAAAGCAGGGATAAAATGGGGAAAGGTAGCCAAAAGCAGTTTTTGTGTTCTGTATTCAAAGGCTGAAGGTTAGAACAGTCCCACACTCACCCTAGATGGCCTCAGGAAGCAAGGATTACTTATTACAGAGGGATGTCTTGCCACAGCATTTTCATCTTTCAAGCAGGCCTTGCACAGAGAATGCAAGTGTGCCTACTTAGACCGCTCAGGTGGTATAAAGAGTTTAGGGTAAATGAGAATGAGTCCCTGGGTGTTCAGAGAGGAATCTCCAGGGACATCTTTGTCACACAGGCTTTTTACAGGGGACTACACAGTCTGTTAAAACCTTCAAACTCAGCTGACAGTGTAAAAGACTCCAAGCTGATCTCTTGTGCAGCAACCTAAAACGCACACCAGGTCAGTGTATTTCACGCTGCTATCTCCATTCCAGCCATAGCAAAACATTTATATAGATCAGGATGACTTGCACTTGCTGTTGACATTAACACAACTCTCACATAAGGATCCACAAGCAAATATAGGGCATAAGATGCCATGGAAAACATTTTCGGCTGTGGCTCGTCAACCCACAAGGTGTCAATAATGTAACATTTCCTACTGTTGATTTATCCTGCTCCCAAATCATCACTAATACAGACAGGTGGGATCTCACCATCATGAAACCTGGTGTGATGACTTTGGCAATCTATCTAAGCAGCAGAAGGAATGTGAACATTTTAGCAGACCCTGTTTTACACCTGAAGCATGGTGCAAAGTGTTAAAGAATATATTCTTCTTAAGACTAGGTACTCAGCTAAGTATATTGAGAAATCCCGGTAGAACTGAGCCATCAGTGTAGGTATGATTACTTAAATTGTGAAGGATCCTGAAGTGGCTACCTCCCAAAGGCCAAGTTGCAGTGCTATCTGGAAGAAGGTGCAAGGCAGAAGTGTTCTTGAGGAGTCCGGCTACCAGCAGTGACACTGAATCACTTTCAGAAGTTTTATATCACACAAAGTCCATGAGGCTGGTTCTACACAACAAGCCTCGGTGAGCATAGAGAGCAAGGAGCTCTCCCAGGGCTCTGTGCACACATCTGCACCAGAAGGATCAGCAGAGGCTTCAGGGCTTCTGCAAACAGAATCTATATGAGCAGATAACTCCATCTTGTCAGTACTGGGAGAGGAGACACTGTCAGTTCATGAGGATATTGGTAAAATAATTTAGGATTTAATATGATGCATGTCTGATGAAGTAGGTAAGTGGCGAGGTCAGTTTGCATGTCAGCTGCCTGGGTACTTGCAATGAAGCTCTGTGAGACCATGGCTGCAGAGTTTGGATACGGCTGGTGAACACCACTGAATACTTGATAATGTTACTGTGTTGAGGAAACACAATTGCCAAACTGAACTGGACTTATGGATGATACCCATGCACAATATCAACCCCGTGTGTCCTATGCCATGACAGTGCCAATCACAAAGCACATTCCTCACTCATTATAGACTGAGTATGGGCATCAGGTTAGTGTACATCCGTATGTGACGCACCAGTAAGGCTGGTATTCTGTGCAAACTTTGGAGACACAGCATTATTCAACTCTGACAAATAAAAAGGGACTTGATTCCCTTCAGCCTCATGAACTACAATTGGCGATCTGTTATTTCAAGTGATGCTCTTGCTCTCTCTGGCTTTCTGACACTTCTCAGCACTCTAGCTGAGAAGTGTCAGAGGTGTGGGTCAGAAGAGCAAGTCAGACATAAACTGAGCAGCTGCAGGAGGGCACTTTGTGTCTCTCTCTGTACTTCAAAGTAAGTGGATGGAAGGTTAAAGAGAAATAGATGCACTGGTTCATACCCTGAGGTTATCAAGACTAATGAAAATTGGGTTGTGTGGTGAAAGGAATTAGGATTGTGTTCCTGAGGTTAATTCAGAGAGGGGTTAATTCTTTCTGAGGACAAGTGAAAAAGTGGCAAATTAAATTAAAATCCCATCAGAAGCATCACTTGCCCTACACCCAAAGAATGTGCCATGCTACAAGGGCCCAAAAGAAATGCAAACGAGAGTCAAAACCTACTTTAAATATTAGGAAAATATTCATAATTATTTATGTTTTGTATGGCTGGACCAGGTAGAAAATTGTAGAGGTTTTGTTCCTAAATCACAGAAAGTCTCTTTCACTTAGTCCCCAAGTTTTGTTACAAGAGCTGAAGAACTAGATTCACGACTCTGGAATCCATCCAAGCTGTTGTTCTGGAAAAGCTGACTCTGTGGCTTGGCTGCTTTCTGAAAAACACTCAACATACAAGATGACTACCTAGTGCCTTCAATGAACAACTAGAAAGAAAATATTCTTGCTCTGGTAGAAAAAAAAATGTATTAGATGAAACAGTTTTAAGCTCTTTCCTTTCTTTCTTCATTCTTAGTTTCCAAATGCTGCCAGTTGTGGAGGCAAGATGCAGTTTCCTGCCAGCAATAGCAAATGCCAATTTCAGACATCGTCCGTATAGATGCCATGTGATGGTGGGGAAAAGGGATCCGTACCTGGCCTATACCAAACCGGGCTTGAAAACCTTCACGGGAAAGCTTTTAGAGAAGGTGTTCTGCAGTAGCGTTGCGATCCTGTGGTTTTATTCAGTAGAGTATTTCACGTTTGGTGCCCGCTTCTCCTTTTGCCCGTGTTACTTTAACAGGGACAACAACGTGGGCGGACGGCGGGAGCCCCTGGGGCGGCTCAGGCCGGAGAGGTGCCGCACACGCTGCCGTGCCGCAGGCGGAAGCTGCCCTTTCCCTTTCTCCCTCCCCCCCATCAATACCCCGCTGTGCGCCTCGGCCTGGGGGGGCGGCCCTGGCCGGGGGCCACCCGCGCCCCCTTCCCGGCGGCGGCAGCGGGGGCGGGGAGCGCCCTCCCCCGGCGGGGCGGGGAGACGCCGTCCCGCTGCTGCCGTCCCGCTGCTGCCGTCCCGGCCGGCGGGGGCGGACCGCGGCTGCCCCCCGCCTTCCGGCCCCCCGCTGGGCGCCGGCTTTAAATGTGGGGCGGCGCGGTGGTAGCGGCGCTCTCCGCTATCCTCCGGCACCGCTATCGGTAACCCGCAGCCGGCCGCCATGGTCGAGGCTTTCTGCGCCACTTGGAAGCTGGTGGACAGCCACAACTTCGATGAGTACATGAAGGCGCTGGGTAGGTACGGCCGGGCGGCAGCGGCACATTTAGCAGATCTGGGATTTTGCACCATCCTAAAAAAAACCCCAAAACCAAACAAAAAAAAATTGTAAAAAGCCTCCCCCCTCCGCTGCCAGGGGTGTAGGTAAGGCATTCGCAGGGGTGGGGGAGGTTTGGGCGGCCGTGCCTCTATCAGTAGAGTTCATTTGATGCGGGTCACTCAGCCGGGGGGGCCGGGGTGTGTTTGCATGAGAGCCGTCTTGCCGGGGAGAGGCTCCGGGTTAGGGAAAGCGTATGAAAAAAAGGCAAATGCTGCCTGCAAATAAACTGGAAACAAAAAAGAAATCATTATTCTGGAATGATAAGGAACTGAAATCCGCAGCAGCAGCAGAAGCGATGTGCCACCCGTTCCGCGGTGCTGCTTGGGCGTGCCGGGCTGCTGAACTGGGTTCCTTATCGCGGTGCTCGGAGGTAGCGCAGGACACCGAGCTACATCGCGGGGGGGGGGGGGGGGGGGGGGGCGGGGAGTACCTATGGATGCTTTAGGTGTAAGGGCACAAGCAAAGCAGAAAGTAGCATTTCACTGTGATAGCTTAAAGCTCTAGAGCGGGGGAAGAGATTTCTGTACCTCCATGTGTGGCAAAAAAGATGTAAAACCCGAATGTCTGACGGATTTTTCTTCTCCCTTGATGGTTTAGGAGTGGGGTTTGCAACACGGCAGGTGGGGAATGTGACTAAACCCACTGTGATTATCAGCACTGAGGGGGACAAAGTAGTGATCAGGACTCAAAGCACTTTCAAAAACACAGAAATCAGCTTTAAACTTGGAGATGAATTTGATGAAACTACCCCCGATGATAGAAACTGCAAAGTAAGTGAACTCTTGGGCTGCAGTGGCTTCTTTATTTCTCTTCTTCCCCACTCCTGCCCCCGAGGCTGTACCTTTGGTAGGGTCAAAGGGGGAAAAAAATGTAACTTCTGCTATTGCCAGTTGTAGCACTGTGAAGGACAGGAAAAAGACAAGATTGCATCTTGCCTACTTATATGATCTCTTGGTCTGAAGCAATGTGTTTATGTTGCCAGCCCCCGTCTACCTTCCAGTGTTGAAGAATAGTGTTAGCTGCCCACTTTTCTTTCTATCCAGATATAATTTGGCATAACTTTTTCCAGTTGAAATGTAGAAATGCCTTCTTCCCTGCATCTTTGGGGCCTTAACATAAATGTTATCCCAAAGCACATCTGAAACAGTGGTTCTTGTGAGACTGGAACTCAAAGGAAACAACTATTTTTCATCCTTTAACACAAATAAGAATTGCATGGAGCTCATCCTTAAAATGAGGATGATTCATAGGCTTGGCTTTAAAATGGCTGGGACTACTTTATTATTCTAGATCCACATCCATCTATTGAAGAGAATTCAATAGAATAGTGCATGCTGGATGTGTGAGCAGAATCCCAAATATACCAAATAAATGAATGTCTCTGTGTTTCTTGGTATCTCAAAGTCAGTTGTGACCCTGGATGGAGACAAGCTAGTGCACATACAGAAGTGGGATGGCAAAGAGACAAACTTTGTGAGAGAAATAAAGGATGGCAAAATGGTAATGGTAAGTATAAAACTTGCTGAGCATTCAGATAAACCTAAGTGAGCAGTGTTAGCAGTATATCTCAAGCTTTATGAACAGATAGTGTTACTTATACACAAAACCTTAAACTAATTGGTGGGGAAAGCTAGCAGAGATTTTTCAAATATTCATTCTGTTTTGTTTTGCATCTTGTTTCACTGACAACTGAAAAAATGCTAATGGTTTTAGGCAGGCCAGTGTGTCTATGTTCTTTCTAGAGTTTGTGTAATTGCCCAAGCAAAAAGAAGTCCTGGTCAGCTGGAAAAGATACAAAGTTCTTGATGATATATGCAATGATCTGTTGCCAGTGCTAATTTAGATTTCTTTAAAACCTTGTTTTATATATGCATGCGTAAATAATATTTAATTACACAGAACAAGTATTTCCCTAGGAAAATAAAATTACAGTATTGCAGGAGGTAATAGCACTTTCATAATTAATAATAAAGGGTTTATTCCTTCTATCTTGTTAAAAACTATGAAAATCCCAATTGTGTAAAGAAAAGTCTTGTTTTAAATTCACATTCTTTCCTGACTTTTCAAGAACAGGAGTATGGGGTGAATAAAGTTCTATATCTAATGTCCAGGGTGGCACTTCTCATGCCTATTTTTGGCACAAAGATGTAACTTTCAAAAATAAAACCTCTTCAGCTATACTAATCTATGTGACTTGGCTATTGGAGAAAACCAGTTAGCTTGTTTTCTAAATACTTCAGAGAGTATCTGTATGGATGGAGGCTTCCAAATAATTAAAACCTTAAAGCATATGGTCAGTGCGACACAACGTAACAAGCAATTCAAGGGAAAATACATGCTTTGTTTTTGGAAACAGCTACATGCATATACAGAAAACCTTTTCCTTTGGAATTTGAACATGGTGAGATGCCCTGTTCCACTTCAGGAAACACCTCCAAAGCTCACACACCGTAGTTAGTGTTCTGCACAACTGCAGTAACTAAAATATTTGGTAGTTCTAGCTACATAAGTGCACAGAATGCATTTATTTTAACACAAGGTTCTCTTTGACTATATGCCTATGCATAATCTAAAGCATGGGTATAGAGGACTCAAATTTTAGATTGTACATTTTGCAATGTGATCAGCTTTGGGAAAATAAGTTTAAATCTTTATTAAAAATGCTATATTTAAGAAATTACATTAACAAAATTAGAAAAATGAAGCTGTCTTTTCTAGTTGCCTTGTAAATGTGTATTACGTGCTTCTTGGGTTTGAAAGTAGCAAGGAGAAAGTTATGTATATTATGGAATCCATAACTGAGGTTTTACCTCTTGTTCATTTAAAATATTGATAACCTAGACTAACTAGATATAAATTACATAATGTAAAACAACTTTGCTTTAGCATGGGCTTCTTAATATGTTATTACAGAAAATGGTCCAGCATCTAACATGTCTGTCTTTTCCTTGGACTTGCAGACTCTCACCTTTGGTGATGTGGTTGCTGTTCGCCACTATGAGAAAGCGTAGACTTTACCTGACCTCTGTCCAGATGTTACTTCTGCTGGATGGATTAATGTACTGTCCATAACTGAACGTAGCTAAAATGAATGTTTCTGGCATGAAAGGTTAATAAAGAGTTTTGGGGGGGGTGGTGGTGGTGTTTTTTAAAAAAAACAACAACACTTTACGCCATCAAATTGGCAAGCTTGTGCTGTATAGTGAAACAGGTTAAACTTGGCATTAAATTTCTGAAACATTTGCCTTTTTTTTTTTTTTACAGTAAATGGAACATATTTGAATTGTTGTGGAATGCAGATTAAACAGAAATTAAAAAGTTTTTTAAACCTGTGCTCCTTTTGCATTTAATCAGCTAATATTTCAGTGCTCTGGAGGGAGTTGTTGAGAGTTCCTTTTTCCCAGTTAAACAGCAGAAAAGCACGTGGTATGCAATGCTGCAGCAGCCTCTCTGTGATGAGTGACAGTATATGGGAAGGGAAAAGTTTCCTTCACTTTACTTCAGTGGCTTCTTTTTGCTGGAGAAGTCTAAAGCCCCTGTTTTTATATATGTAGGTGGAGAAGTGAGAGGCTCAAGCTAGCTTCAGCTCCTCTCATCACTAGGAACTTGTTATCCAGTGCATGCTAAGTCAATAGATAGCCTTTGATGTTGGGGTATCCTGCAATTTTGGTTTTAATAATTATGAAAGTTTTAAATTTGTTTTGGTGGGGGTTTTTTGCTAATATACAGCAGATTGAAGCACATCAAAGTGCAAAGAGTGAAGCATTTCACAGAATGGGAGGAAAGGACCAACATAATAAAGTGCAGGACTGGGGGAACCTGAAGTATGAAGCTTATCTTTCATCATTCTCCACAGGGGTGGGAGGAAAATAAAGGGAAAACAGTACAAGACATACCTTCTGAGATTCTCCTCCCTGAGCTGTAGTTTCATAGCTAATGTGTACAGGAGATAACAATTTGCACTGTGAGCAATTTAAAATAAAATGCTGCTTAAAAGAGAGAAATTAAAACCTTATTCCTGAAGAATATTCCCTAAAAGACCAGGGTGGGAAAAACTGCCTTATACTTCAGATTGTCAGGAAAGTTGAAACAGGTTGCTGGCAGCATGGAGGAGGTTGTTTGGAGTGTCCACATTTTCTGACACACTGACTCAGTTGTGAGTCAGTGCACGTGGAGGTGTAGCTACCCAAACTTTTTGAACGGCAGCAGAACTGAGCTGTGGCGTTTAGCAGGTCAGTACCCTGGGGTGTGTGGCTGCAGAGGGAGGTGCAGGAGGGGCGTCCTGCCAAACATCCCGGGCCTAATACTGTGCTGTGCCATCCTTCAGATCTGCTGTGTGGTATCATGGGAAGTGGCTTCTTGTTTCCCTGGATAGCTAGCATAATGTGGGTAGCTCATCTCATCCACTTGATAAAAGTTGAGACACAACTATGGCACCTAACCAATGCAAATACAAAATTTAGTTTTGTTACTTTACTTTTTCACAAAGAAGCTACCTGAAAGGAACATCCAAGTCTGTTTTCTCTTGTGGGGAACATTAAGAGTCCTTAATTATGAACTATTATAAATATGTTTTATTTGGTAGATACTGATCATGAAAAGGAAAACCTGTTCCAGTAGTACTGGGAGCTGCAGCCTCTGGTTTGGGCTGCTTCAGCTGCTATAGTGCAAGTTATGCGTAAAGAGCATCTTCTGCCCTTCAGTTTTATTAGCTCATTTAATCCTCAGCTTCAGTACCTAATAGAGCTTTCATCTGTCTCCCTGCCATTGCTGCCTGTTTGCCTGCGGGTGTGTTTGCTACACAGCCATCCTTCTCAGCCACCCCTTCTCAGAAAGGTGGGAGCAGCTGCTTTTCCTTCGTCACTGGGGAAAACAGACATGGGTCCCCAGTACTGGCATTCATCTTCACAACAAGTGATTTGTGGGGTCATGAATAAAAAAAAATAAAATTTTTATTAAATATGAGGAAAGGAATGCAGAGACAGATTGAAGACTTGGTTTGCAAATAAACCCTGAACAGTAAATATTTTACATTACAGTCACTTTTCAACAAAGGTTACTTTTCCCTACATACATATGTTGTATAAGTCACATGAAATCATCATGAAGCTTACTGGTGAAGTCTTTTGCTATTCTAAAAATCAATACTACTGTCAAATTAAATAAGGGAGGCAAAAATGGAGAAGTGATACCTGTGAAGTGCCTGTGGCACTGCTCAGAGTGGAAGAGTGAGGAAAATACCAACATATGGGACTTGCAGCTGCTGGTAGAACAGCTCTGCAAAGCCCTGGAAAGCAGGTCTGAACAGAACAGCACAGCAAGCAGCGAAACATTTGGGGGCAGCTACGGGATCCATGACATCATTATTCTGGTCTGCTCCTAAAACTGACACCTTGCCGGAAACTACTCTAACTTCAGCAATAAACAGCAGCTCCGCTACCGTAAAGCCTTAGCAACGGAGATGTATTTACAATACATCTCAGCATTTTCCTTAAGCGGTATTAAAGGTGTACTTGATGGGGTATTTCATCAGCTTTTTTTTTTTAATTTTAAAGCGTGTTAAGTAAGCCGGATCCATTTTTACATGTATATTGTGAGAAACCTTCCTTCCAAAAGATGCTTGAGACTCCTGTACAGCGTCCGAGGGCAGCCTGCTCGGGGCAGAGTGAGGCTGTGTCCCAGGGCTGCCGGCACGGCGCGGCCCTGGCACGGCTCTGCCGGTCGGTAGCACAGCTGGCTCGGGGAGGGTCAGGATTTTCAACCGCTTCGGAGAGCCGTAACCCCTTGCTGGGAGCACAGGGTTCGAAGGGACAGGCCCGCCGGGCGTTACAGGCCACCGGCCGAGCAGGGAAGGGACGCCCGCCCTCCCGCTGCCGGCCTCACCTTCCTTCGAGGCCGCCCCAAATCTGCCGGCGCTCTGAATTCAGCCCTGCCCGCGGCCAAGCGGGCTCCTGCCAGGTCCTCCACGTCTCAGTGCTGACCCGGGGATGGCACCACCTGAAGGTCACCCCGACCCCGGGCATGGCCGGCTGAGGGGACACCACTCGCCCCCGCCACCCCCCTCAGGCGCCACCGCCCAGCAGCAAATGCGGGGCCCCGGCCAAGGGCGGCTTTTGGCCCCCAGTCGTGCGGGCGGGGCGCGGTAGCGGCTTCCGGCAGTCCCGGGGAGGCAGCGAAGGGCTAGGGCTTGCACAAGCCGTCCCGGGTTCGCCCCCTTCCTCCGCGCCGGGGCGGTCACATGAGCAGCCGTCGACGGGCAAGGCGCTCCCTGTACAACCAACATGGAGCTGCGGGGGGTACGCGCCGCCCGCTTGGCCCTCGGCCTGGGGCTGCTCTGCTCCGCGCTGGAGGCGGCGCTAGCCGGCCCGCAGCCCCGCTCCACTGTGGGTGAGTCCACCGGGGGCGGGGGGGGGGGGGGGCAGCGGCTGAGTGGGGCCGCTCCCGCGCAGGGTGACGGCGGGCGGGGGCCCGGCTGGGGCTGGTCGTGGACGACGGGGGCGGCGGGTGAGGGGCAGCCCAGCCCCGGGTGGCAGCTGCGGCCTGTAGTGCCTCCCCGGCTGAGGGAGGCCCGGCCGGGGGGCGCCGCCGCCACTCCGTGCTGCCAGCGCGGGGGCCCGGCGGCGGGGCAGACCCGGGGGTACGTGCTCCCCTCTTGCGCCTCCTTTCCTTCACCTTCTCGCTGTTGCCCGCACATAGGCTGCTGCAGTGGTGTTCCCTGTCCCAACTATTCAACGTCATGTGACTTTTAGATAAGTAAATACATCGCTATTCAGGTGTGTGTGTGGGTGGTGTTAAATGGGGTTTTATATTTCGTTAGCCAGGGTAGGCTGGTGCTCCGGACGGTGGCAGGTAAGGTGAGCCCTGCCCGGCCTTTGGCTCTATGTCCTGAGGCACTCAATGCAAACATTAAATTTGGATTCTGTGGTGTCAGCAAACACACGCATGCTTTGCCTGGTGTGATCTGCAGTACGTAGTGTACACAGATGAGTGCTCTGAAATGGTTTCCACAGGTTCTCCGTTCCCTGTGACTCATGAGTGCCTCAGAGCAAAGACGCAGCAGCGTCCAGGCGTTTCTCTGTCTCCTGTGCTGGGAGTCACACTTTTGAAAGTTTTGAAGATTGCTGCTGGTCTTTGCTTCCTGAAATAAAACTCCACGGGGTCCAGTTGTGTAGAGCCTGCTCTGACAGGGAGTGAGCGTGTGACCTTGGGAAAAATCAATTTGTATCTTTCCCGGTTTCACAACCCCTGCCCCAGATACACTTCTCCTTTTCCCAAGTGTTTTGAAACTGGCAGAAAGAAGTTACTCTTATTTTACATTAAGCTTGAAAGATGGTAGTCTAATACAAACTTAATTCATCTTGTTCACCACATTCCTATACTTAGCTCCTTTTTCTGTGCAGTGGTAAGCTGGAGTGGCTGAGAACATGTCAGCCTGGAAAGTAGTGAGTAGGTAAGGCTGACACACTGCTTGGTGGTGAGAAGCCCAGTCTCTTTGCTACTGCGGCTGCTGGGGAGAAGAGCTTTGAAATTTTTGCGTGCATGCTGTTTCTTGCCTTTCTTTCTAGACGGTGATCTTCTATAGTAGCTTCCAGCCAGGGAAGGTCTGGAAAAATAATTAAAATGCAACTCCCTCTCTTTTCAGGTGGAGTGGAGAAGTCCTTCTATCACCTCCTCTACTCTACAATTTCCAGATTGCTATTAATGAAAAGGAGCTGATTTTCCAGTCCCTACCAACCTCCATTTTTTTTTCTTTTTCTGATGAATTAGCTTTAACCTATGCCTCTGCTTCTGTTTTCAGTTTTTCTAAGCAGACTATGTGAAGGACTCCTCTCAGGAATGCAGAACTCGCCCATACTTATCAGACAGACTAATCAACAATTTGTTAAATTTATTCTCCTTTTCAAAACTTGAAAGAGGAATAGCAGTAGACAAACTGGAGCAAACTTGGCATTATCCATGTATATGCAGTTCAAATGCAAATAATGCATTTTCTTTAATCTTTGTTTTCTGAAAACAGGGCAGTTCTGGCATGTATCTGACCTACATTTAGATCCGACTTACCACATTACCCCTGATCGCACCAAAGTTTGTTCTTCTTCTAAAGGAGCCAATGCCTCCAACCCAGGCCCTTTTGGAGACTTTTTATGTGATTCTCCATATCAGCTTATTTTGTCAGCATTTGCATTTATGAAGGATTCAAAACAGCAGGTTTCATTCATGATTTGGACAGGGTAAGTGTTCAAGTCACTCTGCAGTTAAAGCTTTTAACAGCTGGGTAACCATATAACACAGTAATTCACAAGTATATATTTGCACAAACAGATCAGAGTTTACTGTCTCACAAATGCTACTTTTCAATAGTCCCTTTAGTTATCCAAATGGCTAGTAAGTGGAAGACTGAGAATATAAGGCATCAGGAAGAGATTTCGATCTCTGTAATTGTTTCTGGATATTGTTGGACTGTTCATTGGGATATTTACCACATGACTGTATAAGTTAATAGAAATGGGGCAGAGAGGGTGGAAAGTGGAAAAAGAAGGATCAGAGGGAAAACTGACTGGAATGAATTATGCGAGGTATTGGATTTTGTAGGTCCTAAGGTCATTAAATCTAAAGTGCATCCTTTTTTAGAAGATACCCTTTAACTATATTTTATTTGGTTCTGTAAGAGGTAACTAGAATCAACTAATCCTATAGATTATGGTTGTTTTGTTGTTTTTTTTTTTTTTTAAAGTGTATGAAGTTACCATTCAGGTTCAGTGCCTGTATGAATTCTAGATCAGGGGCTAGAGGGGGGAGAGTAACAGTGTCATAGATGCTCTCTCTCTCTCTTCATTTCTATCACTCATAGCTGCCTGGGCTTCTAAAGAAAGTGTGGTTTCACAGTCCCTTATTGCAGTATTTTGGATGTGTGCAGTCCCCCATTGTGTAAAACATTTACCTTATCTGTGCCAATCTTCCTTATTAGAAAATGGGCATAATAATACTCTCTCACACAAGTGTTATCTGTGATGCTTTGTGTGCCTTAGTAGTGGGACTGGAGAAAGAAGTGTGAAAGGGAGGCGTATGAGTCGCTCGATAGTATCATGCCCTCTTACTTTCTAGGTATTCATAAAAGCTAGCATTAATTTACCCTTCTGCCATAGCAAAATTCTCCATTCTACCATCACATAATTTTTTAAGGTATACCTCAATAGATAATTTATCAAAGAGATTAGTATCTTTGAGTGTTTGTGAGAACTAGTTCATTTACAAATGACGGGGTCTTTTTTGCTGAAAATGTTATATATGTTATGTCACTTAATTTTGCTGGTGGAAGGGTATTAAGAAATATATAAATACACGTGATTAATTTTTTTCACGTACCTTCTATTTCAACAGGATGTTGTTAAAAGAGGAAAAATAAACTTATAAGGTTGTGCAGATGATGGAAGATATATAACCCAAACTGCACAGTAGCTCAAAATGATGGAGTTGAATGAATTTAATTTCTAAGAAATCTTAGTTATGATAAATGTGAATCATAGGATAAACATTAGTCTACTTGTTTGTGTTTTGTTTTGTTTTTGTTTTTTTTTTAAGAAAGCCTTTACAGAGAGCCCTTCAGGCAATTCTGTGATTTTAATTAAAGAATCTATAGTAGTATTACATGCTCGAATGTAGATACATTTGCAGAATTTTTTGCCTTTCCTTATGTGGCTAATAAACCTTTGCTAATAAAGCCTTTTCCTTTTTCAGAGATAGCCCTCCCCATGTTCCTGTAAAAGAACTCTCCACAAAGTTGGTCATTAGCATCATTGGCAATATGACTTCTACAATTAGTAATTTCTTTCCAGATCTTCAGGTTTTCCCGGCCTTGGGCAATCATGACTACTGGCCACAGGTAAAACAAGCTGGAAGTTTGTTTATGTATCATATTGAGTGTGTTCCTAACCCCTCAGAAAGCAGGTGTGAAAAATAAAGAATTAAATTTGTGTAACTTTTATTCTGGAAGGAGTATTCTCCAATTCTCCAGTTAGCATTTAAAATTATAAATAGTTCCAATCAAGAACAGAAAGTACATCTCTCTCTGTGTTGTTACCAAGCTAATGCTGATGCCAGGTAACATCTGTACATTGCCTGAGGTCATGCAAATTTACTGCTAATTCTTCCTCATGGCTTAGAACCACCAGGTCTCATTATAGTTGATACACATTTATTTTTTTCTTGCTGTGTAAGTCATGCATGTGTGTACAGTAACTTAATCTAACAGAAATGACATCCTTTATGGATCTGTGAGCCCGTGGTAAGATTCAAGGCCTACTGGAAATCTGTCTCCCAGTAATACAGAATTTTTGTAATGTTCCCATAGTTTTGCTACTGTTATTAAAAATCACAGAATCACAGATTGGTAGAGGTTGGAAGGGACCTCTGGAGATCATCTAGTCCAACCCCCCTGCTAGAGCAGGATCACCCAGAGCAGGTTGCACAGGATCGCATCCAGGCAGGTTTTGAATATCTCCAGAGAAGGAGACTCCACAACCTCTCAGAGCAGCCTGTTCCGGTGCTCGGTCACCCTCAAAGTGAAGAATTTTTTTTCAGATTCAGATGGAACTTCCTGTGTTCCAGTTTGTGCCCGTTGCCCCTTGTCCTGTCACTGGGCACCACTGAAAAGAGTCTGGCCCCTTCCTCTTGACACCCGCCCTTTAGATATTTATAAGCTTTGATCAGATCCCCTCTCAGTCTTCTCTTCTCCAGACTAAACAGACCCAGCTCTCCAGCCTTTCCTCATATGAGGGATGCTCCAGTCCCCTCATCATCCCCGTAGCCCTCCGCTGGACTCTCTCCAGCAGTTCCTTGTCTTTCTTGGACTGGGGAGCCTAGAACTGGACACAGGACTCCAGATGTGGCCTCACCAGGGCAGAATAGAGGGGGAGGATAACCTCCCTTGACCTGCTGGCCATGCTCTTCTTAATGCACCCCAGGATACTATGGCCTTCTTGGCCACGAGGGCACGCTGCTGGCTCATGGAGAGACTCTAAGGTCCTTCTCTACAGCGCTGCTTCCCTTTTTTTTCTTTCCTTCCTGGACACTTAGAAGTATTCACATTGATAATTTACTGGATATGTATGCCATTGCAGCTGATGACAGTGCTTTTTTTTAACTTCCAGTGTTCTGCGAATATTGTTCTTGGCATAGCTCAAAAATAAACAGTTGCTTCATGTGTCCTTTAAAGCATATTGTGGGTTGATCTGGCAGCACATAGGACTGAGAAGCAAATTCTGTCATTGGATCCGAGGGGATCGGAAGGGATGTGGAGCAGGTCAACTAGAATATTTTGTTTGAAATGCTTAATGGGCATCCAGTAACACCCCTTCTCACCCCCGAAGACTTTTATTCCAGCTTTCTGTGTTGTTCATGAGGCCTATCAGGGTATATCCTGGTGTAAGAGGATACTGTATCATTGCCTGTATCATTGCTGGAGTTAGTGATTCCCAAATCAGGGAGTAACAGAGGTGCTCAGAGAGGGGAAAGGAAGATGTGAGAGACAAGAGCTAAACATATCTTGGAAATGTGAGTGCACAAACTGAGTTGGGACTTCAGTCTCTTGTGTTCTTACTGTGGTAGTATAGCTTCAGCCTGTCATATGCCCTGACAGGGGACCAGGTTGGTTCACCAGAAAACACTGGTATTTTGATAAATAACACCTTAACTGAAGTCTCACTCACTGTTTTGTTCTGTTTTGTTGTTTAAAAACTCTTAACAGAATAGTTGTCATTCAGCAGTCTCCTTTGATATAGAAGAAAAAAACACGTATACAATAACAACCTTGTACACAAAGAATGTAGTGACTTTTCCAACAAATACAAGTTTGTGAAATTAAGTCTGAAGATAGAAAAAAGATGGTCATGAAGGGCAAACAGACAGCAAATAGTATTTTGAAGCAGGCTGCTGATTGGAATAACTGTTGTAGTTCTCTCTGCACAAAACCACAGAGGGGTATTTCTGTGATACTTTGCTTTGAAATGGCAGGCTTCACCAATGCACAGAACTGACATACTTTTCCGGTACTGTTAGAAAAAGACCATGGGATCAGAAATTCCACTATGGGATCATTTCAGGTTGTTGGATTTTTTATTTTTTTTTGCTGTTGATGACATTTCTGTTTTTCATATGGACATGCTTGGCAAATGTCCCGTAGACTGGAAGCGGTGTGGAACAAACCGCACACTGTAGGCTGTTCCAGAGCAAGTGTGAAAGCTGTGTGCTCACCATGCACTGAAGAATTTTATTGCTCTCTGTTGCGTTCTGACCCGTCTGTCTTAACAATTTAATGGTCTTAGGTGATTTTTCTTGCAGAGCCTATTAAAAAGACTACTCAGGTTAATCCAGCATTGGGGTACCTTTCAGATCGTATATTGTGACCTTGGTCTTTCTGCATAGTCTTACTTTTTTCACATCCTTGCCCCTGCTTAAAACAAATTCCCGAACTGCTGTCTAATCCACAAGTTCACAGAGCACGGACTTGCCTGGGTCAAAACCACCTTCGGTCTGTAGCATGGCCTCTTATCTGAGATCAGGTTTTGCTATGTCTGTTAGTGACTGTTAGCTCTGGCTGAACTGGCATGGCTCAAAGCTTTCTTAATAGCTGGTATCTGTGCACTGCAAGCAACAAACGTCTGAGCAGACTTCTGATTGCACTACTTCTAGACAGAGACTTAGTGCCTAAGCCTCTAATAACGTAGGTTTAGTTTCAAAGATCTTAGAAAGGTCACATTTTATGTTTAAGAAAACATGCACTGTAATACTGTTTCTATTTTTCAACCTCGGTTTTTTAATTCCAGCACCAATAATCCAAGCAGATACTTTAGGAAAGGCAAGGACAGGCTGGGACCTTTCTGTCAGGGTTAGATACAAACATGGCTCTTACTAGGCTCTGGCATTGGGCATTGCTTGTCTCAGACTGAAGAGTGCTACTTTCCTAATTGGAGCCAGTGGGAGAAAACATTGACAAAACTTTTTTTTTTTAATGTTTTACATGTTACTAGAATGTTATTTTGTTACTAGAACTACAGGATATCAAGGAAATATTTTCAAATGTCACCAGAATGTTTCTGAGAGCTGTAGTGGAGTTTTGGGGAGCTGCTGTGAACCCAAAGTTGCTTGAAAAATTCATCTTCTATAAAAGAAGCTTATGTTCAAGCTTATCCTCCAAGACTTTATTTTTTAGACTTTGAATTTCCAGTGTATGTATTTATGAATTTTGCAGAATGTATGGTTTTCCACTCTGCTGTGCTCCTAAGGCTTGAAATATTTCTGGCATTAGTATATTAATGCATTAACAAGGCCATGGCGGTCAGTCCTGACTAAGTTCAGGCATTTGTTCATGATCAGCAATACTGGATGTTCAGAAGTTTGGGGTTTTTTTTTCCTTTCTTGAGTTCCTCCTGATGATGACTGGATACACTTATGTGTTATGCAAGAGGTCAGGTGGGATAATTTAGTGATTTTTTTTTTTTTTGTCTGTGTGTCTGAATGCTAAGACTTCTGCCCTCTCACAGGATCAGCTTCCTGTAACTACCAGTGAAGTTTACAATGCTGTAGCAGATTTCTGGAAACCTTGGCTAACTGATGAAGCAATCAATACCTTCAGAAAAGGTAAAATATGCCAGTAATGCATTGTAAAGCTGGGGCTTAGAGAACTAATGTTTCTATAGATTTGTCCAGTTTGTTTAGTTAAGTCTCATAGGATGAATCAGCACAATGGATTATCTGTTATGCTTCTCCTGGAAGTAGTTTCTTGTCTTTTTGAATAGCAATGCTTATCTTCAAGGTATATTTATTCTCTTCTGATGCAATAATTATTGCTTCTTGTAACATTTACAGTATTATTTGCTTTGTACCAGTGCATCTTATTGCCTTCAAGACCTCATAAAATGACACTTTTTAGATAAAGGTGTATGATGCACAAGAAGACTTAAATTTGGTTGTAAAAGAATTGATGAAATATTGCTTCTGTTTTGACACTATGTGTATTTCAGAGTATATTGAATAGGCACATATTTGTTCAAGTTATGATAGAACATGTCATAGTTATGATAGCACATATTTGTGTCCAGCTTACTAAACTGGGACAATATTGATACCCTCATTACAATTTTTCTTTTTAGCAAAGGACTGAAAAGTTCAACCCAATTTCCAATCCATTCAAACATTAGGAATTTGGAAGTTTAATTTGTATTTTTGTGTCCTTAAGGAGAAGGAATTCAGTAAGAGTGGAAGTAGAAACTCAAATAGGAAAAATAAAACTCAAAGGGGCAGACATTAAGTTAAGGTATATTGTTATAGCTCTGTTGCCATGGCTCCATTGAAGTCCATGAACTATGAAAATGCACCCACTGAAGCAGCTCTGTATGCCATGGAGGAGTTCAGGAGCTTGGATTGAAAAATGTGATCTTTACTTTTCATCATATTCCAGTCTGAAGTTAAATGACTTTCAGTGGACAAGAACTAAAACGATTCTTCCTGGAGGAACCTGTATCTTTGCAGTATTTCAAGAAATGTGGACTTTTTAACAATTACTGTATCTCTCAGTGTGGAAGAAATGTTACAGGGCACTTCTTGTGTGTCAGTTGGATAATTGCATCTGAAAACTGTCAAATAAACACAAAGGCAATTACAGGCAAGAATTCATAAAAAATTCAATGTCAGCTTCTACTAAAATGTTGCTAAAAGTTTCTTAAGACGTTCTGTTGTGATAAGGTGACGCATGGCTTGAATAAACATGCCATATTCTATTTTCTTAGAAAGAGTAAGGCTGGGTATTTTGTCAGTGCTGTACTTTCATTCTAAAGTTGTGCTTTGGAGCTTTTAATTTTTCAGATGATGTTGGTCTTGTTTTCACAGGTGGCTTCTACACGCAGCTGTTTGAATCCAGTGATAGCTCTCAACCACTCAGGATAATCAGTCTGAACACAAATTTATATTACAGCCCTAACAGCGTAACTGTTAATATCACTGACCCAGCCAACCAGTTTGCCTGGCTGGAGGGAATACTAGAAACCTCCTTACAAAAGAAGGAAAAGGTAGGGACTGTGAACAGAACACATGAGCATTATTTGTTTAAACTTTGAAAATAAAAAAAAAAAAAGAAGTAGAGACAATGAAAATATAAATATGATTCTAGAAGAATAGTAATGCCAAAGATACTGCAAAGTCAAAATTTCATTTTTTAAAATAATTCTTCCTTGAATATGAACATTATACTCCAACAATTAATAAAACAGTTGAATGCAGTTTCTCAAATCATACAGTAAAATACCTTTTCTTTCCTACTATGTAAAATCCTGTAGAAGCCAGGATGAGAATACTTAACACTTTCACTTTTGTTTTTGACTCTTTTTACTGATAGCCTTTAATTTTAAAATGTGCATTCTTGGCCTGAGACAAAAGCTAGTATATTTCATTTACATTTTTATGTAACTACAGGTATCAAAAGTAGAAATTGGAAGGAGTTTGTCAACCACAAAACTTAGCCAAGCTACAGCAATTGCTGTGATTTGAGTGTTACAACAAATTGTCTTACAATACTCAGGTTTTGAAGCGAGATTATAAGTTGTTGGCTCGTGTTTTATTGGTGTAAGGATTGGGTCATCATCTGACCAGACGAAGCGTTTGATTTGAAATGCGTTTACATTTTGCTACAGTGTTGTAATTTTAAAAATACTATATTATGGTCAGGATAAAGGAGAGATTTCCTTTCCTCATAAAACTCTGCAGCATATTAGTTGGTGTGTGCAGTGGCAATCAAGTCTCGACCTCACACAGAAGGGTTTTAACCAGTTCTTCCATGTTTCTGGTGACTCTTTGACCATGCAGGCTCTGTAACATTCTAACATCAGTTTCTCTTACTATCCCCTTGAGATGCCAAATCATAACTCTTGCCCTAGTAACTTATTTTTTTCGTTTGAAATAATTGATGAAAATTTCCTTTCATCTAAAATCACACATAGATTTATCAGAACTTTTTTGGCAAGAATTTACTAAATTCACTAAAAAGAAATCCATTTATTTTTTCTCATTATGAATTTAAACATTCTTACTCTTTGTATTTTGTATAATAAAACTGTTGTGATTTATAGCTTTCAGAATACCATTTCTAAGATAGCATTATTATGAACTTGTGGTAACTATTTCTATGTTACAGCTAAAAGTATAATTTTCAAATGAAGGAGCTAATTTTGCTTTCTGTATCTAATTCCTTAGGTATATGTAATAGGACATGTACCAATAGGATACTTACCATATGCAAGGAATACTACAGCTATCAGGGAGTATTACAATGAGAGACTGGTAAAGATTTTTCGCAAATACAGTAGTGTTATTGCGGGGCAGTTTTTTGGACATACTCATAGAGATAGTATCATGGTCCTCCTGGATGAAGAAGGTAATGATGCTTGTGGAATCCTTCATCTTTTTCTTCTTGATTTGAAGCAAATGAATACTTTCTTGCATGTTATTACTATTCAGCCTCTGTTATAAATAATTGAAAAAGGAAATTGGGAGCTACTGCTGTTTATCTACAAGAGTTCAAGCCTCACACATTTCCATTTTTTTCCAAAGAGAACCTTGCAAGGCAGACTGTCTTTTTTTTTTTTTTTTGAAGTCAGAAGAGACTCCCCAAGCTTCCTAATTTTTTTTTTTTTAATGAATGCTTATGCCTAGACAAGAATTTCTAGTCTTTCCTCTCCGCTCAGTGACACGGGCAAATTATACTAGCCAGTTGCTATTGTGTAATGTGTCAAAGGGAATGTTCTCAGGCCAAGTAGACATGCTCTATGTTCTTGTGTTTCCTGCATCATTACTGTGCCTCTCTGCTGAGTTCCCTGCTGCTTCAAAGTTAATTAAGATAAGGGTAAGCAGGAGGCAGGGGAAAGAAAGTCTCTGCCTGTTGCATCTCTTAGATCAGCTAATTTCCCTTCAAGAAAAGCACTCAGGTTTGAAAATTCTGTTTATTGCTTTGAAATCTCTTAGTTTTAAGCATGGGCGTGGCCATATGGAGCACTCTTAAAGTCTCTAACAGAAGATCTCTAACAAGTAACTGGTTGGATATTTGTGTCTGCACCATAATACAGTGAGAGGTCCATTGCTTTGGTTTATGTAAAATACCCAAATATTAATTGGCTCTTTATCTATGTTTTAGATGAACTCATAAAAGTAATGCCCAAAATGCTTACTGGGGTAACAGTATTCTAAATCATCTACTTTTTTACATGGCGTTATCATGGAATTAATCTGCAGTAAAAAGAAATCCAGCCCTAGAACTGGCTTTTTATATTTTTTTTTAAATGGTATTCAAGGCAGTCTTACACCTTACATATTTTTGTACCTTGTCCCATGTGTGCATGAAATCATCACCTCTACTACAAATTTCACTGAGGACAGGCTCATCTTGGTGCCTTGTCATTACAGTTTGCATGTGCAAGTAACTGCTTCCAATTTATTTTAATAATTTTGCATCTTTTGACAAAATTTAAGCAGTGAAATTGCATGTAGCTAAATACAGTTTGTGTTTATCTGTGCAGATTTAGACTGTCTTCTATTCATGCCATTTTCCTCTTGACAAAATTCCAGAGAATTCAAGATAAACATAGTATTGTAGCCAACATCAGTGTACTAAGATACAGAGCTCAGTTTTATTTTCTCCAGAAGAATCTACTGATTTCCAAGCTGTCAAAGCTTCTGCTCGTATGTGGAGCCTGACCTTGTGACTTTACTGTTGTCAGAGAAAGCAATAGTTAGGGCTTCTTTTTTGTTCCACAGAGAACCTCTCAATATACTTACCTGCATATTCTGTCTTATTAAAACCCATGTGTATCCTCATGGTTCAGTTGCTGTTGTATGGTGTTCACATACTAGCTGAGTGAAGTCAGGGTTGGGTGATGATACCCTGATGTTTCTAATATCATAAATACATAAAGCAACATGTAAGATATAGCCTGAAGATGGCAATAAAAGTTTTGAATATTTCTTCAGTAGAAATATGCAAAATACAGAGACCTCACATATAGGCAAGACCTATATGCACAGGTAGTTGAATTGGTGGGAAGCCTCTAGTGTAGACAGACTTAATTGGTACACACTGGAACGTGTACTGTGGTATTTTACACAGATTTTGGTCTATCCAGTGGAAGTGTAGAAGGAGTTCACAGTGATACAGCTAATCTAGGGAAAAAAATGCTAATGTGCTTAAGTGAGTCACTCTGGTTCTTACTGTGTTGGTTCTCTATAAAAACATTTGTTTGAGAAAGAAGTGATTGAAAGGAAACTGTTTCTTCACCTTCCCTCTTCCTGCAGAAAAGCCAGTAAATTCCTTGTTTGTGGCACCTGCTGTAACCCCAGTGAAGAATGTATGGCAAATGGAGTCCAATAACCCTGGTGTCAGATTGTATCAATATGATCTTTTTGATTATAGCTTGTTGGTAAGTAAAGATTTTAAAGCACTGTTTAAGAATTTAAATATAGTGTCATTAAAAATTACAGCGAGATGTCAGCCTTTGTAGTGTTATGGTTATTTGGTGCTTACTCTTATTTTTCATCCTGAGCAAGGGAAAAGAAATCTGAAAGAGAACTTAGTCTTTCTGTGCCTGCAGGACTACCCAGTACTTCCTGTTTTCTATGGAATATTCTTATGATGTAGAATCAAAGACAGTCAGAAATTTTCTGGGCAGAATCCTAAAACTATTTGCAGGGAGCTTTGCAGTGGTGAAAAAGGTTCATCTAAATCGTGGGTTTACATACCAATGTCATTTGCTGGTGGTAGCCAGAGCTTTGGGATGCAGTCCGTGAAATGCTTCCGAAGGGTGTAGAAGAGCAGATGAAGAAAAGCACTTTTAACCATGTAATGTCTTTTGTAGTCATGCACCTTCCTATACTTTTTATAGGAAATTATAGATAAATTTAAAGGGGAAAAAAGTAGAATACTTCTGTAGTCTCATGTGATTTTTGGAGATAAAGTGAATCCTATGTAATTGTTTTGGCTCTGAATGACTCTGGTATTCTCTCTGTAATTCAGGGTAAAATCTTGACCTCACTGAGTTCAGTGACAGTGCATCCTGCAGCTAGACTGAAACTGGGGTTTCTCTCTGGAGACCTGTGCTAATACAGGCCGCTCTTTCTTGTGCAGATTTCAACTCCTGTATCTCCATCTATCCCTTCCCCTTAAATTCTCCCTGGGCCGTTCTTTTTGCTGTCCATTCTGCCCCTCGAGCGGTGCCCACAGAAAAGAAACTTCTGGTTCTCACCCTGTTGCCCCACTCCTAAAGCAGACATGAGCATAGTGGAGTTCAGTTTACAGTTTGGACAGGAAAGACCTCTAACACTGCCAATGCTGCTTTTTGTGGCTTCTTTTTCTTCTCCTCCCCATCCCCCCACCATTACCACACTGCAAGGACCAGCTTTGGGTGTAAGCCCAGCTCTTGTGGTGGGACGTGACCTTCTAGTCAGTTGTGAGTAATGAGGAGTGACAGCTTCCTAATCAATATATCACTCTAGAAACTTAATGAAGCAGGGAAGAAAGCAATACAGCCGTGCCTATTTTTTCTTTCTTTTTTTTTTTTTTAACTGTAGGATCTTTGGCAGTTTTACTTGGACCTCAGAGACGCCAACAAGAAAAATGAATCAAACTGGAAATTAGAATACATCCTGACTAAAGCTTACGGCATTGAAGACTTGAAGCCAGAAAGCCTATATGAAATGGCCAAGCAGTTCTCTGTGCCACACAGCACACTGTTTGAGCAGTATTACAGTAACTTCATTGTGAGTTATGACAAAACCATTGTCTGTGAAGAGGGGTGCAAGACCTGCCAAATATGTGCGATGCAATATTTGGATTACTCCTCATACGCAGATTGTATCAATCGGGAAGCAACATGGAGGTGAAGTCTCTGTGCGATTTATGCTGATACTGACTTTAGCCTGTGATTTAAAGAATCTGCTCATCCTTTTGCTCAAGCACTGACATGCTGACAGGGAGCCTGTGGGAGACTTCTCTGAATTTCAGGGGAGCAATAAATCCACATCTAAATAAAAGTTTATTTGCTATGTAATAGTGGCCAGATACTTTGGTGTTTGAAGTGTCCTATACCTTTAACAGGCAACTCACTATGTGGGAATGGAAGTTACTCGCTCAGTTCTTTGGAAATCCAAATCTCTTTTCTCAGGGTGTGTAAACGTAGGCAATGCCATTTCAGGCATGGGATGTGTATGGGGGCAGGTTTCAACCATCTGCTGTGACAATTTGCAAACTGAAATCTGCAAAACCCGCATTTGCTGAGACTGGGGTGCAGTTATGTTGTTGATATGGTGCCAATATTAGGTATCTCCCTGTGCCAAGTTTCCTTTTCCTTCTTAACTCCTTAAACCCAGCTCTGTTTAGGGGCATATTCTAACGAAAGCATGAAGGTGACTTAATGGAACACAAACCTCCATCCCGTAAATACCTAATGCATTTTTTCAGAATGTGTATGTTTGCCCAGCACAAAGTGCTTTTTTCTTACGATAGAGCTATGCACAGTGGTACAGCCATCAAGCAGTGTCCTGGTATGAGATTTTGCAGCAGACCATAAATTGGGTTTAAGTTGATCAACATCACTAATTAGACATAGTATATACAGGTAAATGTGCACTTGTCATGGTGTTTCTCAGGTTTCTTTTTTCATAGAGCAGTCTAGTACTTAATGTGAAGGTTATCGCATATATGAATTTACAATTGCACAGACCACTTCTTCCTCTTCTTGTGATTAAATGTGTGCACAAGATGATAATATTAAGAAGGCCGTTTATCTAGTGTGTATAACCAAGAAGGACCTTTACCCATTTTTCTGTAACATAAAAGCTATACTTTTGGAACTTTGGTCAATATAATACCATACAGACCCTACTCTAGATAATATTATTCCAGAGGAACTGGAGCTGTAGAAGTGGTTGAGACAAATCCAATTGCTAACTGTTTATGAGATTAAAGCCTTTACTGTAGCTGTTGAGGAACTTTCTGATTTTGTTTCCACCCAAGCTTGAAACATTTAGCAGAATATTTCTGGACAAATTTTCTAAGTCTGTAGTATTCATAACTGTAGCCGCAGATACCTCAGATTTGTCATGCATCAGTCCACAGAGGAAATGGCTGGTTTGTTAAATTTGCATTCAGAAACAAATCCTCCAGTGGCAGTGATGTTTAGAAATACCATTAATAATGCACAGTAGGCAGTCCTGTATTTTAAATTCTGTGCTTGGAGAGGGTACAGTGGGCATGTAAAATCTTTAGAGCTATCTGCTCTGGCTGATGATCTTGAGTGTATCTGGATATGTAAATAACCTGAACTAACGTGGGTTCTGTACAGACTGTGACTGTGAGGTAGTACCAGAAAGTTTCAGTGCTGAAAGCTGATGATTCCGTGTTGGATGTGTTTCTTGGTTGGGTTTCTCATGAGTTTGTTCATTAAAAACATGCCTGTTCCTGGTATCTGTGCTCCAAGGGCAAGCAAGCAAAGCTGTGGGCGGATAGCACGAGGACAATTGCAGCTGATAGGATAGCTGAGCTTCCTCCAATTTGCCAGACGGGTTTTGTTCAACTCAGTCTTGTGCTGTCTCTTTTTTCATACTGATTTGTTTCTGTGAGTTCTGCGACTTCTGTTTAAGCTTAATACCTACAAGACATCCTGGAAACACTATAAAAATTATCTAGTTGTATTCTTCCATTAAAGATTTCTTTATTGCTGAACTTTAGCGAGAGCTGAATCACAATAGTAGCTACCTAACTCTAGGAAAGAGTGATACATTGCTGATGGCTTCTGGGCATCTTGCTTCCTATATTTTTTTTTTTTAATATGTGTGTCAGTAGATGTTATTTAGTGAGCATGAACAAAGAAATGCCTACAAATGTCTAAATAACAAGCTATGATCCAGACATTCTTTTTTTGTAATCTGGACTTCAATTGAAGCCAAGAGTTGGATGGCATCAGCCAAGGACGTTGATTTTGTTTCAGCCAGAGGGATATGTCTACCAGGGTTACATTTAGCAAGGGTATATGCTCCAAGGTACACCCTGTTACTTTCTGCTTCTCCAATATGTAACTATACTCTTGCAAGTCCAAGCATAACTGGCCAAGAAAGATCCAGGAGTATGTTTGACTGCATCATCTTGTAACTCAGAGGCGAACCAATGAGACAGCTTCTAAGAGTGTTACACTGTAAAAAACATAAGATAAATCACATGAACAGCTTAGATGGCACCTGGGTGTAAGAGGAAATAGATGGTGACCATGATATTTTTGTTTCAGGTCCCTACTTTATTCCTTCATGGATCTAGAAATGTTCTGAAGGTAAGTTATCTTTCCCAACAGAAGGTTTTTTTAAGGAATCATAGAAAAAACCAAAGAGGCGTGACCTGATAAAGTTGCTGACTCCTGTAGACCAGGCTCCCGTTTCACTTTTCATATAATGTTTTGTGGCCCCATCTTGAATGAAGGATTAGGGGGAATATTTATAAAGCCACATTTGACAGAAATTCTGACAAATTACACCACCTAGTGGAGTAAAAAGCTTTTATCTACAGCTAAACTCGAGGCATACAAACAAGGAGAGTAATTTCTCAAATATTCTAGGATTTAACTTCCAGTTTTTGAAGGTAAGTAGTTTTTGAACTGTGTGTGCATGTAGCACACTTCCTCTGGGTATTGAATGGTAGCTGGGTCCTAGAGGCCATGTCACTTGATGGATCCTGAACCATGTGGTAGGTGCAGGTCTCAGCTCACATCCAGGAGAGACCTGGAGCCTGTGGAAGGGATCCTCAGAGCCCAGCTCAGCTGGATGTGACGGAAGCCAAAGCCGTAAGCAGGCTTCCTTCCACTTAATTTCTGTGCTTTAATTCTGGAGTCTGAGCTTACGTCTACGTTAATAAGTACTGCAGCCTAGTAGGAGTGTCTTCTTTAACAGGAGAGTTGGTGCTGAGGAGCTGATGTGCTTGCTGCACATTTCATTAGCAGTTGGAGGGTGTTAGTGTACCCTTGCAGTGCAGCTGGCATCTGAGTTGCATCTGAAAGAGCCCTCTCCAAGAACCCTCTGCAACATGAATAAAAGCACAGTAACTGGCTAGGAATTCTACCAGTTTTGTGATTTGCTGGTCTGCAAAGAAACCTAGTGCAAAATGAATGTTGTTTTCATACCATGTGTGAAATATCACAACTGTAGAAATTCAAAGAAAACACAGAGAAAAAAGTAACCAAAAATGTTAACCATCACATGTATGCTTAATTATATTCTGATGATTGTGGTAATGTGTGGTGGGTTGACCCTGGCTGGGGGCCAGGTGCCCACCAGAGCCGCTCTGTCACTCCCCTCATTCACTAGACAGGGGAGAAAAGGCATAACGAAATGCTTGCAGGTCGAGATAAGGACAGGGAGAGATCACTCACTAATTATCGTCACGAGCAAAACAGACTGAACTTAGAGAGGGAATTCATCTGATTTATTACTAGGCAAAACAGAGTAGAGGAATGAGAAAATAAAATCAACTCTTAAAACACCTCCCCCCACCCCTCCCATCTTCCCGTGCTCAACTTCACTCCCGGCTTCAACCTTCCCCCCCTCAGCGGCACAGGGGGACGGGGAATGGGGGTTACGGTCAGTTCATCACACATTGTCTCTGCCGCTTCTTCATCCTCAGGGGGAGGACTCCTCTCATCGTTCCCCTGCTCCAGCATGGAGTCCCTCTCACGGGGTGCAGACCTTCAGGAGCAGACTGCTCCAGCGTGGGGTCCCCTACGGGGTCACAAGTCCTGCCAGCAAACCTGCCCTGGCGTGGGCTCCCCTCTTCACAGGTCCACCGGTCCGGCCAGGAACTTGCTCCAGCGTGGGCTTCCCACGGGCCGCAGCCTCCTTCAGGTGCCTCCACCTGCTCCGGCGTGGGGTCCTCCACAGGCTGCAGGTGGAATCTCTACACCCCCTCATCCTTCCTCCATGGGCTGCAGGGGGACAGCCTGCTTCACCACGGTCTTCTCCAGGGGCTGCAGGGGGATCTCTGCTCCGGCGCCTGGAGCTCCTCCTCCCCCTCCATCTGCACTGACCTTGGTGTCTGCAGAGTTTCTTACATCTTCTCACTCCTCTCTCTGGCTACCAAAGCCCTCTCTCTCTAAGTGTTTTTCTTCTTCTTAAATATGTTATCACAGAGGCGCTGATTGGCTTGGCCTTGGCCAGCGGCGGGCCTGTCTTAGAGCTGGCTGGCATTGGCTCTGTCAGAGACAGGGGAAGCTTCTAGCAGCTTCTCACAGAAGCCACCCCTGTAGCCCCCCCGCTACCAAAACCTTGCCATGCAAACCCAACACAGAATGGCAAAGGCACTGTACTGAATGAACATTGCCAGTGTGCTCCTGAGCACCATACATCAATTCCTGCGAAAGTAGGTGTCAGGAGAGTGGTCATAAGTAGGATGGAACATGCAGTAGGTGGATGACTGAAATAATAATAAGTGAGTCACTTAAAACCCAAAATGTTGAAATGAAAACCACTGGAAATGTGGCAAACCCCAGCCCCAAGCACTTAGTGAAGCAGTGGAGAAAAAACCGCGTATATGTGCTTACATATACGGCCAAATTACAGCTTTTCAAGTGCAACTTACATTGCCTTCAGTGGTAGAGTTATATAGAGAGACTGCCTGGAAAATTCCTTCTATTATCTACATTTCTATCAAGTTGTGATCTGAATCTACCTGTCAAATGCATTACAGCTAATTCCTGAAATATTCCTCCATCATGTCGTCCAGCTTGCATTGGGTAAGAAAATTGGATGCTGTTCTCATACTCTGTAAACTCTATGTTGGATTTTAAAGCAACCACTCAGACATCAGGAATAATTAAGCTGGAGAAGTTTCAAATGTGGAGCTGGGCAAAAAAAGTTTTTCCCATCCTGAAAAGCATCCCGAGACTTCAATATTTCCCACTGGAATAAAGCCAAGACCTTGCTGAGGTTTTAGGCAGGGAGACATGCAAAGTGGGGATTTGCACCTGAGCCTACCACCCTCAAGCACTTGCTGTGCATCTGTCATGGTGTTGACTATGCTTTCTCCTTCTACGCTGGAACTGAACAACTTTCTAAATTAAGATTTTCATTGGAACTGTTACATTTATATAAAAAATTCTGATATTGACACAGCATTTTCCACTGAAAACTGTTAAGCAATTCTCAAGAACTTCTCCCACATGCTATAAAGATTGACAGCTTGCCTGTCCAACACAGTACATGCCAATGGATACATTGCAGCAGCCTTTTTTGTCCTATATAATCTATGATTTTTGAAAGTTCATATGGGCCAGATGATCAGCTTGTAAAAATTGACTTTGGAGCACTGAAATCAGTGAAGCAACAAATTCATTAATAAAGTAATGAATAATCCTACTTGAGATTCAGGAATGGGTTTTCAAAAATGCCTAAAAAATATTTCTGCGTGACATAATGCAGTCCCTCCTGGAACTGAACAAGCAGACTCAGGTAGCAGTAATAGAGTAGCTGTATCAGTATACTGCTTTTCCTGGAATAATTCCCCCCCGTAGCCCAGAGTGACGTGGTAAGACAACTATTCTGCTTCCCCTTCCAAGCTACCCTGGATGTTTGCCTGTATAGTGTTGATTTATGGCACGTAAATACATACCAGCCGACTTAAGCGTACGAACCCAAATGGATTGTGCTCCCAGGTCTTCTGGTTTGATGTTTGTTGACTACAGCTGGACAACCCTCATACGGTGTTTCTAGGGAGGTGGCACACTGCGTCTTCTGGATTTTGGAGTTTACAAGACAATTTAGAAATGTTTGAGGCTTCTAAAGGATGGCATTTAGGCTCTTGTATAAGCATTGAACCCAAAATCTCCAGTGTTCAGTCTAGCAGGATCTTCCTTCAAGTGGGGGTGGTGATAAAAGCCTGTAGTTGTGTTGCTCAGAATATAGGCAGAGACTCTTCTTCCAGATGGGTGGGGTACCTTAAAGCTCTTGCATGCTGCTCTAGATTTCTTATGCCTTATGAAGTGGGAAGCATCCATTTTTAGACACTTTAGAAAGGCCTTTCCTGGCCAACTTCTCTTTCCTATTTGGTTGGACTTTTCAGGCAGAACTTGTCCCGTATATTAGAATGTTTTACACCTATGAAAACTGCCATCTGCCACAAAGCGTTTTTAAACTAGTTGAAACTTGATACTTTGGTAAAACATCCCGCTAAAAGATTCTGATGTTGTTGCAGCTGATTGCAATGAAGCGTGCATTTTACCTAGCCTTAATTGAGTCACTGCAAAGAACATTTAACTTAGTCTCACAGGAGGGGATATTTGATGTTGTTTTTACATCAACCTAGCTAAAACCTTCCAACATTTCTAACAGACTTTGTTGATAGCTAACAAGACATGTTTCAAGCTGTCTGTTCTTAACAAAGTCTCCTCATTTGTTGTTTTTTTTTTTTAATCTAATTGGAAGTATTTATACAGAGCTTGAAATTCTAGACAGGCACAGGATTTTGCTCAGAATAATTGCCAGTGTACAATGGAGGACTTTTTTTCTATAGCATTTTTTGTGTTTCTCCCCTCCTCCAATCCCCCTGACCAAAGCAAATTGCTGCTAAGCGGTGTCAAAAAACCATAGCAACTATCTTTTGACAGAGCCGAGGAGGTTTTGTTCTGCAGAGGACCTATTAATCACTTATATTGCCCCCAGCCCACAGTCCCATCCAATGCGATTCTGGGAATTTTCTGCTGAAAACTGTTGCTAAATATTTGTAAGGGTGAAGCACTCCCCTCAGAGCAACCCATGAGGGCAGCGGAGTGTGTTATTCGTAGCATGTGTGGCCGTGTGAGGCTCTAGGGATGGATGGAGGGATTCCTATTACCAGGAGACGGGAGTTTTCTCTTCAGTCCCATCAGGGGAAAGAGAGGCAGGAGCAAGATTTTGCCTGGGGAGCGGGTGGGAGGCAGGCTGGCGGGGCCGCAGGGGAGAGCGGAATACGTTTAGTGGGCTCACTGGGGCGTCCATCCCGGCGGTTTTCCATCAGGTGTGGGTGCTGGTGCTGGAGACCTCATGGCTGCTCAGTAGGTGCCTCCGCTCATCACGGTAACACAAGTTCCTGCTCTCAGCAGCTGGCTGGGCAGCCACCGCCCCTCTCCTCAGCCCAGCTCTTAAAAATCTCCTCGGGATCTTTACGTTACCCTTCTAAGGCCCAACGTTTTCCCCTGTCACTGAATCATATTTCCTCTCTTATTTAATTGCTAAACGTCAGCTACTACTTGTTGGTTTTTGTGTAGTATCAGTTCAAATCAAGTTTTCAGTGGAGTCCATCGCTCCGAATATGCCAGCAATTAAGCTTTGACCTTTCAAAACAGTCAAAAAGTTCTCACTCACTCACTGCATTTACTTACTCGCTTAGTCCATCAGACCTCCCAGCTGTGGCAGAAATCCAGCCCACTGGAGTTTGTATTCTTGAATATATTAGCTGCCCATGACACAAACAGCACCTCAAATAATTTTGGGAACTTAGAGTTCTGAAAAATTAATAATTAGGAAATCTGAGTGTGACTTGTCCTGTATACTGATTGTCAGTATTTACCCCAGATACACAAACAATAAATGCCTTAGAACAGAAAGTATTTCTATACCCTCATCGTATTTGCTACTTTCATCTAATTAATACAGAAAAGCAATTACTATGTGATCAGCTGGGTAGAGGCAATAGTGGCTGTTTGTACATGGAAGAGGGGTGGCCCTCGGCTCCCCTCATCTTCTGGAGTGCCGTTTGGATGGAAAATAGGATCCTGTCTTACCTAATGCTTTATGTGAAAACATGTCAGTGCTTGTCAATGCCTCTGAGGGGATGTTTTCCCACAGAAATTTGCATATCTGCCCTAGTGCTGTCTTCACATCTTTACACCAGGCCGTGTTTTGCCACCACTTCTCTTCCTGGGACAAAGATGGTATTAACAGTCAGGGCCTCACCGCGTGCCATTCCCTTTGCGGATACGTGTATTCCCTTTTGAGGGCCCTGGCTGCATTCAGGGTCCCTGTTTGAGAGAGAGACCCTGCCCCTTCGCCTCTAAGCTGGGGTAAGTCATGGCAGGACCAGGGGCGGTGAAAATCTCACACTACAGCTGCGGTTAGGTGACTGTTACTATACTGCTGCTAAGCAAAGCCTCGTGATAGGTGTTTTTGGACTGTCTCTATGATCCCCCTCCTCTTAAGTTTGTTTTCAAGTGATACGTTTTTCTAACTCCTTGTATTGATTGTAGGCAGGGTGACAGACCAGTGTCCTATCCTTAAATTGCAAAGGTTTTAGCTCTGTGTAGTGCATTGCATGTTCAGCTTGAAGAATAATCTCCAAGCATTTCCTTTGTTTAGGCATAAAAACCACATCTCCATTTATGCCAGCATAAGGAGTGTTTAGTGTCTTTTTAGAAATCCGACTTCAGGAATTTTGTTTTGTTCACGTATGTGAGCGATGAGAGTGTACTCTTGAAGACATAGTTCCTGGAAAAGAAAGCAAGGTGTGGTGAAAAATGTGAATTAACCAGTGCTAACTGGCTAGGTTGACACCTAGGTTGGCATGCTTAGAATTTGGTGCAACTCCAGCGAGGTCAGCATGAAGTCTGCATCTACATCATTTAACCCAGGGTATGAGAAAGCAAACTATGTTTTCCATTCTTTTGTTAGGGTGAAAGAAAGTCTTCACGTATATGCCAATGTTATTTTAAACTTTTTCATTGTGTAACTAGACAGGTCCTATACTTGTTAAATTCATTGCTTCATTCAGTGCCTGCCGTTGTGGTTTTCAGTGTCTGGCCAACTTTTATTTCAATAATATCCTCTTATTTTTATCTATCCAAACTTAGTGAAACTTTGTCACCCATTGGCGTGCAACATTATAAACCACTTGAATTTAGTGGTTAGGGAATAGATCCTAAACTTTATATATAGTAAATGCTATGCATGTAAAATCATGACAAAATTCCTTCTCTTTTCCATTGCAAGAAACGGTTGCTCAGGATCAGTAAGAATTTCAGTTTCCCTGTACAGATGTTACTAATTACCTGATCTCACTTTTTTACTCTCGCCCTCTCTATTCTGCCTTCATCGCTCTCCCAGTTACGAATTACTGGCGTTATGAAGAAGGCACACCCTTCGTTTCGCTGAATGTTGTAAAATATTCACTAGAATCGTATAAATTCGTCCTGCTGCTGGCAGAAAGCAGCTCTATAAACAATGTGCTCCTTTGTTTGCCCGAAGCATAGTAACAAACGGATTATGTGTAACAGCCATCTATAGTGCTTTTATTTCATCTCCATTCAGGCTCGGCGTGTTTTGCACTGCTTTTAATGAGGCTGCCTGAACTACGGTAACCCCGCGGTACATTTGTAAGCAAGAGATATTAGATGAATCAGCCCCTTCCAGGACTGCATTATGAGGTGATCTGCTTTCATTACAGGATTTATTTTATAGGTGGTGGACCTCAGCGAGAGGACACTGCGGGCACAAGCAGCACTTATCTGCTCTGTAAGGCCAAGTTCAGGGTCTGCATGAATGCGAATCTGCTTTCCCACAGTCAAATCTCCATTCGTTGCATGGCTTGAAACACAACCTTTTTTGTGCATGACCTCTCCTTTGCTCCCCTTCTGCTTCAGACTCATACTGGAATGATTGATAGTCCTTTATAAAATACTCCATAAAGAACTATTTTACTTCCTCATCAGCATGAAAGCTTGGGTCCCCACACACAAAACAAGTACAAAACCCAGCATCTCGCAGCAGAATGAAAAGCCTCTTCTTCCTTCTGCCTTTCTGAAGTGTGAAGGTTTCCTCTCTGGAACTGGAAATGTTTATTCCCTGGCAATAGAACACGCTGCTATCAAAACCAACCAAACGTATATTCATATAAGTACAGATAGATGCCTTCTCTTTTCACCAGAGCAAAACAGGATTCACAAGTGGCATAGTGCCCTATTTAAGTCTTTTGTGGTTTGTTTGAATGTAATCTATTCTCAAGATCTTCTGTTTGTTCTGCTGCTCTTCAGTCACTATCAGAATCAAAACTGGGTAGTTTTTGCATAGGAAATGTTGTTACAGTACAGAAGACTATTTTAAGTGTGATAACAAAGTAGATAAAGCCATGGGCATCTCGTAGGCATCATCTTCCTCCTCTATGGACACAATTTCTATATGTTGCTTGAAGTGTTTAGTTGTTAAAAATCATAGCTCAAGCAATTCTTGACTTTGTAAATAGGGGACCCAGTGAAAGACTGGGGGTGATGGAAGAGATACAAGAGATACACGCCATTGCTTTGGCTAACCCCCAGAACAGGACTAGAGATTCAAGTGCTGAAGCAGTCACTGTCAAGTTTTCAGATTTCATGGATGAAAAGTGGCTTTGGCCAGGAATTACTGGCAGTAAAGTAAAATCAGGTTGAACTATGAATTGCTAAGTCTCCGTGAGAATCCTACCAGCACAGGGCTGCAGGTAACCCCTTGCACTAATTGCAGTCTTTGCTAGATAGCAGCAGTGAAGAGCAAAGCCCTGAGATTAAAAGTATCATGAACAAAAAGGGAGAGATCGTATAACATAGCTTGTTATTATAGGGGGAAAAAAAAAGTCTGATGATGAAGACAAATTGATTACCAAAGAAAACTGCTTGGTGGAAGAGTTTCCAATTTTCTGGTTTTTGTTTTTCTTTGGTTTTGTTTTTTCTTTTTAATTCCCTTTCAATAACCAATCAACACCAAACTTTCCTCTCCCCAGCTCCATTTTGTGTAGAAACATACAGTGGTGGGCTCAGGGAATTCTCCAGCTATTTTATTTTTAGTTTTACTTTTAAAAGAGAAATCTTTTCTTTTTTTCAAACACTTCTAATTTCTGGTTTTACTAGTGCAATTGTACCCCCTCTGCTGCATATATTTACTGCTGCCATAAATATATATGTGTGTGTGTGCATGTGTGAGATATACCAAGGTAAAGAGAGACAGACCCTGAATGTACTAGTGGATGCATGGGTTTGCTGTAATATCTCAGTTCTGGCTTCATCATTTTTTATGTGTCAATCTCCAAATGCCAATACCTGGAAATGAGATACTGAACTGCCCAGAAGGCAACTTCTGATGCCCTGAATAACAATGTTGATTACACTTTATGTGCATGCACTTTATGTCATTGAGCTGCAGATATAGGCAGCACCTGCATACTCTTGAGAAATGGCCTGCAGTAGAAAGAAGCTTACAAATATATGAATATATACATAAATATGAATATTACAAAAATATGAATATTTGTATTGCTGGGTGATAAGCATGGGTTTACTTAGCAGGGGTTTACTGTTTATTTGCACTTTGTATGTTTAATAAGTATAAAGGCATGCAGATCAAGTATCTGGGCACTTATTTCCATTATAATTAACAATTAATGAATTAATTTCCAACCTTTAATTAGATTGAATTTCAACACAGCACGTTTCAAACTCAAGGCTCTGGAAGGAATTTAAAAGGATGAAACTGCATGCTGTCAGACACCTATTATGCAAGTTTAAATGATATCACGTCTTGGGAAGTTGCATCCAAAAGGTAAGTTGTTCCAGTTTAAAGGTGAGAAATGTTTTAGATAACATGGAGTGCTTAATCCTTTCCGCTCATCCTCCTCCCCTTTCACTTAAGGTCTAATATTTTCTTAGAAAAATCTGGTTATATGCTTTCAGTGTCCTACCCCTCTGAAAACAAGCTGCAAGTTTCCATTGCTTTTCATTCACCCTGGATCTGTCAAGGGGCTGTAACTATTGTGAGCAACAAAATGTTTGGATGTGTCGCCACAGGAGTCGGTCTTTGATGGGCTGAGTGAAGGCAGAATGAAGACTGAAAAAGTAAAATGAGTTAACAAGTTAGTTAACAAACATGAATCCTATATTTACTACCTTCTATTGTGAAGGAACCTCAAATATTTAATAGGACCTTCCTATGTCAGGTGTCTGGCAATATCACACAAGTGTGAGAATTAGTGTCTTCCTGCGGTAACCTATCTCTCCTTATAAGAACGTAACTAATATTCAAAATCAAAACTGAAAAGTTGATCATAAGCAATCACCAAAGGATTGAATAAGGATTTTTTTTGTTTTTAATTTGAGAATAACGAATCCTTTTTAGGCAAAATGAAATGTCATAAGATGACAAAAACCTGCAAGCTAGTTTTAAATCCACTGCCTCATTGTTTCTGTTTAAATAGATGTTAGTAGACATATAGCTTACTAATTGTCCAACAAGGAGCTGTGCAACAGCTGTAGAGGTAAAATGCTTTCAGTTATCCGACATCATGGACCACTTTTTGTGTGGATATATATTTGAATACATCTGCCACTGAAGGCAACGAGACTATGCTGATTTACATCAGTTGAGATCTGGCCTTGTACCCCGCAAAACAAAACAAATTTGGTTTTCTTCCTCCTGCGCTTACTTTCCCTGCCAGCCCCAATTTCACAAAATCCCGTTCCACCAGCTAATAATAATCACCACCATCACCTCCACAGCCCCAGGCGGGTGCCCCTGTGTCAGCCAGGAAGCGCGCAAGCTCCGGGCAAGCATTGGAGCGAGGGCTGGGAGCCGTCCCTGTGCCGAGGGGGAGATCCCCTTCAGCTTCATGCTTCGCTGCCGCTTTGTTCGCCCTTGAATGCTCCCCCCTCGGAGCCTTTGTGCGGCGGTGGGGGCCGAGGTGTGAGGCGGCCGGCAGTGGCCGGCCGCGCCATGCGTGGACAGAGCATGACCAGTTTGGCTGCAGCCAGTCACCGCCGGGCTTGGCGTTACATCACCGTCAGCCCATGGCTCGGCCAGACGGAGCTGAACAGGCTCTTCGTTGTTTTTACTCTTTTCATGGACAAGAAGAAAGCCTGGGAAAAGAGCAGGGATCCCAGACCTTCCTTGAGAACAGCCGAATATTGTCTGCATGATAATGAAGGGAACAACACCACAAAACACGCACAGCGCTCTCCACCCCCCGCAAGCTGGGACGCACAAAAGCGGGGTGTAAAATCGGAAGAAGTGGGCAAGGGCAGCACAGGGCGGTGAGGAAACAACCTGCAGCCCCTCCCTGCCACCCCCCCCCCCCAGCACCGGGGGGTGGCTCGTCCGCAGAACCCGCTGCGGGTCCTGGGAAGGCCAAGCAGCCAGAGCGCTTCCCTCGTTCCTGTTTTTGATGGCCATGTCCTTACAAGGTATTTGGGGAGTCTGTGTCGATACAGTAGCACAGCAGCCAGATCACTTTCAAAAAAATTATTGTAACACAGAGTGTGCATTTGTGATTCCAGTTTTCTGTTCCACCCACAAAGTCAAGATGGGTACACACGCACAGCTTGTCCTTGTTTCTGCAAGCTCCTGGTATTGTCTTAAGATAACAGTGATACCTTGTTTGCTCTGAAATTCAAAAGAAGTTTGATTTTTCTGTTTGCAATGAGTCTTGCTTGTTGCTTCTTTCAAAAGTGGGCAAATGGACAGGGGAAAGTGAAGGCTTTGTATGTACTTTGAACACCATGAGCACCCCAACCGTTCCCATCTGCTGGTTGCAGGTCCAGCTCCTATGAAATTTCTGCACTCACAAACATCCATCTCTTGGCAGCAGACGCAATGTCCCTATGCAGAAACACGGTTGTCATGGGAAACTGCGATCGTGGAGAGAAAGAAGCTTCCTGAACCATGAGGGGACTTGTCTGTCTGTACCGTGAAGGCAGGCAGCAAGCTTGTACTCCTCTGGGAACCAGAGCAGAACTTGGCCATGGGGCAGTGAGCTCTTGGAAGGCTTCTGCTGCTGGACTCTTCCACCGCATCTTTGCATGGGCTGGAGTCTTCCAGGAATCTGCAGGCAGCCCTGTTCCTCCATGCCTCACCTTGTTCCGTAGCTCCATTTCTGCTGCATGTGATATTCCTTCTGAAACGTCAATGAGGAGGACATCGTTTGGGTGGCTAGGAGGAACCCCGTCTACCCTAGGGTATCTTTTTGCTGTCATGCAGTTGTGCTAGTGACAGTGACAACGTAAACATTTATTTGGGAACTGAGATCTCATGTTGCACACATCTGAGAATCATCAGAAACTGTCTCCTAATTTGCAGCCACATTTTCTTTATCATCAGTCTTTTACCATATGTTTTTGTGACAACATTGTCACATAAGTTAAATTAATCTTTCCCTTTCCCAGTATTAGCCTTCTATTGTATTTATAGGAGGCAATCATTCCTTCCCACACTTTTCTTGAAGACATCTGAAAAGTCAAGCTCTTCCTGAAGCACCATTTAATGTGGTTCTTGTCTAGCCTATGCACATGGGTTTCCTTTTAGAGAAAACTGCAAGGTGGAGAAGAGCTGGGTGCACGTCAAGATCAGGCCCAAGGATGGAGTATACATGTGTTCATTGCATATAAGACATTCAGCAGCTCAAGTGTTTCCGGGCTCCTTGATGGCCTTCCTCTGACCTGCTCCACTGTTATCATTTTGATCAGGGCTGACCAGGACGGTGGATCAGAACTGTTATCAGTGGCCGGTAAAGCGGCAATCAGACCTCTCCATCTCTGTTAGAATTGTTTTTCCTCATGTGTGCTAAAACTAACAGGCATTGCATGCCATTGCCTCACAACTATCCTGTGATTGACCAACACACTCAGGTTTACTCCATCTTTAGCTCACGTTGTGTGGTGTGAAAGACAGTGTAAAAGGTCTCCAGAGGAATACAGAACTTTGTACATCCATTGAATATCTATTCATAAAGCCTTCCTGATCTCTGCAGCGATAAATTTTTCTACTAATGCATGAGATTTGATTATAGCCTGCATCATTACAAATGTTACCACTGGTTACAGAATTATCCACTACTTAAAAAAAAAAAAAAAGTTGCTGTTATTGAAACAGAGTCTTCATTCAGATGTGCTTTTACAAAGGGCCTCAGTGCACATTCTTAGTTGTGATAGTACACTCTGACAGGCAGAAAATGGGAAGAATTGTCTCAGCTTCTTAGCTAGTGTGAGCTTGATGGTAATTAATTATGTAAATAGATGTGTGTTGTTCATTTCTGTTGACAAAACACACTCCCTTTCCACATGAAGATGAATCATTGTTTCCCATAAGGAGCCAAGTCCTGAGCAAGTGTAGTAAATTTGCAAATAACCTTGCAGCAGATTTCTTGGAAGTGCAAAGAGGGTTGCACATTAGCTAAATGTGTCAGTTCTTTAGTGGTATTAGCCCAGTTAGAGCAAGGACCTTAGAAACATATTTTTTTTACACTAAAACTTAATTTGACTGAACTAGAGACAAATAAAGTAATGCCTAAACATACTACAGTCTGGTTCACACTATATCTTCACTTCTCTCAGAGACCAACGTGCTCTTACAAAACTATTGCTAAGGATGTATTTTTCCTTACTTGGCTGAAAGATGATAAAACACAAAAGCAAGGCTTGGCTTTAGCAGCTTTTTCCAAAGATTAAGGAAGTGGCTCAATCAGCTAAAATAGGCTGTATTAAAGCTTCTTTTTCATTCAAGAATTATGCATGATGAGCCTGAAATAATTTTAGAGCCAATTTACATGTTGGACAAAGCATTTCTTCTGCTTTCAGATCCATGTGTAACTCTTTAGTGCCCTCCCCTGTCCCAGTTTGGAAATGCCTACGTATGGTAGAGAAACTATTCATCTGTGGTTAAGAAAATAAAATTGTGACTTTATTCTTAAAATGAAATATTACTGTTGGCTGCTTTCTCTTTCTCTCCAAATTCAATATATTTGTTTCAGAAGTGGGGAGCGGGGCATTCCTGCAACACTTGGAGGAAAATAAATCAAAGAGCACTAAAGGAGCGTGGGTTTGCTGTCTTTCCAGTGCTCATGATGATAGTGACTTCTCAATGAAATGTATCAGAGAACGGCAAGTGGAAAAAAAGTTCAAGTTAACAGTTAAGATCACCACTCTTTAGGCTAGTCAGAAATTCTTCCATCTGGATCATTTAGCGTTGAACATGCTGTGCATTTCACATGGATGGGAGGGAGGATGGATGTGCTGAGTGTGCTTTCTAAATCGATGCATTAATCAAAGAAAGAAGGAGCGTAAGGACGGTGGAGGCAAGATACAGGAGAATGAAGAAAAGGATCTGTTGTGTTTGCAGATGCAGGAGGCTCACCTCATTGGTACTTTAAGATGCTTCACTGGCACTGTGGTCAGCCAGGGCACCATCTCCACTCTCCGTCTGCCCCAGGAGTGTGTCCCTGCAGCCTCACGGTGTGCCACTGCAATGCCAGTCCCACGCAAGGGCAAGAAGGGCTGATGCACAGTCAAGAGATCCGGATTTCCTTAGACTTTTGGGAGAGGTTATCTGAATTAGCTGTGGTCCTTGGTTGTAAAAGGATTATCGCTTCACACCCTCAGACAAGCGCTTCAATAATATTTACTTACACAACATCCATCTCATTTCCTTCCTAGTAAAGAACAATTTCCCCATGTGTTACTCTCTCATCTGCCTGTCATATTCTCCCTACAGGGAGTGGAATTCACTGATAAATTAAGCTACCATATCGTGGTCTTTCCTATCTCCTTGATAATATGTTCATAGCTTTGATGAGCATTGTAACCAACGCTGATATGAGAGGTATCAGTATAAGCAGCGTGAAGGTTCAGGTTTTTTGGATTTTGGTTTGGTTTTGTTTTTTCCTTGTTTTTTTTCCTTTTTTTCTTTTTTTTTTCTTTTCCTCTTTCTTATTCCATTATAATTTTCTGGGATAATTCTGTGATTGTAATTTTCTGGGGTAGAGAAAAATTTAAGTCCTGCTTTCTGCTGGTTTCCTTCTGCCATGCAATGTGTGCTAAAATAAGAATCTGTCCATCTGTCTTCCTTTGGTACACAGGTACTTTTTTCATGACTAAAATTGGATCTTATATACTGCAAGACATTTAGCTTGTTTTAATATGCTGTAAAGACAAGTAAATGGAAGAAAGAAAGATAGTAACTAGTATATATAGGTCAAAGATTTCTTCATCCTTCAGATAATCCAGTTATTTTAAAAAGAAGCAGAAAGTAATCCTAAAAGCTGAGCTTATCCAAATCAATTATAAACATTGCTTCAAAATCCCTCATGGATTTTATTTTACATTTCAAAATATTTTTGTAAATATTACATATGTCAGTTAAAAAAAACCCCATCACCCCCCCCCCCCCCAAAATACATAGCTTGCATGTTGGCTACTGGAAATGAATGTTTTTAAATGGTGATTTGAAAAGGTTCTGTTTCCAAGTATGTGGATTGACTGTGCCAAGCCTGAAGCGAAGATTTGCAGCATTTGTCAAAACATCCAAAACTAATTTATATTGTGTCCTTGACTATATCATGACCATCTCTACAGGTCCATCTGTGCAAAGTTCACTTTAAGATCAGCGCTTTGGGATTTTCACATGCGCTGCAGACATACTCACAGACATGTAGATAGATGTCTGCCCATAGTAGTTCAAAACTAGAAGGAGCAGTGGGTTCCTGTCTCAGATAAGGCTGATTAGGAAAAGAGATTTTTTTTTACTTCAGAACAGAGAAAACAGTACTCCAACAACGCACAGTGAAAGACAAGTAATATCATCTTTCAAGGTTTTGCTAAGCATGAATCAATACTATTATTTGTTGTGTGTTTTATAACGTTCACCCATTGACAGGATTTCCAAAGACAGCACTACTAGTGAGCTCGCCCTCCTCCAGCACCTGCACTGCCTGGTCCTGCTGTCTGTCCATGGCCACTCTGAGCCAATTCCTTTTTTATCACCACACCACTGTGAAGCTGAAGCACCAGAACATATGAAAACTATTATGCTGCTGTTTCTTTATCTCCAAAGACCAGGATAATTTATCTTTATCTGCCTTTTGCTGAAGATACATGTTGGGACAGTGGGCCGTATATAGCTGCTGTTCGCAGCAGTGAGAAATTTTGTGGCTGTTGCAAAGTGTTCAAAACCAAGATACTGTTACAGTTGGCTAAATGTCATTAAAAGCTTCTGGGTTTAACAATAGGTCTTTGTGAGGGATAAAGGTAGGAAATGATTACGCTTCTGTAGGTATTCAGAGAACTGAACTGAAAACAGCTTCCATCTAAAATAAAGACACAGCATGAATGGGTTTTGCTATAGGATGGTTTTCAGGTCTGTGGGATGCAGAATGACTGAAATAGCCGAGAGAAAAGTCTGCAAGAGGCAATTAGGAACAAGTATGGGTGAAAACAGAGAGAGAATTTTTGGTCTAAGTGTTGTTCAGAAACAGATGTTGACCTGTGTACTGAGAAACCTGCCCTTGCTGTTTAATTTCTCTTGCATTCAGGAAGGGTGACTTTGAACACTTTTTGTAATAAACTAATTTGTATCTCAGATATGCTGGACTCTGACAGTTTACCTCCATTTGAAATAACTTACAAGAGCCCAGACTCTTGGCTACCTGCTCAGGTCAGAAAGAGGTAACATCATCTTTTCTTTGAAAGAGAGAGATGGGTTATAACGCTGCATTTATGATGAAATACTATGAATTGCATAGTATTAGAGTGTTCCTTACTAAGCTGGAGTGAGTTTCTGTACCCTTGCCTGTGCCTCACTAAAGACTCAGCACACAGAAATCAGAATCACCACTATTATGTTTTCCGATTCCAGCTGAAAGTGGGAAAGATTAACCAAAATCTCCCAGCAGATGTCTACAATGTATTCGAAAGCAGTGTAGAAAATACTGTAGATTCCTAAGCGTGCAAATATCTTGCTGTTATGATTTACAAATCACATTCCTCAGTTCTGCTGGGAGCAGGCATATTTCCAACTGTAGGGTTCTTAGGTTATCTCACTTCTACAATCTCTTTGAATTTTTAGCAGGAACAAATCTTCAAATTGTAGTTGATTTATATTGGCAAAATACAGGTTTACATTCTTTTCTGGCAAGAAGTTCTTTTGACTTGTTGGATTGTAGCCTGAAGCTAGGAAATTTCACACAGGCTCTTAAACAAATCTAATTTAATGATGTTCCAGCAGTGGCTGTGAAATGGCGAGGCTCTATCAGTTGCTAAGTTTCTCTGCTTTGCTCAGATTTTTGCTTTGCTAGAAAAAAGGCATTATTTTTGAACCACGTGCTTGAGAAAACCCAATCTTGGTTTCACGAGGCAGAAGCCCCCAAAGACCTCTGATGACATTCAGATCAAATCTTGCCCTCAATTTTGGTCTATTTCCCATTCATCACTTGTTTTGTGTGTGGTTTACATCAGCAGAAACAGCCAGCTCTTTGGGATGCTCAGCTGCTCTTCCTCACAAATGCACAGACCCTAATGCCACTAACTTTGTTTCAGCCTTCCTTTCCTAGGAAAGAAAGCTCTTTACTTTTTCAGATGACACTGCTGCTTGTCCTAGGCTATTGACACTAGGTATATTTAACAACATAAATATAGATTAAAAAAAAGAATGCAAGCAAATAGGTCTGTGTTGGAGCCTTTGAACTGAAGTGTATTTTTCTAAGTGATATGCACAGAATTCCCCCCCTCCAAAGTACTTATTCTTAATTATTTAAAGTCTCATACCACAGGGATTGCTCTTTTCTCAAAAACTAAAAGCTGGATTTTATACCTAGCATGCTGTGAATGATATAGTAATTCAAGTTTTTGAAATGAAAATTAAACATACCGAGAAAAATAATTTACTGAAACTCAATCTAAATCATATAATAAGAAAATACTGATGCAATGAGTCATCTAATTCACTTACCCAACAGCTTATAAAACTAAATTTCACTTCAGATTGTGTACTAGCTAGCTACACGTCAGATTAAATAAATGTTTTAAGACCACTAATTCTTCTAGTTGGAGAAAGAACCTGAACGTATTTCTGTATTATGTTAATGCTGCATTAGTAGTATATGTTGCATTACTGAGGCAAAACCAGTTCACCTACATGACAGATATAAGCGATTCATTCTCCTCAAAGCTGCAAAAGTTAATGAGCGGTAAGAATTACTTGTGAAGAGATATCTATTTATTACCTATGTAAAACAGGTTATCTAGTGCAATGTGACTAAATATATTTGAAATTTATTTAACATCTATTTCATTATTAATTATTTATAAATTAAATTATATTTAATGGGAATGCCATACAAAATGCACCTTGTCTGAAAAGGAGATATTAGCAGCATATGAGGACATTTGAGCAGCTTTGGAAGTAGATGGTACAGAAGCACTGTTGCTCTTGGCATTGTGATTGCCTGTGCTGCATAGATCCCCTCTTCCTATCACGCAGTCTAGGCTATATGGTGTAAATGGGTAGTGTCATCATGCAACAGGCCCAAATGGGGAACCTCAACTACCCAGGAATCCTGGAAGATCATGGGCTGGCAGGAAGCAGAGATTGCGGAGTACTGCCCAAAGAAGTAACTTGACGTGAGGCCCCGTGACATGAGAAGCAATATGCTGTGTTTACCGATGGATCCTATCATGCTGTGCGTCACAGAAGCCACTGAAGAAAAAGGTGAATCAAGTCAGTCTGCAGAAGTGAGAGCCATCCACCTGGGCCTGAGGACAGCTGAACGGGAACAGTGGCCAGTACTGTCTCTCTGTACTGACTCCCAGATGGTGGCAAATGCCTTGCGGAGGTGGCTGCAGCAATGGAAACGGGCCAATTGGCAGCACAGAAGTAAACTCACCTGGGCTGCTGCACTGTGGCAAAACATTGCGACTGGGGCAGAGAACATTGCTGTAAAGGTATGTCATACAGATGCTCACAGGCACAACTGTCGTGCCACTGAAGAACATCAGAAGATCAAGCATGTAGACCAGGCTGCCAGAACTGAAGTGGCTCAGGTGGTGATTGGCATATTCACTGGATGCAGCAAGTTTAAAATGAAACCATTTTAGTGTGATACAACCCAGAGCTCTTGCCCAATCACAAAAAGAATAAATTGTAAACTATCTTTTTGGCACAAAAATGGCTGTAATCTTTCTTTAAGTCTTAAGAATATCTGCACTGTAAGAGGCATCTGAAGCCATCTAGTGATTTGCTTAGCTATTAATCAGTTCTTTCTCTTTTTGTCTCAGGTCATAAGATGCTCTGGGTATTTTTTCAAACTTTTTCTCCAACAGATTCCTTATCTCTTAATACAAAATGACTTCTCTGATCTCTTCTGCTGATTGCTTCTTCTGTTTCCTGTAGCTGACATTTTTCATCATCACCAAGTTTTGTCTTTGAGAGTGGTGATTTCTTTCTTTCAAACAGTTAATTTCCTTGATGTGTTTTACTTTCTTTAGGATAGCTTTAGCCAGCATTTCTGTGGCTTGCTGAATTTTCCTTTCAGCTATATTTAGCAACATACTTTTATGTCTTCATTTCTCTTCCTCTTTCTCTTTTGCTCTAAATTTGGCCATAAAACTTCATTCTTCTCCCTCTACAGCTTTTTCTTTTGATTCCCTAATCCTTTCCTCCATCAGTGATCAAGGATTTCTTGAGATCTGTGAAGTTTTTGTTCCACAGTCTCTTACTAAAGCTCATCAACTTTGACCTGGTGATTAACTCACTTCAGGTGTCTGTGTCTTGTCTTTTTGTCCTGGATCAACACTTGTCTCTTCTTCTTCCCTACAATTTCTTTCAAACACCTTTTCTCAAAAGCCCGTGCAACCTTGCCTCGGAGCAGATTATGGTTCAAATCTCTAGTATCCTTTTCCATGATCTGCTTTTCTCTCAGCTGCTTTTCATGAACACATTTCCCGTACTCACCTTGGAGCTTTGATGTTTCAAGTTTTGCCTTGCACTTGGTTTATTCCTCCTCTGCTATCTTGTCTCTCACAATACTATTTCTTTCAGCCTGGCTGTGGCAGGTTGACCCTGGCCGGAGGCCAGGTGCCCCCCAAAGCCGCTTTGTCACTCCCCTCCTCAGCTGGACACAGGAGAGAAAATCTGACGAAAGGCTCGTGGGTCGAGGTAAGGACAGGGAGAGATCACTCACCAATCATCGTCACGGGCTAAACAGACTTGACTTAGAAAAAATTAATCTAATTTATTACCAAGCAAAACAGAGTAGAGTAATGAGAAATAAAACCAAATCCTAAAACACCTTCCCCCCACCCCTTCCTTCTTTCCGGGCTTAACTTCACTCCTGATTTTCTCCACCTCCTCTGCCTAGAGGCGCAGGGGGACAGGCAATGGGGGTTGAGGTCAGTTCGTCACACGTTGTCTCTGCCGCTCCTTCCTCCTCAGGGGGAGGACTCCTCACACTCTTCCCCTGCTCCAGCGTGGGGTCCCTCCCATGGGAGACAGTCCTCCACCAACTTCTCCAATGTGAGTCCTTCCCACGGGCCGCAGTTCTTCACAAACTGCTCCAGCGTGGGTCGCTTCCATGAGGTGCAGACCTTCAGGAGCAGACTGCTCCAGCATGGGTCCCCCACGGGGTCACAAGTCCTGCCAGCAAACCTGCTCCAGAGTGGGATTCTCTCTCCACAGGTCCTGCCAGGAGCTTGCTCCAGCACAGCCTTCCCACGGGGGTCACAGCCTCCTTCAGGCATCCACCTGCTCCGGCATGGGGTCCTCCATGGGCTGCAGGTGGAATCTCTGCTCCACCATCAACCTCCATGGGCTGCAGGGGGACAGCCTGCCTCACCATGGTTTTCTCCATGGGCTGCAGAGGAATCTCTGCTCCAGCGCCTGGAGCACCTCCTCCCCCTCCTTCTGCACTGACCTCGGTGTCTGCAGAGTTTCTCACATCTTCTCTATCTCTCTGGCTGCAAAAACTGCTGCTCTTTTTTTTCCCCTCCCCTTCTTAAATATGTTACCCCAGAGGCGCTACCACTGTTGCTGATGGGCTCGGCTTTGGCCAGCGGCGGGTCCATCTTGGAGCTGGATGGCATTGCCTCTATTGGACCTAGGGGAAGCTTCTAGCACCTTCTCACAGAAGCCACCTTTGTAGTCCCCTGCTACCCAAACCTTGCCATGCAAACCCCAAACACTGGCCTCCAGAAGTTGCTCCCCATCCAGTCTGAGTTTAGCCTTCCCTTCATGCCATCTCTCCGGGCTTTCTGCCATCAGCTGCCATCTTTCTTTCTCCACTTGAGATTTGAGTTTCATATCCTGCCTTCCTTCATCCCAAATCCCATAGGCCTGTAGATGCAACCTCCATGGGAAGGATGATGAGAGCCTCACCTAGAGCTGGGGCCCCCGTCTGGTGGGTGGGAAGATCTCGTTGTGGAGGAGCACTGCAGCCCTTGCAGTGATGGACACGAGGGACCATCCCACTCTGCCCTCTGCCCCATCTTGTGAGGAGGCCGATGCTGTCTGAGCTTGTGCCAGATCCATGGGATGCACCTCACTGTGTGGATGGGACAGCTGAGCTGGGACCCCTAAAAGGCTTAGGGATGTGTGTCACAGGTGGTATCACACTGTTGGCACTTTCACAGGCCCGTCCCCGTAAGGTTTACAGAATTCTACTAGTGCTACAACCCATCCCCTGCCCCTGCCTATTTAAAAAGGAAAGAGTGGAATTGAGGAAAACAAGTTATTTAGGATAGTAAGGACCATCCTGTAGTAAACATAGTTGGGGCTAAGGACAATCTCAATATGCTGTGTTTCTTTTAGAGATACCACTTGAGGTGAGGTTTGTTTTACAGCAACCACCCCAGGACTCCATCCACAATGTTACAGGAGAATTTGCTTGTGGGGGTTTGTAAGCTTGGACCTAGTGTTAGTCACAGATGTGAATGCTGGTGGTGCTTAAGTCCAATGAGTTAAGGACCTGAAGAATTTCTGATTTAAATCCCTTTGTGAACATAGCCTCTAATTCTGCCAGTGTGATGAACATGTCTTCCAACAAGGAGCTCGTGGACCATCTGCTGAGAAAGCTCACCAGTTAGCTCAGCCCTGAACCACAGGTGGTCACTTGGGTTCTTTGTTCTGGAGTCATGCTACAGAGCAGAGTGCTAGGGACTCATGTTCTTGGTGGCTACTACTGTTAAAAGAGATTGCTGGGATTTACATCAGCTGAAGCTCTTTTTAATCTCAGCAAGTACATTAGGCAGTACAATGAGGAGTATTAATCCACCCTGGATGTTATGAAGATGTAGATTGCTGTGACTATGTCTTTAATCAAAACTTAGGAGGCATAGCCTTCTCAGAGAGAGTTTTCTCTTAAACTCCCTGTTGTGGTTTAACCCTGGCCGGCAACTAAGCCCCATAGAGCCACTCACTTACTCCTCCCACGGTGGGATGGGGTAGAAAATTGGAAGAGTAAAAGTGAGAAAACTCATGGGCTGAGGTAAAGAAAGTTCGATAGGTAAAGCAAAAGCCGTGTGCGCAAGCAAAGCAATTCAAGGAATTTATTTCCCACTTCCCATGGGCAGGCAGGTGTTCAGCCATCCCCAGGAAAGCAGGGCTCCATCACGCGTAACGGTGACTTGGGAAGACAAACGCCATCACTCCGAACTCCATCTCAGCTGAAACCGGGACACCCCCACTGGAAAAAACTGTGTTTTTACCAGTCCCATAGATGACTTCTAACTCATTTTAGCAATAGGAAATTCTCTGTATTTATTTTCAGTATTGTTGTAATGTGGGATTTTTAGTCAGTTTGTTGTCCACTGACAATCAATGTATTGTATAAATTTTCTTCAGTTTATTAATTTTAGTTCCTTACTTTTTCAACATAAGTTGAAAACTGTAAGTTTGGTGGCTGAGAAGTCTCCACTGGACATATTCTTAAACATGTCTTCAACATTAAATAAATACTACATACTCTCTTTGAAGTTTTGATCTGAATTTTCTTAGGTAATACTCCATTCTTTAAAATTTGACTCAGAAATCTTGCTTATTTCAGTGCTCTGATACAGTCACTTTGCACATGCAGTTTCTTTAAATATGAAAAAAACATTTGAGTGAACAATAATGCAAGTTCATCCCCACATCTTGTGTATAGCTGCCGCTCTCCTGTATTGCAACAGATAGAATATTTCATAACAAAAAGAGTTCTTATCCTCCTTTAAAGTGACAGATACAATTCAGTCTTGGGATTAGTATTTAAGCAGCTGCTAAACATAACATACCTCAGAGCAGAGAGCACATGGAGAATGATGCAAATGAAAGCAGACAGCCTTCTTAAACTATTTGTCTCTGAATTCATAAAATTATTTATAAAAATGCAATATATGGACACCAATTACAGAGGAACCAGTTGTATCTTATGTAAAAATCATGCTGATGGAAACAAGGACAAGAAAATACAATTCTACTCATCAAAATACTGTAGGCATGTTGAAAATTGGAGCATCTTTATCATGAAACAACAGCATTCCTTGTGGAAAAACAATTTCAATTCTAACACCCAAATATCAATTTAAAAAAGATATTTATACCAATACTATTAATATTTTTTCTAAGGACCTCACACATCTCTGTGATATGTAAAAAAATACAGTCATCCCAATTTTAGAGACGAGGAACTGAAGAGGACAAATGGGAACACACAAAATCTCTGTTGAGCAAACAATTGAACCTGTCTTTTCTGACAGGTTACCGCCAACCTGCTCTTCCTCTCTGATACGCTATCTACATATGCATGTATTTGTAGTATAGTTTTGACATATATTGACATAACTGCATTTGGAGTTACTTACCATGCAAAGGGATTACATTATCAGCGATGGCACTTATCCAGAATCGTACTGTACTTAGCCTCTGTCTCTTCATGTTGTGACAGGTGGTGGGGAAATTGGGCTTAAGAATGACTTAAGCTGTACACAGATTCTTTGCACAATGTTTTTGTCTGAAATGTTGAAGGATCAGCATTTTGCTGAAGAAATACCTTTGAAAAAAAGGTGAACGTCAGCTCCTTGGCCCCTGACATAATTTAGAGGATACAGCTTCAGAAAGGAGGCTGGAATGACACGGCGACTTCTGGCCATTTGTGAGAAAGCACAAAAGCTCCTCTGCATCTCTTGCGTTAGCCGTGACATATGCTCCACTGATGTTGCTATATATTTAGGCCAGAGTTCGTGTTCTGTACCCTTTCAGTAAACTTACAGCCCTACATAAAATAGGCAAAAAGATGTAGTTTGAAGGTGGTATTATTAATAGGAGCAATATAATTTACATAATAGTAACATTCACTAAGGCACGTAAAAATGACACTGTTTCCTGTTTAGTCTCTTAGAGTATAAAAGGGAAATGGTTTGTGCTAGTGAGCAAAACACACTCTTAAAAGTTCATCAAACTGCTGTCTTTCTAGTCGTCTTTTTTGTGGGCATGGTGCCAGACTTTTGAGATGCAGAATAATTGGTGTAGTCAGCCATACAATCTGTCTTTAGGTACTTGAATACTAAAATAATTGTATGAATAAAGTAGCAGTATAAATAACAGCCAAACCCAAATATTTTATGGACTTTCACTCCTTGTACCCAGGACGGCTATGTGACCAGGGAAATCTAGCTTTCCTCTCACCTGCCTATGAGTTGCAGCTGTTCAAATAAATTTATCATCACTAAACAGCATTAGTAATATGTGAGAACTAGAAGAGAAGTGGTTTATTATTTCCCACTGACATTGTTTCTTACTCCTGCAGTTTAGCTACAGCCTTTGGCTGCTGCTGTTGTGTGTTTGTTCTGCAGGATCTGAGAGAGGGATGTAGGGTTCATGCTTTGGGTTAAATTCAACTGGTCATGAAACTTCATTACAAAACCAGGCCACAGTAAGAATACATCTTTCATGATGCAGTCAGATACAGACAGTGGGACTAAAGGTGATAAATGAATTAAGGGCATTGAGATACTTTTTTTCCTTTTCCTGAGGAAATAAATTAAGTATATGAAACAATTACTCTCTGTTATGAGAAATGCTGGAGGTGAAAGGTTTCCAACCGTCTGCCCAGGCAGAAGTTCAGGGTGGATTGCTTGTGTCACGTGTAGTATGCAGCAGATAACTGCAAGTATAATGTAAGAAAACATATATTTGACAACCTTGTATTAAAACTAACCGGACTAGTTCTTCAGCTGGTGTAGAAAGGTGTCTGTCTATTGATTCTGATAGAGATTTACTGGTTTACATGTCCTGAGAAAATGTTCTTTGATTATCACTGAGTGGTAGGAGATTTTACACACAGAGATGGAGCTGATTAATAGAATAAATATTCAGCCTTCCTCAGAGTATTCGCAGCCTGGATGTTGGTTCTACTTATGCCAGAGGAGAAGCTAGCTTTAACGTTTAGATCCTGGTGTCTGAGAGGTTTGAGTCTGCTATCACCATGGCAGAAGGGTGTCCTATGTTAGCCGATCTGCTGAAAGAGAAGCTGCCTACCAGAGCAAAATGAAACTTCTGTCCCTTGATGGTAAACAGAAATGAACGGTGATAGCAAATGCTCTTATTGCCGACGCTTACATTTGTTTTGATTAACTCAAGGTGCCAAAAATGATCAAAACGTTGCAAGAAAAGGTTGAAGGGTTTAGGGAGCAGGAATTCCTGTTCTCTAGCCTGAGCAGCTCAGCCCATGTGGGCTTCGCCCCGTACCCGCCGTTTTCCCGCCGGAGCTGCTCCGCGGGAGCAGGAGGCATTCTGTGGCACTCCAGCAGGGTGCACTCGGAGGCCATTGCACCTGCACCTGCGGGGAAATCGCGCTGACATCAAACGGCTTCAGGATTCATTTGTTTCTGCTGGGTTTTTTTTTTTTTCTTTTAAAGGTGACTATATTAATTTGGAAAACAACAGTACCTTTTATGAATGATCAAAGCTGTCATGTAAGAAATTGCAGGGAACTTAACATATTCAAGCTATCACTGTGCTGGATTGGACCGCTTTCCTGAAAGAGGTGCTTTAAATACAATTTCATTTTGAGAACACCCTACCATTGCGGCAGAATCATTCATAACGTGATTGAGGTCAGTGATTTTATCTCAAAGCAGGTTCCGCTAATCACTGGGTTTCATGTGTTATTGGTTGTGAGGAAGACTCTAATTACGTTTCCACCCTGTGAAGGGACTGGCTAACACAAAGAAATCTCATCTCCTTTTGTGATGTGCTCAGCCCAGCAGTTACTTTTGTTCTAAATTGGGCCTGGCAGCCTCTAGGGTGAATGATTGACATGTCAATGTGCTAACAGAAGCCAGAACCAATTCTCTTGTCTGACACCTCCTTTCCTCTTCCGAATATTAATGATGAGTGACCCAGCTGAATGAATGAAAAGTGCACGCATCCCTCGTGGCTCCGTGCAGATGCTCAGAGATGACAGCAGGACTTGCCCAGGAGAGGCCACAAAACCATAAAGCCATCTGGTATTATGTAGCGAGCTTAATCTGTTCATTGACTTGGCCAAATGCTTGGTAAATCAAAAGTTGACAGGAAAGGATTCATAATATTTATATTTAAAATATAGTCAAAACATGACAGAGAAAACCAGCAATCCTAGATGAATTCCTAGAGAAACACAAGAAGTACAGCTCAGATTTTGAGCTGGGAGGACGGTCAAGAAAAATATAAAAATGTTTTAGTTAAATAAAAAGAGTTACAAACCAGTGATTTGCTTTAATACTGCCTTCAATTACCCTGTGATTGGTTTCAAATAACGCAGGGTATTGATGATCACCACAGGCTTGTATAGTACTTTAGCACAATATCCCAAAACATCCAAATGAGCCAGCCTTGGAAGCCATTGCAGTCACTTGATATTTATCAGCTCATAATTAAAATTTGGTTGAATCGAATCTTCCGCACTCTCTTAGTCTGGATTATGTAATATTTATTGTTATGTTACAGACTGATAGTATTAAATGTGTAGTCAGACTGTTAAGACTAGGTGATACAATGCATAATCAGGGAGCAGATTCCTTTATTTCATCATGTCAATTTTATTTATTCCGTCAATAAAATAGATTCCGTCTGATAGTGTATGATTAAAGATCTCCAGCTTAAATGTTTCTAGTATCTCAGTCAGCAATTCTGCCATAACAGGCAACCAGAAAAAACCCCATACTAACATGCAATAGACTATTTCTCATTGTGAGGTCTAGATCCAATTCAAAGAGAAAAAAATGTCTTTTCTCACTGCATTTTGCATATGATATCTTTTGTCTCCACTACAGTAAAAATGCAACCCATTTTCACCTTCAATGCCTTTCTCGTCTTTTGAAGATACTGTGGTTGAATACCGTTTCTATTTTCACAATATCCCAAAGATTGGCAATTCTTTTGCATCCCTACAGGAGACTCTTGTATTTGTGCATTGAGCAACTTTTGCACTAATTATTGCAAACCTTTCCCCTCGCCACCTTTTCTATTTCCTCCTATATCATATGACAGCCCAGTCAGATTTACCTGGTCGCTGCGAAATCATTTTGTCCCGCTCTTCAAATTCTTTCGTGTGGCCCCACTTGATTACCTCATTATGTTATTTCCCATGTTCCGTATTCTTTCCCATTACCCGAAAGGCCTTTTGCACTTCACCTCCCTTTTATTTCTCTGCTGTTGATGTTGCTCCCATTGTCACTTTGCATGCCATACATCTCACCTAACTTTGCTGCCTAAGAGCTAACTGTCTAGTGTAAACCAGGTGCTTAAGTTCCCCTGTAGTTAAAGAAAGGATACCTTCAGAGCACATTTCTTTCATCCCAGTCTAAGACAGGTATCTATCTAAGGTAACTGAGATGAATTGCCCTCTGGGTATTCGTTCCATATACAGGGAGTCTAGACAACTAGTTTGGCTAGTGCCTTACAAAGTAATTTAAATTAAGCTCAGTCGTAATCAGTTCACCCAGAGCTTTCCCAAGTACTGTATTCCCTTCTGTTTCAGCGGCTTCTTTCTCTGTACCTTCTCCTCCTCCCTGGAATCCATTTAATACTATTTTCTCTACTTAAGTGTGCTATTAAAATTTAGGGATTCAAGAAAATATGTAAACTGCTATTGTAAAAATCTACCTAAAAATTAAATTAAATTTAAAATACGTTTTTGCTGACTTCTCAGTGCCTCATACACTGAATTTTTGTTTCTAGGGTATTACCGTGTTTCTCTGGGGGAGTGCCTTTCTGCTTATGTTGTACATAGGGATTATTAAGGCAAGGGTGTTCAAGCTTACAAATTAAAACAATTTACCACATCAACCTGAATTACACCTGTCACAACAGCCCCACAGAGACAGGGTGCAGCTGATGGCCAGCCCTGTGGTATGCAGACTGATGATTCAGGCCTGAGGTGGCTATGAGTTATTTAGACGTAGCATGAGAAATGTGGAGGTTTTTGTTGTTGTTGTTGGTTTTGGGGTTTTTTTAAGTTATCCATCTCAACGGAACCCTTTCACTACATTACAGTAGTAAAATCAGTGATCAAAAAATGGCCTGTAACATTTGGTTTTCTATTATTTTAGAACTAACATCTGACAAAATATTTTAAGTTGATGAAAATAGTAGTTTCTTTCTTTAATCTTGCATCTTAAAAATAGCCAAGCAGTTAATTTCTAAACATTTACAAAGAGAATCACTCTGGGATTAGACCTTTGAAAGAAAAAATTCAGCTGCAAGTATTTTTTTAAAAAATTTTTTAATGTGAAAATAAAACCCTAAATCATAATTGTGCCATAGCTACATTTGTCCAAGGTTCATAAAGAAAGTAGAGCTGCATTTCACAGGTTTATGACAATTCAATGATCAGTCTCACTGAAAAGCAAGGAAGGACTTTTCAGCTGTGGTTTGCTGTCTAAATGGTTGTGAATTTCCAGCTTAAGCAAGACAAGATGGTGAAATATTTAAATGTTAAAATAATCAATAATTTGTTAATATAGTTCCTTTTTCCAGAATTAAAAATGTATCATAATTATCTTATTCCAATGGACAAGGGCATTAACTCACTTCAGTAAAAATGTTTGCTTTCTCTTGTGCATACTAAATTCAGCTTTGAAACTCACAGAAAGAGCTTAATTTCTTCATAAAGTACTTGTAGGTTCCCTACCTCAACTTAACAGACTCCTATCTTATTACCTGCCCTTCCACCACAGTGTCCCAAACAAATGTCTGTAAGTAACAACAGGTAAGTCCCCAGGGCCTGGACCTAGGAATGCAGTTACTTACATTTTGCACTTGGAGGATTATGTCTCTGCAAAACCATTCTGCTAGACCATGCTGTAAAAAGGAAGACTTTGTTTAATTTAAAAAACTGTTTTATTTTGACTTTTTTAAAACTGATGACAGCAAGCAGGTTCTCCTGTAGGCTGTGCCTCCACAGCGCTCAGCCACGGTAGCACCGGTGCTGGAAACCGAACAGAGATCACTGAATTTTCTCACACTCATGTGGGCAAATTCTGCCTGTGAAAGAGCAGAGTAGGTGTGTGTACACATCAATTCTTCTGGCTAAGCCACTCTCGAAAAGGAAAACCAAACAAAAAAAAAAACTGGCAGGAGAACAAAGTTCAATCCGTGGGAAATCTTTTATCACAACAGGAATTCCAGGCACCTCCAACAAAGAGAGATGGTATTAAATTAGTGCCAAATTATTGCAGGCCCGTCTGAATTGTTCCTGTATTGAATGCTAAGAGAATGTGTCCTATTAGGATTAGATTGAGGGGGGTAGGAGAGGGGACAGGCTGAGTTTCCAGCTGCCAGGGCCCAAGTAGAGAAACTGTGCAGATGGAGTAGGTCTCAGCTGAATGGTAGGGGGCACGCTGATCTGCGGTGGATGCATTTACCCCATGGGATGCGATCCACTTAGCTTGTATCTCTGCGATGTTTAGGGTAGGATGTTAGCTTGTTTACTGTCCACTGCCAGGGGAGAAAAAACCCAAACACCTGCTGCGGCGTGTTAGACGGTTGCCCCCCAGAATGGAATTAACACCGCTTCGAAGGGTCTGAACCACCGGAGAACAGTTTCCTCTTCTACCAAATGAGATCTTAATTTGAACTACTAAATTTGGTCTAGTGAATGAGCTCCTCACACAAATGAGCGTGGGACCAGCAGGAGCAGTACAGGGACGCGGCGTGGGCCATGGCTCTCCGTGTCTGCTCACAGTGAACTCCGAGAGCCGTGGGCAGCCTTCCCGTGCCACCAGGATACTCATGGCTCTCAGGAAGATGCCTGTTCAGTGGCATCTGCAGGGGAGTAAGGGCTCTGGATGCGCCATGCCTAGAGACAAGGGCGTCATGACAAATCCACTCAAATACGGGTAAAGGACAGAGAAAAAGGAAAGGCGGAATGAACAAGTATATATTATACATGCTAGAGAGAAATGCTTTCTTCCACAGAATTTTCTGCTGCTTAGTAAATACTAATTAGGTTTTGCAGTCTGGGGCCCTTTCAGGATTCAAGCGAATACATTAGCTATTGACAGCTATGAACAGAATATTTGGAGTTATAAATGAAAATAATTTATTTACTGGCATGATGAAGTCTGGAAACCTTCAGTGAAAGACAGCAATTAAGGGACACTGTACTAAAACCAAAGAGGAGGGGATGAAACAAGAAATATTACTGGAAAAAAGCCACTTTTTAGTCTACTTTTTAAAATGAATGAACATGAATGATAAAAAATCCAGCGTGGATTTAAGGTTAGAGATCAAAGGGAGATAAGGAGCTTAAGCCCACTGCATTAGCACCAACTGGTGCTGCGCGTATGCTCCTGTGACATCTGATGTAGCCGAGCTTGTGCAACTGCACAGTAGACCCAGGCACCAGAGAGTGAAAGGAAAGCAATCAATTTATCAGCTAAGTACACTGCAAACTGTGGCTTTCCAGTTTGTCCTACAGGTTAAGTAAAACTAATGAGAGCTTATCAGTGCCTTGATTAGACACAAGGCCAAGCATCATCCTTTTCCTGGCAGGATTAACCTTTCTGCTGAGGAAGTGGTCCTGCCTTAGCTTACCTAAGTGGGTTGCTTTTATTTTAACTGAATTAAAATTAGTACAAGAACCACTGTGAATATTCTTACTCAGATGGAAAGCAGGTGTCCTGCTTTCAGCTGAGATAGAGTTAATTTTCTTTCTAATTATTTCAAATGTTTAGTTTCTGTTTATTTCTAAGTAAGTCATACTTTAACCAAAAAAACCCCCACCCAACTCCTACGTAATCGCTGAACAAAAATTGTTAAAAAACCCACTCTTTTGGTTAAACTGGTGCAATTTTGGGAACAGACAGGGCATCATTCAAGGGAAGGATGTCTCGATTTTTAGTGTCCTCATGCTAGCAAAACTCTTAACAATAAATTCCTCAGAACAGGAGTTCTGCTTGAGCAATGTTCATAGGAGCGGGCTCTGGGTTTCTCTGCTGACTGTGCTAACAAGAGTGTCAGCTGTGATTTTGGTTCTTGTGATATGGATTAGATCCAAGCTGTTTGATTTTTTTCCAAGTCAGTTATGAATTATCTGAGAACCAAAGCAGCCAAATGAAATTGCTCTGAACTTGAAAAAGAAATTAAATTGCTTGTATACTTAAGAAGAGAATCTTGCTATTTATAAGAGGTAGGATAAAAAATTATTTTGTGTTTCTGGTTATTCATAAGAAGATACTCAGACATTATGGTGAAGAAGGGTCAGTTAGACAAAGAGGAATGGAAACAGAGAGGAAGACAATATGCAACTGAAACTTTTTGTAGGCCAATTACTGTGTAGCATTTCAAGCCATATTTCCTTATGCAACCCGCCCCAACAAGCCAGCACCACTCTGAAAATGGTATCTTGGGGCCTTTAGGTATGAAAGAGATGAGTAGTTTGGGTTTATTATGGAAGCATCAAGCAACTTCTGAGTCTCTCCCAGTTCTAATTTGCTCTGTGGCGCTCTGCTTTCCAACCTCAGGTTTTACTATTAGTAAATAAATACTAAAATAATATTAAATAAAAAATAATACTAAATAAAACCTGAAATAAATAATGTGCGAGGCTTAATGTTAACAGATTTGAAGCACGGGCATCTCTGACAAATAATTTTAATCATCTAACCTAGCTGCATCAGTAGAATGAGATGAAACAACAGGTATGACTTCATCCTATCCATAGGACAACTTTCATTCTCTCCAGCTGTGCCACTGCAAAGCAGGTGAAATTTGCTACAGTAATTTCTATTCTGAACGTGGGCTAAGTGATTGAAAACTGTGTTGAGAGATCTGTAGATGAATTATATCATGTCAACAATTTTTTTTACATCCACAAAGATAAAGATCCAATTATAGCAAGAGCTAAGCATAACTGATGATCCATCCCAGCTGAAGGTAGGGATAAAATGCCCTTTGACTTCGTTGGGGTAAAACTTTTACCTTAGAATGTTTTTAATGAATTTGTTTTGGTTTTATTCTTTGAATGGAACAAAAATGTGAGGGAAACAAACAAATTATATTCCATTTGCAGTTTCATTTATGACTCCATGGCATCTACTCTATCTTCATTTTATTTCCTTCATACGATACATATAAGCAGAATTTTATTGATCTCCTTTTTATCATTCTCTCTGTATTTTCCTGGGAATAGATCTGCTTCTAAATCAGGCAGATATTGCAACTGTCATCAAATATTTAATGATTTTTCCAATCCTTGTGTCTTGAAATAATTCTGAAAAAAAGATTTATGTATCCATTAGTACAGTATTGTTTGCTCAGTGGCAAAGGTAAAGTTTAAATAATGCAAGTGTGGCAGAATATTAAGAGATTTTTAAAGCTGTAATTTGTCACAAGTTGAATTACTAAAATGTTATTTTATAAAGCCATATTTATTATAATTCTCCCCACTCCCTTCTGTTCAGGGCTTTGATACACATTTTTTCCCTCCTTTGTTATGCACAAAATGTCATCAAAGTTTATTACTATTTAAATTTTGGTTTTATCATCAAGAAAATATTACTCTATTTCACTTCTGGCTTTCATATAACCATTTTTTTCTTCTCATCAGACTAAATCATTAGTAATGGGAAAATTTCCTAATATTAAAATAAAGGGACTTTCAGCTGTTGAGTAGTTTATGTCACATGAAATGCATAGAAAATACAGTTCAGGAAGGCTTCATTAAACTAAATTAACTCTGTCCACAGTATGCTTCCTACTAATAGCTACCCATTTACAAATTCATTCTGTGCATTAAAGAAGAACTAGTTGTGCCAGTAATGTACAGGTAAAGTTGCCAAGATTATGGCAGTGATCACGCTATTAGAAGAGAGGGAGGCAGTACAGACCAGCAGCAGCATCGATTTATGTGCAGATACCAACTTTCTCTTCAGCATAGCATGTTATAGAGAAAAGCCAGTTTTCACAGCCCAAACCCCAACCAATTCCATCATTAAAAGGGATTTTATTTCTTGGTCATTCAAGACACCCCTTCGATTTCTTTGGAGAATAAAAGGTTTAAGAATAAAAGATTGTTTCATTTCAGAATGCCAGAAATTTTGCCTGTTTCAAAAAGATGAGAAATATATATCAGGTGGGATCAAATCCTTAAGATTTGTGGATTATTTCTGTTTAAGGGAGGCGAGAGAGTCCGTAAAGAAAGATGGACTCCTACTGGGATAAACTTTTTTATTTTGTCTTTAACATCATTGGTTCATAGTCTCTTGCTCAGTGAGAGTTTCTAAGAGACAGTAAAACAAGGCATGAAGTCTCTTGCATATCTATTCTACTTGGGTGTAATAAACTTTGCAGCACACCTTGTAAGTTTTTATTTAGAGTCCCTCAGTCCTAGTAGTGTGATGATCAATTTATAGAAGCTGAGAAGACCCTGCAAGAGCTTATGTTGTTTAGTCTTCATTCTGCCAAGATGTTTGTGTAATGATTTTCAGCTGAACTTGTTCAGTGAACAAGTTTTTCATACAGGCCGTAGGTCACATCTCATGTGCTTTCTTCTTCCAAGCCAAAAGGCAGATGGTAGCCACAAAGATACCCAGAAGAAGCAACCAAAGGCAGTGCCCAGCAACCTTGTCTAAGATTTATGGAGGATGAGGTAAGCAATGCTCCTAAAGGGAGCCTTAAAACGCCTGCACAAATACCAACCTGCCATTGCTGAGCAAGAGGAACCCAGAAGACATAGTGAGGACTCAGTAGCTGTTGTCTTTTGCCCTCTGGGCTGCACGAAAGAAATCCTGGACACACATCTTGGACACACATGATTTGCTGCCTGTGAGAAGACGAGCAAGTGCAGCCTGTGAGACAATATCACCTCTCCTTCCATAAAATCTCACCCTGGGTCTTGTTACATTAATCTCCTACTTTGGCACTAGCTGTTGGGGCTAGGGGGGGCTCGATAACCCCGTTCTCCAAGGCATCTATAACTGCTTTGAAACCAGGCTGTTGAGACAATCGTGAACATAACCTAGGCAAACAGTCCATGGAGAGCAAACCATGAGGAAGTCTTGCTTCAAACTTAAGGAATCGCTTCAGAGCAACTTTATATCTTTTCCTTAATCTTTGTTTTTGGAACTCAATAAGGTGATTTTTTTTATTTAAGTTTTATAAAAGCAATCCTCAAGCAGAGAAGTACTAAGAAAATGAACATGAAAGGTTAAAACTCGACAAAGTTAGAAGGAACTGTAACGGCTAGCGAGCTTCATTAATGCTTCGTTAGTGACTACTCTCACTATGGGGCAATAACAGATACTTGTTGGTTCATTCGCATGAGAAGTCTGTGGCTTTAAACTTGATTCCAAAAATTTTCCTGAAAGCTGCCACTCATATTTTTAGGCAGCATGGTGCTAAACAAGAGCCTGTACAGGGTAACCTTTATAACTGACTAGACCGTACACATTCACTGAGTGAACATTAAGTTGAATATCCCAAGTATATTTTTGGTTAGATCAAAGTCAAAATCAAAGTTAGTAACAGCATGTCCTTCCTAATTAAAAAGTTTTTGTTCCAGTTTAGCCCCCTAAAATGTATGGGAAATCAGGATTCGTGGTGTTCTGCAACTGAAAGCTTCCGGGGATAATGTAAGTCATATTTAATCGATGAATTAAAAAGACAAAATTAACTGGCAAAATATAATATCATGGTGTAAGAATCAGCACCTCCATACCAACTATTGGTACAGTTTCTAGTTCAATATCATTAAACAGTCAGTAATCTACAGAGCACGAAAATGAGTGCTATCAAAGATGTCTGTAAATTCACTTAAAATGCTGAAAATGCAGTGCGTAAAGGTTCTTGTTCATCACAAAATGCAGTTTATGTGGGCTTTGCTCCATGGAAATTCTCTGTCTCAGCATCTGTGAAAGTCTAGTTTGAATCAGCAATGAAAAAATCCATTTCACTGACCACAAAGAAGAACATTTCCAAAGATGGGGCACAGGCTGAATTACATTCCTCCCAGCTACATATAATATTTTTACTGACTTCTTTTAGAAATCTGTACTAAAATACAACTTCAAAGGAATAGTCAACAAAGCTGTAAAAGAAGAAGAAATAAACATTCTGGAATACAGGTAACTTCTTTTGAATAACCAAAGGTTTGCACTGTCTCAATCTCATTTGCCTATTTGGGCATGAATCTCTAGAGGTTCAAAGTGCTCCTGAAAGGTCTCAAAGCCATGGACTAGCCATAGCACAAACAAAGGGGGGTGGGGGGGGGAGGGAGGGAGGGAAGGAAGGAAGGACGAACGGACGGACAGAAGGATGGATGGATGCTTTTTCATAATCCACCAGGAAAGAACAAAACACATCTTAACCCTGCCTTTTGTTCTTAGATTTTTCAATGGTCTTTCCTAGCCAGTGCCCACTTTTTTTCCAAATATGGTCAATCTTTTTTGCTTCATTGTTTCCCCCTGTAAGTCTACACGTTTACCCAAGCAAAGGTAGTATAAGGAACCTAGAGAATTTCTACATCTCTTGTTGCAGGAGTTGCTGCTATTTCCAAATCCAAGATTTACTTTCCCTCCCTGTCAGACAGTCTCGATCATCGAGTTAGAGAAATTGATTCATGAGGAAAGGTTAAGGAGCTAAATACAAATAGCTTGGCTGTGCGATGACTAAGACAGATGGGAACATCATAATAGGCTGCAGAGTACTATTGCACTGAGAAGGAAGGGCCTCTGGGGAAAGGCATAAAACATAATCTGGCTCATTTTGAGTCTTCCAATTGTCACCGGAACCATTATGGTGAAAAGGGAAGCAGGTGGCTGCTTTACATACTGTTTTGAATTTAAACAAGTCTCAGCAGAAGCACTTTGTCAGTTATGGCTTATCATAAGAGTGCAATATTTGTCCTGCTCCTTTAGATCAAAGCTCTATCCAGCTGCAAATCCTGCCTCCCGCAACGCCGTGAAGCAGATGCTGTGGGGCCGAGCAAATGTGCAGTGTTTCTGCCCTCGGTCTTCTCCTAGTTCCCAGCAGTTTGTGGCGTGGGGTCTTCCTGAGGTTTTATTAGAGATCACTGGGTTTAGTAACTACACATTAAATTAACCCTCCATTATTCATCTACTTGTAAACCCATTAATAATTTTGACACCAGGAGTGATTTTCCCAGTCTAGTTATGCGTGGAGTGCGACTGTTGTCTAATTAGTAGATTGTGGGGTCTTGGCTGTCATGTTGAAAGACACAATAGTTGTCATTCAAGTTGTGCAGACCTCAGATTAAGGCTTTATTTCACTTGTCTCTTTTTCATGCTGAATAGTCATGGTCTATGTGTCTCTTCTCCTAAACTCTTCCCCTAAACAGCCATTCCACACTTCCTGTTATCTTTGTTGTCTTTCTTTGTCCTCTTTTTCAAGTCAACTATGTATTTTTAAGAGATTATAGCTGGGGGGCACCCAGTACTCAAGATGTGAAGTTGTCACGGACTGTGATCCTTTTGTTTGTGGATTTTTTGACTACTGCTGAGCAGGGATGACATATTCATAGTGCTATACTGTGACCCAGCATCTCTTTCCTACATAGTGGTAGTAAATCATACGGTTTGAATCAGCATGTTTGTTTTGTCCCAGGTGTCTTACTTTGAAGCACTGGATGTTGAAAATGGGTTCTCCTCTGTCCCAGTCTAATATTTGTAGATGTGTAGCAAGGAGAGATAACAACTCTTTTACTTTTCTCCCACTAAGAAGATGGAAAAAGATTTTTCTTTCCTCCTCCAAAGTTAAGGTTACATGGAAATGGTGGGCTTCAAAAGGGTAATTCTTGTCTTGGTCCGGGAGCCAAAGCCATGGGATTGCTGGATGGGCAAGAATTCTTATTTTCTATATTCCTTCTCCATGTGAAACAGCTTGCTGCATTCAGGAGCCATTATAACGTGGGAGAGATGAAGAGAAGAGCAGAGGATTTATATGGATGGAAGAGAGGGAGAGAAGTAGTAGATTTACACAGAGGAAGATGACAACAGGGACAAGACAAGGCAGTTCACCACAGCAATGCTTTTGGTAAAATACTCACGGGTTATTTTAGACTGTGTAGAACACACAGAGCCCTGATAGCGTTAGAAGCTATTTTGCACAGATATAAAAGCAAAGTTCAATTAAGCCCACGTACAGGTTGCCTGAGTTTGCTAAGAGCTTTGTCAATAAGTGCACAGATCTTTCTTTTGTAATGAATATATCTTTAACCTGCGAAATAGCAAATATGATTTATAAAATTTCTCCGATAAAGCTTCTTTGAAACTGAAAGGACTCCAAGTTTCACTGAGGTCGATACCTTCCTAAACAAGCAGAACATGTAGAAGAACATGTTCTGTCTAAAAATAAACCTTTTTTGTTCAAAGATACTGGCAAGATTAGAAGAATACAGGAATCTGAGAAAAAGTGCATTAGTATACATACATAGTTTGTGCTATTCAGTAGCTGTCATATTATATTTAAAAACTGATGTTCAAGCAATTAACATATTAATGCTAACATCTCAAACTATAATTTAACTGAAGCTTTACAGCTGAGACACAATAAAGATAAGAAAATGTCAAGCACGCACTGTTCTTTAGGAAATGCAAAAGGGGGATGCAACTTGAACATGTCACAGTGCTCATTTCACTTTATAATCTTCCACAGGCTCTCCAGAAGAAACTCAAATACCTGTATTTTGATCCTTATGTATGTAAAAGAACATCTCCCATTGTTATCTTTGTGAGCTGCAAAACCATAGCTGTGTGAGAAAGGTTTCCCTAGTAAAAACAAAATACTGCCTGGTGTAATAATGTGTAAAATTGTTCAGGAAAAGCACATTTCAAATTATATCCTAAATATAAATTATGATTGTCAACAAAATCATGACATGTATATAAGCACTCACACAGACAAAATAATGCACTTAAATTGATAGCATTACAGTGGACACTGTGTGTAACATTTTCAAAATTACTGACAAATGACTCTGGGTACTTTTGTAAAAACTACTTTTCCTAATAGGCACATTAATGAAATAAATTATAAATATGGATTTTGTCTAAATATTTTAGCTTCCATTTTTAATGAAAAAAACCCAGAACAAAGCAGTGTAAAAGAGACATTTGTAACCTAAAAAAATATCAACCTACCAAGCTCTTAGTTGCAGAGTATCGGCTACCACTTCTAACAAACTGATTTCTCTGTCTCTGTTTTCCTGTAATCAAATTACAAATGGAGGCCATGGTTTTTTCATAATATGGCACTGGATTCAGTCAAAGAGATCTACTGTAATTTGATATGCTCTTAAGTTCTGTGCTTTCTTCCACTATCTGGCCTAATGGGGAAAAAGACAAGTGTAGCATCAATTCCATCATTTCCAGATTTATTCTTTGTTTTAGAAGGAAATTTATCTCTACAGACCTGGATGTCTTTAGTATTATGACTTTGATTTGGAACACTGATTTAAGACACTGGTGAACATGAAACTTTTTCTACATTAAAGAAATGATTCATGAGCTATTTTGCTGTTTTGCTCTATGGGACCAGTTCCAAGCTCTCCTGGTTCATATACAGCATTGTGAAAAAAAGATGATTCAAATACGGCGTGCAAATGCCTTCCTTTGTAGTATATTATTTTAGGCATTCTTCATTTTCAGGATTCGTGGACTCTCTGATAGAAGGAAAAGGCTAAATATTAATTTGTAACTTCCATTTTAAAATCGCTTGTATTTTTCTATAATGCTTCAGAAGGAAGAATGGTGAAGCAGCCTTCTAATTATTGTCTTTTGCGTTACTGAAACTACAAGAAATGATGAAATACAAGTGATATTGGGATACATTTGTGTATGCCATATTCATGAATGGTTTAACTTTATAACTTATCTGTTAGTTTTTAAGTTCTTTCTAATTCTTTTCTGTATGATAGAATATCAGCCAATAAATGAGCTAGAAGGAATCAGTTCTCCACCATATCACCACAATATTTTGTGTATGTAAATTTTGCTGTAGACAAAATCATGTGTTGTACTACTCCTTTTCTTGTGCATCAGGTTTACACCACTCATTTTACAGCCAGTCCCTTACAAGTGCGACCAATTTGGATTGACAAAGTCAAAAACTGCTTCCACTAAGCCCACAGTTACAGCCTCCATAACTTGTTTTTTAAATTTACCTATAAGTATCTTGTGCTGCCCTTTTTCTTGGAATGATACAATTTTTGGGTATTTAGAATGTATCAGGATTTTTAAAAATCATTTTTCCAGATCTGTCTGCAGAGCATCTTCACTGTTCTTCAGGCTCTCCTTTGCAAGTGGTGACTACCAAAGCCTACAAAAATGGTTAAGCTGCTGTCAGTCTGAGGGCCCTGCTTTTTCCATTGACCTATTCAAATGCTGAACCTCTCTGAGAAGCTCAGAACTTCAGCCTGGCTGACGATGACAGACAAAAATCAGTGTCAGAGCAAAGTCACTCTATTTCTTTACCAATGAAACACAAAATTGCAGTAAGAGCAAACATTGGTGAATGTATTGGATCAGACTGAAAGAGCTAAGGGGAAGTACCTCGGAGCACTGCTTTAAAGCCAGACTGTCGGATGCGTTAAGTTTTCAGTGAAATTGGGGAATTCAAAACAGAACACGCTGCTGGCATACTGACCTGCAGGCTGGCCGAGCTGAATCACCCTCGAGCTCAGAGGGTCTCGTCTAATAACTTGCAGGACTAACTAGTACTAGCTGTGACAAAAAACATGTGTCTAATAAATGATGCTTAGTCTTTCCAGGACCTTTTCATGCTTAAAGACTAGCACTTAAAGACTGAGCACTGTTTTCAGGGTCCAGCTTTACCCCAAGCAAGGCCAGGCAGATCCACTTTGGCTTAATGTGTGCTATTTTGGCTGCAGTGTCAGGGAAGAGTGATTAGGTTTGCTGCCATAAAAGCAGCTCAATCAGTTCCCCTTTTCTGAGATACAGATAAGCAGATTTTCTCAAGTAAAGGAAACTTGTCCATATTTACATATACCATATGTTTTTCTGGAGGGACCAAAGAACTTGCTAGGAAGAAAAATCATTACCGTTCACAATACCTAGAAGAAGCAACAAGGATTTGGATTTTAGAATATTTTTGTCTGGCCACTTTGGAGGCAGTGTGCAATATTCATGACCTGGAGTGAAAGATCCTGACAGCTATTTTGTTAGTCATAGAAGACAAAGGACACAAAGTGAACCTGGATGGACGTACAGTGGTAAGGTTCAGAGCCTGAGGCTGCAGCTCTTGGGGGAGCTGAGCAATGAATAGGACTGTAGTCAGTATGATTTCAGAGACAGTGGCTTCTTTCCACTGGAGAAAGACCCTGGGAGAGGTGGGACCTTGTGGAGGGGGAATTAATTTCACCTAATGCTAGCTAATCTAAAAGGTCAGTGTCTGACCTAAGCTTGTTGTCTGAGCTCCTTCTTATCAGCAGGACAGGCAGTGAGCGAGAGAGCATTCTCCACAAGGTGATCTATCCTACATACCTTAGACATCCATCTCAGGACCAAGTGCTTGAACTGACCCGGAGGTGCCTCTCATTTCTCAGTGATTAGATTGCTATTCTAGGCAAGATGTTTAATTTCTGATTGGCTAAAGTTAAGTAAATTGAACCCCGTGCTATCTGTCTAAACAGCAGAACATATTTTGTTGTGTTTCTTAGTTATGCATGCATAATAACTTCTCGTACCATGCATTTTGGTTACATTATTGCTTATACAATATTTAAAAACTATTCTTACACTTTGTCAGTTCTTCAAATTAATATCATAGAGAATAAAATAATAATATTGATTGTTAACTATATCTTCTTAGCTTGCTTATGTAGTGTGTTTTCATGCAGATTAAAGCTTAACGGGAAGCATGAAATATTGCAATATGTGGAACCAAGAAAATTATGCTTGTAAGTGTTGAAATATACAGAAAGTTTATTTATAAAGGTAAAGAAAACATTGCTCTTTCTAACCAACACATTTTTATTTCCTGTCCTCTTCTCCAATAATTGCAAAGACTCTGGAGGTCTTCAGGCATTTTGCAAGCAATATAAAAGGGTACAAAGCTTTACAGCAATAGTATTCCCAGGTTTTTTTTGTCTTTTCTCAACAAAGCACATCTGTTCCCTTTTTTTTAAATAAGTGTGATCCTCCCTTAGGCTGGTTGTGTTGTATTCAGAGTGGGTTTTGCCATTAACTACAATAGGACACTATTCTAGATAATCAACAGAGGCAGTTCGTACGTAGAAAGGTGTCTTGTTGCAGGCAGCCCAATGTGGGATCCAACCCTATGAAATCAAAGTTACTTTCCCACGTGCTGGCACATCAAGTCAGGTAAAGAGGTAAGTGATGCATACCTGGATTAGGCGGTGGGAGAGAAGAAATAATACTATAAAGCTGGTTGATGGACAGCATCATGGTTGGGAATGATCACAAGCAACTGGTATGGCAAATAAGCAAAGAAACAATCAAAAACCAAAGGCCAGTGGGGATTGTGCAAGGCCTGCTTAAACTTCTGTGGTTTATGCCTTCTAAAGAGTCAAGCTGTAAGCAGGCAGCCTCCATGGAGAGGGTTTTTGGGAAGTGAACAAGCTATGCTGGAGTCCAACAAGCTCGTACCGGCAGTTTGGCTGGGGTTTCCAGCTCTCAGAAGGCCACAGGGGAAGTGTCTGCCCAGAGACCCCACAGGCAGGAGCACTGCTTGGTCTGTACTAAAGTGTGAAGGCCTGGGCTGTGTATCTGGATGTCTTGACAGCTGTGTGGTAAGAGGCCTATAGTCAGTGCTCAACCATATCATATGGCATCATACAGTTTATGAGGTACTTTAAAACTCAAGAGCAGTTGGTACTTCACAGAGCATCTCTGAAGATTTCAGTAGTGCCATAGGCATGTTACAGATTTGGAGAGGGAAGTGGTGGGGTAGAAGCTACAGCTGAACCAAGAGCATCTATGCTCCATAGAAAACTATGGAGTCCTGGACTTTTGAACTTCCAGGTTGAGGACTGTGACCACAGCATGTGATTGTCTCCAGTCTTGTGCTCAGCTCTCTCAGACGCGACTTTTTATAAGCATCCAACTGATCCAAGAACTCAAGTTCCATTGACTTTAAAGTGCCTGGAGTACTTGCCTGTATCTTTTCCTTGACAGCAGGAAGACTGGGGAGAGAAGGGGCAGCACTGGTGACTCTGCAAGAATTTGATTTTCTCTTTGAAACAGTAGCTGTGACTCTCAGAGGGGGATAGGGATTACATTCTTGGAATGTGTAAGTAATAAAACAACCCTTGTGATCAGTTAAAAAATGTATAAAATAACACTTGCCTTCAGGAAAGTTAATGTTCAAGTTTCATTTCCTCTAGAGACAAATATCAACTCAGAGGAGCAGCAGAAGAGAGAAAAGAATGAACCAGGTTACTGTAAGAGTGAGAGGTCATCATAATGTAATTCCAGACATTGTTGCAAAAGCTGGAATATTAAATCTCACTGGGTGGAGAAAGAGATGCACACCGAGGGCAACCTAGAGGGAAATAAGATTGAACTAATGAAAGTTTGCTCTCTCAGTAGTATGTAAAGAATGTCTCCAATATTGTGCTCACTAAAATAGTGTCTCTGGGCAATATGAGAATAATCATAGACAGAAATTACACTTCCCTCCTAAAATCACATGAACAAGAATAAAACCCATGTCTGAGAGAACATGATCTGTAGATTTCAGCAAGTTGTCTCACTCTTATTGGCATTTGAGTATCTTCTGAGATTTCCTGACATAATGAGATTTTGGACTAGGTTAGAGGATGTCTTTATTTCCTTGAATCCTGTAGAATTGCTGATTACTGTCTGATTTTCTTCCCTGTTCATATTTGGTTTTGTGCAGGTTCTGTATTGGAATGGTTAAAACAATACATTTGACCATCTCTTCTGACAGAGCTATGAGATACAGTTTCATCGAAAGATTAAACTAAAGTTTGTCCAGGTGAAATAACACCTGAGAATTATCCCTTCAATTTTTAAGACAAGACTGGAACAGTGAATGTTGTGTTTCTCTTTAAGAAAGAGAACTTGTGGGAAGTAATATTATCCTAAGGCCAAAGATCACAGAATCACAAAACAATTGATATTGGAAGGGATGTCTGTATATCATCTACCCCAACCTCTCAGCTCAGAGCAGGACTGGATAGACCACATTGCTGAGGGCCATGTCCAGCTAGCTGGGTTTGGATTACTTCTAAGGATGGAGAATCCACAACCTCTTTGGACAACCTGTTCCTGTGTTTGATTACCCTCAGTGTAAAAAAGCTTTTTCTATGTTTAAATGGAATTTCCTCTATTTCAATTTGTGCCCATTTCCCCTTGTCACCCCCTGACAGAGGGTGCACTCTGTCACAGGTCATTAACGAAGATGTTAAACAGTATAGGACTCAGTATTGACCTTGGAGTACACCACTGCTCTGCCGTCAGCTGGGCTTCATGCCACTAATCACAGTCCTTTGAGTCTGGTGGTTCAGCCACAGTTCAGTTCACTGTCCATTTATCTAGTCTGTAGTTAATCAGTTAATCTATGAGGTTGTTACAGGAGATGGTGTTGAAAGTGTTACCAAAGTTGAGATAAAAAACATCCACTGCTCTCTCTTCAACTACCAAGTCAGTCATCTCATGTAGAAGGCAATCAGATTGACCAAGCATGATTTCCCCTTCATAAATCCATGCTGACTATGCCCAATCACCTTCTTGTCCTTTTGGAAATGGTTTCCAGGATTAGTTAGTCAGTGGTTGAGGTAAGGCTGGCAAGCTTTTACTTCCCATAATCCTCCTTCTTAGAATCGTAGAATCGTTTTTGTTGGAAAAGACCTTTAAGATCATCAAGTCCCTGTTAACCTAGCACTGCCAAGTCCATCGCTAAACCATGTCCCTAAGCACCACATCTACACATCTTTTAAATACCTCCAGGGATGGTGACTCAACCCCTTCCCTGGACAGCCTGTTCCAATGATTGACAACCCTTTTGGTGAAGAATTTTTTCTTAATATCCAAACTAAATGTCCCCTGTCACAACCTGAGGCCATTTCCTCTGGTCCTAATAGAATCATAGAATCACATAGAATTCTTGCTCTATTTGAAGATAGAAGTAACGTTTGCTTTCTTCCAGTTCTGAGGAAGCCCCTCCCAATTGCTATGACTTGCAAAGAGAGTGGCCTTTTGGTGACATCTGCCAGCTCCCTCAGCGCTTGTGGGAGCACCAGTCCCATGGATATGTGCATGTTTAGTTTGTTTAAATGTTCCCTAACCCGATCGTCTTCCATCAAGAGCAATTCTGCTGTGCTCCAGACTTTCCCACTGGTCTCATGAACCTGGGATTCCTGAAGGCTAGTCTTCCTTGTAAAGATCACGGCAAAGAAGGCCTTTGGAACCTTGACCTTTTCCATGTCCTTTGTCACCCTGTTCCCTGTGCCATTCAGCAGCAAGCCCATATTTTTGCCAGTCTACTTTTGCTGCTGGTATATCTGTAGAAGCCCTTCTTGTTGCCCTTCGCATCCCTCAGCATATTCAATTCCATGTGAACTTTGGCTTTACTACTCCCATCCCTGAATGCATGGACAGTGTCTCTATATTTGTCTGGTTCACCTGATACTGCTTCCACCTCTTCTACACTTCCCGTTTATGTTCTATCAAGATCTCTTTGCTCATTGATGCATAACTCCTGCTGTGTTTGCTTGATTTTTCTGCTCAACAGGATGGACCAGTCTTGAGCTTGGAAGAAGCAGTCTTGAAAATCAACCAGCTCTCCTGGACCCCTCTTCTCTGCAGGGTCAAATGCCATGGGATTCTTCTAAGCAGGTACCTGAACAAGACAGAGTCTATTTTCCTGAACTCCAGGGTTGTGATCCTGATTTTTCATTTCTTTCCTCCTGAGCTCCACCATCTCATGGTTAATGCAGCCAAGGCTGCCCCTGACCTTCACATCCTCAGCCAGTTCTTCCTTTCTGTAGATATGAGGTCCAGCAGAGTGGTCTTCCCTCATCATCTCCTCAATTGCCTGTGTTAGGGAGTTGTTGTCAATGCACTCCAGAGAACTCCTGCACTGCTTGTGCCCTTCTGTGTTGTTCTTTCAGCAGACATCAGAGTGGTTAAAATTCCCCCATGAGGACCGGGACCTGCAAACGTGAGACTTCTTCCAGTTGTCTGAAGGCCTCATCTACTTTTCCCCAATCAGGCTTACTGATACAGGTCTGCATCCTACCCACCGCAACCTCACCCTTGTGAGGATCCACTAATCCTGACCCATAAACTGTCAGCTGGCTCATTGTCCAGCCCCAGGCAGAACTCCGTGCATTCCTGCTGCTCTCTCATGTAAAGGGTAACTCTCCTTCGTTGCCTACCTGACCTGTCCTTCCTCGTCCTGATTTCGGCCGAGAGAGAGTTAATTTTCTTTCTAGTAGCTGGCATAGTGCTGTGTTTTGGATTTAGGATGAGAATAATGTTGATAACACACTGATGGTTTTAGCTGTTGCTCGGTAGTTGTAGTGTCTACACTAAGTCAGGGACTTTTCAGTTCCCCACGCCCTGCCAGGTGCACAAGGAGCTGGGAGAGCACAGCCAGGACAGCTGGCCCAGCCTGGCCAGAGGGATATTCCCCACTATAGAATGTCATGCTCCATTATTATTGCTATTATGGTTTATTGTTGTTGTTGTTGTTGTTATTATTATTATTATCATCTTCCTTTGTTATCTTATTAAACTGTCTTCATCTCAACCTATGAGGTTTTTTTTCCCATTCTCCTCCCCATCCCCTTGGGGAGGGAGGGGTGAGTGAGCGGCTGCGTGGTGCTTAGTGACTGGTTGGAGTTAAATCACAACAGTCCTAAAGAGCCTGTATCCATCCATGGCTGTGTTCCAGTCATCCCACCAGGTCCCTGTTATCCTGATAAAATTGTAATCCTGCAACTGTACATGGACTTCTAGTTCTTCCTGCTCCCTTTGCTGCACATGTTTGTGTACAGGCACTTCACAGAGGCACCCAGTTCTACTGATTTCCCAGAAAAGGTATGACAGATTCTCCCATAATCTCCCCCATAATCCTTGGGGTATGCCTGCATGGCTAGCCAAAGATAGACCTGGCTGCTTTTGCTTGCCCTTTAGCCTGAGGAAGAAAACTCTAATTCTAGCACTGTTAAGCTGTATTAGAGATTTGCTTTTCTTGCACATAAATTACTCTTAGTGCAATAGTGCGTGTATTAGCCCATTCTAACCCAGCTCTTCAGCCTGTAGGCTGGCATAAGTTGGAGATTACATCCATCTTTGTGTTCACTTATGTAGACTAGAGTGCTGGAAAAACTGAAACATACTGAATTTACAGTTTGGCCACTTGTGAACAGGAGAAATAACTTTAGCATCTTCCCCACAAATTTTAGAAGTGGGTTAATAAGATATATTACTACTAAGGTATGTCTATCATTTGATAAACTAAATAGCCAAAAAACCTGTATCGAATAAGCTTAGTTTGAGAAAAAGTCAAGGTTATAGTCCCAGCTAGATGTAGCTACTTAAATGACAGGGTGATGGGGCATTTTGTTTCCTAGACATCTGAGCCGAATAAATAAACTTGAACTAAATGTGAGTTCGATGCCATGCGGTCAGTTTTTCTTCATGGACAATTATATAAACATTTCTGGATTAGTTGGCAATAGTCATATAAGTGTGTTTATTCACGTTAATGAAGAGATTTTGGTGAATTATTCTTTGCCTTATTGAGTACCACTATCGGCTATCCCACTGTACTATACTATTGCCTGCAAAAAGAGAAGCCCTCAACCCCCCTTGAAGAGCTTTTAACATCATCTTTGTCAGCTCTGTTTTATACACTTACCCATTCCACTTTATCCTTCCTGACTATATTACCATTTATTTCCATATTGCTTAGCTGAAATGAACTGCCCCATTTCTTTTTACAAATTGTAAGGCATCTTGGTGATGCCTGCCAGACCCCAGTAAAACTCACCCAAATGGAAATTCTTCTTTCCTAGAAATGACAAGTGTTTTAATGTAAAGTTACTTGCAGTGTAGTACGCTGTAACCTTTCCTGCCCTTTCTGGAGGAAAAGACAGCTAATGACCTGTGTAGACCTCCCTTCCTAACAAGTCACAGGCATTTGAAATGGGAATGTAGACATTGTTGACTGTTTTGTTTCTAGTAACTAGAAGCTCAATAAATTTCCTTCTTCAGGCCCCACAGTGGTATTTCAGAGATGTCAATATCCTGACATTGGCAAACCTACATTGACAAGAAGTAAGTGAGAGGGGACCTCGAGCCTCTACCACCAGAAGGATTTGATTCCAGATGAAATGCTACTAATGTGCCTTGATAAAAAAATAACTACACATCCTTGCATACAGTTCATTTTCTCTTCTTGCACTGCAATGCAGTCTAGTACGGTATCCTCAAGTCACTTTGAACATACAAAATGTTATATATTATGGTTCATATCCTCAGGTGTTACAATGACAAATGGATAAACATGTCCTAGATCGATCAAAATCACAGAATGTGTGTTCCCAATATTGCCTGCAAAAGGTTGAAGTAAACTCAATTTAAAGCTCTAGTTTGAGACAAAATTTTTGGAAGAACGTGGGGAAGCGTTGCTACAATCACTTTTATACTGTGCCTTCATCCTCCTCTGGTTACATGAGAGTTTATTGTTTTCCATTTACCTTGAGTTAAGAATCTTGAATATGGACTGCGTCTGCCCCTTGCCCTTGCAACGTGTACTGACTTTAAAATAGTGCTTGCTGGGAAAATCCCAAGGATCCTATACAAAAAGAGGATATTACAGTTGCTCCCTGCCAAATGTTCTGGAGCTTGGGATAACCTACATAGTTTGCCTGCTGGGACTTATAAAGCAATTACCTGCACAAATATGAAAAGAGAGGAAGATTTCATGCATCTTATAGGACAACATGAGCCAAATAGATAATCTAAAAGTCCGATTTGTAAACACTTTCTTTTCTACTTGAGGAAGTGGACACTTGAACAAACTTTTTTCTTCATATAATTTTAACTTTCTTCTTACTATTTAACAGACAAGCTGAAATCTCTATTTGATGTGGTTAATATCAATTATTGTTTGTAAGACTTGCAAAAGTGACCGAGGCTTAAGTTTGCTATACACTGAATATTTTGTCAATAGATATGGAAACATATTCTTTAAAATCATTAGTTATGAAGGTCAATTGCTCTTATTAGTGATCTTTCTACTCATATCATATCATATCATATCACTCCCAAGAGGGAAACAGGTACTTTTTAACTCCAAAACTACAGAAACAAAAAGCACTGAAGCATAGACCTTGGTGATCTTCAAAAGATAACCCAAGGACTATTGATGATTAATGGAATAATTGCTGATAGGTGAAACCTGTAAGTATGAGTTTTGTAGTAATATTTTCCCATACTGCTCGTTGTTCTTATCAGTATGTGGATGCTATGTAAGTACAGAGAAGAGAGGACAATGTTTTCACATGTGAGTGTGCAGGAATTAATGACTGACAAACACTTACAGATAAGCACCATAAAAAAAAAACAAAACAGCTCACCTGTAAAATGCATCCTAGAAACTGTTACCATTGAAAAATCTGCTTTTGCTGCTTTTTTTCATCTTGTCCAAAATTGTAGATTTTTAGGGAACTTGCCATTTCAGTGTGTGTCAGGAAGCATTTCTTGGGCTCTCAGCCCACATTTTCTTTCCTGTTCTAAAAATGCCTTCAGCTCTTTTTTAGGGCCCTTTCATGCCTTCCTCCTCATGGGTACTTACACCCTTCAGGTTCCTTCGAATGATTACCACCTCTGATCAACATATGCCTGTAATTTATAGTTTTAAACATATGAACAAAAACCGTTCTTGGTGGTGGGGGAAGGACCTTTCCCAGACTTCTTCAGAGAACTGAAAAAAAAAAAAAAAGAAGTTCTAATTAGCCTGTATCCTTTTGGGGAATATTTTCCAAGGAAAGGCGATTTTTCTGCCAAAGGAAGAGCCTAACTACTCCTCATGCCTTTGAAATTCTCTTCCCTCGGTTTTCCGTCTATTTCTGTAATCTAGCTGTGCTAAAGGACACCTACAAGAGTCAAGTGTCAGCTTGAGACCGGCTAGCAGAAAAAACATCTAAATGGAAAAGCGCAGTTACACAATTAAGCTTAAGTCTCTCTTTTTGCGTTGTCTCCTTCATTTCCTTTCTATAATTCTGCTTGTATTATTCTGACAAGGACTTCTGTAAACTCCCAAGATGCCAACCTGAAGCTGACAAGAATGGTGGCAAAAATACCTAATGCACAAATTCTTTTGACAGCCTAACAGGAGTCTGTCGTCTGCTGGAATCACCTTTCATTTCTCCCTTGTGCATTTCTTCTGCTCTGCCCTCTGCACACACCTCAGCAACAGCCTGAGGGTGTCAGGCATAATTCTGCAAAGACATGGAGAAGGAAAAGAAAATGCCAAGTGTCAAATCTATCCCATGACCTCCCACTACTATACAAACTGAAAACAGAAATCGTGGGAAAGAGACTTGTTAGCTCCTTAAGCCTTGATAGGTTTAATTGGTTTCCAAGTGTTTTCATAGCTGCGCTGGAGAGATGTCTGCGTTTAGGATATGATGCAGTGTCCACTGAAATCAATTAGACTTTTTATACTGACTTCAGAGGGCTAAAGGTTGATCCTGCTTTCCATCGTGAGAGCTCTATATAAAACCAACCTACTGATGCGCATTTGTAAAGGATCAATATAAAACACCTCGTTCCACTAACACGGAAAAATGAGGCAACAAGGGACATTCTGAAGTTTTGTATTAGAAACACAAGTTCAGTAAAGCTGGTTAGAAGCATGTGAGCTCATATATGTGCTGTTATATAACAATAAAAGAAGCTTTTTGCGGTTACTGCTGATGTAATTTCTACTGTTACTGATCCAATACTGCTTTATGTAGTTCTTCTAAGAAAATGGTCGCTGGCATCACTAACCCTGATCATTCAGTTATATTGCCAATTAAGTTCAAGCAGTAATGTTTAAAGGAAGTATAGATAGGCATACTGTGAAAAAAGGGTAACTATGCAAAGATAATCCACTGACTTTGATAAAACTGAAATCAAACTGCAGCATTTAGTTAATACAGTTCTTTGATTTTTTACCATTCTGAGCGCTTCTTGTTTTAAAACAGAGACTCTCCACTTCAGAAACGGAGAGCTGACATTCTGCATCTGTATCCACTCAGTTCGATGTTCATGTATCATGGTTGCTTGCCTTCACTGCCATTTGCCACGAACGCTGATGTGGATATGTCAGCTGTCTACGCAGATATGTCATAGAGACAAAACAAGTGAAATTAAGGTAGATGCAAATAAACAAACTGACGATAAATATTCACTTTTTAATGTGAGCATTGTGTTAAATTAGCTGATGTTACTTCTGCTTACACATCATCAGTATCTGGATCTTGCATGGGCAGGAGTTGTAGTACGAAGCATGATGATGTTCCACAGGTTTGAAAGGTCAAGTTTAATTTTCCAAACATCTGTAAGTTTATTTTCAACACTTCAACGGCAAATAAAATTCACTTGAACAAACTTGTCATATAAATAACTTGCAGTACTGAAGATATGAATTCAGAGCAAAATTGGGGAAAACATAGTCCCTACTGGGTAAAAAGAGCTAACACACCCTGGCAGTCAGAAGCAGTTGGTTGGAGTGGCCACAGAATTCTTAAATGGGAGCTTGTCTAAGTAACTGATAGCAGGCGCACATTTTCAGTGGGAATGATCCGATGTACCTAATGTTATTAAATACTTTAATATTTAATGTTATGTAATATTTAATAGTTTATGCCTTCTCAGGGAACTGCACAAAGGAGGAAAGAGTGCAGTGAGTCAGATTCCCTGCAAAAGTCTTGGCAGTGGCTCTCACGCAGTAGCTGGTCACTTTGGAAAGGAGAGATTTGGAATATTTGGCTTTTGTGCACTCTGAATGCAAATGGCTCAACCCACTCAGGGTGATGCTCCGGGACTCTGGAGACAGGACACTTCCTTGCGGCCGCTGACTCCTGTTACCTATAGGTGAGTTCCTCGCAGCTGCTGACTTCAGTATAGTTATCACAGTCATGGTGATTGTCGTAAGCTGGCAGTGCTCTTGCACGGTGCAGTGGGCTTGGTGTGGGATATGCTGCCACGAAGGGAATGGGGCCGGTAGCCCAGCCAGCTGCCAGCAAAAGCCAGGTCTTCCCCGTTTTCCTAATCCAGCACTTACTGCCCTTTGCAGTTGATAGTTATGGTACTTATTATAGTGACACACAGAACAAAGAAACCAGAGTTAAATAACCTCAGAAAAATACAGCTGACCAAGCTTTTCAGAAGAATGGGCATTTTTTAAAAAAGATCTTTTTTTCCCTAACTTAACTTACACAATAATATTGTCTCATGCATTAGCTTTTTCTTTCTTTTCCATTTTCCTTTTCTCATTCTTTTTATTTTCCTTCATCTTCATTCCTTCTTTTCCTGTGCCAGCTGCCAGTCTAGCTGGCAAAAAAAAAAAAAGGGAGGGGGGTGGGGAGGAATGAATGGGGTGAGAGACAGGGACGCAGAAAAGAAAGAAGTATGGAACAAAAATATGGAAAAGAATAAAAGGAGATATTAAACAAGAAAGCAGCACATTTCAAAATCAACTCTCTTTGATAAACAGCACAGAAGAAACTATTACAAAGAAATAGAAAATTTGTCTATTTTAAAATCAGCAGAATGCAAATAACAGAAAAAATAACTGTTTCTTTTTCAAGTTCCTTGTCTCCATCTTTAGTACAAGTTTATTGGAGAATAGACACTGCTTTTTGACCAGGAATTTTGTTTAGATATCCAAAATTTAACAAAAGGATCTGCTCTTTTAGAACAAGAATGCTAGTGGGTAGAATAAGATTTCTTCCACTTGTGTTCTGTCTGGCAAATGAAGGAATAATTTTCAGCACTGTCCACCATTTATTATCTTAGACCTCCAGTTAATGCAGCTCATTTTTCCTTGTGTCAGTTTTCAACATGACATGTGCTGGATTGTCTTTAATCTGTATTTATTCCCAAACAGAACATACAGGGTTTTCTTACATTAAATTTGAAATAGCCCTGTGAAATAGATGGGGCAAATATCTAACTTAAAGAAGAAATCTTTGGCTTGATTCTTGTCTCTTACTACTATAAATCAGGGATAATTCTAAGGTTAGTGGAGTTACATGAATGTAAATCCAGATAACGGAAGGAGGTGCTTGCTCCTGTTAAGCATTTGTGACTTTTTCTAAGCAAGGCTTTGGTAATATAATCAGGAGCAGTGATAAATCCTTAACAGATACCTATTGTTCACAGTCAAATGGCCTTTTAGGTCAGCTGTCGAATTACCATGACTTACTAAGCAGCGGTATCTCTTCCATTCAGTGCCTGGTGTTGAGTGGTATGTTCCTGACAAGCAGAAGAAAATCCAATTATTTACTTTTCGTTCTTGTTTCTTCAGGAAATGTTTCAATTTTTAATATGGTGTCTGGCCATACAATACAGAAGTTGGTAGGGTGTCTTTAAGAGAATTATATTTTTTAACTTTTTCGTAACAGTTGTGAAAGACAGAACCAATTTGCTGCTGCAGCTATCTGAAGAAAACAGCATTAAATCTGTGCCTGGACAGACTCTGTAGGATAATGTTGTGAAAAAATCATAGAAAATATGCCATTGTATTTCTCATTCCAGTCCTTTTGGACCAGCCAGCTCATCTTAGGAGGGTTGCTGTGAATTGAATGACACCAAATGGGAACTACCTGTCACAAAATAATTGTTTCTCTGAAGAGTAAACTATTACACGCCTTTCACAATTCTTCTGAACTCAATTTTCAAAAATCCTTCAAAACCAGATAAATGGCCATAGAGTTTCAAGTTATAGGAGACATTCAGCTCCTGAGAGGACGGAGACTTGTGTGTCGCCCTTTTCTCTACAGCAATGTATTTCAGACTGGTTTCGAGGATAAACCAATGTTTTCGATAAAAACACACCCCAAAACCTCAAACCCATTTAGGTCCACATATTCTTTTTATTTTTCGCTTATATGTATGTAACAGCATTGGGATGTGCAAGAGTTTCTTAGCTTTATGTGTTGTTTTTGCCATTGCTTCACGGTAGAAACAAACTAGGCAGGTAGGAACTTGTTCAAAACCACACGTGTATCTCACCCAAACTTGGAAGCTTAGAAATACTTCTAAATCAGTCATTTTTGATACAGTCTCAGTTTGCTTTTGTGGTTATTTCCAGGGTAAAGTGCAGGAGAATCTGGCTGGATTCTTGCTAATTTAACAGCCAGTATAGTTTTTCTTTTTGTAGTTCTTTATAAATCATAATAAATGTAACTGGGAGGACTTTTGAGTCTTAACAACTAGATTTTCTGTGGCAGAATAAATAGTGCCCTGAGAATATATTTAATTGTCTTCAAATGCCATGGGAACTCTCTGACCTTTAAATATAAACTTTCAAATTTGCGGGAAGAGGTTTAGCCAAAAGTTTCTCATTAACATTTGTGGTAGTCAGAATCCTTTTCTGCTGAACTTAAATGTGCCTCCATGCCACAGACTATGAGGCCATATGATGAAAGTCAGAGGAACTGCTAACACTAAATGTGCTTTCAGAACTCATTTTGCAAAGTTCTCTTACAACAGGCTTGGGCATATCCTGGACTCAACTCATGTGTTCTTGATGGCTTAAAACCTGATGGTATTCTGACTTGAAATGTTCAAAGATTTACTTAATGCTTCTATGGTGCTGGAATATCAAATACCTTTTGTCCAATAAGCAGAGTGCCTTTTTGCAAGATACAATGCTCATTTTTAAGAGCATTTCTCTTGAAAGGCAGAGAACCTGTGGAAGTATGCCTGGTGCTTCATTGGTAGCATTTTCTATACATTCAGCTGCATTTTCTATGAACTTCTGACAAAATTTTCAGACTTTGGGAACACATTCATTTAATCTGATGATTCAGGTTCTGCCTTTCTCTGATTTTTACCAATTCCTTGGCAGTAGGTTTCTTAGTCAGCACTGTGGTATATCATTAATTCTTTTTATTTCACTATTAACAGTGAGGCAGTTAACCTTTTAGTGAACATTATGCTTTATAGATCCATATATTTTTAAGGCCAGAGGGACTGCTGTGTTAGTCTAAGCTGACCTCCTGTGTTGCAAGAAGTATTCTTCCTTAAAGAAGTTCGAGAACTGAGTGAATTCCCTTACTTCTCAAGGGCATTATGAAAACTTCCCCTCAGTTTGTGGATCCAGACTTCATGCCTGCATGACATTTTCCTTGAACTGATGTGTAAAAAACCAAGTAAATTGATTCCAGGTTTGGTGCTATCACCTCACTAAGATAATTCACTGAAACAAGCTGAGAGGTAAAGATCAGAAGAGAACATCTGTGTTCAAAGGAACTTACAGAGGTGGAAAACAGTTTTGGGGCACTTTTTGGCTAAACAAGAGACTGGTCAAACACAAATCATATTTTATTTTTGTTTACAAGACCTACTGCGTGAGGATTCAGGTGCTTTCTAGGCTCTGTTGGTAAACTTGGAGACACTGAAAGAGAAGTTATTGAGGTACCTCCCCAGTGTGAGGACTCACCGTGAAGAGCCCGCATCCTCCACTATCGGCAGTGTGAAAAGGCTTGGTGAGGGCAAACCCTGCTCTGCCCTGGCCACATCAGGGTGCTGCCTCTTGATTCCATTTTTTTCCTACACTTCCAACTTGAAGACAGGGAAATTAGCTCACGATTTCTTCTCTTCAGCCCAGTCCTCTGATATTCTCAGATGTTTGAAAGCACGTCTCTTCTGCCCAGTGGGCTCTGTGTCACCAAGAACAACCATAGCAGGTGCTGGGGTTTCTTCTTGAATTGCTTAGGGTCAACAAGCAGGGTTCTCTTTGTTGCTGCAAGCATTTCTGTGTGCCCCAGCGCGTGCCTCACCTCTTCTCCTTTGCTCCCTTCTTCTGTGCAATGTTATTGCTGAGGAAGAACCGTGCAACATGCGTGGTTTTTAGATATGCAACCTATGATTCTTTAGTGGTTGGTTAGCATCTAGTGTGAATCAAACTGTGCCTGGAAAGATCTCAGGAAAGTTTATGAAAAGTGTTCAACAACTGTCTTAGCTTGCACTTTTCCTGCTTTGAATTTCTCAGTGATAAAGGGACCTAAGACTCAGGCAAAACTAAAAGCAGTCGCTTGCCTCTATAATTAACAGATCAAGTGTAGGTATCCTTTTACCTCCTACTACATCATAGCTCCACAAACAGTGCAACAGCCAAAAGACAGCTAAATGTTTAACCTGGACTGAAAGTAAACATGTAATACTACACTGTTGCCATTTAATAGGGCTTAATTTGTTTTTCAGAAGGCGAGTGTCTGGCACTACGTGAGATTATACTGAGAGCACCTGCACAGGGCTGGCAGGTGGAACACAAGAGCTATAGGCGACCCATGCCTTCCAGAGCAGCAGCTGAAGACTAGGTATGATTACCGAAAACATCTCAAAAGACTCTAAATGCTTGTGCTTTGGCAACTGAATTGAATCCTAAGTGACTGAGTGAAGTTTAAACTTATCATTTTTAAGGTGCTAAAATCAAATCACCTGCAGCAGTGGCAGAATTAACTTCATTTCCAAACCCAAATGTGTCTACATTTGTTATCGTTGAGCTGCTTCCATCATTGCTTTCAAAGAAAACTGAATTTCTGTTGCCTGCTACCATTACTGTCTGTAAAATGCTGTGACAACAAGCTCTCCATGTGTGTAAGTTTAGAAAATAAGGCTCTTTCTGCCCATTCTGGTTTAATGACTTTCAATGGCTCCATTTATTTTGAAACAAGTTACAGCATAAGGCAATTTTGCTACTCGATAGCTTTTGGGTGCAATCTGTTTTTGACTTAGTAAATAGATGAAGCTCTCCAACAGCCTGAATCCTTTAACTGAAAGAAAAAAAAAGAAAAAAAAAAAAAGGCTAGAGACAAACTTAACAGGCAGCAAGCTTCTTCATGCTTCCTGATATTGTCCCAAAAGAAAATCACAAAATATACGGATCATGTGCCAAGTTTTCAAAAAACGGAGAAAACTGGAAGACACTAATGAAATTATATCACCAAACATAGCCCATGTTAGTTACATTATCTTGCCACATAAGTATTCCTGCCATGATGGAGGAGAAGTACATTTTGCTGAACAAGCTGAAAATGCTGCCTTAGGAGCACAGGCTGACTTCAGCTTTATTCAATTGCTTTGCTTTCAGGCCATTTCTGATATTTCAAAGTGACTGACAGAATCAAGCCAAATTCACAAACGCAGTCATTCAAAATTATATAAATTATGACCTTTAAGATACGGATGGATATTTCTGAGAAAATTTCAGGAAAGTACTATATAGTTATGATGGATGAAAATAATCGACTTTTACAGGGAGCAGGTGGTTTTATGGCTGCCTTGTATGGAAGGTGACATGAATGTTCATGAAGAGCTCTCCTGTAGGTTGTACCAAGTGATCTGCTGATCAGTGGCTGTAACCAAGTCAATGATGAAAGACTTGTTATTGTGTCTAGATGTGGGGATCACTGTCAGAAATGGTGTGGTGATGTTGTAGGATTAATATCAGACATCGCATCCAGCTTGCAACTGGCAGAGTTACACATACCATTATTGTTGTGGGCATGATTTGAATTATGCTTGCCCAGAGAACACTGAGAATAATATTGTACTAAAAACTACCTTTGGAACTGCTTATGAAACCACATATCATGGGAAAAGTATCCTAAAGGAGATGCTACGTTAAAGAGAAAAAAATTCCTATGTGTCTCATCAAGAAATATGATATGGTACAAAGTGCCACATGTAGAGATAAAACGTGTGATGCTGTGTGTGCCAGGCCAGCAGGCATCCACGTCACCCAGCGAGTAAAAGAGACTTCCAGTGAAGAACTATAGAGTTACCTGACCGTGAGGACAAAGTAGGAGTTTAAAAATATTGTAAAGAAATATCAGGAAATGAGAGCTTGAAGACAGGATATAATAGTTCAAATAGGAAATGTTTACTTGCTTGGTACAAAATGAGCTCTAAACATGATAAATAGTTAGAAGGGCACACAGACTGACAGAAAGATAAGTCGAGGAGAGTAATAAGCCACAGAAAACTTTGCAAAGGCTGGATTTTCAGCAACAGAAGACCATTCTTTATGAAACAAAGCACTGCAGTCTGTCTAGTCAGATGAAAGCTGCAGTTTATTCTAAAAGCAAATCCACCGAGAGATTTTAAAGCTGGAGATACTGATGTTCCCAAAATCACTATTAAAAAGATGAAAACGTGCCCAGATTTGGCAAAGGAGTTTCAGAAGAACCTTCACAGCAGGGAACCATTCTGCAACATCTCTCCCATAAGGATTTGAAGAAAATAGCTGATACTATCTTGGATGATGCCTAGGTTCCTGAGTTGTAAACTAAATGAGTCTTACCAAATTCACAGGGACCTTTACTTTGTGCAGCCAAACCAACCACTACCTGGTTTCCAATGCCTGAATTTAGCAGTTATTATGGCATTGGTAATGCTGATACCATAAACCAGCTGAGATTCATCATTCTACATTGCATCCAAATGTTGCTTTCATCCATCTGCCGCATGTGCTTGCATGTGTTCAAGGACAAAACTGATCACCTTCTGCTTAGGTATGCAAGTTTGGATACTGACTTCAGGAAAGCCAAGGCACAGATCATCACTGGGAGCTTTTCAGACTTACAGGTCTTTCTCACACTTGCATTAAAAATGATTTAATGAATAATTTTGTTCCATGCCTGCATTCATCCATTTTTAATAAAATGAGCATTTATTCCAAACCTAGCATTCTTCAGCATTCTGTATTAATTCTGTACTGAAATTTTGGAATGTTTAATGTCCTAACTCATCATTTGACTAAGCTTACTGAAACTATTGGCTCAGTTATGAATTCATTATCTTTTATTTCCTACATATCTCTTATATGCAAATTTTTATAGCAGTGAAATATGTCTGACTGCTTTGCTCCCAGTTAATGCAGTATTAATATAACAATGAACTTCATTACATTTCCAGATACCGTTTTACTTACAGTGAATTAATGTTTGAACTCGCTTGATAGATTCCTGCAGTTGCCTAAGTTTGCTTTTGGGGTTGGCTTTAGTTTTTTCCAAATTAGTACAGCTGTTAAGATATTTTTTAGTGGCACTAATACCAGGTCAAAGTTTTAATTTTGTGTATAATCTGTTTGTGAGATGCTGACTTTTCTAAATCACAGGTTAATTATTTGAACCTAGAATTTCACCTCTGGAAGACTTTCTATTCCAACAGTAAAAACGGCATGTAAAGACCTCCTGTAGATATAAGAGGAAAGCCCACCAAAATACTGTCCCCACGATGCTAATGTCCAGCTCACACCCATCCCTTCATACAGTACATCTGAAGTGTTTTAAATGCCAGAGATTGAAAGAACAGAGGTTGTGCAGCCAAAAAAAGAAAAGAGATTTTACCTGAGACTTTATACCAGTCTCCAAATAAAGAAATAACTTATTCTGTCAGTCTACAGTAGATAAGATAAGATAAGATAAGATAAGATAAGATAAGATAAGATACCAATGGGTTAAATTGCGGCAATTGATAGCAAGGCCAAACATTGGGAAAAACATACTGCGTGGATACTGAAGCTCTGGGACAAACTGTCTAGAGTAGCTGTGGGGTATCTGCTGCTGGAGGTGTTTAAATATCACTCAGACAAACATCCATCAGCATGGGCGATAGGTAAACTACTCAATCTCTTAAAAATGCCTTCCAGTTTTATTTTTTATGATTCTGTGAGTAGGCATGTCATACTGAAAATTTTCTCTGATTAGGGTTTGATGCTATACCTTGTCTACTGTAAGGCTATTTATCCTTATGTTGTTAGAGACCTATGATGATGAATAAAAGACAGATGTCTAGTTTGCCTTCAGAAGCCAATTTTTCAGCTGGTCAGCATCTGAAGTTGCAGACAGATTTCCAACAGAGCTCAGTTCTAGAAGTTCCCTTGTTTCAGTTACAACAGGACTTTCTAGGTCAAGCATCCTGAGATTTTCTACAAATATGCTTAAGTAAACATCACCATCACACTCAGACATATGACTGCATTCCCATAACTCACCTAGTTACAGAGTGACATCTGAGGTGAATCCTCAACCTCTTGTGGCTTCCACTGACGTTTAAACCGAGAAGTTTTACCAGCCACTTGCAGTGAGACAAGATCATGCATGAGATCAGTTGCTAAGTCCCAGCTGTTGTACGGGAACTTGTTAAGTCACAGCACTGGGGTCAATGAATGACTTCAAAGATTAACTCACGTTGAAGAAAATATTTCAGGAGACCGGGACCCTAAAACTAAGTGATACTGTACCTTAGGCATCCATGTTACGCCACTGCAGAGGCACACTATGAAGCTATAAAGATGCTTGTTCTGATGCCCTACAGTTGTTCTTATGCTTTTAAAATGTTTGAATGAAGTTTCTAAATTGATTGTGAAAATAAGGCCTAGACTTTGAATTTAGCTGCTTTTGATTTAGGTGTCATTTAGGTGATTTTGACAAAGTTATATTTAGCCCTTTTCAAAATCTTCAAGGACACGCTTAACTGCATGCACCTACATAAACGCTGCTGAAGAGGAATGGATGAGAGCATATATTGCTCGTGATATGTATTTTCAAATGTATTTCTCATGTCTTTAGCTATATCACAGCTAAATAAGACAAACTCTCTTGGAAATTTGGTTCTATATGCACAGATGTCCTGAAGGAATTGTCTCTCTGGGAGAGCAGGATGCTGAGGACAACGTAACTGAAGTCGAAGACGAGAGCAAGAGCCTTCTACAGTCTGAAACCATTCCCCAGCAAGTACGGTACCAACATTGGTATTAATACAGCTATTTCCTTGTCCATCATCTACTATTTATTTTATTTTGTTTTATTCCTGTGTTGCATTTTTGTCCCTGAATGCCCTGATCTATTGCTGATTTTAAACAGTTTCATTCTAAATGTGAATTAGCATCTCTGATATCAAACATCTACACAAACACCTTTGTGTCTTATTTGTGTTTTCTTTTTATTTGAAATCAGGTGCCTAATTGTAGTGCTTGTAGGATTGCAGGGCACTTGGATTTTAATTGTGTGAAGTTCAGGCAAAAGTGACTATAAAAGGATCAAAGAAAAAATGATAGTTTGTAAGTCCAAGTGAAAAGATGCTGAGATTTACATAATGGATTTAGTCAGACACCCCTACTGTTTTATAGAGGGAAAAGTGCATGTGCACAATAAATAAATTACACTGTGCCATCAGTATGTTGCATCTAACTGCATTAGTGGCTCCATTTTTCCCCTCATGACCTAGGTAAGATGACATATTGGAAAATACATATTTCTTCATTATACTGTTTAAATGGTTTGATAAATCTGCTTATAGATGACAGAAACATTTTTTATTGCTCCTACCAAGTTATTTATATTTAAAAGAAATATTTCATGTGTTTACATGCAAGATCTCAAAATATTGAAAAAATGGTATTGTCATAATAAGCCCCATCTGTGGCTCGGGTAGAACACGACCAAAATCTTGTTCTTTGACCTACTCTACCTTCGGGCTGCCTTGCCTTGTGCACTTTTCATAATGCCCACCTTCTAAATTTATGCAGTTCAGGAACAGAGTAAACCATCTCCTTCACGATGAGAGCATTTTGATCTATGTTTCTACAATTCATTGCAAAATGATTTTCTTGAATGCTATTAATATTCAGTGAATTTCATTTTAATGTGGCAAAGTACCAGTTAGAATTTGTTAAATTATTAAATCTATTTTTATGGACACTGAACTTTGCTTTGAAAAGGAAGCGTACAGAAATTGCATTGTTTTTGATAAAACTAATTCATATATTTGGTTTCCAGATTTTTTTAATCCTCTTCCTCCACATTTTTTCCCTGTGTTTTTCTGTGCTTTTTTTTTATTTTAAAAAGAGTAAAAAAGGGAATGGATTAAATATGGTCAAAATGGGGAAAACCAAAAAATGGAACAATACTGAAAGTTTTCAGATAAAAGTCCACGTATTTTCTATTTTTTTTTTAAATTAAGAATCTTTAGAATTAACCTTTTCTGTAGTTTCAAAATTATTACTATTCTAATTTTGGCCAGCTCACTTCTTTTTTCTGTTCAGTGCATCTATGTGCTGAAATACACGAGAAAATCTAATATATGTCTGTGTTTCCACTTGCAAAAGAAAAATAAAGCAGATTAAGGAATGTGTTACTGGAGGTCACAGACAGGATATATTATGGACTTGATTTTGCAAGACACTGAATGCCTGCAGCTCGCCTTGCACCAAGTGAATTTAAGGCACTTGTCACATGACCTACTCTTTTATTAGCTTAGTTGCAGTGGAAAAGGCAGGGCAGTAGCATCAGAAATGGAAACGATGGCAGGAAAAGTCTGGTTGTTGGTTCCTTAAGGGTGATGGAAACAGCTATTCTCCAAGGGTCTCTGCTGAGGAATATAGAAGTAATATATAGAGGAACATAGCAAGAGCAAAACAAAGATTTAAGAATAATAGAAAATAATCATTAAAAAAAAAGCACAAACTATTTCTGGAGAAATAACTGCTCTAAGAAAAAGTTATCGACCCAGATGAATCACATCTACGTAAGGGGGCTAATTTAAAGGCATTTCATCAGACAAAGAGAAATAAGCATTTCTAGGGAGTGATTCAGTCCTTAAGTAGACTGCGTATCTTTCTCCCTTGTGAGGCATCTCAAAGCACATAGTGAAATTCAGACGGAATAAAGCTGGGCCACGATGACTGGGCACTAACAGACCGGTCCTTCCAACAGGTTCTGCCTTTAGCTATGCCACTGGAGATCCGGCACCCAGCTCAGTAAGGACTGGTGTTTCTGTCTGCCCTTCCAGCCACCCTTACTGCAGGTATTTTGAGATCAGGCAGCTATGAAGAAATGGGTAAAACTTGATCATTACTTAGCACAAAGAAAGGATCTGGTGAAGAATGGCAAAACCCTATAAAGCCCTAAAAAACCAAAACCTACCTTTAGCCCCCAGAATGATGATTTTGCCACCTAACTACCACTCGCTGCATAGACTCGTGCTCAGAACATGCTCATTGCTGAGGGCTCCCTCCTGCTGCTGAGGTCATCTGTTTCATCTGATGATGGTCTGCAGAAAATGCAGTGTATCATTTAAATGTTTTTATGGGTATCTTCATCTGCCTGAGAATGCACACGATACTTCCTACTGGTGTATTCCCCCTATATCCTCTCAGTACGGATCAGTGATCTCAGTGCCTTTTCCATGATTAGGCTTGTGTGCTCTGGCTATGTCACCTTAGGAAAGAAGCCCAATGCAAAGAAATGCTCTTCCTATTCGAAGGAGGAGGAGGTACATGTTATGGGCTTTCCCGTGTTTGCCATATCTTTCATGTAAACTTGATTTACAGGCGTATTTGCATCGGAAAGGTCGAGTCCATCAGACAAAGGTCAAACGTTCTTCAGTGGGAACTTTTCTTGAAAGCAGACTGCAGAATCAAACTTTCCTGCATGAAAAATGCCATCTTTCCTCACCGAAATATTCAATGTACAGAAGCAGGATATTTTTGCCCTTTGCAATATAATGCAACTTAAGACACGCTGCCTCCTACATGAGGCCAAAAATGAGGGTGGCTTTATTTTATTCCCAGGTTTTTAAACTTGCAATGTTTCACGTTGAGAACTCCAGTCGAAAGAGAGGATTGCAAATAAAGACAACACTCGATGAATAACATCTCGCCACTGGCACGACCCCGAGATTTACGCGGGCCCTTGATCTGACTCCGCGGGATGCTCTGCGGGGTCTTACGTGCGGCCCGGCTGATCGAGGGACCCCGTAGCCCCCCGGCCACCGCCTCCCTCCGCTCCCCGCCCCCCCTCCGCAGGGCAACCACCATCTTGTTCCGCGCAGCCCCGGCGCAAGCGTCCGCGGCGCTGCTCTGCGCATCGCCCCTCCACCGCGGAGATCCGCGGTGCGGCCGCAGTCCCCCCACCCCCGGGGCGGGCCGGGCCCGGCACTGCGCGGGGGGGCGGGGAGCGGAGCACGGCCGCCTGTGCGCTGCCTCCGCGCCCGCCGCTCCCCGATCTCCCGCGGGGGCGGCTCCCGCGTGGCGTGCTCAGCGGCCGGTGCGCGGCGGAGGAGGGCAGGTGCCGCTGCGCGCCTGGGCGGGTGCGCGCGTGTACGTGTGCGTGTGCGTGTGTGTGTGTGTGTGTGTAAGGCGGGGCGGCGCGGCAGGCAGCCCCGCGCCGGCTGGTGCCATCTGGGAGCCGGGGCGTGGAGCGGAGGAGGGCGCAGGAGGGGGACGAGCATCCTCAAGGCCGAGGCTCCGTTTGTCTTTCCGAGCTCCGCGCAGGCGAGCGGGAGGCTCTTCGGTACCGTTACTGGCCAAGTACCTGCGGATCGGCTTGCCTCCCCCTCGCTGGTTATTTTTTTTGTTTGGTGGTGGGTTTGGTTTTTTTTTTAATTAACCCTCCCTCAAATCCAGGGAGACGCTTCTGAAGCGGGGCGAGCGCTGATCTTACGTAAATGGTGCTGCTCCAGGGAGGGCAGCCCCCCTGCCAGCCCCGGGCCAGGGGAGCGCCCCCGGGCGCCGCTCGCCCTGCCTAGCGGCCGGGCCCCTCGCTGCCGCTGCAGCCCGGCCTGAGATCCGCACCGGCACCGGCGGGGGCGGGCGGCGAGCGGCAGCCGGGAGCCCCCAGCCCCGTCCTCGGCGGGTTTCGGCGCCTCCGCGGACCGGCTGCGGGGATGATGCGGCGCGTCGGACCCCGCGGCGGGGAGGGCGCTATGTCAGAGAGATAACGCGCCTCCGCCAGCAGCCCGGGGGCAGTCTCGGTGCCAGCCCCCCCCGGGACCTGGGAGCCGCTCGCCTCTCGGCGGCCGGACTGGCAGCGGCGGCGGGGCCGGGGAGCGGCGGGGCGAGGCCCGGCGGGGCGGGGGAGCGGCGGCTGGCCGTGCCGGGGCACCCCGCCTCCGGGGGGCAAGCGCCCGGGAGGCTGAGGAGCGCAGGCAGCAGAGGCGGGGAGGAGGAGGAGGGCAGCGCCATGACTCATTTGCAAGCGGGTCTCTCCCCGGAGACTCTGGAGAAAGCCCGGCTGGAGCTGAACGAGAACCCCGACACCTTGCACCAGGACATCCAGGAGGTGCGGGACATGGTGATCACCCGGCCGGACATCGGCTTCCTCCGCACCGACGATGCCTTCATCCTGCGGTTCCTACGGGCCAGGAAGTTTCAGCACTTCGAGGCGTTTCGCCTTCTGGCCCAGTACTTTGAATATCGCCAGCAGAACCTGGACATGTTCAAGAGCTTCAAGGCCACAGACCCGGGCATCAAGCAGGCGCTGAAGGATGGCTTCCCCGGCGGGCTGGCCAACCTGGACCACTATGGCAGGAAGATCCTCGTCCTTTTTGCTGCCAACTGGGACCAGAGCAGGTAAATGGAGAGACACCCACCCGCCTTAACCCCTTCTTTCCTCGGGCAACGCGTGGGAGAAGCTGTGACAGATCAGGGCGAGGATGGGTGGGCAGCAGGGACACACCCGGCTCTGCCCACGGGGGCTGGGCAGCAGCCTGGGAAGCAGAGGGAGAAGAGAAAGCAGAAATGTGTTTTGTAGCTTAGGGCCTTTTCAACCCTCTCATCCTTTAGGCTCTGAATTTTGGGAGGGAAGTGGGAATTGCTCGGGTGCTCTTCTCACCTGGCTAGTATGAGGTTTACACCCTTCTGCCTCCCCTTAGCCAAAGTGAGCTGGCACAGTAGATCATGCACTTACCCCCTGACAAAGGCTGGTTGCGCTCTCTATGCTGGTCTTTCTGCTTCAGCACACACAGAGCTGCTCAGGTGCCACAGGAGAAAGTGGGAGATGCTGTATGTAGGACAGGAGTATCCATCATGGCTTTTGAGCTGAAAAGTTTGCCTGTGCAGGAAACTGAGACTCCGAATCCTTTCCCTCAGCTAACGAAAGCGCTTCCTGAGCTGCCTGGAAATGCCAGGATGGAAGTTACAGTAACCACTTCTTTTCCCCACTCCTACTGCTCCGAGTGTGAAGTCTGTGTATAATAAGATCCAAGCACACAAAGCTTTGGTAGCAAATTGAAGGAGGCTAGTGCAGTCCCTAGAACAATTTCTGATCCCTTTTGGATCTGCTCTAGCCTGAAGATGACTTAGCACGCTGACCCAAAAGCTGTCTCCCATCAAGGCCCTTTCTTTTAGCAATTGGCTTGATACTGTGTGACACTACTTGGTTATTCTAAGTATCTCACTGGGTGTCATGCCCAGTTTCTTCTGCAGTCTAAAATTACATCCACAAAAATTGCTTGCTTTTCAGTACATGTAAATGAATGACTCCATTAAGAGTGAACTCTAAAGCCTACTCCTGTGAGCACTGCATGGCTTCCCTAGGCTCCCAACCTGAGAGCAGGGTTAGGATCTGAAGCACTTCTGAGTGAGAAAACTTAAAATCTTGCTAGTTGCCTGCACATGAACCCAAACTGTCTTTTGTGCAGTCAGTGTGGGCCGGGCACAGGCAGTGCGGCGTGTTCAGTGCAGATATGCCAAGCTCAGCTATTTTGACACATGAGGAGGGCACAAACAGGTAGCAGTGTGGATAGAAATGATAAAATTTGGGGGATTGTCATACTTAAGCCTGCCCTTTAAGTATTTGTGTAGCTGTCCTCTTGCAGGCTGTGTCAATAGCCATTGCAGGGAGTGATCCCACAGCTCCCTGCAGCAATCAGTGTTGCAGCTAGGGATGGGTCTCTGCCCGAAGGGCTGCTGGCCCACCGTGGCTTTCCTCCTCTCCAGACAGGGTGGCCACATCCACACTGCCTACGTGCTGAGTTTCCTGGCCCTTGCTAACCCATGAATCATGCCAAGGCACTGGGAGAAAGCTGTCTGGCACAAACCAAAACTGCCCATGACCAGGCTAACATCTAGAAAGGGTGGATGAACATACGCAGAGCTGGGGCCAGCATCCTTTTCCTGCTTCAGTTTTCTGGCAGATGGAGCCAAAGAAGCCAAGTGAGGAAGCAGTGGTGATGAGGCTAAGGACTCTCTGAGTGGGCTTCATTTCCCACATAAGGACCAGGTCAACTTTTTATTTTAAAAACAGCTCCACAAAATCTTAAAAATCCCCAGACGAAGAATTATCAAAGACATGGATATTTAGGCCATTTATTAAGTCATACATCTGCCATGAAGAAGTTCCCTTGTTAAAGGTAGTGTGACCTTCTCTGTACTGTTATTTCTTATTAACGAAAAAAACCCAAAGCTTTACGTGACACTTTTCAGATCATTACTTCCTAGTTAAAAGAACACCAAGAATTAGAATTCAGAGATAATGCAGCTTTTAAAAAATAATTGCCATGTGAAAAGAATAGGTTTATTTTCTTCTTAATTTTGGATATGCTGATATTTAAATTACATGAGATCAGCTGACACAACAGTCATTATGATCTTTTTCATGAAGTCCTATTGGTAAAATTATTATTTATGATATAATACAGAAGGGACTGGGGTACACAGGGGTACCTAATGGCCATGTTTGTACTTGGATTCCTATTGCTCTTCAGCGCTGCCGACCCACGGTATGCCTCTCCTCCAGAGCGAGGGATTTGTTTTCAGATAGACCACTCAGACAAAGGGGAGAGAGCTGAAGCCCAGCTGTGGGGAGTGGCTTGCTCCAAGGCACATGACAAGTCAGTGACAGATCTGGGAATGGAGCTAGGTCACTCTTTTCTAATTAATTTAGCATCTACCATTATCTGATGTTCAGCAACTGAACCTGGGGAGCATTGTGTATGGAACGTATATTAGAGCTGCTACGCAATATGTCTCAAGCTTATGCCTTAACTGACTTGAGATCTTACAGTACGTAAACCTGTGCTCCTCTTACAGCAACACTGGGAGGATTACTTTTTGAAGTCTCTCTTGTTAGGGCCTCTTCGTATGCTTCATAAACTAAGTTAATAGAGCACAGTAAGCCTCCAAATTTATCGTGTGTACGACTTATTATGGCCAGTATGTAGCAATTAGGAATAAAAAGTTCCAATTTGTTATTTAAATGAATAGCAGACATACTATAGATGATTTATATAGCACCGGCAGCCTATGATTTACATAGTTCCAATTAGAAGGAAAAGCGTGGGAGGCAGAAATTTCCTATGGTAAAACAAGCCTGTGTACTAGATGTTAAATCATTAAATTAAAGCAGGGCCTGAAAACTGTACCAGATGTCCTACCATCTGAACAACTAAATCAGACAAGTATTTAAAACAAACAAACAAACAAAGGAAAGGTGAAGGATAATGCATCAAGTAGCCTGGCAGCTTTTCAATGGGACCCTGCCTAACTCTCCATCCTGTCTGTCCTGTGGGGAAAGTGAAGACGGGTGGCATTCCTGCCAGGGGGCTGGGTAGCACTCGGGAGGCATCAACCTTCCCTATTAGCTTCCAGATTGTTGATTCTTAACTACATTTGGCTTGTAGGTGTGTACGTGCATTTGAAGACTCCCTTTTTCTTAATGTGTCCAGCTGGTGAAGTTTTTTTTTTTTTCAGTTAATGGTACAATTAACTTTAACTCTCAGCAGCGAAGGATCTGTTGTCATGCATGTTCTTCTGTATGCTTTGTGGCACCTGTACACAAATTCCCTAGGAAAATCAGTCCATTTTGATGCTGTTTCTTTGAAATATTTCCCAATATTAATTATCTCAGATTTTTTTCCTAGAAAAAAGCACAGCAGAAGAGAGCAGTGATACCTAGTTCCTGTCTGTGTCACAGTGACCCAGTCAGCTCACACCATCCTCAGTGAATATGGTAATCCACTGCGCTCATTACCGTTAGCTCTGCTGTTGCATCAGATGATTTACAGCAGGGCAAAGACCGAGTCCACTGGTTTGCTTTCAAAACTATGCTTTCATGTACAGAAGTGCTAGAAACTTTTTTTTTCCGCCCATTAAATGAAAATTTAAATTCTGTAGCTATTAGGAGGCTGGTCTGCTCCTCAGCTCACTATTAACCACAGGCGAGTTGGCAGGGTATTTTTCAAGCTCTGATGGAGACAATGCTAACAATAATAACATATTAACAATAACAAAATACCTGGTTAATAGAGTCAATTTTTGTTTGGAAGTAATATATTTCAAATAATAATTATTAACTAGTGCAAACACTCATTTTTTTCTACAGTTTCTCCTGCTGACTGATACTGTCTTATTGTTTCCTAGCTTTTCCCCAGGTATCTGTATCTGCCTATTATCACTTGTATTTAGACTGTGAGTGTTTTGGCTAGGGATCTTTTTGATCAATGCTAATGTAAAATTTAGGTCAGCTGAATCTTCATCCGTGGCTGTATCTGTTAGACAATGGGCTAACATAAGGAGTAATGAATGGTATTACATCTGAATCTAAAAGCTAATCTGGTAAAATATTTGAAGCAGTTTCTATTTTTCTATGCGTTTTTGTAATACTGGTGATGCTTTTTGTTTTTAGAATAAGGGCGCTGAGGGCATACTGCCACTATTGAAGCAGAATAGCTATAAGAGAAGTTTTGATCCTCCATCTTTTCAGCATTCAAATCTGTACCCAGACTGACAAACCAAGGAGATCTGAGACATCATTTCTAGGTACTCCTTTGTGTATCTTGAGGGCTCTTGTTTCACTGAAATTCTAAAAATATTGAGCCAGAGCAGTAGGTTAGAAATGGGATGATGGCTCAGAGACTTGACCAGCTTTCTCTTTTAAACCACGACGGCACAAGAGCTCATTTGACAGAAACCTTTACTTGTCAAAATGGTGATGAGCTTAAAATACAGACTGTGCATTCCTTACATATTTGGGACCTTCAGGAGACATGTGGCTTAAATTCAAGCAAAGACGACTTACCATTTGTCTCTCCTAGTTAACAGTTTGTATCCTGAGAGGCAGACTCTTGCCACTCAGTTTTAATTCTCAGAATAACTTGGAATTTCTTGATATTGGGGGGGGGAGATGACAAATAGCAGTAGAGATAGTAGGGCAACTCTGCCAAATATGAATTGACTGGAACCAGAATCTGGTTAAACAGATGATACAGTGGATGCCACCCATCGTCACAAACATAAAATATTGAAAATGGCCAACACAGCTGGATTTGACATGAGGCACTTGTATCCTGCATTCTCCCTGTCTCTTCTCTTTCTGTTGGCCTGGTGGAAATCAGTGGCCTCTGGGAGTGAAGAGAATGCTTATACCACAAGACCAAGAGGTGAAGCTGAAAGATCATAGTGAAGTACTACCAAGAGTTGATAGCAGTGTCTGCCAGACTGTTTTTCCCAGAAATCCTTGGAAATCCTTGGAATCTTTTCATGTCCCATAAAAAATTCTCAAAGAACTTTTCATTTCTTTAAAGGGGAAATTGCTGCCACTGTTAAATTACGAGAGAGCGGGGTACCTACCTAGTTAATTGTTTGAGCTGTTCTGTTCTTGACAAATCGAGACCTCAGTGAGGCATTATCCTAGAAAGCTCTGTTGCTGTCATGGTAGTAATGGTAGCCATCCCAAAGCATTTGAAAGAATCACTGTCAGTGTGGCTATTAACTTGTCAAGCCTTCCCAGGCTCATTGCTTTAAAGTCAACCTGAATGAAAAATTTCAAGAGGTAGCAGAACGTGTCTGCACACCAGTCCCCACCTCATTTGAACTCAAGCTGGGACGCACATAGACGAGGAACAGTAAGAGTGCATTATATATGTTTTAACATATTTCCAGCATTTGTTATTCACATTAACAACTGGGCTAAAAATGTTGTCTAAGCTCTCCATTGAATTAAGCATGGCTCTATAAATAGAGGGCATTAAATACATTTAAATTAACCATGAGTTCTTGATTATCGTAGCAATTAGTAATACCTTGCTAGTTACAATATGCCCCATAAGAGTCTGTTTAAACAAGTGAATGCAACTGAATTTAGCCATAAGTAAATAAGAATTTATTTCTGCACAGCCTAACTCGAGGCTACTACAGAATGTGCACTGCAGCAAATCTGGCCCAGCACACCCTATGTACCTGACAGCACTGGAGCAGTCATTGCAAAACTGGGGCCAGGGCAAAATGAGGGGATTGCTGTCCCCTAAATACACACTGTTACTTAACACAGATTGGTAAGAATAAAACAATACCATCTTCCTCCTCAGACTGAACACCATGGTCTCTTAAAATTAAAGGCTAATATGTTGATTTTTTTCTTTTTTTTTCTTTTCTTTTTCTCTTTAAAGTAGAAAGGCAGTCAAAGCCATCTTGGACCAAATTTATTTCACACTCACTAGCTTATCCCATTTTTCTCACTTTTGATTGGTTATATTTCTGTATCTCTATGGAAAGTAATTAATTTCAGTGTGGAAGAAAACTTTCAGCAACACAATCTAGAGTAATTTTTCCCACCTTCTTTCTATGTAGTATTTTAACTTCCCTAAAGTCCAGCCAAAGATGGAGTGTATTTTATGGCAGAGCCATCAAATCCTGGTGCTGACATGAGCAGTAGTAGCAGTGAGGTGTAATGTTGGACAACATGGGGCTAGAGTGGATTAAAGATGAGTCTTTCTGCAGATAACTCTACGGTGTGTGAAAGCTTCAGTATAATTTATTTAATAATGTTTCATTTGCTTGTGCTGTTCGGCTGATACTTTCAATACTCAGCTTGCCATTTGCACCACCTAAGATTTCATCCATCACACTGGGTTTACATTTCTGGCTTGCCTCGGCATGTGTCCAGAGTAAAAGCTGCTTTAAATATCCACTAATGGATTTGTCTTTCTTGTCTGGTTTTCTGTACTGTACTTAAGTAAGGTATCAAAACCAAGAGAAGAGGTCCATTACAGAATGAAGGATGGCTCCTATCTTCAACTAATTGCCCTGAAGGGGATTTGAGGTGGGAGGCTTGGTTGTGAGTGACGTGTCCCAGTATACTCCTGATGTGGCTTTTTAGACTTAAATAGCACTTTGGATACCTTCCTCTGGCAGAAGATACTCTTGCTTGCTTTTGGCTAGCCCTGTGTTCTTCAGGACTTGTTTTCACCGGGAGAACAACCTTTTGTCTTTTTCAGTGGGTAAACGTACAATATCGTCACAGTCCAGCCCTGTGACCATTGGTTACTCTCTGTGGTGGCTGAAATCGTGGTCTCATTGATGCCTGACAGTTTTCCTGTTGACTTGACTGAATTCAGGACTTGATTAGGTGTATTTATGTTTACATGTATACATCTATATATTTATCACTTAGGAATATATAAAAGCATTTTATGGCCAGTCTTAGAGACCTGACTGGCCTCATAAACAAAGAATTTTTACGTCTAATGCACCAGATTTCTAGCAGCCTTGTGCCACTAGGGAGCTGTTAATCCAAGGCCTGTGATGTCTTTTGGAACTCCCTAGGGAGGACGTTAGAGATCTACATCAGGAACTTGGGACCCATCTTCTTGGGCTGGATATAGGGTGCTTGCAGCAGGCTTCTGCTTTGTGGAGCTCTTCTGGAGAATGAGATCCTCTGAATGAGGCAACATAAATGTCAAGTGGGGTTGAGGCTAATTTTAGGATTTGAGTATTTCTAATGTTTGTTTCTTGTATGAACTCTGACAGATGATCTTCCTCAGACTGAGGCATTAGCTGTTCTCCCAATGTCTCACTTGATGTAATTTCCTTCCCAGTGCACTGTTTCCCCTGGGAAGACCTCTTACAGGGTGTATCTCCATCTAATTTCATGAAGCGATACAAAAAAAAAATATTTCAGAGACCTCTACCACCTTGTGGAGGTAACCAGGGGTTTGAAGGCAGTTGGCTGCACTCTGATCCCAGCCCCAACCCTGAACACGACTTTGTAAGCCTTCTCTCAGGCTAAGTGCGTGTTTTAATCCTGATGCTGGCAGTTGTACAAAATGCATGTCGTACAGGGGATTTTTAGTTCCCATGTTGATTAGGTCCGCTGTCCGTGCACCAATGTTGTATTGGTTAGGTAGACTGGTGTGCAGATGCACCAGGCAAACTCAGACCTTTTTAGTGCCAGTAAAACCGTCTATAGTCTTCATGCTGCCAAAAACTCCCTACACATCCCATTTTACATGCACAACCTCATTTGGGAAAGAGCCGATGAACAATTTCATTTTTCCTCAGGTTGCTCTTCGCGCTGCAGCACTGGGGGTGTTTGTTTGTTTGTTCGTTTGCTTACTCAGAGGCCTCGGCTGCGGCGGTGGCGTTTTCCCCGCGCGTCCAGCAGTTGGGCTTGGGGGAGCTGCTCTGCTTTGGGGGGAGGGGGAGCATCAGCTGCTCCGTACCCGAGGCGTTGGCTCTGCCACAGCAGCCCCTGTGCCCCCGGGCAGGTTTGCTCAGGGCAAGCAGGGCGCTCCAGGTTTGCTTCACTGTGCCTACTCCAAAAACAGGGACCTGGCCTAACAGTTCTTTAATGATCAAATCGCGCTAACGATTGTAAGGATCCAGGTTTTGAACGTTTTCCTTCAAAACAGGTTTTAAGGCATATCCTTTTTTCCCCAATGGACAAAATTCCATTTACAGAAATGGTCTTTTTTTTTTTTTCCTCCATGCCAAAAAGAAATACAGAATTTTAGTGTTCTGAGGATTTCCATAGGGAAATTACAGAGAAGAATTTTTCTTGTGCTGTTTCCTCTCCCAGTTGAAGAAAACTGAACAAAAAAGACTGAGCATGCCAAACTTCCTGTAAACCTTAGATCTCAGAAAAGTAAAGCCTTAGAAAAAAGTTAAATCTCAGAAAAGTGATGATGAGAGGAGTGAATATGAAAACTTTTACCTCAGTCAACAAAACCAAATTGAAAAGAAAATAAGGGTTTCCAAAATGAAGAGAAGAATCATGTAAAACAATGCTTCCCCTAATGTTTTCTGGGGAAAACACACTTTCTCTTGTTCACTTGTGTTAGGCTGACATTAACAGAGTCCTTTGCTAGTCCCTTTCCTAGGAATGCATAGTTGGGAAGTTCACTGAGGTTTAACTGGCTAAAAAAAAAAAAAAAAAAAAGGAAAGATGGGAGGAGTCAGCTAGAGCAGATTAATTTCATTTGTGTTATTTCCTTGTGCAGATACTTTTAAAATATAGTTATGTACTCAATGGAACAGTGTGTATTGTATTAAAGCAAGTAGAATTCAGTATAATTTAATGTAATTTCTAAATAGGCACACAAGCTCTTTGCTACATATGCAGTATAGTGAAGATTTCCCTGGGGACTCCTAATTTTGAGAACTTCTATGTTTGATGCCATCAGGGACACTTTTATTCTGGAATATTCTGGTTTAGCTGTCTAATGCAGCATCTGATACTGTGGTGTGGACTGGCAAATTTACATCTGTTTCAGTAACTATTTATCTTACCTTCAAAAAAAAATGTTACATATGAAACATAGTTAGCCTGGAAAAAAACAAAAGTTAAACTACTACTTTCGTATCTCTTAAAAAAGCCCGGATAATTCAGATGTTTTGCCTTTTTAAAAAAAAAAAAAAATAAGCTAAACTGCGAGTTGATTAATAACTCTATTATATGGCAGTCTAAAGATGACATTGGTGTATATATTTAAGCTATTCAGCTGCTGTATTAGGTGTTTTAGCTTCAAAAAAAGACAGATTATACTCAACAGGCTTTGGCAATATGGAATTATGTCTTCTTTCACAAGGTCATCGATCTAAGAGAAGATTATGTACATGTATGTAAAACACGTAATTAGATATTGTAGGTGGCATCTTTGTAACCCCAAATTTAACGTAGAAAATTCTAGGACGTTCCAAACTTACTCCTGAAACCACATAATTTGGTTATACAAAGTACTCAGTACTCAGAAGGCACTTAAGTAACTCTTAAAAGGTTGCTATTGCTCTTAACCAGAAACACCTCAAAGCCCTAGTGTGTGTTACTTTCTGCTTTCAAGATTCTTGAGTAATCAGCCTTCTGTAAAACCATTTGTAGATTTAAGAGAAAACATTACCTGGAGAGAGGGACAAGGGGAACATGTGGAAATGCCTATTTTAGCTGATAATTTAGCTGTTATTTCAATCCCTTGGAAAGATATAGGCGGAAACTTTGGGTCTAGGCTTCAGGTGTTAGACTCAGGTTTTGGTTTCATTATGATTTTAGAAAAATACAATTTGCATAGATATGTTTGTACAGACATTTAATAAAATGCATAGATGTTAAAGCAGCTTGGGAGTCTACAGAAAAGTTCAAATTTGTTTTTGGTGTGTTATATTCTTGTAGTTTGTTTGGGCTGGCTGATGGTTTAGATGTACATAATCCTGCTCCAGAGGATTTTGACTAATTGAGCTTTTGAGACTTTCCCAGATTTACGTACCCATGACTCCTGAGGATACGTTTGTACTCCTTTGATTTAAAGTTTTGACAAGCAGTACAAAGGAAGAATGCTCAGAGCTTCTCCACATCCGTGGTCATTGCTCCTTTCCTAACCAAGTCTCCCCTTAACGTTCACAGGTACACACTGGTGGATATTTTGCGCGCCATACTTCTTTCTTTAGAAGCCATGATAGAAGACCCCGAGCTTCAAGTGAATGGATTTGTTTTGATTATAGACTGGAGCAACTTCACTTTCAAGCAGGCCTCCAAGCTCACACCAAGCATGCTTAGATTAGCCATAGAGGGCCTTCAGGTAACCTTCTTTTCTTTCTTTTCCCAATTCTACATCGTTTTGCAGTTAATTACAAATCCAGGTGGCTAAAAAAACCCAAACAAGACAAAAATCCAAGAACTTCTGAACAGCAAGGCTATTAACGCCTTAAGGTATGGGCGATCAGTCAAGCTACAGTGGCACAAGCTAACGCGTGAGCTCAGTCACTAACTGCAGTAACTCCCGGTGTGTAGGCTCCTTCTTTGCCATAAATAAGAGGTAACTTTTCTGTCTTTATTCCAAAGTGGCTGGCTTCCTGTAAATTCAGACCGTAGCTTCTGCAGCATCAAGTTAGAAGTAATCAGTTTATCTTGTCATTTTGCACAGGGCTAATGAAATATGGGTTGCTGCTGCCACACCAGCAGCAGTTGGTTTTTTTCGTTGATTCCATTGGAGACAGGCTCTACATCATTTGTCCTGAAAAGTGTGGAGCACTGTGATTAAACAGTTAGCTGGGACTATTTACTGACTCAAAGTTCAGCATGTACTTGGCTCTTTTGCTGGGTCAGGATTAATTTGAGCAGTAGCTTCTGGGACTGAGTACACAGTGATTTAAATTTCTTTCTGGTCATTGTAAATGCACTTTACATGGCACAGGCACATTGGTGGAAAGGATACTACATAACTCTTGGCTGTCTCCTATGATCTTTAATGCTTATTAAAATGAAAAACTAGAATCTGTAAAGTAGTTGTTTTCTGTGCAAACTTGAGTTGCTGTGTTAAAAATACCAGTAATTCACTCCTGTGGCAGTGTGCCTTGGTTTTACAAGGACATATATTCCTTTTCTGTGATGTTTTTATCATTTATACATTTTTATTACTCATAAAACAAAATAACAGCCTTATCTTTGAACTTTCTTCACTTTGATATTACTATTTTTGAAGAAACTTGGGTTGCAGTAGTGTGGAGTTTTGATCTAAATCTTGAAATGGCTTAACCAGTCAGTATTCAGCCTGCTGTTTCACACAGAAGGGTAGTGACAGTCATGAGACAAAGATCTCAATTTTCATTTCATGGTGTGGTTCCATGGTCTTGAGAACTACATTAGAAGGCAGCAGTGAGATCTGTGCTCTAATAGTGCTGCATTTCCTTTTATTGCTTTCAAAGTTATTTTTTGTGCTGTTTTTCAAAATTAGCCATTATTTTCTTGTTTAGAACATGAATAAATACTTTAGTAGTCTTTGTTTTTAAATGGTGATGTTTCTCCTTGGACATTGATCAGAGATGGTTATTTTGAGGAGAGCTGCAGTGGATAATTGCATCTGAAAATATGATGGATGACCTACCAAACTTCAGGTGGGCTCTGAGACTCTGTCTTCTCCTGACATCGGTTGGTTCATTACTGAGTTGAGGTGAAGTCCGCTGGCTTAACTTACCCATGCGCCCAGCTTTGTATGTTCCAGTGTCTTAAGTCTGATAGTGGCTGGCACCCAGGGCATCATTTTGTGCCCACTGTCTTCAGTCAACAGGACATCCAGAGATGTAAAACTGGGCATGAAATGCTCCAGAAGAGGGAATGGAAAGGCACTGAAATGGCAAATGTGAGATAAAACTCTCCCAAAGCTTGAGGAATCTGTCCTAATCTGTGACAGGTATTGTTATCTGTAAGCAGCAACTTTTACAAGGCCTTTTACCTCAAGTCTTTTGAAGAAATAAATTAGTTGAGCTCTCATAATACGTTGTTTAATTTTCTGTGGAGAACCACTGAGGGAATGAGGGCTAATGTTCTTATACTAGCAAAATTGACTGACTCTCTAGTAGATATTTTCCCAGTAGTTATACTACTTGGGGGTTTTTTTGTATTTAATTTCTTTTTTTGTCTTCTTTTTTTTATTTTACTTAGACATTTTTCTGTGTAAAGATATGTTAGAATCAATGGAAGGGACTAAAGACAACTGAGCATCTTGGAGGGACAACCTCACTTCAGAAACAATTGCGATCAGGAAGGAAATCAGAGGAAAGCATGGTGGGAAAGGTGGTACAGAGAGACCTTGGGCAAGGCACAGGTTTATTTGCACCTTCTTGCAAGATTTCATGCCTGAAATGTTACATTCCCTTACCCTCAACAGGGACTGCCTTTTCTTTTATTTTGGACAAAAAGGTGCATTCTGAATGATGTCAAAGTAAAAAGTGCTTAGTCAGGTAATGTGAAAAAGAACAACTCACACACACTGTTTATTTATAATCTTTGTAAATACTCTCTATTTAATCAGAAAAATGGAATTTACTTTGGCTTATAAGATTTAACAGGGCTCAAGATGTTGAACTTTACCATTTGGGGAATTTAAATATTTGTGTTACTTGGGTGGAAAGGGACAGGGAAAGTGGGATTAGTGACCGCTGAATTTGATGTTAACCAAATTCCTTTGCCTTCTGAATGAAATCTAGTAAATTTGCATTATATTTGCTTAGCTTCCATGGTGAGCAGAATATTCAATATGGTATGTACCAATGAGAGTTGATTACAAGCTATGGCATTTCCGGGCTCTTCACAACTGCTTATTTATTAGGAAATTGCTTTTGAAATAAGTAAATATATACAGTTTTCTACACGAGGCCAGTTCTGCTATACAGTTTGTCTGCATATCTGTGTTAAATGGGAGTATGAAAAGAATCGTACCCCTAACTGACTTGTATACATTAGAAAAACCTCCTAGCTATTTGTTTTCAGGAAAAGAGCCTTTCGGCCATGGAATTTTTAATGTTAAAGAACAGTGATGTGTTGGGTTTTGTGTGGCAAGGTTTTGGTAGCGGGAGGGGCTACAGGGGTGGCTTCTGCGAGAAGCTGCTAGAAGCTTCCCCTGTGTCTGACAGAGCCAATGCCAGCCGGCTCCAAGATGGATCCGCCCCTGGCCAGGGCCAAGCCAATCAGCGCCTCTGTGATAACATATTTAAGAAGGAAAACAAAACAGTTAAAAAAAAAAAAACTTTTGCAACCAGAGGGAGGAGTGAGAAGAGGTAAGAAACTCTGCAGACACTAAGGTCAGTGAGGAAGGAGGGGGAGGAGGTGCTCCAGACACCAGAGCAAAGATCCCCCTGCAGCCCGTGGTGAAAACCATGGTGAGGCAGGCTGTCCCCTGCAGCCCATGGAGGAAGGATGAGGGGGTGTAGAGATTCTACTTGCAGCCTGTGGAGGACCCCACGCCGGAGCAGGTGGAGGCACCTGAAGGAGGCTGTGGCCCGTGGGAAGCCCACGCTGGAGCAAGTCCGGGCCGGACCGGTAGACCCGTGCAGAGGGGAGCCCACGCCAGAGCAGGTTTGCTGGCAGGACTTGTGACCCCGTGGGGGACCCCATGCTGGAGCAGTTTGCTCCTGAAGGTCTGCACCCCGTGGGAGAGACCCCACGCTGGAGCAGTCTGCTCCTGAAGGTCTGCACCCTGTGGGAGAGACTACGCTGGAGCAGTTCGTGAAGGACTGTAGCCCGTGGGAGAGACTCCATGTTGGAGCAGGGGAATGTTGAGAGGAGTCCTCCCCCTGAGGACAAAGAAGCGGCAGAGACAATGTGTGCTGAACTGACCGTAACCCCCATTCCCTGCCCCCTTGTGCCGCTGAGGGGGGAGGAGGTTGAAGCCGGGAGTGAAGTTGAGCCCGAGAAGATGGGAGGGGTGGGGGGAGGTGTTTTAAGACTTGATTATATTTTCTCATTGCTCTACTCTGTTTTGCCTAGTAATAAATTAGATGAATCTCCTCTCTACATTCAGTCTGTTTTGCTCGTGACGGTAATTAGTGAGTGATCTCTCCCTGTCCTTATCTCGACCCAAGCCTTTTGTTATACTTCTCCTCTCCCATCCCGCTGGGGGAGGGGTGAGTGAGTGGCCGCGTGGCACCCAGCTACCGGCTGGGCCTAAACCACGACAAGTGATTATCTGTAAAAATGGTCTATCTGGATCAGGTGCCTAGGAGTACCTAAGAGCTCAGAGCTGTGAAACCTGAGCAGGAAAACATTAGTTGAGATGTGAGACCAAAACCCATGCCCTGACTTCAGCACCTTGTGTTGGTTCTCCCCAGCGTATTGAATGTGCGGGTGTTTGTGAATCCCAGTCTTCAGGTGCCCACTTCTCCCCATTCATTGATTTCTGTAGCCAAACACTGATTTTGGGCTTGTGAAGGAGCTCATGTTGCTCAGCAGCTGGGCTCCTGAAAGCAGGGAGTGTTACAACATTGTGTGTTGCAACACCCAAGTGCCTTTTCAATTTTGAAAAACCTTACAAAATTTTGCCTCTTTTTACCAGCAAGAGGTTACAATCTGTGTAGTTCAGCTAAGTTTCCCATAGAAAGGAGAACTCTGGAGAGCTCAGGAAAAAAGAACAGCCCTAACTTTCCATAGACAGTGATGAACTCTAAGCTCTTACCACACAAGAATGACACTGATAAATATCTCTATGAAAATATCATCTTAATACATAATGTTGGTCAAAAAAGCAGATCAAATGTTAGGAATTTTGGGGAAAGGAATAGACAGCAGGGAACATGGTGAAGCCACAATGTTGTGGATGATTCTGTTTTTCTGTTTCAGAAAGATTACTGTAGCACTAGAGAAGGAAAAAAAACCCTGAAAGGTATAGGCTGGTTTCTGTATAAGGAACAACTAAGTTGTCTGAGATTCTTCTGAATGGAAGAAGAAAAACTATGGGGAGAAACTACAGATATCTATAAAACCATAGGATCACAGGATAATTCAGGTTGCAAGAGACCTCAGGAGATCAGCAAGTCCAACGTTCTTCTTAAAGCAGGGTCCCTTATGAAGTCAGACCAGGATACAAACAAGGTCATGGATGACTGGAGCAAGTGGGCAAGCTGCAGATGTTATTTGTTACCTCCAGTTTAAGAAATGGGCACGATCAGATGATACTAGCAAGAGGCCTGGCTCTTTAGATGACATGGTGATTCTATGTATCTGGGTAATCTGTGGAACTCCTTGCCATGGGAGATTCCAGGTGCTAAAAGTTTAGTTGTGTTCAGGGAAAAAGGATAGGTTTGTGGAAGAGAAATGAACTGAGGATTAGTAAATACATAAAAAACACATTAAAGATCAGAATTCCTCAGGCTGCACATGGTTGAAGATGAGGTGAATATTGAGTGGAAATATCACATATATTGTCCACACTGTATCTGCTCTAGGGTCTCATTTTTGGCTTCTGTTAAGGACAGGATATAGGGTTAGATGGACTTTTGGTGGGACAAAGTGTATATTCCATGCCCCTTCCCCCCCCTTTTAATAACCTTTCTTTCATTTTACTGCTCCTGGCGCTCCCATGGCCCCTTCTGCCTGAACACTGAGCTGGGAACACTTGGGCAGAAGGAGAGAGGAGGTTCTGGGTATGATTCTTTTCTTTGTGACAGTCCTTTTATAGCTACCTATATAGGCTTTTTATTAAGTATCAAGAGAGCATTGTTTTCATAAAGCAGGTAAAAACAGTGTCAAAGACCAAAAATTCAATTTGAAAATTATATTGAAAGTTGGGGCTTATTATTAACTCTGACAGACAGATTTGGGAGTAATTATAAGTGAGCTTTGCAAAATGGATTTGTGGGTATGCATAAGACACTTTAACTGATTAACTGATATTTAGGATTCTAAAACCTGGAACACTAAATCCTTCTTAAATACTTGATTTCTATTTAGCTCATAATAGTAGTTGCATACATGACAGATTTGTTTTGCATGTTGTCACTCAGGCAGGCTGTACCTCCAAATGCTTTGCAAAACTGTGTAGTTATTGGTGGCTGAATATTAATGCTTTTCCTATAGGTAAAAAGCTGGGGGAAAAGAGCTGATACACATTTAAACTGGGAGCTGAACATATGTTTACAGTCAGCATTGTTGCAGAAGACAGAAGAGTCTTGCTTTCGGGTTGAGGATGTTTACAGGAGGAGAGAGCGGTACTGTTGTGGGGGACAAGGCAGGTCTTTCAACTGATGGTGACTTTTTTTTGTAACAAAGGAAGGCTTCATGAGCTAAAACAAACTCATTACTGTGAACATGAAAGCAAAACAGAAAGAACACGAAGACGGCATGCTTGCAGCTACTATCACTATCTAAAGCATCTTTCAAACAGCTGTTCTTGAGAGTTGTAAGGACAATATCCCCAATCAGATTTGCTGCAGCAGTGTAAAGTGGAAGTAACAGAGACCAGAGCATGTACAGTCTGGTGATGAAAGGGACAGAACTTCCTACTCCCATTTTCTTTAAGCATGAGCTTCATCAGTACCTTACAGGGAATCTTATCTGAACATCGTGGCTGGCTCACATTTCTGTTTAGATATCCACAGACAGTGCTCAAATTTCGCCACCTAGTTCTGGACTACATCTATACAACTAGCAGGTTGCAGAGTCAAGAATTTGTAAGTCGAGAACTTCCAGAACTAAGGATGCCTCTGAAAACAGTATTTTGACTTCATATAATTACATGGTCATATGCTCTGTGCAGTGCATAAGATTGCTGATAATGAGCTTAAGGAACAGTTACTCAGTACTAGCAATGAGTATCAGTGAGCAGCAAACCACAAAAAAAGACCTTTAAGTGTCTTTGCATCCAAACGTAAAACCATAAAAACCACTCATTCAGTGCTGGAGTTTTCTGCCAGTTTTTGAGAATAGGGTCCTGACACTTCACGTAGTGCTTGTGAGGATATTAAAAAGTAGCAGGCTCAGGCTTTTAATGGGAGTATCTTCTGCTTTCAGGAAGGTTAGTAAATCATGTAGCTGCTTTCATTCATTTTTTAATCAAAGAATTAAGCTGTTTGTAAATGCTACAGTCCCCTGAGCCCAGGACCAGCCCAGAGAGTGGAGGAATGTGCTTGTAAACAGCACAATTTTGTACCAGTTCAACTCTTTCTCTAGCAGCAGCAGAATTGGATATTTTTCCTGAGAGCTTGTTATTTTACAAGAGCTTGCATATATTTGATCTTCTCCACTTGTAAAAAGGCCATCAAAAAGGTTTGCCAGCAATTTACTGTGAAACAAGGTGGACTGGAAGTGATTGCTCTAGCTCCTCACCTGCTGTCTGGATGGTCTTAACCTGCCAGGTGAGAAAGGACTTGATGGCTGGAGCTCGCGTTCAGTTGCTTACAGGCATGTCTGTGTAGACATAGCCGTTATTCAGTGTGGTCCCAGCTGTTAACCTGTTATCTGCAGACAGAATAATTAATTTCCTTGCCAAATTCTTTCATGGTGCTCATCAATAAAAAAATTGTTGAATGCCTTTCAAATGGTAATTTATTTATTTTCACAAGGGGATACTATTATCTCCTCTTTTTTTTTTTTTTTTTTCCCAGGCAAGAGCTATTCCACTGAAAGATTACTGTTAAAAGTGTTTGCTAATTTGGGGTGCCCACTGTGACAGGCCATGGTCTGATTTTCACTCACCTTTTATATGTTCAGAGTTCCGCTGCCATTTTTTTTTTTTTTTGATCAGGAGGATTCAAGAATTCTAAAGTCTTGAACCTGAACCCCCCAAGCCAGGACCCTGAATTTAGAACTCCTCATTAGCTGCTCTTTGAAAGCAGGTAAAGCTGTGTGGGCTGCCACCTCTGTGAGCCCTGGAAACGGCCATGTGCCATCTTACTGAAACCTGCAAGGCTGCTTAATGGAGTTAAATATCCAGCACCCAAACACTGCCACTGGAGCTAGCGGAGTAACTGCCTGCAGTAGGTTGTCATCCTCCATGTGAACCCGCACAAGAAAGGGAGCAGGCACTTTGCCAGCGTTTTGCAGATATTTGCTGTAAGCAAGGCCTGGCTTTCGTTCAGGCTCTTTGATCTAACTGGCACAGACTCTTCTGCCCGTTCCTCCTGCCCGTTTCCCTCTGAGCAGCCTTTGCCCCAGTCCTGTTGCTTCCCCAGTTCCTCATCCCACTCCTGTTAACATTGCTTTACTTTGTATTAGTCTTCACTGATGTGTTTTTTTGGTCTCAGTGTCCTGATGTCATGCTTCAAAACCTCAATCGCCATGGGTGACTGCATGGCGTATTAAGTTCATCTTAGACTCCTTAGGAGATCTCAGTCTTTTGTGGTCTCACTGTCCAAATGCTCTCCACATCTGGCATCTAATCAGCTTCAAATCTCCCAACTTCAAATCTCCTCTTAACCAGTGTTCCCACTGCTCTTCATCCTGCTCTGGAAAGCAGCAGTGGAGAGTGAGCCCTGATCTGTTCACATATCAAGTGAGTCCTCTGGCCACCAGGCTGTCGAGGACAGTCCTTGTGGTTCCTCAGGCTGGAGCTGGACTCAGTGCTGATGAGGCTGGGCAGGAGATGTTGGGAGCTTCTGGGGATGTAGTGGAATGACATGGCATGACCTGGGAAAAGAAGACTTATTGTATCTAAAGTTTTCTTCTACTTCAACAAAGTAGCCATGGTTAGTATAGAAGCCAATGAAAATGCTCGTAGGTAACATTTTTCCATCAGTTCTGTCAACAGAGAAAAACATCCAATTAAAATTATTGCAGCTTGAGAGGAAGAAAATAGAAGAGATTCTTCTCGTACACACAGACTGTCTCTTTCATGAACTTTTACTAAATGCTAACCACTTCTCTTTATTTCTTTTTATCAGGAAACTGAATCTATCTGTATTAAATAAAGATAGTGACTAAATTGCTCTGATTAAGCTGAAAAACTATTATGCTAAGATGAGTGGCACCAGCATGAGAAAAGAAGGGCTTGTAGCACAAGCTCGGTGTAGGAAATTAACTCTTGGCACTGTGATTGACTTTCTGTTGTCTCTGGTAGGCCACAGTTCAACAACTATATGGTTATGACCATTTCTCAGCTTCAAAATATATAATTATTTCTGGAAGTGATTTTTCTCAGTCAAGGTCTAAATATTTCCCTTTGCTTCAGTATCTTAAGGCCATGAAGGGAATAAATAGTATTCTTCCTTGTAAGGTCATTCAGAAATAAAACTATTTTTTTCTAAATCGTAACATCAGAGACAGAAGACATGTTTTAAGATCATAGTTCACCTTCCTGCTAAGGCAAGATTATCTCGTGCATTATATTTTCTAGTACTTCACACAGTTTAATTTAAAGTCTCAAATGCAGGTCTGGCACATTCTTTGGAAACCTTTCTATGACTGCTTGCTCTTCAGATTTCCTCTCGGCATCAATCCTAATTTTTCTGTTTCAAAATGTCACCTCCTATACCCTTTGCTATTTCATCATATGCTGTTGGGTCCAAAGCAGGAATTTGTGTGATACTCCCAGTAACCCAAAGAAAGGAATTGTTTGATGGAGTATCTATCTGCAACAGCAATGATCTGGAATCAGGACCTGGAGACATTTTTCCTGTCTTGTTTGCCACTGGAGATGGTGAGATGTGAAAATCAGTGGGATCCTCTTTAACTGGGGAGCTTAAATTTACCTTTTTTGATATTGTCCAAATTGCCTGTCCAAATTATCAATCCATTTTATATACACATCTTTCAGGTTTACCTCATAAGGATATGCTGGATCATTTTTGGAATTATTTTCTGAAATCAGTCTTACCTTTGTTTTCTGTGATGCTCATAAACCCTCTGTGATCTTATTAGCGCACACAGTTGGCCTTATCTTACTCTCTTCAGTACATACTGCCTTTGCACAGACCCTGTGATACCAGCTAAGCCTTCAGTGCCCGTTCTGCAAAATAACACACTGTAATGTTTTGTGGTTTTTGTTTATGTTCCTTAGCAAGTGTTCAGCTCCTATGACAATTATTTTTATGAATCCAATTTGACTTTGGTTATGAGCAAAATTTTGACTTTGGTTATGAGTGATTGCCATGCAGGAAAAACACGGCTGTGATATTTCACTAATGTTGAAAAACAAACGTGGGAAACTTCTCTAGGGAGAAGAGCCATAAAAATGTGAAATTATATGGCTGGTGATGGTTTCTCTCATTTCATGTTTCGTAAAAAAATTAAGACAATTCAATTCTCATATGTTTTAATAGGCATAACTATGTTTATATAAGTGCTACTCTGGTAATTTAAAGTAGTTCAGGAATTGAAATTTTAGATTTATAACATATAAAGAAAATTATATTTCTTAAGGAAAAATTAAATACGAACACTTTCTATAATATCATATTCCAACTTGGATAATACTTTTTTTTTTTCCCCCCCAAAAAAGCCACCTCAAAACCCCAGGAAAAATGCATTTTTCCAGTCATTTCCTGCACATTTTGCAAAGATCAGCATAAGTTCTTAAAGAACATTTCTAACTTCTTCTTATGTGGAAAATAGCGCTTATCATCTTTTCCAGTGTCTTCTGTAATAAAAAGGATCAAGCACTAATGTTTTATCTATATGTAATGAATATCCAAACATGGATATGGGCTGAAATCTGAGGAGGCTGCACATATCATCCTATTGGTGGAAATTTGGGTGTACATTCAAACCAAAAAATTGAATATAACTCCAGCACCTGACTCTGAGAAAGTCTCATGTCAGCATCTTGCCCAGAATAGTTCTGGCTATGTCGGGGTGCTTGCTGGTTCTCATGGGTTACATTTTATGTTGTCCCTCACAGTACGGACTTGAGTTCTGACTCTAAAATGTGTGTTCAGCCCCCTTATTTTATGGGACTGACTCCAATACCACACAGTGGCACTGGAAAATGCAATCTTTAATCAGTGATTGAAGATTGTATTTTCAAGTATATTTGTTAATTTCTTGCTCTTTTATGTTGGTTCTTAAGCATCTGTTGTATCTGTTAGAATAATTTTGGGGAGGGCTGTCCATCTGAGAAGAACTGGATTTGAACCCTTTGCACTTCCCCAGTGAAAACATTTTCTGGAAGGACAAAGTGGTTCTGCTGTGATTCAGGAGAGGGCCTCCCTAAAGGTATTTTTAAACTGCAGTTGTCATTAATTCTTACCTGATATTGCACTGAATGTGCCTTACTACCCTCAAAATCTTCTGAGCTTGTTGGGAGGTGCCGTCATCCTGCACGAAGCTATTTGACTGAAAGTATCATTTAGAGCACTGCATCTTCTGGCTGAAAGCCACTATGCTAAGTATGGAGGATACAGGATAAATCATCAAGTACTGGTAGTTCTCCAGCGTTCTTCTTGCAAATTCTTTGCAAGGTACAGCCAGTCCTCTGAGGTCTCCAATGGATCCTTCAGACCTGCATACAAAAAACCCAGAGTATACTCTAGACACCAGTGAGAGCATGTAGAAACAGTGGATGCATTCAGTAATTCAATTGCAGCAATTAGAAGTCCAGCATTTGCAGTAGGGATTTTCAGCTTGCAGGGGAGTCTATGGTGAAAATGTAGCTTTACTCTGAGAAGAAGATGGAAAAGATTTTGAAGGCTAGTGCTTAGCAGAGGAGGAAAGAGTACAGAAAGTTTGCTAGGAGAAGATGGGATAATTGTGAAGGGATAGGGCAGGGTGTAGGGCAGAGTGGATATCTAAAAGCTGCCCTTCAGATTAGATTTTGAAATGTTTCAAAGTAGACAATTCTGTTTCCTATTTTATGGCTGTTTCCAATCTCATTGAATAAAAGTCATTTCTAAAACAAATTTTTAAAAGCTGTACTGCCATACTATTACAAAATAAAGATTAACATTTTTGAAGTCATAGCTGACATGCACCTGCACTAATTAGCCTATGTCATACCACCAAATATTATAAGTCTCCTCTAACTTTAGTCAGTAAGCTCACCACCATTACCTGGTGACTTTGACAGACCAAATGTGCCTTGCAACTGTGTTCCTCCTTGAATCCTTACTCCACTTTCCAGAAGAATTACATGGGTTAACTGCATACCTCCAGCAACATATTTACGTTATGAGGGGATGCAGTCAAATAGTCATGATTGGTGAGGGTTTATATATCAGTGTGGAACTGGCTGAGCCCCTTAACCACTTATTTTCCCATCCTTTATCATTGGGGGTTTTAGAGATGCAGAATTGCAAGCAAGGTTTGACATATGTTTTGGGCATTAGCTGAGCTCCATTGGATCATGCTTTTCAAAGCTTTTTGTTAGGAATATTGAGCAATTGATTTTCACTGGAAAACCTGAGGGCATCTTCATACTATTGCTATCAGTGTGATTGAATTCTGTTCTCCACAGAAATTCAGCAGGGGTGCAATTTAATGAGACCGCTGAAAGGAATCTGACCACTCTATTTATAGCACACTAATTGATCAGGGTAGCCATGATAGGAGGAAACTTCAGAGAAAATCAATGCAGTATCAAATGAAAGTAGCACTCAAGCCTTTAAAGAGAGCTGCCTGGAAAGCCAATTAAGAATGAATCCATTCAACGATCCATGGGAACAGCTTGGACCATGTGTGTTCTTACTTTAAGTTGTAGGAATGAAATCAGACTGAGCAGCATCTTAACTGGCAAGGTGAGCTTTACTATATATTTTCTTCTCCATCCTGTTGATATTCTGTCCCATTAAATTTTCTTGATGAATTGTTTTACTTTAATTTACATGACTGTAAATGTCTTCTTTTAAGGGCTCCCCTTTGACAACCTTATGTTTTTTTTGTAATGAGCGCTGATGTCCCTCCCTGAGGATGGCAGCCATGCTGTGTAGCAGAACTGCTCAGCCTCTTGGCTGTGCGTTCAGAACTCAGGCACAGTCCTGCTTCCTCCTCTAACTGCATTTTTTCCTCATGATATCTGCTAAAGCCCTGTACAACCTCCCATGCTCCATCCCCGAGAATTTTGGTTTCGTGGCAGGTGTTCTCCATTACTGGGTGTATCTCCGTGCCATAGGGCTGACTGCCTTTCAATACCCTGCTTTTGGGTTGCTGTGGGAGGATGGAGCAAACAATAAGCTCCCATAAAGGCATTTTAGCAGTAACTTGCCTCAGAAAGAGCCAAAAGAGGAACACACATACACTTTGGTGACTTTAAATGGGCTTTTTGTTCTTGTGTTTGTACATATGCAAGACTTTTACCTCTTCTGAAAAAGATAGCAGACACAGCTAGTGGGAGAATCGCTACTTGTGCCATACATGCAAAGCTGTCCAAGCTAGTAACGTGTGTCTCCTTTCCTTCAATGCTTAAATGTGCTTAGAATTAGATGGATAAAAACATTGCTTCATTTTATGGCATGTGGGATACAGTGCTTAGGTTTATTTTCTGAGGAAGAATGCACATTTTTTTTTTCCAGTAGGATAATCAAAGGCATGGCATCATTAAGTAGCTGCATGAATAATTCTGTTTTTCTACTGCTGAATGGCACAGGAGTAAATAATCTGTACTTTCCATGAAGAGTTAATTTCTGTATATAATTTATATAACACCAATAGCTAAACTTATTTTCTGTTCATTCAGTTTTGGGCGTATGTAGTGGCATGGAGTTGTGGCTTAATTAGCTAGATGAATAATGTCAGAAATATTGTCAATTATCAATATGGTCTTCATCTTTCATTAAGCCCCAATTGGGAATCCAGTTCCCAATGACAACAGCAGATGCCGTGGTGAACTTTCATAAGCTAGTCTTTAATCTTTCATTAAATCACAGGCTAGGAAAGCAGACATGAGGACTGAGATGAAAAAACCCCATACATTTGCAGCATCAATGTCTTCTCTGAAAAAAAAAAAAAAAAAGAAAAAAGTCATGCCTCTGTGTTTTTGGAAAAAAAGAATTTCCTGTATTGGTGAGCACACGCTCTCAGCCACATACATCGTCTAAGCAACACCATGAAAAAAGAATTTACAGGTTGTAAACAGAGGTGAGATGTGTGGGGCTTGAGAGAGGTCAAAATATAGCAGCCTTATAGCAGCCTTCCAGTACCTGAAGGGGGCCTACAGGAAAGCTGGTGAGGGACTGTTTATCAGGGAGTGTAGTGACAGGACAAGGGGTAATGGGTTTAAGCTGAAGGAGGGTCGATTTAGATTAGATGTTAGAAAGAAATTCTTTACTGTGAGGCTGGTGAGGCACTGGAACAGGTTGCCCAGAGAAGCTGTGGCTGCCCCCTCCCTGGAAGTGTTCAAGGCCAGGTTGGATGGGGCTTTGGGCAATGTGGTCTAGTGGAGGGTGTCCCTGCCCATGGCAGGGGGGTTGGAACTAGATGATCTTTGAGGTCCTTTCCAACCCAAACCATTCTATGATTCTGTGAAAAACAAATATGAGACTAGGGCCTGAGTATGATGAATGGCTCGGCTCTGTTATGCACAGTGTTTGAGAATGGAGGTAAGGGTGCCAAGTTTAGCAGCTCTTTTTCTAGCTACATTTGGCTTAAGTTTCTGTGACTCTAAACCCTTTGGGCCTTTGGTGCGCTGAACTGAGATTGGAAGAGTGGAAGTATCATCTGTGTCACTATTTAGGGCATAATGTGCCATCTAAAGCTTTCATTTTGGAACAATCCCCCAAAATAGCAGTTTGGGTCAATATGTAACTGTGTCATTCTGTGCTATTTGGTCTGCTAAGAGAAAACTCTTTTTCCCCATGAACCTTAACATGCTTATGTCATTACAGCATTATGGCTCTAAGAATACCATCACTGTAGCTGTTACTGGCCTGGGTCTTCTCAACAGTTTGTTTCCACCCAGGTCTTGGTCTACCAACCCAAAGCTTTGTTCCCTGTTTCCTTGTCCTCAATCAGTTCTGGCCCCTGGGTGGAACTAGGTGTTGAGCCAGTGCTTCTCTGTGTTTGCTCATTCTGTGGTGTGGCTACTTTTTGGGAAAAGAAGTACAATTCCAATTTCATATTTGTTTTCCTACACTAGAAATGGGAAAGCCATAATTTTACACTTTGGAAATGGAAAAGATTTTAAAGAGGCAGTAGGGAACAGAGCTACAACTGCTTTGTTTTATTTTGAAAAAATACATTAATTGAAAAAAAACAGAAAATAGAAAAGCAGAATCTGGAAGGGGTTTTTTTTGTGTGTGTTGTTCTGGGTTTGCTTTTGGTTGGTGGTTTGTTTTTTTTTTTTTTTTACAGATTTTAAAGTTGGGATTGATTTCCTTTAAAGTCATGAAGACTTGCTCACAAAGCTTTTCTGCTTTCCCTGAGGCTTTTCCTTCCTGGAAAGTTTTTTGACAATTTTAACTTAGTCAAAAATAGTACACTAAGCTGTAATTCATGTTGCCAAGCATTGTTTCCCAAGGCCCTGCCTTCTTATGCGTAGGAGCACGCTGGTGAAACTGCAGAATAGAATTATCTGTGCCCAGGTCGCAAAGCAAGAAGCTGTCTGTGAGAGCACTCTGTCGTGTTTTCCTACCAGCATCAAGTCCACGCTTATGTCCTTGAAAAATACCATTTGCATGGATGACAGACTGTCACAGGGCTGGGACATAGGTTATTGCTGTGAGATGGGAGCCTTTTGGAGTTCTTCTGAGTCACTGGCACCATCTGTCCCTCTTCCTGAGGTAAGGCCGGATGGAGCGAGCGGAGCCCTGGCATGCTGTTCAGCTTTGTATTTGGCAGTCGCGGGCTGATGGGGAGGTTGCTTTAGGAAAACTTGTTTTGTTCCATGTTCCGCAGCAAACCCCAGGCATAATCTTTGATTCACGTATTGTATTGCAGGAGACATGTCTTGCTGCAAAGCAGACTGTTTCAAAATGATTGCTTTTGCTATTAGTGTATCACATTCGGCTAGGTGTTGCTTGCTTCTCACCCCTCCTTGTTCAGAAGTTTGATTTTTTTTTTGAACAAACAATAAAAACTAAAAAGTGGATTCAGTCAGATTCAGTCTGGATTCACATAGACTGCAATTCTGGTCACCCAAATAGTGTCAGCCTGGTTTCCTTCTCTGCTTTTACTGGTGGAAGACACGTTCTTGTGCTTTCTCTTTTGGGTTTGATCCTTTCAACATGGAGTTAAATTCACAGCCCTGGCCTCATCAAAACCAAATTGATCAAAAAAACCCCAACCCTTAAACTGAACAATTTTTAGGCAACGAAAGTGTGCCAGTAGACTAGTAAAGATAAAGGGGTCGGGTTCCCCATAACACTATGTGTGGGAAGACTCAGTAAGTGTTGATCTTGCAGTGGGAGCCATGGTGTTAGAGGAGAACAGGACTTTACAGGTATTCCCAAGGATGTGAGTTTACTAGCTGAGTGCTTTTTGGGCCTCGCTGTAACACTACAGAAAATAAAAACTGGGAGAATTTGAGCTCAATGCTATTAATGAGCTTTCAGCCAAGTAATGTGATGAGTGAGGCTTGGCTGTGGCAGGCAGAACAAGTGGAGGGATGTGCGTTTCGGCACAGGGATGACAGTGAAATGCACGTAAGTGAAGGGACCGCTCCAGGGATGATGTTCAGTGGGAAGAGAACAGGGGAAGTAAGGGCTGAAGTCTTTGGGGTGGTGAAAGGTGACCTACAGCATTTGAGAGCTGGGGAGGACAGTTTGCATGGAACGGGGAGACTGGGGAGGAGGCAGAGAAAATGGGTAATTGTCCTGGTTTTGGCTGGGATAGAGTTAATTTTCTTTCTAGTAGCTCGTACAGTGATGTGTTTTGGATTTAGTGTATGTTTTGGATTTAGTAATGTTGATAACACACTGATGGTTTTAGTTGTTGCTATGTAGTCGTAGTGTCTACACCAAGTCAAGGGCTTTTCAGCTTCCCACGCCCTGCCAGGTGCAGAAGAAGCTGGGAGAGCACAGCCAGGACAGCTGGCCCAGCCTGGCCAGAGGGATATTCCCTGCCATAGAACGTCATGCTCCGGACAGAACTGGGGAAGCTGGCTGGGAGGTGGGATCACAGCTGAGAAACAGACTGGGCATTGGGGTTTTTTTTTCTTTCACACGTGGTGAGCAATTGCATTTGTGCATCATGACGATGATGATTGATGATGATGATCTTCCTTTGTTATCCTATTAAACTGTCTTTATCTCAACTCATGAGGGTTTTTTTTTCATTCTCCTCCCCATCCCACTGTGGGGGGGCGGGAGGCGGGGAGAAGGGTGGGCAAGAGGCTGCGTGGTGCTATTACTACATGGCGTTAAACCATGACAGTAATGCAACAACTGAGAGCGTCCTATTTCTTGAGCATTAACAATAAAATAGAATGGGATGAACAGTGAGTTATTTCACAGTGAAAGATACTGTAATGTGTTTATGTGCTAAAGAAAAGGAGAAGGAGGGGTAAAAATAGGAGCCATCACTGCAAGAAAATGTCATCAGGAGTACAATTAGGGGAGTTGGTGCTGAAAAGTCAAATCTCTGGTTTGTTTCCCAGGTAGTAAGCTGAAGGAGGGTCGATTTAGATTAAATGTTAGAAAGAAATTCTTTACTGTGAGGGCGGTGAGGCACTGGAACAGGTTGCCCAGAGAGGCTGTGGCTGCCCCATCCCTTGAAGTGTTCAAGGCCAGGTTGGATGGGGCTTTGGGCAATGTGGTCTAGTGGAGGGTGTCCCTGCCCATGGCAGGGAGGTTGGAACTAGATGGTCTTTGAGGTCCCTTCCAACCCAAACCATTCTATGATGATTCTATGATTCTAATAGGTGATCGTATCGGGGATAGGTGAGGCCCGGCTGTGGAGTGTGAGTTGGGGGTAGAGGTTCATGTTTGTGGGTGCCGTTTGTTTTGCCCTCATTTTCAGAGCCCTAAAATAGATCTTGCTTCCCTTACTATTACATAACAGCGAGTCAAATCCATCTTTTAAACATCTCTAATTAGTTTTAACATTCTAGTTAGTTCACATTTCTAGTTAACACATTTAATGTAATGAACACCGCTGTCCATCCTTGTTGAAAAGGCTCAAAGGTTACCTGCAGTGAGCGTGCAGGTGCCTTTCACCAAAACCGATCCAAACCTCTGCCACCCTTTTCATCCTCTTAAGCTAGACAAGGTGCTCCAGTGCAGGGGGTCCGCACTTTCCCGTCCGTAATGCTGATGTCTTTCTGTGTCTTTATGCTTTCTCTTCCCCTACGCCCATCTGCAGGCTCCTGCGAGCTCTGGTGCAGCCTCCTGCGCCCCTGAAGCTCTGCAGCTTTGGAGAGCTGGCGGCGGTCGCCTGTCCATGGAGATCACCAGAGCTGGTGTCAATTTGATGTGGATTTAAACAAAGCTAGGCATGCCAGGTTGGACAGAGAGTTACTTGCTTGAATTTCAAAATTCTGGCTTCCGGTTTGATTCTTGCTTCGGGCATTATTTCAGATCCCACATCTGAAGAAAAAATATCTGCTCTACCTGGCTGTGAGCCATGTCCTGGGCAACGCGGTATGATCTTCACCGTGAATACTTTTCATCTGCAGCAATGCTAGATGATGCACTTACTTGTCCACATGCCTTGATAGTAAATAGCATCTGTAATTTTTACTGCTTTATGTAGTACTGAAAAACACACCCCAGTATGATAGATACAGATCAGGGAAGAATCATATTTTATGTGGACTATATAAAACTATATACAGCCTGCTAATCATGCCACATTACTTTTAGTTTATAAACATGGTGCTCTAGTGGAATGTACATTGCAAGCTTTTTGCATTGATGCTGGGTTATATTAATCTGTCACCACTTGTTTAACAATAGCACTTTAGAAAAGATAATTTAATTTTTTGTAAGCACATCTACATCTGTATTTACTTTTGTGTCAAAAACCACAATGAGGGAGAGCTTTATTCCAAAAAATAAAATACTTGTAAATTGAATTTCCTTCTGTGAAATACAAAACCATGAAAAGGTCTTGATCACATTATTTATTTACTACGAGTTCAGCTTCTCTGTGAGCCTAGCTCCTATTCCCATCGGGGCCATGCTGTTCACCCTGCTAATGATAGAGGATAAATTGTTTTTATTATTATGCTTATGAAGCCTCTTATACAGAAAAAGCATTCAGTAGATACTCAGTAGTGGAGAACTGTTTTCAGACAGGTACATTGCTTTGAAAAAGGAGAATCTTACAGCCCAGATGAGTTACTCTTTAAGACTATCAGAAATAACTATTGGTGTCAACATTTACAACCCTATGTGTGGATTATTATTTACTTTGTATTTGTTAATTGTGTAATCAGACTGGGTCTGATTCTCATCTGATGCAGAGTCTAGCTCCTCGGAAGCAGTTAGTGATGCTGCTGTAGCTGAGGTTCTCCAAAACCCCTGCGTGCTCTCACCAGATCTGCTGGGCATTAAGCACTGGTGTCCCTCACTTGCAGCTGATGTTCAGAGCTGGGCTCTTTCTGCTTCCTCGCTTGCCCCAGGTATCAATTTCGTTATTGATCTCAGTCTTTTAAGATTGAAACCTTTGAGTTACGTACTGAGTTAATGGGAATATGGACAGAACTTTCTTACTTAACGCTTGCCTTAAATATGCAGTACATCGCTCAGTCCTGTAGAAAAGGAACTGGGATGTGAAGACCTGATGGATAAGGAGTAATAATTGTCAAGTATTTTGCTTAGAGAATTGTTTATATCTTGCAGCCATTTCTACCGTGTATTTCAGACTATACAGAATGTGGACAACAGAAGTTTAAACAACAGACAAAATTAGCAGAAGCATTTGTGTGATACTAATTTTCTTAAAAAAAGCTATTCAGTAGAGATCACTACAGTGGATGGAAACAGCTCCGAGGACTCCTTAATACGTATTTACACAATAGACTTCATAGTGCTTGAGTAGCCACTCTGTTTAATTAGTGGTATTTAAAAGGTTTAATCTGTGTAATCAATAGAATTTAAAAGGTCTGTAGCTCACATTTGAAAGTGAATATGTTTGCTTTGCATGAGACATAATTTAAAATGACTTCATATTTTCATGGGTTTCTTGCTGTTTTATAATGGGCAGCTGCCGGTGGAGAATGTCTCTAAGAGAGAACAACTATGTCTGTACTAACAAACTAGACATGCCCAGGGCTGCTTCCTAGTGCTGGAGTGGCTACATCCTGGCTGTTAAAGTTTTGCTATCCTAACAGATAACTACATCCAAAGAGGATTTTTGGAAATGATGCCTGATTTGTGCTACCTTCCAAAATGTTTGGAAGAGTGCTAGGTGGCTTTGACTTGCTCTAACAGTTTCACGGTATAGATAATTGAGTTTCTCCTCCATGAATGCTTCTGGGTACTGTTAAATGCCCAGTATAGATGCTGCGTGGGTTTTGTAAAACATTATTTTGTGTATCTTGGTATTTCCTCTGGTGCATTTTAATAGAGCAAGGCCTGTCTCCATAGACAGAGATTGTGAAGTACACCTGAAGTAGTCAAACCAGTGCAAGTCCCCAGTGAGCTCATGTGAGCGAGCTGTATATGAAGAACATTGCTTTAGAGATCTTTGCACTCACCTTTGCAGACTGGTGGGGCAGGACTGGAATGTCACAGAGTTGAGCTGAGCAGACCCACTTGCTATTAACTTTCATGGATCTTTTCAGTGTTAAGTGTTTGTAGTGATGACACAACCACATATTGCATCGAATAAATTGTCATGCCTGGTGTTTTTCAATGCTTGGTGACACTTTGAGGCAGCTGAATGCAGCAGTAAAAATACTGGAGTCATTTGAAAGTATAGAGAGAATTTAGATAGGCAGAATGAGATTACTCGAGTTATTACTTGTCCAATACATTGGGGTTAATACTTCTACAATGGCACCATGGGACTTTATGCAACCAGAAGTGGTCAAGACCTCAGTTGCTTTTTTTTCTGCTGAAAGCTGGCAGCTGCAGTGAGCACAGCAAGCCTGTTCAATTCTGCTAGAGCTTTGGGGCAGAGCTGAGTTCAAAGCAGGGGAACCAGTTACTGAGGTGCCAACCACCGTTGTGCGGCACTGCGGCTTCCACCTGGAGATGAACCTGCATGGCTTGGCTTTGCAGGCGAGGTCTGTCACAGTCACAGAACGGGGCAAGGAAGTTTCCAGCAGTTTGACAGCTCAAAATAACAAAGCAATCTGTGTGAATACTGAGGATGTCTTGGGACACATGGATAGTGCTTGCCTGTAATTTATTTCATCACGTAACTCTCTACATTGGATCTGCATGAAATTCAATTTCTGATCCTGGCGTAAGCTTGCATTTTGTATGATCACGGCAAATAACAGAGTGGTATCTGTTAGTATAGCTCCAAGGTGCTGCATTCATAGGCACAAAAACGGGGGAATTGTAGTTCTTTTAAAAATTTAGGCAGAAACATAACTTTTGACACTGCAGCCTGTCTAAGAAGAGTCGCAGATTTTCCATTAAGACTAAAAGAAATCGTCTCCCTTCTAGAGTTTTTTTTTCTCTGTAGACAAATGGGTCAAAACTGAAATGTTTCAGTTAGGGAAGGCTGCCAGTTTTGAGTGGAGCATTCAGACACCTCACGTCCCCATTTACCTCTAGGCTGTATCTGTTCCTGTGTCCAGGAGAGACTACTGTGCGTCGTAGGAAAAATATTTCAACCAAATAACATTGTCTTTGTGAGGAAATGGAACCTTAGAACACTCAAACTACATCTCCTAGGGCAGTAGTAATAGCTAGCAAGCATTTTGAGATAATTTTTTTCCCTTTTTTTTTTTCCACATCTACCTTCTTCCCCTCCATCCTGTATTTCAGTGAACTCAAATTCTAAGGTTGCCTTTGCGTTTTGTATACTGGCAGATTTAGCTGCTGCATTCTTACCACAAAACACTTAAATATTCATGCTGCTTTTAATTTTAGTTCTGAAAGGCTGTAGTGGGTATGATGATGCAGGAATTTGGGTTCAGAAAATGGAAGACTTTAATGCTTCGGCTATGTGTGAAGATTTATCAGTCGGGCTCCAAAATGAGCAAAGCTGACTGGAGTACTGCTTTAAATTATCTATTTCAGTAAATACACAGCCAGGATCTTTAAATGGCTAAGCATACAGCTGGTGTCTGATATCTAGAATGTGGCTTAAAATGTGGTTCATTCAGGATGAGAACAGGTATTATAGATCTATAGTACTACAATGTACACATACATACACATCAGCAGATTTCTTTGCCTGAATTGCCAAAAAGAAGAGTAACATTGCAACATATTAAAAATGATCTTTTGGTTATTCCAAGTGGGATTTATTACATTTAAAGGAATTTAAATGAATTATCTGTGCATTTCTTATTTCCCTACGTGCTGGCAGTAGGCAGTCTGTCTTTTCATTGCCGGCATTTGGCTGATTAATTGGCCCCTTGCTTGATCTGTTTTCCTTTTTTTTTTTTTTTTTTCTGTATAGCTTATTCTAGTGCTTTCCCTTTTTAATATGGTAACATCAAATTTGCTCAAGGTCTGTGAACTAATGTGGATTAAAAGTCAAGCAGCGGCAGCTCTACTACATAATTGATCTACCAGTAGGACACAAAGAACTGATTCTGGTTCCTAGATAGGAAATGCCTTCCTTTTTTTGTCCTACGCTGATAGTCTGAGCTCTTAAATCTATTTTAAATTAAAGTGAATAGGCTACTGGAAATGGACAAATTATCCATGGTAATAAATTATTTAAGAGATTAATTTGATGTTTGAGGCGTAATGATTTTTATACACAGACACAGACACACTCTATTTGACACATTCTTTTTAGATTTCGATGCCATTCTGTTCATTGGCAATTGAAAATACCTTATGTTTAGCAAATGTTGTACTCTTTGGGTCTGTATTTTTCTCTTGCTGTGGCCCCACACCTCTTAGTACCTAACAGAAGATTTTGCTTGCTCAAACTATTTTTTTGCAGAGGTGCAAGAGCTTTGTGACATGCTCTCCAGATACCCTCAACAACCGCATCCCCTTGCGAATGGACAGCTTGGAAAAGGGCATGTCTACTTACATTAGCATTGGCTCTGATTTTGCTGCAGCTTGTCATACGTCACTTTTCTTAGTTGCTGAGGAATGACTCTTGACTGTTCAGTTAAGCGGAGGTAGAAGCTTGCTTAAGGTTTAATGTTTAATGATCGTCTCACTGAAGTGAGTGTTCTGTATTTTCAGGCTCCTTTTGAGGTACGCATGGTGGTCACAGCAGGGGCATTTGCAGCTGCAGCATGAATGACAAGTGGATGATGGTTGCGCGGTTGTTTGACTGATAGCATGTATGTGCCGGATGGCATGGCTTGGTGCAGTGTGTGGTGCTAATGGATGGGAAGCAAGCGACAGCCAACAGGGTGTCTCTCCCTTCCATTAAGTCCGTTCAGGCATACCATATGTCATCGTCCCTGTACTGGGGATTTAATTCTCCTGTTAGCGTCAACCACCAACATTGGAGTGACAGTAATATAAGAAAGCAGAAAATATAAGCCATGCTGTAGAAGAGGGCTGCAAATCAGAAGGTGGCAAAGTCAGAGAAGTGGAAAGGAAGGAGAAGGAGGTAGGACCTTTTTGTGCACATTCTTAAGCCATCTATAAAAAACAGGTTATGCTGTTTTAGTATACTGCATTGAACTTCAGATGCTACAATTTTAACAGTTTTAACAGTAGAGCAATAAACATTTTACAAACTGTAGTTACAAACATTTGAAGATGTTACATTCTTAGTATTATTTAAAAGAAATATCTTTTGTTAAACAATGCTATATTTGGAAAAAAGACGTAGTTTCAGATGCAACCATCCTTTATTAGGTTGGTAGAGCTAAGAGCGTAGCAATAAACAGTCAATCTCAAAATGGAAATTGAACTTCTTTCCTAGAGGTTTTGCTAACGAGTGGAGTTAATCTGAGTGTTGCAGGCTTTCCCTGGGCTACGAGCTGCCTGCGTTGCCCTCTGTGACATTTCCGAAAAGCTGGGCTCGCAGGTGGGCATTGAGCCAGAACTGGGGCAGCCTCTCCTTCCCAGCCTTTGGAAATGGTGCCTGTTCAGTGTTGTGCAAACAGCTTGGCAACGGCTACGTTTTGTAAATCCTGGTTCAGGGAGTATGATGCATGAAGCTTCAGTGTTTTCAAGTAAGGTAAGCCTTTGTTTAGGTGGAATAAGTTGTGCACATTTTCAGCAGTCTCTTCTGATGAAAAGATGAGCGATCTCAAGCAAGCCAAGCAGCTTGAGTACATTACATAGGGTAAATATTAGCATCTACCTGCAAATCAGTTTTTTTATTTAGTTTGCGAAGTCTGTCATCACATTAGTTGCTTTGGCTGATGATGAACTTCAAAAATAGCACAGCTTTGGGAAGTGAAGTGTTTTTGGAAAATATCAGCTGAAAAGACCTCATGTAACCTTAGTTATTTTGTATTTTTCATCAGTGTCTGACTTATTCAGAACTGCACTCTTACATGGTTTCCTTATGTTCAAAAGGACTCTCCTGTGTTTTGATTTGCACCCACTGCCTCTGGTCCTGTGACTGGGCACCACTGAAAAGAGCCTGGCTCCAGCTTCTCATACCCTCCCTTCAGGTATTTATATATATACATTGATAAGATCCCCCATGATCTCCCTGATCCATGGAGGAGTGAGGTTTTCTCTCCTCCATGCTGGACGGTCCCAGCTGTCTCAGCCTCTGCTTATGTGAGAGATGCTCCAGTCCCTTAGTCATCTTCATGGCCCTTTGCTGAACTCACTCTAGTGTGTCTCTGTCCGCTTTGTACTGGGGAGCCCAGCACTGGACCTGGCGCTCCAGATGGTTTCAGAATTCAGTTCTTTTTCTCTGTGGGTATCCATGTAACGTGGACTGAGGCTACCGTTATTTTCTCTTGCTGAGAAGAGATTCGCATGGGTTCCACTTTTGTCTTAGCAAGAAGAGATCTGCATTTCTGATTTTGAGCTTCCAACTCCTTGGATATGAATTTTCAAGAGTTCCAAAAGTGTGATTTTAGGATAGACCCTACCATCACATTTCTTCATTACTGGCACATACTGATAGCACAATAAACATATTAGCTTTGTTCTAGATATGTTTGATAAAACAAATCATTATTTATTTGCCCAGTTGTTGTAAAGCTCTGTTTTTTATGGGCAGGGTTTCCTCCGTAGCAGCTAACACAGAGAGCCATGCTTATATGGCTTTAAAAAGACAGGGGATTGATGTCTGAAGTTAGAATTCAACAACAGTGATTTACGACCCTCTGTAGTAATAACCATAATGACAGTTCTCCCTCAAACAATATTGAAAATCCTTGGGCTCCCAGGAGCATTTTACATGTGTGTACCACCAGCAGTTGTTCAGGAGTGCAGAAGAAAAGAGAAGCTGAGGTGGAGTTACCTCGTAGGAAACCGTATGGTTCAAGCACCTTTGTAAAGATAAAGTGTAGCTGAGCAGTTCAGGCTGAAGTTTTCTCGAAGCTGAAAGGCTGAAATAAATCTCCATTCCGTACTATGACAAAGACATTTGAACACTTTTTCGAACTGGAAATAGTTTTGTACTACCGGGAACTGACCTCTTGAAAATTTGTATGCTGCATAGTTCATGATACCTCTACTTTTAATAAAATATAATACTTATTAATGAATCTCAAGTCAGTTATTCAATTTCTCCACTAATTTAAAGCTTAATTATGCTTCATTCTAGATCTCAGTGTCTGTCCTCAGCTGATTTTTCTTAAATCACTATTCCTCCAATTTTATAGTTCCATTCAGTTCTCAGGACTCTCATTTGCATAGAGTGACAGATTAAAATTGGATGGCTAAAATGATTACTGCTCTTAGTGCCTACTGCAGTGATGGAGATTGATTCCTCATAGTATGAGGAAACATTTGGCTCATGAAATAGCTCTTGAATCACTATAGTTTTCAGTCTATTGTATTATTGTAAATTGAAACTGATAAAATGGTAATCCAATTTTAATGCACCCTGTCTGAAACCGAGAGTTGCATTTTTGGAGGAGCTTTACATAATAAAATTGTAAAATTAGAAGTTCTGCAATTCCAGGGAAAAAAGAGAGTATTCTGGCTGGAGAATTGGTATCTTTTAACTCAGTAACTTATTGGCACTGCAAAACTATACAATGGTATTTGGAAACTAGCACAACAAGGAAACTTGCATTTTTGCCTCTGTGCAGTATCTCTGTTCACCCTATCCAACTGCAGACCTGTGCACCCCGTTGCCTATATAGGTATACTGATGTACAATTAAAGACAGTCAGTTTGATGTAGCTTCTTGCAAATTTTGGCTGAAGCCAATCCAGAATTAAAAATCCATAGGTTGGCTCTGGTTCTTCTGGGAAATTATCAGTTGGGATGATATGCAGAAATTATATGGAAGGCTTAAGATTTGGTATTTACTTGCCCTATTTTAGTTTAGGTCTGCAAAATCAGTCCTGATACGTGACTGTAAAATATGGGTCCTCCATGCAAGAATAATTTACATTTCTCTTTCCCTGCCTGTCTGTGCCAGTTTTGAAGAGGGGCTAGAAAAGGAACATGATAAATATGTTTTTCTCTTGTGCATCATAGGAATTTTGCTACATTCATCCCTGAATTATTTTTAATTTAATCACTCCTGTTTTCCTCTGCTCTTCACTTTTATCTTATTTCTGTGGTTTCTGCCTTGTCATTGTTTCTTTCAGTCCCTGTTTAACATTATCCTAAGGTTTCCCTTCCTTCCTTCTGCTGTGAGGGAAATGTGAACTAGCACAAGAGATCTCATTTTGGTTGAATAAAACAGAACAAAGTAGTGTAGCTCCCCTAAGGCAATTCTGGGTAAGGTGCTATTTAGTCTACTCACATTTGGAAGTGGTCGTGGGGGGAGGTGGGGAGGGGCACTCTGGTAACTACTGATCCTCTTCTTTGAAATGGCCTCAGGGCTGTGGGAGGCTTTCTGCATGATGAAAAGCATCATGACAGTAATCTGTGGTCAGTGGTCTCGGCAGAGACCAAGAGCTGTTTGGGCATCAGGATGACCTCACTGACTAAAAGAGGGTGACTTCAGGACGAGGGTGGTACAAGCTGAGATGCTGGTGTGGCATTTCATCTCCTCCTATACAATCCCCGGCCAAAGACTTCTGCCTTCAGGAATTTGAGTATGGCATTTTAATGAATAGTAATTTCCCACATTATTTTTATTCCATCAGCATTATGAAAGTATTGTTACTATATTTATGCACAACAGTTTGCAGTATAGTGTTTTTTCCATTTGTCTGTAATCTTAATCTAATAAGACATTCACAAGCTGCCTGGAAAATGGATTTTTTTTTTCCCCCCTATGGGAATTTCCCCAGAAGAAATCATCACCTGATAATTGTCTATTGTAAAGAATGATTTTCATCACAGGAAAAGAAAACACTATAGAAGAACCTAATTCTACCATCTTTCTTACTGTTTTTCTGGCTTTGCCAATTTGGAAAACAGCATCATGCTGTGAAAAAGTTTTGGGTTCCCCCCCCCTCCTTTTTAATATGTCACATTCCAAATGAAGCATTACTTAGAATTAAAAAAGAGACAGTGTTGGTAGTGGAAGACAGAATTGTCCTTGGAATACAGCATTTTTCATTTCCTCTTTAAAATTAAAGCCTTCATTTTTCCAGCTTCAAACTAAACGAATGAGCCAAGGGAAAGAAATACCCCAAACCCCAAGTCCCTGTCAAAACAAGCAAAAATTGCTAAAAGAATTTCACACAATTTCTAATTAAAACTTTAGAAAAAAATTATGCCAAAACCTCTTGAAGTTAATTTGCAAAAATAAAGTAATTTCAAATGAACATGAGAGATTTCATACAAAATATTTCCTTTATCAAGCCCATCTAATTAAAAAAATGAGAGAGATCTGAGCCCTTTATCCAACTAGTGGAAGCATAAAATCTATGTAGATTTTTTTATTTTATTATATTTATATATAAACATGCAGACACATGTGGTCAGATGGCTTTTAAATCCCTATCCACCTAATTAATTTAACCAATATATAATTTTTATGAGTAGCATATTGAAATGAAAGATAGAAGATTACTTGAAATTAAAACAGATACTTCAATAAAAAGAGCAATATTCTCACTGGATGGATACCATCTCTCCCTCTTCTCATTTCATTCAATTTAACATATTTCTATATGAGCTGTAAGATAAAATGACTAATAGAAATGAAAAGGAGGATTGCCAAAAGTCAAATTGCTTCACTGGAAGCTTCTTAGCAAAATGACAACATCCAGTTCTAGATAATTAGATCTTATTTTGTAGGAATGTCACTGAATGATGTTAATTTGCCTTTAGGTAGTGCTCTTTTGGTTGAACACAGTAACAAAAATTTATTTGGGCACTTTTTGTTTGTATTAGAAATGATTCAGCATTGTTTAATAAAAATGAAGAAATTCTTTACTGTGAGGGTGGTGAGGCACTGGAACAGGTTGCCCAGAGAAGCTGTGGCTGCCCCCTCCCTGGAAGTGTTCAAGGCCAGGTTGGATGGGGCTTTGGGCAACGTGGTCTAGTGGAGGGTGTCCCTGCCCATGGCAGGGGGGTTGGAACTAGATGGTCTTTGAGGTCCCTTCCAACCCAAACCATTCTGTGATTCTATGATTCTATGAAAAGCTCAAGCTAGGAGAGAAAAATGTCATAGTCTTACAGAAGGAAATCATTAACACAGCTATTCCAGGGATCAAGCAAAATTTCACCACCATTGAAACGTGAAAATGTTTTTGCATCGGAACCTTAAAGAGCTTTAACACAGAGGTGAAGTCTCCTGTTGTTACAGACAACCTGAAGCTTAGCTTCGTCATAATTTGGTAATCTTTGTCTCAAAAATGAGTTAGGTGGCTTATTCCTCCCCAAAGTTGTTGGATGTTTGATGATTCAAAACTGTCTACCACTTTCCAGTCTAGCTGTGTTCATGGCGAGCTTTTTCTTATTTGTTTGGGTGTCAGCGTTGCCCTTTGTTTTGAAAGGGTCTTTCCTTACCTGTTGTTTATTCTCCCTAGTGTGTTTGTAGATAACATCTGCCTTCCAGTATTTTTTTTCATAAACGAAACAATCCAAATTCTTTTAGCCTCCACAGATTCACTTTTCAGTCTCTGTCAGCCAACCATACCACTGGATAGGGTCCCAGTCTAAGATCATGCCTTGTCTTGACACACAAATTACTTTGTTTTGAGACATTGCAATTACCCTTGTCATGGATGGATGCTTGCAGGAAGTTTGGTATTAGGAACGCCTTTTTCTTCCATACATTCAGTGAAAGCTACAGTTTGGGAGCAAGACTTGGGTTTTCTTTCCTGATGTGGATGGCAGAGGCTTTTGGTTCCTCTGGTAATTGAACTCTAGAAGTACTAAGGAAGTGAAATATTCCCTCTAATCAGAGCCTTTTCTTTCTGTGATTTTCCATAGTTTCCTCTTTAACATGCTAAAAATTAAGTTTAGTCATGCTGCATCTTGCATCAGACAGAATGTTTCAGTGTCTTTCTAGTGGAGCCTTCCATTACAAAGATACTATTTTGGTTCTTCATAATGATTTCTTTTTTTTTTTTTTTTCCCCTGAAGTGACTTTTGGAATAGCTGGAGGAGACCTGAATTTATTATCTTTAGGAATAACTCTTAAGTGACATTTAAGATACTAATAATTTAACATGCTATCTTTGAACTTGTAATTTTTGTTATGAAGACACAGTTTTCACGGTTTTGACTCTGTAGCCTCTTGTTGCCTGGAGATGCTACAGCCTGAATTCACCACAGCACTCAAGCGCAGCCTTAAGTAACGCGTGTGAGTGTGTTCATGATATTTGTGCAGACAGTCCTTTGAGGGATGCCACTAGACGGTCCACAGAACCGGTTTCACTGCCCATGAGAACAGCAAACCCTCAAACATGAGCCCAGAGCATACGTGCCCAAGCACTCTCACAGCGTTAGTATGTGGCAAGGTGTGTCCAGACGGGCGATTTGCAGGTGATGTGCAGCACGGTTGTGAGGCCCTGATGTGGCTGGGCCGACAATGCATCTGGGGGCACACAGCCCTCCCTGCAGTTTCTAAGACGGCATTTCTAAGAGCTGTGCAAACAGATTTGACTCCAGTACTGATTTCTGCTGAGGGGGGCTAGTTCTTTAAAAGTAGACTTCAGAAGTTTAAATGTAGACACGATACCCAAGGAGTGAAGAATGCTGTGGGCTTTAAGAAGTACTTTAGTTTTTCACATTTGGTAACAATGAAAAGGGTGGGTTATTATTATCTCTATATAAGAGGTCTGACAGCACTAAGAAAACTCACACTGATTTCCAGTAGGAATTTGGCACTTTTCTCTCTTAGGTGCTGTTGAAAATGTCATATACTGGTTTTGCTGTTATTAGAGGTGCTGTAAGAGTTTCTGCTGGCCACAGTGGAGAGCAGGACCCTGAGAGCTGGCTCAGGTGATAACTGAGCCTGGCACAGGGTGGGATGTGGTGCCCAGCAAGTTGAAACCTGGCTTTTTAGCATCTGCTAAAAAGTGCGGTAGCAGGCAACACCAGCTGGGTCCTTGGAGAGGAAGCTTGTGGAGACAGGTCATATAAATTATGTGTGTCAGAGAGGTAAAACTGCTGTGCTGTGAGTGAGCAGAACCACGTAATCAGAGATGGAAACCTGGTGAATCGATTTGCTTGGGTTCATTCTCCAACGCTGACTTATAGATGTTAGAGGAGAGGTCACTTAACTGCCAGGCACTGGTAGTCATCCTGTCCTGCAAACAGTAGTGTAGGGGTCTGCCTCTTCCTTGGCAGCCCACTATTAATTGCCACTTGTGAGCCTTATATCACAAGGACTGTGGTCCCTAATAGTAACTACCTGTTTGCCTGTGTCTGTGGTGTGGACATGTTCCAAACTGTGTTCATCACAGGCACGCTTAGGTTGTGTTCTGCTGCATAAAGAGAGGTTATTGTGAATGATAAAAAAATACACGCACTGTGTATATATAATTAGTTCTTTTTAGTGGTTTGGTAATACTCCATCAGATTTATTACTTTTCCAGTCAAATGCACAGCTCACCTCATGGCTGATCTCCACTTCTTACTGTTTTCTGGCGTGGGATTCCTCTTACTTAGAATTCATGTGATTCATGGGTTATAGGCTTTTCTGTTGAAGTGCAATATGTCTACAGAGGCAGTTGTGACTGCCACCACGCTTGTGACTTAATCTACTTAAAAACCCACAAGAATCAATGACTTGGAAGAAATTCCTACCTGCTGTTTGTGTAGGATGGCCATCTGTCTGGCAAATCCCTATGCGGAAGACAGATACGTCTGAGAAGAACCAGACAACCTTCTGACACCTGTTTCTCCAGCAGCTGTAGTTGCTTATTCCACTTTTTTATTTTCTAACCAGGTGCTGTTGAGATTGGGTTTTGGATCTGCATTTGGCAGCTTTTGAATTCTAGTCCCAGCACTGTGTACAATGCAGGATCATTCTGACCAAATCACCCTTTCTCTTTCCAGGCCCAAATTTTGAGGGTTCCTAATTACACCTTAGGAAGTGCTCCTGCATTTGGGCACCTCAGTTCATTCACAGAAATTGTTAAGTACCCAACTTCTTTAGTCAGTTCTGGAAAACGCCTCTAGACTTGTTGAAAAATACCGAGACAAACTGGCTTTTAATATCAAGTGGTGTCTCCTATTTGAGGATCATTCCACATATATTCATGACCTTCCATGTAAATGGATTCCAAGATGCAGAAAAAGATAGTGGAAGTGTCAAAGTGGTACTTTCTAAAGATACTCCTTTTATCTGCTGGAAATTTAGTATCTTTATAAATAACCAAGTATTGACAAGTCATCCATTCTGAGCCTACGGCAGAATACAAATACCTTTGGCGCTCTGCTCTGAATCTGTGTGTGTGCATGGCTGTTTGTCTGTTGAGATCTTCTCATTCACAAATTATCCTCAGTTTCTGTGGGAGACATTTTTTGAGCAATAAAGAGCAAACATTTCATAACTTGGTGTGTGTAAGTTTTGGAGCATTTGTATTATTTTAAAAGCTTATAAAATATAAAAGCATGCAAGAAGGCATGCAGCCAGGAATGGCTGGTTTGCTTTGCTGTCTTCTGTGGTGCCTACATTAGAAAAAGTGTTTGACCCTTGCGAGGCTTGACACAGTTACCATTCCAGAGTTAACTCTGAAGATATCTTCAAAGACATCTAGATGAAACTAGCAAAAGATGTCTTCTGCAGCTCCAGTGTATGCTCTTCTGTGCATGGTACACAGCATGCTGCACAGGTCTTTGCTGGAGCGGCAGCCCATGATAAACCAAATAAACACAACCTTCTGTAGATGAATGTTTTTTCCTGCAACTAAAGGTTAAGATGTCATCCAATGATTTATCCTTCGTAATGGATTCATTGGATTGCCGTGATAGGGACATAATTTACTACCTTCTGTACATCAGAGGTTGTGTTCTCAAAATGGTGTTTGGGGATTTACGATATTGAACAGGGTGAATTACATGTCAAATTATCAACCATCCTGTCTGACATTTAGTCAGCGCTGACAGGAACTGGGCATTTAGCAAGATGAGGCTTCTGTAGCACAGTCTTTCAATAAGATTGTTTTGTTTCAAGCCTGTTGTTAATCAAATGTTTCTGGAGAAAATCTGTAAAATAGACTGTTAATTGCATTGACTGTTGTGCTGTGGCCAGCCAGATGTTAGTGGTGTGTGTTGTAGCTGTCATCCTCCCTGAAGATTATTGTTAATGCATTGCCTCCTTGATGGGAAATATTTCGTCTGGTAATCTACAGACATGTTGCAATTTGGAGGCAGGTGGCACCCTGATGTAAAGACCCCCTGGGTTAGGAGTGCCCACCAGTATTTGAATTGTATTTTTGAGAGGAACAAGTGACTTCTTCTGGCTTCATTATTCTCACAGCTCTGTATCCATTCACAGAGCTGAGGAGGATACTTGTCACATGCACTTTTTCAAAGTATATTCCTACCTGGAAACATTTCATTAAAGATTTCCTTCCTATAGTTCCTGCCTTCCTTATTTGACAGTTGGTTGATAGATAGATAGATGATTTTTTTTCTTGGCCATTGTTTTACTGTATGCTGTATGACCTCAAATCAATATGCTTCAAATGGTGCCTTATGGATTATACCTAGACTGTGGACGCTTCTATATGGACTGCTGTCTTGTCTCCAGAAAGGACAAAATATGTCCATTTGCAGAGTGCCCCGTCTAATAATTTGATTGCTTTCCTTTGAGCCTCTGATCCCTCTGACACACACCTGAAGTTGCCTTTACTGCATCCACACAGGAGGAGGATGTGTAGCATGTACTTGTTTGTATTGTCAAGCCAGAGATTGGAATTGCTGCTGCTGTGAGGAATCTGGTTTTGATCTAAATGACTACCACGGCTCACTAGAGTGGACCACCTGTTGAATAAGGTTCAAATGAAAGCCGTTCATTTAATAAGTCTGTATACCTAAACAGTGAGAAGGTTCTGACATGACATAACCCATGAAACCAAAAGGGGACATGCGTCAGTTTACATGCCTGTTTACACCTCTTGCTTCCTTGCTCAGTACTGCAACTCTAGGCAACATAGAGACGACAGCAGCTTATTGCATTGTCTGAGCGAATGATCAACCAGGCAAAGACAAAACAAGGACACCTGATGAATTTGGTGATAGTATTCTAGGACAGCGTGGCTGCCCTCTTCAAACTGCCAAATCCTCTGGCGTATTCTCTCGACTTAGAAATTGAAAATGCAGATCAGAATCTTTCCTAGTGAGTTGTCTGCTCCTGGTGTTTTTCAGTAAGAAAAAAGAAAAGTAATTGCTTCAATACAGATATGCTATCCTTACATTTAAGCTCCCAGAAGGCCTCTGACTATGTGACAAGAATTACTGTCGTGGATATTGCATAACAGTTTATGCATAATGTTTAATGCATTCTCAGTTTTATGAAATATGAATAATATTGGAGACATTTCGAATAGCAGTTTAGATTTACACTTTCTTTTTGAGGCGGAAACAAGAGGGACATTTCTAGTGCTCTTCAATGACACTGGAACAGTTGAGATGGTTACTATTAAAAATGAATTAAATCTATAGACATGGAAAAAAGAAAAATATATTGCATAGATGGATTATGGGCAAATCATAAATATTAAAAGCATTTCTGGAGGTTAGAAATGCCATGCCTTTATTTGAATACCATAGCTGTCTCAGCATGCTGCTTCATCGTTCTGTCCAGGGCGTGTTGCTGCTTGGTGTGGAAGGTTGGAACTCAACTGAGAGGACACAGTTTTAAAGAACATTTCTTCTTGTTTAAGGTTTATTATTAAATTGAAAGCATTCAGCATAAAAATAATGATTTGATGCATGTGCAACTTCTGTTGAGTCAACTCATATTGTATGTATTTGTTTTGTCACATACAGGACAGTTTTCCAGCTCGGTTTGGAGGAATACATTTTGTCAATCAGCCGTGGTATATCCATGCCCTCTACACGGTTATACGGCCCTTTTTAAAGGAGAAGACACGAAAAAGGGTATTCTTCTGTTAATTGTACATTACCTGGCAGTTGTAGTCAGCAGATGTGTCATACTCTAATAAAATAGATATACACAGTATATCAGCTTGCTATTTGTGGAAAGTATTTAAATACATCTGCATTGTAAAGAGTATCTTTAACTGGTTTAGAAACTTATACAGCGTTATCCTTTAAGGACACAGTCAAGCAGTGCATTTAAGTGTATTTTAATATGTAAGCATATGCTTTCTCCTATGTTATATAAAAATTTTGCCAATATTACAGTTTCTATTAAGATTCTATTCAATTCAATTATATTCAATTTCTGTTAAAATTATTTGTGTCTTGCTTTTAAGAACAAAAGTATTGAGTACAAGGTCCTTTGCTAGTGTGATTTCCTTGACATTAGCATGAACTACAGTATGCAGCTGGTATATAGTAGTTTGCAAATACTGATTTCAATGAAAGCCAATGAAAGGAAATTTGTGTGCGTGCATCTGTGCATAAGTACGAGCAGTCTCTGAGATGTTGCTGAATTTGTAGCATTTGCATCCGTGCAATTAAATTAGAGCTTGGTGGTGATAGCACATAGAATGATATTATTTCTGTAACAGGAAATTTGTCATCCAGGAAAACACAATCAGCATCATGTACAAAGCCACTACAAAGAATGTGATGATCTTTTTTTTTTTTTTCAGTGGGATCAGGTCTCTAGGCAACTCTGTATTTTCTCTCCTCAAACACAGTCTACAAGGCCACAATGATCCTTGCTGTTTAGCTGATTTTTACTGACAGATTGTGCTTGAGAGGTCTGCGGTATTCACAGATTTTGAACTATAGATCACAAAGCCTTTATGTAATATCTGTTATAAATATGCAAATGAAAACCCATTTTGCAGGATTCGGTTGCACTCCATTGACTGCAGCTTCAACAAAGAGTATTATAGTGCCAGATATGTTTGAGGCCTTTTTAAGTCAAGTGCTGTGTATGCATAACCAGGGAGTAAAGTATAGCTCATGGCTGTGTTACAGCATTAAAAATAAGTGACAAGGCAGTTGAACATGGATGCTTATCAGTTAGCATCTACATTTTTATTGAGACACCTGAATCAGTGGCATATATTTTCAGAAACGCTGACTTTTTACAACTGCTTTTGCCAATACTGAATACCTATAAGAAGCACTCAGGTCATTAAATATCAATGTAGAGTCCAAAACTTAGTGCCCTGCCAGAAAGTGCCTGTACAATTAAACAGTAGGAACGGCAGTACCCAACCCTTTTTATCTGCTTCTGTGCTAGTCACTTAAAAAGGACTGAGCACTGCCGTTCCTACTGTTTAATTGTACGGGCACTTTCTGGCAGGGCACTGACTGGTGCCAGCTGGTGCTTTCTTAGACGTTGCCCAGTAGCAATTTGGGAATGGCACAGACCAATGAGCAGTATGGATGAGGTGAGCTTGTTCTGGAGATGAAAGGAGTTTAACCATATGAATGTGAACTATGCCATGGCACTCGCTCCTAGTCCCAAAGAGTGAATCCTGGCCCATCTTACTTGCTTGTCTAGAAATAGCTGCTGTGAGCTATCTGTGTAGGCATTCCCAAGAGCAGGCATTTCCTCACAGTGGAAGGTCTGCAGGTCCCTAGGATCTGTGCGAGAAGGATGTCCAAATCCACAGGTGCTGTGCTTCTAGTGCTCATCACACATTCCAGATCTCTGAGGAGAAACAATAAGGTTAAACATAAACACAAGTATTCATATACATATATGTCATATTAATATACATATATATAAATGTAAAGCTTATATGAAAATCTGTCTACCAAAACATTGATGGAAAATTTCAAACAGTCCATCAACTAGTCCTTCATTGTTGTCACAGAAATTATTTTACTCTTATTACTTACTTCATATATTGTCAAGTATGGATGGTAGTTACTAGTACCACTGTATTAAGGAAGAAAATCTTTCCAGTAGAGTTTTCATTACACTGCACTATTTATCTTATTTATAGGACTCATGGCTGGATGATGAAAGTCAATATATATTCCTTAATGTATACGGTGAATATTAGTTTTACTTATTATGTTCTTAATCTATTCACTTATTTTAATTCACAGGATAAGGAAGAGCAAACAACAAGAGATAGGCAGTCTGTCTGTATAATCTTCAGTCCATCTAGTTACCAGACATCAGTTCTTACCCTCCTTAGGCCCCTTGTCCTGCAAACTTTTTAAGAAGTCATTTATGCTTTAATTACTTTGTAGGTTTATGAACATAGCATGACCATGCTTAAGGCAGAGACGATGTGTGCCTTGGTGGCCATCTCTGTTAGCCCAACGTGGCCAGAATATTGAAACTGTACAATATCTTCTAATAATGATGATGTAGTTTGGGCTTTGACAATTTTTGTGGTACTGCTTTGTTTTTACCTGCATGTGTACATACAGATATTCCTGCATGGTAATAACCTCAACAGCCTGCATCAGCTAATACACCCTGAGATCCTGCCTTCAGAGTTTGGAGGAATGTTGCCGCCCTATGACATGGGGACGTGGGCAAGAACACTGCTTGACCATGAATATGATGATGACAGTGAATGCAATGCGGACTCCTACAACGCTCCTGCAAAGGATATAGAAAAGGACCTCTCTCCCAAATCCATGAAAAGGTGGGTTAAATGAACTGTGGTCTTCTAGTATTGCCATAGGGTTAACATTTACCTTTTTTCTCTTTTATGAAGCTGCAGGTAGTTCCCTCAATTTATTATATGAGGACCATTTTTTTTCCCATGATCGCTGTTGTTTATAGACCATAATGTTGATTAGTACCTATGTGAGTTGCAAGCTCAGTGCAGCTAATTATTTCTGCGGTGCCATAGAGCTGGCGTATACAGTACTGTGTTTGGAATAAGCTGATATCCCACCCCAGCCTACAGTCTGTATTAGAGAGACAGTGCTAGCTGGAGTGAGCCTTGGTGCAGAGGGTAAATTGGGGCCAATTGTCCAGCTGGATGGTGATAACTCTTACCTTCCTTCATCTCATAACCCAGTGCCTGGTATCCACCAGCCTGTCGGTGCCAGGACATTTACAGCATCTGAACTGTCAGTCACAGTGACCGCATGTGACATGAGAAAATGTAATGATGAGAACCAGGACAAAAATCAGCACCAATCATTATACTCGAGTCTGGTAAACGTCCTGGCATTCTGATATTCTTCTCTTTGAGAAGATACAGTGTAATTGCTTGCTGCATTTTACCATTTAAAAGACAGTGAAGTATAGGGAGAGGTTAGTTACCTCTCCAGTAACGATGGAAGCAGTGAGGTAATTCACTTGGGAGGGGTAAACCTGGTCCAACCTTGCCAGGGCAGTAGAAGAGAAAGGGGAAAGGTTAGAGCAGGATGATGGAAAAGGTTGAGCAGGACAGCAAAAGTCAGAGCGCAGCTCATAAGGGCTAGGCCTAGCAATGAATCAGAGGAGAACAAAAAGGGCAGAAAACAATATATAAAGTAATTAAAATTAAGTCAGAATATGCTAAGCTGAGAATTCAGTTTCAGGAGATAGATAGCATTTGATGCAAAAAAGGAGAGAGACTCTTGAAGCAGATCAAACAGGATAAAATATTTTCAGACTCCTTAGCCAGGAAGATGATTTTGGTTGGAAAATGTTGCATGGATTGGGGAGGAGGACAGCGTGGTTTGAAAGGGAGATATTTTTGGGGAAATAGAGAGGAGACAACAGGAGATTGCCACAGGAATAAAAAAGAAAAAAAGCAGTGAAGTTTAAGGATTTCATGTTGAAAAAAACCTACAATGCATTGAAAGTGGGAAATAGCAAGAGAGTGGATGGGAATGAACTAGGATAAGGAGAAGTTAAAATAGGTCCTGAAGCCATATGACAAAGATGCAATTAACACAAGTAGTGGAGAAAATGGGACAGCAAAGAGCCAGGGGAAGGAGAAAAGTGAGCAACACATTTAGGTATGTTTTGCACATAATATAAGAATTATGAGACAATAGAGATGCTGTCTTGGAGAGAAGGGTAGGATTTAGGAGCTGAAATGCATATGTCTTACTGTTGCAAAATGAAGCCACGAGATTAAATAGCTTCATCCAAGGATGCAATGAAAAACCATGAGAAGGCCTATGACAAGACCCTCTGGAGCAGACTTTTCCAGACTATCATGAGCAAGTACATCATTATTAAATGGGAAAGCAGTGGATTGACCAGATTCTTTCTCGAAGGATGCTTTCTCATGCTTACCTACTTTCTTCTCATTTAACTTGTGCTTGAAAAATCCTTCATGCAGAATTAAACTTCAGTGTAAACTTCAAATTGACATTCTTTCAGTCTGGGTTAGCTGACACAGTAGGAGACACACCGCAGGAAATAAGCATGTTGAAAATTGTAGCTACATAATATTGAGCTGAAATGTCCTCCCCTTCTTCGCATCCTTTTTCAGTTAGCATGTAGCACCAGCTTTCATGCAGCACCTGCTGGAATCCTCCTTCCCTGCTGTTGGATATAAAAAGTACTAAGTGGACTTACTGTGCTAGTACCAAGTAGAAGGGAATGGTAGTAAGATGGACAGAAAGTCCCAGGACTTTGATGTATTAAGTGCACAGACTGTGTTAAAACAGAAATAGAAAAGTTAGGGTAAAAAAAATAAACTCTATTTCATTAAAAATTAGATTTAACTTGACTTTGGTACCTGATGGATTTTTTTCTCTCAGTTTAAAACCATATTCAGTGTGGTATGTTAGTCCAGAAGAAGGTTTTTAACATATAAAAACCCACGATAGTAGATCAACAAAAAGTGCTTAACTTCTTGGAACAAATTTCACAAGCGTCTAGCAGATCTGCAACAATTATCTTGTTTAATTTGGCATGCCATTTTAAAATTAGTTTATTGCTCTGAAAGAATATCCTTCCTAAACCAAAATTCTGCCTAGAATTCACTTCTTTGTTATTCATTTTTGCCCCTATGTGAACCAGTGGTGTTCCTCCAGATCTCCTTGAACTTTTGATGCGTCCATCCGTGGCTGTCAGGGCTGAGGCACCCAGCTGGAGCTGCAGGGATGTGCATCCTGTTTTCAGCTAACCCCCCAGGGCAGATGTCTGTGTTGATCAGCTTTGCAAAGTATCTGTGTGTGGCTTTGGTTCCTCACCTCTGCGATGGGGCTTTGCAGCACAGCCCTGTCCTACTGTGTGTCATGAGAATTTGTTCAGTAACGTCCGTAAAGTTATTTGAGAGATGTAGATAGAAGGTGCTATAGACTTACACAAATATTTTTCCTTTTGCATACCTTCATTCATGCATTGCTGCTGAAAGGAATGAAGCATGACAGTAAATGTTGATTTAAAACAGAATGAAAACGATTTCTCCTTCTTTAAGGCAATTAGGCTCCTGAGCTTACAAGCTATAGATCAGGGTTTGTGCAGTTTCATTTTCACATCTGCCTTGGTGCTGGCAGTTTGGGGGCCCTGGGAATTTGCAACCAAAACTGCCTCGCTGGGACTTTGAGACCAGGTTTGCAGGCTTTCCAGCTCCCCTTCAGTTCCCCAGGTGAGAACTGGAAACCTTGGCTGCTCAGACATTGGCAGCCTAGGAAAATGCTCAGTCTCCTATTAGTACTTACATTCAGTTGGGAATCTTTTGAAATTAGTATGCTTCCACAGCACTTTTTATCTTGATGAACTTGATTTTCCAGGAGTACAGCTTCCCGCCAGCAAATTTTCAACCAGCTTTGCACTGGCACGGTACCTTGTGAATATTTTAAAAAAGCATTTTTAATTCAGTGGTTTAGTTTTCTGCCTGAGGAACTGACCTGTGTTCTAGATGAGGGTTATTGTACAGTTTTAATTAAAATTTTTTCATTATGTTCATCACAAGAGAGATCGTCAGATTTTTAAAGCTAATTTTCTTGATTTTAGCATTCGTAAGAGAATGTGGTATTATTAGATAATATCCTTGTATTTAAAATTTTCTCCTAGGCTTTAACTCAGATGTTTTTTCTTGTGTTTTTGAAGGTTTTCTTTAGATTTTTTTGAGAAAGACCAAATTGTGTCCTGCCAGCAGCCTCATTCATTGATTTCAGTGGATGATGCCGGTTTATAAGAGTGGGGGATTGACTCTGTAGGAGAGGTCAGAATTTGTAAATGTTTTTCTCTGTGCTGTAGCCCTCCAAATGGGCAAATCTGTAGCAACGCTGCAGTCACAGTGTGCTTCCACTGACCAAAAATAGATACCTACATTGTAGATGTACATATGCTCAAATCTTTAGAGAAAGGAAGAGAAATAGGCATTTCTAGCATGAGATTCATCTTACTAAAGGGAACATCAAACAAGGGTTGCTTTTACTGTATCCCAGAAGTGTCTGCTTTTAGGCAAGCTGAGACATAGGTGATGTAAGACTGCATCTTAACACTTTGGACTTTGTTGTTAATGGAGAATTTTGATTTTACTGGAGGTTGGGGTTTCCTCTTTTTCCCTCACACGTGGCTGTTGCAGGGTCCCAGTACCAGTGTTACGCTTCTGTGCTGAATCAGAGAATCTGGAGAAATGTTACGATCATCATTGAATTTGCCCTCACCATCCTTCTCTGCTCCGTTTAGTTGAGCTGATAAGTGAGTTTGACAGATGTGTCCACTGCTCCAGAAATCCTGCTGGCCATGGCAGGATGCCCTAGGGTTGGCTTAGGAGCTCATGCTGTTGCATTTAAGTGCTATTCAGAAAAGGAGCAACTTGCGCTTCCAGCTAACACGTGCCACTAATTGCAGTGTGCCATTAGCCAGCTGGGTGGCCGAATTGTACCTCCTTTACCAGCCTGGTGCCATGTAACCTTCTGATAGAAAGGATCAGTGCTTGAGTCAGTACAAAAGACAGCTTAGTTTGCCCTCTGTTGTGTGCTGAGGATGCACCACTTTATTCCACCTTTTGCTCCTGTATCCACAAACCAGCCCTTTAAAGCTGTGTAATCACTCCGTGAGGGTATTTTCTGACCATTTGCAATGACCAGATGCTTGGGTAATGCTGTATCATTATTTTTAAGCCCTAGCAGAAATGAAAACAAACAAAAGAAAGCTGAGGTTTACCCTCATTTGTCTTGATCTAGAAATGTCAAATAAACATGTTATCCCTCTGCAGGTCTCAGTCGGTTGTGGATCCTGGGGTGCTGAAACGCATGGATAAGAATGAGGAAGAAAACATGCAGCCTTTGCTATCACTTGACTAACAGTTCCTGAGAATCGGACATGAACTGAGGTGGAAGGCACTGCCTCTCAGCAGCAAGCAAACCATTGGGAAAGAGGGTACCAGCTGGAATCCTATTTACTCATGTTAATGTAGCATAATGGCAGCAGGCAGCAGGTTTTACTATTCTGCCTGAATTCTGGATGCCCTGGGGTGAAAAAGAAGAGGAGGAAAAAGGAAAATAAAATGAAATAAAAAATAAAGAGGAATCAATAATTTATTCTGTAAGTGCCAACTTGTTTGTAAATACAATATAATCCTCCAATTTGACTTTGTAAGTTATGGTAAACAAATGCTATGGAAATGAGTGACTATTAAATATGTCAGTGAAGTGCACCGTAGAAAAGAGAAGAAAACATGTGCGCGCTCACACATGCACACACATACACACAGAGAAACACATACTGGACAAGGAAAAATATCAAAGCAAATTAAATGTTGTCCTTACCATAGGAAGCCATATTGCAGCTAGTGTATTGACTGCTGTTTTGTTTTCTCTCTGCGATGCTCATGTAGAGTGCAAAGATAAAGAGGGAATGTAAGAACTTGGAGATGCTGTAATCAGTCAAATATTTCCTAACTGTAGGAACTGATTTCCCAAATAATGTTGTGGCTTAGGATTGTGATTTAGCATAAACCATGTAGCATTGTGAAAACGATAACAGATGAGCTGGAACCAACTCTTTGACAGCTTTGTTGTTTGGCTGTATGGATCTGTGAGGTTTCTTCCTTAACTTTTCATTTACAGTTCGCAAGTAACCTGGCTTGTTACCCTAGTCTGGGTGTTGTCATGTGGGACACATTGGAGTTACTTCTCTTGCATTTTGGGTGCACGTCAAGAATTTTTCCAGAACTCTGTTCTCCCTTGGAATGAGAAAATAGTCCTCTAAATACAGTGTAACAACCGGTATTTGAAAATAGAGGCTGGCAGCAGCGATTAAAAGTTAATCACTGGATCCTGTGCAGTGGGAGACTGGATATATATATATATTTTTACCAATCTCTGACAAGCATACAAGGTGGCATTGTTAGACAGGTATATTTAATTGAAGGTTTATACAAGAAATCATACCTATTCGATGTACTTAGATATATTATAGATTGTATATTGAGACAATGTCATTATTAATATAGTAAAACTTTCCATAGAACAACAGCATCCCACTCCAAGCAAGGATTAATATGAATAAGTTGTAGTCAAACATCTCAGCCTATGTGTTTAGGACACTTTTGGTTTGGTTGTAGTGTAACTGTATATATTGAACATGTGCCATAATAGATAAATACATTTTACCTCAAAGGGGCAACAGGTTTCGCTAGGGATTGGGTCAATCAGCTGAAATGCAGGGGCTGTGTCTTTTTTGTTGTGTGCTGGCTGATATGTGTGCAGCATGTTGTATGCTGAGGCAACAATGTCATTTCTTATTAGGACTTAACTCTGCAATCAGAGAAGACACAGGGTGTCCACCAAGACATCTGAATAGTTAGAGGTATTGCAAGAGCATGTCCAGGCAAGGCAGGGATTAGTTAAGAATGCACTGACCACAGAGGAAGAGATAGCTCACAGCAACCCTGCCTCCCAAGCACCAAGTTTAAAGAATTTCTTCCATCACTCCAGTGGTCACTGAAGTTTCAAAGTCACCGGTTGCAGGTCACCTCTCTTCGCCCGGGATGATTGCAGCTGTAAGACTTAGTAGGCTGGGATGAGTTAAGAGAGAGTGGAGAGTGCAATCTTGGAAGCGTGTTGTGTCAGAGTTTAGCTGTAACTCCTGTGGTAGCAGCTTTGGCATTTCTCAGGGCTGAGACAAGCCTGTCTCTTCTAGCATCACTCTTGATTAGCCCAGGCAGCAGATAGATAAAGCTTTCCCACTTCGCAGTTCATTAGCAGCGCTGATAAATACTGTATGCCCCAGCATGCCATCGCATTGCAGAAACTTGTCTGAACAAGTCATCAACTTTCTGCTCTCCTAATTCTATTTTCATGATACATGTTATGAAATACAAAGAGAACAGATACGGTGCCTGAACATCTTTTCAGTCTGTCCTACAAGTTTTCAGTAGTAGAAACTGTTGTAATACTACTTCTATGGTTTGAGAGATTTGAAAGATTGATGAATTTTTATATACTATTTTATTCAGTCTTATTTTTCACGTACCTTGTAACATCATGCTGGATAGGTGAGATATGTCTCTAGGGTTTGTATAAAAGTGCCACATTTGAATGTATGTTATATATGCCCACACTTATGGTTAATGGAATAGTATATTACCATCAAACTGATTTTTAAATCCTTATTAGATAAAACTCAAACATCAGTAGAAATTTTCTCCTTGTAAGGGCTTCAGATTTAGTCAGTATTCCATATGTATGCAATCTGTGACACAGTGGTGATCAAAATCTTCATGGATGCTTCTGGATGCATGGGCCAAACCTTGGTGTAAACCAGCACAACGCTGATTTTAGAGTACACCAGCTGTCTGGTCAGAAAATGCAAATGCCTCTTACATCCCCACAGAGCATCTTTGTAGGAAAGTGTATCTGCTTAACTGTATGAAGCTTAAAATTTGTTTTGCAGCTTATGAATTTGTTTTGTTTGCAAATCCTTTATTTATGCACTGAGCTGTAATTTATGTGATGTTTTCTGATGCCTGATTTCAGCTTCAAGTTAGTGAGTATTAATATATTCTTTCCAGAAAGTGAAAGTAGGATATATTATAATTTTGTGTAACTGGGACCTCATCTTTCACCAAGAACAAAACTACTTTTTCAATAAGATCCTCACTGTTAAAGAATTGGGCTACAGGTCTTCTTGGCTGCAGCTTTTATTTCGCTCAAGCAAAGTCTGGCAGTGGTAACTGCAGTTGTGACATTGGTTGGATAAGAATGTGAAAATGAGTGAGAAAAATAATTATCCTTTACATGCTCTCAGTATTCTTTGAAGGCATTTCTCTTTTACACATCAGGGTACATAAAGGGTTTCCACCTTTCCCTTGCTTCTTGTAGAAAATCTTTATAGGTAGGTCAATTTTTAATAGATTAAATTTGGACTGAAAACTTTTTCCAATCTTTATTATCATAGGAATTGATGTCTAATTTTTATAGCAGAATTGAAGTGCTAAAAATAGAATTCAAATATTTGGGAGGAATTCCTCTTAATTTCTTACCTTTGTTGTATATTGGGTAGAATAAACCTTGTTGTAATTATGCATGCCAATATGCATATAAATAAAAAATAATCCTGCAATATGAGGAACTTAGTGGAAAAACTGGATACACCTGTCCAAGCAACTAGGTGAAAAAAGGGGAGGAAAAAAAATGTAAAAAAATGATAGTTTCAGGCCTTTGGCAAGATCTAAAAATGTCGTTTTACATGATGTCTCTTCCATGAAATGAACGTTTAAAAATCTATTGAAAAGTTATGGAAACTTCCATGCCCAAAGCCTTCCTCCTGTAATCAGAGATGTCAACAGTCGCTTGGCTTTCTAAAGAGAGGTAATCAGTCCCACTAAGCTCCGACAAATACACAGGCTCCCAATAGTTATTAGTTGTAAAATAGCTTTAAGATGTCTTTACAGAAATGTAGATTTACTGTATAGCATATTTAAAAATACGTTTTGCACTCTACAAACATGCTATGCCTAGTCACAAAAGATTTGTAGAGACGTACATAAACTAAACACGGAATGAAAGAAAATAGAAGAGATCTCAAGAGGTCATTGTTATGTGAAGGAGTTTTGCTTTAATGTCTCTCTTAAGGAATTGGTTTAGCTCAGTACATTGCATGGAATGCTCTTTGTATTATTTAATCACACTCACAGCAAAGCCTAAGCACATTACCTGACAAAATTGTAACCTGACAGTATTTTGTTCATGTCTTTTATTATTTACCTGTTCTGTCTGGAAATTAAAAAGTTTGCCAAGCATCGCAAGAACTACCATTTAGAATTACCTGGGAAACACTTTGCAATAAGCCTTGGTCATGTTCCTGTTATTACATTGTTTCTGTTATTATCAGTGTATGTATTCGTCAAGATTTTTGGAAATCTCATGTTTGGAAGAGCATGGAAGAGAGAAAAATTCAAAATCAGGCTTCAGGATTTTGTTTAGAATATTAAAATGGGATTTGAGGAGAGGCACTTGGTTTGGTTTTGATAATCTTTATTTGCCTATGAGGAATATCCTGCTGAGCTATTGACAGCATTGGTTACCAGGACGAATTTGGAAGATAAATATCAATGTGAAAGGCTGGCACAAAGGTCTCAAAGGATTGTACTGAAAAATCACTTAATCACATGGCTAGCTGTATCATGTCCTTCTAAAGAAAAGCATTTTGCAAATATTTGTGATGCTGAGAATAGTACTTTTGTCCACAAAGTTCAAAGCATACTATGAAATCAAGAAAATAATAGTTATCCCATTTCTCAGGTAGCAAACGAGAAACACAGCCAGTTAGAGACATTAAAATCTCAATGGAAGACATTCACGTTGTGTTTATATATGGCAAAGATGACACTTTGATCACTCAGTGTGATTTGAACTGCAGGAGAGAAAATATGTCCCTATTTTGTGGGAGAAGAATGTCTGGTTGTTCATTTAGTCATGCCTAGGTTCTTTAGAAACCTACATAAATGTTTTACCATGAGACCTTTACACACCAGGGGCGATCTGCTTTCCTGTGGAGTTAAATCTGAATGTACATTTTACCATTTCTGCTGAGGAAATGGTAAAAAGGGAGTATGTCCCCCAAATGAAATGCCTTTCTTCCCTGTATAATTGATGGAAAGAGGCAGTATACTCTGAAGATCCCCAAAAGGAAATCCTGGCTGCCCAGTAAAGAATTCTGAACTTGGTTAGGACGGATATCCTTTTGAGGTCCTTGAAAGATACTTGTTTCCCATTAACTGTACGAGGAACATTGACATTTTATTTAGATGCATGCTTAAGTGACCACAAATGAAAGTGCAAGCTGGATAGATAGGACCCCACAACCTGTAATGCCTCGTAACCTTGAATGATCCTGTCTCAAGGGTCTGTATTTAGCACCTTGACTTGGACATACCCTTCAGTCTGTATTTCAGCTTTCAGTTGTGTGGGAAGTTTTTCCTATCAGCTTTTGGGATCTTTATTTGTTCCCTTCATAAGGGTCTGTTGCCACAAAATGGCATTGACCCCTGTTGGATTGCACAATTTGCAAAGTGATTTTGTTGTTAAAAAATAGCAACTTGTGGTATGCTGGGCAGCGGTGAAGTTGAAACATAGGTCACAAGCTCCCACTACTTTGTCACTCATTCTCTCCAGTGTTTTGTGTGTGTAAACTGCTTTGATAACAGACAGGTCAGACTCACAGCCGAGTTTAAAAAGAGAGACAAAAGAGAGGTTTCCACAGCGAGCTCAAAATCTGAGTTGACGGTATCGCTGCAGAATCCAAATGGAGGGGAAGCACTGCACAAAGGCAAAATAGAGAGACCTCCAAGGGAAGATGCTGACGCTTCCTTATGGCGCACATTTTTGTTAAAACATGGCCAAAGTATTTTGTCTAGGGGGACCGTAGTCAGCCAGCTCTGTTGTTTCTGAATCAGTCACTTACAGCAAGTCCTCTCTAAAAAAGGTGTGACAAAGCTTCCTTTTGCTGTTAGCAGAGAATTCACTTCCAGAGAATTGGCATATCTGTCAATTTGCAGCAGCCAAATGGCGGGGGTTAATTAGGATTTGTATTTGATATGGAAATGCTGCTGTGCTTCCCTAAAGAGGCTGTCGCATCATCAGCAACACACAGCAGTGCCTAAAGGCAGGCATCTCAAATCAGATCCCTTGGTTAATAAAAATTTAAGGGGAGAAAAAAGTAAGGGAAAATATAATAGAAGATGGTAAAACACAATACTTAAAAACCAGAAGCAAGCCTGCAGTGGAAGGCCATATGAATGGCAAATATGATGTGTGTGAACTTGGATAAACATTCCAAGAAGTGAATCAGTAGCCTATCTTGTGTCCCTCATCTACTTTAAGAGCAGAGTTTCCGTTTTTCACATGGTCTGCCTTGTATGGCCATGGTAGAGTTTCCTAAATCTTTAGAAAATGCTTGAGTCACCATGCAAAATTGTAGGTGCAGTAGCTAAGCTTGTGAACATGGTTTAATGGATCAGTGCATGCCACCAGATCCTCACCTGGAGATGGGTCCTGGGCTGGCTCAGGCCTGGTACACGAAGGAATATGTGATATGCCGTGTCCCGCCTGGCTGAAGAACTCATGCAGGGAGAGAAGGAAAGGAGCCGCGCACCCGTAAGGAAAGGCGGGAGGCCTATGGAGAAAACAACGGGGAATTGGAGTGAACTGGTCAATCATTTTAATGTAATGGTGAGGGAGGCTTTCACTTGCTCTGTAATATAACAAACCCCACCACACATCTGTCACCAGAACGGAGAGAGAACATCTTTCTCTCTTTCCAACACAAACTTGGTTTCGATATATTTAATCCTGATGTATATGTCAGGCCTGAACTGCCTCTGGTGCTGCTGTTTCCACGGCAGGCCCTGGGCTGCAGGTATCGCGTAGCATGCAGGAGCTGGAAAGCTAATGTTCACCAACCTGTCCGTGGGAAGAGAAAGAAGGGATGTACTCTGCAAGTCCCTGCTGCAGAGAGAATTTCATGGGAGAATTCAGCGCTTGCTCGGATTAAAGCCTGTCTTGCCCTGACATCAGTATGAGCACCTCCTCTGTGTAGGAGGCTGAGTGTAAGCGGTGCGGGAACCTCCCCTGCGCGCCTCGGTGTCTTGTGCTAATTATCCAGCCTTCCAGCTGTAGCTGGTGATCTGTGTCCTGTGTCTTCAAGCAGTTCTGCGGGTGATGTTAAGTGCAACCATTAGTCACCCAGAGTGGAGATGATTTAAAGGAAACCGACAACTTTAAGCATTACGCTGAATGTCTAAAAATATTAAATTGGTGATTGTTACAAGTAATGCCTAAGATTATGATAACTTAAAGAGTTTCAGAATTTGGTTGCATTGTATCCTTGATGGGACTTAGTGTATAATCACTTTCCTTTAAATAGGTTTTCCCTAAGGTTCGTGTGCATCTTTCACGCATCAGTGGCAGAAGGACTTAAATAGTAGAACATGTGATTCTAAAACTATGACTATGTTCAGAAGGGCACATATAAAATAACTGACATTATTAAAAAAAAAATCAAAATGCTTTGCAGTTAACTAGCATTCAGCTTGACAGTAATGTCTCTCTTAAATCGTTTGGTTCTCTAGCTCTTTCACCCTATGGACTGTTGTGTGCAATGTATCCTACAAAACTTTCCCAGCTCTGCATCCTTTCTTCTATCCCCTTGCATTCAACATCCTGTCTTCTGTACGTACTTTATTCTATGAATAACTGGAGAAAACTATTAAAAAACCCAACACCCTGCAGACTAGAGCTTGAGGACCATTATTTTAAATATTTCCCTTACAGAAATTTCTGGTAAGAGGGTGAAATAGAAAATGAGAGCAACAGCTGACCCCATCATAGAGGAATACAAAAAAGACTCTTGCGAGGAGTCCGCACAGGTGTAGATAGGCACTCATCTGAGACAGCTCTTGTGATTTAAGATGTTACCTTCCCCTGACTGTTAATTATCACTCTTCAGATAGGGACTCCCGCCCCAAGATTTTAGCAACAGCAGATTATGGAAGTACTCCTGTCCCAGTGAAAGTTGTGCACAACTCACACTAACTCTGTTGATTCTGCACTCATGCAAATGTAAAAGCACTCACATAATCTATTAATACAACTCTGTTATGAGAATAATGATTAACAGCTAGTCGTGGCGACATCCAAAATTGCTAGATTGGCTATCTGTGCCTTAAGGCTCTTGTGATCTGTACTACTTGCATAGCAGTAACCACTGAATAATTTTTTTTCGCACACAACAATCTACTTTGGAGCCTTATGGAAAATACTATAGCACCATATCAAAAATTCAAAAATGAAATTACAGGAGTAATTTGCAAACAGTGCTTGTATCCTCAGGATAAAATTTGTTTGTTTGTTTCTCAGTTTAGTACTGTTAGGACTCAGGGGGTCTGAGATTTGTAAAGCCAGGACAAGTCTATCAATCATGTTCTCTCTATGTATATTTTCAATAACTACTCTCTTTTCACAACTTGTTGTCAGTTTGAATTTTATTATTGGACCTAGTAAGATGGTTACTTTTGGTCTGTTGTGTTCCAACCTAAAATCTGAAGATTAAGCAACTTTGTGAAACATGTCACTCTTTATATTGTATATTTAAATATCATCAGTTCTCTGTGATCAATGGGCTGCTTTGGAGAGTACTACTACTTTAAATCATTGTTGGTGACCGAGGAAGAATGACATTCTGTTAAATAAAATATGACCAAATGAAAATTAAAATACATATATATTTTTGTGTTTGTATATGGGAGTGTTTGTCTGACTTGCTTGTGGTAAAATACATATGGAGGACATATTTTAATTGGATGAAATGTATTTGATTTTTATCAAGGTTTTGAAAGAAAAATGAGATATAACTCGAGTGGTATATCAGCATGTAAGTTTTTTTTTCCTGGTAACACTGAACATCTCTTTCTGCCCAACAGTAAGTTTTAGAGAGCTAACATATTCCATGTTTACAATACTTGTGAGCTGTCACTTTTTGGAAGTCTGCAGGTCGTGAATGTCCTCACAGATGAAGATCATGCAGAGATGCAGCACGAGGAAAGCTCATTTTCCCCTCAAAGATAATTCCTACTATCCTGTCTCTTAACTTCTGTACTGTGCTCCCTGGCATCATCTCCCGTTCGTTGACTTTTCTTTTCATGCCACGTCAGGGAGAAGTGATATTAGCTCCTCACAGAGATGTCCTTTTCTTCAGGGAAATTTTGCTGTTCTCAGGAGAGAGGAACCAGGGTAGGGCAGAGCAGGCTATGTGATGTTGAAGCGGTGCCTGTAGAATGACCATATTTCATTCTAGGTTTTATTTTTCTTGGGAGGGAGAGACCCAGTAAATGATAGTCATATGTTTATGTGCTTCTCCAATGTCCTTTCTGTAGTATTCCTTACTTTAGGCACAAGGACACTTATTCACATTTTCTGTACATTTTCCATATCTTTAGTTTACACAGATTAAAAAAAACCCAACAGACTGCAGCATCTTTCTGTTTCACACATAATCTCAGTGGTATATTCAGATGCATTCCTTATGCCAATTCTGCAAGATATAACTTCCCAAGAAGTACGGATTTCCCCATTACCATGTTGAAGAAATATTGATGGTTTCTCATCTACGTGGGAATGCAGTCTTCAGCTCCCAGGCGCTGCATTGTTGTATACAGTACATAAGCCATTGCTGCACAAGGGTGCATTTCATCATTACAACTGTAATGAGAAAGATGTCAATACAGCTGTCTGCCCCCTTTGAAATCCCTGACTCACATCCCTCTTACTGAGCAGAATTAAAGCCCCTGTAAGCCAGTGTGATTTGCTGCAATACCTCACTACAGTGCTTTGAGTTACAACCACTATCCGTTTGTATGTTGCTAGGCTGCTTTCCCCTGAAAACAATGTGATCCCAGCGTGCATGCATGCGTGTATGCGTGCGTGTATGCATGCGTGTCTGCTTGTCTCCCTCCACTTCCCATTTTGGAGCCCTTTCACCAATGCCAGTTATCTTTGGGAAAAAGACAGAGGCCTCAAAGCTCACATCTGTGTTGACATGTGGCAGCACAGTGTGACATGCCCAGGCTGCCCGGCCCCGAGGTGGGAGGTGACTGGAGCATCCTGCAGCTCATGTGTGACTCCAGCACCTTCAGCTCCTACCAGAGGCGACCAGGCTGTGGGCTGGAGGATGGGAGAAGGAGCACCAGACTTGCCTTTGGTCTGAGGGAACCAGGGTGCAATGGGGACCTAAGATAGGGCTATACAAACAGTTTAGATGTGTAGTACCGTGAAAATAGGTACACGGGCAGAGGAGAGCGATGCTTTTCACTCCCTGATGGCAAGCAGAGCAAGCCCTTGCTGTCAGGCATGGGTGTTTCTGTACGGGCAGGAGGTCATACACGACTTCCAGCCAAAAGGACAGTGTCAATGTAACTCCCGCCAGTGTGGAGGCATGGTCTGGAGGACGTGCAGGAGTACAGGAGACTAGTCTGGGGAATTAATTACTTATCATGCTACCACAACATTGACACAGCCTACAATAGCACTGTAATACTGTAGGATACAGGAGTGGATAGTGAAATTGGGAGCGGTGCTATTAATTTCAATAGTGCTGGTGGGGTTTACACAACTCTGTGTCTGTTGAGCATAATATAGACATAGTAAGTGTTCACAAGCTGAAACTTCTCTGTGGCAGTAGAAAATAAAGTATTTTGTCTCATTGCATGCATGCGTCTTGACATTGGCCTTCTAGACGAATACAGATGGTTGGCTGGTCAAAAGCCCTTCCAGTACCTGAACCATGACTGACAGTGTCCCTTCCCCTCTGGATAGATTACCAGGCTGTCAAGCAATGTTCTTTCCCTTCATCCATCAACTTAACTGTGGAAAACTCTGGAGATTAGCAGCTGAGAAAGTGCATATGTAGCAAAAATGTGCCACACTTCAAAATGGAAATAATAGGCTTTTTTACACTACCATTCTCTTCTATTCAGAGCTAAAACTTTTAAAATTTTGTCTTCTGTGAAAAATTTAATACCTTGCCTCTTCCTAAATTTACAGACAAAAATTATTAATGAAAAAAAAATTAATGAAATATCATTGCTTAAATTTTATTTCCAGCAGTGGCAACGCTAGAGGAAACAGCTAATCGTATTACTAGATAGCAACATTTTTCATTTCAAATTCTGGAAGTAAATAGATTTTTTTATCAGACATGCAATTTCTTCCTCGTGAAGCAACAAAGTGAGAATCAGACTGATATTACTGTATCCAGTTCCTAGGATCACTGCATAAAGGCTAACCCTGATGAAGAAGCTGTCAAAATGCTGATCCTAATGAGAAAAAGAAAAAGCAATCCAATTTTTCTTTTAGTTCAATGTCTGAACTGAAAATTTAAAAAACTGAATATGAATTATGAAGCTTTTAATTAGTTTCTAAATTAACACAACGGTGAAAAATGACAACATATTAAAAAGCTTTACAATTCTTTCTCTTTTTTTAATGCATATAAAATTTTACAGTTCAGATCAAGCTACCAAACCCCAAGAAAATACCCTGAAATCTTGAAGTGCTCAGAATAAAGTTTGAAGTATAACTGTGCATCATACTATCAGTTGGATTTTTTTTTGCTATTAAGGCTTTACTTTATCATTATTAGATCCTTTTAATGCTCATATAGCAAAGACCTCAAGGAGAAATAAAGCATGTTGTTTGCAGAAATAAAAAAAAAACAAACACCCTACCAAAAAAACAAACAGAAAAGAAACATGGAACTGGCATACCACAGCTTAAACTGATCTTTCTTTATTTAATTTCTCATACATGTCACTTTTCTTCTTTAAAAACACTGTAGCCACGGATCTCAGCCCATGTGGTACGTCAGAGTGATGCACCCCTGTACAAGCATGTTAAACCATAGTAGCTTCTTACTCATTATAATGCCATTAAAAACATTTGATATACAGTGTAGTTTGAAAAAAAATTATAAACTAAACTCAGTCATCAAATAAATCATAGAATCGTAGAATCAAAAAGTATCCTGAGTTGGAAGGGACCCAGAGGATCATTGAGTCCAACTCCTGGCTCCACACAGGACCAGCCGAATCAGAGCATATGACTGAGAGCATTGTCCAGATGCTTCTTGAACTCAGTCAAGCTCGGGGCTGTGACCACTTCCCTGGGGAGCCTGTTCCAGTGCCCAACCACAGCCTCTGTGAAGAACCTTTTCCTGACATCCAACCATTGCAGCTTCATGCCTTTCCCTCGGGTTCTATCACTGGTCACCAGAGGAAGGAGATCAGCTCCTGCCCCTTCGCTCCCCCTCGTGAGGAAGCTGTAGGCCATGATGAGGTCTCCCCTCAGTCTCCTCTTCTTGAGGCTGAACAAACCAAGGGACCTCAGCCTCTCCTCATACGTCTTCCCCTCTAGACCCTTCACCATCTTTGTTGCTCTCCTTTGGACACTCTCCAATAGTTTTATGTCCTTTTTGTACTGTGGTGCCCAAAACTGCATGCAGTACTTGAGGTGAGGCCACACCAGCACAGTGTGGAGTGGGACAATGACTCCCCTAGACCAGCTAGCAATGCTGTGCTTGATGCACCCCAGGATACGGTTGGCTTTCCTGGCAGCCTGGGCACACTGTTGACTCATGTTCAACTTGCTGGCAGCCAAGACCCCCAAGTCCCTTTCAGCATGGCTGGTCTCCAGCGTCTCATCGCCCAGTCTGTATGTATAGCCAGGGTTGCCCCCTCCCAGGTGCAGAATCCGGCACTTGCCCTTGTTAAACCTCATGCGGTTGGTGATTGCCCAGTTCTCCAGTCTGTCCAGATGTCTCTGCAAGGCCTCTTCACCCTCAACGGAATCAGCAGCACTGAAGAGAGCGTTTGGAAAAACCCTTGCAAAGACACCTGTCAGGTACGTAGTGTCTTCAAGAGGTATGGCTTGCAGTCACTTTAGGGTATGATTGTCTTTGAGCTCCAGAATTAAAGGGGAAAGTGACTATATCTGCTTGTAATGCATGTAAATCAGCTGAATTAATATGAGACCATGCTATAGAAAAGTGGATTTAGCCTACTGTTAATTCCTCACTATGAGAAAACTGCCTTGTTATAAGCCTTTAGTAAAATGCAGAGGCGACTGCAGTGCAGTGTGAATTAATTAAAATTCAGGTATTAACTGAGATTGACCTAAAGTCATAACTCCTGTGAGTAACACCCTCCGCCACTTGTTTTTGTGGAGGATCTTATGGAGGTTTTCAGGGAAAGTGGGAATGTGACCTATTACCATTGCTTCTTCCCTTAAGTTCTCTAAAGCTCATTGCCTTTAAAATTCCCTGCTAATGTCCCTGCATTATGAAAGGAAGCAGATGGATCTACTATATAAGAATTTCTTTAGTCTTCATTTATTGCCAGTTACTTGTCTTCTAATTTTATTGATGCCGAGGTGGTTTTTGTGTTAGGGGTTTTTTGGGAAGGTGGGGAGATGAATCCTTTTTTCCATTTCAAGTTAATTCATCAAATGATGTTTTCATAACCCGGCAGCTGCAGACATTTATTTTTGACTGTTTAATCCCCCCCAGTTTCTTATTCAAAGATCGGTTGTTTGTAATGATTAAAAATAAGCATCTCAGAAATGCGTAATGATGCCAATTTTCTGCCTAGTTTCCCTTTCCTAGAAGCACCTTATCAGTGCAATATAAAGCCCAAGATGACAGCAATTTACACCTCTGCAGAGACAATAAAATGCAAATAGCATGGTTTAGCTTGAATATTTTCCCCTGGAAATAATTAGTTTTACCTTCTCATTATCTTTCCCTTGTGCAAAAAAATATGCACTAATAAGATGACTGCTGTTTTGGTTTGGTTTCATTTATTTATTTATTTTTGAACCCCAGATAAGAATTTATCTATTACGAATGCCTATCAGGGAGAGCTGCGTTTGTTGGATGCCACATAATGAAGAGGCGCCTACCTGCCGCCTTTCACCGCTGCTTGTTTGCAGTGACATTTGTGGGTTTCAGATTGCAGAAGTCAGTTTGTGTTACGGGCTGAAGTCACTAAATAATGAGGGGCCATAGAGGCCAGATACAGCACAGCTCCTTGGTTTGGATTTGAGATACACAAACCTCTTCTTCATACGTGGTACTTGATATGTGTTTTAGTTTCTGTGGGATTTTTGCCACATAGCCTCACTGAACAAAACTACTGCACCCTAGGGAGAAAAGTATTGATGCCATCAGAGAACTAATTTTAGGAAGGCAGAGAATAAAGCTGTCAGCTTTTCCAAGCTGATAGAGTTTCCCAAAGGAACTTTTTATTTTGTGAGGAAAACTATCAGAGGCTTGTAGCATTACTGGCATTGATTTTAATGTTACAGTTTGCAGTCTTTATTTGCAAGAACATTTTGATTAAAATGATTCGTCTTTGATTTTGCTTCTCAAGATGGGTTTGATTTTAATATCGATTTTATGACAGTTTATAACATGTAACTAAAACGGTTAAAGCAATTATTTTTTTTTTTAAATCAAAACCACTATTCTGTTATTAATGTTAAAGTGATTATGAGTCAGAATTTTTAACATTACATTTTTTGAAGCAAGTCTCATGTCGTGTTTTCCTCTCAGGCCATATTTGTTTCTGTGTCAGAATAAACTCAAATGCCAAACTACCACAATTCTTCATGGAAGAGAAACTCTTAGATTGAAGCTGCTCTGTTGCTTGACTTCTGTCAAAATAAATCATAGATAGAACATATATATTGGTTCCTTCGCTGATTCCCTCAAATAAGATTAAAGAGAATAAGAGGACACTATAAGTCACTTACTTGCTGATTTACCGAACTAAAAAAATAATCAGATCATTAAGTCCAATCTTAAAATGTAAGACTAGTCTTCTGAAAAATTTAGTTAATGCTTGCACCTGCTATATAAATTTAAGCAACTCATCCCTCAGCTTTATTACCTCCATGACAGCTAGTGAGGTCCATAATTTCAGAGCACAGATGATTAATGTTACCTTGTTTTGATTCCTTACTGTACACCAGCATCAGACATCATCGCTGCATCTGCGTGATGAGGCAGGCAGGGTGGGAGAGGAGTCCAGCGGAGGGCTACGAGGATGATGAGGGGACTGGAGCATCCCTCATATGAGGAAAGGCTGGGAGAGCTGGGTCTGTTTAGTCTGGAGAAGAGAAGGCTGAGAGGGGATCTGATCAATGCTTATAAATATCTAAAGGGTGGATGTCAAGAGGATGGGGCCAGACTCTTTTCAGTGGTGCCCAGCGACAGGACAAGGGGCAACGGGCACAAACTGGAACACAGGAAGTTCCATCTCAATATGAGGAAAAACTTCTTCACTGTGAGGATGACCGAGCACTGGAACAGGCTGCCCAGAGAGGTTGTGGAGTTTCCTTCTCTGCAGATATTCAGAGACAGGGTTTTTCATAAGATCTATGCTCCAAATGTTATGTTTTGCATTGTTAATCTGAAGGGAACTACTTGCTGTCATGGTGTGACCTTTTGATGCAAAGATACAGCTACTAGATACTTACGTGAAAGAGAACGTACAATAAAACCAGCTGACAATTATTATTTGAGTAAAAATGGGTGGGATTCATTTGACCAAACTTCAGCTATATGTGACCTAGCTCCATACACCCCAGTGAATAAAGAGCAAGAGTCACTTCTGAGGCAAATCATCCTCATCACATCCCAAAGCAGAAATCTTAGCTTTGGGAAACTGTTGGTATGACTGGCAAGGGAGGTATAATGGGAAACTGAAACAACATACATACTGCACAGAGGCAGCACAGAGGAGAAGAGAATGTTTCCTTTATAAATTATTAAACAACAGGAGAAGGCCCTTTGTCACCTTTTATTTGTGATGAAAAGGTAGGTCTCCAAAGGAAAATGATAGCTTAATAAAATATATTTAATCAGGGCCTTCATCTTCAAAGAGGCACGGTTGCACACACGTCTGGCCCTCTCCTTCACAGAAGACATGTTGACTCATGCTATAAGTACTGAAATGTGCTCAGGCTACTCTTTCCAGAGGCAAGGCAAAAGGAATGTACAGTGTTATGGCATAAAGCCTTTCCAAGTTAATCTTTATTACGGTGAATATTCAAGTCCTCAGAAGTGTGAGGTATGTAAGCTCAGGCTTCCAGAACAACTGATCTGCATGGTGATGGATCAATAAAAGACATTGCAGTGGATCTTAACAAAGAGTGCCTCTTATTGCATTCAGCACACATTGAACATTAAACTAGTTTTTGGGATGGGTGCGTACCATAGTTTGAAGTTTTTCTTCTTTCCTTAAAAATAATAAAAACCCCCAGACCTAACCAAAACCATAGAGATTACTCTTTATTTTTCATAAAGTGCAGGAAATCTTCAGAATGGGCAGTACTGTAATTTGGTTGGATAGTATCAATAACTCAGACCTTTGCTCTGAGCAATGACTTTGTGAGTTTGAGCACTGGCTGAACATTGACTCACGTGTGGACAGGGAATGGAGATGTTGCTCTGATTCTTGGCCCACCATTCTGCACAGGAAGGATTATTATTTCCCCCTTGCATTGGTCAGCAGAAAATTATTTTGGTACTCATTTGTTCTCTAATTTAAAAGGACAGCTATCCTTGTATGTGCCTCTTGCAGGAGACAAAGAGCAAAAGGGAAGTGAGAAAAGAAATGACAGAAAAGCATTGAAAGAATTAGGATACTTATCTCGGTGTGTGAGTTGGAGCTTTACCTTTACATTTAACATGTCTGTAAGCACATACCCACCCTTTGCCATGGGGTGTTGAAAGCAACCAGAGCCACTGCTAGCTGTGCAGTCAGACACAGGAATCTGGAGATGGACCAAGATGCGTATGAGTCTCCTTCAAAAAGAGACAGGCTGCATCTCCAAAGCCTGTGTATTGGTGATGTATTTGGATTTGGCTATTTTTCAGAATAACTGAGAGTAGCATCAGAAGATTTGGGATCCTGGCCAGACAGTATCTATTGCATTAGGAATCAGGACTTTCTGAGGTCTGAGTTTATGTCAGAATGGCAGCTTGCTACTCTTAGCAATTTGAAAAACCCTCCTCTCTGCCTTTTCATGAACTGCCTGAGCTTGTAACAGATCAAATAGCTCTTACCCTCATGTACATCGGTATACTACATTCTTCTGGCTCCGGCCATGCAATCGTCTATACTTCTGAGAACACATTGTACCATTATCTCCTGTCACATTTCCGTGGAGGGGTGGATGGTAACAATGATTACTATACAGGTTTGAACAATATTTTCTTGGTTCATTATGAGAATACACTGGTAGGGCCACCTAAGGCTAATGAACAAAAAATAAATGGTGTCAGTAGTGGTTAAAAGGTAATTTAAAGAATTCACAGCAGGAGAAGATAATGCTGTACACAAACTAGTTTATAAATTTCAGACCTTCTTCTTAAACAGAAGGAGGTGGTAGCTTCCCTATTGTGAATCCAAGGCTTTTTCATTGGAAATCAATCACTTGTTCCATGGGAATCCATTAGAAACCGTTAATCATAGCAATCTATTGCACCTCACTGATAAGTTCTGCAGCAGTCTGATCTCCTGGACTTGTATTTACCAATGATTTAGGATGGCTGGCATCTTTAAAAGACATTAATTAGCTGTACTCCTACTGTGTTTAAATTCTTGCATAAAGACATTGTAGATTAATCATAGTTTTCCTCTGGGATTACAGGGAACAAACTTGGTATGTTTAGGAGCTAGCTCGGTTTCATGCTAGAGTACTGAGCACATTATTCATAAATAAAAATTCAGCTGTGAATATAAGAGGAGGAAGAAATTTATAACAGCACAGCTTGAGATGAACTTGTGGCTTCAGACCCTCCTTTGAGAGGGTCTGTATTATCTTCCCCATCCCCCATGACATTAAAGTCATTCTCTTCAGCCCATGGCCTCTTGTATTGTCTCTCCAAAAAAGGATTTGGGAGAAGAGCAGGCTAGAGCTCGAGTCTCCAGCTTGGACGGCATGGAGCTCCTTGAAGAGCTGGGCGGCTATAGAGGACAACTCCAAATGTTTGTTTTAAAGAACAATGGACATTTTATGTCCTGACATCTCTTTAGATTTACTGTGATCATAGCCTGCATGCACTCCTCTTTCTCCTTGCATGTGAATACAGGGCCCCCTCCAGCTGGGCAGAGAAGGTTCTTCTCTTCTCCTGCCTGCTTTAGGAGGAGGACAAGAGTGTGTGCTTAGCGCAAAGGCATGTGTCTGTCTGCTCTCACACCTGGGCTGGTCAGGAGTCAGATTTTTTTTCTGATATAGGGATGACCTGAAGTAACCTTCCTGTCAGATCCAAGCATATAAGGGAGGATATTAGTACTGACCACATTAATATATTTGTCAAAATTTGATACTTTAATATTTTTGAAGATATTTACTAAGACTCTTTTAAACACTATGTATGCAAGCAGAAAGGAGATATACTTTTGGGCAAGTACCTAAAAGTTTTCAAGACAGTATTTGGACCTTGGGCATAAGTATGTATTTTAATTTAGTGGGTGAAAGGGTTCCTATTAGTAGAGTAATGAGATTAATTTATCTTGTGATGTTTTTATGCATGAGTCTGAAATGTTAGTCTAAGCAGTCTAAACTAGTTAATTGGGAAGTTTTAACATCAAAAACCTTATTAGACATTTCTATATTTCCTAAGGAGCTTGCAAGGTTAATTTTCAGCAGTGCTGCGACTCCAAGGACATTAAACAGTAGATATATATTTAATAACTTGTTATATTCTTAATCAACAATAATAGGTTATATACGCTTATTTCAGCTATGTAATCTGAGGAAAATAACATGTTGAGGAAGAGGAACTTTTCTTTACAGCATAAATCTGTAATGTGTCATTTATTTTGTTTATAGTAAACAAAGAGAAACCTTGTGGATCTAACTTTCTTATTGTTAGAAAGCTTATTTGAAGATTTATAATAAACTTTTAACTTATTGTTTTTTTCTATGTAAACATAAATATTTCTTTTAAAGTTGTCAGTAATGTGGTGGGTTTGAAAAACAATTATCTTACTGAAAAAATATATGTTTAACTGATTTATTTCTGTCCAAAAGTCCAGAAACATGCAGCCATATATCAGGCCCCGTTGGTGAGGTAAATGCTTGCATGTATTTTGACTAGAATAAAGAATGCTTTTCCAGTTGTCATGTAATAGGCACATCAAGTCCTGTTGACTAAATGCTGTGTATTTTTTGCCTCACTGTACAGCCATGAAATGGTTAGGAGACTGAGCACATCCCCTATCTGCTGATGGGAATGATCCTCACCCTTTCTTTCAAAAAACCAAGAAGGTCTTGAAAACACAACTGGTTTTCCTGCCCACTCTTTGCATAACAGAGTATTTGCAACAAATGCTCCTAACAATGAGGAGACTAAGCTTTGGCGTGAGGGCTCACACATGTCCCATCTCTGTTTTGTACACTAGATCAGGCTGTGGGGAAGCGTGGATATGGGGTGTGAGTCAGATGGGCACTCGCTGCTGCTCTGACCTGGGCGCAGGGCATTGAGCAGCGCTGATACCAAACACGAAGGAACAGGGGCAGAGGGAAAGGGGCTGCAAGCATGGGGATACTGTCCTGCCCAATGGCTACGGCACTCTCCTGCTCCTGAAACAACTTATATGCTTTATCCAATGGATGTTACACAAAGGCAGAATAGGCGGCGATGAGCAACAAGCAGTGAACAAGGTTGCTCCTTGTGTGTGAAGACAGTGACAATTCTTGGAAATATCTCCACTAGCATTTGGGTGCTGACCTCATCAGTGTCACATACAGAAGTACACTCTAGTCCCAACCTCTACTCCATTATTTACATACTTACAGTGACTTCATTACCCCCATTTCAACTTATCATCACTCTGGAAGCTCGTGCTCAGTTGCTCATCCTGTGTGGTTCTCACCGAGTCCCTGTTCCATATGCGGTATTTAATTTCACAGGCATGGTCCAGATGCTTTGGTCTAGAGATACTTGGCATTTAAAATATCATTTGTTTGAGTGGGCCCAGACTGACAAGTTGGATGTCTTCATCATTATCGTCTGCCATTCTGGCAATCTATGTGTCATGCACACATTTTACCAGCAGTGATACTGTGTATTATTTGAGAGCATTAAAAAAACATTATTGAATTAATCCCTGCAAAGGAATCATCCTGTTAGAATATTCCTCACTTCAATATGACTCCATTGACAGCTGCATTTGGGCATCTGCCAATGTGGGTTCTTAATCCATTTAATGTGTTCTCTTCTGGTTTATAAGATACTAATTTTATAATAAGACTCACATGTGGTACTAAATCAAACACCTTATAAAAGGCAAAAGTTACCAATTACTTTTGTCAAACAAGTTAGATATCTCATCAAAGAAAACTATAGATACAGTCATCCTGGGGGCTAAGTTAAAGAATCTGAATCAAAACATCTTCTAAAGAGAAAAGTACTTAAATATTTCCTAAGGGCTAATTTCACCGAGGCAATTTAAGACTGGGAGCTTGAACTGTAACCCAGGTGCAGCCTACTTGCAGGTAAATTCATGAAAAGTGAATTAGTATCAGATGTAGCATCTTCAGTGGAAAGGAATGAAGATACCTGTTCTTGCTCCTTTCTTGCTGGCGGTTTCCTCCATGAATACCGTGCTTGATAAGCAGTACTGAGCTTGGGTAGCAGTGCGACCCCTCTGCTCCAGACCTACTTTTTAAAAAAGCACTGGCTCTTCCTTATCTTCTGAGAGAGATATGGCAGATTCAGGAGGAGACAATCAACTTTCTTAATGGAAAGAGGTGCAACACAGAATAAAGTGTCCAAATTCTTCCCTCCACTCCTTCCATCTCTGTTTTGGAATGATTAGTTTAGATGTCTCCCAACTCAGCTTTTGTGCAACCCATTTTTAGGTACCTGAAAAGATATCTGCACAGACTGTTGCCTACTGATATGCACACGCTCTGCCTCAATCCGATCCTGGTAAATGTAGGTTTCCACTGGACAAGCTGCCATTTTAGCATGGCACTCTGCTAATATACTTTTCCTCTTCAGAGGGAGCAACAGTATATTGCACTTAGCAGCCCTTTCCCTTCCCAGCCCTACTGCCAGAAGTGAAAATAATAAACTCCGGGGTCTTCAGCTGAAGGCTAGGCTTTCAGTACATCAGTGCTTTTGTGGCTCTAAGTATTAGCATTTGGTAATAGAAGGAAAATCTACCTTGAAAGCATAATATGAGATCATTCAAACTAATATCATATTAAACATTTTTTTTCTTTTTTAATTTGTCTTACTTCAACAGGTGCCTATAAGCTGAGAACAGTAGCTGTACAAATCTTATAAATATTAATGGGTCAGAAACAACTCTTAGGATGTTCCATACTAATAGTGATATTATGCAAAATAACAGCATGCAAGGAAAATCATGTAGACTTTTGGGGACCATAATATTCTGTCTTTCCAGATCTATCCAGATATATATATCACAATTTTAAAATACCATAATTTGCTTGTATGTGGCATCAGTCAGTTTTATGAGCTTTAGGGTAATTTAACTGTGCAGGTGTTGAAAGATTTAGAGTTACTGTCATCAGCCATTCCTTCAGGTAATCATTGTTACTAGAGAAGATGGGAGGAAATGGATTTAAATATAATGATCTTGACAAATTGGAGAAATGGTCTGAAAAAATTATGTTGCAGTTCAATAAGAATGAGAACAAAGACTAAGATGAAAATGAGACCAGCACACAAGACAGGAAAAAGGCAATTAGGAAGAAGTTCCCAAGGAAAGGATCAATAGATGTATTATAAATATAAATATAGCCATATGGGGTAAAGTCAAAGGTGCACCTAGACTAGTGTCTGTTTCTGACAGTGAACAACACTTCATGCTTAGGAAAAGACTACAATAAACAGGAAGGGCAGAGTGCCACCTCTCCTGATGTACTCTTTGCCCTTCTGGCACTCTGGCTTAGGAGTTTACTGAAGCAGAGTCACATCTCCAACATCTTATTTTAGAATACCTTAGCGGATCTTTCATGATTTATTAAAAAAATCTCTGGACCTATTAATATTTGTGCTATCCAAATCATCTTGTGGCAAAAGGCTCCACAATCTGTGTACTGCATAAAACTTTGCTTCCTTTTGTTTGTGTTAAACCTGCTGCCTAAATTTTCATTGTATGCCCTTTATTTTATATATTATGAAAAATAATATATCATTGTTCCCTATTTATGTTTTCCATTGCTTTTTTTTTAAATTAAAAAAATTATAAATGTTGATTATGTCTTTCTAAATTTTAGGGGTCTACTGTATGTAATTTGTCCTCGGAGGCCATCACGTGTTTCTGACAATCCTTGATAGTCCTTGTCACATTTCTAAGTGCTTCTTCTGATTCTACTTTGCCAGTTTCTGATATCTGCTATATGATTTCTGATATCTGGTGGCCAGAATTGCACACAGCATTTGAGATGTAAATGTACAAAGGTTTTATTCAGTGACTTTATGTAGTTTTCTTCCCTTTCCTAATAGTTCTGCATATGCTAATTGTTTTTGTGACTGCTGTTGAGTATTGGGCTAACATTTGCAGAGAATTGTTCACCGTATATCCAAAGTCTCATTTCTGAGTCATAAAATCTTATTGAAAGCCTGCTGCTGCACCTAGAGAATTGCAGTTACTTCTCTTCATGGGATTTATTTTGCATTTATTGATTCCAAATTTCTTCTGAAATCTTTTCACACTTTATCATGATATCCTTCTTCAGCTATTTGCAGCCAGTGTAGCTGTGACTAACCTGCAAGTGGGAGCTAGTACCGCAACCCAAGTATTAGCCCATCTCTGACTTAGAAGTGGATCTGTATACTTACATCGGTTTTTTGCCTGTGTGCACAGCCACTCAGAATATGAGTATGTATGTGTGCAGATACCTGATATGTGATTACCCAGCTGACATTTATGCACGTAAATCAGGCATCCACAAACATCTGTGTTTGCCTGCCACTGAAAATCTGGTCCCCAGTGAATTAAATGCCATCCTTCTTAAAAACATAGCTTCATGCTGCACAAGCACTATGTGTATATAATACAATCTATGAGTCCGAGGACTAAAAGAAAAGTCAGTCATAAACTCTGCATCTTGGTGCTATTGGTGTCTGCTGTGGTTTAACTCCAGCTGGCAACTAAGCCCCACGCAGCCACTTGTTCACTCTCCCCAGTGGGATGGAGGAGGGAATTGTAAGAGTAAAAGTGAGAAAACTCATGGGTTGAGATAAAGGCAGTTCAACAGGTAAAGCAAAAGCTGCGCACACAAGCAAAACAAACCAAGAAATTCATTCACCACTCCCCGCCGGCAGGCAGGTGTTCAGACATCTCCAGGAGAGCAGGGCTCCATCACGCTTAACCATTACTTGGAAAGGCAAACGCCATCGCTCCAAAGGTCCCGCTCTTCCTTCCTCTTCCCCCAGCCCCTTATATTCTGAGCCTGACATCATATGGTGTGGGATATCCCTTTGGTCACTTGGGGTCAGCTGTCCCAGCTGTGTCCCCTCCCAACTCCTTGTGCACCCCCAGCCCCTACTCGCTGGTAGGGTGGTGTGAGGAGCAGCAAAGGTCTTGGCTCTGTGTGAGCACTGCTCAGCAGTAACGAAAACATCTCTGTGTTATCAACACTGTTTCCAGCACAAATCCAAAGCATAGCCCCGTACTAGCTACTATGAAGAAAATTAACTCTATCCCAGCCAAAACCAGCACTTCACAAAAGTATAATAGATTGCTGTGGAATGGAGTCTGTAAACTGATTAATGATGACACCGACATTGTGGCCTGATGGGACCTTCTATAGTTTGCAGACAAAACTTAAAAAAAAAAAAAAAAAAAAGCAAAAGCTTATAGGCAGTGCTGCTGTGCCTGTTCTTTGTGGACAAATGCAATTTCCCTTTGTTCCGTTTTATAACTATGAAAGAAGTGTTGCAGGGCCTTCACCCGAATTCTTAAAGATAAGCAGAAAACTAGGAAAAAAATTTTCAAAATGAGGTTTGCCCAATTAGGTGTGAGTTAGCTGAATGCCTGATTGCACAGCCAATTGGCACATTAAATTTGTCATGGTTTCTTATTCAGTTTGGGTAATTGTGCATGCAAATGAACAGGTAGTCATGTAACCTATAATTTCCATAAGTAATTGACATATTTGCATGTGTAATTACTTTCTTTGTAACTGAAACTCAAATTTTGACTACTTTAAGGTTCATCAAGAGCATGAGCTTTGGTCCTTTCATCAGGAAATGAAGTTCAATGATCCACTGACAAAATGGCATTCACCTCACAAAAATGGGGAATTAGCTTGCCAGCCTAGATTATCCTAAAATGTTCTCTTGCTGTCCTAGGAAGGAGGGATACTAGCCTGGATCAGCAGTGATAGCTGACAAGATGCTAGCTAAATGTAAGAAAAAAAGATCTAGATACAAAAGATTATTCTTAGTAGCCACTAAGTCACTAAGATTTTTTTTTTTTAGAAGGAATAAAAATGGGAATAGCTGGTCAGCCCATCAAAGGTTCCTAGATACTATATAGGCATCTATATATTAATACAAGAATGTAATGTCATTGCTGTTGTGAAGTAACTGGCCTAACAGAGATGGGATAACTCATATGACTAGAAGATGAACATAAATCTGTCTAGTATGTTCAAGAAGGACAAACAAAGGAGAAGGGAAGAAGTATTACCTTGTATATGCAAGATAACCCACTTGCTTGGTGGTTGACAGTGAAAAGTGTATGCCAAAAGTCTCTGGTTAATACTTAAATAGAATAGGGAAGAAAGACTGCAGGTATGTTGACAGATATTGACAATTTGGTCTGAAAAAACAAGATGAAGCTTAATGGTGATACAGATAGGAATAAATGGCAAAACAGAAATAGGATGAAACATCAGGTCTTTGAGACAGAATGTGGAGTATATGGAGGACTATAAGCTGAACAGAAGTTAGTAAGGTTGTACAGCTGTGAACATCGTGCCTGGGATGTATACTCAGAAATGCAGCTCACAGCTGTGGAGCCCACACTCCTCTCAGACCTGTATTGGCAAGCTAGGTTGCTGTGGTCGTTATGCTTTGAGAAAGATGCGAAGTGACCAGACAAAGTCCAGGAGAATCTCTAGAAAAGATGGCCTTTGGGGAAATATTGAAAAAAATGGACCTTGGTAAGACACAGAATGGGAAATGGTTGGGACAAAGTAACAGGCTTTAGGTGTACAGAAGTCTGCTACAAAGAATGAGAGAATAAACTATTTTTCAAGTCTTTGGTAGATAAAGAAACAGTAATAGGCTTTCTTTTCAGCAAGAAAAGATCCAGTTAGATATTAGGAAACACTTCCTACCTGTAACAGAAAGTGATGGTGTTAGCCAAAAATATGGCTTTGCATTGTATGAGCAGACAGAGGCTGTAAAATCTCAGTTGCTGGACATATTAAAAACAATTTAGCCATATGTCTTTTCTGAATGACACAGTGATAATTGATCCTGCCAGAGTTGGGCTAACTGATATTCTCAGGGTTGCTTTCAACTTTTCTTTGTATAATTCTGTTATTTTATGGTTGCGTTTAAAATTATGCATTTTTAGTAATTGCTTAGGCTTTTACAAAAACAAGATTGAAAAATTTTAATAACTCAGCAGTGTGTAGTTTCACAGCTACCTACAGTTCCTGTTCTTCCTCTGGCCTCTTTATTCAGTGGGTTTTTCCAGGAAAACAGTGGCTTAGTGGCTTAATGTGCTTGTCCCTTTGGAGGAGAGGACCCTGAGGAGAGGCTGGAGGTAATTTCAGTGCCCAAGAGAGAAACAGTCATGAAGGCTTTTCTCCTCTGAAAGTTGGCTAATCCAAGCAGTCAGAGCTGTCAGGGTTGGATAATTTGCAAGGTCTCTCAAGAGCAAAATGAGTTTCAGTCTATTTTTCATCATTTCTTATCCTGACTTCATGCTCTGAGTATTTCTGGGAGGCAACTGCTGATATGGTACAAAACCCCCAGACTCATATGCTGCACTTTGGATGGGAGCTCCTTTTGGCTCTTTGATCCAGAAACCTGAAAGCTGAAAACAGGTACTGGGGAGGGCACACAAGTGGCTGCCCATACAGACAGAGTCTTCCATCTTTCCTGAAATTTATATCCATAAAAGCCATGTGCAGTTTCAAGCAAAAAGCTGGCAGAACACCAAAAGCCAAAGTTCTAATAAAATAGACATGAGTTATACTTTTAATGAATATTACTTGGTTTTAATAATTCTGATTATTTTAATGAAGATTTCGTAAAAACAATAATGAAGATTCATGGTCAGATCTTATAGACCTGAAAACATCTAGCAATGCACACGAGCCAGCCTACCTTTACAGTGGGAATCAAGAGCCCTTTATCACCTGCCTCAGTCTTTCCCCACCCTTCCCACAGCAGCAGTGGCTGGGCCAGGTGAGCGCTGTGTCTGCACCTGGCTAGTGTAGATGGGGATGGCACAGCGGGGAACATCTAAACCACAGTAGTAGTACCAAATGTGAGCCATTGGCATGACCCTGAATTGAAGCTAGAAGCCAAACTTGGTGTATCTGGAGAAAAGAGAGAAATCCCTCACAACTTGGCAGGGGTTACTTGACTGTGTCAATATTTCGTGAAAAAGGAACATCAGCTTCTCAGGTCAACATACCTAAGGGCCTTGTATGAAACACCCAGGAAAAGGCAGGAAGCCCCTTACTGTTGAGAATAACAATGTATATCACCAGCGTTTGCAATTCTGTAGGTATAATTCTGAATTTATTACCTTCAACTCTGATAAATAAGGCTTTGCTTCGTCTTACAGCAAAGCCTGCATGGTATTGGGGAGTGAAATGAATCTGGGTGAAAGCAGCAAACAGAGGCAGTCTGCTCCAACAGCGACAGTCAGCAAGCATGGGTTGGTGCGTGCTGGCAGCTCGGAGGTGTCCACCTCCTGGGGACTTGCTCGGGGGGGGGGCTGGCATCCAGGGACCAGAGTGCCAGACATGGCAGGGAGTGGCGAGGAAGGTTATGTTAGCAGCCTCTGAGTCTGCAGCAGGAGGTTTCTCTAGAAGTGACAAAGACGAGCTCTGTCTGCTGGAATCAGGCAACAGTCAGTACCTGTCAGCCTGGGATCTCACCTGAGCTCCCAGAGCCACGGCCTGCTGACCACCACGCTGCATGGAACGAGCTGTGAGGATCAACCTTTGAGAAGGATATGAGTCAGTGAAAACTAGCGGTGCTATGCAGAGGTTTGCCTTACCGAAGGCTGTTGTGCAGTCAGATCAAGCAGGTGTTAGTAAGACTCCTGGTCTCCAAAGGATTTCTGTGCGGCAAAGCCCGGCACAAGCCAGGGTCCTGTACCGGCAACTCAGCTGGGGCTGCAGATTCCTTTGGGAGAGGGGAAGGGAGGTCAAACACATTTGCCATTTATGTTGATTACAGAAAAGATCACTGGTCTTTGCAAATTCAGACTCAAAGTCATAACCATATTATTCTAGCTGCTTTTTAAAACTCTGAGGACCTCTGCAGTATTAAATGATCAGGCATGCATTCACACAAGCACTCTCTTCAAAATATAAAACAAAACATACTGATACTGAAAACTCAGTTGCATAATTTCCATTAGAGAGATCATTTTATTTGGTATGTGAATGCTGCCATAAGACCTGTTTACAGCTATCAGTATTTTTCCTTATAAGTGCATACATTCCCTGGGCTAAAGTAGAATCATCATAGAATCATAGAATCATAGAATGGTTTGGGTTGGAAGGGACCTCAAAGACCATCTAGTTCACCCCTTCTGCCATGGGCAGGGACACCCTCCACTAGACCACGTTGCCCAAAGCCTCATCCAACCTGGCCTTGAACACTTCCAGGGAGGGGGCAGCCACAGCCTCTCCGGGCAACCTGTTCCAGTGCCTCACCAAGTAATTACATGTAAATGATGGTTTTGCTTTCAGAGTACTGCAGAAGGACAAATATTCAAACCTCAGAGATTCACAGTGAAATGATGTCTTAGTAGATGCATTTCAGTTCCACTTGCAGCAATCTTGATTGTTTAAGGAAGATCTACAGAACAAAATTGCTCTATGTCTTATGAAAACACATGCAGATGCTGCTTTCCTTCTAATATTTTAACAAGGAATTTCTTCAGATGTTATTGCTATGAATTAAATTTTCGCTCTTGTGTCTCAATCTCTCATATGTATATATATGCCCGTGGCCAAATCCTGAGTTATATTTCTTGATAGTCAAAGAAGACATGGCATTGCATGAGACCTCTAAAAATTCTTAATAGTAGGCAGTGAAAAGAAGTAGGCTGGGAAGCTGTAGGTAGGTGGCATCTTGAAGGTGTCTCTGAATGAGCCTTTACATAGTTTTCTACAGAAGGGTGTCCAGTAGCATCTGTCCAGAATAGATAGAAAATATGATGGACTTAAATTTTAAAGCTTTTTCAATGAGTATTCTTCCAAGATTAAAGTGAAGCAATACAGATCTTCTCCTTAAAAAATATTTTACTTAACAGTAGCTGATAAGAATATTTGCACATCACATTTGTATTATTTCTGTAGCTGTATAAGTGATGGTAAGAACTTGATACAAGGCTGTTTCTTTTCTGCATTAATGTTGCTGGAGTCATGTTTCTGTAAAAATGTTTCATTGATAGGATGGCTTTGTGAGGTCTTTTCCTCCCAGTGTAATCAAAAGTTAGGGTAAATGGAAAAGATCATTGTCCTCTGTATGATGGCTAAGGAACATAGCTCCTCTCTTTCTCTAAATTGTTAGAATATTTCAGTTGGAAGGGACCTACAATGATCATCTAGTCCTTGTTGGTGAGAAGTTTCCTGCCATTCTCAAGTAGTGCATGAGCAATGACAGTGCTGCAGGAAGCGTTGGTAAGGTTGATGTAAAGATAGTGAAGCACTGGAACAGGGCACCCAGGAAAGTTTTTGCATTTCTAGTATTGGAGAGTTTTAAAAAATAAGACAGGTGAAAATCTGTTGGCAATAGTTTAGGCACAGCTTATCTTGCCTACTCAAGATCCCTTCCAGTTCTGTTTTCTATTATTTATTGATTTTTATCACTTATTTCAAGCTGTGTGTTTTTGTTTTGTTTTGGGTTTTTTTTTGGGGGGGGGGGTGGGGGTGGGGGGGGTGTGTGTTTTCTAAGCTCTGTCTTCCAGTACTGTGACAACCTAACCTGTCAATGAAAAAAAATAAAGTAAGTTCCTACCTGCAGAGAAACGCTGAAATAACTGACTCAAAGGTAGCCTGAGGACACAACACAAGAAGGATTTAACAGTAAACCCCATTCTTAAAACAAATCATTCTGTGAACAGTGGAACCGAGGAAGCCCAGCAGCCTGTGGATTCTTGCACAGCATTTCTTGCCTCTCCACCATCATAATCCCAACTACCTGCAACTACTCTATGCCCCCTGCCATGATACTTCCCATTCTCCTACAAACCCTCTTCAGTCGGTCAGAATAGGAACTTCATTTTTCTCACACAGCAAAAGATTACCAATCTTCCCCAAGAACCTCATTCTCTTTACCCGTCTCTTTGTAATGCTGCTCGCGCAAGCGTCAGTTGATTCACACAGCTGTGGAGATGGTGACTCACTGGCTGCTGCTGCTGTTGGGCAAGATACAGAGGCACCCACGCGCCCCTACCTTTCCACCACCAGCTGCACCACTGGTGGCTTTCATTGCGCTTGTGGGAACTTTGTGGGGGCTCAGTACCTCTGTAAAAATTGGGTTAATATTTGTTAGTGCCCAGAAGTGACTCTGACAGACTGGTGGACAGACAGCATGATTACTGAAGTCTCGATTAAATTAGATAAAATAAATCTTACAATTTTAAAGATAATGATGTTTTTTGAAAACTGGCTCATTGTTTTTGAACTGCTGGAATTGGCTGGTCTGTACAAAAAGTGCTTTATAATAAATAACTCTACAACCTAATATCTTGCAAGCACTGTCACTGGCTGCTTTAAACAAGCCTCTTTCTTTGCCAGGAATGTAACTCCACTCTTTCATTTTAACCCCAGTGATGTAGAATTGTTCTGGTAAAGTAATATATGTTTCTCTGGAATTGAGGAAACTATGACTGGTTCCAAGTCACATAAAATAAATTATTTCAAAGCTGATAAAAGATGTCTTGCAGATCTGATTAAGAATTTAATCACGGGAGAGCTGCATGTTCTGATATCAGGAGATGTTTCAGAAATATGCCTGTACGCATTTACACCACCTGCTCTCAGGAAAGGACAAAACAAACTGCTACTGGTTCTTGTTAGAATTCCTTTGTTTTGTCAGTGGCTATGGATTTTTTTTTTTTTAAATGCATTTAGATTCTTTTTTCATTGGACATAGTGATTATAAAACCAAAGATTGTCTTTGGAATAATAACTTGACAGTAGTTTATTAAGGGCAATAACTTTTAAATTGTTTTGTGTGTAGAATTTTGGTTTTGATAACTAAACAGACAAAATACTGTATTAACCTGAAGCATATACATGAAATATTCATTTGCAGAATGAACTAAAAAAATATTGTGAAATGATAACTTTAAAGGCTCAGAAATAATACTCATAAAATTACTCAAAGGTAATATTGCTGAAGGACATTCATTCAAATATCTTTTAAATTTCCCTGCTATGATTTAATATGACAGGAAAGAAACCTCAAAGACTCTACAGCAGGAGGGATTTGTGACTTTGCTATGATCATCTAACCTAATCCAGTTAGAAGGCCAGGTCTGGAAATCATAGCTCTAAGACTTAAACTGGGAGGATTTTTATACATTTACTGGTGATCTATTGTTTTCTGGTTGCAGGTATAAAGTAGAAAATAGGCACGAAACAAACCTATCATCAAAGGCCATCCTGCAAATCACATTTGAAGACTGAGTGTACTGAAAATAATATTTTGTCAATGCTATGCTTTTTCTATAGTTAAAACAGCAGAAAATTATAGTGGCTTTGACGTCTGTACACTTATCCTTAATCTCATGTTGACTTTTTATTGTCAGTAGGATTTGGTCGCCCTCAGGCCAGAAAAAAGCTTACATTCTTATTTGCAGTGAAGTTGGGACTTACTGTCATCACAACCTCTGTCATCTCCTTTTGGACTGGAGAAGTAGAGTGAGTCCCGACATGGAGTATATGATAATGAAGCTTGGGATTTCATAGAATATCGTATGGGAAGTTGAAGTGTGATATGACATTGCTTCATGCATCTCAAAACCAGCAATGAGAAAGAAATGTTTCTTTCCCCTGAAGGTGATGACTATCTGTTGTCCTTATTTTTGATACTTGAACATTGCATTTAGATTAAAAATTTCTCTTCTACAGAAGTGTGTGGATATATATTATATAACCTGCTTATATTCAAACAAGCATTCTCCTTAATGGTTTTTACCTTTTTTTCACAGTTATTTATTCCCACCACAGTTATATGTTGTGGTGGAGTAACACTGTTGTACAGGTACTGCAGCAGATCTAGGAAATTTGATGATGTGGAAAGACAAGGTCAGGTCTTTCTTTGCATTGTCTTCTTTCACTTCTACAGCAATTGAAAACATATTTTTCTCTGTGATGCCAATGGGACCGAAGGGCAGGCTGCCCGGGGAAGCTGTGCCAGCTCCATCCTGGGGGGTTCCCAGCCCCGAGGGGGCACAGCCCTGAGCAGCCCGGTCTGACCTCGGCGCTGAGCCTGCTGCGGCAGGGACGGAGCAGGGACCTCCCCAGCTCCCTCCAGCCTGAGCTGCCTGTGACCCTAATAATAACCTGGCAGAGCGTATTAGTACTCTTTACCATCACTAACTGTAGTATTCCCACATTTTTACTGATTTCAGACCACACCCCTCAAGATTCACAAGATGAATTTAGGGACAAGACCGCATATGTTGATGCCAGAATTATCTATATTAGGAAGGAAAAATCAATCTATCTGAAACACGTAAAGCCAACAAATCCAATAATTCTGTGACTGAAACTTCCTTTATGGTCCTCTCCATGTGAATAGTAAAATATCTGTCCCTTCTGGAATGGTCAAACGAAGGTTTTGTTATCGAAGGAAGGATGGGATCTGTTTCTCTGCATCAAAAGAGGTAGTCACTCGTGTAAGGAAAAATTCACTCAGGGTTTTTAATTTGAGATCTGAGAAATTAAGAAACTCCAAATATTTATCTGGCAATAAAATGACCATTGAGTATTTCACTCAGGTGGATACACCTTTACGAGGATATCTGTGTAGACAGCAGCACATGGATGTTTTCGGTGGACTGTAAAGAAGTTGATTCTGAAAAGGTTGTGGAGGTCTTTACTTTGTGTATTGGGATGCTTTTTTGCCTCTAAATGCTAGAGGACTTCCATGACTTCTTTTCACTATGGGCTACTACTCATGCAACCACCTGATAAGTCTTTCCCAGAAATGTCTTTGCCTTACATTTTAAGAAAGTTGGCCTTTCTCATACAAAACAAACAAACAAACAAACAAAAAGTTCAGTTGCACCACTGGTAACAATAATGGGCAATATTACAAAAAAAAAAAAAAAAGCATTAGATAGCTAGTGATCACTTAACTCTACCTCATCTAGATTTGAGCAACTATATGTGAGCGATAGGAAATATACCACTAGCATCAGTTTTCTCAGCCATTGAACAGCAGTGTAAAGATATAGAATACTAAAAAAAAGAAAAGAAAAAATTCAGTTACAATATTTACCAGAATTACTTTTGGACTAGCACTATCAGTAGTGGAAGTGGTGTCACAGAGGAAGAGGGAAGGGATATATGCATGGACTAGTTAATGCAGACTTGCTCAACAGACAATGGAGAAAACTACAATTCATCTATCCTCTTTCAGATGCTTGCTTTATAAATTGTCCCTGTCCTCTTTGACAATGCAGACAATTTCTCTGTTGATGAGAAAGGTATCCTTTGCAGCAAAGATATCCACTTAGTCATGTGAATCTCCTCTTCCACCCTCCTACTCTAGAAGGTTTGTGGGTGGCTCTACAAACTCAAATTCGCCTGTACAGACCACAAGTTATCTTTAAACCCTGACTGTTACTGCAGGTCATGGAGGTGTTCTTTGAAATACATTAGCATGCCCTGCCAGCAATGATTTTCTCCACTGCAGAGAAGTCTGTGCAGATTAAGGAATTTTCTCTCACAATGAACTTGCAGAAAGATTTCTGGCATTTTATTCATCCCTTTTGTAAGTAAATGGGTCAAATAAAACTGAAAGACAATCAGGTTTTTAGGGACAGCTTACACATATTGCTAATTGTATGTTCAGTACTTTACATTTGAACTGACAGGGAGAAGTGAAATGACAGACATGGCTAACCTGGTCTCAATGCAAAATTGTTAATGGGAAGGCTGCTCTTGTCTCCTATCTTATTTCCCTCTGTAGCTATAAAATGATGAGCACTCCTTAATAATTTTTGACGTGGGCCTTGTGATTTTTCTTCAACACATCAACATATCGCATTGGAACTGTACAAGTGTGTCAATGTTTTGAGGAACATATTTCATTTCAGAAGACGATCCTTACGTGTGTATGTTTTGTTTATTTTTTCACCACAGTAACATAGGATTGCTGTATCAGATCAAACCACTGGCTCGTCATATCTTATAGTCTGCCTCTTGCCCTAGCTAATATCTTAGGGTTTAAAAAACCAAGGAAAAATCCGATAATGCACCTAGACTATTAAGCAGCACTCTGGATCCAAGTTCGGTATAGACAAGATTTCTTTCTGATCTCCTTCACAAGATATGTTTCTATAGCAAAGATTTTCTTATCTGTTACATCAGATGCATCATTTCTCCAGTAATACATTTCACCCTTTTTAAAAAATAAGTCCATAATATTTGATGCAATGTAAGGGGCTTAAAAAAAATAATCTACAAATCAATGTGAATCTGCAAGAGGGTTTTAATTAAGCATTAATGAGGCAGATCATGAATCATGATGCTTTTGCATATAAAGAAAGACAGAAATAGAAAATACTTTAATTATTATTATATTGCTCCTTTCATTCAAAAACAACCCATCATTTTTATCTCTAGTTCTCTGTTACTTGGTCAGGGTCTTTTGTCTACAGTTAAGATCATAGTGATTTGCTGAATCAAAATAACAGATATCTGCTGAAGGGGATACGAATGCATTATTGTTACTCTGCTGACCTTTAGTCAAGAACATAAATACATACTCAAAGAGAAGGAAGGATTGGGCATAACATCAGGGTTTCTTTTGTAAAGTTTTCAGTTTACTGAAGATTTAAGTTTTTAATTACTATTGGTCCATGTAAAAACAATTGGTGTGCAGATGGAAGGCATCACTTCAACAGGCCTGTTTCTGTAGAAGCTGCAGCTACCATAGTGCAAGCGGATAGCTGATTAATCAGTGAGCTGGTTGGAAACCTGTGTTTAGTTCATTTTCCGGATCTCCCATAGACTTGCATGACCTTGGGTAAATGGGTAAATCACCCTTGCTAAATCCTTGAAGAAACATCTGTCATTTTATGCATTTCACAACCTCTGTGCAATGAATAGGAAGCTATATAGCCCAGCTTTGGATGACCATCTTGCTGATTAACTATGGTAGGAACTGACTCTGCATTACTTAATGCTACACAGAGCAGGGGACCAGAGCTGGGATTTAGGCTGGGGGAATCACAGGGCAGTTCTGGTTGGAAGGGAGCTCTGCAGGTGATCTGGTCCAACCTCCTGCACAGAGCTGAACTGTTGTCAAAGCTATATCATTTTGCTCTGGAACTGACTGGGCTAGTGAAATTTTGAAAATCTCTGAGGATGGAGCTTCCACAGCCTCTCTGGGCGCCTGTTATGATACTTACCACTCTGATGGTGAATTTTTTTCTCTTGCTGGAACTTGTGACCATTGCAGCTCTGAGAAGAACCTGGTTTTGCCTTTTCTGCAACCTCACTTAAGGCTGTGGAAGATCCCAGTTAGTCTTCACTCTTAGCCTTCCCCTCTCCAGGCTGAAAAATCCCTGTTCCCTCAGCCTCCCCCCATGTCCTGCGAGCCCCTAACCATGCTACTGGCCCTCCTCTGGCCTGTCTGCAGGTCATGTGGCAAAACTGGAGCCAGGGCACCACGTACCTCCTCACCAATGCCAAGCAGAGCGGGATAATCATTCTCCCCAACCTGCTTACTGTACTCCTGTTAATGCAGCACAGCCTGCTGTTAGCCTTCATCACTGCAAGGATGCACTGCTGCCTCATGTTTAACTCTTTTCCTACCGTAATACCCATGTTATTTTTGCAGAAGCATTATCTAGCCAGACAGTCACTAGCTTGTACTGTTGCATGGGTTTTTTCTGCCCTGAGGGACTAAAATTTATCTTTGTTGAAATTTGAATTGTTGACCACAACTTTGAGCTAGTTTTTGGTATGGCAAGTGATTCATTCACCCACATTGTGGTTTAGTCATCCAGTTCATCTCCCCAAATCTTACAGAGACTTTTTTTTTTTAATTAGTTTTCTGAATTCTTAGTCCCATTGTTATAACTTAAAATTTTGCGCACTGAGTGAATGACAGTAAAAACACATGGGGAAATTTAGCATATTAGCAATAAAGAGTATTAATTTTAGTGTATGAATATGGTATCAAGCAGAAGCTGTCCTGGACAATGTCTATAGCACAAAGATTGCAATTTTCTTGCAGGGAGAGAAGAATACTGGGGAATAAATAGTGCTCACCTCAGTTAGTGCGAAGGGGCACTACCAAGGATGGACTATGATGGCTCTGGCTGAGAGGGTGACAGAGGAGTGCTGACCATCTGCACAGGAGGTCTTGTTTTGGGGACTCTAGGTATGAACATTTTGGCATGTCCCAAATGCAGCAGAATAATTATTCCACAAACTACAAGTGGATGCCAAAGATTAATTGTCCCAGCCATCTCATTCCCTGTTCAGTTGCTGCCCTCCCTCCTTGTAGGTCAGTTATTATTTTGTGCAGCTTACTGGTTGTGCATTAAACTCCCAGAGGGATGATGCTCGCAGGAGTTAGCACATTCAATTTCCCTGAAGCAGGAATGTTGAAAACATATCCATGCAGTTCATTAAATTTTATTCTCATTAGAGTTCTATTAAACATATTTATTTGACTCCTACTGCTATTTATTCTGTTTTCTCTGGAGTCTTGTATTTACTGGAGTCAAACATTAATGTTATCAATCAAATCAATTAATGTTATAGATCAAATTTTCAGTGCTATTCCTACTATGTGTTTAATTCAGTAAGAGTTCTACCTCAAGAATAAGTCAAACAGATTTAAGAGCAATGGCCTATTCTCTCTAGATGAAAATTAAATATTGTAATTTTCTCATTGTAAATGAGTAATTTCAACAGTACATGTACAATTTTTTGAGCATATTTCTATTCCTCCATAATGGAGAAAGATTTTATTTAGAGAGCACAATGAAGTATTTTTTCCTTTGTGAAGGAAAGAACTCTAAAGAATCATGTTAGGAGAGGGAAGCAGAACATGTAAAAGCACGGCTGCCTGAAGGAAAAGGCAAAAGGAGACAACCATTAAGTAATTGGATTAACCTCTATTCAGCCTTTTTCAGCTGAGTGAGATTTATTTTGATAACATGCTGTTTGTTTTCTTCCAGGTTTGCACACAATGTAGGAGCCTTTCTCAAAGACTGAAAAAGAAATTGAAGCATGCATCTCAGTAAAAGTCCCTGACTGGGTAATAAAATAATACATCTTTCAGTAACTTGGAATCTGGAACAAGGTTGTCCCAGTAGCCATAACCTGAATAATACACGAATGGAGTCTTATACACAAATACTTTCTGAATTGCAGCTGCAAGGACAATCTGGGGAGGAAATGAGGAAGAAAGTTTCCCTCAATTTACTTGAAAATGGATTTACTGAAGGAAAAAAAAAATCTACTTTAAATTAGAACAAAGCATCAAAATCTAAGGCTTTGCAAAATGGAAGACCAAAATGTCTTTACTTCAAATAAAATATATTTTCCATTTTTTTTAAATTTTTCACCGAGATCTACAAAAATTGGTTGTGCTTAAGTTGTCTATGTTTAGCCTAATTGAAAACCAAAATTATTTCAAAGCAGAAAAATGTAAGGTTTTTGTTAGAAAAGATCAAGACAGTTTTGACAATTTTGAAAGCCAGATATTTTCTTCTAATATATTAGCCTACTGTACAGCTATGTAATTGAAAAAATCTCTAACAAACATATAAATTTTGTAACAGCTGTAAGAAGTGCTTGTTTTTCTCAGAGCCTCCGTCTTAATTTATCTAGTCTTTGCATATTTTGCTTGAGGAGAACTTCAGCAAGGACATGGTGCATCTTCCATTTCTGTGGATGAGGTGTATCGGGATTTCCTTTGTCTGCTCTGAACATGGGTCTGGCATAAGAGTGGTCCAGCCCATGACCTTCAGCTGTATCCATCCAAAACACAGCAACTGCATCTATTATTGAGATGAGGGTGGGTTTGGGGCCAAGGGCTGGCTGGCTGATGTTTGATTTGAAAGGAATCAAAGCGCTGGCTATGGGAAACAGCAGGAACAGATGGCAAAGATAATACTGCTACTTTTGACTCAGAAGTGGCAAGTAGGAATTAGGTTAGTTCACTGCTGGTATTAAAAAATCAGAGAGATATTATAGAGCAAGGGATCTAGTTTCCTTCCTTGTCTTTCACTCTCATTTAGTTATGTAGTTGGGGTCATTTCTTTAAGTCATGGATTTGGTAGCTATTATTTTCAGTTCAGACTTTGCAATGAATTTTACTAAGGGCTATACTTTACAACCATCTGGAGGTTGAAAGTGTAACAGAATTCGAGTCTCTGCTCATTAAGAGCATATCTTTCTGGAGTTCACACACTAATGTTTCTGTATTTGTACCATCTACACAGTAGGAGCTAAATAGGATTTTGTTTAATTTGTTGGCCCGGGACCAGCTTTACTAAAGCATCTCCTCTCTCCTCAGGGCAATCTGTTATTGCTGTGGTCGGAAGGAGACACATTCCACCCCTTGCCTCTGAACAACCCAATTGCCCACAGAGGACAGTGCGGTCAGCAGCCAGCTTGGCAGGGTCCTGCCTTCCAGAGGCCAGTGGGGTGATGGACAGGTTAAATGAAGCACAAACTCTCTCCTGTGCCGAACTGCTACCCGATGCACTTTCACTTTCACACATCTCTCCAAACTCCTGGAGGATAGTTACAGCCCCAGAAGCTTTGAAATAGTGTCAGGACAAATGAAGGGGTTGCACAAATACCTTGTCCGAGCATTTGGAGTGTCAGAATTCATATGAAACTGGGACAGAAAGTGTCATTGTAATTACTGAGTTCAGTGTCCTGGCATCATGGGGATAACTACAGCATAAAATCCTTTTCATAAACATATCAAACTCCATCTTAAAACTAGTTAGGATTTTTTTCCCCTCTCACCATATGACCTTTGGAAGGCCTGTTTCAGATCCTTATTCAGTTAAGGTTACCGATGTCACCTTCTTTCAATTTCAGTTACCTATGGACAGTTGCTAAGCAGTTGTCCTCCTCATGATTTCATTGTCTTCAGAAGTCTGAGTGTTTAACACTGAAAGAAGTTTTGTGCATGGCTTCTTCTTTATATCTTTTACAGTTCAATCTTCATTGAGAAAACGCTCATTTCACCACATAAAATGGTTTGAATCAAACTGATGTATTTTGCTTAGCTAAAAGATTCCTACTTGACTTGTCTGGGATGGAATTTCCATGAGAAGTTATAATTTAAGATCCAAAATATTATAAAATATCTAGAGGTTCATGCCTCCTTTGTGATCTCACAGATTTAGATATAACACTGAGCAAAGTTAAGGAAATATGCTAATTCTTTTCCACACTACAGCTTTCCTGATGACACTTTATCCTCAGAAAATGTCTGGTTTTATGCTGAAGATCCAGTGCTGGACTAACCACATGGTCTTCACAGAACAAAGAATGTAAACAGCTCCTAGAGAAAAAAAATCGTTAGGAGCCAAGTTTCAGATTTACAACTCCTTTCTCTCAAATTTTGTGCAGAAGTTCAGCAGCTCAGAAGTAACGAGAGAGTAACGATGTAATTAAAATGTCAGAACTGTTACAAATAGTGTTTCAGACAATACAGTTTCCTACTGGCAAATCACTGGTAAGCCTTAAGGAAATTGTATGGACTTGTGTGCTCTCTTCCTTTTGTTAGCAATGTGGAACAGGATCTGAGCTTAAATTGTAAAAAATACTTCTTTATTCCTTTGATTAGTTATGAAACAAAATCAGATGTAACCACCAATGCATATAAAGACATAGATTAAACAACCTTTCCTCTATTGTCCTGATGCTCGGCATGTAAGTGCTTTGATGCAGGGATAACAACAGCGAGATCTCTCTCTCTGTCTCCCTTGGTTTCTTGCCCTGGGCCTGATGCATTAGGGACTGAAAATGTGGAGTTTTAGATAAATGTGAGTGAGCAGGATTTTACCAGACCCTTTGCCCAAAAGGACCTTAGTAGTATGCTCTTCATACGATTTTCACTCACTAGACCCAAGCACTGGATGTTCTCGTTTAGAGCCTTGTGCATCTCATGCAGGCCAGATGCCAATGCTAACATTCCACTCACCATCTTCTTTCATGCTTTGGGCTGGAGAAGGAATCACTGATGCAGAAAGAGTGAACTGGTCACTTGGCAGGAACCAAACATCATTCTCTTTTGCAGTCTTGCCTACCCTGTGCCTTCATTTTTCTTCCAGAATATTGCTACTGACAGACACCTATGCTTCTCTCGAGCTAAAGGTGTCTCGTTCCCCACCTAAATACTAAGTAGCTAGAAGGTACAGAATAATCTGCTATCTTGAGCCTTGACGCTAGAGACAATGGGTCATTTCACCTGCTTTTGCTATTGCTACGAATAAGGTTGCATAAAAAGACTCCACAAGAAGCTGAGGAGCTGGAGGTTAAGAGTTGATAGTTTGATGCCAGGAAGCAGCACTGAATAGTTTGAATGTTGAATGATTTATAGAGAATTTATGAGTTTTCATGAGGCAAGTGGAAAGAGGGGTTTTTTTCAGGTAATGTCATATGTCTAACACATTCTGGGAGACAATAAAACAGAGGAAGATCCTTACTAAAATCCTGAAAAGGTCTCGCTGGATTAAATGTGCTTGGTTTTTTTTCTTCTCTCATCAGAAAAGAAAAAAGACTCTGTTCACAGCTGATGTGTCCCTGTTTCTCCACTGTTTGAATGGAAGTTTTTTACAATGTAGCCAGGACATTACTTGTTGAATTATTTATTTTTCAACAGAGGACACAATGACCCCAGTTTTCACTTGTGAAAGGCTCTTCACAAATAACTACTTTGCAAGCCAGTGCAGCACATAGGTGAGATGCCCTAGGTATGTTTAATTATTTAAGTTAACTTTCATTCTCTTTTCTCAGCAGGCTTAGCAATTTTAATGGACACTTTTAAGGGAGACTGTGACAAATGTAGTGTGTCTTTTTGGTCTGAATAAGGTGCTGTTTTCTCTCATTTTGAAAATATTTTCTCTAGTTTCAGGAAGTGGAAAAGGACAGGTTCATATCTTAGAGAACTCAGATTGGATTTGGATTTCATTATACCTAATAACTGAACTGTTAGGAAAGATGTTCTGAAAATCTGCTAAGGGGAAATTGACTTGAATGATGTGACTGGGGTGACAGAAATACTTTTCTAGCAATTTATTTCAATGACCAAATTGCCCTGCCCCCAGGAGCTGAAATCTTAATCACACAAACAAATTTGGGTGACTTTCCAGCAAACGATAGTTAGGTTTTAGTAGAGTAGGCAATGTATTTTGGGACATATGTTATTTACTGTCATAATTTTAAATCTGAAACAAAGATGTATTCCAGTTAGGTCACTTAGTATTTCAGATAAACAACAGATGTTGATGTTAGGAGAAACAATGGTGTCAAAATATGAATCCAGAAGTTGAACCCTTTTCTTTCCTACAAGGGGTAGAGTGTTACCAAAAAAAGTATAATATTTGCTTTATAACTTGCTCTTTCATCTGCAGGGAGCTGCATCAGTATTTTTGCCTAGATAGTTTTTGTGTGTATATTCTCATAGCTGCATCATACAGATCATCAGTCCCTCAAGCATTAATCCTCATTCTCATGTTCTTTCATTTTGAAACGATTAACTATTAGGTCATAGTCCCTCTGTGAACAACCTTCTACTCTGTAGCCCTCAGTTTCATCCCTCCCTGTTATCTCAGTCTTGAAGACCATCTAGTTCTTTCCTATCCTCCCTGAATTGATAATATTATTCTTTATTAGGTCTTATAAAAAATTCATTATTACAGTTCTAGTTATTTTGTCCTTGATGATGTTCTTTGGCAATTAAATTAATTTTGCTGAAGAACTTTCTCCTGTACCTTCTTGAAATGTACTCCCCATCCTGGCACACTGATTTCCAATGGGTTACAAAAAAAATCTTTTTCCCACATGAAAGACAATTACAGTTTCTTTTTAGGTTCCATCAAAGTCCTTTCTACTACTGCAGGAAAATTTGTAAGAAAAAGTCTCCTTAACACTGAAGAAATCAGACATAAAATCAAGTAAGTATCTTTCCTGTTTGGATAAGCTGACTACTGATTTAAATACACCACATGTTAAAACAATTGCATGCTCCTAGGAAAAAAGCTATCATTCAGTCACTCATATCTGGAACTCGAAATTGAAATTCACAGTGTGATTTATTCTAATGTTTCATAAGCAGAGATATCAGTTAAGAAACCAATCTGGTAGAGTCACAGGCAGCACAGTATTTGAGAAATCTTAGAAGGCAGCATGCCACATAAACATTTCTTTATTATATATGAAATATTATATACTATACAGGACCTTTCTAAAAAGTAGCAATGATATGGCACAGCTGGGAGTCTTTTCATGGCGTAAAAATCTAAGAAAAGTAACCTTATGAGAGAACAGATTTTGTGCTTTAGCCCTGCTTTTTGAGATTTATCCTGGGGACAATTACACAATGCTATTGAATCCCTTTTGGATTGCAAAAATTTTGTTTGGTTTCAGGAATTATACTTGAAGAAGCCCTTCTTGTTGTCCTTGACATCCCTTGCCAGATTTAATTCCAAGTGGGCCTTAGCCTTCCTCATTGCATTCCTGCATATTCTGACAACATTCCTATATTCCTCCCAAGTGGCCAGTCCCTTTTTCCACATTCTGTAAACTTCCTTCTTCCCTTTGAGTTTTTCCAGAAGCTCCTTGCTCATCCCTGCAGGTCTTCTGCCTCCTTTGCTTGATTTCTCACTCATAGGGATGCATGGATCTTGAGCTTGGAGGAAGTGGTGCTTGAATATTGACCAGCTCTCTTCACCCTCCCTGCTTTCTAGAACCCTAACCCATGGGATTCTTCCAAGCAGGTCTTTGAAGAGGCCAAAGTTAGATCTGCTGAATTCCAGGGTTGCAGTCCTACCTATTGCCCTGCTTCTTCCATGCAAGATCCCAAACTCCACCATCTCATGGTGACTGCAGCCAAGGTTGCCCCCAACCTTCAGATCCTCAACCAGTCCTCCTTTGTTTGTTAGTACAAGGCCCAGCAGCACCCCTCTCCTTGTTGGCTCCTCCACCACCTGTGTCAAAAAGTTATCATCAATGCTCTGCAGGAACATCCTGGACTGTGCGTGTCTGGCTGTGTTACCTTTCCAGGAAATATCAGGGTGGTTTAAGTCCCCCATGACTACCAGGACCTGTGATCATGAGGTTACTTCCAGCTGTCTGTAGAAGGCTTCATCGACTTCTTCCTCCTGATCAGGTGGCCTGTAGTAAACACTCACAACAGTGTCACCCATATTAGCCTGCCCCTTAATTCTGACCCATAAGCTCTTGACTTGTTCTTCATCCACCACTAGGCAGAGCTTGATACGTTCCAGTTGTTCTCTCACATAAAGAGCAACTCCACCACCTCACCTTGCTGGCCTGCCTTTCCTAAAAAGTATGTAGCCGTCCATGACAACATTCCAGTCATGCAAGCTATCCCACCATGTGTCTGTAACTGCAAGGAGATCATGGTCCTGCAACCGCACACAGATCTCGAGTTCTTCCTGTTTATTCCCTGTGCTGCACGTGTTAGTGTACAGGCATTTCAGCGAGGTAATCGAGCATGCAGGTTTCCCTGGGGGGGTGCAAGAGCCATACACACCCTTGAGGTGGTTGGCTTTCTGGTTCTCACCTTGGGAAACAGCTAAGGAACATTTGTCACTGCTCTGGTTGGCCTGGCTTATTCCCCAGATGGATGCGATGGCATGAGGATTGCCATTTTAGACCCCACCCCCCAAGTCCTTCAGTTTAAATCCTGTCTCAGCAAGTAGAAGATTAGAAGAATCTATCTAGAGAAATTATCTATTATTTTAAAGTTACAATAGTTATCCTTTAAATGAATTATTTTGTTCCTATATTTCATGAGAATCATTGAATTTGACAAAGCTCTTGATGAGAAAAGGAGTTTTTTTAATCCAAGGAGGCTATCTTGTTATTTCCAGAGACTGTAGAAAAAGGGCAGGCAGAAAGAGGGAGAGGGACAACCTAGAAAGAAGAGGAATCAAAGAGAACTATTACCCTCCCAAATGCTGACATTTTCAATCTGATTAAAATCATTGTGGGATAAATCTGTTTGGTGAGCATGTTCAAATGCTTTCATTCCAAATGGAATGAAAATAATCTTCTAAACATCAGATGATGGCTGATCAGCCAGCTTTGCTGATTTTCACCAATTACCTACCACAAAGTATAACATCAAAATAATGCTGATATCAATTTCTTCATTCTTAAGAAGAGAACAGGCTTCTGTTCTAGTGATACAATATTGTACCTTGCAAATAATACCACTTCTGTTGGTATTGTTTCTCTGACATTCTATAGATAGGAAAGAGTTGCTCGTTTGGGCAAATACTATGCCTCTGATGCTGATTACACAGCGCCAATACCTTTCAGCATTTGTAGATGTTGGATATGATCTCACCTTTATATGGGGTGGCAAAAGTAATTAGTAACTTGACTAAAGTCAGTGGAGTTTTTCTAAAACGACTAAAAATGGTTTTAGTTTGAAAACATTGGCCCTTGAATTATGAGATATAGAAACTTTGTTTCTCCAGTTATTGCAGTGGGGTTATGCCACTTCCATGCTACCAAAACTCCATTGAACTAGCCTGCAGGAGTCATATCTAAAATTTGTCTTTATTAGAATAATAGATGATTTTGGTATGGACTTTTAAATCTAGTATTCACGTGTTCCTATAAGAAGGAAAACTTATCTATTTTGTTAACAATCAAATAGTGCTACTTTTATATACTGTCTACTCATTGATCTTTAATATGATATCTGAACTCAGAATGATAATGTTACATATTGCCCTGAGTCCAGAGCTTCCTGTGCTATAATCTGAAGTTATTTCAGAATCCTTTCCTTAAAGAACTTAATATCTCCTTGTATGTTTTCAGTTTATCTTTTTCATTTTATTCACAGACTCCATAAATAATTTTTGAACTGGATTTAAATTTGACATTGGAGTAGTTTCAAAACCAAAGTTTATTGAAGAAAAAGTGACATAAAGAGTCTTCTCCATAGAAGCAGTTCTTTCCAGCACTCAGAAGATTAAGTTAAATTAGGAAAGACAATCACAGTTGTTACTTAGTAAGCCTGGGACATGTCTGCCATTAGGATTCTAATGAAGAAGGAACTGCTGTGTTTATCAGTGAAACACATATACCCAATTTTGGACCAGCAGTGTCTCTATAGATACATTATGTCTTTCTCCATCACTGGCTTTGTCTGTTCCAGTCTTAGACTGGCAGAGTTTTCAAAATCTAATAGTTCATTAAAAAAATTCCCTGCTAGGCTCCATGCTTTATTTGAGAAGACATACTATATGGGACATTAAAACTGTCTCATGTCCAAATAGGATGAGAGCTTGTTATTCAGCTCTTTCAGCATGATTCATGGAGCTTCTGAAAATGAAGGTGACCTCTCGATCTGCTTTTTCAGGTCAGATCAACAGCTGTAGCAATATAGTGAATGGCTGCATGTTTCTACAAACTGTCAGTTTGCCACTCTGCTAAATAAGGTGCAGGAAAATAATGGGAGGAAAGAAGGGAAATGAGATATTGTTAAAAACACCCATCAACAGGAATTGTCTCAAGAAAATTTCTGAGGTGAAAGGCTCCTTTGATAAATAGCAGAGTTGGCTTTGTTATCCTAAATTAGAGAGTTGGAATCTATTTGTTATTAATTGACTAAAGGAAGAGAATGTAAAGGTGATATGAATTAATGCAATTGGAAATTGGAAACTTACCAAATGCCCAAAATAAATGGCAGCAAGTCAAAGGATAAGGCATTTCCACTTCAATAATGTACAGGAAAGTAGAGGTCACCCTCCTTAAGGAATTAAAAATTTAAACCATTCTGATGGGAAACATGTGCCGTGTCATAGCTCAAGCCAAGTTATATCTGAACTTAACCTAGTATTACATTAGTTTTTGACAAAATATTCTAATCCAAAGAGAGCTATGCACAGAAGACAGACAATGTGAAAGCAATGAGGTAACAGTGACAGTAATATATTATGTCAGCAAAACTGTCCAGTTTGGTGCAGAATCATTACTGAACCACAGGTCTGCAATTTTCATAGACAGAACTTAGCTACTGGAAAGCCTTCCATGAAACAGAGTTGTGTGAACACTTTATTGAGACCAGTTTCTTAAAGAAATGAGCTGATCAGACTTTATGTCTGTTCATGTCTGTTTTCTTTTTACATTTGTGAATTGTTAGGTAAATTTCAACCAAGTTTGGCAGAGGAGTTAGTTTTAAATTGACTTTCTTCTAGCAAATGTCACATGAAGTGGTGCCTAGGTAGAGGAAAGGTGCCCATATTGGTGCTTCTCTTGCAAGAAATCATGTGGAAATGGGAACAGTGGTAAGCCATCCAAGTGGTAGTGCACATCATTACATCTTCAACAGGCAGCATCTTGACCTGCCTCTTTGCTGAAAAAATGAGGAGTGTGCCATGTGGCAGGTGGAAAGGGGAGAGCTCATGACACTGTGGGACTCCATAAGGGTTTGTCTGGACATTCTGGGATAAAGAAAATTACCAGAGTGTGGAAGGGAACTACTATCACGTAGGGACACGGGGGATTAATTAATTCAACTGCTGCAGATCAATGCTCATTTTTGTGTCTATTTATTTGCTCATTATGACATTATTAATGCTGCTGTCCTTTATGATCTCAAACAAATATCTTCACCTTCGCCTTCCTTAGGTTCTCATATGTGCAATGATGCTAACTTTCTTTCTGTATCTTGGAAATGCACAAACCATTTTAAAAAAATGCTTTTGTTATTAATCTTCTGGGAAACATCACTCCAGGTAAGTCTAATTAAAATAGTAGGACAGTGTGCAAGGTCGATTTTGGCAAGGATGTGTCATTAAAATTGTATATGGGGAGAACTAATTCAGTTAATGTGTTGCTGGACTAGTGAAAAAGAAAGTCTGATGACAAAAGTGTAAAGTGTTCTGCAAAGAATCTTGGCAATGGTGGAGAATGGTAAACCTTTCATGCTTGGAAGAAATAATGTGGAGTCTGATAGGCCTAAGAATGCAGAAGAGTGCAATCAGTACTGGAGTGAATGAATAAATTGTATGGGATATATCCGACATCAAATGACAATGTGGAACTTAGAAAGTTCCAGAAAGCATGCAAATAATCACACTGATGAACCATTAGTGTTACTCCAACTAAGTGTTTGCCTAACACTTTTTGACTGTGATCCTTCATCTATTTCCGTCTTGTAAATCAAAACATGGGTAAAAAGGAATCATGTGCCACTTATTTGCAGAATTTATGTTGATTGTTCTTTGGGGACAAGTCAGGAACCTAATGTAGGTAGCTAAGTTAGCTAAAGTAGTCTGCCTAGGCTACCTCTCTAGTCCATGGAGAGTGATAAACGCTTTCAGAAGGTGATTCAGAGCAATCAGAATCAGCTTCTGTCTTAATTATCTATAACATTGAATGTTTATACATGAATGGAATAGATACCCCAGTCTGGATATATCGAGTGGGAGGCAATCGCTGTAGTGTTGTCACATCCTTCCTGGTGCACTAGAAGATATCAAGGGAAAAAGTGGTACAGCTGTCACACCACTTCTTATTACATCTGGTTCCTCATGGAGAGAAGGTGAGCCTGTTGTATTGTGGTTGAAAAGGAACAAAAGCGTTCCTTTGCCAGAGCTGTATGAGAAGAAATGATCACTCACAATCTCATTTCTTCTTCAGATTTTGTCAGGGCTTCTCTGCTAGCATCTCATGAACAAAGTTTGTTGAAATCTGTAGATTTTGTTGAGAGTTATTAGTTCATCTCTTCCACTATGCAAAACTCAATACAGGAACATTACCTATACATTTATATATTCAGGTGATCAGTCTTTTTCTGTTTCATGTGAATATGTAGTTCTATGACACATTTACCATTAGGTAGCTTTCCCCGAGACTAACATTAAATTTGTACCAGATTCTAACGGAGAGTCAACAAAAGTACTTGAGATGAATAAGCACAGCTGTGCGCTGTTGTTAAACATTTGGGGGCTTTGAACCAGGATTTCCCAACAGAAGGGTCAAATGCAGACAGGCTTAGCACTGCTCCAAGGGGCTAAAGCTAAAGACACTTCATTCCATCCAAAAACACCATGATGAAGCAGAAGCCAAAATTATTTTACCTTGGAGTCTGCTAACGAGGGGCTTTCCTCACACAAATGAACATGCTTTTCTGGTAGCACGACAACGTTACCTGTCTTACAGAGGATGCTTGATTTTAGTCTTAGTTTCTTGCTGACATGTTTTAGTACCAGGAAGAAAAAATATTATTGGTAGCATTGCTTTGGTATTTGTATAGTCACTGGATGTGTCACTTCTGTTGCAAGTACCTAATGAAGATGAATAAATGGTGCCAAAGATGGCCGCATTTGCTCTATTTCATGATTGCTTGTGATGTAATGGAAGACATACAACAAAACCTCAGCAAAGGTCAGCAAACAGAATGGGAAAAGGGGAAAACATCTATAATTGTCCAAATGTCCCCTCTAGCTGGAAATACTGTGCTGATAAATAACCCAGGAGAAATGAGGATACAGACAGATGACTCAGAAATTGCCCTGGCCAAGCTCTAAGACCTAGTCAATTTTAAACATTAGGGAAAGGTGAACCTGTATGCAGAGTCAGGATGCACAGAAGAACCTTATCTTAATAACGTACCCTCTTTTAGTAGTATAAATTAATTACCTAATATTAACAGATCAATCCCAATCGATATATGTAGTTTTCAATTTAAATCAACCTCTAACCTGGCAGTACACTTTTCAGTGCCAAACAGGGCCATTTAACATAGTCCCTGCCCCATAAACCATGGTACATATTGAACTGTAAAACCGATGTGTTCAACAGTGGAGCAGGTAAAATTACTTCTAGGGTTTCCACTAGAAGCTAGGAATTTGGCTATGCATAAAAGATTTCTTAATGATATTAGTACGTGTGAAAGTCTTACTAGTGATAATCAGCATAGTTATAGCATAGTTATATGGACTTCCTCGTGGCAGTGTAACTGGTTGGGTTTGGTTTAGACTTAATCTCTTTCTGAGAAATATGAGTTTATACCTGATAAGAAAGACTACTGTTGTGGTTTAGCCCCAGCCAGCAACTAAGCCACTCGCCTGGCAGGATGGGGTAGAGAATTGAAAGACTGAAAGTGAGAAAACTTGTGGGTGGAGATAAAGACAGTCTAAAAGGTAAAGCAAAAGCTATGTGTGAAAGCAAAATAAGGAATTGATCTACTACTTCCCATGGGCAGGCAGGTGTTCAGCCATCTCCAGGAAAGCAGGGCTCCAGCACGTGTAATGGTTACCTGGGAAGACAAACGCCATCACTCCAAAGGTCCCCCCCTTCCTTCTTCTTCCCCCAAATTTATATGCTGAACATGATGACATATGGTATGGGATATCCCTTTGGTCAGGTGGGGTCAGCTGTCCCAGCTGTGTCCCCTCCCAAATCCTTGTGCACCCCCAGCCTGCTCGCTGGTAGGGTGGTGTGAGGAGCAGCAAAGGCCTTGGCTCTGTGTGAGCACTGCTCAGCAGTAACGAAAACATCTCTGTGTTATCAACACTGTTTCCAGCACAAATCCAAAACAGAGCGCCATACTAGCTACTATGAGGAAAATTAACTCTCAGCTAAAATCAGCACACATGACTGTATGTTATTACAAAAATAAGCATACTAGTATCTATGCATTAAAAGTTTGCATAATAAAATCTTTCATTTATCATACGCTAAATGAAGTACACAACATTCAGAAATTATATGTCACTTTTCTGCTTTTTATTAATCAATTGGCGTTTCATTGGAACTGTTCCTTATCTACAGCACAAAAATGCCAAATAAAAATATCTTTTGATTTATTAAAGAAGTCTTATTAACTTGATTTCAATTGTAATTTTTCATTTAACATTTCATTAATTTTGTCAACAAGATCAAGCCTAAAAATAATTAGTAATAGAAATATAGTATTATACTATATATTTATTATACCTTAATCACTTGGAAAAGGTACCTGCTAGGTAAATATTAAAACCACAAATGCATTTATCATGAATAACTGGAATTACATTGTTTTTTCTCTGTATTTTCATTACGATTTCTTTTTCTATGACAACAAATACCAACACATGGGATCTTAGTATAAATCCAAGTGTATCTACAAAATATGAAGGAAAAAAAACTATTGAAAAAGAAGAGGTAAAAACTGCAAATGAAGATAAAGATAAAACTTTTCAATTTTATTTTCCTATTTTCTGTTTATCAATGTGTTTTCAGTTTTTATATTTCACAGCTTTTAATTCTGCAATGCTTAAAAGGCTGTAATTCATCCCAAAAATATTTCTGACATCAAAATCTTTTAGAATGAAAAGGTCATTTAATCAGATAAAATCACATATTTGAATAAATTGTAAATAAAGAATTCAGTAACATATTCAGTATCAGTAACATATTTAGTATTCACAGGCAAAATTCTATAGATATGGTCTCCATGAATTCATACTAACATGGTGCAATATTTTGGGACATGATATTTATTCAATTCCATAGGCCCATTTAGAGTACACATACACATATTATGCGACCTTGCATCGAGATCAGTTTCTTTGAGGTAGCCGATTCCTTCAGACCTCCTTCAAATGTGCTTAAGAAACATTGACAACAATGCCAACAGTAGGCAGCAATTGAGAGGTATAATGGCTTATTGAGTACAATAATATAAAAATCAGGGATTTTTTTTTGGTGTGATTTACTATATGTTAAGCACGTTCTGAGTATGTATACTGGGTTGAGTCCTGCAAGGACCTCCAGTGCTGCTCTGTCTCCTGGAGCTTGATCTGGTCATGGTGACCATGAGCTACCCCACACAGGTTTTGACAATTTTACGCTCTGTGAGAAATGGACTTGAATGTATGTGAAGATATCAGGTCAAACAGGAAGGTATCTAGTGAGTACTTCATTTGCAGACCTAAATTTTTCTTAAACACCTTTTTATGTATCTAGGTCCTTCTTTCTGGTTCAACAGCCAGAATAATTATCTTCACAGCATGTTGTATAGAGAAATAAATTATTCCTCCGTTCTGTAGACATTCAGTCTCAACTGAAATACTTCTGTTTCATCAGGATATTGAAGGACAGTCAAACAGTTGTCTCTCTTTATAATAAAAAAGTATATGGGGTCCAGACTCCAGCCTTCCCTTCCTCTTACAACATGCCCATGCTCTTGATGCCTCTCTGTGTACCTCAGACTGACATCTATGAAAGCAGATGAAGTTCAAGAGAAGAACTGGGGATCTCTTCTCTAGTGGGCATGAAGCAGGTGAAAAAAAAGGAATTAGAAAAAAAGAATATTAAAAATACAGTGTTGGCACTAACAGTGATGAAGACCAGAGTGGCTGATATTTTTAAATCACTCTAGATGTTATGATATGCTAAGGTAGGAGTAAAATATGTTCACTTTCATTAGAGATGTAAGAAGCATGACAGAATCATGCACTCAGAGCTCTAAATTTGTCACGTTTGGTACATAGCTGAAAGAGCAGAAATATCTTGTGCTCTGGACAATTGACGAACAAGTATAACCCAGCATGGGCTTGCTCTCCCCAGTGCTGTCACTGAGGAGCTCACCACTGAGGGAGAAGAGGTTCAGGGGCAAATATTCCGTATCCACATGGTGAGAAGCACAGTGACTTTTGTATTGCACCTGACTGGCAGCTGTACTTTAAGGACCAGACCTTCCAGTGGTTTGAAGAGTGGAAAAGTTCCAGTTGAGTTTAGCAGCGCAAATTCAGACTTTAAAGCTGAGAGGAAAGCCTTTGCCAAAGTTTTATTCTTGAACAGGAATATTATTGGCTGCCATGGTTTCATCAGTGTCTCTGCAGAGGAATGAATCACTGATTAGGAAATGAGTGTTTTACACCTCTGTAAATCTGAAGGAATTGTAATAAGTCAAAGGAAAAGAAAAACTCTGCAGAAGCAGTATCAGTAAAAAGGAGACATTTCCCTAGGTTTTTATAATGTCCCGAACAATTCAAACAATTCTTACGTTCTAGAGAGTTCCATGGGAGTTAGGGCAGTCAAGGAATACTGTAAAAACATTGTTCAGAGTTTGAGCTGATTTATGCTCATGTTTGAAACCCACCCAGCTGCTGGTTACGTTTTTTCTTTTAGATTGTTTCCTATGTTACTTCCTTTGATTCTTGAAGAGAAAACAGGAGGGAGATGGAAAGCAGCCTATTGTTTATAGGATCAGGGACTTAGCAGCCAGCATTTGTACTTCAGGAGGGTTTTTCCTTGTTTGGGTCTGCAGTAACTCTGTTATGAACGTACATATTTTCAACATCTGTAAGCCTTTGTATTTTAACTCCCCTACCTCATTTACCACAAAAAGTTAAAGTCTAAAAATCCAAGTTATGCGTGTTCCACGTTCTTTCACTAGATACAGTTATGTAAATAGTGGTGGTCTCTGCAAAACATCATCTCTTCACTTGGTGAGAAAAACATCCAATTAGAAAGTCTAGTGGAAACTTACTCCTGTGACATGTAGGTGACATGGAATTAAAAGAGGAAAGGGAGGGAGAAGAGAGAAATGACACTAACGTACCAAACCTAATATGAATACTTTTACTTTCGGCAACAAAAAGCTGACAGAAATGCAGAAAATGCTGTATTGCACTTTTTCCATACATCAAGATTATGGTCGTATACTGAAAGCGTGTCCATTTCTAGCTTTAGTACTAGGCACGTAGCATCATAATATCATAGCTGAATCTCATACACCTTCAGCCTTACAAAAGCTAGAGAGATCTGCTCTTAGCTAGTTAAGAATATGGCAAATGAAGAAAGACGTGTTCCTCTTGTGGGTGATTCATCCCACTCTCAGATATTTATTGCAAAATAGGTGAATTGTCACCAGTCTCTCTTCATTGAATACATACTTAACTTTGACTGAGCAACTTCCTTAGACTGGACACCTGACAAACCAGAGATAAAGTTAAGTGAGACAAGTCACATTTAAAGTGTCCTTTGAGTGATATAGTTCTGTATTCACTCAGAGCTTTAGCTATTCTTCTGTATAGCAGCTCATCTTCACTGTGACCTATTGGGAAATCAGAAGTATAGCCTCAGAGCTTGTTCACAGTTTGTTTTATAGATTTATTCTCATAAAGCCTAAAGGAATAAAAATATATAATATAGCAGGATTTTTTTTTTCTCATTCCTCTCTGGCTATACAAATTAGGACAGCTGCAGGAATCTTAAATAACAGGATTTAGTTTCTAGATGCTGGTGTTACTCAACGTTCCTGGAAGAGCAGTTGTGTCACTGGGATTCATAAAGGTTTTACTACTGAAGTGAGGTCTGAATTACCAGAAATAAGCTTAATGTGGTCCACCATTTTCAAAGATATTTGAAAATATACCATAATATTGAATGTCAGAATGCAATCATTTTCATGAAAGCTGTTCAATTTGCTGTTTTGGAAGCTGGTTAACTTTGGAGGGGTATATATTTTCTTGGCATTTCATATTTTATTGCCACACCAAAAAAATTGTTAAGGATATACACTAACTCAACCATAGCAGACTGTGCTAGAATGGACATTTCAGGGTGGTCATCCTTGCTCCTAGGCAGGATCAGCTAGAATGGTGTCACTCCCAACCATGTTTATCTAAACTGTCTTCTAAAAGTTCTGAAAATTCTGTGGAGTCTACCAATTTTCCACTGATTAACTATCTTTACAACCAGAAAGTGGTTTGTAATGTTTAACCAAAACCCTTAAGTGTTTCTATTTTTTTCTGATACTTGGAATGTAGGCAGAGAATCTAATCCCATCTTTATTTCTGCAGTGAGAGGAGTATGTGCATTTTCTTCTTTTTATCCTTGCATTGGAATTGTAGTCAGCAACCAGAATCACATTTGTTGAAACACTGCACCATATAGACCAGAAGAGATGGTGCCTGCTCTGGAGAAAAAAACATTTATTATATATGAATGTTTGTTTCACATAGAGAATTCCTAGTATTGTTATATGAGGTTACACTTTTGTGCAGCATAAAGGCAGAAGTATTAAGCCCAGGGCTGTGGTTTGCAGGAAAATGTAATGGTTAAAAAGGCTGAGCTGTTTTCTATTCTGTCATGAGTGACTGGCAGAAGCAGGCAATGGAACAAATGTCGTTTCATGGAATCTTGAGGAAGGCTGAGGCAGGAGCTGCGGGAAGGGAAAAAGTTTTGCTAGTGTGATATCAAGCTCTGCACATCTCTTCCCAAAGCTTAGATAGAAGCAACTTCATTGTCTCATGGGATATTAGTGATTTTTTTTTTCTTTAAGAAAAAGAACAGAATTATTATCAAATATTTGTTCCAATGGGAAAAAAATTAAACATCTGAAGATGCCTTTGGACTTATTAAAGGAGCAGAAAAGAGCAAAACTAATTAACTTTGGTATGAGCAGTTGGTTTTCTGTCAGGCACAGTGATGAGATCTGAGGCCTTCTGTTTTCCTTTCTTGTACCTGTGAGGGTAAAATAGAAATTATTGTCCATTGAAATTGGACAAGGGGATAGAACTCATTAAACTTTTGGTGTAAACCCACATGTTTTTAAGTTTTTAAATTAGACAATCTTAGCAGTGACTATTTTGCTTTTGTTCATTTTCAGGTTAAGACAAGTATTAACACATTGGACTCCTAATACTTCAAGATCAGATGACTTTTAATCTGAATTTCCATTATCATAGAATATAATTATTAATATATATTATTATGATGTTAATGTTCACGTTAAGATGTGTGCCAAGCCCTGTGCAAATATATAGCAAATGACGGTTACTAATAATGACAATTAACAGAGCATCCAGCCTAGAGGGGTTCAGGAGTGCTCTGCCTGGGTGCCTTGTTTGGCACGAGCTGGGGGTAACTACCCTGGTTCTGACAAACTGACGAAGGAAATGACTCTCAGTCTTCACACACATGATGAGCCCCATCTCCATAAATACTTTTGAGACCATATCTGGTGGGTGAGGTAATTACTTGCCTGTCAGGTGACAGCATTTTAGTCCCCAGGAAGAGTCAAGGTTTCCAACACATCACAGAAGCAAACCTTCGCTGTCTAGCAATTATCATCAGTTTTCCAAAGAGCACTGGGATCACACTGTAGTGAGGAATTTTTTATTTCCCCGGAGGAACTAACAGTCAAAATGGTTTGGGGTGATTTGTCCATCAGCAGAGGATGGTACAGACACCTCTGTGTATTTGGGTGCTTGCCAGACACAGAGAGGGAAGGAAGAGAGAATGCTAATTTTTTAGAGGGTCAGGAGCTTCATCTGCATAGCTGCAGATTTAGGATGGCTAGGCCAACTGATTTGATCAGGGACTGATATCCATCAAAGCTATTATCAAAAAATAATTAAACAAAAGCAGACACAGCCTGCTTGTGGTTTGCAAGGGAAATGAATTGAATTCCCTGTTCATAAAACTGAACATTAGCACTGTACTTCCAAAGATAGCTCCTCAGAAATACTTGCAAAATTGAATGCTACTGTCCCAAAAAGAATAGAAAATGCTCGAGAGTGCCAAAATTTAACTTTGTAGCAGTCATCTTATGGTTTCTTGAGTTCCATAACCTCCAAATAACCCAGGTCCACATGTCCCTCAAGCCTTGACTTTGGTCTCATCTGCTTTCACTGTCCTCCTGCTTCTCATTTCTTCCTGGGGTGGCCAACTCCTTGCAGGTCTGGTCTCTCCTCTCAGCTGGAGAGGGAAGGAATTGAAGGAGGTCTTCCTCAGTAAGAACGGATCCCATTAGCTCAGTTGCACTCATGTGTGTGCCCTCAATCTCTCACTCTCAAGTGTGTGATTTTCCACTCAATATTTTGCCCCCAGGCCTCTTTCTCACAAGTCTAAAATTGGCTTCATAAAGCAGCCACTAGTTTGGATACTTTGGAAGGCTTTCCATTAAAAGAAAGTCTGTTTCTAAACTTTAAATTCATTTAAGCCAGTTAATTTTAATCTGCAAACATTAAATTTTAATGTACAAACGTGCACATTTAATATAATCTAAGCTATTGTACTAGGTAAACATCTTAGTGTTCCAAAATGAAAAGCTTTACAGTTTTCCCACTTTTTCCTCTCCTAGAAAACACCAGCGATGGAGTTTGTTCGAATCTGTGTCTCATGGAGGTCTTCATGGTAAGAAAAACCTGATTTTCAGGGTCAAATACAACAATAATTAGCATAGCTTCATCAATGAAACACACTGAAGTGATTTGTTCAGGTCTCTGCCTCCTGTGGGTCTTCACAGTAGGCAAAATCCAGTTTCGAGGGTCACATATAACAATAAATTGACGTAGCTTCATCAATGTCAATGGGAGAACACTAACATAAACCATTACTAAAATGACAGTAGTTGTGTTTGTGAACAGATGAGACAGGGTAGCAGTGGAGACTGAAACTTCTTATAAGTACAGACAGAGTGGGGAAAAGAAAGTGCTTAATCTACAAATCTTTTGTTAGTTTGTCCAAAATGGACTTTAAACAGTTGTGCTCTATTCTAGGTTGAGTTATTGGACTTGTTATAAAAGGTCACAGGATGAAATATAGGAGCCTACTTCTGCTTTAAATCCCATGAATTTACAAATTAAGGGAGAGAGCTTAGCTCTCTGCATCTGCATGTCCATAGGAGCAGTAGGCTCCATACTAAAATTTAGTCTTTGCATATTAACCAATAATTTTATTTTTACAGCATATTAATATTACAGAAAAAATGTTAGAGAATGCTTATAACACTCTAAAAATATACATATATCTAAAGAAAAGCAGAGAATGGTACATTCTTGGAAGCAAAAGAGTGACAATGGGTGTACGCAACAGGCCCTTCGTGGTAGGGGTCTCAACACAAAGACTGAAAGCTGTCAAACGGAGTCATACTCAAACCTTGGTAACTGCTCTACTGCTGCAATTTTTTTCAGAGAATTTATGATGTCAACTAAATCGCAGAAACCCTTTTTATTGCAGTGTGCCAATCACTACCATCCATGATACAGCTGCCCACAAACAGATGAATCTGTAAAATACCCCTATAAAAAAATTGAATCGGTCTCCCATACCCACATTAATTTTACAATAATTCTGCCTTCTTACGAATTGTAACCCACTGAATCTATAGGGCATCAACAACACTGCTATAAACTGAAAATGCTAGACTATTTTTTCCTTAAATCATTAAGTTCCAGGCAAATTAGAGGCATGCTGTTGGTTTTATTTCCTGGAAGCTGAAGCACCCAGATGTTTCATTTTCATGACATTTAGCATTTAATAACCTCACTGTCATCGGTACTAATTTTCCAAGTGCCTTTTCTGCTTTTGTTTTGAAAACAAATACGTGAAAAAGTGCTTTGGTACTTCAATTTTCTCTTCTACTCTTTGGGGAAGCTTCCAAAATGATTAGCTAAATGATCAATCAGTTGAAGGAAGTGGATTCAGGATTGGATCCAAATGTCCTTAAAGTCTATAGAATTCTATTGACTTATATTACTTGTGCCCAGAGATGATAAATAAGCTGGCAAGGCATTCATGGGTAAAACACTCTTGACAATTAACTAAAAAGGAAGAAGATTTGCCTGACTTAAACAGTTAGGGTCTTAAAATCTTAGAAAAGCAGGTATTTTAATTAGTTTTTCTCTTCTACTTTTTTTTTTTTTTTCATTTTTTGTGAATTTGAAAAGAACAGTTGATGTTATTAGACTCACCACTCTGGCTTCCTTGTTCTAGTTTACTAATTTGATCTATCAGAGAACATGTTGTCATTCCAATTGAAATGCCAGTGGAAGGTATGCAAGTATAGTAAATCTATGTATACACTCATATACATATATATAAAAAACACAGCAGAACACTGTATTGACTTACACACATTGTTTAATTACCAAGCAGCAGTGATTTATTCAGCTTTTCTCAAGCCAGACTTAGACCCACTCACACCAAGGTCAAGGAGAGAACAAAGAGACTCAGTTGTTTTGAGAAAGGGTGGCCTATCACTTTGACAGCAAGATAGGATATTTAGCGAGGCATATGGAAGGTTCTCATCAAGTTGTCTTGATGTCGCCTTTTCTTCATTGAAATGCTACAGCTAAGCTCTAATTTAACAGCATGGTACTCAAGACTCCTCCTTTGCATTGTTCACCTTCTGAAAGAAAAAAAGCACAGAAAGTGGGTTGCACAATAAATGTGCATTTGTATCTTTGCCATTCAGCTGGAAAGTGTGTTGGAGTATTAATGTCAGCAGCTTTATTTTCCCATTTCTTTGACAGGTCCAAAACTGAGAAGACCTTCGTTTTGTAATGCTCCTCTGCAGAATAAGAAAACAGCTTATTAAAGTGTTTCTGTTTACCCTTTGCCATAATTACAATTTTTCAGTTTGGTGATTTGGTTTCAAAGAATGTTTGCTTTTTCTGCTAGCTGGAGCTTAGCATGGGGTAGATGGGGGAATAAATATATTTCTGAGCAAAAGTTTGCACAAAAAATGAGAAATCTTTAGAATTATAAAAGCAAATATCACACTTATCAGGAAGAAGCTGCTTATTATCTTCGCTACTAAGCATGTTCAGTGATTTTCTGGTTCAGACACCAGACAATATTACCTAGTATGATTTCCTATTGGTGACTGAGACAAAACCCAAAGACTTAGGATATGAGCATGCTTATTACCATTAGATATTCTGAGAGAAAATTAAGAAAAGGTTTCAGGTAAAAAAAAATCTGGAAAGAAGTTTGCCTGTGGGCAGAGTATCCTTTCATCTATAGAAAATGAGACCACTGAGGTTTTTCTTAACGCAGAACAAGAATCAAAGCAAAGGGGACACAGGAGTCACATAGGTCATTTGAACAAGAAGATATTTTTCCCTTTGAGAATAAACAACTTACGCAAAGAAACAGGCTCAAAGTTGTAAACAAATTTTATCTAGCAATTATTGGTAAAATAGAAACTCCTTTTCCCCCGTACATAATAAAAGTGATATCTGGAAAGCGTATTTTTTGCAATACCTTTCCAAAAGGAAGCATCACTGAGTAGATTAAATTGCTGGCTTATGGATGAGGCAAAATAAAATTGTGTTCTAAAAATTTTGCTCATTTCTATCATAATAAAAGACAAGACTGGAAATTGAATAAAACTCCTGAGAAGTATTTACAGCAATAACGAACACTGTTCTTGAGGTGCGAGTACTGCAGAAGAGAGTGTTGTTTTAAGGATGTATATCACAAGCAATGAGCATACACAGAAATCCATAAACAAAAAGAAAAAACAGAAAAGGTTGTGTTATTTCATTGTTCAGTTGAAAGGCTTAAGACTTCTGCATTGAGAGGTACACTCTGTATAAAGAGGTTTTACCCACGGGTGAATAATATGACTCCTTAGCTATTTGGCTAATTGGGAATTTCTGGAGAACTTTGCTCAGGATAAATGGATGGTATGAAAGCTAGATATCTAGTGACCTTTTCAGGTCTATAAATAATACATCTTTTATATTTTCACTTGCTTTTGTGTTTCTTCCTTCTGGAGAACTAAAAGGTGGCAGAAATATCACCTTCTTAAAGCTGAATCTTTAGCAAATTATTATTCTCTCATACATACTTCCTGCCTGGGAACCCTCATAAGGCATTTGATATTTCCTCTTATTTCATCAGTTACCAGCCCCTCACACCTTCACTTTCTCCTTCTCCCAATACTAGTCATGTTATCCTTTTACTTTTTTTCTTGGCTTCCAAAATCTTGAATCCTTGGAAAGGAGTGCTACTGATGGTATGTAGCTGTGGGCAGTCAGCAGCTGACTGTCTTAAGTCCAAAGCAGCTTAAACAACCAGTGTTCTCCCTAAGGGAGTAAGCCTTTCACAAATTTCTCACTATACTGAGTGGATTATACACGGGATGCTGAAGTGGAAGTAAGCATTAAGTAAGACAGGAAAGGGAAGAGTCTTTCAGCTGCTCTCCTGAGTGCCTATGACCTGGCAGATAAAGACACCCCTCTGCAACTGTGCTTATTGCACTTCTCATGTTATGTTGGATTAAAGCAGTGTCACAGAGTTTTTCTGCAGGGAATTTGGCATCTAAACTATACTAAGCAGTAAGTGGCTGTGTATAAACAAAAACAGCAGTGTAGTTCTCGAGTTGGGGATCAATGGAATAAACCTTCGCAGCAATGTACAAATGATGTATGTTCTATCTTGTGCGGAGACCCTAAATGTGGGACAAATAGTAATTTGTTGCCATTTAGTAGGAGGTATATATGATTTGCGTACCAACCAGCTGTGGTGGGTTAGCCTTGGCTAACAGCCGAGCTCCCACTCGGCTGCTTCGCTCCCTTCTCCCCTCAGGGGGAGAAAATAGGAAGAATAGGAACGAGAAAGCTCGTGGGTCGAGATAAAGACAGGCAGGTTGATTACTAATTACTGTCATGGACAAAGCAGACAAGGGGAAAATTAACTCATAAAAATGTAATTACTAATTTGGATAGCTGGAAACAGAAAGACAAACATTAATACCACACCATTCCTCCCCCCTTTCCCTATTTAAACCCTTGTCCTCCACCTTTGGATTCACAGGAAAACATATCACAGCCATTGGAACAAAGTTTATACTCTTTATTTTCCAAAACAGATAACAATCAGCATATGATTTTGCAATATTTTAGGCTAGTTGAGTAAACCCATGCAATTTGAGTAATTTTTAATGTTTCCAGGTGAATTTAAAGAGAAAAATGCTTGCTACTTTGAGAATGGACCTGTTTCTCCTGTTCTTCGAGGCAGTGACTGAGATTAAGAAACAACAATAAATGACTGATTTTGTAGCACTTGTTAAATGATATTAATTGTTTATATTTCCAAAGCTTTCAGATACCTAACTGAAACATTAGGGAAATGAAATTTGGAACACATTCTTGTCATCTCCCAACTCAAATGGCAAGAAAGAATTAAGGCTAACTGTAATGAATAACATTTATTTTGACAAAAGAAGCTGAAAAGAATAACAGCTTATAGTGTATTAAATTTTTGTCCTGATTATTTGAATTAAAGGCTTTATTAAATTAACTGATTTTCAGAAAGTTATAATCTCATTTTAAGACAGCTTTCACAGTAAAAACCTGGGGCAATAACATCCATAATAATATAGACAAAATCACAAACTGGGAAGGAAAAAAAAGTCACTGGAAATATAAAAAGGCCCAATGAAAGAAAATGAAAGATTGGCATTTTACCATGAAATATTCTCTGTTGGCAGCTCTATCTTCAGAGCAGATTTCACAGGTGACAGTGGAGGCATTCACCATGAAGACTGTTACCTGCAGTGTGCTCCTATGTGGGAAGAGCTATTCCGAGGGCAGGACCTGTTCCCACCTCTTTCCAGAAACCAATGTCTAGATGGTTTGTCACAATGAGAGTTTTTGTAGCATGGGACCTGTGCAATTTGAGAGCACATCGAGACCAAGAACACAGTTTGCATCAGGCCATGACTGGGAATCAGAGTACCAACCTGACCCACCAGCGTAACAGCAAAGCTTTCTGAATTGCATTCTTCTGTCAAAGACTCAGTTGTCTAAAACTTGTATGAGTCAATTATTTGATTAAGGTAAGAATGGGTTGGCAGGGAAACGGGATGGGGGAAAGAGCTGATGTTATCTTGAACTATGCTAAAAATAAAAAAGCAGTATATAGTTACCGGTGTGATCAGACTCTACAAATAGCTGGGTTGTACAAAGAGCATCATGCTGCTTCACCAGATAACTATATAACTAAGATTACTGCTGTACATTTCACAGATTAAATGTGAAAATATAGTAAGGAAATACAAACAAATAGCAGCTTGCAAAAACGCATGATTATTTACATTGCCAGAAGTACAGACAACTGAGATGCCAATTTTCAGTCATGAGCCTTCACATGGATCAAATGCCATCCCATCTCTTTCTTAGGGCAACAAATCCTTTATTTCTACAGAAACACACAAAAGAAGGTTGAGGATTGGCATACGCACTTCCAGTTCTCCTCTATAAGTTATCAACAGTAGTATGCTGTGAGGAAGTCTTTTAGTCCTTGCATTTCATCTGGTAAAATCAGCTACCCGGATTATTTCATATGCTCCTGTTTGGCTTTTTGTTTGTTTGTTTGTTTTTTGTTCACTGATCTGAGATTGCATCAAACCGGCATGTTTACCTATTGGAAACTTAGGTTGCTTTAGTTTCATGAGTGGCATCTCACATCATAGCTTTTCATCTGACTTATGCTAATAGCAAATGGGTGGCTGGTATATTCTCCATTTACATTGTCTTTGCTGCCAGTCAATCTGATTCACCCACAGAAGAAAAGTAGTAGTACTAAAATGATTTCATTTGTTTCTTGTGACCTTCATGTTGGTAAAGCACTGGTTTTCCTCAACTTTGCCATGTTGTTTCACTTTCTCTGCTCTCTTTGGGCTTTAGAAAGTGAAAAGTTTGTACTTTACCAACAGGCAGGGCAAACAGACCATGCTTTTACTGCTTCAGGTTAAATAGAAATATTCATCATTAACGTGACTTGCGGAGTCAACGTACTGATAGTACATTGAGGTGCTCAGAGCACGTGTGAGCTTCAGGCTACACTGGTCAATGAAACATAAAAATAGCACCAGTCACAGAGCACATTTTCATGATTTAGTGAAGATTTTCCCTGTCAGCAATTTGATTGAATGTTAAGAAGAAATGATTTAGGATTGCAGGTAGTCTTGCAATCTTGCTGATATAAGAGCTACATTCAACCTTTCACTCCCTAGATAAGATTAAATGGAAAACAGACTCACTTCAATGCTGAGCAGGTAGGTAAAGAAAAACAAGAACAGCAAAAGAGGCAGGAAAACACACACACACGCTGACACACACAATCAGGTCAATGCTGTGTTAGCATTGCAGCCTTTCCACGAGAAACAGGGCACTTTTGCATTTCTACCTTTGTCAAACACAGTTCATTACTGCTTGTTTTGCCTCTGCCCCATGGAAACTTTTTCCAGGTACATGTGTCCAAGTGGATCACATTCTTGCAATGATAAGTACCACTGTAACTACTGTGGACCTCAGCAGAAAAGATAAAGTGCAAAATGTGAATGATCACAGGACTCAGTCTCTCTACTGCCCTGGTTTCTTTGTTTTTCTCTTGGAAGTCTTTGAATGAGTCTTTTCTTCCTTGTTTGAAGCAGGATTAGTGGGAAATTGCAGTCCAAATCCATTAGGTCCGTTTAGGAAGACACATTGAAAGTAGCGGACAGGAGCTAGGAAAAGAAGGAAGAGATGGTTAATGTTTATGGCTTCCAAACTGGGGCCATGAGTCTATTCCATGTTCTTTCAGACAAACATCTGTATAATTTGATTCCCATTAAGTGAGTCAGTCTCCATGGTAGGAGACCAACACTAATCTAGCAAAGTTCCTGGGCCAGGTTACTCTTGGGGTCACTGGAAGAAAAAATAGGGGAAGTACAACTTGACCAAAGAGCTTGAGGAGAATATGTCAAGAGATTGTGGCCAAGCAGCTGGAAAGTGATAGGAGAACCTCATGATAAGAAGGGAGACAAGGGCTGGAGATTATGACAGATAGGAAAAACAAAGAGCAAGGGTTACTTTGTGGACAATTTGAGAGTGGGAAAGCCCAAAGAGTGGAGGTAAGATAGGATAAACACTACAAATGGGACAGGAATAAGAACAAGGGGACTGGAAAAGGCAGGATAGGTACAAGAATTTTTAAGATAAGGAGGACAAAACAATCACCTTTTGTCGGAGAAGTGTGTAAGGGGTATGAGGGTCAAACACCTCTGACTATTGCAGCTCACTGTCTTCCAGAACGAGTGTTTTGGACAATTGCTCTGCTGTCAGCCAGCAGTCAAAACTAGTGGTAAAACACTTCATGCCTCTTCAGTGCTCCCACATTTTGAGCATGACAACCAAAGCAAGTAGGTTTTTTTGCTTTTTTCATCAATACTAAATAGACTATAGCAGAGGATTTTAAATATCAAAATATAAAAAGCAATATTATATATAAAAAGTGATATCTGAAACAAAAATTTGGGAACTCTTCTTTTTGTTTTTAAAAACTTTTAAATGAAACTTTTCTTAAATTCTTTCAAAAATCTACAAATATGTCTGAAAAAAAATTTAATTTTGAACTGGAGTGTCATTAGAATGAACTTGAAATGTTTAACTGAAAAGAAAAGTCCACATTTTGTTCAAAATTTATTTTGGTGGTTAGACAAACTAAGACACAATGTTTCATGGATTTATTCTTATATTAAGACAGTGTTTATACATGAGTAAATGAAGCAGAATCCTTTGCTAAAAGATGGAACTATTTTGGTGCATTATATTGTATGTGAGTTCTGGTAGATACTGTTATCAGAGTTCAAGATTCGGTAAGCAAGGTGCTATGCTTCCAAATATAGGTATAGGAAGAAGGCATTTTCAGGTTTTGTATGATATTCAAACTATTAAAAAAGGCCTTTTTTTCCCTACCATCTTTGTAGATTGCTTCTTATTAATTCTCCCAGTACAAAACTACTCATTTATGAAAGAAAATTTCATCAGCATGCCTTGCCGGGATGGATCTTTTATATTTTACCTAATCAAGCAATGAGAGCTTTGTAGATATATTGCAAGTGCCTGTTGTATTTTGTATTTATTTATATATTTTCTGCTAAGTTTCTCATATATTGTCTTTCTTCTTTATTACTGATGAGATTTACACTTTCTGTAAACTGAATGGTCTGTCTTTAGCATATTCTGACTTGTTAAGCAAAACAAAGTCAGTTGCCAGCATAGAAGGTCTATGCAGAAGGAAATGGTTTCAGAATGATGCTCTTTGCTATGTGCTCTTTCAGGATTTCCCTTTCATGTTGTCCTTAGGCTGCTTTATCATGCAAACCTGAGCTGCAAAATATACAGATGAAAACTTCATTCAAACAAATAACAACATCTTTGGAACTGTGTCTATGTCTGAATCTGCAACAGTGTTATGATATAAGCCAGAGCCAGGAGAACAATTTCAATTTTGGCATGCAAATAAGCATCCCATTCTGCCTTCATAATTCCCACATTAAATGTGAATACAGAATGTGTCTTTTAAACTGAAAAGGATTCTCACTTTCCATGTATCGTCTCATATCTTGAGGGCAAATGTTACCAAAAAAAGATGAACAGTAGGAGCAAAATATGTGGTTTAACACTAGATGTCTTTTGTCAGCTTAGCTGAGACAAAAAAAAAAGTCTTGTATCTGGCCTTATGCTTTTGTTTAGGAGGTATTTTATGAGAATGCATATAATTACTTAAATTTCCTTATGAGCATTACTGAGGAAACAAAAAAAAAAAGTCAATGCTGGAAAAGTGTAGAAATGTGGGTTTTTTTAAAAACAAATGGTAATTAATGCTGTTATATAAGGACATCTGATACTTAAGATTAAAGGCTGGAGGAGGGGGTATTTGCTTTGGTTTTCACTTTGTGAAAGGAAAGGGCATGTTTTTTCCTCACAAAAAGAGAAAAATACTTTAAATTTTTTTTTGATCTTTTAAAATGATTTTTTGCCTGGATGGAGAAGCATTTGGAGTGAGAACATCCAAGATGAGTTGCAGAAAACAGAGAAACAAACAAACGCCCCTGGATTCAGGGTTTGTGTGAAGCTGTTCACGTCTGGTCAAGAGGAAATGCTAAGTACATTCCATAGATATCCAATAAATTATACAAATATTCCATGGAGATTGTGTGTGCTCCTGATCTCTAAGTGACATGCATCTCACACAGAGGGCTGGTGTCAAGAAATGTGAGGAATATTGCAAGAACACTCTCTTGGTGTTTTGAATTTTTCAGCAGAAAGGAGGAAACCAGCCTATTGAGGTCCCTTTGGATGGCAACACAAGTCTAGTATATCATTGATTCCTCCCAGTATTTGTCATCCGCAAACTTGCTGGGGGTACACTCTACTGCATCATCCTGGTCATTAATGAAGATGTTAAATGGGATCAGACCCAATGTTGACCCCTGGGTTACCCTGCTAGTTACTGGCCTCCAATTTGACTTCCTGCCACTGATCACCACCCTCTGGGCCTGGCACTTTAGCCAGTTTTCAATCCACCTCGCTGTCTGCTCATCAGCTTCCCTATGAGAATCCTATGGGAGACAGTGCCAAAACCTTACTGATGTCAAAATAGACAACATCCACTGCTCTCCTCTGGTCTATCAAGCCAGTCATTTCATCATAGAAGGTTGTCAGGTTGGTCAAGCATGCCTTCCCTGTTGTGAATCCATGCTGACTATTCCTGATGAACTTCTTGTCCTTCATGTGCCTGGCAATGGTTTCCAGGATTAGCTGATCCATCACCTTCCCAGGGACTGAGGTGAGGCTGACCAGCTTGTAGTTCCCCTTGTAGTCCTCCCTGCACATTTTGAAGACAGGAGCAACCTTTCCTTTCTGCCAGTCCTCAGGCACCTCTCCCAATTGCCATGATTGTTCAAAGACTATTAATTTTGCTTTGAGGATCCAATTTTACATTTAAAGAGCTAGAATGCAAATTACAGACTATTTGTTGTTAATTGTTCTCTTTAAGCCTATTGAATGGAAAAGGTAACAGGTAACAGGTAAGACAACTAGCTGACACAAGTCCCAGTAAGGGACTAGACACTAGGGGACAAAGACAATCCATAAGACCATTGGAATAATTAAACAGTGATTTTCAATATGGTTCCATTTCCACAAATTCTCATAAGGCAAGGATACCAGCAGAATCCACTTGGCTGAGAACCAGCAGATAGGCTCACAGAAGTCCAATTACATCCCAGAATCAGATCTACCTTTCAAGGCATGCACATCTATCATATCCCCTATGGATTCTATTACAGTGTCATCCACAAGTCCTTTACCATCCCAAATAGATTGATTATTCTGTGTCTCATCCCTGACAAAGGCAGTGAAGAGTTAAATCCATCTGTATCTGGCATAAACCATCAATTTATGTGAATCTGTGTAGAATATTAGAATCAATGCATGAGAAAGCTTCACTCTCAGGTTTGAATATTGCTTAACAGGTGGTTACAGCTTTTTGCCTTATGGTGGCTTATATTGGTTAACAGTCTTTATTTACTGTCTGGGCAGAAAGATTCACACTCAGCCATTTACACTTCCAAAGCATGAGAAAGCAGACACTGATGAAGTAACAATAAGAACCAAAATCTCTTCGCACTGAGAGAAATATTAAGAAATTGCTGGGAAAGAGAGGAGGTCTAAATCTGAATAGATCACCATACGAGCCTTCCATACGAAGGGAATAAAGGAGTCCTCAACCAGGGGTCTCCTTCTGTGACAAATATGCATGGAGAAAGATTTTCAAGAGAAGCCCAGTGTGTTGGGTTTGTGTGGCAAGGTTTTGGTAGCGGGGGGGCTACAGGGGTGGCTTCTGTGAGAAGTTGCTAGAAGCTTCCCCTGTGTCTGACAGAGCCAATGCCAGCCAGCTCCAAGACGGACCCGCCGCTGGAGAAGGCTGAGCCCATCAGAGCCTCTGTGATAACATATTTAAGAAGGAAAAAACCAGTTAGAGAGAGCTTTTGCAGCCAGAGAGAGGAGTGAGAAGATGTAAGAAACTCTGCAGACACCAAGGTCAGTGCAGATGGAGGGGCAGGAGGTGCTCCAGGCGCCGGAGCAGAGATCCCCCTGCAGCCCGTGGTGAAGGCCATGGTGAAGCAGGCTGTCCCCCTGCAGCCCATGGAGGAAGGATGAGGAGGTGTAGAGATTCCACCTGCAGCCCATGGAGGACCCCACGCCGGAGCAGATGGAGGCACCTGAAGGAGGCTGTGGCCCGTGGGAAGCCCACGCTGGAGCAAGCTCTATGTAGGACCTGTGCCCCTGTGGAGAGAGGAGCCCACACCAGGGCAGGTTTGCTGGCAGGACTCGTGACCCTGTGGGGGACCCTATGCTGGAGCAGTTTGTTCCTGAAGGTCTGCACCCCATGGGAGAGACCCATGCTGGAGAAGTTCGTGAAGGACTGTCTCCTGTGAGAGGGACTCCATGTTGGAGCAGGGGAACGATGAGAGGAGTCCTCCCCCTGAGGATGAAGAAGCGGCAGAAACACCGTGAGATGAACTGACCGTAACCCCCATTCCCCGTCCCCCTGTGCCGCTGAGGGGGGGGAGGTTGAAGCCGGGAGTGAAGTTGAACCTGGGAAGATGGGAGGGGTGGGGGGAGGTGTTTTAAGAGTTGATTTTATTTCTCATTCCTCTACTCTGTTTTGCTTAGTAATAAATTAGATGAATTCCCTCTCTCAGTTCAGTCTGTTTTGCTCGTGATGATAATTAGTGAGTGATCTCTCCCTGTCCTTATCTCGACCCACAAGCTTTTCGTTATACTTTTTGTTCTCCCCTGTCTAGTGAAGGAGGGGAGTGATAGAGTGGCTCTGGTGGGCACCAAGCCCCAGACAGGGTCAACCCACCACACCCAGTCACCAGGACAAAGACTATTGAGCATCTATCAGCTAACTAAAAAACCCTGTAGTGGAATAGACCCTATAAAAGCTCAGTGCCAGGTAAGCACTGACTTGTTCAATCACGTTCTGCATATTTATGCCTTTATAGACCCTTATATCATAAGCAGTCTATTTTGGAATTGTTTCTGTGCTCATTTAGCTGAAGTAGTTCTTTAAGAAAACTGATGAATATGGCGGCATTCAATCCGTAGAGATGTAATGGATCTTAAAAGTCAAAGTGGTGGGACACTGGAAAAGAGTTTGGCTTCCAATGCATTGATCCAAATTTCCAAAGGATGATAGTCTCTATCTCCACTTAAGCAGCGTATCTCATTTGGGAATTGGTAATGCAGGGGCTAAAGAGGAAAAACAATTCTCATTTCCTCCTTTAGCTGTGTGCAGTCTAGTTGGGAACATATTTAAACTCGAAGGATGTCCAAGGACCTTGTGATAGTTTTCATGAAGGTTTTCCTGAGTTAATATAATTTATTATCATTTTAAAGAAGTCTACTTAGGCATAGCTTTCTACCATTTAAAGTACCAAACTCCAATTTAAGTGCCTACTCAAGCAATTAATGGGAGTTTTGTGTAAGGAATTATGGAGATCCAAAGAAACAAATACATGATTTTTTTCATGATAGTATTTTTTGAAATTAATCTTACAAGGAAAGGGGGTAGAAAATTCAGTAATAAAATTTACTAATCCTAAAGAATGTAAAGGTGTTTCTGTTTATGTGTTACAACAGTTAAAGCCCCATTTTTACAAGGCTCAGATAGCTGTTTTTAAGGCAAGTCACCAAATAAAATATTCATTAAAAAGCAATAGCTTTTAGCAATAGCAGTTTGGTTAGTAGGGAAAAATTACAGAGAATGTGTGAGGAAAAAATTTTTATTACTGGTGTTTTCTAGTTTGAATCAAATTTCTTTACTTAGAGCCTTTCCTAATAGAATTAAACAATTCAATAAAGCACAAAAATTCAGGCAATCATAGCATTAGAAACATCTATTTAGTAAGCAATTCTAAGTAAGATAAAGTAGTAACAATTGCACTCCTTTCTGATTGCTTCTCAGGAATGCGCATGCTGTGTTTTCGTTCAGAAATCAAAACTGAACCACACGAGAACAAAGAAAACCTGTTCTGATGACCGTGGAGCTGAATATTTTTTCACTTACTAAAGTGCAAGGAAGAGAGGTATTTCCCCCCCTGCTCTGCTTCTATCAAACAATATGGACTCTTCCCCTTAACATTTCAGTAAAATTACAGTATGACAAACTGACCAGAGAAAGCACAGGGGTAGATGGGGAAGGGAAGTGGTGTGGAATCCTTGCTAAATGTCACCAGTTTTTGCCTTTGGACCTTCTAAAACAAGTATAGAAGTCTTTGTGCTTAGTGGCACCGCGTAACTGACATTTAATTAAATCCGATTGTTCTGAATAGCAAAGCTGAATGCTGAGGGCCTATGCAGGAGACCAAATACTGTTTTCTCAAATTCACAACATGGTCCATGTTTAGATACTGGCAGCTCAAATAACATGGTTTGCTTCAAAAAATTAGACTTATCTTTTTTTGATAAATCCTTTTCAACACATTTCTTATTATTGAGCATGCTGTACCACCACACTACCACCATTCTCAGGAAGTACAATGCTCAGTGGGAAGGAGGATGGGGAAATGAAGAGAAAACTTTTATATGTCCATTAAACATAAGCAAGAAATATCACTACCACTTTAAGTCCATTCTATAGATCTAAAAACATCCCCTTAAAATGACATTTTTCTAGCATTGTATAGGCAATGTGTAGACAGTAAAGGGAAAAAAAGAAATTGTCCCATGAGGATACTTCTTTTGCATCTTATTTTGTGTCTTGAATAAGGAAAGAAAATGAAGAATGGTCAGAAAGTGGCTCTCAAACCTAATTTCAAAGTGTCTGTGATATAATGCAATTAAGTGCTCATCTTTGTAAACACCGTCCAAGTTTTCATATCCATTGTAGCAGGGTGTTTGGCAGATAATAAGTTAGTTAATAAAAAAGTTCTGAAGGTGTTTAAGTAGCAGAGTTAAGTACTAGAAACAACATTGTTATTACAGCCACGAGAACTCGGATTGCGTGTTCTCCTTCATGGCTCTTTTTTAAGCATTGTGGGACTGCACGGTTTGGAGAAGGTAAAATAGTTATACTATAAAATAATAAATACACCTTTTCTCAAAAATAGTAGTCAGCAGTGAGCAAAAGACACCCAGAAGATTGTTCCATTTCTTATGAGTGTCTGTGGTCCCAACTCCCTCAGGAAAATTGCTAAATACACAAAAGAAACCAGCCTTTATCTATGTTTCAGCCAGCGGAACAAAAATAGTATCAGTACAGAGTCAGTAGCACGTGTCTTTAATAACACTTTCTTGGCATACAACATGTAAATGTATCAAATTAATAGTGTTAGAAGGTCATTCTGGTCATATTTAATGTCATTAGAGGGGTGAAAAAGTCACCACAATAAAAACATATATAAGATCCCAAGACGAGAACTGGTTAAACCCAGTTATGACTTGTTACTTGTCAAAGTCAGTGCTCTTTTTGAAACATGACGACAAAGCTCAGTGAATGAGATCTTCATTCTAACAAAGCCAATTTCTGCAGTAAAAGGCGAAACCTATTATTTCTATCTTTTAGCTTGAATGTGATAGATGACACCTAACAAGCATTTAAGGGAGCAAAAAATTCTGCATGTTAGTAACTAGCTCTTGCATTGCCTGGTAAGAAGGCTTAGTGGATAAATAAGCTATATGTTTAGAGAAGTGTGTTATATTCCATGTCATGGTCACTGCACACAAACCATGTAACTCTCACATGAATGTGTGAATATCCCCAAAGAGTGAGATTCCCCCAAAATTCATTAAAAAATTCTTTTTGTTAGACAGTAAAACCATGCAAGATCTAACAGTGCTACATATGTGGTAGTAGAGAGACTTCCAACAAAATCAGAGTACACAGTCTTACGATCTTGCCAGCACTGAGCTTTCAAAGGAGTCTGATGCTGGCATTGTGTGTTTTACTAGCCCAAAAGAATGAATCATTCAAGGAATGATATTCAAGAGGGACCAAAAATTAATGCAGGCCTGATCCAAAGTCTATTAAAATCTGTTGGATTTTTTCACAGCCTGCAGTGGTAATTACACCAGACTACAGTGGAATTTGGTGGGCAGCAATACAGAATTGGATTTTAGTGCTATTGCTCAATAAACAGTGATGGACTTTTGATAGGATGCACTGTGTGCTGATCATGTACCTTAGGCATGTTAACATGACTTGGTCTCTGTCGACTCATGCTTATGGCCAGCATGTTCAGCTAATGTAATTACAACATTCTGCATTAAAATAATTGTTTCTAAAGAGCCGTCAGTCACTAAAAGTTTAGTTTAAACTTTACATACAAACACATTTATGCACACAAAAAACATATAAACCAAAGAAGAAGGTAAAACCAATCAGGGATCTTATTATGTTAACAAGAATGGATACCAAATGACTGGAAGTTAATACCAGATATTCATTCAGCTGTGAAGGCATGGGATGGGGAGAGGAGGGGAGGAGAGGGGAAGAAAGGAGAGAGGAGAGGAACGGTGAATGATAAGTCAATTAAGCAACTAATGAAAGTGAAGCTGGCATTTGAATGATACAAGTGCTTTCTTTGTTTCAGTTATTCTGAAATATTTATTAAATAAAAGGTTTTTTGGGATGGGCGTAGTAGTATTTGTGCATGTTTATCTTCCTCAGTGAGAACTTTTCTACTAGGAGCAGCAGCACTTGTTTATGACAATAAAAACTCAGGAAAGACACAGTGCTTGAACGATGCTACTGACAAACCCCCATAGTTCCAAATTCACCGTGCTTCACATCAGACAGTAGAGGCACAACCTTCTGGATTTAGCTCTAGCCACATGATGTAATGCTGTGAAGCAATTCAGACTTCAAAGGGATGAGTAACCCATTGGAGAAGTTCCTCTCTCATTCACCATGGACCTTCTGCAAATATGCCCTTATTTAAGGACTTATGATTAGGAGGATCGAATCTGTGCCTGTGTGGTATGAAATGAAATGAAATGAAATGAAATGAAAAATGAAGCTAAAATAGAATATCTTCCTCACCCTGAAGTTGCACAGTTCTAGGAACAGGGTAAAACAGAAAGAAACTGTAGGAGCTCAATAGACTGGCTGCTTTAAAATATTTCACAGCATCTGCTGTCAGTTCTGGTCTCCCTATTTAAGAATTGCATCGCATAATTATGATTTGTCCACTGGATTTGACTACACTAATGATAGTAATCTGGAAACATGAACTGACTCCAACATCAGGATACCTGTTTTTCAGCTAATAAATGTTTATAAACAAAATCTATGTCAATAAAAAAGCAAGTTGCTCTGTCCTCTAAGCAAAGTCCCCTTCAGAAGAGAAGGAATATGACATAGGAGGAAATACTTTCCTAAAGTTCAAGAAGGATTTGAAGCAATGGCCATTTCTCTGGAACAAAGATAAATAATCTCTGACTCAGCAAACTGTTGAAGAATTACATTTTATATAGAGCTTTGCTTCCATGAGATATGTAATGGAAATACATAATATGTACTTCTCTTCTCTTCTCTTGCAGTGTGATTTAAGAAGATATATCAGTCAAACTAAAGGGCAAAACCAATTTAGCAATGACAAGCATTAAGATACTAGTTATTGATATTTCATTTGTGGCAAAATAATTCAGAGACTTATACTGAGCTATATTTCTTCTTTTTATTTTTTTTTTTTCTTATTTGACTTGGCACAAATTTAGTACATATTTATAAATGCTTGGAGCCACTTAGTTTAATTTTAGCAAAATGTTTTGACCCAGTTAAGAGGAATGGAATGAAATCATTGTCCAACAGGCATAAATAATATTACTAATTGGGTTCATTTTACAAAGTTAGGCAAATCAGATTCTCATTACTGGATGTAAACCAGCACACAAAAAAATAATACTGGGTTTTTTTATGGTCTTTTCATAGTCTAAAATAATGTTTTGTGTCTGACCTTATATCTTTAACAATGGTTTTCACTGTTGATTGGCAAGGACTTTCTCTGCTCGTTAATCTTCAGGATTTCTCTCTCATGGATTTTAGATTAGAGTCTATCAATGTGGTCTATAAAGTACAGTCACGGTTGTGGCACAGTTAAAGCTTGCATAACAATAAGAAAAGATTTTCAGTAATTTGAAGACTGAGCTAGTAAAGTTCAAGTGCTGTTAACATGTAGCTAATATTTAAGCGCTACATTGAAATTGAACTGAATCAACCCTGCTTCTGTCACTGTGCTGTTTACCATGAAAACTTATGATTGTTTTCTGGAGACGTGGACTTTAACTGAGCCCAAGTAACTCTTCATCATGCAAAGTTGATTGAGAATCTCTCTCAGTAATTCCTAATTATAAACAAATCTTGACAACAAATAAACTCAAGGTAAGGTAATGTAATTACCAAATATAGCCAAAGATAAAAAAAAAAAGGATTAGTTTAGAGCTAGGGATAGATGTCTTCCGGTAGAAGACACAGCAGGAACCCAAAGATTCTCCCCATGAAGTTTTTTGTTTCAAAAGATAGAACTTACCCTTTGGGCATTTAAATAGAATGTCTGTAATTCATAATTTAGATTACAATGTCACTATGTTGATAGGCTATCTATAAGCTTATAATTAACATAAAAACTGATGTATTGTTCTCATTTCTAGTATTTACAGATTCTGAGTTTCAAAACTTACTGCAATAAAGCCAATAAGTTTTCCAGTGACATGTAATCAGCTTCATACCAGATCATAAAGCTTTTATTTTACCTAGCTACCACAATATGTCTGATATTTCCTGCTTATATGGCTTTTCTATGTAGAAACAATCAAGAAGATTAGTTCAAGTTAACTTTAAAAATGGATTAATTAGGCCATATAAAAGTGTTGTGGGGGCACTCATTCAGAATTAAAGCAACCTCAGTGAAATTTTCATCAATTCAATTTCAAAATAGGTTAAACTAAATTAAATCAAGGTCACCTTAGTTCTTAATAAGTGACCACTCAACCATTTAGCACTGTTTAAGTGAGCTCTTTAAATATACACCTCTTGTTAACGCACAATATGCCTCTGGTTAGACAAGCCTGCCGAGATTCAGTCTCCAAGTATTTCTTTAAAAGTCAAATTCAGAACAGTGGCATGACTAATACCAAGTTGTTGGAAGGCCTGCATTGGCAGCCTTCTAACAAACAAATTCTAAACCAAACATGAAATGTTGACACGTTCCTGTATATCCTCGGAATGGAGGTTGTTCTACACGGATTCTCTTGCAAGCAGCCTTAGTGCACAGCTCATCCTGCTCTCACGCTGAGCGCTTGTGCTGCAGAGTGATGAGCACCCTGGAAAATCTTATTGAATGAGAATATCTTGCGTAGACACAGGTCCTGTAAATTAATGAGCACAGATCTTACAGAAAAAATTCTGAAGGAACTCAGAGTGCCAGTTCCTTCTATTATTTTCCAGCCATTGTTACACTGTCTTATGTCTAGAAAATGCAACATTAATATTAGTGATTTATTGCTGAATTCTAGAGAGAAAAAAAATGATGAATCTCTAATATAAACTATTTTAAGGATGCTATTACTGTTTTCGTTATTACTTTCAGAGACGTCTGTTACAGTTAATGGTCCCTTCCTTGATCTATATTTCTATTTTGAGAAATGACATCATATCTTTTCTCCTCAACATTTTTGTTCAGCTTCTTTGATCTAGTTGCATTCAAATAGTCAGCTTCAGTAGTAGGAGTTTATGCAGCTGAAGTTCTGGAAGAAACCGCTGACAATCCCAGAACCATCATACATCTGAGATATACAGACTGGGTGGCAAGGAGAGTAGAAAATACAGCATCTGCAGTTCATCGCCTATCCATAGATGAGAGCTACCTGTCCTGCAGTGATGAAGTTCTTGCCTTCCCTTTTGAATATTGTGCATTATTTTTAAAGTAGTTTGATGCTTCTGTTTTACAGAACAGGACCAATATGTTTGTGCTTAATGAAATTGACACAAACTGCAACTTCACAATAATGAAAAAAGATATTTTCCTCCAAAGTTTTCAAATGCTTCAGAACCGAGGAAAAATAAAGGAAAGTGGTCTCATTCTCTTTCAAAATAATTATCAATGGAAAAAATCTTACACTTTGCACTGCTGACAAGTTTATGTTCCCACAGCATTGAGGAAACACCTTTGATGGTCTCTCAAATGGCTTTCATATAAAATCTCACTTTAAATATAACTTTCTGCTTTTCCAGATTTGGAAATCATCTTTGCATTGGAAAATATATTACAGGAAGACAGAAAGTGCAAAGCAATAAAATGACCTTACAGTAATAAACCAATCACTGCGTGCTAATACGGACGTTTGATGAATTCATCCACTGGAGCTGCTCAGGTTTTCATGTGGTGATCGCTATGTGCCATTGAATATCTTTGCTGATAATATGATGAAATGATTCCTCTTCATGCTAGAAAACATCTGAGAAAGCGTGTTGCTCTCTATCACTGCAGAAGCAGAGTATAAATCTAGCTGAGAAATGCTTTTTTTCATAAAAAGGCTAGCATAGTATGTTCATATAAATGGTTTTCCAGCTCTGCTTAATGATAATTTTAGTTGTCCCAGAGGTACAACTACTTTGATGAGACAATACATAGAGTTCTGTCCAAGAAACTTTTAAATCTCTAATAATGTATGAAAGTAGATTAATGAATTAAGTTTATTTATGAAACATATATTTACACAGAAATTAGCATGACTATTTTAATTTCTATTGACTGTGAAAATAATCCACACATTTTTCTAATTTAACAAAGAAATTTATGTGGGATTAGTATCAGTTTCATTATTTCTCACTTTTCATGCTCTTCTATCACAGCTTTTCTATTTCTGCCACATCTGCACATCTGTGGGCTTAGATAACAGCACAGTAAAAACATCAACCTCTTCAACGAACTGTATGACAAAGGCAACAGACCTTGTTTCCTGAGTTTTCAGTCATGAGGACAATTACAAGATAATTGCAATAAACATAATCAACTTTTGATTAATTTTGATTTTCATACAGTTGAAAAATCTGCTTCTCTCTGCTTGTGAATACAGTTGTTATATGATAGAAGAAAAAACCAGGAAGTTCCAAGAATTCCCCCCCCTTTTTTTTTTCGTGTGTGTGTGTGTAAGTTTCAGCCTTTGTACAAGTGTCAGTTTTGACATTTAGGACAGGAGGAAGAAGGGGAAAGAATTTTATGTAATAGGTTGCAGTTCTACAGGGGAATGAAATTTAGTGTCTACTGCACTTATTACCGTTGTTTATGAAAGGTACACTACTACTAAAAATTCTGTTTAGATGTGGAGCACTCTAAAATTGAATATATGGATAGCTTTATATATAGCTTATTTTTCTTTATCTGATTGCTTTTTAATACCAGGGAAAGGTTGAAGGTCTCTGATCAAAATCTAAGAACACACAAATCTACTCTATTCAGCTTTTGAAAGCTGAAAGAAGATTTACTATTCAAATTTTTAGATTAGCTAAGAAAGTGTAAATCATTTTCTACTTCCATTTATCAGCAAAAAGTATTAGTATTCAGGGCACTGGGGAAAATGCTCGGGCTTCATCTGCAAGCGGAACAGGCAAGAGCTATCAAGTTCCAAGTCACGTGTGCATAACCTAGTATTTGGTGTCAACTTTTAAATTCTCAGTGTGAGCAAATACCAAAGAACAACATTCATAAAGAGAAATCACTTTGATGTTCTTCTGGAAAGCTTTCATCCATTGTCTGAAAACTGACTTATTCTTTTTAGTGGACAAAGAATAGTTTGAAAATGCTCACATAGTAAGTTTTGTTTGCAAAGCCAGCTATGAGGACCTGTTTGCACAGAACTGCTTGTGATCTTATGACATCCAGTCAAGAATAATTGCACAATGATAATGTACAATTAAATTAGCCAATCATAGCAATTACTGTAAATGAAAGCCACAGTGATACGGTCTTTCAGTGATGTGAATTTCGCAGGAGCATGGTGTGCGGGAGAAAGTCCACTGGCAGACAAGTTTTAGTACATTCCTTGTTTACACTGAATTTGGAATTTTGCTCCATAAGATAATCCTTTCCTCTCCTGGAAAAACTTTGTTTTAACTTACTGGTTATTTATGATGATTAGCATTACCTGATCTATATGAATTTTATGTTAATAAAATAGTCATAACTTTTTGCTAGCATAGATTCTACATTCTGTATCTATCAGTTAACAGCAACATCATTAAGAGGAATTTAAGTCTATATCTGACTCTATAACTCTGTATTCCTGATTTAAAAAAAAAAAAAAGATGAAAAAAGCTCTAAGCCATTCTTATAGGTAAATGTAATTGCCCTTATACAACAAAGCCCTGTGAGCCATGTGTGCAAATATTTTCATACAAATACACATGATAACATTTGGATGCTTGATCTTAGCATTTAATTTGCATTTTCTCTTCCTTGTCAGATTGCCCTGTACTTGTTTTGTACTCAGCTACCTTTTTATTATTATTAGGGATAAATAGTTATTTCTAAATACATATATATATAATTACACATATATTACACATTTTATATCCTGTATATAGAACTCTAAAGCATTCTGCTAATAGTAAAAAAGGTGAAAAAATACTATACAACAAAACAGTCTGGATGATTAAAGTTCAAATTCTTTCCTCAGTAGTTTAAGACAAGTTGCATTGGGAGGACCCATATTAATATTTAGTTCATATTTTCTGTGTAAATCTCACAAGTGAGGTTAAAGATTTTGATCCTTGTCTGTCATGAATCAGTTCAGCTCCAATGAAGTCCTAGGGATTAATTTATACTGGTCAAGAATCTGGAACATATTTTTATTTTTACCATAAATTCGGAAAAAAATGGATCTAACCAATAAAACAATGCAGAGGGATTTCCTCCTAACGTGCCCTACCTTTATTCACCCTTTTTTTGTGGGAGCTTTGGGATGGAGGCACACTGTGATGGGAGGCAATATATATTAATGTGAGAGAAAATGAATTGAACATGCTGCTTCTTATGTACTTTTCTTATGGAACAGATTTTCTATGAGGTGCATGGGTTGTTTTGTTTTGTTTTGTTTTGTTTTTAAACCATGCACTGCCAAATTAATTACAGGCCACTTGGTTTATGAAGTAATTAGCTGAATATATCTTTAAAAGTTTAGGAAGGTGATAAAACATTTGGGCAAATCATTCTCCACAGGAACAATATTTATGGGTTTGATTTACCTGGCTTGCCTTACATCTTGTTCCCTAGACTGGAATGAGAGATGTGAAAAGATTGCAAGTGTGATCTCCTTTACAAAAAAACAAATCAAAACACAACCACAACCTGAAAATCAAAAAGGAAAATTTTAGAAAGGAAAAGAAAGTTCTTTTACAATAAAGGAAAATCACGTACCTGTTGTCAGGTTGTGATGTCGTGGAGCTTCTTTTACTGGTGGGACTCCTAAAGAACAAAATGTAGATGATGAATTAATCTCCAGATGCGGGCCAAAATATTTAATTAAATTTCAATAAGAAACATGCTTGTTTCTTGGAATCAACTCACAGATAGGAATCGCTATAAACCATTTTTTTTTTAAGTGTGACTTTCCTAGTAAATTATTTAAAAATAGAAATTTTATGTCTAGTGAAACCATAGAAATGAACTGCTTCTAGATACTAGGTTAGCAAACTTGCACCAGTACAACTAACTAACTGTTACCCTTCGAGTTTCCAGGACTTCAATATACAGCGTTTATATGCAAGGCACTGTCTTTAGCCAATGTAGAGAAGACATTTATTCCTTAGACCACTAACTTAATCAATCAGTACAACTTATTTCTATTAATTATCTCCAGAGGTATATATAGCAGGAACCATTTCTCTGTCTGATATTACTGTAGGCAATCAATCAAGGCAGTGCTGTGTCCAACAGCTTAGTCAGACTATAGGTGACCATGAAGTCTATCATCTCACGTGCAAAAAGCGCTCCTTGTTATCAATGGAGTTATTCTACAGTATGAAGCTGGTGATCTAACGCATCGTACAAGCTGCAGAGGTAAACTTAGCACTACCTCACTAGGGAGCGTGACGGCAGGCTAAGCGGGGACTGACAGCCTCCTGTGTGTGGATACAGGGCTGGAGGACCCTGCAGAGAGGCTGATGCTGTACCAGCCTGGGAGGGTCACGGGCAGGGCACTGCCCCAGCCAGATTGCATGTGCTGATGTAATCCTTGATACTCATGTACAAAGGAGCCATCAGGCATTCAATTACTGGGGATTTATGCACAATTTCATCATTTTGGCTTACTTGCACATATTTGGAAAGACTAACAAAGCTCCTCTTTCCAGTCCCATGAAAACAACTAATGTTTGCAGAGATTTTCATCCTTTTATTACCTTTGCTTTTCTCATCTTTCGGATGTTTCTTCTCAATTGTTTTTTCTAGCAAGGAAAAAAAAACACAGTTCAAGGTTGGTAAATTGACTGAATTCTGAATAGATCATTACCTAGAGTTTTCAAGTAAAATTCTTTGAAAATCAACACACATCCTTTAGGGGTTGTCTCAAATACCAATGCATGTAAAATTGTAATCTTATACTATTTTTACTGTGATCTTCTACATATATATAAGCACACACAGAGTAAATTCTTACCTTCTTTTTCCTTAGCTGACTTTATTTTTTTCATGGCTAGAATGATTTGCAAGGAAACAACATTAAGTGACAGGCATCAGAAAAATGGGGCTCTTGCAATAAGTACATCACACAAAGCTGATCGCCCTAGTAATTTCCCTGGAATAATAACAGTGGTAAATGTGTCTCATAGCATGTATACAATGTACACAATCTAATATTAAAACAGCGGCTGCTACCCTTAGTAGCAGCAGCAGTTCTGGGCTTTCCGAACACTTATTGGAAATTTTTTGAATATTGCTGGTTGCAGACTAGTTGGAAACTCCTGATAAAGGCCTTAGGCACTAGAATTCTGTAATTCCCTAACTACTGCTAGAAATCCTTAATTATTGGTGGCCAAAATGCATCAGGGAAGGATCCCTCTGCCTACTGCCTGCTTCTTACCCTCTTTCCCGGAGGAATCTCAATCATCTGAAACAAATAAACGACAAAAAACCCGCCCCAGGGTATAGAACTAGATGGACCTTTAGAACCACCAAATGTGACCATTCTGAAGTCCTGCAGCAGTAGGTTCTGATTTATTTTATTGAGTTTATTTTTCTCTGAATGTACCTTCACTTAGAACATGTGCTTTTTTTGTTGTTGTTGTTGGGTTTTTTTTGTTTGTTTGTTTTTTTGGCATCCTTTTCCCCAGCCCACAAACACAGACATTTGGTCTGTGACTTCATTCAACAAGGCAGATTGAAATTAAGTAAGGTGTATTGCTTCAGGCATCTGAGCCCATTTCAGTATTCCCTGTTGACTACAGCAGAAAACTGGCAGGCTGCCTTCAAATTGTTCATTTTCACTTTGTATCACCCAACCAGTTGTAATAATGCTTTGTTCAGTCTTCTGGTGCACGTGTTATCTGATTAACACTAGCTTGCTCAGTGCTGATCACTTGTGTCTAGCTCACCAAAACATGCCATGGAAGATGAACAGTGAAAATAACATAATCAGCCGACCAGAACAGTCTTTGGTAGAGAACTGAGTAGCTGCAATGCTGTCAGTTTAACAGTGCTGCTTTACATCAACATTGTTCATTGTTGATGAACAATATGTATTAATCAGCATTGGTATGTACATTAATTCTTTCCATAAGACATATCAGAGAAATGTATTATTTACCTGCTGTTGGGATTTCACTTGTTGGCTCTCCAAGAAAATAATCAGAAATTAAGAGGAAGGGGGGAAGAAAAAGAATATGAGGTTCAGTACCATGTTTTTTCAAGGCAAGTAACCATTTAAATAGATCTTCTCTTTCATCAACCTTTCTGCAGGATATTAATTTGTAAAGAAACGTGCCTTAACAATGGATGTGTACACAGGATTTCACACTGAAAGCTGAGTTCCACTCTTTGAAGTACAGTAATCCAGCATGCAATAGTTCCTGCAAATGCAAACACTGTGCCAAAGTTTTCTGGCAAGCAAATATTTAAATAGAGTACTTTTAAAATGTGCATTCAAGGTTATAGCCGATGATGCTATTTTCCAAAAAATGTGTGCAGTTTAATTGTTACCTCTCTTTTCTTATCCAAACACCCTAACCAACCACTGACCTTGAATAGCTGGCATTCACCCCTGTATAACAGTTTCTCCTGTATTATCAGTTTGCCTTGCCTTTTATGAGTAAAAGGTATTGAGAGCTGGATAAATTTGGACTACGTCTTTGCACCAGACCTAACACAAAAGAAGCATATATTCCCATGCTGTTGCAATACCCATAATAATTAATGAAAATTGATCAATGTGATGGGATAGAAATTCCCTGGTATAAACCATCTTTACTCTTTTTAAATCAAAGGAATGAATTAAATTGGGATTTGGAATCCAAGATTTTTTACACATTGCTACTTCATTAGTCTCAGTTTTATTTTAGAACCCAATTTTAAGGAAACAGAATAACATCACCAGCAAGGCAAAAGCTTTATTCTTTGAACCTCTGGCTGGATAAAAAAGAAATACGACCACAAAATGTTTCAAGGTCTGCTTTGATTGAATTATCTCTGTATTTTCTTCATGCCAAGTTTTGTCTTCAGAAGAACATCACGTTCTACAGCTCACACCAAGGTGAAAAAGTTTCAGTCAATGCTTTTTCAACAGGACGACTGAACAATTAAGTGTGGTTTTCACTAATACATCACAGAAAATTTCCATTCAGGCCTTTGTTCATAAGGAGACTCATTAATGTCAGTGCTAAATATTTAGGCACCACAGGCATTCAGCAAAGGCCGGTTTTGCTGCTATTAAATGCTAGCATGCTTAAGTCCCTTAATATTTTACATTTCTGCTTATGATCATGCTCATAATTGCTGAAAGCTGATACATTACTGCATTGTGACCCATGGATTAATATGTCTTCTCATTTTCACACACACAAAAAAAAATAAAAAAAAAAATTTGTCTGAGGCATCAAATCTTGGAAGGGGGTTCATACCCTCACTCCTTAACTGAGGAGTTCTTCCTCTTCATTGCAAAAAATGTGATTTGGGTATTACTTATTGCATGAGTAAGAAATGCCACCAGTTTTGTCCTCTGTTCAAGGTAACCTCTCAAAATTTGAGAATCTTTGGTCAGTATGCAGGGAGTAAATTCTGAGTTTCATCACACATTCAAATTTGATATAAGATCAATTGCTGTCAAAGACCCTCCTGCGCGCTAAAACAGAAGTAGTGAAAAATAAGATAGTATACTAATTACTTTTATAATTACATGGTAATTCACTTAGCAAGTTACTATAAAAATGTATTTGTTGTTAATTTGGGGACTTTTCAAACTCAAGCTTGTATTTTTGTTTATAACCTGTCATTCATTTAATGATGCAATCTCTCTACTCATTTAAACTCCATTTGCTTTTACAGTAAGACTGTACAGGGTATAATGTGTGAATAAATCTGGCCCAGGAGAAGTGTATTTTACATTCCTACTAGACCTGAACTCCAAAATCAGTGAACATTTTGTGTCCATGGCTACATCTCATGCTGAATTACATGATAGCTATGTGCATGTTATGGCAAGCATATTGCACACCTGGCTGAGAAATATATGAAGCAAAGCTATACAGAGCTCTAGAAACAAAGGTGGCAGTGATCCAGCTAAGCGTTCTTCTTTGAGTGGAAAAAAGTAATTTAAAATACAGAGTTGTGGTGCTTAAAAACTTGAACTAGGTATATTCAAGGATAGTTAGCTCAAAATAGGCACTGTGAACAGAATTACTTTTGTATATGATCGCAGGTCTCCTCATTACTGTTTTCTTTCTTTCTTTCTTTCTTTCTTTCTTTCTTTCTTTCTTTCTTTCTTTCTTTCTTTCTTTCTTTCTTTTCCTTCTAAAGGCACTGTTAACCTTTATAATGATTTCAAGCAGCAGGATATAGCTCGAGAATGTGGTACAAATATCCCTCTGCAAAGGTCAAGGGAAAATATCTTGGCTGTTCCTTATAATCACAATATGCCAGGGTAATATAGCTTTTGATAAAAAAAGCATTGTAGACAGTGATGTTGAGTTAAAATTATCCTTATTTCAGAAAGCATGAGGAATTAGTCACTTAAAACTCTAATGGTTCTCTAATAGAAGAGTGCCATCAGTGGGTCTCTTAGATAAATCAGTGCAGAAGACATAAAATGTCAGTGAACAGATCCAGTGAATGTAAGACTGAACAAATCTGAATAATGGAATCAAACAGAGGAAAATTTACTCAAAATACTGGCAAAAATGGAAATAAACCCACCAATAGCTTCACAGGTATTAGTAACTTTGCAATGGTGACTTGAAAACTGAACGCTGCAATTCAGGATTTCAGGAGACTCTTCAGCGCTGGCACATTTCAGATGCTCCGTGTTCCCCCTTTCCCTTTGGAGCTGGTGTTCAGAATAGCACTGTGTCTTTTGACAGATGTTTCAGAGCGAGTATTCATCTTGTCTAACTTCAAGCACTTAACATAGGAGACTAATTTAGGAAGCTTAATGGAATCAGTTTGCCTCGCCTTGTTGTCAGCTTCTGACCTGGGGCAGGAAGAGGTCTGTGTCTCATGGGGCTTGGCCTTGGTTTGGGATACTCTTTATAGACTACTTTGCGTCAGAGTAACACATGGTTTGGTCTTGATGTGCCAGGCACAGTACAAAAAAAGAAAACATAGATCCCGTGCTAAAGAGGCTACAACTAATTCATCTGTGAAGGGCCATACCTCAACATTTTTACAATTCAAAGCACGCGGTGTAAACACTGTCCTTCTGACTGTTGTTTTATTGTGATTTGCAGTAGGTAACATGCAGTGACTTGCCACAATTAGCATAGATCCCAGTCTTTATCTATTCAGAACTCTTAATGAACTTAAAAGGGACATTATCCAATGACTTCAGTGGAAATCTTTGTTATGCAAGAAATTCCCCTTGAATCCTCCTTAAAACTAATCTAAAATGGAAATATTCTCTTCTCTTCTTTAATTTAATTTAGTTTTTTATTAATGTAGGAAGAAAAACACCGACATTGAAACAAGACCAAGAATGTGCTTAGTGAACTCATGAAATAAGTCATTTCCAAATGGTAAAAGAAGCAATGAAAAGGCAGTCTAATTCAGTTATGTTACATGCCATTTTGTTATTTTTAATAAACAATGTATTTGCATAAAAATAAATTATGTCTCTACACTCATCTAAAATCACCAGAGCATCAATTTTGCTACTAACATAATTTACTTAGCTTTTATAAAAAGTATAAATTGCAAACAGAGTTTGAGTGTTGCAGCTTCATAGTATTAAATCATAAATGTACTTAGTTTTGGCGTGTTTGGTTGTTACTAAGCAGGGTGAACACAAGAGTATCTGTAGCATAAGCAAGAAAACAGCATTATCCGCCATGAGAAAATTGCAAAAATGCAAATCGAGACAACATGCATCTGAAAAGAAGGTTTATATTCTGTAGGAAACAAGGCATGACACGTACTTGCAGTGTTTTTCAGTTTGACTGGAAAGTAAAAAGAGGAAAGAACAATGGTCAGAACAGTCAGGTGCAGCATAATACTGTTATGGTGGAGAATGGCTTTATTTGTTCTATGTACTTACTGCATATCAAAGCATAACGTCTAGTAATCTCACAGTAATTAATAACAATCTAATGATGTATAAAAAAAGTAGGGATGTTCTCATCTACACATGATAATTGCTGTGCTAGAGTTAAGGATGAATAATACTAATACTAAGAATTTTAATCCTTCACTTATTTCCTTTCACTGAGAAGCATGGAGAAGACATTTTTTAACCCCACGGTGCCTGCTTCACAGTGAAACTGAACAGTGCTGCTTCCTACACCTGCAGTAATTTTGCTTTATCTTGTACAAGTGAGGCTGCATAGGAGTTATGATATGCAGAGACATTTATCATAGAAGGTGGATAGTGCGAGGTCATGATTTCAATAGTATATCATACAATACCTGCTATGGAGGGAAATTAAACTGTTGCTAGTCCTGAGAAGTTGAATCATACAGGAAGGCTGTGGAGTCCAAATAAATGGCAGATATGCACAAATAATTAGCAAAATGAAGGCATTGAAAGCAAGCACTTTCAGAAAATGGTTCATATTCTTTGCTGGTGTAACTTGTTTGACATCGGTGGAATTACAGAAGCAGAAATTTGACTGTATTTTGCAATTTCTTTAAAAACCAGTTTCAAAAGTAATGAATGCGTACAATGCAGGAGCGCTTACCTGGTTTTGTAGGTGGAACTTCTTTTTCATGTCTGACTGCTTCATGCTCTAGATAAAGGAAACAGCATAACAAAATTGCCATAATGTTTCTAAGTTACATTTTGTATATTTATTTTATTTTTTTAAACTAAGAAGAATTACATGGGATAAACATTCATTTTCTCTTGCTTCATGCTGTTATTTTGGAAAAAAGCCACATGACTAGTTACTAACAGATTATCCACTGAGGGATCAGCAACAAAATAGCGAAGTTCAGTAGTACTGCACATAGCTCCACACCTATAGTTACTGTTAATGATACTAAAAGTTATGCATGTATCTTAAGGAAGAAGTCAGTTATAAGGGGGTCCCCTCAATTTCTGAAATTTAATTTGTTTCTACTCTCCATTTTTGTCACTTGGAAGGACAGTACAGAGCAAACTCAGCAACCATTCACTCGACCTTTATGTTGTTGAGTCAGAGATACTTGAGCTGAATTCCCAAAGTCTCGCACACATCCTATTCCACATGAATAAATTGTGTCTCACTGTGGAAAATTAGAGAACTAGCACTGCTTGGTAGGCAATGCATCTTTTTTTTTCCCCTGGTCTCCTTTCTATTTCATAACTATTACTGGGAAAATTGAGAATTTATTTTAGGTTGCTGGAAATAGAAATGATGAAGAAGCTTTGTTTTAAAACCAAGGTCTAGCACTACATAATTTATACAAAAGTCACACCTGCTTAAAAAGAATTGAAAAAACCCACACCACAGATCTGATAGTATAGTAGTAGCTATGCCAAATGCATGCAAATGAGAGCCACAATATATTTTAGAGTCGAGGAATCAAGGGACAGCTATGCTGTCCTTGTTTCCAGGTGATGCTTCCCACAGTTAAAAATCTGCGCATCAGGTTCTTTTTGAGCAACAAAGACACAAAGGTGGGCTGTAAAGTGGAAAATGTTCAAAATGTGAGTAGCCTCTGAAAAAATGCAATATGCCTCAGCCCTTCTGCTACTCAGATGAATAATTGAACTAGCAATTGTGATTTCAGGTGAAGATACATGCTGGGAAATGTTGAGATGGAGATATAATATATACCCTCCACCTAGTGGAGGGTGTCCCTGCCCATGGCAGGGGGGTTGGAACTAGATGAACTTTAAGGTCCCTTCCAACCCAAACCATTCTGTGATTCTACAATTCTATGATAATAGGGAATTTTGAATGGGAAACAGTTTTATGAGGCGTGAATTAAAACTTATGTCAGTGAAGATTGACATTTTTCCCACAGACATGCTTTTTTTTTTTTTTTTTTTGAGTGTGGTAGTAGTTGGGGACTTATCTGAATATTTTTTTTTTTTTTTTAACTTTTGCAGTTTACCTTGCATGCTGAAGGCATGAAAGTTACAGACGGTTAACAAGCAGGCTGCATGGTAAGTTAGTATATGGACTTTTTCTTCAGTTCTTTCTGACTGAGAAAAAATCTAGATGCAGTTATACTGAAACAATAAATTATTAGGATGAAAAAGTGATGAAGTCTTTCTTTTTCTCTTTTTAATTCAGCAGAAACATTTATTCAACCCAACTAGTTGTTAATAGTGATTTTTAAAAAGCTTGTCACTCCTCTTTTTTTTTTTTTTTTAAGACTTGTGATATGGGCAGCATAGAATGAGTTGACTCCTGTACTGAAGCAATTGGTTATGGCAACTGGACATTTAAATAGCAATGACAGGACAATATGTTAAATGGAAGCAATGGAAGGCATGGGGGTAAAGACACTATAGTTTTAAGCAAAACTAGAAATTGCTAAGGGACAATTTCCTTATGTTAAAGTCAAAAAAGCCACACATATCCAGCCATATTACAGGATTTTTTTGATCAAGGTAGGTACCACATACTTGCTGGCTTTTTCTGGACTACAGAAGACAAAAGAAGGTAAATTGTGATATTTAGATATAAAGAGGAAAGAGATTCTACTTTTATTTTTTTTTTAATATTCAAATATTTTTATGGCAGTCCGTTCTCACTTGTTCTTAGCTTCCCCTACTTGTGTAAAAATGCACAGCATTCAGGTCTCTAAAATGCAGTTAAGCTTTAGCATGTTTAGACCTTTGCAAGTTCCACTAGCTATCGGCTCCTGCTGAAATAATGCAATATCCTGTCATTTAGCACAGTAATACATTTATGTATTCCAGGACTATTTCTCCCTGTGTAACAGTGTAAATCAGAAGTAGCTCCAGACCAGTCAACAGATGATTGGAAATTTTGAGTGGGATTCAACTGACTTGCAACATCAAGAAAACATTCATCTACGCTTTTAGTCAGGAGAGCACTAGTCATCTCCAGAGAATATTTCATATCTTTACAAAATGTGTGTTAAAGAAAGATGGGATGACTTACCCACTGTTTGAAGTTGCCTGTTTCAAGCTCAACAGGTATTGATCTGAAAACTTACAAGTTATTTTTGTAGTGGCTTCTGTTAAGTTGGCCAACATAAAACAGTGCACTTTCAGTTTGGTTCCAACAAACAGGAAAAAGAACCTGACTCAAAGAAATCTTACAAAAAGTAGTCAAGTTGTGATATTTCTAGCAGCTTTGTTTCCAACCACTGCTAAACCACAGTTCGAGCCTTCTGATTTTGCTCACAAACTAAGAGTGAAGCTCAGCTGACCCTAAAAATATTTCATGAATTTAGGTGTGAAAATCCTGTAAATTCAAAGATATCATTTCTTCCTTCTGCAGACTTGTTTGCCTATCAGTAATTTCTAACTCATTAAATGTTCAGATTAGAAATATATTGAAGTATTGTCTAGTAATTTCTCCAATTCTATTAACAGAAACATAATTTATATGGTTTTGAGCAAGCTACATCGGTTTATGATCAGATAAAAACTACCGAAACCATAGTTTTATTGGATAAACAGATAGAGTGCTGTAAGACATCACTTCATAATAAAATGATAGATTAGCATGAGAGTTCTTATAGAAAACTATATATACCCATAAATTATATCAATGTTCACAATTAGAGAGCATGCTGTTCTGTACAACATTCTGCTACTGAAGAGAAGAAAAACATATATGAAATAAGAATAGAAATGAAGTAGTAAACACCACCATTCAGCTTAAAACAAAACAGCAGTTTATCTTATTGAAAATATTCATCATTGTCATCATCATCACCATCATATCAAATGAAAATCTGTTGTTGACATCATTGTCCAAGATTTGACAATCTTTCATTTTATGTTTGGATCAAGGCTACCCTCAGTAGAAATACAGAGGTTGATATCTAGAAAAAGTCTTCAAAACAGCTTTGTGTGTAGACTGTCAATGATGATGAGAATATTCTAATTCCTTGGGTGAACCTACAGGGCTTCTATAACAGTCAATACTGATTTTTTTTTTTCTGTTAGCGTTATTATTACAAAACCTACAAGGACTAAATCATAGAAAAAACTCAAATACCTAGAGATTATTTCCAAAACCATTTTCCCAATGAAAAAGCCAGTTTAAGACCCATCCAAGTCCCTAATCCAACTGGTGATTCATCCTCCTGCATCGCTTCCTACTTGGGCACTGGTTTCCGTGCTGTAAATTCAGTGACTTGAAAGATCTGAGGTTAAAAACCCCCAAACAATAATGCCTTGCGAGGATATTTGGGATCATTTCAGAGATCTGATTTACAGCTATACCCCATTTCATTAGCCCAGCTCTGGCAGAGAGGCTGGAACAAGCAGCGTAAGAGCTGAAATGTCTTGACCTGGCTTTGTCATCGGAAAGACTGTTCTTAAAATGGTATCTGCAATTGTCACTCTGCTGGATTTACTCTAAGAAAGTGTTATCAGCCACATATTGCTAAACACTGTAAAAAAAGGATTGCAATGCAAATATAATACATTAGATGAGTGTGTGTCGTGTGTCTGTGTCATGCCCCCCCCCCATAAATCAGGAGAGAATAGCTTGCTCCTACCTGACTTCTCAGTGGGAGTTGTCTTTTGTTGTTTAATTTTCTCCTCTGCTTTGTGAAAGTAGCATTAAAATTAGAAATTCACACTGTGTTAGCATAGGTGCATATAACTGGAAAAATATTTCTATACATGATATTATACATTTGGTTCACAATGACCAAAAAATGCATATCTTCAGCATCACTATCACATTGTAGCACTGTAAAACAGCACATATGCATTATGAGTTCTGACTGCATGATGAGATCACACTCCATGGAAAAAATAAATTAGTGGACCTAATGTCTCAGCCACCCGAAAACAGCCACATACCTGGTAGTGTCTTTCAGGCAAGCACTCAGAAACCGTATTCTAACAATACAACTATTATAACTTTGTGGACATCACCTTGCTAAGTGTCTAAGTTCAATAGTTTGGTATTATACAACACTGAGAACTTCTGCTCAGGTACTGCCTAACCACAAATATGTACAAACATGTCCACGTGCCTCTCCTCCAGCTAGGGTGGGGGGGGAAGGTTCAGGCAGATACACAGGTGGGACTACACTTTCTTATCAAGTGGGGTTTGTCTTAACTGTCCAATGGCCCAGTCGGGTGGAATTGGGATGTTTGTTTTCAGATCTCTATTCTGCCCAGTTTGGTTGACTTGAACTTCACCCTTCCTGATCCTTTCGTAGCTCCACTCCCATTTTGTCTCTTTTCCCATACCTGAATTCAAATCTCTCTCCTACCTTTCAACATTTGCATAGAACACTACTTTTCTTTTTAAATATGTATAAGACACACAAGAACGTATTTCCCCTTCCTCTTGCTGATGGAAGCAGTTTACAGCCACATGCCTCTGGCCCCTTCCTTTTCCCCAAGACCTCTGCGAGGCATCAGATTGAAGCTGGCAATGGCTGGGTGGAGATCAGGTCGGACAGGGTTGTCTTGTCCCCTGAAGCCATTCAACTCATCTGAGTACCAGCTGGCTAGAAACCCTCCCAGCTCCTGTCTGTGCATATTCGAAGCTGCTTGGCTCCTGAATACGAGCAATATTTCCAGCCTGGCAGTCAAACTTGTTCTTACCTGAGGTCATGGAGGGGGGTACTGGGAACGGGATGGGTGGCTAGAACCACCTGCGAATTATGAGATCCCTGGTTTACCCATCACTGTACCTACGTATCTTCAAACAGTCAACCTCAAGAACTGCTGCTTTTTTTGCGGGGGCTACTTCTCTGGAACCCAAATGTCCAAGTTTGGATGCTAAATCCTAATCTGCAATCTGACTAAATATGTGGATAGTACAGTATTTAGAAGAGCAGACTGTGGAGTGGTATCTACAAGCATGACATTTTATTTGAATTTAGCATGTAACTTCCAGAGGATTTTTTTTTTCTTGGGGGCAGAGAGTAGGCTTATTTTCTTTTCTGAGATGATTTCTTTTTAACTTAGCTCTCTGAGATTCCCAGAGGTATACACTTGCAAAGAGGTCTAAAAAGACATTTATCATATGTCAATAGATGGAGAAACAGCCTCATTGCTGTACAGCCCATGTTTCTTATCCATAACACAGCAGCATCCAGCAAAGCTGCAGTGCAAATATGGACATGAAACATACAGCAATTGTAGCTCACGTTTTGTTTGCTTTGTGGTTGGTGTTTGTTTGTTTGTTTGGTGGGTTTGGTTTGGTTTTTTTTTTGAGTTTGAGTTTGTTTCTTTAAGAAAAACAGTACTGATGAGGAAAAATACAGGGAGGGATAGAGCTCCATGGTTACTGATCTTTTCTATTCTTTGGAAATAAAATATAGACCTGCATTGCTATGCTTTTCAGTTGTCATCTGGTAGGTGGTGATTTAATTTCTCTTCACTTGTATTAAGTTTAGGGCTTTATTTTCCCCTTACTCAGCTATTGTTATTGTCAGTTTCTTATGAAAGCAGTGAATTAAAAAAAATCTCATCTCCATTTCATGGTTGTCTGTGAAGCTATAAATGTGTTTGCAGTACAACCAGCAGCTTGAAGATGCAACTTATTGAGATAAAGTATCCTCTTTCTGTTCTTAGATGAGCTTTAGCATATAACTGCATTTCACTAATTCAGATTGGGGTATTAAGTTTTCCAGGTACCAATACACAAAAACCCCAGAATACTGACTTTAAACATAGGTCCTGGACCATCTACTGGATTAATGACAAGTAAAGTTCAAAAGGTTTGAAGCTTCTCTTTCTTTAGATATTATCCCTGCTCTTTTGAACAGTAAATAGGATACTTTTTCTAATTCTGGTGAGAATTTACAGCAATCTTTGCTCTGTAACTCTAGGAGTTGATTGAATAAGCCTGTGAGTGGATGGCATGTATGATCCATTTAAAAGTATGGGAGAGATTTTCTTTTCAAAATGAATTCATTCCGGAAAACAGAGTGTCTTGGACAGGCCCGTGGACTTGCATTCATCTGGGAATAAATACAGTAATTCTTTGAAATTCATTCACCTACCTATTCTGCAACCTAACCAAACAGCAACTATTGATCTGTTGATTCCACTGGAGAACTCCCTGATGTGTTTCCTGGCAGATCTCCAGGAGGTGACTGTATGGCTTTTTCTCTGACTTTCTAGCCATTGGTTGTAACCAGAAGCAAAACTGAAGGAACATATTATCAAAACTTAAAGGAGAACACTATCTATGAGGGAACACGCTTCAAGACATCAGGAAGCTTCACAAAGTCATTTCTGTTCACCAGAATTCAGTATGAAGAAAAGCAGTGAAAAAAAATCTGATGAGGATAATACATAATATTTTAGCAAGAACAGAAGAAATATATCCAATTTGTCATGTACTGTTTGTTTACTATATCATGAGGAGTCTGGCAAAAAAATAAAATAAAATTGATGACCTTATAAAGCTACAAAAATTTAAAAATATTCTTCGCGAATATTTCAGAAAAAAACCAGATTTTCTTCTGATTTTGAATAAACACAAAATTTATAGTTCTGATATCTTTCATTGGAGAGAATTTCTTTCCTCTGCAGACCTCTAGTTTTGCAGCACTACAAGCATTAATATTCATTCGTTCCCTGATGTATCTAATTTAAATGGAAAAATATAAAGCTGTAAACATTTCTCTGTGTATTTCAGGCAGTTTCAGAAGAATTACATGAAGAATGAATTCTCTTGCTTTACTTGCTCTCACACACATACATAAAACACTCTTTAATTTAAACATTTCCCTACAGAATCAATATATTTTCTGAAATTCTCTAGTTTCTCAGTCATGTGATACTTCTAAGTGTGGTGACGGGAGGCATAAGAATAATAGTGTGGAGCTGCTCTGAATCAAGGTGAAAAAGGAGGCCGCTGCTTTGTACAGAATGAGGCTTTTATAATTCAGCCTGCTAACTCAAGAGCACTCATTGGCACGCAGCAGGCAGAAGCACGATTACCACTAGTGCTTGCAGATTAATACTTCCAGTCATCAACTGAAACTCAAAACAGCCACTGCTCTCCAAAGCAACCATTAATCACCCAAGAGGAGATCTTTTATGTAAAGGAAATTTAGCAAGTATTTTTTTTTTCTTTTTTTCCTTCAAATATTTGAATTCCAAGGGCTTTAGTCTGGAATATAGTATACTACACTGGAGTCAGCTCCTTAATCAGACCAACGTACTGGTTTGTGACACAATGCTCCCATGTTTGCAAATGCCTCACCAGAGAAATTCATGGTGCTACATGGATGACATCAGGCTGATTGTGCAGCAGGACGGATTTCATTTTGCAGGAAAGGTGAGTGGCCATGTCATCTGCTCAGGCAACCCACTGTTTGGGCACCACTGCCCCTGCTCAGGATGCACAGAGTTGGATAGGGTGGCTTTCTCTCTAGGGCATTCCTGCCTTGGCTGAGCCCATCCGCACCCACCTGCTGGCTGAAGCACTCTGCCAGCTGTTAATAAACAAAAAGTGGTCAACAAGACAAAAAAACCCAAGCAAACTTGGCCTTTGAGTCTTCAAATGTTGGAGTGAGAAACATTGCTTTTTTTCCCCTGTTGACTCAAAACCAGCAATACCACTTCAATAAATCAGCTACTCAAGGCTTGCAGAAAACCTCAAAATGTCTATGGAAATACTTAACTTACAAGTGGAATATTGTATCATAAAAACAAATGAGAAAAATAGTAAATGCATAGGAGAAATTGTTTTCTTTCAAAAAAAAAAAAAGGAAAAAAAGCAGAATTAAAAAAAAGGCTGCCTGCTTATCATTGAACACATAAGGTTTTGAGTGGTTTATCCAACCACTTATTCATGAGCACTTCATTTTTATGTGAAGTTCAAACAGTAGCACTGCCAGCAAAGGTCGATGGAACACTGACACCTGCTTTTCAGTGCCCACTGCACCTCAAAAGACCACTCAGGAGCGATGCAAGCAGAGCACCAACAGCTGAGTTTTCTATGAGGATATCCTCTCAGTCTGGTTTCACACCAGACCCAACTGTGGATCCCTGAGTGTCTTCCTCCCCAAAAAGCATGATGAGGCACAAAGCCCTGGTTTGCAAGGGGGACTTCTGTCCTGCTCACTGCAGCCAGTTGTCCCTGGTTATTACTTATAGTTTACTGGAGTGCATAGTCAGCCCAAGATTTATTGTTTTTTTAAAGTGTTCAGCTTCTGTTCTGCAATTCAGAAACTGGAGGCTGCCTCTGTGCAGGCTGTCATGTACCCGGTGAGATTTTGGGGACCAGGCTCACTTCACCTAATGACTGGTTTACAGAAAATAACTCCTAATATTCCTCTTTGATGTACTGAAGGGCAGTAGAAAACTCCTTCCCCAAACTCTGGAAATGGGTTTTGCTAACACTTTATGAGCTGCACAAATGAGAGTCACAGAAACTATGAAAAAAAGTCAAAGCTGAATCCTTTTAATTAAATTTCACCCTCATTTTTGATCCTATCCCAATCCTGAAAAGCCAATGACACAAACCAAAAAAAAAAAAAAGTGTCTAGCTCAAGAAAGTCACCCAGTTTTGCAAACAACATATAACCTTATTGAATGGAGCCTGCAGTAACTGGAAATTAAATTAACAAACCTACCTGGCTTAGTCTGAGAGATAGCTTTTTCGTGTTTAATGCGTTCATGCTCTGCAAATAAGAAGAACCTATGTTAGAGGGATTTTTAATTTTTAGATTTTAAAAATAAAAGATTCTCTTTATGATTTTAAAAGATGACTTTGCATTACATATTCACACTAGAGAATAATTTTTTGATGAACATGTTTCTTGAAAAAAGGTATTTAATAATTTTTTCCTAAAAAATAAAAATAATTCTTAAGAAAAATAAATTTTTACTTTTTAATTGGTTTAAAATTACAAAATTTTATTCTGTAGTTTTCAGAAATATCATAGAATTTCTAAAATTGTGAAATGTTTCTACTGCTAATTTTCATTGCTATCACCTATTTTCTATATAGAAATTTTCTTCTTGATGTTTAATATAGAAATCATGAAAGTAATTTATTATAACAGAAGTGGGGTTGTCTCATATAGAACGGCAAATAAAAGTTCAGTATACTGCATATTCTTCTGTTAGCCTGTGTCCCACAGATATATTGTGAAGCAGTAACAATAATAAATATATTGTATTAAAATACAAGCTGCATGCAATTTTTGCGTTATTTAAAAACAGTGTGATATCCAAAAAACAACATTATGAGACAGAAAAAAAGCAAGCTACGGAATCAGAGGACTGTTAAAAGTTTGTTTCATTCTGATTTATAGCAGCTATGTCCAGATTGTGTAGCAGGTGAGGGCTGCAGCATACCAAGAGACAAATCTCTCTCTTGCCTGGATCAAGCCCTAGCCAGAGAATTGCAGTGACCCTTCCTCATCTGTGTCTCCCTTGATATTTTCCAGTGAGAAGATGCCATGGAGGCAGAGAGCACAGGTGGGTCTTACCTCAGCCTGAATTGGAAAACAGTTTCCACCCACACTGGGACCTGTGAAACACACCTGGTCCTGCATTACAAAGTCATTGAAAACCATTTTCATTAGTCAAAATTTCCTGTGAGCCTGTGTAGAAGAATCTCACCTTAAGCTGCTAAAACTTTGGCAACACAGAGAAATACCTTCCTCCTAAAAGCTGAAGTAACAACATTCTTTATCAACTTGATACTTACTGTGTTCGTGAGGTTTCTCTGAGGTAGCTAGAAGTAAAAAAAAAAAGGTGTATTTTAATATTTTCGTGACAGTAATGCAAAATTTAATGCATTTATTCATGACATTTGTAGAAATAAAATAAATGTTCTGTGAAATCTCTATTAAAAAGTGCACAGTTAGCATTGTCTTACTTATACTATCCACCCCAGACGCCTAACTGGGACACTTACTCAACACAGACACCCTAAATTTGTCATTTAGCCAATGTTTGATACAAGTACCCCTGGAGGGCTCTGCGCCTCCTCGGCGGGCTTAGTCTCCCGCACTAAATGGTGGCCATATATCAAACCTAGGGCAGCTGCCTTGCGGGGCGAGGTGCTCAGTTCAGTGCCCACTAAGAGACACGGCAAGTTCAGACCATGAGATGTCCAATAGTGGACAAAGCCAGGCAAATTATTTTAGGTTGAGTGAGGAAATGACATCTAGGGCAGTCTAAATCAGACCTTGTAAGAGTCCTTGATAATTGCACCTGCTCTAGGGAGGTCAATGAATTTCAGATGGATTCAGTGATACTCCGAGGAGCAGAAAGACATATTTGAAAATGTAATTAACATAATTAGGGCACATCTAAATAAAAGGACTCAGCATTTCAGTGCTGTAGCTCCTAAACTTTGTGCCATTTCATTTTTCACTTTTTTTGCAGAAAAAACAGGCAAGAGAAAACTGAAATCTGAGCTAATACTTTCCAAGGGCCTTAAGAGAACATTTCTAAGGTAAAGCGAAAGCCATTATTGGTGCTACAGAAGGAAACGAAATGCCAAGGCCTAGCCCACCAGCTGGATTTTTCTTCTTGACTTTTGCAAGGCAGCTGTTGTTTTTAGGAGACCAAAGGCTGTACCAGCTGCACGTAGCGGTGCGCTGTGTGTGAAAGAGCAGAATCCCACAGAGAGATGCAGCAGTGCAGGGGATGAGCTGCCTTTGCAGGCCCAGCACCACAAGCAATAATTCTGCTGCTGTGAGCTCCAGGGCTGTGATTCACTGAGCTCCCACTCAGGGCAAAAAGTAACTAACTGTTGTGCGAGTGGGTTTTTGTTTTGCTTGTTTTCCCTGCAGTATAAAACCACTTCCATTTTATATCCAGTCTCTATTTAATCCAAGTTGTTGCTGTGCATTTAAGGAGACAGCAACTGGAGATGGTGTGCAGAGCTAAGCATAAATAGCGGGACATTTTTGGGGGGTAATAGTGACCAAAGATACAAATTAAGTGTATATACTTGCTCCTAAAAGAGGAATCAGAAATAAGAAAGAGCAGAAAAACAGGAATCCCATGACAAAGCCATATTTGTTATCTTTATGTGCATAAGAAAACCTTCTTGTAAATTTAGGCTCAATTGTTTTGCCTAAACACCCTGAAACTCACAAAAAAAAAAGTTCCCTAAACATCATAAGCTTAGGTAAATTCTATTGTAATTGAGTATCCATTAAATATGTCTGAAATTTGTAGAAGTTGTTAATTTTGTATTGTGTCAAAAGACAGAGAGAGATATGCTCATCTAGCTAGGAATTTCAATTTGCAGAAGGAAATTCATGGCAAATATTAAAAAAAAAATATCTGAACTTCAGGGGCTTGTATAATGTCTTACATAACTAGCACAGAATATTGTGTCACATAACACTTTCAGTAACCACCAACAATGATCAGAGCTAGGCCACGTATGAACAGTATTAATTTAAAGACTCTTTTCTGTCACTGCTCAAAGAATTTTAGAAACGAACTTTTGTTATAGCAACCTTATCTCAGATCTGCAACTTGTTTTAACAAAACACTAAAATCAAACCAAAACCATTACGCCTTAACTTTCTAGTGAAGCCAGTGCAGTTACTTCCCTTATTCTGGTGGTGAATATGAGTCATGGAGAATGTTTAAAGCAATAGGAACTCAGCCCAGGTCTGGTCCCTCAAGTTTAGGAAGGTGTCTGTGTTGCCCTTGTCCATATCTTCTGTGGAGGTACTAACTAGCCAAACTCGTATAGTGTCAGTATCCAGCCAGAGCTTGAACACAGAGATTATTGGTATCAGAGCTTTTCTTAAAAGCCTAGCCTTCTTTTTTCTGGTGTAATATAGCAATTACAGATAAAAATCACTCAGAGATATTTCTACCACATATTTTGATGAAATAATGAAGATCTTCTAAAGTTAAAAGTTTTTACAGGTTGTGTTGGCTATTCTAAAACAAATCTATATTTTGTAGGGAAAAAATACTGAAGTGAAATTTTGAGATGGTCTTTGGGCCATAAAGGCAAACATTTATGTTTTGCTAAGTCTGCTAACTATGATATCAGTCCATTCAATATTAAACCTATCTTTCCTATGTGCCATATTATCTCATCAAAGATGTAATTCAAATGACTTATGCAATAACCAGAAAGCCAAAAAATGAAATCCCAAGACCCTTAGTTTCATTTTTACAGTATCACAATTGTCTATAACACAGATACTCTGATTTTTAGTCTACTTAGTGAAAATGGGAAGAAGATAAAAGCTAAATGTCAATGACACAGACTTTCCAGAATATTTAATGATATATTATATGGTATTTAATCTAAAGGGTGAGAAATGAAAGGCCGTATTCTGCTGCTCTCACTCATTTTGTGTATATCTTGCACTGAAAGTAAAGCAGCTCTATTCAAATTTCGTGTTTAAATAACATTTCTTTATACAGTGCCTAGATAAGCTGTGGAACTCCATGCTGCAAAATGTGTGGATGTTGAAAATTCTCATGATTTCAGAAAGTGACTGGGCAAATTAGAGAAGAATCTACCAGGTGCTCTAAACATGAAGATACGGTCTCCGTCTTGGGAAGCCCCTGAGCTGAGGTGGCGGGAGGTCACAAGGCGATCTCTGTGTGTCCCTTTTATTCCTGTACTGCTCCCTAGGCGTTTGCTGGGTTGGCCATTGGTGGAGAGAGGGTGTCGGGTTAGATGAACACTTGGTCTCACTTCAAGCAGTTGTTCTGATGTTATTAACTAACAGTAGTACCTGTTGGGTAAATAACTACTTGTTCACAATGTTAGAAAATTCAGTCCTAAATAACTATCTTAATTTGTTTAAGACCTAAACCATATTAGTGGAGGAAAAGGGTTAGATTCGGATCTAATGAAAACAGGGGGATCTTTGATGAAATGCTTAAAGCTACATAAGATCTGAACCGGATCAATGAAATTATCTGGTTCTACCTTCAGCAAAATGTTTTTGAAATTTCTTTTGTGTCATTCTCAACTAAACTTGGTAACGGGGCTTGGTAGTTATCTTGCTGTTTTTCACATTCATGTCAAATTTTCTTTGACTCTTGCCTGTTATTCTGAATGCCAGAAGGGTATTAATTATATACAGCATATTTTTGTAAATTAGCTTCTGATAGGGGTTCAGAAAAGAAATCCTTGGGTTTGTTGAACCATAAATTGGTAAGGCTAAAAGCAGAATGTGCTTTTTTCATTATAACATATCTATTTTGCATCTAGATAACAGTCTTTTGTTGTTCAGACAGCAAATTATTTGTGAGTATGCACACTCTGTAAGAAAAGAATATGTCTTGCCAGAAATGAAAGCAATGCCAGAACTATTTGTTTTAGTGAAGAATAACAAAATAATAATACATGCTGTAGCTGAGAAAATGATTTCTAATTGGATAGTTACTGTGTATTATAAATAAGAAAGTTACTTTCCATTAGACTAAGAGCTTAGTTCATCTCTCATTAAAGTGAGCACAAAGACTCTTTAGCAGGATTTGGACTGGGCATTAGATGAACACACCCACGATGTTAATCTGTAAAAACATTACAGGCCAAGAGAGGAATCAAGAGCAACAGGAGTCTTTTAATGGAATTATCTAGAGTTGTGCCTTAACCTTGCAGTTTATACATCATGACAAAGGATAAATCTTTGGGGTTTTTTTATTCAAGCTAACTAAGTCCATTCTCCCTGAAAACAAATTCTAGACAAACTAACAATTTGGCCCTTAGACAAACTAATGGACATTCTTCCTTCAAAATTCAGTGGGAATACTGTAGTCTGCAAGAACTTAAGATGCCACATCATTCTGCCTAATCAATAATATGGTTTTAATTTAAGGTTGAATAAAACAGTTTTTATCTAGTCAGTGCAAGGTTTTTCAGACTGTGGAGCAATTGTATTATTAAAAAATCAACCAGAATAAAACATATTCCTTACATTGGGCCAGTTCAGAATGTCTCAAATGATAACTTTGGGGGGAAAAAAAAAGGGGGGGGATTATTAGGATTTATCACTGTGTTCAAGAGCGGTTCCCCGCCTTTGTGAAGTTATTGTCTTTACTCTTTGTCATTCAAAGGAGAAATCAAATGTTCCCACAAGTTTTCTAGATCAGCAGATCTGATCCCTCATATCTGCCTGTGTCTTCCTCAAGTCCTGCTGGCTGACTGAGCCACAGGCAGACTGATTGTGCAAAAAAAAATACAGTCTAATGAGCATATGTCTAAAAAAATGATCCTCCCAAAACAGATTAGCTGCAGCAAGCTTCCTATAAAGAGATTGGCTTGTGCTTGCCCCCATCCCAGCTCTACATTAGGAAATGGCTGTGACAGCGTATAGTTACCCCAATGACAGGTCAAAGTAAAGAATGCAAGAAGAGTGTGGTACAGGACATGGTGGCACAAATAGAGGGAGCTGGTGTATGATCATTTTAACATGCATTCTGTGCAAGCCTTGTCCTTACAGAATCTTTTAATTCCCTGCAGCATCCATTTTACATTTCTGGTTTTCTTTAAACCTAGAATTTTTCAGGATATTTGTCCGGGTTTGTACACGTTAAGGAAGTATTATTCCAAATTAACATGACAGGTATGAAATTCTAAGCGATTTATCTAAGGCTATCTGGAAGTTTTGCAGGGAAGCAGAGCACTTGAGCTTCCACTTAGCACTCTCACTCTAATTCATTATCAAGCAATGCTTCTCTGGATCTGTGCGGCACCACAGACTTACTTGGATTACTTTTTCAGCAGGACTCTTGGGACTGATGATGGCAACAGGGTAAATGGTTAAGGCAAACCCACCTAAAATGCCATGTTTTGCCATTATAATTAATAATTATCCACTGATATTAGAGCCTTGAGGGAATTCACTTGCAACAGACTGATCTTTCTATTTCTGCTTTCCACCAAAAAAGCTGGCAGGCTGCTCTCACAGTTCCTTCTGCTTTATTTCCATTACCAGAGCAGCCTGGTCCAAGATATCTGCCTTCATATAGTTAGCACGTTTGTGTCCTTGCTGTTTGGTTTACCTTATACCTCAGGGCTGCATGGTGAGGAATGAGCTGACTCTTGGTTTTGGGGGATTTTTGCTGTTGTTGTCTAGAAGAAATTGGTTTTTAAGACTTATTTTTAGCTGGGAATTGAAGAGCTGGGAAAAAACAAACAAACAAACAAAAACCCAGAAAGAGGAGGAAAGGGAGAAACTTTAGCATGGGGTAAGTATAGTAGAAGTAGGAAAGAAGTACAGACATGTCCAACATTTTTTTAACGATTTTTAATGAGAGGAATTGTTTCACCTTGTATCTGAGATGCATGCCTGTAGGGAGCATCAGTAATGATTCCAATCTTTCTCTGTTTCCCAGTTTGTCAGTTAAACAATAGAAATGCACTGGGAAATGTAAGTCTTGTTGAAACAGCAATCTTGTATGATAGCACTGAAAGTTAATGTCTTTAAAGTACTATAAGTCTTAAAATCCCAGGAGGACAAATCTTCCATCGACGGAGCTGGAAAGAATAAAATTTCAGTCAAATGTAGATGAGGTGCATGTGCTGCATTAATGCATTTCCTCTTTAGGCACATGTGGTGAAAGACCTGGAGAGCTTCCTCTCAATATCATCCTCAGCTTCTGACGTTCTTATGTGCTCTTCCCTGAAATTATGGGATGGGAATATACAGATGAGGGAGAATATGCTTAATAAGCTTTCACTTTTAGTAATATCAGTATTACATTTGATATAGCTAAGGCAAAATACAGCCAAGCTCAGGCCATGCTTTATTGCAACACAAATTATTGACTCATAAAGGGTAACGGAGTGAAATCGGGCAGACTGAGGTATATAGGATGTTAGAGTCATGACTTTTTTTTCTGAATATTTACTTTAGTTTATGCAAAAATAATGTTGTTCGCCATTCTCTATAAACAATTTGAGCCAAAAGGAGCACCTCTTGCAGATGTTAATATTCATTAGTATTTAAATCTTCAGTCTATTTCATAATGCCTGTTATTTGGGGAAAGTGCCAAACTAACTTCCTAGGTCCAGATTCTATGCAAATACTTTGAATATGAACTTCTTTGTTGAGCTGCTTCTTAACTATGACTGGATTTGTAAAACTATAATAATGGCTGAATATATATTTACATATGTTATTAAAGAAATATAAAACAATCATCAAGACAAAAATAAGATGACCTCATAAAAATCTAGAAGAGAAGAATTTTGGAGCAGTGATTACTTGATATTAGGAGTGGAGAACAATAAAAAATAATTAGCTTTTGAAAAGATGGACTTTTCCCAGTGTGCTACCCAAATTAATACAGTGATTAAAGCAGAGGGCTAATGACTAGCTTCTAGAGGCAGAACATCCTGAGCCATCTTTGTTCCTCATGAAATGCTGCTGATCACTGTTTTTACTTTAATTACAACTTTGTAATAGCACATTTCTGAAAATTATGTCTGCACAGATAAAAAAGGAAATGAAGATTACCACTAGAAAGACTGTTAATTCTGGAATTGCATCTGAATATAATACCTCTGAGCATCCATTTGCAGACATCTTTGTGCAGTGCAATAAAGTAATAGTTTATCCTATGGGGAAATTTTTAGCCAATTAACCATGTATTATATGGATATGCAGATGTTTAAGGATATTATGCTGACTGACAGGTGAAAATGTTGCTGACATGATGCCAATATACATGCGTTACACCTAACTTATAGTAACAACACAGGCCACCAATTACACAGATTTCTTTCTTCAGAAATCACAACTGTTTCATAATCATTAAAGTACTAGTTTAACTGTCTACATTTATTGGTAGCAGGGGCTGAATAAATTACTCTTGTACTTTCAGGCAAGTAAGAATGATTAGCACAATTTGTAATCATATCTATCACTGAAATTTTATGCTAGATCTATCAATATGAATTGTTTTGCAGGTTTGTTGTTTTCTCCATTTCTCTCCATTAACTCTAAAGTGAGACTAGGGTGAATAGCTTCAATGTAGATGACTAACTTTAGATATCTAAATTTGTATGAGTTAAAGTTTCTTAATGATTAAGTTCACCTGAGGATCTAAAAAAGTTTTTTAAAATTTCTGAATTCACTGAAAAGTGTTGAGCCCACTGCATTCACCATTCCTCTGCCTACTTTCTACTTATATTGCATGGGTACTCTGTAGGGTGTTTTCTGGTCATGTCTTACCCTAACTGAAATATCTGCAACATGGAAAGTACATGAGCCTGGTCCCTCAAGACCTGGCCATCACTTAACAGAGGTTGTACAGATCATTAAGTCTCACATAACCCTGCAAAATTGACATAAATTATTTATACCCCCCAACATAGTTGAGACAAGGTAAACAGAGGTCAAGCAAATGTCAGGTAACTGATGTAGACTTTTCTGTATTTCATGCAAATTCTCTATTCATCAATATTCCTGGAAAATTATGAGGTTTCGTTGCTTCAGCATAAGAAGTCAGAGCTCACCAATGTATGGCCAGTCATCTATTAAATTAAAAATATCTTTAGGCAGGCGTGGATTTGCATTGAAGACTACCTTATCTGCAGCTTAAGACTCCTGTAGAGTGTTTTTCGGTAAAACCACGTTGTTTAGTTCTTAATCTGATTCGGGAAGGCAATGTTAACTACCGACTGGAAGATCCTTTGGGCTCCATCTTGTGGCTAATTCAATGAGTGTTACCTCTTGAAGGAGATGCCTACCTTCAGCTACAAAATAGAACTGCTACTTTAAACAGCATAGTAGCATGTGACTGTTTTTATTATTTTCTCGTACATAATACTGATTTTTTCACACTATTTTAAGAAATGCTTTGAAAATGATTTCTACTTTTTTTTTTTTTTCTTCTCTGTTTAGGAATACACATTCTGTTAGGGGACTGCGTAGTACACTTTGCAGTGATAGACTTAGGTAGTCCACTCTCTTATCCTTTGAGACATGTTAGAAAACTACAAAATGAAGGTGTGGTTCATGTTGCACCAGTGGTATTTGCAGCTGAGCAGAGATCCCATGCTGCTGTGGCCATTTGCTTTATGAATAAGGCTGCCTTCCAGTTTTTCTGGTCAACTCCAAAGCTAAGCAGTTCTGAAATGCATTACTGCCCAGTTCTTTTTCAGTTTGAAAAGCATCTTGATTCTTATATACATTGAAAAGAGACACTGCTGTGCCTTGGCCAGTTTATACCACACTCTGTATGCAGAGCAGCAGTTTCCACGCGATGGATAGGGTACTCTTACTGGGAGTAATTGAAAGAAATTGTCCTTTACTGGATTGGCAAAAATGTGTAGTTTGGAGCTGGAATGTACATGTCTTGCCCATTTTCTGCATTTGTTTGATATTAGCTGCACTTAGACTACATTAAGCTTTTTACACCATGATGCGTTTATTGGGAAAAGGTCAAAATGTGATCCTGCATACTCTCCTGTCAATTTATTGTTGATGAAACTTGTCGGACGAGTGTGTTTTTTGGCTTTCTAAAAACTATTACATGAATTTAAGAGCAAGCTGCCAGAGTGATAATGCTGAAAATCAGAATGGGAGTCATGTTATTGACAAGGAACTAGCTTCTGCATCTCACTAGCTCATAAGTACTCATACCATCTAGCTGTAGGCAGTCTATATAGCACATGAGACTCCCAGAAGACAACTACCCTGAATTAGATGTGCTCTCTAACTTGCTCTCAGAAGCAAGACAGAAGCGTCTCTCTCTCTCTCTCTCTTTTTCTCATTCATTAGCTGTAGGAAGCCGGAGAAACCAACTTCCTGGCAACTCAGGTTCGTGATTCACTTTAGATAATGAGACAGTTCTTCTTACACATATGCATGTGGATGTGTAACCTGGAGGGATTATGCGATCGTTAAATCCTCTTCGGGTTCACTAGAATCACAGAAGCAATGAATCTTCAGGGAAACTTTCCTGAGACTGACCAGGAGAGAGAACTTACAAAGCTTGTTAAGGTTGCTTGCTTGACATCCCCATCTCAGTCCATGCCTTCTATGGTCAGAAATCAATAAGGTATGGGAGCTATGAACTGAAATGAGAAATTCCATTTTATGCAGAACTAGGAAACCCTGAAAGTGGCTCTAATCTGGCTCCATTTCACACAATGCATTTTTGGAATTCTCTGTAATTCTGAAACATTTTTGAAATATAAAAATACTGTTTTGGTTTAAAAATATTAACATTTATTTCCTCTAAAGAGGGCACTTAAAACTGAAAAAATGTGGAAATATTTTTGCGTTGCAGCTCTGTTTATTGTTTTCTGGAGGTGCCCTGAAGCTTTATGTCACCTCACCAATACCTGGGTCTATTGTAATTCACTTGAATCCCTGCTTGCAGTGCTTTGAATTATGAGGAAGAGTTAAAAATTTTTGTGTACTGACAGCCAGATTAGCTCTTGGGGATTTTAGGAAGTGCCTTCCTCATGCAAAGGGTTGCTACCTCTTGCCCTTTAGGAACTGACAATATTTTACACATTTCTATGACAGCTCCTCTATCCCACACACGTTGAAAGAAGGCGTAACATAATGCTGGAAGCTGAAGCTGACTATTTTCTAGACTTCGGTCACAAAGTCTTAGCAGGCTAACCTTTCAAATAGAAATGGTTAATGCTTAAATTTCATGCATAAATTGTGCCTTAAGGTTCCTGTTAGTATCACTCATATTTGGAAAAATCAGTGAAATACATAAGCTTTCTCCATCTTAATTTTGTTCTTTTCTGTCTCTTTCAAACTCCCTCATTTCTGATTTATGCTATGCACAGAATGTACCATCGATAGAAAGTGTCATTCCATCTTCTCTTCTCTTTTTATGATGGCTTGTCACTCCGTATTGCTCATTATTCTTGTTTTTCTAGATGAGGGGTGTGTATTTGAATAAGACAGAATAATTGGAGAAAGCTTCGTGTACAGTACAGTGCATATGTGCTGCATGAGTGGCATGAGGAATGATAAAGGGGTATTTGAACTGTGCATGCTACTACCACAATATATTTTGGATAATGAGCCAGTCAATTTAGAGCACCGCCTGGCTACTTCCATTATTTTTGCAGCTGGGCAAAAAATACTGTCTCCTTAAGCAAAACCAGAAAACATTGCCCCTATTTATTGCGAGTCAGAGTCAGAGGAATACACATGCAGCCTGGAGCAATTTCTGATGATAACAGAATAAGCACAAATAAATAAAACCTGATGATTTGGGGAGTTAGCTAGTAACATGCAATATTTGTTGTGTGGGGTCTGCAGAGAGTGTGAAACTAGATGAGAAAGCTAAAGCATGGTATGTTCATTTTTGGGAAGAGGCCTTGTTACTTCCCTCCAGTTGTCCAGTTTAGTGCATATCAACTGAAGACAGTAACATTGCTCAACCAATTTTCCATGGTTACTGGAAAATGTAATTGGACTAGCATATTTTTCACTATAATCACTACCTTCCTTGCTGACAGTGTTGGTTATGATCTCGGAAAACCATAGGGAGGTTTAGTCCAAAAATAAATAAAAAAATGATATCAGAAGAATGACCAAAGCTGACTTTCAGTTCGCACCTTCATACTTCTGTGGAGTGGGTTCATGATAATCAGCAGGATGAGGCATACCCTGCCCTGAGCCAGGTGCTTGAAAGGATCCTACCTATCCTTGGCAAAACCCTTTCATCAAATTAAGAAATCAGAGGAAATGATTTTTTTTTAGGAGAAAATACATAAAAAAAAAGAAAATGAAATCATAAAATTGATCCAACTTCAAAGAATGTTCATTAAAAATGCATTTTTAATCAGTTTTATTGGAGAAGATTATGGTTAAGGAGGAAAAAAACCCACACCTAACCCATGAAAAATGAACCAAGGGCAAGCAGCAGGTATTTCAAACAAATTCCCTTCATGTTCCTCTGTAGATGAATGGACTTATAACCTGTGGCAAGGCTGACAGAAGTAGCACCCTTAGCAATTACCTCACTCCTTTCTTTCCATTAAGGATGTAACAGTCCATGTGATAAATTCAAGGCTGTGAACACAGCAGGCATTTTGATGTCTGAAAACCAATGGCTGTAAGTGTAGCTGTCAGTTTTCTGATTCTCCCTGCTTCATGTGCTACCTTTCATGCCTCAGTTGTTGCAAATTAATCTTTGAACAAAATATCCTGCTTGATACCTATTAAGCATGGTCATTTTTGATAACCAAAATGAATTTTATTATTCCGTTAAACACATGAGGTGAAATTTTGGCTCCAGTGGAGTGAATGGGAATTTTGCCACTAACATCGACACAGCCTAGATTTCACTCATGAGCTGTTAAAACAGTTGAGACTATATTTTTTTTTTCCCCAGTTCAGTTAATGACTCTGTATAGGGATAATAGAAAAAATAATAAATTAACAGGGTTGAAAATGTCTTCATGTATAGACAGCAAAGGTTGGCTCCATTACTCAACTACGTGAATCACAGAATTTCCAAATCTTTTTTGAAACTACAAAAGACACTCCCCTCCCTCCCAAAAAATTAATCCCCCATCAGTAAAGTTCAGAAATAGTAATTTTTTTCTCACTTACTTAATACTAAATCTCAAATAATCTTCTGAAATTTATGGAAAAGTTCTGGAAATGTTCCCAGTTTAGTGAGCAAGATACAGCTTATAAACCAAATAATCAATAAACTTGAATAGATTAAAGAAAAATATGACCTTAGTGCTAATCTTTCATTATTCTTGCAGTTGAAATAAAATCATCACATTACAAAACAATGTTTCAACTCAGCAAGTCTTATTCTGAAAGACAACACTATAAATAGATATTTAGGGTCTCATAAATGCAGTATATTTATCTTTAAACATTTAATATAATGTTTTAGGTTCTGATTCAGGGCAATTTTTTTCTACTAATCTGTTAAAATACCAAAGCATGACTTCAGGAAAGCTTACATTCATGCTACATACATATCTGAAAAGAGGAAATTAAATGTCCCTAGGAAAGCACCTTCTGTAAAGAAAAACCAGCCAGGTCAGCATGCACAGTGCACTGCAAGTTTTGTTCTCTTTGACAAATCCTAACATGGTAACAAAAGCCTTTCATTTTCTTCCAAGTCAGAACGATGAAGCGTCTGATACTGGTCTGTGTTGGCCTGTGGTAAAAAGGAGCTAACAATACTGGAAATGACAACTGTGTTATCACAGTAGGAGCAGATAAAGCCGGCTGATGGTAGCACATGAGGTGGTGTATGTCATCGCAATTGTATCACTGAATGAAAGATACATTTCTCACAGCAGTCACAGCCTGAAAGACACTTCAGTCAAGGGAAAATAATTGATTTACCTTTCTTTTCCCCCTCCTTTTTCACCGCAGCTGAAATGGAAAACAAAAAATACTGTATTTTCACAACCAAAGTCAGTAACATGTAATATCAGTAAAAATAATTCAAACACCTATATACGAGCCTTTTGTGTGCATATTTCAGACCATACATCTATTATGCAATATAGGAATAGATTTCTTTGCCAGATGAAGAAACTGATAATCAGAAAGATAAAGCATTTCCTCACAGACAACCAGCTCTGCTATTGAGAGTAAATTCCAGCTTTCTAGATTCTCACATTTAACTTCAGTCACAAAGTTATCATTCCTCCCTGACACTAATATTAGGAGATAGAGGTACAGAGTGAAGCTTTCAAAATCAACAATGAAGAAAGAGGATAGTTTGGAACGGGAAGCCATGAAGGGGTAAGGGGAGGCTAGAGGAAGGTTATGAAGCATCATCTGTTTTAGACAAATAGGTGATTTTTTGCATAAACATGTAAAATAAGAATTAAAAAAACACTTGAAGTCATACTCAGGTTTTTAAACCTCTGCCTAACATGGGGAATTACAAGACCAGATCATGCAGCAATCCCACCTCTAAATCCCACAGTGTGAGTTTTGTTGGAAGATTGGGCAGAGATTGGAAGGAAACTGCTGTGTATTCCCCAGTTTAAACAACCTGGCATCAGTTCCCCAGAGCAAGCTCTGCTGTGTGACCAGTATTCAAACTCTGGAGACAGAATAAAAGTCCCCCAAAATCTCATCCTGGGATTCCAATAAAACTTTGCATGTATCTGCAATGGGTACTGTGAAAACATATCAAAATTTTACTAAAAGGACTGAGATGTCTCAAATGGGAGAGTTACCTGCATCTGCAGATGACTCTTGCAATCCTGATAGAGCTGAGTCAAGATCATATCTAAGTCCATTGGAAATCCATGCACTGCCCATTCCCCAGCCTAGATTTACAGCACTGAACCTTCTAAAATGTATTTAGAGATGTCACTTTATCTTGAAACATGTCTGCTGGAAGTGGTGGTAGTAAGCATCTGCCTTAGGCAAAAGAAGACACAGGAGTTCAAATTCAGAGCTCTCACTCCCCAGAAAAGAGCAGTTGGCACCAGGCTGGTGGTATGAACCGACCAGATGTGCCACTGGAGCTGGAAAGGAAACAAGCAGAACCAGAGCTCTGCCCTTCCTTTGGAGAACGTGCCCTGGTGCAGGACACAAATCAAGGGTCATGAGGCCAAAGGAGGGAGTAGGTACAGTCTCAGGTGTTTGTATTTTGGGTTTGGGTGCTGATCTCTGCCTCTGCAACATTCTTAAAATGAAAAGCCCTTTTATTCCAAACGGTTAGTATATTTGGATAAAAGAGATCAGAAAGGAAAAGGTGAAACGTGGAATTACTGAAATGCTGTCTATCAATGGCCTGCAGCAAAAAAAAATTAATTCTGATTTCAAAGACTTTTCAAGGTTTCTACCACTTACTCTCCTTTGAGAATGAAATAATTTTTAGTACCTCAAGAATGTGGAAAAAAGGTTTCATGCCTAGAATCAGTGAAAATTAGGCACAAGGTTTCCAGGATCTAGTCCTCTTTACAATCACTTTGCTTTCATAGGTGATGTGCACAGCAGAGCTATGAAGTGTGCCTTTCACAAAACTTCCATTACAGAGGATTTAGTATTTTTCCCCCCAGTAGCTGCTATAGAAGCCACAGTGGCTTTCAAAAGGCATACATGAAGTGTGTTGGAGGGACTTCCAAATCAGCAGAAACCCCAAATATCAAGACTCTTGGTAGGGCTTACAAGTGAACATGCAGTGCACCTCTGGGCTCCTCCTGACTTCTGTCCTGCCAGCTTATGGGACGTGGCTCACCACGCTTCTGGTCCCAAGGCAAGCACAAGCAGAGCAAGGTCCATCCGTGCCTGCTGCTGCACTTACAGCTAGCTAATTTCTGTTATTATGCTATTTTATCCTGTTGTGGCATCTGTTTAAATTTTCACCTTGGCTGCGATTTTTCTGATGGAATGTCCTGTAAATACTCAACAAATCTTTAGAGACAGAAGAGGCCTCATTCTGACTACTGTTGCCAATAGCATTGCTCTGATCAAATCCTGTTATTCAAACTTAAAATGACAAGGAATAAATGAAAAAGAGCACAAACACCATCGTTTACGTTGCTCTTTCAGAAACTGAGAAATGTGCTTGTATCTGAAATGCAGCAAAAAGATGGATAGATTAGCAAAGGAATTTGGTCTACAACTGATAAAAAGCCAGATTACCTGCTGAGAACAAATGTGAGTAATATATTGTAGCTGGGCAGGGAAGGACATGAAATAAAGTAGACTGATGTACTGGAAAATGTGATGCTCAGATATAAGAGATGCTCTTGACTGTGTTCTTTTTTACCTTGATTTTTTGGAAAAAGAACAAATTCTTCAGCCAACTCTTTTTGCACTGTACTGATGAGATGTATCATCGAGTTCTTGAATTAGGAATTTGTACCTATAAACTTGTTCAAATTATTAACAGCCTTAAATCACAGTGACTCCAGCTAGCCACCTGTCTTCCTCTCCTAGACCTATCTGAAACCAATCATATATTTCCATTTAATACAGATATGATACAAAGCAAAATATGTTTATCAAGGATACGCATCCCATTTTCAGGAGTCATGAATCCAGATTGACAACTACTCCAGAAACTAGAATTGAGCACCATCATCTTTTATGTTTCGGGAATGAGGAAAAAAAATCTTTATGAACCAGATCCATGGCAGACCTTGACCAAAAATATTTCAGTGGGGTGGGAAAATAAAGATAAAATTTCCATTGGTGGAAAGGTCACAAAAATGTGTCAATGTAGTAAATATTTTCATGAAGAAAAAAAAAAATCAGGTTTAGGATGGTTGTATTGTTTTTAACTTGTATCAGAAACTCAAATCTAAATCACAGAATCATAGAATGGTTTGGGTTGGAAGGGACCTTAAAGATCATCTAGTTCCAACCCCCCTGCTGCAGGCAGGGACACCCTCCACTAGACCAGGTTCCCCAAAGCCCCATCCAACCTGGTCTTGAACACTTCCAGGGATGGGGCATCCACAGCTTCTCTGGGCAACCTGTTCCAGTACCTCACCACTCTCACAGTAAAGAATTTCTTCCTAACATCTAATCTAAATCGACCCTCCTTCAGCTTAAACCCATTACCCCTTGTCCTGTCACTCCACTCCCTCATAAACAGTCCCTCTCCAGATTTCCTGTAGGCCCCCTTTAGGTACTGGAAGGCTGCTATAAGGTCTCCCTGGAGCCTTCTCTTCTCCAGGCTGAACAAGCCCAACTCTCTCAGCCTGTCCTCATAGGAGAGGTGCTTCAGCTCTCCGATCAGCTTCGTGTTCCTCCTCTGGACTCGTTCCAACAGGTCCACGTCTCTCCTGTACTGGGGCCCCCAGAGCTGGACGCAGTACTCCAGGTGGGGTCTCACCAGAGCGGAGTAGAGGGGCAGGATCACCTCCCTCGACCTGCTGTTCATGCCTCTTTTGATGCAGCCCAGGACACGGTTGGCTTTCTGGGCTGCAAGCGCACACTGCCGGCTCATGTTGAGCTTCTCATCAATCAACACCCCCAAGTCCTTCTCCTCGGGGCTGCTTTCAATCCATTCTCTGCCCAGCCTGTAGTTGTGCTTGGGATTGCACCGACCCACGTGCAGGACCTTGCACTTGGCCTTGTTGGACTTCATGCGGTTCGCACAGGCCCACCTCTCCAGCCTGTCAAGGTCCCTCTGGATGGCATCCCTTCCCTCCAGTGTGTCAACCACACCACACAGCTTGGTGTCGTCGGCAAACTTGCTGAGGGTGCACTTGATCCCACTGTCCATGTCACCGACAAAGATGTTGAACAGTGCTGGTCCCAGTACCGACCCCTGAGGAACACCACTCGTCACTGTTCTCCCCTTGGACATTGAGCCGTTGACCACAACTCTTTGAGTGCGACCATCCAGCCAATTCCTTATCCACTGAGTGGTCCATCCATCGAATCCATGTCTGTCCAATTTAGACACAAGGATGTTGTGCGGGACAGTGTCAAATGCCTTGCACAAGTCCAGGTAGATGATGTCAGTTGCCCTTCCCTTATCCACCAATGCTGTAACCCCATCATAGAAGGCCACCAAATTTGTCAGGCATGATTTGCCCTTAGTGAAGCTGTGTTGGCTGTCACCAATCACCTCCTCATTTTCATGTGCTGGAGCATAGTCTCCAGGAGTGTCTGCTCCATAATTTTGCCAGGCACGGAGGTGAGACTGACTGGCCTGTAGTTCCCTGGGTCTTCCTTTTTTCCCTTCTTAAAAATGGGGGTTATGTTTCTCCTCTTCCAGTCAGCGGGAACTTCACTGGACTGCCAGGACTTCTCAAATACGATGGCAAGAGGCCTGGCCACTTCATCCACCAGTTCCCTCAAGACCCGTGGATGCATCTCATCAGGTCCCATGGACTTGTGCACCTTCAGGTTCCTCAGATATTCTTGAACCTGATCTTCTCCTGCAGTGGGCGGTTCTGCATTCTCCCAGTCCCTGCCTTTTGTGACCTGGGCAGTGTGGCTAGAGTACTTGCCGGTGAAGACTGAGGCAAAGAAGTCATTGAGTACCTCAGCCTTCTCCATATCCTGGGTAACCACGTTGCCTGTTTCATTCTGGAGGGGACCCACATTTTCCCTCATCCTCCTTTTATCACTGACATACCTATAGAAGCTTTTCTTGTTTTCCTTGACATCCCTGGCCAGACTAATTTCTATCAGGGCTTTGGCTGTCCTCACCTGCTCCCTGGCTGCTCAGACAGTTTCTCTGTATTCCTCCCAGGTTACCTGCCCTTGCTTCCATGCTCTGTAGGCTTCCTTTTTTTGTTTGCCTTTGCTCAGGAGCTCCTTGTTCATCCATGGGGGCCTCTTGGTGTTTTTGCTTGACTTCCTCTTTGTTGGGATGCTCCTCCTGAGCTTGGAGGAGGTGACCCTTGAATATTAGCCAGCTGTCTTGGGCCCTTCTTCCCTCCAGGGCTTTGTCCCATGGTATTCTACCAAGCAGATCCCTGAAGAGGCCAAAGTCTGCTCTCCTGAAGTCCAGGGTAGTGAGCTTGCTGCGCATCCTCCTTCCTGCTTTGAGGATCCTGAATTCCACCATTCTGTGGTCACTGCAGCCAAGGCTGCCCTTGAACTTGACATCCCCTACCAGGCCCTCCTTATTGGTGAGAATAAGGTCCAGCGTGGCACCTCTCCTCGTTGGCTCCTCTGTCACTTGGAGGAGAATGTTGTCATCCACACATTCCAGGAACTTCCTGGACTGCTTGTGCTCTGCTGCGTTGTCCCTCCAGCAGATGTCGGTGTGGTTGAAGTCCCCCATAAGGACCAGGGCTTGTGAGCGTGAGGCTGCTCTTATCTACCTATAGAGGGCTTCATCTGATCGGTCCCCCTGGTCAGGTAGCCTGTAGCAGACCCCCGCTATGATGCCCCCTGCCCCAGCGCTTCCTTTAATCCTGACCCATAGTCTCTCGGTCAGCTCCTCATCCATCCCCAGGTGGAGCTCCATGCACTCCAGCTGATCATTGGCATAGAGGTCAATGCCCCCTCCTCGCCTGCCCTGCCTGTCCTTCCTAAAAAGCCTGTACCCTTTCATCCCTATGCTCCAGTCATAGGAGCTATCCCTCCACGCAGTCTTTTAATCCCATAGATAGTGGTGGTTCTGAGGGACTTTTTCTGAGCTGTTCAGCAAACAGAAACATTTCTGAAATCTTGGAAATGTCTTGAACACACCAAAAATCTTGAAAACACCATTTCCTACTCAACAACAGTCCGTTCCATGTAGCTTTATGATCCAGCAGTAGCCAGGAACAGATATTTAGTCTAAATACTGTCATAGAAGTGATTTCTTCCACAAATCCTCCTGTTATTTTCTTATAACAAGCAATTGGTTTCCATCCTGAGACATGAAATTTAACTTCCTTTCTAAATTTACAATAATTAATTATGAAAATGTGAGCTATGAAAACTGCATTTCCATATAGATATCCTGTTCCTCTGTGGTGTTTTTGAAGAGCCCTTGACTTAGATTTGTGATTTTCAGTCTTATCATGATCATATTAATTAATCTCAAAGGTAATCTGAATCTTTCCTATTTCTCTTTCTATGAGACTTTTGTTGCTCTTTCATAGCCCACTCCAGTACCACATTACCATGCAAGACTTTTGTCCACAACACTCCAGACAAGATGCATCTTTGATTTACGCAATGGCCTAACAACACTATGTGCGTTTTTCCTAATGCATCTGCATACGGAAGAAAATTCTTCACTGACTTGTCTGCAGTAATACTTGGGTCCTTTCCTGAATTTACATAGTTAATTTAGGGACAAATTCTTCTTTAATATTTTCCCTCCAGTATATATTACATTCTATTTATTGACATTAAATTTTCTTTGCCATTTTGCTGTCCATTCAACTTGTAAATTCACAAGCCCCTTCTGATCCTGAACTCTTTAACTAATTTTATGTCTTCTGAAAATTTCATTACATTACTATTTCTATCTTTTCCTGTTAATTAAGGAATATAACATGAGTCCAGACATGGAATCATAAGCAATTATTCTGTAAATGGGCTGAAAGATGAAAATGAATCAATTACTCTCTGCTTCCTAATCAGATATTTATTTCCTTCAATACTGAGCATCTTAGGCAGTAGCTATTTAGTTTCTGCAGTAATTCCTAAACTGGAGCTTTCCAAAGGCCTATTTAAACCATCCAGATATTTGTTTCTGTTCTGATTTTAATTATGATTTTGCCAACGTTCCAACTAATTTTTAAATATCTGAATAATGTTGGAGTAATTTAAAATATTATATTTACCCTGACATTTTGTGACAGACAGTAACTGATTTAGCTGATGTTGGTGGAAGTTTTTACTAAGTTCTTACACTTATTTTGGTTATAGACATGGAAGTTATGATAAAACAAGTTCAAGCGCAGACTCATCCCCTGTGTCAGGTACTCTGTGAAAACTGTTCATATGCATGCTGTTATGCTGAAGTGAAAACCACCTCATGTAGGCAGCTACAGCAAAGCAGCTGCCATTCACTAAGTTGATACTGTCTTCACCATAAATCTTACCATAAATTGTCCATCTGTTCATAGCTTGAGAAGTAGGTACTGTTTTAAAATATTTAGGAACTGTATAAAATGATCTTTCTCTCTTGGGTCTTCCTAACAGATATTTTATCTCTCTCTTCCAGTGTTTCTGAGTTCAGAATTTCTCTTACTCATATCAGGACAAATTTTAATCATGTTAAGAAACCACAGTTAAAAGAAGCAGTATAGTGAATGACAGAGAGGAGAATTTAGCCTTTGAATTGGCTGGAGCACCTGTGTTTAGAACGATTCTCGCTCAGTAGCAGGAAACACTTTTCCTGCCATTTTCCTCCTCTGGTCCAGGTTTTAATGAACAGGTTGGGAGAAATAACTTCTTAATCAATGATCTTCATGAATTTTATTATTAATGGGCAAGGAAGATGTTGCATTTGAACTCCCCTGCATAACCTGACTATCCCTTTTGTCCTAATTTGTAAGACATAACTGTCAGACATACTAATAAAAATTTAATTCACTAGATAACCCCCAAAAAAGTCTACAGTGTTTTTCTCTTTATTACCAGCAATGTCTTAATGAGAATACACAAGCACTTTGTCTAGAATGAAAGCAACACAAGTGTGCGAATTCTGCTTCCGATTATCAGGATTCACACTATATGGATTTTCAGGCTGCCTGTAAAGTCACTGGGTAGAGGTGGTAAGAGAGTGGTTACATTCCTGAGCCAGTCCCCTTTGGCTGTGTGTGGAGTCTGGTCCAGCATCTCATTGACAACTATGGAACGGGAAATACTGACTCCTGGCAGAAGCCTGACTTCCTCCATCGCTGTCCGAGTCCTTGGAACTTGATACCCAACATGTATGAGGATTCATTCAAACACTGTCCCAAAGATGGGCACAAATTACTGTTTGAAAGTATCACAAAAGGCCAAGGAGCAGGACAGAGCTACCCAGAGATCTGATCTCTCTGCCACATCTCAGAGTGAAAATCTCTCTCTGCCAATCTCACTTTTCAGAGGAATGCACAAAGTAAAACACGTGGTTTTGGAGAGGGATGGTTTTTCACTGGATCTGTGCTGAAAAGAGTGCAATTGGGCCACAAAATGACAATGAATCAGAAAAAGCCTGATTCTGTGAGCTGTTGAGAAGCGCCTTTCCTCAATCAGAGAGAATCCTGGCTTTTGATCTCAAATATTATGTTAAAAATAATATTATGCAACAATAATTTTGTTTTATTGCATAAGCATGTATAAATAAAAAGTTATAGATATGCATCTGGAGGACTTTTCAGAGTGCTATTATGGAGATCTGGGAGTCCCAACATGTGGCAGTTCCTACCTCCAGGAAATAGCTTAAGTAACAGTAGACGTACTTTCATTCACAAACCTGTTTTGACTACTGAATGCATATTTCTACATATATATGCAGATGCTGCTTATTCAGCTTGAATATTTTCCTTAAAAAAAATCAAGTATCAAACCACAAGGACAACATTACACTTCATAGTGTGCCATAAAACATTTCTCATTTTATATTTATATAAACTCCTTTTTGGAATTAAAATTTTGTCTCCTTCCTTTTATAGAATGGTATTTATTCATATTATGTATGTTATTTCTGGGGGTTTTTTGGTCTTATTTTCTAATGTCTATTTGTGTTGGGCTTGTGTGGCAAGGTTTTGGTAGTAGAGGGGCTACAGGGGTGGCTTCTATGAGAAGCTGCTAGAAGCTTCCCCCATGTCCAACAGAGCCAATGCCAGCCGTTTTCCAAGATAGACTCACTGCTGGCCAAGGTTGAGCCTATCAGCGATGGTGGTAGCACCAACGTATTTTAGAAGGGGAAGAAAACCTACCAAGGGCTACTGCAGCCAGAGAGAGGAGTGAGAATATGTGAGAGGAACATCTTGGCAGACACCAAGGTCAGTGAAGAAGGAGGAGGAGGAGGAGCTACAGGCGACGGAGCCTGCAGCCCATGGAGGTTGATGGTGGAGCAGATATCCATCTGCAGCCCGTGGAGGACCCCATGGACCCCACCTGGGGCAGGTGGATGCCTGAAGGAGGCTGTGACCCCATGGCAAGCCTGCACTGGAGCAGGCTGCTGGCAGGACCTGTGGCCCTGTGGCCCCGTGAGGGACCCATGCTGGAGCAGTCTGTTCCTGAAGGACTGCACCCTGTGGAAGGGACCCATGCTGGAGCGGTTCGTGAAGAACTGCAGCCCATGGGAAGGACTCACATTGGAGAAGTTGGTGGAGGACTGTCTCCCGTGGGAGGGACCCCATGCTGGAGCAGGGGAAGAGTGTGAGGAGTCGTCCCCGTGAAGAGGAAGGAGGGGCAGAGACAACGTGTGATGAACTGACCGTAACCCCCATTCCCCGTCCCCCTGTGCCGCTGTGGGGGGAGGAGGTAGAGAAAATTGGGAGTGGAGTTAAGCCCAGGAAGAAAGGAGGGGTGGGGGGAAGGTGTTTTAAGGTTTAGTTTTTATTTCTCATTATCCTACTCTGATTTGATTTGTAATATATGAAATTAATTTTCCTCAAGTTGAGTCTGTTTTGCCCGTGACAGTAATTGGTGAGTGATCTCTCCCTGTCCTTATCTCGATCCACAAGCCTTCTGTTATATTTTCTCTCCCCTGTCCCGCTGAGGAGAGGAGTGGTAGAGCGGCTTTGGGGGGCACCTGGCCTCCGGCCAGGGTCAACCCACCATGCTATTGAAGATTTCTTACAGAGAAGTGCTGACTCACAATGGGAATTTTATACCTCCCACTATGACTCAGTCTTGGTATTTATATATCTGTCATTATCTTAGGGTCTGACTTTTAAAGCTCTGATGTTTTCTTGAAGTATTTCTTATCGGCAATGTTCAGCAATGAGGTTCTGTAATGGATGGACCATTTGAACTGGCTGATATTGCAATTTTTATACACCCAATATATCTACCTTACATTTAGGTTCTCTATTATTCAGGATTTTCTATTGCAATTCTATATCCAGCTTGTGTGAATTTGACTTTCACATTTCAAAAATGTATTTATCTTAACAAAAGGGTTGCACTGTGGCCACTTCTATTAATGCAATTTATACGGGATTTGACAGATCTCTGTAAAGTAGCAAGTGCTAGTCAAACCACTGCCATTTCTCAAGGCATTTTTTGGTTGGCTAGTTTAAACTGAGATGTCTACTGAAGAAGCTCCCTGTGTACTCTCAGTTGGCTAAAAAAAAGTACCAGTGCTCATAAAGGTGACCTCCTGTTTGCACTTCTTTACAGGGCAATGGCCACAAAATTTCCGGAATGTTTTTCCTTACAGAGGCTTTTCTCAAACTGTCTGCCTGATCTATGCGACATGTCACTTATCATTGTTAAGAAAGAGAGGCTTACTGAAGCACAGCATCCCACATGGATGCTTAAAGCCACTTTGTGCATTGGGGTTACAGTCTTCTGACAAAATGTCAATGTCTTGTCATACATATTCAGTGTCACTGAGTTAGTTGTATTTGCTTTTGGAAGTGCTGCATTCGTACGAATCCCAGCAGCTAAGAAATGACTTATGAAGATCTGTCACATGGAACAGAAAAGACAGAAACAACTTTTAAAAACCTGCAGACACTGTGCTGAACTGCTTTCAAGGTGAGCTTGTATAAGATTTGCTGTGTCAAGAACTTTGGTGACTAGAAAATTACTGAATCCTATTGTAGACACTAAGGTGTCTACATATATACAACCTGAGATCTTACCACTCAGGTTACATTTTTCTGTTGAATTCTTGCTCTTGAAGGATCTGCAGTCTTGCTTAGACCAGCCGCTTTGCAGACCTAAGATACACAAGACTTAAAAAGAAGGCAGTTGTCCTGATCATGTGTCTGACAGCATTTAATCCAAATATTTTAAGGTCTTATAGGGCCAGTTAGACTCAAAGAGAAACGTTCATTCCTGTGAGACATCAGTTGCTCTCAGGGACCTGTGCAAGGCATCAAGTACATTCACAGGTGACATGCAAGGTTGTGTGCTGGCCACTAGGAAAAACTGAAATGAGCAGTGCTCATCTCACTTGGGATGCTGGCTGTGCAGACTCAGCACTTCTAGTCCCCACTAAACTACAGCATTGCTCATCCAAACATCCTGCTGTTCCTACAAAAAATGATCAGTTCTAGTTCAGACTTCATCCAAGCCATTGTTCTTTGTCAGAATAATCACAGGTGTCTCTAACGTGACCTTGTACAGTTTTAAACTGTACAGTTTAACAGTGGAGTTAAACTCAGCATACTCTACACTAAACATTCAGCTCGGTTCTTGTGTCTTGACAAGTTGGAAACTATAAGACTGTAAGATGACACAAGAACATAGAATCTTTTATGTCTCTTTATAGTGTTTTAATCTATAGGTAAAAATTCTGCCCATGTGGAAAAATTCTGTGAGATATGAAAGTTCACTGGGAACACAGCTCATGTTTTCTACTGCTACAGTATAAGGAAAATATTGCATGTGTCCTATCAACTGCTATGGGAAGAAGACTTGATATTATTAAAAAAAAAAAAAAGAAAAAGATAATGGAGTTAATTACTTCAGGGTACTGAGTTTCATTCTCAAATATACTGAGCATAAACCACTTCTTGTGCAGTAATTGAAATTATACAATGTTTAATTAAACACGTCCTTTCTTGAAAGAACTCAGTTTCGGAACTTGAAAGGAGCTGTTATTCACCAGTTGTTTCACTGGCTGATCAAACTGAGTTAATTAAGTCCTTTTTAAATACTTTGGTGGTTTGTTTTTTTTTTTTTGTATTGTTGGGTGGGTGTTTGACACTTCACTGAAGCTAATTCATTAGCAGTGCAGCTAAAAACTCTTAGAGACATGTATTACTTCTTTAAAATATTTGATCTTTTGTAGTAAATTGTATTTTACTTTTATTATAACAAATTTTAAAAAATCAGTCTCTATTTATGGAGAGCTGAAGACAAAAATTAGAAAAGAAACTAAATGAGAAGCTTAATAGTCAAATACTTAAGGGTCTAATCAATGTTTAACTCTTCATTAACCTACCTATGTTTCACAGATATGTTTGCAAGAACCTAGCAGGAAGTCCATAGGTCTTGCTTGCTTGAAGCTCAAAATATAAAAGCCAAGTTGTATGAAATCAATAATCAATAAACAACCCCCCCCCACACACACACTCTTCAGTACTCTCTGTTGACTAAACTAAAAGAAATGGTACAACAATGTGTCCCTATTTTTCTAATGTCCTTGACCTTGGACTGACAATCCAGGTTCTGGATAGTCTACTTTGGCTACTTCAAAGAGTTTTAGACTATTTAAGCCCTAATTCTTTCTGTAGCACTTAACCCTTCACTTTACTTCAGAATGATACGACTGTTCAAAGTAATAGCTGATTTCAACTATTCTGCCATATACTGCCTGCATACACTACGTGAAATAGCTGCACTTAAAAACTTGCAAATGTTATCTTTCATAACTTTGTCAGAGAAAATATTGTCTCACTATTTCTAGTGATCCTTAGGGAAAATCTAAAGATACAAAGTAATATTATTCAATTATCTGAAGTAGTTTTCAAAACCAACTGGAAGTTTTTAAGATTGACTGCTATATTCCCATGGCTCAAATGACTGTTATTAGTTAGCAAGTTATTACATATTCTTATCCACGTTGAATTATTTATTCATTTAACCTGAGAGACTGCTTTCTAAAGAGCAAGTGGTATTTAATCAACGTGCAAATAGTTTCAAAGTGAAACTAAGTTTTGTTTGAATTTAGTTGATATGAATAAATATACCTGAAAGTAGATGTTTAATTAAAATTACAGTTTTAGCACTGCCTAAAAATGCTTAGTATTTGAGGTGATGTACTATAAATTGTAATTGATCAGCTAGTGCTGATATCTCAATGTAAGAAGAGAGAGCAAAGCACAATCAAATAATGTGTTATAGAAGAAAAGTAAAATGCAATCTGAAATGACAAATTTAAATAGAAAGAATAAGAAAAACTAAGAAAGAGGAAAACAAGTCCCCATAACTTTGGGAACTATAAAGTACTACTGCTACAACTTGCTTGTATAGCCCCATATGTATCTCTCATTTATCACTCAAGTAAAAAAAAACATCCAGCAGCAAAGGATGCCCATCAAGGGTATTTATGGATGGCTAAGTGAAGAAACCAGGATTTCTTTGGGGAATATTTGTGCAACAGATTTATTTTCTGAACTGAATCTGACGCTAAGGCTCAGCTCAAATTGTTGTTACCTTTTTCCTTAGTCGTAGTTGAAGCTTTCATTTCTTTTCCTTTTGAAGAATCTATAAAAGATATCAAACACAAAAATGGAAGGAGAAAGTTAGTAATGTAATTATACACTGTGTCCTTCAGTACTATAACAAATATACATAACACCAGATCAAGCAAAATGTGCAAAAGAGGTAAGTCTTGAGAATAGGAATTTCTGTTTACTTCAAAAACAGGCTCAACTTAAGATTTGAAACAAGCAAACAAAAACCCCAAAATAATTCCTACTAAATTAGCTGGCAAAGTTTCTGCAGTTCAAACCATGCTCTAATTCCTGTGCAGCCTGTCGTTTCGGCCTGTCGTGTCAATTCAGTAACAGCTCTGTTACTAATTCACTCAGAATAGACCAGCATTCCCATTGCAACATTGGCTGTAGGTCACACAGCAGTTGAAGAACACCACAATAACGGTTATGATTTTATTATTTCTGAATTGTGTCAGACACTACTCCTTTCAATATATCAGAACTATTAAGTGAGAATAAGCTAGGTTTAGTGCCTTTTCACCAAAATCCTGTAGTTCAAAATATACCGAAACTGGACTGAGATACCAGCAGACACTTTCATGAGGATAACTGATTATTTCCCAACCACATAATGATAAGACATTACCCTTTTCCTTTAAGGCTGCTGGAGGCTTCTCATCTTTTCTTTTACCGGTCTCTAGAAAGAAACATTTAACATTTAGCACAACTCAGGTTAGAGAAATAAGATGACACTTGAAAAGAAAGCAAGTCAAACAATTTGATATGAAGAGAGCAAAAAAGATGCAATAATAAAATGGATTTAACAGCACAGAAATAAAGAACAGGACAAAACAACGAGGTCATTCATTCATCTTTTTAGACTTGGATATTCAAAATAACAAGCCTTCGATATATCATTAGTTTCTCTGCATTTTGAGAAAACTGTTAAACTGTCTCTTAAGTAGGCAATGTAGAATAATAGCTTACAAAGAGGAAAGCAATTCTATAAAGTAGTCGGCATCAATGCATTTTTCTTTCACTGAACCCAAATAAAAAAATAATCCACATTGATACAATTAAAATATTAAGAATACTGGTCTTGAAAGCCAGAGGCTGCTGATAAAGGTAAGTGGGAGTTTTCTTTGTTCAGGAGTGCCAAAAGGACCAGTTACTCATTCAGGACTCTGTTATTCTTTTAATATCAAGGAGGCCATATGGGTATTGCCTGTGAACAGGATTTCACTTCCTGCATATATATAGCCTTTTAAAATCACAGGCAAGCTGGGTATAAAATAAGAGCAGTGCTCATCTTTGAATGTACATTCATATATTTTATGTCACAATGAATAGTCCAAGAACATAATTGTATCTACTTTTTCTGCAGTATATAACAAAGTATTAAAGGAGATGAGAAAAAAAACCCACTGAAATTCTAGTTCTCTCTTTCTTGTATTTGAGAAGGCAGAAACCAAGGACAAACAAAATCACAAATAAAGGAAAACTATGATCTTGTTGTGGTGCTCAGGTGAGACACATGGACTGACAACAGTGACAAAGAGGAGAATGCTGAGCTCCAAGTGGTGCCCTGGCTTCATTCCCTGCAGTTTTCACAAGGAATAATACATTCCTCCCAGAAGTGCACCGCTTTGCTGTATGTCTGTTCAGTATTCTGCACTATGCCAGGCATTATCTGGACTGCATTGAATATTTCCAGCGTCCAAAAAAATATAACTTCATCACAATTTGGACCTCATATGTGCCGTCATAGCTCAGGAGCCACGCACAATTCTGTTAGCCTTTGCTGTTTCCCCAAAATTTTTGAGCTATTTTGGTACTCTCCAGAGAGTCATCAGTGACCATGAATCCTGTAATTTTTTGTATTAGTGTTCAATACATGTCCCATTGCAACAAATAGGGTTTTCTCCAAATATACACTATTAAAAAATCTGTGACCTCTGTGTGCACAGCTAGCAGGTCAACCTCCTGCAACTGAAAAGATTAGAGATATATGTGTCCATGTTGCCAACAAATTCGGAAAAGACCCTGGCTTATATCAGTCAGTGTCAAACACCTGGATCTGTCAGCAGCCTCAGCCAGTCTCATTCTCAGTCAACCACATTCTTGAGCCATAGCCACATAGACCAGGTTTAGTCTAGACCCTGCAGGAATGTCCCCACTATGGGATTTAGACAACTTGTTTTGACAGACTAACATCCAAAGGTGGTTCCCCCAGGATGCAAATTCAAATCTCTGCATTTAAATGAAGCCCAGGTAGTTACTAGGGACTCTTCTGGGGATCTGTAGGCACAAATGTTGTTAAAAACAATATCATGGATAAAATAATCTAAACATGAGCTGGGATGGGTTTGGTTTTCCATCCTTGTATATTCCTACTCAGGACCTGTTTCTATCATTGAATAGCTGTTCTGATATTCAGTTCTGAATTTCTTAACTTCTTCACTTACCTTTTTCCCTTGACCCCTCTGGATTCTTTGGATTTTTTACTTTCAGAGAATCTGTAAGGAGATAATTAAGTTTTTGAGACTAAGATAGGACTACCCTTCTGCACATAAAAGAAAAAACATTTTAAAATTAAGACTAAAATTGTGAACATAATTGGATGCAACTTTGACCTGTCTTTACATCCACTCTAGTGACTACCTTATAATTTTTAAGGTGCAATGATGCTAGTAGCAAATGCAAGAGTAGATGTTACTATAGATCATGTCTGTAGAGACTTCACAAAAGGGAGAAATTGGAAAGGAGAAGAGGAAAATGCAAGTAATGGCACAGGAATAGAAATTCTTAGGGCCTTATCCAAAATTTCATGAAGACAGAAAGGATTATTCTGCTTCGTCTGATGTGCTGAAGCCTAATTTTTTGCCTCAGTCCTTCAGGGAGCATGCACTTAGGGTCAGCAAGCATAGAAAAAACATACATTGTATCATTATGTTATATAAACAACCTTTTTTTTTTTTTTTTTTTTTTAAGAACTAGCCTTTTGACCTTTTAAGTGAATGTCTCAGGGAATATTAGGGGAAAATTGCTTTTTCCAAGGTGAGAAAGTAATTTCATAGGCTTATAAATGTTTGTGGTTTGAGTGAGAGAATATCACAGCTTGCAGGATGCTGAGTAGACTCAATTGCAGTCCATCTGACAGGATATAGCACCTAAGCATCTAGAAAAAACATGTCATTTATTCCAAATGAAAGTTAACCAAATCTTCAGTAAACCAGAAAAAGCTAAAAGAAGATCCTTTCCAAAATAAGTTTAACTCTGATCATCCTCCTAGCTGCCATGGCACCAGGAAGCAATCCCACTTATCCATCTGGCTTTAAGTGTGAGTTGTAACAGAAAAAGTTCACTTCCAGGGAGGCTGAAGCCGTTGGAGAAATCACACTGTTCAGGGATAGGTACTTAAATTAGGAGTCTGGTCTTCACAGCAGGAGGTGGACTCCTTCAGGGAACTGAGAGAAAACTTCCAGTATGAAGACTGAAACACTTAGAAGGACCCTCTGTATTGACTGTTAGGAAGCCTTGAGACAACAGCTACCCAACTTGACCATTTTACTTTCTGTGCACATGTGCGATCTCAAAGATCAGCAGCCACTGTTACAGCCACAGGCACAAACCGTTCCCTTTGGCCTTATGGGGTTGGCGGCGTATGCCCATGAGGTTTTCTTTGTCATCGATGTAGCAGGTCTCCCTGAGGGTTCCTATGACTTGTAGCTCCTAAAGCAGGTTCAGCACTTTTGACTCTTACAACTTTTGAATGCAGATCACTTTCCATGGTGCATCGACTTCCCCACCCTCTGAGCCAAGGCTACTGAGATCACCAGTCCTGCTTCCCTTCCAGAGAGCAGGTTTTCATCTTCAGAGGTATTAGCAGGCACTCACTGAAGACTTTTCAAACTTTTGCTCTCCACTGACCACTCTTCTGCTGGTCCCAGAAAGGGGAAAACAAAAAGTTGGCTTAAAGCTGACATTCACCTTGCTGCTTTTCTCCCACATCTTGCCGCAGGGGGGAAGCTGGGTCAGGTTAGGAAGGTGGTATAGAAAGATGCTGCAGCAGTATGTGGACTCTTCAGGGTAAAGATTTAGTTCTCATGCAAATGACAACAACGAATAAAAAAAAAAAAGTAGATCGAAATAGGAGGAAATACTAACTGAACAGACACTGCTTTTCTGTAGGTGAGTCTCACAACATAACTTTCTAATTTTAAAGAAAAAAAGTGTGTTATAAGTTAAGATAAAAAATGCTACAGGCAAGATGTTATTTCATTTTACTTTAAAGGAAGCACAAGCATTGCACGACAAGTGCAAATCAGCACATTTGTTTCTTTAATGACAATGTGCTATTAGATATATGGCGAGAAAGAAATACACACCACTGACTTATTTCCCCTACCAATCAGTGTATAAAAATAAATAGGCTTATTATCTGCACATAACTGACATAAGAAAAGATGCAAAGATATCCCAAAACATGGCAAAAGCAAACAACAGCGGAAAAAAGGAGCATTTGTTTGGAAAACAAATCACTGAACACAGGGTAAGAGTGGATTTACATTATCTATACAGCACAAATGCTGTCACTTTAATAACTTGGCATAGTGCAATTCTAGTGTATTTCTTAGAAAAATTCAGTGAGGAGTTATGTATGATATATCATGAGCTTTTAGTGCCACTTTTAGAGACTCTAGATGAATAAGCTTTTACTCTGATTAGCTGTGTAAAATATCTACTAAAAAATTTTTAAAAAGACAAATTATACCTTAGAGTTTCATTGGCCTCACATTATTTGAATATGCTTATGTCAATAGAAAATCAAGTTTTATATTCATTATTGTGAGTGGGCTTTTTTACTTTTCTTTACTTCAGTAAAAAGCTGAAAAGCTAGTTATAAATTCAGAAGGAGTCTGGAGATGTCACAAGACAATGAAAAGTATATTCCTCTAGTGCTCTCCTTAATTACTGCCAATAAAATTAGACTCTAAGATTGAAGACACTTTATTCACCTCATAAAATATATCAGGTAACATAGTGAGGTTGTGATCTATAGAGTATCCCAGTGATAACTCCAAATTCAGGGATTTATTGTTCCTGTTTCTGCTTTAAATAAAAACACTATGCATCAGCTTATGAAAAATAGCCTGCTTTATGATAAGGTTTTTGGTCTGGACATCATCCTTGTTCATCCAAATTTAGCCCATCCTTCAAACAGAATGAGGTATGATGATGCCTCTTTTATTACATAAGGCTCCAGGCAAACATTAATCATCACAAGTATTTAACACCTCATCTAAAAATGGTCCTTTATTTGGTTTTACATGAATAGCAACAAAGTCCCAAGATACATAATTAGCATGTTTATGCAGTCTTAAAAATCCTTACTTTCTCATGCCTTTCGATATATTTTTATTTGCCAGAAACATCCACTTTAAGAAACAGATTGTAAGACACCAAGTCGCAAAGAGTGAAAAGGCAGCCCCAGTGACCTGCTCAACCTTTACAGAGGCCCACGGAGGAGGCTTGGAAAGGCGCTAGCGAAGGACAGAATGGCATGCAAATAAGGCTTTGATTAATTTATGAGATACAGTTTGGGCAAATATGGTGACCGAAATGGGGATTTATAGTGCTAAATATATGTTTGTGTAGCAGAGTACTCCAGGATGCAATAGGGAAAGCGCATAGCCCAGAAAGGCACCAAGATTTCTACGACTTTCTCCCACACAGCTCTGTAAGTTCTTCCTATAGAGTCTTTGCTGCCAATATATCTTGAACAGCTTGCTAATCAGCACCGCATTTTTACACACAGACACTGAACTGCGCAAGTTTGATGCTTATTACAGGAAAGAGTGATGGCTGAATTAGCAATTGCTGTCAGGCTCTGAGAGGCCAGGCTCAGCTGGGCTGGACATCAACGCTGCTGCAGAGGCTCAGGAGCCTGCCATGCGTTCACAGCTGTATTCAGCATCGAGTAGTCGGTTGAGACTGTTAGCAGCAGTAATACATTGGGCATACATGGCCATATTACATGGGGTAAAGAAAGTGGTGTGAAGCTCTCCTTGGTAACACTTTGAGTAATATATTGGAATTTTTACAGAGATTTTTGCCTTGTTTTCCTAAAATGTCATGTTAGAAGGAGCTGTTAATAACCTAATGATTGAAGTTGCTGACCTATTGAGCACGAGCCCAGGAGATTAACAGCAGCACCGTGGGAGCACTCAGCGAAGAACACACCACAGGAGCTTGTTCAGGGCTGGCAAATCCCTTTCCATTGGTTCTAAAGAAACTCTTGCCAAAGAGGAAAAACATTTTGGTTCTCCTCTCTCTCTCTTTTTCTTCCTCTGCCTCTCCCGCCTCTTAGGTAACCCTTTGAAAGGAGCAGCAGGCTGCGCGTACCTGCTCCATGCAGAGGAGGAGGGTGCAGAGCTGCTTGTTACTCCAGGGCCTCTTTTAATTTATTGGCACAAGCCCATCAGGGAACAACAGATTATAGGCAGTCTGTGGAGAGGGCCACAGGACCCCAGGGGAGTTTAGATATACAGTTCTGGTCCAGATAACTAAGCTCATGTAAATGGGGCATGTGTACATTAGGAGTAGAATACACATAGAAGAACAATACATGAACCAGATTTGCAGATTTTTATAATTTATAATTTATATTTATAATAATTTATATTTATTATAATTTAATTTTAATTTGTGTATAAAGAAGTGATTAATTAATGATTGCCAAATTAAACAAGAGTGAGTGGATGAACACAGCTTCCAGGATATTGAAAATCTGTCTAGCAATAAGATCATTCCTCCTTTTTGTTTTAGATTTTTTTCATCTTTCCATAGTGCTTGAACTAAACTCCATTCAGTTCTTTGTTTGAAACAGCATATAATGACTATAATTTAGAATGCATATTAATATGTCTATCTATATGGTAGATCTTTTTATCCTGAAGAACCGAAAAAATATGTCAAATAAGACTTATCCATAAATCACTTCTCCTTTCAAATACAGCTATCTCTAGAAAGGAGGGAAGCAATAAGATGGGTAAAAAGCACCCAGCAAAATAATGGATGAAAGGAAATTCAGCTGAGCTAATCATCTACTCCGACCAAATTTAAGAGAGACATGGGAACTGTTTGATAAAAAATAAGGAATCAGAAAGAAAGGTTCAGACTAGCTCTCAGTTGCAGGTGGTTGACTGGATGAAGCTATGGGGTTTTAACTATAGCTTTTACAGAGTCCAGAGAGCACATTACCCACTCATATACTCATAAGCTTTACTTTATTCCTATTATGTCCACAGACTTATGCAAGCATCAGTTCAAACCTTGTTAACTGGCTCCCATGAAACACTTTGCATTGTGCAGAAGAGCAAGTTCTTAGGAAAGTTCTTAACTATTACTCAGAGTGGTTTTGTGATATTTATTTAATTAATTTTGAGACTTCTGAATTTTAATTGGCTCACCTATTCTATTTATGTCCTTTTATTTCACTTTTTTCATGCTATAAATCCTGTAGAATATTTTAACCAATTAAATGTTGATTGGTTAATATTTATAATGGGAAATATTTATAATGATAATTTTAAAATTAATATATTCATTCTACTTTGTGTGGTTTTCAACAAGTTTTATATTTTATTGTGTATTCTTACCTTTATCTTTTAAAGCTGTAGAATTCTTTCCTTCCTTTTCTTTAACATGTTCTGTAAAAATAATTTATTAATCTTCAAACTCGAGTGATAAAAGGTTAACATATAATACCTCTGGGATAAAGATTGATTGAATAATTGGCAGTTTCTAACTGAGACATGATGCCAATTATATGTAGTACAAAACTGTTTTTCATCAGTTTTAGCATGCTCACAAAGTGAAACCCTGAGGTTTTCTTAAGTGTGATGGAAGAACAAAGATCACGCAAAACTTATTTCACTTTGCAGCCTGTAATAATAAACGTTAACAAGTATTTCTAAATTCCGAGTTTGGACTTCTAAGTTTTCATACAGCCGCTTCATATTACTGAGGCTCCATTTGCACTTCTGATCCAGGTAAAGCCAATTAAGTTTTATCATAAATTTACAGAAAAAGTATTATGCTTATAAATTCCTAACTAAACTATACTATAAAAACTAAATGGCCAATGCATTTCAAGTTTTTTTTTTTCTTGATGCACACAGGTCTTAGGGTTTTATACAATTTTGTCCTGCCGTGTTACCTTTATCTTTTGTAGTAGCTGGAGATTTCAATTCTTTCTCTTTTCCCGGATCTGTAAAAGAAGTATTCACACCGATAAAGTGACAGTCAGAAACCACAATTGAGTGAAACTGTGAGATTTAATTATAAGAGAGAATGAAGCATCTAGCTGATATGAGAGACTATAACTGTATATTGGAAGAAATAGTGAAAAACAGAGTGATTGAAAGAGTTATACAAAATTCACCTGTTTCCTTTCAGAGAGTTCAGTCCACAAAATGTGTTTTATCGTTTTAACTATGAAACCTATAAAATTTGCAAGCTTCAACTTAGTATGGGATAAGGGTAGTTTTTCAACTTTCTTAATGAGAAAGGACAGAACTGACCCTTTACCAGTTTTGACTCATCAGAGCTGGCTGTGTCCTATTCCCCTCATCTGGAATTGTCCATTCTTGCTGAGCAAGTCCAAGGGTCTTCTTAGTGAAATTATTATTTTCTAAGGGTCAGAAGTGTATCAAATTGAGAGAGCAACACAATACTGACAAATAGGAGGATGAAGAGGTTTTTTTTTCTTTTTTTTTTCTGCCTACAGACCAGCAGTGAAGATGGCTAGGCCACACCATCCTTGATGGATACTGTACAAGGAAGGGCAGTCCATTGTAAAAGGCATAGGAAATAATTTGAACCAGACAGAAAACAAGAATTCTGTTTCAGACAAAATATGAGATCATCATTCTGGGCTGATGAAACCAAGGTCTCAAAAGATTTTCCCACCAAAATGAAAAAGATAGATGAGACTGTCCCAAAACATGCTAGTCAGAAAGAACATAGACTTGGACTTTGAATTCTTGCATGTTAAGTGAGTGTTTTAACTGTCTGACTACTGGGTACTCTGGTTTATACATGTTACCTAGGAAATACTAATTAACAGGTAATTTCTGGAAAAAAAAAATAAAATACAATGATGTTCTCCATCAGATATGAAGCAAAAAATTCTTTCTATTGAGAAACTCAGCAGCAATTCAGTGCCAGAAGATCCTAAAGAACTCTGCTAGAAGACCCTCTTGGTTTCTACATGTAGAGTAAGAGGACAAGACTCCTAATGAGGAGGAGGTTGTGTTTAGCAGATAGATATGAAACTTGCAGTAGCTACAGTGGGTAGCTGCCGTGATAATTGTTTACTGCCTTAAGCACACACAATTCACAAATTCTCACTTTTGTTATAAAAGCATGGAATGTGTCCAATAGCAATTTATTATAGTATCAATAAAGCTTCTTGTTCATGATTTAGTATTCGGCTCTGTGTAAGACAAACTGAGTTCGTGGGGAATCTGAATTGAAGGAATCCAGAAATAATAAAATTTTATTTATGGTAGAAGTAATCATAAAGTGGAAAAACTTAATTTACTTTTGACATTGAAACTCCTGTTCTGTTGGGGTTGACATTAAGGGATAATGTTTCATTATTCTACATTGTGCTTCTAAATAGGTAATACTTCCAGTTGATATAATTTTTAAAGGAGAAGACTTGGGAAAGGAATTTGTTGAACAAGGTCAAAGTGTAATTTTATTGTAATGAAGCTGTCTCTTTTAATCTTCACTATGTCCCGGACATCTGCTTCAGAAGCTACCCCTGGTCTCCTGCTTCTACCTTCACGTTTTGTACTCACAAGTTTATGGTTCAGTCACTAATTTTCAAAGTGAGAAAAGAAACAATTTACCGCAGATGTCTGTGAAGCATATACAGTGGAACTAAGTATCTTTAATAGTCCTAATAAAAAGTCAACACCAATTTTTAAATATTAAGTTAATGACAGAAATCCATGCTAACAGAAATAAAACTCAGTAAGAACACTGAAAACTTGTCCTTCTGTGCTCATGAGTTATGAAAAATTCCAAGAGAGATTGCATGTTTGGTGCAACGGTCTCTACAAAAAAAAAAAAAAAAAAAAAAAGAGTGGAAGACACAGACCTTTCTCTCCCTCCTTTTTTTTTTTTTTGGTGATTCATTAATTCAAAGAAAGATTTTGTGACTAATACAAGAATACAAGTAACACAGCTAAATATTACACTATTATGCCTTTACCAAAATAAATCTTTTAATGCACAATATAATCCCTTTACTTTCAGTAGCCTGCCTGTAAAAACTTAAAGTTGGTGTGTACCCCCCGTTATTAAGAACACAGTTACCCAAACTGTTGCAGAAGATGTTACCTCAATGATGCATTTTGAAAAAAAAGAACATTAAACAATTCTGAACTGAAAACTGAAGTCATTACTTGGCAAAACTGGCTTCAAACAAACTTTCTTTGTTTTATCCCCAAACAAGGAAACCTTTGGGAAGGTGCTTCAGAGCCAGTTGTCATCTCCAGGAGAAAAAAAGGCTTTTAGGATGGTGTGGCATGTGACAGAGATGCTGATGAAGAATTTAAAAAATGACCCAGGACTGACCTGGAAATAGGAAATTAAAGTGTAAATAAACACTAGCCATATTCTGTAGGACTGAATTTACTGAGGTCTATTAGACAGTCTGCCATAACTTGGCAAAATGACAACCTGTAGCACAAATCCCATGACAAGAGCCTTGTGTTACTTGCTCTGTACTGATTTGCAGTGTTAAGCTCATACTGACATCAGAACACATAGCTGAGATCTGTAGTGAGCCTAGTAGGTGTGGAGAGAGGAATTTTGACTATAAAATGATAAATATAAACTTTATAAATAGGTTTATCATGCTGGCATTGCACAAGTTTCTTCCTTTTGTCAAGGAAGAATGTACAGTATGGGGATGAAACTTTGTCTTAAACAGTCTAGAATTTCTCAACATATCCATTATTACTATTATCAGCTTTTTGCTATCAGTTCTAGTTTGTCTAATCAACTGTAATCTACAATTCTGAGTAGCAGCAGGAGCTTTTATACATTTTTTTTCTCATTTTTAGATCTGACATTGTTTTATCAGTTATAGGGAGAAGCAATATGTAAAACTATAGCTTACTTCCTTGTTTCATCTTTGGCTTATCTGAGGAAAGAGAAGAGAAGGGAAGCAAAAGTGAAAAGAGGAAAGAAAAAGAAAACATTAGAATACATGTTCGCATAGGAAATTATTTTTAATACAATTAGCTAATGAAAATGTATTTAAATATATGTTGTCCTTAAATGCTTAAATATATCTTGAAAGTGATTTCCACTCTGTTGTCACTTGACAGTGTTTGTGAAAAAAGTTCATGGTTCCCACCTACTACCTTGCAGACGTGCAACCAGAGCATAAAAAACCCCCAGTCTCATATGACCTGCCTTACCTGCTGGTAATTAACCCCTTTGTCAGTACTACTGGATATCACAAGAAAAAATCTTTACATTTTCCTCATTTCTTTTAATTATTAGTTTTCAGTTACCTTAGTAACAGGCAATAACTCCCTGGTAACTGTCTGATACTTGCTCGTGTCATTTTTCAAAGAAATAGGGCAAAGAGCTGAAGCACTGTCTTTTTCCACACACTTCTGGCAGTTCTCTGCCTTCTTGCTCTCCTTTCAACAGTTGAAAATGTTACATGCCAACTTTGCTTTACTACTAATAAAAAAAATCAGTGAAGTGAAATGTTGCTACAACATTTTAGCCCATTTCCATACCGCAGGGGTTTGAGGTCAAACTGCAATAGCATGTTTGATCACTAAAACCTTCAGGTTTGTAACAATGAAGCTGTGTCCTGATTGCTAAACAAATAGAGCTGCCAACACTCAAAATTTTTCTGCAAGTCTCCTTATATTTAGTGGTTTTCTTAAATTGCAAATCCTAGTTTTGACCAGGTCAGTCTGTCCACTTTTCAACCTGTATCCAGGTGTACAATAGCTAGCAGAGCAAATTATTTCATTTCTCATTCTAAAAGGCTCAAAAATCCCTTTCAGTTTAAAAACTATTTCCTGGTGCATTCATACTTTCCTGATTAAGACAGAGAGCCCTCGCTTTTCCTCAGAGCTTCCAGATTCGGGATCAGTGAATTAGGTACAGTTTTCTCTTCACTTAAAACCTAACTCAGAGATGCTTCCATCATATTTTTTTTTCATTCTTCCATGAGAAATATAAGTACATGCTAATATTAAAAAAAACTTCCTGAAATTTTTTTTTGGCTCATTTGTCTTTGAGTGACCAATGTGTTGGCAGTAGCTCTGTACATACAGGGTGCAGAAATGAGAAGCAGAGGCAACTGCTATCTCAGAGTGTTTACATTTGCTTCCGTGCAGCAGAGGAACTGAGCTGTTGCCAGTGCTTGGAAGAACCTGCACAAATTGTTGCAACAGACATTACATACATTGCTCTTATTCCCCTGACTTGCAGAAAGTAGATGGCTGCTGGCATGGGGAGACAGTGCTGCTGCTGCTGCTGCCTGCTGTCATGGGAAATAGTTTGTCCCCCTTTTGTGCTCCCTGGGGATCACAACCTATGGTTTAGAAATCCCTGCTCAACACCAACCATGTGAAACTATGGTTTGTATTGCTCAGTCTGTGCTCTTTATGGCACAGTTAAAGCACATAAAGTCCCATGTAATGGTGGCACGTTGTAGAAAAGACAAATCTTATAGCGAACACCACCTCATTGCTGCATGAGATAGCCAAACAGAGGGGAAGCAGTGCAGATGGCGGGGGAAGCACTTTATGGCAACGGAAAAGAGTGTGGAGATACCCAGACTAACAATGCCTGAAATCTAGGCCAAGGCCCACCTAATTATAACATTTTCCATGACAACTAACAAGCAGCTGACAGCTGCTGCAGGGTGCCTGAGCTGGCTTGAGTAACGCTGAGTAAAGCTGAAGCTGAGAAACTGGAGAAAAGAAAAGGATAATAGCTCAACTGACCAAAGCCACATCAGTAAATATGTCATACCTTATTCTAAAGGTTACTGGCAAGTTTGGAAAAACTCCAATATAGTAAGACTGAAAAGGCCAAATTCATCATCAGGGCTCTAATTGCCAATTTGAGCATGAGTAAATACAAAATCACCTTGGCAGACAGTAACGCAACACAATAGATTAGGATGTGTATATCATATAAAGGAAGACAGGGCTGATAAGCTTTGGGTATTTATGCCAGTGTTTTACTACTTCGCCCCTTACCATACAAACCTAAAAAATGTATGGATTGCTTTGAACAAGCATACAAGAAGCAAGTATGCAGGATATAATGCTGAAAGTAACAATAATAAATATAAATGTATGTAATGGGAAAAGGCACATCTTTATATAGACGCTTTAAGGTTTCAATCTTTTTCATGTTCACCATCATCTCTTAGTGGCTTGAGTTTTGCTTTAACCTGGGTTTAGATTGTCCCTTGGTGTTCCTGCTCTGGTTGGCTTGGGAAACTCTGTGCAGACTCTGTGACCTTCTGAACTATGTGCCATCAGCGTGTGCGGTTCTGGTATCCTTCCTTCTGGTGTTCCCACTCCCAGCCATTCCCATTCATGCCTCATCCATACCAGTCCTAAGCTTTTTGCTGCAAGCATCTACCATTTCTGGTCTCAAAAGCTTTTGAGTTTCTCTGCAAAGGACCTTCGTGGCTCTTCATGATGTATTGTTTGGGATGAGAAAGGCAGCTCAGCTGACTTTAAGGGGCTTCTGCCCCTTTACCTCGTTGCAAGTCACTCTCTAGGACTGAATAGTAAAGGCTGGTCCCTGCCCAGGCTACTGAAGCAGGAAACCTCTCACAGGATCTGTGGGACACAAAGTCCCAGCACAGGGCCTTTAAACTGAAGCTGGTGGTCTGTTCACCTGAGGCTTTTGTGGGGCTTGCAGTTTTGTGGAAGTGGAATAAAGCCAATTTCCTGGTGGAAATTCCCTGTTGCTCTGATAAACACAGCAGATCCCTGGCACATACTAGCAGAGCAATGGATTTAAAGGTTGCTGTCACCCAGCTGTCTGAATCTGACTTTTTTGTTTCTGTGCCATTGTCTTTTAAGAGAGATAATGCCAACATGCTTTGGTTTCTTTTTACCTCGTTCTGCTGCCTTTGTTGCTTTTTCTTCCTTCTTTTCAGGTACTGCTGCAAAACAAAGATAAGGTTTAAGTAAGATTTGCTCCAACAGACAAAGCTTTTCTTAAATGCTTACAGATTACTTTGAGGCAAATGATTTCAAAGATTCGCAACCACGAGATACCTTTTTTCCCCCGATACATGATTACATAATAAGTATTTTTTACCTATCTTAAAAAGAAAAGAAGAAAAACAAATAGGGAACTTTTTTCTTTCAGAAAGTAAATAGCAGCATTGTCGTCTTGATCTCAGGTGGAACAGAGGCTAAACTGCAGCGCATATCAAATAATGGAGGAGAAAAGCAAGCAGGTCTCTACTTTGCCCGGCTACTTTGCCCAGTATCTACTTTGGTTTTCTGTTTGCACCAGCAGAAACCTCCACTCTGCATACCCTGCACAGCAAAATACTTCCACACCTTCTTAGTTTTAAGTGTGTAGTTAGTCTCACTGAGGACACTGGGCCGCAGTCAGACTGTGTGCTACAGACACGTAACTTGGTCCTTGCAAATGCTGCGGCTTCTGCACGCAAGAGAGAAGAGTGAACCAAGCCACTTGTGCAGCAGGGCTGCTAGACCTCCGCTGATGCCAGGGGAAGCAGTTGTAACAGCCCCGGTCGGGATGTCTGGACATACCCGCTGATTATTCACAAGCTTTAGCTTGTGCAGTTCCTAAATTGATTTGCACAGTTTGAGAGACAGAGGACAGAGATTATTTGTTCATGGCTCCACACTAAGCATTCAATGATCTCAGAGGAGGAGGTGCAGGAAGAAATCTCTTCAGACTTTGCTCTTTTAGGAAACTTACATAAATATGGGTATGTTTTATACTTTCTGACAATTTAGATGGCAGGTTTGGCAATGTACACCATTTCCTGTAGATTACTGAATATATTTAGGACAACACATGTATTTTCTCATTGAATCAAATTATTCAGGGTTAAGTCTTGCAAATATGTAAACATATTTGTTTAGCTGTAAATGACATTGCCAACACTGTATTTTTGTAAACCCAAACTTTTGTAGCCATAATTTATAACTGTTATGCTGACTGGGGAGCATTGCTTTGATTTAAAGTGGATGGTGAAAATTAATTTCCATCGAATGACTGATAAGTATAGAAATGTCTTTGCAGCTACAGAGTTATCAGCACATAACATCCCCTCAGCTTGTTATTTCAACCTGTCAAGCACAGAAATGTTTTCAACACAATGTTTTATTAGAGCAAATCACAGTTGTAAATTAAGAGCTTGACTTTTACAGCCAAGGTAAATACTGAGGGTCATGTGCCATTGTCATTATTTATGCTGAGAAATTAAGGGAACTCAAAGGACCTACGAAGTGCCTCCAGTTATACTTGCTGCTCTGGGAGGGATGTCCTGATGGTCCTGCTGCAGTGAGGCTTGCAGCCCAGGCAGCAGGGAAGCCTTCTGAAGATGCTGGGCATGATGGCTCAAGGAGGCCAGCTCGGTTAGTAGGTTGTGGCCTCTCTGCAATGTCTGCACATGGGCTGGAGGCCAAAAGAAGGACCTCCTGTTCCCAGCAGGAAAGCTTTCCTGAGATTCAGTGAAATGTCAGGTATGGACAGATGAACTATCTGTTGAGTGGATGGACCAACTCACACATATCAGTCACTCCCTTGCCACTTGCTCTTGTTTATCCCAGGATGCTGTGGGGTGAGCAGGTGATTGTGAGCAAGCGCCACGAAAACAGTGAAATATTGCACCTCTGCACCTCAGTTACCTCAAGCAACTTATTTTATTGAAGATAATCTTCAGTTTGCCTGAAAATCAAGTCTAGGATGAAAAGACTACTGACTGCATCCACAGGAAAAAAAAACAAAAACAAAACCAAAAACAAAACCCAACTTCATTTCTATCCAAGTACTTGACTTTTTATTGGTGTTACTGGACATAGAGAAAGCCAAAGAGGAGCGAAGTCCCTTAATATTTATTGTAGATCTCTGCTATTAACATCCACGTTACTTAGACCCAGATTAGCACGGCTACTTGAATCAGCAATAAACTAGACACCTATATGCCCGGGTGAATCTGGTCATTGACCCCTGCCACTGAGCAAACCAGTATCACTGAGCTTCTAAAAATCTTGCTGGAGTTGTCAACATCTTGAAGAATAACCTTATTTTAGTATGGAAAAAATGATATGAAAAGTGGCATCAGAAACCTGTCTCATATGCATTCCAAAATGTATTTTTAGCATCTAAAGCTGCAAAAGCAGCTATGAAAATAAAAAAAATGAATTACTGAGAACTGTTTTTTTCTCCAAAACATGCTTATCCTTTCTAGCTAAAACTAAAGCAGTTTTGGTTCGTTCAATTTCTGAAAACAAGAATACTGATGGAATAAAAAATAAAAGTATTTTCTGGATACTGAAAAATCGGGCTAGAAGAGCAATACAACTTTCTGAGAAGACCAGGTGTTTAGAGTCATCAAATCATGTGGCAGTGGTAGACTATCAGTGCAGTTATGATGAAGGAACCAGCCATCCTTGAGAAGCGTTGAGGCTGCTATTTAAAAATAACAACTAGTATTATTAATAGTATCCTGGCTATCAGTGCATTCAGTAATGCTACAACACTTCTGTGAGTGAATGTTTGTAAAGAAGAACTTGCTGAGACAGATCAGAGCTTTAGTAACTTTTGGGGACTGTCAAGTAGCGTCATCTGGACATGGCAGAGTAGCATCTCGAAGGACAAATGGGACATTGCATTATTCCCTTTGCTTTTTGAGAAGGGAGGTGTGAGCTGCTTTGGTAATGCTGAGAGGTCTTTTATCATCAAGGTAATATGTATCACTGTAACTGTCTGTATAAATAGAAGGCCTGCACATAGAGTGTCAGCGTTGGGAATAAGACTCCAAAGAAGATTTTGTTTTGTTTCTATCAGAACAGGGACAAGTTTTCTGAGTAGCTCAAGATTTCATCCCTTCCATTAAGCATTTTCAAAGTTCTTTCCACTTCTGAGTGGCAGCCTGAAAGATGATATCTTTGTAAAAAATGGTCCCATTGTAGATGTTCCTGGTTTGAAAAGCTGATCCTTTAACCACATGATGTAAGTAACATAGATGTATTATAATGTATTATAATTTTCTCCTCAGCAGAAGAACATCAAATGTTAAAAAAACCAACAATAACAAAAAGATCTCAGAAAACCAAACTAACCCCACCAAAAAACCCTGCCTGAAATAATATAAAATAAAATGAATGCACATAAAGGCAAAAGCAGAAATTTGTCAGGGATCCATATTTTCAATAAATTATAGTTAAAAAAATAGTAAATTAAGTCTGGACTCTCATTTATATTTTGTCTTTTCTCAGCAAAATTCTTGACAACTTGGCATAATGTAGATCAAATGGATGATTTCTATGATAACTGTTTCTCTGATTCCACCATAAGCTCTTTGGAATCAGATGAGAGAGAGCTTAGCAGACATTATTTTGTGCTGAAAGTAGCCAGGAGAGCAATTCATCACTCAAATATTTCTGCAGTCTCAATAGTTGTAGGCTACAATCAAATTTGTCAGAATATTTTTATTTGAAAAGAGTCAAGTTGCATAACTAGCATCCACATCAGAAATATGCATTCCAAAATGTCACTAATTTTAAAGTTATTTTGAGATGTTTGCTTGGTGTGAAGGAAAGATAAAAGAAATCACTCTGACTGGAGACAACAAACACTTCACTCGCTGAACCCTGAGGTCAGAGGCAGGAGCTCATCATGACATCACTAATATAAAAAAAAATCATGAACCTAGGTGTCTATTATGATTTAGGAACTGTTCTGTTACATGGAGAAAGAAAAAGTTTCCCTGCCATAGTGGTGTTACAGAACCTTTTGTGAGAAAATGCAACAAAACTTCATATGACCTTGATAGTTCATCAGAAGTACAAACTAGTGGGAATGGCCCAGACCTCCTCCTATGCCAGCAGATTACTTTTTTAATTACCAAAGAAGAGAATTTAATCAAAAGCCTCACTTGTTTTCAGAACAGGACTGTTTGCCTTCCATGAATATGTTTAAAAATTTTAAAATTTGCCAGCAGCTACTGAATATTGGAAACCACATTGCATCCAGTGAGCTGCTAAGTCCAAATGTATTACTAACAGAAAAATGGGAAATAAGTAAACAAACAGCAACAATAAAGAACAAACAGATACAGACTGAAAAGCAATGGTTTTGTTCAGACTTAGTGAAAGGTATAGCTATTAAAGGCTACTAGAATTTGTCTGGCATCATAAAAAAATTATATTTAGAAGAAAATAACAGCATTCCTTTGTGATTCTTACTAAGAGGCAAAAGGAACAACTGCCACATTTTAATATAAATATCATTTTCCCCCTGGAGTACAGGCTATGTTTGCGTTTCAAAATTAGCAACATAAAGTTAAATTTAGATCACTTGTTAAAAAGTAATTTTTCAGAAATTAAAAATTACTCCAGAGCTAACATCAGCTATTTCTGTTTAATGGAGATTTGTGACTGATTAAAACAAAATTGTTATTTACTTAAATACTTGAGAATAATTTTGGGTAAAACTAAGATGGCTGAGACCAACATTTTCAGTTGTGAGACTGCTCTTTCAACAACTGAAATAACAGAATGATTCTTGTTTTATATAATAGAAACCTACAATTTCTCTTCACCCTTAATGAACTGTGAACTTGCTGTAAATTTTTTTTTCAAGTTCCCCTTAATCCAATAACTCATAAGGAAGGGTTTGCTTCCACCCTGCAAAATGCTGGAGACACAATGAAGACCTATTACATATACTAATATTTGCTTCTTATATAAACAAATATCAAATACGGTATTCACTAGAAAGATGTGAGGCTACTTACAACAATAAAGCATAGAGGTAAAAGGTGTGTGTTTTGAGAAACCCTGCTAATTCTGTTTGTAAACTTTACAAGTGACCTAAACAAAACAACTTTTAATAAAAGGGTTAGTACAATCAGTGGGAATAACAATTTCAAAAGGTGTATGACAACGTTTCCCAATATTGGCCAAAAGAAACCCTTTGAAGTTTGCATAAAAGGACTTAATTCTGCAAGAAACGGACTTAATTCTGGAAGAAACAACTGCTTCACTTCTTTTCAGACCCTGATGGACACAGGCTTGGCAGAATTGAGTTCACAGATGTTGAAATGTTGACTTCATATGCATAGTACAGCGTTACAGAAGAAATAATAAAGTATGAAAAAGATTTGCTTAGAGGCTTCAAGCAATGGGGGAAAACTTTATTCAATCATCCGAAGCAGCAAGACTACCTTTATTTTCAGCTTTGGCTGTCTAGAATTTGCTAAAAATGCAAAAGCTTAACTCAACATGCCTTTTTTTCCCCTTTAGTTTCTCTGTTTTGTCTGGTGGGAGTATTAAGAGAACAAATGCCTAAATTACTCTGGTTTCTGTTTTGCTCAATACAATTAGCTGCAGAGCAATGACAGCATTATGAATTTAGCCCATGAAGCAGGGAACTTAAAAACATCCAATAAAGGGAATAACGTATCAGCTTTGATTTCCTTACATTAATCTCTACAGCTGCGATTCACAACCCTTCCTCATGCTCCAGAAGAGCGCTCTACCGCCTTGCAATTCAGCCTGACTACATGTGTCAGTACTTACTGGTTAATGTGAATGAGGCTTCAGAGATGAACACTAAAGTAAAAGACAACACTTGAATGACAGCAGGATAATAAAAAACTGGAAATTCTCATTTCCCTGGCTTTGACTTGTGGTGGACAGGTCGGACATCACAACTCACAAGTCTGAGCGGTTGACACATGCCATCCCATTTGTTTGAAAGGGAACATTTATAAAGCAAGGTGGTCATTGATATGAGTAAACATGAAGTGAGAGTGAAGCTCAGTTTGTGACTTGCCATTCCATTTTCCATTTATGTCTAGGATACAGCTAGCATCTGTAATGATGTTGAAGGCAATTCGAAGCTAGTATCTTGCATTGTATGCATGTAAAAAGTCAGACACTGACATGAACAGTTAAATATTTGCTCAGCTCGAACTTTAAGCCCTTAAGGTTTCTCAGCAGTCCCAGTTCCCTGTGCCTTCTGGAAAGGATCAACCTTTGAAGCAAGCACTGATGCTCCCACAACTTCTGCCTTCACACATCAGCAATTCTTGTATGAAAGGAAGGCAAAGACTCTATCACTGAACCTCCCTGTAAAACTTCCTGCGCTCAGCAAAGAAAGCAACTGTTCAGCCACTGGATTTGTGCTGCAGCTGGACTGGCAAAAAGAGAAATATTACTCTTTGTGTCATGTCTCCGTAGAAGGTTGGTTACTTCTTCTTTCTGTCTTTCACAAAGAGCTTATGGTTTGAGTCAGGGTTAGCAACAGAATTTGATATAGACGGAGAAATAGAGTTTGTTAGTCTATGGACAAGTCAGGGAAAAGACACCTGTTTTCTAGAGGTGCTTTGAGGTGCCGCAAGGAAGGAGCCATTATAATTTAAAAGGTCCACTTTGTTTTAGATAAGTCACACCCTTAGCAGTTTTGTCACAAAAAGTTTTTTTCATTAACAGTAGAGTCTGCATTCTTCTATTTAACAGCATTCTAACAGCATTCTTCTATTTAAATTTTGAAAACAAAGTCACCTACCTTTTGACTTCAGAGTTTCAACAGATGCTGCAAAATAAAAGAAAACATTCCAGGAAACAAATTTTGCAAATGCATAAATAATTTAAGATTGATCCTAACACCTCTTCCCTTGGTCAATATGCTACCTATCTAAGCAGAGCAGGCTTTTTTTTTTTTTTTTTTTTTTAATGCAGAGGAAAACTGAAACACACATATGTTGCTTGCTTGGATAATCTCATGGTAGATGACTAATTAACCTGCAAATTAAAACCAATGGAAACCAAGGTCAATAGGTAAGGTACTTATGGAGCTACAATAGCTCCACTATTTTTGAGTAATGAGGATGAGAGAAGAAAAAATAGGTTTCAGAAAAGGCACATATCAAACATAAGTAGAGGATATGTGATAGAAATCTCCTTTTAACATTTTCAGTAATTTATGGAAGTTAAAGATTTTTTAATTATTTTTTCTGAGTTTGTTGAAAACTCAAAGCACAGAACTCTTCTAGTATTGATACAGGGGAAAACCCACTTTCAAAAGTTTTCCTTAAACATTTTTTTTTGTTTATTTTAATTTGTTTATTATTCTTCATAATTGGATTAACTAAATCCAAATTAATCAAACTACCACATTTCTCTTTCTCCATTATTCACACCTCCATTCTGAAACCCTGTGATAGGTTTTTCTTCTACAGAAAAGAACAGATTCATTTTTCTATAAATTGACTGTCTATGGTAGGTATTTTTTGCTCAGAATCTATATCTGAGAAAACACAGTCATCTGACGAGTGAGTCATCAACCTTGGCTGTAAAAGGAGTTGAAAATATGCTCTCCCAAATTTTGATAAACTGGAGAAGTAGATTCTAGTCAGGAATAAGAAGAGCACCTAGCTACAATAAAATACATGGGTACGGCTGCTTGGAATGAAAACAAAATAAAACAACCTACATTTTTCTTCCCCTTCACGCTCTGAAGCTCCTATTTTGCGTTTTGTTCTCCACCCATTTACTGTAACCTCCAAGCAGGCCCCCTTCCTCCTTGAAAAGATAAACCTTTTCAAAGCTGAAATAAAAAATTATCACTCTCATTGTTCTGCTCAGCAATATTTGGTCAGATCTGGGTTCCAGAAGACAAAATGGCTGCATGGCTGCTCTGCAGTCATTCATTTGCTCAAATAACTTTGATTACACTAGTAAATCTTTGTCTTTGGCTTCACTTTTTTTGTCCCTTTACCTAATCCTGTCTTAGCTTAAAAGCAAACCAGTAAATGAGACTCTAAAACTTACTGTCTTTCACAGGTCTTACCATGTACTTTTTCTTTCTTTGCTGTTTTGGCTGTAAAAACAAACAAGCAAACAAAAAGCAGATATTGACTTCTGCCATGAATTAATTTAAAACTTTAGGACAGTTGAAAAATAAGATGAAAAGGGGACAATATTCACCAGTTTCCGTCATTCTTTCTTTCTTGTGTGGTTCTGAAAAAGAAAAAAATCAAGTATAATTTTCTCTTGTAATGTTTTGTTTAGTTGCCCAGGACAATCATTTTCATGTTACTAGTGGTGGTTGGATGTGGCACATTCCTTTGGACTTGTGGTTCAGGTGAGCCCTTCCCTACTTTCCTGCATGCCAAAATGAAACCTTCATAGTTGTCATCAGCCTCCTCAGTGGTTTTCGCACTGTGCAAACAGGGTCAGATTAGCTGCTAATAATGGACGCCAAAGGATTTAACTCTCATAATAAGGTGCTAAAAGGAAACTCTAGAAACAGTGCAGGTTAAAATATCTGTGGTTTTACTTCAGGGTTGTCTAAACGGAGGCCTGTGAACCAGCCGTATGTGCCTGAGGACAGCTATGATAAGGTCCTTGCCTTTCGTCACTGGCGAGACTGGAGTATAAGCAGAACATCTAGTCCAGCTGCTGCTGCTCTACAGCCACGGGGTAAGAGGAGGGGACGTGGCCTCTTTTACACCCATACACGGCACGAGGACGGCCATGGCCCGCAGGAGCTAATCCCCAAAATGGGATCTGGGACCTGAAGCTGAAAAGCTTAATTCACCTAAATCCTGTACCCTCTGGCAAACTGTGACTGGGATTTACAAATTTTTGATGGTAGTTTCTGTAACAACTCTTTCCATCTTGCCAGGATGTGCTTCAAACCCCCTCAGAGAAGGAGTAGGCGGCCTACCAGGGGGACGAGGGGGAGACTGAACATGTCTCTCAGAAAGCGAGCGTGATCTACCAGCCAGGGCTGACGTTCACAGTAGCAGAAATATGGATGTTTTGCTGTCTGCAGATGCTTTTAAACAGCATATGCAAAGGTTCTGGTGTGCAGGTTTGGATCCACACAGGCACATAGAGCATCTGAGCTGACTGATTAGAAGATAAAGGAAGTTTCTGTTAAATACATGTATTTGCCCAAGTTTGTTGCTTACCGGTATCTGATGATTATATTTTCTCCATTGTTATTATAGGACATATTTGTATTAATGTTGTAGTATACAGTTGAGCAATATTAATGTTTAAATAGTTTCCACTCTAGAATAAAGGTATAAAGTTCCATGTTCGAAGTGATTCTGAATGTTGTAACCTCACTAAAAGCAAGCTTATCCTTAAATTTGACCTATCCTTGAATTGAATAAGCAAAAAGGAACAAGAACTGCCAATAAAAATTTAAATATGTCAATCAATAACATTAATATGAGTAATATTCACATTAAATATTAATTCATAATCAATATAAATACTGAATGCACAGTGGACATCTGAAAGAGGTATACTCCATGCTGAGCTATGAAAATACTTGATATTAGAAAGGGCAAGCTGATCTGAAATTTGGAAAAAAACACCCACAATTGCTAAGTTTTAAACAAAATATGTCATTGCTCCATACTCCCACTCCCAATAAGCTTGTATTGAGCAATGCATGTAGTTATATCTGAAATAAAATATTCATTTTTTGTGTGAGTTTTTAAATCTGAGGAGCCAGTTTATATATATTTGAAGGCAAAATGTAGTTTCTAAAATAAAGTTTTTCTCTGAACTCTTAAAAAAATCTCATTTTAATTTTTCTGTTTTTACCAAATAGTTGACTGAAATCAACTTAGCTTTAATATGGTTATATAAAGCACATTTTAATGTATTTATTATATAACATATATGTATATTACAGGTGCTTTATAGTCACATTGTGTATGAGACATGAGATTCAGTGGAAATGGTCATGAGGCAGCTTGACGTGGTCAAAGCAATGAGCCAGGAATATTATTTTCCCAGGAATATGGAAAAGTGATGGAGCTAGAGAGTGAGTTGGCATTAAATAGTTTATTATCTGAATAAATGTTATATTTTCTTGATGGCATCCTGCCTTGGGAGGCAATTCTAGTGTAGGTCAAGGAGGAGAAAAAAAAAAAGTGAGAGGACAGAAGTTTGGGACTCAGTAGTTTGGCTGACTCAATGAGCTTAATCATAACAACAGCTGCAGCTTTGGTTTTGTGTAGCCCAAGTGCTCTTCAGAGTATCCAATTTCATATAGATATTTTAGGAGTCATTCTGTGAAATGAGAATTTTGATTGGTTTCATGGGGTTTTCTGTTTTGCTATTGCTTGGGACTGCTTCCTGGAAACTGAAGGAAATGTAATTATGACTTTAGTGGTTCTGAGGCAATTATTTTTCCCTCTCATTGTAAAATCTGTCAGCTCTCATGAGATCAGGGAACAGTATGACATTAACAATACTCAGCAAGTGTTTTTGCAAAGTATAAAATTTTCCATTTGTTTAGCTTTATTTCCTCCTTTTCAAAACCATAAACATTAAGGAAGTTCTATAGAGCTTCCTTTATGCTAGTTTTACTGCCGGAAGCATATGAAATAAGATCCTTTCCCATGGGGAAAAGAAAAAGAAAAAAATAACATAGAATTTGACATCAAGCATTTCTGGTGAAATTTGACATGATATGAAATTTCAGGTGATCCCTGCTCTGATATTTTAATGGAATGAACAAGGCACTCACTTTGAGAAATCTGGTCTTCTTGGGGCTGATGAGGTCCATCTATCAGAGAAGGGGAAGACCATCTTTGGTCATAGGCTTGCCAAACTGGTGAAGAGGGCTTTGAGCTAAAGTTGCTGTGGGAGGGCAACCTCAATCCATCCCACTCCTACCAATTTGACGCCAGTGCCAGCAATAGATTCCCAGAGCCTGGAGAAGGATCCCAGGTCAGCAGGAGAGCATCTGGAGTGCAGCACAAAGGAATTCCAGCCACTCCAGCCAGTCAGTCACCTTCACTGGGGGCCCAACTTAAATGCCTTATGCAAACGCACGTAGCATGGGGAATAAGCTAGAGGCACATGCACGCCTACAGGGCTGTGATCTTATTGGCATCATGGAGACGTGGTGGGATGGCTCCTGTGACTGGAGTGTTGGAATAGAAGGGTACAGGCTCTTTAGGAAAGGCAGGCAGGGGAGATGAGGAGGGGGTCTTGCCCTATATGTCAATGACCAGCTGGAGTGAGACCTTACAGCAGCCTTCCAGTATGTAAAGGAGGCCTACAGGAAAGCTGAGGACAGACTCTTTACAAGGACATGTAGTGATAGGATGAGGGATAATGGGTTTAAGCTGAAGGAGGGTCGATTTAGATTAGATGTTAGAAAGAAATTCTTTACTGTGGGGGTGGTGAGGCACTGGAACAGGTTGCCCAGAGAAGCTGTGGCTGCCCCCTCCCTGGAAGTGTTCAAGGCCAGGTCGGATGGGGCTTTGGGCAACCTGGTCTAGTAGAGAGTGTCCCTGCCCATGGCAAGGGGGTTGGAACTAGATGATCTTTGAGGTCTCTTCCAACCCAAACCATTCTGTGATTCTATGAAACCTTTCATTACATGAGCTGTTAACCTCACGAAAGTTCAGACCTAGATCTTTAGATCTTTCATTTTTGTTACAGGTTATCATGGCTTGATGTCAATTTTTTGGGTTTTTTTTTTGTTTGTTTGGTGGTTTTTTTTTTTTTGTTACTGATAAGTAGTTAGTATGACACATGAAAGGATATTTCCAACTACAGAAACATTAGGCATTTGCCATCACATTTGTAATTCTTTTTATCTTTTTAACCATTTTTGTATGTGTATGAGACTATACAATGTGATTTTATTCAGGGAACTTTTGCTGGTAGTGTATTATTTTGTACCATGCATGGAACTGAGATTTGATTTAGTTTGACATTTCACCATCTTTATAAGCTCTGATGCTTTGAACAAATGGTTTTTCTTTTTCATGAAAATTGGTAAAGTTAAGCCCATAAAGCCATATCAATGTATTTTTTGTTTCATAACTAGTGACATACTCCTGGACACCCCTGGAGCAGATGGGAGAAAGAGGAGCACCTGAATCTGTCTCTACAGATCTTCCCTAAGCCACACTCTTCTCTAAAGTCCAAACAGTGCTGAAAATCATATAGGCTGGCACATTTGCTGTAATGCACTTTAATCTTTACTACCAGGATGGACAGTCACAAACTGTGACCCTCTGCCATCTGCCAGGAGAGAGTGATTGATATCCCATCCTAATTTGTATAGCTATGTGTGCACATATATGTGTATGTGTGCGTATACATCTGTTATCTCTAATTCAGATAAAGCATTCATGACCAAGTGATGTTCAGAAAAATAAAAATTGTATATGGCATCACACAGATTGAGAAAAAGTTTAAATAAATGGCATTTCAAGTGGATTTGCTGTTCTGTGCTATGCACCACATGTTAAATAACCAACACCATTCTGTTTGCACTCAGTAGCTGCATAAAAATGTTTTCTGTGCTGCTGTTTAGTTTTTGCCGCAAGTATTTCAGTGAATCTAGTTTTATATTCATTAAAACCTACTGTTGTCATATTCCATGCAGTGTCTTGAATACTTAAATCCTTAGAGAGTAGAAAGTTAGCCTGGTCTTGCAGTCTTGTAATCTTGGTTTTATAGGCTATATGCCTGTCATTTCCCTTCTCAGACCTTCATATCACGTTGGCTAATTAAAGCCAAATGAGACAGGGTGGTAAAGCTCTCCAAGATATCTTTTCATTAAGAATATTGTGAACATAAGCAGCTAGATACAGAAAATGTCCCTTTAGTCCCTGCTGTTGAAGGGAAAGTTTGTAATATCGGCTTAGTCACATTATTAGACCTGAGATAATCCACATGAGAAAGTTTTGCATCAAACTAGATTTTTCCAGTTCTCCTGCTCCCAAGAAGTACATGTTCTGCTATATTTGACTGCCATTCTATTTACTGGATCAACATAGAAAAACTCACTGCCACCATATGCTTTGATTTATAAAGATAACAGACTGGACAAATATATTTCTTTTTGGAATAAGAACACACCAAGGAAACCCCTTACTTAGTGAGACCATGCCATGCATATACCTGCTTCTCTATAAATGAACATCTTTTGAGGGGGGTAACAAACAGTTTTTCTGATGATTTTTGTGAAGAAAAGGAAAGCAGGAGACAGTTCTCTGTACTAGTACCTTTGTATTAGAAATCTGCTACTATGTTGGGAAATATTTGGGAAAAACATTGTGCAAAGAAAAGAAAGAAAAGAGGCCTGGATGAAACATAAATGCTTTCAGTTCAATCTATTGGGTCTGCTGCTTTTCTTCGCAGGCAGAAAGCAATGGCATCAAAACTGAGGATGGAAATCTTTACTACTGAGAAATGTCTCAGGATCCCTGAATAAAGTAGAAGCTGCCATAAGGATTTAAAGACTTTTCTGCAGAGGATTATGCTTTTATTCAAGCTTTTGATACTGGAGGGTTATACTTCGGTGATTTTGCTTAATAAAATAAGTAAATAAATAATCAGAAGGCAGGAAATAGAGATGCTGCCTGATATCCAAACACCTGCTGTCACTAGTTACCTTAGCCTCATTTTAATACAGCTCATTTCTTGTTTAATACAGCTCATGCACCAGTCTGGATTCATGACTGAAACTCAGAGAGGAAGCTAGTATTAGGATAGACACCATCAAATTGGCTAAGATCCCTAATTTTGTGTGAATGTGGCCAATCCTCAGCAATGGAAAGCTAGATACTTGTGTTTTCAAAATCCTCCCACATCACCATATCTCAGTTTTGCTATTAAAGTCATTATGAGGAAGAGGCTGAACTGGTCATACCTTGGTAAACCCCTCTTTATGTTTTAAAGGAGTCAACAGGCTCTGCCTTTTCCTCAGAAGGCGTACACAACCAAAAAAACTCATCTTGAAGTTAGAATGACTATAACAGTACATAGTCTTTCATGTTATGAGGACATATTTGAAAACAGATTGCTAGAAACCTTCATTCAAGTCTACTGCACCTTTTCTTACTCATCAGCAAGCTAGATGAAAAGATGAAAAAAAAAGAAAAAAGAAAAGAAAAGAGGTGATCAAAATGCATTGGGCACTGTCACTAGGATATGAGACTTAGAAGCTGGGGTCATCCTTAGATTTCAGATCCTTTGTTGAAGCTGATGGGATCTATCTTTCCATACTTGAGTAGGCAAAAAGTCTATCTTCTCTATTTAGAACATCAGGTTGCATTAGGAGAGGGAAAGCAAACATCATCTTACCACAAGGCTCCAGTAAAATTGTACTGAAGCCTAAAGACAAAGCTGTCTCTCAGAAAACAGCAAGGTACTTTTTCCTCTCCAAAGTCTGAAATGCTCTGTTAGTTTCTGCAAAAGTTGTGATAATCAAGAGAAAAGGAACCATCATAAAGAGGAAATGGAAAGCATGCAGATTTCTGGTGTCTGTCCTGCCAGCCTGGCAAAGCTCCTCTCAGAAGAAAAACATTCCATAAGGACTCAAATCACAGGCAAATCAGTTGCTGAAGTCAACACTCTTGAAGCACATACTTATGTAAATGTAGACTATATTTGATCACTCCTAAGAAAACAACACACTTTCATCGCTTTTGCCATATGAGAAGGGAAAGGTGTGGGTCTTCTGGTTTCCCATCAAAAGGAACAGAACTAATACACATTGCAGATGTATTCATAGACCACAGATGCCTAATTTCCCAGTGAAATAAAAATCTTTTTGATCTAGAATCCTTAAAAAGAAAATTAGATTAATCCTACAATTCTGACTAGGGAAGTAACTGTGTTCAAAACTGATGTACCACCTGTGAACAGCACTCTGTGAAATCCTTACACGTTATGAACAGAGCCCCTGCGAAAAGATCAGTTCTTAATGCCTATCGCTAGCACTAGTTTGTTTTAAGAACAAATTACCTTCACTAATCTCAGAATTTCTGGCACGGCCATTCAGACTAAGGCTCAGCTGGCAAAAAAAGTAATTTTAAAAAATGATGTGATTCTTTAATGCAGAGAGCTAGTGTCTGCCAGTAGATCTTTACTTGTGAAAAAGCTTAAACTGTATTTTCTTTTAAATAAGGATCTGAGGAGTACTTCCAGACTTTTGGGGACTAAGATGTCTACACTGCTCAGATGCAGAGTATTTCTAGTCAGTCCCCAATGAGTAGAAAGACACCCTATTGGATTTAAAAAAAATGCTGTATTGAATCACACATGTTTGAACCAGGCTCCAGGGAGACATGTCTGCATCACTCCAGGTAGAACTTCTCAAAGGAGGGCAGCAAGCAACATGGCAAATTACTGAGCATGAGATCAGGTGCAGCAGTTGCAAGCATGCTCATAGACCACGGTAAGGTGAAAATAATTAAGTTTTCTTAATAGTCTCTCCTTGTGAGGTAAAATGAGTCTTATTACTTTGTAATTAATTTATGACAAGAGCATAACCATGAGGGTGGTCATAGCTTGGATGGTGCTCAGCCGTTACTGCTTGATCATGCTTTAACTTGTTCATACTCCACCTTCTTTTGACAAGGGAAGGACTTCTGCTTCAAGCTCTGTAACCCGTCGAGAGTATGAGTTTGTAACAGACATTTCAGAAGAGAAAGAAAACTTTGAAGTAAATACCCGTTTTAGGTTTTGCCTGTTATTAGCAAACATGATGTGCAGATTGAATTAGCTAATTCAGTAACAAAAACAATAGACATTAAAAATTAATACAATGAGATCCTAAAGAAATAAATTTAATTCTAAGTTAACGAACTTAGTACAGGAGCTCTAACTGTAGCTCTTGACTGAGAGCTAGGTGCTCATGTCGGTTAGCCAGAAGGAGTAGGGTGGAATGAGACAGTGAGCAAAAGCTCTGGTGTGTTTTCTCTCAGAGCACAAGTCAAAGGATGTGCATGTGGTTAAATATTTCAAAAGGCTTCTTTGACTGCCTTAACCAGCACAAGCAGCTTCTTCAGAGGGTATTTGCAGAGGCAGTGTCGTGAAGCAGGACATTGACAGATGGGACTAGGAGTGTGCAGCTCAGACAGTCAATAATATGCTGGGAGGAGTCTACTGTATGCATAAAATAAACCCAGCAACCACTGTTTCTGACACATGTAAAGCTCCAAACTTGGGCACTCCAAGCAGCTGTTATAGAAGAGAAAAAACTCATAAAATTATTTGTGGCACTCTGCACACTAAAGTGGTACTGTGCATTGGTAATGACTTGTTTTGTACTTATGATATTGAACTGCTTCTTTATACAGAAACTTTCAAATCAGTAGTTGATGTAGACCTGTATGATGATGTGAGAAAATTCATATTTAAGAAACATCGCGGTGAAACATATTGTGTATCCACTTGTTCTTTCTCTAAAACATAGCAGTGTTATATCCAAGAACATAATGAATTGTAGATGCAATATAATTACATACATTATAGAAAACTCTAGTCCACACCACTACTCCCCTGAAGATCAAGGGCCATTTTCATAATGATCTCAATGATCAAGATGAGGCCCATTTATTCCCTTTCTAGCAAAGCAAAGGTGGTGCCATGTCCAAAAGGCTAATCCCTGGGAAGGTGATCATATAGATAGTGTATATGGTGGTCTAGATTCATCAAATCTTAAGCATGTGCTTACATTCTCTGCTGACTCAAGATAGAGTTAAAGATATGCTAAATGCTGTGCTGAAATTGGGCCCAATTCTTGCTGAAAGTGCACTTAAATCATGAAACAGATTCAGGGCCATGAAAGATTACCAGCCTCAGAACAAAACACTTTAAAATGCCTTTCCCATAAAGAGTGGACACTTAAATAATCCTTTTAGCTCTTATTTGTATTTAAATAGCATTTATTTTTGACTCTCTTTTATTCTCATTATTGTTACTTTCATGTAAATAATTTCTTTTTTGTAGTTCACTTGCTCCCCCTGCCTTGCTCTTGAAGTAATGCCATTTTTCTGTTGGTAATACAACAGTCCTTTGCTGCATTGCATAGACTGGACTGTGGCATTTAATAATATCTGGTAATAACAAAAGAAAAAAGGCTGCATTTTTAGTACAAGAGTCTTCACAGTTCACTGTGATGTGAAAGGAAGTTTAGGGAATTATTTTAACTCTATGTGATCCTGAAACGGAGGATACTGTAAGGAATGCATACATGCATCAGTAGTATGCCAGGCTATGAGATTGGGCATTTCAACATGAACAACAGAAAAAGTAGCAAAGATATCCTGAATTCTAGGCCATTTACTCAAAATGGTTTTAAAAACTGGTGAATAAAATCTGGTTTTCAGATTAGAAAACTTAGTGTAAAATAAGCTATTTCATGCTCCATTTAAATAAATCTTGTACGTAAAGAATTCAAAGTTGTAAAGCAAAGTCTTCTCACATTGGAAAATTCTTCCCCTTTAAGCACATAAATTGTGACATAAGTCAGGAATTAATTTTTCCTTTCCCATTCAGAGTTAGATAATGATCCAATTTACATAATCCTGCGGACAATTTAAGACCTCCTAGTCTGCAATAGTTTTTCAGACTTGAGCTGGCATGAAAATGTCAGTGGGTTGGAATAATTTGTGGAATTTGTCTCCATCCACATAATAGATTCCTACAGATATTAAGAAGTGGCCAAATGATGGACTACTGCAATAGCAGCAAGGTTTTAGCTGCTGAGGGTACACTGCATTCCTGGCAGACCAGGAGCAGAGTCAGCTGTAAGGCTTCGCTAAGCCTAGTGTAAGCTCTCTGGGACAAACAGGTGAGGATCAAGACCCAGTTTCTCCTATCCTTCTGCATGTTGCTGGGGACTGAGATCAGATAATTTCCACCTACTATGCAAAGACAGACAAGCCTGTAACTTTCCCTTTGAAACCAGAAAGAAAGTGAATAAGTCAGGGAAGATATGATGTTTGACTTCCCAAAGAGTTAAGGTGGGAGAGAGGAAGAATTATGCTAACCTGGACTGAAAAGAAAGCCTCTGTGATTCAAAAGGACTACGGAAGGATTCTGGATCTAATCCCAAGGACCCTGAGCAGCAGGATTAATACAGGTAGGGTTTCATTATTTTGTTTACTGCTGCATAAATACCTGTTAGCTGAGTGAATATTTATTTCATCTGGAAATAAACTGCAAAGCCTATCCTTATGCATGTAATAAGTTACCTCTATCATTTGTCCCTGAAGAGTTAAATTGTAAACCCAGAAAATAAACCCTGAGAATGGCTGTGGTTGTGTTATGAAAAAGTCTGAGAGGGTTAACTTCAGGGACTAGAAAACTGAACAGACGATTCCAGCTACCAGAAGAATTTTCTTGGTAACAACTGTACTGCAGAAATACATGCAGAGACGTTAACCAGGGGCAGTGGCTGCTTATGAGGAGAAATTTCAGAGCGCATAGAAGCACTCAGACATAAGATCCTGAAGAGAGTGCAGGATGGCGAACTCTACTAGGGCCATGTCATGTATGGTGACAGAGGAGAAAGAAACACTGTTCCTCTCCTTTTCATCTTTCCAAAAGTATTTACATGGGAGTGTGTAACATATAATTTACACTGTTTTTGATGTCTTTTCTTAGGAGATATACCTATACAAGAAGAGAATAAGGAGATGGATGGATGATGGAGGGGATGGGCTGTTTTGGTAAAATACATCCCTGTCAAGAGCTACCTGACTGAGAAACCTGAAGAAGAATCCATAATTTTGCCTGTTCTACTCTTTTGGTAAATTATTCAATAGAATTTTATTAATGTCTCATAAAATTAACATAGTTTTAGCATTCTTTCTGTGTACTTGTATCCTATAAGTGATCATTAAAAGACAACCAGTGAGCCCAGCTCCTTAATAAACCTTTCTCCATTTCAAAGCATACCTGCTGTCTCATAAACTTTGTGTTATTTGTTCCTTTTTAAGTAGAATACCACTGGTTATACCATATATTGAGTATAAAGATTCTTCCCTGCTGCCATTTTAGTTGCTGTTGTTCACCTTGAACCAAGAATTAAAATAATTTTTCTGTTAAGTAAATGCTGTCCATTACCAGTAGAACTAGTAGTTCTTCCTGCGTTAGACAGAGTCATCTGAACCTCTTCAACCCATCCACTGACCAGATTTTTCAGTATAGCCTGTGTTCTGATATTCTGTACTTACCTCATGAACTCATTTCCTATATAATTTCCTATATAATGTCCTTTTTTCTCCCCTTTCTGCTTCTTACCAACAGTGGAAAAATCAGAGGCATAATAAAATAATAATAATTCAGCACAACTGACAGAATCAGTTTGAGAGATTGGATACAGCTGACATCTGAGCACTTGAAATTGGCTATTTGTCTGTCATACTTATTTTATTCTTTATGGATCCAAACTAAATTTCACTAATTTTCAAAGGGGAAATGGTTCTCAAAAAGAGTTTCTGTTATGAACCCAAAGGGAGCAATGAATAAGAATTTTTTTGCATGTGTGTGGAGAGGAAGATGGGAAAAATTAGGCATTAAATATCAGTAATTAGGCAGTTAAGTGACAGTACAAAATCTGTTAAACATACTGTAAAATTAAATTAAAAATTGCAAGACTATTCCAGGCAAATTCTAAGCTGCAATAAGTATTTAATTTTTACAGTGTTGAAAAGAGTTAGATCTGATTTTTAAATCAGGCAAATCATCAGGGGAAAGCACTGTCACTGGTGCTTAAAGAGGGTGCAGGAGTGTTGTCTATAACGTGAGGTTAGCCCATGAGAAGGACTCACAGACGAGCTGTTCCCACCCCTGATCCTAGCTAAGGGAGTGTGTGGGGCTCAGTGGCACGGAGGCTCCTTGCTGCCTGCCAGGGAACCCAGTCACCCTTCTGCTAATTCTGTTGCAAACTCCCCCTGCATGATTTGAGCCTGTCCTCCTTTCCCTGCCCTGCACTGCCACACACTTGCTGTCCTCACGGTGCCAAAACAGACCCAGCAAACTTACCAAGCTCAGGTGTGATGTGTCAGTGCCTCATGGCTGACACCAGGACCACTGACCCGGCAGAGTTAGCGATAACTGTGGGGTGTGATACGTGGTGCAGTATGGGAGCTCTTCCCGGGGGAAGCTTAGCAGGGATGGGAACGACGGGGGAAGGTTTCCCTCCCAGCCGCCCGTCCTGCCAGAGGATGGCAGGATGAGGCAGGTGCTCAGCATCTACGCCCCTGGCTCTGAGAAAGCCTCCAGAGAACGTTCTGGGCCCAGCACACGTGGGGTGCCTGAGGAAACCCTGTGAAAGAAACCTGTGCCTGTCCTCAGGGAAAAATGATAGAGAGATATTTTGTAAGGCTAGGTCACACTCAGACCTGTCCTGCTGGCACAGCTGGGGAGGCGATGCACCGTGAGGAAAGAAGGGGAAGTGGTGGCAGGGTTTGGGATGGGGACATCATAAGACAGTGTAACTGAAGAATAGTGTCATGAAATACCTTCAACTCTGGTTTGTCCCTTCAGAACAGCATCACTTGTATATATCTATGAAACCGGTCTGCTTTAAAGCCAAATAATATGCTCTCCTGCCTAGCTTCAGATGGGTGTCAGAGAGGTAATTTTTCCAGTTAGAGAAAACACTACATTTGAAAATATTCACTTTGAAAATCAAGTAACAGGTATTCATTTAGGCTGGTTTCCTAGAGCAACCATCAGTTTCCAGATGCAGGAGCTCTCATAGACTTCCAAATTCCACATTCTCTTTCTTTGCTTTCTCCACAGAAATATATGGAGATAAAAATAGTGCAGAGTGTGTTAGGCAGGGTTTTCTTCACCAGTGACATTAAGACCAGGAACATATGCGATGGAGAAGCACTGAAGATGACCAGCTGTGCTCCCAGTCTGTTCAGTCTGGTAATAGGACTAAACCTTCAGCTTTAGGCATTCTGGGGTACAGGTTGCGATGTAACAAGATATGTGGAAGAAAATGAAATATGAAATTGGATAATGTATTTAATTTACTGTACTAATAGGCAGCAGTCTAGTTATGATGTTGCCAAACAAGCATATTTAATATTTTGCCATGGTGAGTTATTCTGGGGGTAAATTAATTTTTCAGAGAACAGTGCCATTTGGGGAGGGGAAACAAAAACGTAGAAGTCAAAGTCTACTGCTCTTTACCACTTTTAAGGCAAACTAGATATTTAGAAATGTGTCAGAGCAGACTCATTTTATTTTTCCATAATAAGCCATGCCAGTTTTTCCCCTTTTCTTTCTCTTAAGCAGATTACTGTCATCACCATTCTTGCCAACAAGAAGACTCATTGGAATATTTTTCAAAAATGAACACAAATATTGGATACAAGCAGGTGGAATGAATTAATTATAAGCATATGGTTCTAACATAACGATTTCTGCAGTGTACTGTTGAGACATCTAAGGGTCTGGCTATACAACACTTTGGCAACAAAGCTGCTTTAAGAAATTATCGGTTACATGGATATAAATGTTCGTGGAGCCAGACTTACTGAAATGATCCCGACTGAACACCCTGCCACACACACACATTTCTAGGACAGTTTTTAGCTCTAAGCTATGGCAATGGTGTGGTTTACACTGTTCTCCCAGTTGTGTTAGCACAACTGAACACGGCTTCAAACAAACACAGCGGGCAGGGACTAAGAGCATCTGTGGGGAAACGATGCTTCTTAGGCCAGCTTCACACGGTACACCGTACAGCTGTACAGTATGCCCTACGATAGCCTACATCGACTGCAATTCCAGACTGCAAGTCCTTCTGTGGTACAGGCAACTGAAGATGTTCCTGGCTTGCACAGATCCTTGACCAATTCCCAATCTCCCCTACTGATGTAAATTATTATTCCCTCATTTGGTGGAGGACATCTCCAAGATAGACCACTGAAAAGTCTGAATTAGAGAAAGACAGACAGAAAACAATCTTAAAGAAAAAAAAAAAGAAAAAAAAAGACGATAAAGAGATCCCAGATTCATATAGCCACATACAGTGAGATCAGCTGGAGGCAAGAGGCAGCAGAGGGAGTGGGCTGGCCACTGCTGCAATGCCAGCACCAGGCACAGCTCAGCAGCACAGAGCCTGGTGCAGCATTGGCCGCCCTACTTTAGAGTAAAATAATATTATAGGCTTATATTGATCACATTTTTACATGGGAATTACCGGATATTTTGTTTGTTGATTTAAAATGTAGCAAAACTACAAATATCCCGACTATTTAGATTGTTATTCATTATATTGGGTTTTATTAAATTAAGCAGAACTGTGATGTGGCATTTTTGAAGATGAGCAGAAGAGATCAGAAGTCAATAAAAAGTAGTAGAGTTTTACAATACAATCTAAATTCAGGTATGAATTTGTGCCATTATTTTATTTAAAAAATTTGCTTGTCTTTTCAGTGCATATTTATGATTATCTAAGAACTCCATTTTTATAACCTACTGTGAGATCAACACTTTGAAAAATCAGATCCCTTTCTCAAAGGGCACAAATACAACTTCACATGGAAACTCATTTTTGTAAAAGTTGCTTTTTAAATCAGTCTTTACATTCAGATTCATTTTTTGATCTCAAGCCCTGCAGAATGGCCCAATATTACACCTCAGAACTGCCATGAGAGAACAAGCAGCAACAGTAATGTTAGAGTTCAATGCAAAATGCTTTTGTTCTTAGCAAAGATTTCTCATACATATTATCACAGTGATTTAGAGCAGTCAAAAAAAAAAAAACCCAAACAATGGCTTTTGTATAATCCAGCAGATGGTGCTATGATGCAATATACTGGTTGAAGAATACTAGAAATACACTGAATGTGAACATTTTTATCCTTTACCTGGTGCTGCTGCTTTTTTGGTGGCTGGTTTGGCTGCAGGAGCTTTTGCTGGGTCTTAAAAAAAAAGAGGACAAATTAAACAAATTACTACAAAGCATTATATCTTAAAATAACAGAAATATGAGGAGAGGCTTTGAATGAGGTACAACCTGTAGCAATTTTTTCACTGAAGAGTTAGACAGAGATTACCCAAAGAGAAAAGGGCTGAGTTACCTTCAATAATCTCAAAGGCATCAACAAAATAGCCAGTCAAAGGGCTAGTAAACTCTTGCTGTTAGGCACTGAATCACTTCTTTCAGCTTTTTCTATCTAGTAATTCAATATCCATTGGTGAAGCAGAGCAAAGCAGGTATCTAGGGGTTCGGGCAAGACCTCCGCGCTCAGGCAGCAGCTATGGGCTGGAAACCTCCACATTTGATCTTGCAGCTATGAGAGGAGAAGCTCCTGAACCAGCCTATGACAGCTGGTGAAGATTCACTGCTGTGAATTCAGCAGGGGTACTTCCTGGGATCCCACAGCTATTCAGGCTGGCATCCTTTACTCTAATCTGAGTTTCCCCCTGATGAGAAAAGGTGAAATCAGGCTACTTCTGCAAAGCGCATTTACAGACACTGCTACACCAGGAATCTCTCTCCATCCTGAGGAATGGAGGAGCTTTAGGAGAACAACTTCATGTTTGATCCTACATTTGAAAGAGTAACTGCTGGGTTCTCCTAGCAGAGAAACAGGACCTCTCAGGCCACTTAACTGTAGCTCTTCTGTTCTTGGTCTTTTCATGAAACATTTGCACAATCCTCTATTTGCTGAGGAAGGACATTTCCCTGCAGAATGGTCCAAATGATGAAAGGTATGTGCATCCCCCCAAGGAGACTTGGAGAATCAGCCCTGGATAGAAGAACCTAACTAGCCTCCTGGGTTTATTTACTCTTTACTAGTGTTTAGTTAATTGTTTTTATCCTCAGGAACTACTAAAACCATGTACTTAAACCATGATAATTTAACAAATATCAATAAGCTAAACCCCACTGACTTTCATAATGGATTTTTTTATATCAACTAGAAGATCCGCTAACTTAAAATTCACATTTCCACATTGTGAGAGGAAATAATTAATCATTTTAATCACAATCTGAATTACAGAATGCCAAAAAATGTTAGTTAATCCTTCACATCTGTCACTGTGTTATTACAAAGAAAAAGAATATGGCTAAATCAGGAATGTAATTTTGAGTTCTTCCCCTCCAGTCTTTTGAGAAGTTCATAAAAGATGCATCAGATTGTCTTGTGAAACAGAATGAAAACAAAATATATTTTGTGTGTGTGGGATTGTTTTGTTTCCATCCATTAAAAAGTCTGCAGCAGATAATTATATCCTAACTTAGTTATTATCACAGCATTGTAATTACTTGGGGTGCTCACCCCTCCTTCAGGGAAATATGTAGAAGACCTTGAAGAAGAGTTTACTTAGTATTACTTTCCTGAGTGCCTGTTCTTGCAGAAGAAGCAGGAGGTCCACCACACATATTCTACAAGTGACAAGATGGACTTAATACAAAACTGCAGGACTCCTGCATTTACCCCCTTCTGAGCTCTCAGCTAGAGCTTGCTGGCCAGTGAGAGGTTTTTTTTTTTTTGCTTTTTGTTTGCAACATCTGTGAAAAAAAATAAACTAGGATTCTTCCTGTTCTACCAAGATTTTATTTTCATTTTAAATATTTCATCTCTGAGCAACTAAAATTATTTTGAGGAAAAAAATAAAAGGGATTTTTTTATGAAAAACTTCTGTAATTTATTTTTTATTTAACTTTTCACTAGCATTGAAATAAAAGTTGCAAATGTTTTAAACTTTCTTTTGTAAGCATATGCTTTTTAGTCTGTAATTCCCAAATTAATTCAGTGCTAATGACTCTGCATCTTTATATGAACAAGTTTCAGCTGAAAATTTCATCCTGCAAATTTCACTCATGTGATGGAGCTGGGAAGTTTTGCCATGACAGCTGCTGGGGAGTTCTCCCATGAGAGGAATCATGTGCCCAAATCAATAGTTCCTTTAAGACCTGCTTACAAACAGGCAGTTATTTCACTAACAGGCCATTATTTGTAGAGTAAGTCCATTGAATCTTTTGTTAAGTGTTTCTGCAACATTTTAGTAGGAAACCAATGATTTCTTGATTGCCAAAAGAAATGTTTTAGTAATTTCCTGCAATACTGATGATGGCAGGGGATTATTCTGCCATGCAGGTCGGGAAAGATCATATATGGAGATGGGAGTCAGTGCATTCTTTAATCGTGAATTTGAATGAGATTTTGAAGCCCCATAGTTTTCCTAATTTTTCTTATATACTGTACTTTCAGAACAGAGATCTGAGCAAATGAAGTCTTACCAGTGAAACTGTCTTGCTATCCTTCCTGTGCTGAGGCACTGATGCTTTCAGATTTATAGAAAAGGAAGGCATAAGAGTTCCCTTGTTATCAATACCATGTTCTCAGAGCCTTTTTTGGTTATTTATGCAGAAAAGCCCAGCCCCTACCACTCTTCTGCCTCAGAAGTCTCTCTCTCTCAATCTGAAGTAACTAGATAGTCAGGGCAATTGTTTTGCATTTGTGAAAATAATTCTGGTGGTCCTCAGCATGTTGGACTCTCAGTCTTCTCAGCCCATTTATCAAAACTGCTGCCACTGAGAGCACGTTCAGCTGAGACCTCATTTGACATTTCCTTCTCCATGAAACCTTTGTTTTTTAAGACAGTGATAGAAAAGAGGGGAAGGCAAAACTGTCAGTCACAAAGAGGAGTGTGGAATTAGAAGTAGGATAAGAATGGATTTAGAAAGTAGGAGGCAGCTGAAGTCTAAACATGTCATTTTTCAATTATAAATGGTGTAGCTACTTTCTTCTTTGTATTTTCAACAATTCAGTAACTATTATTTTGGATTATTGAAACGTGCTGTTTGAAACTACATGACATATAAAAGAGATCATAACCTATGGCACAGTAGTCTCTTACTTTTGAGTACTTTGGACACAGCAGCTTCTTTTTTATCTGTAAGACAAGAAAAAAACCACATATGCGTAAAAACATAGTTAGGAATTATATAGGTAGATAGAAAACTGCAGTGTGTGCTTCAGAGGTGAAACAACTTATTTGCTGCAAAGTGCATTTGAATGGTGCAGTGAATCAGCTCACTTCTGTTTCATGGCAGAGTTGCACTTATTTAACCTTAAGTGTAAATGCAAAAAAAATATGGGTGAACATGAACATTTTTGTTTGATTTCAACATAGCAATATGTGAGATTTGACATGTGATTGAGTTACCATGGCTTACATATACAAGCTGAGCCATGGTTGCTCACCATGTGCACATTGTCAGGTTACAGAAATGCAAGGGAAAATGCGCTAGGTGCCTAAGAATAGAGACTTGTAATAAAAGGCATCATCTTTCTACAACTGTTGACAACCACACAACTGAGGCCTACTTTGGAAGACTCTGTGTAACACCTAGCCAAAACCTGGACTGCCACATATTTCCCACATGCCAAAACAAATGGAAGATTTACAGCTAAAGAGGAGAGAGAGAGAGAATCCAAGATGTCCCTCCAGTCCAGCTTGGAGGAAAGATTCCTGCTTCTCCAAACTTTTCCTAATATTGAGTTAAGGTTCAAGCTAATGGATTTCTTTCATGTTTGTGAAAAAGAGCACACATATGACTCTTACCAAACCTGAGCTAATGTGGAATAGCTTATGAACCTGAAAGTCTGTCCTCAGTCAGTCTTATGTATGGACCACGTAAGAGTGGGCAAAATCTGTCCCTGGTTGATTTGACTAAAGTTAAAATAACTCGTCTATATTGATATACAGCATGGCCAGGCAGCCTACCAGAGAGACTTAACTAAGCTGTTCAGTCTCATCTTCAGTTAAGGTGGCATTTTTGTGCCATGTTTTTGTAGGACTTTTTTCTGATGTCTGAGAGAAGATTTGGAATCTTTACTAAGCAGATGTAAGTGGGCAGAAATACTCAGTGATAGCTTCTCTCTCCATTATAATTCTTGGTGCTATTCTGCCTCAGGGCTTTCATCTGGGTACAAAAATTGGCCATTTTTATAACCATATTTGGGGCCTTTTGTAACTTTTTCACTAGTCTCACCTGTACAACTAAGAAATGGTTCACGGAGGTCCTGTGAGACAGGAAGCAGAGATGCATAAAGTAGTGAAAGAAGTTACTCCCCTGGGTGCCCATGAGGAAATTAACATCCTTTCTAATAATCTATAGTGTGCCTAGAATATAGGCAGGATAATGCTTATGTCCACAACATATATGAATGATAAATTAATTGTGCTTTTAAACATGAATACAAGAAATATTTCAGGGCAGAAACTGCCAAAATAAGTAGTTTGCAAAACCAAGACTATCCCATTACTGATAATAATGCAAAGTTGCTTCAGTTTCTGTTGCGCTCTAAATTGCCGTGAAGAAGTTGATATGAGATAAGGTAATGCAAATGACTGCCAAGTAGTCTAATAAAAAGTCTTGAAAAATTCAGGGGTAAATAGATTTCTATTTGGGTGATATGCTGCTCTGAACTGAAATGTTTCTAGGTTAATCCTCTGCTTCCACTAACTCTCTGTGAAAGCATGTTTTGCAGGCATTACTTCAAAGTATGATAATTACCACATTTAGATGAAATTAATCATGAGGCAGCTTTCAGCCACGTTATCTGACTAAGAAGGCTATTGAAGCCTTCAAGAAGCGCCTATTAGTTGCCAGATATGGAAATTTTAAAAGGTGTATATTACAGCGATATGAATCATTTATCACAATAATCTTCTATTGCTGGAGGTTATAAAAAAATAAATAAATTGGCAGCATCATTTACAATAACAGACTGTATCTAAATAAAGCCCTCAAGTTCTTTCTTTTTTTCATATAAGTCATCATTTATTAGGACAACATACTTTAATATATTTTAGAGCCATAATTTATGTTAAAAGAATCAACGTGTTTTTCCATCATCTGAAATACATGACATATAGTAAAGTCTGAGCAAATATCTGGAGAATTTTTCCACTAAGGAAAAATACTACACTTTTATTTGGTGCAATTTTGTTTTGGTTTGGTTTTTAAGAGCAGAAAAATTACCAATAGCTGATTCCAACAGCACACGATGATATGAAAATGTAAATCTTTGTACTTTTAGGTTATTCTTTTCAAGCCAAGGTGCCTAAAGTTCGATTTCTAAAACCATACTTATGCAATTAGGCTGGAATGATTTACAGAAAATTGTCCAGAGGAGATTTTGGAAGACTATGAACCATGGAGGTTCCTTTGGTTCCTTTGAAAGTATATAGTGTTTACATCTAGGCACCTCACACTTGAATGAAATAAATTACCTGTGTACAAAGAACTGAAGAATTGGTAGATCTCATAGAAGGAAGGAAAATTATGAGGACTTCTGAAGTCCCTAAATGTAGTTACCTGCTATAAGGCACAAATAGCATAAAACTAAACAACTCGAAGGAAAATAATACAAAAAATTAATTGAACAATGAGTTACATTAGTGTAAATAAAGTCAATAAGAATTTTGCCTTGTTCATTTTTGTTTTGTACAGGTCTAGGATTTAACTTATAAACTGTGGGAGTGCGGTTGGGGAACACAGCTTATATTACATCAGGTTTTTATAGCCATTACATCTCGTTCTTCAAGACGACAACAACAACAACAACAAGCTCTCTGGCCTCTCGGTGGGTCTGCTTTTCGGGTTAGTTAAGAGGAATTTCCAAAAGAAATTAGCTTTCTTCAAACACCAGTGTTGGGCAACATGTGAACATTATCCTAAACGTATATTTGCCAATCAGCCTAGGAAGTTTAATCTCCAGAGCTTTAGGCTATTTTCTCTTTAAAACTTTACATCAGATGTCTGGCTACAGGAAAGACAAGTGTATTGCATGAGAATGATGCCCACACTTTCCTGGGAGCCACGTTGCTTCATTAGGACCCGTATAGCACATGAACATCAGTCTGGGTGCTCTAGCAACCTTGACCAGCAGTATGGTCAAAAGCACTGTGACTGTCCTTGATATTGGTGACAGAATTAGTTGATATCCAACAACAAGGAATGTATTTTATTTTCAAGAAAAGCCCCACTTCTACAACAACATAAAGGAATTAAAAAAAACCTTTAGCAGACTTCAAAATCTGATGTTTCTGGTAATTTGGTGCTCAAACTGAAGCAGTCAATTTTTCAGAAGCTGCTGAGGACAAGTTTGATATTCAGGTCTTCTTAATGGGCTTATGTAGACCACCCAAATACTAAGCAATCCGATGTTTTTGGATACCTCTCACAATCCTAGCCATGGGCTTTTTTGAAAGCACCTGTAACAGGCTTATACAGACTAAGCACCATAGCTAACAAAATCATTCGTCAGCTGTGGAGGACTGTAAAGCACCCTTTTCTTTTTACAGTTATTCTCAGGAGATATTTGAAGACAGCTGTATTCTGGTCCGTACTCTCAAAAAGCAAACATGGTTGTAAAAGCTCCTCTCTTCCCAGGTCAATGAACAGGTTTTTCTTTTACTGGCTCTTGAAAAAGATTAAAGTACAGTAAAATATTTTTTAAAAAATTATTTTATTAAAACCCCCAAATATTTTAACAAGCATAATCTGACTTTGTTCTTATCTATACAGGCTAAAAGGATCAATTCTGAATTCAAACTAGGAACGAGCATCTGGCAGCCAGCACGGATGTATCTCAGTGAAACAGCAAAGCAGTACTTTATTCTTTCGCCTCTTTTTAACACATAGCTCAATCTTTTCCTCAGGCCTCGATCAGCATTCTTTTGAAGTAAACTAGCAGTACACAGTAACTGCAAATGACATCTAAACTACACATGGGGAAAGAAAAAAAATATCCCTCTAAGGTTATATAGTGCCTTTCATGCCAGTCAGTCTCTAGGAGGTGGGTAATAAGCCATTAGACAAGGATGCCCCAGTGTTCTAGTACAGAGTGTGGTTGACTGAGTTTAAACAAACTTCCAGAATGGAATATTTCAAACACTGCTCTGATGTGAATTCTAGATCTGGGGTTCACAAAACTTTTACACCTTTTTTAGCAATGGACTTATAATACAGTGTACATTGTACATTTGAGAACAGCAGTTCTTCAACAGCTCCATACAACCTATAATTTTTATATATAAAAAGAAGTTCTGGGAAATAAATGGGTCTCAAATTGTACTCTCTTGAAAGGCTTCTCTGTGCTTTTTCTTCCCAGAAATCTCTCTCTCAAATATATATAACAGTATAAAAAAAATCTTAAATTAAAACTCTTATTCAGATAAATGAATATTTCAGAGACAATATATTGGTAGCTGCTAATAATGCACTGTTTAAAATAGCTGCCTAAACCCACTTTTACTACTGGAAGCATTATTTTTTATGTTGTAGGTAAAACAAACTTTCTCATTGGAAGCTTACCAAAGAACATGACAGTAATATCAAATTTACAAAGAGAAACTAATTTCAGCATCAGTTGGCAACCACAGTGTCTGAACTGAATGGTAGCTAGTATCCTGATCAAACATCGTGTAATCCAGTAGCTAACGTTAAGGATGCTAAGGATGCAAGGATTTCTCTGTACTGGCTGATCTGAACTAAGCACCAAGATCCTGGGGAATAACTAGATGCCTCTGAAAGATGTGATTCACTGATTCAAAAACTGAAGAGAAATTTAAAATGTTAAGCAGATACTAAAGGAGGAATTCTCATCCTAAACCTCAGCTAGCACTGACCATTTACATTCTCTATTTTTTAGCTGATGATTACATACTAGAATGGACTTAATCAAACCCATTAGTTGGCTAATGAGCCACACAGAATCACAGAAAATAAGTTGTGTGATGAAGATGCGTCACACAATGTGATCATAGCTGAGTCAAAGAAGAAGGTTTCCAATAAGATTTACACAAATCTTGCATCCTTGCTTGGCTCTTATGATTTATTTAGGCTTAGCCATTCAACTCGTTTTGTAATTAAGTCAGAGAAGAAAAAAAAGTAGGAAGAAAAATGAAAAGAAACTTCAAGAATCAGAAAGAATTGTGTTGAAAATGGAAATTATATTTTCCAGTGTCTTGAAGTTAAAATTGTGCTGAGTCTCCAGAAAAAAACCCAGCTTCTAGCTGTTATGACTTACCAAAGCACAACCAAGAACATGGTTTGGGAGCTCGGTTCTGGCTTTGCAAATGCAATACAACAGCAGAGCTTTAAAGACAATGCACCTTACAAGTATGACAGCTAATGTTCCCTTTGCTGCTCGGAGCAAAGGTTCACAAGAGTGGAAATAAAAATGATAGCAGGTGGCATCTGATGGCTGAGAATTTCCATCATGTGAATAAAAAACATAATTAAAGTCACCTAGAGACCAGTCTCAGTACAGTCTGCTCCCAAGCTAGCAGATGTACCAGAATTTGAAAACAATTTATTAAGTAGCAAGACTTGCAGTTAATGTGATTTACAGTGGTAAAAGAGCAAGACACCCCAGATAGCTGAGCATTATGAAGAATGAACTGCTATTGAATAATTAATTAAACAAAATTTTCAAACCTCCTATTGAAATATACTGTGGTCTAGCATTTCTTTTTTTCATTTACTTGGAGTTCTTAAAACTTATTTCCACAAAATAGTATTGATTTTGACTAATATTCCAACATGCTGAAAAGTGTTTAATTCTGAACTTTCTTTAAGAATTTGTTACTCAGTTGCTTTCTAATTTATACTATTTTTTATAATTTTACACTAATTGTATGACATTAATGAAGTAATTGTCATTTTACCGCATCTCAAAGCTTTTGAGAGTATTTTTTATTTGATTTCAGTCACTTCTGAAACAACAGTTGCGCATGTATAGGGACATTTTACCAGAATGCCTACACTTTATTGTGATGTCTTCATTTTACAATTAAGATTTTTAAAATTCATATTACAGGGAATTAAAACAATATTGTTTCTTCTTTTCTGTAGGCTTAAAATCTAGGAAGGCTCTATCAAAACTGCCCATGCTAATATAAGATTCATTTTCTGACATACTTTCCCAAAACCCTAAAATTTGACACTGCCATAAAAGAGCTATTCAGAAATACCAACATTTCTCCCACATGGAAAAATCTGTGTTTGGACCAACACTTGATTTTGTTCCCCGTTTTAATCACTGAGCACGATATTGCCATATGCTCTGTGACAACTACTGACAAAACCTCCTCTTGCCTTTCCAAAATATCATTTCTTGGTGAGCGTAAGAAAGGCATTTCACTGCACCAGAGAGGCCAAAGACGTCCAGAAGGAAAAGCAAGGTACTGTGTCACTGCTGATTCAGAGCTGTTCCCTGACCCATTTGGTGACAACAATAAACTCCCAAACCAGAGCCTAACTAGCTTCTTTTGAGAATAACTTTGGACTTCTTGTCCTTACCATCCAAATATCCACAAAGGCGTTTTTCCTGTCCTTTCTTGTTTGTTAACAAATTAGAGGAAATTCTAGGATCTATGCAGTCTTCTTGACTGCTTCATAAATAAAATAGTACCCAAGGAAGAGTAGTGACAGATGTAATAGCTACCCCTCCTGCAGTGAAAATGCTCAGGGAAATTTATTGGCAGAGGCCAGTAAGCCTTGAATCCCAGATTACAGGTTTTATATTTAAATCTCTCCAGGCTCTAGGACACCAAATGAGGGAAAACTGCAGATGATGTTACTATTGCTGGGTGAAAATGGGAGGAAGTGGAGCTTCTGGAAGGTAAAATCAAGTTTCCTCAAGCAACATGAGACTGGATTATAAGAAACAATTCTGAAAAGGTACTGATAAACAATGGGGGTTATAAAGTGGTCAGAAGAATTTAGAACTATGAAAAATTAGCTAACTATTTAACTAAATAACAAACATTCTTCTGTTGCTGATTACAACAGAAAATTGGTGACAGTACTCTAAAATTTTTACAGATCATTTTCCTGTTGAAGCAGGAAAAATATTCGAGCCCTTCCTTCCACTCTCTTTGGAGGGTGTCCTCTCTGCTTAACATTGTCTCTATTTCCTCCCCATTGGCAGTAGCAGGCTTTTTGACCATTTCTTAATTTCATTGGTGTCTCCAAGTCCCTTCCAATCACCAGCCCTTGCATGTGCTGCTTCCCACTCTACAGTCTACTCACACCACTATGTTCATCGCCATTTACAAAGGAGGTCTATATTCTGTGCAGCCACCGAGTGCCGGCAAGCCCTGAGCAGCGCAGTGTCAGAGGCACATAGTAGCCTGAAGCCCACAGAGCTTTCCAGAAAGTTGTGTGGCAATGTGTGTGCCTGAAATACTAAATCCTACCTCGAACAGATTTCTAAAGATCATTAAAAAAGTTCATTCAACAGAGTAAAAAATAAAGCAAGTAGAGAAGGATGTGAGCAAACAAGTGATTCAGCTACACTTGTAGTAAGAAACAGCCTGCACTTTGGGAATGGACAATTTCAACTGTACCAGTGATTCATGGTTCTACTAATTAGTGATTTCTCCTTTCTACTTTGTAATTACTGAAATGGATTCAGTCTCCCCCACTGCAGAGCAGGTGGAAACATGTTCCATTGCCTTCTGCATTCATCAGGAATGGATTAAAAAAGCAAAACTCTGGAGCACGATGTGAGATCAGTCATCCACACACAGGAAGCTGTAAGTGCAGTTAATTACAGAAGCTGCAGTCATTTAGGGAAAAGGTAATGCTTTTTTGTGTAGCCAATGCAGGTAATAACATTAATTCCTAAAATTTAAGAATCAGATCTTTTCCTGGAATAAACTGTCATTTGAATTAATGTAAATATGACTGCTGAAAATTTTCTTCAGCATTTTTTCATAGAATCATAGAATCATAGAATGGTTTGGGTTGGAAGGGACCTGAATGATCATCTAGTTCCAACCCCCCTGCCATGGGCAGGGACACCCTCCACTAGACCACGTTGCCCAAAGCCCCATCCAACCTGGCCTTGAACACTTCCAGGGAGGGGGCATCCACCACCTCTCTGGGCAACCTGTTCCAGTGCCTCACCACCCTCACAGTAAAGAATTTCTTTCTAACATCTAATCTAAATCGACCCTCCTTCAGCTTAAACCCATTACCCCTTGTCCTGTCACTCCACTCCCTGATAAACAGTCCCTCACCAGCTTTCCTGTAGGCCCCTTCAGGTACTGGTAAGTCGCAATTAGATCTCCCCGGAGCCTTCTTTTCTCCAGGCTGAGCAACCCCAACTCTCTCAGCCAACTTGAAAACTTTTTCTTGAAACAGCATGGGGGATATAATCTCTCTACATTTTTCTTAAGAAAGCACAGGACCAATACTTTTGGAATTATTCACAAGACGATTTTTTTTACAGTGAGAACAGGCTTTGTTAAGTGTATGTATGCTATGTATTCTTGTGATATCTCTTTCTGTACTTTTCCACACATTTCAATTTCTCTCTTTCTGTTAGATAGATGGATGTACAGATGGCATCTGTAGATAGTATCACAAGGATGAAAATATTTTTTGTACTTCTGAACATAGATGCAGTCAGTATTCTCAGTCTGTGAAAAGGGAGATCTTGAAGAATGTAATGTCCATCCGTTCATCTTTATAGATGACACACTACTCTAATTACACTCTCGTAAGTGAAGCAAAATCTATAGGAAAGAAACCACATGCAGAATCAAGCTAAAAATCGATGCACTTATAACCACAGCTATGTACAGCTCTTCCGCTTAAGAACATCTGCCCATTCTATTATCCTAATCATTCAATAATACTTCATCCGACTTAGTCTCTTGGAGTTACGTATAGAAAAGCCACAAAGTTGGCTCTGCTTCTTGAAAAACAGATCAAGAGAACAAGCATGGCCATTGGGAACATTTACTGAAAGGTTAAACAATTGTAACTAAGAGTAAAGTGTAAAGGATTCCCTATTATAAGTCAGGAATATCTCTGGTCTATGAACCTTTCTAGGGGAAAGACATCCAAGAGACTGAATTATACTTTCAAATAAGTGACATGAAAGTCTTTATGAGTTCATTAAAACTTAGTAAAAGCTTTTAAAACTTCATTTCAAGGTCAAGGGAAAATTTACTTTTCCCTTTTAAGTGTAAAGCAAAAGAAAAGAAAGAAAATCAGCCCGATGCAAAACTATGAAGATTCCTACTGACTTTATTTGGCTGTGGGTCAAGCCTTCAACTTATCCTTTGAGTGACAGCAGAAAACAGATAACACTGCGTAGGTATGTCATTGCAACCTGCCTGATGTGTCAGTACACGGATGTTTCACATAGAATAATTATCCTAAATATCAGGCCTGCTGACTCAGATGTATATCTTATTTTGAGGGCACAGAACAGTTATCCTTCATTAAAAAGATTAACTTTACATTGTTTGAGGCATAGGCATATTCTAATCCTGTTATTTCTGTATGTGACTGGAAAAACAAACATTACATTAATCCCCAGACCAACATAAACAAGTTTGATGCAATAAATTAGATTCTTTAATTAAAGCTATGTCACCCAGCTGCTTGCACAGCACAGGTACTTCATTCTACATATCTGAAAGTCCAAAGGAAAACTGATTATTTGGTTACCTGTGTGGTCTTTAGATTGGATATGTATCACCTTCAAGCTTGATTATTTCTGGGATCACATTTCCCCAAAAGTTTCTTTACAAGACTGACAATGCAGTGTCAGAAGAGATTGACTGTCAGACACTAAAATGACTCCTCTGCTTTGCTCAAGGAAGATTCTCTTGCCAGCTCATCAAAAAGTGAGTTTGTAGTACAAGCCCAAGCCTCCTCCCTTTTCTCAGTATCTATTAAAGGCTTGACATTTCTAGTTCTTTGCCAACCAGATCTTACCACCATCATTCAACATTTGCCTTCCTCACACCACTCCCTGCTCTGTGCAGTCAAAGATGGAAAAGAACAGACACAATGAAACAGGTCTGGGCTGAGCAATACTCAGCATGACCTCAACAGTGCTCAACTCACAATAGTTAGCAAAGGGGCCACTGAAAGGTACTTAAAGCTTATTCATCTGCTGCTAACGTTTCATGGACCGAGCAGGCACCTCAGACAGTATTCATCTTCTTGTCTTCTAGTTTTTTTTGCACAGCACATGGAGGTGGGCAAAGATGGGAAGGGAGACACAGCTTCCTCTAAAGCCAATTTCATACTAAATGAAAGAGGAGGTCAGTCTTCCACCTCAGAGTTGCCCCATCAGTCACAATGGAAAGTCAGTCTTATGTTGAGCCAGTTGTTACTGTGAGGTGAGGGAGAGACAAGGGGAAGGCAGGAAAAAGTTGTTTCTAACTCTTTATCTCTTTGCATTTCACTTCATTTCTAGCTCTTGAACACTGAACCCTAACCATGCCCTGGAAGGACATGTGTTTCGTCTTGGTATAAATAACATTACCATTCCCAGCTGAAGAACTCTTTCAATAGGCAACAAGGGCAATATTTTCAGAAACACCACTGACCTTGCAGCCTCTGTACCTTTTTCAAAAGTGGGAGAGGTGTTTAAGAGCTCAGCTCTCAAGGAAAATCAATGGGAGTTGTGTGCCTTGCTTACTTTGACATGCTTGTAAATCCCACCAGGTGCCATACTATATCTTTAGGTATCTAAATATATTTGAAATTATGTTGTCACTCACTGCTGATGATGGAGCATAGCATTCAAAGTCCATTGAGTGCTTTGAAACTTTCAGTGTAGGACATATTTAAAGTGTCTTTTGTCTTGTTTCAGGAGCAGACTTCCTTAACAGCCAGTCACATAGAGACCATGGGGATTGCTTTTATGCTGTGTTTGCATCTCTGCTGCATTTTTTGCCTTGTCCCTCACTATGACCCCATTTATTTTTTTTTCTTTTTTTTTTTTTAATTTTTTAATATGTTTGGAGGGATACAATTTCATTTTTTACTAAATAGTCATATCTGTCTCTTGATGATTTCTGGAAATATCAATTAGAAAACCAGTCTCTCTTATTCTCCATGGAAGACTGAATACTTAGAGGATGTCTACCAGTCATGTGTTCAGCTTATAAAGGCTTATAAAAATAATGCAGGAAGGAATTTCCAATAAACCTGCAAGACAGTTGTCTCCAGCTGCGTTCCTGCACTGACTCCACTGCATTCTCTTTTAGCTTATCATGTGTATCTCTGAGGATATACTTCCATAATGTTCAAGGCTAGAACACACCATCAGGTTTTCTAGTCTGACACTTTGCTGTCAGAGACTCATATATTTCAGCTAGGCACCTTTTCAGCTGATGCGTGTCTTCCATTAGGCAAACAATCATCTTCTGCAGACATCAGTGAAAGCAATATCCACCCTATGCTGTGGTAGTTTATCACGCTTAGGATTAAGAACATGTACCTCATTTTCAGTCTGGATTCCGTTAGCTTCAGCTCCCAGTTATTCATTCTTGTTAAACTCTTCCTACTAGATTAAAGGGAGCTATAGTAGCTAGAATCTTTTTTTCTGTGAAGGTACATAGTATCAGCAGTATCACAGTCACCTCTTTCTGAAGAGATGAATAGAATACTTTATTCCTCTCTGTGAAGAATATCCTTAGTTTGTAAATAACTTGAGTGACTTTTTTCTGTTCTTTCTCCAATTTAGACACCTTATTGACGTGAAAGTTCCAGTCTCTCCGGTGCCTTGTACACAGGTGATGTGTGGCCATGGCCTGCATTCCCTATTGCAAGGTTATTAATTTCATGGCTGTATGAAAAAATATCAACCTCAACTTGCCATTCACCTTGTCAGTTTTAAAGCTACTTTCCAGGTGTAAATGTAAGTGGCAATGTAACACAAGAGAGAGCAGGGAATTGGGCCCTGAGGTTAGAGAGACTATATTTGGGTGTCACAAGCGAATATAACTCTGAGTAATGGGATGAAATTAAGCAAGGGAAAATTTAGGCAGACTGGAAAGAAATACTTCTTAACTGTGAGATCTATTAGGTTGTAGAATACTCTTCTGTGGGAATTGATGGAGGCCTAGTTACTTCAGACACTTAAAACTAAACTGAATAAAACTCTTGAAGATATTCTGTAAGGAATTATCCTGCATTGCCAGAGGGAAGGATTAGATGACCTAGTAGGTCATTTCCATCTCCACTTTCTGTGATTTTGTTGTACAAAGCCCCACAAACAGGAAATTATAAACAAAGTCAAGAGATGCCACTAAACCCTGTCTGTGTCAGAGAAAGAAGAGTGAATATCATCAGTGCAGGAATCCTAATCCAGCATTTCTACAGGTTAGTAAATACAACCAGTACTGAGGGGCTGGGTGCATAGCCTGTGGCAGAAAGCAGAAGCCTCTGCTAATGCAAAAATGTCAGGAAACAGCAGGTGAGTTATGAATAGGATCCAGGAGAGGAGGAGTAGGAAAGAAGAAATCAGGATGGGCCTGACATGCATAATAGTGTCATGAGCAAGTTATTAGTCAGGAATGAATCAGCCTGTAGTACAGGAGATGAAACCTGAAGCTCCAGTCAGCAAGCTGGGAAAACGAGATGTTTTTTATAGGCTTTGGTGTATGGGCATTGATTCACATAATGATATTACTAATTAAAATCATGGTTAAGATGAGACCAGAGCCAGGGTCTTTGCTAAGGGTTGTACAAACACACAGCAAGCCAAGCCATGGCCCCTGCAGAAACTTACAAGAGGGTGAACAGTCTAGTAGAGAAAGCTGTCAAGAGAATATTGGTAAGTAACACCCTAGAGAAGGGTCACAGAGTTCTAGGTCCATAACTTGATCCTTCTTCTTTTGTCTGTGTGCTTTAACACGATTTATTCCTAAATTTGCTCTCAACCCATAACACACTCTTCTCCCTCAGTTATTGTTTTATACATACATTTTGTCTGCATGAGGAATCACTAGGCAACTCATTGCTTATTATTTCTGTTACTTAAGTTTTACATTTGTCTTTCTTCCTAATTTCTCTAAACCTAGCTGCAAATAAACATGAGTTATAGGTGCCTGTACTGGGTCTAACTGGGGTGGAGTTAATTGTCTTCATAGCAGCTTGTATGGTACTGTGTTTTGGATTTGTGGCTCAAACGTTGATACCACACCAGCATTTTGGTTATTGCTGAACAGTGCTTGCACAGCAAGAAGGCTTTCTTTTTTTCCCCACTCTGCCTGCCCCCACCAAGCTGGGAAGAAGTTGGGAAGGGACACACCTGGGACAGCTGACCCAAATTCACCAAAGGGATATTCCCTACCATATAATGTCACTCTCAGAAATAAAAACTGAGGGTAGAGGAAGAACAGGGGGGAGGGTTTTTTTCCAGGGTGGCTGTTGCTCAGAGAATGGCTGGGCATTGGTCTGCTATGGGAGATGGTGAGTAATTGCCATTGCCTCACTTGTTTTTTTTCCTCTTTCCTTCACTTATCAAGCTGTCTTTGTCTTGATCCACGAGTTTTCTCACTTTTGCTCTTCCTATTCTCTCCCTGCTCCTGTTGGTGGGTGGGGAGTGAGTAAGCAGCTGTGTGGTTTTCAGCTGCTGGCCATGGTCAACTCCCTACAGTGCCTTTTTTTCGTTAAAAAAATATTAAGCAAAGGAACAGTCAGACAGGGTTCTACCCCTCAAAACTCCTACCTTCTACCTGTTGTAGCAGCCACTCTGAAAACAGACCTGGCCCATCCAAGATGCACAATACCACCTATATGTGCACCCCAGTTCCTCACCACCGAAGTTTTTTACCTTTTCCTCACACTTTGTCTAATAATCCACAAGAAAATTAATGAATAAACATGTTTTGTTTTCTGTATGTGACCAGCCACTTTCAAAATGGTGACTGGGGAAGTGGAGACCAGTGACAAATGGCGTTCCTCAGAGGTCACTATGGGGACCAGTCCTGTTTAACATCTAGGTCAGCGACATGGACAGTAGGATTGAGTGCACCCTCAGCAAGTTTGCTGATGACACCAAGCTGTATGGTGTGGTCGACACGCTGGAGGGAGGGATGCCATCCAGAGGGACCTTGACAGGCCGGAGAGGTGGGCCCATGCAAACTGCATGAAGTTCAACAAGGCCAACTGCAAGGTCCTGCACATGAATCAGGGCAACCCCAAGCAGAAATATACAGGCTGAGTGGAGAATGGATTCAGAGCAGTCCTGAGGAGAAGAACTTGGGGATGTTGGTGAACAAGAAGCTCAACATGAACTGGCAACGTGCACTTGCAGCCCAGAAAGCCAACCGTGTCCTGGGCTGCATCAAAAGAAGCATGACCAGCAGTTCGAGGGAGGCGATTCTGCCCCTCTATTCCATTCTTGTGAGACCCCACCTGCAATACTGCGTTCAGCTCTGGGGGCCCCAGTAGAAGAAGGAACATGGATCTGTTGGAGCAAGTCCAGAGGAGGGCCACAAAGCTGATCAGAGGGCTGGAGCACCTCTCCTATGAAGACAGGCTGAGAGAGTTGGGATTTTTCAGCCTGGAGAAGAGAAGGCTCCAGGGAGACCTTTTAGCAGCCTTCCAGTACCTAAAGAGAGCCTTCAGGAAAGCTGGAGAGGTACTATTTACAAGGACATGTAGTGACTGATAGGATAAGGGGTAATGGCTTTAAACTGAAAGTGGGTAGATATAGATTAGATATTAGGAAAAAATTCTTTACTGTTAGAGTGGTGAGGCACTGGAACAGGTTGCCCAGAGAAGTTGTGGATGCCCCATCCCTGGAAATGTTCAAGGCCAGGTCGGATGGGGTGCAACCTGGTCTAGTAGAGAGTGTCCCTGCCCATGGCAGGGGGGTTGGAACTAGATAATCTTTAAGGTCCTTTCCAACCCAAACCATTCTATGATTCTATGAAAATGCCTTGGGCTCTCTTTGTCTGGCTTCACAACTCCATTTTGCCATGGTAAACAGCCTAAATTGAGACAGCCTCTACACCTCACTGACCCTTGCAGATCTGACATCGGGGTTCTTCTGAAAGCATTCACCAGCCTCCCATCTGCTGACATCTACCGTTTGACATCTATCACATTAGGGAACATAAGACACATGGCAGTGCCCAAGCTGGGCTGCTGAAAGCTGTCAGCACTTCAGTTTCCTAGCTGGAAATACACGCCTGGGAGTGGGCAGGGCAGAGTGAGGAGTTTTAAACCCTCCTCTTGAGAGACAACAGAGATGTCTTTCTACAAATGTGTGCAAGCACAACCCATTTGTTCATCCAAAAAAATCTGGGATCAACATTTGGATCCCAGATGAAGCGTTCAATCCATTGCAGATGGATCCACCCAAAGCATTTCAGGGAGTGTGATGTGCATCTACTCCTCTAGATCAGTGGGTATGCCAAGCATGGGTTTTTTTTCTATGTATAAACTTATGTCATAAGGTATATTTTAACTCATTTTTACTTTTCTGGCGGTGCTTAAAGTACCGTCATTCCAAAACGTTTCTTCTGAGAATGATGTCACGTTTGGATGACATTCTAACATCTTTCTATCCATGAAAGCAATAGAATAAGGAACGTAGGGAAATAAGTAATAGGTTTATTATTTCATCAGCAAACTCTTTAAATAGCCATATTTCAAAGCAAACAACAAAAAAACCCCAGGCATATAGAATGAAAGAAAAAGATAATTAGCCACCAGGTGTCAGTAGTTGTTCTTTTATTGTAATGGAAGGATTACTATCAAGAACGCAAGAGTAATGATTGAACCAAGGAACTCACAAAATCAAATGGATTTTTTGTTGTTCAGACCATGAATTTAAAAATGATCAGAGGAATTTGTCTTCCTGACTATATAGAACACAATAACCAAGAACACACTATTGGTGCACAAAATGGTCTTTTCCCTCCATTTCCTATTAAATAATTGTGCTGGTTTGTTTGGTGTGGTTTTTTTTTTTTTTTTTTTTTTAAAATTACAAAGACTGACCTTTAAAGCAGAAAAAGTACTATTGGTGAAAATGGATCTGTGGTCAACCCATCCAAAAAATCACTGTGACCTGGTAGGTCTTGTTTGCCCTTGCCTGATCACCTCCACTCTGCTCTACCTACCCAGTACTATAACATCCCTCCTCCAAAGGGTGATTAAACATAGACTTTACCCACAGCTGCATGATCTTACTGTATCACAAGGTAGCAAGAATAACCTGGTGTACCTGATTCTGTGGCAGTCATAAGGTAATGTTTTCAATTTTTACATCTAAAATTAACTTTTAGTTTATTTTTTCATTACTGCAGAGCAAGTTTGCTTGGTTGTTGCAGTGACATCATTAAACTGTACCTCAGTGTTTGTAACTTTAAACCCCCAGAGATTTTTCTTATTCAGGAGGCAAAGATTTACTTTGGTAGCTAGAGACATCACCACTCCTCTCCTCTGCTAACACTGCCTGGTGTGAAACATATGACACGGTATCATGTGTCATAGATATATCTTTATCATAGTCATATCTTCATCAGTGATCTGGATGAGGGGATCAAATGCTCCCTCAGTCAGTTTGCAGATGACACCAAGTTGTGTGGGACTGTTGATCTGCTTGAGGATAGGAAGGCTCCACAGAGGTATCTGGACAGGCTGGATCCATGGGCCAAGGCCAACTGTATGAAATTCAAAAAGGTCACAACTTGGGTCACAACAATCCCATGCATTGCTACAGGCTGGGGGAAGAGCGGCCGGAAAGCTGCCTGGCAGAAAAGGACCTGGGGGTGTTGGTCGACAGCCGGCTGAATATGAGCCAGCAGTATGCCCAGGTGGCCAAGAAGGCCGACAGCATCCTGGCTTGTATCAGCAATGGTGTGGCCAGCAGGAGTAGGGATGTGATTGTCTCCCCTTTACTCGGCACTGGTGAGGCCGCATCTTAAATACCGTGTTCACTCACTACGAGAAGGGTGTTGAGGTGCTGGAGCATGTCCAGAGAAGGGCCATGAAGCTGGTGAAGGGTCTAGAGCACAAGGCTAATGAGTAGCAGCTGAGGGAACTGGAGTTGTTTAGTCTGGAGAAAAGGAGGCTGAGGGGAGACCTTATCGCTCTCTTCAACTACCTGACAGGAGGTTGTAGTGAGGTGGGTGTTGGTCTCTTCTCCCAAGTAACAGTGACAGGACAAGAGGAAATGGCCTTAAGTTGCACCAGGGGAGGTTTAGAGTGGATATTAGGAAAAACTTGTTTACTGAAACAGTTTTCAATCATTGGAACAGGCTGCCCATGGAAGTGGTTGAGTCACCATCCCTGGAGGTATTTAAAAGAAGTGTAGATGTGGCACTTAGGGATGTGGTTTAGTGTTGGACTTTGCAGTGCTAGGTTAACAGTTGGACTTGATGATCTTAAAGGTCTTTTCTTACCTAAACGATTCTATGATTTTATGATAAATGCATGCACAACACTGGTTGTGCAACCACTGAAATCTAGCTCCCTGATTTAGGTAGGGACTGCAATGGTCCTTAGTAAGGGCTTGGATGCTCTGTTGGGAGCATGCATGTACCAACACAACAATATACAAGTCAGATCATGCTTCCTGATCTAGGGTGAGTGGATCTGCACACCAAGACCTTCACTTGCTTTATCTCTGCTAAGCAGAACTGCTCAGGGAAGTACCTGGGTTTGACACCCTTAAAACATTTGCTACTGAGGGTCAGAGGGATTCTTTAACACTCATTCAGCTAATCAGGCTTTATGTTTTTAAGCAAAAACATTTTCTTCCTGAACATCATTTGCATTGGTTGGTGTCCCTGTTTTTTCATTATGGAAATAATGAAAGCGTGTAAAAGTTTGGGATCTTTAGTCCAGCTAGCATTGGTTTGGCATTCAGAAGATATATATTTTAAGCCCAGTGGACAACTGATCTCGGTGACATGTCTATACCTGAATTTCCCTGTGTGGAAATTGGAGGAAAAAGCACTGACTATCCTTCTAAAGTGGAAAAGCACTGACTATCCTTCTAAAGTGGTTCTAAGATTTACTATCAAAAAAATGCTGCACGAAACCTAGATATTTTTATTACCGTTATTATTTGAAATTACTCAGCAATAACAGGAAGGCATGATCATCAATGACAGCTGAGCAGAGCTTTAGTTAGGAAATGGTGTGATGATCCAGGCTGGCATTTTCATTGCTTTATAAGCTCATTTATTACCTATGATATTTGTTGTGAGAACCAAAACAAAGTGGGAAAGGCATTTGCAGCAATCAAACTTAAAGACAAAGGCTGCATGTGAACATCAGGAATTTTTAGGAAAGCCAATACAAGAAGGAGCAGAGAAGCTCCAGACTGTTGAGACTCTGAGAAAGGGACTGTCAGGAAACACTCTGCAAGCAAACTATGAGTACCTGAAAACCTCAATCCCTGCATATTCATTTTCATGTAGGGCTGGGCACCAATGCTTTAAGAGACAGAGGGTTCCCTTTCTCAGTCGGATGGGAGGCTAGACCCCTCTGAACTGATGCATCCCAGCCCCTGGGAGCTTTGGGAGAGCCTGGCAAAGGCTTGTCTCTGCCGAGGCTCGGCGAGTCCTTTCACGCGGATTTGGAGATGCAGCTTCTTCTTTATCCAGAGTAGCGCTGGACAGATTTTTGTAAAATGTTTTGAAGTGTGACTGTGCCAGACCCTTGTGTCTGACAATTATGTTTGTTTAAGCAAGACCTCTGAGTTTGTAACAATGGAATTATCTATTTTTCAGGACAATTAACACAATGTTTTTGTACGAGCTGAAGGTCAGAGGATTAATGTGGTTTTATCTACAATGCATTTTTAAAAGCTAATTAAGAATCATTCAGTTCACTCTGTACTAAAGACTGAGAACATTTCATATTAGATGACTCTTGCTCCTCTGCAGCAGCAGAAAGAGGGAGAGAGAGAGAGAGAGGAGGGAGGAATGGAGGCAGAGAGGGATGGAGACAGAGTGAGCTGGCATGCAAATAAACAAATATATCAAAGGGATGCAGTTAATGGAGAGCAGTAAAAACCTCCATTCTGGTAACACTAGAGATAAAATTGTTTCCTGGACAAAAGGGCTAATCTAAAAAATTAATCAGCAAAAATATTGAGTATTTGCAATCACAAGCATTCCTTGTTAGAGGAAGAGAGATGGAGAGGAATAGAGGCAAGTGCTATTTTCAGAGAATTATTTTAGAGATGTTTTTATCACCTAGTGCTTACAGAGCATCTCCTCCTCTCTCTCTCTCTTTCTCGTGCCTGACAGCCTGTACACACCACCGTTCCTCTGTGGGGAAAGCCTGGCTAATGGGCCTCCTGTCAGAGGTCAGTCTTCTGGGAGGAGGTACGCGAGGGTGAGGAGCAGAGGTGGGACCGGGGTGCCAGGCAGCCGGCTCCTGGCAGAAGGAGCAGGAGGCACCGTGCCCTGTACGCACCTCAGATTCAGGGATTGCAAAGGTTGGGGGGAAGCAAAATGAGACACAAAATCGGAGGCAGCCAGAGGTAACGTGAAGATTTGAAAACCAGGGCGAGGAGTTTATTTTTAATGCAGTGGCCTCTGCCTAGCCTTTTAATGGGAAAAGGTAAGAAAATTGGAAGCTGTTCCTACAGTCTTGCTTTTGGATGCTTATCTATGCTGCTGATTCAGGTGCTCTGAGGTTCATTTGCTGTGTCTGCCCAAAGCATGTAAATACTATCAGACATTGAGGTGCCTCATTTCGAAACTAGGCTATGTACTACTATTCTGTTGATCAAATGTGGCAATTATTTCAGGCTTAAAACCTTTTAGGAATAACAATAGGTGCTGCCAATCAAAGCTAGAAAGTACACATGCATTCAAAGAGCAAGCTGAATGAGGAATAACAGCAACATGTGTAGCTAGAATATATTATGGATTACCATCCTCTTACACAAAGGCTAGTAAACTCTTCAAAATGCAGCAACCTACGGAGCTAATAAAAGGGACAGAAATGTGCGGATGTCTTGGTTTGTCTAATTTGTGTCTTTCTAGCATTGGTAGGATGACTCACTGGATTTAGCAACAGCTTGTGAAGATGAACATATTAATAACTTTATGCTGCAGCTCTGCCATAAAATGTAATCTTTTACAATTCTGTATTCTCAAGTGAAATACAAGCTTAGAACCAGAATAAAATTAGAAAAAGATATTTGAATTGTCAGCTTATTTTCTTTTTAAATCTATGCTTATAAATTTAAATATGCAACTTGGAAAGAGTATTCCCTTTCATCCCCATCCCTTCTGCAGTGTGCCACTCCCTACTATAAAAGACTAAAGCATAGTTAAGGATGGGGCTACCAGGATAGTATGCCAAAGTAGTCTGTATCATTTTCTATATTTTTATTGCACCAAACATGAATTAACATTTTTCTTCCCATCTATAAACACATGAATAGGAAAGCTTGTGTAGACCATGTACGACTCAACGGCAAAGCAGCCAGTTGCATATTGAAATTTGCATATGTAATCCACAATGTTAGTAAACAATGGGATATAGATCCTTTCAGCTTTTGATAAAATTTAACAGATTGGAATAATTAGGTAACAGAGCACAAGGCTTGCCTTGAGGGCATTGTAACTATAGCTCTGAATCTTTTAATCCTATTTTAAAACTTTACCCATGATTTTAGGCATTAGTCTAGTCTACAGAAAGGTTCATCTGAGTGCTTGATGACTTTTAGAAGGTTATATAGAAAGTGTCCGACAAAGCAGCAAGTAGAACCAGTGTTTCTAAGTATTAAGACAATGACGAAACCACTAGTCTGACCCTTTTGTTTCTCCTTGATTTTCATGAGACTTGGTTTTAATGAGACAGTTTCACAGATTGTGTCACTTCCTGGAGATATGTTTGCATTTGTGCATTAAACAAATTGCAAATTTACCAAAATTACAGGAAAGAAAAGTTACAATTCTAGTGTAGACAAGACCCAAATGTTGATTTCTGATCTTATTGAAAAATTTGTCTTTTTATGATAAAAAACATGAAACACAATATATTAGGTTCAGGATATTCAGTAACTTTATTTTTAACTTTTTAAAAAATTATTTTCTGGGCATGGATAAAGCCTCAGAATGATAACTATCTATTTTTGACCACATTAAATGGTTTAATATGTTGATGTTTCTATTTATTACTTTAAAGGAATTGAATTTGTGAAATAATTAATGCAAAAATATGTGCACTCCATCCAGTCTTTCCATGCCATGCACTCTTGAAAATACTTATGCTCTTGATTGTTTTAGCGTATAACAGAAAGCAGTGTCTCTAATGTTTCTGTAAAAATCCCAAGCTCACAAATTGAAAATTACATGTATTATATATATACACATTTATATATGCAAATATATAATATACGTAAAATACTATATATATAAAAAAATATAATGGAAATGCATTACATATATAAATACAATGTGATATATATATATGTATATATCTCCATCTTGGATTCTTAAGTGATAATGAATTACGTACATCCCTATCTCAAATACTTAAAACCTGAAAGTGCTTACACTAAATAGTCAGACATCTACTGCAGAGAAACACAGACTTCAATTTCTTACCTGCTTTTTTAATTTCGGGGACAGCTGCCTTCTCATGAGCTTTCTCTTTTTTTCCTTCTTTTTCTAAGATTTAATTAAAGAAAGTAATTTGATATGCTAGAACTCTGAATCATACACTCAAATATGCAGTCAGCCAAGTCCTGGTGGGCACATGCTGAAAAAAATGTGACTTATTTGGGAGTTTAGTTCAGATTATTCCCTTATAGCACTTGCACCCAACTAGCCACAGAGCAATCAGCTGAAAATGAAAATTAATCATTATGCATCAACTATGGATGATTTGGACTCTTAATAATTCATCAAAGGCTAGGTGAAAATCATCAGTGCATGAATGTGGTACCTTTTAGCTTAAGCTCCAGTAGCAATGAGTTCATTAATAAATAATGAATGACATAAATATTTTCCCACGAAAGCAAGACCTTAGTGGATTTTAGATGCCTCCTGGGAATGAATGATCCAAAATGTTATTGAGATGGATATCGAGACTTTGCAGTTTGGTCACAGCAAGTTTTGGTTGTGATTCTATAAAATAAATAAATTATCCCACCTTCAGAAAGTGATGTACCATGAACCATGTGACATCTCCCATGAATGTTGTGTATGGCAGCATCACTATGTTCTGCTATACACGGGGACTGCATTACATTGTTTAACAAGCCCATCGATGCCCACCAAATAGGAGTTTTATTTGTCAGTAAGAGTTTGGAAAATATCAGACACTGAACACATCAGACATCAGATACTGAAAAAGCAGTAACATGCAAATAGTAACTAAGCAGCTAAGAGAAGGACAATGCAGAGCCTGAAGCATAGGATTACCCTAACAAAAACCAGCAGGATTTGAGCCAGGAGTGGGAGCAAAAGCCGAATGAGGCCAATAAGAACCATTTCCAAACCATACCTTTCTTCTTAGTTTCAGTCCTAACGCTCTTTACATCAGTCTTTTTCTTTTCCTCTTTTCTCTCTAAAAAGGAAATAGAAGTTCAGCTGACTACTTTTACATAGCTAGTTATACATAAATATACATACACGTATGTATATATATATATGTATGTATGTTTGGGATGGGAATCCTTGACCAACTGTAATAGGTCACTTATTTAGGAGTATCAGCAGCTCAGAAATGCAGCTTACTACTCAGAGAATGAATGTGGTGCTAAGGATAGAACTGGAACCAGTATGTGCACCAGATAATTGCTTAAGTACTAATTCAAGAAATTATGCCCATTAACCTGGTGCAACTAAGAGTTTATTGTGGTGATTCGGTAGCCGTGCACCTGTTCTGCTTCTTTTATAAAATCTGACTGAATGGCAGCAGAACTTGCAAGTGGTACTTGGGAATAAGTGCAGAATACCATGAAAAGCCTGCATATATAACACTTTTTATGAATTGAACATTCAAAACTGTCATTACAGGACTTTTGTTATTCATGGAGAACTGCAGTTAAAGCATCATCTACAAAAGAACATGACTTGCTCTTTTAAAAGCATCTGCCTCTATTTTGTCAATTAATTGAACAACAGTAGAAATAAGGATAATGTTTTTGCTTTTTTACGAAAAGCTACAACAATTTAATTACTTATTCTATGAATGTTATTAATTAGAAAATTAAGAGTTCAGTAGAGGAAATGAGGAAGCTATAATTCTTATTCTTCCTTTGGGAAATGAATCCCTATTTTGATGGGTAAGAATACAAGAGTATGAGAATAGCTAATCTAAATGCTTTTTTTATCTGCTCATCCACAAAAAGCCAAATTTGTTACCTTCAGTTTGTGTTGCATGGCTTTGGTTGTTCATGTAGTTAGTGGAACTATAGTTTTCTTTTTGTGATGTTTTACTGTTATGAATGTGGGTAAGAAACCATTTTATTACCATACAAAACAGCAGCAACACAGGACCATAAGCCTTTAAGCGAGAGTCTTGTCTTTTCTTGAAAAATATTTAAGGTATAGGAATATTGTCTGAAGCCAGCAGATCCAAGAAGCAAATATGGTATTATCCCTTGCATAAATTAACATGAAGATAAAGGAAAAATGAAGAAACTTACTTTTCACTTCTCTAGCTACCACAATAGACTTTTCTTCTGCATGGAAAAATATATACAAACAAGGAATGAAAAAAAATTAATTTAAATACAGCACAGCATGCTTTCTAAACCAAAACAAAATATGTGTATGTTTGATAGAAAAATTACTATTTTCATAGAGTACATGAATTCCACAATCTGTCCATGGTGGTTTCATAAATAAAGTTATTTTGCCTGTCGTGGAGGCAATATATTTACTAATACTCAGGGTCTCCCCAAACCATACTTCTGCTGATTTTCTGACAATAGTGTTTAATGTTAAGCATCACCTTGATGTGTTCCAGTTCTTTTTTGTTTTAAACAGATTCGTTCAATGCGTTTCCCTTGTTATCTTCTTGACAAAATGAAACAGAAAATCCTTGCATTTGTTTTACAGAATGTTTCTCCCAGTCTTTTGCGTGCTTAATTCTCCCTGCTGAAACCCTGAGCATACTGGACTTCAAGCTACAAATTCCTTTGTGTCGTGAGCGTGCTTTATGATACTCAGGTTTCTTAAGCACGTATAGAGCATCAGGGTAGTGCTCATCCTCCACAACCTTCTTTGGAGCTTCATTTTCTTGTATATTTTTAATATTCTTGTTATTGTCTATCTCTAGATTTCCCAGGAGTCTCTCTCTCTCTTTGACATGCTGTTCCAGAGACTCATGCTAGGGACCGCAGCTGCCGCCTCAAAATGGAAGACTCTTCAGCCTCAGATTACACACAAACTGTTCCACAGCTCCACTTTCCTGTGCCACCTATGACTTTTCAGTGTTTCATTTCCACGTGCAACGTACAACTCTTCTAATTTCTAGAACGTGGTTTAATTGTTTGCTTACTCTGCCTGATTTAACTGAAACTGTTAAACATATCAAGTCTATCGGTTACTGTCAGAAAAATAGATTCCTTCTGTCTTCCTTCCACTAGCCTTTACTTCTAGCAACTAGAGACTGAAGTGCTGCTGGTACTTCTGTCATTTCCATTTCAGTTCTGCTGGAGATGTTAACATCTCCACTCTTCCAGTTTGTTTTTTTTTTTTTTCCTTATACTTCTGGTGCTAGGTGATGCACAGGAATAATTTGTAAGCCCAAGGTCCTTGCAACCAACAAGATTCTCTTTAATCAGAGATGCATTTCTACCTGTAAATGTGTAGCACATTGTATGCTTCTGAGGCCCAGCTAAGCCACATGAAATCTGCTCCAAGTTTCATAGCAAGGTTCAGAGCCGTATGTGTCTTCAGAGCCATGAGCTGAGACATGGAGCTTTGAGAAGTGGAGCTTTGTATGGAAGATGTACATGAGGCAGCAGGAACTTTTACTGCAAGTAGCCTAAAGCACAAGGGGACTGCATCCCCGGCTGCAGAGTTCTTCTTGCTAAGTCATTCCACCAATTAATTCCACTGACATAATTTTCTTCCATCAAGCTCTCAAGTTGCAATATTCAGAGTGTCCAGGGAGCCTAGAGACATCTATATTCATTATGAATTTTCTAGAGGATGATTACATAGAGGTATTAAAGGACTGTGACCCCTATTTCCCATTAGCACTGCCCAATGCAAGATAAGCACTCTTGGTCAAGTCTGAGAAAAACAGTCACAGGGCTTCCATTCACATCCCAGCTGCAGCCCCATTGATGTCCTTTACAGCTACTACTGCCAAAAGTTTAACTAAATGAGAATGAAGGACTTGGTAGATGGGTATTATGGAAAGAGCTATTTATGATTTAAGGAAGCAATCCCATTTCTTAAATAAATTTATTTCCTCTCAATTTGAGTAGCTCACATTTAGATTGTTGCATATTAAGTGTATATTTAACACCAGCAAAAAATGTCATTTCTAAAGCAGTAAATGCAGTGGGTTTTCTCCAGATATGTACACAGCTAAATTAAGAGGCAGACCAAATAATTAAATAGGAACTTAGGCAGGTTTTTTGCACTGTAAAATATGAACCCCATCTGTTAATTGAAAGTACTTATTTTTTTTTAGCTAGGAACAGTAGCAGGACTACAAATGTCCATGGATCAGCTGCATAAAGAGGGATCATAATATGCACAAATGGTAGGTTACACAAGGAAACACAAGGTGGTTTTGATGATTCAGTGTTGATTACGATGTGGAATTGAAGTGCAAATGACTATTGAAAAATCCATTGTTATTCTTACTCTTTTTTTTTATACTGTAATTAATGCTATTTTTTCACCAGGATCATTAGTCCTGAACTACATCTTTATGTACAGGGTGTAAGAGATATACATACAAAAAGACCTCACCTTCAAAATCCTTCAATGCCTTTACAAGCATGAAAGAGGGATATATGCAGATGGCAGAGTACAAGATGACAGAATCAGTCAGTAAGACAAGCAATGGACTTTGCCTTTAGTTAAGTTTTTTCTGTAGACTTTATGCAGAAGCGAAGCTTTATGTAGTACAAGGAGGAAACCAGTGAGCACGAGAAGTGTGAATTAAAGCAGTGATGTGCTACTGAATGAGAAATTCAGGTAAAAAAAATTTCCTGGGGGGAACAAAGAAGCAGCATAGAATAGTTTTCTTGAGAAGTGACTGGAGCAAAGAGAACAGCCCTAAAGCAAAGAAACATCTGAGATGGAATTACTTATTTCTCAATAAGTGTTGCAGAACTGAGGACACCGGTAGAAATCGAAGTAAGATTCAACAGAGACCAAGCAAGAGGTATTTTGATCTGAATTGCCTTTACCAGCTTTGACAATGTCTTTCTGTTATTCTCATGAGATGTCAACTAATTCTTGGACAACAGGGGGACGGGAGATAACAGAAACATGCTAACAATGCAGCACTTGAAAACAGGCCTGGTAAGACCGATGTCCTGCTGTGCCAGTGCTGAGTGGAAGCTAAATTTAGGGATGCATGTGAGTTACTGGGCATAGTGTCATGGGAATGCTGTCCGGGAACTGGAAGAAGAAGGTGCTCCAAGAGTTTCTTCTCCATGGTGTTCCAGATACTCCATGTGCTTACGATGACACTGACTCCAGAAGGACTTGTCAGCTCATCCCATCCCCTCTGAGAAGCAGGTAAGGAGGCAAGCAAAATACAGGCACTGGTACCTTCTGGTGGAGAGCATAACATAATCTAACTAGTTGGACTGAATGTCTGAAGTTTGGAGATGTTTTGGTTCAGATAAGCCTTCTAAAGTTCAGATACTTATACAAGGCTTATCTGCATTTATCTAAAACCCTCTTGTCAGGAAATCTCAGGAGAAAAGCTCTTGTGAGAGACTGGATATTGCCTGGCTTTGTGAAATACTACAACAGCTTTTCTTGCCTACTGATTGTGGTCCTGGCAGAAATGAGGAGCAGCAGAGATACATGTATACTCACATACAAAACAGAACAAAACAAACATTAATTTAGCTTTTCCTGAGAAACTATGATTCATACTGAATGCAGTAACTTCATTCCATTTCTTTGCAAGTATTTCTGTACACCTTAAGCTGTCACCAGCATAATTTTAAAAGGCCGTTCCAAAAAACCCCAAGTTGTATTTGAAAAAATGTATTTCCTTATTAATTTTGAAGATATTATGGTTGTTCTTCCTTTGTTTTAATGAAATACTTTCCCTGCTGAACTCAATGAAAGTTTTGCTATTGGTTTCTGTGGGAGTTGGATACCTTTTAAATATTAAAATAACTTATTACCTTTCAGGTTTTGATGATATTTCTTTCCCCTTTGCATGTTGCTTAGGGTGGAGCCTGACTAGGACTGGTCAGTTGCACTTTTGATTCTAAACAATTTCACACACATTCACAAAATAAAGACCCTTTAGGGTTACAAACATTTTGGAGGAATTAAAAAAAAATGCAGGGATATATTTCTGCTTATTTTAGGATGTAATGGAAGCTTATACTTTCAAAATTAAATCTAAAATTCAAGTAAAAATTGACCTCAGCTGTCTCTGAAAAAATCCTTTTCTGGGGTAAGAGTGTCCTTGTTGGTCCAGTTATTTTCTCTGTAAGAAATAATTCTGTCTTTTCTCTGCTAGCTACTGAAAAGTCAAGAAAGATCAAAGAAATCTAAATAGCATTACCCTAAAGTTCTTAGAATTGCCTCTTTTCACACACAAACACACATACACGTGCATGTGCATGCACACAAACACACTTTCACGTATTCTCTCTAACTTACAGGTGAGTGCTTAGGCCAAAATTAAGTGCATTTTTTGCAAAGTTCTATTTAAACCGCACCATTTCATTTTAGCAGAGTAATGCAATACAACTTGTTCTCATATTGAGCAAGTGAAAGACTAATGGGGCACATAGGTCATTGGAGACATAGTACACCCTGAAGTCCTAAGCAATCTCTCCAGCCTGATTTTGCTTTTTGAAACTGCTTCACTGTTTTCAAAACCCAATCTGAAACACTATTTGGCAGCTTTGAAGATTGCTTATGGAGATATTTTTGAGGTCTGCAGAAAGCATGTAATAGCAATATTGTGCTTGAAATTCCTAGTGCTTCCATGTGACCCACCTAAGTGTTCCTCATTTCTTCGTGTAGTGATTATAGGCTCCTTATTCATGACTGTTGAATTAAGCACCAGAATTGTTTCTTAATAGCATGGGGCCATATGTTGCCCTCGCTAAGCAGCACAGTGGGGAACAAAGAGTACAAATACCAGTGTAACGAAGCCAGACTATGCGTGCCAAAGAGAAAAAAGAGAGGGCATGCCAACTTCCATGACAAGACCAGCAATAGAAACTCCATTGGACAATGGTCAATGGCAGATATGATGCAAATATGATTATGATTAAGAATTAAATTCCCAGGGGAATACTGACTTTTTATGGTATAACCTTCCCTAAGGGCCTAGACAGCATAGCTAAGGCAGCAGGGTTAGCTTTCTCCCTTCTCGTGACTGACATTCCTACTAGGCAACACGAATCAACAGCGGCACCAATTGTGTTACCAGTGCTGGAAAGGGTTTGGATGGTGCTTTTTATGGGGCTTGCTTTTGAGCTAAAATGTCTGAGGTTTAGGAAAATGGGATGATGAGGCTATACAGCACTTCTTCTGTGAGGATTTCCCTTCTCCTTCCAAAGAAACATGGGATTCCTGCCTCTGAAAGCCCAGAGAATCTTAAACCAAGTAAGTATTTTCCATTTGCAGGTGTAACATATGCAAAAGATTATTGCTTTTCTGTAACAGTTAAAAATAATTTATAAAAGTTACAATAATCTTCAGAGTTATTTGGTTTGGTTATTTCAGATTTTGCTGAATATTTATTTTTAAATGCATAATTTAATATTGTAAAATTGGATTATTATTATTGCTACTACTACTACTAATGAGAAAACGTAGTAATATGTCTAATCAAAATATACATATCTTTGTACATAATTTTTCTACATTCTAGTAAGCTTCTTTCCCAATGTCTGTTTAATTTTTTCTGTCTTATGCTAGAATAAAAGTCATACAGAAGAGCCCCATGTCATTAAGTAAAATGTCAAGGGCTTTCTGAAACAGTGAAGATTTAGACTTTTTTCACCATAGCTAAATTATTAGAGTTTACTGCTTAAAAGTCTAATCTAAATCATTAAATAACTCACTTTGAAACCTTGTGCATATTATTTAAAAGATTTTACTGTCTTCAGTACAGAATCATGGAGATGTAGGACACATAGTTCTCAAAAAAACTTGGGTTTATGCTGTATATACAGTACCTTGTTAAAGCTACTTAAACTACTTCTTCTAATAAACTAGATTGAAACCTAGCCCATTTTATGATGGTATTTCTGACAGAAACATTTTTCTTATTTCTTTTTATTCTCCCTTGGATTAAAATGTATCAGAAAATGGATTTTCATCCACAAATCAAGTCAGTATTATTAAAAATGTTCCAAATTTGGAGAAAATGTCAAAATTCTGCATTTTTTAAAGGTTTCTGTTATATCTTGAATCACAGTCTTTCACTTGAAGGATTTTTTTTAAGGGTAATTGATTTTATAGCACAAAAGAAAAAAGTTTTTTATAGAACAATCTGTGTACAGAAAAGAAGGCAACCATTGACAGACGGTACAGAAGCAGATTGATTTGTACAAGATTTATACACTTCTATACATCAAGGGAGCTTTGTCAAAATTTGTATTGGCTTTAGTAATTTAGATACTATTGGTTATATCCCCTAATGTTATATTCATGAACTGAGGTACAGACTAGAAATTCTTCTTAAGATAGTCAGATAGTGTACATTCTATACAGCAACAAAGATAGATGTAGATTTCTCTTTCAATGCCAATTTAGCCTCCGCAGGAGTTTTTGAAGAAGTTAAATATATTTCACAGCAACTCACTTTACTGCATTCTGCAAAATCTGTAATTAGAGGATTCAAACAGTGATCTAGAGAAAATATTTTTTTCCCCTCAGAGATCCTCTGAAGACATTACAGAGATTTTAATTTTTTCTTTTTTTTTTTTTTTTAACTCATTTAGTATCACACATACCAGCAAGATGGCAAAAACCAGCCAGTATAGTTCAGTCAAAGGAGGGGGATATTTCAGAGCCCGTCACAATCCATTAACAGATTAAAACGCTTATGTTGATGACTCTTCTGTGATAAATGCTCTCCCACTCAAAGATACAAGCACAGATTTCTAGGACAATATAACCTGCAAATCATGCTCAGATACAATACTGTTTAAAGGGTTTTTTTGTGATACTTCAAAGTGGTACAAAGCATCCTGTCTGTTTGAGATCATATGTAATCGAGAGAAGGGTTTTGATACAGGCTTCTCACAAAGGTGCTGTGATCTTGTGAGAAAGCAAAGACATGCTATTCTGGAATGATTAATATGAAGCCTTCCTAATAACTAACTAAGCCTCTGAGCTTAGTTTCGACATTTCTTGTCTAACTGCAGCATCTTCCTGAGAGATTACCCCACGTAACATGGGAGGACTATCCAAAAGGAGAGTCCTTCTCAGGTGAATGGGGAAATGGGGGATGCTAAAAGCTTTGTGAGCTGAGAAAAAAAGTCAAGACCTGAGAGAGAGACTCACAGAGAATCAATGTACACTGCAGAGCAGTTTTAGGATGTCAGTGGATAACAAAATACAACAAAGCTAGAGTTAAAAGAGGTGGAGAAGACTACCATCAAAGAAGAAGCATATTAAAGTCCGAGTTCAGATAGCCATGGAGAATAGATCTGTTCAAATGACAGCCAGCACCAGCGTCCTCCCTAGATGGCAGCATCAGAGTGTCAGCCAAGCTGAGAGCTCTGCTTCCAAGTCCTTGTGAAAGCTCCAGAAAAAGATAAAGAATTTAAAATGAGTTATTTTACTTCATGGTTTGCCAAACAAGATTTCCAAGCTTGGAACACAAGTAGAAGTTATGTATCAATGTCTTTCTCTTCACAAATTCCCTTTCCCTATTTCTCTTGTTTATTGTTACAGAATCTTTTGTTTTGTTTTGTTATTCTCTTCTGCTGGTGACATGAAATTTCAAACTCTTCATTGAACTTTGAATGTAAGATTTCAAGAAAGCAGTGCTTTTTCAAAAGAGCCAAACCACCATGAAATAGGAGAGCAATGATCTGTTCTTTTCCCTTCTGACCAGATGAGTACAAAGCATTTTGCTTTCCGACCTGGAGATACCTGAAAAGTTCAATTCACATACACACACTTCCATGCAATTTATTGCATACTGCTAGAATATAGTGTACAAATTGAGATTGTTTTACATAATCACCCCTTTTCTGAAAGATTTACTGTGGAGGTGAATTAAGAGAAAATGGCAATGCAAGGAGAGAATGGTTGAGATTTAATTCATAATCACAATATACTGTTTTTCTAAGACCTCACAAATTCAGCAGAGCATAGTTTCTACTGAGCGTTGGATACTATCCAGGAAAAGCTTTCTATTTGAAAGTATCAAATAATCTAAAAATGTTAGAGACATCTGGCCCATATACTGCCACTATTTTCACCTTATCAGAAATCAAGAATGGTCCAAGATTACCTAAGCAGGCAGTGGAAAAACAGGGCAATAATGAAAACAAGTCAATCTAGAAAAAGAGTAAAATCTTTTCAGCCTTTACCAGCTGCATGGTTTTGTATCTAGTGTCTGACTATCACTGAGTTGGAAAGCCTAGGGTCTAAAGAGATTGATATCATAAATTTTCTGTGTGACAACCATTTTTTTTTTTTTACCTTTTTACCTTTTTTCAGAGCTGGTTGCTTGTATCAAGGGCTGGCCCAGAACTTCCATGTTATATAAAGAACATTTCTTGATTAACGAATGCTTGCACTTGATCCCTATTCTGAGAACTTATTATACTATCTTCAACTATATTTATGATCAGAAGAATCTTTTGTTCCAATCTCTCCCTTCATCTGATCAGTGATATTTAGTGATGTACCAGTCATAAAGGTGTGTAAGCATTAAGAAGTCACAGACAGATGTCTCTTCAACTATTTCAGGGATTTACATTTCTCTGCCTCCTCCTCTTTTTCCCTTCTGACATTGTGCTAGATATTCCCATAAATTACTTAATTATTTTCCCCAGGGCTGAAATAAAGCTTCAGGGTTTAGGGTTCCTCACGGCACTGTGGCATATTTTCTCATATATGGAAGCCACACAATAGAGCAATATAACAGCTTTTTACAGCAGCATTTTGCAAGTAATTCTTCCTTCTTCATTTCCTCCAAAACTCTTGCGTGAACAGTATTGTATCCTAGTGACTGGCCTTGAGCCTTAAAGGGAATTTAGTTGTATGATTCTGAGCAGATAATCTGCCCCCCAATTTGTTTGCCAAATGGGTGTCTAATTTACATTCACAATTACCTCAATTGCATGCGTAAATGAGCTAATGAAACACACAAATGTGTAACTGGTCATAAATAGTAATTTCCATGTGCAATTGCAGTAATTGCATGCTCCTCATGATTTTGAAAATTAAGAACTTAATGTTAATCTGATGCTGGTTCATGTTGTATAACACTTATATTTAAAGATTAAGTTTATCACTCAGCAAATGCAGCAGTCTTTTCCTATTATGTCTTTTTTCCATTATGGTTAATTGGTGGATAACAGTGTTTAACATTGCAGGGACTTCTTTTTGCTGATAAGCAGGGTTCAAACATTTCCCTAAAACAAGGAGGACTGCAAATCTATTTATATACTATATTGTGTCACAATAACCACAATTTTATACTCCTTTAAACAATGTGTTTATAAAGAAATATTCATTTGAGGTAAAAGAGACTTTGGGAAAAGAGATAATAAGTCACATAACTATTTTTATCCAAATGTTCTGATTCACAATAATCACATTACAGCAATATCTAATTAATTTAACTCTTTGTTTTAGTCATAGGTTCTGCCAAAATCTAGCTCTCATTTTCCATTTCCAAATGCAGGCAAATCTTGTAGCTCTTCTTACTTATTCTGCTGCCATCCCATCTGTTTGTCTCTTAGATCCCAATTGCTTTCTGGATAACATAGAACTAAGACCTCTATGAGAGAGAGAAGCAAGTGCCATGGTGTGACTGAATGACTCTGAAGAATTATATGAAAACTGCTATGTAGTTACATGAAAAAACTTGTGTATTTTGTACTATTAAATTCTATGGTGTAGACCAAGAATGTATATTGCAGTAGTAGTTTTAAGTCATCCGACATAGTCCATTTTAAAATGAAAATGCATATTTCAACTATTTTACTGATATGATTAGACTGTAAACAAGATAATTCAATTGCAGGGGTTATGCTTTAATCTTCTGAAGATAAGATCTGACTTTGTATTTTTCTTTCAGTGGTTTTAACAATAGGAATAGAGTTGATAAATGCAGAGCCAGAAATATTATGTTCATTATTGCAGATAATACACAGAAACATTACTGAATAACAATAGCTGAAAGAGTAATCCAAAGTATATTAAGAGGATAATGTTGATTATGTTTACAGTTAGATGGCAACTTATGGCTGAACACCATCAAAGCATTTTACAGATTGGGCCTTGATCCTGTAATCTATTTCGCTCAGGAAATCTCCTGAGCCATCTGTGGGACTACTATAAGGAATATTTAGGTCTTGTCATGCAAATATGAATTTACCATTCATGTCCCAGGCCTAATCGTTTGATCAGTTTTGTAACATAGGTTATATTTATAAACAAAATCCATTAGAACAGAGAGTCAAACTAATGAGTAGGAGCCAATAAAGGAAGAAAAAACTCAAACTTGCCTTCAATAGCTGCTGATTTCTTTCTTGGACTATGTTCTAGAAGAAGACGAGGTGGCACCATTTCCTTATGTCCTGCACATGAGTATACAGGTTAAGATGCATAGAAAATGTATTCACTAACAGGCTAGGCAGTTTCGCTGGGAGGCTGAGCTCCCTTCAGAATAGTTCATGTTTAAAATATTGCACTGTGCATAAAAGCTATTATCTTCCAGACACCATAGGAAGGAAATGTATTTCTCAACAAATAAAGTAATTTATTTTTAAGAGACACATTTTAAATCAATGAAGTCCAAGTGACTCAAGCATATGCTGAAATGCTTACAGTTCTATTTTTCTTCATTAGACTAAAAAACTAATACTGTGATAATAAGGTTACATATTCATGATGCTTCTACAGTAAAAGCTTATTTTCTTCTGTCAGACAAATGATCTTCAGTTGTTCCCTCAAGTCCACTTATTATGAACTTCTTGAAACACCAGAAAAAATTATTATGTTTCTCATCCTTAAGGATTATTCTTAATTAGCCAATACCAACCAGGTCATGCACTGTAAACACTCACAAGGTTCTGATTCCAGCTGCTGACTGGAACACCTCTACTCTCTCAGAGTGTTGAACTGTACTCTCTCATAGTATTGAACTGGGACTTTCTGTACTGTCTTAGCCTATGTGCAGATACCATGTTTTATCCAAAATATTTTTCACTTCATTTCCCCAAAGATTCACAAACTGATCTGTTGCACTTTCATATTGCTTATGATTCTCTTCTGGTTTATAACACCTGTTTGCAGTCTCCTTATTTCCTTTTAATTTCTTTCTCTGACATTTATGCTCAGTAGCTATCATGTCATTGTCATTTGGAAAGCACAATTTTTTGTGACCTGTGAAATAAAATTAAGTAGTTAAATATAATATGAATTCGGTCATATGCACCAGCATACAGTCACTGCACCAGACTCCACATGCAATCAGGCTGTTAAATCTCAGCTCCAGCTCCACATCAGAAAATCAGAGCCATGCCTCACGCTTGGTGACAGACTCAGAAGAGAACTTAAGATCTTAATGAGCCTTGGAAACTGCAGTATCATACTTACCCCTCTCATTTTACAAAGGTATGTATACTCATGGGGAATGCACAAGAAAAACATCATCTTGAAGACAGCAGTGGGATTTGAGCACCATGGTCTTAATGTTATTGCATCTCATCAGTGTATGTACGATTGCAGGCAAATAATCTGCAGGCATGTAGTTTAGTTCATCTGGTAATTTGTATAAAATATCACACATAGAGCCACTCAAACTTGACTCACATGCCTGAGCCACTGATAAAATGTCAACACATCGACAAAATCAATTCATTGAAAGTGCTGTGCAAGAAATGGTAAAAATCTTAGGCTTTACATGCATTTCCTGTCTTGGCAATAATCATGAGTGGATATTTACCAATCTCATCACAGAATGAGTCTACCCTTAAAATAAATGGTAGGCAAACTTCAGGAATCCAGATGTCTATCCATGATTTTCCAAACACTTGGAATCATCTTGAAATTGCAAACTGAGCTAATGAGATGCTGAATACCATTTGTTGCCAACCAGAACAGAAAAGTTATATCCATAATCTCTGTCAACATACAGAAACTTCATTAATTGAATTCCTAGTTCAGAATGAAAACAAAAACAATATAAAAATTAATGAAGAATGGGTAAATAATCTTATTCTTTCTGCTAGTTTTGTTTAAAGTCTTAGACTAAAGTTTAGTTGTTTGTTTTCTTTTCTTTGTTTTTGCCTAAACTAGATCACCTATCCCTAGATGGAAAAAGTGATACATTTTATAACTCAGGCTAATTGTTTTGTGTGAAAGATGATAAAGGGCAGTGGCTCAGAATGTTGAGTAGATCAGTAGTGAAGAAAGATAGTCAATAATTTGGACTGCAGTGTGGTATCTACTGTGTGGGGCAATGATCTAACACCTCTAGGTCAAGGTACAGGCTGGCCCCATTATCTTCCTGTTCTTTGCTGTAGCAGCAGTTTTCTAATTATTGCAGCAGCATTAGTTAGTACAAAGCCAGTGCGATAGCACTTATTGCTAATGACTTGTCAAGTTCTATTTTATAGTTTTACAAGTTTTAAGCAAATCATTTATTTCATGCAAATTGACCACATGATTCAATATGAGAGTGTTTTAAGCACCAAAAGCTTAAGCTTCATAGATCAAAAACTTTCCCTTAGGCCAGAATGTTTGTTCTGAGCAAGTTCCCATCCACTCTGATAAAAGGCTTCTTTAATGTTTCCATGTGTTATTAAATGTCTCTCGATTCACTTTGATGGGAATGCAAAGGACAGTAGCTGAATAAATATTTTATCCAGTCTTTTGATGAAATATGTTAAAGGGGATATCCTAAGTCAAATTTCTTTTCTCTTTCTTTTTCTTTCCTCTGTAAGTTATAAAGCTCAAGTGGTTTTCTGCAGCACAGAGAACTCATAAATAGAAATGAGGAATTGGCCTCAGCAGATCTGACCATTAGGATTAATGGTGTCTACTATCTTGACTCCAGCAGTGGCCATTTGGACACATATCCATGATGTAAACGAGAGGAAGGCAGGATGTTTTTAATGATCCCAGTTGAGAATCAGATTAGTCCATGAATCATGAGAAGTCATTATCCAGATTACCACTATTATTATTGGACATACAGTTATCTTGCTGCTTTAAAAATGCAGCCACAGAAGAGCACTGAAATTTAGTGTCTGCATATTTATTTGCTTCTCATTTCAAATGTAGACTTTATTTTTCTACTATGAGATAAGCCAAAAGCTTCATTTGACTTAATATTGTGGGTTCTTTTTTTTTTTTTAATTAGGGTTTGATTACTCCAAAAGGTGTAATTGCAGACACAAAAATGTGCATACATTTCTATGCCTCATCTGTCCATGTAGTTGTGCTACAAATACCTCCTTCATATATAACATTGTACACATCTGTCTGACAACAAATTTCAGCTGATGGAAACCAAAATAATGAACGGTTTTGAGTTTAATATGCTCACCAGGAGAAAAAGTGTCATGTTAAGACATGAATAGCTTCCTCCACTGCCTGAAAGGAAAGAAATATGCTGCAGAGATGAGTAGAAGGTTTAAGACACTAGATGGTAACATGAATACTTCATTGAAAATAAGATACACTCTTCAAGCTCTGTGAAACTTCTGTCATTGGTGTTTATTAAATCACTTGAGGTGTCATGAAGAAATTCATTCTGACTTGTTTTATGAATATTTTAGATTTTATATTACATGATAAGGAATACAAGACAAATTTTAATTACCTTACTTTTCTCAATCTAGGAAGTCTCTTTCTACATATGTCAAAAATGTCATGTCTGAGAATTGAGGATAAATTGATTTCCTATGATAACAGCAAATCATGTGGGCTTTCTTTCTTCCCTGATCTGCCCAGCTCAATTTGTCTGCAGTGACCTTAATTGACATAGATAAAGTCTCTAAATTTATCTTTCTAAAACAAAAGATCACAGGCTCAAAGAAAATACTTTATTACTATTATTATTATTATTATTATTACTACTACCACTACCACTACTACTACTACTACTAAACAACTAAATGCATTGTAGATGGCTGAATATTCCAATGGGATATGGGGAGAAATAATGCCACCACAGAAACACCACTCCTATGACTGTGCAGTTCCTTAAATCCATATACTGGTTATCTGAACAGTGGGAATCCTACAATCTAACAGCACCAACATTTTGTTAGAGTGTGTCTCAAATGGTGCAGCAAAATGTCTTCAGATAAATCTCATTCTGCCCAGATGTGACATCTTTCCCTAATGACAGTAGAAATAATTGAAATAAAGTAATTGTGCTCTTTGCAGAGTCATTTGTTATGAAAAGTAAATTCAAATCAAATGTTTCATGAAGCTTGGAACAAGACATGAATCAGCAGAATGAGGTAAGACTGCCAAATATGCTTTTAGAGGATTGACATCTTAATGGAGTCCCACCATTCTGTCCAGGCTTCCAGTTTTGACATGGAAGTCGCTTGAAGTTAAAAATGAGCGTTTCACTTGTTATTAGTTGTTACTCTTAAGACATTAGACTGTCACTATTCCAAGGAAGTGTTTCCCTGCTTTGTATGGGTGCATGAAGAAATATGAGCAAAGCGTTTTTCATTACAAAAGAATAACTGAGGATCAAGAGGTGAGATTGTGTAACTGTTTTGAACAATGCAAAGGCTTATTTGGGGAAAGAATGAATTGAAATACAGGTGCCCCAAGCAGGCAATCTTTTGAAGGAACACATCACAACATGATAGTTTTATGTACACTGATAAATTACATGGGGCCTGGGAATGTTACTGGGCTCTGGAATTCAGACATACATATCCTGCAACATATTTTTGAATAGCCTCTGACAATTTTGATCTGTACTAAGTAGCAATCTCCCAAACAATTCATTGGCTCAGTTCAGGAGTTAGCAAGGGTCAGGGACCACTCTCAATAGACAGCTGGGATGCAGCCGTCCTGTTTTGACCTTGAGGAGGTGTAATGGATGCGGATCACGCTATGACAGAAGGAATCACATTCAGAGAGCAGTTGAGTTGAGTTTGATTTACTAACCTAGATGTAGTCAACAAGTCTTAAAAATGATAACAAAATTATCTCAAATGGAAAAACATAGTTTAAACAGGGTCTTAATGACCTATTTGGAATACAATTTTTGACAATGGCAGATGGAATTAATGGATAATAAAATGATACTTTTAAGGAGGTTTATCCTACTAGCCAACATATATTTCAGTTTTTCAATTACAGTCAGGATCTGGGTCTTTATTAAATGAATAATTGCCCAACAAACAGTGAAACTCTCATTTTGCATGAGGCTGATGATACCACCTAAGGAAAAACACTGCTACAGTTTATGCAGTGATTACCAGTAGCAATACATTCCTTTAAATTTTCATATTCTGTTACATTGGCTATCAGCCAGTTACTATTATGATGGATAAGAAAAGAAAAAAAGGAGAGATTACATGGATAATGTCCAATCTATCTATATGTTCCACTTGGGTTTAAAATACATTAAAAAAATATCACAGATAATATTGGAGCTCTACACAGTGTCTAACTTGTGTGTAAAGCATGTTATTGAGAGATACTCCTCCCTCAACATACAGACCACAAACCCAAGCCTATTATAAATAACCTAACAACAGCCCTGGGAGGCCATCCATCTTTTAAGCTAAAAGCAAGGACCAGTAGGTTAACAGTGAAGGTGTAGGAAGGATGGATGCAGACTGATAATCAACATGCTCTTTAGAATGGAGTAGTGGGAAGGATTAAATTTCCTTTCTGAAGGCACGAAGCAAAAAGTAGCATCAACTTGATAGTCTTCGATTTTTAATATGTAGAGATTTGAGTTCATCCTTTGGTTTTGATGATGCATTCTTATATATATTTATATACATTTATACCCATGTAATATATACTATATATATGTGCACACATGAGCATGTGCATACATATGCATGCACATGGTTACACAAATGCATATAGATATTTATCTAGTAATGTTTCTGAACAGAAAATGCTTTTTCTATCCCTACTTGATTTGGTAACTGAACAGGTGTGAGATTCCATTGGCAGAGATTCCTGGAGGTTGTGTGAACATCAGCTAGTCGATATGTTTTCACTCAGCCACCAAACCCAATTAAAGTCACAGCTGGGAATTTGTTTGATATTTTTTTCTTTTCCTGTGGCTTTGTATCTCACACAAAGCAAGTGTGCATAACAAGTGTACAAATTAGGCAGGCAAGAGAGGTAGAACTATGAGTGGGTTTTTCTTTTTTGCTGTTCTAACCTACAGCTGATGCTATTGGTCTCAACCAGAAATGTATGCAATGTATCTTAGCTATATGACAGAGCTGTGGAATTAAATCCATTTACAATATATCGGTTGAGAATTATTTTCCAGAGATTTTTACCTCATTGAGGCTCCAAAATCCCTCTTTAGCTGAATCTGTATCTTGTGAAAGCTGTTCTAATTTTTGTGTTCAGAAGATTGAAGTCATTAAGAAGCTAAAAGTTAAGTTTTAACAGTTTTGTCGTTACACATTAAGTAAGAAGTCACACAGCCTTTAAAAGACACAGACATTAAAATAAAATTGAATTGAAAAAATTGAAAATTGAATAGAATTGTCTCCCATTATTTATCACGTGCATTTAGCAGGTAAAAAGAATCCTACATGTTACGTTTAGAAATATTGAAAGATGGATCTCAAAGAACTAAGTCCTAGGACAGTGAAAATGATAGTTATTGTGTGGAAATGATGGGTTATTATAGTTATTGCTACATACTGGAGTGCAAAAGGACTGTAAAAGCAGATTATCAAATGGAAAGACATATTCAGCCTTCCTCTCTCTCCCCAAATAACCTTTAATGAATTGGCATCATATACAGTGATCCCTAGCATAATTAACATGAATATTGGGAGTTGGTATAGATGCATACTTTTCACAATATGAAGTATCCACAGGAAAATAATTAAAACAGAGAAAAGAAAACAATCCAATTAAATACTTGCTGCTAACAATTAACAGAATGGAGGGGACTGATAAGCTGTTATGATGAAAGGCAACAGACACTGACTATGCCATGGGATCATTGCTCAGTAATTTATGAGTTATTTGTAGTTGGTTTATCTGTACATAGCATCATTTCAACTGCCATTAGTCCAACTCCATCTCAGAAACATTCAGTGCTAAAGTCAGAAAAGCTATCTAGACATTACTTCAAGAATGCTAAAACTTTATGATGTGTTCAAGAAAGAGTGCATATGCCAGGTCTTGCTAAAAAAACCCCAACAGCCTACCATTGATAAGATGAAATTACAGATGCTATAATCTCTCACAATTAGAGATATTTGTAGATAATGAATATGTTTAATATAGAAATCACTGGAAGTCCAACTGAATCCAAATAGCTGTGACCACAAGCCAAAACGTTTTTACCTCTCTGAATCTTTTTGCCAGAATGAGAGAAACAAGTTAATGATGTTACCTGTCTTGTCTATACTTGACAATCACCTAAGAGAGTTAATCTAATCTATAACCATTTTTCTGAAGTTAGAATTTCAACAATGCAGTTTGAAGTTGGAGAGAAAAGAACTGAGAGATTTTATTAGATTGAATATCCGAGTAGGGCCCAAAAGTGCAGAGGTGTTCGCTACTAACTCCTGTTCCTCATGCCCACTGAAATCAATGAGAGCTACGTATTAGTTAGGTGTTAAGTATCTAATACCTTTGAAGGCTAGGCTCTGTGTAATTAAGAAACTCAGTGAGCTTTCTCTTTCTTCTAATAGCGTCATGGCTATAATATTTTGGGAATTACAAGATTATGACATAGGGAGAGTAAAAAAAAAAAATATTGAAATTTGAGGCTAAAATTTACACCTTTAGAACATATGGCGACATTAGGTTTGATGCAATACTCCTCAGCAGCTGTGGTTTCTACAGCAAGACAGAATACGTGGCCTGAATTGTTTCAGACTGAAACAATTTCAGCTAAAGCTCCTGGTTTTGCATAAAGGGTAGGAAGAATTATGAGAAATACCAGAACAAACCCCCTGTAATATTGGAGATAATGATTACTTTAAACCAACCTCATTTTGGTAACTTTTTATTCTTCCTTCCCTTTCCTTTTCCCAGGAAAGATCCTCTTTCCTATAAAGAGGTTATTTTCAGGACAACGAGTCTTGGGACTCACTGTCATGAGTTCCACCCCTTGTGCTCAAGGCCTCCTCTATGATTTTTGGGAAACTGACTTAACTTACCATGCCTTTCTATTCCTCCTATAAATGGATATAACAGAAATATTCTAAAAAAAAAAAAAAAAATAAAATTGAATGTTGTAAGCATACAACAACTAAAAATTCCAAAGCTTAAATTCTATAAAAGTGGAAGCTGTAAAGACTGGGGCTTTGTTCTGATGCTAAAATTATCTAGGCTTCTTTTGTTTGGCACATTTGGACATGGAATGCCCTCCATATTATTCAAGAAAATATTTCCTTCTACATTTCTTCCTTTTCCCCTTCTCTTACTCCAGAAATGTTATAGCAATGCTATTATTGCTATTCATACTATTCAGAGTGGCACTGCTGGTTTCTTGGCTGAGCCAACAGCTGCTCCTCATAATACCATTTGAAATTTTATAGAAAACTTGTCATTTCGAGTCTTCATTTGAGTGAAATCCGTGCTTGCACATTTTTAGCATACTTGAATATATGTAGGCTCTTTCTCAACCAGACATTTAAAAGTTAACTTTTAGACAATTAAATCTAGATAAGTCACCCAAGGGTTCCATTTATAGTCAATGGAGAGAAATTGGTACCTTCAGAGGGTGATTCATCTTTTCTATCTTAGGCATCTTTTTTTAGGATGAAATTGTCCTCTGGAGGCCTCCATTTCATACCATTGGCTATAAAGACAGCTAAAGGTTGAAGTCTGGCAATTAACTTTTGGGTATCTAAGTGAGGTGCAATGAATTGCAAACATCTCATTTTGCAGTTCTGCATAAAGATGACACTACGTGCCACCAAAATATTCCAGGACTAAAATCAAAAGCCATGCATGATTTTTTTACACTGTAACTGCTGCCTAGTAACACAGTGCTCCCAAAACCCCCAGCAATTATATGAATGAGTATCACATAGAAAGGATTTTGTTGTCAAGCTTAGCTAAAAAAAAAAAAAAAGAAAAAGACAAAAGCATTGTTTAGGTTTAATGTGTGTGGACATTGAATGCCTTTTGAACTCTATGTGCTCTTTACTCTGTCAGATAATACTGACTGTATTGAAGGACAAAGTGAAACAAGAGGAAGGAAAGTGAAGTACCAGAGGGAAGAATAGCATTTCCTGATGAAGAAAAACATAAATTAGTCTTGACTCATTCTAGTTATATGTCAGTAAGTTGCATGTCTTTTTTGACAAAGCAGATACATGTGGAAAGAAAGTGGATGGCCAAAGAAAGAAGTGCCTGAACCAAGAATGGTGAAAGGAGCCGACCTGCCACAGCTGGCTGTCACAGTGGCTGTGGACTAGATGCAGCAGGAGGTGGACATAAGCAAGGCATGGAGAGCACATGCTGCTTGGGCCACAGCTGAACACTCTTCTGTCCTCTGCATGGCATGTTCTCACAGCAGGAGAGGTGAGGAATTATTGCTAAGCTGGAAATACTTCATGATGGAATGTACGTTGTCAAAGCATTTGTAGATCCTGTCTACGATTTTCTTATCTGTGCAATGTAGTGACCAGGTACCGTTCCTGTTGTTAAAACTGATCTTCATCATTTTCCAGCAGAGACAACAGAGAATCTATATTTGGATGAGGAGAGTAACTTCTCTCAGTCCCACAATGGAGCTATAGGTTTTGCCTATAATTTTCTTCTGGATAATTCAGAAGAAAACTGGAAGCTGTTTGGTATATATTTTTCCTTCTTCATGATGTTTCAGAGTATTCAATGTCAGGAGGTGTTTAAAGGCATTCGAATAGATCTCAGCTATTTTCTTTATTAAAATTGAGAGGACTTGTTGTATGGTGGTTATCTTTCCTAAGACAATTTCAGGAGTATATTTTAAAGGTAACGGTTTCATTAACTCACTTATAATTTTAGAAATATATATATATATGAGATATATAACCTGGTTTATACAACTAACTGAAGGAGAAGATTGTGGGTTGACATGCCTCGTCAAAGACAGAAGTTTACTTGCAGCCCATGTAAGGTTCCTATCTTCCTGAAATGGTTGGCATTTTAGATGTAGTTGGCTGGTTTGGTTGGCTTAAGCAACTCCATGATGGCCTTTATGGTTTCCCAGGCATTGATTAAGGAGATTAAGCAATTGGTTAAGGTCTTCAGAGACTATTAGGTTGATAAGTGTTTAAAATATAGATTCTGTAGTTCTCAGTGTTACAACACCAAAATCTTTCTACAGATCAAGCTTGCTCCCCAACATTGGATAATGGCAGAATCAAGAGGTACATATATGTGGATCCATGCAGATAACGCTAAACGCTTTTTGACTCTACTATTTGCTAACAGGATGTTGTTGAGCACGTTCCAACCTGTGAAACAAATGTCAAGCCTTTTAGTGAGTCTCACTTTTAGCTAGTTGAGGAGCACTTAGAACATTTGAAAGGGAAGGACTGAAGGAGACAAATTTTAAATGGTCAACACAAAATATCTTTCTAAGTGTTGGAAATCCCTGAAACATTTTACCTAAACTGATCTTCTTTACTGGAAGAATAATCTGTGATGGCAAGTTTTGAGTCCTACCAGCTGAAGTTTGGCAGAGGTATCTGTAGTTGACCTAAGTTACAGTATTTTCTACCAACATTACTTACAATGCAATCTCAACTCTACCGACAACTGTATCCCAGCCCTTTAAAGAACTAATCCTATGTGTGCTCCAAATAGAAATAGTCAGCAAAACCTGCAATATACATAATCATTGTCTGGATTCTTTTGTAACATAATGATTTTTAAAAGTTAATAAATCTAGGCTTGAAAAAGGAGGCTCGCTCTTTTGGGAGTTGTGTTTTTCCCCATACTTGAAGCCATCCAAGCTCTAAAAAAGAAACATATGCTCTTACAGGCTGACATTTGGAACTTATGGTTTTTAGGTTTCTGAGCTGTTTCCTTGCCAAATATGCCTCAAAAATATGGATAAAACTACATTTGGCTGAAATAATTTTCTGCAAATATTTTTTGTATTGAATTCATTTCTGACAATGATATTAAGTACTGAAGAAGGTTTGTGTAGCTCTATAATGCTTCCATTTTTAACCTACTTGAAATACCATCTGTATTTGTTGTAATAATTCTAACCGGAAATCAATTATGACAATGAGTCATTAAATGTAATAACTGTTTTACAAGGTCACTGCTTAAACTTATTTTAAGCTTTTTAATATGAAACTCAATGTGTTTATTATTAGGTCTATATTATTATTATTATTAATTATTATTATTATTATTTTATTATTTAACTTTTGCCTTTACTTTCCAAATAGCTTACTTTTAAGAACTAAACTGATTGAGTCTTTTGATGATCCTCCACAAAACAACTAGCGTTTCCCAGACATTGTTAATGAATCTTTTGAAAAGACCTTTGATTTTGAAATTTGATTACTGAACTATATGAAACGGTTCTAATGTGAAATAGTAGTAATAAAATATAATACAAGCGTGAAAATACTTTTGTTAGTCTAGTCTCTATGCCTTCACAGATTAGATTGGTTTATTTCAATTAAAATGAGGAATTTAGACTCATTTACACCAGCAAAGGTTTTGGCTTTTGTCTGTATCACATAAATCTGACGCCTCAGAGTGCCTTGCAGTGAACTATTGTCCTGGTTTTGGTTGGGATAGAGTTAATTTTTTTCCTAGTGGCGGGTATAGTGCTGTGTTTTGGATTTAGGATGAGAATAAAGCTGATAACACACTAATGTTTTGGGTGTTGCTAGGCAATGTTTACACTAAGTCAAGGGCTTTTCAGCTTCTCACACCCCATGCCAGCGAGGAGGCTGGGGGTGCACAAGAAGCTGGGAGGGGACACAGCCAGGACAGCTGACCCAAACTGGCCAAAGTGATATTCCATACCATGTAACATCATGTTCAGTATGTATACATACTACATACATATGACAACTATCAAAGAAAGAGATCCGTTCCTCTCTACAGAAGCAGAATACCATGCATTCCCTGGGTAGCTGCTTCGGAGAGAGTAAAAGTCGTTGGAAATTTTTTTGGCAAAGTTACAATAAAGTGCCACAAGAGTGTTGACAGATGCAGCTTTGTGTGCCAGCATCTGGCTCTGATTCATGGTGGGATGATATAAACAGGGAATAACGGATAGCTATTTTGCCTTTGTGGGATGGTGTCAGGATTGTGTGCTGATAACGTCCCCATTAAGTGATCAATGTCATTTCAGAGTTTGACCAAATAGACACAGCTTTTGTGGTGAGAGTGGAGTCATAGACAAGAACCTCAGTAAAATGACATCAGTGGATGTCTTCTCATAGTTTTACATAACTGAATAGAAATGTAAAGAAGCAATATTTAGACTCCAAATGACAGCTAAAACTATTGCAAGAATTACACATTAATAAATTAGTTAGAAAATTTGCAATAGTTAAAACTTAGTTTATTATTATTATTATTCTTCATTACTTCTTTCCTTTCAGACTGTTTGAAAAGTATTCAGAACTCTCCCAGGAGATTACTAGAGGAATAAATGCTTCTGTCATTCATTCATCTCCATTTATGTCATCAGCAGAAACAAATGTGTTGACAAGTGTTTCTTCATATGAACAACTTTTTCATAAACTGATGGACAATTAACTGTCAACTCTGAAGATGAATCCAGATGAGTTTCTGCAAATTTTGGAGTACAGTACTCCACTCAGAGGGAGAAGACATGTTTGTTCTTAGGTATCTTTCCCATTTAAAAAGTAAAGCTGAAAAAGTTTCACAGCTCCCAAACTCTCCCTGTAGTATTTCACTAAAACAAATATCTGATTTGCTTGTTTTCTGTAATAAGGGAAAGGGCTATTGAGTAGGTCGCATCAGAAAGCATCTCTCCATAGGAAAAAAATAATATTCTCTAGCATTCTCTCTCAAATGTGAAAACCTGTAATTCAGTCCACAGTGTTCCAATGCTGAATTTCTCCAAACAAGAAGCAGATAACATGTTACATTCTTATGCATTATCACTGTTTTGTTTTGGTTTGGTTTGGTTTTTTTTTTTTTTTAATTGCACTGCATCAAATATATCCCCAGAGAAACTACACTGATATTAAAGTTGTCCTCACGTAAATATAACGTAACAAGGTGAAAAGTTACCCTTTGATACTGATATATCCACAACACATCCTAGTTTTAATTAAGTAGGAGTGACACTTAAAAATAGTTAAGAGCCTAAAGCATTTTGCTATCTGAACAGCAGAGGGCAAGTATTTAACTCCAGTGCTACAGCCCACCCGCAGCAAATACAGGCATTTTTGCGTTCAAAATTAGGCACTTAACGATCTCAGGTTTTTTTCAGTAATATACTGCAATATTGATGTACTCTAATACCAGTATCTCTATAAATCTTTTTGGATATTAAATGGCAAGTATCATACTGACAAGGTCTTGGAATTCTCTTACCACATTGTGTAATAACAATAATCCTTGCTCTTTGATTGAGTACTTCTTGACAAAGGAAGAGAAGAGAGAAGCCTTGGAAGAGCACTATAGACATGAAGGACATTCAGTCTGCCACTTCTCTCCAGGACCAAGCAGACTGCAGGGTTCCCTATGGATTCTTACCACAATTTGCCTGAGTTTCTTAACTGTCTATGTTTGTCATTTTAATTTTTTTTTTCATGAACATATGTGTGAAAGGTGAGGGTTTGATGATTTTTTTATGAAAAGGTAGGGCAACTGTTTTACCCTATAGGATACGCACTTGTGATGTAAACGTGCCAGAAATCCTGATCATCACAATAAACGTATGAGGGTAAATTGATGAAAAGAAATGGTATGGCCCCTTTCCTTTGCAGTCTAGCTATTACTGGAAACAGTCACGTAGTGGTATAAGCTCCATAGGGTAATTAGGTGCTTCAGTGCAAAGATTCTAGGTAGACCAAATTGACAATAATATCACATCTGTGCTGCCACTGCCTTTGCTGTCAGTTAGGTAACTGTAAAGATGATCCGGTTGTAAGTCCAACATACTGTGAAATGCAAGTTGTTGAACCAAAGCTAGAACACAGTAAAACTATGGATGTAAAATAAACTTCCAAGTGATTAAAATGAAAACAAAATGTGACCATAAATATACAATATGCCTGTGGGAAACAAGAGTGCCACACTACAACCAAATACCCAACAGATGTTTATCACTCAATTCAGCAGTAAGCAGCATGCACAACCACATGCTGAGGTGGGCGTGCAAAAAGACAGGCACACAAGAATCCACTTTAGGTAGCTGCAAAATAAAAAAGACATTATACTGGAACAACTCCTCGATCTGCCAGAGTAGTTCAGGAAAAGTAAATGCAAAGCAAGCTGGCAAACATTGCAAGGAAAGCAGCGCAGGTGTGGTGAAACAGGGGAATGGCACGGGGGAATACAATAAAGCAGATCTAGGTAACCTAGAGAAGCACGTGCTACTTGCTAAGAGTGACCAACTAGTGTTCCTGAAATCCATCCACATAGGTGAGGATTTCAAACTCTCTAAGGGCAAAAAAATGGTTATGAAGATCAAGTTAAAGGTTTCTACTAAAATAGAACTTTTTCTCCTACCAATAAAATATAAAAATATGAATAAGAACACTAGAAATATTACTCAGAACAAAATTCAGGAATATCAAATAAATTGTCAAATACATGGAATAGACTATATCCATGAAACTAGACAAAAGAAAATCAGTGGCCTTCTGCATCAGAAAGACTATTTTGGACCTTAGAAATACCAGTTCCAGTAGAAGAATAGACGTGTCAGTCAGAACCAATGTGTCTCAGCATCTCTTAAAAACCAAACTTTCCTCTTTAGGTTTTAATGTTTTAGAAGTAAAACTTGGAAAATTAACCCTGGAAGAAATGCATATTAGTTCTACATTTACAGGCAGCCAAAAGGAGTACAAAGCAATTTGGACAGAGCAATTTGTTAATGCTGAGATGGTACTGGCTGTACTTGGCTGAGAAAGTCTAGTCCAGGGATAAATAAGATCAGAAAATCTGTCCTTTGGAGGAAAGGTGATTCAGGAATGCCTCTGAGAAATTGTCACTTATCACATGCATGTTAGACAGAATGTAAAAAATATTGTCAAGCTTCATAGTTCATCAGATAAACTCAGAAAGCAATTTTTTATACTGTATACAGTAGAGCTCAAGAGGGCTATCTATAAATGTCTCAGTAGAATCCAGGGTAAGCCACTGTTGCAGTCATGATATTCATGAGATGGACTTCTAGTTTAGCAAAACTTATCTGAGTTTATGGTTAAAATTCCACTGATACCTATTGTAAAAGGCTGAGAACCTCAGATACTTTTCTTTTATAAAAAGTAAAATAGAAATCTTGGAAGTTAATTGATATTGATATAATTATTGTGATTTACAGGAGGATTTGCATGAAACAAATCGGTATCAGGGACAAATGCTGGCCAGAGAAACAAGAAAACCAGCTAATGCTTCATGAAGCTGCTTAGCAAGAATTCTCCCTTCTATGGCTTCTTATGAATTTGTTGTGTACAGTTTACATTCTTGCATAAAATTTATATAAGCATAAAATAATCTAATGTCAGCAATGAATGTGAATTTTTCAATAAGACAAATATTTCAAAAATACTATCAAAGAATATATATTGAATGGTATCATTATTAATGACATTATAAATCCATGTATTGTGCCTAAGGAATCTAATGAGTGGGACACTGCTATTATAAACTCAGGAACACAGAAATTCATATTTGGTATAAACAATCCTACAAAAAGCTAATATACCTATATGAAGGAATTTTTTATAAGAAAAATCTGTTTTTCTCCTTCAAAAATGGCAATATTGGGATTAACAGAAATTATTTCTGGTTTGAAAGTATTATGGTGTCAGAGTGACTGTAGTTAAATTCCCTAGCTGAATTGCACTCAGATCTCTTTGTTTGGCCTCCTGGTTTCAGCAGGGATAGAGTTAATTTTCTAGCAGCAGGTATAGAGCTGTGTTTTTGATTTAGGATGAGAATAATGTTGATAACACACTGATGTTTTTAGTTGTTGCTAAGCAGTCAAGGAGTTTTCAGCTTCTCATACTGGCCTGCCAACAACAATGTGGGGGGTGCCCAAGAAGCTGGGAGGGGACATGGTCAAGACCCAAACTGGCCAAAGTGATATTCCACACCATATGAAGTCATGCTCAGCATATAACTGGGGGGGGTGGCTGGGAGGTGGGGTGGCTCAGGAACTGGCAGAGCATCGGCTTCTGGTGGTGAGAAATTGTGCTGTGCATCCCTTGTTTTGTATATTCTTTATTACTATTACTATCATCATCATCATCATCATCATCATCATCTTCCTTTTCTGTCCTATTAAACTGTCTTCATTTTAACCCACAAGTTTTATTTTTATTTTTTTCTTTTTCCATTTTCATTTCTCTCCTCCATCACACTGGGTGGGGAGGAGTGAGTGAAAGGCTGTGTGTTTGCGTTAGATGCTGGCCAGGTTAAACCATGACATTTGGACAATGTAATATACCATTAAATATATACACCAAAAGAAGGATAAAATATATCAGATTTTAAAGCTATTTGGATATTAGGGCTATTAAAGGGACTTAGTGTTCTGGTGTTTTCCCCACATTTATCTATTAAAGAAGATGAGTCACAGTAATATTTCAGTTCACAAAGGCCAGTGTGAAATGGGCACATTGCCTGAGAAAGGCAGTAACAAACACTGAGTAGTGTTCGGTGGCACTCTCCTCAATGATTCCTGTGAAGAGCACAGAGCTGGTCATACCTGGCCTTTACCTTGCTTCTCAGAGACACGGTCTGGATTGCCTTTCACTGCTTGTCAGTTGACTAAAGCTTGTTTTGAAGGCAATGCTTTATTTTACCTCCCACAAAAAAGTATCAGGCTCCATCACAACAACCATTCACAGCATTTAACTTCAGACGTTGACAACTGACTTAGCAGGTTAAAAAGCAGTTGTTTTAGAGGTGGAGCCGTGGGTGGACTTTTGGAGACCCTGAGTTAAGGGGCTATCCTTTTCCTTTTCACCTACAAATCAGATGATTTAAGCTGTTTTGTGACTTGTTTCCACTTTCTGGGACCTTAAGCTGTCACCCTAGCTGTTCACCTGTAAGGCCAGCTGACCACGCAATGACCATTGAACATTTTTCAGCTGTTTGACCTGTGATTTCTTAGCACAACTCTGTCATAGCACACTGAAATGACACAAGGCAAACATTGGGAGGCAAAAGCAGACAGTCATGTCTTTTATCTTCTGAAATTCAAGTCACTACAGACTTCCCTCTCTATCTCCCTGCTTCCCTTCTTGGTCTGCCCAGTTTCCTCATAGCTGGAAACGTCAAAACTGAAAAGCAATCTTCTCCAAAACTCCCTTCCCACAGCATGTCTGCTCTGCCTTAGGAGAGTGTCAAACAGACCAGGGAGCCATCTGGAAAAAAGGGCTCTGACATGTGTCAAAGCTGCTTGCAAATGTCAGGAGAACTATAAGAGAGATCTTGAAGATCTCCATGCAAGTCTTTGTGTTGTGATTTATTAATGGTACAGCTGTGTAATGCCAGAAACTGAGTGAATCGCATCTGGTACACGGGGTTATTTTTTAAATGAAAGCACAACTGAAGGTCTCTGGAAGGTTTTGCTAATCTCTTTCCCACTCTGAGCCTAGAACAGTCCCTCTATTTATAACTGACTGTCTTTAAAAGTCCTAGAGGCGATATAATACTTTGCTCTCTTTTAATGGAACCCCCTGTCTCTCCACGTCAGTCTTTGAGACCAGGCCGTACAAACCCTCTCCCTCCAAAATCCCAAGCTTGTTCATTTTCCTTCCTCAAAAATCTGTGTCCTCCCTCTCCCCATTTTGAGAGTGTCTGTTTCTCAGCTACATCCTTAGGACTTCCCAGCTCTGACAGGACCTGGGCATGTCAAGAGCGGACCTAAGCCACAAGGTAGAGATAAGAAAACACATCCAATTCAGAGAAGTACCAGTGGAGAGCTTCTCGAGCAAACAACTGACTAAACAAAGCTTTAGTGTGTCCTTAATATTCTAGCCTTGACTCTCTTCATACTACTGTTGCTTATCCTTCCTAAGATTATGTCCCCTCTATCGTATGTCCTTTTGCACTGGATTTCAGAAGGAAGAGTGTCCATTAAATAAGGTCGGGGTAGATTGAATTAATATTATAAGACGATGCTCAGTCATCATCAGTAGCTCTAGCTTCATTTTTTGGCTAAAAATTAAGTGTCTGCGGTACAACATACGAGCATGGAGATGTGGGAAATGAGAAACTAAAGCACAGAAGTGATGGATCAGCTAAGATTTTATATACTAAAACTAACAATGGCAGTTCTATTTTTGAAGCATTCTGGGGTTAAAGCTTTCTATTTGTGGGGAAAAAAACCAATAAGCTATTAACGATAAGCTCTTTCCTCTTGCATCTCAGCCAAAAAAAGCATGGAAAATTTTAGCAATTTCTATAGCCTTCCATTGACTCTACTTTTAACATAACCTTAATTTTAATTCATGCATTGTAGACAGTAAATTAAAAGCTTTAATAATACAGCCATTAGCTCTTATGCTTTATTAAAACTATTTGCACACTCTTTGTTGCAATTGTGAGACCTTTCAACAATACAAACCACACTTTTAATACATAAAGGAGCAGAAACTCTCAGGGAAACAGAAGAATATTAAAACAGAGTTCAATGATGTAGGAAAGTACCTGGATAAAAATCCCCTTGCGCAAACATGTCAATCACATAGCGACAGAATGCATATTGATCTAACAGAGCAAAAAGGAAAAAAAGAGTAATGAAAAAAGTAGATTTAAAATGTTGCTTCTATTTAACAGTGAAGATAAAGCTTGGCAGTGTCAAGACACATTTCAGGTATAGTCTTATAAGTTTAGGGTTTTTTTCCTGGCCTTCAAGTAATTCAGATGTTCAGAAAGAGACAATTTATTGTCCAGATAAAATTCAAGCCTCCCAGCCAAGACCTTCAGAGCCACCAGTGCCGCAGAGCAACCAGCTCTTCTTCTGGACTGGCAGGGTGCAGTGTGTGCCCCAGGTCAGCAGTGCGCAGCCTAGGGTTTGGCGTGTGTCCTGACCCCCCCCCCCCCCCCCCACGGTGCAAACTGCTGACCCTGGCCACAGGTCCCAAAGACTTTTTCTTATCCTTCAAGGTCCATTTCAAATAGTTGCAGCCAGGTGATAGAAAAAGTCAATAGAATTTTATATTGTAATATTTTGTTAATATGGTTTTAACAGTATAATCAATATGTACATTTAGTGAATGGGAATATAAAGAGAACTCTGTGTACTTACACCTCTGCGGCAATGAGATTTTCCACAGAATTTTATCATTTCACTACAGAATTATTTTCCAAACACTAATCTTTGCAAATATATATATATGTATATATTAAATCTGGGTTTATATATATATATATTAAAACTATGCTGTTCAGAAATTAAGGATTCTGAATCTAAATGAACTCTGATTTCAGAAATGTTCATTGTCTATTGATTTCTCCTATACATAAGCAGAGCTGAAGACCATAATAAAAATTTCTAACATTAAGAATGGTGAAGAAAAGTTACCGGTTGTAACTGAGTGCAAAAGAATTGCAACATTATTGCTGGATTCTCCAGTTGGCCAGAAGAAAGCATGTTGCCCCACTGGACTCTAAAAGCCATTAACTTGAAAGCTAATGTTGATGACTAAATGCCATATTTGGTTAGCTACATTAGTTCCCAACTCTCCTTGAGAGTTCCTAGAGCTACAGAAATTACATCTCCTTGTCTTTGCACCTCCTGTTGCATCTCTCCCCTACTTACCTACAAAGTCGCTTACTTTCTCTTTGCCAACTTCAAAGCAAAATTATGCAGACTTTGGAATATTTAAAATTTTAAAAATGGCGTAACTGTTATATTTAAATGCAAAATGATGTTCCCAAGTATCTAACACTCATTAAATCATTTGCTCTCTTACGTAGTTCACTGGAGCATCGGTATTAGTTGATGCCGAGGCATTTTTGTGATTGCTGCTCTGTTATGTTGACTGCCATACAAGTCCTTGGGCTGAAAACTGCAGCTTTCAAGTCATGGTTTCTGATGCAATTGTAGAAATTAGGAAAGGGTTTACAAGCTCAGCAAATAGCCAATTGTTTCTAATAGTCGACAGGAGCCCATGCAGCTATTTCCTGTTACTGAGATGGCGAGGGTAATACTAGTCAGTATTGTAGAACCTGAGGCAAACCTTTCAGGACGTACACAGGGTTGTGTCTATAAACACTGCTTTTAAAACCTTTAATGGCTATTCAGAATAGTTTCTACTTTCATATTTAGGAATTCAAATTTATCATTCTGGCTGTCTCCAGCTTTGGATTCTATCCTTAAGGAATCTAAGGAATTTGGCTGCAATATCTGCCCCAAGTCTATGTGCTAATTTTCTGAAAAAAGTAGCAGCATATGTGTGAGAAAACAAGTATGTACAAATCCGTACTCTCAGTAAGCCCATTTAAAGCCACTGAAGTCAGCAAAGTGTTTGCACTGACTTCAACTCACTTGCAAATAGGGCCTCAGTGAGTCAGTTTGTATTAATAATTAAAATGGAGAAATGCCAATTCTTTAGCCCAGAAAGCAAATGGCAGGGCACAGCTTTTGCCCACATAGCTGAGTTTTCCCTACCCCTCTTTTGACAAAACAAGTTGCCTTCATCCAGACTGCCCATTGGGAAGAGCCTCTGGATTGTTTTGGGGCGTTGTACGGACTCTGGCACAGGACAGAACGATGCCAGGGGACACAAGCTGTATGGACAATCACAGGACAGAGCACAACCCTATGAGGGTTCAGTTTAGGTTCTGATCTAGACATAGCCTGAGGGCTTAGCAGCTCACACCATTTCATTGATATTAAAATAAACCATATTTCAAACATAGTGACATAGACCAGGCTTAAAATAGACTGTGGGTTTTTTGGGGTTTGGGGTTTTTGGGTGTTTGTTTGTTTTTATTTGTTTGGTTGGTGGGGGTTTTTTTGTGGAAATGTAATTTGAATAAACTTTTTTTAAAAAAAAGCTTTAATCTTGGTTGTACCTGAGAAGAAAGATTTTGTATTAAGCTTCTCATAAGATTTCTTTAGTAATTCAACCCCCCAATAAAAAAATCTGAAGGTAGAATGTTAAACTTCAAATAAGAAAAATAGCAATTCTACTGTATATGAAATAATAAGGTGCACAGTGACATCCCATTGAAGTTCATGGGAATTCTGCCAATCAGCAAAGATTGAAACCTAAGGAATTTTAAATGAATATAATTTTCCAAATGTCTCTTCATGGCTAAAAACTCATTTTAATTTAAACTCTCCTGTTAAAAAGAAAATTTCACACTATAGTTTTGACCTTATAACTCTGTAATAGTGGCACAGATATTCATCTGAGTACTAATAAATCATGTCAATTTTTGAGACTAGATGCTTATTGATAAAAACTGTCATAGTTATTTCTGTCATTGTATGTCATCTGATTTACCCTAGGAGATGACCTATCTTTTTTAATTTTGAGTAAGGAATGATGCAACAGCAGGAACATCATAACAAACCTTCTGTAATGACTGTTATATATTTTACATTGCTGTAGAAAAGCTGGCAGAACTATTCCCTTGAGCAAGGAGAAGTAAGGATTGCAGGATCAGGAGATCTTGGCAAAACCATATTGACTTCAAAATTATGTTCGCCTTGGGTCACAGTGGGACTGAAATACAGAACTGAATTTTCTGAGAGTATCCAGCTGGGCAGCAACTGCTTATGGTGGAAAAAAGAAGGACGAAAGTAGAAAAAGCAGCTTTCACTAAACGTGTGTAGCCCTATCTGCAGTGATAAGGGCGGTTTAAGAGGCTCTTTCCTGCCTCCACTCCAGCTGCTCATTCCAACTTTCACCTGCCACGGTTCAGCGCACAGTCACTGGGGTCACGCTCTAAAGCAGACTTACAAAGTGTTCTGTTAATATTTGATGTTAAGATGGATCATTTTGCTAATATTTATCAGTTAAAGGGAGGAAAAAACCCCACAACCTCCCGCCCCAAACAAATGAAAAGCCACCACCACTCTCTATTGCTCTCTGTAATCTTTGACCCCTACTTACTTAAAATATTTTGCTGTCAGGGAGTAAAGTGCCTCATCTGCACACCATTGCCTTTGAGAGCCTTATCCCAAACAGTATGGAGTGGATCCCACTGTGCACTGAAACTTTGTCAGAGCAAACAAAAACTGAAAGACATTTGCACCTCCCAAGAGGAGCTCAAACATTTGCTGAACTTTCCCCTTGGTCACAGCAATCAGCATGAAAGATGCTGCTTTGATTTTATGCCTCAAAGACTCCAGTGTTTCAAGTAAAACCCAAAATTAACTAGAATACAAATAAAAGTTAAAAAAAAGCCAGTTGTTTCAGCACACCTTGTATATCAGAAAGGAGGCTAAGTCTCCAAATCTGTCATATTTCTAGGAACATATAATTTAGGCAACTTTTAAGGGATCCAGTGCTGATGACTATGAAATTCTGAGAGAATCTGCCTGGGCAGATTCAGATATCCAGGCAGGGCTGGCTGCTTTGATGCTCAGGCATGACGATTTATCCGTGATTATCAGCCGAAAGGATCAGATAGGTGCGCCACGCAACGCTGAGCTGCCTCTATTAATGTCAGAATAATCCTGTGCCTGCAGTGTGGCAATTTGTACAGAGGGCAGGTCCGGCCGCCTTCCTTCCTACAAAATTGTACCTAACGCCGTGGCATAGCCTCAGGGAAATCAGGGAACCAGTCAGTGCAACTCGGGAGTGGAAGAACCCAGGCTGGCTCTGACAAAGAGGAGCATGTAATTAGCAGCTCCGTTTAGTGCTGATGCATGTCGATTCTCTGTTTTAGCTCTTAATTTCTTCCTTTCATTGGGGTAATGGCATTTCTTTCCTTTTTAGGAGAAATTTGGAAGCTGAACACATCAAATTACATCGGGTAAGAGTATCATTGCTTCATACAATACCTGACAACATGTTATAATAATCTGATGTAATACAAATTATTACATTCCCTTTCCTCTGCTGCTACTTTCCTTATTGTTGCTGAGGACGTATGCAGATGTAGAAACAAAACATAATTCCCAACAGATCACTGGACAGTCTATATTTTCCAAAATAACTTTACTAGCAATACACTACATTGTAATAGTCTACTGAGCAAATCCATGAAGACTCAGGCCTATCTGAAGAGAAATTGGTCCTTGGTAAAGAGTAATTTAAACTAAAATGAATCTTTAGCCATGACAAAAAGAATATTCTGATTATTTAGATTAAACTTATTTTATTCTTGATAGGCTCCTTCTAGCAGTCTGAGATTCATCTGGAATTTATTTCTACTGCACTTTTCTTTTTCATGTGTGGACTTTGGTCCTTGCCAGCTTTAACTCCATTCTTTCTGCTTCTTCCCTACTACCTTTTTAAGATCTTCATCTGTTTCCTCCTGGTTTTGTTTACCTTTCTTTTCCGATTTAGTTACAGTCTGAAGAGCTTTCTCCTCCTTAACTTTCGGTTTGGCCTTTATTAGCCCAACTTCTGTTGTTTTAGTCTCTGCCTGCTTGAGCTTCCCAGTCATCTTTGCTTCTCCTTTTCCATCCTTCACTTCCTTTTTAACTTTTGCTTCTGCTTTAGTGCTCTTTACTTTCTTCTCCTCTGCAGGTAATAAAGAAAAATAAAGAATAATACTCAATACCATTTATTTTGTCTTCTGCTATTACTAATGAGTATTTCTTCATCATTAACACCCTTGCTCAGAGCTGATGAAAGCTATAATTCCCCAAAACCAGACAGACTTAGACAGAAATATAAGATGCAAGCATGTTTTGTCTTCAGTCCTGTACCAAGTGTTTGGCTGATACTAAGGACAGTAGGCTATGGCAAATAATACTCAATATTTGAAATGGTAATATGTTAGCTTTTATGGTATGAACTATGGAGAGAAATGTTGGTCATGAAGCAAACAAATATGGAAGGTACTTCCAGGCTAAATCTGAGTAACTTCAGACTTCAGAGATCAGAGCTAAGCTCTGTTGTAAGCTACACTGATTTCAAGTGTGGCTATTTGTAAGGGTCCTTTTTATGCACTGATTCTAGGTCTCTGCCCCAAAAGTCTTGAGTTCTTGAGTCTCCCCCTACATCAATTCCCTGGGCTGAAAGACTAGTCTGAGACAGGCCATTTCGTGACATGCCCTGCAGCAGAGTGAGAAGGCTTCCAAGCAGAATTAGTGATTTGTAAATATCAGTAGCTGAAGTCACACAGAGGGTGGTGAGACCAAGAGTATTCCTTCTGCTCGTATAAATCAGCAGCTGTTTCTCATCTGAGACATGGGTGCTGACAACATGTGTATTTCTAGTTCACTTCAGCGGAAAATCTAACAGTAGATTACAGTGCCACCAAATATGGTTTGAACTAATCTGTTTAGTGGGATGTTCACACTTCTGTGTTTCTTCATAGCTCTGAAGGTCTCCATCCCTGAGGCAAAACTTGAATGCTGCAAGATCCATGTCTTCTGTAAGACTCTGGACTTCTATTTCTATTGAGCCACTCAGATGACTAGACTGATTTTAGCAATATGTAAACTGAATAGCTCTACCTATTCTAAACCAGAATACAGATATTTTTATAAGGGACAATTCCTACTTTCAAACAAAGTCATGGCATGACCAAATATATTGCTTGCTTGTGAAGAAAGACTTTCCTTAACTAGTTATAGTGGAAATGTGCATGTCAGATCACTCAAAGATAGGCTTACTTCTTTTTCAGGGAAATGGTGGTTCATACCTTAAATTTTCGTCTTTGAAATTTCAACATATTTTAAAAGGGATGCTGCATAGAACTAATCCCTGGATGTTCTAAAGATATCTTAATTTGAATTTGATTTTAATTTCATTATAGTGTCATATGGTTGATTTTTCATATGCATTATATTCTCTGCTCCAATAAAATAAAGTTTATGAATTTTAATGTAAATTCTGGTAAAAAATGTCATATAAATAAATAAATATTTACCTTTGGGAGGAGGTTTCTTTTCAGCTTTTTCATGCCTTTCAGGTTTCTCTTTTTGAATTACTAGAAATGAGTACAATTGCATATTAGGAAAAAAATGACAAAGAATGAGAAAATATTGCTAAACCACAGTAACATCCCTGGAAGTTTCACATTTCTTCATGACTCCTGTTTTTCAGTTTGCAAAAAACTTGCTGCTTTTTCTCAGGTTCACGCACTGGGTTAAAAAGCTTCAAAATATCTGTTGAGACTCACCTAAGACAAGGCAGTCACACAGATCTGAAGCTTTGTAGGGAATGTTTATATTGCATATTCCAGATGACACAAACTTGCTCTGCTCAAGCTCTGAACAGACATGGGCTTGATCTCGTGCTCCAGCCAGCAGGAAGTCATGCGACTACATTCGTCTTACAGGAAAGGGTTTTTCTTAGCTTGGGCTCACTGTCCTACGAACACAGCCACAAGCCTGATGCTCACTTTGGAGCCCAGCTTGAGTGAGTTCATGTCTGCACAGGATACGCTGTGTAAACACACACATTGCTATGTCCCAGAAAGGCTATCCAAATTTTATGCAGAGACTTCTATCTTTCCTCTCTTGGTTGCCATCCAGACATACTGCCGAAACAAAACAGCCTTGAGAGTTAATTACACTTCTTTCAAGTGATAACTACATAATAGCAACATTCTCTCTAACTGAATTCCAGAGTGCAATTGCTGCCTGTATGAGCCATGATTGATATGTAGACTTTTTTCTTTTTCTTTTTTTTTTTTTTTTTTTTTTAAGATAGCTGTTTCTTAGATGACGTGTCTAAATAGCATTCATATCACTGAAGCTTTCTGGAGCCTTTAACAGGAGCTTAAGAAGTACCCTATGTCTTTTCATTGAGCGTAGAGGAAAGCTCCTGACTGTGGGGGAAGTAGCCACCTGATTTTCAGTATGCCTGTTCCCTGAAGTTAGCCTGGACCTGAGCATCCTCATTTCCTAGGGACTGCAAGTGGCTGAAATGGCCCCTCAGCACTGCTGGTAGCTGATCTAGTCTAGAACAGACCCCAGAGAAAAAGAAGGCGAGCCCGGCAATGGATAGCTCAGCACACTGCCGGCAGAAATGTGCCTTAGGAAGCGCAGAAGGCAACGAGTGCCCTACTGCACTGGGTCCACCCGTAGGGACTCACACCGCATGGGAACTCTTCAAGAAAGGGTAGCATGTCCATATGTCATATCATAGCAGCAAATTTCCCTAGCTACAAAGTGGCCAAATTCTTCATAAAATTTTCCAGCCAGTGACTGGAGTCGTGGCTGCTATTAAACACATTAAAGTTCTAAGTGATTATTTGGTTAGCTAGCAGAAGATAAATGGGTAAACAGGCTGGCTGCTCATTAGGAATATCTCAGTGATTCTTGGAAGTTGTTTGCTTTTCAAATCTACACAGACACCGTGGGCATTTATTTTCTCTGGATTACTTTAGTGTGATTCCACTTTATTAAAAAAAACAGTTATACACTGAAAGTAGGAAAAATGACCAAATATCCCTTTTAAAGAGAGACTGGACAATGGCTGCCTTTCAAAGTCTTTTAGGGCTTGAAGTCTTCATTCCACTTTTTCTCTTTTTTCACTCCTACTTCCTGTTTTACATTTCTCCTTAGAGTAAGGTCAAGTCCAATAAAAACTGATTTGTACATTTGAATCTATATTGTCTGAACAGATTCAAATTAAACCTAATTAATTCCTGTGTCCCATCATCATCAGATTAATCTGAATGCCATAACAGACTGATATTAAAATACATTGCATAGGGCTTTTTTTTTTTTTGAGAGTTGACTGAGTAAAAGTAAGAAGAGACAAAGGCTGAGACCAACCTAACTTCATTATAGAAATATCTGGATTTCAAAAAGCAATGCATGTAAAAAAAAAAAAAAAGGAAAACTTCAGAGCAAAACCATTCAAATGCCAAGCAATAATAAATGTTAGTCTTTAAAAATAGCATAACAGGGCAAGCTGATTGGATTTTTAAATCCCCCTGCCCAAGTCATGGCTAAAAATGGAATTATCAGTCAGAAGAATACCAAAAATCATCTCTCATACATGATATTGCTTCAGAATATATATGATAATTAGTGGATAAGTAAATCTTAACCACAGACACTTCGGCCATGGAAGAAAGTACAAATAATGTACTGAAATGAACATATTATTGCAAAAAAAATAAAGGCAAGAAAATTAAAATCTATTTTTGGTTATGACAGAAGACCCAGACTGAGAGTTAGTAAACACTCTCGCATTAGGTCTGCACCAGATTGAAAACCGATACACAAGAGAAAGCCTTCTTTGCAGGCAAATTACTGAATCCCATTGTGGACAAAAAGACATCAAGGAATGCAAATATAACAGTCATAGGCTTATTTCTTTAGCTGCATAAGAATGATTTATAATTACCTCTGTGCATCAAAACAAGAGAACTAAGCAAGAAATATGTGCTCAGCAAGATCTCACTCAGGGGCTGATCAAGACCTGCTCAAGCAAAAGTGCGAGTAGCCAAAAAATGTACAGCGGGGACTAGAAGAGCTTTATACTTTAAATACACATCTTCACACTCTCCCAAACTATGTAAGCACTTAAAATCTAAAACTGTACAACATCTAATACTAATCTGTGTTACCTTTAGGAGGTGATTTCTTTTCATGTTTTTCTGGCTTTTCAGGTTTCTCTTTGTGAGTAGCTAGAAGTAAATAACAACATTAATGGTTATTAAAAAAGAGAAATGTTGCATTTTAAGTGAGAAAAAGGAGAAAAAAAGGAGAAGAAACACAGCTGGGCACCATGGCTATTCTTGCAAAGAACCAGAAAGATTGATTCAGCTGCTGCTGTCTGCTGTTGATGCCAAAACATGTGATTTGAACTTTCAAAACCTCATCTACCATCCCTGAGGTCTCTGCCCTCAGCTGGGGGAGGAATGGCCTTTCTGGCACAACTGTAATCGCATGAAAGAAGTTCGTCAAGAAGAGTCATGCTTATTTATGTTGTTTACTGGTTCATTTTGTTTGTTTTGTTTATACTGTCATTTATTGGTTTATTTTGGTTTATTGTTATTTTTGATCTTTCTTGTTTATTACTTTGGTTCATTTCTGAAGGATTTTCTGAACTCCGCATAACAACTAACAGTTTTTCCAGCTATGAATGATTAAACACTATAATTAATTACAAATCTAATTGCAATGGCATTATAACTAATGCTCTTTGGGGCTTTTTGTTTGCTTTTAATTTCCACTTTACAAATTGAAATAAAGTACACTATAGTGACTAGATTTCTGGCTCAGGTTTCAGAATACACCTGAGTTCCGAAATAGTCACTGAGTGGTGGGTAGTCTGGAATATTCTCCTATGTGGGCTCTGATTTGTTAATTTTTTGTGATTAATGTTTTCGCAGTAACTTGTCCGTGGGTGTGCAGAACTGATATTTATATGTGTTCATGTCCCCTAAGGGACCCTACAGGGACCAGCATGTGAAAACACTCAGCTGCCTTTTTGACTCTGACATATGAATTTACAGTAAGAACACAAAAATGTATGCAAAAGCATTGCTATGTACTCTCCAGCCTTGTTTTGGTGTTTCAAAAGAAAGTAAGAATTGTGGAAGATAAAGCAGTGCTGGATACCTATTTATTGCAAGTAACTACTTAAATAAAGAATTAGTCCTGCCCTGTGCAATGCCTATACAAAAGCACTACTCAGTATTGCATTTAAAACATTTTTTTTTCACATGGCCTGCCTCATTACCTTTGTTTACAGGTTGTCAGGTGTTTTTCCTGAATGACCATATTCTCTCAGCTACCATACTTACTTTGAGTGTTGGAAATACTCAGAGAAAATACTAATCCAGAGTATAACATATATTATCTCCCTTCCTCAGAAAACCGCAACAAAACAACAAACATGCAGAAGGAATACAAAATGCTACTCTGTACGTCTGCAAACCTTTATATGATGTCATGATTTTTATTCATAAAGTTCTATAACACTTTTTCCAATCAAGGGGATACATAAATGGAAATTGAGTAGACGACTAGTTCTGGGGTACCTAAAAATGTAAAATAAGTTCTGACATTAAATCATTACCTGCATGCCTTTCCTTTTTTTCAGGTTTTTCTTGTCTTTCTGGTTTGTCTTTATGTGTCACTAGGAAAGAAGAAATTTGTTCATATATATATATATATATATATAAAAAAAACTGGAAAAACTTAAGAATCAGAAAAAATTCTACCAAGATAAGTCTTAGGAGACAAAATGGCAAACTGTGAGTTACTCCTGCACTATCCTGTGCATACCTGCACAGCATACTTCATATCACATGGGTGGGAGGAGACAACTCTGGCAAAGAAGTTACTGCTTACCATCCAAGCCATGGTAACACGCCTCAGCTGTTTACTGCAGTAACTCCATTGCTTGCAATTGTCTGCCCATTTTTCAAGAGAGGTTTTCAGAAAACCGTAAGGACTAAGGCAGAGCTCACAGTAAATGCTGCTGCCTGCACTAGAAAGAGGACGTCGCCTGGGCCACCCCATAGTCTGTCAGGCAGAGGCTTGTAAAAACCCTGGAATCAGTCCTGGAGCATAAGAGCATCACATGCACAAATGACACATCTGTCACTTGCCAGCTGGCTTGAAATGGATAACCAGTAATGGATACGGGTAGCTGGTAATGGATACAGATAGCTAGTAATGGACACTAGCTGAGATCAGTCCCTGGCAATGATGATCTCAGAGCCATAATTAGATGCCCAGTATGTGCAAAGGAAAAACTAACACTATGACAGTGGGAACTGTATTATGCTATCCACTCATTCACATAACATTTTCCACTCACTTTTCTAAGGATTTTACACAATAATTTTCCAGACAATGGGAAATAAGCATGTGTATTTTAGAGCACTTTAGAAAAATCAGCTGTGAAACTGCAAGCTAGCTTTAACTCCAACTCCTGTGGAGATTTCATCCCAGTATAGTAAAACTCCCTTTGTCAAACATTAGAAAATAAGTTCTTTTACAGTCCAATGAATTTCATATCTAACTGGAAGCAAGAGAAGAAGGGTAGGGGATATTCAGACTCTCACATTTTTTTAGCAATATTGTGATGAAATACGTGAGAATGAGTTCCTAACATAGCTGACTGAGTCACTTCAAAGTGACTGAGACACTTCTAATAATTCTCTGTGTCATTAGCTAACTTTCCTAAGCTTCATCACAGAAGTTGATTAGAAATTAGAATAAGATGTTATTTACTCTCTCCATTATCTAAATCTCAAAAAGGGAATGTATTTAAAGTAGAAAATAAGCAGTTAAAATACAGGGCTGCAGTGAAACTTTAGAGTCTCCCAGTCGCACTACAATGAAATAGGTCATCACACATATCCATAGTCATAGTTTTAAAATATAATGTACAGTCCGAAAGCAATATTTCTTAGTACTGCGAATACAGAGAATCTCTATATGCAGTAGTGTTTTAGTTGCAATTGTAGCAATACTTCACTAAAAAACCCTAATACATTAACTATTAGATAAAATACAGTTAGGTAGATAGATTATTAGTAGGAGTTATGACAAGTTAAGGCAGTAAAATAATTCTTATTCTTCTTCATTTGTTATCTGAGATTGGCTGGGGCCATTTTTCCTGTTCTAAAAAACTTTTAAAAACATTAAATATTGTTCTTCTATCAAATTAAATTGAAGAGTTTCCTGAGTTTTCCACAAAATAACAGTTGGAAATACTCAGAGAATATACTAATCCAGTATAAGGAGACATCTTAATGACACATTTATGTTTTAATATGGGACATTCTAGTCTTTGCTCTGTCATTTTTCAAAATCTCAGAAAAAAATTCTTTTCTAACCACGATTCCATTTTCTATTAATAAATATTCATTCTAACAGAAACCTGAACTTATGTGCCTGCCATTAACTTCTAGAGTCAGTCTTGCTAACTCAATGTATTTTGAATTATTTATATCAAATGGAAAAGCTGCAATCAGAGACCATTAGAAAGGCCTAATCAAGCACAGATTTCAGGAAGGTGCACGTTCACTTGGGTTGTGAGACTCATGTCCTTGGTCTGAAATAAATCAGCCGTGGCTGGATATTGGGTCTTCTCTTTCTTGGGTGATTTATTATGACCATTGGCCTATTTGCTCTTCCAGAATGGGTTTCTTCCTCCAGCCTGAGACTTCATTAATCACATTTTTATGTAAATGACATGTTCTCAGAAGGCTTAAAGTGTTTTGACAAGTAGGTATGTTCCAACAAAATTCCAGTTTGCCAAAAAATCCCTCACATGAGTCAAACAAGATGGTGGCTCTTAGAGCCCAGAGCTAACTCATGAGTCGTGGGTGGAGAGGAAGCAGTATCCTGATTCTCACTCCTGCAACAGGTGGATCTGTAATTTGTTGTTGGCATACACCAACAGCAAATTAGTAAATCCTCTCTAACACACTCTCCCCAACGTTTCTGAAATAAGTCTGGGGAAATTTCTTTTCTAAGGCAGGTCTCTGAAGCGGAATGCCTCCAGGGACCATGCCCTGTATGTTATAATTTGCTCATTACATTTTGCTCAGAGGTATTCCCAAAGACAAATATTGTGGTTGAATTTATTGAAGAAGAATAAAAAAGGCACCTATTTATGCTCTGGGCAACTTTTACATAAGTTAATAATACAGTAAAAACTTATTCATTAATCTCTGAATATAATTTTAGCCTTTCTGCACAGTGATGAATTCAAAATACTTTTAAAATCCTCATTGTCCTCCCAGCTGGCTTTCACAACACCTCCTCCATCCTTAAACATAGTTGGGATTTACAAGAAGGTCTAAGAGTCAATAGATTAGACTGTTTTGAACCACTAGTAAAAAGACAAAGAAAATCACATGCTGAATACATACACTTTAGAGGTTCCTTCCTCTCAATTTTTTCTTGTTTTTCAGGTTTGTCTCTGTGAATTACTAGAAATAATAAAGAAAAACAAAACCAAAACACAGTAAATCTTTAATCTGGAGATATTATGTACACTTATTATTTCACTAAAGTTATCAAGGAAAAATATTTGTAAAATCAAATAATGGATTTCAGCTCTGAGTGACAGGTACTAGATGATGTATAGACCTTCTTAATGTCAATATTTAATTCCAAGTCCAAGAGAAATATTTTTTCTTGAACAAGTCTTCAGATGTTAGACTATTTTTGCAAAATAAGTGATTATTCAGCAACCTAAATCTAATCTGTGGGATCTCTTTTGGTCCCATTACACACACTCAGACTCTAAGATTTCTGACAGAGGAAATTTCAGTCCTTGACAGCATTGCTTTCTATTCTTAACAAAAAACCAGCTAGCATATTGCTTTCCATGTTCTTTTTTCTTTATTTTTAGCTGTTACTTCAGCCACGGGATGGATTAACATGAAAACATCTCTTTTAATCAGCAGCTGTTCCAAACACAACCAACTACACGTCCTGCTAGAAGCAGGCAAACATGAATCCTTATGAACTTTATTGTCCACCCAACTTTCAGACCATGTTTTTGGACATGGTTGTCTTCCACATCCTAATGATTTAGATAGACAAAAAGTTTTCTTGCCAACCTCTACTACTAAAAGATTTGCGACTTCAGTGAAAAAATATTTTCTTTGCAATATTCAAGTTTCTGTCATCAAGTAAACCACAGAAAATACAACTTTAATTAGAAGACAACTGTGAGCTTTATACACAAGCGTAGTAATGTTTTTGCACACATTCATTTCACCAGCTTTGCAGCAAATGTCATTTCACAGAGGTGCAAGCATTTTTTTGTGGGTTAAATATTTCCTCATTAAAAAATAGGTCCATGTCTTTAAGAAAAATCATTCCAAGCATTCAGTAATTTCATTATGTCTTGCATGTGTTTGCATAATCCAAATACATTTCCAGTCATAACAGGCAAATTATTGTTGATAACAATAGCAGCACAGTGGAAAGAGATTGAAGGGAGATTTTTCAAAGCATTTAAGGAATGTGGACAGCCAATTTACACTAAAAAAAACAGGCTGTGAAGAACGCAGCAGCACCAGCAATGTATTATTGAATGAATTACAGGCTGTAACTCATTCAATTGCTTTAGGACATCTCATAGTAAGCCTCTCTCCCTATACCGTGTAGAACTTTGAATATTTTTGCAGGAACTGTAGCATGCTTTTACATCTTACATTTGTATTAGCAGGTGCTAGCTCTGTGCAAAATGCTTCGAGCCAGCGTGTTGTCAGTTTTGGACAGGGCAATAGCAGAGTTTTGCAAACAATAGCTCTGTGATGGTCAATGGCAGTGAAACATGAGCTTCTGCACATCAGACAAAAGCCCTTCTGGTCTCTATGCCAAAAAATATAGCTGAACTACGCAGAACAGACTGGCAATCAGAGAGCTTTTTTTTAGCCACAGAACATCTTACTTGTGTAAGGGAGACTGCTGTGATTTTTTTTTGGTGGTTGGTTGGTTTGTTTGTTTGTTTGTTTTAATTTATTCTAGTTTCTCCATAGCATTTCCCTATTTCATGCTTTGGAAAAAACAAAACAAAACAAAACCACCCCAAAAAAACAAGCCTTGAACAACACTAACTGAACTGAGTGTCAGCAGACCTCAAAGTGTACAGAAAAATCTAATTTAAGGTTCCTTCCTGTAATCAAAATGGTGTAAAGGGCTAAAATGCAAGTAAATATTAACATTTGTGTGGACTCCAAGCTAAAAACATGGAGAAGGGATCAGATGGCTCCTTCTTGAGAAATAAAAGTAACTTGATGTAACTGGGCAGGAAGCCTGGAATGTGGATAAGCAGAGACCAGGCTGGCATAAGCATAAACTATTTTTCTCTTCCCAATGATAGGCTGAGGATGATCTCTGGTTAGTTCAAGAGCTCTATCGTGTGTGTTGATATCCCCATAGCCTCAGAGCTCGCTAATCTCAGATTGTAGTGTTTACCATTACCTCTTATGGACACTGTCACAGCTATGGCTTTTGGGTAGAACCTTATCCGGGAAGGGCAGGTGTTGCCAAAAATTAAAGGGTTCATGTTTCAGGGCTGTGATGACTGGCCATTTTTGACTCTTCAAGCACAGTGCTAGCAGGGACACCAAAGTCCACTGAAGCTTTTGATCTGACAAACTTAAATATGATTTTTCTTGTGCATATTAACTCTGTTTCCTCCCCCTGAAATGTTTTCAACTTCAGCTCTACATGTAGTCCTAAAAGCTCTGTCATAGAAAATACTTCACTGTCTACAGATCTTTTCCAGATTTAGTCACTTGGATATCTATTTCTTTGTAAAGGACTTAATACATGCCCTTTTTCAAGCCCCCAATGCTTAGGTGCAAGCATTAGGTTTTAGAAATAAGCCAGGATGGCCATACTGCCATATTTCTGTGAAACAAACTAGAGTTAATAAGATTTTTTTTTTTTTTGCATATAAAAAACAAAGAGAAAGCACTTGAAAATGTTTTTAAGGCTGTGAAGTCAAGCATTCTTCAGCTGAAAAATGCTGCAACTAAAACTGCTCATTCAATTTTAATTCAACCATTTTATTTACTTTATGACACATTTTGTAATTGTATAAGCTAAAATTTTCCCACAATTTAAAGACATTTTCTTGGACTTGCAAATACCAAAAAACCCCATAAGCTCAGAATGAACTGTTATTAGCATTGGAAAAAATATAACACCCCAACCTAATTTTCACTAACCTAGATTTTGGAAATTGCTGAAATATTTTTATATGACTTTGAATGAAAATTCAGCCTCAGGCAAAAAGATGAGCATGAAAATTTTCATCCTCAGTGACTGGAGTGTGGTAAATTTATAAATGATCTCAACTAGAGGTTTATAATGGAAAATGTTAAGGTAATTTAACAATATATTCCAAACTTAATCATATAAGGGTATTGCTACCTACTTCACATAAAATTAAAAGAAGAAGCATAGCATATATGTAAGAGATTTTTCCAAATTTCAATCATCTAATAGCGTATTTGATTTGCATCAAGTTGAAGACATAGCGAAGAGGGAAGTGATTTTGTTTTTCTTCATTAAAGTGTTTGAGACAGAGACATTCCACACCCCAAAAAAAGCAAGTGCAAAAAAGAAGAGATGTAATAAGAAGACACTAATTCCACACCTAAGGGAAGTAAAAATAGTTTCCAGCTGAGTAAGTCTTAAGTCTGCTGCTTAGTATAAAGCAAGGTGATGAGTGCAATAAGCATGTAGCAGAGATCGCTTGCTCCAGCTAACTGACTAAGTGCTTGTCTACAGAGCAACACTCAGGAAAGTTAAGATAAATGAACTAATACAATGAAGTTAGAGTGCATTAGTCAGAGCGCATTCAATCTCTGTGTACATGCTTTTATTCAGAAGTAAAGTAAGCTAGTATGGCTATAACTTAATTCGTCTTGAAGAAACACTCAAAAAAAGGAAAAAAAAAAAAAAGAAAAAAAAGGAAAGGACTTGATCCAGAGAGGGGCACAGGCTTCTGGGTCCAAACCAATAATCTAAGAAAATCCAAGCAATTAATGAACTGCAGAGGCACCTGCACTCATTATAAACCACCTCAAATACCTGTGATGGGGGAAGGGGCTTGCCTCTGAGTTTGCCCAGATCTTCCCAACCAGCACCAGACACGCACCTAACCCTGTGTTGGATTTTAGCTCTCCAATACCAAATGTAAATGCCTATATAAGAGGGAGACAATGTCTCATGAGTTACATTGCAGTTTAATTTAAAATTAAACTGCAGCAGTCAGTGTTACATCCTTCTGAACTGAGATGCAGCTAAATAAAAACTTGATAGCTGTGCCTGAGCCACTACAGCTACTTTGCTATCTGTACCGTGTTACCTAGTTTAACATTAACCCAGGCACATCTGTGTTATACCTCCAGAAATCAGGGTAGACAGCCCCTGTGTTAAACACAAATACGCCATTTAGCTTGCTAACTTTGTTGAATTATCTAGGTTTCTAATATACTGTGGATTTGTATGGTCCAGCTCTATTTATCTAGTTAGCTGTCTCAACTATCCTGTCTCCCAGCTACAAATTAAATTATGGGGATACGTTATATTTGTCTTTATAATCTCATAATTTATCCATATTTTAAAATACAGACATCTTTATTCTCTGATGTTTAATATTTGCATTATCAGTATGGCCCTATTAACAAGTCAATAGAGGCAGGAGGGACAGATATGTGCTAAGCATAGTAAATGAAATAGTTTTGAAGAGCCTAGAATCTATTTGTCAATTCAGGCTGCTTTCAGAGATACTTTCTGCAAAAAAGCAGAGAGGCTGGTGCTAATTCAGAGGCACATGAGTATCTGTTCTAAATTCACTGTGATTCAGTGTATGGCTGTCAGAGGTAGCATTTCATCATCATATTATCTTCTTCCATCCCTCACTCCAACAGCAACGTATCAGCAAAGTGTATTTGGAAAAAGCCACACAGTAGATCAACCTTTTCCCATGCCTTCCCAATGTCTGTTGAAATAAGGGATATTTTGCAGAAATGCAGGTCAATTTGTTTCACTGGTAATATCAGTTTTCCATAAAAATCAGAAATGACCTTATCAGTCCATTTGGATTGCCATTGGGCTTTCCACTAGACAGAAATTATATACTTATATCTGCTTTTATTTCAATATATTTTATTATCGTTCTTCCCCATTGCCCAAGTATTGCGTAGTTACCTCTTATTCATTAATAGTAATAACAATTATAACACGTGCTTCTTCAAGAGCCTCCAGCAGCGGCAGACTCTGGCGTAGTCTGTGTACGTCACCACGCGACAGACGCACGGGTCAGCTGCCCCAGGCTGCGCCAGCCCCATCCCTCAGCCTCTCCCCCCCCAACCGGGACCATTGCAGTGGCCCCCCCCACGGGACTCGCCCCAGGGCTTTCCTGAACTGGGAGGCCCAGAACTGGAGGCAGTATCTAGATGTGGTCTCATGAGAGCTGAGTACAAGGGAAAAATTAATCCCTTACCTCCACTGACTGGCTGAGCTCCTGCTCGTACAGTCCAGGGTGCTGTTGGCCCTTGTGCAAGTGCTGCAACATCAAACACCAAATTGGAAAGACCCTATTTTGTAGTGAATTTGTGTTTATGTGTACACATAATCACGAAATAATTTAATTTCACTGCTCCAAAGCATGAGTAAATGCTTTGTCGGATCATTTCTCGGAGTATTTCTTCTTTTCAGGCTTAAATTAACTAAGTGCAATAATTGAAATGGACTTTATTACTAGTAGTTTATCAAAATATTTAATTAAAAGCAAATTTTAGGGCACAAGTTTGCCTAGCTATTAATAGTGTAAGAATCTTATAAATTCAGCTGCTTCCATCTGGGATTTCCATTCATTGTATCTGTTCCTGATATTTTGATACAATCTTTTCAAAATGAGACTTATGGATAGAAGTCCTTTGTAAATCTTTGGACTTGTATTCAGGGGGTTTGACTACTCAAAAATATACTTCATGTTATTTTTAAAACTCTAGCGTCCTCATATTTTTGGGTAGAGGACTGAAATTTGTTTGGAATGTTTGCTTTTATTGTAAACATTCATTTTCCTTCTAGATTTTTCCTATTAAAAACAATAAAAGACTGTATTTGTACATGCTGCAGGTACTTTGGAAGGTAACAGTAAAACTCCCTCAAGATTCCTGCCTTTATCATACTGTAGCTTGAGGCGAGACAGAATGTTTTCTTGTAATTGTTCCTCCTATGTACAAGATGCACTTTTGGGACTAAATATGAAAATGAAAAATAGAAAAAAAAATATTTGTCCTGTGCTTCAGTAATTGTATAATTAAAGACTGCACTATCAGGCATATGCATAAAGGCACTTAACTAATGACACATGAATGCTTTTTTCCTGGCATCTTATAACTTCTCAGTAATCATTGTATTCTTCTATGTAAAGCAATCCACTTCTGTATAGGTGAAATGGTACAAATGAGGCTCTCTTGGTCAAGGCTGCAACTTCATTTGTGTTTGTAGCGTACTGTGCTTGAAAAGACCTTAACAGGGATCCCTTGCTAATGGATCTGAGTTCATTATTGCCTGGCTAGCCCACTGATACCCTAAAAAATTCATTTTCATACATGATTTATTAAGTAACTGGGAAGCAGTTCTAGGCACTCCAGATGACCCTGATTAGCACAGAACTGGAAAGCTAGCACTAGAGGTGTAAAATACTATAAAAATAGATAAAGAATATATAACAAAATGAATACAGTTGTGTGAAGGAAGGTGTATGTATATACACACTATTTTTAATAAGCTTCCTTCTTGCTTCCTCTGGCCATTAGTAAGCACAGCACTGGTGTATCAGAGAGATGCTCATCAAATTTTATGTGGCCAAACCTTTAGAGAGGAGGCTTTCTTAGGCAAAAAAATCTGCACATATCCCAGGAATCTTCTTTGTTTACATGACCTCTGTAAACCAGTCCAAACCAGTTCCTCTGTGATTTTTGGAAAGTGCCAGTTAGAGGAGATTTAACACTCTGAAAAAGAGTAGGTTCTTAAAATGGAGGTTTCTCTTATCTCTGGTACACACCTGGCTCACTGTTAACTACGACTTCCTAACTTGGATGGCACCCACTGGCCTATAAATTTGCTTTCTTCCTTGCCCAGCACACTTCATGCCTTTTGCACCAGAGGAAGTTCATCAGCACTCTACTTGCTTGCACTTTTGCTACAAAAAAGATTCCTGGATAAGTTTGGGCAGGAAAATCTTATGAATGTGCATTTATGATATAGCCACACAAACGTAAAGTGACAGTATTTGTTAATGCTAAGGTATACATGAAATTTTGATCGTTTACAGTCTGTGCCAACTGATCTTTGAATGATTCCGTAATACAACAGTGGTAACGTATGTAGTTAACAAATATGCTGTAGGTTACATACATATATGTAGGTAAACAGACAAAAAACAAAGTTACCCTTCGGTGGTGTTCGTTTTTCATGTCTCTCCAGTTTCTCTTTATGAATTTCTGAAAACAATGCAATGTAGAGCTATCAATATTAAAATAATTTTCACACACGAAAATATCAGATGCATTCTTGCAATAAAAAATAACAAATATTATAGCAGATCCATGACTTTATCATCTGCATATTCAGAATTACATACAATAAAGTTCAATTTTTTATATATACATACACAATATATATGGACAAAAATCATAACAGTAATTATTCTGTTTGTAATTGAGCAATACAGCCACTTTTAAAGTCAAGAATGGGTTTTGTTGGTCTCTAACAGCTATACAGTAACATGTATTGGTCATGAATCAGAAAAAAACATGCTTTTACTAGACATTTTAGTGTATGTATCTTGAGTTTTTTATCAGGATTAGTACTTTATGTTTACCAAATTACCTTTGGAAGGAAAAATGTTTTTTTTTACTACATTTTATAAAATTTTGTAAAGCTCAAATGTTCAATTTGTATGAGCACACACACACAATAAAAGGTAGACTTAATGCAGTATACAAATTACAGAGATAAAAGCTCCCAGATTAGGGATGGTTGTCTTGGAGAGTGACTCATTTTAATCATGTTGTATACCAACACACTGAGAACTGCCTTGTTAGAAGAGGAATCGGTACAGTATTTACCTACCCTTGCTATGCCATCTCTTTCGAACAAAATTCCTCACCTGTGACACTGATATTAAATTACTACTATATACCTCTGTAACTGATTTTTATCTTATTGTGCCAAACCCAGGATAACAGAAAAATTAAATCAAGTTTGCATAGCACTGTTTGCATACTGTGGTAGAAATTTAAAGGCCATTTATTACAGGTGCACAACAAAGTCATTAAGACTTGTACAGAGTGTCTGGTTTATGGTATTGCGCGTTTATTTCCTGCAGTAGGAAACTGGTATAAAATACTGGTTGAAATTCATCTTTGACAAAAGCACATGCGAATCTCATTGGACTCTACGGGAGGTTCCTCCTTGTATTTTAGGGTTAGATTTGATCTGAATAGTCTACATAGCAAGAACACTGACCTCAAAATTAATCCAACAGAGAAAAAGTTATGCATATTACATCTCAACTCTAAGGAGGTACTTTAACGGCTACTGAAGAGAGCTGGAATCTTCCACTTACACCCTTAGTTATTTGCTCAGGTTGTAACAGGATACACATTGCCAAAGGGATACAGTAGGAAATGTAATTTTCCCTTCCCAAGGCTCTGATCTTTGCATAGGTCCTTGAAAATAAATAGAGAATGTTTTTATTGGATAATATTTGACATCTGAAATAATGATTGTGTCTGGTTTGCAAGAAACATTATTACATGGCATGAGCCTATGATGTCTTCAGATAGAGAGAACATTATTTCATGGAGATAAAGGGTAACAAAGGCCAAAATACGTATCACTGTTAGCCATTTATGTGTGATAGAATAGCTATGCTAATTATACGGTGTGATTAAGCTAAAAGGACTTTCTATTCAGTTTTCATCTTGTTCTTTGCAGCCTGGGTGTGTAGTTCATTTATTGTTCTATAAACCCTAAAGGTTGCGATTAGGAAGAAATCATGCCATATTGATTTACTGTATTTCAGCTGGGCCTGGATGATTTTTCTTTTTTGCAACTATGTGAGGATTTTTTATGTTTTTTTATCAATTGAGAGAATCTAGTTGCTGGATTTTCACACTCTTCCCACCTGTTCTGCTTAAAAGGATGCATAAACTAGTTTAGGTACCGTAAGTGGTAAGAATGGTGCAAGACAAGAACAGCTGGAGAACTGGTCCCTGATTCTGAGCACATCTGAGCGGTTCTCCATGTCGCTGCTCCAGACTGCCTCCAGACCCTGACTTATTGCATTTAAAGAAAGCTGTTACTTCCTCTGCATTGCAACATACAGCTGAGACATATCTCGCCCAGTTCAAGAGGTCATTCTACACATGGACATGAATATGGCCCACTAAGTGGTAAATCACATTCTTCCGGCAGAGTCATCTACACGGACACATATTCCTTTCTTGCCTTAAGATGCTTCTACTCTGCTGGGTTCCCACCACCTATTATGCGTGTTGCTACAGAAAATAGGCCTCCTCTTCTTGAAAAAATAAGTATAAATCTTTGTTATTTCAGAAAAAGTGTTTTTAAAATTACTGTGGTTTTAGGGAATTTCCTATTGCTAGTTTGACTGCAACATATATACAGAGCAATGACTGTACAGCTGGCCATCTAAATCAGCCTCACATTGTATCAGCAGTGAAGATTTCTTGACACAAATACTTCAGTAAGGTACAGCGAAAAATATTCTAGACAGCAGCACTGAGAATCTCATCTAACTTGCTGCTACAATTAGGATACCACACATCATAAAAAACCCCTACACAAATTCCTTGGTGTCAAATGCATCTTCATAATACATAAGTGTGTGTATATATGTTTTCATATGTTGCAAAATGTGCCATCACTAAGATCTCTTCACAAGCTCCCCATTGTAGTTTGAGCCATCATAAAAAAATGCAGCCTGGAACACATAAATTCTGATACCTTATAACCTAAATTTTCCCAGCACAAATAAATCTAGTCTCAATATATGCTGATCTTCATCAATTTACAAGGCAGAAAATAGTCACTCTTTGCCAACTCCAAAATATTTAAAATAAGGAAAGTCATTAGATTATTGGAGATTTTTTTTCTATTCTGAGAGTTTTGATATCCTCTGCTTTATCTTTTATGACAAATAGCTTTAATTTTCTAGTAATCACATCATATCTTATTGCTGAGTTGACAAAGTGGCTATAATATCATAGAAGGCTTAAATGGCCAGTTTAAAGCATGTAATTTATCTCTATCAATGTGACACATTGTTAATAAATCCTAAATATTATGAATTCATGTTTAGAAAAATGACAGAATCGAGCAGCAGCAAGGATAATCTTTGTCACCACGGCAACCATTCCGATTCTTTATGAGATGACAGCATGGTTTATTAAATTATTGTAAGGGAGTATGTATTTTAAAAGCTGTATTTCATTGTTTGTTTTCTTCGGTTATCAAGCAGACATGAAAAATTATCTTTCCCCTTGCGTTTCTTGGGTTTTGAATGGATAAGTACTTTATTTCCTTAAATATGGATACTGTTTGACACCGACTTCTCTAGACCTCAGGTCTTGTGCAGATATACAGAACATGCAGGGTGATTATTTTAAATAACTCCAAGAAGGGAAGCTAGTAGTCTTCTCACTGACCATTTCAAGGTGCTGAAAGAAGATATATTCGACTGTATTTTTAGCAGGCTGATATATTTATGTGCTGTTGACCCAAAGCAGGCCCTCACAATCAGCTGAGGATCAGTATTGCAGGTGGCTTTACTGAAAATCCCCGCTGAACATGCAGTTTGGGTGCTAGCTTCCCCCACCCCTCGCCCAGCCAATTTTGATTAACACTAGTTCACAGTGTCTAACAGCAGCCTGGCACCGGGTATGTGCTATAAAGCCCCAGCTCTGGGAAGATCAGAGCGGGAGGAAGAGGAAAAAAATGACAGTGCCCTGAACCTGTGTGAGCTAGCGGTGCAGCGCTGTGCAGGTTTACATCAGCGTGACTGAAGAGCATCGCCTCTCATGGCAGGGCACGAGGAGATTCTCCTGGCTCCTGCAACAGAGGTCCCTTCTTCGTCCGCTCTCACGTTTCTGATTTTGATTTTTTGTTATCTCCTTGTTTAACATAATAAAATATATAGCATTATTCTTAGCTATTTTAACTGTATTGCATTGTGATAGCACCTATGGGCCTCAGCTTTCATGAGTTGCTTTAGGTTCCACATGGAGTTTTAACATGATATAATATCCCATCTCTGTAACACAGAAGTTCAAACTAACTGGGCTACATTTCTTCTCTTAGTGGAAAAGCACAGCCCTGCGTCCTGCTTCACTGGGGGTGAAGTGGTGAGTAACAACCTGGCATTGCTAAAACAACTCCTAGACCCCATCCTCTGCTGAGTTTCCATCTTGCAGCTGAAATGTACCTAAAAGAACCCCAACCAACCAAATAAAAAATGTCAATGACATGAGAGCCAAAGTGAGAAGAAAATGGGATTATTGTCCCCATCTAAACCCACAAGAATGCTTTACTCAGGGTAACCCAGAATATCAGCAAAAGAACTGGGAATTTAACTCTGATCCCTGACATTGAATATTATCTCCTCATGCTTAAAGCCATCACGTTTCTACTTAAATGTTGTAGTGAAGATGGAAAGTAGGTGGAATGTATCTACTGTTTTAAAGGTATAATTGAACAGATGGAATTTCTCTTGAAATGATAATACATTGTCCTTTCTAGGCAAATTTTACCAGCTGGCCATCTTTTTCATAATCTGTCACAGGTAACACAGCAATATATGCCTTTACTGCTTTGACATTCTTTCCCTTTATAAATGTCTAAGTGTGAACAGGAAAATGAGTCCTATGCAGAGTCCTGGTGAACCAGAGGTTAATAATTTGATTTTGAGCAGTCAAAACCCTTACAGCTGTTGCCAGCAATTTAATGGGACTATATCCCTGCTAGTTTATCAAGACTAATTGGTAGCAGGCAGCTGATTATCCTGAAGAGTTGGTGGCAATAGATACTGAGGGCAAGGCAAGAGTGAGTGGTGTTAAGAGCTTTAGAAGATGAGAGGGATGTCATTTCTAATGTGTTTCTCGATGCTGTCTGTATGAAGAATTGTAGTCAACTCTCTTGCTGCTGGTATCCTCAGGAGAAATTTGCAGTTGTGCAGCTGATGTCTATTTTTAATCTAGATAGTACCAGCTGGTGAGGGTGACAGTTATCCTTGTGGGGCTAGGAGGAGAATAAAGGAATTTGTGCATTAGGGCAACTTCCAGCTAACTACTAATACATCATGTAGCTGTACTCTAGAGGGAAAAAAAAAAAGCAACAGGAAAAAAACATGAAAAAAAAAGAACAGGAAATATTTAATTAGGTAATTCAATTGCCGTGTTATGCCTATATCCAAGAACCAAAGACAGTGTAACAGAAGGCTTTAAGTACCAACATTCAGTGTTGGAAAGTCTGAGTGACACGTAGGACTAATTTAGGTGACTTTCCTTCTAGCTTGCTAGTAGCACAGTCTTATCCCCAGTATTTTCTTAGATCTTGCCCTGTTCTGAGGATTCAACTTCAGGTTGGGGTACAGAACAACCTTTCCTGAAGTCATGCATCTAAGATCTTTCTTGAAAATGTGACAGGAGATTAATAGCCTCTTACTGATGAAAATTCTGAATGGTTTGTGTGCGTGAGATACCAGGCTATGGTGCCTCTTAAATATGGTTTAAAAATTGTTTATCCATCTCTTTGGAAATCACAACTGCAATTTAGAATGAGAATGAAGGTTTCCTTTTTCTTTTCTTTTTTCTTTCATATTTTGCAGAATTATACAGCATCTCTTTCATTTGCTGTATAAGACTACTTTTGACAGAGGTCACAGAAGACCATTTCTCACTCTTCTTGGTGAAAATCCTCTGCTCTGGTGTATATTTACCCAAAACAACATTGTTCTATACTCTAAATGTCGCTGTGAAGTGACGTTGATTGGTCCTAAACCTATTCAGCAAAGTTCATCTACTTCACCTCAGTGGCCTTTATTCCCTCCATTTGATACTTTGGCATCACTAAACAGCTGTCAGAGATACAGAGAACATGACCCTCAAAAATTTCTGAACAATTTACCTATCTTGAATAGCATACGGCAAACAAGTAGGTTTTATGTTCCCCCAAGAATACCGGGATTTAACATGGTCTTCCAGATATATGTTAAGCCTTCTTTATAATGCCAGAACAGGACAAAAAAAATTAGATTAAATTCCAGTTCAAGAGATATTCAATTGTTTCCATACTATTGTAGTTTCCCTGGTCTATAATAGAAATTCACTGAAGGTGACCTACTGACGTCTTCATCATCTTGCTGAGGGGTATTTCCAGGATGATGTTTTATCTTCTTTTTATTTTTACAAGATGATACAGAGAAGGAGGTACATTGCAAGGAAGGCATTTTTGGAACAGTGTGCCTGTTATTTTCATAGCAGGAAAACATCCCAGCCTGTGTCACGATTTTATTATAAGCCAGTCTTTCATGATCTCCAGCTATCTAAACTGAACTTATTCCAATCCTCCATTTCTCATTATGTTAAAGACAATTAAATATGTACATATTTTTCCATATTACTATGTCTGAAATAGCACTCCTTTTGCTGTAGAATAAAATAGCTTTAGCAATTAATGGTGAGTAAAAGTGTATCGTTATATTACTATGTACTTATTGAAACAGTTTTATCACAAAATCACTGACTGGTGTAGTTGACCTTTCCCCTTTGATTTTATATGTTTGGGCATTTTTGTATATTTATAAGGGTCGCTTAAAAACTAAATCCCCCAAACTCTTTCAGTACAAAGTTGTCTTTCAGCAAAATAGGAAACTACTTCTTTTTCCTGAAAAGCTGAGATGAGAGGGAAAGTTTGACAGAAGTCCCCCAGGCTGAAGAACTAGCTGTAAACATAGAAACTGTTACAGAGTTCTTTTAAGTTCTTTGACATAAACCCAAAAGTTGTACTACATCCTTCACCTAAAAAAAGGAAATGGTTGTGGCTAATTGCAGCTTGAAAGCCTCAGTTTACCAAGGCAAATGGAACTTGACACAGTGCGCAATAATTTCTTTTCTCTTCTGTCTAAAGCCTGACTGATTTTATGTTTTGGGTTTACTTTTCCTTCTGGTAAGGTTTCCATTTGCAGCAGAAAATCAATATCTTAACAGAAAGGTTTCTAAGGGGAGGAGAGTACTTGCAATTACCTTTGACTAACTACCCTGTAAACAGCACTGACTTCCTTCAGGAAGACCATACGCAAACTGTTTGATATGGAGGAATTTTAATGCCCGGGCTTTTGAATGAATTAAAAGTGGAAGATATTGAAAGATCTTCAACCCTAAACATTTTTACATGCAAGTAATTTTTATTCCAGTTATACAAATATGTTAAGACTGGTTTTTGCATTCCCAGACTGCAGTTCTTTAGCATGGTTCTGAAATGTAAAAGGAACGCTAATTACACTTTGATTAACAAAAAATAACCAAAACCCCCCCCTCAACCTAAATGAATCAGATATAGAGCCATGTGATCAAACCCAGGTTTTTCTTTTTTTTTTTTTTTTGTGTGGAAAGTAAAATTTTCGTGACATGTTTCTCCTTATGGATTCTGGCCTGCAAAGATGTTATTGGACCAGCTTTAAATGATGTTTTTCATAATCAATTTTATCAGTGTCTGCATTTAATTGAATGTAATTTTATGCAGACAAAATGCAGACAAAAATTGTAGACCTCTAAATAGAGCAAAATGATATATACAGTAATACATAAAATCGCTAATCTTGATTATCATCAAAGAAATCTTTTCCCATATAAATCTATTCAATAGGGTTCTTTTTCATGAAAGAAGGAAAAAATAGAATAAAGAAATCACAAGACTAACCACAGCTCCTCTGCTCAGCTTTAAAAAATGTCAACTCTGCAGATCCTACCTTAATGTGTAAGTCTGCATATATTTATCCTATAAATTTAATCACTTCTAGATCTAATTGATACTTTTTTTTTTCTTTCTTTTTTTTAGGGGCCTGGCATGCAGAAGAGAGATACTGTTTCTGTGGGTCATGAGCATGGGACTCCACTTGCTATACGCTCTCCTTGGCACCGCAGTAGCTGTGAGGGGTTTGGAGTTCTCTCACAAACATGCAGGACCCCCAGTTTTGGTGTTGTGGGTTTAACTGAGTTTTGGATAACCCTCTCACTTACCTGGTCAGGCATTTGCTCTGTCTCAGGCACAGCAGGCTCCCAGCATCTGCCTAACACATCTGCCTAACATCTGGGGGGCACCTGCCTAACACTCCCCTCTGCTCTTAGAGTGAGAACCTCCCCAGTGCTCCACTGCTGGGGCACAAATGAAGGTTTCCACCAAGATATCACAGGCAGCTGCACTTAAGGTTCTCCCTGATTCAAGAGGATAAACAGCTGCAAACCTCTGTGCTGCTACACTTCTGACCAGGATTCCTACTAGCCTTGTGGTTCAACGTTCTCTGTGTATCTGTTAAAAGATAGCTGGCAAGTTTGGATTAAAATGTTTCAACTCAAGTTGAAACCCAATCACTATTCTTCAATGGGCAAAAGAACTATAATTGAACATCCCTATTCCCTAGTGCTATATAATTTTGTTTCATCTGGATAATATGGAAAACATTTTCTTTACGTTAAAAAATGTTATTTTATAGTGGATATGCTATTACTGTATTGATCAGAGTAAGTAAAATGAGATGAGATTTTTAAAAGAATATTAATAACAGAAATGGATGCCACAAAAATGCAAAATGCAAAAAAATACATATCTGGAAAAGCAGTTTAACATCTGAGAATTAAATAAATCAATGATTTTCATCTTTTAACACAGGGTGTACTTTACACAATGCTACACAAAATGCTTTGTAGTAAAGTGTAGCCTTGGGAGACAGTGAAAGCCTTTTAGAGCGATCTATAATAACAGAAAAGAGAACATTACCATATGGCAACATAAAAGAAACTGAATTCAGAAGGCATTACCAGTGCAAATAGATATATATTTTAGGGATGAATGGAAATTCATAATTAATTTCTAAGACACACATATAACAACCACTGGCAACTCAGTTTTCAAGTTGCATCTATGGTACTCGGAATTTCTTTTTTCTAGTCCATTTCTCATGTTTTGGTTGGAAACTGTTTTCTGAATAAGAATATTACCTACAGAAAACCCACTTGTTTTCCTTATTTTTCCAAATTTCTTACTGTACAACAAAAGGACTTCTAAATGATAAAATACCATTTTATCTACTACTAATGTCAATATTCTGCCCAGAAATATAGTTGCTGTGTTAGCTAGCAATGTGAATTTTTCCAGATATTCTTCTGATATAAACTATAGTAATAACAAATTGTTATTTATATGTATATGACAGTTATGTTAAACTTTAGAAAACCCGTTTAGTAAAGAATTTTAAATGTAAGAATATTAATAGGCACGTGGTAGCATTTTAAACATCCTAAGGTACTCTGGTATTCACCAGCTATCCTAGAAGGGTGCACTTCTCCCACTGGTCCTGTGTCATTTCTGCCAGTCCCGTGCTACATCTCAGATACCGTGTGGTATCTAAAATGGTGCTGGTCAGCAATGTCTATGCACCTGAATCCTGCCCAGGGTGTTTCCACTGTGGGAAAAGGTTGTTGCTTGACAATACTGAGCTGAAAGTAAAGAAACAAACTTTCTAATGTATACTGGACTTCTTTAAGATAACAGATATCTGAGTGGGAGTAATTACTAATCATGTGGGAATTTGGGGAAAAAAAAAAGTCTCCTTCAAAATCTTGTTATGAAACTTAACTTGTTCCAGCAGCTTACTGCCATGGTGGTTTTGTGTCCTAACGTTGATGTACATGCTGTCTGTAGCCTTGGGTTCATGGAACGTGGTAGACGGATTACAGCCACACAAGAACTGTGTCCCTGTGGAATTCAGTGACACCATGGCTCAGGGAGTCCCTGTCTAGAGTATGGAGAACTGTTTTGGGAAATTATCAATATATTTTTAGCAGTTCTTATACCCTTCCTGAGGCATTTGCATCGGTCACTCTTGGGCAGCAATAAGGACTTCTGTCCCATCCACTGGGTGCGCTGGACTTTCAGTCTGATCATATATAATCATTCTTAGGTACTTAATAGATTAAAAAAAAATCTGACACACATTATAAATTGCAGGAGTAACACCTTAAGTATTTGTCGGTATGTTTTTCCCTATCCTATCTGAATGCCCAAACCAGTTCTTTTTAGGCTTATACAGGCCATAATATCAAAACCACTTTCAAATCCAAATTAGCAAATCCCCCACCATCTTCTCTAAGCAGCTTGTTCCTACGTCTCCCCTTTCCCAGGCAAAGCTGTGGTACATGTTTGCATGATCAGTCTTAAAAAGTAGTTGTAGGAAATGATCTGGTCTGAGAACCTTTACTTTTGGGAACATTTTGTTTGTTGTTATTAGTGCAGATTAATATCCAGATCTGAACAAACAAATATTTTGTGCTGAATAAATTCTGTCTTAACTTTGAGGGGTTAATGGGAGTGAGTGTCCAGAGTCAGGTCTGGGAGAACAACACTTTGGCCAGAGCTACTGAGGGTAAGTCACTGTAACCAACTGTACCCTTAGAAGTTGCCATGTCTTTTAAGAAGAGCATGATGTGTATGTCTTCAGCATATTCATAACCGGCCTAATACTCAGGCAACCCTACTCTCATTTGAACTGAAAACAGAAATTAAGGTGATTTGCTGAAAAGTTTATTTGTAATTAACAAAAGTTTCTTGCAACCTGTGACAGAGAATTCTATTGTTTGTGGCTTCTTGTTTTATGGTCTCCTAAGACCATATACCAAATTCATGTTTCCAAGGCAGAATGCATCACTTGTTTTCAAGCAGAAGATGATGCTACTTGAGCATACAAAACCCACTGCTGCATGTGCACAGCTGTCAGGCATACCCTGGCTAGCTAAATGAGGAAGCCATATTCAGATTTTAAATTTTCAGTTACCCATATGCAAACTGGAGTGAAGTTCCAGAACAGTTTAATAATGACTTTTTTAGCCATGGATGACAATGCTGAAGTATCTGCACTTGCCTATATTTTACCGATCATTGTTTTCAATTTTGTACACTAGGTTTCTCAACTCTCCTCCAAACTCACAACTGATGCCAGTAATGTCCACCAAAAAATAATAAATATTTCTCTCTTTTCCTATAACAATAATTTCTAGCAAAAAGAATCAAAACATGACAAAACATACAGCTGTCAAATAATTGGATTTACCTCTAAAGGTTAAACTAACCCTGAAAAAAATGAACAAGATTATCTTTCATAACCGTTGTTCTAGAAAGAAATGAAGCCAAAAACATATTAAGCCTGCAAGAAACTATGATTTTATTAGGCTTCTCAATATCTTTTGTGAAAATGCTCTGTAGTTTCAGCATGTTGAAAATATGCATTGTTAAAGACTGCAAAGTCCTCTACAGAATAATCTTTCATTGCCTCCACTGAAGAACACTTTTTTTTTTCTTTTTTCTGGACAATATCAAATGTTCACTCTTTTCCAATTATCAAAGATAAATATTAGTGATAAGGCTTGGACTGGCAAAAATAATTGCAATACAAAAGGCACTTGGCAAGCATTTTCATCCTTTCTAAAGAATTCTGAAACTGATATATCCTGTTGCATGTGCAAGGCCAATGTCATAATTGTACTTTTATTATCTTTGCTTTCAATTTACATCTCTAGGAAGGTGATCTTTCCTTTCTTTCGGCTCTTAATTATCATTACATTTTTCTCTGCTTCCTTCGTTACTACACAATGTCCTTACCACTCCCCTTGAATTTTATTCAGTATGTGATTGTATTGTGGTACTAGCAATCTTCTTATTTTTACAGTTACTATATTCCACTCTAAAGTAAATTTTGTCCTAATATTTTAGCATTCATAAAAACAGCTAGACAACAAAGCAAAAGATTGAAGGCTTGATCATACACCAAAAAATAGGTATGGAGATTTTTCAAAAACTCTCAGCCTATTCATGAATACCACAATAACTGTGGGTTAGATCCAATACAAATACTTAAAAATCAGGCATAGCAATCATAATGCATATTTCCAGGGTGAAATTTGAGAAAGGTTTTCTGCAAATATGTGCAAAAATTCAAACTGCTCATCTGGAGACGGTAGTATTGTACAGTACAATCTCATTGGGTCATTTTTTTGTTTAGGATGTTCAAATGCCAGAAGCATAAGAAGAGCCACCTGAGGAAGGATGATTCACAAAGCTATAGATAACAGTGCTGTACAGAGTGGAAGGGACTTTGATGCAGAAACAATCCTTTAAATGAAAGCAGAGACTACTCCATAGCCTAAAAATTTGGTTCTGTTTTTGTGGATCTAACTGCTAACATTTTGATACCTGAAAAGTCTCCAAATTTGTATAGCTGGTCCTCCTTTGGTTCCAGTCCTAAGCAGCAGTCACATGGAAAAATCACGGATGTAATGTCTTGTTTTGTTTTAGAAAGCTTTTCTTCTGGAACTCTTATTTCCGGACCGTAGACATGACAGCACACACTGGTTAGGAAAAGCTATTCAAAGAGATGTGCACCTCGTGCTCAGAGGAGCAGACTGGAGTGAATTTCACTGTGCCTAAGCAGAAAAGCTGCTGACTCTAGACTTTATCACAGAGCTCTCGGAAAGCTTCTATTTGGGCTTAGACCCAGGCAATTCAGCTCCTTGATGTTTACACAATTTTAAGAGGAGTCTGCAAAGAGAGACAGTAACAGCTCTGAGGAGCTCACAGCTGCCGGACACTGAGCAGACATGTGCAATACTCTGCACTGGCCTTTCTAAGGGACTGGTGGCTCCAGGGTACATAGGTTGTATTTCTGTAGCCCAGAAAAAGAGGTGACAAAACCAAGTATAATCAAGGTTGGATTCTAGATGCCAGGATGAAATGGAGACCTCCAGTCATCTGGAGATGGCAACAAGTTATTTGAGGATGTTGCTGTGTGAAAGCTTAAGCCTGTACCCATAAAGGGTCTTAGACCACTTTCTTCATCAGTCTTAGTCAAGAAACAGTTTGTTGTAGTAGTCAAGGATGGGACTCCTTATCCTCTGAAAGATGGAGTGGAAAGATCTTGACCACACATCCAGGAAGTGGAAAATCTCACTCAAAATCTGTTTTATAGGTCAGGCAGATGAAGCATGTTTGGATTTGGGTCCTTTCACAACTGTATGTATGAGTTATCCTGTAAGATACCAGCTCCAGAGGAATCACCAACTCCTTGACCATTACCCTCACCCCAAAGACAGACTTTCTCAGACATTTTTCTCCAGAGCAGGGTTGTGACCTTTGAATACTGAGAATAATATTTCAAGCTGGCAGTTAGATACTCATTTCCTTGGACAGAGGACTTTTAGGCTTAATCAATCATCTCATCCCTTCCAACTGACAAATTTAAACAGCTTCCAGTTCATTTTGAAGGCTTCTTTGTATTCTATTTCTACAACCTAGTGTCCCAATACAAAGTGTAAGGTATGAATATGTCACTATTTTCCAAAGAAGCAGGCATTGCAATGATGAGCATGTTGTTGTCCATAATGTTTTTATAGATTAAGCCTTCCCAGTCGTGAAGTACCTCCACAGTACTCCCAACCTGGTCAGCTACACTGGCCCATGGTGAGTAGACACCTTCCAACCATGCACCTGGTGTCCCTGCCAGCAACGTGCTACAGCTTCAGACTCTTTGCACCTGCTGTAAAACTAACAATGCATTTCTCTCTTTGAGAGAAAAGACAGGGCAATGCTGAGCCCTTTTGAGACTCTTACCAATGGAGTAAAAAGATGGAATGTTTTCCTAAACTGTCTATAAGTTTTCTTCAGTCCTAACATGAAGGATCATCCATACAAAGATGAACAGTCCTGGTCTTCAAGCCTATTCATTCCTTGGATGTCCTATTGAGACTGACAAAATGTGTCATTAAATAGAAGCCTGATGCAATTCCAATTAACTTCAGAGAAAACTGGATTGTAATCTCAGCACCAATTGGGGTGATAGATTCTTCAAGATGGGCATTTACCTATTGAGATTTTGATGGATACCAAATTCAGATCACATAGGGCTGGTTACACATCCAGTTATTATCAAGCTGCGCTCAATTTGGAAAAAAAAAAAAGCACACCCTAGTTCTGAAAAGCTTTACATCCTATCACCAATATCTTAAGCCTTCTAATACATTTTCATTTTGATTTAATAGAAGTTGAACTTAAGTTTTATGTTTCAGCATGACAATTTTCATGTCTAAAAAGATTTATATTATAAATCCTACTTGCTTCACTTGTCTGCTCTAAAAATTCAATAACTAAGTAATTTTTTTCAGAAGATTCAGAAATAGTCCTTATTTTAGGGTTCTGCATTGGCACAAGGTAAAATGCTTTTACAACACCTCACAATTATTTCTCACTAAATAGTCTTTCTATATTATTATTCCTAAATACGATTTCTCTCCAGACATACACGTAATTCATATTGCCATTAATAGGAGTCCCACATACAGGGCAAGGGTAAGGATTATATTATTTCTGTAAGTGTATTGGTTTTTTAGGAACATTTTTCAGATTTTCTGGATAATAATGAAACAGTCAAGAATTCTCACAGACCCGCAAACAGTACAGCAAGTATTATTACTCGAGTTTCTTATTTAATGATTTTGTTAAAGAACAACTTACATTGTTAGTAGACTGACATGTAACTAATCAGTATCACAGATATACCAGTTAATTCTTAAAATGGTTACAAAACATTTGCCCTCTATAGTAATGCAGCTGACCAACCTTTTTTCAGGGAAGGTTCCACTTCACCTAAACCAAGAGAAAAGAACAGACGTCAGACAAGAGGTATCATAATTTTAAAAAAATCATATTTTTTCTCACATTGGTTCATTTATTTTTTTTTTTTAAAATCTATTCTTTATATGCTAAATGGCAAGCACTCTATTCTGAGATTTTGGATTTTTCATAACACATCTCTCTTTACCATAGAAGTTTTCCTGGGTCTGGGGTAGATAAATTCAATGTGCAGTAGTAACCAAGGAAACGTCCAAATCTGTGTTTGTGCTTCTGATGTTATGCATGCTTCCATGTTTTAAGGAAAGGCCCAGTGGTTCTATTTTAACTCCAAATAATAAAATGTTTATGCAGGTTAGCAAGATTGTAAATCTAGCAACACTTCGGTGAAATCCAAGGCAAAAAATACTCAACTTCTGTGGAATCATGAACATTTGATTGCTGCCTTGTGTCACTGCACATCCATGTGGGACATGGAATTTAAAGGATTGAGCCTGGACGATCGTGGTGAGTGCGCTGCAGTGCACAACGGGCAGGGAATTCACATGCACTTATGTTTTATGTTATAATGCAGTAAGTTGCCTACTGCCTTTTCATACTACTTAGTAGGTACTGATGAAATTGCACTTGGGCCAAAGACTGGGACTGAAGTTTCCAAACACTTAGTAAGCATTCAGATGGTGAATTTTTGTATGTCAGGTACTTTATGACCTTTCCTACTTGCATTAACACTTATCCACTCAAGTATTTGAAAGCTTGCAGGCCCTTTGGGAGCTATGAAATGGTAAAAATGAACACTTTTCAAATTTTAACAAGCTCTCCATATTTCACCTTTTCTGTTTCTCAACCCTGTGAGAGATTGGCTTTCTCCTAGTTGTAAATCATATCTCAGAATAGGATGCCCAGTTCACAGACTCACGTGTAGCAGCCTATCTATTAGTATTCGTGTATGGTGCTAATATAAAAAGCTCATGCACAAATTTAAAAGGTAGAAATTTGATGATATCTCACGTTTTTGAATAAACGGGTAGAAGTCAGTTTCAGTACATGTTGCTTTTTAATTATATTCTGGTATAGCCAAATAGAATATAAAATAAACAACCGTGAAATGAAGATGTCACTCCTACACTCGTTGCTTGTCAAAATGACCAATACGGTGTGACATGATGATCCACTACTGCTCTGCTCATACCAGGGAACTACTTTTTTTATAACAAAAGGACAGTTATTTCCAAACTTGAAATGTTAGCAATTTACTTTCATTTATCAGATGATGTCAGATGAAGAATGTTACTATAATGACAGAACCATAATTTCTAGTAAACTGAATTATTTGCAATATGCCATCCAAAATCCTCTTTGTTCAGCCAAAATGCTATTTTTTCTTTCTTTTTTTTTTCCCCCAAAAATATTGTCCTGTCATCAATATACCAAATGAAAAAGTTCTAAGTTTCTTGGTTTATCTTGTATATTTACCACAGTTCTTTAGATTCTTACTGATTAAAAGAAAATAGCTATTTCCGTTCTCTAAAGCAATATCCTGATGCATATTTTGGTTGTGGCTTTGAAGTCTTGTATAAATTAGTGCTCTTTACTTCAAGATGTACTAATGGTAATATTTAATTCTGACAGCTTTTCTGTAATGGTACATTAAACACGAGATGAAAGCTAACAATTTACTGATTGGAATAGCCAGTGGATGCTTTATTAACAGCAACGTTCACTTTTCATTTTGTTTGACCTTCTTGTCTGTGAGGTTAAAATCTGAGTAAGCCAACATGATGCATGTAAACCAGCAGTTAGAGCAGTTACAGAAGTCTTTACATTACAAATACCTTCATCACTGTCATCATCATCACTCCATACGATGTCAGACAGTAAAGAAATAAAGCCATAAAGCCAATCAGTGGATTCTTCCAATGCCTCATGAATGATTCTCAGTGGTTCTGTGCTGAGCTTGTTAACAGATCTTCCTGAGTGCAGAGTTTAAAACAAAAGTGGTTTGAAAAAAAATACTCCTTCAGTGATTAAAGTCAATCTTCATTTTATACAGGACTAATTATACTACCTCCTTTAACAGAAACAAAGATTGTGAATGTTAATTTTTATTATTCAAGGGTTTGAGGACAGCTCTCCTTCCTGTGAAAGACTGGCATAAACTTCGATCCTACTGTACTTGCCGTTAGCAGAATGATTCAGGACCCAGTGGATAATTTTGTCTGCGCTCCAAGTTCTGGCTCTTCTTTTGAAGTTTGGTTGGGTTAAGGAAAATATAGATTGGATTCTACCTAATATTCATCCTTTCAGATAATCTCTGCCTTGCAGCCCAGTTTTTTTTCCTGGCCCAGGTCCTCTGCCTCTTGATGCCTATTTAGGATTCACTGCCATCTGTGTCCCACTCCTTATGTCATATCTCCCCTTAAACTCCCTGCTTTACACAAGTCCTGGATGAGGAAATTGTTGAGTCCTAGCTTCACCACACAAACAGGTCATATCGGTGCCATGGAGTACATGTAAAGGATGGGAAGAAGGAAGCCATGTAGACTTGGCCAGAATAAACCTGAGTCTGGAATGAAAGGGAATGTAAAATCCAAATTGCGACACAGAGACAGCTACTTCCAAACACACGCTCCTGTGTGTCTCGTTCTTTTCTTACAACTTTTCCAGAGTTTCTTTCACATGCGCTCGTGAACATCTGCATACTTAACTGGTTCTGGTCTTACTGCTCCTGTAGGCACGTAAGCTGGCAAACAAGGAAGCTGTGTGGTTTAATGCACTCCACCTTCCTGGGACCTTTAATGGAAGCGAGGCCCCTGCTCCCCACTCGATCCACACCCAGGGAGAGCAACCATCAGTGGGTAATACAAGTATATCCTTCAAGGCTTTTCCAATTGTGATTTCACCAAATTTCTCCCTGCCCTGTTTATGCTGACATAGCATTTCAGAGGAACTTTCCAGCCTCTGACAGAGTATTTCTTCCGACCTTTCTGTCCAGCAAACTTTTATTCTCTCGAAATCTGTATCAAGCACTGCTTAGGAAGAGGGACAACTGTTATTCAGTCTATGTTACTGTACACTGTACTTGAAATGGCAGACTGAATGATCACCCTCCTCTCTGTGAAGGCTTCCCACACATGTAGACAATCAAAGGTAGATCACAAATACGTTTTGAGTCGTTGGCCTAGTCTTGTTCCTAGAAGTTATATACATATACACTGAATTTAACAGTATCAAGATGGGAACTGTATCTCTGTTTACCACTATCTTTCTGTATGCAAATGTTTCAATAGGAAGTTAAACACGAGTCTCTTCGGAACTGCTTCTGGTTGCAGTGTTCTGACTCACAAGCCAAATCTTAGCAGTAATCAGAAGTAGTCTCACATGGACTTGCAGGTTACAAAGACAGGCAAAGTGCAGGCTTGAAGCAATTTCTTTGATGGCAGCAGTATGAACGGTTACTTTCTAAAAGTGCTGGAATGCAATATACAAGTAACTTTATTTGAAATATAAATGTATCACTACATAACTCCTTTTATTTCTAATTAATTAATCCAAAACAGAAAAGACCAGACTGATTTTCTATTATTTGGCATATGCTTATTAATAATGTAGACCAAAGAAATATTTTGGTTAATTTTTTTTTAAGATTATATTATATAGATATATGCTACTGAACAACATCAGGCACATCAAATAAATTAATTGTGTGCCATGATGAAATGACATAATTGCAAATAAATATGCATGATCTCTTCATTTAGTGTACTGTTGTGAGTTATACTTTGCAACAGATTAAAAAAATTCAGAAAGACTAACTAGTATAACAGGGAATATTTACTTTGCTCATCATAAGGCATTTATTTATTTGCATTGGCCTCATGCATTGAGATGTAGAGATTTTATTTTTTCGACTGATTTGCCACAAATGCCCTTCTCAAGTGTTTATCAGGAGAATGAACACCTATATTTAGGCTATTAAAAAGTAAATCTGCAACCCAGCCCCTGATGCTATTTGCACTTTATTCTAATCTAGAGGTGCTAAGGAGTCCAAGTGGACTAAGAGAATTAGGCCAGAGGGGTCTTGGCATAACTGAGATTTTGATTCACAAGCAGGGATGGTTTAACTTCGGACAGCTGCCTTGATTTCCACTCCAGCTGTCCACCTCCCCTTTGCCCACTGGCTGCTTAGGGATGGCTCAGTTGCTTTTACAGCTACAGGCTTTTAAAGCCGCCGGGACTACAGCTGTAAACTGAAGGAGAATTGGTGTCGATTTATTTTAATATACTGGTCTATCAACTAGCAGTTCAAGAACTGCTTCACAGGTAGCAGAGCTGTCCCCCCGGGCAGGCAAGGGAAATGCTCAGAGAAGAGCAAGATCAAGAGCAGAGGAAATTATTCCAACCACCCCAAGGCAAGCCATCTTTGCTGATGAATCAGAGCCCTCAACATCATATCCTGGTCTTTAATTCACAGCATCTTCATAGTGAACTGTGAAAAGGGATTAGAAATTGTAAGCGTCCAGAGGCGAAATTCTCCAGTCACGCCTACACTAACAGGCCCAAGTTGCAAATCCTCTTTAACATAAAAAGTTTAGAAAAATCAGTTTGGGGCTGTGTAGAGGACACTTCGATGGTATTTGCAAAATTAAATTTTGTGTACAAGCAGATACTGTGAGATCCACTTGCAGTCTGATGCAAGTGACACAGGTCTGGAAATCTGTCTCCTTGTGCATAGATCTTCTGTTTAATTTTTGCTGCATTTCCTACATTTTTAAAAATTAGTGCTAACAGTCACGATGTGTCCTAAAATGCTTAACACCACCACCCCAGGTAATGCTGAAGTGAAAATTGCTACTGATCAAATCCACGCTTTTAGCTCTCCCCACAACTTTGACAATAGCAGGTTCTTTTCCTAGTAGAACAAAACACACAAGAAACAAAGGAAATAAAACAATTCAGGGGGTAACAAGGAGAGAGAAAGACACTGTTGGCCTCACACACATGCAAAGAAAGATAACCATTTCCAGAGGATTTGCATACTCATGCTTCAAAAGTGAAGCTGAGAGAACGCAGATTTTCATAACAAACTTAGAGCTTGATACTGTGATATAATTTAGATTTTTTTTTTTTACAGATTTCAGCAAGGGTACAGTATGATGAATGTTTTCAGAATAGTCTTGGATTCAACACATTCAGACTGGATAAGCTGTCCTCTGTCCGACTTTTCCTTTCTTGGGAGACCTTAGAACACAATTTTAAAACTAAGCTCACAATATACTTCTCTTGCTACCATATGTTATGTAGTATGTAATAAATAATTTAGAACTAATCTATAACTATAAACTATAATTAGTATATGATATATTATATAATATATAATATATAGCATGTATTGGGCTGGGAGTAGCAGGGGCAAGATCTTGAATTTAAACTGGGAAGAGTGTTTATGAATACAGAGTATTTCTCAGACAGATACAGGCTGTGAAGTTCTATCTTTTGCTGAACTTGTAAACAGGGACTGAGCCAATTGTTCCCCTTAGATAATAAAGTAGAAAAATGCTAAATGTCTGTCAAAGGAGGAAGGAGGGGAAAGGAAGCAAATGGTTACTCAGCAGGTTAAGCTCAGGGATGAAACATGCAATTAATATTGAAGACTTTTTGTTGACAGTATGTAATTTAATTTAATCACATCTTAAATTCAGATTATCCTATCTAACCAAATGTACCTGAAAGCCAGGTGTTGAATCCCTGGTGGTTTCTAGACTCCCTCAAAAGACAATGCAGAAAGACATATTGTGACCTTCAGAAGGCAAGTCTCTTGCTTTCCTCTGACATCTTTTTTAGGGCTATATGAATTAATTTCCAAAGATGCCAATCCCTTTCTATTGACTAGGAAGGAAAGAAAGCCTGAAAAATTAGCATGGACATGACATCTTATTTTCATGACACCTTATGATTGAGGTGTGTGACATGGATTCTATAGGTGGTACTGTTTCATATTTAAATCTTCCTTGTCATTGTTTAACTTTGGCTAAGCACTTAGATTTGTAACTTAACATTCATAATTAATTCCAGTTCAATATGACTGTTCACCTCGATAAATTACTTGCATTCCAAAACAGCACTGGTACCACCAGCAATGCTTTGCTGTAACATTTTGTTTTGTCACAGCCTTTTATTACTTAGTACAGTAGAAGAGATGTTTTTGAGTTCAGTAAAAGTTCAGCTCTACTTGTGATGGCACTTTCACTGCTATCAGAATAATTAACAGTTTTGCCTTTTTTTTTTTTTTTTTCCAGTGGGAACTTCAAAATTTTAATTCCAGAACTTTCTAGAAAAGTGTTGAAATTTGGAAGAGTTAAAGCTGACAGAGAAAGAATCCCAGTCATATTGGACGACTTTGTATAGTAATTTCAACAAAACCTTCCTGTAGGAAAACTCAACTGAATTTGGTTGGAGAATGCTTGTTACCTGTTGTAGATATCTGCAAGAAAATTTTGAAGTTTCTTTAGATTTTTTTTACTAAACATATGCAAATTTGGTCAAAATAATTCTTTAAGGAATAATTTCAGGCGTGTTGTAGGTATAAAATACTTCTGAAAACTCCCCATATATTTTGAAACTGGCTTTCATGATCATTACATCAAAATTAACCTGCTACAATTCTTTGTAGCTCTGCAGCATTACTGGTACAGAAACAGTAATTTGATCCAAAATGTGAGAACAAGAATTCTGACCGACTAATTTCTTCAGGTTTGAACTCTCCTTGGCTCACAATTTTAACTCCAATTGATTTGAAAATAGAATTTGTATATTTAATGGTAATTAATAACTCACACTTAACACAGCTCTTTGAAATCAACCAATAATGGACTTCCAAAGTCCTTCAATCAGCATTAGGTACGTTCTTGGGACGGAAGATAATTTTCGTAAAGTGACAAAGTCATTTCAGCTTCAGTAAAGTTGTGGTATTTTGTAAACAGAAGACATGTTTTTTTCATCAGGACTGATAATGGGTCCTTTAACAGTGGCTTTTGGAAACAGGAATTGATTAATCACATGGTATGATTTGTTGTAGCGCCTCAAGCAAATTTGGTTATGTTTCATGGTCTGTGTCATTTATTCCTGTGAAGTGCACAACAAAAAGTGACTAATTGATTTATCTTGCAAATCACTTCAGTCATTATTCCAGTCTTAATAACTCTGCCAGGAATGCAGTCTCCTATCAATCTTTTTCGCTTGTCAAATAGTTAAATACATATTCAGAGTTCGACCTATTTTAAAGGTTGGGTTTTTTAATGAATTGTACTGCATTACTTAATAATTGTTGGATTTTCATCAATTACATATTTTGACTCTAGTGAATTGAATGCAATTAAATTACAAATGATGGTAATTATCTGGTGTAAAGATTGATCTATGAGATATAACCTAATTCATTGATACTGACAAGGTACAGCTGATGAAGACAGAGAATTCTGTCATGTTTGATAAAATACAAAAGCCTAATGCTAGTTTGTGATAATAAAACATATCCTAGTTTTAGTAAAATATTGTCTTATAAATCTAGACACACCTGCATTTTAATTTGAAAGTTTATATATTTCAAAGTTTGTTATTATTAGTAGATTTCTACTCTGTGGTCTTCTGAAGAGTAGTATCTAACATATAGAACTCGATACACACATAAAGTCTTCCATTATTAAAATTCCAGTTTGTCAGCTTAGGTGTCCTTAGGTCTTATTGTCCTATTTCATAGACTAACATTTTTGTCATGCTTACAGCAGTAAGCTTCAGGACAAACTCTGGTGGGTATCATTGAATTATAAGTATAAAAATAACAATTTAATTTTGTATTATAAGTATGTTGAATTATAAGTATAAAACCAATGCCAAATAAAACTCAGACTGAACATTACCCAGTAATTTTCATTTTATAGGTAATTAAATTGTAAATACGAAGATTACAGACTGCAGTATAAATCTTCTCTGACTCTTTCCAATATCAGGCTTAGATAATTATATTGAGGTCAAGTCCATAGAGAAAACCTCACCTGAAAGTGGACCAAAGCTTTTTACACCAAATGAGAAGAAAGTAATTTTAACTAGAATCCACTTGTGAAAATTTAGAAAGAAATTCTAAAAGTGTCATAAAGTATCAAGTACTTTCGATATAGCCCTACAAGCGGACAGGAATGTAGGTTTAGGGTGGGCTTTACATGTAATTTATATGACTTGATTTGATATCAGCTGACAGACTTCCGATTTGATGGATCAGACCCTAATAAGGTGGTGTTTTCTGAAACAGCCTCACATTTTATCTAAATAATTTGAAGCTTTATTTTTTCTCATTTTAAGGATTCAATTCTCTGACTAAGAACACAGATCTTAACTTCAGACTAAAAAGGCAGTGCTGTTAAATAGTTGTACAATGGCATTTTTAAAGGGCGTTTATGAGGGTAAAATGAGTATCCCTCAGCTCGCCACCATTTCCTGGGAATCTCCTGACTGAGGGCATCTCTTCGCTGACAGATCTATTTCAAGCATGATGTGAAAATTGGGCGGAGGCTATTGCAATGAACTTTGCAGTCCCAGCCAGCCAGATTTGGGGGTTAGCAGAGAAGCAGTGCTGCCGCGTCCTGGCACTCTGCTCGTGCCCATGCTTTGTTATCTCCGGCCAGCAGACCGCACGCGCGTATTCAGAACACTGCAGGCAGAACGTCTTTACCAGGCGGTAAACAGGGATCATCGCAATGTTGTGAATAGGTGGCTATAGTGGATGGCAACAGGATGAACCCCAGAAAGGCCAATGAAAAAAAAAAAAAAAAAGGAAGAAACACCATTAGCGATAATGAACATCCCCAGCTGTCGCTTGACTAAAGGAAGCAGTTACGGAGTGAAGTGAGGAGTTATTTCATCTCTGTGGGGCTGCTGTTATGAAGCAGAAATTGGAGTTCATTAAAAAGAAAAACAATACGCTGTAGATGTGAGATAATACAGTACGAATCAGAGCAATATAAAAACATGGTTAAATAAGGCACAGGTATTTTCACAAGTTACAAACATATTCTATTGCTGAAAAGAATATATTACACATAGTTGTTTCTAGTTGAAGTATTTTGATTTCTTCAACAGCAAATAACCAAAGAATTACATTACTGCAATTGTTACTGAAATAAATTACTGAGGTTGTTTGTTTGTTTAAAATTAAAAATTTCACCGATACTCTTATGGGCCAGAATTTTAGTTTGTGTTTTGTATCCCATGAAGTGCATTTAAGCATGCAAGATATTTCTTTTCTTAGATTCTTCCCTATTCATTAAGTTAGTTTCTGAAATTTCGTATTTTCAACTTAATGACCTCATGAAATTTGATCTATAGGAATTTATCATCTTGTATATACTAGACCATTTGGGACAAACACAGTACTTGCAACACTGCAGTACTTCATAGACTGTCATTCTTTCCAGTATAAACTCATTTTCTAGGGGTTATAACTCAGCTGTAAGATTTACCGCAGAGTAAAACAGGGGAAATAAGTTGCCATCTAGGCAGCCCTTCTTTAAACTGGAATTGGGTTTAAATCCCTTTAATTGTTTTTATTGTTTTTATTTTTATTATTATTTTATTTTGTAGATTTTGGGTACATTAGTGGAAGTCCCATGTAACTCAATTAAGAATTTCATTAAGAACTTTGAAATGCATAAGCTGTTTACTTGTACTCTGAACTGACACCTGTAAACACAGTAAAAACTCTATTTCAACAGACTATAGCACTGTTTTGATAAGTTCCAAGGTGAGCACAGCAAGGGCCAACACCTTTTCTTACATCCCACTCCTTTGTTCTGTGGGAGATTTCTCCAGGGTTTTGCATGCATGGAAAAGCTTTTACCAATTATTTAAATTTGATGAGACTGTGAAACACCTCTTGCACCAAGAGACGAAATTATTTGTTCCATTAAGTTTGCTGGTGCTTTAAACTAAGCCAGAAGTTAATTATTTTTCCTGAATAAGTGCAAAGTTATTATCAGTTTTAAAACTGGTGCATATACGGGCACAAAATACAAGAGTAAATAGAAGTACATTCGTTTGCAGTTCTTAAAAGGTTCCAGTGAACATGAGCCCAACAGAATGACTACACCATGATAACATTCCCAGAGGAAGATGGATGTATATATTCCTAATAATGATCTCACAAAAAAACCCAAACCAAACCAAAACAACAAAAAAACCAAAGCCCACCCAACCAAAAAAACCCCAACCAACCAAAAAAAAAACCCCAGGAGAATAGCTGTATTTTGCTGACTTCCACTTCTCTTAATGATGAAACAAACACTGTGCACCTAACAGCTTTTGCACCTTACAGTTTTATCATGCAGGAACCTGGGAAAACAAATGTCTGTGTGTGAATTATACAGTACAAGTTGTTTGGAGTCTTGTTCTTCACCTTTTTATGTTTTTTTTTTATGTGAATATATGGTTCCTAATTTTTTGTTTGTTTGTTTTCCTCTGCCAGAGAATATTAACAGGTGTATCATCCTGACTACCCAGGGCCAGCCAAAAGCTTTCTGTAGCCACAATAATTTGGCCAGACGTTTTGCCATTAACTTAAAAAGGAGACAAACAAACAAACAAAAAAAAGCCTTACAGAGAACATCTGACTGGAATCCCTGCTGCTTCTTGCGGAGCTGGGAGCTCCGTGCCTCCATGCCCTGTCTGCTCCCCATTCCCATCGTTGACAGGCACTACCTCCACAGAGATCCGCCTCTGCTGCAGGTCTCTAAAAAGCCTCTTTATGGAGGAGCAAACTGAATTATCCACAACAAAGAGCTTGCTCTTTTTTCTTTTATGAAAGCAGTCACAATAAGGTGGCAAGCTCATCGTGCTGTGTGTCTGTGCTATTTTTACACTTAGATTATTTTGTGGACAGTTTTGGATTTCATAGATTTGGTGAGGTTTCATTAGGTTTGATTTAGTCTGGCCTTTAGGTGACTGGCTAAATCACTATCAATTTACTCTGAATATTGAACACTCTGGAGCCAAAATTAGGGTGGTGTTAATTAGCTGTAATTGGTCACAGAGATGGCAGGGAATTCTGAACACTTTATTAGTCCATTAGCAAATGTAGATTCCTGGGTAATCAATCTTTAGGACTAAAATAATCTTAAAATATTTAGTAACATTTACCAATTAAAATATATAATCCAGTTATGTGTACAAGCAGTGCGTGAAATACATTCATGAATTATGAAGCCAATTAGCAAGGTGTATTTTCTAACACAAAGGATGGGAGTAATAACAAACTGTTGCAAAGCGCAGGTCAAATCAAAATGAATCTGTTTTCCGCATTTCTGAAAATTCTGAGAATGCATAAGAGAACTTCCAAAGCGATATGTTACTTATTGCATATTCATACACACTGCATACTGCATGAGATTCATAGTTTCTTATCTCAGGATTTTGTAATGCATGTCACCTTCATACCACATTAGAAATATTTCACTCATGTCTATAGTTGTACAATACCACACGATAGGAATGCAAGCTTTCATTTCTTTCCTCAAAGGAATGAACATAACACACTAAAGTGAAACACTGCAGAATTTAATTTCCTTCTTCTGGTTAGGTAGCACAAGGGCAAATCTTTCAGCACTGATCTAATTCTTGCCTCATGCTTTCCTCAAATTCCACCGCCAAAGCTGATTTGCAAATCCTGTCTCTCTTCTAACCTCTGAACAAACTGACACATGACCACTGAGCAGGCACAGCTTTGCACATGCACCCCCATAAAACAGAGTCCTCCTGAAATATTTGCTATCATAACCAGCACATCCTGAATACTACAGAGTACTATAGAATTTACAGTAATCATGTTCTGGATGTGTAAAATTCCACAAAATAAATCTTTCTATGAGTGGAGCTTGAATTCATGGTATCAAACTTCAGCTACCTAAAACCTAAGCATTATCCTCCCTCAGCCTCCCTCAGTTCTAAAAGCTCCTTTTCAGACAGTGAATAGAAAGCCTCCCCCCACAAGTAATTTACCACATCTATTTTGGGATGAAACCAAACACTTCATTTTCATATAGTTACTCATGGGACGAATTTCATCTTTTATAAATTGTCAAAATTCCCAAACTTGATAGTTTACTTCTAAAAGAACATGAAAATATAATAATCAAGAAGCAAAATCCATGGGTTGGTGCTCTGTTATTATAGAGGTAACACAAAGTTTATACTGACAAATAAAAGAATACATAAGAGCTAAAATACATACACTAATACTCTACGTATTTTTTAGAATTTGCTTTTAAGATAATGAGAGCAAAATTGTTAATTGTTCAAATAAGAAAACAGTGCTTAGGTTCAAGTCTAAAATCCTTCTTACTCTGCTGAGGTCAATTCTGTTGTGTTTCTACTTAGCTCCATGAATCTCTGTGTAAACTAAAGGTGCATCTAAATAAACTCATAATTTAGGGCGTTGAACTTCCTTTAGAGGCTAGCAGCTCTGTAGTGTGATCAGGAGGAACAAATCTGTGTATATTCCTCAGCCACCCAGTTCCCAGCCTGGTTTACTATGTCAACCGGCGGCTGTTTCCTGCTGCAGTCAGTCCTGTGCAGTACAGTCACTACTAGCAGCTCTGCTATGGAGATGGTCACTTCTGGCACAGAAACAGTGGGACTCTCTGGTGGGAGCCCGCAGGTCAGAACCAGCCCCAGTGTGGAGGTGTGTGGCCCTTTACCCAGCTGTCCCAGAGCTCTCCCAACTCAGGTCCTTGCTTCCCACAAATCTGGCAAAGGGCTGGCTCTGCAGATGTGCACAGTATGCTTTTAAGTCATCCCACCAGGAATCACTGTGAAACACTTGCACAGAAATCAACAGGCTTAACTGTTTGAATGAGTGAGTGCAATCCTGACTACAAAGGTCCACGAATCCACTCCTCACGTGCGAGGATGGAAGAATCTGCCTTTTGGTTGTCTTTGTGTCTCCACAGAGATCTCTGGCTAGGCGCTTTCTAAACACCTTATGTGATTCTAACAGACATTTCAATGAAATCTTGCAGTCACGTAGATGTTGATCAGCAGGCGTTTGTAAAGTTCATCTAGTGCAACCCCTCTCAGTGAGGGACTACTGCCAACACTGGACCTGGTCAGCCATGGCCACCTGGCCAAGTCTTGAACACAACCAAGGATGGATCATCTACAGCCCCTCTAGGCAACCTGTTTGAGTGCTGCACTACCCTCCTGGTAAAGACTTCCCCCGCAGTGCTCAGCATGAACCTCTCAGGCAGCAATTTCTGGCCATATCCCCCTTGTTATATCACCTGATACAACAAGGGCATTGTCTTGGCAAATGTTTGTCCTCTGCCACCTTTGCAACTGCCCTTCGAAAAGCTTCAGGATGCTATTAGGTCGCCCCTCAGTTTCCTCTTCTCTAGACTAACAAAGTTCAGCTCTCTCAGCTTGCCTTATTCATATGCTATGCATACTTTCTAAACTTGAACTTCATGGAAATTCAGGTAAAGAAATGGGAAAGAAATTGAAAGCACTGACTTATGAAAGGCAAGTGTTATTTACGGAAAAATATACGCTGAATATTCTGTGTTTTATAGATTAAAAATATACACTTGAATATAATTTCTTTGGTATCTTTAATTTGCATTTAAAAACTAGGAAATTAATTTTAATCATGCTTGCAAAACTAAACTTGCAGTCCTGAAAATAACTATTCACTTTTTTTATGCAGTACTGGTTGTTCAAAGAGCAGTGTCAAACCCAAGAGAAAATATCCCTGGGGTTTAGATGTAAGGAGTCACTTAAAAATATGCTCCAAATTTTACTTTCTATATGAAAAGATGGCATTACCTCCACTGGAGGCAAAGGGCCAAACTGTCAGTGGGTGAAAATCATTCTAGTATCAATAATGCCAGCCAAGTGGTCCTATATGAAATCTTCAACTATTTCCATGCAATTTTTTATAAATCAGTGGGTTTCACCTGGAAAAAATCAGCCTGAGTAGGAACTCCGGAGCTGAAACCCAGGGGTCATGATAAGAGCTATGTAGCCATTGTTACATTTATGTAAATACAGACAACAGTTTAATAAATCCTGGTCTGAAGGAGCACAGCAGTTCCTTCTCTTAATATTTCACCATTGAGACTTGATCTAAATGCTGGCTTAATTAATCACTTAGGAACAGAAATATCTTTGGGAAGGAAAAGAAATGAACTCATGAACTCAAAATACTAAAGTATCATCTCTCAGACATCTCCAGAAAATATGAACTCACCCTGCAGATTAAATTTTACTCTTTTTTTATTTCTACGGCCTGGCCTGAAAATGTCAGTTTCCATCAACACCTTTGGGATTTAAGCTCATTTAACCAATACAACATGAACATCAGATTTCCACCTGCTTAGAAAGTTTCCTTCAGTCTCCAGCACGAATACAGATTCTCATTGCTTAACATTACCCTGACTAGTATAGCAAGCATGCATGAACTGACAGCCAGCTCAGGGATCACTTAGTTTAGGAGTTTTGCCTGAGTTATGCCGTGGTTCCTGACTGCTTATTGAAAACTTATGAAGAACTTGATTGACTGACTGATTGCTAGTTAATACGGAAAATTAAAAGCAGAATATGATGATTTCTGTCTCTTCATTTACATCTATGTTGTAAGATTAAGTGTGTTGTGTACAAATTAAAATCCGATGCCTGTTTTGGGAGAATCACTCAAAAGGAACTTTATGTTTTGGTGCGACTCAAGTGAATTCCTTCTGAAAACAAAGACAAATGAGAAGCAAAAAATTTAAGAGAGGTTTTTAATACATTTTCTCCACATTTCAAGCTTCTGTGTCATCCATTGATCCAGGATTGGACAGTTCCTTCCAAGATCTATGTATGTCTCAAAAGCTTTTAAAGTAAATCTTGAGGTCAATATTGATATATAGCAGGACAAAAATCTATGGATTTATCAGTAAACTAATAAAGTCTAGGAAATTAACTTTGAAACATCAACTCAATTTGTTTTGAATTAAAAGGCTGAAGTCTGAATTTCAGTTCCTAGTTAATTATTGTGACAGATGTGATAACTTTAGATCTAGAGTGCTTATTTAAGAAAGAAAAGGACTCTAATACTTTGTTTTCTGCTTCACTTACATGTTTCCAGTCATTACAGCCTGATTACTTCACAAAAGTTTTGCTGCCAAAGTGGCTTGCTGAACGCTATGAACCCTTTACAAACATAGGTAGTTAATACATTTTCTTTTCCTTTATATATCATTGCGAGACACAAGGCATAAAAATCAAGCAGCAATGAGGTAATTTCTATTCCCCGTTCCTTTTTTCCCATTCCTCAAGCACGATCACAGCCCTTGTACCACACACCTCATTTTCACCTTTGCCTCAGTAACCAACATGTACCATAAAACTTGATCTTGTTGAGTCAGTCTTGCCAGGTCTTAAACTCAGCTTGAATTATTGCCTCATTAAAGACAAGGTTGTGACTTAGCAGATGTTAAGAATCTGGTCCTCTGTGCTTATAGTTTTTGAAGATGAGTTTAGGGTTAGCATGTTTAGAAATGATCTTTTGCATATTTCCTGTCATCAAACTGTGTAAGCAGATGTCAGAAGACTCAAGGCAACTATGAAAGATTTTAAAATAAATTTCAGAAAATGTGAATTAATAATTAATTTGATTTTTCTTGAAATAATTTTATATAGAAATTGGAAAACAGAAATCTGACCATGCATGCTCATATACTTATTATATTACTGTCAGCATACATTTTTTCCAGGATGAGGATGGGCTGCAAAATGGAGAGATTTAAACTATAAAGATGTATGAAGTATAAACTGATAAGTTCTGACATTTCCTACAATATCTCTTCTCTTGGTAAACTCAGCAGAGGCACAGCACTGGCTCCAAAAAAGGTGAGAAACATGCAAATTTACATAATACACACTCCTTAATAAATTTTTAAAATTTAATATAAAAGACATCAAACAGAATATGCTGAATTTTACCTGCAAAGGCTTTGTAATCCACCAAGTCAAACATTACAATAGCTACTGCTGACCAGGTAACAATCAGAGCAATAACAAGGAGCCATGCTGCTGGCGAGCTGAACGTTGTCACGAGGTCTTCCGTAACTGATTTCTTGCCCACTTTCATGGATGATGAGGGAACGGATCCGTTCTTACCATCTATTATTGTCGTGGTTGTAGACATGCGTCCTAGGCAAATAGTCAAAGTAGAGGAAATAGAATGTAACACTTGGAGCCTAAAAATCAAGAATATGAATGTTGTTTTGAAATCCTTTTGTACTCAGAATATTTAAAATAAATGTAAATATTGCATTATTAAAGACAAGTTCTTGTGCCTTCTGGAAGGAGTTTTTCCTGACCTGAGGCCACTTTTAGTAAAGTTAATTTGGGAGCAAACATGGTGAAATAGCCACGACTGGCCTTTTTGATTATATGACATTTTTTAGTCTGCCATGAATAGCTACAGACATAGGAGAGTGATTGATGAAAGCATAAAATATTATTACTCTCCAAAGCACTGTCTTGTTATGGGCTGTAGGCCAGACTCTCAGGTGATGTGATTAAGTATACTTCCATTGACTGTAATGGAGCTAATGCGTCTACACCACTCCAGGGTTGGCTGGACTTCTGCTGAAAGTGATAACCTAAACAATCTTGGTTGGTATTTCTTTCCCAGTATATACAATAAAAATAGTAAAAAATTCATAACACTGCAGTGAACAACAGTAGAAGAGCACGATACGTCCACTTAGTTTACAATATCTGCTTGTAAGCTATTGTTAAAGTATTAAAAGATATGTTATATATGTTCCTGGTCTGGTTGATGATACCAGCTCTCATAAATTAATGTCAGTGATTTCAGGGACCCTTACTCACAGAGATCTGAAATTTCAAGGAATAAGGTGATGCCTGGTTTACTCATACCTTTGCTTCTCACCCTAAGATCACCTATTTTCTGTCAGTGCTGATATAACCTATAAAGCTGATAATTTTCTAGGATGACAGAGTTAAGGACAGTGACAGAGTTGCTCTATACAAACATAAACAGATTTAGTTTCACTTTTCACATTGAAAATGGCAAATATGCCATTGGAAACTTATCAGTAGAGCTAAGGTATAAGGCTGTTGAAGACTTTCAGGTATTTGCCACCACAACATGTATGTAGCCTCTATTTGAGAATCACTATATTGATATTCTTAAAGAAATAAATGAATAATTAGGTCCTTGGTATTACCCATAGGTAAATATTTATCCGTAAGAAAAAAAAAAAAAAAAGATGACATAAGGAGTCTTCTAATCTTCATGGTAATTAATATTGATTGACTTTGTTTCTTTTTCTGCAGAAAGTGAGAACAATACTCTAAAGCGATACTGAAATGACCTTTATGTATCTTGCATACATCTGTAGAACAGGGAAGGACAATTCTTGTATCAGAAGTTCCCTAACTCTTAACCTGTCATATCTGTAGAGTGTTCAAATTCATACCCTGAATGATTTTACATTTCTTTATTTATGATGTAGTCCATTGCATTTGCGTGTACTTCCCCTAATTCTGCCTTCTAAGCTTCCTTCTGCACAAGCATCCTGACACTGATCGGTGCTTTGTTTCAAGCCCCAGAAAGCTGCTCTGCTAAACAGCAATGTTGTATAAGCAGAACAAGATTGACATATTACATGGTTTTCGTTACTTATTTGAAATTTACTCTTATTTATAGAATGTTTATTCTGCTTATGAATAATGTCTATCTACTAGGATAGAATTTATGCTCTTTTTTAAAAAATATATGATAAAACTATCACTGCTTCCATTTCTCCAAACATAAATTTTGAATCAAACATTTCACAGCAGGAGGAAAAATCTGCCAAGTAACAACTAGCAATAAAGATCAGTTTCCTAAAGTCAAATTCAAAATCAATAGCATTTTGTTACCCTACTGCATACAAAATGCAAGTGATTTGTGCATACAACAGGTCATAAATGACACATTATGCATTTTTTTTCCCTTGGGGATATCAGTCAGAGTTTATGATGTGTAAAAAAGAATAGAAAAGTACTGTCTCATCTTGACAAATCTGATTAGTATCACAGCATATCTCCAAGGACATAGTAATGGCAGATATTTGCACAGTTATAATACAAACAATTAAAACTCTATGTGTGTATATAGATATAGACATATACATATAATTACCATTCAAAGGATCATCCCTCTAGGTCTATTGCTATGTAAAAATAGTTCCTTTCTATTTAGTATACCTAACTTTTCAAATTCAGACTGCTATATGCCTTCTTCGGTAATGAAAATAGTTTCCCACAATTTATCAATCTGACCAACACTGCAGAGACAAAGCTCAAGTATGCTAAGAAGGTTATCTATTGCATGTCTTTGGCTTTTGATGTAGCCAGGTCAGATTTCCCCTTAAAAACTCAGAATGTTATATAATAAAATCACCGCAGTCACATTCATTGAATGGAGTGAACAGCTATTGATGCAAATTTGCCTGGAAGTGAAGCGAAGAAAAATACTGCTATACTGCTAGAGATTCCTAATGCAGGTGTTTGCAGTATGATTCAGGTGCCCAAGAAAGGTCTCCAGTGTGGTTACAGGTGCTTTATGGTATCAGAGACATCCTCACAGGACTGGCAGGCATCATCTACAGGACAGTAACTTCTGTTCTGGGAGGAACCCAGACAGGATGCCCTAAACCACTGAAAATAGAAATTAGATTTTTATGTCACTAGATACTAATATAAACCCAATTGGCTGGACTCCTGAGGAAGGCATTGCTTTGCACTACATCATTATCTCGTGTGGGTTGGATTGTATATTGATACCATTGTAATTTCATGACTTCAAAAAGAAGAGGCAATAACCCCAAGATGATTGCCCTTCCTCCTACAACCACTCTGTTATTGCAGTACCCATGGTGCTATCCTGATGTCTTCTCTAACTGGTCCTTGCTTCTAGTGCTCAGGTGTTATGTGCATCTCCTACCAGTGATAACCTCCTCACTAAAACCACAGTGATGCTATTTACATAGATAGACCGGTAGAGAAAGAAGGGACCTACACGTGGACAGTATTTCCATCAATTCAGCCTGCAGCCATTCTATTTCTCAGAAAAGCGCCAAAGTTAAGCAGAGCTCCTGCCCAAGAGGTCATTGAGGCTTCAGGTGCCCAGTGGGAGAATAAGAAAAACAGGCATTTTTTGTGCTTTGAAATCACCTCATTAAGCCTATCAATTTTTACTTTTACAATTGACAGGGGCATTCAGTAACAGGTTAAAATCAGATTCCTGAACTTCTCCAGACATCCTTGCTGCCCATATAATACACATTTTCTCTGCCAAGACAAATTTCACTGTCTGTATGACATCCAAGCAGAATCCAAGTCAGTTTACTTCAGTATACTTCGATGAACAGTGCAGTGGATCAGGAGATTCATGAGCAGATCAGTTGTCCCTGCTTTGGGGGAGGCGACATCTGTCATAGGAGTGGAGGGTGCAGCTGAAGGCTGTTACATTTTCAGCCATCCAATTTTAATCCACCACCACATGTCTGCTAGAGCCTCCTGGCACTTTGGGTTGTGATTGCTATTGATTTTCAATGAAGATGGGAACTTTAAAAAGTTATATGTACATTTCTATAAAAAGATTACTCTGGGGATATATACCTCTAACTCCACATAACAATTTCTCATGCACACAGAACTACCCCATCAGGTCACAAATGTCACCTTTACATCAACAGATTGATTTTCTAAATTCCAAACAGCTAAAACTCTGAGATTGTTACTATTCCTCTGGTTTCAGAGTTGTCACTTAGGATACAATCTGAAGACCCATAAGGTCTCATAAGTATAAATAAACGTTGACAATTGGTGACAACTTTGAGGAGAACACCGTGAGACTTTCAGTGTCCAGAGTGAGCTTGTAGTCCTGGCAGCTTAGATAAAATACCCTTTGTATTTGTGAGTTGAACTTTCCTTAAGCCATAATAAGCATAGGAATCCATGGTTAAGCATGGGCACTTGATTTTACAGTTCAGCAACTACAACTTCCACTACCTCAGCAGAAAAACAAAACAAAAACCCAAACCAAAAGAAAAAATACCCCTACTCCATTCAGACTCATTCAAATGTAATTTATTCATGCATTTATGTTATTTTATAGTTATTTTATGTATAACAGTCCTCGTTCTGCCATTAGCACAAAAAAAATTAATATCGAGTGAAATATTTAATGTGCACTGCCTGGGCATATTAAAAGCAGAGGGCTAGTCATGCTACTAAAAAAGAGGTTGTTCTCTTTTAAATAATAATATTGTTGCTAGGGCAATTCAGTTGGGATGTGAGAAGCCTCAATGCAGCCCACTCTAAATGAAAGAGCTGGTAGATTTTGACTTGTCTGTTCCACTCCCCAAGTGAACACTCCAATAAATAGATTATAGAGTATTCTGGATTCAGGTCATTAATGGCTCCTGTTCGACCTATTCCACTTCACTTGGAATATTTAAATACTAATTAAGGGAGCAGAAAAGAGAAAGAATGACTTTATAAATCGACACTGTATGTTAAGCATCAGCTTGAGCCTCAGGCTTTAACCTGGTGACCTTATCAATCCACTGCTGTTGCGAGCAGGCAGGCAGGAGTCTCGGTCTACGGTAAGGAGGGTACCACAGGGAGAAGAAGACAAGGAATTAGAACCCTTCATTGAAGGACAGAGCAATGGATATACGATAATCTGCTGCATTTTTTCAAGCCCAGCACATCACCCTTAGTGAGTCAACAGACATCTGCAGCTCTCATAATAATCACTCATTTTCCCATGTGGCGACAATACTTTCTACCAGAAGAAAAGTCTATACCTGCACCTGTTGTTCAGGTGGTACTTATGCCTGACTGTGGCATCCTCCTCTTTTCATCTCTCTTCTATGGTTTCTGCACCCCTGGCTTATAAAAATGGAAAGCAAAAGAGAGAATTTCCGCTGTGGTTAAGAATTAGTAGCTTGCAATAAAATATCAGTAACAATATTCTTTCCTGAAGTGGTCTAATGACTTTTGTCCAGAAAGCTTTTGCCTCATCATAAGCATGTAGCCAATTTCCCAGCGCTTCCATAGGCACAGGGAGTTGAAAACTCTTCACTGGATTCATGCTTTTTGCCTCTTTTATGCATTTATGTGGGAATAGAATGGTGAGCAGAGAGAAGAGAGACCCTCAAAACCTACTGTACACACCTGAACAGAGTGCCTCCACCATCTCATCTGGCCAGCACCAGAGGTTGAGATGCAGATACTGGACGATGAGTAACAGAGTGCAGAACAGCTCAGAGAAGGAAGAGCAAGAGGAGTCCAGCTGAGCAAAACCTTTAGCTCTCCTCCAAATGCTGCTAAAACATATGATAACAGTGGATTTAAAACCACTTACTATGGAGGATCTGTAGTCCTGGTAACCTTTAATAGGTTGGGAAGCTAGCTAGATCTGCATATATATGGATCATGTTTTCTATTGGTCATACATGGTAATATAAAGGCAAGACTCTTCCTAACACTGATAGAAGCAGGTGGAAATGGGGAAAGACAACCTAAACAGGCAAATTCAGCTTATCTTTGAAAGCTCCTCTCCCTCTCCATTATCTGCAACAGATTCTGTGAGTAGGGCAGTGATCTACAATTCAGCCCAGAAATGGGTGGCGGGCACCTAGTGTAGGTCTTCTGAGTATGAAGGAGCTTCTGCAAGCTGTTGAGCAGAAATGTGACAATTTAGAAAAGCTAATTTATTTAGAGCTTCAGCATAAATCTTCTCTTGAGATGGCCGACATTCAGCTATTTCTTTTCTTTTGTATCATATTACATCCCCATATGTATGAATCAATGAATGCAATTGGAATATAAAACGGAATAATATATAAAAGGAGTTTCACAACTGATACCAGAATTTACAGACTTCTAAATTCATCGCACAGAGTGTCGAAGTGTTGTAATACAGTTTATATAATTAAAGCAAAGAGAAAAACCTCTCAACACATATTGTGTATATATTGGCAAACTTTTCAAAATTAAAAGGTAGTCTTTCTGCAGACTAAAGGCTTAGAAAGCTGTGACTGGGACTGTCTGTGAGGGAACATTTGTAGATTTATGGGTGACTGATAGTTATAAAATGTAATATTCTTTATGAAATGTGGAAAATAGAGTTGGAGATTATGCAGAAAGCAATTCTACATGACAAAAGAAATAGAATAGAGATTATGGAATATGGAGAGGATGGTGCATGAAAATTAACTGAACAATTGAATTCAGAAAAGGCACTTATAATTATATATGGTGCTGTGTACTTTTTTAATTTCCTTTTCTGTTATTATATCTGTATTGGTTTTATTTTTGATCAATAGAGAGCATCTGATAATTCAAAGAAGTAAATTGCATTAATCCTTTCCATTCATTCTCCAAGAAATTATGTACACCAATCTTTTGATCTCATCAATTTCAATAAGTTGGTAGAATAAAAGATACATCCTATCAAGCCATTTCATTATCTCGTTCAAAGAAAATGTGTACTTCATACAGTATCAGTAAATAATACTAATAGCAGTACAACTAATAATAAATACTATGAGGTGAAACTAGAAGTTATTAATGCTGTATTGTATGGTGTGGTATATGTTTTGGGATTGTAATAATGACTGTTTCTCAGGAGCAAGTACACTATCATATGCTATGTGGAAAAAAAGCGAAGAAAAGAATCTCTGAAGAAAATAGTTTAACTGATACTAATTAGAAAACCTCCATAACTCTAATAACAGAAAATGACTTTGCAATGATATATGGCCAGATTGCGATAGGGACTGGGCAACTGCATGAAAGAAAAAAGGACTTTGGAATGCAAAGACACAGTCTCTGACTCTGGAATTTCCTTTATTTCATATCCCTGAATGCTGAGCAAGTATTCTGGCAGGGCAGGGGTTAATGCTTAAACTTATTCTTTCTCCTCAGCAAGTGGCTGCTGATGAAGACAAGATAATGCACCAGCTGGACTAAGCCTCTGACGTGTTGGCTGTTCTCATGTTCTTGCTGACCTTATTTTCATCAAATAAGACCAAATAAACATCAAAGTCAAAGAAAAATCCATTCTAACAATCTTTTATGTCTGTTATTTCTTCTCCACTGCTCTTTATTTGCAATGGTACTTGTATGGAAACAGGATTTTTTCCCTTTAAGAACCTGCTCCTTATAACTTACTTGCAGCCATAATTCTTCCATTGTGATATTACAACCATTTTCATGTCAATCTCTTGTGAGGATTACAATGATTTTAAATGGGAGGGAGCAGCTAGAGAAAACTAACTTTTAAGAAACAAATCTACTATTTTTATGCAAATGGCCTTTATAATAAAAAGGAGAAATATAGAATGTATGGGAGGATTTTTTTTTCCACATGGAACAATTTTTCAAAATCTGCTGTGATGTGCTAGTGACTCTAAAGAAAAGAAATACGGAAAACTCAGAAACTAAGCTCCAATGTTTTTAAATAAGTTTCTTACTATATTTTCCTTTCTTATATAATGCATCGTATACCTGGTATAAATCACTTTTTGAAATAATTAATCAACTGAAGCACAGCAGCACTTCATCATACTTGAAGAATACCAAATCAAAATACTTCCAAACTCCACATTTTCCATCTAGTTACAATTATTTGAATGCATGTATCTGATTTTGTATTTTCTGAGAACACCTATAGAGATAAAGATACTTTTGTGTATATAAAAGATTGGTTGTATCTCACGTAACAAGTTGGCAGATGTGGTTAACTCCTTGCGATGCAGATTCAAATGCTGGATTTGGCCCATTACTGTATGCAAGGAGTCAGAATCCCCTGAGGACAACATGGTCTCCGCTCCTATGAGAGCCCTCCTGATAAAGGGGAGAAATCTAAGTAGTAGAAAATAAAGATAATTTGTCTAAAAAAGCTCAGATCATGCAAGAGGATAGTAGGGAAAGAAGTCTTCTACAGTCAGGAAATTCAATTTGGACTAGCAACAGGTGTAACTGAGAAAAAAGTTCTTCAGAAGATTTTGAAAAGGAATAAGAGAAAAGGTCTCTTTGCTCCAGACAGACTGCCCCTGCAGAGATGAGTAGGAACAAAAATCTTACCAAATACTTCCCTCCCATACCAAAAAAAAAAAACCAAAACACCTTGATGCTTGCAAACCTAATAGGCAACACCTGCATTTTGGGGAATGCATCTTTGGTTCCTGTTGAAGAAATACTAATACTAGCTGTTACTTGTTCTGGAACAGGCTAAGGTATGAACTGTAGTAGCAGATAAATTACATACGAAAAAGAGGAATTCTACCTATTTGTATGGATGTCTTGAAGCAATCTGAGAACTTCAAGGAGGGGAAGTGGAAACCAGTTTCAGTCAGACCCCAATTGCACTGTCTTTTAAAATACCACTGGCAGTAAAATAAGTTAACTCCTTCTCAGCTGACACACTTCTAACCTTTGACTATGGGGAGCCCAGTTAGCTCAGCAGATGTTTGCAGGACTTAGGAGCCCACAACCCATTGAAAATTCATATGAGATGAGTCCTGAATCACCTGAAAAGCTGAAATTCAGGGATTTGGAGCCAAATTTCCACCTTTACATGTTTGAATTTAATAATCTAGCAGAGCATTGATAGATACTTCAAATTAAGTGGAGGAAAATTTGTCTCATATACCTTTGCAAGGAAGTGCAAATTGCTTATAAAGAACGTTATGCTGATATGACCTTTAACCTTTTCGCTCTGTGTGGTGGTTTCTTGTGTGCATATGTTTTTCAAAGAGCTTTTACATTATTCTGATTATTTGTGTACAACGGACACAGAAGGGATTAGTGGTTAGTTAGTAGTTAAAAGATCTTCTGTGTTGTTGAGCTTGCTGAAATAGTCCTATATGACTGATTGTATTGTGAGCCTCCCTGCAATACTTCATACCTGAAAGGACTTTAGCAAGAAAAGTAAGGGAAGCCCTAAGGACCAGGTTTAAAAGATAGCAGGTTTTATTGGGAAATTTTATAGATCATTTTACTTACAGCTATATCATTTTGTGTAGTAATTTCTTGAGAACTTAGAAGCCCACAGGGGTTAACAATAATCAAGACAGAATAAATTACTTCTATAAAATCAAAACTATAGGAGCTACAGTCGATAAGAACGAGAAAGTGCCATTTACTGCACTTTAAACCAGCAACCAAGCATGGCAAAGGGATATTGAGCTGCTCCCTTTCCAAATGGTAGTGGACTTCATCTTTTCATGATCTGGATGCCAGACATTTAATTTTTTCTCTTTGAAATAACTCTTCATTTTGATGGGGGTTTTTTACATTTTCTTTTAGAAATGCTGAGATTTATTCAAAAATCAAATGTTTCATTTCTAGCTTCTCAGTATGTAGATAAGAGTGTAACTAAATTCTGAACACATAATACTAAATTATCAGCACCCTGAAAAATCCATCATTTGTCTGGTTCCACACCTGATTTTTTTTATTGATCAGTAGTAGTACCTTCTCTTCTTTGGAAACAAATTGGTGCTCTAAAACAGTAAAAAGTTTTACCTACCTGTTCATCTTAGAAATCTGACATTTCTGAAAGAGATGCCAAAGGGATATTTAGACGTACTTGTGAATTGATATAAGCTGAGAGGTACATCTTATCTTTTAAAATGTCAAAATGAAGGTTGCAGGAAAATGGTTTCCATTTATCTTTAAATAGCATGAAACCTTCTGCAGCAAGAGCACTGTATGCATTCCCTTTGTTATTTGTTTTTAGAAACTCAACTCTACACATCCCTGCAACCTTTAGAGGGGATTAGGAAAAAACAATGAATTTTTTTTGTTGTTATTGAAAAGAAAAGAAAAAAAAAATCTGTTCCCATCTGTAAAATAATGAGTCATAATAAAAATTGAAAGTCACTAGTATAAATAGTAGCTTACAAATGTCTTTGCTCCAGACAAGTATACCAGTATAAAGAAACTCTGTAAAGAAAATTCCAGATCTTTACTTCCTCTGGTGGAACTACCATTATCTCTCATATAAGTGTGTCTAAGAAAGATTAATAAGATCATTTACTTGTATTCATTTATTCCAAGCTAACTTGACCAACTTTCTATGTCTGAATGGATTGTTATCTACAGACTCTGAAAATGGAAGTAGTTCAGTATGCTCTCCAGAACTTATAGTGAAAGTACTGTCTCACATTGCAAGTCTGCCAAGTCTTCCATATGGAGCTATCCAGTCATTACAGCACTCAAATATGGAGATCACCACATGCATACAGTTTGAATATATATATATATATGCATAAGTCATATTGAAGAGACCTGGCCCAACTGTCTTACCAGAGACAGAAGAAAAGGGCATTTTTAGCTAATAAGAATACAGAAATTTCTATACTAAGAGTTATGTAGTAAATATATATATATATATATCTTGAAAAGACTTTGCTAAAAAGTGGAGAGATAAAATTCCTCATCTGACAAAAGCAGAAAACTAAAATAAGTGTTCATGGCAAGTCAGTCATCCATGTCACTGATATATTTCATATGTAAATGACAATTTACTGTGAAACTATTACAGGTCTGGGAGAGAGAAAACTGAAAGAGATCTATGGAAGAAAGCTGTTATGTGGCTTGCAAAACAATGGAACCAATTTTGTGAGAGACAGTAGTTAGTCCATAGTAAACAGGAACAGATGAAACAAGGTCTATCTTCTGTCAGGGAGTTATTTTCTAATAAATATGAGAGTACTCCATCTGTATACTTACAGAATAGCTAAAGGCAAGTCCCCTACACAGGCACCTAAAATACTAGGGAAACAAGGTTTTCTAAAGCTTGCTTTGAAACTTATGGGGTTATCAAAATACACCCCTGAATGCTTTATGAATACTATTTGTATTCAGTGTGTGTTCCCATAAGAAAAGAATTCTAGGCAGCAGTGGCAGTCATGATAGAAATGGCTCCTCTGAAGGTTTTGTTCTGTTTTTTCTTTTCTTCTTTTATTGGTCTGAAAGAATCCCTTGGAAAATATCCCTTCAGTTTTAGGGCATGAGAGGGCTCTTGAACTGACACTGAGGAGCAGAATTCAGTGTTTAGGTAAAAGTTAATGGTGTGTTTTATCATTTTCTTTTTGCAATACTGATTCCAAAAATGGTAATCTGAAGTTGAAGTTTAACCTTGATAAACTAAATTAATATTATCATTCATTTCTGATCTTTATTTGGAAATAGGCGTGATCTCTATGGGCAGCTGAGACACATAGGATACGCTGTCACAGGGAGGACAGTTGATCTTTGTTGAGGGTACATATTCACAATACATCTGTCATCTAAAATGTGTTCTGAGATTCTTAAGAGCTGGGAAACCTATCTTTACACTACCTTACAAAGGTTTCTTTAATAGAAGCTTATGCCAGATACTCACATCTTAGAAGAAAACTTTGTTTCAAATCAGTATTAAGTAATTTAATGCAAGTGAGGTGGTTTTGATACTATCGAGACCCATTCTAGTTAGCAAAATCTTTGACCAGGTAAGAAAAAGTCACTGTGTCCTCCCTTACTCACAGTCATTCTTGAACTAGCTAACACCAATTAGCCATGCCTTAATCCATTTTATTCAGGATTCTACCCTGGCCAAGTTTTGGAACATGTGAAAAACTTGTCAATTCAAGTTTGATGAGAAAAGATCACTACATAGTATTCATGTACAGGTACAGAGTCTTAGGTATCTTTTCTTTTCTCCCTATGCAAGTATTTTTATGGCACCTTATCTACACACTGAAAAGAAGGAAAACCAAGAAGATCTAAAATTCCTCAAAGGTTACCCAGGGGAAAAAAAAACAAACAACACTTCTGTAACCATATCCATTCTCTACATCCTTCCTCCCACCAGCCCAAATCAATCGACATCTGTCAAAAGAACAAGGTCATGACTAGACTTTAGAAATTGTTAGCGATACTGGACTTTTACTCACAAGTAAATTAACAACAAATGAGACTATCAGTGAGTCTGTCTTGTACCTATACCTAAGCCCAGAGGACTTCTAATATTACTGATTTTCACAGTACCACATTCTGAACAAACACACACAGGAGAGTTGCTCAAGAGCACAATGAATAGCCTTACAGATTGATTTAGTGACTCTTGCTTTTGTGAGCTGGGAATCAGGCTTACAAACCTTCCTCATATTCTATTCTATTCTGTTCTGTTCTGTTCTGTTCTATTCTATTCTATTCTATGGGACCATGTATTGACCTGCAACTTAAATCTTCGTATCACACCTCTTCAGATCTCTGCAGAGCAAATGAGAGAAAATAATAAAGACCTCAACTGACCAAATAGATACGAGATTGAGAGTGGTCTTTAATTTATCCCAGTGATAAATGTCAAGAAGTAGTTACCCAGCTATATTATTTAGCTCCAGGAGCCATTCTTTATAGTAATTCCTAGAAATATCTTTCACTAGGTGGTGAGATATCCATGTGGCATATAAAATGAAGCTTGAAATTATGGGCAAGCCTGGATTAAAAAGTATGCACGAGGAACTACAATTCCATACCCCTCCGCTATTACTTGTCTGAAGAAACTATGGAATCCAAATTCAGCTTTTAGGGGTCGGTTATGACTTTTTCTTGCACAAATGAGTGCATGAAAAATAACATTTTGACATGTGCACTTAAAAAGGCTATTTGTTTAATTTCCAAACTACAAGTGAAGTTCCAATTTCTACATCAACTTTAACTTTAAATGTTATGTAAGTTGAATGATAGCCATGGAAATATGCATGGAAGACACCAAGAAGTGCAAGGTTATTAAAGTAAATATTTTTTTAATGTGTCTTATATTAGTGTTATTATAGGGGCAGGACATTTTCTTTGCTTAGTCTTTTCCGGTGTATAATAATGGCATTATATAACTTCTGTGATTTACAGAAAGAGAGGTGGCAGAATTATCAACTGATGAATTTAGTTCAAGATTTTTCTGTTTCCTACAGAAGACGCTAACTTATTTTCCCACCTGGTAGAGTAAATCCAGATCCCAAATGAATGCTTTTTTCAAGTACACATGCCACAACATTCTGTATTAAGCAATAATGACATAATTTGAAATCAACATTTTTTTTCACTAAGCACAAAATTTCCAATGCTAGTACAGAACATGTTCCTAATGTGAATATATCTATTTTTTCAACATTATTTTGCTGAATCATAAAAGTAAAAATAACTTTTCCCCTACCTCCTTGAAAATGTAAATATTTATCCATATAAAAGCTATAATACCTGAGGAGAATGTTTTTGGTATAGGATTCAGGCCTTAGAAAGGAAAAAAATAATTTTGATCCATGGTTTAATTGTTAAATGACTCAGAGAAATGACATCTTAATCTTGAAAATGATTCATATGAAAGATTTACTTCTAGGCTAACAGTGCTTTAAACTTTTTCAGTGACAGATAGGATAAAAATCTTCTCTGAATTCAAAGATATCTAAACCAGAAGATGATTTATTTTTAATATCTATCTATATAGAGTATGTCTAAAATATCTCGTTATCCTACTTACATTAAACTTCTAAGCATATAACCCAAAACAGGGCAAATGCATTAATGATAAGCCTGTATGTTTGTAATATACATGAAATAAAAATAATCTCTACTGAGAGACATATTTGTGAAATTATTTTAACAATGTAGGATTCCAAATTTTAGAAAACAAATTCAAACTACATGTGCTTATCCAGAGCATAGAATGTTGCAAAATTATCATTAGTTTTAATTCACTCTCATCACATTTTTCTAATCAGCACTAGCATAGAAATGCAGCAAAACTGTTGAAACATCTCTGAGTTGCCCTTTCTGGGCACCTCTCTGCCCTGTTCTTGGATTGGGCATCAATTTACTTACATTTTTGGAATGTTAATCTTTCTGAAGTTCTTACCCTCTCTCAATTCCTGTGTCTGCATTAAAACATGAGACACTGAAACAAAATAAGGTTCAACCTTATTTGGTCATGGAAGACTAATTAACATGTAAGTGGACTCCAGCAGAGCAGTGCTCAAATCTCAGTGATACATCTCAGAATAGAGGAAAACTTTCCACATTTCTAATGGCATAATCAGCCTAAAAATCACTCATAATGTTAAAGTCTTGCTCAGTACAGTTTAAAAGATTTTATTCTGAGTTAAAAAAGGTGGCCTCTCCATGTTGTTATTGATAACTGGAACAGAAAGTGAGCTACACTAGGGAAAAATTTTGACCTGGCTGGAATGATAGTTTCCTTATTTCCTCCCATGGATTCTAAATCAAATAATCTTTAGCATCTGCTGTAAACATGCACAAAGTCATTGCAAAACCATTCAGCTCTCATTCACAAGCTGTAACACCTCCCCACGTTCTCTGTAATAGCAGACCCAGATAGTAGGAGCTCCAGTATTCCTAGCCCACAGTAACAGCAGGTGCTGCAAAGTTTCCACCAAGCCTGCATCCACATCAGACACTTGCAGGACCTCTATGATGTTCCTGGCATCTCACACCAACCTTAGTCTTTTGTGCTTCACTCCCTGACTCTCATGGTGATAGGAAAAGAGAACAAAGTTGCATACCTATGCCTGAAGTTCAACCATGATGCCTGAAAAGGATATTAATGCATATATGTCCTGATTTCATCCCACACTCTTTCATTCAACAGAAAAAACCTTGTGTTCCATATCAATGAAATAGAGACAGCAGCTGAAAGGACATTTTCAGCCTGGTATGGCTTTCCAGACTGCCTGTGCTGTATTCACAAATCTTCTAGCGATGCTCAAACATGTCCATGTAAACACAATGTTTTCCTATTTACTAAACCTTCACATAGTCTCAGGTAACATTCAAAATGTGCAATTCTGTTCTGGGTATTTTTATAGATCTTCAAATCTGGATTTATTTGGGTCTAGTTTTCTAACATTTATCTTCCCTCCAGCTCACACTGGTGTAAGGCCATACTATTTTCATTCGAAAGAAAGGAAGCGATGGAGCAATTAAGTGAAGAGCAAAGGCCATACTGGAAATCCGGCAGGAGACAGAGCTGAACCCGAGTCTCCTGTTCTAACTTCTGGCTCATTACTCCTCTACATTGTGTAAAGTTTAAGCTAAATATATCACAGGCTTCCTCTGAGTGTAGTTGTTAATACTCCTTGCCCATCCTTTAAGGCGGTTTATATACACTCAGCGCGTGTATAAAATTTCTTGAAATCTTTCTATCTTGGATTTTAAGAATACCAAAGCTACTGCTACTTTCTCATTTCATGAAACTTCTCTGAAGTTTCTTTAATATTAATACCGCAGTCTCGACTCATAACTTTGTTAGTATAATGAAAAGAGATAGAGATGTCCTCTGCAGATGTAAAAGTTGATAGTCCTTTCTAAATTTTTAAGAAAGCTTTTGAGAGTTACTTAGTTATTCTGTATACATCTTTGCAAGATTTTTCTGGCTGTTATATTCCTGTCAAAGGCCTATTCATCATCTAACCTTCCTTTATTAATTTCCTTTTCTATTATATCAATAGACTGCAGCTTCAGCTGTAATTAGATAAGTGCTAATAAATAAAAAAATGCATGCTTTCACATTTATTGAAGATGAACATTTACATTACAGTCGCTATTTTAGCCTTACATCTTACATCGACTATATTCTCATGTTCGCGTAACTGATAATCTTTCACTCACTAACACAATTCATCCCCCCAAAAGTACAATACATTCAGAATGGTGTTAAAGTATTATAGTGGTAGACAAGAATAGACACAAAGTGTATCTAAAATAATTGAATGACTAATAATGAATAACATTCACAATATGAAAAAGAAGTAGGCCATAAGACATTGTACTACACTTGCTATAACTTTTCTTGGCTTTTTATTTAAGGTAGTGCTTTATTTAAACCTTAGACCAGGTGCCACATAGGAAGTGTGAAAAAAACTGTATAGGATGATGTTCTAAAGAACTCTACCTATATACTGCATAGCATCTCGTGAGGTCCCCAGGACCTGTGCAGGCAGGCTACTTTTGACAGATAAGTGGAGAAAAGCTAAAGTGCCTTTAGGGTTCTTTCACCATTGGGAATTGCTACAAAAGGTTCACACCACCTAACCAGGCAAATAAGATTTAAATAAGACATCAGTCTTATTTACAGCTGAGCCTGTTTCCAAGTCCAGATCATCAGTTCATTTCTGCTCATCTTGCTGATCAGGGCAGGAGTGGTATTACTAACTTTTAAGGCACATTCGTGAGATATCTGTTATGGGAGAGAGCTGGAACGCTTTCCTTGTCACCAAATGGGCGGGTGCAGGTTAGATTTTCTTCCCTCTATTTCCAGAAATGCTCAGACCTGGCGAACTACATCCTGACAGAGTCCCTTGGGTAGTCATTCCTCAGAGGGTGCTATTCCCTAGCAAACCACTACACAAATGGAATTGAAAGGCCATTAAACATCAAGGGCTTGTTAAAGTCACCATTCCTGTGATCAAGTGCTGAAAATGTAGATAACAAGTCTGCGTGTATAAGAAAGTGTAAGATGTGCTTGTCATGGAAAATATTGTCAGGATTTGATCATGCACAGTGTAGTTCTTTGCTAGCTGATAAGTCAATTCACGTTACCTTTAGTCAGGAGCTACTTCTCTGCAGAAAGAAGTATGGAATAAAAAGAGTTAGAGTGCTGAAGCACTTGCAGATTCTTATTTTGGAAATTTGGGCAGGTAACTTTTACACAGAATAAATTCAGATGATACCTTCAGAAGCGCACAAGCCATGAAAATGGTATTTGTAAAAGAGATCTGTGGAAAATTAATAGTCCGTGTTTTGGGAAGGTCACATTATTCATATCTATGCCCAAAAAAGTGTTCATGAAATGCTAGTTATAAAATCAATGAAGAATAAAATAATTTATGATTTCCTTATCTTCCCAGTTCATTGCCCTAGCATCTAAGCAAGTTGGAAACACAAAACAAAAGAAATGTTTCTGCAATCAAAAGTAAATCAGCAACTTACTAACTGATAATAAAGGACTAAAAATATATGCTTTTTCACATAGAATATGTGCTCTTCTTTTTCAGCTGATGAGACATTACTATAGTAGCTTTATTCAAAACCATTGAAAATATTCTCTCCAATCACTGTGAGAATAAAAGGTAATATTTCTACATTTAATGTAGCAGAAAAGTTTGATTCTTCCAATTAAAAGAATGAAAGGCATAAAAGAAGAGGAAAGATTGAAAGCAAATATAGATATGAAGTCCTGACTGTAGCTGAAAACAAGAGAACCTTTTCCAAAACCAAATTCAAAGATTTAGCAAACTTCATGTAGGCAACTTTCATTAAAGACCTAAGTAAGTGCATCTGCTTTTTGAAGACTAAGAATTATTCAGTTAGACAAAGTGAAATAATTCTCAATAAAAACTTAAAGATAACAAGGATTGTTTTAGTAGTAATAGCAACAATAGTGATATCAAAGGTATTGACTTGGCATATTCAATGAGTCCACAAATATAAAAGAATTTACAGTAAATGCAAAAAGTGGAATAAAAATAGGACTGAGTAGAGAAAAAGACGTAATGATCTCTTCAAGAAATGTAGAAAATGTATCCGTAAAAAATGAAAACATTAGTTGAGTTTTCATTCACACCAACTTGAACCAGTGAATTTATGGGAAGGTTGTTTTCACTTGTATATTTCTTAGGGACAGCTGACAAAAGTTGTTTTAGTGAGGAAACTACTGAGAAGTATTATAATAAAATATACTTTCAAAAGTATGATGAAGTTTCTGAAGTTTACAATGTGATTCTGCAAAATCACAGACTTAAAACACAGTTCTTCATGAAGTGCACTAAGCCTCAAGATTTCAAAACCTCCATTTCTCTTTCTGGAGAATACACAGAATATTCTATTTTAAAGTGCATTAATGTGGTATCTCATGTTTAACTTATATTTACTCAAATAAAGCACACTCTAAAAGACAATGCACGCACCTTTGGTATCACTTACATTCAAAGATGAGAACTGAGAGGAGAAAGAGGAACATGGCATACAACCAGAACTTCACAGACTTTTGGAAATACTCCATTTTTTTAGCACACTTTACACATTTTTGTTTGTTTTAACACCTATTCTTGTGCAAAAAAGAAAAGTATCTGTGTGGGGTTTGATTTTGTTCGGTTTTGTTTTGTTTTGTTGGTTGGTTGGGGGTTTTTTTGGATTAGAGATTGATCTCCATGTTATATAGTGAACAACAGGCTGTTCACCAGGTATCTGAGAAAATGAGTAGTGCAGCATGGGAACATCTAGGAAATTTTCTAGGTACTTACTAATACAAGCTGTATTTCACTGTTCCTTTCTAATTCTAACACAAGGACCTAGTACTAATCATAGCCATTTGTTATGTGCCGACATGACCAGGAATTCAGACTTCTGCACAATTTTTTGCAGACATCCTACAGCACAAGAGGAAACGTCTCCTTTCCTGCTTATTCACATAAACATAGGAAAACAAGGAGAGGTGGAGTTACAGAATCATAGAATCACAGAATGGTAGGGGTTGGAAGGGACCTCTGGAGATCATCTAGTCCAACCCCCCTGCTAGAGCAGGATCACCCAGAGCAGATTGCATAGAATTGTGTCCAGCCAGGTTTTGAATATCTCCAGAGCAGGAGACTCCACAACCTCTCTGGGCAGCCTGTTCCAGTGCTCGGTCACACTCACAGTGAAGAAGTTTTTCCTCATGTTCAGATGGAACTTCCTGTGTTCCAGTTTGTGCCCGTTGCCCCTTGTCCTGTCACTGGGCACCACTGAAAAGAGTCTGGCCCCATCCTCTTGACACCCGCCCTTTAGATATTTATAAGCTTTGATCAGATCCCCTCTCAGTCTTCTCTTCTCCAGACTAAACAGACGCAGCTCTGTCAGCCTTTCCTCATATGAGAGATGCTCCAGTCCCCTCATCATCCTCGTAGCCCTCCACTGGATGCTCTCCAGTAGTCCCCCGGTCTTTCTTGAACTGGGGAGCCCAGAACTGGACACAGGACTCCAGATGTGGCCTCACCAGGGCAGAATAGAGGGGGATGACAACCTCCCTTGACCTGCTGGCCACGCTCTTCTTAATGCACCCCAGGATACTATTGGCCTTCTTGGCCACGAGGGCACACTGCTGGTTCATGGGTAACTTGTTGTCCACCAGGACTCCCAGGTCCTTCTCTGCAGTGCTGCTTCCCAGCAGGTCAACCCCTAAACTGTACTGGTGCCTGGGGTTATTCCTCCCTAAGTGCAGGACTCTACACTTGCCCTTGTGGAATTTCATTATGTTCCTCTTCACCCAGTTCTCTAGTCTGTCAAGATCTCACTGAGTGGCAGCACAGCCTTCTGGTGTGTCAGCCACTCTTCCCAGTTTTATATCATTGAATTGGCTGAAAATGAGATTGCTGGGCTAGAAAACAGACACATAATAGCATTATAAGGTGTTTTTGTTACTAGTTAAACAATTTCATCTGGAAAACAGCTGCCTCCTCCAGTGGGATATGGTCGACACTGGAATTCCTCCAATGCAACTGATGTACATCTATTTTCAAGAGAAGATGTAATCCATATCTGTCTACCTGGGAATTTTCAGGGAAAGAAGGAGCATCTGGAAGTTAAAATTGTGTTCACATTTGAGAAATGCCAGGAAAATTTAACCAGCTTAATGAAAGAATAAAGGGGAAAGTGGCTGAGTCTGCAGGTACAGGGAATCAATAGTTACAACTTGATGATGTTTGTAAGTAAACTTTATCTTGCATTCAACATCTCTTAGAGTGGCTCAGGGCCACAGAAAGAAGAATGGACATGGGTTAGTTGAAATATTGCATAATGTTTGCAATATTTAAGGAAAGATCACATTATGAAAGAAATCTTGGGCCTTAGACCTGCAAAGATACCTGTCTAGTTTTAAATGTAGGCACCTATATTCCTGGATCTGAAGCCTTATTGTTAAAACTCATTAAAGATGAACATTTATTTGAAGAACAATTTCTGCTATGGTGAAAAATTCTTTCAGAACATGAAGATTTCTGAGACTCGAGGATAGACTCAAAATCACTCTAAGTACGAGCAGCGAGAAGCACTATTGCTTGGAGTAGTGGTGATTCGAGACAGCAGACTAAGAAGGTAATAGATGGGATGATTAGCGGGAAGACCAAAGGTGAGGAAAGGGAGGAATGAAGGTGGGTTGGAGAAGTCTGTGCCTAAGGGGAGCACCGGCTCAGCTGCTCTTCTCCCTGAACCTGGGGATGTGGGACCACCACAGCCATCTAGCACTGGGAGGAGAGGTGTCCCACTGCAAAAGGCTCTGGTTGGAGGCAGTGAGGAAGCTCATAGGTCCTGAAGCCCACCAGATCTGGCTGTCTCCAGCAGAGTGGAGAGTGGAGTAATCTCTTTTCTTCTTGATTGGGTTACTCATTTAAAAAAAAAAAAACAAAACCAACAACCAAAAACCCCAAAACAGTCAGAAAGCAGAAAAAGTAATGCATGATTTATGTACCTAAATAGCACAGTTAAGCACTAAAAATATTCTCAAGAATTTCAATGTTAACTTTTGGAGAGTTGTATAGTTTAATATTTACATTACTAGAACATTAAAGCTTAAAGTTATTACCAAGAGGACTCTATTATCTAAAATATTAAGGAAATCAAAGAATCTCTACAAGTTAAAATTATTGTAAGATTCTAGTGCAGAGACTTTCTTACTACATGAAGTGATTAGTCCAATGCAGTCCTGAGCTCTAGGCACTACGGTAGTAAATAATAATTAAAAAAAATGGATCAAATGTGACTTTATAGTTCTGTCAGCCTCTGCAGAAGCAGCACTATTTCTGTTTTTCTATACTTAGCACGACACACTGAAGAGTGGATAAGAACCATATTGTAAAGCTAATTTAGTCATTTGTATCTCTTTTGTGAAACTGCATTTAGCATTTCACAGTGTGAAAAACATTAGCCTATACTGGGTGACAAATGAAACAATGGCAAATGTATTTTTAAAAGAAACTTCCCACTAATTAGTTTTTAAGACAAAAACCTAGCCCTCTTCATTGTTTTGCATGTATAGTTGAAATTATCTTAATTCATTAACTCAGGCAAAATTGCACATTGCCCCTCCCCCCAATACACTAATATCTGCATATGCACATTTAATTCACTTTTAATTTTAACTTTAAGCGTGTGCTGAAGCCTCATCAATATTTGTAGCTAGTCTTGCAAAGCAAAAAGGCTTTCCTGAAATTGCATTCTCACATATTTGTAGCTGTTTTCTCCCTAATTTCCACAGTTACTAAGGTCCCTTCTTTGCAGAGTAAGAGCCACCTAGCAAAGTTTCCCTTGGGATCTTTCTTACATGTGCTCTGTATAAATCACTGAAAGAAAACAGCGAATCACTGGAAACCTCTAGTTCAATAGCAACTTGCGGGCAAAATATAACCAATTATATTACAAAATCTATGGATTTCTCACTCGAGATGCACGCAGGGAATAGGCATGGAGGTGTGCCTCTGGGCAGAGGGCCCTGCTGCGCTTGTCTCTGGAAGAGGAAGGAAGAGAGAGAGTAGGTTGGGAAAGAAGAGTTTTGGCTGCTACTGATCTGGAAATTCGTCACTTCATCTGGTTTATTAACCGAAAAGTGTTACATTCTCCAGAGCGTTTCAGGTGGCTTTTATGTAATCAATACAAAATTCTGATGTCTAGAACAAGAGATTCATTTTAGGATAAATGTATCTCATGTGGATTAATTCTGCTTGAGTGTCTGTTAACAGTGCTACTCTTGCTGTGAAAAAAATGCTTGTATTTAGTTCTGAGTTCACATGCCTCTTATTAAAGCGATAACTTTATCAAATGTATTTACAGATTAAAAAAATGAAGGGAATAAAAAAGGCAGCTTTTTGAGCCCTTCTTTTTTTTGAAGCAGGGAAAACCTTGTATTCTCAGAATTCACTCTCTACTACCAAACTAACATCTTCATCGACTTTACAGGCTGTGACACAAATGAAAGGGCAGAGCATGTAGTGGTTCTGCTCCAAGTGATAGGATGTAGTCAGCCACCTAGTCGTGTAGCTGTCCCAGGCAGACAGGGGTCACGCTCAACCTCTATCACGGATCTTTTGCTATAGCTAGTGTTATAATAATACTCCTGGTAATAAACCCAACCAAAGCAAATCAAAACAACAGTAAATATTTAAAGGGGTGAGTCTAACTTTGGATATCTCCTTGTGAAATGCTCACATTTTTTAATCCTATCATGAATGGTGATGCAACAAAATCTCTAGGAAGAAGAGGGCTTAAAATTTTCCCTTAAAAAAAAGAAAAGCAATTGAAATTATACTAAATTCATGTTACAATTACAGTTTAAATATTGGGATTATAAAACTATGAAATGTATATACTCTGAACTGTATCATATACATGTGATATTGCCTCTTTGGGGTTTAAATTGTATCCTGCATCATATATGCTCATGCACCAATTCAGCTGTCTTCAGTAGGAATTCCATAGATAGACCTGAAGTCAAAATTAGGGTCCTACCTGTTATAGGAGGAAAAGGTCAAAGCAAAATGAGGATCTCAACATTTGAATAGATGTATTAAATTATGGCTCTAAAAACAGTGAAATAGTTACCAGAAAACTATATTTATGGTAATTGTGTCTATCGTGAATAACCTCTTAGCGAAGATTGAAACAAGATTTAGCCTTCCTGACATGCATAGAGAACCACAACTTAAATCTACATAATGGAATATAGGAAAAAATTGAGTTCATTTGCATACCAAAGGAGGCTACAAAGGCTTAGATTCATTGTGCCTTTGACAATTTGACTCCAGGCAAAGGTACAGAGATACTTTTGAAGTTGTGAGAACATAAGCATATACAGGGACTAGCAGGTCTTTACTCATTACATATTTGTAAAGGATTTTTTAAAACTATCTTTGAAGATAGAAAGAGGAGACTTCTCCAGTGAGAAAGTTTTTCTCTGCCTGGCATTTTATATTTTCCTTTCTTATGGTAAATGCCTTTGCATGGCACCAAGCAGAACTTTTAGGCCAGAGACAAGTTCATACTGTGCTGCAGGACTGATTCTAAAAAAAGCCCAAATCAGCCACGGGATTCAAGTGAGGCTTATTCAGGACTTAAAGCCACAGTTTTTTCATTCTGATTTCTAAGGGCGAAACCCACCACTGGCCATGATTTTGAGCAACTGAACTGATTTGACTGAAATTGTAATATAGGTCAGTTCTAGGATATGAGACATTTTGGGATGAAAAAAAAACCCAAACAATATCTTCTGCAGCTTTTTTGTTTAGCCTCTTGTGCATTACATAATCTGTTTTGTTAGCTCAGCCCTTTTCCTCAAAATCTAATGAGTCTAAAGAATAATGTAGCTGCTAACTGTGTGCATTACCATGTTGTTCTGATTATGTTTTGCATACATGAAAAAGAAAAGGGACCAGAGTTACATCTCCTGCATATTACCTGCAGTATTTTCTATCAGGTCTCGGAAAAGTGAGGAGAAGACAAAGAGAAAAAGGAAAACCGTAAAGAGCAAAAAAAAGTAGCAGAAGCTACGAAGAAAAGGACAGAATGTGGGACAGGACGAGTTGGCAGCGTCAGCTGGTATCTCTGCTGCTACCTATTGGTGTCTCTGTCTCTACTGTTAAATATTTGGTAGCCATGTACTTGCTTCATAATTCCTGAAATAAATAAATTTACTTACATAAATCAATTATACTGTAGGCATATATTAGGAATAAAACTAGAAGCTAAATCTTGCTGGTCCCTTTTGACCACATAGTGCTTAAACACAATCCCACTTAGGAATCTACATTCTGAATGGTCATGTCTCAACGCACCAAAGCAAGATTTACATAAAGACACAGGGCTAAGACTAAAATATAAAATAATCATAATTTCCAGCTGAAATCTTTAAAGCTGACAAGAGAGCATGACAGTGGGATCATGTGGGTAAGAAGCAGAGCTTTAAGTGAAGTCTTTAGATGCAGTGACTTTACAGTTCAGATTTGCTTATCTACTTCATGTTCCCGGTTACCACTCTGATCTGACAATGTAAAGCAGTAAGGATGCTAAGCTTGTGCTTCTCAGTAAAGTTCTCTTTGACCATAACTGGAATTGTTGGTGCTTTCTGAATCACAAACTTAAGTTTTCTTTAAATGCTTTTAAAAATTAAATATGAAATTAAGAAAACCTGTGCTAAAGACTACACTTTTACACTACTACTTATTAAAATCACTTTTATTTAAACAAAAATATACAATCAAGCCACTACAGTTGTGAAGTTAAAGAAATCACTGAGCTGTTGGAAATCACTGGCTAAGCAGACGGAATTAAATTAAGCGTGCCTATTTTTAAGAGTATAACCTGTCTGCAAATACAAAGAATATTTTCTCAATTTAAATTTATTTTACTATTTAAACTTAATTATTTTCTTATTCTATGTTGAGAAGCAATCAAGTTTTTTTTTTTTAAAGTAGAAAATACGTTTTCTTTCTCTAACCTTTGAATAAACATTACATGAAAGAAAATGAACTCTATCAGTTATATATTATTGTAGGATGCAGTGGCCAGAAACTAAATTACAAATAGTGTTATATTTGTTTAATAAATCACTTAGCTTATCAAAACAGGTTCTATTTAAAATTTACTTTTCCTATATACCCAGTACATTTACAATACACAAATAAACAATTTTAAAATACTGGGTTTGTACCATTTTAATTGAATTCCAATTTCTATCCTAATGAAGCTTGACAGAAATCACAAGTAAAAATGAAATCATTACCTTGTAAAAAAGAAATGCATCACCTTGTAAAAAAGAAATGCATCATTTACCATTCTCTATGATAAAAAAAAAAAAAAAGATTAAGAATCTGGATAAACAGCTCCTGAACTATAGAATTGTTTAATAGACAGAAATTTAGGTTATCTTCCTCTCTAAGAGTGAAAGATATAAATTTAGTGAGAAAGGCTGTATCCAGTCACCATGTTAGTAATCAGCCAACATGAATCTGTGTCTCTCTTGCATTCTTTTGGGAAAAAGAATGATAGACATATGCCAAAAAAACCATTAAAATTGCTGTTATGAAATCCAGGTTTCTTGCTTGCTGATTTAAATTATGATTAAAATTGGTGATTTAAAAGGTTTTTCAATCATTTTGATTTAAAGCAATCCGCCCTCTACTGCTTTAAATTTGGTTTAAGCTGATAAAATGAGCACTGCCCACTAGTTCAATCTGCTTAAACAGAGCAGAAACCAGCCAATATTAACATCAGAAATAAAAGGAAAGCTTCTCCGTTTCTGTAAGCAGCTGACCTGCCTCAAAGAGGGCAACTCTGGTTTCTCTGTCCTCAGTGTGTCCTGGACTGAAGCCAGAGCTGCATAATGAAACGTGTTTTAAACTAAACCAGTTTTTGCTTTCCAGAGAAAAGCAGTAAAAACAGCATGAATTCATCTCTTACTCAGTGTTTACACCATAGACAATAAGTAAAAGTACTCAAAATATTTATAGACTAGGTTTTTTTCAAGAATTAGGTACCTGAAGTTGCAGATTGGGACTTTTGAGAATCTAAGTAGTTGTGCAGATTTCATTTTTAAATCAGTGGGACCTGATCACCCCAATAACTTGAAAATGTCACTAGGCTTTAAAGCATATTTCTCATTATATAAGTAACCTTAAAATATGTTCCAAATACTTATGAGCATAAGGTTCTTCTAAAAAAAGTGAACAAATGATCAAACCTACAGTCCAGCTGTTTGCACACAAGTAAACACGAGTTAACTGCACACACACACACTTTTAGCAACAAAATGCATTAGCTTAAACCTCTGGTTTATAGGTTTTAAGGCTTCCTGCTGTTCATAGCCAGCTGACTTTCTAAGGGGCTACCTAAGGTAACGACATGTTAGAGTTTCTCTCTACCAACTGAACATGCGTAGATACCGTACCAGCTGCGAGCAACATTGCCCACAAATTATTAAACCTAAAACTTAAGCTAACAAATCTGGCCTCGCACTTGCTTGCCTTGCGAGGCTATGAGAAAGCGCCCAGGCTGCAGCCAAACTAACCAGCTCAGTTGTCTGGGCCCACAGGCACAGGAGAATCCAAGTTTTAAGGAATTTCAGTGAGAATTCGGAGCTTCTGTTCCCCCTAAAGACTTACCTTTTTTTACAGGCAGTCCTGGGTTTTCTGAGTTTTTGTCTCTACAGGTAATTAGGCTGTTAACTTTACCTGGTACTTCTGAACAAGAGCAGACTCATTCCTTCAAAAAATCATTGCCAAAATTGTTGCATTTTCCTTACCCTGCTGCAAAAGGTATACTATCTGCTTCCTCATCAACACTGAAAGCCAGAAAAAGAAGACACCTTTTCATTTTGCAAATATGCTTGTTGCAAATTCTACAGAAACTTCCTAACTCAGTGCTTAAACAGCAGTCTAACTGAAGGCTAGGAAACATCTCACATGTCTTTAGCCATCGAAATGACTCATGTAATCTAATTTATTCGTCTAGGCTCCTTTTGCAGCCAGCACAACTAGCACCTCTAGCAGCAACTCATGAATCACCATGAGAAGTAGCTGTCTCCCTCTTGCCTGTACCGTGACTTTACTAAACTCCTTGCCGAGTGGAGACTGCTGTTAGCTTCTGGCCATCGCACCCGTGAAGCCGTTATGATTTTGCCCTCTGGCTCTTGTGTGTTATTTCTCGTACATTATCAGATTAATGTATATTAATCTTCAAGCACACAGATCTTGTTAAATCTGCCTTTTGAAATGGTTTACATCTTAAAACTTTTCATAGTTATCAAATAGCCTGAGAAAAGGACTGAAATCCAGAAGATAATCTTGATTTTGTCACTGACAAGCTGTGCGTGGCCCTGGGGCTAGCCTGTCCCCTGGCAGCCTGCTCCGAGGCGGAGGAAACCTGTGGTTGCACAGCTCTCAGCAGCAAAATAAGGACCAAACTGTGACTCATTGTCACAGTTCTGTTTGACTCCTGCTTCTCTCTTGCTCCGCTGGGGAAATAAGTTGTGGCAGACAAACAGCTGGCACAGAAACCTTGTCTTTCTCCTCTCCTCAGCTCCCCAGATTAGATCAGCGCACAGTCTCCCGTGCATTGCAGCAGGCAGAGCCCAGTCTCTGTTCATCCGTCCCTACGTGGGAGGACAAAGTGCCAGGGGACAGCCATCACCCTTGCACCCTGACCTGCGGTAGATGGGACTAGAAAGGACAGGGCTGCTGCTGGAGCTCTTGTGCACACACAGATTAAGCTGTACATTGGTAGAAGCCGTATTTCAGAGGTGCCAGGCTTTTCGTATCCGTATTTCAGCGGTGGCAAATCTAACTAGGCCTGCCATTGAGTCCAGTCCAATCCCTGTGTTCATAAACGCAGCAGAGTAGCATAGTTAGATACCCGTGGCTTTCTAGGCAAGCTCTTAAATGGATCACAGTGAAGTCCCCGGCCATTTCAGAATATTCAGTAACAGCTGAAATGTAATAACCACAACAACAACAACAATAATAATATCCTGAGAGTGCTGTGAAGACATAGTACTGAGATTTTTTTTTTGTATACAGTTTTACAGACTTCCACATTTTAATAGTACATTTCTGCGATTCCAATTACATGTAATATGAGGATGCTGAAGATAATCCTTTGGAATCTTTTCCTAAATATTTACCAGCAGGAGACCTAGGTCCTGCCAACTTTCTAAGGACATTTATAAATTGCCGTCTTCAGAGATCTCCTTTTGTCTTTCACCGGGCACACTTCACCAGTATTCCACAACTAACAATTCGTAGCTGTGGAAATGAACAGGCAGCACGTGTGGCTTGCAATGCAAGTAGACAGCCCAGGGTCATTACCTGGTGGCTACATTTTAAAGCTACTTAGTGTCATTGTCATTGTCATGACGTTGACCTGAAAGAGCACCCCATCGGCCCCGTGCATCTGTCTCTGAATAGACGGTGGTATTGATGTGGGCTATCAGAAGAAGATTACCTTGAGTTGTGCACCAACAGTACCAGTCTGCCAGGGCTGGACTGTCTCTCTAAACCAGCAGCCACGCCGGTCACGGCGGCGTTGGCGTCGCTGTTGTGCCATGCTCTCTGACGTGTCGGCACGGTACCCCAAAAGGCAAGGAGCCTGACAGTCTAGCTAAGGTGTGGCTGACAGTGCAAAATCGAGTACAGAATATCTACCGCAAGGAGCAAGTACTTTAATCCTAATAAAGTCACAAAGACCCCAGCAAATCATGGGCTGGGATGTAGTATGAAACAAAATAAAATCAAAAAGGAATTGTGTGAAAGAAGAGGTATTTTAACTGGTTTTTATTTATCTAAACTATGTTGCCGAAGTTCAGATCTGAACTTTCAGACTGCCTTGTGAGTGCCAGCAGTAGCCCCAGAGGAAAATAAACTGCGGTGAAACATTAGCCCCAGGCTGAATTCTTAGTTTTCTACCATCAGTAAAATTTCCATCTCGTGGATCCAGAGTTTAAAAGTCAGCCAATCAACATAAGTCCATTCTAAATATAAGAAAACAAAACAACAAAACAAAACAAAACCTAAACCAAACTAAACTAGTTATATGGCTTATTTACCTGTCATGCTGGAGGTCAGGTTACTGCGGAGCTGATGGCCCTTATTGCGTAAAGTTTATTGCTTTGCACAGAAAAAACACAGAAGACAGACACACACTGTTACAGTTAAGGAATATTTGTAAAAACACTATAAAAGCAATATAAAAACATTTTCAGACTCTTCATTTTATTTTTATTTTATTTTAGGGTCTTTTCTTTCTTTAGTAACCTAAATGACTGAAAAGTCACTTCCAGATTGATTGAAAGTCTTCTATTTTTGCTATTAATTTTGGACTAAAAATCTTCCTAATTTTTTTTTTTTTTTTTTTTACCTTGGGGAACCTTGCAAGAGGTACTTTCATGCTGCTTCTCTGACACTGATGGTATTAATGCACACATTTTGGAAGCCAAATATAATTTCACAGATTTCCCTGACAGCAGCTACAAAATAACCAATGTTTCCAACAAACCTGGTTAAGAATATCCAAATAAACTAGTGCTAGCATTTGGGTTAGGGCTGTCAGGCTGAACCACCTGTTTTGGCAGTATTTGCTGCCAGAAGCAAATTATAGATCCATCCAACCGCTGATTAAAAAATCATGCGCACACTGTCTCCTTGCTGTGGCTAACCAGACATCAGGCAAGGATTGTATAATTTGACATAGTCCTAGCATCAATCCTTTAGAAGACAACGGGCTCACTCTCTACTAGTGCCTAACGTAGATCCTCTTACAAATATTAACAATGAAAAATGGAAAATGAAAAGTACAACTTTCATACATTGAAACACCACATAACCTTGACAAGTAGAATAAAAATAACTTTCAGAAGACTGTTTAAAAGCATTTTTTTTATTATTATTGTCATTATTAAATTCAGATAAACAATGGAGTAATTCACACTGGAAAAAAAAGTTTGGAATGAAATTTGACTAAAATATTCAGTCTTAAATTTAAAGAAGGTTGCATTTTAAATATATCCCCTGTCTGACTGCAGTTCATACAATATTGTTATGCATCTAAAATGTTATTTAAATATGAATGGTCAAGAAATATTAAAGTAGATGAAATATTCATATTTTTTAATATGTATTTATTGGTTAATACAATTGCCTTTTATTCTTGCAGACCTAGCTCTGCATACTTATTTCAGCACAACTTTCACTGACTCCTTTAGAAGTTTACCTGAATAAGAATTGCAGAGGTGATAGCTTTTACCCTTCAGTAACTTCGTGTACAGTTCACAAATACTCTGTACTCCTTATGGAAAAATCAGGGCCACCAAACTAAGCTGTTCTGTCTCCGGAAAATCTTTGATTACAAGGAACTACCAAAGCTTTACCTGAGCAAAGGCTTGAGGGTGGAACCACCTGACATTCAGATGTTCCCCTTCTTGTATCACGCTAATGGAGCTGCCTAAGGAGTGTTCTGCAAATGAGACTAACGCTATTTTTAGAGGTGTATAGCGATCCAGCTTCAGTAACTGGTAAAAACTCAGGCTACAAGAGTAAAAAGGAAAAAAGAAAAAACAAGAAAGAAAAGTAGAAAACAATGCAATAAACAAAATGAAATGATCCCGGAGTGAAAGCATTGTTTGTTAAGAGCAATAAATCCTGTTGACATGCTAGCTCAATTACACTGTCAAAGTACATATCACTTTTGGTTAATTATATTTGAAAATAGTTACCTTCTGCTGTAATCTCGGCCATGATGATGATGGTAAGAGATACTCTGTTACAAAGGTCAAGATCTACTGTGGCAGCTTAGATAATACTTCTGGGTCGCTGGCTCTAGCAGGAGCTGCAGAATGAGAAGGAGGGAGGTCCTCTGCTTTTGCTAATTCTGTTCCTTCTTCTTTTGCACCCCTCTGAACTTTCTGTTTCCTCTGCAGACTCCTGCCTTCCCAGAGCAACCTATGGCCTTCCAGAAGCAACACTTAAAGCTCAGTCTAAAGTATCAGCTTCTAATAAAAATAGCCATGCCTCACAGTGAATCTTCAGCATGTTTTTTCTAATATCCTAAGAACCGTGCACACAACAAATAAAAAAGTAAAAAGGTCCAGCTCTAAACAGGTCAGGAGTGCATGGAAAGGCAGCAAAAAGAAAAAGAACTGGGAAAGAACTGTTTAACGCTCCTGCAGCCTCACTAGCATAATTGCAGTTCTTTGGGGGGTATGTCAGGAAACATGAAATATAGAGTTCAAAGTAACCTTATCCATCCCAGCTCAACTTTATTCTTAGCACACTCAGTGCTTAGCGCATTCTTCCTGGCCTTATTTGGTTTGGGGAGGGTCCTATGAAGCTTACTGCTGACTAAGGGGGAGGGTAAATTTAGGTGATTTTCTCCACTTTGGTTCTTAGTCACAGTTCAGAGCCAATTAAGGCTCCACTTTAAACCTATGAAATTGGTAACTTCTTCAATTTGGATTTTTTTGTGACTTTTCTGATTTGCTGCAATTATCACACACATACCTGTGAAGTACATCTAGGTATTACAGAACACTGTTAAAAATGTAAATAGTCATAGTTTAAATACTCTAGCTGCATGAAGGTAATATGCAAAAATGTTAAACAGATCAGATTTTTTTCTAGGTTGAATTCATGGAAACAATTAAACAATTCAAAAAATCTGTGATTTTAAACAAGGGTTTTATAAAACTGAAAACAAATAGACTTTTAAAACAATTTAGAGGAACAAAAATATTAACAATTCAAATAGGAATGTCAGTTTCAAAACCTGCTCAATATTTTCATTGCATTGCTTGCAATTTCACAACTGTGGAATTATGTATGTGGGCAAGAGCTTGACAATGAAATTAGCAAAAATGTTCCCTCGAGCCAGCATACCACTACATAAATGTCATCGTCACATGAAATCAGAAACTACCTTAAACAGTTCTTACTAGGGAACCTATAGTCAGCTCATCTCTCCTACATGGGCTGGCATTTGCACTTCTCATCTTCCCCCTCCAGGAGATATAAGCACCTGGCTTTGTGGCAAAGTATAACGAAAGGAATCTGATTACCCAGTGCACAAGATGCAGAAGTGAATGCTCACTGAACAGTTTACAGTCACCACCAGGATTTTTCTTTTCCCTCTACTCTAACAATTCAAACCTGCCACGTATCCAAAAATGTTAGCCTTTCTAGACAAAGCTTACAATCAGTACTCCATCCCCTTTCTTCTTCAACTCTACTGACCAAATCTTTTGCACTGACAAGTTTTGATAACTTGATGCTCAGTAGTCAGTGTTTTTCTGATCATCCTCCTAAACCTCCATTTGCTCCCTTACTCTGTCCTTCAGAAGGTCCTCCTCACTAAGGGTGATGAGAACATTTTAGACAAAACCTTATTCCTTCAGAAAATACCCTTTCATGAATACTGAAATATTCTGTGGAATCACATTCACATCAACAAAACAGCTGCCTACAATAGCTCCGGGTGCTAGGTTCTGTGATACTGAGGCATAGCCTTTGTCCTTCTTAATTACTTTTTTCTCTTTTGCTGGAGTAGTTCCATTTTACATGAACAGTTAAATGTTTTGGGTCATCTGTATTTTGACAACTGTGCTACTGGCTTGAGATGTGAAAGATATCAACCGAATACCCCAAGCACAGAGCTAATCAATACTGCGAAGTCAGGATTGCTTTTACTTGTATTGCCATTCAAAGGGAAATAAAATGATAAAGGCTTGGTTTGGGTATATAAGAAGAGAGAACTGAGGAAAATATTCATGTCTGACTCTTGTTCTTGTTTTATGTAGAAAGATCCTGAGAATGTGGACTATACCCAGGCATATCTGTTTGTATAATTGTATGTGTATGGTTGTCTGTCCCTCACTGTTTCCATTTCAGGTCCTACCACCTGCCCTCTCGCCTCCATGCCTTCCTTTTTTGCTGTTATTTATGCTTACCCTCAATCATGGGCTGATATTCTGAAACCAAAATATAAGAACAGAGGAAGTGAGAAAATCCAACTGGAAATCAATTTTCCAAAACATCAGCCCAGTGGTCAGAAAGAGAACTGCTTGGTAGTCTCTGCATCCCTTGCATATGCAAAACATTCATTCTGGGAAGCAGGCTAAAGCTGCCGTACACACAAATACCTTGCAACAAGTATAGCTCTAGGCAACTGTATTGGAAGTTACACAGTTGCTCCCTTTAAGGGGGCAAAGTCAAGGGAGCTGGACGTCATAAGGAACTGGCTCACACTCAGAAAGTTGCAGTCAATGGCTTGACTTCCAAGTGGACACCAGTGACAAGTGGTGTTCCTCAGGGGTCGGTATTGGGACTAGTGCTGTTTAACATCTTTGTCAGTGACATGGACAGTGGGATCAAGTGCAGCCTCAGCAAGTTTGCCGATGACACCAAGCTGCGTGGTGTGCTCGACACGCTGGAGGGAAGGGATGCCATCCAGAGGGACCTTGACAGGCTGGAGAGGTGGGCCCATGCGAGACTCATGAAGTTCAACAAGGCCAAGTGCAAGGTCCTGCATGTGGGTCAGCGCAATCCCAAGCACAACTATAGGCTGGGCGAGGAACGGATTGAAAGCAGCCCTGAGGAGAAGGACTTGGGGGTATTGATTGATGAGAAGCTCAACATGAGCCAGCAATGTGCGCTTGCAGCCCAGAAAGCCAATCGTGTCCTGGGCTGCATCAAAAGAAGTGTGACCAGCAGGTCGAGGGAGGTGATCCTGCCCCTCTACTCTGCTCTTCTGAGACCCCACCTGGAGTACTGTGTCCAGCTCTGGGGTCCCCAACATACAAAGGACATGGAGCTGTTGAAGCAAGTCCAGAGGAGGGCCATGAAGATGATCAGAGGGCTGGAGCACCTCTCCTATGAGGACAGGCTGAGAGAGTTGGGCTTGTTCAGCCTGGAGAAGAGAAGACTCCAGGGAGATCTCATTGCGGCTTACCAGTACCTAAAGGGGGCCTGCAAGAAAGACGGAGAGGGACTGTTTACAAGGGCATGGAGTGATAGGACAAGGGGTAATGGCTTTAAGCTGAAAGAGGGAAGATTTAGATGAGATATTAAGAATAAATTCTTTACTGTGAGGGTGGTGAGGCACTGGAACAGGTTGCCCAGAGAGGTTGTGGATGCCCCATCCCTGGAAGTGTTCAAGGTCAGGTTGGATGGGGCTTTGGGCAACATGGTCTAGTGGAAGGTCTCCCTGCTAATGGCAGGGGGGTTGGAACTAGATGATCTTTAAGATCCCTTCCAACTCAAATCATTCTATGATTCTATGAAATTCTAAAAATTTTGTTTAGGGCTGGTTAGAAGTTTTGTTAAAATCTGAAGTTTAGTGCCTGGCTCAAGTTTAGGAGTTTCTTCTATGTTAATCTGTGAAATCCATATTATACAGAAGACCAGCACAAAATCTACACAGATCTTCATTCAACATAATAAAGATTAATTCCCTGACCTAGCTTATATATTGAACCTGACCAAGAATGCATTTTGGTGGGAGTCTTCTCTGTCTAACTTGATAGGAAATCTCCTTTTGTAAAATGTCCCTTCTCTCTCCTTGTTCATATTTCAAACAATAACAAAATTGAAAAATTTAAAACTATTTTGGTTCTTGCAAGCGATATCCAAACCTGGACACAAACAATTTCTCCTCATTTTCTTCCCATCAGGTCTCAGGCACAATGGAAAAAGCTTTGGGTGCAAATTAGCAATAGGTACTCCCTTCCCACTGCCAGGGGGCTATAACTGTCCCAGGATCAGATCTCACATTCGGTGGTGATGGAGGGAGTTGTGGCAGCAGGTTAAGTGTCCCTTCTCACACCAGATTCCTGAGATATAGAAGTCTGTGTTAAAGAGAATAAAAAGGAGGTTCTCTTTACTCTAATTTGCCTGGATAGGAAAAATGTAGCAATCTTAGGAAGAGGGGAGAAGGAAGTACTGAATGTTGCTATGGATGTCTGTGTGTAACCATGTGCCTTGATCCCAGATAATGTGTACTTCAGTGAGAGACCTAGCTGATGAATAATTAAAAAAAAGCCATTATTTTAATATTTTATTTTAGGAAAATGTCAGAGGTGTTCTATTTGACAGACTCTAATACAAACTCCCACTTTTAGATGAAAAGTTGTGTTGTTCATATAATCAAAGTAGGAGTACACGAATATTTTATGAGCTGATTTCTGGGTTGCCTTGATGATATTATTAAAAAGGGAATAGAGAAAGACAATAGATCACATTGAATTACTAGGTAATGAGAGGAGAGACTTTCACACTGATACAAGGAAGCATTTGAGGAATTGAGTAAAACCGTCAGTCAACAAGAAAATGCAGAAGAATATTTGAGCTTGTCTGCTAACACATTACTGAGGAATTCTCAGAGTTCAGACCTACAATATCAAATCAAGCAAAAGAAAAGGGCTTTGTATCTCAGTGCATGCTCAGCAGCACAGCGTGGTCAAGGAAAGGAAACTTAACCTTAACTCCTATATATCTGATGAATCCTGGGAGTATGTTGTTATCAGAAACAGCCAGTAATAAACTGATAAGAACTAAATATAGGATGGAGGGATAATGCTAGGGAGAGGGTGGATGGTACTGAATCCAGTGAATAGTAAAGACACATGCAGAAGCAAATATAGGATTAAAGTGATGTCTGTCACTGAGCTTTGATGTGCATATGAAGAAAAACAATAATATTTGTTTGATCTGGATTTGTTTCAGTGGAAACTGGGACAGGCATCAGCTGCTTTCCACTGAATCTGACAGTTCCACTCCTTTTTTTTTGTTTGATTTTTTTAAGAATACTGTTACGTATAGATGAGATTTTCATTCAGTCCCAGTGGTAAGAAGACCTTTGTTTTTCATTATGAATTGGAGCACACATTCATATTCCGACGCCCTTGAAGTCCTGATCAGACAGAGATGTAGTTGTGACCTTCCTTGGACTGTTACAAAACTCTAAAATAATTGTTTTCCATTTGTTATTGATATTTCATGAATAACAGTTGCAAGATTTTTGGAATCAACATGACCAAAGTATAGACTTATTTTGGATATACTAAAGTACACCCAAAGTACAGAACTAAACAAGACCTAGGTATCATATCTGGTGTTGGTTAAAGCTTGGTATATGTTTAAACAGTCTCATAAATCAGTCTGCATCATTTTTCAATTAGAGAGTTGCATACATAGTACTTCAAAAAATTTCTTCTTTAATATGTAGGAGACAGTAAGTTGAAGCCCATAGTAGATCTGTGAACAACTGACAGACCGTTAAGAAACCCTGTCTCTGTAGGCAGGCTGCTCTGAATGCAAATCAGCCTCTGCCTGGGGACAGCTGACGAGCACACTGGGGTCACACCACCTTGACACTCTGAGCTCATTAAGGGACATTTCGTAGGTTAGGTTTCACAAAAAGAAATTACTCCAAAGCAACATGATAGAAACTCAGTAGGTACCAAAGAAAATATCTACGATACTGAGTATTCCACTTTACCATAGACGATACTCCTGATTAGACACCATACTGCAAAACTGCGATGTCACCTCAGTCTGTGCATGTGACAGAATAATGAACCATTCCAAACATCCAGAAAAACCCACTCATTATAAAACTACTTCCAGAAAACAAGGATGTTACAAGATATCCTACTTAGTCGTCTTGCGAGCTGACCGAGTAAGCGGTCAGTGGAGGGAAACCAGGCTAAAGCAGCCCCCTTGTTTCGGAGAGGCATTTTTTTTTTCCAGTGTTTCTTGCTCTAACTGTACCAAGTATTACTATGAACTAAGTTCAGGGAGGGCATCTATTGCAGCATGTAAAGGTGGACTGCATTTGGATGAGCTTTAGCAGTTCCATAGGATCCTCTTTTTCTTTTCCTTTAATCTACTTTATTCTAGCTATTCTTAATGAGTATTTTTTTATTAGCACCCTTGTGGCTTTACTTTCATATCTGGTAAATCTCTCAGAAGCTGTCTCACGGATAACACAACTTCCATGATAGTGAAGAAAGGGTGTCTGGAACTGACCCCTTTTAAGATGCAATGACAAAGAGTCCACTTTAACTGTCGTTTTCTTCAGGACAAGCTGAATCCAAGGTTGATGGTGTACAGAACATAAAAAGTAGTCAACCAATTAGTAGAGATGGGAGTTGGCTTTGGTATAACATGAATTACCACTATTATCAGATATATTGATTGAGAACTGTTCTAATATCCTAGTGAGCTTGGTGTGTTGGTTGGTCAAAAATGTTCTTTCAAAGCAAGATGACTTCATTTCTGATGACTTTTTTCCTTGAGAACAGGATTATTTTTTTTAAATGACTGCTTTTTCAAAATTTTATTTTAAACTAAGCTTCTATGCTGAAAGAACAAGACTCAGAAATATATCACACAAATATATGTAGAAAAAGAACTAACTTGTTCCTGAACTTTAAATTTCAGACCCAGATCCAAATTTCCACTCGTACATTTCAAGTTTGTCTTCAGACCTTACTCTTATAAAAAGTTTCAATAGAAATCAGCATTTTTTTTCCCCAGATATGATCATAGCTGAGCCCACTGCCAAGAACAGACAAAAAGAAAGCCAATTTTGGACAAAAGTCTGATGTGAAAAGACAAAAACAAATATATGTTTTCATGCCAAGTACCTGGGAAAAAATATGGGGTAAAACTCACAAGCAAGTGCCTTAACTAATGTGAACTGTTTTTGGGATGCTTGAAACTGTTTGCTCAGCCTGGCTTTTACAAACAAGGGGAAATCTCACCTTCTTCTCCATTTAATGGCTTATTCTTCTGCTTGATATGTTACATTATATACCATGTGTTCTTAGCCACTCAGGCTTGACTGCACTTCTCATAGTCATATTAGCAAAGGATTCCCCTTGTAAGTAACTCCAGTCAAAATCTCAGGAGGTCCGTCTGGATTTTGAGAGCAGACACTCAGAATATAGGCACAGTCAATCAAAAGCCACTTCCAAGTTAAACACTATTTGTTTGGAAACACAACAGCAGTGTGGAAATAGGCTTTGGCAATAGAAGATGATACATCCTAGTCCTTTCTTGCAGTTTTAAGCAGCCTTTTTGCCCTGGATGTCCCCATGTGTGTGACATAGTTGCATCTCTAAGAGTGGTCCTGCAGACAGTGCGTGTCTCCTGTGGGGTTTTTCTAACAGCAGGTTTTTCTGTTATTCCCAGGTCCCTGTTTGCCCTGGGACATTAGGACCTGCTGGAGTTATGCATTTCCACAGATGGGATACATATCAGCTCCTGGCAGTGGATAAATCATTCTTTGACTCCTGAAATACAAAAGTCTGCAGCTGGAATTAACCCTTTGTGTGCCGCAGTCACCCAGCAATACACAAACCTATGATGCAAAATACTCGAGAAAAACTGGCATGTGTTGTTTGTCACAAGTATACAGAGAGACAGATACGGAAGGAAGGAATAAAAAATAGAAAGTAGGCAAAATATTTCAGCAATTAATAGCTATAAGAAAGAAATTACTTGACAGCAACCAGATTTATAAAAAAATATGTGCATTTCAACATTAGATATAATTTTTCGTTGCATTTCATCTTTCTTTCTCTCTCATTCTAACCACAGTCTTGGGCAAATCAAAGTCAGAAATTCAGATGAGAAACCCACATTATTATTATTATTATTATTATTATTATTACTACTACTACTACTACTACTACTACTACTATTAAAAAAGAAAGTCTAAATAGGAAGCTTTTTCATTAGGGGATTTAGCCTCTTCACAGAGTGCAAGTGGAAGACTCAAATTAGTAAATTCAACCTTGTCAGTGCTGACAGCTGCAACTGCACTGAAAAGAATATGTCTAAAACATAAAGGATGTTTTAAAAGGAGAAATAAGTTTGAGCATTAGTATCTTTATCACTCATCATAGCAGACATATACTAATTTTCCTTGAATAGCATGTCACCATTTGTCACTGTCAATCACATTAGATTCCTGTCCAAGCTCCAACATATGTCCAAAGTCAACTTCCTAATGCAAACAATAAAGAATATTTGTCTACAAAGCAGTTACTGAAAAGACGTTCTATGTCTTCCTTACTCCTCTGCCTCTCTCCCTGAAGGAGCAGAACAGAGATGGACCAAATGCAGAGGAATACAATGATCCTAAAGGGACCGTTAAACCATTCCTTTTTTCCAAATTCACAGTTTAAATGAAAATAAAAATATTACCCTGGAGACACAGAGCAGAAGATCCTCAGCTGCGTCCCCAGAGCTCGGAAGGCAAGGCAAGGACATTGGGGACTTTTGGAAGCTCCCAGCTGCATTCCCAGGGCCTGAGGAAACCATGCAGCTCCGGTACAACTGGAACAAACCGCAGCTGCCAAGGAGCTGTTGGCAGTTGTTCCCCGTGGGGTGAAGGGGCTGTGCAGCCAGATTCAGCAGTGCAACACAGCGAGCCCTTGTGCCACCGTAAAGCAATCCAGACTGGGACACAAATGTTTTCTGCATCACGGGGATTTGGCCTCCAGTATAAAGGTTTGTGATTGAGATCATTTTGTGGGTCTTGGAAATAATTATATCTCTACTTGAATATTTTAAATTCATAGACACTTTTTTGAAGTGAACATTTGGCTACAAAATACCATTTTACATCCCTGGTTTCTTAAAGAGTTTGCTCTCTGATCACTTGTGGTTCTTCCCCTTTCCTGAGCTATCCAGACAGTTTAGACTTGCTCAAATTCATGCCTGGCAAAAGGTTTTGTGAAACAAACGTAACCTGGATATTTGAATTCTGCTTCACCTGACAATACCACCTTATGATGAACAAGGAAAAGCCATGTTTCTTGTTACTTAGGTAACAGACAATTGAAAGGGGAGGTTGGGTTTTTTTGTTGTTGTTGTTTGAGAGAGGGAAGGTAGCTAGGGTTTTACTTAATCTCTGCGGAAGGTGGATATAACAATACTCCTATTCCCTATACCTCAGAGGAACAACTAAAAATGTTATCTGTTCTACAAATAAGAACCAGAGCATGACTGTTGGGAAAGCAACCCTCTGGTTCAGCTGCAGTAATAGCAAAAGCAAGGCAGCATTGAAACTACACGGATATAGGACTGGAAGTACAACCAACCAGAATGTGCACTTTTCACATATCATCAAATTTGAGCTAATGTTCATGATCAAGTTTCTGTCCCGTATATCGCAAAGAGGTCCTGAGAGAAATCTGTGTGCTGTGCAGTCCTGGGGAAGGTTATGCATAGAGGCAGAAGACCGCAAGCCGCGAGAGGTGCATGCCACAAGCAGGATTAAGGTCCCAATCCCCCTCCTTTGCTACCTGACTTGATAGAAAATGACACCATCCCACTTCCTTTACAGCATTTGTCAAATAAGTCCTTTTTATCGCACTTTCCCTATCAGTACATTTCTTTTCTTAGTTAAAAAACAACTCTTCATTTGTCACAGTAATGCCCTGACAGTGACCAGCAAATGCTACTGGCAGACTAAATCCTAATGGTCTTTTTAAATCGCTCAGAGTAACATTACCAGTTCTTCCACTCTATCCTAAAACAAGTGGGCTGGGAAATAAATTTGCTCATGCTCTTTTCCTCCTGAAAGACTGCCATCAACAGATATTGGGAAGAGAACGAAAGTTCTTTTGCCTTGTCTGGCCATGCAAGGTCTAGCAACCCTTTCATTGGAGTCAAAAAGGAGTGGAGGATCAGGCACTTAAAGCTCGTGATCCTGAAGTAAATTCATGTCTTGAATAGTCCGGGTGGTTTTTGAGAGGTTCATTTAAACATGCCTGTCACTCTTAAGTACCAGGAAGTTGGAGAATATTAATATTCTTTTGAATTATTTAAAAGATATGACTAATTCTTCATGTACCATAAGACTCTTATCTGCAAAAATAACATCTGTGTCAGTCTTTGCTGGGCAGTTAGAATTTTATCACTAACATTTATCAGTATTTCTGAGTCCTGAGTGTAAAGGATTCTGCCAGGTTACCAGCTCTCCTCCGCCTTCAGGTGTAAAATCCAACCTACAGACTCCTTCACGTTGTTCCTTTTGATCAGGGATGAATCAGACGAAGGTATGGAGTCTCCTTCCTGAGCAGAATCTCATATAAAAAGATCAAAAATATTTCAGAAAGATTTCTGATAAACTATTTATTTTAACCACCAAAGACTGCTGTGTAGATAAATTAGACAGTCTGGCATGATATGTCTTCTTTCAAGAAGGCAGAAATTGATCCTACAAAATTTCTGTCTGAGTCCTGAAGAAAAGCAATAGTATCTAATACAATAACTCAGGCAACTGAACTGAATATAATCTACTAATGAAAAAAAAGTTTTCACAGTTTATGCTAATAAACCCCTCCTTTGGCAGTGGTAATGTGGCCAGGTTCACTTGCACACCAGCAATGAATCATCACTGGGAAAAAAATGAAAGGGCACTAAAAGTATGAAAATCAAATTTTAGTTCCTTCATTTGTGGCACAACATACCGCTCTCCCATGACATGTGCGTGCATCCAGATGAGGAATATTTGGCTATGAAAGTTAGTTCTGATAATTATCTGGTTCTGTTTGAAGGAGTTAATGAAAGAGATTGTTTCTGCATTCTGCTGCTTCCAAATGGAACGGCACCAGCACAGCAAATCATGTACCCATTTAAAAGTGTAGCTATCTCAGTGGTTCAGCAGACAGCAGTCAGGCATGAAATGCAAGAACGTTTCAAGGGAAGAAGTTCCTGCTACAGCATGGATGGAAGAAGCTTTTGATCATCTGTTGCTCATGCATTACCGTAGAGGTCCTGGGACCAAAGAATCTCTTCCTCACTCAACTCAATCTGTTAGAGCCCAATTTTCAGTGTCAAAGATCTCAGTTAAAGCAAGTAAGAACTGCTGGAAGTTTCAGAAACAGAATGCAGGCTATGTACTTCTACTGCATGTATACTTGCATTGCATATGCAACCAATAATTGTAAAAATACATATTTAATTGAAAGTGTGTATATGCTATGATCATACTGAAAGACAATAATTTCATCAAATTATTTAAAGTTTTGCAATCACTTCACCAATTGTCTTTCATTAAATGCCCAACACAGTGGAGAATTTGAGTTGGGTTATGGAAGGAATGTGGAATGAAAGAATAGTAGCCACGTGTTTTAAAGGTCTGGTCCTTTATTATTTAGTATTGTCAATGTAAAAGGACATGTAATATCTGCTGTAAAGGAAGTGGGATGGTGTCATTTTCTGTCAAGTCAGGTAGCAAAGGAGGGGGATTGGGACCTTAATCCTGCTTGTGGCATGCACCTCTCGCGGCTTGCGGTCTTCTGCCTCTATGCATAACCTTCCCCAGGACTGCACAGCACACAGATTTCTCTCAGGACCTCTTTGCGATATATGGGACAGAAACATATCAAATAACAAGTGTCCTCTTTTATTTACTTCTAAAATAATCTTGTAGTACACTCCATAGAATTGAAACTCCATTTCCATAACTGAGAGTATCAAGACATTGGCTCTCAGATTTCAGTTTAATTTTATAAACTTTGTAAGTAGTTTTGCACTGTAAGTAGAATTGCACTTCCTTGGACCATTACAGATATACTGTACAAAATCCTGTAGTTCATCAATAGAGTGTTAGCTTGTAGTCTCACACAGTGGCAGCAGCTTTCCTCATCATAGTCACCGATAGGAAGAAAATGAACCTCAGTGTGCAAAATACATTCAACACACACATCGAATAATACATTTCCAGAGAATTTCTAAGGATTCAACTTTCACAGTAATATTACACTATCGTTTTGGTCTTGACTAGATCCTGATGTGCTGCATATAGCCAGTGCATAAGCCGTGTGTTCCTGTGGGGATGGGAACCGTTACACTGCTTCAAATCTGCCTAAACATCTAATCAGAGCTTTTGATAGGGCTGAGAGCATGCCTAAAAATTTCTGCTGGCACTTTCTGGATGTGTTCTGGGAGAAGTTTCCTTGTGATGGCTGGCTAGCTGTGTGAGATTCTGGTTATGTAAATCCCAGGCCAAATACTGGACAATTTAGGGACTAAAGAGTTCAAGCAGGGGGCCAGGTGTAGAAGTAAATATAGCCCCAGCTTGAACAGTAGTTGTGGTTCCTGGGTCTCTGGCTAGGCGTGCTTGAAAGCACAGATCTGCTGCTGGGGGAGGCACAGTGAAGACTGAGAGCTGGTCATCTCATTTTCTAGATTTGTGCTCGTCTTCAACAGAGGAGGTATTTGAAATAAATACACCTTTGGGACTTCAAACAGATATGGGTATATCAAATAATTTCCAAATGAAAAGTTCTGATCCAAGTGCGTTCCTATGCCCTGGTCTTGATAACTGCTCTGCCATATTTTCAGATTAGACAGCAATTTATGTCCACAACTCTAAAGAAGAGGTCAAGTGCCTTGTTTGAGTGCATCTCAGTTGATATATTTTTTACATTTCCATTAGGGTGATTTCTATTGTGCCAAAGGCTTTTCAAGTGAAACATTAAGATGTGAAACTGAAATGGTTATTTTACATACCTTTGCAAGAATCTGGAACCCAGTGTAAGAAGTTTACACCTGTCATCACCTACTGTGTCTGTTGCTCAACACCAAAATAACATAGGGAGTATTCGTCTGTCACTATTAAAAAGAAATAAAACACAACTATTAAAATGTAAGCTCACCATGAGAATTTTAAATACTTTGACACATTTTTATATTAAAAAACCACTTAAAAGCTATTTTTCAAGTGATTAACATTGATTAATTCACCACTAAAAAGATTATTTGCATAATTTTTAGGATATATAATTAACACAGTGATTTGTATGAACACTTTAGTCTTGAAAGAGTTTTTAAAGGTTCTCCTTTCAAATCAAACTGCTATTTTTGCATTCACAACCAGTAGGGCAAAATTAAATATATATGCCCTGCTCTTTATAGTGTCCATACTTATGCTACTCAGAGAATAAGAGAGCGTATTCTGAGGCTGTTCAGAAGGAGCTGCTGGTGAGGGAAATACTGTGCCTGAGCCTTCTGACAGCTACACAATATAGTATCATTAAGGTGGAGGAATTCCGGTGGCAATTGCAATTTTACTGGTTGTTACAGCAGATGACTGCTGCTCACACCTGATCACTGCTGAGAGAAAGCTCAGTATTTTATACCTGTTAAATGCAGAATAAAAAAACCAAGCTTGTTTGTATGAGAAAGTATGAATGCCAAAAAGCAAAACCAAAAGGACATGATATACCAGTATATGCAATATGAAGGTGGCACATTTAGTTTTCTCCTATCCTTTCTGATTTGGAAAAAGACAAAGAAAATGCAGAATTTGAAATTTTCTGTGTTATCCACCCACCCCTTTTAAGACAATCTAGTGCTAGAGCCCTTGCAATCCCAATGGGCCAAGGCAAGCTAGTAACAGAAAAAATGCATCTCCTTCGCTTATTGAATCTTTGGCTGCTGTGAAGCTCGTACACTAATTTTGCAAAGAGAGAACATTCTCAAGAATACCCAAACAAAAAGGTGAGCAAATCTACCACATGGATTCAGCACAGTATAGAAACAAATTGTCTGGCCATATCTGCCAAGGAAACACCAAAAGAACAGCAGAAAAAAAGGATACTTGATGTGAGCAGACTGGTGTTTTTCTACTGCTGCTAGAAAAATAATTCTGTAGCCAAAATGCCAGTTCCTTGGTCAAATTGCATCAATAAATCCCAGGCACTTCACAGATCAATATCTAATTTACATTCCTTTCCTGGCAAATTTTAAAACCTTCACCATATTTTGGAGGATTAGAAAGTCTACTGACAATGTACTTGATGACTTGTCAGCAGAAGGATTTGCCTTCTTATTGCAACAACAGGCACACACATACTTGATTGCAAAGATTTCCTTTAAAAGTTATTTATAAAATGATGTCTTTATTCTCTCATTTCCCTCTAGAAAACCTAGCATTCACAAATTTGATCTTTTGTCTTCCAGATTTTCAAACATCCCCTGTATCTTTACAATGTCAGATTGATTCTGTCGTTGAGTTTGAGATGAAGTTACTCTCTTCTTGATATACTTATTTCACTATTCTACCTCAAAGTCTTTATTAAAAATCCCTTGCACTTATCTTTTATTCCTTTGGCTTTAGAAATCATCTGACACAAAAGAAATACTGGAACAAAATATCCCCCCTGTATTTCTCATGCAGCTACCCCTGTCCCCCTCTGACAGTTTGAGTACACTGCAAGGACCTATAGACCAGAAGGGACTGGCATTTTGCCTGAGTCTACAAACCTGCTTCATCTGGTCCCATCAGGTTTTTCTCTTACTTATTTGGGAGCACCAGTACTGGTGGCACTTGATACCTGTGAAGACTATCAGACTGCTGCCATTTTGATCCCCATTGCTCCAGTGAAAGCTCTCCACTACCCAGAGAAATCTGTTCCTTAGCTGTATGGAAATGAGGTGGATTCCCGTATGTGCAAGCTGATGAGTAACAACGGATTGCTTTGTCTTTCAAGGGCCATCAGAAATAAGCTGTACAATTACCCTTGACATGGTTGCTTAGATAGAAGATGATCAGCACAACACAAAATATCTCCAAGCACATCAAAAGTTTGACTAAGCTAACTTTTTCTTGGTGGCAGAAGAAATGAATTAATTTCATGCAGTTCATGCAGTCTCTAACAGCAAAACTCCCATAACAGACATTCACCAGACACAGGCAAGACTAGCAACAGGCCTTTTCTCCCCTTGAGAGCCAGCAGGTACTGTTTCTTAACATGTAGGGCCTTCACCTGTCATGAGGCAGGCTTTTTTAGTTACTTGGATAATATTACTGTATTAGGGAACATAGAGCCAATTACCAATAAAAAGCTCCTTTCTGGATGACCACAGCACCAGGTAGGGAGCTGGCAGCTCCACTGCAGTGTCTTTATGGTTTCAGCATTCTCATATAGAGACCATAGTTTCTTTAGTGACTGCAGAATCTCCAGTAACAGTTGGAGATGTAAGGTTCAATATGTACGCAACAGCCAAAATCAGAGGCCACAAAATACCCGTTCCCCTGATTTCCAGGTTTGTCTCTTTTTGAAAAAGAAAATTATGGGGCTAGTAATCCCATTCATCCTTTGAGATCTTCACTATCTTCTCACACCTACCTGCTTCCAGCTGATTTGATAGCTTGCCTAATTTATCAGACAGTTGCATCAGTGTTTCTATTCTTTGCATTTTAGTGATTCAGCACGCTCACATCAGTGCTCTCTGCCAAATCTCCTTAAGGAACAAAACTCAGAATGCAAGATATGGACACCTCTATATTTCAAATTTGAGCCTAAAATGGAGACTGAAAACTAAATAAAAGAGAAGGTAAAAAATCAATTTAAAATTTACATAAGAAGGAAAGATTTATCATTCTGAATCAAGTGCTGGAGCACTAATGGTCAGTGGTGGGGGACTAGCAAAAAAATCTGTGGAAAAGTTTTGCTCTGACACCACTAGTCACCTGTACGAAGCTATGCTGGTCATTCATTGCAAAGACTTAAATACAGTCTAGTAACAAAACGAATAGCACCGCATACCAGTACCACAGGGGCCTGGGAATCTACTTCTGCTCTCACGGTAAGGAGCTGAAATGTACCAGTTGTTAACTTTACTGTTGATAGAATAGTGCTGTTAAAGTACCCATGCCACACTTCATTGCAGTCTAACACTTGTTTGGAAAGGCGGGAAAAAAGCTTTCATGAGAATTGTGGTAAATATAGAAATATTCCCTTCAAAAAAAGTCCTGTGGCTTTGTCCTTTGTTTAAGTCTTCTCTAAGGACTCCAGATTCTTACACTGAGTTTACCCCAGACTCAAATTATCTTTACGACTCAGAGCATACTGAAGATGCCTCTGATATTGACAAGATTCCTTTTTTAAGTTGTATTAATTATTTTGGTAATTTGCCTATTGCCGAAATCATTGAAAATTTTAACTTGACATGCATTTCTTTGCACGAAGATAGAATGAGTTCATGAATCAATTTTCATCTGCTGTGTTTCTTCCTAAAATAAAAATATGTAAGCTGTCTTTCTCATTCTCTGCTTTAAATATGCACAGACCACTTGACTGAAACTGTCTTGGGATATCTGAGAACTGAATATAAATAATTCTATTAATTTTCACTGACTAAAGACTAAATCATAGGGTTCTCCTCCTACCTGCTATCCACATTAGTCTTTGATGGTTAGAAGCTGATTGAACTTATAGGTGATATATCATTATCTTATTTTTTTACTGTAACAGTGCAACAAAAAAGGAATTAAAAAGTTACATGGAATGAAAAGGAAAGTTTGAAGGCAAAAGATTAGTTTTTAGCAGTCTCCTGTCAGGTCACTGTTGAGTATCTCAAACTTAAACACCCTAAAGGGGTTTAATTGTTATCTTTGTATTGCTCCAAAGCTAAACCCAGAAGGACAGTCTTTTGGTAAAAAAGTGGGTTTCACCACCCCACAACAGACACCCTATTTCTGTCCCTGACCTCTCAGAGAATAGAAGTACAGAGGGAGCAGACAGTGGAAGCTCTCACTCCCAGCAAAGAAGAAAATAGAGGAAATAATATATGCCTGCAAGATTTACTCAGAAAAACAATAAAATGGAACTTTAAGATGTATTTCACTGGAGCATTTTCCAGGGCTAGAATCCTATTTTAGAGTGGAATTTCTAAACTTGACTATGGACAAGGATAGCGTAAGAAAAGTAAGCTGAGAGATCTGAGCAAGGAGGCATTGCAAGGTACTAGGCTGGTGCTAAAATACTGTCCTCTTTACACGTGTTCACCTTTTCTTGAAGAGTCTGAAATTCTTGTATTTGGAGGTTAGTTTTTGCGGTCATTCACTAGTGAAAGAAAACACGCTTGTATCTTTATTGAAATGACATGCAAGAAACTGTGAATCCCAGCTGTTTCTCCCTAGCAAAGGATGATGTGGCTCTCTGGCCGATCAATTAATTTTAAATGGCACACACCAGTTTTCACTTTACCTTAACAGGATTTAGTTCCAGATCAAGAGGAATGGGCTTTCCCTGACCTCATTAAAGTTTAGAGTTGCAGAGCACATCATCAAGCTGTACTCCACAAGGAGACTTCCATGGGTTTAAAGAAAGACTTCAAAGGGGTTAGAAACAATTTATTTCAATGTATCAGGACTGGCATCATACTTTCTAATCATTAGAGAAATTAAAGCAGCAGCACCATCACATGCGCTTCATGGCTTTTATTGTTGGGAAAGGCCCCAAGAAAGAACTAAATAAATACAATTTCTTAAAAGTTATTAAAGTCAGATTGTATTAAAGAGTAGTTTTAGAAAACAGTGGGAGATATCAACAGGAAATGTGATAACAGGGAGCAATGGGAATTCATTTTGGAGGTAAGCTGCTGTATCCTCCATCTGCACTGCCATTAGAGAAAACCATCTTAAAATTGTTTACTACAGGCACCCCATGTCCAGAGGTTCAGTCAACGCTAGGAATGATAGGTTAGAACTCGTTAGGTCGGTAAAAGGTGAAAGGTTTACAGTGTCTGAAATACTGTACGAGCATCTGAATGTAATTTCTAAAGTCAGCCTTTTTGCATCCTGAATTAGACTGTAATTTTTTTTTCCATTGGGCATTTCTTATGATATTTTTAGTTTTTCTAGTAACAGAAGATAACAGCTTGAGTAATAAGAAATTCGTTTCTCGTGTGTTAGTCACAACCAGATGTTCAGTTCCAGGAAGCTAGAAGAAAGAAAAGCAATGGCAGATATGCAAAAAAACATCTCCTTAGATCTTCAAGCACCCCAATTTCTATTGTTCTGCGTGAGTGTCACTATTCCATGTAGAGGCTTCTATGATATATTACTTAGGCAGCAAAGAATAGGAAATACCTTATGTCACATTTAATAGAATATATTAGATATGTATTTGAGTCTGGCAACTTTGAAAGAGTGATTGCTTTTTGAGTATGCAAGCACAACAGATATAAAATAGAGTATTTTTGTTATCTTTCCCCCAAACTATTAAATAACCATATCAGAACCACATTCTTTTTTCCATGTCTTGCACAGATAATGGTTGTTCTATCATTTTTCATTAATAACTATAGCTTCAAGTCTATAAGAACCTTGTCCTTACATCTCAAAGGAACAGAATCCGTGTAAAGAAAAGGTAAAACATGAAAAAGAGAGGATAAATATTTTGCTATGGCAGAGGGGAATATCTCTACTAGGTCTTTTTAGCACTACAAACTCTGAGAATATTTCAGTACTGAACATTTCTTCCATGTTAGATCGAAGTTGTCCACATTTTCCATTAGCTTCTCAAGACTAGAATATTGAAGATATGTTAGCCTTAAGTAAGTGACTGTATTTATTCACTCACACTGGATAACAGATTGTATCACTCACTATTTCTTCTCCCTGCCAACTCATTTCACAGCGCGCTGGTACAAAGAGTTTGTTGGTGGAGATGGATTTTCGCCAAAGTGGTCATTACTGGCCATCGGCATCTGCTCACTGTCCTGCACGCAGGCTAGAGAAAACGGGGGAGGGATCTCCAACTCCCTGTTGTAGATGCACAGTACAGCTGGTGTCTGAGCCCTTCACAAAAGATCAGCCTACATTAGACTTGTTAAAAGATCTCCAGTGAATGGACAATCTAGGAAAAAAAAAAAACAAAACCAGGCATAGGCCACTTTATTTCTCTGTTTTGAGCCAAGAGTAGGACAAAGTGTAACTTAGAGTGGTAATTCTGAAGTGGGAGGGTCAGTACTATGGAACCATGGCAGGTAGCTAGATATCAAGTGGTCCTTGTCAGCCCCATAACAGAAGAAATTGACTTAATTTAGAAAACGGTGTCCCCTGACCTCCTGATTGGAATAAGGATCAGGATCCAAGAAATACTACAGGAGCCTGAGAAGGGGGGATTTGCTCTCCTCAGTGATCATATTATGCACTGCAAAAGAACAGCACCAGTTTATGTGTTCTGAAAGTCTTTCCAAGGACTAACTATTAGAAATGGTATGGAATTAATGACTGAATGCCAAATTCTGAAGACAACTAAATATCTTTGTAGAGATGCATGGCAACTCTATTTCCAGTTACATACTAATCTGGGGATTTGTAATAGCTAATAATAAGCCCATGAATACCTTTGGCACTCCTAGAAGATAGCCTAAACCAATGCCCGCCCATCTCCAGTGATCCCCACCATGGGTAGTGGGATGGCCCAGATCAATCACATGCCTGCCATATTCTGTCTGCCTCTGGCCCCAACATACCACAGGACTGTTGTAAAGTTTGTTAAAAGCCTGCCTGTTCCTGTTTTCCTTAGTTTCCGAGTCACAGGAATTGTCAACCTGGGCAGGGAGTTTTCATAGCCCTTATACATGACTAACGTCAGTTTTACTTTGAAATTGTGTAACCAAAGTGGGGGTAAGCTCCTGCCAAATAGCCAGAATTTACTTTTTGTCTGTCTTGTTTTTCTTGATTATCTCTCTTTTTTTCTTTTTCCTTTTTTCTTTTTCATTCAATACATAAAACAAATAACATTTACAGACTAGAATATGCCATTTTTGTCATCATTAATTATGTTAGATTAGAAGTCTCATATTATTTCCCATATATTCATGTATTAACCATTCTCATTATTAAATAACATTAAATTAAACCAAGTAAAATTCAAGGTAAAATAGATATAAATCTCAAAAAATATACAGAAATGTCTAAATAAAAATGCAAGAAAAGAAAATGAAAAATAATTTTTAGGAAGCTTCCTTAAATTTAAATATCAAAAAAGGAAAAATAATTAATCAATGACACGCAACAGAGAGTTTGATTATCCCTTGATAATAATTCCCCCAGGCCTTCCCAGCAGTTTTAAATCCAAGATATAAATAGCATCACAGTAAATGCTAATGGCTGAGTTTCACATTCATTTTCCATGTTATCACCGTGCAGATCTTAAGGGATGCATGCCTGACAACGTCCATCACGTCCTTCTGCAAAATGAGCAGAATTTCAGATGGGGATCTGAACAATATGTTTTAGAGAGAAAAATATTCAGATTTTTTTTAAACAAATCTTAAAATAGGAGGAGTTGCTATTATGGAAAATCTCACACCTTCTTTCATATGTGAAGTGTAAAAAAATGTATTTCCACCTCTGATCATATTTATGAGAATACCAGAACTCTAATAATAATCATCATATTTCCATTAGTGTTTATATTTTGTACCCAGACTACAAATGAACATTGTGTGGCAGCTGGAAAGAATATAGATCAAAAATGTGTTAAACAGTAACTCACCAGGCTCTCTGTAAGCTTTGGGAATTCTTGAATCAAGAATAATTAGTGATTTTTCAATCAATTTACAAAAGCTGATAGGAGGTAGTAAAGTTTTTTAATAGCTGGCAGGAATAGGAAACATTTGCTGTTAAAGAAGCAGATTTCAGAGAGGGTTTTATATACAAACTATGTTCTAGAACTTTTCATCAGTGTATATTTCTATCCTCAAATTCAGTGCTCTCAATTTAAATAACAAGGTAAGGCAACCATAAATACATGCTGGGAAGGCATCACGACAAACTGGAACTCCTTAGAGGCACAGCTTACTGTGTGTGATCAAACTTGACGTATCCTAATTAATATACAGTCTCAGTAGCTTTCAGAGACAATGTTTGACAAGGTCCAGTGGTCCTGTTATCATGTTTCAACTTGCATCTCATGCATGGAGATATGAAAGGTAGCCCTACTTACTTGCTTGAAGTTTCTGTTTTCAGAAAAGATGCCAGAAGAAACTACTTCTTCCTCTAAATAAAATTATAATTTTGCACCAGAACAGAAATCCACGCAGAAACAATACTCCTTTATAGCTGTATATAACTTATGAAGACACTTTTCATATTCTCAGCCAAGACATTCATGATTAACACAAAATAAAGTGTGGAAAATATGCAAACGTTAACCATAATTTAGATGTCTCTTACAGGTTGCTTTTCATCAGTGGTTCTCAAAGCTCTGTATCATGTGATAACATTATTGACTGCCATTTTCAGGCATGAGAAACAAAACCATAAAGAGGAATATATATTTACCAAGATCATCAATTATTAAACACCAGAATTTGGAATACAAACCAGATTTCTTGGGTCTCATACCATCATAATGTTTCTAGGTATGTCTTTGATCACCTCTATACTCTTCAATAAACATTTAAGATAAATAGTTTATTGTCTATGGTTCGGATTATCCAGTAAGAACTAAGTGCATACTTCATTGCAGTGCTAAGATTGTCACTGTATCAAATCCGCTCACAAACTATTTCCATTTCTGCTTTTCCTCAAAACACGTGCTTATTTTTCTTTGTAAGTTTTAAAGAAAAACAATTCAAAAATATTCAGAAAATAAATTTAAATAATCAAAGGAGGAACATAATTTCCTGTGGCAAGGACATCCACTTACCTTCAGTTATTCTGTTTTCTATTCTTATAACATGCCAGATGTTAGTTTGGCTCACAACCCCTTGCATACAGCCCTATTGCAACTTTAATCAGGTGATTAAGAGAGCTGTTATTTCATTAGTGCATCCTTTTACTGATCATTGTGACACAGTAGTCATAGATAAAATGGGTACCAGAGGCTTGCTTCAAAAATTGTGCATTGTGATTTCAACCGCGACAACACTTTTCTTGCTTTTCAACCTGCAAAAAAGTCATTGTTCTAAACAATCTGGTCTAGTAAGTCTTCAATCACTGTAGAAAAGGTCTTTTATTCTAGAGCAGTAAGTATTCTTTTTGTCTTTTTTTTAATATGAAAGAAAGAAAGAAAGAAAGAAAGAAAGAAAGAAAGAAAGAAAGAAAGAAAGAAAGAAAGGAAGAAAGGAAGGAAGGAAGAAGGAAAGAGAAAAAGAGAAAGGATAAAGCAATGCCGATAAGTATTTTATTTTGTTATTTTCAAAGGCCTCTTGACATGAGGGAGACTTGTTAATAATAATCAGCCAGATACCTCCTCCATCACTTGTGGTAAAATTGACCTAACTAATTAAAAAGCACTAAGCTACAGTTTCTTGGCCTGTGTATGCAAATCATTCAGGGGAATGGATATGAGGAGTTGAGTATTTTTTGTAATCAATTCTAATAAGAAATGGTCTCTATAGTGCAACCAAAAGTTTATAGGGACTAAAGTAATGCTATTAATAGTCAGAATTAAAGTATTTTTATTACCAACTGTCCATTTTTTGAGGTATGTGTGAAAAATTTCGGAAGTTTCCACACAGATAACACAAAGACAAATTATACAAAACTTAATCCTTCAGTGAATGACACTTAGCTCAGATTTTAAAAATTCAGAAGTCTGTGAAATTCATCCTATCTTCCTAGACATCTTCACCTTCATATTATACTGACATAATTCAGCATATAATCACAAAAACCATTTAGATATTCGCACATGGGCACGATTTTGTCATTTTGGAGAATACTGACTAAGAGTTTGGGGCTCAGCAGCCCCGCAGTTGACACCGGTGTCCTTCTCAAGAGCCACCCCACAGCCAGTGTCTCTCACTTCCCCAGGGTGGATCTGCAACTCTTCCACCACCTTCGTCTACAGAAATCAGATTCAGCATGAAAATGAATGAGTCACTGAAGAATTCCCTGATATTAATTCTTAAAAGTTGTGTTCAGGGAAGAATTTTTAGCAGTTGAAAGAAATCACTTTTTTCTTCCTCTATGATCAGCTACGCAGCTCAGAGACCAGTGGAAAAAGTAACTGAGTTTTTTGTCCAAGATTCGTTACGATCTAATCTAAGGAGAACGTCAACTTACTTCAACAGAGAAGCAGACCTTTAAGTTTTGAACCAGCAGGAAGGCCTAATTGAGCAGGTCAATCTTTCTCAGTTTCAACCAGAATTTGTAAGATAAGCGGATTTGTAAATAGTCATTCATTCCACCAGGAAAAGATGGTTTTCAGAATCGCTATTAAAGAAGCATTTGACATCCTATTATTACAGTCTAATTGCTGTACACATTCACAATGCCATAAAATTGTGAAAGGGTATGCTGTTACTTTTGGCTGGCAAGTGCATTGTGATGTAAAATGTACGGAAGTATAGGATATGAAAGAGCTATAGTGAAATTCAATTACTGTAGCATACATATAAGCTTTGAGAAAAATGTAACAGGAACATACTGCTCTGTGTTACTGACAGATAATCAAAGTACTGGCTGCTTTTTGCAAGTGTTGTTAGAAGGGATTTTCTTTTTTTCTCTTTCTTTTTTTTTCTTTTTTTTTTCTTTTTTTTTTTTTTAAGTAGAATATGTACTGCTTCTTTAAAGATTACACAAACAACCAAACAAAAGCCAAAAGAATGAAAAGCATTAACCAAAATCACATTCAGTCTCCCGTAAACCCTCCTGCCTCCAAAACAAATGCAGGATAGCCCTGCATTTTATTATAGGTTTCATCGGTACATTCAGATCCAGAGCTGTGATTAGGGCCTGAAAATCTTAGGCTGAAACTGAAAGATGCACTTCAGCTGCAAATATGTAGCAATTATCATGAAATGAAGTTCATTCCACATTTTAGCTAATCACCATGGAAACCTATATTCATTGGCTCCTAATTGGAAACATTCCAGAACTGGAAAACATTGTAGGCTTAAGACTACATAGTTTCTTATTTAAGCAAATGTGCTATTCTTCTGTGTTTGTGACAGTACGCCATGGCAATTTTGGCAATAACCCTACAGAAAATATATTTTTCTGAGAAGCCTATCTTTGCAAGTATTTTTCATGCTCTGCCCCTATAAGACTGTTTCATCAATCCACTTCTACCATTTGTGACATTAATACCTGAATACCCAGTCACAAGTATTATAGAAGGCTGCTGTTCCAGTAACTCTAAGTTAAAAATTAATACCTGAATATTGCTGAAACCAAAAAGTTTTAAAAATCCTTATTATATACTTTTACTTAGCTTTTCTAATAGATTTAAGGCTGAATTTTCTAACTTTATTGTCAAATGTTAGCTATCTTTAATGCAAATTTTAGAAAAATACTTGGACTGACATAAGCAGAGATGACACGCTAATTTCCATAGATGCATTCCTAAATCCATCCTCCAAATTTGAAAATGTTCTAATAACCAAAAGTGAAGAATACTTGTAGGTTTCATTAATATTACCAGGACCCATGCAGACCTTCTCTAAAACTCAGATTATTCAATTAATTAATTTATTTTCCATCACCCTTTTACTTTCTTGAATATTTTGATCAACAACACAAATCACTATTTTAGATGAATATCTTTTGTGTGTGTGTATATATATGATCTCAGCCATGTAATTTTTATTAAAGATGGTCACAAATTCCTGTTGCATGGATCGTTTCAGAAAGGAGACTTTTAACTACAAGTTCCTCGATGATTGCTTTCTCTTTTGAACTATGCAATTGCACTCTCTGGCTTTCATTAGGACTGCAGCAAGTAATTTTCCCTGCCTTTCAAAATGAAGGGTTCAAGCAAGAGGTTTTTTTCAGGAGAGAAACATTCGCTGAATTTCTAGGTCAGCTTCCTTGCAAAATTGCCATCTTTTTCATTCTCAGAAATACATACGTAACAGCTCATATATTTATTTTCAATTCCATCTGTATAATTGAACTCTTTTTGGATGGTATAGAGTTAATTTTCTTCATAGTAGCTTGTAGGGCTCTGTGTTTTGGATTTGTGCTGGAAACAGTGTTGATAACACAGAGATGTTTTCATTACTGCTGAGCAGTGCTCACACAGAGCCAAGGCCTTTGCTGCTCCTCACCCCACCCTACCAGCGAGTAGGGGCTGGGGGTACACAAGGAGATGGGAGGGGACACAGCCGAGACAGCTGACCCCACCTGACCAAAGGGACATTCCATACCATATGACGTCATGCCCAGCATATCAGTGGCTGGGGGAAGAGGATGGAAGAGGGGGACATTGGGAGTGATGGCGTTTGTCTTCCCAAGTCACCGTTACGCGTGCTGGAGCCCTGCTTTCCTGGGGATGGCTGAACACCTGCCTGCCCATGGGAAGCAGTAAGTAAGTATGGAATAGCCCCTGGCCAGCTTGGCTCACCTATCCATCCTGGCTCCTTGTGAAAATTAACTCTATCCTAGCCAGAACCAGCACAATTCCTTATTTTGCTTTCACACGTAGCTTTTACTTTACCTATTAAACTGTGTTTATCTCAACCCACAAGTTTTCTCAGTTTTACCCTTCTGATTCCCACCATGGAGGGGGGGAGGGAGTGACTATCTGGGATTAACTCACAATAATGAAGGCTGTATCTTTCTGTTTGAAAGAAAACTGTGGTCCAGCGAAGGTGTTAGGAAAACTCATACAAAAAAATGTTCTCCAGGGATTATTCAGTTTGCTTCCATTACACAGTACACCATTAGACAGTAAGCACAGGCTGGAAAAAAAAACCCTATGTAAAGTAACTTCTAACTTAGAGTCATGCCTCTAGACCAAGCTCAAGAGTATTGGTACGTTACAGAGGTATTGCTGTCTGAACTAGCTGTTTTTAAATCAGTTCTGGTTCATCTGCAACCACGCTGTTAGATTACAATGTAAATTCTTCCCAGACTGCTGTCAAAAGCACTCTACAAATGCATTTCTTTCATCCATTACTATCTTCAAGAAGTAAAAATGAATCTTTGTTAAGCAGTTACAAAAAGGGCACAAAATACTTCAAGTTATTGGAAATAGTTCTGGGTTTTTTTTTTCCTTTCTGTGACTAGAAAGATTTAGCATCCCTGTTCCCCGTCTTCCCTGAAACTCACACAAAATACACAAAGAGCTGAGAAATATCCGGATACTTACACCCTTATATGCATATATACAGTTGTCATACAGTGGTCGTTAAAGAGAACATTTACATGTAAGTTCCATGGAGCCTGTTATAACATTAGGTGGCATTAATTCGTACAGCCTGATTTTTCTCAGTGAAGTGCTACTTCTTTCTAATCCCTATTTTCTGCTAGAAAATTAATTAAATGATGAGTCAAAAGAAAATATTCCTGAAATTTACAAAATTAAAATGAAATGCGATTGTGTATGAAAGCCATGATCTTCAGGTGGAGTAGAATATGTTTATTTGCGTTTCAGATATGCCAAGTAATTAAACTATGAAATACACAATTCTTTCTCATTTCCACAGGGCTAAGATTTGATCTTGCACGTTGACAGGGCAGCATGCGACAAAGTCATTGGTTTAGTTTTTCTCTGTGTCAAATCAGCTTTTTGGGCATGGAGAAGTAAAGCAATTGTTTCAGCATCTAGTGAAAGCTCTATTGGATCAGCTACAGTGAAGGTCTGGAAGTATATGAAAACATACCTTTACTCTTTCTATTCTTCAGCTCTTGGTTTGGACTTAGCCTTTGGCTCTCAGGCCATACACCCTCCATGTTGCTTTCTGTATTTCACTCTCATAAGCCTTTGAGTATGTACTCCTATCTTTACTATGCAAACCGCTTGTCGCAAAGAGTCTCAGTATGATCAGGTTATTTAAGGTACATATCTAATTCTCTCTTTTTCTTACAATGGAAATTGCCTCAAGGTCACGTTCAGTCTTGGGTGGTTTTGCCTACTGATGTTGCTGCTGCCTCGGGTTAGCTATGGCCAAGTCCAGAGTTTCAGGGTCTCCGACAAGCAGCACTTCAGTGCTGCCAAAAGCTGCTCCCCTCCCTTCCTCCTCCCGCTAATGACAACAGCCTCCTGCTGTCACTCTTACAAAAGCAGCTTCTCTCCCTTTTTTTGCAAGCCCTTCTCTTTCTCCTAACCCTTCCTCTTTCCCAATGAATAACTGTCAAATAACCCTGCCTGCATTTCCTCCAGCGATGGTGTAGGCATGAGATCATAAAGGGATGTGGTGCCCATTTTCCTACTAGTACAGGGAAGAATGGTGTGTTTAGACACGAGGGCAGCATTGTTCTGTGAAAAGCTGATGGTCTTTTTCCAAAAAGTGGCTATTGCAATACCTATTGCACCACAGTGCTCTAGCTTATTTACTAAATTTGAGTTTTCACCAGGGTTTCGCTGCCTCAGTAGCAAAAAGGCATAAAAAATATTTCTTTCTGATTTGTTCTTTCAGAGAAGCAACTTCCTGTTGGCAGTTAAGATCTTAAATTAATGTTTTACATATCTGTTACATTGACTTTAGAACCTTCCGAGCTTTAGGAACCACTCTTATTAAACATCATGGCCCAGCATACTAATTTATCTGTCACTGAGAAAACCTTTACATTTTGTTCTAGCACTCCTTCGAGTTTCGAGTCTTGATATATCTGAGCTAAAGTTTGGATCTATAAGTCTTCTCCTGCTACATCTCCTGAGAACCTTACGAAAAACCAGTCTTCAGATGACTAAATGTATTCAGTCATTTTATTAATGCTTCCTATCTCTGAGTAGTGTTCCTTCTTTCATGCAAATATTTGGCAAACTTTGAAGTTTTATGTTATTCTAGCACTTAAGAGAGTTCAGAGAGTGTTGATAGCTTTTGCCAAGGTATTTTCCCCAAGCTGCCTTATTGCCCTCAAAAGAGCAACTTTACTCTTGGAAATAGTTACGTGATGAATGAATATGTTTACTGCTAGTTACTTTACAAAATGGGCATTTTTTCAGTTCATGCTTTGAATTCTTGTTCTCTAAAATCCATTCCCATAAATGGAACTCCAGAAAGATTGATGGTGTTAAATTAGAGCATACTTCTTTTAAATCTGATTGCTCTCTTAATGATTACATTCCTGTCAATATCTTCCTTTCTATATGCTTACTGGGTTGCTCTGTTAGAATGGCAAAGGGGAGACTGGGATGGCAAAATGGGGGTTAGAAAATAAGAGGTTTTTTCCACTTAAGCTGTGCAGAAAATGAATGCAAGAAATTAAAATTAGATTTCATTAAATCAAAAAGCAAAACTAAATTAACCTCAGGTAAAATAATAATAAATATTTATTATTAATTGTGTTCATTGTTAACAGAAGGGTAATAGATATCACTTTGTTAATTTATATAGAAGACAAGGAAATAAAGGGCTGGTTTGTGAAAAGTATTTGTGGTTGCCATCTTTTTCCCAGAAGTGTAATGCTTGAAAGACTCTCCCAGGATGTATGAGGTAAAGATTTACTTTAAATCCCAGTCTTTGGTGATTTAAACAATAAAGACCAGACTGGGATATCCTGGTTCAGGCATAATACGGGAAGTTTTCAATTTTCATACCATACGTAACACGTCATTTTGCAACAAGTACTTTAATATTAATCTATCTGCAGACAAAATGACCAAACCTTGTCTTTCTCATTTTAAAAGCCATAACAAATATCCAGATTACATCATTTCCCATCTTGGGATTTTCTTCCCCTTGAGACCAGCTGGATAAGAACTTATCTTGGAGCCACTGTTGTCCTACTGGGAGAAGATGCTGGAGGTCATATTCAGAGAGGAATGTTTATCATTAGAATTTAACTGTTTGAGACCAAATATACTATCAAAAAACCCCCAGTGAATAGTTAACTGAACCACAAATGATGCTTATGAAAGGAAATGGCTCCATGCTTTCCTTCTTTATACATTCTTCTGGTGGTTAATCTTTCTGAACGTAACTGAGTTTGATTTATGTTATGTACATGCCTTCAGATAATGAAACTTTCCTAAAATCAGCATGTTACTTTCTGAAAATCAGTTCTGGAGATAAGTCGTTGATATGCGAACAAGATGCGTGTGCATTTAGCTAAGCTATGCCCTTTCTCCCATGGTGGACAAAGAGACGTAGACAGGGGGATTGAAATCAAGGTATTGTTTTAAGAGAGAAATTAATTTTAAATCTTACAAGGAAGAGATAAGGGAAGACATATATTAGTAGGATTCTGAAAGCAGAGAGGGCACTACAATTTGAAAACATTAAAATACCAATTTTATAAGGTTAATTTATATTCAGCATGTTATTAAAGACATTTAATGGCATTCTCTTTCTAAAAAGACTGTTTAGGAGCTTGGATAATACACTGACAGGTGCTAATAGAAAACCTAAAAAAGTATAGCAGTGCTGCACTAATTCAGATGGAATAGGTTGGCTGGGCTTTAAAAAGTTGTTCTCATAACCTTGTTACTTTATAATACCATGAACAGCTAAGTACAGAATTTGAGTACCAAGATAATAAACGCTGTCCAAAATCTTTTTAACTTTTATTAAAGATACAGAAATGAAAAGAGAAAACAGTTAAACTTTATGACATATAAGGAACTAAACAAGGCTAATTTTAAACAGCATTTTTTTTCTATTATTCTCTGCTTTTGCACTAAAGCTTTTTAGAAATAGATTTCTTATATCACAGCTTTTAGATGGTAATAGCTGTCCATTTGGGACAGAGAAAAAAAAGTAAAAGCGGTTTAGATAGATGCTGTTGTTGCAGTTTGTGTCCTTCAGAACAAAAGAAGATAAACACAGACAAAAAGGAGATAAAAAGAGCAGCAAAAAAAGGAAAATGCAGCTTCTGCTTCTGAGCTTCACTTTTGAATTATGGGCTACAGTTTAACAACTTTTTAACTATGATGAAGGCTATTCTCTCCTTTCGGCTAACCTGACGAGGGCACGTTCCTGCTTTGGGCATGCATGACCCAGTGCAAGACTCAAGGCCTGGGTTGGGGCTTCCCTTCCCCGACTGGTTTTTTTGCAAGGTGTTTGAGAATGGGTAAGTTTCTTTGCCCATGAGAAGAGGATCCTGTGGTCTGAGCAGAGGTCATACTGTTCTAACCTGCCCTTCAGAAACATGATGTGAACCTTCTAAAATATGAAGGTTCCTCAAAATCATTAGCATACTTGGATACAGTGAGAGCTGAGAGGCTGCCCTAGTTAATCCGGGATGGCCGGTCACTCCACCAGAGACACATGTCCTTCTCCGCTCACAGCTGTGCTGCCTGAACAGGTTACTTCTGTCAGCCAGAAGAGGATGAAGTATTTGCTCACCAGGTAGGTAGTTTCTGTGTGGGGTTGGGAAAACCGTTACCAGCAGCAGAGTATTTCAGAACATTTCTTTAGCAACCTCTATGAGACGAAGCTGTGGCTGGCAAAACCAGGGTCTTTTTTATACAGAAGACCAAAAGAGGGAAAAGAAAAGAAAAAATCAGAAAAAGAGAAAGGAGATAAAAAGACCTGTGAGGAGAAGAGTGGTGGTATTAGGGCATTAGCTCATACTGTGAAGCTGTCATTTGCACTTAGTTGTCTCCATCTGGTGTGGCATGTTCAGGGCATTTCTCACAAGTGGCTGTGAAAGTTTAGGGTGTTACCATGGCACCCCAAGCATCTTGGGTGCAGGACACTGGGGAGTGGATCTGCATTCTTTCAGTAAAGGAACTGGTTATGATGGCAGGAATATCCTATCCTTTTAGGGTTTTTTTTTTATCTACCAAGTAAAGCGCAGTAATTTTTGGTCCCAGACTCTCGTCTGTCAGACATGATCTTAGCACAGTCCTCTGTGGATAATTTTGTGATAATTCCTTTTATTTTTGGAAGAAAAGAACAGCTTGGCACAGTCAGTATAATACTGGTTTAACAATCTCTGTATGAGATGAATTCAGAAAGTCACAGAATTTGCATAGTAAACCAATTGCAATAATTACATTGACAAACCAAAACCATTAATTGAAGAACCTGTAGTTGAAGATAATGCCTTTAATTATAATGAGGTTAAATATTTCTGACAAAAGTGAATCCTTCCAATGACATATGAGTTGGGACGAGAATGGTAATCCACATTAAGTTCCATGGCTCTAACTTATTATTCTTCATAGACTCAAACATGCAAGCGAGCTATATCTCAAGTTGCATAATACTGATCTTTCTACCCCTGAGACTGTTGCAAATGTCTATCATTAAGGCAGCTACAGCTAGCCAGTCAGTTAGTGTCAATCAAAGCCTGTGAGGCATTTTACAAATTAGGCCCTATTGATATATAATGATATATGAATTAAAAGCAAGAGATGGAGCCATTTGTCATTATAACAGCTAAGTTTCCAATTAGCCTATTTAGCTACTTTTATTGTATATGCCATGTGTATGCCATGTATTTTTTATTGCTCAATGCATTTTAATTGAATAACACAAATGCTTGAAGGAGCTGACATTAAATCAGAAATCTTGGGGCTTTTTTAATCTACTGTGTGTATGGAGGAAGGAGGAGAATAACATTTCTTATTTTATTCTTAACTTCATTTTGCCTTCATTATTTACTTCACATTTCTTCACACACAGAGAGACTTAAGTCATAACCAAAGCCTTTCTGACAATATTTTGGGGCTAAAATTGGTGATAACAAAAGATAATAGAGAATTCTCGGACAGAAGAAATACAGGGTAGAGGTATCTATCTCAGTGATGTAGACTAGCTTAAATCCAATGATGATAACTGAATTGCTTTCACATTTTACCAGTGCATCTGAGATGAGAAGCTAATCTATATTTTTCAAACAATTCCTTGGGGTTACTTCTGCACACCTGCAGTGAACCTAGCCAGAACTATATTCCTTTGTGAGTGTGTTGGTGTACCCCAAGATGCATGGTCAATTTGCTCCCCAGGATATTTGAGAAGGAACGAGGGAGCAGAAGAGAAGGTAGAATGAGATTCTTTCAACTGTACTGCAGCATTTCTCTATTCCCTGGCTAGGCATCACCCAAAGCATAAAGAATCAATTCAGCAGCTGGTTGATAAGCTGCAAGAATGGAAAACTGATGCTGTGTCAGGAGCTGCTTCTCTCTAGTTAGAGTAGAAAAGTATTTTTTTAATTAGTCTGTGTTGCTCTGGATTTTAAGTGGTGAAGTATCTTTGTTTATCTCAGTTTCTAAAATGTAGCCCTTTCATGTATATTATTCTCTATCAGAACACTAAGCCCACCAAGATTATTCTTGAGTTATTTGCATTCTACATGTGGATCTTATGTATTTCAGACACTGATTTGTCATTTGTTTGGCCCCTTGTACTAAGAGAATATGATAGTTCCATTAAACTACTCTTGGACGATTCTGAATTTAAGGTGATGTAATACTATAAAGATTAAGATGTTTGTCAAAGAACAAGAATAAAGACAAATTCAAAAATAAAACAAAATAAAAGGAAATTATATATTTCACATAACAATATCAAGTAGTTACACAAATCTGCTAGAGTATGGAAGAATAATCACAACTAAAAAAGGGAATCGTTAGAAGCTCTCTCTTCTAGAAGATTGCTAAGCTCCAAAGCTTCTTGCCAGATACTCTGTTTTGAATTTTCAAAAACAGTCAAGGGATTTAGATGTTAAAGTCCCACTGGAAGTGCCTTTGAAAGTCCTCCCTAGGAGCACAGTCTGGAAGAAATTTTGTGCAAGAAGTAATTAGGAGCTAGCGTGTCCCTGCAAGCTGAGCAGATGCAGAATAACACTATCTGTATAGCAACTCTAATTCTGCAAAAAAATTTAGGCCCAGAATGTCGCCTTTCTTTCCTTATTAATCTGATATTGTCCTCATTCACCACTGTGATTTTGCCTGCGTATGCTCCGTCTACAGGAAGAACACCCAGAGTTAACTGATTGCATTGGTTTTTTAATTCTTAAAAAAACTCACTGCGATGAGAGTTGGGCTATTTACTGAACTAATAGTGCTTGTTTCGTTGTAACATCCTCCTACCGCTTCTTGACATGAGGCTGAATATTATATGAACGTGGTGGAGCACAAGTGCTGCTGAGTACGGACTGAGCAGAAAAGGTGGAAATAAGGGCAGGTAAGAAGGGATCGCAGGGAATGTTGAAGCCATGGGAGACTGCAGAGGAATAAGCAGGACAAAAAGAGACAAAATAATCAATATAAGTCAAACTCCTTTGAGGAAGGTGTTTTAAAAGGTTATACAGGTATGATCTACCTTCACGCTAGAGAACTCCGTACTGCTATTAAAATAATGACAAAATTCCTGAAACAGTTTACAGGAGATTTTTTTTTTCCAGATATAAATTAAGAATAAATGACATTAAAGTCATGAGGCTGAGAAGAGAGTTGATTGTTCTCTCACAGGGTAAATACCAGAAAGATGTAAGAGCAATTTACAATGAAGGACAGAACTGGCATAAAACAAATCAGTGTACATCATTGGTGAGGAATGAATTCAGACTGGAAATTAGAAGCTATCTAACCATCTAGAGAGCAGGGTTCCAAAAAGCTCAGCACGTGGCCCAGGAAAATAATCCATTTTATGCTGGAACACAAGAAATTTATGAGGGCAGTAGCATGATAGTTTCATATCCTAGGAAGTGATTAGAAAGTGAAAAAAAAATAAAAAAATTCCAAAATCCTCCTGTCAACTGTTCACTTGTCCTGCTGGTTATCATTACATACTTAAACTTTAAGCAGCAATTATCTTCTCACTTTATATTTGGGCACAGCAAAGAAGATTCTGAATCAAATACAGCTAACATGGTAGAAATAATAACAAAATAACATTGAGGTTTAAAGAGAGCTATTTAGGGAAAAGATTAAATTATGATAATGCCTTCCATAGAAAATTTCAGTAAATCTGCCAGAGTCAGGTAAGTTCAGAATCAGTGAGACGAGGCTATGACCACATTTATTAGATAGAAATGACCCAAGTGAGTCATTCCTGTGAGTGGGGAAAATCAAGGGGAAAATGGGAAATAGCTTTCTGGAAAAATGAGAACTTGGAGTTCACTCAAGGAAAACATTCTACAATAGTAGGGTTAAGCTCCTTACTTTGCAAGCACCAAATTATCCTAGATGTAGCTCAAGCTTCAGATTTACATAAAAATATTGGTGCAGTATAAATTATTATAGCCAAGTAACCAGAACCACATAATGAGAAGTATGTCTTCTTTGAAAATAAATGTTTCCATGTGCATTTACTATTTATTCAAATGCCTTAGCATTCATACAGAAGCAAGAGATTATTATCCTGTGACAATGTTCTGTTCAATTCATATTATCTCTTAATTAAATTAATGTATGCTGTCTCATAGGCACTTATTAAAATAATTGTTTGTGTAAAGCAGGGATATCATAGATACAAACATTCCAGTCATCTTGGTATGATTCAGAGATCTTTGCTAATGACTTGAGTAAAAGTCTGGATTTGGCTTGCCCTCTGTGATGATAACTTACTAGAAATTCAGCTGAATTATTATGCAAATTCTTTACTAGCCTTACAAACCTAGCTAAAACTATGAAAGGAAGATTAAAAGAAATATTCTGCAACTGTGAGGTTTAGTGATCCTGTTTCCCGACTCAAGTATCTAGGCGAAGTCTCAATTCATACAAAGCAAGTGTAAGTAAATGAGTAATAGCCCTGCCCCCCCCCCCCCCCTCAGAACATGATATAATGGGTTGTCAGAGACAGCTCCTACTCTGGAGTCATGAACCTGAGTCTTCACAGTGGGCATTTGACTCAAACTCATCAATAGCTTTGAGATTTTCAGTACCGTCGTCTCTGAGATAAATTTAACTGTTGTGCATTTTTCTTTAGCAAGAGACTTTCCAAAACAGTGACATGGAGAGTCACTTTTTTTTTTTTTTTTTTTAATTATTCCTCTCTCCCCGAGGCATATCTGAGCTGTCTGAAGATTAGTGAAAAAACTCTTTAATTACACCAAGAATTTGAGGGAAAACAAGTGATTTTCTCCACAAGTAGAAGTTTCCCCCAACAGCTTGGCAATGTAATATTAAATGAAGAATTGTCGTGATGTGTTCTTTGACTAGTACTATTGAACAAAGCAATGATTGTCTTGAACATCACCTAGACATCTACTATATACAAGGCTTAGGAATCAAAATCAGCCTTTGATTGAACACTTTTCATTTTCACTGAAATGGACATTAATCACATGGATTCCTGAGCCAAACTTGTCATTTATAAACTTTACCGATGCCTTCTATGCAGCCTTGATAATAATCTGAACCAGATCCCATCTTCAGACTTTTGCAAGATTGTATGTAGAAACACCCCAGAAGACTATCACTGCTAAATTATACTATCAGGTGATATCCTTGTAATGGGCGGGGGGGGGGGGGAAGTTTCCTCCTACATAAGTATTGCAACTTGAGTCATGCTGAAGATATACAGAGTTTTCTTTTCATATCAACTGCCTTAACATAGCCAAATATATATTCTTGAAGTTTAAGATTTTGCTGAATGGCTCAACTGGCTTTATACTACAGGAAAAAGCCCCACGGAATTACTTATAAATTGTGGAATTGGCTCCCGACCCAGGAAGAGATTGGTTGCTATGGCTGCTGCTTGTGAAAGCAGCTGGCTTCTTCAGCATCTGACTGTTGTAATATATTAAGTGGCAATCTCCAAGCACCAGAATTAAAATAAAATAAAATAAAATAAAATAAAATAAAATAAAATAAAATAAAAATTGATATATATTTAAAATAAAACCTGCATAGACAGCATTAAGGAAAACATTATCTATTTGAATATTCAATGACACTACATTCCTCTTTCTGCAATGTTGATGGACAAACTGTGTCTTTCTGTGTTGTAAGTTCTATGCTCCTACTTCTGATAAATTTAGGTTGATGCTATGACATTTACTTTCACTTGTAAGGAGAGGTAAGATAATTCATTCATATCTATTCCTCTCAACAGTTACTTTCTTTTTTTTACCATGAAACGAATGAACAAAGGAAAATGAGGGATTATCTGGATTCAGAGTTACTATATTCCTAATTTCAAAACAAATTATTAATTGCTAGCATCAACATGTCTTTTGAGTGACTTTTGCATACCATTCTAAAACAGTGCAGTCAATTTTTCTTTAGGTAATTTTATGGGTCAAAGAATCAACTGCAAACAAAAAATGAAGTAAGCCTATCAAAGCAAACCTTAATTCATAATTCACTTAGACAAAGCTGATTTTCCTCCTTTTTTTTTTTCTTTTCTTTTTTTTCCCTGTTCTAGAACTAAAAAACAGAAGGTGTTTTCTCTCTTTGGTGCAAAAGTCATTACTTATGCTTGTGTGATGTCAACTTGCTATACTGTAACAAGAATTTTCATGTTCAGCTACAATGACTTTCAGAGGGAATCAGTTGTTTTCAAAACCTAAGCTGCAAGTGGAGAAGTTCCAAATCATTACCTAAATTTACATTCTATTCTGCCTGGAAATGTATTTTTATAACTTGCAGACTTTTACTTTTTAAAGTCAATAGGAATTTTGCAATTGACTTCAGTGTGAAAGGAGCATCCCTGTAGTTTTTAAGGGATAACTGAAAGTCACAAAATCATAGAATCACAGAACAGCCCAGGTTGGAAGTGACCTTGAAAAACCCTCTGGTCCAACTTTCCATGGGAACCAGAAAGGGAGCCTAGATGAGACCTATTCCATTCTCCTGTTAGCCCACTTAGATATGACCCATTGTCTATATTTTATATTTTCTTTTATTTTAAAATTTTAAAAGTGTCACAACACCTAGAAAAGACCCGTAGTCTTGCAGGGGATGGATGGTTATGGACATAAAAGTAATGTTCTCTCAGAGAAATATCTTTTATGCACATGTACTGCTGAGACTTATTTCTTACATTTGAACTGCAATATAGCAGCCAGTAAATGTATGTAGGAGCTCTTTTGTATGACAGTGGGTGAAATCCAGCTTCCCTTAATCATCAGGTAGAATCCTTCAGGAGTAAAGGACCTGACTACTAATTCTGCTTTGAAATGGAAAACTTGGAGGGCAGAAGATTTCACTACTTATAAGAACAAGGTATACTGATATCAGTCATCTTGGAATTCAGATGGCTCCCTTGTTGCAAAGGTTGTGCTAAATATAGGACCGGTTTGGAGCTGAGGAAGAAAACCTGCAAAAATCTGCAGAAAACCCTGGTCTAGAAATTTTTTTTTGCTTGTGAGACTTCTCACATGTTTGAAATTAAACAAATGCTTAATTAAGGCCAAATTCCACTAGCTTACCGGAATCTTTGTTAGACTAAAATCTCATGATTTAGGAAAACCGTAGAACAATAGTTGCCAGATTTGGCTGATTTGTAATGTGAGTCAGGGAAAAAAAACCAAACCAAACCAAACCAAAACAAAAAAAAAAGGAATATTATTCTTTTTTTTCTGCAGTCACTCTCATGCTATCTTTCCCTCCCAGAGTAAAAGCGTTAGCTCAATACGCAGAGAGAGAAAAGGAAAGCAAGCACTCATCTAAAACAAATGTAATGATTTTTTTTGGCCATAAAGACAGGTTAATATTTTTGGCAACTTAGATTTTTCCCTCTGCAGCTGGAATTCAGCAGCTCATAGCTGTCTGCCAGAGCAGATGCATAATCTAGGCCATTGCCTTACAACTGCTTTTGTGAATGTTTTTAAAGGAAACACTTTCTAGATGAATACTGTGAGAATCTTAAAATTAAAGAGTTTGAATAAAAAGGATCAGAGGACCCAGCTGGTTGCACAATTTAGGTATGGAGATATTTTTTCTCAGTTCTAATAAATGCACATTATTATTTCCTCCCTAACTACCCATAAAATAAAGATCTAGCTGGTAGTTCTAATTCAGAGGATTCTGTATTGACAGAATCAAGCGTGATATCTTATTAATATGAATACAATCATCATGATATATTGAATATAGGCAGAATTAAACCACCAGAAGTTTTACGTGGTCACAGTCCCAAGGCTTTTTCAGCTAGTGTCCTGACTGTATAGCTCTTTTCAAGTACACTTACACTGCTGGGATGATACTTTTCACTCCCTTTTTAATTTTGTTGCTTGCTTTCCCAATTGTTCTATTATTCCCTCCCTCTCTCTCCACACACACACATGCATATATGTACCTATTCAAGAAAATAGTTTGCAACATCATCTTATTTTTGGCATGGGTGAAAATGGGTACTTTGTGTTGGGGATTTGGAGACTGCTATTTACTCAGCTGTCTCCTGTGAAGCCACTTCCACTAGTATTCCTGGTAAAACAAAGCCATTAAACTCATCAGTTTCAATAATGTTCTGTCCAGTGCAATATTTTTATAGTGCTGGTAGAGATCTCCTTCAAATCAGGGTAATTTGGGAGAACAGTTATGTGCTACATATAATTTAAACACTTCTGCACTTGGTTCTCCACCTCTGGAGGTCATCTTTGGTCAAAGTACAGGCAGCTAAGAGCAGGTTGTTCAGGGCAAGATTTCACAGCCTTTCTGGAAATCTGCTCCAGTCTAGGATTACACTCACTCTGGTGTTGTGCTTTCTAATATATACTCAGAATTTCCCTTGTTGTAACTTCTGCCTATTGTCTCTTGTCCTTTCATTGCTGACTTCCAAGAATAGTATGGCTCCTTTTTTTTCTACACACCCTCATTAGGTGGTAGAAGACAGCAGTAAGAATCCCTTTAGTCTTCTCAAGACTAAACAAACCCAAGTTCTCTCAGTCCCCTCTTGTACATCATGTGATCCAGCCTTTAATCATCTCGGTGGTCCTCAGCTGACTTCACTCCAATTAGCCAATGTCTTTTTTTCGCAGCGATGGTACGTTGGAAAACCCAGCATGGTAGAAAGCCCCTGACAGAAAATGCTTCCTGCTTCCTGCTCTTTCACAAGCTCTATACCGCCCTTCTGTCTGTTCTAGCTTATGGGATGGCTTTTTAACTAGGGACGTTTTAGGTTCATGTGCTGGTTTTGACTGGGATAGAATTAATTTTTTCCATAGTAGCTTGTATGGGATTATGTGATTTTTGCTGAAAACAGTGTTGATAATGGAGAGATGTTTTCGTTACTGCTGAGCAGTGCTTACACAGAGCCAAGGCCTTTGCTGCTCCTCACCCCACCCCACCAGCGAGCAGGCTGGGGGTGCACAAGAATTTGAGAGGGGACACAGCCAGGACAGCTGACCCCAACTGACGAAAGGGGTATTCCATACCATATGGTATCATGCTTAGCACATAAAGCTGGGGGGAAGAAGAAGGAAGGTGCAATGTTTGGAGTGATGGCGTTTGTCTTCCCAAGTCACCGTTACACGTGCTGGAGCCCTGCTTTCCTGGAGATGGCTGAACACCTGCCTGCCCATGGGAAGTGGGGAATGAATTCCTTGAATTGCTTTGCTTGTGTGTGCGGCTTTTGCTTTACCTGTTAAACTGTCATTACCTCAACCCATGAGTTTTCTCACTTTTACTCTTCCAATTCTCTTCCACATCCCATTGCGGGGAGGAGTGAGCGAGCAGCTGCATGGGGCTTAGTTGCTGGCTGGGGTTAAACCACGACAGTTTGGAGACAGGCTGCCCTCTGCACAGCACAGCTCCTGAGCCAATACTCCTTCCCAGCACCAGAACAGCCAAGGACTATGACACAGATAGGTCCCACCAGCTCCATATTGGTCTGGGACGGCCTGCAAAAGACACCAGTTAGGGCTTCCTAATAAGAGCTGGTATCTCGTGGAGTAGCCGAGGTTTTTTCTTTGCCATCAGTTCCCAGTCTTCTGAGGAAATGGCTGCAGAAGCTGTATGGGCTGATCAGTCATGCCAAACTTCATCCATTTTCCACTAGGTCAGTTGAGGTGCATCGATAGCACAGATGGTGAATCTCTTATTTCTGCACTGTCAAACAGTCATTTTCTGTAGATAAGTGGAATCACATATCTGTGTATCTACCCACATATCTGTCCCATGGTTTACAGAATTACCGTTAATCTAAAGAAAATAAACACAAAACACTGAATTACTTCTTTGTGGCCATTAATAGTGAAATAAGCAGGAAATTAGGTGTGAATTAAACATCATCTCTATACCAGCTGATGCAAGGAAGAACTTGGCATCTACTTTATTGTGCTTTTCATGCTAAAATATTAATTCTGTGTAGACACAGCATGTGGAATGACACAGGCCTTTTATTCTAAAAGACTCAGTCAAAATTCTCTAAAGGTTTCCCTAACTAATAACTATTTCTGACATCAATTGTGGAAAAGAGTCAATATGTTTTAATGGAATACCTGCTCTGGGAAAAAAAAAAAAGTTAAATGCACATAGTCCTCCATCATGAATACAGGTATTATAAAAAGACAAAGGAGGAGAGGAAAAAAAATTTAAAAAATTCTAGATACCAAGTTAAAAACTTTTTGATCTCTAACTGGTAATCACAAGGGTTATCAGGGAAGAAGTCAGAAACTCTTGAGTATGGTATTAGGTAAACCTTAACTATATATAACAGAACTTGTTGGCCAATTTCATGGCTGCATTCATCAAGCTCCTTTCTCAAGTAGTGAGGTAGTGAAGATATTGTAGTTAACATTGTCTTAAGACAAAAAAAACCCCAACGAACTATAATGAACCACAATGGGCATCGTTTAATGTTTTTATATTCCTGCTATGAAGACAGATGTGTTCCTTTTGTACTGTCTGATACGTATATCCCTGAAGCAATAGCCACATGAGGTCACTGTTGTTCATACATGAGTCATAAGCTTGAAGCACGATATTTTCAGTTGACTGAAGCCAAAATGTGTGAGTGGAAAATCAAGTTGTTTGTATTACACTTTAACAAAAATCTGCAAAAATAATTAATTAACATAGGCTATATTAAAAGCAAACATTAATTGCATAAAATACAGAATATAAATTACTTTACAAATGTAAAGTTTCTTTACATTTGAAAAACTGTTAAAATTTATCCCATAGTGGCTGCAAAGAAGCAAAGGTTATTATCTACTACATTTACTGGAACTTTCTCTCCTCTGTACCTTGTTATAGAACATTTAATGGGCTGTGCTGGCATAAGAACACCAAAAGAGTTTCAAGAAAGAATTACAAGCTTGCAATTGTTTAATTGCTTATCTTTCATGAGAGAGATTTTCTTTCTCTTTCTTTTATTTTCTCTTTCTTTCTTTCTTTCTTTCTTTCTTTCTTTCTTTCTTTCTTTCTTTCCTTCTTTCCTTCTTTCCTTCTTTCCTTCTTTCCTTCTTTCCTTCTTTCCTTCTTTCCTTCTTTCCTTCTTTCCTTCTTTCCTTCTTTCTCTCTCTTTCTCTCTTTCTTTCCTTCTTTCTCTCTTTCTCTTTCTTTCTCTCTTTCTTTCCTCTCTCTTTCCTTCCTTTCTTCTTTCTTTCCTTCCTTTCTTTTCTTCCTTCCTTTCTTTTCTTCCTTTCCTTTCTTTTTCTTTAACATGTGAAGTTTAGTGTCTTCAGAGCTATGAAACTGTAAAAGGTTGAAATATTATGAGCAATATGAGATGCTCTGGCATTAGAGAATCAAGCAATTAGGGAAGCAGTGTTACAGCAAACCTGTGTACTGAACTGTGGTGTGAAGCCATGCTGACTGTAAATTTGCTTACATTTTTTTGTCATTTCTTATAATATACTAAACCTATTATGCTGGTAGAGTTTCTCTGAATGATTCATCCATTCATGTGATTATATCAATGTACATTACCATAACATCTTCTCTTAAAAGATTACATAGTATATATGATAAATTCAGCATTATGAGATTTCAGAGAAGGTACTTTTCTCTTTTACTAAATTCTTCTCATTAAAGAATAAGGTGTCATATTCACCGATGCTATATAGTCATGAAATTAAAAACCTTATCTCGATCAAAATCATCAAGAGAATAGAACTGAAATAGCAATCAAAAATGTCAGCTGAATTTGTAGAACTGCATAATTAAAATCTTACTCCCCAAACTGAATTGAATTCACAATAATGTGTTAAGATTTTTTTCAGGAAGGCATTTTTATGCTGGTGTGTTTATCAGCATGCATTTAGATTCAAAAACATGACTTGTTCTACTAATAAAATAAAAGATAACTTTAAAAGTTGATTAGTTTTTGCAACATCTTTTATCAAAGTACCATGCAGATTACCTTGTACATTTAAGCATCAAAAACCCACTCCTTACATAATGTACAAAAAGACTGCTTTAATAGAACATTAACATAGTAAAAAGCACAGTCATCTGCTCAACAGTTCTTGTGTTTATTTCTTCATCTTTAAGCAGGTGAGTAAATAAAATTCCCCATATTATCTAATTATTTCATAATTTTGGATTACCTTATGGGATTTAAGAGACAATGGAAAAAACTTACAAATTTATCATATTCACCTTCAGAAAGAGAGAAACACAACAGCGAATCTTAAAGGACAGAGCCCATATAAAAAAATGAATTAAAAAGTGGGTCAATACAGGACATTATCCCCAATTTCTATTGACAGTATATTGCCTTAAAACTGCAAAAATAAATTGTTCTCATAATTAAATAACCATTAGCTTAAATTCTACAGTAGATCTGACTACACATAATGCAACCTCCATGTTTATAGAAACAAAACTTAGTATAATTACAAAATATAATTAACTGTACTAATTAAGCTATAAAATAGCAATAACTCTCAGTAAGTGTCTCACTACAGTTTGCTGCTTAGCTGAATTGTTGACTGTAAGGAAGGCTAAAAGGACTGGATGCGGGAGTGAGTGCAAGAGTTCATCCTGCCCCAGAATTCAACTAGATTTAGAAAATCTGTCAGAATAGTTGGTGAAAAATCAGTAACAACAGCATGTGCAGCAGATGGTTGTTCAACAGCAGAAATGAGTTTGTGTGTGCAAGGCTGCAACCGCTCTCCCAGTAGCTGGTGGCCCTCCTGTGATTCGAAAGGACAAGAAGAGGTTTACCTCAAGATTTGTTAGCCGGGTCCCCAAACCAGCAGCTCAGCCAGCACTGCTCTCAAAGAGGAGCCCAACCATTACCCAGAGAAATGTTTGATTGATGGCGAAGCAATAATGGGGTGTTTTCACTCGCAGAGCACAATATATAAAATTGCTTGATAAACCCATCATGCAGGAAGAGAGAAACCTGTTGCACCCTCAGACTGAGATCACTGCCATGGAACAACTGAATATTTTTGTTTTGGCTCTTATGTCCAAATAGATCTTGATTTATTGCCCTAACATATCTGACCTTTTAAACCATACCAGCTGACAATTGTTGCACAAGATAAATATGAGAGGTATTTTCAGAAACAAGCCGTATGACAAACAATTTCAACTTAATGTTGCTTAGGTATTTATCAAGTAGTGAGTTGCTTCTTTCTTTTACTATTTTTTCTAATAAAGTATTTCTGCCTAAACAAGGAAATAAGCTAACATACCTCCCACTACCTTGCCTTTACTCTCTGTAATAAAAATCCTTACTGAAAGAATTTATCACAGGGTAAGGAGCGTATTTTTTGAGTGGAATCCCTTCAAGGTATTGGCAACACATCATTGGATTCCCCAGGAAAGAGAGAAAAAAAAAACTTCTTTACTTGAAAATACATGTTTTAGTGCCAGCTACTATTCCGCCTAAAAGATCAACAACCCGGGAGACTACTTGTGATCACCGAGTGTTGTTGCCCAATGCATCACTCCAGCAGATGATGATGGGGCAGGTGGGGGGCGCTTCTATTCATTTCTTTCAAGTGAATTTTAATTTATTCTTCACCTTTTCTTTCACTGACAACTTCTCTCCCTTGCCTCAGTAACCTGCTTCATTCAGTGCATCTGCCAAACCAGTGAAGAGGAGATGGGATAACATATTTTTGTGTGAGTTGTATGCTGGTAATGGTCTGAGCTATTTTACTGTCTGAAGTAGTGTAGCACTTTCATCTCATAGGTAGTTTTACCACTACTGGTTAAAGGTTTAAAGGAATGTATGGCTGGTCTATCTAAGGGGCAGCTGACACACAGTCAGAAAATACGTTGGGGAAATTTTAGATCACTGAGGTTCAAATATCATTCAGAAGAAACAAGCAAAAAAGGCCTTTCATCACAGCCCTGTGATCCTGAATGTAGCTTTTGTACTGTACCTGTATAGCTTGGAACTTACAAGGATCACATTTGTAGCATCCTTTAGAGACATGTTTGAGATTTCATCATTTTAGTTGTTCTAGCTTGCATTTATAAGACAAATATTAGCACAGTTGGTGTCAAACCACTCATAACTCTTTTATAAGAATCCATGTCATTTAAACAAATGTTATTACAAATTTTGCCTCTTTTTGAACAGATTCATCATCCGTACACAGACATGTAAAGATTCCTACTGACATAGGCAAATCAGGACTTGAAGTCATTCAGAAGTCTAACAGGAGATAATAATAATTATTAATTATTACTAATTATTATTAATAACAACAACAATAACAACTACATTATCATAATAACTAAACTCGTGAGTACCATTAATATGAAGTAAAACAGTTTGTTCCAACTGTTGTGAAGATTTTTGGAACACCTTACTCTCTGTACAAAAGTTTTTCTTCCAAACCATAGAAGCCAAGATTCAGAGTCACTAAAGGCATCATCTCTCTGATCACCAGAAAGTTTGACCCTGTGTTACACGTACCACTTGTATATCCCGTCCCTTTAAGTGAGTGTGTTTTTTAATCTCCATCTTATCAAGACACCTGCCACATGTAAATATGCAATTAGTTATTATCATGGCATTTTTGTAATACATTTTTTCTTGGGAAATATGTGTGCACGTGTGTACACGATTTTGTGTGTATAAAAGGTCACAGAATAATTTAGATTGGAAGAGAACTCTGGAGGCCATCTTGTTCAGCCCTCCTGCTCAAGACAGATATACATTCACTAATTAGGCTGGAAACAGCAAATTATTTATTTATATTAGCATCAGAACAGCTACGAAAAAGACACACGTTTGTGATAAAATAATCTAGCTGCTTGCAATTACGTACATTAAGCAACACCATTTTTCAGTTAACTTTTCTAACATATACATGCATATGTATATATATACATACACACACCACATATAAAGATACAAGCACATAAATTGGAAAGACATATGTGTAAATATAGATATATAGTAGAAAATGCATTTGCAAAAAGGCATATGCTTACCTGAAATGTTCTAAACCAATATTCTTTTCCTTCTGAAATAAAGGGAAAGCCGCAGAGCCTACTCTGGTCAGAAGATAAGACCACTTGTCTTTTACTTAGACCAACCTTTTTCAACAAAAGTACCGTATAATGGAGCCTGGATACAGAACGGGACATTTTGAGAGCACGTCAGTTGCCCTTCAGTACATTCCGTATGAGCTTAACAAGACAATGCTAACCTGGGTGACAACTAATTAAGACACTACTAATGAGGCTGTAAAAGGCGGAGTCCTTAGAGATTTCTGATTACTGACATCTATTGGTCATTATATGGGGAGAAATGTCCCTGAGTGAAAGTTTGAATGTTTCAAATAGGTTTTCTAGAGCACAGCTTTCTGTTGTAAATAGAAAACAAATGTAGTTAATCATGCAGATATCAGCAAAACATGGAACATTATGCCTTTGTGTTCATGCAGAAAGAAAATGTGTCTGATGTAGATGTTTAGCTTTATAATAGCTTAATAGAACCAATATTTGGCATATTCAAATACTGAACTACAAACAAATGTGCTGTCACTCTGAAAGCTTTCATATGGTTGCAATTTTCAAATTAGCAAACTGAAAGTTATCTAAAAGGCAACATATTGTTATACTCTAATGGGCCATTATGGCATAACTTATTTACTTATTTAGTTATCTGTTCCAGCTTAAATTCAATTTATCCAGATTTTGGACTCAGAAACCCCACAGGGTTTTTACAATTTGGCTTCTGCAAAGCCTACTCCTTTCTCAAGAAGTAGACACTTTCTTCTGGACTATATTACGGGAGCATGAACACTACAGGGCTTGGCAATACATCTGAGTAAACGTGACCTGTACAGGCATTTTGTTCCTGCACTTACCACCCCTATTACAACAACAGTGTAATGCAAAGCCTCCCTTGTCATAGTCTACCCTTGCATACAGTAAAGCAACAAGACTGACCTGAGTTTGAGAAAATTTCTGATCTCAGCACACAGGGAGAAGTTGAATGAAGCCAGATTGTAGCCAATTGACCTGAAAGGAAAACATTCAAGCTCCTATATTAGTTCTATTGATGCTCTACTGACTGAAAGACATTTATATTCACAATAATTTCCCTGTGATTTCTCTCCTGACATTTTGTTTTCCTAGTTTTAAAGCTGACAACATGAAAAAGGTTGCCGCCTTTATCCCATATACATAACCTAACTCAGTAATGCCATTTTCTGAGATTTAGCACCTTTCCCTGACCCAAACCTTAACTGTCCACAATGTAGATGTCTACATATGAAATAGTCACTCTAAACAAACTGGTTTTATAGTCAATGGAAAGCTAGTCTCTGTAGTCAACACAGAGTCTGCTTGAGGAGGAAATGCATCTATAGCTTCTTTATGCTGGAATTACCAGGTCTCTGTGGACTACAGATTTACTGCATGATGATTTTTCAGAGATCCCTTTTTTTTGTCAGATGACTCCCAGAATTGCCTCAATTTGTCTAATAATAACCTATTGCTCAGTGTAATTACATCTGGAAAAAAACCACTGAAAATGTTATCTCGTTCCTTTGACTTTTGTCTGAAGGGCTGTTTCTTTAAAGCATCAGATCTTTCACTCCTACATATCAAAGTGACTTTCTGAATTAATTTTGATCTTCATTTACAAAATCAGAGTATACACAAGTGAGGAGGTAAAGTTCTCATGCATGAAACTCAGAGATAACCACAGCTGGAATATTAGACTCAGGTCTAATTTAACATTTTTCTTTTCTCTACAAGAATCTAAACCATTCGATTCCATTTTGCAGTTTTACACAGAGTATACTGCAGTGTTCTGAAAGATTTGCATTGATGTCCGTACCTAGATAGGTTCCAGATATTTAGATTCTTTAAGAATTTTGGGAAAAAAACCCCCTCAATTCTGAGTTAAATTTGGTATTTATACTGGTCAGATTTTCAGTGCTGTTGAATGATCTAGATGTCCTTATTTCTACATGCATACTGTACATGATCTTTTTTTTGGTGACTTTTCTTTCAAAGCTGTCTAAAATCTTTTTAAGATTCTTCTCAGAGCTGCCTCATCTTTTTTCAATATATTCCTAATGTAGAGATGCTCACGACTCACAGTATTTCAAGTATAGCCAGGACAGGAGTAATTATGTCCCTGTTAATGCATGTTCTTTACATATGTCAAGAGAATTTTTGTTTCCCTACATAGATGCAATATTAAAATTGCATATCTGCTTTGCTGCCTTCTGACACCCTCCCTCCTTTGAAAAATAATGAAATCAGGCTATTACATTCTATGGATTATATTGTTTTATATTGTTCCCCAAATTAAACTGCGTATGTCCTCAGTGTTATCTGCAAAATGTAATGTATTGTCTCCTGTGTCATGAATATGCCATTTATTCTACTTCTGAGCTTTTATTTTAGAAAGAAAGAAAGAAAAAAAGACTCACCGCTGATTCAGTAGGAGTCATCTTACTAACTTTAGCTGTTGACAATGTAGAAAACCTTTTCAATTCACAGTTATATGATTTTTCTCTTATAAAATAATTATATGATTTTATTTCTCTTTCTTTTTTAGAAGTAATTATATCATATCTATTAAGGAGAAAAACCCACTGTGGTTATACTCAAGCTATTTTCAAATTATTTAGATAGTTTTCGTGGTCCCTACTATAAAATTGTTGTTGAAATACAGCATAGTCCTCAGGATAGAGTTGGAGATTTAGACCTCCCTGCTCCCAAGACTGTGTATTTAATAATTATAGGATAAAATACACCGATAGTATTTGGAACAGGAATCAGAAGCTGGAAGTATCTTTTGTCCCAAAGACACTTGTCAATGGTTTGTTGCAGCTGGTTTTCCCCTTTCTGCCATCTCTTGGCAGAATGGCCCATTTTTACCACGAACATGAGAAAACATCTTACTCTTATGGTATAACTGGTGATTGGGACAGTTTCCTTAACAACAGGGTGGTACGTAGCTGTTTCTCCAGATTAATCATACAAGATCTAGTAGCTACAAGCTACAGTACGAACTATGTTACTAACAGGAGGAAAAAATGTTATTTATCCATGCTACGTACAAGAGAGGTTCAATCACATTTTCCTCATCAGCTCACACTTTATAAGACAACTATGACCCATTATACCTTTCTAAATGAAATCTGTAAGAGACTAATTGCAGAAGAACATTTTTTGATTCTCTGTTTCCATCTTCATGTACACCCCAACTGAAGACTGCAGGGAAGTGGCTATTAGCAAGTTTTCAGATAATCTACTCTTTGTAATATCTCCTGTCAATTTTTATTCACATAAAAGATCTAAGAAACCATTGCTTATAACTATATTACAAGACCACCTCTTTCAGACCTTTTTCTGAGGCTCTTTTTGAAGCTATCAGTGCTCTCAGTAGTCTTGGAGGTAGGGCGCTGCAAATCAACACTCGATTAGCAGCCCAGGCTGCTCCCTCTGGTTACCAACATTAACACAAACCAGACCCGTAAAATCTTCAGAGAATAACAGCAAAGCAAGACTTTTCAGTATGCTGTCTCACCTACACTTGCAACTCCTCAAAACCCCCTACACAGGCATGACTTAATGACTTCTCTGGGGTGTATCTCTGCTGCCTTCAGCAGCACAGCATGCTGAGCCCCGAGGCCTGCAACGTGCTGGCTGGTATTGCTTGGAGTGCATCAGGGATCCCATCTGGAAAGTGCACTCAAATTTCATTTCCAGGGAAACTGGAGCCTGTGTGGAAGTGTGAGGAGGAGAAGAAAAGCTTGGACAAGAGCTGGTGCGTGTCCTTCTCTTGCCCCACCAGGGTAACCTGATGCATCTATGCTTGGGCTTTGCTTTCTGTAAATCAGGGCTCCAAGCCTGAGTCATAATGCAGCACTCACGAATTCCACCTCGTCTTTCATTGCTTTCTGAAAATGGAAACCTTTAAGCTTTTTAATATAAATTTCATTTTAAGATTGACCTGAGAATTAAAGTCCTGGAGGAAGCCCCAGAGGCATCCTGTGTTACAGTGGTATTCTGTATTGTATCATGCAAGGCTTGTTACTGTTTTCCTTTCCTATATTAAATCATTTGATCTCATCCAACTGTAAGTAATTTGTCACACAAAATGCACTGTTATTCACTATGCCAACAAATAGCGTGCAAATATTTCCCAGTTTGGCACACGAAGCATGTGTCACATCTTGTGACCAAATAACAGCAGCACACTACATATAAACAAGAAGATAAAATTCCTTGAAAATATATCAGTCATCAGTTATCACCTCTCTCTCAAGACAGTGTTATATAAAATTGCTTAATAATCACCTGCTTTTTTTTTTTTTTTTATGAATAAGCCACACTTAAAATTCTTCTCATTTAAGATAAAATGTACTCCTCCACTATTTTCTCATCACACTTTTTCCTTGAGGAAACATCTGAGAATCTTGTGAAAAGAGGTTTTGGCTTATTACAACAAGAGTATGTATATCTCTCAGCATCCTACCGATAAGGGAAGTTTACAAAAGTAATCAAAAGACAGTTTTAATGGCCTATTTGTTCAGTGACTTTGACCCAATCTACTGGAAGATTAAAAATCCCTGTTCAGGATGGCAGTTTTTTGGAAAAACCAGGAAACCAGGTAAAATATAGGGTAATTTTCTAAGATGCTATAAATCTTCACATTACTTGTATTAGGACAGGAATAGAAGGAACACTCTTAAAGATAAATATAATGTTTATAGACATTTATATGGCAGGTCAAATGGAAAAAATATTCTGTTTTATTGAGAGATAATGATTACTTCTTATCACTAAATTTTATAGTGCTGCATTATTTACTAAGCTTTGGGCAGACATTAAAATAGTTATCATCACCGAGGGGAGGATTCTCCTTTCATTCTGTCTCCGTTCTTTCACATAAAAGAACATATTGCAAATGTAAACACACTTTGAGCTGAATATATACAGTATTTTTAACACTCTCTCTGGCATCTTGCTGGCAGATGACTAGCTGTGATATAAAAAAAATGTTTTTGTGACAATTGTTTTTATGCGCTTTTTACTGAAACTTTCCTCTGATATATGTGCTGTCAGAATGCACATGCACAACATATTTATGCTCTGTTGACCATCCACGTTTAAAATATACCAGGTGGATATAAGACAATGAATGCAGTCAATCTCAAATGTCTATGCATTTCAGCTCTGCAAACTGAAGAAATCCAGGTAGCTTCTTAAAACTCACACACCTCACCCCCTCTGTGCTCCTATTTTCTCGCCTGTGTCCATTCGTATGAACAAGAAGGAAAAAAGAAACTTGCACAGTTTATTATTACAGGCGGAATTAGGATTTTCAACACAGACACAACTGAGGTGCCCCCTTTTAGCTCAGACTCTCCGTGAATAGCCCCCGAATACAGCGTGCTCCCCTGAGACCCAGTTTTTTTACTAATTTCTCCGTGCAGCCTTAGAATCCATATGTGGTACAGCCTACCAGCAAATGTTAGCCTATACCACCAAGAAGCCGCTTTTCCCCTCTGCTGTTTGTTCACCCGAGCTAATCGAGAAGCCCGTGAAGCAAGGAAAAGCGGGTGCCAACTGCTCTCTCTGTGCAGCTGCAGACAGGTTCAGCTCAGAAACCAAAGTCGTGCCCACCGCAAGCGCAGAGCTGCTCTCTGCTTCCCACAACGTGAAGGCGTAGCTGTTAATCAGAACTTACAGTTGGCTGCAATGTTGTTAAAAATTGTGTGGGACTGCATGAAAGGAATAATCAAGACAGAAAAGGGGTAGGAGGCTGAGCTCCATTTACATCTGTAAAATGTAAAAAGAAGGTCTCTTTTGCGAAAGCCAAAGCCCACAGGGCAGCGGATTGTTGCTGTGCAGCTGATGGCTCCATAAGCCGATTGCACGGCGTGTGGGGTGGATGTGCAGAGATACGAGGGAGAGAAGGGAAGCCAATGGTCTTATGGACTCAATATACTTCTGGTTAGGTAACGGTTCTTAAAACAGTCCCACTCTGTTGACCGAGATGGAGGCTGCCATATGTATGCTGTAAAAAATCACCTTGAGTGAATCATCCAAAATAAGCGCATCAAGGAGAGATAAAACAGGCAAATTTGAAGAGAAATGAATTCAACTCATACAAGCCGGTGGTTAAAAAAAATGTAACACTGATCATATTCCTTTATTTGTGATGATTTGCATTATCCCAGTCAGCTCTATCCACTCCTAGAATCTTGTTTGATGAAATGAAAGTCGCTTTAGTAATATAGTTTGCAGAGGGCATGGAGAACAAGATTGTTTATTCTTATGTTATAACTTTATTACACTGCATATTTGCAGGAGAAGTTGCTTACTATAAGGAGAAAAATGAAGGTTTATAGCTTGGATATTCACTTCTGATATTTGGGTTTTTTCACTCACATTTCATTTCCCGTCTCATTTTTAGATAATTAAAGCTACAAATAAAATCAAGTCAAAGACTCACTAACAATGGGGAACTCTGGCAATGTTAAAACCTGCATGGCTTAAGTATCTTTATTTCTTGATTGTATTTTCAATATTTTTCGATCAAACTGATATAATTGGAAAATAGCAGAAGTGGGAAGAATTTCCAGTACCTCTGAGTCTTCTCCTGTTTTACCCTGTAGCCACATGTCAAATGTACAGTTGCAGTGATTCCCTCCCCCCCACCCCCCAGTGCTGTTCAAGCAATGGTCAGAAAGCTCTGAGTAATGTTTTGAGAGTCATGAAAAACAAATAAATGGGAAAGAAAGCCCCAGGACTAGCAAAAAGATCACCTTGAGATTTTCCTGCAGGAATTATCTACAAATGAACCACAGAGTTCTTAAGAAAGTTTGGGGTACGGAAGGGATTTTAGCAAGTGAAGAAAGAACTTCAGTGAAGTGAAGAAAGCTCAGTGACAGAAGCAACACCTACAGGCAGTGAGAGCAAAAAGAAAGTGAGTCAATATGTGTGAAAAGAACAGTGTCAGGGAGTAAAACAGCTGAAGAAAAAGTGATAAAGAAAAAAAGAATAACAAGAACAGGAATAAAATTTGATTGGAGAATATAGTTTTACTATGGATGATTTATTTATGTGAAATCTTCCTAACAAGTAGTGAAAGATTACTCCAGGCTGGCTAAACCTTCTTAGGCAAGATAGTCCTGAGAAACAGACTGAAGAGGAGATTCATTTTGGACTTTTACTGAATATAATCGTAGAAATAGTACTGAATCCTTACCCTCAGAAATAAATGGTCTTTTTTTTTTACTTTATTTACCATCTTATGCACTGTCATCTACCACACTGTTTCTTGAGGTTCAGTCAAAAGGAGAAAGTTTTTTTTATTATTTCCAGAGTATTGTAGGAAAATTCTGGTAAAATTCTTGTTTGCTGAGAAGTCTTCAAGTCAGCCTACCTTGGTTTGTGGTGCTTCTAGCATGGGTGCATGGGATAGTAATACTCAGTAGCTGGAGGGCTGGATGGGAAACACACGGGAGGTACATATGTATTGGTAGGTGAGGGCATGAGGAATTAAAATATACCTCAAGAACTTAAATACCGAAGGAGAAACAATACACATAACTTCCTAAACACAGAAATAGAGATAAGTCATTTGCATCCACAAAGGGAATGAAACAGGTCTCTCAAGGAGGATGGCTCTCTCCAGAGAGGAACAAAAAGAAATACCCTGGACCATCAGTAAAAGCCACAGGGAGAAGGGAGCAACAACAAATCTTAAAGAAAAATTTCAAAATGTAGGAACAACTACAACAAAGCCCCAGATCCGGTGGCTCCAGGTATTGACAAACTTTTTTTGTTCAAATCTAACCTCAAGGCAGAACATGAAAAATTGGAAAAAGCATTAATTGCAAGAAAACTGAAAGCTGACATCTGCCATAGCTAAAGAAAAAATGGAATCAAATCACTTTGAAATACTCAGTGAATTTAAGAGCAACCAAGAAAAATCTGCAATAAATCTTAATAGGATACACAAAATAGGAGCTTAGAGAACACAGTTCTTTAATGTTCTGGCATTTTCAATGTTCATTTTTTAAATACCCAAACGTATTAAACATTTTATGATACAGTTAAAGGCCCAATCTCTGTCCTGAAGAATTGAATTTAGATTTAAAACACAGCTTAGAACAGAGGTATTTCATAAAAAGAACTGGAATTGGTAATATCAGGCTACACTGTTCGGGAGGTTGCTTGTTAAGCTTATGTGTGTCTCAGGGGTTTGTGAATTCCATGTCAGAGGTTTAAAGGTTTCAAAAAGGAGAAGCTAATGGGATAAATGAGAGAAAACAAAATAGACCCTAAATTTCTAAAAATAATCAGAGACTGTTACTTCTAAATAATCAGCTTGGTGGAAACTTCAGGAGCCCATTACTATAAAGAAAAAAAATCATAATTAAACATTAAAGCTTAATCTACCTTCTAGGTTCGTGATAGCAGGGAAGAGGTTTACTTCACAGTTTTTATGATGAGATGATAGGTTTTAACAGCTTTGTTAGAGCTACCTTCCACCAAAAGATCTAATTCCTGTCCTGAGAACCTGAGAAATTGTTTGACCTAATATTTCCTTATTTCACTCTGGCAGAAAAAGAAAATAAATCTGAAAAAAAACCAAAACAAAACCTACCCTGTTTGAGGGTTATTATCATAACTAAACTAATAAACATTTAGTGGTCTAAAAGGTTAATACTTTTCCAGCATGTATCTTCTTTAGCACAATAACATGTTGCTACTATCATCTCCACATATTAAATTCTCTGTGTCACCTATATAGTTGAAGAAAATCACCATTCAGGACAGATAAATGGAAAGGATCTTATTCAAGTAGCACATACAGACCACCGCATAGTTTGCTGTTATCCAAATGCCGAGACACAAAATGTGACACAGCTGTTTGATAAACTTTTTAAGCCAGCGAACAAAACCTGGTCCCTTAAAGCCCTTCCCCTACTCTCTATGGACTGAGTTAATCACATATCTGGAAGCTGTTCCTGTGCTCTTCGTGCCAGCTTTCCAGGCACAGGAGAGGAGCATCATCACTAGAAAGTCCTTTTTGCCTGTTTTCTCCCCATCATATAGTGCCCAGGACACCTGCCTGAGAGCCAGGAGGACCTGCAAATTCAGAGGGCAATGCTGAGCACTGCTTTCCCCGAGCTCAGAGGGGCCCTGTGGTCACTGCGCAGAAGGGAAGGCATGGCTCCTGCCTCTGCAGCTCTGACCAGGGACCTTTGGAAGCCAACCCGGTCACTGCAGGGCTGGAGCAAGGACTACCAGGGGTCCAGCTCCTGCCCGTGTGCTTGCTGTCTCGCTCTCCCGCAGAATTTCCCACCCTCCCAGCCTGCCAGAGAAGAGGGCTTTTGGAAAGCTGGATCTCTTCACAGCTCTGACTTACAGCCTGATTCCATGTGGAGTTGTACAGCGTCTCGGGGGAGGTGGTAAATCGTGGGTGAGGCCTTGGTGAGAGGGGAAAGAAGGAACTTCAACTGGTCTCACTACTAGCAGAAACATAATGGGAAATTATGTCCTAAAGGATGTTTAATGGATGTGAATCATGGCAGCAGAAGATGTCTGATTCTGGAGAAATTCCTACTGCCTTTCTTTGGCAGCACTCTGCTCTTGCTGTTGGGAATCCGCTTTCAGCCTCTTGACATGCGTTGCATTGGGAATATCTAACTTCCACCGCACATGTTACCAGGCAGGATGGCACCAGGCTCCTTTTGCAAATGTTGCCTGAGGATGAGAAACTAATAACAAAAGGGGAGGACAGAGCGGGGAAGGGAACAGAGCAGTCATTTAGCACAAAATCAAGACACTAAGAACAAAATTAATCAAAGCTCCAAGGCATGTGAAGAATTAAAAAAATATTTAGTTGTCTACAGTCAAAGGCTAGGAGACCAGTTAGTAAACAAGAATTGGAATGGCTCATTTACGAGCATGAATTTGTCCTCATTGGTATTACTGAGACTTGATCAGATAATCTGCATGACTGGAATGTTGAAATCGCTGGCTGTAATCTATTTAGGAAAGATGAAGCGGGGAGAAAGAGTGGAAAATGACACTTCATGTCAAAAATGGCACTACCTCTTTCCAAGTGCTGACAGTGTAGAAGCGATCAATATTGAAGGTTTATGGGTGAATATCTAACTGGCAAAGCGCTAAGTACCAGCTGGGATTTGCCGCAAGTTACTACATCGCAGCAGGAAGCCAGGTGGTCAGCTGAGTACCTGTCTATACTGCAGGAGGAATAAGTGTCTGTGTTATCTGAGGGACGTCAGCCTGAGTGACATATGCTGAGGAACCTCTGATGCCAATGTTAAAACTTATCTAGAATTTCAATAAGTTCTAGGTGAAAATTTCTAACACGTCACTAGGTAAAAAATCATGGTTACATTCCTGCAAATCCCTAGATTTGCTGTTTGCACAGAGAACAAAGCCCAGCCAGCGCTGTTTATGTATTGCTTTAAATGGGTTGATTTCAGAGAGTTGATAGCAATTAAGAACCAAATTAAATGGGAGGGAAAAAAGGAATACAATATAATGAGCATATATTGAAGTAGGAACTGGACAAAATAAAGGGAATGAAAGTAAAAGAAATCACAATCATTTTATAAAGGACCTCACTGGATCCAAGTAAATCAAGATGAATCAATTACAAAAGTGAAAAGGCAGTAAGACCTGCCATGGCTGTTAAGGTCAATAGGAAGAGAGACTATTTGGGCTTTTAAAAAGGATATTAAAAGCAAATAAAATGAGAAGAACAATATTGGCTTTGTATAGCAGATGGGAATTACAGAATAAAGAATAATAATGCAGGCAGGCCACATGTGCTTAGTGCATAGCTCTGTTTTGTGTTTAGGAGAGAAAAAATTAGAAATTTTATGATAAGGTAACACTGAAGTACTTTCCATTCCAGTGGTCACTCCAGAGAATTAAAAGGCAGTTACTAACAGCACACATTTCCAAATAAAAAGGTCCAGATGATTTTCATTGAGGAGTTTTAGAAAAACCTGGCAAAGGAATTCTCTGGACCATTAATGTTGATTTTCAATAAGAGTTGGAGCACCAGAAAAGCCCCAGAGAAAAGGAGGAAAGCTAATGTTGTGCCATTATTTTAAAGGGGTAAATGAGATGACCTGGACAATTATATACCTGTCAGTTTAACATTGATCCAAAGCAAAATGATGAAACAGCTGATATAAGACTCAATTAATAAAGAATTAAAGGAGGATAATATAATTAATGCTGATCAACAAGAGTTTATGGAAAACAGATCTTATCAAGCTAACTTGATGGCTTTTATTGATGAGATTACAAGTTTGGATGATGATGGTAACTGTGTTGGTTTTAAAAGTTCAGACTTTTGTGAGCTCATTTTGATGAACATTTGATTAAGGAAACCAGAATGATGAAAAGTCAACATAGAGTATATTAAGTTAGTCAAAAAGCTAGCTAACTGGTATGTCTCAAATTGTAATTTTAAATGGAAAACAACCACTGAATATGTCAATAGCACCTTGTACTTTCTACCATTTTAATTATTTCTACATAAAAGGAGAGAAGAAATTGCTATAAATATAGTTTGAAGATGAAAAATAGCTTCAGTGGCTTGTTATGAAGAGGACTGGCTAGTTTCTATGAAATTTGGGTAATTTGGCAAGCTGAACACAAAGAAACACTTCTGTCTGAGCGGTGCAGAATGCAAAGTCCCATAGCCAAGAAACGACAAGGTAACTCAGAGGGAACCTGCGGAGGGGTCTGTCCCAACAAACAGAGCCAGAGAAGGGGCCCTAGAGGTCATGGGAGATGCACAAGATGGACAGAACCTCTCATCAGGATGAGGTGAGCAAAAATGCTATGAGACTTTTTGCATTTGATAATGCCAAATTCCCTACTAATATACTGTAGTCACTGCTGCTGCCCATGTTTCTAGAAACTATTGAACAGCTAGTGAGGATTTCAAGAAATGCTGTCAGAATGATTAAAGAATTGGAAAACCAGCCTGGAGGTATAAGACACAGGAAGACCAAGGTCTTTAGCTTATCAGAAGGAAGATTATATATTGAAATGGTAACAGTCTAGACAAGCTTACAGAGAGAAGAAAACTTTTAACTTAATTCCTGAAGAGAACTCTTCAGTATTGCAGACAAAAGATGAGCAAGAACCACTTCTTGAAAAATGAGCTTTAGACTAGAATTATAATGCAAATTTTTAATATTACATCTTCTACTGAACCCCAAGGATATATTCCATAATGCTTTGTACATTCCTCATTTTTAGAAAATTTTAAATCATGTCTGGATCAGCATTTCCCCAAAGTTTAATTCAGTCAGAAATCAGTCCAAGGAAGACTTATGACCTCTTGCAGGAGGCCAATCTGGATCGACAAAGGGAGTCTGTTTCATCTAGAAAGCCATCAAAATGTCATAAACAAACACAAATAGGGTTATTCTTCTCTCCGATCCATTGTGTGAGTTACAAGCCCACCCACACTCTTCAGGAAAACAGAAGGTGTTTCCAAGATCAGAGTCCAGAAGAGACCGTTAGATCTGCTGCATTTCTTTTACATTTTCTTCTTACATTTCACTCTTCATGGACTCCATGAATCTGCTTGTGTGACAAAATGAGATCGTGTTAGACGCGAGGTGTCCTCTGCAGCTTGGTACCTCTGCACCAGCTTCCTCCATTCTCCAGCAGCTGGGGGAAGCCGGCAGCGGTGCCGGGAGCGCGGCCGTGCCGGCCGGGGCAGCGGGCAGGGCAGGCAAAGGCGCTGGCTGGCCGGAACTCTGTGCATCCACAGGCGTCAGCGCCTCCGATTTCGGGTGTTGATGTCTATACATGAACACAGTGCCCTCTTTTGACAGGTTGCAGTTTATAAAGAATATCAAGGTTCAGCTGTGGCTGAGAGCTACTAGAGCTCTTCCAACTGCTCAGGTGGTGACGAGATCTCTCCACAAAGGCAATATGAGGGTTCCTTCTATTCTTCCATTTGCCCATCAGGTTTCCTCTTTGCAGATGAGGCTTTTTTCCCCTTTTCCCAGATGACTCTAAGACTGTAATCACACTTCTGTCACAGCTTCATCATAGAAGAAAATATCCTTGTGTTTTTCAAACATCAGGATTTCAGTTTCACTGGTAATCAAAATATTTGCTGAACACAGACCCTGTTTATTTCAAAATTGAAATACATTAAAATATTTTAAAATAGATTATATTAGATAAAAACTTAAGAAATAGAAATTAGATTTGACAGTGGCTTATGGAAAAGGCAACTTTCAAGCATATTAATAGCAGAATGCTTAAAAATAAATTTATGAAAATGCATCCATGATTCCATGACAATGAAGCAAATAGAAAAAACAATGGTCACAATGAATAATGTGACCTCCACATTGGCTAATTTTAAAAGTGAAAGGAAATTCCAGTGCTAAGAAAATGATTTCTCCCTTGTGTCACCTTGCCCTAGGCAAAATAAGAACACATTTATTTTCCAGATGAGGTATATAAGAAGCAGAATGTTTAAGTGACTTGCTAAAGGTTACACAAGTTTATAGGAGACAGCTAGCAAAAGTCTACTATGTGAATGTCCAAAGTACCTAACATATGAAGTGTTTCAAATCTCTGTGCTCAGATCTACTGAAACATAGGATCAATAATATTCATTTACCTATACAATACTTTAACATCCACAAGTGAGAAAGCATCAACTGAAAATAGTGATAATATTATTAGACCCTTTTTTCTTTCTTTTTTTTTTTTTTTTCCCCAGAAAGGCTAATAAAAGCATAGAAAATTACAGTGTTAGTTAAGAAAAACATTGTACGAATTATGTCCACAGAGAGCAGTGGTAAGCCTCCAGGATGACAATTTTCTTAACCTTGCCCCTGTGTGAAACAACACAATGTGGCAAGGCATCCCTCCTCCCCTTCGATTCCTCCTGTTTCCCATTCACCCACAGATGGTGGAGCTGTCTGGGAATTGCCAGAGCTGTTGCATCCTTGCTAGCTCTCCAGCCTGGGTGGAGAACAAACTCAGCAGCAAGGATGCAGTGACAGCGCTTGGCTGCTATTGTTCCGTGGCCCCGGTGTAGGTTTTTGCCACTTGTGGTGTGCTGCAGCTGGTGGCCCAGGAAGGTCACAGACACCCCGCTCTGCTGAATGCTGCCTATGGGAGCCCTGTGCTGCACCCCAGAGCAGGAGGTCAGCTGAGCACCAGGGTACAGCACCCCTCAGGATAGGTTCAGCATTCAGTCTCGTGTATTATTTACTATTATTTTCTACTAGCATTCATAATGGCAGGTGTGTGATGGCTACATTGTCTACAAAGTCAGTGTATGACAGAGCGCCAGGGACACATCATTCTCTTCTTCAATCTAACAGCTTGCTGAGCTTCCTCATCCTATTCCCTTCACATTTTGAAAACTGGCTTTTCCTTTGCCTGTGCAAAAGAAGTTAGAATGCTACTACTGCTACTTCATCCACTCGTTAACAATAATAAAATGCCCTAGAAAATTCCCTAAGTGGTTAGCATTGCAAGGTAGAAACGATACATCATATTCAAGAAATGATGTATCACGCTCAGAAAAATGAATACGTTAAATAAATGGATTATCCTTATTATGCTTATTACTTATATCTCATCTAAAGTATGGATACTGGTGAATAAGGAAGTTAAATCTTATTCTACTCTTCACACCAGTTCCAGTGACCCAATATTTCTGTGCAGAGGGGAAAGGGAGCCTGTTTTAATCTCCAGTAGCCAGAGTGCATGACATGGCCTCAGATCTCCAGCATAGGTTGGTAGGAGTAATGGGTTTTCCAAATAGGAGCCAAGCACTTTTTGCTCTTTGCAGCACCCAGGATGTATCACTAAACTTCCTATTTCCGTCCTTCATTTCATTCATGAAATGATGCCCCTCCTAATTTGCCTCACCCTCTGGCTAGTTGTTGCCTGGTGACTTTTACATGTCTTAAATTCATGCCTGAAAGGGATAATACCACTCTTCTCATTCAGTTAAAACAAAGACTTGCTTAGAAAATGTACACATTTAAACCCACGTTAATGTTTCAAATATCATTATTCTCAGTAGAAACTGCTCCTTAGTTAAATGGCTTTCAGGCATCAGACTATTATATGACAGACGATTTTGTCACTATGCAAAATGTGAAACCTGTAATCAACTTGTTATGGCATTTCACAAAAGTATGTGACAGTAAAATAAGTAAACTGTCATTTGGGCAATCAAGTCTTGAAATCCTGCAGGAGGAAAAAAAAGTACCTGACATTCAATCTTCGTGGTGGGGATGAGGTTCAAAAAATAATTTAATACTGCTACAGTCTTACAAGTTTGAATAGAATTCTTACTGCAGTGTGCTTAAGCCTGCAATAATTTTGTATTATGTTTTAATCATGTATTTTCCCCCCTAATTGATTTTTTCCCCAGATAATGTATATGCACGTCACACAGCAAGGTCTGCTCTGTTAACAAGGTGTTGGTTAAATTGAAACAGTATTTTCCCTTTACTATTGATGACAACATTATCAATTACCAAGCGTTCTCAGACTGGTTTGATATTAGAAGGGATACGGTAGGCAGGAGCCCATGCTGATTTACCAGTGCCTGCGACAGGCTGGGCAGGCAGGGTGCTGGCGGCGGGGAAGAACAAGCTCCTGCATGGCTGGAATGCTGGGGATGAAGCGCTGCTGAACCCGTGCTGTGCTGGCTTTAACGGAGTTCACATAAAAGTTTTATTAAAGTAAAGGGATATACAAGCTACGGTTCACGAGCCACTTGTGGTCCTTCATGACGGTTGGTTTGGCTTGTTCTTGGAAGTCCTTGTTCTCCCCTGTGGCTGCAGGTTTGAAGAAGCAGGCTGGCAGCTGCAGCCCTCCCTGGTGTCCCCTCTCCCCCAGGTGCTCCCCCAGGCTCAGGGAAAGAACAGACTAGGGACAGGCTTACAACTGATTAGTAAATCCTGTCAAATCACAGGGAAGGCACTGTGGGGAACATAGGCTTTCTGCCATTATGCCACTGAAAGGCATGTTCCCCACTGCCCCCAAAACAGCAGACACCGCAGGTGTACAGGCGGTATCAATAAGCTCTTATAACTGGCACTGTAAAATGAATCTGTAGCCTCCTGTTTCCAGTCAATGGTGACGGTCACAAATTTTGGAACTGATCTCTTCCCAGAGATGAATTATAGAAATAAGACTAAAATTACACTTGATTATCAAAAGAGTCAAGGGAAACAGGGAAATCTATTTTTATCTTTTTTTTTTTTTTTCCCCTTGTGGTCTCTTTACAGTTACAAACCAACTGGTGAAACCACTGAAATCTGCAAGTTAATATTTTGCATGGAATAACCTTCAGTGAAGAACACTGCACAGCCTGGCTTTGCAGAAAATTGGGTTTGTTTTGACAAAGTTATGAACGTTTGGAAATTACTCACTGAGCACACACAACAGGCCTTTTGTTAAGTCTAACTGGGAACCTACACAACAATATTACTGTATGTACACAGCGATCTCGTCGCACGCTGAAGCTGCAGGGCCCCAACAACAGGCTTAGACTGGCCTGGGAAAGGCCCTGAGCATTTCACCTATAGAGAGCTGGATCCTGTGGCTCACCTCGAGTGCTGAGGGAGCAGTCTAATAAGGACTCAAGGGTAGTGCTTTACTCATCCTTCCCAGCCTGCTCTACATAGTCATACCATTTTTTTTTTCCCTCCCAATATATAATTTGTAGCTTCTCTAATTGCACAGAGCAAGCAAAGGCAGGCCCACAGCAAGTCTAACTGTGGTGAGTCCGTTGGCTACAGGGAGGAGGAATCCGCTTTGACACCTCAGTGATGTGTTATAGCTACAGACTTTCACAGAGAACCTAAACATCACTATTGTCAACAAGCTTAACAGAGATGGAGGAATACCTTTCTCTTTAAATGTCAGCTTTTGGGAAAGTTCATGCTTGGAAAGGTAGAAAGCCTGGAACAGCAGCAGAGGGAAACAGTGACAGGGCAGCACCAGAGCTCAGACAAAGGTCAGGGAACAGAGCAGTTCACACAATTGACTTCTTTGACTTCATTTGCCTCTGCTGAGGCCTTATTCCGCTCCTGAGAGGGACCTTACCAAGCAGTTCTGGTCAAAAGCAGAGACAGGACAAAATGCAGTCCATACCCATACATCTAATATTGTAGGACAGAGCAAAAAAAAGCTACCCAACTCCTGCTGAAAAATGAGGCACAGACAACCCAGAGAAACCCAAAAGAAGAAGAGGTTGAATCCATAAGTGACGTGAAGAAAGGCAGCTTGTGTGGAAAGGTAAGCCATAGACCAGGGGAACTGGAGAACAGTGGCAGAAACAGACACAATTACTTTGAAGCCCAGGAGAAATAGAGATTCTTACTAAAAAGCAAAGCTATAGGAGAAGGTGCTGAGAAAAGGATCAGGGAGCTCTGGGAAGCTATAGGAGTCCATGGAGACCTGCCTTTTGGACTCTGTCACTACTGCCCACATTTTCTTTAGGAAACCTCCCACTGTAATAAACAACCAGATCAATTATGGACACACAGAGAGCACTAGTATGAGCTTTCTCTCAGGAGTCTAAATGGGTACAAGTTTCCCCTTCTCCTGCTAGCTTCCAAGCTCCCAGTCTCAGATAATCAGATACACTGTTCTTGCCACTTTGCCAGTTTTACCAGCAGACAATTGCTGTGGGTAAATAAAAAGTATTTCCCATTGTTTTTTGACAACCCCGACTCCTCAATTGGGCAGGATTTACTATACTAGAAGAGATCAGTACACGAAGGCTAACATGCCTGGGATAAGACAGAAGTCATTATCTAGCAACTGCAGAGTCTACTACTACACCTTGTCTAGTTCAAATCTAAAGTTCAAACAACCATAATACCAGCTAATACCTGCACACCAATGTCGCTTCTGTAAAAGGCATGAACGGCATGCAGAAGAAGTCAAGAAAGACTATTTGAGTCTAGATATACCTGAGCTGTTCTTTGCACTTGCTGGATGTCTCTGCTCTCTGAGCTTCAGCAGCTCCACAGCTTTATTTGTTCTCACATACAGCGCTCTCTAGCTGTTGCCTCCTTAGGTCCTAATGTGAATGTGTTCACTGTGCTTGGTACTCTGCATCACCAGCAATTTGACAGGTCAATGCTGTTTCTGATAGCACCAAAGCTGACAATCAGAAGGATGTCCTTATAGAGTAGAGGACAACCGGTGTCACCTTTGTGTGTGTTTTGCTTCCCTGTGGAGTGGTCATTACGTTATAAGGCATTTTAGGAATCATAACTGTTTATTTGACAGGCTGCCAACCATTTTGACAAACCCAGCTGGAAAATGAGAGGCAAACTACATGGGGTTCTAAGCTTCCAGAGAGCTTCCAGTTTCACAGAATATTTGTGCTACAAACAAACATCCACATGTGCTCAGAAAACCTAGTGATGTTCCTCCAGTTCCTAACTGTTGATGTCACTGCTAAAACTACCTCCGCTAATGGACAGCTCAGCAAAAAAGTGACCTGGTCCAAATACAATGTCAAGACTGCTGATGATGACACAGCAAGTAAAAGCTTTTGGAGACTGATTGACGCATCAGAATTTGACAGATTTCCCACCAACTTTATGTATTCTGGATGCTTTTGATAGCAGAGAAAGGCTGGACCATGCCACTAAGTACAAACATTCCCCGTGGTGATGGTGAGCAGAACCAATTACTTGAAACCAATTAATATTTTTCTAAATTTGCCCGGTCTCGTCCTTCTCTTCCTGCCCTCACCCTGCAGCTCCCGGCCTCTGCTCCGGATCCCTCCCAGTCGTCCAAGTCAGCCTCTTCTGATGCGCCTCCGCCTCTGTCTTCTGCTTTGGGTGGGAGGGAGTCCGGTGCGGAGGGCAGGGTGGGGGCCGGCGTGTCCCTGGAGGTCTCCGGGAGCTCTCCCCGGTGCCGGCCGGAGCGGCGGCAGCAGCCGCGGAGGAAGAACCGGCTGGGGCGGGTTCCCCCTGCACCGCCGGCCGCGGCCCGGCAGGCGGCAGCAGCGCGCCCCGCCGCGGGGCTGTGGCCGCGCCGGCTCCGCTCCGCGCTGGCGGGCTGCGCTCTGCCCCGCTACCCGGCCGTGACTGCGGGCCGCGCCGTGCTCCGCGCCCCTGCCACCGCCCCCCGCCGTCGGGGGGGCTGTGCCTGGGCGGCAGCGGGGCTGCGGCGGGCACCGGCTGGCCCGGCGGTGGTGGCGCGGTGCGGTGCGAGGGACCCCCGGGAGGGGTGGGCGCGGAGACGTGTCCCACCGAGACAAAGGCGCCCGGGAGGGCAAAGCCGCCCTCGCAGACAAAGCGGCAGCCGCCCGTCCCCGCCGCTGCGCTGCGCCGCCCCTCCGCGCTCTCCCGCGGGGGACCCCCCAAGCGAGGGGTTTCCACTGCTGGGGCTGACTGAGCCCTACTGGGAGAAGAGGAGGAGGAGGAGGAAGGGGAGTGGGGGAGCGGCTGTGCCGTGGGCAGGAGGGAAACCGCTCTCCGAGCGTGAACTGAGCTCAGCACCGCCGCCTGCCTCGCCTCGCCTCCCCGTCCCTCCCTCCTCCCCTCCTCCCCCCCGCCTCCCCCCGCCGCAGACGGCTGCGAGCCCGGATGGTTTGCGAGCGGAGTTGAGGGGGCAAACTTTGAAGCCCAGATGCCTCTGGGGCTGCGCGGCAGAGCGCGGTTGCTCCTGCAGGCACCTGCCGCCGCCCTCCCCCCGGCGCTGCCGCCCTCCGCGGGGGCGGTTGGCCCCGCTGCCGGCGGCCGCCGAGGCGGCGGGCGCTGCGGCCGCGGCTAGGGCGGGCAGGCGGGCGGGCGGGCGGCGGGCGCGCCCCCATGCGGGTCCCGGGCTGGGGCGCGCCGGCGGCGGCAGGCGGGAGCCGGGCGGCGGCCGGGCGGTGCTCTCCCGCCGCCTGAGTGGGCGCGGCGCGGCGCGGGACGGCGGCGCGGGGTGCCGGGAGCCATGGGCTATTGCAGCGGCCGGTGCACGCTGGTGGCGGTGTGCGGCGCGCAGCTGGTGAGTGGCGGCGGGGGCGGCCCGCGGAGGAGGGGGGGAAGGAGGGAGGGAGAGGGCGGCGGGGCGGCTCCCCCGCTGCCCGGAGGGGGAGCCCGGGGAGGCGGGGGTGGGGGGCAGCGCCCGCGCTTTGGGCAAGGAGGGGGGTGCGGGGGCCGGGATGGGGGAACGCGTGAGATAGCAGGGTGGGAAATACGGGCTGCGTTACAGGTAGTTTCGCGGAAGCTTTGCCAGGGAGGCTGCGGTGGGCGCACGGCGGAGTTAATAAACTCGGGCAGTTTTCCCAAGCGTTGGCTCAACTTGGTACCCGGTTTCCTCTGGCAGGCCGGTATTTGGCAGGCGTTATGTAAAGCAGGGACGCGGCCGTGTCAGGGGTGATGCGTAGCTTTCGAACAGTTTGCCATACAGGTGTGTGTGTGTGTGTGTGTGTGTGAAGTGGTTATGCCTGAGCTTTTCTGCAGATGTGTATCCCTTTTTTTTTTTTTTTTTTGTCTTTCGGACTTATTGGCCAGTGTATGTTAACATTGTATCATTATGTTACAGAACTAAAACAATTGTATATTTATACTTCCCTATAGAGAAGATGTGTGAGCACTTGTAGGCTCAGCTACCAGCGAAACTAGACTGAGTTTAAAAAGTAGGCACTGAGATACAATAACAAAGAGACTGCCTAAAAATAGATCTGCTCAGAAAGATGGTTAGACTGTACAATTGTATTCTGGCACTTTAAAAGTGACAGGGTTTAAAGTTAAGAAACTAAAGAAATGTCCCTTCCTGTAACATATACATGGATTGTTTTACTGTTATCAAATCAGATACATGATGTATAGAATTCCTATGGATTTGGATGCAGTGACACACAGCTAAAGACCCATCAATGGAATATGCCCCGTTTCTTATTTTCATTAGACCAAGTGCTCGTGTGCTGGCAGAACGGGTGCTGGAAGCACCTTTGTGAAGCAGTTAACCTTATAGCAGGAAGGAAATAATTCATGTTACTCCATCCCTCTATCTCTTACTGAATAGTTTTGCTGAGAAAGTGTTAGTCGGTATCAATGGCAACCAGCATCGTTGCCAATTCCTCCCCTGCAGACAGGTACTAAGAGAACTACAGAAGAAAAAACCCAGTAGATTTCAGGGACCAAAATCAGTAGAACAGTACATCGGAACAGCACGATGTGTTAGCAGATCAGATATTCAAAATGCCTGTGGTCTTTTCTGTCGGTTGTAATCAACCCTTAATCCTTTTGTATTCAGGGAAACATTTTATTTGTATATGCTGTTCTCCACCTAAGTTATGTGATTCTTTGTAGCTGGATGTATCTTATCAGATGTGATTTATTCATGCACACTGCCTAAAAAAAGAATCTTGAATAGAAGTAGTGAATCTTGACTGGAATGGTAGGAATGTAACCTTTTCCAGCAATTTGGAAACATAAAATTAATCACTGAAGTTCTTCAGATCCATTTAAGTTTCAGAGGCATGCTTTTCATTTTTTGCTGCAAAGGGAACAAAAATGGTTTAAATTTACCTTTTACAGATAAAAGGTTGATTTTTTTTTCTAATGCATTCAACCAACGGGAGGTTATGATGAGTGTGGAATGTGCTAAGATGTTAAATTATTATTGTTTTGAAAGTCCGTGAAAGAAAACATATTTGCTAACTCATGGTGACAAAAATACATACAAAACTCATAGTAAAAACATCAACAGAAATGCCCTGTAGGAATGTGTCAGCAGGTGGATGAGCAGGTAAGCTGATGTAGAATTGTAACATTACAGTAAACTATTTAAAAGTGGTTGTAAACTACAGTGTCAAATATAAATATTTTTAAAAGTAGAATTGTATTCTGGAGTAGCTTAAGCAATCTTTCAACCTATTTATATAAACATTAGCAAACCTGGAAATTTTTACTGAGCAAGAAAAGGACATGTTAACAGCAACACAAAGCTCTGAATCACACTTGGCCTATGTAATGACATTTAGATAGGTTCAAAGCAGGAATAATTGTTTACATGAGGACAAAGTAGTTGGGAACGGAAAAAATAATCTCTTTACACTTTATGAAAATCACTTGTCATATTCCTTCATGTGTCATATGCCATCAGATGGGAACAGGTCGTGAGGTTTAAGTCAAGGAGACTTAAGTCTCCTAAGTAGGCCGATGGGTGATTGATCAGTTGTCACTACATTTTAGGTAAAGGCTACTTAAAGGAGCAAATGATGTCAAGATTCATCCTTGAATTAGCAGCCACATTAATGCAGATGCAAATCAAAAACAAAGGATGAAGAAGTTATCTGGCTTGAGGAGATGGGCGTGGGAAGCATTTCTACAATGATTACCAGACTTTAAAAAAAAAAAAAAAACAGCATAAAACTTTTAATGTGAAGATCTTTTATTACTGATGCTTGGGTTTCAGTTTTAAAATGGTCATGTCTGAAGTAGAAAATATACCTTTGTTTAAGGAAAAAAAGTTTGTAAAAAGAAAAGTTTCTTCCATTTTTTGAATTAAAATATTTTCTTCCATCTCTGCAGAGCTAGGGTGTGGTGATCTAATTGATCTCTGTAGGCACTGTACAACAATATTGAGGAATACTGCAATTCAGTAGAGTAGTTGTAGCATATTGTACATATATAGATGATGTAGATCTCTGCAAATGGACAAAAAAGGTGGTTGTTTCAAATACTGGTGCAGGCGACGAGCTACATCAACTTGAGAGACCCTGCGCAAGCACAACTATTTTCATAAATATATTTAAAATGTTTATAGCTAAGGCAACCTACTGTACCATCAGATTATCAGAAAGCTCAAGGAATGTTTCTGCTCTCAAGGGCATACTGATCACTGCTCCCCTGCTTATTAACATACATATACCTTCCTGTTTGTGCTCTCATTTGTACTATAGAAAACAACCTTTGACAGCTCATTTTCCTCTGCATTTGAGGCAATGAGAAGAATTAACAGCAAGTAAGAGCTAATTTTGCTGATGTTAGGAGCAAGGCATTGCCTTCTGTATACAAAGCTAATTATCTCAAAATATCTTTTCATTTTTTTAAGATAATAATTTTGGTCTCTCTTGTCCTTTGTCCTTCTGAAGAGAACCTCGGACATTAGGGGCTGTGGTGGTTTTTGTTGTATGTCAACCATCCTGGTTGCATTGAAAGGATTCTCTGCTATTACATTTTGTCCTTTAAACCTCTTTATTTTTGGGTGTCTCCTTTTCTATTAATAGCTTACATCAGTAACACTAATATCTTGTTGCTTAGACTTTTTAATAGCAAGAGCCGCAGAGGTGAAACTGCCAAGATCATTGTGCTTTCTGGAAGGTTTCAAGAGCCCTATGGAAACCAGTTTGAAACTTTCTACATGTACTCTATGGCTGCTTGGGAAAACTTGTAGCAGTGGCAAAACAGGAAAAAGTACCGCGTGTTTTCAACTTAGAAGCTCTCTTCCCAAGTGCAGCGATGAAAAAGGACAACATTTCGTAAGGAAATTTCAAGTCTCTAGGAATCATTGCCTTATTGTTTCTATCCATCAGGCAAAGATTGCCATACTCCCAAGGCTAATTAGATGACAGATAATTCAGCCTTTGCACAACCTTCTCTCAATTTCCATCTGAGTTTATTTATGCCATGCTTTTTGTACGTTTTGCCTGTTCTTTTTATATTTTTAAAATAAATTGTAATACCAGTCAGGTATTTTAGCTAAGTATTAAAAACTGTGTAAAATTTGTTAACAAGCTGCAAATATACCAAGGCTCAGTTAGTGATTCTGGGGTGTTCAGCCTGATGCTCTAAAGAAGCATGGATTATAATAGACACAAACCCCCCAATTTCTGAAACTCGATGTCTTTCACAGGCATCAATGTATGACATTTGCAGTCTCTCCTGTTCCTCACTAACACCTCGCCGTTTGCAGCATGAGCACACCGATACACAACCTGGTCGTATGTCTTTTTGAACTCTTCCAGTTACAATTCTGGCTGAAGCCACTGTCCAAGTGTGTCATTGTGGTCAAGCAGAATTACAAAGGCACTTGGATTTGGTTGTTTTTGCTAACAGAGGCCCAATCTTTATCTTTGCTTTCAGCTAATGAAAAAAAATGATAGAAACACTAAAAGCTTGTATGGAAATGTCCTTGATCTGTGCTTTTCCATAAAGGAATAATGCAAATTAAGAAAAAATTCAAATACTTTATTTCAGAAACTGTATCAGCTGAAGTAATTTCTATACTTACCTGTGATAGGAATGTCCATAAACACATATTTAGTTACCTTGTTGCACATGAAGATACATATTTGATCTGTGGCAGATAAAGTGGTGGAACCACTCAAACCCAGGAGATTAATTACATACAAACTGGAAAGTAGTATCTACTGTACGTCTTCTGTGACGACTTCTGACATCATGGGAGATGCCTGTAATCTATATTGCACACATGATATAAGACTGAAGAGTGTCCTGCTCTCTTGCAATTCTCACCTGCATTATAAAACAACTGTACATGTAACTACAGAGAACAGAGCTTGGTTCTTAGAGAAAAAGTCTGCCTTGGTGATCGGTCCTGTAAGGTTTTGGTTTGCCTTCTTTAAACATGAATAGCAAACATTCTTATGCTCATTCAAACACTTCAGGAACGGTGATCATGGCAAGTTCCAGTCTATATCACAAATCTACTTAAAAGGTAGCACAGTTTAATACCATGAATGTCCTTGTTTGGGGAAAAAAAACCCTATCATGTTTTAACAGTTTGCAGGTTGAATTGTCTCTGGACTTCCAGGGAATGAGGTTTGCCAGATTAGAGCTGAGGTCCCTCTGGGAGCAAAGCAAAGGCATTTATACCAGATACTCCCTAGGATCAGCTACTCTGCAGTTTTATGTAATAAAGAACATAATTTTGTTAATATAGACTTTTATACTATCCATATCATCAGGGTACTTTCCAATAGCACACCAAACCACATAACTAGTGTACGTAGCATGGGTTTGGTTGTGGGGTTTGGGGTTTTTTTTGGTTTTTTTTTTTTTCTTTTCATTTTTGCTGTAGGGGAGTGGTAGTGAAAATTTTGGTATTTGCTTTTAATTGGTGGGGTTTGGGGAGGGTTGTTTTTTCTTTTTTGTGTGTGTGTGTGTTAATCGTGTTTCATTGTCACTGTTGTCAATGGTTTTCAATAGCAGCTTTAGGAGAGAAGTGTCTGCAATGGAAAATTCTGATGACATGTACAGGTTCCTACATTTTCTGCTAGCAAAAGGGGAATTAAAGATGTGGTCTTTCCATGTGGAATGGAAAGTGATGTCGTTGCTGCTCTTAGCCTGTGGATCTGTAGGTTTATCAATCTAGAAAGAGAGTAGAAAGAATTGGTTTCTGTGTTTTGGACAGTACTTAAATATAAGTACTGCCTTTGAAATTGTGACTACGTCAACAACTTGTGTCTGTGCTTTCTTTAAAGTTCTGGTTCTTGCTTTGTTTCAGTTTTGATAGGAAAGAAAGTGAAAGTCTTAGTTTCATTGTATCCAAAAACATTGTGATCCTACTAGCAATGAAAAGGAAACAGTCCTGTGAATAGCAGACTTTCAGCAGATGTGTATTTGAAAGCTATTGTACAATACTAAGAAGTAGAGTTTGAGGTGTTGCTGGGAATATATAAAACAAGGACTTGAGCATGAAATCAGAGAGCTAACATCTTTTGTTGCTGTGAAAGAAATATGTAGCAACCTTTTTAGGTTTAAGTGAGACCCTGGTAGAAAAGTAAACACTCTTTTTCTTTTCTGTTTTTGAGACAAAATACTGAGGAATCATAACCACACTGTTTCTTTTTCTAATAACTTGAGGTCAAAAATAGTGATGCATACAAAAAATGAATGTCAGAGGTAAAGGTCCATTATGTCTTTTAATTTTAGCAGTTTGACATTCACTATGAATGGTACAGTATTTTTCATAGAGGTGTGAATGAATAATAATTGTGAATAACCAATCATGCACTTCAAGAAAAGCAGAGTATGTTGTTTTAAGATACAGAGGTAAAAGATTTCAGACCAGCTGAATAGCAAGTTTAATTCACTGCTTTTTGAAGCTGAACTTCTTTAGAGTTCAGTGAGTAGACTCAACATTCAGATACCATGGTGATGGGTAGGAGGGAAAAGTTTAAATAGACTGAGAGGAGTTGAATAAACTACCTGAATATAGGGACCTAGAATATCTAATGAAGTTACTCTTCTTGTATAGCCATGAGGCACATCTTTGACAGTAGGAATTAATTTCACATTGACAGAGATTTGAGCTAACACCTTGAATGATGAGCAGCAGGATGAATTTTTTTTTTCTTTTTCTTTACAAAAAGCACTAAGTAAGCATTTTTAAAAGACGCTAAAAACTCTCTATAGTCACTCTGTAGTCAGTGCAGAGAAATCTCTCATTCTGTAGTCATCAGAAAGGAATAGGCACCATTGCAGAATGGTTCACAGCAGAAACATAATGTTTTGAGTTGGTAGTGAATTTACTGTCCTAGGCTGAGCTGTGGGACTGTATACAAAGGAAGTGCAGCAGATAAGGTTTGTAAACAAGTACTTTGTGACTTGTTCCAGGAAAGAATCTAAATCCATGTGAGTTCTTCTCAATGTCCCCATGGTGCATGTTCTCATGTTCTCAATGGTGCATCTGATGACGTGGGTCTCAACATCTAGTTTCAGTTAGCATGATGTTTTGAGAAACTTACGTGGGCTTAGGAACTGGTGAGATTCAGCCAGTGTCTGCTCTGGAAGCTGATGTCAGTGCCCAGTAAACTACCTGGGTATCCCTTACACTCCAAACTGCCTTTTTGGTCCCATGTTTCCACTGAGCTCAAGAGATTATCCCCGGTGTACAATGCCAAAAGAGACAGCTGTGCCCAATGACATTTTGTAAGAAAAGGTGTGTCAGAAGTCTTGAATTTCTACAAGATTTACTTATGGTTCAGAATTTAGGTGACATTTAGCAGAGAATAACAGTGAGTATTTTCATATTTGGGTGGGGGCAAGGGTATTGATGGTCTGACTAAATTAGAATAATCTCTCTAGGCTCCTCTGCAGTGAGAAGAAGGACTCCTTCAGGGGCCAGGTCAGAGTGTTACTGCCCTTTAGAGTTGTGTCTTAAGTAAAGTGGTCCTTCAGCTTAAGGAGGCTTTTTAGGAGGGGCAGGGAGAGAAGAAATCATTGTATGCTATTTTGCCATCCACAGTACTTATTATTTACATTTCCCCCCGTCTTGCATTTTCACTAGTCATTTTACTGAGAACATTTTGATTTTAAGGACGACTGTGATCTACAGATTGAGAAGTGATGGTTTGGAAAGGTATTTGTCTCTTCGTTGCCTGCAGAAGGAAACTAAGGAGCCTGGTTTCACCGCAGCAATGTCAGCTTTTGTGCATACGCCCCTTAAGATCCCCTGAAAAACATGCTAAAATCAAATGGATAAAACCAATTTATGCTCACTTTGGTTTTTAGGTGATTTTCTTTAGCTTCCAACAGGAGTGAGGAAGACAGGGATGACGGTAAATAATGGGTGATAATAAAGAGTATGCTGAAAACACAGTAATTTTACAGCATCGAATAATTTATTGTCATCCAGATTAATCTTCATTTATCTTTCTATTACGTTGAGTGAAAGAGAGGGGCTGTTGAGTGCTACCTGGCTTGTAAAGTAGAATGGACACAATAGTTGATATGACATTTTCTTGCCCCTGTGGCAAATAAACATTTCACAGTTTATTTTATCCCCTCTCCCCAGATGTGTATGTACCAGCTGGATGGCATCTGAGAATTGTTCCAGCATTTTATCGTTCCATAACCCTCTGACAGAAATGACATTTAGAAGAAAAATTACTGATTTCTGTGTTCACTAAAAAGTAAACATGCATAGCTAATAGTTCTATTCACCACAGATCATACTTATGCATTTTTAATAAAAACTTGATTTTAATTCATACATAACTTATGAGAAATGTTTATCAGTTTAGGGCTCTGCTGATTCCCACTTAAATGTTTACATATATCCGGATACCTTGAAAATGTCTTTCATTTGAGGCTCACATTTACCTTTTATACACAAACTTGCTTCTCTGCTGCCTACTTAATGATGCAATGTATATAAGAAATGCTGATTGTTGTACTGATTGCTGAAATCAGTAAAAGTACCATCTATATGACATAAATGAATCTCAGATTTTCTTATGCTGTTTGAAGTAATAGCTTTCTAACATTGGGGTTTGGGTGGGGGTTTTTTTCTGATTTTTTTTTTTCTCAGTTGGGATATTAGGCTGCATTTCTAGTGGCAAGTCACCAGTTACATGTAACTGGCAAGTTACTGGTTATGTGAATGGAAATATGGACAGTCTATAGTGTCCTGTATTTGTACCATAACAGATTGAGGTCTGGTTTCCGCACTCTTTATACAAAGGAATTCTTATTATTAGCAGACTTTTGTACAGAAGGCAGCATGTGAAGTTAATTCTATTATTTCCGAGAGGCATGTCAGAATGATGATGCCTGTCATGTTTACGTGTTGCATCACCTTTCAGAAGGCAAAAATGCAGGACCATTTGCAGGTGGTGGCAGAGAGATGCATGCTATCTCATTTAAGCATGTAATGAATAGGCTCTTAACCACCTTCTGGAGGTGGCTGCCTCTTTGCATTGACTATATGTGGATCTTTGAGTTGCTGCCCAGTTGGGAATGAAACTCCAGTCTCTCTTCTGCATGCACCTTTATTTACTTCACTATATAGTTAAGCTTGCTGATTTTTGGTAGTATCTTTGTACTAGAGAATAGAGTGTGAAACTCTATTTTTTATTTTTTTTTTAACATTTAGGCAGAGTATACATGAGTGATGCATAACATTTCTTCTGGATGAATGGAAGTCATGCTAGAGGCCTAGAACAAGGGTCAGAGGGCTGTCCCTGTTCACCTTGAATAACATTTGCTGTTTGAGTGATCCGGCAGTAGTGAGTGAAACTGGTCTGCATGAACAAGATAGTATTAAGAGACAGAGAGTCTTGAATCTAAGGTACTGACTCATATTTGTGTAAGAAAGCTTAGCTGTCTTAGGAAATGATGTAATTCCTTTCCAGGTGACTCACACCATAGGTCAATTTACTAATTAAAAATTCCTTTAAACTTCTTCATAGAGGGACTACTAATTGGCCCTCAACAAGCATATTCTTCTCGTTTGAAGATAAAAAGCTTTTGTGGGGAAAGGAAGATAGATGCTACGATGTCTCTTTAGAACAATGCATGGATCTTTGAAAAGCCATTCTTCAATAATTAAACAAAATGTGAAGTTTGCAAATTTTTGCCATGACCAACAATAGCCCAGTATTTTTCATTATTCTCCGGTCACAGTCTCTGTGGCAAGCTGTTCTTTTACAGAGCACAGAAACAAAAGGAGAAAAAAGCCCGTTGTGTGTCATTGCTGTCTTCACAAAGCCACAAATACATTGAACTCAAGATACTGTTCATTGTGCACTTGAGCCACCAGTGACAAAGGTGCTGTGAGTACCACTGAATATCAGGCAGTCGTATGTCATTACATCAGTGTTCAAACTGGCAGAGCAAATGACAGTAAAACAGATGAAAACATTAGCAGCTAAAGGAATGCAAAAGAAAAGAGGCTTGTCTGAAAAAAAGAATGGAAAATACGGATGTTATTTTTGCCATTAGTTATAAAGTTGATTTTCCCTCTTTTCTTTCTTTTTTAAAATTTATTTTTAATTTCTTGGCCACGCCCATCTCATGCCCTTGAGGCCAGGTACCTTTTATTTTCTTTAATAGTAGTAGCAGTCACAGGCAGTGACAGCAGCTGGTAACAAGCCAGATGATGGCACTGGTAGCGTTAACATAAGACATGGGCTTCAGTGTATCCTGAAAACAGAGTTCATTGTCTTGGATTTGATCAGACTGGCTTTCCTGAGTGTGGACCTGGCAGTAAATTTGTACTTGCAGAGGGAAAACCACAACAAGCTGGATGCAGCGTTCAGCAATATACCTAGTAATGCCTGTTTCTGGTGCTGGCAGCCTCTCAGAATATTTAGAGGAGCTGCTGTTTGGTACATTTTTTTTTTCTTTCTTTTTTTTTAAATGAAGACCATCACCCAGGAGTAGGGTCGTAATGGCAGGTATAGAAGAAAGTTGTTGGCCTCAACTGCTGGAAGAGATTGTGTCTGTTCTGCTTCGTGCTAAACTGTGCTTTTTCAGATGCATAATAAAAGTTATTTATGGACACCGATAAAGTGGTATCTGTTGTATAATATCACAGATAGGCATAAGGACAATAACAAAAGGCAGCTGGTTTAGTAAGCTCTATTTGCTGCAGAAATGTGCTGTTCTTTGCAAATTGAAATAAAAAAAGTGGGGGGAGAATGTTGTGGGTTTTTTCTGGTTCCTGGCATTTGCAATCATTCTTGCTTTGCAGTGTGCTTATAAAGACAATTATGTGGGTCCCATGGCAGTATTATATTTGTCATGACTAGCGCCTTATTAGAGGACAGCTGCTCCTCTGCCCAGCACATATACGTAACTACCACTGACGATAACAGAAGCTATGAGTGTAGCCCTCCTCTGTGTTACACCGACGGGGGATGCTGGAGCTCACATGGTTTCAGTTAATTAGCACAAGTTTAAAACCGGGAATGAAGCAGCGATGAAGCTGGGACTATTCACATGCTTGTTCTGAGTTCAATGCCTGTAAGGAGGTTTTGAACTTCCAGCAATTATTACTTGGCCCTTGTAACAGGTGAGTAAGAAAGGCGCTGTCTGAATGCACAACACCCGAGTCTCTCAGCTCATGTTCAGTGCCTTCACTAGAAGGCCAGATATGCAGGTCCCCAACAACCTAGAGCAGCCCCAAGGAAGACTGGTGCACAGAGGGTACTGCCAAGTTGTAAGCATTTTATGGTAACTCCTCAGTCTCTCTCTAATTCCATCAGGATTAAAAAAGAGGTGACCAGCAGATTTCTCTAAAGCTCCTCAGATGCTGTAGCGGTGCTTTGGCTGCTGTCCCTTCTACTGAGAACTGGACTGATTTGGAACAAAGAAGAATGTAGAAGTGGCACAGTGCCATCATAATGCCGTTAACAGCTAATGTAAACTCAGCCGGAGCAAACCATTTGCAATGAACAACATGGTTTGGTGGCCATGCCAAACCCAAGAACATATTCTCAAGAATGACCTCTTGGCATTTTAGCTATTGTAATGAGTTGTGTGCGTACATACTACTTGCCTCTCTAGCTCAAATCTGCGCAGTGGGCAGCTCGGACTGGCTTAGGGAGTGTAAGCCCATGCCTCTATGTTCATGTAGGTTTCTCTTTTGTTGCTTTTTTGTTTGTTTGCTCTTCAAAATTTGAAAAATTGCAAGTTCTGCAGTATTTGGTGTGACTAATTGGGTTTCTGGGTGAGCAAAAACCCTGACTTTTTTTGGAAGGTGAAAACCATTAGTCTTAAAACTGTAGCATCTATTCCAGATTGTTTCCTTACTAATTTAAGACAAGACAGGTATACAGAGCTACAGTGATGAATGGATTGAAGAGTTAATATTTGACATTTCATTTTATGATTATACCATTTAAAAATAGCTGGCTTTTGACACACTGCTAGTATGTTTTTATATGAATTAGAAAATCTAGATTTATAGTAAGTTCCCTGTTACCTTTTGGTTTGAGGTCTCTGGAGGATGACTGCACTGAATATCCTAACTACTCTGGTGGTTGGTGCAAGTATTGACACGTTCAATAGAGATGGCTCGAGGAGGTGGGGACATTCATTTGCCCTCATGGGTGGGCTGGTCAGGTGATTGACAGAGAACTGGGGAGTAGCAACACGGTCAGTGGTAAACTTAAAAATAAATAAAATACAAAAAAGAAATAAATAGAAATTCTTATTAATTGTCTGAGGGATAATAGATCTCTGGAAAAGTGAACACTGGTGATAACAGCAAGTGCCAGAAGAGTACTTTAGAATGGCCCTCTCTGAGGCAGTTGGGAAGGTATGGCTGCCATAACTGGATTATATGGGAGATGCAAATCTTGTATTTTAAGCTCTCCAGATTTCTGGAGAACTTGATTCTAATCTCTGCACCCCAGGCCCACCTGCACAATTTTGGACAAGATTTTGTCTGGTCTCATAAATGTCTCCCTGTGTTGGTAGTGCCCAGCTGTGGCTGGGACTTGGGGGAGACTGACAAGAGCGCACTCGGTGTGCTCTGTGTAAGCTGTGACTGGTGGTATCCAGGGGGCCAAGCCATGGTGGCACCATTCATACCCCAATACAGTGATGGCTACTGAGTTGGCCACATTCTTTCAGTGTTAAGTGATTTCACAGTGAATTACATCAATTTTTCACCCGTATAATCCAGCAGGAAGGTGGAGGAGAAGGCTTGTGCTCACGCAGAGACCTGAGATTCTGGCAGCAGGTTGTCTCTGATCTTCTTTAGTGGAGCCTTGTAGGTTAGAGCTTTTATACCATTTATTCTGAAGATGTGAATTTTTTTGAGAGGAGTGTGCTGAGGCATGCTTGCTGAGGGAAGGGATGGGTAATCTTCCAGGAGCATTTCCATGTAAAGTGTCAACTTGCATTTTTGAGGAACCTGTCTTGATGAATGATGTGGTCCCTGCCAGTTCTGTCTTCCTAATCATGCAGATCTTTCCCAGAGTGGCGCAGGTTTGTGCTGCCTCTTACGTAAGGTTCAACCTAGACCTAAACGATCGGTGTGCGATGGTGGGTAACTATTCATTTCTACTAAAAGTGTTGTGCTCTACATCATAGCTATCCTAGAACTTGTATAAGGTCAGTATGCTAACGCAGCCACCTGAATCCCTTTAGAACATCAAATTTGATAGAGATAAAATGTGCTTAGTGAATATTTTTTAAAAGGTCAAAAAGTAAAGATGATTTATTTACTTCAATTGAAATTCAGCAGGTCTTAGGTTAAGGTGAGGGACAAAGAAAATAAATCTCTAGAATTATGTTATACTTGACAGAATATCGATCAATAATTGTCTCAGCAGGAGCTGATGGTGAGCTGAAAAGTAGTTTTACAAATTTACATAAATAGTTCTGATTGGCACTTCTTTTTGTCACGGTGCTCTGCCTAGATTGTTGCTCCACCCTTTGCCTCTACCCTATTGTTTCAGGAATGTTAGACCATCCTCATTTTTCATTAAAAATAGGTTAGAACATCCTGTATTTCAGTTAATGTTCCTACAATGTAAGAAAATAAATACTTGCTTTGACATTATTATCTTACTAATTTCATGAAGAAGAATGTTTTCCACTGTGGTGGCTTTACTGGATACCCCACATTGTGAGTAGTGCTACCATAAGGAAGTTGGCCTTAGAAAGGGAAAGCACTTTCCATAGGCATTTAATAATCACTTAGGGAAGTTGTGTGTCTATGAAGTTCTTCTAACAAGAGTATTTGTATTTGCAAAATATCATTGTTGTGATTTAACCCAGCCGGCAGCTAAAACAACCACACAGCTGTTCACTCACTCCCCCCAGTGGGATAGGGAAGAGAATCAGGAAAAAAAAAAAAAAAAGGTAAAACTTGTGTATTGAGATAAATACAGTTTAGTAGGACAGAGAAGGAAGACAATAATAATGATAATAATAATAATAATGATAAAAGAATATACAAAACAAGTGATGCACAGCACAATTGCTCACCAACAGAAGCCAATAATCAGTTCTCAAGCAGAACTGCGTCCCAATCCACTCCCCAGTTATATGCTGAGCATGACGTCATATGGCATGGAATATCCCTTTGGCCAGTTTGGGTCAGCTGTCCTGGCTGTGTCCCCTCCCAGCTTCTTGCCCCCCCCCCCCCCCCCCCCCCCCTTCTCATTAGCAGGGCAGTATGAGAAGCTGAAAAATCCTTGACTGCTTGGCAACAACTAAAACATCAGTGTGTTATCAACATTATTCTCATCCTAAATCCAAAACACAGCACTGTAGCAGCTACTAGAAAGAAAATTAACTCTATCTCAGGACAATATATAGTTATTTTCTGTTATAACCCCTCTCTTCTTGTGTCTACTGTGGTCTCCCTATGATTGCAGAAGTAATACAAGCTCTTTCACTAGCCAGCTAGCATAATCTTAAAGTAGGTATTTCTAGTGCATGTTATTGGACATCCGTGTCATTTTCTGTACCTCTTTCTTTATTTGCTGACATATTTTCCCATCCATAGAAGCACTTGAGAGGAATTCCCACCAGCTACCTCAGCGCCTAGGCTGCCTATCAAGGTGATGCAGGCAGGCAGGTGCCCCCCGCGGGGGGGGAATTCACTGCCCTTTGTTAGCACTTAGCAAACTTAATTTAGGTGCTCTAAAGCATGCTCTGGAAGAAACAGTATCTCTACCAACTTGATACAAAATATTGGATCCTAAATTAGGTGCCTAGAGTACGCAGAATACATATGGCCTCTCTGCCCCCCTGCACATCTGGTGTGTACTTGTTTGTGCCAAGTGTAGAGTAGGTTAAAATATGGGTAAATTTTTTTTTTTCCTTTTTCCTTTTTTTTTTTTTTTCCTTTCTCTCTCTTTTCCCCCCTCTGTATTTGCTTTCAATGCCTTCATCTTTGTAATCAGCTGTGTGATAGCACAGGCAAGCCGTCCTCTTTAGACAGCCTGTGATTTGCCTGGACTAGCTTTAGGGCTCTAGTCTCTTTTGGTGGGATGCTGACAGAGGATCTGGAGAATAAAGAACTCCTTTGCAGGGACTGTTATCACTTATCCTGGCAGATACACTGCATGATGGAGTGTGCTGCTTCTGAAGCAGGCCAGGTCTAAAGCAAAGTAGAATTAAAAGGTAGATGCTCGCACCATTTTCCCCTGCTCCCTCCACACACACATGCACATGCACACAGTCTGCCATAACCAGATTTGTTAAATTATGGCATTTGCTTATGGATCTGCACAATACATCAAGAAAAAACAAACAAACAAACAAACAAAAAAGAGGCTATTTCTTCAGTCTTGCTTATGTAATAAGATGGATATAATTGTAAACAGGAAAGCTGTAAAATAGAGTTAATAAAATTCATCCTTATAATGACTATTTACCCTCATAATGGTGACTGAGTCTCCGCTTTTCAAGAGCTGACAGGCACTAATGGAGTATGTGAGAGCGGTTTTCTTTCATACCCTCTTTTTGTCACTGTTCATGTCTTTTCACTACTCGGGTCCTACTTGTATTACTTCTTTGAAATGTCTTGGTAGCAAGAAGAAATAGATAGAGCCGCTGCTTAGTTGATATTTGTTGTATTAGCTTGCCTTGTGCTGCTGCTATGAGCAATATTACTTATATAGCTATAAAATAAGCTATGTAAGCAGCAAGAATTGCTTACTAAGTAGCTACTCATAAACACAAAATATTTCTGGACAGTCATTCTTTCTGGTGCTTTCATCTGTCATTGAGGCTTCATGAATCTTCTTGGTTGCAGTTAGTCAGTGATCCGTTTAGTGATAAGGCAATGTCCAGCCAAACAAACCCACCTACATTTCGCTGGACTATCATCTTTATTCCTATAGGTAACTGTGGTTAAAAATGCAAGGGAATATCAGTTCTGTTGCAGCCAAACAGAACAAAAAGAGACAGAGACGTTCCCCAAAAATACTGTGCATCTTGGGGAAATGCATCTTTAGCAAAAGAAAATCCATTGACAATAAGCGAATGGAATGACAGTAAGGCTTATTGAATTCAAGAAGTGCAGTTAGGAAAATAAGAACTTGTCTCTGACATAGTAACAGAACCACCACGAGATGTGAGGATGAAGGAACGGGGAGAAGAAATGGAGGGAAGAGAAAGGAAAGAAAATGCATCACAGGTGGGACTGATTTTGAATTTGGGGAATTTAATTTCACAGGGATGTCTTTCCCCTAGACCAACCTCTTTATACTGCTCTGAAATCCAAAAGGTTGAAATGAATCAGTCTTTCAGGGATTACTGGTTCAGATGAGATAAAGGGGTTGAAGGAAGCATGCCAGTTTGAAACATTTATTTGATATATGTATGCATATACAGGAAATGTATGTGTGTTTATCTAACAGGAAAAAATGGGGATGTCTCAGTGATGTGTAAAGTTGTCATATTTGACACCAAGTTCGTATTTAAAGCAGTGATGTGTCAGGTGCTGCAGGTGTACTGCAGTGCATACATGATGACATTCAATATATCATAGAATTGGAGACTTTCAAAGAAAAACTCACGTACCTCTATAGCTTGAGTTGGAAGATGGGGCTTCTTGGGGAAAAGATTAGTAGATGTAGCTTAAGCACAGGCAGAGTCTCAAACAATATGTTGAATAAAGGGTATGTATAAGCAATGGATTACATATCCATTTTCCGCTCAGTGTTGCAACAAAGGAGACAGCAGCTTAAGCAAATATGCCTGAATGAAGTCATAGATCTGAATGTGTCTGCTATGAGTTTTTAAAATAGAATCCTGTTGAATTGAATAGAGTCATCTTCTCCTACGCTGCATGGGTGGTACTCAAGACTTTAGGAGAATGGATGATAAATCTGATACTAATGGAAGTATATTAGAAAGAGATATGAATTTATCTTGATGCATGTGTCACAGGTGAATTTGTCTTTAGCAGACCTACGAGCTGAGTAAATGATAAATGTTTCATATTTATGTCATTGAATTAAATAGGAAAGGTCATTCATTCTGCCACTTCCTACTATTATTATCAATGCTAGGCTGCTAATTTGAAAGAAAAAGGAAGGAGAACAGAAGAAAAGAAAAAGTAACCTGGGTAATGAGTGGAGGTGGCAAGACCTGATGGGAACACAGAAATACAGAACTCCTCTTCAGAGCTGAAATAAACTCGAGAAGCAAATACAGACAGAGAGTGCTACTGGATCTTGCTGACCAGGGATCTCGTTGGTTCTGGCCATTCTTTATAGAGGCATTAGGACAGAGCCCCGGGGAACGGTCTGAAGAGACAAAAGGAATGGACAAACTGTTGCATGCACACAAGGATGTCTTTGTTATGCCAGTAACCAGTATTGCTGACCATCAGAACTGATGTTTCTTTTGGTGGATAAATACCCTGCATTTCTGTTTATTCCAGTCACTGGAGGCTTGCTCACCTAAGAGAGAAATCAGTTGAGCCATTTGAGTGGCGTGGGTGGGGAAAAAAGCATACTTTTAGCTTATGTGCTCTAGCAGCAAGCACATGCACTTAAAGTTCATTTTGTAAAAAACCCTTAAAAATATGCTTAGCCCAGTAATATAAAAGTTGTGACATAGTCTGTAGTTTGTATTGAATATATTTAGAAAGTCTACTAAAATTCAAGCTTCAGCTCAGATTTTGTGATAAAGAAATCAACATAAATTGAGGACCCTGCATGAATGTCAGACAAGGGTTTGTTCATAAATTGTATAAACTTTGATTTTTAAGGCAAAACTAAGCCCACAAGACACATGATAAAGGAAAGAATGTATTACGATTGGGCAACCTTAGTATTTTTAAGACTACCCACGGTGAGAGACCTTTTGGCTAAGACAAAGTGGTAGTTTGCAGGTTTTTCCTACTTCTGAAACCTGTTCTTTTTTTGCTTTTTCCCTCACTTAGCTTACAAAAACATAAAATCATTTTACTTTTCCATTTTTCTTTTCATTTTTTTGTCAAGCAGTACGTGCTTTGTAGTTGCTGAATGTATAAAAATTTGTGTTATTTTGATTTTGTGGGGGGTTAATTCTTGCTGATGTGAGCTTTTAACTTTGCTTTTTCCTAATTTGATGTCAGTACTCTTTTAAAAATATCTGTGTTTGTTTCCTGGAGTTTATCAATCACCACAAAAAAACTCTGTTCAAAATTTAAGTATTTGCTAATTTCCCCTGAAGCTTTACTGGTATGATATTGATATGTCTAGGCCAAATCATTTTCCCTTGGTTTGCTCTTCTATAACTTACTCATCCAGCTTACCTTAGCTGCTAGCCAGGCCTAAAGACTCCACGCTTTTGCTGCTGTAGCTACTTGGTAAGCTAAGAAATAGTCAATATAGTGAAAGCTGTTTAAATTAATTCCATGGACTTGCCTTAGGTCTTAACATAGGCTAGTTTCTTGGTTGCTCTGCAGTGAACAGGGCCATGGAGTGGGGAAGGTGTCTCATCTCCCTTCCTGGCTGGGTTTAGGCATCCACCCACAGCCCATGCTAGACGCCTGTGTGGGGTTAGGATCCACACTTGCAACCTGTGCTGGAGTCAGACACTGGGGTCGCTCTTTTGGTACCAAGGGGATGCTCGGTTCTTTCTGTCACCATGTTTCTGGAGAAGGAGGGGTGGCAGCTGTAGTGCTGCCCATTTTTCACATAGTAAGTGACTTGGTTTGCGCATACAAGAAAAAAGCATCTATTCGTTGCCCTCTTGAGCAGACTGGGGCTGAAGCCTTCATTTCTCAGCCGTCTTGAGAGAGAGTATCCTCGTCAGGAGCAATAGGAACATCTATGCAAACTTTATTCAGTCTGGTCCAAGAACAGGACAGCGAAAGAAAAAGGAGGCCTGAGCTCCACATATGTGAAATAGAAGAGTTTCCTAAAGATATGCACCTACACTCAGTCCTTGGACCACTCTACTTGTTTTCTGTGATGTTATAAGAGTTGTAAGATGCATAAGCAGTATTAGGATCAGATCTGTACTGGGAATTTGTTTAGTGTGGTATTGAGTTGGGTAGAAGTAATCTCAGTCTCTTGCCCAGACTCATGACATCAATCAGTGGGAACTGGATCTGAATCCTTAACCCTTGATGCTTTCCTTTTCAGGAGTGATCTTATTTCATTTCTTCTTTAGTAAAGTGGTTCAAAGAGTAGTTACACTAATCATTGCTGTTACCCAAAAACTGGATTCAGGCCCTAGGACATTATTAAAAACATTAACTAAACTCTTGAAAAGATTCCTTATAAGAACTACTTTTATTACAACACCAAGTTGCTTTGTCAGGAAAAGTAGGATTTAGGTAGAAGGATCAAACATAAATTCTACTTCTCTCTCTTTTTTTTTTTTCCTTGCACTCTAAGATATGGTTGTTTCTGTCATCATCAGTAATTATCTAAAAAAGCTTTGCAAAGGGAAATTCCTTAAGCTTGCATTCTTCTGCTAAGTTACTGGTCATGGTCTGATTTTATTCAGTGAGACTGTAAAGCCAGTTTCAACAATAACAAAAACCCGAGTATACTTGGAGTTCTCTGTGCCTAGGAGAACTACTGAGTAAGTCTAAATCTGGGCAGCCTGGTAATTGTCATAACATTGCTCTTTTCTGTTCATTCTCTGAGCTCTGCGCCCTCTCCGCAGAGCAGCACTGTGTGTGTGTAACCTGCCGCAGGCTGAGTGTGAGAGTCCCCTTCGGACGGGGGATGCCAGGCGTGAGGGGCTGAGGGCAGCACGCAGGGCGCTGGCACTCTTCACCGGATTGTGATCTTTTGCCTTTGAGTATCTCTCTGTGGCTCTTTTATTTCTCTGAATAGCTCCTTATAGCAATTTCCAAACAGCTGAAGATACTTTGATGTTGGAATTGAGATTATTTCTTTTTGGAGTAATCTTTCCTGGGTGCTTTTTTCAATGTGCCTGGACCATGTTTTGCACAGAATGGAGTTTTTGCTGAGCGTTGTCCTGTGTTTTACATCCCACAGGCAGAACTGAGCTGTTCTTTTCTTAATCTGTCCTTCTCTTTGGCTGTGCTGTCCTTTGAATCTGGGGAAAAAAGGGTGTTGTGGTTTATTTGTTACATATCCATCTGATTACCGTTGCTATGAGCTTACTGCCATCTGGCAGACGAGAAAAAAACCCCACCACCATCACCACCACCACCAAAAAAACCCCTTTATGACCCACAGTCTTCGTAAGTACAGTTCTGGTACTGTCAGATGCATGGTGTGCTTTCTGGGCTTATCAAAGGTCAGTGATGTTTCTTCATGTTTCCAGTGTCTTTCAGTTCAAGCAAGTGTGCTTTCAACAGACCGATTATGAGTTTGTGAAAGCAAGACTCAAGTTTTTGAAAGCTGCCCCTGTTTTCAGTCACCCAAATCTGTTAAAATTTAAATATAAAATGGATATCCAAATGCCTTTCTGGCAGCTTTGAAAGTCTTAGCTTATGGGAGCTCTGTTGCAATTGCCAGAGTCCAATCCACGAAACCTGTATATCAGCCAAGTGATTCAAGAAAATTATTGGTAGCCACCATTATGGTTTTGTTTTCATTGGCAAGAAAATTAATGTGGTAGCTTTGTTATCTTGCCTCAGTTTTTCATCCAGACTGCCAGTAATAAAAAGTATGATTACTTCATTGGAAATGTGCTTCTTGCTATAATTCCTGGAATCTTCTCTGTTGTATTTTCTTTTCTCTGTCTTATTTTTATTTCTCTTATTATATGCATAAAAATTAATCAGATGATGATGTTTGGTATTTGTAAAGCTTAAACTGCTCCTTGTATTTGGCAATACAAAGCTAAATTAGGGATCTTTTCCAGTTTTGATTACTTTTGAATGTAATGCCTTCTAGCTTTTACCTCCTTGTTACTCACCTATATTTGCAGTTGTAAATATTGTCAAAAAGAAATATAGTAGAAATCAGATTCCTGACTACTTTTTAATTTCTTCCTTTTTTCTTCCATTCCATCTCCCAATAAAGTTTTAAAGCATATGTATCTAACTAACTTCCTTTTCTATAGGAAATGACTAAATGTTATGTTAAATGTAATTTATAGAAACAGATGGGCAATTATGTGCATGATATGAGATAATATCTCAGTATCTTTAAAATATATCCTTAGATAAATGTTTACTCATGTAGAAGTTATTCTCTCTTTAAGAAATACTGATAAGTAATACTATGTGGTGGGTTGACCCTGGCTGGAGGCCAGGTGCCCACCAGAGCTGCTCTATCACTCCCCTCATTCACTAGACGGGAGAAAAGGTGTAACGAAAAGCTTATGGGTCGAGATAAGGGCAGGGAGAGATCACTCACCAATTACTGTCACGGGCAAAACAGACTCAACTTGGGAAAATTACTTTCATTTATTACCAATCAAATCAGAGTAGGATAATGAGAAATAAAAACCTAAACCTTAAAACACCTTCCCCTCACCCCTCCCTTCTTCCTGGGCTTAGCTTCACTCCCAAATTCTGTACCTACTCCCCCTGCAGCAGCACAGGGGGACAGGGGATGGGGGTTACGGTCAGTTCATCACACGCCGTCTCTGCCCCTCCTTCCTCCTCAGGGGGAGGACTCCTCACACTCTGTCCCTGCTCCAGCATGGGGTCCCTCCCATGGGAGACAGTCCTCCACCAACTTCTCCAAGGTGAGTCCTTCCCACAGGCTGCAGTTCTTCATGAACTGCTCCAGTGTGGTCCCTTCCACAGGGTGCAGACCTTCAGGAACAGACTGCTCCAGTGTGGGTCCCCCATGGGGTCACAAGCCCTGCCAGCAAACCTGCTCCATTGTGGCCTCCGCTCTCCACGGGGCCACAGGTCCTGCCAGGAACTTGCTCCAGCACAGGCTTCCATGGGGTCACAGCCTCCTTCAGGTACCTCCACCTGCTCCGGCGTGGGGTCCTCCACGGGCTGCAGATGGATATCTGCTCCACCATGGACCTCCATGGGCTGCAGAGGGACAGCCTACCTCACAATGGTGTTCTCCATGGGTTGCAGAGGAATCTCTGCACTGGTGTCTGGCGCACCTCCTCCCTCTCCTTCTGCGCTGACCTTGGTGTCTGCAGAGTTGTTCCTCTCAGATCTTCTCACTCTCTCTGGCTACAATTGCTCCTGGTGTTTTGTTGGCTTTTTTTCCCCTCCTTCTTAACTCTGTTATCTCAGAGGCACTACCACCGTCACTGATGGTCTCGGCCTTGGTCAGCGGTGGGTCCATCTTGGAGCCGTCTGGCATCAGTTCTGTCAGACGTGGGGGAAGCTTCTGGCAGCTTCTCACAGAAGCCACCCCTGTAGCCTCCTTGCTAGCAAAACCTGGCCATGCAAACCCAATACATACTAGTAGCTAGAATTTGCATGTGAGGAAAGATTAATTTAAGACAAACTTAAAGCCTTATTTTTGTTATATTCAAAGGATATTTTCCTTCTGTTTATCTAGCACAAGCACATGACCAGTTAAACAGAGTTTGTGAATAGCTGCATTTCATGTTATGACAAAAAATGTAGACAGTGATTATCACTGGGTCTAAAGAAAACAAAAATAGTTATGGTGAAAAAAGACATGGAATATCTTCATTATTTGGGGACATCTGTCCTGTTAATTTGTATGGCAGTACTGAAGTTAGACTACAGCTGCGTTCTCCTAGTCACTGTATAAAAATATCAGATACCATAGATCCCCGTCTGACAATACTGTCAGAGTGGCTATAACAGTATGCAAGATTGGGTAAATTATCAAAGGTTACAAACTTTCCAACATTCCTAGTCAGCTGGAGGAATATAAATATAGGCTGGAAGTGGTTATCACTGGTGCTATCTCCTTAGGTGGCCATTGAGAACCTTCTCCTTTATTCTGAAAGCTCTTCCAAGAACTGACTGGAAAGTAAAAGGATCCTGTTATTTTGCCATTTATGTTGCCTCATCGTTTGCAGCCTAGAATATGAAAGAGTTATGGCAATCCCTAAAGTATTAAAGATTTGCTTTTATATATTTGAAAATTTTCTTAAGGAGCATAGTTGCTGCCAGTGATAATGCCTGCTGAGATGGAAGTTTAGATGTTAGCAGTTTTGAAAACAGAGTTGAGAAGGTGACTTGGCTTTAAGATGGTGATCCTTTAAGTAAAGGTCCAGTTGAACAAGTCCTCCTGCCTGTACATTTTAGACATCTGTTGAAGGGTTCCAGCTTGTTATCACTAAGCTCTGTAATAGTGTAATATGGCTTTAGTTTACTGCCATCTAGGTAATGTTGTTACTGATTTGTAGAGTTTAACCTCTCAGGGCCAATCCAGAAAAGTATAGATTTCTGTTGTTCATGAACACTCTGGCTCTTGTTATATATGTATACTCTTACAGTGCATTGCACCTTCAGACTCTTTTACAATGCTCAGCTAACTCATAGCAATATTTTGAGGATGACAGTCTCTCTGCATTTCACACAAACAGAAAAGCTGAGGTTGCAGCATTGTCATTGATTAAGCAGTAATAAATAATTGTACTGAAATATGGTGTCAGCTTCATATTCAGCTCAACTGATTTCAAAATGCAAAACTTTCCTCTGAGAAGTTTTTTCTTCAATGTTAATATGATTTTATTTTCCAGGCAGCTTCAGAAATAAATATTGTTAGAATGATCAAAGTGAATCACCCATGTTTTCCAATTTGAACAAATATCTGGAAATGCTCATCACTAAGCTATGTGTGAATTTGGTCTAGTGTATTAACTTTTGAAAAATATTTTATACAGGCATGTTGAATCAAGAGCAACAATGATCAAGCCACCAGCTATACTGGTAATGAAACTCAGTGTGGGTTAAACAGCTTTATTTTGGGCTGTGTTCAGTCCATCTTTTTCAAGGAATCTCTTCGAGGATAGTGTTCAGGTTTTAATTAAAAATAAAAATGGCAATAGGTAGAATGAATTTTATTATGTACTTTATTTTGCTTCACCTAATACCATTTATGTTTACTTTCAAATATATTTCACTTATTCCTTGACTTTGTCCTAGAAAATGTAGCACATACTGTAAAAGTTATAACTGATTGATATTGTATTCTTTTCAATTACCACTATACTTTAAATACTATTTAGATATTCTTACCAAATGATTATATACTGCTCTTAAAATATTTACTTTTTTCAATGATTGAAGTGGTATTCAGGAAAAATTGACATACAAATTACATTTCTGGCTTGACAAATGGCAGAATACACAGGACAAAAAGAGGAAAAAAGTGATCCCCCAGGTTTGCTCTTCTGTCAAAATTGGCTTTCAAATTTGTCATTGGCAAGTGCTCAACTTTGCAAAAGAATTTAGACTTTGGAACTATAAAGTGGATGTTTACAAGCTGACATGTTTTGAAGATAGAATCACTGTAGAATTTTGTAAACACAGAAAATGCTTTTTTTTTTTTTTTTTACAATTGTTTTGGATAGATTCTGATTATTTTTAAAGTGTGAAATCAGTCATGCCCCAATAAATGTGTTTTTTATCCTCCTGCCTGTCATAGAATCATAGAATGGTTTGGGTTGGAAGGCACCTGAATGATCATCTAGTTCCAACCCTCTGCCATGGGCAGGGACACCCTCCACTAGACCAGGTTGCCCAAAGCCCCATCCAACCTGGCCTTGAACACTTCCAGAGAGGGGGCATCCACAACCTCTCTGGGCAACCTGTTCCAGTGCCTCACCACCCCCACAGTAAAGAATTTCTTCCTAACATCTAATCTAAATCGACCCTCCTTCAGCTTAAACCCATTACCCCTTGTCCTGTCACTCCACTCCCTCATAAACAGTCCCTCCCCAGCTTTCCTGTAGGCCCCTTCAGGTGCTGGAAGGCCGCAATTAGATCTCGCCAGAGCCTTCTCCTCTCCAGGCTGAACAAGCCCAACTCTCTCAGCCTGTCCTCATAGGAGAGGTGCTCCAGCCCTCTGATCAGCTTCGTGGCCCTCCTGTGGACTTGCTCCAACAGGTCCATGTCCTTCTTATGTTGGAGCCCCCAGAGCTGGATGTAGTAGTCTGGGTGGGGTTTCACAAGAGCGGAGTAGAGGGGGAGAATCACCTCCCTCAACCTGCTGGTCATGCTTCTTTTGATGCAGCCTAGGATATGGTTGGCTTTCTGGGCTGCAAGTGCTCATTGCCAGGTCATGTTGAGCTTGTCATCAACCAACATCCCCAAGTCCTTCTCCTCAGAGCTGCTCTCAATCCATTCTGTGCCCAGCCTGTAGTTGTGCTTGGGATTGTGCTGACCCATGTGCAGGACCTTGCACTTGGCCTTGTTGACCGTTATAAGATTCACATGGGCCCAGCTCTCCAGCCTGTCAAGGTCCCTCTGGATGGTATCCCTTCCCTCCAGCGTGTCGATTGCACCATACAGCTTGATGTCACTGGTAAACTTGCTGAGGGTGCACTTGATGCCACTGTCCATGTTGCCGACAAAGTTGTTAAACATATTCTCTATGCTATGGAGAATCCTAGTTCTTTATCACTAGAAAGGACAAGTAGGATTTCAGGCCCAGTTCCTACACAGATTTACACCGCTGGACAAGTGTCTAGTTTAGCTCTCCTTCCTTCATTTGTGAGTCCTTACGCTGTGCAGGTCCTTACACTTCACTGCTGCATGAGTGTCGGTGAGGACTAGAGTGCTGTTGCCTTGCTGTAAAGGCTAATGCGGGGTTCCGGTGTCTCAATTTAATTCCTCTAAAGATGCAAAGATATATATATATATTTTTTAATTATTTTTTCCTTAAGAAGATTCTGACTTGAAAAAGTAGCCAGAGCTTTTGATACACAAAGATACAAGAATAGCAGACTTCTGAAGCAACAAACCAGAATTCTGTCTGATTATTTCTGCTCTTCATTTCTTTTAACCACATTTTTTTCCACCTACATTTAGTCTTTATCATTTTTTAAATAAGTGCTGAGAGCTGTGTGATCATATGATTAAAGACAATATAATAATGCATATCTTAATGGTGTATCATAAGGTCAGAAGATTAAATCTGCAGAGGCTGCCTCTTGACATTTTTCTAAAATTTGCATGTGCCTTTTCTCCAAACTTTCTTATCAAAATTTTTGCAATTTTTCTTGTTAGGACGCACAGGCTACACATATGCACACAAAGAAAAGACACTAAATTCCTCCATTTCAAACCCTATTAGCTGCTAGTTGAGTCTGCAGAGTCACTGACAGCTATTGTAGGCTGCTTGTCCTCCCTTATGTCAGTCATTAGTAGTGTCTAGTGTCTGCAGAATGCTTTTTGGATGTGTTTCACAGCTGTGTGCTGACAGCAAAGGAGCATTGAGACATGCAAGATGTACGGTTGCTTTGACTCTGGGTCATGCAGTGGTGTCCATCCGAAGCTGAAGGATGCTTCCTGCCAAACCTTGACTCTAGAGTTGTAAGTCTTTACCATTATCTGCTCTCAGGAAGCAGTTAAGAAACCTTTTGTCAAAATGTCTCATCTCCAGAAATAGTTGCTCAAAATAGCAAGATCTTGCCATCGATTACATGCTATGTTCATTCTTCTGGCTGTCATATGATCTGCTGTTAGTGACCTTGTAAGCTCTTTTATGAACCTAGGGGTTGAGTGAAAACTTGGGATGGGAAAGAAAGCTCCCATCCCCTGGGTAGAGTTTCTTATTAATTATGAATCCAGTTTCCTGAGTCTTCAGCATCTTCAGGGTCTGGAGTGATGCTCAGTGTATTGCCAACACTCTGGAGGACAGCTGAACTTCAACACCAGCATCTCCTGTGTCATCATGAGACTTACAGTATCCAGACCATGGATCCTGCCTCGTACTGCACCAAATGTCTCCCTCCTTCATCTCTCTGTGCTGCACGGGGTGTCATTTTTCCCTTCCCACTTCTGTACTAGGTTTGTCCACATCCCATCTGTTGTATCCTTGCAAACCACCTACTCTTTACTCACTTACTTTCCTAATTTGGCCCTCTTAAAATAAAAAGGCAAAGAACTCTGCTCCCGTGTATGGTTCAATATTAGAAGCGATAAACTATGATGTGTCTCTCTCCCAGCATCGGATTACCTGAACCACATCATCTGAGCCCTGTTTCATGCCTCTGTATACCTGTTCTGCTTTTTCTACTTTTCCCATTCCCTCCCACCATGATCCTTCCCATTCCCCTGGGCCTCCTCCTTTATTTCAGTCCTCCCTCATTTTTCATCTTACAACCTGTTTCCTTCCCTGTTCCTTGATCTGCTTTGTGGGAGTCAGGCTGCCTCTTCCTTCATTTGGTATCATCTGGCATGACTGAAAGCAAGTAAACCCAACATTTTATTGCATTGACACAGAAAAACACCCCGATTGGATTGAAGTCAGGTGGTGCTCTCATCTGTCAGCCTCTTCTGGATATTGCTCTTCCATCTCAGAGGTATGTTTGAAGCAGTTCCTGAACTTCAGTGTATATAGACACATCAGGTGGGCTGTACGTTGTAAAGATCCTGGTATTGTTTCAAGTGAGGTCTGACATCCTTGCCAGGTCACCAGCTAATGGATGGAAGAAAGACATGGCTAGTGCAGCAGAAACTATATCAGGAGTCCGACTTTTCATCACAAATCAACAGTCTTAGAATGGAAGACGCGTAATGTCTAACCTGATAATGTTACAGTAAATGAAGAAAGTTTGATTGGTGAGAGAAATGGTGATTTGGAAGCAAGAGGAGTTATTTCTGATGTGTACCTGTATTCTCTGGCATGTGATTTCCTTCAATGTGAGATGTGTTTCTTTAATATGCAAAACAAGCATGTGAACATAAGCTTTGAAACTTTGAATTGCATGATTAACGTGTGGACAAAAATATAATTACTGGCATGTATTTTCATCTGACTGTTAGGCAACCTTCCAGTCCCACATTTTGAAATTAAGATTCCTTTGCCACTTTCCAAATAAGTCAAATGTAAAATTGGATAAAGTTTGTAATGTATTCTGGTAGTTCCTCTACTGATTATCCTGACAGTGTGATTAATAAAATCACTATGTGATTTTGCATCATACATTCTTGGATAACAACTTTTGAAAGAATGCTTCATTCCTACTCAAATTGAAAATACCTCTGTGTGACTTATTGTACACCTTACCAGAGAACTTCACATAGTTTCTTCTATCCATTCTTGACTGCGAAAACCACTGGTTGCACTAAAGAAATAGGAAGAACACTGGATTTTGTAAAATCCTGGCAATTGGGCCAACAAGGTCTCTTAATGGACCGGAGTGACAGACATAACAAGTATTAGTTATTCTCCCTGGCAGTTTCTGAGTCAGAAGTGCTTTAATGCTGCTGAGGCCAAGGGAAGTCACAGTGGATGTGGTGGTGGTGGTGCCATGTCTGGCTCTTCACTGATATAGATAGGATTAAGGCTGGGTGATGAAGCAGTTACCATGTCCCTGGGGGTGCTGTTTTTGGAAGACTCCTGACATTGCATGGGGTACCCACCCGACAGCGTAGTAGCCACACAAAGGAACTTGAGTCTTACTGTTGAAGTGAACTCAGTGTTGGTCTGAATTCTGGGTGAAGAAGATCCCGAGTCCAAGATTTCATCAACAGGCACAAGGTCTGTAGTCACAGTCCATGAGTCACGCAGGGGTTTAAGTAGCAATGGAACTACAGAGCAATGGCCACAGGCGATACTGCAGCTGTCACACTATCTGAATACCATTAATTCATTAATCACAAAGTTTGTCGTAATGTGATTGTCCCTGATCGGAGGATGTGTGGTTGCCAGCAAGATTGTCAGGATTGCACTTTGACTCCCCATGGAAACAGTCTTTATTTACTGTATAATTAATTGGTAAGTTAAATGGCTGAATAAAACAAGGCCTGGCATTAAGTTTGATGCTGGTTTTCTGGCAGCCCCTCAGGGCAGTGCTTTCCCTCTCAGTGTTCCCAGCATAATTAAATATCACTCATCCTTTGAAGGACTTCCCAGGTAGGAAGAAAAGAAAAGAGAACAGTGCAAGCAGGGAGGATGTAGGGGAAATAGAGAGAGCAGACTGAGGGACCTTAGTATGGGGGAAAGGGGGAAGCGGGGACCCGACAGGGACAGCATTTGGGGCAGGTGGAGGTGGTTAACACAGGTCCTTCACTTTTAGCTGAGAACAGCTGAGGATCTCTAGTGGTTCAGAAACACAAGAAAGTTATGGTATCAGCTGATGCACTGTAACATACTCTGCATATTTAAAATCACTTACCCCTTCAGCTTTTCGGTACTTTTTTTTTTTTGGTAGATATACTTCTAAGCACTAGGAAAATGTTTCAAAAGGATGGGGGACCATGTTTTCAGAAGTGGCCACTGCTTTCAGATAGCTCAATTTTAAATGTATAACCTGAAATACACCAGAACATAATTTCACAGGGGTTTGTAGCCACAGTTCCTGTTCACTGTACTTTGATTTTTGGATACATTTGTGGAATTTAAATCACAAGTTTACTTTGGATGGGATCCATGGAACTGTTGTTCCCCTGCAAAAATACTGGCCCAAAGTGATTTTCCAGTCCCCATATGGTGGCATTAGGAAAAAAACTACTGGATTCTGGGTGCAATCTGTGCATTTTATTCAACTTTGAAAGAAAGTAAAAGAAATATTATACTGCAAGAAGACCATATGATGCTAATTGGCAACATCAGAAGTTCATTCCAGTGGAGTTTACAAATTCTGATTATGGGACTGTAGTTTATAGAAGTTAAAAAGCATTTTGTAGTTTATGAAGTAAGTTAAGTACAGCTTTGCAGTTTTCATGAGAATCATTGAGGATAAAGAGGGTAGAAATTTACTCTTAACTGAAGCCCTATGATTAACTCAGGCTTTTTTATCTCTCAGCAGGGATTAAAAGGAAGGCAATGGGTGGCACAGGATGTATTGAATTAAAAAGTTAAAAATACAGGAGTGTAGAATGGGCCTTAGGGTAACAATCAGAAAGCATTCAAAGAACAAGTCTGTTGATGAGTTTCTATCTAAAAGGTAGGTACTTTGCAGACAGATAGATTAGATAAGGGATCAAATCCTGGAGCTCATGGATTTAAACTAGCTGAGTTTCTAGCCCAGGGGGACTGCCGTTCCTTTGGGGGTCTGTTTTGCTACTGTTCTCCAAATACTACCTATCAGCAATTACACTGAATATTAATGGCAGCACTTGACAATCCTGGCAAGGATTTGGTAATAATTTTATGGTAACCTGCATTTTCTGCAGCTTTGCTGTTGTCAGCCTTCACGTAGGTGGTTAAAGTACACGATTTTTGCTGGAACTAAATTGGGGCTGACTGCCGCCGCTGCTAAGGGCAGGAGGGCCACAGAGCAGAAAGTTGCTGCTTTTGACCTGAAGACTTGCTGAGCACCATCTCCATAGGGAGCCGCAGCCGAAGGTCCACAGGGCCCCGATCCCAGCAGTGCCACAGCTCTGGCGTATCTGTCTTCATGCCTTGCTGAGCGTGATCCGGAGCCGCGGGGAGAGGGGCCCTTTACTGGATCTTGCTTTTCTTACTCACCTCCATTTCAGTGCTCTGACTGAGCATCAGCTAAACTTTGTACAATTTATTTACGATGCTGTATACATTCATTAGATGTGCAGAATAAAGTAGATATACAGTGAGTCCGTAGGGGGAAAAAAAAAATTAAAAAAAAAATCACTGAATCAGTAGCTGGAGGAACACTGTTATTAGGCTGTCAGCTCTTCTCAGCAGAGACTTGCAGATACATGGCACAGCAAACTGCAGCCAAGTGACCTAGAAAGGCGTATGCTTTATCTAGAAGTCAGCCTGCTTCTCGGGCAATAACATATCGCGAGTTGATGGTCGGTGGCTGTGTGCTGACCTCCGATGGGCCTGCCCTGCTGCAAACAGATTTCTGCTCTTGCCCCGCCTCTGCTAATAAACAACACAAGCTCTTACAGCTCACATGCACGGGGAAGGAGTTATTTCACTGGGGCAATTTTTATTTAAGTTGGCCTCTTTCATATCTTTCCATAAAACTCCCGAGGCTGCTGCTGGTTTACCAGCAGGTAGGCTGAGGCTGCAGTCTGCTGCGCTGACCACAGTTAGAGCTGTCTGATTCACTGAAGTGCCTTGACTGTCTGTACCCTTCTGCTGTCTTCCATACATGCCATATGCTCTTTGGCTCATTTACTGTCATCTTCTGTGTCTGCATTATGCCAAGTCCTGAGATCTGACTTGGACTTCACACGCTACATGAATGCCACTGTAACTATACTCTTCCTTATATAGGAGCTGTTGTAATCTTCTCTCTGTTTAAGGCTTAATTTCCAAAGCAACACTGTAATATTTAATACTTTGAAATTAGGCTAATTGGAATGTGGATGTCACCGGCTCCTACCTCATGCAATCACTAATCCTGAAGCACTGCTAGCGATAAAAATGGGGAGGAAAATATTCCAGGTATCTTTGATAGGATATGGATTCTCCTAGCTCGCCACTTCTGTTGGTTTCTAAGCACAACAGCAATTCTTAAATCCTTCAGAAATTCAGACATGGTGGCAAAATCCAGCAGGAGCCCACACTTTTCACAAAAGTAAGATATTACCAGTCAAAATGCCTTGAGGATGTAGGAATTGGGGACTCCTTTGCCTCCAGCCTGCCATCTGGTGCTCTCAGAATCTCAGTGGGACCCACAGCCTTCTGAGCACATGCATTTTTTTCCAAAAAATATGATTATATTCAAAGACACACGAGTGCTCTGGCACACTATTTTCTACTGACCTGCTTTGAGTAGTAGGCATGGTTTATCTTGAGCACTCCAGAGGCCCCCTGGAAGGATTATAATGTGATTAATTAACTAAAAGGAATATAATGATGAGTAAAGAACAAGATGTTGAATTTTCTTTACACGTCGTGCATCTCCTAGCTTCATAATGTGTGCAATCCGAGTATTCATTTAATGTAATTTTTCTGTGTATCTCATTTTCCAGATTTCTTCATCTGCCTCCAGAAAGTTCATAATTAAGAAAGATAATGAGGCCCACATGTTCATCTGTACTATTGAAAGCACTTAGAATTAATAGCAGGAGAAGGGTGTTACTGTAAGTGCAGATCAATCACTAGTGGTAGATGGGGCATACATATTGCCAGCAGGGTTTTGGAGATATAGTATCAATGGTATAGACCGAATCAGAATTCTCTCTGATGGTTTTGAGGGGCGTACATGGTAGCACTTGAACACTAAGAGGACCAGCTGGTGAAACTCACTATGCTCTGTAAAGACAGAGTATAATCGATAATGTAATCCATACATATAGACATATAGATGCATAGAAACACATACATACCTGTAGACACATATGGAGCTGGGAAGTTCCAATATCAAAGACAAACCAAAAGGGACAAAACAAACTTTGACATTAATCCATTGTGTACTTCTTGTGTTGGTTTTGCAGAACCTGGCTCATGATTTCTGCTCTGACTCATTAGTGATACCTCAGTGCCAGATTGCCTATCTCAGGCCTTCAACCCAAGCTCTTTGATCAGCTTATGATGATATTTCCCCCCTCCTCACCCACCCTTACCCTTCTGGATATCAGCAAGGCTGTAATATTTTTCTTCTAAATTTGACATTTGTGTATTTTCACAACGACAGTTTGTTTTTGTGCTACAAGAATGTATGTTTTTGCCCCCTTTTTGGCTTTTGGTTTTTTAATTACCCCCCTGACTAGCCTAGCCAGCTTGTCCCTAACAGATTGGTTCCTTATCTGCCAAGAAAGAGGCAATCAAAATTATGCAGAACTTCTCTGTACAAACTGGATTAACGTTACACCAAGTTCAAGCTTTCTGTTTTAAAAGATTTACTTCCACAGTCTTTTGCTTCCTTCCCTTCCCCCCACTTCCCACTTTTGTTTGTGGGACAGACAGGCTTGTTGGATGTCGTGGTTTAACCCTGCTGGCAGCTAAAACAACTACACATCCATTTGCCAACTCCTCCCCGCCCCACCAAGTGGGATGGGGGAGAAAATTTGGGGGGGGGGGGGGGGGAAAAAAAGGTAAAACTCGAGATAAAGACAGTTTAATAGGCCAGAAAAGGAAGATAATAATAACAATAGCAATAATAATAATGATGATAAAATAATATACAAAGCAAGTGATACATAGCACAATGTCTCACCACCCGAAGCCAATACTAAGCTAGTTCCCGCGCTGAGCTGCCTCCCAGCCAACCCCCTAGTTATATACTGAATGTGACATCATATGGTATGTAATATCCTTTGGCCAGTTTGGGTCAGCTGTCCTGGCTGTGTTCCCTCTCAGCTTCTTGTCTCCCCCCGCTTCCCATTGGCAGGCCAGTATGAGAAGCTGAAAAGTCCTTGACTTCTTTGCAACAGCTAAAAACATCAGTGTGTTATCAACATTATGCTTGTCCTAAATCCAAAACCCAGCACTATACCAGCTGCTAAGAAGAAAATTAACTCTATCCCTGCCAAAACCAGGACACTGGAAAAACCAAAATACAGAACTGTCCTTCATTAGCCTTTTAAGTTATTTCTCTGTTGTCTGTGAATGACTGAAATAAATAGTACTTATATTAAAATCTGTAGCTCTGTGTGTTCTGATGATTTCAGAAATCTGTTCAATGCACAGTGCTGGGAAACCATCATATCATCCTCCTGGGCATCAACCTTTTGCAGGTTTGTTTACTGTTTTTCTTAGAATGGAAACTTAAACAAGGATCATATGACTTCCTTAGAAAGTTGGTGATCTTTTTATTAATACACTTATAGCCTTTGGGCTGACCTGTACAGTTCCATAAAAATGTCTGTTCTACTCAGGTGTTTTCAGTTTCAGGGACATTTTGTGAAATTTCTAAACCAAGAAGCTGATACTGCTGATCTGTTCTTTTTTTGTTCAGTTGGGTTTGTTTATTTGTTTTTCCTGGAAGCTTTTAGCTGTGTAGAATGTCACCTGGTTTATTTGCCTCTGGTAAATTAACTGCAAAGGTTTCTGATTTCCAGTCTCTTATTCTTTAATACTTTCTTCTTTTGTTTCCTGATCCTTGTGTGCTAATGTTTGATTTACATGTATTTCTCAGGCTCACATCTTCTGTGCTTGTCCTTTCAAATTATTTTAAAACTGTTCTTCCACATTGTCGTTTTTCTACTTTCCAGTAGTTCATCTTTTCCTACCTGAAGCCAGATAGCATGGTTTGGGTTGGGGTTTGTTTGTTTTGGTTTGTTTGTTCTTTTTTTTTTTCCTGGGGCAGCCCCTTCTCAAGTGTGTATCATAGCTAGTGCCATGCAATCCCATCACATTTCCATAAATGCATCTTCTCAAAAGGCATGGCTCTTCCATCAGACCAACCGATTGCCGGAAATGGACCAGGTTAGCACCTTAGTTATCTATCCTTAATTAAAATAAAATCCCCAAACCATGGGTGATTTGGAGCATTAAGAACAAATGAGCCAAAAAGGTTAATTACCAAGGGCATGCATAGAGTAAGACGGAAGACTGATCGTGTGTGTATATGTTGGTGTTGGGTTTTTTTTTCCTCCCTAATGGAGGTAGTAAAGGGGTTAAGATGAAGTTTAGGAGCAGTTAGGATAAGAGAGGAAAAGGGGCAAGTGTGGATTTTGTCACTGAAATATTAAGATCAAAGCCTAGGAGAAAGGTAACTCTGACAAGTTATGAAATGGTAGCTTTTCAATATAATGTGCTTGATATATTAATTAAAATCCATATATTTATACCTTTTGACCCATAATAAAGGTAGAATGTGAAAATGTGAAGTTTGGGGCTTTCTCAATGTTAGATTTCCCATTGGAGGGCATTGGGTTTTAGAAAGCAACTATAAAGTGTAATTATAACATCAAATATATTCTCAACTTATTTGTACATTCTGAAGGAAATGGCTATCACGGGAAATTCTGTATCAAAAAAAAAGTGAGGCTTTTGTTATGTTTTGCTTTCAACTTTTAATTGTGGCCATTTAGAATTCATCCTTTGTATGATAATGTGTGAGGATAATCCACTAAGAAGAATATTCTTCTTCAATTAAACTTGGATGGATGGATGGTGTTTTCTTGCTTCTCTGTAGGATCAGCTATAGGATATGCATAAAAAGCAAATGAGTTTATCTACAATACAGCTAAACCTAATTTAACTAATGCAGTTACTAGCTGCTTCTAACATCTGTGAAAATAATTTCACTCCAGGCTATTTTAATGTCAGCTTGCTTTTGGGGACTAATTGTGAACATGCAATAACCATCATATATTATGTAGAATAAGAAAGCAAGGGCAAAGTGTACAAGGTAGGTTGGCTCAATATCCTGAAATTACTTACTCTTCAGTTTTGCTTTGTCACTTCCTCTATTCATATATTTACAGTTTAAAAAATCTGTGTCTGTGTTTCCTTTGGCTTGGTGTTCCGGAGAGAAAAAAGAACCATAAAATCTTTACATGAGAGGAATAGTTTTGTTTTCAAGAGGAAAGCAACTCTGCTAAGGTGGATAACAGTGAAAAGCCAATTTTCTGAAAAGACCTGCTCTTGCAAGCAGCCCACAGGAATTCTAGTTCAATTTGGTATGAAGAGCATAAACACTTGAAGCCAAACTAGACCGATGGTCTGTTTGTGGGTGTGTGCACACTTGTCAAGCAGTATGTTTGAATCTTCACTGAACTTTGGATCCAGCACATGGTGATGGAAACAGGCTGTGCTGGCCATCTACAAGCATGATTCTTCAGCTAGTGAATGTGTAAATGTGTCCACTGTGTTCATTTCATGTAAATCATTTAGACATATGATGCAACTGATGGTGGAAGAGGGTCCATAGAACTCATTGTTTAATGACATGACTTGATCAAGAGCGCCACCTTATTGACAGTCAAACCACCTTCTGAAACAACTGTAATAAATCAAAGTATTAAACCTCTCCTATGTGCTACTTCTAGCCTTCCTGTGCTGGAAGTGTGTAATTTTGTGCGGTTCTATTTGAAAAGCAATACTCTGAAAATGACATAACAAGGTTCCATTTTATATCATCTTTTTGCATTTCTTAAGTGCACATTTTACAAGTAAAGCATTATTATTATTATTATTATTATTACTATTATTAACCATCTACCAACATACATGGGATTGAGGACTGAGATTCTCACCATGAATTGTTAATAGTGCTTAAAAGTCTTCAAGATGAATCATGTGTTCAGTACCTTCATATTTGCATGTTTATAACAGACCAGAATTAGTAAGCAGTTCTGTTGACTCAGGAATGAAAAGCTCCAGTTTGTGCTGTCTGTGTTAGCTCAGGAGCTTTCGTAGGACTAAAGTGCAGTTTTCATTTTCATCTTGGTTGATTCCATATTGCTCTGGTGTACGTGAAATGTAATATGAACCTGCACCCGAGTTCTGCGGTGCTATTTCTTTAACGTTTCCCTCAGGAAAGCTGTGGCCTGCCTTGTGGCCAGTTAGCTGCCAGGAACCGGGATGGGCTGGTTGCAGCTGATTCCTACCTGCAAAAGTCACTGAGTGGCGTGAAGCCACTGGTAGAATGAATGTGCTGGAGGAGTATAGTAAAGAGACTACAGAAAACAGTAGGATGTTTCAAAAGACAAGGTAGACAGATGTCTTTCTGGGATTCCTGGAGCTGAACTGTGGTGCAGAGTGCAGTTCGTTGCTAAAGAAAGCAGTCATGGTGCTGAATACTTCAACAGAATGGACCTGTTGAATAAGAACATTCCCACAGACAATCAGATTTTTTAAAGGTATTTAGGTGCTGACCTAATACTGATTTCACGAAGAGTTAAATGCTTAAATAACACATCTGGCATACATTGACGTCTTTGCTGTCTTGTGTGCTACTATTATGTGCGTAGGTATCTAAATGGTAGGAAGTGCTGTGCAAATAAAGATACACTGAAAGAGAATATCCTCATTCATTATAAAAATGACCTTTGGAAAATACATGATGTTTTAAAAAAATTGGTGTCAAGGTAATATGACCTACTACACCTATGCTAGACACCAATTTAAACAGAAATCCTGGTTAAATTGCATTTTAATACCAATGTCATTTTATTCCTCCTTCTCCTGTGTATTTATCAAGCAGTGACGTAAAACTGACAGTGCTACTCAATGGCAGATAATTTTGTTGTTAAGCATCAGTGTCCTGGCTAGAATTTTACGTTTTCCATCAATCTTTGTTGTCAGGTTATTATAGATTACCCATGGTTCTTACAGTGTTTCTGTTACTTAATGGCATGTAGTAGATATGACACAATATCTGATGGTCGACACATGCGTTTGTGTTGTGCATTCAACATCACTGACTGTTTAGCTTTCTTAGCATCTGACACGCAAGTGTTACTGGTCAATGTCTTAAATTAATGTCAAGCTGTCCTAAGTAGGTGTTCATCTGAATGTCATTACATTAATTGGTCTGCATAGACTTATGGCAAAATTATTAAGGCTATTGTAATATTGCAGAGGAGCAGTAGGTTGAACACACTGCTTGTAACCTGTGGCTGTAAATGAATTCCTAAGCAATTACAAAAGATATATAGTTCTAGGGGTTTAGGTAGAAGTATACTGTGATCCCTCAAAGTACTCGAATTGTTGTAAAGCCAAACGACCCATAATTTGACAGTTAGTTGTTGGGAGGAAAAAAGAGGGAAAGTCTTTTTTTTATTATTCGTGTGAAGATTAAGCTGAATTCTTCAATAAAATGCATTCTCCTTTCTCTCTGTGGTGGCACCTGCTAGTTAAAAGGAAATCTTTGATCCCAAACCACAGTTGTTCTTCTAGTAGCTTTCCCTGATCTTTTCTTAAGGATTTTTCTGAGTTTCTAGAAAACATGGAGTGTTCACTTCAGTGAGTAAGCAGATTTTCATTGTTATTTTAGGAATATGAACAATAATATGTTTTAATTAGAATGCAAAATATGAAGAAGGGAACTGAAATGCTACTTTAAATTATTCTTAAGTCTGAATATTCTTCCACTTTTACAGTACGCAGTGTACAAGCATGTAGAAGAAGCATTTTGTCTGAGGCAAATTCTTTGCAAAGGGTTTTCTGAAGGCACGTGAGTGATGGCAATCAAATCTAAACTGATGATCTGCCCTACATGGCTTTCACATGTGAAAAATGTGTGGTTGGTCCCATCCTTAATGGATGCTGTTCATTTTTTACTACATGTTTTATCTGTGAACCACTATGTCAAGCTAATACAAACTCAGTTACAGGGCATGTTCCATCTATACAATACAGTCTCTTAAAAATTCAGATTTAAACTTCTACATAATAAAGGGATTAAACAGAGTATTTTTGCAGCCAAAGTTTGTGATCGTTGTGTGACCAGAGTAGAGCAGCTGTAGCTCTGGGCAGGGGAATGCACTTCACAGATAGGAAAGTGAGTCCGAGACACACATCTCTAAGGACATAACCATTGGGGTTCCCTGTTGACTTAGCTAAAAGTATCAAGCTATTTAGTTCTTTACCAAACTTGGGCCTAAAAGCCTCAATATGTGACCCACACTTGAATTCTGGAATGGTAGATGCAGGTATTTGTCTTACCTTTCTTGATCACTTATGGCAGAGAATTTCAGAATGACCTTTTTCTTTTCTTTCTTTTCTTTTCTTTTCTTTTCTTTTCTTTTCTTTTCTTTTCTTTTCTTTTCTTTTCTTTTCTTTTCTTTTCTTTTCTTTTCTTTTCTTTTCTTTTCTTTTCTTTTCTTTTCTTTTCTTTTCTTTTCTTTTCTTTTCTTTTCTTTTTCCTTTCCTTTCCTTTCCTTTCCTTTCCTTTCCTTTCCTTTCCTTTCCTTTCCTTTCCTTTCCTTTCCTTTCCTTTTCCTTTTCCTTTCCTTTCCTTTCCTTTCCTTTCCTTTCCTTTCCTTTCCTTTCCTTTCCTTTCCTTTCCTTTCCTTTCCTTTCCTTTCCTTTTCTCTTTTCTTTTCTTTTCTTTTCTTTTCTTTTCTTTTCTTTTCTTTTCTTTTCTTTTCTTTTCTTTTCTTTTCTTTTCTTTTCTTTTCTTTTCTTTTCTTTTCTTTTCTTTTCTTTTCTTTTCTTTTCTTTTCTCTTTCCTTTCCTTTCCTTTCCTTTCCTTTTCCTTTCCTTTCCTTTCCTTTCCTTTCCTTTCCTTTCCTTTCCTTTCCTTTCCTTTCCTTTTCTCTTTTCTTTTCTTTTCTTTTCTTTTCTTTTCTTTTCTTTTCTTTTCTTTTCAAATATTAGGCTTAAATATCTAAAATATTCAGCTGACGTCTTATTTTGTCATCACCACATATAAATACAGCCTGTAACTGTGAGCTTTTCAGCCTATATATTCTGTAGCTGGTAGTCCTTAGTGGCTATAAAGGAGCTTTAATCATGTAAAAAATGTAATTAAGGAATTTTTTTTAGAAAAATACATGTACTTTTTTTTAGATTGCCCATAATGGCTCCAGTGTGTAAACATGTAATTATGGAGTTTTCTTAAATGCTTACTATTTACTCAATAGGCCGTGAGGGCTACAGAAGGAGCTCTTTATTACTTTGCAGATCATTGAACTTATAGACTGCATAATAGCTCCTTTGAAGCCAGCATGCACTATTTTAATGTGGGTGCTGTGTGGAGACCAAATACCCACATCCCATTTATAAAGAGAATAGTAAAATTATCTTCTCCTAATAGAAAAAGCAGTTGTTCCACTCTATGGGAGACTTCAAATGTTGTTTTGAAGAACAGAAACCTTTACTGATTTAGGGAGATAGGGTTTAGGTTTTTGTTAGGTATTTTCTGACTTTTATTTTTAGACTGTATGACCCAGATCGACATTTTTGCAGCCACATAGTGACTTACTGAATATAGAGCTTCACAAAAGAAAACGTTGACATGATTTAACATTTGGGACATGAAGAAACCAATTTTAATCTTTAGGAATCTGATGCTGTTATGCTTTCAAGTGCTGGCATGGGAAAGTTGCCAAGCTGAGGATCAGGAAGGACAGATACGGTATCGGGAGTATATCTCTTCTGCCTGTTGTTACTGGTAGTAGTCAACAGTGTTTTCCTCCTGTTCAACTTCCCAATTTCTGTCCTGGAGCTAGTCACTGAGGTGTCTGACATGGAGACCACTGAGCCTTTGGGGCCATGCCCATATTAAACCTAAATAAGTCTTTTTTGCAGGCCAGAGGTGAACAGGGAGAAAGCAGGAACGATTTTCTGCATTGACGGAGGAGAGGCATGCTGTGGAGGTACACAGAAGAAGCAGTGCATCAGGGAGAAGGACAACGTTTGAAGCACTTGCCAAACTGGAGGGTGAATCTAGTTGGCAGTCTGTGGCAGGGAAGAAAAGCATCCCACAGGTGGTATGGAGACAAGGGTGGGAGGAATGAAATGCCTTGTTAGTTCCTCAGAAATTGTAGTATGGTTGTTTCTGTGTTCTAAGAGCTGGCAGCAAATATAAGTTAGTTTAAAGAAGCTATTTCTGCAGTAAAAAGGGGAGAAAATGCACAGTATTGTGAAGACTTCAGTAGTGTTCCTGAGCAATGTGGGAACAGAAGATCAAAGCTTCCATTTTCATAATTTCATTTAACTTCTCTGATATGTAATTAGATACATCCAGATGCCCAAGAAATTATGTTTGAAGAGTAAAAGTGATACAAATTCTGAGTCTGACAAGACTAATGAGCTAAAAAGCAGCACGTATTCTGATGACTGAGAAGCGAGTATTGTTCTTTTCTTCTTTCTTAAGAGCTTGTGTCTACCAAGTGCTTCAAAGTAAAATCAAACTCCATCTCAAAACAAATCTTTTTGCAAGGGAAAAGAGATGGGTCATTTCAATGAGTGTATTTTAAATACCTTAATTTCTTGTGGGAGTTTAAATAAAAAGTTGCTCACAAATGAGGAATGGATGAGTTTGAGGAATGACTGTGCCTTAATAGGAATGCTAGCATTCAAGTTAGAGAATTTAACTAAGATAAGAGTTCTTAAACTGCAGCAATCTGTTAAGATATTTGAGATGAATGTATTGTGAATGAAGAGATTGCTGCAATATCAACATACATGTCAAAGTTAGATACAGCGTCATAAATTAGGAATAACAACACTGTCAAATTTTATGTATATGTCTTTCGTTTTGTTTTTATGATGTAGTGTAATGATGTTTCGTTAGCTGACTAATTTGTTGGTGTTCTACTGTATACAAAAGGGCCATTAGATGCAGCAAACTAAAAGCATTTCCTATCAGTCATTCTCAGAAGAGTTTATTAAAAGCCAACATTGTGAATATCTGATTGGTTCCTAATCCAGTTTGTAGTTTGTTACTAGTGGCACTAATTGGCATTGACTTGGTAGAGATGAATAATGTTCTCTCTCTTCTCAGCCCTTGAATTGGATTTTCCAGAACCATCAAATCAGCATACGGGTTGCACTGCTTTTACCTTTTATTGAAACTGTTGCACTGACAAGATAGGTCCTTGCAGTCAGAGCTTTTCAGAATTGCGCTCTTTTAAAATATGTATTACAATTGCATATGCAAGTAAAATATATATATATATATATATAAGAGATACAAGAAGGCAACTCCTCCTTAACTCATCTTGTTTTTCTCCCCTTGAACTAGAAATTGCTAGAATTGAAAGTGAACGGGGTAAAAGCAATGACGTTTCAATCATCAGACTACTAAGTCCCTATCTAATAGGGACAGATGGGTAGACAATTTCATATCCTTCCAGATGATATCCACATTCTGAAGAGCTCTGTTGCAAAGATTTTGTGGAGAGAGGATGGAGAAAAAAACAAAATCTCCCTTTCCCTAGGAAGTGGCATGTGAAATGGGGCTATGTATTTAAAGATAACCCATCAAAACAAAGCTACTTACAGCAGCAGTGGAGGAGGAAAAAAGTGAGTTGTTCTCTGGAAGTGTCTCTCCAGTTCAGACATCTGTCTTAGATTGAGATGAATTCTCCACAGGATAAACCTATTTGTTTCCACTCACCACAGGCAGAATAGAGTTTCTAGTTTAGACATAACCAAATTCTTTATAGACATTTGAAGTCAGATTATACACATTTCACCATGATTGTGTTACCTATGAAAGCCCTTGTGCGTCACTTTCAGTGCATTGTTTATTGAATGTATTGCTCAGAAATCTCCATAATCTTGTGGACAGCAACTTTTAGAAATGAATGCTGTTGCCGTTTGTAAGGCAAACAAAGAAAATCATTGTGTGTTCAGTATAAAGCCTACCACGTCAATACAAGGAACATTTCAAAATGCCTCTCAGTAGAAAACACATCAGTAGAAAGTGTATGTAAAGCCTTTCATCCTAGCAACAAACATTTTAACATGGATAAAATCACACTGTTTCCCATCTCCCAACTCTGTTAATCCCCTTTTGTTTTGTTAGCAGCTCCAATAAAGAGATAGAGTTGTATTTCCAATATCACTTAAATCAATCAGTGTTGAGAACTGCTGTTGGGGATTCTCTATTAAAAAATAAAACAAAAAATAACATGTACTAGAATATCACATTCAAAGTCCTCAGGCTGTGCCTAGTTTCAAAATACTCTTGTTTGTAGCATATATAAACACCAAAATAATCTCTGAATTCTTCAGCTATGAAGTTTTGTGCTCATGAAGGGTCTAGAGCACAAGTCTTATGAGGAGCAGCTGAGGGAGCTGGGGTTGTTTAGTCTGGAGAAAAGGAGGCTGAGGGGAGACCATATCACTCTCTACAACTACCTGAAAGGTCAAGTAACAAGTGATAGGACAAGAGGAAGCGGCCCCAAGTCATGCCAGGGGAGGTTTAGATTGAATAATAGAAAAAAAAATCTTCACTGAAAGAGTTATGAAGCACTGGAACAGGCTGCCCAGGGAAGTGGTTGAGTCACTATCCCTGGAGGTATTTAAAAGACATGTAGATGTGGCACTTCGGGACATGTTTTAGTGGGACTTGGCAGTATTAGGTTTATGGTTGGAGTCAATGATCTTAAAGGTCTTTTCCAACCAAAACAATTCTATGATGCTATGATTTTACTAAGGAATACTTTTTCACAGAGGGAGAAAACTTCTTTTAGATGTAAAATCTTTAATATCTCAACCTTCAGCTGTAGACAGGTGAACCATCCTCTGCAGCGTACTTTGTAATGCAGTAGTCAGTGTCATGGGGGAAGTAGAGCCATGAGGAAATGCCGGTGGCCTGGAAAGCGGTAGGACATTGGACAGCGCCTGAAGGAGAGCGGGGGGCTGGAGCTCTCCGGGGGAGGGGGGGTCATCCCAGCCCACAGGGGACCACAGGAAAACGCTGAAGGTGTGTAGTTACAGCTGCGCATGTTGAGAGTGATTCAGTCAGGCAGACTGACGTGGTGGGGAGAAAGGCTGTTGTATTGGGTCTGGCTGAGATGGAGTAAATTTTCCCCACAGCAGCCCTCATAGAGCTGTGCTGTGTACTGCTGGCTAGCAAGGTGCTGATAACACACCAGGGTTTTGGCTACTACTGAGCAGTGCCAGCACAGCACAGCATCCACCCTTCCCCCCCACCCCCCCCCCCCCCCCCCCCCCCAGCAGGCCAGGGGTGGACAAGATCTTAGGAGAGGACAAAGCCAGGACAGCTGACCCAAACTGACCAACTGACCATTCATACCATATGACGTCTGTTCAGCAATAACAAACTGAGAGATAGCAGGAGGTACTGGGGGCATTTGATTTTTTACAATGTTTGTCTTAAGGAGTAACCACTACACGTACTGAAGCCCTGCTTCCCGGGAAGTAGCTGGACATCACCTGCTGATGGGAAGTAGAGAATAATCTTTTGCTTTTGCTTTGCTTCCACACGCGGCCTTTTGCTTTTGCTGTGTTGAACTGCCTTTATCTTGACTCACAAGTTTGGGGTTGTTCTTCTCCATCTTATTTTTCTCCCCTCTCTGTCCTGCTGAGGAGGGGAGTGATAGAGTGGCTTGGTGGACACCTGGTGTCCAGCTGAGGTTAAGCCACCACAGCTGTCATTAAGCATGCCAGATGGTCAGTGTCATGTAAGCTGGGTGCATGTATTGAGATTCCTTCTTCCTATTTGTACTCCCTCCTGCTTCCACCTTGTTTTCCTTCATTCCTTCCCCTCCTACTAGAGAGGAGTGGAGGATGGATTGAAGGAAGTAGTTGGGGACGGTCAGTCAGTTCACAGAGAGTTGAGATTCAGCATTTCAATGCAGTCAGTACATTTTATTCAACTGAAGTCTGGGCAATGCATGGAGATTCACTGTGGTGATTCTGTTTCCATTCCTGCCTTATGCCCAAAGTTGTGGACTTCCTTATACAAAATTGACTGTGTTTATTCTTATTTTACTTTAAGAACCACTGAGCACTAATTTCTTCTTTCTCTGATTCATTCTTGCCTTTCCATGCCTAATGATTTTGAAAATGGCAGCACGCTACTGAGCTCCAACCATACATCAGATATGTTTCTCTCTGTTCATGACTTACAAGCCTGTGACTTGCCCAGGGTTGCCAAGAAGCTAATTATATCAAGTCATCATTTTCTTCTGGGCTATAATTCTCATCAGTGCATACTGGCATTTTTATGAACTTACTAAAAAACCAAGACAAAGAAATCTGAACCTGTTCATGGAATAGTGGGATTGTAATCATGTACCTTAAGAGTCTTGAGGGAAAGGGCATACAGTAGGGATTGGTTAAAAAACAGAAAGAATTGGGCTTGCACACACATTTAGAAGGCATTTTGGAACTGCCATTAATGGTATAATGGGTCTCATGATCAAGTGCAAAACTAACAATGCAGTTTGCTGCACTGGGGAAAAATAGTGATGAAGACATCACAGAAAAAGTTATTCCCTTGTCTGAATATTAGGCTAGGAATGAAAAAGAGAGAGATTTGCAAAGTAGGCTTTTTTTGGAGGGTGTGGGGGGTTTTTTTGTTTTGTTTTTAATAAACCAGGCTATCTGAATCATAGAATCATAGAATGGTTTGGGTTGGAAGGGACCTCAAAGACCATCTAGTTCCAATGCCCCCTGCCATGAGCAGGGACACCCTCCACTAGACCACATTGCCCAAAGCCCCATCCAACCTGGCCTAGAACTCTTCCAGGGATGGGGCATCCACAACCTCTCTGGGCAACCTGTTCCAGTGCCTCACCACCCTCACAGTAAAGAATTTCTTCCTAACATCTAATCTAAACAACCCTCCTTCAGCTTAAACCCATGACCCCTTGTCCTGTCACTACACTCCCTGATAAACAGTCCCTCACTATCTTTCCTGTAGGCCCCTTCAGGTACTGGAAGGCTGCAATTAGATCTCCCCGGAGCCTTCTTTTCTCCAGGCTGAACAAGCCCAACTCTCTCAGCCTGTCCTCATAGGAGAGGTGCTCCAGCCCTCTGATCAGCTTCGTGGCCCTCCTGTGGACTTGCTCCAACAGCTCCATGTCTCTCCTGTACTGGGGCCCCCAGAGCTGGACACAGTACTCCAGGTGGGGTCTCACAAGAGCAGAGTAGAGGGGCAGGATCACCTCCCTCGACCTGCTGGTCACGCCTCTTTTGATGCAGCCCAGGACACGGTTGGCTTTCTGGGCTTCAAGCGCACACTGCCGGCTCATGTTGAGCTTCTCATCAATCAATACCCCCAAGTCCTTCTCCTCAGGGCTGCTTTCAATCCATTCCTCACCCAGCCTATAGTCGTGCTTGGGATTGCGCCGACCCACGTGCCGGACCTTGCACTTGGCCTTGTTGAACTTCATGCGGTTCGCACAGGCCCAGCTCTCCAGCCTGTCAAGGTCCCTCTGGATGGCATCCCTTCCCTCCTCCGTGTTGACCACACCACACAGCATCATCCAGACTGGCAGTTATGTGTCTTGGTTTATTTAAAGGTAGATTGGTTGCCAGTGGGTTCTTATGGCACTTTTGTCACTGAGTTTAATTTAGTGGTCCAGATCCTGTGGGACATTTTAGCTTTGATGACAGACAGATCTAGGATACAGTATCATCCAAGCCAGTTGTGAATTTCCTGCAATGTGCCCAGGAGCACTCACTGGGCAATAAGTTGTGGTTTGGGAGTACCAGCAATAAATCTGCACAGACATTTTCTGTCAGAATGGTTTTTCAGAAAAGACAGTGCTTCATTAGAATTCCAGTTGGGTGAAATTTGGAAAGTGAACCATATATAAGCACCCACACTGTCTTATCCAGATACGTCTTCCTGGGATATTTAGGAAGACATAGCTCCTATATTCACCTCCATAGGAGATGAAAGTCTGGTGAGTGTCTCTGCTATGCTTAATTTAAAACTTGGTCTCCCAGGTCTCAAGAATGTGTTCAGATCAGAAAACTATTTGATGTTCAGTATTGTTGCCTTAGTTAGTTTTAAGATTTTGTTTTAATTCCAGTGCTGAATGTGGAAAGATTTTGAAACCTTGATATTTTTGTGGGAGAAAAGCTCTGCTTCTCTCCCCACTCTGTTTGCCAGCTGGTGTACGGCAGAGTGGTCCCAAAGCTGTACATACAACTTGCCAGTTGAAGAGCCAGTACAGATTTCAGCAGTCCTTCCCTTGTGCCACCTGGAACCTGAGGACAGCACAGGATCTCTGCCAACACTGTTATTAATGCTCTTGAAGAAGCATACAGTTTAACTGCCTTTTGAGATTGTGTGAGACTGTAAGAAGTTGTAAACACTGTTGAGGGAAAGAAAACAATTAAAAAAAAAGAAGAAAAAGTGGTGGTGTCATCATTCAACTTGACAGGGGAACAGCAATTTGGTTCTGAGCAATGTACCTAGAGTGGTTGTCACATCCTGGCTCAGGAAAGTGACAGTTCAGTTCTACATATGGAGTACTGGGACATGGGAACATTGTACAAGGCTGCTTTATTTATTGGTATATTTTCACAAGCTTGTCAGGGAACTTCCAAGCTTGGAGTTGGGAGAGGTTGCAGAAGAGTGGACGTTAGACATAAAAACCCATGCAACGTTTCTGAGCAGAACACAGAACCCCATCTTCAGGTTTTGGCATCTGAGAAATTTGTAAACATTCTGATGCAGTGTAAGTGTTGGTTTGGGTTTTTTTGGGGGGTTGGTTGTTTGTTTAAATCTATTTTTTTAAGTGATTTGTGAAAACAGGAGAGATGTTAAATGGTATGGGCTTGATCTTCCACTAGCAATGTGTAGAAGTGGAACCATTATAATTAATGAGTCACATAGGTTTACCACTAATGTGCATTCTGATCTGCATTTTCTTACCAAAATTCATTAAGCTAAAAGGAGTTTGGTTCTTTCTCTATTTCAGGTAGAAGTTGGGTGACTCATAGGCTTTGTAGTGATTCTATGCATGACTTGATTTGACCTCCAGCAGAGAATCAAACATAAGTTAGATAGCTAGTTGACCTAAACAGGAGCAGATGGAAACACTATTCTGCAAGTTTTAAGACGGATTCTTAGTCTCCAGGTTGGCCGAGGTGCAGATTATCATATGCACAAGACAGCTAGGGACGGAACTGGGTGGCTCCTGTGAGAAACAGGTGGTTGATCATGCCAGAATGTATTTCTTTAAGATCATTTATTGAGTTTTATCTCTTCTGTTTTCTCTGTCTTTGCTCCAAAATGTCCACAACAGAATCTATGAAGTCAACAGCTTCCATTTTATTTTTTTTTCTTTTCCCTCCCTTTTCTTGTATTTCTCTCACATCAGTCATGAATCTCAGGAATCTAACTAAAATAAAAACAAGGCATCATATGATTCCAGTGGAAGATGAAAATTTCTATTCTTTTCTTCAATTTTAAAGTTTCTGTTCCTTGCACTTTATAGCTCTCTGATCCTTTCAAATGTTTCAGAATTTGACAATAAAACATTTACCTACAGGTAAAGGAAAAAACCCAAACTTTCAAGACTTCAGCTCCTTACATGACATAAACTTAACAGAAAGGTTCAATTAACCTGACCCAAGCTCTTCTTTAATAGGCTGCAGTGATCCACCCTATCCAAAAGACATTAATGTGCCCAGTGTATGGAAACACCCCTTTCTGCTTTTAGGAAGGTTATTGTACTGGTTATTAGGTATTTTCTGTTGAAAGAAAAGTATTATGTTTTAAAATCTTTTAGTCTAAACAAGCTGCCAGTAGTCATAGAAGGGTTTTGCCCTCTTCCTCAGCTCTCCGTCTCTGTAGTTAGGACTGGGTTTGAAAGCTAAATGGCTTTGGCATTTGTGTCAAATCACAAGTGGAATAAGGAAAATAATTTTATCCTGCCAAGAAACATTGTCTCAAAACCAGTAGACAGCCAACAAAGTGCTGGTTAGACTACTCGAATGGGGAGTTGGGTGAAATTCTTGAGCCACGTGAAATCACATTTGGCGATTGCTGAGCTTAACGCTGCTGTGGGAATTATGGCATGAACCTCAGCAAGAAGGTCAGATGGGCGCTGCTGTGGCAGACTCTGGGTCAGGGGGCGAAGGGATGTGTAAGAAAAGGATCTCTCTGGAACAAATAGGGACTTCTGCAGAAAGCATAGGATTATATGTCCAAACAGCTGACAACTATTATAGAAGACACAGCTGGGACAAAGCCTGTACCTCATTACTGATACTGAATATCCTATAAGAAAATGCTGCTCTGTTAAATGAGAAATAGCAGCAAACACTTTTAACTGCTGTATTACTCAGAGCTAAAATGAGCTAATGAGCTATCATATATATTATGAAAGGAGTTTAATAAAAATCTCATAACAATTTGTGTAACTTGGCAAGAGAATTTTTCCAAATGGAAGGAAATCCTCTAATAGTTATTTAAAAAAAAAAAAAAAAAAAAAAGAAATAAGTGCAGGATATGTCCAGGAACTGTGCAACATATCTTAATAGACTATTGCAGTGAAGAGGTTATATGGCATATATTTAGAACAGTTGTACCTAAGTAAACAAAGGCATGCCTTTCTCACTTACACTCCAGAGATTTTTGTGTATTCTGGAAAAACCCTAGCTAGTATTTGTGCATTGCTTTAAGCATGGGAAGGACTAAATGTCATTCTCATCTTATGAAGACAAGAAAAATGGATTTGACGAATACAGTGAGTTGCTTCTCATTTCCCAAAAGAGTGGTCCTTCTGTTAAGTGATGGTACCCCACTGCATTTGCAGAGTGATTTTATACCACAAAGGGATTAAAAGAGGGTCAAATCCATGATCCATACAGAGAACACTAGAACAGCAATGTTATTGATTAAGACTATATTTCCTTATCTCTTCACATATTTGAAGTAATTGCTTGGAATAGGTATTTTTGAAAGCTCAATAAATTAAATATGCCCCCTACACCTTAATAACATAAATACTATGACACAAACAATAAAATAATAGAAATCTCTTTTTCTTTTAAATGTATCTCATCTTATTGTCTAAACACAGGAGTGAAGTGAGAGATAAAACTAAGATGTGTTAAACATGGAATGGCTCAAAGGATATTTCCTGCATATGCCAAAGAGTACATACTCTTCACAGTTAGCAATTTATACATTTTAAGACATGATGTTGAACCAGCTGGAAATGTTCCAGTACACCTTGGCTGGATTGCAAACTTTACTTTGTAGCCTTTTCACTGGGAATTCTGTTATGTTAAAAAAAAAAAAAAAAGGGGGTTTCCAGTTGGTATTTTAGTAGGAGCTGACTAAATAGCCAAGAAGTATTAAGCATACAACTGAAGTGTTCAAGGGCTTCTGTGTAGTCAATAACTGTGCCTGCTAACTTCTTGTCAGGAAAAAATGGTGCAGAAATGCTCATTATTTTTTGGAGTAAAGCTTGTGTTTAAAGTAGCTTAGGGTTGTTGTTTGATTATTCTGTCAATTATATTAACACAGGGTCTCAGTTATGTTTCTTTGTTAATTACTGCTTCAGAGCAAGTGATGAGCATAAAACATCTTTGTGCTTAATCCACAGAGATGATTTTGCAATAAATGTAATTTTTCAGTGACAGAGCAGTAGGTATCTTTTAAAGGCTACTGTGATAAATACTTTCTATGGCCTTTCCGTAAATGTCCCTTCTTTTAATTGTTGGCAATCTTTTTCAGCGGTGATTTAAACAGAACTTTAACTACCAAACAGAACTAGTTAAACTGAAACCTCCCAGAGCTGTCTATGAATTCATATTTTCTCTGCAAAATGCTGTGTTTGAATCCCTACAGATTCTTTACTGAAGCGAAGCAAATAGGAACCATGTATTCTGGCTTCCAAGACAAATCAGCAGAATATCTCTGTAGCTCCATGCAGACACCTGAGATCTTCTCACAGGTTTCTAATACTTACAACAGAATATAACTAATTTTTTTGGTCAGCCTTACAGTGAAAGTAGATAAATGCAGATTTAGAAATGGAAGCCACTCCACAGCGGTACACCATTATAAATGTCTAAGCTGCATTTTTGCCATGCCCTGTTTGAAAGTTTTCATAGCTGTCAGTGCCTCTTCCTTTTCTTCCCCATATATAAGTGCAATAACTTGACTTAGATTCATGCACAGAAATCAGTCTCTCCTGTTAATGTTCTCTGCACATCTACTTCCACCTGTTTGTGGATACGTGAATTTGAGGGTTTGACTTTTGTAAAATTTTGCTCATAATATGCATTAGCAATCCATTAGCCTTAATCATTTGTTTAGCCCAAAATGGGTTTCCATTAACACCCTTGTGGAAACTAAAATGGAAAAATGATTTGCTCATGAAAGGCAGAAAAGGATAAATATGAAAAGATGAGTGCTTTCCTGATCTGTATATCTTTCTGATCAGCCAGCTGGAAAATAGGACTAAAATAAGCATGGTCACTGAAAAAATCAGGATCTCAGACTACTCATGCTGTTTTCCCACAGGACACTGTAGAGGTTTCATTCTTTGATTCCAAAATTAGTTCTTATAGAATCATAGATATTCATGACATGAAAGATGTTATTTGGTAACAGGTCAGCCACTATAGTTTAACTCTCTAGCAAAATGGTTATTCTGTCATAGTCAATTGCCAAGTGAGTTACGATGGGTTTTTGTTTTTGTTTTTGGTTTTTTTTTTTGGGGGGGGTGTCAGGTTGGGGGTTTTTTATTGGGTTTTTTGTTTTTATCTTTGTTTGGTTATTTGTTTGGTTGGGTTTTTGTTGTTGGGGTATTTTTTTGGTCATGTTATGTAAAATGCTCCAGTATCAAGGAGTTCATAGACAAGGAATGGAAAACATCTACCCTCAGGTCTACCATAGTGTAATGGTTTTCCCTTCTAAGATCTATTATATCCTGATATCTAACCTTTTCCTTTGCCTAATTTCATGTCCTTATTAAGCATCCTTTGTCAGAACTAGTCAGTGCACTTAGCACGTGTACTCGTTTTCCTCTGCGAGGTATATTGAATGTATTTGTAATAGTGTTTAAGTTTGCATCCGGACTGTTCTTTTGAAGTGAATCTCCTGTTCGTTCCCAACTTCAGGGCTATTGTTCAGAATGAGCATTTCAGCTGGATCCCATTTGGGTCAAACTAAACCAGGATTGCCAGGAACAAACCTCATGTGCACTTGCTACGAAAGCAAACTCAGGCCTTGGGACAGGATTAGGGCTAGTTGAAAGTAAAAACCTCTCAAATGTGTGGGCATCAGGTCCTCAGCACTGTTTTGCTTAGCAAATGTGCTCCTACTAGTTTTCACTACATGATAGCGTAGAGGAGGCATTTAGTCCTGATTCCAGTCACACTACACCCAATGATGTCTTCTACAGAAGGGTTTGCTCTTAGAGATTACATCTCTGATAGTTGTGTCTGGATTTCTGACTATCCCAAGTTAACATATATAAAACGTTATTTTAGTTTTCTTGTCTATATCATAAGTATTTTTGGTTTCTTCTCTGTATTCTTACTACTATTATATTTTTCTGTGCAAGGTTTAACTCTCCATGGTACTATAGATGCATTATTTGTAAGGAGAAAGATTGCAGAGCAGTATCATGATATTTTCAAGGATCTACAGGCACTATTGCTTTACCTTCCTTTAAGTCATTATAATTTTTTTTCCCATTTGTCTTTCACTAATATTCTTAACATCTCTACTCCAGGCTAGAACTGACACTCAAGAAAATTGCACTCTAGGTCAGCCTGTACCATGGACCTCGTGGGTGACCTGCCAAGCAGTGGATGGACTGCCCTGTTTGGCTGTTTCTGAATCTCTGAGAGAAAGAAATAATTTTTGCCCAGGTTTATTAAGTTTTGAGATGTATGAACCAAAGCGCGGACAACAACTTGATGTCTTAATTACTAGTGATTTTCAGCCATTTCGTTGAACATATTATTCTCTTAAAATGTAAGGAGATGATGTTTTATAGTATCCTGAGCAAATACATAACATTAAAAAAAATCAGGAAATGTAGGCAACTTACTACATTGTTGTATTTATCTCACTCCTCTAATTTTTATTTTTTTCCTCTTCTGTGAGGATGGATTAGAGATAATATACAGTTAGAGAGGAATTCTGATAAGGCTTCAGAGAATAATATCAGACATCAGTATCACACAATAAAATTGTCTGAAAGAAATAGAAGTGGATGCTTCTTGGACAGAAGGCTTTCCTTTTCTCTATTATCTCCAAGGGAGAGAGAGAAGTATGTAGGTAGAAATGGTGGAAACATGGTAGAAACGTTGTCATCTATGTAAGTATTTCCTGTGGGTTGTTTTGGGAAGGGTTTTTTGTGGGCTTTTTGTGTTGTTTGGTGTTGGGTTTTTTTTTTAATGCATACTTTGTGAAGTTAATGGTGTAATTTAACATAAATCCTTGCCTTTATCTCTGTGGTGAAGGTGGAGCTGACTGAAAATGTTACATAACTTAGGCAATGCTGAACTAAAGCAGCTGACACTGGGAGAAACAAAAGCAATCTTTTTTTCTAGGCAAAATTACTGGTACTGAAATAACATTTCAACAATAAAACATAAAAGTGATACACAGTGGGAGATCATTAAAAAATATCCTGTCACTTGAATCAGACCATGTATTGTAATGCAGATTATATTGACTTGCTGCAAGTTTCAGATTGAAACTAGAGTTTCCCCCGAGTGAGCGCAGGTACTAAATCTCTTTGAATTATGGTGGCAAGCAGCAGGGTAGTTGGTACAACGTCTCTCTTACCAAAAACTTGAGATCAGAAGGTTATTAGCAGGAGGTTTTCAGACTTATTTCTGAAAGCTCAATAAATTATTAACCACTTGTATTCATACTATTTGCAGTAGTGCCGATGGATAGGGTTGGTTTTTTTTAAAAAAAAGAGCAGTGCTGTGCCGTGCCTGTATTTTCACTGTAAAGTAGAATATTATTCATGTTGTTCCTTTCAAAGATTAAGATACATTATCTCAGGTAGAAGCAAGATACCTTTTCCCAAGATCTCAATTCAAATCTTCCACGTTATGGTTCCCTGCAATTACCAAGGCTGTAAGAACATTGCTTGTTGTTGCTTTTTGAAAATGTCCTAACTTTATCAGTTTTACCTTTGGTAGATACTGTATCCCACATCCTCAAAGGATGTGAGCAGGAATAGGAAAAGCCATCACAGAAAGGCATGTCAAGACTATAGATTAGGCTGCTGGAATTATCCTCTCAGATGATCGGCTGTGACATTTGAAAGTATTGGATGTGATAACAAACTTCTCAGAGTTAATCTGATTGGTCTGCATCATGCAAAAATAGAGATTTCCTCCCGGTTTGGTGCCGTGATCTCTCATTCATGTCCTGCCAGCTGAAGCCCATGGCTGTGCAGTCTGTCCCAGTTTACCTGACGAGTCACAAAAGGTTCTGTGGGAACGTGTACGGTGGCTAATGTCCTGCTTTAGGGAGCTGAGGGACTCCTGCTGAGTAAATCTACTTCTGCTGAAGGCCAGAAGCAAGAAGCCTGGTTCAGTTATGTTGAGGTCTCTTTAGGTTGTCCTACTAGTATGAAGCAGCCTGACAGTCACAGAAACAACCCCTGTGTGCAAAGCGTAGCCTACAGCCAGAGCAGAGAGCGTAGCACTGTGTAAGTCTGCTCTACAGCGCCTAAAGTGTGAGATCCATCAAGGACTGAACTCAGGGAAGGGGTGGCAATTAAAGAGAGAATGAATCTAGGGCTGTACTGGGCAACACTTTTGCAGTCTCTGGTAAGGAGAGGTTGGTTGTTGAGGAGGACCGCAGGAAGCACAGCTTCAGGCAGAGAAACCCAAACCCCCACTGACTTTTGCTGCTGAGGACAGGTTCTCAGCCTGTGTCAGAGTGCTGGAGTACAAAGTGTTGGTGATTCAATGCTCATCCCGTCTCCTCAGCTCTTTCCTCTGTTGCAAAATTGCATATCTGAAAGTTGAGACTAGAGAGTGGAATAAGATCAGAATTGCTTAGTAGCTGGTGGTGATACCTTTGAGGATCACACCACCAGTACTAAAAACTACTGTAGATTTTCATCACCTTTCAAAGAAACTACATTCAATTTCTGCTTTACCTTGATGTATCATATCAGATCTGTCAGATTCTGTTTCACATTAGATCTGGCTTTGAAAATATTATTTTACCATTCCTTTCCCTGAAAGACTTTCCAACTAAAGTGAAGGGGTGTGTTGTGATTTTATTTTTTTAGTTTGATTTAGTACTCTGGGGCAGGCTCTCTCTGTATTTGTGCATTCTTTCTGTTATTGAATTTAGCCCTCATAGAAGAATAGCCTTTCAGGTTGTGTGTCCCTATTGCAGAAGAGACACGACATGAGCATCTGCTTTCCTTCCTTAGCATTACTCTGTCAGCATGTTCACCTTCCATCTTGAAGAGCACTCCTTAATCATGAAGAACAGTTCTTTCTCAGAGATCTGTGTCATCTTGGGCATTTTTGCTGTGCCTGTTGTGATGGTACGAAGTTGCAGAGGTGGGATTTTTCCTGTGGCATTTTCTTAATTGGGTTTTGTACTGAGTCTGCTATCTTATGTCAAATAAACTAATGAATACGGAACATGGTGCAGGCAGTTCAAATCTCCCTACAACCTTAAGTAGCCAGTTTCCATCAGTTCCTGTCAAAATTATACCTTTTATAATTTTGGAAGGATTTCTTATATTAAAAACATTGCTGAGCTGTACCCCCACATTGTGCAAGAACTTCAGCCGAATGTATGTTGCTTTGTACTAATATGGTGATTTTGCATAATTTGTGGATTTCTAAAGAGAAGGAGGGTAGATGTCTGGCCAGGTGCAAGTCTGAAAGCCTTTCAACATTGTTAAATTACTACTATTTCAGTACAGGTTTCTGAACATTGATTGAAAGGAAGTTCAGAAGGATTACAGGAAGAACAAAATCTAAATTGCGGACCTTGAGGTAATAGGTTTGTTCTTAATAGGTGTAAATTTTTGTGGCTATAATGACATCCATGAGGTTACAGCTTTATAAAGCTTTTTGTCTGAAAAGCTTTTCCTCTGATTATGCAGTTGCCTTCAAACACGAAGAAGAGAGAATTAATATTATTTGAAAATGAGCATTCGTGATTTTGATTTGTCTTCTCATATGTGATATACTGTGTCCCTGTTTGTTTCATATTGTTTTTATTTTCTCTGATGTTCAAAATCTGCTGAAGAAATATTCTAGCTCTTGCCTGTTTTGCAGTAGATTGGTGTCTTTACCAAATGCTAGATTTTCAGCACACTATGGGATCATGCCAAAACTAATCATTGCCTTTTTCAGTGTTTGGATCTCAGATTTCAATTAATTGCTGTTATGTTATTTATTACTGTCTTTTACAAGACTTAGTAATACATTTGTACCATGCCGTAGCACTTCTGGAGTAGAGCTAAATTAATGGCAAATTCATGGAAGAGAGCTAACTGGCAAGAGAGCTAACTGGCAAGAGAAACCACTGAATTTAACAGTCTGAATTACAGCTCAGGAAGGATTGTTCAATGTGGAGTTCATACATAGCAGACTTAGACGTGCCAGTAAAAAAAATGCCATTAGGGATTTTTGTTCAGTAATTCTTTGATGTTTAAAAAGGCCAACTTGATCTGCACAGTTACAAGATATAAATTCATTTCTGTAATCAATGTATTTTTTGTTTCAAGCTCTCACCCCGATAGTGTGGAATTGCATTGAGAAAGAAGCTCATATTTTAGATTCAGGTTTTCCTGGAACATATAGCTATCAGCTGGGGTCACATTTGCCTCCTCTTCAGACATCTAAACTGAGATTCTTTTCACCCAGTAAACGCTAAATGCTAGTAATCTCGCCCTAAGTGACTGACTCGCACTCCTTTTACCCAATGGAGAGAGACAGCTGCATCAAGCAAGGGCAAATATCTCACATCCTTACAATGAAATGAAACACACTTCAGAGGTGCCAATTTCTCTCCATTGATTATAGAAGATCCTAGTCTAGAGCACAGCTAGTCTTAGCTAACCTGTCAATGTCTGACTTTGATGTTAGAATAATTGTACTCTTAATCCTTACTTCCAAGTTCATAATTTGTTGCTGAAGCTTCTCAGAAGAGCTGAACCATGCAACAAAATTGCAGAAATGTTTGTTAAAAAATACTAATAACCATTCAACCAGGAATTGAAAAGCACTTTCTTAGCTGGAGGTTGGGTGTGTCCCCCATTTGAACTCTTCCTTAAAAATGTGTGATTAAGCTCTGGGCTCTGGAAAGAGTCTTTAACAAATGATCTTCTGGAATTGCAGGACGTGCACCATATTGCTGTAAGAACATGTTACTGAAGTGAGAGAACCAAAAACAAGGGGTAAAGGAAGGCCTGAAAACTTAATGTGAGTTAGCTGTTGGGTCAGTTGGTTAGATCCAAAAGAGATATAGGGTGCCTTCGTAGGCTGGAAACGCACACAATAAAAAAGGAAAGACAAAACCAGTCAGTGTAGTCACAATGGCATATCCCATTTATTAGTGATCCTTTAGTAAAAGATTCTGGAAGAGAGTTTGTCTGTAGTTCTTTTTTTCTTTCCATTTAGAGTGTTAACTGGCAAAGCTTTATGAAATGGTTTTGCACTTGACAGAAGTTTTGCTCATGTGATGACCTCCAGTTTTAAAAAGAATACTTTTAATTAATAAAGCGAAGGATACAGTTTATCAGCTAAGGGTAGAGGTATTAAAGCTGCTTTCTAAAGATGAAGTCTATATTGAGGAAGAAATTGAGCATCTTGATGTGCACTTGTACATATTTTTGAGAAGGTAGAGGTATAAGAAGTATGAAAGCCACAGCACCTTTCCTTTCCTAATGTATTCTGACAGTTAAAATTGCTAGTCGCTAAGAAATCCAGGCTTGCTTATTTGTACACTGACTAAGCTTAAGAGGTTCTTTCACTCAGGACTCATAAAACAATCTGCATATTGATAAATGGGTAGTGCATTTTCACAGTTGCTTTCTATAAATAAACAAGCAAAGTAGCATTAAAATATGGGAATAGCAGCACCAAAGTTTTACCGCATTTTTCCTCATTCCATATATCTTTTCTTGGAGTAATTGTAAACCACATTGCTTAGTTATATAGACAATGAAATCTTTGTTTCTTAATGTTTTGAGAAGTCATCATTGTGTTTGCTATTTCGCCTATACTAGAAGATTGCCCTTCTAGCATTAACCAAAGGAAGTTTTCCCACTTCTTTCATACTGGAGTTAGTTCTTCATCCTTTATGTTACTAAGAGTTTTGAAGTGCAAGCCAAATCATAAAAGCATTGTTAATGCTTTGTGACAAATTTGAAGTTGATTAAATGTTTATTTACTTTGCAGGACACACAAATAAGCTGTGTAAGTGGCTATCATTTATCCCAAAAGGCTCAAAAGGTACAGCAATAGCAGGAAAGTGAGCAAAAGGAGAATATGAGAGGAAGAAGGCTAAAGACAATGACAGCCTTCCTCCAGTATTTCCTACTCTTCCTTACAGGTCTTTATTGCTTTCTTTTTTTAACCTCTTTTCAGATTTCCAGTGATATCTTCATACTCATATCTATGTAATTTCTACCAATATTTACTTATTCCTTTGTTTTAGCCCTAGATCTTTGCTTTTAATGTGCTCTCTTACAGTACAGACAGTGCAGATTGCTCACTTCTGGGAGAGGACTTCAGGCATGACAACAGAAGAATTCGAACTCTGTCTTTGAACTGCTTCTTTTATAAAGTGCATCACCTATAAAAGAGCTGAAGAATATAACAATTGGTTTATTCACAGGGGATGTAACTGGTTCGTAGGCACTCTTCTGTGCCATTCAGAAAGCAGCTGTCAGACTAAATAAAAATACATGATAAAATAAACTCATCTTTTTAATTGATTTTAATCTAGATGCATCCAGCCATAAAATGCTCCCCATTGATGATATGGCAAATAGTGTGAATGCAATTAGTTAGCAATTCAATGTGCCTTCCAGAAAAGAGTCTCCAAACCGTCCTGGAAATAACTTTCTTCTGTCATAAGGAACAAAAGGGGGTTTTGAGATGTATGAAACTACCAGGTTTTAGAATCTCTTCAAATCTGTATTCTGACAATTTATATGCTCTTTCTGAAATTAATGCAAAAACTTTGGTGAGTGAGGAAGTGGATGCTGGTTTTAAAGGGGAATAAATAACAGCAGCATGTCCAGGCACACAGACACTCTTCTGAAAACATTTATACACCATGTTTTTGTCTTTTGCCAATCAGACCATGATTTGGAGATAACCTTCTGTTTGTCTTTCTAATTTTGTAGTATTTTGTGATGAAAAGGAACAAAGTATTACAGTTACTCACTAAAAAACCAAAACCACAAGTGGTAATCAATCTATTAGTGTACCACATGCCATACCTAAGTGATTCTGGAGCATCCTCTAGTAAAAGGGAAAGTCTTCACTGAACTTTTCTGTTTCTGATACAGACACTGCTGATAATCTCAAATTGGTTACACAGAGTATTGTTTCTGTGTTGGATTACAGGCTGGTTTTAAGCATCCTCAGCCATAGAAAGTCCCTGCCCTCAGCCACCATGCAACCCTACGGTAGTTGTTTCCTCTGGATCATCCACAAATTATTTGCTGCACATGTTGCTACATTCAGGAGGGCAAACAAGCACTTTCTAATATATAGCAACACAACTAAGATCAAAATACCAAAAGCTGAAACTGAAAAGAGTGCTGAGATGAGTTGAGAGTGACTGCCTCTGGTTAGCTTCCTTCTGCTTGCCCACCAACCCACTGCCTTCCTTTCTGCAGTGCAAATAGCCTTGTCATTGCTGATGACATGATAAACAAGCCCTTTTAATTTCTAAGCTGGTGCATCTGGATTTAGATTGTTGGATGACTGTTATTACCCTTGCTCCTTTGTTTTTTCACCAGAGTCACTTCGGCTAATGGGAGTTATAGCAAAGCACGAAGGCAAAACAGTCATTCACCTGTTCTCAGTGGGAGATGGGCTCCTCCCAAGCTCTTAACTGAAGGGTCGAAGGAAATTGTTTCCTTTGGAGTTTTTCTTTTACTGTGATTGTCTCAGGTACTAGTGGCTAATGAGATGGCTCCACAAAAATGACCAGAAATGAGTAAAAATCAGACACCCAGTTCTTCTCGGTGTGTGTAAAGATTATGCTCAATTTTACAGCTGGTTCTCTGGTTCCCATCAGCTTCTAACAGACCAGCGCCAGGTTGCAGCTCGTTCCCCTGGTAGGTAAGAGCCTGATACATGTGGGGCTTGTACAGGAGATTGACTTCTGGTTACCTCATTGCTTTTGTGCTGGATGGAGGTATCTGCCTTGTGTTCAGTGTGCTTCGGGGGCAGCGGGGCCCTTGAAGTGACCCCGCAGCGTATGTTTTGTTGCCTTGCTCTTTGGTGTACTTGAAAGTCTGCTCAATTACTGAGCCTACCTCATCTGCCAACTATTTCTTCCCTGCTGTCGTCAGGGGGAAATACCTCTTGATTATCGCTTAATCTCAGTTGATTTGCACTGCTGCATTTGACTCTCTACTGCAACAAGGTTTGAAATTTTTGCTGGAAAACTCTTGAGAGTTTTTTCATCAATGAGCTTTCACAGCAGAGTGAATCTGTTTCACTCTCCCAGCACCTGCTAAGATTTCTTTGTGATACTTTTAAAGTCATTTACTGTTGTTGTGTTGAATAAACTAAAGACAGTTTAGTCTATGTATTTCTACATAGTTGCCATTAATTCTGGTTGTGGTTGTACATGTAAGGGAAGGTAAGACTTCCCTTAGTTCCCTAAATTTATCTTTATGGAGGAGAAGTGAATGACCTTTATTAATGTGGTTGTATTACACATTTTTCCTTTTCAAGAAGTTTCTTTGAAAGTAGAGTTATAGGCATAATATATTACTGTGACTAAGCCTAATGAAATATCACTATAAGAAAAAATTATTTTTAGTTGTCACCTAATGATCCCTACCTTTAGTTTAAGTACTCTCCATGGAATAACACGAGATTATTTTTGCCTGAAGGCTACTTCTATTAGATATATGAAAAATATCTGTAATTTATATAAGCTAGATTCTCTCTTTATTAATGATTTTTGCCTATAGGACTTTCACCACTTTACATAATACTTAAATGTATTGATTCATTTGACATCTTTTGGAAGTCAGATATAATGAAAAAAAATTGAAAGTGTTTGTTTACTGGAATCATTTTTTGAACTGAGGAAAGAATGCAGTGCTCATGCTAGAAAAAAATTCTGATTATGAATCTAATGAGGATTATGTTGCTAAGTGCTTCTGTCTCCTAAACGGCAAGAAATGGATAGCCACAATATGACATCTTAACACCAATGGATGAGTGTAACCGACAGCTTCGCTTCTCTGAGTTTTGAACTGTTGAAAACAAGGAGACCCTTGGCATGTTCTCTGTAATGCAGCGTCCTTGGGTGGAAAAACAAAAATACGGAAATGGAAGATATTTTGAGTCTAAAAGTATAAATATACACTAGGTCAGCAAAACTGCAGTGCGAAATCGACCATAGTGACTACATACAGAGTGCATTTAAGGGCTCAAAAGAGCCAAATCTTACTGCCTTTTTTTTTTTTTTTTTGAGATGGGAATAAAACCCCTTCACTAATTCATTTTGGTGTTCTGTGGGGTTTTTTTTTGTTTTGGGTTTTGGTTGGTTTTGGGGTTTTTGGTTGTTCGGGTTGGGCTTTTTTGGGTAGTGTTTTTTTTGTTTGGAGTTGTTTGGGTTTGGGTTTTTTTTCCCCTCTAGCAATAGGTAGTAGATGAAAAAGAGTACTAATTATTTTGTGAAATGGAACTCCTCCCCGTCTTGCTTGGCACTTAGTGCCCCTTTAGTGACATATTTTGTGTTACCTGCGTGGACTAAGAATGTGAGGAAAGAAGATACAATATAAGATATGATTTACATAAGAACTATTCCTATTCTGCTAATTATGTACGTTTACACAGATCAAAAACTTCACTTTCTGCGGACAAGTGAAAGGACTGGAATGTTGATTTTATGGGAGTAACTGCTCTAGTTGAAGACAAATGTATTTGATTTTTAGTAGATTCTAGCAGTGTATATTTATTTTAGATTTATTTGACACATTAAAACCCACCCATCCAGGATTGGAAATGCCTTTGACATTTATCGAAAATACAGCCGTACGCTAAGCAATTGTTGATTCTTTCCATAATTATACAGCCTAGGACTCAGCAAAGCATGTATATAACTTTAAATACACACTTAAACGCTCTGATGGATAGGACAGCTTGGCTACTACATGGCAGTGAGGAAGAATGAAATGGAAAGGTCATGTTTTCTCCTCTGTTTGAGTAAAACTGCCAAGGCAAAGAGACCAGAAATTGGACAATTTTTACTACGTGGATGTGGGACCAGCAGATCCAGATTTTATTTCACTCTCTCTTAGAACGGTGCCAGAGAAATGTGAAGAGGCATGTGGCAGGAACTTGTCAGCCTGCAACACATCCTATGGCTGTTATAATATCTGGTGAAAATGAGACTTAATGTGATCTGTGAGAGCTTAGGATTTGATCCCGATCAGGGAGTTGCAAAGAATATCCTTACCCTTGCCTTAAGCATAGCTCAAACAAATGAAGTGTTACAATACTCAAAGTTAAGAAAATGTGGATCACTTAAAGATTTTTTTTTCTATTATTTGATTCATTAGGAAGAGACAGTGCACTGCAGTTAAATTGATGGATGTTTGACAGCAGTTTTACTGTTTCCACGGCCTCTGTTCAAGTAGTCTTATTTAGATGAATGGTCTGTTTAAAAAAAAAAAAAGGGGGGGGGGGGGGGAGGGGGGCAGAATTCCTGGTATGATTCTCTGTAGATCTTGCCTATTCTCAGTTATCTACATGATTTTTTCCACCACTTTATGCCTTTATCATATATATAAACACTGGGATTTAGGCCTCTTTCTGAAAAGCAATCACTGCTAACAAAAGTATAAATGTACTGCTCTTGTTGCAAGTGTCTTGCTGCAGTCATCTGAGGGGATAAAGTGAACTATAGGATCTCCTTAATTATCATTTTAAGGCAGAAAAACATAGGTAACACTGCTTTAAGTTACAGCTTAAAACGGTGCCTGTGAAGTGTAGAAAACCAGTAGCCCCGTATTCACTTCATGCTTTAGATCACCTGTCTGAATTCTCAGTAGTTTCCTAGTGATCACTAAATAAGAAATCTTATTTAGTGGGGAGAGAAACTGAGTAAGTTTTGTTTAAAACTCTTTCATTGGGAAAGTAACTGACTTTCTGCTGTGCGTTGAAGACAAAAGCATTGGTGTCACCAGGACTACCTGTAGGGGTTTGTCATCTGAAAAGCAAGGAATCCATAGGAGAATCTCACGCCTGAGGTAATGGAGCCTTCCAGCGCATCCTGTCCGCACGGGTGTTGGATCCCAGGCTCTGACAACTTTTACTCTAGAACGGGTCAAGGCTGAAGCACATGGGTTCTGCTGAATAACTGAGCTAAGCACATGATGTGTCGCAGTGACCCCAAGAGTACAGATAAATATGCATCCATGTGCGAGGCTGACATCTGGTTTGGTGGCTCTAACAAGTCTGTATAGAAAAATAAATAGCCTTACAATTAAAGAAGGAAAAATTAAAACAGAGTCTAGGATTATGCTCTCTCATTTTATAGAGAAATTTTTAGGTCACAGGATCCTACAGTATAGCCGTAGTCCTTGACAGAAAGGACCTTTCATTTAGGTACCTTTCTTGAAAGTGTGTTTTTTAATACGAAGTTTTACAGACTTTCAAGAATATGTTCAGCTTTAGCCCTTTCAAGGAGGAGGAAATAGTGCAGGCTATCTTCAGTTTATAACTTCTTGCAAGTAAGCTGTGACCGAAAGAAAGAAGTGTCGGAGATCTTTAAATTATTTTTCTGTGGGGATTTCCTGACTGCAGGCTGCATTACAGTTGATCGGTTCCTATTGTATAATTCTACCTACCCTACACGCATGCACAAACACAAAAGGATATTGAAAGTCCAGCGTGATACCTAGAAGTTCATTGAAATGGCAGTAACCGATACCTCTAAAATGATAGTGCTAGTAGTTCATGTTGGACTGTCATGTTGCCAGGTTTATTTTCTTAGGAATGAACACGGAGACAAGAACTCAAACAATATATAACTTGTCCAATATTGCTCTATCACATTCATACTAAGCTTCTTTAAAGCCTGTGCTGACATATCTCCATACTGCCCTGCTCTCTAATGATATTCAAGCCTTTTATCTAAACCCACTTTCTTTCTAGGATTATTTTGAGAATTTTCTGTAAACCTCCTTGAGGCTGATGTTCATATTCCTTTGCTTTTGTGGGTTTTTCCCTCTTTTTTTTTTTTTTCTTTTTTCTTTTCTTCGCCAGCAGGTGTATGCCACTATGGGCTGAAGTAGTAAGTGAGGACATGTAGTCATGACAGAAAAGAAATACTAAATATTGAAGTCAATAAAACATGAAACTAAAGACTATCTCGCCTTTTGTGTCCTCTCAAAACAGAGGAGTTTGATAAGGGACAGCCATGGGTAATTCTGAGGGTTGGTCATGATCTACTCATTCAAGAATGTAATATGCAAAAGGATTCAGGAAATGGGACCAGGAGCCCTTCAAGGATTCAATAGTTACAGAAAGATCTGAGTGAGAAACCATTATTTATCTTTCTATAAAACAACACTACATTAAAAATAATGCTGTCCCCAATTGGGAAAAAAAGTCAAAATTTTTACTCTTGGTTGTTGGTTTGAAACTGTTCTTGGTTTGAAATAAAATTAAATAATTCTATAATATCATTTCAGTTTGGCGTACTTTTGCAATACTATAGATAGATTATTCCCCCCACCCTCCAAATGTTATTTTAAATCAAAGACTGACTTTTTCAGCCTAAGAAATAAGAAATAGAATTCTAGCTTTCTTTCTGGACTTCTGAATGTCAGAAGCTGGCTTTAAAAAACTAGCCTTTTCTTTAAAAGAAAGTGTTTTATAAAAACACTATGTAAAGCCGTAGCTAGATTTGCAAACTTCAGTGTTCTGAGATGAATCTGTCCTACCTTCATCTTAAATAACACATTAGACTGACTTTATCAGAAAATTCTGCATCACATATTGGTACAATACTTTCATTTGTTAGAAAGATTAAGAGAACAGGTAACAACTCAAGCAGAGAATCTGAGATGCAGAGGAGTAAATACTAGATACCAACAAACAAATCCAGAAAATAAATTAGAGAGATGAGAATTCTTGTACTAGAAATTTTATATCTCTGGGCTTTTTCAGTTTAATAAATATAGACTGATATAGCTTTAATGGTATTGATATTAATAAATGGAGACAATTGTATTCCAGTATGTTGAAAGCCTGGAACTCATTCCCCTCACCAAATAAGATATTGACAAGAAAGGAGAACAAAAAGTAGTTTTTGAAATACCTTGAGGGAGTCCAGGCACTGGACTTCCATTATTCATTTCATGAAATAAGATGTTGCCTACCCATATATGAAAACACAAAATAGAAATAACAGCTTAATTGCTACACAGGATAAGGACTAAATAGCATCGTAGAAGCTGAAACAAAATGAGAGATTGACTTAGAAGTCTCATGCTCGTGTCAGTGCTTATTGCCACATGGGGTAGACTGACACAAAACTATTTCTTAGCAGTGTTTCTGCTTGCTTTATTTTACCCTTTTCTTTCAACAGTTTGTTTTTTGCTTACAGTGATATGAAGTACTCTTGTAAAGTGGTATCACTTGACATTATCTGCTGTAGCTGAAAGTTCTTATGAGTGGGAAGTACACATGTTTTCATGGAGTCTCATTGTGTAGTGTTTACATGTAGAAGATGTATGCTAATCCCCCTCATGCAAACTTAGCTTTTTAGATCCTTAAAATAGTCTCTATAAAATAGGCAAATGCAAATACTCCAGACAGGTGCTTATGTGGAAAGAGGAGAGTAGAATTAAGCCACCCCGTTATATAGATTTGGCAGTGGCTATATAGCTGCTACTAAATTTTCCACAAGAAGTGTGTTTGCGAAAGCTGCAAAATGGGAAAGCAGCTGAGCTCAAGAGGAAGAAGTTTATAATGAACAGTATGGAAGTGATATAGACATTTCCCCTATGGTCTGACAACTTAAGTCTCAGTTGATTCTGATCTATGTACTATGGGAGAGCAGAGATGGCCAGAGTGTTCATGGAGATCTGGCCACATCTATTCCTTCAAATGAGCAACTCAAAAATACTGAAGGTGAGTAGCTCTTGAAACAGTGAAAACTCAAGATTTATTGGTCGAGATGTCTTAAAATAAAGGGTTTGAGAACAGATCTCTCTTACCTCTCCCAGCCCACTGTATTTGTTGAGTGGATCCTGTCCTGCTGTCATTCCAGCAACTTTCATCAGCTTTCTGAGCTGCAATGAACTCTGCATTGTCTCTTCTGAACCTATACAAAAGTATCTTTTTCATCATCAGCTCTGAGGTTTGGCTCTGAGCCCATTTCCTGCTTGTCTTAGGCATCTCTTAATCTCTGCTTTTGCTGGAGGATCCTAGCTTGCTGTGTTTCTCAATCATTCTGTGTTCTTCATCCTGCAATCAGACACATCCACTCCAAGACAAGCATCCGCTCCCATCCAGGAGGCTCCACACCCGTTCTCAGCAGAGCATATGCGGTATACGTGCTGCAACTGGCAAATGCATAAACCGGAATGGATGCCTTTCATCAGCCTCCCACCAGCCAACTGAGCGGTGGGTTAACATTGCAACACCGCAGGAGAGGTAGCTGCACTGTGAATTTGAGGAGCCTGGTGGTACCAGGAGCCAGAGTGCTTAGGAGGAGAACTGTAAGTGGACTTATAGCCTGCTGTTGTGCCCAACATCTAGGAAGAGGTGGAGAGACAGAGATAATAACAACAAGAAACTAAGCAGACAGATCTGAAGGTCTGTTTCCTTTCATAATATATGAATATAGTATCAATTGTTTGTGTTCAAGGGTTTTGGCTGTCATTCCCTGCAGATTTATTGAGTGTGGGAGGCCAAGCCTCCTGTTCCAAGTAATGGTGAATGATGAATGACTGCTTCCAGGTAAATGCTTCCTCCCTCAGATGACAACAGAAAGGACCAGAACGATATGTAGAGTCTGTCACTTGGTGATATGATTTTATTAAATAAACAGAACAGTTCATCTATCTTTTAAAATTAGAATATAATAAAATGACTGAAAAGAATAAAAATAAAATGTTTCTCAGCTTGATTGCTGATTATCTAGCTCATTCACACTGATAAAAGCTTGGGAGAAAAAACAGCTCTGAAAAAGAGTGGAGCCAACCATCACAGAATAAAGTGTAGCATGATGAAAAAAAAATTTTGAGTGAACAAATTTACAATTGACCAAAGCATAGCTGCCATCTGTCCTTCAAATAAATGAGAATGCAGCTGCTCAATGATGTTACATTAGACTAATGTACCAAGGACTACAGGACTAAATGATGACATCTGAGTCATTTGGCATATATGAAATAGACATTGAAATAAATCACTGTCCCAGAGCAAATATCTCTTTGAAAACAAATTATCCTGGCTCAGCATTTATTCTTGATCAGTTCCTTGTCCTCACCTCTGTTCTGTAGTTGCAGTACCAATTGTGTAGCCACGCACTATAAAAAGCATGAGTGTATGTGCCCCACACAGGCTGCGTAGATTAAGCAGAGGCACATGATTCACTAAACGGCGAAGGGACTTAGTGACTTAGTCAAAACCAATGTGAAAGTGAATGGGTCACTTTTAGCCATTTGACAGTTCTGGCTTTGTAAGTAGGTCACAGCATTGGAATATTAAACGTATTACAGTGAACTTAATTACATGCAACAGCAAGATTGTAAGAAAAGGATTTTAACTATAGCTTCTGGATCTGCATTGAGTTCTATAAGCAGAGAAAAGCAGATGATTGATTTCCTTTCTTCTTTCTTTTGTAAAGGAACCAAAATAATTTTATCCAAACCCCTTTTTATTTGGATATATAGACTGCAGGTCCCATTTTATAATGATTACTCTTGATGGTTAACTGGAGGGTGTCTTGTTGAGTGTATGCCCGTATAGTTGGTTTTGCTGCTACATTGCTTTCTGAAAAGCAAATGGAAGTAAATTCAGGGAAAAAAGGTGTCACAGAGGGAACCTGACCTGGACTTCGCTCAAATACACAAACCTTGTGGAGAAGATAAAATCTGTGCTTTGAAAGATCTTGCTTTAAAATGCAAAGCTTTCTCCCACATTGATGGCACCGATGAAGAGCTTATTTCACAGAGGGTTCTGCTTTTAATTGTAGGGCACTACATCAAATTCCAGAAGATAAATGAACATGGAACAAATTTGTACTGGCTCTGTCAATAACTAATCTGACATCAGCATTTTAGCTCTTGGACAAAGGGTGCTTTGAGATCCAGGGAAGATGACAAAAGGGCCTTTTCTTTGTGTTTAATTCAAATATTAAATTTCTATCAGGTCAAGCACTATGTTATTAATTAAAAAAAAAAAAAAAAAGAAAAAAAAAGAAAGAAAAGAAGGTGATGTTTCCTTCTTTTCCAGAACGTGCACACATGCTGTTTTACTGAGACCTTTACAAGCTGCTGTTGGCTAGCCATGCACTCCTGAGGCTGTTTTATTATTGTTCACCCTTTCTGCAGAAAACAAAATACAGCAACTTATGCCATGACATTTTGTGACATTTCCAGATATGAACATCTGGGAAGTTTAGTGTGACAGTGACAGCAAAGCTGACAATGATTTTCCAATGCCACGTGCAGCCTGGGCATCTGCAGTTATTGCCTTTTCATTTTATTTTCCTCTCCCTCCCTCCCTCCTTCTACCACCCAAATGCTTAATACATCCCTTCTCTATTTTGGCCTTGAAGACAGAATAATATCCCACATTTATTTCAAAGCTGTGCGTGGAGCATTTTACATCAAGTGCATCACAAAGCGGTTCAGAGCAAAAGGGAAGTACATTCCAGCTAGCAAGAGGAAGCGCAGCTGCACAAGTTGTCTAATTGCCGACATTGGGTGGATTTGATCATCAGATGTCTACTCTGCATAAAATGGAAGTTAAACAGCTAAACAGTAATTACTTCTATTATTGCATTTATATATTGAGATGAAAGGGAAAAAAACCCCAACAACCCACACATCTTGGGTATTAAGCCAAAGGGAGAGAAGGAAGAAAAAACCCAACAAAAAATGCAGTTCCTGCGTTTAAAATGTAAAATGTCCAGTTTGTGTGATGAAAGGTGCACTGGAGGAAGGTAACGCTTTTACAAATTACTCAAACAGCAACACTAATATAGTTAGCTGATAAAATAATGTAAAACAAATCAAAGAATGCTGAAACTTTTGAGAAAGGTTATCAGGATCATCTCGAATTAAAATTATATTGATAAACATTAGTATGGGTCACTGCAGGAAGTTAAAGACAGCAGAAGATAGGGCTGTGTGCCAGCTATGTATCTTCGTGTTGATATTAAGCGCTGCATCTAGCAGCCTGTCATAGAATCATAGAATCACAGAATGGTTTGGGTTGGAAGGGACCTTAAAGATCGTCTAGTTCCAACCCCCCTGCCATGGGCAAGGACACTCTCTACTAGACCACGTTGCCCAAAGCCCCATCCAACCTGGCCTAGAACTCTTCCAGGGATGGGGCATCCACCACCTCTCTGGGCAGCCTGTTCCAGTGCCTCACCACCCTCACAGTAAAGAATTTCTTCCTAACATCTAATCTAAATCGACCCTCCTTCAGCTTCAACCCATGACCCCTTGTCCTGTCACTACACTCCCTGATAAACAGTCCCTCACTATCTTCCCTGTAGGCCCCTTCAGGTGCTGGAAGGCTGCAATTAGATCTCCCCAGAGCCTTCTTTTCTCCAGGCTGATCAAGCCCAACTCTCTCAGCCTGTCCTCATAGGAGAGGTGCTACAGCCCTCTGATCAGCTTCGTGGCCCTCCTCTGGGCTTGCTCCAACAGGTCCATGTCTCTCCTGTACTGGGGCCCCCAGAGCTGGACGCAGTACTCCAGGTGGGGTCTCACAAGAGCGGAGTAGAGGGGCAGGATCACCTCCCTCGACCTGCTGGTCACGCCTCTCTTGATGCAGCCCAGGATATGGTTGGCTTTCTGGGCTGCAAGCGCACACTGCCGGCTCATGTTGAGCTTCTCATCAATCAACACCCCCAAGTCCTTCTCCTCGGGGCTGCTTTCAATCCATTCCTCGCCCAGCCTATAGTTGTGCTTGGGATTGCCCTCAAAAAAATTGTAGCAACCAGGCCTTAAAATTACATTGTGGCTTTTAAAGATAATTTAAAAGACTACTACCTCTCTATCTTAAAAAATATTCAAATGGAAGATTCAGTATCCACCTTAAGTTTTATGCTTTGAGAACCTCTACTCCAGCGCAGGTTGACAGCAAAATAGTTTATATGTATTTGCTTTTGTTTGGATTTACTGCAGTCCAACACTTTCCTGTATTTGGCTGTGTTTAGACACAACACTGATCTTACACACATTTTTTGTGCAATGAGCAGCCTTGAAATATTCATTCAAAAAAGTGCTAAGATGAAGAAAAAGCTAAGGTACAAGAAGAAAGAAGTAATGCCTATTAGGTGAGCATTTTGTTCATATCCTCTGGGAAAATTTATATTCATTTTTCAGAATTGCTTTATTGGGAGAATAGAAACAGCTGTATCGAATCCAGTCCACTTTTCTGTCCCAGAATGGGCTGTATTCCTAGAAATAGCATCAGCTTTCCTGGATGGAAAATTATCTTCCTAGTCTTTATTATCAGAGATCCCCTGAAACACAAGATTTTGCTCTTCCTTGAAAAATACTGCACTTCCCGTGTTCTTCTTGTCAAAATCTTACTAATAAAGTAATTTATTACTATATTCTTTGAAGGCAAATGCTGAAGTAGCGTGGTAGCAGAGTGCAAAGGCCATACAATTGAAAACAGAGGATTGGCAGACTGGGCCAACAGAGCAATTCCTCACTCCGACCAGAGAAGCTGTTGCTCCTGGAGGACAGGCAGAGCTGGAGGATGTTTCCATGTGGCATTCTGGCAAGTGACTGCCTGGCCATGAGGCAGGAATGTCTTCCGATAGCTAGGTGATTTTCTGCCTTCCCCTAGAAATATATATGATGAGTCAGAGAGACCGTCCGAGTTATTTAGTCTGCCATTAGCGAGTGGTCATTTCAGCCTGAGACAATCCCAGTTGAAATGAAGTAATTTCCTTAGCCAGCTGAATATATTAAAACAAAGGAGATTATAATCATCCTAACTGGAAAGTGGCATGATGCATTAGATTCTGTGAAAGGTTTCTCTTTTACCTCTTCCCCCTTTCCATCCTCCTCCTCCCCCCCAGCGTTCTCTTCATTTGAAACTCTCACACATCTTTCTTTCTTTTACTTTTCAAGACCTTTGTCTTATGTTGCTTTGCCCCTTTTTATCCTGCTGAAACCTGAGCAAATTGATAGAGCAAAGCCCAGATACAGCGTCAACAGCCTACAGAGAGGTTTCTTTAGAAGACAGCAGGCAGCAGACTTGTATTTTCTGCTTCACAGTATGGGGATGCAGCAAATACGACCAGCTGTTCCATGGAGAGTTTTGGCTTGGTGAAACCATTTTGTGCAACGATGCTCTGGCCTAGCCCCAAACTTGCTTTCTCCCAAGCTCCCCTGTGCAGTGTACTGGAGAGCTCAGCTGGCTGGGAGATGTGGTGTCCCCGTTCCCCTCACCCCAGCCCCTATGCATCTTCTCTACAGTTTGAGCCACCTGTGGAGAAGAAATGTTCTTTCTATTACTTTCTGTTGCTTTTGGCCCTTGCACATCAGTATCAGCAAAGACAAGGGTCTTGGTATCCCCTTTCTTGACCGGTGGCTGGTTCACAATGTTGCATCAACTAAAACACCTACTCTGAGCTTTCAGCTCGGCTAAGTGACTCTCTGTTCACCCTGGCCTTTGCTTCCTCCTCTTGTGGCAAGAACAGCAAATTCAGTCCTGTTCACTGCAGCTTGGTTTATTCCATTCCTAGGCATTTCTCCTGAAATTTTCACCTTTGTGAACTGGTACCTTTACAACATAGCTGGAGATGTTCGTGTTTTCCCGTCTGTGTTCATGGCTGGAATCTGTTCGTAGAAGCTTTTTTTTTCAGTTTTGTGTGAATGTTGCTGCATGAACTTGGCTGACTTCCATGTGATTCCTGTGCTGTAGTCTGACTGAAGACTAGTTTGTGCATGTATGTTGGTGGAAGTTTAAAAAATCCTAATAAATGATTCTTGCATCTCTTGTGGTCCCTGGATACTACCATAGCAATGTGTGGGTATTATGGGTACCCATGGGTGATCAGGCTGTAATGCCACTGGCAGAGACACTGTTTGGAATTACTTTAGTTGCCATGTAAGAAGTTGCCATCCTAGGAAATACCAGTGCAAACAATATACCAGAATTGAATCTGAAAGTAGGAAATCTAGCTACTTTCTTATGCCTCACTTGTAAAAGAGCGCCCCATAGATTTTTTATTAACTTTGGTTCTGTTCCCCACTCCCCCAAAAAATAAAACACCCAGAGAATGGTACTAAAAGTAGGAATTGCATCACATATTGCTTATTAAACTACAAAGATTGCAAAGTGTATATTAAGCTAGTTTTGTTAAGTAGCTTGAATGTGAATTTTGCAAAAAATTTAGCAAAATATATGATATGGAAGAACACAGAAATATTACAAAAATCAAGGAAAGTTAAAAAAATAATCAACTTTGTGGTTTTTCAGATCATAGCACAAGTGACAACTGTTAGTTTGGGTTTGTGTGCGCGTTCTGTCAATCCATCTATTAGGGGTTTGAGCTGGCTTACTGAGCCCCTGCCTGGGACTGCACACACTCTGTTACACTCTTTGATTTTCCCTCTGACACGACGATAGCTTTCACCCTGAAGCTCAGTATTATTTTATGCCATGTGTTAATTTCTTGCATGAATGCCTTATTTACCTTCATTTAGAGTATGCTGCAGGTACAAACAGAACAGTACTTACCGGCAATATTTTTGGTGGCAAAAACTGAAGGACAGCTCAGGGTCTTGCATAGCTCCAGGGTATCACCACTGTGAAAGCAATTTGGAGGTGTGATTTGTCATTAAGGAAGACTGGTTTCTTAAATACTGGTGCTTCATAGGACTAACCACAAGTATGAAGTTTTGCAGTCTCTTCAAAGCAAGCAGATTTAACAATTTCTGGGCTCCATCCAAAAGCCACTCAAGTCAATGGGAGTCTTTCCTGGAATTTCAGCCAGTGTTTGATCAGGATCTCAGAAACATTTATTTTTGTTGGAGAGTGTCTGGTAAGAACAGCTGAACTCTTGGTGCTAAAATTACAAATTTATATAATAATTGAGTAAGGTTCTGTTACTAAATTGTTATTAGGTATCAGTAGCTGTTCTAGCTACTTTTTTTTCCTTCTTGAAAGATACAGTTTTCACTGCACATGCTCTATTTTATGAGTATCATAGAAGTTGTATCCATATGATTTATATCAGTTTTCCTATAACTCAGGTGTACTGATTTTAGTAGTCGTAGTTATAGTGTGTCTTCAACAAAGGTAGCTAGATATGCATACACATTAAGACACTTTCACCCAATGCAGCAAGTTTTGTAGAAGATCTGTTCAGTACTGTATCACAGAGGGATCATTCCTTTTCAGAGTTTCTCATTGTTTTCCTTTGTTACTTGGGTAGGTTCTCCTTCGCCATTCTCTTCAAAGGCTAATAAAACTGTTTTTCAGTGTTTAAAAATGTATTCAGCAATAGAGAGGTTTTAATGCTTATGTCTGTGTAAGTTTATGTGGTTTTGTGTATTGGATGATTATCAGAAATAGATATTCATATGTGTATGAATGCATGTATACATACATATATATATATAAGCTTAAACCATAATTATGATAGAGTAGAAAAGGAATGTAACTAGATGCAAAATATTTGGTTTTAAGGTTCTCTGTCGTGTGCTTCTCTTTGCTTCTCTTTCTAGGAGTGCAGAAACACGGTTTGCGTTTGCCTTGAGGATGAATTCAGCGGCTACTTAAACTGCAGCTACAATAATTTCTTATTACCTTTGCATTTCAAGAGCAAAAGTCCAGCAAAAGTAAAACCACAGGGAAACACCTTTTAAATCAAGCATATACAATAATAGTACACTAATATATTTGAGCAGTATAGAACTTGCTGTCATAAGATACCATATGAGTCAAAAGTTTAGCACAATTTCTGTGAATGAACACGCAAGCTTCAGGGCATAAACTTCCAAATTCAGATTTAAGAAGCAACTTTACTTATTGAAAGGTTATTCCATAATTGCCAATTTCATGGTTTCTTGCCCTTTCCTCTGAAGCATCTGATGCTGGTCGCTGTCAGAAAGAGGATATTGGACTAGATGAATTGGTCTGAATCACTATGACAATGGCTGGATTTGTTATTGTGAGGAAATGATCATTTCTGCTGCTATCTTACCAATAAGAGCACTTCTAACATGTAGGCGTTAGACAGAAACAATTTGTGCTAACACACTTACACATTGTGATGATTTTAGAATGCAACTTCAAAACGCAAAATTGCAAACTGATCAGCTTGTTTTTATTGGAAATAAACTAATTAATGCCTTGCACCTTTTTTAAAAGAAACATGATCCAGTGTTTGGCTCAAGCTAATGAAAGTTCAGAGTTAGCAAATAATGTACAATACAGGATGGGTGATGTGTTTCAGATGAGCAGCTTATGACCTTTTCAGGCAAACAAACCTGAATCTTCTCCCAAATTTCACACCTCTATCACAATGATTTCTGGTCTGTAACCTGGGCTTCTAGATGATATGGTAACACAAATAATAAATGTAATAACAACACTGGTAAATATGATATTTTCTCCTGTTGTTTACTCTTTCCCTAGTTTCAGTAGTAGCAGCAAAACTAATAGTCCTTTTAAAGTAACGAGTGATGCATCAGAGAGAAGCATATATGCTTCATGGGAAAATTTTCTGCGGTAGGTTATACAGAGGGCTTTGGCATTTTTTTTTTATTATTATTTTTTTAATTTTCTTCTTCTGTAAATACTTTCTCCACTAGGTGTCCCAAGTACAAGGAATGTAAGATTCATGTCTTCTAGTTTTAAACATTGACCTTTTCTTCCCAAATCAAGTGTTCCTGTTAGTATATATTAACTGTTCATTTTGCTTACAGTTAAAGGATTTATTGTATTCCAGCCTAAGTACTTTTATAAAAAGGATATAAAAAACTAAAAAGGTGAGACTCAGGATACTTTTAGTAACATTTTTCTTGATTTCTGTCTCATATCCATGTAAAACTGACCTCCAGGACATCACTAGGACCTCTATAAGCACTTAGCTGCAGGATTCCACAGAATTGAAGCAAATAGCTTTGAAGAATTTTGTTATGGCTGTACTTAAGACTTAGAAAACAGAAAGATTCAGTCCTTGTCTTAGAGCACAAACTCATCCTTCTGGTACCTTTGCATCAGATAATTCTTAAAGTTTCCAGAAATTTGTGAGAAAGAGAGCCAAATTGCTCTGAATTCTGCATAACAATATGCATGGAACCTGTAAATTATTGGGCATGCTGCATACTTCTGTGCTGTGGAGAAAAATGCTTCCATTAATGAGGCCTCACTGGAACCTGCAAAAATGTTTGGCAAGGACCTTGAATTGTCATTGCAGATTTGAAGGCAGCAGACAAAATATACATATACTATGTGCCACTTGTGAGCTCAGAACAGACTGATGCAAACCCCTGCTGAGAGGGAGCCAAGATGATCAGATCTGCTTGGTCATAAAAGTTATTCACTGGCAAGCTTGCAGTTTAGAATGTCAAATTATTAGGTCCTTCTGGCATGTTATGATTTTCTTAATTATAATAAGTTTACAGATTTTGTTGATGAGGTCACCACAGGAGCATAGAAAATAATTTAAATCCCTAATTGCTGAGGGACAGTTAGCAGCAAGAGCACCTTTACAAACAGCTCTGGATGCTGCAGTTACCACGATAGAGTCAATGGAAATATGTGCGGTAATGAGCCACTCTCTTCTTGGCTCTGGAGTTCTGCGATCCCAGGAGTGATGTAGTCATCAGAGGAGGATCTTCTGTTTGGATGATGGGAATTAGTTCTGCATGAAAAAGGGCAATGCCCTTCACACTTTGGAGGATTCCTTTGCTGTGGTTTTTTTCTTTCAATGTGTATATGACTGCAGAAAAAGAAACCAGAATTTTCTGATAGCTGGTCCATGTACAGGGCAGGACAACACAGAAAAAATTCTGCTTTGAGATGGCAGAAGACCCTAGTGTCTGCTCAAGGTATTATGAAATACTCTGTTTCTTATTGATTTTATCAAGTAACAATCCTTCTGACAAGACTGTTTTGAGCTACCATTTTGCCATGCTTATGGATTTTCTTCACTTTTCCTTGCTTTCTAAACTACCTTTTCTCATTCTTGGTATTGAGGTACTCAACGACATGGACTGCAAGGTCAGAGAATGTTGTAGGTTGCTTCATACCTGTCCCCAGATGTTTTATCTTCCCCTTACAATCCACTTTTGCCAGATTCTGTTGCCAGAGGAAGTGAATCTTCTCCGTGTTTTGCAACAGAGGAAGAAGTTCCTCATTAATAAGAAGGAAGAATTTCTATTCAGAATTTTTCATGATTTCCCCCCACAAAGGAGGGCATCCAGAAAGATCTTCGACACTTTGTCACATTCTCAGATGCCAGTCAGAACTTGACAACACCTACAGACCAACTTCTTGCATATATTTTTTTGTCTAGCAGCCCTCCTAACTATGTCTATGCTAGATAACATTACCTGAAAACATCATACAGACACAATTTGGACATATACCTAACAGTTCTGTCCTTACTGACCTCTGATATAAAGATCTTGGGAAAGTAAATAAAAAAGATATTTTTGACTAAGATCATGATGACCTGTATGGTTTAGGAGATATACACCCTCATGACATCTGCTCTTTATACAATTTGTATATGAATTTACTGGCCATGTAAGGATTAACCTGGACTCCAAGTAGCCTAGCATGCTGTTTCCGAGATCTTTCCAGCACATATCTTGGAAATAATACTGTTACAGATCAACCACGTAGTGATACTTCCCCAGAATATTCTCAGCCTCCAGGAGTTAGTAGTCAGAGATGGCATCTTTACAGTTAATATACCTAAACAGATTTCTTGAACTGATGCAGTCTTTCTTGGAACTCCTGGAATGTCTGACATTCATCCTGGTTTTCTCAACCATGCCTTGAATTCTTGCTAAAAATGCTACCAAGCTTCCCTATAGGTCTCATCTGTCTACATAATTTCAGTACTTGTCATCTGATTATGGAGGCCCTAATCTCAGTATTTAGATGTTCCAGTCTTTGTCTGTAAAACAAATTAAACCCTTCTAGAGCTTCCATCAGACTTATTTGTTCCTTATCAAAAGACCTTTTTTGATCTAAGGATTATCTAAACATTTTTCAGAGATTATAAAACTATGTTGTTAAGGTAACTGCACTAGAATGTCTGGATGATACATAGTTCCATCAAACTAGATGTAAACAGCTTTTCCTACCTCTTTGAGAAGGATCTCAGTCACTGGCACATTTATTTAAAGTTGCATGGACTATTAATTAATTCCACAATATGTACTTGTTTTGTAAGAGTAGTATTTTGCAGTCTATTTTTAGGGTAGCTCCAAATCTCCACAGTGTTTAGATCAAGTTGCTGCATTTAAGTCATCCAGCAAGCAGTAGAAACTGAATAAGAAAGAAAAACTACTTGCTTGTACAGCACCAGAAGTTCTTAGGCATTTGTTGTCCATAACTTTATAATAGTGCATACCGTCCTGCTGGCTCTCCTTTCCCTATATTACAAATCATGACGAAGACTGTGGAGAAAGACCTGAATGTAGTTTCAGCTCTCCTCTTCCTGACACAAAGATCACTCTGCAACCTCTGCCAGGTACTGCAGCATATTCCCTTACTGACACTTTGAAGCCTGAGAATACTGCACGGTGGTACATAGTCCCTTGGATGAAGAGCAGGCATGTCAAGAAACTGTATTCAGCTTTTCTGTTAATCACTAAAGTCTGTTTTGCGCTCAGCTCTGGGCATTTGTGTGGTGCTTACCACCTCAATTACTTTTGCTATTCTTTTGAATGTGTTTACATTTTGCTTGACTTTGAGAAAAACGTGATTGTTTTCTCAGCCCTGGGAATCATTTGTAATTTCACATACAGAGGAGTAAGCATAACTGATGATATGTAAATTGACTGCTTGTTTTACCCCAAAGAAACCATCTTTAGATGAAGTATAATTCTTAGTATTCTAATTCTCTTTAGTGCTCTGCTGCACTGGTTGGGAGAGTTAAATGGTATAATCTTCAGTACTCATCAGAAGCTCTGGGAAAGGAATGAACATTTTATGGGTTATCAATCAGTGACTGCCGAAGACCTTGCAAAAAAGAAGGAGTTTTTATTGGTTAATGTATGCATAACTGGAGAATTCTAGCCCTCTGAACATACTATATCACACTGCCTGAACAGGTGATCAAAATACTAGCTACCATATTAGAAGAAATCCAAAACTGCACCATCTACATTTTTTTAGAAAATCTTTACAGCTTTTCTTTTTAAATAGGCTATATAGAATATCTGTATGAAAAATGGCTCCAAAGTAACCCTGTGCCAATATGTGGCTGTGTCTGGCTAGATCCTTTTTTTTTAAATTACTTTCCCATTGTTAGTAGAAAAGTTTAAATGTCTCCTTAAAGCCTGTTGATCCATGGAGCTAACTTGCCAAGCCATTTTCAGCAGCCAGTGCCATGCATGTCCAGATGGGGCTGGGTTCACTGAGGCTGCCTTCAGCCTCGTGGAAAAGCAGGATCTGGTTTCTTTGCATCCAAACCAAGCTACCTTAACAGCTTTGCCACTGTCATTTGTAACAAAGAAGTATCAAAATGACAATGCGTGGAACAGCTGCACCACGTGTCTGCACAGTGTGCCAGAGAAGGTACGTTGCTCTTCCTTACAAGCACCAATATCAGCTGAAGTTAGGGCAGTCAAGTGGATTGTGCCTATAACTGAGGATATTGTGCCTTTACTAAGAAGAGCTACTGGCTATTTCTACTCTGCTTGATGGGCAAGGCAAGTGCCACATCTAGAAGATATCTTTCTGCTTATGGTTCATTTATATGAGAGATGCTCAACTGGTCAGATTTAGATAGTCCAGTATTTTAACCCCACCAAACTGACAAAAAGTAGTAAGGTTGCAAAGAATATTTGATCAAATCCAATACATCTAATATATGAAACTCTTAGAAAATATTTCTTAATCAAACATCTTTCAAAGAAATGGCCATTGCAGGAGTGTTCTTCAGCACAAAATATTTTAAAGATGACCCTGGTGATAGGACAAGAGATAATGGCTTTAAACTAAAAGAAAGTAGATTTAGATTAGATATAAGGAAGAAATTCTTTACTGTGAGGGTGGTGAGGCACTGGAACAGGTTGCCCAGAGAAGCTGTGGCTGCCCCCTCCCTGGAAGTGTTCAAGGCCAGGTTGGATGGGGCTTTGGGCAACGTGGTCTGGTGGAGGGTGTCCCTGCCCATGGCAGGGGGGTTGGAACTAGATGGGCTTTGAGGTCCCTTCCAACCCAAACCATTCTGTGATTCTGTGATGCTATGATTATAGCAGTCATTGTCAAGGTGTAAGGAATTCTAACTTATGTATCACTATGCTAGCCAGGATTTTTAAGAAATTAAACCTTTGTATTAAATTTCAGCATAAAATACCATGTAGTAAACAGAGTAAAAGCTATTACTCATTTTCAACTGATAGGTGATTTACTCTATGCAAATTATCACAGTGGAAAAACATTCAGACACCTAAAAAAAAATTAATGAAAAGCTATGTCTCCATAAATCATCATGTTACTGGTTCATTTCATCATTTTCCTGTCTTTTTCTGATGCATTTCAGAGCTTGTAGTCATACCAGGAAAGACAAACCAGAGAAGTTTTTAGAGACTGAAAACTCTTAGGTGTGGACACAGCTAGTCAGGAACTCCAGCCCCTGAGAACAGGACAGCTCATTCAAAGATTTTCCTTAGGAGGGAAGGATGGTTCAGCTCAGTATCACGTTCAGCAGCTGTTATTCTGGAACTGACCATCCAAGACAAGTGGGATAAAATACCTGCTTCTACAGAGACATAAAGACAACATCATTTGGAACAGATTCAGAAATGTATCAGCTTTCAAGAGAGGTTCATATTTCAAAAAGAAGGTGGAAAAAGGCTGTGTGGAGGGCTGTAACCTTACTGAAAGCTTTTTTTGAGCAATGCGGTTGTGTTAAAGGCATGGGTCTGATGTCTTAAGAAATGTAAAGCCAGATGTATGAGCATCTCTGCTGTCACAGTTCTGTTGCCTTAGATTGCAGCTATCACTTTCAGCAATTGAAAATGCACGTTGGCAATTGTAAATCCGTATGTGACATTCTAGTAAGGAAAGACAAAGCTGTAAAAACATAGTGCCGTAAATGCACTGACTTGCCTCCAGTGTCCCATTTTCAGCAACAAAAGGAAATAAGTCTTAAAACTGTACATAAAGCTCTCTTGCCGTATATTGCTATTATTCCTGATTCATTAAACACTTTCCTGCTATAATCAAACTTGTGGGAAAATGGCCATATAACAAATGTGGAAAAATAAAAGCACAATTGCTTGTGCGTTATTATTGCTATTAATCAGCACTGTGGGACTTGTACAGTAGTCTGATGTTTCCATAGTATATCTTACATGTTCATAAGTGGTACTTCATCTATGGAAACTATTACAGACAGGATAACAATGAGAGAAACCAGAAAAAAAAACAGCAGTAATTGTATGTAGGCAAGTATTTCAGCTGGTCCTCAGTTTAGTGCACAAGCATGTTCTATATTTGCTGGAACATACCGCACATTGTGCAGATAAATGGGTATGCGTACTTGGATGGTCACCTGGAAGATGTCTGTGCTGTAATGGGACAAAAAGCCAGAACTTTTGGTAGTCTAGCAACAATGCTTTTCTGGACCAGAACCACCAGGACATTGCCAGGCCTCTGTGATACCAAGCCTAGGAGTCCCTAAGCTAGTTACGCTTGAAGCCCCAGCAGCAGCGGAGGAATAGTCTCCTAGCCCAGGAGATGGCAAATCTCTGTAATCTTAGCTCAAATTCTGATGAAAAGCAAAGGAGTGAAGACAAATACTTTAAGCATTTCTGCCCTACCTTGCTTGGAAAGTTGCACTTGGGAAATTGAAGACTTTTGAAGAAGTTTGCTAAAATTAAGGAAACAACTCAGGTAAATGGTACTGTTGAATAACCACCTGTTCTGTGTGTGCTAGGGCTTTCCATGCACTTCAGAAGGAGACGTGGCTGAATGACATTATTCAGGAGCAGGAACCGGAAGCAACATAGGATTGGTCAGGAGCACAAATCCTTTTCTTGCAGAAGTTATTTGTGCAATGGTTGCTGTGGTATCAGGAGATTAAGGGTCCAGATTATTCTTTGAGTTACTAAATCCATAAATATAAATTGTAACCTTAGGGCTCTTCGCTTTGTCTGTATAGCAGGAAGAACATCTGATTACAACAGGTGAAGTGATTAAAAAGCTTTTCTCCTACTTTGATTTAGGATTAATTTTCTGTGATTAGTTTTGGTGTGTCTTCACCCCATATTTGCCTAAGTAATTTGTGGTTGAGAGTGAAGGTGTTAATTGAGTTTGTTCAATGCTAGCAGAGGTTATAACAAAGTTACTGTGTTGCTGCTGTGTGGTAGGTGAACTGCTTGTTTGGAGAGTTGCTGCTTGTGATATTTTGTACAGCTGTTAGCTCAGGTGTTTTGAATGTCTCCTGATAGATTATAGAAGAGCTAGTTTATTCTCCTGAGCTTGGGGGGGGAGGAAAGACTGTTGTGGAGAGGTATTTGAATGTTCTCAATCCTTCAATGATTTAGTTTCATCCTCACAGAAACTAAACTGGTTACCAGTCTGAAGGAAAACAGGACCTAAAGGCTGTACTGTACTTCCAGATGGACATGACTAAAAGTTCCAGCAAACTCAGGTTAGTGAGTTTTTATGTGAGAATAAGAAGAGTGAGATTCTGTTGTATGTAAGGCTAGCTTTGAAATGGTGATAATGTCATGATATTATAAAGGAAGTCTCAGTGGCCAAAGGTTTAAAAAAGTTGCAGGTATTTATTCACTTCTGGTAAGGGTGAGTGGTTTGTATGGGTGGGTGGATTAAATTAAATTCCATTATGAGTTATTCTTCTATCCAACTTCTGCAGCTTTCTCTTATCATCTAAGGTCTGTTACTCAGAGTGTGTGTGGGAAGATGGCTGGAGTAAGATTGCTTTTTCTATCTTGGTGTAGGAGGTTTACCACTGGATGTGGTTATTTTATGAGGTTTTTTTGTGGTAGAAGGTTGATGCATGGGAACAAAGAGAAGCTTGTTGAATCTTAAGGTAAATCAAGGATTAAGGACTTCAGCAGGTGTTATTTTCCAGTACCATTTTCCCTATAATCTTGTAGGACTGATTTACCACAGGTAGATTGTGTTAAATAATGCTATCCTAGGGTGAAAAAGACCAGGATGTGAGTGAAGATTTTTGAACAATAACTGCTACTGAGGTTTTAGCTTGTTGTGGAAGTTGCTATTTCTTTGGTATTCCTTCTTATTAACAGAGACTGCAGTTGGGCTAGAACTCTGATCTCTTGAGGCATAGTGACACATAGCCTCCCTTGTATTGGGAAATCCTGAAATAGATATAATGGGTCTCAGAGTTTCAATTGCAAAAACTTTGATCTGCAGTATAGTAGCAGGAAATGGATGAGCGTACAGCAAGAAGAAGTATCAATGAAGTATTATGTCCTGATGTTCACTACTAAATCTCTATGTCTTTAGATGATAAAGAAAAATTTAAGTAATCTATGTAAATATCCAAGATTAAAGATTTGTTCCTCTCAAAACACAATGTTTTTATGTTTCTATGTATGTCTACATAGCATAAGGGTGGCTTTTTTTTGCTTACATAACCTTGAAAACTGTCTCCCCTGAAGCCGAGGAAAGTCGTTTCCCAGACTAATAGACTTAAACTCTGTCATATTGTATAGTCTGTGACTGTTCAAATAGTTAAGCAGTTTTATATGGAGGTTTCTGTTTAATTTTTAACATAGATCTGACATATTTTGAGGGGAAGGTTTGCTTTCAAATAACTTGTTACATATTTAAAATAATACTATATCAATGGATTAAGTGGTTGACTTGTTTTTGTGAGCAGCTTGACTGTTATGGTCAGAGTTTACCCATTGTGAGAAGTTGGACTAGGCTTTGGATAAGCATAGACCAGATGTGTTTTATGATCTCAAAAAAAAATTCTGCAAATAGAAAAATATCTAACAAATATTTCACTGGTTATAACATCTGCTAGTTTGAGCATGCTTTAACAATAAGGTATGTTTTGTTGCTGCTTCTACTATAAAACCTTACTTGCTTTCTATATGAATTTGTAAATATCCTTTTTTTGATGATCTTTGTTTTCTGCAAGTGAATTGAGGAAGGGTATGAGATCTTAGTTTCATCAGAAGTGATTTTGTTCTAGGTTATTAGTTGGTTATATCTTCAAGGCTGAATGACTCTTGGATTAGGTTTAAATGGCAGGGAAGAGGAGAAACATATATAGTTGGAACTAAGATTTCACGTGGGAGCAAGAAGAGATCAATATAGAATTCCAGCTAGGGAATTCTAGTCTGTGAAAGATGTGACCATAATGTCAGTTATTTGATGTAAGGTGATAAGATTTTTTCATTTTTAAGAAGTTGCCCAAAGGCTATTGTAATAAAAGCTCTTCTTTTAATAAGGAATCGGTGGATGAAATTCCTCAGCCAGTGTTCTGCAGTAGGTAACTCAAGTTAATCACGCTTAAAGCCTGCAAAGCCAAAGACATTCATTCTTCCTTGGGTTCAAGCTAGTAAAAATATCCTTGCTGAGGATTTAGCAAGCGAGCACGTGCGTACAGATTTATTGAAGCTGTGATAATTTTTACATTGAGCAGAGAAATGGGAGCACTTCACTTTGCATTATTGAATTCTATTGACCTAATAGCTGCATTGCCTGGTGGTCTCGAACATGACCTAAAGAAGTCATCAGATGGAAAACTAGATAAAGTAAAAATTTCCAGCTTTATGACAAAACTAGAAATGTTTGGGAGGGAAAAGAAATTATTCTGATCAGAGCTTTCAAAACAATGACATTTTTCTTTGACAGCAGAAAAATCAATAGAAAATTGTTGTTCCTGTATATGTACTCCTAATGTTAATGCTCTCCATCAAAAAATTTTTCTCAATTTAGTCATTGATAAATGAGGTCTATGAAGTGCAAGACAGTGTTAGAAAAAAAGAGCTGTCAGCCACTGAGGACAAGATGTGGTACCAAGGAAATGTGGGCAAGCATGGTTGGAAAGATTGTCTTGGTTAAGAACTTTGTTCTTTCTATCTTGCTTAGTTTTGTGAAATAAAAGCAGCTCTGCAAAACAGAAATTTACAACGTGATCAATGTTAAAATGGAGAGTGCCATACTTGAAGAGCTTATTTGTGTATGCTAGAACACAAAATTAAAATGCTAAAAGTCTTCAAGATAAGGTGGCTCATTTGCTAGTCAGTCACTCTAATGTAGCTCAGCTGAAATCAAGTAGTGTAAATAAATTGGTCTCCTGTGTTTACTTGTCAGATTGGGATATGACTGCTTTTTTTTGGTTTGCTTTATGTATAATTGAAATGTTGCACTTTTTCCAAGAATGTTCTGGTTACAGCTGTATAACATTTTGCATGGCTCTGAAGTGAGTGTTCAATTTAAAAGATGTATTACACCTAAGAAGCATTTAAGATTAAGAGGCTATATTTTGGGTAAGTAAATGACTATAGTGCCATTTAAATCTGCAACTGTGTTTACAGTATAAAAGAAAAATCTTGGGGGTTTTTTGTACTACTGGAGACCAATGCTTCAGAAGGCTTTATAGCAATACATGTTCTGAGATAAAACTGTATTTTTATAGCTAAATTCCCAAAATGGGAGATGCCTAAATCTTCTCGTACTGGAGCTAAAGAATTATAAACTTGAGCTAGGAAGAGTAAGGTGCTTGGAAAATGAAGATGATTAACAGAGCTACGCTTTGTGTGTGTAGTCTTTAATCAGCCTTAGGATACATACACTTTATGGTATTATTCAGCCCATAATCATATACATTAGTATTTATAATCTGATCAGATGTAACTGAGAACAATACATGTTAGCAGTGACTCCTTTCAAATGAAAGGGAAAGCACCTGCCCTTCTGTACTGGAGCAAGCTTGAGAGCAGTGTGGGCAGTTTTGCTAATGCTGTGGGTGTGGTGGCTTTCTCTTTTCCATCTGATTGCTTGATCATGCTCTTTACTCTAATTATGGTACTCTTCCATAATGATCAAGTGATTACACACATCAAGAGGAAAACAGGTAACACTTTTACTACTTTTTACCCTTTGCTTCCCAAGTAGGATCAGCTGAAGGTTTGACTGTTGTCAGTGCTTTGGCATGGGCTGGGCTGATGTGCTTTCTGGTGGCTGAAATGAGAAAACCTCTGCGCTTTTTTTGGGCTGATTGGAGGTGCAAGAAACACCAGAGAACCAATACTCAGATGTATTTAGGAAGCTAAATCCTAGCTGATATGATTACAAGTGCTTAAGCCCTATTTGGAAATCTGGGCTTTGTGACTTGAGATGTGTTCTTTCTCCTCTCACAAACACCGTGTGTGTGTGATGGAAGGGGAGGGTAAAGCATCCTCCTTGAGATAGATGGGTAAATTGGCAGAATGGGAGTGTCTTCGATAACAACATGGTGAATTGAATGGATATAGCATTAGGGAGGTGGCAGCTGGAAGGGGGAGAGAGCAGGAAAGCAAAGATCTAACACTTGATGTGAACTACATCTGCTGGAGTTCCCTGCATTATCTTGCTCCAACTCCCTCCTCCAGTTAATTGCTGAGGGAGAGGGACCCAAAAGCAAATTAGTTCTTGGGATGAAAAATTTAGACCTGTGTTGATTTGTAATTTCATTGATTTAAATGAAACAAACAGAAAATTCTAAAGTTTTTGGTGCTGCTGTATTTCCCAAATTATCTGAAGCTCTTTTGTGTGTCTGGATTTCGTACCGTACCTGCCTTTTTAGAGAGACTTGAGAAGAACGGGCAATCAAGAAGATAAATAGGAACATCAATGTCTGTATGGTACAGGTTTTGGGGAACTAGCAATGTTTTCAGCCATAGTGAATGCATTTGCTTGGCCTATTTCCATTTACCAAACAATGAATTCTGTGCTGCTCTTGCCGTTTCTTCTTGGAGAGATGCTTGCAGAAGAATGCCTGAATGAGATCTCTTGTAAATCCAACTCTGCCAAACCCTGAATCTCTTCAGAATTAAGACAGAAATTGTCTACTGGAGGAGCCTAGATTAGATGTCGAAAGATCCAGAGGTCTGACTCATTCATTGTTGTCTTAGACTCAGATTAGCTGGACACTGTGCCAATATGTCTGGTCATCATGAGGGTAACCAAGAGGTTGAGGGAGTTCTGAAATACCATAGGAAAAGTGTTTAGAATAGTGCCAGTGCACCACAAAACCAGCCAGGATTTTGACCCTGATTTGTGATATGTTCATGTGAAAGTGTTTTTTTGGATAAGGTGATTCAAAAGCTTGCAGCTGCAAAGAATGTGATCCTCACTCTGAAACAACAAAACTGCACCCTGTACTTGGATGCTAATTGTCAGATGGGTGCTGGTAGTTAAATTATCTACTAGGTGTGGTGTTTTCAGTAAATTTGAATAAAACCCAGAATAACTGACCATCTTCTAGTTCTGTCAACCTTGACCTAGATGATAGTACTACCACTGAGACAAAAGGAAATTCAGTAGCAGGACAGTAATGGAGTAGCCAACAAAAGATTGGTTGTGCTTTGTCTTGATCCAGCCAAGCTTATTGTATGACTTCCAGTCTATGAAGGTTATCCTTGTCATACATTGATCTCTTATGTATTTAAATGCTCTGCAGGATCTTTAGAATATTTGTGTCCTGGTTCCTACTTGGTAGTTAACAACACAAAGCTCCCTTTGTGTCTTTTGCTGATATTACACTATAGTCAGCCCATTGCCTGTCTATACAGGAATTCTCTGTCAGAGTTTGGAGGAAGTTATTGCCAGTAGTGGGCACTAACTGCAGTAGATAAAACAGTTTGAAAGAACTGTGGAAAAACTTTGAAGTTTCTTCAACAGCCCTAACATCCGTTTTGATTTCTCATATTTGCTGCCTGTAAGCCTCTTGTTGGCTGAGAAAAAGAGAGTATTGTCTCTCATCAACAGCAGGACTGTTTGCCAGCCCTTTGACTCAACAGGAGAATTTTGAGCTTTTGCAAAATTTGCAGTTGAGCAGATGGACAGCACACAGGAGGCCAAAATGACACAAAGGAAGCCCTTAGTTTGTAGAGCACAGTTTGGGTCTGTCTCTAGATGATCAGCTCTGTGTTCTCTGCAAACAGGGGCAGTACAGAGAAAAGAGTACAGGACTGAGACTGAAAGTCCTCTGTGATGAGTAAAACCAGAAAATGTGGGTCAAGACTTTTAAACCTCCTCCCCAGTTCTTCAAACTCGATAGAGAATGTGAAAATTGGAAAACTGATACACAAGAAGCTTTGCTGTCCTTTCTTACTCAGCACATGCCTTGCAGTTAGCAAACACACAGAGTTTTTGAATTGTTTCCACAAAAAATGTTGAGGCACATCATTGTGACCTTGCAAAAGACACAGGGTTACTTTCTAGTACAGCTTCACTTAGGACTTTCTGAGCAGAAAAATCTTAATGCACTAGCAACGCAGAATCTGGCTTAGACTTCACACAGTGACCCTGAAAAAGTGATTAATGCAAAAGAATAGCCTTTCCTCTCCAGAACTAGGTATAAAAAAGAAATTGAAGTCATAGGAAAGGGAAGGAAAAGAAAAAAAGAAAATAATTAAGAAACACACTAAGAACTCATCTACTCCTCTCCCTCCTCAAAGGCTTCTTCCTTTGTTGGAAACTGAGGCATTGGCACTTGACCCACAGGACTTTAAAGAAGAAACTCAGGACAGATTGTTCCCAAAGGATCTCTTTGATGCTGTGGTCAAATAGTCATAAAAATTTCAGAGCTGAAGCTGGCAAAGGGGAGAAAAAAAGTAAGCTGAAAAGGGAGAAATACTAATAGTATAAAGGAGTCTGATTCTTTCCCCTTAGAACAAGACTTGTAGATAAATTCAGAGGTCCTTGAAGGAAAGTTCTGAAATGTCAACAATGTGCTATGAAAAAGCAACACCCAACTAGCCACTGATTTTACTAAAGCATTGTTCTTCTGGTGTAATGTATTTAAAAAAAATGGGGGCTTAATTGACACTATATTAGATTTCTCCCTAGCAGTAACTCCCCACTTGTCTCACTTCCAGAAGAATATCCTTATCAGTGGCCTTGGCAGTGGAGTATTAACACTGCCCTCAGACGTGCAGCTCCTGTAACTCTAGAAAAAGGTCCATTGAAAAATATCTGTTAAAAGGAAAACAAAAAGTATAATATAACAATACAAGAATATCTAAAATGTGATCTTTTCTTTCAGCCCAACCATGCAATGAATGATTAGCAATATACCAGGCAGATATTAATGCCAAGGGGACAGAGGTTGGGAAATTGAAGCAGACATAATTTTTTTTTCCTTTTTCTGTTTCACAGAGAGGTTCCCCAGGAGGAGAAACTGCCATGCTTTCAGTCAACTTGGAGTGTCCTTGTCACTCAGCAAAAGGAAAGCATGGCTGAAGTGGGATGAGATGACCTATTCAGAAATTAATGAGCTTTCTTATAACTTAGAAGTCTCCCTTGCATGTCATCTATAAGTAAAATGATTGCCTTTAATGGGGCTGATGTATTACCTTATGTCTTTCAAAACCTTAGAGCTACTTGTGTAGTTCTGGAAAATGTTTTGATTAACTAAGAGGAAATACTAAGGCCAGGAAAACACTGATAATAAATTTCAAGAGGCTTTCTGGGACACAGCTGCTATTTTGGTCCATCCCAACATGGATCTTAATGCAGTGTTGGCATCTCACAGCATTCAAAAGCTCATTTGGGACCAACACATTGGTGCAGGCGAGCCACTGTGGCATTCCATAATCAACTGACTTATCTTTTGAATGTAGCAAATATGGAAACAATTCTGACAAATGTTTCTAAAAGAAATGTCATCTTCAATAGTGGAAGAAGACTAGAAAACTATCTACCATGGGCCTTCAACAAAGGTCAAAAAAAAAAAGAGCTTGGAGAGATGAGGCAAAGAGTAAGCCTAGTGAGAAGAGAGCTGGGGGGAGGCAGTGTTTCAGAGATTGTCACCAAACTGGTGTGTATACACATAGTTGGTATTTAGTTTGTACTTGGGCCAAGCTAGATGCATGAGTGCTATCCTTTTCTCACTCCTCATCTTCCGATCACTTCATCAGAGGTTTTCTGGGGGCTCCGTTGTTCCTTCATTTTTCCACGGAAATCTGCCCTTGCACAGGCTAATCGTGATAATCTATACTGTTAAGGACTCAAGTTCAAAGATTTTTTTCCCTACTGTCCAGATGCATGGTATGGAGTTTAGCAGCTGATGCAAGGTGGTGTGGATTTTGCATTACCAGTTCTGGGTAGCACCTGCAGCTCAGGGGAGGACATTCTGTAAAACTGAGTTACGTGGAGTGCTGGTCTTGTGCATCTGCACTCCTCGTTGTCGGATATCACTGCATACAATGCCTTCCTGCTTGCCAGACTACTCAACTTTATCACTTCAAAAGACTTAGGAATAAAATTGGCCTATTTAGGTGACTTCATTAAACAGATTTGTTAATGGAACAAAATACTTTTTTTAGGGGAAAAAAGGCAGAACACACTATTAAGATTGTGTTCAATGATAAAACCTTCCTTAGTGGCCCTGGTGTCATGGATAGTTTAAGAACCTTGTTTATTCACTGCTACAACTTTTCTCAATGCTTATGTCCTTTGAAGACTTGTTGGCAGCTATGTTTTTTTCTATCTGTGCTGTTGGATAGAAGTATTAGGGCCACCCAGGGCAATTATTCTGAGCAGGAATTTCCTAAACCTAAGCTAGAATAACCTCCTCTGTCTCCCCGTGTGTTTGGCCCTAGTTATTTAAAGTTGTTACGTGGTCATGATGATGGCAAGAGAGAATGAAACTACTTCCTTCCTCAAGCCTAACACAGATGTTCTAGTTAAGGAACTGGCATGCTTTAATAGCAAGCTGATGTAGGTTCTGAAAAGTTTGGTTTGAGGTTTTAAATATTAAGAGCTTGTATCCATTCATTTTTATTTTTTTGTCAGGTGAGATTTTTATGTATGCAGCCATTTATTACTTCTGGATCCTTCTGAACTGCACAGAACCCATTACAGTTCTCAAGTGAAAAATTCTTACTGTGGGTGAACATTCATTATGTAATAATGGGATTTTTTCAATGTTGTTTTTGCTATATCATTCATGTTTTCATCTTCTCTACATAAGTTTTTGAGTTTTTTCTTCAGTTTTTAGGAATTACTTTCTAGCAAAACCCAAAAGACCTGCTATACCTAATGTATAATATGCATTCTTCTGTTTGCAGAAGCTTGTAGTTTGAATATCTTACCTCATACAGCTTGATAAATGCCATATAACAATTTTCCTTTAATTACAAGTTCACGTGTCTCTTGCCAATTTGCCTTTTATGCTAACTGACCATGGCAGAACAGGAGAGAGATGAAGAACGAGAGACACTGTTAGACGAATTGAATTTGAGATTGGAATTAGGCACTGAGCTCCAAGTTTAAGTGTATGATGTTTAGGCACCAGATTAAGAGATAATCATGCGATGACACAGTATTATTCCTGCTGTTTTCATGTAGTGCAAACTACAGGTAAGTGATGCTAGCTTAGGAAGAAATATAGGTCTCCTACTTCACCTTGGCAAGCATAAATATGCACTGAGGAATACTCTCCTGTTATGCCTATGTTCTTGTAGAAGCTGGAAGAATGCTTGCAGGCAGCCTTGCTTTGAGGAGTAATAATATTTTGAGGAGTAATAATTTTTATATATCTGAAGTTATAAAATGACAATGTGGTGGGTTGACCCTGGCTGGAGGCCAGGTGCCCACCAGAGCCGCACTCTCACTCCCCTCATTCACTAGACAGGGGAGAAAAGGCATAACAAAAAGCTTGCAGGTCGAGATAAGGACAGGGAGAGATCACTCACTAATTATCGTCACGAGCAAAACAGACCAAACTTAGAGAGGGAATTCATCTGATTTATTACTAGGCAAAACAGAGTAGAGAATGAGAAAATAAAATCAACTCTTAAAACACTTCCCCCCACCCCTCCCATCTTCCCGGGCTCAACTTCACTCCCGGCTTCAACCTTCCCCCCCCTCAGCGGCACGGGGGGACGGGGAATGGGGGTTACGGTCAGTTCATCACACGGTGTTTCTGCTGCTTCTTCACCCTCAGGGGGAGGACTCCTCTCATCCTTCCCCTGCTCCAGCATGGAGTCCCTCTCACGGGGTGCAGACCTTCAGGAGCAAACTGCTCCAGCGTGGGGTCACAAGTCCTGCCAGCAAACCTGCCCTGGCGTGGGCTCCCCTCTTCACGGGTCCACCGGTCTGGCCAGGAGCTTGCTCCAGCGTGGGCTTCCCACAGGCCGCAGCCTCCTTCAGGTGCCTCCACCTGCTCCGGTGTGGGGTCCTCCAAGGGCTGCAGGTGGAATCTCTACACCCCCTCATCCTTCCTCCATGGGCTGCAGGGGGACAGCCTGCTTCACCATGGCCTTCACCACGGGCTGCAGGGGGATCTCTGCTCCAGCGCCTGGAGCGCCTCCTGCCCCTCCATCTGTACTGACCTTGGTGTCTGCAGAGTTTCTTACATCTTCTCACTCCTCTCTCTGGCTACCAAAGCCCTCTCTCTCTAAGTGTTTTTCTACTTCTTAAATATGTTATCACAGAGGCGCTGATTGGCTTGGCCTTGGCCAGCGGCGGGCCCGTCTTAGAGCCGGCTGGCATTGGCTCTATCAGACACAGGGGGAGCTTCTAGCAGCTTCTCACAGAAGCCACCCCTGTAGCCCCCCCGCCCCCGGCTACCAAAACCCTGCCACGCAAACCCAACACAGACAAATATTGCTGTTATACTTTCATCGTACACTGCTCAAATCAGAGTTTCGCACGTTGGCCTGAATTGTAGTTGTGCATTTAAAACTTTGAGATTCTCAAGATGTAGTGGTATTAACTATCCAAGAGCAGGATGTCCCTGTTTTTGTTATTACTTCTGTTGAGAGGTCAGCTGACAACTCAGATAAAGAACAAGTCATTGTGCAGTGCATCAAACCCCTGAAATATCACGCGGTTTCTGTGCACCTTACGAACCAGGATAAATGCCTGTAAGTGGGATCTATAAAAGCAAGGCACCTGCTTACTACCTATGAGCTTTTTCTCATTCTCTGAATTGGCTAGGTATAACTACACCTAAATGAAAAGCAAGGCTTTTGGACTGTGGGAGACCTTAGTTATATTTCTGGGACCTGCACAATAGTTCAAGATGAGCTGTAGCTTTTAGAGAATTTTACTACCACTTGCTCTTATGACATCTCTCGAATCGGATCTGGCAGTGAAATTTCTAGATCACATGTAGAGGCACTCATGGTGGTGCCCAGAGGACTCAAAATAGGATTAATCTCAACTAATTCTAGACATCTTCAATGTGAAGATTTGTCTTCAACAGCTGACATTGAAAGTTTGGACAGTGAAAATAGATCAAATTGTATCCCAAGTAATTTATTTATTTCAGATGCCTGCTCTAGGATGAAATAAATTCTTCCTGAATAGTACCTGTTTCTCTCTCTGACTACAAAACAATAACCACAAAACCCTACCCCAAAACCCAGGGTGAGCAGCTTAGATACAGTCAGCTCCAATGACCTATAAAATAGGTTCCTTAAATTGATGTGTTTCTGAGATTAAAGTCAGTTATGTTCCTTACTGATGCAGGGTAAAAGGTAGCTGCTCCTAAGTTTGTTTCGGTGACACAGACTTTCAATTTGGGCGTGACAAGGACAGGCATTCAAGGTCCACCACGGGTGGAATGCAAAATCTGTGCCCTGAAGTACTCGCAATGTAAGACAGCAGTCCTAGAAATACACACCCAACTTGGTATTTTGTGTTGTCGGGATTAAATAGATGTTTTACTCTGGTCAGCAAAACATCACTTATGAGATTACTTCCCCTATTTATTTGAACTGAATCTCCATAAATGCTGTGTTTCCAGTTACAGAACATACTGTTGTATTTTCTGAGCCTGTTTCATTCTGAGAAACGTGTGGTAACAATGCTTTTGCTAGGCTCTTGAAATCATGGCCACATGTTTCTCAAGCAGGTGTCGGTATGCTGGAAAAACTCATTTAAATTGATTATCAAATTACTTTTCCTTCACAGAATATTGGATACAAGTGTGTTACTGTAGCAGGAAATGAGTCAACATTTACAAAGATACTGAAATACTGTTTCAACATATTGTATTAAATCCTCAGTAACAATAATACTGCATTCCTTGGCACTTAGAGCTTTTGGGTTGGGGCCAATGCTTGATGTTGCTCCATACAATACATTCTTCATCCTAGAAGTTATAGGAAACAAAGTAATTATATAATTTATAAGTCTTCCTAAAACTGTTTGTGAAAGCTTAGTAACGTGCAATGGCAATCAAAATAGCCTTTAGGTTTACTAGTTGTAGTTAAGGTTACGTGAACTACGGTTTCATTCCAAAATTCTGCTTAGTTGCCTATCAACTTCTGTAATATTTTTCTCTTTGTGCTGACTTTTTCCAGTCTTCTTTCCTGCCTGAAGGTGGTTCTGGTGGTTTTTTATTGTAGACTTTTAGCAACGATAACAGCTGCGCCATTTTTAAGTGTATGAAAGCTAGGGAAAAAGCCTTTCCCCTTCAGTGACTCTCTGGATCTGTGCTTAAAGTGCTCCACTAGCCAACGAGGTGGGAGATAGAAAGCTGAAATAGCCCCTACTGTGGAAAAACAGATTTCAGTGTTCTGGCGAAAACTGGTTTTAGTTTGACCAAATGAGGAGGAAACTGCAGAAATACACACATGCAATTTTTCTCTATTTTTAAGTCACCATTTTAATGTGATTTTTATCACAAAATATACTCAAATAACTGTGGATATTAACCAAAGACTTTGCAATGGAAAAGCTGTCAGTTTTGTATCCCAAATAGCACACTGAAATACTGGGCAATAGCTGTTTCCTTACAGTATTTCCATAGTTCTTATTTTATCAGTGTCAAATAGATCACTATGTTTTCAACATATAGCTGTTCCACATTAACCCTGAGTGTAATCAGGCAACAAAACTTTGTGCAAAAGGGAAAACTAATATGCATTACATCATAGCTAATTTTCATCTGAGTTTGCAAGTATGTAGCTCTTCCTGAGCTAGAAGACATTTTCTTTTTTGTAGGCTTCAAATGCAACTTTTTGTTAGATTTTTCACTAGAAAAAGATTGGTTGTACAGTATCTTTAAATCTTCCTGAATGCTATCTAAAGCTGATAGCAACAAGGTTGTAGAAATTCACTTTATGTGACTGATGTGAATTCAATCCCTGTGGTAATGATCTTAAACTTTTAGCTGTTTGGTATCAAGGGAATTGTAGTGGAAATGTTAGTCAATTGTTGGAACAAATACAGTGATATTAGAAGACACACACCAATGTTCTGAACGCTGGTGGTTTTTATTTTGTGCAGTGCATTGACAGAAGATGTATTATTTATGTACTTAAAAATCCATGTTATAAAAAAAGTTAGAAATTCAAAATCATTCTTGTACAGGCACAGTTAATGTACTGTGTCTGGGATTCCTAGTCTGTGATCAATGATCCATTTTGGTGGTTTTTTTTTTTTTTTTTTTTGAAATGGGGATGTGAGAACTGACTTAATGAAAGAAGTGTTGTTTATTGTCTCTGTCCTGGGGCTTCTGATTCTGTCCTAGGCTTTCTGATAGCACCTATGATAGCAACCTTTTTTTTTTAAACTCCAATAGCTTTCTGTGTATCATATTAATATGTGTGTTCAACTAAAAAAAATCAAATGGTGAAATACATTTTTATGTATTAGATCTTTTGATAAGAAACTTTTTTTTTCAGGGGTAGGAGGTGACATGGGGAGTGGAACTGGCCCAAAATATTCTGTAGAAATACATAGGTGTGCTATAAGGCAACATCCATCATTGCTGACCTACAGTTGAATACCCATTGTCTCTCATTAACTGCAAGAGGAAATTGAGACATTTCCAAATGCCACCAGAAATAAAGAATATGAATTGGTTGATACAGTATTTTGAAGAATGGAGTGCAAAGCTGTTAATGAGCTGTAGTGGCTGCCTTCTCTAAGAAAGACAAGTTGCTTTAATCAGAAAGGTCATGCATGTCAGATAGCATTATTGTTTCCTGTGTTAGCTTGACTCTACCTCAGTCTGGGGGAATTAAGATTTCAATGGACATTACTAATAGTTAAGACGCATGTCTGGGGATGCGGATGCTTCTGCATTCAGCTCTGCTGAAATTTCACATTTGATTTATTGGCACTGCTGTTAAATACTGCTTAAATACAACCAGCTTATATGTGTCACTAAAGCCCCTAGAGTCATGCAAGTGTTAAATTTATAGCACAGAAAATAGCTCAGGGATCAGTGAAGCACAGCTAGTTCCAGCTTGGGTTTGAATGCTAAGAGCACCTTCATCATCCCCAAGGTTCAAGTGATGTAGTCATATTTCTTAGATATGCTGGAAAGAAAATGGAAGGGTTGTGGCTCAATTAGGCTGAGACTCAATTCATTTGGGAATTATCTGTAGATAACAATTTTCTGCAAGTGGTCAGGCCCTCCTAGAGGTTTTCTACTTATTTACTGATCTTAGGGGGGGCTAGAGAAGAACCTGCTTGGAGGAAGTGTCCCAAACGCAGTGTAAATACTAGACTTTACTTTTTTTTTTTCCCTTGTAATGTACCTCACTCTTTTGGATGTGTAAGCTGCATTATGGCTAGCAACTAGTAGTCACTGCATAAAAAAATCAGTGCAAATATAGGCAAATACATTTAGGTCTGTCTGTATTTGGTATAAACCACTAGTTTCTCCAAATACGTTAAGCCTTCTTGACACACTTTTGTAGTATATGATACAATCCTGCATCAAACAAGTTTTATCGTTTTCAGTGGAGTGCTGATTTAAGGACTTGTTGAGAGAGGTTTTCCTTTTCACAAGATAGTGGTTATCAGGATGAATTTTATTCTCCTGGATGTCAGCAAATGGTTCAGGTTTGTTACTCTCTGCTATCTGGTCAGTCTGATTTTTGTCATGCACTGGGATTGAATTCCCCTGATTTGGGTGGTTGTTGCTCCAACCTGTGATTTTTTAGGCAACCTGAAGGGCTTTTCTGGAACAGGAGATCACTGTTTCTCTTAGTTTTGGTATCCTCCTCTATTGTATTGTTTCCTGACTCCTGAACATCCTGACCAGCCACAGTATTCCTGAAAGAAGTGTCAAGTTCTTTTCTAGTCCTATCAAGGAAATGATCACATTCAAAAGATGTTTTCTAAATAATATTTCACAATAGGATGGACCAAATAACAGAAAGCTATATGCAGGATAATCCAAGATAATACCTTTGTGTTTTGTCATAGTTGGGAGTTTTCTTTCCTATGATCATCACTTGATTATACATATGTATGCAATCATTACGATATGTATGCATTCATCCATTAGGAGCTGACAAAACTGATTTTGTCCCCAAACCCAGAAATGGGGGTGGGTGGGGTGGGGAAGTGGGGAAAAACCTGAAAGTATCTGGGGAAATGGATCCTGATGACTGTTTCAGCAGTGCTGGCTGGACTACCTTCCTGCAAACTTCTCTAGCCAGAGGAGCAAGGAATCTGTGAGGTTCCACAGGAATCCCTGTCCTAGCAGAAACAATAGTGTCGCTGTCAGCGCTGTTACCCTGCCGTGATACTAGGCTGTATGGAAAGTCCTGTACCCAGCTTGAGTGGGAAGGAGGATAGTTATCTCGTATATAGATGTAACAGACACATACAATTCACTGGGAGTAAAAAAGGCCCAGAAAAATCGGGTGAAAATATATTTAGCTCATTGCAGCTACTATAAGCCTTTTTACTGGACTGAGGTCAAGATTCTGCTCTGTGGCTACAGGAAAGGCTGATAAAGGGTAACATGGGAAACGATCGCTTTCACAAATTGCATGGCAAAATTGCCATGTTGATTCTTCTCATTGCCTGGGAAAGACTCTGTACTTTTTTTTTTTATTCTTACATTGGTGATATTTTCTCCACTGTGATTCACTTGACTGAAAACTGGAGGCTTTCTTTGATTATTTTTTTTATTTTATTTTAATCTTAATAGTTATTCTGCTCCTCTATCAAAACCCTTTCTTCAAGCACAGTAAGAGTTGAGTATTCTTAACTCTTGAAACCCAGGTTATAGAATCCAGTTTGGTGGTACAGAAAATGAGATGAATGTCCAGATACCTGAAAAAAATAAAGTTTAGAACAGGCTCAGTGCAATTGTGTAGGAGGAGTATGCACACCAAATGCTTATTAGGTAAAGGCTATATCAATTTTTATTATTTCTGTGGGAGCTGTTGTGCCTAAGTGAGGTGTGCATCTAAAAATTACTGACCTTGCATTCAGCATCACTTTTTAAATAGAAAAGCATCAGTCAGCACTTCTTGCCGTGGCTTGTGCCTGTGGAGGATACTTTTCAGAGATAGGACTGTGCTCAGCAAGGTAAGTGTGGGCCAGCCAGGAGCAGAGCATCTTTTCCCCTCAAGAACTGTGATATCATACAGGAAGGCCAGTACACTTTTCCTAGTGTGATCTGTGTCTTCCACTACCATTTAAAGGTACTCTCAAATATATTTGGATACACAGCCAAGATGATTCTCTTCCATTTTAAAAGTCTCTTATCTGACTAGTTTGCAGTTCTAATGGAGATCTATATTCTCTATATAAACTATTTTTCACCTCTCTTCATCTTCTGGAAGAAGGATGGGGAAGTACCTGCACAGCCACTAATTACAGAGTGATTAAAATAGACTTTTCAATAAAATGGAAAGCTCAGCAGTACTTTTTCAAGCCAAAAGAGTTAAGGAAACTGACAATATTAGGAATTACAGGCCAACCGAGAACAGCAGCAGCAACAACAAAAAAGCAGGGCCAGCACAAATTGTCATAACTGTGTCAAAGACACAAAACAAATATTCCTTTTTGGATGTCTGAGAGGCAACACAAGCTTTGAATGTGCTGCTATCTCAACACAAGGGCAGCTATAGGATGCACTAACACTGATTACATTGAAATGCCAGCAGAGTTTTAGCATCTGTCAGCTCGTTCTGGTTTGTGATGTGACAAAGCTCTTCACCAAAGGAAAGACAGGAAATATCTACATTAACACTGCTCAAGTCTATTGCCTTCCTAATTGACTTTGAATTCTGAAGAAAAGCCTTACCAGCAAGCATGGTTATAGGTTAACTTTTGGAAGGTAAAACTTTAAATCCCACTTCGGCAAAGTGAAAACTTGAAGCTTCCCCGTATAAGTGCTCAGGATCATGAAGAAAAAAGAAGAAATTGTAAACCTCTTCCTTATGATGTCTTATGCAGGAGTGGCCTGGCTTAAATTCTTAATGAAGGAGAATATTGAAGATCAGAAATAGTAAAACCTTTATTCTTTTTTTTTTGTTTTTACTTGTGCTGTATTTTATAAGGGCCTAGTGACTACACCAGGGCATGCTATTCAATAGTGTGTCAAACTTACTCTGATTCTCCCCTTTGTAAGGGAGGTGCCAAAATGTCACTATTAAATTTCTGTAGCCCCATATTACAGTGAGACAGAGAGCAGCAAAAGCAGCATTCTACAAGTTGACTGAGATCTTCCCTCAGGGCACCTGAGGTGCTACAAGTCAGATTAAACTTGTTCCAGAAATCAAAACCCTGAACCTGATACTTGTGCTAACACCTACTCAATCTTGTACCTGTGTAACAGAAGTGATTAGGGATGTGACTTATTTAAAATGTAATTGTCCCCTCATGTCCTCCGTCTACAGTTCAGCTATTAATAATATATAGGTGCTTATTCCAGTGGATTATGATCCCCTTTTTCAAAGCTTATAGTTACTTTTTGAGATTTCCTCTCATGTCTTTAATTGCATTGTACAAGTTTTACTTTATTACAGTAAAAAGTAATAATAATGATAATTCTGTAAGCAAAAGCCCTACTAATCTATATTCCCACTCAAGCAGCGTTGAAGTATGCCAAACTACATTTGCATCCCTCTTGTTACTCCTTCTATCCCTCAGACTTGTCCAGGGCAGCCTTGGTACAGATGTGGTACCAAGGCTGCTACTGAAGACCTGAGCGTGGGGAGCTCTTAGTGCTTTGCTTGCCCTCTAGTGGCATTTTAATGGCTGGGGAGGCCCGTTGGGTTACAATGCTCACATCCCTAATCCTGGGTGTGTTTTAGTCAAGGAAGGTGCAAACCCAAGAGGTTTTGTTAGCAGAACATCTTCGTTCTACCTTTCTGTTTGAAATTGGAATCTACAAGATGAAGGATATAGTACAAATGCACAGAGCTTCCTGGTCTTGTCTGTGTCCCAGAAAATACTTCAGCTGCAAGGGGGGAAGCTGTTCTTCCAAATAAAGCTACTCCATTTACAGGAATGCTCAACACATTAGAGGGAGAAAATCACAATTGAAAGTGATATGAACATTGCCTCATTCTTGTGTTGCTAGAAGGCTTCTTTAATTTTATGTAACTGACGGATTTTTCTTATTGACACTTTCAGTTCAGTGATTTCTGTAGAATAATGTTAATTACAATTCATTAGCTCTTTTTAATTTAAAGACATAATGAAATGCTAATTTACTTGCATCTCAGAAAATTCCCTTAGCTTAGTCACAAAAGAAATAAATATTTGTTGATTTGCCTTAATGCAGTATCCTTTTTCTCTAAATTGTGTTTGGGTATGTTTGATAGTTTTAGCTATCTTCTGCCACCCACACTTAAAATTTTGTCTGCAGCGAGATGGTTGCACCCTATTCTCCAGAACAATGATAAAAATGCCCATTCAGATTGTGATCATGCAGCCGAATACCATGCTCTTCTGCAGAGAAGTGAGCTGCAGAATAATGCCTTCCGCTCATTGTACTTTGGCACTAGATACCTGCTGCTGCTGCTACATATACTGTTAATGATTGTTATCCTTTAATTATTCCATTATGAGCTGTAACACTCACTGTGCAAGCCTGAAGTCTTTTTTTAAGTTCAGTTAGATTTACCAAACTTCCCTGTACAGTAAAATCAACTATATCAAGTTTGTTCTACTTCCTTCTCTTAGTAGCGCCAATGGTGGTCTGTGCATGTGTAAGACATATTCTTAAGGACCTTCTTTAAATATGTCTCAACCAAAATGGTCAATTTCAAGATGTTTTCAGCCTATTGTCTCTGCAAGTTCTTGTACTTTTACAATTAAGCATGTAATCAGATGCTTGGTTTTCTTCCAATCATTCTTGCAATAAAAATTTAGTATATTTTATTCTGATATAGTGATTTTAGACATAATGGACATAGCATTTTCAGTCAAGAGCTTTTAAGTTGATACAGTATTATTAAGAACCATTTCATTCATGATGACACTTTAAAATGATCTACATTTACCAAGCATTAGCATAAAGTAAAAAGAATGGCATGTTTTTGTATTAATTACATAAAAACATCAAATCTGCAAAACAGCCTTCAAACATTTGCATGCTGAAGGAAATTCATTAATTTAGCTTTTAGATGTTTGCTGAAAGCACAAGGGTAGAGTGTATATATAGCAAGAAACCTACGAACGAGAGGGTGGACGTGCAGGTGACTGTCCCTGTGCTGTATTCAGGAGTTGATAGCTATCACAGAAGACCCGTATGTCATACTCTTGCATCAGCTTTCTCCTCTGCCCACTGGAAACATGTTGCTAAAACACAGAAGCAGACTGAAATTCTGGTGAATTTGTGACTTAGTATGGCTCATTGTTGCTCCAATAATAAACAACACTAACTTGGTAAGAACCTCAAAGCTGTACCAAGCTTGCTTGTGGCAACTGAAGTTATGTTTTTTTAGGATGGATGCTATGATTGTGTCTATATTCAAAATAATTTCCCAGTCTTTGGAATGAGAGCATGTATCTCATGAAAACATGTACACATTTTCAGGTGCCGCTTTTGCCTGTAACATCTACCATGCTCCAGTATTTGTGTGTGTGTGCACAATTCAGGAGAAAGGGATGCTTGGATGAACATTCCCAATGTGCAGTTTGCATGCAGCCACCCTGTCCAAGCAAGCCAGGAGTTTATTGGGTAGGCTGCTCTGTGCCATGCAGCCTCAGTGTGCAGGAGTGAGTGGCATGTTGCATTTATTAATATGGATGTGGCCAATAAGAATCTAATCATGTTTTCTGAGATATTAATTAGTAGCTCATTAGTTTGAGATTGGTAATGATGAATCCGAAACTTGGTGGTCTTGTAGAGGCTCAAGGACAAAAGTGCAATTGAGGTGTGTTTGATTCCCCTGTCTGCACTGGAGAGGGGAGGGGTATTTCCACATAATTTCAGAAGATGTGCACATACTTTCTTCAGGAAATAATAGAGGAAGCATAGCAGAACAGAAATAGCTTTTTCATAGATGATGTATTTTCATTTATGCCCTTGAAACACAAGTCTTAATATCAATTCCAAAATTATGGTTAGTGTCAGGTAGTTAGCATACTAACTAGGGACTCCTTTTAATACCTGAATAACAAAATGTCCACTTTCTTTTTGAGTTTGCTCAAAATTTCCTGATTATTTGTAACCAGGATGAGAGGTGACAGCAGACTATCGAAGCTCACCTATCAAAGGAATGTTGCACCTTTGTTAGTCACCAGCACCAGGCTACTTGACTGTCCTGAACCTTGAAATCTTCAGTCAGTTGTCAGCTTCTATGTTACCATGAGGCTATAAAACAGTAGATCCTTCAAATAAACTTTCTGATTGCTTTGTAAAAGTGAACTAGATAACTTTTTGTAATGAGGAGGATTTAATGTTTATCCTGTGTAAAGCCTGAATTGTTCCTAGTGAATATACATGTAAAGCAGTGCTCAGTGCTTTCTTTTTGTTCTTTGTTTTTGTCAGATCACTTCTCTGAATAGTAGGTGATATTTACCTGTAAAATCAAGTGTTCCCACAAACACAGCTTCCCCTGTAATTTGGGAAACTAATATGGAAACTCAAGGAATTTGCATTTTTTGTGTCTTATTTTCCAAGGCTGTTGTACGCTTGATTCATAAATAAAAATTTATTTTCATGCTATACTGTTAAATTAGTCTTTGAACAGAATGGAAAGGTAAGTGCAGAAAAATGCTTTATGGTATTGCATATTGCTGTGGTTTAACCTCAGGCGACAACTAAGCATGATGCAGCTGCTCACTCGCCCCTGCTTCCTCCCCAGTAGGAAGGGGAGGAGAATTGGGAAAGAGGGGGGAAAAAAAAAACCAAACCCAAAACAACACACAGTAAAACTCCTGGGTTGAGATAAAGACAGTTTAAGACAGCAAACGAAGAGAAAACAATAACAATAGAATATACTAAATGAGTGATGTACAGTGGAATTGCTCACCACCTGCTGACTGATGCCCAGCCCATCCCCAAGCAGTGATTGTGTCCTGGCCAGCTCCCCTCAATTTATATACTGAGTATGACATCATATGGAATGGAACATCCCTTTGGCAGTTGGGGTCAGCTGTCCTGGTTATGCTCCCTCCCAGCTTCTTCTGCACTTGCTCACCAGCAGAGCATGGGAAGCTGAAAAGTCCTTGACTTACTATAAGCACTACTTAGCAACAATTAAAACCCATCAGTGTGTAATCAATGTTATTCTTACACTATATCCAAAAAAACAGCACTAGGAAGAAAATTAACTCTATCCCTGCTGAAACCAGGACACTGGAAAAAAGCAAAATATAATCCTGTCCATCACCCTTTTAATTATCAGTTGTCTGTGAATAACTGATATAGTTAGGATAGTGGTAGATGCCGCAAGGTTAGGTAGGTATTACAGTCCTTACTGAAGACCTCAATTAAACCTGATGGCCAGCCCAAGGCAGCCCTGTTAATTGCTGTGGTTGCACCATTGTTAGCATCTGTTTGGCAGCAATAAGAGCTAGCATAACTGCATGAGCTGTAACTGCATTTTAGTTATCATGTTCAAGAATGTTTCAACAGTTGGATCATTGGAAAAACACCTCTTCTACTTGTTTTCAAAGCTCCCGGTACAGGGACTTCTTTGTAATAGCCAGGTTTATGGAAAAGCATATATTTACTAGTAATAGAAAGTGTGTAGCAGAACTTCTAACTTGATTTACTAGCTTCAAGCAAATGGTTTCCATAAAATATTGCATATAAACCTAGTTTACTGGGGGCTTTGAAATTGACTTGTGATTCATTCATATCCATGTATAACTTGCATCGGGTTTTTTTATATGGTATAAATGTCAATCAGTTAAATTCTTTCTTCTTATGAGTTGACCTGTTTAATTTCAGTAGTAAACGTATGAACAGAATCACGTGAACCTAGGGTATGTATGTCTGTTTATAGCAAATCAATTCTAATCACATAGCAACAGAAGCTCAGATCATAATGACAAGAGAAAGGTGAAGATAGACTAAGATTAACCAAGAGTCTGCCTGGAATAGATACCCCAGCCATAAAAACGTGCACAAGATTCCAAGAACTAACAATGCTCTTCCAAAGGAGAACCTTGGAAGGAGGGGATGGGTGAGTGTGGAGAGACTGCTCAGAATCCAGTAGTGGTTTATGGGGAAGGCCAAACAGTGCTTAGCTGTCAAAGCTCATCACTTCATCTTGCCATGCACAGTGCTAATAGAGTTTGCACTTGCGGGGATAACAATTGCACAGTTTTGTCTGAAGAAACATAGGAAAGCATCAGATCCAGTGAAAGTGAGCCTGACAGGATGCATATGACTGTTACCCTGATTATAAATAAGATACAACTACAAGGAGATAATCTGTTGTGATCCAAAGATCAGAAAATATCGTGCTGGAGACTCTCAGAGGAATGGTTGCAAAGAGTGAGTTTAGCTTATTGAGTTGAATCTCCCTAGATTGCTTATTTAACTGGTGAAAACAGAGGAAATAAAAAGTTAAAGATTTGTTTTGGTAGGCAAAAGTTAGCCTTCTATGATTAGTATCTTCCTTCCTCTCCTCTGGGAAGTCTAACAGGTAACACACTGAAACCAAGAAAGGAGATGACTGGTAAACTGCATTAACGTGGTCAGCCTCCAGTACTGCTACTTGGTCGTGAAAGCCCATAAAGGATTTACAGGAGGACCTCTGGCAGACAGTGGGTAATGAATACCTTTCCTTCAGAAACAGTTATTTCTTCGTGATGACCTGGAGCTACCTTTCCTACCTTGCTAGCACTGACATCATACATTGCCACCACAAGGCTGTAGCTTTGAGGGTAAATAGGCAAGAAACCCAGTTAAGTCAAAAAGAAAGGAAGACCATGTCATTGTAATACACACTGAATAGCTGGATTTGGAGGGATGAAGGTCCTATTTGCTTCATATCTAGTAGTCTGGGTACAGAAACAAAATCTCCGATGTATGAAGAACTCTTGGCTATAATGAATGTGAATTAATGCATATATTGATAGTTGAAGAATTTCCTGAGAAGAAAACTAATTACCTAAAAATATTTCAAGCAAACCATGAAATGAAAAGCAACATATAGCTAGCCCTGTGGGAATTTCTCTTGACCCTCTAGGTAAAACCTAGAGTGTCTGTTATTTCTGTGCCAATTTATACAGCATGGCACCTGACTGCATGATAAGTTTAAAATAATTTTAAATATTTCTCAGAACAAGTTTCTTTTTATTTTTATAGCTTTGCTCACAGTGTGTGTTCTAAGTACGATGAAGTAAAGATAGATAAGTAGAGAACTCTGTTTTCATGAGTGGTCCCCACAAGCTATCATTAAAAAATGCTTAACAGTGTTGCTTTTAATCTTTTTTCTTTAAGAGGAAAAAAAGGACTTAATAAGGGTTATATATTTACATCAAATATTAAAATAAAATCTGCATAGTAAGATGAGGGTTTTGTATGTGTTTTACTGCTGAGGATTGAGAGTTTAGTCACTTTTAAGACTTGAAAGCATTTCAGTTTCCGAGATGTAAATAATGTTAGTGTTTTCACACCCACTATTTAAGTAGGTTTAACAACCACACCATCAAAACTGCAGCTACTATTACATTTAATATTGAGGCTTCACATAAGATGAGATTTTTATTTTCAGTTCTCTCATAAATTAGCTTTTATCTATCACCTGATTCTGCATCTCTAGGGAAATCTGTACAGAGTTTGGTTCCCCCAAAAGAGAAAACAGGGGTTTTGAGAGGGTTTTTTTAATATGTTAAACTAGATTCTGTAGTCATCAGAGTTAGTCCAGGATCTCACAGACCTTGTGACCTCACAGGAGTTGTATTAACATAAACCAAAGGACAGAGGTGAAGATGATGATAGGTCTTTCTTTTTTTTTTTTTTTTTTTTTTTTTTTTTTTACATCATGAATGAAACAAGACTTCAAAGAAGTGGGGAAACTAACATTTAGTTAACATGAGTCTGGAATGTCCATAGCAATTGCTAGCTGTTAGTCTGAGTCATTAACAGTTAACCAGATCTAAAATCTGCAACATATAAAAATCCAGTTTGAAATGCATGAAAAAATTTGGAGTAGTCAAAAACAAAGAAAGTTTGAAGGCACAAAAACCAAAGCAGTAACCTTTTCCTAATGATAGTGTAATACTTTAGCAAAATACTACTACATCTGCATTTCCTTTATGCTTATTTAGGAGGTATCAGCTTGCTAGCTTCGTTTTTATCCTTTTATCCATGACTGGTTAAAATCTGAAGTGTAATTCAATATGCTTAAAGCAAAATAATTGTATATAGCTATACTCCTCTGCAAAATCAACAACAAAGACTTCCTAGAAAACAATAGAATTGTTACTGGCATTTGTTTTCCTCTCCAAATGTCATGAAGTTCAATTACACACACCCTGAGAAATCAAGTAGGAATGTGCATTGGGGAAAAATAGCAGAATAAACAGTTTCTAAGAGGCATTAAGGACAGACCCACAAAAAAGGCCTAATTGAGATGGGAACATATGTGTCCTCTGAACAATACTAGCTGCAACAGCTTTTGAAGGCCAACTAGTATGTCCAAATTCTAGCAAACCATTAGCTGAAAGGACAGACACATGCATTTTTAATGTGCCTCATTTGGATCAGTCACATCCTGGCCAGTGGTTCTGCCTCCCTGAAAATAGTTTATGAAGCTATTATGGCACTTTGTTTAAGAACATCATTTCTGCTTGGAGAGAAACCTCTGAATAGATCAAGAATATTGTTCAAACCTTTTTAAGAGGTTGCAGGAGTCCAAAGTGGGAACTTCAAAAGATAGCTCTGCACAACTCTTGGCTTGAAAAGGCTTTCATAACTCAGTTTGCAGCTGTATGTCTACATTGTGTTTATTTTTGCTGAATGCATTTGTCATTGATGTAATGTTATTTTAGTGTACTATGCAATGGTGGGGTGAGAGGGAAGAACAACAACCCTCTTTTTAGTATCTCTGAACATCTTTAGAAATGACAAAATAGCAATCTCTGAATATATCCATAGTAGTATGACAAAATCCCAACCCTGTTGAAGTAAATAGAAATTTATAAAGATTACAATAGTATCAGGATTAGGTTTTTAATTGTCAGTTACAGTATGTTCGCACAGTGCTCTCCCAGTATGGATTAGTAATTGCTTGCTGCCTGAAAAGTCTTTGTTCAATTATAAATTATATCTAGGAGAGAAGAGTTCTCTAGAGCAGCTGATATGAGGTGATTTTTTTTTTTTAATAGAAACTAACCAGTGTTGCCAAGGATCTAACTTATGCTCTCAGGTCAGACTTTTAACAGGGATCCAAACCCTGTGTGATAATCATGTTAATATTTGGTGTTGAAATGGAGCTGAACGTATCTGAGAATCTTGGCCCGGGTTTGAATTGTGAACTGTCTTGTGGATTGTATAGGTGAGAAGACTACCAAGTGAGATGAATGATCTTTGGAAACTAATGAAATGAACATTCAGTAAGAAGCAAGAATATCTGTACTGCCCAAAGAAAAGTTTTTACTTGAGTAATCTTTTCCAAATTAACCTAATCTTAAGAACACTGAAAGATTCTTCACGAGTGAGAACGTTCTCTATGCATAGCATTCAGTTTAATAATATTCTTATTTTTATAAAGGCAAGAGATATGAAATCCCACCCTGATGAAGTGAAAGGGAATCTCTTAAATGTTTTTTTTTGTAGGAAATTGGGATTTTTTGCTTTAGATCTTCAACTTGGGCTTTTTGAAAAGCAGAGGGAGGGGAGCGTTTTGCTTTTTTTTTAATACTTTTATTTACAAGAATACAAACGAGGAGGAGAAATCAAACTTGCCTGAAAGACAAAATATAAAACTGCTTTTGATCTATTCCAATAACAGCTTTCTTTTCCAGGAAATTAAATGCTGATTTTAAAAACGTGGAATCAATGAAACCTAGACATATGTGGATACCTGTATATTCACTCAAATGAAATCAAGTGGTTACTCAGGTGCTAAATGAAAAGGAGAACACAAAATATTCCAGGCTGGAAGCTTAAAATATTAATGAATCATGAGTTTCAACATCATGAGAGGTCTAAAAATATCTAAATGTTTTATTCAGGTTCTGTTAAAAGGACTTTAGGTGAACAGTCACTTTCTTGCCTTTGGTGCTCTCAAAGTAACTATGGACATATGTGTAATATATACAAAACAAACCAATAAAGAGCCTCTGCTTGAAGTTCCTGTTCCAAATAGGGTCTTCCATTTTGGAGGTGTGACTACCTGTGGAGACTTCCCCAGTATAAAGTGTATCGGGATATGATGAGTTGGACATCTAGTGTTGAAACTTTTGTTATTACTTTGGGTTTTGTTTTTTGCAAGAGTCACAGTAGTTTGAGGGAACAGAGGAATAACGTTAAGGATCTCTGTTGGAAAGAGTTGACAGCCCCTGCAGATTTATACTGAATATGAATTCACAAGCCCACTGCAGATGAGAAGGTGCATTCAGTTAGATTATAAATAGACTGTAGTTAGCTTTTGAAATGCATCCATTTTATTCTGAGCTTCCAGCAAAGTCCTACAGATATGCAGCTCCAGTGAGAGCTCTAAAGTTGGTAATAAAGAGAAAATGACAGGGGTTTTATTTGGAGTCTTCTGACAGCTGTGGAAGAAAAAAAAATCCATACATTGTTGTGTCTGTGGTTTGGGGTTTTTTGTGTGTTGTTTTTGGTGAAGGAGTAGATAAAAAAAAAAAAAAACAAACCAAAAAACCTTTCTGTTCTCAGAAAACAAGTCCTCGTTCCAAGAGAAATGCGCTCTGTGTGACTGAAAAATATACACAATTCTTGAACCCTTTTCTTCACTCTGTCCTTTCAGATGTAGTAATCCCATGCATGCTCCAGAAGAAGCCTGGTGTTGTTTTCTTCTTGCGGTCTAATGGAGGTGGGAAGGCAAGACCTATACTTTTCATAGAACCGTAGAATGGTTTGGGTTGGAAGGGACCTCAAAGATCATCTAGTTCCAACCCCCAGCCATGGGCAGGGACGCCCTCCACTAGACCACATTGCCCAAAGCTCCATCCACCCTGGCCTTGAACACTTCCAGGGAGGGGGCAGCCACAACCTCTCTGGGCAACCTGTTCCAGTGTCTCACCACCCTCATAGAGAAAAATTTCCTTTTATTCTTCCTACTTTTTGTTTTTGCCAGCAGAGCACAAGGTATAGACCCACAAGCTGATACTCACCGGAACACACTGTTCAGTACGTTGCTTTTTGTGAGGCCAGCAGTAAAGGCAGTGTGCTGCCCAGCCTGAATTAATAAACTTTGTCTTGCAGAGGGTAACTACGATGACTTGGCTCCAAGGGCTAGTGGGATCCCTGTTTGACTAGAGCATCTGTGGAGTAGACTATTGCACTATGTGACCCTGTCCTAGGTGGAGCAGAAACAGTGTAGCATCCTAAAGGTATATAACAGTGTGGTGGGCTGACCGTGGCTGGAGGCCAGGTGCCCACCAGAGCTGCTCTCTCACTCCCCTCCATCAGACAGGGGAGAAAAGGTATAACAAAAAGCTTGTGGGTCGAGATAAGGACAGGGAGAGATCACTCACTAATTGTTGTCACGAGCAAAACAGACCGAACTGAGAGAGGAAATTCATCGAATTTATTACTAAGCAAAACAGAGTAGAGGAATGAGAAATAAAATCAAATCTTAAAACACCTCCCCCCACCCCTCCCATCTTCCCAGGTTCAACTTCACTCCCGGCTTCAACCTTCCCCCCCCTCAGCGGCACAGGGGGATGGGGAATGGGGGTTATGGTCAGTTCATCACACGGTGTTTCTGCTGCTTCTTCCTCCTCAGGGGGAGGACTCCTCTCATCCTTCCCCTGCTCCAGCATGGAGTCCCTCTCACAGGTGACAGTCCTTCATGAGCTGCTCCAGCGTGGGTCTCTCCCACAGGGTGCAGACCTTCAGGAGCAAACTGCTCCAGTGTGGATCCCCCACGGGGTCACAAGTCCTGCCAGCAAACCTGCTCTGGTGTGGGCTCCTCTCTCCATGGGTCCACCGGTCCGGCCTGGAACTTGCTCCAGCGTGGGCTTCCCACAGGCCACAGCCTCCTTCGGGTGCCTCCATCTTCTCCGGCATGGGGTCCTCCATGGGCTGCAGGTGGAATCTCTACACCCCCTCACCCTTCCTCCATGGGCTGCAGGGGGACAGCCTGCTTCACCATGGGCTGCCAGGGGCATCTCTGCTCCAGCGCCTGGAGCACCTCCTGCCCCTCCATCTGCACTGACCTTGGTGTCTGCAGAGTTTCTTACACCTTCTCACTCCTCTCTCCGGCTGCAAAAGCTCTCTCTGTTTTTTTTTCCCTTCTTAAATATGTTATCACAGAGGTGCTGATTGGCTTGGCCTTGGCCAGTGGCGGGCCCGTCTTGGAGCCGGCTGGCATTGGCTCTATCAGACACAGGGGAAGCTTCTAGCAGCTTCTCCCAGAAGCCACCCCTGTAGCCCCCCCCCCCCCCCGGCTACCAAAACCTTGCCACGCAAACCCAACATATGCTACTCTGCATATTAAGGAATGTTTCTTTGTAGATCTCCCCTGGTTACCACCTGAGGCAGAACTACATTTCTTCAGCCTTAAGTATGTATTTTAGTGACTGAATGGACAGCATGTTCTTCTAATACAAATCTCAAATGTGGGAAGTTTTGAATTCAGATGGTCATTTTCAGCTCTTTAAAATGTGACTGAAACAGGTAATCTCTGACCCATCGCCAAACATGAGAAAGGGTAATGTGTGTGTTTTGCTGCTAAACAAAATCAGAGCACAGTCCTGTAGATTCTCCAAGTAATTTGATGTTGCATCAGGGGACAGATGGCAATAATAAACCAGTGGAGAGCTGAGCGTCTTCAGCTTGCATCAGAGGCATGTTGGTCTCTTAATTGTCACCAGTTTTGGACTTTAACCACAAGCTGTTCTTAGAGGAGACCTAATAATTGCACTGCCTTTCACCCTTATCTTTACACATGGTCCACAGAGGTCTTCAGTGTATTCCTTCGCACAATTTATTTTCTACACAGGAGCTATGGTGGGTTTCCTCAACAGCCATATATGAATGCTTACACACTCTAGGATTTGTCTTTGCACAGATAAGAGATAAAGTGAACACAATATACAGTTTGATATTGTAGATAGTTTGCCAATGGAACAGAGAAAGAATCAGTTTGTGCAAATCTGGTGACCAGCCTTGGCTCTTACTGTAGAGGACTTCTAGGTAGTAGGTGAGCTGCTATATTCCTAGGTTGACGCTGTCTGACAAACTCTAGCTTTTGTGGGCTTTCTGCGATACTGGTATAGTTACTTAGGCATAAAGTAAAAACAAGCACACTTTTATTCCATTAAAAGAAGACACTAGTACTTTTCCTCCTAAGAACTACATACTATGTAACTGAGGGCAGGAGAGTTATTCACTCCTTGATAAGAACCTTTTTTATCACTTCTGTGCTACTACTGGGTTTCTATCATAACTAGATAAACTCTTTAATTTGTGCAAACCTTAAATTTTGCAGTTATCTTTGTACTTTTTGATGGAATTCTCAATCATAGTGCTGCCTTCATGTTCGCTTTTGAGTTTAAAGGCACTTTTATTATTCCCAATTCCTAAGAGCCCAATTAAGAGCTTGTTTTGGCAGCTTTCACTTGCAACCCTACTTGCTAAGACGTTCTAGGACTGACCCTGCCAGTCTTTGGTTGGTCTGTATTTTTTGTGGCAAGTGACTGCCCTCTATCTTCTTTTGAATTGGATGCGTGCATCTCATTGCTATAAAGTCAAGCAGGCCCTTCAAAAGCCAGTGCTGCAATTGATGGTGGTGTTACATCTTATGAGACCTGTTGGATCACTTGGCATTTTCTAGACTGGAGAGGATATGTAGGTAGAGCCAGTATTTAGCAGCGTAGAAAGAATGCTTATGGTCCTTGTTATGTGTCCCTAATCAAGGAACTATCATCATGTACGTGGTTCCCATTCCAGCAAAAATGTTTGGCTTGGTCCCACAGTTTGATCTACATCCAACAGATTATTTTTGTTGTTCTTTTTGTTCATAGTAATTTTTGCAGCATGTGTCTGAAAGATGTGATAGCAATTAAATAAATAAACCCAGCATTGTAATTGGAAAGGAATTTTTAAGTATCAGATTGCTTTTGGCACTATTATAAATTACTTGATGTTCATAGATTCTTTTTTATTTGTCCAAAACAAACTGCAAAATTTGCAGTTGTCTGAGTCATAAAATCTCACATCACTATATGAATTCAATTATTAGACTTGTTAGAAGCAAACTAACATGAAACATTACAAATCTAATAGTGAACAAAACCTGGTGATAATCATCTCTGTTCTTTCACCACTCACTGTGTTCTGAGCATTTTTCTTACTGTTTCTCAAGCTTCCAGGCGCCATTTTTTTTCCAAGAAGTCGGATCTCCATTCTCTCTGGGTGTTTATCAGTCTCTGCTCTGGCACTTGTGTCTCTGCCTGTCTCATTCATAACAGATACCAGTGCTGCGAATTTTTTAAGGCAACTTCAGTCATTATAGTTGATGAAATGTTTTGGGGCAATAGCAACTCTCTCATGCTAAAGCAAGAATATTGTGTTCAGTTTTCTTATCACAAAACACTGAGAACAAAAACATATTATTGTTGCAAAATATTCTGCCAGCCTATACACAAGGTCATATTATCTTGAGAGCATGCTTCTTGTGATTATTTTCCAAAATTAATAGCATTTTCTTTTACATACTCATTTTTTCAGTATGACTGCTCTAATGCCATTGTGCCACTGTTGAGTTTAGTGCACATTTATATAACAGCCTCCCTTGTTGAGTTTACTTTGCTGAAAGTTAGACAAAAAAGTATGTTTTATATGTAAATTAAGCACGTTTGGTCATTGAGATACAATAAGCATAGAGCATAATGATAAAGCTTTTATAGCCATGTTTCAAAGTACAAGTGCACCTCATCTCCTCGACCCCTTTGTTCTAATGCTGGAAATAGATGTTAGTTGCTGAATGAGCTTCCATAATGTCGCATGCAAAAATTTTTAATCAAAGACCTAAGAATCTTATTCTGTTGAACAAAAATAATAACAATTCTGCGGGAGGACTGAAGCTTTAAGATTTTTTTTTTCAGCTTTTGCAAGAATTAATTGTAATGGGCATCAAAGAGTTTCTGTTCTGCATTTTGCAAGGAGTTCTCAGCTGTCACTCGAAGCAAGTACTGAATCCATATAGCTATGATGCAATAGCTAACATGATGATGACAGGTATTTTCTCTGTCAAAATATGTTTTATTAGCTTTAGAAAACCTCCCCTCCTTCGAGGACAAATCCTCCTGTTTTGATAGCATGCACAGCAAGGCATTTGAAAGGAGGCAGATGTCCAGGGTGGGATGGAGAGTAAACAATTCTGGTCATGATACTTCTTACTAGGATCTTGGGGCTCATACTCATGAACCTTAGACACTTTCCATATCATCCAAATACTGGATGGTGCAAATTATAATTGCTCTGACTACTTGTAGTATTTTTCTTCTCACCATGTGGCTTATGAACAATATTTTGCATTTCCTATAATTTCTTCCTTCCCTGCATGCATTTCCTTTTTGCTTCTACAACTGAAGACAATAGTTGACTCAACTCAGTCTAGTACTGTTTGCCTTTTCTAACAAACAGTCACTCATCAAATGTGTAGAGAAACTTCAGGAAGGAGTCTGTAAAACAAAACCAACCAACTCAAAACTGTAAGCATGGAGTAACTTGTTTTAAGATACTACCTAAGAAATAGAATTTAAGGCTGGCTTATAGGTGCTGTGATGCTACTTAGCATATATCATGCGTTATTTGCCGGTTATATGTGTATATATGCATATTTTTTAGTTATGTACTATATTGAATTTTATTTTAGTGGTGTTAATAATTCCACACTGGTTCTTGGAAAAAAACTTGGTGGTCTAAGGAACTTGTCTGTAAAACTTAAGAACTGGATCATCATGGTGTTTTGTGGGTAGAATGTGAGACATGTTTTACTTCAAAATGACTGAAAGATTCTGATGGCCATTTGTCAATTTTTAGCAAAAAGGGGATGGCATATAAGCAGCTCAGTCTGAGATGTCTAAAGTGCTTACTACCAAACGTGATAAATCCTGAGTACACATGTGGCAAAAAGTCTCCAGAATAGGTTTTCATCTGCCCTCGTGGCAGTTGCTGTTGAGTCTTCATTTCCAGAAGACAGTCTGTGCTCCTTTGTGACATGGCCCGTACAGCATTAATCTCCTTTCTGCTCTGCCACAGACTTGAGAAATATGCCCACCTGTGGGCTAATTTGGGCATGAGCACTAAATCAGGGTACTTATTAGGTTAAAGTCCAGGACTCAGGGCCCAGGTCACTCTCTCAACTTACGTGTCATTGTAATTAGCCCAGAAATATGGATGCTGCTGCCAGAAAGAGCCCGGCTGGACTTCCTTACTTGTCTCAGCCAGAAAAGGCTGGTAGTTAGAAGGAGGATCTGATTTATGTTGGGAACCGAATTTTGTGTGGTCACTAAAGAAGAGTAATGCAAACCCTTTCCCTCTCTCCACCCCCCCCACTGTGCTTTCTATGAAGTTAAGAGCAATAAAACATTTTAAAGCTGTCCTTAGACACCCTCATTTGCCTCGCAAAGCTTTTATTGGGAAGTATCTGCTGGCTGATGCTGTAGCTTTGCAGGCTGAGTTCAGTGTACCATAGTAGACTGAACAGCATCTTGCATATATGATATATCACCTTGATACTAGTCAGCCTGTCTCATAAGCTAAAGTGTTTTACTGGTTGATTTCATAGTTCATTAAAAGACTTGCATTTTCCTCTAACAGCTGAGTGGCAAATGAAAATACCACTGGGTTGCAGAGACTATGCTACTAAGTAATTCTAGCCTAACTGGCCATGCCTCTAGTAAGTGGTAAAATCATTAACTGTGACAGCACCATTATTAATAACATCTCATTCATCTCATATCCATGTTCCTTGACTTCAGCTGCTTTTTCTTATGCATATTATTGAACACTATTTTAAATTATTCCCTAAAAAAGAAAAGGGAATGGATTTAATTCATCTCCTTATAAAAAGCTCTGATGCTCTGTCTTCAAACAATTATGTCCTCAAAATTTAGACAGAAAATAAAACTGAATTATTCACTTATTTCCAAAAGGCTTTCTTATGCAAGGCTTGATTTACCTTGATTAACATAGCAATTTACCACACATTTCAAAAAGTCTTGCTAGTATTTTTAGCTTGAAATAGATTTAGATAGCTTAGAATTTCCTACCATATTCCATCAGCACTGTTAAGACTTCAAATGCTATTTAATTTTTGCAAGTACAATAAGATTTCACTTTAAATAGGTTTTGATAACAACTACCTTAATCAATGTCGTGATATAGCGTTAAAACTGTTTATTCTCTTCAATTTTATCAACACTTCCCTGGCTCACCCTTTAAAATCCATTTTTATTTAAGTAGTGTGATTCTTATGAGGTAAATAGTCTTTCCTCCTTTTTCCTGGAAGGGTTTAGGGGCAAACTCAAATGGTGTAAGCTAAATGTTGGCTTCATGACATTAATTAAAAGCAGTCAATGCAAAAAAACTGAAAATCCAAGTAACAATCTGAAGTAGGCCTTTAGCTTTGTTCTTGAGTAAGAATAAGGGGGTTTGGTTTTATTTTTTTCTTCCTCACAAAAGAGTCTTCTAAAATGGCTTCCAAAGATCATGAAAATAAGTGTTGCTGGTATAAAATTATAGAATTAAATACCAGAGATTTTTTTCTTGTTTTTACCAATTCCACTCCTCCATACAGTGCTTACAAAAGATTAACTGGGCGCATGGTTACAGTGTTTGCCAGGGACCGTGACTGTAGTATGTGCTGTTGCAGTGTAAGTCCACAATGTGCTAACAGTTTTGGAAATTTCTTCTGCAAATATGAACGATCTCTGTGCCCATTTTCCAGAACAAGCCTTTGACTGCCCCTGGAGGTTGTGTGAGGCATGGAAGTTATAATATGGCTCTGAGTCTGGTGAGGTTTTGGGTATTTTTTTAACACATTCTTAGGGACGTAGTTTGTTGTGTCCTAGGGTTACCATCCTTTCTGAAGTTCCCCCTGTTACAAAAAGTTTGGTCAAAGCAGGTAAGTATGAACTGAACAAAATAACGCCATCAAGTTAGAATATTAGAACCGAAAAAGCTGTGGCAATTTCCCCCACCCCCATCCCTCCCCCCCAAAAAAAACCACACACAAAAACCCAAAACAAACCGACCCCCTCACAACCTGCTAACCAAACAAAAATCCACTCAAAAGATAGAAGTTAGGGCAAGTCAAATGTTTGTTATGAGGCTTAAAAGGAACAAAAGAAAGAAACAGACACACCTGAAGTCTTATTTCCCAATATTTTTCTTTTTGTTTTTGAGCAAGTATAGAAACATATGTGTTATGATAGCTTGTGTTTATATTTATGACTCTGTCTGCTGGTTGGTCTTAGTTGGTCACTCATTTTCAGAGGCACCCGTCCTTCCAGGGCATATGCGACTGCCGTACAAATAAGTTACCCTGCTGATCTGGCAGATTTGGCACAATAAGGGCTGAGTGATTTGTAGGACCATGTACAATAGTGCTTCACTTCTCATTGAGTCACATCTGTACAGGCATGGGCAGCAGTAACGATTAGGAGCTAAACCAAGAACTTGATCTCTTTGCTTGCTCCCTAGCATTGGTTTGTTTAGTAATTGCTACTCTGCAAACTTTCATAGGGGCAAAAAGGTGAGATTGACACAACAGCACTGACTATTTCTGAATACTAGGCTTTGGAATTGAGCCTGTTAGCTGGAAATAAGGAAGGAAACAGCAGATGTCATTTATCACAGTAATTTATCTTCTTTTTAGGGAAACATTTGACAATATGCTATACAGCAGGTTAATCTCTGAATAGCGTATCAGATTTTCTGGTGAAAATAAAGTGAGGACCAATGAAACAATTTCTTCAGGGATTCAAAATTGGCTTAAGGTAGGAGTTGAAGCACATCTCCTAAATGGTTGTATGTAAAAGTAGGGATCGTAGAATCCTAGAACAGTTTTGGTTGGTGTAGGGACATTAAAGATCATCTACTCCAACTGCCTTGCAATGAGCAGGAACGTCTTCAATTAGATCAGGTTGCTCAGAGCCCTGTCCAACCTGACCTGGAATGTTTCCAGGGATGGGGCACCTACCACCTCTCTGGGCAACCTGTTCCAGTTTTTCAGCACTCTCACTGAAAAAAAATTTCTTCCTTATATATAGTCTGAATCTACCCTCTTTTAGTTTGAAACCATTACCCCTTGTCCTATCACAACAGGCTCTACTAAAAAGTCTGTCTCCATCTTTCTTATAAGCTCCATTTAATTACTGAAAGTCTGCAATAAGGTCTCCCTGGAGCCTTCTCTTCTCCGGGCTGAACACCCCCGACTCTCAGCCTTGCCTCTCAGGAGAGGTGCTCCAGCCCTCTGACCATCTTTGTGGCCCTCCTCTGGAACGGCTTCAACAGCTCCATGTCTTTCCTGTACTGAGGACTCCAGGGCTGGATGCAGCACTCCAGGTGGGGTCTCGCTCCCAATGAGACACCACCAGTCATTCCAAGTGGGGAATAATTCCATACGTAACTGATGCACATGTACAGCTACAAGGGTGGTAGTGGTCAAATAGTTGAAAATTATGGGTAATGCACTATTTCTTAGACATTCTTGGACCATTTTCATTTAATTTTTTTCATACAATTAACTTGATTTTTTTTCAGATTACACAGGGAAAATGTTTTAAAAGTATCCAGAAACAGAACTGCCACTGATTTGCATATTCAAAAATCTATGTAGAATCTGAGATTTTGGATTCTTGTTTATGTTTGAATGGTCTGTATTGAAACACTTAGATTTTGTGACAGAATATGAAACATCTTCTCATGGCACCTTTTCATACACTGCAGGTGTCTTACACAATTCCTAGTGGCTTCAGTGTATGCTGGATCAGGCTCACAGTGAATAAACTTGGAAAAAGATCTATAACAGTCAAACGCACCTTTGTGAGCTTTTTAGAAAGAAAAGTATTTTCTAAAAAGCTTTTTCTATACATTTATGAATTAATTTTCTTGTTTAAGCCTCTCCATTTTTTGCTATGTTTTTTCTTTAGTATTAGGCAGGCTTTAGTGTATATTTTAGTAAACAATTTAATAAAAAAAAAATCCCTCCACAAATTGGTTCTTTGTCCTATTTTATTTATATAGTGTGCTATTCCTGCTTTAATTCATCTAATTTTATTACTAAATTGAATGTTAAAAAAAAAAAAATTTATGGTGCCATCCTGATTCATTAAACTGCATCTCATAGTTCACTGTCAATACAGAAAACTTAAAGCCGTTCTAGGGTTATTCTGTCTTTTCACATGCTCTTAAAATAGTCTGTCTGCACTTAAGGGGTTTTCTTCTAGAGCTCAGCCTGAGCTATCTGCCTAGGAGATAAAGTACATTTCCTTAGGCTCAAAGTCAGTTTCTGATAGACCGTAGCCAGACCTCATTTCTTATAATTTTTTTCAACTTAATTTTTCCTAATGTTTCTCCATACTGTGATTTTTCTCATTAACTCCACTCCTAATGGTACCACACCACCTGAGGTGTTTCGACACTTCATTTCTACTTGGGCTGTGTATTCTGGTTCAGTGATGCAGGTTGATTCCCATTCATCACTACCACAGTATTATGCCTTGCTGAATAAATCCCCTGCTTTCCTAATGTACCAAATTACTGAAACCAATTTTGGCCGCCTCTTCACATTTCTTAGACTGATCAGTGACTCTTGAAACCTCTCCTTAGCTTTATAGAGCAGCAGACTTCACTGCCTATCTTATTTATACAGGCAAACTAGACTGAAAGAGAGCGACCCAGGTGCCTAAACAGGGGCATCAGAAGAATACACAATGTGATATCTTAACACATCAGCAGAGGCTGAGCAGGTAGGATATATGATGAATGGGAGACACTTCTGGAGTAGCAGCTGGAGAAAACACAGGATACTTTAAAGTACTACATGCCTGCTTTTAGGTTCCTAAATCACTACCCAGAATTACTGCCCTGAAAGAAATTGTTATTGCAGTTAAAAAAACCCCAACAAAACAAAGAAACAAAAACCAACCTCAGTCCAAAATATGCACTCGATATTTTTTTTGTTCAGTGATTCTAATGGTTGTAGTTGCAAAGCCTTTTCTAATTGCAATGTATAAAGTTGACAAAATGTGTATTCGTACGTGGTCAGGTCTTCTGAAAAATCACAAGAAATATTTGAATAAATATGACCGAAGCGAAGAAATTAAGGCACAAGTTGTCTGCAAAAAGCTCATTTGTTCTAGCAAGCATAAAAGAAAAACTTTTAATGGCAATAATTGTTTCTGAATACGTTGTGGTTCTGCACTGGGGACGGGGGAAATGAATACTAGAGTACGCACACACACTTTAAGCCTTTTTTTCTCTTTACACTTCCTTCAGCCTGAGTAAAATAGCACTGAACCATTCATAGAGAAATTCATTTTCTGATCTTTGTACCACTGGACTACTTTAATTTCCTGATAGTACTAGAATATAGCCACTTTGAAATTTCAGGTATAATTTTCTTGAAATTGTGAAAGCATTTTTTTGTAGAAACCAAGCTTTTGGAGGATGATTTTTATTTTTTTTTTTTTTTCTTACAGAAGATCCTCATCTTGAAGGGGGGAGGGGTTGGGGAATGAATATCCACTTGTATTAATGTTGGAAATAAAGTAAGGTTGAAGTATAATTTTCTTTCAGTGAAGGGCTGCTTAAAAAGTGCTAATGAAGGACTCAATTACGAAGAAAATGCAGAACTGAAAGAGCACCCAGGAAATTGCCACTTATTCATAGTGTGGTGAAACACATTTGGTTCTATTGGGTAAAAAATTTTTCATGATCTGAAGACATCATTATTTCAGCTCTTGCATAGCCTTGACTCCCACACACAGCTGCATTGGTATTTGGGTTTGGGCATGCAGGAATAAGCATCACTGTGGCAAATTTCTCCTCTTTACCTAGAATGGTTAGAAAGGGGAAGGGCAGAACTTGATGTAGCTCAGGAGTACAAGGAAAATAAGTAGGAAAAGATTCCTTGAAGACTCTGATGCAGATGCCCGCCTTGTTCAAGGCTTTAAAACCGCTGTCTACCCTTATGCATTGTTTCATTTGCTTTGCTCAATGGAGAGATTACACACAAAAAAAAAAAAGTGAAGCATTGTGCTGCTTTGAATAAGTTCTGTGTTAGTGAAGTGACATTTCTTTGTTGGAAAAAGCCCAGTAACAATGGCAATTAGCTGATACCTCTATAGTAACTATTTTCACATCCTAGTTTGAAATAAAACAGCACTTAAAAAGGATAGAGCAACTAATGATAACGCTAGGTGTGATCAAGGCATAGTCTCAATGAGAGCAGAGCTCTTGTTCTTTGTTTTTACTATAGTTCCAGGCAAAGACATCTGAAGATATTTGGCTAATTTAACAAATGTGGCGTTACCTCACACTTGTCCCACTTAGGAAATAGATGAAGAATTGTTTGCTGGTGGCTCTATCATTAATGACAAACATCAGCCCACAAGAGAAAGAAACAAACATCTAAATTATTAACTGCCTGATCAGCAACTCAGTTGGGAATTTTGTTGGGTCATGAATGCTGGCAGGTTGTCAGGGAAACAGGAATAACTTAACCAACTGCTTAGGTTTGTTGAAAGATGAAACCTTTTTACATATTTTTGGTGGCTAATAGCTCAGCTGGATTTGCAAATGGTTGCTGAAATGGAAAACATAGTAATGCTTTTGATTCAATACAGATAACTTAGACAAATTAGGTTTTAATGTAGAGTCTCGATATATGGGTTTCTGTTTTGAGTCATCAGAAACTCCTTGGGTTTTTGTCATTCTCTCCCTCCCTCACCTTTTCCCTCCTCTAACCTTGCATTAATATGATGTATGAAGATTTCTTGATATCTTGGCCATTTACAAACAATTAAATAGTGCTCTGAAGCTCACTTTAGATTAGCTCCCTGAATATAATGAGCCAAAATTCCAAATTCAGGTACCACCATTTCTGCTTAGCATTTTATTTGAGGCTGGCTCCTTTGCCAGCCATATGCCCTTCAGGACCAGCAATGGGTACTTGCAATGGCTGAGGCAGTTTCCCTTTGTTCTGGATAACAAAACAACCACCTGGAAAGGCAAGTTTAAAATCATAGGCAGGAGAAAATCTGTGTGCGACTGGGAGTTAAAGTAAGATTCAGTCTGTGATTTGGAGAGATGGAGGGCTGTTCTGGTTGGCAGGAGGACTTTCCTGCCTGCACTTAGGCTGTAGTAAGTTGTGAAATGGAGTTTATGGCTCTGAAACTCTCAAAATTCTCTGTGACAAGATCATTAGAATTGATGGCTAGTCCATAGAGCTTGCCTGTTCTCCTGAGCTCATCTGGAAAACGTCCGGCTGGAAGCGGGGGAAACAACTGTTACAACAAGGATCTCTCTTCCAAATCTTTGTCTGCTGAAAGAATTGGTCCCTCTTCACCTGTTTGTTCCCTGGTTCTTAGCATGTCTGCTAGCACTAGTCAGCAAAAATAGGCAAAGGGTTTTCAGTCACTGAATCATGAGTAAGGGTACCTGGCTACTGTAGCATCATTCGTTAGTCCCCTGCTTAGACAATTAGAGACTAGACAGTATATGGCCATCAGTGACCATAATAAGTATTTACCAAACATTAAAGGATCTGTTACTCAGCGACTGATCTCTTGAAGTTTTTGGGCTAAATAAGAGCAATTGTGAGCAATCATGCCACTGAACATTTACTGAGAAGTCTGATATAATTCTCAAGTTTCAGAGTGGTCTAGATTTCATGGGACGATCTGCAAGAATAACAATTGATGGGAAGCCTGGAATCGAAAGGCTTGCAATAATCTTTCACCATCAAAATATCAAAGATGAGGCCTTAAAGTATTAGCTGTCTCCAGGATTTCAGATTAAACCATGTTACTGTTGCATAGCAGTCCTATGGTACCTGAAGCCAAGTTTTCCTGAATTGTCATTATTCTAGTTAAAAGACTATTGAAGTAATTTTTCTCTTCCTCATTCTTCTATGAAGTGTTGTACCAATCTGATATTTTCAGGAAGGACAGATGAAAATAGGTGGGGAAAGTATGCACATAGTGCTAATCTTTACCACTCAAAGGTGCTATAGAGAAAATGAGATGTTACTGGTTTGACTATTCCAAGTGACTACTTCACTCTTCTCACTCCTTTACAGGCTCCCATCCCTTACAGTGCTTGAAATGGCGTAGCTTGCCATCAGCGTAACTGTGCCACACTCCTAGGTCTGAACGCTGCCTTAACAACGGAGAACAACTCATCTCACTTAACTCAGCTAGTTGCCTAGACACACTTTATACTTAGCAGAGAGAAACAAGCACTTTGAGGAAGCAGTTTGCTCCATCCGACAACGTAGATACCTGCCTTTGGTGTGAGTCTGCTGACTTCATGGAAATGCACGTTTCCTTCTATTGACTACAACTGGAGTCTGGACTATCAGCTCGGATATCTGAAGTGTTTAACTCTCTATCCGGGCAGATAAAACGCACCAAACTGACAAAGGGTAGGTAAAATTATAGCTTGTATTTGGATATGAAAAGAAACCATTTCTCAATCAGACTTTCTCAGATCCTAAAGCATTTCCCTGCTGCTTAGGAGGCTTGAATAAAAATTATTCTCCAGGTAGCAATCTAGTGTTCTGCATGATGGATTTCTTTTGGGATGTATTGTGATATGTATATCACTAGATCTAGTTCCAGCTGCTTTGCTGGGTTTTTTTCTGTTTATGCTACAAATAAAGTTATACTGCACGTGTTCACCAGAGAAAATGCCACTTTCTTGTCCAGACTATCAGAACTTTCTCTTCTAGGAAAAAAACAAACAAACAACAACCACCAACTTAATCTCTTTTCTTGCTTAAATATCAGAACAACTTTTTACCTGGGTTAGCAAGATAAAAAAAATTCTCCAGCTTCTCTTGTTTATATTTTTGTCTGGTTCTTTTACAAACAAACCTTTTACAAGAGTAACAACAGGATAATAAACTCTTTACATTGCCTGTAAGTAAAATGGGGAAGCAAAACTATACCCTGTAGTATTCAGCATCATCAAATCAATTTCTTCTCTGTTTTGAAGTAGTGGTTTTTTAACTGCTAATGAAAGCATTATAAAGATTGGCTTCTGAAGGGGAAAAAAGCTTTAATTTTTTTCCTTCTCATATTCCCTCTGCCATCCGGTTATGGTTCAGAAACAACCATTTTGTTCTTCAGGACTAAATTCATTTGATGGACTATCAAAGTGCATTCAAATTATCGAAGTCTCATTCTTGCCCTGGAATATGGTATTGAAGTGAGAACACTGATCTGCTGGCATTTCATGGATAGCTTGAAAATATCGAGCTAAGAAACTGCAGGTGAAATTACTCACAGTTTCTGCTTGTAGGTGACTATCTGTTTTCCCTTCTTACCATATATGAAAATATTATTTCCCTGAAGGTTGATTGTTTTCTTTCTTACCATCTAGTCAAAAGCTTCAATTTGTTGTTCTCTATAGCGATCATTTAAACTGGGGGCACCAAAGCTTTCACAGCTGAAGAGCTGCTCTAATATCAAATACAGTTATAGAAAGCCACAACAAGCCTTGCATACAATAGGGGCTCAAAGAAGAATGCAAATATATTTATTAGTGAATTTTAATGAGAACTGTTATGGTAAATGAAGATCAGATTATCAAATGAGATTTGAATTTTTTTTCTAAGTTGTACTGTCACTGAAATATAGTACATGCCACTCATACCAGCCTGTAACTCTGGTGACATCTGTGACAAAGTCTGGATTAAAGAGAAAAGGAGCTAGACTATACGTGTATGTGAGAACAATGAGATCATCAGCTTCTGATGTTCTAAAATCTTCATGATCATGCACCCCCTCAAGTTTTCCAGGTTCTGCAGAGGTATTCTCAGCAACTAGTGTACTACTTGCTATTGTAATATCCCCACAATATCATAGGATACTTCAGCTTGTGTCCAGTAGTGTCTCAATGGTAAAATGCTTTTGTTTTATGTAAATAACTGACTTCATTGTCCTTCATATTTTATTTCTAATGTTCAATCTCTGTCACTAAAGAGGGCAGGTCAATAAAAAGAGCAGGTTAAGCAAAAGAGAAAAATGCAGAAGTCAGTCACTAACTAATAAGAATTAGTATTTTTCAGAAGCAGATAAACACCTAGCAAGGACTGGTAACTTGAGATACCTAGGCAACTTGATGCCATTAATATAGTCACTTATAAAGCAGTCAAGTATTAGTGTTCTTGTGTCGGTTACTAATGTTTCTGTGTCTCTCTGAGCCTCCTGGTGCTTTTGGTTGGTTGGGACATGTGTCCACAAACAGTGATATTTTCTACCTCTTTTTGACAAAGTGGCTTACTAACCATTGAAGGTGGCTTGTATCCCTTAGCAAAAAGGTTATTGTGTTAAGTGATACCCGCTATTCAAGAGCGGCTGGTAATAGAAAAATATCTAATAATAATTTAAAAAATCTTTTCATATGCATTATAGGACCTGGCTGGATGATGATCCTGAAAGAGTTTTCAAAATTCTTTCTGTCTAGATATTTGCTGCAAAAAAAGGAAAAGAGACTATGAAGTACAAATTGATGGTTAGAGATCTTGCAGGTCAGTGTGAAAAGCCCGAGGTGTGATTAGCACAAGGACGCTTCGTGTGAAGCGTAAAGATCAAATACTAAGTCTGAATTTTGGGTGACAAAGATCAAGACATTGCACAGATGAAGAAGGATAACAACAGAAAGGATTTTTTTTTTTTTTGTCCCAGCATTTAATAAATGATTATGAGTGCTAACAGTCCACCAAACTTTCTTAGAATGGGCAGTATCACTTTTCCATTTCTGAAAAAGAGAATGCTGCTATTAGTTCACAGCTTAAAAGCTGAGTCATCAACATCTGGAAGATTTCAAAGGAAAGCAATGGTTTCTGGAAAATATTTGGATTAGAGGAACCATTGGTGCCTTGATCTGTGTGTGCTTACTGCAGAAAAGGCTCTCAAGAGCTTTTCTTGTGCAGTAAAACTGCTGAAAAAACTTTTATTTCTATTTCATACTGCCTAGGCAAAATAGAGAAATAGGAGTTTTACCAGTTTTATGAGTTATAATTTCCATATTTATAGATTAAACTCAATAATTAGGTATTTATATCATCTACAGTAATTAATTTTGTCTGCCTAGCGTTGTAAAATATTCACACTTGACATGTTTAACATCTTTTTCTTATGACTAATTAGCAAAGCGACAATATTCACTTATTTCAGTTTTATGCAGGGAAGTGGCATTATGGTAAAATGGTCATTTATCATTAATACGTGTAGTTGAGGAGGCTGTTTCTTCATTTTATAATCCTTTCAAATTACATATTATATTATATTAATAACATGTTACATCGGTATTTTTGCAGTTCTTTTTGTGCAGTTTGTAGGCATCCCAGTTTGCAGTACGTATTTTACTTGATCCTTGGCACTCACTGAATGACTGCTGCTCTTATTGGAACTAATTTGGAGGGTTGAAGGGATCAGGATCTCTGCCATCATTTGTTTTACTATGTTCAAGGATAAATAAGTGAATAAAATCGTGCTCTGATGGTTCTCAATATGGACCCCTATGAAAGTGACTTGTTCCTTCCTTCTATCAAACTTTGGAAGTCTTTATCTACTGGAGTTCCTTAGCTGCAATGTATGTTTAGGCCAATAGGAAATTTTTCGACTGTGGCCTGTAATTTAATTTGTTGGCTTTTTTGCTGTTTTGGCTGGGGACTTTCTCACTTTCTTGTATGAGAAATACTATAGTGCATTTGTTAAAGCCTTTGAGAAATCTTATTGATTTCCAGTGAGAAAAAGTATTTCTATTTTTGACTTAAGTGTCTTGTTTTCTGGTTCTTCGCACGCTTCCATATTTTCAATTTCCTCTTTCAAGTTCTGAGAGAGCTCAGCAACCTTCAGAAACTGAAAATGAATCCTACTGAGCCGTTGTATTTGCTTTTAAATTCAAATAGCTTGGGTTTTGTTTGGTCACGTCATGGGTCGTCCCCCTGCCTCTCCCCGCATGTGACATTCATATTTACCTTCTGCCGTCTTTAGAAAAGCTTCTGTTGGCCTTCGGTTTGGCCCCAGTGCATACAGCCAACTTTATAATTTGAGGGGAACAGCCTCAGGATATCTGAGACCACCTCTGCAGGAGATGGTATTCCTCCATATCTGCCTTTTCCTCTATAGATGCCCCTTTGGGAAGATTCTTATATCCATAATTAGCTAAATAATGACAAAGCAGAGTTGAAAAATAACATACTTGTTTTCCCATGCCATGCAAAATGAAAATACTTTCCTGGAGCTTAGAGCCAGATTTCATGGCCACACATATTAAATGGCAAGGCACTAGCCCGTGGGCTTTCTTTGTTCAACAGAAAGCCAGGGTTGGTTCGTGATGGTGGTTGGTAGCCGTGAGATATGGACTCATGGGAAATATACTACAGTGCTAATGGTTTATTGCAAGCTTGTCAGAAAGATTAAATAATATTGGAAACAAAATTCATTCTTTGGGTTGTGTCTGTTTGAACACTTATGAAATGAATCAATTTCCACTTTTTCTTATCATACATGTTTGCCCTTGTCTGAACAATTGCTGCAAACCTCAGGCACAAGAGCTTAATTCTTTACTGATAGAAAACAGGGATGGTAACCTAGTAACCTTTGTCTCATTCAGAGGCTTAAAAATGAGGCTAAGTGGTTCTTTCATGGTGGTAGTGATTATAGTGTTTCAGCTTATTCTTTTAAAATTACATTTAACTCACTTTAAAAAAAAAATCAGAATTGATATAATGCAGTTTTCAAAAGGACTAAACCAAGATCAGGGTTACTACAGTTAAATCCATCCCCTTTTTGCCTGCTCCCCCCACCCCTCCAATATGTAAGTAATATATAAAATTAACATGTTAGCATTGTCATGAAAATATAGTGTGTGCCTATGTTTTGTCTGTCCATCTCATTGCGATAGATGACAGATTCCAGCCAGTGAGTGCTCTCATTTCTGTAGATATCTAGATACAGTCAGAGAACATGGAATAAGGTTGTTGCTGCTTCCTCAGATATTTAATCCTTTTACTTGTACCAATAATTCATGGTTTTCTTGGAACACTTTTGCAGAGCTTGGAGTCTTAGACAAATCTCATTCAAGACAACAGGATGACTTTAATGGATTTCAATAGCTACAGAATCTTTCATCAGTATTACATTTTGGAAGCAACATCTAGCTTTTATTGCAAACAAATTTTTCAGTACAAAAGCTTAAACTACAAATTCTGGCTGTTCCTTGTCTACCATAAACATTCTACCTTAAAGATGAAGTCCTATAGTAAGGCAATGGTTTTATGAAACATAATTAGAAAAAAAAAATAATTAAATGGTTTCCTGAGAAAATATCTCTTTCTAAGGAAAGAGATTAAAATCTTCCAACAATCACCTACACCTATTCATTTTGTTGTGTCATATTGAAAGAGTTGCTGAGAGATATGAAAGGAACATGAGAGTAGAAAAACTGATTTGAATACTTGAGTTTGGGGTTTTTTTCCACTATTGCTTATTAGACATCAGATTTTCTTTTTATTTTTTTTCTTATTTACATTGCTAAATGATTGAGTATCATCTAGTGGTGAATTAATAGTATAAGTTAGAAGGATTAATCATTATTTCAACTTTAGAGTTGGTGCCTGTTTTTATCTGTGAGTGAAGACCTACAAGTAGAGATCATAAGTTACTTCCTAACAGGTAAATGGAAGAATCACTTAATAAATGTAAGAACTCTCTTTTTTTTTTTTTTTTTTTTAAATTTAAGGCATGTTTTGGCCACTCATGCATTATCTAACCTATTTAGAAATGCTGAAAGGTTACTTCTCCCCCCTTGCCCTGATATGTTAGTACATTAGAGGTGTTAACTTTTGCAGTGTGGAAAGCACTGTAAGATTAATAGATATTCATTACAGCATAATTCTAAAAGTGATTAGAGAATTCTAAGGAAACTTTATAGCACAGTCAAAATAATAATTCTAATTTATATGCATGCTTATAAACTTGCTGGAAAAAGTCTCTGCTCATAGGTAAATAATTTACTTTTTTTGGCTTGAATGAATAATAGAAGCTGCTGTGAGAGTGAATAAAATTAAACAAAGACATTCACTAACATATTGAAGATAAGGAGCAAAAGTAATTCATCTACTGTAGGTCATAAAGAGGATAACCATACATAGAGAGCTGTAAGAGTGCTAAGACCAGTAACCTGATTTTACTTGTGAGACAAGTGGTGTTATAAAACCTAGCAGAGCGTAAGTGCATGGACACTAGAAGTATTCAGTTAAAAGCAGTGTGACGTTTCATTTATGGAGTGTACGAACCCTTAAGAATCTACTTGCCCTTTTCTCCTGATAGAGCAAGACTGTGAAATCTTGATGAAACAATATTTTGGTAAAATAATCCAATGCTGAACCATGGTAATGTGCATTACTACAAGTTGGAGCTAGTGATGTAACAGTAGTTCTATAAGATAGAGACTCAAATTTATCTTCTATAAATTTATCTTCTATCTTACAAGGCTAGTAAATTTTCTAGTAACTTTAGATTTTACTGATCTTATGCTTATTTTGCTTACTTGTTTGATGACAGCCCAGCCAATAGTAAAGGAAAATAGACAATTAAGTGGTGTAGTTTAACCCCAGCCGGCAATTAAGGCCCATGCAGCTGCTCGCTCACATGGGGAGAGAAAGTCAGAAAAGTGAGAAAACTTGTTGGTTGAGATAAAGATGGCTAAAAAAACCTAATAGGCAAAGCAAAAGCCACGTGCATGAGCAAAGCAAACCAAGGAATTCATTCCCCGCTTCCCATGGGCAGGCAGGTGTTCAGCCATCTCCAGGAAAGCAGGGCTCCAGCACATGTAACGGTGACTTGGGAAGACAAATGCCTTCACTCCAAATGTCTCCCCCCTTCATTGTTCTTCCTCCAGCTTTATAAGTTGAGCATGACATCGTATGATATGGAATATCCCTTTGGTCAGCTGGGGTCAGCTGTCTCAGCTGTGTCCCCCCCACCCCCAACCCCTCCTCGCTGGTAGGGTGGTGTGAGGAGCAGCAAAGGCCTTGGCTCTGTGTGAGCACTGCTCAGCAGTAACGAAAACATCTCTGTGTTACCAACACTGTTTTCAGCACAAATCCAAAGTACTAGCTACCATGAAGAAAATTAACTCTACCCCAGCTAAAACCAGCACAACTCTGTACATTTGTAACATTCAGATGGCATGAATAACCAAACACTTTTTAAAGACCTATTTTAAGGTAATTCTACACTTCAGTGGATATGATAAAGGAAGTTTATATGCATCTATGGAACAGCTGCTGAGGTGGGCTTCTTGGGTATTAACACAAATAAACAATTGTAAGTATGAGTCCTCTGATGAAGATATAGAACCCCTGACTGGTTGCAGACGTCTGCCTACTGTATGAAGTGACGGGGCTGCTGTGATCAGAAATAAGAACAAGTAATTTCAGACATTTGAAAATCTGAAATAGAGAATATGCACATTCCTATAAACTGCTCTGTTGAAAGAGTCTTTGTAGGGGGTAGATGTCAATAATAATAGCAACAGCAGCAACACAGGTGTAACTCTGTGCCTGTAGGGAAAACCTCTCTGAAACACTGAGCTAACACTTGACTGTACTTTAGTCAATGGCAATATTTCCACTGGCAACAGTGGTTTCTGAATGTAGCCTCCTACATTTGCCTTACACTCTGCATTGGAATAATTTCCAGTTTTTCTAATTATCTTAACTCTCTTCATTTCAGAAGGGCAGATCACCTAGGACCTTATGAATTAATGGGTTTGTAATGGATCAGATTAACATTTCTCGTCACATAGCTTGCTTGCTGAAAGATGAAAAGATCTTTTAAGATGAATAAGATCAAGTGTCTATCTAACCTACTTTATGGGCAGAAATCACCTATCCTCAGGCATGTGCAGCTCTTACAACATTTCTGAGCCTTTGTGTGAGTATGGCATATCAAAGCAAAGCAGCTTTAGTATTTCTCAGTTTACAGATGTAGATGCCACATAGAAATTTAGATTTAAATGTTGAAAACCTTACATAGCCTCTCATTTGAAGTTCAACTGTGTAGTCAGCAGATCCATATGGATTCTTACAAAGAACACTGATAATACTTCTTTATATAGAATAAAGTCAGTTTGTGCATTGGGAAAGTGTATTGGGGTGAAAAGGCAGAGGGACTGTAAATGTCTAATAAGCCATTTGTACATGTTAGCAATTCATACAGAAAACATTTGTGATCGTTTTCTCAGCTGCTGTTCTCAGTCTCTTGGCTTCTCGCATTGCATGAGGCTTGTTCCACCTCATGGTCAGGGCTGGCTGAGGGTGCTGCTGACACCCTGGCAAAGCACGTTGGTAGTCCCCTTGCCTTCACCTGAGGGAACCTGTCTGTTCCACGTATTGTACCATTACAGCTAGGATCTGTCCCTGTGTGTGCCAGGGTGAAAGAAGGATCAGAAAGATTCCACTGCTTGCATCGTTTTAATTGATTAAAGACAAAATACAGAGTGCAGAGGTGGTTTTCCCCTTTTTCTTTCTGCTCAGAATGTGCTATGTCTAAAATAGGCAAATAATAACTGTGTATCATTAATCATTAATAGGCTAGTAGCAAAACACAGGATCAACTTAATCCTTTTGGACATTGATGAGTGCACACTGCCACTTTAAATAATGGCATAAAAGGCATCATTGCTACCCAGTATGGATTTACCATAGTAAATGAGTTTGAGTTACTGTATATATTTTGCACTCCATACCCTGTTATCAATAACAGTCCTCAGGCCTCACAAAGGGCACCACGAGCAGGAAAAGAATAATTGCCATTCTGCATGGAGCCAGTTTATTGATGAGGTGGACAGAAGTAATATTTTTAGCCTGCTGGGTGTCCATCTGTAAGCAGTTTCCTGGAGCTGCCACTTCTCCTTTCTCTGGAAACTGTTATGGCTTTGTCTGCCCAAGGAAAATAATGAGATCCATCTATCAAACAGAGAACAAACAATAAACTCTATACCTTCCAATTAATTTGTTTTGCACCTCTGTTTACCAATGTGCATGCAGTTAACTATCCATCATATTATATGCATGTAAAGAAGTACATTTTTCAAAAGGTTGAATCTATTAACCCTTTTGCTAGCAAAATATATCTGCATGCCCTCCAGCTAAACAGGAGACTTGGGGGAAAAAAAAAAAATCAATCCTTTTGAAGTGCCAGAACTGAACAACATAGTGTGCCGTAAAATCATACCATCCAATCTTAAGTCTGTATCCTCTGTTATGATAATAATGTATAGTCCATAAAAAAAAATCTTTTCATTGGAAAAAAAAAATGCATTTCAGTCTGGCCTAAAATCTGCAGTAATGAGTCATTTCAGGATGTACTGTGTCTTTATTAAATATGGAGATCCCTCAGAAAATGCGTTGAGCTGGTACTTGAAGCTGGAGTGGCTTCTTGCCACATTACGATAATTTACTTTTTTGTCCTAGCTTTACTTCCCTCTCTTAGGTGGTTTTCCACTGTTCTTGCACAGGGATTTTCAAAGAATGTGGGAATGGCCGTACCAGATGCTGACCAATCTATATAGTCCTTTCTTGCCATTGATATGGTAATGTGAGAGCTTGGTTGTTGTGGGGTTTTTTGTTGGTTTGTTTTTCAGAACATTGGGCTGTTATGGCGTTTTGCTTTTGTGTCTACAGTCTTTCAATTTGCATAATTAAGAAGCACTTGAATACAGGTATTATTCATCTACTTAAACAGGTTTGTGTGCTATTTCTATGTGTAACACATGTGAGTTCAATTTTTCAGGACACAGATGGCATATGAAAAAAAACTAAGAAGCCAACTAGACAGAAACATTAAAAATCTGGCTCTGTACCACCACACGCACACACAGAGAAAAAAACCTTGAGGAAATTGGCTCCTAGGAATCAACTTGTTCATGATATTTCATGAGCTTTTAGTGCATAAGAGGCTTGAACACTGAAGAAGATTCAAAACAGTATAGTCAGCCTTCTCAGAATGTCTTGGGAAATGCCTAGTGCTAGAAAGGAGTGATGCTTTAGATCTTGGGATTCTGGCTGGCTGAGTATGAATAATGTTCTATGAATGGCTCGAGCACTGTATCGTTCTCGTTAGCCCCTCTGAAATGTAGTAAAATTCCACTGGGGAGGAGCTTGCTTGCTTTTTAAAAAGGAGAGCAATGTCTCTTGTGAAGGAAAAAGAAAAGAATTCACAACTGAAGTGTGACGAAAGGAAAACAAGATGAGAAAGAGATAAAGTCAGGAAGAAAATGTCTTCTTACGTATTTCTCTCTAAATCAATTTCTAGCTGCCCTAAGTTAAACAATTGGTAGATGACATTTTATGCAGATGAATCAATGTGCTCCCAGTCATAGTTGTGTATACAATATCCAACACGCAGTCAGCATTTTAACTAGTATTTTTTAGCAAGCTCCTCTGAGCTCACCCACAAATATGTCATAGAGAAAAGTCTGTACATTCTGAGTAACTGTGAATTAGAGAGGCAGATGTATAACCTGGGAAGACTTCCAGATTCATCCTTCTTAAAAATGGCTACGTTCAGCATTGGCTACGCTGATCAGGATTGTTCTTTGTGCCACAAGCCATCATCAGCCTGATGATAATTCAGAAATAAGCCTAGGCTCACTAACAGATCATGTATTTGATTGATCCTGGCCTCGGTCATAGGAATTTGTAAGTCTTGAAGGAAGGAATGTCTGACCTGGTACTCTCTTGTTATTTCTGTCTTGATATCGGGTGGCTAAATACTCAGCTAGTATAAATTGGCACAGCTCCATTCAATTTAATGTTTAGCTAATGATCTACATGGGGGGGGGGGGGAACCAAAACCCAACCCAACACAGCACACTTATTAGTCAGGAATTTCTTATTAAACATCTGAAATTATGAAAAGTTCTCCTGTACTTCCCTGCATTTTTGGCTTTTGTCCTCCCATCTGGTTGTATGATTGTAGTTTTAACTTCCATCCTTTCTTACTTATGCATTGTTCATTGCTGCCACTTTACCTTTTTCTCTGAAACAGCAACAGCTATTTATATAAAGCTGCTACACAGTCCTGGACCCCAGTACAGTTCATTTAGTCTGAATTTCAACACTATCCCTTTAAAAGTCATCCATACAAAGATCTTTCCAGTAGGATGACACTTATTTCAGTAGGGCTGGAACTGTTTGATAATGTTGACATACACATATCCCTTCACTGCAGTATCTCACATACATTACAACGTACCCATACCACAGGGGATTTTAACATTCATTGCTATTGTTTTAGTAATATTTCCCTGGATAAAAGTGGCTAATAACACAAAGCGCATGATTACTCTAGATTGGCGAAAGGCTGTCATGCTCAACAAGACTGCTGTGGAAGGATGTGTTTTCAAGCAATAGGTTTGGAGATTCCAAGTACTTCAGTCCTAAAGTTTCAGTATCAGATGGGGGGATGCAATTTACTGGATTTACTAGTACAAATTTTATTTAAAGTTTGAATTATCATAAAATGAAGACTAGAAAGTAAGTGTTGATGAGACTCTTTTGCTCATATAAGGAACTACAGCTGAATTGGGTAAATCTTATTGAAAATCTTGTTCAAAAGAAAAGGATTTTAAGACCTGATTGCCAGCTGAAATAACTCTAAAGAACTTTACTGAAGTCTACAGAAGATACATGAATTTATACTTTCCCAGAGTATGGCTTACATTTTATAAAGGCTTAGAATATGACATGGTGAAGTGAAAAGAATGTGATTTAAGATATTTCTGTAAGATCAATCTGTTTCATATGGTCAGGCTTCTTAAAGCCAAAGTGTTTAACAATCTGATTGTCTCTCTATTTATAGCTCAGTTCAGACTCAGTCCATCAAGTGATGACAAGCAGTTTTTCCTGAGTTACTCTGAACTGACTTTGGTTGCCAAGATATTAAAGGTTTTTTGGCACTTAATGAAATTTTACTCATGATATTTTGTATCCACTACTCAAGAGGCTGACTAAACTTGCATTCATCTACTGTCAAGATGCAAGATGGATAACACTAGATATATGTTTGCACAAAGAAAAGAATATTTAATGTAAATGTTGTTTGTTGTGGTGTTTTGGGGTTTTTTTTGGTTTTGTTTTTGGGTTGTTTTTTTTTTTTAAATCCAAGATAATTTAAAGAAATAGTGCTAAATAGGGCAGAAGTGCTGCACTGCTGCCTGGAGACAGTATGTAAAAAGCAAAGTGTTTGTGTAAAGGTTGTCCGAGGGGAAAAATGCATTAGTCTGAGTAATGTAGGCTTGTTTCTGCAAGATTATTATGGTAAAGGCTTTGCAGAAATTTTTAATGTGTGTCACACACTTTCCAAAAGAAGGCTTACTGTGATAGACCGGAATAGCTTGGTGTCTCCAGGTACTGTAATATTATATAGTGGTTTTCTTTTTCCAAGTGCTTCAAATATTTCATAATTGAAAAATATGACTGATAAACTTCTGAAAGTAAATGTGTAAAAGGCAGGTTGCCAAGCAGAACACAGACCCTCAAGCTCTGCAGGAGATAAGCCACCTGGCCTCCGTCCACTAAAGCACTTACATGTATGCAGCTTTAAACACCTAGCAGTCACATCATCTCACACTTAGGTATCAAATCACTTGCATCAGGGACATGATTTGGGTACTTAAGTTTATTAACATGCTTAAGTTGTTTGCTACATCTGGGGTAGGTTTAAGGAACTAAGCCCAAAAAAGGGGTTTTGTTTAGGGTTCTGGACTGTGGGAGGGAGACGCGACCCACATCTTGAATCACTTTGTCTCCAGAATGAAGTAGAAACTTTCTGTGGATGCTACAGCAAGAATTTCTATATGAAAAACAGATCAAAAATTGAAAAAATGGATGCACCTGCTGTTCTTTCTTATTTTAGCTTGATCCTTGTATGATTTTAATTAGTTCTAAAGGATATCTTAAAAATGTGGCATGAATGATCCTTAAGCAATATCCATTCACTGCTGCATGATTAATACATTCCTAAACTGGAAGATTAGATGTGGTGCCCACTGTGTGATGGACTGAATTGTCGAGAGAGCCTTTGAATACTAAAAATGTAAAAAAGAACATAATTTGTTATGAAGAATATTCAGATCTGTTTCAGATAATATCATGGTACATTAAGAAAAAATAGAAGTACAGCCATCTTGAGTTACTGTTTCTTTCTTTTCAAGTTTGTTTCTTGGAAATAGAAAATATTAATCTGGTAGAGAAATACTTTCACTGAAAAAAAATAAATAGATTTTTCTGTGAAAATGGAATCTGATTCTGATCTCCTTTCTACTGATGCTAATTGCAATGTTTCACTTAAAGTGGGGACTGTCAAGGGACACTGGACAGCCATGGCCCACAGCATATTGGCAGGAAACTGAGGAAATCCAGCAAAGAACAAAATCAGTTGAAAAGTTTTGGTCAGTGGAGAAAAGGTTTCAGCATTTAGTAAGATGTAGGTCTGGAGAAAGTATGACTGTTAGGAGATGGGAACTAGGAGTTCAGACATCAGATAAGATGGCACAAGGCAGGCATTGCAAGATGGAAGAAAATCATCAAGTATATAGGAGGAAGTGTGTTCTTTTATAGTATTTTGACTTTGCAGTCAGCTGATACAAATATTTCTGGGAAATAAACTCCAAAGTAGACAGTACTTGTAAAGATCAAAAAATAAGCCTGTTACCCTGGTACTATGTATATGACTCAATTCCATTACTGACCTGATTTATTAAGTGTTGTTAGAAGCCTGCATAGGTATACTTACCTTCTGCTTTTATATCTTAAATCTTTTTTCAAACAAAAATTATCATAAAGTGCAAATGTTCACAAAAGGAACTGCATAGACATGCTACAGACCCTGAAATTCACATTTTGCTAATCCAGCTTTGTCATGCGGACAAGTACTGGTTAACTTTATAGTAGATACTAAAATGACGCAGTGGGATAGGTTTTGAACCTGTAATTTCATCACCATTTAAGCAGTAGAGGTTACTTTCAAATCAGTCCAAACTGATACAGAACAGTTAGCTCATTCTAAGTAGAAGTCACAAGAGAAATCATGAGCTTTAGCAGACAAATGGAAAAGAGGAGGGCATAAGCACACAGACAAAAGAACATGTATTTCTTTAAGGACATTAGAAGCAGGAAGGCAAGGAGCAGTGCTGGCAAGCAACTCTGCAGTGTCCTTTTTTTTTTTTTTTCCCCTCATTATACTTCGGAGTAGCAAAGTCATTGATCAGGCTCAGTCTTCACAGAGCATGGTGAAGACAGACGTGTTTGCTGTGAGGTGTTTCAGGTACTAGAAGTGAAGTACGGACACTGAAGTGTTACAAAGATGTTAACCAGTTCAGTTTAAGGTTGTAGCTTACAGGTAATGGTTCAACAGTGTTTCAAAGGAATTGGTCACAAGGAATGAAGTAGGTAAGTGGCTATAAAAATCAGCTCCTGATGACAGTCTTCTGCCTTGCTTAAATGATCAGAAAATACCACATGTTGCATATATTATTTTTTTTTTAAAGAAAGATGTTAACAGTTAAGCTAGGAGTTAGACTATTTTAAACCTTACTTCAGTATTTCTGAAAGGAAAAACAAACTAAAAACATGATTTTAAGAAGAGGAGAGTCAAGTTCTTTATGAATGGAACTATGATGCATAAAACTTGTACTGTTCAGATTAATTAAAGGCAAACATATTTCTCTGAGGTGCACTAAAAAAACTCATGAAGTGAGCACAATCAATACTTACTGCAATAACTTCTGGTGAGGAGAGCAGAAGTAAAACAATTTTGTACTTAGTTACAAACACAAATGTGTAACTGCCTGTGAGGGAGATCAGGTCTAGTTTCTGCAGCTGTTGTCTGCAGATGTTTGGTTTACACGCATAATAGTTGTGCTTGGTTTACACGCATAATAGTTGTGTTCTTGAAAAAATTTATATATCAAATTTTTCTTTTGGAGGTGTTAAGCTTGCTTGCTTGGTTGACAGAAGCCAATGCCCCAGCTATTCCCACCAGGACTCGGGCTCCTGCTATTTACCTCTTAAGGTAATTAGAGTCTCACATGTTTACATGTGAGACCTCAGACACATAAATGAATTTATCCTTGCAACATCCCTGTTGAGATCTGGTGATCTAGACCTGAGCTCACCCCCCAAATCATTGTACATGTTGATCTGCAGGAGCCCCAGGAGACTAATCCTCCCTTCTTGTGTAGAGGAACCATACTGCTTCTCTTGCCTGTCAGGTTTTATGCATGAGAAATAGGGCGAATTTTACCCACAGGGTTTGCCTTTTTACTTTTTAGAAAAGAAGATTAAAACTTGTTACTGAGCATAATTTAAAGTTATCCTTGTATCCTTTTTCTGAGGTATATTTTTCCTGTACAAAGCAAGTGGTAATAAAAATTTCACTTTGAAAGAATGCTATAGATGTGAAATGGTGCCAATAATTTCAGTGTTGTGTTACAGGGGTTTGAAAAATGAAATAGGATACTCAAAGCAATTAACAAACATCAGATTCCCATTCTAGATGCTGAATGTGATTAGAAACTGCAAATGAATAATGCTTCATTCCAGCTGTACTGGGAGCTGGTTTTCACGCACCACAGCCATACTAAGCATAGCTGTACTTCCATTTATTTGCACAGCCCATCGAAATACCATTTTGATTAATGGGCTTTACTCTGTTAGAGAATTGCAGAGTTATAAACTATGGGTCTCTTTATTGTAACAGAGAAGACTAAATCTGTGATACATTGTAAAAGTTGTAGAGATTATGTTAGAATCAAAAAGTCTTTGGACAAAATTCATATTAGGTTCTATTTAGCAATAGTGCTCCAAGGTGCATTTTGATTCTTTGTTTCATGGAATAGGCAGTTTTTATATGTATAGTCTGCAGCAGTAATTGCAATAGGAACTAAAGTTTATTGCCTTCCAATTCTCCAGCATAGTGTGTTTTCACTCATTTAAAACTTGAGGGTTTTTTATATCAGTTCCAAACCCTACTAAAGGAAAAAAACAAAATCCTCTGGCAATTTTTTTTCATGGTGCAGACTCTGTGGCTTTGCTGCCAGTACAATGAAGAAGCTGTTTTTATTGGGCAAGTGAGGAATGTAGCAGTTTTATGAAAACAAATCATGGACAAGATCTTGGCATTGCCTGAGATATCTCAGATTTTAGTGCTAATCTTATGGGAACCCTTTCCAGTTAATCACTAGTCACACCCTAGTGATAAAGTCATTGTAATTCTTTGTGGTGTTTTCTTTGCAGTTCATTATGTGATACTTAAAATATCAAAGGCTATATTCCTATTTAAAGTAGTGCTGTCAATTTGGAGATGGGAATTAAAGGTCTTCCAAAGAATTTTTTCCTGTGTATTTTTTCTTCATGTTAATTGTGTACAAGAGCTTTTGTCTGAATGTGCTTCTAGGGCTTTAATCATTCAGTACTTGCTTGGAAGCAGCAGCCTCTCACTCGATCATGTATTATCCAAGTGACATTAAGTAATTTCCATATTAACTTTTGCATTTGCTTACACTTGTTTTATGCATGGCTGTTGTGTTGATTCTCCCCACCCCCTTCTTTTCCTTTCCCTGATCCTTCCTTCCTTTATGCACAGGGTTTAGCTGAGAGCCTGCCTCCTAATGCGCTCTCTTTGTGCTGCTCCAGAAATAAAGCTAGGGCTTCCCCTGTCCCCTAAGCTAAAGTTTTATGTCATTAACTGCTTCTGCTCACTGATAGATGCAATGAGCAGAGAATTGCAAACTGCTTGGGATATCTGCATCCCTTCATGCCTTCTACTAGTTCTTGATTCTCCCTTGCATTGTTCCTTCTGTCATCTGGTGCATCACTGCAAATGGGAAAGCTGTACCATTCCAAACGGAAAAAGTTTTTTAGTTGTGTGAAGTCATAGAAAAAGGGGAGTAAAGCTCATCTAGGCAATCATTCTGTCCCTGGAAAGCATTATATCTTCATCCATCTTACATGCAAGATTTTAAAAGCCCCTGATGATGGAGAATATATAAAATTTGCAGTGTGTTACAGCACTTCAGTGTGTTTGTCAGTAGGACATGTAGCTATATATATGTGTATGATCATATGTCCAGGCAATTTAAAACTCCCTCACAGCAATTAAAGGCCCTCTTGCAACTTATCCTGTCCACAGTGGACTTAGAGAACAATTAATTCTCTTGCTTGCAGCAGTCTTTCACATGTTTTAATCCGTTGCTATATCTCCAGTTGACAGCTTATGAACTGGCCAGCCCCTCTTCTTTGTATTGTTTGATCACAAAGATAGAAACACTGGAGTATTATAGAGTTTTAGGTTTCAAATTCTAGTGGGTTTTTTTGTATTATTATTATTTTGTATTTTTTTTTAAAAAAAACAAAACATGACACATAAGTCCTAAAAGAGTGCTTATTTTTTTTCTCATCTCTTTCTGTCCGCATTTTGTTTCTGTTACCAGCGTTACTCTGTGCAGCTTTGGGGACTATTTTTAATTAACTACTGCTTCATTGAGGGTGAAGGCCCACACACGTTGTGCTTTTGTGGACAGACATCAAAATGGAGGCTTGTGTGTTAGTTTCTCTGCAATAACACAGCTTTGCTAGGAAACAAGGTGATTAGGTGTTGATTATATAATCTCAGATGCATCTTCACATTCTGAATTATTTTAGTACCGTTTCTCTAAAAGCCATGCTATGTTATAATTGGTAGAAAACATTGACAAGTTAATTGTAAAACTTGACTTTAAAAGTAACAATATACAGGTTAATCTGATCAAAGCTCTTGGTTGTTTTTTTTTTAAAAAAAGAGATTCTACTTAGTTATTGCAATTATATTTGCAAAACTTAGAAATTTAGCAGAGACAATTATACGTTTTATCTTTTATACATACACATACAATATGGTGTATTTTGCTTCATTTTCATATAGAGTTGGATATATAATGAGTTTAAAGTGAGAGATGCATAACCTATTTTCTCCTTTCTCCAAAAGATAGTTGTGCTATTAAATGCAGGCAGCTCATCCCAGCAGTGTGTTCAGACGGTGCGGCAGGCGAGGCACTGGGCACTTTCTGGATGCAGGGTTTCTGAGCACATTTGCAGCACCCTCTTTGCTTGTGAGGCCCCTGCTCCTCCTGAGCTGCGCTGGCTCCCCCGAGCCCAGGAACCAAGGGCTCTGGGCAGAGGGAGGGGGGTATCAGTGATGCTGGGGAGCCGTGCGTGTAAGTTAGAGGAACAGAGCACGTGCACATCACTGCTGCGTTCATATGCCTCAGCACCCACCTCCCTGCAGATGACATCCTTTCACTGCACGAAGAACTATTCTTCAGAGGCTTGCCTTTCTTCTGCTAATCAACAGAGCTGACATTACGTTCTCCCCTTTTTGCTTTTATCATCATCCACTTGGCTTATTTTCCTCTAGCATCAAACTCTCTCTAGCTTTAATTCATCTCTCACACAGATAAGTCAGAAGCTGCAATTATTTACAGTGTGTGAGGAGGAGGGAGGGAGTGCATTAATTTATAAATCACTTTAAATTTACTATTCATAAAAGGTGGCGTATGGAGAGCTCTGGCCTCCATCCACTCAGCCAGAAAACAACAGACCTATGTAGTCAGAAGTAGTGCCAGCTATTCGTGTCTCCTACAGCAGCTTCATTCTGCAGAGACCACCTGAAAGATGGGAGGTCTGCCTTTCCCTGACCCTGCACAGTTCATGGCTTTGCTGCTGAAAGAGTCAATATGCCTTCTAGTTCTAATGCAGAGACTTTTTTCCCTGCTAGGAGACTGGTTTGTGACTGTTGGCTTGTTTTGCCTAGATCAGAGAACTGCTTCAGCGTTGCTTTCAGAGTGGGGAGTCTGGGGAGTGGTGGCCGGGAGACAGACACTGGAATATTCTGTACAGGGTATTAAGGTTACCAGAGGTCACTCGGAACTGTGGGGAGGGGAAAAAAAAAAGTTCTTAAACCATATGCCATTAAAGTAAAGAAGACTGGATGAGTAATCTTCTGAGATAAGCAACCTGTAAAGAACATGTGTGGAAGGAAGAATATGTGAGTACTATCAAGGCTCTTCTCAAGATATGAACCAAGCAGCACAGTCATAGGAATGGCTACCAAAAATATTTCTTAATGGCTGTTGAAAGAAATGCCTTGATGTTACAAGCGGGCAAATATCCTTGTATTGGGTTTATTTGGCCAGGTTTTGGTAGCAGGGAAAGCTACAAGGGTGGCTTCTGTGAGATGCTGCCAGAAGCTTCCCCCACGTCTGATAGAGCCAATGCCAGCCGGCTGCAAGACAGACCTGCCACTGGCCAAGGCTGAGCCCATCAGCGACAGTGGTAGTGCCTCTGGGATAACATAGTTAAGAAGGGAGAAAACTGCAGCTGGAGAGAGGAGTGAGATGATGTGAGAGAAACAACTCTGCAGACACCAAGGTCAGTGAAGAAGGGAGGGAGAGGAGGTGCTCCAGGTGCTGGAGCAGGGATTCAATTGCAGCCTGTGGAGAAGACCATGGTGAGGCAGGATGTCTCCCTGCAGCCCATGGAGGACCCCACGCCGGAGCAGGTGGATGCTTGAAGGAGGTTGTGACCCTGTAGGAAGCCTATGCTGGACCAGGGTCCTGGCAGGACCTATGGCCCCGTGGAGAGCGGAGGCCACAATGGAGCAGGTTTGCTGGCAGGGCCTGTGACCCCGTGGGGGACCCACACTGGAGCAGTCTGTTCCTGAAGGTCTGCACCCTGTGGAAGGGACCACACTGGAGCAGTTCATGAAGGACTGCAGCCTGTGGGAAGGACTCGCCTTGGAGAAGTTGGTGGAGGACTGTCTCCCATGGGAGGGACCCCATGCTGGAGCAGGGACAGAGTGTGAGGAGTCCTCCCCCTGAGGAGGAAGGAGGGGCAGAGACGGCGTGTGATGAACTGACCGTAACCCCCATCCCCTGTCCCCCTGTGCTGCTGCAGGGGGAGTAGGTACAGAATTTGGGAGTGAAGCTAAGCCCAGGAAGAAGGGAGGGGTGAGGGGAAGGTGTTTTAAGGTTTAGGTTTTTATTTCTCATTATCCTACTCTGATTTGATTGGTAATAAATGAAAGTAATTTTCCCAAGTTGAGTCTGTTTTGCCCGTGACAGTAATTGGTGAGTGATCTCTCCCTGCCCTTATCTCGACCCATGAGCCTTTCGTTATATTTTCTCTCCCCTGTCCAGCTGAGGAGGGGAGTGAGAGAGCAGCTCTGGAGGGCACCTGGCCTCTAGCCAGGGTCAACCCACCACAGTCCTGTAACTTAGAGAAGAAAATTAGGTGTATATAGCCTACAAAGTCTTTTCTGTCCCAGCCTTTCATGTGGGTGGTGGTGAGGGATGTCCATGCTCTATGGCAGTTAGAACTAACTTTTAAATTACCTGGATTTGCCACATTTCACCTCTAAAGAGCCTTTGAAATTAATACAGGGACAGGTGCCATCTTCCAAATACAGCTGACTTCACTGCAGACAATACTATCCCAACTGCCAGTTGATGCTGAATGCCTCACTTTTACCACCCTTAGAGCTGCACAGTTTAAAATTAGCTGAGCTGGTTCATCTGTGTCTGCTGATGAAGTAAATGAGGTGTGCTGGGGAGATTTCTCCCTGCAGAGTTCTGAACTGTGTAAAGGACCTCCAGACAGAAGATGATAAACGTGCATGAACATCTTCTCCAGCTTCATTCAGTCCACGTGCACTTATGGTCTCGCACTCAGATGTGTCACCTTATAAGCAGGGAATTCTCCTTGTTGCATAACTGAGGAATGACACATGTTTGTACCATCTGGTTCCGAAACTGTTCCTTTTTGTACTGCCTAGCACGCATGTGGAAGCCCTTGGGAAAAGCAGTGTAAAACAGGGATCGCAAACTAGTGATGCTGAGACTTACTGGTACCGCTCTCACTGAATCACTTCTATGAAAACAAATTTCTGTGGTACGTTCATTACAAGAGCCTCCTTTGCAGCTGCACTTTAATAACCCTTCTTCTCTCTTCCTGTCAACAAGAGCAAAATTTGTAAATAAAGCTCCCTAAGACAGAGCAGTGGATTCTGTGAGAGTTTTAAGCCTAGATATCTGATGCAGAAAGGGAGCTTTGCCGTTTAAACAGTGCACCAGACTTTTGTAAATGGGTCCCTATAGTGTTATAGTAGGAAATGAATGACCTGCAGTGGACAGCAGGGTTTTTGCATGAGGTTTAAATACTGTAGCCTGTAACTAGCGGTATTTTTAGAATGCTATTAACCTCAGTGAGAGCACTTGCATGCCTTAAGTGCAGCATACTCTTAAATATTTTGCTAGAGTAAAGGGGTAGTATGTTCAGCATCTAGTAATTTCAAATATTGGATTAGTGCTAAGGGTTATACAAATCCTTTTGCTTGCTTTGAGTATTTTGAGTTCCAGACTATTTCTTTGTGAGAAATGCACAGGAAGTCATTTCAGACCTGTGTTTTGGGAATTCTGCATTTGCTGTAATAATGTGAATGCTGAGGTGCAAAAGGACTCATTTGGAAATGAGTAAATAAATGATGGAGGAGTCAGAGTATTTTATTTTCTTAATTAAAGTGAGAGTTTATGGTGCAAACGTGTAGTTAGAAAACAGCTAATTCTCAGCTGACAGGATTAGAATTTCCACAGACAAATGTGCATTAGAGGGTGTATTTGACTGTGCTATTGCAGCATCTTATTTTGTAGATTGAACTAAATTGCTGTCGCTGGTCATCCTATGAATACCGTTAGAGAATTATTAGTATTAGTACTATTCTTACTATTTTCTTTCTGTTAGATGATAATCTTTGAATAGAACTAAATATCAGCCATAATCCCCATCAGAGACAACGGAAGAGGGAGAGGTTAGTCTTTTGATGCACACAGAGGGCTTAAAAAGTTACTGTACTACCTCTCATTTCAGCTAGTTCATCTAGATCTGGAAGTCATTTATGCCAACACACAACTGGTCTTAGAAGTATGTAGTGATGCTCACTGGCAGGAACCTCAGTAGCAAAGCTGGAACGCTCCTTTACATTGTAAAGGAATGGATTCCCTATGGTTTTATATAATATTTCAATATCTGAGAAGATGACAAATGTAAATGTGAAGATTGTGTTCTATAGTTTTTGCTGAAAACGTCAGTTGCACAGAAGTATAATGATGAGAATCCTTAATTGTCTGTGCTAATAGAAAGCGTATTATAAAACTTTAAAAGTAATGAAATTCAGAACAAAAAGCTAATTGACAGCCAACAGTGGAAGCTTCAGTTTTAAAATATTGGACCTAAATTCTGAAAAAAAAATTATATATACAGAAATCAAACTTATTACTATAGGGTGTAAGACAGAGAACGTGTCTTACAAGTGTTGCCCACTAATGCTAGTTTCTTATCAGTTTTAAATTCAACTTCCAGAAACTAAATGCAAATAAGTACAAATAGTAAATTTTCACCAGCCAAAACTATCCAAGTTTTAAAAGAAATTATTAGAAACAAACTCTGTTTTTAAAGACTGTATTTTTAATCATATATGCAGGTCAAATAAATGCATGCTCTTTAAAGGTTTTGCTAAATCAGAACTTTAACTTATCATTTTGCTTATGTGAGTAGTTAAACCCAATGAATCCACTCTAGAGTGGATGTTACCCATTAAGACTGATTTACTCTAACACTTCAAAAAGCTACTTAAGGGGTAGGTGATGCTTCTCTGTTCCACTGCCTTAATCCTACACCTGGTGGTCCTTCCCCCTTGTTTGCTCTGGAACTTATCATCAGCTTTGCTAGGTCCAATTCAGCTCACTAACTATAGAAAATGACCTGAGTTTTCCAAATCACTATTATTACTTTTAATTTAGCAGGATAAATAAGACAGGGACACAAAGTGACACAGAATGATGAGACATGGAAGTTTAAAAATGGTGTGAGCAAGACCACTTCCTTTCAGAAGCTCATGGTGGCTAAAAATAGGATGCATAATGTCATCTTGAGCAGAATGGGTGGTCAAACTGCATGATGTGGTCTTTAAATTCTAGATCTTTGCAATATTCTTTTTAGTTTTAGAAGCTAGTTCAAGAATGTATAAAAAAAAATTATAGAAATAGCCTTTCAATATATAAAGGGGACCCATAAGAAAAGACAGAGTGAGACTTTTTACCAAGGCCTGTAGTGACAGAACAAGGGACAATATTTTTAAAGTGAAAGAGTAGATTGAGATTGGGCATAAGGAAAAAAAATCACTATAAGAGTGGTGAGACACAGGAACAGGTTTCCCAGAGAAGTTGCGGATGCCCCATTGTTGGAAGTGTTCAAGGTCAGGTTGGATGAGGCTTTGAGCAACCTGATCCTAATGGAAGGTGTCCCTGCCCATGGAAGGGGTTTGATCTAGATGTTCTTTAATGTTCTCTTCCAACCCAAACCATTCTGTGGTTCTATGAAATTCTGAAATTTTAGAAGCTGGGTTTTTGGGGTGGGTTTGGGTATTTGGGGTTTTTTTTGGTGATTTTTTTTTTATTTCCCTCTAGCATTTTTGATTCTTCTACCCTTTCTCTGCTATTACTGTGTAAGTGTATAGCTGTTATACTATCTGCAGAACAATTTCTTGGTGTTCTGAAGCATCCCTAAATTTGAGATACTAACCTATATTCCCTCCATAGACTTGCTTGAGCTACTGTTGCTGTTTTGTCCCTCAAGCTGCTGTGTTTTTATCTGTTGAGCATAAGTAGCATTTGGAAGATCATCTCTGAGTTTTGAGACTCATTCCTGGGGAGCATAAGTTCTTCGTAATACCCCTTCTCATGGAACGGTTTCACAAGACAGTGATCTGGCGGTAGGTCACACATTGCTAGGCTGACTGAATGACTGGCTGCCACCAGAAAGAAGAAGTCTTTCTTCCCACTCCTGGCTAAGCTGTCCTACCCTGTGGGCTGTGCTGATCCCAAAGGAAAGCAGTAGAAGTTTACCTGAGGAAACATGGCAAATTTTGAGGGTGGATGGATACATAGAGTTCAAGGAATTTATTAAAAAAAAAAAAAAAACAAAACCAAACCCCCCCTGTCTCAGTAAACCACAAAATTTGCTGAGGTATAAGGAGGAGAGTGGGGACACAAAGGCAGATGGAAACCAGGCACAGTGGCTTTCCATAATATAGAGCCATTAGCTCAACTGCAGGAGACACTACAGCTGAAGAGATGGTCCAGTGCTCTTGCATCTCCAAAGCAGCACTTTGCTAGGTAGCATGCTCACTATTCAGGAGGCAGAGAGGAGCTTAAAGATCCAGGAAATAGGAAAAAAAAAAAAAAAAAAAAAAAAAATCCTGCAAGTTGAATCTTTCCTGCATGTTTACCATCCTGAGGCATTCAGAATATTTTTTTGTCAGTGTTTGCAGATACTCAGACTCTCCAGTCTTCCTATTCATGCCTCATTTGCCCTGTCTTTACAATGCTATCTGTGTAGATCTTTGTACCTCAAGCAGTAAAAAACCATTCCCTCGGACTATTATCTTCTCTGAATATCACAGTAGCTATGAGGACTAATTTTGGTAAAAGGGTGAGGGGAGAAGTGGGAGTATTTGTGTGTTCATTTTCCATCCCCGTTAACATTTTTTAAAATGATTATGATTATCTAGTGGTTTAAACTCATGCAACCAAGTTTTATATGGGTTGTGCTATCCCATTGCTATTTTTTTTCTTACTTGAAAGAGTGACCATTCTGGTAAATCATGTCCATTGTTCCATCTTGGGAGACAATGTAGCACAAAACCTTTTGAAATTTGGGGACTGAAATATTGGCAATAGAGATCCTTGAAATTGAGATAATGTTCAGAAACAAAATAAAATTGAAACCTCCATTTTTATTTTATTTATGTGTGTGTATATATATGTGTGTGTGCATGTACATGTGTATATATATACACACAACTTTTTAAAAAATATACATGTGAACACTGTACATGTACACACAGGGCTGCTAAATTGTAACGCACCTTAATGACCTGACATGGTCAGCAGCTCTAAATATAATCTCCAAATCACTATTGCTTACTTTATGAACTTGCTCTTCGAGTAAAACAAAGAAAGGTAGGTTTAGAATAGAAGGTTACTGTTTTCACAGGAGCTCTGGATGAGCAGCACCTCTGAAATTTAGAGACTGGAATAACTTATTCTTGTCTAATGATAGATTGAGTTAGTTTAGTTTAGGTATTTGAATTAGAATATTTGTCTTAGTCTTCCTTTATCTCCCCAAGATATATACTTCAGCACATTTTTCAATTAAAAAGAAGGACTCTTGGGCTGAGTTGCTAAATTTCAGCATAAATTTTTATTCTGAAGTTATAAGGCCCTGAAAATAGCAAGGGGAAGATTATAACTGTCTGACACTACCTTATCTATATAGCTGAGAACAGCATCACTACAATAAAAGAAGATAGCAGTGTCTCACATTGATTGTTGTTTGATGAATGTAAAGCAATTTACTGGAATGCAATTAGCATTCGCAATCGCATTACCGTTGGGAATTTTTTTATGCTGGCTTTGAATTGAAAATCTATACATTTTCTGGCCATGAGTCACTTGTGAAGAAGCTTTCTTTCTTGGTTTTGGGGGGGGGGTTTGTTTGGTTTTTTTAGGTTTCGGAACCATAATTTACGGAATGCTGAAAGGAGGTAAACCTAGAATTTTTATGTTTAAAATATGCTGAAGGACAATTTATACAGTATATCTACTGCAATAGATTACTTGGATTTAAATTTGTACTGCTGTGCATTGCTGGGGAATTAGTTTTTCAGGGTTTTTATAGAAAGAAATACATCTCTGGAAAAACAAATGGCTTCTAGATATGAATACCTTAGCAACCTTGAAATAATTTCCTAAATGTATGAATTAAGAAGCTTGAAGTACACAGATTAAATAAGCAAAGCAATATGCTGAAACAATTAGATCTGTGTACAATGGCAGGATGACAATACTGCAAGAAATAACAATGCTACCTTTTCAAAAACATCCAGATCACCAACGAGAAATGTACGGGTATGCAAGTGCTCAGTCGGACACACTGTTGTGTTGCACTTTAAATAGGTTTAAATTTAGTTATGTCCCAGTTGGCATTATTTCTGCATCTCACAGAAATTATATAGAGATTTTAGAAAAAATACGTACACATGCGTTGATTCACAATTTGAATTTTCTGTGGACATGTATATGAAAGATTGTCAGTGTTACTACACAAATCTCAGCCGACATTCAGGGGGTATCAATGAAAAATGTGTGTATGCTGTGGTGGGCTGTCAACATCCTCCTGGTGGTTGCCCATGCGTACAATAGCAAAAATAATCTGTATGGTGCTTTTTAACGGCTTCTGTATGTTATGTACCAAGTGCTGCTATCCTAATTCAAAGAGGACCACAAAGAATTATTTCCACAGAGAGCTAGCTGTGAATGTTGTTTTCAAAATACAGTTATTTTTAACACTATCAGTTAAAGTTGGCTTGTTATAATGGTATCTAGTGTACCTTAACCACTTTAGGAGAAGCTTCTCTTTAATGTGTTTGACCTTAGAGGTCTTACAAAGTCTCACTGTCTATTGCACCTCGTGTACCTTAATCTCTGTGAGGTGTAGAAAGAATTGCTACTGAATTCCTGGATACTATATTAATTTTCCCACTGGGACGTTATCTTCTGAGCTTTCAAAGGATTGGTGGGTTGGTTTTTGGGTTGGTTGGGTTTTTTTTTGGTAATGAAAAGTTTTAAGAAAGCATAACAGATAGGAATAGGAACAAAGGAGTTTCTGTGTTTATAAATATAATGTAGTACTAGATCCTGTCAGTCTTTATTTTCACTGAAACGTTCCTTCAATTTTAATTGTAACAATGGCATTGTAATGGTAACATTTTTAACGGGGGTTGGCATTAATATTTTAATGGAGTTAGAATTGTCTGTATGCCCCATCGCTGCCTTGCTTAGGAAAAAGAACTCTATGCGCACTTATCCCCATTCACTGCCGCGATCAGGCTGTGCACTGGCGTGTCTGCCATCGTAAGGAGAGGCTAGAGGCTTTGGGACACGTCTTGTGTTGTTAATAAGCAAACATAATTTAGGAAGACTCACTAGGGTAACAATTCAGTCCCTTCTTCCTTCAGAATTAGCTCTTTTCTGCATTTTCCCTTAACATCAATAATTGGTTAATTACTTCATATTTTCCACATTTTCTCCTTGAGGAAAAAGGCTAGATACTTTTGTCACATTGACACAGCCTCAAATTTTCTGTCACTTAACTTCTATGAAGACCTAAATCAACCAATACGAAATGCAAGATGCAAGGAATGAGGTAAAATTTTGACTGTATGAACGGAAGCCTTAATCATTTTTAAAAATAAAATAATAAAAAGAAATAGATTTTCTATTTCCCTGGCTGAAATACCAGACACTTTGTATTGCTGCGTTTCAAGGCTGGATGCGTTCCAAATATAATTATTGCAAACAATTTTCTTGAGGATGTAGATGCTATTCTTTAATATATTAAACTTTTAAAGTTAACCTCTTTATGCATTTCTGTATTGCTGTCTTCCTCAGACCACCAATTGCGTTGCTGTGCCCTTAGATTTCTCACCAAACAGTGCTAAGGTGAAAAGCAGATAGTGGCTTGGTCCTGTATGGTGCAAAACATTGCCTTGAAGTCTGTGCTGTCATTTCGTGGTGGTAAGGCTGGTTTGGCACTTTCAAGTATATTAATCTAAATTCCGTCTTAGCTGATATTCCTCTGGAACACAAGTATTTCCTGGGCTTCAGCGGAGTTCAGTGTTTCATCCAGAAACCGCTGAGACTAAACTGTGCGCGTAATGCCCGTAATTGAGTGCTGGGTGGTGTCTACCCACTGTCCGGACTGGGGAAGATGCTGTGCCGCTGCTTTTTCTGCTCTATGAGCGGTGACGTATTGTGACTGAAGGACAGGCTGGCTCAGGAGCCATCACCTGGCATGAAGGCAAACGTGTGCCATGCAGCTGTTTAAGTTACTCTGCTCCTGTGTAGTCAATGAATCCTGGCTCCTGATAACTTTAACTTAACAGGAACTAGTGCACAGCAGGGGGTAGGAGCCACTGTTTGTTGTGGTATTGATTATCTGATTAGTGTTGTCTTGTCTCTGTGAAGGCAACAGCTCCTGTTTCTTGAAAGGATAGGACTTGTGGTTTCACACAGAGCCTTTTCAAAGGGGCAAAGGCTGGTCTCTTGTCCTGAGTGCAAGCTCACTGCCCTTGTGGGACCCTCTGCCTGTCTCAAAGGAAGGCGGTATCAGTGGAAGCCCAGAGCCATCATTTCACATGGAGGCAAGAATATAAAGATCATACGTACAGGATATAAGCAGGAAGCAGGAGATCCTTCATGGTAGAATTTGGATGACTCCAGAAGCTCATAAAATATCTTTCCACTTCCATGTGAGGCAGGCATCCTAACTTAAGAGGCTTAGTGCCACTTTCCCTCCACCCACCCCATGCCCTTCAAGCATTACGTACAAGGATCCTTTTGACTTTTTTTTATTTAGGACCTTCACCAGAGGTGAATGGTGACAGCTGTTAAGTAGGAACTTAGTGGTGCCCTTCTAAGAAGGTTAGTCTGTGCTGAGCCTATACAAGCTCTGTGCAGTGCTGTGATTTCGTTTTGACCCTGGTTTTAAAATCATTGGAAATTGCTCAGGAGAAAGAATGGATTTTGGAGATCTTGCCTCTCTCTACCAGCTATTGTATCCTGCCCAAGCCAGGGAAGGCTGTTGTATAAGTAGTTACTGCAAGGGAGGTAGACCAGAGATATTTTGTGTGGAAGCTGGAGGACTTACTTTCAGGCTAAATGATGAGTGCTTGAGACATGCCAGTGAGTCTGAGTGTTTTGAGAACACATTGCAGCAAACACAGTTGGCTTTGATTAAATACGCAAACAAGCTATTTAAATAATGAACATTGGTAAAAGTTGGAAGGTAGAGAATTTCTTACCTTTCTGGGGTTAAAAGACCAAATTGTGTATGTTATTTTCACCAGGGTGAAGGGGAGTAGACAGGATGAGGAGTCATAATAGGTTGAAGCTACTTAGAAATGGTAAACTGAAAACATTTAAACCTGCTTTTAATGCAGCTTCTGTAACAAAGGAAGTAGCCCAGCCCCTCTAAAAACATGTCATTAACACTGGAAAGTGGGATTCATTTATAAAAATAAATAAATAAACAAACTGCTGCACAGATTGGCATTACCCACCAGGAGGACAGAGCAAACATTATCAGTTTCAGCTCATCAAATCAAATACAGGATTTGAAAAAGGTACACTGAGGAAGAGATCATGGAAGCTTCGATCACAGCATTTTGCCCAGAACTGAGTCTTGGGAGTAACTTGGAAGAGAAAACTGAGCTCTGTCTGCCAAAACTGATGCATATCTTGAGGTCTCATTTGCATCTTTTTCCTGATAATGAACTTTACGGGCAGCTATCAAGAACAGAACAAGAGCCAAAAGAACCACCTCAGGATTTATTAGTTAAAAGTCCTGAATAGGAACAGTAAGTGCAACTCGTTTCAGAAATATATTCTCACCTCATGTGTGTTCCTCTATTTCTGTCAACTGTTTTGTTTGGTGCTGTTGGGATTACAAAAATATAATATTAATTCACAGATGAAAAATAATTTTAGCCGTTTGGTGTTAACACTTTTGAAAGATACAAAGCAGATTAATAACAGAAAATGGAGAACAAAGTGGAGGCAGAAAAGTGATGCTGTTTGAAACCACTATGTGCTGAAGTCATATCAGTAACTGAAGGAGCAGGAATTTTTCTCAAGGGGAAAAGTGTCTCAAAATGTAATTTCTTTTATGAATGAGATAGATGAACTAATGGCCACAGTTGGTGAAATTAAGCCATAAATGCAGAAATTAATATATTGAAGTTAGTTGTCCGAACACATAAGAGGAGCACATCTGGGAAGAAGAGTCTGGCCAAGGATCAGGAGATACTTATGGAGATACTTATGCCACCCTTTCAGAGTGGTGGTGGTGAGGGGAAGACATGGTCATCAGGCTCTGTGGAAAGAAGATTCCAAAGAGCTTATCTGAAGGGGAATGCCGATGCCTCAGGATCTGAAAGTCAAGTTCAGTGCCTTGCAAAGAAAATTGCTAGGTAGAGGGACAAATCTGAGAATGTATTTAACTTATAAGGAGTAATATGTACTTGGCTGTTGAATAAGAAGTAAATTCCAGATAGGAAGTTCTCAAATGATTGATAAAATGGTGATTTCCTGAGGGTTTTTTAAGAATTCCTGTTAGAGCACATATTCTTCATAAAGGATGGACTGAAGTCATCTTTCATTTAGAAACAATGGCAGCACGACCATTTCTGTGGTACACAGTACACATGAAAGGAAGGTAGATGGTTAGGTATTCAAAGCTGCCTTAGGGACAGTGAAGTTAGAAGTGACCCTCTGGGAAGACTGATCTTCCTAATCTGCTTTGTGTTCCCCAAATTCACATCTCCATTGCATTGTTTTATATGCCGTCTACAGAGCCTGCTGCAGTCTGAACAAGAGCGAAACCAACTGCTCACTTGGTACTAGTAACTGTTACAGTCTTCCCCTCTTGTGGTTTATCTTCTGTGCCTCCTTTCTGCTGCCTTTAGGAAGCTAAACCAAGAATATCTGACTATGTGTCAGAATGCTAACTGCAGCTAAAAAGTATTATTAAGTTCATTTAGGAAGGATGAAGTTTCTGCCTTTAAGTTAGGCTGTATCTGACAAATGTCACCCCTACCTCCATAATTCTTCACGCTTTATAGCCATAACAACCTGCTAACCTATGTTTTCACTTCTGCAAGGCTGAATGTTACAGCACGCTGGTGAGTAGAAGAATTACCTGACTGCAACTTTGAGAGCAAAGGGAACTCTAATACTGTGCTTTTTTCATTATACTCCTCTTGATATGAGGGAAATTATATATGACAGAGAAATGAATAACCGATCTTTTAATGTTGCGTAACATCCTTGGGCATACCATAAAGTGCCAAGATATCTTGGCTAATAGCTATTGCTACCAACCATCAGCAGTAAAAAGCTTTTCCATGGACATTAAAGCTGCCATCAAGCCTATTACACAAGAAGATAGCTGAATAATACCAAAAAGAAAATCAACCTGTTGCAAAATTGTTTCACTGTAAATCACTGATCACAATAGATAATTGTAGATACTTCTGTAGATAATCAAGAGAAGACACGAGACTGTAAAAAATCCTCATGACACCGGAATGGGAAAAGATTATCTCCTTTTCTGTGACATCAAGTAATGAAATCAACTGCTACTGACTAAAAGGTACAAATGGAATCAGGTCCTTGAAAATATGTTGCATGTCTAATTCAAGAATGGAACTAGTGTGACATCTCAGCCACAAAGAAGAGACCAGAGGTTCAGGGGGACAGAGTGAAACAGCTTTACACAGCAACCATAAGTGGTATGTTTGCAGTGTATTCACTCGACACCTGTTTCTGTCTTACCCATCATTAACAGCTCTCAAAAAGCTGGAGGAATGAACAAATGAATATACTTTCTAGGGACAAATAACAATCATACAATATTCAGGCAAAAGAAAAAAAAAAAAAAAGATGGTCTTGTTCCTCTCACTTCCATTTCAATAACCCAAATAACCCACTTTTCTGAAATATCAAGCATACTTTGCTTCAGTCTTATTTTATTTCCCCCCCTTGAAACAGAACCATCCTCCACAGAAAAAGATTAAAAAACAAAATAAAAAAATAAAAGTGCCACAAAACCAGGGGAAATTAGTAATGAGAGCAATCCAGCACATAGAAGGAACACAGAAGGGACTTCAGCAATAGTGATTCTGGCAATGAAAATATGTGCTAATATGAAAACCTCACATAACACAGGAACTGTGAATTGAGAGACAAAAGTATTTCATCTGCCTCTAGGAAATGATACTGCAACAGGTAGCTCACAGGAGAAGTTCACAAAATGGAAAGTATGGTAGGGCAAGTGAGGGTCTTCTGACCACTGAAAGAAGAACCACCAAACTTCTGATGCTTGAATACTGGGACACGTAGCTATCATCATTTTAGTGCTTTTGAGGATAGCAGATCGTGGAATCGTATTTGTGTTTTGATACATTTAATATTTTGTATTTCCTCCTTTGAATCACCCTGCATCTTAGAATCATAGAATGGTTTGGGTTGGAAGGGACCTGAATGATCATCTAGTTCCAACCCCCCTGCCATGGGCAGGGACACCCTCCACTAGACCACATTGCCCAAAGCCCCATCCAACCTGGCCTTGAACACTTCCAGGGATGGGGCCTCCACAGCCTCTCTGGGCAACCTGTTCCAGTGCCTCACCACCCTCACAGTAAAGAATTTCTTCCTAACATCTAATCTAAATCGACCCTCCTTCAGCTTAAGGCCATTACCCCTTGTCCTGTCACTACACTCCCTGATAAACAGTCCCTCACCATCTTCCCTGTAGGCCCCTTCAGGTACTGGAAGGCCACAATTAGATCTCCCCGGAGCCTTCTTTTCTCCAGGCTGAACAAGCCCAACTCTCTCAGCCTGTCCTCATAGGAGAGGTGCTCCAGCCCTCTGATCAGCTTCGTGGCCCTCCTCTGGACTCTCTCCAACAGCTCCATGTCTCTCTTGTACTGGGGCCCCCAGAGCTGGACGCAGTACTCCAGGTGGGGTCTCACAAGAGCAGAGTAGAGGGGCAGGATCACGTCCCTCGACCTGCTGGTCACGCCTCTTTTGGTGCAGCCCAGGACACGGTTGGCTTTCTGGGCTGCAAGCGCACACTGCCAGCTCGTGTTGAGCTTCTCATCAATCAACACCCCCAAGTCCTTCTCCCCAGAGCTGCTTTCAATCCATTTGCTTTCCTCGCCCAGCCTATAGTCGTGCTTGGGATTGCGCCGACCCACGTGCAGGACCTTGCACTTGGCCTTGTTGAACTTCATGCGGTTCGCACGGGCCCACCTCTCCAGCCTGTCAAGGTCCCTCTGGATGGCATCCCTTCCCTCCAGCGTGTCGACCACACCACACAGCTTGGTGTCGTTGGCAAACTTGCTGAGGGTGCACTCGATCCCATTGTCCGTGTCGCCGACAAAGATGTTGAACAGTGCCGGTCCCAGTACCGACCCCTGAGGAATGCCACTCGTCACCATTCTCCACTTGGACATTGAGCTGTTGACCACAAGTCTTTGAGTGCGACCATCCAGCCAATTCCTTATCCACTGAGTGGTCCATCCATCGAGTCCATGTCTCTCCAATTTTGAGACAAGGATGTCGTGCGGGACAGTGTCAAATGCCTTGCAGAAGTCCAGGTAGATGACATCGGTTGCCCTTCCCTTATCCACCGACGCTGTAACCCCATCATAGAAGGCCACCAGATTTTTCAGGCACAATTTGCCCTTAGTGAAGCTGTGTTGGCTGTCACCAATGACCTCCTTATTTTCCATGTGCCTGAGCATAGTCTCCAGGAGGATCTCTTTCATGGTCTTGCCAGGCACAGAGGTGAGACTGACTGGCCTGTAGTTTCCTGGGCCTTCCTTTTTTCCCTTCTTAAAAATGGGGGTTATGTTTCCCCTTTTCCAGTTGGTGGGAACTTTGCCAGACTGCCAGGACTTCTCAAATATGATGGGCAGTGGCCTGGCCACTTCATCCACCAGTTCCCTCAAGACCCGCAGATGCAACTCATCAGGTCCCATGGACTTGTGCACATTTGGGTTCCTTAGATATTCTTGAACCTGATCTTCTGCAGTGGGTGGTTCTGCATTCTCCCAGTCCCTGCCTTCTGTGACCTGGGCAGTGTGGCTAGAGTACTTGCCGGTGAAGACTGAGGCAAAGAAGTCATTGAGTACCTCAGCCTTCTCCATATCCTGGGTAACCAGGTCACCCATTTCATTCTGGAGGGGGCCCACGTTTTCCCTCGTCCTCCTTTTATCACTGACATACCTATAGAAGCTTTTCTTGTTGCCCTTGACATCCCTGGCCAGACTAATTTCTATCAGGGCTTTGGCTTTCCTAACCTGCTCCCTGGCTGCTCAGATAGTTTCTCTGTATTTCTCCCAGGCTACCTGCCCTTGCTTCCACCCTCTGTAGGCTTCCTTTTTTCATTTGACTCTGCCCAGGAGCTCCTTGTTCAACCACGGGTGCCTCCTGGCATCTTTGCCTGACTTCCTCTTTGTTGGGATGCATCGCTCCTGAGCTTGGAGGAGGTGACCCTTGAATATTAGCCAGCTGTCTTGGGCCCCTCTTCCCTCCAGGGCTTTGTCCCATGGTATTCTACCAAGCAGATCCCTGAAGAGGCCAAAGTCTGCTCTCCTGAAGTCCAGGGTAGTGAGCTTGCTGCGCACCCTCCTTGCTGCTTTGAGGATCCTGAATTCCACCATTCTGTGGTCACTGCAGCCAAGGCTGCCCTTGAACTTGACATCCCCTACCAGGCCCTCCTTATTGGTGAGAATAAGGTCCAGTGTGGCACTTCTCCTCGTGGACTCCTCTATCACTTGGAGGAGAAAGTCGTCATTGACACATTCCAGGAACTTCCTGGATTGCTTGTGCTCTGCTGTGTTGTCCCTCCAGCAGATGTCGGTGTGGTTGAAGTCCCCCATAAGGACCAGGGCTTGTGAACGTGAATCTTATTTAAGACTGATTTGATACTGTTAAATGACATGACACTGATTTTTTATATATTTTTTTTTCCAAAGTTCCAATAATTTTGAGTAATTTATCAGAATGGTTTGTTGATTTTTTTTTAAAAGTAGTTTTCTCTATACCCATCAACTTTTAGAAAGTATACCTGAAATGTAGTATAATTGTATTATTAATATATGGGGAGATTAAACTGTTCAGGACAGATTATCATTTTAAAAGATGAAATTACAACTGCCATCATGCTTAGTATGGACTAAAATGAAGATGCACACATGTTCATATTCTCTTTAGCAGAATTTATAAGGGCCAAAAGAAAAGGATGCACATCCAAAGTGTCATCTCTTAAAGGATTGTGGAACTTGTGGAAATCTCCTAATGAACGTTACTGTAAGTAGTAATGCTAGAACAATATTACACCATACAGTATCTGATGTGAGGGGGAGGCAGTGACATAGCAGAATGCTGGGACTATATTTAGCCTTCACAAATTAGGTGCCCCCATGTCGGCAGGGGACATGGAAGGAGACTCAAGGTGTGCTCCCAGAAACGAGGAATTTTTTAGGAAATCAGTTACAGTGAGGCTTTCTTGGATTCTTGTGTTTGGATACTAAAACAGTGAAAACTCAGTAGTAACCACTCCTTCTCTAAAAAAAAATGCAGATTTCCTAGCTTTTTATAATGAAATATCTGTAAACATGGAAAGATGCACTAATATGACTATAAACAAAGGTTCTTGAAAGGGATATAGCTTCAGATATTTTAGGAATGAGGATTGTTAAGGATGACTGAGATAATCTTTGATGTAGTACTGGTTTGCTCATGGTTCCCAGGGTAAAAGTTCCCAGTAAAAATAAAAAAATTGACTTTTTCCTTGTACCAATATAATCAGTCTGTCATATTAGAACTTCAAAATACGCTTAATCCTCAGTTTGTGTTGGGTTTGGGTTTTGTTTTTGTTTGGGTTTTTTTAAAGTATCAAATCTCTTCACAGCTTCAAAAGTTTTACGGCTTAATTTTGATTATTATAAGGGTTACTGCTTTTTTAATCCAATTTGAATTGTATTTCATATCTTAATGACTCAAAAAAACATGTGCCTTAGTTCTTGATCTGAGCAGCATGTAACATGAAAATATAAGTATCACTCTCCAATGTTGAGTAAGATTAGTCACTCTATCACAAAGAAAAAAAAAGTTACTTTAAAGTCTGGGAACTTGTGCTTCCTCAGAGCTAAAAAAGAAGAAATTTCTATCTTGATTGCAAACTAGAAAATTCTGGTTCCTTTGGGCTTTTATACTTCATTCTATGTAATCTAGTTCTACAAGACTGTAAGATCACAACACTTAAATTGTGTTTGGTTTTTGTTTTGGTTTGGGGTTTTTGCTAATATTAAAAAAAAAAAATCTTGCTGTGTTCCCAGGAGGAAGAGTATGTGTTTTTTATTTTGTGTACTATCTTGAAGAAAATGTTTAGCATGTGGAAACATTTCTGGATGCAAAAGGTACTATGAACCTGTTTAGTGATTTGAAATGTTAAGACCTCTCTCATGGGAATGGATGAATTAGCAGTTGATTTGATCAGGAAGGTAGGAGACAAAAATTGTACAGATGTGGTTAATTTGTTCTAAATGCACCCATATCCTCAAACATCCACTACCTAGTTAGTGCCTATTCTTGTGAATTTGCACTATATTATGTGAGAATATCTACATATTTTATTGAAAATTCTTTCTTTTGTAAGAGTAGTAGGGGCTCTAATAAGCACTCAGTCTGTTAGTATACAGGAAACAGCTCTTAAGGACTCCAATTTTCTTTTCTTCCTCTTGGAAAAAGAGTAGGAAGTGATCATATTTTTCAGCGAGCTGCTTTGTATTAAACATCAAATTCAGTAGCTCCCCTGGGTGCTATTAGATGTACTGTCATAATGGCTGCTGTACTGTTTGAAATAGCAGTTGGTGAAGCTGCGGTGTATACGTAATAATATGAACGTTCATGTTTTTTGTGAGCTTGTGTGAGACCTATGCATGAACATTTTTCAAATCTGTGTTCTTTCTTTGATCGTCTTACTTTCATGAGTAGTTTATGAATCAGACGAGGTCACTCACAGGAGCTGGAAAGGCATAGTTTGGAAAACACAGAAGACAGACACCCCCTCACCACCCCACCCCCCAGAAAAAACCAACCCCAAAAAAACCCCGAAATAAAAACAACAAACCCTGAAACAAGTAAGCATTTATCTAATGAAGTAAACAACAGTGTGAATAAGTCATTACTCTGTCTATTTGTTAAACTGATTGACAGAGGAAATGAAAGTGATATGCTAGAGTTGCAGCATTCCTCCTGCCTCTGCTGTCTTACAGTACTCTGCCTTGCATTAAATGATGATGGCTTGTAGTGTAGTCTTTACAGACTCTGTACTCTTTGCCAAGCTGCTTGCGTTGTCATGACTTAATTAGAAAAATTAGGATACAGAATGTGATAAACAACTGTGTAGCCCTACCTGCCTGTTTATTCAATGTAAAAAAAAAATAAATCCTGATGACTAGGCAAACAGCTTAGGATAGCCTACATTCACAGCCATTTTTTTAATGGAAACTTGCTTTGTGATAATTGTTTTGGTATAAGAGAGGTCAAGCCATTGAATGGATTAATTGAATGTTTTACAGTGCTAACATGATCTTGTTGCTTTTTTCTATGTCATGCATATCTTCTTCAAATATATTGCCCAGCATGTTCATATCATAGACACCATCACAATCATTAGAGTCTACTATATGGTGCAGTGTTTCTGGAAGCAGTCAATGGTTTTGGCCTTATTTCCTATTTAATGACCATTTAATGTTTAACATGCCACCTAATTTGTCATTTTAGTTTTCCCATCTGCAGTTGAACTTGTTTACCTTCGGATGCTTGACAAACACATCATTATCTTATCGTAATCATTATCTGAAAAGTTAATCTATAGTTGATTAGTTCTTCAAAGTATGTGAGATAAATATAATTCATAATGTTCTCAACTGAAAAAAGAAAATTAATGTATTTCTTAAAAAAGAAAATACACATGGTGGGTTTTTTCTTAATCTGTACAAGCTACAGATGAGGTATGGTGTAATTTCATAACCTATCCTCTCAGTTGTGCTGATTTGGCATTATCTTGCATCACGTTGTGATTGCGCAAGTGGGGGCTGTATCGTGAGGTATACAAGCAGTGGGCAAACCAAGTCTCTGCGCTGGTAATGCTAATTCTAGCATACATATTCTGTGCTGCACATCTTAGTCTCTCTCATGTTTTATGGGTATGGCAGCTGTCTGATTAGTATAATTAGTGAGTTGAATTTGAAATGATAAACATTGTATCATTTAGGGGACTTTCCGTTTTCTAGAAACAGGGTTACCTTTGAGGTGTTTCTGGCAGCTGAGACGTCTGTAACAGTCCCTGACAGCCTGCCTTGCTCAGTTCTTTCCCTGGAGCAGCAGCTATGCTGCTGCTGTCATCCTCTATGAGGGGGCAGGTTTTTGTGCTGATTGAAGGCCTGTTTTCACAAAGAAAATGCACTAAAAATCTGAAAGTTGTTTGTCTCTCTTCTGCACCTGGTGTTTTAGATTTCCACTGAGCAAATTGTAACCTTTTTTTGCTATGCTTTTTTCCCTTTTTTCCCCCAAAGGCTTAGCCTTTTGAATTTAAATAATAAAAAAATCATAGAACCAATTTGCCAGTGTCAGAAAAAAAATTGTAGTCTACAAAACATCTACATTCACTATAAACCACCTGTAATTGCATAAATTAAAATGAATGTTACTACTAGTAGTTATTCTAGTAAAACAGTCATTTTACTGTAGTTAAATTACTATTCTGAATATTTGAGAGTTGTGTTGTCTTTCAAGTTAACTCTTTGGCAGATGTTAATGCTTTAATATTAATCTATATTTAAAGAGTAGTATCTATAACTGCAGATTTATATCTATAGGGAGGTGATCCTGCCCTTCTACTCTGCTCTCGTGAGACCCCACCTGGAGTACTGCATCCAGCTCTGGGGGCCCCAGTACAGGAGAGACATGGACCTGTTGGAGCAAGTCCAGAGGAGGGCCACGAAGCTGATCGGAGGGCTGGAGCACCTCTCCTATGAGGACAGGCTGAGAGAGTTGGGCTTGTTCAGCCTGGAGAAGAGAAGGCTCTGGGGAGATCTAATTGCAGCTTACCAGTACCTGAAGGGGCCTACAGGAAAGATGGGGAGGGACTGTTTATCAGGGAGTGTAGTGACAGGACAAGGGGTAATGGGTTGAAGCTGAAGGAGGGTCGATTTAGATTAGATGTTAGGAAGAAATTCTTTACTGTGAGGGTGGTGAGGCACCGGAACAGGTTGCCCGGAGAGGCTGTGGATGCCCCCTCCCTGGAAGTGTTGAAGGCCAGGTTGGATGGGGCTTTGGGCAATGTGGTCTAGTGGAGGGTGTCCCTGCCCATGGCAGGGGGCGTTGGAACTAGATGATCATTCAGGTCCCTTCCAACCCAAACCATTCTGTGATTCCATATCTGGCTTCTCTGGGGCTTCAGAGTTTAGTTTGGAAGAAGGCGCTACTGTACTTTAACAAGCTTCAATGAAAAAGCCATGCTCCTTCTCTTTTGACAAGGAAAAAAAAACAGTCTAAGGAACTCCAAACCTATACTTAATCTTTACATTATCCTTGAAGATTACAGTGAAAGGCTAATTTTCAGCTGGCCTACACAATTTTTCTCAGATGTCCTGCACTCTTCCTAAGTACTGCATGTACACTCCCTGATTTCTGTGTAGAGTTGCTCCCTGCCTGTGATAATTACTCTTTGGTTTTGGGGTTTTTTTTCATAGCACAAACCTACAATCCTAGTGAAGTAACTGAGATGCAGTGAAATCTGTGAATGAGTGGCAGTTCTGAGATTCCTTGTACCTTTCAGCAACTACTTTTACAACTGGGCTACTGCTTTTCTCATTTAAATTCTGTTTCATAGCTTACTTTGGGGAACTTCAGTGTTTTAGTGCCAAGAAAGCTTTTGCACCTGATCTAGAGATGGCACTGCATTAATATGATTTCATGGAGCCTCCAACTGGATAAAGAAAATGCAATCATGTAATTACAGCAAGAGAATTTCAGCTGTGATGATGTTTTCAGAAAAGGGAGAAAAAGCCTCTCTCACCCAAAACATCCAAGTGGCCTAAAATGGTAACGTACATAACTGCAAGAGTATGAAAAGCATGATATACTAGAGCCATCAAAGAATGGACATCTGAACAGATGAAGAGAAAGAGTAAATGTCACTGAAATAGAACAGATAATGGCTTTTTCCTGCCACATAAATGCTGAGGCCACAAGGTGAAGCAGAAGACATTTCAAAACAGGCAGCATTGATCCTGTGATAATAGTCCCATTACCATGATTTTATTTCTGTGACACTGCTTGATTGATACAGATGTAATCATTTCATTTCCCAGTTGCTGGTGCAATAGAAGGGTATTTCCTTACTGTGTGCACAGCACCCCTTTCCTTGCACAGTCAGAACTCCCTCTCCTATCTCCGTACCAAAACTATCATAGCAGGACGTAGCCTGATGACAGAATGCATCTGTAATTTGCTTTGAGGCAGTCATATGTAATTGCATGCGGTGTTTTCATTACATATATTGGTGGATAATCTAGATGCTTCCTGAAGTTTCATAATCCTTAAGTTGCACTGTTAGTATATTATGGATGTGCATCTAGCAGTATGATAAGTCATAAATACTGAAACTGCTAACAAATATAAAGCAGTCATTTGGTCAAAGCCAAAACCAAAACAACTTGGAGAGATTTCCTGGTCACTACCCAAGTGACTCCCAAGTAGCTTGATAGGTACAAAATCAGAATAAAGAATGAAAGAATATGAGCCACTAACTTATAGGTGGCATAAGTGTACTCGGTTTGTCCACACTTCCATTATTATAAATAAAGACATTGAGCAATTAAACCTCCATATTTTTGTCTTTTTTTTTTTTTCCTGTACAGCTTAACTGCTGCACCTAGGGTATTGTCAAGATTAATTAGTTAGTGTTTGTTCAGAGCTATGAAGAGTATTATTGATATTAGCCAAGCATGAGATGATTAAAGTTATTTAGCACTGCTGTTCACTAGAACATTTACAGAGGGAATGTACTGTGAACACGTATGTTCATGTAGGGTTAGTTCTCATTCATTCTGGACAAACCAATAAATGAGTAGAAGATTTAGCTGTTTGACATGTCTCCTAGTTCAGCTAAAGATTATTATGGGTTTCTGTACTAAACATGCTACCTACAGAAAATGTGCTCCACGTTCACTTTTAATTGAATCTGAATTCTTAGTGAATTGGTACAGTTACAATTTTGGAATTCAGATCAGTAACAACCTCAATACTAACTCAATGTAGACCACAACAAATCAATTAAAAAGGCACTTGACATCCATTTTTCTCCAATTTACATCTTTTTAAAAGGGAATTACAATGTTTGATGTAGTCAAACATTTACTTAAACTCAGGTTCTTAATTTTTCTTCTGCTGGAATCCTGAATTTATCCCTCATCTAATTCAGATTTTAAATAGGTTCTACAGCTTGTTTCCCAAGACCACCATGTCCTAAAATGCTCTTTGCTTCATTGTTGCCATGACATTTCAGGGGCTGGCATTAAGTCTTTTTGCGGAAGTAACTAAAGCACATTTTATAAAAGGGGCTTTCTAAAGTTAAGATCAGCGTACAAGGTGTTGAATTGTGTATGCATTTTCAAAACCATTGTTCCTGTTTTGCAGAAATAACAACTAATATTACGGTTATTTGCAGCATTCTCTTAGGAGGAATCACTGAATACCCAGACACTATTCTAGAGTATTCCTGTTACGATTTTCACAGAAACACAGAAATGGCCTGCCTGTTGTTTTGAGGTTTACATAAAGTGCGTGATCATTTTCACTAATATTAATGGGAATTACATAGAGCAAACATTAAATTATTTGGAGATCAGTCTCTAAAAATAAAGCAGGTTCTGCAGGCTTAGAATTAATGAAATGTGTAAATCACTGTGTTGCGTCACAGACCCTGAATGTGATGAAGTACTTGCTGAGTTTCTTATAATCGATAGAAACATTTTTGGAAGGAGGCAGAGCTTTTAACTAATATCAGGGTGTGTTCTGGATGCCCTTAACAAAGACAGTTAAAAACACATAAAGAAAAAGCTAAAACATTTCTGAGGTATACCGTATCAAAGGTATTTCTGGTTTAATACTTTTCAGGATATTTTCTGCCTCATTTTTAAGATAGATTTTGTGTTTTAGAAGATGACAAGCAAAACAGATATTCTACAGAGCATGGTTGCCTATATAGCAAAAAATGAAAAATATGTTGCCAAGACTGCTATTATTTGAGATAACTCTCCTATTATGAGATTTAAATTTTCCCCTGACCCTGAGCTTGTATGCTGCTTAAATCCATAATAAACAGAATCAAGGAATTGTCACCTAATTCATGGTATCTCACTAGCAGAGCTGTTTCCACTTCTAGGCCATTGTTTTACAGGAAAAAAAGACAAAACCAAAAAACAACAAAACAAACAAAAACAAGTGAGGGGAATAAGCAATAATTTTCTTATAGCTGAAGTGTTTCAGGGAACTGGTAATGCCTAATTTGTTTTGCTTGTTTGTGATAAAGTCCAAGGACAAAGAGGTCATAGGCAAACCAGTAGAGCAAATCAGTCTCAAGACTGCTGTAGTGGTGAGTCTGTGTATGGATGGGTAGGGTGAGATTCGTTGGAATAAAACCTATATCTCCTCAAGCTTACTGTATTTTGGGTGGGGGTTTTTTTGTAGTAGGCTCTAAGAAAGATGTGCAAGTGTTGCTTTGTAGTTTTCTAATGTTAATAAATAATGTGAAGAATGAGCTCATTTAAGTAAAGAGTAAATTTTTCAACAGTGCAAGAAATTTTTCCCACCAGTGATCATATTACTGTATTTAACAAGGGTATATTATTATTTCTTTTTTTATTCTGAATGTGTCATATAGGACCATGTTTAGTATATGATACAGAATCCCAGTTCGGTAGATGTTCTTTTTATAATGTGGCCTGTTGCACTGGTTAAGTGCTCAGATAGACAGGTTCCTGGCTTTGATAAGAATAGGTTTTTAAGTTAGTAACTGTATGGGTTGTGCTAAATGGGTGTATATGTAAATCCAAATAAGTAATGAAGCATGCATACATTTTTCTTTATAATCTATATTTAAGATCTCCTTTACTTCATGAAGGCAGGTTGCTGAATTGCTATTTATAGTGGGGTTGAAAACTTATAAATATTCATGACATTTAATATGTCTTATATCTGATTATCCTGAAAGAAGTACAGTTCCCATAAATAAATATTCGATCAAGCAAATGAACTGCAATAGAAGTATAATACATATCAGTGTTATCCAAAGAGTAGTGAAGCAGGCACTTTAGTGGAAGATAAACCTCTGAATAAGACAACTTTTTTTTTTTACATATCTGTTATTTTCTGAATAGGAAAGGAATGCATCATAGGGAGGTGAATATGATTTGTCTAATTAAAAGGTGAACATATGAAAGTAGTCTAGAATCATAAATAGAAAGAGCACGGATATTCTCTGAAAAGTCCTGAATATGTTTTTTTTAAAAATCTGTATTCACCATGATCTCTCTTATGCTTCAAGCTGTATCATAGTTTATACCATAAAGAAGAGTTGCATGAATTTTGCTTACCTTAATATGCCCTAAATGCAAATATTCGAGACTGAGTGGGAGATGATCTCTGGAAGCATAAATTGAAAGCAGATGAATGTTTCAAAGTGTAGTCACAAATAAAATTAAAGGGAACTAAATATGACATTCTCCCATTCTGAAGTAGTAGAGAAAATAATTTAGGAACAATTTAAACAGTTTGTAGAAAATTTTTCAAAACTTAAAAAAATAGATCTGGAAAAGCTGAGGAAAGCAATTACGTTCTTGTGGGTGTTCTAACTGCTTGGGGTTCTGGTAATGCACTGCAAATTCAACTTAGATATAGTTCCTATAAATGCTTTCAGATCAAACAAACTCGAACTAATGGGAATTGCAAGTTATTTTTATAATCCTTTCAGCAATAACCATGCACACCACACTTAAAAGATAAAATTTCTCTCTTAAAAGAGGTGTTTGGAAAAAACTCATGGTTCAATTTTTGATTCCAGTGAATTAAATGGAGTTATGTTCCTTTCGGCTATGACTGCAAAATAAAGCAGCTACACAACTTTGGGAGGGTTTGGTGGTTGTTTTTTGGGGGGTTTTGGGGGGTGTGTTTGTGGGGGGGGAGATTTTACTTTGTTTCACGTCCATTATATCTTATGAATGAGATTAGCACCAGGAATGCCCGTGGCTGAATTCTCACCCTCCAAAATGGTTCACCGAGGAGGAGCAACTTTATTGTTATTTGTATTGTGTTCGCACTGTAGTACAGCTTAGCAATTCACTGCACCTTTCTCTTGAAGGTACCACCAACTGCAAAAAGGAAATTGGAGGGGCCGGGGGCAGGTACCCACCAAGCAGCCGGCTTGGCAGCTCCTGGCTGTGCTGCGCTCAGGGCGGTGCTGATGGTGGGGCAAGCCCAGAGGTGCCCGCTGCACCCTTGCGATATCCTTTTTACTCTGGGAAGCAAAGTGCTCCCTTCTCAACTTGGGAATTTAGGGAGCTTGTAGGACATTCAGCTAGGAGTCCTCCCATCTCTGTCTCATTTGACCCAGCGCTCTGTAAGGATCAAGCAGACACCATTTCTGAGGCAGTCTCTCCAGCATCCCTGGTGCAGGTTGTAACTTCAAAGACACGATCTAGCCAATTCTGCACATGTGCTAACAGCTGGATTGCTCCAGACCACAGCATTGCAAATGAAACACTACAGTTTAAACGTGCCCAAGTTATGCTATGGGTTGGAGTGCATATAGATGAATAAGACACACCAGGGACAGTGTGGTAAGACTCAGCATGGATTACTCATAATTAGGATAGGGTGAACGAGTGAACAGCATACTAATTACGTGAGCCTGAAATACCAGCCTTAGTATCCCTTTGCAGTGATTGGCAACTACGAGTTCAGAGTGCTCAGTGGACAGCCTGAGCAAAAGCCATAAATACCTATAAAAATAAATTTGATGAGTTAGTTTGTGGAAAATCCTTACTACTGCTAGCCAGACCTGTCCAAGATGTTTTCGTGCTATTGCCCAGTAAGAAGTCTCCTTGAATCTTCTTCACTGTTACCTAATATCAACTTAAACACTTTTGCCAAATATAATAATCAGAAAATGAGGAACTAGTACAGTGGGAACCTATTTTAAGAAATCAGTAATTTCTTCCTCCTCAAAGTAGCAAAATGACTTGTTTGTTAATATGGGAGAGAAATCACCCTTGAGAGAGAATAATTTTCTACACAAGTTTCAGGAAGTTTTTATGAGAAAGTATTATGCAACAGAAGAAGTGATCACTGAACCTCTGATGCCAATAAAAGGATCAGTTTCTCAGTTCGTATCTTCTGCCCTATTGCTGCTCTCTGCATCGTATCATCTTCTTTTGTCTCCTCTGTTCAGTTAGCTCTGGGATTATGATACTTTACAATGCCTTTTACAGACTATCCCTACCTTATTGTCTCGCATTTGATACTGCAATGTCAACTGATTCATCTGATTAGCCCTATTTCCAGTGTCCATTGTTTTCTAAATTATCATCAAAAAAGTACCTCTTTTTAAATTTTTTTTTTCCATGCAGTCCTTCATATTCATGCAAGAATTTTGTACTTTAATATAGTTTACCTTATTTTTATGAAGGAAGGAAGACACAACACAAAATTTGGAACTAATATGAAAAGCAATGCTTTTTTAGCTTTTATACCCAGTTTTGTTAATGTTCAAGTCCTGGAACTTGGTTCCTTCAAGGTGATTCAGCAAACAGGCCTATATTGAACCACAGTCACTGCCTTGGGTCTTGCCTGAGAACCTTACAGACAGGATTCACTCATCTGACTTTTACCAAGTACTCCAACCTAGTCCTCTAGGCAGCAACTTATTGTCAAGAAGACCAGAGCTTCCAGAGGGCAATTCAGTTCACGTATTTTAGACGTCAGTATTTTTGGTGGAATGAATGCCCCCATAGAGGTTTGCTTTCTCTTGGCCACAGAGGGAGCCCAGAGGTCTATGTCAGAACAGGTGCCTCTCTAGGAGAGTTGAATTTAAGATCAATCTGTTCTTTTTCTTCAGTATTCTCTCTTTCCTTATGAATCTGACCTTTAGCTTAAAACACTGACATGGAGGTAAGAGCAGTTTATTTTTATTAATGGAGATGTGTTTAGGAATCAGGCTCCTCTTCTATATTTGATCTCTCTTAATAAGGCAATTGTTTGACAAAGGTAGAAAAGTTGCGTAGGGTGGCAGGGACTGGTGTCAGTGCCAGCTCAGTGACCACAGCATCTTTAGGGAGAGGTTTCCAGCACCCCATGCTTTGCTGTAGACTCTCTTTCACACTTACCCGTATTTCAGTTGTTAACAGCAGACATCTAATTGTACTTTTAACCACTGTCCCTAAGCATCACTCTGCTGTCACATCACTCAAGTTCCTTTTCAACATTTAACTGTTAATGACTTGTCTTTCTTATTTGTGAAAAGAGGTTTTCTTTTTTAACAATTTGCCTTTTCCATTTCCTGTTTACTTCCATTTCTTTTCAAACATGCTCACAGTGTTTCTTCTTTTCTTTTCTTTCTTTTTTTTTTTAATGCATTTGCATATAATTCCCAGTAACATTAAAGGGTCTTAAACAGGAATGGAAAAAAAAAAAAGTTGTAATATCATCTTTCATTTAGTTAAGGTTTTTTTTTTTTTACTTGATTCTGTGGTTTTTTTACGGTATTGTTTTCTTATTGCTTTTTAAAGCTAAATGCGGCGCTCGAATACACTATGTTGCCTTCTCTTAGTACTTTAATTGGTATTATACCTCCTTGACCTAGAAGAACAAGGGCGCTTTTTCTAAAGTAAATTATATACTTCAGGTTGTGTAGCAACATGGTGCTGATGAGCAACTCCTTTAAAGGAGTTCTGTAGAAAACACTTTCAAATTACAATATACTGAACTAATAAAATCTACATTTTTTTAGTATGGTATTCTTATACTGCTGTTAACAATGCAAATCTAATCCCATCATTAAAGTCAATGTAGAACAATTTTCTCTACCTAAATTTAGATCTAAACCATTTCAAATCATTTCCAAAATATTGTAATAGGAGTAATTATTATTAATCTATTATTTTCATTAGTTAAAATCCAACTTTGGGTATATTAAGAAAGTGAGAGATAAAACAAAATAAAAAATAGACTTAATTAAAAATAGGGACAAAGATAAGTCAAGCTACGGGGTACAGTTTCTAGAAATTATCAAGCAAAAGCTATCTTGTGCAACTGGGAGTGGAAATACATGTAAACCTATGCTTCGTACTTAAAGTCTTCAGCTAAGTGTACAGAATAAAAGCAATGTTGTTTAATCTAAAAACTTTGATGTGGCTGAATGTCAGAATTATGCAGCAGTGTTAGAGTTCAAACTATCTCTTAAATTCCATGGAGACTGGGGTGGTAATTAAAGTCCCCTTCCATCCCCCCAAGGTCTAACCATTAATTCCTCTTTCCTTCCATAGAGGGCTAAGATTCTCCTTCATGCTGCTCATTGCCACCGATCAGCAGAGCTTATGGTTTCTGTAACCCGGGACTGGATGTAGGAAAACAAGGGCTTTGGCAACTGGAATAAATTGGCTGCCAGCATGGGACTGTAACTGAAGCGCAAAGCTAGACAAAGCTCACCTTCCCTCTGCCCAGCAGAGAGTCATTTGCAATGCTCTGTGTCACTAGCACAGGCATGGAAGAAGATGTCAGCCTCACCTTTTTTAATTAGGTGCTGAAGGCTAAAAATATTCTCCTTGTATGCGATAGAAAGACAAGATAAGGTGCACATGCTGACTCCCACATGCTGCAAAACTAGTGAGGTTGCATTTGCTGAATGGCAATTGAGTTAAAACTGGGGAAACGTGGCTTCAGTGCGGGCTTCAGAAGGGAAAGCCGGAAAGAACCGTACATTATACTCGCATACAGAAAACTTCACCTCCCACACACTGAGCTCTAATAGCGGCAGCGTGTCCCGGTCCAAACCTACAGACATGCACGGGGTCATAGAGTTCTCTTGAGCTCTCTCCAGCTGCAAACCACTGAGACATCTGAATAATGCCACAAAGGAAAGGGAGCTATAGTTCTTTTAGCAAAGACATTCTGTCACCTTTTGAAACTGTATCTTCCTGTAGCAATTCAGAGACACTTTAACCTGGGAAATGGTATATGTATTTTGGCAGGAATTAGACTTTCTAAAGAAGATGTAGAACATTAGGCAGCTAGGAAAAAAAAAAAAAAAAAAAAAAGAATCGTGCCACAAAAATCCCTTGGCAAAAAGCTGTTAGCACTTTCTATTCTTGCTGAGTTTTGTCTAGTTTAAAACCATCTCAGCTACTCTGTATTGAAAAGTGCTACCATGCTTAAACTTGAATGTTTCTTTATTTGCATTCTACTCAGAGAGGACCCAAATCAGCAGTGAAAAAAATACTGGACAGAGCAAAACATTTTAAAAAAACAGGCTCCCTTCTCCTCAGATATATTGATCCTGTGGGAGATTTAAGTAGAGTTATGAAAAATTAAATGTGTTGGTGATCTTTTCCCTTTCCTGACACTAGCTGTCCAGTTACATCAGTGTAGCTGCTCTGACAAAAGGGTGCTGAAGTATGTGATCTTTCAGGTCAGCTTTCCGGTTGAGAAGTGATGACATTAGCTTCACAGGGTTCTTATCTTTAACAGAACTTATTTTATTTGCACACAAACATCAGTGTTTGGCCAGAGGTGGCCCATTAGGATGCAAGGCAATAGTTTCTTTTGGTTATCTCAGACTCATGTTATTTTACATAGTCATGGAGACTAAAGCTCAGAAGAAATTCTGGTTTTGGTATCTTTCTCTCATATAGGACAGTGTATAACCTAGACAAATCCCACCACATGCTTTCTCTCCAAAGATGAAATCCCTAATCAAGCAAATCAGACTATTCTTATCTTCGTCTGATGTCACCTCCAAGATCAAATGTTACAGTCCAGTGTCTACAGGTTGCCTTTCTCATGGAAAAGGCTGGTATCTTCAATCCCTCATATATTTTCTGCCTTTAATACTGGGGGGAAGAAATCTCCTTAGAGGAATATGCTGTTCAAGTATAGAAGGAAAAATTATGTTAAACTGGATTTACGCTAATCCTGTCGTTGTTGTTGGGTTTGTTTTTAAAAGGGTGGGGTTTTTTGGGGTTTTTTGAGGGTGTGGTAGTGTCCAGAGTTGGGTGGATAGGCACTGGAATGCCCAGTCAAACTTTCAGAGTAGAGGAAAATTCCTCTCTAAGGGTTCAGCATTAGTTTATTCAAGTGAATTGCTGTTTCTGTCTGTTTTCATAGACATCTTTAGTGACCTCAGAAGAATCTCTCTCTTGTGCATGTACTTAACTAAGCAGATTGTTTTCTTCCTACATCATTGCAAGCACAATCTGTAAGGTACCTGAATCTAACTATCTTGACAAGTTATAAAGATATTTTAAAACCTTCTTTTCCAGTATTGATAGTTCCACCCACTCTTCAGAAAGAGAGCATCATCTTTTTCTTTTTTTTTTTTTTTAATTGTCTTTAACTAAGCTGAATGAATTAAATGTCATTCACAGATATTCAATCTGCAGGGTAGGAGATCTCCCTAATAAAAGATGGTATTTGAAAGCTCTGTATCTTTAGTTGATTTTGTAAAGCCAGTGATGGTCACTTGTATGTAGGATCAACCCCTTCAAAGTGCCTGTACAAGGTTTTCTGATTGTTTATAACTCCTGGCATCCTTTTGAGTTAGAACCAGTTGCACAGTCGATTTTTGCTACATCACCTATATGTCTTTGTGTCATGGTGTACTTCATCCATAATAATCAAATCATTTTCTTTCTGGTAATCTAAATACTTGTTCTCCTTCCACTCAGCCCTTCTTTGACTAAGTGAATTTTTTTACAGGAGAAATAACAATGTGTTTAAAATTTTAAGACAAATCCATAGTTATGAGGAAAAAATAGCATTTTCCTCAAAAAAACCTTCCCTTGTTTTATTCAGGAGATTTCTTTCCATACAGATTAATAAAAGTTCTTAGGGCTTAAAATGAGTCCTTCAAGAATCAGATAAACCTTATTTTATGTCATCCAAAAAGTGGAAGAAATGTTTTCCAAGGGGTTGTAGTCAGTAAAAAGGTAAAATGAGGATGCACAATACCACCTCATTTATTCAACACAGAGATAGCAATGAGAAAGGTGGTGGAAGGATTTAGAGAAGCTTTCAAGATGAACAGTAGATTTATCAGTAATTTGAGGTACATGGATGATAAAAAATTCATTACTTCATAAGATGATGAATGAAAGATTGTAGTTAATGAAAAGGATGGATATCATAGGAAAATAGTATAGACTTGCAGTTAATATCCAAGACAAAGTAGGTAAAACAAAGAGGAGCAAGAATGTTCTGATGGAGAGCGAGAGTGTTTTATTTAGGTTGCAAGTTTGGTATATAGGCTCAGGTATTACCCAAGACAGTATAGCAAGCCATGACAAGTTTATCAAGGAGACTTCAACTTTAATTTAAAAATTTATCTTTTGGAGGCAGACTGCAAGACCACCAGATTTTTTAAAATTTTATTTTATTTTGCAAAAAGGCACTTGAAGCTAGGTCTTTCAGATAATTGTTTAGGGATGTATGGCCAGTGAAGAAGTCTAATGGCTAGATTAGTTTCATAAGGAGAATTGTGTGACAGAAAATCTTATCAACTAGAAATTGAGTCAGCAAGTTGGGATTTGTGATGAGAGGAGAGAGACAATCATTCAAGGATGCCTGGATGAAGAAGAGTACAAGTGCAAATGTAGAAGAATGAATTAAATTGATCACCCATCACTTGGAAAGATTAGTGATAATTAAACCACTATGGTGAAATCTGATTTATCACAGCACCAAATGTCGGAGTGGTTATGGTTAGTGATGAAAATAGTGGTTAATAAAAGTAATGTTTCTCTTTAGGAAATCATTGGTATAAATTATGTCAAGTCTCTTTTGCTAGTTGATGGAGCCCTGCATGCTGTATATCCCATCATGCCAACGTCTATGAGTTGTGTCTACACTAATGACTGGTGTAGCATGAAGAAAGGACAACACATTGATTTGTCATGTTCTGTTAATATTCTAGCAGTATATATCTGTATTTTGTGTTTTCTGGCAATGAATTTGATGCTAGTTGCTAGTCTTGGGTACATAAGATGAATCTGTATCCAACAGATGACACAAAGTAGATTTCTGTACAGACATCCCAGATGACTGTCATCATTGCACATGCTGGTACTAATAGAAATTCATGCACACATAGTGAGTACACTGCTGGAGGACCTCTGAGAGGATGTATTTTCCTCCTGAGGAAGATACCTTGTGTCCACATAGCATGGGCGGGGGGGGGGGAGCGGAGGGGACACGACACCACCCTGGTGTATTACTTCAGCCTTGGTTCCACCTGAGGAGAAAGCTTTGCAAGTGCATTTCAAGATGCAGTTGAGTTCATATCGCATGACTCAAATACAGATGCAATACAATGCATTTCTGTCATTTTGCAGGTGAACAGGATGGTTCCTGTGCACTAAGTGGTTTATGTAGATGCACCCTGTGCAGCGTGCATTCCTCCTGCACTACCACTTTCTTTGTCTTTTTGTCAGTCCTGCCAGATAGGTAATTAGGAACCCCACTGGTTAATTTCTGGCCTTAGAAAATATTATGATTGCCTACAGAATGGAAATTTTCTTATTCTTCTGGCATGGCAATTCCCAGTTTTACATGGTTTATCTGTAATATGCTGTATTCCAGTTTTCCTACATTTTACCATCAAAGTCTATTCAGTGAAGCATCAACACAAGATGAAGGACAGATTTGTTCTTGGTATGCTAAACCAAGTTATATTTACAGGCATATGTGGATAAGAGGTTGGTTCTCTTTGACGTATACAATATTTATATTGATATAGCTCTGAACGGCAACTTGAGCATATAAGCATCTTACCTGTGATCACTTCTGCCTATGGCATGACATAGCTTTCAAAAAAAGGAGTACAATATTACCAAAGATCTAAGAATGTAACTGTCCTCATTCATTTTGTGGATGAAGTATTTTTAAAGTATATGTGTTTATGGTGTCTGTTCCACATAAACTTTTTCCAGGGTAGAATTCATATTTTGAAAGTGGCATTGGCAGAGGGAGAATCTCGTAGACGTACATATTTAATCTGGGGAGCAAGTTCATTTGTATCAAGTTTATTTTTCCCCAGGGTGTCTATCCACCATCAGTGATCTGTTTAATGAATGCAGTTTAGCTATTGCTTCAAATCTCGGAGGATTAGAGTTCTTAAATATTTAATGTCATTAGCTACCATTGGAAATCTCAGTGTAATTCTGAATAAGATAGTTGTACCAAAGTGTTTGGTGTATGTATATTTTTTCTGAATGTAAATTTTAAAGGAAGTTCTGCTTCTCCTACATGCACATTAAAAGTTTGACATTTTTCTCCTCAACACACAGTAACCTTCCTTGAGACAATAGATAGTAAATGCTGGTGGCAATTACTCTGTATGGATTATGTTTAATTCATGTGTCCTTCCTGTCAGAGTTTTTGTTTTGTTTTGCTGTGTGGATTGTTCAGAATTTATTCTTGATCTAATCCTTTATGTTTTTTAGTGGAGCTTATCTTTTTTTTTTTTTTTTGTATGTAGGCCTTTGCAGTATTTTTCTTGAACAGTACAGCGTAACGCTGCCCGTGGTATTTCCTGCTGCTGGTTCCTATGTTTGGCAGCACGCAGCATCACAAGATGATTTGTTTCATTGAAGGATTCCAGTCAGTCACCAGTGGAGCCTATGAAGCCAGTGTCTTTGAGGAGTCACAGTTAATTAGTATCCACACCAAGGAGATGTCTCTGACTGGAAGAGATACTTACACTGACATCTATGCAGATTGATACTGTTGATCATCTTCACAGAGCCCTTATTTTCAAATTTTACTAGGTTTGAAGATATTAGTGGTCTATCTTCAAAGAAGTAGAATAAGAGGTTGAAAACAGCTGTAGTAGCAAGAAGCAGGAATAATGTTTCTGTTAAATCTTTAATCATGGGGATGACATTCTTTATCTTTACTTGAGGGGCTGTACTTGTACAGAGGATGATTATGTGAGTTTCACAGATGCCCTGATGAGAATCATTGGGTTTTCTGTCCTGGGTTGTTGGAGGTTTTTTCGTTTGTTTATTTGGGGGGGGGGGGTTCCTTTTTTTTTTTTTTTTTTAATTGATTCAGCAAAGAATTTGTGGAGAACCCAGGTTTCTTTCTGTGTTCCTTTGACTCAAGACACTAGATATCCTAGTGGAAGTATTCTTAATGTTCTTCTCTGTATCATAGTGTAAGTTCTTTAGAACTGTGAAGATTAGAAATCCCCCTCTAACTTAAAGAAAATGTTTAAGTTGTGGGAGGTATATTTAATATTCTGAGCTAGCACTGGAAAGCATTCATTGTGGATGCTTCCTTGTGCACCTGATTCTATCTGTGACAAAGTACTTGAATGTATTTGAGTACTGAGTGATGCTCTAATTCAGGAAGTTTTTTTACACTACTGCAACAGCTGTGATTTGGACATACCTAATTAGTCTGGTATAAGTATACAACAGTTCTATCTTCATGTTCTGTCTACTTTAGAACAAGTTTTCTTGATAGAGAGTTGGTATAGAGGATCATACAGCTCCTGAAAATATAGAAAACCATGATGGGCTGAGGCAATTTATGGGACAAAGTAAGCAGCGAGAAAAAAAAACAATATAATGCCCAGAAAAGTTAGCTGAATACAAGTCTTTCAAAAGCACTAGAAGGATGTCTGTCAGCATAGCACTTCACCATGTTATTCTATTTTTATTTAAATATATTTGTCTACCTAAGTCCATCTAATACATATATAACAAAAGTAGGAGTCACTTTGTATTTTGACTTTTGTGAACATGATTGACTAGAACTGTATACAATACTCAGGGTTGAGTACTGCCAGTGTTTTCAATACTTCTGTTTTCAATGCTTCCTTTACCAGAGCTAAAGAAGAGTTTAATTTCCATTTTTTGTGTCCACATTACATTAATCACTTATAATTTACGACTCCATCTAATTTTTATCATTTTCTATTCTTAAATTTTGAATTCATGATAGAGATTCTATTAGTCATTAGTTGATCTTATGCTTATTTCCATTTCTACTCCTTCTGATTTTGTGATCAAGTATTTTTTCTCCTGTGATACTTCAGTTCTCCTCTGAATGTTATTCTACTTGAATAGACGATACTGCCTGTTGTAATATTTACAAAAAATGAGGTTCTGGGAGGAGGAGGAGAAAATAAGAAAATCAGTGACTCTAGATATTTGCGGTCCTTTCTTCTCCAAGTTGGTGTCTATATTTTGGTGAAAAGGGAGTTAGGGAAGATAACTGCCTTCTGCCATCCAGGGAGCTCTTTTGATGGTGCATAATCTAATATGAGGTAGTTTCTTAAATTGATAAATATGTTTTATTTCCATAAGGCAAAAGAAAGTCAAGACCACAGAGAAAATTCTGAGTTTAGTCTTCTGGATTCTAATTTTAAAATCTTAGTTGCAAACTGATATGATATTTGAAACTGATCATGTTCTTGATGATGAAAATCATTCAGCATCTGGCAAAGTCGATCCACTTGTATGCACTTAATGTTTCATTTATGGATTCATTTGTTTTATTTAATTAGCTGGGCTCTTGTACTCATTCCCCTGAAACACTGCAATGTAATGTTTATGGAAGTGCATGTGACCTTGGAGATATACTTCTAGCCATTCCCTTGTCTTCTGAGAATACAAAATCCATATGGTGCTCTCCAAAAAAGAAAGTGTTTATGCTGCCTTGATGCCAAATTAGTTGTCATTACATTTGAATAAAAGGTGAACAATTTGAGGGAAAATCTAATTATCATCTATTGCTGCTTATATTCTTTGTGCAAATTGAACATTTACATTTTTTAATAACAATGCAGAAGATCAAAGTACATCTTTGTCAGCTTTGGTTATTATTGCCATCTACGCTAGTGTCATAAACTCTGGTACTGACAGACTGACTGACAGAACAGCTAGACAGCTAATTACTTGAAATAGGTTTCATGAAAGCCATTAATAAAGTGTTGTTGCAATTATCACATGTGAAAACATGAAAAGAGTGCTATATTGGAGCACTTTGTTTCCATTTAAAACTTTGTTTCTATTGAAGAATGAACACAACTTGATTGAAACTATTTACAAACTTGTAATGAATTTTTCATTGAAAATAATTCATTAAGAAAGTGGATAGTTTACATTTAATGAAGGAAAAAATTCAACTTTTAAGCTCAAATAATTTAATTTCAAAATGCACTTTTAAAAAATTATCAACATTATTCACAAAAATCTACTCCTAAACTAAACAAAGTGTTCAATTTCTAAGTAGTCAAATGTCATTTGATATGAACTGGTTGCTTGAACAAGCACAACACTTTTCAAACTGATTTAAAAAAAAAAAATTCCTCCTCTTTTTAAGCCTACTAATCAAACCAATATCACTAGAATAGAACAGTATTTCAAAGGCTAAGGATGTTCTTGGAAGAAATGTTGACATTTAAGAATTATTTGATCAATAGTAATAAAATTAATATAAGAATTGGTAGGAACAGAAGGCTGTAGGAGACTGTTAGGTAGTGCTTTAAATTCAATACTCTAGAACAGTAGGTAGACATCAAGAAGTTATACAGTTCATGATGATCCACAAAACACCTGCCCCATACAAAACAGGCCACAAAGCATTTTCCAGTATCTTATTATCAACTCTAACACTTAAAGGATTGAAGATCAAATAAAAAATATATTAAAAAACCCCAAACGAACAAAAAAACAACTTAGTTTGCACAGAGAGAGAGAGAGAAGACATCAAAGATATTGCCAGTGTCCCACCTGCCTCCAGGTGTGCCTGCAAGAGTACTGTCCTCACCATGCCATTGGAAGTTGGACCTTGGGACAGTCCCTGACATGACTGAGGCTGAAATTCTGTCCTGTCCTCAAATCCAGAGATGAAAGACCCTAATAGTATAATCCATACATTGACGAGGTAACTGTGAGAGCTGAAATCATGTGCTCTTTATTTTGTTTGTCTGGTTGATTGCCAGTTTCTGGAGTGTTTGATGCAATTAGCCAATCACAGTCTGTGGACTGAAACAAAAAAATTCCCGAATTATGAGGATCATTCCTGGTCATGCTAGTACTGTTAAATATTTGGGAGGAGCAAAAAGACACAGTGATGTTCAATGCACTTCCAGATTCAAATAAATATTTGCGGAAATATTTTCTGTTCTTGACTCAGCCCTGGCCAAAAGAAAAATATTTTCATTGACATTTGAAATGGTGCATTCAAAACAGTTCAGGGCCAGATTTCGAAGCTCTCAGTATCTCTTTGTGGGTCACAGAGCTTAAAAAAGTTAAACTCCTGTTTTCAGTTTACCAAAAGCATTTCCCATGGTGACACTGACGAACAAATTTTTCAGAGGTCAGCAGCTGACGTGCTGATTTTCCTTTGAAAGTCCTTTATTGACTGTGGGAGTGGGAAAATGCTGGCATTGGCGCACTCCTTGTAGGATGCACACACTGTGGCTTCCAAGCAGAATTCAGTTTGAGGGATTTTTACTTGTACAGCTTTTTAACTAGTCTGCGTCGAAAGCAGATTTCTAGAGTGTGTTGTGTTCACAGATGGTTTAATCAACAGCTACATTAGCGATGAGTAGACTTGATATCCTGTTTGGGTGTGCTTTCGCGTTAGGACAACATATTTCTTGAGAGGAGTATGGCTGGCCCTCTCTGTTCTCAAGTAGCTAAGAGAATTTTCAAGCTGAGCATGTTGTATGTGAACGTCAGATAGTCAGCTGCCAAGTAATGACACTTCTGAAATTCCTCAAGCTTGTAGCACATAAATAAGTCTGCAAGTAAAAACAGAATTTTCTTCTTAATATTAGATAAATACTATCTTGCCTGAGCTCCTGAAAGCCGCATTAATATCTTTTACATGTAAAATATGTGATTGGATTCATTCTTAACATCTCAACTACAACCTTGTAATTTAAATGGATTTTTTAATGTGTATTAATTTTAATGAATGACTGGGAGGTTTATTGGAGGGAGGTAAAGCAGTGTCTCTGAAGCTTCACTGGCTAATCAAATTGCTATAAATAACCTTTGATAGTCTAAGCCACTACCCTTAGATGATTTCTCTCATCATCATCCAAGATGTTAAAGAACTGACACCTGCAGAGGTTTGCTTTCAGCCGTTGTTAATGGTCCTGAGTGTAAATCCTCCCCCCACACCAAATACCTTTCAGTAGAAGTTGCAAATAGTGCATAGTATGCGAAATCTTTGCTCTGAGTACATTTGGGAATGAATGTCATCTTATTTCAACTGGCACAGACTGGCATCCATGCCCATGCTCTAGGTATCAGTCATGGAAGGGAGACTGAGCGGAAAAAAGTGTGTGCCCTTGCTCAGAGGCCTGATTTGTGCTTGCTCCATGCAGTCCATACAGCAAAAATGGAGAAACTTTCATAGAACTCAGAGAGATTTCAAAAGGAATGCAACAAAAAGTGGGACAATGCAAAAGTGAATCAGAGGTATGTGGACCGGGAGACTTCTTTCTGCAACTAAATGTTGCTGAGAGCAATTATCAGTCCCTCTACAACAGCTCCAAACTCTTTTCTTTTTCTTTAAAATAGAGCAGTACTATAATTTGGTTTTTACAGGAAAAAAAACTAGATAAATGTTAATGCAAACAACTGTAATTATAGTTTCGATTTTGAAAGTGTGAGTTTGACACCAAGTTGATTCAGTTGTCCAAAATAATGACAAAAAAAGCCAGTATGAAAGCTGGCCAGGAGCAGGAATTGTTCGATCCTCAGTCCTACACATATTTAAACAGCTAACTAATTTAACTCCTAGTTTCTATATTCTTTATCTTGGATCATTCTGACAGATTGCAGTCTGGTCCTGTTTAGATTACGCATTTGTTCTTATTGTACTCATGGCAGTCTGTGATTTGTGTTTACTTTTTGTTATATATATGTTCGTACTTTCTTGACAATGTAACTAAGCATATTAAATATGCGTGCATGTATATATATGTGTATGTGTGTACATTCACATTTCTGTGCAATTACAAAAAATTGGGAACTTTGGGAGGGATCACAGCAGGTTCAAAGTAAGTCAAATTAGGTTAAATCTGTTGTATTAGTATGACATTAAGGTATTTGATATTTGGAATTTTACTAGTTTAGGCCGAGTCACAAAGCTCACTCTCTTTTCCTAGCTTTTTTGCTTGTAGTCTCAGCTGACAAATTGAGTGGGTATTGAGTGGGCTACAGAACAGGAATCACTTGTCCCCGATGCAGATATCAATTTAAAATTAGAGATATTTTGTACTGGTGAACAAATGTGAGCTGATTGACAGCAACAAGGCTCGTAAAGGCTGTTCTGCAGTTTAGACACCATCTTAGTATAAATTGAGGGCTTAGTGGTCCAAACTTAAAGTTATAAACCAGAGTTTTTGTATTCACACAGTTATATTTGTTTGAATGAGAGAGGGAAGATGCGAACCTGTTTTTCGAACATCTTTGTGACAGCTTTGGGGTTGAAACTGAAATGCACCGTTCCCTTTGGTCAATATGGACACTACATTTCCCAAGAAAGGTTTCAAGAATTAGTTTTCCCTGGTGTACCTAGTTAAATACCTTCCTTCTCATCTTGTTTTGTTGTGCACTGGGCTGCACACCAAATTGGCTGTATTTCAGTGCCGCCAAATGTGTACAGTTTGATAAGCACGTTGTAGCAAATCTTCAGGATGAAAAGCACTATATAAACGTCAAGTTATTTACCCATTTTAAAGCATTTTATCCTCTAGAGCCATAAATCCAGCACCATTTCCTAACAGAAAATTAGCTTTTTAATGCTGTAGGGCCCTTCAACACTAACACATATAGCTAAGTCCACATCCTTGTTGGTGGGGAGGCCGAAGGTTGATGCGTCTAGAAGGTGAAGCTTCAGCAATTCAAGTGCTTTATTCACACTGGATTTAGAATCACATTAATAGGCCATACCAGGTCTCAGTTCAGCAATTCTGTCACCCTACCTTCTCTTATGAGTAGCATGGACCAAATATGCTCATGTATGTGTACTCATGACTCACAGAAATCAGCAGCAGCAGTAAGCGTACAAGCAAGGGCAGAATAGGACTACAAGTTTCTTACCGATAAAGTCAGCATAGGACAGTGCATCATTTCTGTCTATTACTATATTTGCTTCATAGAAGATTTATTACTTCTTTTTCTGCAATTAGCTGTGGTCGCCTGAAGACTTGAGAAAATGGCAGAAAGCCTCCTTGTTTATTTCCAGGCTGGTGATGTATTACACACCTTGAGTTTTATCTTTGTTGGTGTTCCATCGTGAATTACTTTTTTTTTTTTTTTTGTCAGACTATTTCCTTCAGCTTTCTGTTGCCTAAATTTGTCTTACTACTTTCATGTCCTTTTCTTAGACGAAACAATCAATAGAAAGTGCTTTTAGCAGTGGCACAGCACAGTGGTTTGCTGCAGTGTAGGTGCTGGGTGGTGTCAACACTGCTGACCTTCTATATATTGGGATTTTGGTTAAGAAGCAGATATCATGTGGTGCTCCTTTAATATGTGTCTTGATGGTGCCTGGGCATGTCTGGAGCTGGGCTTTGTTAATACATGTTTGCTTTAGATTCTGAAAGAAGACCTAAGACAGAATCTTATTTACCCTTTTTAAATGTTTCTCAACGAATATTTGTTCACACATAAGGCATTTCTATTGACAATATAATACTGAGAAAAGGGAACACAAAAATACCCAGTATGAAAATACAGTCTATCTTCACTGGATTTTTTGACAGTGTGGCAGGGTGTTACTGCTTGTTCCTCATTTTAGACCTGTACACATACTTCATTATGTTAAAAAGCTTTGGGATAAGGTCCATTTCCCATTCAAGCCAGTCTTCATGAGATTTAAACTCCTGAGATGTAAGGTCTAGAGAGAATTTAGTATGAGTTTAGCTGTACCTACAAGTCATAGTCAAGAAATATTTCCTTGTCTGGCAATGGCCCTAGTATTCGTACCCCCAAAGACGTGCAGTTGCCAGAAAAGAATAGGAGCCATAGCCACATCATGTGAGATAATGGAGGTTTCTGTCTTGGATGGAAGACCTCAGCTCTGGGCTTTCCTCAGCTCTCATGGACTTGAATCTGTAGTGTAACCAATTGCCCCAGCTCTTCCTGTGGCCATGCAGCTGTAGGTAATGGGGAGCATCGTCCACCTCAAGCTGGAATTGGGCAGGATGCACCTGGGACTGTAGGAAGCAAAGGGCGAGGAAGGAGAGGAGCACCGGGGAGCTTGGCTTCAGCAGTCTGCAAAGGGTCTAGCATGAATGGGATCCTAGACCAGTTCCTGAAGATAGATGGACACTTTGCATAGCACTCGCTTTGAATGAAGAAGCAAACTACTGTCTCTTCTGCATCTTATTAGTTGCTTCTCCACAGCACAGTTAAGCAGATTCTTGGCTTTCTTAGAGACACTCAAGAGGAATTCAGAGTTAGGAAAAAACCCTGTACTAAGGTAACACTTAATATCTGATTTTAATCTGGTTTGTTTGATTAAGTCTGATTTAGATCATGGGTTTCATTACCTGCCCCTGGGAATCATTAAGGCATGTGGGCAGCAGAAGGAAGGTGAGGGCAGCCTGTCACAGCACCTGCACTGCTTACACGGGGTCTTTGCCAGGAACTGTTCAGCGTTGAAACTCAAAGAGTCAGGCTGGGTTCTGTTGTGGTAAGAATCTCGTCTTTCTTCTACTCAGTTCATCTTCTGCTATTACACTTCTCTTTTTTCTTTTCTTTTTTCTTTTTTTCTTTTTTTTCTCTTTTTCTCTTTTTTTTCTTCTTTTGTATAATTATAGCAGCTAAATATCTTTTGTCTTCCTTTAGAAATGTAGCGTCTAACTGAAATTAGGAAACAGTCTCCAGATGGTTTGAGATTTTCACAAGCCTATGTTAAGTTGCAAGAGAGAGAAATTTTTAACAATATTGTCTTAGAAACACAAAACAGGATGTAGTGTTACTACACCAGATATAATTTTTGTTTTGTAAGGAAGATGTAGCTTGTCACAAAGCTGTGAGATAAAGCCTCACAATTTTAGAGCCTTCATGCTAGATCTTTTTCATTGCTGAAGTTGCCTAGGATTGATGTCTGCAAAGGCAAACAGTAGATAAATGAAGAACCTAAATGGTAACTGGGGGACTTCAGGGAGGTTCCATGATGAAAGCTGTAGTCTATTTCTGCAACAAAATAAATGACGATAATGCAAATAAAAATGACTACCTGAAGCTGTCTTTTAAATACCTTTGAGAATCAGTATAAAGTCATTTGGGAGGTTGCTTTTTTTAAAAAAAAAATTACTTAATATTATCTTTTTGCCTTTTTACTTCCTGTCTAATGAAGATAGCTTGGCTTCAGAAACTTTAGTAAGTGCATTCTGTACAGATATGTGGGAATACAAATAATTTGAAGGCATAAGAAAAAGCTACGCTAATGAAATGCCTAATATAGATAAACACAGGAAGTGCTGTTTTGCAATTTGCCTGCTTATTTATTGTTCACAGAGACAAGTAAAGGTCATCTTTTGCTAATGGCATTATAACCTTGGCCTTCTTGGTATCAAAATGTTAAATATTGTAAAGAAATGTTTCTGTGAGAGGAGGATTTTAATTATAATAAATCTTTATGTTTTCATTTTAGCACCAGTCCATTTTCTTTCCATACTGAAGTTCTCAGTAATTTATTCATGACCTTTAACTGCTTTTAAGAAATGTAGATTGGGAATTATTGCTCTCCTTGCCATTGGAAGTGTCAAGGCAGGAATGCCTTGAAAAGCTGAAGAGATTTTATTAATGAGATCCACTTCTCACATTAGAATAAAACAGCTGAGCTGCTGGTTTTGCTTATCCTGGCGTATATGATCCTGGAGGATCAATGTTTAAAATTACTTGGAGATTTTTGATCTAAGATAAACAAGTGGTCAGACCACATAAAGATATGCAATTTATGATGAATAATCTAGTTTGTTTAGGATTAATTTTCAGTCTTGTGACTCTGACTTCTGTCTCCCTAAAAGTTGAGATAGTAAAAAAAAAAAAAAAAACAACAAAAACCCACAAAAACCAACAACTGAGAAAGAAAAGAAAAAAATTATCCCTATGTATAAATGTATGGGTAGGAGTATATATAGCATATCTACCCATGTATATGTATGTTCAGAAACACAGATTTGAAACGTATTTCTTCCCAAAATACCTTCATCACAATGAACTAACAGTGTAGATACAAACTTCAAAGAAAGATTTAGAAAGTAGACACCTGGGAACTGTTAACATTTCTACATAGCTTTCTTTGTCAATAAGCAAAGCTTGGCAACCTGGCAGGCTGACAAGAGTGCAAAACTCAGAAACCCTGTCTTTATGTTTTTTTTTGTTTTACTTCCCATACCATGATCTAGTCTGGGGAACTCCTCCATCCTCTGATGGGAGGAGGCTTGGAGACAAGGGGGAAAAGGGGCAGGGAGAAAGAGATTGATGCCAACTGACTATGTGAGGATAGAGGCCATGACAAGAGGAAGGAAGACTCAGAAGAAAGTATTCAGTTTATGGGCCAAGACTAGAAGGGCCAAGTGGTCAGGTCTTCAGAAATTTAAATTTGCATATGGTAAGTTTTTCAGCATTTTCATAAGTGTGGAGAACACCTCCACCAAGGTCTGCAACAGCTGTGCACTCGCTACAGCAGCAGCTCTCACCACGGGTAGGAGTGCTAGGGACACAGGAAATGAAACACTGGGATTCATGTCCCTTAGCGTTCTCTGCAAGCTTCCAGACAGTGTGCATCAGGAAACAACTTCAGTAAGGTATTAATAGATGTACCAGATTGGGGTTATAGGCCTTCTTTGAAATAATGAATTCAGATTAGAGAGACTAAAACTGCATCTGAGCCTTCAGGAGAGGGAATGGCAGTGGGAACCACTTAAAAATGGAGAAAGCATGTGCCGCGCTTAGCCCTTCCTGATATCTATGTCAGATTCTTTATGTTAGCAAATAATTGCAGAATATTGACAAAATGTACATCTTTCTCAGAGAGAATGACAGAAGATGCCAATCTCTTGGTTTACTGACCTCTACCTCATATTGACTATTTGATTTTGTGAACTTACTGTTTTATCTTTTGAAATGAGTGATTTTAATTATTGCCAAATACAAGTTCAGATCTGTAGTGTTTAACACATTCTAGAACTGGCAGTCCTTTTTAGTATTAATTTAAGGATTAATGCTTTTTGACATAGTCTGTTCTGTGCATTAGATTTTTGTATAGACAAATGTAATTAACCTGCCTTTTTAACTCTATCTATTTCTCTTATTCTCTACCTACTTACTACTCTGCAGTAAAATAATATGTTTCAGAAACCTCTTCTTCAACTGCACTTCAAATTTTGTAGAAAAAATTACTTTGGTCTTAGATATAATTTACTACAGAAAGAATAATGCACTTTTAAGAAGAATTAATTTAGACTTATGATAAAGTCAGTTGTAACCTTTTTTAGGGGAATGACTGTTACTGGTATGTTTTGTTAGAGGTCATGAGAAGCTCATGTCCTATTTCTTTTCTAATGACTAAATGATATGCTCCTTGCAAGCAGTAGAAATATTTTTTTCCAGTATAGAGTCTTGTGGCTAAAGTAGAGTTTTATTATTTTATCAATGTAAGGTGTGATACAATGGAATTGAAGCATAAGGTTTTGATCTCAGCAGTATAAATTAATAAATGTACTGTAGAAAGACATTTATTGTCATATGCTTTATTCCCTAAATATGCGTATGGGTTCTTTCCATTTATGAATGCTTTTCACAACAGGATTACCTGCGCATCTTTGTTATTGACAAGAAATATTTCAGCTCTTCTGAGGATGTCCTTAATATTGTAACAAGTTCTTGAACAGCATCAGGCCCATATGATGCATCATATCACTAAATTTTAGATCTAGTTGCAAAATTTGGTTTGAGCTTCCAGATTGTAATACTTGCCAGGTATGCTCACATTGAAACGTGCAACTCTGAATCGGTTTTACACAATCAGTTTTTACTGTCTTTTATGCACGACCGGTAAGCATTTACCATTAGATGCTTGGCATTTACCATTAGAAGACTTGATGGCTAGTTATTTGTTAAACATGTCCTATTTAGGTTTAAATTTTATGTATTAGGACCTTTCTAAAAGAAAATCTCATCGGAAGTTAATCATATAAAAGTCAATATTCACCAAGTGAACGGAGAGAGATAACACAGGGGACTCTGTAGATGGGAAGGAGGAAACTCAGACTAAGGACAAAAATGGAAATGAAGCAGGGGACTAAGACATAAACAAGATAGGAAGCAAATGAGGAAAGGAGGAGCACAGAGCTGTGAGGGCAGGGCTAGTTCTGGCAAGGGATGGGTTTGAGTGTTTTGGATGATGAATTAGTAAGGGCAGTGACTGAAAGATATCTGGGATCAGGAGGGAGAAATAGAGGAAGTAGGGATCAGTAAAGTGTGAAGTATTCAACATGGGTCAGAGAAAACTAAATGAGCTTAAGTGAGTTAGTTTATATATGAAAAAATAACTCCTCTGCAGTAAAAGGCTTCTCAGTAGGAAAAAATACCCTCTGCAGAGCACTCAGTATGCTTCCTCTATTAAGTTGGCTGCTTCAACTCGCTGTATTCTTCAAAACATTATGTGGTATAGATAGTCTAGAATTCAATGTCTGAAGGAGCATGCTAAAGTAGGTTGAGTAAAGAAACTTGAAACTGAGTTTATAGGCTCATACAGGTCCAGTTTAGTCAAAAAGCAGGACTGAGAAAATGAGCAAAGATTAGAAAGAAGTAGAAATGGGAGAAGAACAGATAGAAAAATATCCCACCACACACAGTCAGCCTCTGGAATTGCCTTACATTTGAGTACTCAACCTTGCAACCATTTTAATGTTCTTTGATTAGAATTTTGTTTCATAAAAACTCATGCGCACATAAATCTGTGTATATTTCTGCACAAATGTTTATTACACAGATTCTAATTGGGTGATTACATTCTGTTTCTGTAACAAACTAGATTTTTCCTATTCAAGTTTTAGTTTTAATAGACCCTAGAGGCCTAATCCAGGCTTGAATTTTGCTATACAAACATGATTATAACCATCTTTTCACCACAAGTGTTAATACTGTTATAAATTATTTGGGGTTAGAGCTCAATATGTTTTGTACTGAGTTTCTTAATGAAATAATTTGGTTTTCTTAGTGTTCTGACTATTAAGGCCTTGTCCTGCAACTGATGGTAACATTGTATATACCAGATGACCTTTCCTGAACATTTTGAAGTCTCTATAGGTTATTATTATCATCCCCCACCCTCCCTCGACTTGTACATGTTAAAAAAAAAAAAATGAACTGTGAGATGTCAAGGTAAACCTACACTCAGTACTATTGCCACGTCTGTCTGTGGATTCTGCCAAAAAAGTGATTCACATGAAGTACGGGATGGTTCTAAAAGCCACGCTGAAGGCTCACGCAGGATCTGAATATAGATTGGCTTGCAGCAGAGCAGCAGCTGTCTTCAGTTTGAAATAGCATCAGACAAAGGAAAGGGAAAGTAGTACTCCTGTGTGTACGTCTTGGGGGTGTTAGTCTGTCTTTTACTGTTCTAAGTGCAGTGGAGATGGGAAGAGCTTGATTTGTGCAGGTGATGCAGAAGAAAGTGTGGGCACCACTGTTACAAAAAGTAATTTAGAACTGGGGGAAAAAAAAAAATCTTTAAATTGCTGATGCTGGAGGAGGACTTAGCCAGAGAAAGGAGCATCCCGTCCTTATTTTGAAAACGTTGCAATCCCATCTTTTTCCAACTAGTCGTAACTGCCAGTTACTGCGCAGCCTGTCAGAAATGCATGTAGGCTTTCCGTCTAAGTCAGTGAAAGGTTAGCAGTTGGTGTTTCCATACATTTTTATTACCATTGTAAGAAGGCTCCCAACCAGTCCATCTTATAAAAATGTATAATAGCAGTAGAGTGTTTTGATTTTTAGAGACTGACAAAATCCCTTGCAGTGAGAGCAATCTCCTCTTGACACAGGTTCTGAAGAACCTGGATAGCTACTTTGTCTAGAATTGTAACAAACTGAAATTTCTTTTTTGCAGAGTATTTTGCGAAGTCTAAATTGGCAAGCTTCAAAGTCATAAAATTGAAATTAAAATTGCAATAAAAATTTAAAAAACAACCTTAAAAACGATATTTTGCTGTAGCATAAAAATATGCTTCTGAAACAAGAAGCTTATTTTGAAATTAAAAAGAAGTGTTCTATTCCCAGAATGAAATTTGATCAAAAACTGTACACTGCTGTAATAAATTTCAATATTGACAAGGTGCTTTCCTGTGTAGTTTTTCCAAAATTGAAGATACTTTCTGACGGAAAACTGTTCTGTCAAAAAATTTCTGATCTGTTCAAGTTGTACCACCCTTTTATATAAGAATAAATGTATTTCTTTGATATGGAAATTAATTTCTAACTAGGAAGTCTCTTTCTGAGCATATAACGCTTTCATAAAAGTTATGTGAGTTTAGCAGTTGTGTGTGTTAATGTACTTGAGGACAGTTTTCTCAGTCCTATAAAATTGTATGACAAGATTATAAGATAAAAATATATATGAAGTTTCAGTGACAAACATTCAATTTTCTTGTAAAATAAATGGACTATAATGAAGTAGAAATATACAGAAATGATTTTTTTTTTTTTTGAGTTAATTCTGATTTGGAATGAAAGCTTAAATAAATAAATAAATATAAATTCTGGATGCCTGAAACCAGAAGCACCATTTCCCATTTCAGTTTCACAAGACAAGGAGAATCCGAAAGTGATGTACTCCAGGGCTTCCACATTTCCCGAATCTCCTCCTTGGCTTTTTAGCTAGACTGTAGGTTAAGTGAGAACTTTTGAGATTGCTCTTAGCATTTCAACTCTTGCCTTCTTTTCTGCTTACTACAGTGTAAGGCCTGGAAGCTCAAGATATTCAGATGAATATCTGAAGCTGGCTGGTGGAGTTGGAAAACATGGGTTCTTCTGTAAATTGACAGAAACGGAATAATCTCCATGAAACACAGTTTCAGTGAACCAGTATTCTCCTACAGAAGAGCATATATTATAGAACCTCCAGTGACATCTTTCTTCTGTGGCACAGCTGTTTTGGCAAAGCTGTCTGCTAAAGCCCTTTTTTGCAGCAGGAGAGCTACAACTAGCCAAATGTCTCAGTGCTCCAACTTGGTCTCCTTGGCTCTGTCAGATGTGGCTGAGTATAAAAACTTGGACTATTTTCAGAATGCAAAATACTGAAAACCAACAGTGACTGGAAAAGACCTACAGAGAGGCATGGAAGTGCTGGATGAGTGATTAGCTCAGTGATTGACATACGTCATAGTTGACAAGTGAAAGTTAAGGCTCATTGGGAGGCGTAATTTGAGCTAACCACACACATGGCCAGTTTCTAACTGAGCAGTAAAGACCTGACGTTGTCAGAGATTGTTCAGTGACTGCAGCAGGAATTGGAAAAGCAAACGGCGCTAGGATGTTTAAACAGACATAGAAAATAGTGCTATGTTTCACATTAGTCAGTTATAACCATTCAGCTGGAATATGACATTCTGTTCCAGTCAAAAAAGATAATTCAGAAAATAGAGTAGGTATATGAAGGGAGGCTGAGTAGAAAGACTTCCATTTAAAGATTCAATATATTATTTTAATTTAGAAAGGATTAAAAAAATGATAGAAATGTGTAAGTAAATACATATGGGGAAGATAAAGCATGTTCTCATGCTTACCTTTGTTATTGTATAAGAAAAAATGGATAACTGAAAGAAAATAAAGACGTACTTTTCTAAAATACAAATTTTGTAAGCACAGACTACATGTGAATCTCATTTTCACAGGCAGGATAGAATTGAGGCCAAGATCTTATTACAGTTTTTAAATGAATTAGACATTTGCATGCTTCTTTTGACTTTGTATTATATCAAAAAAAGATTTTGTAAGCAATATGCCTTTCAGGCTTAAGAGTTAAGAAGAAACATCCCCAATAGGCAGATTATTCCATAACTGTTCATTACTTTCCCCAAGGCATCTTGTCATGCTCTCTGTTTGAGATAGGCTACTGGAATAAACCAGTGTTACAATTTGTTAATAAAAGTACACTGTGCGGTATTTTGAATGCAGTGTTTTTAATGACATTAGGCCTGGCTATGTTTAAGCACTTTTCAGACATTGTGACTTAAGCTTTGAGAAACATACAGGCATTCCTGTAAATTTTTGCCATGCCTCCTATCAAAGAAGACTTTCTGCTCTAACTCATTCTCTGTATATCAGTGATGCAGATAACAGAGAATACGGACAAGCAGCAACACGGAAAACAAGAAAAAGGTTTATCAGCCAAAGGAAATATTACTCAATATACAGTACAATGACTGACTTGACTTTATAGTCCTTCCTATTTAAGAATCTTCTCCAACTCAAAGTTAATGTTGAACATTAACAAAGGCTCTTAAATGTTTCTTAAATGAAAAGGTCATTTTTAAAAGGTTGTTGTTTTAACACTTCTTTTCCTTTAAAATTAGGTTGAGAAAATAAAAATATTGTTCACCTGAAACATCAAGGCAACCAAAACATTCAAAAACATCATCAAGCATTTAAGATACTTATGATTAATTAGCCAATCTATTAATGAGAGACTGAGGAACAGTCAGAAATATTTGAAGTGTGCTTAATTAATAGTTTTTATAATCTCTTTTTTTCAGTGGTATTTGCCATTTCAGGCTGTGAAATCAAAGATTTACAAGCTTGCTACACTTTGCACATTGAATTCTGCAGTTGCTTACATGGACTGCTGCAGAAGATCATAAACTGCTGTGGTCTGGGGCCCCTCACAGCAATAATCTCTCCTGTTATGTGTCCATACTCAGGGAAAAAAAGGCCTCTACCTTGTTCATGCTTCAACACTAGATATAGTAAAGAAAATACGGAATTAAATCCTGCCTCCCTGAAATCGGTTGAATGATAGTATTTTTGGTCACTTCAGTGGGATCAAGATCAGAACAGAGGCACTGTGACCTATTGTACTCTCGTCTCTAGCGATAGCCAACTGTAAAAGGATATAAAGTCAGAATAAGCCTGTCGTAACATTTCTCCAGAATGTTAGCAGCCACTGAGTTTGAGGTGTTACTTTCATATTTACTAGTTGTGATAGTCTTTTCTCCTTTCATTTGTCCAGTCTCCCCTTATATTCATATAAATTTTTATCATTCACTTACTCATGAAGTTTTGCCACAGCTTAACTACACATTGCATCAACATCTCCCTTGGCTTGCTGCCTCCTAGGTTTTATTTGATACTCCCTAGTTCTTGTATTTGAAAAGATGGTGAATGACATAATGCTTCCTACTATAGTACAACATAAAGGAAATTAAACATCTCACTCTTGCTTTTCTCTGATAGGGACAGACCAGTGTGTAGCTCTGAAAGGAAAGACACAAGCTGTCCCACTGAGTTTTAAACCAAAATTGTCACTGCAAGAGAGAATTTTGTCCTATTATTGATGATATGATAGGGCCCTGTAAATTCCTTTTATTAAAAAGAAAAAGGTCTTAAAGCCTCCAAAGTACTTGTTTTAATTATAAAGCAGAGCTTTTCTTTAGGGAGGAATGATAAAATAGAAAGTACATTTATTGAATCGCATCGAGCACGGGCAGGAGTTCTGTTGCAACCAGGCCCTTGGCATTTGTTACTGGTTTGCTGTGGACAGCTCCTCTGTCAACACACTGGTTCTTGCCAATTGCTTACCTGGAGGTTCCTAATTTTCCTTAAGTTTTACAAAGGCCAAAGAAGCAGATATTGTTCTCTTTAGCATTTCACATGGGTGTACAAGAGAATGAATTTAAGTGTTGAAACACTTTAGATCAACACCTTTGATATCGGGGTCATCATATTCAGTTGATACCTTACGCGAGCATAAGCAGATCACCAGCTGTGGGATCATGGCAGAGGGTGGTAGGACAGTGGAGGAGGGAAAGAACAGGCTTGGGACAAAATTTAATGGCAATGCAAGTTCTCCAGTGTTGGAGAAATGGGCAAAGGTGCCTAGCCATAATATTATGGCAGACTGATATGAACTGGACAGATATCCACCCACGCAGAATTCTCAAGATGATGTGCAGTTTAGGACTTGAAAGCTGTCTCTCAAAATTTAATGGGAGTCCTTCCACTGACTTTAATGAAAATTAAATGAGGTTACTTTTCAGCAAGGTGGTTAAGAAAAGACTTAGTTTTCCGGCACATGAGTAATTTACTTCAGAGGAACCTGGTACGTGTGTAAGTACCCTAGTGAATTGAGACTACATTGAATGAGAGGCTGTCTGTTAGGACTAACAAGGATGTGAACACCATAGAATCTGATGGAAATGGCAATATGAAAGTAGCAAATTTAGTCTTATTGAATTTTTTGCTAAACATGCTGCATTTGATTTCTTCATTTCCATGCAGGAAAATCTTCCTTGAAAGTCTGTCTTCTAGTACTCAAATGTATTGTGAAGTGGTTAATATTATTTTGACAGAATTAAATATGTTCTTAAAGGTCCAAAAGGAAGCAGGTTTCAAAACCAAAACACAAATTATACAGAACCCAGGCCTTGCTACACCAAAAAGGTAAATGCTGGGCTTTATGTCAGGTTGGTTTGAATTGGTGAGAAATGTCGGAAAAGATATGCTGTATAAAAAGTCAGCACAGGGGAGTAGAGTGCCTGTTTTTATGCTGTGTGCACTATTTCTGTTGTAACTAAGTAATGGAATACAATATCTGTAATTATTCAAATAGGCACACTTCCAGTTGTAATTCATTCTTTCACATGTAAAACTATTATTTTAAAAAAGGGAAGAAATAAGCTCTTTATGGCTGTAAATTAAAAATACCAGTTAATATGATAGAACAATTTATAATTGTCAAAAAAATTAAAGGTTTTTCTTTTGATTTTGCTGGTCTTAAGTTGATTTATAAGTATCAACCAACTAGTAGCAACTAAATTTAAGACATTAAGCATGATTCTGTTATTCTGTCCTTTTTATTAAGAATTTTTTAATTAGAAATACTTATGCTAGTTGGTTTAAAATATTGGGACAAGAGATCTTTCTTTTACCCTGTTCAACTCTTACTGGCCAGAGCTTTTAGACGTTTCATCATAGCTGGGAAGCCTTCAGCTGACAGAAAGCAACAATTTCTATTACATCTCTTTCTGTCTGTCAGGGCATGCTGGTGTATTAGTTTGAACCCTCTGGTTGTGCTTGTACCTGATCTCGTATTAGAGTAGCTCTGAAGCTGCTCTAAAATGCGTAATAGCGTAGTGTTTGTTACAGAAATTCAAATGCTCGAAGCTTAATAGTTTCTAGTTTTACAACAGTGTAATTTTATGAAGTGACAGCAGCATAAAACTTGAAGAACACGGCAGTGATGCAAGCCTTCCTCATAAATAACTTTGTAAGAAATAGATGCTGAGTAAAGGTGGGGGAGTGTCATCCGTCATTTCTTCAGTTTAAAGTAAAAATCTCTATTGACTTTAACTTTCATGGTCATTTATTAACTGTAGTTGATGTCAATTTCTGAGAGTTATTTTACAAAAAGCCTGGAATTAACATGTTTATTGTTAGGTCCTGCTTAATAACAGTTTTATATCGTTTACTAACCATCTGGGCGTCTGATTAGACATTATAACAATCGTTTGGTTTGAGCTTCTTTACTTGCGCTAACTGCGAGTTATAAAAGATAATGACTTGGAAGTGAAAATATACAGCTCACATGGGTAGCACAAGCGATTGTTTTAGCTAGCCATGCTATTCTGTGTATTCTGATGCTTTGTGTTCAGAAGAGGAATAAACCTTCAAAGTCTCCTACTCTACAAAGAACCTGATGTACAGTGTGCGAGGGTTTGCTCAGCTTTGTACAATCTGCATGACCAAATCTGCAAGAGCAAAACAAAGATAAAAGCTTTTTTCTCCTGAGCATTTTGTGTTCATAGAGACTAATAGCCAATTAAGAAAAAAAGGAAATATTTGATGGATAAAATCCAGTAATATTATCTGTCCCAGGTCAATTTGACATTTAATATGTTGTTTCCTCTTCAGCAGTTTTACAACAAGGGACAATTTAAGCATTTAAAGAGAGGGACTCAACTGTTTCCATCTTGCATAGTTGTTTTTGGTTTGTTTTTTTGCATAGGTGGTGTTTGATCATTACAGCTGTGACATTTGTTTGCATACATGGATGCTCCATAAAGAAGATTAATTTCTATAGTAAAGGCTTTATTAAGACTGATAATGACCTCCTGAAGAATAATTATTAATTTAAATCATTTAAGGCTATTGAATTGTATGATTCTTCTTTCCAGAACTATGAGTAAAAAAGAGGGGAAAGCAGTTATACCTTTTTGTATGTGCATATATTTTGGTAGATTACTGCAGGATTATTGAATAGCTTTGTAAAATCAATAAGAATACCTAAACTATCAGAAACATATCTAAGTTGTCAGCAACAATAATGATGTAGTCTCACGAACAATCAATAATTACTGAAAGTTTTGATTTTTAGTTAAATAGGTTCTCTGAATCATTGCAAATCCTTGCATGGCCAGTAGGCACAATAAGTATTTTTTTGATAGACTGGTGTGCTGAAAGGGAAAAATAAAGTCAGTAATTGATGATTTCTTTTTGTAATGCTTAAATAATTGCTTTAGACTGTTCCTGAGATTATTTTTTTAAAGTGTTATGTGTAAATACAAGTCACTTTTCAAAGCAAAAGCAGCAAATGGTAACCATTGGGTTAGAATTAATAACTGTAGTTGGTGACAACCAAAACTTGCTTATTTTGAAGTCCAGGTAGGCATCTTCACTTCATCTGGAATTACTGTTCCATACCATCTTTTATAGTTAATGACTGGCAAAGAGAAGCCATCTTTTTATTAAGTCCTCCTCCCTTTCAACTGGTAAATACATGGTAAATACTAAACTGAGCTATTTATTGTGTACTTTTGCCAGTTGAAACAGTGAATGTACCTATTTAAGTACCTCCACATAACACATCACTGGCATTTAAGGCACTCATTAGGTCATGATAAATAGCTGCTTTTATCTGTTAGGTATGGAAAATCATAGCTCAAAAAATTGTCACATGAAGTCCTCCTTCGGTTGTGTGATAATCCAGAGAAGACCATAATGTAACTTTTTTTGCTAGTATATTGTTCTTGGTTTCAAAAAGCAATTGCAGGTTATCATGGTGAAAAAAAGTAGGAATCACTAACAGAATAAAAATACCAGCAGACACAAAATGCGTAGACGCTGACCTGTAGTCTTCTGGAAGCAGAGAGGGTATACGACGGGTCACTGCACCCTGCTCCTGTTCTTAGACTGTTCTCTCAGCATCAGCCACAGGCCACTGTCCAAACAGGGATAACAAGATAGGCAGACCTTGGTCTAGATATATTATAATTGTGTCTAATTATGGCTCATTCAATATGGGCCTGAAGAAAATCTCAGAGAAGTTATCAGAAAGGTCATTGGGGAGAAAGAAAATTACACCTTCTCCTCTTAATGGTCTACAAAGGTCATCATAATCTCTGGCACAAATTTGTTTTACAAGTGAATGCCTCTAAACAGGAGACTTTCTTGAAAACCCTCCCTGAAATATCTATCATCTCCATGAGCTTTTATGGATTCTGCAAATATTTGTCAGCTCCCACCCCCTTGTTAGATTATAATTACTAAGTAGAAATTACAAAAATTAAAATGTATATTTTACCCTGAACATAGCTGGAAATGTCTCTCTTACTGTTTAGTTACGGAGCTAGAATTCACTGGCCACCTTCTTCCATATGGACAAGGACGTGATGTACTCTGTTCTAGTATTCAGCATTCTCAGTCACCCCTAACTATGTTCCCTACCTTGAATCAGATTCCTGGTCCTGCCTCTCCTCATGCTTTCTTACGCAGTCAAAATGGTTTTTAACTGGTTAAAATCCTCTTGGCTCCTGTGCTTTTTATTGTAAAAATATCATGCGTGGAGTTGCCTGGTTTAATAATTCAGGTCTGGTTTACAAAAGCACCTCTGCTGTTTCCCATTACAGACTGAAAAAGAAAATGTACTCAGATAAATCTCTGTAAATATAATGATTAAGTAATTCATATATATATAATCCATGAGCTGGAAACGCTGGCTTGTATCCTGCAAATACAGATGTCTTTTCAGATGCGTGCCTTTTGTTTGTTATGATTCAATGATTGCATTCCTGTTGCAAAATATTTCTTCATCCTGGGACAGTGAAAAAGACTCAGTGCTTCTGTCTGATTTTCTATCCAGCATAAATGATTTTGAGCATCTTCTTTTGATTCTATCACTTGTGCTTATTAATACCGAGTTATCAGAGCAGAGCCTGGGAACAAGACATTTGCAGCCTCCCAGTCTTGCCCACCTGTTACAAAGGGATTTACATGTTCCTTTCTAAATCACTTCTCCTGATAAAATGGGATTGACAAATATTTTGTTTCTCTTTGGATTTTGAAGGACAAATCCTTATGCATATTCAGCGTTACTCGATGTCTTTGTGAGATACAGAATGGCCATAGTACTGTTTCCCCCCGTGCTAAGGAAAATCCTCGCCACAGGAGCAATGGAGAACAAATTCAGTCCCATGCTGGAGGACTCTTGCAGGTCCTGGTTAGCATGTCTCAGGGAAAAGAAAGAGTGTTAATAGGGCCAGAGCTGTAATGGTCAAATTCTCTGCAGTTTTTGTGGGCCTGCTGATAGCGAATAGTGTAAGCCCTACCCCAAAAAAATTCCTCTCCTCTACCCATGTTTATACACAGGTTAACCTCAACTTTATGGCAAGCCCCCATCCCCCAGAGGACAGTGATATTTCACAGGCAGACTTGCTTTCATTTCCTCTGGGATGCTGAACATTTTGCTCTAATTAGGGAACAGAAGCTTAACTCAAAACAGCAAACCACTTTTGTCTATATGTGTTTTTATATATGTTTTGTCAGTAATCAAATCTATTATTCTCTGTCATGCATGAGAATCCTATTGTACCAGGTAGTATATAAACACGGCGTGAAAATATTGCCCTTGCTGAAAGAGGTTATAAGAGAAGAGATGGCAGGTTGCTACAGACAGATGGGGAAGTGGGTTGAAACGACGAGACAGAGCTGCTCAGCCGAAGAGGCAGCATTACCAGCGACTTAATCACTGTCAGGCAGCAGAAAGTTTCAAGGAGGGATTTAAAGGAGGTTAAAGAGGAGTCTCTGTGGATGCTTACAGGGAACTCCTATTAGACATTAGAGGCAACTTTGAAGACTTTGTATGTTTGAAAATGCAGCTAGTATCAATGCAAGTGTCATAATTTGATCAGGGACAGAAACTGTGACAAATGTAAAAAAATATATAGGAAAGGAATAGTCTATGTAGTGCTTTGAAAATTGAATGAAGACAAGTCAATTAAAGTTTATGCTTAAATAGGCTGCATAGTGGTGTTGTGATCAATGCAGTTCCCTGGGAAAGTGGTCCTTGCAAAAAGAGTAGATATTTGAAGGATGCAGTTGGCTTCGTTAAACCAAGACTTTAGTGCCTTGCTGGATGTCTCTCCATTGTTGTGAAAAGGATCTCCGCTAAATCATGTTTGAAATGTGGAAAAAAATCTGCATACAAATTTTATTTTTACAAGTGCAGTTCAAACAATTGTTCTTATTTCTCTTTTCTTCCCAATCAAACATCAGTTATTTTCCTGTGTTACTTAAAAAACCATCAAATTAATCTATTTAGGTTTTCCCCTCATATTTGTACTCCATTATGACTAAGGCTATAACAAAGACTTTCTTATCGTTCCTAAGCTGTTCCTAAGATCGGCATGAATATCTTCATAGACCTATTTTCCACATACTTTATAGCACGAGTAGTTTTCTGACACACCACTTTCCATTGAGGCATGACTCTGATTGAGGTAAACAGTTTCTACTGAATTTAGCAAATTGTTTTGACAAAAAGGATTTTAGAAGTGAAAACATCAAAATAAAACCTTCTCCAGATCTCTAGAACAAAGTATTCCAATTTCTAATCTCAAAATACTTGTACATCAACTATTTATTTTTATCTTCTTGTCTGTCTATCATGAGAACTCTTATGCTACCCCCAACAATAAGAGTTCTTTATAGTTTTTAATCTTTAATTCACTACCATATGGGATATATATTAGCCAAACCTGTCAATGGAAAAAGTGTAAATTTAATACAGGACTACTTTTGTAAGTATGAAATGTATTTAAGAAAATCTGGCAAAGATCCACGAATCTATTTTTAGAGAACTAAGGGATTTTGTAAATGGTATGAAAAAAATTGAAGCAGTGTAGGCCTGAGTGCTATTTCTCATGTGTAGCCCACACACTACTGCTAACTATGCAAAAAATGTTTCTTTCACTCATGATGCAGTCCACCTCACAGCTCTGCAACAAGAAAATAAGCACTGCTCCCTTTCTTTGTTTTAAAAGCATCCACAGGACTTCCAAATTATTCTCTTGTGCCGAATACTGAATTGCTGCAAAATCTCTCTGGAATAACAGTGTCCCACTCTTTGCTATTTTTTTGCTATCTGTGAGGATGGTTCTGTGTCTTCTAAGTAGTGCACATGTGGAGAGCTGATGTAGTGGGAATAAGGAATGCCATGTCTGATTCATTAGTTGCAATTACTTATCATTATTCATTATTTATTTTGATTTATAATGGATAAAAAGAACCTACCCAGGGCCATTTTAGCATGAATGATAAATGGAGTCTCATAAAATGATTAAACTGGCAACTACTGCTTGTCTCTTAAGTGGACAATAATTAATGTAAGATTGAGAAAATTCCAACCAATGCTTGCCTCAGTCTTTTTTATGCAACTCTAATTATAAAATCTGGCCAATCTTCCCCAAAGCTAGGAAACCTCCGGAAAAATTTTAGCAAATAATGAAGAAACAAATTAAGGCCTCATGTAAAATCAGGCACTTTTCTCATCACAGTCAAGAAAACTTATTGTTCAATGTCAGCAGTCAAATCCGTCCAGAGTCTGCAGGGGCCTAAAAACCTGTCATAGAAAAGTTTGAGTGAAAAAACACTTTATTTCTTGCTAAGGGTATGTGTCAGAAGATCTAGAACCTCTTCTACAAGCTGGAAACAGTCTTTCATGATACTAATGTAGAACAGCTACACTTTGAATAACTAAATTTCCCCACCAAACCCAGGAAAAGACATCAGCTGATAGGATATCAGGACATTGCTAGACACAATAATATTGTATACCAATTAATTGCATGTTTCCTAAAGCAGTAATATTGAAACGTACCATATATACACATATATACACTAGTATTTTTCAACAACCTATATCAGAATTCTGCTGGAAAGGGAAAGTATGTCCATAGTTCACATGGTGCTGCAGTATTTCAATTTCTATCTCCCTAGCAATGCTGTCCTTTGTAAAAAGAAATCCTGGTGCCTAAGAAAGCCTTGCAAATATAAACACAAGCAAACATAATTTGGCTTGTGGTCACCAAGAAAGCAATTCTAAATATCTCCAATTCAAAGATAAAAAAATTAATTTACCTATCTCTTAGGAGAAAGAATTTCTTGAAAAGGGCTTCCTGCCTGTCCTGTGGCAGGCGTATCCTTATGATATACTTAAAGCAAATTAGCTGTCTATTGTTGGTTGCAGTGAATTGCGAGCGCAACATTTCTCTGTATTGTGACTCTCAGTACATATGAATGTGAAGCAGGATTTATCCTTGGCAGACGGTCTCCAGGGAAGCCATTTTGTGAAATCGTAAGAGCTGGAGGTCTTCACATCTATGCCTTGAAGAGAAATGGAATTTAGTGACTAGTCACGTGTTGGATATTCCTTTAGTAACATGAAGTCGGTATAGTTGTAGGTAACAGGAGCGTTGGTATTTTTGATCAGTAAATCTTGGAAGGGACAACATATCCCCTGGTGCATCCCTGAGTCTTTCTGTTGCCCAATGTGGTCTTCAAATGAGAACAGTAGGAACACCCCTGAGCTTGTGGGAACACCATGCATTGTCCTTCTCTGGCAGTCACACAACAAAAAAATGGTGTTTTGTTAATCAGAATTATCTGACAATGTATACAAATCACCTATATGACAGGCCATTGAAAGGGTTCTAAACAGCCATGTAGGAAGGTGGTATGTCTTAAGCATGCTAGCAAATATACGTAAATATAATACTAGTTGTTCTATCAGCTGTAGAGCTAATGAGAGTGCCTGGTTTCCTACAGACTTTTGTCCTTTAATCTCTCAGATCTGTCTTCCATGGCAATAACATCTGTTCCTTCCTGGGTCTGTCTGTGACACCCCTGCAGATAAAGCATTTTGTCATTAGTCTGCAACTAGATATGTGCAGATTGCCTGGCCCAGCTGCCTTCAGATGGGGTGTGTAGCTGCTATATTCCGCCTACTTTCCTCTCAGGAAATTGTATCGCAGGATGTAGCTGTGTCCACACTTATCTGTTAACCCCCCCTTTTTCTTGTCTCCAATTTTATAAAGTCTTTTAGCAAGTCAGATTCTCTTTGAGCCTTCTACCCTTTTGCTAAATCTACCTGAAATTGGCCCACTGGCTCAAAAGTTAATTGAGGAATGACAGGGAAAGACAAGAACATAGCATAAGCCTTCTGTTCTGAGACATTTTAAAATTAAACCTATTTCTTAAAAGTATAACTTTAAATATATATCTGAAATATCTTAAACTTATATGATGAAAATGTGGTAATATTTATCTCTATAATTGATAAAAGGAAAATAATCTATATTCAATACAGTCACAAATATGTGTAGGATCCACTGAATACTGTTTAGTCTGCAGTCTTCACCATATTAATCCTATAAATAAATTTATGAAGTTCACTTTCCCAACAGGAGTAGCACAATATTTGAATAGTATTTTTTAAGCAGTCTTGCTTGGATGTTTTTATTACTGTTTATTGACCAACATACAGGATTTCGATTAACGTACACAATGCCAGGATTTGCAGAGTTTATGTAAAAATAAGAGCAAGTGTGGTGACTTGTGTCCTAGAATCATTTTAGAATAGACACTCAGACCTCTGCTTTTTTACAGCTTCTTGCAATGTTTTCACACTTTCTGTATTCCAGGACTCCTCTGAGCAAAGGCTGATGTTGTAGATGACTTCTCAGGCACAGATTTTGCTCTATAAAGAGTATAAACTGGAAAGCTGCTAATTTCTATTACACATACCTAAAAGCACGGATTGTAAAGGAGGTAAAGAATACACTAATTCAGATGAGAATAATTGGCTTTATTTAATACTAGATACATTTTTTTTTCTCCTCTGAATTAAGAGTTAAATTATGCATAGACAGCATAACAGATTGCTCCCCTCTGTGCCCTGACACTTCATCATTTAACGGATAGATAGGTGGAACTTCAGAAATAAATTATTATCATTAAAAAAAAATAATAAAAAATCAAGTGTAAGGACTTGATTACCACTGCAAGACTTGTCCTAATACTAAGTCTGCAGCGTGTGCTGCATATAAATCCTGGTTTGTGTGGTAAAGGGCAAGATGGTCGTCTCTGCTACCATGTGCCTACTAATTAAGCAGCATTGAAGATAGCCTTGTCATGAGAGAATGGTCATCTCCAGTACAACTAGACCTGCTGCTTAGACCAAAAGATGAATACAGAAGCAGGCTGGATGCTGCTGGAACAAAAGGAAAACGGCTCACAGAAGACTATTAGGTGCCAAAGACACTTTTTGATTCTGTGTCAAGAGTTTGGGCACTGTAACATTACTAGACTTACAGATTTTTTACTAGTAGCCCTAAACTGAATGGTCAATGAAAAAGAGAAGCAGAAAGGAAGAGCTTAAGCAGACAGTTCTGCCAAGGTCCATTAGTTTTATTCCAAATAATCAATTTTCTGCTATTCTTCCAACATCTTATTTAACGCTTCCAACACTTGCAATAACTTTTGCCTGTGCCTTCTCTTAAAATGTGTATATTTATATGCAGCAATGAAAATAAGTTAGAGAATTGTTAGAAAATGAGTGGTTTATGATCAGTTGTGATAATTCTGCTTTGTTTTATTTTATTAGAACAGCCTTAGCTGCAAGTCAGACAAATGTAATACTGTTCTCCCAGCCAGTCTCATTTTCCTTACTGGGACTAACAACACATTTGCGTGTGAACACCTGTTTTTAATAAATAATTGAAGCTGCTGATTTTACGCTTTTCAGAAGCATCACACTAAGATAACTGATATTGGAAGTGTACTGTGAAGCAAGCTTTAGATTTTAAGAACCTAGTTATTATAATAACTTTTAATAGGAATCATAGCAGTTAAAGGAAATTAGCTATCTATTGTTGGTGGCAGTAATTTGGGAGTGCTGTCGTTCTCGGTATTATGACTCTCAGTACATATAACTGTATTTCCTACCTTTTCTATCCCAACCAGCTGATAAGGCTAAGTAATTGAAAATGAAATAATACAATACATTTCTACTTGTGGGAAATATAAATAATTATTCTGTTTTGAACATCACAAAGTGTTAGAAAGGATAATATTTTAATCCAGTGAGGATGCAGATTGCAATCATAATTCCTAGAATAACTGTTGTTTTTCTTGTAAGTAATATGGATCCCTCAAAGAAATATATATTTTTATTAATTTTTTTCATGAGGAACAAAACAAGCCCACAAATATCATTCACTTATTGACAGTGTAATGCCTGGTCCACCCAGTCAAAAACTCACAGCTCCTTGCAGAGCAGTTACACCACATGAAGCACTGCTGATGTCAGGGCAGATCGCCACTGACAACAGGGATGTACTGCCAGGCAGCCGTTTCCAGCCTAGTGGGTTTTATTCAGTAGAATTTGTGCACAGTTTTCAATGAGCACTTAAAAAGAGTCTTTAGTAAATGTGTAATATTGTGAACTTAGTAGGGAAAGGATGAATGTCCTTAGGCCCAAGATGCTAGTTATTTTTATTTGTGTAGCAGTATGGGGAAAAATTTTGGCAGTTGGAAAATTACTCACTAACCCTGCCTACAGTATAAAGGAGAGGCATACAGTCTTCCTATGAACTCCCTCCCTTTTCTGTCGCAATTAAATATCACAATCTTTTTTCATTTACAATGGATTTTAATACTTCTTGTATTGATATTTACTCCTGTGTTAGTCCTGTTTCACCCTGTCCTGGCTTTGTGGTGCTGGTGTAAGAGGTTAGTCAAGCTGTGTCCCCCAGCCAAAGGGTCTATTTATGTGTCCTTCCTGTAGCTTGACTTCCAGCCAAGGTGGGATCTACGTGAGTATCAGCGACACATTTCCAAAGACAGAAAACTTGGGTTCATCAGCCATAAAAAAGCCACGATGTAGTCTGTCCAGTACTCCAGTTTCTACAATTAGGGGACCAAAAGAGGGGACCAGTCTCAGAGCATACATCTGCATCTTAGTCTAGATAAAGCCTTGGAGAATTTTGGCTTAGCCCAGTTGTTGTTGTTGTTCATTACATTTTAAAATACTTGTTCTGCTCAAAACAAACATGGTAGAATGGCCATAGTAATTAATGGTAATCAGTGATCAAAAATCTCCATCAATATTTACAGTGGAAGCATGATCACTCCATTATTATCTTTGAATAAAGTTTATAAAAATTGTTATGAGATTTCTAGATAGCTAAGCTATAAAAAGGCAAGCACAGAAGTGTTGCAGGTGCAGGTTACATATCATATAAATATTTAATTCCTGAAAAATAGCCGAAAAGGGAGAAATATAACCACATAAGGGCCCTATGAGTTGAAGAAAGGCTTCCACTCTTGAAGACATGCCATTCATGCAATTCAGGGAACAAGAAGAGGCAGTCCAATATTTTTAAGTCAGATATCTAGCTTACCACTATGAGTATAGAGAGCCAGTAGTCAGTGTTTGGTGCGTGTCTCCTTGAGCTTTATTTTGCATAACTTTCTACTGTGGATGTACACCTAATGAGATGCGGGTGGTACCCACACTTACTATTTCACTGCTGCTACTTCTGCCCTCCTTCACCCTCTGGCAGAGAGAAGCCCCACATGTGAGCAATGGCAGCCTGGGCTCTTGGCCCTGTTCATTTCAAGAAAGACTGAACTCATCATCTTATGTGCTAATCCCTATTCTGAGTGAGCATGTGCTCCTCTCTCCACATTATACTTATGCCACAGTGAGTTAGAAGGACAGAAGTCACGATGGATTTTTCACTGAAGGGGGGCGAGTCTCTCCTTATGTTTGGGGAACTTAGGATGGGCACTACTGGGTTCCAGGTCAGTCCCGTGAACTGGGGCTGCTTTAGACAAAGAAATCGCACTGCAGCAGCAGCCAGGAGCCAGCTCAGTGCCAAACACTTTACTAGAATTATATTTCCTCACCCTCCTTCTGGTCTTCTGGCTCTTGACTGCTCCATGCCTGGCTACCCACAGTCTAGCTGAAAGGGGGAGTGTAGAAAACACATTCACCCGGAGTTAGAAAGTGGACTATATTGGTGTGGACCTGGATGAATTTGAGGTACTTAAACAGCAATTTAGATAGGCGGATCTGGTTTGTTAAATGAGCATGGAATGATGACTTCTCTCCCACACCTGGAAATGCATCTACCTGAACAGGATTACAGCTGCTGCCCACACTGTCTCCCTTCTTTGTCTATGATAAGGAACTCCTGAATCCTGAGCAGATGGTCTAATACCTTGATGGATTGCTGAATTATTATTTACCTGAATATTTAATCTGCTTTTCTAACTTCAGCAAAGTTTTATATAATGTCCTGTATAAGAAAGAAAATAAACATATTGTCAGGTTAAGATTAGATTAGTATAATCTATTATTAGTAAAAGAACTGGTTTATAGAAAATAATCAGGAATTTATAGTAGCTGTATGACATGATAAACAGCTTTAGTCATAGGACTCTGAGGGAAGAAGAAAATGTTGATAATAAGGAAACCAGAAAACACAATAGTTAGTGGATATTTTAATGCAGGGAAACATTTTACATTTTTTTTAGTTATTTGTATATATGAAACAGCTTTTATGTAATGAAACTCACATAGTAAATCTTGTAAATCTCACATAGACTTTTAATATGTTCCTCTATATTAATGCATTCTAGATAACTGTTACACAAGTTTTTGGTTCTTATTTCCTTATACACTTGCCAGGGTAGCATACTAGGGAATCAAACATGTGACTCCATCAGTAATACCAGTGAAGTATACACAAACCCCAAAGACCTTAATTTTTTAAAGGTGTTTAGATACTTTTTGTTTTCAGTGTGTCCCAGACAAAGCCATTGGTAGCTTAAACCTGCCCAGTTTCTTCTTTTTACATTGGTAAAGTTGTACCTGATAATATTGGCAGTTGACTTTCATCATTTTGCTGAAAAAGGCCAGCAAATATCAGTTTTGGCCTAGGCATTAATCTTTATTATTGCAGTCATTCCAAACCATTGTTTCTAGAAATCTGAAACTTGTTTCCCATCAGTCTATGTCTGATGATTACAACAAAAGGAAAATTTGGGGGAACTGACAAGTCTGTGAGCATATCTGGGTATTGTAGGTGAAGTTTCACACCTACTGAAAGAGATTGGTTGCAAATCCATTTGTTGCATTATTCTGTGTGATTATCTTGAAAAAAAATACATATGGACAACCTTCCCTTTAAATTAGTTGGGGTGGGGTTTTTTTTGCAAATTGTACTAAATTCCTTTCCTGTAAGACTGTAGGAGTGCTCCAGAAGATAAGCAAAATGTGCAGAACAATCCCGTGTAACACGTAGGTCAAATTGCTTAGTGCACAGCTGTAAGTGAGTAAAGGTGCTCACTAATTATGGTGAAAATTGTTATAGAAGAACTATAGAGATTAGTGCAAAATAGAACAGAGGTACCTGACAGAAATGAGCACTGTACTCAGAAATGACAGCATGAGAGAAAGCCACTGTCTCGGATTCTTATTCATAGGTTAGTCAGATAGTTACAGTAAATATTTTTCATATTTGTCAAACTAAAATGCTGTGGAGTTTATTTTTAGACTATTCATGGTTTATTTAGAATTAAGACCTATAATTTCCAGCAGCTGTCGTTCTCAGTATAAAGATGCCAGTGCTTGTGCCCAAGTGGCAGTCTCATTAACAAAAGCTCTGCTAATTTGCATATCAGCATAAATGTACTATAAATCAGTTTTTGCTGTAGTCTAGATAACATTTTTAAAAGACTGTTGCTATCTTGGGCGGGGGAGAAAATTCTTAAAGAATGGTCTGTGGGGACCTGTAACCATGGTAACTAGAAAGCCGACTTGCTATAATTTGTTGTAATTTAAAAAATCTAATACTGATTTACTTTTTACTTCACAAAATATAATAGAATCTCTAATAAAGAATGCATGCTAAAAAGTGTTGTGCTTCTACCTAGTGTTGAAATTCACTAAAACTGTATTTCGGCAAAATAATGTGGTTTATCCGTAATATTTAAATAAGTTTTTGTTTTCAATTGTAAGTCAAAAGATTATATCATTATACTACCTATGAAGTTAAGTTAGAGTGTATAGTTCTTGGTCCCTCCTAGTCAGTATCTAGGAAATATTTGCGTGGAACGCTTTTAATAACACACTAATGAAAATTCTAGCTGTATGTTGCTTGCATGTTCTCCTTCCACCATTGACAGCGCTGTATCCTTCCATGCCGTTGTTATATTTCCACTTCGGGCAGTTGTTTTGCACCAGTACCTAAAACCTACATCTGAGAGCTAGAAAGGGCAAAAATGAGATGCTAACACTCAGAGTAGCCCTACCTCCCCGAGCACTGTTCGAGGAGCTGAATGGGAGGGAGGGATTCCTGCAAATCAAGGCTGTTTCGGAAACAGGGAAAGAAAGGAAACAGAAATGTTGTCAACTCTTCCCAGATTGTAAGAAAGAGTTGTTCTCTTTAATTACATTTTACAATTTGAGAACTTTGAAGTCAAGGATTAGCAACCTTCCTACTTTGGGATTTAAATAAAATAGCTAATTAGCCCCTAAGAGAGAAAAGGAGTCCCATGAAGTTAAGCTTTTCGCTTTGTTTTATGTTTCCATGACCTCTGAGGATTGTGAAGGTTTTGTCTTGGAAGTAAAGGACCGTTTTGTGGAAAACTAACTCGAGGGGATTCCTGCACGAGCTGATTATAACCCGTGGTGTCTTTGTGCAGAAATTGACCAAGTGCAGATTTTTAAGAATTAAGGCCCAGATACTGAAAGAAAATGACTTCTGTCAAGTGCTTTGGCTCTCGGTGCTTGCTGAACAAAACATGTATTCTCCATATACCTTTCAATTATAGTAATTGACTTGTTCAAGTAAAGACATTTTTATATTTTACTCATACTTCCAAGGCAAGGATGACATTTACTGTTAATTCTTGAGGGAAAGACAAATTATAGTCTCTTCTTATAATATCCCTTTATCGGACATTCTTTGCAAGATCTCTCTTCTCCTGCAGTTGTGAAATACTAGCCTGTTTCAGTATTTGAAGTTCACAGGTGGGTTCAAATGGCATATACACACCCCTTAATCCTTATATTTGCAAATTTAGTGGAAAAAGCTTTTGAATATACTGAGTTAAAAAAGGGTGAACTTGATATCATTATTTGTCACTTCCACATCAGTAATTGATGGCAGTTTCAGAAACCGCCATTAACTTACAATATCACAAATGAAATGGAGAGTTTTCAATATCAATCAAAATTTCAATATAGGAATAGATTAAATAGTTTCTAAGTTGAAGCCTATCCATTTGCAGAATCACCCAAAAGGCAAGCTGTCTTTTTATTGAATTTATATGCTTTGAAGCATCTTTCTTTCTATCAAGAGTGAATATATGATATAAACTCAGGAAGATGGGTTTCTATAAAATACATCTAGATTTTATGAGACAGTCATAATGGAAGAAAACAAAGTGATGCAATTAGTGCAAATCAATCAGCCTGAAGTTAGAAGAACTAAGAATATCTTCTACATGTATTTCTACTCATCAAAATTTAGCACTTTCTCCAACACAGTTTCATTTGGGATCTCCTTACAAATGAACTTTGAAGAGTAGTTCAATCTCATATATGACATTTTATCAATAAATATCTTTGAAAATCAGTATGTCTGTGAGAGAAAAATGTCAGCAGGATTTCTCCTGCAGGTGTATATCTGCCATTCTGCTAAGTTCTAGCTCTTCTTGGAGTTCCTCTTGGAGTTCCTGTTTCATTGTATTATTTCTAGGGAAAAGGCTTTCTTCTACGGGAATTCTAATCTTGAGACAGCTCAAAATATTGAAGTGGTTTAAAAATAACACTCCCTTAGTAAAGAGAGACCTGAGTAAAGGGTAGTATATCATTATGTAATTAAAAAAGTACATAAAAAATTCATATGCACAAAAGATAAGACTTCAGAAGTTCAAATTTAACTTTTGAATCTCTGATTTTTGATGAGGGAAAATTAATTTTGCATGAATGTAGAATTTTACATGGAACTTAAAAAAAGAAGAAAAATAATCTCCATTGTCCTTTTTACAATAATAGCTGGAGTTCCAGGTTTGGTGGGGGTATTTTTGCTATTGGGGTTTTTTTGGTTTTTGGTTTTGTTGTTCGGTTCATTTTGGTTTTTTGTTTTGTTTTGTTTTTGTGGATAGTAGGAAAGAAAGGGATGTTTTGTTTTGTTTGGGGTTTTTTTTGTGGGTAGTAGGAAAGGAAGGTTTTATGGAAGCACTGTTTTTTGTAGTTATGGGAAAGGTGTGTGCAAAGGGAAAGGTCAGATAGGGTGGGGGAATGTGAACTCAACAAGAGGAGGACTGGTGTCAGGAGCTGGAAACATAGTTCAGGAGGACAGAGGAAGAAGCCGTCAAGCATAAGGTAAAAAAACAATCAGCAACAACAGGAGTGAGTGGATGGCATGGATGCTCAGCAACGTAGATGACTCTACATTGGGGAGAATAGTTGAGTTGATGGAGGGAAGGGCTGCCATACAGAGGGACCTCAACAAATGAGAGGAATGGATTGACAAATCTCATTCAGGTTTAAAAAAAAAACCCCAAAACCCAAATGTAAAGACTTGCTTCTGAGATGGAATAACCCATGCAGCAGCACAATCTGGGGACTGATTGGATAGGAAAGGAGCTGAAGTCCTGGTGGATAAAATTGATCATGGTTCACAGTGTGACTTTGTGGCAATGAAAGCTAACAGCATCTTGGTAGCCCTGTCTAATAATGGTCTATATTAGCAAGAGGGGAGCCAGCAGGTCAAGGAAAGTGATTGTTCTTTTCAACAAAGGACTGATGAAATTACATCTAGAGTACTGGTTCCAGCTTTGGGACGCTCAGTACAGTAAAAACATTAGCAACCTTGAAAGAGTCCAGAGGAGGATCACTAAGATGGTTAGGTGACTGCAGTACAGGACACACAGAAAACACTGAAGGAGCTGTGTTTATTTAGCCTAAAGAAGATAAAAGATGGGGATGGGGAATATAACTCCACTCTTCTATTCCCAAATGCAGATTACAGACAGGAATAAACTCTGTCACTGTGAAAGAACAGTTGCAGGTTGCACCAATGGAAATTATGATAAGTTATGAGAAACTGTTACTGAGAGTGATTTGAGAGTGAAGCAGGTGTTCATCGGGTTCTCCACCCTTGGGCATTTTCACAAGTCATCTGAAGACTGCTCTGCACAACCTAATCTAACTTTGAAGCTAGCCCTTGAGCAGGAATTTGGACTAGATGACTAGATGAGATCCCTTACAAATTGATTTATCCTGTGTTTCTATGTTTCTGTCTTTTGACAAAAAAAAAAAAAAAAAATTGTTTTTTTTAAGTTTATCAATTGTGATTGCAAACTGTAACTCCATACATATAAGAATTCCATATATCTGTCAAGTCAGGCATGCACACTTTAGTCTGTGTGCCTTTGTATTTTTGATGTCCTACAAAGCAGTAATTGGAAAACCTTCTTCAGAAAAACTGAAACACCTCTGCATTTCTGTGATGGCACATTTTAGTACTCCTTGCTGGAAGTGTTTAACTATTGTAAGCAAATTATATTCTGTCCAGGATACAATGACTGTATACATAATAAATGTTTTGCTGGCCTCCTATTTGGCTGTAGTTGGTGATCTAGTATTCTGACACTGTACAGTGTCAGCTGCACATCTGGCACTGCATTTCATGGAGGTATATCATGGACGTCTCAATTTTTTGACCTACCAGAAATTTTCTTTGAAAGATATTGACTTATGTATCTACTTTATAACTTACCACACAAAAATATTTTAGAGAGCTGAGCTTTTACCAACTAAGTATAAATGGGCAGCTGATTCTCGGGCTGCAGTGGGATACACACATTCCTGGCACTGGCAACCAGTCAAGTTGACATCAGTGAGGCCGTGCGCACTGTGGATTAATCTGCTGTAAAATTGTGACTATAACAAAAGCAAACTAGTTCATGACTTTTTTCTTTTCTTTTTTTTTTTTTTTTTTTTTAAATACCTGCTAAATTGCTGTTCATTTAGAACTGTACAAGGACTTCTGACTCATTCACATCCTTAGGACGTACCACATATTCATTCTTTACCAGACCAAGCCATTACCTGATTTGGGGGGAGATCGTTAGTGGTAAGGAGTATATATTCTTCAGGGAAATTAATAAGGTTCTTCCAGGGTAAAAAGGTGGGTTTAGTACTGTAGACTAGTTTCTAGAGGACTGCTTTATGATAATAACTTAGTGCTGTGTTTTGCTTCTGGTGAAATTCTGCTGCTCCAAGCTCCATTCCTGCCCTGACTTTGTTGAAAAGTTTTTCCTAGTCTTCAGCAGTCTGTTGTTCTAAAATGATGCCATTCAAATGGGAGCTATAAAGGTTTTATTATTCCTGGTCTAGGAGACCCATGGCATGGCCTTGATATCATATACTCTGGGACTTTTAATCATGCAGCAACTTCATACCCTCAATTAGAATTCTACTTGCATATAGAGAGATTCCCTGAATTGTCATATCCTCAAATCGCATCTCCTCTGTTACATAAATGAAGTGTAAAAATGGCTTACAGCTCCTGCAAGATGCACTGCTGTATAAAGAGCTGCTCATAAAATTACTGAATAGAATGAATGGATTAAGAACATTCATGCTGTTACTTTCAGTGGATTAAATCTCCGTGCTTTTTATTTCAAGTTAATCAGCACTTTGTACTGCAGGACGAAAAACCAACAACCCTGTTCACTAAGCCTCAATAGTAGGAATCATTATCATGCCAAAGAACTTTCATTGCCATGAATAAACTGCTGAACTTTTAGAGATGCCAAATTGCACTTCCTAAGTATGTACTATTTCTGTTCTTTTTAAAGTGAACATAGAGGTTTATTAAATGATGTATTCAAAAGTTTAGAGTTGAAAAAGTTTCACAAATAATCTAGCCATGTTATTCATTCTGTCTAAATTGTAGTACGCGCTCTGTATAATACACCTTAATATACTCCCACACATGATATTAATTTTTGCTGAAGGTGGCTGGATGACATAGTGTGGGGGGTTTTTTCAAATTAGCTGTCTTAATAAAGAAAGAGATTTTGGGTTTGACTTGCCGAATACACAGAAATCCCATACTACTTTGCGTTTTACCCTACAACACTTAAGTAAGGAAGGGATATTTTTCATAAAGATAGAAGATGCACAGATGTGAAACCATAAGGGAAGCACTTGTGCGACATTAACTCTGACATGCTACACGAAGTGCCTCTCATAACTATTATATCTTATACATATTGTAACTTTTCAGTCATAATGTGTATTTACAAACTGTAGGCAATCTTTTGAAAAATACACACCTGCTAGTTGTTCCTAGTAGAAGGAAGTATAACATTGACTGTGCCCTTATTAAAAAAGCATAATAAGCATCAATTATTTCCTCTAATATAGGCTCACAGATGTGCCACATCAGTATCAAAATCTGAAGAATGATGAACAGAGGATTCTAAACAAGTATCATATGTCTAATATCAGTTGTATCAAAGTGTCAGATCTTTTCAGGGTATTGCTTATTTTATCTGACTAATTTGAAAAAGAGAGCTGAGGGCTTTTAAGCCAAGGTATGTTTATGGCAACTAAGGTATTTTGGAAATACTATGGGAGCTGGCATCATTTGTACTTCACCCATGTGCTGTATCCCCCTTTTCATGCTTCTCTTCTGACAGTTAATGTTTCCCTTGTCAAACACCTTGAGACTAAATCTCTGTTCAGGCAGCCTTTACTATAATGTTTCTGCTGTCTGTACCTTAAGCCACACAATTTAAGACAGCATGCATAAGTAATTATTTCTAATTATCTTGCGTAAAGATTTGGGGACACTCGAGCATCCCAAAAAACTCATTGAGCTATTACCCGCTGCCCTCCTCAGGTGAGTCCGTCCCCCTTCCTCTCTAAAGTGAAATTTTGCTTGTAAGAATGACCAAAGTTACTGTCATAGTCTGTGTAGGGCCAAAACTAATTTTTTTTTTTTTTTACAGTTTGGAACTAAATTATATTTTATTTAGAATATTTTCGTAGCTTGAAAACTAATCTAGGCTGTTAAAAAAAAGTATGTAAAAATGAACTGTTTTCTGTATAATCTGAAGAAAGCCCTATATATATTCATAATTTAAATACTAGAGTTGCAAATGTCTGACAGTCAAACTAATGGCTGCTGTAGTCTCATAACAATGGTGTAACTCCTAGCTAGGTAAGAAGTGTTAACAAATGGTCTGACTAGAAACCCCATACACTTCACACGTTTGCTGTATGAGGGACATATGAGATGACTGGGTGTGTGAGATCCCATTCAGCAGAGTTGAGAACAGATATCTCAATTCCCAGTTCAGATTGGGTATTAGTTTGCTCATGTGACACAACTAGCCAATGTTAATGTGGGGCAATGGCAATCATCTTTTTAACCCCAACTTATCCTCAACAAACCTCCACACAGAAGTATAAACAGCTGCCAGGAAAGATAAGAAGAGAACACATTCTTCTGGCTTACAGCTCAGTGTGCTTCCCCTAGGCTACAGGGAATTTAATTCTTGGAAACATGTAGCTGAAGGATACTGGTTTTGTCCTGACTAGCCAAACAGACAGTGGGATTTGATTGGGGACCTGATACTTCCAAATTGTGAAAGCCTTCACATACCTTTTCCTCCTAATCATTAAGTGCCCATGGTGTATTAAGCACAATTAAGCTCTTGAGACTTTAGTCTTCGTCTGTGTTTAATGTAATATTCTGCTAAATATTTCCATTTTGTACGGGAAATAAAGATCACAACTGCGAGGACCCCATATCTGCTTCTTCTGCCTTCCTAGGCAGTGGAAATGTTTACTCTTTTTCCCCAAATTATTGTTCCTCTGATGTTCTTCCCCTAGTGCTTCTCAAAAGTTACAAATATGACAAATATTACAGGGTGGATTTTTATCTACTTGATTTTATCTTGTCTTTCTGAGTTTGTCATATCTCTCTACAATTGCTGGTAAGGTCATGACAGATGGGATCCGTTAAATTCCCAAATCTTTGGAAGGTCAAAATTGCCCTGGAATTCTTGATCACCCTATCACAAGTCATAGCATCATCCTCACTGAAAGGTGCTAAGTCGAAAAGTCAGTCCTGTTTTCCCTTATTTTAGCAGCTGTATCCAGATGCAGGGTAATTCTCGACCCTGCTCCTTGTCACTTCCAAGAGGCTTGCATGCTTTTAGACCTGCCAGCGTAACCACATGGATTGTTGCTCTCTAACCCGTTTCTATCAAAATGAGACAGCATTAACACTAAGGCTACGTTGAACCGGGCCGCGATGGCCAATTTAAGAATGATGACTTGCGCACTTACATCCATAGGTCCATGCTGCAATATGGTTGTGATGAGGGGCAACAATATGTATCCCTTTAACCCCATTCAGCTCCAGGCAGCATATAACATCCTATCACAGCCTGGATGATCACAGCTTTTGTAACTTTGTGTTTGCATGTGCACTTAAAAGGTGCCCCTGGACTTATGGTACAGGTTACAGTAGGTCAAGCAATGCTTAACTGTATCACTTCTGCATCAATTCTTCAGTCACTGGCTAGATCTGACGGTTCTTTACCAAAACACCTAAGCACTGATGTATTTAAGAACAGGAGCTCTGGGACATCATCCAAAGGCCATTAGGTCCTTTAAGGTCCTGTTTACTTCGAGCTTGAATAGATCTCTTAGAGGACATGCCATTTTGGTTCCATGGTGTCAATGAGGCAGGGGAAGAAGCTGAGCTGTTGCAGACTAGTCAGGGCAGCTCACGGTCTTTATGCTTCAAAGCAAGTATGCGGTTGCCAAACCAACAGAAGAGGTCAACTCTTCTGTTTATTTTTTTGCTAAAGGACAAGCTGCCAGAAACAACTAGACTGTAAAATTACGATGTAATCTAAGTATGGGAAAGTTATTACCACAAGAAGTTTCTCAAAATCTCTATCCTTCAAAAATATTGCAAATACTTTGTGGAATAAGCTAATGTCCATCCTTCAACTTTTTTTTATATTCTTAGAAGAACTTTTTTTTTGACACTAAACGTTAAGAGCAGAGCCTGGTTAGTGTTTTCAGTAAATCTTTCCCTTTTAGTGCTATTAAGCTGAGTGACTATCTGCTCTGATAGACATTGGATGAATAGCGGCACAAGTAACCACAAGCAGACACCATTTAAACCCCAACCTTATTTATCTGAGAGTGACAATACTTTCTTCTTGACCGAGGGCCTTTCCATACTGCTTGTAGCTGCATGGACAGTTTATTTAAATTATTTGGTCAAAAATACTTTACAGATAATAAAGAAATGCCGTGAAATATATTGTCTTGAACACAATTATTTTAAAGTGTTCTACAGCATGCCATCCAACAGAATTAAGCACCTTGCGTTCATCCAGAGCACTTCCCATGCTTTGTTGTTACAGTTGCTTGTGTGGCAAGAACTATCAACCCATGTGCTGCTTCCCCACTGCTGAACTCAGCAAATTATCTGTGCAGAACCCCAGCAGATGGGCCTATTCTCTTCTGGCGACGCACGCTCTCTTATGGACCATTTTATAGCTTGTGCTTGTTCAGTTTGTACCTTAATAGATTCACTAATAAATAGACTGTCTGTGTAGTTCAGCTCTTCACTTCAGAAAGGTGAAAGGTGTCATGAAAAATAAATAACTAAAAAGAAGATGAGGCCAAATGCCTTGATTTCAGTGAGGCCATGAGAGATTTCTGCCTGCTGATATATACCTTTTTTTCTACAGCAACCCCGAATAAAGAATGGTATATATTTTTATAAAAATAAAGAACACTGTGTTTTATTCTATTAAAATACGGTATCTGGCTAGACTTACAGTCTTGAATGGCAGCCAGATCCCTTTCCTGGATGTACTGAATTCCATTCTGCCAGCCTTTTTTGGGGGAGTCTCTGAGATTTTAATTTTAATAATTTATAAAAGCAATTAAATGTTACTTAAAAACACTATGTGTGAGACCTGTTCAGGGTGGGATTTAAACTGTAGTCAGCTTGCTTGTTTCTGTGAGCAAATATAAGTGTACTTTGCAAGGAAAGGATAACAATGCTAAGGAAATTTGTATAGTAGATATAAAACAGAGATTTGGAAGATAGTAGGAGCTATTAAAGAATAGAACCAGAATATAAGAGAAAAACATGCAGGCATCAGCTGTAGAGAATCTCACCTCAGATGTGCCAAGCAAACAACAAGATTATTCAAATTTGAATGCATCTCTGTCACTCAGAATATTTTAAAGTATTTAAAGCAATCTTCTCCTGTTTGAAAACAGAAGAAAACAATGTGAATAAGTTCCTGCACATTCCAAACACTATTGTTTGAAATAATGTCTTCGAGGATATGGCAAAAATGGATTAGGCATCTCCTAATTAAAGCAAACTTTGAGAGAAATTATGTTTTGACTCTGGGTTTTGTGATAGCAGGGCTGTGGGCCAGGATAGAGGTTTGGGGGCTTAGTAGTTCTGACAGGTCTCTAGTAGCTACTGTAAGCTCTGATTCATTCTGCTTTGCTAGCAGGGATGTACTTCCATCACTTGATGTTAAAAAAATAGTCCTATAATTGGCAGCATCAATTGTCTGGGGACTGAGAGGGAGGAATTTTAAATACATCTCTTCAGGCTAAAAGGATACTCAATGTTTATTCAGTTTTAAGAGAGATACACTTACAGGACCCTTTATTCTAATATGGAAGATTCATCTTTTTTTATATATACATATATATATATATTCATACTTATTTTTGAGGGTTCAGAATGCATTCAAGGTATGAGCTAAAAGCCCACAGCCTTGGTTGTCATGACATATTCTGCTTTTGTGGGGTGTGGGGAATTACTGGGAGGCTGGGGTGAACACTCTTTCGGTCACTGTAAGACCTCCTTAATATTTGAACCTATACAGGTATGTCTCTTGATTTCACAAAGAGCAATAATTTTATTCATATCTAAAGCCTCTACTCATCCAGTGGGGTGTCTTAAAGTCAGGGAGTGCAAGGACACACACAGGGAAAACTCTTTGGGTCTTTCAGAAAAGCCGCATCGATAGTGCACGGTCGAGAGAAACAGCATTTATCGTAAAACAGCTTCTCGGGTGCTCCTCACCCCGCTGTGTGGCTGCAGCAGGAGTAGGAGAGAGGAGCTGGCATCCTTTCCCTTTCTCCCAACTGTCAAAATCCTCCTACATCCTTGTGTTTTCACCAGAACTTTCTACCACATACTCACCCATCACTCGGCCTCTGCAGCATATGTCCTTCTGTGTATTATGGAGTTTTCTTGGCTTACTAAGTCTTTTCGTGTCTGAAGCAGAAGCACCAGCTTTTCTACCTTCCTAGAACAATTTTGACAGCTGTAAAATTCTATCGACTGCAAGAACACAAAATATAATCCAATCTGAATCAGTGACAATCCCTGTGTGCATAGAGAGAGAAAAAATATAGGCCTGTTTAAATACCAAAATCTTTGGTAAAATGATGAGAAGGGACAGTTTGAAGGAAAAAAAGTCAAACAGTATAGAGTAAAAGTCTTTTCAACCTTTAATCCCATAACTATATTTCTGTATTTCAGTTGACACACAGCAGTGTATTGCTATGTAGCAGTGTAACTCAAAAACCAGGTGATTTAGTCAGAAAAGCAATAACTGAACTTTCATTTCTTTATTCCAATTTCTTCTTTTTATGCTCTGAAGAAAAATAAAGAAATGAGGAAATTTGAAGAAAAACGTTTTAAAATCAAGAAGGTTGGACTTTTTATTGGTTTTTTTTTTTTACTCTTGTGATGAATATATTTCTATATTTCTTCTAAACTTAGAGTCCTATCTAGAAAAAAGTTGAATAAAGTTAATCTACAAATATAAGCTATGAAAAAGATTAGAAGAGATTAGGAAACTGTTCATATATAGAAAGTTTTTAAGCCCTTCCTTTTGACAGGTTGAAAAGCCAGGGGCCCTGTTTTCTTCTTTTCCCAGAGTTTTCAACTGACTTTACATTGAAACTCTATATTGGTCGAATAGGGAGGTAAAGATAACAAGAGAAGAAGAAATGTCAGAAATGATGATTGTTAGATTACTAGATTCTCTTGCACGCCCGCGTGGACAGGGGTGCTTACATTACGCTCATCAGCCCACTACACCCAACAACCAGTAAGGAATCTGCCACCTTATAAGAGCTTATTGACTAAGCTGGAGCATCCTCATAATGGAAGGGGGCAGAAAGGACCCAAAGGCAGATAAGCTGACAGAATGACTCAGAAAATCTTCCCTTTGTTTCATTAGTCCTAGAAAATTATCTGTGTCCCTGAAAATGGTCAGTGTTAGTTTGAGACCATTATTTTCTCTGAATTTGAACCGTGCGTGATTTCAATGGGTTATTTGGTTGTAAATACCAATCTTTCGGACCAAGACTTGCCGGTTATTCTTCCGGGAGTTGCACAAGTATGAATCTTTTCGAGATACCCAATTTTGAAACATCGGCTGCATTAAAACTTGTCTTGCTTATCTATCATTGAGTTAGCTAAATGCAGCATGCAAACCTTGAGTTTTTAATTACTGCCTGTTTAATGTGATAGCTGTATAATCAGTTTTTCCAACAATTTACCAGTGCAATTTGGCCTGTAGGTGTTGGATCATAACAGTCAATGCCATGAAACTTAAAATTCATCACATTTCATCAGGATACAGAATTTTTCCATTGTTTCACCTCAATCTTGCACACTCTAAAGGAAAACAGTGCTGTTCACAGAAATGCCATGAAAAAACATTCTCAGTGAGAAGGTTCACGTGGTGAGGGTAAAGTTTTTCTTGCTGGCAAATTATCTACAGAAGATTTCACTGTTTAACAGTTTGTGAGAGATTCCAAATTCAACTCGTCTGTTCTGGAGTTGTATTTTGCTGCCAATCATTCTGACACTTGTTATGTGCTACGGAATATCAGCCTGCAGATCACTGATGAGGTCTTCTCCTGTAAGCAGTGCCTCCAATATTTGCTATTTGTGGTCTATGATTAGCATGCTAAGTCATATGATAATTTTCTATGATTTAAATTTATATAGAAGCGAAAGATTGGACACAGTGTCTCTTCCGTTGAAAAATATATATCAATGCTTCTCATTTCCTTGGATAGGAATAAAATTAGGTCAATTAACTACTAACTGTATCACTGAAAACATATAAAGGTGATAAACAGTTTGGGGAAAGACTCTTCTGTGAGCTCTTCTTTTATCTGCAGTACTATGGAGAATTACTGTGCAGGTGCCTAATATTATATCAGGATGAATGGAACTCTTAGGATTTCTATTTTTCTTGGTCTAGTTTTGCTGGTTTTATTCATTTGTTGGTTTTAATATTTCATAGAAGACTTAATCATGGCTTAGGACTCTCTGTGTGAATAACAAACAAAATTGCGGTCCCTTAAAATCTGACTGCATGTCAGGAAACTGCCCCACCAGAGAAGAAAGTAGAGGCAAGGCTGAGAGGTAGTATGTTAACTAAGTAACTGTTATCAAATTTTGTGATGGCTTCAGAACAAAGAAAATTTTTATGAGGGAGAAAAATAAGGTAGTTCTGCATGTGTTTACAAGGAAATCTTCCAAAATCTGAAGAGCAAAATAGGGAGAAAAGAAATACATGTTTTTAAACATAATAAATGGATGGAGGTTTGGATCATGAGCCAATCAGTGGCAGAAATCAGCCTTTGCGGCTGGTAAGAGAGCAATGGTCCTGACAGGTGAGGCTGATAGTTGAGTCAGCAGTGAAGGAAAGGCAACAAGTGGGATGGAGTGAAATGGATGCCTCTGAGAAACTCACTGGAAACAAAGATCCTTGCAGCACTGTTATGAACAGAAATAATAGAGCAAGATCACATACATCCAGGCCAGAAAAAAGGATGGTACTGTGACTGAGACTTCAGGTGACCAAGACTTCTATATTTTTTATATGCATGTGCAGGTGGAAAGGCAAAAAATATGTAAGATATTATGCAGTGAGAATCTGCAAGGTTAAAGCTAAGTAAGTACTTAGGTATTTGCAGGATACTCTCTGATTTAATATCTTAATTAATGATTTCGAAGACTTAAATGACATGTTAATGAAATTCATAGATAACGAAAGTTGACAGGAGATGCAAACGTATTTAGGAGAGAGAAGGTATCCAAAGACAGGAAGAACTTGTTAGTGAGAAAATATGTAAATGCAAATGTAGTAAAGCAAGATTGTTTACAAAGTGCTGGGGTATTAGAAAAAAAGGCCCACAATCATTAAAACCTGAATATTTTTAGGTCAAGGTACGTGACAGAAGTGTGGAAACGATTCAAAGGTCAATTTGAGAGTTTGTTACAGATTGCCAGTGTTAGGTTATAAAAAGTTTGGTGTAGTATTGTCATTATTACAGGAATAAATGTCCTTTGGGACATTTGAAGTTGCCTGATTAAAGAACAACTGCTGTAAATTATAATAGGTTTTACATATTTTTACACCACGTAATCAATCTACCAACAATAGAGTACTTTATATTGTACATTGGCAAGTCATTGCATAAAACCTGTTGCTTAACAAAAACCTGGCATGTAAGTGTTCCTAAAATGGATCAATTTTGTGGATTATGTAAAGAACACATAAAATCTATACAAGGTTCATAATTTTAGAAGAGAAAATGTGAATAATTATGCAGACTGTCTAGTGAAATTAAGTGGACTAAACAGTTCCAGAATTTAATAATTAAGAAGACTTAGAATTTCCTTAAGCATGAATGCAAAAGATATTTGAGCTAAGGGAAAATATTTCATAAAGAATAGTTCAAGTTGACGACAGATAAATAAACAGCTCTTTTTTTATTAAAAAAAAAAAAGGAATTGAGTGTAAGCAGATAACTTTTTTTCTTAACTATTCAATATGAAAGCTACATATTAAAATTCAGCACACACTAGGAGTGTGAGAATTGCTAAATATCAAGCCAAGCTACATCATACCAAAAGTAATCAAAACAAGATGTCTTTAGCCGTGCAAAATTGAGAATGTAAAAAGAAGAAAAAGGCTCTTTATTCTAGGAACAGACAGATGTTAAAAAATGGCTTATTTACCCCCAATTCTAAATGAAAATCTTGTTAAAACTTTCAGGAAAGGCAATGGTGTAAAATGTAGAGAAAGTGATGAAAATGAGGACAGAGAAATGTAATTTACTGCTTTACAGCAGAAAAAAAGAAAAAGAAAATCTTAAAAAATTCTATGTGATCCAGATGGGGGAGATTAGATATTCTTCATTCCATAATTTTGAAAGAACCATAATTGAAACCACAGGTCTATTTGATCTACCTATTCCTAGTCAACCTTTCCCAGCTGATGCCACATACTCAGAGAACAGTGGTAAAGCCTGCACTTAAAATTTAGAGGGAGACATTAAGTGATTTGGGATAGTGGGTTCATCTGGCCTTTATAGCATGCAAAGTTTTAGAACAAGTTTCAGCTGAAATGTGTGAAGGCAATTAGAAATGGGACAAAACACAACATGTTTTTAACCACAATTTTTCTTTGATAAATAATTTTCTAGGCAAATGACATGCAGTAAAGCTCATCTATTTGGACTTTAGTTAAATATTTGATTCAGTGCCAAAGAGTAAATTAAAAATAGGATTACTACAAGAATTTTAATGTGCTGCAAGGAAATGACTGAAGGGGAGAAAACCATGTGTGATATTGAAACAGATAAGATACACTGCAGAAAGGGGTTATTGCGGGACATTTTTAGCATTAGTTTGTAAGGGTTCTCATTTAATATTTTCCTTAATGACCTTAGTCCAAAAGGTAGGAGGATGTCATTGGTATTTGTTTATAGTACATGCTTAGAAGGATTTTGCCAATTCAAAGAAAAACTGCCATAGGAAAAAGAAAGAATTAAAAAAAATTATGAAGACTTAAATAATAATAACAGGAACATGGAATTAAACTCATTACTGCAGTGGATAGTCATTGATTTAGGGACTGTTATGAAAATGTAGAGTGAACTGGGAGATATTCAGTAGGTGAAGAGGAAAAAGAGTTGGGTGTGTTAGACGACTGAATCATCAAAATCATTCAGACATGAAGAAAGCAAACTCATTTGAGGGCCTGGCTCTGAAAAATGAAAAAAAAAAATGCTAATGTCGTTGTGTAAGGAAGTATTAAGGCCTCCTTGGAAAAGCTTTGTAAAATTGGGGTTACTAAGTATAAAAAAAAAAAAAAAATTACACTGTAACTGGTAAAGGAAAACATACCAAAAAAATCAAGCAGGGGAAAATCGTAACATAGTAGAAGACACCAAGAAGCTGAAAAAACCCTAAAGCTGAGAGCAGATATGATTGTTTCCTATAAATCCACCACAAGGATAAATACAGGAAGGGAGAAAATTATAAAGTTAGAAAGTAGTTATACTGAGAGAATTAATTGGATATAAACTGTCAGTTAATTATTTTAAGCTGGAAATTAGAAGATTTCTAACTACAACAGTTTTGTGCTTGAAGCTTTCCATCAGAAATAGAAAAATAAGCAACTAACTGCTTTTAAGATAGTATATATTTACTTGACAAAATAAATTACATGGAGTAGCACTATATTAAAGTCAGTGAGCCATAAATTCTTTTTCAATTCAATGTTCCTTTCATAACCAAAGGGAAACATGATACAAGTATCTGAAAGATATTTCATTTTTCCTTTCCATTATTGTTTTTAATGTGGTGTATAGAGATAACTTTACTGTAAGAGTGCTGGAATATAATATCAAAAAGGAAAAAAAAAAAATCCTCTCTTCCTTTTGGCTCTGAGATAGCTCTTTAAGAAAAGTGGTGGTAGCTTCATCTCTTGGGACTTTTAAAACTAGATTCAACACGCTACTGAAGAAAAATACCGTAGGGAATAAACTGACAGTGAAAGGAAGAGGCATAATAAGCAATTTTTCCCCTCCCTGCTTCCTGGAGTGCCAGCCCTTCTGCTGTTCTTCGCTCTGGTGTGGCGTCCCCTGGTCTGCGCACAGCGCTGCTGCCCTTCTGAGTGCAGAGATTAGCAAAGTCGCTAGCGCAAATGTTCAGTAGCTATTTTCAGATTTAAGTAATTTTCTATTTCACTTTTTTCTTTTAATTACAACAACCGCTCGCCCGTAAATTGTGCATACCCTTTGATTGTTAATGGGAGATTTAATTTTCTGGTTGAATATTCTGTTGAATATTCATTCTGATTGAATATTTGACTCTAAGAAAATAACGGTTTCTGGAAACTAATAGCATATTTCCAGGAACTATTGAAGAAAAAATAGAACCATGTAAGTCTTGTCTTTTCTTTCTTTTTTTTTATTATGAAACCAAAAAATTGACAAACTTGTCCGTGAAAAATAAGTACATTCAATTTTCTGTGAGAAACTTTGGTTACAAAAAAAAGCAAAGGAACTTCTAAGACTTTTTTGAATGTAATCAGTGTTGCTTTGGGGGTAGAGCAGAAAAATCCCAAGACTGTCACATCAGAAATAACTGGTTTTACTCTCACAGAGAAAACAGTATTTAAATGATAAAATATGCCACAAATGTAGACTTCTGGAGTCATTGTCTTTTAGGAAAGGCTAAAGTTTCACGAGTTACAATGTGCAAGCAGACCATTCAACATTCAAGGAGTCTTTCAGAGTTAATGAAAGTGTTTCATTGGAAGCCAAGCAGCCCATACATACCTTTTAGCTTTCAGAAACGTTTATATTATGGGGAGTGATTCTGCACTGGGATGGAAAAGGAAGTAAATTGTAACTTAACAATATTTCTTATCATCAGCCCCTTTTCCTGAATTCGTACAAAACATTTATCCCATTGGCTCAAGATTTTACCATGCATCTTTTTTATACTTGAATAGATTAACCAAGTTAACGATTTAGACTAGGATGATTGAATTCTCAGTTTTCTCCCTGAGCCCAGCACTGAACCACTGAAATGGCCCAGTTTAATTCTCCAGATGCCTTTGTGAATTACTAATCTGACATAAAATGAAAAAAAAACCCTCTTGCTTTTACTGCACCTGTAACAAAGGCACTATTCCTTCCTGTACTGAAGAGAGTGTTACAGTTTTAAGAAAGCGCTTACTCTGGCATTGTGTTTAAAGTCTACACTTTTCTTTAGAGATGTTTAGAGCACTGAGGAGTTCATTGAGGTCAACAGGAAATAGTAGAGTTACTATTATTTAATGGCACTATTTTCCGTAAGACCGAGTTGCTAGGCAAAGTATTATTAGGTGTGCTATAAATTTAACAATAACATATTATTACATGTGTAAATGGCCTAGAAATACTCCATTTAATAAGAACATCTTGTTAGTTGACACACAATTATGTTAATGCAATAGAATTGGAGAGTAATTTAAATGTAATTATCATTTTAGGGTTTAAAAGATAAATCGTACAGAACATGGAGCTTGTTCTCATAGAGTATGTCTGAAATACTGTTTTAGCTTTGAAATTCATTTTTTTCAAACGGAGTAGAATAAGAGTAATTTTTAAATCAAAATACAATCGTGCCACTCAGTGCTTCAGTTCAGTTTCAAGTTTAGACTTACACAATTAAGACAATCTGAAAACATATCCATAACTGAGGTTCAGAATATTCACATGTGTATCATGGCTTCAGTTTTTCTGTTTTACTAATGCATAACCTAATAATAAAGAATAAATAATTTATCTGCATTTATAACTCTACATTAAATTTATCAAGCTTACTTTAGTATCTGTCTTATCTATCTGTCTATGCATGTTCATGTCTTTCTTATAAAGGTAACTTAAGATTCATTCACTGCCATCAATATTGTGATAAAGCAAATTTTGGAAAAAATAAGTAATAATAATAATTGTGGATTATTTATTGTTTTCACTAGATCCTTATTATTTAATGTTGGATTTTGTTATGGATTTCATTATTATGAGATAGATATTTATTTTTTATATTCCATGTCTTGTTTTGTATTTAAAACTCCTCTCTTCCCTTTTAGAATACCTTAATAATATTCCCACACACACACACACGCACTTTTATCACATTCAGTGTGGCTAAATTTAAGGTGCTGAAATCCTTAATTTATTTATTTATATATATATATATTTTATGAATGAGTGCTTAAATTCTCAACCTTAGCACCATATGATTATTAGTTCTTTTATCATAGAAATAGATAATTAATTATGGTCAGTCTTCAAGGACTGCTTTCATTTGCTTTGATCTTTTTGCTAATAGTTCACTAGTGAATAGTTTCATTAATTGTTGCTGAATGTGTACCCATTCTTTTCATGCTAGTTTTCCTTGAGGAATCCATTTCCAAAGTATCTTTGTTATTGGGAATAGATTCTTTAATATTCTGCTTAATGTTTTTTCTTTTCATACCCATAGGCTATTACTCCTCCTTCCTGTGTTCATACATCCTCTTTCTTTTTCTTATATTGTTAGCTTGAACATATTTATAGACTGCAATCATGACTTTTCCTTTTGTGGATTATAAATTTAAGTTTTTCACCCTTGGCTCATTTTTTTAATCCTACTCACTCAATAACATTTTTTTTTCTGCTCCTCTTCATATTTTCCCATGTTTTTCTATGTCCTCCTTATGCTGAAGAGCCAAGAATACAAGATTTATGAAAAAGGTTGAACAAGGAAAAATAGACACACAGTTATAGTTATGAAGACACACCCTCTGTCAGTGAGGACCTAAAAATTTATTCTTTTTATGGCAGTTGTATGAGTACGTACCTGCTCTGCATTAGCAATAAAATCCTCTGCATGCCTGGGATAGAGACACATTCTCCTCCCATTTTCTGTCTGTTCTCCTAAGGTATCTCATTTTCTTAATTGGTTACTAATAATCATTAGGCTGTTATATAATGAGGTGAGGACTGCCACCAAATCCACAATTACTTTATCCTTCCTGCCATGTTTTTTACTAGAAGTGGCTGAACTGCAGTATTTTGTGCTGAACTCTTGGGTATTTATACCCTGAACACTCCCATAGGACCAGGGACCTGATGGGATTTAGGCACCTGGTTTGCACATCTGAAATGGACTGGGCCAAGAGAGAGACATGAATTCACTCATCTCTGCAAAGCTTATTACGGAACTCAGTATACATCACATTAGAAATTCAGCTGTCTGGGTAATTTTATTCAAGAAGGTGTAGGTACTTTCAGCCTTTCAGACTCACTTTTTTTGTGTTATGCTTTTAGACTTAGGTCAAAACCTCATCTGGTCTTTTAGATGCCTAATATTAACTTCCACCGCCCGTCAAAACTTCAGGTGTCTGTCTCAGGTGTCAGTATAGTCAAAAGTTGAGTAGCATCTCTAGCTGCCAGAACGACTACCTAAACACCTTACAAAGTAGGTGGCAACAGGCCGATTCCTCTGAAGACACGCAGCGTTGGTATGGATGCTTTAGCCTGCCTAATGTCAGTAAGTGTTTTCTTTCATTTGGTCACTCATCTGACTTAGCCAGCTGCAGAAGGCAGCACGGGTTGCTTAAGCTAATTGCCTCTTATGCATGATGTTTATAAACCCAGTAAGAAACGTTAGTCACCTCCTGGCTACCCTCCTTGCATTGCCACCTTTTCTCTGCCTTACAGCTCCAGCAGAGGACAGAGAGTTCTTACGTTCAGGGTACTACCGAATGGCCCTGCTCCACGTTAGTGTGCTTTTGGAGAACACCAAAGGTTGTACACAGCTTAGAATGACCATCGGCTGCTTTCTGGATCAGTGCTTAACCACTAAGCTGTTAAACAAGTGATAAGCTCCAAATCCAACTTTTTTAACGCAATTTAAACAGACTTCATGTCTGCCTCGTTCTGGATCACAATGGACCCTTTGGTAATAAATGTCATCTCCCCTGTCTTCTGAGGCAATTTGGAGCGTGCACAGATGAGTAAACAGGGCAAGACAAGCTGGTTACTTTAACCACCTTCAGAATTAGTCTGCTGGAAAGAAGATTTGATGGAACTCAGTTTGGGGACCACATTTGGGTTTACGCAAAAAAATTTAGCCTTTACTGCCAAGGCAGCAAAGTGGCATCCTAAGCATTTTTCCGGGAAATTCCTCAAACACCTCTAAATCCACAGATTTTACTTTTTCCCACTACACACTGACAGAGTAAAAGAGCAGTGCAAGGGCCCATCCCACAGTTTTGAGAAAGCCGCATTGGCTCCTACAGTCTTCAGACAACTGACTATGAACACAGTGAAAGAATACTGATTTTATTGTTCTGAAATCTTAGAATGCTAAGCAACGTCTTCTTAATTCAGAAAAAAAGCAAATTAATTACAGTTGTTTGAAGCTGTGCTATGACAAATGTTTCAAAAATCTAGAAACTTTGGGCAAAATCCTCAGCCTGATGTTAAGGCTGCTCTGCTGTGTTTTGTTTTAAAAAGTCATTTGCAACACAACTTATTTGGCAAACGGAGACTTGTCTGTGACATTCTTGTACACTTTTTTAAGCAGCAGGGATCTCTGGCTGTCAGAATGGTCTGTAGGCATAAGTGTTTTCCACTAAGGGCACTGGCATTATTCCAGCCATCTGTTCTAGAATAAATTCCATCCAGTATGACTTCTTAAAATTGGTATGCTTTTTGTTGTTTTGGTTATGTTTGACTGAACATTTTATTTGAAAAGTGTCCACCACTACGTATCGGCCAATCAGCACAAGCTCTCCTCAGGAAAGCCTGGTCTGATTCAGATTTCATGCTGGAGTAGCTGTGAAAATGAAGTTTAATAATGAACTTTTACAGAATCAGAATTGTATTCAGAATGTATTGTTATGGAGGAAGTAAGAAGAGGGAAACTGCAAGACAAGCAGTCCAAAACCAATTTAATAATCCCAATGGCTTAGTACAAGCTCATTCAAAATACAGTGTATCTTTTAAGGATATAAATTAACATTGTACATGAAATTTGGAATTCTGTGTGAGGTGCAAACCTTGTCTTGATATGCTAAGTATGGCTTTCTGAAGCATGAAGCTGTCTCCGTAAAGTGTCCTTGAAAAGTCACTCAGAAAAATTTGCCATCTTAACAACAGAAAATACAGAAAAAGAAAAAAAAAAAAAGAAAGAAAAAAAGAACTTCCCAATGGAAACTAAGGCTGATGGAGGGAAACTAGTTTGTCACAGGGTGAGTTAATATAGAGTGGCAAAGGGAGGAGGAATGAAATTGGAGTGATATAGCTTGGCAAGTGCCTGTCCCTCCAGGATGCTGAACAAGAGGTATTTGCTTCTAGATGACAGATTTAAAAAGCCTGATGACATTCTTTAATATTTCTTAAAGCACCATCATCCTCTTTTGCACAACAGTTACAGTCTCAAAACCAAAAGAAAACTTGCACATAAGGTGCTTTCAGTTCTCTTATGAAACTTGTATAAATAGCTTATATGTATACATTGTAATGTGATGTATTGGTTTTGATCAATGCTACCTAAAACATTTACTTCACACATACATTTCCTGTATTTCTTAATTGCTTACATTTTTTTTCCTAATACACTATTTTCCCTAAAATAATATTGTAAATTTTGCAAAGTGATGGCTAGGCAAAGAGGAAAGACACAGAATTAGTGGCATCATTGAAGGCAAGTCTGCAAGACCAGAAGGGAATTCAATAGCTACCTTTTTTTTCCTGATCTCCTTATGGCCACAGTACCTAGCCCTCAGTGCATACGTGACTCAGAACTACCACAGAGTAATCTCGTCTTTTCCTCAGGTCATTGCTGGGAGCCCTGGGAAAAGAGGGGACATACAGAGTGTATATGAAGATTGAGGGTTATCATTAGTATCTGGACATATTGCTGGACAATCAGAAGGTCATAAAGGACAGGACAAGGAGCAAGGCTATTGTGGCAGTGGTGGTTTAAGGATAGTGGTTTAGATGACCTGCCCATCACTACTGCCCATCAGATTTAATGTCTATGTATGAATCCTTTTGCTCCAGGTCAGAGAAGTCATATCGAAATGCCTGGGTTTCACTGGGGCAGCAGTGTGTCACAAAGAAACCTGGGCTGTAAGTGTCAATGCAGCAATGGGCTAAAGGATGTATCAATTCATCTTCTGTGCTTGCTAAAGCCGTAGGTTAGGCCTGCTTTAGAAAACTCCAAGACAGGGATGTTTTGGTTACCCTTTTTCAAACCTATGTAGTAAAATAAAGTAGATTTTATGGATTAGGAGACTATTTCTGAAATGCTTGGCTGAGGGCTTACCAAAGGTTCATTGGCATTGAAATACAATTACACAATGACCTTATTTCAACAAAAGTTATTAAAAAGTTGACATTTTTACTTTATCCAAAATGTATACCAGAGAAAAAAACTTAAGCCTTCCTTCCCCCCCCCCCCCCCCGTTGATCACAGGAAATATTCAGAACTGAAACTTGTTTTCATGATGTGTCATTCCAAACCATTAACCCTTTTTTCACTGTGAGGTATTTTCTTCATCAGTGAAGGGGAAAATTTTTTTTTAAAAAATCTGTTCTCTTCAGAAGAAGAGCAAGACAACAGGCTTTCTTCTGTTCCCTTTTCAGATGTTAGGTTAATTTTGTTGCTCCATTTTCAGGAAGAGCAGAGACAATAACATCTACAGTATGAGAATTACAATTATCCTCATTCTTGCAGTTCTGCAAGTTGTTAGAGCGATCTGTATCCAGAGAAATAAACTGTAAAACCTATTCAGAAAATCTTTTTCCAAAGGAGCTATTTCAAATCCAGAAACTTCAGTCTGTAAAGAAAATCACTGCAAAATTATCTAATTGTTTTGCCACAGATTTTATCTCAGCTCTTTCATCAGTGTGTGAGTTTGCTTTTTTATTTTGTTTTGTAGCAGTACCATTTTCAATCTCTTCTTGTCTTTTCTCCTTGAAGAGTAATACTCATCCACAGTTTGACCTTTTGCCAAAGAGCTTTGTAGACTATAAACCCTTTTCTCTCCCTCCTACTTTCTCCAGAGTGATAGCTCTCTGGGAAATGTATTGCTTCCTTCCCAGGCTATCAGGACTAATCCAGTCAGGGACCCCCACTCCTTACTAAGACGTATGGAAGGCGCTGCAGGCATTTAAACTGGAATGTACTTCACCCTATTGACGGTTTCTTGGTTTGGCATGTGGGAACGATCATCGATTTATTTCGTTCAATGTTCTGCCTCTGGCAGTGGCTTATCACACACGATGCCAAAAAGGAGATCATACACATGGCACCTGAACAATTGGGTTATTCTGAGTGAAGTAGGATGAATTGATTCTTTCAACTTGGATGTGAATATTTTTTTCAATTATTTTCTTAACTGGTGTATCTATGACTGCAGCATGCCCGAGAGTCCCTTGGCTGGTGTTCCTTTGTCTGAAATAGAAAAGGTGAAGAGCTGGCCCTATGTGGTGACATGGGGTATTCTGGGGAAAGCCAGATGCAAGACACAGGGTGATATTCAAACAGAGCCCATCCTCCATGCAAGGCACTGGGAGTGGAGCATCCTTGTCAGAGTCCTTCAGGATCGCAGCATTGGTATGGAAAGCACTTCTGGCCAATTAGGTTAGAAAGATCACCAGTGCCTAGTATGTTGAAATTCGTCACAGGTAGGAGAGGTTAAAGAAAGGACGCATCCAGATCCCTCTTTCTTTGGGATATATTTAAAGATACAAGGCTTTATCTGTAATAAAATATCTGACCAGAAGAAAAATGCTGTTAACATGTCTGTATTTGAAAACATTTCATGATTTCATACAGCTGCACCTAAAAAGATATCCAGAACCAGACTAATAATTTGTGAGCACTGCACACAGTAATCACATATGGATATTTCTGATTGCAAATTGAAGGTTGTTTTATGTTTACATACAAGACAGATTTTGATTTTGGCTTTATTTCTGTTATTTAATCTTGTCATTTGGGGCCTTTAGGAGATAACATGGCATCATGTTTTCAAATGTCAGAGACAGGGGTATTTTTTTAGCTGGAGGTTGGGGGGTTTTTCGAGGGTGGAGAGAGATGGGCTTAGGACTTGACTAATTAAAAGTGATTTGTTTTCATGATCTGGATGAAGTGTTTTTGCCAGATGCCTAAGATACCTCTGAGATTCAGGCAGAATTTTGTCACATCATCCAGGAAATCCTTATCAAAACACAGCTTGGATCTCTGGCGGCACTGGGTGTATGGTTTGATAACTGAGTCCTATTTTCTTGTCCGCACACCAGTCCTTTGTAGCAGAGGGCATTTATTAAGGAAACAGATGGGGAAACATCAGTTATCTTTTGTGCCTTCTGTTTTCTATAAAGGCCAGCAAGACAAGGCAAGCTCAACCAAAATAATTGAAGGCTTCGTAGAATAAGTCAGGTGAGTCAGGGGAGAATAGATTCACTACAGCTCCAACAGTGGTACAGTTCCTCATAAAACAAAGTGGTTTTCATGTAGGTTGGTAAAACAGCTCAAATTTTGAAAAGTCAGAGACTTTATTTTTCAAAGAAATTTTGATCAATGAAATTATTTTATACTGATACAGACTGTTGTGCTAAGTATACATGTAACTGGTATAAAACAATTCTGAAAAAAGGTTATTTAAAAATAGAGGGCCTCAGAGGTGGTGAACCAGCACCTGCAGTTTTTATGGACTTCCACAGATATGGCCAATAATTCTAAAAATCCTAAGAAAGTTATCTTTAATCAGAATCATAATCATTAAGAGCAATATTTTTGGTCCAATAATTAGCTTCAGTATTAACCTGGTGTCCTGGTTTCAGCTGAGAGGGTTAATTTTCTTCATAGTAGCTAGCATGGGGATATGTTTTGGATTTGTGCTGGAAACAGCGTTGATAATATAGAGTTGTTTTTGTTCTATGGACCTGTTGTTGAGCAGTGCTTACACAGAGCCAAGGCCTTTGCTGCTTCTGGCACTGCCCTGCCAGCAGGATGGCTGGGGGTGCACAAGAAGCTGGGAGGAGACACAGACAGGACAGGTGGCCCAAACTGACCAAAGGGATATTCCATACCATATGACGTCATGCTCACTTTATAAGAGGTTTGGGGAAGAGGAGGGACGGGAGGGTGGCGGCATTCGGAGCGATGGCGTTTGTCTTCCCAAGTCACCGTTACACGTGCTGGAGCCCTGCTTTCCTGGAGATGGCTGAACACCTTCCCGCCCATGGGAAGTGGGGAATGAATTCCTTGTTTTGCTTTGCTTGTGTGTGCGGCTTTTGCTTTACCTGTTAAACTGTCTTTATCTCAACCCGCGAGTTTTCTCACTTTAACTTTTCCAATTCTCTCCCCCATCCTGATGCGGGGGAGTGAGCGAGCAGCTGCGTGGTGCTCAGCTACTGACTGGGGTAAAACCACAACACGTGGGTCTAATATGTTTACGTTTCTCTTAGTTTTGTGATGGGTTGACCATGGCCAGGTGCCAGATGCTCACCCTGCTGTTCTCACTCCCCTTACTCAACAGGAAAGGGGCAGAAAATAAAATGAAGAAGCTCTTAGGCTGTTTCTCACACTTCTTTTCCCTCATTCATTGCTCCTGGTCAGTGTTTTGCCCTTCCTTACACACACTTTCCCTGAGGAACCACCATCTTGGCTGCAGATCTCAGCCGTGCCCTGTGGTGGATCCTCTGGAGCCGACTGGAATTGGCTGTGTCTGGCACGGGGCAGCCCCAGCCTCCCCTCACAGAGGCTGCCCTGCAGGTGGCATTTGCACAAATGTTGGTGCAAAAAAAATAATGATTTTTTTTTTTTCTACACTGTATGTATATTGGTTTGTATTATTTTGACTATGTTGTGATATCTGATGGTGTTATCCCTCAGACAATATTACTAGGTTGCCTGCTATGGTAGTCATAATATCTAGATACAAGTAGAATTATTTTTCACGTTGCCTACATTAATGACCCAAATGGCTAAAAACCACAGAGATAAGAAGCTCAGATTTGTAACATAAGTAACCTTTTTTGCAAGTACTGTCAACCTAGTTCAGCTTACATCCATGTTTGCTGGCTTTAAACAACAGGAAAAGAAGTTTGATTCCTTACCTTATTACTTTCTGTGTCCAGATCTCTGTCTTTTTTTATCATTACCTGTTTGCCATTGGTATCACTGTTGCTTTCCAAGGCAATGAAATTGTCGTATCATAGCTATAATAATGCAGTTTATCTATAGGCTTCTGATACCAACTGGCTGCGTACTGCTTGCGTTTTATGTTATCTCTAGTCATTTCCCCTTGTGGATTCACAACAAGAAGAAAGTGCTGTAATTGTGGTTTGAAGGTCTCTTAAAAATAATCTTTTTTATTTTTATTTTTTTCTTCTTCTAAGAAGATATGTCTTGTGTAGTATAATGTAATTGTAGAAGATCAAGGAACCTAGAACTCACAGCTACCTGCATCTCAAGGAAACTGTGCAAAGTCCTAGCTAGATGATACAGGGAGGAAACTCCTTTATCCAACCTGTTTGTCACCATCATTGGCATAAAAATAAATGGCTCGCTCATGTTCTGTGGCCCACAGCAAATGAATTGCTAGTTTAGGTATGGAAAGCTTCAAGGTGGAGGTTAAGTATATAAGAGGACTTAGAAGGCTAGTTAGCAACAAAGTCTTGCATGCCTTGCCTACCACTCATTATTTCAGTTACCCCTGCTATTTTCAAAGCAGAACTCGAACTTCTTATGCTTAGTGTAAGCTAAGCATCATTACCCGAATTTGCTGTCCTTTACCACTACTGCCAACGTCACCTTCCATTTTATAACTTAATAAGGTGCAGCTATTTTACTGGCCACCATTCAGTGGTTGGCAGGTGGCTGATGAAGCACTCAGTGGAGTTTTCCATCTGCTGTACCGTTCTCCCTATCCAGGCTTCATAAGTGTGTGTTTTCGCATGTGTTTTCTCCTCAAAGATTACACTTTAAGCTTGTAAAAGACTTTTTCTGTCTTGTGCTCCAGCTTGCGTGATGTTGCACTAATCTGCCATATCTAAGTGATGCTTTTTTAATTTGAAAATACACTTAGGGATCTGTTTTTATTGCAGCGACTGTTTTGAGTGGGGGTGTATCCTGTAGCAGTTACCACATGTGTCATCTCTTGGTGCTGTGCCAGCTAGTGTTCATCCCGTTAAAGGGCTAATTAAAATAAGGAAGTGTTCATATTTTGGATGCCTTTAAAACATGAGGAACACCATCACCTTATTATTAATGTACCTTACAGTCTTACATTTTGTCATGGCAGACATTATTAGAGCCAGGTAATAATACAGGTACCATGTTTATTAGAAACAGATAGATGGCTCTCTTCTTCAGATTCTTGATAAGGAAAGGAAAGTGCCACGTAACAGTTGTCTTCAGTGCAAGCAAAGGCTGTGTACTTCACTGGTTAGGACTCTCTGCAGGACTGAAGATGTCAGCTATTCTCCATGCTATTCAGCTATTGTTTGGGTGAATTTTGGTAGGTCTGTATCCTTCTCATTCTTCAGGTCCTTATTTTTAAAATGAAGATAGTGGTGTTTCATGTCCTTTTGCAAGAATCTTTGGATAAAAGGCACAGTAATGGACTTATGGATTTATTTATTTATTTAGGCTTGCTAATGACTACAGAGTAACAAAACAATTGAAAAGGAATAGCTGAGTAGGATCAGCACATCAATACCTACCCCAGGATAGACAAAAGTTACATGTCCCAAAGGATGGATAAATTCAAACTGGTGCCAAGATTTCTTGTAGCCTCATTTTATCCAGAAATACTTGACTCGTGCCTCAGTTTTGCCCACCTCCTTTGCCCCCCTGTATCTTGACATGTAAGTGGAGCCTTTTACAGTATTTTTCAAAATTTTGGAACTAGTGTTGTTCAATATCAAGGTTATGTAACACGTGCAATGAGATTAAAATGGAAATGAATGGATAAGGAGTTGTGGATAAAGGAAGTGGTTTCATTTTATGCTCTCCTAATTCTTGGTCTTTCCCACTAGCCACTAGAGAGCAGCTTTTTCCAGGACCTGAGAAGAGACTACTGTCCTGCAGTGTTACTGAAATTTAAAGGGGGGATGTCTCTGAAATGATCGTGTTTAAAAAGAATTTTATAAATAAGTTTAGGCAACAGGATTTTAGATCATATTGGTTTTGTCCCTGACCCAATTTAAATCTTAACACTTTCAAAAGTCTGAATGCATAATATTCTGTGACTTAAGCATAAGTATACATATTCTTGTATGCTGTCAGTGGGCAGCATTTTAGTATGATTTGTGATTTTGCAGTAATTTCATTGCAATTTAAATTGAAAAAAACTCTGTGAGCTGCTTCAAATGGAAGATAAAAAAGCCAAATTAGATGAGAACAAAAGATCACCTAACCACAGAAACTTGCCTCAAGCAGCAGCCATTAGCAGTTGCCTAGTGAACAGTGCGGGACCCTGTACAGCATGGCCATTCCTTCAATTTACCCTCTCGGGTTTCAGCAGTTGGTAATTATGACACTTCTTAAACCAAAGGCTGTGGCCAGACCATTGTTTTTAACTGCTCGCAATGGAGTAATTTTCCATAAGATTCTTTTTTTTTTTTTTTCTTAAACACAAAAGCCTGTGGCAATATTTTTCTTAGTTTCATTCTTCACCCTGTGAAAAAATATTTCCCTTCTTTTTTTTTTTCTTTTCAGTTTTTCTCACATCATGGGTAGCCAGCTGCCTCTATTGCTTGTACTAGGGGAAATAATAAAACTTGTTCCCTACTTATTTGCTTTATATCATTTTTGATTTTAAAGACATTTTCATATCCCCCTACAGCTCTCTCTTTACTGACTTTAAGAGTCCTAATTGGTTTAGTCTGTCCTCAGTAGAAATCCTCCACCATTCTGATCATCCCTGTTATATTTCTTTGCACATTCGCAGTTTTACTGTGTCTACTAGTGCAAGTGTGGTGCTCTCTCCGATAGTGCAGTCCTCTATTTCATTGCCCACTTTTTCCTAATGATTTCTAATATTTCCAGTGTGTTTATCATCAAGCTGACATTTTATGCTAACTATCTGGAATAATTTTATAATTTCCTGAGTAGTAATAGTTAATTTAGAACCATTCACTGTGTACATTAAATATTCTTTCCCGGGGAGGTTCATCATTTTGTATTTATCAGGAATTTATTTCTTCCTCCATTTTGATGCCTAGTCATTCAGTGTTGTGATATCCTTTGCAACAATTTGCTGTCAATTTTAATATTGTCTACCTTGCAAATTTGGATAGTCAGAAAACTTCAGCATTTCCATACATAACCTCTTCTTGCAGCACGCTTCCTTCAAGTGTTCAGTATTGCCAAAGCATTATGAAAGCACAGGTATACTGGGAAGGTTTGGTCGCTGATTCTTAACATCTTTCAGCAAAAGTAGTGTTGATTCTTCCACAACAAATTATATTCATCAAAATGTTTTCCCAGTCTAACCCATTTGTAGTCTGCAATATAGGAAGAGAAGAAACTGGTTGAATAGCATTTGACCAAATTTTTACTCCATCACACTGACTGTTGATAGGACACTAGCTGGTGTCACCCCTGGTTCCTGATCTCCTTTTATGAGGGTGGAAGAGAAAGTCCAGTGTATAAAAATGCTGAAAACTAATATTTACCTTTAAAGACTTTTCACCTTGCAGATTAAGATGATACACAGAATAACATATTCAGAAACATTTAAATAAGATAGAAAGTTCATAATTAGAGAAAGTCAATGAAATCTACAGTTCTGAGTGACTTCGTCTTGAAATCAGGATTTAAATACTGCCTATGTGTGTTACCGTGAGATTACAAGGTTTTGTCTGAATCCCACGGGGAGTTTGTGGCAGTCCCTGGAACAGCATACAACCTGGCAGTTCATTCAGGTTTAACTCTTTTAGATGAAATGGATGGATCAGATTCAGTTTGTCTCACTTGGGTACCTGCACATAGTCAAACCAAATCTCCCTCTGGAGACCTTCAGAGACAGATTTTTTCTTTGAGTATATCAGAAATTTGATGGATGTTCAATGCCTAAAACATAGACAGAAAGTAGTGTTCTAAATTAGGCAGATTGGACTTTTCCTCTGCTTTCTAAATGGAAGTTATGACTGTGATGGGCCAGTGTCTTCTTTCCTAGGAAAGTAGTGTCATTACATGGGGAAGGTTTATTTGCTCAACTGTAAGGGTTTTACATCCATGTATGTGGTGAAACCTACTTCTGGGCAAGGGATGAAGGAAGACACTTGATCGCAGTTTAGCAACATCCACCAGAGCAGGGAAGGCAGTCTCACCTAGGGGAGGGCAGCTATGCAGGAAGCATTGTTCCTACCCGAGCTTCTCACAAAACAAGAACGTGAACATCACTTCAAAAATATCATAGGCACTGACAGCCGTTGGCAGCTCTGGGCAGAAATCGGCTGGCACTTTGGTTAGTTGCCCACAATACAAAGCTGTCTTTACACTGGAGTTTTACTTTTTGGCATGATTTTCTTTGTATGGTAAGATAAACTAAGGGAAAAATTGATGATGCCTGTTTTTAATTCATATTTTCCCAGATGTGCACAAGCTTTATCTGTTCCTTTCTTCTCTCCGATGTAGAACTACCTGTCAATAGCAAGGCATTTTGAATGGGCATTGATCCTTTCTTTCCCTGGCTGCAGTAACAGAGCAGCAGGGGTGAAAGATCTTGACTCTGCTTCGGTTATTTTTTACCGCTCGGAAAGAAGGCAGTTCTCATTAATGTAAGCTTCTTTTCCACCTAACTATTCTATTTGCCAGGGAGGTCAGTTGCCTGTATCTTCATTGTAAATGAAGTTCTAATCAGTATGTCATCGGGCTAGAGATAAACCACAGGGTAAACCATTACACCAGTCAAAACAGTGCCATGCCACACAAAGCAGGAACCAGCAGGTGCAGCATTCATTGCACAAAGGTATGCTCTTGCTTTAGCATGAAGCAGCACACACAATATTATCAGATTATCTTTTCTTGAGTTAAAAATACTCTCTCTAGAGAGGGCACCTATACCACTAAGAAACGTGCAGACATTTGGTGGTGTGTAAATGTTATTTTTTCCTATTGTTTCATCAATAATAGGAATCCGCTTTGAAAAAGACATTGTCGTTACCCTCACATAATTGTTTTAGTAGCTACTGTCTAGCAAGGGTTAGAAAGTCAGCAGACATGCATCATTTAAAACACTGACTAATATGATTATAGGAAGAAAGCTCCACTGTTTGATTTTTTAAAATCTTGTGTAAGATACCATATGTTATGAAATTAAATTGAACACTGTTAGCCTTCCTCTCCTAGTCTAATCCACACTAAATTGGCCAAAAACAATTATCAACACCTCTTTTTTGACAGGTCGTGATTGGATAGATTATTGGTTTTTGTATAATTCGAGGAGGTCATTTACTAACAAGTCAGAGCATTTAAAATGTCTAGATTCAAGCAGCTAACCTAAAATTGTCAACTTTTTATTTTATTTTTTTTTCTATTTTGCTAGGCACTGTAGAAGAGTCTGGCTCAGGCAATTTAATTTGCCTTTCATAGTCTATCACAAGGCTCATGATTATTTCTTACAACAAAATATTCAGTGCAACAAATTAGTAGATTTTGCTATGTTGGTTGGGCTGTATTCCAATTCCTGCCTTAGTGATGCTGGCTGCCTTCAGTACTGCCAGCACAATAATTATTGCTGAGTTTTCTAGACCTCATCAAACGAGCAAGGTGATCACCCCCTTGGAACAGCTGGGGATATGAGGTATGGAAAAGTGGAAAGAAATTGCTGTAACTCTGTGTTATCATGCCAGCAAGTGCCACTTGAATGATGGCAGCTACTGGCGGGGGTAGGGCTCTGCTGGAGGAGAGCTTGCAGCAGTTCTAGATTATAGCTTTTGCTGCTTCCAGAGAGAATTGCTGTGGCCACTGAGTTAAAGAAAGCAAATTGGAAGGTGGAGAAAATGAAGATTTGAAGGCAAATGTAGAAGGGGAGGTGATGATTTGTGACAATGAAGCAGTTTTTGGTTTACTATATGTGATTGGCTCTTTTATGAAGCAAAAACCTTCCACAAACACCATAATGCTATGCAGGTTTGTTAGGCAGCCCTCTCCAGTCTTTGTCACATAATTAAGGTACCAACTGGTGTCAGCAAACTGATGTCATTCCTGTTCCAATACGGAGAAGTATACTACTATTTATCAGTATGTTACTATAAGAAGTGCAGAAGCAAAGTTAAAATATCTTATTTTAGATATTTAACAATATTGTCATCATCAAAAAACCTGCTGAGAAACTGCTACTGTGCTTGAGTGCATATTTTGGATAAACAAATGGGTTTAATGCAGGACACTCAAAACTAACCTTTACACAAAATAAACAGCCAGTAAAAATCAGAGTTTAGCCTCAAATTAGTTGATGTAAATTATCTCCATGTAAATCAGAGAAACATTATTGACTGCAGTAAACATTTATGCAAATAAGGACCATTATATCCCTCTTTAGTATCTCTGTTTCCTTTCCTGTTTCTCCCTTTTGTTTGAATATTTTAATTTTGATCTGACTATATTTTATTTTCTGCACAATCTACTCACAAAGAAGTGGAATATTTTGACACCATTCTCATCCCTGAGATACAGTAGCACCTATTAGCACTATAGAATATAGCAAGCATTCATCATGTGTGTTTAGTCTTTTATCAGAGCTTTGCATCTATCCTTTTCTTTGTCCCTCACGTTTTTAACTTTTCAATCTTAACAGACTGGGAGTAGAGCTCGATGATTCACTCTCTCTTAAACCAGCACTTTATTATAGTACTCCATTTTTCATTTGTTACCTTGTAGTTTGATAAAGCTTGGCTGCAAACAGATAATATTTCAGAAACTATGTACGTAATAGAAGGAGATATTTGTATGCATACATGAATTGGCATACTAAAAAGAGGTCAACATACATTATTGGTACATTAGTCATTATAGAGTAGTTTTTTTATTTGTGAGATTTGCCACCAGGGCTAGGGAAAAGGAATGGCCAGTCCGCCTTTTAATTTTATTATAGCTTTGATGTTGGAAGAGGCAAAAGAATGACACTGTCATTACATTACACATGTAATCTGTACTGCTTACTTATTTTACAGAGGCTGTGCTTTCCTAGGGCAGGTGATGGGGTTTGTATTTCTTTAAAACAGAAAGTTTAGGGTTCCACTCATTTAAAAATATTGTTTCATAAAAACAGAAGAAAACTTCTCGTTTTCCTTGAAATGTTTAATGGGATCTTTTTGAGGGCAATGTCTGACTGACTCATGCTAGCTGTCCACAGGGCTTGGAATGGGGACCCTTACCCCAATTGCCCAATAACCTAGGGTTTTCCTGTAATGACTATGACAGCATAGTGTTTCACGTGCTGCCTTTATATATGTATATATATAGTCATATTCCAAAGCAGATTGAATACAAACAGTGAAATATTGAAAATTGCTGCAAATTGGCTAGCTCTAATCGATATCTCTTCAGTTGAATCAACAATCTTGAACTAGTCTATGAGACTGCTCCATTTTCTTTATAAAAAAAAAAAAAGCTTCACCCTTAGGATAGAAATTTCTGTTTGTGGAACTGGGTTGTAGAGAGCAATCAGTGTTCCCCAGCTGTGATTGAAATTAAAGGTGCTGGACCTGGGTCACTGGGCATCTGAAAGATGGGATCTGAGACCTTGTGCTTGTCCCTGGGATTCTGGTGCAGAAAGCAGATGACAAGTCTGACTCTTAAGGTAGCCATGTTGCAGAAAAGTTGCATTGCTGCCTCCAGCACTACGTGGAGTTCCCTGAGGACTAATGGCTTTATACACAGGTAATAGGCAAAGTTTAGCAGCTACAAACTTTCCTGACTATAACTGATGTCAATTATCTCTCTTCCATAAAGTGGTCTGCATAGTTTAAATGTTGGTTTTCAGGTTCTGCCAAGGCATGAAAATGTAGTAGGTGCTTCACATACTTTATATAAGAATAATGAATATTCTAGCTGGAGCATCTTAAGAGAGAGATTTCTGTAAGGTCAAACATAGTCAGCATCCTGCTTATCCAGGTTTAGTCATGGAATGAGTGACCACAAAGCAAGGAGCCCTCTGTGCCATACAGTTCTGACATGGATTAGTTGTCATTTTCTCTCTTCTTTGTGGACACTTATATGTCTGTGTCATGGTTTAACCCCAGCTGGTAACCAAGCACCACACAGCCGCTCGCTCACCCCTTCCCCCCACAAGGGGATGAGGAGGAGAATCAAAAAAACTCCCTCATGGGTTGAGATAAAGACAGTTTAATAGGATAACAAAGGAAGATAATAATAATCATAACAGCAGCAGCAGCAGCAGCAACAAGTGATGCACAAATGCAATTGCTCACCACATGTTGAAGGAAAAAAAACCCAAACAACCCGATGCCCCGTCTGTTTCCAAGCAGCGATCCCACCTCCCAGCGAGCTTCCCCAGCTCTATCCGGAGCATGACGTTCTATGGCAGGGAATATCCCTCTGGCCAGGCTGGGCCAGCTGTCCTGGCTGTGCTCTCCCAGCTTCTTCTGCACCTGGCAGGGTGTGGGAAGCTGAAAAGCCCTTGACTTGGTGTAGACACTACGACTACCTAGCAACAACTAAAACCATCAGTGTGTTATCAACATTATTCTCATCCTAAATCCAAAACACAGCACTATACCGGTTACTAGAAAGAAAATTAACTCTATCTCAGAGGAAACCAAGACAGTCTGAATACAAGTAAAACCTCAATAGTGACTCTAGATTGGCTATTTTCACCTAACATAGTCCTCTGATGCAAAATGCCCAGTTCTTATTATCACAAGACTCAGTCCTGATGAGATAGTGAATGATCCCTGCCAATACTACTCCAAATTATTTGGCTAATGAGGTTTCTTACAGGTGTACCTTTCCCATTGAGGACTACAGACTAATTTTTTGTTGTTGTTAGAAGGTAATTTTTTTCAAGTATTAAGCCACATTATATTTTTGGCTGAAGAAACATACACAGAGGATAGTTTCACTACCTCAAGTTAAGATACCCTAGATACATCCTCTTGTCAACTCCCTAACAGTATTATCACTTCTTTGCTGAGTTTACAAATGTAATATACCGTAATTTGAATCACTGTGTAGAAATTAGTTGTATCTTTGTGAATGAAAGTGAGACCTGTTTTATTGTCAAATATTTCCATAAAGACAGAAACAATTTGAAAGTATTAGATAAGGCTAATCTTTCTGAATGCTCTCTGAATGCTTGATTTTGCCTTCAGGCTTTACTGCAGGCAAATTCAGATTGTGCAATTATAAAATATTATTAAAGCTTAATTCAGAAGTATTTTTATGTTCAGAACTGGCTCAAGGCTTCTCAGTAGTGTCAGTAAAATTGAATTTTGCCACCTTAAAGATGAGGTGTGGGAGCCAGGGCTTTGATGCTTTTTCTAGAAGAAGGATGCGAAGGAGAGAGAGAGGAATAGGGCTAGGCAGAGAGGTGGAAGGGAATCCCTGAGAGATCGGTCTTGATCTTCCCATTGTCAATGGCAGAATGGGAGAAGATGGAGTTGAACAGTGTTTAAAGCTATTCCCCCCAGCGGTCACTAATCCATCTGTCGTGATCCCTCCTTTGGCCACAGTCACAGCTAGCCTGTCTGCAGAGCTTTGACATAAGCAAAATAGGCATCAAACCCAAGACCATGCTCATGACCTACCTGACTTTGTACCAGGTAGTCGTATGAAGCTAGCAATGCAGAGTACTGCCTCCAGTAAAGGCTAGGTTCCCAGTATGTTTAAGTGGTTTTGTTAATCCTTGATCCTATCTTGAGCTTGCAGCAGTAACCTGGCACAGGTTTCGTAGCAGGGTGCTGTAGCTGGGGCAGGCACTATGTCGCTATACTGCTTCCAGTCCCGAGCTGGCACGCAAAGAGGCGTCAGCCGTGTCTGCCCTGCGCTCCCTGGTTTCAGAAGCACTGTGGGAAGAGGCAGCCCTCGCATCTCTGCCCCTGTGATAAAGGTCTGCGCTCACCAAGTCTGTAAATCTGGCCTTCTAAAAGTAAAAATCACATCTAAGCAAGTATATTAAACGGTTCTTATATTTTCTATCTTCTGTGACTAATGTTTTGTTAGTAAAGATATTTTTTTAGGGATTTTTTGTGCATGCAGCTCATCTGATTCTGAATGTTCCTAAAAACCACAAGGGCAGGCTTTACTAAATGTATATTACACTCCTAGCTGGGACCTGACAGCTGAGTATTTTGTGTTATAACATTACCTTGGTTTTAAGGTAAAAATGAACCTCGTAGCTTTACCCAGTTTATCAGTTTGAGTCCGAACCACTTTCGTGCACATTCAGTCCTTATCCTCCTGGTTTTGGTGAAGTGCAAATGCGTCGTATTAAAATAGTGCAGAAGTTGTTATTACAAATGTTCATGAACAGGAAATAAAATACAGGGATTAAAACTCTTAGCACCTCTAAGTTTTTATTACTTAAGTATGTCCTATAGCTGAAATACTGACTTCATGATATTTAGCCTCATGGGTAGAACAGTTTACGTGAGACTGATTTTTCAAATTTTCTTTCAGGCACGCAAAAGGATTTGGTTCTGATACATATGTAGGTCTTGTTACTGTTGGCCAGCCAGAAATAAGAAACTCTGTAGTCTTAAAACATACACACATACACACACACACACAAAGAATTTGATGTAACATGATGATAAGATTTGTGATCTAAATTGTAGCATGAACCTAAGAGCCCAACCCATTTAAGCTAGTCATTGGGATCAGGTGTGCAGTTGTATATAAAACTTTGCTCTGAAGACAAATGAATGAACTGAAATACTCTTCTGGTTTCAAGAATATTGAAATCCACTATACCTCACCAATTCTGCATTTTTCTTGTTAAGTTGTTAGTAAAGGTGAATTTGGTCTTCTAGAGTAAAAAAACCTATAGACATCTGAGATACAATTATCTCTGCAGCTCTGTGTACCTCTAAAAAATGTTGCCATGAATTCAAATATTTGCTACAGGTTTCAAAATTTTACGTGTCTTAAGTGCAGCACTTAATTACATTTTTATCATAATTCTAGCAATATGATTGCTATAAGCTTATTCTAAAAAGAATTTTGGGAAGTAGTGTTAAAATTATCAAATCATTCAGTGTAAAATTAGGGACTTCCCCCATTTTTCTCCATCATTTATCTCTTTAAAGGATATCGATATTTCATAATTTGTTTGGAGAAAGTATTTTGCAAGAATAAAACTTGTTGATCAAGCATTTTGCCAGCAATTTCCTCTCTTTTTTCTGCCTGCTCACACAGGAGGTGACTCTTTCAGGGAAGTACTTGGAAGGCAGGGTTTTGATTTTGTTATTGTTTGAGTCACTGGGTCTCCATATATGTATGTTGGAGTCAAAATGTTTTTAAATTGTGAATATAATACCCTGAAGATATGTTCAGTGCACAGTAAATCATTTTTATTTAAGCAAATTGTTGTCTTCAGCAGCTCAGCTTTAACTAGAATCTTTCTTATTTTCATGTCATGAGGAATAATAACTGAAGTGTTATTTAGATAACAGTTCTGCTTCTCATTACTACATAACAGAAATCTTACTGTAGAAAGCTTGTATTTACCAGGTTTTTATTATTACTATGTTCAGTTGGAGAAGGCAGCAGCTGAGATTTAGAATACACTCTGTACCCATGGAGAGCCCTGTTGTCCTCAGTAGGTCACAGCAGAAATCCACTTGTACACAATACAATGCAAGGATGTAGTCCTACAAAGGATTTTTAAAAACTATGATTACCTTCTTATCAAGTGCAGTGAAGGCCCATTCCTTCTCTCAGCAGTATCAAAAGGATTAAGTACAGGGGCTTAGTATTATATATATGATTCCTTTAAGGAACCAATGGACAAGTGGAAACTAATTTTTTCTTGATTTTAACTTGTATTACCTGTGCTTGTGATAGTTTTTATTAGGTGTGCTGAGAACACCATTGTGTCCACAGCTCTTCACAGAACTTCATTTTAGCTTTGCCTTTCTTACAAAAAAAAAAAAAATCAAATCTTTTTTTTCTTTCCCTGCTGTCTTGCAGTAAAGGACTTGACTCTACATGCACGTGCACACTTGCAGATGTGTAGGTGTATTTCGTATGGATTTGACTTTCAAAATATTATTCTGTTTTTCTACTGGGTAGCTGTGGAGAATTCGTTGAGTAACTGGGCCCTCTATCTCAGTATACTCTCTGAAATTTTGATGAAAAATTAAATGAACCTCTCTAAGGAACGGCACAAACATATGCATTCTGCCCCAAAATGACGGAAGTTTATTTATGGGTTTAAGCTGAAGGAGGGTAGATTTAGATTAGATGTTAGAAAGAAATTCTTTACTGTGAGGGTGGTGAGGCACTGGCACAGGTTGCCCAGAGAGGTTGTGGATGCCCCATCCCTGGAAGTGTTTAAGACCAGGTTGGATGGGGCTTTGGGCAATGTGGTCTAGTGGAGGGTGTCCCTGCCCATGGCAGCAGGGGGGTTGGAACTGGATGGTCTTTGAGGTCCCTTCCAACCCAAACCATTCCATGATTCTATAAGTGCTGGGGATGTTGTATGTGATGCAGGTAGGCTTTAGCGTTAGACTTCTTTCATAAGCCACAGGCTCAAAATACTTGTGTTTATTGGGCTCTTTTTAACTTTCTATGCTATAGAAACGAGAAGTGAAAGTCATTAAAAAACTATACATCTAACTTAAAAACAATCAAAGGATTAGAAGCTGTGGGCATCTGATGCAACACAATTGAGTTGAGGGGACTTAATGAGTTACTGATTAGAGCTTAATTTCTGTAGCTCATTCTTAGCCTGCACCACTCATGATATAAACCACGGTTGCTTAATTCTCCTTCACTGTGATTTAAGCTAATACTCTCTTCTTCCTTGGGAGTGAACCGAGAGCCTGTTAGCATGGCTCGGCTGGTGAGTCCATCAGCTGAGTGTGACCCTGGCCCAGGACCAGCGTACGGGGTGCCTCTGTGCTGCGTGCGCTGCCCACGGGCCCTGGCTGGCAGGGGCCATACGTACCCGCTTGTACGCCTGTGCCTGCGTGCACTTTAATTTATAGCAGTGCAAAGTTTTGATTCGGTAGCATTGTGAAATAGTCGTGGTTGAGTTTCTTCTCAAGGAGCTTTCCGAGGAAAGGCACTTTGTCATTTTCCATTTTGGAGTTTGTGTTATAAATCATCTTTTGACTAGTTTCTCCTTTGTGGTTCTGTCTGAAATTTTAGTCCAATCATATACTTTAAGAATCATCTCAAAATGGTTTTCTTTATCCTATGGAAATTTGATTCATAGATCTCTCAAGGTCAGTAACACTGTTAACCTATTAACAACCAGCTTCTGACAAGAATCTGGAAATAGTTTGAGCTATTCCAACTTGACAGTATACAGACTGATATTATTTTGTATTTATTTTTAAAACAGCAGAAGTCTGGAAAAAATAATACGTTAATAAAAATGGTTCTTATTTCTAGTAAATATACTTAACTCTTCTATAATTTTTCCAGTGATTACATAAGATAATCTGTCTATGATATTTTATTTATTTGGAAGCCTAAGATGACGATGTGGTAGATGTATATTTTCTAACATTAGGAACTGACTCTCCATTACCCTACGCTTTGGGTTCACTGCATTAGTAAAATGGAGTTGAATTAAAACATATTTTTCTCTTCTTACCATAGTGTACTTTTTCACCCAAAGCATCCATTTTTCCTCTTCCCTGTTCCTATTTTAAAGTCTTGTTTTCAGAAGAAGAAGAAAGAAAATGGACAATTCTTTATCTATTCCTGGACTTTAAAGATTAATATTGCTTTGTCAGACCTTTTCTCTCTGTAGTGTTCTTGAAACATCATTAAACTTTTGAAGCTGGTGGATATGATTTGGAGAAAGAAGTGCATTTTTTTAACTGAAAATTTTAAGTTTTTAAAGTAAAGGGGAAAAAAATCTTTCAAAATCAGGTCTATATTTTCTCTTGCTATGTAAGGCAATCCCTTAGGATTCTGGCATCTGTGGAAGAGGAGGAAGCTACATAATACTGTTTTTAATAGATTTTGTCAGTACTTTGTCCTACTTTTCACTTTTCCCCTTTTAGAAACACAGACCCTATAGATTTTTTTATTTTTTTTTTTGAGTAACTGCATGCAGTAAGTCCATATTGTTTTTCTGTTTGTTTGTGGGTTGTTTTTATTTTCCCTCCACCTTCATCTCTTCAGGAAGTGGGAATAAAGACCTAGTTCTGTCCTATAGTCGCCATTTGATAAATCTGCGATGCACCTTGCTGCAGTAGTCTGATCTTCTAAGAAACAGCAGCTGCATTTCTGCAGCATTTTATCTCTGCACAGCCCACCAGAACGCTGACATTTCACATATACAGTAGTCCCCACAGACAGCTGATTCCTCAGAGTGACAGGAGAAGGTCTAATAGCAAGTCTTCCTATGGCAAACGTGAGGTAGATACACAGGGACCGAGGTGGTGCAAACTTGTCTGCTTGTTCTGCACAGCTGATATTTACCCACTGCCTCGTGTGCCATGTTCTCTGGTAGGTCGCCCACCAGAATTTTCAACATGGCCACAAAATCTGAGGGAGCAGTTGCTTGGTACTGAAAAAATTTCTAGTCATTTAAAAAAAAAAAAAAAAGTACATTAGCATGTGGGAAGTGAAGATTAGCACAGAATAACCATTTGTCCAACACAGCCCCAAAAACAACTTGTGCTGGAACTGCTGCCTCTTTCACAAAAAAAAAACCAAACCCACAACCAAACCAAACCAAAACATGCTTGATGCATGATACTGCAGTTTCCTTTCAACCTAAAGTTGCAGCAGGAATATTAGGTTTTCTTCTTTTTATATAATTAACTACCGTGCTGCAATTTTCATCTATAATTGGCTTACTTAAATGTATGATTTCCTCCTGGTTGAATGATTTGTGTCATCCCTTGTATTTTTTGCTTGTTGAATCCCTACTGTTACTATACTAGAAGCTTGTACAGTCTAGACTCTTTTTGCTACTGCTTGGCTATTGTCATTTACTCTGCGTTCAGCTGATGAAAATAAGAGCTCTGTGCTCAGAGTATTTTCCCTTTGTTACCTGTTTAACAGCATTTAAGGTGTAGCAGGTCTTTTGCTGATACCCCAATAGACTTCACACAGACCTACATAACACTGCTTTATGCCACATGTTGGTCTTTTATATAGAAATGTCTATGTTAGCAGTCAAGGAAATATTTCTTAATGATAAACTTAGAAGCACAGGGAGTCTGAAATTTCATGAGGTTCCTAATACAGCTTGGTCTTCCTTTTCTTCCTTCATCACATTGTCACCATTAGAATATTATGTCTTGGGATTCTGGGAACTCTTCTATGATGCTGCTTTGCTAGGGAGAGTTGAGGGATCGCACAAATCAGTTCATTAAGATCTTGGATAATGTAGGAGCAGAGACTGTTTCTGTCAATAAATCTGTAAAATAAAAAGTTGGGCAAAATACCAAGGCTGGCTATCAGCTGGATGCATTGTGTGAAGGGAATCTTTGTTGTAGAGAGAAATGCAGTGTTTGACATGAAACGCTGAACTTTCAAATTCAAAATGATATGGCTTACAAACTTCCCCAGGGTTATTTTGAGAATCCCTATCGTAAAGTTCAACATATGCCAGTAAGTACTATATAATTAACACTCTCTACATTTGTAATGCTGGTATAAGTGTAGGCTGTCTTTTTAATGGCAAGTTTTCTTACTTAATTTGAAAAAGAAAGTGTTGGTGTGGCAGTGGACCGCAGCATGAAAAACTCTTGCATAGCTATATGATGCAAGAACAGTGGTGAACAGTAGTTAATTACTCATTTAGTACTTGATCTCAAAAGGTGTTATTTTTTAAATGAATGGAGTATGTGGCAGATACACCTAATTCAATTAATCCACAGCATAATATAAATTGAATAAATAGTCACCTGTGATTTAATGAAACTTTATAAAGAAACAGCCTGATTTTTCTTTCTTTCTTTTGTGTGTGTGGTGGTGGTGGTGTAATTTTTTATTATTTATTTTTATTATTCACATTATCATTAAATTCATCTGTTCACCACTCCAGTTAGTGAAATTGTTGGAATGGTGTTAAAGAAACTCCTTACCCTTTTTGTCTAAATTAATTTGACCGTTATACTGCCTTCTACTATTCATATCAATATTATTTTTATCAAAACATGCCATTCTGCCTGTGGTCTGGGGTGCAGTGCTGTATTTTGATATAATGTCTGAACACCAGTTCAGGGACACCTATTATTTGAATTCTGGAATGATTTCTACTGATACTGTTAGAAATGCAGTTTTTCTACTTTCTGATCTATCTTCTTGGAATGGTATTGCTTGAAAACAGTCATCAACAGCCCAAGATTGTCCTTTAATTTACTTTCTAAAATAAAGTATCTAGAGTCTTCAAGTATACTTGAAGTATAGAGCTTATACTGCAGCTGATGTTTGTGACAGTGGGAGAAGGTAAACTAGAGTCATTATCAGTAGAACCAGGTCAAAAAGTTGCATGCGTTTGGCTACAGGTAAAAGCCCACTGACAGGATAGCTGGGGATAGAGGGAAGAGAAAAAAATCAAAAGGTAGGGAAATAAAGGAAGTAAAGACACAGGACTAGGCTGAAGGATGGTATTTGTGCTTGGAAACAAAGTAGCTGAGAAGTTGTCATAAGCCTGCCGCTTACTTTCAGCACCGATATCCTAGAACATTAGAGTATTTGCTGGTGTATATAACAAAATGATTTGTGTTTCTCCTCCTGCAAACATCCCATCCTAGTGAACAGTTCAGTATCTCAGTAGAATTGCCCACATGAATATTTTAGCTAACTGAATATAACTCCGTAAACTGTCAGTGAGAAACGCAGCTTTCATTAAAACAAGAAGGTGAAACATTGCACACTCATTTCATTTTGCTGCTGACTGAAGTATTTCTTTTAAGTCAGGGTAATTATCTTGGGTATGAGAAGGGGAAATACACTAATAGATGTTTTTTGGTCTGTTCTAATCTATTTGTGCTTTTGCTTTTTAATCATAGGTTTCTGTGCTCGAGAGGCAGATATTTGACTTCCTTGGTTATCAGTGGGCACCCATCCTGGCAAATTTTATACACATTATTATAGTCATACTTGGCTTATTTGGAACCATCCAGTATAGACCTCGTTACATAACAGGAGTGAGTATTTTATTTTATTTACTTATTTTGATGTGCATGTAAAAGAAAAAAAAAACCAACTTTCTAAACTCTATTGCTTATAGATCAAATCAAGATCTTATCTTGGTTTAACTTTCCTCTGTAATATTTTACATTTACTTATTATGCTTTTGAGATAACTGCAATAATTAAGTGCTAACAACCTACAAAAGTTGAAAGTCAACATGATCACAAACTACATGACAATATGAACTTTCAGGAAGTGAAGTCAGTTTAAAGAATTACAGCACCCTCAGAATTACAGGGATTTAGAGCTAGAATAAATGCTAGCCAGAACTTTCCTAGATACACTGGACCTCCCCAACAGATCATTGATTTGTTATAGCTACTCATTATTGTTATTAACCATCATTGCTGGTGCCTATCTGTTACGTATATCCCTCCTAGAAATTATAGTCCAAGTTGAAAATGAAGTATGAGAATATGGTAGGAAATGCAGGTTTGATGGTTACTGACTGAGGGCTCCAGAAGAAAAGTAAGGATTTGGACCTTTATATTTTTAATCCATTTCTTTTCATTATTCAACTACCCCTCATACACAGATTCAGTATTGCTGTACTGTATGATACAATAGGGTATTAATGAAATCCTCATTTCATATGCTGCGTTTGGTTTTTCCTCCATTTGTAGGTCTATAAAGACTGAATAACAAATCTGAACGCCATCATTCAGAACACCTTTTGTTAGAAATAGATATGCATAACAACGTTTGTATCAAAATTGACTGCTAATTCAGTTAGAACTTGTATACTTTTCAGAGACAGACAGCAGTCGAAAAGATTTGCCTGTACACAACCGTATTTTCACATCAAAAGAAAATAACTCCACTGAATCTGTACCTGCTTCTGCAAAGCCTGTTTCCTTTTATACTGTTCCCTCATATACCGGTAATTACTCACGAGACTGGAAGGTTTTGCTTGTACCCCTGTGCTACCATCCCTATTGCAGTAGTGTGATGCTAACATTAACACTTGTTTCTATCTCTGTGATTTCCTGTATGTAGAAATTGTGTGTCCACATGCATAATGTCTTTATGTGTGCACACAATTTAATATATTCCAAAACATATATTGTCAACATTGAAAAATATATTGCAATCCTTAAATATGTAGAGTGTTTCCTTCAAGTCACAACTCTGGGAGTCGCATGAATGTGAACCGGAGTTTTCTTCTTCCATTTCTAGTGCTTTGACCGGTACGAAAGGCTTGAAAATAAATAAATAAATTTAAAAAAAAAGAACAAACAAAATTCAAGCAAGTGTCAGTTAAATAAAAAGAGTAAAAAGTTTCATCCCAAGACTATTCCAAGGCATAAAAACAAGCATGAGTATAAAATGCTTAGCTGAGCTAAACAAAAAAGCTAGATTTAAATGGCTTTTTCAATAGGAGTACAGCAAATTACCTGCTACAATGATGACTACATTGTGAATGGGGAGGAATACCAGCCTTCTAAATAGGTACCAGTCACATGAGTTTCTGGATGATACCGTTTGTGCCACACCATCCTACTAAATTTCCCACGTATCTTTTCTTAGAACTCCTCCTCCCCCTCTCACTGTATGGCCCATCTGGCTTTGTGAGTTTGCCTCCCTGCATCCTCTTATTAAATTGGATAGAACCAATCTAAGATCAAATTGTTTGTCTTGCTCAGATTTTATAATAGACACTTGAATCTGCCATCTATCTGAGACTGCTCAGATAAGGAAACAATGATGAAACTTTCATGCTTTATTTAGTTGGATCAACAGAGCAGTGTTGCGGTTTTTTCATTTCTAGTGCTGCTCTCTTTGGAGAGTATGCAAAGTCAGGATGAGGGAAATGGTACTGGTCACTGGAGGGACAAAGAAGGGAACTGCATCTTTTTCTTCAGTTCTACTGGGCCCAGAACAGGCACCTTGTTGAAGCTGGGCAAAACTCAGTGGTGTCATCTGACATCAGTAGTAAAGCCATGACTTCAAAGGCAAGAAGACAGACAACAGCCTATAAGCCTGCAAGTGTGTAGCTATGAGGTTTTCAGGTGAGTGGATGTAAAAACTCATACTTCAATAGTTTCTGCAAGGGTCAATCTATCTTGAGTGGACCCTATAGGACCCTTAATCCACAATCACATTAATACCTCAAGTATAGCTTGCTTCAACAAGACTACAATAAATTTCCTTTTTACTGTGCATGCTTCATAAAGGATATCACAAAAATCTTTTCCAGAGGTTGTGAATCATAGGTTAAAGAGAGCAGTGAGGTTTTTAGGTGAGATTTAAAGAAATGATTCAGTGGCTTAGGGAAAAGAGGAAAGAAGGTTGAGACAGATGGGACGTGACAAGTGAAAGCGTGTCCTTGAACTTGCAAGAGTAACAGGGAAGTTTAGAAGTGAGTGAGGGGAATAGGTGACTGTGTGGTTTCAGGCCTTGGAAAATAGTTCAAATTACATGGGATGCAGGAGTTATGGTGGACAAAGAGGACAAGAAATTGAAGTTTAATATTACCAGAGGGATTAATCTTAATATAGGTTCAGCAAGAACACATTCATTTTTGCTTGTAAACCTAAACCATTAACCAATAAATGACCAATTGATGCAGGAGGTGAAACATCTGTTCTGAGGGTGGGAATGAGTGTGTGTTCAAAGATGTCTTTTCAAACGATAATAATTAAGCCTTTTTTTTTTTTTTGTGAAAACAATAATGATAAAAGGACTGCTTAACAGCTCTATGCTGAAACAAAGAATAAAATTTCAGTAGGAACAAAGGTTAGCCAGTGTAATGACTGAGACGTAAATGTGGTTTTTTGGCAGTGCTATCATAGGATCCATCAATGCAAATGCCTGAGGTAATACCAATGCAAATTATTAAGGGTTCTGGAAAGAGGCAATGCTTTTCACGTGTAGGGCTCTACCTGGAGTAAGTTCAGCTTCTTCTCATTCCTTCTATAGTGGGATTCCAGCTGTGCTGGTATGCTATGTGCATATTCCTCACTCTACTGTGGGTTATTTGTCACCTGACTAGGCTAGTGACCTTCTACAACAGAGTAACTGCATCAGTAGACAAGGGAAGAGCTATGCATGTAATCTATCTAGACTTCTGTATGGCTTTTGATATGGTCCTCCACAACATTCTGCTAAATTGCAGAGATATGAGTTTTACAGATGGACTGTTAGATGAGTACGGAAGTAGCTGGATGGCCACATCCAAAGAGTTATACTCTATGGCTCAATGTCCAAGTGGAAACCAGTAATGACTGGTGTCCTTCAGGGGTCCATACTGGGACAAATAGTATTTAATATCTTAATCAATGACATAGATAATGGGATTGAGTGCACCCTCAGAAAATTTGCCGACGACACCAAGCTGAGTGATGCAGTTAATTTGCTGGAGGGAAGGGCTGTCGTCCAGAGGGACCTTGACAGCCTTCAGGAGTGGGACAATGTGAACCTCATGAAGTTCAACGAGACCAAGTGCAAGGTCCTGCACCTGGGTTGGGGCAATCCCTGATATCAGTACAGACTGAGGGATAAACAGATTGAAAACAGGCCTGAGGAGAAGGACTTGGAGGTGTTGGTTGATAAGAAGCTCAACATGACCTGGCACTATGCATCTGCAACCTAGAAAGCCAACTGTATCATGGGCTGCATAGAAAGGTAACCAGTAGGTTGAGGGAGGTGATTCTCCCCCTATAGTCTCATGAGACCCCACCTGGAGTACTGTATTCAGCTCTGGGGCCCCCAGTACAAGACAGACATGGATCTGTTAGAGCAGGTCCAGAGGAGGGCCATGAAAAGTCATAGGACTGGAGCACCTCTCCTATGAAGACAGGCTGAGAGAGTTGGAGTTGTTCAGCCTGGAGAAGCGAAGGCTCTGTGGAGACCTTATAGCAGCCTTTAAATATATAAAGGGGACTTATAAGAAAGATGGAGAAAGACTTTTTACCAGGGCCTGTAGTGACAGGACAAGAGACAATAGGTTTACACTGAAAGAGGGTAGGTTTAGATTGAACATAGGAAGAAAATTTTTACAGTGAGGGTGGTGAGGCACTGGAACAGGTTGCCCAGAGAAACTGTGGATACCCTGTCCCTGGAAGTGTTCAAGGCCAGGTTGGATGGGGCTTTGGGCAACGTGGTCTAGTGGAGGGTGTCCCTGCCCATGGCAGAAGGGGTGAACTAGATGATCTTTAAAGGTCCCTTCTGACCAAACCGTTCAGTGATTCTATTATTCTGTGAAAGAGAGTAAGGAAATGCCACTGACTGAAACAATGTTTTCTTGTTCCTGCATTATGGAAAACTTTGGCAATCTCATTCTACTGTTCTCTTAACATTTCTAGAAAGTATTCTCAGAATATATAAGAAGGACAAAAAGTCCCATTTGTACTGAATGTAATTCTCTTCTCCAAACAGAGGAATCCACCTGACAAGTGAGGCACACCTTGTGGTTCTCCAGTGCTACAGATGTAGCACTGTAAAATTAAGTACTTTGTTTCTTGACTGCCATGGGAAGAAGATAAAGGAATGTCTAGTGGAGCTTGACAGTGACATAGACTGATAGAGAAAAACTTTGAAGTGATTTATGAAATATAAGAGTTTGAGGAAAATCATGTCTGGGAGGTAGATTCTGCTGTAATTTCCACTGCTTACTTGTACCTTCTAGTCCTGTTATATTTACTTCTTCTAGAATTGGTTCCAACAAAGAGAGAATTTTTGTACAATTCTGTAGGTTTTATTGAGCAGTCTTATAGACAAAGCAAGAGTGATAAGAAAGCGAAAAAGCATTTGCACTGAAGAATGAATTCTCCTGCCTTAAGCATAAACTGACCAGTAAGAGAGAAAACTTTTAATCTGGGAGGAATTTGTTTTATCACAGGTTTGTTTCAAACCTGTGATAGTAGGAGATTGTGCAAATTGTTTTCTCATAATGACCTATTCATTGCACGGTTCAAGAGGATTTTGGCTGTGGGTGAAGCAAAATTATGCAGTGGACAACGTTACTAACATTTTCCCAGGGATTAATTCTGTTCTAGTATTTCCTCCTCTTAAACATTGTAGTAACATCCCCTAATAATAGTGAACATAATAGGGACTCATACAGACCACAATACACTAGCAGAAGAGAACAAGGATCTCAGTTTGACACAAAGCAAATTTGCAACCTTTAAGAGCAAAAAGAATCTTGTACAGGATAATACCTGGTCACATTAAGTCTGGGAGAAAAGGATAGATTATTACTTAACGTGTAATTGCTGATATATATTAAAAAAGAGAGAGAGAGGCAATTACCTTATGTCTGAGCTTCCTGCAGCATCATCAGTCTGCCAAACCATTAGGCCCCAGAGAATATAACTGAGTTAATCTATGTCTTTTTAAAGACTAGACATTGCCAATCTCTTCAACATCCCCAGTGAGATCTACTTAATGCCTTATATGACAAGTAGCCCTGAGTCTACCAGATCTATTTTAGAATATTTCAATTGTATATTGCAATTTAGTATCTTCCATGTTTTTTAAATGTTTAAAGTAGTACGTGAAAGTGTGCAGCAGTTCATCTGTCATATGTACATACCAGGATACTATCAAACAACGTTAACTGTGTCATAGAAAACTGTAAAACCAAGAACAGCGGGAAATCTACAGTTCTAGAGCCATGCTCTCTGAGCTACTTTTTTGAATTTTAAAGACAGGATCCATATAGTTAATGATTTGCCCAGAATTTTTGGTGAGAAAACATTTCAGGAGACTGTTTTTCTAACTCTTTTAAGGGAACCAGTTTTCAGATCTTTTTCCTGATGAAACAGTTATTTATACTTTAAGAAAAGGATTCTTATGCTTAACATTTTTTAATAACTGAGTTCTTCTGAGATTAATTTACTTTATTGACCTAATCTCCCCCCCCCCCCCCGATACTTGTTTTATTTAAAATAAGAAAGTCCATGTAATCAAGCTTGGTACAGGAATTATGAAAAAAAATAAATTTAATTCTGCTTTCTTTATAGCTGTTGGGAAAAAATAGATATATAAACCCATTTAATAAAGACGAGCATGAAGTGAAATGGTATGGTCATTGTACATTCTGGTCAGCCTCCAAGTCACAAAGTTCTTGAAGTCTAGGAAGTCAGATTCCTACGTGAGACTGCTCTTCTATAAAAGAGTTTCTCAGGAAGTACTTTTGTCTCCATTCTGAGAAAAATAATTCAGTGCTTCACCTTAATTGTACCTATGTGATGATTTACTCTGTTGCAACTAAAATGTAGACATTTATTTATAGGAGGAGGCATATAGTCACACACACTACTTCTATGCTATACATTTTTCAGAGCAAATGATAATTTGGGGACATAAGCAATAATCTTCTGCATAATCATTTTGAGCTAATGCCCAAGAATACTATAAGTACAATTAAGTAAATAAAGACCTTGAACATTTTAGTAGCAGCTTTGTCTGCTGGCTGTCACAGGAGCCTGTGAGTCAGGATACTGATTCAGTTTCAAAATGTGCCATTGGCAAGATATTTTGTTTGCTAACATGTCATTCAAGCACGCATAATGATATTCCTCAGTTTGTTCCTTGATTCGGTAGTTTGCCATGGATAATAATGAATGTGAATGTTTATTCTATAGTTTATATCTATGCTCTTTCAATGTATTCAGTTACTGAATACAATATTGCTAATACTCAACATAGATTTCTAGTAATTTTAATTGTAAATTAAGCAACAAAATAGTTATCCATATAAATAAATAGATACTATATCTACTTATCTTTTGAAGAAGACCAGCCTCTTCAACTGGCATTTCTGGCACAAATGTGTTTGAAAAAACAGAATTTCTTTTCTGCAAATATCACTAATATCAGCAACAGAATGATTATTTTTTTGTAGGCTATTCTGTCACTGTATTCAGAAAAATCTTTGCTGAATGTGAACCAGAAAGCAAGCTCAACAAGACTGAAGTAAACCCACTTAAAATTGGAAATGGTACTTGTAGAAAACATTTTTCATTATCCATACTGTTCTCAGCGTAAAATTTCCAAGATTTATTGGTTTTGGTTAGGTTGAAAATATCGTGATGCTGCAAGTTGTTTTTATTTTAGTACTTTCAGGCCAGATCAAAACCAGGAAGTGTGTGACCGCAGAGGTTGTATTTCCATGTTAGCAGAAAAATCCATGTTGGTAAAAACTTAAGTAATGACTAAAAAGTCAAAGGTAATCCAGATGTATATATACCCACTGGAAAAGTTAAAACAGAATAAAAAAAGAGACGTGTCTCAATGACAAGCAATAAAAGAGAACGTTGACAGAATAATTTCCCCAAATAGTAGAATTCCAGAAATTAAGCATTATATAGTAAGTGTGTGCCTGAAACAGGGGGGACAGAGTAACTATTTTATTTGCAAGTGCATGTGCGAAAGAAGTTCCTACACTTGGGAAAGGAATAAGTGGAGATACCCATCCAGTAATTTCAAGTCACAGTAATATAAGCACAGTGTCATTACATTTTTCAATCAGAAAGATCAAAAAGATTCAGAAAATATAAACTATACAAGATCAAGGAGATGATAGCATCCCACAAAGTGGTCGTTATGGAAAGCTGTCTACACCTAAATAGAACGAATGCTGAGTCAGGCCAAACTTTAACAGAATAGTTCCTCAATGCTTACTCATTTTATTCTTGGGGCTGTTGATTAAAAATTAGTCACATAGAAAGTTTGCCTTCAGTTGAAAGTAAATCAGATAAGTTTGTTAAAAATAATTATATCTGAGTCATCAAATAATACTGACTACAATATTAGTGGTCACTGTGCCTCAACATCAATTACTAATCCTTATCTTTGTGAAAAATGGGGAATCAAATCTTGATCATAGCTTAGGATGCCCAGAAACGCCCAAATTTAAAAGGAGATAATGCAAAGGAGAAACAGCATGGTCATATGGCTACTAGAGATGGCTAACTAAACTCATATTGTTAGTAGAGATGGTTAACTAAAATAAACATGTCTGTGAGAGTTTGTGTCTGATGAAATAAATTAAATAAGAAAATTACTGAAATTATAATAGCATAGGATTGCATAGAAGTAAGAAAAAGCTTTGAAGAGCAAAGTGCATGACCAAGAATATAAGGACAAACAAAAAAAGTACAGAATAAAAATAGAAAACTTAAAAGAGCCCTAGTAAACCTTCAAAGTGAGTATTGCAGAACCAATTCTGGGACACTCCGGTAAAGCTCCAAATCATAATGTAAAGTAAGACTATTACAGTGCTGGAGAACCCACTTTAACCCTGAATTAACCCCAAATTTCATTCATGGTTTCATTTTCATTATGCCAGATAAATCGATGCTAAATGAAGCACTGGTATTTTATGGTATAGTAATTACTGCATAGGGGCACTTTCATGAAATGCTTTCCGTGCCATGAATAGCAACATGAATTCTCCTTAGCACTTTCCATGATAAGTATTCAATATCATTAACATTCTTTTCATTACAGAATTTATACTAAATAGTCTGGTCGAGGGATGCTTGCTGTTTGTTGAAGCTCACCTTCCTAAAAAGATCCTTGGTCCTGGTCACCTCTTTAAGATCTTGGCAGTGTTTTCTGAAATATCTCCATGTTCAGAAGTACCTGGTGCAAGAATATGTTATTACAACTTTTTCTCTTAAAAATTCTTGTAAAAGATTACTGATAAAAATTTGGATGTCACAGAAGAGTAGAGGTTGGGATTCTTTTTATAGTCTGTCCTTTCACTACTGGATGTTACCTCCATAAGAATAACCTTTGTAAACTTTGCTAACTGCTGTTTTATTGGAGAGTTATGCTCACTTCTGGCAGATGCTGTGAAAAATCGGTAGGGATGTAAGTAGAAGACTGCCCTTTGGACTTTAAACAACATTTGCTGAAAGGGATTTCAATTCACAGGGAGGTATGCTGTTTAATAGAGTGCTTTTGCTGCTGTTGTGTTGAAAGATTAGATTTTAGTATGTTGTGGATTTAAATGTGCTTTCATTTATATTTAAAAAGACAGGCTCAGCAGTTTACTTTTGAAACTGAATCTAGTCTACTTTATGGTAGAGGTGGGAATGTAAAGGGAGTAGAAGTGAGTGAATAGCTAGCTGGTCAGTGTCATGGCTGTAGGGGTTCGACTAATCCAAATTTTGAGTCTAACACCCTGCACACATACAGAATTTGAACAAAGAAAAGCTTAAATATTCCAATGGTCAAAAAGACATTATTTCTTTATGCTTATTGGTTAGTTTATTGATGGAGTATTAAATATCGGTTTAAAACAGATGGTCTGCTTTTTTACCTGACAATCACTCCAGAAAGCTAGTCTAGGTTTTGTTTACACTTGGCTTTTGATTTTTACTTATTTTAGAAATATTTTGATAACTCCCAAGAGATCTCAATAGATCTCAAATTCTACAGCCCCTTGAGATTTAGGTGAGCCTTGGACAAATATGTTGGAGAATCACTTCCAGTATAACATTATACAGAGTGTGTCTGTCTTGACTGTATAGAAGTTGATGAAAGAAGATAGCCTACAGTAAATTTCTCTGGCATTTTCTGCCTTCTTTGGCTCTTGACTTTAAAACTTTCATACTATTTAGAATAAAAACCACACAAAGTTGGTTTGTTTGTTGGTTTTTTTTTTTCATAGAAATTGTCTAAGTTTGACTACTTTCATCTGCTCTCTTCACTGAAACATATTTAGGTGTGAGACATTGAGGTACAAAAGGATTAATCTAAAGGAAATTATGAAAAGGAAATTTCCTCTGTGTTCAGAAAACCTGACCCAACTTCTTCTTAAGAAAGTCTAAAATATTCTTTCAAGATTAAAGACTACCAAAACAGTTACTCTGCCAGCTCTAAGGAAGCACAATAAAAAAAAAAAACAAACAACCAAACTGTTGATCAGAGAACTAGTCAAGACATAAAAAGCAAACAATCCCAGTTAAGAGATCCTAAGTCTCTGATTCCTCTAAGTTTCGTATAGGACATTACTTTTTCAGAAGTCCTCTCCTGTCAGAAAACAGAGGTCTAAAGAGAAAAAGTGTACCAGCCCTCTGGAGTTTCATTGCAGATAATTGAGGGAGAAGCTGTCAGACTCCAAGAGGCCTTTTAAATAGTAAACATTTTTTAAACATAATAAAATATTCTCACTTATTTGAGCATGAAATCTATTAGATTCTTAGAGCCACTGAGTCTTGAAAAGTAATTTCAGATGTTTTCAGAAAATATGGTGAAAGACACACTAGACAAGACTCCAGGACAGTGTTTACTTCAACAGCAGTTCTGCTTGGAGCTTTGTTTTCTTTTAGATTGAGATGGATTTTCATTAATTTTTGGAGTGTTTTTTTAAGTTTTCCATTATACTAAATCCTTTTAAAGATACTTAACTGATACTATTTTTTAAAATGATATATATGTTGAGTATTAGAAGATGAAAGATTATAATTTGCATCATATAATGAAGTGCAGCATTGATTTGCAGGAAATTTTATGCAGAACCTGTTCAGTGCATGAAGCTGTCCAATATTTTTAATTTAAATCCTTAATTATTAGTTTCATAGCAGGTTTAACTGGTGTGGAATTCAGCTACATTCATCCTTTCCTAATGCTTTTATCCCCTTTCAATGAATCATATTCACATTTTAAAAGCAGCCATTCAAAATGTCTCTTCCCCATCCATCCCACAGAAAAGGAAGATGGTTTTCCTGGGACTCTCCACTGAGGAACAGTAGTGTAGAACTGCTAATAACATATAATGAATATGATATTTTCTTTTCATTCAGACCAGAGCGCTCACAAACAATCCCTGGAAAGGTGCCAAAACATGAAGTTCCTCTACATTTCATTTTCTCTTTCTTTACAAAAGATCCTCTGGTTTATCACTATAATGACGAGTGGGTTTTATTCTACAGGTTTTTTCTGGGTTTGTTGGGGGTTTTTTTATTAGGAACTATCAACCCTTTCTGTTAAAATAATGTCTAATTGGCACTTTGTAGTTGAAATACTATAAAAAGCATGGAGAATGAACGACTTAGCTGATGATGTCTTTAACAGATACTCAGAGGAAGAGATTAGAGAGAAAATCCATGGGTTTTTCTACCACTACCTAAAGTGCAGTTGAAAGCATTAAAATTCTCTCACTCAATAGCTCTGGCCAGCTAGAGATAATTAAAAATCAAGCAAGGATAAGGTAATGTTTCCACTGCTCTGAGATGACCTCTGTAGTTCAGTGCCAAATATTTCTCTTTATCTAATCAGATGTCATTGTATTTTCCACAGTTGCTCCTATACCTGTTACTATGCTTTTTCACGTTGTTTATTTAGTATTTTTTCTGACATTCAGCATTACTGCTGACATTCGCTTGTCTAAGAGGTTATAACTCTATCTTTTTGCCTTGTATGTGTTTATAGCATGCATTCATGGAGCACCTGTCCACCTCAGAGCTTTTAATGTCTCTTTGTGTCACACCACTGAAGTAGGAAAGTACTCCTCCCACTGCTTTACAAAGTGCGAACTGAAACACTAAAAGACTGAGACATTTTTTCAGTGCCAGAGGAAAGGCTGTGGCAGATCAACATGTGAATCCATTTTTCTCAAGTTACAAGCCAGTGCTTTATCCACTGTGTCCTACTGTGGTGGGTTGAGCCTGGCTGGGGGCCAGGTGCCCACCAGAGCCGCTCTATCACTCCCCTCATTCACTAGGCAGGGGAGAACAAAAAGTATAAAAGTTTGTGGGTCCAGATAAGGACAGGGAGAGATCACTCACTAATTATCGTCACAAGCAAAACAGACTGAACTGAGAGAGGAAATTCATCTAATTTATTACCAAGCAAAACAAAGTAGAGGAATGAGAAATAAAATCAAATCTTAAAACACCTCCCCCCACCCCTCCCATCTTCCCAGGTTCAACTTCACTCCCGGCTTCAACCTTCCCCCCCCCCCCCCGCCCCCTCAGCGGCACAGGGGGACGGGGAATGGGGGTTACGGTCAGTTCATCACACGGTGTTTCTGCAGCTTCTTCATCCTCAGGGGGAGGGCTCCTCTCATCCTTCCCCTGCTCCAGCATGGAGTCCCTCTCACAGGTGACAGTCCTTCACGAGCTGCTCCAGCGTGGGTCTCTCCCACAGGGTGCAGACCTTCAGGAGCAAACTGCTCCAGTGTGGATCCCCCACGGGGTCACAAGTCCTGCCAGCAAACCTGCCCTGGCGTGGGCTCCTCTCTCCATGGGTCCACCGGTCTGGCCAGGAACTTGCTCCAGCGTGGGCTTCCCACAGGCCACAGCCTCCTTCGGGTGCCTCCATCTGCTCCGGCATGGGGTCCTCCACGGGCTGCAGGTGGAATCTCTACACCCCCTCATCCTTCCTCCATGGGCTGCAGGGGGACAGCCTGCTTCACCATGGCTTTCACCATGGGCTGCCAGGGGGATCTCTGCTCCAGCGCCTGGAGCGCCTCCTGCCCCTCCTTCTGCACTGACCTTGGTGTCTGCAGAGTTTCTTACATCTTCTCACTCCTCTCTCCGGCTGCCAAAGCTCTAACTGGTTTTTTTTTTCTTCTTAAATATGTTATCACAGAGGCGCTGATTGGCTTGGCCTTGGCCAGGGGCAGGTCCATCTTGGAGCTGGCTGGCATTGGCTCTATCAGACACAGGGGAAGCTTCTAGCAGCTTCTCGCAGAAGCCACCCCTGTAGCACCCCCGCCCTGCCCCCGGCTACCAAAACCTTGCCACACAAACCCAACACACCTACAAAGATAGAGATGCCCCAAACTCTCTGCAAAGTCTAGGAATAAAGATTGGTATCACAGCTGCTTAACAGTGTGGAATACTTCTGTAAGAAAAAAGAATAATAAACCGGTCTTTGGACAGTATCTCTCTCACCAAGGGAAAAATCTGCTGATGCCTCAAGCTGTCTTTTTGACAACTCTTTTGTCGGACTCAGTGGCTGTTATGATGGCGGCTGGGACCCATAGTTGCACTCCTTCTGAGAAGAGATTAATATATTTTAATTAACAGCTTATACCACAATGAGAGAAGCATTAGAAAAGAGAAGGAAACATTGCCTCTAGTCCAAACTACCTATCCGAGTCCCACATTCCTCTGCTCTGCTGCCTCTCCTTGCAGCAGGCTGTGCTGGAGTTCCGTCACATCACGACAGCTCTGCTGCTGCTCCTCTTTCTGTTCCAGCTCCTTCTGTACTTCCGTCTGTGTCTTCCTCTATTCTCTTCACCTTGATTCAGCCACTAATCTCTACACATATATTTAACATGGCATTGAACTACATGTAGCTAAAATGAAGCTTTCTGTTTTAAATTAAATGAAGTCTGAATAACAGTACTTACCAAGGCGTTGCATTGAAACCCAGTTCTTTTTTTGGCCAGCTGATTAAGGTTTAGGCAATATCTTGGTCATTCAAGTGAAGCCGACTTTAGTCATAGTTGGTTTATATCTCTGCACAGGATGACCTACCAGTACCTGGAATCTGTCCTTATCTTTGTTTCCAAGAGGTTTTTTTTGTAGGCAAGGTGACTGATTCTCTTCTTTTATGAGTTTCATTGTCACCCTGAGGTTATGCTTCAGGAAAGGGGCATTGAGAATCACAAAGAGCTATACTATCCTATTCATTTACAAATCACCATTTCCAATTTTGAGAGAAGATGGAGATGATTGTCTTCAGTCATATTCCAAATGTGATTTTCCTTTTTTTACTTTCTCAACAAGAACCTCCGTAAAAATCTTTCTGTAAATCTCCTTGTCACAAATGTCTATTTCAAAACTTCAGAGATGTTTCTCTCTTCCCATCTGTACTTACCACTTTCAATTTTTAATGTTTTCGTTATCATTTTCAACTCCTGAAGCTTCACAAGAAAAGGGGGACACTACTTTTTTCAAGCTTTTCCTGTTGCTATGAGTACCATTCCCTACGAAGACACATTTTTTGAATGACACTGAAAGGCAAGATAAACAATGAATAGAGCTGTAAAATGCACTATTAAATGTTCCAAAATTTCCATTGCTCCCTATTTCTATAATTTAGCTGTCAAGGGCACTATTTATTTGCAGTTTGGTTTTATGGGTTATTGTTTATATTTGGGCATAGATGTTAATGCTACATGCATTCATGCTGGGTAAACTTAAATATAAATAATAAATAAATTTAAAATAATAATGATTATAGTGAAGCAGCATTTTATGTGCTGTGAACTCAGCAGGTATGATTTGAATTATAAATGCCTCTAAGGACAGAATTCTGCATATCAATATAAATTTTACTTCTAAACAAGTCTAGTAAAGTAACATTGTAGTTTTACAAGTAAACACTATGAGTCCCTCTATACCAGTTTGAACTACCCATGGTACTGCTGCTCAGTTTCATTCCTAGCTGCAGTTTCTTAGCTGTTTCCAATCAAACTGTTCATTAGATTTATATATTATTTATTTATTTAATGAAGCTCTATGACTGTTTTCATTGATTTCAGTATCAATTTTTGGTGAGTGCAGACCTAACCAATTTTGGTTTTCATGCTGCTTTATTCAGCCAATAAGCCACTTAAAGATTCTTTGGTTCTTCTGCTCTGAGACCAATGATTGGTTTTGCTTTTCTTTAGGTTATGGGTCAAAAAAAAATTAATATTTAGCTGTGGAGTGTTTACTGTCCAATCAGAAAAATACAGCACTTATTAGAAATAGCTACAGAGGTTCCCAAGTTATTTAAATCACGAGCTTTGGGAAGAGCCTAGGTGTTGGTCCTTGGATAAAAATTTTTATTAAAGGATAGCATTCTGTAACTAGTGCATAAACAAGCATAATTATTGCAGCTGTATTTTCTTTCTTAAATGTTTTGAATTGGTGATAAATCAGAAAATAAAATCATTAATTTTAAGGTGGCATTATTTATTTTAACTGTGCTGTTAAGCAGTTTGACATTTCTCATCTAGATCTAAAGTAATCTTCTTCAAAACTTTTCTATCATGTATAAAAACCAAAAAGTGATTACACTGGCCACTCTACATTTTTTTACCTTAACTCTGCATCTGCCTGAAGAGCAAGTTCCTGTTTGAAATTTAACATTGAAAACAAGTGTGTCACTGGTTTTACTTATGAGTTTGATTTTACCTACTCACTACCTCTACTTTCTGTGAAACAAGAAGTAATCTTCTGTCTTTAGTCTGTTTGAAATACCTATTCATAGTTTTGAAACGTTGTTTTGTGACATAAATGGTACAAAGGTTCTGAGTTCTACACCACTTACTGTGCTAGTTCAGCCAATTTTGGATTTTGTCTTGATGTGCTGTATTCTGTTAAAAATTTAGATCCAATTTCTGTCTTGAGAGACCTAATCTTGTAATAAATTTAATTACTACCAATATTAGTGGTTTTGCCTGCATGTCTTAGGTTGATTGACAGTGCTTTGCCCTCATAAAGATGTCATTGTTAAATTCACAGATATATAGACACAGAGTGTGAATAAGCAGCCTTTTGTGATACGTGTCTGTTTCTAAGATACGTCGCTTTTTCTGTGTCAGAAGTGTCTTTGAGATGACTTTATTGACACTGACTTTTTACAATTAGATAATTGAATTCTAGCACAACTGATTCGAAAAATGTACAGTTTTACTTATGGCCACAAAAAGTCTGAAAATGGGCACTGGTCAACAGTCTACATTTCAGCTCAGATGCAGATAAGACCACGAATAAATAAAACTGCATATATTTTTCAGAGACGTAAACCTGATACTTAGGTTTATTCAAGGTACTGCACCGGGATGAGATTTACCACAGAAATCAGGGACTCAATATTTTAGTTTAGTAGGTGTAGTCTCTAATCAAAGTCCAAAAATGTATGTCAAAATGTAAAATGGAAAAAAAAAAAAATCCAGTTCATTCTGAGCTTACAGAAAGTTGCAGGATAAAAAAAAAAATCCACGTATTGTTGACTAAAAAGCCTCAAAAGGGCTGACCTATGAAAAGGTATACGCTGTACCATAACTGTAAATAAACAATTCCACTCTGGAGAAATTACCCATAAAAATGCCCTAGCCACGCTACTGGTTAAGAAAAATTGTCAATATATGAACTTTAAATACATATATTTAATTTTTATGTCTTAAGCCTGATGTGAAAAATAGTAATTAATGTAAACAGGAATCTATAATAAGTTAAATAATACTACTGCAATATCTGAAGTACAGCCACTGACATCCTTTTTGGACTTGAAGTTAAAGTCTGTATGTTAGATGACACAAAAACTAGAAAAATAGTCATGAAATCAGGTAAAGAAGCCTTAATCCTTATATGCTTTTATTTGGACTCCATTGCACTTTAAAAGACGTGACTGTCAAGTCTGTAGGGACTAGAAAGGTCTGATTAAGTCAGGGTAGTATTGCGTATGTTCATGCATGACAATGACTGGAGATTTTAAACGCAGTGTTGCTTTCCCCAGAAGACTAGTCTTCATTCCACTGGTGGGAGAGAAGACAAGACACTCAGATTTATCCTTTTCTGCCATCTGGGAAAGAGAGGTGCCAAGTAAGTGCTGGCAACATTGAAATCAATGAGGATTCTTTTATTGTTTTCAGAGGAATTGGGTTTTTCTCTCTGTGTGTCACCAGAGTGATGCTGAGCTCCAGCTGGCACTAACACCGTACTCTGCTGGTGCCAGGTATCCACGTTCTCCTGGCCGTTGCTCAGGGGCTGCGCAGCCCTCCTAGCAATCCAGTCGCTGCTCTGCATGCTCAGACAAGGGTACCCAGAATCTGACCTTTCAAAAGGAGAAAAATCCTTTTTCAGGCCTGTGATAGCGTCATATGGGCAGGATATTGTTTAAATTCTCTGAATGCTGAATGAACCTGTATAGATAAGTCAAACAACCTGACAAGGGTGGTTTGAAAAACTAGAAATGTCCTGTCTTCAAAATTATTCATTTTCAAAAGTTACCCATTGGAAATACATTTATCAAAGTGGTTTAAAAATTCATCCTTATCCTACTTAATTTGTTTATACTGAGTGGTTGTGGCTCTCTTCAAAGAAATCAGTTGGTTAAAATACTCAATGTCATGTTTTTTTCCAATATTCCTACTTCATCTGGATACAAAGGTATGGCTATTTCATGCCTGATTTTATCATCTATAAAAAGGGACAGGCAAAATATTGCAGCAACGTAAAGCACAAACCCACCAACAGAAAAATGGTTGTAGAGACAATAGTTGTGGGATCAGTGAACAGTTCATAAGTTCTTAAGAAGTGTTCAAATGATCATTCAGAACAAGAAGCTAAACTCATATATTTACACTATAGGTGAATTAAAATGCTAATATAATTAGTAGGGCTAGTATAGATTTTGCAACAGGTTTTATCTTTAAGCGGTACCTGGTCACGTAGGAGAGGAATAAAATCATAAAGAGCAGATTAAAAAAAAATCTTGGTAGACATGAAGAAGTACAAGCTCAGCAACTTATATATGTTATTTACTGTAAAATATATGAATATTTTCCTAAATTATTTAATGTTATTAGCAGTTATTTCTTTCTCTGTAGGAAGTCTATCCATACTTGTGCTTCGTGATTTCAAAATAGGAACTGTTCCTAAAAGAAAAAAAGACACTTACAGAAATGTTAGACTAAAATTTTCTTGTCTTCAAAGCAAACAGAACATGAACTTAATCACACTGTGTTATTCTTGGCCTTGCTTCTCTATAGAAAACCTTCATTTAGTAGTTAGAAACCTTGCTGAATGCTCTCTCCTTGCCATTCGTATAACTTAGGTCCCTATACTAGATCTTGTGTTCCTCAATGTACGCTGTGTCTGGGCAGTAATTAGATGTTCTGCCATCTCGGGGCTTCTGGGCTTAGCAGTGGTGCAAATTCTCTGCTCAGTTCCCCTTCACAAAAATGGAGTCTGCAGGTTCTGCTGTTTATGGGTTCATGCTCTAGTTAACCTATCTGTAAAACTTTTCCCTCCAAGGTTCAACTTTATGAAAGCTTTCTGTGTCTTTTCAGTTAGTCTAAATTCCTTTTAATCCTCTTACCAGCCTTCGTATCTCTGTCTGACTTTCTTACTAGATCTACCAGGCAAAACAAGTCCCTAGCATAAAGGAAAGCAATTTTTCAACAGCTTTCCACATCTTCTTTTGTTGTATTTTGGAAATTCAAGTTATTACTCCTATCTCTACAAAAAAAACCAGGATAACAAATTTATTTATTTTATTTTTGGTTTGGTTTGGCTGTCTCCTTGGCGTAATTACTGCTTCCTAAGGTTAGGTTATTCCCTGCTAGTTTGCTTCGAGCCCTGTTTAGATAGGGTGGTGTGCATGATGAACTTGACTGATTCCAGTTCCACATCTGAAAATAGTCGTATACATATATATTCCAGACAAACCACTAGACTCCCTAAGTTCCACATATATATATTCCTGAGGCCATTAAAACTATGCTGATGAGATGAGCCGCAAAATATTGGCTTAGTGATAAGAGATCTGGCGTGCTCCAGTCACAGACTCCCAGGGACTTAAGGGTACATTAAAGAACAGTATGTTGGACTGACGCTATTTTGGAATGAGTTGCCTAATAGTACAGAAGTATTTTCCCATGATTTGAATGACAAAATATTTCAGTATGTTTCTGTGCTTGCAAAACACTAACTCAGATGTCCAATATCAAGTTTAATATCTAGCAACTATCAAGGTTTAGCTTGACCAATTTGGCAATTTGCTTTCACTACCAGTAATGTATATTTTCACAGAAACTGGCATTTAATTAATATTAGTGATTAGCATTTGCGTACATTAGCCTCTCTCCAAAATCCAAGTAGAGATAGGAATGCTTCAAGCTGCGGTTGACTTTACCAAATCAACCGTGACTTTACCTCATGATAAAAACAAAGTAGCTCACATTCACTAGCATTTTTCAGTTGGTTTGTTGCTGTTACTAGAAGCCTTATTTTATTACAATTTAAATTTGACGTGGAAATGTATTTGTTTTGACAATTAATTACTTTCTACCAAGATATTTCAAATCTAGCTATGTGGGGAGGGTGGTAGGTGAAAATACAATAGCTCAATACGTTAGTGCCTGCTCATCTGAGATATGAGGGACTAAGATTTAAGGTTCTGTAGCCTGTGAATTGTTCCTACACATCCTATGCTGGTGCTGTATTCTAAAGCCATTGTCTGTTCTCAATGACTTCTGTTTAGTTGTTAACATTTTAAGTGTTTTCTAGTTTTCTTCTCCAATAGACTTTGAAAACAATTCTGAAATATCAAATCTCATTTTGTGTAATGGAAAAGGGTTTTTTTTGGGCAGCTTTGTTAAATATTTTGTGGGGGATTTTTTGCTGGGTTGGGTTTGGTTTTTTCAGTGAGGGCTTAGACTAGGTGACTATAACATTTGATGCTTCCCATCTCATTTAAATCTATCAAAGTAGTCACAGTCAGACCTTGTTACTTGAATGGAAGGACAGTTTGCATTTCTTTACAGTGTAACCTTTATCATGAGGGAGTACAAAAATCAGAGAAATGTAAGCTCTCTCCCTGCAGGGGTTGACTCTCAATGAATAATCTATCATCTGTCTCTACATCTATTTTATGTAATCTATTTGAAGCTCCATGGTGAGTGGTGAGTGCTGAATGTCAATGACAGCTGTGTTAAGCCAGCCAGGAATATTCATGAATACGCTTGTGTGTAGTTTTCTGTTTCATTTCTCTCATATTTGGAACTACTTGTACTCACTTATTAGGAAACCTTTACACTTACAAACATTTACTTGAGAAGTTAAATATGAAAAGCAAAGGAATTTTTGAGAATTGGTGTTTTAGAATACTATTTTTTTATGCCAGTCTTCAAAGGTCCAGTGCCCATTAGGACTAGGTAGCTTATCAGTCTAGCATAGACAAGCTATGCTATTTTCTTAGCCAACAGCACATAAAGTAGTAATGCAATACTATCTTTGTATCTCTGTTTTAATTTCTCTGGGCCAAATGAGCAAATGTTTCCTTAAAACTGGGTGAACTCAGAAAGTTCTTCAATGTAACTTAGGAGTGAGGCATGGTTTCACCCCTTTCTTTGTTAGCAGAATGCCTTTAATTGCTGTATTGTTATGGCTCAAGGCCCAATAATATTTTAAAAGCAAACAAAATGAAAAGGTACATTTCGTCCTTAATAAAAATTTAACAGGTGAGTGCCACTTTAAACTGAGTTACAGAATTAGTTCATAGTCAATACTTCCTTTGAACCTCCAAATTCTTCTAGGACAGTCATTTGGAGGTTTCCTGCAGCTCAACAGATGTGTGTTAAAGGCTTTTATTTTACTGGGGAGAAAGAGATGAGAGAAGACAGACCACGTTCTGTAGAAAACATCTACGACAGAAAACGGCCTGTAGAAGGAAATAGGAATATGACTATATGATCTGCAGCATACAGATGGCATCGCAATGCCATAATAAGGCCAGTATAGTACAGAATTATACAGACATTATGGTTGGAGGGGACCTCAGGAGGTCTCTAGTCCAACCTCCTGCTCAAAGCGTGGTCAACACTGAACTTGTACCAGGTTGATCCTGTTGGGTCTTGAAAACCTCCAAGGATTCACACTACTTGTTTTTGATCTTTTATACCAAAAGTAAAACCCTTTTCAAACTATTCTAGGTGACTGAGATTTGCACCAGCTCTTGTGAAAAGAGGGTTGGTCTCATAGCTTTAAGGACAGGATTGTAGCAGGATGGGTAAAGATCTGGATAACACAGTCATGCTGAATCTGTTTTAATGTGCCTCCCTAGCTAGGCTGCACTACTTTCAGTTATACTTCTGATTACATGCACCAAGAACAAGAAGACCATGTGACAAGGGGGCATTGAAAGTCAAGGCACATAACATATGTGCCATACTGCAGTGAAAACTGATTTTCACCCCTGTAAGGCTTTCCGGCTGTAAAACTTCTGGGAGGAGTAGCATGGTAGGAGAATGGAGAATGATATTGTTAACAGTTTAACTACTTGAAGTTTTCCTGAGCTATAAATGAAATATTTATATCTACCAGAGGGAGAAATGCTATTAATCCATTCCTCATGAAAGACTTCTAGTCAATAGTTGTGTGCACGCTGTGGTTGTCACCAGTGAAAATGGAAAGCTTTTAATATACTTAATGGATAACAGTTCTAACTGAAATTCGCTTTCTTTCCTTTCACTAATCCAGGGAATAAACCATATCTTAAACAATAAATAGCTGTATTTTGGCTAGATACTTACTTTAAAATGCTTCTCCAATTGTAAGTTTTCTCTTGCCATTTATGTCTTTCCAGAATAAACACTTGTCCAAAAATTTGCCTCAGCTTTTACTAAATGAGGAGAGTTTTGCTGTAACTAAATTATATATGACCTCAATTTGATTCTAATAAAAATTGCAGCTCACAAAAAGCAAGGCGTAACTGAATATTCATTGCTAACTTTTTATTTAAATGTTAAGGACCCTTTTGAAAGCAAAAATGGGTACAGAATATTACTATATTTCATTACTTTGTACAGTCTTTAGCAAATATCACAAATATTGTGAAAAGGTACTAAAAATATTAAGGATAAAAAAGGTTAATGTTGATGCTAATGCAAGATCTAATTAGAAGTTTTTCATTTCACTCATTCATTAAAGTAGTTGAATACTTATTCTTTGATTTTCTGTGAATAGACAGCTGTGTGGAGTCATGAGAGGCTTGCTAAAGTGAACAAAGATATTCAGACAACTAAGGAACCAATCCTGCATACACCTACGTGCATGTTTTAACTTTTTACGTATCAGTAAAACACTGAACTCAGCAGGACTACTTAGACATAAGTATGAACACGTTTGGGGAATTGTGGCTATAGATTCTGATCCACAATATGATTGACTGAAAAGAGGATTTACACTGGAATTTGATATAAACCTAAAACAGGACAGCAAAAACAACTTCTCTTTTTAAATTAAATCAAATTTAAATGCAAATCTACAATTTGAAAGGATTTTTGCCTACTGAGCTTTCTAACCTTCATAAACAGAATGATGACTTTGCATTTCTAGATCTATGGAGAATGTGCACTTGCAACAGGAATTTTGAAGACATCTTACCAAATAAATATATCTGGTCAACCTTGCAAAAACACATTGGAAAATATTTATACAACATACCAAATCAATTTACATTGCTCCCTATGTCTTCTCTTCCTGGCAGTGTTCTCATAAATGACCTTCAGAGGCATGAAACTTCAAGGCTGAGAGGCAAAAAACCCCATGATTATAATCACGTACTTTTGAATATTTGTTGAAGTTGAATGCAAATCCTGCATTCGTGTATAATATTCTTAGTTCACTGTATTGATTATTCAGGTAAGTAAAGCAGCCATGCATACATATAATTCATATGATTTACGAAACAGCCTAAACAACATACTATCTTCACCAAAACTAAACAGAAGATCCAAGTATTACTGTTAAGCTTGGTATCTTATAGCTAATGCATCAAGAAGTTGTCTTATATGATGTTGTAGTCAAACTTTTGAGTAATCATGTATTTACATAAATACCTTTTGATTAATTATGAAGTAAAAAGGTCCAGTTTACAAAATCTTATTTCTATGCATTTGCAATTTTGAAAATACATTTATGAGCATTATCACCTGCTTATGCAAGTAATAAATTATACGTTCTCTGGAAAATTGCAGACTAATTTCACACTTTTTAGTTTAACTAAGCTTTCTTGGCAGAATGCTAGGATTTGAATTATCACCCAGTAAAATGCATGGTCTGAAAGGTTACTGCTGTTAATATTAATATCATTATTAATCACTTTTGTTACAGTAATTCCTAAGAGCCAATCAAGAATGTGCTCTACTGTGCTAAACAGTGTACAAATACAGCAACGGTAGGATAAGACAGTTACTTGGAGAGAAAAGTTAAAAAATAAGGAGAGAAGAATGCAGCAATCGCAGTGGCAAAGGCAAAAGTCAAGCTGAACTGAGGAGACACTTTTGTGTTTTATGGCAAGGTCATACAGTAGCCATACACCAGGCTCCTATTTTGATAGGGAACCCCCATTGAGATCCTAGCACCTAATGACCATGCACTAAGTCAAACTGGACTTTTTTTGTGGTTTCCTGGGGGTGTCAAAGTCCTTGGAGGGGCTGGGAATGGGAGCATCGCCCCATGCGCACCCTCAGCATGCTGAAGGACGCTGCTGCAACAGAAGAGAGAAGCATGGCCATGCAGAGGCTCAGCACAGGGAAGTCCAATCATAACTGTAGAAAGGTCTCAGAGGCTGATGCTTCTTGTCTGGCTTCTTTCTGCGGAGGTTAAAGCAGGAGAGTCCCTCTGAAGTTTTACTTCGTTTGCCTGGGGAACAGGGAGGGATCACTGTGGTTCTGTTGGTCTGGTGTCTGCTGTTTGAATGCTGCCAGGATACAATTATTATGGAAGACTTTATTGATTATCTTAAAATAAGAGCTTGCAGATAAGTGTCTTTTCAGCTTTGTCTCCTTTTCTAACAAGATGACATGTTAGATGCCATACAAGTTATTAAATGTCTAGCCTGTATCAGATACACGACGTCACAGAAAGATCACACAGTTATCACAGGCCAGCAGACGTCAGGATTTAAAATCCTTGTCTGGATTGTAGCCAAGGTGTCGATACATGGGAAGCTATTGCTTTCGGTGGAACTTCACTGAATGTACCACCTCACAATTTGGTGTTAGGGGCTGAAAGTAGCACTGATAGGATGCTTTTTTTCCCCATGGTAAATGAAAAGAAACAACAACAAATCAGCAGCATAACTGTAAATGTAATTGTATTAGAGCCTGAAAATAATCAGTATCTATTTTGTCAGCACTTTCCTCCCTTTCAAAAATCTCATGATATTGCAGATATAAGATATCAGCTTAGTTGAGTTCTTGGGTTTTGTTTTTATTACATGGATTTAATTCTCATGAAAAGAAGCAACTTGATAACATTAGAAAATTAAGTCATGTTTTTTATCCACTGAACAAACACAAGCATACTGTAGTTGACATCTGTGTTAGCATCTGCATTATAACTTGCCGGGTACTTCATCCTAGGCCAATACGTGAAAAAGTAGTTTAATTCCAATATCAGTGTATGTAAATTTTCCATGACCAAATATTTCAATCTTTGGCCTATCTGCCACATATAATCTAATCCAAACAGGTATTTTTACAGCACTCACTACTGCAGTTTCTGAATGCCTTACAAATATTTTACATTATTAACTTTTAAAACTCAGAAAATTAGGTTATATTTCTATAAAGAAATTTATAGGTATAAAGATAACATCTTTCTTCCAGCATAATTTGTTACTTTAGGAAGATTTTAAAGGTATTTATTTTTTTTTTTCCTTCTTAGTGTTTTGTTTTTATAGAGGAGATTTCTTAACATCATTGCAAGCACTGGCAAGGGAATTCAGTTTTGATCAATACTGTCAGGTACCCACTACATTTAATAAAACCAAAACCCAAAGTTCATTCTCCAATAGGATTACATTTAACATTGTATTTTGTTCAGCCAGGTATCTTGTGCTTAGCGACTACTTAACGTTCATTGACTCCAATGGACTTTGCTTGAAATTAATCATATATGTTTACATGTATTTTCAAATGAGGATTAAATAATCATGCTAGACTAGAGCATTAGATCTCAAAGAAGTGTAGAATATTTCTGCCCATGGAATAAATATTACCTGATGACGACCCCAGAATTCCTTCATTTATTGCTGTTGCCTGAAGTTGATTGATCCTGTCACAGAAGATAAATGGTTAAGAAATCTTTGATCTGAAATCTTCATAGATTTGGACCTGGATTTAGAATCCAGTGTGAAGTTCCTGAGTGTGCTGGGTAAATGTTTTCAGCACCAGCTTAATATTTTTCCACTTCGCTTATCACACAGCAAATGTACTGTCAAATTTTGCACTGTGTGGAGCTTGCTAAAGGGGAAACACAAATGGACATGCAGGAGTAACGTATGGCATGCACACAGAGAGAGAGTAAACATTAGTAAACAGGTTCTGCAGCAACTCCAGTATAGGTCATTAAGAAATGAGAACTTTGCAGGGAAGTCATGCTAAATTGTAACATTGCGTCTCTAATTTTTAGCCCTCGAAACCAGTGAACTGTGAGTCAGGTTTAATTATTAACACATTTGGGTGGCAAAGGGGAAAATACTGAGGGATAAGAAATTAACCAAAACAAGTGACTGCTTGTGTGGGTGGTGAGACACAGCAATGTTTCTGTTACGAAGGTAGAAACAGTCGTCATAGACACAGAGAGAGCTGGTTCTGGAGCCAGTTAAAATGTCTGTGGAAAGTCAGCCAATATATGACAATATTACTAAAAGTGAAAGGAAAAGGATAAATGTGTGGGAAAAAATGCAACATGGTGGAATTCAGTCTACAGCTATCCAGTTTTACTTTTAAGGGTAAATACAGCAGAATTATTGCATCTCTGATTCCCAAGAATTTGCGAACTCATGATTTTGCTTAGAGCTGTATACTCTGTGAACACAACAGACACCATGAACTCAAGTTCTTGGGTCCCAAGCTAACACTAGAGCAACAAGTGTTGTGGTTGAAATAACTGCAAACATTTTAATGCTCTTCAAAAGTTCTTTCAGATCAATAACCTTTGCTGGCTTTAGAAAAGGTTTTAAAAGTTTCTGCCAGGAAGTATGATAAGATAATATTGAGGTAGTTGTTTATTTTATTTTTTTAATTTGTGGAATCTGTTGGAAAATATGGCAACATTCTGATTCTTGTGCTTGCAAATGAGTCAATAAAGCCATCAAAGCTTCTCAGACACTTGGCCACAAAGCATCAGGAGTTTAAAGATAAGACTATAGATTTTTTTTTGTAAGGAAATTGCAAGAAGAAAATAAACAGATATCATTTATGGGGAAAAAAAAAAGAAGGGGAGGAAAAAAAACAGTAGTTACTATGCCAGGGAAAACATTGAAGACTGCTTACCTGATCTTTCTTAGGATAGCAACACAAGACAGGAAATCTCATACTACTGGGAAATCTCTAAATACGCCAGAAGCAACTGACAAGTGTAAAGCTATTCTTGGAGTACAGCAAAGCTACAAACAAGCTAAAAAAAATATTTCAACAGTATGTCTGACAACAGAATCAAAAAATTAAAGACATGAGTTCAGTTGTAAAGTCAACCTTAGACAGAAATGGTGTTAGGTTGATAGTTGAATTTTACTGCTGGCTCAGGCGATGTTTGGATTACTTGCTGGGTATATTTGCACAGTTTTCACCGCATCATTCAAAATGAATCTGATCTAAAACAAAAATATCATTATAAATTACATTGGAATATGAACTTTGTAGTGGTGGCTGTATTTTATTTTTTTTTTTAATCACATTAACTGGAAAGGAGGATACCATAGTAATGAAGTAGCATTTATACTGATGACCTAACAGCAGTCATGTAAATGTGGTTAGTTATATTTTTCCCTTCTGGGTCCATTTCCATTAAGAACAAAAATGAACCCTTATTTGAACACTGGAGCTAAAAACCTTCTTTGTTATTATTGGAAAGACAGAACTCTGTTTTCATCCTTTTATTCTTGCAGTGCCATATGCAACATTTAGAATTTATTAACATTTCGAAGTTTGTTCTTCTGGCTAGAAAATCCTGATCACAGCTTAAAATGTCATCATAGGAGAGCTCTTTGAGTAAAACAGCATCCCTTTTTCTCTGGAGGCATCTAAATTGGTTGTGCACCTCTCCACTTGAGGGTAATATGTATCAAGCACAAATAGAAACGTACTTTTTTATACTGGGATCAAATCTCCAACATGTTCTTTTGTGTTATTAATTATTTTTCTATCTGCAACACATTTTTTCTTTGTTTTACCTTAGACTTTTAAGCCCTGATTTGAAGTCTTCAGAATTACAGAGGCTACTGCATAAGACTCTTGTCCATCCATAAATTGCCTTCCTTAGCATTCGTCCTGCAATAAGAATGATTTTATCCAGATAGAGGGTAGTTAACCTTGAAGTGCATTTTAAACACTTAGACAATTGGTCTTTCACATACATCTTTCACAACTGATCTTCAGTTCAAAAATCAGAGAGAAGTGTTATTTATATCACATAATAGGTTCCTGTTAGGTATCTATTACTGAAAGGGTTAGAGCAGGTCTACTCTGCATTGTTTGGGAAAGTTTTACCTCTCCCTGAACAATCTTCTTCTTGATAATCTACCGTTTAGAAGTACAATGTATGTCACAGCTATTTCCAAATCAAGACTGGTTGTCATAGACCTGTTCTTTAATACATGTTTGTCTGTGGAGGTGCCACAATCCTTGTGACGTATCTTTTAAAAATATAGCTATGTGGATAACAGTCTTTCCCGTTATGAAGCTAAATGAACCCAAGCCTTCTTTACTGCTTGCTAATACCTAAGAATTAATATAAAATGAGAAAATTAGCCATAATGCCAGCTTTTACAGCATTCTGTTAATTACATCTCTGTGTTCCAGACATGCTATACTTTACGAATCCAGTTTAGGGTCCATTTCTTACTTGCTTTATAACATGTAGAGAGCAAAGGAATCAAACCAATCATACAAAAGGTTTTGAATTTGCTGGACAGTACATTGTCTCTTTCCATTGACTTCCCGTGATTTCTTTATTGCTATGCTAAATCCACAAGGTTTGGAATAGGTTGAATATCAAAAGGCATATGGGAAGGAGCTGCAGACTTGCCACACTTGAACAGATATTCTCACGCAATCTGTCATAGCAGTGACTTATACATGCTTGCTACAGATCATTTTGAGGAACGATTCTGAACAGTGGAATTCACGCCAGAGTCAAGTTTCTTAAGACAAAGATTCAGGACTTTCCTGTAGTTAGGATGATGTTCTCTTTCTTTCATCAATAAAAATGTTGCACTGTAGGCTTTTGAAGTCTTAATTTCTGCAGGTTTATATATAGTGGTCTTTCAGTTTCTACAACAAAATAAGGTATTAAGACAGAAATCCCTGCTGAATCAAAACAATTGTACAGACCAGCCTCTGGCTTCTTTCCAGCGAGAGTTAGGGGATCACATCTGCAATCTGCACTTGAGACCTTCTATAAGACTTGCCATTTATTAGTGTGAATGTTCTGCAAGAATATCCCATGGGATAACTTAAAAAAAGGTCCGCTTCATTGCTTCCTAATACACCTTCAGCAGGCAAAAGCATCAGCGCACTTAGAAGAACAGCTCTGGGGTAAATAGGAAAGGTGAGTTGGATATCCCAGCCACACAGCAGCCTCTTATGATGCTTCATCTGCTTTCTGCAGCATTTTGTTCCAAAATGAGTGCCACGGGAACGTCATCACGACAATAGGTTCTCACTTAAACTGGGAGCAGACAAGGTTGCCGCAGAATTAATTCAGCCAAAGACACTGCAAATGTTGCAGCTGGGCAGAAGACCAGAGTGCGCTATCCTTTTCCCCCCGTCCATTCACCTCCAGGCAAATGTGATCTCAGGTTGGGTGAGACAAGCAAGTTTTCAGTAACGGGAAAAGACAAAGAGTTCTAAGGATTCCCCTCTTAGTAGGCGTGCTTTCTGCTTCTCAGCCCAGCTAACACAACGAGCATTTGCATAAGCCCTAAAACAAATCCATGTTGATACTGCTAAGCCAAGACTTTCCAATTCCTTTGGACCAGTTCTGTCCGGTGGGGGAGAGTTGGTTTTCTAATTTTATAGCTAGATCTATGTGACAAGTCTATGGGTGTTCTAGATTTCCATCTTTTCATTTTAATGCCAAGATACTTTGCAGTTACTTCCATTGCTTTTCTATGGTAGTGTGGTCCTGCAGCTAAGAGATTGCAAACATAAGCTAATTGTGCTTTTATCTTTCTTGCCATTTCATTAGTGTTCTGGGACAGTATCCAACTGCCAAGGAAGTTTTTTTAATCCTCCACCTCTAATTTCTTGCTGACCACTACTGACCTGATAATGATACTCTGACATTTTTCTTCTTCCCTCCTCCTCCCCCCCCCCCCACCCCGGAGTTTTATACTTCTCTTTCTGGCTTTTATTCCCAAGTGAGGCACAGATCCTGTCTGCATTTTAGAATCATCTTTTTCTTCTGTCAGTGAAATTACCCTTTGTATGCCTTAAAGATGTGACCATATTCTTCAGTGACCTCTCTTGGCTTATGTGTTTGAACATTATCCTATTTACTTAGACTTTTACTCACTCCTTTCTGTTTTGAGACTTTTTCTCTAACTCTCTTTGCAGTATTAATATTTCTATCTTCCTTACCTTCCTTGCTCTGTAAATTCTCCTGTTTGTTCTCTGTATTACTACTGCTATGGGATATCTGCAATGAAGGAATAAGGGCAAAAGAATTTCTGAAAATGAGGAGACATGAGCAGCAAAAAGCAGCAAGATTTGGGTAAACCACTGAAATTTCTTGTAGACAAAAGGTCAGCAGAGGTTTTCTATAGGACTCAGTTTCTTTAGAAGTATCATCAAAGAACGGGGACACATCTGCTGAATATTATTGAAGTCCCAACAGTGTGTTTACTCAGTGTCTGAAGTTCTAACGGAGGATGGGGAAAAAGAAATGACTGGATCTATTTAAGAATTTACATAATGAGAGTCAGGTTTGGCAATAAATGTTCACACCTAAAGTTATCTAGCATTTTCCATTATAGGACCTTGATATTTAACCAGTTTTATGAGTGGGCCATAGTTAAGCCCTTCAAGCTAAAGTGTTGCCTAAGTCTATTTATTATTTTACAGTTAAAGCAACTCAGCCTTTCTGATCATCTAGATCAATTGAATTAAAAACAAAAAAATAAATGGAGTTTGTGGTGTTGTTTTTTTTTTTAATAGCCATTACACTAATGAGTTCTAATAATTCTTTTTTGCAATGTCAATGTGACGTATGACGTGGAAAGAAAGAGGGAAAAGATGCTGCAGGGCATCATTTCAGGCTGTCATTTGTCCCCATTGCAAATTCATCTAGCTTTGTTTGAATGGCCAGTGATTTCAAATTAGAGGATGGCAGCAAACTCTAGGCAAGAGAGCCAGCGTGCAGCCGTCCGTCCCACAACTGAGCCGCAGTGCTGAGGGAGCAGGTTCTGCTCCTGCTGAACAGACGGACAAACCCTGGGGACTTCGTGGGCCCTCACTCTGCCTGTGCCTCTCCTGGCTCGGGCAACCGTCACCTGTGCGGGGTGGAGAACAAAAGAGACCATCCTTCCTTTGCACCGGCCGTGCGGAGGAGAGGAAGGAAGCCATCATTCACTGCAGGGAAAGGGAGGAGGGCAGAGCGCAGAAGCCTCTAGCCCATATAATTGTGGCTGCCAGGGTGTTGCCTCCGGTGATTTTGTTGCCCTGACTGACACAGGTCTGTTCTGAGAGGCTGGGGGTCTCTAATGGCTCATGTGTACATCAGCATCTCTCTGTAATAGTGTTTTAGGGATTCTTTTTGTTTTCAATGTTTTCTTTAAACAAGATAGAAGTATTTAAACCTATGTATTAACAGAAGACTTATCTCAGAGCTAAAAGAGCATTATCCTCCTGCTATCATCAGCTCATGCGGAGGACATTGCTCATCACACGTTAACTGTTGCTCTCTGCCTGCATAACACCCACTATCCACAGTATAAGCGCGGTTGTGAAAATACCTACACACACTCCTTTACATGCACTGGAACAAAAGTCTATTAAAGCTGGAAATGCAGCATCCAAGACTGAGAAAGTTCCAGATTTGAAGCTGCCTCCGTGACCTTTATTTAGCCACCTGTGTTTTTGAATTATGTTACAGTCTTTAATTGCGTGATCAAAGTGAGCATCTCCTTATTAGTGCACAACATGGGTTTCTTGCACTGGTAATGAATAATGTGGTTGCCTTCAGCACCCCAGACTCATTTGCAGCAGAAATTTCTCATCTCTAACATGGGACTAATAACTATTACCCTGCCCAGCCAGGGTCTTGGGAAGGTAATCCATGCTTAAGATGTACTCAGAAGCTGCAGTAAGTCAGCTAGCCAAAGAAAATCCGACAAACAACAGAATGTGTGTGATATTCAGTAAATAAAGCACAAGGCCAGACTGGGTGATGAAGGTAAAAGGAAACAGTGAACAACAGCATCCAGTGAACCTCTGCTGTGGTACATGCAAAAGAATTGGATGTTGATGTAAATTAACATGGGTAACTTCTCATTGTCACTTTTCTTACTTTTCCAGTATTTTACTTAAATTTCCTTTGGATGCTTGGAAGCATCTTTTTTTTCCTTTGCATGAAATATACTATTGTGCTTGGACAGGAAATTATTTTTGAAACATCCAACAGTCAGGCTAGCAGCATATTCTAATTTAATTCAAGTATGAAATATAAATATGAACTTTAGCTTGCATAGTTACAATTTTTTTCAATGGTCACAAAGTTATCCTGTTGATCTTAACGTAACAGCAATTAAAAAATTACTGTGTATTCCTACTGGGTGTTTCAGTACTTATTTAAACATACCAGGAGGATTATGCACTTGATCTGGCAGTCTGAAGTGGAATTGGAGAGAGGGAGAAACCTGTTCAATTTTCATTATACCTTACAGAATTTGGAATAATTCAGTCCAGTCTCTTCAAAAACCCACTGCTTTTCCAAGCAAAGTTATCAGTCTGTCATGCAGTTGTCTCCTGTCATAAAACTGTCATCACAGTCTCTCTGATGTGGCAATGCTGGGGGCACTGGCGAAGCTTCTTGGCTTGGTGGTGCTCAGATTTTACATGGCAAGCTAGGCTGCTGCAATGAAAGTCACATGGTTCTTCTGCCACAATGCGGGAGCTACCGTGCCTTTCACCACTAATGTCATCAAATACCATCTTGACATCTGGATATATTCCCACCCCATTTGAAGTATCAGCTGTTTGTTCCCTCACTGTTGACCTCTCTTACCTCCCTACAATTTGTTGAGCTATCATCTTTTCAACAGCCTGCTTTTTTTTTTTTTTTTTTTTTTTTCTGAAAAGTGCTGGGAAAGGGTCTGTGTAACACTGAGTGTTTATCAAAATAATGGCTATGCTTTTCCATCTGAGCTGTGCATAGGGTCATAATTTCAAGAAAGATCTGTAAGAATCAAAGAATTGGAGGAAAAGCTGGGTTGGGAGCAACCCCTGAAAGTCATCTCACCCAACACCCCTCTCTAAGCAAAGCAAAGCTGTGTAATCTTATGTTTCAAGGCAGCTTTCAGATCCTATAGTCATACCACTGGGTTTCTTGACTGTATTTCCTATATCTCCTAATGTTGTTATGTCAGAAATTATGCTGTAATTGATTGTATTAATGATATATGACAAATTCATATGCATCCTGTACCTTGTAGTTTAATCCCCTCATCATTTAATTCTCAAGAATTTTTTTTAAGATTTGTTTAATTTAAAGGTTAAATAATCTCCTTAGATTCAAATTTGCTGAGTTAAGACTGCTATAAAAAGAATATGTAGTCTAGCCTCAGCTTGAAATAACATCTACACTGAACAATGGTTGTTTCCAGGTGATACATCCAAACAGAACTGTAGCTATTTTTAAATTTTATTTTCTACACTATCCACATATTTTAATGATGGATTTACAAGAACTCTAGAACACTATACTCCAGAGGCTGGGGGTTTTTTTCATAAGCCTTTTCCAACAAGTTGCCAGCCTTTTAGTTTTTCACTAATCACCTGTTTATTGTAGAAAATAATCTTCTGAAGTTGTAAATGTTTCTTGCCAGAACTATTTTAACTAGCTGCTTTCACCTCATAATCAGTACTTTGTACAATTTTTTTTTGTTTGTTTGTTTAATTACAGGCAATAAGTAATATTTCCATGAAGCATTTTCCATTAAATTCCTCTTGAGAATGTGAAAATGACAGACTTTTTTATCTCTAAAGAAATAATGTGATGTTTTTACTAGGGACTACTCTGTGATTAAAGGTTCACATTCCAAATAGCTGCAACTTCTTCTTTTACCTTTATATGTAGATCCTATTTTATTCTGTTGTAGTTGTTAGTCTGATGCAATTATGGTCCATGGGAGTTTGTGACACTGACTCATGCAATGAGGAGAAAAATATTTTTAAAACAATATGTTTCCTAATTAAAAGATTGACTAAACTACTGATACAAACTAGAAAAAAAAAAAAAGAAAAAAGGTTTTTAAATTTCTGTGGGAATGATGTGTGATCTCTCTAGGGCAAACTAAGGCTATTTAGAACATCTCAGCTATAAGTTGTCATATAATAATGTTTGAATCCCTCTCAGTGTAATCCAGTTCCTGCATTTGCAGAGCTTTCCTTGTTACAAAATGTGTAAATTGAGGTGAGGTGGTATTTTCGCATGTTTTTTGTCCTTTGAATTATTGGCATATGGTGCATAATATTTAAACTATACTCCTAATCTGCCATACTATCTGAATTTTATCTTAAAATGGACTTTTTCTCCTTTATTTTGTGTTGTCATTCATCTCATGGCTTTGTTCATCAGTGTCTTATCTGTAGAAACTGCTCGCTTTCCCTTTCACTACCAGTACCATATCTTTCTTTGTAAAAGAGACGTAGAAATGGTTTTGGCAAAACCCACCTTCAGTGTGTGCGCAAAAAAATGCACAAAGACACAGTCTATTAGTATCTCAGCACTAGCATTTCTTCCTACAAAAGAAATGGCACTTTCAGGGTTATACAGGCTACCCATGTAAAACCTTTACTTGGCACCTCTGCATACTGAAACTGTCCAACTAGCTGATAAGCGGGCACCATGCCACTGAAGCAGATGGGCATAGCTGTAGAGAGCCAAAAGACAATGTATGTGCATCAAGTGTGGATGTTGGTGGCAGGCTTCCCAGTCAGTGATGTCTTAACGATTAAATGTCCCGAGTTTTTTGCATCTGTAGTTACAGAGATGCCAGCCTTACTCCTGGATGCTCTTTGAAAATCTCTCCTCTTTTATTTTTAAATTACAAAGAACTTTTTGGGAATGCTTGACCTAGAAGGTACTTGAGCAAGAAGGTTAACAGTAAAGGAAATAGTAAAGATAACCTTTCCCCGTCCAAAAAGGCACATGCTCTCACCCAAAACTGAGATGCAAACTGGAGTTCCAGAAAAAGGAGAGCAAAAACATTATTTAGGGTATTTGAGATATGCAGTGGAGAGAAGCAACAGGTACTTTCAGAGAACGAAAATCGCATTCGATCAGAGAAAAGTAATTATCAAATTTTTACCAAAAAAAGAAGGATTTTGAGGTTACATCGTGAATGAAAGAGACTCAAAGCCATGCATAAGGAACATTATGTTATACTTTGATTGTATCACACTTAGGGAAATAGAATTTGGCCAGTCTATGTATATTAAGAGGGCTGGACCATAAAATTACCTGATTACATCACTAGTCTATTCTCAGAACTGGAAGAACCTATTGCATGCAATATTTTTAGCTGATGGTTTTTGATGCAAGTTGAGAGTGAAGGAAAAAACAGTTTCCCTACGATATGCTAAAAGAAGGTTTTTCTTTGTTTCTTGAATAACACAGAGCCAAATATGCACCCAGAACCAGGTATAAACCTTCCTGACGAAGGCCATAATTCATCCAATAAACAAAGCGTAATGTCTTCTGGTGATTTGAGTAAAGTCAAATATTGAATGATTGACAAATAAGGAAGATATTTTTAGAATAGTACTTCCTTTGAATATATGCAGTCTCATTTCAGTTTGAAATGAATGTTTTTTAGACACACATAGTCTATAATTTCCCTGAAGAAATTAGAAAATGAAGTCCATTTTGCATTTTAAAGTCTTTGAGAGAGATGTTTGAGTATCTCCTTTTATTTTATTGTTATAGTTTCAGATTTCTTTTTTATCTCATTGAATACATTCAAGATTGGAAAAGACTGAAAAAAAGCCACGTTGTATTAAAACATATTGATCTTGCCAAATCAGGCAGTGTTGCCAATCACATGTACCAGAAGGGAATAAGGGAAGGGGAAGTGTGTTCTTTGTCCTCATCTTTCCCCTCCCGGTGGCTCATTAGCATCACTCAGGGAGTCAGTCACGCTCTTGTGGGCTCGGTGACAATCTCACAGGTATGCACCCCCTCCGCAAGGAAGTTGCATTTAACACTGCGCTCACTATACAGTTTCATGAAGCTATTTTTTGTGCCTCTAGAATTTGCCTCCATCCACTTCAGGTGTCTTAGCCCCCTAAACAAATTCAGTCTGGCTCCGTAGTACGGTTGGCTCTAAACAGCTGTGCTAGTTGGGGTCCCTTTAAAGGTGAACACTCTGCAGATCCCATTTATGTATGTTTGTTATCTCCAAAGAATGGGAAGTGACCTTGGGAGTTGACTGGTACTTTCAAAACAGCCACCAACCTCCAAAACGGAGCTGCCAGCCAGTGACTTTGAAAGTCTGTGTACTCTGTTCCCCAACCCTGAAACACAAACTCTCCTAGTATCTTAGCCACCTCTCATTTTTTTTCCAAAATTTTGGAGTGGTCTTAAGAATTTTTGAAAATCTGTGCTTCAGAAAAGCACGTCTTTAGTTCAGAAAGAGGTAAGAAAGCACCTGATGGTCCTCACTTATTTCTCCTATGACAAGTATATCTTCAACTTCAATTAAATCTCCTTTGCAATATAGACACCAACGATCAAACTCAAGGCCCTGTGAACTCAATGGCCAGGTTTCTCATGGCTTTGACTGTTAACGCATCAGAGAAAACAGAAGGAAGAAAACAATACCTGGGAAGCTGAATACAAACCTCTCAATTTATCAAAAAGATCTTCTTGTAAATTGCTTAGTTTTAGCAAAAATTTTGATGTATTCACTGAGGGAGATAGATTCCCTTTATAAATAGTTGCAGTTGGCACTCAAATACTGAGGCATCGATAAAGGAATCTAGATAAATGTCAGTAGAATTCTGTTCCTAGCAACAGTATCTATTGATTTTATTTTTTGCATTCTGTTAAAAATGAACACTGCAAGAATTCTGAGTGTCCTGATTTGTATTTTTAATAGGAAATTTAAATGGGCACAGCTGTTAAAAACTCCATTAAAATAAATTATTCAATGACTGAATTATAATCAAGATTTGCCTTTTTGGGTGTTTCTGAAAAGGCCAGTGACACCAAGGAAACAGTCAATACATGTGTTGCTCCACCAATATGCTGATGTCTGGAGCAAATTATGGCTTCCTACCTTTCCAGTGAGAAGCCCTTCTCATTAGATTACAGCAAGAATGTATTTCATATGTTTATTTTATCTGGACAAAACCACCTTGCCTTCCTGGCTGAACATTGTCCGGTTCAAGCAGGAGGGAGGGATGATCTTCCCACCCAGGTCTTGTCACTCAGCAGAATAGGTAGGTTCCACCTAGGGCTGCCTGAGTTTGAAAAGGACCTAGAGAAGTGGTCCTCAACTGGTGAGGCTGGTTTACCCTGGGTGAAATGCAAGCATATGGCAGGGTAAGCATGGCACAGAGTCCACATGGAGAAACACTGCTACCCTGCAGAGGGGTTGGGCAGTCAGTGAGGCTTGTTGGACCACTCTCAAGAACTGGTACCATCAGCGGAGCCTCCTTGTAAGGTGGTGGTCCCCAGACTGAACAGCGGCAGGGAGGGAGGAACACCACTTCTTGCTCCACATAGTCTGTAGAAAAGCAATTACACAATCTATCCTCGAGCATTTTTCCAACTATTTCTTAACAAGTGAGGCAGACTTGTACATACAAAGCCGTTCTCCCACCTATCACTTCTGTTCTAAATGTGTGGGATTTTTTTGCAGCGGGTTCATTTCATAGTAAGAATCACTCTCAGGTGAAGCCTTGGATAAAGCTGTAGCAGTTTATAGTTGCCAGTGATCTTTTTCGTGTTTCTTTTTTGTTGGTAATTCATTGGTTAAATGTTCTGTGGTGCTACATGTTACAAAGAAATTTTTCAGCAACAATTTCTGCAGTTTTCCCCTAAGATTTAATGATAAAAAATATCCATAGAAGACAGCTTGAATTCTTCTGAATGCAATTTCTACACTGATCACTAAGTACGAACTCTGAGGAAATCCAGGGCCTGAAATGCTTAGTGTCTTAAGAATGGTCTAGAAGGTAGAGTTTGGAAAAATTCTTTCAAAATATTTCTAGACCTTGCATTGAAGAACCAAATAACCTCCAAAAATCACATCATTTTGATGTCTTTCTTTTTTTATATGCCAACTATAATATGAATTTAACAGCTGATAAGAAGTGCTCAAAAAAATGCCATTTCAAAGCCATGATTTTAAGTTTTTTGATCTTGTACAACATTGATTTCTAATGCCAGTAGCTCTTGAGATAGATCCTGGTAGATTCATGTTGGAATTGAAGCAGAGGGGTAGAAGAGGATCAAAACAGTACCATTTTAAGGTTCCCTAATGCCTGACCAGCTCGTTATGTCTTGAAAAAAAGATGTATTACTAGAATTCCAATATAAAGAAAGCATTTTGAGCTCTGTTTAAGTGAGAATTATCTGTATATCATTTTCCTGTTACTTTCATTTAATTAGTGATTTCTATTTTGAGAGACATTATAATCTCTTCCACAAACAAAAGAAAGAATACTGAAAAAACTAGAAAAGTAACATAAGAGGAAAAATATCAATCCATCTGTGAATATATGCATGTATATGTATGTGTCTGCAGCTGGGTGGATATGTACTATGTTGCAGTAAATTGAGTATTCAGATATTTGAAGTTGCTTCCTGCTGATAAATGTTTCACAACAAAGATGTGATCAAAAGAAATATAGGAACTGAATGACGAGTGAAGCCAAACCAATTAAATCTCTACTGCTAAGTCAAAAAGATAAAACAAATATGTCCTGTTAAAATTTCTACCTTACCTTACTTTCTTTAGTACATAAAATGCACTTTTGTTAAAAAGGTCATGAGCTTTAACATATGGGTGCAGAAGAAACCTAAAAAAAACCCTAAACAACAACAACAAACCAAGAAGAAAAGAATTTGAGATGACAAGAAGAAATTTGTAAGAAGAATGGCACAAATATTGTCTTTTTAAAGAAAACTCTTTTAAAAGTAACTCCTTAGTTACAGAATACTTTCCTTTGGGGATCTAGAATATTTGTACCACCCTAATGTAACATAGCAGATTGACTGAACAACGCTAAAATGTAAGTTATATATTTCTGTTTACTCACTTTTACATTTTGGTCATTCACCCTTATTTTTATGTATCTTATGGAGGCTGTATGAATGGGCTGATAAGCCGCCCGAATTGTTCATGGGTTCTTGGAATGGAGGTTTGTCAGTTTGTTTAGTGCTTAGGGTAATATTTTAAGATGGTACACTTGGACACTGAAACAGAAGCTGAAAAACACATGAAAGTGACGCAGTATCCAAAAGCAGCTGTCATGTCAGCACTTCTCCCAGTCTTTTCCACTAAAACCTGTGAATCCAAGAAACAGAAAATGAACAAATGAATGATTCAAGCTTAAGCATTAATGGACCATCAGTGTCGTGTAGGATATGAGAGACAATAGTTCTCAGAAGATGTCTCTTCAGCAGTTTTTTGGGGATATTTTACACTGGTGACGTTTAAATTGCTTTGTTCTTTTTGTTTATGTGGAAAAAAGGGAGTGCATATCTGCATAGTGCAGTGTTACTGTCTCATTTTTGATGTCATTAGTTCAAGATTTTTAATGGGCTCTGTGACATCAGGAATTTTGCCTTGGAGGAGTTTAGCTTTCCAAACAACAAGGGTGGAGTGATCTGTGTCAGACACTGAGAAATGAACCGAACCCTGGAAGTGCCTTTTCCTCTCAATTGATTGTAATGGGAATCTAGACACTGCTCAGAGGAGGACATCTGCATTGCAGACATCTAAATGTGGGCAGATGGATGCCACTCTGGCAGTAATGTGCTCTGTAGAAATCTGGTTTCTCTTATGCAGAAGAAGTTGGAGGTATATTTTCAGAAAAAAAAAAAAAAAGAAAAGAAAAAAAAGAAAAAAGAAAAAAGAAAAAAGAAAAAAAAAAGAAAAAAGAAAATAAAAGAAAAAAGTAAATATCTGCTGTGCATTCTGGGCCCAGCATAATTCTGGCACAGAAGAAAATGGAAACAGAACAGAAGAAGCCAAAAGAAAAAAAGAGCCCAGAGAGTCTCACCCAAGCTATAATTCCCTGGCTATGAGTAGATTGAGGGGTGGCTGCATGTCATAGTTGTGACCTGACCAGAATGTGTCTCAGCTTTCTTCTTCCCTTTTATGCTTATGAATCCTTCCCACACAAATCAAGGGGAAAACAGAGTTAATACACTCCTATATAAAATCAGGGCTGATAAGTGAGTCCAAAGAGCTTGAAAGTTTATACATAGCCACTGGGTGTATAGAAGCCTCTGGGAAGAAATTTTAAGCAGCACTTGCTCTATATCTGCAAGCAGTGATTGCTCAGGAGTAAAAAACCAATCCAATAGTAATTTTCTGTTTAGTAATGACCAGTTCTGATGCACTTGACAGTTCAGCAGCTTTCAGTCAGTTTTGGCAGAGGACATTAATTATTAAAGTGTAACGTAAAGGAAGTAAAATACCAGAGATATTTTTTACCTGAGGAAGCAAAGGGAAGGAGAAAATATAGATATGATGAAAGGCTGAAAAGCCAAGGACTCACAATGCCAAAGGGTTAAAAAATTTCCTGATAAACACAAGCAGACAAACTAGACTGCCATTGCAATTTCAGACAGAAAAGTCCAACTCAAAAATGACTCGTACAAAATCAATTCACACTCACTTAGAAACAGAAACTCACAAAGATGGACAGTGCTCTGACACTGTAGCCATGACTGATTAAAAATAAGAAAAAAAAACAGCAAGAAAAGGTCTAAGTCCTAACGATATGAAGAATTCAGCCAAGCAAAACTAGTGCAAGCTTCATGCTGTGACAACCAACAAGCAACGAAAAAAATCCGGAGGATTATATCATTCTGTAAGAGCTTCCCAGTACATTCAAGAAAGCGAATGAACATTTATTGAAGTTGAACTGGTTGCACAAAGCCCTCTGCTGCCAGAAACATTATCATTTGTTGCCAAGGCTACTGGTTTTGGCCCTGAGCTCTCTCCTGTTGAGGCCAGTAGGTAACTGCTGGGCAGGGAAGACTTTCATCTGGATCATTGAAAGCAGAGTGTGGTTGCTCTTTGTGTTAGGTTGCTGAGAGCAGCAGTTCTGCTTAAAGCAGCTGTTCCTCACGCATTCAGTAACTGAATCTCTCCTGGGCATGAATTTGGCTCCTGATTCCTCTTTGGAGTCAGGCTGTGGCTTCTGATCCCACTCTGCACTGGAAGCTTTCTAGTGAGGTGTGGCTCCTGCTGGCTTCTAGAGCTGGACCCTCCACCACACTGTGCTGCCCACACCCTCATCAGCTCTCAGGGGAAAGCCTCAGGCAATGGGAATGGGAAGGAAACAGCAAAATGCACAGGGCAGATTAAATTAGAGAATGGTGCCTACTAAGTGGCCAAATGAGGTCACGCTGTAGACTGTTGTCATGTCCAATTCAAATGGACTTCTCCCAGGGGAGCCTAGGTGACGTCTTTTACTAGTTCCAGGAAGGTGGAAACAAGAGGCAGAACTTTTGCTGTTTGGTGGTGAAGAGGTTCGAATAGGCAACACCACAGAAGGGTATGACAACTAAACCATGGACTTCGCTGTTCAGGAATAGCTGACTCCACCAAATAGTTGTTACTATTTCAGAGGGGCTTTTCAAAGGTAAGCAGAGCTGTAGGCACCTCATAGATTAGCTGAATGTTATCAGTAAGTTTAGATACTATGTTGGTGCCAAGTATTCAGAATTCCACTTGTTATCAGATTTGATAGGGAAAAGATAAGTTTGAAAATTGTATTTCTAAGCCATGTATCTTCATAGACAGAGGAAATTAGGGGAAAATAACATTAGAAGCAAAGATAATGATAATCGTGGACAGTTGTTACTGTGTTATTGGAAAGTGGTCCTCCTTTCCAGACATGCTGGGTTCAAGGTAATCTTTGAACAACTCAAGTACTGTTGCCCAGATAGCATAAACAATCACATTTTTAATTACTATGGCAAATGCAGTAATTATAATTTTAGAAATGCATTTAGTTTCTTTTTCCTGAATGTGGCATGGAAAGGTCTTGGGGCATAATATTTTCAGATTTGGAAGAATCTGAAACTAACATTACGTATATTTCTAAAAAGAAAAAAGTAGCAAATCACTAATCACAGCAACAATTCATTTGCTTTGAATTGCACAAGGTAATATCTTGTAGGTCTAGAGCCCTTGTATCCCTCAGTCAATTGTGATTGTAATTGACTCACATATGGAAAAAGAATTTTGGAGCAAGAGAAACTCCATGTAAAGTTCTGTGGAAAAAAATGCTTAAATTTAAAATGCTCATAGCTATTGGAGTTGCTCACTATTTGTACTTGAAATATATGTGACATATTTCTCCTTCAGGCAGAGTGACAGGAGTATTAGATGTGAGTTCTAGTGACCAGGTTTATATCAAAGACAGTAGTGGGCTACCTGGAATTTTGGTTCTTGTGCCCTTGTGATCATTTTATTATTGGGCTGTGGAATTCAGTCTAGTCACTTAGTTTCCTTGACCTCCAGTTTCCCTGACAGTAAAATGGAGATAATATAACTTAGCCAACTTTGAGAGAAGTGTGAAGAGGGATGTATGGATTCTTAGTACTGTTCCAGGTATTTTAATATTTGAGTTTCCCATTCCCCAAGAAAAAAGACATCCTATATTAATTTCTGATGACTTATAGCAAATTTTCAAACCTGTAACTACACAGTATCATTAAATCATAAAGTAATTCTTCTCATAAGTCTTTGTAGACAGTTATAAATTCATGTTTACTTGAAGAACAGTAAGCGTATTCTACCATATAAATTTAATTTATATGTATTTATCTAATATGTATGCATATATATGTATAGAATCATAGAATCACAGTATGGTTTGGGTTGGAAGCGACCTTAAAGATCATCTAGTTCCAATGCCCCTGCTGCAGGCAGGGACACCCTCCCCTAGACCACGTTGCCCAAAGCCCCATCCAACCTGGTCTTAAACACTTCCAGGGAGGGGGCCTCCACAGCCTCTGTGGGCAACCTGTTCCAGTGCCTCACCACCCTCACAGTAAAGAATTTCTTTCTAACATCTAATCTAAATCGACCCTCCTTCAGCTTAAACCCATTACCCCTTGTCCTGTCACTACACTCCCTGATAAACAGTCCCTCACCAGCTTTCCTGTAGGCCCCTTCAGGTACTGGTAAGTCGCAATTAGATCTCCCCAGAGCCTTCTCTTCTCCAGGCTGAACAAGCCCAACTCTCTCAGCCTGTCCTCATAGGAGAGGTGCTCCAGCCCTCTGATCAGCTTCGTGGCCCTCCTGTGGACTCACTCCAACAGCTCCATGTCTCTCCTGTACTGGGGCCCCCAGAGCTGGGCGCAGTACTCCAGGTGGGGGTCTCACAAGAGCGGAGTAGAGGGGCAGGATCACCTCCCTCTACCTGCTGGTCACACCTCTTTTGATGCAGCCCAGGACACGGTTGGCTTTCTGGGCTGCAAGCGCACATTGCTGGCTCATGTTGAGCTTCTCATCAATCAACACCCCCAAGTCCTTCTCCTCAGGGCTGCTTCCAATCCATTCTCCTCCCATTCTGTAGCTGTGCTTGGGATTGCGCCGACCCACGTGCAGGACCTTGCACTTGGCCTTGTTGAACTTCATGCGGTTCGCATGGGCCCAGCTCTCCAGCCTGTCAAGGTCCCTCTGGATGGCATCCCTTCCCTCCAGCGTGTCGACCACATCACACAGCTTGGTGTCATCAGCAAACTTGCTGAGGGTGCACTCGATCCCACTGTCCATGTCACCGACAAAGATGTTGAACAGTGCTGGTCCCAGTACCAACCCCTGAGGAACGCCACTCATCACCGTTCTCCACTTGGACATTGAGTCGTTGACCACAACTCTTTGAGTGCAACCATCCAGCCAATTCCTCATCCACCCAGTGGTCCATCCATCAAATCCATGTCTCTCCAATTTAGACACAAGGATGTCGTGCGGGACAGTGTCAAATGCCTTGCACAAGTCCAGGTAGATGATGTCAGTTGCCCTTCCCTTATCCACCGATGCTGTAACCCCATCATAGAATGCCACCAAATTTATCAGGCACAATTTGCCCTTAATGAAGCTGTGTTGGCTGTCACCAATGACCTCCTTATTTTCCATGTGCCTGAGCATAGTCTCCAGGAGGGTCTGCTCCATGATCTTGCCAGGCACGGAGGTGAGACTGACTGGCCTGTAGTTCCCTGGGTCTTCCTTTTTACCTTTCTTAAAAATGGGGGTTATATTTCCCCTTTTCCAGTTGGTGGGAACTTTGCCAGACTGCCACGTCTTCTCAAATATGATGGAGAGTGGCCTGGCCACTTCATCCACCAGTTCCCTCAAGACCCGTGGATGCAACTCATCAGGTCCCATGGACTTGTGCACCTTCAGGTTCCTCAGATATTCTTGAACCTGATCTTCTCCCATAGTGGGCGGCTCTGCATTCTCCCAGTCCCTGCCTTCTGTGACCTGGGCAGTGTGGCTCAAGCATTTGCCAGTGAAGACTGATGTGCATTTATATAACTTATTTAACAAAACCCCTAACTGACTTTTACTCATTGGCTACAACTTTGCAAAATAGTATTTAAATCTTCAGTCTTAACCTTCCAGTTATATCTCTTTCCAGTGTGGCTTTCCATAAAAATAATAAGCTGTATTGTCATTGCTATGCCTCCTGTCGGTATCTCCTGCTTGGTCAAGTGTGTGTTCATCAAGGTTCCTGTCTTGTTGATATGTAACTGCTGTAGCATTGTGGTGGCTTCTGTCAGATGATGCAGCTGTCTTGAACTCCCATGTATAAGAAAAAATACAGTTATAGCCCTTTGAAGAACTCTTATAAAATGTGTTTCTAATTAGATACATATAATAGAGAGTACCAGAGGGATTTGTTCATTGTCACAGACCTTCAGAGCTAAATTTCCACAACAATTTGCTGAAGCACATAGACAACAAGAAGCATTTATGACTGCATGTGATCCAGAGATAAGAGATGTGCTAGATCTGAAGCATCTGAAATAAGAAGCAGTGGGAAGCAGAAGCATCCTTGTATTTCAAGATAATTATACTCACTGTTTATCCACAGAATTCAGGCAGCAAACACTTAATATAACATTTCAAAAGGAAGCAGTTTAAACCCTACTTTTAAAAGACATTTTTAAACCTTATCTGTAGTCCAATAACAGCAGATGCTTGTTAAAAGAATGTATCTAAAAGTCAGATAAATTTGTCATTTTTTTTAGTGATAGACTAGACAGTGGAGAAGAGAAGTTTCACTTTTTCATGTAAGCAGAAGGCTCTCTGCTGGGACAAGCAGCTCCAAAATGCCTTTGAGTGTTCTGCTGGATGTGCACAGGGAGCTTTTTAATCAGCTGTTGCTTACATGCAATGTGACAAGTTGTGCCGTGAACAGCCGATCTAATGAAACCTGGTTTCCAGTGGCGCTCTCCCGCATTTTTTTCCCCTTTGTGTTGACTAATAAAAGATGATCTTGTAAGTCTTTCTGTGTATGAGGACATTATAGAGTTTCTCTTCCCATTTGTAGGCCTATTTTCCTGAAACTTTTGTGAAAATGTATCTTTGAATAGTCTAGCTTTTTGTCCAATTTGCTTAAAATTTTCCTGAAACTTTTGTGAAAAAGTATCTTTGAATATTCTAGCCTTTTGTCTGATTTGCTTAAAATTGTTCAGGAGCACAGAAATTATTTCAAGAGAATAGACATCGCACATGGATGTTACTGCTTAAATCTCATTTCTTTAGGAAACCAATCTAAGTGCAGTATTTAGAATTTTCACTGTAAGAAATCCAATTATCTTCAGCTGTTAGAAGGAATACTTGTATTAACTCCATCAGACTATATGTACACTTGTATATAACATTAAAGTATTAAAATAATTGGCAAAACCCAGCAAGTTAAAATGCCGCAAAGTTAGAAAAAATGCCTAATTAAGGTTATTGAATCTAAATTAACGTTTTCTTCTCTTGTTCTGGTAGTTATAATGCTCCATGTTACATGCGAAGCTCCATGTTACACGAGCAAGACAGGAAAATGAAATGCTTAGTATACTTACTGTCTCAGAGTTGAGTTTAAAAAAAAAAAAAAAAAAGGTGTATTAAGACCATGCATCTGAATTAAGTTCCTATGTTCCAAAGTTTTATGAGCAGCCTATGCTCAAAGAGTAGATGTGCATTAAAGAGGCCCTGGAGATATTCAGACCTCAAATGGACAAATCCCTGCACAATTTGAGCTATGCTGGTTGTGCTTTTGAGTAGAGATTGGACCAAGTGATCTCCAGAGGGTCCCTCCTGACCTAAATAAATCTATGGTCTGTGACCAGATCTATGGACCAGAAGGAGCTGCCCTATAAAGTATATGTAATCTGTATGCTTTAAATTTCCTAAAACGACTTATGTATAAAGCAATTCAAACCTTTAAAACTGTCTTAGCTTCCATTAGATCAAAACAGTATTTATCATAATTCTTTAAAATCTGTACATGGTCTGCCTAATCTCCAGGCTGGTTGTCAATTATTTGGTATCTATAAATATCAGAAAAAGGAACAGGCCTGAATTTTACTCACATTGTATATAGTCTTACTTTAGAGCTCCTGAGAAAGGACAGAATTGTATTCTTTTCACTGTATCTAGAAGATTAAGTAGAAAATGGCGTCTTGAATGATAGATAATCTGATGCAAAACAGCACTTCCAAGAGAAATGAAAGAAGAATCCTACATAGGTTGTTACCGAATTTAGAAAATGAGATTGTCATTCATAACAAACAATGGTTTGTCCTATATATTTTATAAGGGATGGATAGTGTACAGTCTAAAATATTGTCTGCTTATTCAGAAGGTGATATAATACAGAGGTGTGCAGAAAACAGTGTTTCCTGGTTTGGAAAAGTAGTTTAAAAAAAAATTAATCAGTACAGTTTGGAGAAAACACAACAAAACAAGAAGAGTAAGCCTGTAAATACTTGAAAGAAATGGGTTGGTGATATAAAAGGAGGAAATAGCCCTCAACTATAACAGGTAGGGAATAGTGTCACATCTCTGTCGTTTTTCACACAAATGCAGTGCCATGGGTCTGTGGAATGAAATTAGCAAACATGCAGAATTGAATTGTGAACAACTGGAGGATAACTACAATAGCCATTAGAAAAACAGTAGTAGATCCTAAGGTTTATTAGATGATGGAATAATTTGTCAAGGGAGGTTCTCGAGCACAAACATTAGATAAGAGTAGCAACAGCAGGTCAAACTTTATTACACAAGATCCTCCAGCATTACGGCAGGGAAATGTAGTTTCCAATCCTAGCACATAAGGTCTTATGAATACAAAAAAGAAGCAAAGTAGTGAACAGAATCAGAGAAAACATGTACTCCATTACTCACATCAGATACGTGAATAAGAAATCTGGCAACTACCAATGAATAGATATTGGTTAAGCATGAATAATTCTCCTATACACTGTAAAACAAAACAAAACCAACCAACCAACCAAACAAACAAAAAACCCAAAGAAATTGGCAATTTACAATACAGTCTACCCCTAAGGGTGTTGAATAATTATGAATCATGCTTTGGAATGTCACAAAATATATTGATAGAGGCAGCTGTCATGACCAAATCTCTCATATTTTGTGGAAATACTGCAAAATAACCTCTATATATATAGATTTAGTTTCTTGAGGTTATATCTATAGGTTCAGTTTCTTGAGACTAAACCCAAAGTGCTGCAGAATCCAGTGCCTACTTCAATTAGACTTTGTTATTTTGTAAATTATATTTGAATAAACATTTGAATAAACAGCTCTGCCTTTCTCAGATATTGATATTACATGCCTCTCTTGATATTGCAATATTCCCCATTTGAACAATAATAAGAGATTCAGATTAGTCTCAAATTCGAATGTCAGCTCTATGAACTGTTTCATCAGATATGGATTTTCTGTTGTGACTGAGTACTCATTAGGTCACTCTAGATGGTGTCTGTGAAAGGGAAGAATTTATTCTTGATTCTCTTTTATATGTAAAATTTTTGTTCATATGCACCATATTTATAGTCTGGTTTTGTCTTGGATTGAGCTAATGGTCTAATGAACTAAGTTTAACTCAGTTGATTGTGAAATTATTAATGCACTGTTTCTCTCTTCCTCCCCACAGTATGCTGTCTGGCTGGTCCTTTGGGTTACATGGAACGTGTTTGTTATCTGCTTCTATTTGGAGGCTGGGGACCTTTCAAAGGTAATTTATCAATGGATAAGTTTAAGCCATCAGCACTGTGTTAACATGCCCCAGTCGAAAGGCTGTGTTCTGCTTTACTCATCCTCTCAGTGTTATTAGAATAAGAGTAGTATGATGGAAATTTGGAGTATTCTGGGTATGTTAGAAACTTTTAATCTAGACAGTAATAAGCATATACCTTCTCATGTCCACAATAATGGTATATATGTTTTAAAAGAAAATTACCTCTTTTTGTCCCCTCAGTAATTCTGCAATGCATATTTCACCTCTATGAGAGACATTAATTAGGGATTTCATGAATACAAAAGATTACCATCTCAAGGGTAAACAAATATTTTTTATACCATTTAGCATGCTGCTACTTAGCTGGATTCCTTTCAGGGGTCTTATACCACAGCGTAATTGTAAAGCAAGGAGGCTTTCATTAAATTAAAAAGTAAACTGGTGCCAGCACAGATTTGGCTATAGCAGTGTATTTTAACTTTGTGATTCTGGTAGGAATGTTAGTGGTTGAACACTTATACATAGTCAAAATCCATAGGAAAAATATATTTTCATAAGAATGGCATATTTGTAGGGTTATATTGACACTGTAACTGATAACACATAAAGTGGCAGTTGATAATGGTCTCAAACCAACATCTCAAACCAAAACTCCTACTTTCTAAGGCATTCCCAGAAGGCTGGCAATTTGTGGGATAAAAGATTATCAGTGGTAACAAATTATTTTGTTAAAGTAATAAGCTTCAACTGAGTCTAAATATTGCTGTCCATGCTGAGTTATGCTCATAGTGGTCTGAACTGACCGTCAAGGAGAATCCCACGTGTGAAACAGATCACATTATCTTTTGACTCAGATATTTAATTGCTGTTATTGATTAAAGTGCATTTAGCCCAACTGTAAATTACAGATGTAATTCTCTGATCTTTTGTGAGTTACTGATATGTTATGATGCAGAAAGTTAAACACAATTATAGGAAGAATAAATGAGGCAAAGATACTTCCTTACCTGTATTTTCTCTCAAATCACCCCCAAAGTACAAAAAATACTAGAGACTGGGATATTTCATCCCTATGTATTCTGTTTCTTCAAAAGATGCAGACTTCAAAAGGATCAGAATTTCATTTCCTGAGGGTGTAAAGTAATTTTCTGCAGGTAAAGTCTTACACTTTCTGGGTTTTATACCTTCAGACAGGCCCAATCTCATTAAAAGCTTGGCAAAAACATAGTAAATAAAAGAACTTGCATATATTAGCTTTTATTGGGTTAAAATGCTTTCTGTATTGCTAAGTGAACTAATGTATATAACAAACCTGGCACCTGTTGTACAATTATACTCAACTCAATCCACCCCCTTTCCACCTGCTTGTTTCAGCCACCTTTTCGCTGAAGTCTAGGGATGTGACATCTAGAGTGTTTCCCAACCAACCATATGGTTCAGGCTTATATTTAGATGCAGTTAAAATTTTTATTTGGTCTTTATAAGTATTATTTGTTCCATTGATATGATCTGCCTTGAAATACCCAGTAGAGTATATTCCTTCCGCGTCGGCTGGTTTTCAGACCAACAGCATTAGTAAAGAGAGGGAGAAAAGGAAAAATTCCTAGCAAATGGATTTAAGAAATAGGTACGAATCAACTCATTTTTTACAAAAGGTCTAATTCATACGTGGGATATCACTCTCCTCTCCCTTTCAACTGTGCATAGCACATAAAAAATTCCCCACATGATCAAATCTTCCGCAAGATCTAGGGCCTAGAAGTATATGTCTAATGGAAAGATACACAACTGTTTGGGTGGAGAAAACTTACCCTCCTGTTCTAGATCCTTCAAACTTTCCAACTGTTCTACAGATGTAGGTATCTTACAAAATGGATCATTTTAAGTTTTATGGCTCTCAGTCACATTCATATGTCTTGCACTGAATCCTCTTTTTTATTTATATTTTCATCCGGGAATAACTGCAACTTCAAATCTGTAATTATACTCCCGTGTATTTTTTTGTGTTTGGAATGGCACATAGAACCTTCAAAAACACTCCGGGTCTGAATCAGTTCTAAAGAGAAAATAAAAAATAACCTTTGGGTAAGTACCAGAGGGATGCCTCTGAGGTTGTAAACTATGAGAGAGGATGCTGCACAGCATGGCTTTAGGAACTGATAGGTTAAAATTACAGCCTAATAATAGTTCAGCTGGGTATAGTTTATTCTTATATGTATAATTTATAGTTTTCTACCAAATAAAATAAAAGAAAGGCTTTTTAAAAAAGTTTTAAGAACGGCTTTTTTTCTATGTGTATGTACATCAATTTTTCCATCATCACCTGCTGATACAATGGAGAGGACATATTTCAGTTTTGAATATACCTTGTTACAAAAGGCTTGCTAGCTTCATCCTTTTTTATTTTAGTTGTGTGGGTGGAGGTCATGACATTTTTACAGCTTCTGCTTATTATACTGAAACAGGCCTGCAAAGACTCAGAAATTTTTAGAACAATGAGGTAATCATCTCTGAAGAGACTGAGGCGGCTCAAGGATTATTAGTGAACAGCCATGCAAATCTGTTTGCATTATACACCATTACAATCATATATATCTTGTGGAAAATGGCATCACACTAAGTATTTTTCCTGTCCTTGAGGCACGATTGTCGTTGGTGAAATTTTTTCATAGGAAACTGGAATATTTATGGCTTTGCAACAGAGGTTTGCAACAAAGAGGAAGTGCAATTACTTGTTCTTAACCTTAATTATTATGTAGATCTGTGAGTAAACGCCTAGGAAACCCGCTTCTCAGACTTACTTTTCAGTATTACTTTTCAATAATAGTTAATTAGTCTGTGTGTTGTTTTGCTTGCTGGTGAGTGCCATACTCAGTACAAGTAGGACTTTAAGGTTTCAGGAGTGCTAATATTTATTTTGGCCTGTGGCTAAGCAAACGTAACATGTGAAAAGCATAACCTCTTGCCTTGAATGAGGCACATCTGAAGTACACTAGTGAAACAGAAAGGGAAACAGAATAGAAAGCATCTCTGAGAAAATGTAATATTTCAATGACTTGTTTAAATATATCAAGAAAGGACACAAGGAACTAGATTTGGCTATCTCGGAACAAAAAAAAAACACCCCAAAACCCAGCAAAAAGTTAAGAGTCTGTTTAGCATTTTTTACTTTCTTCTTCAGACAGAACTCCCATTTACTTCTATGGGTTTCAGCTGCAAGGTCTGAATAAAGACGCTCGGTAGAAAGAGTGCTGCAAATGCTCATGTAATGAAGAAACAGCACTCTTGCTTCATCGCATTTAATAGCTTCCCTTAATGATGTGTACGGATCCCACAAGCAAAATAGAGGCAGAATAAGAACTGTCAACCTCCCATTTTTAGTTTAAAAATGAGTAGAGTTTTTTTGCTGCAAAAAATGCATGGCTGAGGTTGCACTGGTGCCGTCACAAGAGTGGGAGTGGAGAGATGCTGCTGCTGTCAGTTACTGGAAGTCAAGGCAGAGGCTGGACTTGAGGTGCTGAATGAGGGAGACCAGCTGGGGTTCAGGGTCCAAAGCAGCCCTTGCTGCATGTGGTCCCAGCCTTGTGCCAGGACTTTTGGTTCTCCTTGCATGCAACCCTACTTGTGTGCCCAGATACAAGAGCTCTCCTCTCACTGCCGCCTGCCTGAGCTCCAGTATCGCTTCGCTGTTGTTCCTACAGTACTCTGTGAATGTGGCCAAGAATACACTTTTAAAAACTTGGTTTAACTGTCAAAATTGACTGAGTTCCCAGTTGTGTGGCACTCTTCACATCTTCCTTATTTATACCTAATAACATACAAAGGTTACATTTAATATATTAAATGATAAGGTTGTATTTATATGTCTTTTGACACAAAATTCAGGTATTTGAAGGTCAAACATTCCAGTATCAAGAAATGCCAGAATTAAGGTTGCTTGTGTAAGCATAATTTAGTGTTCACTGTACATTCATTTTTATATAGCTTTTAATTATACAGTCACAACTGTATTTTTTTTTTTTTTCATGATACTTCCCTTAATCTCTGTAGAGCATGGCCTGTTTCAGAGATGAATCGGGTTTGGGAATTGAGTGAGGCTGCCACACTGGATCTTACTCCATATATTACAGCGGTCAGTAAAAGCTTAATAAAGGAGCAAGGAAAAAAAAAAAAAAAAACAAAACAAAAAACCAAACCACAACCTCGTGCTTTTCTTACCATATGTGGCCATTACATATTTTGATTTCTTCTCATTGGCCATTAAGTAATTCATTTCCATATTTCATAAAAATAAATCCTGTATTTCAACTCTGTTCTGAAAATATGTAGAATAATACTATGAAAGCTTATGTACAGAACCGTGGCACATAGGAACCCTAAGCACAGTGGTGATAGAATGTTCATAGCTCATCACACATTGTAAAAGTACAGTTCCTCATGATTGTAGCACTCATTCTACAGAACTGAGTTGCAAGCCACTGTTCTTAAAATAAATAAAAAAAAGTTGCTGCTTGCGTTCAAATGAGGTTAATTCCTTTCCTATATTGTCCTGAGCTGTAACAGGGGGAACACGAAAGGATAGGAAAGATTAAAAAAATACACTTATTTAAAATTGAAATTATTGGACATGATACAAAGAACTGAATGCATTGTAGCTATTAAAATGTAAACTAAAGAAAAATATGTAATCGGGTAGTTTTCTGTCAGAGGTTTTAAGGGAAATCAAATGTTTCTGAATACATTTTCTCCTACCCACCCCAAATATCTGCAAATATAAGATAACAGACCCACAAAATCACAGACTAATACATGTTGGAAGAGACCTCTCAAGGTCACTTAATCCATTCTCCTGCTCGGAGCAGCACCAACTTCAAGGTTAGATCAGGTTGCTCAGTTTTAACCAGTCTAGTTTTAAAAGTCTCCAAGGATGGAAATTTCACCACCTCTCTAGTTCTTCACCATTTTCATAGTGAAAACTTTTCTCCTGACATGCAGTTGAAATTTCCATTGCTGAAATCTGTGACATTGCCTCTTGTCCTTCCACTGCGTACCTCTGAGAAGAGTCATGCTCCATCTTTTCTAACACCCCCTTTAGGCTTTTGACTGTTCAGTCCTTCAGCTTTCTTTTTGTCCTTTCTGAATTCTTACTTCCCACCACACACAGCTTGTTGCACCTCACAAGAAACAAGCTAATTCTCATGTAATAAATAATCAGCTCACTTTTTACAATCGTACGTGCTTTACTGTGGAAGAAAAATGAAGGGCCTTCAAATGTATGTAAATCTATATAGTATCTTAAGTAAAATGTGGAAAGAGGAAGGTTATCCTTGCTATCTGGAAGATGTAATAACACATTCAAAAAGAATTAGAATCCTTTAGTTCAAAGACGGTTTCATTTATATCAATATTTAAGTTGCCTTGATAATGTATTTAGGGAAATACTGAAAACATTGCATATAACCTTTGCAGTCAAATAAAATGCTGAAAATGTGTAACTCTTCCCTTTTCCTGCTGAGGTAAGCATGAATCAGGAAAGTTAACTAAAACTTGGCGAAGGCTCCCCAGTAACTGACAGGGAGCAGGAGGAAGGCAGTGTAACGGCATTGCTGGGGAATACCCCTGTGGGGAGAGCAGCTCTGGGAGTGCAGAGGAATCGCTGGAGAAATGAAGGTTTGGGGAGAGAGTTTGCTGCCGTTTTATCTGCAAGTGTTACCCACTCCATAGCTGAGCTGCAAGTTTGACTGCTTTCCACATCATGAAAGCAGAGTAATAAAGACAAATGTAAGAAATCATGTAGGTAGGATTCCCCAATTGCCAATGTGCACTGTGATTAAAACCAGTGTTTTTATACTCATAGTCAGGGTTCATAGTAAAGTAAGGCCAGATGGGACTTCAGGATATGGCCAGCCCATTCTCCCGCCTCCAGCCAGGCTCAGAAACCAACCAGGACTATGGGAGAGCATCTGATGCAAAAAATCTTGAGGAGGAAAGGAGCAGTTTAGAAATCCACCCGTAGCTGATGTTCATGCATTAGCAACTTTTCACCACTGATAAGTCCACCTTTCCGTTTGTGACCTGAGATGTTAGTCCAGGATATGGCTGACTTTTAGTGGCTGTAGTGCAGTCCATCCCGCTCTTTTCCTTTTCCATTGGATGACACTAATGGGAAGAGGAAAAGACAGCAATGGTTGTAGCACTTTCTGCCAACAGACAAGTTAACCTCAGCCCTGCATTGCTGGTGGGGATAAATGGAAAGGGTGGGAGGAAATATGGAGCCCATGTTTCCTCCTACTGTTCCCATTTGGCCCCACCATCTTATCCAGCAAACTTATAAGGACCAACCAGAAAAAGGCACCTTGTGGTATTTTTCCACTTGAATATCCCAACATTGGCAAGCACACATCCACCTGTGCACTCCACTGCTTTGACTCATACCTAGTTGCTCTGAAGTGCAGTTTATATCCATATGCAAATTAACTGCAATAAGGCAAATTACTTCAGGATATGATTTGCATAGCTTGTCACTCATGATGCTTAAAAACCATGCGGGCTATGAGTGCTGAACAGTTTTTTGCAGCTAATGTATTCTGATTTCCAAGGGGCAGTTTGATACCTAGATGAAGCTGATGAAAGAAGGAAACAAAAGAAATTGGTCATTCATCTTCAATGTAACTCAGTTATAACAAAGCAATGAACTTGGAAACAAGATTGAACTTACACCAGTTACACATTCATTCTACATTACTTTGTGTCCATTAGTATAATCATTATACTGCTTTGATTCCACATTTACTAATTATTTTTGTAAGGCAGTGGTCGTTAATAGTTAAATGTCAATGTTGTACATACGCTAATAAAACAACCTGCAGGATGTTTAATTTTGAACATATTACCTTCCTCGGATGTTGTTTTAACAGATGTCCTGTTAAGATAACAGAGAAATTAAATTAGTTTTCAACTCAAAGCATCTGGTTAACTTTGTAGGTAAATGCCTTTGAGCGGTAAATCTGACCAGGGTTTTCAGATAAATAGCTATCAGAATGTTTTAAGTAAATGACTTTATTTTTTCACTTCTATTACTCAGGGCAGATTTGACATGCTTGATCATATATCTAACAGATGAAAATTGAAAATAGTGCTGGCAACCAGCAGTGTTAGGTTATTCTGAGGGTAGTTTCATGGGTAGATACTATTAAGCATGCTTATGGTTTCAGATAATTTAGTTTTGCAGCAATTTTTAAACCTCAAGATCTTCACCAGCTAGAAGATAACTGATTATAAAATTTAAACTGTTTATCTCTGTAGATATAGCATATGGTGGAAAACATTTAGATAAAGGTGGAATTTTTCATCTCTTCAATGGTGAAGCAAATTGTGATAGGAAATCATTCAAAGTATATGAAATATGAAATATGGTTGTATAGATTTTGCTTATTGTACAAAGTTTATCATTTAAAATTCTGGGATATATTTTATGTTGAATTCATGAATAAACATACATCTGCATATTGATTGATATAGGCACACTTTTCCCATAATCTAATAGTTATGCACTGAATACAGGAATACATGAAAATGAGTAAGACTAGTCACTGATCAGAAGATAATGCCATATTAAAATTTACATATGTGTGTGCATATTGTATAAATATCATATATGTGTGTATATATGTATTAAGTGCCTTAGTTATACTGTTAAGATTGGTAAGCACATATTTTAGCGTATGCCTTACAACTGCGTATATTATAGCTACATGGAGGTTTTAGTATATAGCTAAAGGCAATGCCATGGATATTTCTGCAAGTCTTTCAAATGTTACAGCCAAGACATTGCAGAGCAAAAAAACCAAAAACCAACAAAACAAACAAACAAAAAAGTATATGTTTATGAGATTACTTTTTAATATTTATTAATTATATTGCAGTACCATCTAGTGGCCCCAGTTTGATATCAGGGTGCCATTATACTGTGAGCTGTAGTCACAATAGGGCCTGTCCTAAATGGGGCATAGTCTTATTTTGTGATGAAACAGACTAAGAATGGGAACCAACAAATAGGAGACTGCAGGGAAAATGCAAACCAGTGTCTGGATTTTCTCAACTTTGTCATCAAGTTTTCCCCCATGTTTCTCATCCCTGGGAGGATGGACAGGCAAGTGACACAAAGCCCTACTTTTGACTGGGCAGCATTTCCTGGTCCCTGTCAGTAATCACTTCTGAATGCTACAGTGCAGCGTTGCAAGCAATTCACCAGTTGTTTAGGGCACAAGGGGAAAATTGTTGATTTTGCTTAAAATGAAAAATCAGATGATAAATTTATTTCCAGTGAAGCAGATGCACAGAAGATCACAACTACAAAACACACGTTTGCTATGACAGCTCTTCTGGGGAGTTGTCTATGCATTTCATAGACAGGATGTTTCCTATGGGTATATAAATCAGACTCTGGAATCAGCTACGGACAAGGGCTGAAGGGTTATTTACCATAGTTGAAAGCTGGGGAGTCTGCCAGAGCACCTGTTCATCTTTTATGAAGGTATGAAAACATACAAAAATATCTTCTGCTTTTTAAAACCATGTTAAATTTCACAATCTCACGGCGTCAGCTTTTTGTTTCAGTATTTGTTCTTTTTGAGTACATATGCAATACTTTAAGATAGTCCTTAACAATTGGTTGTTCCAAATGTAGGTGCAATGGCTAGAATACACTTTCTCCACATTTACTTTTTCCCTAAATATAAATAAATAATTGACTTTCTAATTATAATCCATCAGATAAGCTCCATCTTGTGAACCAGGGGTCTACCAGAAGTTTCAAGGCAACAGTAAGCCCATGCGGTTTCCAAGGAACTGTGTTTTACTTGGAATTTCCGATGGAAACCATTCTGATCCTCAAGTCAAAATTATGCCAGTGTTAATCCAACAGGAAATAAATGATTCTATAAAAATTCTGTATTGCCTTCAGCATCCTCTCACATTTGAATAAGCATTAATTGAACCTGGGAAAGCAATGTGAGCTGTGAAGCACTCTCCTTTTTTTGATCCTGTTTAATGTTGTCCTCATCCCATAGAACAGTGTGAGTGCAGCCAACAAGCAGTGCAGCGTCGTTTTCGCCATACTCCTTTCTCAGCACTGCAGAGGTACCAGCGAGCTCACGGACCGTAAGGCCATGCGCTGACAGTGGTTGCAGCGGCTGATCAGCTCTTATGGTGGTTCATCATCTTATAACGCTCCCTATTTGCAGTCGCCCTTCTGCTGGAGGGTCCCACTCCCATGGCCCTGCCAGCGCGCGGAAGCACTTGAGCATTCATGACTTATCTCTGAGCTAAAATACACAGGTGTATCTTAAGCCACTCCGAGCAGCCACATAAAATATGTTCTTAGACGCACACATACAACTTTGCACTGATGCAGGTGAGTAGCTCCTAGAGAAGACGCTAATAAAAGCTAAGCAGGCAGTAATATCTTTAAACTGTCACAAATATTTCAAAGTGAATGTCTGCCCTAGTCACAGAGCCATGCTACGCTTTCTGCACCCCAAGAAAATTTACACTCACTAGATAAATCTCCTTAAACATTTAAACAGATATTTACGGAAACATGGTGCAATGTAACTGTACAAGATACAACATAAACAAATTTTTCCTCCTGTAAAATTGCTACCTCAAAACTGTATAATTAATTTTAAATATTAGTAATTTCTTCTCGTCATTTTCTTCCTTTCTTGTTCCAATGAAAGGAATGTTTCCAAAACTACTACTGAAAGGCAGCGATCTGTGGTATATGGATAAGTGAATTAACTAAATTCAACTTTGATAACTCTGTAGGATTTGATGATGAATTTTTATTACTTGTCTAAAACAAACCAGAAAAATTATTCTCTGGCTAAACCTCATTGACTTCAGTGCTGTCACACTGCAGCTGACAGCACACTGTCAGTTTGTTTTATTTTGTTGATTCCATATGCTCAGAATGAAGGACTAGCTATGAAAAATATTTGGTGTCCTTTTCTAATAACCCACTAAACTCGATGATTACCTTTGCGAATTTATCCCCAGAGTATGAGTTCACTCTAGTGTTGATATTTTCAAAACTTGCTGCTGCTATTTCAATGACATTAATTTTAAGGGGCATCCTATCTATTCAGGATTAGACTGCTGTACTATGGCATTATATCCCACTTATCAGACTACCACAAACACCTATTTGGGTAGAAATTGGATTCTGTGTTTTGAGGGTAGGATTTGATGGATTAAATAACCTTACAAATTGAACAAAAGTGTGGTTTATTGTGGGTTTCATTCTAAAAGCCTGTTCTTCGGCAGGCCACAGTGTAACTCAGGCTATTTTTCTTCCACCCTACAATAGTTGGCTAATTCAGCAATAATGAGGTGATCAGTAACGTGCTGCGTCTGAGTATCTCACCGGTATCTTTAAACTGCCAATGAACCCTTTTATAGAAAAACTGCTGTTTGCAACGTAGAGGGAGAGTAAGAGCAGAGTGCTCAAAACTATATGAACCGCACCCCCGCCATGCCCCCCCCCAGCAAACCAGTTCCTCCTCCACAGATAATTAAGACATACCTCACTACTCAGATGAAAATAAAAAGGTGTTGGATTTGTCAGGCTTTTGACCATAGCTTAAAAGTGAAGGGCTCTCCCTGTATATATAAGGGTCCTGTCTATGACTTCCAATCAGACGCACAAAGCAATCTCTGGCTTCCTCTCTCTTTTCTTGCCAATTTTATATTTATATCCTCTCTTTTCCTCCCTCAGCTTATTAAAGCTGAACACCTTTTATGATCTTGGCTTTGTTCACCACTGGCCCATTCCTTTGATGCTTAGCACATCCGAATGTATTCTAGCTGGTTTTGGCTAAACTGGCAAGTTTTATTTTGCTTTGGAAGTATGGGGAAACACTGTATTAGAGTGTGATTTCATTTAGGTATTTATCTCTAACTATCACTTACAGAGTACACCAAATCATGTAATTTAATAACATATGTAGTTTAATAATTGTGTAATTTAATCAACACAGGAAGTTCCATCTGAACATGAGGAATAACTTCTTTACTGTGAGGGTGACCAAGCCCTACTGGAACAGGCTGCCCAGAGAGGTTGTGGAGTCTCCTGCTCTGGAGATATTCAAAACCCCCCTGGACGCGATCCTGTGCAACCTGCTCTGGGTGATCCTGCTCTAGCAGGGGGGTTGGACTAGATGATCTCCAGAGGTCCCTTCCAACCCCTACCATTCTGTGATTCTGTGATTCTATGCAATTCTGTACTTCATTGTCCATTGTAACCACATGCACCTGATTCGTAGTGTTCCCACAGATGTTCCCAAAACCCAAGTACAAGACATCTGTCCTACAGCAGCAATGACAGGGATTGATTTGCATTAGGTGAAGAAGTTAAGCAGTTGGAACATATTCATTTATCTTAAAGTTTGACTTAAGGAAATTTTTTAAAAACTTTTTTTTCCTCATTAGGGTATTCAATATCGTGATTACGTAGGTGTATTTGTTCCTTCATATGCTGCATATGACATCATAATATAAATTTTAATGAAACATTGTTAAATATATTGCAGATATAATATAGATAATATATAATATAAAAATATTTGCATAAGTATTCATGTAATGTAAGAATTGATGCAATGGGTTGTGCAAAGTTTATCCATGAACATTAGTGTCTACCTAATTGTAGTTAATCTTAGATGTTCAAATGGCCATGTAAGAAATACTGGTATGGGCAATATTGAAAGAAATTTCTCCATTGGAAAAGCTTCTCCTCAAGCCTAGGGAACTAACCACTCACTTTTATTGAGAAACATACATATGCATACATATATAGGTATAGATATTTTTGATAAATGTTTTCCATTTCATTTGACAGCACATACATGCTGTTCTGTGTCTGATTCTTTTTCTTTAAGATTAATTTTTATTTCTTTTTTCTTATGGGCAAGAATTCTACAAAAAAAAGCAAATGCTGTTCTTATGTCTTGTTTATTTTCCTTTTTTTTTTTTTTGTTTCATCCGATGTTTTCTTGTGTTATGAGTGCCCTAGTTTACATTGTGCAAAAATACCCCATCTTCTTTTAGTTATTCTGTCTTGAATAGTTCCTATCCTACTTGCAAAATATTGTCAGTGCCTTTGTGAATGGTTTAAAGTATTTCAATCACATAAGTAGTTTCAACTCAGCGTAAGGATATACAATATAGCATAATTTGTGTAGAATCAGAAAGCTTTTAAGTTTCTAACTGTCCATTTTTCATGGCTGACAAACAATTATGGGATGCAAAGCATGAGATGTTTCCTGAAACTAAAACTTCTAGCTGTTGTGTTTGCCTTCCTGAATTCTGTGGTTTTAATTTTTAATAAAAGAAAAACTTATGAGCTCAGACAGCTGTTTGGAAGAAGAGGTTACAGGAAAGCTTAGTAACAACAGACTATGATACTATGTAATTAGTTTTTTTTCTCTTCATTAGCATATACAACCTGCTACAGGAATGAGAATATAATGATAATCGCCAGACTCTTGGGTTTTCACACTTGGAAATAGTGTAAAGTACAAACCTGAAGTAATTGGGATTCTTTCAAGAAATGCCTCTCTCCACATGGTGAAAGCAGGAGCTTGTAACAGACTACGGAGACTTAATTTCGATGTTACATTTCTGGCAAAGCACCTCCAGGAGATAATAGTAGTTATCCTGATTCAGATCCCAAAGTGAAAATGAATGTAGCAATCTTTAACTTCTCATTAAAAGATGTTTCTCTGTGCCATAGTATGTGGCATTAATGACAGATTCTGCAGAGGAGAGTTGCCTCTATATGAAAAATCACTGAAGGCTAAAGTTTACTGAGAGAGTTAACATGGGAAATTTGGTTGATTCCTGTAACCATTCTGTTTAGCTTTAGGCAATGTTTTCAGTTGTTTTTCACAAGCACAAAAAGGTGCCCATTAAAAAGAAAATATAAAAAGTAATATATTTTTTTTATACTGATATCATTCTGTACTGTGTAAGACAGTACTCCCTTGTTTCCTATGATAAAGAAGCAAGCTTTCAAAGTTGATAAGTATCAAGTACTATCTCTTCCATTTCTCCTACAGAGGCAGTGCAAAATATTACGAGCATAAGTGGCAAGTTGCATATAAGTAGAGTGTTATACATATAACTTAGGTCTTTGATAACCCAAACTCTAAAAATTATTTTCAAATCATATTCAAATCGTCTTCTATTTATTTGAGATGATGGGCTATAGGCATGAAAACATGGACTCAAGGAAACCAGCAAGCCACTCTGAGTCCAGAGACCGATGACATCTCTTTGGCTCCTTCTCAGCAGAACATGCCACTCTGTGCCACCATCCTCCCATGCCCGTGTGACGTGCGCCTTCCCATGCGTAATTCTTCAGTCTCTCACTCCTCCTTTTTATACTTCCCCTGTTTACCTAGACACCTGAGTGATGCAGGTGGCGATGGGCTGAAACACTCTTTGGAGATCCCTGCTTCTCTGCATAGACTGCCAACATAGCTCAGAGTAGATACCTGACTTCTAGGCAGCTAAAGTTAAATGAGCTGAATCCAACCCTAAGTGCTTATCACCCATTGAATTCACGGTAGTTAAGCTCAACGGGATGCCTTCCTTTAACACCAAGCTCCTAATATACTTAAAAATCTGGTGCCATGGAACCTAAATTGCATTTAAATTGGCATTTGAGTGTTTAATCTCTTAGTAATTTCTGAAAATAGGGGGTGAGTTCTAGCAAAAAATTCATTATGCTTTTTTGAAAATCCTGCATTTATTGATTTCCCTTCAAGAAAGGGAGAAAGAATGGCAAAGGTAGAGTTTTCATTTATAAACATACTGAAAAACTGCTTCGTGTTTTCAGTTGAATTTGCATAGTTTATTTGATTCTCCTCCTCCATTGATTATCATTTTGTTTCAGTGTAAGCCAGTGATGCTGCACATGAAATAAATTGAAAACCTGCCTACCATGTCCATGAAACAATGGGAGTCAGTTTTGAAAACCTTATACAAAAAGTCATACCAACATGCAAATGAATAATAAGCATTTGGGTTTTCAGTTCAGAGCATGGAATAGTTGAATTTCAAAAACTGAGATCCTTAAAAAGGCAAATAAAGTAAGTGCACGCTTCAAAGCAAAGAGCAATGTCAAGAATTTGTGGCTTTATATTGATTGGTACTATAGAAGACACCCATAACAGGAAAAATGGAAAGACTGCATGAAAAATTCAAAGCAAAAGATCTGATCTGAAGATTTCTGATACTGAGCAAGGGATATATATTCAGCCTACTTAAAAATTTAAGGATATATTTTTATTAATGGCTGTTTCTTTTCTGTAGCATTTTCCTTGTGATGGGCTTCATGGTACATGTTAGATAAGGTAAAAAGGGGAAAAAGGCAAACTGTTGAATATGTAAGTCCTTGAGCAAATAAATATTTTATTTTACTTTTCTAAAATTAAATATTAAACTGTAGAAATATGGAACTCCTGTATTTTATACATAGAAAGTCACATGGCACTATGTTAAGTATAAAGTCCTTTGGGATGATGATTTACTTTATCATTAGAATTAAAAAGAATTTTTAAAAAAGGTAAGCAAATTACACATTCATATGTTGCTGATGTATTTAGAAAGATATACCCATGAGTCCAGAATGTCCTATCTCTTTTCCTCCTCTACTTAGGTGATGCTAAATTACCTATAGTAGAATTATAGAAGCATAAAGATGGAAGAGATCTCAGTATAATATTTCTTGTACATAGAAATTCATAATAATATTTACTCTGTCTTTAACACTTGGTTAGCTAAGTGTGTCTTTATAAACTAATAAAATGGATTGCGTATCATTACCAAGTAGCCTGTTTCTGCATGCAGGAAGTTTTTGCTAATATCCAACCAAAACAATTTCACTGAATATCTTTGACCTTTCCTGAACAGGCAGGACAAACATTCTCTTTATTATACCATCTACCCATCTACATGTTGAAATACATTTATCATGCTGATTCTTCATTTTTTTTCTCTTTTCTAGGCAAAGTAGATACATTTCTTTCATGTTTTCTTATTGCTCATATTTTCTAGATCTCTTATTTTTATTGTTCTGCTCTAGATCCTTCCCATGTACTCTGTAGTTTTTTTAGAATGAAGTATCAAAAAAAAGAAAGATATTTCAGCTGAGCCCTCACCAGCACCAACTAAAGCAGACCTGTAGGACCTCTACTATTTTATCTATAAAGCTACCATTAAAGCTTTACTGAATCAGATTTTCTGGGTTTTGCACAACCCTACCGTGTTGATTCTCATTTCTGAGTCACTACTACAGTCTCCTGCAGTTCTCTTTGCCATTTTTTGCTACCTTGCCAAGTGTTACTTTCAATCTGTCAGATTTCTCCTGCCTACAGGAAGTACTTTGCTCTTTTCTTTATTTAATTCACCTTGTTGTTCTTTGGTCATTTCTTCAATTTGCTGAGATCATTTGGATTGCAGTCCTGCCCTCCGCAGTGTTTGCTATGCTTCTTCTTCCTGATATAAACAGTGTTCAATTCTATCATCCAAATCATTCATGAAAATATTGAGTTGAATCTGGAGTGGATACCCACCTTCCACTTCAAACCCTTTCTCAGCTTAACAGACAAACACTGATACTTTTTGTGAACAGGTTTTAAACTGGATGTGCAACTGGTACATGGTGATTTATGCCATTATGCACTTTCTTAGTTTACATGTGAAATCACACAGCCCAGTGTCAGAAGCCAGAATAAAGTCAAGTATGTCCTATCTACTGCTCCTCCTCCCCAAAACCACCACAGCCAACTCACCTGTTATAGACGAAGGAAAGTTATTTCAGTATAAACTGCTCTGGAAAGCTCATATAAGTATCTTTCATCTTATAATTTCATAAGAACACAGGGATTGATGGATTAGCAATTTTGTTACAGAACCTCAGGATCGAATATAGACTCACTATTCTAAAACTGAAAAAAAAGTCTGTCTTTCTGATTCTCTGTGGTTGCTCCTTCAGCTTTTTAATTAGTACTGCTTTTTTTTTTTTTTTTTTTTTTTTTTTTTTTTTTTTTTGAGTTAGAAACTTCAGGTGAAATGGTATCCTTATTGAAGTCAATGCATGGTGGGGTTTTTATTTCATTGACTAAAATGAGGCCAGGAGCTGACATAGATTCTTCAAGGGCTTCTCAAAGTGTCAAGTCTTATCCCTAAAAGCAGGATGATGTCTTGAGAGTTCTGCACATCAAAAACAATTTCATAATAGAAGAGAAGATTTTAGTTTCATTGATATGGAAATCATGTTATGGAGCATGCATCGTGCAAGCATTTGCTGTCTAAACCGACACCGTGTAAGGCATGCACAGATAATTTCCATCCTTGCCAAAATGTTGTTAAATTAGATTTAGTGAAAAAGACATACTGGTATTTATCATCACAAAACACTGATAAACATATGAGTAATGGTATGAGTTCTGTTTTGTTTTTTGGCTTTCATATTTCAGTGAACTTGGAATATAAAAGATGTGCAAATGTTACGGGATCTGAATCTTTACATGAAGAAGTAAACATTTATTAATCTATTAAATATCATCTGCTCACTGAATGAGCCAGTTAACTGCAGAAAAGGAATATAGCTGCAGGTCAAATCACTTGATTGAACCTTGGGAGATGTGAGTCCATTCTTCAGCTCTGACCCAGATTTCCTGTAAATCAGAGCTTTTGCCTCAGCTTCTGCTCTCAGTTCTTGCCACTGTAAAACAAAGATGATTGCAGCTGCCTGCATGGAAAGGACAGCACCATAGTGAGGTCAAACTCGGTGTTCCTCTAGTGCCTCACAGTACTAGTGGAGACACCTTATTCTGACGGTTCACCATGTGTAGTCCTGTTCACATTGTGGAATTATTTGAAGCCTTGCTCATAGAAATGGGTCCCGTTAACTTTTCTCATGTATGTATTGTTCCCTTCCTCAGTGAAATTGCAGCCTATTGCTAACAAGACAACTAGTCATCAGTACAGTTAACCTTTCTTCTGCTAATTTTTGTGATGACTATGGTTATCATACTTGTATCTTCAAATTATTTATAGAATTTTATGGGAAAAAAATTCTCTTATAATCTGTTCACTTCACCATCTAATGACTGACAGTCAGTTTGGTCCAAAGATCTCTTTCTTTTTATTGATTTGATGAGTATAATTGATTTAGATGAGGCAGTTTGGCATATTGAGTTTCCATACCACAGGCCATTTGCTTTCTTTAAGAAGATGATGAGAGTAATCTGAAAGATAAGGAAAATCAAAAACAAGACTAGCCACTTTTACTTCTTCTTTCTATATAATTTGGGAAAAAATGCTATTCCAAAAAATCACTGATTAAAAAACTAAAGAAAGTTGCATAACTACATTTTTTTAAATTATATTTTCTTGGGTTTTGCTCACTAATTCACAACAGTCAGTGAAAAAATATTAGTAGGAAATGTGTGGCAGAATTCCTGTAACGATTTCTTTAGTCTGGGTTTTGGGTGAACAGGTCTGGAAAACAGTCCTGGAGAACAGATCAACAATTCAACCTGTTCTAAATTAGCTAAATGCAGTTGTAACAGTTCCTTCTTTTACTAGTTATCTCTGGGTTTGACGTTACAGAAGCCGTATGAACAGTATTTTTCTGGAAACAGTATACTCATCCACTTATTTAAAGATAAAAACTGGTCATGATGAAGTGTGTCAGTTTAAATGAGCCCTTACATCTATGTTACATTTTCTGTGGAACAGAGGAAATGGGGAAAAGGAGGATGATAAACTGAATAAGTTTCTTTTAGAATTACAGTGACAATTGCTTAAAGGATATTTATATATCTCTTAAATTATATTTACTTTGGGGATTATGCAGGCTAAACATTTGTTCAATATTCTAGGTTCCTAAAACAAGTATTCTGGCTTAAATCATGAAGATTAACTACAATGCATTTAAATAAATACTGATGTACTGAAAGTTTCTGTTTGTCATAACTTAAGGTGTCACATTTTGCTATAGATAAGGTGATTGTCCCTGACAAAAACTATGGACTTTTTTTATAAGAATCTCAGGGAAAAAAAGTCTGATTTATGTTTAGGCATCACTTTACATTTCAAAGTATCCAAAATAAATTTGTAAAAAATAGATATAGGAATCACATCATCCATAGCTGAACCATACCAGTAACTGAAGGTGGAGGTATGAGCAACTGGTTTTAGATCAGAGAAGAAGAAAAGAGGGATATCCTACCCAAAAAAAGAAGAATTTAGATATGCAGAATGTGATTAAATCCTTTTGGTCATCTACTTTACACAGAGGCCAACACCTCTCTAACAAAATTATGATGGGACCTTTAGAAATTACAAACTTTAGACAACTGGCCAAAATAATTCAGGAATTTTCTTGTAATTACTTGTTTCTGCTTTTGTAGCTGGTGAATCAACCTGCCTACCTTCCATCCCTCTCCTCGTCTGCTCCAGTAGAGCAGAGAGGAAGACAGCGGGGATAATCATCTTGGACTGAAATATTTTACACTTGTTTGGTAGGTGATAAATGCTGCATTCCAAGGGGATTAACACAATGAAACTTCACTAAAGGAGTGAGAGTTTCTGCATGCACACTAAACAATTCAGAACCTTGTTGGATCAACAGTTATATCCATACTTTTTCTGTGGGAAAAGCCAACACAGGAACAACAGCCACATGAAGTTAACCAGAAGCCATTTTGAATAAATTATGTTATTCTACTGCAGCTACTATTCTGTGAACACATTTAATTGTGTTTGGGGTTTTTTTCACTAGTTTACACTAATTTGTGAACTTCTGTTCAGTTAAATCTGAACTGAGTTAGTAACATATATTGTCATCTCAGGAAAGAAAGGCAATTTTAGGCAACAATGTTCTAACCCAGATGAAACATTTGTAATGATCAGCATTACAACCATGACAAAATCTTAATAAACTTCTATCCTAATAAATGCAAAGGGTATAATATTGCAAGTGAAACATTTCCATTTTTAGTGGATTCCTATAATTTCTTTAAGCATTTCAATTTCATTAAAACTAGTCCTTGAAAAAACATGCTGACTTTTCAAGAAAGGCAACTGAAAGAGCACTTTGTATTTCCTCCCCATATCTATAAGCATTTCAAAATACTGTTGACAGCATTCAGATTTGTTTCTTACCTTAGTGAAAATAATGTAATAAGTACAGCATGCTTAAAATGAGAAATCAATTTGATGATTACAAGCTGTTTTAACTCCCTTCTTCCAGATATGTCAAATTTATGGTTTAAAAAATGCTGTTGCTTGGAATTTCTTCAGTCTACATAGAATAACAAGGCAAATAACCTAGTCTAACATGGAATCCAAACAGTATGAGTTTTAAAGGAACATATGGAAAGAGCAAAGTGAAAATGTTTTCTGGCTTCTTGATGTTTAAACATAGAATGTAATCAAAAGTCTTATGGAAAATGTTAATTTATGGACATTTTATGTTTTACTTCATTTTTCCTATTCTGTCATGTACTATCCCTAGTCATGTCCTAATGCCCATGCAGAAGGCTGCAGTGGGACACCAGGAATAAAGAACGCACTAACCCGTCTAATTCTAGATATTTCTACTACCAGATGGTATCATATGGGTGATTTTAAGTTATGAGCTTTATGCTAGAGCCGATTGCTCCATCTGTGACAGACTTCTAGCCACCTAAGATAGAAATACTGCTTTTCATCCATTTCCCTGATAGAGACTGAACACATTATTTTTTAAAAAAAACATGCTTCGAGCACAATTATATTTACTTCAAAGCACTCTTGCAGGATAATGTCCAGCGAATTGATGCCAACAGACTGAGGCGCGCTTGAGGATTACTTGTCTTCGTAGTCATTATACAGGTTATTGCCGTACCTGATCTCAATATTGAAAATGTTGGGGGGAGGGGGGATTTGCATAATTATCCTTTATTTTCCTTTTAAAAATGCAGTTTATGCCGTTCTTCCTTCAGCAACGTAGGATTACAAACTAAGGAAGTGCAGGCACGTTGCCTGAACCTGTTGATAGGTGATGTAGTGGAGAAGATGAAGGAATGATAGGCCAGAGTGATCGAGAGCATTCAGCCTGGATGTGAAATGATTGCTGGGAATATTGATATAACCTGCCTGAAGCACTGAGATACCTTCCCTTCACCAGTCCCTTTTGCAGGTTTTGTCTCTAATTACTTACAGTGTGCAAACCCCTCAGACTATACATACTGTATGCTGTTTTAGGAGAAATCTCAATTATTTTTTTTTTATAACTTCATTGAAATGTTAAAAAAGAACTAGTGAAGGCAGAATTCAGAAAACATCGAATGTCAGAGTATTTTCTGTCTTCAATGCCTTGACATGAATTGCAGAGCTTAAATTGTAGGCAATGCATTTAAAAGAAATATTAAGCTAGGAGAAGAAAATCCTAATAAGTCACACTACTGTGTTTTTCTGAAGAAAATGGCATTTTTTACTGTTTGAAAAAAGGTACCAGTTATGACTAATTAGACCTTGAATTTAATGCTAAAATATTGTATTTTTTTTTAAGCCATCATATATGAAAAGCAATCAAAAACTGTATTTACAGTGCTTGGCTTAGAATAGGTTATTTCATGGCTTTGTTCCGGCTTTCCAATATGAAATGCACTTATGATGGCAGAAGATAAAACGATGTCTTCTCTGCTGATTTAGGCTATAACATTTAAATGCTGCAGTAGCTGGAAAAACTGTCTGCATCTTAATGGTAATTGTTAGTAACTTGTTGGACTGCTAGAAATCTTCTCGACACATGGAAAATAGAAGAATAAAATATTTCTACGCTAATGCGGCAACACTAAAAATATCTAAATATTGTCAGAGAACTGATTTGATGGTTAACACCAAAATTTTTCCTTTTCATGGAATGTTAGCTTTTAGCATTTTAGAGAAAAATAATACTTGTGGCAATAAAAATGCACAGTACTGAAAAGTCCATTGAATATATTTCCATGTAGATGAAATATTATGCAACTTCTTACTTTCAGATTTGTGCTCCTAAAAGTGTAATAATTTTTTTAACATAATCACCAACATCAAAAGCTGGGAAATGTTCAGTGGAATTAATCAAAGTTTTCTTAAACAAATTACTAAAGAGGTTTTATCTCTTTGCTTAAGAGACATTTCTAAGTAGTTCAAATAATAGATATAGGAATTTTGAGTTTTTTCTTTTTTTTTTTCAGGTTAACTATAAAATTCTCTGGAGATTGCATAAGCACTGTATCGGTGTGTGAGAATGCTGAGGGGTTGTGCACAGGGTGACTTTTGTGTGGTACACATACCAGCACAAGCAACATGTAGGTGGCAGACTCAAGATAATAAAAACTAGTGTATGATTCTATGCAGAAAAGCATAAATATAAAACCAATATTTTTCCTCAACAGATCTGATATTTTGGGGCATTCCTGTTTTATTGCCAAAATCAGTGTTTGTTCCTTTTTATTGCCTCATTACAGTGTTGGTACAAATATGAACACGCAGACAGGTTTTTTAAGTCTTTCCCTTATCTAATCATCGGCATTATTTAGTGAGTTACACTTTTAAACCCCTTTGAAGGTTATTAGACACCATTCCTGAGACACATTTACTGACAATTGAGAGCTGTAAAGGAGATAAATTGTCTCACCAAATCTTTGCCTGGGTAGTGGCGTGATAAAAGAAGACACTGTTTGATCCTATACTGAATTTTGTGTTTCTTTATTCTTTCCTCTAGAAACCATTTAGATAAAATAAAATTGGAACGGTGTATTTAAAGTCTTTTGTAATTCTAGGATCATATCTTAAGAGTTGTGCTTGTAGTAGATATGTACATATCTGTTGTAGGAAACCATTTTGGTGAAATACTCTAGCAACTTCCCGTTATCTTGAGGAGAAAGCAATGTAGTTTTCACCAGAATATGAGGTAAAGTTTTTGCTTCTGAGGATGAAATGTATGATTATTAAATGCGTTCGTTAAATACATTAAATAACACCTTTTGTTCATTTGTTTCTTTATACATTTCAAATGTTGCAGGAGTTAATTTAAACTGACAATACTCTCAGTATTTGTAATATGATGATGCTAATAAGGGTGTTGTAAAGTATTTATATATATAGAAAAAGTGTAACAATACTGTGAGCATTCCCCTGCCTGTAAAAATTTTAGCCTCTGAAAGGACGGAAGGTAAGGAAAAAAGGGAGTTAGAAGTGTGACTAGAGTAGTTGGATGCTGTACAGTAAGAGCTATAAAATATTTTTAAATTAGAAGGATGTATTTTTTTATTGTTACTGTAAGGATAACATATTTAAGTAACCCGGTTTAAAAATAATGTGAGTTGTCTTACCAGAAATATGATATTCATGAATTTCTGGTTCTTTTTAATGGGAAAATCTTTTCATTCAGTCCAAGTTTGCATCATCAGATACATCGTCTGTCAGAAAAAGTCATTAAAATGGTAACTCCCGCTGAGGGAGAAAATAGACCCGTATTTTGTTGGGGGATAGTAAAAAGGTCAAAGGTATTTCTTGAAATGTTATGGCAATTTCTCCTTTATGCTTTCTCTGTCCTCTTCTGTTGAAAATTACATACTTGTGATCTGAGATGTAAATAATCCATTTTAAGACTGTGAGAGCCCATTATGATCCTCTAGTTTGATCTTTTGAATAACACAGTCCTTTGAATTTCACTAATTTTTCAAACTCTGATGGAGTTTCTTCTTATCTTATAGAAAGAAACTCATTCTAGTCTAAAAGATTTTCATAGAAACATGGAATGGTTTGGGTTGGAAGGGACCTTAAAGATCATCTAGTTCCAATGCCCCTGCTGCAGGCAGGGACACCCTCCCCTAGACCACGTTGCCCAAAGCCCCATCCAACCTGGCCTTGAACACTTCCAGGGAGGGGGCAGCCACAGCCTCTCTGGGCAACCTGTTCCAGTGCCTCACCACCCTCACAGTAAAGAATTCCTTTCTAACATCTAATCTAAATCAACCCTCCTTCAGCTTAAACCCACTACCCCTTGTCCTGTCACTACACTCCCTGATAAACAGTCCCTCACCATCTTTCCTGTAGGTCCCTTCAGGTACTGGAAGGCCGCAATTAGATCTCCCCAGAGCCTTCTCTTCTCCAGGCTGAACAACCCCAACTCTCTCAGCCTGTCCTCATAGGAGAGGTGCTCCAGCCCTCTGATCACCTTCGTGGCCCTCGTCTGGACTTGCTCCAACAGCTCCATGTCGCTCCTGTACTGGGGCCCCCAGAGCTGGACGCAGTACTCCAGGTGGGGGTCTCACAAGAGCAGAGTAGAGGGGCAGGATCACCTCCCTCGACCTGCTGGTCACGCCTCTTTTGATGCAGCCCAGGACACGGTTGGCTTTCTGGGCTGCAAGCGCACACTGCCAGCTCATGTTGAGCTTCTCATCAGTCAATACCCCCAAGTCCTTCTCCTCAGGGCTGCTTTCAATCCATTCTCTGCCCATTCTGTAGCTGTGCTTGGGATTGCGCCGACCCACGTGCAGGACCTTGCACTTGGCCTTGTTGAACTTCATGCGGTTCGCATGGGCCCACCTCTCCAGCCTGTCAAGGTCCCTCTGGATGGCATCCCTTCCCTCCAGTGTGTCGACCACATCACACAGCTTGGTGTCATCAGCAAACTTGCTGAGGGTGCACTCGATCCCACTGTCCATGTCACCGACAAAGATGTTGAACAGTGCTGGTCCCAGTACCAACCCCTGAGGAACACCACTCGTCACCATTCTCCACTTGGACATTGAGCCGTTGACCACAACTCTTTGAGTGCGACCATCCAGCCAATTCCTTATCCACCCAGTGGTCCATCCATCAAATCCATGTCTCTCCAATTTAGACACAAGGATGTTGTGCGGGACAGTGTCAAATGCCTTGCACAAGTCCAGGTAGATGATGTCAGTTGCCCTTCCCTTATCCACCGATGCTGTAACCCCATCATAGAAGGCCACCAGATTTTTCAGGCACGATTTGCCCTTAGTGAAGCTGTGTTGGCTGTCACCAATGACCTCCTTATTTTCCATGTGCCTGAGCATAGTCTCCAGGAGGGTCTGCTCCATGATCTTGCCAGGCATGGAGGTGAGACTGACTGGCCTCTAGTTCCCTGGGTCTTCCTCTTTACCCTTCTTAAAAATGGGGGTTATGTTTCCCCTTTTCCAGTTGGTGGGAACTTCGCCAGACTGCCAGGACTTCTCAAATATGATGGCGAGTGGCTTAGCAACCTCATTTGTCAGTTCCCTCAGGACCCGTGGATGCAACTCATCAGGTCCCATGGACTTGTGCACCTTCAGGTTCCTTAGATATTCTCAAACCTGATCTTCTCCTGCATTCTCCCAGTCCCTGCCTTCTGTGACCTGGGCAGTGGGGCTCAACCATTTGCCAGTGAAGACTGAGGCAAAGAAGTCATTGAGTACCTCAGCCTTCTCCATATCCTGGGTAACCAGGTCACCCGTTTCATTCTGGAGGGGGCCCACATTTTCCCTCGTCTTCCTTTTATCACTGACATACCTATAGAAGCTTTTCTTGTTGTCCTTGACATCCCTGGCCAGACTAATTTCTATTAGGGCTTTGGTTTTCCTAACCTGCTCCCTGGCTGCTCAGACAGTTTCTCTGTATTTCTCCCAGGCTACCTGCCCTTGCTTCCACGCTCTGTAGGCTTCCTTTTTTGTTTGCCTTTGCCCAGGAGCTCCTTGTTCATCCATGGGGGCCTCCTGGCATCTTTGCCTGACTTCCTCTTTGTTGGGATGCATCGCTCCTGAGCTTGGAGGAGGTGACCCTTGAATATTAGCCAGCTGTCTTGGGCCCCTCTTCCTTCCAGGGCTTTGTCCCATGGTATTCTACCAAGCAGATCCCTGAAGAGGCCAAAGTCTGCTCTCCTGAAGTCCAGGGTAGTGAGCTTGCTGCGCACCCTCCTTGCTGCTCTGAGGACCCTGAATTCCACCATTTCATGGTCACTGCAGCCAAGGCTGCCCTTGAGCTTGACATCCCCTACCAGGCCCTCCTTATTGGTGAGAATAAGGTCCAGCGTGGCACCTCTCCTCGTTGGCTCCTCTGTCACTTGGAGGAGAATGTTGTCATCCACACATTCCAGGAACTTCCTGGACTGCTTGTGCTCTGCTGTGTTGTCCCTCCAGCAGATGTCGGTGTGGTTGAAGTCCCCCATAAGGACCAGGGCTTGTGAGCGTGAGGCTGCTCCTATCTGCCTATAGAGGGCTTCATCTGCTCAGTCCCTCTGGTCAGGTGGCCTGTAGCAGACCCCCACTCTGATCTCCTGCCCTAGCGCTTCCTTTAATCCTGACCCATAGGCTCTCGGTCGGCTCCTCATCCATCACCAGGTGGAGCTCCATGCACTCCAGCTGATCATTGGCATAGAGGGCAATGCCCCCTCCTCGCCTGCCCTGCCTGTCCTTCCTAAAGAGCCTGTACCCTTTCATCCCTACCCTCCAGTCACAGGAGCTATCCCACCACGTCTCTGTAATGCCAATAAGGTCATAGCCTTGCAGGCACACATGTCTCCAGCTTCTCTTGTTTACTCCCCATGCTCCGTGCGTTCGTGTAGAGGCATTTCAGTTGTGCCCCCGATGGGGCTGACTTATTGGCTGAGGTGGCTGGGATTCTTTTGATGTATCTTCTCAGCGTTACCCTGTTGGTTCCTGTTGCATCTGGAGCCCGTGGATGGGGGAAATCCATTGTTCTAAATTAGTTGTTCTACTGAGTAGTAGTATTAAAATGTATTATTTTGAAAATTCCACATTACTCCCTAATTCAGGTATACGTGTAGCATTGTCTGCTCCTCATTACTGTTCATCATTCCACCATTTTTGTATCAACTGCATGTTTTTGCTAACATGAATGTGCAATTTCTTCTGGATAAGTGAATATTGGATAGTAATTGGTCAAGTTCTTTGCACTAGCCCACTAGAAATTCCTCTTCGCAATTCCTTTTCCTGTTCCCAATTAACTGCTGTTTTCTGAGCTTTGACAGCAAACTAGTTTCTCAAATGATTAGTATGTGCTACAAGGAATTTTGTATAGTGATAATTTTTAATCTGAATGTTGTGCAGACAACTGCCCTTACAGAAGTTGCATTATGTCAACACACTTTCCTCTGTGAACTGAACTTGTAACCTCATCAGAAGTTTTGACAAGATCTGTTTTCCATAAAACTGTGCTGATTGGCACTAATTATGCTACCATCCTTTAATTCTTTAGTACTTTTAGTTGCATCAGCTTTTCCGTGACTTTGCCCAGAATGGAAGTTCAGCTAACCAGACTATAATTATTTGGGTCACCATGTCTGCCCTTTACAAAATATGCTACAATACATAATTACAGGATTTTTTCCCTTACATAATGTGTTATAAACATAGCTTTAGATCTCCACACAGAATGAAAAGTACCGTTTTGTGTAGTGTGTCCTTGAAAAGGACTCAGATTTGCAGGTCACAGAGCAGACTGTCCCACACAGGACAGAATGCCTGCAATACACATGGAGAGACTGAATATCGCTTACTTTTCACGTAACATAGAGTGCATACTGATGATGCTACTGGAAAGGTTACAGCCTCCTTAAACTGTTCTCTGCTCCATTAAGTCGCCCTGTATCTCAGATAATCTCTCTTTTTTTGGTGGTATGTTTTCAAAGCTTCTGTCATAGTTCAGTATTGGTATCCCTGTCCTGTCTGTTATGGCAGGATGTCTCAGAATATAGCCCCACAGAGAACATGAAGATGGATGAAGATCACTGCACAGAATGTGTTGCTTTCAATGGCAAAGGATCAGAGTTAAATGTATTTAGAAAAGGCACCATAGAATATTTATTGATTCTAGATCTTTAGTTCTCCTGAACCTTATGCAGTTATAATCTCAGGGCCAGATCGTCAGCCAGGGTAGAGCAGCATCAACAGGCAATGCTCTGTTGAGTGCCATGATACCACTATGATTTCTACAGCAGCTGAGCAGCCATCTTCATTCTGAAATGGCATTAACACAGTATTTTGCTTTTACTTCGGCAGAGCAGTTACAAGAGTTGGATGGCATTACCAAAAATATTTCTAAGGTCTTAAAGTTTAAGTATTTGCTATGTAATTGGAATGTTTCCAATTATTTTTTTTTTCAGAGTAATACATCAAGAGGTGCCCTGTGTAGTGTTACTGAAGAACAAAAACCAGAAAAGTGGCACAATCAGAAAAAAAACACTTCAGAAAAAAATATCTAATATTTTCATGCCTGCTCTTGCCCTTTCAGTGGTGCACTTTTAGGAAACAAAGCTTAATTTCTTCACTTTACAAGCTCAACCTTCTCTCATGCAATAAATGAGGTTGGCATATATAAAGGGAGTAGCTATGATTTGTAATGTTATTTTACCAGCTAATCGGATATACATTTTGTTGCCATCTTGATCTTAGAAAATAATTGGAGGACAAAGTGTTCTTGAAATGTGCCAGCAAAAATATTATATTGGAAGTCCTTTTATTTTGAGGTTGCACTGCAATCCATTGAAAATCAGCAAAATTCTGTATACACAGGAACTGAAAATACAGTACAATAACCCTGGTTTCTGTGTGGAAAAAGAAAAGTGTAAACAAAATCTATTTGATTATCCAGATTTATGAAAAGTGTATTAAAATGTATAAGAGGCATAAATAAATTTGGGAGTAGGTAAAATGTGATCTGCATATTATGCCACAATTGAGGATTCATAGCAGATGTCACCTTGAGCAACTGCTAACCCATGCTCATGCACATGTACATGTACAAAGCTTAATCAAGTTATTTTTACAGATAAAAATACTGCCAGTTAAAACTTTTTATTGGAATTATATGAAATAACATGGAATAGCTTATATTTTGAATGTAGTTCACATTGCAGTGCAAGAAATCTATGAATTGTCTCTGGTTCAGAATTCTCCTAAGGAGATTTTGTCTTAGGAAATTTCTAATGCTTATCACTGTTAGGAATTGAACAGGTCACTTTCGTCAGATGTTTCTGTAAGTCTGCTAAAATCAAGATGGAAAAAAAAATTATAAAAACTCCTGTCTATTCTGGAGGCAATATATTTGTGTTTGATTCCATGTCCTGGGAAAGGCTCAGATGTTGCACTTTTCAAAATTTTATTGTAATTTGTTTGCAAATTCCATGAAATAGGTAACTTGAAGATTAATTGAGATCGATAAGTAAGTTTGAAGCTTAATGGTTCCCCTCCCAAGCAACAGAAATTTGTGATTACCGGCTGAAGAATGCATTTCTGCTTTCTGAATCTGATACACATTTTTTCTTTAGCCTATGCCTTATAAAACACTGTAAAACATGTGGTGGAGAAATTAAATTTCTAAATTATAAAATGTCTAAAAGTCCTTGCATTTCAACTTTTTAAAATAAGTGTATCATACTGATCAGTCATTAGAGAGCTTCTAATTAATTCACATATTTAGCTGAGACCTGCTTGCCAGTTAGTCTGTCTATAGGTTATGTTTGCCTTCCATCCAGAATCAGTGTGCACTTAGTAGTGCTTTTCTGTGGCCAGAGGCTGTTGTGAATCCTTACTAGCAGACCTCAATGTGATGTCTGACTTCATGTAAGTGTGCTTTGCATTTCAATGGATGGTTTCACGTTTGGTAGACAACTGTTTTACCTGAAAAGCCAAACAATCTCATCCTGGGCAACACCATAGAACTTGATCCAGTTTGTATCACCTGAGACTCTACCTCTCTGTTTTCCATGGAAGTGGTCTGACTAAATATTATTACTATATGCCATGTCAGTCTGTTTTTTATATAAGTACTATTAATATATTAGCCTGCCATTGTGATTTAGTGAAGATGATAAAGTTTTATCTGCAAACAGCATCAGAGAGTAATGTGTTCACATGGTGATGAGGTGATATATGGATTTTGGGATCTATGAATTTAGTTTTACTCAGCTTCCTTCTACTATTTTGTCATTTGACTGTGGTGCAAACTTCAGGTTTATGTAATTAGAAAAGCTGTCCTGGTTTAAACAGAGTTCCAGTTACGATGACAGTTCATAAAGCCACCTCAATATCTAAAACTAGGTTCCCAAAATTAGAGGCAGCTCTTGGAAAACTGGTAATATATTGCTTGTGTTTGGAATATCTTTTAATTCCAGTATTCTTGACGATAGCTTTGAAAGCATCAGCTGCAGTTTTGAACTCTGTTGGTACAGAGCCAGTTAGTGTCTGTAAGTTAAGGAAGGGAAAATTGGACACGAAAATAAAAAAGGTCGTAACAGTCCCCAGTACATTGCTGATGAAACTGTGGGGAGAGAAGAGGAACCATGAGCCTATGATATTGAACTTACTGAATAACTAGATCTAGTATTTGAGAAATCTGCTCCTCTGGTTAGATAATACAAAAGTGCTAATCTGTAGTTCAATAAATAAAGGATTTTTTAAAAAGTTCTTTTTAAATATAAGCATGTCCTGACTCTGACAATATATTAAATTTAATCCATATTTTCCACAGCATCTCAGACCTTTATAGTGCATGTTTTAAAGCAGTTTATAGGGGACTGACAGAGAATATAAGCTATTTTGGGTTTTGGCTATTGATATCATCCTGGTTATGTGGAAACTTGAACTCCTTGAGAGCTCTGTTGATCAAAGTCTAGTTACAGTTATTATGTACAATTATTTAGGAAATATTCATCTGGAGATAGATTAAGCAATGACACTGCATATACTTGTGTTTAAAATTTCTCACAATAACTGTGTTTTCAGGCAGAAAGGTATAGTGGAAAACATACACATTTCTTTATTTGTATTTAGACTGACTAAGTAAGGAAAGAAGTTTTATGTCACAGTGCTGTCTCTCAGTCCCCTTTCCTTTCTGTATTTTAATTGTTTCTCAGTTCCAAATGAAGGTGAAAACAAAGCATTCCTTATGAATATTTTTATTCCCTTCCCTTTTTATCTCCAAAAGTTAAACAGAAATATTAGCAATGTAGCTATATAAATAAACACCACATATTGAGATCTTAACTTTAAAAGTTTGGGTACTGTAATAAAAAATAGGTGAAAGTGAGGACTTAGAGCTAGTGCAAGCAACAGAAAACTCATTGGGTAAAGTATTGCATGTCAGTGCAGAAAAGAGACAGAAGATTCTTGTATGTGAGACTAGTTTCTCTTAAGTAGACTGATTTTTCTTAAGTTGAATCTATTTTAATTAGTGGTGGTTGGAAAAAACTGTTGAAAAGCTGCATTAATAAAATTAATACTATAAAAATTACCCACAAAGGGTCAAAAAGAAGGCCTAGAAGTAATTTCCATAAGCTACTGTGCTCATATATTTTAAAACAACTAGTGTAGTTTTTATAGCTAGACTTATATTATTCTTTAAAGACTTGAAGAGATAAAAGTCTTGTAACGTGTGCTATTTTATAGATAAAAATTAGGAGTACTTTTCCTCCCTATTTTCCTTTCTGTAGAAATTCAGTGTTTGGAAGATATTTCAGAGACTTGACAGCATTATGACATAATAGGTGTGAAGGAATTGAAATCTAATTAATTAAGATAGCATGTTTTTTCTTACTCTGATTTCAGTAATATCAGTTTAACCGCATCAGAGGAAAGATGAAGGCTAATCGTGTCCCTTGGCGCCATATTTAAAGATAGGAAAATGTATCAGACAGTTTTGAGTTAAGAGAGTAAAAGCGCCAAGAAAACAAAACAAAACAAAGGACAGATTGCAAATAGTTGGGAAGAAATGGTATATCAACAGGCAGTTTTTTCACTGGTACAAAGTTAAGGAATTTTTTCCTTACTTTTATTCCCTTCTACATTTTTATCGTGTTTGGGATCAGTTTATAGCAGTTGGAATGAGTTTTATCATATTTTGCTATATTTTTATATCATAGACTGAATTATATTTCACTTTTGGAGTTGGAAAGGGGAAGTACCTTCCAGGAGGTACCAGCAGGAGAAAGTGAAACACTCGCAGTGCTCATTTTGAGTGGGAGGTTGTTACTCCTGAACTTATCTGTTATCCAGTTTCTGAAGTCAATTTACAGGGGTGGAGACTTGTTGCTTTTATTCAGTCTTGGGTAGAATAGAAAGAAGGAATTCAGCTGCATTTAATTTCATTTTTTATGTTCAATGGAAAGCAAGGGCAAAGAGAAAGAACAGTCAGGGCAGGGCTCCTTTTTTACAGGGTGACTTACCATTTTTCAGCTTTTGAGATGCAATTGCTCAAATATGAAATCCCATGATGCATATGCAACTTAATGACTTTAAAATGTTACAGTTCCAGACAGTTTTAGTACCAAGGAAAGTAATTCTTCTCTTCCGTTTTTCTTTGAATTTAATAAGATGATAAACCTGTTTAATTGTAATATCTTTTTTCTGAGAGCGCCAAGAATATTGCTAGTTTAAAGAAACAAGAGAAAATGGAAGGTATTAGAATTAACTACTCGAGGAACCATCACAAACCTCAGCAACTCTTTCTACAAAGATAGTATGTCTTTGACTTTGTTCTTAATATAAATACAGGTCAACACGTATTTTGAGGAAATGCACTTACAACAAACCTTTCCAAACGTAACAGCAGTAATACTGCAAAAACATGATACTCCACTGCATTTATCTCTCATTTCTCTCTTCCTTAGGTCAAGGTGATTAGGGAAGCACATGGGATAGCTGTTAGTTGCATTGCTTGGAGTACACATAGCATAAGAATCAAAGAGTATAGAAAAGCTAAAATTATGTTTAATTTGCTTCTCCCCAAAGAATTATTTCTATAATATATAAATGTAATTTTCTCTTCAGAAAATGAAATCTAGAGAAGTGACGGATTCATGAGGCTAATGATAATTCATGTCTCAAATACCTGCCTTTATCTAAGTACATGTCACCTTTTCATACAGATAGCTTCTCTGCGTACATGCACACAGAAAACACATGCCCTCTATATGCTTCCCTTTCAGTCTGTCTTTAAGAATTGTGCTTACTGTGCTGCTATCAAATAAATGATCTATTAAATGTTATATACAGGATACATTATAATCAACGTTTATATTTGAAATTTTCGGTTCCATATAGATTTACATATATCTCCAGAAACAAACATGGCCAACCCTACTGTATTTGAAAATATGCTGTTGAATTTTAAAGACTAGCATTCAGGCATTTGGAAAGGGAAGTCCCAATTTATTGTCCTTTTGTGAAGGCAGTATTACACAGAATGTGAATAGATGGTCATACACGACTTTTACATCAGGCCCACTGCCGTGTTAAATGCACAGAGTGCTGGTTATGGTCTAAAACAGTAGCACAGTATTTCTGTTTGTGACATAACATTTGTTACACATTTTCCAGTCTCCGCATAGAGTAAGAGCAGTGTTCTCTTGAAGGCTGCCTTTATAAATATAAATTTTCTTTCAGAACAGTCACTCCTTTGATAAAAAAGACTATGTATAGTGCTCAGCCTTAATAAGGACATTTTTTTTCCTCCCTGATGAACTCTGATTTGCAAGCAATATAGTAATTATGAATTAAAACTCATTTTATATCAGAAACTAATGCATGCTAAGGTACTCTGCTGAAACATCACATGAATAGATTAGAAATAGTTGTGCAAACTGCATCCTGATAAGGCAGTCCAGTTTTCTTTGCAAATGGCTTGCCACAGGCACAGTATTAACAGAACAGGAAGACAAATCAGGCATTTCAACTCCCTGGCTATTCCTTGATCTGATGGGAGCTGTTCCTTTATCTAAATTACATAATTTAAGGGTGCCTAATAATCCAATTACACTGCATCTAAAAACTCTGGCCTGTCTTTCTAGGAAGAATGCCAACAGTAGTAACTAGGAAGTAATACCAATAATAGTCCAGAGTAGTTTTCAAGAATTGTCCCAAAACACTTCATATAAGCTTGTGTGCTCACATTGTTCATTCAGTGCTCTGAAATAGTCGTTATGATGGCATTTACCGCACAAGCAAAATCTCAGGTTTTTATCCCAAAATGCTATTTTACCTTCTCACATTGCAACAAGTTCCCCAGATATTTCATAGCTGCAAGCCTTGTTTGCATTGATTGTGTCTCCCCTGGAAGCTGGCACACTGAGTTTACCAAATGGTTTCTTAATATTATGCTGAGACATTGGTCTGCTACTGAACAGAGGGAAGAGTGCCAAATACTGAATCACCAGTGCTACTTTCCCTAGCACCTGGGATTTTCTTTGGAAAGTTCCCAGCCAATTATTATGCAGGCCAGAATCTGCTTACCTTATGAGATCTGACAAGATCACAACCTGAAGAGACACAGATGGTAAGGCATTCCCATCACCACCAGGCAAATGAACTATTTTCTGTTCGGATCTGGTTCCAAGAAGACTTAATATTTGATGGATATAATTACGTTAAGTGAACCTGAATCCAGGACTACATATGGAACTATATTTGCAGTGCACAGACGATACATCTCAGTTATAGATATATGACAGTGCTAATATCTAAAATATATGTACACAGCAAAGGGATCTCAAAGGAAGATGTATGAGAACTCTGTAAGTCATTATTTTGTTGGCCATCAACTACAGGGGAAAAAAAAAAAAATAGCCAAAACCAAACAGTCCTGCCAAAGGGGAAAATAAAGACTTTGTTTGCAGGGGAATTGCTATAGAAAAAGAAAATCAGGAAAGAGGCCTGTGTGTGTGTGTGTGTGTATATATATACACACACACACACACACACACAAATTCAAAGCCTACAGACCTGAAAGAGTCATGAGATAGATACTGGTCTCACTATCAGAAAAAAACCTGTAACTCAAATCTCTCCTCTGGGACAGTTGAAGTAACAGTGGAGCCCACGGGAGTGATGAGGATAGAGATGACAGATGAGAATAGAGACACCCTATGATAATAATGGAAGCCTAATCACAGCATCATGAAAGTCATTCCTACTTTCATTTCTGACTCAGTGAATACATTATAATTTTACAAATTGGAATAGCTTCCAAGTATGCACTTACGAGGAGATACTGCTACTAGATCTACCCAAAATTTCAGCAGGCGAGGCTGAGAGACTTGTGTTTCAAAACACTTTACAATTGACAAAAGATGGTATTTATCTGAGTGATGGGAGAGTCTAAATCAGGCTAAGGGTATTTAAACCCCTCACATTCATTTTAACTTGCCTAATCACTACACGATCAAATAAAGAAGAGGAGGCAAATAAAGAATCTCTTCAATTTTGCAAGTGATGTATCATAGGAGAACATTTTGTTAGCAAATGCTGGAATCAGTTGTTTAAACATGCTTCTCATTTGGTGTCCTGCAAAGATGGATTCTGCAGCAAAGATAAAATGCAACAAATGAAAGGAATTAACAAGACTGAAGAAATAACATATGCAACAAGTGAAACATTACTGTCCAGATTACCTATACATAAAGTCAAGGATTTGTACTATCTGCTTCCTCTGTTTTTGAACTCCAGGTATTTTTGAATCCCATCTTTTCTGACAGTTGTTGCTTTGCAGTCTGTTAATCTTTCCAAAATCTCTCTGGATTTTCTTTTTTTTTTTTTAAAAAAAGATCTATTTTCTCTTTCACAGAAGTAATTTTGCAACTCTTTTCTCCCTCCATATCAAGATGCCTTTCTCATACGGTTGAATTGCAATGCTTAGGCTCAGAAATTTTATAGTTCTTTTCATTGACCACAACCCTTGACCCTCATGGAGCGCCTACAATACATAGACAGCAACAAAGATGAGTCTCCCTTGATATCATTTACCTGCCTCCTTTTTCTGGTAGCTTTGTTGTCCTTAGGGCTATCATTTCACCAGCAGTGAAACTGTGCTTATAATATACATCTTTCTATATGGAATGCAGATGAAAGGAAAATCAAATAATGATTTGGATGAAAAGGAAATATGCTAAGAAATTTTACTCCTCTGACTCACTTTAGGGTGGGAGCAGACAAGTGTCTGAAGAAAGACACATTTTGTTTCTCTTGTGTATGCTACAATCCATAAATAAATACAGGGAAGAATATCAGCTACCCAAAGGAAGAAAACCCTCCCATAAAATGCTAAGACAGACTTGCTCACATACCATTGTGTGATAGCCATCATCTCAATCCTCTCTGCAATTATGATACCATTTCGCTTTACAAAACTGCTGCAATTAGCATCTTTAAATATCGCCCTTTCAAAGTGTGCTGTTTAGCTCAAATTTATCAGCATTTTCATTGTATAAAATTCCATCTTAATAATCCATGAAGGTCAAGCCATTAGCAAGACATACACGAGCTCTCAAAAAGCATGCCTGAAGCACAGTGGAAAATTCATGACACTTAAGTGACTTGGCTATAATTCTTTTTCATCTCAACAGCCCTTAAAACTCTCCACATGCAAACAGCAATAACCTTATGACAGTTGCAGGGCAGTATGTTTTCTGGACATTTGCTCACTTGACTTTTTTTCTAACCTAAGGGTAATGTACAATGTCAGCATATTTGAAAAAAGTTAAAGGCAGAAACAGACTTCAAAACTGTAATATTTTTTCATAAGAGCCTTACAGTATTTTCAAAAAATAGACAACTATGTAGATGCACTAAATTTGCATATGTATAGTATTTTCTGTGGATAGCCTGGATTTTTATGAACAGAAAAGAAAATCCATTTCAGTTTCCATATCCTTTTTTATGCCCCACAATATTATTTCTCACAAATATTTGTTCAGCTGCCTTTCTGAAATTGTTTCTTCCTACAGCTCTGAAGTCTGCATGAGGCTGTGAACTTCATACATTAATTTATCTAAAAGGGGAAATTCCATCAGGATTATTTTAATAATTTGTGTTTCAATAGTAAGATCTGAAAATAAAAGCATTTGGCCACAAGTGCTCCCTGTGTTTTAATTTTTACAGTGTAAACCAACCAAAAACCCAAAAAAACCTAGACACTTTTATACATACTCTTGTTCGTCTTCTCCTGCAAATACCACCATTAAGGATCCAAATGAATTCAAGTTTAATCCACTCTTGGTTTAGGTTCATGTCATGGATGTAAATTGCCTTCTCAATGCCTTTAGCATTGGATTTAATAAGAAATTTTTGAAACATTTCATGAAGTGCTATTTATGGCCCTAATCTTGATCTCCCAGGGATCTTCATATTTTATTTTTAGTTTACATTTAATTCAGATTTGTCTCAGATTTTTTTTTCTGCGTACTGTGCGCACATTCTTCTAGCTTACCGATCCATCAGCTGTGCAAAATTCCATGTCATTACTAGAGTTAATGGTGCAAGCAAGTGTCCGTTGTCTAATGATACATGCACCTTGATACAAAAGCAGATGAAATAGCATTTAATGGAGTTTAATAAAGAAAGGTGGGGGAGTTTGCTGCTGCCCTGGTCAGTGTTAAGAATGACAGTAGTCAGTGCTAAGGGAGTAGAAAACAGGCATCTGATGTCAGTATTCAACCATTTGAAATAATTGAGACAGACACATGGTCATTACCTGCTGTGTTACAAGTATCAGACTGGAACACCTTTTCACTTGCAACTTATTGGTATTAACATGCCTTCTAAGGGGAGCGGGTTGTGGCTTGTTGCATGAAGCTTTTGCTCTTGGAGAACCACTTTTACGCTAGACTTAGGCACGCATTATATTGTGGCCTAAATGTTAATGACTAAATGGTTTCAGTTTTGAGCCATGTTATCTACTGTGGTGGCTTTAGCTTGTTGTTTGTTATAGCATGTTTTCTACTGTGAATTTTGCCATGGTCACTGGGGCTGGTAAGTAAGGAGGTCTGTGTGGTCTGCCTCCATAGAGCTGCACCTTGCCAGAACGAATGCAGTGAACAGGGAACATGTTAGATCACGCCGCTTCGTTATGTCAACCACCTACAGAAATTATTACCGTCCTGTCACTTATATAGAAGGGTTTACATGGTTGACTATCTACCCAAAGGGATCAAGAAAATAAAATTCTATGTAATAACTTCCAAAGGTAAAAATAATCAGTTGGAGAAATTCATTCATCTTAGAGCAGAAAAGAAACCAAAATCCAATCGTTTCAGCTGAGGTCATCTTTTGTGTTCCACTTCCAGGGGCCCAAGGAGACATGTTTCAGTTCAATGTAATCAAACAAAAAAACCTGACTCCTAACTGTGATTTGTATTCCTAGACAGTGGTCATCAAATCCCTAAGTGTCCTTGAAGTTCTAACAAGTAAAGTCAGAAGTGTAAGTCATTCTGTTTTACATGCTTACATATGTTTCTAAGTGTCTGTCCTTTGTTACTTCTTGTAGAGACTTTATGGGCCTGGCTTGATATTTTTTACATTTTTAATAGAGATGGCTATTTGCTTAAGGACACTAAGTTCTTCAGTGCTGGAATTAATGAGTAATATTTACATAGTGCGTATCAACTCATGGAGGATTTTGAAAGAAGCTGAATCAGTAACTTAACTGGCTGTCCTGTACTAATTAAATATCTTCAGCATTATATAATTCTGGTTGTTGGTGATTGTCTTTCATTTTTATAAATAACAAATTCATAAACCAGTTTCAAGATTAGAGCAGCAATCTACATAAATACTTCTAGTATACTCACCCTATTTTTGTATTATGCACTTTATTAAGGATGGAAACAAAGGAGAGCAGAGGGTTTCTTCTCCACTGAAGTTGTATTGTGTAGTGAAGGATTTTATTAATTTTTTTGTCAGGGAATATATTAGGAGACTTAAAAGTCAAAATGAGAAATTAACTTACCAAGAACCGAAAGTAAGTGTAAATTGTAAGTTCACAGGAGTCATAGGCTTAGATTATTTGCCCAGTAGAAGTGAGCCTGATTAGCTTTCCCTCTCTGGCACTATGTCAAGTGAGTGTGTACGCATGTGTCTGGTTAGTGGAAGTCAAATTGCAATTTTTTATGGGAATGTTAAACCTTGCAAGATGCAGTGCTCTCCAACAACAAGATCGACCGTGAGTCTTTTTTCTACCACCAGCATCTATGACTTCATATAAAATTCCAGAATTCTGATAAACTGTCATGGGGAAAAATGATAAAGTGATTTATACTCAATTTCACTGGAAGGGAGAAATGCAGACGCTGTCAGTCTGGGTCTTCAGAACAAATGAGTTACAGTTCATGAGGCAGCTCAATAAGGCTATCATTTCCCATCAGCTCCTATCACTGACAGCCACAGATTTACTGGATGGGGAAAGGGAAAATGGCTGAGTTTTGGTGCCAGGTGAATCGACACTATTACTCCATCAACCAGACTTGTGTAGACAAGAGGCTACCATGAATATTTGATAGAAGCTTCTTCCCAGAATTGCCTGTAGAAAGCAGTAAGGACGTTCTTTCATTTCTGTAAAAAAAGCTCTCTGTCTCTCTGTTTGGATCCTGTTGAAAATGTCCATTTGTAAACCGCTAAGGTTTCTCTGATTTATTTTGTGTGTGTGCATTTGTTTCATTCAGCAGTCTGTTTTGTGCCACATAGCTTATTTATAGCCCTTGCAGAATGAAACAAAAGAATCCTCGATCTGCTGGGATTTCATATACAATGCATTTGTCACTATCCGTCTCACAAACTGGCAATATGAACACAGCCTCAGAGCCACCTGTGCATACCCAGAGGAAAGAGGCCTTTGATCTGCCACACTTACAAATTGTTAGAAATATGTATGTTCCACTTCCAGGCAGAAAAAGATTCAAGTCAAAGCTGAAGAACTTCCTCTGTATATATTCATGTTAAAATAGATCAACATAAATGACTTCTATATTATCCCAGCTTTCCGTGGCACAAAACTTTCCTGGCAATTGTTGGTGTCTGTTCAAAGAGCTACTATGTATGCTACCTGCATTTTTTTGAGGATGTTTTCACAGCAGGATTTCTTAACAGAAATCCAGCTTTGCCTCGCTGATACTCAGATGCTAAAACATTTAGCTTTTTTTAATCTTAATGATCAGTAATGGATTTGGTCCCTAGATGTCAGCATTAAACATTCTCTTAGGCTGGATTGTTGTGCTACAAGAGTGGGATAATACTTGCAGGTGTTATTGCCTGTTTGCTTTTTCAGACAGAGATAGATACTTCCAAAGGAGAATTTAATGATAGTTAGAAACAAGGCTGTGATGTTCTCACTCACACTGATATACCTAATTCTATGTGCAAGTCTAAGTTGTGAGTCAAACACCACTATACCTGAATCAGTCATCAGAACTATCTCTCTTTCTCATAACTGCCTACAGAAATGCGATATTCTCCAAGCCTTTACTTGCTTCTGTACCTTAGACAAAATATTTTTAAAATATCTGTTCAGTTACAGAAAGTCCTTCCATCACACACCCACTCAGAAAAAAAGAGTTAAAAAGTTCACAAAAAAAAGAATTAAAGTTGTTATCAAATATGGCTTCCATTAAAAAAAAAGCAAACCCAAAATCAAAAAACCCTCAAAGTCCCCAACATGAAATATCATTTATAGTTTCTCAAAATCCTCTAGGGCATCTATTGGAGAGAATCTTTCCTCCTAGATCTGCAGTTCTTTTCCTACATAATAAATATATAAATAAAAGCATTACATCCCCAGAATGACCATGGACTATCTTCATTTGTGATTGTGTTCCTGAGTTTCCACAGGAAACTTAATTTATTATTTTCATTTTAGAATCTGAGACGGTTGTGACAAGGATATCCAGGTATTGCAGCTATGACTAACCGAGTGCCAAAAGTGTAAATGATGTCAGATTTCATTTGAGACAGATGGTTTTTATCTTGCTATGAAGATTTAGAATAACCTTAAACCTTTCCACAATTATGGAAAAGTACAGCTAACACATATATTGCTAACGTTAAAATGATGGTTTCTTATCTGAATTTTTAAACCAGTGCTAACTGTTTTGGTTTGTTCTGTTTTGCCTAGAAACCAAATATGTTTCCAAAATATTCTTTGGGTGTTTTTTTCAGTTTTGTTTTGTTCCCCCCCCCCGCCCCCGCCATGTGCTTGAGCCTTTCCTGTTGTTGCTAATAGCTACCATTTCTTTTTTCAAATACTGCTTTGCTTTCATTTGCTTTAATGATTGAAAACTCTGTACCAGCTCTATCTTTAATCTTTTTCTCTTAAGCTTCAAGAATCTCAGTAAATACACTTTCTAAAATAGAAAAAAAATTCAAAGTCAGATCAGATTAACAGGTTTGTCATTTCATGGACCATTTTTCATCTAGGAATAATAAATACAAAATATTTTCTGATTTGTATTTCTCTCTCCTCCAGCTAGAGATGCAGACTGATGAAAACCAAAAGTGTGTCATAAATGGATCAGACTCAGAGTAAGGGAAGTGCAGGATGACTGCAGTCATAGAGTCTTCATGTTGTTGTATTTGTCATCTGTCACGTTAAATTCTCAGAGTACATAGCAAAATACACACTAATCTAGCCTGAGAAATCGTAACATATCTATTGCCTCATGTTTTTCTACTCCTTTTTTTCTTGACTTATCTAAATGCAAGAGATAGTGACATTATGGCAGAGCCTCAAAATTCTCTATGTAGGGAGCAGGAACTCATACGAATCCCTGCATCACTTCAGTTTTTGTCTTCTTTATGTTCACATAGCTGACCATGAAAAAAACAAACAACCCCTCCCTGCCAAAAAAACCCACCTAGAAAACTAGGATACCAGTGCTCCATGATCCTTATCACTGCAACAGTTCCCCGCTCTCTCTGGTGGCTGAAGTACTGAGTATGAACTGGAAGAACTGCATTTTTTTCAGAATGTCGGATGATTTTTCACAACCTGGAGCATCCTGTGTCTCTGTAAATAAATATTATGGCAGAAAGGCAAGTCAAGGAATGGAAAGGAAATAGAGAAAGGGATGAGGGAAGAAGGTGAAAATGGAAAAAGCAGAAGGAAAGGGGAGGAAGGGGAAAGGGGGAAATGGAAAGGGAATGGGAAACAAAGGGAAACAGAAAGGGAAAACCATACATGACAGATGGTTTCTCAATTAGCAGACAGTCCTGGAAGACACTTGCATTTTCTGATGCTTTAATTTTAACTTGAGTTGAGGTTATTGGTCAGGAGTTGAGTTGTCTTTGAATTTCAAATTTTAAATTGACTTTTGTTTCTTGTAGCCTCAGCTATGAAGCATGATCTACAAATCATAGATTTATGAAGTTTTCCAAAATTTGATGTGACTTAAATTTCTCATTTGAGTCAAGATATTGTCTACTTTCATCCTGTTTTCCACTTCCCTAGAGGTGCCCACCTCAACTGCGAGTGGTAGGAAAGTATTTTTCCTCAAAGTTTCCCTTCCCATCTTGCCTAACTATAATTGACTGTCAGATAAATCAGAAGTCAGAGATACCTATCCTTTCTGAAACATTCTTCAAAAGCTCTGACGACACCTGCTACACCTTCAATTTGTCATATTTCTTAAATGCGCTGTATCCTTTCTGGACTTCTGGTTTCAAAGACAGACCTGCAATGCAAGAGCAAATGAATTTTCAGGTTTTGTCCCTAGTTCACATTTGAAATCTATTTGTATCACAAAATCACTATGAAAGCTGACAAGAGTAACAGCAGAAGAAAACCAGAACTGAGATAACCAGGCATGATGAATGTATAGCTGAAGAGTATCACATGGGCAGTTTCCATATTGCCTGCCCGTCAGCCTTCACACAATTTCTGGCACTGGTTCTTACATTTCTTTGAACACCCTGTTGTATGAGACTCTTATTCTCTGCCTCTGATTTTGCTCTCCCAAGGACAAAAGAAGCAAATATGTGGGGTTTCAACCGAAGTCTATGGAAAACCAAAGGATTTGGAGTCAGTGCAACAATAGCCTGTTGACGTGGTTCAGCCCCAGCCGCAGCTGAGCACCATGCTGCCGCTCGCTCACCCCTCCCCTGGCGGGATGGGGAGGAGAACGGAAAAACAAGGGCAAAGCCTCAAGGGTTGGGATAAGAACAGGTTACTGGGATGGCAAGGGAGGGGGAAAAAATCAACAACGGTACTGGTAACAGATATTAACAATGGGTGATAACAGAGAACAATTTACCGATCCCACAACCAACCAAATGCTCAGACCCAATGCTCAGCCCTCCCAGCCACCGAACCCGCCCCTCCCCGACAAGCCCCCTTTTGTAGTGAGCATGACGTCACATGGTATGGAATAGCCCCCGGCCAGCTTGGCTCACCTGTCCTGGCTCCTTGTGAAAATTAACTCTATCCTAGCCAGAACCAGGACACCTGTCTTGTGTATTTGCAGCAGTCCTTCCGTACAAATATTTCACATTAAAGTTATCTTAGGGAAGAAGAAAGTGTCTTGCAAATCCCTCAGTTACGGTTTTGCAGGTGAATTACGTGCATGATTATATGACATCTCAATTTTATTTTCTAGTAAAACTATAAGAGTGGTTAAAGGTAGAGAACCTGTGAAAAAAAGATAAGAACTTACTAGAAGGTATTAATTGCTGTCACAGTTATTCATGGATTAATTATATAAATTCTGCTGTAAAACTAGACTTGTAAGAAGGCAGGTGGTGAGTAGTTTTCAAACTATATGCAGTTGTATAGCTAGTGATAGGTGAATCTGGCTATTCAACAAATTGCATCACTCCACTTTTCTCACACAGGTTAACATGGATGCTAGTTTTTTACAGGATGAGAAAGTGTATATCTTGCTAGGGATCAAATAATTTACTTTCTAGTAGTTGAATCACCTCTCAGATTTCTTTATTATATTCTCCATTTTCCAGTAATAGAGTGCTGTTTCTCTATAGCAATTCAAGGTGTAACATGTCAACTTTTCAATTTCTTGAAGTAAAATCATCATGGATAATGTATAAAGAACAAAAGATTAACCTAATCCATGGTGCAGCTAAATGAGAACCACAGTAGGCATGATGTTGCTTTATTTCTTTGAGCCTTAATATTCTGAGTTTTCCAGTTCTGTTCAAGAATGAGAATAGAATCAACAGCGAGGGAAGACTTAAGTGTCAATAAAGTTAATTTAGGAAGTCTTTAGATCATAATAAATTATCACTGGTGCCAGCAGAAGCCTTGAATGGTAACTGTCTAAGATACTATGTTTAATCTGATAAATTAGAAGGAGCCTCTAAGGATTACTTTCTTTTAATCTGTAAGAAAAAAAACTGATAGACATTAAAGGCAAAGACATATCTTGACATGGCTGATTTTTGTAAGGGTGCCTTCATCCCTATGGCAGAGAAAATTCCAGAGAAAGGATAATTTTTGTTTTGTCTATTCCTGTCACCAGATAAACAAACCATAAGGAAATTATGTAGGACTACATTTTTTGAATGTATATTATATGAAATCTAGCTATATGCATACACCACTCCTCAGACACAGTTCCACCAATAATTAGAAGAGTGCAAAGCTTTATGAAATACCTGTTTGTGAGGGGTAGTTCACTTGAGCACTGTACTGCTGTACACACTACAACATTTAATGAATAAGAGTCAGGGTCCAAAGTGGAGTCCATATCCCTAAGTTACATTTACTGCTTAGGCTAAAATATTTCTGGAGATAAAATAAAGGATGCTGATCATCACCAGGAAACAAGGGACAATTCTGTCCCTGTTTCTTTTAGCTAGTTTCAGAGGTGTGAGGTGCAAATGTAACAGGTGCAGATGTAACAACAATGCCTCCATCCCCTCCAAACTTCTTGTATCCCACAACACTCAGCCTCCACTGCCCCAAACTGGTTGCAAGGCCCAGTCAATCACCCTTACATGTAAAGATCTCAGTCCTTAGCCTCTCTGTTTTCTGGAGGTCCCAATCCTCCCCGTGCTCATCCATCAGTCCCTCACTTGTATAGCCCCTGTCCCCATACCCATTCAGTATCCCCAAACTACCCAGGCCTTTTCCTCTTCAACCTCAGTTCCCTGCTGTACAAATCCAGCCACTTCAACATGTGTCCCAGGAAGCGCTGCTTGTTGGTCATACCCTGCGGCTGCCTCTGGGCTAACTCCCTGCTACCCGTCAGCTCTGCTGATGCCTTCCAGGTAGCTGCTAGAGTTGACCCATCCTCCCCATTGCATGGCTCTGCCATGTCTCCTGCTTTCTTGTCCACAAGAACTTCTGCTCATTCAAACATTTGGCCTGATTCGGTGCACATCAATAGACAGCTCAGAGAAAAAATGTGGAATGCCTGGCAGCAGGCTCCTCAGAGTATGATTCAAACACCATCAAGGGGAGAAGTGAGCAGGGTAACTGCTGTAATATTGACAATGGACTGGAGAGGAGGCCACACCTCACTACAGCCTTGCTGTCATCTGCTGATGTGAAGCATGTGCCACCCTGGGCAGTTCTCACAGGGTCAGGGAGAGAGCCAGCCCACAAGAACATTGACTTTTCATTTTGCACAGTAGCACTGGGGTTACATGGGTGATGTGGCAGTTGCTTGCCATGGGGAATACGTCAAGTTTTCGTTCTGTCCTGGGAAAGTCAACCCTAAACCTTCAACCATAGTAGAAAAGGATTTTTAGAGGTAGTAATACTCTAGATCCTTCAAGCACAACCTGTTATATACCATAGAATTCAAGATATTTAGACTTGAGAGAGTGGAGGTATAGCCCTGTAATTCAGAGCATGGGGGCCAAGAGTCTCAGATGCCAACAGGAAGATCAGGGGATCTGAGGAGCTTTGCCTCCCTCCTTATCTTCAAAAGTCTCACAGGAAATTCACAGGTTTGTACGAAATATCTTGATTTCTTCAAACTGATGTTTGCCAGTGGCAAACATTTCTTTTGGTGAATTTTCAGCCAGCTCTCCTTCTCTGTGAGATGTTGAAAAAAATCTGACAAGAGACCAAATTCATGTCAAATTTCTTTTGTAAATGGAAATCTGTCAGTTCTGTTGGCAACAAGGACTAATGATTTGATTGTCACATAGAATTTCCAACAATCCAGTTCCAACAAGCTGGAAAAATCACTAACATGCAACACTTCTTCATCTGCCTAAACATACAAATAAATACAAAAAGCATTGATGCACACCAAATTCCATTATTTCTTTTTCTGTAAAATATGCATTTAAAAATAGAGATTGGAGGTCTCTCTTTTCCCACAAAATGACAGTCACCACATCTTCTAGTTCTTCACTGACTTGTTGGTATTTAGCGTGACTTATTTCCTTCCCACTTACATCTAGAAATAATTCTTTAACCCTAATCAAACTACTCTTTTGAGAATCATTTTTAAGCTGTCTTAACCAAATTGATTTCAACAATAGCATAGTGCCTCTGCACATGCTTGGCCATATTAATAAACACTATCAAGTCTATTGAAGATCTTACCTGAAACACTTGTAACTGTTCTTGCTTGTCGCTTTTAACTATTTAAAAAATGCTTTTGATCTTTATCAATGGAGTCATGGGTTATTTAGAAGTTTTGTCTATTCTTTCTTAGAAAGGTTGCTATTCATAATATATTACCAGAGCTGTGAATGATACGGAATTTCAGAGCTTTCATAAATACTATATTATTAATAGTTTGTTTAACTGGAAAAAACTAAGAACATTTAAAGATCTTTCTTTTTCAACTGAACATTTTGTTTCCTGTTTCAACTTTTTAATTTTGTGTTAATGATTTAAAATACAAAACTTCAACTGCATTTCAAAACAAATAAACCCAATATTTTCATTTGTTTCTAAAGCAAGCTTCCCTGAATCTGCCAATGTTCTCATGGAATTTTTTATCAAAGTAAATGAGTATTTCACCACAGAAAATATTTAAAAAATCTTGGTATGTTTTTAATTGCCTTTGTGCACTTCAGGCTGTGTTACGGCATTTTGTGAAATTCCTCCACCTTACTCTGAGCTTTTCATGTTCTGTTTAGATTTTGTTATCCTACACTTTGAAGGAATGAGTAGAATCATAGAATCATAGAATGGCCTGAGTTGGAAGGGACCCATAAGGATCATCGAGTTCAGCTCCTGGCTCCACACAGGACCAGCCGAATCAGAGCATATGACTGAGAGCGTTGTCCAGATGCTTCTTGAACTCAGTCAAGCTCGGGACTGTGACCACTTCCCTGGGGAGCCTGTTCCAGTGCCCAGCCACCCTCTCAGTGAAGAACCTTTTCCTGATATCCAACCTTAACCTCCCCCGTCACAGCTTCATGCCGTTCCCTCAGGTTCTGTCACTGGTCACGAGAGGGAGGAGATCAGCTCCTGCCCCTTCGCTCCCCCTTGTGAGGAAGCTGTAGGCTGCGATGAGGTCTCCCCTCAGTCTCCTCTTCTCTGGGCTGAACAAACCAAGGGACCTCAGCCTCTCCTCATACGTCTTCCTCTCTAGACCCTTCACCATCTTTGTTGCCCTCCTTTGGACACTCTGCAATAGTTTTATGTCCTTTTTGTACTGTGGCGCCCAAAACTGCATGCAGTACTTGAGGTGAGGCCGCACCAGCACAGTGTAGAGTGGGACAATTGCTTCCCTCGACCGGCTAGCAATGCCGTGCTTGATGCACCCCAGGATACGGTTGGCCTTCCTGGCAGCCTGGTAAGGTAGAATAAAACTCTTATTTCCACTGAGTTAATTCTGTGCAATTTCTGCTAATATTTTCCAGCTGTCTTCGTGGCTGATGATTGGGATCTTTACACTAAACCTGTGTAGTTTCTTTGTGATGTCTTTTGCTTTACTATTTGCATTTTCATACTGGTTTTACTATGCTTTACTACCTTTACTGCTTTTTCCTTCTTTAGCTTTGCTTTTCTATCTTGTATTATGACACTTTTAAAAAATTGCACATATCTCTTACTGTCATTCATTCATTCATTTTCTTTAACTTTATGATTATTATTCTAGACATTTCACTTTTCTTAATTCACGACACTTTCCTCATTAAAGGATAAAACTTGACTACTAATACTTGACAGGGCAATTAATGCAGTGCTTTTTGGGAAGATAAACTGTTCTTGTTTAATATGCTTGGCTTGTAGTAGTTGGAATTTTATTTTTCTGATTACATTGGCAGTGGAAAAAATCATTATTAAATCTTCACTGCAATGACTGTAATGTGAGATTTTACTTATTTTTTATGGCCTGTATCTTACCCTGTCCCTTATAGAAGAAAAAAAACCAAACACCAAAGTGTCTTTAGACTATATTAGAGCTTGAGGATTTGGGTTTTTTTCCTTTTAGTGTGATTTAAGCTATCAAAGTAGGTGGCCTAGTTGTTCAGCACACTGTTGTCTGACTCACATAGCAGCTGATTGAGTGAAATGTTAGGAATTTTCATCCCAGTACTATCAGACTATTTCAAAAGTGGTATGAAATGGGCATGTCTGGTTCAGAGGAGCCCCGGGAGTTAATCATTTTCACATGGGAATCAAACAGAAGCTCAAATAAAGCTTGTCCTTTTTTATTTCCTTAATTCATGTTACTTTCTTCCCAGTGGGATGGAATCATTTTGTTCAATTCTTTAAGGGAGAAAATTGTTTTGTTTTCCTCATTGGAAATGAGGGCTTCCATGAATGCCTAAGCTTGTATGGGGCTGTGAATCATGCTCTGGGAAACCTATTGCCCTATTTTGGTCTGACTTCAGGGAAAGGCAGCTGATTTCCAAGATTTACTTCAGTGCCCTTGAAATCAGAATCTTGATCATCCTGGTTTCTAGAGTTGGGGGACCTCAACTCATATAATTACAGAATCACAGAGTGGGTGAGGTTGGAAGGGACCTCTGGAAATAATCTAGTCCACCCCGCCCTGCTCAAGCAGGGTCAGCTATAGTAGAATGTCCAGGACCACGTCTGGTTGAGTTTATAGTATCTCCAAGAATGGAGATTCTTTAGCCTCTCTGGGCAACCTGTGCCAGTGTTTGACCACCCTCCCCACAGTAAAAAAAAGTGTTTCTTGTGTTCAGATGGAATTTCATGCATTTTAATCCATGTCCATTGCCTCTTATTCTTTCACTGGGCCCTACAGACAAGAGTCTGACTCTCTTATCTTCATTCCTTTCCGTTAGGTAAATTCCTTTCCTTGCTTAGTTGATGAGGAGTCTCTCCCTCTCCTATCATTTCTTGGGACTGCTGTGGGGAAGATGGGTCTCCACCAATGCCTGAGCTCATCTGGCACTGTGAATCAGACTTTGGGCAATGGTTAATGCATTGTGGGTAACTACAAAGCATCATAGGCAGTGCCTTTTAGAAAAAAAAAAAAAAAAAAAAAGGAGACTGGAAGGAAAAAAATAGCATGTGAATCTTTTTATCTGAAATTTCAGGAGGTTACAAATATTCTTAAAATGTCATTGCTCTGTAACTTAGAAATTATAAACACTAATAGTAGATTTAAAGAAACTGCGATAACATCTACTTGTACTTGACTCATTCTAAACCACCTGTAGTAAGTTCCTGTTCTTTAAATTTGGTTTCAAATTGCAAACTCAAAAACATGCCCTGAGCTTAAGAGAATGGAATTTCTCTTAAACTTAGGTCACAGAAAAAGGGACCTGAATCGTTAAATGACGCTATCCATAACAGAAGAGAAACATCAGAATCTTATTATGTATTGTTCCAGGCTTTTAAGACCTGAAACTTGAAGCTGAATTTTAGTTAACTGAAAATATCTTTTGAATTTGGAGTAAAACAAAAAATAGCTGTCAGCACAAATATATGAATCCTTGACAAACTCATCTCTCAGTCCTTGTCATATTCTGCACTCAATGCACACATAGACTTCTAGGACTTTCACACCAATGTCAAGGGAGCATTCATTCCAAAGGTTGCATAGATATATCATTTTATTTCACATCACTGAGTCCAATAGTTCAAATGCTGAATATTCTGATGTATATTTAGGATAAAACATACCAACAGCAAATATCTATCTAGATGATGAAATCAACTGAGAGAAATATTATTCATGATAGAACATGGTTTTTGTGATGCAAAATGCTTTGGAGAAAACATTGGGGGTTTGTTAACAGAAATAAAAAGGGAATGGGGAAAGCATAGCGGGATGAAGACATAATTGTTCAAAGATGTTAAAAGTTATTTTTATAGGACAGATTGTTAGAGAAAACAAAATATTTACGTTATTTATTTGGTGATTTGCTATTTCTCAGAGTTTCATTCAGCCCTTTACATAATGTAAATATTTTTAATTTAATCTACCTGCACTTTTTATCAAAATCACTGTGCTTCTTAAATGGCCTTATGGTGTCCGAGAACTTGAGGTGTATATGTTTCAAATTGCTTTAGGGTTGGAAGTCTGCCGCTTAGGAGCACAATGTAGGAGTTCGTAGTGATGCATGAAAAATAGATGTAGCCCTGCTGTGAAGCAATACAGGAGACAGCTAAAATACATGTCAGCAAAACTGGAAATGGAAAAGCCAGTTAAAATCATGATATTCCTCAACTTAACCTCAATTTCTCTGTGTATTAGTTTTATTGGGATTTTGCAAGTTCCCTCTACATATATATATATTATTGAAATAAGATACACTGATGTTCAAAAGTAGAACTCATGTTTAGAATTTTCCACAAATTACAATATGTAACTTCCTTTATGCTGACATGTCCTTTTCATTAATATATATGCAACCTAAAGATGATGGGAAACAAAGCTCTCTATTCTTTTTACTACTTTGCTGCTGCTTGACTTTGGGAAAGTCATTTAATACTTTGGATGAAAATTTTGAAGAAAGATTATCTAAAATTTGGCTCCTACATATTTCAGTGCTGGTGACATGTTTTTAGAGCTATTGAGTACAGCTGGTTGTTGTGTTATCTTTTTTATCTCTATGGAAAATTTTGACACAAACAATCTGTTTATTAAAATTCACAAAGGAGTGTTTTGTCTTCCCAGTGAAGGACTGGAAATACGACTTTTAGAAACACAGGTTTTGGTTGAAAATTTGGAGAGATTTCCAAGGAATACATTTGCAAATACATTTAATGAATATGTTTGCCTAATGGAAATTATTTTTCCAATTAAAAGGGTTCGGGGGATTTTTTACCATGTCTCTGCTTTGATCAGTCCAACAGCAACGATTGCTCTCTCTTGGCTGGTTTTTTCTCTCATATGGAAAGAAGTATGCAAATAATATCAACATTATGACTGTGCACTTTATACTTGGATGATTTCAAAATTCTTGCATATTTCAGAATACTGTCTGCTACAGGGGCTGGTTGAAGGCAAGAAAAGGACGTAATGCAAAACTGCAAAAACATTCCCTGCCTCTCTGTCTTTCTTAACACAGATTCAGAATGGTTATAATCCAATGAAAACTAACAATGCAGTAGAAAGTCTAGTTAGCCATACTTATGCAAATAATGTTTTACACTGTGCCAAAATTAATTGTGTCTGTAAATGTGAATACTGTAATAATGGCATAGTAGATGGAGCAATGGCATGTCCCATCTATGGTCATTTAAATCTAACCTGAGGTTTTAACCACAATTAGAAAACTGTTTTAGGATTATTACCTGTTAGGCAGTAGTCCTCCATTATCTTTAATAAGGAAAACATAATTTATCACAATTAGGCTTAATTGGCAATTCTCAGTCTGTGTTCAGCAGAATATCAGGACTGAGACAGCATGGACAATCAGTTTATTTCTTCCATCCCCAAAGGCGATTTTCCTCAGGTCATTTCCAAGCTCAGTGATAAACAGTGTGAGGATCTAATTTTTAAAAAATCAGAGTTATGAATTCTGCATCAGTAACTATCACACATTTCATTCTTCCCCAAGTTAGGCATTCTAGGCAATTCAGTTAGCAGGCAGGATGCTTCAGTCAGAAGATATCTCCAGGTGTACAACATTAGATACACAGAAATCAAAACTCAATGGGAGGGTGTCCCTCAGCCACACATCAGACTCATACTCTTTTACACGACACCCCATTCAAGCTTTTTCCTCTGTTCTGGAATGTTTGAAATCCTATTCCAACACTGCTGAAAGTGTTATAAAACTGCAGCTTATGCACAAATGGCTCAACTGACTTCAGTGCATTTGTTTGTCTCAGAGGACATCCTTCCTTATCAGCTGCATTTTACTTTTACCAATTACCTATTATAGCAAATTTTTTTTTTTTTTTTCAGCAATCTGTGTGACTCAGCACTGACAAATGCAAAACATTTGCAGGCAAAGAAAAATCTCTGGAATCTCCTGCATGTGTCTGCCTATCATTGGTGCAGTTGCTGCATGGGAACAAGGGAAAATATGGGAAAATGAACAAATCTAGTTTTTATTCCTTTTATGTATGTAATTTCTATGTTTCAAAATCCTCCCAAATGTTGTTGTTCTAGATCAGTGTTAGGGTGAAGCATAAAAGCATGGGTCTATTTCAGAAATAAAAAAAAGTAAACTCCTGACCTAGCCTGTGATATATTCAGATATAGATATGGACAAATAATTACCTTGGTATTACTTAGTAATTACTCTCTTCTGGAAAAATTAATGTGAAGTGATTCCATGGTATACAGGAATTGCTTACCGAATTTGGTATTAAAGATACCTATGGATAATGATAACATGGTATGAGGAACAATAAAATCTCCCACTTTCCTCATAGCGAATGCTTAAGCAAGAGTTGTATTACATCTCACGATAAGTTTTGTGTTCAAATTATATGATTTTTTTTATTTTCTTTCAAATACAATGAGTGACTAGAATAGAATTGAAGTGTTTGTGGGGCTTTTTGTTCTCAAAGGAAACCTTCAGAAGTTATAATTTCTTCTTCGGGTTTAAACAGAGTATTCACTTCTAGACTCTGTTCTCCCTAACAATCCATTTCCATTACACCAGCATCACCTCTTTCAACCTCTGTAAGTACACTTGCTCAGAAACACTCGATCCTTAAAAAAAGGAAAAATAGATGCAGATGTGGGGAATGTAACCACATATTTTGGTAAGAATAAAATATTATACGCCAGAATTTATTGGTTTATAAACTGGTGGAATGAGAAGGGAATAATCTGCCTCAAAGCACGTGAATGCAATGTAGTACAGTATCTGAAGGAATTTATATAATGAAGAATCAATATTTTACTCTTTCACTTGAGATATAAGATCTATGTCTTGAAATGTGGTAGTTTTGACCTATGAGCAATGGAGAATTTAAACAGTCTCTTCAGTGCAGTAACACCACAACACATTTATATAGCATCTTCCCTAAAAGAGTCACAAGGGGTCTATCTGTGATCTTTCAGCATGTCAAGCATACTGGCTCTGACTAATTTCTAGTGTGGTAAAAGGAAAAATGAATGTTGTTTAGGTCTCCTAGACAACAGCCTATGCTTCAAAGGTAAACTATGCAATAGTTACATATTTGATTCAAATCTAGGATTCAATTTGGGAATGAAAGAATGTGAGTATCTGACATTGTTTGCCTGGGCTGCTTCAGATGGACAAATAAAATGCAGTCAGACTTCAGTATTATTCAGTTCTGATAATATATATATATATATTTAATAGATATCTAGACAGAAATATTTCTACTCCATTTTCCTTATAGAAAAATTAATTCCATTAATGTTAGTGTATTGATCTTTCTTATAACATAACAATGATATATGCTATATGTAAATTCTATTTTCCAAATGGGCAGGTGCATACTCTAAACCAACAATAAGCAATACTTCTTTTTTCTTTTTAGATATTATTTTTAACAAAACATTATTTTCCTTGTTTTTAGACCTATATTTCTCCTTATGCATAGTTTAACTTTCCTTGTAGATGTCTGCTATCCTCAATTGCCAACCCAGGTACCACGGTAATATGAATTAGACTGAAATTTTTATAACAGGCTACAGAAAGGGGAGTATTCTCCACAGAAAGTAACAAAGTAGTAATTAAATCAGCCGTGCTTTCCTATATACTGATGATGACATCTTTAAAACCACAATTATGAAACAATCTCAACGTCATTTCTAGTATATATGTTATTATATATAAACATTGTTTTGCAGGGTTGATTTGAACAGCACTGCATGGATTAACTAACTAAATGAACTGATTTTCAGCTGCATCAGATTTCAGGTGAAATTCCAATTAGCTGAGCCAAATTTAGCTAAACTTTTTTTCCAGGACTACTCCCTGGGGAAAGGGAAGAAATCAAGCAAAATACTCTAAACAAAAAAAATGTTGACAATTCTTCAACGGCATTTTATCCTGAAGAAATAAAATTTCTACATGAATTGTTGAATTTTGGCAGTGGAAATTGATTCAGAGGCTCCACTCTGCCCATTAAATAATGCTAAAGTGACATAAAAGAAAAAAATGTTTTCTATGAAAATTAATGTTTAAGGTCTCCCAAATTAAGAAGAGCATTTTATGATAATTTGCCTCCAAACTAATATTGCTTTTTTCTAGAAGGCAAAATAATTGATTTTGCTTCTTTATTCATTCACTGTTTTTAAAATTTGTCGTAGCCACAACCACTAAAGTTTAAAAATATTAGTTCAAGAATCCATAAAATTTAAATTATTCCTTTATAAAATTAGATGGGCCTGACAAGTTATTTTTCATTTTAAATACTGTATGTGAATATATAAGTAGTTATGCTGGTTTGTAAATTAAAATGTGACACAGACATTTTAGCAAGTAGTCTGAGTAGAAAACAGACCTCTTTCAGCTGACAGTCTGTATTCTCTCATTTACTTTCAGAAGCAAAAATTTGCCATATTTACATGCCTGTGACAGTTCTGATGCAAAATAATTAGATAATTGTAATTAATAAGTTTCTTTTTCTCTCATTAAAAGACTTGATATATCTTCCTAGAGCAGCTGTTTGGCTATCAAAATTGGCCAAGGAGCTTTTTCCTGTTGAGGAAAGTTTGCGGGAACCATTTTACTGCTGAAAATTTAAAGTTCTTTCAGCTGTTTCATCTCAATGTTAACTGCAGTGTAGTTATTCATAGGAAATAAATTTCAATTATTTGTTTTATGGCATTTTAACTGGAAAGTGTATACACTTTAAGATGAGAAATGAAAAGGTAAAGTCAGAATAAGAGATAAGATTTAAGCCAAATAGAGCAGTTGATAGTAAATTACTAGTAATTTTTTAGATGAGATACCTTTAAAACATATGTATAAAAATGGATTCTTTTCTTTCCATATACCAGCTTTCATAGTAGTGTAATTCTATGGTATTTGGAAGATTTTTATAAAATCACATCTCAAGCCTCTGTGCCACAAATGCCTGACAAGAAGAAAAGAAAACCCTTGTGACTTCGGTGGGACTCTAGCCTGGTATTCTGATACCAGACTGCGTTTGCATGGGGAAGGGCTGGGGAAGGGTTGAATGCAGCATCAGTGCCTAAGAAGAGCATCTAGCCCAGTGAATTAGGGAATACAAAGGATGACAGACTGTCAAGTCACCGATAGTTTTCTTGTTGCCCCCATCCCATGGGAGACCTGGTGCCTGACCTGGAGCATACAAATGCTGTGCATTCCTCTACGGTTTCCAGGTTTCACAGCAGTGTGTCAAAGGCTGGTGCATGAGAACGGATCAGTCTGTAAGCTGCTAACTGCTGAAAGCCAGAAGAATGCACCAGCAAAGAATGACTGGATATGTGCGTGTACATGTTCTCCTCTGAAACTTCCAAAATTGGTCTATGTCATAAAAAAAGACACCGGATGCTCTTACAATTGAGCATTGTATGGATGGAGAGGGTTTGTTTTCACTCTCTGGGAGTTGAAAGCTCAAAGCAATACTGCATATTCTGCCACAAAATGCTATTCAACACTTTTTTAAGGTAGAAGGCTTTACAGTGGGACAATCTTCATATCATATTGGCATGACTTAACCTGTGTCAGGTTATATTTAATGACAGACTCTTAAAAGAACTTCAGACTACGCATGGTTTAAGCACTGACATTTGGCCACAGATGCCACTGTGAGATCCCAAATTGCCATTGCAAATAGCTAGAGTATTAATGGGGAATTAAATCTCTTCCCGGGAAAAGATGGAGAGAGCATCTTCTTTTATGCTTCCCTGCCCTTGTCTGAACTACTTCCCTTTTATAACAGCTTCATTTCTGCCAACTGCTTTATCTTTGCAGCCAGGAACTATAAAAGCAAAGTGTCCTTGCCATTTGGGAAAGATGTTGACAGGAGGTAGATGCAATGATCCCCTGCATACTTATGGCATCAATTCTTTCCCAGTAGCATTATATGTGAATAAGTGACTAACTGCCAAATGCCATTCTCTGAAATGGAGACATTTAGACAGTACTGGAGAGTCTAGTCTCGATCCCTAAAATAACAAAACTCAACTTCTCATCTCTGCATAAGAATGAGCTTAATTAGTATTAAAACAGAGTTTATTACTAAACAAACTAAGTGGGCTTAAATAAGCATTGAAATGAATGTTCACACTTCACAGATAAACTTCTATGATGTGTATGGTGCATAGGAATGGCGTAAGTTAAAACAGGAGCCAACAAGGAGAGGTGCCATGCTGGACCTTGTTCTCACCAATAAGGAGGGCCTGGTAGGGGATGTCAAGCTCAAGGGCAGCCTTGGCTGCAGTGACCACAGAATGGTGGAATTCAGGATCCTCAGAGCAGCAAGGAGGATGCACAGCAAGCTCACTACCCTGGACTTCAGGAGAGCAGACTTTGGCCTCTTCAGGGATCTGCTTGGTAGAATACCATGGGACAAAGCCCTGGAAGGAAGAGGGGCCCAAGACAGCTGGTTACTATTCAAGGGTCACCTCCTCCAAGCTCAGGAGCGATGCATCCCAACAAAGAGGAAGTCAGGCAAAGATGCCAGGAGGCACCCGTGGATGAACAAGGAAGTCCTGGGCAAAGTCAAACAAAAAAGGAAGCCTACAGAGCGTAGAAGCAAGGGCAGGTAGCCTGGGAGAAATACAGAGAAACTGTCTGAGCAGCCAAGGATCAGGTGAGGAAAGCCAAAGCCCTGATAGAAATTAGTCTGGCCAGGGATGTCAAGGGCAACAAGAAAAGCTTCTATAGGTATGTCAGTGATAAAAGGAGGACGAGGGAAAATGTGGGCCCCCTCCAGAATGAGATGGGTGACCTGGTTACCCAGGATATGGAGAAGGCTGAGGTAACTCAATGACTTCTTTGCCTCAGTCTTCACTGGCAAGTGCTCTAGCCACACTGCCCAGGTCACAGAAGGGAAAGGCAGGGACTGGGAGAATGCAGAACCGCCCACTATGGGAGAAGATCAGGTTTGAGAATATCTAAGGAACCTGAAGGTGCACAAGTCCATGGGACCTGATGAGTTGCATCCACGGGTCCTGAGGGAACTGACAAATGAGGTTGCTAAGCCACTCTCCATCATATTTGAGAAGTTCTGGCAGTCCGATGAAGTTCCCACTGACTGGAAAAGGGGAAACATAACCCCCATTTTTAAGAAGGGAAAAAAGGAAGACCCAGGAAACTACAGGCTGGTCAGTCTCACCTCTGTGCCTGGCAAGATCATGGAGCAGATCCTCCTGGAGACTATGCTCAGGCACATGGAAAATAAGGTGATTGGTGACAGCCAACACAGCTTCACTAAGGGCAAATCATGCCTGACATATTCAGTGGCCTTCTATGATGGGGTTACAGCACTGGTGGATAAGGGAAGGGCAACTGACGTCATCTACCTGGACTTGTGCAAAGCATTTGACACTGTCCTGCATGACATCCTTGTCTGAAAATTGTAGACACATAGCTTTGATGGGTGGACCACTCAGTGGATAAGGAATTGTCTGGATGGTCACATTCAAAGAGTTGCCGTCAATGGCTTCATGTCCAAGTGGAGACTAGTGACAGGTAGCATTCCTCAGGGGTTAGTATTAGGACCAGTGCTGTTTAACATCTTTGTCGGTGACATGGACAGTGGGATCAAGTGCACCCTCAGCAAGTTTGCTGACAACACCAAGCTGTGTGGTGCGGTTGACACACTGGAGGGAAGGGATGCCATCCAGAGGGACCTTGACAGGCTGGAGAGGTGGGCCCATGTGAACCGTGTGAAGTTCAACAAGGCCAAGTGCAAGGTCCTGCACATGGGTCGGCGCAATCCCAAGCACGACTATAGGCTGGGCAGGGAATGGAGGAGAAGGACTTGGGGGTGTTGGTTGATGGAAGGCTCAACATAACCCAGCAGTGTGCGCTTGCAGCCCAGAAAGCCAACGGTGTCCTGGGCTGCATCAAAAGAGGCGTGACCAGCAGGTCGAGGGAGGTGATCCTGCCCCTCTACTCCGCTCTTGTGAGACCCCACCTGGAGTACTGCGCCCAGCTCTGGGGGCCCCAGTACAGGAGAGACATGGAGCTGTTGGAGCGAGTCCACAGGAGGGCCACGAAGCTGATCAGAGGGCTGGAGCACCTCTCCTGGGAGGACAGGCTGAGAGAGTTGGGGTTGTTCAGCCTGGAGAAGAAAAGGCTCTGGGGAGATCTAATTGCGGCCTTCCAGTACCTGAAGGGACCTACAGGAAAGATGGTGAGGGACTGTTTATCAGGGAGTGTAGTGACAGGACAAGGGGTAGTGGGTTTAAGCTGAAAGAGGATTGATTTAGATTGGATATTAGAAATTCTTTACTGTGAGGGCGGTGAGGCACTGGAACAGGTTGCCCAGAGAGGCTGTGGCTGCCCCCTCCCTGGAAGTGTTCAAGGCCAGGTTGGATGAGGCTTTGGGCAACGTGGTCTAGTGGAGGGTGTCCCTGCCTGCAGCAGGGGGGTTGGAACTAGATGATCTTTAAGGTCCCTTCCGACCCAAACCATACTGTGATTCTATGATTCTATGATTATATTCAGCAGTAAGTTGGCCATTGAACTTAATGAGAATATAATTTATTTTCTGAGACTAAGAGGACAGCGTGGATCAATCTTTGGTCCTGAAAGTTAATCAATGGATTTTAGTTTCATGTTGTCTGCAGGTATTCTGTTAAAATTTGGGTAAGACTTCCAAGTCTTTCTGTGCCTAAGTAAAACAGAGCATAATATCAGACTATCCCTTATGCTAATATGTAGTGAGGATAAATGCACTGAAGTGATCTGGGTTTTCAAACATTACAGTTTAGACCTGGTAAGTACCATCTACAAAGCGAAAGCTGTGTTTTCCCAGTGCTAAAAATTTGGGTATGCAATGTGTATATAACTGTAACGCTTGGCACACCTAGCAGATGGTAAAACAAGCTCTGCAGGTGTCATTATATGGAATATACAAGGATGGTTGATCTAAACAGCTGAGAGCTCCTGCAGCATACAGTCGGTGAAGCAGCACATGATTTCTTCAGGTCATTGTACTTAAAAAAATGTAGTGTGTCTTTATATTAGTAATAACCTATTTTACATTGATGAAAGTAATGTGAATGATAACATTTGGAAAGTTATATTGTAATGTAGGTACAGTTTTGATGGAGGTCCTTGAAGCTATCATGTTATTTACTAGGAATTACTGGACACCACTTGCCAAACAGTGCCTACTAGCTGTTAGGCAATTCAAATGTCATTGCAGATGCAGCTGTTTGAGAAAAACAAAATTACGGTATCTTTAGGCCCCTCAGAGTGAAGTGATGGTTGTCAGCTGGAAGCAAGTTCATTCTCCTTACAGGAATTTGTGTAGCTTCTCTTTCTAGATATAGCGTCACAAGGTGTCAAAGCTAAAACTCCTCCCTGTTCTTGCTTTCTATGGAGTGTGTGTTGCCTCTTAAACGACTGTAACTTTTCAGTGAAGAAAGAAACACATCCTTAGAAGATAGGTTTTAGAAATAAAAATGGCAAACATTTCACGCTGTTTAGAGGTGTGATATGTTCCAAGTAATCTTGGAAGAAACGGAGTAGTGGGCAGAGTGCAGGTGGAGTGTTCAAAGCTGCATGTATAATTCACACTTACTGTGGTGAGTGCTATAAAAAAAATCAATACATAAACTCAAAGGCAGATGGAATTTATCACATATCTCTGCTGTTTGTCACCTGAATATCACCAGTATGTATAGATGCATCTGTATAATTTAATCTTATTTTCCTTCTAAAAACACATACTAAATGCATAGTAATTCCTGAACACAGAACTAGAAGTGTTTAGTGTAAAATATGACTAGGATGTTGTGAGGTTTTAGCTGGAGACAACTTGCATAGTGCCAGGACAAAATGCGTCTTTCCTGAATAACATGTTTATTCCTCAATGAGAGATGTGTCACATCAGTGCTTCACTTTGGATAGCTCATTCTTTTGAAATGTACAGTAATTACTTAACCTGTAATAAAATATGACAAGACAACAAAACCTATTAATAGTGGCAATCATTATAACACCCTAATTAAATATATTATGCTTCATTTCAATAGCTCGGCCAAACGCCGATTTCTGACAAGTAGAGCATTCTGGTTTTGCCACTTGATTGAGACCTGCAGGGTAATCCTAAAAGAATGAGGAATGATTGAGATATCTAGGAATGTTCTTGCTATAGTAAATAAAAAAATGGCCTTTGGGACTTTGATATGATATTGAAAAATGACCTATTAAATGGGAACAGTAGGAATTTATATGACAATATAGAATTTTCAGTTTTCTGAGAGGGACCTTCCTGCTAGTTTAAATTGTAAACACCTGAAAATCCAGTGTAAATTGATGTTATATTTACTGTGTAGCAGTCACTTTAATATGCTTGCCTTGAAGCCTCAAAAGCAAAATCCTGTGTATTAATACTATGACTTCAGAAAAGCAGGGAGAAAAATAACCATTGATGCTTATAAATATGAAGCCTGCAGAGTATAAGCAAAAGAAATTTATAGAGAAAACCTTGAACAGTTCCTACAGCAACAGCTGTTCATTCTGAACTGTTGAGCCAGAAATGCGAGAAAATGAAGTGACTGAAGCCTGTCAGAAAAGAAAAACAGCTAGTGGAGTGATGATATGAATCCACAGACAGCAGCATTGAATCCAGTATCTTCACTGCATTGATTAAAGATTGTTACTATTCAGGTGAATTGAAACCTGCACTGAAGCCATGGTAGAGATGAGCACAATAAAAAGTTGTTTGTCATTTGTAACTCAGTAAGACTCTGAAGTAAGGAACTGATTTCCTCTTTTTTGTTGCTTCAACTGAGTTATATTAGATGGCTCACAGAAAGATATATATATTGTGTATGTTTCTTCCCATAAATACCTTGGTTTATAGTACATGTTAGCAATCAGATTAGGTAAGATCTACAACAAGGCTAAACTTTCCAAATATAGTGCTAGCTCGTTGCTATAGCTTATAGCTTGAATTCCTCCAGTTTGCATAAAACAGAGCATCACCTTTGGCCTCATTCAAAGATGAATCTGAACCTTGCAAATACCACAGGTTTCAACACTCTCTGCTCTCTCCTGATCCAAATTGATATTGGTATTTCATGCCAATTGTGACAGAAAAGAGTTAGACTTTTTTCTTGACTGAAAAGATTTCAAAATTTGTTCAGTAGTTGAAACTTAAGGGTGTTTGAGGCGGTTGGGTTTTTTTGTGAGAAGATAACAATTTTTATTAAACCTTCATCTGTTTAGCATATCAGAGCATGAGGACAGATTAACTGATCAAAGTCACAGATGTCACCCTCAGGACAGTCCCGTGGCCCATATGATTGCCAGGGAGTTACATGGAGCTTTTTTCCTGACTCAGAACTGAATGCCTAAGCTGGGTCTCCCACATTTTAGTCACACCTCCTACGTATAGAGCCGCTCGGTGCTATGAGTAGGTCTTCCCAACAAATTGTGTAGGAACTACTCCATTTTGAATAGATTGTTCAGGGAAGTTATTTCAAAAGTTAAGTTTTCAATGAAGATAGTCTTCTTGCCATAAAAAAAAATCTTATTTTAATACCATTATCAAATATATTAGTCGTGAAAGGCCAGGACCTGTAAACATGAGGTATGTGGAAAATGCCCAAACAGCCTAAAAGAGTTATCCAATATTGGAGGCTTGTCAGGAGTTTGACATTGGTTTAAGTGAGATTCAGCAAAATGCTATAATAAATCTTTCTACTGTCTTACATGAAATAAGTCCTGCAGTTTACAGCATACCACAAAGAATGACTTGGCTATACTGTCAGGAACACACCAGAGCAAACCTCTGCTCTGTCACTCACATATGCGTAGAAATCAGATAAAGAGTATTCCCTGAAGATTAAGGGTAAAATAATTATTTGTTCCAACAGGTCTTAAATTAAGTTGGCATTATTTTAAATCCATGAAGCTAAGTTAATTCAGAATCCTTTTTGTCTCTCAGTTATAAAACAGAATATAAATTTGGTTCCTTATCCCTCAAAAAACCATGAAAGTGAACCAAAAAACCTTCTAATTTCTGTGAAACTGCTTTGAAATATGACTTATAATAGTAGTATTTGACAAAGCATCCTCAGCCTGCAAAAATCAACAAAACCAAAATAATCTGCTATGCTGCTGTCTTGCTTCTACTGAAAAGCTTTCAAAAATCAGTGGAGAAATCCCTAGTGATTTTGCAAGATAACCTTTTAGCAGTCAAAAACTCGGCTTTTTCTATATACTTTATCCTCTCTCAGTATTTTTATGGCATCACTGCAGAAGAGACCTGAAACTTTCAGGAGATATTTGTTGAACTGTTAGAATATGAAGACCGTGTCTTGCATTTGCAATGTGAAGTTATAAAAGTCAATAATTGTTCAGGGCTTTGGGCGGAAGGAGTTTTTGTTTCAGATGACATCAGCTAACAGCACCATATGATTTCAGCAGGCTCTCACTCTTTATAGAATAAAATTGTGAGTAACTCAGCATTCTCTGCTGTAGGTTTATTTAATTAAATATGATCATTTAGAATTTATTAAGTTGTATTTAAGAAAGCGCTCTCTAGCATTTTGTAGGTTGTTGAGAAAATTTTCTGTTTTACTATTTAAAATTGTTTGTATCATTCCAGTTGACTTTACCCATCTTTACACAAAGCTTTTTCAGTATAGCAGAAAAAACATCAGTCCTACTAAAGCAAATTCATATATCAGGCATAAAGCCAAAGCAAACTGGCTATTACATATTCCTAGTTTAAATCTGGTGCACCTGAATGTAATTAAATGCAAATTGTTAGTTAAAACAATATACTGTTGAACGAATATCCCTTCAAAATAGTTTCCCTAATCACAAAATTTTGCAGGTTTTTGCAAGATCTTCAAGACGAAAAATGGCCAAAAAGAAAGCCTGATCAGGCACTCGAGTCCTCTTCATTCCTTCCACATGAGCTGGCCTTGTTTTGTCAATTTAAGAAATTCATTACCGTGATGAGTTATTCACATTATAGCAACAGATAACATAAACTAGATTGCTAGCCTTTTCAGTCAGCTAGAATGTCAAGCATATATTTCGGTGGTGGTGTGTATTTTCCAACAACTACCAATTAACCTTTAGGTGAAATTCAGGGTGTTGGTACATAACCCTAACTGTTTAACATCCCATTTCCTGCAAGACAGCTTTTCAGTCTCCGCATAGCCATGTTTCCTGTGTTTAGTTACCTCTCCCATGGGTAGTGAGGTTAGAAGTCACATGCTATTTGTAGTGCTGAGCTCGTGCTTCTGGAATTGATCCTTGCTAGATAAGCGTAAGTGTGACTACTTTTAGAACCTGTGAACTATGTTCAAGTCTTCTACTTTGCATCCCTTGCCATTTAGATTCCTGACAATTTCTTTTTCAATTCTTTGATCCTTCCAGAGACTTAGTTCCCTTGCTGCAAAGGATCATCCAGTAAAGTATTCCCTATCATAGAGAAAAACACCCCTTGTCATTTCCTTTATTTTTAAATGCCGTAAAGATCCCAGATCATGGAATGGGAATTTTACAAATATGCATCTTAATAATTACAATTAAATTTCATTAGAATCTGTGCTACTGTGTAAGTTTAGGAGGAAAATTCTCTGGGTATGCTAAGCAAGAAGACCAATGAGTCAGTCACTATACAGGTAGTGGGGAAAAATGGAAGTTTCTTTCACAGGAACATGAATATCTCATATGATTTGAAGCAGTTACTACTGGAATTTGAGATAAATGCTTATTATTAGTAAGCGCACCCCAACCACTGTTATAATACTCATACCAGTGCATGTGATACCTTGCAATAGCTTAAGAGGGAAAAAATGGAGAGATGAAGAACATTCTGTATGTTCCAAATTTGAGCTTCTTGTCACCTATAATTAATTTGGTGATGATATTAATTTTTACTTCTTTACTGTTATTTACCTGGTATAAGATATAAGAATGAACAAAAATCTCAGCAAATGTACGTTTTCTCTGGTACTATGTCTGTGCTTAGGCAATGAATATTACATTAGAACAAGTAGACTTTTTTTTCCTTGTGTATCCTCCCAGCTTCAGCTAATCAATGTTTTAGGGACTTTTTGAACTTTTTATTTTGTTCAGTAGCCCATAATGAACCTTTCTTCCTTAAACTTCTGTGGTAACTTTTCTAGTCCATTTAAAATTCTGGCATTCAAAGAACCCGATAGCAATGAATTCCGTAACTGAAACTTGTGGAGCATAGAGAAGGTCCTTCCATTTTTTTTACTTCTCTGTTTCATGTAGCATTCCTAGTAGGAGATGTAATGAAAAAAAATAATTTCCTATTTACTCTTTCTTCATATCTGTCATTGCATATAATTTTACAGCCCTGTCTTCTCCAGGCTGTAGAGTCACAAGCTGCCAACTTCTCCCCTCCACAGTTATAGCTGCTTCTCTTATGGAAGCCATTCCGTTTGTTTGATCAGCCTTATCCTATTTGCTGCATCTTTTCAAGTTCTTCTTTCAGCTTCACACATTTGAAGATCAGATAAGTAGAACTGTGCATATTATCCACAGTAAGGCTACACCATGGCTTCAAAGTGGCATAGGGCCATTTTGGTTTGTTCTTTATTTCCTTCTAATACTTTCTACATTTTATTTGTCTGTTAAGAATCTCTGAGTATTGAGCTGAGATTTTCAAAATTGTCCCCAAGTCCTCCTTCTAGACAAGAAAGACTAGAAATACCCAGATTAGAAGCTACCTTCAGGTTTCACCGACAGTGAATTTCATCTGTTATTTTGTTTCTCAGTTATTCAGCATTACAAGATCTTGCAACTCTGTTGCACATCTCTGTTACAGGTCTCACTATCTTGAAAATTTTTTTGTTGTAGAAATTAGGAAAAGTTTTGAAGTGTCAGACATTTTCACATAGTGTATGTATTCATTCTTCAGTGAATGTAATTCAGTTCAGGTGATTTGTTGCTATTCAGTTTATCATGTATTGATCTACTTTATCACTTTATCCTAAAACCTATTCTTATGACTTTCCAGTTTGTGATATTTTAGAATCAAGCCCCTCCCCAAAAAAAGAAAAAAACCCAAACAATCCCTGTAGTGAGCACCATTAGAAAGAAAGAATTAGTTTAGTTTTTCTGCTGTGATCTTGTCTTGAGTGCTCATGCAACACACTGATCATCTATAGGCATTGAAGACTTTTTTGCCCATTGAACTCTTCTAATGAGTCTAGAATAAAAAGGTTCTTTTCTGAGTTTAATGCATTTACAAAGTTCTTCCTCACACTCTCTTTTTGAGCTGTGTTGTCATGCTTTTGCATTTAAGTTCCCAGATATTATATTCTTTCTGTTGTTCCAGTCTGGACACAAATTACAATTTCTGAAGGATGTCTTTTACTGCTAATAGGGTTTTTTAAGTTTTCTGGTCTGCTTAAAATCTTACTGATGAGTGTTTGTTGTTCAGACCAGCATACTCTTTTTGGGGCATACAAAGTCCCTAGAATTTATGTAGACTTGGACAACAGACAGCAAGCCAAGAACAAGCCACACCAGAGCCCCTGGGTGGATGCACCACTTCGCAAGCTAAAGTAGACGCGCCCATCGTTTACTCTGAATCTCCTCACTGTGTTTTGAACACTACCCGTGATAACAGCAAGCATTTTATCTTTTAAGCTTTTCCTTTTCATTTTTTTTTTAAACAAATATCCTTGCATTCTCTTTCAGAAATTAAGTATTACTCTGTGTATTTTATTGGGATGAAGATAATGAATATTTTACTTTGAGCATTATAAAATGGCTCTTACAGCCATTGTGCCTTAAATCAGATTCTGCATAGTTATACCATTTAACACATAATGTTAAATAGACTAATTTATATATATATGAATATATATAATAACAATAGAAATAATTGGAAACAGTAATTTACCTAGCAATTGAATATAGCAAAGACTGAGGATTCCACACTGAAAATTAGGTATCAAGTCTGCTAAGATGATAGAACACCCTCAAAGAAAAGCATTTTTAATAAAAGCAGTTACACATTCATCTACTGCAGGCAAAATCCTAAATCCATCATAAATATAGCTGCTATTATTATATGACAGAATAGTGAAAAGCAGATGGACCTTATTTGCAATAATGTAGCTGGGCTGAAGGTATTTTTCACCTCTCTTCCTGCATTAATAATGGCAGGTGGTGTTGGAGATAATTTTAACCAGATTATGATGAGCTGTAGTTCAGATTCAAAGACTTTTTTTCCAGTTTCTCATGCTTGGTATATGACTGAGCATACTTTTAAATGCAATTCTTCAAAAACAGCATTTGAAGATTTGTATGCATGAGAGCTGATGAGGTGCTTGCCTTTTCTGAAAAGAATTCTTTGAAAAACTTAAAAAGGACATATTTCAAAAAAAGATTCCTCTGGCTTTCATGTGAAGATACCTGTTTTGATATGAAAATGCTTGTAAATGGAACTTCCAAATAGCAGATTCCCCCCTTTGGAAAAAAGGATCACAAACTAGATGAACAACAAAAAAGAATCCTGTGCTTAATTTAGACCTTGCAGGCTAACAAGGCAGTGTATTAATTGCAAACTGATTGCAAGGTAGTGTTTCTTCTTTTTAAGAAAGAAATAAGTGTATAAATTCATGTGGTACTTGGTTTACCTCACAGCTCAGTGAGTTACCTTCAAAGCTACCTCAGCCCTTGAAGAGAATTTCAGTTTCTTAACTCACATTCTTTGAGTTTCACCTTCTGTGCTATGTGTATTTATGCATATGAATGTACGCAGATATGTGCAAATGACTGCATATGTTCAAACTTTCTATAGTTGTTTAACTGTACATAGTGGGAAAGTAAAGTAAAATAGTGCTTAGACTATAGTTTATAACTTAAGTGGGGGAAGAAATTATTTGTGAAAGGGTTAATACCCATAACACCCCTATTCAGTGGAATGAACGTACATATTAATGAAATGTTAAATAGAGAACTTGTGCTTTCTGTCATTTTTTTGTGATGAAAAGTTTCATTTTATGAAAAGCAAAGTCTGTTTTCAAACATACGAAACTGAAGACACAAACAAAATGAAAAAAATGCATTGAGTCCCACCAGAGGTTTATTTTGAATGACATCTGAATTACCAGTCTGCGATAGTTGAAAAAACAGTAGCTACAGGTATTTGATCATTTCAAAAGACTTCATTTACTTGGGAAAAGCAATATGAAGAAGAATGGTAATTGAGCATGTACCCACTCACTGGGTCTGAATAATTACAACTTCTGTGAATGTTTGTTTATTGTGCCTGTTGAGGCTAAAATTTGATGCACTTTGATTCTGCCATCTGAAGTCCCTCTGCAAAAGTTTATATCATAGCAAATACATTACAGTAATAATATGGTGCTGAGTATGTGTTTGAATTAATTTTTGTCATCAAGGAACTATTCCTGTCCTGCAGGAGAGCTGGTGGCAGATTCCTGGGAGCCCAAGGCTGAGGCTAAAGTCATGGGCTCCTCCTTTCTTCTGTTTGTACATCACGTGACTTCGCTAATTCTTTTGCCCAGCTAATCCTCACCCATACTTGCAGCAAGCTTACAATCTGTTTAAAAACGCAGTTTAAGCAAGAACATGTCACATGAGGGATGAGTTCCTTTCACCTGGGCTAGGGTTATACATAGCCGTGATTTTAGAGAATCCTTGGAGGAGTCATGGTAATGTTTGCCTTTCTCAGTGTGAGCTCACTGATACCACTGGAAAATGATTCAGAAAACAAAGACATTTCTCCCAAACCAATTCCCTGTCATAAAGAGGATCTGCATAAGGCTCAGCTTTCCTTTAAACCATCTTGATGCATTTGAGGATTGTTCCAATCGAGTATTTTAACTTGTTCGTAGTATGAAGTGTTTGGTAGATCCTTGTAACATGCTGTTAAGTCTCGTTCACATGCACAGTGCAGTTGCTCTGCACAGTAACCTTTTTCAGACATGGGCTTTGTTAGTTGTTGCCCAAAGTAGCAAGATAATTAGCAAAATCCGCAGATTGCTGCTGCTGAAATTGATAAACTTGCCAGGCTATATGTTAACTTAAAATTTCAGTCTTGAATCTGTGATACTGTTATCTTGGTTCAACCAAATATAATAAATCTAACTAATTTAACTAAACCAGTAAATGAAGTTGTGCAGCTACTTTTATTGCAGTTTAAATGAGGCATTTTTCAATTTAGCATAAATTGGAATCTGTTTAAGCTAAACTGAAATAAACTGCTTTTAAACTGAGTTATACATCCACAATTGAGTTTAACTAATTCACTTTATAAAAAAGCTTAAGTTAATAAACCACAAATCTCTTGTGTGAACAGAACTGTATTCTTCCTGTAGAAAACTGATAAAAGCTGTTAAGTAACAGTCTTTCTGCCTTAACAGAAAAGTGTAAAAGGAGTCATATTTGACACATGGTAATCAGATCACATCTGTACTTTGCTGAAATATGCTCAGATAGAAAGTAAAGGTATGAAATAAAATTTTGTCTTGGTTAGAATACCACAGTAAGTGTAAACACTAAAAAAATGTTGTGTGAGAAAATATAAATAAATGAATCACAACTCCCTGAAAAGCAAGTGCTTGTATCATTAGGGAGAGGTAAGAACAAAATGAACAAAATATCTTGGTTCAGGGGCTGAATTCTTTGCTGTAATGAAGACAGTGGAACTGCGATGATTTATTTATGTTATCTACTGATATACCTTCTTCTAATATACTAATGAAATGGGATTTCTTTCATACACAGACCTGAATACAGGCCAAAAAAGTTTTTAAAAAGAAAAATTTAAGATAAACAGTTATTAATCTTCAAGCATGTGCTTCAGTTCTATCAAACTCCTGAGTAAAGAGAGACTTAAGCACATACTTATGGACTTCTTCCAGCTGGGATTCTGCACCATTATTATCTCTAACTATGTAAGTATAGGTTCTCTGTGTTATAGTGGAGTATAACTGAAAAGAGAAATTGCCTTTGACTTCAGAATAACGGAGTACCTTGGAAATATTTTTTGTTATAGCATCCTGAGGCCTCTCAGTGGATGAGTAGGGTCTGGAGTAGTATAGTTCTGCTGCAAAAGAGGAGCACATTCTACTTTGTATACATACCATGGAGCATACCTATAGGGAAATTGTATTGAAGATCACTTTCATCAGGCTTTGATATTTTTTCTAGATCTGACTTCACTGAACTCTTCCCCAGCAAAGAGCAGCCACATTTATGCTAGGTTGCTCAACAGCACTCACATGTGCCAAATGCAGTGAGGTGGATCTCTTCACTGTGACTCCAGAAAAAGAAAAAGGAACAAGAGACTCTTCACAAAAAAAATCACGAACAGTTCATATTTGGAGCCATGGAGTGGTTCAGATGCCATTTATTCATAACTTAGATTTATCTTGAATCCTTCACTCAAGCAGCCCTGGCCTTGATATTGTCTTGCTGAGCTCTCTAGATCTTCTGGAGCTAAAGCACACCGTTTGCACAAGCAAAGTATGGAGGAGTAAGTGATGGACGCCTTCTCACCAAAAGGAGAGTCTCCCATTTAAGAGAGGAGCCTGCCCTGGAGAGTGCACCAGGACAATTAAAGGGAGGACTGTGGCTGTATGTTATGATTGTCCTATAAGACTGATACAGTCTTATAGGGAGGAACAAGTCTGGGGCCATAGGTAAGTTCAAAAAGAAATTTTGATTGATTAGTCATGAGGAAAAAGAAAAAAAGGTCAAGATCCATCTTAAGTAGGTACAGTGTTTCTATAGCAGAAGGCCGACATGGAACATCTAACTCTTTTTAATCTATGTGCTTCATTCAGGATAAAATGTTGCCAGAATTCAGTTATTTAAAAATAAATAAGCAGCAGCTTGAATGCAGATAAAGGTACCCGACTCAATTAGGAAGGAATTTTTTTTCCAAATCTGAAAGCAGGCATTATCCTCCTTCAATAGAAAAACACAGCTGTGCAGTGCCGAGATACTAATGCATTCTGCATTCAGCAGATTGTAGGGAAAACAGACGTTCTTATTTTGGATACAATTCAAACTTTTGGCAGTGTCTTCCAGCTTCTGAGGTCATTTACATCACTTCATTACAATGCACACACATTGTTCATACCTTGTTATATGCCGATTGACTGCAAGTAAGTATTTGCATATCATTGCTCTATAGCTTATTGAGAGACATTTCATTTCAGAATTTTAAATATTTAGTGACCAGGTGTTTAACTGCCAAATACAAATTATCACGTCTGTTTCTTATGAGGAAAAAATCCAACCAATCCAGTAAAACATTCTCAGTTACCCAACCAGTGAATTGTGTAAAAAATGTAGTGAGCTAAATTCTGTTCTCATTTAAAACAGCATAAATGTGCAATTATTCCTCTAAAGCAAAAAAATACACAACCAGATATATTTGATTTTAATTAAAATTAGAATGTGGACTCTAGTGTATCAGTATGTTAGTGATATTTTATGTTAAAACACAAATACAATGTATGAAATCACTAGTAATGGGACAAATAAAGAAAACAAACAAACCCCCCCATACTTTAAGCTTTTTGTCCATTGTTGTTTTCATCTTTTCCCACGTATTCACATTTCATATTTGTTTTGCTTTGTTTTCAGTGGTTTTTGGTTGGGGGTTTTTTGGTGGTGGTTTGTTTTTTGGGGGGTTTTGGGGGTTTTTTTGTTCAGTTGATGGCTGACTGTTAGACTCTTTAACATGTACATAATGAAAATAGCTTGATTTTCAAAGTCATAAAGCATCTTCTGCTCTCCTTGATTCAGTAGCTTTCATTATTTGACCATGGAATGACTATTAAGGTGAATGTAATAGAATCATAAAAAAGATAGATGCAGCCCTGGGTTATGTCAGGTAAGGTATTTCCACTGGAAACAGGGAGGTATTGAAGTGATTTTAGAAGGCATAGCTGAATCTTCATACAAAACAAAGGCTATAGTCTCAATGATTGCTTCGAAGAACCAAGTATTCTAAAGCAACAGATGTAAACAGAAGCTATTGGGATGATGATAAGTTTAGAAAGCTTGCAAGAACTGACTAAAAGAGTTCAACTTATTCAGCTGAATAAAGAAAAAAAATGTAAGAAAGCGGGCAAGAGGAGAGTGTTCTTTTCCCGATATCTCTTCCTGCCTCTGTGAATTAGTGTATTAGAGACTTCCTGAGCTGTAGAAAGCTGTTCCATACTACCAGCCATCCTTGTCACTTTATGTGTACTGTGAATAGTATCATAACCCCATGTCTGAGATAAGTGTCCTGAAGTGTGTACACAGTATTCAACATTTCCATGCATTATGTATTTGTATAGTGGCATAATTATGTTTTCCATTTTGTCTGCTTTTGTTTAGTTTCCTATTCTGTTTATTAGAAAATAATTCGACTTTTCTGTTTGTGTTTTTATTGTTATTGATGTTTTCAGATCTGTAATCATTCCAAAATTTCTTTCCTGACTGGTAATATCTAATTTAGAATCCATTGATGAATTTGTAGAATTAGAGATTTTTTTTTTTTTTCCTGGTGTGCTTTACTTTGCAGTAGTTGGTGCTGAATTTCATTCACGTATTTATCCTGAGAGTTAACTGGTCCTGGTCCTGGTATGTAGGCTACATCTATGTTACTAGACCTAAAAGGATTCAGACATGGACTGAATCACTGGCTCAAGTCCATATCTTTGCGTTGTTTAGCCAGGTCCCTGACATATTTTTTCTCCTGTGCCAACCAGTCATTGCCTAGACAATTTACAAGCACCATTTGGAAAAGAGGGCTGTCAAGAGGCTTTTTAAATGGAGCCATAGGATAGGAAATATGTAGTAAGCAAGTTTAGCAATGTGTGTACAAGCTACATACTTTTGGCTGTCCTCTGGGCCCGAGAGCAGGCCCTGATCTTTTTTATTCACCACTATACACATTGTCATAGCAAACAGGGCTGGAAGAGACATAGAGAATCAAAATTAATTTTACACAGGAAACTCCTGACCTGTAGGTGTGTAGCCTGGTCTTAAATGTCCAATGTTTTCACAGCCATTTGAATGGAGCTTCCAGATCATGACTGCACAGTTTAGCTTTACAATTGAAAGAGTTTTTATGATATTGAAGGAAAATCTTCTTCTTCTACTTAAACCTGCTGCTTTTGTCCTATTCTCATACAAAGGTAATAGAACAGTTGCTCAGCAGCAATTGTTACGACATCCACCCTCAGATTTGCCTTTATGTTGCCGAAAATCTTGAACTGTTTACTCAGATTTTCATGACTGCAGCTCTTCATCTCTGCTCTGCTACAGACGTCTCTGCCAACCCACAGCTTTTTTGGGAACTGGTGCCCAGAACAACTGTGTGAAATGCTCCAGTTGAGTTATTGCCAGTGCTGGAATGAGAAAAAGATTGTCTTGCATGTCTTACATAAGATAATGCTCTTTTGCTTCTTATTATGGTATTTGCTCCTTCTACGACTGTGAGAGAAAAAACTTATTTCTATTGGCCTCATGGTTCCGAGACCTCCAGAAAAAGTAACATCTGGGGTTTGTTGTTTCCTTTAAATCGCCCAGCCATTTAGCATCTTGCTAAATTCTGGATGTCAAAACAGCTGTTAGACATAATTAACATACAAGTCAATGCTTCCTTTAGTTCTGCCTGCCTGTGCCTCCTGAGTTAGGTATGACTGTTGGCATTAGTCATTCCAATCAGTGTCCTGCTGGTTCTCAGTTATCATACCTTTGACCATATAATAGGATTTCCATTTCACCTGCATGTTTCCTGTACCTCTAACCTCACCATACAGATATCCATCAATGAATTCCTCACTATCCAAGCCTCTGAAGAATAATGTAGTCTCACCACCACCACAATCACTACTATGAGTTTAGCCTTCTGACCAACAGCCAGTCTTTATACTTACCTGTAGGCTTTTGTCATTGGCCACCTCTACTGGTTTCATTTTGATTTTTTTTAATTTTGAATGGTTTGGGTTGGAAGAGACCTTAAAGATCGTCTAGTTACAACCCCCCTGCCATGGGCAGGAACACCTTCCACTAGACCAGCTTTTGCCATTAAAAGCTGCAAGATGGTGTGATATTCTCAAGGTGAAGATATTCTTCCTCTTTTTCATGACATGACCTCTCTCTCTCCTTGCCTGTTCATTGAACTGTATCCCAGCATCAGAGCAACCAAAGTATTCTTGTCAACATCATTGCACAATTAGGTATTCATCTCCACATTTCACTTGCTCCTCACTGTGCATGTCTGCTCTTCTTATTCTTTCCTAGCAAGTAAGGACAGACCAAAGTCTCGGAAAATGCAGCCTGTGATGTGAATTAAATCATCAAGTCTTCAGGTCCCCATTTGTTAATCTTTGTATAGCCATTTGTAAAACATAATATACAGGAATAAATGTAACCTGTATGAAGTCAAGTAAATGCCCAGGGCTGACAGGAAGCCCACCCAACCCTCTCCTATATGAGAGAGCTTGTGCCAGTGGTATTTAGGAAATTGATGTACTTTCCCTAACCTGAAACTGTTTTTCTTCAGGGCTGTTCCATTACAAAAGCCCTTCCGAAGACAGACAGAGGTACTTTTTTCCACTGTGTTTCTTACCTTTGCGGTATAGCTGATTCCTACCAATCACCTCCAAGATGTCTGGGTGCCAAGACTATCATTTATTTTAAGCAGTCTGGACTATCTTAATCAGATGCCTATATTTCATTCAGTGTATAGGTATGCCTTCTTCATTCACGGACTTTGAAAGAGAATGATTGATGAATGGAGTTTCTTAATCAGAGGTAATGATTAAAACTCCAGCTTTTAATACTTCCTCTAGATTACAGACTCATTTCTTTTACTATTTTAACTTAAAGCACTGCAGTCATAAATGTTTCATCAGACAAGTTTAGAGTCTTCAAACTAGAAAAGTATTCTGTTAGGTCAGATGACAGCTAAAAGTTTGGCTGAAGTGTGGAGGGCTGTTTTATGTATGTTCCTTTTGCATCACAATGCCTTATTTTGGGCCCATTTTTCAGCCAAATAAAAAGCACATTTTAGTCTGGAAGACTTCTAGACATTTTCTTTCCTTTTCTGTGAATCATTAAGGTAAAGTAGAGAAGAGAATGTGTGCATATAGAAGGAATGAGTTCTTTGTAAAATAAGCAACCCGTCTATGAATTGGTAGCCTAATAACGACAACCACTAGTGTTCTCCTATATATATATATGAGTAGATATTTTGTTATTATGAAAATAATTTTTCTACAGTGTTTTAATCTTTCTTTTCTTCATGCAATGTTCCACTGCTTGAAAAAATGCATGTGTTTAAATCTTCATCTGCTGACAAGCAGTGACCTGGTTTGATATACGGGCTCTAGCAAAGACCATTTATTTAAGGTAGGAATGCCGGTTGTTTCTCGATGGTTTATTTATATCTGGGGGTTTTTTTGCTATCAGTATTGCATTTAGAACTTTAAATGTTCTATGTTTTTACATACCTGAAGTGCCAAAATAGAAGATTTCCATACATTAAATATTTTTTTTAATTTAAAAAGAATCTTAAGGGCCAACATATTGTGCTGTGTTTAACAGCAAAACATATTTAAAAGTCAAGTTATAAACAATTAAAAATAGATTTTAAGATAAGTTTGATAAAGGATCCTTAACAAAGGCTATAAAGCCATTGAGCACTAAACTGCTATAATTTAATATATATTGAGAATTATTATTTTCAACATTTTCCCTGAGTTTCCTGTAGAAAACAATTGCTTTTACATATATTACTTGTTTGATTTTTTTTTTAATTTTTCAAATGCACAGTAATACAATCTAAAAATAGATGTTGCTGGATTCATCTGCATGCCTCCTGTTTTCCATACATTTAGAAATTTGCCTTGTGCATATTGTCACACACACCGCACACAGAGAGACAGAGCAGCTATCAGCCTGACTGGCCAAAGGCAGTTTATTTGAACTTCCACAAAGTTTTCTGACTCTTCTGTGACAAATCATTCAAAATGGTCTTTGTTAAAAAGCTGCCTCTTCATGAAAAAATTTAAAGTCCTGTACATAGTTTCACTAAAACTTACATCTCGCCTTTTAAACTCCAGGGTCCCAGCATTCACTGCTCTCACAGGGGAAAGGAGGTGCCCTTCTTTTAAACTAAAACTATTAGGATGCAGTATTGTAAATATTGGACTGTCAAAAATGTGATTCTTTCCCTGCTAAGTCTTTAATTGATCGTGATTAAAATAACTGTTTCTGAAATTTGACGTACCTTAAACACTGTATAGGATCCCATGAAACCATCTCCAAGCAGAGTTGAGATAAATGGGCTCAGAAAATTTCTCTATGGCAACAGATATTGCTCTTAGATGTTGTGGTTGTGAGAGTCCTGCTTTGAGATGTTTTAAGTTTTGAATGCCAGCAACCACTCATGTGCAAGGAATACTAGAATATTGATTTGATAAACAGAAATAGATATTCACAAAACCTTTTTTTCTACTTCCCTCTCTACAAGGCTTACAAATATGTCAGCAGGTATGCCTGGGCCTCAGTTTAGCTTCTTGTAATTAATTTGCCTTGTTGTGCTATTATTTATGTCTACTTGATTGCCAAAATAAAGAGGATGCCCAAGTTATGTTATGTTTTATTTTTATTTTATTAACTCCAGCCTTGGTCTCTTGTTCCCTTTTTCTTGCTTAGTGCTATTACAGACATTTCATTTATGAGTACTATCAGCAGTTATGAAAGAGCAATAAAAATGATTGAGGGTCTGGAAGGGACTGATTTATGAGGAAAAGGAGAAGAGCTAAATATGGAGTGCCTGTCTAAATAATGATTCATGAATGACGTGCCAAATATCTGTAAGTGTTTTAAGAGGGTAAATGAGAGAGGAATCAGGCAGGGTGGTTCAAAGAGAAGTAACCATGAGTGACTGAATGGAAGTAAATAAAGGAAGGATTTAGGCATATTTTTCTTTATAACCATATTTTTCTTACAGTAAAACTGCATGCAATATGAAACAATCTCCCAGGGGTGCTTAAAGCAGTGCTGCAACTTGACTGGATCAAATGCACCATCAAAATGCTTTAAGAAACCACTCTTCTTTGAATCAGTAATAGCTATACGAGTTGCTTTTGTACACGTATCTCAAAGTGCTCTGCAGCCAGTACTTAACACCTTATGACACCTTTTGTGTCAGGTGAGGAAAGAGTGTTAGTGAGTGAAACCAGTCTAGACACAGATGTTTACAAATTTTGACATAAATCCCTCACAACTTTCATGTTAAATGCTTTAGTTTGAATCACAAAATTGAGAGGAAAGAAATGCTTTGCCTAGCAGCCTAGTTAAAGTGCTCAGAAAATCTCAGTCCCTGGTTCCATCCTCTCCTTTATTTATAGATATTTGACACTATGTCTGTTATCTCCTAGAGGAAGGCCAGTCACCCATGTATAGAGCTAATGACTATGAAGTTTCTGAGGTACGTTATTCCTATCTTCAGCTAGTTAATCTGTCCTGCTTCCTGGAAAATTCTGCATGAACTGCAGAAAGGCACTGAGGGTGACTTTGTAGTATGACAACCCTGGCAGTCCTCTGGAAGTTGGACAACATGTGTCAAGTTTCCCTGAGCAGAGGAGGGAGGGTAACTCCCAAAATCTGGCGAGTATTCTGACATGGGTCATACTGCTCATGTGGATAGTCTGAGATTGTGCAAAAGGAGCCTAGAGATCTAAAATGGTTCATTCATCCCCAGCAACATTTTATTTTCTGTTTTGCACATAATATTGTATTCACTTTGATCTGCAAATTTTTTTCAGTTTGTCAGTTCAGCTTCCAAACAAAACAAAAAAGTCTGACAGTTGCCAATCATATGTAAAAAATGCTGCCATTCCCTTGTAAGTCCCAAACATCCTTCTACCTGCAAAGCCAGATGACCCAGAAACATTAACAATACTAAGATTAGTGAGAGAAAACCAAACGCCAAATATCTCAAAAGAATACCAGTGAGACAAGCAAGAGAGGGGAACTTTGAATCCCGGGTAGTTGCTCTCCTCTTTTTAGAAGGTCCAACATGCTCTTATTTTTGCACTGTGGAATTAGAAAGACAAGGAGTAGTGACTGTATTTCCCCTACTCTGACATTTTATAACCTTATTTCCCTATTAGAACAACCTGCTGGGTTGATAATGTTCAAAAAATGTAGTTTCATTTCAGCCCCTTCATAAGATGCACTTCTCGGGAGGTGAGGAAATGGTATAGGATGTCATCTCTGTAAGAGGACATGCAGAATCAGAGTGGCTTAGGCTGAAAGGAATCTCTGAAGGTCATCTGGTCCATCTGCCCTGCTCAAGTAGGTCTACCTTATATGAGAAATGCTCCAGTCACTTAATCGTCTTTGTAGCCCTTTGCTGGACTCTCCCCAGTATGTCCATGTTTGCCTTGTACAGGGAGGCCAAGAACTGGACCCAACACTCCAGGTGTGGCCCCACCAGTGCTGAGCAGAGGGGAAGGATCACCTCCCTCAGCCTGCTGGCAGTGCTCTTCCTAATGCAGCCCAGGATACCGTTGGCTGCCTTTGCTGTAAGGGCTCATATTCAACTTGATGTCCACCATGTTCCCCAGGTCCTTTTCTGCAAAGATGCCTTCCAGATGGTCATCCTCTAGCATATATACTGGTGCCTGAAGTTATCCTTCCCCAGGTGCAGGACTTCACACTTACTTTGTTCAACCATGAAGAGATCAGGGTAATGATGCTCAATTTTTAAAGGAAAGATTTTTTTTTCTATCATTCCTTTTCACACACATCCTCTTCTCAATTTGCACTTTAAGTTTGGTCCTGCATCATTAACAAGGAAGTTGTCTTTTCACAATTGGCCTGCTAATGTATGCTGATTCAAATCTTGCCATGGATCCTGCCAATTTGAACTGCAGAAGACTCAGTCAAGATCTGTCAGGAATCAATGTATTTGTTCTGATTATTTGTTTCTTCAGGGAAAGACGATATCTAAAGGTCTTTTGATTTTTAGCATGTACGAAATATTAACTTTCTCTATGGCTACTAATTTCATGTCTTGCAGAAAAGACTCTCCATTAGCTTTCATATTTTTCTTCTTTTACATCATACTTCTTGTAAGAACTAGAGGACTTGTTAGTACCATAATAAATTATCTCTAACAGTATCAATGAAACAACATTGAGGAAAAGAATGGTTTTTTATTATCCAATCCTGAATCCTAAAAGCTATTTTAGACTTGCATTGGTTTATGTACCAGTGTTAATTACAGAACCAAGTGATATATTAATATTTTCTTTCTAGAATACAGTAGTAGGTGTAGAGGTTGCAGCATATATCATCTGTGTTCATAGATAAGTATTACTAATGCAGTGTATATCAAAAAGAAATCTATCCTGAGGTAGTATGCATGAGTCACAGAAGCCATTGTATTATATTAAGAATAATAATCAGACAAGAAATAGCAGACTCCCAAAATTTAATGAGGTCATTTAGTTAAAAAGTATATTCCCAGTTTGTGTCAAGCTACAGGCCACTGTTAAATGTGCTTGGTTATTTTTCTTTCTTTCAAATTCTTTTAAGCAGCCATGTGCAATGGAGCTATAAATTACCTGCATGACATCCTTGTCTCTAAATTGGAGGGACATGGGTTCGATGGATGGACCACTCGGTGGATAAGGAATTGGCTGGATGGTCGCACTCAGAGAGTTGTGGTCAACGGCTCAGTATCCAAGTGGAGAACAGTGATGAGTGGCGTTCCTCAGGGGTTGGTACTGGGACTGGCACTGTTCAACGTCTTTGTCGGTGACACGGACAGTGGGATCGAGTGCACCCTCAGCAAGTTTGCTGATGACACCAAGCTGTGTGGTGTGGTTGACACACTGGAGGGAAGGGATGCCATCCAGAGGGACCTTGACAGGCTGAAGAGGTGGGCCATGCGAACCACATGAAGTTCAACAAGGCCAAGTGCAAGGTCCTGCACGTGGGTTGGCGCAATCCCAAGCATGAGTATAGGCTGGGCGAGGAATGGATTGAAAGCAGCCCTGAGGAGGAGGACTTGGGGGTGTTGATTGATGAGAAGCTCAACATGAGCCAGCAATGTGCGCTTGCAGCCCAGAAAGCCAACCGTGTCCTGGGCTGCATCAAAAGAGGTGTGACCAGCAGGTCAAGGGAGGTGATCCTGACCCTCTGGTCCTCTTTTGTGAGACCCCACCTGGAGTACTGCGTCCAGCTCTGGGGACCCTGGTACAGGAGAGACATGGAGCTGTTGGAGCGAGTCCAGAGGAGGGCCACGAAGCTGATCAGAGGGCTGGAGCACCTCTCCTATGAGGACAGGCTGAGAGAGTTGGGCTTGTTCAGCCTGGAGAAGGCTCCGGGGAGATCTAATTGCGGCCTTCCAGTACCTGAAGGGGCCTGCAGGAAAGCTGGTGAGGGACTATTTATCAGGGAGTGTAGTGACAGGACAAGGGGTAATGGGTTTAAGCTGAAGGAGGGTCGATTTAGATTAGATGTTAGGAAGAAATTCTTTACTGTGAGGGTGGTGAGGCACTGGAACAGGTTGCCCAGAGAGGCTGTGGCTGCCCCCTCCCTGGAAGTGTTGAAGGCCAGGTTGGATGGGGCTTTGGGCAAGGTGGTCTAGTGGAGGGTGTCCCTGCCTGCAGCAGGGGGGTTGGAACTAGATGGTCTTTGAGGTCCCTTCCAACCCAAACCATTCTATGATTCTATGATTCTATAACATTAGTCCATAACCTTCAGAAGGTAATATGAGGTGTCTGCATTTTTGTTTTGTAATCATATTGCCTGCATATTATAGTAATCATTGTGGTGAAAATAAATATCTCTAATATAGATTGCCTTATAGGTGAGTAATCCTTATTGTATCACTCCAGATGATAGAGACAACCTAAAAAAACTAAAAATGCTTCAAAGATGGCCAAGCCCAGATATTCAAATACAAACAGGTAGAAGATTTGCCTTTTTAAAAGGTCAGAAGTCAGCAGAGCTACACTGCTTCTTTCTTCTGCTTGGAAGAGAAGTAATGATGGATTAAACACCAAAGGAACTGCTGTCATGGAATCCTCTCAAATGACAGTCTTGTCCAGTTTCTGAGCTACTCCTGGAAAAGGGAATACAGATACCTGTAACTTGAGTAAAAAAGTAGGTTTCAAACATAATTCCCATTCTTTGGGGGTTTAGGGTGTACTTTTTCCCCTTCTGGAATAGTAGAGCTTCTGAAGAAAGAGTGTTGTGAATTAGTTGCTTCTTCTGTCCACAATATATATCTGAAAAAAAACCCTTTATTTTTTTTCTTTTTTTTTTCCTCAAAAGGTAGAAAAGTAGTGGATTGCCAATAAATGAATATTTTGTTTTTACTATAAGCTGTAGTGACATGTTCTTTCAGCTTGATTTGTACATATCTCTAATGTGCAGGAAAAGCAAATACTGCAAAATCCTGGTATTTTTAAGTATTAGTGAAATTTTGTATGGAGAGGAGATCTGGATTTATTGAAGAACATGCTTGCTGAACCACAAATAAGCTACTATAAAAGAAAAGGCTCTCTAAATGTTAATGCCATCATTCTTTTATACATTCCATAAACTTGAGGACTGTCAGGCTACAGGGCACCATGTAGGATTATTCAAGAGACAGTCTCTTGCCATAGAAAGATAAAGATATTTTAGCACAGGATTTGAAATAATAATCTTTTTTTACTTGTCTGTGCTTGTTTGCTTTTTGTTTTTCTGAGATCTCTTTCATCTGTTAATAGCTTAACCATACACACAGGGCAACATAAATTAATTATCTTAATATTTCAGTTGCAAATTATATTATTTACTGCTCCAGTCCTGGAGCTAGAGGCTAGTTCCGAGTTAGTTGACATTGTTGGCTATTATCTAACACTGCACAATTGGTCAAATTGCTTTAAAAACAAACAAGCAAGCTAAGCAAAACAAACAAACAACCCACAGGAAAAGGGCAGAAGATATTTTTTCTAGGAAGGATTTCTATTTAGGCCATTAATTACCTCCTAAAATAAATCTTTAAATGTCACCTTCATGATGTAGTGTTTACTATCCTTGACATTGGACATGCAAAACCAAGAGGTTAATTTGAAGATTTTTATTTAGGATACTCTGCTCTTTGCACAGTATACTAGATACACAGAATCTGATTTTATCATGTAGCAGAAAATGAAATGCATTAGCATTAAGCGAACTACTTTGTTGATACTTATCTTGAAGAAGAGGACTTCAGACTGATGCCAGCATGTTTGGTAATTAATTGTGGTGATCAAAAACCATGATGCTGTCAAAGACTCTCAACTTCTATACAATGCTGGTGTGTGTTTATCCCCCACAGAGATAATGATTGGGTTGCTAGGAAACTTACTTGAGGTATAACAAAGAGTAATGTCGGCATCTCGTCTATGGAAATTATGTATGAGCCAAAAGCTGTGTTACTTAAGGAGCTACTCACCCTAAAATGCCTTTATTTTTGGTTCACAAGGAATGGACAGGTGCACCTGTCTCTGCATAGAAATATTTTAATGTGTTCTGATTTGTTAGAGTGTATAAATGTACCTTAATCTAACTCCAAAGTGTAGATTTCCCTGAGACTTGATGGGATCATTTCATTACCAGGAGCACACAAGTGTTCAAACTGTATCAGTGAAAGAACCAAGGAACCCTACCTGTCTTGCCTCAGTCTGTCTCTAACAAAATAATTCTGCAAATCTAACACCATCTAAGCAGAAGGGGGGAGAGGGAGAGAGTTATTCTTTGGTTTCGTCCTTTAAGAGAGAGAGCCTCAGTCCTAATTCCCTTTGCCTTAGCCCGGAAGACTAAGCTGTCTTTTTTTGCTGTTTGGTGCTGTCCCTTCACCTCTGCAGGCTTTCCCCTACAGCTAAAGAAGAGGCAGCTCCAAAAATGTTCTTGTGCCTTCCTCACCCTGAACTACAGTAATCCTCAAGATCATTCAGACAACTCCAGAGGCAGGAGCCTTACCTAGACAATGGAGTCTCTTAGATGCTGCCCTCATGGCAGCACCACCCTTACACATGGTTTAGAAAATGTTTCTATTCAAGGATGAACCTATATGAAGGCAGTGAAGACACTGATATACCTCTCTTCTTACTCTACGGACATTTCCCACCAGGCCACAGCTTTACTCTGCTTCATTCCTGTTACCCACATCTTTAGGCAGACACGCTCAAGGTGATAATCTGACCTTGTAATTTTTTTGTAAAAAAAAAATCCATAGAAACATTCTGTGTCTTGGTTGAATGCTATTGGGTTTATCCTTTTTGAATTGTATTAAAATTTTCTGTGAGCTTTCTCTTCACGGAGTAACCATGGCAGCATAATTACCTTACCTGCTATTTCCCTCTTTCCTTTGTTATCAATATTTTTTTCTACGGGGTTGTAAGTATATATAAAAATAAAACCCCGCTTTAAAATAACATTAGGATGCTTTGCTGACCCTACCAGTTTTATGATCACCGAGAGTAGATTTGCTTTTGGCAATGGGAGTGTGACAGCTATCAGTTGCACTGTGCAGGCCACTTTAGCATTGTTGAGATCATAGAAATAGCATCAAAAACTGATGTCTGATGCTCTTCAGTAGAACAATTTATTTCTATTTCTTGCTGTCAAAGTAATAATGATATAAGTTTAAAATAACAAGTCAAAGAGAAAATGAAAACAGACCTTATGGGTTTCAGCCTATTTACCAGATTCCTCACAGTCAGCATCTGAAATCATAGACATTGAGGATATTGAATATGGGTTCCAAGTGTGCTGGTGAATATAATTTTTTAGTTTTAGTATCATTTCAGAGGGAAAATTATTTCTCTAAACTTCGGTCAAAAATACTCACTTCACTTATCAAACTGATTTTCCTAGAGACTTTGGAAATGCCTCTCTGGAACTTGAATCACAAGCTTCTTTCTGGTTTAGGGTATGTTCTGGCATTAAACGTGTATTTTGGTCAGGAATAGCTCCTTACAGAAAAATTATTTATACAGCCAACAAGATTAATCTGGAACAGAGTGGTAGGGAAGAAGTATCCCATTCCTCAGGCATCCCAGAAGAGGTAAATATAAAATTTAGAGAGATTGTGATCTATATAAAAAACTTTCAGAAATTAAAACTATGAAAGTAATAAGAATAGCATTTTTATTGTTATGAAAGCAATTGCAGAACTGAGATTTGATTAAGAAAATGAATGTAGCTCTTCTGACTATAAAAAAAAGAATCTGAAAAGATGAGAGAGAGGAGACTTGTGAAATATTGGGGGATTAAATCTGGTAAAATCAGAAAGGTCCTCTGAAAGATGAGCAGTTTATGTCACACTACCTGTCTGTACATAATGTAGGCTACACTATTATTCAGATTGGATGGTATAGGAATGTAACTGTACTAAAATTACAAGCTATAATCAATATTGCAAATGTGATTATTGTTCACTATCATAAAAATGAATTTGTGAATTTGTCCAGTTCTGCGTGACTGAGTTTGAAAGAAGGAGAAAGAATCAAGGGATTCTTGTTTTGAAGAGATCTGAACTGAGAAACTCTGGTCCTTCTTCAGACTGAAAGAATTTCTGTTGAACTCAAAAAGCCTAGAAAATTGGTTTCTTCAGATTCTTCAAGACCAAATGTGCCACTGACTGAAATTTCGTCTAGTGACGAGCAGAAAATTGATGAGTCTGACGATCCTGCAAAAGAGACATTTTTATTTCGTCATCTTCATTGAAACATAGTCACAATACTAATTGATGTTTCTTCTCCAGAACTTTCAGCAACATTTAAACATCTGCTATATTCAGGTGTAGTTTTTAATGCATTTCCAGCATCCAAAACACTGCAGAGATCAATCTGTGCTGTATGGCATAAAAACAACTGAAAGGCAAAAGTTTCAACTTGATAAAAAAGTTAGTTTCCTTTTATATTAATAAAATTACCTTCAATTGAACAAAATCAGCATTAAAAATAATGAATGGAAGGCTTACATTCACAGATTTGCTAACAAATTTGGTAAGCAGAAAAAAAAATATGTAGCGATAAAGGAAGAATTAGGGCTCAGGTCTTGTGAAGGTTGTGACCCTCTAAAACACGTATTGAGCAACAGAAGTACAAACTGTGATTTAATAATATTCAGTTCATCTGACCATGAGAGCATCATCGGACACATCACTGACTTAAAAATTCTTTAGTATCCAGTGACACTGGACATGTCCAGAACTTCCATCATTTGAGAATCCTGTTTTCCACCTAAAATCTGTGATTTGTATGCCTGTATTCTCTAAAAGGGCCTAATCTCTAACCTAATATAAACTGAATTTTTGTGGCAGTCTTGTGGCTAGATTTCTCATATAGGAAGCAGGTCATCTGGATTAATTTCTTTCTTTCCCATAACAGCCTTCAAAACAAACACGAAAAAATTCTCCCAACTCCTAGAAAGATGCCTTAGTCAACAAGCTATGCAGAAATACTTAAGAGTAAAAATCTCTACACCATTTTGAAGCAGAGACTCTGCAGTGAAGAGCTCAAGAGAGGGAGTGTATAGAGGAGGGAGCATGAGTCTACAGCCCTGTGATCAACACATTCTTTTTATGAGAAAAATATACTAGTTCTGTTTGTGTTTCAATGTTACTGGCTAAAATATTGAATAACATCTCTTAGAGAATAGATCCAAACTCTGATCTCTCCTTTCCTGATGAGCATCTTATTGCTGTACTTCGTAAAGCCCTGTGGATTCGAATTCTTCCCTGCAGTGATACAACTTCAGAAAGACAGCCTCAGTGTATCTCTAGCCTGAACAGCAAACAGCATAACACCTGCTGCTTTTTCTGGAAATGCAAAATTTAGGTTGGACTCCCTCTAACTTTTACATCGAAGACCTGACAAAGGGGCTTGGATACCAAATAGAAAGAAATACTTAACATAGGAGTGAATATAAGATTGATATACGGTGGGTTTTATATAAGGCCTTTTTTTATATGGCCTAACATTTCTTGTTATCTTGTTCACTGTGTGAGATTTTTAGGTTACAGTTCTAGTACTTAGCCTGGTAAGTCCAAATTTTATTGGGGATCAACATACTTAAAATTTAAATGCTCCAACTTGTAGTCACCTAAGTTGTTCATTAGAGCTATTACTACATAACTCAACAACTATAGTAGTGCCAGCTGGTTAATCAGGCATGACGTCTGGTCTAAAAATCCATACTGTCATCCATACAGTTAAATGTTCTCATTACTAAAATAGCCCATGCAGAACTCTGTGTCCAGGTTGCTAAGGATGCAGTTTGTAAACCCAAGGGTTGCAAAAGCAGCTCAGTGCTAATTTGGCACTACCACTCCATTAGCCCCAAGCGCAGCCCATTGGGAGAGATTTCCAGAGCAAAGCTGTTGGTGCTGAGGACCTGACATGCACACTATGGAGGGTTCAGGGTCAGATCCTGTGGATTTAATGCCTGCAGCAGTGGGAACTCATTGCAGGTTCCTAGAGTACATCAGGTTTATTTTGCCCAAAAGGGCTCCCGTGCAGGATTTCTGGGACTGCTCTGCTTGGTCTGAACCAAGCCACAGCAAGTGAGGTGATCTGCGGTCCTGTCCCAAACTGAACCACTAAATTAGTCTAACCCTTGTGATGTGAAAAACCTGGAAAATTGGGGGATTTCAAACCAAACTCTAAAAGGATTCGTAGACCTTGAGCTGGCTACATGAAACCATGTGGCTTTAGAAATACGCTGGGGTGTCTGGTTACCCCTGCAGGCCAGGCAGCTCTGACACCAGCCGTGACAGCAGCACTCACCTCTGCAGCAGCAGTTGTGCACCAGGCAGCACAACCCAGGCTGGATCAGCATCTACATTAGGCAAACCCTACCATCCCTTTGGCAAGGCCTTTAGTTCAATATTGAGGCACCAGAATTTAGGCACCTTAAAGATCATCTAGTTCCAACCCCTCTGCCATGGGCAGGGACACCTTTGACTGGATGGAATATATGGGAATGTAGATATACTTATCACACAAGCAGACACCTACGTGAGACATGAAGTTAGGTATCTTAATCTTGCACTGGATTTATTTCTTGAAATCAGAACTTGGCCGTGCTGAAGTTCCCAAAGAGCTTTATAAGCATCAGGAGAGTATTCTTGTTCAAATCATTCACATTAGGATTATTCAGATCAATATGAACCTTTACAAATATTGAGCCTTTATGAAGGAGTAGATTTTGAAAGGGCAAATAACTTCAGCAAGAGAATGTCAGTGTCTCAAAATAGACTCAAAAAGCTGGCTTCCCTTCACAGTGAAACTAGATTACTTAATGCTGTGTGTTATTTGCAGAATGGTGAGTTTTTCGTTTACAGCATGAATTTATTTTTGGTTTTGGAATAAATATGCTTATGGAGTAAATTTAGGACTTTCGGTTCTACAGGATTTCAGTAAGATAGTAATTTTTAGAAGTGCTCCATTTGCAGGGAGATCTTGCAGCCAATGAAAAATTCTCCCTCTGTTTGGCTGCGGTTATTCATTCCTCCCTTGCAGAAGAGCAGTAATTCATTTCTCCATGTGCTGAGGGACAGATTGTTCCTCTTCACATGCAACAGACACAGACAGTGCCTCACAGCTGAGGGTCTGGGGTCATCTCGCCATACTTAAATCACTTCTGTTAGCTTTACAGCTCTGTCCACATCCTTTTACTTCCTTCTTCTACATCACTCATCCTGGAAAGTGGAGGACAAGATCTCCCTGCTTTAGAGGCAAAAGTTCCTCTGTAAGAGGCAAAGAAACATTTCAGAGCTATAGATGGGAAAGGGGGGGAAAGGCTGGAATATGGTAAGCAGGGACATCTGTGTTTTAAGAATGAACTTAACCATTGGGGAATCGAACTTCAACATGTTATTATTGGAAGGTTAACTGCAGAATGAAGATGTTTCTTAAAATGTAGCTGATATGGAAGTGCAGCATTTGAAGAGAAAAACTGTTTCAGAAACAGAAAAAGGAAATGCTTTGGAGGAGGTGAAAGTGATAAGGAGGGTAAAATGCTGAAAGTTTTCTGGAAAGGAGGTTGATGAGTCAAAATACAGATGGTGGTATCTGAACAGGATAAAATCAAATCCAGAACATCCTTAAATCTTTGTGAGGAGAAATACATCAGTAACAGGCAGTAACATTCATAAAGGGTGGGCCGTATACTCATGGGAGAGGGGAGAAAGAAGGCAATGCAGTTTTGTGTGTGTGTATGCATGTGTCTGTATTTGAGATTTTTTTATATGGCTAAGAGTACCTTTTCTTTCTTCTCCAAGTTTGTCCTTTATATTTGGGAAAAGAAGGGGGGGGGAAAAAAAAAAAAGCTTTCAGTAATTAAAAGCCCTAACAATCTGTGAAGGATAAATTTTACCTGAACTACTACCTTAACACTTGAAGAAAGGCTGAATGTCTTTGAAAAGCTTTTGTTGTTCTGAAGCCTTGATATAGTGGTCTGATACTCAGAAATCACTTGTAATTTCTACAGAAAATCTGTATTGCTAGAATTAGAAGCACTTATTGCAGTACAATCAGGTTGTTTGCATTTTTAACACAAAGAGTGATCTTGTAAGTGAAAAGTGGACTCATTATTTTTTCTCTGCTGTTTTTTATATATTATGCAAACCATAACCTATGGCAGATCACTGCACAGGATGTAGAGAGAAAGGACCTTCCCTATTCTCTGTTCCTGACGATCCAGACTTTGATTTCTAACAAATTGAGAACTAGAAATATTTATTTGAGATAACTTTATCTTAAAATTGTTTTCAGAACTAAGTTAAAAGCAATTTAGTATTGAGATTATAGCCAAGCAATTTGGTTTTTCTCATTGATTCATATAAATTTGTTGAAAACTGCAATTTCGTGGTCCAGACATACTCACAGTTGGGTCAAAATTAGCAAATGCTTTTCATCAAGAAAGAGGAAAATGTCATTTTGTAATAACACTGTTTAGGTAATTGTTTTCACTTTTATCTTTGAAAAAAAAAAAAGAAAAAAGAGGTTTTTTTCTGTAAGCAATTCTAGAGTATCTTTTCAGAAGTTTTAATCAATCTTTCAATATAAAATGAATACTTCTCATTTAAATTATATTAAAAAGTATAATAATAATTAGGGTTTGTTAATTTCATTTTTGGTGACAAAAACTGAAGAAATTACTTTTGTATAAGCCGAACCGTATTCGCGCACTTTGTTGATGTTATTGTTTGGCCACTGATTGGAAAAGTATTTTTCAATTTATTCTTGCAACTGAAATCCATGTATAAAATGCACGTCTTTATTTTTATTATTTCTGTGATGAAATGATAGAGAGGCTTCACTGAAAAAAATGATTCTTTTTCAGAGTGCAATTACTTCAAGGTATCATTTTTGCACTTTGCATATATAATAGGAATGACTAACACCATTCCTTGCTTTCAAACACTTCAACTGTGCTTGACATGGAGAAAATGTTATTCATTACATGGCTGCTAACACAGTTTCTGTTCATTGACCCCAATTATACAAGCTATCGCTGCTCAGGCTTAAGGAAGCACTTAGGCGCACACTTGAGTTCCATTAATGGGACACGTTGAATGGGGAAAGGCAGACACAGGCTTGAGTGCTTTGCTGAATAGGGCCCATCTTAGGCACTAGCCCTGCCGGCATTAACATCTCGTGGTACAAGAGTAATCTCATTGATTCCAGCAGGGCAGCTCCCACAAATAAAAGGTCAAAATTAAGCACACATCTGAATATTGGAAGAATCAGAAGCTTAATGTCTGGTTGTGTAGTTAACTGCAGAGAACTGCAAGCTAACCTCATCCACAATGCAAACTGGCCACATACATACACGCACTAGCTCAAATCCTTGTGGCAAGTCTGGGAGGATGCTGTTAGACTACTTCTTGAGCAGCCTCTGTGTCTGCTACTTTGGGTCATTGTACACCATGGCACAACAGCAATGTGCATCACGGGTTCGGTTCTGGGATATCAGAGGGGGAGAAGCCCTGGCAACAGAGTTGTCCATGCCTCTGTGTTAAGCACGTATATTTCAGTCACAGTCTGTGAAGAAAACAGAGTGGCTAAAAACATCATTCACAACTGCACGGTTCACATAGAGCTGTTGGAGGTAGGATGTTGGAAACATCCCCCCAGCTCTCACATTGGACAGCATTTCCCCAGAAAGGGATTCCTCATAAACCGCTCACTGATATTAGGGGCTAGGGCCAGCTGGGTGCTTTCTCATGAAAAAGAGAAGTGGTGATGGTGGCCAGGGGAAAACAAGGAAATTAAACTTCTTTATTTTCTTCCCCACCCCCCCACCCCCCCCATAATATACAGACATTCCGGAGAAAGGAAGCTAAGAGTAAGCATCTATGGTTAAAAAACCTCTTGTGTCTGCACACAGCGCACAGTTTTCAGATGGGCAAGGAATTTGCAGGGAGACAGTATTTGTAATTCTTCGACAAACCATAAGCCAAATTTACAGTTTGTCATTCACTTCGCTTTGATTATTCTATGTTCTTATTGCTGAAGTGGTTTTTACTTTCACACGACAGTCCGTTGAATTTAACACAACATCTAACTGCTGTCATTTTTGACAGACTCACCCATCCTTGTAGATAGAATTACGCAAAACAGCCTTTCTCTCTCTTATGTCACTATGAACACAATGCACTGAAGCTTCAGGTGCAGAATGTGGTTCTAAAAATATAACCTGCCAACAAGAAAACAAATGTATAAATTGCCTTTGGCCAGCCATCGTATTTAATTGTTTTCCTAAACTGCATTACCTCCTAGGCACATGCTGCAACACTCTTGTATCAGAACAGATAATACAGCATCATGATTTTTTGGCGGAAGAAAGGGATTTTAATGAAAATGCCACATTTAATAAGAAAACTCAATAAAATTCAGTCTTGGTTGTTCCAGCTGAGATATTAATGTCTTGCACTTCTTTCTAGAATTCAATAACTGAGAGGGGAAAAGGTAGAGAAGGAGAGTTAAAAAATACTTGGCTGTGCTAAGCATATAAGGTCACTGGAAATGTTGGTGGAACTGATCTAACAGCACTTGCTCTTTAAAGATTTTTTGCACTATATTTAAGTTGGCTAGAAGGAAACTCGTCATCCGGCTAAAGGCTAAAAATGATAACACAGTTTTACTGCAAGGCAGAAGCTGTATCACATGAAGAACAAGAAAATTCCGAAACAATTTGGAGTGCAACGTCTTTGTACTACCGCCACCTTGTACACAGGGAAAATGATTGAATGCAGCTGCTCTTCAAAGTCATGGACTGTAATTGGGGAAGACCTGATATTCAGATATTGAAACAAGCAGGTTTGGCTTTCACTAGCTGTTTTCTGCTTTAAGATGCTTTATTTGACGTAAAAAGCCCTGTATAGAGACCTGATAACCAGGGACCTGTTCTGCGAGTCATGTGCTTAATGCAACAAACGTGAGCAGACCCATTTACTTTCATGATACACTCCTGTGAATAAAAGAATGAGTGCTTTTAGACCGCAGGAGATGAAGTCCATTATAGTCATATATAGTTGTGATCAATAGAGATATTTCAATTACGGACACTGGTGTGAATTAGGAGAGCTTCTGCTGAGGAGGAATTTGAGAGGAACTGATTCCTTTTCACTACTTGCCCCTCAGTCCACAATTGCTGAAGTAAGATGGCTGCATATGCAGCAAATCTCCACACATCAGAAAGAAACTGTGGGCAGCAGCTGGAAGGTATTTCGATAGAAATTTTAGAATGTAGGGCTTCCTAAATTTCCTTCTTTTCCCACCAAAATCATGCTACTTTTGACATCTGATTTTTTTTAAACAACAGTTTCACAATACTTGAGAAGTCCCATGTTCTGCTAATTTTTTTTTTCCCCCCTTTTAAATCTCTTTGCGGGATATATTTTAATATTTAAATGAATAAAAGTAAAAAGAATTAAAAAAAAAAAAGAAAAATTGAAACTGAGTAAATCCTTTCATCCCAATGTTTTTTTCTTTCTGAGCAAGAGACAAAATTTACAACACTATTATTTTTCATATATCACTTTGTTTACAAAAATATGTCAGTTTAAAAAGAACAAGTCTGAACACTTTACAGTGGCCAGTTTTATACTTTCAAAAGGAAAATCTCCAGCTTTTTCTTTTGAAATATTTTTTCATATTATACCCTTCAATTCTAAAAGTAAAAATTAAACAAACAATATAAAAAGCCTGGATATTTTAAGTTATTTTATAATCCAAAGTAATGTGTTTCTTCTAACCTGGGCAAGAAAAAGCTTTTAAAAAACAACACAGTAGCAAGTAAAAAAAAAAAATTCACTGGGAATGTTGGTTTCTAATTCAGGGCTGAACATTAAACATCACAGTTTATTCAAGCTAAACTGTACAGAATTTAGGTAAATGCCCAATGGACCATGCTTCATTCATTTTAAAACGTCAGCTGCTGGAAAAGGATGTTCGGGTAATGATGATAGTCTTTACCTTTACAAATAGTGTAATAATTACAGCATTTTCCCGGTTGATGTAAAATCTGAGTTATAGGTCTTGACATTACATTTCAGAGTTTCAAATCCTGATCTGCTGCTTCCATGGAAAATTTCTCTAGTAAGTGGGGCACAGAACAGCTGGGGAAAAAATGGGAAAACCAAAGCTGGGCCGCAGTACAGCGAAGTATCCAAGATTTATGAGGCCAAAAAGAGAACACGAAAGCATCTAACTCTTCAGTCAAAAGGTTAGTTTACTCCCCTTGAGGGGGAAGACCCAGTTCAAGCTCTTGTCCCCAGGCTGGTTTATGTATAATTCACTAGAGAATTATTGCATGGAAAACAAAAATATGATAGTAAATTAAGGTAGTAAATTAAGATAGTAATATAGATAAGCTACTTTGAAACAAAAAAATATTATTTCCAGTATTTATTTTTTTTAAAGGAAGAGAGAATATTTGACTGTTCATTAGATTGGCATAGCAGGATGGCATGACATCAATGTTGATATTGCTCTTGATGTCCACTCATACTGTATTTCAAAGATAGTTATCCTTTGGATAAGCACACTTCGGGAGTTATCTACAAGGTACATAAGTAGAAAAAGTTTGAATGACGGAATCACAGAGTAAGTGAGTTTGGAAGGGACCTCTGGAGGTCATCTAGTCCACTTCCCCTGTTCAGAGTAGGATCAGCTATAGCAGATTGCCCAGGACCATGTCTAGATGGGGTTTGAATATCTCCAAGAGTGGAAACTCTACAAACTCTCTGGGCAACCTGTGCCAGTGCTCAGTCCGCTTCGCAGTAAAAAGTGTTTCTTGATGTTCAGAGGGAACCTCCTGTGTTTCAACTTGTGCCCATTGCCTCTGGTCCTGCAGCTGGGCACCATTGAAAAAAGCCTGCCTCCATCCTCTTTGCACCTTCACTTCAGGTATTCGTGCACAGTGATAAGTTTCCCCTGACCCTTCTCTTCTCCAGGCTGACCAGTCCCAGCTCTCTCAGTCTCTCCTCATAGTACAGATGTTCCAATCCCTTCATCATCGAAGTGGCAGTATGTCCATGTCTGTCTTGTACAGGGGAGCCCAGAACTGGACCCAGCACTCTGGGGGTGGCTCCACCGGTGCTGAGTAGATGGGAGGCATCACCTTCCTCGACCTGGTGGCAGCGCTCTGCCTGATGCAGCCCAGGATACCATTGGCCGCCTTTGCCACGAGAGTGCATTGATGGAAGGACCTCAGGTTCTTTTCTGCAAAGATGCCTTCCACATGTTCATCCTCCATCCTGTACTGGTGCTTCGGGTTCTTCTTCCCCAAGTGCAGGACTTTGTCTTTCCCCTTGTTGAACTTCATCAGATTTCTGTTTGTCTTTTTTCTTAACCATGTATACAAAATGCAATTATCCTCAAATTACAGGACTTAATCTTATGTGTTTGCAGCTTTCCATGTGTTTGAAGTAACATGTCCTCAGGTAGCAGTGAACCCTTGCTGCAAAGCAATAACTGATGTTTATATTCTTATTCAGACCTCATTTGTCTCAAAATAGAGCCACTGAAAGGTTTTGAGCTTTTCAAGTACAGTACAGTGTTATGGATGTCTCCTGTTGACTGATTTAGAAATCATACAAGCAGAGAATATCTGCTTCTTTTTTTCATTTGACTGTCTGTTGTATCAAACACAATAAATAAATTGACTTGTCTGTAGCAGTGAAAACCAAGAATCAAACTGGAGTTCTTGTAATGATGACAAGCAGAGCAGTCATTGAAGCAGAAATGCTCCCCTGCCCCTATTGAATTGTTTGTACCTAAGTAGCACTGTCACCCTCCTTGGGATTTCATGTTCCAGTGCAAGTAGTGATTCAGATATGGTGGCTTCATCAAGCCCATCTTGACATCAGTCTACTGTTATGAGCTTCAATAAATATATTTCAAAAACAGATGTAAGATTCCTCATCTTGTTTTTCCCAACATCTAGGCCAGTGTCCAAAGTGTATGCACACACATCTTGTTAATGTTGGACATGAGAGGCATGCTTGAAATTTGGGTGAAAAGACACCAACTGCAAGAAAGAAAGAGGTTTGGAGGAAGAGACAGGATACCAGTCTGTGTGTGCAGGGCTAGAATTCTTCCTGTAATTCTACCATTTTGTAAAAAGCTCTTATAAATAAAGAAATAATTCAGACTTATAAAGCACAAGTCCTGTAATGTAATTAGGTAGTGCACAATGCATGAAACAAAGTAGAACGGATCCGTCTATTAGCACTCAGAACAAGGAAAAGAGGGTGATTTATAGGAAAAGAAAGCAACATATTGGAACAGAGCAGTAGGAAGCATGGAAAGACTCAGACTATCTGTAATCCTTACTTCCAGGAAAACAAAGCAACCTTGCATAAACAGGAAAGTGGTGGTAACAAGAATTAAATCTGCATTTGTAGCCCATTTGAGGGATAAGGGTACAAAAATGAGAATATGAAGATAAAGTTAATTACTACCCCTTTTAAAGGACATATTAGGAAGTCAGTGAGACAGTGTGGCTAGACATAACTTTCTAAATATCAAACGGCTGGCAAACACTTGAGTACTGCCACACAGGAGAGAATAGACTGCCTATGACCTGTCTTTTAGGGAAAATTGATCTGCATCTGACATTGAGTGCACAGTCTAAACGTAAATCACTCCATACTCCCTCCATAGTGAATAGAATCATAGAATCACAGAATGGTTTGGGTTATAAGGAACCTTAAAGACCATCTAGTTCAAACACCCCTGCCATGGGCAGGGACACCCTCCACTAGACCACATTGCCCAAAGCCCCATCCAACCTGGTCTTAAACACTTCCAGGGAGGGGGCAGCCACAACCTCTGTGGGCAACCTGTTCCAGTGCCTCATGACCACTCTCACAGTAAAGAATTTCTTCCTAACATCTAATCTAAATCGACCCTCCTTCAGCTTAAACCCATTACCCCTTGTCCTGTCACTACACTCCCTGATAAACAGTCCCTCACCAGCTTTCCTGTAGGCCCCTTCAGGTACTGGAAGGCCGCAATTAGATCTCCCCGGAGCCTTCTCTTCTCCAGGCTGAACAAGCCCAACTCTCTCAGCCTGTCCTCATAGGAGAGGTGCTTCAGCCCTCTGATCAGCTTCGTGGCCCTCCTCTGGACTCGCTCCAACAGCTCCATGTCTCTCTTGTACTGGGGTCCCCAGAGCTGGACGCAGTAGTCCAGGTGGGGTCTCACAAGAGCAGAGTAGAGGGGCAGGATCACCTCCCTCGACCTGCTGTTCATGCCTCTTTTGATGCAGCCCAGGACATGGTTGGCTTTCTGGGCTGCAAGCGCACATTGCTGGCTCATGTTGAGCTTCTCATCAATCAACACCCCCAAGTCCTTCTCCTCAGGGCTGCTTCCAATCCATTCTCCTCCCATTCTGTAGCTGTGCTTGGGATTGCGCCGACCCACGTGCAGGACCTTGCACTTGGCCTTGTTGAACTTCATACGGTTCGCACGGGCCCACCTCTCCAGCCTGTCAAGGTCCCTCTGGATGGCATCCCTTCCCTCCTCCGTGTTGACCACATCACACAGCTTGGTGTCATCAGCAAACTTGCTGAGGGTGCACTCGATCCCACTGTCCATGTCACCGACAAAGATGTTGAACAGTGCCGGTCCCAGTACTGACCCCTGAGGAACTCCACTCATCACCGTTCTCCACTTGGACATTGAGTCGTTGACCACAACTCTTTGAGTGCAACCGTCCAGCCAATTCCTCATCCACCCAGTGGTCCATCCATCGAATCCATGTCTCTCCAATTTAGACACAAGGATGTCGTGCGGGACAGTGTCAAATGCCTTGCACAAGTCCGGGTAGATGACGTCAGTTGCCCTTCCCTTATCCACCGACGCTGTAACCCCATCATAGAATGCCACCAAATTTATCAGGCACAATTTGCCCTTAATGAAGCTGTGTTGGCTGTCACCAATGACCTCCTTATTTTCCATGTGCCTGAGCATAGTCTCCAGGAGGGTCTGCTCCATGATCTTGCCAGGCACAGCGGTGATATTGACAGGCCTGTAGTTCCCTGGGTCTTCCTTTTTCCCTTCTTAAAAATGGGGGTTATATTTGCCCTTTTCCAGTTGGTGGGAACTTCACCCGACTGCCACGTCTTCTCAAATATGATGGACAGTGGCCTGGCCGCTTCATACACCAGTTCCCTCAAGACCTGCAGATGCAACTCATCAGGTCCCATGGACTTGTGCACCAAGAGAGAAACAAAACTTCTCTTCTGAAGCAATTTATCTCATCCGAAAAAGAAGTCAAAGATTATTTATCTCTACTTTTCTTACAGAAATATTCAGTTAGCTCAGATTTAAATATGAAAGTAAAAGGTTGAGTGACATAGATTTCATCAATAAAGCCTAGAGTGATACCATTTTTAATTTTTTTTTTGTTTACTTTGGAACCAGAAATGTCTCTCAGCAAATTATTTACCCCTACAGCTGCCACGAGGCTGTATCTAGGAAATTTCTAACATGTGTGTCAAATCTGTTGAAGTTTGTCAGGGTTTGACAAATCTGTTTGTTAGTTTTTCAAGCACCACCACAGCCCTAGATAATTTCTCCCAATTTTCATTACCTCTAAAATTAAAAGACTGTTATTATGGAAAATAAATTCTGTAAGGATTATTGAACACATATGACCCCCTGTGCTTCAAGTGTATTTCAGAAATGAAAGCCATTATATTTACCCTTTCTTATCTATCTCCCAAGGCACCTGCTTCTGGCCATCAACAGACACAGGACACAAGGCAGGATGCATTTTTGGTCTGACTCATTACAGCCATTCTATCTTTCTGATGTTGCTCCTTAGTTTTGTCATCTTAGTAAGGCTACACAACACCAGTCACTTTGAAAGAATACACAGTTAGTTTTCGAGAAGTACCAGAGACAAGATCCATTGTGAGATCTGTAACACCAATTTCCAGGAGGGATTATTTTAAAGAAACAAATTTAACCACATCTGAAGGGACTCCAAAACAAGAGTGACATGCAACATCCAGTATGGATGTCATTAAGATCACATGATTAGAACGAAAATATTGACTCCTTATCCAGTGGTGGAAAGAGAGTGAGAAATAATACTAGCCATCTCTTCAAGGATTCTTGTATCCTGATTATCCCGGCAGGCCTGTGTGAGTCCAGCATCAACAGCTGTGCTCCTTCTCAGGCAGTGTCAAACGTGCCCAGGGATGGCCAGGCTTTTAGAACATAGTACAGTTTGTTCAGAATAAAAGAATAGAGAAAAATGTAGATCACAGAGCAATAAGCAGCTTACAGCCATGCCTTGCTTTCCTAACACTGCCTATTGTACCTGTAGGAACTCATTCTTTTTACTTTGGGATTTCTTTTTGTTGTTCTGGTTTGATGTCCTCTATCCTACCAAAGCAATATGTATTATGTTATTCTCTATCAGAGTTATGGATAAATTATAGGAACAGGTAACACCTATGTACTGTAACACATTATAGGCACAGACACACATATAACACTTGTAGCACACTGATGCAATAGTTTTTTAATATTTCATGCACCCCTTATTTCATACCATTTACGTTATACTCATGTCCCACACTATCCAATACAACCTCTTTAAGCACCACCACCCTTCCCATCCTTTGATATAATACACAGATATCATTCCCTTAGTCTAAGGACCACTCCTGTAAAAATGTCCACAACTGTCCACTGAGTTAATTTAGTCCATGACTTTGGGCTCCATCTGTTATGGTGGTCACTTAGTACTGGAAAGGTAGTGTGTTGCATGAAATTACTGGGCACCAAAGCCAGATCAGGTCAAGTCACTGCTGCACTTGCACTGTTTCTTGTAAGGCTTGTCCTCCATTGGTTTAGGTGGTCCCTACTATAGTAATTCCCATAACATGCAACTCAAATCCTGGCTTACCACAATTTAAAGGTATTTCCATTACAATCTTCACCTCTGGTCTCATGGGACCAGACCATCGGGTTTAACATTGTAATGAACTCCTCCTCTTGCTCCTGCTCTGGCTTGGGCTTATCCACAGACTGTAGTCCCTCAAGGTTGTACCTGCTCCAAGTGGAGCATTATCTACGAGCCACAGTCTTTCCAGGGGGCATACCCGCTGCAGCATAGACTTATCCACAGCCACAGTTGCTTTGAGGTGCTCCTGTTTCAGCGTGGCCTTATCCATGGGCCAAAATGCCTTCAGAGGTATACCTGCTCCAGCATGGCCTTACCCACAGCCACAGTCCCTTCAGCAGCAAACCTGCTCCAACATGGCCTTACCTATGGGTGCAGTCCCTCCAGGGGTGTACCTGCTCTGTTATGGGCTTATCGATGGCCACATGCTTTGAGGTGCTCCAGCATGACCTCATACACAGCCACTGATGCTTCAAGGTGTACCTTCTCGAGCATGGACTTATCCTTGGGCCACAATCCCTTCAGAGGTACGCCTCCTGTGGCACAGACTTAATCACAGCCACAGATGCTTCAAGATGTACCCGCTCTGGTGTGGGCTTATCCATGGCCACAGACACTTTGGGGTCTTCTACTGCCATGTGGACTCATCCACAGGTCACAGTCCCTTTGACTTGAGTTCACACTGGATTTCCAGCCTGTTCAGTACAGCAGCACAGAAACGGCAGCAATGCCCTGGCCATCTGCCAGCCCAGGCATCGCCATTGCTGTTATCAGAATGTTCCCAGGCACAGCACAGCAAGATGATCAGCAGTACAGCAGTACAGCGAGCAGCGAAAGCAAAAAGCAGCCACTAACGAACACTAGACTAGTATAAAATAAGGCAAGCAAGCCCCATGGCAAGCACAGGAGTCTGTCAATTAAAAGCTAAACAGCAGTAACAGCTATAAATTCGATCTTGCACATTCCAATCAAATCTATTGTAATCTCAAACCCTTTGAGCCCCACATTGGTTGCCAAAAAGGACTGTCGTGGTTTTACCCCAGCCAGCAGCTAAGCCCCACGCAGCCACTCACTCACTGCCCCCAGGCAGGATTGGGGAGAAAATCAGAATAATAAAAGTGAGAAATCTCAAGTGAGATTAAGACAGTTTAATAGGTAAAGCAAAAGCCACGCACACAAGGGAAGCAAAGACAAGGAATTCATTCCCCACTTCCCATGGGCAGGCAGGTGTTCAGCCATCTCCAGGAGAGCAGGGCTCCAGCACGTGTAACCATTACTTGGGAAGACAAACACCATCACTCCCAAGGTCCCACTCTTCCTTCTTCTTCCCCCAAGTTTATATGCTGGGCACGACGTCATATGGTATGGGATATCCCTTTTGGTCAGTTGGGGTCAGCTGTCCCAGCTGTGTCCCCTCCCAGCTTCTTGTGTACCCCCAGCCTGCTCACTCTGTGTGAGCACTGCTCAGCAATAGCTAAAACATCCCTGTGTTATCAACACTGTTTTCAGCACAAATTCAAAACATAGCCCCGTACTAGCTACTATGAAGAAAATGAACTCTATCTTAGCCAAAATTAACACACCATAGCATCTGTAATATATCAATAGAATATTCATTATTACATGCTTCCAAAACATCTCATCTGTTACAAAAGGTGACATCTATTCTACTGCTGCATTTTGCAACTATGCTATTAGATAAGAAAAAAATGTTATTCCAGCCGATTTGTGGAGGGAGCTGCAATGTGACCCATGCCACATTGAAAAGCAGAAGTGTTATACTGAAGGTGTGTGACCAAGTGCTAGTGTTTTAGAAAAAGAAAACATTCGGAGGCCAGTGGCCAAATGCAGTAATTTGATAAGAAATTCCTGAGCAAGATAAGGTTTATAGATGTTTGCAAACATCAGTGGCACCAAGTGCTGTGGAGCTGGAAAGAGAAATCCATATATTTAATTTCAATGCCACACCAGAATATTCTTAAACTGAAAAAGAAGAATTACAAGGGGTTTGTACAGCTTGCTAATAGATATCAAAGGCATAGTGCTAGGAAATAACCACTAAGATAGTAAGAAAAATGTGAAGTAGATCCTGAACTGCAACACAAGAGACTACAGTATGCAGCACTTTATTGGTTTTGATGAAGATCAGAAGGAATAAAATGGCAAATCTGTAAAGAAAAGGCAACACTGGCCATGCTGAAACTTGCACAACCGTCTAGGAAACAGTGAGAAACTCACATAAAGTGACGTTCCGCACTGCACCTAGACGATTTCTTAAAACACGTAAAAGATGTCCTTGTGAGTCCAGTGATCACATTCACACCTGCCAGTCCATCCAGGAAAAAGTGTTTCCTCTACGTGAACAAACAAGGTTAGCTGGGTAGGTAGGGTGCTCCAATAGGGAGGAGAATGACCTGTAAAGACAGAAGAAGGGATATTGGAAAAGCTCAAAGAAGAAGTCTGTCAGGAATGACCAAAAAGGCAAAACATTTTTCTCATGCCAAAGAGTATTGTGCAATGTCCATCAAAGGAATCACAGACAGTATGAAGAATCTGTTAAGATATCGTCAGGCTAAGCAGGCACACTGTAATAGCAAAGGAGGATCTGAGACTGAAGAATCCTGTTTGGTTCAGCCACACTTTAAGTAAAACAAGCGAAAGACATCCGGCTGAGCCTCACAGACTTCTGCTTATGTGACAACACCACACATTAAAGGATTAAAATAGAGAAAACTGTCCTAGATTCGGAGCAGTCCCTCCTCAGTGGCAAAAACACAGCAGACAAGAAAAGGGATATTGTTTTGATCAGCATAGCTGAAGAATTATCTTGATTATTAAAGGGGAAAAGGTTGAGAGTAAAGATCATTTTGCTAAATGAGCTGTATACTTGTATATCTGGTCCCAGCAAGTTATTTAAGAAATTTCAGAGCAGAACACATTTTCAGGAGTGAAGAGAAGCAGAGGGTAGGAAAAATGGTTGAAGGTGGTGTCTGAGAAACAGTCTACATGTTGTAAACAGCTGTAATGGTAGCAAACTGCAGTATCCCTGTAAATAGGTTTTGTTGTATGAAACTTGTACTTTAGTCTTACACATTCATGTACGATGCAAGCAACAGACATCGAGGCAAAGCTGAATACCTTCAAAACATGAGACCAGAAAATATTCAGATCTTCTGTCAACCCCTTGCTTTCCCATAGACAGGCTAGTGCCTGTCCAAACTGTCATCTGGTAGAGGCTGGATGAGGGAGTAGCAAAAGCAGGGCTGCTCTGGTATGGTGGGATGAGCTGAGGGGATGAGGGTGACCACAGTACAGGCAGTGCCCTCAGGGACCTGGGTGCAGTCCCACAGCTCCAAGCAGGGTCCACATGGTGGCAGCGACAGGGCCCGTTGGCAGTCTTTGGCAAGAAGAGGTAATGGGTCAGGTCCAGGGGTTCATCCAGGTGAACAGCAGAACGTGGCCAGCATCAGGGCTGGAGATGAGGCTATCCAGTTCAGAATCCAGCAAGCCCAAGGACTGGGTGTAGGCTGCCCTGCTCCTGGTGTGGATTTGGTCTTCTGCAACTTAAGGTATTTTGCAATAAGACTATGTTCATTACTCCAGAAATGTTTAATTCAATGCTAGCAGTGTTCTGTTATCTAACTGTTCCAGACCACACACTTAGGATTTGAACTAGTGGCAGATGGTCCTACCATGCTTTACTGAATTTTTTGAACTGATAAGGATGTATTATTTAGAAAAATGTAGTCAATAATTTATCACAAGTCATATGGTATTAAGAGACCAATGTTGCAATAGTGCATCAGAAAGCTCTGCTTTCCCTGAGTTAAAGTAGGAGAAAAGGGTGTTTTATTAATATTTAAGAACTATTCTGTAACTGGCGAGACCAGGTTCTTATTGATAAAGTGTAACAATATCAGTCATATGATGTGAGAGTCTTCAATGTATTCTGTAATTTGTAATGTTAAAACCATGGGTTTTCAGTTCTGTGAGGTTTTAATACAACAGAGTGACCTTAAATCCTCTGAAAACCATGAAAAAGCACAGATTTTATAGTTTTGCATAGTTTTATCACTGATATAAATTAGTGAAGTGAAAATCAGAGAGGTTCCACTTCATAAATGCATTCATTTGTACAGGCAAAAAACGCAGCGAGAGAGGCCTCTGAGGGGGGTGTGGAGCTTGTGTTCAGCCAGTGGAAGCCTCTGACTATCCCAGAAGAGGGAAGGATGGTGGCATGGGGTGGTACAGTTGCCATTCCTGGAACAAGTGAATGGGAAAATGTGTATTATGCAAAGATGGTTGCAAGGATTTGCCTCTATAAAGCTGCAAATCTATCACGTAAAAAGTTATTTCTCTCTTCTTGTACGGCAGCCCTGCAAGTAACCCTTTACCTTTGGCTATAAAAATATTCAGTCTCAAAATAAGCATTTTTCTCATGCTGCACACTAGAGCAGCATGTTTCTTTACCACGGTTTACAGAGAAGTTGATAATATCTTAATAAGTTTTCTCTTTCTTCTTTCTAAAGCACACTCTGAATTGTACATGAGGGGTGGATTAAATACCTTGTTGGAAATTAAGAACACCTAGCAGCAATTTCTCGCTTTGAAAGCAAGATTCTCTGTCTGGACTAAATTCTTTCCAATAGGAATTACAATTGATTGTATAAATTACTCTGGATGAAGCTTACTTGCAGATACTACTAATAACAATAGATTCCACTAATGCGCCTTAGCATTGAATCCCCAAAACCACCCCAGCAGGACTTAAACAAAGGAATAAAAAATTAGCTGAAGCGCCAAGCTGGTCACTTGTTAAAGAATCATTTGCTTTCTTATCGGACTGAGCCTCACCTACCCTCCTTTCACCACTAGACATGTTCACTCTCTTTTTCTTACCTCCCCTCCCAGCTGAAATAAGAATTATATTTATGTGCTTAGAAGCTGAAACCACTGTGTGCTGCAGCACTAGGGAAAACATCTATGATGTTGTTAAAATATTTATACAGCTGGATTCAGTGAGATGCAGCATCTCCTTTTAAGTTAACAAGCTTCTGTCAACTTCTAGTTAGAAAAAAAATAAAAGATACCTTTAGAGCCAAACCCCCTCAGAAAATTTTTGTGGTAATCTTATGAACCATGTAATTCACAACATCATTTAAAATACTGTGCAGTGCTACATCCCAAATACAGACCAAGATATACACATAAGTGCATGTAGAGTACACGTATGCTATTCTTAAGTCTCTATGCTTGGAAAGGTTTTGCTTTAGGTCTAACTCTGGGAAGAGAAAACCTTTCCAAGAGAAAAGGAAAATATTTTGGTCATTGTAAAGGTGAAACCAAAGCCACCATTTGTTTCTCTGTATATACATTCTAGCTGGTAAAGACAGGAGAGAGCATTTGCCTCATCGTAGCAGTCAGAGCTGCATTGCTTTTATGTATCGTAGATAAAGCTATTATGCCAGGAGTAAATTAAAGGTTAATATACAGTATTTATTCCAGTCAGTCATACAATTATTTTTGTACTGACAATAACATCTGAAATTACTGATTTGAAATCACTAATTTAGAAAACAGGAAAAAAAAATCTATATGCACAACCACAAGACCTTGCTACTGCATAATATCGTTGGCACATTTCAGCACACACAGACTGGCTGCTCACATAGAAAACCTAGAAAACATGAGCAGTGGAGGCTAGCAAGCCGCAGGGTGAATCAAACCCCCTTATGGTGTGTGCCTGTCTGTCAGACAGGTGGATACGCATATATCTCACGGTTTGGGAAACTTAATTTTCTGTGTGAGCAGTTGGGAGGAGACTGCCTTTCTGGACAGACCCTAGACAAGCCAGTGTCCTGCTCTGGTCCAACAGCAGGCAGCATTCGTGGCCCCTTCCCTCTCTTCCCTCCTTAACGCAGAGTCTGAACATCACAGGCTGTGCTTGAGCGTTCCTGTAAGCCCCTGGAAACGCCTCATCCCTCAGGTTTCCTAACAACCTCTTAAGATTAGCTTTTCATTTTTAACTCCGTTGTGTGGTTCTGGCAATGGGCCCTGGACAGGGTTAGTGCCTAGTGATGCCCATGAATTTGTTTGCAGGAAAGTTCACCTGTTACACAGGAGGGACCGATACAGAAAGCCAAAGGCAAGTGTTTGTGCAAGCTTTTCTTCTCTGGTTTTGGACAATGCTTCCTGTTTTACAGGCTGAAAGGTTGTACAAATTTTTACTTTGGTATTTAGAGATCATTTCACAAAAACGTGATGGTGTTATCCCCTCCCTGAAGTTAATAAAGTAACTATGTCTATTTTTTACAATTGTAAGGACAAAAAATAGGTGGACACTCAAGAAAATGATGCTCCTGACAGTTTTACTGCAAACAGTGGTATGACAAAAATGTCATTTTTATTTAAAAGCCATAAGGGGTCATTTGTGGGGTCAGTGCCCTGGAGCAGACCTGCCAGTTCCATGTCTAATTTGCACACAAGTTGGGATCTGATTAGGACTGAAACTAAATTATAAGCAAACAAATAAAATTCCCAGCAACTGAAAAAATGGGTTTTGGCTAGCACAACTGATAAATAATGACAGGGTCAAGTCAGCTTTATGGATTAATCTGGATGGCTTGGTGAAGCAGGCTCATTTGAAAAATACAAACAATACCAAATCCAAGGTCATGCTTCTAGGAAAAAAAGATATAAGGTATTCCTGTGAGATAAAAGAATATCTTGGATTGCATTGATGCTGGAAAGAATTTGGAGGCATGAGAGATTAAGGAAAGTCTCAGATACTGTAGGTCTGAGTATAAACATGACCTATGGATATAGAGTATTGCATTTGTAAACTGCTGTTAGTCTCCTGAATGAAGTTTTGCTGTCAACATTTTTAAAAGGGTAACAAACAACAAGAGAGTAAAGCGTGAAACATAGCAAGAAGTATAGGAAACTCAATCTATTCAGTTTGCTCATAGAAAATAGAAACAATCTGTATAACAACCAGAGAATTTCTAGCAGAGGTTTTTTTTTTAATCTAGGAGAAAGCAAAGTCGTAGTAAAAACTAATGATTGTGAATTCTAGGTAGATACATTCATAGTGCTTATTTATAAAGCAGAAGTAATTAACCTTCCCTAAAGAACTGGAGGAGCCCTCATCACTCGAAGTAGTTAAGCCAAGATTGTATACTATTTTGAATTCAGTACAGAATGCCACTGGACAGTACTTTTGGTGAAACCATCTGAAAATCTCTGTCCTGTTCTCCAGAAAATGAAATATCACATTAGCACACCCCTCTGACTTTAAAAACTATATTTCTAGTAATCTTGAGCTTTTTCTCCAAGGAGCTCAACACTCTGCAACTTCCTGAAATCTTGGTGGCGTTTAGCATCTCCTACTTCCCCTCATATTCTGTTGGTTAGTGAATAAAAGAGTAACCAAATTCCACAGGAGAAGCCTTGATTGTGTGGGCATTTATAGGGAGATTTTTCTATGGATGTGTATGACAAATTAGGATATACAACTGTTTTGAAATCTTTCCTAAACCCCTGAATCATTGTTCACTCTGCATATAGAGGTCTGGTCTGCAGCTATCAGCATTCAGACAGGAAATAATTACATTTACATATGCAAACAAAATCATCTCCAGTAACCTAGGTCTTGGAAGCAAGGTCATTGTATTTTTATCAAACTATCCTTAGGGAGAAACAAACAAAAAGCGAAAAACCAAACCAAACCAAACCAAACCAAACCAAAAAAGAAAGAGAGACTTATCTGGACTTCCTTAGCCCTTCAGTCAGTGCTATATTTAGAAGCAGGGATCACAAAGTTTGAGTGTGCCTTATGTGCTTGGTTGTGGATTCTGATTCCAATTACTTCTACTGTCTTTGGGGATGATTTTCATGAAGTGAGGCTTCACTCATCATAAGAAATAGTGCCACAATTAAGCCTTTCAACAGCAAAGTCAGCAAGGACAATTACCCTTAACCCACAGTGAATAAAACTTTGTCTTTTTTAGACAACTATATTGACCAAAAAAATGAATTTGAGGCAAGAATGTGGATCATAAAAGGATATTTTTTGCCAGATTTTTCCGTGAATTTGGGACCAGCAAGAAAAAGAACAAAAGAAACTCAGTTTTACAATACTCTACAGATTAGCAAGGTTTGCTTATTTATTTTAGTAATAAAAAATAAACAGGCTTGCTTTGATATTCTTGAGCACAGAGACCCTTGACTTTGCATCCTTAACTAAGACATTGAGCACAGCAGTGGTCGCAGGCATGTGACATTTTAACTTCTGTTCATTTGATAAAAGTATCAGACTTCAAAAATGTATTTCTTCAGAAATGTTAGTAAATGATTTAATGTTAATGAAATGTTACAGTTTTCATGCTATCTTTATAAAGTTATAACATCCTGTCATGCCGTCCTTTATGCATTAGAATTTCAGAACTGAAAGCCACCCATACATTAAGCAGTCTGGCTCACAGCAAGGTGTTCAACTTGACATTTTGAAGAGCGTGGATATTTCTATCCCCTGTTTTTTCAGCTTAATGCATGATAATTATGCATTTTAAAGCATTTTTACTCTAATTTATTGCTCTCCTTCCAAGCAGTATTGCTCTTGAGTCTCATAGAGCATATATTTCATGGCAACTGTAATTCATAGTTTTTTCACAGTGACTCCTTTGTGTATACTCTGTTGCATCCAGTGTTGTTTCTCAGAATATAGGTAAATTTTTTCGGGGAAAAAAGTACCCCTCAAGCTCTTGTTTATCTCTTGTTCTATACATACAATAGGAAAGAAATGTTGCTGCTTCTGTGAAAATTAGTATCATACACACTGTACATTTTTCAAATATACTGTGTACTATGAGATACTCACACCGTGTGCTTATGAACAGCGCAGGTCTGGGCTTCCTGTGTAACTTAGGCTGTGAAAAATTCTGATTCTCTCTCTTTGTGGACTGTATAGGGGTCTTCCTAATTTTAGGAACCTAAGTTAGTCTAAAATAGCCATCAGAATTAAACTCCCAATCTATTTGAATTGGAGGTGCACAAAGTAACAAGATATTTGGCTGTTTTCTATGACTATATCTACTGATTTATTTCAGTCACACTCACAGTGATTTTATTCACAAACATTTGTACAAGGAAGACTTTATTCATCCAAATAGTCAAGGAAAGGGAATTAATCATGAAGAGTAGAAAGAATAGATTTATGGAGTATTCACACCTAGTAGAAGGCATCATGGCCCTTTATTAAAGCCTCTTTTTTGCCTTTATCACAAGACGCATCAAAAATTGCAGGTATTCATGTATAATTCATTAACAAACAAGGCATATTTCCTGTTTATAACACATAGGTCATCCATTCTTGGAGTAGAAATAATACTATCTGATTTTGGTGATTAATCAAAGTGCACAGAGTAAATAGGAAATAATCATACTGACCAGTTATGAATAAATTCTACAGGAGGTTAAAAACTGTGCATACAAACTACTACAAATAAACAAATACAAAGATTTAATTAACAGTCTGCTCAGGGATAATTTGCAAAATTATGATATTCATCAAAAAAGTTGTTCTCCGTAGTTAGTAAAAGCAATAAATATTCACTTTCTCATGTTCCACTGCAGTCCTTAGAGAAGCAAAATATGTTCATATACTCAGCCCTCCATGAAGCTGGGAAAGTTTTGGTTTATACTGATAGTTAAAAAGGGGGGGGGATGGGGGTGGGGTTGGATAGTTCCACTATTTAGAATATAATCTTAGACCTTGAAAAACAATGTGCAAAGTGCAGAACCCAAAAAGGATGGGATATAAATGAGAAAATACAAAAGAAGTTGTTGCATGGGTAGAGTAACTCGTAAGACCTGATTTCCTGTGATTTTGCATCCTCTACAGTCATTATTGCTGTGGCTGTCCTCTGCCCAACCAACTTGTTTTTCCAGAATACTCTCCTTTTCCCTTTCAATGACCTCCATGAATATCACTCAGGTCTTCCCCAATTCATCCGCACCCTCACTTCTCCTCTGTGATAATACATCAGTTTGCCAACACCAAAAAAAAAAAAAAAAACCAAAACCAAAACCCAAAACAAAAAAACCCCACCACCCAAAACAAAAGCACTTACACAATGTGTTAGCACCCTGTCACGTTTGCTACGTGCCTGATTGGGCAAGAAATGCCGGTTGTGCTGAGTTGCAACCTACATTTTTGCTGGGTGCCCGGTCCAGGTACATGTGCTGCCAGCCCACAGAAAGTACTGTAGACACATTTTAAGTTTTCCCTCAGTGGATATAGTACTAGGCTGTCTCTCCTCTTCCCTGTTTGCTCTCTTCATTAAATTTGTACCATTTAAATACCTAGATGCCTCTGTTAGATTTGGTTAAAATCTGCCAGCAGGCTCAAAAATTAGCTAGGAGAAGGAAAGGAGTTATACAGAAAGAGAGGAAAATAACAGACCAGCAGCAGGATGCTGGAAGTATTTTTTCCCCCCACACCTTAGAAAACTAATCTAAAGAAGCTCCTGTAATACATATTTAAGTACAGAGCTTTAAATATTTATTTACTGGCTAATTAATACACAAGATAGGGGATTCAGGACACACATGCAGTTTATGTGAAACACTAGCTGTAATTGAAAACAACAGTTTTCCAAAGACAGATGATGTTGTGTAGGATCTGTGGCAGGTCTCAGCAGGCAGGTGGTTAGTATGAAGTATGAAAAGCCTGCAGAAATGTTAGTAGTAGTTGACCAAGAAACTCTCACTTAATCTTCGGACTGGTGGGAACTCAAAGAGGATGGAACATTTAACTTTGGTGGTTTTTCACTGCTTGGCAGCCAGGAAGCCCAGGAGAGACATGAGAAGCCCTGGTTATTGAGAGCAAATGTGGACACAATAGATCTGTCAGGTTCTCCATCTCCGTGCTAAGGTATTCTTTGATGCAGTCAGTGAGGTGCCATCCTGTCTCTTCAGTATAAATGTCTGGGCATTTCCTGAAGGAAAAAAAGATACCAGAACAAAAACCATAACAAACCCAATATATTCTATTATTGGAGGTGTAAGTAAACTTTTGCGCTTCTTATAAGAAATGACCTTCTGACTGATGGAAATGCCTACCAGTGTTCACACACAGCATGCAGAGAACAGAGTGTGTTTTGCACCTGTGATAATACTTTTCAAGTTTCTTACTGTTAGAAGAATAAAAATACAGAACAGAATAAGCTCCTCTTCTGTTCCCCCCAAAATACCCATCTCTTATGAATAATAAATTATCCAGATCCTTTTTTTATTAATGGCACCTCTTCTTTCTGTAAGCATATTGCCTATGAGTATCAGTCGTCAACTAAGGCTTTCTCTGCCAAGTGATGTACAAACACAGGACAAAAAAAATTTAAAAAATTCACTATTTAAAGTATAAGACAAAATAAAATAATAATTAAAAAAAAAACAACCCAAAGGCTAGGGAATGTAAGATAACATAAATGTTAGAGGTGAGTAGAGTTAACTTTATTCAGGATACTTTAACTCTGCAACTCTGTGCTTTCCTGTTTTTCCCATACGTTTGGCTTTGGTTAACTGGTTGCTTTTGTCTAGTTTCTCTAATATTTGTGAGTTTAAGACTGCAGTATTCTTGTATTTGTTTCCATTTGTTTAACAGATATGTATTTACAATCACACTCAATTTTAACAAAGAGTTGGGAGACAGAGGTTGTCCAAACCCAGTATTTCCTTGTAGTTTGTAATGTGTAATTCTAATCCACTCCCAGACACGGACCATTTTCTCCTCAGACAGCAATCCTTAATATCTTCCGTGCAAAAATACTGGATATCTCTCTTGCAAGAGAATCTAGGAATTCATTTCCTGCACACAGGATTTAGTATAAACCCTCTTTACCTTCTCACACTGTGTCTTGAAAGTACAGAAGCCCATCAACTTCCGAGTGGGGTTCTGTGGCACCACCTGCCTCCTCTGCCTCTGCAAGGACTACAATAAACACAGCACCAATAAAGGTGGTAGATTGTTTTTATCCACCCCAACTTTAGATTTCCATACTTGTGGCTTTTAAACTAGCTTCTCTCAATGTACAAGGTGTTAATAATTCTTTGTGTGTTTCAGTGTTTCCAAAGAGCTGGATGAAAGGAAGCATGCAGTATGAGTATCATACAGTATATTCCAGTGTTTGTTCCCAGTGCAAGCAGTTACATTTGCTGATAACAAAATGCATTTATCTTCAGTGGCATTTTAGATAGCTCCACAACCTGCTGCGTATTCTAATGAAACCTGTATCACTACCAATTAGACACCTGCAGAAGAAGTGGGCTATGCAAATGCCTTGTCCCCCAAATGCTATTTTCCCTCTCTCATTAAGCTTTGAAACTAAATTATATCACAGTTAACGGCTAAAGACTTTCCCCTCAAATTTCAGTGTTGCACGGAATTTAGCCAAACATCTCCCACTGGTTTTAAGGAGTTGTGTGGTTGCAAGTCTTTGAAAATGGATTTGCATTGCTTCCCACATACCTAACCGAACCCTGCACCTGACCACCTTCCTTTCCTTGCACACTGCCACAAACAGAAATGCACTTCCTCCTTCCCTCCATTCCTCCCTCCTTCCACTCTCCATCACTGTGACTATGTATTCTGGTGGGCCTGGCAAACTGTAGATTATTGTTATGCTTCTCATCTCTGGAGGTCCTTGAGTTCAAATGTGACTAGACGTAAGTCATGCTTGCTGTAAACAAATATTTGTTGGCTATATACACAAGGTAGAGAATAAATAGCGGGTATCTCGCCTATGAGGTTGTATTTCCATCAAGGGTTTCCAATGATATCATAAACCATGAGAGAAAAGCAAACATGATTTATGAAATTGCCGCAAGTCCCAAGATAGAACTATATCTTGGTAATTCACACTTACCAGTTTGTTTCATACGAATCTCAGGGCCTGTTCTAAGCCCTGCCTGGGACACGGTCCCTGTCTTGCTCTCACAAATGTTGCATTAACCTTTTATCTGCTCCTGGCTCCTGCTGTTGCTGCCCCATATTCCAATTTGTCTGGCTCCTGCTCTGGTTGCTTTCATCTCCTTCTCTAGGGTGCTCTCTGCTGAATGCCTTGGCAGGAGCTGTAAGCATTACCCATATCTTTTAATTACACATGCAAGCATATTTCTGAAAGCAAGCTGTGCATTCGTAAGTCAAAATTGGATTACGAGATCCCTAAACAGTTTGTGCTCACAAGTGAGTACAAATACGTGATCATCTCTGAAAATGTGGACAGCACAGATTTGGTAGTAGGCTTTAGATTCCCCATTTGCAATTTTGACCATATCGTTTTAAGCATTTCTTAGAGAAAAATGTCTCAAGAACAGCTAAACAGAAACTTAAAATCTGAATTACAAAGCTAGAAGGAGGGTAATGATCAAATATTTTACTGAACCTTGATATATTATCACTTAAACAAGATCCTCTTCACGTCAGTAATTGTAACATGCCACAGAAAAGCCGTCAGTGGTCTGCAAAGAGAAAATGTATGTTTTTCCAAGTTTCACTATCCCAGCCACAGAAGTGAAGGTTACTTCATTTTTGTCTATCTGCAGTTATCATAAAGATTCAATTTGCCTATGACTTATACTTTTTTAGTGGACAATTTCAGTGAGACCAGTTGTAAGAATATCCTTGGTGTGTGTAGATGACAACACAAATTAATATCATTTTTTCTTCATGCACATGCACATTCTTGTATTCTAAAACTAGAAAGTGGAGGACAGGCTGAATCTGGTATTGAGCTTCACTTCCAACCTGTAACTTTACATTTTAAGTCATAGCCAAAGCTAGAATGGATTTAAGGCATTATACCACACTTTAGCCCACCCTAAAGCAAGTATGTTGTGAGTGAACCCCAGTGGGAGGCTCAGCCCCACGCAGCTGCTTGCTCATTCCCCCTCCCAGGAGGACGAGGCAAAGGATCCAAGGCTAAAAGTAAGAAAAGTCGTGAGCTGAGATAGACAGTTTAATAGGTAAAGCAAAAGCTGTGCATGCAAGTGAAGCAAAATAAGCAAAATATGAAGAAAATGAACTCCATCCCAGCCAAATCCCATACAAACATGGATCTAAAATGTAAGTGGACTATATATATATATATCTCAACATTACTTTTACATTATGTAACCTGTTGACAATATGCACTATACATGTATTTACTTATAAAACATATAAGCTATTTAAATACAGATCTCTCTAACAGTTATTATTTTCCTAGAAAAGAGGAGCAAATACATTTTAGCTTTGCATTCAAGTTCTTATTTGAGTTTTTGCCCTTTTATTCTCACTATGTTATTAATGAAAAATTTTCTAGTTCTAGTAGCTTTGAAAAATATGGGCAGAAGACTGGACAGAAGTATTACTCTGATAGAAACATCAGCAGTGTAGTCTTTTTAGCTATCTCAAAAACGGCAAGAAATTTGCACAGTAATGTTAACTACAAATATTGCCTTTAGCACAGTTCACTGTAGCTGGCTATAAAGTAAGCATTTACAATGTGAGCTTATCTTTATCACAGAGACCCTTGCTCAAGGGGTAAACTCTGTGAAAAGGGATGTCAAACGACTATTTAGTGAGCAAGGATTGCGTTTATTCTCTGGATGGGGTTTTTTGGTATTTCTTTTGTTAGCTTGCAGTAACACCTGTCTAGGTGACAGAAAACATTTGAGTTTGCTTTGTTTGCTATCACTCACAGAACCTCAGAGAATAGAAGTGTGCAATTATTCTGAGTCTTAAGAAAATGAAAATTCTAGATGTTGCAATAAACCCTATTGCTAACCTGCTTACCTGGAATATTTTCCTGATAGCACACAAGATGTTCCTGAATCACAAACAGGGACTGTGGTCTGACTCAGAATAAAATATTAATTGTTATTGATTAAAATATGTTTCTGTTGTTAATTTAGTATTGAGGAAGATATATTCCTTTTAAGCTTGTTTTCTGTGTAGTCTGCATAAGAAGATGAGAGAAGTTTAGGACATTAGTTTGGGTGGATTGGTTTATCTGTCACAGTCCTGGCCAAAAACCCAGGGCAGTGAATGGAAAGATTCCCTGGGTGAGCGTAAGGGAACCCACTGAAACAAGTAAACTGTGCTGCTTCATAGCAACAGCTTCATCCTCTTTCAGCTACCGGTGTTAGGGTGTTAGGGTGGCTCAAATTCCTAAAAACCGCAAAAAGTTGCAGTTTTAGCAGTTATCTCTGTAATATTTGGTGTTTTGCTTGAATTCCTGTTTCCAGAGTGAATATTCACCATGCAGATACCCTTCTATCATATGAATATCCTATTGAAGGATCTCAAAAATACTAATTAAAGACATTTTAATTATAATTCTCACATTTGTTAAGAATCACTTGAAGATGTGACACACCTGTACCCAAAAAGGTTCAGAAACCAACAAAGCAAAACAATTCTTTTTTTAAAAAAGTACTAATGTTTCTAAACTTAACCTCAGGATTCTGAGAGACAGGTTCAAGATTTTTATATGCTTGAGGTTGAAAGCCAGCCCAGATATATGGAGAGAAAATTGGGTTGCACTCTTTCTCTCACAATTATTCTACGTCTTTCTTAGGCCAATACGTGTTTCTTCCTGAGAATGTTTAGAATGCATCAGTGGAAAGGGAGAGCAATATGAGAAAGAGATGACCATCCTGTTTCAAGAACTTGTCAGCAAATAATGTTTTTTGGTTCCCTAATAAGTCTTTTCAACTTTCTCCCCAAAATACTTAGTCATACACAGGTTAATAATTCTGTCAGGGTCCTTTTGGGCTATCTGGGCTACTATGACGTGCTAGCAACCATCAAAACACTAAGACTTCTCTAGTCATTGAAGAGAGATTGGCATCTTCAGAAGGTTATTAATTTCATCTGCCTTGGAAGCCTATCCATTACCCACTCTAGGCCAGCTGGCTAAGAAGGGAGCTTAGATAATAGACTGAAATCTGTCCTTTGGATGACTAAAATTAGATGGGCTACACCCCAATCTTTGCTGGTAGCATTACATAATGATTGCATATTAAGAAGCGTTTGGTGCCGTTCCCATACAGCCAACACTACTATATCAATTTTTGGTTTGTTGTATGGAACACCTGAGGGATTGTTTTGACAATATGCTATTGATCTGGAAGAATCACAATCAATAAGTATTATAGCTACTCAGTGACTAGATTATTAGAAAAATAAATTAGGAACTATCCTGCTTGCAAATAACCATTATTTCACATGATGCGTAGAAAAAATTGTATACATGTCATGGTATATTGTTCATTTGCAAATACAGAGAGACCTTTTCTAATGTTATAAATATCATTTATTGATCAGAGATCATGATAAAGTGGTTTCTTTTGGAGTGCTCTTTGTCTAAGTCCTCTCTTTTAAATTAAGAATCTATTTTACATTACCACAACCCAACATAAGAACTATGTACCTGTATGTGCACAAGCGAGCCACTTCTCTCTCTTCTGTTTCAACATAACTGACTTGGCTGCCTTCCTTATTAAGGAAAAAAAAATCTGTTTTTGTCTTTCTCCAGCTGATCTTTGTGTTCAGATATAGCAAACATACTGTTTCCTATTGTGGCTTATGCTACAGGCGATTCTGACATTTGCATTTGTACATCATGTGCATTTTGAAATAAAGAAGTGACAGCTTCACTCCATGTTGAAAGCAGGCTTTTGCATTGGTATTGCTCTATAGTTTGTTGTTTTGCTTTGTTTTGCTTTGCTTTGCTTTGCTTTGTTTCCTCTGGAAGCTCTCAAAATCTTCTGTGAAGAATTTTGGTGTTAAAGAAGGAAGAAAGAAGTATAAATTCCACAGAGAGAAAGTAGTTGGTGCAGAGCAAAATTGTCATAAAGCACCAGACACTGATAGATTCAAGCCTTTGGGTCTGCAACAATAAAAATACACTGAGGTAGCCATAGATTCCCCATAGGGGAATTTGCCCTTTCCAAGCACACACATTGCGTTGATCGAGGAATGACAAGGTCTGGAAATACAACTGCTCATCCTTAAACAAAGTAGAAAGAGGTTATGATGGAGAAATACACAGAATTCAGTATACAGAAAGAGGTTTCCAAACTGTGACGTGCACGGCTCTGGTCTCCTTTGTAAATAGCAATAATCAAAAGCATCTGGCTGCCTGTGTATATGCGTTTGCCTTACTTGGTACTAGGCAAATGCCAACTCACAGATAATCACATGCAAACAGCTGACAGAATTAGAAGTAAGTGGATGGAGGCAGAGGGATGAGGATGGGTTTGTGGAAAGTGGAGAAAGTAGGGGGGCTGATGCTGGTACAAAGGAAAAAGGCTTTAAGGACAAAATAATCCATATGCTGTTATTTTCATGAGGTTATTTTTAATGCAAATCTGTCTAAAAATTCAATATCTACAATGTAAAAGTTCGGAAGCCAAATCAATACAAATCATTGCTGCTCAGGTCTGTCTCAGATTCTCACTGAATGACAAGATGACTTGAATACTGAACCCGAGCAGGGCATATTGACTGCCTTAGCATAGCTATAGGGAAATACCAGGGCAGAGAATTAATTAATAAATGGCCACAAGGTTTAAGAGAAAAAGGGTTAAAAATATTAGACTAACCAATTCCAAATCTTACAATAATGCAACCTTAAGAGTGAAATTATACATCTGTAGTACAGAAAGGGGTTGGGGAGAAAACTGAGGTACAGAGAAGCACAGTGCCTGTCCTGTGTCAGCCTGCACGGCTCATGCCCTTCATTCTGTGTCAAGCACAGGAGTCCAGCGTTAGCAGCATGTCCAGCGTTGACCAGTCCTTTCAGTAAGCAGAGCAGATGGACCACAAGTGCTGTAATGTGCCGAGAGGAGACCCTTTGATTTGCATTCCCTCACGATGGGTGCAGTTGACCCCTGAAATTACAAGTCCCACCAATTAAAATGCATGACATCTCAAAATTTGATCTGGAAATGTTGTCTTCCTCCTGTTGTCCCACTCTTTCCACATCTGGGAGAGGAGGAACTTTGTCAGAGCCTGCATGCTCTTGATCTTCTTGAGTGAATAAGACAAACCTTTAGCCTTGAAAGATGCACTAGACTTTTAGTTCCCCTTTTCAGCTTGCTCACATCTAGCCAGATGTGTGCATAGCTATCCCACCAGTTCCTGCACTCTAGCAGGAAAACTGGGGAGAAAAGAGAAATTATTCTGCATCCAGCAGCAAATATTCCCCGATACACCTTTAATATATTGTCTCCCACTTTGTGACTTGTTGTTACTGTTATGCTAATCACTTGTTGGTGACACAGGAGGAATTTTCTTCTCACTTCCAAATAAGTATGCGTTTCTTTTCTCTCAGAGCTCAGTGACCTGATAGGCAGGTTCAGTTACACACTTCTTGGGTTTGTGGTTTTTTCCAGTTAGAGAAGTGTCACATGCCAGTGCCCAGAGTTTATGAAGCCCTAGATTCATTGTTGCCTTCAACAGACATCTGCCTACACCCTTTGAAGTAACAGAGATGAGCTTGAGGCACTTGAGGCACAAACCATGCCTTTGCCATGGTCCCAGCGATCACCCAAGGGCGAGCCAGGGGAGCTACATCATTGGAGGGCCTGAGGACAGCATTCGTACAGAGCAAGAGCAAGCCTACTGTGGTGCTTAAGTCACAACCAAAGAGTGCTCATAACACGATGCTCACAAAAAATCGCAGTGTATATACACCACAGAAAGGTTTTATCTTTCTTTAGATGGTTTTCAGTGCAGGATTTTTTATTTTTCTGCCCTTGTTAGCTTAAATCTTAATGTGTTAGTCTGTGGCACTAATGTATGCTGTAAGATAAGCAATATGGCTGACGATACTGCCTTAATATTGCTTTTGATATATGATTTTCTGAGTCTTTAACTTCAGAAATTTAACATTACATTAGTTTTTTTCATTTAAAATATAAGACCTTTTTATGTGATATTTTGCTTGAAAATAATTAAATGTTTGGATCTTTCAGTAGAATCAATGCAACTTTTCTTTTTTTTTTTAGGTTTTCTTATTATATCATTATTCTTTTTGAATTAAATTGAGTTTGCACTCAGAAAATGCTCCATGTTTCTAATCTACAGAATAATACAGATAGTATTTACTCTCCAGTCTACAAATTTCTTCCTCAAGGTTTTGTGAAAGTACAGATTCTGGACAACAGGGAAGTAACTCATCCCCTGTACTGATCCAGTCCCTGGCCTTGCATTAAGTGTTAAAAGCAACTTTGACAAAATATTTCTTCCGTCCTCTCTTCTCTGATAGATTCCATAAAATAAGTCTGTGGGTACTGGTAGAAAACATCCATAAGAAACTAAAGAATTTCTGTGTTGTAAAAAATGTAAGCAAGGAGTGAAACAGAATAATAAGAAAACATAAGGGTACTTTGAGAAACGCTGTTCTCTACTGCAGAAATGCAGTATATGGTGTCCTGTTTTTAAATAGTACTTTGATGTGTTTAACATATGTGTCTAAACATCACATATGTGCACAGATCAAGAAGTGAAACAGGTGAATCTGAGGCTTTTTTTATGAAAATCTGTATTTTACAGTGTAACATTATGAATGGCAGATGCTAATGACAAGATATGTCAAATCATCCCCTTCCCAGCTCACTCTGACTGATATTCTTATCTTTAAAAAAAAACAAACCCAAACCTTCCAGAAGATAGCATCTGCCTCCTGGAGAATTTTGCTTCCTTTAGAAATAAGATTTAGAGATACTCTACATCAGCGCAAAATGAATATCTTCTCCGTTCCCTGTGCTTATTCATCCATTTCCCACTACTCCCCGCAGGGGAGGAGAGGTCAGGAAGTGATTCCTGCTATCTACCTGCAGCCTCCTCTCCGGAACACCGCATCCTTACAAGCAGACTTTATCTTTCCTGTGTTGCTGTGAGATAAGAAAGTACTATCTCCTGTTTAGGAACTGACAAATGAAGGAAAGACAAGTGTGGGGGTTTTTCCCCCAATTATTAACGTAGTTTCACCAGATCTTGGAAATCTGCCCAGATCTTTTGTATCTTGGCCCAGTGCTCCTATAAACCGTGTCTGGACCCAAAATCCAAGTAGCATCCATTTGCTTTCTTAGTTCTTCTTACTTCCAGTAAAAGACAATATACTCAGAGAAAATCTAATACAATGGGGAATGAATAGAGAATGCAATAGGAGCATTTCTCTTCTAATGTAGATACTCTTTTCTAATGACTGAGTACTACAGAGATCATCAAAGTAAAGAGAGGGTCTGCATGCCGAGAGCGAACAACGTGTTGGATGTTGTACAAAACCTAAACAAAGACAAATCCAAAATTGTATTTGATAAAGCTAGTTTTGTAAATAAAATGCACTGCCAGAAGAATCAAACCAAGTCATCTTTTCTTCCATGAGATGGCCTCCTCGGGAATCCTCTGAAAAATTCATAAATTTCCCTGAAAAGCAGATCTTGCCAATTGAATACATGGGTTACAGCTCTGCAATACTTATTTATAGCAGCAGAATCCAGTCTATAAACAAGCACAACACCCCATGCCATTTGTTATGTTATCTGTATTTTACTGTGATCAAGACAAACAGCCAGATCAGTCCTACTTCTTGTAATTACAAAGTAGCCCGATAGACCGCCAATACGGCACTTGTCTGTAAGGGATAAGGACAAACTGCATAAAGTCAGCTTCTCCCGCCCCTTTTTCTCTCTTTGATCATTACTCCTCTCTTTCATGTTGTTTTCAGCCAAAAAAGCACCACATGACCTTTGAGAAATGCCAGGAAAATATTATTTTCTCTGTGCCACTCCAGTTTGCGGACATCAGGTACATCCTTGCTCCGAGCCCTGCTCAGCGTAGCGGCTCTGAGACAGGTCATGCTAAAGTGCCTGTCGCTGCACCCCCGGGGATGCCGCGCACCCCTCCTGACCTTCTCCGACTGCGAAATGTGGCTGTGGGAGTTTCGCTAATGAACAGCATTGCACCATTCGTTTGGCTCCCACCATTGCACCTCCTTAGGGTGAGGGAGGAGTAGCAAGCAAACGCCGGTCTAATACTTCAGTCTGACTCACAAAGCAATGCAGCTACCGCTCCTGTGTTTCGTGCCTTTTTTTTTTTTTCTTTCCAGAATGACTCAGATGATGCATTCTTTTTCAGAAATATCCCAAAAGTGTAGAAATTTGAAATGCATGTAATAGAAATAAAATAATCAAAGTATATATGATAGGAATAAATAAAGGAAAATTCAACCAATTAAAAATTGTAGCTTTTCTGCATGCATGGCTTTGTATGCAGGTGCCTGTGACTTTAGAATGTGAATTTCAAACTGGATAAAAAGTTATCTGTGAATAGTTACAGAAGTACGGGTTTCAGGTTTTTATGATCCCACAAGTCTTGACAGCTGAATCTTTGAAAAAAATCTCTTGAGCATGAATAGTATATCAGGCCTTTTACATTGAAAAAAAACCCAAAACCCTGTACTCCATTGTCATGATTGCACTTTCTTTTAAATTTCTTGGGACAAATACTCTCTTCTGTCTTCTCTGTATAGTTTCTAGTATATTTTTACACCACTGTAAAATACCATTTGGCATTTTGAGGTGCCCTGTGCCAGAAATACACATTTTATCTTGCACTTTACGATAGAAGGAAAGATAATGATTTAATATGATATGTAGACTAATGTACTCAATCTTTGTCTGTACTAAGGTACTGTCATTCTGTAATTATTTTAATTGGTTCTTAGGCAAGTGACAGTGTGGTGGGTTGACCCTGGCTGGAGGCCAGGTGCCCACCAGAGCCGCTCTATCACTCCCCTCCTCAGCTGCACAGGGAAGAGAAAATATAACGAAAGTCTCGTGGGTCAAGATAAGGGCAGGGAGAGATCACTCACCAATTACCATAATGGGCAAAACAGACTCGATTTGGGGAACTTTAATTTAATTTATTACCAATCCAATCAGAGTAGGATAATGAGAAATAAAACCTAAACCTTAAAATGCCTCTCCACCACCACCACCTCCCTTCTTCCTTTCTTTGGGGCTCAACTTTACTCCTGAATTCTCCACCTTGTCCCCACAGCGGCACAGATGGACAGGGAATGGGAGTTGTGGTCAGTTCATCACACGTTGTCTCTGCTGCTCCTTCCACCTCAGGGGGAGGACTCCTCACACTCTGTCCCTGCTCCAGCGTGGGGTCCCTCCCATGGGAGACAGTCCTCCACCAACTTCTCCAACGTGAGTCCTTCCCACAGGCTGCAGTTCTTCATGAACTGCTCCAGCATGGGTCCCTTCCACAGGGTGCAGTCCTTCAGGAACAGACTGCTCCAGCATGGGTCCCCCACGGGGTCACAAGTCCTACCAGCAAACCTGCTCCAGCGTGGGCTTCCCACAGGGTCACAGCCTCCTTCAGGTACCTCCACCTGCTCTGGCATGGGGTCCTCCATGGGCTGCAGGTCGATATCTGCTCCACTGCGGACCTCCATGGGCTGCAGGGGGACAGCCTGCCTCGCCATTGTCTCCACTGCAGATGAATCTCTGCACTGGTGCCTGGAGCACCTTCTCCCCCTCCTTCTGCACTGACCTTGGTGTCTGTAGGTTTGTTCCTCTCACATATTCTCACTCCTCTCTCTGGCTGCAATTGCCCTTGGTGTTTGGTGGGTTTTTTTTTTCCCTTCTTAACTATGTTATCCCAGAGGCACTACCATCGTCACTGATGAGCTCAGCCTTGGCCAGCGGCAGGTCCATCTTGGAGCCGGCTGGCATTGGCTCGGTCGGTCATAGGGGAAGCTTCTGGCGTTTCCCACAGAAGCCACCCCTGTAGCACCCCCACTACCAAAACCTTGCCACACCAACCCAATACAGAAGGAAAACATTTCTTTTTCAGCATTTTCAAAGGGAAAAAGTCTAATACCAGGCTGGACTGGGTGCCCTGTCCTTTCCGATGAACAGCAAAGTGGTGGTGTGCTCCCTGTGGAGCTGGCAGCCTAAAGCATGTGCACCTTTACCTGTGCTGGTCAAACCATCCCCACTCAAAATAGACGTGATCATCTGATACAAGGCCCAAATTAGTTTAGCCATACCTTGTGTGGCTACAGCAAATTTTCAGGTTTGGGTTAGGACAGTCTTGTTTTGAAACTCCTGCCTCTCCTACACACAGTTTCCTTGTTTACTGTCAGCAATGCCTGCGCTGGCTCCATGTTGTATTTACACAAAACAGCACCGGGCTTAGATCACTGAAGACCTACATCGATCTCAGCCCTGAAGTCACAACACGTGAAGCACCCACTCTCTCTTCTCCACTGGGCAGAGCATGTCCTGGGCCAACCCTCTGCTGACATCCAGGTCCTTCATCCAGCTGTCCTTTGCTTGGCTTTGCCCCGGGAGCCGCTGCAGACCATCCCATTGCAGGGTGTAGCTGTGCCCTGGCCATCCGGACGCTCCTCCTGTATTCTCACAGTCTCTAAGAAAGAAAGAGCTAGTTTTGGGCCCCTCACAAAGCAGTGTGACTCATTTTGCAGGGCAGCATGGTGCAAAGAGACACGAGGAAGAGAGGGCAGAAATAAAAGTCTTCCTTGTCCCAGCCTCTTCACATCCCTTCTGGTCATGGATGTACAGACAAAAACAAAATAGCAGCTCTGTAGAGTGATTTTTCCTGCTCTTCAGGGAAAACTAGGAGGTTAACAGTAATGGGGAAGCAATTTTTTGCCTTTCTAGTAGGACCAGAGTTTCAGCTGGATTAGGTGGTAGAGGAATATATTTTTCCTTGCTTTCTGCAGGCACGCATAGATAGTTTAAAGGGGGCAGAGCCATGAATCTGGTAAAAGAAAATATAAGACGGGAAAAACCCACAGTACTAACAATAAATAAAAATTGTGTCATGGCTGTGCCAGATGCAGAGACAGAAAAGAGATATTATTTAGTTATGTGTTCCTTACTTTCTGATTATGTTTGCTCCCTGCTCTGCATTTTGCAGATCTTTGTACGGCTGAGAGTTGTGCGACTCAGTGGGAGCAGATGTCATACTTCCTCTGTGAGCAGCTATGCCAGTGTCAGGATTTGAGCATATTGGGAAGATGTTTTATTCACTAAGGCTAAAAAGACATTTTCTGTGAAGCTGAATATTGAATAACGGGAGCGGTATCTGTGTTAATTTTTTTTTTTTGGGTGCCAATAAATGATCAAATCGGTTTGGCATATGAGACATAAGAACAGCTGCGCTTTGATAATAGTCAGGGAAAGAGATGACCATATTAAATTCTATCTCCCCAAATCTTCCAAAGCAAGAAGCATAATTACATTACAATTCTATGGAAACTCAGGTTTTCTTGGATTTTTATTCAGTCATGTGCTGTCCAACTATTAAAACCCTGTCCAATGGACATGATGTTGCATGATACACTTCAAAGCCAGAGCCTAGGCTTTAGGCACTATCATAAAATTATTTATATGGGGAAATAGTAATGGTAATACAGCATTTGCAGTCCACATGAAAATTCCTACACACATCTCTTTGGGCTTGATTCAAGACCCATGAAAAAACTGTTTTAGGGCTCAGGTCTTGTGTGAAGAGCCTTGACTATCAGAAGGAACAAAGCAGGAGAAACAGGCTGTTAGACCAAGGCTGCATTCCATATAAAAAGGCAGAAATGTTTCATTTGTGACTGATACTGGCACTTAGCAGATTTTGGTGGTTTAAGTTTTTGATTTAATTAAAAACTATTCATTATTATCTGGACTAATAGATTTCCCAGAAAAAAAAAAAAGTATATGAAAAAGTATATGGTGTTAGCACTTACCGCACACAAGACTGATCATTTAATCAATCCCTCAGTGACCTGCATTTGTCTGTCTACAGGGAAAAGCACAGTGATACATACCATCAACAATTTGAAATAATTGTCATTTAAATATGAGTTGGATGAAAATTCATTTTATTGATGACAGGTGCCTAGTGCTCTTACTGTTACTTTGACAGCAGCCTTAATTTTTTTGTTTGTTTTGGTTTTATTGCTTGGATAAAAAGAAGGAGCAGGAGTAGGTGTAAAAAAATAGATCACAGGACACAGGACTCCCTCTTCCCCTCTGCTTACCTTCTTTTGCCTCCCCAGGATGTAAATCAATGGCCTCAGCCAGAAGAAAGCAGTGCATCTTTCTTTTCTTTCTGTGACACCAAAAGGACCTGATCTACATAGCACATTTTAAGCTGCTATGGTGAGATCCTATTTATGGTTTCCAGCTATGATGAAAAATCAGACTTCCAAGGGCTTTGGCTCTGCAGGGGGGAGCTGAGCAGCACCCAAGGTGAAACACAGGTTTTCCCACTGTGGTGGGAACCATTGTGTTAGCAGTCACTCAACAACAAGCTCTTTAAATACCAATTTTGCTCAACCATGGTTCCTCAGCCTGCTGTGGAACAATGTTAATAGGAGAGGAAACTAGAGAAGTTGTTTAAGTAGGTATATCGGATTTATGTAGTAAGTGAAATGTACTAAATTCTCCTAGCTGAGTAAAGATGTCTTTAAAAAAAAATCTTTATATGGTAAATAAGATACTGAGTCAAAAATTGCATTAAATCTATATAAACTGTGGAGTCCTGTTCAAATAAAAGGATTTATGTGTGTAATTCTATTAATGGTATTGATAGTTAACTGCATAAATCACAGCTTTTTCAACAGGAAAAAAATGTTTCTTCATTTAGAAAGTTTCTGGACGTCAAATAATGTGTTACTCTGATCCTTACTTTCAGTTAGGAAAAGAAGGATGGTATTCTGTATGTAATTATCACATATATTTTCAAATAATGCAGCTAGATATTTTTAAGGGATTTTTTTAATAGACTGAAAAATAAGACCTTTGGTTATCTTTCAGAAAGCCAGAGCAAATCTGGCATATGAAGTCTCTCTTTTCCTGCCTAAATCATCCGTTACACTTGGAAATTTAAAAATCCCTTATTGACATGAGTTAATTCATTTTTATCAAACAGGAAGAAGTTTATGCAGAACAGGTATTGAAGAATTCCTAGATACATCTTGTAAAAAACCCTATGAATTCTACACCCAACAGCTTCAATAGCTGTGTGGGGTTTGATAACTGCTTATAAGTATTCACAGTACCAGATCTCTGGACAAATAGTCAGTAAAGAGGGTCTTATGATCCAATGCTAACATTTATTAAGTTTGTCTAGAAGTTTTCCTTTGTATTAGATCAGAATCCTACCCAATTAAGCCCGGAGGAGGGATGTGTTTTCAGAAAATACAAGGAAGGGGGAAGAACATTCATTATTTTATCCAAATATCCTACAAAAAAAAATTGGTTTGTAATTTGCAAGTTGTGGATCTGAACTCAAAGTTGGAAGGAGCACCTACATCCTCATCAACCTTATCATGACTCTTGTAATTTAGCGAATGTTTTTGCTTCCAGAGAAAGATGAACATACCCATAGCGATACAGCTGTAGTGGGAGGGTGTATGCCTCTCCCACAGCCTGCATTTGGCTAAGTGACCCACGCTGAGTGCTGTGATGCTGCAGCTAAATGGTTAACCAAGCTAGCTGAGACCTGCTCAAATCTGTGTGTGCACTGCAGCTGCGTCTTTGATGTACCCTTGGAGGGCCTAGAAGTCCGTCTAATAACACTTCATCCAGTAGCAAATCTCCAGCTGATTTCCGTGCAAACTCATGCCTAGCTTACTTTTGTCTTGGTGTCACACACTTGTCTCCTGCACTGATTGCATTTTGTCTTTTAGACTGTAAACAGTAAAAACGTTATGCTTGATGGTCAATTGCTATGGGGACATCTAGCAATGCACTCCTCGGCATGATATATTTGTCAGCGGTGGATGTCAGGTCTACGCTGGGCAGCAGAGCAGGAAGCAGGAGCAGCAGGTCCTGCCACTGAGGTGCTGAGCACTGGCTAACGCTCTTGGTGAGAGGTGGAGCTCACTGTCCCGGGAGATGCACCATGCTGCAGGGCTCCTGACTGCATGGATGTACCTCCTCAGGTGGGCGTTAACACCTCTGTTGCTGTGTAGTTTTCTTGCCTAGAGAAAAACTACCTTTTACGTCCCACTCACCTAGATGAGGTCTCTTCAATGCTCCCACACATGTTTAGCTAGAGATTTGCAGCATTATTACAAGAGACTTTTGAATCCTATTTCTGCTATATTTGTTACTTGAATATCTTGTGTTAGGTCTTCAAATAATATTTATTAGATTTAGTATGATCAGAACAATTTTGTTGCTCTCTATTGTATGTTAACTTGAGATAGTTATAAAGCAAGTGTTGAAAATTACTCTTTGCTGCGGGGGTGGAAACAGTGACATCCAGAAACTCTAGCTGATGGCTGGGAGAAGTGGCCAAAAGAAGCCTGTAGGCACAATGTTCAGGACAAAGTATTCTAGGAAGGCTTATAGGCACACTAAACATCTTCTGGAAAGTCTGAAAGGATCAAGCTGAAAAGGAGCAAGCGGAAGGGGAAAACCAGAAGATGCTCTTTATGTTTGTCTCTTACAACTGACAGGAAAGATCTTTTAAAAATATTCTTTGAAGAAGGTTATTTATTTCTGATTATTTTATCGCAAGGCCATGCCACTGATGTGTGTTTTGATGTCTATTCCTTCTCTTAACTGTTCAACCTGTTCCAAAGTCAGCAATGCATCTGTTTCTGTATTCCTCATGCTTATATACAGTGTACAATCATTACTGAAGCCTGTGGCTGGTATTTTATGCTCCTCCACACCCAAAAGTAATGAGAAACTGTTTTATAGCCACACATATCTTTTGACTGTTTACTTTACAAAAAGAAAATTTTCACAGAAGCTGGCAGAATCAGAGAAAGTACTGAAACTGTTGTTAAGAATTATATTTATTCCACCAGGTTTTAGGGCACAATTTCTTTTATAACTTATATTGTATTAAAATCTTTGATAGCAGTAATATATATTATCAATTATTTTGCAATGTTCATTTATCTCTAAAAAAATTTTCAAGGCCAACTCTAATATGAAGTATCTGACAGAAGAAAAATGCCGAAACTGCAAATATCCATATCTGAAGTAGCAAAGGGTTTCAAGATTACCTGTGTCTGTTTTATTTCACACTGGAGAGATTGTTCACTGCCCCTGAAGAAATGTGTGTATGTGCCTTCTCCAGGAAGACCAATCTGTAGAGGTGCAACAAGAAGAAAGAGGGTTCTGCATTCCAGATGTTGGATTTCCAGGAGTTCGCTCATGACAGTGTTGATTTATTGGTTTCAAAATGGATGAAATTCACTCCTTCAGGCAGTCTGTAAATAAAAGTAACTTGCTGCATTCAAATCTACTTTAAGCTCCCAAGTGGGGATTGTTACTGATATCCTAAGGAACAAGCAGGGAGCAATTTTGTTTCATTTATATGTAATTGTCTGTCTTCCCAAAGCTCCAAGGAAGACTTTTGGAAAGGTTAAATATGAGGCACAAACTTCAGAGGAGGAAAACAAACATAGTACCCTGTCTCCCATGAAGACCACTTTCAGAATAACAGCTGTGCTGGGCTCTACCCACTGCAGCGCAAATATGTGCCAAAGCCTCGCTTTGTTCACTCAGAATTATTTTGGGGTTGTTGGGGGGGGGGGGTTGGGTTGGGTTGTTGGGGTTTTTTTTTTCCAATATTTTTGCACTCCAGAATTAGAGCAGGATGCATAGAAGCCAACCCCAACCGAGTCTTGCTATCAAATGTCACATCTGTGTTTCATCTTATGTTGCAACGAAGGGAATAATCTCTGATGTACTTTAATATATACTGCTGCATCTGCTCAGAAAATGAGGGAGTCTTATGAAATTTTGCAGTAAAAATATATTTAATTATCTCACTTCTGCTAGGGAATGTACTAGGCTGAATAGCTGTAAAGTATATTTAATTCTATTTTAAAAGATAAAAACAGTGTGTGGGGGGGAAGATTTACATTTAAATCATATTTCAATCAACCTTAAAGGTGCTGTTTACACAGTAAGGGTATAAAATGTTAGCTTATTAAATATGCACAATGTTTTGCATTGCAGAAAGGATGTGGATTGTACTTTCGATTTCCAAGCAAATTAAACCTGCTGTCAGAAAGCACACTGTAGCAGGATACAGTGGGCTCTGTGGAAACCAATTTAAACAATTTATGCTAGTGCTTAAAAGTTTGGTGAATTGGATTTCAGATAAATCCTCAGTGACAAGCTTAGGCTCCTCTTACAAGGCTAAAAAGAATCCTCATCTCTTGTAGTCATGGGATATTTCCTCTTTTTCTGATCACAGATTAAGGGCTATACTTTTACCCTCCATGCAAAGAGTTTCAACCATGGGTTGAAAGAGTTGTTGGAGTAGGAGATCCTACACAGAAGGCACAAAAAATGTAACGCAGTGAGACAACCTCCAGGTCTTAGCAGCAATCAGCTCCGTCTTGCCAGGTACACATCAGGGGTTGATCAATTAATGTATGTAGCTTGCAGACCATCCCGCTCATCCCCAGCCTCCTTCTGTGCAAATGCAGCCAGCCCAGTCAATGACCCCATGTTATCCTAGTTTCCTTTCTCATTTCAGTTCACAGCCACATATAAATGTTTTTTTTCTCAGGCCTTTGAAGGCTGCATAAGGGGCCAGAATGTGCATCTTCAAAATTAACTCATTCCAGTCAAACTACCTCATTGTATGGTTTTCCTTAATCCCTGTCCTATGAAACAGAGGAGGGCAAACTCTGCCTATCTGGTGCCTTGTGGGTTTTTTTCATAAGGGGCAATTAGTAAACTACAATGCAAATGAAGTTTTCAAACACCAACTTTCTGCTCCTTTCCAGTGCTCTAAGGAACATCCAGGGGCATATCTTCACATATAACTTTTTATGGTATTCACTGTTCTTAAAAAGGATATACTAAGAACTTTCCAAACACTGATTCATCATCCAGCTGAGAATGCTGAGAATTCATCTGCTGGGGAAAGAAAAGTTTATGATAAAGATGAGGTCACAGAATAACTGCTGTCATTTAGTTGAAAAACATTTCAAATAACTGCATATATAACACAAACCAAAACAAAACAATTTTGAAGATAACCAAATGTCTAAGGTAAGATAATTTTATTGAACAAGTATAATTCTTTAGTAAAAATGCACTTATGTCTTCAGGTTAGAGGATTCTAAAGCCCTTTACAGACTGCATGCACTATCTTCACTATATTCATAAAAATAGGCAAAAAGTTCTAGATGTTACTCTTAAAACTTAAATGACTCAGCAAAATCCTTATGATTCTCTCTCAGGAAGAGTCTGGGATGCTTTACATTGCCATCATATTCTCCCAGTCAACTTATTGTTAAATTGCTGCCACTGCTTAAGAAATTGGGTTCTGTTTGTGCAACACCCAACCATATTTTTAGCTATCTTATCTCTGGACAACAATCAGAGTGAGTCCAATTTCTAGCCATAAAGTCTATTTTTCCAAAAGTGGCATCTGTCTCCCAAAAGACTCCCATCAGACACTTCTGTTAGCATCCTTCAAGTTTCCTCTGGGTGAATCTGTCACGCAATTAGGTTACTGATAGGCTGCCGTGACAAATAGGTTGCCATTTGCCTTTTGATGTACTTTTGATTTTGATGCTTTAAGTATTTTCTGCTTCTAAATACTGTCTTCTGGGAGCTGTACTTTATGTTTTGAATGAAATACTTGCAGCAGCATCTTTTCTTTGTGAATCCAAAAAGCAGACTATAATGTGTCATATTTTTCCCAAGAGTGAGTTTATTTTGAACAATACTTATTGTATTGTGGGATATTCTGTAGACTTAGAGGGTATTTAGTTACTGTTTTTCTCAGGCCTGAGAGAGTTAGCCAATAATTCTCAGTCCATTACTAATAATGTACAACTGATTAAATAGGCAGTGAAATCTTTCACTTGGTAAAATAAATGTTCCCATTTTTCTAAAATATCTAAATAGTAATATTGTCTGTGCAGCCTTCATTTGGCTCTTGTGCCTGTGGCTTACGATACCATCTTTAATTATTTTATGATTTACTATTTTCCTCAAGATCTCTGCCTTGTTCACGGCACAGTGGAATGGATCTGCAGATAAATCACATCTAAGCAAAGGAAGAGACTATTGTCTGAAGGACCTCATTTGCTGAACTTGGAATAGTAAGGCAGGAGCTGCAAGACAGGGTAAAACTAAAACAGCTATTGCTGCCCTGGAGGACTAGGTTCTACTCCTGTCTTTACTGCCTGAGTTTCTGAGTGATGCTACTGTCCACTTCCTAGCATAACTTTTGCCTAGTATCTGTATTCTTTTTCTTTTTCTTGTTCCTTTTTTTTTTACATTAAGTTTGCACTGAGATATTTTTCTAAGAGAAAAACAAATAGAATGCTATCATAAAAATTTGAGAGATAGAAGGTCAAATTTATCTTTTTTATTATTAAAGTAATTCTATAGTTAAATTCAGCAGCTAGTTCTCACTGCTTCAAGCTATGTTGGAAGAGTACTAACCAAGCAAAGCATGATGGTCTTTAAATTGAGTTATAGAACTGCTTTATTGTACAAGATCAATGCCAAACAATTATAGAATACAACACTCCCAATTTCTCACTGATGCAATTTTCCAATTTCTTCCTGTCTTATTTTTGCCTGTATTTCCCTACACCAGTATGGAATAATTCGGGTCAGAGAGACCTAATTCATTGTTAAAATTATTTATTTAATTTCCAATCGGTATGAGCTTTTATAAAACTAACTTCAAAACCTTGTGCATTGCTGCTTTTTATTACCGTGTTTAATGAATAAATTATGAGTGCAGATTTTAATGACATAAATGTGAGGATATTGCTTTTGAATTTTGCAACACATCTAGAGGCATAGAAACAAAATGACCTCTTAAAAGAAATGTTTGATACTGCAGGTGGTTAGGCAACTCCTCAGCTCTTCTGCACATGAGCAGTGACTACTCCTATGTTTCACTTATGCAAAAGCGTAACACAATTCAGGATCTGCCCCTAAACAAAGCAACTGATCTGCAAATAAATTTGGGTTGAGTAGTGAAGAATATTGTTGTCTGAAGGGGCCAATTCTAGTTTTATTGTATTCTTTTCTCTTAGTTGCTTAATGTCCTTGTGGCTTAAAAAACAAATTGCCTTGGTGTTAATGAGGCATAATTTCTTCCATTTTCTAAACACTGACTGGTTGTGGGGGTTTTTAAGTTTCTAGGTAGAAATGCTAACACTTAAGAATAGTCTACATTCACACTCTTCATTAAAGCAGTTAAAGGATGGGTTTTCCCAATGCAGTTCAGTGATTTAGGAATGCAAGTCCTACTAGTTTTAAATGAAAAGCCCTCGTGAACACAAGGAAGTATAAACGTTTTTGAGCTCTTGACAGACTGCAAGTCAAATGTATCAGAAGATGTCTATGGACTAAAAACACTTTGTCAATATCCAGGTTATAAAATAATAAGGATAAAGAAGTAGATATAAAAACCATAACATAATAGAAATTCAAATTACAAACTTTACACAGGTTGGCCTGTATTCCAAATTCCTCCTACCAGTCTTTCTTAAGTATGGATGCATCCTACTTTATTTTTATGCTGTCATCTTTCTATTGCAAGTAAGTAATTAACTCTCAAAAAGATGAGTTTAAGTTAAAAGAGTAAATACTGAAATTTATGAGAGAAGACTTCTAAGTTTTTTTTATGGAAAACCTCAACTTTTCTGTGAACTTGTCTTTAACACTGAAGCTGCTCCCTATTTCATCATAATGTTTACCAATGTGTTCGATGTCTTCTGCACATTTTATGTTATCAAAATCCTAATACTTTTATGATATAGAGGCATATGTAATTATGGTATATACTGCTTAAAAGATTTTTTTTTCATCTACACGAATTTGCGGGCTTTATGTATTAAGGATTGTGTATTGCCTTTGTTCTGCATACTACGAAAAAGTAGTAGAAATGATACTAACTAGCAAATATAACTGCTTGTTCAAATATTAATATACTCCCCATATAGTCATTATAACTGAAAAGAAAAAAATTGCTTTTGAGCATTTCGTATTCATCAATAGTTCATGAAAATACATAACAAGTTATGACACATCTAATAAAGATGAAAGGGATGAAAATCCTTGTGAATTTTTAATATGGATAATAAAGGGCATTAATACAGTTTAATTATATCAATAAATAATTAAAATTGCTTTTTAAACTATGTTTTATTTTTACTTGAAATAACTTTATGTGGTACTCTTGGAGAAATTATATACATGGCATTACAATGCCAACTGCTCTACAAGGGGAAGTAAAAGTTGCTCTATTGTTTATCTGAGTAAACAGAGCCATTTAAAACATTCTTAGGACATTTCAGCCACGATGCTGTATCTTTTTAAAATATCCTTTTAAATCCAAAGTTTAGATAAATATTAAATAACAATGAAAAAACTCAATGGTCTGTCCTAAGGTTAGATGGCTGATTGGGCTACCACAGTTAAGGCAAATCAATTTTGTACACATAAGCATACCAGGGAATAACATGGCTGGCTTTGTAGGGGACACATTTGGTTTTCAGACAGTTCAGGTACAGCTGAGTTAAAGGAAAGGTGGGTATTTGATTTAAACCGGAGGCTTAAACCAAAGTTCAGTGCTAAGTCTGTAACTTTTTCCTAGTGAATTATCATAACTTTATTCTCTCAGCAAAATAAGCTAATATTTCATAGGAGAATTAACTACTTAACAATTCAGGGTTGACATACTTTTAGCAAAATCTGTATGAAATGCCCAGGTTGAAATTTGTCTTTTTCATCTTTGCTGCTTTTACACAAGGGAGTGTAGCAGTGCACCTCCCTTTCTCTCTTATCTCTGTCCGCATTCCCTAGCTGGACCCTCCTGGCACTCGCCTAGAATCACAGATTCATAGAATCATAAAATATCTCAAGTTGGAAGGGACCCATCAGGATAATCAAGTCCAACACCCTGCTCCTCACAGGACTACCTAAAACTAAACCATATATCTAAAAGCGTCATCCAAATGCTCCTTGAACTGTGAGTGGCTTGGTGCTGTGACCACCTCCCTGGGGATCCTGTTCCAGTGACCAACCACCCTCTCAGTGAAGAACCTTTTCCTAATGTCCAATCTGAACTTCCCCTCATACAGCTTCATTCCATTTCCTCCTGTCGCTGGTCACCAGAGAGAGGAGATCAGCACCTCCCTCTCCATTGCCTCCCTTGAGGAAGTTGTACACTGCGATGAGGCCACCCCTCAGCCTTCTCCAAGCTGAACAAACCAAGTAACCTGAGATACACCTCATAAGTTGTGCCCTCGAGGCCTTTCACCATCTTGGTCACCCTCCTCTGGACACAGCCTAATAGTCTGACGTCCTTCTTTACATTGAGGTGCCCAAAACTGCACACACTACTTGAGGTGAGGCCACACGAGTGCAGTGTAGAGTGGGACAATCACCTCCCTCATCTGGCTAAGTATGCTGCGCCCTTTTGGCTGCCAGGGCACATTGTTGATTCGTTCAACTTGCTGTCAACCCAAACCCCCAGATTTCTTTCTGCAAGGCTGGTCTCCAGCCTCTCCTCTGATGACATCTCACCAGATGACATCTTCAACATATCTAAGTGCCTCCAAAGGTCCACAGGGATTTTGTGTCCAAGACTCAAGTGAAGCTGATTTCTGCCGCCTTCACCTGAAAAGTTCCCTGAAAATCTGGGAAACCTTTAGTCCTTCTCTTCAAAGTACTCTCCTGGTCTCAGCAGTGATCAGACCAAAGCCTCAGAATTAGTCGTTGTGTCCTGTCCTGTGCATAAAGGAATCACAAGTGTTCACTGACAGGTGACTGTCTTGAACTATCCCTGTCCTCCTGTTTGACAGATCCCTACAGAGAAATACTTAAGCAGTGACACAGAAAACACTACGCCAACAAGCAAGCCGACATCTATATTAATAAATCATTGAAATCCTTGCATATTTGTCACAACCTCCACACAGTTAACTTTTGAAATATTTATTAAGTGCATAATACTTTGTGGAGTTGTCTGTATTCTTATATTAAAAAAAAAAAAAAATCCATCTCCAAAGCAGTGGATGCTGACAAGAATTCTGAGCTTTTGGTAGGAGCCAGACTGCACCTTTGCAACAGCTCAGCAACACCTGCTTTCCAGAGATAGAGTGTGGCTGGCACACTACTTGCCCCTGAGGAAACATTGCCTCCATGGCCTCCCAGCAGAGTAAAATTAAGGGTAATTGTTGGGTTTTTTTTCCCCTTGCCTACATACAGCTGAGGATAATTGAATGGGTCACAAAGATGAGAGAGACGGAGAATCTCTCACTGGCCAATGATCTTACAAGTCATTAAAAACTTAAAGAAAAAAAAAAACAACCCACCAAAAAACAAAATCGTAGTTGACTGGAGGATAACAGCTTCATAGACATCTATAAGCTCCCCTCTCTTGTGTAAATATTCAAGAAAATTATTTAGTCATGTATTAGAATAAATGAGCCACTACAGCTGAGCTAAAAGATTTAGGATCGAGGTTTAGTGATTTTATTTCACAAAAGATTTATGTTAAAAAAATTGCTTGCATTCAAATTAAGAGAAAAACCATACAAATATGTACCTAGGAAGCATACAAGAAGAGAGAGAGAGGAGAAATAGCTGTCTTTGCTTTTAGAAAATTGAAATCTTTCATCCAGAAATGTTCAAATTTGAAAAGAAAAAAGGTGACAGAGTGTGTCCACTTTAGTGAAAGGGGATCATGCCATTTCAGACTCTCAGCTGGCTCCCTTTGCAGCAGACAACCTCCAGAGGTCCCTTCCAATTTCAATCATCTACGAAAGGATGTGTCCCCTTGCACAAGGAGACCTCTTGCCAGCTAGGGTATGACTGAGGTGCCCCATGGGCCAGACCACCTGCTGAGATGGCCCCGAGGACATGGCCTAGAAACCCTTCATAAAACAAGGTGCATGTCCATGGTGTAGTTCATCAGCTCCTGGCTTGTACAGTTCTGGGTTGAGAGAGAGTCTGGGGCTGCACAGGTATTAGGTGCGCAAGGTTGCAGCCTCTCATCCAGCTCCACCTCGATCTCTTCTGCAGTCCTCCCTTCACCTTTTTTATTTAGACCTTCCACATCCAAGGATCTTCTGTAACACCTGCAAATGAATACAGTCTTCTGCAACCATTTGAGTAATTCATGTTCTTCTCTTCTTTTATCCCTTTAGAAAGACCTTTGAAAAGGCTCTGAGGTTTTTAGTAGGGATAGGACAATCTTAATGGAGGCAAGCAACAGTGACAACCGCCAGCACTAAATACCCTGAATTTGCAATAGGGATAAGTCATGTGTCTTTTGATGTTTTTTCAGTCGTCCCTCCCAGCCCCCTTCTGACTGTTGCTTATGGAAATCCTCAGGTACTTGTCATGCCTTTCCATTTTTCCATTAATTTCTACATTTGCCTTTTAAGCCTATGTAAACTTGTCCCAGAGGTCAATATCCTGCAGCAATATGTTCCACAGCTGAATTACAGTTTGTATTACAACAGTTTATGTTTGAACATTTAACTAGCTTTTTTCAGCAAATGTTTCAAGACAAAGTGTCCAGGGGGCCATGAAAAGCTGCAAGATAAGGGGATCATATCTGTTGATGAATTTCCATCCTTTGCTACTCAGACAATCTTCATGGCTTCAAGCCAAATAACAAAACTACCTTCTTTGGGATCATATGCTTTCAACTTTGTACTGATATAAAGATTGAGGTTACAATAAAGAAACTTGATTTCTTATTATTTCATTGCCCAGACCCATGAACAGAACTTGTTAAGTACCATTTAGTATTCAATGCCTTCAAGACAAAATTGTATTTCAAAATTAGGTGAAGGTTATAAAACCTTGTGCGAAACATTTTGATTTTTGTATTGTTAAAACTCCATCTTAACACAACATTTATCTAAGATTCAAAAGACCTTATAATTTTCCTATTGTCTTCAGTATTTAATTAAAAAAATAAATTCCCTCTTTTGGTGAATTTGCTCAAAACGTAACTACGTAGTCATCACAAAAGGAAAGCTCCATCTAAGGTATGTTTGGAGTTTGCTCATGCATTTTCACATCTTTTTAAAAAAATCAATTAGATGACACTAATGCTACTGCTTATGGGAGAAGTTCAAAATGACAACAGTATATAAAGGGATACTGCCAAAGTGATAAAGGAGAGCAATGTCAGGTCTGAAATTCAACTTTGGCTCTTTGCTAATAATATTCAACATTACCACACCTTGAAGAGGTATATATTTCTCAGTGCACTAAAACTGAATCCTGTTCTTTAACAAAAAACACTGGATCTTATAAGAAGCTACACAGAATAGTATTAAAATACCTCTGTTGACACAGTAACCTCTGTAATCTCTCCCTTCTCTTTCTGTTTTATTTTGGTTTTTTGAGCCTGTCTTTAAGAACTGCATATCAGACAATAGATAAAGATTTGCTTGCGTTGTTCTCAATCATTTAGTGCATTGAAATGGTCCAGATTTGAAGGAATTTGAATTTCTTTACTTGTTTTTGCTGGATTTTGGGGTGAGCTATGGTTACCTAAAACTCTGGGAAAAGGATGTCTGTCTTTACAAAATATAATCTCACAGGGGACAGTTAGGAGACTTTTTCAGAGTATTCAGACACGCCAGTGATTAGACTTCTCTCATCTAACACCCATACTTCTGAAAACAATGCGCAACTGTGTGTTTTATTTAGATTAATAAACACCTGCTGCAAAGTGTAAAAACCTTGCCTTTCTCTTCTCAAGATTGCTAAAGCTATGTTAACATTGCATATGCGACCCAGGGTCAGAGTCCCAGGCTCTCACCTGCCAGTTCAGCTGTCACGGCCAATTTGTGTCCATAGCTTCTTCCCCAGCTTGGTCTCCCTGTTCAAGCAGCACAATTCAGGCCCAATTCTGCTCAGCAACCAGTTGCTGTTAAGGGGCAGTGATTGGGTTCAGTCGCTCACAAGGATATTCCGGAGTGCAGGCATAGCTGTTGTGAGAAGGGAGCTTTGTTTTTCAAAAGGAAAAGAGGACCTCAAGGTGAAGGCGTAGGTCTTTAATTTGCCACTGGGTGCTGCTTGGTCAGATGGGAACTTTGGGGGAGGATCAACGTTACTAATTGTACTCCTATCACTTCATTGTAGTAGGCTGAAATTTTACTTCATTGTATTCCTAATATAGTCTACTGTTTCAGTTTACCTGTTTAAATAATAATTGTGGAATAACTTCCTATTTGGTTTTGAACTCTGATTTATTTTTTGTGTAACAAATTTTTAGTATGTGTACTTTGACATCCTGGGGTCTGAGGGATTTCCCAGCCTTTTTTTAAGTTGGATAAAGAAAAATGAGAATAGTCCAATGAAGAATACCCCTTAAACTCACGGGCTAACATGCTCAAATTAAGTTGATAAGCTCCAACTCACCCACTTATGCTACCCCTAAGGGTAACACATGCTTAAGAAAGCGAACCTAGGGTTTAATATCCAGCCTAAACAGTCTAAAATACACTTCTGCAAAGAGAGGTAAAATTGCAACCTTCCCACCATGAGAAAAAATCAAGCATAATCAGTGTGCAGTTGCTGGAAGGTGCTTGTAGAAGGTGAGGGTCTTGATGGGACAAACTACTTTTAGTAGTACCTTATGCAATGGAGTGAATAATATCCCAATCATGCTCCCTAAGAGCATTTTTGAAGAATTCTGCTGTGGATTCTGGTGAAAGTGAAACGTTGCATTGTTGCCATACATTGGCATAGCTCTGACCAGAAACATATGGTTATGATTCAAAGCCTTCATAATATTTTCTTACATGAGTAGGATTACATGACTTACTCTCTCATCTCTTTTCTCTTTGTTCATTAAATGTAGACAAGAAGAAATTAAAGACTACCTTTTGGGGCAACATAAACTAAGAGAGAAGACATGAGAGAGGGTTGCTGAGCAGTAAGATTCACTAGCAGAATGTCTTTTTGTTGGTATATAGAATATAAAAAGCACATGAGATCTGAAAGTGAGAAAAGCTGTAGGATTCAGGAACCTGGTGATTAAAAACTCTGAAGAAAAATTGAGGGAAATTCTCAGCCAAAATTTTAATTACCTGGGATGAGCTGCAACTAGAAATTAGCCTGAATGGAAATCATACGATTTCTGACCTTTGGGAGGCAGATTGCTTCTTCTTGGTAAAATATTAAATCTCTATTCAAATCTTTCAAACACCTTCCATGACCAGGGGAAAAAAAATCTGAATTTTCAACCTCCTTTGAATCTGGGAGGTTTTAAGTTGTGATTTCACTTCCAAGTTTAACACTGTCAACTATTTTCCAGATGTGAATTGAATTCATGGGCTTCATACTTTCCTTGAAGTTCTCAGACACAGTCTACTGCAGCTGTGTGTAGCTCTGTGTCTGTGTCTATGTATGTGTGGGTATGTGTGTTTTAAATAAGTAACTAAAATCTACAAGGGACGGAGTGCATCTTACAATAAAATATCTTAACCTGGAATGCTTGTCTTTGTTTAGTGCTGTTACCTGTTATTTCAGTCTTGAATATTTCTTTTTATGAAAATTAAAATTTAAGTTTAAAATTATTATTTCTTGAACATATTTGTTTCCATTTACCATCATGTTTTCTCCTTTTTGATAAAGGCTTAACCTACGAGAAATGAGTTAGAATATTCTACTTTTGTACTTTTACTGAAGATAGCAGAGCAAAGTTTGCAGAGAATTCGGGCCTTTGTCATATGAAATGGAAAAGATGCTGTCAGGATTAAAGCAGTAAAATAAAAATAAATGCTTGCTTCTCTTTACCTTCATCTGTTTAGGAGTTCTTCTAAGTCATATAGCTTTAGTCAAAAGTAATATCAGGGCCCTTTTCATTATTTATTTTTTTCTTGTGAGAGTCTGCAATCACTTTTCAAATACCACACTCCCGAATCCTTTTCTGAGACAGGCACACCTTCTCCTCTGTGGCTCTTGAGAGAGTTGAGCCTTCTTCCTGTCCTCACATGCATTATTTATGTGAGTACGCAAGAAAGCCGAGAGGAATAAATTGGCAGATCTGCCATTGCACACCATTCAGCAGAAAGGTTAGGGTGCACAACACCACAAAAAGCGCACCATAACTTTCCAGATTTCATTGGGCACTTGGGAATATTTTACCTCTTTATGGGCAAGATGTCTGGCTTCTGCCAACACACCTGGAAATTAACCACAACAAATACTTGTAAGACTTGTACACTGCAATAAATGAACCTGAACAACAGCAATAATTCAGAGCACACAAGACTTTCCTTTACTACTTTTAAATAAGAAAAACACCTAGCAAAGAAAATGCAAAGGTAGACTATGTTTCGAGTAAGATATTTTGTGCAAGTTATTTGTATCTTACGTCTTGCCTAGGCAGAAATTTCTCTCTGTCTAGCCACTATGTAGAAAGAGGAGAGGAAGAGCTATTTTGGGAGTTTTGCCTACACCTGTTAACTAGGTGACAGGAACAGTGGGAACAGTAAACTTCTGTGAATGTAGGCCAGCAGTAAGTTGCTAGCTTTCTGCAGAGAAAGAGGGGAGTATTAGTATAATCTCTTCCCTGGGATGTTCCTGGAATGGAAGGGCACCATAACATCTGCACTCCCACATGGCTAAAGAGCTGCTTAAGAAATACATTCAATCCTAGCAGTCCCAAAAAACCTCCTTGACCTAGTCAAACTCTAGACAACTGCAATTCAAGCCTACAACCCAGATGCAATATGCAGCAAGGCAGAGCAAATGTGTATCTAAGCTGAACTACCAACCTGAAAGTGCGGTACATTGGTATGTGCAACTGTGAAATCCCTGAGTCAAGGCATAGAGTGGCTATTATCTGAAAGAAGCATCACAAAAATGTAAAAGTAATTAAAAATGTAAAATTCAAACAAAGTTATAATTGCATAAGAAGTATAAATTCTGAATGGTGTTTCTAAAAAGAATTATGCACGCACAGGTACGTTGTGGGAGCCATAGTTCTTCACAAGAGTTTATGGTCTCTTTCACCATGTTTCCATTCTTAACTATTGACAATAAGAGAACAATGCAACAGTGACATTTTATGAAGGAGAGAGAAAGCTCTATTTACCACAGATGAACATTTAAAAACAGAAAGTTAGAAGATATATGAGGACACTCCTGTGAGCATCTCCTTTAAAGAGTTTCTCATCTTTCATGCTTGCCTTCTGTATTCATAGTCTCCTTCAGAGCTTTGCATGCCATTTAATTCAAGACCACTTCTGCTAGACTGTTGTTTGCTGATAATCCTTTGCTACTATTCATATCCTGAGTGTTGTAGTAATAGCCTATCAATCTCTATCAACACGAAGTCTGCATTTTTCTTACGTGCTTTACAAACACATATAAAATGCAGATACACAAATACAACATGACTTTATCTCTTTGTTTAAAACAAAACAAACACTGAAAAAATTGTTTTATTTTTAATTATAGTTTTTGTCACTGTGAGCTTCCCATGTTTTTCTTCAGAGTTTATTCAAATGCTTTCAAGCCATAAATTAGACAGGACAAACCCCTAGAATATCATTGCTGCACTGGCAGGTAAACAGAGCCGCACAGTATATTTTAGCTAAGGTTGTCTTCTATAGTCTGTATTTCCTCCTGAATCTAAGCACAAAGTAAAACTGGCGAATGGAAATTCCTGTTTTTATCCTGTACTACTCACTTTAAAAAAGCAATTTTTCTAGATTACTGAAAGCAGACAACTAAGATGGAGAACAGATTAAATTATGATATGTTTTACTGCTGTGTCTAAAGCTATTTGTGATGGAGCAAACAAAAAAGTCAAGTTACATTTCAAATTCCCTGTTCACAATACACAGTTCTTGTTTACTGATTTAACGAGTCTATAAAGCTTAAATTCAAAGAGTAGTCATTAATTTAAAATCAAATGTTGGTCTTGGATTTCTTTGCAAACTACTGATGTAAAGGATGGAGGACTGTGCACTGTTTTTTCTCTGTTGATTTTGGACTTCTACTGCTTGCAATGTCTTTTTTCCTCTGCATAGTTAGTTATTCAGTTGACTTTGTCTGTTACCAGTTTGCTATTACTTTTGCTGTAAGTTCTAGCTGGATGTAGGAAAAAGGTTAAACAGGGCAAGTAGCTAACAGGATTTAGCAGGGCATCTCAGGTCATTGTTATTTGCCATGTTCTGGTGACTACAATTACAATTTTCCTGGCCTGAAAAAACTTTTCTAACTGCATGTATTTTCTCATTTTTACATTGGATGAGAAAAACATATGGTGCTCCATTCTACCTGTGGAGAGAGAAAAATCTGCATGAGAGGAGAAAAGACAGAGAAAGGACAAATAAAGAGAAAGTGGAGCACGTTGCTTCTCAGTTACTTCACGCTGAGAGATTCATCCTTCTTAGTGTCTCCATCTGACCTGATTATCTAGATTACCATTTTAAGTCAACATAGAAAAAGGTACCTCTCTGGAATATGATTTCTCTGCCCGACATCATATAGAGCAGAGACCTATACATATATAAAGGAACAAAATGTATTTACCTCTACAAGGGACTGTTTCCTTTGGTTGTAAAGGGATTCCAGACATCCTGCTTAGCTTGGCTAGTCTAGAAATGATTACATTTTAGATGTATAAAAATAGGTGAGACAAATCCCACCCAAGTGCCTAGAAAAGAGTGAGATCAAAGCAAACCTACACCTTACTTCAGTCCCAGTAACTACACTGAGTCAATACAGCCTGCCTATATGACCCTCAGGTGGGATTCAACAGGTGGCAATGTGTGACTGTAAGTCAGTCACCTTTCTCTCATTTGACAGTTACTGGAATTATATTTAATGGAGTTAATGGGCTTTAGGATACAATTCATCTCATCTGTGAGTAATCACCTAAAACAGGTCACATAAATCACAGCTTGAAAGTGAATGTTTGCCTCCACTGGCTCTAAAATGGGAGTCTGTAATGTAGCAGCGAAGGAGGAGCCTGGCATTGGGGTGAGAGCACCAGGCTTGTAACCGCCTGGCTCCCAGAATACAGTCCACGGCTTTTGGTTACAGACCAAAGCTACTGTATGGTCAAGCATTAAATAGCCTAGAAAACTTATTTATTCTGCTATCTTCTGTTGTCTTCACCCTCATTGATTCATTTAAGCTAAGTTATCTTCTCTCATAATTAATTGGGCTAAAAGCATGCTCGTGGACCCTTGTAGCTGCTCAGCTGACAAGAGGCAGCTTGTTAAGTCACCACAATTCAATTGTGTTTGATCATACTGCTATAACCTGAAGCTTTGGCTTTCCTCTGATGTGGGTTTAAATCACAAGTAACTTCCCTGAAGACGTTAGATTTATTTCACAGAATAAAACCAACACGAGAAGAGAATCAGGGCCTCAGGCCACCCAGCTTATAAAACAATAAAAGGGAGAAGGGGAATTTATGGATGACATCAGCAAAGAGGGTCATAAAACCAAACTTACGGCTTGAAACAGCTATACTAATTAAGAAAGTGGATTGCAGAAGTTGGAGATTGTAATGTAGATAACCACACAGTACAAAACCATAAAGAGTGAATTTTTCTATTACTAGAAATCCAACTGTTGAACAATAGCTAAAACCCACATCAGTCTTGAAACATGAGTGGTTTAACTTATTCAGAGGCATAGGCGTATATATCCTGCACAATGGAAACATACAGCTTAGACAAATCACTTAAGTGAATATGAATCCTTTAGATACCTAAAGTATTTCCTATCACATTGTAGGTATCTGAAGCGTGAACACAATTTGATTATTCAGTTAAATACATTAAAAAGCAGAAGCAAAATGAACACACCATACTGTTCAACATTGCAAAACAATTATTCTATTCAGTCAGTGCTTTAAAAACAAACCCATTCTAGAACAGCTGGAAGCCTGCAAGTGACATTTATAACAATTGCAAGCGGTAGTTAACATAATGTAGTAAAAGAAAAGATTGACTCTTTTGGTCTTTTTTTCCACATATTTTACTTTTAAATTTATATTTGGTTTATGATTTTCATGTATTATCTTGCCTATTCTTTTGTCTCCCCTGAAAAGTTCTAATTAGCAATTCTCACTGGCTTTGGTGCACCTGTCACTAGAATTCCTTCTAATGCGTTTTAACATGCCCAAAGTCGGGTCCAGCGTGCTTTTATAACAGTATGTGTATTTTGCTTGTTTGTTTGTGTCAAATTCAGATACATCCCTGTAACTGCAGGTTTCTCTACCAAAATGAACTGTGCCTCGTATGTTGGTATAACGGTGCTCATAGCTGATGAATTACTTCTAGATGTACCTGTAAATAAAGAAGCATTTCTAGGTTGTTTTTTTAAATCTTGACAAGTGACCTCTCATGAGTTTGTGTCATTTAGGGCAGATGTCAGTAGAAAGCAAGGTACGCCACACCAGAGACATACTCCACAATGACTCATGCTTGAAGAAAAAGAAAAGCATCTGGGAGCAGAATGTAAATGTTCGATTTGAAAGGCTCCAGCCTGTTCTTGTTCTCTCAGTGAAGATGAATCATTAGACTGACTGATACCAAAGCATATCAGTTCAGACTCAGATTACCAAAACCAGAAATGACCCACTGAACTGGATTTATTGTGCTAATACGTCAAGACATGGTGCTGACTAGGAATGCTCCCGTTAGCAGTGCTATGGTATGAATGGGTATTTTGCTTAAATGACCAGCCAGAAGCTATAAAGTCAGACCAATGAATTAAAATCATTCATTGATAAAAGGCCAAAACACATCACTTTCTGTATCCTTAGGCAACAAAATTACTGGGTGAAGAGTTAGGAGCCATATTTACCTAGGCCTTTAATGGACTCGAGAAATGGAGAAGAAAGGCTGAAGCCACTCTGCTGCACAGAAACAGCTCCAAAGCCCAGTTCATGGTCAGATTCAGCAATTGCAGAACCAGTCCTGGAAATGCCTTGCCAGGTCTGGGGAAAGTCAAAGTAATGCTACATGCCTTACAATACACCTCAGGTTATATTTACCTGCCATGTGGGTAAGCTCCAGACTTCATCCAACTCATCTGCTATTACTAGGGCTTTCACGCAACTGATGTCAGATGGTCATAAGGTGCTAGGGTTTGTCCTAGGGAAACCATGTGCTGCTTATTGCTGAAACACAGGCTGTTCCCAGGCTGCCTGCACAAACAATGCAGGTGCAAGCTATCAGGTCTTGAGGGTGCTCAGGACTTGAAGCACTCGAAACAGGTGGCTTGGCTGCCCTATACACATCTCCATAAGCATTCCATAGTGTAGTTGTATCACCTAAGTTAATTTCTTGCTCTGAGTGTCCCTTTAGAGGTTTCAGCCACACTCCAGTGACTCTAAGAGTGGGAAGACCAGACTTCTAAATTAGATGCTTCAGCCTGATTTCCTAGTGCTGGGCAATGAGAATCTCCACCACCGTGCCCATGCTGTGATTCCCAGCACCACAGGGCACTGGAATGAACTCGTGCAATAGATACAGACATGAATTTTAGCTGTTGCACACATATACAAAGTATTTGGGGTTTCTTTTTAAAGCCTTGTATTTGAGGAGGAAAGTATATTGGGGATTTTTTGTTCTTTTTTCACTGATTCCTTCAAGACCTTCAAAGAGACATACCAGACATCTGATTTCAAAACAGCAGGAGAGCAATACGGGCAGCCCTAGAGCACCATGCGGTAGTACTTTTATTTTTCCCACACTCACTTAGATTTCTGCATGCAATTCAGCTTGTCTGAGCAAGAATTAATTAGAGTTTGTAGTGTTCCATCCACGTTCTATATGCAGGAATTTGCAGAGGAAAAGACAGCAAATGACAGCAAGTTGGAGAGATCAATAAGAAGATGTTTTTAGAAATCTTTATCCTTAAATAGATTAATACAAGCCTAATGTACTGTTAAAAGATATTCTGAAATCTTAGTGGATTCTTACTTCTCATGTTGCCAAACCAAGATTTTTCAGTTGTTGGGACTTTCTTGTTGTACAATTTTATTTTGTTGCTGGATCTGGTCCAACTCCCGTAGCAGTCAGGAGAAATCCGGCCACTAGCAGTGGCTGAACAGTTCTCATGCTGAAAAAAGCAGAGTCATTGATATAGCTGTTATTGTGTCATAGCCTACATTTTAACATATAATCTTCTGTCATGTAACAGCAGCTAATGCAATCCAAAGTTCTTCAACATAGAAGAAGTTACAAATGACTTATACAAGTTTGTATCAGTGCAAAATATGGTACTTCACTGAGATAATTCCAGTTATTTAACAATAAGGACAGGCATGTCCTCATCTTCATATTTGCTTTTGTGGGATGGAAAAGTCCGGACATCTTTTCTAACAATGTTTAAACAAAAAAGAGAATGAATCCACTATGTGACTTTCTGACTGTTTTTTTCTTCTTGTGGCCTGTGCTAGGAAGAGTGAGACTCTTTTAATAATGCTTTGCTAGTCAGTTTTAGCTATAGAAATAACAGAATTTCTTTCCTTGCCTTTTTTTTTTTTAAGAAATTAATATTAAAATGAAAAGAAAAAATAATGACTGAAATTTTTGCCCATGGATTTCAGGATAGTATTATTTTTCTTTCCTTTTTTTTTTTTCCTCAGCTTAATAATTATGGTTGGGAACTTGTTTCTCCCCTCCTTTCATATACCTGACACAGCAAATTATAGAAACTGCTACCGGTTCAGATTTTACTGTAGACTAACCCTTGCCTGAGACTGTTCATCCAGACAACAGCTTCAACTTGTGGCTGCCTATGAATCTGTGTAACCTGGGTTTCAGACATTTTGGGCTGTAAATCTCTCATATCTCACTGAACCTTATCAAAATTAGTGTTGATGTCTGTAGTACTCAGAAAATGAAGGAAAGGTCAATATCATCAATTCAGCTTCAGCTGAGGTCATGCCAACATCCAAGACAGATTCTCATATAAGATATGATGACTCATCTCCTTGAAGAAACCTGCTGTGTAGTTCATTTATTGGTTATTGCAGAAAGATGTATTTAGTCATCAAGGTCTGCTGAAAAAAAAAGAGTTGTCTAGCTCTCAATTAGGAACAAAGCTGGTTTAGTTTTCCATCACCAGGCATACCTGTTTGGTCACAAAGTGGGTGTTTATCCAGGGATGTGATAAGTCTTACTGAACATCCCCTCCTTCCTTCTTCTTCCCCTTAGCTTTATATGCTGAACATGATGGGCCCATCTTCCCAGAGAATAGCCTGTACAGGGGTCTTTTCCACAGAATGATGAGCCTGAAAGCTGTAGGAAGGAAGGAAACCTCTGAAGGAAGCTTCAGATTCTAGGAATCAAAAGAGCTGCTCTCAAAAATGTCACTCTTCTCAAGTTGCTGATGGTCACCTGGTGTACCTATAGTTAAGTAACCTGGTTCAGAATGCCCTTTTATTCCATGTGTCTGTACAGATTTAAAGAAAAATCTTTTCTTTTTGTCTGAAATTGCAGGGCAGTTTCAGATATTTAATAGAAGGACATATAATTTAATATAAAAATGCAATGTATAAGAGTACTAAATTTTGTGCGCATTCTAGCCCATACTGAATTAATTGTATTTAAAAATATGAAGTCAAACAAAATATTTCCTACCTATAAAATTAAACTTTATTGGGAACAAGTAAGGTCTAATAATTTAATATATTTGGATTGTATTTAAACAAGACAATAAGGCATTAGAAGCCTGGAAAATAAAGCAAGGCATATAGATAATTAAATTGGTGAACAATCAGCATGTACTGAGGAAACTCCATTGATCATTTTATAGTTGGTATTTCAGCTGGTTTTGTCTGGGATAGAGTTCATTTTCTTCATAGTAGCTAGCATGAGGCTGTTTTGGATTTGTGCTGAAAACAGTGTTGATGATAACCCAGGGATGTTTTCGTTACTGCTGAGCAGTGCTCACACAGAACCAAGGCCTTTGCTGCTCCTCACCCCACCCCACCAGTGAGGGGCTGGGGGTGCACAAGAAGTTGGGAGGGGACACAGCTGGGACAGCTGACCCCAACTGACCAAAGGGATATTCCATACCATATGGCATCATGCTCAGCATATAAAGCTAAGGGGAAGAAGAAGGAAGGAGGGGATGTTCAGAGTGATGGCATTTGTCTTCCCAAGTAACGGTTACACGTGCTGGAGCCCTGCTTTCCTGGAGATGGCTGAACACCTGCCTGCCCATGGGAAGTGGGGAATGAATTCCTTGGTTTGCTTTGCTTGTGTGTGCGGCTTTTGCTTTACCTATTGAACTGTCTTTATCTCAACCCACAAGTTGTCTCACTTTCTTCTGATTCTCTCCCCCATCCTGCTGGGGGAAAGTGAGCGAGTGGCTGCGTGGGGCTTAGTTGCCAGCTGGGGTTAAACCACAACAGTATCATAACACTTCCCAACTGTCTTTTATTCACAATCCCGAAAGGCTGCTCCTAAATGGCCTTTTCACTGTTTGTGGTTTCTGGTCATGCTGGAGAGCAGAGGACGAGGCAGCAGGGACAGGAGAGCCGGCCACAACACTGGCAGTGGGATCCCCGAACTGAACTTGATCACTTGTGTCACAGGGACATGTGTGCCTGCGTTTACAGATGGCAAAGAGGGAAACCTCCTGTTTCCTTGCAATATGCGCCTCTGGGCTTTTCAAAAATGGGTAAATATTTCCTAAAATCCATGTCCTCTTTTGTTGCAGTCTAATGGTATGAAAGTCTGGCATTACTGTGAGTAGGAGTCACCAGCTGCAGCTGTCTGACAGTGAGTTGTCTAAGGCAAAGCTAATCAGCTTGAGGTAATCATCTGGGTAGGTGGGATGATTCATCCACCGGAGGTGGCAGCCACTCAGTCCTGCCAAAGGAGCCTAAACAGCTAGCTTAGTCTAGAAACTTAGCAATTAGTCAGCCAAAGATAGGTGAGATGAATCTTAACCTCTGCACATAAAATTACTCCTATCTAGTATGAAGCTATCCTTTGTCACAGAGTGCCTTAAAATGATAGCTGCCAGCCAGTACCTTTCAATGAAGTAGGTGCAAGAGTGGTTCAAAGCTGCACCAGAGGAGGCTGAGACTGGACATTAGGGACATTAGGGACAGTCTTTATTGAGAGAGTGATCAAACACTGGAACAGGCTTCCTAGAGAGGTGGTTGATGCCCCAAGCCTGTCAGTGTTTAAGAGGCATTTGGACAATGCCCTTTATAACATGCTTTAGCTTTTGGTGAGCCTTGAAATGGTCAGGCAGTTGGACTAGATGATCATCGTAGGTCACTTCCATCTGAAATAGTCTAGTTCTGTTCTATTCTATTTGGTTCTATTCTATTTTATTCTAATTTGCAGTCATTAATTTCCTGTAGGGTTGGCGTTTTGCTGCTGAAGGCCAGCAAGAAAAACTCAGGGTCTTGCTAGCTGATCATTTTCACAGTCTTTAAATGGGATTATCAGTGATCATCCTTGAAAGAGTTATAAATTAGTCTCTAAACAGTCACAATTTTTTTTACAAGCTGCTCCTGTTCTCCCAGTTTGGGGGAAAATGCTTGGGCAGATTGAGCCAGGGAGCCCGGACAAAGTTTTTAAGTCCATAAGTTTTATTTCTTTTGAGCACTGATCTTAAAATGGGGTTACATAGCAATTTCTCTGCTGAAATTTGCAGATAATCTCCCCCTAGCAATGAAAAAAAAAAAAAAATTATATGTGCTAGGTTGGTTTTTTCAGTCTATCATCAGCGTTTGACACTGTACACTGCCTTACTGCAGTGCTGGAATGTTCCTTCAGATGTGTCCCACACCCCGTCGGGCAACTACTGGCATAATCAAGGGAAGCTTTATCCTGCTGTCTGTCCTGCTGTATGGTCTGCATCATCTGGCAACATCCGTAGTCAAGTCAAGCTCTGGCATTAATTACAGTGTGCTGATATGACTAAATACTGTTTGTATCATTTATCTTGGAAGTGCAGGTGAATAAATGAACCAGTGTAAATGTCCTAGATTAGTGGATAGTTTTAGATTTCGAACAGACTTTTCTCAAATGATCCCTTGGAAAAAAAATACTGGTTTTGGATGCATATCTGAAATCAAATCCCCAAAGATTTTCAATCTTTTTCATGGTACTCCTTTTCCTCACCTGTTTTACAAGGGCAAAAAGGGAGAACAAGTGAAGCAAATTATACAATCCATTCCGTAATTTGATCTGAAAAACCATATTTGCTTTTAAGCAGGTGTAGAAACATGGCATGTTTGAATGAAATGATAAATAACTGGAGATAAAAAGGATATTTTTCATTGCGAATTTTTTTTAATTATGACTGACTTCTTGCTGCTTCAATAAATTGGTGATGGTGAAAATTACACATGACGGGCTACATACACTATTAGTAATAGAGACTGATGTTCTTTCTATTGGTAGTTGGTAAATTTTTCTGTCTGCTCTTCACCAAGAATATCTTAATGTGATTTCTTCACCATAGACTTAAAAATCTTCACACATGCATGTGGGTCAGAACAGCAGTGCCTTTTATTTTTTATGTTATCATATAGATTGCACAATTCACCTCTGTTTCAATATTTGCAGTGCTATCACTCCAAGGTTAAGGTCAAAAAGGGTTATTTTAGAACAAAGAGAAGCATTGTTATTAATTTCCAGAAAATATTAATTTCTGTTGGGATATTGGGCAACACCTAGAAGGAAATAAGGTTATGGGTCTCTCTTTATAGAGGATTTTGTCTTCTATGGCTGTGAGCATCTACATGTACTGCAAAGTTTCTGTGAATACTGAAAATGTCTGTGTGGGAAAGGATAAGAAAGCAGTGGAGTGGAGCGGAATTGTCTGCTTAAAGAAACCTATTATGTCTTTCTACATTCATTTGTGGAGCTACATAGCGCTACTTAGCTTCCACTGAGATATCCAGAAAAAGGTTTTTTATTACAGCTCAAGGTAATTTAATGCAATTCAGGGTGTTTTCTTTTAGAGTGTTTTGCAACTGCCTCCTGCACTTTGAAGTTGTGGAAAAATATTAGAGTAAGAATAGTCAAATCTGCTTATATGTTAAGAAGCTTTATCTGTAATATGGCTTTGTTGTTTCCTAAAGTAAAATACCACCTATATTAGCTACCAGATGGAGCTACAGGTAAAAAAATCTGTTTTCAAAGATCAGCTTGATGGTCTTTTGCAAGTAACCAAGGTCATTAAATCTAGACCCACTGTTAGAAAAAGCAAGCTTGGAGATAAATAAAGATCCTACCAGTCTGGAATTGTATTGGAGCTCTTTGATTCTATTACATGCATCACAGACTCCCTGGTGTAGCCCTGCAGAAATCTGTTCTGAAACGAGCCTCAAGGACCATGAAGAGATTGATCATTTATATAAAATAATGTTCTTTTTCTGGTTTATTCTGTTTGTGCAACCACTGGAAAAACATTTCCTTTCTTGACAAAAGCATTGTTCACCATCTGACGGGTCTTATGAAGCTAAGAGAAATATTTTATTTTGCACCAGTAGGTAGAATCCTTATTAAATACTTTTCCATTATGTTAAGTAATGTTCTGTGTGCCTCTTGGCTTCTTTTTTTCTTTTTCTTGCAAAGGCGTATTAATTGTATGTTCTTCTTCTGTACTTTGGATACAACCCGATGTGAGGATTTATAAAAATTCTGATTCAGTTCAAGTGTATTGAACAGAGTTTGACCGCTTAAGTTTACCAAAAAAAAAAAAAAAAAGGAAAAAAGGAGAGAATTCCAGATGGATTGACTTCCGATGTATGTAAGTCCTTTAAGAAAACCCTAATAACAAACAAAGTATAAGGAAAACTGAGGAGTCCCCCCCTGCAGGCTGTATCTCCTCTTCCTCCCAGTTTTTGCTTTGTTTTTTGTCTGCAATTTCAGAAAGATTAATATCACACTGAAAAGAAGATATCAACGTGTTTGGGGGAAAAAAAAAACCCAAACCAAAACCAAAAAACAACAACCCAACACAAAACCAACAAAATGTGCAATGTCATTCTTCTCATTCTTCTGACATTAATTCAGCAGGATGTTTAGGCTTGTGCCTAACTTTTGCCATTTAAAGGCACTAGACTACAGGTCAGGCTGAGGTTTGTTGAAGACCTAAATACCTTGCTTATCTGAACCTCTGAATGGAACATTTTTTTATAACATAATAGTTTTTATGACAGAATTCAAGCTTAAGGAATGCCAGGTCCTCCATTTCTGTGGGAGTTACCACTGGCCGATTGCAGTAGTTAAAGATGGTGGAGAAAGTTGCCAGAGAGTTCCTTAAAGAGTCTGACATTTTAGCAAAATCACTAAGAAATTAGCATTGTTTTTCTGATGCAGCGAACCCTCTTTTCTCCGGAGATACAGGTCCTTTTGATCTTTAGGTGAAACATTTACATATTTGTAAACAAAAATCTAGTGGGGTGAATGTTTGCCTGGGATAGTAGAAGTGATATGCACTAAACTTTCTTTCATGGGTGATATTATTCTCATAAAAATGCTCTCTGACTCTTTGATAATTTGACTTTAAAAAATAATGCTATGATATAAACAAGCCAAACTGTAATGGACCACAAGACCAATAAACAAAGTAATGTAGCAATTTTTTACTGTCATAACTCTGATGCTATCATAAGAAAGGATATCTTGACTCTTAAAAGGTCATTTCTCTTAAGCTGTAGGAGGACTAACAAGCTAATTATAAATCTAGCTGAAGGGAAGACTTATGGACTCAGTCCATAATTATGCCTAGAATTCATTGTTTTTATTCTGAAAGGATGGTGAACTCGGTGGAATCTGTTGGGATTTCAGGCACTGTACTTAGACCATTAAAATAAATGCTTAACACTGTTACCTAGCATTTTAATTATTTTTTTTTTATAGATGAAGTTATTCCTCATGTAGAGATTTTGTTTTAATTATTTAATTGTATCAAACACTTAATGATGCAGTTTTGTAATAAAATGTATTCTAATGATTATATGCATTTTGATATAGAAAGGTATACAAAATTTGACCTAGATTCAAGGGAGGACATACTGATATTTTGGCTCCAATAGGAAAAAAGTATGTGTTCAGCTATTTCCTGGACTAGGGCTTTAGTTGCGGCATAGATGAAGAATAATGGGAATTGCAAAGGGGAATATTTCTCCCCTACTGTGAAGTGACTGGGAAAATAAAAGAAGAAAAAAATGGAACCTCAGAGGTTTTGATAATAAACCTTAGAAGCAACATAGGGGATGGATTTGAAAAACTGTGCTTTTAAAATTATTTTTCAGGTTCAAAAAATAATCTTTTTTCTCTGTTCATTTTAAAGATAATTTTAAAATCAAATGGATGGCCTTTTTATGTACAATCAATAGTCCCTGAATATGTAAATGATGCTTTCTAATCAATATATAGGAATAAGCACTAAGGTAGAAATATTATCATTGACAAAAACATCCCCATATAGCTGAGAAAAAGTGGAGATGAAAATTTATTTTTCTAAATATAACCTCATAGTAAATCTTTTCTCCTCAGTCTGAGTTAGTGATTGGTACTGAAGGACAAACAAAAAATTAGATTTCAGATATATAGGTACAATAATTATACTAAAATTAATATCAATATCAATATGAAAGATACTAACATGTACTAAATTAAAAACTCTTCTTTTGAAGCCTTAAAATGCAATTCAAGAAACCTGCCATATTTATTCATTGATATGAGAGGAGTACAGCAAAAACTTTAAAGTATGAAAACTTTCTTGAGGAATAACATGTAATTGTCAATAAAATGAGTTAAAAGTCCTTACTTCATCCTGAACAGTGCTTTCTTTTGAAAGAAATGCGTGTAATTTGATCTATTTGTCAGACTGGTCAAGACTGAGCTCCCCATTAACATATGAAGAAAAAAAAAGGACTCTTACAAAGAATCAGACAGGTTGACAAAAGTGAGTGGAAATGTGCTTTACGATTTTGTTGAATGCTTAGAAATATCAAACCAAAAACCAGAATTTGAGATAGCTTTATATTGTCCCCAAAATGCTTTAATAAATGCAAATGTGAGAGAAAGCTTCGCAGTATGATTGAAATACACATTCCTGGTTATTTTTAAATGTCTAAAATTCCCATTCCAATGCATGGCTTTTGTCCAAATGCAATTTCTCTAGATAATCAAGGAAAAGCTTTGCTTTTGCTAACACAACTCTGTAATGCACTTTCTGTATATAGACCAACAAATGCACTGGAAAGAACACTATATTTGTTCTGTTTGCCCTGACTCAACAGAAAAGTTCAGAGGTTTTTGATTAAAATGCATGTTTGACCTTGGATTATTAAGTAGAAAAAAATTGAATATATATTTAAAAAGTTTTATTTTGATAGTCTTTCTGTTCTTCAGCCTGTCATCCAATAAAGCAGAACATTTAAATCTTACTATCAAACAGCAATAACTACTCTGTCAAGCGTGACTTTCTAAACCTGTCAAGCAGTCATTCCTTTTCCGTTGCAAAATATCTAACTTCAAGCTTCCTAGTCTTCTTCCCAAACAAAGGTTTCAGAAAAATATGCAGTAAAAGCCCACTTTAAAAAAGTCTTTTTATGAATTCTTACTCAAAAAGAAATCCTGAAAGATGCTCCAATTAACATTTCTGATCAGAAGCTCGGTTAACTGATGTTTCTGCGCTGAGGTCAAAACAACTTCTATAAACAATAGTTCAGTGGGGAATCATGTGAAACAGCTAATATTTTGGCCCATTGGTTACCACCTGTCAAGAATTAAAGTGCTATGGTATTTTGTTATCAAACTGTCAACATTTGATTAAAAGTTGTATTCTTTAGTTGTAGCACAGGTTGTGTAATTAAAGTGTTGTCTTTCTGTACCACCACCTCAGCAGGAAATTCTAACATAAAATCTGTATCATTAATAAGCTACTGAAAGTAAATGAAAGTGACTTTCTCTGGCACTGGATAGTGTTAGAAATTTATATATGAAGCTGCCTAATACATTCCGCTAAGAAGTCCCAGTTTTCAGCAGCTTATGACTTAGCCTTAGGTCAACTTTTCATGCTGAAATTTTCCATACTTGCTTTCAGCTTCAGGTTTTTCTTTTTCTTTTGGGGAGATGGGCGTTAAATTTCAGCAGAGGTTCAGGTACTTCAAAGAATGAGAGTAGATGGTAGTTTTACCAAAACGAATTCCCAGGTATTTGCCTGACACATTCTGAACTATTCATGCTTTAGAACAACATTTTGGCAACAGAAGTGAAGACTGGTGTTGGAGATATGCATCTCTTCTCCGTTTGAATGTCAGATTTGGCCAAAGTAGCAGAGCCTTAAAAATTTCTGGTGCACTTTGTGCTGCCAGGATTAGCCATGGATCCCCTGTGGGTGGTCCAGGCACCTTGCTCTTGCTCTGAACTGATAGCAAGCCAACTGCACTGACCCCACCAGAGCTCTCCCAGGAACAGAGCACATGTCCCAGAAGCAAAGAGGCTTAGGATCAGCAGATCCTTCCCATGTGGCCTGGGGCAACAGTGGGTTGTGAGCCAGAATTCCCATTTGCATGCTAGTCTAGCTTTGCCAGGAATAATAGATTACAGATCTATACCTTCAACTCTCTTCACAATTTTGTAGGAGCTCCTGTCCATTACTGTGTTGTAGTTGGACAGCAAACATTGCTTTTGTGTCTTTGGGAAAAAAAAAACCAAACACAAAAAACCCCAAAAAACAACCCAAGAAATTGCACAAACTCTCTTCTGGAAGATCTGAGGCTGTCATTCCATCATCCCATTGCAAATTTTCTCTACTTAGCCAGGAAACTGTAAGAAAAAGTGAAACCTTTCAACAAATAAACCTGCTAATTCTTAACTGAGAATGGTCTGCTTTTTGAAGATCAAATGGCTAGGTAAAGATTAGCAAAGAGTCTTTACATACATTTGGTTTTGACTGTCATAAGAAGGTAGGACCATCCAGCTGTGTCACCAGATGGGGTTGGTTCCATGTTGGGATGTTGGAGGGAGTGCCCACAGTGCTCCTTCAGCAGCAGAGACTACCAAACCACTGAAGCTTCTTTCCACAGATAGATTGGGATAATAGGAAATACTCACTTCTGGAGTTTCTTTGTTTTCCTGCAGCCATTTTCCAGTGCTTCGGACTCTATCTTTTTTCTAACAAAACAAAAAATAGGAAAAGATAGGTCTAGAGCTATTTTTTGCATAGACTACACAGTTATACCAACAACCTTGGCAACACATAAAGAAATTGATATAGTTTGTGAAGACTCACAAAGTCATATGACAGAGACCAAAATGTTCTTCATGGCTGGATCCTGGGCTTTGTTCTAGTTGTCCTCTGAGGAGAAGATGCTAGGAAAACCAAGTAAGAAACATAAAGCCCAAGATCATTTGGCTCTGTGCTCAGCCTCTCTGAGTACTGATCCCTAAATCACCTTCAAAAGCCCAAAACCCTCTACCCCAGAACTGCACTGCCGTAAGCTTTGTCTCAGGATCCCATGATAACTAAAATAAGAGAGCACAGTTAATGTGAAAACTGAACTAAAATTATACAACCTTTTTGTTCACAGCTTAAGTACAACAGTTATGGTCCTAGAAAAGAAGGGCAAAGAGCTCTCTTAAAAATCCTTCTCACCATCACATTTTACAGGCCTCAAGATCTTGTCTTTAGGGACTTGACAAACTTTAGCAGTATATGTATGGAAAGACATACTTGGCTTTAGTTGAGTTATTTCTGATTTGTGGCCAACTTCACACACGAGGTAGAATGAGGCACTGTATTCCTCATGCCAATTGAATACTAAAAGAAAAAAAGAAGTTTCTCACAATACAGAGTTTTTGTTTTACCAGTATGGCAAGTTAACTATTTCCATTGTCTGTTACAAAAAGACATGAAAATAACCTACGCTGTGTTTTCTCAATACTACAGTGACCCCTCAGCTGAGTCTGTGGCCATCTTTGCACAGGTAACAGAAGAGGACAGGTAGTGACTAGTGGCTGATATTTGGAATCAGCTGGTCACCTCCATTTCTGAAGTTTCCCCCTCTATTTCATTGCAATAAACACATATTTTGAGATGCAGAAGGCCCCAGGAGACTTCACTCCTCAAAGCACAGACTTGAACTTGCCTCTTGAAACAAGTTCACACCACCTCCCTGTAATTTTCCGAAATATTTTTACTCTTCTTTGAAAAGCATACTGCATGTGGGCAGAGGCAATATTAACAACATTTTTCTAAAGCATAATGAACTCTTCTAAAAAGGTCAGTAACATACTCCATTTTGAATGTGTTCTGTACTGGCCTAAATTATTGCAAAACCTCCCAAGTTTTTAGTAAAACCATCATTCTCAGGGAAGCAAGCAGAATATCAGAAATAGCACGTATAAGTTCAAATGTGCTTTAAAAAGTATCTGCCTGCGATTTCAGAACTGCTGACAGTGAGTCAGAGCAGGGAGGCAGGTTTCTGCATCCGCTATAAAACTGGTCAAAGCCTTCTGCTTTGTTCTGCTTGGCCATAACAGTTTTTAGGGGATGGTTTTAACAGAGTTGCTCTGAGTAATTAGTGGAGCAGGATTTTCATCATTGCACAGAGCAGCACCTAGGAAAAAAGACTGCAGCTCATCTCAAAATGTGTCAAAGCAGGAATGTTTTCCCTTGGAAGAAGGAGTACAGGGTATTGTAAATGCCAAGTTCAAAGCAGTTTTACAGCTGCGGTCAGGCATCCTATACCATTAAATACACAGCACATCATAGAATATGCAATTAAAATTATTTATATACAGAAATAGAGAACAAAAACTTACTTTGCACCCACCCTTTGTCCCTCAAAACAATAGGAAAGGAAACAAACCACATATCACAGATATGAGTCATGTTGTTTCAGTCACTACTGGAGAACAGCCAGAGATTACGATGATGAGATCAGGATAAGGCTCCACATTGAATGAAATGGTATCGCTTAGCGACAGCAGAGAGGCTGAATTTGTGACAGCAATTCTGGAGACATATTGAGCACAGAGCAAGGTGGAACAAAATGATCATAAAAGCATCCACAGCCATGTTTCAGCTCCATAGCTGGTATCAGTGGTAACTTGTTTTGCTTTAAGTTAAACACACAGAGTCTGTCTACATCATGATTCTTAAAAACTTCATGAAGCTGTATGAAAGCATCAACCTGTAAATGGAGGGCTTAGCAGAAACACAGAAAAGCAAAGCTCCTGATTTTAGAAAACAAAAACACCTTTTTGCTCTTTGTACTGAAATGTAAGCCACAGACAGATTTCTTAACGTTATAGAACATGTTACAGAGAGAAGAAAGAATCTGTTAAAACCCTAGGACATTCTCACTAAGTCTCTGGGGCTAGTATGAAATGATTTTCTGGCTTTATAGTGCTTTGTAGATTTTCATTCACAGTGAATGTCTGAATTTGCATATAATGGTTAACTCTTTGAATTCCCTTTGCAGTATGTTATTAATCTCTAATCCTTTACTTTTCTAAGAAATTAAAGTGGTCTTTGGTAAACCGTTTGCATCAGAGAGTTGCCTTTGCAGATATCTAGCCTTTGCGGATTGGCACATATTTCCCAGACTCACAGAAACAAGCACCTCCAAAATGATAAAAAGACAATACCAAACCATGTGTCTAGAATATATTCCTACCAGGTTTCAAATCAATTCTACATAGGATACTATTAAGACCTTTCTGAAAAATCCATATTATTCACTAAGCTGAGCACACGATGCCATTGAAATTTATGTGGTTCATTCTTTAACTTTTGCATGGGGCAAAGTCAGCTGGGGTAAAGAATATGACTATTATATTAGGAGAACAGATACAAATGAAATATGGAGCAAATGGTATAATGAGTTGCTGAGAAGACAAGGTCCAATTCATTATTTTTAGTGTCACTAAAGACATCCTAATAACCTCACTTCTGGATTTCTCTGAGATTCAAATGATAAAATGGTATATTTTATTTTTGTTCTTGAATAGAAGAAAAGAGCCCCAGGAATGGAACAACACCTCACTATGCAAGACCTTGTACAAATACAGAACAAATTTTTTTAATTCTGAAAATTTTTAAGTATACAATCGTATTTTAATTATTTGAAGGGGTTTTATCCTATAATGAAAAATGTTAACATTGCATTCAGATTAACTTAGTGGCAGATTGTATTCTAAAGGATTGGCCTAAATAATTTTGAATTTACACTAACAAGCTGAAGCTGTAAAAAGAATTTTATAATTTTGTGGTGCAACATCATTTTAGGCTGTTCTGAGGTCATGAATAACTGCCACACATTTTGATGTAGGCTCAGTATTACTGTATCTTATTCACACGTTTATGTACTTCATGTAGATCTATGCCATCTGGGACCTGGAAAATATTACTCCTTTTTGAGATCTAAAAAAATCACAGAACTTTTGGATTCCTGTTAGGTTTTGGTAAACTCAAAAAAAAATATTAAATTGATTGAAAAATAATTATTTTCTAAATGTTTTGTCTACAAAGTAAAATTAAATTCCAGGCATTTCCTTGGAACTTATCAAGAGTATGTGACAAGTTTTCAAGTTACAAATCCTGGGGATAATTTTTTTTATGCCGTCATTATTTGGCCCTGTCAGGCAGATCAACCACCGAAATGCAGCAAAAATCATGTGTATTTTGGCTGGTGAAAAACGTATGATGTAATTCCATGTATTTAAAGCACACTGCATTAGAGCATTGACTGTTTCCTTGCTGGCAGTAAGAGTTTTGTTCTCTCTGTATAGACTTAAATTCTTATGTCCAAGATATAAGACAGTACATAGTTGTCCGTGAGAACATGAAAGTATGTACAGTGTGAGTTCTACAAAGGAACAAGTAAATTCACATGGGAGCGCTCAGTGCTAAACCATGGGTGTGTTGCTAACTCATTTAAAATATAAAAGACTGTAATCACTAGTCATGACTCTTTCCCCATGGTTTCCAAACTTTTCATAAAGTTTTAGTCTTGTGACTCTCATTACCCGTATAAGAGTTATCTCTCATGACGGGATCTTTTCACATAGAAGCCTAATATAACTGTTTGACAAACCTGCGTATATGTATAGGACTTCTGAAGTTGATTTCACTTTATGCAATGTCTGTAGCCTACCTCATCTCTTAACGTAATTTGTCGCTATGAACAGTCAAAGCTTTTCAGCATGTGACCGACCCCGAACAGGATGTCTGTGAGGGGCCAGGGCTGCTCAGGAGATGGGACTGTCCTGACAAGAGGATATGTCCAAGGCACATGACACTGCCTCCCCGTGCCCCTCAGATCTACAACGAGCCTTGCACTCATGGCTCTTAAACACTTCTGATTGATTGCCAAAGTAATGGACATCCACAGCATCTTTGCTACAGCAATGACAGCATCAAAGGTCTGGAGCCAAAGAGACCGTTGAACAGCATGTCTGGCCCAGCCCAGGGCCGTACACAGGGAATTTCCTTTTGAAGCAGGGGTAGATACTCCCCAGTCCCACAGCATGCAGTAGATGCAGGAGATGTAGCAAGTGCTTGAATACCTGCACTTTATATGACTCAGAAATTTAAATTTTATTCAAATCCCTCAGAGCCTGCAATAATTATGGTATACCAGAAAGACCTGTGGGAGGACCCTTGATATGAAAACATGAAGCATCTCTGTGTTCTTTCATTCTGTAACAATGAAGATTTTTTAGAAAAAGTCTCTTCACTGCAGATTCTATATGAGAAAATAAGGACCTTCCCCTCAACTCATTTGTGCATGCTTTCTCCATAGCATTAAGTAACAATTGATAGGCTTTTGAAAATTTTCTGTAGTGTTAACTTCATTCTTATTCTATTGCTACTATTAAATCTCTGCAAATCTCTCATAAGTAAGGAGAGATGCTTCGTAAGATATACGGTAGCACTATTTCCTTTTTCACAGAAAGATGATATGGGGTTTTTTTAATTATTTCATTACTACAGGCTTTTTTGCTTTTATCCCTATAGTAGGCATATAATTGAGCTTGATATAATAGCAAAGTTTTGTTCCTTATTAAAGTATTGTCATTGAATGAGTTTTGTAGTTGGAATAAAATTACAAAGACATTTTCAGTAAAAAAGTTAATGTTGCAACTCAATAACTGTTGTAGTTTTTTTCAAGGAGTGGTATGGTAGAAGAGCAATAAATTTCATTTCTATGAAGAATAAGCCAAAAAGTATGTTAATGAGCACAATAATTTATCTCTATTTTTAGTGTGCTTGTGCCATCATACTGTTCAGCCTCATAGTGAAGAGGATAAGGTTGGTTTTACCATGACCCCTGGTGGAAATAGGGTACAAGGGACCCTCAGTTTAGCAGGAGAGTTCGGGATCTTGAACCCCTTACCAAATAGACTGGAAAGGCTTGCTTTATTCTCTGAATGCACTCAACTGTTTTGAGAAAAAAAAAAATGAACGAGAAAAGCAAAACTTAAAAAATGAGAACTAAGGGAACACTGGATCACATAAACATAATTGCTTCATCACACTTCAGCTGCAAATGTGCCATGAAGCATTTTATTGCGCCTCACATCCTAGTTCTGCCTGTGAGGTTTGTGCAGAAAGTACCATTCCAGCAGGTTTTGTCATGCAAGTGCGCTTTTGTGTCAGTAATTTGCTAACGCTGTCACCTTACAGAATGCAGCAGCACTAATCTTAGGAGTAGAACGTTAACATTCCCCAAGTGATCACAGTAGTCAGAGCACCTGCATCTGGTCTCTGCCTGCTGCTAGTAATAAGCCCTTGTCTCACAAAGATGATGCTTTTTCATCTTAGGTTTGGTCTGAGAAAGGGAGGATTTCTCATTACAAAGCTTCTGGCTCCAACAGATCAAAAACTCCAAACTGACCAACACAGAATTATAAACCTTTAGAATATCAGTCTTATTGTGGGCTTTCCAAATGCACTCAAGCACCTCATTTTATAATATATGTTGACATTTGTGGGTGTCTAAGTAGTGGCACTTTTACTAGACAGGAGAGAATGTCGTTAGCTCCAGCTGACCTCTTGCATCTTTCCATCAACTGCAAAGCCTTTGTTCCCATCCACATCCTGGCTACATGCAGCCTTGTAAACACTTTTTAACATCTGGTCCTTTAAGAGCTTCAATCACTTCTCAGAAGGGTCGGTAGAAAATGGGTCACGTAGTCCCTTTCATATAGAGGCGAAGAGGATGACTCCATTTCTAATTGTATTTTTATTCTTTAGGCAGGGTTGCCAGATGTTTTTCTTTAGTGGGTGGAAAGGTAATTAGAATGGAAAGAAACATTCATAAAAACCTAAACAATCATCTCGTGGTAGATATATTTCTAAAGCTTGCAACAGCGAGATCATATGCTTTATCTGTGTTTTACAACTGATGAAACACCTAGCTGCCATACATCATACATCTGGACTCCACAGCGATGTTATAGATTGAGTTGGGACTAGCAAGGTGATCAGCACACGTGCTAGTAGCATAGAAGTAAGCAAACACTGTCCCTGGGCATGGAACAACTTCCTGGGTGGGGCATCCAGCACTAATTTTACAAGTACTCATCACTTTCTGTAAAATCTAGAAAAGGCAACATTCAGCCATGATTCCATGAATCCACTCATAAATTTGAATTTCCACAACAAAAGAAAAATTCTGCAGAAGAGATAAATATACCAGAGCACAAGCTGATTTCTGGCCCATTTTAGAACACATGCTGTAAAATACTGAGACAAAACCACACAGCTTTACGAGTTTGGAAATTTTCTCTTAGATTTCACGGTTACATCACTGTAACTTGGAAAAAATATGAAAGTTTTCAGAAGCTACATTCAATTTAATTTTTATCATCTCCTTTACATTTGTCACCAAAATTCATATAATTCTGAAAAAATGCAAATTTTTTAGCAGATGAAAACTCAGAAACAGATGTCTGGCAATGTCGAGGCATGAATAGGAATAATAAGAACTGTGAGGTATATTTCCATCAAAAAAATCCATGTCTTTGTGAAGAATGATCTAAGAATACAAGATAGACTAAAAAAAAAAAAACCCAAGAAACCAAAACCCACACCAAAACAACCCACAACCAAACTTGCAATTCCTTTTTAACATTATTTATGATGTTCTTGCACAGCTTTACATGAGGTTTTCACTGGTATTATATAAATCATTTTTAGGCTGCTGTGGTGGTATGTAATTGAGAAAACTGTGCCACATGGATGTTACATTAATAGTTTACATCTTGATAGGGTTGTTAAATTTGCCTTGTAAATATACCTCGTAATTGATCTGGAATGGTAAAACATTGATTATTGTTCTCTAGTTCCTCCATAGTGAGGATTTTCATGCACTCAGTTAGAACCAGGTACAAACACAATTCACTTGGTACTCAGTGCTGTCGGTGGAGCAGAACGGCTCACCGGGAAGGAGGGGTGGGAATTGCTTACGGTGGTGTTGCTACCACCAGAGGAGGAAGTTTTCATAGGCTCTGAGTATCTATCCTTTCACAGTATTTATTGTGGTTTACTTGGAAGAAGATGAATTTGGGAACTAGAAGCCTGTGGGCTGACAACTGACACTCGTAGCCACAGATTGGTAATATATTAAATTGAGATGTCATCTGTTACTTTATAAGCAACATGGAGTATAAAATAGTCTTGTTGTAGCAAACTTTCCTTTTTCTGAACTGTAAGTGAAGTTCTATTGAAGAAATTTCCTACTGCGTACTGTACAGAATAGTTTACAACAATTATGTATACTTGCAATAATATGCATTTTTCTTGCTTAAAATGCAATGTGGTTGTCTGACATGGATCTAAATGGGGTAACTCACAAACATACAAAAGATAGTACAGTAGGCTGTGGTTTAGGTTTTGGGGTTTTTTTTTAAGGAGGGCTTTTCTCTAGAAAAATATTTTGTCAGAAAAACTTGGAATAAATTCAGACAACATATTCCCCTTTTGGAGCAAAGTTAATTCTTCTAGTGTTAACAGAAATACTGAAAAGGGCAATTTAGTTACTCTTATGGCTATCTAGCCATTAGTGACAATAATCTAGAAATGTACAATATTAAATACTTATGCATTCACTGACATCTTCAGAGGTGAGGACTTAAAAATAAGTCAAAACTTCCTGTGCAGAATGTACTTTTCTAAAAGCATTTCATTTACAGCACGATAAAAGGTGATAGAAAATGCATTAAGACTCTAATTCCCAACACAATTAGGCTCATGAAAGAAGGATTCTAATTGCCTAAAATACATTTTGTATCTCCTCCTTGTTCACTTGTATTAATTGTTAATATATGAAATAGATAAATTGTTCTCATCTTTGTCTTCTGAAGGGAACTTCTAGACTGCTGTTAACTAAAGTAAATTCTAATCTTGAATCTTCTTTTTTTTTTGCTATCAAGAAAAATAAGGGAGAGGCAATTTGGTCTAATGGTCCAAAAACAAAGTTGGAAAAGAATAACTCTTCAGTCCTAATTTGGCGAAATCAAGTAACTTTCCTATCTCAGTTTCTCCACCAGTAATAATTTTACTATTGCCATCATATACCTCACGCTATTCATTAATTCTACAGTGCTTTGAAAATATAAGGAGTCAAATGTTGTTATTAAATCACTAAACAAAATAATTAAACTGTCTAAACAGAATTACAAAGAATAATTAGCAATTAAACAGGATACTATTATCTGTGCAGAGTGATGATGAGAGTAAACTAGGAAAATGCAGAACCGATCTGAATGCAGAAGAAATAAGCAAAACTTATGTAAGTTTCAATTCATTAAAATGCACCTAAATGACTTCTAAATAGAGTTTTGACTCATATTAAATGATCAGATTTAAGACTTTGAAAATCATTTTCCCTTCTATTTATAAACGAGTTTTGTTGTTCAGCTTCAGCTCTATATGACCAAGCAGAAACTCTTTCCTGAAAGTATCAAAGAAATGGAAGCCTCCAGCAATCTCATCAGTGTCATTCATAGCTACTTAGAATATATAGGTAGTACTGGATCTGTAACATATCTTTAATCTATGTGTTCTTAAAACCAAATATTCCCTTAGCTACATGCGTTCAGATCTCAGTGGAAGTCACTGGGAATTGTATGTGGCATCTCTGGGGAGAATATGACATTTATTTTAGAAATAAGCACTTTTACAGTTTATAAGTAGGCAGGTAGATTGTTAAACACCATGTCATTGCAACGGTTGTATTGACGGAAGAAGAAAAAAAAAGGAAAAAAAGCACAAAAAACACCCAAAAAGAAGATATGAGCTACAACTCTGAAAGAAAACCCAGCAACTGTCTCAGTTATTACTCTCTTAAAATGAAAAGACTAATTCCTTTTGGATAAATAATGGGTGCGAATTTCTGCATGGGTGTGGTGATCTCTTTGAATCATGCTATGGAAGGTAGTAGTAAAGTATATCATATCAGAGATTATTCCTAGGAAGTCCAGTTTGAGGGTAAAACCCATCAAATGCTTAAATCAGCAAACTGGGATCTGGGAGACTGCTTCAGATCCATGCTTTGCCACAAAATTCATCAGTCAAAATCTCTTAGATGCAGATTTTTCAAAGGATTTAAATGCCCATCAGAATGGATGTACGCATTTAAATGCCATGGAAATCCTGGACAATTCTTACTTCCTCACAAAGAAAAATGTTCTAAGAATATTCTTCTACAGAGACAGGAAACTGTGAACATAAGTACAATATCTTGATTTATTCAGACATAACAGCACTACCTAAAATAGGTGAAGTTGCAGTATCACATGCTCTTCTCTGCTGTTGATGTGAAAATATCAATATTTCTGTGCTGTCCCAAACAATAGACATATCAGGGAGCTGCAATGTCAATAAAGAGATGCAAATACTACGTAGTTTGCATATAGAGTCAGGCTGCAGGAAATTCAAATGAGCTGCTTTATACAGGCACCAATCTGCCGACTTCTCACCAAAAACTAGAAATGTGGAGGAGACATTCAACTCACAATGCATTTTCTCTTTTAGAAGCTTTTTCAGATTGTTGTGTCATCATTAAACATGTAAAAACAAAACAAAACAAAATAAAACAAAACAAAGAGAAAAAAGGTTTCTTCCTTTGGGTACAGTGGAGAGTGGAAGCAATACAACAGGACATCTTTAGACCATATTTTCAGTTAGGGTAGCTTCATAAATCTTGAAAAGCAAATTATTTGGTGAATGGACCTGATCACCAACACGAGATAAAAATATTGTACATAACAAAATTGATGTCATTTCTTAAAATAGAATATTAAAATCTATCTTAGTTGCCCGTCATAGGAATAATCAGGTGAAGGCTCATAAAAACTGGGGTAATTTCACAAAAACACTTGTCTGACCCGCTGAAAAAAAGTCTCATTTTCACAAGTGATGTAAATACTCTAAAGACTTTCTCTCAGATGCGCTAATAAAAGTGTGTTTGATCATTTAATTAAACATCCCAGGGAATCTCAGGAAAGATTTAAAGAATATTTAGCTATTAGTACAAATGTGCAATTACCTATAAATCCCAAGAAACAAACAAGAAATATTAGTACTTTTTAATCAGCAAAGCACATGATTTAATAAGGACTCTTAGATGAATAATTATCACATGACCTCTCAATTTTGAGTGATTGGCCAGTTACTGCAGAGACTAGTGCAAAGCACATAAACGTGAGTTCCCTCACTTTGTTCAAGTGTTTAATCATACCACCTAGACATCAGCTGGTCCCAGCCTGGGTGGTGAGAACCAGCAAGCACACCAGTGAAGGGATTAGGCAGAGACAGCTCCATCATCCAACCATCTGCCAAAGTTCACTGTATCCTCATGAAGTACTTCACCTGTTTCAGTTTAAGAGAGGCAGAGAAGCTTAAAGAGTGTAACTAGTAGGTTTTTGGTAAACTGACTGATATCAGCAGAATTGGTTTTGACTAACTGAGAGATCTGAGAAGTCGGTAACCTCTAATATACTGCGGAAGCGAGGAGGTCTTCAGCCAGCCCAGATCCAGGGGAGAAAAAAAAAGTATTTCTGAAGCCTACCTTACTTGCTGTTTATGTTGTTATTAGACTTGATATAGTGACTGAATTCAATTGACTTCTAAGACATTTTTGAAGGTTTTCGGGTGCATGCAGATGAGCATTTTGAATTTTCATTTGTTAAAAAACAAACAAAAAACCAAATCCCAACCAAAAACAAAAGCAAAAGCGAAAAACCCCCACAAAATATCAAAGTTTCAAGGTAAGTAGAAATAAAATTCTTTATTAAGCTTCCCGCTTGAAAAGCAACCCCTGAAAAGCATTAGTACAAAGTGCATTACAGCTTCAAGAAGCACAATGGCATCAAGAAACACTAATGCTATACGAATGAATGCTCAAATGTACTGACTAAAAGCATAAGAAGTCGTAGGAACCCATGCCAGCTCAGCCCTCTTGCACTGTATCATCCTGTCTAGAGTGTGCACACTCCGTGAAATACAAAAGGATGGGCAGAAATAAAGGAATTCATTTTGTCCCATTTACTAGTCACCTCCTGGTTTTCTGGATACTGCTCAGTAATAAGGGAATATTCTTTATCTCTGTTGTGAGTTACATTATCTCAGATTAATTTCACATGTTTCATAGAATTGTGCCTGAAGAAAGAACTATTACATGAAGCTGTGAACTGAATACTGATGTGGCATTAACAGCCTTTACAAATAAAGCTTAGGGGTTTAGATGACAGATCAAGCTAGGTCAAGTCACAGCAAACTAAACCTTTTAGCATTGTGTATGTTCAAGTCAAATTTATTAGTTTCTAATGAAAAAACTGGCTCAAAAGCTTGGAGGGTTTTCTAGTGAGTAAAAATAAATGAGCACAGCCTCTCAAAGCCAGAAAGATCTAGTTTAAATCCCATAAAAGAACACTAGAAACAACCTGCCAGAGGGATCAAAAAAATGTTTAAAAATAGTAGTGACAATAGCAATGTGCTTTATGACCTTGATGTACCAGAGGAGGCAAGATTGGAATCAGTACCTTTAAACAAATGAAAAAAAAAAATAAACTGGCCTATGTGAAAATGTGGCCTATGTGAAGGACTTTTCTGCAACAATATCTGTAGTACAACTTTTATCCCTACAGTTGACGAACAACCAAGAAAATCTATCAAATGTTTGCAGAAGTTTGTATGGTAAACACGTAAGACTATGCACAACCTCCATCTATCAGAAAAACACTTGGGAATTTGAAGTATTGCATATATGAAAACCCTAGAATTAAGTTTGTTGAACAGCTGCAATACATTCCTTATTGTACACGAGCATAATAATATGCTTCTCACATAATGTTCACATCCTACTATTTTCTGCAAAAGTGTCTCTTGCACCTACATTCACACAAGGTACAAAGTGTGTTATACTACATACCAGAGTGAAGTAGAAAATGAAGTATGACCCTAAAATATTGTTTTAATTGCAAGGAAGATGTAAGATGGCATTTTATGTAGTCAGAACTATGACAGCTTTATTTTGTTTAGGCTAAATACTGATAGTCATATAGTCACAGCAATGTGGATCTTACTGCACGAGCCCATCCAGGGCCTCTAAGCAAGTGGCTGAATTATTTTGTGCACCTTCTTAATTAATATTGTTATGCAAAATTAGTTAAATTAAAGCCAACCAAGGCACATACATCTAAACTGCAAACTCACACTGAATTTCAGTGTCACAAGACAAATTTTTCCTCTTTGGGTGGTTCAGTTAATGTGAGCCCTCATACAAAGCCCACGCTGAAATAACTCATATGTCAGTTTGTAACATAATTATCATAATGACTAGAAGATAGATGGGATTCCAGTAGAGATTATAAAACTAAATATTCATTAGACCAATTGCAGTATGGTTATCTAAGAAAACTCGGGGTCTGGATCAGTTAAAATAGAATTAGAATTTACTTATTTTTTCATATACTATTTCCTGATTGTAGGTGAATCTACAAGATGTACTCAAGATTTCTGAAAATAAATATTGCTTATGCAGTATGGTGTTAATGGTGTTGAAAGGAGGGTTGAGTGGTAAAGATTCTGCTCTGAATTTATCAGATGTGTTGTGGCAAACATTATATACCAATGTTATTTTTTCTTGTCCATAGTTCTTTTATATAGAGGTGACTGGTCCTTCTACTCCTTGTTTTCAGAGTACATATTGCATGTGCAACATACTTATCAGTGTGATCTGTTACCTCCCTCTTCTTGGTCAGATTGCAACATCATTTTAGCAGACTTGTAGTTTTCCAGGCCAGTGTGTATTCCTATACTCAAATGTTCCTAAAGTGAATGAAGCAGAAACAGAAGTCCTATTTTAAAGAGACTTCCCATTAAATTAGACAGTTTCCTTTTTACTGATCCAGTTGTGATGATTTGAACAACATATTAACATCAGGGAGTTGGCTAATAAGTATTTTCAATAAGCTTTATATTCTTTCTGCATAGTAAACTAAGAACAGAACTTCATTATCTTGACATTAACTCAGACATCAGATAAATAAAGATAGCTTTGACTATGATTTGCTGACAGTAATACTCTAAGTAACACGTTAAAAGATTAAACTTTCCACAGATTCCATACTGTTCATCCTTTTCTATCCATTTTTAAAAACCTTGATACAACAAATGAAAATGTTTCAGATGTGCCCTTGATCAAAGGAAATATTGTTCAGTCTTCATTTAAGGCAAATGAATACATACTTGTTTTTTCCTTCTATGGGCAGATTAAGACCAGCGCATAGAGACTTTAGGGTTGGTGTTTACTGGTGAATAGTTTCAATGAGGCTTTAAAAGAAAGTACCTAATTTATACAAGTCTGGATAAACCAATCTCTTTTGCACTCAGAAAATCATAAGCAAGTGAAAACAGAATTTTAATGTTTGTCCCAATATAACCTTTGTGTATAAACACATGCAACAGAACAGTAGTGGCTGTTACTTTTACAAGATGAATATTGAGCATATGACATACACACACCGATATACAACATATCCTTAAATTAACAGCTTGTGTATATGTAGCCAGGTACTCAGACGCATGTAACCATATACATATCTCTTAGGATACATGGTCATTTATTTCAGTTCAATTTCAGGAAATCAGCAAAAGGTATGCATTTAGGAGGACAAGGAAGAGATTTAAATATTGCTAAGCATGGAGCTTAATTCAAGTACATTTACATTAATACGAATGTTTCCCCTCATATCACTAGACCTTGGATAAGGCTCTCTTCCAGCTTCATGAATATTAAGAAAAACAGTAAATAACCCAAATTATCTTGTACCTGTTTGAAATTCAGCCACTTAGATTATGGCAGTCATCTAGGCCAGTGGAAAATTGTTGTTTCTTTACAAGACACTTTATCACAAATATCTTTGGCACCTGTAAAAATAGGAGGGTTGGCAGATGCCTTCTAGTGCTACCTGCTCCTCTGCATTGACTATAACTCCCCTACCAGGGAGGTAGCTTTGACTAGATACTTAACTTCTAGAAGGTTGAAGTTAAGTGAGTTTAACCCTGACCTAACTTTTACTACCATAAATTTTAGGCGTGTTTTCTGTATTTGCTTTGCTCATTGGTCGCCTAGTATGTAAGTTATACGAAATGGAACCGTATCTAGTAAAAGATGTAATCAAGATATAAGTAAGAGGAGCCCCAACAAGAGACTGCAGTCTATTCCCTGACGTAGATTATTTTTACCAAGAGGATGATATCACTGGCATACAACAGATGTCATTGCCCACTGATTTCACTCATTGCCCTTCCTTACATATATAGAGAAAGTGAGTGTAAGTATGTGTATACATGCTCACACGCATGCATATAGGCAGTGGTACATATGTATGTCCATGTATCTCTGCATCAGTTCAGTTCTGAGTGTTTCTTCTAAAGATGTTTATTCTAATGGTATAGAGACAGACCCAGAGAGATTTTCAGTTATATTATGCAATGTAAAGATGGCAGTTTAAAGAACTTGATGCCATTTTCTAGCAACGGGCAGAGGCCACCTTATATCCTGTCTCTGTAATCCGTAGTTTTGATGTGAATGGTTAGAACACGTGAAGGGCTTGATAAATAAAGTTCTAACTCTATAAAATATATCCATTAGGTATCCCCTCACTGATAAGATTTTCCATCTCATCTGCTCAAGGAATTTAAAATCTTCCATTTGGATTTTATCAAAGATTTAGTTCTATCTTGTTATAGATCATTTCCATGTTTAGTCAAACTGACTGCTCTGTATCAGAGGAATAATATACCTCTAAGAAAGTAATAACGGGATTTTAATAGGAAATGTAAAGTATGATTGTTCACTCTGATTCATCATACAGTGGTAATATCAGAAACTCCATTTCACAGAATTATACCCAGAGATCCAGCAAAACTGTTTATCACTACCGAGCAAACACTGCCACTAATGACTGATTTAGAGAGTTGCAATATTACACAGAACTTGTGCCCTTGCACATAGAACAGGAATCATAAACTTTGATCTGCTTGTTATCAGGAGGACATATTGTATGTTAGTTCAGTGATTAATATCTAGTTTGAAGCTAGAAATAGGAGCCTTACCTGCTGATATTTCAAAAGTGTATGAACTCTGTGCAGGGATCATAAGCCACTGGATCTAATACATCCATAGGCATGTTACATGAGTTTTGACTGATAATTACAGCTAATAGCAAAGGACCTTAAGTAGAGACTGGAATTATTCGGGATAAAGATCGCAACAGGTATGATGGCAGTTAAGAAGTAGAATAATACAGAGTAGGAAATTAGGACTTAACAGATATGAATATCATCATCTGAAAATGGAAACTAAGAAAATTACTTTCAGGTTCATACAAAGAAAGCAGAACTTTTACACATGGTTACCTCTCTCACTAACCACAGACTAAATTAATTACAGGTAGGCTCACCTCTGCAAAATCTAGAAGATATCAAGGGCTTGTTTGCAAGCAGATTTAAATTTAAAGATTCAAAATCAAGTGATATCTTGAATATCACTTCTGAATAAAACAGGAACCAGTTCAATGGTACTACAAGCTATTTCTGATTCCAAAATTTTTCATCTGTGCTACTCTATTTTAACAAATCATTTGAAGATTTGTGAACAATAATACATACAGTGAACATTAAGAGAAGCTAAGCTTCAGGAAATTCCACTGGCTTCAGGTTTAGGATGGGAAAAAAAAAAAATCTCAGAACCTATTTTATCCCTATTTTGGTCATTTAATAAAAACACCTTATCAAACTTATTGCATGCTATTTTTTAAAATCTGACTGTCCCCCAAATAAAATTTGTCTTTTTCATGTCTCTGAATGATTGAATACTTGTTTATAGCATTATTTGTCTGCCTACTATTAGTAGCTTAAATGTCTTTTTTTTTCTTTATCTGAGACTTTTTTATAACTGGACATTCATGACTTCCTCTTTTTCTTTCTGGGCATTCATGACTCTTTTTTCTCTGTGGCAATTTAACATTTGTGTTCAAGGCAATGGTGTCAACAAAAAAATCTCAGGTGCATTAAATTTCCATATTGTCTCCTCTTACTGAGTTTGTAGTTTTCAGTTTTCAAACCAATTCCTCTTTACAGAATTAGGTAAAAGTTAGTTGCCTGCAAAATTTATTGGATTTTTGTATTTTTTTTTACTTTTTTTGTGGCCAATTCAATCAACTTTTATCATGTCAAATATGAATTCTACAGAAAGTTTCTATATTATTATGAATACGATATCTCTCCTGTCTTCTTTCCAGTTTTGGGGTGGGATATCAGATTCTTGTCAGAGAAGTCAGTGGTTAGTTCCAATGGGAAAGTTTGAAAGTTTGGAGTTTTAACCCAGAACAGTACAGCCATGGCCAAAAGCTGGCAGAAGGCTGGGAACTGACTACAGCACTGCCGCAGGTCCTGGAGGTCACAGGCACCCATCAATCAACCATTAGTTGATTAACCCAGAAATCAGTTTACCAATATCACAGACCCCCAGGAACATTGTCTCAGAGTCTTCAGATTTCTCAAGCTATACAAGTTTATAGTTGGTTAATACCAAGTTTCCAAGGAGGAAACTTGAGGAGTTTTGGAATCGTACATTTGTGTCAAAGCAAATCATCTTCTTAAATTTCTAGCACAATTTCAGTATTCTTCCAAAAGAAATTCCACATTATATATTTAATTAATTTTACTTCTTTTTATGCATGAGAGAATTTCCAATTTATCGAATAGTTACTCTAATACCAAGTATTTCTAGCCGAAGTGCCTTCTTCGCACATCTAACTGCAGAATACACGCAGCCGGCTCGCACGTTAGCTCTATATGTATAGAATATTACTTATTTTTCATCTGATTTATATGTATTCCAGCATATCTATACTTCTGATTTTATTTCTTAAGTACATGGAGTTGAATTGAATGCAGATATCTACCTTTGGATTAGTATCTAGATCTGCTCTAAAACCAAAAGATTTGCAAACAAAGGACATTTTAAGGTGTGATTCGCCTCATACTGGAGAAGACTTGTACACCTGATGAAATGACTTATACCCTGTAAGTGCCTTTTCAGCTCCATTGATTGTATAGGCAACTAGCTCAGAAGTAGACAACCGAAGTTAGATAAATGCATTCCAGTCATTACAAGTCATACTCTGTTTCAAGAGTTCCACAGAAGGGACTGTGCAGTACTATAGGAATGATCCTATCAAAAGTTGGGAACCTAAGAAAGAAGAAAGATTTTATTTTTAAATTTAAGAGAGTCATTCACTTAAAATAACTTCTGTAAACAAGGCTCCCTTTTCTTGCATTAAAATTGCTCATACCTGCTAGAAAACTCCAGGGAATAGTTTTGTTTACATTCAGTTATGTTTATGCTTTACATGTTGGGTACTTCCAATTATTATATTAAATATATCAAATCTCAGTGGAATGACTGACGATAAGCGTTAGATATTTATAAATATTATGTATTCCCAGAATCATACTTTCAGTCATTAGAATCATAGATTCACATTGCTGAATGACACAGTAGGTCAATTAGTCCATGTCCCCAGCATAAATATGTATGAAAATATGACAGAAGTTTATCTATCTCGTCCTTAAATGCCAGCAACAATAGATCACACAGACTCCCCAGGCAGTCCTTTCCAGTGATTTCCTCTCCTTTGGCTTCAGAAACTTTTTTCCCCAAGATCTAATTTGTACCCTCTTTGCAATGTAGTCTAGTTCCTGGGTCAATGATGGATGTCTCCCCATTATAGGCAGGGAAACAGGTTACTCAGTTCTTTTCAACAGCCGGTTATGCTCTCAGTCTTCTCTCTTCTGAGCTTGGAAACCCCAGTTCCTTCTATCTTTCTTCATAGGTCTTGTTTTCAGACATCTGCTCATTCTAATTGCTCCCCTCTGGCTCCTCTCCAGTCAGTCCGCAGTTTTTCTTGAAGTCTTTTGAGTTGAAGCCTTGCCAATACTAAGCTAACATGAATTGCATCAGTGCTGCAGAGTGTCCTTCTGTTTATACAACCCAGAAGGATGTCTCCTTTTCTGCAGGAACGCGACCGTGTTGACTTCTATGCAGTTTGTGAACCATGATAACCTTCCACTCCCTTGTGAGGGAGCAATACCCAGGCTGTTGTTACCCACACTGTGTTTGCACGTTTAGTTATTTCAACCTGTCATGCTTTCCACTTGTCCTTCCTAAATAGCGCTTTCCAGGACAAATCTCAGGTTTCGTGATATGATTTTGACTGCTACTCCTTTCCTCAAACGTACTTGCAATCTCTCAGTATACATTTAATAAGTCTTTTCTCTTTCCAGTCATTCATGTAATTAATCAACATATAATAGTATTGGACCCACAACAGACCACAGCATAGCATCATTTGATTCTTTTTTCCATTATGACCATGGACTATTGAAATTTCTCTCTGAATATAGTTTTCCTTTTTGCAGAATGCCTTATGGGTACATCAGAACACAAATGGTTTTAACAACATTAAGCTTTGACTTATATGACATTCTGTTCAGTATGTTAAGGAATCGTAGTATATTTACCAAAATCAGCAGGAAAACCATACCCAGAATGAAAAAGATACCCGTGTCACCATCAGTATGGAAAGGTATATTAATGGGTTCAGTGTGCATCTTGGAAAGTGTTTATCTGAATGTCTGGTCTCAGTGTAACCAATTTAATCTCACATACTGTGAGAATCCCATTAATTTAATGGAATTATCAGCAGTACAAAAAATGAAATAAATTCTGAAGTTATCTTGGATTAAGCTTTAAATCTCTACAGGTTAAAAGACTGAAAAATATGTGAGGGTAACTTAATGATGAAGTTTTACAGGATGCTGTGTGCTGAGCTCAGGTGATAAAACAGTGTGTAATTAATACTATATTGTAGTGCTGAGGTACACTAGGGCAGAACCAAGGAGTCTGTCATTTCCTAACCTTTGAGGACCAAACTATGTAATCTTTATTTTTAGGCTTAACTCTGCCATTTTTGAGATTAAATCTTTTTTTTTTTATTTGAGATGTATGCCTTAAATGCAATAATACTTTACAGATCATTCTTTCAGATTAAATTAAAGCATTTATTTTAGGTTGGAATCATATAGGGCTTTACTGCTACATGCTCTGGGCAAATTCAGCTCCCAGTGAAGTCAGAATCGCACTAATGCACATTGTAAAAAAACTGCTCTGGTACTAGGAATTCAGGGAAGCTTTAATACTTCCAGTGCTTTTGTTCAAGAAAGAAAAAAAAAAAAAACCACTCAGTGATGTTGATGTAAAAGCTTTGTGTAAACAAAAGATCCCTCTTATAAGTATTTTATGAGAGTTTTACTCCAAAGAAAGAGACAGAGCACATGTGGTATATTGCTGGCACTTCATAGAGAAGTGATTTTATAGATACTGCAAAAATAAATTAGTTATTGAACTTCATATATTTTTCCATTGGGCACATATACATTTCATTGAAAATATTTTTCCCAGTCTATATTTAACAAAAGAGATATACTATGCTTATTCCTTGACCCCCAAAAATGAACTCTACTTCTTTGAATTCACAGTGTTTTGCAATATTCTTAAGCACCAGGAAATCAAAGAAGAGCTCTTTGTATTATTCTTCCCCCTGTGACTGTTCTATTGTGTATACCAGCTTTCCAATTCAAAGTAATAAAAGCATCGATCTTCTAACATCTTGACAGTGGAGTTCCTCTAATTCTGCATTAGCACTAAACACAAACAAAAAATTTAGTATAAGCAGCCCCAAGAGACGCTTCAACCAGATTTCTGCATTTCCCTGGGCTAAATCAGCTCCTGAAAACTTAATTTAAGAAACTGACACAGACACTACAGTTAAAATGGTAAATCTACTCCCCGTCAGATTCTTAAATAAAGTTTTCAATCACTGATTCAGTCTACAGAGACAGAGCTCTGTTCTAGTGACTCCTCTCAAGCTGCGCTCATTAAAGATCATTGCTCCTAGTGTTTCGTCTTAATCCTGGCTGGAAACTGGAGGGTCTGTGCATACAGAGCTGGGTACTGAAGAGATTCTCTTAAGTGACATTTTAACTAGCCAGCATGAAATACTTGCAAATAAAATATGCATACCTAAGAACTGTGATTATATGATTCAAATGGAATGAATGCAGGAGACAGAAAACATTTCTAAATAAACTACCTAAATTTTTGAGCACTTTCATTGTTTTATTCCTGGTTACTTGTAATATTTCATTGGCTAGACAGAGAAGAGCTCTAATTCTAGCTGCATCTTTAAAAATCTCTACAAAATCTTTGGGGCCAATATTTATGCCACTTCAATGCAACATTTTCCTTCCTCATGTCACTGAAGGAGACACATCCAGGTTGTATTAAGGCAGAAAGCACGTAAGTCAAAAATCTACTCTTGGTTCCTGGAAGTATGTTTTCCCTGCAGAGTAGCTTACGAGTCAGATTTGAGTTGCTGTGCTTTTACTATTTTACTACTGTTATGCTCCCCAGTATGTTATAGTAGGATTTTGAGGGATACCCCATAGATATTCATGCTGCAGGAAGACAATCATTCTGTAATTAATGGGGGTTTTTGTTTGGTTGTTTGGCTGGTTTGATTTTAAAGAACTGCAACAACTTTCTAAGTCTTCAAGGAAAGATACTTTGAGTCACAAAATTATTTAGGTTGGAAGGTGACCTTGTGCAACTCCCTTCTCAAAGGATGACCAATTAGACATTGTTCAGGTGCTTTTTTGGTTAAATTTTGAATATCTCCAAGAATGGAGTTTTTACCTCATCTCTGGGCACCTGTTCTAGTGTTTGGCCATTCTCATGGCTAAAAAAAAAGTAAATAATATAAATAAATCCTTACATCTGGTCAGAGTTTACTGTGTTCCAGTCTGTGTTAGCTCCTCTTGTCCTTCTGCTGTAGACATCTGAGAGGAGCCTGGCTCTGCCTTCCCTAGGCCCTCCCGTTAGGTAGTTACGGGCAGCAGTGGCATCCCCACAAGCCTTCTGCTATTAATGCTGAACTGGTCTTGCTCCCTCAGCCTCTCCTCAGACGTCCTGTGCTCCAGTCCATAAGTAGTTTGGTGGCCTTTGCTGGACTGGCTCCAGCATGTCCATGTCTCTCTTGTACTGGGGAGCCCAGAACTGGACCAGCACTCCAGGTGTGCACTCCCCAGTGCTGAGCAGAGACGAAGGATCACCTTCCTCAACCTGCTGGTGACACTCCTCCTAACGCAGCCCAGAAGGTTGTTGGCCACCAAGACCCCCAGGTCCTTTCCTGCAGAGTTGCTCCCCTGCCAGTCTGTGCTCAGTCACAGAGAACTCCATTCTCATTGAAAAGTGAGCAAACTACTGACGGTCCTGTGTGAGAGCGGAGCAAGACACCCACCACGTTCAGCCTGTCTTGGGACCAATCCATGTAAATTTGAACTGAAAGGTAATCTTCCCTTTTGCACAACCCTGCGAGATGGAGCAAAGCATCCAAACATAAGTCTTCAGCGACAGGGGAGCTGACACCTGACATGAACTATCATTAATACGTAGCTCATCTAGGAATTAATTTTTAAGAGTGCCTGCTAGATACTAGATCCTACTCTTCAATTAATAGGGTTTTCTCTGTTGTCTTTTATAAAATATATTTTCTATTTGCTCTTTAATACCTGAAGTAAAAAGCAGGGACAAAGACTGTTTAAAAAAAAAGAAAAGGAAATATTTGAATCATTCTGTATTATTTTTCTTCATATTAATTTTAGTTTAACCATTAAAAAGAGAATAAAGCTTTTACAAGACTACACTGGAAAATACAATACCAAACAGCATTTGTTATATCACTATATAACATGGTCTATTTGTTAACCACTATATTTTCCACAAAATACAGGAAGAAAATATTCGTATCTAAGAGGAAAGAGAATTAAATCACAGGAAACAAAAGCTGATGTAAAGAGTTTTAGGAAGAAATACTGTGATATCTGGAAAATCACTTGTTAGAACCTAATAGCACCATCAGTTCAAAACTGTAACGCTGCACACTGAATCTGCATAATACTTTTTGTACATCTTATGTATATTATACAGGCTGGTATAGATGATGTAAGAACTGGTGCCAAGTACAAGATTAGCAAAATAACGGATCCTTTTATCGAGGTGATTTTGCCATTTTAAATTAGGTGTTTTGTTATGTATAAGAACACATATATTCTTATCTATGCAGGTAGTCCTCTATGTTTTAGCAGCATTGCATGCCACATAGCCAACATGCAAAAGAGTGACAGACTATTTATCTACAGACTAGTACCTTAACTGGTTTAAATTGTTACATTTTCTTTCGCAGTACATAAGGCACTTTCCTTCATACTAGCTAAAAAATCTAGCATGGCATCATAATATTATTCCTCAGGGTGTGCTTCTGCAAACTTAATAAAACCCAGACATTTACCCGAAGTTATGCACTGAATCTTTCTAAATGGCGTTGCACTGTTCTTAGGAGGTGGCAGTTTACTAAAGCGGTGGGCATTGTCACGTCTTAGCAACCGCTCACAGGAGGAAAGGACGCGCACTTGCAATGGTTGCTAACATCGGCTTGTTTGATATTGTACTTTGTTTATTAACGTAGGTGACAAAGTTTCTTTTTAGTCTGTTTCCATGAGACTTGTCATGTTAGAATAGAAGTTTGTGAATAGCTTATTTTTCATTTCTGAATCAAGGATTTGAACCCTTATCACCTACACTGGATATGTGGGAGTGCTCACATTTCCCAGTTTGCAAATGCCGCCTAAGCAGCTTAATAAGTCAAGTTTTGAAAACTGTAATAGTTTCTCCTGAAAATGCTGAAACACATTTTTTGCAGTGTTGTCCACATTCTTGTTCTTCTCATTTTGAAAGCTAAAACTAGCTAAAACTGGAATTCCTGAGTAGTTTCATTATTCAAAATTATTTCGGAGGCACGATATAGAAATAAATAAATAAAAAAAAAAAACCCACAAGAATTATCAGCTCTAGAACAGGAAAAACTGTGTAACTTTTTTCTTAGGAATAATTCAAATGATTCTCTAATGCAGGAAGCAGCCAATATATAAAACATCCATAATTCACTCTGTGTTTAAGGTAACTTAGAAGTTATTATTTCTGTACTGAGACGACAGCAGTGGATAATCAAATTAGTTTTAATAAAACTAATCTGTCTCCATGCTGAGTGACATAATATCACATCACAAAAAGAGAGAGAAATTTCACCTACTGTTAAATTAATTACTGCATGTAAAGTGAAAAGAGTCTGATTTATCAAATCTGTATATAGCCTTAGGTATTCTAATAACCATCATTACCTACAAGGACATGAATGAACTCTTCATGAACTAAAGTTTATCAGAATCACATAACATGTTCCTGTGACAAATGCCATTTTCATTTAAAAAAGTAAATAGAACCTTTCAGACAGGTGGTTTTCAAAGTCCGTGAGGTAAGTATAGCTCAAGCAAAAGGAGCTTTTACCCCACACACCGATAACTGTGACACAGGTTTTCCTATGTCACCTGATGGAGTTGTAGCTATGCAATCCTTTAAAATCGGTAAAGGTCACATTTAGGTGTAAAACGTGTCAAACTAATGGTCAGAACTGTCCTTGCTATAAACATTCAGCAGTGCTGCAACAGAAGCTGCTACACACCAGCTTTGTGTACATTGTGCTGAGTGCGTGTATTGGTGTGGCTTCACTGGTCTGACTTTTGTTTTACCGGCCCAAATTTGCAAGCTACGTGAATGCTGTACAGCTTCAGATCTGAATCTAATTCTGTGGGTGATGACATCTATCAGCCTAGTCACTAGTGGAATAAGTTATAGGGAAAGGACCTGAAATAGTCGATGCAGGATAGTTGTGCAGCACCATTTCTTGAACAGGGCATAAGGGCTATATGGAGATGGTCCACACTTCCGCCTCTGTGCTTCCTTACCGTCAGTCTATGGCTGGCTTCCTGCTCAACATCTTACCTAGGTTCCCTACGCAGCTTTTCAGAGTCCTTCAGGAATACTAAGCACTCTCTTTCAGCTGGGTCCTCTCTATTGATTCAACTGGGTCCTTTCTATTGTCTGCAGAGGAATTAAAACCATTTAAATCTGGCTATTTTATTTTATGTTGGGAATGCAAGTGGGTTGTGAGTACTAGCTATGCATTTTAAATTGATGCTTTAGCTCATTGCAACCTCCCCACAGAAGTAAAACCTTTTGAAAATATTCACCTGGGCTAGATTTGAATCAAACTGAGTAAGATGACTCCACATGCTTTTTAGCAATTTCCCAACTCATGCAGGCTTCTTTTTAATTATTCTGAAATCTTAATGCATATAAAATCACTGCTAGCTAGAAGTGCTCAGAGTATAGAACACTATGTAGAGCATATATTTATCCTCAGCCTCGTATTTCATGAAGCACTTCTGCATGACAATGATCTCATGTTTCCTAACACGACTTCTGGGATAACAACACCATTTCTGTGATCTCAGAACTCCGATCAAGTCTACTTGCTGTTTCCTGCACACGCTGCAGGTGGTAGACTTTTCTAGATTTGACAGCAGAGGCTGATTGAAACAAACAAACAAAAAAAAATCTTCATTGTAGATATGAGCTCCACCCTAGGGTCATGAATGAAATTAGTTGTCTAAAGCAAAAAAAAAAAAAAAAAAAAAAAAAGATAATTATTTAAAAGAGAATAAAAAGTCATAGGAAACAGAAAACAAAGATTTGTCACTGTACATGTGCATTTTGTTTTACAGCACGTAACAGAACGTAATAACCAACACCAAGGGACACTGAACAAATCACATCAGCTGGAATTTCTCTCTGCATACACTCCATAAACCTACTGATGTTTAAGTTCTACACCATGCACTTCTGCATCCTTCCTTACTAAATGTCAAAATGCCAAAATTTTGCCTTCGACAGAGATGATCAAGCAAAGTATGTTTGAGGTGGTTCAGCAACTCAGTAAACCATTTATTCTAGAAAAGGGAAGCATTTTAAGGATATTCATTTCATCCTGTTATTTTACTCAAAGCCTAGACCTTTCTGTTTGCAGCCTCCAGAACTGTGTTCCCAGCTCCCTGGAAGCTCTGCATAGTTTTTTGGATATTATCCAAATATGAGATGTCCTTGTTCTTAGAAGGGTTTTATTTAGAATTAAGAGGTTATTTATATTTGTGTCTGCAAATTCTAAGCATTATTGATCTGTGTATTTACCTGGGTAAATCAAGACAAGAGGCGTATGTCCTTTACCATTTAAAAAGAAGAGGGGAAAAAGTCAGTCCAAAAGGCTAAAGAACTTAAACTTCTTTAAAAGCATTACGCCTTACTCATATAAAGCTAGTACTGATCTGGTAATAATTTTATGCCCATCATTAGGGCTAGAACAACATAAATCACCTGAGACTGGAAAACTGCTCACTGTACACCCACATTAACAAGTTTGGAGGCAAGCTGTTTTCCTCAGAGAATGGCAATTTGTCGAAACAGAAACTTTTCAAAACAAGGTATTACATTTAAGTCAATTTTCTTCAATAAATTTTCTCAATTCCAGAATGATATGGCTGATTACTCCACAGTGAGAAATAAATAAGATGCCACAGAGTTAGCTACTACTCTGGGATGTGAGTACCTCTGGTCAGCTGCCTATTTCAGTGTATTGTATCACTGCACAAGCTTAAATCCTCCAGAAAGTAATTTTCCAAGAAACTTAAAAAAATTCTAGTACTCAGGATCTTCACTAATATGTATAATAGCTAAATTGAAATTTCTGTGTGATAGCACTGGGACTGCAACTTCTCAGTCCCTGTGATAAGTGACATTGGGCTACTGGGATGGACTTCATTCTCTTGTTCTGCACCAAAAAAAAAAAAAATTCAAAGGATCTTAGCCCAGAAGATTCTTAGTCTAAAAATATTCAGTTTAAATATGAAAAATATTCATGGGATGGTAATAATCATTTTAACCTTGCAATACAAATTGAAAGTTTCTACTTTCTTTTTGTGATATTTTTACTTGAAGAACTATATAGATAGAAACTTTTTGAACAAAGATGTTAATGAAAAATGTTGGTGCTGCTGAACTAATTAAATCACTGTTCTGGAGTTTAGAAGGTATCTTTTTTTTTAAAGACATTGAAACAGAGCAGATTAAAATTTTTGGATTTGTCAATGTCATATTCCAATACTAGAAAAATATGAAGATCTTAATTAAGATAACATTGATTGCAGATCTAACAGTTTCATAAGATTATTGATAGGTATTGTATAACAGAATACTAAGTGAAAATGTCAATCCCTGTATAGTAGTACCTATGCTTTTTGAGAAGTATTTTATAGTATTTTATTAATATAACATTAGTTTCATTTTAGAGAAGAAAATCAGGACAACTGAGTCATTTTCTTTCATGCTGGTATCTTTATAAGTAATTCACTGAAATCTTTGGAAGTACATTGGAAATCACTGAAGATACATTTGAAACATTTTTAACAGAATACTGGGAAAAGCTAACAGTGAGACAATTTTTGCTGGTTTTCATGGATGAATTTCAGAAGTAAATCTGTTGGGTGGATTCAGACTGGTTAAATCTTATCTGATTAATCACACATATGTAAATCAAATTCCATATCCAGTTTGGAATTATACTGGTACAAAATTGTTTTGTAAGAGGAAATTAAAGAACAAGATTCTAGGTTGCTGAGAAAAAATTATTCAAGTGGAAAGAAAAGTGTCACACACATACGAAAAGGTGGAGAGGCTAAAAAATCAGTTCAGATGCAACAGGAGAAAAAAGATCAGGTACTTTAGCTATCTATGATCCCTACACAATTATAGAATAATTATTTCCTGTATATCAACTGTGGATTAGAAAGAAGAAAAAAAAAAAAAAAGAAAAAGAAAAAAGAATAGAAACACAGTTGCTGCCAAGCTCTATTTTGGCCCTTCAGTGAGGGCAGTTTTTTTCTTTAGAGAGGAAAAGGCTTGCTTGCATGAGAAAATGGTACTGCCTGATGGGAGCTAGTTTTAGTGAAAAAGTGAGATAACAGAAGAAAAAAATTCCTGTAGAGGCCTCTGTGCAGCTGAGGCATCCGGAACTACAAATGCTTTCAGACTCTGATCTTTTATCACTGAAACCTTGTGTGATCATTCAGTCTCCAAGCAGCCTGTTCTTGCTAGTTTGAGTTTGAAAAATGAAACAAGTGGTTGCATGGTTGTATTTGACAAAACTTGTACAGAAGCTTGGCAGGTTTGCACAGATTTCAGAAATTCCTAATTAGAAAAATGGAAGAAACTTATTTCCCATGACACAGCAAGCCACAGCCATTGAAGTCAGTACAATTTCATTTCCCTGAGTGTGCAAGATATCCTGGACTTTCAAAGAGAATCACTGAATTCCTGCTGCTTCTTTTTTCTCTTGGCGCTGTGTTTGGGATCAGCTTCTCCAGGCTGCACCTAACAAAAATCATTGAAACAGTAATATATTATAATTACTACATAGAGATAGTATACTTACTAATATGTACTAGTAGTAATAGAATATACCCAAAGCTATCTTCGTTTTGAGCACTGCTGTCCTCCTGCTGCTTCTTAATGAAAAGAAGGTTATATTCATTTCTGGCAGCTCTTACAATGCTTTTTGCTGCCATTTTCTGTCATCATCTGTCCTCAGCCAGAAAATGTTATGTACTGTGCAGTTAACCCCAGCAAAGGTTGTTATCTACCATATTAAACACAGGCACAAAACCATGAGAGCTCAGTATTTTTTACAAACTAAGCTGAAATAAAATTACAGACTTAATTTGAAGATGTTTCAGCTTCTAATCTCTGAGATCTGAGTCTCTGAAACCTCCAAACTCTAGCCTTTGTCTAAGCCACAGTACTTCTCCTGACCACTACAAATACCAGCACATCTTAAGAATGTCAGCAAAGGTGTCGTACTAAATATTTTCCTCTGGTTTTTTCCTCCTTGATGAATAGCAAAATCTATTTTAATGCACCAATTTTCATTAACAAACTTTACAAATACCAGCAGGATTTATAACAGCAGCACAGCGCTCATCAATAAAGCTCACACAGATGTATTTCTGTGTCCATGAAGGAAGCAGCTGTTTGTTGAATTTAGGATAATGAAATCTTCCTTGACATACAGACTGTGAAAAACACCATATCAGCATGCCCAACGTGTATCAACTATTCTTGTTAGGTTTCATAGCTTCAAGGCTTATCAGACCGTTTCTCTGCATTTCCCTGAACAATGTTTGAGCCACAGATGTTGGAAAGAAAACAGACGGCAAATACACTGGAGAGTACAACAAATCCCCAGCTTCCAGTGTAGACTTTGTCTATGTCCACTAAAACTGTATTCAAACAGTGAATAAAGTAAATAGCAAGTAGAGTTTGTCCAAAAATAGCTCTAAATGTTTTCGGTATAAGAGATGTTAATAATAGATACATCATGTCCTCCTTGGCTTACACAGCTCTACGAGGAGATTCAAGTCCTTTACAGTTTTGTCACTAAGAAGTAAAACTTTTTCATAAGCTGGGTGACCTTCACTACTAAACAACAGGAGCTGTTCTCTTTATATGGTTGCATACAGAGGGACGTGGTTTGAAGGTTATAGGCAAATTCAAAGCCTGTAACAATTTGTACCTGAGAAGATCTAACTGTGCAGCAGCTAACTTTGCAGTGAATAGGCTCCTTCAGCATTTATTCTTATCCCACATATTTTGGGGATAGGAATTTACAGGGTTTAACTTAGGTGTTTGCTTGTGAAAATCTGGTTTCATTACAATTCTTATTCCAGCCAAGTTTGACCTGAGCCATGGATGATGTCTAATCTTACCAGAACCAGATTTCACCTTCACTTATTCTTCTGCTTTCTGAAGTTGGTCTTGTTTGTTAACTGATTCAATACGTAATAGCTACATTCTCTGAAAGCCTTCTCGACCACATTATCCACAGTTCGTTAAGATCTGAAGTCAGGGCTTTCAGTAGGATTTATTTGGTTTGACTAATATGAAGAATTAAGGAAGATAGGTGACAGGTACCAGGTCTATTGCATGAGAAGAGGAAACAAAACAGCATTTTGCTGATTACTCAGAGATAGGAATAGAATATAGATCTGAAAAAGATCTGTAGGTTTTTTACCGGTAAGTATTAAAAGACCAAGATTATTTAGTCCTAACAACAGCATTCAACTTAACTGCCAAATGATGATTTGAGGGCAAGGGACTTTCTAAATACAAATTTTTTTTCTGAAAATCATCTGGAGATAAAGTCAGGAATGGAAGAAAGCTGGACTTTGTTAAGTTTTATTTATGTATGTAGTTATAAATATTTTAATATGTGATTATATTTCCTGTGTAACTTGGAAATTTACTTATGCTTTTAACCTCTACAGCTTTGGATCACTGCACCCTTTGTAAGCAAACATAACTATCACTATGAGCAGTGATGTTATAACCAGAGAGCCCAGTTTTGATCCTTATGTTTAGCTCCCCCTGATCCATTTTAACTTCATCTGGCAGGTGCATAACAAATACTCAGTTCATGCAAGCCAGTTTATCCCTTTCTTTTTCAAGGAATACATTTTTCATCCCTTGTCTGCACTTTGAAAAATATCTTCAGTCCATCACAATTCTTCTGAAGGTATTGTAAATGATAAAATAGAGCCAGACAATGAGTCCTATTCATTCATGCTGTGTCTCTGATAAGAGACTAGAGGTTAAGAATTTTCCATGGTAACTAGAATGGCTTAAAGGTCTTCTGACAATAACACGATGGATTCCAGTTTTAGTCATTCAGGAATAAGTCTATTACTTTAAGCAAAGTAACTCCAAAGATACCCATTCTGCAACTTCTTACACCAGGTGAGAAGGCCAGTGTACTACAGAGGGGCCGTAACAGCCCTGACTCCAAAAAGAAGAATAGTCTTCTGGCTTGGATGTAAGGTAAAAATGCCCATTTCCAAGAAACATCTGGCAGACACTGGAGTAGCAGCTTTGGGAGTATTCCAGAGGAAGGAGAGGTTTGTTGGGGGAGAAGACTTTTAGCCGTAGGTAAATATATCTATTTTTGGAAAATTTGCATTGTTTATGCAAATGTTCACTGTTGATTTGATCACCTTCAAAAGCCTGAAGTCAGTTGCATAACTAAATTCATGTGAAGCATCACACATTTACTCATACAGCTTATTATTTGCAGGATTGGAGAATGTAAGGTATTTATTCATCACAAAAATATTTATGGTCCTTGCTGCCATCTGATAGCTGGATGTGCTTATACAGGGTAATAATTGATTTTTTTTTTTAAATGTACAAAATTTCTACACTTCTAGACAAGAATTGCAACTTAAAGAAAAAAAAAACATTCAGCTACTCTACAGTGTTAAGTGTAATCATGGATCGATTTATGTGTCGGTCACGACATTATCCAAAACCTCTCTGGACGGAGTTACTCTGAATGGTGTCCAAAAAGGCAAAAAAGTGGGATTGAAAAAGTTAACATTTTTGAAGGGAGGGAAATGTGGACACAACATATCTGCTACAGTATGGCATTCTATTTGTTCCTTTTGGCACAGTAAACCTAATTAAATAGTTACATTTTAAAATCTTTATGAGAAATTTAATTATTAATGTAATCAACAGGCTGAAAAAATGTAGGTTAGGTGTGGGGAGAGTTTGGCTCTACAAAAACATTACTTAAAAGCAATTTTTTTTTGCATGACTGAGCACATGTGCACACAGACTAGATAGTCACACTTTACAATGAGGTTACACTTGTAAATTATTTATAAAGGGTTGGTAAACACTGTAGGCTATTACAGAATCCACAAAGTCCATAGTTTTGTTATAACTGTGTATAACACCCTCAAGTAATGTGCAACCAAGTATAATTTATGAAAGTCATATCCGTAGTATTGTTTATGATATATATTAATCATTTATTAATCCTTTATGAACTATTTATAAATGCAATCTTAATAGAAAACATGGCTGACTAGTTACTCCATTGCACTAGCTGCGTGGGATATAAAGGTTGCAGGTCTCTTTGCCCCTCCTTTTTAACAAGCTAAGCAGTCTTCAGACAAGGCACCGCTCTCTAGCTGTTTCCTTACAGACTCCTAGGAAGTTAGAAATCTGAGGGAGGCATTTCAAAGAGGTTTTCCTTGTAAGCAATTGTACAGAATCCTTTTTTTTACATCTTCTCCAACATTTCAGTAGAGCTACCACAGGTCTGCTCAACAAGGTCCATGAGACAAAACTCCTTGCAGATGACCCACACTTATTAAAGTCTATGAAGGTTCCTGAGGACTCTTGTATAGTTTGGTACACCAGGTCACCGAAACATGGGCTGTATTTCTAGGAACTGAGCAGAGGAGGGTTGCTGTGTAAATGTGCACATCCATCAGCCCTTATGGTTTCCACAGGAAAATGGACAATGTAACAGAAATGACTGCTATAGTCTGGGCATAATGTCTAGGAACAGATCCTGACTTGCAGGATTATTCTTCTGCTCCAACACAATTCTGCCTGCCAAGGTACAGCTACTTGTGCTTGCTGCAGGCAAGCTCCACTAAATTTCATGTGACAATGCAGTTTTATAGCTGCTCTTTGCTTCTTTACGCATCCTGTGAAATCTCTTGCTGAGGCATTTGATACCGGAGTATCATCCCAGCACATTAATTCTTCACTTGTTCTTTTGCAGGAAACAGATCTCATTCTGACCTTTAATATCTCAATGCATCGTTCTTGGTGGATGGAGAATGGGCCGGGCTGCACCGTGACCTCAGTAACCCCAGCCCCAGACTGGGCACCAGAGGATCATCGTTATATCACTGTCTCGGGGTGTTTTCTTGAATATCAGTACATAGAAGTGGCTCACAGTTCTCTTCAGATCTTCCTTGCAGTAAGTGTTTACAGACAGCTTCATTTCCACCACCTTTTCTAAATTTCTTCTTGCAGAACATCATTACCAGAATAGTGGAGTATTGTGGCATTCATTCACAAACCTTGACTCTGAGTGTTAGTTTTCTAATGAAATTCTGTTGTCATGCACCTTGTTCAAGACACCTGTACACGAAAAGCTCCAACATACATGTTTATTGCTGTGAGAACTTCTGACATGACACACTGTTTTCCTGACCTCTATTTTGACCATGCACCATGCCACAAATCATTTATAACAGGTTACATTCAAATTACACTATAGGATAAGCTGTGACACAATAAGAAGTTACAGCTATTGCTGTGAAAGCCAAATTAAAAAGCCAGAATGAAGGAGAAATTTTCAACAGTAAAAATAGATTCACTGATCAGTTCAGAGGACTCAAAACTGATCCATTTTTCTTTAACCATATTAATCAATATGCATTAGAGGAGAATGGGAAAGGTTCTTCCCAAAAGAACAAAATTTTGTACTGCTTCTAAACCAGAAATTTTAAATCTTTTTAGGAGGATAAGAATCCACTGTTACTCTGTGGAAAATTTATAATGAATGACAACAGCTTGTTTTGGGGGAAATTCTTAGGTTGTCCAAATATATTTACCTGTACTAATCATTTTGCCTTGTGTTGTCTCTGACCTAGGAGAAAAGATGACATAAACACTGAATTAATCACAGTGAATGACAATCTACATTTTTATGTTTTCTCTAGTGATACATACATGTTTATGCCCAGGTGGAGATATATGACTGCAAATAAAACTGTTACGATACATACAAATCTGGACCAGTGCCTGGGTACATGACTCCCTCTATATAAATTTTTTGTTCAAGAGATTCCAAAGTTTTGATCAAAGAGGGACCATGCTGGCAAAAGACAGCAAATTTTCTTAGCCAGATCCAGAAGTTAATGTGAGGTGGTTGGACAGCCCATAATATATAATGTGGCCCTCAGCTATCCAAAAAGTTATCAGCTTTTCCATCTGTCTATTCCCCAGCCTAGCTTTAAATGGCCAAGTACCAGGTGAGTTCAGGGCAATATACCTCTGTGTCAATACATGTCTGCGGGGGCTCTGCGTGTAAAAGTCTGGTGGCTGATCACCTGAAAGCCCAGCTACCTCCCTTCAGTGGAGCCTTTCCAGGTCTTTTCCATGCTCCTCAGCTTGCTGTGTTGTAGCAGAGCAAAAGGACCCTGACCGAGTAGGTAGCAAGGCAGGCACTAGATAGGTCTGAAGACAAAGGCAGCCCTTTCTCCAGATAGTTCACACTGGCAATTTTGACAAGCTACAGCTGGTGCAAAAGAGATAATGAGAAAAGTGCAACAAAATCAGTATGAAAAAGTAAATAAGATTAAAATAGCTTTACAATTTTATTTTCAAGCAACTGTTAGCGCTTCTAGTGGTTTAACCCCAGTCAGCAACTAAGCACCACACAGCCACTAGCTCACTTTCCCCCTGGCTGGACGGGGCTGAGAAACGCAAGGGTAGAAGTGAGAAAACTTGTGGGTTGAGATAAAGACAGTTCAATAGGCAAAGCAAAAGCCGCACACACAAGCAAAACAAACCAAGGAATTCATTCACCACTTCCCATGGGCAGGCAGGTGTTCAGCCATCTCCAGAAAAGCAGGGCTCCAGCACGTGTAACCGTTACTTGGGAAGACAAACGCCATCACTCTGAACACCCCTCCTTCCTTCTTCTTCCCCTTAGCTTTATATGCTGGGCATGACGTCATATGGTATGGAGTATCCCTTTGGTCAGCTGGGGTCAGCTGTCCCAGCTGTGTCTCCTCCTAGCTTCTTGTGCACCCCCAGCCTGCTCGCTGGTGGGGTGGGGTGAGGAGCAGCAAAGGCCTTGGTTCTGTGTAAGCACTGCTCAGCAATAACAAAAACATCTCTGTGTATCAACACAGCAGAAATCTAAAACATAGCTTCAAACTATCTCCTATGATGAAAATTAACCCTACCCCACCCAAAACCAGCACATCACTCAAGCTTAACTCATAGAATCATAAAATCATTTAAGTTGGAAAAGACCTTTAAGATCATCAAGTCCAACCGTTAACCTAGCACTGCCAAGTCCAAGACTAAACCGTGTCCCTAAGCACCACATCTACACGTCTTTTAAATGCCTCCAGGGATGGTGACTCAACCACTTCCCTGGGCAGCCTGTTCCAATCATTGACAACCTTTAGAAAACCCTACCCTCAAGCCCTCCAAAAGAGATGTCCAGGCTTATTTTTCTGCCTTATTTTTTGTATGTAATGAATGATGAACAAGAAACTCAAGGTATATATAGTTCAAGCTTTATTCTGTTCCTGATGCAACAAGGTTTTTTTCTGTGTCTGTGCCTAAATAGACCTGTGTTTCTAGATAAGGTCATTGTTTGCAAGCCAAGGGAATGATTCAGAATAACAAATCATTGGTAATCCACTAGCTATTGCCAACTATAGCTGGTTTTATATTTCCATTCATGTTACTGTAAATGTAATTATAACAGGTAAAGAGCTACACAGTATAAATATGGGTCATTTTTCCAAACCTGGTGCTTGCAACTTTACTGTTTACATCATTTTCACATTTCTGGTTGTGAGCATGGGGTTCTTTTTCAAATAGAAATGCTAGCATAAATTCACTATCCTATTAAATGTGGTGAGAAACAGAGGAATTACCTGGTACTGCTCAGTGACATATAACACAAAGTTAGAAGAGCATATACAGCTTGGTTTTGAGCAAACTAGCTTTCAATAAGCCCAAGTCTTAGATCAGATTTATCTCCAGTTAGTATAAAAAAATTAATCTTTCTTTCCGATTTTCTTTTATAGGCACTTAAGTGAATATTGCATTTTAACTGTAAAACTATAAATTGCAAGCTACAAATTGGTTACTTGCTTTCTATTTGTATTTCTGTATGTTCACAATGATCAAGCTAATGTTGATCTTGGGTTTTTCACAAACTGGTGGCACTGCAGCTTGTTTTTAAGGATGTTTTCTGCTGTCTACAGATAAAAAGTTACAAAGACATTCAGCTTCACTGAGGACCACTTATATCAGTCTTTGAAAACATTATACTGAGTGTATTTTGTTCAGCTTGCCAATAAGCTCACAAGGAATCCAGCTACAGAAGGTTAGGCTTCACACAGATGTGATATTTGCTGTGGATTACTTACTGGAAAGAATACGACAGCTAAGGTAAAAGCTATAAACCCCCTACTTTCTAAAAAGCAAGTCTCAAGGTACGCTGTGGAATATTTCAAGGATTGCAGGCAGATACTCTGCTGAGGAGACTCATAGTCTCCAGGAGACCTTCTCTCCCCAGGGGAACGTGTCCTGGAAGCAAACAGCACCAGATTGTGAACCATACAAATGCTACTGCTAATTTTGTGCAAATTAACACAGATTTTAGGTCTTTAAGAGTGAAATTTTGGAGAATTTTCATTTCTCTTGCTGCTTAAACAAAGTAGTAATTAAAGGAACTGGAAGATTAAATGATCCCAAAGGTCAGGAGAGTCCCTAGTGTGCAGAGTGATGGTGTTCATTGCATAATACCAGCCTTAGAGACTAAAAAGAGACAGATGTGATGATGCATAGATATTTTGCCAACTTCTGAGGAATGGATTTTGCTCAGGATAAACAAACAACTGGACAAAATTGCTAGTTTAGCTCACACTGAAGAAGTAACAGAAAATTCAGTTTGATGGTCTCTATACTTTGACCAGCTGAATGGTCATGGTTTATCAAATCTTCAAAATGGGGAAAAATTATTTGAGAATGAATGTGTACAAGAAAATGTGCAAAGCAGGGCTGGAATAACCAACAGTGATAACAGGGGCTACAAAGCAGCCACAACTGCTCCTTTGCCCCATGACACAGAGGACTTAGTGCATTGGGTGATGCTTGTGGAAGACTGCAGCCTCTGTAGAGCCTATCAGTAAATCAATCCTTGTATCACAGATATAAAAAAATGACCATATAATGCACATTTATGCCTCTCTTGTAGCCATTCCCATGTCAGCACATTACTTCTTGCTGAGTCGCTCTCTGATTTTTTTTCATGTTTATGGAAATCTATTTTGAAAAACATCCACTGATTTTTCACTCAATTATTGTGGTAGTTGCCACTCTGAAGTGGTACACCACCAAAATCTCAGTGCCACACACCATGCTTGTCAGTATTTACTCTTTGCTCCATACTAATACCTCCCATTTTGTTCTTTTGAGACTGAGCCACATAGTTATCGCTTTATCTCTATGCCTTACCATCTTCTTCCAGAAAGTTAAAAAGAGAGAGGGGTTCAGAGTGAAGAAGGGAGAATGTGAGGGAGGGGAATCTATTTCATTCTTGAGTGCAGCTTTGCAGCCTGCAGTGCTGCAAAATAAACAAACATATTTTTAGGGCACCACCTGCAGCACGCAGCTGTGTGGAACTGAACAGAACTGCTAAGGGTGTGATTTGTTCTGCTTTGTGTGAAACTCTGGGATCTGGGAAAACGGGTGGGGAAGGTATTTCTACGGAACAACTCCCTTCTTTCCTGCCCTCCCCAATTCATGGCGAATATCATAGCTGAATCTGTAAAGGTGAGATCTTGGCTTCAGTGCACTTTGACAGGAACAGTAATTTATTTAATGCTGTGCTGATACATGGAGGAAAAAAATGCATAGTTTTGGCCACAGCTAATTCATTCATTTTGCTGCACAAAAATAACCCTTAATGCAGCCTGTGCCTACATACTGAGTGAAATTCTCCACTCAGGTCTCCTCTCCCAGGGAAATCCCAATTACAGAGCTATGACATCTGAGCACCTGAACCATCCCATGTGCTCTGCAAGGACCACAACTCTGCCTGTCCTTGCTGCCTACATATTACCAAAGTGAACTGGTCTAGTGATGGCATGACTTGGACACCCATATGCTTCATACATTAAAGTGTCCTTACGATGTGCTTAATGGTTATTGATTCTTGCTGCTTACATCAGAGAAGCTATTTCATTTTCAGGACTACCAGGTTATCAAGGATAGATATACTTAAATTACTGATCTCTGGAGAGAATTGTTTCAGGTAAAGAATGAGGTCAGTGGTACTAATGGAGATTTGATTTGCTACTGGTTTTTGAAATTTGAGTAGCATTCTGTATAATATTTACAGAGCGGAGGCTGAATGAAAGTTCCCACCCACCCCTAAATGATAGGAGGTATAGCTGCCACTTCACCATGGCGAGGGTATACAGTGCAGGGTACACACCCCTACTAACCTTGGTATGTAAGGTCAGTGCTTAAGGTGGTTGTTGGCTCTGTGTATAAATAGTATATGCATCCCAACTTCTTGGTCACACAGCTAAAAAACAAGTGACAAGCTCACAGTTTGACAGGCACCCACACCCATCAATGTCTAATTCTACCTACGGATGCCACATACAATTTTCTTCATTTGCACTTTTTATTGAACTCTTGTCTTATAACAGAAGGTGGAAATCTTTTCAGTTCAGGCCCTGAGCTGTAGTTCAGGTCAGTGGGTTCTGCTTCCAGGTCTACTACAATGTTCTTGGGAAAGTCATTTCACCTCTCTGTGCCTCTTCCCAAGTGCTGCAGAGAGGAAAGCATGCCTAAATTTTTCATGTTCAGTTTATAAGACACTGTACTATTTGCATAGATAGGGATCTCTTGGATCTCTCAAAAAGCCTCTAAATGTGGATGGCACCCAGTACAGTAAGGCCTTTGTGCGGTACAAGGATATTATAATAATGGTAATTGCATTTCATACAGAAATGAAGCTCAGATTCTCTACCTTTTCCTTCATAGAATCATAGAATCACAGAATGGTTTGGGTCGGAAGGGACCTTAAAGACCATCTAGTTCCAACCCTCCTGCTGCAGGCAGGGACACCCTCCGCTAGACTACGTTGCCCAAAGCCTCATCCTTCTGCCTGTGTTTTACTCTGATTATGCATGACCTGCCCCCACTCCCACAAGGCTGTTCTTGCAAAAGTTGACAAATTAAAATCCATTTGTAGATCAAAACTCTGAAAATATGCAAATAAAAGATCAGCCTTGGAGGTAAGTGTGACAGAATTACATATCAATTTGCCAATGCAGGATTAAAAGTATTTATTATGCTTGTCTCTTACTCCTCACTTACACACTCACAAGTCTATTGATTTTAGTGGAACTAAGTGCCCGAGTTATGTGAATAAGACTAATGTGAAGGCATCACCTTAGCCAATTTGGTTTTTAGTTATATAGCCCTCAAAAAGATGAACTGTGTAATATTATTCCTGTAAAACGAGTGGGGGAAAAGCATTTCTTATGTACTGTATCTACATTATTGATGGTAACTTGCATACCAAATAAATAAAACCATAGGCAAACTATTACATAAAAGTATTGACCATTTTCATAGTGATCCTGTCCACTGACTTTTATGTGCTGTATATTAATCTTAATTCCTTTTTGTTCCTTCCTGTATTTATACTTGAGTATATGCTTCATGCAATCATTAAAATTATTATTTCATGCTTTAAAATTTGTAATATGTAATTATCCATCCATACTAGTTACGGTAAATGTATACTATTTGGGATTCTGCAAAGTCTGCGTCATGCATAATACCTTTCAAGCTCTGATGCTGTCAGATTGATTTAAAACATCATGAACTATAACTGTATTATTAAGATGCAATAATACAGCTATGCAGTTAGGATGCCAGCTTCAAAATCTCTGCTCTGTTGCAGACTTACAGTATGACCTTTGGTAGGGTGCTTAATTCGTGCCAATTATTGTCTGTACTATACAAACAACCATTGTTAAATATTTCAGAACGATGTTGCCAGGATAATTCCATTAAACATTGCAAGGCAATAAAATATTACAGAAAGGTGGTCTGCATATGTATTTAAGCACTTAAAACAGTAGAATAGCATTAATGTTCCCTGCTTCTCTCAAGGATTAATAATAATTAGAATAGGGTACTCTTAAAATCCTTAATGTTAGCATAGTACAGGTGACATTAAATAGTCTCATGTCCTTGTAGAGAGATGGGAGTAGTGAGTAATAGTGTACTCTCATAGGAATTTCTGTACTGGACTGTCTATTTGTACTCGAGACACACACACTCAAATATGTTTCTAAGAGTATATCACTTAAAAGCCCCCAACAGTGCTGAGGACAGTATGATAGCAAAGCAAAGCAGCAGTTCCTGTCCAAAAGAACTAACTTTCAAAGTACAAAACAAGCCAGCCAACCCGTACGGACAGGAAAAAATGGGGGAAGACAAGAAAACAGAGAGGGAATACTAATTCTCAGTTTCAGTGCACCTCCTGTTTGACCATTTTTTGTAGGCATTATAGAAAAGCCCTAAAAAGGGCTATGAACCAGAATAATGAGTAAACTTTGTATTATCTGGTGGAAAATTCTCCTAAAAGGCAGCAAAAAAGGATAGTGTGTGAAAGTTTGAAATGTATTAAGTGGCTGACAATAAGGTTGTGGCTCATCAGTGGTGCACTCTCACACTGACAGGAGGGGATCAAGTCAGGTGGGACAAGCCACAGAGAGCCTTGCAAGTGAATGGAGTAGTTGAATTTCACTGGAATAAACTAAGGAGAAGAAATGATGCGATAAAGCAAGCTGTGGAAAATCATGTCTGCAGTAACCTTTCGGATGGGCTCAGTCTAAACAGGCGCATTGGTCAGGAGCAAGGAGAGGACATGGCACGTGTAGAGGCAGGATGCTCCTCTGAAGCTGAGACTCACTGAGAGAGATCAAGAGGGCATCAACAGGACAGCAGAGGTTAAAGGAACAGAAAGCTTGTAAAAATCCTACATTTAGAGCACGAAAGGGAAATAAACCCTCTGCAAGGGAAAAAAAAAAGTATGTTCTCTCTCTCTTTTCTTTTTCCTTTTTTTTCTTTTTTTTTTTTGTTAAATTTGGGAAGACATTGATGAGACCTGAGCAGAGAAAAAGACTGGCAGTTCCTCTAGAGACACGAGCAAATGACAAAGCAGGACTAAAAGAAGCGAGCAGTGGGTGTAAAGCGTGTGGGTGGGCGTATCAGCAGGACAGACTGCGTGATAGGAGGAGGGGCAAAAGAGCAAAGCCAAGGGAAATGAGGGAGGTAATCACAGGAATGCATGAAAAATAAAAACTGCCTAACTAATGATGTTGTTAAGAATGAGGTAAACAGCAAAAGGGTGTTTCTGTGGGTCCCAAAACATGCATGAGTGGAATCAAACAACACATAAGTTGGTTCTGGCTTGTCCAGGTTGAAATGCGAAAAGTAAGCAGGCAGGTCCTTCTGTCAGAGCTACCACAACTCAGGGTGAGGAACAGTCTAAGAACTTGTACTGTATTAAAGGTCTTCACTGAGTTCAGATGGATAATACTGATCTTTTAAGAAGTGTCACCAGCTGATGTAGGCTTTGGGTTCTGCTAATAAACCAGCATATCCCATTCTTGTGCTCAAAACAGGGAAAGAAAAAAAAAAAAAAAAGCAGCTAAAGATCAGATCTACCTGCTCTTAATGTAAAAAGCCAAAGCTCTTGCAAAACATCTGACCCTCAAATGTAGCAGTAAACTAACACTGGATTCTTAATTTTCCAGTCCTCAGTTCCTTTGTGCTTACCAAAAGTGGCATATAGTACATCTATTTGCAGTAATAAGCCTGATGCCGTTTTCTTTTCTAGCCAACACAAAGGTTTTCCGTTGTGCAGGAAGCACATCTTGCACATAAAAGCCCTCGCTCAGATTTACCCTTGCTAATTTTGTTTCCCCACCTCCCTTTTGACAGCAGCCTCCACCTCTTCCATACACATACACTCATGCACATACCTTGCACATCAGCTGCCTTCTCCTGTGCTTGTGGAGTGGTGAGAATATTTATATGTGAGAAAGGAGACAAGAGCTCATGTAATCAAGTTTTGACTCTTTGAACCTAATGGGGAAAAATAACATTATTTAATTAAGGTGGAGTTCCTTTCCAGGGCAACACAATGATTGAAAGAAAATTGATTCTTAATGATATAGATTGGTACTTTAGAAAGACCGTTTTTTCACTGCGGAACTGGGCAAAATCAGCACAATGGGAAGAGGGTATGAATCATTGTAAAGTGCTAATTTAATAACATTGTCGTGCCGTGTTAGCAGAGGAGCAACATCAGGTTCAGGCATCTTTGACATTGCCTCAGAGCACAGTATATTGCTGTTTCTCTGTTTGACAATAATGTTAGAGCATATGTCATTAGTGTTTTGAAGGATTACTGTAAGAAGAGATTTCTTTATGCCTACACGTGTTATCTGTTGTTGCTTCTATCAAATTTTACCTGCGTTTCTTCACTACTCCTTGCAGAAAACTGAATTGTACACATCAAAGCATAAACGGTTTTTTAATGAGCAGGGAGCTTTGTCAGTAGAATTGTACTCATTCATTTCCCTAAAAGCTTCTCTTCTTAATGAACTGGGCTCATATAAAGCTAAGTTATATGGTAATTGTCTGAAAACAAGTTTGCTCCGACTCAGCGGAGAGAAGACAGCTTTACATAGAGTTACCTGACCAATGCACACAGGATTGTCTCCGAGAGGTTTATTTCCCTGATGGAATGAGAGGCAACAGCACCAGCATGAGCCGAGACTGGAATAAGCAGTTCTGCCTCACGGATCGTTTTGCACTAGCAAAGGCAAATAGTGAATGTGATTTTTTGTGGGGGATTGGAATTGTGATAACCAAGAGCTGAACATTAGACTCATTACTTTGAGGCCTGAGGGAAGTTTCCTGAGAATTTGTTTTGACCATCTCATATGTATTCCTTCACACAGGGGACTCTGATTCTGGCTGACCCTTTAGGGTAGATAGTTATACGATCCAGCAATGAGATTATGGTTCCCCAGGTTCAGTGCCTCATGGCTGTCCTCCTGGGGCTACGTGATGCTGGTGGTGCTGTGTAGACTGGTGATGCTGGCTTGCTCACTTGCTTCCTCCCATAGCTGGGATTTAAATTATTCCTCAGTTCTGGTACTAGCACAGTCCTGTTACCATTGTTATGACACTGTCATAGCATAAGAGCTGCATGTGAACACTTCCCAGCTATAGACAGGTCAGATGCCTTGGATTGGGGTCTTTTTACCTAGATTTGGTGAGCCTCTGCAGCTTTTTTTTATGTGTTGAAGAGATTCTCGACAAAGAGCCTAGTCCATTCTATTTTCTTTCTCTACAAGTGAATTTGCATGGTAGAGAAACCAAATTACACGTGCTTTGGATATAGGAATAATATTAAGAATAATAGCAATAACAATAAATAGCACAAGGTTCTGTAATCATAAGTATTCCATTACAACATGTAATTAAACAAAAAAGAATCCCTCTTCACACTGAAAACTCGTAGTCAAGTGCCAGGTTCACCAACCTCATTCCTGAGCTGATTCTGAAGGTACAATAAACACATGAACACTGCTCCTTAGAAATATAAAAAAAATTCCACAGTACAGATATACCTCAGTATCACCATGCTTGGTATTCTTGCTGATATTACAGTACTGCCTTGTTCTGCCATATACAAATGTGACAGCTATTATTTTGGCATTTTGCTCCATACCTCATAAAGAACCTCCAGTTTCGGAAGCAAGAGGCCTCAGTTCATGAGTTAAGGTAATTTTTTCCTGAATATAAGAGAGGGAGTGATAAACCACACAGCCAACTTCCTCACTTCATTATGGAGAATAACGTATTTAAAAAAAAAAGGGCAAAAAAGGCTAGCACTGTGGCAGATTTTCAGGTAAGGCTTTCAAATTTGTATTGAAACGTGTATAACATACTTTACGTAGTATACTTCATGTTTCATTTTTGTGTACTGTTAGCACAGCTTCTGTGCAAAAGATGAGCTGAACACATGAAAGTATAGCATTATCTATAAAAAAAGTAGAATTACCTGTTTTGCAGCTTTAGTTATGACAATTCTGGTTGCAATACCATGTTTCAGAAAACCTGGTCACCAAAGATAAACAATGTCAGCAACTGCAACTGAACCTGTATTGATATGGCTCAATGATAGATTCCTAAATTTCTGTAATACAACTCAAGTGTTTTTGGTAGAGCCAGCTACCCCACTAAAAATACTAACTATGCCTAGGGAAAATGGAAATCTAGGAAGCATTTAGATTCCCCTTATGTTTAGAGTATGTAAAATAAAAATTATAATAATGCATTGTGAATTCTGTAACTTTTTTCCCCCATTTACTAGCACAGAGAGCATAATAAGGTTTTGCCTTCCAGAAAAAAAGTACCTAGCTTTCTGTGGTAGCTGTGTACCCTAGGAACCTTGGAACAAGTGTCCGAGGCAGGCCAAGAAAATGAGGTCAGAAAACTGCCCATATTTTTGATGGCCAAAGTTTCTTATTTAATCTCAGAAGCAGAGCTGACTGGGAATTTTCTGAAGAAACATGATTCTTTTGGAAAATGCATCAGCCCTGAAATCTTTTGTCTTAACAGTGTCAATGAACTTCATTTAAAGTGTAGGCAAGTGACAATTAACATAGTACCTGGTTTCCTGCTAGATTTCTCAGATGGCTTCTTGGGCTCTGGACTTTCTTGGTACATTTATACTTGGACAGGACGCATCCTAAAAACTGCCACGTGATTCATTGTCCATAACGTTTAACTTTTGCTACAGTCCCTGTCATGCATTTGCCCCAGACCAGTTATCACTGTCCCAGACTTTGTCGGGGCATGGGTGCAGGAGTAGCACAAACCAGGGAGCATCTGATAGCCAGTTTGGATCTGCTCATCTTGTTCTGGGGGATAAAAAGAGCTTATTTGTGTGAACACAAGCTGTGCTATACCATTTGGCCTCTAGGCCAGAAGAGAGTCTCCGGGTTATTTCAGTTGTTGCTATGTCTATATACACTTCTGTACATTTACAATACCATGGCAATTACAGACTTAGAGTCTGTGTTCCCTAGAGATGTAGTAATCCCAACACTAACCAGATCTCCAACTAGTGTTTGAGTCTTGCTGTGGCCCCACAGCTTGGAGTCCGGGAAAGGAACATGAACTGTAACCTAGTAATGTGGGAGGGAAATTCACTCTTTGTAGGAAAAAATCCTAATTTTTTAGTGCTTAGGTAGCATGCAAAACAATGTGTGCAATAAAGATCCTCTGTAGACATGTCCTAAGGATTCTTAGCTCTCTGACTTCTGCAGTGTTGCAATTCTAAGTAGACTGGAGTCTGAGATAACTTTTTGTCGTAAATTTGCTGAAGCTGCCACCTGAAGCCCAGATTTCAAATGACAGGTAATATTCATTAGTGAAAAATGTCATTGGTTCATTGAAGAAAATGACTCTCCCTTGAAATCAGAGGTAATCTGTTCTTTGCACATCTTCACAGTAGACATCAGCCAATTCTCACCACTTCTTTAATAGATGTTATTTTCAGCATTGGTTGGACAGGTTGAGAGCACATTCGTGCACTACTGATGTTGGTGGGAGTTTCAAGACGTGCTCCTTAGCAGCACCATTCACCTAAACTGCAGCACCATTGAGATATCAGTTTTTCAGTACTGCTTGAAACTGATTGGCATAAAGTGATTCATGTTTTCAAAACCAATAGAGCAGATTTTTTTCCCAGCAGGCAGCATTCTTTTAACTCTGCTCTTGAGCTCTGCCAACTTAACCTCCATTCTTTTCTGAACACGGTAAAGGAAATAGCTGTTTCTTAATGTATACAAATTAATAATGAAATATTGGGATTTTCCTCTGCTTTATTTTTTGGATGTCCAGGTTCTGTGCAAACAGATCGGTCTTGTGTGCACATGTGTCACAACCTGATGAAAAAAAGCATCTGCAAAACCACAGGAGCACTTGTCTGCTGATAATGATTGTTGCCATAGATGGGAATTCAACATTGACACAACAGCACTTATTTTTCCTTACATGTAGACAATGATCAAGTAGTGACATCTGGAATCTACCCCAGAGGTTCAAGTCTATAAAATATTAATAGCTGCCATTTCCAGCGAGGAGGGTGTAACAAGAGCACAGCACAGGAATCTCTGACATTTTTGCACCTATTGTTCTTCCTAATTCCTTAAATGTTTCCCCTTCCACATATTCTTCTCCAAAAGACCAGGGGAAATAAATCTGGGACCGAGATACGATTCCCTGTCTCTGATTTAGGTGAACTGCTGTTCAAATAGCCCTGTTTTCTGTGGGTGCTCTGTTGGGAAGTGGCTCCTAACAAGGGGCTGGATCCTTTGGACTTCCTCGCAGGGAGCTCCCACCAAAGCTGGGAGGAGCGTGGACTGACTGTACACTGCTGATTTACAACAAAAACCAGGCACAGAAATCAAGGCGGTGCCAGGCTGTCTCATCTGAAGCACTCACCATTTTACGAAGAGATTACCAAGGCTTTCCTTAGTAATTGAATTCAGCGTATTCAGTGATGATGAGCAGGGGGAGTAGGTGGAAGAGAAGGACTTGTCTAGCCTTGCCTCAGACAACCCCATTCTTCCCATTCTACTCATTCAGTAAGTAAGTATTAATAGTCACTTATGCATAAGAAGAAATAATGAGGTTTAATGAATCTCCAAAGATCAGCTACTTCATAAAAGCAAATGCCACGCTTTTATCAGTTAAAGGCCTCCAAGTCCAACATCAGCAGCAGAGGGAATTTTTATTTTAAAGAAAATTGCACCCAGTTTCGGTAAATTATCATAGAATGATTACTCGACTTTTATCCAGTCAATGTTATGCCTCCCTAGTGAATTGGTTTATTGTCAGCATGTCTGCTTCAAAACATGTCTTCCCTAGAAAGCATTCCATTCAGCTTCTGCCGCCGGAAGCAGGCAACAGCTTGAAGCTAGCAGCTGCTCTTGAACAAAGCAGGTAGAGATGCAGAAAGGCTGCCGAATCCATAACAATAAGCACATCATGACATAATTACAGTAAATCTCCAGAGTGGTCTGTACATACAAAATGCCATATGTTTTGGGTAGAGGAAGTGTGTATGAGTAAAACCATAGTATAACATAAGCATTTTCCATAGTAGTCCTGTTAGCATGAAATTGATTTTTTTATCTCGAAAATTAGCATTGACAGAAGAGAGAACAGTATTTGAATGGTCAGCTAGTTAGACTGGGGGGATATAATTAATATCCTGAAGGGCAACAGCAGATGATAAGAGAATTTGGAGAGGAGGGGGGGAATTTTCCAGTTGTAACTGTGTATAATCTAATAGCTGATGCATCCATTTAACCTTTCTTTGATATGGTCTTCTTTCACCACTGCATGTAATAGCTGTTCTGTTTTCTAAATGTCTTCATTTGACTTTGAACAGGTTAATAGGATTTATTGCTTCTGCAGTCTGACTACACAAAACAGATTGTCAATAGGGACAATACTTTGTGGTCTGTCAGGGAATAATAGACTGCTTTCTCCATCCCTGCTTTTAGGAAGTGATTTAGTTTCCTGAAGATTTCGATACAAACGGGAGAAGGGGAGGAGGTATTTTTCCGTGTGAGTCTAGCGTGAGCTGGCACTGCTAAATAGCCACTTGGCATTTGCTGTGTCAGCTGGTGGTGCTTGCCTCATTTTCAGATGGCAGCCTCCTGATTCCCCGTTAGAGACGTCTGCAGAAATTTCGCTGCAGCTAGATACCAACTGCACAAAACACATAACCCAGATACGTTTCAAAGATCGCAGTGGACTCGCAAACATTTTCTGTTACAAACTGCATGAATTGATCTCGTCTTCAAAGGCATTAATCTCTGAAATCATTGTTTCGTGCTCTGTCTGAACCTACATTTTAGGTTTCAGTGGCTTTGTGTTTTGTAAAGATGTTTCTAAAATCACTGTGTGTCATAAGAAAAGGATTTTTCCCCCGGCTGTTAGCTCTTTTCTTGCCATGATTATTGCTTCCTGCTGCAATGATCAGAATATAACGATGCAGCAAATTTTACAGGAATGTAAACTGCATGAACTAAAAAAATTGTCATTTTCTAAAGTACGAGGGCCTTTCCAAATGCCATCTGCACATTTACACCTTTATGAGTTGTGAAGCTCTGACTAACTGAAAGAGGTTAGTGTCATTAAAAATTATGATACTGGCTATATGTAAAACATAAGTAAGCAGTATATGCTGTATTTTAAGTCTCTTTCTGATCTTGGAAATAGCACTGCTGATGGGAGATTCACTGTGATTATAACAGCCTAAAAATTACCAGAAGTAGTAGTCACTTAATCCTATGATTTTGAAATATCAAGGATGAACAAAATCCCACCACAGTACATTGCATTCTCTATCCTGAAATGCTCCTTTTGTTCAGCTGTTCAGCTCCTTAAACTTGCCGATTCATTTTAATTAAAATAATCTAGAAGAACATGAGCAAGAATAAAGAATGAGGTTTTTTGTTTCCTTTTTTTGGTCACTGTCTGTAAACAACAACAACAACAAAAAAAACCCACCCAACAGATTTGTTTACAAAGTTGTACCAAGTTTTATCCTTTTGCGTACTTCCTGGGAATCACCTCGGATGGTGGGATATGTATAATCTCAACTTGGATACTAACAAGAGTTGAGGTACTTCTAGACTAACAAAATTAATCCCACCTATTTCCAGACAAGGGACATCCACAGGTGACAGTTTCTATCAGCAGTGCCCTGCACTTGAGCAGTGTTTAATCTGGGGAGTTTGATCTCAGACCACCTCTGAACTTTGGGCTGAACTTTGCAAAGGTGCCTTCTTCAGCACGAGCACGCTTCAGAGCAACAGGCTCTGTTTGATCCACAGCTCCTTAGAGAGCTCGACTCAGCACAGGAAGGTTTGAACAAGTCTCAGGGGGAATTCTGAAGAGGATATGAAAAGCGATTAGACCATTAACCGCCTCATAGAGTGATTCGGTGGCATTTTGGAGCTTAATGTTTTGTGTCTTCTAAATACTGGGTCAAAAGCTAAAGTGCTGCAAGATTAGAGTCTTAACTCTTGGTTTGTGCACATGAACACGGAGGTTAACTTATCATCATGTCTGAAAAGCTAACTCTTTTTTAAATTTTATTTTTAATATCTTAGGAAGGTGTACAAGAACCTACCATCATTTTCCACTATCTAAAATTACCTTCAAAAAATCTATTGTTCAGATAATTTTCAAAATGGGTTTTAAGACTCTCAGTGATTACATAGGAAGATTTTTTGAATATGAATCCTAGAATGTGGTATTTTTCTACACACAACAGCTAACAAATCAAAGACTCAGATGGTGAAATTCATATTCAAACTTTTTTCAAAGAATGTCTGAGAGACTTCAGTTTCGCATGAAAAAGACCTATCAGCTGGAAATGGTAAATGCCTGAATTGTTAAACAACTCAACATTCCTCTCTATGGCTTGCCTACTGAAATTTGAAAACATTACCTTAGTTCAGTTAGCATTTTCTTATTCTAAATTAAAAGGTACTACTAGTGTTGTTTGTTGCAGTTGTTATTGCTTGATTGTTGATGCTGTTGTAATTTGATTTTATCATGTCTAATTTTTGTCTCTTGATTTGATCACTTAGAATATCAAATATCATTCAGGGTGAAATCAGAAACTAAGTATCATATACCGGCAGACTGTACTTGTAGAACTGCCATCGTATACTATACATTTACACTTGTTTACCAAAGCTACCTTAGCGTTCCAGATATGTGACATAGGCTCTATTGAACATTACTGAGCTTTACACGAGTTACCAGAATACAGTACACTCGTTTGATTTTTTTACCCTCATTTAACATAAATGGTACTTGTCAAATTTGCAACCTGTTAACATAAACTTGGGCATCATTCAGCCAGCCTCCACACACAAAGGCACTTTGGCTATACTTCATGCAACACGGAGCCTTTGCTCTCCTTCCTGACAAATGACAGCACTGAAGCTAGAGACAGACAGACTGCCGTGGAAGAGCATACAGCAATTTGGAACATGCATGGGGCTGGATTTTTTTCAACAACATCTCCATAATAGTACACCTGTGACTAAAGCAGGTGATTGGAAGTGGAGCCGATGCATACAGACAGATGGATTAAGACAGTAGTAATTGTGCTTTCACTTGATTATAATATTAACAGGCTCCAGGTGACTTCTATTTTTTACAGCGTCACTCATCTCAACAAATCTCAGCAGGCTTGGAAGCAGAGCAGAGATGCCTCCTGCTTTTTGCATGAACCTGTTTCCAGCATGAGCACTTAAGAGAGTTCTTCTGTCAAAAAGCAATTAGCTTCTGCAGTCTAGGGTGCCATTTAAAATATCCAGGCTCATGTGTTTCATCATAAAATTGACCTTTTTAATTTTTCATGCCTGAGATTCCCCACTAAAAGAGTAAGCATTAAAAAAATACAACCCTAGAGAAAATACTGAAGGCACATGTAGAATTTATTAAAGGATGTCTGGCCCTGAAGTGCTGCAGATAGCAACTCCATCTGAATATAATAAATATGAAGCATGCAGTACTGTGTGCTTAATTTTTAAATAATTGGTGTCATTAGGTAGCATAATGATACCGATTACATAAAAAGGATAGGAAAGCAATATGTGCTACATTTACAGACTCACATTTTTCCTGTAGTAATTACTTTTCATACAAATGGTGTCTGCTTGTTGATACCTTTGAATAACTGTGTACTAATTATCCGAATGTTTCAGAGTTTGTTTTGCTTTTTAGTAACATTGCCTATCTTGGGAGTATACTTTTTGACAAAATTTTGCATCATTTTGATGTGACAGAGACTTTCAAAAGACATTGACGTTCAGGATAGGCAAAGAAATACCTCTTTTACCTAGACAACTTGAGTAAAAATATTGCCAGCAATAGTAACATCTTCCCTCCATCTCTGGGAACTATCAAGTTTCCATGGAGACATTAGAGAGTTTCAGTAGCGCAAGAGTACTCAAGATTTAAAGTACAAATAGATGTTAAGCATTAGGAATTTCTGACAGAACCTGACGTCGTTTTAGACCAGTCCTTCGGTACTTTTGCTCTAAAATTTAGTAGCAAGTTTCACTTGCATCTCTACTCCTTAGACAGAAAGGGGACATGACAGCACCTTTAGCTGTGCTTGGAAGTGGTTTGAGGTCAGCTAAGCTTCTGGGTGCTGACACCTATTCCTAGTTATGAACTAGTATTCAATATCCCTACAAAGTGATCCTCTGTTGTAGCAGGGTAGAAACAGTGCAGAGAAGAGCAAGTTTAGAAGGAAACAAGAATATACATATATACAACATACATACACATAAATGTGTGTGAATGTATATAATAACTTCATAATGTCTAACTTGGCTGACTGCCTCACAGTCACAGTATTTCTTAGAAATGAATGAAGCAGAACTCACTGCAGTCTATATAGAGATCTTCAGCGTGCTGTAGAGCATAAATGTGACATGTAAAGAAACTGTCAAGATTTATGGCTTGTGTCACTCTGGCTGTATTCAGCTTCAGACCCAGCCGGTACTGTCTGGATACTAAGGTGTAGAAATTCAGGAAAGACGTTATATAGGTATGATATAGACAGCAGAATAACTCAGTGGCCCATCAACACCAAAACGTTATCTCTGTCAATGAACAATGTTTCAGAAGAAGCCATAAGATAATTCAGTTCCCACGATGAAATAACTGGGTAATATCGTACTCTGGTCTGAATGATGATACATGAGAAATAGTTTTTGCCTGAGCATGGGCCATCCTTTAAAAAAGTACCAAAAAGTACTTTTTGGTGCAAAAGTACTTTTGCACCAAAGTGCTTAATTTTTGAGAAGAAAAACAAAACAAAGCAAAACAACCAAAAAACACAAGAAAACCCATCTATCCCACACCATTTAATCTCTTGAAAATCCCCCTCTCACCTCTGAAACTTCCATGCAGCACACTAGGTCATTTTTCTTTCTTCCTCTGCTCACTGTGGATGCTCTAGCTCGTTAAATTGTATGGCCTCTTTCTCTTCTTATCATTTCCCAAGAGCCCAGTTTTGCACTTCTAAAACTGGTTTATACTTACGACTTTATTTCTGTAGCTTTTCTCTTGTCTTCCTTGCTCTTCCTGCCAAATGGTGCTGTTTTCTTGCACCCTCTTTTTAGATGTTTGCTGAATCACCCTGAAGCCTTCTGTTTTGCTTTAACGTTTTTCAAACGTTTGTGTTTATGTAAATGACTGACTACAACCTTAACCTTTTTCCTAGTCGTGTGACTTATACTCTGTTTTCTAACAACTCCTCCCTGATTACCAACTTCTCCCTGCTCCAAAATCCTCTTTGAAACTCTCTATTGCCTTGTTCTCATGGCAAATCCTTCTTCTTCTCAGCTTTTGCCCCATGCTGTCTGAACTGTGTATGTTTGTCTTGTGTTATTTAGACACTAAGTCCTTTGGGGCACAGGATGCCACTTTGTCTATGTTTATAATAGGCAGCGTAAAATTATTGCCCTCTGTAAAGCAATAGTGAGGGCACCATTATTTGACTGATAAATCAATCTGAAGGAATGCTTCCAATGATTAATGAATCTGTCATATCAACTAGGACACCTGCTAATTGTTTTCGAGGTACTGACAAATATAACAGTTGTTAATTATACCAGCCATAGCCTGCTCAGTGCTCAGGCAAAGTTTTACTGTCATTGCAATGGCAAGGAGTCTCTGAAAGTTCCTTTGCCATTGTTTCCTTCCCTTCACAATACCTGCCGTAATAAGAAATTTTGTGGCTCTGGATTTTGCTTGTTAATGAGTTATTTAAGCTTAAACTCCCACAAGCTGCATTGTGAGGAGAAGGAGCATAGGCAAAGATGGAGGACTGAAGCAGGCAGCAGAAGAAAGCACTGTACTTAGAAAACTAATTTTCCTCTAAGTATGGTAGATTGCAGCTCCCTGAAGCAGAGTCCTTGCTTTCAGAAAACCAATTTCTGGCAGATTGCAGAGGTTATTCCCCTTTGGTTTTCCAGCATCAGAGCAGAGATGGGAATGGAGGACCCTCTCTCAGGGGGCTGGCAGCTTCACAAAAAAACAGATGGGACCTGACAGCCTATTTCCAGGAGATGGAGTCTCTGAAGCAGGAAGCAGGGATGCCCGAATAACTATGGGGAAAAGCTCCTGCTTTTAAACTGGGTGAATCAAGGACTCTTTTGACAGGAGGCAGCATCCTTTCACAGGCTACCAACTGTCCTGGTTTTTACGTGACAATCTTATCAGTCAAAAGTTGTACTATGAATTGTGAAATATTTGGCTAGAGTAACATTTGACCTGTGCAACACAAACTGCCTCTACTTGTTTTTTGACAAGACCTATTTGTTTTGCTTTGTCAGTTTGTGCCCCTCCCTTAATCTCCAGCCTCTGTCATGTAAAAGACCCACCTCACAGATAGCATCCTATCTCCTCACCCTGTACCATCATTTAAGTTTCACCCACAAGGGACTTGAAGCATCCCAATTTTTCTTATTTCTTACAAACCCTTTAAAACGAAAAAGAAATTATTTTCTGAAAATACTTGAAATTTGAACAGTTAGAGGTCTGCTCGTGACAACCTTTGAAATTCTAATCTCTCATCTTGAAAATGTAATTGAGTGTTTGCAGAAGCTGCACACTGCATCTGTCGGAAAAGGGCTGTCCCTGAGGAGATAGCTCTGTGCTTCACAGGCGTGCAAGCAGGTACTCTTCTTCACCAGCTGCAGAAAATCGTGCCAGCTTTTTAGCAATTGATGAGAAAAAGCTTCTGCAGAAAAAAAAAAATAAAAATAAATAATAATTAAAAAAAATGGAAGAAGGCTAGATGAAAAGGATATGGATATGTAGGTCCTGATCAAGTCTGCCGAACAAAGGTGCTGAGTTTGTAGTTATTGGAGAAAGATAGAAAGATAGATACTCTGGAGGGCTGTTCAGCTCTTAGATACTCATTCTACTTAACACAGAGATGTACTGTAAATGCGGATATAGGCTTGGGACATGGTTTGTGTGCAAGACAAGGTTTATGGGCTCTTTCTCAGTGCAGGAAAGGACCTGTGAACAGAGACTGAGTTCTCGGTTACAAGGAGCGTGTGAAAATCCACATCAGAACCAGTGCTCATTTCAAATAATTGTCTTGGGGCAGGTGCTTCCCATCCTTGGAAAAAGGCAGATGGCAATAAAACCCCACCAACACAGGCGGTAAGAATCCAAATACGGCCTGAATCCAAGTGGTGAAAGTTATAGCAGAGGATTAACAGTCATGAGTCCTTGCAGTGACTCTGCAGCTTTAAGTCACCTCCTGTCTTCCTGCTCCTGGGCGGTGGCAGGGTCCGATGTGACCCCCATTGAATCGCTGCTGATGCTATGGGTGCCTCTGAGAGCTGGTCAATGGGTACAGCACTTGCAACTCTGTGCCTCGTGCTGTCATCTACAGCTAGGGGATTCTCAGAAAGCAACTTTGTCACTGCACCTTGCACAGTTATTCCTGGGAATCCCTTCCTCACCTTCGTCTTTGACCGAACCGAAAGAAGGCATTATTATGGCCAGGCATCATTATATCTTGCACAGACATTCGATAAGTTTTTAAGCAGCTTTCTGTCTTCCAGCAAAGGCACTGCATCCTAACATGGTTAATAGAGTTATTGCTTGTTGCAATATTAGGAACAGGTTTCTAATATCTTTTGCCATCATAAACATGTATTTCAATCAATTTCAAATATGTAGGAAATTAAATCTGGTGTAATGTAAACATTATATAAAGTTGGTTTTTTATGCATTTCTTATGTATTTCTAGCTGCACACCCATTCACATAACAAAGATATGCATATGTTCATTGAGTTTTAATTAATAGAGTCCTTGCCAATTCCTCTTTAGACCTTTATTATCCCTTTCTTTTAATGCACTTCATTCATCACTTTTAAAAATTAGGCCAATTTAGTAACATAATTTGGATCCATAATTGAATTTGCTAGCTACTCTCAGACTTTACAAGTTAATCAAATGGCATAGTTTTAAACACATTTTCAGCATTTGGGAAAAACTATGTCGTGACCAATCTGCCCTTTTAAAATGGGAAACTCTTATATCTCATTCTCAGCCAGGTTCTGTACTGATTAAACTTTCTCTCCTCACAAATAATAGACTAGACTTTTTCCATTCCCTGATAAAAATTAATAACATCAGGCTATGCGGAAGGATGAATAAAGTATAATTCTAGTTAAAAATGGGAAATGACAAATAAATGAAAAATGCTAAGTGAGGTGGAAGAGAGATGTGTAATTGAGCAGCACTAGAACCATATGTCAAATGCCTTCACAGAAAGAGGTAGGAAAGGAGAATCCCAACAGTAGCTCTGTGAAAACGCCAGAGCAACTGCTTCTCTTTCTTACCAGAGTGCTGTGGACTCACCAGGGACACCTTACCTGGTCTAGCATTTGACAAGTTAGCATCTCTGTTCATGTGTGCTGTCACCCAGACAATCTTCCCCCCCTCCCTGCCCTTTTCTCTCTCTCTCGGTCTAAAAAAGCTGTTCAAATTAAGCGACCAGAAAGAACTCAAGTAAATTAGTCTGGACTGACATGTGTTTTCTATCAGAATGAGTCAATATACCAGAAAGTTGGCTTGTTTTAAGCTCTGATATGTTTGAACTGTGGCTTCTATCAGATTTGCATGGATTTGTGTCAGATGTGATTTGAAAAGTCGGGCAAACAGATAATGTGTGTGTGTGTATAGATATATATGTAACATGATTTGGAGGATGTGCATGTGTCTGGAATAGGAGACAAGAAAATGTTGGATCATCATGGAAATATAAATGCAAAATAAGCATTTGAAAATTCATGCAATGCTGTTATGAATGTCTTTAGAACCAGTTCATTTTCCTGCCCCCAGCCGTATAACTTCACCAGCAAAAGCATAGATGTCCATGCCGTTATATTTAAAAACAACAAATCTGAAATCTGGTCATGAAGCTATAGCAGCAGAAAACTGATTTTTTTACTATATCCTACATCTTTTTTAGAAATGTTTGCTTGTATGGCTGTATTGATTCTCAGTGCAGATATATGCTTCCATTTTAATATTATCCCTCGGCTTTTTCCTTCCTTTGCTGGCTTGTGGGCAAAAATGTTTAGCAAATGATTCAATGCAATCAACATAATCCTTTGCCCTTCCTCTCAACGAAGAAATATTGTTTGTAGGGCATAAAATATATAACTTTTAGCAGCACCAGAAAGTCTTGCAAATGACACGTTGTGGCTTCACAGCATATTTACTGTTAACTCTCTGAATTCCTTTCTTAACAGCTTTTCTGGGCAGCCCATAAAGCCACCCCAGCTAATGACATGTAGGCAGCATGTCTTCACTGGAGACAACAGGCAGTAAGCCCTAGATGGCAGGAAAAAGAAACTGGAAAAGGAGAGGACGAGTGCTGGCAGTGAAATGAGAGACATTTCTCTCCACTGCTCTTACTTTTCTTTCTTTGGGTTTTTTTTTCCTTTGCTGTTAGCGTCACCTAAATCTTTTCATGCCACTTCCTCTTCCCTTTCCTCCTATTGCCAATTTAACAGAACAAAACGACGACACAACAGCTGCCTAACACATATGCAGTCAAATCTTCACCACATTTCTGTGAGAAAGCATTCAACCTTTCATCAGCTTCAGAGCTGTAAGGCAACCTACCTCTCAGAACGTGAACTTCTTTCAGGGCTTTGATGTACATTTGATACTGGGATGCAACAGTAATTGCATTGCTAAACAAATGCTGGTCGAGACTCCCTGCTCCGTGCACGCAGTCCCATTCGTCAGCAGCCTCACCTACCTCAGCGCTGTCAGGAATTCAGGCATCGTGCTGCTGCTTCTTCAGCAGGAAAGGAAATTAGTAGAGCATCATTGCACAGTGATGTTTCACCACATTTCAACATTTCATTAATCTGGAGAAACCCTAGAACAGGTCCAAATCATCGTACTATTAATTTATATGTTTCTGTATATTTTTATCCTAAATAGAATACACAATTATATTAGATATAATGAAGAGTACCGTGATTCTTTCTTGGTCTTTTTTTTTTTCCATTAGGTAATTAAAATGGAGTGGGGGAATTACATTTAAATTCCCTTTTTTTATTATTTAGTAGTTATTTTAAAGTCTTTCAGAATAACTCGTGTTCCTGGCACTATTGCTTTTGTGTAGCCCACAAAAGAAAGAGGTAAACTAGTAAATTTAGTTATATTTTTCTAGCATATTATTAGTCCTCACTTAGGATTTTCAATAAAGATCCTAGAAATATTGTACTAATTTTATTTTTAAATAGCAAGACAAAAAAAGTCTGAAAGCATTGGTTGTTATAAAAAAGACCATTTAATTCTCTGTGGGTATTAAAGTAAGCAAAATAGTACTTAGAGCTTCAATTAACAACATTTGGCTAAAGGCCAAAGAAAAATTAACAAAGATCTAGAATATGCTTCTCAGACTGATTTTTTTCCTGATAGAATTATACTTTTAAAAGTAAGTCCTACCAGACTAACTCCTCAAAACCTGGGCTCATTTCCAAATTTAGGCTTGAAGATTTATTGCATTTCCACCCTCTATTCTGCTTCCCAGGCACTATCTGCTTTTGGCAATTAATACGAACGTTATGGGCTTTGATTTGCTTCACTGCAGCATGTGAACTCAATTTCTTTTCATTTGTAGCTTTGAAATAGCATAAGCCTCTTTGTGACAGACTTTCACATTGCACTGGTACTGCTTACTGAGCCATGGGCTCACACCATCAGAGTCAGCTATGCAGACTGCGTCCCTTTCGTTTTAGTCTGGATACACCCGCTTTGTGCCGTGTCAAGGCAGGAAGTCAGACAGACAAGTGTTATAACGGGACTGGAAATGGGTCTTTCAGCCAACATAGTTTTAGAAGAATCGGGATGGAAGTGGAGGAAGCCCTACAGCTGAGAAAATTATGTGTCCACTCCAAGGATGAGAACTTCATTTATTTTTATTGTGCAGAATGGTATTTTGCAAGGACTCTGACATATCGCATATCTCAGGTTGTTCCCACATTCTTTGGCTCACACCCTCACTTACACACTAGCAAATGTGTCCAAGCAAACCAAACTTTATAACGATCAGCTCTGACCAAACTTCCACCGATGTCCACCACCAGCCATTATTGCTGCAAATTCTCTTGAAAATAGCTGATATCTTTGACTGTGGCCAGAGCAGATATCAACATCAGATTTGAACTGGTATTAGCAAATCCTGTAGAGGCACATTTCAAACTTGCTCTCTTCTCAGAATTTCTGCTCAGGAAGAAAAGTGTTCGTTGAAACGAAAGCTGAAAGGAAAACTAACTGACCAAATGCAGTTGAGAGCACAGTCACAGCAGATGCATACAAAACCCCTAGGTGGTCTAGAGCCAGCCTGCTCACAACTGAGAACGGGCTGGAGAGCTCGGCCACCAATGTAGCTATCAACAGTTCTCAGGGCTGCAGCAGCAGCCGAGCACAGGGACAGCGGGCCATCCCACAACCAAAGGAAGCATCCTCCTGGGGTGGGCTGGTAGGGTTTGACAGCCACTCTGTTCTGGCCTACCAGTCCCAATACTTGCATTAAGTAGGAAAAAATGAAAATTACACCTATTGTCCTTAAAATCCATCTCTCATTCCTCTCTTGCACTTTTGAATGGGTTGTAGGATGTTGCAGCATCCATTGAGAATTTTGAAGATGACAACCATTCCTCCTTCAACATCAGAGTATTCCTTATCTGTATTGATCCTCACAAGGTTTTTCAACAGGGTGAACAAAAAGTAACTAATGATGCTTAAGTTAGATTAATGTAGCTGCATCCCTCTGTGCTCTCTATTATTGCATTGTCATTATAAAGTATAATAATAAAGTGATCCTCAGTCCAGTGTTAAAGGAGCTGAGAGAAGCAAATGAAGAATTTTAGAGAAAAAGCACATCTACTTCACACAACAGAAGGTCATGTAAAAAATACCCAAGCTAGCCCTGAGCAGCCTACTTCAGAGGCTAGAAACACCGTGTTCTGCCTGAAATCATATGCCTATGAGATAACCATTTCTTTAGCCCAGTTGCAGTGCATTTTAATTTGAACAGCTGCTGCACTTACATGCTTGATCTATGCAGCTAAGAATTTATTGAGATCAATTAAAGATTTAACAGTCTTATCACAACACAACAGTTAGCATTAGTCCAGTTACAATGATACTAATACTCATAGTCTAGATTATCCAATTATTACAATATAATCTGATTAATAATTAAATTGTTATGCAAAACTTTTCAGCACCTACCCCCTTCTCTGATATTATGCTCATCCTTCCAATGTTCTTCTGGGTCTTAAGGCCATGATGCTAGTATTAATTGTACTGTATAAGAATCTGAAAGAATGGTAGCTGAAATATAGCATCCTTTTTCCTAGCTCATTCTGCAGTTGAAAAGATAGCCTTTATAATCAGAAACACTGGAATTACGGAAAGATGATAGAAAGAGTTATGCTTATTCCTAAGATATTTTTTTTTTTCAGAGGTAACCTGTTTTCATGGCCTTTTTCACAGCCTGCTAGGGAAAAAAACATCTCCTATTTATCCTATTTTCCTCTGAAGAAAGAAAAGACAGAAAAGGCAAGAATGAAGAAAGCTGAGGGAAAAAAAAACAAACAACAGAACAACCAAGATTAAAATATACTGTTTATATGATAATATATGTGAAGAAAATTGGACATTCTTGAAAATTAAACAAAGATGTTTATCTTCCATTCATCTGTACCATTAATATATATAGGTCTAGTGGTGGGAAAGACATCTGAAAATGTAAACTTTATCAAAACACAATAACCCAAATACTATGCAGAGTTATCAAAGGTGTAGGTTATTCTTATATCTAATCTTCCCTTAGATTTGCTTACACTAAATGGTCATCAAGCTTCCTGTTAGTACCATACTCTGGCTGTTCTCATTGATACCACCCAAGACTTAATGACTGTGTGTCTTTAGTTTTCTTTTGTGCTCACCTCAGCAAAATTGTTGTTCTTTGCAAGATTTGCCTCCATACTAAGGGACTTTGGAGCTCTTCTGGACAAACCATCTACAAGCCCTTCTAGTTAGAAAGTATGCAACCTGGTTTGCTTTTTGAATAAGTAAACACCTGCATACTCAAAACCCATAAGCATCACAGCAAAAAGGAGTGTGAGGTGAAAAGCCAGAAAACTGGTCTTGTCCACTGAAGAGCCAGAACTGAAACTTGAGTTTCAAGATACTTACATAGTAATCTCCTGAAAAAAAAAACCCAAGTATTTATGTTCATTAAGTTGTACTGGGAACAGCTAAATGCAATCTCCATAGAAGCAATGTAAATGCCCATTTTTCAGGACATTTCTGTCTGCAAGACAGACCTCAGCTCCTGTCTAGAAGTCATTGTAACTGGCTTAGTAAGACCTACTGAGAAGGAACTCAGGCTTTCTCAGCTCTATACATATTTCAGAATATCCAGGCTGCTAGAAAAAAATGTCTTAATGTCCAAAGAAGTGTGAGTAGAAGCCCTGCTGTGAAAATTTTTTTATCGTAGGTTGGAGCTGACACTTGTAACAGCAGTAAAGCAATTGTTGGAGCTTAATAGCATGATGCATTCTCAGTTACTGCTATGTACACATATCAGCCGAGATAGCCTCTGCTATCAGCTGGTATCATCCAATCTAGGTTAGCAGTCAAGAGACAATGATGTGTCATCTTGTCACAGTTAAAAATAATTCTGTGAAACTTAGAGTATCACACAGTTTGTCAAGTATACTTAATTGAGTTAAAGCAGCTCAGCCACTGATCAAATCCCTGTGGTATCATAGTGACATAATAGGCAGCAACACATGACAGTACGAATTATGGGGAGTCTTAAATGATAGGTAAATAATTTGAATCACAAGAATGGAAGTGTATCAAGGGATGCTGGGAGTCCTATAATAAACCCTAAATGCAATGCTCCAGTAGTATAGCATCTACTTGCATTCTTGATTTTGTTCACAGTTCCTTTTATGTACTGATGAGATATACGTGAAACTACAAGTTTCAAATGAGTCAATTTGTTTTTTCTTTTAAAATCTGAATTCACACAGGTGTGATTTCTGTGCGATGCCTATTTTCAGTATGCCACAGGTATTTTAATGTGTCTCATTTCTGTGTTTCCTCTTTAATGACACCTATACCACACAGTGGTAAACTGTGAACTGACTTTGTTTTTCAGGTTTTATTCAGTTTTTTTAAAAAATGCTGGTCTGATTCTCTCCACCTTGCGTTTGTATTCCTACCGTTCAATAATTCTCCATGGGGCTGACTGGAATACTAAGCCTTGTAATGTTCAGCAGTACAGGGGGTTCGTCCTGGATTACATCTACTCTGAAAGGCACTTTCAAGACCAGAAAACAACTGCCATCCTTGTGAGTTGTTGCTTTTCTGTAAGTTAGGAAGGAAAACAAAGAGAGTCCTAAAAATTATAATGAAATCCATATGAGTCCAAAGGAAGCCAGGCGGACATCTGGTGGGAGGAAAGGGTTGGTAAGCTAATTTTACTATCAGCTTATGCAATTTGTGGTAAGTTACTATTCATTTATTTCAAGTCAAAGCCGTTCATTCTTTGACAACTTAGCCAAGCCCATGCACGGAGATGTGTTACCTGATAACATGTGTATTTTTAAATCATCAGAGAAGCTACAGAGACTTTTCTCGATGTGCTGATAAACCAGGGCCATTGGCAGAACAGGCTGGAGAAACTGCCGTTTGTGCTTTTTCCTCATCGGATTAAAAATGCTTTTCTAACCATGGGAAAATGAGTCTCAGAAAATTATACTATTTTAGGAGGACTGTCTTTTGGAGCACACATAAATGATATGGGAAATTCCCCTATTGCCAATGCCTGTCCTCATTTCAAGAAAACAAATAGTGGCTAATGAGCTCTGTAAATATGCCCGCTTTCAGTGATATTAAAGACAAATACAGTTATATCTACTTTCCAGATGCTAGTAAAACACTGTTAGTTGCTCCCATTTCACCCACAATTTAAAAAAAATAAAGAGAGAGAAATTTCTATGTCACGTCAGAGGGTTTCTCACCTTCCAACTCAAAGAGCTACTAGATCATCCAGACACTCTCTAAGAGCCTTCAGATGGAGGTCTTGTAATTCCTCCTCATCTTCAAAAAGGGATTTTTTCTTTCATTTACTCTTAGTTTACTAAGTACAAAACTGAAATCTTATTTTCTAGTATAAGAAAACGAGTTTAGGAGCACACACACCCCATAGGTTGTGCTTCTCTCTACCTCTGTAGCTGGGCTCAGGTTGAAGCAGTTCTTTTGATCTTTGAACAAGATATCCTCCTGGAACAGTTGTATTTTTCTGTCTCTAGACTATCAAGTAGAATCAGGACGTACATTAATTGCACTTATTCCCAGGTTAGCTGTCCTCTAGCATAAGTCAAAAAAAAAAAAAAAAAAAGCAAGCAGAGTAAGTGGCATAGAGGTAAGAGGATTTTTCCTAGAGTTTTATCTTGAGTGTGCATACAGTCTCTTCATGTGATGGCTGAAAAGCACAAGGAATATTTATCTGGTCCAACATCTGGCCTCATGACATCATAGTTTTGATTTGTTTTCCTCTAAGAAAGTCTTTTCTGACATGAATAAATTGTTTAGCATAGCAGTCCAACCAACAGCTTTGTGAGATATTCTTTATTGTTCCTCTATCGTTTGGAATTTGCATTTGCTTTTCATTAGCTCATAAGGAAAGTTCCCTGCAAACTGAAAAATAATTGCATGCAAATTTGACTGGTATCAATGATTTTATCCTAGTTCTTGTGCTTTTAAACAGAGTATATTTCTCATAGCTAAAAGTACTCCTTCTCTCACTTTTTCTAAAAGGCTTTCTGTCGTGGTGTCTACCACGACTTTTCATTTACAGCCTGCTAATACAACACTCAGAAAAATCACTGTCAGATTTCACTCCTCTTTTTTCAGTGTGTTAGAATGGCACAGTCTCAGAAATAAATGAATATGAATCATGTTGATAAATTACTATTTTCATCATTCGAAGCAAAAAAGTCTAAGGCACTTCAGACCCTCTCTCGATAGAAGTTTAGAGAGGACATAATCTGCCGTAACAGATTGTGAATCGCTGTTCAACAAGGAAGCAAATCATGTAAACATATCAGCACTTAAACCAGTGATAGCTGGTTTATAATGGGGGAGAACAGGACAAGACATTCCAAATACCAGGGACAGAAAGACATAGATTGTCCTCATAAAATCTTGTGTTCACAAGGGTACTTAAGTACTCTTTAAATGTAATTCATCATCTTAGACAATACCGTAGGATATCAATACATGCTACATTTTTCTATACACTTTCAGTTTCTTCCGTCTGAACTTAATTTGTATCTTCGTACTCAGTTGTTTAACATTTTCATTTTTATCTGTTTATCAAGTATAGCTGAAAACAGTAAAAGGGCATAGCCACTGTGCAACTACTGATGTAATAAAAACATTGGAGGATTATTTGTAAAAAAATGTAAGAAAAAATATGAGTGGAAATCAGAAGGAAACTTTTTCTTTTTTTGCAAAAGCAGTAGGATTTGAATTTCTCTCTGATATGAAAATAAATTAGAGAAGAACAATGTTGCTGTTTGCAGACAGATTATCTGTGCCAGAACAAGAAATATCAGATACAAATTCAAACTACCACAGTGCTGAAAAACAACGTTGTATGAACTGTTTTATCAGATCTTGAATAATAATTTTACCAAATCCAGTGTAAGCATACAAATATTGCTTTATTTTCAAATACATTTGTAATCACTGGCATTCTTTATTAGTACTTATTGGTTTAGTTTTGGAAGTAAATGCAAGGTGCTGTAGAACTTCCAATAAAAGAAAGATTTGCCCCAGGATACTCAGAGTGTAGAAAAAGACAATTATCAGGGGACAGGTCAAGATTATGTTTGCTGAAGCACGTTCAGAATTGCATAGATGTTTGATTTTCAGGTTCTCTTCAAAGCCAAGAGAAAGGAAAGGAAAATATTTTGTTTCATTCATAATTTCATTTATTGCTAAAATCAAAATGCTGTCTTTAGAAAATAACATGAGACATTTTTAGAAAATAATTAACTGAAAGGAATTCAGTGAGCTTCACACAAAAGAGCCAGTCATTTCAATGAGTTTGAATCTGTATTCTTCAGCAACTAAAACAAGAGAATGAAAATGCTGCTGAGCTCTTCCACTCATCCCAACATAGCTAAAAATTTTTGCTAGTGTTACCAGAACAACTACCCCATCAGCTGATGGAAGGTCACAAGATCATTTTAGTGTTGAAGTACCTGAAATTATTTCACAGAAATAATAAACCTAGCATAAAGCTGAAGCAGTACTGATGTTTGCACAAGTGACACGGGAACACAGTCATGGGGACGGAAGAATATTCAGACCGACAGTCTCGTGCTGTGCCTTTAATCTTGGAACGGCCTCTGTTTAAATGTGATCCTTTTAAAAGCATAAAGTTGAAGTATTTTCTATTAAGCATTCAAAAGATGGTAAAGTTCAGCTGGGTCCAGTACCATTCAAGGCTAAAAGAAGCCTTTTGCTTACTTCCCAGTAAAGGACAACTGTCTCTCACAATTAAACTAGATTTAAAAAACACATTCAAGAAATGTTGTGGACCAGAACATTGGTTTGAACCTTAACCAATTTACAACTGCTGAAGCATATCGGGATGACTGGAGGCGGCTCACTCGTCTACAATTTAATTGGCACCAGTTCTCTAGCACTGGTGGCAAGCAAAAAAAAGGAAGAATTGCATGTTCTCAAGCCACATTACAGAACACTGTTTATCAGTAAACAGATTCAAATACTGATATTCTCTCTGTACCAGGCTCAAATCCTGGACAGTGTACTGCTGTAAAGGTAATGCTGTGCTGGGGAACAGTATACATTAGAGATGGAGCATTTCAATAAGTCTTTAAAACCCTCTAAAACAATTGGTTTTCTTTTTGCCTAATAGAGTAGATTTGTAGTTGCCATCAGCGACTCTAATAAACTATAACAATCAGTGACTCAATGAATTATTATGCAACTTATTCCATGGAACAATTTTGAAGTGCAAATGTGATTTCTGCACTCAACAACAAACAAAGAAAAGAGAAACATGAATTTCTGTTATTGCTGCTTTCACTATTACTGCTGTTTTCATAGGACCATCTCTGGCAGTTAGATCTACAAAGAGACTAATCATCTAAACGGGGACTTTGGCAAAGTGGGGCTATGCACGTTTGATTAGTGAGATTCAGACTATGTCCAACAAAATGTAAAATCTCTTTACAGACGGTGCAGAGAAGACTCAGAGGTGATTCAGAGCATCAGTCAGATGCCCATTGTCAGACATCATGATTAACTATTTGCTGTCTTTGCTCTGTTGACATCTCACCCTATGAGTGCCTGGAGCCTGCATTTGCCCGAGCTTTAACCAGTAGACTTCCCTTAATATCCAATATTTTGGTTTTGCTCAGAAGTATCAGTCTTGCTGCCGTTGAGCAATTAGGTAACTGTATTTAGTCTGTGTCCCCCTGGCCTCTTATTTTACAGTTTCTCTGGTTTTACAGTTAACCACAGGTGGCGTCTGGCTGTGAAACATGGTTCTGATCTTTTTCTGACCCCACAAGTGCCCATCCCAGGCATTTGAGAGCCATGCGGCTGAGGAACAAATATAAGAGCTGAAAACTTACCTTGCAAAGTGAAAATGGTGCTGTGTTTGCTTCTGACTTCACAATTCCAGTGCTTACTAAAGGTGGAGGCAAGAAGGCTGCAACGAACCTGATGGCAGCCACGCTGGAATCACAAGGTGTGAGCCCAGACCCAGCTGGAGTCCAGGACCAGAACCCGCAGTAGGCACAGCGGCTGCTTTCAGATCAAAAACCAGAACCCAGGACTCTTCCTTATCCTACCTGATTAGAAAATTCCTCTTTCAGAAGTGAACACTAGGAAGGAAAATGGGAATAAACTTTTCAAAGTCTAGTTTTACTAAGGCAGCAAATCTTGGGTTTAAATTGCGATGAGGAAGATACAGAAGAGGCATAGTACTTCTGTGCTGAACGCAGAAGTAGGGAGTTACCAGCATGGATCAACTAGGCTAATCAAAGAATTGCTACCGGGGGAGGTTTCTAAGAAACTTTTCACTTCTCCAGCAAAGCCTCTGTCAGGAACAATATAGGTAGAGCTGACTCTGCCTTGAGGTTGGAAGAGGCAGTAGATGTTCTTCCCACTCTTTTTTCATATGATCTCAAGTTTTCTTTAAAAATGTATTATAAGCCTGGGAGGTGGGATCCAGGAAGCAATTCTGCACATATACACCCATGTGAAAGGGAAGAAAGAAAATTGTGTGTTTATCAGAGAAAGAATCTTACATCACCCCTTGAGAGGGGACAGAGCAGGGTTTAGTGAAGTGGTTGGCATTTTTTTTTCTGAGACAGGCCCCTAGTTTCTACTATTGCTTCAGTAGGAGCTTTCTCCAGGCTCCTACTGTTGGCTTTCCCTTCCACACCATTTTTTGGAGAGAGCGTGTTACCTTCAGGACAGTCAGCACTGGGACCTGGACAGTGAATAGGTGAAGACACATGGAGCATAATCAGTCTGCACCTTTTTCTGCCTGGCTTCTGCCTCCCGTGAAGTCACCATTAATGAGAGGCTGGGGTGGGGGATTGCAGGCCAAGGGGGACAAAGACAACTGAGGGGATCCATAGGGTGGATGTGGGGAGAGGCCGCCTGAAGACAGATTGTACACCGCGGCTGTACTCATTGCTTGAACACAATGTCACTTGACTTGAAGAGACAGAAGTAGTGCTGAAGGGCTAGGGAAGGTCAGGGCAAGAGATAAAGATGAATGGAGCATAACCCAATTTTCAGAACTGCCTCTTCCTTCCCATACTCTCCTTTGACCTACAGTGCTGCCTTGCCTTAAAGAAAACGTAAAAAAAAGCATTGGCAGTCACAAAAGGGACAGATGTGCTACTACCACCTCTCCATACTTTCATGTTGTCAAACCCCACTAGGCAACACGCCTGGTCTAGAAGAAAATATTGCCTTTCTTCTGAAGGCAATGTGGAGTAAGGAACAGAAATGTTTAGAGCTGCTAAGGGAAAATGAGACAAGCATCTGGGCTGGAACTAATCAAGGGAAGAGGAGTTCTCACCTTTCAAAGGAATATGCTGTCACTCACCAGGATCTACACAGAGCAGCCTGCCCATCATCACAGGGAAGGGAAGAAGTGCTTGCTGTGATACCTTTGAGGGAGGTTCTAGGAAAAAGCATTCAAGAGTACAGGCGTGGGACAGATATCCCATGTTAAAGAGAAGAGATGATGGTGCTGCAGTGTGGCTAGAAAAGGAAATGGCATTTTGGCAATTGGATTCAGCATGTATCATATGCACTTAAAGACGTCATGGCCTTCTTCCCTGATATTCACACGTACACAGAAAAACTGCAACATGGCCCATTTATTTTAAAGCATTGCTGCAGTTTAACACTGATTCCAACTCCAGTGGAGCAATATTAAGTAATAGAGTGTTGGTTTTAAATGTACTACACAGAAAATATGTCCAAGGGATTTATGTATATAACTCCCCTGTACTGCTTTGAACACTTTATCCCCAGGGGCTCTTATTCACTAAGCTGTTTGTTCGGGTTTTGTGCAGCACAGACATTCAAAAAACCCCAACACTGCTAGCATGTCTATCAAGTAGGGTGGCCAGATGTTCAGAAACACCAGCAAAGACTGAGGTTAAATATCTCCCTCAGGGGTTCCTCTTCTGAAAAATATTTTATGACTGTAGGTTATTCTGAAGAGTATTGAACTGCCTTTTTCTGTTGCCTTCCCGCAGCATCACACAGAGCACAGGGAAACAGAGGCAGAATGACAAACAGGGAAACTGAAAGATCAAGAAAGGGCAGTTCTTTACATTTCGAAGCACCTTATCATTTCTATTAATATCAAAGACTAGAACCCAAAACAGAAGATACAGAATTATAGTCTAACATACAGTATCATATTATAATGTAAACTCTTAAGCTCAATTCTTACCTGAGTTATGAGGTTTAGCTTAATGAGGTTTAGCCTAAGATAAAAAAAGATTAAGACTGTTAATGTGAATAAGCACAAATTCTTTCAGATATTCTGTTTCAAAATCAGGAATAAATCCAGTAGATCTTTCCAGAATTGGAAATTTTGTTTTCTTTGGGGTTTTTTTAGTAGTTTGGTGGCTAGTTATGCATTTTCTGTCTTCACACATGTCCTTTATATATGTCTATACTCTCTCTCCTACTTTATGATTATTTACATTTCACAATCAGGCATAGGATGAGCATTTTAGTGTGGCACAGACTTTCTGGCTGAGAGCAGTTTCAGCCATGGTGAGATAGCCATCCATTAGTAAACTGCCTTCCTGGTGTTTTACCTTTAAAATGTTTCCAAAATTATTTTACTAGAAAAGAGGGTTGTCCCTTTTTTCTTTTCTCTTTTTTTTTTTTTTTTTTTAACTCCTGTGCTTTGGGGTTTCTTCCAAGAATGTATTTGCAGTCATAATTAAGAAATGTGTTAAACCTTCTGTCAATTAGCCTAATTGATGTAAAAACTTGATTGGGTCCTGAGAGAAATGAATTTCCCCAACTGAACCTTATCAAAGAACAGCTTAGCACAAAATAAGGAAGAAACCAAAACATGCAAGACTGCCAGGAAAAAACTTGTGATGCTTTGAGACAAGGTGAAAGAAAAAAATTCATGTGTGCAGACTGCTCTGTAGGTGTTTTAAAAATAAGTCAAGTGATTTTAAAATGCTTTCCTTTTAGTGCATAGACCTAATATAAAGCTTTTAAAAGTGAGAGTAGAAATGAAGAAGAGATGCCTATGAGATAAAAGATCTGTCAGGAAATGTGGAAAGAATGAGGACTGTAAAAAGGCAGTTGTTAACAGGCCAGAAAAGTAACTTGCTTTTTTGTTTCTTTTCTTCTGGAAATGCCTATTACAAAATACAGCAGATACAGTGTGTAGGGAGCATGATGACAGAGGCCTTAGCCATATGATGCTGTCAGCAGAACTGTGTGTTAACAGGCAAAACCACAAGTAATGATGAGTGCATGAAGCTCAAACTTGAATGAGAAAGAGCCACTGCAAATTCAGGTGTGCACGTGTGTGCTGGAAAACTCTTAGCCAAATAATGGGCTCAACTGCCAAAGGATTTCTAAAATATTCCAAGTTTCCCCTAAGAAAACCTTCCTTTCCTTCAGGTCTGATGAATTAAGTATTGGCTAAGAGCCAGGTACTAATAAGTTCCAATTTTGCTGATAGAGAAGTTTTATTTATGCCTGAAATTACACAGAAATTCAATCTCTGAGCCAGGATTAGAGCCTGTGTGCTTAAATTCTACTCCAAGTATGAGGACACAGTGACCTCCTGGTAAACCACTTCCTCTCACTGTATCTCCCATTCCCCACTTGAAAAGGGAGGTAATAAGTTACCTGCTACTCTGCTATAACCTTGTTGTAAATTCCTTGGCTTATGTGGACGGGAAAAAAGAAATTCATTGGAATTACTAATTTTTCTTGGCTTGAAGGTATACATGGGAGAGACAGTTCAGATTCATCAATTCTGATGAAGAGCTGGACAAGTGGTGCTACATGCAGACTAGCTGGGCAAGTTTTATTGTATTTAATCTAGATCTCAAAAATGGTTGAAGAAGTTGCTATATGATTTTGTGTGTTCTGATTCCTGCTAGTGCACTCTTTCACTGCCATAAAATGCCTATGTCACAGCCTTTTATATTTTTCTCATAGTGAGGACAGAAAGGTTAAACAGACACAGCAGGAAACATTCTTTTTGATGTTAGTGTCTACACTGAGCCTGTGTTTTAATATTGTGTCCTTGACCCTGTGTTTTAATATTTACTTAACTAGTTATTAAACTAAAGCTGGACATAAAGCCTAGATGACATTAATGCTCAATGTTGGTGTGTCATGATATCAGAGCCTTTAAAGAATGATGACTGGATGCTGTCAGACTGTGTTTCCCATAATATCTTTTTCACCATGGTTAGTCTGAAGAGGAAAATACATTCCCTATATGTAGAAATTCATGAACTGTAAGAAGCAGAGAGAATGGCGCAACAAGTATGGCCCATCTCTGCACCAAAATCTCTCTCCCTCTCTCTCACACATATGCACATACACACATGCATATGTCCTTTGCAGAGAAATATTTTAAACCAGCAAAAATCTAGCAAGTACCTTCACCATTTTTTCATCCTCCATTGAAAGGTAGCAGGGGGGAGGAAGGGAAGAGATGTCTGAAAGGAGGTTTCAGCATCCCCGGAAAAAAGAAGTGGAGGAAACACTACAGTTTATAAGAAGCACCATCCATTTTAGGCACCATACAAATGAGTGAATACCTCACAGAGTAAGGTGAATGCAAATGGTGGAGACCTAACTTCTAACTGAGAGGAGTACATCCCCATGCAGATACAAGGGAGATCTTCAATGTTGTCAGTGGAAAAATGTGAGGGAAGGTAGGGTCTTCATCTGACTGGTCCCAGTCGTGCAGCAATTACTTGCGCTTGTTTGTATTAGCAATCAGGAGACCATTAATCTCAGCAAGGCTGTCTGTGGAAAGTAAATACTACTGTAAGTACAGAGATTTGCAGAATAATAATAAAAATAATACCAATAATAACAATGATGATAATAATAATGGCAACAAGAATATGTGTTTCGAGTATGTTGGCAATGCTCTAGATCATAGATGTTGAAAGGCTTAAAAAGTGAGTGTCCTCAAAGGGTACATCTATGTTCATAATAAGAGAAGGCCAGAGAGAGGTCAAGCACTGAACTGATAAATTACGTTACTTATTTTTCAGCTTACGCTCTGCCTCTGTTTTGACTACTCCCGCAAGCATTTTCTATGACAGTACATGCACACATGTCTGGAGACAGCTCCTTTCAGAGACCCCTCCCAAAAGGCAGGATGGTTAAGACAGCGCCATGTTTAGCTCCTTCAAGCTTACACGGTTTCCCAATGTTATCCCCAATTGTTCTGAACCCTCAAGCACCCCCTCGTATCCTCTTACTGCATCCAAGAGACATGACACAATTCTGTTTTACGTCCAGGAGTAGTTTGCAGAGTTAATGACAAGACAAAATCAAGGGAACATCTCAATGCAGACATCAATATCAAACACGAATGTTTTCTGCTGTCTCTCCTCTGCCTTGCCACCTTCACTATGAGAAAAACTTGGATGGGTATGATATGACACTGCCATTTTATGGTAGAGCAACAGTACACTAGAAAGTAAAACCTCGCTCTGTTGGGCTGTGACACAGCCCTCATTGTTTCAGACACTTTGAACTGAAAAAAACAGAGCAGAGAACAGTGCCTCAGAGCTGTAAGTCTCGCCGCGTAGGACTCATAGGAGTCTCAGTTAAGTGCCACGCAGCCTGTGCACACCCCCCATGCTCTAGCCAGGGCTGCACCGCAGCGGCGCGGACAGCAGCCAGTCTACGCAATTTGGCCTTGAAACCAGAGATTGGCCCTTGGCCCTTTGCTATTTAGCAACATAGACATAACCAGAGTATCTTTTCCTGCATCATTAATTACCCAGGTCCCATGAATGTACTCTATTTTATGAAGATAAAACATTTCCAGTTCTTTAGGCAGCACGGTGCCTCTGCCTCATTAGTGTGGCCCTATTCCATGAGACACTTGATTTATGTCATCGTACAACTTCCTGTCACTGCTAGTTCTACAGTTCACTTCTTTTAATACGTTTCATGAAGGCCACTTGCTGATGAGGGAGGGCTCCACCAGCGGTGTGCTGCCCCGGTGTATTCGTAGCCTTCAGTCGCTGCACCTGATCATTTCATAAAAGTGGACGTCTGGCATTGCGGCTATATGGTGATCGGCGGAGAGGAGCTGTGCTTGCCTCAGGCACGCTCCTGCCAGCGGTACAATGCTTGTTTTGAAATTTTGTCCCTCTGCACATTTCATACTAACCCACAGCCCTCTGTAGAATAGAGAAGTCAGGAATATTATGCTCCATAAATAATGAAAAATTAAAAAAAAAAGGAGGAAGTGAAATAAAGACTCAAGGTGACATGTTCCTTCGCTCTCTTCTCTTTGCCCTGCTCCCAAGTGCTCTTTACCTTCTTTAAATCTTCAGCATTTTGTTTTGGAGGTATATTTTAAGATATTGCTTTCTTCCTTTTTGGAGATTTAGGTACAATTCCTGTCATAAAGGTTGAAGCTTTCGAGGTGTGCCTTCTTTTCCCATATTTCCATAATAAATATTAAGCTGAGGTCTGGAGTAAGCTGGTAACTCCTCTCCTGGGATTCTTTGGATGTAATTCAGCACTTACATAAATAGTAATGCAAATTACATATCTAGTGAATTAGGTGTAGTAATATTGGTGTAATATGCAGCGTGCTACTTGTTACTGAATGTGCAAATTTAAGTTAATTTACTTAAGAAGAAAATAGTAAAAGAAACCATAATACAGTTGAAGGTAATTGTACTCCGCTCTACCTGAGCAAGCTAGATACTAATTGCAAATACTTTACTATCACTACAAGTTTCTCTGCTGTTCTTCCACTAAAGCAAAGTGCTCATTTTTCCCCATTTGTGGAATTTTCTTTCACAAATACTACTATACCCTAAAATTGTTGCATACCAATACTGCATGCACCATATTAATGTCACAAATCATGAAGCCAGAAGAAAATGCTGTAATTACCTAGTTTGACCTCCTACATAACACAGGGCATAGAGATTCCCTGAATTAAGTCCTGCTTGAACTACAGTTAAAAATACATTTAATCTTGATCTTAAAATGTCCCACAATGGAAAGCTCACCACAATTCTTATTAAAATTTACCTTTAACTTCTCAAAATTTCTGACATTCGGTCCAGATGCTTACAATACATTTATCTGAAAAATTGCATCATCTTGTCATTAACAACATTTTACTTCCTGTTTTTAGAGTTTGTGATGAAATTTAATCTCCTTTGCTTAGGTAACCTTCTTAATCTCCTCCGCCAAGTCCCCTAATCATTTTCACAATTCTCCGAAGCTTCTCCATTTTTTCAAAATCTTTTTTTGGGGTGTGGACATAGAAAAATATTTTGAAAACTAGTATGAGTGGTAGGACTGTTAAGTACAGACAAAATGTAGCATCCTTGTTTAAATTCAGAGTTCCCATTTAAATAACCACAGAGTGCACGATCTGTTTAGCCGCAGTGTTAAACTGGGAATCCACACTGAGCTAATTATGCACTATGAGCCACAGGTCTGGAGTCACTATTCCACAGGCACCCCATCTGTGAGCCAGGCTTTCCTGCCTCTCCGTGTTCAAACACTTTATTTTCTTGTACTCGGAATAACAGAGGTCCAGATTGCTCTGAAGGAGTGTCAGCCCTCTAGTCTTTGCATATTCTAAATTCAGCTGATTTTTAAGATTGTTGTAGGCATACAGAAACTCTGAACCTCCTACTTTGTTCTGCTAGAGTAGGATTAACCTCAAATCGCTACGCTTCACTCATCTAAAAGTTAGTATCTAGCTGAAGCTAGACAGCAATGGGGCTTCTTTCCCAGTAATGGAAAAAACCAGACACTTCTAGAGAGATTCATCCTGACCTAATTTAGATAATTTAGATGCCTGCAATAGGTGGGAAGATTTGTTTGCTCTATAGGTGCCCATCTCTCACCAGTCACTACACAGGAAAACTAGACAGCATTTGTTTTTGCATTCATGGGGAAAACGGAAGATAATTATAGTTGTCATCAATTGTGTTCATGATTTGGAAGGTGTAAATGTCAGAAGCTGGTAGAACAATGCTGTGCAAGTGAAACCTGAGGGCAAAACTGAGGTCTAACATTTCTATCATGGCCATTTGCCTGTGTCAGAAAGAATGAAGCAACAAGCAGGAATATCTGGCTGTTGAAAGAAACATCAGTGAATTGGTATTCCATTAATCCCTCACCAAGCACAGGGCGTGCTTTCATATTACCTTGCTGTTTTTTTGGAAAAGTGTATAATTCATGACAAAGATGGTGTAACTGGAAAGTATTTCAAACATACCACAGTCATTACATTGAAACAACATGTTACATTAAAGTTAGCTGCAAATGCTGCTTTATAGCAGGAAACAGTAGTTGGCATATGGAAGACAAAAGATACTATATTAGAATACAGAACCTCCCCATGATAACATCTGCTAGAAACAATATCAGTGTGAAGAATCCATAGCTAATGAAAGCATGCAACAGGGTGCATGTGAAAGATGCAAATGATGACCCTAAACTGATTGAAAAAACATTGTTATCAGGGAACAACCTCAGTAGTGAAAGACTGTGCGTGACTGAGGCAGCAGCAAGGACAATGAAGACAACTACACCACTTAGTGGGCTCAATATGATTTCAAGATCAAGTAAATTGATATAAGAATGAAGAAAAAAAATGCCCTCATTGGGACCTTCATATCTGGTACAGAAATGTAATCACCCAAAAAAAGAGGCTAAAAGGAATTTGGAAGGATGTCTCCAAAAGATCACAGAATACTGTTAGGATGACTCTGTCAGATACAAATCAGATGGATGGAGAATCATTATCCAGAGTCTGAGTTGAAGTTGAATGAGGTGGGTTGATCGAATGATCAGAATGAAGAACAAGAGGATCCCAAAGCAGACTTCAGTGTTAGATGCCATCTTCCAGATAAAATAGACATCTTCATGAATCATGCAACTAACATCTCTCTGAATACCAGTAGGGCTTCACATCTGTTTGCTGCCCAGTTATATAAAGTCTTCCTTCCTGGCTAGATTGCTGCATGCTGAAGATCAGAGTGAAATTCTGAGGCAAGCACCTGCTAATCAGGCACATATCAGGCATGAAGTCTAACACCTTGTCATGGAATTATGCCTTTGGCAGCAATTTTACAGACTTTTCATGAGAAACTTGTGAGCACCCAGGCTTTCTGGCCACATAAACAGCCCCCTGCCTCTGCAAATTTTCTGCTTTCATTGCAGAGGAACAGCAGGCCTCTGAAAATGTGAACAAAGGACTGTGAAGGCTGTGAAGGAAAGTTCTCCACTCTCACATGCACAGACTGAGCTCAGACCTAAGCACACACTTATCTCCTCCTTCCTGATGCCCTGGTTTCCATGTCCTAAGCAGGAGCTGTGCTTGTCCCAACCAGGTCCCCAGTCATTCAAGTGAAGGGGCCAAGACCACCAGATTACAGCAGCTTAGCCAAACTAGTCATTTAGACACAACCCATAGCACTTTTGGAAACAGGATGTTTCTGCCCTAACGAATTTTGGATGTGAGGTCTGTTGGCATTTTCAACTTTAATTTTAACATATTTCTTCAGTATCATTAATGTATCTGATCTGCTTCAGTTCTTTGGGAAACAGAGACCTTCTTATTAGACCTGTGTCAACTCTGGTTTGTAGACATCCAAGCAAAGGAGCTATTTTATTTGGGTATCATATTCATATGTCAAACCTTGAAAATTGTACCCTTTGTCTCTAATAAGGCCTGCTGCTACTCCAGTCCCTGTTCACTGAATGTTTGGATGCTGTTTCATTTATCTTGGCATAAAATATTGGGTTTTTTCAGACTCTGTTTGCTTTTCCCCCATTTTCTATAACTCTAAATTTATTCTGCAATGTGTCTGGCCTTCCACTGGACTTGCATACCTAACGTGTTATACCTTGTACGTTTCCATGTTCATGCTGCAGATGAGTTACTGCAGATTGTTGATTTATCGCCCACTAATACTGTGTTGTGCATTTTCCAAGAATTATGTATCTTCTTGAGCATTCAAAAGATAGTATTAGTGTTTTACTGCACTAAAAGTGAAAAAACAAACCAACCTATGAGTTTATGAAAGTGTAGCTCATCTGTAACAAGAAGAACCTTCACAAAGGTAAGGTGGTTTATTTTAAATCTTAGATCAAAATATATATTAATGCATATCTTCAGAATTGCAATAACTTTCCCAGCGATGTGCACAGCATTTAACACAGTAAGAAAGCATAATAGGGATGGAGTTATTAAAAGACAACTGTTTTCCTCCATAGTGAAGAGTTCCAGGATTTATTTACCTGATTAGCTAGGATTATCAAGAAATGTTATGATTTAATTGAAATTTTCTTGAGTTTGTCTGTGCGGACAAAATACGACTATCACTGCATTCATTGCTAACAAATAGGCTAAAATAGATGCCTAAACTTATATGATGTTTATAAAAGATAAAAAGTTGTCAAAAGCTCTGAAATCCCATTTTCAAAATTTATTCACACACTTCACATAAAGGTCATCAATGACCTCCTAAGTCCCTTGGTCAATTTAAAAATAGAGCTTCTATATCAAGCTTACTTTATAGAAATATTTGCCCATTCTGCTGACTTTTTTCTCTTATGTATGTATAAGTGTGGAAGAACTTGTTAAACTTTCTGTCTAAATCACAGAGCAGAATTTGGTAAAATGGATCACTAGCTTCCTGCAAATACATGGCCTATAGGAGTAATCACTTTTCACAGTGATTTGTAACAGCAGGACATACATATTTTTGCTTCAATTATCATCTCTGGTACCTTGTCACTGGAAGGCAGAAGTCCAAAGTAGCTGGTAAGAGCTGTTCACTAGCTCAAAGCAAGGTTTTTCCGCACAGCATCATCAACTGTTTGTCAAATTCTGTCTTCACTCCTAACAGAGACCTATTTCCATATTTACCTGGCAATGCCAAGGTATTTCAGAATTATATTTGTTGGATATGTTATATTTCAGATGATTAAGGTAAGGTTTGGGTTGTGGGGTTTTTTACTATTCATTTGTTAGGTTCACAAACTATGCAAAAAGGCATGATCCATGGCGCTCCAGATGTGACATACACAATGGCACAAGGAAAGATGAGTATGCTGAGAATAACCAGTTGGTGAAGGTACCTAGTTCTGTCTATCCTGTAAAGCAGGCTGGTTTCAGAAATAAATATCCTAGCTCCGTAATGTTGTAATTCCCTAGCTATTGACCTGATAATCACATAATCATTCCAAATAACTAACTTAACCTCCTAACCCATGCGTTTTGATGAAGCAGAAAGTCTTCATGCTCTACAAAATTACATAACTAGAGATGGGGCCAAACTGTAGTGTCTCTTGTGTGTCAGTAGATGGTTTAGGGTGTCCATCATTAAAAGAGATGTAACAGATATCTGTTAGACATTGTGGATATATCTCCTAATTCCCAGTATTCTCTTATTCACATTAGATGGTATACTCTACCATTAGGGCACCAGTGAAAAATGCATGTCTATGTGCATCCGAGCATCTGGTCTGTTTTTCCATCTGTGCTGGAAACTCTTCCTTTCCACTCTGACAACATGTTTATGCCTTCATGTACTGTTTCATTTTTCTCCAAGCAGTTCTCCAGTGCTTTATACTGCAGTTAATGGTTTTCATCTTTTGGAACATTCTCCTGATGCTTCCTAGTAGGTACAATTTTGCTGCTGACTAGCATCATGTATCTGGATATTTGAAAATGGGCTAAATCATAGGCAACATTCCAGATGAAAGCTCTTGAATTGGAAACCTGATAAGAACTTAACTGCAACAACGGACTTTTTGCTCCTTCTTCTGAGAGGTCTAACTCAATCACTATGCATATTTTCCCTAAAATTCTTATACCTCTTTCATTCATTTTTAAAGATATCAGTAGAACTTTGCCCACTTACAGTGGACATATAAGAAACAAGTTGGAATATAAAAATCAAATATAAACAGTATTAAAAAGAAAGCATTAACAAATTGCTGTTATTCTTCGCAGAGCACTCTAATGTAATACATTAATGATAATGCAGAATAGAATACATAGCTGTAGCACTTTTCATACTTTCCATCCAAAATCTCAAAGCAAAAGTCATAATGATGACTGGAACCTTACAGTCCCCTGGTGAAACAGGCACTATTATCTCCATTTTACAAATTTTGTAAGTCCATTGCCAGTGTGGAGGCTGGATGGAGATTGTCCTTCTCTGATGGTGCAGAAGCTTCCCCTCACCTTTCCTTAGGCTCTCCTGCAGGGGCCAAGGCATCCCAATCTGCCACTGGATAGGTTGCCCTGAGTGACCTGTGCTTGCAACAGGTGACAGAGCTGCAACCTTCACCACATGTTGGTTAAAAAACCCACAAACCTCACATTTTTCATGATATGACTAACATGTCAAAGTACTGCTGTCACTTGTGCTCTTCCTACCAGAGCAGCTTCTGCATCAGCATGTTAAATAACCTCTTACTGACACCTAGGGAAGAGACGTGTGCTGGCTGGTGAGAACCACACAGCTTCAGAGCTTCAAGCTGACGATCACTGCTTTAGAGGATAACAAGAGATGTGCCCGGTTGAGATGAAACATTTAGTTTTAAATGGGCGTCTGATGTCTGTCAATGGCAGAGGTCTAATTTAGACTTCCTTGATCACCATAGCTGGCACACTCCCAGATACTGCATTATATTAACAAGGTTCATAAACTGTCAGATATAACTCATCCACTTAACTCTGCAATGAGGCACAGACTCTGAGGACACGGCCTTTCCGAGAATGTTCTCTCTTTATAATTCATCATTCCCCCCAAATGCCTCATGTGATATGATGTTACTGGAATCCTCAGCTAAAAAGATCAAGTTTTTTGGTCACACATACTGCAGAATTTCTTCCTACATCTCCTACCAGCCCAAGCGGTGACTGGGACCTTTGCCATCAAGCTATTTCCATTTGGGCCAAGGAGATCACTGTTTTTCATGCTGGGTAAATGAGGGAGAGATCTCCTGCTCTTCTGGAGAAGGGCTGTGAGGGGAAATGTGCCTTTGGCCATGGAATTCAAACTGTCCTTCCACTCGGGGGCACTAGAGGGTAATCTATCTTTGCACCAGCCTAGGCTGTATGGTGTGATATTCCTTTAAACTCTCCAGTGGGTCTCCTTTTGCAGGAAAGGTTTCACAAAGCTCTTTGGCATTTGCTTTTTTGAAGGCTGCTTAGCTGATTTTGCTGAATGGAAAAGGTAGCACTGAAACGTATCTTTTGTTATAGATTATAAAGGTGGAAAAAGCCTGCAGTAGGCTAATGCTGAGAGGGAAAATAGCATTGAAACATGAGCTGAGTTCAGGTACTTTAAACATTAGATGCCACAGGAAGAGGTTTTATTGACCTTGAAACCCCTGTGACACTTGATGCTGTTATATTGTGCATCTAGAGCAAAATGTTTGTGCTAAGCAATGCATTTGCTAGATGTATGGATCCTAGAGAGATGCAATGATGTGGAGCACCCCATGCAGACTGCTTTGTATTTTCACTGAGATATCTCTCTTTCCTTACTCCAGAGCTTGAGGTTTGAGGGAGCTATTTGGTTAAGATAAGCTTATTCTGCCTCATCTTCCTTACACGTATTGCCAGAGAGAGCACATCCTGTCAGATATCCCAACTTCCAATCTTGTGCATGGGCATAGACAGCCAGAGAGCACAGGGAAAGCCTCCCCCTGACATAGTCACCTTCCTGGCAGCTCTGTTGCTGATGGCACTGTCAATGAGATCTGTCTGTTCCTCTGCCGTTAGTCCACAATTTCCACTGGGCTTCTGAATGACTATTACTGTATTTTAATAATCAATGAATGTTCAGGTTTTATCACTTCAGGCCCTATTCACCTAGATCACACCACCTAGAGCTTTTCCTATGAATGCCCTATTTTTGAAAGCTAAAGCAGTGAACTTGACTGTTCAGGTTGCTGAAAAGCTGCCTCAGCTGAGCTGTGCACATTGCATACCTTACATCAATCATCTGCCTTGTCAACACCGCCATCACCAGCCATCGTAGGAGGACTTTGATCAGAGCATTATTAGGCTGTTGCACCTTGACCACCACCATGAAGCCAGCATAGTGCCAAAGCTGTCATGTATCATGAAGCTTCCTGACCCTATGACCGCCATCAGAGCCTTCAAATAAACAGCAATTCATCACAGGGAAAATAAATAGCATCACAGGGAAAGAGTCAGTTGGTACTAGAAAGTCTCTCTCACCTCTGATGAAATGTTCTGGCTCTTGCCATTTATGTGACAGCATTGCTCTAACTTAATCTAACATGTAATGATGGAGAAAAGCAAACTACCTGTGCTTCTTTTCTGAACTTTTACTCTACACAGTTTTCATGGTTGGCCACAATCCTGAGAAACTGGCAGACACAACAACATATTACTCCCTTTCACATCCTTTACTGACTCTCCTCTGAATACTTCTGTTTCCTGGATCCGAGGGCCTGGTGTTCACACTCACATCATCAGGGTTCACTTGCCATATGGGTGCCTCAACAGGGAGGGATGGGTTTTCACTGAACAGAAGCACTCATATGTGTTTGTTTATCAGGAATTCAGAGTTCTCTTGTACCATCAAAACATTTCCCCCTTATACAATCTGCACAAACTTCAAGTATGCTTTTTTTTCTTTTCCTACTGCCCCTCAAAAGAGTGAGTAGCATTGGTAATCAACTGCTTCATCTAATGCAGTTCAATTTAAAATGTTAGGCATTCAGTTGGTGGGCTGTGAGCAGTCTGTGGCTTTGCTAGATCTGCAGCATAAAGAACCAATTTTTCTTATCCTAATCCTATGGCTGTCTAGAAAAGGTGACACACGGTTGGACATAATGATAAGAAAAGCTACTGCTGCCAAAGCAGGCAGATACCAAAGCCAGATGATTAAACCATTCCAAAGCATTCCCAGAAGACAAGAGGGGGAAAAGGTCCAAAGATTTTTTCCATAAAGGTTTTCTTGCTATAAAACCTTCAGAACAAAGCCTACATACAGACATATATACACTTTTGCTTTAATAATCCAGTCCTATTATTAACAGAATTATCAGGGTGATACATATTTTAAAGCCTTTTACTTCAGGGTTTTTGTTTCAACTTCATTCTTTATTTTGTTGTTTTGTGGTTGCCAAGTGGATAGAGGCAGCTGGCCTTGCTTTAAAAATAAATAGGAGGATTTTTCCCAATCTCCACAGCTCTAATGGCTAAATCCCTTTGATGTGAACAGCAGTCACCGCACGCTGTTGACCTCCATACAACCAGAGCTCTGTTCTAACAGGGACAAGTTGGGTTTCAGAGCTACGCCGTGAGAGGAAACCAGAGCAATAGACTTTTTGACTTTTAGGACTTCTCACAGACTCAGTTTGGGTGGAATTAACGAAAATATGTAACCAAATATATCCTTTAACCCTAATCAAGCGAGAAAAGGTAAAGTGGAGACAATTCCACAAAAGCAGAAAACAGAAAATTAAAAGTTCTCTAGTTTTTAGCAGGCTTTTTTTGCAGCGCTAATGCCTTCAGCCTGCACTGAGCAATGCGCACTTGATCTGCACCCAGTACCTGCTGAATGCAGCTAGTGGAGATTTTACTCCTGGCTTCCTAGCCCTACCATTGCTCTGAACTGTGATCTGGGATCAACACAGCTCAGCCCGCTGTGGCCTCCCCTCCACCCCTTGAGACGTGCCCGCTGCAGCTTCCCCAGGGAACCCAGCAGAGTCCCACCTCGGGAATTTCTCCTGTGGGAGCAGGAATGTAAAGTTCAGCACCAAGCCTGAGTCTCCAAGATGGTCCACAGTTCAGTTAACACAGAGGTTGGCAATAAACAATCCCTAGTTCCATCTCGTACAAGCTGGTAGCCCCTGTATTTTGGGTTGTCTTTGATGTCTGAAGCAGGAAAAAGGACATCCTACTCTTTAGCTGTGAAATGAAATCATGGAAAAGCGCCAAATATCATGTGGTTATCAAAAGCATAAATCGTGCTGAAATACCTAGGAAGAGGGAAGATTTGTAGAAAGTTTTAGGTCAGATTTGTAGAAAAGTCTTGCTAAACTTTGAGGAAATTTGGGTCAAGCTGAGTGTCTGTAATACAGCTTCAAAACAGGTAAGCATCTCATGCTTTCTACCGTTGTTAAAGGTTTGCACAGCTCTTATCTGACAAGCCACAGTGCTGTGATTTTCAGTGCCCCTGTGGTCTCTTCAATTCATCGGGTGAAAAAGCTTGCCAGGGAAGGCACTAAGGGAATGGCTGCCCTGAGCAAGACAGAACCGCTCTCAAGTGCCCAGCAGCATTTCAAACAAAAGCATGCTAGCAGATCTTCACGGTGATCTTCAAATGCTTACACAAAAAGGAAATCTCCAGAAAATTGAATAGTCCACTGAGAAATAAAGAAAGACTTTTTGCTAAGCACCTTCTAGACACCCGATATAAAAAAGATTATGATGCACTAGTTGAAATAAATGCAATTTTTATCACACTTCTATTTTCCAATGTGTCTAGATTTATCTGTATTTATGATTCATGTTTTTACTGTACCTGCTGAAAAAATAAAATCAAAAATCTCTGGGGCAGCTTTCAGCCCAAGAAAGAAAAGAAATATAATTTGACAACTACATAGGCTAAGAAATTATGGGTTTGGTTTGGTTTTAAATTTCATGATTGTCCACTAGATATTATCATGGACATGGCAATTTAACATTGTCTTCCTTTAATAATTATTTTATTGTGCAGAATAAAGCTTCTTGGCCATACTAATGAATTATTGTTTCCAGACAGCACATAGATAGTTAATTCTGTAGAAGAATGACTGCAAGGCCACACGGTCTACATTCCCCATCAGGGATCTGGCCTGATATCAATAGTTCTGCAATGCTCCTTTTGTGATAAAAGATAGTTAAACTTGGAGGAACGACAGAGCTCTCATAATGTTAAATGTAAGCACAAATAAAAGCGTACCTCAACAGAGTAGTTTCCATGGAACATAGCTTGAGTTTTATATTAAACTCTAGCAATGATGTTCACTCACCGATGCGGCACTACTGCAGGCAGTGAAATCATGCTTGAAAGGGTTTTTGCAGAGGGCAGCTTTAGAACCCCCATGACACCGACTTATTCTACAGATACTGAGAGAAAGGTCTTTGTCTTACCTTTTCTGCTAAATAATGAGTATGATTTTTCTGAGAATCGATACACTGGAAGCTTTCTAGATAGTAATTCTCCAGTTCTTCAGTTGCTCATAACATATATCTATATATAGCCAGCCTCCAAAAATCCATTTAATAGAAACATTGTTTCTAAAATGAACAACTTTACAGAGGCTTTATATATGCAGACCCCTGTAAGCTTAAGAAATATGATTAAATTGCACATGGGTAGACATATAACATCACAGCTTTGCAATATAAAGTTCCCAGGGCCAAAATTAACCTTCATGTAATTCTGCATTATTATTGCTTGAACTAGCCCATTTTTTGCTAAGGTCTTAAAACCACAGTGTTTGTAGAATCCTGCAAAAACCTAATAATGAAAAGTAAATACACAAGCCTCAGCTGTTTCAGAAGATACTGTAACATCTGGCCATAGGAGAACAATGGGTTTGTGTTTTTAAAGTCTAAAGTCCGTTTCTCCTGACAAAGTCCAGTTATAGAATAAAACACGCTCATTCAGTGAAGCCAAGACCATGTACTATTTCCATAACCCTTAACTCATTCATCTACATCTTCAGCTTTCTCCTCATCACCTTATCCCACTCAGATCTTACCCCCTTTTAGTTTTTGTTTCTTCCTTTGTGTCATCCTTTTGTTTCAGTTGTCTGGCTTAATAAAGATAACTCCTAATAATTATCTATATAGATATTGCTTTAAAAGAGGGAAAGGTGGGGGCCTTGACCAGAAATGATGGGTTTTCACATAATAGCCTTTTTCCCAAATCTGGTGCTATTTGCAGTGTATGAAAACATTCATCTCCATAAAAGAAGTGAGAAAAAATAGCAAGACAGGATTTTGATCAATACCGCTTCTGATTAAGTTTGATCACAGCACTTGACATTTTGAGCAAGTCTGGAAGTACACGCACAGAACACCCAGGATCTGCTAAGAGACTCTAGCAGTGTAACAGGACACTGCTGACTTGGGTAGGGAATATTCTGACTACTTTTTTGTTTGCCTTATTTGGCTATAATAAGGCAACAAGATGCATTAACTTAATTCTGTAATTAATCTCATTGCCAAACCTTCACTAATGCTGTTTTATTGCTGGCTTATTTTAGGCTTTTGCTTGTCTTCTTTTTTTCCTTGGCAGAAGGAATGATGTTTTATCAAGGTGTTTATAGATGAGAAAATACTAAAAAAAAAAAATTTAAAATGTGTTTGAGATCATTGTATATAAAAATGGTCATCATATGCCATTAAAGTAACATCCAGGGAACTGGTGCAGGGATGAGCAATGTGTTACTTTTAGAAAGAGCAGTGTTCATTTATAGTCTCATATAGAAATATCAGGGAAAGTTGTAAAGAGCAGATTTTTTCAAGCTATTGTTCATAAAAACATGCATTGACTAATCACTGTATCTATAAATGAGCAGGAGAGTTATTAACAGTTCCTTCTCCTCTAGAGGTCCGTACTACAGCATTAAAATGTGAATGGGACAGATGTAGACACCTAATCTGGATGGGTCTGTTTTCCACGACTGATCTTCTGTTCATTGCACCTATTTCTTTTTATTGCTGCATGGTTTATAAAAGAAAGCTCAATTAAGGGGTGGGGAGGGGGGAGAAAAAAAAAAGGTATGCAAAGCAACAACAATTTACAAGCCTTCTTTCCTAGTTTTAAACTGATTTTGTGAGACAGTCAGGCTTCTTTCTTCTTTATCTCTGAGGACTCAGTCCCTTCCTTCTCACATAAGACAAAAATCTTGCTGAGATACTGAATCAGGAAGACTCTGCTCTGTGTAATTCTCATACTGCACTCAGCACTGCTGCATTTGAGGACTTCCCAGGAATATATTAAGAAATGTGACTAACCTCCATCATTTGGGTTTGGGTTTGGTTTTTTTTTCCTCTCATCTCCCATCTCTCCAGGGGGAGGAGTGTGTTCAGTGAAGTGTTTTGTTTGGAATTTATTTTATTTATTTTGTGCTGTACATAGGTACATTGCAGTGTGTTTTTCTTAGAGAAACAAGGTCAAAGAAATGCATCTTGCACTGTGACAAAGGTGGTAAATTTTGTGAGAGCCCTTCATCCGTGTGGGAATTCATTAATAATTTTAGCTGGCTGGTCCCCAAGAAATCTCTGCTACATCCATAGATGAGTTGTACCCTTCCTACAGGAAGTCCTAATCCACCGGGGAGGAAGCATGTTCCCAGCCTGCATCCCAGGGGTCTCTGTAGTCACCATGGGCTCAGGCCATTGAGCATCCTCAAAGTGAAAATTGCCACTTTTGGTTCTGAACCTTAGCTCTGAGTGTGTGCCCTCTGCTGATGATGAAATTAGAAGATAAATCTTGAATGGCTATCACTGGATCAGAACTGATAAATTGCTTGGTTAAAAAAGAGAAAAATAACAAAAAAACTAATGTGATGTTCAAATTTAAACAAAATTATTATGTGTACCAAGCAAAGGGTTAGATAAATGTGGGAGAAGGGGAGGTTTATTTCATGAATTCTGATTATCTCATGGGAAACAAATTTCCATTTGTATTTATAACAGAACAATTTCTAGCTTTAAGGCACTCTTTTAATCAGCAAGCTCATCTGATGAAATGCTGTAGGATTTACTTATATATCAAAGGAGTTCCCTAGACATTTAAGGGATGCAACTGAATACAATTAAAAGATCAGTTGTAAGCACAGTTTGTGATACAGTTTGTTTGCTGTGCCTTGTGAAAGAAGTTTAGTTCTTGCGGTGTTTTAGCAGACAGTATTGAACTGTATTACAAGAAAAGCTTTACCATTGTGGCCTACTAGAGATATAACTATTCAGCTATCTTGGATCTGATGGTCTGTAAAAAGAGAACAGAGAAACTATTAAGCCAAGGTTCACATCCAAGAATGGAATCATTTACGAACAACCTTTCTGGGCCTAATTCGTTGCTGAATTAAACCTCATGCAATGTCATTGAAGTCAATGGGGTTATGCAGGGCATAAGTCAGTGGAGCAAATTAGCCCTCTGTCTCGAAGCCAAGAAACCCAAGGAAAGAGTGATCCAATAAAACAGAGATGAAATGCTGATATTAGCCGAATGCCACTGTTCTTGGTACACTGCGTTCTTTGTGTCCAGCGGTGAATATTTCATCCTTCCCAGGTGTAAAATCTTCCCCGCAGCACTATAAGGCAGATTTATAATAAATGACAAAATTAATGATTTAGTTCTGTTGTAATGCAGCTTCTGGGCTCCCAATAGGAACTTAAGCAGTTAGCAGACAACATCTATGCTGGCTGCAGTGTGATCTCCAAATCAAGTCTTGATCTCTTCAGAAAAGTCTTGGGGCTGGCCCTTGTTTTTTTCCATTAGCCATCTCTCACCCATACAAATGTTAGAAGCTAGCATTCATAGGTATGGAGAGCTCTCTACATAGAAGTCTGACAGAAATACCAGGAACATCTGTGTAAGTGCTGGAGTAAATTAGGCACAGTCACTGCTTCAGGTATGAAGCACTAGGAAACAGACTGGATTTGTTTGCGTTTCACGTATATGGGCAATATTAAGGGGTCTAAGAACCCACGATATTGCAGTGATTGTAGGTGTGTCTTGGATTAATGAAAAAAAAAAAAAAATCCATTTGCAGTAACCAGTATTGATAACAATACATGGTCTTCTCTCAGATTTCACCCTTTTTACTGTCTGACCCACTGATTACTTTGTCTGAAATTAAGATCATCATCTTCCTCAGCCAGACATTATGGGTTTTGCACCACGCACACAGAGAGCTCAGTCCTGGCTGGAAACTTCATGCATTTTCATTATTTGTATAGAGAACTAATTCCCAAAGTCTACAGCTGGATTTGCAGCTCGTGGAAAGATCTCCGTGGAGTGACCTGGACAGAATAACACATTTCAACAACACGGCTCACTTTTCACTACAAAGAGATCAAACAACCTGAATTCTTTTGACATCCTACCATGCAAACTTCAGTGACCAGCTAAAGGATAAAAAAACGGTTTGTTGGCAATCAGTAGAGAAAATTCTCCAGAACTACATGTAAGGGAAGCCGTGTAAAGCACGCAACACGTGGCTCGTGCTGCTGCTCCAGTACTCGTTCTGTTGCTTCTGGTGTGAGTGTAACTTCTCAGTGATAACGGAACTTGGTGGAAGGACTAGCAGACAACTCACATGATATGTGGGATCTGTGACGTTGGCCATTTTTTTCCTTTTTTTACTTTTTCAGGTGATAGTGTAAGATAAGCAATCTGCCATGCTACTTGAGAACCACTCCAGATTTTCATTTTCTTCAGCATTTTCTTTGCTTGTGTTTACAATTCACATGTGGGCATGCTCTGAGGAGAAGAATGAAGGGAATGAGATATGAATTTGCCATCTGCAGCATGACATGCTGCTGTAAACACATTCAGACCTAGCCAAAGTGCTATGTCTTGAGGCCTGGGGGCTTTACAGATATGGGAACAAGTCCCACAGTCAGGTCTACAGTGCTAATTTCAAATGATAAAATATCACTATAAAGTGCATTGAATTCATCTTTGGTTTAGCTGGTAAGGTCCTGCTAAAAAACAGAGTTCTGCTAGAAGGTTGGGTTTTATTGGATAACAAATCTGATTTTGACAAACACATTTAAATTTTCAGCGGCTAAACTCCCATCCATCCAACAACCCATGTGGTTTTCTCATTTTCAACAATTGAAAAGAAGTCAATTCTGTAATGGAAAATTACCTCCTCAATTTTGGAGGTTTTAATGAAGGGTGTGTTTTTCAAGAAAAATGCAAAATTCTCATGACTATTTCCAAAAGAATCACATAAAATAAGAAAATACAGTTATTATTAAATTACCACACTGTTGTAAAAATTATCATTACCTCATCAAACAGAGTCTGGTGAAGCTTGTTATTTCTGTTTCTGTTGTTGCTTTTCTAAAACCAGCTCTTGTTTTACTATTGTATTTGCTTTACATCTAATGCTATTACATTTTGTTTCAGCTGGCGGGCTTCATCTATGCCTGTTATGTTGTGAAATGTATTACTGAAGAAGAGGACAGCTGTAAGTACTAAAGCTTTATTACATACAAAATGAATTCTTTTTTTTTTTAAATCACCCCTCCACTATGCTGGCTCTTGCTGACTTCAACCTAAATGCTTTATTATGTCATATCCAGAACATGCTTTCTGTCCACCCTTCTTGATCTGAAATTTGCAAATGACAGAAAGGCAAAGGAGTTGTGAAATGCAGATTAAAAATACATACTCCTTTCTTCTGAAAAGATCATTGCAATTTTTTCCTCACAGCTCAGCTTAAGACATAAAATAAAAAAACCAAAAATCCCAATTGGCAAATATAAGCTTTTTTTCTTTTTTCTTTTTTCTTTTTTTCCTTCTTATTCCAGATTGTTATTAACTATCTTCACAATAATTGGTTACCACAGAGGGTATAGCTCTTCTGTGTTGACTTGTGTGTTGGCTTGTAAAAGCACTTCTGGCAAAAAAAAATAGCTTTAGATCATTGCAGGACCTTCATTTATGAGAGGTGAAGCTGCGGAGCTCCTCTTTGTTCCTGCTGCTCCCAGGGTACAATTACAAGGAGCGAAATGATTTCATATAGATGTATGTTTGTGTTTCTTCTGTTTATTTATATCAATAGCAGCCTGTTGAGCAGAATTTGCTCTCATTACATGCTATGGAGTCAAGCCATTTCATTTTTTCTCTACTCTAACCTTGATTTTTTTAAAAGGGCCACTGCAGCATTTCAGTACATCTTGGGATTCATACTAAAGCACTTCAGAAACAAGTATCAGAACTGCATGTAACTTTGATAAAATATACATGAATCCTAGAGAGAGCTCTGCAACAGGAAGCTAAAGGGGTTTTATTTGATTGAGAGCACTGCTAGGGCTGGTGGGGGTTCCTTTGTGTGTTCTCCTGCGTAGAAAATTGCTGCAGCCCTATAATCTATTGGCAATACAGTGCCACTGTCAGCCGTCAAGGGGAGATTTAGTGCCGAAATCAAACCAGACTTTGGAGGTCTTTCTGACTACGCTCGTTTCAGTTGTCTCTCTTTTTCTGTGGAGCCAAGGAAGGAAAAAGAGTTTGGGACAGGCATGTGGAGCAGGGGTATGTCACAAACAGGTCTTGGCTTTTTAGGGAAGGGTCCAGTCATACGTGCTTTCTCCTACACTCCCATTAAGTGTACTCTCTATCCACAGAGCAGGAGGAGAGCGATCCCTTGCACCCCAAATGAAATCCCATTTAATACCATTCTGCCCTCTCTTCTGAGGACTTAAATCTTTTTTCACTCTTCTGTAATGCTTTAGGGCACAATATAAGTAAAAAGTGACAAAGGGACTTGTGACCTGGCTCACTGAACAAGTGCAGAAGTCAGAGCACATTTGAGATTTCTCCCGTGGTCTGTAAAGCAGCGTTCCTGGCAGCAATGCACCATGGCCAATATGGTATTGTTTTCTGCTCACTGCGACAGGAGCTCCCTGTTGTTCAGAAGCAACAGATTGTCATGCTTCTTTGAACCTGTTCTTGCCACTGTCTTGCCTGTCTTGAGACTTTTATTACTTTGTTAGTACACCTCAGCCAGGCCTCTTCTTGTAGCCAAAGAGCCACCTTACCCATCTGTGAGCATCTCTCTGAAGCACTGGGGCGAATCCCCACCCAGCGCAATGAAGCCAGCGCAGGCTCAGGCACAGCAGCTTCTTCACCTCTGGTGAGGCCTGGAAGCATGGCCGTAAAAAAAAAGAGAAAAAGGGAACTTCTGTGAGTGAGTCGTCCCAACACTGCAATAATGTTCAGATCGGATTAGGGCCCTCAAGGTATCATAAAATTAAAGCAGCTTTAATTTCTACTGAGAGGCTGCATGTAGCAGAGAGTAAGAATGATTCAGACTCAGACTCTGATGTGCACCGAACGCTCACTGTGACAGCCAGGGGCGGTAGTCTGTACAGATACCCCTGCTCAGGTTTAATTTTAAATTCTTTTATTTCCATTTAGATATGTTTTCTTGCCTTTTCCCTCCCTTTTGGCAACATATCCATCTATTGCACTTCTCTGAGAAGTAATGTATCCCTTATGGATGACATAGTATTTATACTCCAGAGGAAGAAGCCTAAGCATAACTTCCTCAGGACATTCACAGATGGGGTCATCTCAGGTAGACCAAGTGAGCGCAAAGGAGAAAAGCTTTCAGGAAAAGTGGAATATGTCCCAGAGCCATTTCTAGAGCTTCCTGCACATGTGAGTCTTTGGTCTGAGATCACATCAGATCCCCTAGCTGTGTTTATCTTCCTCCCGCAGTCTCCTTTTCCATTTCTCCAGTTCCTCACCCCTTCTTATTGCTATGAAGTAAGCTCTGTGGCACTGAGGGATGAAGACATCCCTCCTGCCCACAGTGTACTCCCTCCCCTAGACTTTCTGGACATATAGCACAGCAGAAAAAAGCTTTACTTTGCTACTCACCAACTCCTGCCTAGCATCCATATCTGCTAAGAGGTGAGGTTGGGCTTGTGCATGCATGCAGTTTGGCAGCTGGTGTTCCCTCTGTGTGCTAAAGATGTGTCGGCTGTGAAAGAGCCTCTGGTAAAACTGGTCACGACTTTCCCACACCACTGCCCTGCTTTCCCAGCTTCTGAAGTGGTCTGTGAAGAACAGAGGGACACTGCTGTCTTCTTAACCACTTCCATATTTACAGACATCACAGGAGAAACCTAGATCTCTGGTTTTCAGGACCACTCACACCTGTAAAAATGGGATGCCTCGCTGCCAGTCACAAAGGACCATAAGGATAACCATATTGGGTCACACCAAAGGGGCATTTAACTCCAAGTCTAATGAAACAGAGTCAATAGAAGAAGCCTTTCTGGTGAGACAGAGCCAACAGGAAAAGCCTTTCGCATCTCGCAATGGTCATGGTGAATACTCATACATTCAGATCCATTTCTTCCGCTTTGTTAATGGGCCATGGCAGCAACAACAGCCCAGAAGAGGAGTGGAAGAGGCAGAAACACTGAGACTGGCAGGAGCAGGCAGCAAGGCATGAGACTCGAGAAAAAGTCATGCAACATCCAAGAGCCAGGCAGGGGCATGTTCCCAATTTTAACCAGAGAAACATATCAACTCTGCTCCAGAGCAGAGAAGGTGCCTCATCTTCTGTTGGCACGGAGCCTCAACTGTAGAAGCACAATCAGGTTGCTCTTAAGCTGCTTCAGCTGAATTAGCTTCGCTCCCAGAGTAATTGGAACAAGCTGAAAGAATTACTATTTCTCCATTCTTTATGTAGATTTTATTAAGAGAAGAAATGAGTGAGGGTAGAATTAAGCAAACATTTCACTAAGATTAACCTGCTCTAACCTCACTAAAGGATTAGGAACAGAACAATACAGTGATCAAATCAGGGTCATAACTAGGGCTGAATCAGCAAGTCTAGAGGTTTTAATTACACACCAAATAAATCCAGCAGCAGGCCCCCTAAATCAAAGCACAAGTCCACGCTACGTTTCATGAGAACAATCTGCTTTGGGTTAATTCTGCATCAAGGATTAAAGAGGAAGCTGCTTTCCCTCCTGATACAGTCCCAAGCAGTGCTCTAACACTGGATTCACTGGAGCCGAACTACAGCACCCATCTCCAAGGGTCAGATGAGGGTGGCTTTTCCCCAGCTACTTCTTTTGACGCTCATTTGTTGCTCCCAAAGATCCCTTCAACCCCTCTACTCCCCTGTTGTGAGACCCCACCTGGAGTACTGCGTCCAGCTCTGGGGGCCCCAGTACAGGAGAGACATGGAGCTGTTGGAGAGAGTCCAAAGGAGGGCCACGAAGGTGATCAGAGGGCTGGAGCACCTCTGCTCTGAGGACAGGCTGAGAAAGTTGGGGTTGTTCAGCCTGGAGAAAAGGCAGCTCCGGGGAGACCTTATAGCAGCCTTCCAGTACCTGAAGGGGCCTACAGGAAAGCTGGAGAGGCACTCTTTACAAGGGCAGGTAGTGATAGGACAAGGGGTAATGGGTTTAAGCTAAAAGAGGGTCAATTTAAATTGGATATTAGAAATAAATTCTTTACTGTGAGAGTGGTCATGAGGCACTGGAACAGGTTGCCCAGAGAGGTTGTGGCTGCCCCCTCCCTGGAAGTGTTCAAGGCCAGGCTGGATGGGGCTTTGGGCAACGTGGTCTAGTGGAGGGTGTCCCTGCCCGCAGCAGGGGGGTTGGAACTAGATGGGCTTTGAGGTCCCTTCCTACCCAAACCATTCCATGGTTCTATGATTCTATGATTCTGCATCATGTTCCCTGTGGCTGTGGGGAGGAGGAACTGTGAGGCTTGGAGTGCCTCGGGTCTCCATCTGGGAAAGACGAGGCAGGATGGGTGCCCAGCAGGTCTGCTGCCGCCTCAACACTCTCCTCTTTGCTATTGCCACTGGTATGCCTAAGCCATTGTCATTCTTACCTCATTAGCACTATTAGCTGCAGCAATTAAAAATAAAGCATGAAAATGTCAGCAACGATCATTACTTGGAGGCATCCAACAGCTGTAAACTTATCAGAGCTCCTCATTTATTTTCCAAAATCATATTAGGCCTGCATTTTTCAAAGGCTGCACATTATTTTTAATAACTTCGAAATGTTCGTTTAATGTGCATTTCCTCACTAGCAATTTGGCTCCCTGCTATAAGCTGTTACTGCCTTAGTAAAAGAAAATTCAATGTATTTTTGAAAATGTTATTAAATATACAGATATTTTGTGGAAAACCCTGGAATGTAAGCAATAAAGCAGCAGCATCCTGGGGCTTTTTTTCTGTAGGCAATTAAAAAAGAAACCTGGGTTAGAGAAGTGGGAATTCTGCACTCGCTTTGCAGGTTCTGTTGAGGGAAAGGGGACTGGGTTGTTATTAGAGGGACAGCTTTGGCTGGGAAGGAAACCCAGCCTAGAGAATATCAGCAATTCAGTCTGTGTCCCACAGTAAAATCCTAATGCAGAAGGCTCCCTTGCAGACCCAGACAGGGAGAAGAAACAGCTTTTACCTACCATAACACAATGGCAAGACAATCAGAGAACAAATATGAACTGACTGTTCCCTGAGTACCATGAGGTACAACCTTTGCACTATCTCGCACTAGCAGGGATCCAACTTGCACATACACTCTCTTCTTTTCTCTTGGCATTGTTTCCAGGTAAATTGCAAAGCAAAAGAAATTGCAACTGGGCAAACAGATTTTTGCTGCATATTCCCTTGAACCCAGGTTTGGGGGATGTCTGGGACAGAAGTAAAGTTCTAGGTAACTCTTTAAAATTATTTCACACACTCCACAAAAGCTTAAATTCAAGATTCTATTTGAATTACTGAAAACACTGCCCCCAGATAGGGGATATCTACTGGTGAGCAATATAGCATAGCAATTATTTGCCAATAAACTCAGTGCCAAACAACAATCTACTCTGGGATCCTAGGCCTGACCTGGGAAGCACAAGGTGGTGACTGAGATTTTCTTTTAAGAGACAATATTAAATTCATTAGTTGTGAGAGATGTGAAATTTTGACAAACATATGGGATAGGTAGAAAAGCCTTTTATTTTTAGCTCTGTTACAGGCTGCCTTCCACCTCTGGGCAGGTTATTTAACCTCTCCACACTTCTGTTTCCCATATTTAAAATGGGAAATAATGACAGGGACAAACTCACAGGCGTGTTGCTTCATAACTTTGAACTTCTGGGATGAAAGGCACTATTGAAGTGCAGAATATGCTCAGATATCACTTTATTTCTGTGCCAAATGCTTTTCACAATCTGCTTAGCAAGACATTACAGAGAAATAATACCTCGGCTCCCATCCCTGCTTAAAAATCTCTAAAACAAAGACAAACTGGTAGCAAACATTCAGCAATTAATTCTCCTTCTTTATTTCCCTTCCCGTTTTCTGGTGAATACGGCTGTACATTCTGAGACTACCAGGACAGGAGAAGGATAGAAAGGAAACAGAAACTAAGGCTGAGGGAGATGAATGCAGATGACTGCAACCATCTTTCTGCACCAAGGATGAGCTTGAATTCATGTCTAGAGGTTGCTGTCCTGGGCAGCCTGGCAGGTCTCTTCCCCCACCAGCTGAAAGGTGACATCGCAGCTGCAGTGTAAGCTGCAGCCCTACCAACGCAACGTTACCTGTTACACTCGTGTAACACAACACAAGATAGGAGGTACCAGGTCTATCCAGCCCAATATCCAATATCCAGCAACGAAGAACGTCTGATGCTTACTTCAGTATCTATGTGCCATATAGACACACAAGAACACAACAAGTTTGTGGTTCCCTAAAAATCCTGACCATCATTTGCTGTTCAGAGACTTCCTTAGCCAGAAGTGGTCTCGTCGTATTTCATTGCCCACAATGATCTTTTCCTGAAAGTGTACTCCTATGTTTGAACTAGGAAAATTTTTATCAAACACACCCTCCCAAGAGAAGGAGTTCCAGCAGCTCAGCTATACATTTTGTTAGTTTTGCACCTACCATTTGTGTAATGTGTCCTACATCTTTCTCTGAAAAACAGTGGTCATTCCATCTTCACCTTTTCCATCTTCACCTTTTCCATGCTGCCACAGGTCTTATAGACTGCCATCAACCGCCTCCCTCAGACTATGTGGGAATATTATAGAACTTGTGATCATTTTTTTGGTAGGTGGGAGGGGGTTTCTGCATCTTCAAACCCTTCACATCATTGAAATAATAGAAGCAGAATCTGTCACAAATAAATAGTGGTATCATAAGGAGAAACACATTTGCATTTTTGGGCCCCTCACTGATGCCACAAAAAGTCAAGGATGGTATTCATATCACATACCTACAGCTGCATGTAATTAGGCCGGCAGTTTAAACTAACAATCAAGATTTCCACCACAGTCAATGGAGACAAGAATGTAACTCCAAAGAGCAATTTGCACTATCTGTGGTAGACACCTCTCTCACAACAGGGTGAATCACTGGTCTGACTTGCTTGGTTAATGCTAAGGACAGCCTAGGCAGTCTGCAGAGGGAACACAGGCACAAATAAGCGTAGGAACAAATACAAGCCGATATTTAAAACACAGTTGTTCTCCAACTGTTGAATAGGTCATTCATGAATGAGAATTCAATGAACAGGCTACAAAAGCTGAAGCTACAGCTTGGTTTTGCTCAGCTGCACTCTCCAATTTACAGCCTGTGGCTAAATTAGAAGCTTTTTCCATTTACTTGTTTCATTTAGTGTGGTGACTGCTACGTGAACTAAGTAAACCAAAGGGAGGGAAATGGGATGCCTTTGGCTGTTAGGATGCTGATGGAAGCGTGAAGGGAGAGAAGCCTTTGAAATCCCATGGTACTGCCTCCTGCTTGTCATCCTAAAGAGAGCTATCTTGGAGAGCCGCAGTGCCACCAAGAACATTTAGGAAATTCTGAGAGATGCCTGTACAGCATCAACCTTTTGCACATATCAGTAGCTGGTTCCTGTGTCACTGAAATTTCCAGTCATGTCCTGTCTTGGAGGGGACCTTTCGCAGAGCAGAAGGCTGGTGTTGAGCACCTCCTTGTCCTCGGTGCAGAGGCACTGCGCATCCCACAAGGCGTGCTCGCTCGTCAGAAAACACTGGCTGAAAGTGCCTGAGCTGCAGAGTGCGAGGCTGAAGCATGGGGGGAAAGCCTATGGCAGGAAGATATGACAACTGAAATCGACTGCATTTGAGATGCAAATGGACCTGAGTAGTCCAAGGTGTCATAGGGTTTGGCAGACGTTACAAAGCCTGGTCTGTGATCATTTGGCACTGAACTGAACAGACAGAAACAAACTTAAAGCTCAGAGGAGGTGCAGTTCGTTTAAATAATAGCAAGTAATTAGTCTGAAGACAAAATCAGTGATGGCATTTTATAATTACAATTAATTTAAAGGTTAATTTCTTTTGGTGCTAAAATCTTATTTAAAACATTTACCAGGAAAGGAAATTAGGATGTTACTATCTAGATGCATAGAATGCTTCTGGGAATCCATGCCTATTATCACTAGAAAATTAGGTTAGACTCAAAATGGGAATTTCAATTCATTTTAGTGTATAATAGATGATGGTCAGGATCTTGAGTCAGAAGGGTTATTTAGGGTAGACTGTACAATTTGTATTTTCTTTGTTTGTGGGATTAATTGCAAATGTTTCCAACAAAAGGGCTGGGTTTATACATGAACAAGCTTGACATGAAAAGAAAATTGGTTATGGATTGCTGCTTTCGTAACTAATGAAGTTGATGTTTAAGGAATCCCTAGGAGACAGGGCTGTGGTACGAGGCAAATATATAAATAAAATCACACAGGGGAAAATGGTGGTGTTGCTGGCTCCATCTATGATAATTTCTCTTCTCCCTCACTGTCTTCCCTGCCACTCCCCTTGCATCCATCAATGCTTCCTGTGGGGGTTGTCAACCTCAAGTTTAAAAAAATGTCTAAATAACGTAACGTAGAGCTTGAAGGAAGTAACATTTCCATTCCAGTAGCTCATCACAATGGGATACTGCTTAATAAAATCAATGCATTCTAACAGCCAGGAGGATATATTTACCTTGCATCATTTTTTTTTAACTATTCACCACTCATGTTTTACATTTTCATGAAAGACAAGTTGCAGAAGAATTGGAAAAGATCCACATAGTTGAAAAGGGAATGAACATTTAACATCTCTTTTATGAAGAAAGATACATTTCATACCAAAATGTTTTGAAAATTTTACTTGTCTTGTCATGAATTAATTGTTTCAAGAGCGGAACACAAAGAAATCCATTTCATGCAACAATGTCCTACACAGTTGCGTCAAACCAGTAGCAGAAATGAGGTAGCAACTAGTGACGGCTCTGACAACAAAAGCTGCGGATGATTTGAAGAGATGCTTGGGTTTCTGCCGCAGCTGAATAGGATGTGGTCTTCCTGGCCATGAAAATGTTTTGACATTTAAAAATAAACAAAACTCATATTCAAAATCAGGAAAAAATAGCAAAATGTGAGACTCTCCACAAGCTGAAAATTACATGGAAAATAGTTCCAGGCAGACTGTCGTGTTTTGTTTTGATGCTGGTGAAAGACTTAATTTTGATGCCAGTCATTTATTGCTACTTTGCGCTGAATGTGGGGGGCAGGCTTTGGAAGCAGGTCCTCCTGCGCTGTGCCCCGGGGACCATCTCCTTCTTTGCCCAGACGGAGGGAGGGCAGCTCGGTCCCGCAGAGCACAGGCGGAGGGGCAGCCATCAGGCAGCCATGTGAGGCTGCTGGCCCCCTTCCCCACCCTGGTTGCCCAGCCCCCGTGGGCGGCTGGCTGCCTCCTTGGGGATTCAGCCGAAATGAGCAGGCGTAACGGAGCAGGTCCTGGCCAGCCAAGCTCTGTCCGGACTGAAGGACTGCAGCATCTCAGAGAGGAGCAGTGATGAGCTGCTGCGGGTGGACTAGAGTCATTAACATTTCCAGTGGCCCTGAAAAGGACACCTGCCCACAGCCCTAGTGTCTTCCCCACTGAGAGAGTCAACATGAGCTCCTCGCAGATTCCTACATGCCTGGGACATTGCTTTGTACTAAATTATTTTTATCAGCATGCCTTCTGTTAAAGTTTTCCTTATTACTTTTGCTTTTAAATATCTAGATAGGTCTTCATTAGCATTGGATTGTTAACTTTCATAGATTTGGGCCTTAATTCTCCACTTTGTTGCACCTACTAATGACTCTTATTCTAATTTATTAGTGTGGTGGTCATACTTGGAGGCCACTGCTCCAGACATTTTTTTTTCTACTTTTCTGTTTTTTCCTCTCTTTATCACTTGCCCCTGGCAATGATCTAGCTAAGAACAATTTTTTCCTAATGATTCATTTGATAACCTCTATGATAATTCAGTCTACTCCACATTTTCTTTAATTCTTAGAATGATTTGTCAGTCAAAAACTATTTCAGGGCTATATTTTTTCATTCAGTAATCAAGCATGAAAATTTGAAAGCAAATGGCTATTATCTAGCAGTGTCCACATCTGTCCAGTTTAGAAAAATAATATATTCTTTGGACTATTAATGTTCTCATAGTTGAGTGGAGGTCTTTTACAGAATCTTTACTGAGCATTGGACAAGCCTTGCAAAGCCTTGCAGTGGTCAAGCGGCAACCTACCTGACTGCAACCCTATTTCCAGGTCTATAAGCTTAACAGGTGTCTTGCCGCATTTGTCAGATATAAAAGGCAGCGTTGACCATTTCAGTCCAGTATTTCTCATTGCTGCAGCTGTGCTCCAGCCATTTCCTCCTGGCCTCTGGCTCTTGTTCTCGCCTGCCCTATCCCTGGTCCCTGTTTCTGCCTTCAGCTGCTGAAGCCTCGCTCATGCCTCCCAGCCCTGGTTACTCCTGGCTGCTTTCATCCTGGCTCCTTTCTTCTCAGCCATGACCCTGGTGCCCACTTCCCTGACACAGTTCCTGCTGCTGGCCAGCCCTGCCTTGCTGAGGTATTGCTCCAGAGCATAGTCTTCCTCACCTCCTGCCCTGAGGCTCTGCTGCTGACCAGACCCCTTCTCCACCTGGGAGTCTGAGATGCATTCTAACTTCTCTAATTTCTGGACCATCAGCATCATTCATCCTGGTGTTTTCTGCTAGGTTCAACCATTAGCTAGGCTGACCTTGAGTGCAATATCTGCATCCCTGCTTGGTCCCAATTATAGGGAGTAACGGGCTGAGATCCCTGCCAGTACCTTTCCAAGGGTGGTCACACCAGGTGGTGCTTATCAGGTTTCACAAACCTGCGTACCTCCCCAGTCCTTCATCTTATCTCAGAAAGGCTGATCAAAGAATTAGCCAGGCGATCAGCAGCAACAGAGGCAGAAGAAGATGCTGCAAGCACTTATCTGACAAGAAACAAGATGAAAGGAGAAAAATCTGGAGGAAAAGCCCCTGTGAAGCAAAAAATTACAGAATAATTTTGACTATTATAAAAGTAAACAGCATGGAAATAGTGGTAGTGGGGCAGAATCTGAGCTGAGAAACTCCACCAAAATTTGTGTAGTTTTCCTTTGCTACTCCTGTGGTCATCATAGGGCTCAGAAATGCCTGAGGATACGGTGTAAAAATCTGAAGGTTTAGTTTCACCTTGTGAATGGGTGAGCTAAGAGCACTCACAGGCAGTTACTGGCTGTTTGGCAGAAATGCAGTTCATCACACTGCAAGAACCGGACCGAGCGTCCAAGTCCTTACACCATTTCTGAACCCTCCTGTGCCGGCAGGAAGGGCACAGCCTCACATATTGGCAGATGCCCTCCTTCCCCCTGCTTTGCCAGGGAACAGCTCTGTCCCATTTTGCGAGTCTAAATCGCTGTGCACTCAGCACAAAGACCAATAACGTTTGATTATCATTGCAAGCTAATTTTATTGAGATTGTATTCAAGCAAACCTCCTCCTGTGTGCTATATTGTGGAATAGCCACCAGGCCACGCTCACAGCATAAAAAGGCAGCAGCACTAACGTGTTTGGAAGTGTCTTCACCAAACAGCAAGGCAGGTAGCAGGATACTGGCAAAGCTGCAGGAGCAAGGGTGTACCCATATGTTCTTTTATATTTTTACCATATGTCATTTCCAAAGTTATTAAAACCAAGCCTAATTTTACTCCCCTCCATTTTTTTCTGAGCTTGCCCGGTTTTTAGCTACCAGCATTTGTGCACAGCTCTCCCTTGTCTCACACACTCACTTCTGCACCAACAGTGCCTCCAGCGATGTTATTAGCTGTAGTTTGTTTGCCATCTCTCCTCACTCCCAGCTACGCGTGCAGTGGAGTGCCTTGCTGCGGCAGTGAAGCTTAATCACTGTACCTCTGAGGCCTGAGTACGGTGGGAGCAAATCTTTGGCCTCCAGAGCTGTTGTACGTAAGTTTAACGCCTCACATGTCAGATGTAGCGCATGTACACCAGATGTTATCTCTCTGCTATACCATGCCAGAAATACATTCAGTTACAACATGCGCATGTAAGAAGCACCCATGTGCACATGCGCTTATGCTTCCCTGGTCATTAGCACTTTTAAAATGGTACCATCTTTATCATGGCTAATTGTAATTTTTAAATATTATTTTAGTGCTTTATATTCATTAATATATTTAAGGACTACCGTGGTGCCAAGCACTGTACAAACATGAACACCAACCCTGTTTTTTGGAGCTTGCAATCTACGTATTAGACAACAGGCAACTGGTGGGCACAGACAGAAAGTGAGCACAAAGAATCTATGAGCAAATATTATTCACTGTGGTAGATAGCAATATAAGGCCATTGGCTATCTAATTACTGCCAACAGAGCAAAGAAGAGTTTAAGAGAAAATAATGAGAGAACTGTTCTTGAAGAAGTTCTCACAAGTAGAGAAAGCGTTTGGAAATTTTGCAAGTATGGAGGTCAAACTGGCAGCATGGGGGCAGAATTGAGAATTGAGCTTTTAGAAATGGAAGGGGGAGAGATTGATGTGGAGTCTCCACAAAAAGCTTTAAATGTAAAAAAATTTAGCTTCTACTGGATGTGATATGGAAGATGAAATCAGCAGCAGGATGCAGAGAGGCATAACCTAGCCAAAGAGATGAGTCCTGCAGCTTTCATCTCCTTAACTCCATGTTTGGTGAGTTCGAAAACGAGGAACACTTGTGGTGTTTGACACTGAGAGCCCTGGGTAAATGTTAGAGCTGTGTCAACAGATAGAAAAGTCTTCCTCTTCAATATGCAAAAATAATCTTTGGAAATTAAATCGTGCACAGCCCAAACCAAAGTTGACATCTAACTTATATCCTCAAGTGACAGGCAGACTTGAGTATACAAGTGCCATCATTCGCTGTGAGAGGTAGCAGAGAAGGTTATGGAGGAGCAACTAAGAGTTCTGGTTTTAGCCTTGCTGAACTGGAATTGATGTTTAATTATCCATGGGTAAATATCACAGAGAGAAGCTGAGATTTTAGTTTGTGTAGAAGGAGCAGAGTGAGCAGAAGCCAGGTACTCCGGACACCTCAGAGTGTGACAGCAGAATTTGTGTTTGCAAATGCAACTACCCCTTTTACAGGAGGTGGAGAAAAGTAAAAGGCAGGTGTTACTGCTCATGGGACTCCAGCAGGATGCTGGAGAGAGAACCAAGAGAAGAGAGGAGAGGAATGATGAGAGGAGGAAGGTGAGCACCTGCAGGGGAGAGAGCAGAGGTCAGTGAGGCAAAGGTTTAAGGAAGAAGAGAGCAGTGGCTGTGTAAAAGGTGGCTGGATGTCCATGGAGAGGACTGTGTGCACTGGGTTACTAGTACCCAAATTTGGATAGGAAGAGGTGATCTGACTGCAGTTCATGCTGCATGCAAGGGACAGAATACAAGATGGGAGAAAATCTACAGAAATGGAGGAAAGTGTTTGAAAGTGTTTGAAACCATCAGGAGAAAGAGAATGAGACAAGCAGGGGTAAGGGTGGGGTTGATTTTTTTATGAAAGGAATTTACATGTATTTGTATTGGGAAGGAAAAAAAAAAAAGATAAAAAGAGTCTGTCACTGGGACAAGCAGAAGTTTTACAGGACAAAATTCCTGTGACTGTAGTAAGAGAGAATGGGAAATGAACCGTAAAAGGAGTGAAAAAGGCTGGCAAACTGAAGAGAGGAGGACTACTTTATCAGTTTGCTCATACAAGAAATGGGAGAGATGGTGTGCAAACAAGTGGAGATGGGAGGAAGGAAGCAGATGAGGAGGTGATGGGGGTGGCTGGGATGGAACTAATAAAGCTGGAGGAGCCAAGCTGCTTCATCAGGGAGATGGATAAAGTGAAGGAGGAGAGAGGAATCAGTGACAGAGGTCACCCTCATTACAGAATTACTACCAAAGACGTTTTCACTTTTGAAAAAGGAGCCCTGGGCAGGAAGCGGATGTGGTGGTGAAGGCAGGCTTGAGTGCTGGCAGTAGATTCATTGCTGTGAGAGACAGAGCCTCATACATCCATCCATCAGGGGTAGGGATGAGATAATCAGTAAAACAGTAGTAGCAAAGAAACAAAGTAAGGAGAGGGTTTGATAGCAGTCAGGAAGTCATCCATAGTGCAGGTCACAGGTTTGTCAAGTGTAAGGCTGTTTCCCAACCTTTCCCTTTCCTTTTCTTTGCAAATAAAGCCCCTCATCCTCCTCCCCGTTACTAAACTCTATATCCTTTCATATCTAGGCTGCACTGATTTCTGCATGCTTACTAAAATGCAAGGAAAGCCATAGCGTCGGTTATGTTTCTATACACATATGCCCTAAATGACTCTTTGGGTCAGATCTTAAACTAATGTAAACTGTCATTGCTTCAATGAAGTCACTGAAGATATGAATAAATGTAGATAGATAGATATATATATTAGCTGTGGGCCTGAATCTTTATACTTCAATATTTATGTCTTACAGAGGAAAATTTCTGTAATAGTGTCCAGTCTTCTGGTTTCTATTCTGTATCTTTCCTTTTGCTTTCTATAGGAAGATGTTATTGCTTTTATTCCACACTGTTTCCTATCTCTTCGTCCATCTGTTGATTTAATCAGTTTCAATGTTTCTCACTGCAAACTTCCCAGAAAGTCCCTTCTCCCATATGCGCACCCATGCTAATGGGGTCTTTTTTGTACATCCCAGTTTAATGGGCCCTCTGTACACCACAAACTTCCAGAAGTGAAAAATGAGAAACCCATTTATGCCTCTCATCCTGTCCTGATATACACCGGAGACAGTGGAGACTGTGACTGTGAGCAGAAGCTGAAACTTCACATCCCTGTGGGTGCTTAGTAATAGAAAATATGTCCCTATTTTGAGCCATATGTCCTGTCTGTGTTACAGTTGTAACCACAGACATATGCCTGACAAGCCCCTTAACACCAGCAAAGGAAGAAAATACTCAGGTTGAATTTCTTATAACATATTTTACAGATAAATAGTACTGCTATTATCCTATTCAAGTCCAGCTAGGAAAATAAGCCTCTCAGCACCCAATATTTAAAAGGAATGGGATTCTGTGTTTCTTTATATATGCACATGTGCTTTTACTAAAGCAAAACATGACAAAAGAACCACTTCTGATAACAGTGACATGTAAGATGAATGTAAATAGAATACTCAAAAATCTGTTTGATAGATGAGGTTAAGGATGGAAGCCTCTGTAGCAATTCAGCTAATGAGCCTTGTTTTATTCATCTCATGTTACTGCTGCCAGGAATGTATCAGTCGTACGACACTTTTAGTGACCTTTCAGGCACAGCCAGAATAAAATGCCTGCAGAAAGGGCAGCATTTTGCATCCTTTAAGAAACTAGCTCAGAGTCCATAGGGAGCTTTTAGCACAGTCTGGACACCGCAGGCTTTGCACTGATGAGAAACTACCACTGTCAAAAAAACTTGCTACAAAGAAATTACTGAAATCCTTTTGTGTTGGAGTTTACTTTCTATTACTTACCTTTACCCACCTTGCAAAGTTTGTTGTTATGTGTAGGAAGTCACTGTATGCCTCCAACAAGGTCACAGTAGTGCTCTCTGCCCCACCATCATTTGGTTACAGACATGGGAACTTCCACTGTCAGTTGAACACAGAAATGTCTCTACAAGCTTGCATTGTTTGTCACTTGGCAATCTGGCTTGTTAACACTCTGTGTTTACTCTGTGCAACAGGGCAAAGACACAATGCATGCAGAGATATTCAGCTTGCATCTTTCTCTCATGCCCACACAAACTTATTTTACTCAAAGAAATCTTTTTCTAAACATGTTGGTTTAGCTTTCTGAAAACAACTCTAAAATCACCCTTAAGACCTTTTGCCCCATGACAGCAAAACAGAGTAGCTATGCCCGCAGCCTTCTAATAATGGTTTATCAGTTGCTTGAAGGGTCTTGGGAAGTACACAAGACATGCAAAGCTGGACAAATGCATAGAAGCAACATCCATAAAGTGGCATGTGTTGACACCAGTGAGACACTCAGTCCAAGACAGGTCTTTTCTGACTTGTGTTGTCAGAGGTCAAGAGTGAGAAAAAAAGGAAAACTGAGCAAAAGAAGAAAAAACCATAGCAGCAGCAAAGACTTGTCCATTCTTTTTGCTGCTGTCTTTGCATTTGAATAAGAGGATTTTTATTTCCTCCCAGCTCAGCAGTTTGCTCAACAATATTCCTATAGTGAATTCTTCATTCTGTGCTTCCAAAGATGTGATCACATTGTAATAAAGTTTTTCTGATAGTTACAGACAGTGAGTAAGTAGGAAGCAACAAATGGCATTTATTATTGCCCTGAGGAGAAGGACTTGGGGGTATTGATTGATGAGAAGCTCAACTTGAGCTGGCAGTGTGCGCTTGCAGCCCAGAAAGCCAACCGTGTCCTGGGCTGCATCAAAAGAGGCGTGACCAGCAGGTCGAGGGAGGTGATCCTGCCCCTCTACTCCGCTCTTGAGAGACCCCACCTGGAGTACTGCGTCCAGCTCTGGGGGCCCCAGTACAGGAGAGACATGGAGCTGTTGGAGCAAGTCCACAGGAGGGCCACGAAGCTGACTGGAGGGCTGGAGCACCTCTCCTATGAGGACAGGCTGAGAGAGTTGGGCTTGTTCAGCCTGGAGAAGAGAAGGCTCCAGGGAGATCTAATTGCGGCTTACCAGTACCTGAAGGGGCCTACAGGGAAGATGGTGAGGGACTGTTTATGAGGGAGTGTAGTGACAGGACAAGGGGTAATGGGTTGAAGCTGAAGGAGGGTCGATTTAGATTAGATGTTAGGAAGAAATTCTTTACTGTGAGGGTGGTGAGGCACTGGAACAGGTTGCCCAGAGAAGCTGTGGCTGCCCCATCCACAGCTGTGGCTGCTGTGTTCAAGGCCAGGTTGGATGGGGCTTTGGGCAATGTGGTCTAGTGGAGGGTGTCCCTGCCCATGGCAGGGGAGTTGGAACTAGATGATCTTTGAGGTCCTTTCCAACCCAAACCATTCTGTGATCCTATGATTCTATGATTCTATGATCTTGATTTTAGCAAGATTTTGATGCTATGAAAGGTTTGTAAGCAGGGCAGGGAAGTACTGTCCAGACACTGTCATCATAGGTTCTGTGCAAAATTGTTTAAAACTCTATTTGAAATTTAATTATCAACCAGCTGGGATGACATTTCAGATGGGATCCCACTGGGACCTCGGCTAGGGAAATAATTCTCTTCATTATTTTTGTTAACAACAAGAGTGATAGAAGAGAGAACATTTGTAAAAATTTCAGACGAAACCAGACTGGGAGGGGTATGAGCACTTGTGAAGATAGGATTAGAAGTCAAAATGATCTTGAGAAGTGGCTTGAAATCAAGAAGATGAAAGTCAATATAGACAAATGCAAAAGAACTCCTGTGGCGAAGAATCAATCATCTCCAGATAAAATATGGACTACTTGGCTAGACTAGAGTTAGTGTCAAAACATAAAAATAAATGTCTGGTTATTAAACATTTGTATGATGCTGTTGAAAAAGGAAGGAGAAGAAAAAAACAAACAAATAAACAAACAACAAAACCCCAAAACCCCACCAGGTTATTTATTCCAGGTAATGTATAGAAGACCTACATGGCAGTTGTTCCAGTTAGTCCTGATTTGTGCACCTCACTATAAGAAAAACAAGCAAGCTGAAGAACAATCTTCAGGCTTGGAAATTTAGAGGCTTGGAAAACAGGGACCGTGAGAAAAATTTGAAAGAACTAGGTATGCTTAAATCTGGAATAGATGGATAGCATGAAAATACTTTTTGAAAATGCTTAAAAGTAGTTATGAAAAAAAAAAAAAGGCTCATTTGTCTTCATATCCACTGGGAGAAAAGGCCGAAATGTAGAAAAGTAGTTAATTTGCAGGAAATTACATTTAAATTAGACATTAGGAAGTTAGGTGCAGAGAAAGGCAATGCAGAGAGACTAGAGAACCTCCTTCATTAGAGATGTCAGGCATTAATTTAGTAAAACATCATTCTGGGATAGGAGCATACGTATGTTGCCACAGAGCACAGAACTGACTAAATTATTTCTGCAGCACCCATTCTTGCCAGGGACAGGTTCAACACGTCTGTGCTTGCAATGGAGACATACTGTACCGGTCCAGTCTAGTGTTTTGGTGGCTCTTTGCTTGCAAAGTAAACGGTGGACAGAGGGGTGCAATAATCTGATTTAGTTACACACCTGGAATGCATGTGACTGCATTGATAAGTGTGGCACACGTTGAGGGGTACCTTCGTACAAAATAACCTCATAAATGCAAGTCTTCAGGATTTCAACCACTGTGAAAGTTCTCAAACCAAAGGTTATAAATTTACATTTGTGATTTTTATGTGAATGTTACTGCATTTTAGATCTACAAGAAGCTATCCTCTATCAAAGAACTTTTTTTTTTTTCTTTTAATGTACACAGACACTGTCTGTCAGTAGCAGTGCCCAGATCAGTGAAAAACGCACTTCCTTACGTGAACTCTTTGGCCCTTTTATATCAAAGTAAATTCAAATACACATCTGCTATGTAAGAGACAGTATTTCAGGGACGAGAACTGCCCACAAATAACCCCCAAAAGCCAATAGTTGGGTCTCCTGGTGCAAAGGAAGCAAAGGGTGCGCTTTTACCTGTGTAAAGAAAGTGTTATAGCAGGGAAACGGGGGTCTCGGGCTCAGATGAGATTGAATTGCCCTGGAAATTGTTTAAAATAAACATGAGAAGACCATCTGGAACTGGCAGTGGTGTGAATTAATAAATAGCTCCAACCCTACAACCTTCCCGCAGACCTCCAGTGCCTTGAGAGAAATACTTGTTTCCTTAGATCTGTGAAGCCTCATCTCTCAAACTCACATAAATTGTTCCAGCCCTCTGTTCGTGCGTTTCAAACCAAATGTCAAAGCAGGGAATCAGAGGAACTTCTGTCTCTCAGACAAAGTCGGATCAATGCGCTCTCTCCTCTACATCACTGAACCACAATATGACAGCAAGCCAGACACAGTAATCACAGTCAGAAGCAACAGATTCATGCCAATAAATAAATGGGTTTCAGAATTTGCAATATCTGAATAGCACGTTGGTTTGTACTCCAGTGAGGCGGTCTACTTGAAAAAGAGGGATGTGTGGCTATTTCTGATAGACAGACAGCTGTTATAAATCCCTCATTGTCTTTCTGTAATTTTAAAATTAATTTGATTTTAAAATTTAAAAAGGGACTTTTCCTTTATTTTTTTTTAACCTTTTTCTGCATCTCCACAATTAGCTGGTCTATTTTTAACAGATTATTAGGGGGTACATCAAAAATCATTTGTGTGCTGGGTGGTTCTTGAATGATAGTGCCTATCACTTCTGAAAAGATGTTGCTAATGAAAGCAATTTTCCCCTTTTCAGTTGATTTCATAGGTGGATTTGACTCTTATGGCTATCAAGGTCCACAGAAGACATCTCATTTACAGCTACAGCCCATGTATATGTAAGTACTTAACTTCTGAGATATTCTGCAGAGTGGCAGGCTGATATTAAAGGATCATTAAGCTGAAAGATGACGTGACTTAAAAATTCAGAATAGGCCTTTTTGGAGAGACTGAATTCATGCTACACTTAAGCACCAACATTACTCTTCTGTTGAATTATAATGATTACTTATGGCAGGATACAATGTGTCAGAGTTGTTTAAATAACACCTAGCTCTCACCTGATTTTCTCCCATTTTCTTTCAAGTAGTTCCCACTCAAAGGCAATGAGAATTCTATTTAGTAAAAAAATACCCAAATCTGACAAAACTTAGTGGCAAAAGTGGTGTTTTTTATTAAATTTTATCAAAAGTTCAGCAATTTGCTAATTTAGTGGATGCATTTAATGTTTGTCTTACCAGCACATCTGTTCACTGAGGCACCTCTGTACCTCATTTCCAGTCTCCACATTAAAAAACAAACAAACAAACAAAAAAACCCCACAAAAACCCCCCACAACAAATGTAACAACATATGGCTTTTAAAACCAGTTTGAATAGAAAACAATATTCTACCTAACCAGTGAGAGTGACAACTCCACCCATTGCCTAGAAGTGCAGCCTGATATATTTGGGGATTAAATGGTTAATCAAATCTCACCACATACACACAACCAGAGTACATTCACACTAGAGCTAACACCCAACTATATACCAGTCCAGGAATAATCATCTCCAAATATTTCTTGTACTGATGCCAACTGCAATTCAGAACAGCCCTGACTGCCCAGATAAATCTTACCTTATTGCTGCAGCCTTTTGAAATGTTTTTCATTTACCGTCACTGGCTTACACGGTAAAAGCACAGCACAAAACAGCTCACAAAGGGGCAACACTTTTTTTTTTTCCCTTTCTTTCTCTTCCTAACATTTCTTTTGAGAAAAAAACCTGAACACAGGCAAACGATATCCATCCCAACATACACTTCCATTCACCCTTGAATGTAATTTCATTTCTTCTGATTAGTGGAAGCGTCTGCTAATGGATTAGTGGATTTTTGCATAGAACTGGCATTTACTCCCTTATCTGTGGTACAATCAATTCTGCGGTAGTGCTTAGGATTGGGTCCTTTGGGAGCTTTGCTAGGAGCTTTTTAATAATCTCAAATTACAATAGTACATATCTCCAATGCCATCTTAACTTCATCTTCCCATCTGTCTGTGCTCGAGTAAAGATTTTTCACCTGCATTTTTGGCACAGTGCTGTGCATTTAGAAAATGTTATTTCCTTTCTAGTATTATGTGTGGCTCATAGGTACTTAGAACAATTCTAATCCTATTTCTTTCTCAGTATACCATACCTTGTCATCAACATATGGAGCCCTCTAGCTGAGATATTATCCCATTCTCTTTATGCTCTGAGTGTTTCTTCCAGAACAGCAGATTGCATTTACTGAGCATCTTCATACTGACTGGAAAGAAAGCTAGACCTGTAGAAAAAAAGGAGGCAATATTTTTAAGCTTGTAGCTGAGACAAAGAGATACATGATTAATCCATGTAAGCTGTGTTCTGCCTTATTTCAATGCTGCGTTCTCACTGGAGTAGTGGTGATTTCGCTGTCCTGAGAGATGGAAATCTGTATGTAAGCTGATGTTTTGTCCAATCAAGCCACAAAAGTATTGCCATGTCTCAGCCAAAGTCGAAGACGCTTCCTGTTTCCCTCTGACTGTACAGTATGTGACAAGGTTCTCTAGAATTGCCACAGCCTGTCCTTAAGAGGCTTTTACAGCACTTAGTAATACCTTTCTGTTATTTACAGCTGAGGTGCCCCAGAAACACATGCATATGTATTCACACTGCAGTTGCTCTGTAAATGTAGGCAGACCATTAGGTAGTGCAGTGACAAATTCGAATGTCAAATTAATCAAGCCGTGGTTTGATCTGCTTGTTGCACTATTTACAGCAATATTACGTACTGGAAATCAAAACACACTGATATGATAACAGCAGGCCATACTCAATGTTTTAAAGCTTTATTTGGTGGGAGGAAGGGTTTGGTTCCCTAGGGACCTTGTTCACCAAAAAACATCAGTGTTAGCCTCCATAGTATTCAAGGAGGACAAAAGAAATACAGGACTTTACATTACTCTCTGGCCAATGTCACCTGCACTTCACAATGCTCAGCATGCCTAGAGGATGAGCAGAAGATAAGAATCATTTAACGTAGAAAGGCAGAGGACAGGACAGGACAGGACAGGACAGGACAGGATAGAATAGAATAGAATAGAATAGAATAGAATAGAATAGAATAGAATTAGACCTTCTGCTTCATGGAGTCCGTTGCCATATTCTCACCACTGTCCAAGGTATAATCATATCCTTCCAGGATACAACTATACCCACATTTACCATACAGCTGTATTCATATAGCTATTTCCACAACTTTATCAACTGCTACAAAATGTCTTTGAATTTTGGAGGATATAGTAAGCATCACCCTGTTTAATTCTTGCAAAAGATCAAGAAAATACAAAGATAGCTTGTTGCCATCTCTGCACTCTCTACTATTCAGGTTCACACTGGGTGCAACTCATGTGCAGCTCTGGCTTTATGAGAGAAATAGGAGATAGTTGCCTTTAAAACATCTGGTTACTAAGTATTTCCAAAAGCACAATAGCACATCTCTCTGCTGTCTATGGTGTGGTAGTAACTATAGGTGTGCTAGGCGTGCTGTGAAAGTGGAGGAGAACATATGGCCTCAGCTCTGGAGAGCTTACCAAAATATCAGCTTCTAATGGTTGTACAGATTCTGTCAAAACACAGATTTCAACATGTATTTCAGTAATAAGCACAGAGAACCTCCCGTATATTTACCAGATCAACTCATATAAAGAAATAGTACAAATCTTAAAGACATACAGAGTCGTGTGGTAGGTCTCAGTCATCACCCACGTACTGCCTCCTGATGTGAATTGATTTAGTCGATTGTGATGACAGAATTCCATCAACACAAACTTTCATTTCAATTCAAGCCAGACAGACTTATATCCAAGTGATTTAAATCAATTTTAACTGTTCTATACATGCACAGTTTAATTATTGTCCTGAAGGGATGCTGAGTTTAGTATTTGTTAACTGTTAAGACACACTGGTATGCAACCTGTTTCCTCCTGCGTGCTAAAGTTAGCACTTCATTTTGTTAATTTGGAGGTTATACTGAACCTACACAAATTTATGCATGCAATTAAGTAATTATATTGATTTATTCAGGGTTCTCATGTTTACATTTCTATTGTGTCATGAGTTTTTTAACTAAAGAATTATTACTTTTTATTTGTGATATAAATCAAGCTCTACTTATAAGAACATTCGAGCTCAGTTTAAATGCACACAGTACATTTGTATGGAATTTCATCAATTATGCAAAACTACCATAAATGAACAGGATACTTAAGGAAAAAAGTCTTGATTTATGAAAAGGAAGTGTCATCTGTAGATAGTGAATTGAGGCGACTATGTCTGGCTACAATTTCCTTAAATAGTCTAGAATTATTAGATTCAGGCTCACTGTGTTTCTTTTCTCTATATTTTAGGCTTTGAATTCCAATCACAACTCTCCTTATCATCTCTCCCAATTTCACATTTAACTTAAACCAGCTTGCTTTTTAAAGAGAAAAATATATTCAATTTAAAATTATGTTTTAAATAAAACACTGGTGTTTTGGGGGAGGATTCTTATCGTGACATGTATCTGCCTGTTATAAATAGCTTTTTTTATTATTTAAGTGCCAACAGTGTGCTCTATGCTGTACAAGCCAAGAAGCCTAGACAGTCCCTTCAAAACGAATATGCTTTTTAAACGGAACGGGAGAGAACTGGTGCTCACGTACCTCCTTGCAGTGTGGCCACAGCTGATGTCCTAAAAAGCAGCTTCCTGGCTTTCTCTGCTGGAGATGCCAGTGCTCATTTCCAGACCATGGGACAAGAACACAATAAGATGGTGGAAATCAATTGTCAAGAGAAAATTCTGCTCTTGGGAGGTGATCGAGGAAGGTGACTAAACACGGCACTGATTCTGATGCACATGAAAAAACACAGTTATGGTTGTGGAACAAGACTGCACTGCATGATCACTGCTCTAAAAACAGGAGGAAGGAGGGAGGGGAGAGAGATTTTTCTTTACGTTTTGCACAATAAACTTGTTTGCTCAAGAAAAGTAGTGAAGCAAAAAAAAAAAAAAAAAAAAAGCATGCATGTCTGATGCTGATGCCTAATGCACTGGCGAAATTGCTCAAAAGCAGTTCAGCCCTGAAGTGAAGCTTGCTTTCCTCGTATTCGGTGAAGTCTGAGAATCTTTGCATTATATATTTTTTAATATATATATGCAAACACATATGCTATATATGCATAGAAACACACACACCTATATGCATCCTTTTATATATATGTGTGTGTGCGTGTGTGTGTATATTCTGTTACACAGGACTATGGGTAAGAATTGATTTTCACTAGAAGGCACGCACTTACAACAGTTTCTGGCTAATAGGTCCTACCTTTCACCAAATGTTGGAAGGAATTTGAGCCAGTAACTCAGGGACAGAGGGGTGTAGAGGTCGTTAATGTATTTGCCTTAATATCTGGTCTCATCTTTTCTCTCTGTTGTATTTACATGTGCATTATACTGGTGATGGTCTGCTAGCCTAAAACTGTAGTTATATGTCTAGATAATTGCACATCCAGAAGGTACCTACTTTACCATTCACTTGGAGTATAAATGAAACATAAGCAAGACACAAAACCCAGCACCTAGAGTGTAACCCCCGTGACACCCAGCAAGTTCAAACAGTGCAAATCTGCTGTGTTACTATCTCCTTAAGACTCATGTTGTGGGATTCAGACATTACGGGCAACATTTCATTTTAATAAACTACTAGCTAAGCCTTATCTAGCAACTAAAAATGGCTGGTCTGTTTTAGACTGTGAAAGTTGGAGTTGAAGAACATGGTTTTAAGCACAGCACTGTTCAGGTTTACAAGGCTGTGGCACTCACACGTGCACACTGCTTTGCAAATGATCCTTGGGGCAACTTTCCCAGGCACCTGCGATTCAGCCCTTCTGTCCTCGTCCTTCCTCACTTCTTGCTTTTACAAAGATAGCTACAGTTCTGATGGATTATTGTATAGTTCAGCTCATCTTCCAGTTGACACGTGGATATATAATTAAGATTATAATTAAATATCGCTCCTGCCTAGAATGGTTTAGAAAACCTGTGCTGACTTCTCTGACAATGTTCCAGAGAGAGACGAGCAATCACCTGAGCAAACACTTCGTGTTTCTGTCCTCTTCATCCCGTGCGCAGCTGAACTCTTACTGGTTGGTGGCTTACACTTGCTTGCAAAAGGGCACCAGAGCAGCAGGGCAGTGATCAGATAGGTATATGGTGAATTATAAATATCTTTCTTTGTCTGTCTTCCTTCTAGGTCAAAGTAAACATGAGGACTACTCAACATGGGCTGGAGGACCTGTCAAAGAAACTGTTTCAGGATGGCCCCCTGGTTCTTCAAAGAGCAAAAAAATTCCAGTTTTTGTGCTAAAAACAAACAAACATACAAGCCCAACAACAAAGAGCTGATTGAACAGTGAAACAAAAAACAAAGGACACCTTCAGCCCCTCTTTCTAACAGGTACTAAGGGAGATGCCCTGGACCCCCACCTTGGACCTCCCGCCTCCCAGCACCAGAGGGCCAGAGCAGAGGCATTGGTGCCATCTTCCGGCTCTTCCCCACCCTGGCCACCGCCAGCGTGGCTCATCTGGATTACGACATGAACCCAGCCGATTCGGTGCTTTCAGAGCCCCCTCCGCACTCCTGGCCGCGTCGAGTCTCCTTAGTCAACACAACATTACAAATACCAGGATGACCTTGCAGCAGAAGTCAACAGACAGCGCGTTGTTTGCCCTGAAGGCTGTACAGTTCATACTTGCCTTAACCCAACCGCATTGCACATCAGAGAAACTCAGTGCAAGCTTTCTGAAGTAACGTCCTTTAGGCTCGACATGCTGCTGTTAATACTGAACAATTTCTAAGTCAGTGGTTTTCTTCTGTTTGGTTTTGGTTTGTTTTCGTGTCAGGGAATAAGGTTCTGTTGCTCCACGGCCCCAGAGCAACTGAGTAGAAAACTGCCAGCTGTCTGAGAAGTGCTTTACTTTTGAGGCTCCACAGTGGTCAAGAAACAAACAATTTATAATGGTTAAAAAAAAAAAAAAAAAAAAAAAGGAGAGAGACCTTTTGGGGGTCGGGGTGGGGAAAGGGGTAACACAAACTAATAGTTGAACCTACTGGAAATAAGCAGCAGAAACAGTGCTTCTTAATCCCGCTGTTTTTATTTATCACACTGTAGGTGCTTTTATAGCTATCTCTAAATGTCTTTTACTAACTACAGAGACATCTGCAGATTTCTATCAACAAAGGCCAACTGAATATGTACTAGCTACATTTACTCTTTTATATCTAATTTCAACTGAAAATTCTCTGTAAGTGAGCTTTTTTTTCCTAATTGCACCATAAGGGATCCATATATTTTATTTTTTTGTTTCAGTTGGGGAGGGCGGGGAGGGACTACTTGAGTTGAAGAAATATTGGAGACCTTTTTGTGGTATATTTGGGGGATCTGTTGTGTGTTAGAACGTGTATTTTATCTTCCTGTATTATTGTGGCTGAAAAAAAAAACTGTGCTGTTACGTAGTTGGCAACAAGATGCCTTTGGGAATTTTGCTAGTAGGTCAATGTGTATATGAAATACTCTGAACTCCTAGGAACATATGTTTTGTTCTACATCTGATCTGTATTTTCAAGCACTTGGGTGGCTTTCATTAGGAAAACCCCAATATTTTGCTCAGGCTTTTCAGAAACTTGGATTGTCATTGTTTCTTTGCTCAGACCCTGCGTAGGCAAACGCACGCACCTACCACACCTGAGGTGACCACGTAGCTTTTGAGGGCAAGAGGGAAGGTCAGCGCTTGGAAAGGCTCAAGCTGCCCCCGAGCACCTCCCTTTTCCTTGCTGGGCAAACCCTGGCGCCCGCGCGGCTCCTGAGCTCCCACGGCCTCTGCGCTCACGCCACTCATCCATCCCTGTACAAACCAGTGCCCTGTGCTGTGTCTGCATGGATGTACAGTGTCACAAGCAACAACTCTGGACAATGACAGAGGAACAGGCATTCACTAGTGAAAATAAGATACGGGACATGTTCAGGAACTATACTTACATTTATTCAGTGAGATTTTTTTATATATATATATATATATATATGTAAGTGCGTGTGTGTGTGTATGTCTATATATATAAAATACACAGGAGTAACTCTTGACAGGGGCTGCATTACCCAGGAAGTATCCGATGCACAGGGCCAAGGGCTCCAGCCCCAGAGCCCGTTAGGGATTTCCTGCGTGAATTAGGCACGTCCCCTAGGCCCAATCCCGTAAAGCATTCATTGATGATTTGGATCTCAAATTTAGTTTTTCAGACTTGGGTACCTGAAATTCTGAGTTCATTCTGGGTAGAGCTGCTTTTCACCCCCTGGAAAGTCATGCGACTTCCAAGTGCCAGGCTGAAATTTCCCATAACTTAAAAAATTTCGACTGTTTCTGCTTTTATGTAGTATTAAATATAGCAGACGCATAGCATTAAACACGATGTAGAGGTTTAACTGGGATGAAAATGTCCTAACAGGGTATTTTAGCTTTCCCTGTATAACAGTTAATCAAAATCATATTTCTATAAAAATAATTTTTTAATGTGAAAAGAAACCAGTTTAGGCACCTAAGCAGCGATCCAATTTTCAGAAGATAATTTTTCATACCTTTCAGTGATTTCCCACAGAACAGCTGCTACTGGTAGTTAGCAATGTTAGAAGTCAGACAATTTAATGAAGTGTCTACACGTAGCTTTTAGGCCTGATATTAATTTAGAAAATGTTGGCCTTAATTTCTGTGTGTCTTAGTCTTCCCATCTATAAAACGGGAATAATATGTGCCTCACAGGCTTTTTGTGAGGGCTGAATTGTTAACGTTTGTAAAGTGCTTAGGAAATAGGAAGCACATCTAAGTATTAAGGATTAAAATATAAATGCGTATTCATATGTTACATATAGAGTAGATATACACACACTCACATACTCACAGTATACATATATACACACATACATACCTATATGAAGTTGGTATTCATAACCCTGCTTACGTTGCAGTTAGAGCACCACCATTAAAAAGAAATTAGGACTGTTGACTACTAAACTAAATGATTAGTGGACAGATCTCTTCCGGAAGCAGTTTAGAGCACAGTAATGTGAGAATATCTGGATGACATTTTTGATTTGTACAGCTGTATCCTCCTCAAAATCCAGTAAAGAATGTTATTTTTCTAGGCTGGGCTTTTGTTATAAACTTAAATATTCAGAAGGCAAGAGATACAATCCAAATGTGTCTTTTTTCTTTTCTTTTTGGCATTTGTTAATTCTGAATGTATTTTTAACAAAAGTGATTTTTTTGACTTACTAGTGTAATTTGCATTTTAAAAAAAATAAATGGAAAAAATATAGGTTTCCAAGCTATTCATGGCCCCCTGATGCTATTCATAACTTACAGGAAACTCAGAATTACTGAGCAACAATGCAGGATAAAGAATCCTATTACATTTACATGATGACAATCCCTATCTGTGCAGCGCATGGATGTGACAGCACTGAATAGAAATTGCCAGGTCATGACACCATTTTAACTCTGTCATAGGTAGCAGGTATTTTCATTATCACTGACACTAAAAGATTTCTTTTACAAGGCTGACTGCAATAGACTCTTCACTTAGAAAACGGGGATTTTTTTGCCCACTCATCAGGAATTTTTAGCCTATGATAGGTTTACAGTTGCCAATGGTGTTAAGTATTGCAAAAGTAATCCTTGTTAAGAGGGAGCTATGTAACATGGATATTTCCACTGCATTAATTTTCTTTTATATGCTGTTCATTGTCCCTACACTGAAATGATGAAATCCTGTCTTAGGAAGCGTCTTTATAGAGCTCACATACATTGACAATTTGCCTGAGGTCATTTAATAAAGGCGGAGCAGAACGGTATACATTTCAAGATACTTGGTCATGCTCTTCTAAGACTATTCCTTAGAAAGGGTGTTCATTAATTATTTTCATTAGAATTTTTTATGCCATAATTATAATGCAAGTGATACTTTTCAGTCAGGTAAGGAAAAACGTTTTGTGCTCCACTTGCTTAATTTAAGTACTGGTCGCAATACTCAACTGCCGTACAGCATTTTGACAAAGGCCAGCGCAGTGCGTATTGATCCCTGGATGTCGCCGGATACGAGTGGCTATTAACGCAGTGTCTGAAGGTTTTGATCACTTGTACTCTCACCCTCCATTTGAGCACACTGATAGCAGGCAAAGCAAAACTCCATACACCATGAATCCTTCCAGCTTGTAATATTTTCATCTCCAGTCCTCTGTTTTATTTTTAAATGCAGTTACTAAGAGAATGAGGATTTTTCTCACAAAGATGGAAAGCCCCATGAATATTTTATGTGTATGTATTTCTCACTTGCTTTCTACTGATGAGTCTTTTCAACATAGCCAAGACAAAATTGATGGACTTTTTGAGTTTGTTTTCTAGCTAATCTGAATCTGGCTTCTTCCCAGTGCACGTGGATTGCCGACAGACACTAAAGGTGAGCCAGGTTTCATTGAAGAACCGATGCATAGAAATACTGCAGACAGCATTATGTCCACTGCTCCTTGGAGAAGGATGTAGGCAGTTGTTATGCTAATCAGTCAGCTCCACACTATGTGCAATATTAAACGTAATTACCATGCATAAAAGAAACTGCCCTTTAGACTGCAGTTATTCATTCCCATACAGAAGTGGCACAGCACAGAATGAGTCAGTAAAAGATGTTTCCTTCCTCTGGTCACTAATACACTTCATCCCCAGCCATGGACCAGAGAAATTGGGTCTGTTTGGTCTCGTGTCCGGACAAGTCCCTCTGTTCAGGCCTTCACCAAGAGGGGCAATTGCAGCCAGTTGAAGTTGTGACCTTTGCATAGCTGAGCGGGATAGATAGAAAGAAAGATATTGTACAAATGTGGAGTTTTAAGTAGCATCACACATGCATTTGTTGCACATCTCTCTCCATATGCACAAAAGAAGGGTCTTTTAAAATGCACTCTTCCGTTATCTCTCAGAAACCCAGACAGATAATGCCTTTTACAAGCATCTTCCAAATTCTGCAAAGATCACTAAAGAGTTTTTTCATCAGATCCAATCAAAACACCATCTTTTCTGCTCTCTTTTAAGTAGAAGACTTAGCTTGGGATTATTATTTTGGATAGATAGGAGCATTAAGAAAAAAATGCTTGTGGTCATCTCTGATTCAAAATTAAATCTCTTGTACAAAAGCCAGACTTCTACATTGACCAGTGGAAGAGGATCTTTGCTGCCATCTGTTACCTAACCACTTTTCTAGCTTTGCCTTTGTCCTGTTCGGAAACGGGTTATGTGGAGCTAAACGCGAAAGACCATGTTCATATTCAGCTTGTACTCGTCAACAGCCTTCTGTTCTGCCACACAGAGTACTATTTCATTTCTTTCTCCCTGTCACCATCTTTTTTGTCCCATTCTCACTCTCCCCGTCTGTCTGAACACAACCCCGAATACTCTCCCAAAATTACGTTCTGCTCTTTGTCACACCCATTGTTTCAAACTGTTCACGTAATGACGGTGACAACAGTCATGGAGGATGGTGTCACTGTGGATATGTGCAAAACTGGAAGAAGAGGAAGCCCAAAGGTTACGTACGTCCTCCAAAGGCCCCAGACCGGTAAAGGTTGGCAGCGTTACAGAAGCCATGAGGTACAGCGAACCCTAATAGGAATCTGTTTCAAATGTGCAATTACATTTGTTAAACCTATAGTTCAGCGAGTACACAGAGAGTCATAAATATCTGGAGCTACAAAAGGCACAGGTGAACTAGAAGAAAATTCATAGAAAATGTGTTTGTGAACACGTTGACTGAACCAGATTCACATTTCAGTCTCTTCAAATTTGTGTCAGGTTGGTTTTTTTCCTCTTGCAAACATTTGGATGGTTATGTTTCCACATACACAGGTGAACTTTTTGTTCCTAGGAGAACATGTAAGTATGTGCAATTGCATTCATTTACATGGGATTTTCAGTATTTATGTGCAATTTGTGCTAAATATTGACTCATTTCTCTCTGTCATACATACATACACGCACACATACTTACCTGTTACGTGAGTGTATTTCATGGCGGGGATACAAAACCACACACACAGTCTCTCCCCTTTTCTACTTAGCTTTTCCTATCCCTTCTCTCAAGAGGTTCAAAGTCCTGAGTATTTATTTGTCATATGGGCATTATGTATACAAAAATTACAATTTCTGATACTTACTGGATGTACAACCATGGTGCAATCTATGAACACAGTAAATAAGACAGACCTTTCTGCAAAGAGTTTATATGTTAAATGAAGTAAGTAAATGAGAACATTTCAATTAAAAAAAAAAAGAAAAAGAAAAGAAAAATATGATCTCACCATCCCACTCTGCTGTTAAATTTTGATTAATCAAAAAGGTGGGTGCCAAAAAACTTCATGAAAAAAAGGAGGACAGGGAAAAGGGAACTTGGGAGTACAATCATATGGTGATACAGTTAGTTTAAGCATGTACATATGAGAGTTGAGTAAAAGAATCAGCCAATTATATCTCACTAGAATATCCAATTAATTTATGATATCTCAATATAGATGTATTATATCATATCCTACATTTTAAAGGCATCTAAAGCAGTAGCTATGGAAGAAGAACATTGAAGGGACTGCAAATTGATGCCATCACAAACAGTTGATGGATTGATTCAATTAATCTGTAAGTCATTTCTAAGAGTTCTGCAGGGATTCATTTACCAAACACTTACATTGTTTATTTTGCTCTCTGGAGGGTATGTGTACTGCCATTTTTCTTCATTATTCTTCTTGTTTCATTCATCAATATCTGACAAATATTTTCATGCAGATATGTGGCATGTTAGGAATGTAAATTGTCCATATTTACCGATTTAAAGCAATACACTCCAAGCTTCCAGCAGCCGAAAACTTCTGTTTATTTCCCTCAGGTCCTGAGAAATGCTAGTCATCTATAATTAATATAAAGACGTGTTTTCCATTTAATCTTTGCTTTCACTGTCTGTTCAACATGACAGTGATGTAAGGTCTTGTCTATCATAACATGTAGGTACCTGCTTAAACTTTAGACAGAAACTTACTATGAAAAACATTTTGAACACTGTTGATGCTAAATAAAATAACTGTTCCATCTTTGGTTTGGCCTTACATTTTGTAGTTCAAATCCAGGAAAACAATGCAAAAATGTTTTAAGAATGTCAGCAGGTTCACTATGTTTTCCATAGGAAAAAATAGCTTTTTCTATTTCAATATTGTCATAGTATGTGCTTCAAAGTCAATACACAGAAATGACCAAATTAGATCAAATCACATATTACAAAAAGGCAGATGCTGTCATGACATAGGTCTGTGAAGGATGAAGAACTGAAACAGAAAGGAAACCATGCTTTGAAAGTGCTGAGTCTCATTTGGACAAATATTTTTATTTTAAACTGTCAGGAACAGTGAGCCTCTAAATAAAAAATAACGTTTCTCATGTGTTCATTGCACACAAAGATGCAGCGTGGGTGTGATTTTCAGGCATCTTCAGCACTAGTCAAAATCTGACCCCACTTTTAGGTGGCTAGGAACAACTTGTCAGGAAAAGTAAAAGATCACAGCCCCAGTGACAAGAGCCATGGCAGCATGCATCGTGTCACGGCCTTCCCCGGTGGATTTAAAAAACTCCACCCTATCTATTAAACCAGAGGGCATCAGAGGGATAGAGGCAAAAAAATGAAATTACAACATTTAAAGACTAATGAGGATGTTAGCAGAGTGAAATCATGGCACAAGTCTGATTACAATCAAAAAGTTTGTGGTGCAAAGGTAATAGAGGGATGACTGCAAAAAACCAAGGATAAGATGTCAGAGGAAACCATGTCAGCATGAACGAGAGGCTGAGCCCTATACCAGATACATCTGGCTGACTTAAAAGAGTAATAGTGCCAGAACTGCATGAACGACGATGCTGTGCTACTCCTTGTGTCTGCAAAGATGATCCGGGGTCAAGAAAAGCAGCACATGGTCACCTTGTAAGTGGTGGCAACACGCAGGCAATGATTTCAGAGAGCCATGTAACATACGGCCAGCACCATTTACCTCTATCTTCCCATTTTTCTCTGTCCACCAGTTTTGTTCTCTTGAGATTGTTTCCAATAATGCAAATAGCTGCTAGAATTCTTGTTCTTCACTTTGATCAAAAGCTATTTCCTTCTTCCTAACTAGTTTGAAAATTACACCCCCTAAATTAAAATGGGCTGTAGTCTTAGATACAAAATATTTAATTCTATCCCCAGGTCTGGTTAATAACAGACAGATGGAGCAAGACACTTCTCAGTGATTCCCAGTGACAGGACTAGAGGCAATGGGCATAAACTGAAACACAGGAGGTTCCCTCTGAACATCAGGAAAGACTTTTGTTACTGAGAGGCACAGGTTGTGGGTCTCCATCCTTGGATATATTCAAACCCTGACTGGACATGGTCCTGGGCAACCTGCTTGAGCAGGGGGGTTGGACTAAACGATCACCAGAGGCACCTTCCAGCCTCAGCCATTGTGTGATTCTCTGATTCGCCTCTCATTTAAGCTACATTTGTTTCCCATTGGAAATATTCCTAGCATCTCAAAAGGATGCAAAAATCTTGCTGGTTGTGCCAAAGGAGTCTCAGAACTAACCTTTGTAGCGAAAATAAGATTTTTATGTATAAAAAAATGCTTTCAGGAAAAACATCAGTTTCTAAAATGTATTGGTTATTATTTTTCCCTTCTTTGAGTCTCCTGCGTTTGGCTACCTGGATGAAATCCCAGCTCCATTAAGGTCAGTAGGAATTTTACCGTTTGTTTCAGTGAGAATTCAGGATCTCACTCTTTGCAATTAAGATGCCTGAATATTTGCTTTGCTTGAAAAACAAAAACCCACAGCAATTACCCCCTATAATTTTATATGCCTCTACAAAGTTTCTGATTTTTTTCCCCTTTCATGCTCAACATTTGTGAAATGCATGGTCTGGTGATATAAAAATTTTATCTATACTCATTTGTGCTGACCTACATAACTTGCTCATTGCCACATTTGTGCCAGTAAAATCTTTCTATCATTCCCACTTTTCTGTGTATTTCATTTCATGTGAATGAATATCACTCCAGGGGATTAGCACCCTGGGACACTTTCTGCAAAACGGGAGTATTAAGGAGGAATCAAAAAAACATTTGCATAGCTATTTGGCCAATGTGATAGTGGGAATCTGCTACATGACCTCTTTTCCCTTCATAAATAAATGTTAAATATTAGTTGTAACCTACAATTCTCAGTCTAAGTATTTCACATCCTTCTAGCTTCTTGCTCAATTGCACAGAGCCCTTCAGACTTGATAATTTTTCCATTGAGCAAACTAATTCAGCAGCAGGGAAATTTTTGCACATAACCCGAAAGATAAAGCACAACCTTAAAAGATGGGCTAATAATATCCAGTGATTCTGGAAATCCAATACTTTTGCCAAGAGCGTCATTTAGTCTGGAGTTTCTCCTGTGCAAAAATGCCTCTTGTTCATTAATTCACAGCCTGAAATGTAGTTCCTGACAAAACTCCATCCAAGTGAGACCCCCACCCTGACAGTCACTGACATGTACAACCTCATATTCTGCTCCGTGAAAGGAAATAGATGAGAAACTAGCACTTCAGGTCTTTAGGTCTGTTCCCTTGAGCTTGCTTTTCTCATGCCTGGATGCTTGAGACTGCTGCCCCATGACAGCCTCCGTTCTCATGGGCATGTTGGGTACCTAAACTGAACCGCTGGTGAGTGCCAATTAAAATTGAGCAGGGTCTCTACATCCTTAGTCCCAAAGCATCCAGTGTGTCAGTGGTGCTGTGCCACCTGAGCAGGGCCAGCTCTTGGCATACGTGAAGCAGAGAAGCCCTTCAAGCAGGGGCAGCCAGGAAGGGCAGCGAGATCTACCACGCTGCTCCCCATTCCCCACTCCCTGCTCCTGCCAGAGCCCAAACACCTGCACCCTGCTCTGGCTCCAGCGCCAGCAGTTCCCAGAGGTGACCAACAGTACCATCCAAGAGGCCACATCCTCCTGGCACCAGCGGGCAAAATAAATCTGCATCTGCAGGAAATTCTTCCCAGGTCTCTGTTTTAACTCGGATCATGCCTTTCTTGTAGGAGAAGTAGTCAGACTTTTGTCTGGCTCCAGCTTTTTATATTTGAGGTGACAAAGCCCTGCCTTGCTTCACTCCTCAGAGACTTTGCACTTGCTAAAGAGTTAGTTCTATTAGAGGAGGGAGTTTTGGCAAGCAGGGATAACACTGCAAAACTTTTGCATTAAGAAAGCTATAGCTCAGGTGCACTTCTGAAAAATAAACTTTAGGTGAAAAAAGCTAAGTCATTGCTTGAACTTGAACACATTCAAGTCTCTTTTATGGATGTGAAGACATCTTGAGTCATATGCATAATTCTTTAGAGTCATTACTTTTATTAGTGCTTATTGATGTACTTATTTGCTTTAATTATTAATTATTTTATAATTCCCCATTTCAGTGGGGAACATTTTACATTTAGAAGTACATTTTACATTTAGAAAAATCAAAGGAAATAGCAGGAAAAAATGACATGAAATTGTAATACAGCACCAGAGGACTGCTGTGTTAACCATCAGGATCAATCTCAAAAGCCATCCCCAAGGTCAGACCTACAGACCACTTACACTGAAAAAAAGTTCTCAGTCCTGGAAGCCATCCAAATTATGGCCAGAAGCTCTGTTTAACTCTGGTTGTTAAAATTCTGTTTAACTGGGTTGAGTGGTCACACCTCAGAACATCTCCCAGTCCTATTGCCTTTGCCTCAGTGTGCTCTCTTGGGGGCTTCAGGCTTGTGAAATGGAAGTTCACCATTCATTTTTTGTCCCTAAATTATTCCTTTTCTGCACTTCACTTTTCATCCGTATTGTCCATAACAGAACCTGGAGAAAAAGACCAGACGGATTCCTAGGGGAACCTGCTGGCACGTTAGACCACAGGACTTTCTGGGGAAATACAGATCGGTAAGGGTCCCTCAGGATGAGCCTTCTCAAACATTATGGGGCTCTTTGCAGTTGTGAAGAATTGGGTGCAGCAGCCCAAGCCATCCCTTCAGACACCTTATTTCTGTGGTGTCCGTGAGGAGAGCTGACCTCCAACCAGACCCTCAGTTTCACTGAAAGTCAGCGGATCTTAACCTCTTCTTGGGTATTTGGCTTCTTAGACCTTTTTGAAAGCCCAGCTAATGTTTATTTTCATTTTCAAATTCCTCCTAAACGGAACAGAAGGACCTTTGAAAAATCAGTGCTCTGTGCTTAGACCTTGTGGACAGGTACACTTCACTCGTCAGGCTAAATAAATGCAGTAATTTGATTCAGCCCTTGAGTTTCCACATGTATTACACTCTGCTAATTTCCCTGAAATTTTTCACAGCGTGTATGGAGAGAGAAATAGAAACTTCATCCACATCTGCGCTGTTATTTTTATTTTGCCACTGGTGACTTTTGTTTGAGCTCCCGATATAACGGCTGCATGTCAGTAATAACAAAAATAGCTGATCTGCAACAGCCCACGCACTGCAACAGTTTGTACAATACTTTGTTACCCTCTAACTCCATCACTTCAGAATCCCTTCCTCTCCCATCTGTCCTAAACAAGTGGGAGAGGCTTTTTGCCAGAAAATGCATTTTTTTAAAGTGCCTCTCTGGAGGATAGCATAACAACTGTGCCTTAAGAAAAATGTTGTTAGCCCTTCCCATGTGTCAGAAGGGAAGATGCTACTAATTATAACTAAGATCCTGTCAGTTATCTGAATTCACTGGTAAATCTCCTAAGATCCTGAAGAAAGTGAGCAAACACATTAACATGAATGTGCCAGCAGCAAGTCACTATAATTCCCTTCCCAGCTTTCTAAAACCTACTGCGGGCTTACAGCAGCCGCGGCTTTGTGCCGCAGCCCACGAAACACCTGGGGCCAGCGCGGGCAGCCTGATCCAGGCTAGCAGCTCTCATGAAACAGGCACATCCATAGCAGGTGAGTAGTGTGATAGCTGATGATTTTTTTGACGTATCTGGAGCATACTGGAGATTTGGACAACAGAGGGGAAAATCTGACGCTCAGGTTCCTTTACCTGAGCAACTAAGTGGGAAAAAACCCTTATGTAAAACAGATCGCTAAAGTGTTGCACTGGCCTCCCTGGGGGGTTTGGTATAGTTGGTTATACCATGGTCTTTGTAGGATCCAAAAGGACAGAAATCTTTCTGCTGAGATGCCTAGGTACGATTTGTGTTTCTGCAGAGCCAGGGACCTTTCCTTTCCCAGGGACCATTCCTGCAAGCCTGGGCACACAGGATACATGTGTAAACCAGCAAGGGCCAATATTAACCAATTTCATTGCTGGGACCCCCTCATACCTCTCTGGAAGTGTAAATGGGCCTTCACGGGAGTCAGAGTGTAAAACACACTCATCTGAAGGCTCCTGCACTTGTTAAAGGAGCACAAAGGGGTTTAAGTGAAAACAAGGACCCAGTCCAACACTCAGCAGGAGGGCAGATTAAGTACCTTCCTTCTTCAAAGCTGTTTATTATTATTGATAAATAACAAGTGCAGTAGTTGATTTCTGTTTTTCCCCCCTCCCCCCAAAATACACAGCAATGCCTATTTGGCAAGCGTTTGAAAGATGGGATTTCTCGAGCCAAATGTGACCATGGAACCTTGCTGCCAGGTGCCGGAGCACAGCAACTCTCTCACCCTCACCGGGGTTTGATACAATTCACATTCCTACACAGAGGGCAAGAGAATTAGGGGAGGGGAGGAAGAGTACCAAAGATTAACAGACAGTGAAGAATACAGCATATTCCGTAAAAGCTTAATGAGAGAATCCCATGGTAACAGTCAGGCTTTGGGTTTTGTGTGCAGCTATCTGCAGAAATGCCGCCGGCATGTGTGTGGTTTGCTGTTGACACATTCTGATAAAGAGAGAAAATTTGTGAGAAGGTCAGATTACTCACAGGCTTGGCAACAGGACATAAAGCTAGGGGCATGGCACATGTACTTGAGCATGGTGTCCTGGAGAAGATGATTTCAAGGTATCAGGTAGTATTTACAGGAGCCATAGTATGGTAATGGCACTTAAAATGGAAGATCATGAGATTAAACTGCTTTTAAAACAAAAAGATTTAGTTTTTCTTTCTCAAGTCTTGCCAACCTTTGTGTAATCAGAATTTCAAAAAATAACTTCAGAATCCTCCAGTATTTTTACTGCAGATATAATATTTTCTTTCTTCAAGTAGAAGAACAGGTCATTTAATAACTGTCTGCACTAACAGTCCAGAGTATCTTCTCCTATTTTCTCATCTTGAACAGCCTAACTTCACCCTTCTTAACCACACTGAAAAGAATGGAAACCAATGGTGTTACACAGGAACAAATTACCAAGCCGTGCAACGACAGGCTCAGAACAAAGGTCTTCTTCCAAAAACCATTGGCTGTGATAGCTGAACAGTCTCGCTGTCCTTCCTGCTGCACTGGCTTCTGGGAGCAGTGATCTAGGATCAAACTAGCTTGAAATAAATACAACAGGCTTTCAAATTAAAAAAAGAGGTAAAAAACATTGTTATCAGCAACTCAAGCTTGGCACATGCTGATAACGACCAAGAAACACTATTTAGGGGTCGCTTACTACGCCTCTCTTGAAAAAGTAGTAATATAGAAACATCATAAGTTATTGCAGTGCAACTGTCACTCTGCCATAAACATGAAATCTGCAGACGCCAGCCGTCGCGTTCCTGCAGACAAACTGGCACATATTACATGGGAATTTAGAGAGTATCAGTGCAGGATCTGAGCGGTTGGGGTATTTGGGAAACTGTCGCTTAGGAACACGCTCTCTGACAAAGTGTTCCTTTACACATCCACGATGGGTTTGCAGGTCTGAGTCACACCAGTGAGTCATGCTGTCAGCCAGGAGTAACATCAGGTGTCGGAGTCAGTACGATGCTCAGGTCTCAGGGCTTCTCTGCATCTCCCTGCTGCTTGCCCCCTGCCTTTGGCTGATAGTAAGAGATATTTCTAGCCACCAGCTTGGCAGCCCATGTTAGCAGTTCTTGTTGGTTAGTAGAGAAGTGCCCTGGATACACTGGCATCTTCCAGGGACATTTCCCATCCTGAAGAGCAAAATGTTTAATATTTATCAGGCCAGCCTGAAATAGCTCCTGAAATGGAAGAAAACATAGTTTTAAAGAAGAGATATTTACTCTAGAAAAGATGGAGAAAAGTCAGGGAAATATTTCTTGGCTTTGGAAGTGAGTACAAAGAAATGAAATGACAGCACACCTTAAAACTGCTTCATGTGCTGGCTGAGTCTTGGGCTGTGTTGTCTGATTTGCTCAGCTGGCAAAGCTGACATGACAGTTTCACACTCATCAGAATTAGGGCCTAATTCCTTAGACAGATCACCTCTCTTGAGTATTGTCTTTCCAAATAAGACCCTAAGCTGATGTAAAAAATCTGCTACTGTATCTTCCTATTCGCAAAGCATCCCTTGGACTGGAAATGCACCCCTTCCTTCATCCCATCACTTGTAATTTTGGTACATAATTGAAAATTGTGATACCAGCTCTGAAGTTTCTTGTTAATGAAATGCTGTCTGTCACAACATAAACCTCAAATATGCAAAGGGACTTCAGAAACCCAATGAGAAACAGCCATGGGCAACCTGCTGTCCGTGACCCTGCTCCGTCAGGGGTTGGACTAGCCCATCTCCAGAGGTGCCTTCCCCCCTCAGCCGTTCTGTGATTCAGAGAAACGTCTTGTTGCTGGGCAGCATCAGGCATCCTTGGCAGGCAGTAAGCAGAGCTTTTCATACAAGACTAGCACAGCTCTTCTTACAAACTCAGGGTCTATATACTTCTCTGTCACATAAGTTTAAGCATACAAAATTGTAAAACGTGCTGTGCCAGAATGACTGCCTGTAGAAGATTTAAGTCAGAACACAGCTCAGTACCTGCCTTGAATGCACAAGTGGTGATAGGAAACAATTCAAGCTTTAAGGCAGTAAGGTGTTTGGAATAGATAGTACCCCAAATCCTGCCTGTGAGATTTGGAGGACTTTATCACAATGATTTGCTAGATCTTGAGCTCCTGTATAGGTTGAATTCTCCTAGGCACCCTGAGGAGGTGGCTGGTGCTGTTCCACTTCTTTCTCAAGAAGGGTACCAGAAGGTCATCAACAGCTAAACAAGGAAGGCAAGTGTTAGAAAGGACATGTGTGTGTGGCAGAGGAAGATCCTTAAAGAACGAAGGAGCTTTAGAGCAGGTGGTGAACCATGTAAGTATATTTCATATCAAGAGCTTGGTCAGGTTTTACAAGACCAAACCGTGAGTTGCCTCACTGCTTACCTGCATACAGGTGGACACAACTTTCATTTCAGTTGATGTGACAGTGAAGTTCACCCCTTTCAGGGGTGACAGTACTCCAGACATGGAACATTGCATTTAGGAAGCTTGCTGTGTAGAGTGAATGTCTCATGTCGTAAGTAAATACATCTTTGGAGTCTCTGAGCAAAAGCTCTGCTTTTATAGGGCAGATGAAGCTCAGAGAAACTACAAGGTCTGAACCAGAGTCAGGATGCTAGAAGTCAATGTGGTTAAACCATGGAGGGGAAGCACCTCAGCAGATGCTGATGTAGTCACCCTGACTTTTAAGTTTGGATTTTCTCCCACATATGTATCAAGGTCTGTTCTGTGCATTCATATGTATTGCCACTAGGTCAGCTATAGAGTGTGTAGGCTGTGAGCTGTGTTGCCTGTTTTCTCCTAGGAGTAGGTGGCTTGCTGGGAATCACCTTCCACGTGTCACAGGGCTTGTATGGTCAGCACCTGCTGTGCTTATACTGATACAAACAGCTCCTAAGCATCTGTGATTTCACCCATAGAGGATCCCCTTCTTTGGCTCTCTAACAGCCAGCCCGGGGTGTTCAGTTATCTCATTGGAGTGGCTCTGGCCCTCATAATAATGTTTTGGAAGGGATTTTGTATACTAGCATCTTTATCATTTATGGTATTCCTACTTTTTTCCCCTCTGTTCACCCAGCTGTTTTATTTCATGCTGACGTGAGGTTTTGGAAAGGAAAAGACACTGTTTTCACAGGGATTACAGGTTTGCGCTTTCTGCTGGCTAGAGCCTGTGAAGGTGAAATGTTTGACTCCCAAGGTACATTTTAACAGCTTAATAAACAAAGAAGTAGCACTCTTGACCACCTTGAACAGCATCAGAATCCGCTTCCTGATTTGTGTGCACTTCAGCCAGTCCCTGGGAGGGCAGGCAGTGCCAGTGGCTGGCTCTGCCTCTGCTCGTCCGTGTGTGCCCACGCGCAAAGGAAACCCCAGTGCTTTGAAATTTTTCACATGTGCCCTGTGGTTCACTGGGTGAAGCGAGGTCATTTTTGCTGCTTTAGCTGGTGAACATCACCTTTGTTTCACCCAGTCCAGGGATCGGCGATGCATTGTCTACTGGAGCTACTTCAGAAATATTTTTGTAATAATAATCTAGCATCAGGTTAAGGGTATCCTCTAGATCAGTTATCCATTGCTCCTGGGCTCTCTGAAGTACATCATCTGTTAGTATAAGAGCCTCTGCTTCTGCCTCTAGTTGTTTCCATAGTGGAAGTATCTATTAATTCACTAATGCAGATCAGCGTATTCAAATGTTTCAGATGTTGCCATGCACTTTTTATTGCCATATGAAAGAAAAGTACAAAAAGCCAGCATGTCCTAACCATGTGTAGTCTTTCATGCACATTTGGGACCAGTGAAGAATATTTGATCCTCAGATTTCCCATAACATCATTGCCAGATTCATAAATCTTTTCAGATGCCTGGAAGGACCTTTCTTCAGTGTCACTGCTTTCTTTCCTTTCATTGTCCAGCTTAACTTTGGTTTTTTGCACTCCAGAAGTCCTGATAGGCCAGGAGAACTTGGTTTTGGGCAAGCCATCCTGACCTAGTCTTTTAAAAGATTCATCACATTGATGCTCTCTATTTTTCCTCAGAATTTCTACTCCTTTTCTTGCGGACACCAGTACATGTTGCTACAGGAATTTCTCTTCAGGGCTTCTATTTCACTTTGTAGTCATGCCTTTGTAGGTTTATGATCATGTGCGAAGTCTAGATGGTGCAGAAGCTTAAGATTTGTCAAGAATATCCCCTAAGGTTTGTGATCTATTTCAGCTATACTGCACAATATGTACTGACATCCAGTGACAGTGGCAAATTCTTTTCTATTTGAGTATAATTTTCCTGTGATAGTTCTACACTCTCAATCCTTATGCCCCAAAGTAGTTCCTGCAAAATACTGCTTCGCCCACTATTTACGGCATATCTACCTTTTCAGTGTTGTGACCTGAATTTCTAGGAACATACCCTGGAACACATCCAGTGCCATTGTTGCTGCCATTTATTGTTGTCATTTATTGTGGTTTAAAAATGATACAGCCCCTGTGTTCTCAAAGTTCTCATCAAATTTCCTGATAAGATGTACTTTTTGCTTTTTATTTTGGGCTTCATAGCAGGGATCTGTGTTAATCTGTCCTAGGTAAACCATCATGATTATTATAGATTCTAATTTTTCCACCAAGAAGTTGGAGATTTGAAAATGCTTTATTGTTTTCACTTTGTTTGAACAGGTCCAGAGTTATTTTTTTTTCAAGGTCTGATCAAAGTAACTCACACAACACCAATTTTTATTTTGCTATGATTCAGTTTTAGATGGCACTCCATCTTATGAGTAGTGCTATTAGGTTTTTGTTGAGTGTCTCTATATACTAGATTGTCAACAGCAAGGACTCCTACTCCATCTAATATTTTACTGTACCCTTTCTGGACTTGTGCAGATGCTATATGGGTATACCAGAAGGCATATTCTGGAAGAACCATCTTCTGAACTCACAAGTGCGTGTACTTCCACTCCTTCTTTGTCCAATCTGACACAGTGTACAGAAGCAGATTGTAATTGCTGAAAAGGGCCTGCAAGTGATGCCCTCTAGGGTGGTTAGACTGTAGCTGGGCTGTAGAGAGGAAGAAAAAACAAGTGAGACACTTCCCCCAAGCAAGGGTTGTGTCCTGTGTGATCACATAGTCCAGCAGAAAAAGGGAGAAGAGTGGGAGCTGCATGGTACCTCAGGCTCAGCAGAGACAGTCTCCTTAGTTTTGATGCTTGATTTGGGTAGCTACAGAAGGCCCATGGTCACTTAACTCATGCTAGTATTGGTAATCTCAACTGCTGAGGTTTCCTGGGTTTGAGTTACGCTCAACCGTATGTTGCTGTCCCCTGTCACTAATGGCAGTCATTACGGCACGTGTGCTAGTCACACTGCATTTGGAAGTAGCTGAATCCTTGGAGTCTGGGAGGCATCAGGTATCCTTTAAACACACCAAGAAAAGATTTCTCAATCTTTTCTGCTGGAAAATGAGTTCACAGGCATCCCATAGACTATAATATTGATATCACACTTCCTGATGCTAAGGCAAATGTTCTTAGGAGTGGCTCTGCTGTCATAGCTATCACACAGGCATCATGATTTGTCTGAAAACTTACATCTAAACCTGCACTTCCCCAGTATGCCTTCATGACATTATCAGCCTTGCTGATATAAACTACATGAATGTTGTGGCTTAGCCTCAACATTCCGAGTTGTTCTGCCTATTCTGGCAGACCAGTTCAAGTAACATAACTACATGGCGTAAATACATTTCCTCATACTGCATTGCAACCAAAGTAAAAGCGGCTGCACTGATGTTAAATTCTCCATCCTTGCTCTGCAAGAACCTGGACTGTATTTTTCTCTGTGCCTATGTTGTGTAGAATGCTTTGCTCTTACATACTTCATGAATATCCTTATCTGACAACGCTGGCACAGCTTTCCTCCTCTATTGCCTCTTCCACCTTCCAGAAAATGATGAGTTTGGGCTGGTAGATGTCGTGAAATCCTAGACAAATAGTCACTGCCACACACAGAGTATCTTTGTCCCCTCCTGAGAGCAAGTCCAACGTAACTGAAGTTCATTAAAACCACTGGGCATGTGCTGTCCGATTGATCTGTGCATGCACTGCAAATCTGGGCAACCGGTGCACGCACAGCCATTGCACAACACATGTACGATGTGTCAGATGCTTGCTGTTGATATACTGCATTTGTATGCTTCTTGTCCTGGGACTTTTGATCAGAAAAACACAAGGCCCCTAGCCAACAGCAAATTTATCTGTTCTTGGAACATCAACTGTTTGGCAAGAAGCCCTGCTCGAGGCATTTTTCTTTGAATGATGTGGTCTGGCAGACGCTACATGCTTCTTGTGATTGTGCTGTGCCACATGCTTTCTTTCAATGGCTTTTCATACCTTGATGTGGTCTTCATACTTTTTTTCAAACATCTGCTTTCTGGCTATAGGGTCCCCATCATATATATTTCATGAATGATTCTCATGACCCAGGAAGTCATCTTCGGCTCCTTTCCTGTCTTCCTCTGTTCATATATTCATTGTGTCCTCCCCTGTCTGAAATTGCTCTCTTTCTTCTCTTAGAGGTGTTTCATCCGACTGCTGCTGCTGTTGTTGCTTTGCTCCTTCTTGTCCTGGTTTTCTGCTGGGTCAGAGTTAATTTTCACAAGAAGCTGGAAGGGGACACAGCCAGGATAGCTGCCCCAAACTAGCCAAAGGGATATTCGGTACTATATGATGTCATGCTCAGTATTTAAGGGGGGAGCAGGGCAGAGAGGAGGGATCACTGCTCAGGGACAGGCTGGGCATTGGGTTCCGGGCAGTGAGCAAATTGCATTGTATATCACCCGCTTTGTATATTTTTTTATTAGTATTGCTGTTGTTATTTTCCTCTCCCTTTGCTGTCCTAGTAAACTGTCCTTATCCCAACCCACAAGTTTCACCTTTTTCTTCCAATTCTCCTCCCCATCTCACTGAGGGAGGGGAGGAGTGAGCAAGCAGCTGCATGGTGCTCAGCTGCCGGCTGGGGCTAAACCATGACATTGCAATAATGACAGGTTAAGAGCATGCAAAAAAAAAAAAAAAAAAAAAAAAAGCATTTCTTATGTTAGTTAAATAGTCACTGGTCACAATGCTGTTTTGTTTGTTCACATGGTTGTGTTATGTGAACCCTTACTTGCTGTATGTATTCCCTGTGGCGCTGTTTATCACCTCTGAGAGAGGGGTCAGGATTCTCATTTTGCTGTACTGTGCAATATTGTCTTATGATATGATAACATCACTGGTCATGAGGTTAAGCTGATATTTGTATGTGACATTGTTGTCATGGCCGTACCTCGGATGACATCTCTCGGAATGTATTAATAATCGCACCCAATCTATGGGGAAGACAGAGAGGGGATACTTTCTCTGACCCTCTCACCACCCCTTTTTCCTTCAGGGTGGCTACAGCAACTTTTGAGCATTTTGAATATGCTTGGGATGCTCAAGTGAGCATGCTCTTATTGCTATATCTCCTGATTGTGTTTCAAGTCCTCTTTAGGGTTACAAAAAATTGTTTTAAGAAAACCACCCAGAGATCTCCCCTGAGTCTGGATGGTCAAGAGTGGCATGGCATGGGCATGTGGGAGAATTTTTGTAAGGACATATCCAAACTTGGCATCAAGTAATTTCTTTTCTTCTACCAAACCCTGCCTAAAATGCAGTTGTCCTAGTCCTAAAGGTCTAGTCATGAATGGCTAATAAGATTCTTCTTTTAAGGAAAAAAATGAAACTCTTTCTTCTGACTTATGTATGTGTCACCTTATGTTATTGTCATTCACAAGTTTTCTTCCTTGTCCTTGACTCCATTGCTTTTCACTTGTGCCAATTTTAGTCTGCACTCTTTCAAAACATTTCTGTAAGGAAGCATCATGCTTTGTATTGGTGGAATTACAGAAAAATCAAAATGACCTACCTATGTGCACAGGACATTTCCAAAAGACTACAATTTAGTGAAATGAAGATAAAATTTAACCAGCATTATGCAAAGTCAGTTCTTTTGAACAGGACCTTTGGCCCCTGACAAATTTCAGTTCTTTAATTCAGTGGAAGAGCAGCTCAAACTTTACCTCAAAACCAGTTGTCCACAGTAAACTTATCACAGCTACATTGACACTCTACCACTAGTTCAAATAGCAGTTCAGGAGCAGGCTTTGGTCCAGAGAGCTGTACAAAAGCAAATTCCAAATTCTCTCAAAGCAACTTATTATGAAACATGAAAGCGTGAGCTGAGCAACCCAACTCTGGATGATTTAATGGCGGGAAAATAGCTCAGATTTCCCTTTAACTGTGGTAATACAGTCTGTACAGCTGATTACCAGGTTGTCATCTTTAATGAAGTTGAAAACATGCTGACAATTCAGTAATGTTTTCTTTTCAGCTGTACAAATGATGTGACAACAGATTACAGCTGGATTGTAAGTACTTAACAAGAGCATTATAAAAAGAAAAGAATAATTGGGATGAGAGAGGAAAAGAGAGAAAAACATGGAAATAAATTAATTTAATGAAAAAGAAATATTTTTCATTACTCTAATATTTAGAAGTACAATAGCAGAAACACTAGTCCACAATGTATTCCCCTTACTGTTTTATGTACCAATTTTAAAGCTATCTTTCTGCTTTTATTTTCTTTCACTAGGAAAAAAAAAGTAGACAAATGAACTTCTGCAAACTGTAACTGTTAAATACAATGACACATCAAGCATGTCACTGAATGCATTTTAGATAAATGTTGCCATTATTCTGAGTTCCAGCATAACCCATAGTACTTTAATTTTGTTATTGTGAGGTGTGCTTTGGAGATCTAAAAGCCTGTCTTGAGTTCAAATATTCTTGTGGATACAATCATAAACCTCAGCTCTGATTTTCAGTAGAAATTTAAAAGCAAAATTTAATTAAATCCACTTCTGATTTCATGGAGATGTTTTCACCTCAGAAGGTGAATAAAGATGTTCAGTGCAGGATACAAAGCAAGAACAATGCCTACACAAAAAGATATTGAAAATATCTGCAGAAATTGAGTGAAAGTGTGTGTTTGACTGTTTGTACATGTGTATGCATGTTGCAGGGGAAAGAGAGTTAATTAATAAAAGTATTGTAGATGACCTGTCTATCAAAAGTACAATTCATATCTCTTCTCAGTGCTGTCCAATAGCCAGCCAAATATATAGATCTTTTAAAAGGCTGGCAAAATGAAGAAACTTATCCTCTGCGTGGAATGGGATATAGATCCACAGCTTTTATTCTAGCTTCTGGTATAACATGTCAAAGATTTTGTCTACAGGAAGGCTTAGGATACCTACGCCAGTTTCTCCACCTCTGATTTTCTGGTGCCTTGATGATGCCACTGACCAGGAAGCAGGTACAGATACCTTCTCCCAGACCTTCATAGTCCACCTCTACCATCATTGATCTAAGTTCAGGATTGAAAGTATTCTTGGAAGCAGCTAAATAGCTCTACAGAGAGTATATGACATGGTTGCCCCATGCTGAAGACATCTTTCATTCCAACAGGTAAGAAGAAATGGCCTACAAAAAAAAGTTGTATATGCCTCTCTTGCCTAAGCTGCTCAAAACAGCTGCCACACTGTGCATGACTAGTTTCTATAAGGACACAAAAAATTTCAGTGCAGCTGTCCAGCCATGTATGCATTATGCTAGCAGATTTAATCAGGTTCTACATCAACGGTACCATGGCAAATACAGCAGAATCCTCCATTCATTTCTGGGCAGCTATAGTGCAATAAATAATGAAGCAACTGATTGTACCTATTTCAAATTGTCCTAGATGTCTATCAAGGTTGTTGAAATGGAATTCAAACCATATTTTAAAAAAAAAAAACCCACAACCAAAACCAAAACAACAACAAAAACCCCACCAAACAACATAGGATAGATATTGTAAAGGAAATGTATTATAGGATGAAGAGAAAGGTCAATTTAGGGCGTAAATGTAAGGAAAATACAATACAGAAGGCACTTGATTAATGCTCTTTATATAAAATTTAACAGAAGTTGCTATACTGTATTTCCCAATTTCTGTTTTGAGAGTGCTAATCATAAAGTATATTTACGGCAGAAAGCTAAATATTCTCCTTCCATCCAACCAAGCTAGCAGGCAAATTACCATGCAAGAAGAGTTTAAAGTTCTGGTATGCTGCTATTTGCTACTAATCATACACAGTCTTACTATCTGACACCCTGTAAACAACTATTTTAAAAACAACATCAGCAGTAAATACATTTAATTCCCAGAAGACCCACTACAATTGCTTTGCTTAGCGTCAAGGAGTTTGATTCACAAAAGAAACAGTTGGTGCTTATCTGTAAATCTATTTAGCACGAGAAGGCAGGCCACAATTTCAAGACTTGTTCATCAGTTTGGTGTCGGATTTACTCAACCTCTTTGGATATCGTGGGAGCGAGAAGCGGGCTTTCTTGGGCTTTTCTGAATCATTCGTCTACGCAGCAAGCACAGGTGAACGCAGGACACGCTGGCTCAGTGAGACGGCACCGCCAGCCTCTGGAGGAGCAGCTCTGGTAAGCTCTGTGCTGCCAGCAGCAGCCCGTGGCCAAAGGGTCTGGGAGCTCAGCGCCGGCGGGGGACAGCCACAGATGCCTTCGTGCCCAGCATCACCTCGCAACCAGCTTGGATCACCCAGTCACCTCTCTTCTCCTGGCTAAGGGGAAGACATTTTGGGCATGAGTTCAGGGGCAAGTTCAAACGTAGGCTGCTGGATTTACAGTGCAATGCCACGTTTGCTCTGGCACGTGCGTTTGCAGGTTGCAAAATAACTGGGAGAAGAGTTTGCTATTTTGGGGGTAATCCAAGAACCTGCTTACAAATGCACTGTGTTCAGGTACTTTGAAATCAGTATCTTCTAATACTCTGTCCCATAATACAGTTTCTGTATGGCTCCCCCGCTATTTTATACAAGATTACTCCACAGTTTAGTACAGCCTTTGGAGAACTCCATGTTTAAAGGGCTCTGGCATAAATCAGTTGGAAAGGGTTGTTGCGTTATGTTGTGGCTCAGGTTAAGTAATGCCAATCAGTTCTGACCAACAGACCTCTGACATACTCCTTGGCTCTGCATGATTTCTGAATTTTCAGGGCATTTTGCAGGCATCCATAAGCAAACTCTGTCCATGCTGCAAACTGAACAAAGGCTATGCAGTTGTGATCTACTGGTAGTTCAGCTAATTTGTCTGCCTCAGCTTCTGTCTGCCTGCAGAATCATCTGGAGACATGTGCATAGTTCCTTTTTGCAGTTTGTGATCATCTTTAGCCTGCTTACCTCAGAAAACAAGGCTTCAGCAATTCTGCAGCCTGTGTTTAAGTGAAAACTTTTGAATTTTTTTAAATAAACTGGCCAGAGGGAGAGAACAGTTCTAGGTGAGTCCTATAAATGTGGGGTTTGGGTGGTAGGCACTTCTAGAGAGACAGCTGGGTAGGCTTGAAAAGAAATTGAGGAAGTGGCTAATATCACCCTTCAATTTGGCGTCTACAATGAAGACAGACACTAAAACCAGGTTTCATCAGTGCTCAGAGAACAACTTCTTGGCTGCCCGTGACATTAGACATTATGTGGTGCCTGAAGGATACAGCTGGAGACATCGTGATACAAGGGTGGTTAGCACATGTTGCAAAATATACTATGTAAGTTTTGTATATTGTCAAAATTTTACTTTGTATGTTTATTTCAGTAAAAAGTTGTTGAGGACACTGTTTCCTGATGATGATTTGACTCTTCACAGCAGTAGCACCACAAGATGCTCAGAGTATCAGGATGAACCACCTGACTGTAACAAAAAAATCAGCCACTTCATAAAATGCTTGAATGTTTTAGACATTTTTTTAAATGAGTGTATTAAAATATGGGATGTTCTGCCTAGAATACACCTTGGTCATTTTATGAAATGATTTGTTTCACAACTGCACTGTGATATGCGTAACCTGAACTTGTGAGACCCTGACAGCAGTACAGTGTGGCTGTCTGCCATCATCCATGGGTGTCTTTCAGCTGTGGTGCTTCCCACATTTCTGTGTCCACTGAACATGCTTCAAATTGCACCCACCGCTTCCCCAATGTCTTACTATGAATGTTACTGAATTGTATTTTGTTGTTTTCCTAGTCTGATCCAACCAAAGGCTGTTAAAAAAACCCCAACTAAACAAACAACAGAAAAAAAACCCCAAACCTGTGATCATCTCCTTTATTTTTATGAGATTTGGGGTCATATTGTTATTACTATTTGATTTTTTCTCTTTGCCTTCCTGGGTGTTTGGATTTATTCCCAGTATCTACATATCTCAGCAGTATGTATAGTATCAACATAACCCATTGCCGCATGGAAGATAAAAACTCCCCTGGTACTTCAATGTGCAGAGCAGACGAGTTATTTCCAGCCCCCATCTACAGTTCAAGCTACATAGCAACCTCATGTTTTAACCCTAAAGACTCTCTGTCTCAGTCCTGAGTTTCAGCCAAGAGACGATTATAACCTTTGCTCCTCACTTTAGATCATTCACTGAACTGTTAAATAGCATCGGTCCTCAGAATGGCCACAAACCTTTGACTGGGGTACAGCTATATTTGCTATCACCCTTTGTTTATGGTATTGCAGTCAGCTTTCAATCTGCATGACAAGTTTCCCTTTCCAAGTCAATTTGAATCAATTTTGAGATTACAATTTTGTGCGACACCATAATTAAAGGCGGGCGTGCAATCCAAACATAGAACATCTATAGCTTTTCCTTCACTCGTGAATGCTGTGATTCTATTTTTATAAGCAGTTAATGACTGTGGCAAGGTGTATTCCTTCCAAACTAAGGCTGCTTGTTGTTTGTAGCTCTTTTATATGAGAAGAAGAGAGGAGCCAGACCCAGCAAGTATAAACAAGAGAAGGCACCACCTGATGCCTTTTTGATCTCCATCATTCATGATAGCACCAGAGTGTCATCAGTGTTAAATCATAATGCAGGAACAGTCCGTAGCACACATTGTAGATAGCAGCAACTGGGAGGAGGAAGAGTTATCTCTCAGCCCAGCACTGCATGCATTTAGACAGACCAAAATGCCTTGCCTTACTAAAATAGCAGGCAAAATAAAGAAATGTGAAACTTACACCTTCCATTGAGCTCTTCACTATTTGATTCCAGGTTGCTTTGCACTCAGCATTGAGCCTGTGATTCGACGTGCAGTCAGGCTTCAACTCTCTGACGAGACTGCCCTAGAGAGCAAAACGTACGGGACAGCCTCATCAGCAAACATAACACCAGCAGCCACTCCTAGTATTAGGCATCAATCTAGTTTTGGGGCAAAAGCAAAATTAAATTTGCCTTAATATTTTTTATACATAAAACAAGCTTGCATGGATAAAATAGCTTTGGATGACTAACAGAGCGCTGTATGTGCAGTCCGCTAACAGACCCAGGCTAAACAGACTAAACAGCACTTTGTACTTTGTGTGTCACACACAAATAGAAGGCTCTGCTCCCATTGGTCTTATTGTACCTTCTTTTGGGGTTTTGATACACTTTATCTTGATCCCATCAAGAAATCTTAATCCTGGTCCATAAATGTTTTTTTACAAGAGCTAAAAGTACCTTATCAGCTCTCCCCTTGCTTTTCTTTAACAATCACACGGTTACAGAGTGAATGAGACATGCTGCAGAGGGATTAACTACTTCGACCTGATGGAACAGCTGTAGAGAGGAGATTGCAGGTGAGATTATAATACCTGTCTCTTCTCAGAAACCTACTGATATCATGTCTGCTCACCCCCCTGATCGCATGTCATAGATTCACATTATTCATGGGATCAGTAATTCATGGGATTTCCCCATTATCACCTTTTCCTTTCCCCCTCTCCATCTTCACAAGGTATTTTCCAGTATACACCATTAAACTGGAAAATGTAGCCTGTCAATAGCCTCAAAGTGTTCGTTGCAGCTCAAAATAGTGCTAAAGAGCTTGATCAGAAATTATAGGTATAAACAAAATTCAGGCAAATCAAGATTGGTTCAGAGTTTTCACAGAGAAAATTACGATTGCAGACCATGCTTACAATCTTAGTTAAAGAATCTTCATGCCTATGATTACTCAGGCTCTCTGTCAGAACTGCCAGCTTCTTGTTACATCTTTTGCCCTTTATAACTAAGAAAACTTTGAAAGAGTGGTAGAATCTGTGAATATATGATATTAAGCCATATAAAGTACATGGTACTGAGTTCTGAAACTGATAGTCTACTTACTGATCAAAAATGTTATATACAGACATGGTTCTTGCTAACTGCCTACTGCCATCTATTGATGAAAGAGTAGAAGTTGAAGGCATTTGTTGCAAAATGTATGCATGCAACGACCTTCAGCTAGACAGCACGGGATGGGGGAACCAGCTGTAAAGCCTCCACGGTACTTCTGCTGAGGTTGGGCTTTATGCCTGTTCCTCTTTCCAGACTCAGAAATCTCCCGGGAGCTGCAAATGGCAGGAGCTGCCCTTGTGCTCACCATATGCCTTTGTATGGGCTCAGTATCCATCCAATTCCTGGTAGCATTTCTCCCTTGTAATCAATGTCAGTAGGGAATAGAGGGGTCCATACTTCCCCAGGATCCATGTCAGACAGCAGGATGCTTTTCCCACTCCACACAGGAGAGAACCACAGCCATCTAGCTGTGCTTCATTTCTTATCGAGTATTTTCATAGCCAGGAAAGAAACATTACAGGTATGAATCAGCTGCAGAATAGGAAACCTATTTAAGCCTCTGCATGTGAGCTAGCTATCGGTGAAATTCAAAGGTTCAGTACTTCTGCCAAACAGTCATGCACAGAGTCAGGTAATACACCCAGGAGTGCCCCACTGACCTCCAGCTGTTCTTCCAGAAAGGCATGAGTTTCTGCAGCTGGTGTGTTATATATGCCAAACCATTGTAGACATCTCAAGTGACATTAGACTCATGTGCTCAGACAACTGAGTCAAGGTACTAGACAATACAATCCATGGAGTTTTTTGGTTGATTCTTTGACCCAAATGAGACACCTGTGTTTGCTCTGTTGAATGACACCTACATGCCTGTGACAATAGTGGAAGTCTAGACAGCAAGGTCATGTGTAGACATCTGAATTTAGATGCCTTCATCTGGAGCTGAACCTGAGCTTATGCACCCAAAACCCATCCAGCCACCTAATACAATGCCACTTGTTCAACATCTCCATGTAAGGTGATTCTCCCCTTCTACTCTGCTCTCGTGAGACCCCACCTGGAGTACTATGTCCAGCTCTGGGGCCCCCAACATAAGAAGGACATGGACCTGTTGGAGCAAGTCCAAAGGAGGGCCACAAAGATGATCAGAGGGCTGGAGCACCTCTCCTATGAGGACAGGCTGAGAGAGTTGGGCTTGTTCAGCCTGGAGAAGAGAAGGCTCCAGGGAGACCTTATAGCAGCCTTCCAGTACCTAAAGGGGGGCTATAAGAAATCTGGAGAAGAACTTTTTACAAGGGCATGGAGTGATAGGACAAGGGGTAGTGGATTTAAGTTAAAAGAGGGTCAATTTAGATTAGATGTTAGAAAGAAATTCTTTACTGTGAGGGTGGTGAGGCACTGGAACAGGTTGCCCAGAGAGGTTGTGGATGCCCCCTCCCTGGAAGAGTTCAAGCCAGGTTGGATGGGGCTTTGGGCAACGTGGTCTAGTGGAGACCCCATGGCAGGGGGGTTGGAACTAGATGATCTTTCAGGTCCCTTCCAACCCAAACCATTCTGTGATTCTATGCTTTAATTCTTTCCTTGAACCTGGCTCTGGTCAGAGACAATAAATACCTTCACTGAATTGTTAAAACTTCCCATCGGAAAGGTTTTATTTACCTATTAACAAGGGAGAAAGAAAAAGTTTTGGAAAGATAAGCATAAAGGCTGTAGCACTTCTGGTGTACATTTTTAAAACAACGTTAGGAGTTATTCAATTCACAGCTCTTCCCTTCTGTCTCCATCATGTCGTAGGACTTGCTTACTGTTGCTGGATGCAGTCATTGACAGCAGAAGGCTATAAACAGCTAAACATTGGTGGCTTTATCTAAGTGACAAGATCAACGGACTGGGCTAGATTTTAAATGATAAATTCCAGAACAAAGAGACAATTTTGCCATTACGTAAGGCAGCATTCAGGGACTCAAGGCTTTGAGAAGTGAAAATTATAAACTAGGAGTGAATGCGTATGACTGTATCGCTTTAAGGTCTGTGATTTTGTATAATAAAAAATTATGCAATAACTTTTCTTTCTGAAGCAAAGTTACTGTTCTCAGAGTGTTGCAGGCACAACAAATAAGTCAGACCTCCCAGGTAACAACAGGGGCAAGGGGGCAGCAGTCCAGGGCACGACCTGAGAAGCAGTACGTGTCTCCTGTGAGAGAAAGATACTGATAGGCATTGAACTGGGAATGCGGTCTGAGTGACCAAGGAAGATCAGAAGAACAGTTTAACCTTGCCACTGCAGTATTTAGATCTATGCAGAAAATCAGCATGGAGGCAGAGGAAATGAGGCAAGGGCTCAGAGTCCCCTGAAACTCTTTCTGCAATAGCCACACCGAGCATCTGCAGAGCAAGAACAGAGCAGCAGATGAGCTCTCCCAGTCTTCCACTAACCCAACTGATCTGTTAGATATCAAACTCCTTAAAACTGGTCAGATGATTGTTTTGCTGCCAAAACATGCTGTCTCTGAACCTTTCCACTCTGATAGTCAGGCCCTTTCTACTAATTGAAAACCTTAATCTATTAATGGCTAGCTTATTCCCACTCAATCCGATTGTGTGCAGTCATAAAATACAACAGATATACTTCTTTTCTGAGCTTTTAACTCTGCTTCTGTCTTTGAATCACATTAGAGACTCTCAGCAGGTATGAGAGCCCCATTGAGCTAGATACCCCACTGGGATCATCCATAACAAAACTCTATCTCCAAGTTTTTAGTGATGTGCTACACACAACGTTATATATTTCCAGACTAGGGTCAAAATGAGCAGTTGCCAAGGCAGAATTAGTCTGGTTAATGAGGCTTTCATTCCAGGAAAATAAGAGAAAGCAATTCTTCATATCTCTGTTTCCATATAATAGCTACTTTTGTATAATGATCAGAGTAGGGTAAAATATTGTTAGTGATTCCGAAGAACAAAGTAATAAAAGGGCTTGAGTAGCTTGGAGGGAAGAGAATGCACTGAACTTTAAAAGATTCTTAATGCATCCATAAATAAGCTAAGATAATATTATATACAGCTCATGTAGACTCTTATAAGGAGCACTAAGAAGAAGACAGTAATGACTCATAAGAAAATAAAAACTAAGAAGGCCAAAAATACACATTTTCTCTTCCCTCCCCACTCTCCCCCCAAATCTCAGTAAAGATCAGGAGGGTGTCCTAAAATTGTACTCTCCACAAAAATCCTGTGGTACTTATTTGGCAAATGAAAAAGTTTTTAAAGTCTTCCTAATGCTACATTTCATTCCTATGTGCTTTTTTCCCTGCTAATGAATACCATGGTATACATAATGTATAATGTATAGAGATATTGTTTTCCTTAGATACATGAATTACTAGGCCAATTGGTCAGAAATGTTTAAACAGTACAATGATTTTTGGTTTTATGATGGCTTTTCTCCCAAGCAGTGACTTTTAAAAGCAATAATTTAATATCTCCAGGCTTCCAAAATCCAGTACTTTCACTAAAACTGAAATTTGTTCCCTATCTATTTTTCCTTCAGTCATACCACAGAAAAGGAGAAGAAAACATTGGGGGAGGAGGGGGAATGAAAACTAGAAGAATTATGCTAGGGATTGATGTTGACAGAGGAATCCCTGGGTTCCCGTCTGTCCTGCGAGCACTCTCTATTCATGTCATTCATGCCTATATATTACACAGTATGAAGTCAGTGAGCAGCCCTTGGAGCCAAGAAGGGAAACCATGGGGTTATCCCAACTATTCAGCTACAACCGTGCTCTCTTTGTCTTCTGATTCCTGTGAAGCACTTGTTATTTCATGGGAAGCAGAGTAACTCCAACAGGAGGGATTTAGGTTGTTCTCACTAGTACCCTACTACTCCACAACACTGTCCAGGTGTTTCTGGAGGGGGGGAGATTCAGGCAGAAGGCAGCACTCTTTTGTGTCCCAGATCACCCTTTTAGTACAGATAAATGAGAGAGTTCTCTTTTCATTTGATTTTTAAGATAAAAGGGGACTAACCAGTGTACTTCCTCTGTAGCCTCCCTGGAGATCACCTTCAGATTAGCTTCACCAGGGCAGGCGTACAGAGGAGCACCAAGTTTGGGGGCTTCTTGAGGATGATGGATGAGATGGAAATGAAAAACACCATTCCAGAAGCTCGAGAGTTCATGTCTAGTTTTTGCTTAAAATTTATTGACTTAAAACATGTTCTGCAAAATAGTTTTTACTCTGAATATAAACCAGAACATCTCTGAGCCATGGTCAGGATTCCTGGGGTGCACAGTACAGGAGCGGGCTGGGGCCTGGGAGGGAGCAGCAGGATGACCCCCAGTCAAGCAGCCTGGTGGCTGGCTGTCCTGCCACCTACCCGGCAAAGCTGAATTTGGGGACACTGTCGCTGAGGCTGTGAGCAGCAGAAGAAACAAGGCCTTGTTGTCAGGGAGCAGCACCTGGCAGGAGCTTCCAGGTCAAAGCAGCTACCTCCTGACTGCCAGCACCAGCTGTTAGCATCAAGTGGAGCCATCTTAGCACTGACCACAGCTTGTCCTTGTTGGCACTTAGGTCATGCATGGGTCAACGGCAGCAGTGATAAACTGGTTACCAACAACAGGCAGTAAATCACAACATTTTCAAGGCAACAAGGCAGCTTTTCTCTACCTTGGTGCTTTCTTAAACTGAAACTTCACTTTGCAGCTCTTCATATAGATCCACACGTACTAATGGTGGAGTCACTGTCAGAGTGTCCTACACCCAGGCTCAACATAGGTCAGGACTTTCCTTATTCAAACCATGACAGTCTGTTCTTTGCAGTCCCATGTGATGCTGCAACCCTAGCAAAACAGTACTGCCCTACTCCAGCAACAGAAGACAAAACGGGAAATCATGACAGCATGGGCAGACATGGTTGTAAACCATGTATTGCAAGGAAAAGCCATATTTAGGAGTGCAGCTGATCCCTCTATTTTAAACTATGACACAGTCAGAACCCAAATTCCTGATGGTTCAAATGCTGAAACTTAATCTGCAGTAGTGCTTCTACCACTCATGGTGAAGATAAAGGCTTCCGTTTCCCTTTTTTCCCATTGGAGTGACTATTTTCCAAAGGTGACTTCTTTTTTAACAACTGTGCTCTACAGACATAGTGTTTTGCATAAGGATAATTCAGAAAGGCAAAATTATTTTAATTCCAAAATCTGTAACATGATGTCTAAGAGATGATCTTGGTTTAGACTGGAATAGATATATCTACAAAGTATGCTATTCTACGAAAATGTGCAGTTAAGATATGCCACTCTGATCAATAGTATAAAATCCACTCTCTTTGGCAGTAGGTGAGTACATGGGTGCAGCTCTGTTGATAACAGTTTGTTGTTTTGTGAAGCCAGATAAGCAGAGCTGGTGGTATTGGTGTAGCCAGACGTCCCCAAATCTTCCTATCAGAGAGAGCTTATTTTAGCTGATTAAAGCATTAAGAAAGTTTCTGTTTAAATTATCCACCCAGAGAAAACTTTTTTTATGCGTCAAAAACATGAACTCAGATGACAAATTTATTGATGTTTATTGCTATTAGAAATGTCTTTACAGCTCTTTATTGAGACACTACAGTGATGCTGAGGTCTCAGGTGAGGACTGGTCTCAGCATGCTATCTTTGATAATTCATGTGAAAAATTCCTCCAAACTTGTTCAAATCATAAGACCATCGCAATCCCACATGTACAGCAAAGACTGTTGAGTTTTTAGCCAAATGATTTGAATACTCCACCTGCAGCGGCTATGTCGTATCTCCTTGTGGCTTTTCCTTAGTTAGCAGATTTGATACGCCATGCCCTCAGAATGAAAAATCTTTTTCCATTTTGCACTACCGTGATTGTATTGTGTTTTCTCTGCAGTCTGTCTGCCAGGGTTTTATGGGCTGTAAGAAAAGATTTTCCTTATTTGTTCCTCCACTCTTTTTTCTTTCTCTAGAGTTCAGTATAATGAGCAGACTTCTGAGGGACAGTGTGGTGAAGGGTAGCATTATCCTTACAAATCTGCTGCTGCAGAACTGAAACAGTGTGTGGTCAATTACGTTGGCAGTGCAGGAAGGGACAAGGTGGTCTTATGGGAAAGGGAACTGAACATTGTCCCAATTCTGTCAACTTCAAAGCTGGGAAATGGATTCCATACCACCCTCCATCACAGAGTTTATGTGATCCTGACCAGGACATTTAAAACCAGTTCCTCACTGCTGCGTACTCACTGTACCCAACATCTTTCTCTTCTGGTTAGCCATCATGAGACAAACAGGGCCAGGCTTGCAGAAATACCAAATGCTAACCTTCTAACCTCTGACACTTTCTTCTTCCAACTATACATCACCTCATCCATTGGTACTCTGTTTCTCACTCTCTTTTTTGATCTTTCTGTCAACAAGATGGGTCCTTCTGTGGGAATCCTGGATTTAACTTTATTATAAGGAGTATATATAACAATGGGTTAGAAGTCTATCAGTCTGGCTAGAGTCTCTTTTAGGCTGAGGAATACTGAACAGTGCTAAGTAATGCTGGTTCTACCAAGCTAAGAGTTAAGGTAGTGCTGTTGACCCAAGCAGTAGATGCATATAGTGTTACAGATATTACCTACTTCTAGCAGCTGTTTGCAAGCTGGGACAGCTGCAGACCTGAGAAGGCACATGGCACCGGCTCTGTTGCATGTATCTTTGTGTCACACACATAAGCATCCCAGGAAAACAATGGGAGAATAAGCAATACAGGAAATTGGGATGAATTTGGTACATAAGAGAAGCTTCAGCCAGGGAACAAAAGGCTCCACTGGTTATCGGCTGGCCAGGATTTTGCCACTGTTGTGCTGCTTACTGTGCTGCCTGGGTGAAGGAAGCCGCAGTGACTGAACTGTGTGTGACGGAGAGGTCAGACTACCTGGCAGAGGCAGCTTTGGAGGGAGAACCATCAGTACGGTAAATGCAACTGTAAAATTAGCTTCAGCTTTTACCTAAGGAATGATAGCTTCCTGATTAAATCCCTCATTTAATTTCTGATTCTACTAGGCAAGTTCTGCTTGACCTTGGAGTGACACTGAAGAATGAAATCCTGCTCTCAACTGGTTTAATGCCTCCACCGGAGTCTAGACATGCAGCTCTTCTCCAGCAGATTCTCAAAGGTGTTTAGAAGCCCCAGGGTGAAGGCTGGCATTTAGGAGACAGACAAATAAGCATAAACAGATTCTAATAAACTCGTTTTGAAAATTAGATACTTAGCCTGCTCAGGCATTTCAGAATAACCCAGCAGGTGCTGATATGTATCTTCATAAGTTTTCGAAAAAATGTAGCTGCTTCTGCCTCCTTTTTAGCTGCTCACTTTAATAGTACTCCCCTAACACAGTGAGGTGCAATCACTATAAATTCACTACTAGCTACGAACTGTTCAAACCTGGAATAATGAGCAAATTTTTAAGTCTCTACATACATATGCAAGAAACAAATGTTACAGGGCTGGTCAAATTGCTGAATTTCTTGCACTGATGACAAATGCACAGGAGAGGGGGCTGTAGGACCAGATTGATTTTCACGAAAGGAGCCTTGCAAAGCTGAACACGTGATGATGGCTAAAGGATAATAGAAATAATGAGAAAATAGCTTGAACTTTAGCGTCAGCCGTTTTTAAAAATGTTTCTAAATAGTTTTGTGTTATACATAGCCGAGACATAAGGACTTTAACATCAATGAATGCTCTCAATCTTACCTGTATGTTCCAACTGCAGAAATATGTCTTACAAAGATTCTTGACTGCTTTGTGTGACATAAACACCTTCTAGGATACGAGATCAGCGTGGCATAAGCGCTGGTGAGTGCAGAAGGGGCAGCCAAGTGGAAAACAGGCTCCTGGAACTGCTGACGTAGGTCAGCTTGAAAGATGGGAATTGGAGTGCAATCAGGATAATTTTACATTCATCCAGTAGAGACATGGAGTTTAGAGATAAAAAAGAAAAATAAGTTTCCCACCTTCATATGTCTGTTCTTGTCACTTTGTTGTGTGCACAAGGTCTGTTACAGGTTGCTTCTCTTTGAATTTTTTTTACCTTAATTTGCAAATAGTGTCACAATAATGTTTGCATCCCCCAAAAGTTATTATCCCCAATCCGATTACAGTGGCTCTAACTTTGCACGATGAGATAACTTTCTGAAAGATATTCTAAAAATGGAACAAAGAAGATAGCTTCAGCAGATTTAAACACAAGAATCCACTATAAATGCTCCCTCAAGTCTAAAAGACCTAGTAAAAGATAGCTCCCAGCAACATTTACCAGGGGTACCTATCACGACTTTACAAATAATCTGAACTGTTGTCCAAAACTGTAATATGTGTGTTGATGTTTTGTTTCCCACACTCAGGGTACTTTGTCTTGTTCAGACACAGTTTGTTTTCTTAAACTGAGCTTTTGGAGGCTATGTCTTTTGTAGTGCCTGACTTTTAGACTCTAATGCAGTCTTGCCATCGCATGTCAGGTGCCTCTGATGCCATTGTCAGAGTTAAACCACATATTACAGACCTCTTTTGCTAATATTCATGATGTGCTTGGAATCACAGACATTCTGTCTTTAAAATCAGAAAAGACAGAAATTTAAATGTCTTCTTCCATAGAAAACTGTCCCTATAGAATTGTATTTTTTCTGCAGGTTTTATCACTTTATCTTCTATGGTAATGAGAAGCTGGTGCTCTTGATTGAAGGGCTTGACCAACATGGTCACATGGAAGTGTTTTCCCAGCCCTGACAGCATGATGACTACAAGCACAGCTCTGTTAAGCTGCGGTTTCGATGAGGCCGAGTGATCATAGGGTATGATTAAGACAATCAAACAGACCACAGGACAGTCAAGGATACAGATCTTTTATTAGTACTTGGTCTTGGACATAACTGAGGGTGTTGGAGCCCTTGTGAGCTGTCACTTGCCTTTCTATGTCAGGGTGAGTAAATCCCTTAACTCCTCCCTGTCTGCATTCCTCAGTTTGCAAAATGGTTTTGCAAATCTGATACCACCCTGGCAACATTTTTACCACTTGAAAGAGTAAACTTTGGACAACTGAAGACAGGACAAGCTGTGGCCCCGCTCACACCGTCTCCAGAGACAGCCAGCAGTGCAGACGAAGCCTGCGGGCTGCTTGTCCCAGGGGGCTCTGAAAGACACATGCTGCCTGCCCTGAGCCTGAGCTGGCCAGGTCTCTGTCTGAAGGGGAGCCTTAATAATCTATGACTAGCTACTGAAAATACCAACATTTTTTGCTGGGACTTTCTCGTCTTAGGTTCTCTGTTCTTTTTTTTATTAAGTCCCTGTCATAAACCCCCAGTGTAAACTGTGCACAGAAGATGTTTGCAGAAAAATTTAAGTAGTCTTGCAGTATCCAAAAACGGTGCTGAAATCTCTTGCACGCAATCTCCTGGCACTTCATCTACGAGATCCCTAACAGATACGAGCAAGTTAAGTGAGGCATGATATCCTGTATTAGGCCAGCTGGTAGAGCTGCAGAAAACAAGCAAGCTTTCAGGCACAGAAGCCCTTCTTCCCATCTCAGGGAAAAGCTCCTGATTCAGAGTAAAGAAAGGCCTGTGTGTCCCAGACAGAGGCGTCTGTCCGAGCCCACAGGAAGGGTTGTGTGCCCAAGGCCACAGTGTCTGTATACCAGCACTGTCTGATGGGTTTTGCTGTTGTATCTGTCAGCCTAACAAAAGGTATTATTTCTTCTTTGCAAATTGCTGCATCTATATCCTTAGACTATCACAACTACAACAGTGCTGGTATTTATATAAAATAAACCCCTAAATCATCCCACTAACAGGGAGCAATTTATTCTCTGCCTCGGTCGCCTTTTGTCTTTCAATGAATGTAACCTTGTCGCCTACTGCCCATATCTGCATCCAATGGATGCTAAGGGAGCATCATGGGAAATTAAAAGTTTCTTTTTGGAAACACTTAACTACAGTGATCGTGAAGAGTTTGTTTTCCTCCCTCCTCCAAATAGCAGCTGCTGGAAATTTTAAAGGTCTGTTTAATCTTCAGCATTTTTACACAATTCTTACATTAAGGAGAGGAGGAAAGAAGGAAGGCAGGAAGACAGGAAGGAACAGTAAGCACTATGCTACCCATGCTCATGGTTTATTTTGTATAATGTTTGCTGTGTAACAGTCCATCTAGCCCATTGTGCTCTTGCCAAAAGTAGTCATAAAAGATTGCTCAGGGAAGAGTAAGAACAGGACAAGTACATGCAATGAATGCATACCTCTAATGCTCTTCCAGCCATCAATTATTTCCAGCTCGGGGACTTTCAGGGCTAGATATAGCTTCTATGCATTTAGTATCTCCTCTATGAACTTGTTCCAGCTCCAGCTCCCCTTTTAACATCTACCTCTTTTGAACGAGAAGTTAGATCCATGTCTCACAGTGGAAAGAAACACCTCTTTGCTTTACATGTACGTACATTGAATTTCATCTGCCATTTTTCTGCCAGCTCACTCAGTCTTGTGAGCTTGTCTTCCTGCATCTACAATTAGCCTTACTACCTTAAACAAATTAGGGTCACCTACAATCTTTCTTTGCCACTGACTGAACTATGGTTGTCTATGAATGTGTTGAACAGTACAGATCTCTGGATGGATCTCAAATACATTGGTAAAGTCCTCTTGCCTTCAAGGACCATTTATTCCAATTCTGTTTCCTATTCCTAAACAAGCTTCCTATCTTTTCTATGGTAGCTACCTAGCTACTGTATTTTAGATGATTGTATGAAGAGTATACAAGCAGGTATGCAAGCATGGGAGTAAGGTGAGATGACAAGGTTGATATGACCTCTCTTATGAGGAAAGGCTGAGAGAGCTGGGTCTGTTTAGTCTAGAGAACAGAAGGCTGAGAGGGGATCTGATCAAAGCTTATCAATATCTAAGGGGTGGATGTCAAGAGGAAGGGGCCAGATTCTTTTCAGTGGTGCCCAGTGACAGGACAAGGGGCAACGGGCACAAACTGGAACACAGGAAGTTCCATCTGCATATGAGGAAAAAATTCTTCACTGTGAGGGTGACTGAGCACTGGAACAGGCTGCCCAGAGAGGTTGTGGAGTCTCCTTCTCTGCAGATATTCAAACCCCCCCTGGACACAATCCTGTGCAACCTGCTCTGGGTGACCCTGCTTGAGCAGGGAGGTTGGATTAGATGATCTCCAGAGGTCCCTTCCAACCCCTACCATTCTGTGATTCTGTGATTCTGTCACCAGTATTTCTTTTTTGGTTCCATACACACTGCTGAAACCGAGAGCAGAGCCCTTGCCCTGGGATGCCTTAAGAATGGCATCCCTCTCAATGCTCCATGTAACTGAGGGTTTAAAGCTCCTACCTGAGCAGAGGAGAAGACAGGGTGGGCTGGGAAGGCCCTTCAGGAGGGGTAACAGGTCCTGGCTTCCCCAGGGCACCCTATGGTGCTGATGGAGGCAGCTGAGGGGGAGTGAATGCCTGGGCAGAGCTCACCCATGCCTCCTGGGGGCTGACTGGGTGGGCAGGAGCAGGGGGAGCATGGCTGTCCCTGCAGCAGAGGGAGGTTTCTTCAGAAGGTCAAATCTGGAAACATGCTAAGCCTAAATCCCGCTCTACTTTCTTGATAAATGACCCACTTCAGGCTACTCTAAAGTTGCTCAGCAACTCTTCTGTCAAAAGCAGGTGCTGTGACTTCTGCACCGCCCTGGGGCACAGAGCCTGCAGGGAGGCTCCTCTCTGCAACATCAGGGACATCTTCTTCACCTCAACCTCCCCAGGAGAAAAGAACAAAGTTATTTTGGGAACTGAATAACAACAACAGATTTTGTCTCTTGCCAGAAATAGTACACAGCACTTGTATCCTGACTTGCTACCCTGCGGAGAGGACTCGTGCTTGGAGCCCCAGCCATCCCGCGCTTACCCTGCATGTAAACCCAAGGGAGGTGTTCACAGCCATGTTCCTGGCACTGGTCAGCTCTGGGTGGCCCAGGCCTGGGTGTACTTTTAAGGGTGGTACCAGGCTGGGTCCCCTGGGAAATAAGAGAGGGACCCCACAGGTCTCTGGTCCTTGGGCTCTCAGGGGGATGGCTAGGTTTGCCAAGCGAGCACTCACCATGAGGAAGTACAGGGAGGTCCTGAGGAAAACTCCTGAGGAAGAACAAACTCCCAAAGACCCAGAGTTTCTTCTACCAGCACCAAGGAAAGGCTGGTACTGGCAGAGGCCAAGCAGAGCCAGTTCTGTAGGTGGCACATTGAGTTACAGGCTGACCTTGGTGCAGACAAGTGTTGCTCTGTGTTAATAGAACTTCTGTGAACCACGGTGAGAGGAATATCTGGCAGCCACAACAGCACTGTGAGCCCAGATGGACATTTTAATGCAGCATAAAGATTGTAGGACAGACACGGATGTTTGTGCCCAGATAGGCATGGGACATGCACGATGATACTTACCTACACTCATAAAGCAATTTGAGATTTATTGAGAGCTATCACATTCAAACTCTTGATAAAACTTTGAATTACAAAAACATTTTCTTTTCATTTCTAAATAAAATAACAGCATCATTTAGCAAAATTATTTCGGGCCATGTACCTAGTGTCAGACTGATCTCTGTATGACTGTTATAAAGTTAAACATGGGATAACTGTAATTCTTGTACTCTTTTAGTAAGTTAAGATAAGCTATAGCTATATTTCTTTCCGATGCTTAAGTATTATAACAATTAAGAATTGTTAGTATTATGTTCCTTCCTTTCCAGATTTAAAGAAACCAAATTAGGACATTTCTACCTGCCAGCAAAGCAAAATAAAATAAAACTATGCTCTTTCCTTTCAGTGATGTAGTCATAATTTATTTAAAAAAAAAAACAGATAACTAGTTGTTTGGTAAAAAAAACTTAGGCAAACATGCTTGTTTGATAGGCAGCAAGAAAGAAATACTTTCTTCATTGCTCTACATTGAAGTAGATAAAATCCATTTACCCGTGTTTCTTCTTGGCTACCCTATGGCTCTCCATCTTGGCCTTATATTCAAAACATATTCAGATATTTTTTACTACACTCACTTCTTCTTATTCTGTGGCTAGAAGTACACCACACATGAGTTCAGGTACTACTACTGAATTTCACAAGGAATGGAAATTCAGACAGAAAACTCAGATTACTCACCGCTAAGTCTCTTTCAAATAATTTGGCAATAGCGTTCCACATTTTCTGTCACTAAATAAACAGAGAGAAGCCAAACATTTTGAAGTTTCGGTCACTAGGGACCCCCAGTGACATTAATGTCCCTGGAATGTCATTTGACCGGTTACACCAAATGGGTTGTTTTCTTTGTCCCTGCATGGAGCTTCTCCTTTAAATAAAATAGTAAACAATAGTCATCATTACGATTCTTTATAAAATCTTCTAAAGCAAAATATTAAGAGTTTACTCTCCTGTATGCTTTGGGGGATGTTTAGCCAAACGTATGAAATGGAAAATCCCCTACAAAGCAGAAAGCATACCAGGGCCAAGGGGATGCTGAGGGCAAATGACTGAAAATCGTCTATCGGATCCTAACTGATACTTCTTTATAAAATGCATTTATAGCAGAAAAATAATAATGGAAACCACCCCCCTCTGTCCAAATCTGTAGAAAAACAGGGAAAAAAATCTTTAATTGTATCTGCAGCAGGAAAAACAAGGTGCAATACTTGTTGCCTGTGCCACGTGAGCAGTGATTCAGAAACGGATTTACCAGGGAGGCTCCAGACCATCTCCCATGTGAGCACATACTACCCCCTGTGGTGCCTATGGTGTCTGTCTCTCCCGTTACACAGCAAAGGGAGGTGGTAGAGCTTCACCCTGCTCCCCATTTAGATCCTGGCACTGTCCCCCCCGTACCTGGGAGGCTGGTGCCTGCCACGGGGGAACGACATAGAGGCTCATCCTGCAAAGAAGGAAGATGCAGAAGTCCCCAGTTAAGAAAAACATTCAAGGAAATTTACAGTTGAAGAAAATGTTAAAGTTCCATTGCAAGCAAAAGGACGGAAGAACATTTTTAAACCCCATTAGCTTCAATGAGAATTAAATATGTGATTAAAGGTAAGTGCATAATTTCGTGAATAAGAATTCTTTAATGACCCTTAAATCTACAGCTGTCTCATCAACATTATCTAGAGTGGAACCAGAAATTATTTCCGGTAATCTGAGGCTAAACTACTTGAAAATTAAACTTTATGATGAGCAAGGGACAATGATTCATATTTGAGATCTACAGTTCCCTCTCTTCCTGTCAGTCAAAACCGAACCTAAATCTGCACCTCACACACACAAAATCCTTCAGGGTTTTTATCATTGCTCATTTTTATTACTTTATTTGTAGTTTTTATTTTCTTCTTAAAACTAGATAGAAGTTATCTAATAACTATGTTTGCCCGGATCAAGACTTCATAAAACCCTCTTAAAAATTGATGGCCTCATAAAGTAGCAGTCAAACATGCAGAAATTGTATTTTTCATAGCTTAACTGAGCGAATCTATACAAGAAAACCTACGTAGCTTTAAAACATCAGCAGGACGCGCTGTCAGCTCTCATCCCACTACGTGCCGGTGTTGCAGCCTGCAGTGTCCCATCCACCAGCGCAGACCCTGCTGTCCCACAGCGCTGCTGAGCGAGCTGAGGCAGTGGCCACACACGTGGGGCGGGTGGCCATGCAGACAATGCCCAGAGGTGGGCAGCCCCACAGCCCTGGTCCCATGGCCCACCAGCATGTGGAAAACACCCCAAATCACAGACTCAATAGTCAAGGTCCCGTATTTACGAGCAGCGTTAGTCAACCTTTTCATAGTGCTGGCTTTTTATTCACGTCAGGTCTTTTCAGGGTGTTCACTATTCCCTACATACTTGTTGAAAGTAAATTGTGAGGGGGAAAAACCCTGATCTTATAATCTTTGACAACTTGACATTCCATAATTATACCGGAGGGGTTTTTTTCTTTTAAAATTGTAAGGCAGGACTAGAGCTGTAGCTCTCGTCTTTTTTAATTGTCTCATCTCTAAGCTTCATTCACATTCTGAGATACTGAGATCTGTTAACAAAATAAAAATTTGCAACAGGAATTTTAAATTTATTGAGTGTTCTGGGGTTTTTCAATAAAATAAGAAAAACCTGAAGAATGTTTATACATTTAATATTTCTTGCCTTTGCCCTTGTACTCCACTTCTACTTCTTTTTACATTGCACTCTGAAGAAGAGAGGGGAAAAGAGCTGCACTACAGAATGAGAGGTCATTAGTATTTTTGGCTTTTCCTAGTCTGAAAACTGAAATGTTTTAATTATTTTTGAGGAGAAAACTTACTTTTTCTCCTGTAACTTTTATCATATTCTACAGCCTTCTATTCCACAGGCTTGTACACTTTTTATAATGGGGAAGTCTGACTTGGTTGTTCCCAAACAGTATCCTTCCAGTAGTTCTTACCTTAAACACAAGATGTCAGGTTTTCAGGCCAAACTTCTTTAAGCAGATCAAAAATGTTTTTGGCATTGGATAAATTCCAGTATTACTGGAAAGAAGAAAAACACTAAAAAATTAAGCAAATAATGATTGCACAATCTCTTTGACTGGTATGACAAGGCTTTGACCATTAGTTCTTTCTGTTTCTAAATTACTGCCATACTGGAGATGCCAGACTAGGAAATTGGATCTGAATCTCCGTATCCTGAGACTGGCAAAAGGCAGAGCACAGCACCATCATTTGATCTTGGTAAATTTTATTTAATCACTGGAGGCCTGCTGAGTGCCTTCTATGTCCTTCGGAAAGACTGTACAAATGGGAGACACAGATTGAAAGATATACGTAGAATTATGCGTTTGGAACAAAACATAAAATCTTTCTGTTTAGATAAACTCCTCTCTGAAAGTGGAGAGTTTTTAAAATGCCTATGGTCCCTTTTACAAAAGTAGCAATGATTCTGAGGCATGAAGCAGGATCTAGACCTAAATGTTCCCAAAGCTTAAAGCTTTTAACATACAGCATTGTAGATCAAAACTAATGCTACCATGGAAAAGTGCTTTTGTTCTTAATCCTGCGGTCTCTGGTCAGACCCAGCTCTAAACACACACGACCTGGCTGCCCGCTGAGGAGCAGTTAGCCCTCGAAGGACGGTATTCCTGGTCTGAAACTGCAGAATGACACTCACATGCATCTGCTTTCTTAACAACCGCTCTGTAGCTTTTATTATCACATGCTTTTAATAAAATTGCTTTTTTGCATAAGCTCCATGTTGATTTTATATAGGGCTCTACATTGACTAACGGTTTCCTTTCTAGTCAACAGATGCGTTTCACTGATGATTTTGATTACAGCTCTCAGAGCCAGTAGGGAAGGGAATTCAGCCGTGTAGGTATTGACTTGGTAGGTGAAGGAAAACTCTCGCACTGAGTTTTCACAAGGTGTTTGTAATATAATCTAGAAAATATTAACTACGTTACCATATACGTACTAAATGCATTTTAAAACAAATGTTTAACCCTTCTGTGTTTGGTTTCCTCTAGGCTACAGCCAAAGCCATTTGAATGCTTTAGGATTTGAAATTATAATACCCTCCTGTCTGCAGTAGAGGCTTTTTTCCCCAGCCCAGAAGAGAACAGAATCAAAGCACTTACAGTGGTTCCTTACTTTGGTGCAGACCTTAAAGATGATCAGTGGAGGAACAAAAAATATGAGTACTACAAGCAAAATCTGCAAAGCAAAAATCCGTAGCAGGCAACACCACAATCACTTAATATATGGCAAAATATCAGGAAGGAGAATAATGTCCTGGAAACCTCCATGTTCAAAAATGGAGAAAGAAAATTAAGAAACAAAGAGATCTGTACTGATAAAGTCACAGAAGTGGTGATTCAGGAAGCAAACCTGTAGAGGAGCGGAGGCAGGACTTCCAAAAAGGAGGGGCAGAACAGGCAACCTACTTGTTTTCCTCCTGAATTCTCTGCAACAGGATTTCCTCATCACATCGTGTGGAGCCATGTAAATATGCCCCCTTTGGCTACGTGACAGGAATCATTTCCTCCACCGTGCTTGCAGGGAAGGAAAGCAAAAAAGAGAGGTCAGGATCTTGGGGATTTGTATTAGCAGATAGCACTTAGTCAGGAAAGGGATAAAGATTACAGGGGAAGTGGTGCTATTGGTCTGTAATCCTTTTCTGTCACACATACTTTTTATATTAATCATAAGAAATATGGGGCGAAAATTAAGCTTTGCTATTCTTCACTTTCAATTTCTAATTGGTGCTTAACACAGGGTATAAAGATTTCAAAATGTACCTAGAACAAGCTCACAAGCTGAAATTTTGTTAGCATCCACAAATGTGAAAGTAAAAATTTTTCTGCCCAAGTTTTCAAATGTTTCAGCGCATATCTCCACCTCAAAGAAAGAAACATGGGAAAACAAGTGTTTTAAATCATGGCAAGTTTATTGGCATATTCCTACCTGTGTTCTCTCTGCTTCACAGATTTAAATGCGGAATAACACCTTAGAGAGTCTAGTTTTAGCATTACTTCACATTGTACCACACAACCAAGCAGAGTTAAAACCGTGTGACTGTGTGCCTAGGGCATCTTTTCAGTGTCTGAACTGAAAGTTCGAGACATCTGTTTGCAGCAGTGAGAAACTTCTGACGTGGCACTGAAGAATATAATGGTGAGGATTTTCTCCATGAGTCTAATTCTAATTCAAACTGAGGTTGAAAGTTGTATCAATGGGTTTTATCCTGGTGCTGCAAAACTACATCAACTAAGTTAGTCTCGGTTCTTGTCCTCATGAAGGAAGATGCATGTAGCAAGAACCCAGCAAAACTGTTGGCTTCCCAGCAGACAGGCAGATGAATGGCTCCTTGCGAAGGCTCCTGTGATAGTTTGGCATTTTTGAGATTTTTTTTTTTTTATGTTGCTGATAAGCATACCAGATCCACAAAACAAACTGCAGGGCTTTTGCCGCAACCTTGGCTTGCCAGCAGTCTCAGATTCCACTCTGACAGCCTAAGGATTTTGTTTTCTGTCCAGACAGTATCTTCAAATGTTACATTTTTTCCCCCAGTTATGCTTCCCTAGGATAAGAGGTTTATTGATGTCCTTTCATATACTCCAGGGATTGTTTCAACATCTCTTTTTCTCTTCATAACTCCATCCAGGACTTAATCTGCAAACCAAGCAACTAACCTTATTGTTAGAGCAAGACGTACTAATGCTGCTTCTAAAATGGCTACTAAAAAAACAACTGTTGTAGGGAGAGTGCAAACCATTTCTCACCTGTATTTATCAAGTTCCTAGATGAACTTTTCTTTTCTTAAAAACGGCTTTCTAGTGCAGTCTGTAGATTACCCTAGCTGGCCTGCACTTTTAAATATTATTACTTTCAAATATAGGAAAGAACTTTTAGGAACGGTTTTTTCAAGGTTGCCTAGTACTACATGCAAAAAGACAAGTGATGTTGTGTGCTGACTTATTACTGACATATGTACAAATGTATGGCTGTTTTCAGCTGTATACAGTAATTCCTAAGGCAAAATGCATGCCATTAACCCACACTTTTTTCAACATATGCAATGAAGTCTTTAAGAATCAGCCCTTAGTTTAACTATGGGGGAGTGAAGAATGCCCCATGCAAACAAACAGTGAATGGCAAAAACAGTGAAATTACTTTTCAAGGAAATCGTTTAACTGATTCCCTGTTAATTGCTGTGTCTTAGCAGCCCATCAGAAAAGATGTGCCACCTGACACTGTGTACATGTGTCTGGATGTGTATTGCAGCAAGTGAACTGTTAAGTTTTGGTCAAGGCAATTCACTGCCTGTTCCCATTTCTGATGCTTCTCAGTCTCCATTGCAATGGACCATAGTCAAACTATCTATAGAATAATCAATACAACATATAGAATAATCAATATACCACTACTTTAATTTTGCAGAATCATATTTCAGCCTCCTTTTTCAATCCAACTGTGATGATTTTCTGAGCATGGCACCTCTACAGTGAAGCAAGCCTCACAGGCTGGAAAACACAGCAGTTTGCAAATTGGGGTCAAAACCGTTAAATGAACCTTTGTTTTGATCCTTGATGGTATGAAACCAGCATCATCTTACTCTGCAGAATGTTACTGAGTGTAAGCAGATGTTACTTCTTGTGGCAGTAATAAAAACAAGTTTGTGGAGAGGAATTACAGTATTTTGCTCCTATTAGTGAACTAGATTTTATTCTGGTTTTTCTTTCCTTGGTAGAATCGTCACACGTGTCCTACCAAATATTTGCTGTGGTACACTAGGTAAAATCCCACTAGAAATCCAGACACATTATCTGAGCAAGGGAAAATGTTTAGATTTTTGCTTCCTTACACAAAGAGAGTGTGAGGTTGAAGGCGAGTTAAGTTCCTTCTGTTAAGTTATGCCTGTAAAACCCTCACAGCACATACGCGCTACTCAGTCGTGATTTCAGCCCAGCAGAGAAACTCTCACAAATATGGTGTTCACCAGTCAAACGAACAAAGTAAAAATAGGGAGAGGTGTCTGAACATACATAATTTTACTTCTAGCTGGTACTTCTAGGTATTAATTAGCTAATTTCCCGTGACACGCTGGATGTTGAAATGATTGCATTTTGTCTGTGTTATGGCAGTACCTCGAGTCCTCAGCTGAGACCGAGGGATTCACCGGGCCACGTGGTGCTGCAGCTGCAAACGCTCCGTGTCACACACGGCTTACAGTCTAAATAATTAGGCAGGCAAAGGGTAAAAGGGGAAACAGAGATATAGGAATATCCCGTCTGAGGTCACACGGCTGGTCAGTCACAGAGCTGAGATTAGAAAAGGGGCCCCCGGGCCCCAACTCCAGTGCCCTCCCCGCGAGACCGCGGTGCTTGTCCCTGCTCGGCTGGCGAAGGCAGCTCAATTTGTTACAGCAGCTCCTTGCGGAAGCGATAAGTCTCAACGGAGTCACAAAGCGTGTAATGGGAGCCTCTGCCGATAACAGTGGGTTTTGTTGAATTACTGAGATGAACATAAGGAAGCCTTCAAATCATTCTGAAATTTGGCTTTAAGAAGTAAAGAAGCATAACTAAAAAAAATAGCTAATTTGAATAGCTCTATGTATCCCCACTGTCTGATCAGGTTAATTACTGTAATTTGATTATTTTCTGAAATCCTTTTAAATTATTAACATTGTAAAAAAAACCCCCACTAGTACAAAATGATAAAAACATAATTTGATAATCCTATAATAAGAGTAGACAATTGTTTTAACAAATGTTCAACTGCTTTTCAGGCCTGAAGCTAAGAAGGAAAAGATAGCAATTTGCACATCAGAGAATTACTCATGATCTTTTTGAAAATGTAGCTGCTAAGTCTTTATTTTACAAAACATTCTATTTGTGTGTCATTCTGCATAGTTAATTTAAACAGTAATAGCTATAAAATATATTTGCCCTTCAGCAGAATTTACTTTCACTGTGCTATTGTCAGGTAATCCTGTGGCCAGCTATTACTATAAAAATAACTTCAAAGGCATATTAATAAAAATAATGCAGTAATGAAGGTTTCTTTGAGAGAGTCTAAAAATGCTGATGTAGCGTGGAACGGTCTCATGCCTGCACTGCTGCTGGCAGTGGTAAATAACTTCAGCTTCCTCAAAATGACTGCATCACATCCATGCTGTGCATCGAGGCATTTCATTCCAGATTAATGCTAATAAATGATTTGGGTATTGTCTGCTGTTGAGGAGAAAATCGGTGACTGTGGGATACATGGAGCGTAGCTTGATTCAGGTGTGGTTCTGGGACTAACAGCAAATAAGCCCATCTGGAGAAGCAATCTGTGGTCATGAGATTCCCAGCTCAGTCTCTCAGTTTTAAACTCAAGAACTTAAAAATATATACTGCTGCTCTATGAAAAGTCGGATGTTTAACTACCTTGCTTCACTCAAGTGGTTCTTTGCATTTGCTGAAGATGAAAGTGTGATTGCCAGGTTATGAAGTCAGGTGACATGAGGGATGATAATGTGGTAAGAAATTCTAGGAAGAATAAAAGATTTGGGTGAGGAGGAGGAAGTTGTTTCCATCAGCTTAAGCTGCTGGTGAGTCTAGCCCTCAATGGGAAATTGGATTTAGCAAGATCAGGAACAGAAACACAGTCATGAGTCCGTCTACAGAGCTTTAGGCTAAACACAAAGCTTTGTGGTATTTTTAGGAGAAGAAAGATGTGATAGAAAAAAAAGAGAAAGATACTAAAAATTAGTGATCCATGCAGAGAATCAAGAAAAAAACCCCAGCATCACAGCTATAAAGGAGGCTTTTGAAGAACTGTGTGTAGGATACATCATTCCAAAACAAGAGAAGTGTTAAGGAAGATGCATCGAGGTTGTAGGTGCCCTTTAAAAGATGACTTGAGACATTGATAATATCAGTTTGGAAAGATCCATAAATTTCAGGAAAGCATTTTCTCTCCCTAGCCCAGACGTGGATAGGAAGCACCTACGTGGTCCAAAAGGTTTGATTCATTTAGGCAATGCTTTCTCTGCTTAAAGAAACTCACATATGTGAATATATCTGTCTTGTAATTCCAGTGATGTGCCAATGACTATGTTCTCCTGAAGGTTTTTAATGAACATGTATGCAGAAGCTACTTATTGGAATTTCTGGAGATACTTTCAAGATACATAGTTATATTTTGAAGGTTGTTTCCATAGTGCTAGATAAAAATAATGGCACAGACTGTTTTCAAAATAAATACTGTAACAATTAAACTAGGCGCACAGTCATTCTTCCTGATTTAATTAGGATGTTTGTACAAAATTATGGTGGCGCATGCTTTTTTCTAACCTACACTTTCTGTAGAACATACTTGACTCTTTCACCTCACAAGGTGAACAGAAGCCCAAGGAGATAAGTGTATTTTCCTTCTAGCTGCAGAAACATACTCCATAGCTATTAAAACCAAGTACTATCAAGGATACTTTCTTTTGCGTACTATAATTCAGATGCTAGGAGGATTCTCCTAGGTGAGTTACACGACTACATCTTCTTTACCACCAAATAAGTCGTGCCCATGTATCCCACCTAAATTCAGAACTGCAGATGAAGGAGAAGCTTTAAGAGCTCTGTTCTCACTGGGCGGTCCCAGAAAACTGTTGTCATGAGTGCTATAGTACTGCCACAAGCTTTTGTCACAGAAGGTTATAGATATTTTTGGTGAAAAACATCAAGCCAGCATAGCCACTTTATAACTTTTGAAAGCAGGACCATGTCCAGAGCATAAGTGGTATATACAGGATGTATTCTGGAGAATGTAAGACAATATATAATATATGGAGTGTACAGCATAGTGAGAACCACAAGTGCTGAGGGCCAAACATGAGAACCTGAAATTTTATTTCATTTTCAAAACAAACATAAATATTTGGTTAAAGACATTTCATAAAATACTGAGAATACATTTGCAATGGTAGGCAAGACAGAAAAGGAAAAGTTTAAATACTTTGAAAAAACACTTAATAGCAAGGAAAAAAAGAATTCCTCCCCTCAAAAGGAAGTTCTACACCCAATGACCCAGTACCATGCTGCCAGTTACTTACTGCTATACATAGGAAAATAAGTCTACAAATTTCCTCAGAGGCCATCAGCATAAGCCCAGAAGAATGAATGTTAATTACTCATCCTAAAAATATTAATTATTTTTAGTAAAAGTAATTTTCATGAAGTCTCAAGAACTACAGCCTTGGGAAATTGAGTCCTACTTTTATATATGTGTATAAACACACAGAGATATTATATATAGAGATAAATATACATAGCTGGTACAGACAGCACAGCCTGCTTTAGCTCTGTTGTATTGCTAAAAGTATCCAGTCAGGTTTTAAATTCACTATAGAACTGCTTCAGTGATTGTGCGTAGTAATGAATTCTGCAATTTGCATAGCCTAGTACTTTCTTTTGCTCAAGTTTTATGTAAGCTTGTGCCCTTTGATTAAAGGAAAGACAGGAAGGGAAGAAAGAAGGAACTGAGGGAAAATAAGGAAGGATGGAAATTCTCAGGCAATACTTTACAAAATTTTACAAACTGGGAAAAAATGAATTCATTGATACGATAGTCACCGCAACTTCTTTTTTTGGTGTGAATAAAAAAGCCCCTGTAAATTCAAGCATTACCAAAACTGTGGCAGTCAATTACATTTATTGTTTGAAAATACAAGTGCCTGCCCTGGATCTCAGCTGTGGAATTTAAAAATGAGGCCCGAGTAAAAGGAACACCTGTAAACACACCTATTCAAACTAAACCCTCCAGTAGTTCTAACAAAGAAGAAAAAAATTACAAGCTTTGCTGCATTCCCAGAGGTAAGCAAATCCAGGCTCTGGTGGACAACAGTGGATAGAGCTTTCAAAAACTGAGGACCCCTCACAGAGAATGAATGCCCTGCCAGCTGTTTCCCCATACTTCACTGCAGACCTCAAATGTGTGAATCTATGTGGAGTTTGACTTGGTGGTGTATCACAAGGAGAAAAGGAATCTTTTAAGCAATTAGACTCAGTTCCATACAACTGTGCTCAAACACAATGAAGTTCTCGTAAACCAAATGGTTCGGTGAGAAAAGGGTTTATCTCTGTAGGATAATTTATTTTAATCTGTTATCTTATGCAAACCCGGTAGTGCTGCTATCTTTTTAATATCTTCCATAAGGTTTTATTTAAAGTCTAGACATGCTCTACGCAGAGTGTAAAATGTGTGGATCTAAAATCGCATTTTAAAACAAGAAGGCTTTAGCAACAGAGTCATTCTGGATGCAAATCTGACTCACGGTTTCTCAAAACCTGGGCAACAGCCAGCCTAGGATACATCATGTATGCTGTCAGTCAGCAGCAGAGCAGCCTGTTTAGGAACCACGCGTTCAGCCCTGTACGGGGGTACGAAGCACCCAGGCACCCACCAGCAGTCCACTGAGCAACAAAATGAGCATCCCTTGCTGACCACTTGTTCTCTCACCAGCTCTCTTGGGGAATAAACAAGTGCCATGCAACACAGCATCCTATTTTGTCAGATTGTTGTGGGCTTGTGGGGGTTTAGGGTCATCTTTTTTTGAAAATTCTTCTTCCCTGAGGTCGTTCGAACATGAACCCGTGTGAAGGCTTGGTGGAAAAGGCAATTGGTACATACTAGGAAGTTATGTTTACCTCAGCCCAAAATTTCTTTCTGTCTACTACTATACAATTTCATACTGGTTTAATATGTCTGAGATACACAGAATATGGCAAAGACTTGTTGCAAAGCATACGTATGTCAAGGAGCCATGTGGCAGGGAGCAGCTGGGTGCCCTCCGGGGCTGCCAGGCAGGACCTCACCAGCCAGGGCTGGTTCCACCATCCCAGCCAGAAGCAGGGCAGAATGGGGGGCACCAGGGGCCGGCACGTCTGCCCACTGTTCAGTCAGGACCAGCAGGACCCATGGCCAGGCCACTGAACTACCCTCAGCCCTTAGTCTGGTAGGGCACGGGCAATTCTGTAACTCTTATTTGCCTCACACTTCCCCTCAGCCGAGTAAGATTAGCATTGCTGTCCTGAATTCCCCAGGACCATTTTTTCCCTGCTGTGCTTTAGCATACACATTTCTGAATTATCAGCTGAGCAATATTGCTTGCTCTTGCAATGATGTTGTCTTTCTAGGTTTTTTTATTTAAGCTCCAGCTTCTTGAAGGGCAGGGTTGTAGGAAATTCTGATGCTTATTCATTCATTAGAAGTTTTACACTTTATATTTTCAAAGTAAGCTTTGGGAGCATAAAGTCTAGAGACTCAAATAAGAGAAGCTAAGTAAACATATTGTCTGAAAGAAATAATTCCTCTATATGACTTTCCTGCTGGGGTAACTACAGCCTGACATTGTCCAAAGTCGTTCACACTGACTTTCAGGTCAGCTTGGGTCTGGAAGAAATACAGCATTTTCAAGGTGAAGAGCCCCCAAGCCAGCAGATGTTGCTGGTTGTCACACAGAGAGCCTGGAGTGCCTCCGTTTCCAGCCTTCGCAGGGCAGGGCAGGGCAGGGCAGGCTCCCCGTGTGCCTTTCTGGGAGGCTCAGCTCCCCCCCAGAGCGCACACGTACTTCAGTGCCACGCAGGGCCCTCCAAAGCAGGGCTGGCCCCTGTCCCGTGTCCTCCACACCCCGCACTCTGGGAGGGCTGGAGGGCAGCTGAGCTCAAGCATGGAGCTGCTCCGGGTCCTACGGGGCCCGCGTGAGCCTGAGCTAATGAGCTCACTGGGGTTGAGGTGACAGCACGCAGACACCCCTGGTATCCCCCACTATCACGTCCCCACTTGCAGACCTCCTCCTCCTCTTACTCTCGTTAGCCCAGCCCCATGCCCTCTCAAGCAGAGCAGCTCGCTAACTTCTGATTAACACTCTAGACTAAGTTCAGGATGGAAACTGCACAGTGCCTGTTAAGTTACTCAGTTGCTGCAGAATCAGCTCCATGACATCTGCCCTATGTGACGATGTAACTGATGATGTCAAGGTCTGGAGATACTGTCTTCAACCAGAGGCACTGGCATAGTGGCAGACTCAAAGCAGAACGCACAGACGTTCCTCCAATCCCCTTAACGGCAAGTACCCGAGCAATCAGATAGCCTTTGGGACCTATGTAGATCCACCCGGTTTTAATTGTTTAAATTATTTTTGTGAATATCACTGTTATCGCCCGTTTTTTTAGTGCGTAGCTCTTACAGTGGCGCTGCTTCTGCTCGCCACGATTCGTTTTCTTTGGGGATGGTTTTTAATTGGATGCTCACAGTTCGTGCAGAAGGCGTTTGTCTCGGAGCATAAAGGCGTTATGAAATTTAAACCGGCGTTTCCTTCCCAGCGGCCCCTCTTACTTCTCTCCCCGTGCGTTCCAGCAGAAGACGACTTCAGAGGAGCGGTGGTAAACGCTGCCCTCGCAGAAGGAGGACAGAAGGGCGCGGGGGGGGGTGTGGGCGCAGCCCGGCCCCAGGTACCGGCACACGGCGGAGGGGACGACCCGGGGCGGGGGGAGCCGCGCGGGGCCGCGGGCGGGCCGTGGCGTGCGGGCAGGCACGCGGTGTTTACGGTTGAATGAGGGGCGAGGCCAAGGAGCGCTGCGTCAGAGCGGGGTGGAGGCAGGCGGCGGGCGGGCAGGGACGGGGGGAGGCGGGCGCGCCCGGCGGGGCGGTCGCCGTAGGCAGGGGGCGGTGACGCGCGGGGCGGGGCGGGCCGGGGCGGCTGCGAGGCGCGGCCGGGCGCGCTGCCCCGCGGTACCAGGGGCTGCTGCCCGCGTCCTGCCCGGCATGGGGGTCGGGCTCCGGCCGAGAGCCCGCGGGCGGCGCTGAGCTGAGCTGAGCGGTACCCGCCGCTGCCGCCGCTCCCTCCCCCCGCGCCCGCAGCCCCGCAGGGAGGAGGCCGGGCGGCGGCGGCCGGCGCCCGCGGGCGGGCGGCGCGGGGCTCGGCGCGGCGGGCCGTGGCGCGCGGGGCTCGGGACCCGGAAGCAGAAGCGGGGCCGGGAGGCGGCTGGATGGGAAGGAGCGGCGGCGGCGGCGGGCGGCGATGGGGGAGCAGCAGAGCTCGCTGAGCGCCCCGCGGGCGGCCGCCGCCGCCGCGCCGTCGAGTCCGGCCGGGGGGTCGCGGGAGTCCGGCCCGGACGAGCCGCCTCCGCCGCGAGAGGCGGCTCCGGGCGGCGGGGCGGCCGGGCCGGGGCGAAGCGGGGAGCCGCCGCCGCCCGCCGCCAGCCCTGAGCGGCGAGGGACCGAAGAGGAGGAGGAGGCGGAGGCGGCAGCCGGGCCGGAGCAGCCGCCGGCCGCGGGGGAGTCGGCGGCCCTGGCGGAGGAGGGGCCGGAGCTGGAGGGGGGCAACGGCCGCCGCCGGCCCCCCCGGCGGCACGTGTACTGCACCGTCTACTGCGTGGAGAACGACCGGCCGGCGGCGGCCCCCGCCTCCCCCCGCGGCGGCCCGGGCGTGGGGCAGCCCCTGGCGCGGCGCGGGGTGGAGGCGGGCGGCGACCCGCTGTCGGCGGGCGGCAGCATCGAGGTGGTGGACTTGTACCTGCTGCCCGAGCCCTTCTCCGGGCTGATCGCGGGGGAGTTCGGGCCGCTGTTGGTGCTGAGCTGTCGCGTGTGCCTGGAGGAGAAGCCCATCAAGCCTCTGTCCTGCTGCAAGAAGGCGGTGTGCGAGGAGTGCCTCAAGCGGTACCTCAGCTCCCAGGTACGGCCCGGCAGGCGCTGCGGGGTGGGGAGGAGGGGGGCGGAACTGTTAAACCATGCAGTCGCTGCCCCGGCCCACCGTGCTGCCGCTGCCCGTTGGGCGTGAGGCGCCGGCAGCGCGCGTCGCGGGCTTGAGCATCGCTCCGGGTCCGAGTCCGCGGGTTGCGCACCTGGCGAGGGGGCCTGGGGCGGGGCGGCGTGGGGTGGGCTGGCGTAGGGACATTTCCCGTCCCGTACGGAACACGTTTGGCAGCCGCCTGCGTGTGAGCTGCTAATTTAATTGCCATTTGTACCCGAGGTGTTTGCGCGTTGTTACGCAGCCTGTCGGGTTGGTCACTTTTACCTTTTCAGGCTCTTCCCATCTTTTAAAGGATTTTCTCTTTGAATTCTCAAACTCCTACTGTTACGTGGCCGGCACCAGCTTCCTTTAAAGAGAAGTGCAAAGAATGATAAGGAACAGAGTTTGGGAGCGTTAGCGGCCGCCTGTGAGGCAACTCTTGGAGTTGGGGGCTGGGGATTTTGGCCGCCGTCCCGCAGCCCCCCGCACCACTGGGCGCCTGTGCCGCCGCTGCTGCCGCCGGTGGGGGTTCGGCGCGCCCTTGGTGCGGCCGCTCGGCCTGTTCCTCTCAGAATACATCGCGTCTCGTATTATGTAAGATTAAAATGGGGGGAGGACGTGTCCGTGACTGTTTGTGAAGAATCACAGCTACAACAGTAGACAAGAACTTCTTTGGAGGGGGAAAAACAAAACACAGCAACTTTTCCATCCTGGGCAGATCGCTACTCATGTATAGGGTGCTTATATCTTCATCACAGTTTTGTCAGAACTGCTGTTTCAAACCGAAATCAGCAGCTTGAAAGCAAAGCTCTGTCTTCACTGGTGTTTTTAGTAGCTGGTTTAGCATCGCAAAACACTTGTGCATTGTTCCTGCCCCTAGTGTAGGCATGCCCTAAACCCAAAGAGCATGGGAGAAGTATGGGTATGTGGGAAAACCAAAACCAAATAAACCCTTTGCTTACCACCTTTATGTTTTTATTCAACAGAAACTTTTGGGATGTGCTCAGTGGAGACATGCTGGTTTGGTGGTAGAATGAATTTTTACACCTGTTGAGGCTGGGAGCCGTGCTGGGGCAGTATGTGCTCCTGCTGGGCTGCGTGCATAGGATGGGATGGATGGCTACAGATACCCCTGTGCACTATAAATAGTTGTCGGGCTGTTCTGACCGGGGAACATTTTGCTGCTTGGAAATTGCATGTGCTGGCTGAAGTGAAGCACGTGCTCTTCTCTAGGCATTGGTAGCCTACATAGCATTTACTAGTGCTGGTAGTGTTTGTTCTGGCCACTAGTAAACTCACCAGCATTTTTATGGATCATCTTTGTTATGTTTAGGTAACAGGGAAGGGCTTAACGTGGGAACTGATGGGCGGGAGAAGAAGAGTTGTGTTTTGTATGTCTCCTGTAACACTGAAACTCAGGAGCATTTAATAAGCCTTCTCAAGACTTTGTGCACAGAGCCCAGAATGGTTTGGTTTGTAGTTAAGTGGTGGAGTGGAAACTCTCAGTACATTTTTAAAGTATTTTGCTGGTGCATGTTTGTGCCACCTTTGTATATGCCGCTGAGGTCATGTGTCTGAATATCGCCTTGCTTTTAAGGTGGAAATTGCAAAGTGGTATGATGTTAGGGTGGTCTTCTCTAGCTTCTGCAGGTACCTGCAGCTTACAGTGACCTAATGGAAGTCATGTGATCCAGTAGCTAAAGCCATATGAAAGAACTCTTCTGCCTGGTTTAGGCTGGACTCTTGAAGGATGATCCAGCAGCTTGGTAGCTGAAACCGCTGGCTGGCCTGGCGACCAGGTATATGCCCCATGAAGTGGGTTTAGCATTGGCCAGCTGTTGGATGCATATGCAGGGATGCCCTCTTCAAGGAAGCTGCTACTATTGCTGGGCACTCAGCAAAGCTTATCCCAGCAGCTATTAGGTCTACTTGGCAGGTAGCCATATGGGTACTTACTCCTGTACATAAAAGATGGGGCAGGGATACAGATGCAGAGGAGGGGATGTCTGCGGCAGGGATACTGATCTTGAGGAGAGAGATTCACAGAGCACTTCTGTGGGCATGTTGTTACAGATGCTGTTATGACCAGGCAGAATTTTAGTTGCTTGATAAATTTGTTCAGGGAAAAATGAAACAAAATACTCTCAAATAAGTCCAGTGTGTTCTTCCCCTATCTTCTTTTTTTTGAAAAGAACAAGAAGTGATATATCTTTCCTTTGTGCTGTGGAAGGACCCTGTGACTCATCCTGAGGAGAAAGAAAAGGCTTCTCCATGTCAGTTAAATTAGAGGAGTTTCTGGGAAGGATGAGTGGAAGGGCAGTGTAGGATAGAAATAAAGTAGCCTTTCATCTTTGAGACTTAGCACTTCGTGTAGCAACGAAAAAATAAATAAATTACCAAATGTTCAAAAGGAGTAAATGTTGAAAAGCTGTTTCTGTTTGAAAATTTTAACAGATTTTCAGTTTGGATACAGTCACCTTGATTTAGGAATGTACCTGAAATTGAAAACAAACAAAACAATTGAAACCCAAAACCCCAAGCAGGAATATGCATTGTTGAGATCTGGTTTCCTTGTCAGAGAAGTAGCAATCTGTGCTCTTTTTTTGAGAGGACACTGGCTGACTCTAAGTCTCTAGAGGAGTGGTCTTTCATGCTGAAAATGTGCAGTATGTTGGCAGAAGTATAATGCTTAAAATAGTTCACGTTGCTTTTAATGTCTGTGTGTGTCTTCCCACTGAAGAAAGCTGGATTCTTGATGGTGGTTTCATTGTGATTTCTGAAATGATGCTTAATGGAGTAGTAAAGTAAAAACCCTGTTAATGCACTCTACCCTCTTCTGTGCAAACATATAACAGCATCAAAACTTCTGCCTTTGAGCCCTTTATAGATTAGAAAATCAACTGAAGTTTTAGGCATTGTTGAAAAGAAGATTATCCAGATGAAAATACTCCAACTGCAGAGTTCACTTGTAGTGTTACTGGCATGCTGGAAAATGAGGGTAATTGATTTAGGAATGTCGCATTGGAAGGTCCTTAGAGGTCAAATCCAGTCTCTCTTATCACCGGCACCTTGCTGCATAATCCCTTTCAAAGATTTAATGGCTGGTGCAGAAGCTTAGCAGGCAAGCCTGGAGCACCCAGGCTGATCTGGAGCCTGACTTTTGGTAAATTGCATAACTTTACCTCTGCCTCAATTTAGCTATTCTTTCTACTGGCCTAATACTCGCAGATCCCTCAGGGCTTTCCGGGGTCTGACTACAACCAGTTTATCTACCATTCACAGAAACATTTCTATGACTTTATTCTGTTGGCCTGAGAGAAATTGAGGGAGGGGTAGGTATGGGTGATGGGTTAGCATGAAAGAGGTTGTGGTTTGTGCACCTCAGGAGCTGGTGTGGGTCCTACAGAGCATGGGTCAGGTCCCAGTGAGCTCCGTCTCCAGGAATTGATGCAGCCCAAAGCTGTTCTTTGTTGTTAAGCTTAATCATGAACATAAAATGGATGAGGCTGAGGAGTGTGAACGTTTTAAATGTCAGTGCTTTTCCAGGACTGTGGTGCTCATGGAGGCCATCTCCATGGACTCTCAGGTATGTGCTGAGAGAGGTTGGGGTCAGAGAGGTGGAAGAACCATTTCCCCTTCGTCTGGGAGCTGTGGCCTCCTGCACTCATGCATCCAGCATACAAACTGGGAAGGTGTGGCGGGGGGGAGAACTGAGGCACTCGATCTCACGGTATAATACTGCATTCACATCACCTTCACTTCTCATCTTCCTCTCTATTAACATGGCACCAAACCCGGGTTATTCCAGAAGCTGTGTGCACGCGCAGGTTTGCTAAATGAGTGATTCACTTCCTAACCTCTCCTGGCTGCTTGTACGTCTGAGTCAGAGGGAGTATTTGCGCCTGGTTTTGCTTTTTGTCCATTTGTGTGTGGGGGGGGTAGGGTTTGTTAGGAAATTTTCTTTAAAAATAAACAACTAGGTATGGGAAGAATTTTGACCTCAGAAGCGAGGGAGAAGACCTAAAGTTTAATTAGGTTTTTATATTTTCCTGGACTGGTAAAGAGGCTAAGGTTTGTATGTGTTTTTTCATCTCCCTAATCTGTAAACCTGACAAGTGCTATTCAGACAACAGTCTCCTCACTTTTTAGCAAGTATTGACTAAACTAACATTTGCTGTTTCCTAACATCTATAAGGTACAATATGTTCTCTAATAAATATTTGAAGCTATGTATTTGTTTCACTTTTCCTGAAAAGTGACTGTAAAAGTTTTATAGAAGCCCTGGTGATTTGACCACTTGCTTTTTCTCCATGCAAATTATAAACTTGATAATCCAGTTTTGATCTCTTGCTCATTAGTGATGCTTTATTTTGTAAATCTTGTAATTCTCTTGGAGCAGTCATTCTTATATTAAAGGACTTTGAGTGAGTTAATTTAAACAGCATACTATATTCTGGATCAGATATTATGGTGCTTTAATTATAGGAACTCTAATGAGATTAGTGGCTGTGAGTAAATCGGAAGGGATTGTTGGGGTCAGGGAGGGGCTGCACCCAACAGTGTTTTGTGCATGGATAGTTTTGGTGGGACTAAAATCCTGAGCATGAGTTGTGGGGATTGTCTTTCCTCTGCCCAGGACCTGTTACCAATCTTCCTCTCTCCATGACGTGAGAGCTTGTTTTCGATCCCTTTTCTATGCATGATCTCTTTCTGAAAGACCTGGTGAAAAAAGCAGCAGACTGCTACAGTCAGGATTTTTGAGGGGGATGTGTTTATAAAGCCACATATTGAAGAGGAGAATTTAGGACCAGGCTGTATTGCCTAAAACTAGTACCAGCTTGGAGCCGGAGGGACTTAACACCTGTGTGCTTCTTCAGGTGTCTGATTGTATCATGTAAATGATAGACCTTCAAAGCTGTAGTCTGGTTGCGGATGAAAACCAGCCGGCAGAAATGTAGGCACCAAATGCTGAATCATCTGATGGTTAATGAGCTGCTTGTGCCCTGAGTCAAACCAGAGCTCAGAAGGGCCACTGTCATTCAGTGGGGGAGAAGCTCTGTGTTTGCAAGGGTTGTTAATCAAAAAACGTGCTCTAATGCTAGCTAGTAAGTTGGTAGGAGGGCTGCAGACTGGCTACCAGGAGTTGATGGCAGGGTGAGCGACTACCCTCCAGCTGACATTGCAAGAACACAGAAGTTTCCAAAGGAGGAAGAGAGGCGCAGGAGAGGAAGACAATATATTATCTGCTAGATTACAGGCCATCTAAACCAAACCAGCCACTTCAGCCACTGTAAGGTGGCTATGTTCCTGAATAGGAGGTGGTGGCGGCAGGTAGACCTGGTCCATCAGCTGTGAGCAGCCTGTAAGTTGCAGGAGCACCTAAACTTCTTCACTGTCATTTTCAGCAAACAGCTTGTGTTCTCCTGACATGTTGTATGCAGTGCCGGTGTTGAAATGCTGCTCCATAGCCAGCTGCCCAAGGGTTACTCTCACAGTTCAGGATGACACCCAAGTACCTTTAAGGTTGTAAGCATTAGTCTTTAAAGTTGACTAGGTGTATAGCTGGCTTTCAGTCCCTCTTGCATTGGTCTTTGGGCCAAAACTTAAGTTTGGAACAAAGTTTTCCAAAATCAAGCGTTGCTGGAAATATCTTTAAGTTCTTTTTAAAGAAAACTAGTTTTGAGCAATGTTCTTGAATTATAATACTGCCTAGTTGTCCTATTGTGTGTAGGCCTAGCTACTCTGTCAACATACCACCACTGTGTGGTATGTTTGTTCCCTGTGTAGAAGTAGCTGCAAGCTTACTCTACATGGATAGCTATGATTTCCTCTTGTTTGGATAAGTCTTTGCTGGATGTGGAGCTGGAATATGTGGACATCGTTTCTTAGCCATGCTGTTATGGAGGTAAGGGGAGAAAGAGTGGCTGTTCTTCTTACAGCTAAGAAGACTTCCATTAAAACATTGACCTGTAGGGTCAGAGATGTTGGGAATAGAAAAGATGTTGTCACCTTTAAACAGCTGCAGGGAGGGTTTTGCTAATGGGGGAAAGCCTGAATTCCTGGGGTGAGGGTAAGTGATGTCATGAAATTGTTGATGTTGGTAGGAAGGGGTGAGGGCAAATGGTGAGTCCTACAGGGGTGCCATGAATTTGTTTGTGCTGGTAGTAAAGTTGATTTTGAAGGGTAAAAACTTCCTATGGATGTGAAATTGCAGTGGGAGATGGAGAAGCGGTTTTGGTTTAGGTTGGGTTGAAATCTAATTTTGAAAATGCAGAATTTTTGTGAAGCAGAAGCCCTGCTTGTTGGCTGCCTCCCATAGCCAGTGTGCTGCACCTCACTGGTCTGGTGGTGGTGTTGGTATTGGGGACCACAGACAGGCTGAGCCATGAGGAGATTATCTGCTGGTTACCTTCCCTCCCACTGCTCCCACCAGCTATTCCCAGGAACTACCAGGCACAGGTGTGGACTCAATCCAGGATTTTAAAATTAATTTAGTTGAAAACTGAACTGTTGGGTTTCAGTGGCCCAAACAAAGAGAAATTAAGGAGTTAAATGGGGGTTGGAAAGGCCTTCAGCTCACCTCTGCCCCATTCCTCCATCCAGAACAACTGTTCTTCCAACTGCTCTGGGGCCTCTTGGCCCTTCATTCATCTCTTCCTTTTGTACGAATATCTTGCTTCCTGCTGTCTAAACTAGCCAGGCTCGAGGAAAGTAGGTATGTTACATGGCCAGGATGTAAGTCAATATAACAGCATTCCTGTTGAATAGCCAGTTCTTAAATGTATGTTTTTTCTGCTATGACACATATACATTTATTGTATAGGTAAATAAGTCTTGTGAGAGCAGGTGCTTAATGTAAGTGAAATAGGAAAAAATTAGGATAAAAATGAATTCAAGACTTTACTCCTAGAGAAGAAAACTTTACAGATTTCAGTGCAGAAGGTCAGATGCTTAATGGTAGTTTAAGCCAGTTTTGGAACTGAAATGGCTTAGAGTCCACATTTACCTTAGTAGCTACCTCACTGCTTCAATTTAAGATCAGTGTATATTTTCATTGACAAGCTTATTGGGATGTATGGTTGCTCCTGTTTATTTACTTAATTGTGAGATAGGCTGTGCACTTCCTAGATTACAATTTCATGAAAAGATAACTTTCTAAAGCTATCCCACTTCCTTTTCCTTACAAGCTTGCTAGTAGACTGTGTAGGGCGGTTATAAGATGGCAAATGTCTCTCTTATAAAGAATATCACATTGAAATAATAAAAGTATCTTCATCCTTCCACAGTTTCCTTTCCCCAGTGGTGTTTTTAAGAACAGTACAGACTATATTGGATATTGTAGTGGAAAATATAAGGGGCAAAGTTTAACTTTCTCAAGCCTAGTCAGTGCTGATGCCATTGTGTCTTGTTTTCTATCACTGACACGATACAAATGGCAGCAAAGGCAGGTACCTCTAGTTTAATTGGTTTGGCTCCATGATCTCATACGAGTGGTGGTGTATCAGCTCAGGGGTGTAGGATGGGGATCTGAAGGACTCTGTCCCTTTAGCTTGTAGGAAAGGGAAGTCCTATCCAAACTGTTTCAGCTGTGATGTGGCTCTGTGGGGTTGCTCACACAATAGGAGGAAGGAAGAAGAGCGAGAAGAAGATTGCCAGGATGGGAAGGGCTTGGTGATGTTGTAAGAACTGGTTTGCCCCAGAAGGTGGGCTTGTTCAGGATAAGCTTTTATAAAACAAAAGGGAATTGTGTAGGCTGGTGGCCTCCATATATAAGGTGGATCTTTGGCCTCTGTTTAAATCTGCAGCTGAATAGTGGCTGGTTATTCTGGTAAATGATGGTGAGAAAGTGAAATGGTTCTATCTCATTCTCTTGTTTCCTGTTGAATGGAGGAGGGCAAGGAATAAATCTAACCTCAAAAAACAAGCAATGCCTCCTCCTTGCTGCCCCCCCCCCCCCCCCCCCCCCAATTTTAAATACAATTTAAAGTATGTAACTTTAGTACAGGACTTCCAGGAAAATAATGGGGTAGTGCTTTATTGGATGGCTGGAAGACTTTTATACCCTATAGGCAGCAGAGAGGGGTGGAGTAGGTAGGCGCAGTGTGCCATCAGTGCCACGACTACAGAGGTGCTGTGAGAATTGCTGCTTTCCTGAACCGGGAAAAAGTAGTACATCACTATTGTCAGTACTATCACTGCTGTATGGGGGCAAAGAAATGGTGGAGGAGGGCTTCTTAGCACTTTAGGCTGGTTTGATGTTGCTTGCTGTGTGAGTGCACTTTGGGGAGAGGACACCTTGTGCCCTTCCATTCCAATGCACCTGTGCAGTGCCAGGTATAATTTGTCTCCTTAGAAGTAGTCCCTTAGAGGCCTTACGGAAGCAAGTGTGTAAACTGCTCAGTGCTTTTTCAAGTGCATGTGCAGCTCAGTTGTGCAGTAGCTTGGAAACTCTGCTTAGTTAACTTTATGGTATTAGTGTGCAGCTTAAAAAGGGGAAAGAATGTGCATCTTCAAAGTTTTTTGGAATAGACGGATCCACAAAAGACCAAACATGCCCCATATAGCACTTAGACGCCAAGTGTTGCATACCAACTGAAAAAAATGTAGATATTGGGACCCCAGGGAGAATTATGGTGGCGGTAGCATATTTTATTGAGGTAAACTAATCCTACTTAGAGTAAGGCTAGAAAATCAGTTATGAAACCGGAGTTCTGTCTAAATGTTGTTGCTGTTAGAGACTTACCAGTATTGATGTATGTACATGGCTGTCTGAACCTCAAGGCTGAAGTGAAATACATTATTAAAATCTGAGTATCTCAAAGTATGCACCTATCTGTGGTCTCCATTTTCCTTACATATGGACAGTGGAAATCAAGCAGCCTTAGAAATCTTCACCCATTTGTGTAGTGGAAAGTAGACTCAGACTTGCTTCTGTTGTATTTCTCAGTAACACTTGAGCAGTTTTCAAACTTCTGAAGATGCCCATTCTTTAAAGGCATTATCTAGAGTTGTAACTTCATTTTAAATTACTGGCAGCTTCCCAGTCTCTAAGATTTAAACCTTTTTTGTAGTGAGCTGTGACTACTACTGATGGACATTACTGAGTGCTTTTGCCTCAGTAGGCATTTCGTGTGAAGGCTTGTTTTGCTGTTCTTTTTGTGAGGGTAACTCAGCAAGTCCTGCCCAAAGTATGCCAGAGTGTAATGCTTCATGAGGACATTACCTAAGCCAATGCAGGTGGAGACATAGCTAGACAATGACTGCCACTAAATTAAGGCTCTAAAATGAGTTCTAGGTATCATTCTTTTTCTTTCTATATCAATAAGAGCAGACCTCTTATCTAGAGCTGAAGGTTTACAGTCATTTTAACTAGCAGCGCTGCTCACCCTTCCTTCAACTTGGTCTTTACTGTTTCTGCATCATCTGACACACCTGCAGAAAAACCGATCTGGGTTAAAATTAACCTTTTTACAACCATTCTTACTTTTTTTTTGGTCTTACCCAGTTCTTAATTGTCTCACGCACAGTGTGCAAATGTTTATTCCACCACAACATGGTACCAAATAAAGTGTCCATGGCTAAGCAGGTCCATTTATTTTGGCAGCTGTGACAGCCTGTCAGAACAAAATGATTGAAAAGGCAGCACGAGGGAAGAGGAAAGAATGTGTCCAAGGTGCCTGCACGTGGAGGTTTTTATTGGAGCTTGATGAAATCAAACCTGCAATTTGGTCCTGTTGCTGCATCATTTCCTCTTTCACAATCCAGACGGAAGTCATGGCTTGTCCAGCACTCAAAGGTGTGCCTGCACCCACAGCTCTAGGACAGGCATGGTGGCATGGTCCAGACCGTTTCTCTGAGCCACTCACAGCACTGAGGGTCTCGGTCCAGCTAGGGCTGGTACCCATCAGTCCTGTCTCTGCTGCCTATGGTGTTAAATAAGAAACTTTAAACAAGCTCGAATTTTAAAGCAGCTCCAACTGTTTTATAACATAAACCAGATTATTCCTAAGGTAGTTTTATAAGTGAAGTTTTTCACGTGAACAGTATTGCAAATGGGATACCTTTTTTTTTGATATTGCTTGTTTCAACAGTTTTAGTTTGCTGCAGCCAAGCATGATCATTATTTTCTTGAGAGAAATTTTTCCTGCACCAAAGAGCTCTCAAAGGAAGTTTCTTGTTGCTATTCACCTGTTTGAATAACAAGTGAGAAGATGCAGAGCTCAAAATGATGGAAGGATTTTTGAGGTTTTGTGTGGGTTTGGTTGTTGGGTGTTTTTTTCTTGTGGTGGTGTTTTTGTCTGTTGGTTTGTTTTTTGGGTTTTTTTTTTTTGCAAAGACAAAATTTCTGAAGGCTGTCATTAAATGCCATATTATTTAAAAATGGACAACAGAACAAGGTATACCACTGTCATGAAGAACTGGTATGCATCATCTTGAAATCTTGGCTTAAGAAACTGCTGGAGAAGGTACTTTTTGAGCTTGGTCATACAGTCAATTGGTACAAGTACTCAAAAACCCACCCAACAAACTCCTTTTGAAGAAGGCAACCAAACTTACTATTCCAATATATTCTTTTACACTCTAATTGACTTTTTATGTTTCTGTAGGTGTACTGCTTAGATTTTTGACCCATACTAATTTTAAGCCATTTTTTACAACAAATATGGACTTCTTTTTTATTAAGCTGTATGTAATCCACAATTCTAGCATGTGCTCTGAATGGGCTGTAGCTACAGCTTTCACAAGCTAGAAGCATGTTTCTTGGTGAGAAGCATTGAGTTGTTTGTTTGGGGGGAAGGGGATAAGATAAGGAGAGGGTCCCCTCTCCTAGCCTCACTAATGAACTAGCACCAGAAGGTAAGTTTTCTGATACTGGCTTACCCTGCAGCTTCTGTATCTGATTTAGGAGAATCTTTATGCTGAAAGGAAAGCAAGAGGTTATTTGCTGATTTTTCACATGATGATTTTCATTTTTCAAGTAGAAGCCCACCTGACCATTGGAACGTTAGCAGGAGACAGCAAATCTGGGTTAGTGATGACAGCTGATGCAAGAGGCTAACTGATATTTGAGGATGTGGTAAGGAGAGGAGAGCAATGAGGCCACTGTATGTGGGGAGAGTTTATTTGGAATCTTGGGCACCAGTGTTTAAGAAAAATGGCAGCAACTGAGAAGGACTGCAAGGAGAAAAGTGCTGTTGCACAGATGCAGAACTGTTTCTTTTAGCATAATGAGAACTGGGAGGAGAAACGACTGCTCTCTCTAAATGCATGAGAGGGTAGGCACTTCTAAAGAAGGTTTAGCACAACATAAACTACAGAAATTGCAGTAAATTAAATTAGGCTAGAAATCAGTGTGAGCCTGCATATATGGGAGGGAAGGGGCGGATCTGGGAGATCCCCTCCAGTCTCTGTGAATTTGGGAAGAAGGGCGCAGTATCTGAGCGGTTCTCAAAGCCAGCACCTTCGATGCCAGCGAAGAGGACTCGCTATGTGGCATCGTTATGCCCTGAATTTTGCTCAGTTGGATGGGAAGGCCGCCTGTGCTTCTGAGGATGTGCTCTGTTGAGGAGAAGCTTGAGTCCCAAGGAGGAAATGATGGAAGAGTTTTATTGTCTGACATTGTCTTTTTTTAACTATTGAACACAGCAAGCAATGCACTTCAAACCATGCTTTGTGTCCAGCATTGTTGGTCTGTAAAAGATTCTGAAGTCATATTTCACACTGGTTTGGGGAGAAATAGCTTTTAAATAAATTTCAGAACCGTGTTTTCAGGATTCTGGTTTTGCTTGGGCTGATCTGGCTGAATTGGAGCACTGGAGCAATTTCCAAGGCAGGTCCCCTCTGTCCATTGGCAGAGAAAGGACTGCATTGCTGTTACCTGACTTTAACTTAGGCTATAGAGGATGCCTTTGAAATAACTCCCCAAGGGAATTCATGCAGGCTGCTGTATAAAGAAACTTAAGAGAGAAAGAACAATTAGCAAAGACCAGTGATTGTTTGTTTTAGTTTCCACAGATTGCTTTTACATGAAAACAATGAACAGATGGTTAAGGTAGCAATGAAAAGCTATGTAACATTGGGAAAAAAAGGGGGGTTTTGCTTGTTTCTGTGGGTTGGTTTGTTTATTTGTTTTGGTGGGGTTTCTTCCTGAAACTACAGTTACCAGCTGGGCAAATGTGTTGTAAATTACTAGAAGGTGGTAGGTCCTTTCATTGAATTTCCTTGTCTTTCTGTTGGTCTTTAGTTCAGCTGTATGCTTCACTTGACAGGTTGCAGCATCTTCATTCAATCTCTTGATGTTCTATTCTAAGTTTTGGGGTTTGGTGGGGTTTTTTTCCTTCCAATTTTTTATAGCAATACCTGACAAATTTTGTGGAAGTACTTTGGCATCATTAAAGTACTTCTGTTGGCTGGCAGGTAGTCTTTTGGTAGCTGGAGGTGGTTGCAAGGTGACTTACTGGGGATTCTGATGAAAACTGTCCTGGCTCTATACCTGGCCTGGTGTACATAGAGAGGGCTTTGCTGCTGAGAAGACTGAGATGCAATAAACATTGAGTTTCTGTATTCATCCCAGAGTATACCTGCAAGCTGCCTAAATGAACTTTTTGAAGCTGTTGTGCTCTTTATAATGGCTGTATGCAGAAGTTAGATCCACAGGGAAAATCAACAAATCTTGCACAGAGGTAGAGGCTGGGTAGCCAAGCACACGTGTCTTACATCTTTAATGACCTGCACGTATTTGCACCTTTGAAGACTGTGTAGGATTAAAGGATATTTTTATTCAGTTCTTGTTAAGTTAGGTCTATAGGTCTATACCAGACTAAACTGGTCTCCTTCAGAACTTTAGGTTCATGTAGTGGTGAGTCCACCAGGGAAGATAAATTTAATGGAAGCACTAATTGATTTAATTTTTGGCTCTGTAATCAGTATTGGGCACTAATCTGACCACAACAAACCTACTTCTGGATTTGAACGAATCTTACACAAACATGAAGACTGATATATGCTGCCACCAACAGGCATTGAAACATTAAAGACATTTGTGAAAGATGTAGGCTTATGATTTTTAATGGATTACTTCGTATATGTAACCTGTGGTGGAAGAACTGATGAGAACTATATCTGGAATACATCAAATGATAGCATATCGTGGGTAATGGCCTATTGAGACACTTGAAAAATCTAGAATTACCACCCAAGGAATATGAAGAGGCAATGAAATTAAGTAATTAGCTGGTTAATACATATTTTGAATGGATTATAAAACCTTTATTTATGGCAGGAAGTTGAGCTTCTTCAAAAGGTATATGCTTATCTAATGAGTGCTGTAAAGATCCTGGAGAGTGACCTCTGTTCTCACCAGCTTCCAACTTTTGCTCTCTTTCTTATTCCCCTTCCTGGATGAGCTTCCTGTCCATGGCCAGGAACTTTTTAAAATGTTATTTCCTTTCCATAGCGATCCTTTTGCTTACAGTATTTGTAGTTGTGCTCTGAAAAGGTAGAGGTTTATGCAACTTAAGACTAACTTGGTCATATTACAGATTATTCATTGATGCCATTAAAGTGAAAGTATTGTATTGGAAGAAATCAAACACTGTTGCTGTGTGATTTTTGGGGGGAAGGAATTGGTTTTTGGCCATGTACTCTTACCTCTTTTGTATCTTTGGAGTGTTTGTCTTGTTTTTCTTCCTGACAATGTGTAATTGACCAGGTGAGAAAGATCTCCTTGCAGGAGGATCTTTGTAATCAGATGTCATATCCTTTTGTCTGTCCAGCTGCTTTTGAGCAAATATGATCCATGTAGCAGATTTCTCTAAGAGCTGGCCACGCTTTGTAGTGGTGGTGTCATGCTCTAGGGTGAAATGAAGGTGTTTAAGCCAAGGCTGAACCCTCATGATACATGAGCTACAGCTGGCTTAAGAAGCTCTTCACCATTTCTTGCTATCCCTGTACACCTCTGGAATGGGGGCTAAACTATGTTCACATCAGTGAAATTACAGCTTATTTTTTTTTCTTCCCCCCCTTACTGCAAGATTGTGGGAAGCATTGTTATTTGTGGCTTGGATGACTTGGGATTTGTCTCTTTCTCAAGTAGCCTATGTTACTGTGTTACTCAACAGCCTGTGGTTTCAGCATGCTGATTTTGAAGATCAAGCTCGATAGCCTTGTGCTTCTATTATGCAGATATTTTTGGTGGTAAAGTGGAGCAGTTGTAAAATTTGGAAGTATAAAATCATAAAAGCTCATTACAAAAAGTTTTTTGAAGAAACCCCTCTCTGAAGTAGCAGAAGAGTTATTGATTTTGTTTTCCCTTTTCTTACCTGTCTCTCAAGCTCTAGAAATGAGGAGAAGAGGTGGAGTAACCACGAGAGTAAGATTGCATTTGTCTGCTTTTCCTCTTTTTTTCCCCTCCTCTTTTTGAACATAATTTGGTTGAGGGTGGGAGTGTGTTGGGAAAAGGAGTTAGTCTTTCTCTGAAGCAATAAGACTTCCTATCCAGAGTATTTCACAGGTGACACCCTTCTGTGTGATGGCATAGGGGACAATGACAGCTTTAATGTTTCAGTTAAACCTGTATACTGTGTTGGATGTAATAAGAGGTGTTTTGATTCCATGTAGGTGTTCAAGTACTTGTGCAGTGACTAATATGGCTGGGCGGGTAGGGCTGCAGTAATGACACCAGAAAGAAAATGGGCTTTATTTAAAAAAGAGCACTTTTTTGCTCTTGTCACTTTCCAATTTAGAGAACACATCACATGACAGTGGGAAATTTGGTGTTGATTTAGCATGCTATTGCTTTGACCACTTATTTGCATTTTAGAAATGGTATTTTGGGAGGGTTAGGATTTAGACAAGTTATCTGCATATATCATATCTTGAGTTGTGCAACAGATACGTTAATTGTGCTAATACTACATGTTGCGAACCCAAGCAAACAAGAAATTGCTTATAGCTTTTTTTTAAACTGGAAAAATACAGAATTAGGGTAGCTGATCAGTATTAGCTGTTCTCTAGTGACCACAGGAGAAAAACCTTGGAATCATGCCTACTTGTAACTCCAGTTTAAACTACCTTAAAAATCAGTTTTGCTTCAACTTATGGGAGAAGGGATGGTGGGTTTCATCTGAAACTAGTGGAAAATTTGTAAAAATCTAAAAGTGCTTTTTTGCTCAAGCTGTAAATTTGGGGGAGCAGAACTTAATTGTTGAAATTTCCTTGAACCTGTAAATATTATATGGAATGACACTGACTACTGTAACAATACAAATATCTATGATGATAATTAAACTTTCATACTGAAGTTCAATTACAGATTATTCCATGGAAGAGGAAACATACATTTTGCATAGCTTCCTTTCTCCTTTCATTTTTCCTTTTTGATTTTTGTTTGGACTCTTGCTATTAGTTTCCTTCTGAACTTGCCTGCCTCAGGAAATTATAATACTCCTGGAATATAGGCAGAATTGTGATGCTCCCATCTTAGTGGCAGTTAAATAAAACCGTCCTAATGTCTTCTCATGGGCTTTTCCCTCCACTTTTTTTTTTTGTTTTTGTTACGCTTTTCTGGTTAGATGTCTTAAGCAGTTTCTGCTGGTTGGTCAGGTTGTCTTTGCTGTACTGCGCTCAAATTTGCGGCTCAATAAGCTTTACTTTCCAAGTGTCTCTTAAAAGCACTTGTGTTGTGCGGTAGTCAGTGTTGCATGTATGCAGTTTGTCTAGTCCTGTGTAGGACATGAATCCGCCACCTTCCATCGTAAGATGTTTATCTGCTGTCACAGCTAAGGTGGAAAATCATTGAAGTCCTGTGGGAATTCAGCAAGTGCATTTTTTTTCTTGAGTAAAAGCATCTTCCATGTTTCCCAGTTGCAATTTATTGTCTGCTCTTAGAATTAAGCAATCCTAACCCAGATTTTAGATTTTCTTGGTTTCTTCCAAATGGAAATGTTCCATACCACTTGAATCTGTGGAGAAAATCCTAGAAAAGAGTTGGATTGGATGCCTCAGAGTACACTTTGGAGAAACCCACTTAGTTTGTTCCTGCCAGTATATAAAAAAAAAACCAAACCAAAAAAAAAACATTTAGGCTATTTCACTAAAAATCTGTAGTGTTTCAGTGACTGAGTGGGGAACTCAACATTGCAGGATATTTGTCTTCATGTTTAGAAATACTATCCACAGGGAATCAAATGATATGTGATGAAAAACTGCAATTAGACGTGCAGATTTTTCATTAGGTAGCCTAACTCACTAGTAATTCTGACAGCATTGAGCTGTCCCAATCTTGTGGGACTTGAGCAAGATTCAGTCTTTGTCCATCCTGGCTATTGTAGACCCCTGTAATATCTTGTGGTGGATCCTGGAGCAGGGTGGCATTTTTCTGGTGCGTATACGTGTTCCTTTCCTGCCATCCAGGAGGAGTGGGCAAACTGAAATGCAGCAAGAACAGCAAGATGGAGGCAGCAGAGGAATTGAGTAGGACAGGAAGCCTTGTTTCTGGATGCAGTGCCACGACGTGGGAGCTGAAGGCAGTCTGCGTGCCCATGGCAATCCTGTAAGGCTTTGGATGTGGAGGATGCAGGCTAATCAGGGCTGGCTTGGCGAAGAAGAGTAAGAACGGTTTGGTGTGGCGAGGCCCTGCGCAGAGGGACCAGAAGAGATGCGGGAAGCAGAGGCAGTAGGGGAGGGGAGAGGAGAGGCAGAGTGTCTGCTGGCAGGGGCAGGCTGGCTGCAGCTGAGGCTGCAGGGATCTGCTTGCTCTCTGCATTTTCTCTGCCTAGTATGAGATCTCAGCCTGGCAAATCTCTCTCTAGCAGCATAAAATAACTGTCTGGTACTGCTAGTGGTTATTCCACAAGTTCAAGTGTCAGGTTTATTTATTCTATATTCGATGATCGACTTCCAGCTTGTTGACAAAGTGCATAGAAGCTGATAACTCCCATACAGCTGTTATGAGTCTAGGAGCCATGAGATGAGAGAGTGTAATGTCATAGTTAAGGTAGGAGAAATGTGCTGTTGTTTTTGGTTTTTCCTGGCAGTATTAGAGCCTTCCAAGGTGATCCTAGCCAAGTCCCCTAATCCAGACTTCTCACAGATGACCACTTCTTGCAGTGACTCAGTTTGTGAAGTCACATTTGGCACTCAAAATCACCAGGAGCTATGCTTTGAGGTAAATCCAGGTGACGTTAGGGAAAAGATGTTCTTACTTGCAAGATGCTCATGTTCTGTAATGAGAAATTAATAACTTTCTTTAGAGGTTTGGTGTGTAGGAATAGCTGAGGATGCACATTAAAAATGCTTTTATGATTTCTGTTTATCATTCTTCCTGTGTGATGAAAGACTGGCTAACCTGTTCTTTCTTACTGATTACAGTTTCGCAATTGAGAAATCAAATGGAACTGTAATTTGCACTTAGTTTTAAGCATAGCCATTTGTACTTTGGAGACTTAGCACTCAAAATGTGCGTAGTTTATGGAAATTAGCGCTGGTATGGGGTTTCTTACTTTTTCCTAGTTTTATTAATGTTTACTATTTTCCTGTTGTATATAATTTTGTCAGACTTCCTCATATATAATAATTTGTTCATTGTGCAAAACTTTGCACAATTGTTCTGCACGTGAAAGCATGAGATGTAACCGATCATTTGGGGGAATCGTTGATCAGTTGGAAGACTCAAGCACTTTCCTATTCCACTTAAACTATATATAAATCTTTTCTTCAGTCTTCTGTAGTTCTTAGCATACTTACATAAAAATATTTGTACTAAACTTGTATTTCAGTAGAGGTTGAAGGTAGGCTTCAGAGACCTCATTATTAAAAATGGCTTTATAATTAGGATACCCTATGCACCAGAATACAATGAAGGATTAATTTTTTCCTTTAATAAAAGATGTTTCATGAAATCTAAATTATTTCATTAAATGTTTTTAAACTTTCTCTTGATACTGCCTTACCATTGCTTGACAGTAAGTGGCTTGTGAATTTAAGTGTAAGCATCCTTTGGCTTTTTCAGATTTGTCATTTTTACCTGAGTGACCCACTTTTAAATGATTATATTTTAATACAAATTTTAACAGATTTTTTTAGTCACTTTTTTTTTCTTGCTGTTCAGGTAAATTACCCTGTTCATGAATGAAGTTTGACAAAAATTAGATTTTAATATGCTCTTTTCAGCTGTTTCAACTATGTCACCTTCAATTTATGTAGGGAATACATAGAGTATGGGAGGGAGGAAAGCCAAAGAGTGGCTTTCAGTTAACCACTGAATTTCAGAGGTGCCATCTTAATGTTAGTATCATTAGTTACTTGGTACTAAAAGTTTAGTAAGCCTGTGTGTAGGAAATAATGGAGTTGCACCGGCACACAGCAGGGCATCTGCTGATTATACTGGGCAGGGAGGAGCACCAGGGACTAGCTTTGGAGAGATGCTTCTCCCATCCCTCCCTATCCAGTTGGGAGTAAGGGGGTGGGAAAGTCCCTGAGCCACCAACGGAAGTGCTGAGGTGTGTTTTAACAAATACTAGAAATCTTAACCATCAGGGAAGGCGTGTTATTGGGGACTGTCAAGCTGTGTTTCTGTCCTGCTAGCACTGCCAGAAATTCTCAGTTTTTATGATACTTCTGGTTCAAAAACTTATAGCATATTGGGGTGGCGGAGGAGAATCAAAAGTAGGCACGCATGGACAGAAATTCCAAAATTGCTGAATTTACTAGGAAATTAACACAGCCATGTTCGCATGTGGTGATGTTTTGATTCTTTCAGAGAAATGTCAGTACAATTCAGAACTGAGCTCTGCAGCAGGATGCCACCCATTTCCCTCGCTGCAGGCAGCATTTTGGTGAAAAGTGCATAACAAACACATCATTTATCTTGGTGTTTGGGTGTGCTCCCAAAACCACAGAAGTCACAAATACAAATATTACTGCCTTTCTTTTCTACAGAAAATGAATGTGCTTTGGGGCAGCAGTTTCCCGGGCAGCAGCAACAGCAGTTCTCAGTGTCAGCTCCCGCTGTTTGGTTCAGATGCAGGTTAAAAGGAGATTTTACAGTGCGGAGCTTTCCTTTGATGAATGTACGGGGCAGCAGGAGCAGTTCAGAGGGTAGCCAGCCTCTGTATGTGTGTTATTAAAGTGAGGGAAATTAGGTGGATTCAGAAAATTTTGAAGAGTAAACTTTTTTCCCCTTGTATGTTGGGCAAGAGGACGTTATGTTCCAGCGAGAAACTGCAGGAGAGAAAAGATGTGACTTATGGAAAAGGCAAGGACTTCCTCGAAAAGGCTGAAGAGGGTGCCACCTCTTTCTTTTTTCCTGAATTTTCCATTCGTGTCTTCTCCCTCTCTACAAACAAGCTAGAGCAGCCGTGACAGCTTTCCCCTTTCTGAGGTAAACCACTGCAGCTACCCAGGCCTCTACAGCAGCTTGTTTTGGTGGCAAGTAATCATCAATGATTGCTTAACCATAGAGGGTAATTACAGTTTGCAACTACTAGGTCCATAAATGTCCACAAAATGTCCATTGGGTTCACTTGGTCCACAACCTTGTGCTCCATCCACCATGGTTGTCACTCAGGACAGGAGAGGTGGTTGACATGTGGAGTTACTGGGCACCAAAACCAGCTCAGGTCAGGTCCACTGCTGCACTTGCGCTGCTTCCTGTAAGGCTTGTTCTCCATTGGTTCAGGTGATTTCTGCTACAGTAATTCCTGTAACATGCAACTCAAATCATGGGTTACAACAATTTAAAGGTATTTCCATTACAATCTCCACCCCGATCCCTTCGAGTCAGACCATCAAGTTTACCATTGCAATGAACACCTCCCCTTGCCCCTGCTTCGGCTTGGACTTATCCACAGACTGCAGTCCCTTAGGGGTGTACCTGCTCCAAGTGGAGCCTTATCCATGAGCCACGGTCTCTCCAGGGGTACACCTGCTGTGGCATAGACTTAACCACAGCCACAGTCGCTTTGAGGTGCACCTGTTCCAGCGTGGCCTTCTCCATGGGCCACAATGCCTTCATAGATATACTTGCTCCAGCTGCCGGCTGGGGTAAAACCATGACATTATACCATTAAAAATCTGAAACAAAGCTAGCATTTTGAGAGAGGTCATTTTGGATAGACAGGTCAGTGGTGTTTAACATCATGTGTGCTTCCATTTCAATGAAAATGTCAATGAAATCCTAAATCGGATACTTCTGAAAAGTTTTTGTCTCCTTGCTGACAAGCATTCTATTTATTTTCTTGTCTCTTTGTCACAAAAGCTGTTGATCCTTTCTTTCTAGTTTTGCAAAATCTGGAGTTGGACAGATGCGCGTCCTTGTGTACAGGCCTTCTTGCGTGTTCTCTGTTACCATGCTTTGTAACAATTCCTTTCTCCTCCCATGCTGCTTCAGTTCCTACCTGTTAACCTCTCTCCCACTGAGGATTATGTATATTCTTTGGAAATAATTAATGAAACTAGAATTTCCTCAACTAGTATTGAATTCAATTACTACTGGAGTCTGTGGTTTCAGAAGTGGGGAATGGATATAGTTGACTTGATACCTCCTTCACCTCGCTTCACCTGCCCATCCCCTGATCCCCAAGCTGCAGTCCTTACTGGTAGTGGTTCAAAAACTCTGATACCTACTGGTAGGAACAAAGCTGCTTCTTTAAATATTCAGTGTGGCAACCCAGTTTCTGGAGCCCTGCAAAAGTTTAACGCTGGCAGAAGTGATGTTTCAAGGTATCTAACCACCTGTTCATCACTTTACAAACCCTCATAATGAATAATCTTGATTTATTTCTTTTATGGTGGGTTTAGACAAGTTTGAAGTAATTTTATTTGGAAATAGGCAGTATCTACAGAAATTATAAATAGTGGTTTTCCCCCAGTTGTAAGCAGTTTTTTCCTACCATAACCATTTTTAAGTTGTAGTCTCTGGAGGTGATATCTTTACTCTTGAAACAGAACAATTAAATGTATTTAGTAAAAATTCTTTGCGGTGTATGTCACGTTAATGAGGTGTCCTGTTCATAGTATATCTTTTATACATTGGTTTATTCTTATAGCAGCTGCTTCACAGTGTTTTGTAGCATGTGTGACAGTTGGTAGTGTTCCTTGGTGCTTTGTATGCAGAAGTTGCCGAGGATACCTATTAACTTAGTTGTTTCATTACAAGTAATGCATTTCTTCATCTTAAAAAGCCTAGTTGCTTTATAACTATTCCCTTTGCTTTAGCTTCATGGCTAAGACTCTTGTATCCTTCAGGGACACAGCTGAGAGGAGAGCAGAAATAGTACCACAGAGAAGTGGCAGAAGACCATCTGAAGGGCCTTGGGGCAGGTGTCAGGGCAGATGCTGGGTTCAGACCTGAAGCTTGGTGAAGGATTTCCACGCTTGCTGTTGAGTGTTTTAAGTACTTGTACAGAATGGGAGTATATACATTAGTACTCATAAACCTAATAATCACCTAGCTATGCCAAAATACATGCTGCTTTCTGAAGAACAGTAATTTTAAGACGTGTGTGCAGAAAACACTGATGCATAGACTCGCATGGAGAAGGGGTCGGGTGCAGCCCTCCAACCCTGGTACTGCAGTTGCCATTAACTCCTTTTACTGAGGGGAGCTGCTGAGCATATTTCAGGCTTGTAGCTTCCTAAAGGTAAACAAAGCTAAACCAAGAAGTACCTGGTACATGATCTGAAGGTGTAGATTGAGGTGACAGGTAAGTCAATTGATGGCCAGCCACCTCTGCAAGAGTCTCTCTCCTTGGCCGTGCATTTTGCACTTGTCTCTTGGGTTGTGAACTGGTGATCGTATGTCACAGGGAGAATTAATTCAGCTGCCTGATCAATTGGAAAACTAATTTAAAAACACTTCAGTCTCCTATGTTAGCCAGCTGAAGCTTCTCTCCTCATAGCCTTGTGATCACTTTCTAACGCGGAGAGGGAGAAGGGAAAGCTGTATTGACTCCTTGTTTCAGGCCCATGTAGGTGTTTGATCACATAATTGGAGATCTTGGGTTAAATTCCCAGTGATACAGGGTAAGCCTGGCATAGCATCCAGAAAGAGAAGTCTGTGTGGGTAGAAGTTGTCTTTTGTCTTTCTATTTCAGGCCAGTGTCTCTAACCAGCCAAAAAGGATGGTTGCAGGGAAATGGATTCATTGGTTACAACAGTTATTTCCACCTGTCTTAGGCACTGGCTGGAACTGTTGTTATCCTCAAAGGAGCAAAAGTGATTAAAAACATGATGAGGCAGGGAAGAGAAGCCTTATTTTACCTTGTGGGTTTTTTTTTTTCTTCCTACATGCAAGTATTTCCACAGCCTTATCTGATCACAGCAGTATTTTTGCAAGAATCAAACCTCTTCCTCACTCATAATTCTAAAATTTTACCAGGAATCTAACCTGGGACATTTTGACTTATTCTACCTCTATTCTTTACTTATGTCTCATAACAAAAGCAGGCTCTCGGAGTACAACACTCTATGCAACAGGTTTGTCAAATCCATATCAACATTTTGAACTAGTAAAGGTCATATTATGTTGTTATACTTTTTTTTAAAGCATAGATTTACATGTATAAACAGCAGATGAATTAGTAGTAGTGTTTAGGTTTTTTTGATTTTTGGTTTGGTTTTTTTCTAAAGGGAATTTGGAACAAATGGGAAATCATAATTCCTTCTCTTGTGGCAAACGTGATGTGAAAGTGAGTATTTTAATAGCCTAATCAGCTGATAGAACTGCCTTTAGGAATTTAAATGAGCTTGCTTCATGTTTTTCTGTGCTTTATGAAAAAGCAGTAAGCAGAATGTATTGTTCTGAACACATTTATGGTTTGTTTTTCCTGGTGTAAAAGATCTGTGTTGTCTGCTTCCCCTCTTGTTTTGCTGTTTCTAATGATTTTGTGATGTTGTAAAGATTCTAGCTGCTTGTGACAAACCAAGTCTGCAGCAATCAATACACAACCACTCTCCATTAATCCATGTGAAGGCTGTCTTAGCTTCAGTTGGGACCCGATTCTGGCAGACTCTCAGGGAGACAGACCTGACGTGCTAATAACCTCCAAATTACAGCCAGAGGTTGATCAGCAGGAGAATTAACTCTGATATTTTGGCTGTTAAATACACTGGTTAGAAATCACTGCATGCTAGACCAGTGCAGCTCTCTATTGGATTAGATCAGTTCTGGGGCAGAATTGTACTTTCAACTTCCGTAAGAGGATTTTTCTTCTGTGCCCTAGTTTTCTGCCAAGGTGTCTTAGGTAACAGTTCAACTGTTTGATGGTAGATAGTTTGTTGCTCTTACCAGGACAACTGTTTTGCTTTGCTTTCCTTTTTGCTTCTCCAAGTGTGGATCAGAGCCACTGCTTAAGCTTTTGCCTCAGCTGTTCCTTGGAGGAGGCTGTGCAGTTTGCACATCTTGATCTTGTACATTTGCTCCCTGTTGTGGCTGTATCTGTCATTGCATTAAATGTGTATTAAAATGTGGTTTAAACTTACGACGCATTATGAGAAATAACTTCATAAAGTCATGTGAAATTGGAGCTGTAGCACAGTATCTAGGGTTTGTCGAAATGATGGTATGTGGGGAGAAGCTTGGAAGTCCGTTTTGCATGAGCCTTTCCCAGGAAGCATTTATCCCTGAAAATGGGTCAGCGTGCCTACGCAGCCTCTTACCACTTAAGCTATGTAAAAGTTACCAATTTGTTTCACTTTGTGGTAGCTTTAATAGCATAGCCTTTCACCAAAAGCAGCTTTGTTTATTATGGATAGGTACTGGTATCATGAGATAAGTCTCTTTTCAGGAAGGCAGAGCAAAATAACTATTTATAATTCAAATCTTAGCTATTTCTTAACAAATTCATTGCATAAACAAAATTATTTCTTACCTTATTTGTAAGGGAAGACAAGTGGTGGTATTTTAACCTCGCCTTGAATCTTAGGAATGAGGCATTTTACTATCATTCTTGACAATCATCTGCCAGTTAGAAAGTACTTTTCAGGCTTTTTTCTGCTTTTGCTTGCACCTATGCAACCCTGCTGTTCCTATATGACATTTATCAAGTAAAGAGGGCACAATTTGGTTTCATGCCTGATACTCAAGAATCAAAACATGGACTAGTAATATGTACACAAGAAAACTCACCTACAACCTAGCAAAGACATGGAAACTAAATAGTTGTAGGTAGCTTTCTTAAGGAAAGCAGGACAGTTAAAGGATGACTATAAAATGCTTGTCCTTTCTTCTGCAGACCAGGGAATGTAGGTGATCAGGGTGGTCAAGAGAATAGTTGAGAGATTTCTGTTAAAAGTTCTCATTATTTTTAAGTCGTCACCCCCATCCATGGCAACTCTCTGTTAGGTTTTGTAGCCATCTTCTGGGATGTAGTAGTGAGGCAGGCGGGAGCATATCTCTCCTCTCCTATCTCCTTCCCGCAATTATGAGAGCTTTTCTTTAGCATAAAATAAACACCACTTTTAGCTGGGAAAATATTAAGCACCATGAAATGTTTCTGTGGGTACAACAGTAAAATATAACAGCAGCCATTGCTGGTGAAAGCAAAGTTTCGGTTAACTATTGCTGCTGCTAACAGCTGGGCTAATCTGTATTAGAGACTCACTAATACAGATTACTGAATAGGTTGTGCAAATATACGGTGGTTTGGGCCATATTTTACTTGAAAGGGGAACACTGTTTGGCAAATGTGAACCCATTAGCCTTTTCCAGCTTTTGTGTCTGGGACCCTGCCTACTAAATAGTAGAAGAATGAGCTCTAGGTCTTCTCTTTTTCAACATGAATAGTTGTAGGATAAATTGTTGCTACTGTTGATGGATTTTGCTTGGCTCCACTTGAAGACTGAAGTAATGTATCTCAATGAAGATTGAGACCACATATTCTCACTCTTCTAGAACATGTATGGGAGCTAACTTTTTGTCCATGTTAAAGAAAAACATGGGAGAGGATTTGGTTGTGATACTAATTACTGTTAACAGTTAACACTATTATTCCATTGGAGTTGATCTGAATCTGGGTTAATCCAGTCTGAACCTGGTGGAGGTCGGAGTTTGAGTGTTCAGGACTTTCTGTTGTAAGCAAGACGAGGAAACAGCTATTTACATTTTTTAAGCTTTGCTCCTGTCAGAGACCAGCATATACGTAAAAAATATCTACTCAAGTAACTGAGCACGCTTTGGTTTAATCTTTGTAATTGGAAAGGGAGAATAGGATTTGGGGGCTTTTTTGTGTTTTTCTTTCTAATTTATTGCTTTCTGAGGTATTTAAATGAATTACAGTAAACGCGTCACGACTTTCCTGGTTTTGGGAGGTCAGACATGCTGAAAGTGAGGGGTGCTGCCCCATGGCAGGAGGAAGGCTTCCACGCTGCATGGTCAGTGGCTGCTGCCGTGTCTGCATCCCATCCTGCTCGACCTGTTCACTCCTCACCTTCCTGGGGCATCAGCCTGGGCTCTCATAGTTTCTCTGTGCCTTACCAGAGCACTCAGATGGACAGGATAGACCTGGGTTAGGCTTGGCTGGTAAATCCAAATACAGATGATGGTTTCTGTGAGTCTTATGCTGGCTGTAGGAGAACAGGCTGTTCTCCTCTGGATTTAAGTCTGTCGATTAAAGAGTTAACCAATTAGATTTTTATCTTATTTATTTTATGACAACCAGCTGTTGGAGTTAGCTTGTTTTGGTTCTGTTATTCGTCTGTGACGTTTTTATTCTGATGCTGGAAGCCCAACAAACCATTACCTTACTGAGGTCTTGCTTCTTCACTACTTGTATTTCCTAATGCTACTGACCTCCTGTGAGCAGGACTCGCTCCTGAGATGGTCAGGTTATTCGAGCATATCATGGTATGCGGATGGTCTCCTGGCCCTTGCTTCCTTGCTGTAATCCTTTCCTGCGCCTGCTCAGTTTTAGTGCCGTCTTTTGGTCCCACTCCTAGGCAGGAGCAACTGCCTCTGTTTTCCACTCCAAAAAGGGCAGGTATTTCGGCTCAGTCTGCTGTCCTCAAAGTTCTTTCATGAGCATCTTCGGGTCATTTACTAAAAGTGAATGTGTCTTCTAAGGAATAGAAAAATTACCATTCTTGTACTTTACTGTCATTGGTAATATGCACACCTGTACAAAATAAGAAAGCTCTCGTGTATTTCCTTGTTCCCTTCAATGAATGCTGAGAGACCTGTGAGTTTGGGTCAGATTCCTCCAAGGTTGGCAGTTTCTGCCACACTTCCTCCCAAGTTACCTTCCTTTCTCCGCTGGGATTTCCCCCTCCCTCTGCCCCCACACACGCCCTGGGAGGAGAGATGAAAGATTGCTTTATCTTGCCTGCTCCAGGGCTCCCAGAGGTTGTCAAAACTTTCTGCCAGCTGATCTCTCAATCTAACTCTGGTGTGCCTCTTTGTCAGAGAGTGTCCCACCTCAGCGGGCAGCCGTCCAGGTGTACCAGCCCCGGTTTTGTCCGGCTGTGGGACTGACCGTTGCTTCTGCTGTGGGTTTCAGTTTACCATGGACACCCAAAAAACAGAACAGAAAGGGTGTGAACTCCATACTGATGACACGCTAGGTTTGATGAGTAGTAGCAGGCAGAAACATGACTTAATGCAGCGTAGTTTTTCTAAATGCGTTACTGACGTAAAATCTGCTTTTCCTCTTTTTTTTATTAACTTGGTGCTAGAGAAAGTAACAGGAGATGAAAGGGCAGAGGGGGAGCTCATGCAGGTTGATAATTGTTAACATCTTGTGAAGGAGAATTCTAGCGTTAATTTGGTTTTCTATAAGTAATTTTCTACAAATGCTATTCGTATGCGAACAGGACAAATGAAACTGAATGTTCCCATTGACATCAAATCCATGTAAGCAAGTAATGCCTGGTCCTGTGGAAGGAAGGGAAAAGGAGTAGAACTGAACTTCATGCCAGCATGTCATCAAATGACAAAGCAAATCAAGAGGCCTTTAAGAAAAAAGTTTTGGTTGAGTCTAGGTGTATGCTGAAGAACATCTTGCTAGCTTATCATCACAGTTCTTTAGGTAAGTCCTATATGTGACTGTGGAGGAAAAAAAGAGTTTGAATGGGAAACAAACACTGTGGTTTGGGGTTATGCTCCAGGCTGCAGACACCAGTTTTGCCAGTTAAGGTTTTGGTTGGTTTCTGGGCCTAAAACCACTCTGGTCACTGCCCGCGCAGGTGGTGCCGGCTGTGGCCCTTGCTGGTGCCTGGCTGCATCATGCCACAGCGCCCCGGGGACGTGGGTTTGTGTTAAGTGCACTCCCAAAAGCACTCCTCAGAGTGTTATGGATGAAGCTGGAATCCCAGCCTGTGGCTGAGGTCGTGAAAACTAGATAAGATTTGAGAATTTAAATTGATGCCATGTTTCAATGTGTTGTAAAGCATTCAGAAGACATGCTTTTGGAGCAGAAAGGTCAAACCTTTGATGTACTGGTTGGATTGCAGTTATATACGTTGTGATTCCCTCCCAGCTGCTTGCTTTTGTGTGCCTTTCTCCCAAAGGATGAGATATTAACACGTTCTTCAAAGGCCCTGGGACTTTGCTTCTTCTTGTGTCTTTTTTTTTTTTTTTTTTTTAGTGTTGACAGTGTGATAGTTAATGCAAATTGTCGAACAAGTGATTAGAAGAGGTGGTGTCTGCTCCCACCTGCAACATTTTGGCCCAAGTGACTTTCTCTTTCTGAATGTCACATGGAGCAGGAGCCACCACATCACTGTTGTTGCTTCATCCAGGTGTGTAGTACCAATGTGAAAGGAGAACAGACTTGTGTCCTCAGAGGACATGTGGACATCCTGAGGGGCCCTTTTAGGGTTGGTCTACGTGAGCTTGTGCCACAATAGAAATCCGATGATTTTTTTGTTGTTTTAGTGGGTCTCTGGCTATGCTTTTATTAATAACGGCCATTTTAAATACAACATAAATGGACATCTGTCACAAACATAAAGAAATTATTTGGGCTTTTTGTCTTCGAATACCTGTCAGGCATTGGTGCTGGGAGAAGTTAGGTTTCTTGGGCTATTTTTAGTCCCCGAGGTGGGGAAAAGTGGGATTTTTCTTTTAACAATTATTAGTTGAATGCCAGCATGCGCTCACCATTTTGAACTCTTTCTGGATCCTTTTGAGGTCAGTAATATATGCCCTGCTAAGGCTAGTGAAGCCCTTCTCCCCTGAGGAGGGGAGCGACAGCTCTCAACTAGAGTGAGGTTACAGGTGGTGGCTGGCAGAGGAGACGGCGGGGTAACTAAATGAGAAAGGGATTGAGAAAGTAGTTTATTGCATGTCTGCTGTATTGAGAAATGAATAAAAGGGGAAATAAAAGTGAAGCATACCCCATGGAGTATGGTTTGTGAAGTAATGAATGACAGGCAAGAACTTGTGTGAAGATGTTCAGTGGAGGAGGTAGCACACAAGAAACCCAGTCTGTTTTCCTATTTGCTGGTGATACAGCTCAAATAGGCACTAATTTAATTAATTACTGGTAGTTCTAGCTGTTCATTCTTCCTTTTCTTGCAGTACTGAGGATTTGTACCATTTGACAGTAAGGAGGGAGGACAGATGGACTGAAAAAGTATCTGTTTCAGAGGGATTTTTTTTGTTTTGTTTGTGTTTTTGTAAAAGAAGTTTGATGGAGAATGCCAGGATATCACTGACACAAATCAGAGGTAGGGGATCTGGACTCCTGAAGTTAGTATTCAAACAGAAACATTCATGGAACCACAAACTTCAAGGCAGGTGCAAAATGCTTAGTAAAAGTTTGCAATGTCTTTGGTTTGCACTTGTTAAATCACATCTACTTGGATTTCATTTGGTTAGCACCTACCACTATGGAGTCCTGAACAGTGGTGAGCCCTTGAAGTATTTTCTACAATTTATTTTTTTTTAAGAAAACAAATTCAAAATTACACTCTCTGCTTCCCAAACCTACAAGAAAAGTAATTCTTCACTGATTTGCAACTTAGCAGCAAAAATGAAAGAGCAGTATTTCCAGTGAACTGGAAAGCAGTGGGGTTTTGCTTACAAATAAGGGGAACTTTAATCAATTTGTTTCTTCCCCCATAGAATACAAAGGTCCTGTAGACCACACTGTCCCTTCACTTGCATCTGCATTTCCAAAATGTTATTTTTATGCATAACATCCTTGGTAGTTTATAGGGGAGAACTTGGTGTACTGGTAGAAATTGAATTTCTCTACGGAGTTGCAGATTAGACGTGGCACTGTTCACTTTCAGCATTAATAGGTGAGAAGTAAGAACAACTTACTGGTTTATTTAGCATACGTACCTCTGAACTAAGAGTAAAGTTTCAGTTAGATACAAAAATGAGCATTTTCTATTTTAAAGGTGAATGCCCCCTTCTTTAAGGAATATAGCCATAATACAGCCGCCCAAGTACAGCCTGCACAGGTTATGTTACATCCAGCGTGGGCCAGGCTAAATGACAGGTATAAATTGGTGCTTCCAGTGTAGTTTGAACTTTGTTTTCTGTGTAGCTAACAAAGATTTCCTTTAAAAGAATGCTTGGGGTGGGGGGTTTGTGGAAATAATTTTCTGACTTGAAGTACTGTACTGTCTGTTTCTGTTTTCAGTTGCTGGTATCACTGCATTTTGAGGCAATAAGTGGACCAGTGTAGAGTCTTGGTCCCATATCCCCCGATTCCCCCCCCCGCCCCACAAAAAATATTTTCACATGAAATGTCAAGAACTGGGGGGAGAGGGTACCTATTGCTCTCCTGATATTTTAAATGTTACCTTTCTGTAGGATGAAAGTCACGAGAGCCTGCTTTCTCCTTATGAATGGTAAGCAGAGCTAGCCCCTCCTGAGATGCTTTACAGAAGCAAAGCACAGCTGGGTGTAAGAGCTGGATGCTGCCTGACATTTAACACTGTACTGCAGCTCAGCTGCTTTTAGACATATCGGAGTCGTTCCTCATGCTGTGAAAATACACCATGCTGTTGTGTATACTGGGAGTTCTTAAGTTCTTAATACACAGTGGTATTTTGAAATTCAAAGAATTCTTGAAACTCAGGGCTTTGACATTGTGATTAGTGAATATTGAGGATAAGGCTCTTCAAAATTTCTAAAAAAAAAAAAAAAAATCAAGGAAAAGAATAAAGCCAGTTATTTTTACCCATGTTATAAGAGATTTTTTTTTTTCCTTTCCCATTCCTTAGCACCTCCTGGGTCTGCAGCAGCAGGTAGCCTAACAGGCTACTTCTAAAGCTGTGCTTACATCAATTGCTGATGCTAGTGCACAAACAAAGATGGACTGTTTTGGTAAGACAAGGCTCCATTGAAGTTACTGCTAATAAGCAAACCAGCTCTGTTCAGTTCCATGCAAAACACAGGAAAAGGATCAATCTTTGCCAAACTTGAAAGGCTGAAACTATTACAGAGGATAAAAATTATTTACTTCAAGTGGGCATAAAACATATTTTCAAAATAAACACTGAAACCACACTTGACTCTTACCACATATATTAATCATATTCTGTGTGGGCATGAAATATAGAAAGTGTTCAACTTTGTATGCCTTCATTTTATTAATGCAGGTTTGTTCTAAATAGCATTTAATATAAGCAGTGCTTCTTAAGTACCAGCTTAATGCCAGATACAATGTGCCTTCTCACTGTGAAGTGTTACTCCGTTGTAGCTTAGTTTACTCTTAGCAAAAGGGCTTGCCTCCTTTAGTATTTCCCTAATGCTTAATGCCCCGTCTCCCCCCCGCCCCCCCAAAAAAAGCCAAACCCAACCCCGAAGTAGTCATAGATGGGATTAATTTGACTATTTGGTTTTCAATTGTTGTACCTATGCTTCTTTAAACAGAAGCTTACGCTAATCCTTGCAGTAGTGCAATAGCTTTTTATATTTCTGTAGCAAATCGTTTCCCTACTTCAGCGTGTTTGAGTGCTCTAGTGCTGGATTGATCATCTGCTTTTTAAGCACAGCTCCATCATGTACTGGGCAATTATTCCGAGAAGAGTCACACTAATGATGTCGTATGCTTGAGTTCCATTTTCACATGCTGCTTACAGGTGAATTAGTGTCCTACAGGTCTCAAACGTGGACATTCCCCAGCATGTAGTTTGTGAGGTTTGGGGCTTTTTTTTTTTTAATACCTTTGAGTACGTACCCCTCCTGTACTTACACTGGTCCATGTAAAAGTCAAACTGTTTGAGCCTAGCCTTGTTTGCATGTGGTAGAGTTCTGCTCACCTCTTAGAGCTGTAAATGAAATGCAGGGAAGTTCCTTCCCTGAGTGGGTGTATTGCTGCAGGAGCTGCCTCTCTGCTGTACCACAGGCAGATCTGCCTCCATCCTGACCTGCCTGCACCTTGAGCTAAGGCTGTGCAGGGCACCACCGCAGCAATTGCTCGCTGAGGTCGTCTTTGCCGTGCTCTGGTCTAGGACAGGCTGTCACTGTCTTCACCCTGCTTTTTTCTCTCTAAATGTACACCCAACCTCTTTGCTCTGCTTGGGTTTAGCTACATTGCTGAGACAACAAAGCTAGTGCAATAGAGATTTTTTGAAATAAGTATGAGCCTTGGGTTTTATACCATTTTGTTATGACTCGTCTAATCCTCTGGCTCCTGACTATAAATTAACTATCATTCAGTTAGAGCCCATATGTCTCCATTACTGAGCCAGCAATGACAGGGTTGTATTGGTTTGGGGGTTTTTTCCTCCTTTCTTAGCTTAAATACTGCATTAACAGAGTCTCTGACATGCACTCTGGTACTGCTACGCAGCAGCGAGATCTGCATCCAAATCTGAGGTGTTCCTATCGTGTTTAGTGTATTGTTTAGCAGATTCCCATGATGGAGCATGTTAAAGAATAAGCAGTCTAGGGAAATCAAACTTGCCAACCTTGGAGCAGTAATTCCTAGAAAGAGATGCTGGTTACACCATTAAACTCCTTTTTCTCTGCATGGAGGTACTCACTAAGGAAGGAATTGGGCTGGTGGTCAGTTCCGCTTGTACAGTCAACACTCATTCATTCCAGATTACTTGAGGCAGACACAAACACGCTCAAGCCGGGTCCTTGCAGACTCTCAAGATCCAGCGGGGTTTATTAGCTCAGGCTCAGCGCCAAGCAAATGCAACTCTGCTGCTCCCAGACCAAGTAGGATCTGCTGTTTTGGCATGGAGTCCAAGCTGTTAAAGCCTGCCAAGCGTGAAGGGTGCAGACCTGGGTCCAGCGCTGTTCTTCCATCCAGAAGCTCAGAAAATGCTTTGTCGATATCTGACCGTATGGATCAGCTTGGGACTATCAGGGCTCATTAGATCAGCATCAGTTTCAGCCCTGTTAAACTTGAGCTTGCTTCTGTGCATGTTTTTGTTTTGGTTGTCTTTTTGGGTTTTTTAAGTTTCTTTTTTTTATTGGTTTTTGGGGGTTGTTTTTAAACTCTGACTCCGAGTTCTGGGAAAATTTATTAGCTTGGTCAGCCCCAGGCTCAGCTAACACTTTCTGCGCATGCAATGTGGCATACAGGGAGCTTCTTGGAAACAGACTGCACAGGCACTGAGCTTGCTGAGCAGGAACCAGCTTGGGGCTAGCACTGAGTCAGAGCTGCTAGACTCTGATGATCCTAAATTGACTTTAATTTCTCTGTGCAGTGATTCCCAGCACATTTTGCAGTGAAACAGTATACAAATGTTTCCATTCCCTGCTTTCTTACAGCCTTTATGAGCCCTGATAGTGGAGTGCTGACCATTACACACAAAGCATGGAGTTCTGGATGAGTGCTGCTAGTTAGGGCTCGTGTTTTGGTTTTGCAGAGTGCATACACTGAGACTATACGTTTAATAACTACAGTTGTCATAAGGGTAATTAGCTTTTCTGTTTGGATTTGAAAATACCTTCTGGAAAAACTGCAGTGTGCTTGAAGTCAGACTACTTTTAAGATGATATGCTTGATAGTCTGTGGATTGTTATAGTACTTGAACTTAAATTTTCTCACAAAATTCACGTATGCTTGCTTGCTTGCTTTTTCCAAGCAAAAGGTCATGTAGCTCTTCTGGGTTTTTCCATATGCAGGTGCAGCTGGGACAAGCGGATATAAAATGCCCGATCACAGAGTGCAGCGAACACCTGGATGAAACAACTGTCCTCTATAACCTGCCCCACGACGACATCATCAAGTATAAATATTTCCTGGAACTCAGCCGCATTGACTCCAGCACCAAGCCATGCCCTCAGTGCAAGCACTTTACAACCTTCCGGAGGAGAGGCCACATTCCTACCCCTGCCAAATTGGAGAACAAATACAAAGTGAGCATGCTTGCACCGCAAAAGTAGGACAGCATTTGGTGGGCACTAAATGAGCTAATGAGCTTTCTTGCATCACTGGGGCTGTGTGCAAGCTGTGATTAGGAATATGAATCTGTAGTACATAATTGATTAACTACCTAATCGATTTTTAATAGTTCAAGCAGTTGAACTTCAGATCTTATTTTTTTTGGCAGGTGATGTAATTTTGTCCTGACACACAATTTTTAAAGAGTGTTTTCTCTCTGACATGCAAACAATATGGTCACGGTCAGAAGAAACTGGGGAAGGGAAGTTATCACTATAACTGATAATTTTAGACACACAGCTCCAGCAAAGATAATTTTTCCCTGAAACTGAGCAAATGAATTCTGGGCACTTAACGGTGTTATGCTGTTGGCTTGCTCCTTCCTTAGAACTAGAGTTCTTGTTTGTTCTTCTCCTCCTCCTTGGTTTTGATTTCTTCAGTCCCTTACCAGAGGTTATACAATAATGTAGTCTCATCACTCACAATACAGAAAACTTGAGAAATATGGAAAAAAAAAATTCCAGCAATTCTTTTGTTAGATTTGCTTATACTGTGATTTCAATCAAAGATAAAAAGCGAGAGATTACAATTAGAAAAAGATTTGAGCTGCTGAAGGTCCATCTCAGTTCCAGAAGATGAAGGTTCTGTCTGCAGCATCATGCTCTGTGTTAGTTTTCCATCCGGTTATTAGATTTGTTGTGGTTAATTTCATGATTGAGCTGGCCTTTCCTGGACAAACCAGTTCTCCTCAGTAGGAGTTTAGATGACTGTTTAGATAGCCCTAATTACATAGCATAAGATTCAGCCCAGTATGGAGATTAAAAGGCAGAAGACTCTGTATCCAAGGGAATTGAAACTTTGGTAAAGCTAACTCTGAGTTATGAGCTAGTAACGTATATCTGTGCAGTGCATGAATTACGTGCCACGCTGTCTGTTGAGCTCAACCTTTTCAGATTTTTGGCATCTTATGCAGAGGTGGAGAAACTTAACTGCAGGTGAAATTCCTTCTGCCCACAGCCATTCTCCTTCAGCCATCCACTTAGCATTCCCTCAGGTCCAGGGTAGATCAGATGTTGTAATTCTTCTGCAGCAGCCTCTCTGAAGGCGCCAGAGGCTGTTATTGTCCCACCAATGTGGGTCTTGGGTGGCGCAGCTGTTGCATCATGGGATGCCAACTCTGAGAATGTTCCTCAAGGCACAAAATGAGCCATTCTGCCCACCAGTGCTCTTTCATGAGTTAAAATGCTGTAGTTAAAATGTTCCCACCACTTCCCTACAAATCATAATCAGAAGGAATGGGAGGCTGTGTGTGCATGAAGTAGTGCAAGCCAGAAGCAGTTCTCTGGTCCTGTGGTGATGCATCCTGTGTAGCTCTGATCTGCAGAGCTCAAGTCTCCTCCTGGGAAGAGACACTGGCAAAACATGTCCTTTGAGCTGTGGCCAGGTGTTGCCTGGAAGAATGTCTAATTGATGTTGGTGAGAAATATAATTAGGAAAGTGCTAGCAAACAGCATGGATGGCCATAGTCCCTGAACCTGTGTTGTTTTCTGGCATAGGTAGTTCCAGTGACTTATTTTAAACTTAGCACAAGAAAGAGTTTTGCTGCAGGGATAAGATTTAAAAGGAAGAATATACATATAAAAGATACTGTATATTTGAGTAATTACACATATAACTGTGGACCATTATTAGCTCTGTTTTCTTAGATTCTCATGTGATTGTATGGTAACTTGTCTGTGCCTTGAATTATAGGCTCTTTGAAGGTACAGGCTCATTTTCTTCTGCATATAGCATAGGAGACATCTGACTGGAGACTACAAGACTTGGATATTCACATGCAAGCAATATGAATGGCAATTGCACCAGAGGAATTCTGCACCAGCACTGGAAGTGCTGTCTTCAGAAGAACTGAGTCATGCGTGGGGAAAGTCCACGCACAAGTCTACTAGTAGGATCACTGCAGAGAAGGGCTCAGTGCCAGTACCCTCGCTCACCTATATATACACTGCAACAGGAAAACACCGTAAAATCCAAGAGTACATTTGAACAGATACTTTTGAAACGTTATTAATGGCATTTCTAAAAGTTGATATACTATTTAAAAATATAATTAACATCTAAATTTAAAGGGGTAGCAAAGTTATTAGATTAATTTTTCTTGCTATAGCTGTTTTATGTAAGCTAAAGTGATCTAAGCCCAGCGGTTCGGTTTGCTGCTGCTGTTCTTCATTTTTGAGATCAGAGTCTTGTTGTGCTAAGCCTAGAAAGTTAGGTGGTGCATGTATGTTGAGAGCGAAGGAGGGGAAGGAAAGGGAAACTTGCTGTCCAAACCTTTTTTCTCCCTTTACTGCCACTTAGGACAGCACAGTACACCATTCTGACTATTTAGTTTCCTATATCAAATATTTGTAAGGAACTACCCCTGCTCCCTCTCATGACCTAAATTGGGAGTGTAAGACTTGGTTGTAGATAAGATCCTAATAAAACTTTGGTCAAAGCTGATGTGCCAAAGTGCAAAGGAAATAGGCAAAAACTGAAAAATTGGTAGGTCAGTTCCTGTGCATGGAACAGATACGGGTTTTACAAGAGTATGTTGGCTTGTTCTGTGAGTTGGTTGGCGTTTTTTTTGGGAGGGAGGGAGGTTGGTTTGGGGTTTTTTCCCCCACGCCCTGGATTTCACCTGTTTTACTGTTAGTTCTTTGACCTGCCACCTGCCGTGAAGAAGCAGTTCTTGATTCTTGGACTCTTTCTGCCTTATCAACCTGTGAGATTCATAATGAAGTTTTCTTATTCACTTCTGTCAAGAGATACACATCACGTAAAAGAAGGGCTTGAGTGCTTGGCTTCGGAAATGCAAATGTTTTTTCAATGTAGTTATATAACCTATCTCCTGTTTGAACTACTTGAGTGTTTCTGAAACTTGTTGCTCTAGAACTGGTAGGAATCTGCACTTGCAAAGATGCTGCAATAGAGTGGATCTGTGTAGTTCCTATCAATCAGTTCCCCGCTTTTTGGATCAGATTTTGACCTTGAGTAGCAGATACCTTCATGGCTACACATCACTTCAGTCTGCCTTGAGCCTGAACTGCTGCGGACGTGGTGATTTTGCGTGTTCTCCCTCTTTGCTCTCAGCTGTTCATTCCTGCCAGCTTGCTTTTGCTCGTGTTGATGTTTTGGTGTCACACTGGGAGCCGGATCAAAGATCAGCTCCAATGGGATACAAGATTTGTTTGTTTTGTTGTTGCTTATTTTCAGCTGGTACCAGAGAGAGGATGTGTTGGTGACAAGGAGGAGGCAGCTGTTTTGGCAGGAGGCCATATTTATCTTGGAATAAAGTGTGACTGTGTAGCTGTAGCTAGAGATTGTAATTCATGTAATCAGTTAGTTGCACAATTAATTTGGCTATCCTGTTATATAGCTAGCATTCCACTAAGCAGCAGAAAATCCCACTAAGCTTTTTGCAGCTTCAGACTCTCAGAATATTTTTAATGTGCAGTCAGTTTTACTATTGTATCTCACATTGAGCAGTGTTTTGTGTTGCTGTTACCTACCAATTTTGAAAGGTCTTTTCTTGGGAGGTGAGGAAAATGATAGATGGAATAGTTTGCAGTAAAGAGGCTAGCTAAGAAAATGGAAGATGTTAACCTGAAAGGTCAGTGTTTCAGAAAGCTGAGAACCAAAAGGTTAGTATGAGAAGTTGTGTAATCTTTTCTATTGCAAGGGAGACTGACCTCCAGATGGCATAGGATTTTGTGTATATATCCATCCTCTCAATTCCGATCAACTGAAATGGAAGTCATAAAATAAATGGAAAAATATTTGTACGAGGAAAAACATATTTGAAAAAACACTAGACTAATGTTTTGGGGGTTTTCAGATATAGTTTGTCTGCTTTGCTGGACTATAATATATCTTACTGCTTTAAATTTTATGTGATAGCATTTCTGTGTCCTCGTTATGATGATTTCATGCACTAATACTGAAGCATAAAGCAAATAATACTTGAGTCTTTTCTTTCAGAAAAGCATGAAAAAGAATGGAATAAGAATCTGAGACTGCTGTAATTGCCCTGTTCCTATTTCTTAAGCACACTGGTGTCACACTGCATCCAAGTTTGAATAGGTTTAGGGTTTTGTTTTGTGGCCACTAGTTCCGAGAAAAATAAGGTTCATAAGTACTTAAAAGAACATACTTTTCTTTGCCTGCTCAATGTATGTTCAGACAGTATTGAACAATAAAGAAGTGGTCCATTCCAAATGTAAAAACTATTTACCAGTTCAGTTTTGTGGAAGGGTGCTGTCAGGGGTGGCAGGTAGAAGAGGAAGCTAGGAACTCCAGATCTGGAAAGGAAGTAGACAGTTCCCACTAATTTACTTCAGTTAGTCAGGGCCATTCATGGTTAACAAGTGTTATTCTGAGTTCATGCGGTTATAGCCTCATCCTGTCTTTCAGTACTTTCTAAGGAATGTAGTTGGAAACATCTGATGTCAGTGTGCATGTGTGAGATTAAATATATATCCTGGTGGCTGCTGTATTTCTTGCAATTATATACATGCTATAGTAGAAATATAGAGCTTGCAATGAATATGTGTCAGATTTTCACCAAAAAACCCCCAACAGACCCCAAAGCCAACCCACAAAACTTAAATTGTATTGGCATTTTAAGAAAGAAGCTTTAACTTGCAACTTCCCAGATCTGTGTGTTTGGGTTTATATTTTTTAACATTCATGTTTCATCTCAAATGTCTGAATACTGCAACTGATAAAAGCTTTCAGGTTGCAGAACACTTAATTGTGGCTACAAGCTTCATCTTTGGCTGAGGCATAAGAAATACTGAGTAATACAATATGATGCCTGCTATAATCTGTCTTCCCAGCAGTAGGCCACTGTGACATGCATTATTGAAAAATGTAAATTCACAGCTTGGAGAAGGAGGGGAAAAAAAAAAAAAGATATGGAGATATTGGGCAGGATAGTGGCTAGTAATCTGTTTTGTGCATATTGGTTTCTAAAGGATTGTGGAAACAGATCAGTGCTCTGTGTTAGTTTGGTTAGTAGCAATAAATATGCTCTTCTTTAGGTTCTTCAGAGTAGGAATTTTCCTCTTAAGCTGTTTTTATTAGGAGAATTCATCTGGGAAGAGGAGATGCAGGATAGTGTATTTCCTTTGGTTTAGCACCTGGGCCAGTAGACCAACAAACCAGTGAAAGGGCACCAGTTATATTTTGTATTGCTTTTGTTTTATACTTTATCTAGGCCTTAGACATTACTGTGTTTTCATGCAAAAAGTAATAATGTTTGTAATCCACACCGTGCAGCTTTAATGTGTTGTTTCCCTACGAACAAGTTTCATTTGTTGTTCTTTCCTGGGTTTGTGCTGCCTACCTGTGTCTACAGTAACTTATTTCATTGACAGGAAGCATGTGAGAAGTGCAGCTTTCTTCTGAGGTGTTTTTACTCTGTGCCTTAGCAAAAATGTCTATAGAAAGCAGGAAGTCATGCTTGCACCAGGTACAGGATATCAAGATTTCATCCATTTTAATATTACACTCTCTGAATCTGCTTGATATGAAGGAAATGTATGTATTCTAACACTTAAATGCATGTACGGTGTGGGGTTTTTTGCAAGGGTAATGACTAGTAGATGGTAACTGATGAAAATATTAATGTTTTGTACTAAGAAGAAAATCTGTCAACTTCTTGATGCTGTTTCCCTTCTTTGCACTTTAGCCTTATGCCCAGGCGAAGGATCCCGGAGAGGGAAATGCTGTCTTATGAGTAGTGAGAAAATTATTAATTCTCTTGATCATTAACTCCCATTCTTGAACTTGCTGATCTATAGATGTAGAATGGTATAAAGAGGTAAGCTGAAGTGATGCATTAAGCAGCACATCGTATATTCCACCATTAAAGGTAAAATACTTGGCTAAACGGTGCTGCCCAGAGAGAGGAACATCACTTTATAAAAATGAAGCTATAAATGTTAGACACTGCTGCAGTGTAAAAAAAAAAAAAAAAAACAAACCAAAAAAAACCCAAAAAAAACCCAACAAAAAAACCCCACCTAAACCAAAACATTTGCTTTCTACAAGTGAAGTTAAAGTCAACTACTGAAAAATGGGTCTGCTAGGGTCATAAAAATGCTCAGCTTGAGCCATTGTGTCAATTAAATTTTTAATGTGTGCCCTTAAAGACAAAAATCTAAATGCTTTCTCTGTGTATAGAACTCTAGGAAATAGTGTTAAGGGGAGCAGACGGCTTCATTTCTTAGTCACGCATCAGAGATCAGATCATCTTTGTATTACCATGCTGGTAGTGTCGCATGTAGGAATTGCACATATAAATAATTTTTGGCTGCCCCCCAGCAAAATACTTAAGGGAGATCAGAGAGCCTGCTTGGGACTGTGACTGGAGCTGAGGCAGCACTCCAGCAGTCGGTGTGTCTGAGCAGGGGCGGTGCTCGCTCCCATCTGGTGGGAGTGAAGATTTTGGAAATGTCTTTTGGGGGCTTCCATGTGTGACTACACCCTAGGATGTAGTTTCCTGAACAGCACCTCCACACCATGCATGGCCAGCACAGACAGGTCCGTGTTTCAGTCAGGTCAGATACAACCAAAAAGCCTTTTTTGGCTGGTTGAATTCCTCAGTCCTGTCCATCATCTGGTACAAAGCCAGGGCAGTGCTGGGCATGGGCTGCAACTGGAGCTGGAGGACAGGGTTCAGCAGTTGCTTGAGATGTGCCTTCCTATCTTTCAAGCTGAAACGTTTTGCTGCCAAACATAGCAGAAGTGAAGATGTTGCAGGAGCCTGGATGTGTCTGTGTCTGATGTGGCTTCTAGTTCTTGCTTTCCTTATTCATGACCCAGGTAGGAGGCCTGTCTTTCATCAGATCAGCACCTGCAATGTGCCTCTATTTATTACTTCTACAAACACAGCAGCTGCCATGGCTTTTTTCAAAAAGATAGGCAGGCTCTGGAGGAAGACATGATGACAGTGGTACCTGTTTGACGCAATGATGTAAAACCCAGGGAATGGGAAGAATAGTTCCTTTCTCAATTTAAGGAGCTTGTCTTGTGGTTTTTGCTGTTAGGTGTGGTCTGTACAAGCGGGGTGTTTGGCACAGCCTCAGCTCACCCTTATGCAATCAAGAGCAAAATGTGGTGCCTGACTTCCAGGTGGTAGTTGTGGCCCTTGGTTGAGACCCTTGCTTGTGGCCCCTTTTCCCCGGACCATTTCTAATAGAAGCTTCATAACCTGGTCTGGTCTCCTTCAGAAGACCACATATTCCCTGGTGATTGCCTCGGCAATGAAATTCATAACTCAGACTGAGATCCACTGCACTGAAAACTGGCTGCTAATTTTTAGGTGATCTCATGTGTATGTTGGAGGCAGTTGAATAAGCTTCCTGGATTTTGGCTTTTGGCATTTGAGCCATGCAGTGAATTCGGGCACCAGTTCCTATGCTTAAACCAAGCTACTTGCGCTTCATTTGATTGTGGCCTTTTCTGGCTTTAGCAATTAGTTCTGTATTTTCTGTCTTATAAAAAAGAAAAGGAACAAGGTAACCTCTTGTGTTTTTAAAAGAGGTATTTCAAAATATATTAGACCTTTACTGGGCAGCTACTCTCTTAATTTAAGAGCAGTGGGTTTAAAATGGGCTTTCCAGTTGGGTCAGTACTCAGCTTGGAAATGTGTGGTGTTTTCTCATTTATACAGATCCAGTGTCCATCTTGCCAATTTGTCTGGTGTTTCAAGTGCCACTCTCCCTGGCATGAAGGTGTTAACTGCAAAGAATACAAGAAGGGAGACAAGCTGTTGCGTCACTGGGCCAACGAAATCGAACACGGGCAGAGGAATGCCCAGAAGTGTCCAAAATGCAAGGTGAGCTGCTCTCCCTTGGCTTGCAGGTAGTGGCTTCAAACCCTTTAAATATGTATTTACAGTAAATATTTGTACCTTCTGCTCAGCATTGGAAATGGAATTCACGCTTGCTGTGCAGATTCTTGTCGATGACCCATTGACAAAAACAGGTCAGATATTTTACTTGCTGGTGCCCGCACTGATTCTGCAGAACCTCTGCATGTAAAAGAAACAATAGGAAAATCCTAAGAGGAGGCTTTAATGTATTGCTTATAATGAATGTGTGTTACAGTATGAATTTTTTCTAAAATAAAGCTTTAAAGAAATGTAAAGCTTTAGAGAAATACGGTGCCCTTTGTTAGGTTTTCCAAAGAGCTTGGGTCAATTGAGTTTGAGTAAGGCAGAAAGTACTCTACCAACAAGTTAACTAAGGGAGACTTTAAGATGTGGGAAAAAGAGAGGTTTTAGGATTAAATGTCAGTTCTTCACAAGCCTTTCTCATAAGCTAGTTTAATTTTCAACAGACTGAAGTGCTGTCCCATGGCCTAAAAACGGCATTAATCTTTTCCAGGACAGGAAATATTTCCCACTACTCAAGTGAGATGCAACAGCCCAGCACATCTGTGCCCTGGCTGCCCTTAATGAAGGTGGCCGTGATGTTTGTTCACTTTTTTTTTCACAGCCCTAATCCCCAGCTACTGACAGAGTAGTAAGTCAAAACCTTGAGAGCACCATGGTGGTGGGAATCTGTCCTTTTTTGAAAGGGAGTACCTAACCTGAACCTGTCTATTGCTCTACATCTGCTTCACAGAGAGGACAAAGTAAGGAAACTGGCATATTTGGTAGGAAATAAATATTGAATGGGAAGATTTACTTCTAAAAGTCCAAAGTATACTTTTGCCACACTTCGAACCTTACCCTGTGCAAATATGAGAACATTTATCAGTTTAAGTATTTTATTTTGGTCTTGGAGAAAAAAATGCCTGTGATGCCATAGCTTGAAATTGAAAGATTTCAAAACACTACTTAAAATTTGGAAAGCTCCGAAATCAGCAGTCAGTTGTTTACCCTTCCTCCCGCGCACACATGACATTTGAAGAGTTTTAACAGCTTGCCGTTTGGTAAGAGTTGATAGGTTTGAGCTAGTTCTAAAAATGTTCACTTTCTGGGAAGTCTTACAGTAGAATGCTTTTAAAAACTTTGCTCCTTTTGGAGTAGGAAGAGTATCTGTTTTGTTTTTAATTCTTTGACTTGTGTCCAGACTCAGATTTTATGACGTGAATGACGTAACTATTGAAATAATTTGTCCAAAAAAAAGAAGAAAATGTGCCAAGCAAAAAAAATATGAGTGTGGAAAAGCAGGGGAAAGAGGGCTGCCAGCTGGAAAGAGAAAGGAACTAAAACTGCTAACCCTAATGTGTTTATCCTTAAGTTTTAAATTTAAAACGCAAAGTATACAACTGTTTTCACTGTCTTCAAGAGAAAAGGCTGGATGCTTGAAACTTACGCACGTTAAGTCACTAATTTTGAAGCCTGAAGTTACATGAGTTAGGCTCTTAATTCCAAAAATACTTTAGATTTCTTTTCATAGTCAAAAGAAAATAAAACCTCTTCCATAGTGGGAGGCAGTATGGAAAGTTATGAATGTAGCACAGAAAAAGAACCTGTGTTACCTTTCTGGTAATGTGGTGTTATAAGTGAATATCAAACAGGGAGTTCAACCTTTTCATTAACTTTATTGCCACCCCCACTCCTGATATTTTTTTGCAGAGGTGAAAAAAGTTGTTCTTGCCTACAACCTCCAAAATGTTTATATGAACACATCGTTTATTTTTAAATCAAATGTACAACTAGCAAGTAATCAAAAGAACCACTTAGCCAGTGGTTAGTGGTACTGTTCTTTTTCCCTTTTTTTTCCCCCCCTTAATCTGTTATTGAGTAGTTATTAAAAAAAAAAACAAACCACATCTTATGCAGCATTCTTCATCTTTATTACAGCATTAATAGATGTCTGGGCACATGGGGATAAACATACCAACAGTTAATAATTTGGGGTCAGGAGATTGGAGCTGTACTTCCTCTGCCCCTCTCTCCAGCCATCCCCCCAAAACCCCTATATAAAATAACATTGAATCAGATGACTGTCATATTTCTGAATAAAAAAGAGAAAGGAATGACAGAGAAAACAGAGTTAGTAACATACTATTTGATTTATCCTTGTTCTAGATCCGTAATAGGCAATGTTTCAGGTGACGACATACTTTATTTTGATATGTGCATCTATTCTATTTAAAGAACTTCTTTCATATTTTGGTTAAAAATCTGCAGCAGCCAAAATTGACAAACAGATTGAGGAAGAGTCAAGAATAAATTGTAAGTGTCAAGAAATTAGTATTTAATCTTTAGGCTAACAATGAAGCTAACGGAAATTAAAGGTAAAATTTTAATAGAGGTAGAATTTCTTTACTGAAATAACTTGTAAAATTACTGGTAACTTTCAATGTGTGATACTGATTACAATGTAAACTGTGACCATACTTTACAGATATCTTCTGGAGATAATTATATACACACGCAGACTCTTTCTTTAAGTAGCTGTACCACAGAGAAATAGAATGCACAATTATTGTTTTGTCTAGGCGTGCAGGTGAGAAAATGGGAGCACTCTTATGGTGTGTGTATAGAGGCAGATCCTTAGGCAAGCATTCACAAGTTTTTCAGTGGTTTTGGTAAGTGCTTTGAAAGAACATAATCCTTTGTAGTGTGAATACTAGCGGACACTGTTAAATAACTGTAAACTTGATTCCTTTTTCCTGTAGGTGCACACAGCTTTAGTGCACCTAATAGAAATAGCTCATATTTACCTAATCTCTCTAAGATATGCTTACATAAGCAAATAAAAATGTTACGCATTGTCAAAATACATAATTGTAGATTCATTTTGTGACTATATATCAATATGGAAATACTACAAAACGCTACTCTTTTAAACTATACCTGAAATTAATTTTGACATTTTTTGTTTTTAATAGAGGCTTTTCCACATTTATAATACACTGGTTTGAGAAACTCAGCATAGACCATTTTTCTCAACAAGACTTGTGGAAAAAATGCTGGTCCTGTTCTAGAGGGAGCTGACTAGAGTGCAAATTTGCTACACATTAGGAGATGCCTTTTCATAAAATCTGTAGCCATGTTTGCCTTTCCCACTACTGTTTTAGGGTTTTATTTCTTACAATTTCTTGTGACAATGTGTTAACATCAAAATGCCTTTTTTCCACAAGTGTTTTTACAGTACAGCAAACTGAGGAAGTACTTCACGTTGGTGTTATCTTACCTCAGATTTCAAAAACAACACTGTCTGAGGAAACATCAAACAGCAGCTCTAGCTTAGAAAGCTTCAAACAGCAGCAGAAATTTAAGTAAAAAAGGATGTCAATGCAAATCAAGAAGTACGCACGGCGGATTCACTGTTCTGATTAATATGAGTGTTATAACAAAACTCGGGTCATAGTTTTTGAAGGTTTTCTGAGAATTATTTCTCATCCTGTGGAGGGAGGAGGATCCTTGCTTGTAAATGAAAGGATAAAGCTGCCTGCCAGGCTTTCTTCAGCAGGAATGGAGGAGAAATGGCCGCTCTCATCCTCAGATCTCTTGGAAGTGATTTCCCTGGAAGATTTCTGTGAGAGGGCTTGTAATATGCAGAGGAGGTAAATTGAGGGTCTGAAATAGCCACTGTGCTACTTTGTTTCCTTAAGAGTCTGAGCTCTGTGTGCTTTGCCATTGGTGTGTAATTTTCACCCCTCCTGTTCCGGGAGCCATACTTGAGTTTCTGAATGACTAAACCTTTCCCTGTAATGTGCGGGTGCGTCTTTGGGATTGAGCAGGCTCTGGATGCAGGATGAAGCCAGTAACACCACACCGACTGAATGCTTGGAGGCAGAAACTGGGCTTGCGGTGCTCTCACCTTGGCTCCTCCAGCCCCACCGTGCTGCTGGGGAGCCTGCAGTTACAAGGCACCAAACCCCGCATGGCTGCAGCTAACTATAGCAAGCCGCATTCCTGGCCCCGTGCATTCCCCGGGTGCATGCCATGGGATTGCCAACGGAGCAGGAACACTTGTGGTGATATCTGACCCATCGGTGATCGTTTTCCCAACCTATAGATTTGTAATCTATCTCTGTCAGTGGATTATCCTGAGGGGAGAGAGGCATGTCTGTGAACCAGAGCTGAAGTTGATCTGGTGAGATGTCATGTCTTAGGCTTGAAAGCAGCCTGACCAAATCATACAAAGTTCATCTGGCATTGTCAGTCTGCGGGCGTATGATAGAGAGTCCAAGCCCCACATCTAAGGTTGTTGGGGTTTTTTTATTTAATTTTTTTAATGATGTCTCTCCTCACTAAAAAAAGGAAAGCTTTTTGCAACAGGAAGTGTAGGCAAGTACAACCAGTTCCATATTTGCAGCTTTTTAAGACAGTTATATATGTGCAGATAAGTATTCACTAAAATTTTTTTAGTACTTTTTGAAGAAGTGAAGATAAAGTACATGTAATTGCAATATATGCCTGTAAGAGAATAAATCCTCTATCAACTTCTTTAAGAGGACAGTATGTCTGGAGGATTTAGAGCAGAAACAAGTAGATTCAGATGTGATTTAGGAGCGCTGCCTGGCTAACGGGAGCTGAGATGCCTCTAGGAAAGTGTGGGTGGAAGGACAGCAGGCAGTGTCTGAGAGGTGGGTATTTCTGAAAGGTATTGATGATAGAATGTACAAAGCTACTGCCAGCAGCTCCCTGACATTCTTACTACCAAAGAAAATTAATTTATTTTTGAAATGTGAAGTAGTTTTGGTTTGCATCTAGGGTTTTTATAGTCTCCAGGCTTGTACAGATTTTCAAGTAGGGTGGATGGTAACTTAATAAATGGGGTTGGTAAGTTGGAGAAGAGAAAGGAGAATTAAACAGTCTTGATTCAGAAAGAAAAGAAAACAACCAGTTCTTGTTAGTATCATAAGATATGTTTCCCTCATTTACATTTTTAAGATGGATATATGTCACTGAATCAGCAGATATGGAAAGGTACCTCTAAAATTACAAAATTCTGTATAGTTGTTGTCTGAAAAACTAATTGGAATTAAATTTTCAAGTTAATTTGTTAAAATATGTTAAGTCACTATTAAACTCCTTCATTTCAGTTCAAGTTAATCTTTTAGGAATTACATAAACTATGGCTCTATTCATAGAGTCGACATTTTTATATGAAAAACCTTAAAAGTCAAACTGACAGTATCCCTTTTAGAATAAAATGGTGTACAACTTCAAAAATTATGCTTAAGTTGCTACAATATTGGGTAGACTTTTCTTACCACTTTGCTTGCAGTCAATGCTCCAACCGTGAAAGTTTTGAAGTCAAGTGACTTATAAAGCTCATCAGCAATGGTGTTTTCCAGGTGCTTCTAGAAAGCAAGGCATGTATGATACAGCAAGCTTCCTCAGGGCAGAGGGGAAGAATTGCTTGGTCAGTCTATTTCCGTCCCTTCTATGGGATGAACACAAGTCCACTAGAATACTTGCCCACTAGAAAGTAATGTTTTATAACCTAATCCTCTCTTTTGTGAATGTCTTTACCCTCTTATGTGTTAAAGAAGCATTTGAAAGTGGAGAAATGTGAGTTCCGAAATCACTCCTGTTGGCACAGGGATGTTGACAGGTGTACCTGGAACTACTGCTAACTACATCTGCCCTGGAATCTTTTACCAGAAGTGTATGGTTGGTGGAAAACATCACTTTCTTACATGTATAAAGTGCCAGTTTCAGTAGCTGTTTGGGTGAGCAAGATTTCTCACATCCCTGAGGAACCCCAGTCAGCGCCAGAGAACAAACACTTGACCCTCTCAAGAATGTTGGATACCCCAGGAGTCAGAAGCCTCCCTTGAGGTGGGAGGCTTCAGTTGTACTTGAGCTTTGAGCGTCTCTGGTGCTTGCGGGGCCGCAGAGTGGTGATACCTTGTCTTTACGTGTACCTCTCTGCAAAATAGATACAGATAAGAATTTCAGGAGGCATTTGTTCATCTGTTGCAAGTTTCAACAAATAAAATTCCAATTGGATGTAAGGGAAAAAACTATTCCTGGATGATGGTGAAGCATGAGACAGGAGGTTGCTCAAAGAGACCGTGACATAGCCATACTTGGAAATTTTTAAAATCTAGTGGGATGAGGCCTGGAGCAATCTGATCTTAGAAGTTAGCCCAGCTTGGAGCTAGAGGTTAAAATAGATGACCTCCAAAGGTCACTTGCAACCTCAATTATTAGGTAATTTTATCTGCCATTCCTCTCTGGAGCATGGTCTTGGGATGGGAGAGTCTTTAGCAATTTTTCGAGCTAGGAAATGTGTGTGTTTACCACCTCGTTAGCTATATTTTTAGTTGGCAAGCTTTAGAAGTAGTTGTGTAATTGTAGTTGATGATGTGAAATACTCAGCTCCAGGACTACCCTCTCTCCTAAGACTCTCGGAACTATTAACTAAAACCGAAGCCTTACCAAATCTGTGCAAAGTTAGGTAAATGTACTAGTTTTGCAGGAAGAGTACATGGAGATACAGGAATGGAGCTATTTTTGCAGGCAATCAGCAGAAAGATGGATGTAGAACCTAGGCAGCCCAGCTTCATGCTGTACTGCAGGCATTATGAAAGCTTGGTGTAATTATTTTATACAGTTTGTGGAATCTTTCTTTTTTTTTTTTTTTTTTTTTTACCAAAAAACCCCATTTTCATGCTTTTCAGATCATTCACTCTAACATAGAGCCTTTCTGGTGTTTATTACAAAATGCCCGATCGATTTGCGATGGTGATGGGAAAGGAAGCGGGGCCACAGGTGGCATAACAGGGAAACTTATACGTGGAGGGATCAGAGTTCATAACTGTATTTACTGTGCTACTTTTATTTTTAATAAAATTTGGTGCTAATGTGTCTACTTCAGCAATGAAAACAAATTTTCAGTAAGGACAAGGATCACGCAGATTCTCACGTGATACAAAGAGTGTTTAAACAGAGAAAGGATTATATAGAAAATGATGTATGGAAATCTGGAAACAACTATAACTCACATTTGCTGTGAAACATGCCTTAGAAAGCCATTGTTGTCTTAGGACAGCTGCAGTATTAATTAATGCAAATGCTGAGTTAAGCAGGGGGTTGCTTGCAGTGTTCTTTCATCTGATGTGCGGACTGTAGTAGGTAGTGCCTGCTTTACTGTGCTTAGGGAGGGGGGCAAATAATCTTTTCTTTGTTTTGTTCTGCTTATACAGATCCACATCCAGAGAACAGAAGGGTGTGACCACATGACGTGTTCACAGTGTAACACTAATTTCTGTTACCGTTGTGGGGAGAGATACCGCCAGCTCCGGTTCTTCGGAGATCACACCTCAAACCTCAGTATCTTTGGATGCAAATACCGCTACCTCCCCGAGAGACCACATTTAAGGAGATTAGTGCGAGGCTCGGTCTGTGGTGAGTGGATAAATGTTCCTTGTGGAGAGTTGCACAATGAGGTGATTGGGGGCGGGTGGAAGGGACCAATAATAGTTAAATAAAAATTTTTGGTTTAAAGTATCCGATGGGCAGCCTGTTTAGTTATGTAAAAGGTGGTTTATTAAATATATTTAAATATATAGCACTTGCACTCCCTGGACTGTATAAGTATTGTGTCCTCTTCTGATAGCTTGTTTCCTAATCCTTTTTAATAATATGTAAGCAAACTGGAAAAATACTGTCAATATGCATGTTGCTGGCTGATGGTTATTCTAAAAGCATATAGGAGAAATGGATCAGAGCAGGAACCTTTTTTAAATAAACCTCTGTGTTAAGGTTTTATTTGAAAAAAGTGTTGATTGGATTTGAACCTGACCTGGTTTTGAAAAATCAAACTGTTCAGGTTAACCCATTTAAACAGGAGGACATTTATCTTTTAACTGTTAGCTTTGGTTCAGATAAAACACAACTATATACATTAATTTATCTCACAGGAATATAATGCCAAAAGCTTGACTTTTCTCTTTATTTTTTTTAAAAAAAGGCACTCCTAATTTGCTTTTGAACCAGGTGTATACCTGTCTCAACCTATAGAAGCACAAGAAAAATAGATACCAAAGTAGATTATTACCTTATGTCATATCTTGCCTATGCATTTACTTCAGTCATTGTAGTGAGTTTATAGCATGTAAAGTGATCTATAACATTATAGGAAATGATTGAATCATGTGTCAAAAACCAGGAACCTATTAAGGAAAATAAAACCTTTAGTATTTTGAATTAAGGCATAGAAATAGGAAATGACTTGGGATTTACCTAGGATGAGGAAATGCTTTGAGCTTCTGAATTGGTGATGTTGAACGTAAAGGTAAAAGACTGAACGTGTGGAAATAGGAGTCTGCGGTGAAAATAATATAGAAATAAAATAGGAAAGTAGATAAAATCAAAATGACTGGATCTGCCTGCTGTGATACATTTTGTAGAGATAAATTCCAACACATGAGAAGATCTAGCCTAGGTTAAAGACAATGCTGGTACTAGAAGACATGGCTATAAACTGTTCATGAATAAATTTAAGCTTAAATTTCAAGGGCTATTTCAAAGTAAGGTTTCAGAAGAGCTTTCAGTAAAAGTCACAATGGCAAACAAGGTAAGCTGTTTTAAAATGGATCTTGGTACATTGGGTGGAATTAGTATCCATGATAGCAAGGGACTGTGCTCAGAGACGTGACCAGTTCTGTGCCACTCACGTGTGGCATCATGGGTAACGTTATTCCAAGATTAAGCCTTCTATGTACAATTGATACACAAATATAAGTGTTTCTTATCAAAACATAGATCTGCCAAAAACCCCATTATTATTGTCTTAATTTTTGCAACTGTTTACATGAAAGGTATCTGAATATGTAGTTGGCATGTTTTAATGCCACACACAAAGTCCGAAATACAGGTGCATGTACTGCATGTGCGTAACTACTATTAATATTATTTTGTTTGCCCTGTTTGTTTTTTTAGGAAACAATAATGCATGACCTTTTCCTTTCAAAAAGAAACAGCTTTTACTAGTAAGAAAGAAAATTAGTTTATTTGCAAACAGTGACTGAGAGGCAGTTAAGAAATGTGGAAGTGCATATATCAATTAAAGTTCAGTGGTGAAGATGTATATGTTCATATTTACAAAAACACGCATAGAGAGGGTATAAGATGTTTTACTTTCATTTCCTGTTTGCAAGTGTACTTGTGGTTTGCCTTAATTAGCAAACCAAGGAAGATTAGCTAAGCTTAAAGCCTCAGCTTAAACTTCTCCTAGGGTTTTCTGTTAAAAATTTCTCTCCAGGGCTACCTCTGTCATACAGTGTTTTTTTCAGAGGAATGGTCATTGTTTGAATAGAGGCAGAGCTAGCTGAACCTGCCAGCACATGTAGTAATTGCCCTCATTTTTACAATAGCTTAACACCCAAGTTGACAATGATTCAAAGAACCCCTGCGTTGATACCCATGACCCTAAATCCCTTAGTCATCTCTAGGACTCTGTTTTGATACTGATCCTGATACAATGTATGAATAACTACCAAAAACACTCCAGAGCCCTAACAGAATTCATGGTTGAACACAAACAAAGTTTAAACAATTTACATCAGGTTAGGATTCAGGATTTCAGTTCATTGTTCTTCCTCCATTAGATTAGATTTTGGCTACAACTGCATGTGTCAGCCTGTCTTGCTTTATTTATTTTAACTCTTTTCCACACATGTGGGTGCGCACACACTTTTTTAAGAAGGTATGATGTTGTTGTAAGGTTAGGTCTCCTGACATTTTTCTTTTGAGACTGTATAATCCCAAACTGTGATACAGTGTCAGTTCAGTTTGTGGATTCTGCCGTCTTGAATGGTGGAAATTTAACAAGGATAGCAGATCTTGTCAAAACTTCAACACAATTGATCTGTGCAAAATGGACAAATGTAAAATTGAGGGCGGGGAAGTAAAAAAATAAAAAAAAATTTAAAAATTGAAAAATCCCAAATTAATTGTCAAGTGTAAAGGTCTGCATAATGAGTTTGTCCCCAACAGTGGTCAATTACAAATAAGATGGAATCATAGAATGGCTTGGGTTGGAAGGGACCTGAAAGACCATCTAGTTCCAACCCCCCTGCCATGGGCAGGGACACCCTCCACTAGACCACGTTGCCCAAAGCCCCATCCAACCTGGCCTTGAACACTTCCAGGGATGGGGCAGCCACAGCTTCTCTGGGCAACCTGTTCCAGTGCCTCACCACCCTCACAGTAAAGAATTTCTGTCTAACATCTAATCTAAATCGACCCTCCTTCAGCTTAAACCCATTACCCCTTGTCCTGTCACTCCACTCCCTGATAAACAGTCCCTCTCCAGCTTTCCTGTAGGCCCCTTTTAGGTACTGGAAGGCCACAATTAGATCTCCCTGGAGCCTTCTCTTCTCCAGGCTGAACAACCCCAACTCTCTCAGCCTGTCCTCATAGGAGAGGTGCTCCAGCCCTCTCTGAGGGCTCACTTACTGTGTATTTCCACTAATCATTGTTTTAGATGCTTCTTTAGTTATGGTTTGTGTCTGAACCTTTGCTTAGTAACTATCAAGAAATGTATCCTTTTTCAGTTTACACAGTTCTTAAATTATTTATAGTTTTGGCTTCCACATTATCTTTGGGTAGAGGCTGTAGGATTTCCCTATGTAGATTTCACTACATTGTGTAGAGAAAGTACTTTCATCCTTCTGAGTGTTTGTGTGATTTTTTTTTTTAAATAGAATACTGATAGTTTCATTAGTTAGTTCTTTTATTACAAAATTGAATAAATAACTTGCTTACCCTCTCATATCTTTCTTTTATAGACCCTCCATCAGATTTTTCTTTGTCAAGATCTTTGATATTTTTGTTGCTTTGTTTTGAACTGAAGCTTCCTCGTTGTAATCATTTAAGATCTAGTTGAATATTGAGAAATGTTTAATTCCAGTTAGGGATCACGCCTAGGGCCAGAGTTGGCCGAGTAGCTAGAACTAATACTTTAAGGCTTTACCAGGCAAGAGTGGAGCATTATCATCATCAGGTGTTACTGTACATTCCGAGAGTCAGCAGGAGATGTTAGAAAGAGGAGATGGTAGCAGAAAAATAGGTCATTAGAAGCGTAGCCTCTAAATTTTAGTAACACGTAGCAAGAAATAAAGGTTGGATTTCCGATAGTAAAATGCCTCTGCTACTTAGCGAAGTAGTGGAAATTAAGACGACATTCTCTTGGCTGTCAGTGGGAGAGTGGTGAGGTGTTGCTAGATAAATGTTCTTCTGTGACTTTATTTTATTTTCTTGCTATGGAGAGGAAATACTTATTTAAGCAAATGTGGTGATTTTCTAGTGAAGGTTCTTTGGCTTGTTTCTACCAAATCTGGGTGGGTGGGGTGTGTAGAAAGGAAAGAACGCTTCATGGCAGGCTGGCATGCTGTCATGCGTTCTGTTGAGAAGCAAATGTTTGTGCCTACAATCACAAACTGTTCTGTAATAAAAATAAGGGAAAAGTATTTATTGCAGCATAAATTCAAATATACTTTTCTTCATAAAGCAATGGTTTTGTAAAGGTAATAGAAATCACAGGGAGAAAAAAATAAATGAGGAGCAGAAGTGGTCTCTGAATTGATGACATCTCTCTCCCCTATTTAGTCAGCATATTTTTTGGAGAAACGTTGGTGACCAGTACAGTAAGGTGAAATTGCTTTTATCTTTCAGTCCCAGTGGACTTAGACTTCATTCTGATAGTAATTATTTGGCCGAGTTCTTGAACGTAGGATGTTTGGTTATAACTGGCGTTAGTGATGAATTGCACAGAAAGGAAAAAGAAGTTCAGCTGTCTGAAATGTACTTAAGATGCCACTTAAGTACCACGTGAATTCAGTTGGGTGAATTGTATTCAAAATCAATTGCTAGGTACTTCATGGATATGTAGCAGGACACAACAAGCAGTGATGCTATTAAAGCATATGAAGTTTTTTTGCATGGTAACTAGGATTTTGCAAGCAGCCTGATTTCAGATCTAACTGACGTGTACTCCTGTCCCAAGACAGAGTGCAAGATTCACTTAATGTATGCATGGCGTTGAGCACTGCAGAAGGAAGCATGCATTTCTAGGATCCAACCTTCGTCAGCAACTTTATCATTTAAGTCAGTCTGATTTGTAAGAAGTCTCCTATATACACTTCATAGGACTTTTAAAAAACAGATACAAACTAGAATTGGAACTTAAATCTACACAGATATGACTGTTTGATTTGTAAGTAGATACTTTTAGTGGCTCTGTTGCTTAAACATATAATGATATTTAGATGTGGAAGACAAAACTTTTTATTTCTCATGCTAGTGATTATATTTGTTTTCTAAACCTAGTATATCCATTTTCTTACATGGCAAAGAATTCTCTAAGGATTTATGGGGTTTTGTATATATTATGCTAAAATCTGCAACCAAACCCAAGGTTATGCAAGGGAGAAATATTCCTTCATATTTCCCTAAACGTTTCCTCATTTTGCAGAAAAACATCATCATCTATATCGCAAGTAGTGCAGCCCCTCTGAGACACCTGCAAATAGAGTTATTAGATTACCACAGATGTCTAAATCTTCATGATGAGTAACCCAGTAGAGAAATTGTTTACCATAAATTTGAGTGGAATTGTAAAAAGATTCCCTTTTTAGACTTGTTCTGTTTACAACTATTTCTTTTTAAGTCCTCCTTAAAAACTAGCTTTGAACATTACCAAACTGGCTATTATAACCTGCTGCTGAGTTCACCACATGGGCTAATGCCCCAAGATTTTATTCAGCTCTGAGGCAAGTTTTACATTTGCTCTCTCTGCAAATGTCCTTAGTCTCAGCAGCATTTCTTGGTGTGTCATGATTCCCTCCGTGATTAAGAACCTCATAACCCTTCACACTACAACAAACGATGTGTGTCAAACTGGAATTGGATATAAAGTAATGTTCAATTCAGACATGTAAAATGGAGCACTTCATAATTGTTTCATACAGTGCTGATAAAAATGATTGGAGTAAAAGGCGCATATCTGCTGCTTTGCAGTGATTGCTGCTCTTTGTACTCTTACTGATGGTAACTCATGCAAGTCTTGTTCACCTGGTGTTAACTTGTTCCTTAATTTTAATTTACTAAGATAAAGACAAAAGATTTAAATGTGGTAGATATATAAGGAGAAAAGGTATTTTGTTTTTAAAGTTTAACCTTTAGAAGGAATGCATTGATAACCAAAAAAAGATACTGTCCCTTGACTATGAAAGGTCATTTTATTCTACAAGGTCTTGGAACTACACAAGACTAATAACTCCATATTCACAGGCAGAAGGAAAAAGACTCACTCATGCTTTACTTCAGCTCTGAGTTTAGTTTGTCAAATGTAAGTAAACAAGTTCTTAAACTGAATTAGCTTAGGAATAGTTCTTTATGCCTGCAAAGAAATTACTCCAGTCAAAAGTTTGCTAAGCCCTTTCTGCAGACTTTGTTTCTATGTACTTAGTTGCCAGTTCAGTGGTTTAAGCTTTTAATAATTTTGGTACCGAACGTAATAATTTTCTAACATTCTAATTACATGGTAATTAATAAAGTAAAGAGAGTTCACACCTTAAAACAATCTTTTATAAGCTTTACTTTGAAATTGTTAAAGGCTCTGATAATGTTTTCAAATGTTTTAAATTGGTCATTTTTGGAGTTTTCTTGAGGTTTTCCATCACTCTACATTCCTTCTCCTGTTGACACTTGAATAATTTATTTGACAACTTCTGTGTGTATAGAATGCAGTGCAATAGAGTCCCGAGAAGGTCTACCATTAGGATGCCTAGCAACTAGAGTAATACCAATAATATTTGCCAATTTCTTTCTTCTAGGAATTAATGTTTCCCACCAGCAAAACTCCTAATGAAATTTAAAAGCTATCAAAACAGAGCATGAAAAGGACCAATTCATTTAACTGCTGTAAATATTTCCAAAATACCTCATTTTTCCTTCAGACTGCCCAAATTAGTGGCTTAGGTTGTGGAGAGGTTTACATCATTATTGAATGAAGTAATCCACTTACTGAAATCTGATACAAGTGACTTGAGGGAAGGGCGGGGAAGAGAGAGGTAACAAACTTAGTTTTCCTCCCTTTCTAGAGGTGATCTTTCAAACACGTGCTTAACTTAGAGAATTGCTTAATTTCAAATCCCTGATCAGACTGCTGGTGCATCAGTAAAAACACCTGCCTTGCTGCCTTTCCAAACAGCAGCCCAGACAGGGGACGTCTTTGACCCAACCACTCAGCCACCCCAGCCAGGGAGATTCTGTTGTTCAGTTGAAAGCATGCAACGCAAGAAAGAAAACCTTGAATCCAAGTTCAGTTTCAACTTCAGCGTTTCAGAAAGAGCCCTGCCTTCCCTCCATGTATTTCTGCAGATCATGAACTCATCAGAAGAATATGAGCATGCTTTATTTGTTCTTAGTCTTATGCTGTAGCTGGTGCGCTGCACAACCTTGCTCATGCCTTACTCATGTAAGAACAGCAACGTATCCTTTTAAACGTTGGTCCAAAATAGACTTGGCTGTGGTTTGATTTAGACCTAAACTACAGCTGTATGTGAGGACTTCACCATAGCCTTTTAAAGCGAGCAGAAGCATATTTCAAGGTGATGGTCTCATCACCTTGAGCTAACCTAAAGTCTCCAAGATGCTGGTTCACTTGGCATCTTTCCAGGATGGTTGCTGTGCAGTAGGATTCCGGAGAAGCCAGATGACAGTAGCTCTATAGCTATCACATTCCTGTCGATGCCTAAGGGATTTCAGAATGGAACGAGAAGTAAATGCAAGCTAACTGTTAATGTACAAAATGAGCTGTGCTTGGAGAGTTGTGGTGGGTGAAGAGGGCAGAGAGAAGTGTGTGCAGGGAGCTGGCTGAGTGGTGATAGCTCCTAGCTGGATTTGTAGGATGAATTTACAAGTACGAATCCTGGTAAAGTATTAAAAAAATGAACCAGCTTTGGGGAGTCCAATATTAAAATATTTATGGATGGTTGGAAAGGGAAAAATAAAATGCCTACTTTGAATTGTTCAATGAATTTTGCATTTCAGCTGGAAAACTACTCATTACGCCCCTAATTCTGGTTCTGGGACTGGCACTGGGAGCCATAGCTGTTGTAATAGGTAAGAGTTATATGTGCAAATGAGTCTAACTGATTTTTGTAGGGACTTTCTGCAGGACATCTCAGTATTTTCATCTCAGAGATGGACACACAGTACAAATTTCATAGACATCATTTAAGTGTACAGCATATGACTTTTTAAAAAAAATTTGGGTTTAGAATCTTTTTCTCACTTACTTTTTATGCCTATTAGCTTTATTTTTGTTCCCCAATTACTTGGTTTTCTGAACCAAAATCTTTAGCTAGTATAGTTAAACTAGTAAAAGGCCAGAGTAATTTAAACATAGTCCTGAGGGGGTGGCTGACTTGGACCCTCACTGTAATCACCCCAGTGGATCACAATTCTAAGATCATGGCCATGTGCATGACAAGATGTCTGGGGCACTAGGTATAGTCGCAAGAGCCCTCCAGCTTGAAAATGCAACAACAACAAAGCAGCAAATTGGGATGAGTCAATCTCAAAATCCGATTCAGTGCATAGGCTGCCAAAGTGGGTTCCATCACAAAAAACAGTGCTGTGAACTCATTTGATATAGTATAGAAGCTCTGTTAATGTGGTTGTATTAATATGGATGTAATTATTCTAGCAAATCTGCTCTTTGGCTTAACTGAATTCTGCAGAAATGAAATGAGCCATAATGATAAATGTATAATTTTGCTCATGTAAGTGCCTATCCACTATTTATGTTCGCACTAATATGTCAATTGGGTATCATGCTGCTTCACAACTCTTCACCAAACTACTTACTCCATTGAAAATTTGCAGTGTATGCCCAGCCCTACGGCATGTTGGGATGTGGCACCTTTATTTGGATGTAATAAAGCCAAATTATACCAGGATAATTACAGTAATAAGATTGTACTTAACCAATCAGCATAAAACCACAATACCCATTACAGCTTTTCTAGACTACATCTGGCCAAATAAGGAACATTGCTATTCATTTCAGTATTTAGGCTAAGAATACATATCTTTTTCCTGTATCAATATTCTGAGTTGGAGTGACTGAAGGTAGATAGATATCTAAAATATTTATTCTTTTTAGTGGCATTTTTATGCCAAAAATATAGGCAATAAAGACTTCTTAATGCCAGTAAAGTTTATTTTGCTCAGCAATCTGGTATACTCTATGCTGCTATGCTGGGAAAAACCCCCCACTCTTTTGCTTATGTTAAAAATTAAGAAGGTTTTGGAGTAATACAATAGCAATAATTGCAATAATACACAGTATGCCATTGAAGTCCCATCCTAGATATAGCTGGATAAGATATAATCAAGAAGAGCAGTATGAGCAGTTCTAAAACCATTGATTATTTACAGGAAAGTTTGAGTTTTGAGATAACTACAGCAATACTTGCTGCCAACACAACTGTTAAAGTAATCTCAGTATCAGATGCTGAAAGCCATTATACACTATTTACAAGGCTACTGAGCAAAGCAAGGACCCTGGTGCCTAGTAGTTTTCTGTTATATGTTGTGACTGTAGTGGTGTCTGAAAAGGAAATCTTTCACCATTTCAGTCAGCTGGTGGCAAGAGAAAGGAAGGGGGAAATGCTTCTCATTTGGGTTTGAAAGAGTACCTCTCTGACAAACTATTTTTCACTTGAATAAATCTGATTTATTTATTTATCCTTTTACAGCTTCCTTTCTCTCAAAAGACTTTTAAGAATAAATAGTTCCCTGCCCAGGCAAGGATAAACACTTGGTATTACTTCACAATAGATGAGGATGTTTGTAAAAATAAATAATATTTAAAAAAAAAAACCTTAAGCTGTAACATGCTGCCTCTGCTGCATGTGAAACTAGTTGAAAACTCATTTAGTTAAATCAGCCTTGGATTAAGATTGCCAAAGCACTTTTAAAAGTTTTAGGTTTGTATCTTATATGGACTTGCATGGTTCAGGAATTAGTTTGTCAGAGATGAGAGTAGGGTTAGCAGGCATTTGTTGTAAACAGAAAGTGTAGCTTAACTCGTTACCGAAGAGTCTATTGCTGGCTAATATTTTCTTCTGCTTCTCCAAATGCCTTGTCTCAAGTCTCCTGAGACATGGAAAGCTGCATCTGAATACTCCGCATACATTGAAAGAACACAATGCACGCACAAAGGATTGCATTTAATTATGGTTCTCTTCTCCTTTTCTTCTTTTGGCAGGTTTATTTGTGTTTCCTATCTATTGCCTTTGTAAAAAGCAGAGGAAAAGGTCACGGACAGGTATGCCTTGGTAAGGATGGACCTTACTCACCTTGAACTGAGCTGGTCCTGCAAGGGCTATATGCGCTTTGTGCAACAGAGCAATACAGTGCTGGTAACAGCATCAAAGCCACCGCCCTGGAAGAAGAACGGGGGATCTCCTGCTATCTTTCCTCGGCTGAAAACACTACTGCAGACCAGAAAGCCTCTTTGCTCTGGTGCACTCTGAACAGGATGGGCCCCCTGACTGCTGCTTTTTAAATGTTTTGGGGTTTGTTTGTTGTTTGTTTGTTTTTTTAATTATTACTTTGGAGGGTTTTTTTGAGTCTAAGTTTCTGAACTAGACAATCAAAGTCTGTATTGTAGCCACAACTCTACTACCGATTTGGCCTGTGAAGAAAGCATTTAACTGCTAACATGTGCTCCGTTTAACTTCAGTGTCGGCCTTTAAGGGGGAAATGCTTAGAAGTGTTTGGACTCTTACTGTATACTGAGCATACTACTTTTGGTATTAAAAACTACTTCTGTAAATAACTTCCATCACACAGCATTCTGTTGAGCATACCGAAATCCCGTCACATGCCAGAGCACGACAGCTGGTTATCTTCTGAGTCCTCCTGCTTGGGGCAAGAGTGTAGATTGCCTCCGCCAAACTGCAGTGCCTCAGGGGGAAATATCCTTAGTATTGAAGCTCTGTGATACTTACAAATATGCTGATTGGTTTTACTTCAGTATGTAATTTATGACAGTCTGTTCATATTGATCGGGGGGTGACAGATTTGTTAGAAGAGCATTTTGAAACTCTCCCAGTACAGAAAAAATTTGAAGGCTTTAGATAACAACAAGTGTCAGTGGCCTGTTCTGTCCCAAGATATCCCTGAAGAGTGTTTGCAGGGAAGCTGGAAACCTACTCTTCTGTTCTGACTTGGCATATAAAACACATGCTGCGCACTAGTTGTGCGAAGATTGACTTGATGAAGTTTTATAGCCTATTTAGCATGTTTTGTTTCTTCATTTAAGTAGGCTACGAAAGTCTTAGAGCATCCACCGATGCCTCATGAGGAAAATCTGTGAATTTTGGGTAAGGGATGGGTCATGAACTCTTAGGAGACCATTTCATTCTTATTCTCTCCTTCCAGTGTTTCTCTTCCTGGCATGTTATAGATCAGAAGAGAATAGCTATCCTTGCTTTTTTTTTCCCAACTTCAGAGTACTGCTGTTTGCTACCAGACCTATTTCTCAGCACATTGCCACAAGAACAATGTAATTCAGTGTTAGGATTCATCTACTGAGAGTTTTTCCACTTTTAGTTATAATCCAAATTTATCATCCAACTTAAAAGAAAAAAAATAGAATAAAATAAATTTATGTAAGCAGAACACAGAAACAATAAAGAAAGGAACTTAAGATAAATATCTGCTTTATACTTTAAAAATACAAGCTGATCTTAAAGAAAAGATTGGATTTGTACTGTTAAGGTATTTTTTCAATGTGTGTTTGAAGATACATATATACATATATGTTTGTATAGATATGGGGAGAGGGAGAAGCAGGGAGATGGACAACGTCCTAAAGAGTCTACAGACTTCAAAATTTAGGCCCGCAAATAGCATATCATTTGAGAGGATGTACTTTGCACCGCTTTCTTTGAAAATTGTTATTAAATCTGAATCTAGTTGTAACTTTTAAGTAAATGGTATTCTGCCCCACCAACATAATACTGTTATAAGATACTCACTTTGACTTCAAAGCCTCAGTGGAAGAAACTGATGAATTTTGTTTGCCTGGTAACACAAAAATCAGCTTATCATAGTTGGCTAGTATGCTTGTGTTCTGCCAGCTTCTGGTTTTGTTTTCTTGGGTTTTTTTTCTTGTTGAAACAGTGTGTAGAAGCACACTATAGTAGTCAACAAGTACTTAATATTTCCAATTGACTTTAAGGGCATGTTGACCCTGTTGTCCTAAGGGTAGAAATAGTACCTTTCAAAGATTTGCAAATTAAGCAGGGAAGCAATGACATTTAGAAGTAAAGTTCAAAGCCTATTGTCAATGCAAATCTACCTGTTAATTAGATTTCTTCTTCTGTGACACATCAGTTTTCTATTTGTGTTCTGAGGTTGGAAACTGCCTTAAAATCGGTCTTGGTTTTGAGTGTGTTTTCTGAGGCTATACATATCAGTTGTCTTTGGCTTACTCAGGGATTTTTATTCCTTTCTTTAAATGTCAAATAATGAAAATATTTTTGTATTATTTAGAAGAACCTTCAGACCTCAGAGAGCGAGATATAGATAGATTTGGGTTTGTAATGCAGTCTGTAATATGGTGTCAAACTATTTCACTTGAGAATATTTTAGTAATTGCGATTATCTGTAATTAACTATACAGTGGATTAATTTCCTTTCTTTTCCTGGTTCTTCATAAATATGTGAGATACTCTTACAGTCTTTGTAGCTGTTTTCACTCTGCCGTGTTTGCCATTTTCAGTTTCTGATGGGAGTTCAGTAAGCTCTGGAATTAAGATACTAGAATAAAGAGTGTAAAAGGAAGATAATAGATCTGCACTTATGTATATTCAGAAAGTGTGTCATTGTGGGTGGAGGAAAGGAACACACATCTCCTACATTATCATTTCATCTAGGCCATTTTGATTTTAGCAGAACAGATTAAATCAAAGGGAAATGGTTCTTCATTTTCTACACATAGCAAAATGAGGCATTTTTGACCTTGTAAAGATGAGAGTCAAATCTGCCTTTCTCTGTAGAAAAAAAATTAGTAATGACAATAATATTTGCTTTTCTGTAGAACAGGAAAAAATTTCAAGAGCCAGGCAGAGTAGGGATATGGAAGTCTTTTTCCATATAAAAATATTCCCACCTGAATAGTACGTAAATACAATTTTTCATTAATATTATGTAATGTAACTGAAATATGAGTAATAGTTTAGTACAAAACTTCATTCAATAAAATGTTAGCTTTTAAACAGGTCTTCTCATATCACAGGAAATCTTACACACATCAAAGTCATGTCATTTGTTTTACAAGCATTAATTTATCTATTTGAAAGAAACGGAATGAACTTTGTAAGGAAATTCAAGGATGTTTTTCTTTTAATATGTAAATGTGTTTTGGTTTTTGTAACTGTACTCTAAGGAAACCATCTACTCCATCTTTATTAGCAGAAAACTTCATCAGGCAGCTGAATTAACCTGCTAAGGCAGATTTCACACTACTGTATGCCGATCATCGCTGATCATTGGGTTTGCTTTCACCACATTTAATATTTAAGTTTATCCTTGTGCAAAGTTGTTGCTCGCCACTGTCTATATTCAGACTAGAAAATGCTTAAATCCATTGCACATTAGCCTTCTATTTCAAGCTTGCCTGGAAATGGATTTGTCCGCGTGCTCAGGCCCCCTTGCAGGCATGTAGTCGGAGCTGGTGCCCTCCCGGCAGTGCCGTGCTGTCTGTCTGTGTCCGGTCCCGATCCCGCTCCCGCTGGGGAGGGCTGGCTGGACACGCCAGTCCGGAGGGGGCTGCTTTCCCTTTCTCCACTAACTAGTTGTATTTCATTAATTGTGTCAAGTTTCAGGGCTGCTCGGCCATGTCAGTGGCAGGATGATTCTGACTGCTGCGGCATCTCAGAGCATTGTTAGGTATTTTTGCAGAGCTTATCCAGGAGCTTGTGACTGGAAAATAATTGTGCTTTTCCTTGTGTCAGTCTGTTAGCCAGTGTGACTAAGAAGCTGAGCAGGAATACAAGTGAGAGGCAGAAGTGCAATTCTGAGTAGCCTTGTTCTGTAGCTGACCCATCAGTTTTAGTTCCGTACAAAAAAGTCTGCTAGTCTTCAATTCTCACCACCTCTATAATACACAGCATATTCATATCTTTCAAATGCCATTAAAATACAGTGCACTTTGAGTGATCTATTATCTTCCTTTGGGGCAGTGCAAACATGTAAGTAAGGGAGGATTTTGTGTTTGGTTTTGATGTTATTAATGCTGACTTCTTAACTCTTCCTGTTACATTAGGGTTTTTTAATTTACATCTATTTATTGGTTCTGAAAGTTTGATCAACGTGAAGTTTTACTTTATTAAACATATTAATTTGCAGAGACTATTGCCAATTTAACTAGAAGGCATTCTGGATCACCATCAGGTATTCTTTTTAGCCAAGGGGCTTTCTGCTCTTCCAAAGACTGCCATAGCTTGTGTGATGATAAATGATGTGTAGGTAGGGCAGTAATTCTGTCAGAGGGTACAAATTCTCCAGTGATTGAATGGTTTCTCTTGCCAGTTACAACTGAGAAACTAGTTAATATTCAATGGCCAAATAGTTTGCTATGCAGACTCTGAGATTTTTAAAATTTAGTTGTGGTGTTTTGTTTCTTGAGCAAACCTTGCATTTTTCATAATTCTTGGTATGATAATTGTGTAGGTCCAAGTTGTGAATAAGAACCATGGATTACTGTTACTTTTATAATCTATATTAGATCTCTGATTTTGTTGATGGAAAGAATCCTACCTGAGGAAAATTAGATAATTTCTTAGTTTCTTTTTATTTTGCAGCCTTGTAGTTGCAGTGGGTCACCTCCATTCCTGACACCAGTCATAACCCCATTAAACAAGAGAAGTCATACCCATTTTTGTGCCCGTATGGAATTTGGCTTCAAATACTTCAATTAAAAATATCTGGAAGAGTGTTGATAGCCATTGTGCAGCAACTCAGAAACCTGGTTCACTTCAGAAATGCAAACTACTATGGAGCCGGTCCTCTCACTTGCAGAGTGATACTAGTGCTGTTTAATAAATGCAGGAGAGGGCAGAGAGTAGGGAAGAATTTCCAAGTGACATTCTTATTAAAGCAAATCATCAGGGGAAGGAATACTAGCTTTTAACAGAATAGAGACCTTCTTAATGCTTTGAGTCATTAATAAAGTTAGAAACAACATCCATAGATAGTCTTAAATAATGTACCATAAAATTCTTCTTTCTTCAGTGTAACAGATATTAGCACAGTGTAAGAATTGGAATTACAGCTGTTCAATATTTTTTGGACTTAACACTAAACTTGAAAAAAAGAGCATGCAACATTTAGAAAGTTATGTTGCTGATAGATTTGGTGTCTTGTCTTGCTACTGTTACATGAAAAGCCAGCTGAACCTTGATTCAACTGCAAGACTAGCAGTGTTTTCACAGAAGTACTGCTCAAGCTGTAACACAACACCCCCAAACTTTTTTCTTAATAAAACTAACAAATGCAGCTTGTTGCAGTTATGCAGCATTGTACCTTTCTGGCTGATTCTTCCTGATGTGTCTGTGCATAAGAACTCAGGATCTATACATTCGCTCTCCAGTAAGGAATGGAGTGCTCATATTAGGCAGTTAATCACTGTTGCTCCTCATCCTGAAATACCATAAGGTAGGGAAATAAAAACTGATCTTAGAGTGCATGCTCTGATTTCAAAGGTAAAATCTGTGATAAGCTTTAATTACTAACTCCCTAGTAAAAAAATAAATACATAAATTTCTAAGCATAATTCCAACTGTTTATTTCTAAATATATCTGTTAAAAAAAAGTAGTTATAGCAATTAGTTTATTAAAAAAATAATATTGTGCAAAAGAAAACCTTTTTGGAGTTTATTTGGTTTACCAAAACTTGAAAAATTTATCCGAAGTGTTTTGGATGGGTCAAAGTCAGAAGAGGAGAAATTTATTGTGTAAAAAATATCTGACATTTGTAGCATAAACATGGATTTTGGACATACCTGCTTAAACACAGCTGCATGCTAACCCCATTCAGTGTTCATCTTGTCAAAAACTTGTCAGACTGAAAACAGTATTGTTGAAATTTTAACGTACTGTTACTGAGTATGATGTTACTAATATGATGTCACATTTACCTCACTTTTGGAAGGAAAATCTACTTAGAGAATCCAAACAAGCTGTTCAGATACTTTAAACCTGTCCTGTAAAAGTGCTGATGCAGTCAAGAAACATTTTCATGCCTTATGCAAGCTCTGGGTAAGCAGATGGATCCGGTTTTTAATCATAGATATCTTTTTGCATAAAAAAATGTGCTCTTAAGAGTTCTTCATATCAATTTACATTCTGCTGCTTTGTGTCCAGAAATTGCAAGGATGGGGTAGGGAAACATTTCACTGCGTTTACCACTTCTAATAAAATGTTTACCATCTTTCCATTTGTTACACACTTCACTTCTAAGGCTCTCCTTTTCCTTCCAAATTTCATCATTTGAAACTGACTTGTGGAAATGGCTGAAGATGAAATTGGACCTGGAAAACGTGATCTCATAAGAAGCCATTTCAGTAATGCTTTGCTGAGCTATACCAGCAAAAGATTAATTCTGTTGTATTTAAATTACTTAAATGCAAAATGCTGAAATCTATTTTTCTTCAGGGCTTTTAATTTTGCAAATTTTTTTAAATGTAATTAAACAGCACAGTCATCTTTGTTATGTAACTAACCATCTGAGTCCAAATAAGGTATTTGTTAATTCTTGTGACTATGGTAGACATGAGAGTAATAGGTGCTGAGAAAAAGAAAACATGATCTCTGAGGAGACTGTCCAAGCTGAACTTTTATCGTCATTCCCTGACAATTCACTGAGAAATCTTTCCCTGCCCCCATCTCTTTTTATATATTTTAAGGTGAAGAATTCCCTTTAAAATAGGGTTAATCAGAATGGAGGAGGGTGAGGGTAGTGAGATGATAGATCACATCCTTTTTAGTGTACAGGCTTCTGGCACATTTAGAGTGCTGGCCAAAACACTGCGAATTCATTAAGAAAGCAATTTCTAACTCCACATTTGGGCTATATACAAACTAGATGCATCAGTGATTAAAACTTTCTGAAGTATATTTATTTGACGACTAAGAAGTTATAGAAACTGGAGGTAGGCAAATACCCATGTAATCAACACTTGAATTCCAGTATTCAATGTGGTTTGTTATAATAAGGAATTTTAAATGTGTAAGTGCCTTATTGCTTGAAACAAATGAAAGGTGTTCATTCCCCTCCATAGAGCAATATGGGAATTTCTGTTCCATGGACTCCTACAGACAGACATGTTAAGCCAAAGTAACCAATACTGGTTTGCTCAGAAAGTTGAAAAATACTATGTTGGTGAAGTTAGCTTTTACAAATTGCAAATGTAATCGGGCATGCCCATTTTACTTGATGACCTTGATCTCATTTCTGAGGTTTTTTAACTTACTGTTGACGCCCCCCTCGCTCCCATCTCCCTTCAGACTTCTGAAGAAATGCATCTTATATGTGTTGTCAGAATGCATTTGGTCTTCCAGCATAACCAGCTAGGAGTTTTCAACCACTTAAAGAAATGCAACTTTTTGGAGAAGAGAATTCAGCTGACATTAGGCTAGACCACAACCTGTGGTATGTGTACCTTCGAACTCCATGGCTCCGACAGACCCTGTTCTGCACTAATTCATGAAGGTGGCAGCACAGAGGTGCACTGCAGCTAGGCTGGGACTCTGAGCAGTTTAACAGCATTTCAGTGGGATCCGAGTTGAACTAATGTATCCTGTTAATGCAAGTTGGTAATTCCTCTAGGGTGGGTATCTTGATAGACTAAACCATCAAACAAGCTTGGCAGAGCAGCTCTGGGATCTCTGCTCCACCCTTTGTTGTGTGGTGGGAGGTATGATCTGAAAAAGCAGTGTTCGTTTTACCATCTTCAGATGGATACCCTGGATTTTATTTCTTCTGGGATCACTTCCTTTCCCAGAAGACAGTAGAATTTTACCTTTTATTATCTAGATTTTCTAAAGGACCTGTTTTTTCATGCTAACATTGCTCCTACTTTATCCATCTATTGGAAGTCTGGTGCCAAGAATAAGCTACTTCTCTAAAATTATCTTGAATTATACGAACTTCTGGTAGAAATTATCTTTTAAAAAATACTGAAGTTTTAAAAAGGTAATTATCAGAAGGAAATTGAGCTAATAATGGGGGGGGGTAAGAAGAAAAATGATGCTTGGAAGGTCTATTTATTGTAGAGTCATGATCATTAAATGGTTTTACTGTGTTCAATTTCCTCCACTAAGGACTTGCGAAGGAAGGAAAAGAGGGAGAAATTAAGATGAGAAGAGTATCTCTTGTGAACCTTTTCTTCTGAAATTCCTGAGTTTTTTCAGAACTGTAGGAGAGGCTTTTTCTTCCCCTGGAGTTCTTAATTGATAATATAGCTGTCACTTGCAGTGTTATCTCTTCAGGAAGCATCACACCCGAGTGTTTAATCAGGATTCAACTTGCATGTCTGAAGGTTTTGGTGATAGGGAATTTGATTTAGAGCCAGACTGCAATAAAATTACAAGTGAATTATCTCTTACAGATATCTTAATAACTTCTATTTCAGTATTATCTCCAATTTTTAGGCATTAACCAAGTCATTCTATAACCCATTGAATAGGAGGCACCATGTATCAAAATAATTCTTCAATCTTATGAGTTACTGTTTATTTTAAAAAGTTACTTCCTTAAATGAAATTCTTCTCTCTTACAACCAGCAGGCACACACCAAAATGCTGATAAGGTTTTGCCATTATCTTGCTCTTGCATTTAGCTGATAACTATACTGTTTGTTGCATAGTATTGCAACAATGGTCTTCATGCTGTAATAACTTGACGAAAATATTCAGTAGTCTTGGGCAATATTTTACAAATAATCCATCTTCATGTTGGTGTATTAAATGTATACCAGTAATCACTGTTGAGTGTGCTACCTTTGTGGCTGCTTTAGTTTGTGTCAATGTTTTGTAAGGATTATTTCTTGCTGCCCTCTTCAGAGTGCCTTTTAATTTAGGAGGTCTAGAGATGGTTCACTGAAGTCTTCTGTTGAATCTACCATAGTAATGTCTGATTTTTAAACTTGTCCTGATGAATGTATAACTAAAATCCTGTTCTTTAAAAAGCTATAGTAGACACAGGTTGTATATGCACATGTACATGCATGGATACAAGGGAAGGTGTTCTGCCAATGTTTGTCCTGCTGGACAGGACCTTTTGAAAGTAAGTGAATTTTTTAACAGTTTTATTTTCAAAATGTTACCTCACTAGTATTCGGTAGTAGGTATGTCTGTACTGCTTCACTTTGCTAAATACAATCACGATCATGGTAGGCAGTTTAATTTAAAACTCTGCAATGAATCTGGTGTCTGTATTGAGAGTGAAGTTCGTAAGTTGAAACTTACGGTACTTCGTTCCCTTTAAAGGCATTCCTTTCACTTACACTGATATCCCAAGCCCCTGTTACCAACAGACTGAAAAAGTGCTTCCCCATGATGAAATGGAAGAATGTAAAGTAGCAGTTGAATGCACTCCACCTGTCTTAGAACCAATATTCCGAAATGGGGGAGGGGATGTGGATTTAATGAATTGTGGGAAGGCATATATTGTAGAGCTCGTTCACTTGCACACAAGGGGTTTTACAATGTCATCTAGTAACGTCTACCTAATAAAGTTTTGAAAAAGAAAAATAAAACTTGTCTGAATGTTTAACTCCTTTGCTCTAAACAACTGCATCCATGAATGATAGTTGACCAGCTCCAAGGAGTCTTGCTTAAACCTATAGCTTTTGATTCTTACATAATCCTAAAAAACCCACTGAATTTTTTAAACTTCAGAATCTTTGTGTTCACAAACACTGTATTACAGTCACTTCAGTTTTTAACTGCTTTAACACTGAAAATGAAACCAGAGGTAAAAAGCCAGTTTACTATGATAAATATTTTTATGTAAAATACTCCCTGCAATGTGGTGTCATCTCTGGGCTATTGCTTTCATTTTTAAAAGCATCTTAATATGCAACACAAAATTTTACCTTCTCATGAAATGTTAAAATGTTAGCTTAAAATAATACAAAATGAGGAGAAAATATGCTGGAATCCAATTTTCCCATTCCCTTGTTAAGACTACTTCCTACAGCTCCATCTCTCTCAAAGACAGTTTTTGGAGAAAGCAGTCTGTAGCTGTAAACTTGAAATATGTCATCCACTAACTGAACCAGGTGCCTCTTTCGCTGGAAAGGCACTGTTTTCAGTTTCTACACTTTGCGAATTGACAATATTGGTGGAATGTTTTGTCTGATGTGTTGGGGATTTTCAAACACTGTGCCTAATTATAAAATCGCATTTGCATCATGCACAGGCAGACAAGGTGGCAGACTAGGTAGAATGCTTGCCTACAGTTTGTTTCTGTAGGAAAGAAAGCTGAAAAACAATTCACTGCAGTGAAATGCGCAGTAAAAATCTTGAGGCCTGTGCTAGGTGCCTCTGGCCAAGGACAAGCCTTTCAGCCCTCCCCCACAGCCCCCTCCAAAACAGTCCAGATTTGTAACCAAATGTCAAGGGCATCATACCAGAGGTTCCTTATCTGCAGGAATTCTAGCATGCAGGCTGCAGCAATGGAAGGATGGTCAGGAAGCCAAAGAAATTGATATCCCTAGAGCTGAAAGTGAAGTTAAAGGCTAACTTCTCACTTGCAATCTCAAACTGTTTCACAAAAGACAGAAAAGCAGACTTTGATTATAAACATGGTATTTCTCTAAGTAAATAGAACTAAATATGCTCCACAGGCTACAGATATGCAACTAATTTTTAGATGCTTCCCTTCATGTGGTTGACCTGTGCTTTTGCTGCAGGTACTTGAAATAATGATTACAGGAAATAATGATAGATGTTTTCCCTAAATCATTCCTTCAGCATTTATGCCTGCTTATAAGAAATTATGTTTAACCACTAATAATTAAATAAACATTCAAAAAAACTGAATTAATATTTGAATTTTTCATGCATTTGCTTTGTAGTTAGGCTTCAGCAGAAAAATGAGGCACTAGCATGTTGGAACGTGGGATACATGAAATACTGGCTAATGAGAACAGAATTAGAATTAGCAGCCACGTGGGTAAAGCCATCATGCTTTGGGAAAGTTGACATGGGTTTTATGAAGGAGTCTTACCAACCACAAAGTTTATTTGATGGGTCAGCAGGTCATCTTGTTTATATAGTCTATTTGAATTTTTAGAAATCTCTGTTGGAATTCCTTGCAATAGCCTCAAATGAAAATAAGTAGGCATGGACTAAGAGGATCTCACATGGACAATGTGGACATCGTATGGTCAGAAGATACAAAACAGTTGGAGTAAATTGCTTTTGCTGTGAAGGGAGGATGCCAGTTGAACTCTGCACAGATCTCTGCTTGGACTTCACTATAACATATTTGCAAATCATGTGAAGAAAAATGTGAGCGATGGGGTAACAAATGATGCTGCTGATGGAGAGTTACCCAGGACAGTAAAGCTGAGAGCTAGTAACAAAGATCAAATGAATTGGTTTTGGACAACAAACAACAAAATAGAGGAAGGCTCTTCAGCATGGGAATGATATGACTGATACACAATTGTTATGTTTGTAGCGAAGGTCTCTGTATTTGAGTGATGCAGGAAAGACAAAAAAGTGACTGAGTGGGAGCTGTAACAAAAAAAAAAAAAGGGGGAATCTTGATCCAAACAGTGAAAAGACTGGTGGAATCTCATGCTGAAGGATATTGTAGATGCTGAGGGCTGAAGTGGCAACTGGAGCAGTTTACAGGAGAGAAATTTGTAGCAAGTCACCAAACGTACAGGTACTCGGTTTGGCTTAGGAAGTCCTCAAGTCAAAAATGTTTGGAGGCCTGGACAGTAGTAGATGGTAGTATTTGTTTGCCGTATCTTGCATGCTTCCCCAGACATCTGGTTTTGCTTACTGTCAGAGAGAGGATGTTGGCCTCCCTGAAATGTTGTTCTGTCCCAGTATTTCTAGGTCATTCTCTTTTTATTCTTATACTGAAGGTCACTAGGTAGGGAGAATGTCACAGCAGATCCCAGCAGTGATCCACTGGGGATGGTGGAGAGATGGCCTCTCCCATCTGACTTGGCTGTGGAAAACACTTCTCCTCAGGTGGAGGTGCTGATAAGTAAGATACAGATTTGCAAAGCTGAGAAGTGGTGCAAGCCTGTCCACTTTGTAGCGCGCACACGTGCTAATCTCACCATCGCCTAATTCTGTTCCACCGTACCTGAGTGATGTTCTTGCCTCAACCTACTTTCCACCTACCTTGGCCACTTACCCTCATTTGGATGCCCTCATGGTCACCTCAGCCTTCCCCAGGCTGGTTTTCCTCTTCCTTAACACTTCCCCAACTGGAATACTGAAATGATCTGAACCTAAGCTTTGTTTTCACAACCCTCTAAGAGTGATGGATGCATCCAAGTCCATGTTCCATGCTGGCTGACCTCACCTCCTTAACCAACTTGGATATAAATAATATTGCTTCTCTAGAAACATTTAATTCTAAATGAAGCAGCTGCATTTTTAGGTGCCCATTGCCCACTTTTGTCGGCCTTCTATCTCATCAATCCCATTTTACTTTGTAAATGACGGTTTCTATTTTGTTCTCTTTCATGCTAAAAAATGCTGGACGGTCTCCCAAATCTCCTAGCAGGAGGAAAAGTGCAGTAAATCAAAATAAAATTATAAAGCCAGTTAAGCCTGAAAAGCGGTACTGTGTGATTAGATAGGACTCTGCTAGACATTTCCCTGCTGATAATTGCATGCTTGTACCCTCATTTTGTGATTTTTGTTAGGTTTTTTGGTTTTGTTTGTTTTTAGCACGCGTGTGATGCATCTGAAGAGTTACGTCCATGCTTGTTCTGGGTGGGGTGGTTTTTTTGTCTTTTTTTTTTTTAAGGAATCCATATGCCCCTGGGGGTTAGTGAGGGGTGACATCGACTCTGATGCCTCGCTGAGGGTGGGCTTCAGCCATGATCCCCGTGTCGCACTGCTTCTCGAGTCACGGCCCCAACAGCACAGCACGGGCTAAGGAATAAGGAATCACTTCAGCGTCCCCGCCCGGCATCCAGGGCACCGCGGCCTTCACCCGCAGGGGCCGGAAAGCGCCCGGTTCTAGCGGCGGCTGTAGGGGAGAGGATAAAGCTGGGGCCTGCCAGCGGAGGCCGCCGCCGGGGGCCGGCCGGTCGCACAGCACGGCTCCGTAATTCCCGGCCCGCCTGGCTCCCAGCGAGGGGGGAAGTCTTGCTTCTTTCTGGGACTCCCCGCCGCGGGACGAAAGACTCCGCCGGCGAAGGGCGGGCAGGAGCCCGCCGGTGCCCCAGACCGCTTGCCGCGGCACCCAGCGCCGCTATGGGGAGCGAGAGTGAGGCGGTCGGGCGCGCCGTTAAACGGTCCCTCAGCGCAGTGGGGCCGGGCGGCCGCCCCAAGGTGTTCCCGCTCCTGAGGGGAGCTTGGTCCGTCGCGGAGCCGAGCAGCAGCGCGCCTCCCTGGCGCGGCGAATACGGGGCGGTCCCGGGCCGAGGCTCACCCTCACCGGCGGCTCGCCGTGCACGGTGGCCTTGGCGCACACGATCGAGGTGATTGTCCCGAGCTATCCAGCGCCTCCCCCTTCCTGCTTAAAAACTGCTGTGCAGGTTCTCCTCTTTCAGCTTGCATCGTGCAAATAAAAGTAACGGCAGGCTGAAGCCTTCGGTGCGTCACACCAAAACACAACGTTTGGCTGGGAGGGAACTGCGTGGAAGACGGCGTGTCTCGGTGAGCGGTGCGAGCGGCAGCGCCCTCCCTCCGTCCCGGCCTCTGGGCCCGCAGGCTCCGGGCTTCTCACGGCTCTCCCCGAGCTGCCTTGATTTTAACTTTCTTATTTTCAAACAATGTATATTTTAACCTTTCGTTTGACCGTGTGTTCATTATTTATTAAAAATACTTTCAAAGCCGTGGCTTCATCTTAATTTCATCTGGCTTTTATGAGGTGATGGACAAGTCTAAGCTAATAATAAGTGGGTAGTGGCAAACCTTTGCCAAGTCAAACAAACGTTAATTCAGCAGAGCTTTCCAATAACGCCTCCTGTGTTTCAGACCTTCAGTGTCTGCTGTTGCCTTTTTCTCAAATTCCTTTACAACAAGCACTTTATGCCAGTACTCCCCTTACAATGTTATTTTTAAAGAACAGGTTACTTAGATGACGGGCAACATATAGCCCTCATTTAACTATCATTTGTTAATTCATTGTAACACATTTATATGATGCAGTTTATGGTACTTATGCATGATCATATTACTATGGCATGAAAGCTTTGCTTTCTTACATTTTTTAATATATATATGTAGTATGTAACTAATTTATATATTATAATGTAATAATAATATATATGACATCATATATATTCATAGATAACAACAGCAATTGTTGATAACGAGTCTGTCAACAACATTGCTGGTTTGTTATGTTACAGAACAAAAGAATTGCAATGAAATAATTTTAACTGCTGCCTGTTTTCTTGTCCATGTACAATATTTTTTATTATTATCATTATTTTGCTAATTTGCTTATCTCAATGGCATTCTTTGGCACTGAATTACCTACATTCCAGTGTGGAAATGTATTTCTTTGCTTCAGTAATTACATTTTTATATAATTATTACCCACTGCCTTTAAGATAAGAACAAGGAACTGGGAGATTGTTGTGGATGTGAATGTGTGTGTATATTGAAAAGTGAAATGAGAACCAAGAAAAAGCTTCGAAGTTATAGAGATGATGGCAACATAGGATTAGCAAGAAAGGAAAATGACAGTTGTAAAGGCATATCTGACGAGAATTTTATGTTATTGTTTGTCAGAGACTAACAATGTTAGATTGATGTACCTGAAGACCTTAACAGAACTCTGATGAAAAGCAGAGTCCAGTCATTGTTTCTGCCGGTTCCCGTGTTTGTTAATCATAGAATCATAGAATCACAGAATGGTTTGGGTTGGAAGAGACCTTAAAGATCATCTAGTTCCAACCCCCCTGCCATGGGCAGGGACACCCTCCACCAGACCACATTGCCCAAAGCCCCATCCAACCTGGCCTTGAACACTTCCAGGGAGGGGTCAGCCACAGCTTCTCTGGGCAACCTGTTCCAGTGCCTCACCACCCTCACAGTAAAGAATTTCTTCCTAACATCTAATCTAAATCGACCCTCCTTCAGCTTAAAGCCATTACCCCTCATCCCATCACTGCTTACCCGTGTTACAGTCCCTCTCCATCTTTCCTGTAGGTCCCTTCAGGTACTGGAAGGCTGCTATAAGGTCTCCCCAGAGCCTTCTCTTCTCCAGGCTGAACAAGCCCAACTCTCTCAGCCTGTCTTCATAGGAGAGGTGCTCCAGCCCTCCGATCATCTTTGTTGCCCTTCTCTGGACTTGCTCCAACAGGTCCATGTCCTTCTTATGTTGGGGGCCCCAGAGCTGGACGCAGTACTCCAGGTGGGGTGTCACAGGAGCAGAGTAGAAGGGGCAGAATCACCTCCCTTGACCTGCTGCTCATGCTGGTTTTGATGCAGCCCAGGATATGGTTGGCTTTCTGGGCTGCAAGCACACATTGCTGGATCATGTTGAGCTTCTCATCCACCGACACCCCCAAGCCCTTCTCCTCAGGGCTGCTCTCAATCCGTTCTCCTCCCAGCCTGTAGTTGTGCTTGGGATTACCCCGACCCATGTGCAGGACCACGTGCGTATTAAGGCATATAATATTTAAAATTAGTTGTTCCATGAACAGAAGGATTAACAAAGTCTGGTTTCTTGTGGATTTATTTTCTGTGTCCTTCCACCATAACTTGTCTTCACCTAGTGCATCCTATATGAGCACACTTCTTCCCACTAAATATCTCTAGTCCTGTCCTATGTTCCCTAAATTCTCACCCAGTGCCTTCTCCCCCTCTCAAGCTCAACAGGAAGTAGCACACGCTCTAGCTTTTTGTGAAGGACATAGGTGCCAACTGATGATTTGCTGGAGCTCTGCTGGTTGCCAGACCAATTTTGAGGAGTTGGCAGGTTGGCTGGCCTCCCACCAGGTAACGGCGACCTGGTGCTTCGCTCTTTCTCCTGACTGAAGCACTCCTACTTCAGTTGCTCTTGCCCAGGTACTGATTTTCAGAAATCGTATAGCAACTTGACATCTTCAAGCATCGTTACTCTAGGCCACCACACAATGTGGTGCTATAAGCCTCATTTCTTTAGAATCTTAGGATAAAGTGCAGATTTTCACATGTGCATATATAAGGTTCTCCCTTTAACTTCAGTGTGTGATTTCATTTTTTGAACATTAGTATTAAAGCACAGCAATGGTTAATTAGATCATTGAAAGTATGCCAGCTGTACCACTACTAGCAGGGGGTATGAAAAAGTATAAAGATGAGGAGAAGAGGTACATAGACAAACACAGAATAAATTCTGGATCTAGGGTTAGAAATTAAAAAGTACTGATAGTTTTGACCTGATTTTCCTGGCTATGGAGACTATTTCTTCAAGCTTTGAGTCTGAACATATCAAGAATCTCCGGTAAAAATTTCCTGGAACTGGAATTTTCTAATTCCTTTGTGATGCTGTGTGTGCCACCAGCCAAACAATTTCTAGAGAAGGATATCGATGAAAAAAATGCTAATAAAAATAAATCATATTGCTTTCAATTTTTTATTAAATATTTTCTTTAGTTTTAAATTTTTAAAAAAGTGACATTTATATAACAAATGAGAAATTACTTAACGAACTTAACTTTCAATCATCACTGTTGCGCAGACTAAAAAAGCCATGGATCTTCAGCCAGAGATAATTTCTGAAACTGCACAAATGTTTCAAAATCTCTAGATAATTTTTTCAGTCATTTGAATTTATTCATTGTAAATAACTCTGTTGATTAGGTTGATTCTGTAAATGCACTAGCCTTAATTATTTTAGCGTTGTGCTATTTTGCTTTAATAGAAAGAAGCTGTTTTAAAAGGATGGTGTCAAATTCTAAGAACCTGTTAAAATAGTTTCAAGTTATTGCTTTCTGCTAGGCTTAACTGTGTGTTTTTATCATTCAATTTATCATTTTATTTAGGTCAGAGGCAGGTACGTCTGGATGAACAGGGCTTTGATCTGCAAAGATACCTGAGCAGTCAGGTTACCTGTGGTGGTGTGCTGTGTATCTGTGTACAGGTAAACATCTGTGTACAGCTGTCATATACCTGTAGTAATTAAATATGCACATAAAGACTATACAAAAAGTGATGTGGAATGCATTAAGGGGCCTGCCTTCACCATTTTTTCCCCTGCAGAATTTCTGTTGTCATAAACATAAATGCTACAAATAATCTTATCAATATGTATTTTTCAGCTTTCTTAAAATTGTTTTTCTTCCATTGTAACAATTTCTTTTCTGAGATTTTCCCATGTTGCAGAAGGAGATAGTTTTCAGCTATCTATATCTCACCTGCCCATGTTCAGTTAAGGCCTTGCTCTAACTAAAAGAACCAGAGATAGTAACTGGGGACTTAAGAAACTCAGGACAAAGCAATAGACCAGCATAGCTAAGACAGAGCAGTTATGCTGTGATAGCTATGCCAGTGTAAGTGCTTCTTACGACCATTCTGTTCTGGAGTAAAGTTACTTTATCTTGGAAAAATCCCTGTATTTGCAATTTTGGAATACCAGTCTAGAAGCAAGTGTTCACCCACGTGTTCCTTTTCCACCCAGCGATAGTGGAATTAGTAGTTGTCCGTAACCTTGCCTGTCGTTTTGGCCTAGTAGACGAGTATCCACAAAATTTTGGTTCAGCAGGAGCCATGCAGTCCACCAAAGTCTGCCTCCTTATCTAGATGGAGGCTAAAACCAGTAAGGTAAAGAGTTCACTTTCAAAAGCCCCAATATAGTTTAATGTAACTATATATGGAAAAAGCTTTCTTATTCAGTCTGGTTATGTTGGCAAAGATGTGAAGCCTTAGGAGACAAAGCACTTCATTTTGCTAAATCTGTCATGTTCATGCCCGCTTATTTTATTGATAGCCCACCGTGCCAGAAGAAGGAAATGATCAAGTGGGTTAAGAGACGTGACATTAGATTTATTGTGTGTTAGTGGTTTACATCATGTTTAAGTAATATTGTATGACACGCTCTTCTGTAACCCGGCACTTAATGAATTTATGCAGAAGTTAACGAAAGTTAAAAACGATGCAGTAGAAGAACAGCACATCAAGCATATTCATTATTATAAATCAAATTAAGGTATTTTTATGAGACATTTTGCATGTAATGAAAAGGAAAAATGCAGCCATTTCACTGAATAGCATATTGTGCTCTTTGCTCATGAAGAGAAAACTAAATTGGAGTAGACATAATCACTGGAGTACTGTTCAGAAATGCATTGGAATGGGATAGGGTCACTATATGACCGACCTTGGTGGATTTGATGGATGTGAGGTAATTTTGAAAAGGTGCCACGTACTTGGGAGCCCAGCGTCAGCCTTATCTGTTTGAAGAATGCTGCCCAAACTCATATTTTGAAGGGGAAGAAACTGCTTGAAAAATGAGTGACAAAAGCATACATCTTTGAAAGATTTTTGCAAAACAATGAACTATAATTGTGTTTTCAAAATAGATTTTAGCCAGATGCACGCTCTGCATGTTACTGTGCATGAGTTCAAAGGTAGTTGAAGTTAGAATTACCTGCCTGTGTGTAGCTGCACCAGAACCATGTATTCACCCACCACGTGATTCTGCTGACCATGCAGACTTATCAGAGGCAACGTGCCACGTCTCGAATGTCCTCAATGTGTCCCTGCCTCAGCACAGAGGCTCTGGCTCTCTGCAGACTTGACCTAGTCTATCACAAACAGAAATTTTTACCTGCTTCACATCTGGCCTCTGAACACGTTTCTAAGCCAAAGAGCCACAGCATAAATAGTGTGTCTTGAGAAGCCTCAGGTACCCACTGACGTAGTTGGATTCGGTGTGTACAAACAAAAGCCGCTCCACGTGTAAGTTGTGATCAGCCACAACCAGGTGTGTTCGAGTGGTTTGAAATCAAAACGAGTCTCATCCCTACTCACCCTGAAGAACCACAATCTTTCTAGAGCAGCTTGTAGGAGCCAGGAAGGGCACTTAGCTGGGAGCTGCGTAGCATCAGCTGGAAATAAACAAGCTTAAGAATCGAGACCAGCTGAAAACGACCCAGTGTTCTTAAAATGTGAGAAAAAAATTACCTATCACTCCATTATTTATTCTAGAAATTACCTTGGTAGCCAGTATTTTTTAGACTGATGTGTTCAGATGTTATATCTAAAATTACATTTTTTAGATAACTAATACAACTCACAAATAGCAATCTTTGTTTATGTGTCATGTTTTATCAGTCTAACTTGTTAAAACTACTTTAGTTGAAACATTACTGCAGGTAGTACAGAGGTGGAGACTAATGTTATATATTCATAATTCAAAGTTTTAGCATGTTTGAACATACTGCTTTCAGCAAGAAGGTGACAGCAGTTTGATGTTGATTGTGGAATGTTATCAGGCACTCAGCATGCAAGTTTCTATCTGAATGCTTTTTTTTTAATATGGATTTTTGGTTTATTTTTTAAGGTTTATTAGTTTGACCTGAGAGGCAGTAAGGCAGATGACTGACTGCTTGCACAGAAACATTTAGTTAGAGATGAATGAAACTTTCATCACAAAACACCCTAAGTATTTTCTTCTAGGCATTACAGTCTCAAGTTGGTGGCTTTCATTTGGAACTAAAGCAAAAGGAAAGTGGTTTAAATGTTATGCAGAAAGAAAGAGGATGTGTTAATAATCAGATTGAGATTGTAGATGATAATTGTTTTTTCTAATCTCAACAAACACATTTTTTCATGGCCTCGTTCTCCACCCCCCCCCCCCCCCCACCCCCCCCACAATTAGACCACTTAAATTATTTTTGTAAACTGATCTCTCCACTGATCATAAATATCCTCCTCTTTGCTACCAGAGGGCATCATATTTGCTTCCAATCCTTGGTAACTCGCAGGTCATTTTTCTAATAGATTTTCAGTCCCTTTCTACCTCTCAGTAGCAAGTGATCAATATTTCACACCAGACTCGATGTTGGGACAGCACGGGCAGAACAGAGTGGGAGTGACCACTCTGAGGCAGATTTCTGATGCACCAGAGGCTGCAGTGTTCAGCCAAGCAATGGCTTGCCTGCTCGCTCACAACAGTCTACCTGAATCAATAACTTCTGTACTGGTATGAACAGCTGTGCTGGGTCGGGGAGAGTCTGGTAACATATGGCTTGAGTACTGTAAGAACTTGTTAAACACTCTTGGAGACTCTGCAGGGTCTTCTGGAAGAGAAGTAGTATTTTCAGATTTCATTGGCCTTGCACGTATTTTTAAATGAAATTTCCCAATCATTTTTGAACAAATGCCAACTTTTGTTAATCACAATATCCCACAGCAGGGAGGTGCACAGCTTAGCACACATTACTTGAATCAATACATCCTCATGATTGTTTGGAATCTGGAATTAACACTAGATGCCAATTATGTGTCGTATGGGAACAGACAGCGAGCTATGAGCCCCTGCTCACTGCGTCCATGTCACTCATGAGATTTCTGTCCCTGCTGTCTATATTGTTATGTAAAATTCTCCCCGTTATCCCTCACCCAACATGTCTTTTCCAAGCTGAGGAGCCCTAGCCTGCGAGGTGCTCAGGCAACAGAAATTCTTCCAAAATGTTAACTGTCCTTATTGCTGTTCTCTGTTCCTTTTCCAATTCCATCAGGTCTTTTTTGAGACGGGTGGTGTAGTACAGAAGGTAGATGAGACGTGCACATGGTCCTGAATATCTGGGAAAATATGGAATTGTATTATGGCTTAATCATTATTCATGTATGATGGGCTTTTTTCGCTGCTAATGAGTAATGAAGTGAAAGTTCTTTGAAAATATCTGCTGTAACACCAAGGTCTCATTCCTGAATCCTAGTTAGTCTGTGCTAGACTGAGATCTGGGCAGGTTGCTTAACACAGTGAAGAGGTAGGAGGTTGTTTCAATTTCCTTCTTGATTAGCTTTTTTTTTTTCCTTATGGAAAAGGAAGAAAACTAGTTCTGACACCATTTTTTTTACATGAAGTTATTTGTTACTCCATGCTTCCTCAAATGTAGATTTTTTTTTTTCACTTTATAAGCATATATATGTGTCCTGTCTGCTCAGTATTATGATCTGAAGAATAGCTCTAGTAGGTTACAGTAGTTATTCTTTCCATTTTAGAATACCATCTCTAGCAGTGAAGAGCCCTCTCGCTTATTGCTTCCAAAAGAGCTGCAAGAAACTATGCACTGGGCAGATGCTAAATAATCTGGGAAGAGAAAAAAACTTCCTTCTAACTACCAATACATAAAATACTGATATATGCCCGGATGGGAAAGGGCTTGGGTCCTTCCGAGTCCTTTTCCACAGTTCTGTTATTCTTGTATATTCAATGAGTTTTCAAACCCCACTTGTCTCTTAACTACAGGGATAACCAATGTTCCCCTTTACACCTATACTCCAACTTCTTATGCAGCCTTAGAACTAAAGAGCAGATTTTTTTCCAGAAGGAAAATTCCCTGCTTGTCATTTTCTCCACCCACATTAGGAAGTTAACTCATTGGAAAAACTTCCAGTCTGCTTATGGACATTGTGGACATGTATGTATAGCCAAACTCTTAGACTGAGCAATTTGTTTTGCTTTGATGGTTATGTCAAATAGTAAAATAATGAAATAGTGTATTTCTTATATGCAGATTTTTTTTCCCTCTAGCTTATATGTGTATATATAAGCATTATTACATGTTGCAATATTCATCATTACATTAAAGTATATGCTACTATGTACATATTATATATGTATGTATATAATTTGAATTGAACTTTTTTTCATCCTCTTCATCTGATTGCATGAGGTTCATACATAGTTACGTTAATTCTCACACACATGCTTAAGCAGCAGCACTGGCAACGCTGCCGTATTGAGCTGTACGTGCAGTTCTGATGAGGTATGTATGCTCACCAAGGATCCCATCCCAGCTAAGCAGGCGGGTGCTAAAGGGAGAATTAGGTAGGAAAGAAGTAATGTCTGAGGTCTTCCACAGAACAGACAGCAACATTCTTTCAAACAAAAGGCAGAGTAGCAAAGGCTCAGAATTGAGCTTTTCATTATTATGTGCTGTTTTCAGCCCAGCGGATGAAAAACTGGAGCTAACTGAGCAGTTGGAAGCAAGAAGTGTTTTCCAGGAAAAACCTGCCTTGAAAAGTGCTTTGTGTGCACACTGGACTCGGGAAGGCAGCCATGTGATTTTGCAGTTCGATTCTAATTGTGCTCTGACAGGCTCTTGGGTTAGGCTAGTGGCTGAGAACAGGGACTGTTAAATATGATTTGATTAGACTTTTGTGAAGCAGTTTAAAAATACAAAAGTAGCAAACAGCTGCTGCGTAATAGTTGTGAGATTATTGTGCCAACGTATGTTTTGTAAATACTCCAAAGTTGTGTAAGTTATTGGCATTTTTGAACGTGGTTTCTGATACCGACATCCCACCCTGATCAGAAGTTAACCAGGAGTAAATGTAATTGTGAACACAAGGTGGAGACACTTCTACCGTAGCAGAGATGTCAGAAAGTGTAGTTAAATCCCTCCCCAAACTGCAGTAAGTCACAAGGCATCTTTCACAGGACTAGTAGATAATTTCCCACGTGGACAGAATGGTGCACATTCAACACCTAGGCCTGCACCTCAGTGCAACTCTCTTGCAGGTAGACAGCATCTTGAAGGTGTCCTCAAGACAGGTACCTTCTGCACTTTCCCTCCTTACATTGTTTTCCTTCTGCACTCACACTCAGCAGAACTTTCACATTTTCCCTTTACAATTTTACCTCGATGCACATTTTTTTCCCTGCCTCTGAAGATCAAGTAGAGCCAAGGAGGGCACATGTGCTGGTGTACAAAGGGTTCTCCATTGGGTTGTTCCCTTAGTGCGGTGGCAGAAGGGTGATTATGTGCCCTGACCTGAGCAGACGTCAGGCTGCAATCTATTTTGCTTCTCCAGCTCTGGAATTCCCATGCATCCTGTATGTCATCCTGCCTGACTCCATATTAAAGGCTCATTCTGTGCATGTGGTTGCTCAACATCTTTTGTAAGAATCAGGAGTGTGCAAGTTTCCTCCCTTGGCTCGAAACACCAAGCACTGGTGATGCCTCAGAAGCTCAGTATGTTCCAGGGAGCAGGAATGGATTGCAGAGGCAGGGTATGGACCCAGTGGTGTATTTGAGGCACAAGAGCCCCCATGCATGCTGGAACAAACAGGTGAGTGATAAAAGTTCATGCAGTGAGATTCACCAGGTTTGTGGGGAATTATTCTATACACTCAGAAGATATTTACAGACTTTGTTAAGCATATAGCCTACAAACTCTCTGTGGGCCGAAAAGAAGACCTGCGCAGGATGCTTACTGCAACTCTCCTATCAGCCCTTAGGGAGATCATGATGAGTACTCCAGTGAGTTTGTAAAGGCACAGCATATTCTTCATGTCTATTCTGAAGCAGAGCAAGCTGGTGCAGACCTGTTCTCTGGGGCCTAAAAAGCGCTATGTGCAAATGGGTAGGAGTAACAGCCTTCCTGTAACTTCTCCCAAGAGCAGCCACACTACTGCAAAATGTCAGCTTGCCTGTAAGTTCTGCCTCTGGCTTCCTTAACACAGGTACATACAAGTGCCTTCCCTCACCCCATCCTTGCTGTCTTTCACTGCATCCAAGTCCTAAGGACCAAGCATGGATCCCCACCCATATCCTTTCTAACAACCAAGACTATTCTTCTTCTAATGCAGAATTGCCCCTAAGCCCTAGTATTGCTTACTGTCCCATATCAAATCTATCTTACTGACTGCACCATGCTAACCTATGCTAAGAGCCCCCTGAAATACCGTGTGCTTGCTCCCTCCTAACTCTGTGCATGGTGATGCTAAGCCGTGGGCCAAGAGTCAGCCTCATCCCACTGCTGAGCCAGATAAGCTAATGTTATCCTGGACTCAAATAAAAATGAGAGTCTTGAGAATGGCGAGGACATGATGCTGATTTTGGAAAGGAGGTGACAGTGGGGTAGACACACTGACAGGGAGGTGTATGTGCAGGAGCAGCACATCGGGGACCTGTAGGTGCCTAGTTGTCCTTACCTACAGGGTGTAAACACCAAGTGGGTGAGCATCTGGGATGAATCCCTGGCAAATACACGCATTTAAAACAGTTTTCAGTGCTGAAGTTACAGCAGGTAGCGGTAATGTCTAATCTTCAACTATCCATGATATGAAGTGATAAATGTATGTTTCCTATGAACATAAAATACATTTCAAGCTGCAACTTAAGCTGTATTTCAAAGGCTGACCTGGTTTTAAAGTGTGCGTTTATAGCTTTGGCTAAGTGTGTAAAACATTCAGCACCATCGAGTGGTAAAACGGTGTACTGCTTATTCATAGCAGTCCCGAGAATAAAAAAGGGGGCAATTATATAGTTGCATGTTATAAACGTGCCTAAAGAATCATTGAATACATTTTACTGAGATTATCTGAAAAAGTTCCTGAGGTGTTCTGAAGAAAAATACCGAATTTAAATGTTTGTCTTTCCAGCAAATCTAACTTGGATCAATCATCGTTTCAGCTTGAATATATCATAGTAATCAATGTTGATATTTTTTTAGTCTGAAGTACTGAGGTTGAGTTTATTTCCAGGTGATCAACATGGAAATAATGTTCATTTTAGGATAAAAGCTGGTATAGACTTTTCTGTTATTCTCCTTTCTTTGTCACGCCTTACAAATGTTAGTTCTATAAAATGGGAGCAGAACTAGTAACCTGTGTTGTTACTAGGCTTGCGTAACTTTTCCTTGCTGGCTATTCAATGGCCTTGAGTGGAGACAGCCACCGGTAAAGGCAGTCAGCAAAAGAGACAGCTGTAGGCAGACAAAATGAGTAGAAATGAAATACAGAATTTAAAAGAGCACAATTAATTTGGCTCTGAAAGAATAACAACAACAAAGTCCTTTGCTAGGACAAACCCAATTCTGCAATCTGAAGATTTTAAATTATGCAGTAATCATGCATCATTTCAATTAGTACCAGCCTGGGTACAGATAACACTTAATATATGCATAACTTGATTAAAGAAATAATTGACCTACCTGTGGGGTAAAATGATCTATAATTATCCTGGTTGATTGTTACATAAATGTTTGTAATTTTGTCACTATGTGCTTATCAAATATGGATTAAAAAATTCCCCTTTTTGTTCTAAAAAGAAAAATGCTCCCATTAAAATAACCTTTTGCATTACTTAAAAATTTATTTTAATAAGAAGCAGACTTTAGTGGATGAGGTCACACAGCTGAAGAGAAAGAAGAGACAGGCAGCGAGCTGATCTCTGGGAAGGAAATGGAGATAATTTGTGCCAGGCAGGAATTAAAAGAGCAGCAAACCAACCTGAATAACAGTGAACAGAAAATCCTTATGTTATGCTGTCACTGAATAACTCAAAGTATTTATCTGGATTGACTCCTCATGTTTATCTGAGGAGACATATATGATGCAGAAAATATTTCTCCATTTTGCTGTGGATACAGGAGATGGAATTCAACTTATCAGAAAAGGAAATTATTACTGTTACAGTTTAAATTCCTTTCTTTCAATCTAGTCTTCAGTTCCATAAGCACAATATTTTAGTAACAGATGAAGACTTAATTCTCTACTGTTTGTTTGAAACTCAGTGTTAACTGAGTCTAGGATTCTGATAATAGGAAGTAGAGAGCATTTGCAGACTCTGGAAGGCTCCTTGAAAGTCAGGATGCTCAGCATCTTCCTACATCCATAGCTCGTAATGTTACACTTTTCATATATCTCTTGGACTTCCAAAAAGGAGTAGGAAAATTCGAAGTGCCTTTTGTGAGATCTTGATCAAATTTTTGGAAGTTACATGCAGAAAAAAACCCTCAAAATTATTTTTTAATACTGGATACACCTGACTGCAGTAGCTTGTCCAGCGTCAGGAAGGGAGAACGTGTTCAGGCAGAGAAAGGCTGGTGATTCCAGCAGTAGGCAGAAGTGCACAAAAACCCTCTCTCGCTTGGTCCCAGTGTTAGATGCTAGAATCCCAGATATAAATACGGAGATATATATACTATTTAATACAATGGTCCTCCTTAATGATTATGTAAGGGTGCCTCTGTTAAAGCCTCTGTTAAAGTATCATAGAAGACAGACACCTTTCAAATAACACCAGGGACAGAGACAAGGGAGATATACTGAGTTTTATGAAGCCTGCAGCAATTCTTTTGTGTAATTCCCTTGTAGAGACCTCAGCCACTCACAGTAAGAGAATGATTGATAGCAGCAGTCTGCTGTCGTCCTCCCAAACACAGGAGTAGCAGGGAAGAGGAGGGGTTGCTGCAGGCTTTGTTGTCAGCAGGGAAGATGATCTGGGGAATGGCAGCACAGCGCTCTGCAGGCAGAGGTGTCTCAGCTCCACCCAAACGCTGAGCCAGCTCCGAAACAGGAGCCATGTATCACCGCGATTACACTGGGAGGATCCCAGTATCCCATGTATCCCCACAATAACACTGGGGGGAACCCAGTATCCCATGTATCCCCACAATAACACTGGGGGGAACCCAGTATCCCATGTATCCCCACAATAACAGGGTGCTGCATCCAGGCTAACGTACTTCGCCTTCAGCTCAGCGTTCGGGCTGGCGCTCTGCGCGGAGCTGGCTCGTGTCCCTCTGAGCTGGCGCGCAGGCAGACTGCACGGAAAGGCAAACTGCTTTTGACGTCTGCCTTGGAAAGCTTTTGTAGGCATACCCTGAGTAACAGAGTGTTTCATTTCAGGCCTTTGAGAGGAGGCTGCTCTACAGATCACACATCCTTTGGCTTGATCCTTGTGTCATCGTGACTCTCCCTGAATTTAGAACTTGCAACACCAAAGGAGCATGCAGGGATGTCACTTTGTCACGTGGATAAAACCATGGCTTAACAAGTGGAGCTTGCTTTAAGAAAAATGCAAAAGTACACAGACATGTCAAAAAGGAGTATGTAGTCTGTGATTTAATTGTATTTATAAATCAGGTGAAAAATGAGGAACCATTAGAGACTTACTCTGTTTCTAACCACTCATTATTAAGCAAAAGATGAAATCATAATGTCCGGCAGATTTTCAATAAGCGAGCTGCCTCTTATCCCAGAGTACTGGCATCCCAAATTAGTGGTATGTTTTACAGGTAAGCTGTCAGCTAACCAAAATTTGAATCCTCATGTTGATGTTATTTTGCCTCCTTGCATGTGTACCGCTACCAAGCTAAAGCAATGTGCAGAACGACCAACAGCCATAGAGCGGCCACTTTCTAGATAGAGAAGAGAGGTTCTGAAATTGCAAATGGCTGTGCCTGACATGGAAATATTTTTTAAAATAGCGATGATGCAAGAGTAGATAACATGCGGTATCAAGTGATTTGGTTTGTAGCAGTTGGGATTCTGAGGGCACAGGGCTCAATTCTACACCCATTCTGTTTTCAGTCATCGGTTGTGTTCTTAGGGAGGTTGAACTGGCCACCCAGTTCTCTGAATGCGCTCTGCTCATTGTGATGGATTGCTGACAGTTCTTCCTTATTCACTTCTTTTAAAGAGAAAAAATAACAAAACTTTATTTTGATGTTTGCTGATTCTATGATTGATTCTGCAGAGGCATCCTTTCTACTGTGAAGCCCTTTTAAAGAAATCTTAATTTTTTCCATTTTTAAGAAGAATCAATATCTCAAGTGTTTTGCATAAATTGGAAAATCTTAGAAAACCTTATCTTTCAATGAAGTGTGATTCATATCTTAGCATCATGATGCTAAATGAATGCATATGTAAGGACATAAAATAGAGTTTATATATAATCCGTTTCTTCCTGTTGGTTACAGTTATTTGTTAAAGAATTACATTTTTCTTTTGGTGATCTACATAATAAACAGGCAGGAATGTTGTCAGGTTGGTTCAGTCACTCCCAGTCACGCGGCAGGATGCACTTCCACTTCGGTCTGGAGAGGTGGGATTTCAGCCCCAGAAATGGGCATGACAGGCACCAACACAGCAATAATTAAATGTGCTAGGCCTTCCATCAGTAGCAAGAGCACTTCAAAGAAAGAACTCCTTTAAGAGGTTGAATTAAGTGCTTCTCAGCAATAGCTTGTGTACCAGCTTCCCAGTGCATACATAGGTAGATGAATGCTTTCTAATCCAATAGTCTAAACAGTCTCAGTCAAGAATTCCACTTCTGAGCTGCATGTAAAAAATAAATTCTATCCTTGCTTTTAGGATAGCTTCTTACCTTTTGGATATAAAGAAAACATTCTAAGGCAGCACAGGTAACTGCATCAGTTCTGCTGAGTTAAAATTAAATTGCATCGGATCTGTCATGATTATTTTACATGTATCAGAGATTGGTTTCGACCCATTAAAATTTTAATTGTCATAATATAGATTCACCAAGCTGACTTTCTTAATGAAGCATCATTTTGCAGTATTTGTCAAAATGGAGAGGTTATTGTACAGCAGGACTGGCACATAACTAGGTCAATGGACAGAGAGGTGGACTGAAAACTGGCTGATGTACTGGGCTCAAAGAGCTGCGATCACCAGCACGAAGCCCAGCTGGAGGCCAGTTACTGGTGGTGTGTACTGGGCTGCATGAGGCAGAGCGGTCCAGCAGGTCCAGGGGGATGATCCTGCCCCTCTGCTCAGCTCTGGCAAAGCCACACCTGGAGCGCTGGGACCAGTGCTGGGCAAACATGGACATACTGGAGCCAGTGCGGCACTTCTCTGCTCTATCGAGGCATCTCAGAGTCTCCAGGAATTCCCAAGTGACGCTGGATATTTGTCTGTAGGCAAATGAATGCTCTCCATACATAATGATTCAAGTGCTTAAAGTTAAATGTCTAGCAGTATTTTAGATATCATAGGGTATCCTGCCTGTCCCAAGATGCCACTTCACAGATCTCCCACAGATCTTGTGTCATACGTGCCAGCTCATGTGGGTATCTCAGTTCTTCTGGGACACCCAAAATGGTTCTACATATGTATGTTTAGGCATTTTAATTGCCTTCCTACATTTAGACAGCTAAGTTTAGTCTTATGCCATGTGGTGTTGAAAGATACCACGAGGGATTCAATTCTGAGCTCTGGGGGTTGCAGTTCATCTGAACCCCTCTAGAGCTCTATGTCAGGATGGCACCAACCGATGCCTAGAAAAGCTGGGTTTCTTTTGTTCTTGAACAGGAGAGGTGACCCTTTATTTTGACAAATATTTCATCTCACAAGTTATAATTATATGAACGAATGTTGAATTGCTTATTGCGGTATACATATCTTTTAGAAAGTCCTAAAAGCATAATGACAATAGAATTGCCCTGTAGGAAATAAAATCTCAACGCTGTAGCAACAACATAGCAACACTTCATAGGAAGGAAAGATTAATTTATTTTAAAATAGACTGATTTCAGTACATCACACTATGATATCCACAAACACCAGGATGCGTGTAAGCAGTTTGCTTTGCGGCCTGCCCAGGATTCCTTGCAATGACATGGGGGATGAGAGGCATCAGGTTTGGAGCCCCTCTCCACACTTCCTGGGTTCTGCTTAGGAGAATGCTGATTTTGGATGTTTCTTATCACCCCCTTCAGGAAATGACTGATTTATCTCTCTGTCTTGTCCAGCCTCCGTGAGTCCCCAGGATTTAGTCACTGTCTCCATTTCAGATCAGCCACCTATAGGTGTCAGCAACACATGCCATTTTAATAGCCCTTCTCCTGCTGGTATTTTGCTCTCATGCATTCACATTCGCTCTCCATTCATATCGGTATAAACATTTTTAATACAATTTTCCACAGCCCTGGAAGATTCCTGAGCTTCTACTTTCCAGTGAATTGTAAGCACTTTGGTACCTGCTGGCAAAAATGACATTAGCTTTTGTAAGTCCTAGGTTTTCTTCCCAAAAGTCTTCCGAGCTTCTGGCGTTGCCCCTCAGTATTTCAGCAATGTATTATGATAAACTTCCCAATTTCCTGGCCCAAAATTACAAATGAAGATTACAGTTCATTTACTTCGATGCAATAACTTCATCTATAAATTCTACTCTGATCCAACCTTCATATTCTCTCTCTCTATTTTATTGGATTCTGGTCAACTGTCTGATGTGCCTTCCCACTTGCTCAGCCTCCATTGTTCACCTTACATTATCCTTCTTCATCCCAGACAAAGTGGAAAAATGTTTGAGAGGGAAGGGAAGAGACATCGTAATACTGTCACTGACTGTCATGTTACATATTTATCAAAGACTACTGCAATGGCTAATCAGAACTTTATTGGTTATAATAGAGATGTCAGTTGGCATCAGGTGAAGATCTTGATCCAGATTCTCTGTGCAGCATTTACAGTTGGGACCAGCTGCTAAATTTCTTCTGAGATTAGCATAGTGATCAATGCCAGATAGCTGATAGGAAGTTCAGTTCCACAGATCTCTGTTGTGAGAAAATCAGGATGTTTGAAGGAAAACTGAGCTGTGGAAGAATCAGGCAGACCTTTTTAATTCACATTAATAATAAGAAAATAATTTTCTGCACATGATTCCATCACAGAGCACTGAAACACAACTTCAAAAACCACACAAGGTTTGTATCTTCATTCTTACATTCTGTTAGTACAGCTGGAGAAAAAACTTTATCATCAGACCATTAAGATAATTTGGAAAGTAGTTTCAGAACCATTAGAACAATCATGAAAATCTGCTGATAATAATGTAAATGTAAGGTTTCAAAATCAGATTAAATCACTAAAGAGCAACATCTTCAGGCCTTTTTATGGATTAGAACTGTTGTCTTCTGCTGCAGGTCTGGCATGAAATCCAGTTCCAGATACTATGGCTCACATGAAGATAAAATAAATACATGCTTAGAATGCATTCCATATGATTTTGCATGTTCCTAGTACATCTCATGCATCCTCACAGCCTGTAAGAAACCTTAAGAACATCTACTAGACCGATGAGAAAAATTCTGTGTTGCAGAATTGCGATCTCTTAATAGAATCTTATCAGATACACGTGTAAAGGAAAACATTCTCTCAAGGTAGACACACCAATGTGAGAAAATTAATGTAATGCTGCTTATTTTCACTACGTCTTCAGCCCCAGCCCTGTCTTCTGCTGCAAATCATTTCCTTGTTTGCTAAGGAAGGAAAAGGAGAGAGGTTTCGGGAGAGGTTTCATCTTGATATAAGAAAGAAATTTTTTACAGTGAGAACAATTAATCACTGGAATAATCTCCCCAGGAATGTGGTTGATTCCCCATCGCTGAATGTTTTCAAGATGCAATCGGACAGGGTGCTAAATCATCATCTCATTTATGTTCCCTTTCCCACAAAAGGTTGGACAAGATGATTTTGTGAATTCCCTTCCAACCTGGGCTGCCCTGTGTTTCCATGATTCTATGAATTAGTACTTAGTTACTGTGGTGGGTTGACACTGATATAAACACCCTTACCACATGCCAGAATATCAAACAGAAGAGCACATGGTGACTGCTCAATGTCATGTAAGAAAGGGTGGTAGGCATTGGGGGCTGGAGGCACGGGAGGGTACTTGTGGAAAGGAACATTGTTGGAGCCACCACTGGAGCTGCGCACTTGGGAGGGGACACTCCATGCTGGAGGAGATATGGCTCTAAGGGACTGCAGCCATGGGTGACGCATGCTGGGGCAGGCACGTCCCTGAGGGCCTGCAGCTGTGGGTGACTCATGCCAAGGGACTGTGGCCACTGGAGGAACCCACACTGGAGTGGAAGAAATAAGTAAGAAGCAAGAAGCAGTGGAGGAAAAGCATAAGAAGCAAGGAGTCTCAGAAAGAAAACATTCTGCACTGATCACAACCTCCTGTACCACTCATTGCCTCACCAAGAAGCCCGAGTGTCATGTGTGGTGTTGGACTGAAGTTGAGACCAGGGAGAGGGGAGGAAATGTGTTTCCCTAAGCATTTGTTCAGTTATCTTCATGGGAGTTTTTTTCCTCAATACCTGAATCAGTAATTAAAAGTTTATGTTAATTGGCCATACATGAAATTAACTGAAATTCCCTGAGTCAGGACTGGTTTGCCCATGACACCTACCCATCCCTGAAAATAACAAGAAGGTTTGACCAGTGATTAATGTTAAGAGCCTGCTTTGCGCAGCCTTTCACTTTGAGCATGATGAAGTTACTTGGTCTCCCTGAGCTGCATTTTCCATTTCTAAAATTAACATGGCTTTCAAAGAGGCATCGTAAATATATTTCATCTTGAGATGCTGAGGTGGAATAATAATGGGAAATCATCTGACTATAGAGTGGGGGAAAACCTCCAAGTTTGGGGAAGATATTTATTTTTTTGTTAAGCAGATCAGAATATTTGCAGAGCCACAATGGCTGGGCTGTGCATACACTTTGAGGGTCATCTGGGGCATGTAAATACAGACAGAATTGAAGATACAAAGAGTAGAACAGTGATAATTGTCTCTTAATTTCCTCTAACATCCACGGCAATGAGATAGCTGTTTTCAAAACCATGCCTAATGTAGCTTAGTAATATTAACTTTGTAACCTCCTCCTCCACCCCCTTGAAATACTTTTACTTAAATTAAATTCATCCCCATTTTTCTAAAATAGCAATCTCTTCGGCCACCCTGTACCACAAGTCTGTCAAATGGTGGCTATTAACTCTCTATATTTCCAGCCTCATCTACTTTGTCATGGACTCATTCTCTTCACAGTGAGCCAGTAACTAAGCCTTCGCCCTCCTGTGTTGCCTATGAAAAAGCCCTGTTGGTCTGTCATCTAAAGCAGGCTGAAGTGAAATGTTACTCACTCTGCCTGCAGTTCCAACAGCTCTATATATTGGAAGAAGGAAACATTTCTTAATATATAGTTAAACAATTGGAGGACTGGCTGGACAAATATAAACTGAAGACTTTAAGTGTGTAGAGATCCTGCAATTCATTCTCGAGTCCCGAGGAGGGCCACAAAGCTGATCAGAGGGCTGGACCACCTCTCCTATGAGGACAGGCTGAGAGAGTTGGGGTTGTTCAGCCTGGAAAAGAGAAGGCTCTGGGGAGATCTAATTGCGGCTTACCAGTACCTGAAGGGGCCTACAGGAAAGATGGTGAGGGACTGTTTATGAGGGAGTGGAGTGACAGGACAAGGGGTAATGGGTTTAAGCTGAAGGAGGGTCGATTTAGATCAGATGTTAGGAAGAAATTCTTTACTGTGAGGGTGGTGAGGCACTGGAACAGGTTGCCCAGAGAGACTGTAGATGCCCCATCCCTGGAAGTGTTTAAGACCAGGTTGGATGAGGCTTTGGGCAACGTGGTCTGGTGGAGGGTGTCCCTGCCAGTAGCAGGGGGGTTGGAACTAGATGGTCTTCAAGGTCCCTTCCAACCCAAAACATTCTGTGATTCTATGATTCTCCAGCAAGTCTCTTTCAAAGTCATCCTTAATTTGAGACCACAAGTTAGCACAGAAATGATGAGGATGACATTACTCCTCTCACTGGTGTTGCACATGAATTTACAGCCAAAAGTGTGGCTCTTTCAAAGATTTCAGGCTCCTCTGGAAAAAAACATGTGTCCCTTCAGCGTATGATAGCCAGACACTGCATCTCAAAGAACCACAGTTGCGGTTTCCTCTTCTCCATTGTTTGCCCCCCAAATGAAAAATGTTTTGGTTTTATATTTGGTACCGGCCCTTGTTAAACATATAGGAAAGGCTTGTACTTAGAAAAGACCTGTATTCAGCTATTCGAGATTTCAGTAATACCTCATGAATTTACCAGCTGTATAAACTATTAAACTAGAACTGTGTTGAAAAGAGAAATATATGTATGTATAACCAAAGGCATAGCCTAAGAATATACAAAGAGTAAAGTTTTATTACAAACAGAATTTTAAGATAACTGAGTAGGTAGCATCAGCAGAACCAACTATTTCTATGTACTAGATTAAAAAACTGCTATTTTTCTTTTAATTTGCCGTGTGTTTTTAAAGGCAGGTTATTTTAGTGCCTTTGGACATTTGCAACAAGCAAATTGTAAGAATTAAAAAGTATGGGAGAAAAGATAACTGACTGACTTTCTTTGGCTAAGCTCCTTTTTTTCCTGGCTCTGAGTTTTATTTTCATTATTTTTAGTGATAGAGTAACTAAAGTGTGTTTAAAGCAGCTCGTTGTTGCAACTCGTTGTTCATCTATACTAACCAGTTTAAAATGACATTCATAAATGAAGCATGTTCTGATTAGTTGTATTTCTTTTGGTATTCTTCTGTAAAGAGGTTCACACCAAACATATTTACATAAGCTCAGTCCTGTTGCTGCTTTGAACAGCCTGTGGGATGTTTTCTTGTGGCTGTAAGTGGAACATGCTGACCCTCTCTTACTGTGTTTTCATTTCTTTTAATGCAGTTGTGCTTTATAATGTATTTCAGGAAGGGCCACTCAAGGAAGGCAATTACTCAGCTCACTCTTCCAGCATCAATCAGCTTCTCCCACTGAAGGGTCTTGAAGATTAGTCAGCATGAGATCAAGAGATATCAAGTGGTTTTGCAGCAGAACTTCCAAGAAATCATGGAAAAGGTTGTTTGAGACTAACTTGACTTTCCAAAACCACTGTCACTGTTTTCTGAAAGATGAGAAGTCTGATCTTTTCTAACAGGAGTGGTTTTAGGGGGTGGTCAAGTCCAATTAGATCCCTATCAAGGTCTTTCAACACCAAATGCTTCAATGAAATCAGGTTCATAGTGGTCTTCCACTCCTATGTATTGAAGAACATCAGACAGAGTAGTTCTTTTCTGTGATTATTAAAAATATGTTGGATTTTTCAGTTCAAGTGAAGGCAGTGGGAACCAGCTTCAAAAGAAATGAGGACTTCAAGTACTGGGTTATTAATATGTGGAGCTCCCTGCCAAAGGATGTCCCTCAGAGGGCTCTAAAATTTGTGGGTCCTGGAGGCCAAAAATATTCATGGAAGAGAAATCCACTGAGATTCATGTCCCTGAATTAGAAATAGTTGGAGGCTGAGAAGTGTAAGGGAAAAAAACATGTTTTTAAAGAAATATTGTGCGAAGTGGATCTTTCATCTGACCCAGTACAGCTGTCTTGGGTTCACACATCTTCAGAACGAATCTTTTGCAACCTTCAGGCTACATCTGAGACCCCTGTGCAGGAGGGAGACAGAAAGACCCAGGAACTTTCTGTGCTTCCAAGCATTTCTGATATCGGATATCCTAGTGCCAGTATAGACATCACCAGTGGTAACATCCCAGTGTTCCCAAAGCTCGCCTGGCAGGTAGTATGTCTTCCTTCATATCAACAGTTAGCAGTTTCAACATAGAATTGGAAAGTATTAAAGGAGCTTGTATGGAGACATGTGTGTATGTAGTAGATGGGAAATGATGGAGATAAATCTGTTAATCTCTTGTACAATAACAGGTTGGTATTTTGGAGAAAGGAAGCAAATGTCTTAAGTGGTGCAACAAGGTGCAGCTGAACAGATGAACTGAAAGCTGTTCTGGACAACGTGGACACAGATAATATTGAACTGTAAAGAGTGTTAAAGCTTTGTTGATGGATCTTCTACCTAATTTACAAAACAAGGTAATGTCAAACCTCTGTGATAAGAGTAGAGAGCCTTAGAATAAAACACATGCAACTTTCAATAGATGCAATAAATGCAACTGTCTTTGAAGTGGGTGAAATTCTCGTACTTAACATACTCCGTCTACAGCCTTCTGCCTCATTGCTGGCAGATCTAACTTTTTATCACAACTGGAATGTTGTGCTTGCCTGTCATTTTTGTTATGAAATGCATGTATGCATATGCTGCAGTTTACCCTGCTAAACAATCATTCAGCCTGAAGAACCAATAATTTCCACTGGTATTTCACAGTTCTTAGACTGTTTGCACTTATGTGAATTATTCAGCACAGTTTTTCCTCCTTATTTTCCATGGAAATTTAATAAGAGTTTAGGATACTCAGCACCATCCAGAATCCTGCCTTAATCTCTCCCTGCAAAATGCATGTAGTTACTCCCTACAAGCACAGAGAGATTTATTGAAGTCTGACGCTAGATTGAATGGTGTTGCTTTTGTGGTGGAGGACAAAAATCAGTGTAACGCCATAAACATAATAAATTTATTTGATGCCTTTTACTGTTCTGTTGTGAAAATGGTGTAATCTGAAGTGTACAGTAACAATTATTTACAAAATGGAATAATTTGGCTTTTGTTTTATTCTGTCTGACCTCTTAAAAACCCAGACAAAACTCAACTGTCTTTAATTTCAGCATGATGGGAGAGACAATGACCTTTCTCAGGCAACAACTAAGCTGCTACAACTTGATCGAGACCTTTCAAGACAGAAAACAAAGTCTGAATTATGTCAATCTCTTCAGACAGAAAAGGGGAACAAAATCTCTCACAAGGCAAATTCAATGATGAATCTTACATATCAGTGATAGATGTGGAACAGTATGAAAATGGGTCCTGCTGTACTGTAGGTAGAAAACGAACCAGTTACTTTACAATTAAATGACATCATTTCAATGGGATATTAATTTTCTAATCAGATTTACCTTTAAAATTATGATCTCCTAACCATATGATACAGAAGACTATTAACTTGTAAATGACTGATTTCTTTTCCTGTGTTCCACATCATGAGATGAACATGCTACTATGGAACTCATAAAGATTATAGGTTTGTCTCCCTGAAGACATTTCTGGGTCTCTTAAAATTAGAACTAGTTTTGTTGTTTGCCAATACTCGTTAGGTAAAATACTTTTCTTTACAGAAGAGTGCATTTCTGGTGTGAAAAAAATATGTAATATATATGAATGTAAAGAATAAATCAAATACAGCATCGAAAAATTTAGTAAAATTTTCTATTTTTCAGTAATTTGAACAGCACATGCCTCTGTAAGATTTTTAATTATGCTTCTACATAAACAGTGGTGTTAATATTGTTATAGCCCTGTAAGTAACTTGAGTGCTCTGTTTTCATTATGCTTCATAGAAACTGCTCAGACTGCTTTAAAAACCTCCGCCTCTATTTGCAGAAAAGTCCACGTTCTAATTATATTGATAGTTTCATATGTTGAGAGAAATTTCTCAGCTGTTTCATGCATTTGTGGCTGGACCTGGGTTTGGGTTTTTTTCATGTAGAAGTTCATGGCATTTCTAAGCTCAAATCTTGTCATGGTAGGATGTCACTTTATTTGAGATGATATGAGTACAGGAATTCATTCTTCTGACAGCCTCTGTTCTGCTTTTGTAAGTGGTAAATTCCAGCCTAAGGAGATGTCAAATCACAATGAAGAGAGGCTTGCCTAGAAAAAAATAATGATAATTCATTTTTTACAGTATTCAAATTCAAAACCACCAGCGTGTGCATATTAAAGCAAAACATTAGATGTATACAAATTAAAGCTGCCTTGGCCTTAATTTTCTAATTTTTTTAGAAAAGCAAAGTTCAGAAACAAGTAAATTTGACACTTTGCTATGTTCTACAATATTTTAAGGAAAAGAATCTATTTTCTGCCTATAAATGTTCTTTTCTCTTTAACCTTACTGCATAATCATTTTCTTTTGGATTTGCTTTTCTTCAGCTAAAGTACTACCTGTTTGTATAGCTTCACAAACAAATGTCCAATACTTCCTTCATCTGCCTTTACTCTCTTGCTTTGTTATTTTTAATATTACAGGCCCTAGGAAGCTACGCGTCCTCAGTGTGTCCTGGAAGGCATTCAGTAGTACCATATACACAAATGAGATACGGTGTCTGACTGACAAATAGATGGACAATCAGCCATGGTGAATGCAGCATTGCTAAAACAAGTATTCTGGACCCTTCCACAAGTGAACTTAACATGGACTGGTAATGAAGTGTGGAAGTTATGTTGGCACGAGCAGAACTTAAGAGTAAATCAGCACTGTGCTGTTAATGATGCCTTGTCACCCCAGATTCCAGTGAATAGTAGGATACAGACCTACATACTGGGAAAAAAAAAAAAAAATTACCAAACCTGCTAAATATATGTGACAGCATAGGCTCTGTCAGCCTTCCTTTGAATGTATTCCCATGCTTTTACCATAGCAGGTAGTACTTGAAACTCACAGGCACTCAAGTAAGCACTCATTCACTTCAGGCACCCAATAATTCACCATGTGCTGTTACACCAGGTACGCCCATGGGCTCAGGTGGGGAGCTTGCTGCCGCCGGTGCCCTGGGGCTCCTTGCATCCCCTGGGGAGAAGCCCCGGTGCCTTCCCCCAGCGGGGGACAGCCGTGGCCTGAGGCATGGTGCCCAACACTTGCGCAGCTGAGGAACCTGGGTGCTGGCCAGGGCCAGCTTCGGGGCTGAGAGGCCCAAGCTGTTGGAGAGGGCCACTGACACGAGGTTTGTCCTTGGGACACCACAGGTTTCTGGGGGGAGGTAAACTCTCCTACCTTTGCTGTTTTGACCCTCAAGCGGGAAGCTTTGCGTGCACTCTTGCCTCCAAGTCCAATATTTAAGATTAGATTTTCGTATTAAAAGAAGCAGGAGACCACACAGTCAGTCGGCAGACGGGAATCGCACTGAAAAGGAGCTCTCCTTTCTCACACCTCCCTGGCAGGCATATTGCTCTTACTTACAACCACAGCAGACGCGACCTCACCCCACGGGGCTTGCAGGCGCTACGAGGATGGCGTTCAGCCCGCCCCCGGGAGGCGCAAGGAGAGGCCCGTCTCCCCGAGGACGAAAGCGCAGCAGGTCGGCCGTGTCTCTGCCGCACGAAGGGCTCTTCTTCACCATCATTCCCTCCCCCCCACCCAGGGCTCATTACCGCGGCGGTCCCACCGCCCATCCCCTCCCCCGATGCCCCCCCCCCCCAGGGCGGCCCCAGGTGAGTGGCGCTGGCGCTGCCCGCGCCTGGCCGGCAGGTGGCGCCGCCCGCTCCCGCGGCGCGGGGGAGGGGAGCGGTAGCGGCAGCGCAGCCCGGCGCCGGCTGTCAGCGCCGCGAGAGCCCTGGGTCCGTGCGGCGCGGCGGACGCGAGAGCCCCCGGCGCTATGGAGCCACAGGCACAGGGTGAGTCTCGTCGGGACAGAGCTCTCCGGGTGGCGCGGGGGTCCTGTCCCGTCCTTTCTTGCCGCTGGGGGCTGCCGCTCCCCGCCCGGTCCCGGGGGAGGGTCGAGCCCACGCGGGGACAGCGGGAGAGTGCCCCGCGGCAGGGAGAGCCTGAGGGCAAGCCGCGGCCCGGGGCTCCGTGCGCCTCTCCAGCGAGGGGGCCGGTGAGAGGAGCGCGGTTTGAGGTGCCCGTGAGGGGCTCCTCGGCACCCCGCTGGCGGTCGCGGCCCCGGGCTCCGCCGGGGAGTGCGGTACGGCCCGACCCGCGGAACGTCAGGGCATCCTCGCCGTGTGCCCTGTCCTCCATCCCGACCCGGGCTCCTTTCGGCTTTCCTTCTTTTATTACATGGCTGGGACGGTGGCGTCCGTTTTCTCCTTCTGCTGGTTGTAAACCTTTCATGGTCAAGTAGCTGCACCACAACTTCGCGTTAAGTTAACCTCGGTAAAGGTGTGGGATCCTTGCGGGGGGTTTGAGGTAGTTTTGTGTGCGGGTCCTGCCCGGCCGCCTGACCCTCCGCTCCAACTCCGGCCCCTGCCTCTCGGGGCTAGGCGGGAGGGTGGCTGCGAGTCCGTGCCGAAATCGCAGCCCTCTTCTTGGGGCTTCTTGGGAGGCTGCGGCGTGCGGGAGAGGCGTCTCCGGCAGCGGGGACACCACGACTGAACTCCCAGCAGATCTCTCAGCTAAGAGCAGCTTAAAATTGGATGTGCTAAAGCATTTCTGCAGTTTTGCAAACATGGCTTTCGTTAAAGTGAACATTTTCTTTTTTTCTATTGCAACGGTTATGATTAAGTTGGATATTCATATCTCTCTCTGGGTAAAGTTAACTGGCCTCCAAAGAACAGAAGAAACTTTTCATGCAAGGTTTAAATGATATTTGGGTCAACCTCAGGTATTTAGCACACACAGATCTTTATGGCCTTGCTTATATTTTCTGTGATTTTGCCACGCACATCCCTAAGTCAACAGCACTAAGCAGGTGGTACAAATATTTCTGCAAAAGCAGAATGTTTAGAAACCGTTTTATGTCATCTTTAAAATAGAGAGATGAAGTAAGAGGGAGACATATGCTCATTGAAATTAACTGACAAATTACCCTTCCAGAATAGTTAAAAATTCTCTTCAACAAATATACGTAAAAGAGGCAAATATTGATTGCAAATACGATTGCATGTAAAGGAATACAGTGGGAAATTTGAGTTCATGATGCTTGTGAAGGAGAAAGCCTTTCCAGCAAAAGCGTGGTATATGTGCTGTCCTAAAGGATACGTGGCTGAAGTTGATTTGCAAAATAAATAGATCTGTGATTCAGTGCCTGGGGTTTTTAAAAGTCAGTATTAAGATTATAGCATAAGGCTGTTATTTAAACTAATTTTCCGAATACATCTGTACAGATACTACGGTGGGAGCTCCTGTTCTTTTAACAGGAACTTCATATGGAAAAGGATTTCTTCATTTCTTGTTTTGTAGAATTGATGGAAAACAGTATCTGATTCTAGTTAGCCAGATAATGGTATATGTGCATGTGAACTTCCCCAACTAGTATGATGAGTAAATATGTTCTTAATACATGTTAAAAATTCAAGCCAATAAATGTGTTTTGCTAATGTATGTTTCAGTCAGCAACTCTGTTACTGCCACAGGTCTTTAATTTTGAGTTCTTCTTCTGGATGAATATCTGTTGGCTAGTGAGAGAACATAAAAGCATTTTGCACTGCTTAATTTTATCTAATTAGGGATTCTTAGCCCTTCATTTTTCTGCATGCAATGCAGGAGCTTTTGCTTTTTTTTTGGGTTTTTTTTTTGGGTAATCTTAAACTTAGTTGACAGAAAGACAAATATGGGACTTTGCAAGACTATACTCAATTCTTAAGTCAGTTTTTTCTTCTCTTTCTCACCTGTTTGTTTTATTTCTACAGTTTCTCAGAACAGCCTCCCATTACTTAAAAAATACCTTTCTTTGATACACTAGCAGTACAAGCTAAGACTTTTGTGCTAGGTATTTGCATGCCAGCAAACCTTTGTTCCGAAATGGCCCTCTTTCTTTCTAGACTTAATTCAGTGCATGCTACTGCAGTTATGGAGCCTTGCTGGCAAGAAGAATTTAACCTCTATGTGTCTAATGCAGTTGAATTCAATTAAGTACATCTAAGCACTGGCCAGAAATCTGAAATTTTCAATTCCACTATGCAATTTCCAGAGCATAGTTATAGGAGGTTACTAACAAAACAGTAGCAATTTGCTTGGGGGAAAAAAAAAACCCCACTTCAAGTATCTGCTTAAGCAACAGGAGGAAGGTGTATAATGAGTTTATGAATTGTTTCTAAGGAACCTTTAGATGCCCACAGAGAAATGAATCCTGAATGATTTGTTCCAGTGTGCTCTGCTGGGGGGTTGCATTCCAATTGAAAAGACAGAGTAAAAGCTATAAATTTGAAAGCACTGTTGAATTTCTCATATTTAACACTAAAGATTTTCTTCAAAAGGACTTTTCTACATAAGTGTGTTGTTTGTGCCATTTTATATTGTCCTGAAGGGAGGCTATGCCTGAGTAGATCAATTTCATGTTCAAGAAACACACGTATGCAAGTATAAAATGTAGATTTCTTCAGAGCAGGAAAATAATTTTTTTCAGCATTTGTACACAGCAGCATGACTCAACCTTATAAATCTTAATGCAACTGTGGGGAAAAAAAAAAATTTCGTGTACCTGTATCACGGTACTGCATAGAGGTGACAGCTAACATCAAGAGTTTCTGTGTGGTTCAAGGCACAACATAACATCTATCCATGCCTCAAAGACTGCGAAAGTTAAATGCTCTGATTTTTATCTTAAAGCAGTAGAGAAAGTTCAAGGACTGAAATGGAATTACTGTTATACTTAAGTATATTGAATATGTCTTGCAACATTCGTGTTAACTAGATGAGACAGTCTACCAGACAGCGAGTAATAGTAATTAATGTTAAAATTATTTTCTAAAGAAATAACCATATGTTCCATGTAAACAAATTCATATGTGCAATAAAATTCATAAATTGTACTTTACATAAATTGTGTCTTTAAGCCTCTGAATGCTTTTATCTTTGATCACTTTTTCCTCTTAATGGTCCCAGAGCTAGCTGATCCCAGGAACACACCAGCTATACTTATGCTGGAGGCTAAAAATTCCACAAGAACATATTTGTTTTCCTTCCTATGGCTGGTGAAGAGTTTGGAAGTCTGAAGAACAATACTTCTCTCTGAAATACAGGACAATCAGAACTCTGTCTTTGTCTCTCATGATACTCGTTCCACTCCAGGTCCAGATTAACTGACCATCCTGTGTAGTCTTGCTTTCTAGTTTAAAACTGTGAATGCCCTCTAATAATGACAGTACATGGATGTCTTCATCTGCCTCTCATCTGAGCATCCCATGTGACTTTTAACACTGGAGCTTTGCTCTTAATACATCTTTCTCCTTTTGCAATAATTCTCCCTTTTCTCTTGTATCCAGCTATAATCGTACTTCCTTCTTTCTCTGTTGTATCCTGTCTTGATTCTTACCCTGATAAAGCTTTGGTGTGCAGCTTTCTGCTCTTTGTCCTTTACCAACCCAGGTAGCTCAGCCAGCTCCGTGCACTTCTAGCCTCTGAAAGGGTTTCTGAGGCATCTCCCTGTCCTAGCAGTTCTTCCTACAGCTGTTTGTGACAGATGTTCTGCATCCTCTGCTAGTCGTGCATTGTAGCCATAACAGCTTGCAGTGGCTACACATACACCTGTAAAATATTGCGGTGAGAGCTGTAGTTAGTTCAGATGTTAGACTCCTTGGGGCCTGTGTCTCATAGGCCTGTGGCACTGCGCTGCTTTCCTCTGCTGTGTGCAGCTGACGTGCTCTGTCTGTGATCCTCAGGCCGGTTGCATTTGACACGTGAGGTTACAGAGCAGAGAGGCAGCACCTGGGCATGTGCCATTTGGCTGGAGCTTATGGTCAGAAGGAAGTAATTAGCAGTCACAGCAGTAGCCCAGTGGCCCTCTCCCTGCCACAGTGGCACCTGTGGCATCGCACAGTCGGATGGTCTGAGGTCTCCCGTGGTGAGGAGGTGTTGTGTTACCTGTGATATGGTGTACAAGACTTCCCAAAACAGGGCATTGGCGGCTTGGTCAGCATTCTCTCTCCCTCTTTCTCCGCGCTAGCTACTCATGTGGTTACTAATACAGATATGAATCTGGATAGAGAGTCAGTCTCACAGTGGGAAGGTGGGTGTAAGGAACACATGGAGATATTACTTCACTGCAGCAGCAGTGCTGTGGCCATCACGCCAAAGCACAGTCTTGCTGGAGGCAGCAGCGTCTTCCCTAGCCTCGTTGTTTGAGGATGGTGACTACCAAGGAGCACTGACCATTTTGTTCTCTGTTCACCTTTCCCCTAAGAGCAGAGTAGAACTAGTGGCTGGGGGCTGATTTAGGGTAATTGTTCTATGAGAAGAAAATCCCTTTGGTTGGGTAAGTCCATCAGCACACAGGTTGGTCAGTGTTGATACATGTGAGAAAATGGGAAGGATGAGGCAAGGGGAACCTTAGTTTTCTTGCCCAGCAGCAGCTGCTAGTTCCTTCCATTATGAGAAGTGCATTTACATTCCCCACCTACCTTTGCAAGGCAAGTGTGTGGCCATACATGCTTCTGAGGCTTCAAGGTTCACTCTAGTTAACCAGGGATTTGTGCTGTCTCCTTACTGCCCTCTGGGGCTCACCACTGCCCCGCTATGGAAAGCAGGAGAGAGGACTTCTCAAAGGGTCAGAAGGATATTGGAGTAATTGAACCAGCCAGTGATAACCTGCATATTTGAGTACATGATGGAAGTCTCAGCTGCCATGTTAATAAGATCACATGAAGATGAGGTCAAGTGAAAATGGTAGGGTTGCAATTTATAATAGGATTCTTAAATATTTAACAAGAGTGCGCAGAGCTCGAGATAATTGCTCTTTCATCCTTTTTATACTAAAAGGAGGGAAAATATATGCATAGAATAAGTTATTTGGTATATCAGATTTTAAGCAAATAAATGTCTGAAATCAAATGCAGTGCTTCTGATTTACCCTTTTGAACCTGTACTGCTTTCAGCTTTATGACACTTGTCACAAGATTAAATTCAGTTTGCTGAGGCTGAGAAAATTTGAGTGGTTTCATGCTACACATGAGAAGTGAGAATATAATATGGTGGAATTTGGAAAAGAGATAAAAAAGGGATACCTCCTCTAAAATCTAAAGCCAGTCTTATGTGTGGTAACTTTGCCAGTTTTACAAACATGAAGATATAAAACGCAGAACATGCAAAACCAAACACATCAAACCCTAAAACATGTTTTTGAATTCTTGGTCTGTTTTTCCTCCTGTATCTTCATATTTTCACAGGACTGCTGGTATGAGCCCTACTGTGAGGCAGCACAAGTGTACTCTGAGTCTGCTCTCTGTCAGTGTTCTCAAGTGCACTAGTGGAAAGATGAGTCTGCTGATGCTGTTCTGATGTGCTTCGCTGACTTGTGCAGTACACTACAGAAATGCGTGGAACTTCTGAGGTGCTTTGCTTAGGCCAAGTTGGATAGGGCTTTGAGCAACCTGGTCTAATGGAGAGTGTCCCTGCCCGTGGCAGATGATCTTTAGGTAGATGATCTTTAAGGTCCCTTCCAGCCCAAACCAGTGTACGATTCTGTGTGCTGCTTGAAGGTCAAGGATGTGGCACAAGCTTGGCAGAAGATTGCAGAGGGGTTGAAGCATGTTCTATGTGGCTGTATTTAGAAATTTAGGTATTGTTTAATAGCTTGTTTTAGTGTAATCCTGGAATTTGGGTTTAGAAAGACTGTACTCAGCCTTTGTTTCAGAAAGTGTTTTAAGGGTAAAATTAGATCTTTCTTACTAATCAGAAAATACCTCTTGGGGTAATACACAAATGTGAGATCTGGGCAGGCTAGTTTTATCTGGTTTTATTTGTATCTCATAGAAATGCACAGTTGCAATGCCAAATTTTAGAAATGTAGTCTGTTGTAGTCATATTGCTGCTCTCTAAACTGGGCGTTTTGGCTGCTGCATTCTCTAAACCTATCGTGTACAAGAAATGGTGAGAGGGGACTGACAAATCTGGATTGTAATATCAGATGCCACACTGACCTTCTCCAAAACCTTGGGCATATTAGTTGGTTTGTTTGATTCTTTAGGACAGAAGTAATGCTGCTTAGCCATCTTTGAGATCCATGGATCAAAATCATATTATAGTAGCTAACTAGGCTATCATCATTACACTTCTGCATCCATGGTGTGGTTAACTGTCGCAGGGGGATAACTGTAAAAGACACAGCCATTTAGCAAGGGTTTGTATTGCACTTCAGCACTTTCGTTCTCTTGTGCTGTCTCTCATTCCCTCTCTTTCACTTTGTAAAAAGAAGCAGAATGTCAGCAGTGAGGATCTTTCTGCAAATATTCTTATCTGAAAGTGTAAGACAAATGCAAGAACGTGACATGCTTGAAATGATACTGCCTCAAGTACCGTTTTACCATGATGCTAAAGGTCTTACACTGAGTCTTCCATTTCCCTCTCCTGCTTGGCACATTTTACCTTTTCTGTGCTTGTAGGACTTAAACCCTCTGGATAAAAAAAAGGGCTTCTAAAAGGCTGTTCTTGTTAATTATTTCTGAGCAAGATTTCTTGAACTTTTTGTTTCTTTTTCACTTACTCCAGTAAAAAGGTATTGTGTTTATATTAATGGCATGCAGTAAAGGGTACGGTAAAGTGAAGGATCCACTATTGGATCCCCAAGCAGACAAGAAATTTCCCGCTGCAAATAGTCGCATAAAGTACTAGGAGTTTTGGTATTCTCTCCACGCTGTCTGTCATGAAGTTTTCTTACGTAAGGCTGGTTGCTGAAAGACATCTCATTTTTGTAGCTGAAAGACTGGGCTTTTACAACAACCACGTAAGAGTAATATAGCAGTAAAATTTGTAAAGACAGGCTTACAGAAATAAGGAAAAGTCATGGTTACGTGTGTGTATCCTGTGGCCCGATATAATAGCTTCTCCTGTTTAGTCTGTTGTCCAACTAATGGGCTTTCAGATGCTTAGGAACTATGTAGTCAGGGATCCAGTTCTTGGGCAATTTTTACATCATTGCATTTCTAGTCACTCAAGGAGAATCCAGGGATCTTGGAGAAGCAGGTAGTGGGTGTAAAGATCAGAAGGAGGTCTAATGCCTTCTGTCACTTCCAGAAAAGGGAAGGTAACACTATGCCTTGAGCGTATTGTTCATATATCTAGTTCCTTCTGAAGCAAGGAGGGCTGTCAGGAGAAATGCTTGCTTCTATGTTTTTTTATTGGTCTTCTGGGGTTTGGTTTTTGTAATGTTGTCCTGCTATCACCACTAATTTACCTTAGCATGCAGTTATCCTTGCTGTCCACCAAGAACCTAGTCCGTAAAGTGTTTTAAAGTAATGAAAGTACTTAAAAAGTTTAATGGAAGGCAGTCACTTTTCAGTTTTGCTGTTCTAAAGTCAAAATTAAACTTTTAATGTTTTTGTAAGATAATAGAATTTAAAGTATTTTCAACAACGGATTCCTCAAAATGCAAACTCAAGATTAGCATTTAGTATAACACAAGAACTAGGGCTCTAGTGGTGCTTTTGGCAGAGAGAGATATAAAATTACACTCTGAAAACATTTTTGATATTCATGCACGCATAAAGTGCCTATAGATATGGTGTTGGTTTTCCCAGTAAAAAGTGTTTGCACAGAATTTTTTTTTGTAGCAGGCAATACAGTTTATTTTCATGCGCTTTCTTGCTGAAAGTGCTAGTTTCATTTGCTGATCAGTGAAGTTGTTAGGATCAGATTCTACCCAAACTATTTCTTCCTCTTTTGAGAACCATTCTTTCTGTTTATTGTTTCTATTTGTCTGTGTTTTGCTTTAATTTGTGAAACACCCTTCCTCTTTAGCCACCCGAATACATAAGCTGTCTCTCTTTACTACCTCTGCCACACTTTAAAGTTGTATTTAGTAATTACCTAAAAATTAAAGCTACTAATTTATAAATTGTAAGTAAAGCATGGAAAGCATGATTAAAAACTATGTATGGTATGGATTTAAAAGGCTGCATGATTTATATTCTGTAAATATTTATAAATGGTGACTGAAGGGAGCTGATGCTTTCCATGTTTGCCTCTTCAGTAAAGAGTTAGGTTTTTCTGTGTTCACCTGTTTGTTCAGGGGTTCTCTTTTTCACTAGTTTCCTCACCAGGAAATTAATTGCCTTGCCACCTGAGTGGAACTAAGGTGGTGTGAGTTGGTGGTTAGTTGCTCATAACCATCTTAAAGCTTTAAAATAGTTTTGCATAGTTTCCTGGGAATAATTGTGTTCGTTGTGCTTTAGGTGGATTTAGTAGTAACTTCTCATGCTGATGTTGGCTCAGGCATTTTAGGTGCTTATCTAATTCCTCTTTCTATGTTTCACACTTTAATTAAAATGTTCTTAACTCCACTGAGTAGATCACAGGTCACTCTAGGAAATGCTGACAGATTTTTAGAGAATGACTTGGAGCAAATGTGTTTAGTTAGAATATCTTCTGAAGGCCTCAAATGCTTTATGTTCTCTGTTGGGTTGGTGCATGCGAAATTTTCATTAAATAGTGATCAGAGTTAGTTGTGTTTAAACACAACTAGATTTTCCTTAGAGACAAGTAAATTGTATGTACATTACGGAGTTAGAAGGGTAATTGTGCCAGGAACAGAAGATTATCTTCTGCTCAAAGTATTTTAATAGGCAGATGGCAGCTATTAACTTATTGTGGAAGGAAGGAATGGAAGTCACAATCAGGGAGAATGATGTTTGCCGTGTAACTAAACTATCTAACCAGTGCTGTACACTGTTATGTGCATATGAGAATACTGAAGAACCAATGAAGCCATGTGGTCTTGCAAGAGTAAATCCTTCAGTTGTGTTGTGGGTCAGGTGCCACAGAAGCTTTGATAGCAAGGAAAAGATGATGTTGAAGAAGGAATGACTACCTGAATAGCCTGACTGCTTAAAAAAAAAAAAGGCTGCTGAATAGTGTCATTCATATAAACTGAATCACAATGCAGTTTTGAAGATTTAAATAAGGTCTTTGCAGAGTAAAGCAACAGATATAGTCAGGAAACTACAAATACTACAAGTCAAATATTACAAGTAGAGGAAAAAATATGTCTCCCCTTGTGGATTTAAATTGCTTCAAAAAATAGAGAGGCATAGATAATGAGCAATATAGGTGAAGTCTGCATTAAGCACAAGGAATAAAGAAAAGTATGTAATGATAGTAGTTTGTACTCATTTGAGAGAGGTTCAAAGATGGGAACTAGAATTAGACCTAGATCCAGAATTAGAAGTCTGCTCAGTTGTGTCCGGGTCTGCACAGAAACATGGAGCATGAACACGTCCTGAAAGGGGAGCAGCAGTATTCTGGTCATAGCTACATGCTGTACATGGGAATCAAGGGCAGGGGAAGGGTTAGAGAGAATAAGATTTTATTGATTAAGTTGAATAGGGATGAAGATGTGAATGGAAGTTACTAGCAGAGATGCAAGCGTTGGAATACTGGTTCATTTAAGAAAAATACATTGTGTTATGTCCATCCTGCAACAACATCCTCAGAAAAATCTTACATAAGGTAGTAGAAGGGCGAAGAGAAGACAAGGACTCTCTTGTGCTCTCTTTCTAGACCTTCTTAAGGTACTGGAGTTACAATAGGCATGATAACAGACTGGGTGATCTGTATGGATTAGGGTAGAGGTTTGAGTGATGTTCTTGCCACTGAGCGTGATCTAATGCAACCTCAAGGGTGTAGCAACTCATGCCACGTGCTTAGCTAACCCCCTTCCCTCTCCTACCAATTGGCCTGCTGTCCTCTGTGTCCAGAGCAGCTCTCAGAGAAGCTGACCCTCTTTGGTTCAGGGCTTATCTTCCCTGTTGGTCTTCAAGGAGGAAAAAACCACACTCTGTCTGTGACAGCTGTCATTTTGGCTGGTATTTGAGGGTAAATTGGGGACCTCAAAGATGGAGACTGTACGGTGTGGCTGGAAGTGCCAGTCTCCATCTCCTGGTCTGATAAATAGCCTCCTCCCCTGCAGCGTTGGCCTCTGCCTAACTGGGGCTGGCTGCAGAGGCATGCCTCCAGCCTTCAAACCCTACCCAGGGGAGGAAAGGCCCAGAAACCTGTTTCTATGGGAACTTCACAGCTATCCAGGGCCCGAAGCCCCAGATGTCTCCACCCACAGCCTCATGAAGCAAACACATTTCTTTGTAATGGCATGCTACAAAACACTGAGTGGGCAAAGCCACGAAATTAATGATGCCAAAAACTCTGAAGGCCTTAGCATGGAGCTTGGCATTAAGAGCAGCATAATAAATACCTCATTTCACAGTTCAGGGTGCTGGCAAAAAAAACCTGGAAGAAAATGAAGTGAAACTTTGAGCTGAGCAGGCCTGGCTAGATGGTGCTCTTCTGACTGAGAAGTATTTTGTGTGGCCTGTGTCCAGAGAATTAGCGTCACACTAACTCCAAATTCCAGGTTTATCAGAGCTACCTGGCACAGCATTGGCAGTCTGGCTGCAGGGCAACGCATTTGCAAGAAGCGAAGTGACACAAATTAGAGCTGCTTTGCAACATATTTGGAGTAATTGTTGTAACAAATAAAAATTTGTTTTATCTTAAAGGGCCTGTGCAAGGGAATACATGGCCTTTGTCTCTGGTAAAATGGGTTCTTTTCAAATAATATTCATATAAATGAGCTTTATTTTTATTGGGTTTCAGTGGGAATACAGTTGTGTTGCAGGTGGATGCATCCAAGGGTAGGTCAAGTCTGTTTAGGGAAACCTAGAGAAACTCTACACTGCCAGATGACCCCCCTTAGGAAGGCAAAAGTGCACTGGTACAAAGTAGCTAGTCTTAATTATGAAGGGGTTTTGGGGTATTGCAAAATGAAGCAGGCACTATTTAAAAAATGGGATGGGGGGGTGGAGGACACAAGACATGCCTGCTCTGAGGAGTATGTTGATTCACTGCCTTTTCTCAGTGGCCTTACATAGTTTAACATAAACACATAAAAACTCTAGAACTGTGCCTTTATCCAAACTTACTGATTTATTGTTGTTAATTTATAATTATGATGCTGCCTACAAAGCTTAGTCACAGATCATGGACCTTTTGTGCCAAGCAGTATGCAAAAAGACAGTCCTGGTCCTTAAAAATGGTAATCTTTACTCTCCCAATGTGAGAGATTGGGCAGATAAAGGACAAATTATCCTCCCTTTTATGTCTCAGCATTCCTAAACGTGTATTTTAGTATATGTAACAATACCAAGACATTTAATCTGTATTAAAGCAATGGGAATAATGAATTTGAGCCTGAAGAGAATAAAGAATCTATCGTGTACCCACTTATAATTGTGTATTTTCCCTAGTACGTTTACAGGATCAAACGTGACACACCTGCCTTACGTGTTGAGATAGCTGGATGAGACTGTGGGGAAAGCAAGCAACCTGCTGGCTGCAGCGAGATTTTGGTCATTTTTAAATTGGACTTATAAAGATCTTGTTAGTTATGTGTTTGGTGATCTAAAGGATACAAATTATAGCTACTTGAACAATTTATTTTTTAATTAAAAATATAATTTTATCACTTCTTGCAGCACAGGTACTTTATTGGAAGTTAATTGAGGAGGCTTGTGAGTTTAATTATACTGCAGTTAGATTGCTATCTAGTGATATTCTTTTGCACCTGGCTTTAGAAAAGTACAATAAACTGATCCTTTCTTAGGAGACAAAGGTTATTAAATCCTGCCATTAAGTTTCTGTGATTTTGATTCAGTGAAGCAGATGTGTGAGCTTAATTACACAATTAATGGGATTGCAGTCACTTCTACCAGCTGGGAATGGGACCCAAGGTGCCTGTCTATTCTGAGATTAGAAAAATGTACCTTCATGTATTTTTAGTATGAAAGGGTGGGTTTAAGAAATGTGACTGACAACTTCCACCTCTGACTGCCAGCGTTTCCATGTCATAGCTCTTATCTTCCCCTACATTGCTTTTTCTCTAGTCTGATTATATATGCTTTATTCCTTCATTTGTTTTATGCAGTCTGTTACAGTTTCTAGAGTACCTTATTTGTAGAGAACAAGTCTCTTTTGTGACTCAGTGTCATCCACTTTCTCATTCCCTATTATTCCATCATGACTTCATCATCTTTTTTTCCTTTTTTTTTTTCCTTTCTGTTCTGCCTAAAGAAAGAAAAAGAGATGATAACCCTTCCACTTGTGGCATCTTTTTCTTACCCTTGACCTCACGGAAAGTTGTGCAGAATGATCAATAGATGCACAGTAAGTGGTACAATACTGTCATTACTTTCAGTATTGACATAATAGAAAGAAGCATCTGCTGTCTTTAAACTGTTACATTTCACAACGATTGCTTTGTATTTCCATAGCTACAGCATTGAAAGCAATGTCGCCCTTGTCTTCCCCAGGCAGGCAGGATTACTATTTTATACAAAGAGAGCTAGCTGTTGGATAAAATGCATAAGATCATGCCTTGCATTTCTGGACTTTTCAGATAATTATTTTGTTTGGAACATCAGTTCTCAGGTTGAAGCTTGGTAGTTACTTTTAGTAAGTGATAGATATATTTTTTTTTACCATGACTGCTACTTCCACTTTTATCCATTCCACTTCTGTCTTTGGGATGATTATCAAATTCCTTACCAATGTGTATGGCCTCTCGGTGCAGTGGTCAAACTGTGGAGTCTCTTTTCTGCCAGTTATTTCTGTGTAGATTGTCTCTCTTCACTGGCATAGATTGGCAGCTGTGTCAATGGCTTCTGGGGGAAAAATATCATAGAGACATCCCCAATGTATGATTAATTTATTTTTATTTTACTAAAAGAGAGAAAAGAATTAGGACACTACAACTGGCTGTTTATCTAGGAGCTTCAAATAGAAGTGTTCCTTTGTTTGGAAACCTGCCAATCTGTCTCATAGCTATGCATAGATGTATTAATGCCTGGTTTTGCAGGGGTTAAGAGATGGAATGCAAAGTCTTAGTAAGGTCTGTGATGAGCTGCTCCAGGATGACTGGGGATGCTCAGTCTGAGATGGTAGGCTACGTCCTAGAGCTTTTGAACACCTAAAAGCTGTACTTTCTCCCCCTACTTGACACTACCCCCAACCCAAAGCCCAGTGGAGAGAGGAAATTAAGACACTTGCCCATCCATATCTCTTTTCCAAGGAGCATACTCAGAAAAAAAGGAAGATTGAGCCCCCATGGTCGCAGGAAGTAGAATCTACAGTTTTATTTAATGTTTACACTTTGGATCTGCATGACCTGTGCATCTTGAGTTCTTCCCTCTCTGAACCAAGATGAACCCAGCTTCTGGGTTTATTTTCCAATCATAGCTTCAAAATCAACCTTCCTTCTATTCTAAGTCCTCTAGGAGAAAGGCAGGTTGTATGGTAATGGCTAGGCTCAAGCAGTTCAGACTCGTCCACAGTTAGAACCAAACCCAGAAGGGAAGATCCTCCTTCAAGTAGTTTGTTTTCTAGGTGGATTAAATGAAAGCATATTTTCCTGTTTAGATCCTCCCATAATAACATTGGAGTGGAAAAAATGGTACTGGAAATCCTTGCAATTTTTAATAATTTTAATGTTTTAGTTATTTATTGTACGTGTTTCTAGTTCCCTTTTTCTCCCCTTAATCTCTACGTCTGGCATTAAGACTACATTATAAAGAAGATCAAAGACACTAATGCAATGTCTGGACAATTCCTTTGTTCTACTTACCGTTACATCCCTTTGAAGACTTAATTGCAATTTAAATTTGCAAACAAGTGTTTTCCAATTTTAAGCAAGAAACAGTTCTTCTGCATACCTTGCTATGCTATTAGCTACACTATAACGGCATAGCAAAAGAAGCTGTAACATGTCATTTTGCTTACTAGAAGGGTTATATAATAAGAAGATGTTTTCTCACTATTTGAAATGAATACTAGATAACAAGATAGGTATACTATTTTTAAGTGGTTGGGAAACAAAAAAATAGAGCAGTAAAAGTGCTTCAATTCTTAACTGTTTTGTTAGAATGATCAGCTATGTATTTCCCTGAAATGAATGTCAGAAAATGTACCCAAGCAGAAATTTGGTGTTCTTGCCTTTTAATTTTGCTGTCATTATGGTTAATTCAACAGATACCACTGCCAATAGTGTGGGCTTTTTTGTTGGTTTTTTTTAGTGTTTTGTTGTTGTTTGTTTTTTTAACACGGCCAACATACAGGAATTAGCCTGATATATAATACTGTAGAACATGGATGTGAGATGAATATGGAGAAAATACATAAAAAGCACTAATTCAAACCCCTTCATCCAGCTAATCTTCAGGTACCTGAATGAGTCTAAAAATGTGTCTTGGAATTTATCATTGTATTGTTTGGTTAATTTAAATTTTGTGGAATAGCTACAGATCCTGTAGTTTCTTAGTGGCTTATTTAATTTGTCATCCCTACAATTCTAGTAGCAAACATATGCACAGGCACAGATCAATGCTGAAACAGTTTCTTGCATTAAATCAGATTTAACAGCAGACTTGGAATTTAGGTTACTAGTCTTAGCCACAACTACCATGAACTTTGGGAGAAAACTCAAAAAAGCCCATGGAATGTTTCAGCATACTGTGACTCCTTGTATGGTTGTTGTATTATCTTGTCATATGAATCTTTCAGAAGATCACATTAAATGTGTTCCCCCAGCTTTTCACCTCCTACTTTTTCTGTATAAATATCCTAATACAAAGGGTTGTCTGCTCAGTCATTTTGAGTTGGATCCTTCTGTATGACTTGCAGTTCCTAATTACTGATAATCCCATACGTTTAATGCTTCCTGCGTATTTTATCTAATTATATGTGACAGTAAGTACTAAAACTTTCTTTAAAGTAAAAGCCAAACAGCTCTTTGCACTGATTTATACCTACTATATGCTTTCCCATACTTTATGGGGGCTTTTTTTTTTCTTTTGAAGTAACATATGTCCAGACAATCACTAGTCTGCCTGTTTGTGGAGGATAAATGAGTTATGCATGACTATATTCTTAGTGTAATTTGTTGTAAGAATATAAAGTTGTATGAGACCATAGGGACCTTCAGATCTTGTCCCCAGCTATCTTAGGCCACAAGAAGTGGGGCTGTCTGGAAGAGATAATGTGGGAGGTTGGCTGGGTCTTGCATCTGTCTCTGGGCAGAATTCTGTGATGGCATATTCCAGAGCTAAGTCTTGATTGAGCTCCTGGATTGAGCGTGATTGCAACTGGAAGAAGTGGAGAGAAGGGAATAGGCAATGAGGACTTCTCAGCTCACCATGGAGAATGAGGGATGGGAAGTTTGTGGAATAGGTTCTAAGACGGCTTCTGCTCCGTTGATGTCTTTTGTGTATTTTTTCAGTGCAAGAGTGTTGCTGGGCACCAGGCACAACAACTGAAATTAAATTCAGGAGAAACAGGATTAACTTAATCTGGATAAGATGGAGGAGGAGGAGAAAATAGGTGCTTGTAAGTGGTGGTGTGTGGGCTCTATCCTTATGTCCTACCTGTTAGTGGCCTGCTGGAATGAAACTTGGAAAACCTGTGCTTCAGACAAATACGTGGAGGTCAATGCCTACAATAGTGCTGTTAGTAAAGGACATAAGAGTTACAGGACATCACCAATGCAATGAGTTCTCGTGATGGCTGGTAATCTATTGGATAACACTCCTAATTCATTCTGGGAAGCCTGCAACACCTATATTACAAGGTGAAGCAGAAGTTATTCACCCACCCAACAACTGAATTGCTATTCTAAATGGGTGGGAAGTTAATTCCCAATTCCACACCTGGATGTTGGTATAATTCTGAAATCATAGCAGCTGTGCATCTGAACAATATTAATAACCATCACAATTCCATTTTTTCCAGTTTTGACCACAGCTAGAAACAAGCCATGATCTTCAGTGCTTCTGGGAAGAATGGGTAAGAGGAGCAGGGAATGCAGCTTGGATGTGACTCCTCCATGAAGAAGCACATACATACTAGTCAGGAAATGGAGGAGCATTGGGAACCTCAGACTGACCTTTTCTTTTTCCTTTTTTTTTTTCTTTCTTCTGCAGCCAAAGATTTTATGTTAATCTTGAAAACGTCAGCTACTTGTACAACTCCCTTCCCACGGTGACCAACCTTCCATGGCTCATAACTAACAGTTATGCATCTTTAGGCAAAAATACTGTCTCTCTCAGACCAGCTATCTGTGTGTTGTCAGGTTACATAGCTGGGCAGGAGAGGAAAATGCCTGCTCAGGATTTTGAGACTCCATGAGAGCAACACTTGTAGGTAGGCTTATATGACATCTCTTAAAGTGCCTGGAGGGTGCTCCTTGGAAACCTGCCCTTAAAGAATGGCTCCGTCATCATCAGGGACTCACAGTACTCCCCTTGGTCTGGAGACTCTAGTTGTAAGTGTGTGAGATGACAGTGCTAGAGAGAGAAGGCAGTAACTGCAAGAAATGTTCTGCTGACTTTGCAGTGTAGCACAGTGCAGAGATACCCACAAGCTCTGAGCAACTGGTATATCTGAGTTCCAAAGGAGAGGTCCTAGCTCAAGGCTCCAGAGCAGTATGTTGTGTTACTAGCATGCCTGAGCTGATAAGCTGTGTAACTTGGCATGGCTAACTAGCAGGGAACAAGTTTGTACTGATGCAATTGTAGTGTGAGTTTGAGCTGGTGGATGCTGACCTATATTGTGCTCCATTTCAAATATAATAATGTCCTAGTTGTAACCGCTCTGCTTGTTGTTGCTGCTTTAGCGGTGCCATTGACTACACAGAACTGACTTTCATTTAGAAGGATTAAAGCATTGTTATGTATTTGTCTGGGGAGTATCAGATACCTTGCAGTTCTAGAATTACTGTGAGTCTCAGTGCAGTGAAGTCAGCTAAACTTAATAATCAGGGGTAGGAATCCTAGCAGAGTAGGTTCTTTTATTGTCTTTACTTTTGTGAACATACGGGTAAAACTGTTTTAGTTCCCCACACATAAAACCAGTTGGTAATTTGGCAGTAATGATTCTGACCAGGCATATATTTGTCACTTCATATGGAAAACTAATTTAGACATTGGGAAATGTTTCACTTTGAAATTTTATGCTCCCTATATTTTATCAGAAGGAGCCTTAACTGAGAGTTAGTAAGTAATAAATATTTTCCCTAATCCTGTAAATTAGGAGAAAGGATTATTTAAACTAATTTTACAGCTTCCCCGTACTTTCAGTAAGCTATTCTGAAAACAGAGCCTTGTAATGTTACCTGACCAGATTCACAACTTCCCAAAACGCTTACTTTACTAAACAGCTAATGACCATTTGAATACTATTATTTAAGATAGCCTAAATTTAAAGAAAAAGATGAGTTTTGCCTAGAGATCAGCAAATGGAAATTGAGGTGCACTGTGAAAGCTATCATATTCCAATGCTGCGGGAAAGATTTGCCTTGGACATCTCATCAAAATGCCATTCTGTATTTTAGTTCCTGTGAGAAGTCACAGATTATTTATATAACTATAGATACACTATGACTGTGTGTAGCTAAACAGTTATCTATATAGATATATATTATGTAGATATATTTAATTCCAAGTGAATTGGAAACCTGCTAAGTTCCTTCTAACCCCAAAGAAAGAAGTGTGAAACTAGCAAGAGCAGCTGTGTTATGTGCTCAGCTGCAAGAACTGTATGTATAAACTGAATGCCTGTCCATGCACACAGATGAATGCATTGCTAAAGTGCAGATTTCTTTTTTCCTGGATGAAGTCCATAATTGTTGGAATTGAATGTACATGGTGAAGTATAAAAATGCAGTGTTATCTTAAAATTCCGGCTGTTAGATACCTGAATCTTAAACTATAAACTCTTCTATATAGCGTAGAAAAATACTTGGACTTTAGGACCTACTATAACCATTAGCTGAGTCAACTCATCCTTGTACATGTTTTCATGAATTCTTAGATTAAGTGTGTTTAACAAAATGTATGGCTAGATTAAACACACTAAATAGGATCCTATCTTGTTCTTTGATTCTTAAGGAATTACTCATGTGGTTAATTCAAGACGTATCAGCAATCCCACTGAGGTCTTGTATTCTGTTATGCTTCTGTACTTGGTGCATCTATAACCAATGTCTGAAAAGTGTATTTCCCAGGCTGCGTAGTTGAAAGGACCCTACAGGGAGGGTTGAGAGAAGGCTTCCTGCACAGAGTAGAAGGTGGGAGAGTATTTTGAGGTCAGCGATACTAGCAATAGGAGCTGTTTTGCTATGAAAATCATTACCAATTCTTATATATATTGGTGTGAATTTTGCTGCAGGTTCCTGTTCTCCTTGGAGACTGCAAAACTAACAAGTTGTCTTATGAGTAGGAAAATGTCGATAGCCTAGTTTCCTACAGTTTTGTGTCTTGTGGTTGGCTGACATCCTTGAATCAAATTAATACTGTAGTTCCTCCTTGAGGCTGTGCTGAACTCTTCCTGGGTAAGGTGCTGTAGAAACCTCACAGAAGGTGCGCTTTGGTGGAATGGATGCTGTGGTACCCCAAAGTATGAACTTGGACATTTTTTTCTGTTGTTGTAAAACAGATTTTATGAATGACCCTTCTTCCCTGTTTGCTTTCTCTGATACCTCATATAAGGATGAGCTCATCTGTCATTCTGTCTGTGAAATCACTTTAAATCTTCTCTACCAACTGACTGTTTTCATTAAACTTGTTTTAAGAGACCTCTAACTCTGTTTGAAATCTAATACCGAATCCAGTGGTTATTAGAGGGGAAACAAGGACAGACACATAAATTTAAAAAAAAAAAAAAAAAGACTATGAAGAACAAAATCTTGGGAACCATGCCTGCATACCTTGCTGTGCAATTGCTTGAAATTGTGGATGCTAAATTCTCTAGGATATAAATCATAGGGACAGACTTTTATGTTTACATTCTCAATAGATGGGAAGAGTTGAGATCTCTTCTGCCTCAGGAAGCCTGTTTTCTTTCTAATGTGTTGAGTTTTTTATTCCTCCTTTTCCTAAGCTGAAGACTATGACAGGCAAATTAGAGATGTGGTCTGTAAGGGTAGCCCCAGATACTAGTGAAGAGACCTGTCACATCAGATTCAAGAAATTAGCTTCTGTTGCTCAAATGGGGAAAAGAGACTGAGAAGTTCAGAAGACCTAGCGCTGGAACTGAAGCATCCTACCTATGCTGATAGGCCTGGCCCAGGGCTGAAGTGGTCAGTCATAAGTTGTGAGAGGATACCAGTGAAGCTGTCTTCAACAGAGTAGAATGGCAGCAGAAGGTGAAGTCCGTGACTAAGAGCTACTAGAAGTGGCTGATAAAAAACAAGGATCATGAAGGAAAGACAGAGACTGAGAACGGCAAGGGAAGAGTAGGTTGCTCATGATAGGGCTCATGTGAGGAGGTTTCAGAACTGAGACTGGCTGAACGAAGTCTGTGACCCACAGTATGGTGGACAGATGTTCAGGCTGGAACTGCGAGGTGACTGAAGTGAAGCCTTTGCGGAGGGAAAGTGACCATGAGGGAGGACTCTGGTAGTGGCTTGAGCAAGAAAGTGGAGACTGAAGGATCAGACTAGATTTTAGAGGACTTAGACGAGAAGCAAGAGATAAGAAATGGGACTGGCACTGGATAAGGTTGCAGAGGATCATGCAGAAGATTGACATGCATGTGCTGTTTTGGAATGGATTGTAATTTCAGTTCAATCTTGAAGTTTTAACTTGACCATTGGGTCTAGTTAAGTGTTAGTCGTCTTTGGTGGGTTTGGTCCCTGTTGGCTTCTATCTCTATCTAACCATTGTCCAGCAATTCTGGCCTCTTTACTTTACAATCCCAAACTAGTGCTGTCCCTTGAGCACAAAGCTGCATTCTTCTTAGCTCAAGTATCAGTTGCTGCATGATGACCTCATCTCACATCTACCCCAAGACTTTCCTTAAGGGTTTTCAGCCTTACCCTGTTGCCCTTGAAAGTCTTCTGGCATTTCCAAGAGCTGCCCTGTACTGCTGCTCCTCCATCCATGAAAAAAGAGACTGCTTTCAAGATCACGGGGACTAAGTTTAGCCTGAGTCCCATAGCAACACTGTTAATCCTCAAACAAATACCAAAGAACAATTCTGTTTAGAGATGGAGGGGTGTTAATAAAGGTGATTTGAGAGTATTCCTACTGAATAAATGTGCTTTTCTTTTGTTGTGACTTCAGCAATCTAGGTTTTCCTGGCAAGCTGCTTTTTGGGTAATAGCTAAGGTATCAACTACTTATATATGCTTTCATGTTTTTTAACAGGTTTTGTGCTTAAGGGTGGTGCTCTATTCTTGCATATGGTGCCAGGCAGGGGTTCAGCACCTGTGTTGCTACTCTTTATCTTCCCACTCAGGGGAGGTTATAATTAACAAGGCTGAGTTCACCACATTGTGCTCTGCAAATCAGTTCTGTTCTGTTAAACAGGAGGAAACCCAGGTACACTGGGGGACTCTAGGTGGAAGAAACGACAGAAAGCTGGAGGGAGTTTTGCTTTCTGCATGAAAATATAAAGTATTCAAGTTGTTGAATACTCCAGACTTGCTGCTTGTAACCTTTATTCCCTACTGCCAAAACTTAACAAAGTTCCATTCTAATCTCTATGTATAAAGTATACAAGCTTCTGTGGATCTGAGGAAGAAATTGTTCTCTTCTGTATTAAGCAGTATACAGATGTCAGGAGTCAGCTGAGATGGCTGATTATCGTGCTAAAGAACTGAAATATGGGGAAAAGCGCTGTCCTGGATGTAGCCTGGGGGAGAATTTTCTTCCACAACAGAAACATATTGACAACTTTAAAACAAGTTCCAAAGGAGCAATAAATTTTTCTGTTATCTCATGTTTTGCATTGTTTTCTTTGCAGGCAATGAAGAATGAGAAGGCTATTAATGGCTGGAACCCCAGCAATCATTCTTCTCTTCACTGAATGATTGGGAGATAGGATATATTTTGTTTTCTCTATATATATTATATCAGGCAGGCCCAGGTCTCGCAAACACTTATGTATGTGTTTATCTTGGTTATCATACATACTGATCTTGGTCTTGGACCTGCAGAAGAAGAAAGTAACTGGAGGTTCAGTATAATTGTTCACCCTTCATGTGTTTAGATTGAGCGATCAAGGTATGCGTCTCTCTAACATTTAGAAAATTCAAACAGTAGGTATGGCATTTGCTTCTGCAAACTGTGTACGTCTGCAAAGTTCTCAAATTGCTGCAATCATTAGTATACTTCCTATATTGCTCAGTGTCCTATTGTCACTATTCACGTCAGTACTATTGCCACTATTCACATCATAGAATCATCATAGAATCATAGAATGGTTTGGGTTGGAAGGGACCTTAAAGATCATCTAGTTCCAACCCCCCTGCTACGGGCAGAGACATCCTCCACTAGACCAGGTTGCCCAAAGCCCCATCCAACCTGGCCTTGAACACTTCCAGGGAGGGGGCATCCACAGCCTCTCTGGGCAACCTGTTCCAGTGCTTCACCACCCTCACAGTAAAGAATTTCTTTCTAACATCTAATCTAAATCGACCCTCCTTCAGCTTAAACCCATTACCCCTTGTCCTGTCACTACACTCCCTGATAAACAGTCCCTCACCATCTTTCCTGTAGGCCCCTTCAGGTACTGGTAAGCTGCAATTAGATCTCCCCGGTGCTGCCTTTTCTCCAGGCTGAACAACCCCAACTCTCTCAGCCTGTCCTCATAGGAGAGGTGCTCCAGCCCTCTGATCAGCTTTGTGGCCCTCCTGTGGACTCCCTCCAACAGCTCCATGTCTCTCCTGTACTGGGGCCCCCAGAGCTGGACGCAGTACTCCAGGTGGGGTCTCACAAGAGCAGGGTAGAGGGGGAGAATCACCTCCCTTGACCTGCTGGTCACGCCTCTTTTGATGCAGCCCAGGACACGGTTGGCTTTCTGGGCTGCAAGCACACACTGCCAGCTCATGTTGAGCTTCTCATCAATCAATACCCCCAAGTCCTTCTCCCCAGAGCTGCTTTCATTCCATTCCTCACCCAGCCTATAGTCGTGCTTGGGATTGCACCGACCCATGTGCAGGACCTTGCACTTGGCCTTGTTGAACTTCATGCAGTTTGCACGGACCCACCTCTTCAGCCTGTCAAGATCCCTCTGGATGGCATCCCTTCCCTCCTCTATGTTGACCACACCACACAGCTTGGTGTCATTGCCAAACTTGCTGAGGGTGCACTCAGTCCCACTGTCTGTGTCGTCAACAAAGATGTTGAACAGTGCCGGTCCCAGTACCAACCCCTGAGGAACACCACTCGTCACTGTTCTCCACTTGGACATTGAGCCGTTGACCACAACTCTTTGAGTGCGACCATCCAGCCAGTTCCTTATCCACCCAGTGGTCCATCCATCGAATCCACGTCTCTCCAATTTAGAGACAAGGATGTCATGTGGGACAGTGTCAAATGCCTTGCACAAGTCCAGGTAGATGATGTCAGTTGCCCTTCCCTTATCCACCGATAATGTAACCCCATCATAGAAGGCCACCAGATTTTTCAGGCACGATTTGCCCTTAGTGAAGCTGTGTTGGCTGTCACCAATGACCTCCTTATTCTACCATGTGCCTGAGCATAGTCTCCAGGAGAGTCTGCTCCATAATCTTGCCGGGCATGGAGGTGAGACTGACCGGCCTGTAGTTCCCTGGGTCTTCCTTTTTTCCCTTCTTAAAAATGGGGGTTACGTTTCCCCTTTTCCAGTTGGTGGGAACTTCGCCGGACTGCCAGGACTTCTCAAATATGATGGACAGTGGCCTGGCCACTTCATCCACCAGTTCCCTCAAGACCCACGGATGCAACTCATCAGGTCCCATGGACTTGTGCACCTTCAGGTTCCTTAGATATTCTCGAATCTGATCTTCTCCCATCATCTTCTTATTTTGAAGAAAAAGCTTTCTTTTTTTTTCTTTTTTCTTTTTTCTTTTTTCTTTTTTCTTTTTTCTTTTTTTCTTTTTTTTTCTTCCTTTTTTTCCTTCTGTATTGTTAGAAACAAGGAAATGCCTTGTCAGGTACTACTGGGGTCCAAGGTGATTGTTTTCTGGGAATGAGTGGTGCTTTCACGTATTAAATTGCTTTTGTGCAGACATTACCATCTGATACTTCCAATAGCTTTTCAGAAGCAAAGAGGAGCAGAATCCAAATGACCTTTAGCAGGAAAAGGTTGTTTTGTTTTTCTTAGTTTTTTTTCCTAGTTGGTGAATATTATATCATTTTTAGCTTTTAGGAGAGGTCAATATCATAGCTGAAATAATTGATAATGATTGTCTTGACCTTTTAACTCTTTACTTTTCAGGCCTGTTGGAAACCCAGTCTTTGCATGAAGCAGATGAAGATGTAGTCACTGATGTTGATTTCACCAGTATGATTTCTGAAGAAGAAAAAGAAGAGTTAAAGATTGAGCTAGCCAAGGTAATGAATTTGAATTTCTGTGACTATTACTGTTTCTACTTCCTTAAACTGGAAGATATTAATTGTAGGGTGAAGTACACATCATAAAGGTATGCTTTTCCTTTTTAGTAAAATTATTCTAGGCTACAGTAATGTAAAGCAATTAATTTCCTTAGATATTTTTTAAGATTAAATATCTATTACTTGATGATTGTAGAGAGAAAGTTAAATATACCTTACCATTTTAGTCAAGACGTGTCTTTAAAAACCTTTGTTTATAAAGAATGAAAGGTGTTGTTCTTATTAGATCTATGGTATTGTTGTTACAGTGATTGTGACGCCTGATGGAAAAGATTCTTTGTGTGGTGCTCAGAGGAAAAGATGATGATGGTGGTTACTGAAGAGACTTATGATGAGCACAGTAATTTCACCACATTTTTGTTTCCTTTGGCAAACCCTGATGTGTTTGGAGAGGGTTATATTTTTGGTTTGCATTTGTTGTTTGCTTAATTAAAGAACTTCAGGAGATGTCATGATACCATGAAGAGGTTTAAAAATAATACTTAATAACAAGGAGATGGGAGGAAAAACGTTTGAACCGTGTTGTCTTTTTATTATAAAGATTAAAGAGCTTGTCTAGATTCGGTCTACAATAGGAGGGTTGATTCAGTTTTAATTACTGCTGCTGAAAACCACAGACACAGAACTGAAATTCCAAAATGGAAAATGAGAAAATGGGAAAAAATGAAGGTTTACTTATTTTAAATGTGAGACAAATAACAGAAATCACAACTGTATGAAAGGGGAGATGTGTTGGTTTTTTTTTTTTCTTAATTGAAATAATGCATTTGTAAGACAATAGTTTGGAAACGTCACATAGCAAGAATAAAATAACCCATTTGAATAGTAGGAAACACAAAATTTAGGACTATGAGCATATACCCTCAAAGTGTAAACTAGCTAGGGAAAAGCATTCCTTCATAATTGTTCTGTAGTGCTCTCTGAAGTATATGTTGCTATTACACAAAGAATGAGTGCATCCAGAGGACAGTTCTATCACAGAGATTCATCCCTGTCTTTCATACAACAGAAATACTTAATATTAAGTTGTAATATTAAATACTCTTAAGAAGTCAGATTCTTAATGACTCAAGTAATTTACCTTCAGTGCTGATTTAGGATTTTCTAGTGAAAAAAAAGAAAAAATTGGTTTTTTGCATTAATGTTCTGTCAAGTCTTGTGTTTCTGAGTTGCTAGTTAATTTTTTACTTCTTTGCTGATCCTGTCACATCTGTAAGTAATAAGAAAGAAGCTGAAACTTGACATGTTCAGTTCATCACATAGGGATATTCATTACTGGCTTTTTGTCAGGACCAGAGGCAATGGGCACACAGTGAAACACAGGAGGTTCCCTCTGAACATCAGCAAACACATTTTTACTGTGAAGGTGACTGAGCACTGGCACAGGTTGCCCAGGGAAGGTGTGGAGTCTCTATCCTTGGAGATATTCTAAAGCTGTCTGGGCACAGTCCTGGGCAACTGGCTCTAGGTGGCCCTGCTTGGGTAGGCGGGTTGAACCAGATGACTTCCAGAGGTCCCTTCCAGCCTCAGCCGTGCTGTGATTCTCTTCTCTTTTCTGGTGAAAGGGACTTAAGAGGCAGAGGGAAACAAGGAGGTGAAAAAAGAACTTGCTGCAACCATCTGAGAATGATATGCCTCTCTCAAGAGAATTAATCTCAAGAGTTTCTGGGTGCCCTTTCTGCTTGCAGATTCCTGTGGGAACAGAGAGTTCTCAGTGGCTCAGAGTGGAAATGCTTTAATTCATGTACCAACACACAAGTGAGAGATTGCCTTTCAAATAGTATGATCTTGGTTGACCTAGAAATTATTTTCTGAATTGCTCACAGCAGTTTACTGGCATACAGCTTATGCTTAAAAACAAAACAAAACTGGTAATTATGCTAAGAAAGGTTTGGAAAACTTGAATTTAGAGTGAACAAAGTCTAAACTTAAATGAGACTTATGATTCTTAGAAAAGACTGTAAAAAAAGTGTAAGACCTTGACTCCTTCTGAAAGAAACCTCTGTGGGAATTGGCTAATGTTTCTTTTTCAAAAGCTGTTAGTCTTTACTTTCAAGCCCCCACTGCTCCACCAGTGGTATTTTTGTTTTCTTCGATGTCCTTATGTGTTAGGTAATACCTGTTTGAGCCTGTAGGAACAAGCATCTTTCTTACCGTTCTGAAAGGTTCAAATCTTCCTTAATGCTGCAATCATTTCATAGTTGATATAATGGGAAGCCGTTGTGAGCACCTGTTGTGCATGTATCTAAACAGAAAAAATACGTTCCATCTTTGTGTTGTGTATCTGCTGTATATATTCTCTGTCTTCTTCCTCTTCCTCCTTCCCTCCCCAACATTAGGAGGGCAGCTAGCACTACTGTTTTTCTGACAGGTTTTTTGTATCCCCTTGTCCTGTTCCCCTGCCAGTAGTCTCTTTGTACTGGAAGCTTTTCAGAGCGTGGACTAACTCTGTTCTTGTATTTGTAGTCTGGCTAACACAGCAGGGCTCTGACTCTAATCGAGCCTTGGAATTTCTACAATGCAAGTAAAATCAGTAACTCTTACAGAAACTTCTAACAGTCATTTGAATTAACAGAGGTCAGTCTGACACTTCAGAATAATAGCAGAAAATTGTAGCCTGAAAACTTTACATAAGGCCAGAAGCTTGTTAGCAGAACAGATTTCTTTCTTTTTGCCTCCCTCCCTCGGTGTGACGAGCATAGTGCAATGATTCTTGAGTCATGATGGGGGCTGAGGTTTTGAGCTATCTCGCTCACTGCTGTCAGCTGTCCTTCCATTACTCTCATCAAAGTAGTCATTTACTCCTTGCTGTCTCCCCCCTCCCGTACCTTCACAAAAGCAGCTATCTGGTTTGATCTACAAGCTTTCTAGCTGATGCACAGGTTCTAAGTTCAGCTGTGTGTGTTACTGCATATTTATTCCCACTTTGAGGAAAGATGTGAGTACCTTTTTCTGCAAACTTATGGCTAATTTTATTTATGAATGTCCCTGATGTCTCTGGGTGCTGTTCACCCGAGGAAAAACTTATAAATGAACAGGTACTCAGCCTGGAGGTGTAAAATTTGAGCTATATGATTTGGTGCAGAGGTGAAGTGCCTGTTATTTTTTGTGCTGTGTTATTCTGTTCACAGTTACAACTACTTTCTTTACAAGGCTACCATAGTAAGGTGCTCACATTTCCTTACAAATACTTTATGCTTTTTAGTATGCATATTCTAATACTCAGCAATTTTGAGAAGGGGTAATGATTCAATAACAATCACTAGTTTACTAAATACAATAGCTAATCAAAGTTTAAGTCCCATGGATTGGCTTCATTGAGACACAGTTTTTTCTGTAACTTTCTTTGTGTCTTCTGACATAAAAAGGATTATGTGAAAGAACGGTATAGAGAAGATGCAGCCTTGTGCGGGTTTTTTTAAAAGCCAATGAAATAAAGGAAAAGTTTATTTTCTTCCTCACAAAGTGAACTTCTTTCTGTTGTCAAGTACACCCTCATAGTTGCTCTTCCTACCAGTGATATAGCTGGTCCTTCCTCATTACATTTTTTGGCTGTAACATGTTTTCCACCTTTTCTTAGAGGATATAGCTTTGCAGACAGTTGATGTTCAGTTCTAGCCCAGGCGGGCAGATGCATGCTGCGTGCTAGCTGCCACGGTGGTACCTGTGGTGGTGAAGTGTGTGAGAATCCAGGGTATTTCTGAGCCGTGCTTCCATGATGTGAGGTTTTGTGGCAGTTCCCTTTCAAACTTTCTACCCCAGCTATCTTCTGGGTTCAGCCACTTGTTGCTGCCTCCCGTGCTGTACCCACACAGATGCTTGTGCACCTCTCTGCACTGGATCTAGGAACTGATCTAGCTTAAAAATAGACCTTTTTTTTTTTTTCTGTGATGGCTTTCACCTGGTTTGGCTACCCCTGGTGAGGGAGGGCTGTGCAAACAGCCAGACCAGAACACTACACATTTGGGTGATGTAGTGGTAGGGAAAAAGGATGCTTAAGCTAACTAGAAGTATACGTTTAACTATGCCGGCTTCTGTTTTCTGTTGGAGCCCCTTCATATTTTAATCATTTACTGCCTTGATTGTTAAAATAAGCGTAATAAATACTCAATTTACTATTCAGCTTACCATTTAACCTATTCATCAGTATTATGCCAACCAATAGCTGAATCTTTCCACCTCCACACTTTACATAGTACTATGTGTATCTCAGAATATAGATAATACCATCATCTGACATAATTTTTTATTAATAGTTTATCCAAAATGCTCCATTTTACTGAATAAGTACTTTCTGGTTTGTTTTTATGAGCTGTTTTGTGTCTGCTGGAAAAAAATGGGAAAGGTTATATGTTGGACAATTACTGGGGTGGTTTTTTTCAGGCATGCCACCATCTTAAAGGGGTGTTCAACCTTATAAAACAATTTGCACTAAAATAATAAAACAAGGCAAAACAAGGGAAAATACTTTTTTGTGTTTGTGTGGTGGACTTCACTGTCCTTCTTCCATATTATTAGTCAGTCCTAGATTTCAGGGACATCTATCTGTAATTGTGGATTTTTTTCCCGGGGTCTCACCTTTGTGTGATTTACATGTTACTCGTGTCAGCTAATCATGGCAATCGTAATGTCTTAGGTGGTCAGCTCCTCTCCTTACTTTTACATCTCCCACACAATAATAGAGGAAAGAAAAAAACAGCTATTAACTCTGATTCCTAAGCCCACAAAAAGGGAGAAGGAAACTTTGTCCCTCTATGATGTATCTATATTCTTCTGGCTCTGTTGCACTTAGAAAGAAGGGAAATGTGAGGACTAGAAGCTTGTATTTCTGTTGACTTAAGCCCTAGTTTCATAACAGAGTCTGCATTTCTAAGAGTGGACTTTTCAAAAATGCCTAAGCAGGTGATGCCTGACTTCCATGGGAGTTAGGTATGTAACCTGCTTAAATGCTTTTCAAGATCCTACTATAAGTCCCTAATCCTTTCTACCTATTTCACAGTCTTCAATCACTGATATGTGAGCACTTGAGGATGGCTTTGTATCTGCCATTATTTTAAAATGATAGAACTTGAGGAGAATTTTGTCAATTCAAAACTGAGAAAAATAATTTATTATTTTTAATACAGTCAAAATTGTTGTTTATACATATGCCATTGAGCACATGGTTAATGCTTGCTTAGGGCTTTACAGCTTTAGGTGTCTATTCAACAGAACAGATGGGAAGTAATTTTAATAGAAGCCCTCGAATGCTTACATATCCAGGTACCTAATGATCAGCCCAGTGCTAGCCCATATGGAAAGCATTAATGTTTAAGTACATGTAAGCATACTGGTATTGGTTTAAGTTAAGTTCTTTAGCAGTGTTACTCAGGCAGACTTGTGCACTAAGGGGTTTGCTGTGGGTGGGTGACAGCTAAAGGGAGCTCTGAACTGCCACCTGAGGAATGCTGACATTTGTGATTTCTTCTTTCTGTAAGCATTTAACCAGTTATCCTCTCAGAAGAGAAACTCATGCTGCCTCTTGACAGCATTTCATTTTCAGGTTAGGAATATAATGGAGCATAAAGGATACGGGAAGAAATAAAGCAATTTTGAATTGATATCTATTCTACCAGTGAAGTCTTGGCATCGCAGGCATTGGTGAATAGGTATCTGCTTCACTGAGGTCATGATTTTGCTTTGTGTTCATAGTCTTGCTGCTTAATTCCTGACCTGCTTGAATAATTTAGATAGCAGGTAGTGACAAAAGAGAAACTGATAGCTGGGAGATTCAAGGGCGAGACTTTTCCAAGAACAATGAGCCTTTAGCCATTTTTACAGGGAAGCAGAATGTGTGAGTGTGTGAAGTAAAAATAATGCTGGTATTGACATCCTAAATACAGCCCTGGAGGTCAGCAACTGATTCAGCTGGTGCTTGTCTCATTCCCTGCAGCCTATGGAGTTAAATCACAGGGAGAGTGTGGTTCCAGGGAACTTAACATATGGTAATCAGACATATTACCATATGTTATCCTATTAACATATGGAGGAAGGAACACAGTTGGTAAGGGAATTTCTAAACCTGAAGTGAAAGGCAGCTGCTCTGGTGTCACTTGCCCTTGTTATCTTCAGTACCTCTGAGTGCTGCTTGTATAATTGGCTTGGGAGGCTTCAGGACAAAGAATGCAAACCCATGCTCACAGAGTGCTGCACAAGGCTTGGGTCCTGAGCCAGGGGCAGGCTGATTCAGCGGTCCCTCCTCTCAGTCAAGTGTTCTGGTCCTTGCCTTGCTAAAACACTGACTTAGTCTAAATGTTTCAAATAACATCCACTGCAGGCAGAATTATATCCGTCTGTTTGGGCTGAATGGCATCCTTAACAACTTGAATTCACACAGTTTGGTTAATGACTAGGAGCTCTGAAAAGACTAATGTGCTGTGTCTTCTGAATGCTTCTATGCTTTGGGTAGGACCTGTTCACTCATGTTAACAGTCCATCTGCTATATATTTTTATGTTACTATTTTGAAATGTGTAGGGCCTAAAATATATAGATAAAACCCATGTGACAAGGATGTAACGTTTTATGATACTCTCAAGTCATACGTTATCATGCAACTTATTTTTTTTAACCTGCTCCTAAGAATTTGCATCTTTTTTTTTCATGAGTGGAAGACTAAAAAGCTGCAAGTATGAATTTAAAAGCCTGTGCATTCAGAGAGAGATATTTGCCTGAATTATCCAGTCTTCTCTTGTTGTGCCCATTCCCATTTTACTAGCAAATGTAAAGCTGATGTTTGAGACTCCTAATGCCCTAAGGCAGATCTTGGCCAAGTCACTCAATAGTCACTTCCTTACTGGAGAATTCTCTCTCTTATCTGATGCGTGTGTATAATGGGGCACATAGGTGACACAATTTGAGACATTAATTTAATGTCTGGACATGTCTTTGGCTCTGTTCTGGACGTGTCTTTGTGATCTCCACAAGCACTTCAATCTCTCTGTCTCTCTAGTCACCAACAAAAAAATGCAAGTTTATGTGAGATTTGTTTAATCTCTTAACATCATATGTGTTTATCGTTCTGTGGGAACAGGCTAACACCTTTCTCCTTTCTCCTCCGTCTTTGTTTCCCTCAGCTAGAGGATGAAATTTCAACTTTGCGGCAAGTGCTAGCAGCCAAAGAAAAGCACCTGGTCGAAATTAAACAAAAGCTTGGCATAAGTCTGATGAATGAACTGAAGCAGAACTTTAGCAAAAGCTGGCATGATATGCAGACAACTTCTGCGTGAGTATAGACCTTGTACAAATTCATCCTTATATGTTGTGAAGTATGTTGGGGGTATTGTCTTGATGAGACTTGGTATGAAATTTAGCAATTGAAATACCTACCAGGAGAAGTAGATGGCAAGGACAAACATGTCAAGCTTCTCGGAGCACGGAGACCTGAATAAAACCCTTTCCACAGCAGCAACATGGTTTGCTACTGTGTCACACCTCACGCTTGCAAAATCACAGCAACTAAAACCGTTGTGGTCCTGAGAAGATTATCTTCCTGTCCCATGAGACATTCTTATGAAGTCCTTACTGAGGAGAGAAAGAACCTTTTTAATCTCAATATATTACATTTTTCAACTTCCAAGAGAGAAAAAGTAAAAAAAAAAATAATACCAAAACATCAGCAGCTATTTAAAAAAATAGTACCATCATCTTAATTTTAAAGATTACTGGCAGGATCACTTGATGTTTGACTCTAATTCCTGGGTTTGGTTGTCCAAAAGAAACAAAAAAATTGTTGGTAACTGTACCATCTTCGAGATTATCATAAGTACTATGTATGTCAAGTTTTTTTCTCATTTTCCAGCAGCATGTTCTAGGCAAGTCCCTGAAGCCTCTCACAGCCTTGGTTTACCACTGTGCAGAATGTGTAACTAGTTCACAAGAGTTCAGCGAAACTTACCTTGTGTAAGCAGCTTTGGGTTTCCAGGGTGAGAGGCAATGCATAAATACGAAGAACTGTTACTCCATTGCTGTTGTTGAAATGGTTTTAACTTGATTTTTTTTTCTTTTTTTTAACCAGACCAATTATACTGTAGAAGTCTGTAGTCTGTCAGTTGCTGCCTTCCAGGAGGGTGCCTTTTAAAAGTACACCAATTCTTGGATGGGGAAGCAGGAGAGGGAGGTTATTTGGGCTGCAGCTTGCTTCCAAGGACTACTGGTGCAAGCCTTTTGTTTCACATAAGGAAGGAGTTAAAAATACACGTATGGGCATAGTGATAAGACCTATCCTGAATCTGCCACAAAAAAAATATTCAAACCTACGATAGGTAGTGGTACTTGTAAGCTACAAACACTTTCTGCTCTGTATCTCTGATGGAGCGTCATTGAGAGAGATAGTTAATAAAACTATCAATTACAGAGCTCTAGGAAGACCATGATAATTACTGAGGGACTGGTCTCAGCTTCATACTGATCTTTATACTTACACATATGAACATACCAGGTTCTTCTAAAACTTTTTGGGCTGAATTAATAGCGACATTGGTAGAAAGAACCACCCACCTTTCATCAAGTGCTGTCTGAAAAGTTATTTGATTTTTTTTTTATTTTTCCTTTTCAACTGACAACTGAATTTGACACTTAGAGAGAAGCAAGAGTGAGCTGATCCACAACAGAGCTAAGCTGGGAGTCAACAGCAAGGCAGGCAGGGCAGTGGCATCACCCATAAAGCAGCAGTCCCACAGTACCTGAACAGAGAGAGCAGAGCAGGTCCAGTGACAGTAAACAGGGTCAAGCCAAGAGTTCAGACCTCCAGGTGAGTCTGTTCAGATCTCCAGGTCCAAGGTCAATCCAGGCAGTCAAATCAGTCAAGATCAGTGAGGTACTTGGCCAGATATAGGCGCACCAGTAACGTAACTCAGGCAAGGACCAAGGGCTTAGATGCAGTCTAAGCTTTAGTGTAGCTCCCAAGTGAAGGGGAGATGTGCCTAACAAGGCTTCTCCCAACTCTTTCTTGCCCAGCACTGTCACCATGGTCTTATCCAAGGTTACACAGTTGTGCAGTGTCAGAGCTGGCCTTGAGCCTAGGTGGCCAAACCCATGGGAATGGGAGCAGAAGAGTTTGCAGTGCCTCTTGGTGCACTCAAAACCCTGACAGAGACTTGGAAAAAGTACGTACCAATGTACATTTTTACGTTAAAATAATAATTCTTTGTATTTAAATGAGAAGTCAAATAAGGCATAAACCCGTTACTAGAAAATGTAGTTTGTATGTCTCCTATCTCTAATTTTTGGACAGTTTCTCAGCTAGGTCCTATTTCTCATGACACATCATTAACAGAGGCACCCATGCTGACTCAGTGAGGGTGTCTAGCATGTGCTAGGAGAGGATAGTCTAGAGACACTGAGCTTCAGAAGAGAGGAGGGGCACAAGACACCTGAACTGGAGTTACTGGGAGACACTAGCAAAATTTTGAAACAAAAACTTTCATTTTTTACTTGAAATTTGGTAGCAAATTCCATGACAGCTTTTTGTTTTCCCTTCACGATGTTGACATTTCACACAAGCATAGAGAGACTGAGGAGACTTTATCAGTATGGTAGCTGCTACTTTTTAAGATGAGTTTCAAAAACAACAAGCTATTAGGTGATGAATGTCCACAAGTAGTTATGTGGAAATGAGCAGCAGGATTTCATTTGTGCCCTTGAAAATCCTGATGTCCATGGTCCAACTGCTATATAATTCTGGCTGACACTCATGCCAGTACGAATCATGGTAATCCAGCATTCTTCAGAATGGATGTGTTAAGTAATAGAGGTGATTCATTGTTGCTGCACCAAAATAGCAATGGGATAGCGTTACTCACCAAGATTCTCTGATTTAGTAAGGATGAAAAGCCTGTTTTAAAAAATAAAAGTTCAAAATATTTACAAGCCTGTACTTTAGGGTTCTAAATCCGCAGTTAGTCATTTGAAATTTTAAAAAGACCTGGTTTTAAGGAGACAAATTTTGCTTTCACTAAGTCTTACTGGGTTTTGTAGCTGCTGTGCTTTTCTGGAAGTTAAAACCACTTTTCTTTAATGGGGAACTTTTCAAAGCCACAGAGAACAATTAAGCACCAAATATTTATCCTGTTAGTGTTAATAATCATTTTAAGCTCTCCATTAAGGGATGCATTCTTAGGGTTAAAGTGGACTTAGGGGCACAGGGATGGACTTCTCTCAGAAACAATTCTGTAAAGTGCGTCTGAACATCTAGTTAAGACTCATGACCTAACTCACAGGATGGATGCCACCTGGAATGACTAAATTTGAACTTGAGATTTTGACTATTTTTAAGCATTTATATTTTAAATGGTTGGCTACAGGTAGCTTAGGACTTAGCCTAAGCATGCTTGACAGGTACATGTCAGAAATTGTCATTAAAGGATTGCTGTGATTAAAAAGAAAAAAAAAAGCCATTGTTTTCTTACTGAGGAAAGTTCAATGGGCTGATGTCCTCCATAGACTGAAGAGTATGTCAGGCTCAGCATACAGTTCTGTACAGTCTGTTTCCTTGTCATTAATTCATGCTTTAAGGTCTGCAAAAGCAATTCTAACTACTTCTAGTAAGACGCTACATTTGCAACAGTAATTTGCAGCTTTTTTTTGTATCAAATTAGCTTTTTTATTCAGCTTTATTTTTCTCTAAAGAAAACCTGTAAATGTAGTTTGCATTTTTCAGCCTTATATGAAATACACCTGGAAGTCATTCACTTGCTATGATGACCAGAATCATAATGCATTTTCCAAGTTCCTTCTTCATTTCCTCTGCTACTCTTCAGTGCACTGATTTTTAGTATAATTTCTGGGCTAGGGAAGGCAGAGGGTTCTACTATAGAGGATATTAGTAACTAGAGAGCAAATGATTGCCTCTAGTTTAATTTGCTTTCATGGTGGTAAGGCATTCAACTGGAATGACTTCCCTCACACACCTTTTTAAAGATCAAGTTTCCAGTGAATAGAGGTGGGTGGATATTCAGATAGCTTCGAGCAATGCAGGTTTTTTATTTATATTTTAAACATAGATAATTCCTTTAGATGCTAGAAGCAGGGTAATGTTGACGGATTTTGAGGTTATTTATTTTAGCTTAAGAAATCATTAAAAATGTCTTTACAGGGATATTTACAAAGACCATAATTGAGCTTTTCTAGTTAACATTTTGCTACAAAGGAAAGGTTTTATGTAACCTGAATGCAGTATGTTTACTTAAAGCTGTTTGGTGGTTTACTTCAGTAAAGTTCCCACAGTTCTGTCTAGCCTTCCATACTTCAGATTTTCACTGCATAGTGCATTAAGGTAAGAAGATAGCTTCTATAAAGATTGACCTAGTTTTATACAGAATCACAGAATAGTTGAGGTTGACAGCAATGTCAGGAGACTGTCTAGTCCAGCTTCTCCTTTCAGAGCAGGGTCAGCTAAAGCAGGGCACTCAGGACTATGTCCAGTCGGGTTTTGAATACCTCCAAAGATGGACACTCTACAGCCTCTCTGGGCAACCCATTTCAGTGTTCAATTATCCTTACTGTGAAAAACCCATTTCTTTTGTTTAAATATTTCTTGCATTCAATTTGTGCCCATTGCCTCTTGCACTCTCACTGGATACCACTGAGAAGAGTTTGCCTTTATCTTCTCTGCTCCCTTTCATCAGGTTATTTATACACATTGATGAGATCCTCCCATGAGCCTTCTCTTCTCGAGGCTGACCACTCCCAGTGTTCTCAGTTTTTCCTCATATGAGAGATGCTCTGATCACTTAGATATCTTTATTGCCCTTCGCTGGACTTGCTCCAGTATGTCCGTGTCTGCCTCGTACTGGGGAGCGCAGAACAAGACCCAGCACTCCAGGTGTGGCCATAACCAGGGCTGAGTAGAGGGGCAGTCACCTCCCTCGACCTGTAATCACTGTTCCTAATGCAGCCCAGGATGCTGTTAGCCACCTTTGCTGTGAGCGCACATTGCTGGCTCATGTTCAACTTGTTGTCTACCAGGACCCTAGGTCTTTTTCTGCAAGGCTGCAACCAGCTGGTTGATCCTCAGCCTCTACTGGTGCATGGCGTTATTAATCCCAAACTGCAGGGCTCTGCATTTCCCCTTGTTGAACTTCCTGAGACTCCTGTTACCCCATTTTTTTCAGACAGTCAAGGTCCCAAGTAATAGTATTCTTCAATGCAGTTACAGAATTGCATTACGTTATATATGGGGAAGGTTACAAGGGTTAATTTATCCTCCTCACCAGTCCCTCACATGAAGTACTAAGAACATAGATCCACAAGATACCTTGGCCTTTGCTAAGCATATATGTTGTAACCATGTTCAGCTTTGTCCCTCAGCTTTTTATTTGGTGCTCTTCTGTGCTTCTCTGAAAAAAAAACCCAAAAAAACAGTAGGACATTACAGTCTTGCCCTCTCAGGAGATATTTCGGTACTACTGAGTTTCTAAGGAGTAGTTGTATCTGTAAAATTACCCACCATTAACCTCACTCCAGCCTAATAGTTCCCAGAAGCTCCTCTGTCATTCTTTCTTGAAACTGTTAGAAGGCATAAGCCTCCTCTGTTTTAAATGGATACCGTTTCAACCCATGGATGGAATAGTAATATAACTACAGAGAGAGCTTCTAGGAAGATGAAAATGGTCGGTTTTGCTGTTAACCTTCCCTCAAAAGACCAATATTCCAGATGTTCAGACCACTGCAAGCAGCAGTTCTGCCATGGCCAATGAATTATTAGACTAGCTAAAAACTTAAAGAAAACCCATTCTCTCCTTGATGGCCGTAGTAGTGAAATTAAGTGAAATGTTTCAAAGCCAATATACTTAGTGATTCCAGCCAGGGGATTGGGAAGCCTTTGATGTGATGGAAAGTGGACCCATGCAAGACTGCCATCTAGGATGGGAATCTCACAAAACTAAGTTTTTAAAATGACTTTTCGTTTTTTATCCTCACAGACAAAAATCGTAACTTGTTGTAGAAAGGGAAAAATCTTGTGAATTAGAGGCCAGAATCAAGAGAACTCTAAGTGCTAGGTCTGAACAGCATGTCTCCTAGACAGTGTCTGGGGCTTTCCCAGGTGGTGGCTGTCTTTTGAAGCCTTTTTAGGAAGGTTTCAATATTGCTCTGCTCTTACATGTAATACTTACCTGAGATGTGGGACAAGTGCATTCAACATAGGCTTGGCCTTTCCCTCCAGAGACAGAATAAAGATCTCCTCGTTGACTACCACCAAGCTTAGTTCTGCTGATAGGGAACCTGAGGACAATAGCATGGGTTTCCACAAATAGTGGGAACTTAACGTTTTGTAGTTCAAATTTCTGCCAGCTGATGAGAAAATAAAAAGTAATAGTTGCGCTGCATGTGTTTTAGACTTACAATCTACTGTACCTGCAGTCTTCATTATTGTAACTTTAAATATATAGTAATGCGTTTCAAAGGTTCAGAATTTTCTTAGGAAGTCAGATATAATTTGTGGACAACCACAGTCCTACTGTGACTTTTAGGAATTCAGTATACCATGTTCCCGCATGCATACTTGTTATGAGTGGTAGTAAAAGAAATGTGGGTGTTTCTGTTCATTGCAGAGTGTAATCACCTATTGCCAGTTTCTTTTCTAAATTTGCAAGTAAATGCAGCAGTTTTGTAAGTGAAGAAATTGCATGTTGGCTTTAACAAGCCGATTACCTGTGTGTGAGCCTGTGCTATATGGAAGTAAAGGGAGCCTCCCACTTCCACTGACTTTGTATGCTTTGGGTCAGATCAGGCAATGTTCAAGCCTTCATCAAAGATAATTTTTTTGCTGCTTTTCCATATGCATGTCTGGCCTTGAATTTGGAAGGGTGGAGAAAGGACTTTGAGAAGTTAACTTAGTCTATTCTCATCCTTTTCTAAAAGATGTATGTCCACTTGTTTACACCAGAACCTAGTATTAGTTTCACAGGGAAAAACCCACTGTAATTATCATTTGGCACCAGAAAATATATACACATATATTACGGTTATCTGTATGTATGTATATCTAACTGTAAGGAGGGGAGAGAAGGGGAGGTTTGAGTGGAAATTGGAATCTCTGAAATGGCTAGGATTAAAAAAAAAATATCCAGGAAAAGGCCAGTGGAAAGGGGACAGGGAAAAGGGAAGGAAAGGAAAAGGAAAGGGAGAAATGGAAGGAAAAAGAAAACCAGAAATTAAGCAAAAGGGAAGGGGAAGAAGGAAAAGGAAATGGAGGAAGGGAAAGAAGAAAGGGAAGGGAAAGGGAAAGAAGAAAGGAAGGGGAAGAAAGGAAGAGGGAGGCTGGGATATGTTTAATCTGCATAATTTAGTTGATCTAATGTACAGTACAGAATCCACAGACAGTGTTATTGGCATACTTTAAGGTGTGTTGAACTGTGAAGTTTCAGCCTGGAATGTCTTAAGCTCATCTGTGCTTAAACCAACATATTGTGGCTTTTCTACCTGGAGATTAACTGTACCACAGCTGCTTGGTTTTCCCCTATTCTATGCTGCATTGCACAAATAGTGCCTTTCATACAATTGTATCCCAATTTTTTCCCAAAACTTTTCAAGACTACACTGCAGGACAGCACAGAATGTTTGTCACCTTTGGCACTTTTCCTGACCTGTGCTTCTCTCCAGCCTATGGAACAGTCATCTTCCGTGTGCTGCGTAGAGATTTCTGGCTGCAGGCAGGTCCCCTGCGACCTGCAGAGGTTTGGTTCCCTCAGCTCTGCTCTTCCTCTCTCTGTGGGAGAGGAACTACCTGGGGCATACTTCCTTTGACTGATTCAGGCATATGTACCCATTCAAGTGCCAGCACAGTTTCAATTAATTCTTAACATACCTGGCAACAGGAAGAATGTCTAAAAAAGTACATCCGCTGTTGTTCATTTTTGAAGTTGGAATGAATTTCAGGTAAGCATTATTAAAAAAAACCAACAAACAACCCCACAACACCTTAGAGTTCATTTGTGGGCAAAATGGCAATATGAATACTCTTAGAGAATGTTTTATGTACGTGTTATCTGCCATTCATATATGCATTTATTTCACTTGAGTATTAGCATAATTTAGTGAAGGCTGAGCCCTGTTTTTCACAGAAAATTGACAGAAAAATAGTTTTATAACAGAGACTTTCTCAGAGACCCAGATACTTTACATTGATTCCAGAAATGTCATTCTTAAGCTGACTAATGTTTTGAAAACTAAAAAGAAGCAAACTCCATAGGGTATGGCTTGTGCTACCAGGCTCTGCTCTACTGTATGGTTTTGTTGTTAATTGTTTGCATTTTGTTGAATCTTATGTAAGCTTTATCACAGAAGAGGGGTTCTCAAATGGATTAATTTTGCTAGCAACCATTGATGGAAAGGCACAATGCGGAATGAAGTTGTACTAATTAGCAGATATACTAATTTTACAGAAGCTAAATTTGAATTCTGTATAATTTACTGTAGTAGGTCAAATGTGCAGCTTGCCATGCAAAATATGAATATTATATTTGTAGCCTAATTCTGTCAGCAGCCGATGTACTGCACCTATGAAGGAAGGTTAGATTTAACTCTGTCATGTGAAAGGCAATTCTGTACTGAGTTGAGATCAAATAGCATGCAGTATGATTATCCTTTCTTATCCTGCAGATGATGTTGGTCATTTAAACGTCTAGTTCTTGGGCCTCTCTCTATGCCTGCTGCCTAGCTATACTCTATATGAAGTACTATTTCCTCCACACATGGTGTTTTATGAAATGCTATCTTTCATTTAGCTTCACTGGCTGTAAAAATCAGGCTGGCTTGTCATATGATAGTACAACCTAAATGCAGTATATGAAGCTGTCAGGTGAAAACGCAGTCAAAATATGCTGCAAATCTACTTTGCCTAATTAGTATGTTACAGTACTGGAGATGTGAGTTATCTTTAAAGCTTCTTTTAAATGTGTTGGGCAATATTATCAGAATATAACTGCAATATCAGCATATTTTACAATAACCTCTAATAATCAGTTTTATAAATAATTGATTTTGTTAAAGAAATCCCCTATTTTTGAAAACCAAATGTAATTGGAAGTTGATGGATGAAATACTTAGGTTAATGTCATATCAAAAGGTAATGTTCACAATGACACAGGTGAGTTTTATTTACAAGTTTACAGTTGTGACACCAGTTCACATACCATATTTGTTTAAACCTTCTTGTCTATGAAGTACATTATAAATATTTACTCTTAAGTGCTAAGTGAAAAGCATGGACTATGACCCTTGTTAGGCACTACCAGCAACTCTTCTGTGCCACGGAGTGTGTTTAGATGCCACAAAAACAGAGAAGGCATTCCTACTCTAACTGCATAAATCAAGTGGCCTTTTCTACTTCTACTAATGCTACTGGGCATCCAGCATAATGCTGTTAAACTCAGAGGGGTTTTGGTAACCTTGTATTAGTGTAAGAAAGGCATAGTGTCTAAAGATGTATTTGTGTAAAAACGCACGCTGTGGATTGAGTTGGAAGGTGGTGTTTCTTGAATCTTTGCGTGTCCTGAATTATCTGAGTTTGTTTCTGCTGGAGCCTTTCTGCCTTAAGGTTCAGGGTCTCCAACCTTATTTCAGCCGATGGCTGGCTGACTCCTGAGATGCTGTCCCCTGTCCTGATGAGCTGCGTGGTCAGTACTTGCCTAATGGTTGCCAGCAATGGCTGCTCAAAGGATGAGAGTGTACAGGTATATTAGATGGCTTAGCATGCCGGAGCAGTTGGTGGTGTTAGGAGGACTTAAGCCATACGTACAGCACTTCTCCCAGTGAATAAATGTTAGTAGGTCTTACCTGGAATATCCGACTTTATTTCTGCTCTTAAAGGTTTCTGAAAATTATGTAAGCTGTTCAGTGTGTTAAAACAAAACTGCAAACTGGTGTGTGTTACACAAGGATATGAAAACTGCTGGCTCAGATTATTAATGCTACATACAACTGAGAAGATTCCCTGAGGTCAGAAAGAACTACGTTGAAGAGATCATTGTTACCAGAGTGTTTGGCAAGGTATCAAATGAATGCTGTGAATATGACATAACTATGATGATAAAAACATGTGAGCCAAAATACTGTGCTCTCTATCAACACAGAGCATAACTAACTAAGGCAATGTGCTCTGTGGAAAGATAATTTATTTATGAAGAAGGCACAGTGATGCGCCTAATGGTGGAGGGGCAGAGATGGAGGGGGCTTGATTTTTAAGCTAACTGTCAGTGAGCTCTACTAAGATGCAAATTACTTTTTCTTGTCTCTCCTGACAGGTATTGCATGTTGCACTGCATTTTTACTTTTGTTATTTTGTTGTTCCTTAAAGGTGGTCTGCAGCATTGCCGAAGGGAGGAGGGGTTCTTGTCAAAGGTTATTTTTGCTGAAGTTGGTGCTGAATAAAGACCAGTTGTGTAATGGTCTTAGCTGGATTTACCCTGTTATGTAATGGCAAAAGTATTAGGAATATAAGTTTAGTCTCCATGTCTTCCTTGCCAGTGGAAATACTGGGGAGGATGTTGGGTTTATGGGTTTTACAGAGAAAACACAGTATTAGCTGGAATGCTGAAATCAGTGTTATTTCAGCCAATTCCCAGAAGGTGTGTTCTGACCGATGTAATGTTCAGAACTACATAGGCGACTCCAGTGTTTCTCAATTAAATTAGAGTCTGTCTGCTGTATGGGGCATTTGGGACTATTCTCCTAACAGTTTTAGACAGTGTGAAGAACCTGCAGCAGAAAGGTAAGAGATGTGGAGATGTTTTGTCATAAAACTAAACATGCCTGTGAATAAAATTAACTCCAAGGTGTCTTGTTCAAAAATTCAGTTCAGAAGGGTATCTGCAAAGTATTTTACTATGTACAGGCAACCTGTACATAAATAGGTTCTGCTACCAAGGATCTTTTAGACCTGGAAGTCAAGACTTGGCCTTAGTTTTGTAATCAACAAAATTCCACACATTCTGAGTGGTTTAGGAAGCTTCTCTCTTAGGAAAATTTCTAAAGACTTGTATGCCAGAGGCATTAGAATATTTGATTTTAATTTTTTTTCATAGGCAACACTTATCAAAAAAGCTACATACTCATAGTTTGACTGAAGCATTATTAATGTCTATTTTAGGGTCTCATCCAACTCTACATAAGAGTATGTCCATTGACAGCAAGAGAATGACAGAGCTATTAAACTAGATAAGATAGAGAATGAGGCCTCCGTGAAATAAGAACATTGCAGTCTTGCTATGTCCGGGGACAGACTGGCTGAGGAGAAAGGAGTCCCAGTGAAAACAATCTTTATGGTCTCCTCTGTACTCCACCTGAATAAATAAAACAGGCATAACCAGTGCTCCTTCGTTTCTAATTATAATTTGTGCTCCTTCTGTCACTGTTGCAATGTTTTAGCCCTTGTTGTCATTCCACATTGCGCATGTGATTGATTCAGCTTATCTAACTCAAGGTTTCTAGAGATTTGGTACCCTAGTCTTAGGTTACTCCCTGTAGACTGCCTTGCTAGTCAGTGAAAATAGAGACAAGCACCTTCATAGAAGCAGCCATTTCACTTGGCAGCTTTAGAACTTGTTAGGTCAGTAGTCTGTAAGATATTTTGTAGTTTAAGAATATAAAATCAAAACATTTGTGTTGGGGAAAATTAATTGTTGATAGAAGATTGTCTGAAAGAATAGAGCATTACATGGCATCTGCCTTGTAAGCTGCGGTTTGTAACACACAGTCCTCAACAGAGGACTTTCAGCAATAGGTAACTGCTAGGGCTAAAAGGGCACGACATAAAGGGTGATGTGCCATATTGCAAATGTTCATCTTCTCTTATTTCCCCTCATGCCTTCACAAAGTTACATTGCTTTCATATACCTAAAAGTGAGAAAAAAATACTTTATTTCAGGAATTAGGCAGTGGGATTTTTTTATTAACCTCTAGTGTATTTTGGTACATATTTGCAATCTTACAGATTTTCTTCAAAGGAAAATTAGAACCAGTGGAATTGTATTTCTGAATTTTTCACGATCATTTTTTCAGTTCTTGTCTGCCAATGCACACCACAGGATACAACACTGATTACAATGTGCTCTCCTTTTGTTACTAGGTCAGTACTTCTAATTCTGAGCTTGTCTGCGTCACTGGGAGTATCAGATAATTTACTTGGAAGGAAGCCTCTGACATGCTCAGAGTTAGTTTACTCAGCAAAAAAGCATCTGTGCAGAGAAGCTTATTGATTTCTTTGAGAATGCACCTTAACTATACTGAAGGATCTATGTGGGTCAGAGTATATATTCTAGATCAGTAAATTAAGATGATTCTGTGTTTGAATGTATATGCTATATGTAAAATGAATGACTTCTAAAAGGATTCAGTCAAATTAAGAATATGCATTCACCGTCTAGATTTTTTTCATCTTTCTCTCTCTCTCCCCCAAAACCTCCTTCCCTTAAAGAAATTTTTAAAAAGTGAAATTGTAGCATGTAGAAACAGATTTGATCAATTTGAAATTTGAAATTTCAACAAATCATTTTAAAGTGTATCTGTTAAATGTACCTAATATGTATATGCATGGAAGAGCAGGGTTGTGTACATCCTGATTGTTTTCTGTGCGTTAGCCAGCAGATTTTGCTACCAAGTCAGTGTCTGCTGCAAGAATTCTCATTTGAGATATATATATATTATTTTCTGTAATCAGAATTTGTATCAGACAGTATTCAACAAATCACTGCATTCTACTTTTAAACAGCTTGTACTGACCCACCCAGGGGATATTATCTGCAAGGGGGAGAGACGCAGTGAAGGATTGCCCTGGAGAGTGTTTTGCTCGCATTAGGATTATACTGCACTTAGGAAACTGTGCAGATGTGGGCATCTTTGCAATTTGTTTTGTGCTACAGTTACTACGCTTCTTAACCTTTCTGTGGATGGGACTTTAAGATGTAGAAATAAAGGAAAAGGGAATTAATTGCAGGCGATTCTAGCCTCTCTTTTTTAATACTTATCACTATTTCTGTTCTATTTTTTGTTTCCAGTTACAAGAAAACACATGAGACCCTGAGCCATGCAGGACAAAAAGCAACAGCAGCTATCAGCAATGTAGGAACTGCTATCAGCAAGAAGTTCGGAGATATGAGGTATAGGAATCTGCTGCTTCTCTGGTCTTATTTTGAGAACAAAAAGTATAAGTCATCTGTCAGCTCTTCTTTTCCTTCTGCATTAGTGTTTTAAAGGTTCAAGTAGTTTGTAGTCAGAGTATTTTTATAACATTCATGGTTTCAACCAAAAAGAAGGGATAACAATGAATGAAGATATAATTCTTATTTGAGTCTTGGTTTAAAAAAAAATAAGTGCAATTTGAAATCCTTTTGGAATATCTTTGCAAGCTCAAGGAAATCTACAAGTAAAATGGAACAAAAAATTGCTGTTAGATCTTTATTAACTGAATTTTATTCATATATGGATTCTGTAGACCAACGTCATCTAAAGAAAACAAGCCTGCCTTGGAGCTGGTTGTGGAAAGATAAATCAAAAAAATATTTCAGGCTATTTTTTATCAGCTTTTTCAAGATGTACAAAGGCAAAGTTTTGTTCTGCAGTTGTATGTATGAAAAAAGATATGATGAAAGTAACAGGAATTGAGGCCTGGAGAAGAACTGTCACTTAAATGCAACTTAAATGTCAGGCTTTATATGTTGATGTATCTTTAAAAGTGTGGATCTTAAAGTTCCTCAGAATGAGAGCATTAATGAAGAAATTGTACACTGTAAACCAGCACTTCAGTTTTTAATTTGGTAGCAGGATTACAGAACTTCTTCTCAGGTGTTTTAGGGAGCTGATTTTTTGTGATGAAATAAATGGACATGGGTAACTCTACAATATATTGTTTGAACTGCAGAAGTAGGGTCTCATTTATTAGAGATATTGGTATGTACTCATTTTTTTGGTCATTTAGTAATGTATGAGGTAACCATGTCCTAAGATCTGTGTGAATCCATTTTACAGTATTTGAAATACTTTTTTTGTATTTTTACTGCAAATGGCTGAAGCATAGTTCTTGGCAACTAAAACTTTTTTTTCCCACTTTTTTATTTTTAGAGTGCCTCCTTTATACCTACCTTTCATGTACAGCTTAATAAACCATACACAGAAGTACTACTGTTTTTCTAGGTGAAACTAAAAAGGAAAAATTTCATCGCTCTATGATCTGCTTTACAGTGTCTTTTTCCACATTGCAGTTTAAAATGGAAATCTAGTGAGTGACTTGCAACCAGGGTATGAACATAAACTAAGAATTGTTTGACTCGATACAGTTAAACATCCATAGGTAGTATATGCCTATAAAAGGATGCAAAATAAGGAGGCATGTAGTTACGTTTTCCTAGTACATTTTTTTTAGCATTCAGCAATCTGAGAGCTGACAACTTTCTAAAACAGAGGTTTGAGCTTTCATTTAAAAGTCTTTGAAGGGTTTTTCTTCATGAATTTATCTTTTTTTTTTATTTATTTTAACATCTATGAGCTTTTGACATTCATAGCACCTCATGTCTCTCCAGATGAACAGATAGTTATGTGGTAAATAAGCGTGTGGTTTATTTGTTCATTCATTCATTCCCTATTCTGAGTCTCCCTGGTCTTTCCTTTGATGCCTTCTGGCTCTTCTATTATGAGAACCAGTGAGTGTCCTCTGGTCCTTCTACTGTCCTTCTACTGTCCTTCATGTCACTCATGATTTCCTGTGGTTTTATCATATTCAGTTCAATTCCCTCTTTTCCAGGCTGAGGTTCCGGCTGCATGAGTTGCTTTCACAAGCCTTTTTCCTGCCTTTGTTTATTCTTACTGCCTTCCCTGCATTTATCGTTGTATTCTGTATTTTTGAGAAATGCATGAGATGCGTGTGCTGCATGTGGCACCAACATATCCTCTGTTTCATTTTCTGTTCTTCCCTAACGCTTCCTCCTGTAAAAAAGACAAGCTTACTGCTCAGCAACAGGTCCTGTTGCTGCTTCCATGCTTTAGAGCCTACAGCAGTGATCAAAGAGTTGGTGTGCGAATACCTTGAACACTGCCTCTTGATCATATCGGGAACTCTTAACAATTCAGTACTTCTCAGGTCCTGTTGCTTGTGATTTGCATAGGGTGTGAGATAACTGCAAAGGCAGAAGTGTCTTCACTGTAATACAGCATGTTTTTCCTTTAATATTTCCCTTTATCAGTCACTGTTACCAAATTCCTTTGTCTTACCTCAGTATCAACCCCCACCTCCATGGCGATTATGCTTCTGACTAGTGCTTGGGAAGCAGATGGGTGGTATTTATCCCATTAGCCCTTTAGCCAAGGGCTCAAAGCAGAGGCTAACTCCATAAGCACTTTGATTAATCAAGAAGTTGTTTCTAGTAGCTTTCTTTTAAATTATTGCCTTGAACCTGGTTGGGAATTTTTCAGGAAAATAGGAACGGAATATACCAGCACTGTCATTTTTTGTGGACACTTACTGTTTTGAGTTAAGTTCTCAATTAGGAGAGTTTTCTTGACACTTGATGATGAAGCAGCAAGCAGTATAGCCAGCAGCCCGTAGTTACATAAAGCATGGCATGACTTGGGCTTTCTGCATCTGCTGAACATCCTGAATCTGGAGTAATGGTCGGTATGCTTCCCTCAGCAGCAAAGCTGGCCTAAGATCTTGGCTCACCTCAGGCAGGTGCAGTTCTGTGCGGGGTCACGCTGTAAACATTGTAATTTAAATAACCTGGTTTTAAAAATCTTCCCCTTTCCCACTCCAGTCCCAGCTGTGTTTGGGGGAGTAAGCTGTAAGGAGGCATGCGTTCTTTATTGTTTGCTTGCTTTTTTGCTAATCAAAATAATTTTCTTTCAGTGATCTAGTATATGGATTATCACTGCCCCCCTCCCATAATGCTGATTTAAACACACATCAGACTCTAGCTTAATTCTCTTGGTTAGGCATTAAGGCTGATAGTCACCAATGGCATCTAGATGCAAATCCCTGTTCTGCATTCATTCAGAACAGACACTTGAAACTGATTTCTACAATCCAGATGATCATCATAATTCCCAGTATGTTCAGCAGTCTGGTATGTTTGGCCTTTTACCCCCTGCCTGTGGCGATGGTGATTTTGAAAGTGTTTGTAGTCAGCCTGACTCTAAATATCGAAGACTGCCGCCTTTGTGAAACAAAATTCTGTTTTCCAGGTTGCCTGCTATGTCAACTGTACAGAGCACAACATGAAACACATATGTTTCTGTTCTGAAGATGCAGGGTCTCAATTAATAACCTGAAAGATATTTCACTCTGGATTATCTCTAAAAATATTTACTAAAATGTCATAGATCAGAAACAGGCCAGATAGACTCCCCCATATGTGCTATTTTGCTGTGCTAGAATTCAAGAAGATGAAATCTACGAGAAAGAAAGAAAAATGACAAAATTCCATGTGTCCCAAAGAACAGAGAAGCCACCCTTTTGGGACAAAGTGCTTTTAGATGCAGCTGCTGTGCTTCTCTTTCATCTTCACCCCAGCTTCCCAGTGTTGCAACTCTCTAACTCATCTTGTGCATGAATAATCATTAGCATCTTACATCTTCTAAATTCTGTATTAATTATTAGTGCTTGGAAGGTCTCTTTACAGTTGCAATGCATTCTATTTAATATTATCATGTTACTAGAAATATGAGAAATGCATATAAAACCAGTATACACATACATTTGCTTTGGGATACAAATCAGGCACTAGTAATATAGTTAAGATAATATAGTCTTCATGAATAGCTATTGTGATTAGTGATATGCCGTCAGGATTTTTTTTTGGCCCTCCACCCCCAGCTCATATTGCCTCCTTTAATGTTTTCTGACATGGAAAAGGAAGGCAAAGGGGAAGAGGGGAGTCCCAAGTCATAGGGCAGTAGCGTAGGCTCAGATCTCTCAGAAATAGAGGTTACACTCTGACATTTCAACATGGCTCTTGCCATGTAGTGCACAGATGTGATATGGAGTTTTGAGGGTCTTTGTCCCTTGCTCCTTTGCATTCTGGTAAACTTTGGATCTTTCATGCAATGCTGCTGGACTGCCCTGCAACCATCTTTGTGGATCTAAGAGTTTCAGCCCTGGTGATGCCCTTTGCAGTAATAAGTTGTGATGCCAAGTAGGAGACTTTCTGATTTTTTTTTGTTTGCTTTAAAAAGTAAAAATAAAAAAAGGAAACTCCATACACTGCATTACTACATGCATACTACCACATACATTACTACGACACAAGTAAATGCATTTGAAGATTAAGCTAACAAAGGCGTGCATGCAAATTAGGATGTCAGCAGTTATACTGCTTATACATCCTTCATTCAACTGTCTCATACATTTTCTTTAATTACATCATCACACAGACCCCTTTCAAATTCAGTGCCTGGGATGAGCCAGCTCTAAAGATGAATGAAGGTAATATAATGCCTCATTCCTGCCAGGAGTTGGAAGGCACATGTGGAAAGAGACAGGCAGGGATGTGCATTTCCAGGATTTCCGTGATCTAGGAATGTTCTGGGCACTTAAAACAGTTACTGAACTTGTTGGGAGCTGAATTCCTTGAAATACTGTGGTTGTTCTACTCAAAACTACCACTCTTAAACCTCTGTGTCTCTGATAGCCCCTGTAAAGGAAACAGTAATATTGTCTTGCTTCAGAATATAATTTCATAAGCATTTCTTTTGCTGATGGGTGAAGCAGTTGTTTTCTCTCATTTCTACTGATGCTCGTCCCTTCATTTGTGCTGTTTTTTAGAGCTGTGCAGTAACACAGATTTCCTTATCATATGGCTGTCCAAATATCTGTATTAGCATGGAGAAGGGAGTGGCTGTTACGGGGAGTCAGCAAGTATTAACAGGAGGCTACCTATGGCAACAGTATTACTTATGCGGGTCTAAGCAGAAATGTGTTGTGAAGATAAATCCATGAATGTTTGAGAAGCACCAATATACATGATTATGAGCCCTGTATATAACCCTGAAGAAATCAATGCTTTTCTTCAGAGCAAGGTATGAATATTGTGCAGTAAATAATGCATCACACCACACATTGAAAAAGGATGTGAAAAATAAGCATTGAAGACATGTTCATTAAGTGTGCACCGTCTATCTGGCTCACTGCATGAGGCAGGTGTTCCCTTGAAGTGGTCTGTAATTAAAGACTACATCAATAACACACAGAGATGAAGGAGTGGCTGTCTGCCTCATCATTTCTCGACTTCGGAACCTTAATGACATCCTTTGAATATTGTATATCAGTGTGCATCTCCCAGTTGTGCTGCCTTAATTAAGTTTCTTGTGAGCTGGAAAACAGTGTCAAAGTGTTTCAAGTACTGTTTTCAACAAGGAGGAAGTATTTTAGAAAATGTCATTTTAGGAATTAAAGCCCCTTATTTTTTCCATACCCTTCTCAACTGAGAGATGATAGGGAATCCAGACGGGGAAAAAAAAAAGACATTTGCTGCTGATGTACAATTCCATTTCACCTATACTTTCTCTTTGATGAGATTAAGGTAGGATTTTGGGAGGAAAACCAGTTAGCATTGTTTAAATCTGATCTAATGAAGAGAATACAAAGTTTAGCAGACAAAACTGCCGTTCTTTGTTGCACATGGAATAGGTGACTGCATAGTGAAGGAGTGTATGAAAATTTTTGCTTTGAAGGAATCTGAACTGATCCACAGTCTAGTGTGAATTCCAGGATCAAGATTTGAATGCAAATGATTTTCTTTTTCTCCGCAGGCAGTTTGACATGCTACAGATATATATGTATATTTTTGTTACATTTTCATAATACTTTTAACTCTTGCTTTTCTTTCCTTGTGCATCCACCACAGATCGCATTCAATTGGGTAAGACACATTACTCTCCTTGAATACTGCTTCTGTATTTGACAGGATTTGTTTTATGGAATGTAATGCAGTAACCTCTTTCCTTTCAGCATCGCTATATATGATAGAAACATATGCTACTTAAACTGTAATGCCTTATTTTTACAGCATGGTGAGTATAATGAGGAAAGGATTGGACTAAGTGGCGACAGTGTGTTTGCCTTGCTCTTCAGTAGATTAGTCTCAAATTCAAATAACGAACGCATTCAAAAGACGTTCCTCTTGGGAAAACCTATTTATACGTAATCCCATTCTCTCAACCATCTCTTTTCTGTCAGAGATTGGAACATAAACAACAAATGCTCAGTAAAAATTCTGTTCAGCCGGCAGAGTTTTATAAAGATTGTATAAAGTATTTAATTACCTCCTCTTCAATAAACCAAAAGTATATTAGTCATGAAGTCATGATGGTGTTTAAAAGTCTTGAGTCCTGGGGAAATTTCCAATAGTAGCCCAAGTTCTTAACATGATTAAAGGGGTTCTTTATATTTAGAGCTTGAATTTATTGATGTGTAAAGCACTTCAGTATATGATGAATTACAAAACAATTTTATGTGTGCTCAAAGATTCTATAAGCAATCTGGCTTTACATCAGTTCACCCAGCAGAGAGGCTGGACAGCCCTGACCCCCCTGCGGTCCCTTTGGCCTCGTAGCATCACCAGTACACAGGACAGGTCAAGAACAATTTTTCTGTTCAGCTAAGTGACCCTAATATGGACTCTTACTTCATTGAGAAAACTTCAAAAGGGGCCATAGATTGACCTTCCTACCTCACTCTGACATGAAACTAAAATGTTTAGCAACCTTTGTCAGGAAGGATCTCTGTTCTCTGTCTCTGCACTGATCACCATGAAACAAGTGTGTCTTTAAAAAAAGCTAAATATTTTAGGCTTATAGTAAAAGAAGATGTTGTCACTGTTCCTATAATTTGCATCCTTACCTCCTTAAATAAATTAAAAGATGAACTCAGTGAAATGTGCACTTAGCATTCAGATTGTCTGTCACATGCCTTCTCTCAGCTGTGCAAATTTAATTTGGCACAATGTAATCTTCTTACTTAGACTTTCATATTTGGAAAGTTTTGCTATTAGAAGAGGAGCAGCCTATGCTGAAATACTTCCAAATTCTTATTTTTTGCCTATTTGTCATGTGTTACAAGACTAAAATGGCACGCAGGCTTGTTTAATTTAACTAGGATTGTTAAAGATTTGCTGTACTTGTGAAATGTTTGGGCTAATCTTTCATAAGTCTTAAAAATGATGTAAAAAACTGAACATGAAACATTTTCATTGTCTGCTGTCAGTTCTTGTCTATCTGAGCTTAGCAGAAGCCTTCAAATATACACAACAGCAAACAGTTTGCATAAGATCTCTCTGTCCCACCTGCCTGCCAAATAGCTCTCCCCCCACCCCCCATTTCTGAATTTTTAATCTGGAAAAAAAATCTTTTGTGTGTATATGGACACAGTGCTGCTCTGAATTTGTATCGCTTAGAACAAACACATGTGCTGTTTACATGAGAGCTTTCATTTTTTAATGCTGTAATCATGCTTTGCCTGATTGCAGCCAAATGTTGGTCTAAGTAAAGTGAAGCTCTCACTGTTCTCAATCAGACCAAGCTGCAGCTGTCAGTCGCCACTGAAAGTAGCCACACAGGAATTTTTGAAACAATACATACTCTTGCAGTGCACAATTTACTTACAATGTTCAGCTCTAAATGTACTTGTGGACAGTTCTTACACTTCAAATAAAGATTCATATTCAGAACAGGCTTCCCAGCAGCAGGGAACAGGTGATGCTATGATAGCAGAGTTGGCTTTGGTGGCTCAGGTGGGAGAATGTGGCTAACATAAGTCAAGCGGTTAGTGATGATTTGGGGATCTTTGAGTGATCCAGAGGCTCCATCCTCCGCTTGCCAACCTTCTGATGATACTCTTGCTGCTGGGATGTCTGAGGAGGGAAGTGTTGCAGGGAGAGCAGGACAAGAGCTGTGGAAAACAGCTTTCTACCCTTGGTAATGTTGAGGTGTGAAGGAGGAGGTGAAACATCCTAGAGAGATGGAGAGAGCAGCTGCTGCAGCCAAGGGAGCTGCCTCTCTGGTTGAAGGAACCTCTTGGTTAGGCAGCCTGTTGTGCAGGAGCCTATAGAAATAGGCGTTGTACGTGCAACAAAGGTGCTGCCTTGAACCAGGAACCAGCTCTGTTCATGCTCACAAACCTGAGGCGTACTGCACGCGCCCAACACAGAGCTTAATGCCTGTCGCTGCCGAACACAGAGGTAGCTCTCTGTTCCTCTGTCACATGTTGCGTGTCTCTACAGATAGCAGGGGCCTGCGTCATTCAAACGGATATTGCCATCAGGAGAGAAAGCGTACCAGCACTACTGAAAATATGTATATATATTTTTAAAGCTAAGTTTAAAAAATAAAAATTATATGTTATAATCATGTTGCAAACTGGATTTTACAGCTTTTTTTTCCCCTTATCTTTTGCTTTCATCCCACAGTTACTCTATTCGCCATTCCATAAGCATGCCTGCAATGAGGTAATATGCTACCCATATTCTCTTTGTTATGGTGATGTTCTACAGTGTAATGAGGGGGGATTTGTATGCTTTGATCCTGATCTTGCAGTTTTTAGTTGGATGAATAGTCCCACTTCAATCAATTAAGGTTATTCATGTAGATAAGGGCTGCAGGACAGGCCATCTGTGTTTTTTTCTTTTTAATTGTATTAACTCTTTAATCTCTTGTACAAGCCTTTGAGTAAATGAAGCAGTTCTGAGATGTATTTGGGTAGTTGATTGTTACCAGGTTTGTATTACTGAATCTGTAATTCAGTTGTTTTGCTGTCTCTAGAACATTATCCAAAGCCCATTAACGTCAGAGATGGTTTCCACTCCAGCAGGCTTTGGATCATGCTCCTATGGAGGGATTTTATATGAGTGCTTTCATATTTTAATGGCTATAATGACACTTTACTTGACTGCAGCCAAATATTGATGTCTGTTCAAGTAAAGCTCCAAGTGTTTTCAGTAAAATTAGGATCCAGCTTTCTTTTTACCCCCTCAGCCTCTAAATATATGAATATCCCCACTCCCTGCCATGCATGTAGGGAGAACAAAACTCCTAACTATATGATGGATGCTAATTCATTCACCTTCAGCAGGTGGTTAGTTTAAGGCAAGTGTTCACCTGTGTGACCTGTGAGTCAAATAGAAGTTATAAAACTCAGTTTCTCTCTCCTTTTGACCCTTCTTGCCCTATGAAAAGTTTGTCACCTATTTAATAGAAACCAAATCTGCATTATTTTTCCAACTAGCTTCTGTTTGCCTTTTCCTTAAATTAGGGTCAGTTTAACTTAGCCTGATGAGGGATATGATGTAAATGTATGTGCAGAAATAAAGGCCATCATGATGGTCCTGGTAAGTTCCCAGAATGTACAGAGGATGAACTGGAACACTGAAGTTTTAGCAGCCACTGGCTTCATCGCTGTGGGAAATGAAGCACAGGCTCCTGAACGTGTTTGCCTTTCCCCATGGCTGACACAAAGACGTGGGCACCCGCCAGAGTAAAGTGGTTCTGCCTCATTGTTCCACTGTGAGGGTATCCTCCGTTATGGTTAAAGAAAGATCACTGTTACGTTTTATTTCATGTAGGAACAAATGGCTGTACTGGCTTTAGTGCATCCTGTTGGCCATGTTGTTAGGAGGTACCCTATGCTTTCAGTGGTAGTAGTTTCTAGAATCTCTTTCTGGATATACCACAATAGACGGGTGAAAAAAAAAAAAAAAGCTGAAGAACTAAACACTAAACTGCTTCATTGTACTGCACTGGGCTTAGAGAGATCCTCTCACCTCTTTGTCTCTTATGGTAAAGAAGGTACAAGAGGAACCTTGCTGGACAACAGTTTCTGAGCTGCAGTCTTCACTAATAATGAAACACAAAGTATGCTGTAATTGAGCTCTCGGTTGTCAAGCAAGGAGCAAAGAACCAGAAGAAGATCCCTTTTGCCTACTGTAGATTTGCCCAAGTCCTTTGTGCTAGCTAAACTATGAGAGGAAGAGACAAGCTTTTGGACTTACTCCAGCTTGTCTGCTTCTAGCATGTCTTCCTACATGGGACAGGGACTATCAGCAGTGGGGAAGCTGCTGCAAAAAGGGGAGAAGAGACATCCATCTAAGGAACTGAGGGGCATTTGAGTACAGATCTCTATGAGAATCCACACTCTCACTTTAAAACAGCATATGCATTATATTAATAATATTACATGGCAGATATTAGTTACGGTCAGTATATTCTGTTTGCAGGAAGAAATGGAAAAAATTGCATGCATTTAAAATGAAGGAGAAGCTATGTTTCAAGTTTTGGAGAAAGAAAGAACAAGATTGTCAGGCAAGCCAGCAAACCAAATATGTGATTTGCTTTAAGAAGGAAAATCACAGCTGTTGCCTTTTTCTTTTATTTTATTCTTACAAGATATGTTCAACTCACAGTTTTCCCAGAAACAGTGTTGTGCTCTGTTCTACAGGGTGCGAAAGGCAGAGAAAAGCTTAGCTTTGTCAGAGGGGCACCCTAGGAACACAGTCTCCCTAAAGTCGTTGTCTTTGAAAGCAGCAGGATACACCTGTGGTCACAAAATCATGGAGTGGGGGCTCAGGATGCCTCAAAGGCATTTGGGACCCACTTGCTATGGAGTTCTAATCTCCTTCATCCTAGCCTCAGGACATTAAACTGTCATCTTTTTAATTATGTAGATTATGAACTTGCTCATCAGCTGAAAAACAAATGTTAATTTCTTGACAACACCACCACAAATGGATAAAACCAGAGTAATGCAGCACTACAGCCAGCGTTCCCTGGTTGTTCTTCTGAAAACGTGATAAATGTCGCAGAGGGTAGGCAGGCCACTGTTTGCTTTCAATTACTCGGCAGGTTCTGCTTTTGCAAATTTGTAGCTAAAAAATACTCATCTGATTACCGTAATTAGATTTGACTGGCAGAGCACAAGTGACTGTTTGTACTGTATCAGTCTATAGCTCTGTGCTGCCAGCCAGCCTTCATTCTGTCCTAGCATTGTTGCCTGGTTAAGAACTGATCAAATTGTGGAGTTACCTCATTATGTTTGCAACTGACTCTTCTTCCTTTCTTCAACTTACTTTTTCTCCTAGGAATTCTCCAACTTTCAAATCGTTTGAGGAGAAGGTTGAGACCACTGTCACAAGCCTTAAGGTAAAGGTTAGAAACAGAGTTACATGGCTGGGCATGTTCAAGTGTGACAGCATAGTTGTCCCTATCATTTATGCAGGAGACCGACTGAATTTTCTGTTCCGTCAAGAATCTGATGGAACTGTGAGAGCACTATGGAAAGCGAAGGCAATATGCAAAGAAATAGTCTTTCTCTGCTTTTTTACTGAGAAATCACTTCTGTTTTCTGCCAAAGTAAACAAGTGGTCTCAGAAATGCCAAAAAATATGGCCATACTAAAATGGAAAGAAGAGACATCTTAGAAGGTGTGACCATGACTGATTATGCTGTGCAAGGCAGAGCCATGTGCAGATGCAAAGTCAGATTTTGAAAGCAGTGTGGCCTCATGAGCTTTGTGCTATGCCCGGCCAGACAGACACAGAGTGAACTTCCATCCCTGACCGACACTCCTTTCAATGCTGGAGATGTCCTCCTCCCCATGTGCCCCTTGTTCAGCTGGTGGGCACTGTCGTGTAACTCAGGGGTGATTCACACTATCTGTGTGGCTCTTAGCACTGAACTCCTCTTTCTTTAGTGCAGGTGTGTTTCCTCTCAAATTTCCATGTTTTGTCTGGACTTAAAATTTCAAAACTGTATTGACATATTTGCTGTGAGACAGGAAGACCTGATGGCAAAGTTACTGGTTATCACCAATAGCACTTGTTAAGGCTCTTACTCAGCAGGACAGAGCACAGCAAATTTGCAGTGAGCTAATCTTTGCTGCATGATAAGGCATGTTCAAGGGGAGTACAAGAGGGTTTGTCTCCTAACAGTTCTTGTTCATCAGATAGTCAAGTGTGCTCATAAAATGGGATTTTACTTTGCTGCGATAGAAAGATTCCAGCACATTCCAAGTACAGTCTGTCAGTGGACAAGGGCCAAATTGATCACCCCTCATTTTAGGGGGAAAACACTAGATTAATGTCAAAGAGCGTTACAACTTGTAAAACATTAAAAAGGCAAGAAAATGGCCTTCTGCTTGGGACAGAAGGACATTCCTCCTTACCAAAAATGCAAATTACAGCCAGCACTGAAGCAGCAGGTGCACAGGGAAGATCTGTCTTTTCCATGCCACTGCGAAATCGTACAGCACATAAAATTTTCCAGTCAGTGTCTGAGGAAAGGAAAGTAAGCAGCAGAGAGCTTGATCTATTTTTATGTTTCTAAATAAGCATGTCCAAAGAATGCAGAGTTGCTCTATCATTGTCAGATTTTGAGTGTTCACATTTATTTAGTGATAGGCTGTTCTGACAACTTGAAGTCATCATCGTGTAGGGTAATGTCATCTCCATTGCACTGTGTCAGAGAGGGAAACATCATCTCAATTTCACAAGTGGGAGGCAGCATCCCAGGGAAGACTAGGAGCATCCCAAGGAGCTAGAAGGGAACACAGACTTCCAGAGCCCCAGCTCTGTGCCCCTATACGTTTTCCTATTCATTCTTTTCACCTTAGCTGCAAATGCTTTTTGTACTCAACCTCACTGTAGGAGAAGTCACTCATGCAGTGGGGTGCATTGGCTTGGAAGGTCTGAATTCCTGTCTGTTACAGTCAAGCGTATCCCTTTGTGTTCCTTCTACCCATTTAGATAAGGGAATGCAGCTCATTGGAACAGCTGAGGTGTCAAATAGATTTATTATTTTTTTTTCACCACTCACCAGTTGGAGAAGTGCAGCACTTTTTGTACCCATTTAGTCACTAAACCTACTCTCAGGGCTTTCAGTAGTACTTCTGGCTCCCAAGTTTGCTTCCAGACTACTTTAGACTCTGCAAATCTATTCCTCCTCCACTTAGGCCAAGCTGTGAGAGGGACAGCTTAACGCCTTTTGCCTTGCTTTGAGGGGTCAGGGACAAATGTGAGTGATGTCCTTTCTGCATCAAGGGACAGACAGGTGTCTGTTTCCAGTCACCTCGGTGTGTCATTCAGAAAGAAGAAAAGTCAATTCAAACTGCACAGCTCTCAAGACCGTTTCTTCTCACAGTGATCTGCTTGAGGAGCCTGATCTTATTTTGCTGATTAAGCAAAGATGTTCTAGAGACTATTTGTCATGCCAGCTCTTAGCCTATCGTGTTCAGAGTGCTCTTAGATCATCCTTTAAGGAATATTTAATTAAGCAGGACAAAGCAAAAAGTCTTGAGTCTAAAATCATCTTCCACATTCCATGAAACCTTCAGTGTCCATCTTTATTGGCAAACCCACTGACATTTTCAGAAATAGTTTCTGTATTTGCTTTAATTTTTTTCATTTCTTTGTGCAAATGGAGAGAGGAAGCTGGGAATCACGGACCTAGGGTGCCACCAGTGTAGGCTGTGGACAACTGGGAATGCCTCAGCACTGTTCTTTCTTTTTCCTGCCTCTGTTCCAAGGCTTGCAAGATTAGGAAGACCAAGGGGTAGGGGGAGAAACCATAGGCTATCCCTTCAATTCTGGGGTCCTGTTGTGGTCTGAAAAAGTGGAGAACTTACCAGAGAGGCTGCTGAAAAAGAAAAAACAGCAGTAGTCTTATCATCTTCCACCCGCCATATTAGCTACAGATCTTCAGTGGTCCTACAATGTTCTGTAGTCAGCCAAAACTGGTGTTCAGATTTCATACATTTAGAAGTCAAATTTCAAATTAGATTTTATTTGCTCATGGAGTTTGGACTTTGGGTTGCAGCTTTCTTAGGAGAGTGTATTCAGCTTCCCCTGGAATTCAGCAGGACCCGAGTACCTCATTCTCTTCAACTTTTCTGAAAATCAGAACACTGATGAATTAAATGTTTGTGTAAACACTGCAGGATTGGCCAGAGACATTCAGTAAAGTGACTTACATCATTCTTAGTTTTGGATGGAAGAGTAGGCAGAAAAGCAAATAAAAAATGAACCTGCATTATTGTTTCTGATTTTGAGGTGTCCAAATTCAGATCCACCTTATCTGAATCATTTGAAATAGTGCAGGAATAGTCTTCTTTCACAATCACTCTGATCGATCTGAATTAATGTGCTTTTGAGAATTCTAATTGGCAAATAAGTCATGAATTTTGCCATGAAAACTTAATAGTAGCTTTACTAGGCAGTGGCTGCCTTTTCACTGCAAGTTCTGGGCCTACCAACGTTTAACAATATATGTATTTTGGATTGCTGTTTGCAAAAGTCAGTGATAGACTGATACTTTCCGGAAGTCAGCACGACCCACTAGAATGGATACAGATTTTTACCTCTTGAGATGGGAACTTTTAAGAACAGTGACTCAAACTGTCAGAGCAAATATCAGACCTACTACTACGTTCTTTTATTGAACTTTCAAGCTAGGCAAGGTCGTGTGCTAGCTGATGAAACAAAGGATTACATAGGGTTAACCATTTGGAAACTTGGGACACGAAGTTCATTTAATTAAAATAATCTTCCTAAGCATTCAGTGGCTGACATGCTGGAAAAATGCCAGCTTGTCTCTAAGTCCTGCTGTAGTTCTGGAATGGAGTAAAAAGTTTTGCCCTATTTTCAAGCTTGAATCAACTTCGAGTGGGCCTATCAGCAAGCCAAATCACAAAAGAATGTTCTCTTACCAAGACAACCCGTTCAAAACAGCTTTGTCTCTTCATCACTGAGTCTTGACCATTTCCACATCTTTAGACAAAGCTCTGTTAGGAAAACTCCAGTTCAGAGATTTAGTCATAATGGATTTTATTTTTAATACTTATATTTATAAATTCAGCAAACTGAAGCATTTTGAAAGTAGACAACCTGTGAGCACACCGTCATGTTTCATTAATTTGATATCTCTTCCATGAAAATGCCATGGGCAGTTTTATATATCAGTATCTAGGTAGCCACAAGTACCTAAAGGGAGACAAGCAGCTGGTTTTGTTTTTTGGTTACTATATTCCTTCTACTGTCCAAAATCCCAGTGCAGTTTGTGTATTTTGAGAGTAGCTGTGTTACCATTGCTGGCGGATGGGCCACTGTACTCAGCAAATAAACCAGTTCATTTTAATACTCATCACTTATCCAGCCTGCATAGAACTGGAAAAAAACCAGTAACACCAGTACCAGCGTGAGCTACTCATGTGAAGAACCACACTAAGTTTACTGGTAGGATCTAGGATCCTGCCTGGGAACTACTTAGGGACTGGTTCCTTTAAGCATATGATAAATGCCACTGGCAGGTTTTATGATTGCAGCCTAGATGATTAGAAATTTGGGGAGGAAAGAGGTTGCTTTATTTGGCTCTTTTTATAGCTTTTGTTTGAAGAAAAACCCAACCCCACATGTTCTCTGCCTGCTTTGAACAGTTCCCAGCCCTCCATTGCGATGGGGTGGAATGCAAATGGGACTTGCTACAGCATGAGCAGAGGAACTTGCTGTTCTCTTTGTTTCAGACCAAGGTTGGTGGGACAAGCCACACGGGAGGCAGTTTTGAAGAAGTTCTCAGCTCTACAGCCCATGCCAGCGCTCAGAGCTCTCTTGCTGGCACCCGACTCCCTGAGAGTGAAGAAGAGCTTCAGTGTTAGACTACAGGTCCTCCTGAGCCTCACATGCCTCTCTTCAGAGACTTGGCCAGCCAGTGATTTTTAGACCTCCCTTGCCACCCAACTTGCGCAACAAGGTTTTGTAAGCTTTGGAAAATTGCCTCCCTGGCTTTGCGCTGGAGAAACATTTTCCTCTCTCTATTCGTATTTTAGATGGGCCATTTTATTGTCAGGTACTTGGTACACCATAGAAACTACATGCAAGCCATTGACTTAAAATGCTCTAAATTCTATGTTAAGTGACCAAAATAGTTTTCATTGTCATGTAACTTCCCTCCAACAACCTCCCAGTCTCTGTTTCTTATTTCTTTTAGACTACTTGTTCCTATTTGTTGGTTTCCAACTGCCCTCTCAGTGCCACATCAGACAGATGGACCTAGAGCTGTGCAAAGATTTTTACTGCCAGCAGTAGTCCACGTACCAGCTGTCTACCAGCCATACCAGGTGCCCTTCGCTCAGGAGTGTCTGTACATGATCTCTTTCCTAATGGAACTAAATCACTTCTTGTCACAAAGTTGTTTCTCCTTTACGGGTACAGTCTGGCGTTGCCCTCCACCCATTAGTCAGAGGGGTTGAGGAAGACAGGAAGAGATGCCCAGTTATTTGTATAGAAACTGAATCACAGCTGCTAATTTAAGATGATCATTGTAGCTGAAAAAGTTCCTGTTGCTTGCTCTCTGTGGTTTGGTAAGACTTGACAGTGTAAGTTAATTACAAAGGGAAGTGGTGCAGAGGGAACCGCTAATAATTTTGCCTCCATATCTTCCCCTCAAAAATAAGGGAAGATTTATTTATGAACCTCAGTCAAGAGGCAGCCTTAAGTGTAAGAATACAAACCCAACAATTGGCTTAAGATGTGCCATAGGTTAGCGAGCCCATGCCTTCAGTCCATGTTTCAGAGCTGCTAGCGTCAACCCTGTTATCTTAAAATAGGCAGGATGAGTAAGTATTTCACTTTTGGTGTCAAATTTTGTCGTGCGTCGCTCCAGGACATAAATCCACCAACCGCATTATATCTCCTTAATCACCAAGAGCCAGTCATCTGTCAGCTATGCTTCAGCATGTTTTCTTGCATCCTTTTAACATTTTTTTTCCTAAGAAAAGAGCAGCATGCTTGTGACACTATCTTGCTGTCTAGTGAGCACGTGTCAGTCTGCACGTTGCATTGCTCAGTTCACCGGACTGAGATGAGCGTAACTTTATCAATAAAATGTAAACAAGATGGAAAACAGTCTGGCTACTTTCCAAATGGATGCATTTTTTTGAGCATAAGCCAAAGCTTCAAATCGGTGTTAGTGACTTGGACATTACAGACTGCTTAAAATCTCATGAGGAAACTTGGCTCTAAGTGATTTTTTTTCCTGTGTGGCTTTTGTTATAGTTTTTACAAAGTTGGAAGTCCTTTCGTAATGTTCTACTGGACATAAGTTAACTTTGGACATCTATATCAAATGCCTCTTTAGTGTGATTTTTAGCATGAAAGCCAATGTAATGAGTTATTTTTAGTACAATTTTCTTGTGACAGTTTGCTAGCTTATTTTACGTGGTTTTGTGCTTAAATGTGAATTTATTTAAATAAAGAAGATATTAATGGTCAACTTAGTTTGTGTAAATGAAGTTATTGATATTCTTACTAAAAATAAATTTCTCTCTTACTCTTCTACACTTTGTGATGTTTTCCTTTTAATTCTGTGTATTTAGCAGCATTACTGTGCGTCTCTAAGCCTTGCCATGTCACTACAGAGTATCAAGGTAAATTGCAAGAACATAATCCACCATTCCTACAGTTTTTAAAGTCCATTCAGTCACCTCTGGACCTGAAGTTCCCCATGGAAATCTGGGGCTCAAGTCTGTAAATTGTTGAGGTTCCAAGGTGAAAAATGATTGAACAGAGTTCAGTAAAAGTGAACTGCGTGGCAGAAAACATCTAGTTCTAACACTATTAACCTTTTGAGCAGGGCCCGCAGCTAACCCATGGTTAAAATGTGGAGTTCAAGCACTGTCATCTACAGGACACCAATTTAGACCTCATTTTATTCACATGTATATATATGTATACATATACACACAAAAAAAAGGTTCTGGGAAAGCAGTAAATTGTTTTTGACTACATTCATTAAGAGTATACTTTAAAGACTTGGTGTCAGTATGACTGTTAGTGGAGGCAGGATGCCCAGACTGGCTTCTCTTGCATATAAACCCTTACATGTTATTGTCATTACAGCAGCTACCACCATGTGTAGGCTCAACGCCGATATGGTGATCAGGAGAAAGACATGGAGAAGGCGATTTCCTCTCCTAGGTCACATGTCCAGGGCCAAGCACACTTTTCAGTACACTTCGGTACTGCATTAGTGTCCTGGTTTTGGCTGTGATAGAGTTAATTTTCCTCCTAGCAGCTGGTGTAGTGCTGGGTTTTGAATTTAGGATGAGAATAATGTCAGTAACACACTGATGGTGTAGTTGTTGCTAGGTAGTGCTTATATTAAGTCAAGGACTTTTCAGCTTCTCATGCCCTGCCAGCGAGGAGGCTGGAGATGCATGAGAAGCTGGGAGAACACGGCCAGGACAGCTGACCCAAACTGACCAAAAGGATATTCCATACCGTATGACATCATGCTCAGCATATAACTGGGGGAGTTGGCCAGGCAGGGAATCACTGCTGGGGGACCAGCTGGGCATCAGTCAGCAAGTGGTGAGCAAATGCATCATGCATCACCTGGTTTGTATATTCTATTATTATTAATAAACTGTCTTTATCTCAACCCATGAGTTTTACTCCCCCCCGCCCCGAGTCTCTCCCCCATCCCTCTGGCGGGGGGCAGTGAGCGAAGAGCTGTGCAGCGCTTAGCTGCCTGCCAGCTTAAACCACGATTAGGAAAACGGGAAGCCCCACAGGCTGTTGGCTAACCTTTCTGTCAACCTGTCACCACAGTTCGCGCTTCTCCTCCAGTCTCTTTCCAACCAATTCCTGTTTCTACTACGTTACAGTGCCCAAAACTGACGCACAATTGCACCTGCAGCAAGTAGAAGAGAATGTAATTTTACATAAAGTACCTGCTGGATTCCTTTAGACAAAACGACACCCCACACAACACACGCTCAAAGCACGTCCCCGTTTCCCAGGATAACGGTTACCTTGCACGGTTGCACTGCTGACTGGGGCTCAGCGCTCTGTCCCCTGGATCCCCTGTGGCATGGCCTCTTTAAGGCCGCTTCTCTGGTTTGTCAAGAATGTTCTGTTATGGCTCCCAGTGCATCCACAGCTCTTTCATGCCTGGTATTCAGTACAAACTAATGGAGACTAGGGTTTGCATGCATCTCAGCAGAATAAAAATACTGAAGAACAATGGGCCCACTCCATCGCACTTGCAGTATGACACTTCCTGAGTCATGGTGCCCGAAGATAATGCGCTCAGCTAAACTACACAGGTTTAACAGGGATGACAACTGAGTTTAGTTTTGTGCTCCCTCATTTGACACGAGGCTGGAGACAGAAGCTACCTCCAGGTCTCTACCACGCCACTTCCCCAGGTGCAAACTTTCATTATGTCATAATTGTGCCATCACCCTAACCTCCAGCTGCACGCATGACGCAAGAGTTAGTAGTGCAGACTGGCCTCATTATGGCATTTACCACCCCATCAGCTTTACCTGACAACGATACTGTGCTTTCACAGCAGCATTACTACTTCCACTAAAAACTGCCACTTCAGCAGAATCAGCACCAGTGTGTAACAGCGTTCACAAGGGATGGCCAGCTCTGCACAGGACTGTGCAAGCTCCAAAGGTCCCAACCTCAAAAAGTGTATTGAGAAAGTGTAATTAATGAGAGTATCAGTTTTATCCACCATCAGTTCTTAGGGCTCTTGTACTCCAAAAAAATCTCACCTCTAAGTTTGGCTCCGTCAAACTGGCTTCTAGAGAAACACGGTCATTGGTCTCGCTTCTCTGTAGCACAGTGACCAGACATTAACCCATGTGATACAGAAGGTCCTTAAATCCACAGGTACTTACAAGTCACAGAACAAGACTGCCTGTCCCAGTCAGTGCATTACGTCAACAGATTACATTGCAATCAGCTAAATTTTAAACTTACCTGAATGTCTCCAGTGGAGAATCTATTTGTCACTGAGACTGCATCAATCAGAGGCTGATTTAGAAAAGAAAAAAACCCAAACCAAACTCATTCTAAATATTTGGTCTTTGATACAAGCTCTGATCCAGGAGGTAACTATCCCACCTGCTCCTATCTAAGTGGTCCTGGGATTCTCAGCAGTGAATGCACAGAAAAAAACCTGCTGGCAGAATTAGTGGTGTAATGGGAGAAGAAACAATACACAGAATGTAAACCAAAACATTTATTATAGCTACAGCATTTGGGAAAACCTCAGGAATGTGAATGAGATGTAGCAGCTATTTTTTTATTCCTTTCTGTGTTAATCAGAGATACAAGCTGGAGTATTTCTGGGTGAACAAACTTTCCTGCAAAACAAAAGAAAGGGAAAGTTAATTAAAAATGCTCTCGTTTTCCTATGTGTGAAAGGTTGGCAGTGAATGGTTAGCAGTGGTGTTGGTTTAGGCTTAAAATAAACATCAAGTCATTCTTTTAAGAAAGAGAGTACTCCTATTTACTCCAACTATGGAATAACTGTAAGAGTAGTTACAGCTACTTTTCCCCCAAAAAAACACTTATGAAAATATTTTATTCTCTGTTAAGACACTTGAGAGGTGACAAAAGGATGCACCCTGACCAGGACAATCCCATGCCATGTATCCTGCTGCAGGAAACCGCCCCAGTTACAGGTGCACGTAGGGTATATGCTCTGGGCTCTACTGAGACTCTACCTTAGTTTAAGTTACTGAGCTCTAGTAGGAGGGCAAAAACATCAATTAGAAAATTAAGTATTCCAGCTATGCTGATGATGTCCTTTTTTTCCTTCCTCCCTAATCAAACTATTACTTTTTTTAGAGAGCTTATTATTTCCCTGAGGAGTCACCAAAGTGTAAATGGGACTTATCAGGGACTGTGCCTGGTGACTTCTGGTCCTCTCCCCGAGTTTGTCTATCCCTAGATTTTTCCCAAGACTGGATGACTTGGAGCCACAGCCCTCTTCTGGTGTTCAACTCCCTTGCTAAAATTATAAAGAGTATTATTTTGCCTGTTTTTTCTCTCCACTATTGGTTTATTTTGGAAAAGATGAAAAGCAGTGGATAGAATAAAAAGTAATACACTTGCACCTACAACACTTCACTGAGCTGGTTCTCACGTGTACCTTGGGCAGGTCACACAAGACCACACAGCTCACATAGGGATAACAAATTCTACTTCACCAGTTCATGAAACACTAACAAAGCAGAAACAAGCTGCTGTCAGAGCATCAGTGAAGAATGAAGCCTCCTTTATACCCCCTCTGACGGTACAGGGAGATCCTTAAACACATGCAAGTGTAATGAAAGCTGGGCCTCTCTCTAGTTGTCCAAAGTGATGTAACAGGAACTTGGCATAAATGAGATTCAGGTTCAATACATACAAAGAAATGTAAGGTATGTTCACACTGCAGTAAGTTTCCCCAAAAATATTCAGGGTACCTGAACAATGAGTAAAATAACTAGTTCGCGCTTGCTCTGAATGTCTATCAGACAAAAAAAAGAAGACATTTATATATTTTATTTCATTTACAAAAGTTAAAAAAAAGAGCCCAAATGTCATACCAGCAGTTGAATCGTAAAAATCCTGCAGTCTGCCAGGTGTGTTTTCCAACACTTCATACTCAAATGCCTGCAGTATCATCTCACACTGATCCAACTGTTTTACAAACTTGGCTTCTGCGGTACACTGGTTTTCATATTCCTGCATAGATTTGCAGTTATAAGAAAAAAATTGTGTTGTTCTGAAACAGAGTATTTGAAGTTCTTTACAAAGCTAGAATTTTCTTCATTAGTACAAGTCACTCCATAAATATTCATGACAGTTACATTTTTCACTCTCTTTTTAAGACTGCTATTCAGCAGAACACTTAACATAAATACATGCTAAAATTCTATTAAATGTAATAGGACTTAAGAACACAATTCTTTTGCATACTCTAACTTAAAAACATATTGAGTGTTTTGGCTGAATCAGGGATGATCTGGAGACAACCCTACACCATATACAAGTTAAATACTAGGTTCTATTTAACATCATTTTCTATAAAGAAATCTTTTCAGACCTGGCTAAGGCTATGAATTACCACAGTGTGTGCCTATGCTTTACTATTACCTATTTTTAAGACCTATTTTGCTCTTTTCTCCACCACTTGCTGTTTTTATAAGGAGTTGTTCTTTACATTTCTCCTGTCATTCCTGCTTAATCTCTTTGGTCTAATCCGTCTGAGCTGCTCATGTCTTTATGTCTCTCCTAGGACATAGGGAGGGGAGTCGTTCAGGGGGTTCCTCCTCTTCAGACTTTAAGTCCTTTAATCTCTCTGCTATCTTTTCCCTCTCTCCAGTCATCATCAGTATATATTTGCGAGTCATTCACATTTCCAGACAACTTGAACAATTTTGCTGTCATTTGCTGCCAGTGATGGCTGCAGATGAGTTTGCCGTTTCATTTTCTCCACATCTACTGCACTGTATCTGATGTCTCATCAGCTGCTCTTCTCCTGACTTCCAAAACCAACCGCAGAAAAAGTCTTCTTTCTGTGCAGGTTACCATCACCTCGATACCCTCGGCAGGTCTGACCCCATTCATCATTGCCACCACCAATAATCAGACCAGAGGCTTAAGTACGCACCGGGCCCATCTGTGCTTTCAGATCCACACAACCCATGACACACAGCAGAGAGAGCGGCACAAGCGCAGGAAGAGTATTTCCTACTGACCAAAGAAAGTGGCGTCTCTTTCTGCACCTTAAGACGACAACTATGGGTGTCATTCACAGTGGCAAGATCCTGGGTTGTAATTCCAGCACAGCGATGCTCAGATAAGTGTGACAGTCATTTCCTGGTCTGACATACTATTTAGGAGCCTGTTTGTTCTTATGCTTATTGCTTTACCTTTGAAAGTCAGAAATCCAGATTTTGATAGCCACAATTGATTCATATACTGCTCTGTTCGGATCTGAACGATGCTTTGAATTTTCAATTACATTTTGCTCATTATTTTAGTAATCAATTTCATTTCAACATTTTTACCTTCCTTTCCTCCTTTCAATCTGAGCTTTGCCTCATCTTTAAATACTACTTCTTATTTTCTTAAATCTGTTTATTTCTACTCTTTTTTTATTTTTTTGGCCACCAAAGAGAACAAACTCTTGGCAGCACTACAAAGGAGAACTTCAGAACAGGGAGAATTATGGCTGTTTGCTTGTAAAGGTCTGTCCCACCTCCAGCAATTAATTGGGAGTATCAATCTGTTACCAATCTCTGTGCCATACAACCCACCAGATCTTATTCATACCTCAGCTCACATAAACCTCAAGAAACATCAGCTATTATATGTGCAGCTGTGCACCGTGCTGAAATAAACACTTACTGTTTCCTCCCTGCGGGTGTTTAAGAGTGCAAAATAACAGTATACTTTGGAAAAACAGTAACTGGTCTGTCAAACACCACAGTCTCACTTTTAGAAATTACTCTAGTTCTTTTGCTCTTGAAAATAATAAAAAAAAAAAGCAGGACAGAGCTGAAGCGTGCCAACTCATGTGCTTTAATGTTTTTTTCAAATGTATTCTGGATTAAATTATAAAGGGAAAATATATCGGAGGCATCTTTCTGCTACCTTTCTGCCCTACACTACACTTGCAGAGTGCCCACCAATACAGCCCAAAGCAACCGTCCTCGTCGGGCTGAAAAGGGAAGAGGGGCAGAGGCGAGGGCAGAGCAGTGCAGGAGGGACTTGCTGAGATTCTCAACAGATCTCCTCCCAGCCACTGTTCAGCTCTGGGCCGTAACTTCCTTCACTCACAAAAAGAAATCAGAGGGAAATGCCTCTGACTAGCTGAGAGCAGAGTATCACACCAAATGATCAGAGGCTTCTTATTTTCTGCCTTTTTTATTTTTCTTCTTTTTTATTTTTTTAGAGGCACCTAGTTGTTCCACTTAAAATAAGACTAGAGGGTCTACATGTGAATACTAGATTTTTAGGTTACACTCGCTGCTATGTGGGTTACATTCATACTGCTGCATTGGAGACTCAATGCCAATAGTTGTCCTGAAGGTAGGAACAAAGAACAAATCATCAAAACTGTGTGTATGTTAAATTATGGTTAATGAGACTGAGAAAAAGCTAACACACTGAAGAACTAACTGCATACTATCATAAGAGCCAGCTCTTATACAATCATAAGAGAAAACTGAGGCAAAGAAAAAAAAATATGCAAAAAAAGAAGTCCTACAGGACTTATCTATCAAAACCTCCTCTTTCTTAATTATAACAGCTTCCCAAAGGAGAAGGAACCAGTGCTCACTAAACAAATGCAGACACATTATTTCCCAGATCTGGTTATGCTGGTTTACTCCCTTTACCTTGAATTATAGCACTGAAAACCCATCCCCACTGCCAGTTTCACCACACAACTACAGTAAGAAAAAACCCACAAACAAACAGGGTGCTATAACAAAAAGGCAGAAATTGGATGCAAATATCTGGAATTTAAATACAGACCAAGTGGAAAAGAATATAATCATAAAATACAGTTCAGGTCACAGAGTCCAAGAAACCTATAATGCTTTGTTTGCAACAGCACATGAAAAAGAGGCTGTGGAAGCACTTCTCATGTGACTGCACGCCACAAGAAGATAAAGCACAGTAATTATAAACTTGAATTGTTTGGAAATAATCTAATCATCCCTAGTTTGCAAGTATAAAAGATCTTATGAATTAACAGCATGACTTCACATCAAGAAGTTAAATTACATTCAAATACAGAAGATACTTTCCAATACAAACACTTAAGCTACCCAAGACCAGCCAGCAATCTGAGTTGTTTGTAGAAAAGCACTGTTCTGTGTCAGTACACCACATTAAAGTTTAAACCAGAAGTTACTACTAAATATTTTAGCCTAATGGGCTGTATAATAAAGAAATTGAAGCCATGTAAACTATTACTTGCATAAAAAGCAGAAAATGCTCCACAGCATCATCAGCTCCCATTATTTTTCCTGTATTAAAAGATCATGAGCTGCAAACAGCCAGATGTGAACAAAAGAGAGAACGTAGTAAAAAAAAAATCAGATTTATATCCAAGAGGGCTGGATGTAGAGGACAAACCCTTCCTTCAGTTATACAAAGCAAGCCCTGGACAGGTTCATCTGAAACTTGGAGATGCCAAAGGCAGAAGCTGGTTATTTTACCAAAGTTTGGGGTTTCTTTTTGAAAAGGATTCCAAAGTAACCTTGACTCATCCCGTTAGCTTTATCTCCCAAGAAAATAAATCTACCTTGCTTGAGGTCAAAATAAGAGATGACACAGTTTCATAGCTAAACAGGAAGAGGACAACAGGTCACCCTGGTTTTTTTAGCAAAGGATTAAAAGAATGCAAGCTTACTTCCCAGAGTTCATAGATTTCTTTTCTGAGGTCCTCTGGTAGAAGCTGGGTAAGTTGTTGCATAGCTGCCTGGGGGAAAAAAAAAAAGAAAGAAAGAAAGAAAGAAACCATTTCCATTTATCCATTTTTTGAGCAAGTACATTTCTATCATTATCTTTTCTGAAGAATTAACTACTTGTTACCAAGTCTATAGAAACATACACTACACGGCATATTATTTTAAAGTGCACGTGTACATAAATCTGCCAGAGAAACAGTAGGACCACTCAGTGAAGAATGTTTTCTGGGAGCTGCTTAAGTAAATTGTTAGAGGACTAGTCTAAAACACAAGAAAAACAACCTGAAAGCGCATCCAAAATCTTTAAGAGTCCAAAAAGAAGTCCAGAGCAAAACAAGCAAGTCAAATGCCAGGGAACTGCTGTCAATTACCAGCTCTGCCTTCCAGATTTAACTAGTGGAGGCAGCATTTGAACTTCACAGGTTATAGGTGCAGTTCATAAAAGTGGCTTCAAAATATAACTCCTAGTATTGACAAGCAACTGCCCTGTCCCAAACACTCAACTAGCACATTTTCACTAGCAGGGCTGAGAACAGCTACTGACTGTCAGGCAGGCAACACAACATAAGCCTATAAAAATCTCCTATTTTAAAAAACAGAAAAAAAAAATCCATTTAATACCCTGCAGCAATAAAACACAGTGCTCCCAGACTGAGATACCATTTGTTCAACAACAAAAGTCTTGGTACAAGGTTTAATGCAGTGTCAAATGGTATAACCAGCAAGCAGAAATTGTCGTGCATGCTCTTCATGCTCTCCCAGCTGATCAGTCTCATTTCTGTGCTATTTCTACTATTTTCCTAGTAACACTAAGGGCTGCTTCCAAAACAATCAACATCACAGGCAAGACAAAGGTTTTGTGCCATGATTGTTTCTCCACTTCAAATATAGGGTATACTTTCACAATATGGCTGAATTGAATCAACTGCTCCCCACCACTGATGCATCACGGTCTCATTCTTTCCCACCCCTTTCCAGCTCTGGAGCTCATCAGATTTCAAGGTTAGCAGGCCAAAATGACTTACCTGGCAAAAAAAATCCACCCAAAACAATCCCAAAGAAAAACCCAAACATTTTTTTTCTTTTCTTAAAAAATAAAGTTATTTTTCTGCTGCCTTAGCCCTTGGCAAGACTAGCTGATTAAGCTTACTTCATACGCAGCAAACTTCAGAACCAGCTCAACATCAGCTATAGAGCAAAGGGGAAAACAAGAACTCTGCAGCAGAAGCAACATATTGATAATGCAGCTCAAGCCACCTCATGAAACCATTAACCCCTGGTGTATTTCTACAACAAAGTATTTCAGAATCAGCCTAAATGTTTAATGCTTGACCCTCCTTCCCATGAAGTCAACAGAAAAGTCTGCACGGAGTGAAACGGGAGCAGAAGGAGCTGCAAATACTTAAGAAAACTTCTTAAACATACTTAGGCATCAAAATATCTTTTTGATTGCTTAAATACAAATGAGAATTCCCTCTAGGCAGAGCTGAAGCCTGATCCTTGGTGACAAAACAACCTTTGGAGGCTTCCAGGAAAGAGTGGGGAGTTTTGTTTGTTTAATGTAAGAACACACTAGGAAGTACATTGAAAAAAAGAAATACCAAAATTGCAGTCAGTAAAGATAGTACTTCAAGAATGCCAAATACCCCTTTGATCTTTCATATCCACTTTCTTAGCAAAGAGCTTACTCCTAGAGTTAGTCATAGCCCCTCCAACCCCAAGTTTTAAACAGATAAACACAGAATGGGAGGGGGGGAATAATCACTGCAACGTTTTTTTACACTCTTTGAAGAGCTAATTGTGGCCCCGAATTGTTTCTGAGGCATCACATTGCCCTCTAGCTGTGGCTGGAGGAATGGGTTACATTTTCTTCAAAGAATGCAGCAAACCAGAAATTACAAACCAACAGTTTAGATAGATACACACAAGGCCAAAAATAAAATAACTCTAGGCACACTGCACTTAAAGACTCATGATACCTGTCTGTGCAAATGGTTTAAATAAAGTCTCTGTCACAAGCACGCAATCTGGCACCACACAAATGATCTGCCACAAACTGTCATCCAGCCTTCTCAGCTCACCCGCTCCCTGCTCCCCACCTCTTGGTAAGGCCAGTCAACGTGACTAACTCAGGCTGCCAAAAATCTGGCTACTTCAGGAATAAATGGCCAACATGAAGATTATTTCAAAGGTTCTCCTTCCTCACTTTGTACTTAGTGATGTTACAGGTACAAAATCACGAGTTGAAAACTTTTGATTGACTGCGGCATACTTGTCCAATGCCAATGACAGTATTATGTAGCTTAGAGGGTCTCTTCGCTACCACCAGAACATTAAAAACATGCAGAACGCTTCGCAAATGTGGCTTTGCGCCTTATGTCAATACCTCTTCTCTCCTGTGTTTCTCCTCTTTTGAGATATTATCTGCAGGAGCAATATCTCCAACGATGCATTCAGCCATATCATGAACCAAAGCTAATCGTATGCATCTGTCAAGAAGCAAAGACAGAATAATTAGTTCTACAGCATTTTAAGTTAGATCTTGTTATTCATAAAGCTAAGAGACTGCATAATTTATCCCCTTCATATATTTTACAAGGTGGTTTGGGTTTTTTTTGATTTTACATAACATTTTTCATTTCTTTGCTAAGGGAAGTAGTTTCAACCTCGACATGACTTAAATTCCTGATTTCTAGCTACTGCTGCTTGTAAACATAGATTCAAGCATAAATACAGTTTGTACAAGAGCACAGCATTCAAAATGTACTTAGCTTTTGTATGCTTGCCTGTCAGAGATGTTGTGATAACCAACTATGTTATACACTTCGCATTAATGCTGCAACAAGTAGAAGGTAATGTGATTGGAGCCATCCCAAATTCAGTACATAATCTGACACTCACAGCTCTGTAGCTATGTCAGTCTGCAGCAGAAAACTCAGAAGTCTTCACATTTTTCATCAGCTACTGAAAGGACAAAGCAAGTATGATGATCCCATACTAGACAACTCATTCAACACTAATGATGCTTTCTCTTCTACGCTATATGACTTCTGAGGCTCCTTACTGCTGCCAAATGCTAAGTCTGTCAAAATCCACACAGTGTATGACTTTGCTGCCTGTTGCTTCAAACCATGTTTTAACTGAGTCTTCAGCTTGCCTACTTATGGCTTGAGAGAAGGCCAGTCAGAGCATCTGCATTAATGACTTGCCTCAGCACCTGGAATTTAGCAATAAAAGTCTTTAGCCCCTCTCAGCACTCCATGTAAACAGCATCCTGTCCAAAGGATGGAGGGAAAAGAAGAGAGGAACTGCTTTCAAATTTCTTCAGTGTGTTTTAAAAGCTCTTCCTCAGGATGACAGCTATTTTAAGCATGTTTGTTGCAGCTCTCCCACGACATTAACAGATGGTCGTGATAACCAGAGGCAGCCTTACCTGTCCTTGTTAAGGCTTTTGTCTTCGGTGACCAAAGCCATCATTGCCATCCTGTACATATGATCGGATATGCTCTCTGGCTTCACCACGTTCCTGTACACCCATCCCGTCCGTGGTACTCTCTGCATTAGGAAGTGTCACACCAACGTAAATGTTAAAACCTTAGGTTTTGAAGGACCTCACTACAGAGACACCAGTAGAAATTTTGCCCCACTGTGACCTCCATGCTCCAGTGAGCTTTGATGCTTCTGGGAAACACCTGCCTCAAAGACTGGGCTCCCCCGAGGCTGTAACAGGATGCCTTTGCATTGCTATTCACAGGAAAATACCCACCAGCGGTCCCCACCACCACCGGCCGGCGTCCTCCTCAGCCTCACGGTGCTCCCGTCGAAGCGCCGGGCCACCCCGGCCGGCACCCACATCTTCCCGCGGCTGCTCCAGCGCGGGGCCCGGCCGTCTCCGCTTCCAGGCGCCGCGGCGGGCCGACGGTCGCATCCCGGAGGCCCCGGCTCTCCGCCGGCCGCCCTGCTGCTAGGCCCCGGCGGGCCGGGTACCACCAATCGCGCCCCCGCTCCCAGCCCGGTGATTGCTAGGGAAATCAGCCTGATGGCCCCGGCCCGCAGAAAGGCCGCCGGCAGACACCCTGCCAGCCACCGCGGCCTCCCGGGCCCCCAGCGGGTCCGCCGCCCCGCCGAGGCGGCCCTTTCCCCCGCGCCGCTCCCGCGCTCACCTTGAGCTGCCCCAGCAGCCGCAGGAAGGACAGCAGGCCGCCGCCGCTCGCCGCCATCAGCCGCCCGGCAGCCACTGCCTTCGCCCGCTCCTCCTTCCCCTCAGGGCGGCGCTGGGGAACGGAAAGGAGCGGCTGGCCGGGCGCCGCGCTCCCCGCCCCGTGAGCCGGCTGCGCAATGACGCGTCTCCGGCTGCGGGGCGAAAGGCGACCGGTGGGAGCGCGGGTCCCAGGCGCATGGCGGAACCGTATTCCCAACGCTCCGGCTCCGCGGGGATTGATTCACCACAAACAGAGCTTTAATAATAACGACTCCGACTGCGATTACTACGACAAAAGCGGGAAGGGAAGGGAAGGGAAGGGAAGGGAAGGGAAGGGAAGGGAAGGGAAGGGAAGGGAAGGGAAGGGAAGGGAAGGGAAGGGAAGGGAAGGGAAGGGAAGGGAAGGGAAGGGAAGGGAAGGGAAGGGGTCGAGTCGCACAGGCAGAAATAACTCATAGTCAAAACTGATCATATAAGTGACCTTTAGCATACTTTTAAAAAAAAAAAAGAACGGTAAATAGTGCAAACGTAATTATTCGGAGAAGAGAGGGTAATTAGTGGAGTTGCTGCACTGAGAGGTTTAAATTATTTTGGGGACTTGAGGAGTCTGGCTACAGGCACCTCCATCACTTTTACAAGTTTAATAAATAACACTGAATTACTTTACAATCGGTGGCTTTTCAAAATGCATTGCACTTTTTTGCTATTTTTATATTGCCAACTGAAATAGCAGATAATGGTTTAAATGTGGAAATGAAATTCTCTGTTTTCAGAAAAGAACATCTGCAGTTTGCCAGATATCAACACATGGCAGAGTATTTTTATTTTTGCTCATGTGTATACTTAAACACACTCTCAATAATAAAGCCCAGGCAACATTTTGGTCACCATTTTAAGGCTGTCTCCCCACAATAAACAAGAATAATAGACCAGGAAAGTCATCGGCTTTGCATTTGTGCACAATCATGAACAGGTTAGGTGGAAGGGACCTCGGGGTGTTGCACCGTCCAGCCTCCCACTGAAAGTAAGTCACATCTGGTGTGGTTCAGTCTCAACAGCTCTTGAAACCATCCAAGATAATTTCAGTTTGTCAAGGTTAACTGCCTTCTAGGTAAATAGTTTGTTTCATAATGTCCTTTTTGGACCTCCCAAGCCACTTCTGCCCATGGCTTCTTTTTGCATTGCCCACCACTACCAAGGAGAGTTTAACTCTGTCGTATTTGTAAACCCCCTTCAAGTAGTTGTAGGCTGCTGTTATATGGCCCCTCACACTCTTCAACAGGCAAGAGAGGCCCAGGGTCCCTCAGCCTCTCCTTCAGGGTGATGTGATTTAGATCCCAACTACCTTGGGTAGCCTTCACTGGAGATGCCCCATCTTGATCTGGGGAAGCACCAAACTGGGCCCTGTGTCCAGCCAGGGCCTCACCAACGCTAAGCAGAGGGAGACAGTAACTTTCCTCAGTCTATTGGCCATACTCCTTCTAATGTAGGCTGCTGCGGGATTTGCCCTCTTCGGGATGAGAGCGCACTGCTCATATTGGCCTTGACTTTCACATAACCCCAGGTCCTTTTTGGTGAAGCTGTTGGCCAGCCTGTTTCTTCCCAGCCTGTACCAATGGAAGGGCTTGTTCTGCCTTAGGTGCAGGGCTGAGCATTTCTCCTTGTTTGTGTTTCTCCTTGTTGCATGTGTTAAGGCTTCTGTCAGCCCACTCCTTAAGCTTCTCAAAGTCCCTCAGAAATGAAGCTCTACCATTTAATGTGTGAACCACCCACCCTAATGTAGCATTATCTCAAAATATGCTGAGGGTGCATCCTTTCCAGGTTTTTGATGAAGAAAATGAATTATATTGTTATCGGAAAGTGGCAAAATAATTCACTCTCTAAGACTTAATTTTGAAGTTTTAGAAAGCAGGCATTCTTTATTGCAGCGCTGGGTGCACGGGGGATAGCTTCACCTAACGTGCGCACCCAAAAGACAAAAGTTCATTCTTTATATATCTTAAGACATGAATATTCATACATTTTCCAAGAAATCTCCACCTCTCCGCCTATCTATTACATTTACATAATGCTGGCGTTGCAAAACTACGCTACGCATGCGCAGGGGTCTTGGGTGGTCGCCGGTGGTCATTTGGGGAGTTAGCTGCCCACCCTTTTTTCCCTTTTATGGTCACAAGTCTTTGAGGAGTTTCTTCTCCTTGGATGCTTCCCAACTCTGTTGTCCGGCCAAGCTGTTCTTCCTTATCAACCCTGTTTGGGCAATCCTGCCAGGATGTTTCTATTCTCAAGGTTAGGATATCTTCTCCGTACACATTAATTACTCATAGGCCTTGTTAAATTCAAAGCTAATCATTATTTGGTAAAAGAATTTCTCAACATTTCAATATTCACAGGTATCAATATGGTACCTAACATCAATCCCTAGAGTGCTCAACTTGTCACCGGCCTTCAGGCAGATTGCCATGCCACCAGCTGCCACCTGCTGAGCCCGTCAGCCAAGGCAGTTTTCAATGCATGTAACAGCCAGCTTGTTCATGCTGTATTTCCTCAGCTTGTGAGTGAAAGTGCTGTGCGAAATTATTTCAAAAGCTGCACTGAAATCAGGATCTATTGTGTCTGCTGCTCCTTCCTTGTCCGTGTAGCCAGCTGTTTCATCACAGAATGCAATCGGGTTGGCCAAGTGTGATTTGTCCTTTACAGGTCTCTTTCTAATAGAGCTTAATCAACTTACTTTCCGTATGTTGCAGTCTCTGTAGCTGCAAACTGATTCTTTGATTTTCTGAACACTTGTCAAATACTTTCTGAACTCAGACAATCATAAAAATAACACAGAGTAATTTAATAATTTGCATTTTAAATAAGATGGTGTATCTAGTTCAGGAATGCTATTTTTAAGGCTAGCTGATAACAGATGCTTTGTCTTTTAACCCTTCCTGAATCTTTCTGTTCAACGTACATGTTTAGTATTCGTAGCCCTTTAAATCCAGTAATCCATTTGCTTTTGCAAATTCTTTAACAATTCTTTAATATGGATGAGTCTTGTACAGCACACATGAGGAGGCATGATTTTCAATTTTATTGTGTGACAACTTCTTTGCCACCAGTGTCCTTAAGATACGTTTCTAGAACAAACTCTTCTATGACACTAATGAGGCTGGGCTCGCAGGCCCTGACCTTGGCTGTCCATTTAGTTTAGAGAACGCTATCAAAAGCAGCACACCCACATTCACAGATTGCTTTTCTAATGCACTTAATATCTCTGCCCCATTTGAGCCCTCTGGAGCTGTGAATGCTCTGGAGACCTGAGATTGCCCATGGTGTTAGGAAGAACAGAAAGCTGCTGGGTACAGGATGGCAACAACATTATTTAACATCATGGTGGAGAACAATTTCTCAGGCATCAGCTATAGATAATGTCTTGACTTATGTTTTTCCACACAGAATTTCTTTAAAAGTGTACGCTAACATGTACTATTTACATGGGATAAAATTTACACGAGATACACTTGTACTTAACAGATGTCATTCCTTTGTATTCATACTTATGCCATTTTTGTGATATTTGTAAGATTTTGTATTATTTGTATGTAATTACATGTAATTTTTGTACTATGTAATGTAATTTTGGTAATATTTGTATTTATGTAATTGTTATTTGTTTGCACAAGTAATTGCTTATTTATACTAGTTTTCTGCCCGGTCATTCTGGAACAGTACTAGAAGTATAATTTATAGCTTTTCCAAGTAGTTACCAAATGCATCATATGTCATATTAGATGAATAGACTCTCTGTAGACTGGAGGACCATAATATAGTACAAATTTTAGCTCTATTAAAATCTGTCATGATTTTATTCTTAAGTATCCCAAAAACAGAAACAAATTTGGGATGCCCAGCTCCTTGCAATTTTAAGCAGCTTTTTTATTTAATTCAGAAACTTTAGCAAGGATTTGCAAAGTCTCCCTACAGGATATTAAGATACCGTTAAGGCTTAAGTCTCAATCTTTCATCAATCTCAAATGGCTTTTTTCCTCCCCCATCTTTTGCCAGAACAGATGGCAATTCCAAAGGAGAAATACGAAATTAGTGGTTTTGTTATTGCTGAGTAACTATTATTTGGTAGCTGGAGATGGCGCTCTCTGCCCAAAAATTTCTGCTTCGACCACATTTGCTGCTACCCAATGCCAGGCTGAAACTATGCTTTAGTTTCTTTAAAAATACAGCGCTGAGGAGCAGAAGATGTTTTACACGCTTGGGACAGTAATATGAAAATCATCTCCACAAATGCCAGATGACTGGGGACAGACCCATTAACTATTCATAAGGTGGATCTTAATGAGCTTGTGGTTTACGTAATGCAATGCCAATAATAACACATGGGATTTCGAAAACTCTTATGTGTTCTGCCAACACGGACACTGCAAACCTTGTGTTGGCAAAATATCTTCAGGAAAAGCAAGTAATTGATTGGATTCATTTGTTACCATCTGGCAGGGGAAAAAAAAAAGTAAAAAAAAGTTGCATAGTTCACTGGCTATAGCAAAATGATTGCGTATCACAGGCCCAACAGGCAGGAACAACAGCCCTGATGTCGTCCTTAAGAGCAAAACAGATTGAAGAGCACCTGCCAGACACTGTAAATGGTCATTTTAATTCTCCAGACTGTATTATATCTTTCTTTACCAGAGGCAATCCTAGCAATGATGCAGCAGCAGCTAGTGGAAATCTGTTGCAAGAACCCTCGGTAACGGTACAGAAAGCATCAAACCACTGGAGTGACACATCGCATGAGGCAGTGCACCAGAGCCACCACATCAGAAAAAGTAAACAAAAAGGGAACGAGCAGATGATTGTTTCAGTCTTTGGTGAAACTTGTGCGAACATCAGTGGAAGGTGTATCTAAAGGCTACGGAGGAATTACACTTATGGTACTCTTCCTATAGTCGGCAATAGCTGACCAGAGTAGCCTCGTTCAGTGTAGGTAACCTGTAGGATCACTACCAAACAGAAAAATGTTCTTCTCACTGCTGTTGCACAGTATCTTGGGCTTTCTGTGATTAACAAGAGAGTTTCTATCAGAACCCTTAGGATCAGCCTATCTAAACCTATGAAATGAAGAAAAAGTGGTCTTCCCTTATTTGTGTACCAGATCAGTGGAGCCATGAGTAGGACTTTAGTGCGTTTAAGGAGAAAAAAAAAAAAAAAAGTCAATTTAAGAGCAAATCAATCTTACATGAGCAGAACATTTCTAATGTAAAAAGGCAGCTGAATTAGAGGATTAGGTCACACTGCCCGATTAACATCATTTGATCTTCTGCTATTGAAAAGCCACTGGGCTTCTCAGAGAATGGAAGCATTCAAACTTTAAATGAAACCACAAGCCTGGCTTAGAAAAAATGCTAAACTGAAAACAACTTGCCTTGCTTCAGTAATTGTCTGTTTCTCTCTGCTGCTGGGGGATGCATCCAAATCAGGATTTAGAAATCCCTCACATTTCTATATAACAAAGAAAGGCTGCAAAACTGAGCAAGGGCATCCCAGGCACTACCTGGGAGAGGCTTATAGCATGTGAAGCTTGCCTTGCTTTGCCGTATCGTATTTGTTTCTCATTTAAAGGTGCAACAAAGATACTCAGAGATCTGTTTTCTCTGTAACGCATTCACTGTTGTTTTTGCCTTTTTAACTTTTTTTGGGGGCGGACAACAAAACATGTGAAGCTCACCCTGGACCGCAAGGCCCCAGTCAGGATCTGAGAGGTACCCACTGATGACATTTGATAAGAAAGCAAGAGAGGAAGAGAATTCTAGTTACATTTGTTATTTTTTTAAAATGATTTTTTGTTTTAACTTGAATGAGTAATGAACATTTTTAACGAAGGAAACTTTTGTTAAAGTTTTATCTCTTGCTTGGGAGACACCAAGCAAAATTGTAACAGATCAGCCTTGATCTTCTGGAATTTTCTAAGGTAAAGCAAGAAGGAAGGAACCTTTATATGATATAATTAAGCCCTGTGTCACTGCAAACACCAGGAACAACAATAAACCACACATTAAAAAAATCCTGTGGCTACCTCTCATATCTTTTCTGTTAAAAAGTTTATACTGTTTTCATTTATTATACTTAAATGAGTTTTGAAGGGATTTTTACAGTCCCCTGCCACTGTCAACACTTAGTAAAGTAAATAGCAAGCAGACAGAAATTACAGAATTTATTTCCTATCTCTAATGACCTGATGATCAGTTTGCTCAAAGGGTTTTTCTGTGCTCTTTGGAAAGTCTTAACTAGTATTCACAAGCAGTCTCTTTTTTTATTATTTGAAAAAATGCTTATTTAATATTCATGATTTTTTTTCAGACATGGTGTTATTTCAGTTGCTATATATGGAGAAAAGCAATATTTTAAAATACAGAAAAGCTGTGAATATTCTTGTCACTCCCCCCCGCTTCATGCTTTTAAGCCCTGCACATTCATATAACGAGCACACGGACACTGCTCAAACTACTGCATTTTCAGCAGTCTCCCAAATGCCAGCCAAGTCCGACCCTGCTTAGCTTCCAAAATCAGATGTGATCAGGCATGTAACAATGTAAAGAAAAATAAACCCTGAAAGGCACTCTGAATTATAATTTAAATTTTTTTCTGACATGCAAGAAACAACAAAATGGAAGTTTTATCACAGCTCTGCTTCCTCTTGAGTTCCCCCACCCACCCTTACTACTGTGAGCAACGTTTTCTCAAAATAAAGGCACACTGATCTGTTTGTTATTTTAGGCTCTGAGAAGAAGGCCAGACTGGAACGCTTTCCAAATATATGCCACTAGTCCCATTGAGGACCTATAAGCGTACTTATCTCCATCCGTTGCAAACCAGTTCATTGTCTTCCAGGGAGAGCTCATAATACTGTATAACTCTGTATATCACTTTATAGCCGTACGTGCTCGTGCATCCTCGCAGGATCTGAATCCGCTTCGCCCCTGTCCGTTCTCACGCAGGGAGAGATACACGTAATTAGCTGCATTAGCCTCATCCTCCCCCGCCGCTCGGCTATCATTTTGCCGGCTGGTGACACGGCTCTGAAGCCTCCCTTCCCCTCTGTCACCCTGCGTGACCTCGTTCGTGCCCTGCCAGCCCCGGGGGGGGAGCTGCAGCCCCGAGGCCACGGCGCTCTGCTGCAGGGGCTGCAAGGAGGCTGCTAAGGGCAGGACCCGTAGGCACAGCTGGGGGCCGTGCTCCCTCCTCTCTCATCTGACCAGTGCAGCTCCTGCGCTAATATTTAAAAAAAAAAAAAAAAAAAAAAAGAAAAATTCTACTTGCTATATTTGTCCAAATATTTGAGCTCCTCAGCTATCCCTGGACAAAGCACACCAGCTATTGGCATGCTCTGGATAATCCAGGGGAACCTTTTGCACAGGCCTCTGCTTTCTAACCTGAGATTGACTTTAATTATCCATTATTTTGTCGTCTTCTCTGTGAGCCTCTCGCTGAATGCATTGTGCCACCCAGCATATTAGTCAATCATCACAGCTTACGGAGTGCTATACTTTACATCTTGGCTTCGGTGTCATTCATGTGCACCGAGTGGAGACAGCAAGCAGTTTTAAGACGCTGGGTAGATTTAAGCGTGCTAGGGCCTGTCTGTCCCTATAGTAAATAGCTTTGCTGACATTTAAGCTGCACATGGCTTGATGTTAGGTCAAACAAAAATGTCACACTATAATCACTTTTTAAATAGCTGTTTCCGGCTCAGTTAGTACTGTATAGTTCCAGAAGAGAAAGCACTTACAAGCTGACGGACAGAAAGAGGAACCGTCTGTATAGGATGTTTGCCTAATCCCATCCCTGCCCTTGCCTGTCGGGCTTGGAGGCTTTGTTTGTTTTTTAAAAAAAAAAATTTGTGTGTACAATTTAATGCCACCGTACTTTTCAGCTGGGCAGACTCTAAGGAAAATTCATTAATAAGTTCTGGGGAGAGCCCTTTGATGTAGCTGTGAGTGGTGTGGGTGGCCAAGGGGGTACTCTGCCCTCTGCAGCATTTGGGGCTGATACTGTGCCTTGATGCGGGGAGGCACGATGCTGCTGAGACGCCATTGCTAGGAGGAAACATGTAGGTAAAAACCTAATGAGCTTTGACAGCTAAAAGCGTGAAGGTTTTCACGTTCCCTGATACCACTCCTTAAATTAGTCTCTACCTCTGAACCACCCTGTGGAGGACATGGATCGCAGGGGAAGCCATGCAGGATGAACTTCCTCTCTCGGCCACCTCCGTTCGGTGTGGCTGTCTCCGTACGGTTTCAGTGAGGCTCTGGCATCCTGCCCTGCCCTCAGCAGGCACTAGCATTCCCTCGGGGCACAGCAACACCTTGCCTCGGGGCACAGTAGTGCTCCCCAGGGGCCTGGTCCCCCAGCTACCTGGGTGGGTCAGTGGGTCAGAGCACCCTGTGGTGTGTGGCTTTCCTCCCCACAGCCCAAAAATGGCTGGAGGGAATACCTGAATCCCGCCGCATGGACGCATGTCCGAGGTGGCTCCTTCTTATCACTCCTACCTTCCCCAAATCTGCCATGTGTGACATACTACCCACCTGCAGCTTTTGTCTTTTGCCCCTCAAGCCCTCCTGGCAGCCGGTGGCAGTAATCGGAAGGCGACAGCATTTTCTGTCATGGAACACGTGTAGAAGGCAAAGCACAAGAGATCTACAAAGACGAATGACAGTGCATGATCTTTTGGCCAGCAAGAACCGTGTTGGAAGAGCCGTGGAAAGCCATGAGGGAATAAAGCAGTCTTGTCATCAGCGGTTTAGTGGGGAGGAGGAAACCACCCTTTCTTGACTTCCACTGTAACTTTTTTCTTCTTAATTTGATGCCTGGGTCTATTATTTCTAACAAGCTGGGAGGCTGAGAAGGTGCTATAGACGTGACCAAATGCTACCGTGAGGGTCGAGCCCAAGCCTCAAACGCTCCTGACTGCTGCTTCACTGAGGCTGCTGACCCCAGCCTGTAGGTCTTTCTTGTAAGTCATTTCCTCTCCTGATTAGGTCAGAACTGTAGCACCAACCTGAGTGTGTCAACATAGAATCACAGAATCACAGAATGGTTTGGGTTGGAAGGGACCTCAAAGATCATCTAGTTCCAACCCCCCTGCCATGGGCAGCGACACCCTCCACTAGACCAGGTTGCCCAAAGCCCGCTACGTGGATTTTCCTCAGTATGCTGAAGTAATGTGTACGCTATACTTTTGAAGTCAAAAAGCAAGTTTATTCCTGTCGAGATATATTTCCAAGCTGCATTTAGACAGTAAGCAGTAAATCCTCACACATTCCTCATTTCACATCATAGTTACAGTGTGTGGTGGCTCCTGTCTCATCACATAATAATGAACTTGTTAGATAAGCAAAACTCTTCCATGTTCAGACTGTGGAAGATAAGCTTTTGCCAAGTGCAGTTACAAACTATGGGGCACTATAGAGGGGGACCTGGGAAAAATATTACAGCCTCCAAGAGGTAGGGTAAGATAATCTTTTGTTTAAAACTACCCAACTTTTCTTCACCCGGAAGTAACTTTTGTTACACCTCAAATTTGTATCAGCAAATCCTTTTCTTTTAGGCACAACTGGGGATGACTGCACTCTTGCTCAACCACTGGTGTGGAGGCAAGTGCACCCAACCTCAGGGGAGCCACTTTGGGGCTGGTGGAGAGTTTATCCTGACTAGGGGTTGGGTAAGGAAGAAACTGAAGGATGGAGTATATACAGTGCACAGTAAATTTATGAAAAATGATCGTGCATTCAAAGTTCAACTACTTGTCCCTGTTTTACACCATCCACCAGTACAAAGAACAAAATGGGACTAGGAGAGCCCACTGTGGGTGAGCTTTCCTGAGACAGCATAAAAAATAGCATGCACTGAAAAACAAATGCTGTGATTTGTGATCTTATGTGATACAGATTTGCCAGCCAAGAGAACTCAGACTGGGGAAAAGAAAAGGCCCCACTGGTTGTTCAAACAGAGACTTTCTAAACATGAGTTTACACTTTGTGTTGTGGAGTTCTTTCTTGTAAAAAACACAGTGCAGAGTAGGGGTGGACAATGGTAGTTTTGTTACATGTTACATGTTGCATGTAAAAATCATGTAAAATCATCATGTCCGTATGCCATGATGAATCATCAGTGAAATGCAATGTTTAGAACTGTAAGCTATCCGCCTTTGTTTGTTCATCATCAAATAAAAACTTAGAGAACCCAGGCAAGGGGGGAAAATTTCTGTAATCTTACAGCACTTAAAATGCACTAAGGCATTCAGCTGAAAGACACTTTCCAGGAAATCAGAATTGTATAATTGAATCTTATTTAAACTATGACAGTTATCTGTTGGTTTTTTTCTTGTTAAAAACACTTCCTTTCCATCGTACCGCACATACACAATATTCACTAGTGTGTGATTAGTAGGCATGTTCTTGCAACATCACACATCATTCTTGTTAACGAAGATCACAGAATCACAGAACGGTTGAGGCTGGAAGGGACCGCTGGAGCTCAGCGGGTCCAACCCCCCTGCTCAAAGCAGGGCCAGCTAGGGCAGGTTGCCCAGGACCATGCCCATACGGCTTTTGACTGTCTCCGAGGATGGAGACTCTGCAACGTCTCTGGGCATTTTCAGTGATAAAATATCATCCCTTTGTGCCACCTTTAAAAAGAGAGGAACTTCCTATATGTAGCTGTTTGAGCGGGGGAAAAAAAGACACACTAGAATGAGAACTAAAAGGATATTAACATTTCCACTTTTTGCTTTGCTGACTCCACATTCTTCAGTTATATGTAAAAATTTATGCAAGAATTTTATGAAGTGCTTCTTTACACCCACAATTTACTGTTTCTTCGCAAGTGGATCATAAATCCTCAAAATTTTTTTAAAGCTAAGACCTGCAGCCACATAGCATTGAAATTCTCAGAGATTTTTCAGTATTACAAATTGTCTTCTGAGGTACGACTGCTTTTCATATCCTGTATTTTTCATATGGGAAATTTGATATAGTATTATCAACCTGAATACCTGCTGTGCAGAAAAATACTGATTTTAACTTACCTGCCTTTTAAACTTAGGTCCTTCATGTGAGGCAAATGTGCACACACTTACAGGAACTTTTTTTTCCTCTCCCCCCAAAAAACCCCTTCATTTGGACACTTGGTCTTGGATATATTTTATACTTTGATGCAAATTTATAATTAGTTTACAGATTGCATGGACATAGAAGACATGCTTTTTTGTGAAGTGTATATCTCATAGGCTTTTTGGCTGAGTACATTGGCAGATGTTATATATGCCTTCCTAGGTGCAGTTGTATTTCTTCTCTGAGAATATGTATTTTGGTTTTTTATTGCTTTGCTAAGAGTAAAATCACTGAATGTTTTCATAAGCAGAGGAGCAAGATCCCTGTCAGAGCGAGCTGTGAATGTGGAAGTGGCACAGCATGCATACGACGACTCAAGAAAGCGTTTCGAGACTGCTCGTAGTTGCAGTATCCCAGTGCAAGGCACCCTGATAAACTGCTGTGCCAAAGTGTTCCATTGCAGGGCACTCACAGGTCGGTGCGGTGACATTAAGAAGATGACAGCAGTGCTTGAATGACATTCAACATGAAAAATAGTCACTGCTTTTTGGCTACTCGGAGGGTCATTCCAAATAATGCTACAAAAGAGTCACATTATAAAATTGTTGGGGTGAGATTTGTAATTGTCTTGGATAATGTAGTTGGCTGACCTTTGTAAACTAGTTACTGTGCAATTCACAATTCACAATAAAACCTACCCCAATAAAATGTCTGTATATTGGCTTCTTTGTCTAGCTGCTTTTTTTTTTGGTTAAAAGGTTTGATTTTTACAAAGATTGTCAGTAAGATTCCTGCCGTCTCAAAGTTCTGGATTTTTTTTACTATGTGAACACTTCAATCAAACCAAATATGACAACTTAAAGAGGTGCAGATGGCTGTTGAGCTGGAGAGGACTGGCTGTCTAAATTGACTGGTAGAGAGGCGAGTCTTCTACTTGGCTGACTGAAGTTCATCTCTGCTAATTTAATAATGACTTCTTCCTCAGCCTCAGTTCATGGCTTAAACTTTTGTACCTTCCCTGGTGTGGATTGTGATTCTACTAATGGTAAGCATTTTATTTTTTTTAAAGTTATTCTAAGGGGCAACTGTAAATCCCCCCCAAAATCCCTGATTTCACCAGTAGTTTGTTTGTTTGTTTGTTTGTTTGTTTACATTGGGGTGTCAGTTAATCATTACTATTATTTGACTTTCTCTTGTGAACATTCTGGTATAAAAAGAAAAAAAATAATAAGCGTGTGCAGAAAGGTGAAAGATAAATCCTTACTTTCTCAGAAAGCCTATTTTCCATGATGTAAGATTTATTTGGGGTTTTTTTCAATTTCAATTTTTTTTTCAATTTCAATTTTTCTTTTAAATTTATTTTCAAACTTTTTCTTTTTTTTTCCCCAATTTTTTTGCAATTTCTTGTTCCCTCATAATTTAGCTCCTAGCAGCTATGTTACAAGGTAAATGTTTTAGGTAGATACTATTCTGAAAGAGAAAAGTGTTCTGCTAAAGAAATGCTGCAAAACCTAGTTTGCCAGCAGAGGAACAAATGTTGGTCTCACCCTTTCCCGTTCTTACATCAGGAATGTTTTAGTGTCCGAACTAGAAGGCTAAAGTACTATCGAGCAATAATATCTCAGATAATTGAATTTGGTTTTTTGTGGGGTTTTTTGTGGTCATTGCGTGGTAATTAAGGACTGGTCTTGGATTTTAACTTTTCATTTTTGAAATATGAACTCTTTTTTTTACACAGATTAATCGGACATTTCTTCTCTTGTGGCCGATGGCCAAGATAATCAGTTTATAATTGAATTACATGTTTAGATATGAAGTTACAGCTCCAGTCCGTGCAACTTTTTGCTTCGAATTTGTGACTTGCCACACAGGAAAAGGGAAGACCTACAGTAAGCAGCTGCCATACAATCCCGTATTTCATTGCTGTGAAGCGCTTGCACGGCGCTGTGCGTCCTCCCTGCTGGAAGCCCATTCCCGTTCAGGGAGTCCTTAGACCCAGGGAAACGTTTTCTTCGCCTCCGAGCGCAGCGGTGAGAAACAGGCTGTACCGTACCAAATACAGCTTCCTGGCATCGGTTTGAACTTTGCTCATTTCAGCAAACCTTTCTGTTGGCTTCTTGGCTGCAATATTCCTGAAAATAAACAGTTGATCTCTTGTGTCTTGCAAAGCGTGGAAATGAGACTTTCAATGAATGGTTGGAAGCAGTGCCTGCAAAACTTTGTTTGCAGGTGTTTTTCAGCCACCCAGCAGAGCACAGAAAATGCCACAGTCACTGTCTGTGATGAAGGCAGCTCAGATATAGGCTGGACAATACTCACATCTTGTCTTAAACAATCTCCTGGCCAAAAAATATCCCGGAAAAGATGCCGTGAGTAATTTTTAATAATAAATATCTCTGTGAACTGATCACTTCACGGTAAGGAAGGACAAATGTGTCACTTTTAAAATACACTGATTGGAAATCATATTCAATCAATGAGCCTTTGTCAAAAATAGGCTATGAAAATAAGTATGAAGGTCACTTTTATTTTGGGAATGATCTTCACTGCTCCACCTATCAGATATTTTTTAAAAAATGTTATAAAGAAGGATCCCAAGCCAAAATCTTCAGGATGTTTCCAGTCCCACTGGAGTTGAGCAAGTTTAATTCTGTGCTATTCTATTATTATACTGAATGCATTTTTCACAAATGAAATAAAACATTTAAATGCTTTATCTAAAGCATTGCCATGTCTTTTTCTTTGCTAATAAGATGCCTCTGTTTAAATTTCTCCCTCATTCAGTCCTTAAAACCTTTTTATGTTCTGGGGAGGATGGACACTGGGAGCATCTGCTATCTATTGCCGCTATAGCTGGGTATGAGAACTGGAAAAAATATTTATCTTCCAATCAACAGACTATTTTGGACTCGGGGATTTCTCTTTATTTTTTAATTAAAATAGGAACATTAGGTCATGAGCTATCATTCCTAAATCAAACAAATATTTCTGAAGACATTTTTTTTCTCAATTCTATCTCTATTTTTTCATCCAAAACTGTTTGTTGGATTTGACTTAAATTCTTGCATAGTTTCAACATGTGTCTGCTTCTACTGACAGATAAACTGCATAGGTAAAAAAATTACTCACTCTAAAGCTATCACTTGCATATTAGAAATGTATCTGTTGCTTAAACAACAGCAATGGTTAAAATTACAGTCAATTTATCACCCAGTCCTATGACACAAACCCATGTCATCTTTTCAAAGAGGAATAGATATGTACATGTTCTGCTGTTTGCTTTTCAATCACCCATTCCTGCTGCTTGATCACAAATTTTAATTACGAAGACAGTCTCCCAGACCGTGCTAGTAATTAATTTCTGTAACTTGTCTGTGCCTCTGTGAAGCCCGCAGTGTGCCTGCAGATAAACAGCTAATTAACGCTTTTATGCAAGTGAAATGGATTTCCAGTTATTGCTATCTTCCCCCTCCACCCTATTCTTCACATGTGTGTTGCTTAGGCATTAGGGATGCCTCATGGCTTACCAAACCGGATAGCCTTGTCTTTCTCCCTCCACCATCCAAGTCAGGCTGCTGAGGTGCTGCACCTGCCCTCGTGCTGCTGTGCTGGGGAGAGAAGCCTCTTCAATGACAGAATGAGCTTTTTATATAAAACAAGGGAATCATAAAGTGTGTTTGGGCAAGACCAGCGGTAGTATTTTATAATCAGATATAACAGAGAGTCTGCCAGAGAGTCTGTACTGGTGTTAGAAGTCTGCAGAAGTATCCCAGGTCACTAGATTAGCTCAGAGGACTCAAGGGAAAAAAATGTGACCAGCAGTATCCAGCGTTTATGGGCACAAACTAGGCAATCCAGAGGAATCTGTAACACGGTGTATTACAAGCAGCATAGAGGTGCAAACCAGTCCTGTGACCTGCTTATCTGCAGAAAGCTGGGCCTCGATCCAGCCACTTTGATCCTCTGAGAAAGGAGGGAATGCAGCATCATGTACAGCTAATTTGGTAGAGTTCACCTAGAGTACAGCTCCAGTCCTAACGTGGGCCGGATGGCGTGACCCCGCTGCTGTGCGGGGAGAGCTGCCTGCCTGCCTGAAGCACGATACTTCTCTTTGGCAGCCTTTCCTCAGGGTGGGATTTTTGTCTTCAGAGCTGCTTTAAGAAAAAAAATAAATGCCTTGCACTGCTTTTGCTCCAAAGAGGGACCCACCTCTTGAGCACAGTAGTCTTCTGTTTCCACCAATGTATTTGGAAATCTTTACAGCATTGCACTGGAGCCAGTGCAACTTCGATGCTTTATTTCTCAGAGGCACAGCAAGTATGGAACATATTACCTTACTGAGGAAAATCCTGACTTGGATTATTGCTTTGGCACTTTCCGAGTGGTCTTCTCGCACTGTATCCCAAAGTGCCTCGCAGGGTAATAAATTACATTACCCGCAACCAGTATGACCTCAGTAAGATCCACCTATGGCCAAGAATAGCTCCATGTTACTGTCAGCTAATTAGCGGTGGTATTCGTTAACTGAGGAAGTGAGAGCCAGGAAACTATCCTTTACTCTTTGTGGCTGGTGGTATGGCATGGCACAAAAGCCATCTAACCAGACGCTGGCAGCTGGCCAAGGGGAGGTTAGACATCTCCAGGACTTTGTTCGTCTGGCCCATGAGAGGGGCATGGTGCCCACCCGGTCACCCTTGCACGCACACTACACACGTAGTCACGCTTGGGCTTTTCATCTCATCTTCTTGCAAGCATGGCGTGAGCTGCCATCACCTTAAACTGTGCACCGCTCTGACCCTAAACTTTAATCCTGTGTAGTCTGCTGAGGGTGGCTCCCCAGTCCTGCAGCCTGGTGCCCTCTCAGTTCAAGCTAAAGCTTGTTCCTGTGGCATACAGAGACTGGTATGTCTAAGCACACCCAGGACATTAATACAGCATTAGGCAAACCCAGATGGGCTGTTTGCTGCCTCTCCATGGGCCGTCCAAGGAGCCTTTCTGGCAACAGGAATCAAAGAGTCCATATTCTGATGTGCAGCAAAAAAGGCATCTCTGCTTGTGCAGCCTGGCATTGTTAGTGCCTGGCCTTAATTCTTGCAAGCCTAAGTGACGAACTGAGATGTAAGCCGACAGAGAGCTGGAGGAGCAGCATGCAGCTTCTTGTGCTCCAGAGGGAAAAGCCCACGCTGCCTCTCTAGCTGGAAACGTCGGGGTGGGTGCTGCTGGCAGCACGCAGAGGGGCTGGTGCTACGCACTGTGACACACACAGCACAGCTGGTGCCCAGCGCTGCCCTTCTAGCCGAAGGCATCCTTCCCGTGCAAACAGAACTGGAGCTGAGGCATTAGGAGGATTTTGATGGATGTGAAAGGCAGGCAGAGAGCACGGCAGGCACGGGTGTGAGCCTGAATGCAGCTGTCAGTCTCAAGATCTCATAGATAGGCAGATGTGCTCTGATGGACTTCTCCCTGAATACTAGCATTCCTGGTCTTTCTGCTCCTTCCCGATTTTTGACACCTCTCTGACAGCCTACAGGGCTCTTTGGTATCACTCCTTGTTCCATTCAGAGTTCATCCACCTCTCTTAACCCCCTTTACTCTTGTCAGCAACCTTCCTCACCCTCCCACAGACAGCAGACACCCAGTTCCCTCCTAGAGCTTTTTTTTTTTTTAAACATATGAAAAATGCCTTCATGCTTCTCCCTCTCCTCCTCTGCTCTGCTCCACACCACATATTCTGGAAGTCACCTTCAGACCACACTGGAGTGTTACCTCTATTGCCCAGGGCTGGGATCATGTTACAGCTTTCCTCTTCTCACTAAAGATGTGTGCTCTGATTTGAACTTCTCCAGAGTTCAGGGATGTTTGGAATCTGGGCTTTTGGCTTGGACCCCTCTTGGTGCCTGGTGTCGGCATCTAGGAGTTGACAGAAGTTGTTTGTGCCAGGGGCAGCCAGGCCTGCAGGATGCAAGTGACCGCAAATAAAAGAAAAAAATCCCAGCACTCTAACAAACAAATTAAAACTGGCCCCACGATGAATTGTGCGGCCTTTGGAGACATGCCAACACCTCTTTTTCTCCACCCAAGCCACAGGCCAGGCTGTGCTCACCTGGCTGCTGGAAATCCCAACAAGCAAGGTGATGTCAGGAGGCTAGGTCACACACCCTGGCCTGATGGCACACGCTTTCATATTCTTGCTTTCCCTGCAAGGGACCGGGCTAGGAGAAGGTGATGGAGAAGATCCTCGCAGAGAGATAACCCTGTTTGGCATGTGGCTGCTTTCCTTTTGCAATGGCTGTGGGGAGGCTGGGCTGCGGGAGAGAAGAGGTGACGGGTAGAATGAGTGGGTTTCTCTTTTTCTTCATTTTACCAGAGTAGGGTTGGACAGCTTGGCTTTGCCTCCAGGTCAGGACTCAACACACACAAGGTGGGGGAAGGAAGATGAGACTTGTTTCAAAGCCCTCATCAAAGCGCAGCCTGTGTTCCTCTCCGGGCTACATGACATCACTTCTCTGGGCAGTGTGGCATCACATCCCTCGGGGTTACACCAGTGGCTACTGGGGGTCACGAGCGAGGCTCTCCCTGTGCCCCCAGCCCAGGCCTCGGGGGCGAAGGGGGTCCCATATCTGTGCAAGCCTCGGTGAGCCTGCCCAGTGTCAAAACAAGCAGGGCTGTCATTTTCTCTCCTTCTGCCCACAGGAACCGAAAGCTTCCTTCCTGCCCTTTCCTCCTGGCAGAAAACAGGCAGCTGAGAGAGGGGCCAGTGAGGGCAGGGAGAACCAGCGGCCCCCGCACCCCCCTGCTAGGAGGGAGCTGTTGCGGCCCAGGCTATTTTTAACCTGTTTTTGTTGCACGCTGGCAGTTGCGTCCCCCATTACTTTCTTCCTTCTCGGTGTCTCTGTGTGTCTTTGCAGCTCCTTCCTGCTGCCCTGAGATGTGTGAACTATCTATGGCCTGGGAAATCTGCGGCAGGCAGTATTTTTAAACCGTCCAGGCCTCCGGTTTGCAGGCTGCTGTGACGCAGTTTATCCGACTTTGCAAGTTTCTCATGGGAATGCAGGGTGCCCGGCAGCAGCCTGCGGTGCTTGGCTGTTTATTTTTTGCCCTCCACGACGCAACCCTTGGGGCCCGGGCTGACATCTCGAGACCTGGGAAGGAACAGACCTTGTGCGTGCGCAGGGAAGGGTTTAAAGCCCGGCTGTCGTCGTGGTGCGGCTTGCTGGATGGATGTCAGCTGCAGGTCTGCAAAATGAGGTGACTTTTCCAGCTGGCCAAGTGTTGCCATCGCACCTGGTGGGCTGGGCATGGGGAGGACCTCCCTAAACGCCTGCCCTCCTGTAAAGTGCGTGTCTCAGCTCGGAGTCGCCATTCGTACCCTCCATTATAACAATATCGCTTCGTAATATTTGGAAGTTAGCACTGCCAAATTTGTTTTGGTTTGGTATGTCACTCAGTGCCCCGGGACCTGCCCTGTAAGCTCCGTGCCCTTCTCCGCACGCCGTGAGGAGGCTGGTGGAGGGTGGTGGTGCTGCTCCTGAAAGGCAGCGCCGGCGATGGCTGAGCACCCAGCCGGGTCCTCTCTCTCGGTTTTGTTCATGAAACTTGTGCATGGCGATAGACGGTCTGTGTCTGGTGCAGTGCTCTAGCTAGGCAAAAGCACTGGGTGGGGAAAATAAGCAAAGCAGAAGGTAATGTCCGGGCCACGGGGAAGGCTGATTTAGGAAAAAAAAAAAAGGGGTTGGGGGGACGGGGCACCTAAGTCCTAAGATAAGCCAAGGACAACAAAATCAGATGGAAGGTAAGGAGGAACAGGTTTACAGTGATGAAATCCTGGTCAATAGACATCCAGTGTAGGAAAGACTGAATAAAAATACAGGGAGAAATATTTGGGAGCAAAGCGTTTGACTAGGTCCACTTGTCCAACAGATCTTTGTTCTTGCCTGTTCTTCCACAGCTAAAATTCTCCCTGAGTAAGTAAGTGCTGCTGAGGACAAAAAGTTTCCTTATGATTTTTTTTTTTTTCTCATTGCCACCATTTAATTTCCAGTTTATATTCAATGGAGGGAAAGTAAAATGCTGTTTTGAGACTCTTTGCTGGAAACATCCCGTCCAAAAACATTCTTTGAGCATTTTCACTGTGAGAAAGGGCAGGAGCCACTTGTATTGTCTACAGCATGAACAGCCATTTTTCTCATGGTGCTATTTTTTTGTTGAAGTTCTTTCAGAAGACAAATAATATGTTTTAGTCATTCACAACTTTGTAGCTTAAAAATTGTCTTCATCAGAATTTCTTCTGTGAGAAAATGATGTCTCTCCCTGTATTCTTTTAATATTTATGATGTGTATAGACTCAAATTAAATAACACTATCTGAGGTGTCTTGTATATGACTTTACTACTATAGAAGAATGGTCTTACCTGCACGCATGTAATATATTTACAAATATATTTGCGTTCCTATATGAATATGTGCTTTTATCTACTATTGTCTTTTGTACTGTGTTTCCTCAGTAAGAATCCTAACTCTGATAGTGAGGAAGCTTACTCTGAATTTTTGGGATGCAATGGATTCTCATAGATTTCACTGGGCTTTTGACCAGGCCATTCTAAAAGCTAATTTTATTTGAGATATTTGGTTTTCATGAAAGTAGCTGTAATTTGTGAAGATTATCCTTTTGGGTTTTAAGGATTTAAACAGTTTAAGAAATGCTAATCAGTGTTTATACGGTAATAATTTGACCTCTGCACTGCTCCATTAAATTTATTTTAATTGCTAATAAGGCATAATATTTCAGTCTGCCAAAAAGTGAAGGATCACAGATATTATCAGAAAATCACTAGTTTTGGTACCATGACACTAGGCAATATTATGGAGAAGGCTAATTTCTGAGGGCCAGTTGGACCTCTGTGTTCAGGAAACTGTTTTTCACAGATGATTAACTCTGTGGATTTATAAATGTTTAGGTAAAACAAACAACACCAGGAATGCAAGTTTAGTAGGATTAAAAGAAAGCATGAGATGCATTTATCACCAATAGGTGAGACAAAGGACACTGATAAATCCTCATGACTCCACTGGTGAGAACCACCCCCAGGAACGACTTAGGAGCCTGCTGATGTTAGTGAAGGTGCACTCCCATTTAGTAAAGAAAATTCGGGATAAAATTCTGTCAAAGGTGGAATATTAGATGAGAAAAAACAAGGATTTTATCTTACTTGGCGAGTATTATTTTCCAAGTAGATGTTTGCTCATGAAAACTGGATTTTTTCTTAACGTGGCACTATATCAAAATTTGACTTTAATTGTCTTCTTTCTATCAGAGAAGGCCTTAGTTTAAGCACACACATTATTTTGGGATCAAAATGGTTTTATCATTCCAGAGATACTTTCCCAAGTGTTCCCATGACATGGAGTGGTCAGTAGACTTTTAATTCTGTGGATGCCAATTAGAAAACAAGGCCTAAGAGGAAGTTCATTTCTGGGCAGTGAGAGCACATCGTGGGTGGCCGTAGACGCCACAAAGCTGAAGACTTCAGCCACCTGAGAAATTAAATAATGGACCCTGACTGAGGAAGCTTGCGGGCATTACATCATTTACACATAAAAACAAAAATAGATTTATAGGGCACACGGGTGGCTGTGACATCACCAGCAGCCAATCTAGAAGTCTCAGCTATAGCCAACAGACTAATGCCCTTTAATACTATTCTTTGTAGAAGAGGATCCCACAAACCTACTGCTCTGCTTTGGGTTTCTGTTTTTTCGGTTGTTGCTACAGATTAACTGTGACATACTGACTTTGGGCTGAATTGCCTAAGCTGCAGCTGTACAGGGCGTGCTTTGCATCGGAGGCATAGGATGTGTGCTGAGTGTTCTTCCAAACAAGCGTAGCCCTGAAGAGATGAACTGCTGCTGCAATTTTAACGGGGATTGGGAACCAACTAAAAGGGTTTCTAGAGATCGGATGTGCTTGAAATATTTTATTATGGTGGTACTAGGTGCTCAGAAGTTGGTATAGGGCTGTTCTATTTCAGAAATTATCCTGAAGAGTTACTAGCAGTCTGAAAAATATTATCTGAAAAAAAAGTATTGCCTAATACAAAAGCTCAAGAACAAACACTGAGCAACAACAGAGCTGCAGCCAGCGGTGGCAGAAGGCATCGCTGCAACGCTCCTCGTTGGGAATGGTGAGAGGAGAGCCCTAGGACTGTAAATGAAGGAGGAACCACGGGAAGAATCAAGTGATTTTGCAAGGAGGGCAGTGAGGCTGATCAGCCACGGGAACAGTTGCTGGCAAAAAGAGGAGGCACGTGGGAGGCAATGGGATCCTTGGGGACAGTGATTATTCCTCGGGGTCTGGGCCTCCATGTACACAAACACAGCTATAGGGTCTTTCTGATTGTAATCCATCTCTGTTGTTTAGGCTCTGTGCAGCTCCTCCCTTGCCCCAAAACACACCCGTCGCCTCAGGGAGCAAGTTGGACCATGACCAGCTCATATCCCTGAAAAAGCACCCTCTGCATGCTGACCCTGGGCAGTCTCGCTGAAAGCATCTCTGAGCTTTCTTTTAATTAAAACTTTGATTCAGGCTCGAGCAAGAGAAAACAAACATTGTCCGGTTCCAGCGTTCAGATCCCTCAATGTAAGCCAGATGTCACAGCTGGTTCATACCACTGCTCTCGGTGTGGCAGCTGTCACCTCCTGCCACACGCCACTGAAGGGCAGCAGTCAGGGACGAGCCTGGTATGCTCTTGCTTTCATATTTAGTCTCACGAAATGTTTCCTGATCTCAATATTCTCACTCCTCTCTCTGTTCTTTCTTTTCTCCTCCTCTCTCGTCCCTCCCACCTTGAAACTTGGCACACAGTGCATTACCAGAGGAGCAAAACGAAGGGGGAGGAAGCAGGAGAGAAAATAGCCTATGTCCCTTTGTTTGTTTCTAAGGCAACAGGTAGGAGATGCAGAGCACTGGCATTCTCCCAGCTGCACGCCCGCCGTGTCAGAGCTGCTCGGTGCCCCACGGGGACTGGTGGGAGGCTGTCTGTCTGTCAGCACGGGCGCTGGGGAAATGGTGTGAAACAAATAAGCTTCGCTTGTGCTCCCATGTCAGCCCTTTGTGTGGGGTTCCCGCTGCGGCTGCCCAGTCCCCGGCTCTGCTTGCTGCGTGACTGGAGGCAGACAAGCCGGCAGGCAGGTGAAAAACGTGTCTCGGGTGGCCTCAGATGCCAGCCTAAAGGCTGAGACACATTAAAACAACAGGGCTTGAAATAAATGACTTCCTCCTTTCGGGGCTGCAGCCAGGTCATGCAGGAAGGGGGACAGGATTATCACTTCAGGAAAGAGAAGATGCATTTGGCAGTTACAAATTTTACTGAAATAGATAAAAGAGAAGGCTTTTCCTTCAGTTTTTTCTTTCGGTCTCTGAACTTCCTTCACCTGCCTCCATCCGTTGTAAGCAATTGTCATGGGAGGACCCATGAGGCCAGTGTCACGGACCAGTAACCGGGGCAGGAGGACACTCAGATCGAAATGTGGTGAAGATGGGCAATGCTGAGCCCAGCTGAGCTGTGTGGGCACCGCTGAAAGCCATCCTGGTGACTCTCCAGAACCCTGTGGGTGCAGTTAGGGGCTTGGGCTAAACCAGAAAGAGGGTTATGGAGAGGTTGGATCACACCAGGCAGCAGGCTGGGTCCCGCCCTCAGCAGGAGGGCAGCCTCAAATCACAGCAGGAGTGGCTGGCCAGTAACGCTTTTCCAGCCTTTCCACCAGGTTAGGGCTGGAGAACATTTTCATACGGAGAGGTCACTTTGAGCTGGGCTGCTGGCACATGCAGGATCATGGCAGAGGAAGACAGAAGTAATCAAAATGTGCCCAAGGTGTCTGAGGCAAGAGGAGAGTTATAAGTAGCAGCCTATGAGGGCATGGCCTCTTCCCTGCCTTTCCTTCTCACACTGGTGGCGGGATGTGCTCCCATGCCATGTGATGTGGGCTACATAACCAGCCCCAGCCCTATAGACTGAGGATGGCATCGTGGTCTGTCTCACTGATTATAGCCCTGGTGCTCCAATCCTGGCCTTGTCTGGATGCTTTTGAAGGCTACAGTTACGTGGAGAGGTCTCACTGAGCTGACCGACCTCCATTTGCTCAATATTGAGCACCCAAGTTCCCATTGTCTTCAAAACTATCAAGGCTTGCAGAAAGCTCTGCAGAATTTATTTCTGAGGTTTTCTGAAATACTAAGCGTCTGACCTGTCTTCATAGCTGTTGCACTAAATTTCAGAAAAAGCCCAATCAGTATCCTGAACACTTTTTAACAATAAATTTAACTTCATCTGACTTCAGTTGATGTCAGCAGAACCACTGGTGCCTGAAAGAAAAATAAGTTGTTTGCAGGACCCATAGAGAGTGCAGGAATACTATGCCCAGCAATAAATAATTGCAATTGCTGGGTAATCTATGACAACAGAAATGATGCCAGAGTTCAAATTGCCAGTCTTTGTGCTTGCAGAAGCTACAGTAGGAGTTTCTCTGCAGGCAGGTGTATTGCAAAGCTGAAGTTATTGTCAGGGAAATACAGTTGAACTCTGTTGCAAAGGATGACAATATTTCTTTCCTAGGTTATGATGATTAAATTTAAAGATGAGGCTAATAAATCACCTCTTGCTCAGTCTAGTTGAGTCTTCCATACATAATAATCATTTTTGCAGGCAGAGTGCGTTAGGTATTGGTAATGAAAAGCGGGCTGTAAATTCTCTGAGATTGCTTCTGTACGTATATGTGTGGCTCTGGCTGTGTGTCTGGAAGGTGTGAAGAAGCATGTGTGTGAATATGTGCTTGCATTGGGGGATGTTTAATGAAAGCAGTGGCAGTAACAGCGAGAAACAGAAAAACCCTCTATGTGATGGCTGCAGAGATCCACCAGCATACCTGCACATACCTGCTGTTCCAAGAGTTGCCTGTCATGTACCTTGTACCCAGCCTAGATTAAACAGATTGGTTTGTACCTGTATATCCAAATAACCTTATATGAATAGACAAAACCACCAGGAATTCTTATTGTATTTACTTACCATTTGTTGTATATGTAGGATGATTAATAATTCTTGGAGCAGTAAAACTTTGCTTGTTTTAGAAAGTTTACTAGTCTCAGAATATCAATGCCTTCTATTTCTAATTTAACACTATAAAGACATACTTAAAATGCATTTTGAAACACTCTTAAGCCAAGCTACTTAGATTTACAAATTAGAAGCAAGTACACAACATGACTTCATTCAAGCTCCAAACAGGGCTTAGAAGATGTCTTGAAAAAGATTCGTAAGAACAATCTCTTGTGTACAGAGATCTAGAACTTCCACTCATTGGAATGATAGCGTAAAATGTTGTGAGTTGGGGGTTTTGAGTTTGTTTCTTTTTTTTACATTTGGAAGGTAATGTGACCCAGATCTGTTGTACCTTATCTTTATTTATATCCAAGCCCTTTGTTTCTGTGCATCTTTTATTTTGTAGCATGGCTCCTTTTGAAAAAAAGCATGATAAAAGAGAAAATTGAATGTTTCATACAAAAAAAGTCCTTCAGCTTGTCAGAGGTAAAGAACTGTAGCTTTTATTTTACTCTATGGAGCATGATTACCTCAAAAACCAGTTTATTTTCCAACACCGAGCTTTCTTAGATTCAAGATGTCTTTGTCTCTCTGTTTCTCATTTTCTGTCATGGGGTTGTTTTAGGATTTCCCATTTTCTAAAAGATCTGCATATTGCAGACATGAAACCCTGCCTACACACAAAAAACCAAAACCCAAGATGATGTTTTTCCTTTACAAGATAGATATAAGTAATTCTGGGACAAACATGATGAGCCGTTATAGTGTCATAGCACCGGGGAAATGTGATGATTTACCTGATAAGAGATAAACAGAAATGTGCTCTTTGCCCTAAACAATACTCACCAAAGACACGTGGAGAAGCCCTGTGCTTACAGCTTGCTCACAGATCATGCAAAGAGGAATCCGGATCTGTGCCATCCCGTTCTTGAGAGACTCCAGCATGATCTGAGCAACGTGGAGTTTATGTTTTCCATGGTGGGAGGGGAGGTAGTAACTGACTACATGACGCCAAACTCAGGAAAATGTTGAAGCGTGTCCCAGCTTAAGCACTTGAATAATCACGTTGCAAGTCAAATGTTCGTACAGAACTGCTTTACACTGTCTGGCTCACAATATTTGGTGTTTGGCCAAATGCATAAATTAAAAATAACTTCTCCTGGCTCTCCTAAGGGCACTGGGACTTTTCTGTCAAAGGAAATATTATTTGTATATCAAATATCCTTTGATTGCCCAAAAGGCCTGTACTGAGACATGCTGATTCAAAATGTGGCTTCTTTTTCACAAACAAGGTGATAGAGGAGGGCTGCTTATGCATCCAGTGTGCAAGCACCATTGCGTTTAGGTCACTGCCTTTACAATGATTGTAGCAGAAAAAAACTGTTTCCCAAGGTTTGAGGAGAACAACTGCTTCCTAAGACAATTCCCCTGCAAAGGCTGTTGGAGCGGAGCGTCTCTCTGCTGCCTTTTTAAACCAATTAGTGGTGCTCAAAAGTCTGCGAGTGCAGCGGCCTCACAGCTGCCCGTGAGGGGGTTTGTAGCATCTCTGCTACTTTGGAGGACGGTGTCAGGGTTAGTGCTGAGGACCTTTTGGCAATGCGCAGCATAAGCACCGTTACTGACAGCGCCAGCTGTGGGACTGTGGAGACCCTATGGCCAGCGTGGAGGTTAGCTCCCTAGCGATGCTCCAGCTGAGGCTGGGAGCCCTGAGCGAACGTGCCCAGAGGACCAGCATTTATTTTTTTTCCTGGACAAGACAGGGCCTCAGAGGAACAGTATGGAGTATCACCCGGGAGTATCCAGCCCAAGAGCATCATTCCCCTGAGAACTAAATGGCCTTTTGAACAAGAGAAGTGCCTTTGGCAGGAAACTCGCAGGCAAGTAAATGAACAAGCCGTCTGCTCCCACACTGGTGAGGGGGCTGTCACGAGCAGAATGACAGTCCCGTCCTCCTGCCCCCTGCACGTCCTGCTTTAGGTTTCATTGGAATAACAGTAACCTTTAAAGTCTTTTAGGCGTTAAAATAATTTCCAGATCTTGAAAGATGCGGCATTACCTGATGCTGAGAGAGCAGAGACTTCTAACTACGGCCAACGCCGCAGCAGCATTTGCTTTTTACACTTCCTCGCCCTTGTGCTTCCACCTGAGCTGAAGGGACCATCTCTGCGAATGAAAGCCCACTTCCGTTTCCATCGCTGTTTATGACTGGCTGAGCTTTCTCTGAAGAGACAGGAGGAAGGCAAAATAACTGCAGCTACTATTGTCCTCGTTACAGGGATTTTCAGAAACTTGAATGGCTGTTGCTTTGCTTTATAAACTGCATCCCATTGCCAGCTTATAAATTACCAGTATTATTAAACCTCTCTTTTCAACATTGACTATACTCTTTGCCTCCTGAAATGAAGATGGAAAAGTAGGGGGAGGCACAAACACCGTTTTCCATGGCCGGTTCTCATGTTCTCAGGATTGTGTGCCCAATAGCTTTCTAGTCAGCGAGGCATTAAAATGCTGAGCTTTCAAGCCAGTAAATTGCAAAAATAATCTGCTGGTCCCCTCAGCACAGAAAGAAGTCTGTCCAGCTGGACTGTTTCTACATATCCTGTCAGGCAGAGAAAGATGTCCACCAATTGTCACCTCCTCCTTTGGCTTCTGAGGCGACTCCGCATAATTCACTGAGTGTGCATAGATGTTGCTGGCACGCATGGCAGCGCAAGCAGTGGGGAAGAAAGCAGGCACTACCAGAGGAAATGGAGCATAATGAGAGCACAGTTTAGCACCTTCCCACATATGTGTATGCACACACACTTATACACTCACGTCATGAAATATGAGAAAGAAGGGAGAAGCCGGAGGGCAATGAAGCACAATGGGTGTCCAGGGAGAAGGGGCTTGACTGTTGTGGCTTCTTTTCAACCACAAGGATTTAATGCAACGTTAATCTCTGGTGCTCTTGACATCCCTGATCACAGTCTTCTGATTTCACCTGAGTCAGCATTTCCAGCACAAACGTCTATTTTCTCTGGGAGAATTGATTCCACAGGGAAAAAACACCCTGCATCTCAACTGGATACTGATTTTTTTTTCTCCAATTAAAACACAAAACTCTTTCTGCCCTTGAATGATGGGAATGCAAAAAAGCTCAGGGATGGCTGAGGTTGGTTTTAATTCACTTGATTTCTGGCATTGAAGGAGAAACATAGAAGTGACCAATGTAAGTGTGTGTGAGAAGAGACATTGTTTGAAAACATTTAAAAGATCTCAAGTGGATTATCAGCTAGGTACCTGGGTATCAAATCCTTTGCCTATTGATACTGGCAGCAAAACTAACTCGGCTCAACAGCAGCAGGCAGCAATCTCTATGTATGGCCACAACCTCATACCTGGTGCTGTGATTATATCGCATTCCCCCAATTTACCCAGGGCTGAGTAGAGCCGACACTTAACGAAATCCACCAGCGAACCCTGAGGCTCCTACCTTGCCTTGCAGACGCAGCCCGTCTCCTCTAGCAGCAAGCTTGTGCTCTCAGGGCTGCGTGTGGATGCAACTGCTGCGTTTTGCATGAGGCATAAGCGCTTCTGCTTCAGAAGAGCAACTGCTACACTTTTGTGCTTTAAAACTGGTGACTGCAGTGGTGTCTTTGCAATTGCAAGGGCACGTACCCCAAATGCGACCAAAATAATATCTCGGGCTTTTTAATTGTTTTCCAGAGCAATACTGTAGACCTGGAAGCTTAGCATTGCCATTGAAATAAACAGAACACTGGGGACGAATTTAAGAGTGGGCAATATGTAGGTATGCTGAGCTGTCAGAAGAAATGAGTGAGAATTGACTACTATGATTTTATCTACCCCAAATGTTTTTCTCTGACTACTTTTCAGAAAGCATGCCTGTCAGGCAGGGAGGCTGAGTGTCTGTCTAGCTGTTACTCTGATCCCCTGCTCTGTCAGAGAACTGGTGGAAGTAATTTTGGAGCTAAGGAATTACATCTCTACCAAGGGATGCACTGCTTTTCTACCCTGCTTTTTTGTATGTGACATGGTTCCATGGTCTTAGACAACAACAAATTTCTTCTCCACGTGAGAACTGATGAGCAAAGTGACACTTCTTATCATGTCTGAAACATGACTGGGAGCTGTTTACAAAATCCCAATGAAAGGAGCAAATTGTAGGGAATGTTATGTGATAATACCAAAATACTTATGCTTGTTTTAAGCTGTAACTTCCTTCTTTGGTCCAAAACCTTCTGAGTAAATATGGTCCATCCATTGACATGGTTGTCATGCATGGTTGACAGTGGGAGTTCAACTGCTGGAAAATGTGCTGTATGCATGCAAATTGGCATCTCTGTATATAGTGAAATTATCATTAAAAAGATTCATGGAAAAATGCCCAAAGACATATTTATTATCCAGAAAACTACACTTATTATAATGTATTTACTGTGCAGTTTCATGCCATTTTAGCATGGCTATGTGAATAGGATTTAAAGCCTCATGGAAAAAAGTTCAAACAAGACAAAAAATAGTGACTTTAGAGGATAAATTGGGAGTGTAAAGTTATTATTTCTCCCTTCAGGTTGTGGTTTCTCATGGCCTGTTGGAGCAGACTAGTAACCTGAAAGCTGAAAAAAATAATATGCGTACTTGAAACATGTATCTGAACACGTGGGGTAAGCTGTCCTTTGTGCCAAGTTTTCTTTCACATATGCTGTATGAGAATTGATTGCCTTTGTGATTTTTATCCCAGCAGAAACAAATGCACATGTTGTTCTTATTTGTATGAATGGCTAATCCATTTTAATATGCTGTTTTGACACATGTACATGACTTTTGCAAGTTAATAGAGGTGACTCACATCTGTCATGCCTTCCCTTCGGTACTTTTTCCTCTGTACTGGCTTATATTAAGGATAACAGGGAGATATATCCTTGTGCCAATGCTAATGATGTGGAATTTTTAGAGGCCTGATATGCATCAACTTGGTAGAGTACCAGTAACCCCAACATGCATCCCTTTTGGAATGACCCTCTACAAAATCACCAGTGTATGAAATTCCTTTAGGCATTTTGTCTCACTTCCTCAGCTTGCCCCCAAAATGCCTTCTGCTGTGGGGGTTAGGATGGGGACAACCTTTTGGTAGAAGGAATAGTCAGGGAGATTTGTGGTGACTCCTCGGTATTTTTTCTTGCCATAAGGCAAGAGTGAATCAGGCATAAAGTTGCAGTTAGGAACATTTCTTTTCTGCTTTATTTGTACATGTCTAAACCTTTTCTCTGGATATTAACTGTTTTCTCTGAAAATAAACAGACAGCTTAGCAAATCTCCTGCAAGTTGGGCCATTAGTCATCAGAAAGAACCAAAGGAAAGGATTCACTTGGCCTCTCTTTATGCACCTAATTTTGGTGTCATTGCCAGATTCAGAGCAGGAGCCTGAAGTGGCAGCTATGAGGAGGAGCATCTGTCATTTTGCTGATCATAGTGGGAGTCTAAGGAGAGTCACCTTGGGCAAGATGTGGATTTCCTCTCTAAAGGAGACAACAGTTCTATTGAATTTAAACCTGTAGTCCCAAACTTGTGATCAAGACATTCTTAGGAGAAGAGGATAATCTGCTGCTGCAAGAGATTGGAGAACATCAAAATAAGAGTAATCAAACTATAAGCTTTGACAGAAAAAAAAATCTCCTAATGGAAACTGAATATTTTCCTGATCCCTGATTGTTTCCATCTGCACTATACCCTGGCTATCCCATGCAATTGTAACTGATTAGCGAAGAGGAGGAACACAATTTTCCAGAAATCTTTTGCTGCATTCATGCAATAAGTACATTCCGGTTCACAATTACTTTGTATGTAAAAGCCAGGTCCTTCTACAGTATTTGTATAAAAAGTTATCTAAATAGAGGCTGTGTACAAGGTAGCTGCCAAGGTGCTGACCACATGAATACCCTGTGACATAGATTTGGCAAGAATGAGATTAGCCTTGTTATCTTGGCCAAATTCCAGAATAAGTAACTAAAGTTGGACAACCTAATTTTCCTCAGTTTCAGCAGGAGATACTGAGCGCGATGCTGCTGCTTTATATTTTAGGTAGTTGTTCTCATTATACAAGGGGGATATAGAATGCTGCACTCTTGACATCACATTTACTCTGAGTCTCTAGAAGTAGAAATGACAATTAATCGTATGGGGCAATCAACCATCAGATAGCTCCTTACTCCCAGTCAGGTGAGGGGAAGGTCCCCGTACCCTCAGCAGACTTCAATCTGGAATACTTAGTATTGACTTCAGCAAATTATCTGCTTGCAGTTTCTGTAAAGGTCTAAGGAAAAGCTTGTCCCAGGACTGTTAAATCTGAGAATCTAATACACGCTACTAGATCAGAGGTCTCCATTTAAATTTTTCCTGGTGCTGTTGGCAAGCACATGGCATCATGTCTTCTCATTGCAGGGTGAGTCCTGCAGCAAAGAACAAAGATCAAAAGAGCTAAGTAGCTGTGACTGATAATTAGAGACTGTTATTGTCATGGTAGGAGGCACTAGATGTCCGCAAGAGAGGTCTGGGGTCCTTTAAGCAAAAAGTCTGTCCCAAAAGTATGCCCTATGCATGCCTTTGTGTAGGCAAAGACTTCATGCTAAGAGCACATGCTATTGGCACTGTTAGTTCTTTCAAGAGAGCTGCTGGATAAATGGGGCTGGGCATGAACAAGGGAGACTCTGCGTTGGTCTCTGATTAGAATCAGTGCTTGAGACAATGCTGGTCTTGCGGAGCAGGCATTGGCATGGAGTTAGGATTCCTAGGAGATGGAAATGACTTTTTCTCCCAGGGCTACCACTCCCATTAACTGGAGACATGAGACCCCCCTTGCTACAAATTTGACTTGATATCAGACTCATTACTCAAGTTTCCTTCATTCAGGCAGTGTGACATGCAGCAGAATACTGGCCAAACATCAAGCAATGGGTATAGCACCCTGCAGCTAGGATCCAGAAGTCACTAGCCAGTCTCTCTATATAAACAAAATACTTCTAAAATATATTACCATGCATTTGATAATCAGCTACAGAGATGACTGTACACATTTCATACGTATACACAGTAACTGCTACACTGCAAAAATATCTGGCCACACAAATATCCTCATCATTGCTGTTGGACCTCTACCTGCTCGCAGGCATTTTCAGCTAAAGCTGCAGGTCTCTTTGGGCTAGCTAAGTTGTAGACATCTTCCTTTCATTACCTGCCAACATCCACAGTACTTAGCATTATTCAACATCTTTGCTTAATGCAGAGTGGGTAGTAGCTGACAGATTCCCTGCTGGTAGTTACGTACCATTTTCCTGAGCAGCAAAGCCCCAGTTTATGTCCCAACTGGTCTTGTAATGAGCCGAGGGGTTGTGTGTGTAAACAAAACCTCACACCGGCACCTGAGCAGGCTGTTGGAAATCAGCCCACACCTGAGGTGAGCTCTGCAAGATGACTGCTGTCTGCTGATGCGTAGCCTGGGCTCAGCAGCAAGAAAAGCTGGGGGAAAACTCGGTAAACTGGAATCGTGCAAGATTCACTGTTCCGTATGGTTCAGCTAAGCTTCACATTGACAGTGAATTTGTTTGAATACAATGCCTAAAAGATACAGAGGCACAAGTTCAACCAAAGTGAAAGGAAAAAAGGGGTTCCATTTTAGCATTAATGATGATGTGTCACAATTTAGCATGAAAATTTCCTAAACTCCCTCTGACATGAAACTAGCTATTAAAAAAACAACCCCAACAACTTGGAAATGTCCCTAAACCGGAATATGTTATAGGCTTGCAGTAAAAAAAACCACCCAACTTCTGTCTTAACTGTAGGTATTTCTTAATGTTAATTCAGTCTACACTCAGTCAAGGCTTTCATTGATATCAGTGGGAATTGTCCTGAAAAATTATTTTAGAAAGGTTGTGAAGGCTGTTTGATTTAATTCATTTTTAATTAAAAAAAAAAATTAATAATTAGATCTTTGCTTCAGTCATGTGTTGTAACCCTTAGTACTTCTCAATGCTGCTTAAACAGGGATTTAGATGAAAGTGCTTTGTGGAATATGGCTTTTGTTAGAGTTAGTAGAGCTGCTAAAATTCCATTGTTTTAGGTTTAAATCTGACATTTCTTTGCAGGCTAATGCAAAGTACCAATACATACATGCAAATGCATGAAAAAAACACCCACAAACCCAAACCAAAAAACATTGCAGGCAAAAGAACTGGATGGTAGATTAATTAATTAAAAATTACTTTTGAAAAATGTCATAGAGCAGCCCTGTCAGTTCATGTCCATTTAAGTTTCCATCCATCTTCATTCATATATATTATATTTGTTGTTCAGGCTCTATCCACATTTTCTATTTAATTAAATAGAGTATTTTCTTTCAAAATGTTCCATGTGCCAAAAAACAGTGAAAGCCAAAACTTTCCCAGCTGTGGACAAACAGACCACATTCTCAATGGGACAAATTCACCTTCTGATGGAAACCCATTATAGCAGCCTTCCAGTACCTGAAGGGAGCCTACAGGAAAGATGGGGAGAGACCGTTTATCAGGGCATGCAGTGACAGGACAAGGGGTAATGGCTTTAAATAAAAGAGGGTCGATTTAGATTAGGTATTAGGAAGAAACTCTTCCCTGTGAGGGTGGTGAAGCACTGGAACAGGTTGCCCAGAGAAGCTGTGGATGCCCCCTCCCTGGAAGTGTTCAAGCCAGGTTGGATGGGGCTTTGGGCAACCTGGTCTAGTGGAGGGTGTCTCTGCCCGTAGCAGGGGGGTTGGAACTAGATCGTCTTTGAGGTCCCTTCCAACCCAAACCATTCTGTGATTCTATGATTCTATGCAATTACACTACACATAAATGTTATCCAATATACACAGCAATGTTGCCTCAGTGTCATAAATTTTAAATGGTTCATCCCCCCCCCCCAAAAAAAAACCCTGATGTAGAAAAGGCAATTTTCCAAAAGTCCTAAAAGTTTATTATATCAATTTATTATACAACAAGGAATAGAGAGCATTTCCTCATCCATATAATTTTAACTTCTGGGGCATATGTTGCATACTCAAATCCTTAGCTTCCTTCTCAAGTCATGTGGCATGATTTAGATAAATGATGTTCAAAATACAGTAGGCCAATTTTTTTCTCTGACATTGCTTTATCATTATGGTATGCTACATTTATTGGTGAAAAATCACACTTTTCCAAGATTTAGATACCTCTGTACTGCATGTCTTATCCCGTTTTGTTATGCTTTGTTTCACGCGATATTTCCTTGTAGCTGTTGGAAACCTCAGCAGACTGGTGAGACATATCTGCTGCCTTATTTTCCTTTTAGCTATGACGTTATGTTCATTTTTAATGCATAATTTCTTTATGTGAGAAGGCAAATCCAAATGTTGGAGTTCCCACCAAGGATCCCACCAAGACTTCTCCTCTTAACACTGAACTGGCTCAGCTCCCTCAGCCTCTCCTTGGAAGTCCTATGCTACAGCCCACAACCAGTCTAGTGACCTTTGCTGGACTGGCTCCGGTATGTCCATGTCTCTCTTGTACTGGGGAGCCCAAAACAGGACCCATCTCTTCAAGTATGTTCTCACCAGTGCTGAGCAGAGACGTAGGATCACCTTCCTCAGCCTGCTGGTGACACTGCCTAAAGCAGCTCTGTATGATGTTGATATATTTATACATGGGCAACTACAGAAGGCAAAGAATCTATTGTACTGTTTGTTGCACAGGTAAAATAACTAAGCAGGGGCAAAAAGGTAGAGGTGAAAAATTACTCCAACAACAAGACAGGGCAGGATTTCTGGAAATAGAAACAAAAGTGCTTTTTCAGAAAAATGTGTTTGGAATACCTCTAACAGTCACTTCAGAAAAAGAGTAGAGATCCCTCTTATGAGGGATGCTGCGACAAGACTGAGACACACACTGATTTTATTCTGATTTTAGCATGATAGTATCAGAAGATGGAGGAGTGATACTGTAATGAAACAGGGATCAGAATCACTGCAGCTGCAAAATTTGCAGTAGTTCACATAGTGAATAAAGGTCAGAATCTTAAGGAGCAAATTCAAAGCAAAAATGTATAAAGCAAACCTGACAAATCAAAACCAAGCAGAACATGTTTTCTACATGCAGAAAAGAAACATACACATTTTTCCTCATGAGCTTTCCCTGGAAGTACCAGAATTTCATCTGCTTATTTCCTACTTTCAGATAAAATCTTCCAGGTCATCCCATTCAATATAGAGTGTTTGCACTAAATATATGTTCATAACAAATAAATACACAAAGAATTACAATCATCTTTCTCAAACTGCTGAGACTTTACTTAGAAAAACTTTACAATATTTGTTCTCCATTCATGCAGATAATTCTTCAGGAAGAAAAATATAGTCAACTTTGAATTTGTAATGTGAAAAATGTGCATGTGCACACATATAGGCACACACAAACATATTTAACAGCATTTTAATATTGGTTTAACTATTATTTTCTCTCTTTGCCTCAGAGTAAATAGAAGAAAAGAAGATGACACACTTTTTCATCTGGTTACACAATGATCACTTCCACCATCACCTCTCTGATGTCCTCCAAAAGAAGGCCAAATCCTATTCAGGCTTACATACCTGCAAATCACTTAGAAATGTACAGGAGTTACCAAAATTGCTGGTGGTGGAATCATCACACAGATTACAGAAACTAGGAGCCCTCCCAGGATGTTTTGCCTACTTTTCATGAGACTTTATGCTTTCGCCAGCTGTCAATGTTAATTTGCTATTGCAGCAATACAGAAGACGTGTCAGTCCTAAAAAGCTGTAAGGCCACTGAAAGAAGCAAGGGCAGAAATTATATAGAAAACGTCCCTCATGTGGACAAAGCTTCTGGAAAGTGAAGTGACTTGCCTGGGGCTACATGCAAAACCAAGGGCAACCCAGCTCCACTGCTGGTTGGGCCTGTGTTCATCCCTCAGTCGCATATTTCTTGCAGGAGAAGCTCCTTGGCTATGGTCTAGAGACTCTCGCAGACTTTTTGATTCAACCAGTATGGTTACCCATAACAATTTCATTAAACTATTTTTGTACAGTCTTTTGCTTGTTAGTCTTTCCCCTGGTAGAAGACTATGTTGAAAATAGTATGTTCTGTGCTCCACTCCTAAAACAAACAACATGCAGATAAATATGGTGCAAAGCACTTACCACAACTGAAAAATAAACTTCTAACCACAGTGAGGGAGGGGAAGAGAGCTGGGTATTTTGTGGTCCCTGAAGGAAATTGAAATCTGCTTTTTGGTGGAGACATGCTTCAAAAGATGAAACCAACCAAATGGGGAAAATGTCTCTTTTTCTTGGGTATGCGCATAGCACATATTAATGGTTGCCATAAGTTAAATGGGAAGTACTATTGATATTATTGTCTGTTTGTTATTAAATAAAATAATTTAAGCTTTGTTCTCTTCTCCAGTGGATTAAAGAAAGACATCACCCTGAATCAAATCCGATCAAGTTGCATTTTAGCATATCATGCCTTGCTACAATACGCTTCAGACAGTGGCTGCTGCAAAACATTTTGTTTAGTGCCTTGTTTATTATTGTTTTTCTAGAGGAAAAATGGTCCCAAACATAATTTATTTTTCTCCAGAATTCCAACAGTCTGCTATACTTTAAAAGAAAACAGATGATTAAGGCTTCTTATAAAGTTTTGTGACTTCTTTAAGGGACTTCAGAAGTCAACTGAAATTATTTACAAAAGCGAGAAAGAGAGAAAGAGAGAAGTGGGGAGGAAAAGAGAGAAGAGAGAGAGAAAGAGAGAAAGAGAGAAAGAGAGAAAGAGAGAAAGAGAGAGAGAAAGAGAGAAAGAGAGAAAGAGAGAAAGAGAGAGAAAGAGAGAAAGAGAGAAAGAAAGAGAAAGAGAGAAAGAGAGAGAGAAAGAGAGAAAGAGAGAAAGAGAGAAAGAGAGAAAGAAAGAAAGAGAGAAAGAAAGAAAGAAAGAAAGAAAGAAAGAAAGAAAGAAAGAAAGAAAGAAAGAAAGAAAGAAAAAGAAAGAAAGAAAGAAAAGAAAGAAAAGAAAGAAAAGAAAGAAAGAGAAAAGGGGAGGAGAGACTTTCAGTTAGTTGGTGTAGTTAGTGAGTTTATTTTTTAGATTAAAATGACTAGTATTTTCTAGACTAGTGTTTGTATAAACATTCAGAAAGATGTTTGTGTTTGTGTGTACTTCAGAAGTCCTCAAAAGGATTATAAGAAAATAATTTATATATGTTATTGAACCAGACATTTTCATGTCTCCACAGACTCTCAGATGATTCATGTCCTTTCCAAATGACAATAATACAGTAGGCTTTTGGCCACTAGTGAGTAGAGCTGGTTTGGACTGGTGACCTGGAGATGAAATGTTTACTGCCAATCTCCTGGGCAACCATCTCCCCCTACAGGCACCTTTAAATAAATCTTCCCTTCCTTATTTCCAAAAGACACTTTGGAAATATGCCATTTGAAGCTATTGAGAATACTTCCAAAAATCCTTTTGTTTAAGGCTTGTTTTCGTAAGTATTTTCTGTAAGACAGGCAAAGTTTTCTTTCCTTAAATTTTAAGTAACTTGCAGAATTTAACATGGTTATCTTCCTTTTTGTTTCTCAATGTCTTATGCCGTAGCCTGTGGCATGGCACTTTGCCCGTGAGCATTCCCGCATTAGACGATGCTTAGACGCACGAATCCCAGCTGTCATCTCTGTTCCAAGGAGGATCCAAAAATGCACTACGTGCGTCCAGTCTAGCTTCCTCTTCCATATTGCCTTCAACTCCCCAGGTACCCATACCTCTGCAAACCCCACATTAAAGCCAAATTCTAAGACAAAAAAGAATGATGGAAATATAAAACTGGTCCTTGTCTAAGCTACTAAACACAATTTTAAATAAGGGAGTATGAGAGTAAATTGTTCCACCATAGCCTGGCATACATATGCAGTATTTATGTGTAGAAACAGAGAAAACAGAACCTGACACAAAGCTGTGTTCTTGGACATGAGCTAATAATCTCCATGTTTAATATTCCCAGAAGGCAATGCTTAATATTTCCATTGGTTTCATTCAAAGACATGCCCATCTGTTTGTGAAACTATCATATAAAAACAATGGTTCCAGTTCTCAATGCCTTACTCAGGCCTTTGTGAAACCAGTTACTGGAATTTTTATCTGGGTTAGGAATTCAAAACAGGGCACAATAAATAAGTTATAATTCAAATTTTAATATGATGAAACGTTCAGAATGAAAGTCGAGTCTAGGGTTTTTTTATTATTTTTGTAACTTTCAGTGCTAAGAGGAGATCCCTACCATACTGTTAAATGCTGTACTGTAACACAACGTGTAGTTTCTCTCTTTACATCTCCATATGTGCAGAGTGAGTTATGTCACTCTACCTTCATATTTTTACCAGTTTGTATCTCTTAAAGACATGGATGAAATACTTAATGCAGACTCAGATACCTTGTGTTTTGAATTTCAGCTGCAATTTTAATAAGTTTGTATTCTGCTAAGAGAAGAACAAAGTGAAACAGCAAATTAATTTTATATGGGTGATCCACTCGCAGCTTTGTCTTCTCTTTAATCTTCTGATCCACCGATGCCTAAAACAGACCACTGTAATTCAGTCTGTCTATGGCGAGGGCAGTAGCAATGCTCTTTATGCCATGTGCAGTGAGCTCATGCCTTGATGGAGGGGATGAGACACTTCCCCTTTAGGCTCCAAAACTTTGAGTTGACTGCCATTGCACTTTCCTTGCCAGTTCAGAACCTGTGGTCTAGTCTTGTCACATCATTGCATCAGGATTACCCACAGCCACATCTCTCTTTACTAGTCAATTTTGTCTGGGCCAATGCAGCTCATCAGCCAGTCACACACGACAGCTCCACACTTAGAGGATTTGGGCTTGACTGATGCCTGAAAATCCCAAGCATTTACATTATTTTCATTACTTACAACCACCAGAGCAGACTGCACAACCCTCATCTCTGAGGAAGCCAGTGTCTCACTTTGAGGATATTAAACTAGAGGGAAAGGGAAAGAAAATCTATTGCTTTCCCTTACTTTCCTGATGAGATGGATGCAGCTTCCCATGGGGAGGGCTGAGAGAGCTCTGTTCTCCAAACCTCTGGGTAACCTGGTGCTGCTTCCTTGCAGCTAGAGGCAGACATCGCTTCCCAAAGACGGCTGAACTCACTGATTTACCAACCAAGATTATAAGTATTGTTGCTGTAACAGGCAATGGCTTGTACCCTATGGTGAGTGGGAACTTAGAGGGACCAGGGAGCAAGGGAAGTAGGAGCATTATGCTGAAGGGAAAGGATTGTCTACAGCAAACAGTGTTTGCTTTGTTGCCTATGAGTGGTGACCAGGGAGAGCTGCGGGTTAGTGGGAAGTGATTCTGATAGTTCCTGGGAAAATCCATATGCATCTTTAGAAAGTTAGCAGTGATCTCCACTAGCATCATTATATGCCAGAAACATATGGACAAAATAGCTACTTTTGTGGCTACTTTCTGCCTGTAAGAGGGGCCATCAGCACTGTAGGGGATCTATTCCAGTTTGGTTGCTCCACTCAAGAGGTTAGAAGAGCCACCTGGAGCAGGTGATTTTTAGAATCTGAATTGGATTTCTTGTTTTCATCCAAATCCCAGTACTGAAAAGAGAGAAAAATGTGAGACCCAGAGTGTGTGATCCTGTTGTGAGCAAACATCAGAGAAAGCAAATAGCATCTGAGGCAAAGGTTTTCCCTTGAGTTACATAAGAGATGCCACAAGCAACCATTGTGCAGGTGCAGGCTTATGGTCATTTCAGCAGAAATGTTTTCTTAGTATGGTGTTTCACAAATGCACAGATTCCACTACATAGGGACATGGACTCAAATCCCACCTGCTTTTTGTTGCTGTGACTCATTTGCTGGAGATGTGTGGAATACATGTAAAAAAAAAAAAAAAGAGGTAATATTTTTTATCATCAACTGCATAAGGATCATTTCCATAGTTCAAAGCGAGCAATTTCTGAGCAAACCGCAACCCTTGATCAAGGTCCCATATTGAATGAGAAGATCTGCCAAACTCGGAGAAAAGGGCTTTTGCTGATACAATAAACTGTGAATGCTGCTGAAAGGACAGAGTAGGGGACAGAGAGCGAGGATACTACAGTGAGTCCCAAACAATGTTAAGGTGGAGAACAGTGACATGTTCTTGATCAAGAAAACAAAGAATAATATGGGAAGAAACTTCCACAGAGAAAGCATACAGGAATCTCAAACACTAAGAATGAATGGATGGATTACAGGCAATTTGTCAGCTTGACATGCCCATTTTCATAGATGGCAGCATGTCCTGAGGTAAAAATAAAGAAGGAAAACCAAGGAAAAAGTGGCTTATAGTTACTGGAAGTAATTTTTTAGCTACAGTGAGATGGCAATAATATAGCAACACAATAAGGATTTTGAAACGATGAAATGACTTAAATATAGCATGCCATGGTAAAAAGCAACAGAATGTGTTGGGATACCATCTTTGAAGAAAAGCAATGGATTTTACATTTTAGAGGAGAACCAGGTATTTCATTAAACTGCCTGTGTATATCATGATCAGATGAGGAGTTGCTCAACCTACAGCTTGCCAAATTTGAAGAGATTGGGGCAATGGCTGTTGGATGGCGTTAGAAATCACGTACTTGATTGCTCAACAATGCAGTTGTAATTAGAAGAGTAAAGACAACTTTATGGAATAAGAAACAATTTCAGAGTTTTATTCTCCCCAATGGGATGGTGAGAACTGACGAAGCAGAGCTTGGTGGCCTCCCTGCATTCCTTCTCACAGGGCATTCATGTATGCTCTGTTATAGGCCTGGTGTGGGACTACAGAGCATTTTGAGACATCCTCACAGACCCACCATAGATGGGTGGGTCTCAAAGATAGTGATGGAAAGGTAAAAAAGGTTTAATTTTGAATGAGAGCTCTAGAATTAGTAACATTCACAAAGAATATTAGGAACTCTTCTGAACAGACAACTCAGCAGGGATCTCTAAGCATGGAAGATAACTGAAGGATACTAAGTGAGCTGCACTAGTGACAAATCACTTCTTTTCTGCAATTGCTTTTCCCTTTTTGAGCAGCATTACAAGTTTTTCAGATTTTGGTAAGTAAAGAACCGGTCTGGTTTGGGAGGCTACTAGAAGAAAGGAAGACCTAGCAAGAAAAAAGCACAATTCTAAAGAACAGTCTTCGTTATCAACCCTCAGAACTTAATAGCAAAACAATTTCCTTGGCTCCCAATTCAGTTGTTTCTAGCTGTGCCATGAGTAGAGACACATAAGATTCCTCTTTTATACAGGGCACTTCTGATATTTTTTGGCAAGAAGACAAAGGATTGATAAGACAGTGGAAAATGGAAGCCATAAAATATATGGTTTTGTTTTAGGCAGAAGACTGGGAAAAACAGCAGGGAAATCTTTCTGTCCTAGTTGGACAAATATGGTCAAGGCCTCTACAGTAGCAGATGCTGAATGTAATTGCTAAGAAGTTTTCCAAGATGGACAACAGGAAGACTAGACTTTGTTCTTACCTTGTGTCCAATCATGACATTTGTATATTAAAACTATAAGGTTCTGGCTGGCTGGCTTGATCTTCTGTCCTCATGCATTTTACTACATGGCTGTGGATTTTTTTGTATGTAGACTTTTGTAGGTAGTTGAAGAGAAGACACTAGCAGACCCTTCCAGGGTGAAATCGAGTTCTCTTGGCTGTCTATTAGCTCACTCTTTCTCTGCATCCACTAGGCATAGCAAGGGTTGCCAAGGTGGAAGAGGGTCTATGATCCAGCACTGCAGGTACCACAGGTTTGCCAGAGAGGTGGGAAGGCTGCTGACCAGCTTTGGAAAGAGCAGGGTGCTGCTGGAGACTTTATATTTCTCCAGAAATGAATCCTAGAATCATAGAAATATAGAGCCGCAAAGTACCATAAGGGATTATCTATGCTCTCCCTTTACTCAGAAATAGGAAAACATTTACCAAGACAATCTGAATGGGAGGTGTATCTTACCTCCTTTCAAAGATCTCCAGTGGAGGAAACCCTCAACCTTGCTAGGTTGTCCGTGCTGCTATTTCAATATTTCTTTAATTAGAAGCATTTTTTCCTAACATCTAACTTAAACCCCTTTTACTTAAAATTAACCTGATTATTTCTTGTCCTAAGAGTAGTGGATATAGCGAGCAATTAATTATAAATGTTTACATATTAGAAAATTGTCATGTCCTCCCTCATTTTCATCTATTCTAGACTAAACAAACTCACTTCTGACCCTTCTCATAGGTCAAAACTCACTAACCTCAGCTCCTTCTTCCTTCTATTCTTTTTACTACATGCTTCACAATGGGTAATGTCCCAGGGTCCCTTCATTTCTCTAGGTGAGGTTTGGACTACTGAGATCTCCCTAGAGGAAGAGGAGACAATAATCTCCTACATTTTACAAATAAAAGTTCTGAAGTTACATTCCAGAAGTCTTCCTTCTTTGCAGTAGTACTGTTCATCTACAATAAATAAAAATAAAATGTAGGTGGGAATTCTGAGGTCCTCCTTTGTCTTGCTGGAGGAAGTACGGATCTTAGTGAACTCTCCTCAGATTGGTCTGTAACTTCATAATAGATATTAGTAACATTAATATTTTATGACTAATCTCCAGTTGTGGTTCAGGAACTGAATTGTACTATGAAAATATTTTTGCCTACAGATGGGACAAGATGGTAGAATGATAGAGGTAAACCTGTAGTACTTTCATGAAGTCAGTCAATGTTGTGTTACTTCTTTGTATTCTTATAGTGTCCTATACACAACCACCATAAACATGCTGCCTGAATTTGCAGTGCTTTTTATTTTTTTCAGGTTGTCTCCAGCAGTACATGTAATACAATGAAGAGAAATACAATCTATCTGGCAGTTAAGAAGGGAATGGCATGCCACTTGGACTTCAATGTTCAGAAAGTTCATGTGTCAAAGAGTAAGAAATGCCCACTCATCTTTCAGAGTAACTAAGCAGCGCCATGGAAAAAGAAAAAGGATTTCTATGGAGAAAAGCCCATACAAAGGTTCTTGTCCTGCAGCTCACCAGGCTACTTTTACAGGGGGCTTTTTTTTTACTAGAGGTTTCTCTATTGGAAAAATTCAGGCAATTGTACTCTACCACAGGGAGCAAGTTCAAGAAATAGCTATACTGAAAAATCCTCAAGGAATATTTTTCAGAACATCATCAGGCAGTCTTGTATTGATTACATGGCTGTCTCAGTGGGGCATTTTGTGCACTGAAAATAATAGCATTCCCTGTAAGAGCAGGGATAATAGCGACAGACATTTTTAAGGCAAACCATTTACTAGAAACAGCCTACGAGAAAAGCACATAATAGACAAGACTGCCCCTCAGGCAGTTGCTGTGGATTGAAAGAGACTCCGAAGGTTTTGGGGGGTTTTTGTACTGTTTTGCTGCTTTACTACCCAGGATGACACTGAGAGATCCAAGACCAAACTTGTAACTTTTGGACTTTTTGAGACTTCACAGGACACCTTGTCTTCTCATTAAATGAAAGATATTTTTGCCAAGTACTTTGTTTCAGATTGTCATAGTTATTATAGAAGTTATCTTACCTATGGCCATGCTGTTATATTTCAAGCTGTTTTTTCAGTTATTGGCTAGCAAAGTCAAAGCCAAAATGACAGCTCTGAAGAGGTCAGTAGATACAAGAGCAGCGGAAGAGAGAAGCAACTTTTTTCCAGTGTCAGTGTGAAAACAGAAAGTGTTTGACATGCTGCCCTGGTATCTGTGTAGTGTCCATAGCTGTAGTTTCATTTTGGACATTTTGGTTCCATGAATATGAAAAAGAGGGAGGAAGGGAGGAGGAAGAGAGAAATACTCTGAGCAGAGCATCCTATGGTAGGAAAGTGCCCCAGAAATGCCAGAAAGGCCTGTTTCAAAAGCAACATTAAAATCCACAGGATGCTCCCCATTTACAGTAGGTGATGCTGGGTCATGTCCTAAGCACACAGAGACAGGGGTTTACTTAATGTGTGAATTACACATTAAGGTTTTTTTATCTGTTGTTCATGATTAGTTGTGTTGAGGATCTGCAGTAACTATAGAATCACTTAGGTTGGAAAAGACCTTTAAGATCATCAAGTCCGTTAACCTAGAACTGCCAAGTCCACCACTAAACAATATCCCCTAAGTACCACATCTACACATCTCTTAAATACCTCCAGCGATGGTGACTCAACCACTTCCCTGTTCCAATGCTTGACCATCCTTTTGGTGAAGAAATTTTTCCTAACATCCAATCTAAACCTCCCCTGGCACAACCTGAGGCCATTTCCTCTTGTTCTGTTGCTTGTTACTTGGCAGAAGAGACCAACACCCACCTGGCTACAACCTCCTTTCAGGTAGTTACAGAGAGCAATAAGGTCTCCCCTCAGCCTTCTTTTCTCCAGGCTAAACAACCCCAGTTCCCTCAGCTGTTCCTCATAAGGCTTGTGCTCCAGTTGGGTACCCGGAGAACAACTGTTCTTATTATAGAAGGCTGAGGCAAAGAAGGCATTAAGTACCTCAGCCTTTTCCTCATCCTTTGTCACTATGTTTCCTCCTGCATCGATTCCTTTTGTTGCTAACATATTTATAGAAACATTTTTTATTGTCTTTTACGGCAGTAGGCAGATTAAGTTGTAGCTTGGCTTTGGTACTTCTAATTTTTGCTCAGCATAACCTCACAACATCTTTATAGTCCTCCTGAATTGACTGCCACTTCTTCCAAAGGCCATAAACTCTCTTTTTTTACCCTCAGTTCCAGCCAAAGCTCCCTGTTCAGCCAGGCTGGTCTTCTTCCCTGCCAGTTTGTCTTTCAGCACATGGGGACCACCTGCTCCTGAACCTTTACGATTTCCTTCTTGAAGAACGTCCAGCCTTTCTGTACTCCTTTGCCCTTCATAACTGCCTCTCAAGGGACTGTGTCAACCAATCTGCTAAACAGGCCAAAGTCTGACCTCTGGAAGTCCAAGGTAGCAGTTCTGCTGACCCTTCTCTTTACTTCTCCAAGAATCAAAAACTCTATCATTTCATGATGACTATGCCCAAGATGGCCTCCAACCATCACATTGCCCACAAGTCCTTCTCTGTTCACAAACAACAGGTCCAGCGGGGCACCTTCCCTAGTTGTCTCACTCACCAGCTGTGTCAAGAAGTTATCTTCTGCACACTCCAGGAACCTCTTCTCTGCTGTATTGTACTTCCAGCAGACGTCTGTCAAATTGAAGTCCCCCATAAGAGCAAGGGCTAGCAATTTTGAGACTTCTCCCAGCTGCTTATAGAATATTTTGTCTGCCTCTTCATCCTGGTTGGGTGGTCCATAACAGACTACCACCATGATATCTGCCTTGTTGGCCTTCCCGTTGATTCTTACCCATAAACATTCAACCCTATCATCACCATCTTTAAGCTCTAGACACTCAAAATACTCCCTAACATATAGGGCTACCCCACTGCCTCCCTTCCTTGCCTAGCCCCTAAGAGGCCAGCAAGTCTAGCATGAGCCTAGCAACCAAAACTCAGCTGCTTTTTGCTAGAATCCCACATGTACACCATCACTGTCTTATCAGATATACACATTTGCATGTAGGATAGCAAAGATGTAAAACTGAGTTTCAATGTAGACTCAGGTTTCCTTCTGCACTTGTGAAATTTGCACAAAGGAAACAGTGGTGTTCAGACTGGTGGGTTAGACAATTTTGCTTTGGCCACAGACATATTACACTTACTAAGATTTAAGGTAACGTTATTGTGAGTCATTTAACACCAACTGACTTAAAATAGAGTATGAAGGGACTACTAAACTTTCATGCATTTTTTCCAATGCAGTTTCTAGCCTTTTCTCTACAAAGAAACACAATGAAAATATAAATTATTCCCCCAGGGAGAGGCATAAACAAAAAAATGGGAGTAGAGTATTAATTACAATGGTAACATTAAAAGATAATTAGTGTTTATAAATCAAGGGTGAGATTTCATGACTGGCTTAGCCCAGTCTATGAGCAAACCTGTGCCAATGCCATGGTCCCTCCTTCACTGCCTCCTGTGACACATCTCCACATGTCCCTTTACTGACAATAGCAATCCTGGGATCACACACCAACTAGGTAAACAGAAGGAAAGTGAGAATGAAAAATATCCCTATCAAACCTCCTCCCCACTTGTTGGTGTTTGAGGGTGAAGGAAAAGCTGCAGGAGCTTAAAGGAAAGAAGGAAGATGGAGAAAAATGTTGAACACTTTGGGCAAATAACTTCAGCTGGTACAAATCTAACACCAATAGATTCAAGTATATTTCTAACAACTGAAGCTGACAAAAAGCAGCTGTTGTTGTCAAATTACTTCTGCAGCCAATCTCCAGTAACCACTGTCTTCATCAAAGGTTCTGTTTCACATGCTTCTACACACAGCGATGTGTTTCTTACCTACCATTGCTGCTTTTCCAAGTTGACTGAGAAAGCAGCATTGGATTATTTGACACTGAAATGAATCTAACTATAACATGAGTCCATCCAGCCTACTATCTAAGTTAGTCACCCAGATCCCCCCGCAGTCAATAATGAGACAAGATAACCAGTTTCAGGTCCGGTTTTAAGATAGGGGGAATAAATCCCCTTGGGGCTGCCAGCCCTCTCCATTTATCATGACTCCAATGTGCTTAGATTTGATATGTTCAGGACATCATAGGTCAAAAAGTCCAAAAAGCTGCGCTCAGCTTCCAGGTGAGAATTATGTTGGAACATGCAGCTAAAAATGTGAAGGGGATAACAGTGCAGGACTCAGTGATGAAAACTTGCTATTGGTTTCTCACTCATCGTCTATTAGGTAAGCCGTGAAAAAGGTTAAAGGGAAGCTGATGTGATTAAATGGTGAAATAGGGCACTTTATTAGACAGAAGATGCTCTTCAAAAAGATAAAATTGTATCCAGGCAAAGAACATATACAGTAATATGCATTCTAGCATATCAAATATAAAAACATAAGCAAGCCAAAAGAGAGCAAGAAGCAAATGCTGAAGGAATCAAAACCAGGATGAAATTCTTCTAGCACATCAGGAAGGAGCAAAATGCCCTCTAGAGAGTCCAGAAGGCTAAGTGATGATCACTCAGAGAAGTTAAATGCCATGTCACTGCATGATGTGCTGGTCCACTTCTTTTGAAAAGGATAGATGAAAACTGGAAAAGAGCAATAAACATGAAAAAGGCATGAAACATCTTTTATATGATGAACAACTGAGTAGTGGTAGGAGTCTTCAGGCAGGAAAAGAGACAACTTGAGTGAGGTATGATAGATGTCTACAAAATCACGACTGGCCTGAAGAAGATGCTTAGGAATTAACTTTTTCCCATCTCTCCAATATATGAACTAGGTACCATCACACAAAGGCAGTAAGATCCAGGGCTGGAGCAGACAAAAGGAGATAGTTTTTCATGCAACATAGATCTATAGCTGTTCTTGTCCAAGGAAAGAGTTCAAGTGAGCTCAAAGACAGACTGGACAAGTAATTGGAGGAAGAATTCATCAAAGGTTACTAAACAGACAAAATTCATCAGGTCCCCAAAAATTCTCCTCACCCCAAAAAAGTTGGACATGGCAGAGGACTTAAAGAGGGAAGAATCATACATTCTCATCCTGTCCTTATTTACCCGTAATCATCCATTTATGGACTCTGTTGGAGAAGGAAGATGAGGTAAGAGGGACATTTGCTCTCAAGTAGTGCAGACATTCCTGTGGCAACTCTTGCATCCCATGCTGATAAAGTGAGATGAAAGCATTACCCAAGATAGACACCTAATTTTTATACAACTAAACTAGGTAAAGTGAAGCCCTCATCTTGAATATGTAAGATGCAGAGATCTGCTCATCTTTTTTCTTGTGATTCTTTCTTGAAAAATGAATTTATCCTTCTTCCATTTTCAAGCAGTTCGCAGGGTCATAGGGTCTTGGACAAGTACTGGTCCTCAGTTCTTCCCATCTACTTTCCTCATATTTTCTTGTAAGGTTTTTGGAGGAGGTTTGGGGGGTGGGTGGGTGGGGGGTGGGGTTTGCATTGTTTTTGTGTTTCTCAGGAGAGTCATTTTCTGTTTCCAATTTTTCCACTTCCAACTGACAAATATTATTTCATCCAGTATCATTTTAACACATAAACCAGTCTAATGCTGTTAGTTTTCTAGCAGCTAAGCCCTAAGGATTCTAGCAGCATAGTTCAAGAGGTGTTCTGCCTCTGCATGAGGTAAAGGGTTTAAGTGTGTGTACATATACCTGCATAGTTCTGCGGCAGAATATACACTTCAGCTCTTGCAGCAGCAACACGTAAATACATAACCATGTGTACAAACTGGTAAGGTTCTAGCCTGTGAAGTGGTTCTCTGCTATGATATATTTTAAACATAATTTATACTCAAAATTTTGTATATTAAAGACATTTTTTTTCACAGGCTGTCTGAACAGAAAGCACCAGCTACTTGAGAGCAGTGTCAGAGTCAGAACAAGCATTTTTTAGGATAGATTTGTCAAAAACTCATAAAATCTAATTTCTAACTGTTATGGACTATACCATGAAAAAGCACTGATTAGTTAACCTTATACATATGTGTAGGCAGATGACTGTCGATATACTTTAAGGAACACTGCAGGTACCTCATGAAGTATATGATATGACTATCGGGGTGAACAAATGTAAAGAGCTTTTTAAACCATTAAAAAGAATTCCAACTTTATATGGTGGTTCAGGTGTTTTTGTTTCATTTGCTTTTACATGTGTGTATGTGTGCATATTTCATCAGTGCTAGAGGAATTATTTTCGAAAACAGAAGACTGTAGCTCCTGAATAAAAGAGAATATACTCTCCAGAAAAAGTGAAAATGTGTAAAGCCTTAAGTCAAGATGTCCTGTCTTTCTTTCCCTAGCCCTAAACCTCTCTGTCTTGCTAAAAATGTCAGAATTTTACCACGGAGGCAATGACAATGTAAAGTAACTAGGTAACAGTTAGTTGACATCAGCAAGAGGTGTCATGCTCAAAGTATGTGCAAATAATGTGTATAAGATTGCGCAGACATCTGGTAGAGAGAAAATTTTTACTCACATTCAGTATTGAGACAGACAGTAAGATTGCTGTCTTCAGAGCTATAGAAGAGAACTCATATGGTTATTCTGAACATGTGGTTGCTCAAGGAAGATGTTTCTCAAAGTCTGTCAAGAAAGGGAAAACACAACCAGGACTGCTTTCATATTTCCAAGTTTAGTGGTTTACAATAGTGGAATTTGGGGCCTGCTATCTATTATAATGGAGGGAGTAAGTAAGTCATGGCATCATCTGGTTTAAAGGCCCATAGCTGTTGTTCTTTTCCATCTAGGATCAGACAAAGCGGCATGGGGCTCCACATAATTAAGAGCAACTATCCCACAGCGGCAAGGAAAGCAGAAGAGATTTCATTGGGAAGCAGGACTGACTACAGTACTTCAGAGACATGATTGTAAACAGAAGAAGCAAACCAGAGAACATTTAACAGGAAAATAGCACCCTGACCTTCTCTGGATTAAATGCTATCAATCAAGTTTAAATTTAGCTCCTACATGGTCTCAGATGAAAAGAAGGCAGTAGGGGCAAGGAAAGCTTAACGCCTGAGAATATTTGTGTTCCATGGCAAGGAAAACAAGCCTAAAGTCAACAAAGGGCAGCCTGTAAAAACAAATAGTCCTGATGAGAACGGCACTGCCACCAGAAAGCTCATTAGCAGCCAGAAGCAGAACTGTCTTTCCGCTCTTTCTTTGCTGACTGCCCCCAGCCCAGCACTACCGCAGTGCTTCTGACTCAGCTGCTGCCTCCCTCCTAGCATAACCCCTGAGCACTTGCCAGTACCCACACAATGCATGCCCTCAGCATGAGGAGTGTTTCCCCGGGGTGGGCTGGGCTATAGTAGGAGGCATGAGTGGAAAAAGAGCAGGAAATATGTAAGGAGTTTTTCAAATAATAGTAATGTATACATACCCACATTGTAATTGTCTTTATCTGTTCTAAGATAAACCAGCAGAGGGAAAATTTGGGTGTAAAATGATGAGAATAAACACTGCCATGCCCACCAGCAAGCACATGGGATTTCAGAAATCATGTGAATTCCAAAACCAATGTCCCGTCTGTCATCACCTATTCACTGCGGGGGGAGCCACAGCTGTAGGGCAGTGAGACACTCCACTTCCTCCTGGTGCATGGGAAAACACAGCCGTGCATTTGGACAGAGCTGAGAGATTTGGTGATCAGTAAGGAACATAAACCACATCTTTTAGCCTTGCGAGACAAGAGGTAATTTTCACAAATCTGCAATTAGGTACCTGAAAATGAGCAGCTTGATGATGTCAGAGCACATTTATACAGCAGTGTGAGGTTTTGTACCTGTAGGTTTTATACTGGTCAGAAGGATCTGTTCTGGAGATCAAGTTCATCTTAATATGTGGTGGAGTGTTAGGTCTCCAAGGCGACAAAGTCATACCTGCAAGGGTTATAAAGGATATTTAACATTGAGGTTTTGTTTACAAATACCATTTTGTCCTATATTTGTATAACACACCTGTACACAGGTTTGAGTTGGCTTCATTTTCTGATATCTGTAACATTTATTTGTCCACTTAGATGCATGCAAAGTAGAAAGGATATCCATCAAACTAGAGGACCCATCCACCATATGCACAAATTTAGAAATAATTTTAAATATTCAGTATAAGAAAAAAGCAGCTAAGACTTGAATCCAACCTCTTGGAAAACACATTTAAAATGAAATAGTAAGAACATAGATCACTCTTTTAACTGTAATTTTCATTTTATGAAAGCCATGAGCTATAGCAGTATAATTACAATTATGCAAGTAAGTATGTTTGAGTTTCAAGAATTTGCAATGATACATAAAAATCTATCACTTTAGGGCTTTGATTTCAGAAATCTGTAATCTCAAATTGGATTTTCTTAAGGGTAACTTTTACCCTATAGATTCTACAGTTAAACAAGATTCATCCTGAATCCATTCGTGTTCTTTTGGGGTTTTGGTATTGCCCTCAGTGGCAACGGGAGCTATAGAAGAAGTGCATTTTCTTTTGCAAACAGAATGGGGAAATTAAAAAACAGGGACAGGTACTTATTGTGCTGCATATTTTGAGATGACTTGGAATAAAGAAGAAAAAAAAATTAAATCTACAGTACTAATTGATTTACTCATAAAAAAACCTGATTCCTCAGTGCTGCACAATAGTTGCATACTCTTGCTTCAGATTTAGAACAACAATGCTGTGAAAATAATTTTGAGGGTGTTCCCCTAAAAAAATGTTCAGATAATAAGTAGAAAATATGAAACTATCAGAGAAGTAACATTGAAATTTCCCTATGTTGCTGTGAAGAATGTGGGAAAATCACAGACAGTATTAGACTGACATATTATTTTCCAGAGGTATTTAAAATAAAGTCTCCTTTGAAATCCCATGAGAAACACCCTTGTCTTGGTATGTCTAATCAAAAGAATGCTGGCAAAAGTCTTTGAAAAGTCACATGTGGTAAAATGTCCATAGGTAAAAAACGTTAGGTGTGTCCATACTGTCCTTCCCAGCTCTATGGCATGATACCAGACCAGTATTTACCTTCCAAAAAGGTGCTCTTCTGACTTGGCAAATATGATGATGAGGAAAGAAAAAGAAAACAACTACAGGTTGAGGTTATTTCAGGCTCCACACATGTTCATCCTTGATTGCTCAACAGAGGCTGTGAGCAAGCCTGCTGGCTCGTCTTAGTGCTGGTGGCAAACACAGTGACAAATACAGAAAAGCACTTAGAGTTTTTCAGGGCTGTAACCAAACTCCTATGTTCTTGGTTTGGTAGCAGGCACTGTAAGACCAGCGGGAAGCACTTCCCATGGCTCTAGTTGCATGGCATTGCAGGGTGCCCCTGGGCAGATTTACCTGCCTCCCTGGCTGCAGACCTGAATGGGAATGGAGGAAAAAAAGGCAGAAACAGTAGAAAATCATGGCAGGCATTCAGGATCTCACACTGTTCTACTGATGTTAACTAGCCTTCAGACTGCCCTGCCAAGAGAAGCGTTTGAAGGTCTGTCTGGGTGAAGGTATGCCTCTGCAGGGTGCCCGAGACCAGCCGCAGGAGCAGAGCTGGCGGGTCTTGGCCCCCCTCTCCATCCTCCTCCCAAAGGGCCCGACCGCCATCTGAGGCTGCCTGACTGCCCTCAGAAACTGCACGGCTTCGGGAGCATTTCTTGTATTAAACCCTTGTCACAGGTCAGTTACTTCCCCCGGTTGTACTTCCCCTAAAAATACCCACGTCTTGTGGCTTCTGTAGTCACATAACTTCATGTCTCTGTTACTCCTTCCCCAGAGGAATGAAGTATGTCAAGCTGCTGGCAGTTAAACTGTATTTAAAGACATTTTTATTTTCTGAATCATATTCAGCATGATGCTTGTTTTAATTATATTTTATGTGGAGTGCTGTAAGATGCATGCATGCAAGCCTGTCCATAAATAAACATGTCTTTAAAAGTCCTTATTTATTTTCCTTGAGTCAATTTCTGCTCCTTTCCCAAGGTGCACAAAAGCCGGGATATATGGTCTCCGAAGCCCAACCACAAAACCCAGACACCACACGATATCAAACAGCCTCTTTGCGACACTGCTGTGAGGGCTCGCCTGTGCCACCACGGCGGGGGGGGACGTCTGCCCCAGCAGGCGTCCGCTCTGGGGCCTCCAAAACAGGGTGCAAGCAGCTGGGGAGGGTCAACTGCTGCATCTTCTGGAGAAGCTGCAGTTGTGGGGGGAAAGAAAAAAGCCTAGCCAGGGAAAGACACTGTAAATACACTGCAAGCGGCCACCTCCTGCTCCTGGAAGCCACTGACAGCCACAGGGGCTGTGTGTGCTGGATGCAGGCCTCAGCACCGGGCACAGGTCCTGGTGGAGCTGCTGTGTCCCAGCCATGCCCCGTGCCAGGGCTCAGACCCACTCAGGCTGCCCATGGGCCAAGGGAAAGTCACCTGCCGCCGGGGCGAGGGCAGGGGTGCCTGGGTCAGCCTGGTGGGGGGGATCAAACAGCAATGGCAGGCGTAGGCCTGCCCGTCAAAGGACCTCTTTGAGGCCGATAAAAAAGCCATTCATTTTCTGTTCTCGGTTGGGCCCTGTGGAAGAGGCAAGGCTGAGAACAGGCCTGTGAACGGCCCCGGTTGGAGGGCGGCCAGGGGAGGCTGCCCTGCCGGCTTTCACAGGACCTCTTGCTGCCGCCAGTCACCCGCAGGCAGCCTCAAGCGCAGCTCACGCCGCCCAGCCGTGGCGGCTCTCCTCCCCCCCCACCCTGCACCCTGTGCCCCTGGCGCTGCCTGCGGAGCCGCCCCACGCTCCGGTCTGCCAAACCAGCTGTCTTCTGACGGGAGAAATAAACTGGGATCAAGGACAGGAAACTGGATCTGCACATGCAGGCGAGATGAGAAACTCATGTTTTGTGGCAACCCCCCCTCCATCAATGCACTTCCCCCCCAAGCAAAGACAAATTAAAATAAAACAAATGAAAAAAAAGCAGGTACGCCCCACTAATTTTCTTTTTTTAACTTTTGTGTGAAAAAAAGAAAAACGAAAGCCTCTGAGTGCATTTTTTTGTGGCATCCATGTGCTCTCCTGCTCCCGTTCCCATGACAGCTCCCACACTATCACCGCAAACGCCCACATACCCAGGGGGCTTATGGAGAGCTCTGCACCAGCGATGGCCAGGGCGAGGGCAGCAGACCCGCATGGCTGCAAGCCCCAGTGACCGTCTGCCTCTTGCTCCTGCCCCACGCACATCTGCGTTTCAACATCCCAATGATCCCTCACACTGCTGCTGCAGCCCACACTGCCTGGAAATATTTTGAATGACCGGACGTGTTGCTTAGAAGAAGAAAATGGCCTTTGATATGTTTCTCGAAAAGAGGCAATTAAAGAAAAGCAACCCACAAGCCTTCTGAGCTGGCTGGCTGGCTGGAAAGCGGTTACCAGTCAGTCCTGTGCAGAGCGATGGACAACTGCCGGGAATGAGTGGATCTGGTCCTGCTGCTCTCCAGCCCCATGGCCGTCGGGGGGTGTTTAACTGGGATGTGCTTGCTGCTCCAGTACCATTGCCCTAGCAACACGACCAAAGTGTTTGTCAACATGCGAGCAATGTGAATGATGGCGCCTTGTCTGAAGAGGTCTGGATTGCGTGTGTGGTTCTTCTTCACAAAAGCCGGTTTCACCACTTGCCTCACAAAGAGCCTGAGCGGGAAACTGGGAGCTGGGAGGGAAACTTTCCTGGGAGTCAAAAGCATATTTTTCTTTTAATTGCATAGGAATTGCTCTGGCCTTTTGGAATCAGTGGTGTCTAAACTAATAAATAGTACCAGTCTAAAGCTGAGGAGAAATAGCTACAGTTTTAACAAGTGTCTGCTATTTTTAGGTAATAACAGATCTTCTACAGAAGTGCTGGAAGCCTGCTATGCCCTTGCCACCAGACTGTATCAGCCTTTTGAGGGCCTTTCTATTTCCTTAAACATTTAATGAATTAGGTCTAAGGAAGCTGCTTATATCTCCTCATTGTCTTGCTGTCACTAGATTTAAATGGAAATCTATTCACTGAAATCCTCTTTTTCACCAGCCATTTTTTCCGAGATTGGATCAGATGTCAATACCGTCTTTAATGGGAAGGAGCAGGGTCATGCCTGAACAATGTTGTGTTCTTTTAATGAACAACACAGATTTCTGCAGCTTACTTTTCATCCCCTCATGTTCCCACCAAAAAAAAAAAAAAAAAAAATCAAATTCCTTAGTGCAATCCTTTATGGTGCTTTCTTCTCCCCTTTTGCTTCTCTGGTTTATGTCAAAGTGCATGTTGTCCCATGACCAACTCATCTTGATGCACATCTCTGTCAATTAATGGTGCAGTTTCTCTCCATTAAAAAAAAAAAAATCGCAGCAAAACTGTTCATAAAAAGGGCACAAATACATGAAACCTTTCCATTACCTGGCAGAAAAGTTACACAATGGATCAACTTTGCAAGAATTTGTTGCTTCTGCGAGACATAGCTCAGTCCTTCCCCATTCAGTGAACAAATCTAAAGCAAACAGATGTAGTGGAAGAAATTAGAACTCAGGAGAAAATTGGTCAACTAGATGGAAAGATAAAATCCTGAAAGTTCTTATGCAGTTTCAACCTAATCCAGGTGGCACCTAAACTTAAAGAAACCTTGTATCCTAAAACTGTATAATCACCTGAAGGGCCTACCACGCGGAATGAAAAAAAGTATCTTGCCTGTAACAGAGTTGGATAGCCAAATCCCAATTGACATCTAAGCCTGATCAAGGTCCAGAGATGTGTCTTTCCTTCATCTAGGTCCTTAGAGATGCTCAGTCAAAAGATGTTCTTGGAGCAGCCTCAAAAACTTGCTATGAACTGGCTACCAACAAAAAGGAGCATCACTGGCATTTGGGTTTGGTTTGTATCAATCTCTTTAAATAGTAACTTAGCAATTACATTACACAGCTAGATTGTGGAGGACCTGAGCTTGGCTTTTCCCTTTCAAATCCCCACTTCCTATGAGGCTGTGCTGACTGCCAAACTGTAGTTTAGTGTGAGAGGGGGTCTCTCTGCCTCTCCTGTTGGTGCTGGATTGAGAAGGCTGGGGATAAAAAGGACCAGTTGGGGAAATGAGATAGCTGCTGGTTCCAGCTCCAAGGAGTGTATTCAAGGCAATGGCTGTTCCAAGGCAGAAAGCATGTCTTCCCTCCAGTCTGTTCTAGTTGTAGCTGTAGGTAGGGTTAGCATGTTAATTTTAGGCTGTTCCCTGCTTTGGGTGCTGTAGGGTGGGAAAACCAAGGTGCTACTCATAAGTGTCCTGCATCCAAGGTTATTGGTGTGTATGTATGGTACGGGGAGTCTGAGGTGCCACACAACAATTCTGAATTCCTCTGTGGGGTAGAAAATCTAGGCATTGTAATGCTCAGATTTTTATGTGCGTAAGGACAGGACACAGGTTTTAAGACCTAACTCCAGGGGCAGATTAACATCTTGTCTGAGGATGGGGGAGCCACCAGCATTGCATGGAGTAGCGTGTGGTCGTATCACTCCTCCACACAGCCTTCTCCCCACCACCTTCCAGATTCATACAGCCCTGTAGCTTCCACTAAAGTCGCTGAGATCCAGGATTTATGTGCATAAATACCTCCTTTTCTGCAAAGAGCCCAAAGTCTCTGTGGGTCCACTAAGCACCCTTCCAGAAGTTTCTAGTGTCCCCATAATTTATACTGTAAACTCTCTACAGTGGAGCAGAGGGCTCAGCTGAATGCAGAGGCAGAGAGACAGAGAGCAGAGACTGTCAGTAGTATTTCTTGGTAGTCATCAGAGTGCAACATGAGATGTTCCCCATACTGTCCACACTAACATCTGTATACAAGAAACAGAGAGAGTTGTAGCCACAGAAGGAGGCGTGTTTTATGTGGTATACTTCTGTTTGGAGTATGTTGTTCTGGATGACTTCAGTGCATTTTCACAAGTAAACGATGTTCTTGTGTTTGTATTAAAATGTTAATTCATCTTTTTTAAGTTTTAAGCCACAGTTTTAAAGAAATATGAGAAAGACTTTGCTCCCTGCAGATGTGTATCAATCTACAAAAGATGTAATATGGCTTGCAATGCCAGTAGGGCTGGTATAGGTTCTTTGATGCTTAAGTACGGGAATTCATGAAACGTATTATAGTGTTCTCCCATGTGGTCTGGTGGAAATAATGTCAAAAGAGTTGAAAATGGGTTTTTGATGTGATAAACATGAGTATAAAAGGAGAGTCAAGTCTTTAGGATCACTAAATTATATGAACAGATTTCAAAAACAGGGAGCTGCTACAGTCAGAAAATACTGTAAAAATGTTGAAGGGAACTGTTGAAGGAAGGAATTGCTGTGTATCACGAAGTGACAAGACTGGTATAGAACGAAACAGGGAGAAGAATAACACAACATCTTTTGATGGGTCCAATTTATTTAGGTTGAAAAATAAAGTGCTGGCAAGACTTGGATAGAGAGCACATTTTCAAAAATGTTTTACTCTTCACATAAGTGGGCAATCTAGAAGTGATCAAGCAACTGGAAATTTTCTGTCATTATCTTTTAATTGAAAAACAAAATTTTAAGTACACTTAAAAAGGATACTATCCTAAAAATGTGAAAATTTTGTAAAACAAAAACAAAGAAGCAAAAAACTACAAACCTTGTTATGGTTGGGACAAAAATACTTCCTAATCAAGAATTAAATACTTTTAGGACAAAAGTTACTGTTTCAGAGAGGAACTATTTTCTTTAATTTTTAAAGCTTTAAAAGTGGTGAATGTACTGCAAAACTGCCACTGGATTTTATTAGAACTTGCATTAAAGTGTAGGCTATCCAGAGGAAGGTGACAAGAATGAAAAAGCCATTGTGTCCTATTTGTCTACCTCGCTCTTAGTGGTATTTGTCAGTGATGTCTATAAACTGTGTATGTCTGCATTTCATGCTTTGTACAAATGTTTCTCTGTAGACGAAGTGCAACTATAAATCATACTTTTGGACTAGTTGGCATGTGCTTCAGGAGTTTTGCTTCTGTGAGTTAAACATTGTAAGATGAAAACCAGATTATTAAAGGTTAATATAATATTTTCCTCTGCGTGCAGAGGATGACCAAGGCTGACACTAGCCATGAATCACCCGTGAGAAAGACAAAGTAAAGAAGCACCTTGCACACTCCCTCAAGGAAAAGACAGGGAAAAGACGTAAAGCCTTTACTAGGAATGAAAATACTACTAGAGAGATATGAGTCAAACCAAGAAAGAAATGTGCTCACTACGTGCTCAGGAAACTAACTTATTGTGAGTACTCATGAACAGCAGCTGCAGATCCCTCTCTGATCAGAGAACTACCTCTCTGATAACTCCATGCCCTCCTTTTCTGCCAAGACTTTCAGCTTCTCTGTGTACTATATTTTGAAGCTCTTTTTGTCAGTAAAAGGCTCCATCACTGTGACATTGTTTCCGCTCTACATGTCTCAACCATGAACTTTATTTCTGAAACAACAAATTGTGATTATCCTTTAACAAAACCATTTTATTTTCCTTACCTGAATTTCTACTGTTTTCTCTGAAGTGTTACCAGGATCCGTCCCTGTAACAATTCTTCTTAACCAAGCCATAATTATTCCCTGTGTCAGCTACTGCAATTCTCATTTTAATGGCCTCCTGAAGCCATACTCACTAGACTTTAATGTGCCCAGAACACTGCAGTCAGACCACATTATTTGCTAAGGGGCTTCATCTCTTTTCTCTTCTCTTAACTTTACTCACTTACTATCCCTCTGCCCACAGAATTAAAATCAAGTGCTAATTCTTTTAATTTTCTTTTGGCTCACTCTATATTGAACCTTTGACCTAATAATTCAGTTCTCCTACTCCAAATTTTCCCTTTTTTCATCGTTCACATGGATCAACTTCTATGAAATACTTACAAGCTAAAGTTAGAAAAGTGGAAAACTTTTCTAGAGCTTTCCGTGAATTTTCCCAGCTGAAGAGGCAGAAGAAGGTGCTTAGCCTTTGAGGAAATATTTCTATTTTTAAAAGGAGGCTACCAAAAAATCTACATTTTTCAATTCTTTCCAGGATTTTCTGTAAGTCCCAGGAGTAGAAAAAAATCAGATAAACATATCAGTGTGATCTCAAGCAGTCTTATGCCTTTGCCTTTCCCTTCCTGCTACTGGCCCCTTACCTTGTAGAAGCATGGGAATTAACTCTTTATTTCCATCTTCCTTTTATTTTTACATTCCCAAGCTTCTTAGACATCAGTACTCCTTGTTCATGGCTGTCCTCGAAAATGCTGTTCACCTTTCCTACTTCCAAGAGAAAACACTATCTTAACAGCCTTGTACTTCTGTTCTTCCAGGCAGTAGTAAATCTGTATACATAAAACTTGCCTTTCCTTTTTCTATACGCTATCTTAACTGCATCTTTTGTCCCCTACCTTCTGTCTGCTTATACAATAATTGCCATCTCCATTTCTAACCCATGACATAATGAAGGCTGCTGTAATCAATTAAATCATATTCTTTTTAACTAGTAGACGGGTATATTCAAGAGATTGATTTCTGGGTCAATCAATACTTCTTAACAATGGGCTCTTATATCTCCTAATGTTCGTGAAATTATAGTGCTAAATTCTTATTCTTGGTTTCATTGCTCCAGCAGTCCTAAGCACATCAACCATATGTGGTTGGAAAACTTTAAAATTAAACATCAGAAGAGTAGGGGGAGGAAAGTTTCCTTTTGCTTCTCAAGAAAATGCATTGTTTAATTCATTCAAATATAAATGGAATGTTCATACTAAGCCACTAGGATGTTCCTAATTTCTTAAAGATGTTTCTTCATATGATGAAGTATCATCTGACCCAATAAACCAACGCTAGCCTGAGCTTGTAGGTTTGCAAAAAATAAGCATTGCCCAATGACCTTCCCACTTCCTTTCCTTTTGGTTTTCTGTATGAATGAATCCCTTTCAGGGGAAATGTTACAATGATATTTTCAGATCTCCAGACAATATAGGATCACACCACAGAATTAAAGTATTTTCTTTGTCTTAAGATAGCTTTCTTCTCTAAGTATGAAAAAAACATTTGGATCAGATCAATTGTTTCCTTTGAATTCAAGTAGAAAGAGAATTAAGTGGCTAAGCGTACAGTTTACTGGTATTACTGTGAGAGAGAAAGATTTTCATCTGATCACTTCTTCAGTTCTACGTTAATTTAAACATATTCTGAAAATTACTATGGTTAGCTTATAAGGAAGGTCACTGTGCTTGGAGTTCATGCAAAAATGTCAGGTGAACTCATAAAATAACATCATTTTATGGAGGCAGTGCAAATGCTGTAATTTTTTAAAAACCCTGAAAATACGTGTTAGCTTAGATTTTATGTAGAAAATAGAAATTCCTCCAAGTGACAAGAAAAAGTTTAAATACATTTCTCACTGCATTCTCCTGGCTGGTTCCACTCCCTTACAGCTTCGGTCAGGGCTAGCTGTGATTTTAAACAATATTTACATTTAACGTAGTGGGACTAGACAAGTACTCTTTCCTAATGATGTGAGAGAGTTAAATTGCTTTGCTACTTCTGTTGTCATGCAACTCTTGTGATATTGACCATGGAAATAATGAGTGCTCAAATGCATCTGACAGCTTGCGTAGCTATGGTTTTTTATTGGACAACGGTGCATCACTGAGGAAAAAGCCCAGGAGCTACTGGCTTTGTGAGACCAAATAGATTCATTTTAGAATTTTTGATTAATAAAAAAGCTATTTTTGTAGGTCTAACTCTCAAAATATCGGATCTAATTTCTAATATCATCACACTTGTGTTTGAGTAAGTTTGTGCCTAATTTAAGTAGATAACAAGAAGGCAAGTGACCCCCAAAATCAAGGTATCTGTTATGTAACTATACAGGCATTTTTGATATCTGAACACAGAGGCCACCTTTCTAACTAATTTGTGCTACTCTGCACTATCAAAATAATCTACCCTATTGTCTACATCCAGTATGCTTTTATGTTGACATTAAGTTAAGAACCATATACTGATAAAAAAATTATATAATAGGACTATATATTAGAGCTTGTTATTTATTAATCATGAATAATATTGTTCACTTTTTTATTAAAACAAACTGTTGGTGCCTAACTTTGGGCACGAGGAGCTTGGCCACTGCCTTGAAGCCTGTCTTCAACCATGGCACTATGAAAAACCGCGCAGAACAGATAAGAACCATCCCAGTGACAGGGGTGTTCACTTTTCTTCTTATCTCAGTGCCCTGTACCCAAGAATGGGTGGGGCTTTCCATAAAACAGGGACTCCAGAACAAGGACAAGACTCCTTCTTCTGTACCTTGGCAGACCTCAAAAGGGTCAAATATCACCATGCAGCCAGAGTTTAGGGGAATCCAGACTTTATTTCACCTCCTTGCTTCCTTTCCAGCCCTGGGAAGGGAAGGGAAGGAAAGGTCTGCAGCTAGGTGCCACCCCCAAATGTCTCTCCTCCTACCATCCTTCCTCATGCAAGGAGAAAAGACAATTTGAATGAGCAGAAGCATGATGGCCAGAATTGCTTTTCCTCAGGAAAAACTTTCTGTCCTCTTCCGCCTCTCTGCCCATGCCTGGGTTGTTCTTTCTCCGGACGCAGAAAGGAAGGAGATGACCCATCAGAAAGGGCTCTTCTTGGTCATCTTAGAATTGTCTGAGATCTGAATCGAGACCAAGTCACCCTAGTTCCTCAGGAAAGCATGGTGAAAGCTGGCAACACTGTGCTTGGAGATCTGGCAAAAGCTTTGATATGAGTAAGAGCTGCCTCCTCCAGAATTTTTCTAGGACTGACTGGGTCTCATGCTCTCAGTTTTCCATTTTCATGAGGACCAAATGTTGCTTTAAAAGTTGCAGAGGAATGAACAGTATTTAAAATAAGCCAATTTAAAGCCTGGGCTTTTGCTGAGCTTTTATAATCTGCCATTTACTGAAAATATCTCTGTGTGTGAGATCTTTCCCCTAAGAACATATGTCCTTCCTGCTTGTTCAGACTCTGATCCTAATCTCAATTGTTTGATGTCATAATCTGTAGTATGGGAATGCAGAGAAATGCCTTCAAAAAACCTCCAGTGCTAATTGAGAGAAGGTGCCTTCTGGGGGTGTTCTGTGTGCAATAGTTTCAGGAACGACTGGAAGAAAGCATATTAATCAATTTTGCAGATGACTTGCAGTGGGAAAAGAGCATAAACCACTCAAAGGCTGGGAATAATACAGAACACAACTTTCGTAAGACAAAGGAAGACTCTAACATCATTTGGAACACACCGGATGTCCAGATTACTTCCCATAGCTGTTCAGCAAACATTTTTTGAAAACGTTTTGAAAACCAATATAAATGTGAGAATGAATCGATGACAAAGAAATAAATATATTCATGCCTCAGACTTTGGAAGCACCAGGAAGAAACATAAGTGCTCTCAGTATCCAATGTAATGCTCCTAAATTCCAGAAAAGAGAATACAAAATTAGTGCTGCTATACTCTGTCATTCTTCTAGTGAATAATATGAGACAATAGCAATCATATATCCTGTTCAACCAGATTGTATTACAAGTGCCATTTTCTTTATATTGATAGTAACAATGAACATCTTTAGAGTGCATTTTAATTTCAAATCCCAAGGCAAGATTTACAGTCTTCACGTCAGGAGAACATGACTTTTTCTAATGAACTCAAAACAGTTTTTCCTGATATTCACTAGCAATTCTAGTTACATATACAGATGACTTTTACGGAGTCTTGCTAACTCTGTGTGGCTGCAGAAATGCAAGCGTTGTGGATGTCGCAAAGGTCAGTAATTTGAAGCTTACAGCAAGTTACATCAAACATCATGCATTTGCGTCAATATGCAAATGTTAAATATATTTGCTAATTTTGCTTGAAATCTGTGAATCACTTTAGATGCTATTAGCACAATCTTGCCAGGATGCATAGAGTTGGAAGAGTCTAGGCTTAAGTAACTGTAGCAACAGGATTAGTAAAATATACTTTAAGAAACCATTTCAGGCTTCCAGGCACTACCAGCTGAATGTGTTCCCATTACCTTTTATTTACAAAATATTAAATCTTTAATGTAACTTTTTTTCACTTTTTAATAATTTTATACAAATTTTTTTTTCTTTTTTATAGCTCACATTTTGGAAATTCATAAAGAATCATGACACCTGTAATTGCTATGACTTGACTGTAGAAAATAGAAAATCTGCATTATATCATATGCTTTAGACAGGTCTTTTGATTAGTGCTGCATTATCATCTGGGGGATTAAACATAAGAACGAGGCTAAAGTGGTCTTATTCTATTACGTGGTCCCTAGTCATGCCATTTTACATTTCTGTTTTAGTTTCCTGATTTATAAAAAGGGGATTAAAAATCTACCTGCCTTAAACAGATATTATACAGGAGTTAATTGATAATGTCTGTACACTGCTTTGAACATCTAAAGAGCAATATGTGAATGATGAGTGTTGTTTTCTCTTTTATTTATTAGTCTGTTTTTTTCTCACATTCATTTTTTTATCTCTCTAAACTCTTCCTACAGTAATCTTATATTTCTAATATTGAAATACCCAAAGTTACCTGCTTGCTTCAGCCCCATGAGACCTGGAAAAATTCTTCTCTGGGACTTTGTTGCTTTTCCTTTTTATATTCCTTGTGTAATACCGACTGATCTTAGTTAATTTTACTTTTTCTTCGCTGTATTAAAAGTCAGATGAAACCTTTGCCTTATCATACTTATTCCCTTTTCTACAGATTTCTCCTACTGTCTGTGAATCATTTATTGTTCTTTTCTAACTGTTCATATACAAGATTTTTGTGAATATAATTTACACATGATCATTAAAAAATCAAGTCAATTCTAGCTTATGCATTTACAAGACTGAAAGAATTTTGTATTCCTATTGTGTAAGATGGTTTTCTTATAACTTAATTATGGTAAACAAGAAGGATCAAGCCAAATGAAGAATGATGGAATGTTTTCACACAGACATAGCAGTTTCTCTGCTGCTGGCTTAAAACAAGGCGGACACAAGTGGTGTGAACAACATTGTCGGCAGCAACCTCATTTGCTTAACCTCAGTGCATCAAAAAAGGAGAATAAGTTTTTTGGAATGCAAATATTATTGTGAAATAAGAAAAAAAGAGGAAAGGAAAAAGTATAGGTTACGCATGGCTGCTTTTAATGGAAATAGTATGATGTCGTTTCTCTCCCTTTCTTCATGGTTTGAAGTCAGTGATCCCCAGAGAGAAAAATTCTGAAGTTGTAATGAAAAGGGATCATTTCAGAACACATAACAGGCAGTTCCCTCTTCTTTTATGTTCTAGGGAGAGAGAATGTTTCCATTGTATGTGGCTTTTTGATATATGACTTTGAAAAGAATACTCAATCCTTCCATGAAAAGGTTGAATATTCTTCTCTTTGCTTAGTTCTCATTCCTGAATTACATTGAAATCCCACTCCCTGGTTATTCATAACTTGCTAAAGTTTCCCTGTGAGGCTTCAAATTGTAGCACTCTAGTCTAGTAAAGACATTTTAAAAAGAAATACCAAGCTAAACCAAATAATGCCTTGCAGAATAAACAATATCTGAGACATAGAGGAGGGAGAACTGACCCCATACTTCCCTTTTTCTTTCCCTCATAGTGAGTACAGAAAAATTTATGCCAATAAAAGCGTTTGCTTACATTAAACTGTGAGGCCATTTGTTGGTGCAATGCATTTCAAGCTTAAAGAATAATTGGAGGCTGAACTTGAGGCATTCATACCATGCAGTAATTGCTCCATTGAACAATTAAATCTTAAGCAGATCTGTTACTGGATTGCTCTTTTAAAGCCTGGCTTGAAAACCAATCCAATAGTCTTGTAACAGTCTCTAAAAGAGAACTGGAGCTTCAGGAAATCCATGTTGTAGATCTTTCATTGTCATTCTTCCTGAGCTGCCAGTGCAGTTTAGCATTCAACAGTATGAAGAATTTCTAAGAACAATTGAACTAAAAATAGATCTCAAACAACAAAAGGTGAAGCAAGCAGAAGTGTATGTTTATGGAAGTGGGGCAATACGTAACATCTGCAAATATTAGCTGAAATTTTTAATCCTCTTTTAATTAAGCCTCTTAGAAATAATTTTACATGTTAAACCTTGAAATGAAGAGTCAAACACAGTATGCCTGCATGACAACTTCCATCTGCCCAATCAGATGTTTGCTTTGCAAGGGTTATGTTCTACTATCCTGAAAAGAGGAGTGTTCTGTTCATCTTGCCTGACATTAGGGTAACAAAAATTTTATTCACCTATACCTAAATAGGTACCTTTGTGGAAAGGGTTTCCCAGTTGTTTATTTTATGTGCCTTTTTCAGGATGAGATGACTCTCCCTATGAATTTTTTTTGCTGTTGACCAGGAAAGGAAGTTAGGTGATCATCCAGACCTAGCTAGCTATTATTTCTGTGTTAATACACTCAGAATTGTGTCCCATCAGATCTCAGACTGGGACTTTGAATACTGTTTATAAACTGTTCTCAAGCAATATTGAAAACTACAGACCTCATAAAAAAATCTAGGTATGGTGTGAACTCAATGTTTCATGGCAGGGATACGCATTTCATTCACAAAGACCAGGGAGCTCAGGCAGTCACTGCTGACAAAAGTTCTAATCCACAAAGTAGATGACTTTTATGAGCACGCTTCTGTTTTAATGGAGGATTTATTGACCTTAGTAGTTTTGTGAGATTTAAATTGTCTTTTAAATCAAGTATGTAAGATTTAAAGTTTTAACTAACATGCCCAGGCAACTTACATCTGCATTAATTATTTTGGGATTTTCCAGCAGTGTTTTGTGGTATTCATTTTCCATTTCTATAATAAATAAGACAGTGGCTGTTACTAAGTGAGACACCACAGGTTTAATTCACTCAGTAGGATTTCATTCAGGGTGTCTTCCTAACTTTTCAGTGCATGTTGATGAATAGTAATCTCATAGTAAGTAAATGGTTGTGTAAATTTCTGCTTCAAAATACAACCCTCTCCTGCCCCACATATTCTGTAAGAGCTACCGCAATGACTCTTTTGATGCAGGATTGTAGCTGACCTAACCCAAGACATAAAAGGTTAGCACCTTCCTTGCCTAAGTTAATTGTCTAGACAACTTCTATTTTTGGTGGAGAGACACAGGTAATCCCTTCTTAAAGCAGATGTTTCTGAATTACTGAATTACCAATATCACTCCTTCCAAAGGAGCAGAGGTAGCAAATGCAGATGAGACACCTAACTTGAAGAGACATCAGATGAATCCCAACAAAACTAAGTCCATACCCTATATTTTCTTGGTGCAGGATCCTTTTATAAAGGCTTCACGGAACATTGTAACTAGCATTAGTCTTTTTTTGAGAAGAGCCCTTTCTACTAGAAAGACAGTGTTTCACAGAAGATAGATGATCTATCTTTTCCTTTTTCTCTTCATTTCATTTCTATCACATAAATCCCTCTGGATGCATTGTGTTGATTTCGGAGTGTCCAGCTGAGGAAGAGTGGTATAGACAAGGGCATTCTGAGCACGGAGAGCAGCTGAGAGAGAAGAACATGGGATTCAGATGGGGCTCACATGCTGCTGGGCGGTGAGGGTGACGATGAGGGCAACGGTGAGATGATGGCATTTCATAGCAGAGAGTGGGAACAGCTGGGCTAGAAGAATGACACTGAGTGATGGGGAGCAACAAGAACCGTAATGGGGATAACTTGGGTTATCAGCTTAGAGGGAAGAGGTAGGACTTGTGTAGGGCTACTGTTCCCTATATCACTTTACACTCCAGCCACAAACACTTGAAACTCACCAATAATACAGGTTTAGCTCATCTCCAGCCAGTAACATGGGTTGTTCTGGCAAGAATCCACTTAGTCTCATACACTTCAGAGCTAGATTTGTACTTTTCATAATACATTTCCTTGCATGTTTTCTACAACAAGTTCATTTTGGTCACTGTGGTTTGGGATAGACTTGACCAAATTCAAATCTGTGTCACAGCCACTTTAATCACAGAGCAGTTAGAGATTACAGCATTTTCAAATGGCTCACATTCATGACTAAAATCCAAAAGGCCCATATGTGAAAATCTGCAGCAATCGAGCGTTTAAAAAGCATTCAACAAAATGAGCTTGCAGTTGGATAATGAAAATTTGAACCAACATGCTGTGCTAACCAATAACCATACACTGAATGCCAACTGAATATTTAAACTCAAAATGCAAAGCAGAGAAGCATAACAACTCGATTACCAACTTCCTTTCTATAAAGGAAATTTTAAGTGAGCTGTTCTAATGATCAAGTATACCACAGGAATATGTCAGCAATTACAGCAATCAACACAGCACGTTCTTTTCAACTTCTCTTTATCTAGCATCTCCTAAACACTAAGGGGGGATATGTCATTGGCCCCACATTATATGCATAAAAAAAATGCTGGAAGCCAACTTTAAATAATTAGTCCTAAAGGAATGCATATACTCACTGTGTGATCTCCTATCTCAAGCAATATTAGGCTTGTGTAAGGTTGATGCAACTAAGGGACAGTGTAATCTGCTGAGGAAGATGCAGAGAGAACTGAAATAAATCATTCTTTTTGAGACAAGACTTGAAGCTTGTGACTAGGCAACAAGAACCAGTTCAAAACTTGCCTGCAGCACAGGCAAAACTGTCTGCTGCCCCAAGCATGAGGGCTTGTGCCAGGCAGGGGGCTGATTATTCCACACATGGTCAGAGCTGGAACAGAACTGCAGGAAGAGCCCAGGAGGAGCAAGACAGGTACAGCTTCCAAGGGATGGGAGAAGTGAAAGCAGAAACAGTCAATGTTGCTTCAGCAGAAACTGCAATCCTGTGTTTTCTGCCTTACTCTTCAGCAGCATCTTCCATCTTGGCTTTCCAAGGCTCTGACACTGGCAAGGTTTTGCTGCCCTGCTGCAAGCAAGGTTTGTAGCAACTATTTTGAGGTATAGTGGAGGAGGCTGGGTTGTAGCAGGATGATGTGAAGAGAGCGAAAAGGAAAGAGGAAGAAAGAATTTTTTAGGAACAAAATACTCTGGAGCACCCTGTTAGCGTGGTGCCTGATAAATAGTGCAGCTTTGTGCCAGGCTGAATGCTGAGCATCTGCACAAGCTGGAGGTACTTCACCTTTGTAAACCCAGCTGGGTTGCTAGAGAACATGGTTGTTCTAAGTCCAGTGACTGCCATCTTCAGCAGCTGCTGAGCAGAAATTGCCGTCTATAGCAATTACTTGGTGGGTTTACAACACACTGAATTGGAAATTTGGAATGAATCACTTGTGACCTAATTAGGATTGGAAGCCAGTTTCAGTCAGGGGTTGTTGTCTCATCTACCATATCTATTCTACGTAACTGCTTAGGTATTTCCAAAGCACATCTGTCTTCATAAGTCACTGCATGGCATAGCACTCCACTGACCATACTCCTGACTTCTTGTTTCAATATAACACAACCTTATTGAAAGGTTGCCCAGGTATCAAAAGCCTGGGGAATTTTAAAATGATAGTCAGGATGCTTGAATAGCACTAATTTCAGACTCTGAGTCAACCAAAAAGGTGACAATTAAATAATTTATTCCCTAAAGGTGGGATACAAAAGAAAATACATAAATTCCACCTAAGGCAACAAGTAAATCCTACTGCAAATGCTGTTATGTAAGTATACTGCTATTACTGGAGTCTCACATTTCATACCTTTATGAAGCTTAATGTTGTGCATGATTTTTGACATGAGAGGATTTTAGCATGTGAACAGGCTTGCAGGTGACAGAACAAACAGATGGCAGAAGGAGTAGGTATGTCACTGTAGCAACTCTAAAGTGTGGGTATTTCAGATTTTTACCACAACATTGCTGGAATGCTGGGATATGTGCCAAATTACCTCACCAGCTCATCACAATTACATTTTTTTAATTTTTCGTTAGAAAGCCATGGAAGATGACATGACCCTGGGGCGGCAGGCAAGCAAAGAAAGAGGGAAGAGACAGAGATGGAGACAGATATGGGGAGGGGGAGAGAGAGAGGAGAGAGAGAGGAGAGGAGAGGAGAGGAGAGGAGAGGAGAGGAGAGGAGAGAAGAGAGAAGAGAAGAGAAGAGAAGAGAAGAGAAGAGAAGAGAAGAGAAGAGAAGAGAAGAGAAGAGAAGAGAAGAGAAAAAAAGGAAAGGAAAGGAAAGGAAAGGAAAGGAAAGGAAAGGAAAGGAAAGGAAAGGAAAGGAAAGGAAAGGAAAGGAAAGGAAAGGAAAGGAAAGGAAAGGAAAGGAAAGGAAGGAAAAGAAAAGAAAGGAAAAGAAAGGAAAAGAAAGGAAAAGAAAGGAAAAAAAAGAAAAGAAAAGAAAAGAAAAGAAAAGAAAAGAAAAGAAAAGAAAAGAAAAGAAAAGAAAAGAAAAGAAAAGAAAAGAAAAGAAAAGAAAAGAAAAGAAAAGAAAAGAAAAGAAAAGAAAAGAAAAGAAAAGAAAAGATGCCTCAGAACTGTTCATTCACTTTTCAAATATTTTTCCAAAAGGTATCAAAATGTATTGACCCCTAAGGCAACAGTCTAAAAGCTCATATAAATTGTACGTGGAGAAAGCAGGAATAATACCACAGGTTTCAGCCATGATTTACAATGATATGAATGAAAGCTGAATCTGGCAGAGCTCCATCTACTTAATGAAAAACTTGCTGAAGAGGAAAAAAAAAAAAGACTGAAAAAAGACTGATAGAAGATTAGCAAGAACGAGCATGAACATGATTACAGCACTTGTACATCTATCATTGACCACCATCTGATTAGTAATAAATATTTTGCTTCCAGTTTTTTTAATTGCACTATTCCCATTTTGAATCTACAGAGGTATGATTATCTGCCAGTTTCTTATAGATGTCAGAACACATAAAAGTCTTGGACATGGATTTGAAACCTTCCAGTATTATTCAAGGCAAGCATCTGTGCGCAGTAGTGTGAAAGAAAATATGAAGATAATAATATGAAAAGCAGACCCAAGGGAACACCAATAACCACTTTGCTTCTCAGCTCCTCATAACTCTATCAGTGTTTGCCTCTAGCCCAACATCTCACTTCTGAAGACTCCTTGAATGCATGCAAGGAAATCAGTTATTTGATTATGTCCTCTTTTGTATCATTCCTTCTGAGGCTCAGGCCTCTGCTTAAAAATGCCAAATAGCAACACTATATCCTCAAAGGCATAGAAATAAGAGCTGAAAAGCCCTCTCTTACATCACTTGACGTAGCCCCTGCCAAGAAGAATTGCTCCCTACAGTACATTCATAAGTGTCTCCTACTATCCAGCTCTAAATGACTGAAGTGATAGGGCTTCCGTTGTCTCCCTGGGGAGATTTCGCCACAGCCTATTCAAGCATGCTGTTAGGAGAGCAAGAGACAGTGATTTCATTGTATATCACATCTCAGGCTTTCTACAGAAAGGTTGGCTCCATGCTGCACCTGGAGCAAACTGACACATTCTGATGACGCAGTGGTGAAATTTCCTGTTCACTTGTCATCATGAACCTGATGGGCAACACCACCGTGAGCCAAAGTACAAGTGAGCCAAATTCCTAGTCAGCTCGGCTTGAAATAGATTCCATGCTAGGATATGACCCTCAAGTGAAAACGTCTTGCAACTCTGCTTGGCTTCAATCCATGTCCCTTGGAAGTCAATGGACAAGGGAGAAAGCCCTTTAAGTAAGCTCTTTGGGACAGTGGCTAGCAGACTGTGTGCGCTGATTATCATAAGTAAATAAAAGTAATAGTAATAATAATAAAGTTGTCAGAAGCCAATCTGTCCAGTTCTTTCAATAAATTAACATGATATATGACTTAGGCTTGGGCCAGGAAATGCCTAACTCCCTGATTATGAAAGCGATGGAATTAGTGGGGTATTAGTTGTTTTCAAGGGATTAATGAGTTACACATTTAGGAGAAAAGCAATACTTCCTTAGTGGTGATACAAGGCCTAATTTTCATCTATCTCTTCTTCTCTGCTGGAGTAATTTCACTGAAGTGAAGAGCCTCCTGTGGGGCTCTTCTTGACTGACATCACTGCAGTGGAGCAATAGTACCTTGATGTATAAGCCTTGCATCTTTGGTAGCATATACAGTGTCCGTAGCATTCCTTTCTGCGAAATAGCACAGATGTTAGCGGTATGCTGGCACCAGAAATTACCACAGTGGTATAAAACATTTGAAACCACTAACAGGATCATCTTTCCTCCATGTGATTAAATATGGTTTAAAAAAGTTCTCTTTGTAACTTAAAGCTGCTACTCTTCCCAAGCAGACAAAAAGAATCTTAGCTTAATAACATATTTTGTTAATCTACTGGGTTTTTTTAGAGAAGTACCTTGAAGCATCTCGGCACAAGGAGCACATGTTACTGAGGAGTTATTTCTTTGTACTTCTGCGTACAAAATCAACCTCCCTAAACTCCTGATAATGGTTTCTAAAACATTTCTGTAGTTCCAAGGGCAAAATGTTTAGCATTTTTAAATGCTGCTTCCTAGTGCTGCTGAAACACTAGAATCATATCAGCTGCAGTCTTCTGCATTTTTCAGAAGTATATATTATCAGAAGAGCTTAGCATTGGCATAATTCTGTTTCCTGTGAGGTAAATGAGGGATTTCCTGCAGACTTCAACAGCAGCAGTTACAGGCAAACGCTGAGCACAAAATGACTTGTCTCTACTGCGGCTAACTTCTAGGAAAGCCAACATCACAGCAAGCATATTGGCTGTTTTCAAACTCCTTTGCTCCTTTCATTTGTACATAAGAGTTATAAATAAATTCAGGCGTTTTAGTTTCAATAAGCTCTATTCATAATAACACTATCCTTAAATAGCAGGAATTCACTATAGTAATATAATGAATTCTTTTCTGTGTGTTGTTTGCAAGTTGATTAAGTGCAATCACAGTGACTTAATTCAGAATTCTTCCTTTATGGAATATATTAAAAAATAAAACAAAACACGGTCATCCGTGAAGGACTTCATAAAATGTCCAGGCTGTGAAAGGCAGTCAGCAATATGTGCAAGTCACGTTCAAAACCTTTGTTTGACAGACTTTCCCAGAAGATTGGCAAAATGTTAAATAGCAACTATACATGGAATTAGAAAGGGAACAGAATCAGCTGACCTGAGAAAGATCTGAACTTGTAGTTCTTCCCACAGCCAACCGTATCATACAATTTTTTTCAGAAACATTATGACTGATAAAATCTCCCAGGCCCTGAATATTCACTGCTCAGTGATTTATTGTCCTTTTTAATAAACAGGTCAGAGGAGGTATTTGTGAACATGGCATATTTTTTTCCAAAGCCATCAGGCAGCCAATATATTTCAGTACAATACCCTTCTTGTCTTGGGCATCTTTTTCATTCTGAACAAGGGCGTGAATGTTTCAAGATTAGAAAGACAAGAGACTTATTTATGTTTATCCCTCTTTTTGTTGTAACATTTCTTTAAATACTCTTTCATTCCATTCCACCATCCTTACCTTCACTAGCTGTTGTAGCTAGCCGGGCTTCTGCATGAATTATTACAGTTTTATTACAGAGTATCAAACCCTGTGGAACCCACTACAGTAATAAGCCAACCTTAATGAACAGTTTTCTGCTTGCATCTCTTTGCAATGCAAAGACTTGGAAACAGTCCCTTGGGTGATGTATTCAAAGATGCTTTCAGATTAGGTACTTAGAGCAGGCAAGACCCTCATATGTATTTTAACTTCTTTAGTGTTAGTTCCAACACTGGCTCTATATTTGTAAATTCATCCAAGTCTGTCTGTTTAAAGCCCTGAAATTTCATTGACTTTTCTAAGCAGGTTAGAAATATTTCTGGCCTCTTATCATTTGCATTACTTGTGGCAACGCTTAATGGGCCTGTCCTTCCTCTGTCACCTATACGACACCTACATGACCCGGTGATCCACTGGAATGCAGCAGCGCCTGTGACAAGCTGGTGGAGGTGAGAACACAAGAGCAGGAAACATGGCTGTGGAAGGAGACTGCAAACACTCCAGGGTGTATTGGCTAATGCTGCCCTGGGACGTGGTGTCAAAGGTAAGCATTTAGTTATTCTTAATGGCTTCCTCCTGGACCAAGTACTCAGGGAACCTAAGATGGAATGATCAGCTCTTTATTTTGCCCTGAGCAGTGCTGGACTTGATTCATAAATGCTGCTATGGAACAGGGACCAAAATAGGCTCAGACCCAACACCCTAGCAGGACCAATAAAACCACTCAGTATCTGTACCATTGTGCCTAATTTCAAAAAGGGAAATTGTGTAAAAATGTGTTTTAAAATGTGTAAGATTACATAAAAAAGGAAACTTTAAACTCTTAAAGGGTAAAGAGTAAAGCCTTTACAGATGGCATGCAGATAATTTAAAGGTAGTATATCAGAGGCACAGAGCTAATCTTTAAAAAGACCATGAAAAGACCAGAAGAAAGCTGGTTAGAGGGCAACAGATCGAGGAAGGCATCCCTCAATGTGTTAAGGTTGTGTTCAATTCAGGAAAATAGCAAAGATCATAAGCTCTGGAAGGTTAAAAGGAAAGAATACCTCCCTCCACCCCCAAAAAGGGGAAGTTTGAGAAACTACTTGCAAAAGACATGAACATGCATAATAAATCATTTTTCAAACAAGTTAGGAAAAAGCAGCTTGCCAGAGAATCTGTAGGACAAGAGATGATTTAGTCATAAAAAGCAAAATGACATTCTCTTTAAGAAGATACGTGCAAAATTACGTTTCCACTACAGCATCTTAGGAATATTTCTACACTAGGATCCTTTTCACAGGATGCAGCAGATGATTTGCTTCAAACTGGTACTAAACCCAACGTGAAACTGCAGGAAGACCTTGTCATAGTAACTGGCAGGTGGAATTCAACACCATGAGGCCTTTTTCTGTGTTCTGGCCTTTTTATCTCAGAAAAGATACAGCAGGACTACAACAGACACAGAGGGGAGGAACACAGATGATCAGTGGTGCGGAGTGGCTTGAATGCAAGACCCAAACAGGCTAGGAGCACTCTTATACCTGGAAAAGGGGTGAGTGATGGGCTTGTGACAGAGGTCATGAAGGACCTGGGGACGACTGTTGGGAGGCTCTTCCAGTACAAGAACTAGAAGGTATCAAGTGAAGACAGAGCTTTCAAAGCAAACAAAAGGAAATATAGTTTCACATTACACATAGTTGAGCCACAGATTTCCTTGCTGCAGAACATTGTGGGCAATCAAAGTTTATATAGGTTCAAAAATTATTGGACAAAGTTACTAAAGAAAATTCTATCAAGGGTTATTAAATGCAAAAATGCCACTTCTGCTTTGAGAGTAACAAATCACTGGAATCTAGGAGAACATTGTGCGGATATACCACTGCATACTCATTTTGCTCTTCTACTTTCCCTACACACCATCTACTGATCATTGTCAGAGGCGAGATCTTTGAGACAGTCTGTGTGAGAAGGAGATCTTTCCCCTGTGCTACTGCTGGGCCAGCTCCTCTTCAATTTAGATGAGGTGATTGGTTTTCAAGGCTCTTTGCCCTCAGCACTCAAACTGAAGAATTTCCTTTCATAATGGTAACAACAGGCTGGAGTCTAAACACAGCTGAGGAGGGTGCTCCCCCCTTCTTCCCCCTCTGCCCTGCCGTTTATTTGACACAGCACACCTGTGGCAGTGGAGCAGATTTGGAAGACAAATAGCATGGGACAGGTTGATCCATTTTTCAGTAGCTTAATACAGAGAGAGACCAGGATGAATGAAACTGGAGTCAAATGTTGCCCTGGGGACGCAGGAAGCTTATAGAGATGGTGATATAATGTTGATCTAGTGATTGCTACACTGTGAGTAGTATTTTACACAACTATGGTTTTATGACTAAAACCAGTTTCTCTTTAATTCATTTTTTATGTGTAAAAAGCTCCTTAGGGAGCCCTGTGAAACAGAATACACGTGCTTTTCCAGCCCGTTATGACATCTGAACTTATACAGCAGAATGTCACTGGATTTTTCTAAACGTGCTTCTTTCCCACTCAGAGGAGAAAGAGAGAGGTTGGTTGCAATCAGTTACTCGGCCTGTCAGGTTTTCAGCCAGTCATACCAAACTGGAAGGCTAGCTGTTACATTAAACCAAAACATCAGCCCCATCTTAAAATACCTGAGCTAAATGTTGGCAGCATTAAGAGTCTGCTTACAAGCCTTAGGAATCAGAAAGTGGAGAGCAGAGCCCATGCACAAGCATCACTCCTTGCTCTCCTGTTTGGAAGGAGGTCAGCTCCTCACATGGACGCAGATGCACACCTCTTTGCCAGAACCTGCTCCCTGGGCTAGGGAAAGAGTGTGGGAGGAAAGCGGTACAAGCTATGCAATCCATATAGTCAGAGAGGCAAAGCATGGAGGAGGGATGGACTTGAGTAGAGTGACCAGATGTATATTTATATTTCCTTTCTAATCCAAGGGAATGAATACATTTTTTATTTGTGTTGCTTTTCTCACAAAGCTGGGATTTTCACTTACATCTGTAAAAGAAAACTGCCAGATGTGAGGACCTCTGGAAATCTGGCTGAACTGGTACGTACATGGAAAGGAGGATGGATAGAAACCCACTGCCGGAAAACCTCCAATGACTAATGTCTTTCCTAGCAATCACTCTGCTTGAATGATGTAAGAAATACTGAATGTAGATGCGTGATGACATCAGAGTCATCCAGGCCACATAACCAACAAAAAAATTGTCCATCACAACAGAGCAGGGAAAAAAGTATCAGTGGTGTTTTCCTCCTGTGCTCCTTGCATTAGCACTCTGCAGAGCATAAGGTAGGTGGAGATTATGGATTACGGTGTGAAATTTGCTGGCTTTCCTTTTTTTTCCTTCTGCAACCTGTACCTTTCAATTACTGTATCTTACCATTAATCGACACTAAGCTCCTTTCATCAGACTATAGGTGCTTGAGTATAGATTTTTTTTTTATATGACTATACAGCTTCTAGCCTTGTGAGGCCTGTGCATGCATGTACAGCAGTAAAAATAATAGTAGAAATATAGGTAGAAAAATTAAGTATTAACTAGTTTGTTAATTAAATAACTATCTCAATGCATTCTGTAGTGATGAATGTGATTTTATGGGAAAATGCCATCTTGGTAATACAGTACTATATATTAAATGAGGTAATGATAGTAAAAGGACTGTGCTGGAAAGAGACTGAATATCTTATAATGAGCACTTTTGGGGTCTGATGCTATATTGGGAGTTGAAAAGAAATTGTATGTTACAAGGAAAATACCTGTTACTTTTTCATTCGAGGAATTCATGAGAGGGATATGCAGCCAATGAAGATATTTCAATGGAAGTGGAGTGTCTATAAAAGAGGTGGTATTCACTTACTTGATTCACAAACACCATCATTTAATATTCTCTGATATCCAGTTTAACAGATTGGCCTTGGTCACAGTAATCAGCTCAATTGCAAATGCTTTCTGCTATATATAACCCTAATGGTATAGAAGCTGCTGTTCTCAGCAGGTACACAGAAAACCAGAGCATGAAAGAGGAATTACACAGAAGTACAGCCCAGGTGATCATAGCTAATAATGAAAACATTTCACTTAAACCAAAGTTTTAAGGCAAAAAACCCCTTTTCTACCAGTACAAATAGCAGTGATGCAGATGGACCATATCTAACAGTTCTAACCACAGAAAATTATTTTTTATATATCCATGCATGCCTGCCAGCTCTGCAATGGAAATTTCTTAGATAGGCATATTAGAAACACAGCATACAGTTCCCCTCCAGCTACGCAGTGAAATAAACACAGATCAGACTTTAGACCTGCTTAGTTTGGAAGTTAGGAACTTGATTCTGTGATGAACAAAGCACTTCTATTTACAATCTTTTTCCCTTCCTGAAAATGTGATAGTGAGCACCGCAGAGTGCACAGAGCATGCATGTTGTCAGCATGGTAGCACTGGGACAGACAAAAACCCAAATATACTAACTTGTTTGCCCTGGTTCTACTGGTGTGTGCACCCAGAGCTCTCCAAGAAGCAAAGCTTTCTGCTGCATTGACAAATACCATCTTTACTAAAGTTCCTGGGGTCTGGAAAGCTTTGGGGATAGACTTCTTTCTTCTTTTGGGGGGAGCTTGGGGACATAGTAAATTGAACAGGCTTAAAAGTGAAAATAAAATGTTGCAAACATTCTCCATGACATGTCAGTGGAAAGTTGTTGAGCTGGTTTTACTCTGCAAAAATTATTCCGATTTTCCTGAAAGAAGGAGAAAAGTGTTCTCCTGTTATGGAGAGCTGTGACTGTTTTACAGCGTACCTCTGAAAGCCCATCTACTCTATATAAATGCAGCCCAGGTCACCTCCTACACATGATGAGAGAACAGACAAGTATTCATTCTTCTTGTACTTGCTTAAAAGAGAGGAAATGGTATAATTTTGTCAAGCTTTTTTTGGTTTAATGTGTATCAGATCAAAAAATAGACCCAGACCTTACTTTAAATGAATTTGTGTGTCAGCTTCTAACTTCCAGCAGTGATGTTAATGGCAAGGCAGATTAGAAAACTGAAAAAGCAGTAGGTGAACAGGAGTTCATACAAAAAAGGATGGGAAAATATCCAAGCAAGCAGCATCAGCAAGAGAGTTTATAATTGAATTAAATGATGAAAAGAGTAATGGGTCAAGTGATGAAAACAACAATACAGCCTTTCAAGGCAATAAGGATTAGAAAAGCCATCTTCCAACTCACAGAAAATCAGTCCTTCATTCTGCTAACACAAGAGCAATTGTAAATTCTGTTGACTAAGTTTGCATGCAATGAGATATTAGATTTGCTCTAAGATCTGCAATGCATAGTTTAGCAACTATGCCACAAATTGACAGTGAATATTCTGACTAATTTTATGCCCACAGGATGTTTACAGAGCACAAGTGTGAGTTGAAGTCATCATACAAAAAGTGCACTACGGAAATGTTAAGATTGTCCAAAAGCCTTTTCATTTTTCTTGACCTTTGTGCGACATTATGATACAGGCTGTCAAATGTAGCGCACAGGCCAATAATTGCTGTATAGACACCACAGAAGCAAAGCCATCCCTGATTTCTAACAGCATCTCTGATGGAGCTCATCCTGTAGCCCTTCCTTCCCTGCGTCCTACCTTGTTTCCCCTTCATTCCCCACGGGCAGAAGTGTCTGGTTCCTGATGCTCCCATACAGAATTTTAGGCATACATTTGCTTTTGGTATTTAACATATTTTTCCTTTTTGTAAGTTACTTCACCCCTGTTGTCTGGTTTGCTTTCTACAGCTAAATTTCTTCATCGTGACAGCCTGGAGTTATAAGTATACTTAGGTGAAAGTATACAAGAAGAAAGTATGTAGACTCTTAGTATACATACAACAGCACTGCATTATCTGAGGTTTTAAACTGGCTTTAAGTGTGATATTCCTCTTTTCATGTCTTTCCTTATCAAAAAGCTGCCAGAGGTCCAGAGATATGTTGGAGTCTTATGATAGAATATTGCTCATAATAATCTTTCTATTACTGCAATTTAAAAGAATTACAGAGAAGTTTAAATAATAAACCTTTAGTCACTTTATTTGCCTGTTAACAAGATAGAGTTGACTGTCCAGATCACTGAGCTATTTGCATTGTTTCCTGTTTCTTTTTTTCATCTCCTTGTCCCCACTTGTTTTTCTCAGGAGTTCAAAATCACCCATGAAACATAAGCAATTGCCAGAGGTTTATATGTGAGGTAACAATACCATAGAATGACAATTTTGAACTTGGAAAATGCTCTATTTTTAGAAGAAAACATCAGGATAGATCTAATTAGGCTGCACTGAAAGAGGAAAGTGATACAGAGATACTAAGAGAAAATGTCTTTTCCTAGACCATACTGACATGAAATCTGGGATTGAATTAAGGAAACCAATAGGCCATTGAAGGAAGCAAATGAACCTCCAACAGAGAGTGAACTGATTTAATTTTGTAACAGCTATGGGAGCTTTTACTTTTTGCCTTAAATGTCCACATGGTGATCTTGGATCAAAAGCTTTCTTAAGCAGGTTTTTAGTGTTATTGCAGAGATATAATAAAGGATCTATCTGTGCGATGATCTCTATTAAAACTGCAGCTCTATAAGCATTGTGGCTATCTGTGACAGACCTTGATTAGTGACTACTTCACTGATGATCAAAAGACTTGGAACAATAGCTTTCTAACCATCTGATCAAACTGTATTAATTAGCTTTACAGCTAAAATATAATAATAGCGTATCATTAGCGGCAGTTCAATTTATATAACTATTTTGTTATGTTTTAGCTGTAGAACTAGTTAGTATATTTTGATCATGTAATGAAAGATGCTGCATTGTGTACTTTGAGTGTTACATTAAGTTGAATTGTTAAAATCCTTCACATTTTTTCCTATATCTGGACTGCAGTGGTTGATACAGAAAGCTGCTAAGACAGAAGAACAAGACATTCCTACATGAAAAAATATGAACAAGTAGCACAGGACTGTGTTTGATGCCTGAAAGAGCTACAAATACTGAATAGATAAAGTGAGGTTTATTATCTCTTAGTTTGTGCTTTGGGAGTTTGAATATGCTAAGAGACTAAAGAGTTCAAGTGCTGTAGCAGGAGTAATCTGGAGAGCAAGAAACATTGCCTAAGTGCCGGACTGTCAGGCTGTCACATTCCTACCTGGGCTGGCTCTCAGACAGAAGGGTGGCCGGAGGTCTGCAAGTGTCTCCAACGCTGTGCACACCACCAACCAACTCAGAAAACGTTAACACTCCAAGGTTTGGGATTTTTTTTTTTTTCTTAAATAACATTTCAGTCATCATAGCTAATATTCAAGGCTTAGGGTGGCTTTTTTGGCCGGTAATTGTAAGATATCTATGCTGGGAATATGTGACTTGGGGAATGTGCGTGGGGTGTCTGGTTTTCCTCTAAATTCTTGATTGAGTTGACTGTTGCTTAATGCTGTTTAGTGTGCAAGGTGGGAGTCGGTATCTTCCATATTCTGAGAGGAAGGAACTTTTCTCACGGTGAGAGTCTCTACAGCTTTCTGATGAAAGCGAGCAAGCTTCTGGCTATGGGCAAATTGGTGTTTATGAAAATCTGGCTTGAAGCAATTGTTTAGCAAGTGTTTCTTGTTTTGGATATTTTCTCTTTTCAGACCACTTGTCACTATTGGTCAGTCAAACACTTCCAGCAAGCCGGGAACACTCTGTTACAGAGTCGCTGATACAAATATCCTTGTCCCAGCTAATGCAAAAGAACTTTACAGTTTAGTGATGTGCTTTCAAGTCTGAAAGGAACTCATTTTCATTAAGGAACATGCCGGGGTCTGGAAATTGTCATCTTATGAGACTTTAAAAATATGTTGTACAACAAAGATCTTGACTTTTCAGAGTTTGGGACATTTTGGAGGGTGGCCTGGTGCTTGTCTGGTTTTAGGTTTTGGGATCGACTACCCTTTGTTTGGGGTTGGTTTGGTTGGTTAGGGTTTTTTTTCATTTCTAAAGCTACTTCCAGTTCCATAATGTTTTCTTCAAACCTTCCAGCTTTCTGAAGGCCCCCAGTTATATTATGTGCTCCTGACTAAAGTCAGGATATACGTGTGCAGCCAAGTCTGCTCTCTCACATGCTGCTGCAAAAAAGGTCAGCTTTTTATCATTCACTTATCCCCTGGCTTTTCTATTTCTACATGAATCACTTCATTGGCAGGCTATAATTTATAGCTTCCTCCCTGTAATATAAGTGCAAATGCTTAGTTTTACTGACATAAATGGTATGCAAAGGACATGCTTAAAGTTAATCAGGCTTACGAGCCTGCTCTTGCAGCCTTAATTTGTACTTTATAGAAGAAGAAAAATAATAAATGAAAAAAGAATGGTATAAGGGAGTGTGACAATTAAAATGGGTGGGTAGGGAGGAGGGAGATCTTTTCCTTGGAAACCTTTTCCTTGGAAACGTAATTAACTCCGGATGGATCCCACAAAAATTCTCTATAATGAAATAATCTGCAATTTATCTCTCAGAGTGTTAACTCTTTATGTTTTGGTTAAAAAAAAGAGAAGTAAGTATATAACCACCCTTCTGGACATGGAATTAAAGAATAGAAAACAAAAAGCCCTAAACAATGAGAAGAGAAGTTTATAAAATGAGAGGCACTATGCATTGAAATCTGGGATAGGGGGCCAGCAGGAACCCAGCAGCATGTCTGGATAAAACAGGAAAGCCCAAATCCAGTGAGCTGCTTTGTAATTTAAGATGCCATTCGCAGTGTCTGTAATGCTAGTAATGTGTAGTTTCTGAAAGCTAGGATGACACAAAACCAGTGTGGGAAGGAGGGAAAGCGACCTGCAATGTGGGATTGTTTGGCTTTTAATGAAGGATAGCTGAGAAGTTAATTGTACCCACGCTTGTTTTTATGAATGCAGGTAACCTGATCCTGTGACATCTATGGATGAGGCTCACTCTTCGGCTTCCTGTGAAGCTTGGCACGGGGGCTGCTATTGTGCACAGAGAGACACAAATGCTACAGAGACAGCAGGCAGCCCTTGTTTGCTTTCGTCATTCAGCTCCAGAGCTGTGATTAGGTTTCTTCTCCCAAACTCCTGCATGCTTTCCCCAGCAATAACCAGAGCCAGTACATGGTACATCTTTCTGTTAGTAGCTATGTATCTTGTAATACAGTTCTCTTATTTTAAGTATTATTTGGAAGCTCTAACTCATGTGCTTTAAGGAAAAGCAGCCACTGCATTCACCTACCAAAGAAAGAGCTACAGTTTACTGTCTTTTTCAGTGCTACCCTAATTAGCATCACACCTGTTAGGACAAGGATCTTGTTGATCTGTCTGAGAATCATCACAGAGGGAAACACTAGGGACTACTTCTACCATTAATATAATCTGCCTCATGATATCATCTGGATATTTTTTTTAAACCCAACTGAATCCTTAATTAACTTAAAAATCTCTTTTGCATCTCTTTGCCAGTTATTAAAAAAAGCAGTGAGAAACTTCTTCATTGTTTTGCATAGTATGCTGTCAAAACATCAATTAGAAAGAGGAGGTTCATTTAAAGAATAACCACCTTGACAATAGGAAATAAATTAGTGCTAATTATAAGCATTCTATACAATATTTTTCCCTGAAATCATGCTCCCAAATATCTACTGGAAATCTAGCAGCTTCTCCAGTCATAATGGACCCAGTTTACTGTCAAATATTGATGACATTCCATTCAAGTTGTTGGTCATGATTTAAACTGAATGTATTCTGGCTTTTCCCATTATACCTCAGAACTAGGAAACTCCAGCAACAGAGAAGGTGTTCAGAAATGCCAGGAGTACCTGCACCACAGCCTGCCTGCTTAGTTGCCAGAGTCAGAAAAACACTCCTTAGGTAGACAGAGGATTCAGGTAGTACGGCATGTCTTGCAGCAGCCTTCATTTGAAAGAGTCCTATTATGCAGAGGACTCTGAAAAAGCTGACTTAAAGCCGTGCAAACCAAAGAAAGTCTTTTCCTTGCTCTCCAAGAATATTCCCATCGGACTACAGGTGCCAAGCGCTGCAGCCTGTGAACATCTCCCTCACCATGCGTGACCCAAACCTGCTGATTGGGCCCTGTTTCATGCATTAGAGCATGTCAAGGAACCATGGTTTCTCTTTTCTGAAGAAACTCAGAAAAATATTGTCTATTAATGCTTTTTAAACATGAAAACCACTCAGTGGTTTTTCTAAAATTTCTAAAATTTCTAAAATTTCACGGCCCCAGCAATAGGCACAACACATCCAGGTTTCTAAAGACTGACGTTAGTGTGTCATATCTGTAAAGCAGAATATATGACTCTTGCTTTTCATGCAAGAGTAACTGCTATTAAAATAGTAGGGGTATTCATCCACTAATATCAGCACTATAACATTGTGATGCTTTCCTTCATTTTTACATCTGCAGCTTGAATAAAGAAATTCCTGTGAATTATTGATCTGTTTCAAAGCCCTGGGTGAAATCCTGGACAAAAGCCAGTCAGTGGAAAAACTCCCAAGTCAACACAATATTTAGTTTAAGATCCTAGTTTCTATAATCGTGTGAACTCACTCTAGATGACAGACTTGTGCTGTAGCTCTGAAGCCCTTTCTTCATTCTAGACTTGTGTTAGGATGGATCAAAGACAATCCTCACACAAGTTAGTTTTCTTCAATTAGCAATCATTGACAATAATGTGCTGTCAGAGCCATAGTCTAAAGGAAAAGATGATTATCCTCCAATTGCTTTACACTGGAAATGATATCAGATCCTCTTTTCCTACTCAGGAAGGTATATTGCTAAAAAACCTACAAAACATCAGTGGCCACATATATCGATATATGTGTAGTCTTTTACTTCTATCTACTTATGAAACCTTATCATTTCATTGTATACAAAAAGTAAGTTTAAGAAATTACAGTTCATGTGTATTTTGGATAATTTTTATATGTGAAGATGTATTTCAAAACTAGAAGATGTACCGATAGCTATCTGTTGCTATTCAGCTAGACATAGTTGAATCTGTGTCAAAATCATGGACTCACAGAGTCATAGAATGGTTTGGGTTGGAAGGGACCTCAAAGATCGTCTAGTTCCAACCCCCCTGCCATGGGCAGGGACACCCTCCACTAGACCACGTTGCCCAAAGCCCCATCCAACCTGGCCTTGAACACTTCCAGGAAGGGAGCATAGAACAGCCCAGGTTGGAAGGCACCTCAAAAGATCATCTGTTCCAACCTTTCATGGGAAAGGGAGCCCAGATGGGATGATCTAGCACCCTATTCAGTCATATCTTGAAAACCTTCAGTGATGGGGACCCTACCACGTCCTGGGCAGATTGTTCCAGTGACTGATTGTTCTCACTGTAAAAATTCCTTTCTTACACCAAGATGAAACCTCTGCCGGTGCACTTTGTACCCATTGCCCGTTGTCTTTTCCATGTGGCCTGTTGTGAAGAGAGAGCCTCCGTCCTATTTTGTAGCCTCTCTTTAAGTACTGGAATACTGTGATGAGGTCCCCCTTCAGTCTTCTCTTTTCCAGGGAGAAAAGATCTAGCTCCTTCATTGTTCCTCATACAGCAGGTTCTCCAGTCTTCTGATCCTCTTCATGGCCCTCCTTTGGACACTCTCCAGTCTGTCTGCACCCTTCTTGAATTGTGGGGACCAGAACTGGACACAGTACTCCAGGTGTGGCCTGGCAAGTGCTGAGTAGAGTGTGATGATCACATCTCTACCTCTGCTGATGACGCCCCTGTGGATGCGACCCAGGATCTGATTTGCCTTTGTTGCAGCAATGCACTGCTGACTTGTGTCCAGCTTGTTGTCCACCAGGACCACCAGGTCCCTTTCAGCAAGGCTGCTCCCCAGCCACACAGACCTTAGCCTAAACTGGTCTCTTTGGTTATTTCATCTCAGGTGCAGGATCTTGCACTTGTCTTTGTTAAACTAAAATTACTAAATTTATTATTGCATTTTAGTCTTTTAAAAAACCACTTTATTGATCAGCACAGTATGAAACTGGGATATTCAAGCAGCATATGCTTCTGAAAAGGTAGTGATAGTAATGAGTATTTTGTAGACCTAAGATTAAACAAAAATTAAAAACATCTCAGGAAATTTATCAAAAGTATCTGAGACTGACAGAATAGCTCCAATAGAGAAATATTCACATGAAGCTCACTTTGGTAATAAACTTTTAATGGGACACATTTCATATCATACTAGGAAACAGGATTTCTCAGATCAACTTCCATCTTTTCCTTTCTTTAATTCATAGCTCAACTAAAACTCTCTAAGAAAAGCTGTGAACCATTTTTTTTTTTACCTTTTAGAGATCATTCTGAAAAAAACAGCTTAAAATGGCTTTAAAAATCAATTTCCAGTAAGCAACCATTTTCAAAGCATTGATTTGGTTTATTTTTAACAGAAACTGAGATCTTTCCTTTAAAAAATTTTGAAGGCAGCTTAATCAGTCTGAAACATGAATCCAGGAGCTCCATGATTGGAGCTAACTAATCAAATCAGATAGACTTTCTAGAATTGGAGTGGGAATATTCATACTGAAACAAGTTGACAAAATAAATAGTAATTCATCAAAGATTTTGGTTAACCTGAATGCACTTTTTTTTTTTTTTTTAATAATCAGACAGTATTGCCCACTTCCATACTGATGGTGATTTCAGATTGTAGTCTCAATGAACAAGTTTTTCAAACAACACTGGGTTTTTTTGTCCAAGGGTAGACTAACTGAGCACAATCCTCTGTTGGTTTACATGAAGCTACAACAGGAATGTTAGATTAAGTTAACTTGGAAATGTGGCCTATTAAGTAGTGGTCAGTTATGTGTATTGTGAAGCTCCAGTAAACAGTTCATGATTCAGAGGAAATGTAAACCTCTGATTCAGCTGCATGCAATGAAAAGATTAGGTTTCACCCTTTCTTCCACTGAACAAGTGTAAAGTCAGCTTTTATCAGCAATGTAATCATATCCTCTGTATTTTACCAAATAGCAAGTATTTTCAGTCAATCTTTAAGGATGTTCCTGCTTTTCTAACTGCTACAAACTGGTAACATAGCAGAATTCAAGAATAATACTTTTTGCCATCTCCAGCTAGCTAAAGTACTCTTTCTTATTCTGGTGGGATATTACATGAATGAAGCTGTATTCATCTTTGTTGCTCTGTATCAGGGCCAGAGTAATACACAGGATGGGAAAGGACATCCTAAGTAAAATTTGTCCCAGTGCTCTTCTTGGCACCATGCCATACAACCTCTTCCATAAACCTGTCAAGCTCCATCTTACAACAGTTCACCTGGGCACCACGCCTGTCAGCCCTTTGGGAACACCAGCTAGTGCTGGCTGTTAAAGCATAGCCAGACACACATCATACCTGTCCACTGGTGTTGGTTCCAGCTTCTCACCAGAGCACATATAAATCTACTTGCATATGACACTGATTCTTCATGCCAACAGTACTTGCAGCATGGGCAAGTCTACCCACCATATTGCTGAGTGCTCTAGGCTGAAAACCATCTCTTGAAAGCCTCCCTCTGAGGTGCTGGTGGTCATCCTGCTGCTCCTGAAAAGAAGCCAGGTGAAGGAAAGGAAGTCCTAACTCCCAGCCTAAGCCAGGGTCTTTGTCCCCCCGGGCTCACATGGCTTCACAAACATCCTTCATGCCTCTGCCTTTCCTCACATTCGCACCACACCTTGGAGGTGAGACAACCTCCTCCAGGAGCACCTCACATTAAAGTCAGGATTTTAACAGTTTAAAGAGAAGGTCAAGTAGAGCTCAGACCTCGGCTTTGATTTTGATTTAATGTCCAGTGTGATCTCATCCAAAGAGCAAAAATTAACTGCCTCTGATAGATATTCCCAGTGTCATTTTATATATCTATCAAAAGTACTGTGTTGATCTGAACCTACACCAAGCCAAACACATTCCACTACTGTAGCGGTATCAGATCCAAGAGCAAAAATCCCAGGGTATTATAAGGAAACTTTCTATGGACTTCAGCCTGTGCTGGCCTGAGCCCTTATTTGGCAATTTTCCTGAATGATGAAAAAGGAAAAACCAGCATGCATCTTCTCCTGGGAGACAGAAAGCATCTTGTCTGCCTCTCATTCAAGCTTTCAAACAATAATTCTCCTTTATAACTGTGTATTGTTTCTGGCAATAATTATGGATATAAAGCCAGATAAGTTTGGTGCAAATTAGCAGCATTCTGTGAAGTCACTGGAGATGTGTCAGTATATACCAATTGAAGGCATGGCACATAATATGATGTCCCTGGAGCTATTCCAATATATACCAGCTAAAGGCATGGCCCATAATTCAGTACATCAGCATCTTCGTGCTGTGCTCCTTTATCAACAGCTGCTACATATTCCAAAAACAGAAAGCAGAGTCCTGTCTTTCAAGGTCTGTGGAACACGGGCTGTTTTCTCATTACAATTATTTTACAGGCTCTTTGAGAAACAGACACCATATGTGATTAAGGTTTCTGGGCCCCTTCCCAATGCAAATAATAAATAATAACTGTACTTGATCCATGCAATGTCTCTGCATGTCAAAGGTGGTTTGGACCAAGTGATCTGGCATCCTTCTAAATTCTAAAAGATGTGGTGAGTTCAAGCTGCCTCCTTCAGCTCCTCGTACACAGTCATTTGGTACCCAGGAGGCTCTGACCATTTTACTGCATACAAAAGGCACCCGCAACTCTTACCTCCATCTGAGGTACAACAGAAGACAGGTGTTTAGACATAGAGGATATTTACATTTGCTCTATGATTAATATCATTGCATATGTAAATGTTTGATGACTATCACTGTGTATGTAGTCTTAGATTATTGAAGTTACATTTTTTCCCTACATAAAACACCAAAGGCTAAGCTCCAGAGAATATTATTAATATTATTTGCAATTTGCAGTCACTGTGTTCTGCCCTGTATTCTAATACTCTAAGGTATTTACAACTTAATGTTGACACAGGTAGTATTTTTTTTTTCTTTGCCTCACGTAATTTATTCCAGAGTCAGCTACATAGCCAAAGCTTGTAACTGCCACCCCCATACTAATACTTGAGCTAGACCACCTAAAAGCACTTCGGTAACGCAAATACAAATGAGGGCAATTGCTAAGGATCAGTGTTTCCCAGCAGACAATATAACCTTTGTTCAGCTGATACGTGCTTGGTTTTTGTTGTTTTTTCTTTCCTCTGAAAGCCTGGAAGCAAAAGTACAGCCTTCCCATTTCGTCTTGGAGCCTGAGATCACGAGACTGTTGAGTGCGATTTCTTGCCTTATCTAAACCTCTCAGTGATGGTCGCTCGGGAACAGACAGGCAATGCCACAGACGTTCCCAGACAGGAAAAAGTGGCCCCAGAGGAAAAGATTGAGCAGGTCTCTGCTTAAATGGAGCTGACAGCTTTGCTTAGAGAAAGATGTTTGTCCCCGTTTATGGATGTGTCCTTTTCCCCCCTTATGATTCCCAGGACCAGCGTTACTTTTTACTGTGTGTCTGACTGCCTGGGTAGGGAGCTTGAGGGTCATGTGTCCTGCAGGCAGCGGGGATGGGTGAGAAACAAATCCACCAAGGCCGCTATTCGCAAAGGGTTTGAGTCCTTTCCATAACATTTCCATTATCCTATTTAAAGTTTAATACCCCAATGATGGGAGCCTTTCCATTTATTTCAATGGAAGTAAGGTCAGTGGCTGCCCTAACCTGCACATGCATATGTATTTTCACATGAACCCTCCTCAGGCTGGAAGATCAAAAATGTCAAAAACATTTTGCTGGTATTTAAATTACAAAATGGAAATGAATTGTCAATAAATAAACTGCTTGTCCAGATTCACAAATCTGTTTTTCAATTTGTGCTTTATATTCTTTTACCTGTCAGATATGACAGGGACTGTATTATTTTCAAAACCAAAATATTCTACGGACTTTATTTTTTGCTGTCAATGTTTGCATTTTGAGTGCATCTAACACAAGCAAATGAATCTGCAGCCAGAGTTTAATTTTAGAGAGGATATATGGTATCTTGCTTTAAGATTTTCTTAATCAGTCAGATTTGTCCTGACTTTCAACTCCAGATAAGAAAATAGACTATTTTATCACAAGGTTTTACTGTGTGTGGGTTTTAGTGCCAACCAAAAATGGCTCCCAGTATCCTAGTTATTAAAGTCACATTTGCTGGTGATTATAGCTATTTCCTGCATAAAATGAAGTTTCCACAAATACTTAATAAGTCAAAAGAAGTCAAATAAATGACATGCCTCTTGAAATATGAAATAAATTAATATTCTTCTGAAACTTGAGTATCTCCGTGCACTGGGTTAAATGTGTGTAGGAGCTTATGTTTATTCCTGATAAAGTCTAAAACATCCTGGGTCTAATTAAGCTTCCCCAAATACATTGTGTCCCTGCCCATGGCGGGGGGTTGGAACTTTAAGGTCCCTTCCAAACCATTCTATGATTCTATGATTCTATGATTGTTCCCCATCTTCCAAGATGCTGAAAAAATGCAATTTTCGAAGGTAGAACTGAACAGTGTTCCCTGTCCTTTCCCAGCTATACAGTGCCTCATGGGAGACCATCTTGTGCCTCTGATATTTCTCAGGGAGATCTCTGGTCCTGTCTTCCTCTGCTATCCTACAAATCTTAGCAGGACAACAACATAAACAATCCCCTGGCTGGATCCTGGGGAAATTGCAAGGGTCAGAGGGATAAACAGGAGGCAAGGGATGATCCCAGTACTGATGGAAGTTAGAGGCAGGACATGAGGGCTTTGAAGGGCAGGGGCTCATGTGAGTTCATACAACAGAGAAGAAGCAGCGAGTCAGCCACGGCGCACAGTGGAGTATGTTTAGTTAATAAGCAGCAGCTCTATCTTTGCTCTCTCCTCTTCGGTGTAGAGGAGCAAGCCACTTTACACCACTAGAGAGATTTAGAATTAGCCTTCTGCTGTGATCATAATATATGAACTTTAACTGCTCTTTTAAAACTCAGAGATTTTTATAATACCTGCAGTTACTTTAGCCAGTGTTTTTGCTGAGATTTTTGCTATAAACTTTTATATAACATATATCATAAATAACTTTATTATTTTCTAAATGCTTATCTAACAGATACTTTTATTGTAATACTGTGGCTGTAAATCAGAGAAATACGGTTATTGTAAAATTATTGATATTGACTTTAGTCCACAGATTGTAGGAATAATCTTTTGAAAGTGCACTAGGCTGGTCAGAGATGAAAGGAACTTTAAAAAATGACAAAACAAGACAAAAAGTTATTTCAATGCTTTTTCTTCCCTTTCCCACACTCTTGTATTTCTGAAAGAAGTGCCTGCAGGGCTGGATCCAAACCTCTTTGAAGCTGAAGGGAAACGTGCTGTGGAGCTTTTATCTGAGCTCTGTGGGTGCTCCCTGTGCCCCAGGTTTAGAAGCCCACCATAGCTGCCCACTGCAGAGTGGCTACCCTTGGTGGCTGCAAGAAGTTGATTAACAAAGTGATTTGGATCCTGATAGCCCTGTGTCTTTTATGTTAAATTTCTTTCATAAGGACAAAAGAAGGTGTCTTTTCCTTGACTTCAATGAATGTGAGTAAAGCCCAGTGTAAGAAGAGTTTTTTGGCATAGCCATAATGACAATCAATGAAGAAGCAAAACCTAATAAGCCACAGCACTATTACAGTTTACAAAACAAATGAGAGAGACTTGAAGGAAAGCTTGAAGTCCACAGTCAAAAAAATAAAAGCATAATCCTTGATGCAGACAGAAACAATTATTTGCCTGCAGCTTTTCACTGGAAAGAACCACAAACTTGCGAACATGGACAGAGTATGATCTATTTAGTTATTAGTGGCCACACCCCACCAAATAATGGCAGAATTTTAATTATATTGAGCCATATCCTAAGGTCCTAATCCATTTTTAACTCTGGCAAACTGTCACGAAGTTGATCAAAGGTAGCAACTGAAGGACTTGGCCTATTGTAGCTTACAAACAGGCATCCACCACATAATTCTCTGAGTAGATTTGGCCAAATGGGTTTGGGCAGCTCCAAATTAGAGTTTTGCTGGTTTGTTCTCCTTAATGAAAATCTCATTAAAAATCCCAGAGATACAAATTATTTGCAAAAGGCAACATAGTCAAGGCCCTCAGTGTCCACCTGACTCATTTTCACATCTGAAAGTCTTTCTTCTCGATCCAACCAAGCTTTCAACAAACACTTCTGTACACAGCTGAGTTTGGCAATTACTCCCAGGAAAGCAGCTAAACTGGACATTGTCATGTTGTAGTGTGACACGCTTGCCTTGTATATCAGTAAAAGGACTATAAAGTCCCCATCTACCATTGTTTGCCCCCAGCTTCCAGCATTTTCACAGCTAGTTGCCTGTTCTCCGGCCCACGTACAAGTATATAACCACTCATTGACTGGAGGAAGAAGACAATTCCAGATGGATTTCTGCACCCGGTTACTCTCCAAAGGGACCCTCCCGAGAGTTTATGGGTTGAGGTGGGCTCCTAAAGACAGCAGGCAGGATCCTCTGGCTACAGATAACATTGCAGCTGAGCAGAATATGATTTATCAATAAACATTGACTTGCTTACATTTTCCCTGCTGTTTCTTCCAGCAAAATATCTACAGGTACTTTGCCATTGTCTCAGGTTTTCTCCCGGTGAAGTAGAGCATGCGGAAGGACTCCAACTTTTCTAAAATGTCATGTGCAAATGCAATCATCCCCCCTGTGCAATGGTATGCTTAATCTCTGAAAATGGGAACGAAGCAGCTACCTTCAGCTGCCCTCTCTTCTCCTCAGAGTGAGCCTTTGGACTATTGCGAAGGTGAGAGACCTTGGAGGCTTCTAAAACAGCCCAGATCATGACACTTACACAGTTTCCCTCCTCATTTGCCAGGGGGCTCACAAACACCCCTTGAAGTTTCGGAACAGCCTCCTGTTGGCTCCAGTTGGAGTTGGATTGGGCCCGCAGGCGCAACTCCAAGTCTATTCCCAGCAAGGCAGTGTTTCTGGCCTCTGTTAATTGGGAACTTGGAATCCTCTGCTCGTTTCCAAACCAAAGGGCTCCAGCTAGGGTGTACAAAGTGCTTGAGCCATGCCAAGAAGCCAACTAGAATAATTTTCTTCGTGAGAGTTAATTATGTTAAATTGGGTGCCCTGCTCCGAGGGATTCAACTGCAGAGGCAAGCACAAGAGAAGGAGCCTAGCCAGTTTCGCATGAGCGATACTGAGAACGGTGATTATGCTGGTCTCCGAGAAATCTGGGGCTGGCGAGCAATCCACGCATGATGTCATCTTTCCCGGACTTGTGAAAAGGTTGCAAGGACCTGCTGCAATCCTCTCAGAAAGGCTTGGTCTTGTTGCTCCTGGATTTGGAGTGTATGGCTGCCTGGGCACACAGCTCATTCAGGAGCTATGTGCAAGGCAAACAAACCCCTCTCCAAGAGCGTGTTTATCTCATGGCACAGAATGCCGCATGCCTGCAGATCAAAGCCAGTGGGAACAGATGCTGTTAGCAGAGCAGCAGCTGCACTCAGATCCTGTCCACACCCTTCCTGTTTGCAGTGGCCTACCCGGGGGCTATTATGTTCCCAACAGGGTGATGATTGCCCCTCCTTCCCACCCCGGCTGCCATTCTCCGGGGAGGGTGTACCTGTGTTCGCCTCCCCGTCTGCCTTTGGGTTCTCATTGTTTCTTTCAGAAGGTGCAGATAGTGGGCTAGACACTCAGTTGGCTGGTGCTCTGATAAGGGTCTGGAAATTGTTCTCATGTGTTACACAGAAGCCTGCTTGAAAGAAGGAACTCTACCCAAAATAACAAAACTGACCTCAGAGGTCATTAGTTTCTCTTAAGGAAGGATCTTGCACCCATCCAGATTGGAAAAGAAAAAGGTCAGTGAGGCCGGATTCTTGTTTTCTGCTGCACTGGAGTAAGGTGGCATTACAGTTAATGATGTTACTGTGCTTTCCGGCAAGTACTCTGGAGAGCAGATTCCAGCTCTGCATGCAAGGAAACCTCGCTGACCTGCAATTCCACCTGTTGACCAAGTCACTTATGTCAAGTTTGGCTTAACCAAACTAACCCTAACTTTAAATAAGAGTAGTGTAAACTTTCTTGCAGTAGTGTAAAAAGAACTGCACTCACTGTAAAAGGAGGTGACTTGGAAAGCAGATGTTCAACAGGAGAACCTGAGTGAAAAGGAGGCATGTTCCTTTTCAGCCTAGATGTCTAATAACCTTTGATAAGTCCATTAGTTTATGATCAATTCAGCCTGTAAAACACAGTGGATTTGACTCTGACTTTCACTTGTGAAAATCAGGAATAATTGCCACAGGCATCGGTGGCACAAATCAGTGGAATTTAAATTTTAAAATGCCTTCTGATTTGTATCTGTAGCAAAGACAGAAGTCCTTCAGGCAGCTTTGGTCTGGCATTGCCAAGTAGTAACACAAGCATTCCTATAGGTAAAGCATTTCCCACTCTGCTTCCGGTGTGAAGCCTAATTAGTTTGAAAGAGTCATCATCTTCAAAAGACCATTTTAAATACACTGCTGCAGGTACAGTTTGTGGTTTATTTTTCTGTGGTGCTTGCCAGTTCAACAACAAAACCAACCCAAGTGGATATAATCTGAGGTCACTTCTCTCACTCGGGACAAATATGACATTATATCAAAATTCAAGTAACAGTGACAACTGAGAGCTTGCCCACTAGCTTAGCTTCTTGACAAGTCTTTGCTTGTTGTCTTACTGTCTCATATAGGTGAAAAGAAGCAACAAACACATTGATGGCAAAAAAGTCAATTGCCTTACCTCACATCAAAGAGATGTGGATGCTCCAGGTGACCCAGCCACTGGGAGTGAATGGACAAAATAAAGATACGATGGGCTGATAAATATAAAGTATGCTCTGTATTTCAGGAGCTCCTTAAGAGAAGAGATGATCTGAACTACTCTTTCAAAAACTGATTTGTAAATTAACTCATTCAGAGTTACAGCAGAAGGTGGCAGACACTTTTGCACCATGGGGACCCCAGTACAAGAAAGACATGGAGCTGTTGGAGCGAGTCCAGAGGAGGGCCACAAAGATGATCAGAGGGCTGGAGCACCTCTCCTATGAGGACAGGCTGAGGGAGTTGGGATTGTTCAGCCTGGAGAAGAGAAGGCTCTGGGGAGACCTTATAGCAGCCTTCCAGTACCTAAAAGGGGCCTACAGGAAAGCTGGTGAGGGACTGTTTATCAGGGAGTGTAGTGACAGGACAAGGGGTAATGGGTTTAAGCTGAAGGAGGGTTGATTTAGATTAGATGTTAGAAAGAAATTCTTTACTGTGAGGGTGGTGAGGCACTGGAACAGGTTGCCCAGAGAGGTTGTGGAGGCCCCCTCCCTGGAAGTGTTCAAGGCCGGGTTGGATGGGGCTTTGGGCAATGTGGTCTAGTGGAAGGCATCCCTGCCCATGGCAGGGGGGTTGGAACTAGATGGGCTTTGAGGTCCCTTCCAACCCAAACCATTCTGTGATTCTGTGACTGTTGGACCATGGGGCACCTATTCTGTAATATGCTTATCCAACTTCCCCTGAAAGCTCTGGTCCTTGACCACTCTTCAAGGCAGAATATTGGATCACTTAGAGAGGTTTTGCCATTTCTACTGTCCCCAACATCTTTGCATTATACTTTTCACAATTCAACTTCCATCCTTACAACCCACCATCAACCCCTCTAGATGATGGCTTTTAATGGGAGTGCCAAATACACTGGCATCCATGGCTGTATCTGTGATAATAAAACATGCTCAGATCAGGGAACGTGCGCTCAGTCACGAATATTTTTAACTTTCTGAAAGGTCCCTGGTAGAGTTTAGCCATGCCAATTAGCAATTCTCCCAAGGCGTTCCTGGTCACGGCTCACATGTGCTCTATTCCCAATAGGCAGCCTATCCATGGCCAGTCTGCTTTGGAGGTTGACAGAGTTTAATAGTTACGAACGTGGCCAGATTGCACCTCCAGCTTCGGGGCCAGAGAATGGGCTTTGGCAGTGTTTAGTTTACTGATACAGATGTAGCCAATGGCTTAAAAAAACCCACTCCATGTTTTCTTGATTAACCTTTCCGTGACATAATACTGCAGAGGGAAACTCCCTGCCTAGAAATCCTAGATCAGGCTCTCTCTTTCTGGGGTGTTTTCTCTCTATTCCTTTGTTATTTTCCCTGACAGCTTATTTGCTTTCCCAGTTCCACTTGCCTATCTGCCAGCTTGTGCAAGTCAAACTGTCCTTTCCCGTTTCCTCTGTCTCTGGTGTTTCCTCTCTCATCATCATTTTACACTGTGGCATTTGTGGCAGCAGCTTTCCTTTCTCATCATCGCAGCCAGGACGTGCCGACAGCAGCCACACAAGCAGGAATGGGGAGGAAGGCAGCTCTGCCTGCTGTGCGGTGTTGGTCCCTCTCCTGTGCAGGGACAGTCCCGTGCTGCAGCTGTGGGCTGGAGGTAAACTGCTACGAACAGGATCTTCTCCCAGGGGAAAAGGCCAAGAGACTTGGTATTTCACAGTGATAAAAATAAGGGCAAATTATTTATAGTGGTAAATTGGCAAGGTGTGTTGAACAAGAAAAGGAATTCTTGGTAAATTCTTGGAGCTGGCAGGAACATCTGGGTTATGCTGGCTTTCTGCACAGCACAGGCCACAGGATCTCAGCTGTATCTTACAGTTGAGTTCCTACTTTAAAAAGTTGAATTGCTTCTGACAGTATGAAAACACATTATACTTAAAAAGGTATGGCTTCTGATCTCTGCTGCCAGGATTATTTTGGGTTTTAGTTTTTTTCACCCAAAGTATCTGTAAGGCAAGAAGCTGGTCTCTGTCCTGCCTTGCACAGTTCACTCCCCTGCACAGCGGCACAGCATCAGCTGGACAGTGCAAAACATCCCCCAGGCTGCCAGGACGGGATGCCCAGCTGCAAACGCCTTGAATCCCTTCAGACTGCAGGGCAAGTCCCCAGGTTTCTTTTCTCTGAGCGGTCAGAGTAAGAGGATCGTCTAAGCAAGAGGACCATCAGATGCAATGTGGCAGCAGCCGCAATGTGCCCATCTCATGTTGCTTAGAGGAGAAGTCCCGCACAAGGACAGACTGTCTCTCCTCTCTGGAGGAACACGTTTGCAGCCATAACCCTGGCTCTGACAGCTGGAATTGGACAGGATTTCCAACACGGTTCCACAGTTTTTGGTTTCTATTAGCTGACCATAGGTGGCTTTCTGATCGGGGCACTCAGCACGCCTTGTTGAAGCAGTGGAGGGGTGTAACTCTGACCTTCAGATTATATTCTGGGGGCCAAGCACCCATTTTGTAGGGGGGGGGGGTGTCTTTTTGTTGGATCTAGCTGCAAACAACTCTGCTAACTGTGAAATACAATTCAGGGAGCTAAAAGCCATAGAAGGAAAGCAGCAACACAGATATTAATGAAATTGCTATCTTATGACTGCCATCCCCACACCTAGTTCAGGCCAAGAAACCAACAGGGAAGAGTTTGTATATTTACAGTGCAGCACAATCAAGCAATACGATCAAGATATTTTGGAAGACAAGAGACCATCGTGTGCATGGCTGTATGTGTATGCACACGTGGCAAGTACAGGCGCACACGGTAGAAGGCACGAGGTGCCAGAGTGCTCCAAAGTCTGTTTGCAGAGAAGTGATATTTTGGTGTGTTTTCTAGTTAACAAATGAAAAAAGTTTCTCAAACACCCTTCAGGATCCCAGCATAAGCCAAGAGCCATTATTTATGTGTAGCTGTGTGTTTCATCCTCCAAAAGGCTGTTCCTGGCAGAACAGCAAAGTATAGCATGGAGTACAAGAGCTCCACATCTTTCTTTTTTTTTTTCTTTAACAGTGAATGACAGTGTTACTGAATAGTTAATAACATACAAAACTGAAGAAGTTAAGTTTCATCTTGTTTTGATGGCTATGCTGGGACCAATCTCTCTTAGATTTCCTAAGAAGCACTGCTGGTCCATAGATTTCACTTAGGTTCTGCATCCAAGGAATGAAGAGTTTGATGCAGAAAGTGCCTGTTTGTGCCAAGAATCATAGTGTTGCTGTCACAGGAACTGGTGTTGAGAAACTCCAAGACTGAGCTGATATTTGAAGAAATCTCTGTGCTGCTAAAAGATGAAATAGCAAGGAAAATGAGCTACAAGGCTCTCCCCAGGAGCAGAGCGCCGGACGCTCCTGGAACTCGCCTTCTGCTTATCTGGAGCCTTGACCCCACCCTGCACCATTTGATCCGCATGCCTGCAACTGCTGGAGACTTATCTCTTGCAGCAGGAATTTGCCTGTGCCTCATGCACCCATCTTACCGTCCACTTACAAACTGGATTATGGGACTAACACTTCAACACTCACAAGTGGGAAACCTGAGAGCACGTCATGGTCTCCATCACAGGCGAGGTGTAACAGAGTCAAGTGGGAGGTCAAGCAGAACTAACTGGGTGTGGTACAGCATATTTCATGACTCTTCCCAGCCATAGAGAAGCTAAGTGTTGTCAGTATAAACAGATCACCAAAAGCATGTTTAGTAGCTTAATAATTAATTTTTTAATTGAATATAAGTCATTTTATCTTCCTTCTATCCTTCCCAAATTTGATCTTCACAATACAATTTTAGGCAGGTAATGGAATACAACTTGATGTTAATTTATCTTCTTCTATCACCTTGATTGCAGGAAAGCATAGGTATTTTTCTGGCACTGGCAGCCAGTTGCTTTCTATGTATGTTGCAAGAGGCGATGTTTCTTTGTGATCCAGTGGCAGAGATGACAACACACACATACACTGCATGTGGGTGTCGCACCACAAATTGCAGAATGTCCTTCATAGCAGATGAGAATGAAGTCCCATCCTCTGAAGAAGAAAACCTAGTTTAGTTTGCAGCTTGTTACCATTCTCCCAAGAAAAGTTCTAGTGTTTATAAGAACCTGTGGCTCCCTTGAGTATAATTCCTCTGGTATACAGATTCAAGTTTAGCATCAACATTTGTAGGCTTTATTACCTAGATACTCCATACTGTCTGAACCACCGAGTCACTTTTTAACAAATATACCTACCATTTACACATTCTCTAGTGAAGCACAGTAGTTTCACACTAAGAAAGGTGTTCCTCAATCCTGTAGGCTGCTTATCTGAAGTGATTTTTTCATACCTTAGAATCAAAAACAGAACAAAAGAAAAGAAATTAGGATGAGTCTCAGTCTCCTACACTGCTAGATTGGCAGCTCAAGATCTGATATGTTCCTTCAAAAGGTAATCTGGATGATCTCTCCTAGCCAAGCGGACTATTGTCAGACATTTAATCTCACCACAGATACGGCACCTATAGAAACTCTGTAGCAGATGACAGCCTATTATTGATTCAACCTGAGCACTATTATTAGGAAGTGTATCCTGCAAAAGAAGACAACCACCTCAGAGGTGGTTGATGCAGGGCTCACAAGGAGAATTTCAGCATTGAAATGTTTACTGCTGTAAACACATTGTGCTGAGGTGCCCAGCATCCAGGCTGGGCACTGGGACTCTGTACAGCAGCCTGGAAGAATCAGATACATACTAAAGACAGGAAAGACAGACACCATCCAGTCAAAGTGTGGGACTGCATCTGCTAAGCGACAGAATATACTTAAAACTTAGTAGGAATCTCAGCTGAACTTGTGAAGAAATGTCAGCCCAGCCTGCAAAGTGTTCAGGTCTGTAAACCCAATTGAAATTAAGAGTTAGTCACAATAAGTCTTTGTGGACCTGGTCCGTAAGAACTGGGGTACTCACTGTTGTATGGATATCAAAGGAGAAGCCACCAGCTAGAGATGAGGCCAAGAGCTGCCCTTGTGATGCCCCAGGAGACATATCCCTGAAGACGAAAGGCAAAGCAGCCAGTGCTGCCTGAACTGTCGGGGAGTGCTGGGGAAGGGGAAGATGTCGCATCCCCGTGGGGGTCAGTGGCACCTTCAGCACCCAGGCGAGGTACCCAGTCTCCTAGTGAGGGTGCAGGAAGGCACCTGGGTCTGATAAAGATTTACAGCACAGAGGTTAGAAGGCTCTTCAGAGCTCTCCCAAGCCTGTAAGGATTCAGACCCACGTTGTTCACCTTCCTAGAGCATCCTGCAGCCAGCAAGACTGCTCAGGCTAGGGAGGCAAGGAACTGTCTTCCAAGGGAACTGGGGTAATTTAGTCTGGAGAAAGGAGGCTGAGGGGAGACCTTATCGCTCTCTACAACTACCTGAAAGGAGGTTGTGGCAAAGTGGATGTCGGTCTCTTCTCCCAAGTAACAAGCAAGTGGACAAGCGGAAATGGCCTCAAGTTGCTCCAGGGGAGGTTTAGATTGGATATTAGGAAAAAATTCTTCACTGAAAGGGTTATGAAGCACTGGAACAGGCTGCCCATGGAAGTGGTTGAGTCACCATCCCTGGAGATATTTAAAAGACGTGTAGATGTGGCACTTAGGGACATGGTTTAGTGGTGGACTTGGCAGTGCTAGGTTAACGGCTGGACTTGATAATCTTAAAGGTCTTTTCCAACCTAAATGATTCTATGATTCCTTCAAAGATGAAAAATGATCTAGATAACAATTTTTCTGTCCAGTAAATTACATTCCGGTCCACAATTACTTCCCCTCCTTCCTCTCCCATACTGGGACATTAGTAATTTTCCTCATCTACTGTACGTGGCAGTCCCGTCAGTACTTAGGATATATTTATTTTTCAAAACTCTTTAGTTGTAATTGACCATATTGCTTCTTCCCACTGCACCACACTAACAATGCCATTATTCTAAGGCAAAGCTGACAATTTACTCTTGGTTATGATATATAGACATGTGGGCTTTTTATAGAGCTCAGTGTTTCTTAAGGCTTGTGTCGGGGCAGTTGCCTCTTCCAGTTTACCCTCTTGGCTAACTGGCAGCCAGCGAACAACATTTCTTCAAAATGGCGGGGGGGATTTTCCTGAGCAACTTCTCAAGCAAGTTCTTGAGTCATTAACTACTGTGGAGAAGAGATGAGCAGGCAGAGGCAGAAGGTTGCGATCACTGCGAGCAAGCATTCAGTTTCGCCTGGTGACACATGGCTTTCTAAATTAGAGGGCTCTGAATAAAATAAAAATATCAAAGCCATGTGTCTGCTTGTGGGTGCCACATTCTTTAAGATCACAGTGGCCATCCTTCTGCACGAATGTCGCAGAAACGGCTCGGTTTCATCCCGCTTGAATGATGTGGCAATATTGTGAAACGCAGGGTGGAAAGGCGTCCCAAAAACAGTCAAGCGAAGAAACCGCTGGCAAGCTGGAAAGCGACTGTAGAGACCCAAGTGCTGTCACTTTAAAAAGGCGATGGGCCTCGGTGCCTTTGAAATCATTTATCACAGAAGCCGTAACATCTGCCACCATCTTGGATTCATTCGAGAAGTGCGTCTCAGTAGCCATTTTAAAAATGTTTGTTTTCAATTCAAAACACATAATTAAGTGCAGGCTGGGGTAGAATATATGCCTTGAGCTGCTTTCCCTCACCCTGGTTCAGAGCATGGCTTTTTCACAACTATGCACTTTAAATTGAAAGCTTTCTTTTCTCTTTTTTTTTCTTCTTCTTTTTTTTTTTTCTACAAGGCCTGCTGTTTCTCAAGAATAAATTGAAAGTAAGGCAGCAGATTTAAAGGCCCCGGTCCAATAGGAGCCTGAGCATCCTGGGGCCAGAGGGGCAGCCCAGCCTCCCAGGGCTCCGAGCGGCTCCTTCCTCTGGCAGGGATGGAGCTCAGCCCCAGCAAACTGCAGCCGAAGTCTCGCTGTCGCATAGCTTGGCTATGCCTTGTGTTTAATTAAGCCATGTCCTGTTTCTTAGACGAGAGATGCTTGGATGATTTGTGGTCGTGGAAGGAATGAGTGACCTTGTTTACTAGTCTCCAGAGAGGCTACCAGAAAGGTAGTTATGTCCTTAATATACTGTCCTTAATAAACTATTCGCATCCTTTTTCCAGACTTTTTAGGAGGCACTTCAGAGGGACAGCGCGAAGACAGTACTTGTCTGTTTACATTGCCTTCGGTTCAGCTGACTTTTATCACCATCACTGACACATTGCAAACAAGCCTGGGGAAAAGACAAGCTCAGGAACGAGCAGCTCCAGACTGGCTGGGGATGGGCTGGACCTGCCGCTCAAACGTTATCTCCTAAACAGATGGGAAGAAAAGCAGGTTGCTGATACAGGGATGAGTTAGAAGCTAAGGTAGCGTAGGTCTCAGTCTACTCCCCCGAGGTTTTTCTATGAGGCTGGAAAAACTCCAGGAAAGTCTTTAGGCAGCTCTGAATTTGGCTCCCCTTTGTGAGTCTGAGCCTTCATTTCTAGGTGCCTCAAATTCTCCCTCTGAAAATGCAAGTGACACAAGTTCCCTGAATGACCAAGGTGCCCAGACGTGGGGGCTACACGTGTGCTGGTGCCCCATCCCCTTTCCTCAGGTCAGGAGGGCACAAGGGAGTAGGTCGGTACTGGGGATGCTTAGCCCCGGAGACCTGCCCCCCGCCCCCCGGAGCACTGTGGTTCCCATGCTGAGGAAAATCAGGTACACGCACGGGCCAGGAGCTGCAACATGCTTTAACCACCGATTTTCAGGCTGAGATGGTTTCTGAGTGATGGGGGTACTGGGACTTTTGTAATGTGTCATGGTGAGGAAGTATGTGCAGCTTATGTTAATGAAAACCAGAAATAGATGATCTCAGATTTCAATGACTCCATGCTTTTAAACATGACATCTTTATTTTAAAACACAATGTGTACAAGGCAGTTTTTCTTTCCTGAAGGTACCTGGCAAAAGCTGAATTCAGAACTATGCGGAGAGGAGACCTCCTCATACGTCTCCAGTGAAATTAAGCAATGAGGTTTTTAATAACTTAAGCTACAGGTTTCTGTCAGAGATACCTATTTTTGCACCAACAAATATGTTGTTCCACTAATGATGAAATATATTCATTGTTCTGGCATTGTTTTGATTAAAAGAGGAAAAAAGAGGAAACCGATGAGAATACTCTGTTACTAATGACAAGGTGCCTGGAAGAGAAACCTTCTGTCTGTGGTCACAGTATAGCACAAAAGAGATGGGATGCATCTGTGTTGGAAATAAAAGTATCTGCTTGGTGTGCATGCTCCCGGAGTGTGGTGGGGAATAGACTGCAATTCCGATGTGGGGAAACCAAAAGCAGAAAAAGCAAAATACCTGCTGCTACTTGAGCTAGCGCTTCCTAAACACGAAGCCAAAGCATGCTTTTAATTTTTTTAGTACACCCATCTTTTTGAAGTGTCCCGTAACCACGTGAGGGGGGATGTTGCTCTAGATTTCAAGGAGGAGGGGATTTGCTTTCTTTTTTTGTAACGAATCTGGGTTTCAAGGGCTTTCTTCTTTGGGCGTGCATTCCAGCATTACAGATGAGTGCTGAAATTACAGGGGTGAGAATGCAGCCAGGAATGAGTAACATGCAGCCATACGTGCAAAACAGAAAACGTCCTCTTTGACTAGGTGATAATTAGAAAGGCTGCTGCATTGCCATGTACACAAACAAAGCACGTCCCCTTTGGGAATGTATTTTCTTTCCTCTGATGTGAAAACATTAATGTTGGGGGTTTTTTTGTGGAGGACAGATTTTTAACTGCTTACTGACCTATTTTTAAACGGAACTTCGCCTACGCCAGCAGCTGCTTCCAGCTACAAGCGTATGACCACTGCCCAAATGGGTTTAGCTGGGATGTTGGAGAACTGAACTAAAGTCTGATTAGAAAGGGTTGATAACTTATCAGGGCTCCGTGTTACTTGACCAAAGCCAATTAAAGGTCTCTTGGAAATAAGCTACTATCTCCTCATCTCCAGCAGAAACATACAGACTGATAACCCCGTAGCCACAGCTGGTGACTGACAGACTGAGTGGATTATTAGCCACTGGCTTTTTCTTCCATTACAAGGATCATCTTCCCCTAGTGCCCTTCTGTTGTGCCGAATGCATGGGTTTTCCTCCACATCCAACCGAACCTCTGCATTGCCTTACCATGGTCTGACCGTAACTCAATCAACATAGGATGACCCACCCAGAAAAACCATATCTCACAACACAGACTGTAAAGGAATACTTTATGAATAGTTGTGGATATACAGTTAACAGATATGAGTATGAACCTTTCAGATTAAATGTATGGCAGGCTGAGACAGCATGCCTTTGGATGTCTTGCGGTGTCAAATATGACACATCCCTGCATTTTTTAGGGGAAAGGAAGGAATATACTTTGTCTGAAAAGAAAGAAGGAAGGAAGGGAGGAAGTACAGGAGGATGGAAGGGAAAAAAGAGGAAGGGAAGAAGGGAGGAAAGAAGGAAAAGAAAGAGAGGAAAGAAAGGAGAAAATACATTTTTTTAGATCCTTCCTGTGTGCATTGGGTGCTTGAAGGGCTATAATCACATTCAGAGCTGACCCCTCTTGCCAGGGCACAGCACAGGGAGGCTCATGGAGCCGACCCTCTCCAGCTGACCCTGGTTACTCTTCCGTTCTAAATGGAGGCAAAAATACCACGGCAACACTTAATGTGCCAGGGAAATCCATATCTAAATTAGGTTAAGAGACATGTTAAATAGTTGCAGTTCTTGCTGGTGGATAATTATTGCAAGTTCTGTGTGATCTCCAGGAAAAGGGAACTATATGAATTCAAAGCGTTACTCATGACGTAGAATACAAAGGTTAATAGAGTGAGGAGGATATTAAGGTCAAAATTGCACTTTGATTTAAGTTTTATGTTTTTATTTAGACTTACTAAACATTCTACATTGCATTCTACAGAGAAAAGGACAGAGCCTCATAAAAGTTAACATGTCTTTTTAAGGTTGCTATTACCAGCAAGAGAAGAAGAGGCAAGATAGCATTTGCTTTCAAAACACATCACTTCCAATATTTGGATGTGATTTTGTATTCAACCAAAGCAAAAAAAAAAAAAAGATCATTTGATGAAAGGTTCAACAGAATTTAAATGCAAATTGTGTAAGAGCACAAAATGTTTTCTACCTTCCATATACAGTGGTAGCAGCAGGCTAACACTGATGCATTTAAATGTATCAAAAATATACAATTTTCATTTTTCCCCAAAGTTTTAGAATACATACATACAGCTCTCAAAAAGGGGCTTTAAAATTAAGATTTATGTGGGATTCACAAAACACGCTCGTACACAAGCACAGTTTAAGTATCAAAAATTTTGCACACAAATTTCCAAATATCCAAACTGTGATCTCTAAGGCACTAAATGCCATTACATTCTAACTCCATTGCACATAAAAACAGTCAGGTAGGAAGCACTTAACATCTTGTAAGATGAGATGCAACAGTGGTCAGGTTTGCAATAAGTTTTGTATTTTTTAATGCGGGTATATGCAACAACATTTAATGTTTCTGCAGTGGGCCGTATCCCAGTACAATCACATCCTGATTCAACAAAATTTGTAATAACGTACCCAAGTGTTATTATCTAGCAGAACACATCAATGCAAGCCAACCTTCAGTCCTACCAAACTCATTAGGTTCTCACCACCTGTTTAGAGTTAAGCGCAGGCTAAGGTGATACATTCAGGATCAGGGCCACCCTGAGTCCCCCAGCTGGGGTTAGGACTGCCTCCCTGCCTGACCCAGCTCCCATGGCTGGTCTTGGTCCTGCAGCAAAGGGCTGGGACCCGCTTCGGCCCACCATCAAAGGCAGTCAGGAGCGCAGGGCAGCCCGTGCCCTCTGCAGAGCCGCCCGGGCAGTGGCCGAGCCCCACCAGGGACTGGGACAGGGACAGGGGCAGGGCTGGCCAGGGGCTGTGGGGTACCAAGGCAGCAGGGAGGCTGCCCCACGCCTGGCACAGCCCCACCAGCTCAGAGCCAGATGCGATCTGCTTTCCTGGGGCTGCAGGAGCATGGGGTTTTCCACAAATCGACAAGAACAAAGGAAACAAAGCCCACGGTTTCATCTTAATTACAACACATGATACAAGAAAAAGCTTTTTCATTTTAAAGGTGTGTAATTCTTGGCTAAAACATTTTTTCTGAAGTAGAGCTCCTTCCAAAGTAATGCCCCACAGTAGCAGTTTTAAGTCATAAAGAATCCAAGAGCTTGCTAAAGTTTAAATAAAAAAAAAGTAGGGGCAAAGCTGTGTCACTGGGCTGAAATTCCTTTGACAGATGTAAAGGTCTCGATGACAGTTATTTTCCAGGTCTGTAGCTCAGCAATCATGCCTCTGAACGGTTTCCCACATGAAGTGTTTGAAGAAGCGGTCGACGTGTGACTGATCTCTAAGGCCTACCGCCTGGTCTTCTTTAAGGATGAGGCAGAGGCAGAAGGAAAGGTGATGCTGATAAGAGAATCTGAACCAAATGTTGTCACGTTCTAGAGATGATTAGATGCCCTTGATGTGACTTATTACACAACCTGAGAGTGGAAAGGGAAAACCTGGGATGAAACGTAGCCGCAAGAGCGGGAGATGCTTTTTCTGCAAAGAGCAAAAGCCAAGAGAAATTGTTGATGCCCAAGATCAGGTCGGGCATCAGAGCATTCTCTGTGCTGTGGGATAGATGTGAAGCTGCAGTAAATCTCCTCCTAAATCAAACCTACTGTGATCTGCATTTATATCTTCACAAGCTGCTGATTATATAAAAAAGCTTGCCTCTAATAAAGAACAAGACAATGCATTTAAAAGGCATTTTTGATCAATCATCTGGGTTATTTCAGATTTCACCTTTTTCCCTGCATACATTAATGAATGAAAGCTTTGAAGCCTAATGTATCTAATAGAATGAATAGACTTGAATTTGAAACCTTCTCTAAACTTCAAGAAAATGTTTGTATATTTGCTTATAAGAAAAAATTATTGATTCATATATTTCACATAAGCAATACACAGCTTAAAGAAAGTGCAACCTTGCTCCTGTATCTGCATTTTCTTTTTAAAAGACAGTTATGTGTAGCCATATTCCTAATCTTGGGATTAGATGCATTTTCTGTATATCACCCTACAGCTTGACTATGGCAATGGGGTGTTTAGCTCAACAGAAAAGAGAAGGGAGTTTGGGATTCTGGAGAAGTTTTTTGGTCAAAACACTCTGGTTCACTCAGGAGTGCTTTCACATCCATAAAGCACTCTTCTTAAAAGTCGCAGCAAAAAAAGTCTGCTGCTACGTAAAGTACTGATTTATCACGTGAAACACAGACTCCAAAGTGCAGCTTGTACATGATCTGTCATGTACAACCACTGCTGCATGGCTTAATTTGTAGTATAAATACAGAAGTTACATTAAGTATAACTTCTCGAGATGTCTGCCATGTACTCTGTCATTAAACAGCATCTTCTGGACTGTTTTGTAACACAGAAACTAGTACAAGTTTTTCCACTGATTTCAGGACAGGCAGCATCACCCCGTACATCCACCTTCCCACAGATCCAAGGAGAGGCAAGAGCAGAGCTCCCTACTGGTGTTACTAGTTCTGTAGCTTAGAAAAGGTATGAGTCAATGCTGTTTTGGGAAAAGAGCATCATTCTTAATATTAGTCATGGTTTATGAAATAACTAAAGTAACCTCAAGATTTTCAAAAACTATTTCATCAAATGTGAAGACCCTGAAGCAAGGATTTCAGGATTTAATGTGTTATCATTATGCGTTTTTAAGTATGTATTCTTTTTAAATATACATTATTGTATTTGTTGATACAACAAATTGGTGTGCAAGTACAAGGGAAAGTGCAAATTTTTCTAGCACAAGGGAAAAATGGACAATCACCTTCTTAGCCAGGTCTACACTTCTCTCCAGCCTCAATACCTATCACATACTTGGATTTGTTCTACCTCTGGGTACCAAAGTGGCTAGTAATTATTTCCCAGCTTACTGGTTAATTGCTGAAATCCCAACTGAGGATGGCAGCTAAGATGCCGTGCAGAAACGCTGGTCACTAACGCATACCCCAGATGTCCAAGGGATCCTAAGAAGCCTTTCAGAGTATGAAGGAGGATTTGGTCTAAACCTGATTTTAAGCCCTGTTCAATAGCTATCTGCTGTAGTTCCCCATGTTCAAAATGGGTCTGATGCAACACAAGTCTGCAATGAGCATTGAGGCACGCAGCTGTCACCAAAGTCAGCGAGCAGTGTGAAGAGCAGCCTGGGGCCAGGCAGACCTCATCGGGGACACCAGCCAAGCAGAGGCAGCAGCACTGCTGTGACAGCTTCAGCATCCCGTTGCCCTTTTCTGAGGTGGCTGAATAGTTATATTAAAGTCTGGCCTTTATCAGACCTGCAATTGCCTAAGTAAATCCCTGGGTGATTATAATGAACAGAAGATCCATAGTCTGCGAAAGCGCAACACGTGGGCTCTACCTGTTACCTTACTTTTGTAGCTCCAGAGGAACCGTGATGAGACTGAGGTTTTACCACAATGTAAATTGTTGGTTTGGATGTCCCAAAAATGCATGTCTGGAGGCAGCCAGGTGGTTAGCGCTGCTTTGCAAGCAGCTGAGGCAAGTGCTGTGTGGAGCTGAGATGATTGAGACCAGCAGGAATTTGGGTCGGGAGTGTGACTGTGACAGAGAGGATCTATGGCTCGAAGTTTCCCATCCCTCCACCACAGGATCGTGACTCTGTCAAGGAAGAGGTCGTAGGAAGGAAGAGGGCAACAAAGGGACAGAGAGAAAAAAAAATCCTTCCCCTTTGGTTCCTAACTCCGCAGTTTGAGAAACGTATCTTTTTTATGTCCTTCCTCAAGCCTGGGGACTTTTAAAGGCTATCCATGCTCTACCTCCATACCTTCTTTTACTCTCCTATTTCCCTTCGTCACAAGCGCTTGCCCTCACTGGACTCCGAGCACGTTCATATCGCAGGCGCTGGCAGACGAGGACAGCTGCCTTCAGCACACCCTCATTTCACCCCCACGCTGCCCTTCACCAGGTCCTCAATCCCTGTACGACCCTGTCCCTTTGCTGGCAGCATCATGGGTGTCTGAGTGACTCATCCCTGACTTTGAGGCCAAAATACACTGGGGGCACAGTGAAGGGTGCTGCCTTTGGTTTTACTTCAGTTGCACAAATAAGCAGGAAGCTTTACAACATAGTGCTGCAGCACAGATGGTTTGTAAACTCCTGCCCCATGTTCATACACTACCTGCCCATTAGGAGGTCCAGTCCATAATAATAACCATAGAGAAACCCGTATGAACATTGTGAAATATGTTTGCATGCAGAATGAGGGTACTGGAGCTGTAAAAAATGTTATATCACTTTGAGAGATGAGTTGAGCAGCTTGAGTATCTCCTTGGGTGATGAGCAGAGTGAAGTCTCTGCCCAGACATCAGGAGGGTCTGGCTGAGGTCTGAGTTCAGTGAGAAGAAGCTAGAAAGACACAGCAACATATGACAGCAGGGCGCTGGAAAAGCACCGCTCATAAATGCATACCAGCAAGTGGGTTTTACCCTCTTTCTCAGCACTGCCAGCTCGTTTGGGTATATGGCTTCATCATGCTCTATTAAATTAAGGCTTCACCTTTCCTTTTGCCAGGAAGACAAGCTCAGTATTGCTTTTTCCTCAGACGTGCTATCCAGCTGTCTTTCTGGGTACTTGACATAGTCTCATTTCAACATTTAGCAAGGAAGCATCACCTCCATTTTACAGGTGTGAATGTGAGGCACAGACTAGGCCGAGACACATCACCATGCAAGGAACTTTCTTCTGTTTCACCAGCTCTCTTCACTCTGTTACAATGCTCATCTGAAAAGCAAGAGGGATGCTAAACTTCAGAGGCAGTGGGCATGGGAGGGGGCAAGAAAAGAGGAGAACAAAGGGAGCTGTGGCACTGACTGAATGTTGATTGCTTGGCACGCTTTGTTGTGCGTTAGCTTTTATTTAGAAGAAGCTACTGATGCTGTCAGTCCAGACTGTCAGACAGTGATGGAAGAAAGTGTGTGATAATCTACAGGGGAGGAAACCTCAGTCAGAAGGTCACTGATGGAATCACTCCAAGTAAACACACACAGTTCACTCCATATCCCTCACAATTTATACCATAAACGGGTGCAAGACTCATTTTCCCATGCACGTCCCTTCAGCAGAGACTGTGGGCAGAGGAAGGGGGGGCTTGCTGTCCTCTCCCTGCCTGTTGCAGCGTTTCCCTTTGCCTTCCTCTCCCTCCCAGTTTATGCAACTAGGTCCTGCTGTGTCCTCACCCTGCTGAAGGGTTAGAGCGTGCTCTGCCCTTCCAGCTGCTGGTTCAACCTTCATTTTTGGGGAGGCACATTATCCTGTAACCTGGTCTACAGTCATAGCTAGCTACAGATTTGCCTCCAGCGGAGGAGAGTATTTTAGCTGCCGGGCTTGCCAAAGGCATGCACAGTGAGAGTGTCAGCAGCTCCTCCGATTGCTGCTGAAAGATGAATCTGAGCTCGCTGGCCCCAATACATCAGATGGCAAGACTGTGGGGAGGAGCTGGGAGAGATGAGAGAGAGACATGAAAAAGTGGGAGGGAAGATTTGCAGTTTCTGTGGAAACCAAGACTTTCCTCAAACTCAGATTTTTGCATCCCTGACCCCAAGGTGACCTGCTGACCTCTCCTCCCAGCCTGACTCCAGCCCAGCTGTTTCTCCTGAAGGAAAGGGGCCAGACTCACCTCCTGCTCTCTGCTTAACAGCGTATCCAGGCAGACTCCTTCCTGACAGAGTAAATACAATTAAAAGAGCATCATGCACAGAGTTCAGGCGACCTAATAGCAAAGAGGTCAATGGGATAGGTGCCCCAGAAAGCCCCAATGTGACAATGCCATCATAACAAGTAAATAACTGCACATGTGCCACTCTTTCAAGTGTGCTGACTGCATAGGTAAGAATTGTGGAACATTGCTTGTTCTCCACGCATATGTAAAAAACTGTAAAATAAAGATCTGAAGCAACCCATGCAGTTATGAATCCAGCCTCCAAAAGATATTTGCTAATCACCTTCCTTGTCAAAAGACCCTAATAAAAAAAAGTTGTGGCAGCATGCAGTGTGAAGGATAAACAAGCACGGACTAGCAGAGAAGTGAGAGATGTATGGCTAGCTTTTGACAGGAAGAATTTATTTGAGAGGAAGAAGCAATATTTAAAAAGCAGTAGAGAAATAATCCAGTCCACAGCTAGGACAAAGCAACTACAATTATGCATGCTCTTATTAGGAAGGAACAGTGGTTCCATTGCTAAACTCCTTCCTCAGGCAAGAGATCAAAGCAAATTACACCCATAGGAAGAATTTCTACAATGCCGCACTAATTAAATAGCAGTTGGTTCGTGTAATATTGAAATCAAAAAACATGTAAACAAACCTTGAGACAGGGTTGAATATTTTCCATGCACACATGAGCCTGAACAAACTTCATCTTGCACTGTGCCTGAATTTTGGAGAAGTTTGAATCCAGAGATGGATTCAATTTTTGTGCTCCAGAAGCATCTCCTCTTAATATTAACAAAAGTCAAATCCTTAGCAAGGAAAATACAGTAGCTTGAAGGAAAATGCAACCTATGACTGATTACAAAATGTAAAATGAGTTCAACTTCAGTGATGTTTCAAAACTAAAAATGAGACTGACTGGTGTCACATACTTTGATGCAAGTAAGTTTATACACTCAGTAATTTTTAAGCTCCTGTAGGTAAGAAAAAGAATGAGCATTACAGTAACAAAACTAATAGCAGTACCTTCCAGTATGACTAAGAAATTTCCCAGACTGGTGGCAAGGCAGCAGCAAAGACCAGCAGCATCCTTCTGTCACCCTCCCCTCTGAGTAAATTTATTTCCAAGGAAGTGGACGAGTGCTGCAACATATGCGGTGTTGGGCTGGTAAGAAAAGGACAAAATAATAGCTAGAGCTTACCACAGCTTTTTACAGAAACACTGCTGAAAGTCTACGAGCCCTGACTCTGTGACATCTACAAATCTCTTCCATCTGACAGAGGCAGAGCCTGTGTTTTGAAGGGACTATCCCTGCAGCCACATGTGTTCACCTAAATAAAAAAAAGATACCTAAAAATAGGCAGCAGGGGATTTCTTGGCTTTTTTCCAATGTAAGTCTGTAGTGGGGACTTGCAGCATCTCTGCTTTCCACTACCAGATTCTTCTTGTTGATTTAAGGATTACCTGCAGTGCTTCTGTCCGTCAGAGACCCCACTGGGAACACTGGGAGTGCTTCCCCTCCTTCATGGCAGAGATCTCCCCTCTCCCAAATCAGCTCCTGCTTTGCGTACGCCAGTGTTGCTCTGGCTGTGCCTGCTCCAGTCAATGCAGCAAGGCCAAAGAAAAGGCTTAAGCCCTGGCCCACAGCTGCCTCTACCCTTTGGCTGAAGGCAGGCTCCGGGCAGCAGTGCCAACGGCTGCCTCCTGGCCCGCTCCAGGCCTTGCTTGGGCACAGTTTGCAAGTGCCAAGAACCATTTTCTCACAGCAGAGGCAGCCCCGTAACCTCCCAGCCCTCCCAGTCACTGCCCCTTCCCCATCTTTGAGGACCACTCCATCTCATTGACGATTCCCTTCCTGGTAACCCGGGTCTGCACGTATACACACAGCATGTTACCACATCCCATTGCTATTCCTGGTTTTTCTCCCTCTGAATCATAACCCTGGAGCCCTACATCTCTAGAGAGCCAAATTTCTCTCAGAAAGAAGATTTACAAAATGAGAATTTCCTTCTCAAGAGCTCATTCACTTAGTCCCCACCTGCACTCCTAATCCTAGCGGTGACATCAGGGGGAATGGGCAGACATTTCAATTTTCAGTAAAAGGCAAAAGTGATTGGTCTCATATTAATTTTCTACACCCACACCCATCTGCTCCCAAAAGAGCAGTTTAAAAAAAAAAAAAAAAAAGAATAAGCAGAAATAATAGCCAAAATCCATGCACACCCAGAAATATGACAGAGTCACACTTTCTGACGCGAACACTTCCGAGTTTCCCGCAACGACAAACTGGATACACAGTTCAAGTACCCGTCGGATGTGGTAACCGGGAGCTGGAACAAGCAGCCAAATGCTTGGTGCAGATGTGGCCTCTCGCCAAGGGCAGGGTAGGGGATTCACAGGGGCGATACTTTCTCCCTCCAAAGGCAGAGTGCCAGGAAAGCACATCTCCCTCCCAGGGAGCCAGGGTGGCCACAGAGCTGGCCCGGCTTCACAGGCAGCCCAAAAAATCCTCCCGTCCCTTAGGTTTCCCCCCCAAAGGACATTCCTTTCCCAGCTCACCTGCCAAGCGCTTCCCTCTCGGGGCAGCTCAGAGCTCTGCTACCTACCGCAGACATCTGCAGATGGCTCTCTGCAAACAGCTACTTCTAACCAGCTTCACCTGCGCAGACTTTTGCAAAAGGACATCGCTCTTAATTACATGTTTGAAAAGTCACGCATACATTCGCATAACACTCGCACACACACATTCACGTGTACACACACGCATATACGTATTCACACACACGAGGAGGGTACCAGCCGTAGCCTGAGGACAAGTGTATTCAGCACCAGCTTAAAGCATAACTCCACTGCACCCCTCATTTTATGAATAAAACCTTTGCAGAAAAATGTCTTGGGAGGAGAAGCCACAGGGCTGTTATAGCTTTAACAGACCGGGAGTGCTTATCTCAAGCTGAGAGAGTGAGTTCATGGCAATAATTTGTTTAAAGTGTTGCTGATTGCTTCCTATTTCTTCCTAGCAAATGACTTTTACACCTTTCTACTGTTGCTTTTATATGAGCTGCTATGGCAATTACTCTGTGGGAGGCTGTGTAAACATCACACAGACCCTTTTATCTGACTACTAAGGGCCACAGAAGACACTCCTGAGACCAGATAAAACGTACTTTCATACATTTTCCCCCTTCCTTGAAAAAAATATTGTTACTAAATTGCTACCAGAGTTTTCTCTATTCTTACAGAATGCATTCAAGTGTACTTCCAACAGAGACTGTCTGATCCCTGTAAGTAGCCTCTTTGAAGGGAACTTCAATAAAGTAATAAATAAAATTACTGAGAAGTCCTGGAGGCAAGGAATTGCCCCTTCTCTGCTAAAAGAAGAATTTCTCTGATAAAATTATTTCAAACCAAGTTGACTCGTTCAGAAGAACCAGGGGTACACGGTGATTAGGGCTAACCAGAGGAATCCCTTTCTGGTTCATGCTTTTATTCTCAAATGTCAGCGCTAGGTGTCAGCTATCCGTTTCTCCTATCCTAGGAGAATCCTATGCTAGGAACAGGTTGATGCAACGATGCTTGGAGTTTGACCAAGGCGCTTTGCATGTTTGACTGGGGCTCCAGCCCAAGGATTTGGTTCTGCCCATGGAAGTTTTCTGCTTTATCCCAACTTCAAAGTTTCTGCATTCTCCGCTCTGCATCTCTCAGAGACCTGAGCCCTGTCAGATCACCCATGAAACCCAAGCATCATCACACAACCACATCTCTGTCAGGTTAACCAGAGCACAGCTAGGGACTCTATGCCAATTTTAGGCTTTTTTTCTGCCAGTTTTATTCTGACTTTAAGGAGACTTAAAATAGCTGAACCAGCACAAAGTTAGAGCAGCACAGGAAGATAATACAAGAACTGGTGTAAACAGGTGTAACAGGTACAAAGTTGGGTTGTCAATGGTTTTTAGCACATTCATGCAGATGATGTGAGTTCACTCTTGATCAGAGTTTTGTGTCGTGTGACCACAGTGGAGTTTTGTTGTTATCAAGAAAATAATTGTATTATTGAAAGTAGAGTAAGAAAGACACTCTGATAGCAATTAGTAGCAAGAGAATGACAGAGCATTTAACTTTACAGGATGATTAACTTAACAATTAACTATTGCAGCTAGAATTGTGATTTATTTTAATCCTTGATTGTCACTTGTTTGGAGTATTTGATAATTTAACTATAACTAGTATAAAAAGAATTATTAAACTCCTGCATGCTCATCAGCAGATTACATTCCTTTCTATGATTTAATGCAGCATAGTCTAATATAAGTAATATGATATTTCTTTCCTCAGTATTCCATATGAATGAGATGTTTCAAATGTCTTATGGATGAAAGCACCAAAACACAAAAGGAAAATTCTTAAGACTTTTACCCATAGGCAAAATGGGGAAAACATTCTTCAGTGATGTTATCTTAGATTCTTAATCATCGCTTTCCATTATCTATATGTTTTGTGCTATTATTCCATTTCAGAAAAAATAAATTTGAAATTTGAAAGTAAGAACATCAGTTTACTTCCAAAAGCTGCCATTTCCAGTCACCTTGTCCCAGGGATAAAAAGCATACATACAATATTGTGAGGGCAGCACTCTTAAATTCATCCACTTGTGTTCTTTACCTTTGGTATAATCAAGGAAAGTTTTGTGAACTGCAGGTTGTATTAGTCTTTCGGAGCATTTACTGCCGTGCCAGTCCTTCTGCTGCTCATCCACCCCTACTGATACACCATTAATACACAATGACAGCTTCTTATATTAGCCCCCCACAATAAGTTACAGGTGGAGGTTTTTCAGTGTTTAAAATGTGTTATCAATTCTAGCAGAGAACAGGACTCCAGTAGATACTGGATCAAACTCATATTCAATAAAAAGAATAAAGGACATTGTGCATATCCTTACCTACACATTCAGTTCTCTCCTCATTTCTACTTGCACTTCTGGGCAGTGAAATAACTCCCTAGCTTTAAGAGAAGAGTAGGTACTCATCAATAGGCTCTACAACATCTGTTGAAAGACGTGCTGTGTGCAGCATGATGTCAAACAGAGGGAGCATGAGTTCGTTAGGAAGTTATGAAAGGAGCTTCCTTGTTCCTTGGACTGAAAGCCCATTTCTGGCTCCAGGTGGTAAAAACATTAAAATGAGACCGATTGTGCATTATTCTCACTGCTTATTTCACACAAGCACGAACTGGTCTGGTACAAGAACTGTCTGTCAAGTAAGTGAAATGAGATAAGCAGGACTAACACAGTATTATGCACTTAGCATAACAGTAACTCCGGTAACTTTATCTAGATGGCTACATAAATCGCTCTTAAGTACTCCAAGTGTTGTTACGTGCATTTTCTTTACCAACAGGCTTGGTAACATTGTTCTTCCAGGCCTTTGCACACCCACGTACATGCTCCTTTAGCCCTTAGAAAGTGAGAACTGTAAGTGTATGAAACAAAAGCTGAAATGATTATTCACAGCAGTACTATCTAACTGAAGCAAAAGTCTTCTGAGACCTATTTGCTATATACGTCCATGGGTATATGAAAATATAATGCAATACCGCCCTCTATTAAATGAACATTCATTTGCCCAACATAAGCCTGGAAAATCCTGAATCAAGCCCCAAGATTTGTGTAAGGATACCACTCAGACCAAACAAAGAGGAAACTGTTGTACGGTATCTGATGTTCATTTGCAACCCAACACAGAGATAACTAATTCATCACTGTTCCTTAACGTTATCAAATTCAATCCTAAAGCATCACTTAGTGTGAATGGCTGCACTATTCCACCACAAAAACTTGTTTCAGATAAAAAAAAGTACACACTGTGTCAGTGTCTAGTCAAAGTTGCTTCCCAGATACAATCCCCTTCAAACCACTTTATACAAATGAGACTATTTCTAACCTGTTTAAGTGGAAGAGGAGGGGTACTTAGAAAAAAAATCCCATCTTCCCAGCTAGCTTTAGCAATTTAACCGTAATCTAGTGTAGTTTGACAGTTCCTATAGAGAGAGGCACAAAGCCCCCATCCTGCCTTACCCACACGGGGTCCCCTTCTGTCTCCCCTTCCTATTGAAGGACCTTAGGGAGAAGAAGATCCTTACAAGGGGTTTCCCTTGGCTGCCTACCTGTAGACACAGAAATATGTTGGAGCCCCCCCGGACACTGAATACAGAGCAGGAGGCTGGCAGGTGGGACCGGTGCTCTCTGGGCCAGCAGCGGGACCACCCGGTGTGGTATTGAACATCGGTGCCTGTGGAGGTGTTCATCTGCTAGTCCCAGGGACAGCCAGGGGACAGCACATGCAGGAACTCTACCCACGCGGCAGTAAGGAAGGGTTTGGCTCTACAGACACAAGCTATGCCACACTACTTACTTCCAAGGGCAGAGAGCAGCCCCCGGTCCATTTTATTTACTGGTGTAGATGTAACCCTCGGCTTCAATGGTGACATTTCTTGAAGAACTGCACAGTCTATGCAAAGGGAGTGAAATAATAGATACCAGATTGTATCTTGCTCTAATACCTTATCACATCTTTCTGTGAAATAAATATCCAGATGTAAATTCTCCAGCCTTCTCCAATCACATCACGACTCTCCTTAAAAAAAGAAAACAAAACACACACACATAGAATTAAAATTTATCTAACATTTCTGCCTAAGCTATTTCTCTCACTTCTCATAGATGTTTAGGATCTTCTGTTGCCTGCTTGCCCATCTAGCTGTCCCTTCAGAAGCTCTGGGGAATTCATGGGATGATAACATGAGAGGTTATTGACCCTGGGGATCTCCCCATCTCTGCACCCAGACTGCCTTAGCTGCCATCCACCTTGCAATTTAAGCCAATTCGGGTTAACAGAGCTGGCTGAGAGCACCCTAAGAGCAGCCACATCATCTGTCCTGTCATCCCTGGAAGAAGGGAAGGCCACAGGGAATGCTCATTCAACGTGGGCTCCTAAATGACCACTGTGAAAACTTGATCCCAAATCTGGAGCATGATGCATAGCAACTCGCTGCAATGTAAGGAGACTTGGATTTCTGTGTTCTTTAGTGTTTGATTTTGGCTCTTTCCTAAAACAGACATTTTAACAAGTTTGTCTCTGGAAGCCTTTGAATTTATCCTAAAATGGCCTGTTGCAGGAAACAGTATTTCACATTCCTTTTGTATCTGTTAACATACAAGCTTCATACATGTAGAATCATAAAATCATAGAATCATTTAGGTTGGAAAAGAACTTCAAGATCATCAAGTCCAACTGTTAACCTAGCACTGCCAAGCCCAGCTACTAAACTGTGTCCCTAGGCACCACATCTACTCCTCTTTTAAATCCCTCCAGGGATGGTGACTCAATCACTTCCCTGGGCAGCCTGTTCCAGTGCTTGATCACCGTTTTGGTGAAGATATTTTTCCTAATATCCGATCTAAACCTCCCCTGGAACAACTTGAGACAGGCACCCACCTGGCTACAACTTCCTTTCAGGTAGTTACAGAGAGCAATAAAGTCTCCCCTCAGCCTCCTTCTCTCCAGGCTAAACAACCCCAGTTCCCTCAGCTGTTCCTCGTAAGACTTGTGCTCCAGACCCTTCACCAGCTTTGTCGCCCTTCTTTGGACACGCTCCAGCACCTCAATGTTGTTCTTGTAGTGAGGGGCCCAAAACTGAACACAATATTCAAGGTGTGGCCTCACCAGAGCTGACTACAGGGGGACAATCACTTCCCTAGTCCTGCTGGCCACACACAGCCAGGATGCTGTTGGCCTTTTTGGCCACCTGGGCACACTGCTGGCTCATATTCAGCCAGCTGTTGACCAACACCCCCAGGTCCTTTTCTGCCAGGCAACTTTCCAGCCACTCTTCCCCAAGCCTGTAGCACTGCATGGAGTAGTTGTGACCCAAGGGCAGGACCTGGCACTGAGCCTTATTGAACCCCATACAGTTGGCATCGGCCCATGGTTCCAGCCTGTCCAGATCCCTCTGTAGAGCCTTCCTACCCTTACGCAGATCAACACTTCTGCACATCTTGGTGTTGTCTACAAATTTACTGAGGATGCACTTGATCCTCGCATCCAGATCATTGATAAAGATATTAAAGAGAACTGGCCCCAGTACTGAGCCCTGGGGAACACCACTAGTGATTGGCCACCAACTGGATTTAACTCCGTCCACCACAACTCTTCGGGCCCAACCATCCAGCCAGTTTTTTACCCAGTGAAGCATATGCCCATCCAATCCATGAGCAGCCAGTTTCTATTCTGTTATTTAGAGTAATTGTAAATCATTACATTTTCTTTCATACTTCCATTTCTCTAGCATTGACCAGATAGCAATGGCTATAACCCACAATTTGCAAGGTATATGGTGAAGTATAGATGACAACCAGTAGAGCCAGGTCATATTGCTCATCATGTGTCTGTCCTAGTTTCAGCTGAGATAGAGTTAATTTCCTTTCTGGCAATTGGGGTAGTAGTGCGTTTTGTATTTAGGATGAGAATAATGTTGATAACACACTGATGTTTTAGTTGTTGCCAAACAGTCAAGGACTTTTCAGCTTCTCATACTGCCCTGCCAATGAGAAGGAGGGGGGCACCCAGGAAGCTGGGAGGGAACATGGCCAGGACAGCCGACTCAAACTGGCCAAAGGGATATTCCTCACCATATGATGTCATGCTCAGTATATAACTGGGGGGGGTGGGGGGTGGGGTGGGCCAGGAGGTGGCTCAGCTCAAGAACTAGCTGAGCATTGGCTTGAGGTGGTGAGCAATTGTGCTGTGCATCACTTCCTTTGTATGTTTTTTTATTATTATTACTATTATTGTTGTTGTTATCTTCTTTCTTTCATGTCCTATTAAACTGTCTTTATCTCACCCAATGAGTTTTACTTTTTTTTTTTTTCTTTTCAATTCTCTCCCCCATCCCACTGGTTGAGGGGAGGGAGTGAGTGAATGGTTGTGTGGTTGTTTTAGCTGCCTGCTAGGTTAAACCATGACATATGTCCTTCTAGTATATGCTCCTCTTCCATTGAAAATAATAATCTGTTGTTATTTCGTTACGTTTGCTCAAATGATTCAGTGATTGCATACCATCTGTGCACACTTTCCACTGAGACTCCAGGATCTATATGGTCTCTAAATTAGCCGTTCTAGTAGATATTTGTCTTATTTGCTACTTCTGCAGAAAAAAAAAATACAAATCTGAGAATAGAAGAGGCAATAACAAATTCTTTTCTTGTTTCCTGTTACATGCAATGTAACAAATTCTCCAATCTAAAAGCAGCTGCTGTAACATTTTATACCACTTTCTACTAGGGTACTTTTCAATTTACTAACTTCAATGTAAGACTTTGTTTTCAGTTTAATAATAGAAATTTGCCATGTGTTACATATAAATTTATTTCCCATTGTGTAAGAATTTTTATAAGTAAAAGTTATTGTCTTAGTGTAGCCATCTTCCTGCTGGAGGGATTAATGAGATTACGTATTTCTGGTCCCTGTAGGCAAAATTATTAGTTCTCTGTCATCTTTAGTCACCTGATTTCTCACCACATAAATGTTCAGTACAGCTGTCAAAATAGGATCATTTTCCATATTTCTATGTTTACTTATATTCTCTTGTCCCAGTTTTCTCAAGAATGTAAAATCATCCTATACATCTTTATCTACTGAGTATTGCAAAGTCATCACATGCTTTTAAACTGGACCACAGGCAAATGAGAGGTACCTGTTGCACAGAATGACCAAGTTAGTAGCATTCCTTGGAGGAATGATGCTTCATTTTGACTTAGGAAAGGAAAATATAACAAAGTATTCAATCTGCGTAGCAACCAAAATGACAACAGGTTCCTTACCTTTATGTAAATGAAGAAACTCCTTAATTTTATATTCAGTGCTGTTCCCCTTTGCGTATCGGAAGTCCTTATTGTTTGAGAAAAATATTTTCTTTCAAAGGCACAAACTGTAGAGGACTTAGACAATTTGGCAGTATGTCTGGCAGCAGACAACATAATACCTATTGTTCTTAAACCTCTTTGAAATATGAATGAAATCCAGCAGAAAATTAGAAACCCAGCTGACTTCACTCATCATCAGTGGTTTCATATAACCAAGCAACAGTCAAAGTCTGAATCCCACTCCTGGAAGGAAATACCAGTTACCAGTATATTACCTCAGGGCAATTCGTCTCCTAGAAAAATACAAAACTCCCCCAATTACAATGATGCAAGGTCACGGTGAGTGAAGTTACGAGAACAAATAAAGAAACTAACTCTTAACTAAAAGAGATGAGGTGGGAATAAAGAAACTAAGAGCAAGTGATGATTTCTCTGTTATGAGTACAAATCACACAGGTGCCTTACTTGCCTTTCTTCATTGGAAAGAAGAGGTGGAGGGTGAGCTGGGAGGGTTGGAAACTGCATGTCAACAGTAAATGAATTTTTGCCTAGAGTGCAGACAGTTTTGGCCAGGGCTCAGCCAACACAATGACTTTCATGTCATCATTCCAGTTGGCTCGGATCAACTTTTGGGCTGCTCTAAACTGTATCAGAAGCTGGAGACTGTAGGTTTAGGGAAGCACTAAGTTTCTGCAAAGCCTTCTACGTCCATGTTTGCTCTTTACCTCTTCAACAATCCAGTTTGGTCTATACAAGCTTTTTTGTCTGCTCCTACAGTGCCTGTGACATGTTCAAGCAGGAGATGACAGCCATCACAGCAGCATGTACCATTTTGTGATGGAATCTGTGTTCACAGATCTTGGCAGTATATTACAGTCCCTCATCTGTTCAGTATTGAATTTGCGAAACATTGTTCAAATCCAGAGACATATTACATGACTCATACCGCATGATACAGCAACTTTAGCATCCTACAGTAAGAGCTCCTCTGAGATAGTCCATGACATATTGCCCAGAACATTTACTAAGCTGTCAATAATCTGTATTTCACCATTGATTTTTTTTTTCAGCTTTTTCCTTCTGTGCCTTATGTTTTTGGTAACCTAGGCCATTAACATATTACAGAACATATATTCAGAGGAGCCTTCAGTGCCCTGTCCTTAAATCCGGACAGGAGCAGAACTGATTAGCAATACAGTCCTGGTTACCCTGCCCTGCTATTGTGCAGCTGGCAAAGAACATGAAAGTTAACCTCTAGCAGGGTAACTCTGAGCCTTCTTTGCTGGAATTTATCAAAGACACCACTTTTTGGAGTGTAAGAGTCAGCCTTTCACAGAAATGAGTGCTTTCCAAATTATTTATATGCTAGGATAGCATTTTCAAATGGGTTAATAACAAGTTACTTCTTGCAGGACCTTCACCATAAGCTTTCTCTATGTTTCTGATTGCACAGCTCTGTTAATCAATTTTATGCAACTAATGTTCTTGATCTACTAGCCAAATGTGCCCTAGAGAGTTCATATGATCTGCTGTAAGCCTGATTGATAGTATATTTCTTAAATAGTTTGCCTGAGAGGGGAAAAGATTAGGGCCCTGTAGACCCTTGAGTACCTACTTTTAGTTCTTTGCCAGAAGACGTATCTCTTTTATCTCTCTGGCAGAGAAAATTTCTCTCATTTTGTAACACTGGAGGTAATACTTCAAAGCTATCCACTACAAATTGAATGATGGAAATTTGAGCAGTATTTAGTTCATGGCAGTCCTGCTATTGGCTCTAGGGAGGAGAACAAATTCTGATATGATCATGGTGCAGCTTTTCTTTGCACTAAATCTGGGTCCACCTCAGAGGATGTGCTGATTTAGTTACTTCCACTATTATTACTTTTGGCATAATATGCGACAGGTTTTATCCCAGAATTCTTAGTGCTTTATCTCTGTGTTGAATTTTAGGTTTGCATGGAGGTGCAAAATACAAGCAGTCACAGATATTTTCTATGATCGATAAGTTAGAGAGAGCTAATCATATGATGTGGTGCTTTCTGGAACAAAATCTCTCCTGCAGGATACCCCCAGTATTTTAAAGAAACTTTTTGCTAAATCTACACTAGCATAAAAAGATGCAAAAGAGAAGTGAGTATTTGACTGCATTTTTGCATAAGGTTCCTCATTAACTGGTTCATTTGCAGCCTAATACCTAAATTGTCTGTATAATAGCAAATATTTATATATTGCTCTACTTTTTTTTTTTCCCCAGAGTTTTTCTAAAAATCTCTGCCACAGTTCTATTCATGTAAATGTCTCTACAGGCACTTTGGAGAAAACAATGCCCCCAAAACCAAACCAAAACAAAAAAACTCAGACCAAAAACTGTTTTCTCTGCCTCCATGACTTGAAAAGCTGAAGAATTTATCCCAAATATAAAGTGGTCAAAACCACATCTATAGTTTTAACTAAGTAGCTGTGTTGTGTTGTTTACAAATTTACCAACTGTAGAAACTGCAAACATCCACTGTAGAAATAAATAAAATGCATTTTAAACCATATTTATAACTACCACAGAGTAAGTAAATTACTTGGTGAAGGCTGATACCTAGTTCTGTACAAGGACTTCAGGAGGATGCTGCAGCCAAAGTAGTTTTATTCAGTGGTATTGTAGACTGAAAAAAAAAAACCAAAAGCTTGTAAATTGAACCAGAACATTTTACCTATTGATCTGTTCATATTTAAACTGTTTCTGTTCACTAGTAGCTATCAAAAATGGTTATGTCCTTCTACTTTTGAAGTTTAGTTTAGATTTTCATTACAAAATTGACTCTAATGCCTATGTTTAGTATCAGGAATTAAACAAAAATCAGTATGTTTAAAATCATATGAGATTAGATTAGATTACATGAGAGAAAAGTCCCAGGCTTAAAAGTTAAGTTATTTATTCTCATTTAGTATCTTGTTTCCTTCACGAGTTTGCCTTATATGTGTATAGAATAGCTTTACTCTGAAATATTTTTTCGTACCCCTATACTTCTGTGTTGGCACACAGGTTTTTATCCAGCATTATATGAGCATTTCTGGCATGCAGTTGCAAGGTATCTTCATAGATGTAGTTTTGTTCATTGAGACAACAGATCATACGTGGAAAGTAAAGCACAGTTTTGAAAAGAGGGAGGTTCTCCTAGCCCCAGTCAATAATGGATCACATACCCTACATAAACTAGCCATTCCTTTTCGGAACCCTAAATAAAGCTATCAATTCAATACTAAGAATGATTAAAAAGCAAGAAAGAAGAAAGGAGAGCAGAATACCCCAAATTTAACTTTTTTTGCCCTTGTCTCCATGGCAAGTTCTCTAACACTCTCAGATCTTCTTTGCATTTCCCTATTGGAACAGGCTTTGCTGTCTGCACCTGTATCTACCCTAATGTACATCCACAAATGTTGCTAATTTACAGATGTACTGGGGTTTATTCCTTTACAATGGGTCTTATTAGACTGACACCTACTACCACAGTTCGCACGGAGCCAGGGCAAACATCAGACAGGGGCCATGGGGTGGATCCTTCTCTCATCCCATCCAACACTGGATGACTTGCAGTACTTCCTAACTTAGCTTCATGCCTTGGCATGTTTGGGCACCTCAGTCATTTGTCCTAATTCTTCAGTCCTAACACTGGCTCTGGCATCATGCTTCATATTTTGGATTAAAAAAAAAAAAAAAAAGCTTTCTAGTATCAAGGCTACTTTGAAGACAACTAGTTGTGGAAATCTTCACTGAAAATCTAGCCACCTGGAAACACACTGTCTTGTTACTAGCTTTCAGGCTCTTCCCTGATGCATTTTATGCACCTTCCTACAAAGGCTCTTAAGACTTTCCATGCTTCACCCTCATGTTTTCTTAAAACTCTCTTCAAAAGGAAAAGGTATAGGAACTTACTTTAGAATTTAAGATTAAAGCCATGTCTGCTCCACTGTGCCCGGATCTGGCTTCTTTGAGAAGGCACCGGTAGGATATCCCTTCTAGTGCACTGGGGCAGTGAAAAACATAAACGTGGAGCATGATGTTTTATTCTGTTGCATGCAAGTTCTCATGGCACACTCATTACTGCAATATCTACACCTTGGAATAGTGCATTTAATGTGGTGAGTGCACATCAGTCATCCTGGGCTGCTTATCTTCGCATCTTCTCCCTGAAGGGACAAAAATCTAGAAGGAAGTGTCTTTTTCAATTAGCTTTGGGAAGGTGGGAAAAGCTATCTCTTTTCCTTTAACATACATATTGTAGTGTGTGTAAGAGAGGGCAGAACAGCAGTGCATTTGAGGCAAAAAAATGGTGACATGTATGATGGCCTTTAGATTTGGGGAAGTTTAATATAGATTCTCTGATTTGACCCCAAAGAAATGTAATTTTGTCTCTCAAACAATATCTTTTCTCTTTATACAAACTGTTCTGTTGTGTCAGAGGCTTTATCTTACAGCATTAAACTTTTCCTGGGTGAAGCTCACTTTAGACCCGAAAAACTGGCCCCAAACCTTCCATTGGCTTTGAAATGCTCTAGAAAAGCAGCACAGAGAGATGAGGGTGCCCACAGGTGCTGTGGCTGCTGGGGAAATGAACTCAGCACCGGTTAAGGAGCTTCAGGCCCAGCTAAATGGTATTCACATCATCAAGGCCAGGCTTCTCAGAGAGCCAGGGTGGTCCAAGGTAATGTGCAGAGAGTTGAGCAAACATGACGGAAAGCCGTCATGGATGAATATGGTGAACCTGACTGAGCCTAAGCACGAAAAGGAAGCACACAGACAGGAGCAGGGACAGGCCAGTTGGGAGGATACAGAGACATTGGCTGTGCATGTAGGGATGGAGTCATGAATGCTAAAGCTCAGCTGGAGTTGAAGCTAGCTAGGGAAGTAGAGAACAACAGAAAAGGTTTCCTCCATAAGTACGCTGGCAGCAAAAGGAAGGCTAAGGAGAGTGTGGGCCCATTGCTCAGTGGGCTTGGGAACCTTGTGGCAAGGTAAGGGGGCACCTTTATGCCTTTTTAGCCTCAGTTTTCACTTGTAGGCCTTGCAGGTTCCTGAGTCTGCTGGCAGTGTCTGTGGGAGTGAAACCATAGTCACAGGAGACAAGCACAGAGTTAGGGATCACTTAACCACTTGGATGTGCACAAGACCATGGGACTGGCTGGGATGCATCCAAGGGTGCCAGAGAAGCTGGCTGATGTCATTGTGAGGGTAGTCTACATAATTTCCAAAAGGTCATGGCACTTGGGAGAGGCTCCTCAGGACTGGAAAAAGGCAACATCATACTCATCCTCAAGAAGGGCAAGAAGGAGGATGCAGGGAGTTGCAGGCTAGTCAGCCTCTGGGAAGGTGATGGAGCAGGTTGTTTTAGAAACTGTTTCCAAACACATGAAGGACAAGAAGGCGTTTGGGAGCAGCAAACATGGGTTTGCCAAGGGCAAATCATGCCTGGCCAGTCTCACTGCATGATGACACGCTGGGGACAAGAGGAAGGCAGTGAATGTCTTTAGCTAAGTCTTTGACACAGTCTCCAATAGTTTCCTCATCACTGAACTGGTGAGATATGGGCTATACAAATCGATAATAAGGTAGGTGAAAAATTGTCAAAACTGCCAGGCTCAAAGTTGTAATCAGGGGTGCAAAGTTCAGCTGGTGGCCAGCTGGGGTCTACAGTTCAAGATCATCATTAACAATCTGGATGACAGGACTATGTGCACTTGCAGTAAGATTGGATGAGAAGGTCAACATACAGGAGAGAGGGGCTGCTGTCTGGACTGACATGAAGAAGCTGAAAAATGGGCTGACAGGAACCTCATGAAGTTCAACAAAAGCAAGTGTAAAGTCTTACTTGGGCTGACCAGGAAGCAGCTCCACAGAACACTCTTCAGTGGAAGTTTAGGTAACAGGTTTCAGGTTCAGCAAAGGACTCCAAGAGCTTTTCGAACTGTAGGCTGTGGGCCAATCAGTGTACAAAAGCTGGCCTGAGATTCACCAGGAGAGTGCTTTTGGGAAGTGTTCATTATCAGATATTGATTATTCAGGATTTAGGCTTTCACTGGCTTACATGAACCTAACCAAGTAACTAGATGAATAGGAGAAGTCTACTTCATGTTTCTCAGGACAAAGAAACCACAGCCTATGTCTTCTTACTAATATCTCTATGCTGCGTGTTTAGAAAGATAAAGGAAAGTTTGCAGACAAATGCCATGCCCACTTCCAAGCTCTTTTAGTGTTCCTTCCCAAACACATCTCTCTGCTCTCTTCCAGTCAGTGTTGCTAGAACCTGACCAGTACTTTCCCCTATAGAGAAACACAAAAACTCTATACTCTGGTCTTAAAGCTAATCAAGCTTATTCAAACCTACCCCAAATGTCTACAATATTTACAGAGCTATCAAGAAAACAGTCGGGGCTGGGGCCATCACCGTGCCATGCACCCTCTCTCTGCAGGACGAAGGTGCTCTCCAGCCAGCACTGGAGAGGAGCGGAGAGCACTTTGATTCTCCTTAACTGAGTCCCTATCTCCAACTAACCTACTCCATTCCCCCTCTCACTATGAAGTAGAGAGGAAGGAGAAAAACTATTTACTTTTCATTATGAGCATGCTTAACCGTTGTTTCTCTGCATCACCTGGACTGCTCCCATAACCTACCGGGTTTTGAGGTGTTGATGTTCCAGCAGGACAGCAGTGAGTTAAAGACTCCTGCTGAGCAGAGAGAAGTTCCTTCTCGTTGCTGTCCTCTGTGCCTAAGAAGGCATAGGACTGCACAATCTATCTCCTTCTTTTGCAAAAGCTGTGCACTGGTGGGAGAAACAGGGGACAGAGGAAAGGTGAAATGAAGAGAGAAGAGAGGTAAATAGTGAGAGGAAAAAACATGGTAAGAAGAGCCTCGTATAACCTTTGGACTTGTTGCAGCCAAGTCACATTTTTTACGGTTGTAAGCTGGGCTGTTCAGAAAAAGGTCCCACAAGAAAGGGATTTTAACTTCTAAAAAAAAATCTGCTTTCATTATTACTATTTATTGTTACATTCTGATAATTTCCAGGATTTCTGACAACATTCCAGTTTCTGTGGAGCCGTAGAAATCCATGTAAGATGTTAATAAAACAAGAAGTAATTATAAGAAATTAATAAAACACTTGCTGTTTTGCCTTTTGTTTCTTTTGATAAAAGAGGTCATTAGCATCTTTCCGCTAAATAGCTTCCACCCAGGTCCTGTGTACTAGAGCACACATCAGCCGCATCTCCATGTGAGACTGATGCATTCATCAAAATCCCCAAAGCAGGCACAGTGCACCATGGGCTGATGCTGCAGACCTCCAAGCCTGCTTAGTGAAAATTCTTGAACAGTAAGCGGGCATTACAATACTGTCTGTTACATCTTAAAGGAAAAAGGCCTGATCCTATTAAAAAAAAAGGAAAAAAAAAAAGCGCCTCCCCCTATTTCAATTGGTGAAACATTAAGTAAAGACAGAGTCCCAGATTAAAAATGGCACATTTAAAATAGTTCTTCAATGCTTATGATCTGAAGACCTGTATCCTCCAGAAAGCCACTAACATGCAGAAAAACTGCTCATACCTCAACACTTCTGTGACAGAGCCTCTCAAAATCAACCTCCTGTCCTCTCTCCTTTAGTCCTCTCCTTCCTCTATAACATCTGGGATTTTGTATAGAAATAAAAGCACAGCCATGCTGGATTTTCTTTCCTCCCCCTCTTTTTTTCTTTTTGATATGGGCTAAAAGATTGAGAAAGTTTGCTATTTCTTGATCTAGAGCTTTAAGCTTAAGAGAGTGAAGCAGAAGGGAACTGGAAGCCCCAGTGAGCACAGATCACCTTATGTAGTCTATGTGTTCGAAGAAAAAAGCAAAGCTGGAGCGCAAGAATGGTATGGCGTGCTCTCCCTGTTTGCTCTATAATATCCCAGATTTACTAACAGCACAAAGACAAAGCAGTACCGTATTATTTATAATGTCATTTCTCAAGAATGCAATGTCCCACCCTCTCCCACTCTCAACTTTAAACTCATTTGATGAACACCAGTTTTCCAGTAAAGACAACACGGTATTTGGCCAGAGTGGTGGAATAAGAAACATGATTCTTTTCATGTTGGACACTTGCATAATATTTCTCAACATCCAAAGATGGGTTTATGCAGGATTACAGCAATCCTTATATTATTTATGAAAGATGACAGCATGTCGTGTGATAATGTTTAGGTTAGTCATCATGCAACCTATAATAGCCTACGTGGAGGGAAATATGAAATTTTACTTAGTAAAGTGAAACCTTTAATTAATTTCATCTGTCCAACAGTTGTTTTTTTTTTTTTTAACCCAAGCAGTAAATATCTTCCAACAGATTCACAGAGCAGAGACTTGTCTTACAGTGACAGCTAAGAAAAATGCTTATTAATGCTCTGAGCCTGCCATGTACGTCTGACACAGCCAGGTTTGTCACGCTGTTGATCTCAGATCTGCGTGAGAAAAACAGATTGCACACAACCCTTCGCAGCTTCTCCAAGCCTGCGAAGGCTTGCACGGTCTATGCTGGAGAATGGTGTCCTTCTCTGCAAGAGGAGAGGAGAAAACTCTCAGCCCGTCACCATCCTCTCCTCATGTATTGCTGCTACCTTCTCCAGGGTGGGTGAGACATCCTTCCAGGCAGAGATGAGGAAAGAGCAGGGAAAACCACACATGAGACCTGTTGAGATTAACATTTCCAAAAAGTCTCCAGCTGACCCTCTGGGTGCCATCAATAATGTTAATCGTGGATGATCTAAAGGCAGAGATATGAGGCATAGATGGTTTTTATTGCAGTACAACCATAAATAATTACATACAACGTAATAAGTGAGCCTGTCAAAACCAGCTGGCATAAAGTTAGACCTACTAATCTGATCTGACTGCCAAAATCAGCATGCAAGCAAACCTCCATCTGTGAGCTGACTGCCCAAGGTGTTTAGGGGGCATGTTGTGCATGCCCGTGTCAGCTACCCAGAGCAAAGATGCTGCCTGGAGGTGCCCCACGGTGGCAGATGGATGTCCCATAGGACAGAGGAGCGTGAAGGTCAGTACTTAATCGCTGCTGCACACCAGCATGTGCCATAATACAGCCAATCACTGGATTTTATTTTATTTTTTCGAGATAGGATGAAATACTCCAGGAAAAGCTGGCTCTCCAGTAAAAGCTTTTTCTTCTATGTACATACACCACTTTTTACCTACATGAACTGTATTAATAAAACGTCTCCGGTTGTGTGAAAATTTACTCAGAGCCAGGAAGTTAAAACTACACCCTTAACTCAGAGGCTTGAGCGTTTATAAAACATGGCTTTTCCTCTCCTTTCATTGTGCTAAAAAAAAAAAAAAAAAAAAAAAAGGAAATTAATCTGCAGCTGACCAAAACACACAAAAATGTTTCATAAAAAACCTGGCATTTTTAGAAGATGACTATTGGCCACACATTGGTGATATTATTGGAGTTTTCCCTTTAAGACCAGAGATTTAATCTAAGTATTATTAACAGTTAAATAATTTGCCAATTTTTTTCCTTACTAAGCCTTCTTTTTTTTAAGATGGTTATTGGTTTGTTTCCTTTTAAATTGTTTTTCAATGTAATTTTTAATGAAATTTCAATAAAAATATCTCTTTTAAAAGTCAAATACTTTTTTGGGAAATGAAAAATGGCTCTGAACAGAGACCTTGCAAATTCAAATCAGCCTCAATGCTTTCTATGCTACATTCTCCTATTTTTGGCTGACTCTCCATTTCACTGAATCTAAAAAAAAAAAAACCCAGTAAAATATATATTTGCTGTGTACGCACACATATACAAGTGTAAAAACACACACAAATCCACTAACACATATATATGCATATTATTTGTCTGAGGCCAATTTGGAAAAACAAAAAAAGTTGCTAATGCCTGAAAACAGGGATCTCTGGTGGGAATAACTGTGCAGCTACAGTGCAGCTATCAGTGCTACCAGGAGTTTGCCCTCTCCATCTATTTGTGCTTAACATTCATGGGGGTTTAGGGATGTGTTGTAATCATAATCTGTCAGATCGAGAAGAGAGGCTTTGGGCAACCTGGTCTAGTGGAGGGTGTCCCTGCCCGCAGCAGGGGGGCTGGAACTAGATGGGCTTTGAGGTCCCTTCCAACCCAAACCATTCTGTGATTCTATGATTCTATGATTCTATGATTCTATTTCTTGACAGTCTCTTCCTGCTGTAAGGGGATGCATTCACTTTTTTACTGTGCAGTTGGATGGGTTTTTAAGAGGATCCTCCACCCTGCAGCAAGACCAGAGCTAAAAAAGCTGACGAGTATTTCAATGTTTAAGTTTTTGTTGATGTTTACGCACCCTTGTCTCCCTCTATCTCTGTTACATGAGGACAATACAGAGAAGGGGGTATTATCCTTGCACGTACTGATACAACATAAATATTTTGAACTTTATCATGCAGATAAGGAAAAATGATCCTGTTTCCACCTCCCTTTTTACATCAAATTTTGCCAACAGCAACTTCATTTAGCTATCGTCAAGCACGCTGCATAAAAAAATGCGTGTACTCTGAGGGTGGGTTATGCCTGAGTGACGTTAAAGTCAGAGCAAAAGAGCGACAAAATGGATGTGGGCACAGCTAAGGAAGCTGTGAAACTATCTGTCACCCAATGCCTTTCAAGGATCTTTGCGCTTGTGGTCTAATCTTTGTTGCAGAAAGGCCTCCAGCCTCGACTTTAAAGACGTCAGGAGACGGGTCGGAGCACTGCATCTCTTGCTCTTCTCCCTCCCCGCTGGCGGTGGGTGCCCGCTGGCGCTGGGCTGCGGTGCGTGCCGTGGGGCAGCACGCCTCTGCACGCTCGCCAGCTCTCCCCACGGCCCAGTGCCGATAAATACGCCAATAAATCTGCCGCCCGCTCACGCAGTGCTGCGGGCTGGCACCCACCTCCTCCCCGCCCGCGCTACGCGCTCCTAATCAGTCTTCCTGCAGGAGCAACAATACCGGATCAGAGGGCGGCACATTTTTGTGCTGAGTACCTGCCTTAGCGGAGGCCTTTTCTTTTGAATTGCAGCCCGCAGCCAGCTGGACAGGGTGGCAAAGGGGCTGTCGGCACTGGGTAGGAAAGTCTGGGAGGAAGGCAGCCCCGTGCGGAGAATGGCAGGAAAGCGGCTCCGCTTCCCGGTGGCTCTATCTGCTGGGAGGCAGCGCGGCGCCTGGAGCCTGCCTGCCCTTCAGGCGCGTCCCGGGATTTCCGAGTCGCAGCCGCGGCTCCTGCTAACAGCCAAATATTTCACTCTCGAGACATACTACACTTCCTGATATAGGATGCACTTGCATGTCTCCCGGTGACCTTAAACACTAATAAAGGACTCATAGTATGACCTAGACGGGCCTTGAGAGCCAGCCGTAGTGCGAGCGATTGAAGGGGAGGTTGAACGGGTGGGTGCGCTTGTCTGCTCTTTGTTCGGCAGCTTTCATGTCGTGTTCCTTTCCTTTTGATTACATGGAGGAAGAGATTTTAAAATACATTCGCGTTGCCCTTTTGCCAGCAGCAAAAGTTAATCCTCCGTGCTGGGAGAGAAAATCTAAGTGTGCTGACAGTCAGGCCTGAACAGCAGCTCCCGTAGCCTCGCTCTTGCTCCCCCCGACTGCGTCCTCCCGAGGCAAGCAGCAACGCCACGCAAACGCCAATCCTCCTACACAGTCATTAATTCCCACTGCCTGCGCAGGCAAGAAACGATTGTGCGTGTGCATCGTGGACCTTTTAAGGCCACTTTGCAGTTGGAAACCAAACAGAGATAACCAGGTCCTATCCAAATCACAGACTGAAGAAATGGTGGGGTTCCCGATGTTGTTGGACCAGATTTTCATCTGCTGACAGCAGACTTATCTGCATTCAAAACAGCGGAGGACTTAGCCCTTTCGGTGTAAGGAAACACAGCAGCTATCGTTTGCTGCTTCCTGCCACACGTTGAGTTTTGTACTGCCTTGGCCCTACAGGCTCAGCAAGAATCAGCAGAAAGAGGCTAATTTTGGATCATGCTGGCAATCCAGCTATATCAACCATAAAATGTGCTCAGACTTGCTAAGTAATGAGTGAATGATGACTTTGTTACCAGCAAAACGGTCAGCGTTACAGAGATCAAATGCAAGTGAAGGAGAAAAGAGACCACCGGGGAAAAGAGGCAGACTTCCTCATCAGCAGAGAACTGTTTTAACTGCTTTAATAGCTCTAAAAATACTTAATTTGATCATGAACCTATGTTATTTAGATCTGTTTATTTGTAAAAGGAAGGATAACACTCTGTCTTCAACTCTATATTACATAAGATCAGCTGACATTTGCTATGATATCATAGACCAACAAAATGAAATAACTTGCAGAGAAAATATTGACTTTCTTTGTCTGAAATGAAGCCAGCAGACAGAAGAGAGATGAATATGGAATAAGAGAAAATATTAGAGCAGTCATACCCAGACTAAATTTAGATACAAGTGATGCATGACCTAATTCAGGAGAGCTCAAGAAAAAAAATCTTAGGCATTATTATCATTAATAAAAAAGCTTTAAGTTGCAGAAACCAATCCTTAGCAAATGAACAATGCAGTGAGACAGTCTCACAGCTGATGAAAACTTAAGTGCACCATGATCTCATCGTCCTCTGATACTTTCACATAACTCCCACTGATTTTGACAGGAGCTATGCACACGTGTCGGAGGGGAGGCCTTTAGTTGCACAGAGAAACAGGGGGCAGAAGCTGTACACATGGCAATTCTTAACGCTCACTGTCACTGCACAGCCCAGCAACTCAAAGCATCAAAGATCTGCTCTCAGCTAAGACCCTAATCAAGTAACCTCACATCTGACATGCCCTTGGAGTATCAGTCTCCCCTCAAGACTCTTTCCCAGGATCTGACTGACAAGGGCAATTAATCAGGGCTGGGTCCACTGCAGCCAACAATGTGACACCAGTGCAAAGTTGGTGAGAAGTCCACACCAGACCTCTTTTTCTGCATCAGCTTTATTCTTGACATAGTGCTGTTGCTCACTTACCACCTCATTTTTTTAAATAAATGTACATTTTTGAAACTGTTGGTAGGATACGTTTCTCAGTTTGATTCAACTCAGTAGACTTCAACTGCAGTTTCTACAAAATCCTATTCACTCATTCCACTTCTGTACAAAGACAATGAAGCAATATTTCTGTCTGTCCCAGAGACCTCTCCAAAATTTCCTTTGTACATTCAGAACAGTCCCCTGTATAACTCTTCTAGGGTCTGATGTGTCCACTTTATTATTTTAATTTACCATCATGGCTATGGAAAATGCTTCTCCCAACATTTTCCCAAATTCTTCATTTTTAATCTGTCTAAATAACATTTCATTATCTCCCCCTGATCCTAGACTTGGAGGGGATGAAATGCTATCTCCCAAGTGCTCTAGGGTTTTAGGATGGCAGAAGTTGGAAGCTGGAAGTTTTGAACATTAATCTTTCTTTAATATTTGTAGGAATTGATTCATTACACTACATCTTAACTCCTGAGGTTACACTTCTGTTCAGAAATCATGTCAGATCAAGAACTGTGTTGAGGATCTGATTCATTCAGTGTCTGACCTGTACGAAGTAAAATTAGAGTTAAAAGACTTTGGAGACCTTGCCACTTCTTAGAGAATCCTGGATTTTTGTGTTATTTCTGGTTTTATAGCATCTTATAAAGCAATACTTCTATCTCCTGTTAATGCCTTACCAGGTCTATGCAAGCAGGATTGTCCAAAGTCCCCCTCCAATGCTGCAGGCCTCTCCACTCCTCATTTCTCCCCGTTGCCTTTTGTCTGCTGTTTCTGTCATATTTTTTTGCACAGCATTTCAGCTTCTTTAAATGCACCACTACTGGAGCCTCAACTGATCTCAATTTGTATGTCACACAAGAAAAAAAAAATGAAAAGAAAAAAAACCCAGTCTGAAATACCATTTGCTTTTTACTGTCTAAAATGCACCATAAGTTCACCTCATGTCATGTGCGTGTTTCCATTCTCCTTCGCATCAATTTTTCCATGGAAACTTGCACCAGCGTCATATAGGATAGTAACGCCCTGCGCCTGGGCTGCCCATGCGTGAGAGGAGGAGGGGGTTGCTGGGAAGGTAGGTGTGACAGACAGACAAATGGCCTGCAGCTCTTCAGCACATGTGTTTCTCAAGCTCCAGTTGTGAGCTGACATGTTTACATTTCAAACCACTCACAGATTGCAGTGGGTGCAAACAGGCATCTTCAATTATTCGTGTGGCCTCCTCCCCATAAATAAAATATTAAGAAAGAAAGAAAACAGCCTTCTAGCCTGTTTACTGCTGGGATTTATCCCATCTTTATGTACTCAAGCAGAGTAACTACGAGGGACACCTCGGCTGTCATGGAAATAAAAAGTTACAACAAATAAGCCCAGACAACAGTCAGATAGCTGCGCTCCCCCTGGGGCCAGGAGAAAGAGCCCCAACAAAGGGATGACTCTGCAGCGAGGAGGGGGTCAGGGCCCTGGCTGACACGCAGGCAAACTTCTGTACGTCATCACGATGTCACCCCAGAATGGGGAGCTGCTGGCTGCCTCAGCCCCACTCGCCCTGGAGGTGGGGTGCGATGCGGTGCAGCAGCCCCACAGCCCACCCGGCTGCTGCCGGCATTCCCACCGGCTTTGCGTGACAGTTTAGCCCAGGTGACATCTGTGTCACATCCAGTTCCTACGTACCCCAGTGAAACTCCAAATCCGTGCCAAGGGAACTTCTTCTGGGCCATAATGCACATATGTTTGTTCAGTCAGGCGTTTGTCCATGATGGTAACTCAGCACAAAAAAAAAAGAAAAAGGAAAAGTGCAGCAGTTATGTCCTATGTGAATCTCACGTGGATTTAGAAATAACTTCAGTCCAGGTAGATTTAAGGTGGCATTTTTTAAAGAACCTGTTTCTCAAAGTGGCTTTAATGCCTGCCTCCCTCCGGCTTTCAGTGAGGTTTATCCAAGCTGGCAATTACAGCACTTCACATGCGGCGGGGCTTCACACGTCTTAATTCACAGATATTATCCCCACAATAGACATTCCTGTTTGGCATGTGGCAATGTCGATACGAACATGTGGTCGTGGGCCCCGTGCAGGGTGCGACACAATTCCTATGTCTTTGCCCAGCTCACAGGTGAAAACAGCATTTCAGTTCCTGCTGGGCATATTAGCAAAGAGTGCAGGAATAATTTTTGCCAGTTCCCTTTAAATTTTGAACTTTTATAAACTAATGAAAAAGAAATTGATGGGCAAATAAACTAATGAGAGCAGAGAAAATCCATAAATTCAGGAAGACCGATCTCCTGCAATAATCTGTGGACAGAGTGGTTCAACAATATTTAGATATTTTTCTTTTTTACTATTCCCTACAAGTTGTATTAATCCTGCCTTCAAGAACTGGTGCCCCTGCTTAATCAGACTTATAATAAGCCTAATATTTAAGTTCTCAAGAACAATTTGAGATTTCCTTCCAGTGAACATTAGAAAATGATACCGTGATTAGCCATGATATCTCTCTGACTGAGACTGCTAAACAAAACAAGCTCCTGGCACAACTATTTGATTTGGGAAGAAAGAGAAGCAAGAGTAATGACAGCCAGTTTCCAGGTTTTTATTAGAGGAAATGTTTTTGATACAGAAGTCCCATCCCAGATATATTTAAGTTCACATACTAAATAACATAAGCTCTTTCTAAAACGTGGAAAAGTTCATAAAAGCTAATCAATTTTTTTCTTACAGCCCTCTATTCACTTTTTTCTTTATGTAGCCCCCAAGATTTAAAAGAATTTTGACATAAAAGATAACCAAAGGGTCAATCCTGCCCAAAGATATAGTAGTCAGTTAATTTTGCCCAGCTTTACCTCTGAACCATAAGGACTTTGTTAGCATAAAAAGAGACAATTTTATTTTTCTGAGGAATATGAAGCCACTAGAGCTCTTGAAGAATAAACAAAATCTTTTCCTGCATTGTGCCATACAGTCTTAGAAAAATAGTGAACTGACTTTCTTCTCACATTTTTTACCACAAGTGATGCACAAGGCAGAAAAAAAATGCTGAATGGATTCTGAAATTCTAGGTTGGACCGGCAAAAGTTAGAAAAAACTTGCAGATTTAACCACTGTGATACTGAAACAAGTGACAGAAACAGAACAGAGCTATGCAACTTTATATTTTTGTTTTCCATGGTTCAGTTTAATCCCTCTTAAGAAGAGAAAATAGAGCTAGCACTGACCAGAAGGCTGTTTCTTTTTCTTCATGCCACAGAAATTCAAATTTCAAATTGCTTTTTACTCTGGTCTGAAAGTGTTTTAAAAGTAAACATCTGTCTTTCATCGGCTGGATGGCAATTAAAGAAAATCTACCATTAACCCCCCCAAGTACTTCTGCAGATTCTGGGTCACTGGAAGCAAACGATGCTTGGGGCTCTCGGGGGTCCTTGGGTGCAGAGGAATCCAGTGCATCTACACCTCGTTCGGTGAGGAAGGGAATCTGGCGTCAGAGTGCCTTTCTGCAATATAGCTTGGAGACAGCAAAAAAGTCAGAAACGGATCCTAAACCAAAACATCACCTACAGTATATGTCTGTTCCTACATGTGTTCCCAATAGTCTCCTGAAGACACATGTGTATTCGTTTTTAAAAAAATGAGAAAGAGTAGCATCTATTACAACTGAACAAAAAATGTACTTTATTGCATTTTCATGTGTAAAAACACATTCAGTCCTTCCTGTCATTTGCCTTCTCTCATGTTTAGCACCCAAGGCTATCTACTGTTCTCTTCTGAAGCAGCCTTACGAGTTCACCTTCTAGCAAATACTTGAGCACACTCAAGGTGCAGGTACTTGGCTCTCTGGGACATGATCCAATCTGTTAAGCGAGAAGAAAATGCATTTCCTCCTTTCTTTGACATGTCACCTAATATATTTCAGGAATATGAAAGGCAGAGGAGAGGAGTCAGCCTGAAATCCCATGCCTCACTCAGTGCCTCCAAACAGGCATTTCCACGTGCTTGGTGTGAGCACATTTCTTCAGAGCGGAAACTGAGCTTTATTCCATCCCAAACTGGCTACCCCAAGATGTGGAATATCCAGACTTGACGGCCTCAGGAAATTTAAACTATTACCTGCCAAATGACTGCATAGCCACTAGGGCAGTCCAAGTCCATTCTGACATTTTTCAGCTAGGACAGCAAGATGCCTTTGACCAGGGCATAAGCCAAAAGTGATGGTGGTTAGGCTTAGGGAGACCCAAGTGCTGCCACCCACTGCTAGGACATCCCATGTGTTGCATCCAGCCTTTAACACAACTCATAAGCATTCAGGGGACAAACCCCTAAATATCTTTCAACCTATTCTGTTTTGGTTTACAGGGATTATTGTGCCACGCATATTACCATGGCATCCGAGTGGTGCATTCCCAGTGGTGCACGAAGCAGCCTACATCTAGACCTATTTTTGAAAAAGAGGATTTTAGTTCACAAGTCAACTAGACGCTTTTGAAAATGTTAGTCCCAGTCAGACTAAGCTCCTTGGGTTTCCCCCAGAGAAGCAGTTGGGATGCCTGGGACCTACCAGCACAGAAGCGGTTAATTTCTATGAAGACTCCGAGAAAGAAAAACAGTCTAAGAACAGCCTTGTGTTGGGAGGAGGGCTAGAAAACGAGGCTGTTGCTGTTGTTTTCATTGTGTGCACTCTAATCAGAGAGAGTAAGAACAATAATGCATGTAATGCTGATTTTGGACCGTTTCCATGCAGCTTTTCCCAGGCTAGGCAGCCTTGGGAACCACTGATAGTGTGGCACACCAGGGGCACAGCCTCAATCACCAAGCACAGGGCAGGGCAGCCTTTTCTGCGGATAAAATATGTGAGGGATGACAAGAATCTTCCCAGCATGGGAAGTGGCAATAACAAAAAAAAAAAAATACAAGGGGCTGAAGCTGAGTGCAACATCCACTGCAGAGCGTGCCTGCAGGCAACACTCAGATTTGAAAGGTAGACTGCTATTTTTCATTTCCTCCCCCATTTTGTGTTTGTTTGTTTGTTTGTTTGTTTGTTTTCCCTTCTTTCATTAGATGCCCCCCTCCCCCTCTCAGCACCACTTTGAAGCCAAGATGAAAGAAATGTTGTGGCTGCTGGCACGGAGCACACACAGGGAGACCGACTGAAGTGTGCTTTAGTTTAAGATGCCATGGCTTTTTTTTTTTTTTTCCTAAGTAGGGGAGGGATAGGGGGGAGGGGAGAAGAGGAGAAGAAAGTTATTCAGCTAAAAACAATATATTACACTTCATTGAAAAGCATATTGTACAGCTCGGATTGAAACATGGTCCTAATTTTTCAAAGCTTTGCTCTTCAAGGACAGAGGGTTTGGGGTAGCTAAGATGTGGCGTCCTCCCAGACAGCAACTGCCCATATTTTATTCATAAAACCTGTCACATCAGTGTATGATGACAATTGACACAACAAGCTGTAGCTTCGTGACCTGTTTTGAATAAGTCGGTCAAATCAATGATGTTTGTCCCTTAGTAGCAGAAATGTATATAGCCACTGCAGGGTGGAAAAAAGTCACTTGCCACCATTTTTGTTCCTAAAACAAAGAGATGCTTTTGAACAGTAACAATAAAAGGATCAACTTGTTTTCTTTTCTTTTCTTTTCTTTTCTTTTCTTTTCTTTTCTTTTCTTTTCTTTTCTTTTCTTTTCTTTTCTTTTCTTTTCTTTTCTCTTCTCTAGGCAATGGATTTCTTTTGACACCCACTTTTAAAAAAAGAAAAATCTGGCAGGGTTAGGGGTAGAATTCACACACCTCTGCCTTAACATTGTAAATACTGAAAGAAGCAATTAACTTTGAGTGGCTGAAGAATTCAGATCTTTGGGGAAACCCTGGTGCCAGTGACATCAGCAAGGGATGTGTCGATGACTTCAGCATATCAAGGAGTTCAAATCCCACTGAGTTCATTATGTGCCATCCCAGCCTGCAAGAACAAGGCCTTTCCACCAACCCAGACTTGCTCCGATGCTGGGAAAGTTGTGAAAAGACTCTATAAAATCCAGGGGAAAAGGAAGGTCACCATGGATGGTTGCAATATTTTCTCCTGCCTTCAGCTTCCAGACCTTGCCCCTATAAAAGTGTCATTCACCACTAGAATTTCATGCTTATTTAATATCTGTTAGTCACTGTTAAACTGCCAACAGCTAGCTAAATTCACACTAATGTTCTTTTAAATATGCAGCAGTCCTACCGTTACAATCATTATGGAATTAAACTGTAGAATTAAACTCTCAGGTCAAATACCTTAACATATATCTAAAACAGCATTAATTAGCATGTCCAAGGATTTTTTGGAAGCCCTTGAAGAGAGCAATTACAACAATTGGTGAATATCCTTTGAAGGGTGGATTGCATGCAGCTTAGCAAGTTAGAACTTCTGACTATTAATTTATTTTGAACTAATTCTGACCCTGCTTCTGTCTGCTAACTGCAAGCCAATTTTCAAAGGCCAAGTGTACTGATGTGCAAAGTAAGCCAAGTTTGCTGGAGAATAGAGAGCAGTAAGCCAGCTCTCAAAGGGATGGGGCTGGTTCAGTATCAGGGATTAACGGAGAAGCAAAAGAATCACAAAATAGATGTTATCATGACCTGTTATACAGAAAAATAATTTTATAGCAATATGTTTTGTATATGGAACAATCCAGGGTCCATGTTAGGAAAGAGCACGGCCATTGTAAGAGTTTCTTGTTGCACCAATAACAGAGAGGATTTGTTTCAAACTAAGCCGCTTCCAAGCAAGTAGCAAGTGAGGGAACAGACCCATTTGCAATCATGAGCAGACCTTTAAACAACAGACAGATTATAGGGCTTGAAGAGGTTTTCTGATTTGACATCCAGGAAGGACCAGTTATATCTAAAGTATTCCAGGCATGTTTATGGAATCTCCTCTTTAAGATCTAAAATGATAGAGATTCCTCAGTTTCCCCAGGTAACATAATTCAGTGCGTAACTAGCTGCACATTAAAAATAATTCCTAAAATATTCCCCAGTCTCCTTTATTACTGTTTGGTATGCATGCATCCCATTCTTCTGGAAGGCAAAACATATTGCACATTAGCATTTTCATTTGGGCTGCCTTTATCCTTATCATTAATAGGTCTGGTCAGGCCCATCTTTCCTCCTAATGGCTCCGGGATGGTGCAATTAAAGCTGTAATATGCTCCAACTCTTTTATTTGTTGCATTTTGTCTAGCCAAATTCTAATTGTAGGACTCCTTTTTGTGAGTACCATGATACACTTCCTATTGCCATTGTTTTAAAAACACAGGCCCTTTCAGAAGCCTAAGTAGGAGGGGAAGAGGAAACGTCCAACATTTAAATCAATTGCAGTAACCCGGTGCCAAGACATTGGGCAATGAACTTTGCATATCAGACAACCACATGGACCTCCCTCAGTCTGAATCGACAGGTGAATAATATTCCAGAACTGAAGTATTTTCAACTGAAGGATAGAAAGAATCAAACACAACAATTCTGCATATGGTTATTCTCCCAGTACTACACAAAATCCTGCTGCAAATCGGAAACAGCAGAGTGAGGAAAAAGTTTGGATCCAGAAAGAGTTATTTTTTCAACGTGGAGAGATTAACAAGAGTTCTCCAAAATTCACTCTTCTTGAATCAGTGGGTTTGATGTCTCCTGGGCATAATTGTAAAGTAGTGACACAGGAAAGGCACAGTAAGTTGTAATTCTTACGTAGCATCCAAGAAATACTCCAGTTATTGTAACTACCAGAAAGACGACTTAAGTACCTTCTGGAGGGGCTCGGTAAAAGTATCTGTTCAATATCCCTCTGAGGCAGAAAAATCAAATTGTCAGTGCTTCTGAAAGAGTTAACATTTGAAAAAAAGAATGGACAATTATATGAAGAATAAAAAATATAGGGGATTATAAAAGATAATGCTGAAAAAAAGCCAAAGGAGACATTAAAACTGTTGCTTCATGATTTAGATGGCTCTAAATATTGGTGGTAAGGAAGGAACCTGCTGGGGAGGAACACACATCTGCCTGCATGTGTAAGGCAAGGTTTTGTCACCAAGTATCTAGTGCTGACTGGTTTTTAAGGTAGTGTATTGAACAGGATGAGCCACATACTGGTCCTATATGAGAATTACCACGTTCTTAAAAAAAGAGATATTTTAATAATTCCAGAATCAACCTCAAGGTAGCATCTTTTTCATTTTCACCATCATATCTGGCACAGAAATGTTTGTGAACACTGATCACTAACTCATTCACTAATTTGTTCTTTTTACCAGCTGAGTGCTAAGTGTCAGCTGCAAGACTACAGCATTATAGTCCTGGCTTTAGCTTTTTAATTACAGCATCCTACTCCCACTAGACCTGTGTGCTTATCAACCTTCCTGGCTGTGTGCCTGACCCCATGAGGCTCTGCATGCAGAGCCCCATAGAAAAAGGCAGTACTCTCTGCCTCCAGCACCTTTAAGTCTAAGTCTCTGCACTGTCCTACAGATACAGCAACCATTATTTCTATGAATCCTTGAGCTTTGCCTAGTTTATATGGCTTAAAAGGCCAGATAACAAAATTCTGTTAGCTAAACCTAGTAGTTCTGCAAGTGAACTTTGAGTTTCATTTAGCGTCCAGCCAATGATTTTGGGAAGTCAGCCCCTGTCTCTGCTACATAACAGGTTAGGGGCCAGATGCATCCTGTAGACTTCTTCAGCAGCCTCCTCGAGCTCTGTGAGGATCACCCTTACCAACAAATTCATGATCTAGTGTCTAACGGGAAGTATAAGTTGAAGAGATTTTTTTTTTTTATTAAATAATTAAATATTCTTCATTAAGTAACACTGAGATACTAAAATACTAAGTTGATTTTTCATGCCTTATGAATGCCTTTGAAAGGCAGCAAATCCATGCAAGTTATTGACTGCCTGCAGTACAAGGCAGAGGCTTTTTAAAAGGTTACAGGAGAATCCTGGTATTGGTTAACAAATTTGTCCTCTCCTACGTGTGACTAGTATATTCAAAGGAAAATATGTCATGCATTACTTTTAAGAAAGAGAGTAGGTGTGTTTTAAAGCACAAATAAATCTCCACCTTTGCAGCCTCTGAGCGGATCGCAGCAGGCAGATAAAAGGTTTGCGTCACTACTCGTGAGCTGTTCGTAACAAGCTTGAAAACTTTCCCTTGAAACATTAGTCCAAAGCTAAGGCTTACTAGCCAGAGCAAAAACAGCTGTGTTGCCATGACCCACAGCTTTTAAGGGAACAAAACAATTAGTACAGTTATTTATAACTACTTTTGAAGAGTGTAAAAGTCATACATTTCAGTTTTTCCTTTGTGTTCCTTATAAACAAAATACCCCTTAAAATAATTGTGTTAAGAGTAAAGGCACATGAGATACATGACTGCGACAAATAATGGCCTCTTGTAAAAGTATGGGAGTTTGGAGGTTTTTTACATTCCTACTATAATAAAGATCATGGGCTTTTTAAAGGAGTGCAACGACATCTGTGAGGAGGACATGAATTGCCATTGACATTTGAATTTCTCAATTATGTCTAGGCATAATTCATAGTAACTGCCGCACTGTCTCCTGACCCTGCCAGGAGCAAAGAGAAGCCCAGAGAGCAGGGAAGCGCAGCCCCCGGCGCCCTGAAGCCTGGGCTTGTGCCTCCGGCACAGCAGAACGGCAGCAAGCAGGGACGGGGAGCAACGTGGAACCGATCTGATGGGAAAAAGGTGGCGACACCAATTTGGTTTAGAGGTCAGATCCTTGCAGTCTTTTCCAACTGCTCTCACTCACTGAAACTTTTCTGTTCTTGTACTTTTCTGGTGCGGTTTAGTTAGACCTGCTACACTGGCTGGAGTGCTTATCTAAGTGAAGGCTGTTAACGCTTTTGGTCACGCTGCTCTCCGTTATCTGAAGCTCCCACCAAAATCACCATGTTATTCTGGAACAACTATGAGAGCTAATAAAAAGAATAAATATCTGAAGGCAATAATACCATATCTGAATGGATGCTTTCAGCAAAGGAATGCAGATTCAAAACGTAAATAAACTAGCGAGCAGAACTGTGACGCCCTCTCTTGCTGCCTGAGACACAACAGGGGTGTCACAGAGGTGGAAGGGTGGTGGAAGAGAATGGAGCAAGCTCTTTTCCACTAGCAATAAAAGTAAGGATACTGAAAGGATTACTGAAACTGGAACCAGGGAGTTCCTGACATGTGCCACAGCATTACTGAGAAGGGAAGTGAGTAACACCAGGTCTCCGGCTGATTAAAAACTTTCTTTTGGCACTTTGGGCTTGTTGACTGAGGGAACATGAGATTCCTGAGCAGGTACTAGAAGACTGCCGGAGTACTCTCTAACATGCCCCTGTAACAAATGTATGGGTGTCACCCTGGCTGTAGATGAAACTGCTGCTATGGAAGAGCCCCAGCCATATTCTATTTTTCTTTCTTCACTGGGCAACAGCTACAGATGCCAGCATGGGGTGCTTTTGTGGGTCCCAAAAGATGATGAATCCAAAGTGCAAGGCAAAATGTTTAACAGTGCTGCTGCTTGGAAGCCACCAGGGCAGAGATGTTCGCTTTAAAAATCTGTCACAGATGTTACAGATTGCTGAACTAGGGACTTGGCTATGAAGTCCATTTTTCAGCTCATGGAAATGATTTAACTATTTAAATCTAGCACTGCCCAACTACCTCTCCTCTCTTCTGGATCATGGCATAAGGGGAGCGTAGCCTTGAATATGGGGAGACTGAGGTTTAATTTTCAGCTCTGTCATCATTTTCTGGTCTGATTTTGAACATAGCATTTGAATGTGTGTCAGAATGATGGGATGGTAAATGTGTCTGCCCTCCCACCCAAGGCTGGTCATGAGATCAGTGACAAAAACATTTGGGCCCAATACACTTTGCTCGAGCAGGGGTCTCCCACCATCAACACTCTCCCACTGCAAGGCAGCTGCTAAACGCCTTGCAAACACAGCTGGTAGCCACGGGATGACTCAGCCAGGCTGGAGCCCTCTCTGTGAGGCCAGAGATGCGTGCTGCTGCCCGAGGGGCTATCGGGACATCTCCTGCCTGCCATCAAACCAGTCACCCCTCCATGGCCTTCCATGGCAGGGTGACTGGTTCAATGGCAGACTTGGGACATCCCAGCAGCAGCACGATGGGCTGCTCTGCTCAGAACATGTCTGCTGTCCCTCCTACGCTCTCCCCCAGCCTCTCACATGGAAGCAGTGATGACAGTGGGGACAGCGGCAGATCCTGCTCTACTCGCTACCAGTCTGACAACAGACAGTGCATGTCTATTTTTATTATACCTTTTGCTATAGTGGGTCTTGGATGTGGAGTAATTGCTGGAAACATTGTTCATCCTGAAACTATACTGGCTAGCGCCTTGCATAAGACAGCTCTGTCATTGCCTCCACCCTCAGTGTAGATAGTCTCAACAGCAGAGGAGCATCCTCCCGTGCTGACACACTGGTGTGCTTAACTCCATCTCTCTGTCATTCTTTCGGCTGTGCTGTGAGCAAGAGAGACGGCAAAAAAGAGAGAACGTGGTTGAAAGGAGAAGAGGCTTTCTGATTCAGTGCCTCTGCCTCTGCCTTTGTCTGTTGCTATCACACAGTGATTGAGTTACAGCAGTGCAAAGGAGGCTGTGGGAACGTCTCTGTCTGCTGGCCACAGAAACAGAGAGGTCCACCCGGCCAGAGCCACAGCAGCGATACAGGACAGTGAAGGAGCCCTCCACCTTCACGAGCCCAGGCAGGCTCTGCGGCAGCTTTTCCACATGACGTGCCATTACTCCCAGCCTCCCTGCCTTCGTGACAATACCACGCAACACTGAAGTTTTGCCTTTTCTGCTTAAATCTGATTTCCCACATATCACTTTCGTAAGTGACATGGCCTAGGGTGGTCCTCAGTTTGCCAGTGCCTATGTTAAAATATATTAAAGCAGCCTGATTTTCAAGGAGAAAGTTCTTGAAAATCTCTTCTCCGTTTGTCCCCATACAACTGAGGGACTGAAGATCCTTAGCTAATACAAGGATCCCACCAGACCCACACTCCTTCTACAAGCTCTGTAAAGATTGTGGAAAAGCCAGCGATGTTTTGAACTTTAAAAGCAGGAGCTATCTTCAACAGGGAAAGAAAAGCAATTCTATGAGCTGTTCTTTTATTTTTCAGGTTTAACTGGCAAGCTACACTTGATGCTAAAAGCTACTGCAAGTAGGGGGTATCCTATGATTTATACACGGCTTACTAATAGTAGGGTAATGATCTGGAGAAAATCGGATTACCTGTTTTTCAGACACAGCAAAAGGAAGTAGCTGAATTCTGTAATCCTTGTTTTGATAAGCTCTGTTTTGCTGTGTTTACTCTCACCTCTAGCCAAAATGAAGTCCTGATTTTGAATAGATCCTTTGAAAACAGCAAAATGTTAACTAATAAGAACAGGAAGATGGATGTATATAGGTTTTTTCCTGCTCATCATTGCTTTAATATTTGAATACTTTACAATTTCAATATATTTATACTTGCAATTACCCCAGGAGATCCAACATTTATACAATACCAACTAAAAGAGGAATAAGTGTTATATCATGTTAGCTGAACGTGGCTCCCTCAAGGCTTACCTGGCATCCTAATCACCAAAACAGTCTTTTTCTGTAAGCTAAATACATATATTCTGAAAAAGTGTGTTGTAGAGATGATTCTTTCAATGGCTGAGAAGTGATATGTTTCAGTGGCACTCCTTTGTGACTCTGCATATATGCATATGTACACGCATAGAGATCCATGTGTGAAAACAGAGAAAACTAAGATTCATTTTTCTAATCTAATCTAACTCTGAATGATTTTACACTCCTTCCTCCCATCTGCTTTCTCTCTGATTTGCTGTGGTTCTCCAAGCCGGTGGGAACTTCTGACAATTTCTGAGATGTTGAGCTACAGCTGAGCCAGCAGGACGGGCAGGTGCCATAAAGAATTTCGAAGAGCTGGCTGATGAGAGCAGATTGGTGACAGAGCAGTTTTAAACACAAAGATGTGAAATTTCCACAGCAGAAAGATCCCAAAGCTTTTCAAAAAGCTTTTACTGAGAGTTTTTCAGACTAAATACATAAATTGTTTCAACTATTTTACTCGCTGTGTCAGGAGTGAGTAAAAGCAAGAGTGAAGGGTACCGTGGAAAAAGAGCGTACTGCGAACTCATAGGACCACTTCAGCAGAGTGGTCCAACCAACCCAAACTCCAATATGGTCACAATTCTAGAGGCACGTCTTCTGAATCTGTAATGGCCATGTAGCCAAAAGAGAATATCTGAGTCTAAGGGCTGTAGGTTCAGTGGCACAATGTCCACCAATGCTGAAAGAAGAGAAAGTCCATATATCTGATCCAGCCTTGGTGCTTCCTTGTGTTGGGTAAGCCGTGCCAGAGCATGGCCAATTTATATGGAGACAATCCAAAAGTTTTCGCATCTGATATTTCTAGGGTTAAAATACTATTTATTCACTTGCTTTATATGGCAGTCCTATAAAAAAAAAAAATTAAAAAAATTGACCAAACAAAAAAACCCCAGTACTATAGAAACACAAACAACTCAGAGACACACTGTGATTTTTTTTTTTAGTTTTCCTATGATACCAGGTCTGTCGATCTGCACCCTGGTTGTCATAATTTGCCCCTTGGCAGCACTTATCCCTCTCCCTTAGCTGCTCTGAATTCCTCCTACTTCTCCAATGTATGTACTCTCCATCAGTTTTCTCATGGCTTCTTCACCATCTGTATCGTGTCATCCTAGCCTGAGACTTTCAATTGCAGCACTTACTTACAAACTAGAGAAAAGGCCTTTCTCTCAGCCTAGATTTCCCCCGTGCTAGGATTGCTCTTAGGAGGGCAAGACAAGAAAAGGAAAGAAAAAAAAGAGAGAGAGAGGAGAGAGAGAGGAGAGAGGAGAGGAGAGGAGAGGAGAGGAGAGGAGAGGAGAGGAGAGGAGAGGAGAGGAGAGGAGAGGAGAGGAGAGGAAGAGAAGAGAAGGGAAGGGAAGGGAAGGGAAGGGAAGGGAAGGGAAGGGAAGGGAAGGGAAGGGAAGAGAAGAGAAGAGAAGAGAAGAGAAGAGAAGAGAAGAGAAGAGAAGAGAAGAGAAGAGAAGAGAAGAGAAGAGAAGAGAAGAGAAGAGCAAAAAGGGAACAAGACATTTAAGGATATCCTACAACACATATTTTCTGGGATCTGCTTAGCACTATCTGTACACATGTTATCAAGGGAAATTTCTCACAATGAACTTTGACGTATTGCAAAGAGGGAAAAAGAAAAGAGGAAAAATAAAATAAATAAAATAAAATAAAATGAAATAAAATAAAATAACCTGTGGCATAATTCCCATGGGAAGACCATGTCCAAGAGTGACGTTCTTGAGGCTAATCTTCCCATATGTCCTCTCTAACAAGCACGGTAAGAAATAATTGCAACCATTCCTGCTCAAGTCATATACGCTGGCAAAAATTATTTCACCAAAAGAGCATTCTTTTGTGCAAGTCCCTGAGCACTTGTGCGAGGCTGTGAGGCAGCACTCGCTCGCTCTCTAACATTCGTGCTCTCGAGAGTGTGGCATTCAAGTACGGAGTGGGTTGCACTTTCTGGTATAGCGAGTAAAGGTGATTCTCACTGTTACTGTAAATTAACCTGTCAACACTAGCCAGAGAGCCGAAGCCAATAAAAATAATGGGCCTGCTAGTGAAAAGCTGTTGACATAGCATTTCAAAAAGACAAGTTCAGCACTTGTGGCTGCAAGGGCACCAAACGTTTTTGTTTTCGTTTTTCCCAAGTTTGCTTGGAAGATGCAGAAAAGTGAGGAATGTTCAGCATCATTTCCAGCCTGCTGGTGCGTTAGAGAGGGCATGGACAGCCTGAGGATTTTCAGACCCAAAAGCCACCTGAGATTGTGTACTTAGCTTGCATATCTGTATTGCATGAGAAAATCAGTAACCAAGGGGTTATATTTGTCACCAAATCGTTTTCAGTCATGATGCTCTTTAAAATGGGCCTTTAGAACCGATGATTGCATATTGAGCCCCCAGTGTTCTCAACCATTGCAAAATTATCACATAAATTCATGCTCTCTCCTTCGTTTGTAGGAGGCACTCATGCATCGGATCAGAAGTACAGGTAGACTTGAAAGTGGAAGAGCATAAGCACTTCTTTGTTCAGAGTGGGTTTTGAGTAGCCATTGGTCTTCAAAGCTGTTTGTATTCCAGCAAGTTGCATTACCACTACTATGAAGTGATTTTATAAGTATTGTTTCCAGTACTCAGGAACAATTCCTGCTGTGCTCCTCACCATCTTCAGTTAAGCCAGTACATGCAGAGCTCATCCTGCCGGCCGGATCAAGGCAGTCCATTACCAAAGGGAGCAAATACAAAGGACAAAGGAGCCTGTAAGCAAGTTGTGTGGTGGAGTGTGGGAGGGAAAGGAATAATCCTCTCTGCCCTGGTGGCTGGGACAAAAACTGCCTGTGGAGTGACTGGGACTCAGTTCAGTCATTCTTGCTGTTCTGATGTTCCTCTGAGTCTTCCTGACACATGGCCATATGGTTAGAGCACTGATGTCCAGGTGTTTTAAGCTCAGTCCCTGACTCAGCTAGAGACTAACTGAAGGCTGGATGAGTGAAGAAATCCTACATGAATGGGATGACAGGTCTTCTGTTTCCCCACCTGGTGAAACAGTGTGGCCTTATCTGTGTGTCATAGCTGTGGGTCCTCAGGCCAGGAGTGCCTCTCTCCCCATGTTTATTCAGCGCCTGCCACAGGGACACCAATGTCACAGGGAGCCTGTATGGTAGCCGAAAAAAAATAAGCAGATAGATGGATGTCCACATCCAACTTCCCCATTTTATCTTTTAACAACAGCTGCTACCAAGCTCAGCTTTATCGCTTTGTACTGCCATCCTCTCCAGATAACTTTACCTAGCACGAGACAGTGGCCTCCTGCCTCCTTTTGATGCCTCTGGTTTCCTCCATCAGAGTTTGGCAGACTCTCCATTACAGCAGACATACCGATTGGTCCACAGGCCAGAAATGTCTTTCACAACTCATTAAGGTTTTACAACTATTACAACTGCAAAAGAGTTGCCTAATACCCACATAGAGCTCTACACCAGTGAGGTGTCATCTTCCCCAGACAGAAATGCAATAACATGATTCCCATCTCAAATAATCTGCTAACTAGCTAACTCTTCATACAGTGCTAGCCCTTGCATCTGCTAATTTGCAATACAACTTCCTAAAAAATTATTTTAAAATTCAATGTTTGACTCAGAACTATTTTAATTGATGATTATTTTTTTCTGAACCATGATTTGATTTTGGAGTTAGAATCAGAATCACAGAGTGGTTTGGGTTGGAGGGGACCTCAAAGCCCATCTAGTTCCAACCCCCCTGCCATGGGCAGGGACACCCTCCACTAGACCAGGTTGCCCAAAGCCCCATCCAACCTGGCCTTGAACACTTCCAGGGAGGGGGCAGCCACAGCTTCTCTGGGCAACCTGTTCCAGTGCCTCACCACCCTCACAGTAAAGAATTTCTTCCTAATATCTAATCTAATTCTACCCTCTTTCATTTTAAAACCATTATCCCTTGTCCTATCACTACATGCCCTTGTAAACAGTCCCTCTTCAGTTCTCTTGTAGATCTTTAACATAAAGAAATTTAGAAATTAAAGACTAGATTTACCAAGTGACTTTAAAAACCTTGAGAATGTGTTGTGTCCTGATCCTACATCCTTAGCAAGAAAGTTCATTTGTTGCAGAATTTACTGGGCAGACACCAATTCAACGCCTCTCCTTGTGTCTCTGCTGCAGAGAACAGCACACTCGCATTTGGGCCCTTTGCTTCTCGGGGGCTTGTCTCAACACTCAGAAAAGGTGCTCTGTAATGGGGCTCTCCCAATACTTTGCACTGAAGCTTCTTCCCAATTTATAGAAAGTAATTAAAGTAGTTAATTAGCCACTCACACAAGTGCTGTAGACACCAAAATATAAGAATGGGTTGTGGAGGAGGGACATGCAAACATCTCTTTCTTTTCTGCATTGTGAAAGCCACTAAGTTGCCTCATGAATCAAGCCTTCCAAAATTCAATGTTTCCTTCTGAAAATGTTGAAATGAACCAGTCTGGCATTTCCAGAACTTTATTTGTTTGTTAGTTTTTGCATCAGCCAAAATTAGTTGTCCTGCTTGACCCAGTGTCACAAGCCTGAACTTTTTTGGGCAAACACTTGATTTATTAGGGGAAAAGAGAACAATTGCAAAGTCCTGGTCTGTGCCCCTTCCTTCTAAGCCAGGTCCAACAACTGGGGAGCAGAGCCCCTGCTCCATCGCGCCTGGGCGTAACGGGCAGCCTCTGACCGGCAGCATGAGGTTAGCTGCTTGTGTGGCAGCGTGTGGCATTTCTTCTTAATAAAAAAAGAAATCACCAAAGCAAAAACAGATGATAGAGAGTAGCCGTTGCTGAGATACTACAAATAAGTAAACAATCCTTGGGCTTTGTGCTGTTGCTATTTTTCTTTAATGAGGACTGTGGGTGGGAGGCCTTGGCACCTCTTCAGTGCACCCAGCCTAGAAAAAGAGCTGGTCCTACCCTGGTCAGCTTGACGAAGCACCAGGAGTGGTATCTCCTGAGCAACTCAGCTCACAGTTGGGGAGTATTTCCCCGCTTTGAAGGTTTCTGTTGCTGACATCAGAATAAAATATGAAAACCCTGTCTCTTCTCCTGGATCAAATCATGCAGTTCGGCTCCCACGAGAAGAAGCTGCTGTCAGGGAATTGGCAGGCTTCCCAAAGCTTGGTTGTTGAGTGACAAGGAGTGGGGTAGGGCGCTGTACCAGAGCTAGTAATGATTTTTTAGCTTATTATTATTAAGTATTAAAAAATATAGAGAAGATGTCCTCACAGGCGCAAATCATCTCAATTGTAAGCTGATGGCAGAGTGCATGAAATCTCATTTTGAGGACAAGCCAAGCTGTACCACATCAGTCATGGGCTTTTTGGGTACACTTGCAAAATATTTTCCTGCACTCTTCAAGCCTCATGTTTGTCCACCATGAGACTTGTTCAACAAAACATAATGATACCAGCGGGAAAGAGGTACAGAGTTGTCCCTGGAAACACCTTCAGGCTACAACTTCTATACCCAAGTACCCTCCTACTTCAAGAAGCCTCGTTCTAATTTTTTGCCAACTGCAATTGCACTTACACATGGGTTTAACAGTTCTGCTGTCTCTGGACCTCCATGTCTACTTCTTTGCACAAAACTGGCCCCGTTACTGGAAAATAAAAATGAGACGGTTACTTGAGATTCCAGCTGGACACCAAATGAATTGTTCTTCGTGATACAAACCAGCCTCATGGGAGCCCACAGAAAAGAGGGCAGCATGGCTTTTTCACTCCTCCTGTACACTGGGGCATTGCTATTGCTTGTGAGTCTTTCTGCATATACAGCCCTGATCCCTCATGGATTTCTTTAAAAACTGTCAATAATGTTGTTTACACTCCTGTGGTGAGAGGACAGAGTATTTTATGCCTAGCTCAAGAAAGGAACTGCACTCGGTAAGGGCTGCATTCCTTGTCAAACATCAGTTTGAACACGAAGGTCTGCAGCTGCTCCTTTGGAGTCCTGTGTTGCCTGTGTAGATTGCTTCCTCTTCCCGATACCTCAGTAAAACCTGTTGCTATTGCTGCCACTATTTCTTTCATTACAAGTAAATGTACAAAAAGTACTAACTGCAAACATTAATGAATGTACCTTTATGTTCGAGGGAAAGGCGAGAACAATGTGGGCTGACCAGACCAGCTGGCTGCTCACAGTCAGCTGCTGCCAAACGAGGTGCAAGGGGGGAAAACCGAAGTGCCCGCCAAATGCGTCACTCTGGGTGCCAGCTCAAAGGGCATGTGGTTTCCCACAGACTTGTGTTTCAAAGCTGGTGTCCAGAGAGGAGTAAAGTTTCTTCTTTGAAAAGCTCTGTCTCCAGTGGATTCTCAGGTGTCTGTTAGGGTTGTGCTCCCTCAACAGCATTTCTTTCAGCTGGGGTGGTACAATAGGCTTGTGTGATTTCATGAAGCTTGCGGGAATGTCCTTAATACCTTGGTGATGCCTACCAGCTCTAGATGAAATTGGTCATCTGGTTTGAAATGTATTGAGATGTGTATATGAACAAACATATGCATAGCACATTGAATGGTATGTTGGGAGCCTTATTTACTAGAAAACCCAGCTACTAAGTAAAACAAAACCAAAAGTAATGTCAGTAGCAGTAGTGTCAGCAGTCTCCTTACCTGTCATGGTGCTGAGGGCACCCACAGGTCTTTCTGTCCCCAACCAGCCTCCCCCAGGACTCCCCCCACCCTACCCACAGCCCAGGACACCATTTCAGCTCAGCCTAGGGTGGTCAGTCCCTGCCCCAGTGGGGCTGTAGCAATACTGGTTTCCAGCCCTATCTCCTGGATGAACTGGACTTACACCATAGATAGCCTGTCTCCTGGATGTACACTGTAGCTTGTCTCCAGTCCTCTCTCTGGCTCCATCTCCTCTTGCTCCTGACGGCAGCCCCTGAATGGTCCCTGGCTCTGGTCGGTCACTTGCCGTGTCAGGGACTGTTGATGGACGTTGGTACAATCCCCGGATCTGCCCACCGTGATCAGACCCTGTGGGACAGCACCCATTGGTGAGGGCATGACCTGCACCAGAGTCCCCCTTGGCTCTCAGCTCATCCCCCTTTGGGAGCAGACTCACTGCACCCTAATGTTACCTACCAAACAACAAACCACATGGTGAAGCTTTGAAAGTTATTGGAAGACTTACATTAAAATAGGTACTATAAAACATAACTAAGAGACGTATCTCAAGAGACTGAGGTGTACAGCATGCTTTTTTCAGGTCAAATAAACCATCAAGATCATAAAATTACTGTAAGTGTTTTTATAGCAGATAAGGAAAATCGATCTTCTCTGGCCAGGAGAAAGAGCTTCATCCATCCTGTCAAAGGAGCCTTCTAAGAGCCATATGGCAGCCCAACATGTCTAATATGGAGTATTTAGCCAGTTAGTGCCAGATCTGTAAATATCGCCTCTTAGAAGTGTAAAACCATATGAAGTACATTTATACAAGCTTTCAGTAGATAATTTGGGGCTCATAAATGGGGACTAATGTCACAAGCTTTTGTGGGAGTAGGAAGAGGGCAAAAATGAGCAATGATATCTCTGCTCGTCAAGGTTCAAAAAGTACAAATACTTGAGATGACCTCAGCCAACAAGCTGATACTCCTTGGGGTAACTTCCTTGGTGAGGAACTACCAAAAACAATTGATTTGTGTGGTGGTGGGGAGCCTTTAACACTAGGAATTATTTCTTATGGAAAAAGGGTAAATAGTTCACATGCAAAGTCACAACTCTGTATTTATACAAGTCTTATCAAACTAATTCATGAAAAATTTTTTTTAGCAGACAAGCTTTAAATAATAAGTACAGCACTGTGGCATGTGTTAGCAAGGAAAATATAATATTAAATAACTCCTACAAGGCTTAAGGCCATGTAATAATCACTGGAAGCTGAACAAGCTTCTCTGAAATGGAGGCGTAACAAATATGTTCCTCCTGCTGCAAACAAGGTCACAAATACTTGAGTATTCCCAATAGTTTGTTTATGGCTAGCTATCTACATGATGCTTTAGCCTGGCTATCTGGAGCTGTGGAGGAAAGGAAGAAGAGCTGAAGTCTACAGCTTGTAGCAAAGAAAACGAGAGGTTAAAATCACAGAACCAGTGAGGATGAAAAGTGAAAGGTACTAAAGGGTGGCACAAGGAAGTGTCAAGCGCCAATGAAGGTGTGTTTGTTATCTCAGCCCTGTTACGGGAAAACACGCAAGGGGACAAGTTGGAGCTCCAGCAAGGGTGTGCCTGGAACTAGAGTAGATATATAAGCTAAGGCTGTTATCACCCCGAGAAACCAGCACAAGGGCTTTTGCAATGACGGCGTAGTACTCTCTGGGTGACCAGCGGTCAAACTGCATTGGAATCCTGTAGTGCACTCATACTCCCACACTCAAGGTGACGAGCATCATATTCTATTTTGTTGAGTCAAAATAAGTGAGTTAGTGTTTTATTTTCTCAATCATTGTGCAAACATTTGGATGAATGTCCTCTGTAGTGTCATTAGCACATTTTACAGTCTGTTCTTTAATGCTTTATAGGCACATCCTTCAACAGCCCCTAGGTTTTGTCCTCTGTGTCAAAATCCTCCGTAAGACCTATCAAAGCTACCTGTGGGCCAAGCCTAGAGGACAACGGCTTCCCACGACAGCTTCATTCCTGGGGACAATGGAGCTGTCAAGATCCACGAGTCCAACCCTTGTGCCTGGCTGGCAGGGGCTCCGCAGCAGCCAGCCTTCAGCTGCAGCACGTGCTTGTCAAAGGCAGCAGGAAGACTCAGATATCAACATTCACAGCCTTTGAAAAGAAAAATGTAGAAACATAGCGTACCATTAATCCTCCATCCACTTAGAGCTCAGAATTAAAAATACACAAGAAAATTTATCTCAAAAAAAAAAAAAAAGGAGATGGAGAAAGATGCAGAAATCTCCTTCTGTTCTTGGTTTTTTTACAAGTTGATGAGCTATTCAAAAAATGACATGATGAGCACAGTAAAAGAAGCCAGCAAATGACTGTCAGGTTATTTTCACAAAATCACAACCAGATCCTGCCTTTCTTTTTGAAAAAGAATTGCTGCTGTCATTACCTATAGATGATGAAATAAATCTGTTCATTTCTGTTTTTAACTGCAAACCGAGGAAGAAAAGTTAAAAAAGTTTCCTGTTCCTTACTTGACATAATGCAGAAAATAATAAAAGGCAATTAATTTTAATCATAAAGGAGCCAGGCATGCAGCTTGCACTTACAAACATTTGTATCCAACCAGCCAGATACTTTGTACTATATGGCTTTATGGATCTAGTCCTCCATTCAAGTTTTCCTTCAGTGATCTCAAGCTGTAAAAGTCCAAATACCTCCTTCATGCAACAGGACTATAATGGAGTCCCGATACTCCAGTGAACAGACAGCCGAAACCAGTGCCTAACGTGTGAGCACACCGCTCTGCTCCTTTCTGGCGTAGTGCTGAATGGTTAGCTTAAAGCACCTGTACTTTATGCTGCAAAAACATCATTACCATTGCTCGGCCCAAATCAGTGCTTTACTGTGGGTTTTTTTGTATCTTTCTCCAGCCTCACTAGTAATGGCTTAAACCAAGTTCTCTGTCTTTGTCCCGAAGAGAACCAGAGTGTGGTGCATCCTTTCAAACCACCATGTCAGGAAGATTAGATTAATTTGTGAAACCTTCAACTTTGGTGCTTCCTTAGTTATGGTTTTTTATGTGTGTGTTTTTATGTGACTGTTTTCTGTGTAACATATAAGCGCCATACCTTCCAGTACTGCTTTAAGCAACCCTCAGCTTTGAGGCTGGGACTCTGTAGGTACAACTGCATTTGCCAGTTCATGCCTGAGACATAGCACTGAGGAAAGAGGGAATATGATGATCGCTTTCAAACCTATGTACTCAAACAAGCACCCAGAGAAGCCAAAAATGAACACTTCGGCTTCTGCGCTTTCGCAGGCTTGAAGACCTCTGATCAGGAAAGCATTTATGGATGCATTTAATTAGAAACACATGTTAAAATTATGGACTTCAATTATACTAACTTCAATGCAACTTAATTGAAAATGTGCTTAAATATTTCCTGTTTGAGGCCTGAAAGAACAAGAACACAATTCTTCAAAATACAGGACGTTTCATTGTGTGGAATCTTAAAGGACTTTATGTGCTGCATATGCTGCCATTCTTCAGCCCTGAAAAGCGGTTGCTTCTAAGGTGGAACATTTTATGTGCTATGAGAACAAACAGTGACACTGCAACAGCTACAGACAATGAGTATATCATGCCCCAATAAAACCACTGTAGGAAAACAGACAACCAGAACATAATTTCTCAGCTTGAAATTTAGAGGAGACACTAACTGTTACAAAAAGCCTTGCTGGAGCTCTGACAATGAGCATGGAGGTCTGGAGCCCTTAGCTTCATGTCGGCACGCTGATTCATTCCTTACTCTCGGGGAAGAACGACCTCTTCCTTAACAAAATACTGGTAGAACGTTATTTCTTGTACAGCATTTAGTTTCCCTGCAAGGTGTCCTACCCAAAGCCTTGCTTAGCTTGCAAGAGTGTCACAGCCTGGCTGTCACGGCCATAGGGAAAAAGCTGCCTGGCAGTTTAGAAGATGTCAAAGTTTTGTCACTGGTTTTTGCTGCTGTTGTTGCCTCCCACTTAGGGCACTTAATCCTTTGCATTTATTTCTGAAAACCACTCTGTGCCATCACTTCTTTAACAGCGCTTAAAAATTGATAGCACGATATGTTTCACAGCCCTGCGCTTTGCCTTACACGTCGCGTCTGTCTCGCCCGCTCTCAGCAGCCCCCGCCGCAGCTGCAGAGGAACGCTGCCCAACGCGCGCGAGAGGTTCACAGGAACGCGAGGGGCACCGACAGGGCTGCGAGCCTGCGCCGCCCTTCCCGCGCACACCGGCTGCAATGCTTTTGCTGTTGTAAAACCTCCAGGTACAGCTCTATTAGCCAGAGAAATATTTTTGACAGTATAGCTCTTTCCTTCGTGGCTAGGATATAATGATGTCAACCACCTTTATGCAGCTTCACTATATTTACAGTAGATCCTGCAGCAGGACATTCATGCTCTTTCTTTAAATTCACTTTCTTAACTACCACCATATTACGGTCAAAAAAATGATGTGTCTTAGGTCTTTGGCTCAAAGCAACCTGCTTGCATGATCACTACAGAAATTTGTTCTGGAACATATATTCCAAACAGTGTCAGTCTAGAAATATGAAAAAAAAAAAAAAATCTTTTAACACCATTTACAGTTAAGTAGAATCTCATTTCTTCTCAGTTTTGTCTCAGTTGTTGTTTTTCTTTTTCTATTGCTTGATGCCCTCTTTGAGGAGTGATATAAAAGACTTTATAAAAGGACATTTGCAGCAGATTAGTCTATGATGTGAATTAATCCCAGTCTGAGTTCTTAAAACATTCGACATGTCAGAATTTACAAGGCAGCTATGCAGTAATCATTCAAAATGGATTACTGCATGACTGAAATTATATTTCTACTATATACACAGACCAATAGACATAAAGGGCAACAAAGAAACATACTGCAATTACATTAGTAGTAAGAGGAGGATGGGAAAAGAGCTGGACCACCATGTAGTGTAGAAGGAATGACACCACTTGATCACACAGGCGAAGGCAAAATATTAAAGATTTGCGTCAGCCTTCAGTACAAAGATCGCATGCAATCGCACAATTAAGACAACTTAAATCAGAACTCAGCTCTCAGGCTAAGAGGAATATTTAGAAAAGTCAGTTGTTGAGTTGTGCTGTTTCCCAAATCAGCTTCCTGATTAATTTTGTCTTGTGTTTAAAGAACTAGCTGAAACCACCTTGGAGGTTCAGAGGGCTCAGATGGGCAAATGCAGAACAGACATTCATGCCACCCAGTGCAGATCGTCTGAAAGTCAGGCATCATTAATAACCCACATTGCACAGTCACTGGAGACAAGCGTCTTCTCCAGAAGGTAATTTGCTCATCCTAAAATGGTTCCTAAAATGACTCTCTTGAGGCACTCATATTTTTCCCATAATTACAGAGGGAACCTTGATAACTATTTTAAATTGGACATCTAATGCTTCAACATCTCGTGTCATGTAAGCTGAACTACCTTTATATCTTCAGAAAAAGGAGACGCTATGGGATTGCAGGGCAGTCATGTTATCTTCAATGTAGGAAAAATACTAGAATAAAGAATTGGGTACTCTTTGTGAGAGACTGCCAGATAATGAGGAAAGGAGTACAGTCAACGTGGATTTGTCAAAGTCTCTGTATTTCAAATCTTCCTGTAGAGCACTGTGGCTACTGGGTACAGACTACTGGGCAGAAGTTTCTCAGTCCATCCTGGTATTTCATATTGCATCTGCAGCAAGAGGCAAAAAAATATATTCCCCATGTGCTCTAACCAAGAAGCAATTTGCGAGTGGACAGCAATGGCAGGTGGCTGTGCAGGGAGCCCTTTTGGCACCTGGGGACTCCCTGGTACCTGCTTGGGCAGTCTCCTCTGTCATGGCAGTGCCACACGTCAGGGGCGAGGAGCAGAGAGAGCAGTGACCAGCTGGAGGGAGGACAGTGCTGCTGCTGTAACACCTCCTCTCAAACAGCCACACAGATTAGGCAGCCAGCTCTATTTTCACCCCCTCCGCGGGCTTTGGCTACAGAAACATAGCCGCCTGTTTGGCTGCCGTGAGCAACAGCCCAGGCAGAGCCGTGAGCGGTGGCTGGAGCGAGGTCACTGAGAGCCGCAGTGTGATGGGAGATGGAGATGGCACAAGGGGAGAGAAAAGTGATCCTTCTGCCAGGGAAGGGTACGAGAGTGGTGTCAGACGAAAAACTTTTTTATACAGCAAGCATATTGTCTCTTATTCAGACCTTCCCTGAGGAACAGCTTTGCAGGGAATGCCCATAGTTGTTCTCTTCTTCTTGGTCCTTTGATGTGGTTACCTACTGAAGCCACCTCTGAGCAACTGTTCCTCTGGTCCTGACCCATCATCATGTCTTCCAGCAGGTCGGGGGTGTGATGTTCAGACCACTGCATGCCTCTGCTGCGGGCAGCACCCACCGGACAGGCCCCGCAGGGTGCACCGGGCAGCGAGGTCGCACACAGCTCTCCACACCCAGAGGCCATGCAGAATTGCAGGCACTCAGGGAATTTTGCTGGTGGGAATGCAGATTCCTCAGGAATTTCGGTTCTTTTGGCCTCCAGCAGCCTCTGCATGAGTGCCCTATGCAGCTACCTTACAAGCAGATGTCTTTACTTAGCTATCCCACACACAGTAAAAAAAAACAGATAATGGTGCAAATGTTTCAAAGTAAAGTATAAAATTACCTGTAAAGAGATGTGGTTGAAATAAAATATGTATGGACAAATACCTATGTTTTAGCATTCCATCACATAGCTACTGATCCTATTTAGAATTATGTATTACCAAAATAAATTTTAAAATAGTCAGATCCTTGGCTGTTTGAGATCAAAAGGTTGCCTGATCCCTGACATCTTTTCAGCATAACTATTGTAATTGACATTTTCTCAGGCTGCCTGACTTTGATTTCTGTTCCTTTGTGTCCCTGTGCCACAGCCCTCACTGTGAGGACTGAGGAGCATCTCTGCTGTGCAGCAGAGCACAACACCCAAACCCTAGCACAAGGGTCCACCAACATCGTGTGCTCTCAAAACAGTAAGATAATCCCATACAGTCTCCTCTGAATAGTTGTGGAAGCAGTAATTTATGGAATTACATTATTACTGGAATTGTGAAAATAATTCTTTTCAAATATGTCTTATTGATACTGAATGACCATATTGACACTAGTTCTGGACCCATCGACTTCCACGGGTTGGGATCTCTGCAGCCAAAATGCTTCAGACCTGCCACTGGCTCAGCTGACCCAGCTTGGGTGTTTCCATTCCCACAAGGTGGATGTTTCCTGAGCCTCTGGATTTAGAAGTAATGATGAGCAAAGAGAGTAGAAGAATATGCTGGCTAACTTACATGCAGCATTAGCACAAATAGTACTGGTTAAATAAGGTGACATCTCCTAGACTCAGCTGTTCTGCAAGCTCCCTGCATGGCAGCCATCAAGCACCAGAAGGCAATTCAGAAATCAAAATGTTCTGAAAATCTTTTTGTGCTGTGCCTGCACAGCACCTTGCATGGTGGGGTGCTGGTCCATATCAAGCTCAGAGGCATGAGTGCAGTGAAAACAGCGGATGAGTTATCTCAGATTTGGGGGGGCGGGGGGCAATGCTGCCATTTACCGTAGCAAATGGTGTCATCCTCATTGACTCTGCCTGTCTTCCCGAGGGGCAAAATACAGCTGATTGGGGATGCCTTTTAGGTTAGACAGGGGGGTCCAGCTCCACCCTCCCATACATCTTTTTCTCTTCTTCTAGCTGTCTCAGTAATAATCATGAAAGCAAAACCAAACCAGTAACAGGACTGACAATAATGGCAACATGCAGAACCATAATTTGTTCTTTAACAAGCAGTTCAGCTGTATCGGGCTGGACATAGGACTTGTCCATAGACAAAGTGTGATGGACCGTGTTACTGGGTTTTGCAGTGTACCATCTGCAGAGAACAGCACAGGCTTTTCTTGCCTTCATAGCTCTCAGATGGTGCAGAATGCACGAGCATCTCTCTAACTTTAGGTTAGGGTTTTCCTTATGATAGTGAGGATGAAATAGAAATGACTGGTTTTATAGAAAAACCTAAATACAAATATATGTTGAAGTACTGTGCTACACAGGGTCCTTGGTGCTCTCACAGAGGAGACATATAATGATAACTTACAATGTCATGGCTGTGTTAAAATTACACTGATGATAGATTAAATCAGTGTCTGACGTTGATTATTTCCAGCACTAACTTTGGAACTTAAATTACCTTTCTGTTACTTTTGCCTGTGCTTTCTAGTTTCTTGTACTTTCAGTCATAAGGTTATATTTTGGCCACTCACACTGCCGTGCAGTTTGAAAGGTGCAAGAATAAAACATTCCAGAAGCAGAAGTGTCTTGCTTCCAGGATGCTGTATGTTTTAATTTCATTTTTTAGATATTCTGTAAACCAAATAATTTTCCCACAAGGTGAAACAGATGTAATAAATTTTCAGCACTTGCCTTTGTGAAGGGATTTCATAAATTAAGTGTCAGGTCAAACATTCCCTGGAGAAACCAGGGCACAGATTATGGCTAAAGCCATGAATGGCACATGCCGATCTATGGCTATACCTCCAGCATTCATTTGGAGTGTATGACACCTTGAACTTCAAAGAATAGGTCATTACAATAGATACAAGAATGAACAGCAGAGAGGGCAGTGAAATACAACATTAACTTCTGCCATTTTTAGGTACAGAGCCAGCAGTGTTTTCCCATGTGCTTACAGAAAAAGGAAGGTTTTGTAAACTTACAGGTGATGGAAAAGCACAGTTACATCTCAATATACAGTGAAGAATGGGAAGGATAACTTTTTCTATTAGCTGTGAGTTTTTCCCTAGCAGAAACTGAGCTTTTTCTCTTCTTTTCTTTCCCAGAAAGTGGTCAAGTTAAAAAACAAATACGTGAGCAAATATAGATGTGGGTGTATAATTTTAGAGATATCTTATATGTAGTTTTAGTGATGTTCTACTTTAGCGCCTTGCCATCATTGGGGAATTACTTTGTACTTTTACATTCCAGACAAACCCTCCCAACATCCTCTCCTGTACTTTGATGGAGAAATCCAGTACTTATAGAGATAATGCTTATTTATATCCCATGAGCTGTGCTTCCTGCCCACTTGAACCTCTGGTGAAAGCTGCAGGTTCTTCTCTAAAATGACTAGATCTTCCCAGTTCACTAGTTTCTCCCATTCTTGGAAGTACTGCAGAAACTCATGAGTTCAAACAAAGATTAATACTAGTTTTTAAATGTATTTTCCCAGTTCTGATAGGGACGCAGAAGTCCAACTGGATTGTTGGCAGAGGACTTCAGAAATAAAATGCTGTAAAGATAGCTGAAAAGTAGCAAGTAAAACCAACATGATGTGATCAGCATTGCACCAGTCAGACAAAAGGGCCTTTAGAAGTGTATTTTAAGCCACTAGGGTTGATTTAACAGAGACAAAGTTTACTGTGGCACAGCAAGCACTCTTGCTCCATGGAGGCAGCTGAAAGCAGTCAGTGAGTCCTCTCCGAGCTGTCGGGGGAAGGAAGGAAGAGAAAAAAACAGAATCAGTGTATTTTCTGAAATGCTGTCTCTTTCCACTTCTGGTCTTTAGCTAGTTTGTGAAGTTAAACCCCAACAGAAGACAATGATTTAGAAGGGCAGAAGGCTGCCCTGAGGCTGGTGTCGCCAGTGCCTGAGACAAGCCCTGGGAAGCTGTCCTGGGAACATGCCACGCTGAACAGCCTGCGAAGGGAAAGGGCTGCCTGAGCGTCCCCCAGCCACGCTGCCACCAGTCTGCGGCTGGCCACCCGCAGGGTTCCATGTGTCTTTTCGATGTTAGCATCTGTGGGGTTGTCTTGTGACAAATTTCGGGGTTGGTTCAAGACTAATACAGAAATATGGGGAAATTCAGTGTTCCTCCCCTAAGACTATTCCCCACATTACTTCTTGCATTCAAGTACACCGAGCCTGTAGAAACAAAGTCTTCAGAAGAGGATGGGGAACACAATCATGAGCTTAAGCCAAAAAAAAAAGCCCTACTGAAATGCAGTGGATAAGGTAAATAGAATACCCCTTTCACATCTTTCTAATGCCCCTGGAAGAGATCTCTCTAACTTCCTTTTCCCTAGTGTTGAAGACCGTCCCACATCTGTACCAGGTTCACCACCTCTCAAAGACCACATCAATGCAGGGCAGGAGCCCAGGTTTGTCTTGGCAAGTCTCTCTCTAGTCCTTGGGAGTCCAGCTTGCTTAGACTACTGTGGGAGCATCACTCCCTTATTCAGACAGTGTCCCAGCCTCCCTGAGGGGAGGTACTGCTGTCCTGCATGTCACCTCCCACTGCAAGGTCCTCCCTACCATCATCCATACTAGCCTTCAGTCAATTGCAACAGAGACCCCAGAAATGGGGACCGCTGCAGCAACCTTGAGCAGAAAGTCTTGAAGCATAGGAATGAAGTCTTTGTTCCAAGATAACACTTCTATTAAATTCCCAAAGTGCAAGTGTAACTATAATAAACTACCTCTTGAATTTCTCTTTTGCAAATGAAGCTCTGCGTGACAGCTCTTTACCCTTTTCATCAACATAGGGAGTAGATAGCTTTTTCCTCCTTAAAGCTTCTGGCCGTGGGGTTGCAGGTACTTTACTGACAGTAGCAGTATAGCAATCCGTAACACCACAATCTAAAGACAGATGCTGAAGTCTCAGTCAAACCTGAAATGATTATCTTATGTCGTGCATCCTGGCAATCCTTTCATTCATGGCTTGGTTATAAGACGTACTGTTACAATGATCACAAGGATCACAAAGCCAGAACTAAAACCTGTGGGGGGAACCAGCGTTCATCAAGGTAGTCAACTTTGCTCAGCCCTTCACAGCATAGCTCATGGAGCTTGACCCAATTTCTCCATTATGGCAGCTGTGATATTTGAAAACACTTGGTAGCTATGTTGTCAGCCTGTAGAATGAAGTACCACTTTAACTTCCAGCAACTCCTTATGCTTCCAGAGAAAAGGAGAACTTTGTCCTTGCCTTTATCCATTAAAAATGTGTAGCAGTCCGCATTCAGCCCTGCTAAGATGAAGCACTGGAAAAGAAGAAAGGGAGAAAGAATGAGCCACATGTTGCAGCTGTATAGCCATGCTTCAGGCATCACTAGAAGACACTTGGGTGTCTCTCATCATAAGTGATACGTAAAAATCTATGATGTCGAATCAATGAGTGCATCCTGAATCCAGGCAGCCATGGATCACTGCCAGCTTGCAGACCATCAGGAACCCTTGTCATCAAGTTCTTAGTTCGAAACATCATACTGGTGAGAGAGTTCCATAGGCCAGCTCCAGACAACAAGTAATCCACACTTGGTTTGTAAATCAGTGGAATAAGAAAAATGTTGGCTTCCTTAGTATTCGTAACTTTCACATTCTTTATTTCTTAACCCTGGAATTTTGAAGACAGAAACTCTGTGGGGCTATCCTCATTAAACAAAACCACCAGCAGGTCTCCCCATGCAGCCAAAAAAGTGGAGTTCAGAAGAGATTCCATCCTTAATTACAGCTGAGTGCTCTGCACACACTTATCTGTGAGACAGAGAAACAGATCTGCATTCCTCAAAAAAAAAAAAAAAGAGTATTTCAATGCCTTGCTGCTCACATACAAATGCAACTATAACCTTATGCTTTTATACTTCTTCTTATCTAATGTATCTTTTTTAGATTCCTAAGCACTGAAAATACAATCATTTGGCCACAATTTGTTGTCTTTATTGCAGATGAATACTGTTTGAAATATGAGAGACCTGAAGCCCATCCAAACTTCTTCTGACATTGTTTTTCTGAGCATGGCCCAAACTTTGCCATGACTCAAGTGAAGTTTAAAGCATAGTGATGCTGAATAAAAATAAAGCATCATCCAACAGTTTGCATAATGTAACAATACGTGAGATAGAGATGAAATTAAATAGTGCAGGGATCAGTAAGGAAGACACATCCATAGCCAAAGTTTCAAGCAACTGACAAAGACCATCAGGATTTTGCAGTAAAGAATAGCCATGTTTTTTCAGTGATGTCAAAGATGAAAGAGATTTTTATAATTTTCAGCTGTTACTAGTGCAAGCCATTTCACAAACTCATTTCAGCCAAGAAAAGGACCCAAACATGTGCCAAACAATCCCATACAAAGCTTCCCATGTAGCCTGTACATTTATACACGCCTATCAGAAGCACAACATCAGATTATCAGACAGACGATAATTTGCTGCAGGATATCAGATTCTGTAAATATGTTGTGTGTTTGGCCTAGCTAACCAAAGATAAGCCTTTATTCTGAAGATTTTTCCATCATAGACAGTAAGAAAATCTGATGACCTGCAGCTTGGAGATGAGAATGGGAGGGGTAAACTCAAACCAAGAGAAAAGTTTGTATTAAACTTCAAACAGTAAAAAAAAAATTCTTTAACTATAGGAGGGGAGAATACTAAAGTTACAACATGTCAAGTCAACTCTTTGCATATTAATATTGCTGATTCTTTTTAATATATGTTGTTAATGCTTTCTTCACCTTCATTAAATATGTCCTTGTTTTCTCCCATAAAGTCTCAGTAGCACTATTATGTATTGGTGGCTGTTACGAAGTTGTCTTTGTCTTGATATTCCCAAGATGACTCCATCTCTGTAGCAAGCCTCTCTCACTCTACATTATCCACTGTTAATAGCAATCCAAACAACTCCTAGACTTCAAATATTTCTGAAAAATTGGAAGAGCATCCATGGCTCCATTCTGCAGCGGGAAGAACCGCGGCACAGAGAGATAAAATCATCGTCTTTGGCAGGAAGCCACTTACAGAATACTTGCTTTTTGGTTTCTTTTTTTTTTTTTTCTCCTGCCTTTATATTCCAGATACTTCTTAGATATTTTTTCTTTCTCTTTCTTGCTGGTATTCTGTTTGGGGTTTTTTTGTTTGGTTGGTTTTTTGTTTTTATCTTCACCTTGTTTGTTGAGGTGCCTGTATTATTAATTACTTCTCCCTGCAGGCTATTTCACAGGAGAAAACCTCCCCCTGGTTGCATAAAGTCCCTAGTGAAACATCCAGCAGGACCAAGATTAAGCATACCTTGGTCTACTTTTGTCCCACTTTTCTCTGTCCTTTGGATCAGCTTACCCCTAGTTCTATCCATTTTGCGTTAAACTTCTAACTCTCCCCCCCATTCCCTGCCGCCGCCTTCCTATTTTCTTTCTGCCTCTCTCTCCTCTTTTCCCACCAGCTGGACATAAAAGGACCAGGATTTGAAATACCAAACAATAGCTTTTCAGATCTTGGTATGTTTCCTAAGGACTTCACAGGACTGGAGTCTATGGGAGGGGGAGTAGCCTTTAAAAAAAATAAGTAGATGTTCCTAATCATTGCCAGGAGATGCACTAAGGGGAGCCTAAAAGGACTCAGTCACAAAAAGGGAGTGGTATTTTCCTTGCCATGAGCCCAGTATTGCACTAGCCAGCACTCTGAGTCACTGGGGGGAACTTTGCTGGGAGAAGTCATGCAGGATGTTCAGTCCAAGAAATCAGTCTCAGAACAGCCATTGCCCTATTTTGGAGAATATCAAGTATCAACACATAGTTTCAGGAAGGCTGTTCAAGGTAATCTTCTCATTATGGGGAAAAAGCGTCAGCTGTGCCTAAGCAGAACAGTCCCCCTTAACAGTTTCTCCCTGGTATTCCTTATTACTCTCATGTTAACATGGTCGCTGTGACCCAAGGTCATCTGCTGAGTACAGATTGGTGGCATATGTTCAAAATGTCCCTACATTCCTTTAAATAGTTCAAGAAATATTTCCCAGATCTCGATGCATTTTGGAGCTACCAAATGATAGCTTAAGTCAGTCCCTGTCCACGTACTCCTTTCCTAGCTCCCCACAGTTGCTCTTACTTCTAACATCAGCATTGTTTATCAATTTCCACAAAAATTACCTAACAAAGATCAGTAAAACTGAAACACCCCGAGGTGTCCCTCTGTGTCCCGCAGCCTGTGACACAGTTGGAAGCTCAGGAAAAAAAAATCTTGTTCTCAGAATGCTCCCTTCAATAGAGACAGAAAAGAAGAAAGAGAGGATTATAGGAAAGGTTGGGAGGGCTTTTAGCAAACTGACACAAAAAGTAAGAAATAAACGATGGATGTGCTCTTGTCTCAGAAGTCTATGATGGATTTCAAATCATTAACCGTGGTGTATTTGTATTGGAATAGATGTCCCACAGACATTTGAGACAGGTCCTTTGTTGCAAGAAAAGCAGAAAAGAGGAGGTAGCTTCCCAAAGACGGCTTTGATTTATATTTGTATATCTTGCATGGAAAATGGAATAATTTGGTACAGAGTCACCATTTGTCACTTTGTCATTTAAAGTGCGATGTGGAAAGAAAGTCACAGAACAGTGACAGACATAACAGTGACATGGACCAGCTTGTCATCTATTGCTTTACATACATAGCCTTCGTCGCTTGCACTGCTGAAACATCACATTAGTTAATCTATGTGATGTAATGAGAAACAGCACTGTAACCCAGGGCATCTCTTCATATGCCTCTCTAATCACAGTAAGTCTTCCTGTTTCTGAAATCCATGAGTGGGTTTTCATCTTGTACAATGCAATGCATATAAATGAAGAGTGGGAAGACTGTACGCTTGGTTATACAAAGGGAAAAATATGGGAAAAAAATCTTAATATCAAACATGATGTTGATGAGTTCATTGCTTATCTGATTTTATTTCTGGGTATGTCACCGGACCTGCCACAGATTTGGACAAAACAGGTGTTTTCTCCATGCTTCTGATGCTCCTCCCTTGAAATGAATTTTACAAATGTAAACTACCACAAAATGAATCGATACTACTCAGAGGTGAGAGCCCAGCTAGCACCTGTCTATGAGTATGCTGTGAGACCAGCTCCTCGGTCCAGGTCCATGCCTGAGCCATGTCCAGACTCCTCACTCCAACTGTGGAGGAAGTTGAGACAAGACCCAGACATAGACCCTCGCTCCCTCCCTCCCTTGTGCCCTCGGTCCCAAGGGAAGGAAAGCCAGATGCATTTGCTGGAGGCAGCTCCAGAGTTTTCCAACAGATCCCAGGTCTGATGAACTAACAGACCAGGACAGTGAGGGGAGTGGACTCTATACTCAGGCTTCCCTCTCTTCAAAGGTAATGTAAAAAAAACCACAAAACCAGCCCTACAATCACGAGAGGGAAAAAAAAAAGAAAGGCTCTGTGAACTCTTGAAATTTAGGCTCACTGGGAGCGATACTTTGTAAACAATTAATACAGATCTTCCCAGGTGTGTCTTACACTACAGGCCTATAAGATTAATGCAGCTTTCTCAGAATCTTTATAAGAGGAACGGAAAACAACCGCGCTAATCTGACAAAACATAGACATACCAGATAGTATGGACCTGGACAGAAAAGAGGAAGGCATTTGAAAACTTTGTGTTTAGGGAGTGTTGTGTCCTTTTGAAATATCTCAAAGACAGCCTTGTGCAGGCTTTACAATTAGCGAGGGAAAGAGAGGATTGTGAAAAAAAGAAATGAAGGAAATGGAAGGAGAACACGAAGAGCATTTTAAGAGGTTGGAGGCAAATCCCTCACCACAGACAAGTGGGCAAAAAGGGAGCTAAAAATAGGCAGCATGAGACAGGGTTCTCCAAAAGAGAGCGGGAAGGACACTGTGTTCTGGTGCGACCAACCACAGACGAATGTGCCAAGGCTCTTGTACATTTTGTTGGCAGTTGCTCAAGGCTGGCACGTAGTCTGTACCAGGAAAGGTGTCACCAAGTAGGCAGTGCCCTTCGCTGGGGCGTGCGTTGCCAGTACAAACTCCTGAGGGGCCAGAGACAAATGGCTCATCAGTCAGTGACAGAAAATGATAAAAATGATCTTCCTGGATTCTCCCTTATCGCCAGAGGAACTGATAGAAGCAAAGTTTTATGTACTTATCCAACTCTATCAAGAACATGTGGGGGTTTTTTTCTACCTACTCACAGTCAGTTTATAGCCATTTGTTCTTGTGCTTACATTGGCATTTAGTTTCTTTCTAAATTATCTTTAGTTAGCTTATCTTCTCCCCCCATGTGTTTATAGAGAGTAATCATATCCCCCCCCACTATGCTAACACACCAACCTCTGCTATTTTCTTATTGTAAATCAGATCTTTGATTCTGTGATTGCTCCTTTTCCACTTCTGCATCTACTCTGGTCCAAACCAGTTTCTCTTGAAGTGGTGTAAACAGAGTGAAAATGAAAGTTCAAATAAAAGTTCACAAGCACCTTGCAAAATAGTACCTCTCTACCTCTGTCTAAGATGCCAGACCTGACTCTGGGGGTAAATAAGTCTTTTTCACTCCCAAATTACACTGATGTTTCTAAGTCCTTATTACCTCTTACAGAGACCCAGTTTATAAAGATGTTCTGATCACCTCCTAAATGCAATGATTTGCTATTTGTACTATTAAATTCTATCCCATTTCTGCTGCAGTCATCTTCAAATTAATCTTCAAAGTCATCTTTATGCAATGGTCTGATCTTCATCTGTATTGACGTGCTTCTCATTTTATTTATCACTGGCGGTTTTCATCAGCTTATTCCTGTTTTCTATGCCAAGCTCATGAAACAAACATATTAAGTGGCACCAGTGCCAAGACAGTGTCTCAAGGTACCTCCTTGCAGCCTGACAGGTTTCTTTTCAGCACAGCATGTCGTCCCTTCCCTTTTATGTACAACTCAGGGATCTCATATTAATCTTCGTCTTCTCCAATGTGACAGTTTCTCAAGTGGTACAATATCAAATACTTCACTAGAGACCCGGAATATTGGACATACTATATTTCCTTTAGCTAGAAAATCACTTATTTTTCTCAAAGATAAATTTCTTGTCTATATGGAATGGTTTATGCAACCAAGGCAATGTTTTGTCCTGTTTTCTATTTACTTCCATTTCCTTAGTTATTCTCTATGTCAGCAGTAAGCTGTGCTAAAAATCCTTGCTGCTAGAACCATACTTCTCCAACTGGTCTCACAGGTGAAGGTTGTGCAGTGCCCTGACTTGAGCACATGGAGAGGGCATGGAGACCACATGTTCCTCACTGTCTCTTCCAATCCAAGAGGCAGGAGACACATTTAAAGCAAACACAAGGAGGTTGTTCTTCAATCAAGCTGCAGGTAACCTCTGGAATTTCTCATCCTGAGATGTTGTGGATGATTAAAGTCCTGAGACGTTGTGGATGACTGAAGTTAAAAACAGATGAGGGGGCGCGTAAATGAGTCAATGAAAGAGGAAGCAACTGAAGGTTAATAACTACAACCCTCCCCACACTCATTCTGGGTATGTAAGTCCCTAGGCCACAAACTGCTGGAGGCTCAGAGACTAATCCTGATTTGGGAAGCATGGCGAGACAGATTTTCAGTCTAACCCAGTGAATTGACTCATATGTTTATGTAATTTACCATATCTTATTTGAGTAGCTTATCTGAGTCTTATTTCCACCACACTTATTCTAACATACCTACTCCCATTCACTTTCCCACTTTTTACCTCATGGCCAACATCATCATTATTGAAAGCTGAGACAAAGTGTTTGTTTAGCTTTTACACAAGACTTAGATTATCTTTAAACCCTGTAATATCCTTAAGGCACAGCAGATGCACTTCTTTTTCTTTTTTCCTTTACGTTTCTTGCTTCACCTGCTGTTATTTGCTGTAATTTATTTTTTTTTAGTTAAAAGCTTGACTTCTAGAAATTCTCACTTTGTTCCTACATTTTCTAAGATCTGGGAAATGGTTTATTTCTTGATAAGTCTTTTTTTTTATTTCCTGTAGCCCACAAGTTTCATTCATAAGTTCTTGTTTCACACAATAATTCACTAGGCCACAACTGGACCCCTTTCTGCAAGTTCTTCCTTGCTAAAGATAAAATATCAAGGTAGATTTTACACTTTTGGTATGAGGAATTCCAGCCCTCTGCTGTCTCTCAGTTCTTCGTGATCTCTAAGTACTGAAGGTGAGGACAACAGCTCAGGAGAGAATGGAAAGCAGATTTTCGCCCTCTGAAGCCCCTTCAGGCGTCTAAGGTACTTACCTTCAACAATTGCAGCCATCTAGTGGGCAAATACCAGAAACAGTCACTAGTCGGAAAAAATGTGATCTTGGTCTCCTGCTACTTGCAATTGTTCACTCTTTGAGTGGACTGATGCTTCATGGCTAAACCAGGCAATATGGAAAAACATGTCCCAAGATATCTTTCTCATAAGCTTGTATTACAGCGCAGTTGCCCTGGCCATCCCTCTAAGACCTCAGGAATGAGCATGCCTTGCTACTGCTGATCATTATACCACAAGGATATCACTTGGACATACAGATTTATTCTCTTGCATTTCCGATACCACAAAAAAATTATGATTTTACTAATGCTGCCATACACTGAGAGTGATAATAAATACATAACTAGGATGGTTTCTACAGTGGGGGCCACACAACTGACTCACGTGGAAGCTTGACAAGCAAGCGTGGAGTAAGATTTATGTACATCAAGGCCTTACCTTGCAGCTGCAATTCCCAACCTGTGCTACACCTACCTTATTGATGCACCGATCACTCTATCAAGGGGAACGTCAGCAGCTGCTGATTAACCCTGGTGTAAATGCTTGCCATCACAGTAGGTGTCTCTACATAGACAATTACCACTTTTGCACACTCGATTAACTCAGACAGCTAGGTAACGGCAATCCAACAGCAACTGCCTTTTGGGGTATGGGAGATATGGAAGGAAAATATATCAGCTGCTATGCATTTGGTGGAGGAGAGAGTGCAAAGTTGTAGGAAAAGGAAGAAAGGAATGTAGATATCTCTTGACCTGTCAAGAGCCACCTATGGAGCCAGAAGTTGTTGCTATTGCTGGTGTCAGTGGTAATTACCTCTTTTTAGCATCAGTTGTGGTTGTATCCACACACTCTATGACCACAAACTGCTTTGCTAAAGGTTTTTTTAATGCAGATATCTCAGTCACAATTTGAATATCGTATAAAATAAGGTACTTCCTTAAGATTGACCTTCATTATTTTCTTAAATGACCATGTTATCATACAGTGCATAACACTCAAAATGCTCTTGTGTCAAAAAAACATGCACTTGGCAACATCATTACGATGACGTCCTTCTTTCCCTGCCAAAAGTCATCTTTTAAAATGCTGCTACTTGAGTGCAAGTCGTGACTATTCTGTTTTCTCAGCTAGGAACTCACCACAGTTTTCATGCTGTATCTCTGATAAATGCTTCTACATACACTGAAAGAATGACTTATTGGAAGTATAGTCATTTCAGTTTTGTTTTAAGTAATACCACAAAACTTAGTTGAACTCCAGTGGTTATTACCAAGATAAAAGACATATGCCCATAAAAGAATTTGCCAAAAAGTGACCCCTGTAAACCTAACTGTTATACTAAGCAGGTACAATGCAAAAGTCTAGCTTTTCCACACCCCGCACCCATGTTATGGGTGCTTTCAGGTGTCTTATCATTGTCAGTGTATGCTTGCATAATTTCTGGGTATTTGGAATAAAAAATTTAAATAGCAATTTTCTAGTGAGATTCAGTCCTTGTGCTTCCTTGAGATCACTGCTATGACACTGGGTATGAAGAGAATAGACATGATAGGAGAGGATCAGATCAACGTGGATGAGAAAGAAAGTCAGAAACATTCGGCCACTGAAGTTCCCCTTTCTGTGCCTACAGCATTTTCCCTCCCTTTTCATTCAGCTCCCATTTTCCCTTGTCCCAATGTCTGAACTGATGCACAGAATTTTGACCATTTTCTGCTCCTCCATCTCCCAGCAAAGTATCACTGCCAGATACTCACAGCTGCCTCTGATTTTTCTGGAGCAGCAGGTATTTGTCTCCAGAGCATGACTGCTCACAAGGATATCTCCGGTGTTTCATATTTTATGGGCAGGGCAGTTTCTATCAAAAAGCACAAGCAGCTCTGCGTGCCTAACCCCCAGGGCAAAACTGTGAGCGTGCAGCAGCATCCAACAGCACCCAGGGAGCAGGGGAAATATGTGCCAGAGGAGACATCATGCTCTATGCAGACCTCCATTGCGTTCAGCACAGCTTCTGCAGCTCCTGGAGCCGGATGCTGTTTGGACACTAGTGTAACTACATGGCTGATGCAGCACCTGAGCTAAGGAAGCTGTGTGCAGCCAAAAACATAGCAAATCCATCCCTTTTTCCTATTCATAAATTATTTTTAAGCTCTGCATTTTATCAATTTGTTTTACTTGTAAGAAATTCACTGTAACTGTTTATTGAAGTGTATGTTATTCATGTTATACCTAACTCACATGATATTACTTCTATTGCCAGATCAACTCTCTGAAACCTTTCATCAATAGACAGTGGAACTGAAACAGTCATTTCTAGTTAGATCTTTCAGCAAAGACAGACTTACACAAAACAGCACCCCACGTTTTCTTGTGTGCATGGCCTGGGGCAGCAGTTTTCAGTACTGAAACCCAATGGTACACAAGAGAAAGGAAAGCAGATGTGCCGTGAAGTTCCCAGCATCAGCAGAGCATCCTCAGCTATATATTCTAGCGATAAGTCCACCCCAGGGGGGCTGACATCAAACTGATGTTGGATTTATTTCACATTCCAGAATAGCAGCAATAAACCTAAATTACATAGGTCTACACTGGACTTTTAGCGCCTGACAGTCATTTGTCAGCTGCCGTCTTGCTCCACATGTACTCAGTCCCTGCAATATTTTAGCATGTTGCCTTTTGGCAGGATTAGTCTACTGGACGTCCCCTGAGAAAGCCATAGGAAATACATACTGGTCTTGTGGTTAATTTAACAAAACTCTTGATGTCATTATTATTTAGTGGAAATGTAGTCAAACACTTACTGGGCAGCCAAAATTTAAATAAATTCCCATGTTCTTAAGTGGTCATTCTGAATGTTTGACATAAAATGCACATCTCTGTTTAAGACACATGGCATACGCAGATGAACTTACACACTACTGTGGGTTTTAACATGCTGAAACAATTTGCAACCCTGCTTTAAAGCTGCTGGCTTCCAAAACCAATGGTGATAAGTAAAGTGAGATCTGGAACAAATTAATATATTTCTCAATAACCTGCGGGTTTCTTCGGAACTGTTCATAGTAGTTAATGGGCAGCCAGAGGTTCCCATAGTTATAACAAAACGTAAAGAAGAAAAAACCCTATGAATATTGATAAGGTGAAAAGTCAAGCACTTAAAATTTAGTAAGTGTAAAAATAAGGTTCCCTGTGTGATGTTAATTTGCGACCCTCATATACGTTTATTCTGATGCAAACCTGATATTCAACTTCTTTCCACAGGATTCTTCTGCAGCCAGGACAGACCGGGAAGCCAGGAAGCAGAAGCAAAGTGCTGCATTCCAAGTAGGACACAACTGGCTGTCAGCAAATGTCACGCCAAAACCAGCTTCTCTGCCGCAGAATGAGAGAGGAGCCCGGAGGATTTATCAGAGGCACGACTGACCGAGGTGTGTGCGCCTTTGTGCAGAGACACTGGGTGTGCAGAAAACAAGTTAACTCCTCCATTTCCCACCTTTTCCAGGAGGCCCTTAAGAGCAGATGTAACCCAGGTGGGTTTCCGAGGAGGGGCGGCCTCATCCTGCTGCCTCCCTCCCTTCCCTGTAACCCCACAGCTGGGTTTCTCACCCGAGCTGGGGGACAGCAGGTCAGTGCCCACAGCCAACGGGACCTTGGAAAGAGAGAACAATCAGGACCAGGCAGCCGGAGTTGTTCCAGGAGTGCATACATTTCTTTGGCCATCATCTTTCCAACCTAGGGATCTGCGGGGAAGCGCCAGGTTGGCTGGGCTGGTTGTGCCCCCAGCTGCAGACCTGCGGTGGGAGAGGAGCTCTCCCCAGCTGGGCACCTCCGGGGAGCAGGTTGCATCCACAGGAAACATGTATCCCCAAGGCACAGTGCAGGTAATGCCCTGCGGAGATCTTCAAACCCCTTCTAAATGAGCTACTGCAAGGAGAAGGGATTAATCCTGCATTAATGCACTACTACGCCCAGCCTAATGAGCTCTGTTTCTTAAGCTGTAACGCCACCTTATCATCCCTTTTCCCCCTTGTGTTATTCTCTGTGTGGCTGTTATGTATTGGCCCTTTTTATTACAGCAATTTACAATGGAGAGAAAAGACTTTACAATTTGCACCCATTTTCTTCTTTTTTTTCTTCTTTCCAGAAAAAAACAGAAACAAAAACAAAAACAAAAAAACCACCCACAAAACCACAAAAAAACAAAGACCAACCCTGCCATTCAGCTTGTGCGTTTTTGTACTTGGGCACTACAATGGTCCACATTAACAGCTGTAATATTTTTTATAGGAGGTAACTGGAAGTTCAGAGACACTGAGTGGCCTCTCTACGCAGGAAGAAACAAAAGCCTTTATTCCCAGCTTCCTCTTCTAACAGCAAAGCTGCTCTCCCACCCTCCCTACAGTTTACTGAAAATTGTTCCTTCTCTTTAAAATGTTTACTCCAGAATACCACAATTGTGTCTCAGATTCCCACAAAGCTCAGAGTAGCAATACAACAGACCCCAAATCTGTCAACACAGCTTCACCTCAGTGTTGCTGCCGTAGCCAATGTTTGGATCAACGCACCTCAGACTGCTGCACAGCCTATACATAGAGCACACCCACTTGTAAAGGAGGCAACCGTGAGCTCTGAGTGACAAACCAGCATACGGATTTGGGGAGATACAGGGGCTAAGCTTTAAAATTGCAACCTAGGGAGTGAAGAGTAAAAAAGAAAAAAAAAAAAACCACTTTTAAAATTACCCCATATCTAAAATTTCAGAGTATTTGTTTCCAAGTCAGACAAAGAGTCTCATTCAAATAGTACAGTTGCTTATGACTCAAATTTTCCTGAGCCTCCACATTCCCAAATATTCAGCCGACTTCAGTATTTTTTAATGTAAAGCCAGCTCAAGGCTCCTCAGCAGTGTAGCCAAAATGCAATTTTGGAAATGGTGGCAGAATGGGTCCAGGGTGAGGAGGACCAAATATGATGGGCTTTAGTATGTGGTGAAGAACCAGAACAGCATTTCTTGCAGTATGAGAAGTATGGTTCGAGCAATTTGAGTCTGCTCAGAGCTTGATTCCATGAAAGTTATTTTTTAAACTTTACAGTTCCTAAAGAGGAGAGAGAAGAGATTTCTGCCTCTTGGGTGGGAATGCTTAACAAGGGACACACAGAGTTGATCCCCACCTGGAAGGGGCTATTCGCCTAAGAGGGACTGCAGGGCACAGGTTTTCATTGCTCACTGGGTTCAATTTCCTGGCCTTTTGCTGAGTGGCAGCCAAATAGTTGTGGCACTCGCTGTCCTGGCACAGGGGTTGTGCTGCCTGGGCTCCCCAGGGGTGACAAAGGGGACTGCAGTCACTCCAGTTTCGCACACGATAGGTGATGGGAGGTTCTGCTTCTTGAAAGAATAGGTCACCAAGATGAAATCTGCAAGACAGGCAGTGCCATAGAGTGCTCCTGAGCACTGTATTTTGGTCAGATTTTTGGGTTGGGGGTTTTTTTGGTCTTTTATAACCAAAGGAATCTGTTTTGTCCTCCCCCTTGATGCACCTACATGCTGTTTTTGAGCACCAGCTTGTGTACTTAGGTATGGTGCTAGGTGCTTCCTCCACAGACTGATTAGCCTGCTCCCACCTTGATATGATCCTCAGAGGGACGTGAATGTGGCACTCAGTATTCAGCTGGGGCAGCCTTCCGAGCCACAGTCAGCCTCCTGACTTCTTATGGGAATGCTCCATAACAGGGTAATTCGTGGCAGTCCGTTTGCAGAGGAGGAGAGATGTAATGACTGATCTCCTTTACACAGCCCTTCACTAGTTACCACTTATAGCAACGTGTTCAACAATAGCCTCAAGCAAGATCAGTGGCTTCACTGAGGACTAATGATGTCCATGCTATCTGCTGAGCACCTACCTGGAGCCCAAGCCTTACTTTCTGGAGGCCGTTCAGGGATAATTGGGAATGCATGGCTTTACAGCTTAGAGGGACTCACAGTATGAAGGTGTACGTGGCCTCAAAGACAGGATCAACAGCAATGGGAATGTTCCGTGATACGTGGTCTGAATGTACGTTACACTTGTTTCCCTCTCCATCAGAGGCTTTTTAAACTGCCTCTTTGGGGAGATGGTGATCAAGATGGTGCCATGTTCGTGTGCATTTAGTGAGCCTGGGGAGATGAACTGGTGTACCTACTTTCACCCGCTGAGTGCTTGTACATAGGGACTGCCTATTTCAAAGAGTGCTGGTTACTGGTAAGTAATGTGTCTGTTGCCTTTTCTCCTTGCTTCATTCTGTGTAATGTTCAGATTAAAAATATGTTAAGAGGTCCAGGTTGGTTTAACCAGGTCTTTCAGTGACTCTGCAAATTGTATTGTTTCAGCACATCTCAACTTTCCACTACAATTTAGGATGAAATTAGTTGATTTACTTCATGAAACATACAAACTCAACCAACTTTTGCTTGTTGTGGATGTGACTTGCCCCAGTGCCCCATCGCTCCTGTACTACAGACCATCACATCAGAAAGCAGGAAGGAACTTACACTTGGAGGTTGACTGCTAGCCCCTTTCTTGATACCATAAGGGAGAATGTGGTGTCCCCCAGTTGGCAGAAAAAGCAAAGTTAGTCTACTTCCTTTGTCAAATGTGTTAGTACTCCTGCTGCTGCCCCAGGAAACTCAGGGTTCCAGGATCACCGGAAATTGGTCAATGAACCAGCACAGGTCTACAGATCCATAGCTGCTTCTGAATAAAGGTGCCCTTCATGCACCGTGTACATGGGGAACTTCTCCTCGAGAGGCTTATGCAAGACTCCAAGTCCTTTGCTCATGTCACAGAGTTTTCATGAGGTTAAAGATTAAGTTTTGCATAGCACTAATATGAGCAAATATTTATCATTCTGAGCTGAACTAACATGTAACTGGGCCTACCCCAGTTCAACAAGGATTGTAAGCTGCTGCCTGCTTAAAGCAAGCCATAGGCTTAAGCAGCTTGCTGAATAAAAGCCGAAGGGAAGAGACATTGAAAGAAAAGGTTAGGCAATCATAAATGGTTGCATAAAGTTTTCAAACTAACTTTAAAATTGTTTTCCCCTTAATTCTGATGCCTTACTTTTTTTTTAATTGGTATTGCCTTCCCAGTAGAATCTCAGTGCAGCTGTCATCTTTACAACAGAAAAGAAAGAAAACTGAAACAAAATGATAGCTTCCCATTTAATTGAATACCAGTTTTTAGCAGGTGGGGTCAGGTCCAAACACAGAATTTCTGACAGACTCTGAGTTCTTTATTTGCATCTTCCAAAAGCCTTGAGCTGTTCTGCAAATGTTTTATCTTATATTAATTGAGAATCACTCATTTCAATATAATTTCAAATCATACACGGAGCACACGGGGGTATTGTAAACATAGCAAAACATTACAACATCTGTTATTATTAATGTTCTTCATTTTCTGCCAAGTTTATCCATGGTCCTGTCGAGTGAGGAGATCCCTCCTCACTGGTACAGGAATCTGATGATCAGAGCCAGGCTCACCAGGGATGAGGAGACACAAGGATTCTGATGCATTTCGGAACAGCGTAAAGGACTTCTTCATACTCTTCTGACTGAGAAGTGAATGAGCTATCACCTGTGAATATGACTGGATGGACTGAGTGTCATATGAATCTCCTTCTTACCAATGCATTGTGATCTCCTCGGCAACCTTAATTTTGGTGAGTTTGATGTGGTGCAATGAAGGTTCATTATTTGTTTTCAATGGCTTGTGAAGAAAGGCACCATGTCCTGCATCACCCAGGTTCTGTTTGTCCAACACACTGCATTTACATATATTTAGCCCAGAGAAGGCAGTGTTCAAGTACCCTATCTGTGGGGATGTTTCAGGCAAGAAAAGTATTTTTTCTGTTTTGAATGCCAAAAAATGGTAAATACCAAGTAGGGAATAATAGTAATAGCACAAAATACCGTCGGTGAGGTGAGATTGGCAAGCTCTTTGCATGTCAATATACAGAAAGCTGGGCTGTAGCATGCCATGCTAACATCTGGAGGAATGAATTGCAAGGTTTGAGCCTCATGTTTCTGAAGGCTCAAAAATGTTTTCTGTGACATTGATAAAGATTAGGAGAAAAAAAAGAAGTCTTCTCACTGAAATCTCCAGGAGAAAAATACATTCAACAGAACAAAATGATTTCCCACAATCTAAATCAGTTCAGACTTATCCCAGAGGGAGCTGCTCATCCTTTCTGCCTATTTCCACCCCATTTGTTTTGTGCCATTTCTTTCTAATACAACCAGGGAAACTGATCAAACACATTCTATACATACCACCCAGCCCACAGTCTCAGCATCCCAGCTGTATTCCTAACCTCACAAATTCACAGTGAAACCATCTCCAGGGTTTCAAAAGCATAGCAGCTTTCATGAAGGGGGGCAGTGGGAGCTCTCTTAATTAGCCTAGCTTCTTTGTGCATTTCTAGACATGTCTCTCTTTTTGTTCACCTTCAAGATTTTAATGCCAGGGTAGAAAGAGAAGATTTCTCCTCCATAAAGTAGCATCACATTCTTTTAGGTCTTCTTTTTTTCCTATCAAAGTTTTGGCACTCAGAAAAACAGCTGGGGCCAAACATCTAAATGGAAAGAGATGAATTTTAACCAGTCTGCACATTTATTGAGCACTAACAGAGGAAAATTTGGAAGCCCATCCAGTTAGGTGAGCATTTTATTACCAGGAAGTCCTTCACATGTCCCTACAACTCTGGCAGGGGAAATTCAAACGCAAAACCATCATTAATGTAATTCAACCCTTTCTGGAAGTACAGCAAAATGAAATGCAGTCTTGATAGCTTAATTCTTTTAACTTTTCCTCTTGAGACATGACTTACTGACCTGACAGTCATTTTCTAGAGGAGGCTGAATGCAGGGAAGGCAGCAGGACTGTGAATTTTCTCACTAGTGTTTTAAAGCACAGGTCTATACAGAGGAAAAAGTTGAGGATAAAGTCATGGAAAGGTGGGTTCCAGCTTTACTGTGTTCCTGATTTCATTAGCAAAGGTTTGCAACAAGGAAATCACATGATCCCCCAGCACATTCAGCCTGGGCTCAGAGGTCCTGAGACAACAAATCCTTCAAGGATGTGCCTAACCTACACACAGCCAGATTTTCTAAGGAGATCTCATGAAGATCAAGTTAGAGAATAATTAAAAATGTTATCACAATTTCTCTCTGGCTACTGATAACAAGGTTTGAAAACTGAGATTCTCCATTAAAGTTTACATGGGTTCCAAAATCTAGAGTAGTACATGGCTGGATGAGAGGCAGAAGTTAGTTTAAGTTTGTAGCTTCTGAGAATTGATTTATCTTATAGGCTGCAATATTTCTGTTACTGGAGAACTGAAATAAAACAGTTAAATTCTGTGTGTTGTCTAGTTTTTAATATTATGCATTACCATGATGGCTTAAAAGAAAGATGAAAACATGAAAGAAATGGAGAATTTTAAATAACCCCAAAAGTGGATCTCCTCCTGAAGTCAAGGCAGCTACAAACACCAATCTAGCTCCACATGTTTCCTCATTGCTATGAAGAGACTGGCTTCCTTATTCAGCAAGCTATATTTAAAGAATTTCATGCTAAGCCACTGCAATATAAAGGAACATAAACTAATTCTGGTCTCTGCCTCAACTTTCCTGCAAGAAAGCAAGCAATGATCTAATTAAAGGCTACTTACCTATTCAGTACATGCCTATGTGTACATTGCACATTTTACTGCATGTGTATTCCTCTGCTTTTCAGTGTATTCTATCTCTTTTCTCAGAAACAGCAAAGTTTAAGGGGGAGGTATTACCTAGAAATATATCAGCATTGCTTTACAAACCTATAGTAATAAACTACATCAATGTCTGGAACGACTGTAAAACTCTCACTGTGAGACTTTTTGTGTTTTATTTTTCCCACATAAAATAAGATCTTATTTTTATATTAAAAGTTTGAACAAGACTTACATGTGTTAAATTTGGCATACTGTACACAATCCTCCTAGTTTACAAGGTACCATTCCAAAAGTGACATTTTGGCCATTTTGGAGTTTTAATGCCAGTGAATCAGCATAATGACCACAAATACATATAGTTAATGCACAAAGTGAAGCAGGTATAATATATGCGCACCCATGGGGCCCAAGGGGTAAGGGGTCTCCTCATCCTCAAGCTATTAATCTTTGCAAACCAGCATCTTAATCCACATTTTCATTTAATTGTAGTTAATATTTAGCTGTTAGGCTGTGTGCTGCAGGGAAGGGGCTGAGAAAAGATCCACAGGAATATATCCACAGTCAAGTTCAGACAACTAATCACATCTGTTCCCCCTGGATTCTTAACATAGTCCCAAGCCTCATCTCTCAACCATTCTGTTGAACAAATGTCATAGATTTTGCATTCACCATGGAAAAAAGAGGCTAAATTGACTTTGTTGGCCAGCTATTCATCCTTGTTTCTTTTCAATGTAATATCTAACATGTTGATGCTATTTTAAAAAATTGAATTCATTAACATGTTAGTCAATATACAAATATTGTTTGATGATTAACGTCTTGTTCTTTTTCCCAGGGATAAAATGATCAAACTAAATATCAGATGTTTTTTCTTATTGCTTTACTTTCTCAGCTGTTTTTTTAACTATCATTTTCTGTAGATAATTGGGTAAAAGGAGAAGCTTCTGTAATTATTGTCATTTTGGATGGACTCCTTTATGTATTCTTGTTAGAGCATTTCTGCTGTTTGAAGGGACTGTGGCCGTCCCCCCTATTGAAGAGTTATACTCTAAGAAAACAATGGAAAACACAGTTCTACAACCGCCATGCATGGACTTCTCTTTATTTTTCTGAATAGGGTTTGGGCTGCAGGATCCTGGAGGATAATTTTATTTCTTTTTGGACACAGCCTTACTGTCCTGCCTAAGCCCAGCAGACTGTGGGGCACAGCTCAGTTACATCTGTACTAGCAGACAATGGCTCTGCTCCTGCTTCTGATGTAGTCACTGAGAGTTTTGCCATGAACTCATATTACTGTAATTCAGATGTGCTACTGAAATAAATGTGATGTATATTTTCCATGATATGATTACTGGATTCAGTTCTGGTCAATTAAAGCAGCCTGCCCAGGGCTATCAACAGGGTAATGATTAATGTCAATAAGCAACCTTTCCTGGCATCTGCTAGCTGCCTGTTAAAAAAAAAAAAAAAAAAAAAAAGACAGTCCCATCAATTTGCTGCCTTCAGCCACATTTAGGCTAAGAATACACAACTGTATGGAGCTGAAGTCATGTATTGTGCCGAACTGGCAGAGGGAGCACGTGTTGCTAGGAGTGTGTTGGACCTGCCATGACTGTGGTCCTGGCTCAAAGTGAAGAATTTGGGTGTAGCGCTGTGCACATCACCTGTGAAAGACCACCTGGCAGCACTCTGCCTCGCAGAACAGCTGAACTAGACCTGAGGCTCACAGCACAGCAGAAAAAGGCTCAAAACATAACAGAGATAAGAGAAAATTTTCTGCATGTGAGCACTTGAATCAGCATAATTATAACAAAACAGCCCAAGTGCCAATCAGGGCTTCAGTGTGTGGCGGGCAACCTGAGTGCCAGCCCTGCGGAGGACAGCACGAGAACAGCTCTGGGCTGGGACCCTGTCACAGAGGGAGAACTTCAGAATTGGGAAGTTCCTGGTGAGCTTCACGTGTGTCCCTGGCTCCCCCTGCTCTCCTTCCAGCTAGCTCCTAGTAGACCCACAATGACCATCAATGTTTCAGCAAGTGTGAGATACCGTCTCTTTTTCCATCCTGGCTGGGCCTTCCTAATCACCCAGTGGGTTGCATCTCTGAAACAAAGACACTCCCTCACACTCCAGCTCCTCTCGTAGCTCCTTCTCCCCTGGTTTTGATGCCACCCTAGAGATTGTGCTAAACAGATCCCCACACCATGGGAAGCAAAGATGGGCATCTCTCATTCTCCATTGTGTTGAAGCAGGAAACGGCTACAGAAAAACCTCTTCTCAGCGCGCCTGGGCTGATGACATGGGACTGGTGGGATCCCTTCTGGTCAGAACGTAACCCTCACTGGAACAATCAGCAATTTGGACATCCGAAAATTATTTTATTAAACAGCAGTTGTTAATCAGTAGGAGGTCTTTTTCCACAGCCATTCTTTAAAGCCCAAACATTTCCATGTTTCCTGTAATACTTGTGCTTAGTCACACATTGACAAATAGAAGGAAAAAAACTCAGATCTGTATGACAGATTTTTGGAACTACCAAAATAATCTCTTTGAATTTTGCAGTCACTCAACAGCAGGAGTCCAGGAGAAGGGTGTTGAAAACAAAAACTTGTATTTATTCACTGGAATTTTTACTGCCATTTCTCTCCCAGAAAAGGATACCTACCATATTCTTCTAAAAATACTTTATCAAATAAACAGACCAGAGACCCCATCAAAGTTTAATAGTTGCCAAGTCCACTTTTTGCTACCCAGCCTATAAGTCTGACAGAAAGAGAAAGGATGGTCCTTTGCAGTTTAGCCAGAATTTATCCCACTTCAGGATGAAGGTGTTTAAGACATTCAGGTATGGAGACCAAAAGTTCTGCCAGAAAACATCTTCTGCAGAGCATCCTGCCATCCTGCAACTCGGACACCCCTATGACACTCCAGCTGAATCTGGCCTCCCCATCATTTACATGTACTACACATGCCACTACACATCCCAGAGAGGGACTGCTGTTCAGAAGTACTTCACTCTCCCCATGACATGCCTGAATGTCCTTGGGAGCCCAACTCAAAGGCATGAGTCTCGCCAGCTGATGTTGAGAGTCGAAACTTCAGTGTCTTGTTGTGAATCTAGTCCTTACCCCATCCCATGTCCATTTGCATAATACGAATAATATTTTTCACTAGATAAAACATTTCTGTGAATATAAAGCACATTAAAGTCCATGAAGTGCTTAATTCTTGGTGTCTTTCAGGTCATTTTGCTATGATGGAGTTATATGTACTATAGGGAAATGAGCACCCCTGCTCATCACCTTCACAGCATACTCAGAAGTGGCCTTTGTAAACTAAATGAAAAATAAGAATCGCCAATAAATATGGACTGAGAATCGAGACTTTATAAAATCACAAGTATTCCCTCACAGTAAAGACAGTATTTATGCTAGAGACTGTGTCTAAATAAATTTTGTCCAGGTGAACATGATGCTGGCCATGATGGGGGAAAGCCATGGGTAGAAGTCTCCTGGAGAAGCAAACAACGGCAGCTGGGTGTGCATGATGGGTGCAGCTGCCCACCACCAAGCCTTTTTGGTGACCTCAGCAGGATAAGTAGAGCCAGCAGTTTCCATGCAGCAGAGAACAATTTCTTTCACTTCACAGCTTTCTCCTGAGGCTCCCGAGAGAGCAATTCTTCTTTTTTCCAGACTGTTTCCAACTGCCATAGAGCTTCCCCCCAAATCCCTGTAACTCCTGCCTTATCAATACAAGAAAGGAAGGAAACATAAAATGTTGAGAGTGACAGGTTCAACTGTTTTTCTTCTTGACTAAAAATGTGGGAAATCTGTGGTGGTAGGGGAGTGGAGTGAAAACACGTCAGCGTGGCATGGTGACATGTCTTTGCAAGCCTCTCGCCTCTTGCTCTCCTTCCACAGACACAACCGACCACAAACACGGATGCAATAGGAGCAGCTGTCACAGATCTCCCAGTTTGCCCCGTTACATCTTCTAGCAGTTCCTCTTGGTGCAGACCCCTTTTTGATCAGCGATACAAGGAAGATTAGATCTGAGCTGATGCAATGGTTCATTGCGGGACATGGCACTTTCGGCTCCTGACTGTCAGTGCAACGTGCCATGTGGACACGTGGGGCTACTGCATCTGCGTAAGGGCGGCCACGCTGAGCTCCCACAATGCACAAAACTCATGTACTGAATTTTCCCTCTTTGCCTCCAGCCATCCCTGTTCTGTTTCTTGCTAAGTCAATTAATATCTGCCATACTAGCAGTAAAGGGCCCTTGGGAAAAAGGAAACCAGGGAGTAGGCTGGTTGTTCCCGATCTAGGCTCGCCCTGTGCCAATACAGCATATTTTCTAGAGTGTTTTTTACAATTCAGTTTAAATGACTCAGCTGAGGGGTTTTGTATAACTTCTGACCACAGCCTAACAGTTCTCACAGGAGGTAATATTTCCTAGTGTTTGGCATGAGCTTTCCTCCTTTTCATCTTAGCACTTGTGCTCCTTCAGCAATCCTTACCCACTTCTTTCCTTTCTTCGTGCTTACAGCCTACAACTTTGAACGTGGTTACTGGATCCCTCAGCTTCCACCAAGCCCTTCACCACGCAGCATAATATATCACATTCATTACTGTTATGCAAGTACCTAGACAGACAGGCTTTATCTAGCTGTTTTAATCTTTCCCATAAACCAGTCCTTAAAGTTCAACAGCGGTTTGAGTTATTTTATGTGATTTCCCACCAGTTTGTCAGCATCAATCTGCAATGCTCAGATCTTTGAATAACTGGATTGTCGCAGTGCTGACAAGGTGTGACCATTTTCTTTTTGGTAAGTAACCAACTCCTCATTTGTCGCATTTTACTAATTGCACTTAATTCTACCTCTGTTTTTTTCCCATGTTCCGTTATACTCTCTGTATTACACTTTTTGTGATAAGCAGCACCAGAGACAATTTGATGCCTTAGTCTGTCAGCAGCAAAGGTAATCGCCGTAAATATTTAAACCACAGCAAACTCTGATATATGAAACAATTAAAACCCTTTCAAAAGCATCCTCTCTCTAAACCCGTCTCCTGGTAAACTGAATTTAAGTGGCAGCAAAGCAATCAAATCAAAACATTGCCTTTCATTTCTGCTGATGTGAAATATTCCCCCTCTCTGCTCTATGTTCTTGCTCCTCACAGAGTAAGTAGATGTTTGATTAGGTACAGATTTAAACACAAAAAAGATTTTCCAGGCCTCAGTTCCAAGTTCCAAGCAATTACCCGTTTGCTGGGTGTAACTCACTGCAGGGTCGCCCAACTGGAGAGCAGAACAGAGGAGGCTCTTTACAAAGAAAAAAAAAAATCTTCCAAGTGTTTCACCTCACAAGGAATTCTTGAAAAATGTGCCTCCCCCCAGAGACCTGGCGTTGTTTGTCTCATTTGAGGGCTGAGTGTTTTCCTCTCGCTAGCAGACTGGCAAAGAGGTGGAGGGCTCATGCTGCAGAGTGAAGAGCTGTCCTGAGCTGACACTGGATTTGCACGGGAGGTCCTGAGGGCTCCACTCGTGTCACCTAATAGTGCTGCCTGCCGCACGCTGGACCCTTGCACTTGATCTTGGGAACGGCAAACAGGATGTACTCACCTTGTCTGCACTCCAGCAGCACTGGCAGAAAAATAACTTTGCAATCAGGGCAAAAAGTCTCAGTCACATGCCTAGATCTGCCCCAAAAGCAGCCTTTCTAAGAGGGAATATTCAGCTGTTAACGCTGGTGGTCTTCCAGAGAGTCTGCAACGCTGTCCCTGAGAAGCTAGAGAGAGTAAGAGCTAGTATTGGTCCTCCATGTCTCAGATAATCATGATTAAATGTGATTTTTTTAACACTAAAACCAAGTCTAGAACAAGAAGCTAACTAACTAGCTCTGACTAGATGACACCAAGTGGTCACAGAAAAATTTACATTTATTATTTCTGGAACACTTTGCAAAACATTCACCCTTTGAACTGGAGTTTTGCAGCTTTGCCATTTGAACAATTTTATTTTTTATGGGGGAGCCACTAAGTCTGGGTATTTTGAGTCTAGGAAGAGCACTGAAACTGTTAAAAAATACAAGGAATATATTTCAACATGAATTGCTACTGTATTCAAAAAGCTGACTTACTGTATATTAACAAGATACAGATTTTTAAGCACTAGTTATTAATTTAGTTAATTAATGGTTAGTGAAGTAATAACTAGGCTATGCAGTGGTGCTCATATAGAAGTCAATGAAAAAGTTCCTATTACTAAAACATCAGAAGTCTTTGGATAAGGCATTGCATGGACTACGCAAACCTACTGAAGTATAAAATAGCAGCAGATCAGTTACACCGTTATTTCAGAACAAGTGTTTATCACTCCCTATGCTCTTAGGTTTATAATAGCTCTCACAAGAGATATTTGAACAAGCCTTTACTGGACAAGATACTTAAGGACGTAGGAAAAGAGAAGTCGGTGGTGCATTTTCTCATCCGTTACAATTTTGTGTATGATACAGAGTCATATAAGCAAATATCAAAACGTATTTTTAAAAATTAGTCATTTGCTGGAATGTGTTCTGTTAGGATGTTTTCTTTTCTCCCTTAGATGACTCTGTGAAATACTTCCCTAGCCACTTTGCCAGCAACCATGAAACCCCAGCAAAACATCAGAAGTCCAGCCAACCCAAGACTGCAAAACTGGCTACACTGAAAATTAACTCAACAGGTTCTTCCATTGTTTTTGAAGGGCTTAAATTCTCCCCCGCTAAAGACTCTGAACGTTTGCAGGCACATGTGAAAAAGGAGAGGGGTGGTGGTGTAAAAGCAAATGCTCTCTACGCCCACGGGGAAGGCGAGAAGCGGGTGTGCGGGCAAAGGTGTGTGGACGCACATGCTTTGTACTACCTCTGTCCCTAGCAATGAAACTCTGCTCTCTTTCTACACGGGCATCCTCTATAAATATTTCCTGTTTTGACTCTGATCCCTGTACAAGGCATGTTCTGAATCAAAAAACTGTGACTTGAAGAAGTGAGAACAGCGTGAAACACACAACGGAAGGCAACCCATGCCGTCCTCTTTCTTCCTGAGCTTTCACTGGGCTAAATGTTTCCGGCACTGACGGCACAGCGACTGGCTGTACGGTGAGGATTTACTCCCCTGGAACCTGCCCCACAGGTCCACGGCCATTTGCCCAACTGAACTATGCTGGCCTCTTTATAGACTTGCTATGTTAGAAATACTCTGCGCCCCTCTGTTCGCACCCCCGCTTCTCACAATTCACCTTACGCCTTGGGCTGTTTCCTGAGCTCTCCGGGTTGCTCTCTGTCATGCCCATGTCCTCACTGCTATTGGCAGGTCTCAAAATTTTAAATAATCTTACATGTTCCCTTTAGCATCTCTCCAGTAGTCTGCTCACTTCCCATTTAAGATCAATACAGAAGAAATCAATGGCCCAAACACCCATTCCCTCAAGCAGTTCTCTCTGGACTGTAATGCATTGCTGGCATCTCCTCTGCATCCGGTCTGTTAGCTGTCTTTCCCTCTTTATAGCAGGGGTTTTATCTGAGATAATTTTAATTAGCAGAAGGTTAAGATTTCTAGAGAAACTGTACTTGGCAGAGCGGTCCTGAAAATCTAAATAAGTATTACTTATGCTATTTTATGTTTTGCTGTATGGAACAAATAAAATACTGGTTTGAAAATAACACAGGTGACTGATAGACTTCTGATGGACTACTTGGGCAAACCCATGGACTCACAGAGCATGAGGGCTCTGGCCTTGTTGAAACCGTGGCAAAAGCCTCACTGTAGATGAAACCGTGCCCTGAGCCATGCAGGGTAACTGGCTTTGGAAGCAGGGCATACGAGTGACCTGTACCCATTGCGTGGGTACTAACCTATTTCAAATAAGCAGGTGCTTGGCAACTGCCTCCAGCAGGACGTTTGCTCTGCGCGACAATCCCCTCTCCTTAATCAATACTGGCAAGGCAGTCTTCCTTTGTTCTCCTTGCTGTCAGACTCCCTCTCAGAGCAGGAAGCTTTGCCCAGCACGTTCCCGCAGAGGAAATGTCCTACCCCCTTTTGCCCTCCCCAGCCCCATGTGCCCACTCAAACCCCACTCCCCACCGCAGCTGAGGAAGGGCAGCAGCAGGGACGTTTCTGGAGCTCATCCCTCTCGCCTCCCTCCTCCCTGACAGAGCCAGCAGGCTGCTGCTCCAGCTTGGAATTCTCCTATCAGGGAAGAAAAATCCCCTCTGATTGCAGAAACCCAAATCGCCCACAGAGGTGGATGGATGATGGAGTCCAAGCGTTGCTGCTCTGACATGTCACCTCACACAAAAAATCATGCATGTCAACATACCTCAGTGTGGGGCTCCCAGCCAGCAGGAGCTCCACGGTTGAGGGCAACATTTTGGTAGCTCAGGGACATGGACATACCCTGGGGGCATCTGGGTTTTACAGCACCTGTGCTTAGGCCCAGAAACAATATAAAAGTAATACAGGAGATATACTAGCAGTGCTACTGTAATATAACCTGGAAAATACTGGAGCTAGTCTGTTCTGGGGAGCATCTGCTGAGCCTGGAAAATCAGTATGGGGAGTCTCAGCAGACAACATAGACGACTGTCACAGCCCTTGTGTTTGGGAGCCCCACGCATGTCTGGAAAATCCACCAAAATGCTTTGGAGACTCTTGACATGCACAGGAATGGGGAAGGCAGATATGCCTGTCTTGACCAAACTAGTGGAAGAAGGGAGGAGAAAATATGGTAAGAGAAAAGGCAGGGGTGAGGGAGGGCTGGGGAAGGGCCAGGATGGTGAACGCACGGTATTTCAGCAGAGTAGGAATGAGTGAGCCAGAGGGAGTGACAGGAGTGATGTGGCCAGAGCTATTAACCAGAAGGACAAACTGAACAGCTTTTCTAGCAGTTCAGAAGCAGAGAGGAGATGTGCTTGGGAAGCCAGGCAGAAGCCTGAACAAAGTTTAGTCTATCTAACAGAAAAGTCAGATTATTCTCTGCGTTTGTAGGGAGACCTGATAGCTGCACTTGGAGATAGCCTTCACATCTAAGCAAACAAGAGGGCAGAGAAGGCACCAGCATTATAAGCGCTTCTCGCCAAGACTGAGAGAACTGATGCCCTTGGCCAAGTCCAAGGAAGCAGAGACGAGAGCTTTAGGAAGGAAGAAGAGCAGTTCAGCGCTGGCTGTGTGAATGCCAAAGATGGGAGAGGGATGTGGGAAGAGGGAGAGTCTATCAGAAAAAGATGACACGTAAAAGCCACCTCTGTGGCTTGGGAAAAGTTACTTCCAGAAATCAAGCTCTGTGAGCTGCGGTCCCTAAGACGAGCTCAGGCTGTTCCCAGAGGTGGAGGTGGGAAAAGGAAGGGAGCAAAGGTGGAGACCGGAGCGTGCCGCACGAAGAGCAGTAGAAAATAAAGGGACAATGAGAAGCAGGGAAAGCAGCTAAGGAGGAGGGCTTGCAGAGTGCAAGCTTGCTTTCCAAGCAGGATTGATGGCAGGAAAGAAGAGAAAGTTTCAGAGACCTGAGATTTGGGTCAGAAAAGGAAGCTAAAATCTTCAATTAAAAAAGCATTCTGTGGTCAAAAACAATGCAACAGTGACTAAGGTGGGGGCTGGAGGGAAGAAACATGAAATAACAGTGCCTGCTTTATCCTTAACACCAGGAGAAAAGCAGCCAGGGACCTCCTGGTGTTTTGGCAGGGGGAGCGTCCATTTGCTGTGGCCCCAGAACAGTTGCAGGCCTGAGGAAGCGGTGCTGGCCACCCTGGGTCCTGCCATGGAGCCCAAAGCGGGAAAAGCATGGGTCCAAAAATGAAACCTCTGCTCCTTGCAAAGGTAAGCACCAACACGCACGCAGAGCCAGCAAGCACCAAAAGCAAAGTGCTCTCTCACAGTAATTGTAAATGTTCTTTGGTTAACATCTGCCATAAAAAATAAAACACAAGAAAACAACTTACCAAGCAAAAGAAAGCGTTTTGGAAAGCCTTCAGTCTGCACAGATTTTTTCATCTCTTGTACCACAAAGAACAGTGAACGCTTCTTAAGTCACTGCCAATTAGTCTGACATGTCCTCAGAGCTGCAGAGCTTTCCTCTCAAAGAGAAAGCCTAATCTCTTTCTCCTATAATAGGACATATTTATTTTCAACCGTGTATAAACAAAAAAGACACATTAAATAAAATTAATCGAAAAGATGTTAAACTAAAATACTACCAAAGTAATGTAACATTTTGAAGGAGAGAAAAATGTTTATCACCATAAATCAAAAATACCTTGACTGTATCCTTTTATTTCAGAAGTGAGAAGAAAATTGGAATTAGGCCCAGCTCCTACAGAGAGCTCTTCAATTTCTTTATTGAAGCAAAAGTCAAATTCAGTCAACACAGGTTTTCCTGATTAAGCTCAGCGGGATCAAACGTCACATTAACTAAAGAATCACAGAAATAACTTGTTTAAGCAGAGGCAGCCGTAAGACACAAGACTGAGCACAACCAAGACAGAGGCAATTTCTCTTCCTTGGAAAATGAGAGTGATTGACAAAAGGGAACTTTCTGCAGTTTATAGTAACTGTCCTCTGCATGGGCACACATTCATGGCAGTATTTAAAACTTTCAGTTTGGGGAAAACCAGTTTCTTTCTTTGGTTTAAGATCCTGATCCAAACTCTTCTGTGGTGGAAGACTCTGGCTTTTCAATGGATTTATGCCTGCTTAATTTGGGTACAAATTTTACCAGTTCAGTATTCATTTTGACCCTAAGTGTTTTATTGCAGAGATTTGGAAGGTGTTTTCATTAATAATTTTCTTTTTCCAGAGATCATAATTTCTTGTTAGATGTTTAGCGTGTCCTTTTACTTGCCTAGCTTTATGGGATCTGTAGTTTCACGGTCACTTCTAGGTGCCAACAAGTACTGTTACTGAGGAAGTTCATTAAAATACCATGGATCTAGCCAGAATATCTGAGATTGCTTATTTTTATTATACGCATAGTCTATGTACAGGAGTATTTTTAGAGCATAGGTGATGTGCTTTATTATTAACAGCTAGGTTTGAAGCCTGAAGATGATACACTATTTTCTCTCATAAAGAAATCTCAGCTAACGCCACTGCTGTATCCTTAGCACTCCCTGAAAATTGGTTCCTTTGGAACTCTCTGGAAAGCATCTTGTTTTTTTTTATTATAAAGGAACAACTGACAACAAAATTCAAATAATGACAGTTGTCCAGTTTTGGCAACCAAAAAGTACAAAAGAAGTCCCATTTGGAGTGAAAACATTCAAGAAAGAAAGGAAAATGCTGAAGAAAGCTGACTATGAAGAGGAACTAAAAAAGAAAGAATTCCTTTAGTCCAAAACCCACCAAGTTTTGATTAAAAAAAATTCAAGAAGTTCCCCACTTTCAACACAGGATGTATTTATCTAGCCTTGTCACAGTTACTAGCAACATGAGCTAGTCAAACCATGCTTCACCGTTGTGAAAATTTATTTAAACAGAAATTAGTTTCAACAAGAAAGCTGTGCTTATGTGCTCATTTTTACAAGTAAATGCTCTATTTCCATTATAATAGGATAATTTTATTCTTGCTACAGTTCTATGGACTTTAATAGAGCTACCTCTAAAACAGATTAAAGTTCATAATTCGTGTTGTGCAGAAAACCGTGAGACTAGGCTCTGTATAGTTTTGTGAGGTCATTAAGTGGCCTGATTTCCATTAATAAAGAAAGTGCCCTAGTTCCCATTAACACCATTGAAGCCGTTCATTAAGATGACTAAAGTTAGAGAGTTCTTAAATCTTGGCCCATAGTCTTTGAAGAAAACACAGAGCCAAAGCCAAGGAGATGTTCAGGGAAAGTTTAAAATGCACAATGAGGCCCTAATTCTCCACTGCTGCATGTCTCCTGTGGTCATGTACAGCTGGGTACAGTCCTCATAAAATACTACCAGGCAAGAAATTTTGCACATGTGCAGAAAATCAAGACCTGGCTTTTGCAGAACATGTGACGCTAAGTATCAGGCAAAATGCTGCAGTTACCAAGACCTTCAACACAATGACTTTAAAATATTAGCAGGCGATTACTATTTCCATTTTACTGATAGGGGACTAAAATAGAGAGACAAAGCAAGCTAGGCTAGATGGAAATGCTGAGGAAAATTAATAGAGTTAATTTTTAAAGTGGATTAGTTAAACCACAAACAATTCTATGTAGACACCCATTCAAAACTAAAGCTGCTTTTACTCTATTCAGTTATTTTATTCTGAAAGTGAATTAATTTAAATCAAATTGCAGCGAGTTCTGTTGTGAATGAGAGCATGCAAATTGAGGTTCAGTACAGTTCACAGGCACTTTTAATTTACACCTTTTGTTAATTTAATGAATTGTCCTGAGTGCCTGAGCTCACACAGGAAGATTGCCAAGTTGCAAGGAGTTAAGGATGAGGCTCTTCAACTGCAGGGTTTGTCCTCTCCAGCAGCCCTTCCTTGGGCCACTGCTCAACCATCCTTCTTATCACCAGAAGGCACAGCCCTGAGTCCTTGATTCTGTGGGAGCCAGAGGAGGTATTCTTGTCTTTCCCTGTCACCTAGGAAGTAGTGACAGCTCTCAGGGAGAGCATTTCATGCATTTAATGGGAGGACTGGACAAACACGCAGCACCTATTGATCAGGGGCCAGGAGGAACCACTCGACCCAGGAGGGTGCATTCATTGACCTCTGTAGGCACCAAAAGCAGGGAAGTAGTGTGACACATCACAGGGGATGCGGAATCATGTTTTCATGGTCAGCCTAAAAACATGATAGTCAACTTCACTACTTCACCAAGATCAGATTCGCTGAGGTGTAACTCAATGATAAACATTAAAAGATGTCACTGAGAAAAATCTACAAATACACACTGCATCTTCCTTCCTGCCTACTTTTTTTAAATCATATGCAGCTTGAAATTGTTGTTTTTTACAGCAAGTCTCTGTACAATTTTTTTTTAATACTTCACAAAACTGAAGTAAGCTGAAGTGATCTACTGGCGTGATCACATCCACCTCAGGGCAGTGCAATTCTATCACTATCTATGTGGTTATTGTAGTACCGCAGCAAACACCTATGGATCAGCCTCTACTTTGGCCCATTGGCAAAAGTCCTCCAGCCCAGCTAATAGTCAAATATTTCTCCACGATACAAAAATGTGTGGAATGACACACATCTGATTTCACCCGTGTGCAGCCAGTGTCTAGGCAAAGCCACGTATTTTAAGGTCTCTCCACCTTTTTTGAGTATTATTTCCTTCAGCTTTGTGTCCAACTCGCTTTGGCTAAGAATTTAGCCAGAAATCATCTTAACCTTTTAGTTACAATTGTATCAGAGGAAAAAAAAAAATCTCTCATTTTTCAGCTTTTCCTGACAGTTAATGATGAGTCCATCAAGAAAAAAAAATAATACAGCAGCATTGTTCGTAGTCCATGGATACGTCTTGTCTTTCTCTACTGTTCTTAGAACTTCCTAATAGGAGAAAGTAACTTAAAAGTGATAGAACAGTTATCCCTATGAGGCTGCTTACCGGGTAAAGGAATGGGGATACAAACGTTTGTGTAAGGAGAGGGTAAAGTCTAAAAAACAGCTCTAAGACTAAAAGTTTGAGTACCTTCTGTGTCCAGTAAAGAAACTAGGGGCAATCTTGAGGCCCCTTGAAGAGAGCTGCTGTGTAAAACTGCATTTTTAAAATGTTCTTTAAAACTCCTAACTATTTAAGCTTAAACGTCTCACAGCTACGTAAAAGGGACAATCCCGAAATCTCGGGGAAATGGCAGATTTATTTTCGGGGACGGGGGGCGCAGACGAGCGTTGCTTCTCTACGTGAGCCGGCTTTACAGATGTAGCGAGAAATGTCCCGCTTTCCTTCTTTCGCAAGCCAATTCTCGAAACGCCCCCACGGTTCAGCCACTCGCGGGGGGCGCCGCCGGCGCCGTCCGCCCGCCCGGCTCTGGCCCCGTGTGACCCACGGGGGGCGCGTCCCACCGCCGCCTCCAGGCCCCGGAGCCACACCGAGCTTTTATTCGCACCACGTTTTTCAAAAGGAAAAAAAAAAAAAAAAAAAAAACCCAAAAACAAACCGAGGGAAGGAAGGAGAGGGAGCTGCCTACTCTCCTCACGCCGCACCCCGGCCGGCCGCGGCGGCGGGACAGGGTGTCTCCGGGCCGGGGAGCTTCCCACGGAGCCGCTGCCCGCTGGCCGGGGGCTGCCTTTCCTGGGGAAAAAGCTATTCGGGGGGCTCCAGGGAGACAGCGTCTCCGCCCAGCTCTCTCCCTGAGGCGGTGGGCGAGGGCGGGGGATGCCCCGGGGCCCCGCGGCTTCCAGGCGGGAGGCAGGGAGCGCCGGCGGGGCGCGGGGAGTCGGTCCGGCTTTCTCCCTTTGGAGGGAAATGTACTGGGGAGCGGAGAAAGATGCATTTCTCTGGGCTTCAAATGCATGCCTGTCAACGGTGCTTGCTGATAGCAGAGTGGGTAATCCCACTGCAGCAAATCTGGGGAGCCACGCTTTACGGGGCCACTGGAGAAAGAGACACACGAGTAATAGGATGTATTTCCACCAGGGACCTAAGCAAAACAAGAGGCTTCACTCCGCGACGGCGGCTCCGCGGGCGCGGAGGGCCCGCCGCAGCCCCTGCCCGGGGGGTCGCGGTGCTGGCCCTGCCCGTGGGGGACCGTGGAGCTCCCGCGGAGCCCCGGCTGCCGCAGTGCACCTGCCACGGCGGGCGAGCAAGGAACCTAGGCGGGGGTGCAAGGGCCTGTCTTCCTAGCTGCGTCCCGGGAAAGCCCGTAATACCTCCCCCAAGGAGCAGGTAGCTCTTAAAAAAAAAAAAAAAAATAATAATCTGGGTAATTGCCTGCTAACACTAGGAGCCTCACAGAGCAGGGACTTCAGTAAGGCTGCCAGGAGGATTTAGTAGCCGGTTCCACGACCAACAACGCTGACATAAGCTCTACTCGTGGAGGTAAACATAGGATAGCTCAGGTTTCTGTAGGAGAAAAGCACGGGAGACTTGTGCCCTGAGGAAAAAAAAAAATATCGTAAGGCAGCAGGAACTATTTCCAGAGCGAGCAGAAATTACAAATCTAGCGGCACCGACGCGTGACATTAAAGATTTCTGTGCAAAACCCCGAGACAGCTCGGAAACGCACCGATATCCCCGGATCATTAAAATATTTCAGCGGGGATTCAAAAACCCACGCTCGAGCCTGTTGCCCCGTTTCGGAAGCGTTTTCAGGCGCATCTAGAGCAGCTGCAGAGCAGCTGCAGCCCAGGCGAGGTAACGTGGACTTCAGTTCAGACCTACCAAATCTCGCCACCCGCTGAAAGGCGATTTCTGCGGCGGGGCAGCGTTTCCCGGCCGCTCCCGGCCCGAGGGTCCCGGGCGGCGGCGATAGCGGGCTCGGCCCTCTCAGGTCCCCCCGTGTCCTTACAGCACAGACAACGAAGGGAAGTTTTTCTATTTTTTATTATTTATTTTTTAATATAGAAAACCCCACGCCGAGCAGTAAATCTGCTGACTCGGCTCCCAGATTTCTAAAGCACTTTTGCTTCAAATTGCAGTCAGGCGCCGCAAGCTGCTCCTGCTATTCCATTTCTCCTGAAAGGTCCCGATACTTTTTTGGTTCGGGTTTTTTGGTGGTTTTGATTTGTTTTGCTTTTGCGGGGTTCTTCCCCCCCCCCCCCGATACCATCAAAGGGGCCATTGTGGGGAATGTGTCCCAAGTCCCCGGGAGCTGCCTTTGCCTTTCCCGCGGGTGCTCCCTTCTGTTTTGTCTAAGCAGCCGCGGAGCTTTTAGTAACTCTGCAAACACGGCCATGAAAAGGATGTCCCGGTAGGGCAATGAGGCATGAAATCCCGCTGTTCCTTTACATAGTGGCAACATCCACATGAAAGAGCAAACACCCGACGTGCCACCAAATATAATTGCATAGATGGAGAGTATTAGCGGAAAAGAGCTGGCGCCGGTTTCCCTTTCGCCACGGCCCTTTCTCGCACGCACACCCGCAAACGAAGCAAAAACCACCTGTACCTTCTGCAGGATTTAGCCGAGTGGAAAACTGAGTAATTGGCACCATCGGCTGCTAAATATAAGGCAGCCGGGGCAAACTCCGCCCGCGGGAAGAAGCGGCCGCGGCGCTGCCGAGCGGAGCCGCGCCGGGGAGGTGCCCGCTCCCCCCGCCCGTCCGGACCGCCGAGCTCGCAGCCTGCCCCGAAAGGAAAGCCGGAGACATCGCCCTTTCCAGCTCCTCTTTCCTCCCTCCCCGACCCGCCGGTCTCCTCTCCCTCGGGCCGGCGCAGCATGGTGCTGTCACCCCCCGGAAACCCGGAGGGGCGAGGGCACGGCGGCTCCGGCGCCACGGTGAGGGTCGCGGGGCCACGCCGCGCCGGCAAGGAGGCTGCTGGCCAGTTCATCGTTTTGCGGCGATCCCGGCGATTGCTTTCCGCGTCTCCCTCCGGCAGGTGCTGCCACTGCGCTCCCCGGAGCCCGGGCCGGGCAGCCGCCTCCTCGCCTGGCCGCCCGGCTGCAAGTCCTCCGGGCTGCTGAGCGACCCGCGGCTCCGTGTGTCCCCCGAGAGCCAGGATAACGCGGCGCTGCCCAGGCTGGTGCCGGCGCCGCAGCGCGCCGACCGCCCCTGGCACCTCTCGGCCAGCGTCCCGGCAGCAGGGCCGGGAGAAAAATGCTCCCAGGAAGGTGGCAAAAGGGAATAGGCAAAAGGAGACGGTCGCCGAAGGTGAAAGATTAAATTTCTGCGGAGAATATACCGGAGGACATACCACCTCAAGTGTATTTTGTCAGGAATCCGGAATTAGAAAACACAAAACAAACAAACGGGGTGTGTGGGGGGGAAATCCCAAACAAAAGCAAAATAAAACCCTCCTGTTACAGATCCGCCAGTAACCAAGCCGCTAAGATTCCTCCAAGTCCTTTCCAGCCGGGATTATCGCCGTGCTTGGCTCCCGTCCCTGCAAGTGCCCGCTACCCATCGGCGCGCCCGTGGGAGCACTGCGGGAGTGACGGGGCCGCTCGCCCGGCCGGACTGGGCCGGGATTTGCACCTTTCCCGGGATTTATACTTTTCCCGGAATTTACACAATCCTCAAACCCGCGCTCCTGCGCCCTACAAGACACCCGGCGGCATCCGAGGAGCAGCGGCCAGGACCGTCCGACACCGCCGGAGGCTTTGTAGAACGGGGTGGGAGCTGATCCGGCTCAGGGCTTACGGGCCAGGGGCAGCAAGGCCCCCCCCAAATGCCGGGTGGGATAGTGGGGCCGTCCCCTGCCCTCCCTTCGGCGGCATGGGAAGGCTGGGAGCCGGATCCCGCTTCTTCCCCTCGGAGGGCGAGTCCCGGGGCTGTCCTGGAGCGCCCCCCCCCCCCCCCCCCGGCCCCGTGTCGGGGGCATCTGCCCCTCCGCTCCCCGCCTGCCGGTGGCCGAGGGCTGCCGGGCCCCCCGCAGAGCGGCTGCCTGCTCCTCCGCGCCGCTCCGCGCCCCCGCGGTGGGCGGCCCCCCTCCCCGTCACCCTCGGCGGGGCGGGCTTTGCCGGGGGCGGGCCGTCGGGCTTGAGGCTGTGCCGCGGCGTGGGAAAGCGCCTCAGAGAGGGTTTGCTCTGCTGGCGGTGCGGAGCCGAGCTGAGCCGAGCTGTGCCGTGCCGGAGCCCCCCCCCCCCCCCCGGATTTATTTATCTCTGCCCCCACCCCGGCTATAAGCTGCGCCGTGTCCTGTCCCCACGATGAAGCGACCTTGCGAGGAAACTACCTCAGACAGCGACATGGACGAGACTATAGACGTGGGGAGTGAGAACAATTACTCGGGGTAAGTGGGGCTCCCCCGGCCCCCCCTACCCCGGGGCCGCCTTCACCGCGGGCGGCGGCGTTGGCCGGAATGCGCCCTGGGATGGGGCAGAGCGAGGGGGAAACCCGGCCGCCCCGTCGTGGAAGAGAGGTGGGGAGGGCGAGTGCGAAGCGGGGTGCGATTTTGTCCCCCTCCAGGTCAACTAGCATTTTTGTTGATAGCCCCCCAAGAATTTGCCCTGCGGTGTAGCTGCCCGAGCCTCGAAATTACGCAGAGTACTCAAGTAGCTTGTGAGCCACCAGGCTGCAGTCCATTGGCTCCGCTTAATTTGCCATTTTCAATCAAGTCCTTTCCAAAACATCTCCTGAGCAGGCCGAACAACCTAAGGGAATCGGCGCCCGTGGGAAATGAGCTGTGGAAAGTAAGCGAGGATCCACGGTAGTTGAACGGTACCTTCAGCAAAGCCGGTGCGCGGCGGAGGGTGAGCCGCGGTGTTTGCCGGAGCTCCGCGGGGACGGCGCTGCCCCGCAGAGCTGCGCTTCTCCGTCCCGGAGCCCCGTCTCGTCCGCGTCGGTGGCTAAATCAGTATCAAAAGCTATTGGATATACTTTCTCACTTATGATGAAATAAAAGCCTTTTTGTACTCGTGGGTAGCGTAGTTTTTAAAATGGATTTTGAATTCTCTTCCTCATGCGGGACAACACGGCACACACGGGCTGGGGAACTGGCTTTGGACTGGAGCATGTATTGAATCTTGTAGCAGTGGGCAGGAATGTCAAAACCTAGCAGGCCAGGCGGGTTGTGGCATCAGATGCATGTACTTCACACTGCTGTTAGCATGTATAGATGATTCACGTGGTTTTGGACTCGGTTCTTCAGCCTGTGTTTGGTAGACAGGGCTTTATATGCAATGAAAATGAAATTTGCTGAGCTGGACTCTCTCCAGAAAGGGACTTTATTTCCAAAAGAGTCTTGTCAATTCAAAATATATGCTGGGGCAATCAAAAATTAAATGTCTCTCACTCTCTAAAAATACTGTGCAGTACAAACCACATCTAAGCATTGAAAACAGCCTGAGAGAGACTATGCATACTTAATACGGTGACCTGAGGTATCTTCAAAGAGCAGTGTCAAGTTGTGCAACACCTGACATACTTTTATTGTTTCACAGGCAAAGTAATAGTTCTGTCATTCGATCAAATTCCCCAACAACAACATCTCAAATTATGGCCAGAAAGAAAAGAAGAGGGGTACGTTGCATTTCATTCTTTTCCCGTGTGACAGTTTGCATGCGTGCTGTGATTTTGCCCTTCAACGTTTTTTATAAACTTAATGTGTTTTGGTTTTTTTGGAATAGATTATAGAGAAAAGGCGCCGTGATCGTATAAATAACAGTTTATCAGAGCTGAGGCGGCTTGTGCCAACTGCTTTTGAAAAACAAGTAAGCCTTTTTTTTTTTTCCTAATTCTGTATCTCATCTGGCAATGCTAGTTCTCTTGTAAAACTCATTAAAATAATATTGTATGTGTCCTGATCTGGCACAAAGCAGGCATTTCAATAAAATGCTTTGTTGTGGCAAAACTATTAGAAACATAATTCATTATAAGGCTGAAAAACATTTCCATTCTTTGGCTTGTTTTTCCCTTAAGGGTAACAGTGTTCATGTTGCCTCTGTTCTTTCGATGAATTCCAGTAGTGGTTTTGTTAAAAATGTGCTTTACTCCATATTTAAATAAAACAAAAACAAGCCCAACACAACTCCCCTAAACCTGTATGTCAATTAGCCTTTTGTTTAAATCTTTAAATATAATCTCCTTTTCCCTACTTTAAGAAACCTTTATTTTTTAAACTGTAATTTCAGTTGCAAATTAATCAATCCAGTTTCCTGAAAAAGGAACAGACAGTCTGGATTATTCACGTTTTAAAATGACTCTTCAGAACCAGTGCATTAGGAGGCGGAATAGGCCCATGTCGTGTCAGCTAGTGAAGTAGGCGGTATTTTCAAAGACTTTCAGTGAGCAAGTATTCAATGGGAAGGCTGGAAGGATCCAGCAAACTTCAGTGAACTTTGGTTCAGCTCCTGAAATGGGTCACGAAATTACAGACCAAAAGCTTAGAATACAATCTGTGCTGTAAGAAGGGCATTCCGTTTATGTCATTCGAATTTATTTATTTTCCTTTTCATATCTTGATTTTTATTTTTTGGTCTTTGATTTAATGTTTAGCCTTGTTCCTGTTTTACTGGAGGTATTTGGATATGTGCAATTGACACTGTATTTCAATAAAAAGGAACCAACTGAGAATCAAGAACCTGACCTCCTTGTAGTAGTAAAATAGAAAACAGAAAGTAAAGTTTGAGAGCAGGATTGCTGAAGCTCTGTGGTAACTGCATGGCAAGCACTGCACTGTATGAGGCCTGTTACATCCCTGGTCTGAACAAAAGCTAAAAGGAAATTTTAAATATTGTAATCATGGTGAGAGCATCACCTGCAACACGCTTTTAATAACCAGTAGTTCTAACTGTGCCCTTGCGTAGGTTCTCGCAAAATGGAGTGACAGAGGTATTTTCAGCTAGATAAACAGGGGCAAGAGACAACAGTTGTTTGTCCCATTTTATTGTTTACTTCTTGAAAACCACAAACATTATAAAACAAGTCCTACAGAGCCTTTGGAAATTACCCAGCGCCATGCAGTTTTTAGCTATTAGTCACTCTCACTGAGATGGCTTGTACTGTGTCTGTGGAAAAGATGAAGTCTGAGAAAAGTACAGGATGTAGTCGCATGTAAAATGGGTAATTCTGACCAAAAATTCACATGCGCACCAACATATGTACAAGCAGAGCATTGAAAGCAATAAGCAGATCGAGAAAAAAAAGTATTGGCGTAAAAAAGAGCGTACACTGTATTTTGTTCAGAAAGCCCCGCCATTTTTCTGCAATATGCCAAGGACAAAGTCCTTTTCCAGCTCCTTGACATTCAGCTCACTGAAGTTTCCAAGTTGGAGGTTTAGTTGCGCTTCCGCTTCCCTTCCTCCCTCCCCAAATCACAGCTCTGCTCTCCAGAGTCCCTCACAGAGCTGGCGAAGCGGGGCTGCGGAGGAGGGCGTAAGCCTTACCTAACTTAGACGCGTGCAACCTGGGCGAAGCCAGCTGAGGCTGCAGGATGGCTGATGGCAGTGAGGTGGTCCGGATGATAACTAAGAAAAAAAAAATTGGCTTTCAGGATGTGATCAGCTGGTGGCTGAAGCTTGTGCAGCCCTCGTTTTAACTGATGCCAAGGGATGATCTCTTGCGCTGGAGTAACATTTGTGTGGTAAACTCAGTCATCTGGGCGTGCTCCAGATATTGAAGGGAATGCTACCATTCGAAAAAGTTTTATTTATAGATTAATATATTAATACTACCTTTTGAGTTGTATTTTATACTTTTCCAGCACTTTTTTACAGTTCCGTGAGCCACCCTCAGTAACGGAAAAGATTTTTACTGACAGAGGAGCTAAACCTTTTATTTTTAACAGAGTTTAGCTTCGCCTCCCTGCAAACTAGGCCTCTCACTAACTTAAAATACTGCGGACTGTGCGGTTGTTTTTTCAGTCGAGAATGAGAATAGAATATTCAGCAGCCAAATGACATGTCGAAAATTAATAGGCGATTAAGAAAGAGGGATACTTCTTGGTGTGTATCCATAGGGACACCTACTGGTAAAAGCAGAAAAAAAATGTTGCCGTAGGGTCTTCATCAATCACAGTGCAGACCTGTCCTGCCAGCTCTCCGTTTGTGTTTGTTGTTAAAAAGAAAGTCCAGAAAGTTATGGCTTTCTCTCATTTCATGAAGATGTCACCTCTACACTATCTTCAAGGCCAGAGCTATGCTGAGCTATATTGCCTTAATAAAGCAAAATTGTGCTGCTGCTGGTGCTTGTATTGCTAGAGAGGAGACGGCGTTAGTCCTTAGACAAAGTCTGGGAGGCAGATGCTCACGAAAGAATTAAGCTGAGAATGTCCTAATGATAGGGGAAATTGAAACCATAAGGCTGAGCTCAGTGGAAAGTATATCAAATTAAAGTTTCTGGTACTTGTAAGCCTTTATTTATATGAGTTTCTTATCTCAAAGGGATCTGCCAAATTAGAAAAAGCGGAAATACTGCAAATGACAGTGGATCATCTGAAGATGCTGCAGGCAACTGGAGGTAAAGGTAAGGAGCCGACGGTTTCTTTTCTAATATTTGGGGAAATCTCAGCAAAAAAAGTGCTTTGAGGGGCTGTGATAGGCGTTTCCAGATTAAAGGAGTGGAAATCAATGCTAATGGCAGGATTGAACTCGTGGGAAAGAACTACTGGGACAAAAGAAGCACTTGACCCTGGGCTTGTGTTTGCTTTCATAACGCTGTGGGAGTAAAGGCTTCATTCACAGGCAGCCCAGTCAGAGATTTGTTTGGGGTTTCCAAAGAGCACTGAAATCTGCACAGGGAGACAAAACAAATACACAAACACCAAACATAAACAGGAGGTTTGTGGCAACAATTGTGTAGCACAAAACCGATGCTAAACCTCATTATCCAGCAGCTATACCAAAGGAAGTGGATGGAGAGGAACTTACATTATTGTTCGTGTATTTTCTTTGTTCTGGAAAGACTTTTAAATTCCAGGTTAGACCATCTCATTCACCAGAATAAACCAGTCTTGCTCTGTGCAGCTCCAGGTATCTGATAAAGCAGACAGGCAGATGGCTGCACTCATATCTATACGCTATAGTTGTGTGTCAGAGCTCTGGGTAGCTCACTGTTACCGGGTGCTGGCGTGACGCAGGGGCTGCGCTGGCTGACCCGCTAGATCAGCCGGCTGCCGGGAGTCGAGCGTACCTCACTTGTGCAAGCTGACAGTCCCGAGGCTGGAGGCCAAATGATTTCAGCCACCCACGAGGTATTCTGTATAGTCATGATTTTGGAACTTATTTGGAGTGAAAAACTTGCTGGCCTCCTGTAAGCACGGTCCCACGTCCTGTGCCATCAACTGTTACTGTGGTTCAAATTGTTGTAATGGAAACCAGCTGATTTTTCACAGACCCATTCTGCCATATAGGTAAAGGCTAGAAAAGAGGTAGCTGCTTCTTTCTCTCTTCCTTTTTTGATTAAACTCAAAAGTTTTTAGCCCATGACTGAATTACTGCTCCTCTCTGTACCTTGCAATGACCACGGAATTCAATTTATTTAATCAGTGCATGCTTAACAACAGATGGTTATAGGAAAGCATGCCAAAGGCTGGTGTTCTGTTATTTGTGAAAATTAACACCGAGCTGACATACGTATTTTCTAGGTCTTAAGAGGCTTTTGCTGGAAGTCCATTTAAGCTTAAAATTTATGGGTGGCTTGTTCTGTAAGAGGTGAAAGGGATTTTATTGCCCTTCATATAACAGACACACCTCTTGATTCCTTGGAAAATGTGCAAAATTGAATAAAAAAATGTTTATTTTTATATCTAAAAATGTCCCTTAAAAAGCACTACTTAGTGGGTAAAGCTAGGCTCTTGAAAGTTACGAAACGCCAGAATTGATCGTGCTTGTGCAATTTGAATTCAGATCCTCTGTATGTGTGCGCGACGGTGCTGTCTTTAATTGCGTGGCTGCGTGCTGGCTTTCCACAAGCTCTGTCTCACTTGGTGCACGGGTGATAGGCGCTCAGCTGCTGAAGGAAGCAGTGGCTGTTTCGCTTCATCCTCCCCGCGTGACGTGCAGCTCAGCTATCCCAACCTGACCCCCGCTTCACGCTGCACATCGTTCTTCTTAAAAGCTGCGGCAGCTCCCACCCCTCTGATGTCTGCACCGACAGCGGGAGGGCCAGGAGGTCAACCCTCCTTCCCTTGCCTCCCTGCCTCAAAAGAGTATGTGGGGGATTATTTTATAACTGGCTCAGGTCGGGTGGCCCAGCTAGTGGGGCAGGGGATGAAGTGCCTGGGATGGGAGCTGCCGGGCAGAGAGAGGTGTCGGCAGAGCCCCAGCCTCCGGCTGCACCCGGACAAGCTGGATTTTGTCAGCATTCCCAAGTCCTGTGGTCTCTCCCGCCGTGCACCGCCGCTGATGTGCGTCTCCCTGCCCCGGCTCACGCCGGCGTGCCCGTGGGTGCCAGAGGGCGGTGCAGGGAAGGACGAAGCGCCGGGGTGCGGGGAGAGGCGACGCTGGCTTACACCCGCGTGAGCCCGCTGCCGCCGGGCGGGCAACCGCAGCCGCCTTCACGCCGTACACAGCCCTGTTTGTTACTCGCACTCTGTAGCACATCAGTAAAATACCCAACTGCTTCATAAATGCTATGACTTTACCTTCTCCTTCAGACCCAGAGATAAGACTAATCTTACTGCACAGATTAAGAAACTTTAAGAAAAAGGTTTGCGAGTTAGTACTGGGCAAAGTTTAAGCCTGCATTTCCTGTTCGCTTAATGTTTTACTTTGCAACCTAAGTAACAGCTTTAAATATAATTTCTTAGGGTGCTCTTAAGGCAGATGTTTGTTTTATTTGCAAGTGTAGTTATTCTGAGTTTGTAACTCATCTTCTGAGCTAGAAACCTTTTTGGATCAGCAAAAAAAATGAGTTCCATCATTTTTCCTATGGACAAAAGCTATTATCACAGCAGGGAGAAATGGATCCTGATACCCTTATGCTCCCTTGTGGTGAGGGCTGCGGAGAGCTCATCTTCTTCCTCCTCACGTAGAAATGGAGGACACCCACGATGGGGAATGCCCGGGGCTAGGAAAGCCAGGGTGGAGTTGGCCGCTCCTCAGCGTGCTGAGCCTGAAGTGGGCACGGTGGAAGAAAACTCAGCGTGGCTCCTGTCCCTTCTCTGCTTTTCGGAGCTGCCCAGGCAGGCAGGCTGACGCCTCTGAGGTCCTACGCAGACTCCGTGTTTCCGCCACCCTGCTGCAGGTGTGGGCAATGGTCTCCTGTTCACATTGAGTTATTATTCTGGCCTGGGGCCAGGGCTTTTCGCTGACCGTGCAAGCAAGCACAGGCGAGGAGTAATTTGTCAACAGCGAGTAGCTCACTGGGATTTCGGTGTTGTTTTATTGCAGCTTCACTGCAAATTTAGCTTGGGTGACTGACACCTGGGTCAGCAACGTAGGTTAATATAGCTCAAATGACTTAGTCAGTGTCCTGTGTGCAGGGCAGGTGGGGTTACCAGGATAGCTGAAGGAAAACGGAGGCTTCCCATTTACTATGAAACGGCGGCGTGTATGTGTGTGGGTGGTGATGGAGGATGTTCTTGGGTTTTGGAAAGAAACAAGAAACATTTTTAAGTCTCTTTCAGAAGAGGGAAGCCAGCAAAAGGGAAACCTGGAAAAGATAACCATCAAAATCAAAACATAATAGAGCCTGGGAGTCCCAGCTCTCATCTCTGTTCTGTTTTCATGTCTCGGCCACCATAGGAGACTGAGAGGGAGCCAGGATCACCAGGGCTTTGGGACACAGAGCCAGCAGCTCAGACTCAGGGGAAGCTGGTGACAACCACATCCCCCGCGTCTCGTCCGGTCTGGAGGGAGGGAGGCCGGGAAGCCCTGGCTTGAGCCGCGTGCTCTCAGGACTCCCAGGCTGGCTGAGCCGCGGCCAGAGCCGGGGAAGCAGCTTTGGCTGTGCGTCAGCCCCTCTGAACCCGCCGGAGGTCCTGGAGCCTCTGGTGCAGAGGCAGTCGCCATGCCAGGCTGGCTGGCGCCCGAGCAGGTACCCTGCTAGCTCGCCACCGCTGGCCTGCTGGCGTTTGTTTCTCGGGAGCTCACTCAAACCGCAGCGTTTCCGCAGGTCGCTTGGTCGCAGCGGACCTGGCAGGAAAAAAGCTGCAAGGAGTCAGTGCTTGCTGAGACGAGTCCTCGACCCCTCGTGCTCACCGATCTGCTGGCTGAGCGGCGTTTCTCTCGGGTTTCGTACAGCCTCAGATGAGCAAGGCAGCCTGCGTCAAAATCGCTGTCATAATTTGGCAAGAAGGGGTATATAGGAGGCAGGGGATTTGGGGCGACGTCTATAAACGTGCCCAAGTTAATTCTATAATGCGGGTGTGCAGTGACGGAAAGGCTCTTTGCTTGCTTGAAAGTTGATAAAACAGCTAAGGTGCTAGTGTTCTTCAGAAAGCCTGAGATTATTTCATGCCAGAGAGTGCACGGCCTAATGCAGGCATTGCTGCCACATTCCTCCATAATAAGGGCATTTGATCTTTAGATACTAACAGTCATCATAGTCATACATACCTAAAATTTTTCACTGAAAGCAAGAGGAATAAACACTATACCAGACTGGGCGTGGATAGGACATTATTCCTCCAAGGAGACTACTTTTAAACTAAAATAGGAAAATTCTAAAAATTGGAATAGGATTTTGTGGTTGATGAGCTGCAACTTAAGCACTAGATTTGAAGTTAGACCCTTTTTAGAATGGGAATATCTTTTCATGTGCATTTAATAAGGCAAATATTTTTTTCGAATGCTTTTTTGTCCCAAGCCTGTGGAGCTCCAGTTGCTGTTTGTCGAAATACCTCATGGACCATATGACTGTCAGTCTTCCATCTTCAAATTAGCAATGGCATTACATAAAACATTTTCTCAGTAAAGCTTTTTATTGTGTGTGTGCAGGGTCATGACAAGATGTTTTTAGTTTGTAGTTAAGTAACACCGTATGTCATATTGTCTTAATGACTCTGTGAAGAAGATGGGACCCCGGCAGCAGTTACAACAACCGTCTCACAATGTCGAGAAATAGTTTGAGAGCGTTACTAGGAATGCCAGCGCAGGGAAGAAAAGGCAGGGTAGTGCATGCAAGCTCCCTGATCTCCAGCCTGTTTCTTTGTGTGGATAAACATCTCGTTCACACACGCGCGCAGGGTCAATAGTGCACTGCAGCAGCTTGCTGAGGAATTTCAGGAGAGGCATCGTATATCTTTTTAAGTATCACAAGTACTTATGGACTTAATTCTTTTCATTTGTATATTGTCTGCAAAAACAACTGCAGCCTATTGCATTACAGGGATGGTCACACAAATCATTTACAGATCGGAGAACAAACTTTTTGCGTTGCAAATCTTAACCTGTAAATGGGAGATCTGGCAGCTGAGCGAGGACCGGGTTTAGCCGCGTCACCCAGCGTCAGCTGGGAAGCCGGCTCGGCACTCAACGCATCTTTTGCCCTCCCCTTGCAGGTTATTTTGACGCTCATTCCCTGGCCATGGATTTCATGAGCATTGGCTTCCGGGAGTGCTTGACAGAAGTCGCAAGGTACCTGACTTCGGTGGAAGGTCTCGACACATCTGATCCCCTGCGCGTTAGACTCGTGTCTCACCTGAGCACCTGTGCCTCTCAGAGGGAAGCCGCCGCCATGACCTCCTCCATGGCCCACCACCACCACCCCTTGCACCCTCACCACTGGGCAGCCGCCTTTCACCACCTCCCGGCCGCTTTGCTGCAGCCGAACGGACTCCACGCCTCCGACGCCGCCCCGTGCAGACTCTCCTCAGACGTGCCCCCCCACGGCTCTGCCCTGCTCACGGCCACCTTCGCCCACGCCGACGCCGCCCTCAGAGTCCCCTCCGCTGGCAGCGTCGCTCCCTGCGTCCCCCCTCTCTCTACCTCCCTCTTGTCCCTCTCGGCTACCGTCCATGCCGCGGCAGCGGCAGCCACAGCGGCTGCCCAGAGCTTCCCCCTCTCCTTCACCGGCGCCTTCCCCATGCTTCCCCCCAGCGCGGCCGCTGCCGCCGCCGTGGCTGCAGCGACAGCCATCACCCCTCCTTTGGCCGTGTCAGCCACCGCCAGCCCTCAGCAGGCTGGCAGCGGGGGCAGCACTAAACCGTACCGACCCTGGGGGACTGAAGTTGGAGCCTTTTAAGTCCCCTCTCTCCCTTCCCGCTCCAGCTCCCTCCTCTCCCTCAGCACACGCGTGCGTGCACACACACACACACCCCCGCGTGCACACCCACACTCACACATGAGCCTGCGGGACTCGGCGTGTCCTTCCTGCTCAGCCCAGCGAGCGGACGCCTTCACCCAAAGGGCATGAGAGGTGCCGGCAAGCCTGCCGAGGAACGGCACAGCTGTCCTCTTTTCGGGTGTCAGAGAGGACACAGGATGATTTCTTCTTCTTCTTCTCGGTTTGTTTCACTGGAGGCACCTTGAGGGAGCAGCAATGACTTTCAGAAACAGCGTGACCATATTGGCATGTAGAGGTTTCCTGGGAAATAGGTAGTCACTAGAACTAATAATTCTCCAGCTATGCATCCTTGTTTGGCAGAGAGGCGAGGGATCATACCTACCGGGTCTCCACAGGCTAGAAAAAGAGTTTGAGTTTCGTAAGTGCCTGACATTGAAAAACCAGTAATAAAAGAAATATATATGTATGTGTTCTGCTATAACAAATAACATTGTGCGGGTATGGAAATGAGAGAGAGGCGAAATCCTGCATTTAACTTCAGAACTGGGATACCTTTCCAGGGAAGAGCGTGCTCTTGAAGGGGAGAGGGGTTTTTAGCCAAAAGATTGCCGAGGAAGAATGTTCAGTTTGACAGGCCTGGTTCTCACTTCCTTACTTCACTTTCTTTGTACAGACTTGCCAAATTGTGACATCTAGCATAGCATTGGTAAAAGCAATTATCTTATCAGTGCTGGGATTAATGAACGTTTCAGCACTGCCTGTGAGCCTTGAGGCACCCTTTTTATGGCTTAAATGTGGTGCTAGCTCCAATCTGCACAAACAGTGAATTTGTCATGCACCCAGAAGTAACCACCTACTTAAAGCGTGCACACTTGAATACAGTTGATTCATGCCAATAGAAGAGACCCAGTGTTGCAAGAGTTCAAATTTACTTACTTAGCTGTATTTGGACATTTACTTTTAGCCAATTCTGTGCAAGATCCCTCTTCTTTTCACTATCAACTACAGGGAGAACGATCACTCTGGGTATGAAGTTAGGGTAGGGACAATTTTTAAATTGGCTATTAACACGCCAACATTGTAATGTGGGTTTGATTCCAAACCAAAATGAATGTATTAAAGGGTATGTCAGTAAGTTATTTTGTCAATACCCAGACAACTAGTGCTGCATAAAACAGTTTGCTTTCATTTTTTATTACAGTGACTTAAAATAACCTAAGTATTTTAATACATCCAGTCAAGAACTAGAGATTTTATGTAAAAAAAAAAAAAAAACAAACACAGCATGTATTATTATGCACTTGATTTCTCTGCTGTGTGGAGAAAGCAATAAGCATTGAGAATGTTAAACATTATGCAAAATATACTTTAAAATATTTGTTTTAAAAATACTGTACCTAGTCGGTCTTTTATGCATTACTTTGTTAACCTTTTTTCTATGCAAAAGTCTTTACATATCACTAATTAAACGAAGTCCTTTTTGACTGCGTTTTATGGATGATTTGTTGCAGTTTTTGTTTGCTCTTGGGGAATACTCGTGGACTCTAAGTTAGTTTCTGCCACTGGTAACAAGCCTGTCGGCTGCTCCGTCCTCTCCTGCTCCCCTTGCGCAGCCAGGGAGCCCGTCTCATACCGCGTGCTCTGAAATAGGCAGGAAAAAAGCGGTCTGTAAAGCAGCATTGGTTTTCAGGCTCGTAAACTGGTTCTGCATTAACAGTACGCCTGATGATACAAACCCGTCTGTCCATCCCGGAGAGCACCAAAAATCGTTGGGATTTCTAGGTTCAGCTTTCCTTCAGTTCCTCACTAAGGGCCTGTGTTTAGAAGGGGAAAACTTTAACCTAATGACATGATTAAGAGATAATTAATAATAATTGAGAGAAGGTAGTTTTTATTTCCAGTTCTGGGCTGCTAATTTACCAGTTCTCACTGAGGCAAGGGTTTGTTACTGTTTCATCTGCAAGGCCCATCTGTAGAAGGCATGTGAAGCTCTGCCCGTAAGGAGGAGCGCAAAGTCTTACAGGTCCAAAAGACACTAAAAGATTATTATGCCCAAATAACAGCCGACAAGGCTGAGGCACAGAAATGAAGTGACCACCCTTCAGACAGACAGAGACTTCATCCATTGCCAAAATGCAGCCTCAGCCCAGCGGCTCGCTCCCCATCATCCCTTTCTCCCAAATGTTAAACAAACACGTAACCCATCCTCGCCTGCATCAGCTGGTCTCCAGCCCCCAGGCGAGGAGGGATTGCGATTTGCCTGAACAGCATGCTGTCCCATGGAGAAAATGGACAAAAGAGTGGGAAGAAGGCTCTTTACTCTTGTGCTGTAAATCATGCTGGATCTTCCTTCAAGTTTTGTTATTTGGAAGGCAATTAGATATTTTTCTGTTTCAGGACATAAATGCTGCGCTGCTGTATTGGCATGTTTAGCAGCACACAGTTCAGGTACCATTTGCTTTCCATATAAGCAGTTTCAAGAATAAAGATGACATTAGTGAACTGGCAAGTAGATAAAAAGTGGGCTTTATTTACATGAAAAAGAGCAGGTTGCAACCCTACTTGACTTTAAGCTGTTAACTATTAACCTGGCCTCTAAGAGACCGGTAGGAGGTCTCCCATGCATCATATTGTGTTAAAAATGGGCAGCCACTGATTTGGTTCCACCTAAGGGCTTCAATCTGATTGATGTGCCCTAAAACATTACCATTACCATTTGTTGCCACAAATGCAACATTTTGCCTCATTCTGAAAAAAAAAAGGAGTTTGAAAAAATATTTCTAAGAGACTGATCAGATGAAAGCGTAGTTATTAGCATCTTGAAACAATGCACCATGGATGGATTTGTGCAGCCTGTGTGTTGGGGCTTGTCCCATTTTCACTCTCACAAAACAGGCCCAATTCATGGATGCTGATGTCTCCTCTCTTTTCTTGTTTTGTTGTCGTTTGGTTTGGTTTGGTTTGTTTATTTAATCTGAATCACCTGAAGGGACCAGCACATGAGGCAGGAGCTCAGCCTTCATGCCTGTTTAGTCCTGAGCTTCTGTTGGGAATGTTACCTCTCTGACAGCAGATGAAGATTTCCCAAGTGAGAAATTAATGGAGAAGCAGCATATTTCACATGTGCAGTTGGAAAGCCATCAGAGGGTAATAGCTTCTGATGGCTTTGGTTGTGGCTGTGCTAACAGGTCAGAGCTGAAGGAGTCCATGAATTTTTAAAACAGAGCAAAGGAAAGCTGTTTCCTTGGCATAACTGAGATCCAAAAGGTAGGACTTGTGGCTGTGCACGCAAGCTTACTTCGGCCTTTTTCTATCTTTATCTGCATTCAGTGATGAATGGACCTGGAGGAAGAAGAAAGTTTATAATCTATATAATTTAGGACTAGATATAGCACAGCACAAGAAAGCAAATCAGGCTGCTTGCTCAACAGTAAGCAGTTGGCTTTGACTAACTTTTCAATGGGTGGGTTTGCAACTTTAAATTCCACTTATTGAGAGGATCAAAGGAGGTTATGCAATTTCCTAGAATGTTTTTCTTAAGAGGAAAAAGCTAAAAACCAATTCTGTCACTCAGCATTAGCAGGCTCGAAACCTTAGCCCTCAGCAGTGCAAATAAAAAGCACTTAGGCTGCCGTAGCTGCGGGACTGACTGTGTCACACAGCACTGGGAGAAGATTAGCCTGGAGAGGAGACGGGCAATAGAGGCGGTGCTGCCTGTCCTCCCTTTGCTCTGATTGCAAGTGGAGGAAATCCGGCTTTAGGTATTGCCCCAGAAGAAAAACCGGCTTCTGTGGCTGAGGACTGAATGCATATAATTCAAAGCAGAATAATTGTGTCCTGGCTGCGACTACACCTGCCTGAACAACTGGCAGGAGGTGCCAGTTCATGCTGTTGCCGCCTTAGTGCGGGCCTCCAAAATGTTTGTTTGCAGCTATTCTGAAAGATGGTACTTCAATCAGGATGTCGTGAGGTACGTAAAGGGCATTTACCGAAGCCTGGGACGTGGATATTGGCAAATTCTTAGGGCTATTGTAAATGACAAATTTCTTATTCATAACAGAAAAAAGGTCACAAGCATCTTTTCATCAGAAGATACTACATCAGAAAATACTACTGAAGTGTGAAGTGACTGTTACCAGCTTTGTAGTCATCAGTCTCATTAGTCATCTGCTTCTGTAGGCACAGATAGCCTGAGAGCACACCAATGAGGACCCGATGTAATAGTCACAGGTAGTTTTGTCCAACTTTGAGAAAAGATGAAGAAATTGGTATAGCTTTGTTAACAAGCTTCATGTGCCCAGCCTCATTTGTGTGAGGCTACCGCCTGAACCTGAGTGTAATTTTACTCAATGCTGAAATTTTTACTTGTGCTCCATTCCTCTGCTTCACCATTTTACACAGTAACGTCTTGTGTTTTGGAAACTAATGTGTAGTGTAAAGGTCTCACCACAGCAACACATCTGACCATGACCAGAAATGAGAAGCAGAGGAGCACCAGGCAGGTGCTAGAAATGCTGGGATCTCAACTTGAGGGTAAACCCAAGCTTTTCTGATTTACAAATGAAACAAAATCTTGACAGATAATTATCTGAAAAGAGATATTTTGGTTCGGGTGGGGTTTTTTTTGTTGTGGGTTTTTTTCCCTCTGGTAATTGCTGCCACTGGAAGTTATAAAGTGCTATTAATGTGCAAATACAATCACTTAGTCAGCATTCAGTTGCCGAATATTTGCCATGTCCTAAGCTGGACTCCAACTATCTCTCTGGAAGGTGCAGGTCTCCCTTGTGCCCTGTGTCACCTCCGCCAGCCGTAGGCAGATGCCTGGGAAACCCAAGGTTGCTTAAGTGGCACTAAATGCGTATGGCCAGGCAACTGAATTTCTCCTTCTCTATCTTGCATCATCTCTGGAGAGACAGGATTTGAAGCTTAATAATATTTTTGCGTGATCTAATTTTTTCAAAGAATCAGCCTCCTTGTCACCTGAAGAAACAACAGAACTGTATCAAAATCATTTGAGGATAACGTGTTGTTATCATCTATCCATCTTGTAAAACTAAGTCAACACCTGCAATGGGGTCATTCAACACTGACTTCAGAATTTCTCTTAATGCTCTGGCTGCAGCAGTGGCAGTGATTATAAGATGATGTCAATATAATTTCTTTTTAAGGGGATATTTTTCTGCATTCATGGTGGAAATGCAAAGCTGAGATACATGATTTGGTGTTGTACTCTAGAAATTAAAAAAATCAAAAGCAAAAGGAAATTAATATGGGAAATAAAAGGAGATGTGGCTGGTCGGATTACTTCCATGGTCTGCAGAGGCAGATTCCTTTTTTACAGCTACAGCTGATGATATTGAATTAAAGAAAAGCTAAATGTTTTAGACGATGTTTATCTGAACAGTGCTATTACTTATTCTACAGGAAAATCCTTCTGAGGTGTTGACTTAATTTTGCTTCCCACACAGTCCATATTCAGCATTTTTTTCTTCCACAAAGGAAAGTCTTCAGGATGAAAAAAATATCTTGATGCAACATTGAAATTGTGATTGCAGTCTTCATATATGTTAAACTGCAAGACCTCCTATGGAATCAACATGCTGCTCCAGGAAGCAGTATGTTACAGGAAGATGTAAAGAAAAGTGTTTTACCTGTAAAGAATACCCATACAGAGTATTCTATATTATTGTGTGGTAGGTGAAAATCTAATAAATGACTACAAGGCAATCCATGAACTTAAAGAGAGAGAATTACGATTACTTAAAGGCCTATACTTTTTTTCTCCTTAGTTTTGATTTAACTCTGAATGCTGTATTTTTTTTTAATATATCAAGAAGCAAAGTAACTTCATTTTTCTTGGACTCCTTTGGGGAGTTTAAAACAAAACGTTACGCATTTTAGGTACACTTTTGCAAAGAGATTAACAAGATGAGGTCTTTTGTGTGTGGATAGTTCAAATAGTTTTTAATGACACTTCCCAGCTCAACACTTGGGTTTAATATACAAGCCTTAAAATAAAATAACATTGTTTCCCTCCCCACTCCCTCTCCTTCTGTTGCTTTCTGAATGTATTTTGGTGGAGGAGAAGGGAGTTTATTTTGTTTGGGTTTTCTTGGGTTTGTTTTTCTGAAGAGGCACCAGGGTGGCAAGGGGGAGCGACGGCGGGGCACGCCGGCTCCTCGGGCGTGAGGAGCATCTCCTTTCCCCTGGGCAGGCAGAGACACTTCCTCGCCTTTTCCCTCCCCTGCCCTCTTTTTGGGCAGCCATCCCACCGGGCAGCCCCCTCCCTCCTTTCCCGGCAGAAAGGAAAGGCAAAGGAGTTGCAAGGACAGCAAAAGACTGCAGTTTCACCGGGCTGTCCGGGTCTCTCTCCCCATGCCCTTTTCATTTCATTGATCACAAAGGCCGAAGTGTGTGTTTTTTGATAATTACCTCAGGTCTTCAGTCGTGATCTGCCATCACATCACCGGTGTCTGCTTCCTTCCCTCCCCCAGTTATCACAGGTCCGATACCTGCCCAGCTACAATGACGTTGTCCCTTCATTTTTTTATTGCAGTTAGCGGATAAAAATACTACAAACAGGAATCTCAAAAAAAACCCCAAACAAGCCAAAACAAATCAAAATGTTTCTTGAAACTGCTGGAAACTGACCTTCATGTGCCGCCCTGTCCTCCTTCAAGGCCTGCTAAACCCACAAGAAAGATTCCCATTAGTAAATCACTATTGGATCATTAAACCTTTTTAAGGCAGTATGCGCCTTACCAAGAGAATGAGGATTACGACACAGCAGTGGCTGCTGCCCACTGACAATCATGGGAACCGACCTCAGTCATAAATCCATGAATTATCTGGCTCACTTTGACCGGTTCTCATGCCAGAGCAGCTCCTTTGATGTGACCGTCAAAACCCAAGGATGCCCAATAGCAGTAACAATGAACAAAACAATAGAGAAGTAATAATTCAATATAAATATGTAAAACCTGCTTGCCCGTATGCCCAGCTTTTGCAGTAGGGTATTTCTGTGCCTGTGGTTGAAATTGGAGACAAAAAAGAGAAAGAGGGGTTTTTTTTTTTTCTGTGTATTACCCTTTAAGGGAAGAAATGCTGGGCATGTTACAGAGATATTTTTTAGCTACCATTGATGTGCATGACTTTTTCGGCTAAGGGAGGGCTCCCTGTTGCTTTTCAAAATCAGTCTGATGATAGTTCAGAAACAATATGCACTTAAGGACTGGTTCTGCAGAGGGACTAAGGATATTAGGCATACTCATACTATTCCACTTCAGTGGGACTATTCATATAAATAAATTATTCATGCTTTTAAGCCCCGGCAGGACCAAAACTTTAAAGGATGCATTCTCGTTTGTCTCATTTGTAAAAATATTTAGGTTGTCAAGCTCCTTGTGATTGCTTAAGCACATCAGAAGTACAACTGTTCCTTACTCTGCTTCTTGGCTGCCCACCTGTAAAGCAGGAACAGAGTTATTTAGTTTCTTGTCCTTGATCTTGTCTAATTAGACCTCAGACTCCATGGAAAAGATGTCTCGAAACTCACGTTCATCTTGTGAGCACCCCTAACTAGGGTCTGTGATCCTTACCGTAAGCCTCCAGTTAATAGAAGGTAGTGGCTGTCCCGGAGCCCAGAAGCTAGTGAGGAAGGCAAAATTCTGATGGCATAAAGGATGACATGGAAGAAAAATCCCCTTCAAATTGTATGATCAGAGAAGCAGCAGAATTTAGTAAATTACTTTTAACTATTCGGTTTTTTACTCTTAAAGCAGGATCAGCAAATTGTAATAGACAGGAGGTAAAAAGGATTTTAAGATACCTGGTTTTCAGAAGCACTGGATTACCTGTAAGCACACCAACATGATGGGAATGAATAAGCAGAGGACACTACTTCTGGGTATTACTGTGCTGAGCTGTCACAGGGGAATCACTGCTGTGCTTGGGGTGAGGTGAGTCTTGCCTGCCTGTAGGCAGATGGCTGCCCGCTCCTGCTGCCTGCAGCGTATTTATCTCACACTGCCACGAGTTACCCACTCCAAGCAGCCCAGCAACGGAGTGCAGTCACCAAGAAAGCAGAGAGGCAGGAGGGCAGTGGGCGCCTCTTCTAAACTTCTGTGTTTCTGAAGAAGCGTGGCAGTACGGCATGTTGCAGCGCGCTGTTGCGTGTTGCCTGCATTCACAGCCAGAGCCGCCGGCAGCTCCCGTCACTCCTCACTCACCAAACACAGACTTGGGGAGGTCGTGGTGGGAAGCCCAAAGGTGAGCGCTTCAGAACCAGGGTTGGCATGCACACATTGGCGTCTTGTGAGCCTTGCAGCAGGCAGGGGAGTCATGGTGATAGGAGCTTGTGCTCGTCGTCGCACGTGCTTCACACACAGCTTCAGCCCGCTTGCTTAAGGGGAGATGAGTGCAGTATGGTTGGAGGGATGAAAGCCACTCAGCGGGTTACAGCAAGATGCTCCATTTAGATTGACCTCAGGCCATTGTCCAAACAGATATGAAGCTGAGACTTTTAACCCAGCTTGGGGCAGAGGAGGAACAAACTGAAGACTCTACACTACAAAACTTCATCCTGTTCTAATTAGACAGGTAGTCTCTTACCTGAACAGAGGGGAGGACCATTCTTGTTTCTTTCATTTATTTTGCTGGATCTCTTGTGCAGAACTGCAGCTTACAAAATACCGATTATGCCATTTATGAATACAGAGTTGTCATTTACGTCAAAAAATCCCTTGCAAAGGATATGGGGCCAGTTTGGGTGCATAGCTGCTTGGCGGAAGAGCTGCAGAAGGCACCCTGCCGTGGCCACGCTCCATCAGCCGCCGTGGCCTTGCCTGGGTCACTGCTATTCCATGTTGCACGCAGCGGGCAGCACCATAAGCCAGAGCATGTGCTGTAATATCAATTTATAGTCTATTATTATTTTCCTGCTTTGGGGGGAAGCTGGCACCTCCCAGCTCCATTTTCCTGCCAGCAAGACAAAGATTAGGCACGGCATAATAACGTTGTCAATATAGTTTACTAAAATGTGATTAATCAAAAGAGCACATGGGAAACAAAGCATGGAAAAGCAGAAGGTAATGATTGACTGTAGCCACAAGGCAGTAATAAAAGGGGTCTAGAAAGCAGATTTTCAGCATGTAAGCAAAAAAGTTCAGGCATTTAAAAGGATCAGAGATTTCATAATTTCATGATCAGAGCACTTCTTAATAGGACATGGCAATTGCTCCTGTAAAAGGACTTTTTTGAAAATGGTCCTTGGACAGTATTATCTAGATCTGTGTGTGGTAATTAAATCTGCATTGGACTTTCGTTACCATCACCTTAAATAAAAAGCCTCGGTTTGGAAAAAATAATTTCTCTTAAAAAATGATGCAGAGTAAATTTTACAACTATAGTTCTGAAGGGACAGTCCTAGCAGGATTCGAAATGAGGTTGTTATGGTTGGGGTTTTTTTTAGTTTATCTCACTGTCCAGGAGGTGTTCCATATTGAATCTGTACCTAGGAAAGAGATTTACAGTTATGTTTTAAGACAGCAGTATTTTACAAAAAGGATCTTGGGGAGATAATGGTGGGGCGGGGAGGGGTGGGGGGTGGAGAAGGGATCGCGTGCCTGAAAACATCCTTCCATCTCCAGCAGTTTAAAAACACTTTGCCTTGTTTGTGTCCTTTGACTGCCGTGGTGACAACAGCACTAGTGTCTTAGCACAGACTGCTCCCATGGTCCACCAAGCTTGTGAATCAGTGCAGAAGGGAACAAAACCAGACCCTTCTTGTCTCCCTGGCCAGCTGATGCCGTGGGATCCTGCCCTGGGATGGAGAAATTCTGGTTCCCTCCTTTGCCTTAGTGCAGACTTTATGCATGATCTTCACTTCAAAATCTAGAGGTGAAAACCAGAGATGCTGCTGGCCCCTGACAGAACAGCTGTGAGGATGAACACGTCCAGAGCCACGTGGTTCTTCGTCACTCTGGTAATGGCATATGTCATCAATGTATAAATGCCACAGATAGATAGACTGAGGTGTTGAAGAATCCTTACTCCTGATAATCCCTTTGTAACTTCTCTTTTTTAAATGCTACATTAAGGCTGTTTCAAAGACAGCTTGCAAAGCTTCCATGTACAGCTTTAGACTCAAGGAAACACATTGCGCGTGATTTGGCTTAGTAACGGCTTCATCTGTACATCTTTACCAGCAAATTCAAACCCTTCATTACTTTATAGCTCATTGGAATTAAACAGACACAATGTTGACCTATGGAATTAAATCGGAAACCTTCCGAGCAGGGCCCACGCAGGGAGGCGCGGGTGAGTGGTGGCAGACACGGGACCGGGGTGCCACCTCGTGGCATGTTCAGATGATGTTTTTATCGATAAGCAGAGGATCGTTGCCCTGTAGAGGATAAACAAAAAATAAGGGATAAGCAGCCACCAGAATGTCCTGGGAACAGAATAAATCCAATGACCGCATGACTGTACGTCCTTCAGATAGAAGTGACATATAAGGGCAAGTAGAAAATATGCCTTTAGAAAAAAACCTGGGAGCTTTCATTTTTCTAAACAAAGTCATGAAAAACTTTATGTTCACTCACAGGCAAGACAAGATATAAGATTCGAAAAAAATTATGAAATTGAATTAATGTAGGGCTATAACTTAAAGAAGATAGCCAGAAAGAAAAGTTAATGCCAGATCAAGTTTGGATGCAAAAGCTCCTGTTCCTAAATTTTCCAATAAAGTATAAAAAGTAAGCGATAGGAGTCTTAACCAGAAACTCAGCCACTAGTTTAAACTGATCTGTAGTTAAGGTATTGTTTTTCTTACCTTCCTTATTTCTACTGCAGTGCACTCCCATCAACCTTCACTGTGAGATGGAAGGCAATTGGTCAAACCTTTAGGGAAGAACAGAAATGAAAGTAAAAATACTTGAGATCCAGTATCTCAGAATATATCACAGTTAGAAGCAAATTTGAGAATGCGACACTAATAATGACAATAACAATAACAATCAACCATACTGATGTTATATTTGTTTGAAATACCTCTGTTCTAGCCTGTGCAGCCACGTGTCAGATTGCTTTTGTAATGTGTTTTTGATTGTACTGCCTGCCTTTCCTCTGCAAAATAGTCCACCTTTTCTGGGGCTTCAACATTCCAGTGTCATGAGTTACTATTTAAAACAATAATAACAACAAAGACTTTAGGAGAGATGCTTCTTCCATCTGCTAAAAACAAGTACCCTGTTCCTTCCCTCCATCATGTTAATCTAAGGCCCAGGAAACAGGGAGTCAATCTTAAACCCACACTGAAGGTGAACACCTATCCTGGTGTCTTTTCAACCCAAACCAGGACACCTTTAATCACAGTGGGACCTGAAATGGTAGACTAGCAAGAAGACTGGTTTCCACTTCTTACCTGGTGGATATTTGTCCTCTGTGCAATGGCAAGTTTCAGGTCTGGCATTGGACTGAAAAGGGATTGGGAAGTCCATTGGGTAGCTTCTTCAGAGACTATGCTTCCATTCCTAGCAAAATACTGGAAACTGTACTCTTTCTTTGTGTGCAAGAGCTATTCTGGTGACTTTGCCAGGTTTTTAAAATCTCACGTATGATTATCCTTTCTCAAATGACTTTAAAGCTGGACTCATGGTGCTAAGAGCATGCAAACATACTATGAAAAAAATGGGTTAAAACTGAAGGAAATGCTTCTTTTGCTACTATTCTGTAAAACCACACCTGTACCTTTTCTAGGAGAGTAATTAACACCTGAAATTCACTTTAGCTGCTTCTAAAATGACCCATCATTTTCTGAAGTAGAAAACAGCCAACTTCTTCCACCAATTTGGTAATGCATTTCACAGAGACCGAAGAGAGACAGGGGAATCTAAGAGCCCCACACAGCTATCTCAGTGCAGCTCATGTAAACTGGTAATCATAGGGGAAAATCCAAGATGAAATAATAAAATTAGGGCTTCCAGGGCCTTAGGAGACTCACAGAGCTACTTCCCTGGCCCAGCCTGAGACCCCTGATGCGATGCTTGCCCAGCCTGCTCTTAACAACCTCCAGCCACAGGAATGCAGTAATTCCTTAGGTTACATCCCATGGTCCCAGTGCTTAGGTATTATTGGGCAGCTTTTCTTAATATCTACAGTGACGACGGCCCTTTTGACTGTTTGCTTTGTGCCTTAAAGCAAAGGTGATCCCATCCCTTTGAACCCCCTTAAAGCTTCCTTGTCATAAAAAAATATAGGGGATGACCTTGGGATTTCTCATGACATGCTCCTATCTGCGTTGGAGGGCAGCCCAGACTGCAGTACGCCTCCGGCACGCCCTGGGAAAGGCAGCCAAAGCCATTATTTCCAGTGGTGCTTTCACATCAGGGCAAAGTACTCCAGCGTAAAGCATGGCCCGACACCGTTAAGGAGTTATATGGGTGATGCAATGGCCCTGGCTTACTATTGGCAGCAGGGAGGATCCCTGCTAAAGCATAATCTGCCAGGTATGCTAGCCTCTGTTTTGCAGTGTGTCTGAGGTAACTACTATATTAATTTATTACCAATATTTCTTGTTTTACCTGCAGCAGTGTATTGGGTCTGGATGGGATGGAGTTAACTTCCCCTGTAGCAGCCCTCATAGTGCTGTGCTGTGTATTTGTAGCTAGAGGGGTGTTGGTAACACACCCGTGCTTTGGCTACTGCTGAGCAGTGCTGTCTTTCCAACATTCCCCCCTCCAAAGGCCAATCTGCTGTGGAGGGGCAAGCATTTGGAGGGGACACAGCCGGGACAGATGACCCAACCTGACCAAAGAGAATATTCCATACCATATGGCAGTCATGCTAAGCAATAAAAGCTAAGAGAAGGGGAGACAGATGCATTATGACATTAGTTATTAAGGCGTTTGTCTTCCAAAGCAACTGCTACATGGGGCCCTGCTTCCCAGGAAGTGGCTGGACATAGCCTGCTGATGCGAAGTAGAGAATAACTCTTCCTTTTTTGCTTTGCTTCCATGCACGGCCATTGCTTTCTTTCATTAAACTGCCTTCATCTCAGCCTATGAGGTTTTTATCTTATTTTCTCCCCCTGTCCTGCTGAGGAGGGGGAGTGAGAGAGCGGCTGGGTGGCAGCTGGTGGCCAGCCAAGGTCAGCCCACCACAGGCAAGGCACCACTCCAACATGAAAGGAGAGGTCTTCCCACTGCCTACTCTCTCACCCCACAAATCAGGGGCGGGGGTGAGAGGTGGGGGAACTAATGAGGGGAAAAAGAGCTGCTCTTGCTGGAGCCCTGGATGCAGGTTTGAGTGCGCAGGTGATGTGCTCTGCTATGGGACAGAGCTGGTGGCTGCTGGGGAGCTCTGGGAGGAGGGGGGGAGGTACCCCACTGCTGCAGAACCAGAAGAGGCTTTACTCTGTTCTCATCACCTCTCTCCTCCTCACCTTCCAAGGCACCTGCACCATTTTTAGGAGCTGAGAAGGTGTGCTGGGGCCTTCCTTGCGGGAGGCAGTGAGACATGCTAATGACAGGCAGGTATTAAAACTCCCTTTGCCGTCCCCGTTTATGTCTTTCCACCTCCCAAAGAATTAATGGGATCTTGCTTGTCCCCCTAACAACTCTGCATGGTGAGGGCTGTGCAAATATACTGCGAAGAGACAGTCTGTTCCTCAGGTGAGGAGACACTATGGAGCACTGCAGCCCCTCTCCTGCCAGGCGAGTCACCTTCCTTCTGTGGGGGAGGCGGCACTGGTTCGGAGAGGCGTGCACAGCAGGGACAGCTAAGGGGGTCCCTGCTGCCATGGCCCAAGGATTCACGATGGCACCAAGTGACCCTTTATATGTGGGGGGAAAGGTGTGGAAACACCCTTAGCTGTCAGACCCACAAAAAAAAAAAAAAAAAGTATTTCTAAGTGCTGGCCAACAGCCCTGCCTGTGCCTCTCTATGCAGACATTGCTCAGCAGTCCTCTGCTGACTTCTACAAACCCTGTGGGTGGGCATGGAGTGTCCACAGGCAGTTTTGTGAAGGGAAGACTTCCAGACAGATGCTGCACCTCAGCCGGCTTCCGCTGCCTGCCGGCACCTACACAGGGAGGTGAGGCTTTGCACACTCCCTTTGTGCACGACTCCAAACTGCCAAGTGCCTCTTAAAACTCGCTGCTAGGCAGCAACGCCGACGCCTCGGGCTCGCACAGCAGCTGACCGGCTGTCCCCTAAATTGTATAAACCAGGAGAGGGTCGGAGAAAACCCCAAAAAGCAAAAGAGTGGGGGGCGTGCTCAGAAAAATTTAGTTTCCCTGACCGGGAATCGAACCCGGGCCGCGGCGGTGAGAGCGCCGAATCCTAACCACTAGACCACCAGGGATCTGTATGTGTATTGCACGCCCTTCCTCAAGAGCTAACTCACATGACCACATCACACTCCCCCACCGCCTTGCTGGTTTCTCTTCTTTGTGCTCCCCCCTTCCGGGCAGTACTAAGTCCCCGAGGCAGCTGTGTGTAGGCAGGGACGTTCCATTCCACCCTACGGAAGGGGGGGTGGGGGGCTGCGGGGTGGGGAGGAGAGCAGGCGCCTCAGGCAGGATGGCGGTGGGAGGCCGGGCTGGACACAGTCTCCGGCCTTGTCGGTCCGGCAATGGAGCGCGAGCAAGCGTCCCCCGCACAGCGCTACGGCCAAGAACTGCGCGGCCGGGGCAGAAGGCGAGTCGTCAGGAGGAAGGCGCCGTAGCGCGGGGCGGACAGGGTCTCCCTCCTCCCGCCGGGGTCCCTCCCGCCGCCCCAGGCCGCTGGCTGGATGGCAGCCTCTGACGGGAGCGGGGCCGAGCGGGATTATTTTTCCTCGTTTCGCGTTGCCTGTTCGCAATAGTGTCTCTACGGGGCGTTGCTGTAACATCTTCGGGCAGGACCTCCTCAGTCAAGCGCTCTGCGCTGTGAACCCCGGCCGACAGCTCCCGGGAGAGGAGGAGCGTGAGTGCTGGTGGTGCTTCCCTCCCCCTGTCTTAATTGCTCTTCAGGCGGGCTGTGGATACAAAAAGACCACAGCTTCTCCGGTTTTTGGTCTGTAGGGGAGAGCTTATTAGAAGGTCTACTTCGAGTGGAAGTCTGTGGTGGCACAGAGGGAAAACAGATTGTCAGTTCACTTGTGCTTGCAGTGCCTTCTTACACGATAGATATGAATGTGTGACTTTGCTTTTTTTTGGTAAGGTTTCTATGAAAGGAGTGAAAACTCTGGCATCAATGCAGCTGACATCTGCGTAAGTGCTTTTTCTTCTGGCATGTTGATTTCATGAACAAAGTAGATCTGCAAGCTGTACTAGCAAAAGTAATTTTCCCTCTTTAAGCAGCATCCATAATATAAGAGGGTTTGCTCTACGCAAGCAAATTTCTCTGGTTCTCAAACCCTCTGCCTCTGAAATGCATTATGTAAGAAACCTTTTCCATGTTAAGATAGATAAGCTTCAGGCTATATGCTTGTGGACTCTGCAAATATGCATTAGCTTATCTTTAAAAGCTTTAGAGTCTGAAAACAAACTTACAGAGACCACTTTCCCCAGGGATGTACTCGGGGGGTTGGGTGTTTGGTTTCTGTCTCACCAGAGTCCCTGTTCAGCCAATGGCTCATTTCATACCAAACCCTTCACAGTAGCAGGCTTAAACAAAATGTGTTGATTGTGGTGGAGCTTTCTTTTGTCCAAATTGAGCAATTTTACTGTACAGTGAAGTAGATAACTTATAAAATTACAGGTTGCAATCAGGCCCTGTTAGATAGTCTGATGTCTTACACACCGCAGGAACTGCATTTCACATATGTATAGCGATAGCAGCTTCTTTGGTTAAGACCAAGGCATGTCAGGCCTTGAGGAGACAAGGCTGTGGAGCGCTCGAGGCAGAGCACAGCTCAGACTGAGGTGCCACTGCAAAGATGGGTTCATCCTTAGGTGAGAGAGGTCACCTGGTCTCAGCAGGTAATCTGTGCCTCTTGTTGAATGAAGAGAAAGGCAAAGTGGGACCTGGTTTCCTGCAACTCAGGATGTGCAGGGAACACGAACCAAATTTTAAGGTAGTTCTATACTGCAGGAACTGACCTAGCTTTAAAGGAGTTTGTATGCCTCACTGGGTCTGCAGTGTCATGGTTAAAAGTATAGGCTTCCCCACCCTAGGTGCTTCTCAGGTGGGTTTTGGAGGGGTACTGATTTCTGTGCTTCTGTGGCTGTGATGCTAGCAGCACTTGAGACAGCTAGGTTAAAACTAGGGTAGGTCCACATCAGCTGCATTTGCGGTATTGAAGATGTGTGTTACGAAAGGGTCGTTGCCACTGTTTGTTCTTAGAGTGCTTCTGTTGTGTGACACCTCAGAGTAAGGCAGGGGTGAGCCCCCTGATTCTTAAGCTGCCTGAGTGACAGACAAAATATTCCCCTGGACAATTTCAGAAAAGTAGCTGAGCCTATGAAAGATGGGATATCATGGCTGATGACAGGCGAACATGTTTTATCCATGCCTTAGGAAACTGTTAGATGTAGAAACAAATAATTCTTGCTGTGTTATGCTTGAAAATTAGCACGTTATTTTCAAGATTTTTAATATGTCATACTAAATTGCTTTTGAGCAGTGAAAGGATTGTTGATGACAGCTGTAAGAGTAGTGAAAACTCTCATGTATGTACTAGAGAAATTTTAATGAAATAAGAAATCTTTTCCTGGATGTGCACCCAAGTTGTGGGGGACGGGGGCTGACCACTAGACCATCAGGAAAGTAGCATTGAGAGTCATATGCTGTCTAGTTATTTTTAGAAATAGCTTTCTTTTCTGTACAAGTCATGTGCACTGACAAAAGATTATGCCTTTTCTCTGGCTTCCTGTACCCAATAGAGAAATGCATCAGTGAAACTGTCAGCGATTCAGCCTCCTGCCAGCACAGAAGCAGCCAGTGCCTGTGCCTGCACCCCTGCGATGCTAGCTGGAGAAGAATGATCTTCCCAAAAGCGCCAGGGAAGGAATGTCAGAGGCCGATGTTTCTTTTCACTTAACACAACGGAACAGCGGTGTGTCAATAAAGCCAAGTGAGTAACGTTCAATGTTAGAGGTATTGTATCCCACCTTTCAGAGTTTGGTATGCACAGCTGAATTTTGGACCTGAAAAATTGGAGCAATTACTTTAAATGCAAGCTGTAAAGCAGCATGCAATTAACTTGTCTGTTCCATATGAATATATTACGTATTATTACTACTTTAATTTGCCATGTTAATTGATGTGTGACAGTAGGCTTACTATGTAAAAATGAGTAAGAATAACATTGAAGTAATGTGCTAATTTACTGAAAGTATATTATTTGGGAATGTTTCCACTATATATAATGGTAAGTACAAATTGTCTTTGGTACCTGTGGTACATGCTTCAGCAGTAGGGAAAATCCTTGATTTGCACAGAAGATATTTACAGCTATGTGCTACGTATGCATTTATCACTCTCTTTTCTCAACTGTGAATTTGATCTGGAAAGTCTTGACATCAGCTTTTCTTCTTTAAGTTAGCCTGAATTAAAATGCACATCATCTCAGTTTCAGGGAGGTAGAGAGGGGAGGGAAGGAAAAGATGATGCACAGTCTTTTGCCATTTTACTTTTAATTTCCATGTATGATCAGAATAGTTACTTAACTGTTAGATTACAGTGCTTTTTTTGGGGAAAAGTACTATTGTAGTTTATATTTCTTCTATCTATTTTCACCATGATAGTGTTTTTATGGAAATAATCTAAGGAAAATCTCAAAAGGCATTGTCCAAATGTTACAGCAGTTCTGATACTCCTAGCTCCAAGATCATCCAAGCTGTACAGTGACTTGCTCTATCTTCTTGTAGTTTAATTTAAATAGAGCTAGGGGGCAGTCTGTGAGAATTTGCAGTGTCATGTCTTAATACTGTGCAGACTAGTCATTTACTGTTTACAGAAAATATTTTAAAGATCCTGAAGAAAAATGGGGCAGTAACTCATCAGCAATATTTTTCTAAATACTTTTACAAGTTCTTGTATTGTTTTCCTTGATCTTCCATTTTTTCCCTGACACTGTATTTGATCCAGAAAAACCTGTGTCAGCTTTTTTTCTCTTAGCCTGTGTTAAAATGCACATGATTCTGGGGTTTGGGATAAGGTGTGGCAGTGAGGTGCTTCATCCAGTGTCCCACTGAGCTCAACAACCTTACTTGAAACAAATATGACCTTTTTTTACCATGTCCTCATGTATCTCAGCAAACTCCTTTTCTTTTACAGTCTTTCTTCTGCAGAGCATTTTGGAAGCAACTTCTGGTTTGCTCTACTAGACAGTAGAAACGGGTGCACAGAATCAGTTATGAGGGGAGAACTTCTTATAAAAGTTCCAAGCTCTGGTCTCTTTCATTTTTGTGAAACTTGTAGAAATTTTCAATACCTCTGTTAAATTGAGTTATATTTAGACAATCAATTCAATGTTACAGGGTTAGTTAGGGACACTCAGAAAATTCATCATTACATAAACTAAAGAAACCAGGCTAAAAATAGCAATGTATTATTACAGAAGTCAACCTCCAGTGCATGGTAGGATCAAGCAGAGCCTCAATTATGCATAAAAGTCTGCCTGTATGAAACCTATTTTGTGACTCCTTCATGGTGAATAATTGTAAGAGTAATTGGGAAAAGCAGGATGACTGCTAATGGAAAAAGACGAGATTGGGGCCACCTTTATTTTTATACCTTTTCAAAACTGGACCGTCATGGTATTCAAGTTCATCAGTGTAATTCTTTATGGCAGATTGTCTTTCTTAAATAAATGAGCTGTAAGCTAACAGTTCCAGATGTTAAAAAAAATTTACATAAACCACACATGAGCAATACAATATTTTTTTCTGATATTAGTGTAGGCTGATCTGAATGCAGGCCACAACCATACTGTACCTGTGACAATTTTTCCTTTGTAATGTATGCAGCTCTATTAATATACAGTGAAGTTTGTATTGTGGAAGATCAAAACCCATTCAAACATTGTACTTAAGTATCCCAAGTCTATTCTGTCTTCCATGTATTATTATGCATGTGAGTTTGTGTGAGAAATCCTTTTCTAGGGTAAAAATTCACAACTTGGAAGTGATTAAAATAGCAAACTTGTATTTTATCTCCATCAAAATAGTGCAATCAGTGATAAAATAAATTTGCCCAATCCTGAAATGAATGTGACATGAATTTAAGATTTTCTTGTGCACAGATATTCTAAGCATTGATATCACAAAGACAACTAAAATATGTTAGATCATTTGTATTCAAATGAATGCCATGGAACATATTGCCATGGGAAAGAGCAAACCACTCAGACTGTCTTCTATGCTGTAGGAAGCCCAAAACTAAATTTTATTTCAAAGTTGATGTGTGTATCTCTCTGTCATGTTCATTGCTGTAACAGGTAGTCAGGCATTACCTCTTACTTCCAGACTCAGTAAAATAAAATGGTATATTACATCCCACTCACGCATTTTCTTCCAACGACATGAACTGCGCATTGAGCTCCAGGCAATGACCCACAGCGTCGTAACCAGAACTTGCATGATGCTTCTGTTCCAGTCCTAGCCTGCTTATTCTGCTGCTCTGACAGGAGTTTGAGTGATTTCTGCCCCATGCCAGTAGGCTAGAATATATATTTGAAATGCTTGGGGCAATGTAAATACTGTAGAAACTCTCTACTTTCTTTGCTATATGGAATCTATGCATTGTCCTCATAGAGCTTTCTACACAGTACAGTAGAGGTGACCATGCTTGGAATGATGATGGACAGTGAATTGGTACATTAGGACAGTGACAACTTTTCCTGGAGCTAAAATAAGGTCATTGTCATTATGCTGCAAGTTCAGCTAAGACAGAAGGAGAGTTTTCACCGCTTTGGTGGATAGGGCTGTGCATCTTGCGATTTGGCAAAAAAAGTCAGGTAATGGTACTATTTTAGGTCTGAAGTTTTCTTCCTCTTTTTCCCCCCAATTTTTGTTATCTCAGCAGATCCAGAGAGTAAGGGAGAGCAGGGTCCCGTTCTTCTGTGCTCTGCTACAGAACCCTTGTGCCAGTGAGGTCTTTGAGATTTTAACCAATGTAACTTTAGGTTTGCCCATCTTTTGCCTGGGTAATAATATAGATATAAGATGTAATAACTGCAGTATGCTATCAAAATGTATCCTCTAAGCAGGAGATTATGTTTTAAAGAAAATATATGTCTTGTAAAATAAACTGTTTTGGAGGAAAAAAAAACCAACAAACCAAACAAAGCAGATGCAAACCAATTTTAGCTGGAAGTACAGCAGCAAGTTTAGTGGAGGAGTTGATACAGTTACTGTCCCAGTACTGACACTGAGTGGTAGAAAGATACGCTGCGGGTAGGGTAATGGTAGTGGGGGGACATGGCCGCATGCCCATATTAGAGTTGCATTAAGTCCTGGAACTGGCAATACGGTTTTGAAATGGATCGTTAAGCAGCTGTTAGGTTAAAAAATAGGCTGTTGACAGATACCTCTCTTACTTAAAATTAAAACTTGCTGGATTTGTAACATTATAACTACTAAGGAAAAGGATTCTTATCCTGAGACACCTGCACACCACTCGCTATTTTATTTTTGCACGTTCTTTTAGCATGTGTATGTATGCATTTTGTGGTTTTATTTATGCAGGTACCTGCCTATCTTCAGGCTTTTGAACTGCAGAATAGGGGATTTAATGGTGTTACAATACTGTAGGCCTCTTCCTGAGCTTTCCAGTCTTTCAGAGCTTGTTACCGGCGGGAATGGGAAGCTAAATCTCGTTTAGGCTAGCTACAAACATCTAGAAGGGTTACCTGGAGTTATCTCAGGGAAGGGAATGGAGTCTCTGGTAACTATAGCGGGTTTTGGGGGTTGGGTGAAGAAACCTGCGCGTTGGCAGTGTGGAAACAGCAGATAAAGTTTGCAGGCTTTTCAGTTTCCCATGGATCTAAAGGCTTTGGTTAACCTCAATTTCCAAAATTGGTTGTTTTGTTTTAGTATTGCCCTTGAGAGAATTCCTCTCCGGAGGCAGAGCCCGGTGGGCGCTTGGGCTTTATGAAGAGATACGCCACACTCGGCTGGTTTTGTCCCCAAAGACAGATCCCTTTCCCCAGCACAGGGCTTGTCGGTACCGCGGCGGGCGGGCGGGTGGGTGCAGAGGCCCGTGAAGCGGCTCGGGTAGAGCGCGCCCTTCTCTCGCCCGCCCAGTGCTCCGGTACGGGCCCGCTCCCGGAGCGTCCAGCTGCAGCCCGCCGGCTGCGGAGCGACCGTCATCTGCGGGGGCCGGGGCGGGGCCGAGCGGGAGGCGGAATCGCCGGGGCGGAGCCGCGGGCCGTGCCGTGGGGGAGCGGCGGGGCCGGCGCTGCTCTGGCCGAGCGGGGAGCGCTGCAGCCGGCGCTCCCGCAGCGACCTCCTGCCGCCGCTCGGCAGCGGGGCCTGGGCGCAGCGCCGCGGGGCCGCCATGCCGCCCGCCCGCCCTGCAGGTGCGCGCCGCGGGGGAGGGCGCGTTATTTTCCTGTTTACGCCGTGCCGAGGGAGGGCGGGGGGTGGGCGAGCGAGCGCGCGCGTCTGCTCGGCCACGGCCTTGTTCCCTGGCGGGGGTCGGCGGGGCGGGGCCGGGCCGGGAGGTGAGCCGAGCCGAGCCGAGCCCCGGCGGGGCGGGGTCTGGTGCGGCCGGTGTTGTGGTACCGGAGGATCTGTTTGCCTGCTCGCTTGTTTACAGAGCCAGCCCGTCATCGCAGCGCGGGAGGTGAGGGGCGGCCCCGCGGTGGCGATGTGTTTCCCCCGGTGCGTGTGTGGCCGGGCTGCGCGGGGCGGCTGCGGGGACCAGCCCGCTCAGCGGCGGCTCTGGGCGGACCCGGCCGGCGGTGCTATTCCTGTCAGCCCCGGCTTTCGCCTCTGCTGTCGCCTTTAACCAGCCGATACAGATGAGCGGATTGCTTTGTTGGCTTTCACGGCTTCACACCGTAGTTGTTTCCTCCCTCCCCAGATCTTGGATGACTTACTGGAATGTTCCAGGCTGTCTCTCTCTAAATTTATAGTCTCAGGTTGTCATGATTAAGAAGTGCTGCCGGGTGCCAAAGGTGTGTTAGTAACTGATTTTTGTCTGTTAATCTGTGCAACGGACTTTCCTCCCTGTACCTCATCGTACACTACTTCAGAGTTGTTTTTTCGGGCTGGAGGGGCTTTCCTGTGTGCTGGTGATGTGTTTGCAGTATTATGGTGCTAAAGGATGCAGTAACTGTTTGTCCTCTAGGTGATGGAATAAGATGATGAACACCTCTATACTCAATAACAGGCTTTTACCATGTGTTTACTTTACATGCCACAATTATTGTTCTCTCTCCAAGTAGTCATGCATTTCTTGTATTAATGCATAATGATGGACTTTTAAGATGGGTAGGTGCCCATTAATCGATTATGGTTTGCCTCAAATGCTGTGACCCAGACTAAGGGCCTGTGTTTGGATGGTACGTAAAATGCATGTTGATGAACTCTGCCAGCATATTGTATCAGCAAATGTTTACATAGTGTGGAAATCATGTTTTGCTAACGTTGTTATTTTGGATGTGTATGTATACACACGCAGGCTTCAGAAAATTAATGGAGAAGGCAATAGAAAATGCCAAGAAAAGTATGCATGCATATATACTATATGAATGAAAATTGCTTTATCAGGATTATATATCTTTAAATGTAAGTGGTAGTTAAATATATGTAAGTTCTAGTGCATTTTAGACTGCTTTCTCTTTCATTCTTTTACTTGTAAAATGTCCATAAATAGACACAAAATATTTTAAGGATCTAAACAGGCAAGCAATGTTGGTCCTGTGAAGAGTTGTGCTAAAGCTGATAGGACTGCTTGTAGACAAAAAGCTGTTGATGGCTTTCCCTCCCCCCCTTTTTTAATTTTTTTTTTTTTTAATAATCAAAATCTTGGGCTTGGAAGGAAATTCTGTACTTCAGTTAAATTCAGTACCTTTTTTTTTCTTGTTGTGTGTTATGTTATGAAAAGGAAACACTTCTAGAAAACCTGATTTGTCTAAGTCAGTTGTGAGGCACAATCTCTGAGTCTCGCTCCTTGCCTTTGCCCAGTGTCCTGTTCTCGCTTCACCAGCAGCCACGCTCCTGCCTGGATTCATCAGGTCTACTGCCGAAATGATAAGTGATTGCCTTTGAAGTGACTTAGAATTGTTTGGAACAGTCGTTGTCTCATTGTATAGGAATATGGCTTTGTTGCTTTGTGTATCCAGGATTTTGAAAGAGAAGAGTAAAACTGGCTGGGGATTGGCTTTAGTGAGTATTTGGCTAGCTTACAGTCCTGACTTCAGTGGACGGCTTGCAGATCCCTTACAGTGTCAGGGAATAAGTCCCTCAATTTATTGGACTGTGATTTGGGTTAGAAAATAACACTTCTTCAAAAAGGTTAGTAACAAAATTGTGAGAATCCTATAGATGGGTGCTGCAGCCAGAGTGGCTCCCTGCAGTCGCCCATCTGGGTGAGTGTTTCAAAGGTGGGAAATTAGCGTGAGCTTCTGGAGCATGATCTGGCACAAGAATTTGCTGCTCCAGGCAGCTGGAGATGTTCACAAACAATAGTTATGTTGGAAATGAGGGACAAAGGACTCAGTTTCCTTTTGCTTTCCAACAGGCATTGCAGGAAAGCTGGAACCATAACCAGCACCAAGAAAAATGGTAAAACTTCCTTTTTGGCACCTGTTTTGTGCTCTCTGTGTCTCTGCAGGTGGCGGATGCAGCAGCAGGCAGTGGTCCTCAGCTCTACTGGCGAGGCGAATTTAGTGTCATCACCCAAGAAGCAGCAGACTGACAAATCTCTTCCTCCTAGTGATCAATAAGTCAAAAAAGTCTAAGGCTTTATGGGTGCAGCTCTTGTAGTGAGGTATCCACTCAATGGTGTAGTTATTGATGGTGGGGATGGCTGCCTGCCATGGAGTTCGTGGTTTCTTGCTACCTGCTGCGAGGGAGCTGGGCCTCAGGATCTGCACCCTCGGGGAGAAAAATGCACGAGTCATGCTGCTGCTGCCGTGGGTTTGTCCTGGGGGTTAAGATTGCTTTCCCAAAAAGAGGAAACCTAACGCTATGGTTGAGGAGAGAAGTCAACATTAAGAGGACGAAAAGGAGGGTAGGAGAAACAAGTTTTCAGATTTTTATTTTTTTTTTTATTAATCTGACTGGTTTCTTTATTCCCATGTCATTTTTCCTAACCCAGTTCATGAAATAGTGAAGCAGTGACAAAATTCACAGCAAGCTAGAGGAATTATATTCCCCCCCACAAACATAATGTTTCGGATTGATACATTAAACACATATACTGGAGTAGTCTCTCTTTTTCATCTTTTCATTGCAAACCCTTCTGATTGTAGGCAGAAGGCTATACTACTTTGTTCTTGATCAAAATGTCAGGCAGATGTGAGCAGCTGTGCCACTGCTGGAAGGTGTCTATTATGAACTGTTTGTTCAGTTTTGGGGTGGGCAGTGTGCTATATCGGGGCAGGGGCCTGTGGTTGTGTATCTTCAGTCTCTCCTCTGCTTGCCTGCAAGGGCAGAGTGCAGGCAGGCTTCGTGGGGTCTGCCAGTGCTTCCCGATGGGTTGCAGTGCAGAAGGTAGCAGTAAGTACCAAGAAAGGTGAATTACTCTAGGTGCAATGCTTTGGTCTTGGACCTGTGCTGCTCCCAATCTCTGACCAAGCTTGGAGAAATAGTACCAGTACTTCAGCTTGGTACCGTATAGCATCCTAGTGACATGCCTGTACTTAGCTGAGACTTAATGACTTGTCATGGAACCACAGCTTATCCTTTTGGAAGACTTCTGGCTTAGATTTGGAGCTCTCAATGTAGAGTACTCGTTGTAATCTTAATAAGCCTTTCTGATTGCTATTCGTCTTGTTTTTAAGATGCGAGCTGTGCTTTCAGTTGCATGCCTCAAATTCCATGTGTTGTGTGGTCCTATGGCCTTGACAGCTAGATGAAGCTGTTCCCTGCTCTCAGTTATTCTGTCCCCTGTAGTACTCATGTGTTGTAATTAAGCTTTAGGTCTCCTGTTTGATAACCTACATGTAGATCCCACGGAGATGCCATTTTTTTTCTTTTGTTGCCTTTGTTATGGCTAATCTGTATGTTTTATGGGGTTTCTTTTCAGTATCCTTTCTGAAATGCAGGCTCTGTGCCTACCCATCATATTTAAGTAATGGTAATATCAACCTGGTTTACAGGAACAGAAAACATTGGAGCTGAGTAGGGAAGTTTATACCTGTTTATACAGGCAAGATTTGTGTTTACCTTTTGGTTACAGTGTCAAATTAGGATTGTTTATGTTTCATTCTCTATCTGCTTAGCAGGATTTAAAAGCCTTTTATTAATAGCTACCAGTGTCTAGAAAGGAAATTTTCTTATAGTAGTCTCACCCATTAGTGACTAATTGGGATCTTCCCATGGTGTTTCTGTAGATACCTGAGCCATTTCCCCAAAATCGAAGACCCCCCAGGCAGACAAAGAGCTGTCCCAGTGCACCAGTTAGAGGAAATAACTTTATTTTGCAGAAGTTCACAGTGAGAGTTACTGCTGCCTTGAACTCGACATTATCTTAAGAAAAGGTAATTTATTCCCTGACTCATTTTTCAAGTAAATTTAACCTTTTCTGACAGTGCTCTCTCTATCTACCACTACTCCTGTCTGATTTTTTTCTGCTTTCCATCCCACATGCCATCTGTCTTATTTTCTGGTTTGTTTTCTTTTGAAATACTCTAAGCTAATGCAGCAGATAAAAAAAGAAGTATGGGTATTTCTGAACCATCGCTGATGGTTCTGAGGGGAAGAGATGTGGATGATGACCTGCCGGGTCAGGTGATGCTGTGGTTGCAGAAACTAATTGGGATCTGCCTAGGTTGTTACATGAAGGGCATGCTACAAGGAACAACGGTATCATCAGTGGCTCAGCAGTGCTCGCATGCTGTGTCAATAGTCGCTGTGCACAAATAACGTAGTAGGTAGCACTAGTCTGTTGCTGTAGTTAACTGTCTGGTGGTCAAGTAATGCCCTAGTCTGTTGGCAAGGGCTTTATTTCACCATCAGCTTAAGTAGCTGCATTTCTATAATGCTTTTAAGTAGCTACACTGATGCTAAAGACCTGGGCACTTCCGATAAAGCTGGGTATAATACTGTATGCAGGTTTTGGTAGCTGTACGAAACTCAGCAAAGCTTTGTAGGCCAGAGAGTGGCTTGAGTTTTCCTTCACGCTTTCTCACAAAGGTTCAGATAATTCAGAGAAGCATTGAAGAATATAATAAAGTAATTTTACACATTAAGATTATTTGTGTGATATTTAGAATATATATTAAAAAGAAATTCTTCCCTCGTAACTTATAAGCAATGTTTGATTTTTTTTTTTTTTTGTACTCACTTTTTTCCCCGTCCTGGTTGCCAATCAAACCTGTTGCAGTGAAACTGCTGAAGACTGATGGCTAAAGCTAGCAGCTGTGATAACCCATGATGTAAAATCCAGGCAATTCCATCTGTCCTGGCTCCAAAAACTTCTGAAATGCAAGTGTTGTCTGGTAGATGCGTGGTGTGAGTGGTGATATCCTGGTGACAATGGTGGAGAACCAAGGAGATAAAACTTTGACTCTTATTTTGTTAGGGAACAGTGTGCTGAAAAGTGTCCAGGTATGTGGGGAAAGATTGACTTTGCTCGCTGTAAGCCAGTCACTTGTGCAGATATGGCCCAAATGATAAACAGCTATGCAACGATGAACAGGAAAGCCCCCTTGCCACCCAGCTGCATGGGGTCAAGTAGCAAGCAGTCTGACTAGTCATCAGAGCACTTAGGAGGTGAATTGAGAACCACAAAGGAATGACAAGGGTGGCTTTCTACCAGTGCGGGTGAGTCATTCTCCAGCCCTTGTGCTTAGGTATCAGCTGAAGAAAGTTCATTTGATTTACAAGTAATTTGTTTAGGTGTTTTTTTGGTGTTTGGTGTTTTTTGTTTGGTTGGTTTTTAATTGTGTGATGCTGAACTGTGTTGGCTAGGTACGCCCTGTTGTTAGGGATGAGTAGATGGTGGGAGGTGGCTGGCATCATCGCATCTCTGTACAGAGGCTAGGCAGGAACTTGCAGTGGCATCTACATTTGTGTCCTGCTATGGTCATGCTTGCAGGATGGAAAGTAAAATTTCCTATATTGGGCTAGTGCCAATGTGGTTGCTCATTGGGACACATTTGTTTCCTTATATGCAGGAATTCTGGATTCCTTAAAATTGAGCCCTGCTGCTAACTGATCACTCAGTGGATAAATTTTTAAGTGGATTATTTGTTTTGAAAATGGGATTTCCCTTTGTAATGCATATTTTCTGTTAGTACAAGTAACACATTGGTTGTCGCAAAAAGGGATTAAGGATCTGCAGATGAGTTTTCTTTTCTCCTGCTCTGTTGACACTATGCACTTGATGCTAATGTGTGAGTAATAAGTTTCAGTGTTTTGTCAACTAGTTGTGTCCTTTCCTGAGCCCTACTCTGGTAGTTCCCAGTCTCAGGTTGAGCCTGGCAGGTAACAAGCAGGTCTTACAGGAAGGGGATTTGAGACCACAATCCTACGCAAGTACAAGAAATCCAGAATCTTCTACAGGCAGGGTGGGAAGAGCAAGTAACATGAATTCCAGGAAACAACTAGACCATATGCAGTTGCATGTGTTGGCGAGTTCTCCTGGGCTCCGTGGATGGCGAGCTGTGATAAAAACACTGCACCCAGGAGAGTGGCTCCTAGCCCTTCTGCTTAACTCTGAGAGCCCTTCAGATTAAGCTTGTGAGAAGACCAAGGAAGGTGTGTTTCTTTCCCCTTGTTTTCCTCCTGGGGATGAAGTGCAGACCCAAACCTGGCAGAGCGGGGGCATGCTGCTTCTCGCAGAATGGGGCTCTGCTCCCCTAGGAGCGAGCCATGATTGAAGAGTGCTGTGGGCAGTCTGTGCAAATGCCAGCGGAAAGCCAAGGAGGCTTCCAAAAGGAAAGCTGGCGGAGCTGGAGGGGCCACCTGTAGCACCAAACCTGATTTAAAGGTGCTTCTGAAGAAATGTGTATTTCTTTGTACTTGGTAACCGTAATATGTTCATTTTGTCATGAGGACCCATGCAGGATTTGGGATGTAAGGACTTCAAGTTAGAAAATGTATTTTTTGGGCAAAATTATGGTCATCCTCCAGTAAATGCTAACAGGCCTTTAAAAGCCTCTCTTCTGGCTGTGTTTTTTTGTGGGTTTTGGGGTTTTTTTTATAGTATCTAGAAACTTTGTAAACAATCAGACTTCCATGGAGGTCACTGAAATCTGGACTTCACTTTCAGTACTGAGTACAGTTTTCAACTTTTTACTGCTTTACAGTCAGCATTATATTGCATTTAAAATAAAAGTTTTACCTGGTACTGTGTTTTGTAACCGCTGTTTAAGTTTTGATTTCTTCTTCATCCCATGTACTATTTGTTGTGAATTCTGTGATGAAAGAGCTGTGGTTGATTATTTTCTCACTGAAAAGCTCTAGGATGACAGTATACTGTGTTATAAATTGGAGTTTGCTTTATCTGACCTTGAAATATCTTTCTTCCTGCTTCTGTGATTCTCTTCATTTTTTTTTTTCCTTTTTACTTCACAGAGTCCAGTGAGCAGACAACTCAGAAAAGCAATTTTGACCTGTGGAAGCTAGTGCCAGATATTAACCTATTCATTAGGTTAGCCCAGCCACGTGTTTGGGATTGGAAGTATGCATTTTAATCCTAGGTCTTGTAATAGTTATTGATAAGAATGTGAATCTAACTCTGGGTTAATACTTCAGTCCTTTTTAACTACAAATCACTAATGCACCCAGATGGGGTAATTGTAAGCTGCTTTTCCTATTTTTTCAAAGGTGTAGGTCTCTACCCAGTTTGGACAGATTTTCAGAGCAACTGTGAAAAGGTCTGAATTGCTCTCTGTCAAATTTTAACACCAAAACTGGAAGCACTACAGCCCCTCAAAAAAAGTGGCTTTAACATGGACCAAAAAACCTTCCAAAACTCATTAACACATTGACTGTTTTGGCTGTCTTCAACTTGGGGAAGGGCAAGCAGTTACTTTGATGTAGCTGTAAACAAGTGAAGAAGGTGTTTTGTTTGAAATGTGCTGGGCAGTCTGAAACACTCGCCGTTGCCAGCTATGTCAGCCATAACTTGCGGTGGATGCAAAGTTAACAGCTTTCATCTTTGGGCCCCAATTCTGCAAATGTGTGCTTAGGTATTACAAGCATAACACGAGTAAGTGACTAGTCCCTCTGAATGCATTTGGTACATGAGTAGAGAGCTCAGCAGTGTTGTGGTACCTGGTGATGTGGCTGAGGTGGCTTCTGTGAAAATGCAGCACTGGAGGAATTGAAGCTATTTGTGAAATTAGGTCAAATTTTGTGGAGCTTTTTTTCCTAGCAAAAAGAAATATCTAGCTTCAGAAATGCTGATTTACATTGTCAATCTTGTCAGTGTAAGATGTTTGAATTTTAGTTTCAAAATCAACCCATTTTGTTCAACAGGAACACCTCGGTTCAATAATAATGTTTAATACACTTGAATAATCTGAAAGTAAAATATATACTTCTATAGTTTTACCAGAAAATTTCTACACTTCTGTTTTTATGCAACAGCACTCAACCTTAATTCAAGCATATTTTTAACTTTTCGTTGTTTTTTTAACTAAGCCCTGAACCATCTCATTGACTGAACACATCCAGAGTTGAGCAATTAAAGTCCAGATTAGATAAGCTGAAAAAAAGGATAACATATAGCTATTTTGTATGAACCATTCCGTTGTTCTGTCTTTCCTGTATACATAGAAATAGGTTGATAACTTTATTTACCTGAATAATTTTGAGCAGACACTTACTGTGCACAAATGATTAGAACACAGAAAAGCAGAGAAAACTTGTTTTTCTGTTTTTGGGAAGAAGTAAGCAGCTATTCAGAGAGATTCTGTAATTAGGTAGGTAAATGTAACTGTGCTATGGTATATAGCAAGGGGAATTTGCTTTGAGAGGAGAGTTTTTGCTTTGTATGTAGTGCAAGGTTACTCTCCGTACAAGGCCAGAAACTGTGTGTAGTTTTATATAGGAATCCGGAGATGGAGGAAGGAAAAATGGTAAGATAATAAAGGTTTTAAGGATGTTTCAGAAGAGCAAGAGAACTAAATCATTCTCAGTTACACAATACCTAAAGGAATTTTGCAAGGAGGAAGGAAATAATTAGAAACATTGCTGCTTTTAAAACACGTTTCAGACTATGCAGTGGGTAGAGGGTACGATTTACTGGCGATGTAATTTTAATGCACCTAACGTTGCCAGCATCTCAGCACCTGTGAAGCTGCGTATGCTGGTGTAATACAAGGTCATGCTCAACGGACTGTAATGCAATAAATGTTGCAGCTTAAGGAATTGAAAAATAGACAGTGAAGGTTTCCCAGTGTTAATTTTGTACATTACAAATGTACAGGATTATCTGTTACAATTAAACTGTTCAATATGTTACTTAATGTACAGTGTATGCAATGTGACACAGTTAAGGTTGCTATGGAAACCTGCCATTTTGGTTCTGTTAACGGTGTTTCAGATAGGAAAACATTTGCATTGCATTACTGTGAGACTCCTTTCTCCCCCCACTCAGCTCCTTTCCTTCTCAGCTGGGAGGGAGGTGACAGAGAAAAAGCCATGGCCTGGAAGTTGCATGAGTGAGGGTCAATTGAAAAAAGGGATGTTGAGCTGAACATAAAAATTATAATTTTCCCTTCAAGTAGCTCTTGTGTCTTGAGCTGCTTTTTTTAAGTGAGGAAGTATTTAAATGTTAATCTTTCACAGTCTAGTGTCAGTGGGCTATTAATTTGAGGGTCTTTTTCTAAAAACTTGAAAATGATGGGTACTTTCTAAAGAAGAGTTTCCAGTAATTTTCACAGCATGATTATGAATATTGTTGGAAATGTACTTGACCTAAAAAACAGTGACCAGTTCTAATACTTCCTGTTGGATTGATGAGTTTATTCATATTTTGACACTTTTGTATTGCCTGGCCTTACTCTGTAAAGCATTGAGAACATGTTAACCAAGCTTCATTGAGTACAATGGGAATATGTACAAATATAAACCTAACTTTATGCTTAAGCATTTTGGGGCCTAAACTAATTGTAAGTAGAAGGTGATTTGTGGTACCTATGATTTACAGTACAAGTATTTGTGCCGAGCATCAAGCTGCATCTTTGTGGTTTAAGTGACTCCTCAAACACCTGTCTCTTTCTGCTCTACCTCTACTTTTTTTACCTCTGGTATAAATGCCTTTATAGGGTTGGTGAGAAGAGAGCCAAGAAGCGAGAGAGCAGGTTTGCTGTGAAGCTGAGAACATGCGCTTGTCTTTCGTAGGCTGTTTTTCATCTCATGAATGCTGGCCACAGGTCTCAGCAGCACTCGTCTTTCAAAGTGTGTGGTTGCTGAGGCCCACTGAACGAAGTCGCTGCTCAAGGAGTTACACCGACGGTTGCCTGCCCGAGCTTTCTCCTGCAGGTCTGCCTTCTGTGGCAGAAGTAAGGGTGTGCTTGCAGTTCAGCTGTGTGCAGCAGAGCCCGTTGGAAGTGGGTGTGAGCTGGCATGCCAGGATATAAACTGAACTGCAGATACAGAGCTGCTTCTGCTGACTCTGCTGCAGGTAATTTGTGTGGTAATTTTCGGTGGAGGACTGGTAGCAAACAGCTGAAGTAGGTGAAAAGGAGGAAGGTGAAGGGCAGTAATACTTCAAACTGGCAGCCGCTTGCTGCGTGGACGTATTTTAACAGCCTGAGAGAGGTGAGCAAAAGCCCAGTTTCTTTGGCTTGGCACTTTGACTGGCTGAGGTACCCTTGATCACCAAAGGACTTCTGCTGTCTTACCTATCTGCAGTGGTGCTACTGTTTTTCTCGTGCCCTATGTAAGCTTATTCATAGGAGCAACTCTGGTATGGCCGGGTCTGGGATATGTGACGCTGGCCCTTAACAGCATTCTGTGTATGGGACGTAGGAGAGTTCTTCTTATTGCTCACCTGGCATGGAGGTGGCACCAGGCAGTCGACTGATTTTGTTTGGTACCTGACTTGCTCTCGTAACACCTTGCTGCATAGGAGTGGTGAGGATGAAGTGACTTTGCTGCTTCTGTCCCTTTGCTTGGTTCAGAGAGGGGAATCTAGGGAGAACTTGGTCATGTCCCTTAAAAACGTGGTAGAGAACCTGTAACTCATTGGCTCTGGGAGTGATGTGGTTATCTGTGTGCATATGCTTTGACCTTATCAAAACAGATGTGCAGGCTTTCTTTGAAATGTTTCCAAACAGATTATGAAACAAGCAGCTGTTAGGAGCAAGTAAGTAAGTGCTGGTGTCAACTGCCAAATCAGCAAGGTAGTCCTAAGGGAATTGTCTAAATGCTAGTTGATGTATTGAATGTTCATCAATTTGCATTTTTTAGAAAACTGCAAGTACTTGGTGTTTGAGTTGAACACTGCTAAGCACATACATAAAAGTCCTCTGTGTGTGTGCCTGCACACTCCAGGGCGAGGTAAGAGAACAGTGACATTTGTCTTACCCTCTCTGGATATGGGAAACTGCATCCTCCTCCTGTTCTGGGGTGGTGGAACTATGATGCTGTACATCAATTTAGGATCTGACTCAGAAATGCAACATAAGCTGCGATAGAAATACCTTAGTATGTGACATAAGCACAGACTTGTTTTCATTCAGCAGGTGTCCCAGGAAAGAAAGGCACGAAGGGTAAGCCATTTGCCTTGCAGTTACAAGATCTGTGGTTTTGTAATAACTTTGCAGAATGACCACACGGTCCTTCTGGATCTCACTCGCTCACCTATAAAATGAAAGCAAAGTTCTTGATGAGGAATGTTTGAAAGGCTTAGCTTGTTAAATAAAAGTAGCTAAAATTTACTGGAGTCTCAATTAACTGGAATCAGGACCCTGCAAATTCTTGGGTGTTTCTGTTGTTTACATGTATGAGGTTCTCTGTATTTCAGTGGCTACAGAATTCATTCTGTTTATCCAAATGCTATTGTTTTTCTGCTGCCTTGTACCTTTTGTTACAGTATTTGGTAGGAAGAGACCAGTGTTTTCTGTCAACAGTCTATAAAGATGCAGGATTTGGCATTTAGACTCCACATACTGTGTATACCTGTACAACATGAGCTTGAGAGGCTGCAGGGTTCAGAAGGCTTCAGCTTGACGCTTACTTGAACCGGAGGGGGTTAAAAAAAGGAATACAAGAAAAGTTGTATTCAAAACTTCTGCAGCAATGTTCTTGTTGACTTAAAAATGAAAATCTTCCCAAGTGGCCTAATTTCAAAGAGCACTATACTTTTACATTTGGTATGGCATAGCACTCTACCTGTTAATAGCTTACACTGTGTTTTGTAACTGGTTTCTGTCTAGCAACCGCAGCTCAATGACACAGTAAATGTTCCTTATGGAAAATGCATCTGGTGATGTTCAGCTGCCAATGAGGGAAGATTAAATCTGAATGTTTTTCTGTCTTGACAGCCGTCACTGGTGATGTGGAATTTCTGGTAGCTCTTTTGCTTCCCCTTATTCTGTGTGAAACTTGACAGCCTGAGTTAGTGGGTAAAAGTCTTCTCACAAGCAAGGTAGAAATAATTCGGCTGGGGAATCTATTGGAGCTGAATCAAGTTTTGTTGTTGTTCTGTTTCTGAGTCAGAAATGTTTCTGTTACGTTGATTCTCATTTATTTTACTTGAACTTTGTTTGTGTGGACAGGCTGTGGCAGATCCAGTTGACAAGTTGAAGGTGATCTAAGCTTAGCCTCTTCTTACTGCATTGGTAGGGAACGAAAATACTTGGACCTTACTACTCTGTAGAGGGGTTAATAAGCTCCTAAACATTGCACCCAGTTCCTCAAGAGCAAGGGTGTTTGTTTCTTTTGCCTGTCTTCAGGTCTTATCTTCACTGCCCTTGAGAGTCCACAGGGTGCAATAGCCACATGGAATAAGTCTCTCTCCATTTGGAGATAGAGGAATTGTGGAACTGGTCTGTGTTTAATCTGGACAAGAAGTCCAGAGATTGCTTTTGCACACAAATTTATTTTCAGTCTCTTAAAATCCCCAAATAATTAAAATGCAAAAATCAAGAGTGTTACAAGAAATGTGACGGGCTTAATACTTGAAAGGTCAGTAGAGTTGTGTGCATAAATAAGGGTTATTTACCAAAGCAAGGGTTGAGTCATCAGCCTGAACTTCACTGAGGTGGAGAAGCTCTCTTAGGTTAGTTTAGCACCCTTCAGTTATGTATAATGAACTGGAACCTCTTCATAGAGCTTATTAATGTTTTGGAAATAACATTACACTTTACATGGTAATTATAATGTAACTATATAATTGTATTAAAATAACTCCATATTTATCTTAAGATAGCTTTAGAATAAAGTCTATTTGTCCATTCTACTGAATCTAACTTGACACAATTAGTCTATGTTGTGTTTTATTGGCTTGTGCTAGTGCTTTCCTGAAAGCTTCCAATCTCACTTTTAGCTAGGTCATTCTGCCTGAAGGAAAGACTAAAAAAGTTGTGGCTTACTCTCTTCTTTGCTGGCTGTGCATTTCTGTTACCTTTCATCTTGAGATGCTGTAGTGTTTATTCTGAAACTTTTATCTTACTGTTACACTGAATAAAATACACTAGCAGAATATGAAAGCAGTAAAAATCAACCTGGTTAGTCCTGTCAGTGAGGCATTAATTAAATACTGCAAAGTTTAGCATTTCTTCTAAGGTGCTGATGTGCTTTCCACCTTCCTGTTTTTAAAAATGGAATGTCTCTTGAAATGAATGCTAGAGTTGATATTAGTGCTTTGGCTTGTGAAGCTTAACCATATGCATTTATATGACCCAGTAGCAAATTATAATGCATCTCCTCTTCTGTGTTAACTTGTTTCTGTTGCCTTACGCTTAAAGGTGTTGTGTGTGACCCTATGCTGCAGCCTTGTTGGTGTGTATCTGTATCTATTTGCATCTGCACAGTGCCCTGAAAACTGCTTTGGGCTCACCAGAGGTGCAGATAGCAACCCCCAAGGGTTCAGTTTCAGATCTCTAATACAATGAAAATGCTTCTTCTCTATCTGTGATTTGTTCTACAATTTCTTATTCCGCCAGCTTGATGGACATTTTTAATACTGTTCTTGAAGTACTACATATATAGCTTTCCTTTTTTTGGTCTTAATATGGACCAAGGTGTAATCCTTGTCATCTCTCATGGTGCATTTTTTTAGGGGTCAGAATTGGCACATGTACCCAGAAGACTTATTTGTAAGGAGACACTCTGCTGCAGAGTTGCCGATCTTAAGCAGAATCGTTAGTAATGCTTCGTGTCTAAAAATGACTGGTGACAACATTTGAATTGTATTGTAGCAGATGATGGCAAGGAAGCATGCAGTGCTATGAACAGATGTGTGCAGCATTTGTCTGTAGTCTCAGGGGCAGAGGTAAAATAGAGAAGCAAAAATAAAAAACTAATGTTGCATGGGATAATGGACCAGAGAGCAGGTGAGAGCTGTGTGGTGTGTCTGGGCAGCATCCTGTTCCCACGGCACTGTGGGGTGTCCCTATTACATCCTTGGTGTGACCATGTCCGCTTGGCTCTCTCACTGGGAGCCTTCTACCTCAATCTGCTCCGTCTTCCTAACTGTGGAAAATTTCTGCTTAGGCCTCTCACCTCTCCTGCTTGTTTTTCACAGTATGATCGCTGCCAGTATTGCTTACGTTGTAGGGCCCCTGCTAAGGCACATACCCTTGCCTCGGTTTCCCTAAAGTCAATTCATTGCTTTTTTTACATATTTCCTGAGGGAGCTGAGACCACCATTTAAACCTAGATCCTCAGAGGTGTTAGGCATTTTATTTCCTTTTGTGGATCTGAGCTTTAATTTCTGTGTGTGTGTCTGCAGATCCTAATAAAGGTGAGACTGTGCTCAAAGTTTGTCAGTTTAAATTTTACACGGAATATAATACCTGGTTCCTTGTCAAAGTTGTCTCCTCCCTTGTTCTCATTGTTGCTGGTTATTGAGGCTGGTTGGATTAAAGCTAGTGGAAGGTACTTGCACACGTTGCTTTTCTGCTCTTATTTGAGCCTGTGGAGGTACTTCATGTAGTTCAGTTTTCCATTTGCAAAGTAGGGGATTACAGCATTTTCCTACCTCATGAAAGATTGAGAGATATTGACTCTACAGGGTTGTGAAAATATATCTAAACAATTGCACGATCTTGAATGTTTTTTGGGTTTTTTTCTGTATGTCTTTGCAGGACTTGCAGTGGGCACAGATGGCCAGAGACAAGCTATCAAGTCCATTGAATGTTCTAAAAATAATCAGATACTTCACTGGTTTCTGCATTGCTAGTGCTGTTGGATGTGCTGTTGTTCATGTGCATGCTTTTGGAAAGTAATGCTCACAGTTGGAGGATTGATCGTTGATGCTTTAGAGCCAGCAAACAGGATTTCTGGGTGCTTACGTCTGAGTGCAGCAAGCAGGTCCTTCTGTTGTCTCATGAAAATGTAAACTGCCTAAACCACAAGTAGCAAGGTATATTATTCTTCATGCCTGAGAAGGGAGGGAAAAGAGAGGAAAAATAATTAGAAAAGAATTGGTAAATTTATCAAAGTCTTTAGAGGACTTGGGATGCTCTATTCACATATTTATTTTTAATGTTCCCCTCAAAAATACAGTTCCCTTCCCCTTTGTTTATCCTCACACTTAGAGCATCTTTCTCTGCTGCTGCTTTGAATGTACTGTGACAGGAGGCTGCTGTCCTGCAGTGCCAGGTGGCAGAGCAGGCAGCAGGAGCTGGGAGCAGCATTTTCGGAGGTCTTGAGAAGGTGGTGGCAGTTGCAGTGGTGTTGGTACCCACAGTCAGGAGTTCAGTCTGGTCCTCTGACTTTTTTTTTAGTTTCTTTTAAACTTTTTGTTTTGTGGCCTTGCTGGAGCATTCCCACTCTTGTTACAAGCTCCCAGTAGCATCCCCAAAACTCCCTGACAGCAAGCCTAAAGAAACAAACCAAGTATCCAAAAATATAGTAATATAAATTAAAAAAATCTAGAGCAATAGGACTAACAGTGAAAGGTCCGGTATATTTTTATATATTTTTTCTTTTCTTCATATAATTATCAGGTGCCGACATTGGCTAAATTTGGAGAGCATCAAATTTTTACCAGGATCCTTACTTAAATGCATTGTTTGTCTGTCAGGAATATCTTTCTTTTGAAGTTATCTCATAAAAGATTATATTGCTGTAGACATGTAGTATAAGCTTTTCAGTGTCTTATTTCCATTTCAGTGTAGAAGGGGTTAAACTGAGCCTGAAATTTCTATAAAACCAGCTTTGTCATCATTTGAGTTTGGACTATACTCATGATGTATGAGTAAGGTGTCTTTCTCCCAGTATATAAATATCCCTCAAATATGTACATTTTTAGTAGTCTGCCTGATTCAGCCTTCGTCTCTGCCAGAAAGGAGCTACCAGGAAAACAAGGTTCATTTTAATCATATATCCTTAATAACATTTTAAGCAGTTCATATTAATAAAGAATAGCTGGGATTTCCTTCTTGGGAGATATCAAAGGACAGGTAGGGGGGAAGTGTGTAGTAGGTTTACTTTTATTGATGGAACTTTAAAACGTCAGTGATAACCTATAAAGCAAACATGGCTTTTGTACTGTTACTACTTAAAGAACTAAAAATTGAAAAGGACCTTTCAGAAATACTAGTTTCAGTAGCAATTACTGCAGGTTATGCTGTGGTCCTCCTAGTTTTCAGGTGGTTTTTTTTTTTTCCTTCTCCTCAAAGCCAACCAGTACATGAAAAATTCTCAATAACAAAAGTGAACACAGAAGTTATGAAGTCTGCACTCCTAATCAGTTTGCTTTTCCTAGTACTACATTTTCAAAATGTAATTTTCAGCCTTAAATATGCCTTCCTAGAACACTGCCTTTGTTTCTACATGGACCTGTTGGAGCAAGTCCAGAGGAGAGCCACGAAGGTGATCAGAGGGCTGGAGCACCTCTCCTATGAGGACAGGCTGAGAGAGTTGGGGTTGTTCAGCCTGGAGAAGAGAAGGCTCTGGGGAGACCTTATAGCAGCCTTCCAGTACCTGAAGGGGGTCTGCAAGAAAGCTGGAGAGGGACTGTTTACAAGGGCAAGTAGTGATAGGACAAGGGGTAATGGCCTTAGGCTGAAGGAGGGTCGATTTAGGTTAGATGTTAGGAAGAAATTCTTTACTGTGAGGGTGGTGAGGCACTGGAACAGGTTGCCCAGAGAGGTTGTGGCTGCCCCCTCCCTGGAAGTGTTCAAGGCCAGGTTGGATGGGGCTTTGGGCAACCTGGTCTAGTGGAGGGTGTCCCTGCCCATGGCAGGGGGGTTGGAACCAGATGGTCTTTAAGGTCCCTTCCAACCCAAAACATTCTATGATTCCATGATTCTTCTAAGAAGGTGAGCTAAACAAGTTTTAAGTCAACAGTATGGGACCTGATATTAAATTATTTTATTGTGAAAATTTTCATTAATCAGTGACTGGATATGAGATCTCTGTATTTTTATCAGCAAAAGGTAAAAAAGTATTTCACCTGAATGCCTTTGTTACTTCTGTTCTATGGATAGCGTTCCAATTTTCTGAGTGCCCATCTGTTCCGAATATTTTTAATATATTTTTTTTCAAGTTCTTGATTTATTGCCCCACCATGTGAAAGGACTTGGAGTTACTTTTCGTTGATGTAGGAAGAACAGGCTCCATACCCACATTTTCATTGCTAGCTTTGTTTAGCGAGGATGAAAGCAAGCAGCAAACTTTAGACTTGGCGAGCTGAGCAATGCCATGCTTGTTTGGTGCTGGCATCTCCTGCAGCATCTGTGGTTAGGTCTAGGCTTAAGCCCTATCTCCTCTCTCTTCGTGCCCCCTTTGCCAAAGCAGGGGGTGGCTGCTCTGCCACTGGGCAGGACATGGCTGTGAGCAGGCGGAATTTTCTCCTCCTGGCTCCCTGGGCAGTGACGCTCCCGTCATTTGTCAGCACAGTGCCAGAGCACAGCTGGTATTCCCCGGGGTGGGGTGCGGTAGATCATGGGAGAGGAAGAGAATGAATGGCGGGGAGCATGCTGTTGACACTTGCACAGAGTGAGACCCTGAGGACAGCTCTCGCTTCCCTCTGTCCATCCCAGATGATCATGTTTCAGTGAGGTGAGAGGGGCTCTCCCTGCTTCCCTCTTCTTGTTCCCATGGGTCCCACTGTCCTTGTGGTCGTGGGTTTAATATTGTCTCGGTGCTCCTGCAGTTATTTGATAGTTCTTGGTGTCAACGTGAGGCTCAGCTCTGACCCATCAGCGCCCTTGTGCACACATCGCGGCATGTAGTGAAGGCAAAGCAGCCAAAGGGGAAAGAGTGGTTCCTCTTTCTTTGAACTCTTTTGTAGTTTGCTATAGAGGTTGTAGTTGTATGCTGTGAAAGATTTATTGTAACTCTAAATGCAGTACTAACAAAGCCACCATTTTTGGTCTTCTGAAGATCTAAGGACCTGCCCCAACAGGGAATATAAGGATGCATCAAAATTCTTAGGAAGTATGTGGTATCTTCATACAGACTGGACATCTGAGCAGGACAATTTGTTTTGATGCTGTTCTTGTGCTACTATCATGTAGGTTTCTGTGTCCAGCTGAAGACTGCAACATGCATTAAGTTGCAGAGATAAAACAGTATTCTCTTTATAAAAAGCCAAAGATGTCATAGGCAAATTTGCCATTTAAAGAGTGACTGTTAGTGTAAGGCTCTACCTGATGTATAAAGATCAGAGAGACTAGATTCTTTTTGATGCACTGGATGTATTCAAAATTAATGAGTAAGAAAAAGTGCATTTTGAAACAATGGACTTTAATTGCTGTGAACTGGTGCTCCATAAATATGGACAGAAAATTATGGCAAGTCTTTCTGATAGAATCTAGCATGGTATGTTCTTGGGCTTTTTTAGTAGATTAGTCTATTTTCGCTACATTATCTCTTTTGTTGACATCTGGCAGTTTTGTAGTTTATGATCTTTTAATGTAGGGGAAAATAGTGGGAACTGATTAGATCCCAGAGGAATTTTTCTTTTACTACGAATCATCATTTATGTGGCTTCCATTTCTTTGTTATACAGCCCATTAGACTAAAATATTTTGTAGTAACTTCTGGTTTGAACTTTAATCTGGAATACTGATAAAGAACTCTTAGGAAGTTAATTTACTTTGTTCACGTGCACAAGCCATTGGGGTAGGTTGAATGCCTCCATTGGGGTGGGTTGGAGAGGGGAAGAGGCTAAAACATCTTGGTAGGATTCTTGGAAAGCAGTTGATGTGGCATATCATTAATTGCAGTAATTGCCAAGGAGTTCTGAAACTCCCAACTTCTGGTTTCCAAGTGCCTCAGTATGGCATTGTGTGAAATGGTGGTGATTTCCATGGCATAAGGCAGTATTACTGGTCTCTTTTTTTTTTTTTTTTTCTAAACTTCTCAGAAAACCTTCCGTACTGTTGTCTATCTCAAGGTGACTGCAATTCATCTGGAGAGCAGGAGGTCTATTATGTTTCTCCCTTTATACTTGTTTGAATTTCTGTACTGTTTCACAACAGTCAAGCCTGTGTAAAGAATGTAGATCGCTCTTTTTTCCTTTACATTGTTTTAAAAATTTTTCTCACTATTTTACAGAATTTTTATAAAGTGAACAGTGTGTGTCTTTCTGGTTATATTGTTTGTTTGTACTGGATGTTTCCAAAGCTTCTCTTGATCTTCCTGTCTATAAAACACATGAAACCAGGAAGATGTTTTGGTATAAACTATTTAACAGCTTGCAAAAGATTTTAATCCAGGGTTTTAAAACTTGCTACTGCTCTTTGGGTTACCTGCTTTGCAGTATCTCTCTTCCTCTGCTGGAGAAGCTGGCCAGAGTGCATTTATTGTTTTTTGTCTCGTATACTAAATGGATATCACATGGCAAGCACTGACTGGTTAAAGTTTTACTTTGCCTTGTCACTGGGTCAATTGCATGTCTGCAACCCTGTTAGTTTTTGTAGGTGTTGTTGGCATATTGATTTATGAACTTCCTAATTTCAAATGTTATATACAGGGGACTCTGCCTGGATATGAGGTACTGAGGGGAAAAAGAGCATCACACCTGGCCGCTCACCTTGCCTATTTGACTGTACATAATGGAGACCAAGGAAGAGAAGAAAGAACGAAGACAAGGCTATTTTGCTCGGTAAGGTTACAGGGTTTATTTCAATGTTGATTAAAATATGGAACTCCTCATTCTGCCTTTTTCACAAGGCTTTATGATTTTTCAACTGCATATAAAAATGAAACCCATGCTGCATTATGTATCCAGAAGGCGCTTTCCTTACTGTGTCCCTAATGTTGGAGTGGTGATTTTTTGCTTTTAGGTAGTGGAGGTAAACTTGAATTATAATTGTTATTCATAACACAAAACTGGTTTTGGGTACTCAATTGCAAATTGCACTGCATTTGAGCTTCCAGGATCATTCCTGAACAGTGTTTATAAAAACAAGCGCATCTAAAACATAAACATGTCTAAACTTAAAGTTTATCTGATTTCAAATAAAGCACAGACTAAGTAGTATTATCTGATAGGATAGATCAGCTAAGAAAGGGTAAGCTGCCTAGACTGTATCATCTTTATAAATAAAAACAATGTTTTTTCAGTCAATCATTTTTATCATTTGGAATTCATGATTGGTGATTTAAGAAATAGATGTCATTGATTTCCTAATAACTTCTCTCTGTTAATTTAGCCAGTCTGTAATCATCTCTAAGCTCTGATGTACAAGAAGAATCAAAGTTTACTTACTCTTGGGGGGATGGGACGGGGAGGAAATCAGTATAAAACCCATCTTTGACTCAAAGATACTTTCTACACTGTTGAAGAGGAAAAGTGTATACTCTCTCCACTCTATACTAAGTAACTGTTACTGAAAGTACACTGAAACACTGGCCTTAGTGCATTACAGACATCTGGAGACATGCCTGTTGCTCCACGGAGGAGTAGTAATGTGGGGGAAAAAAAGTTGCAGCATTTCTTTGTTGCTGTTCCGGTGGTACGTAGCAGTGGCTAAAGACATGAAGTTTTGTGGTGAAGGACATCTGTTAATGCCAGATAACTTGCTTTCCATTTGGAGAAATGCAATTATGTTGATGTTGACAGAAAGAAATGTTGCAGTTTTGGATTTTGAGAAGAGGAAATAAGCAACGGCACCTATAGCAGAGAAAGTATCGAGTAGGATAAAGCAAAAGTAGCTAAAGAGATTGTACAAAGGAAGGAGTAATTTCTTGTTAAGGAAGACTCAGGCTTTGAGAGAGATGTCTGAGTAAGATGCTTTAGTATTGAAGAGAATGTTTTGAGTACTTTCTAAATGCTGTCTGCTAAACAAGAGGCTAAACAAAAAGCCACGAGAGGCTTTCAGCAAAGTCCTTGACATTTTATTTAATCTGTTTTGCAGCTTTCTTGTGTCATCTGTGGCTAGTCTCTTAAAAATTCACAGGGGCAGTGTGTCCTGTGTGGGCACAGGACATGAGGGAAGGATCCAAAAGACCTGAGATAAATTCTTAGTTCTAGCACTTACCTTCTGTCTAACTTTGGGGGGGGTCATCTGTCTCTTTCCCTCCTGGCTTGCATCTTTTTTCTTTATGTAGCTTGTAGGCCCTTAAATGAAGTTCCCATTCTAATCAAACCCATGTATAATTTCTACAAGAATGTTCTTGCAGACCCTCAAATCATATTTCAATAGAAGCTAAAGTAGGGCAGAAGGTGACATGCCCAGTTTGCCTTCACATACAGTGTCTGCATCTACAGTCAGGGACAGAAGCAGAACTGAATTTACATGTGTTTGATTTTAGTCTAGCATCTTAAGTCAGTCATGCTTCCTCTAGGAAACAGGTGTCCCAGCATCTTGCAAATGAATGGTTTGAATGCTTTATATGATGACCCATGTAAATGTCATATGAGTACCTGGAAATAATAGGCAGCTTATAGAGCCTTTAGCACAACGGCAGTTCTAACAATGTCCCTACTTGTTTTTTTTAAAACTTTTTAAAATTTAGCTTTTGACTTGATGTAGACAGAAGTTCCCAGCTTAGGTGCCTGATATTGGGACACCAAGATGATTTAATCACGTGCATGCTCTGATGTTGCTGTCAGTTTTGGTTATTTCATATCTTAGAATCTGTGGACACCTGTTCTGTCCTTAAATTTAAGCACCCAAGTTTAATACGTTTTGGCCCTCGTCCTGTTCTGTGTGCTACTTCAAACACCCTGCTTTCCCTGCCAGCTTGGGCTCATATTTATTAAGCTAAGAGCAACCTCAGCTGATTCCCCAATGCACGCGCCCCTCTACTTCCATTACTGGGTTTTTTTTTTCCCCCCTCTTATCTCTTATTACCCCCCCACCTTTACCTGAATCTTGTTATTTGGGCCTGTGATCAGATGTTCATGGGAGAAGACTCTGCTGCTTACCAAGGAAGAGAATGGGAAAAGGGTTAGATTTTTTTGTCAGCAGGAAGGAAAACTGTGCTCCATGTCAGGAGGGTGGGGAAAAGGGCTCTGCTCCACCCAGGGCTGAGAAGAAGGATCCTGCTTATATCCTGGTTAGAAAGGAGAAAACGTATCCAATGCTGATGAAATACAATGTTTTATAGCTACCTTGTAGACTATATTAATGAAAATACACAAATTTTAATAGAAAACTTCACTCTTTAATGTGAGGGGAAGGGTTGTTGTGGTATTAAGAAGGACAAAAGCATTAACTGAAAAATGGGAGATAATAGCTCTTTCTCTTAAGCTCCTGCTAACGGAAACCCAAATTCTCTGTTGGCAGAGCAAGGGAGCATGTGAGCATGAACACCAGGATGAGCAGCAGCCTCACTGCCCTGCCAGCATCTCATTCTGACTTCCCATCAGAAGGCAGCTTTTGGCCTTCAGGCTGGTGTGATCTTGGGCCCTCCTGGACAGCTTTTGGTAGGGGTGGTGATCAGTGTCTGACTGGTTACACTAGCAGTCGTTGGAAAGGTTAGCTTGAGAACCCCAAAATATTTGAAGTGGTTAGCATGGTGGTGGTTATGTGCTGACAAACCAGCTCCTGAACTGCTGGAGAGGAAGCAAGATTAACATGAAATAACTGCCTGCATCTCTGTCCCCCAAATTTAGTCTTCTAAATAAACATTTATCCTTTAAAATACTTAAAATTTCTCTATAGAAGGGAGCACCTAGCCATTGTATCTTTCCTCTACAGATCTTCATGGTCTGAGTGCCTCAGTTTTCCCTGGTCTCTTCCTCTCCCTATGGCAAGTGGAGCTGAAATGAAACCCTCATCATCCATTGTTGCTACTTACCCACTGTGTGTTGTGATAAAGAGCTTATTTTTTTGCCTTAGTTGGCAAGAAATGAAACAAGTAACTTTTCAAACAAAATAGAAATCTCTACAAACTTTTAAAAGACCAATTTAGATTCCTTATGCAGATAAGATGTTAGAGCTCGTGGGAGTTCAACAGACAAGAAGTATAAAAGCAACATGCAAGCATAAAATTCTCTTATGCAATAGGTAGTTATTTAAGACTGCTACTCCTACTGAAAGACACTTCTGTGTAGTTGAGTTTTCTTGCCTAATTCTTCAAACCTTGTTTTTAGGCACTTCTGTTGCCTTCTGTGTCATTAGCTCCCAAATGGACCAATATTATGCCAGCTCTTGCAAAGAACTCTGTCTCCTCTTGCTGTGAAGTCTGTCCTGGTGTCCAGCAAGTCCAAAAATAAATGGTACAGCAGTGTAATATAGATGTACAATGGCACATCTAGGTGTATTGGGTCCCTGACAACTCTGATGTTTGGTGCTTTTTATTGTGATTATGTGCCCTTGAACTGTGGTACAACTTACCATTTCCCTCTGCTTGTGCTTCCTTTATCTTCCCTCTCTCCTTACAGAACGGAGAACCTCTCAGGTTTCCCCCACCCATTGCATAGGGTCAGGTTCAGAGGTATTTCACCTCGTGAAATGAATAGCTATTAAAATTTTAACTTAATTTAAAAAGAAATTACCAACATGAGTGAGTATGTCACATGGAAGGAATTGCCTAGAATACCAATTAGTAGTCTGGAACGCTGAATGCACAGCTTGAAACTGGAATTGCTTTGCATGTGGTGTTGTGTGATACTGCATATATTTGGACAAGAAGTTCTAGGAGATGAGAACTTGACGGGAAGAGTTTGAGTAGTTTTCTGAAAGAATGACAAAAGGGGCTTTTAGTTTCAAGTTTTCTGTGTCTCTTAACCTTCCTCACTGTGGGTTACTCAGCATTTTTGATGCTTTATATGATCTGTGTCAAGTAGCTCTCTACTACTTTCTTAGCAGAGAACAACAAATTAGTAGTACTTTATTTGAAAAAATGTTACTTTTCAACATGTCAGCCGAGATGCTTACATTAATAGTTATGTCTCCAACTTGTGGTGACCTAAATCTGAAGAATGCTGTATGGAGATGAACTGTAAAACTGGTATTTAAATTGAATGATTTTTTTAATAGTTTCAAGGGGAATTATGGATTTTAGTTCTCAGTCTCTTTTTTTTGGTCACCATCTGAGCGCCAGGTTTCTGAAGTCAAATATGAAGTGCTTGTATTAGGGAAATATTCTCACTGGATTTTGGGTGCTTTTGTATTTATTGAATTTACATTGGTTTTGTTACCATCATTCTTTTGAAAAAACTACATCAATGTCTGGGACCTAGTCCAAAGCCCATCTGATTAGGTAGAGAATCCCTTTAGCTCCAGATTGTTTATACTCTGTCAGAACCTGAAGCCAGTTGTACAACCTTATGTTCACCTCTTGTTGCCTTAAGACATGAATATTTAAGGGAAATAAAGGAATTCACAGCATGTTTTAATTTAATTTAGACTCTTGCCTTAGATACCTAAATTTACATTCATAAGAATTAAGATTTGTACATTAAAACTAAGATTTTAAAAAGATATGTATGAGTGCTTAGCACAGTTATAATTTACTTGTTACCATGCTCTACAGCTTTTTTTTCTCCTAATTATTTTTAATACCTAAAAATAAGTAAACAGTATAACAAATAGTATATGGTATTCCAATCACATTAGTTGTTTACGACCTAACATTAGCTTTCCTTTTAAACATTCACAACCCATGGCAGTGGGAATCATTAATACATAGTTGCTGAGCTGTAAACAGCTAGAGTCTGGAAAGCTTAGCTGGAGAAGGAGTCAGATATACCTGTCTTACTGTTAAGGTCTTTCCCTGGTCCTTGCTTTTGCCTCCTGTGGGAGGCAGGATGTTGGCTTGCATGGACCCTTGGTCTAACACACTATGGTCACTCCTTTGGTCAGTCTTTTGCATGTTACAAAGTGACACATTTATTAGCATCTCATTTGGAATTTTTGTGGCTTTGTTCTGTTTTATTCCCATGTTCAGATTTTTGTACTGTTCATGCTTTTCATTCCTGTGACTATTAAGACGTAGGAAGGTGATGAAATGAGAAAAACGCAGCGAACACAGAGGGAATGTGTGGAAAAGGAGGATATCAGTGGTAGCTAGGAAGGAAACCCAGGTAAGAATATATGCACAAACATACTTTCTTGAGGGCATCTCCTATATGTGAGACTTTGTCATAGGTTCTTCTGTTAGGTGCTTTTCTTGTTGGCCAGGCTTATTATATCCATGCAACAGGCTTCAAATGTTGGGTGCTCCTCAGATCGCTGGTTCTCTAGCAGTCATCTCCTCGCAATTGTTCTTGCTCTGCTGAGCTAAAGTGTTGATGTTTATTCAGGTTTCCTGTAGCACCCATAATTTATTTTTTGCTTTTAGAAGGAAAAGTTTCCACACATTGTTTTTAAAACAAACCATTGTGGAGGTTTATCTTGGGCGTGAAGAATAGTCAAGCCAAGATCCTGGAGATGCTTAAATTTTTTTAAATGACTCTAGGAAATAATACATCATTTCAGCTCATCTGTATAATGGAAATTTCTTAGCTCTGCTTCCAGACATATAAACATTACCTCATAATCCTGTTATTGAAACTAAAAACAGTATTGCATTTTACTTGTATTGTTTTGACCAATAACATGTATGCCTGAGACATTTTATTTTCTAAGAAAAGGCTGAAGATATCACTACTTCACATTTATGAGGTGCAATGGATATTATTTGCTCTGTAATTTAGGGGTATATGTGTGGGATAGTCGATTTGCTATGTTTGATGCTGCGAGAAGCCATAAAAAAATTTCTGAAACATACAATATTGTGATTTGCCTTCCAGTTACTTAAAATGGAGAGGTTTCAATGTTTTTAGCAGCCTTTCTGCCTGCTGCTGTGGAGGTTAGTATTTCAGCTGTCCTTTGCAGCCGTTGTAGTTTTCAGACATTAAAGAATGTCTAGACTTCCACAGACAGCAGCACCAGGAGCTTTTAAGTAGAGCTTTGGGAGGTTGGTCAGATCCTTCAGATGATTGAGAGACATTGCTCATAAATTCATTGTTGTATGTATATATGAAAAAAAAAGGAAAGTTTTCTTTTTATCATAGATATAAACCTGGAGCATGAAAGTCGGGGGGAAATTGAACCTGCTTTTTCTGAAGAGTGTTGCAGTGCAAGACAAAAGTATGTTCAACAGCTTGAGAACTGTTTCCTCATCTTGCTTTGCTGTTGCTTTCTGGACCCTGAGGTTTTTATAGTAGTGGTCTTGTAATTCTGTGGTGCAGGATGAGTGTTAGCAGAAGAGCATGAATTACCGTCCTCTACTTAGCCTGTGAATCACAGCATTATTCCCAACGTGAGTGCTTCCTCTGGGAAGCATAAACAAGGCAGTGGTTTTGCAGCCTCGGTTCTTTCCAGTGCTTTCATCCTCAAGAGTAGTGGAGTCATTTAGGATTGAAAAATAATTTTGTTATTGGGTAACAGAATTAGTGAAAGTATCTAATGGGGCCCTGAGGCTTTCTTCAGGGTTTTTCAAAATTTTCCAGTACCAGAAATGCTATTTATGGAGATACAAAGCTTGCATAAGATGGAAAGCATGGTTAATCTCCTCACCCGTTCACTTCCCTCTGCATGTGAAGTGAGACTTGGTAACAGTGTGGGCTCTGTATAAAGAGGCTTTTTTTTTTTAGGAAAGAGAAGAAAGGCGGAGTTTCATGATGTTCTTGATTCTTTGAGAGCTATATCACAGAATATACAGAGAAAAGAGTTTCCGTTTATTTAATCTTCAAGCATGCTGTCTCACACCAGCAATTTCAGAATTTTCACTAATCACCTTGCAAGATAGGTATAAGGCTGGCTTGTTAGGCAGCAAGCATACAATGACCTTGTATCCGCTTTTCCCAAAGGGACCTTTGGGTGTCTCTTATCAGCCTTTAAAAAGACACTGCAAAAAAAGAAACTTATTTAGCCTTCTTTTTAGAACATAAATAGTTACACGCTAGGCCTTCTGATGTAGGAGTCTGTGCAGTTTTGATAAGAGCTGCTATTAACATAGTTGTAATGCATTTTGACTGCCTCCCGTTCCTTGCAGCTGCATGTGCTGGGCATGAGGGGTGTGCTGGAGGCTCCCGATGGGCCCTGCTGTTTACTTTTTTGCTCTTAGAGGGTTTTAAAGGTGTTGTATCTTAAAGGCTATAAAATTTGGGGGCTTCAAAAGGTGACTTTCTGGATAGGTGAGATACAGACTTTTTACTGTTGTCTGTAGGAAACTGATATAATTACCTTTTTCAATTACACTGTTTCTGTAGTGTCTGTGGGCATGCTCTTGTCCCTTCAGCCTCCCAGACGTGTCTTCTCTCCTGCTCTTAGGACCTACTCCATAAAATTCTGCTTTATTGCAGTGAACTGTTTTAAAACTAAGCCTAGCTTAAACACTGAAGGAAATTTAGCATTAATACTTGGCAGATGTGTGGTTCCATGGTCAATTTTAAAGCGATGCTGTGTAAGATGCTACTGAAAGAGGTGGTCCCACTCAGTCTTCTAGTTTTGCCATGTCTCTTATGGATGGCAGAGCTGCTGTGGCATGAAGGCCCCCTTCCAGAAGCAGCCAGAGGGTTTTTTTAAGTGACATGGAGGCACACCCCTAAAGAGATGCCTAATGGTACTGACTTTTTGGTGGTTCTGTTAATCATCTTGTTCTCTGAGAAATCCCAGCTGTCTAATCCCCTTGTGGCAGCGGTTCTGGTCAGCTCTCCTGTGCTTTGTACCACATGGTAGTAGGGAGTGGCGTGTACGGTAGTTTGAGAAGGAGAAGAGTTAGCATCATGTTAGAGTTTGCTGGACTGAAGAAAACCCTTCAGGGAAGGTTACTGGTGTTCCTGCCCACAGATGAAATTGCCTGCCTTTTATCTGCTGCTGTGATTCAAGACTTTTGCCTGTTCATTTCTGGCATGTGCCACATGGCTACATTGGATTATTGATTTGGATGGTGGCATGGTCTATTTCTGGTAGTGGTGCTGCATGTTTAAAGGGAAGGATATGAATGATACCTGCAGGAATGTGCTTTGGAGAGAGGCAGTTTTTTCCCCTCTGTCTGAGGGATTGGAAAGCATTATCTAGGTAATTAAAGGAATTCTGTCGGTAAGAGAAGGAATGCTGTGGATCCTGTGCGGGGACACTGGATGACTGCTTGCGCTGTATTTGAACTATTAATTGCATGTTCCACAGTTTCTGCTGTGTGCCTGTGGGCATTGGGCTCCCCACTCCTGCCTCCCCCAGGAAATGAAGCTTTTTCCCCCTTCTCTGGGGCTTTGGACCAGAGTAAGATGCTGTGTGGATATTCCTGATGGCATTAGGTTCCCCATGGTGACAGACTGGTAAGCTCTCATGCATTCAGCATTAATCCAGCTTCCAGCCTGAGTTTGGAAGGGGTTTCTCCCCGCCTCACTCCTGCCGATCTGATTATGGGGAGGTGGGTTGTAAGTGTAGGTTTGTGGTGGTTTTTTCTGTCCTACTCTGTAGTCTGGGCAGGGAGTGTTTCCTAGGATCATCTGAAATGTAAGCATGTATGTTAGCTATGCTGTAAGTCTTTTCATGCTATTCCATTGAGGTCTGTGGCATTTGTCCTGTTGACTTGTGTGAGAGAAAATCCCAGGGAGCAGAACTGGTTGGGAATTTGGAGAGGAGGGAGAGAATTGTCCTTATGCTGCAAAACCTTTGTAATGTAAATGAGCCATAAATCAGCTCTCTAAGTGTCTTAATGCACTGAGTATTTTCCTGTCAGACAGCAGCCTCTGGCACAGAGAACTTGTCTTGTATAGCACTTAATATAGTGATAATACCTCCAGGTTTCTACCACTATTTTTCTGGAGTGGCTGTTTTTATTTCAGTAGGAGTAAACTTAACATCTAGCCAATCACAGGTAAACTTAGTTTAAATTATATTTTCTGTATTTCACTTAACAGCGCATTTCTGTCAGCTGCTGGATTTTTGCTTTCAGTAATGCTTCTATAAATACATGACTTCAAAGTGTTAATCACATTTCAATCAGTCTTTAAAAGTCAAATCTCCTTAAGCAGAAGATTTATCTGTATGTTCAATATCAGTGTTAAAAAGATGATGCTACTCTTTACACCTGGACCACAGCAGGTGCTGCATGTAGCAGTTCTGCTTGCCTGAGGATGAGACGAGTTTTTTGTTATTATAGAAGTGTTTTGTGTTGCAAATGCTGCCAAACGTGCCCCCCCCCCCCCACGTGCTTTTTTGTGGTTTTTTTGGCAATCCCACAGTGTGTCTTAAAACTTCAACATATGACTCTGGTCATGTGAACTGATTCATTTGAGCAATTTTATGCATATGAAGAATCATACTCTTAGGTTTAATAGAATGGTGAAAGTTGCTTGCAGGAGCATAGTGTAGCAAGGGTGGTGGGAGCAGGTCCAAGGCACTGCTGCTGCAGGGTGAAATGCCAGGGCATGGGAGAGAAGGGGAGGCCAGCAGCTCCCCACCCACCTGCCGTAGCAGGGGTAGGACCCAGCAGGCCAGGAAGCTCTCCTTCCCTGCCCAGAAGGGAATGGGCAAGGGGGGACAGTGGCAGGCGGCAGGACGGGATGTTGCAGAGCACCTGCCTTATCTGGCTCTGGCCAGCCGGGTTTGCTAGGAGGCCCTTGTCCTTGAACGCAGCAGGGGATTGAAGATAGCTGGCCTGCTTCTCCTCACCACCCTCCTGCTCCGGCTCTGTGGGGAGGAGGCAGTGCTTAACCCTCCCCGGCCGTGCTGCAGCCTGGGTGTGTGTGGTTGCTGCCGGGAGCAAGGCTACTCTGTGTTAAGCAGAGGGACTGCCTTATAAGATCAAATTCAAGAGCATTGTAACTTTCTCATTTCCTCAGCTTATTATTCTAGTTTGGTGTCTGCCTGAAGTGTGGGACTGTCTGGAGAATGTGGAGATGAAGCAGAACTTTTTGTGTCCTCCTGTCATGTCTTCTTCCAACGTGCTGATGGAGGGCAAGATTTACTTTTTACTTTTTATTTTTCCCCTGCTGTAACTGCTTTTTCACCTTCCAATCATAAACATTGTGATGGCATGTTTAAAGTTTCAGCTGAAGAGTAAATGTCAAAATCCAAACTATTTTTCCATCAAAAAAAAAAAAGCATAAATAATTAAATATTTGATTTAAAAACCACAGAGACATTTTAAGACGTAGTAATTAACACAGGCTTTGTCTCCTGCAAGTGTAAACATAATGGAGGACCTCCGACACTAGTATAATGATATAGCTGCTGAAAAATACCAGACCATGTCAAATACTCATTTTAGCCTAAGGTATACGCATATGGGAAGTTAGTTGCATTGGTACATGCATGCCATGTAACTGTCCCTGTAGAAAAGCCCTACCCTGTCATGTCATCTTTACACTCATAGTTAATGATCTTTTGACCATAGTATTAAAAAGGTGGTGCCATATTATTTTGTATAGAAGCATTGATGCAAACACTTCCTCTGGGTGGAGGGGGATTATCATTCTCACTTACGAAATATCCATTGTAGCACACAATATCGCTTATTATTCCAAATGCTAAAGCTACAGATTCCTCATTTTCCCACCCATTATCAGCATTGCTGGGTGTTTCTTTGAACTTTAATCCATGTAACAAGTTCTTCAGTGCGCTTGGGCATTTCCTCTTCTGTGCTGGGTGAGTGTCAGTTAATGGGTATGCTATTCAGGAAGCCAATTAAACTGCTCAACATGCAAAATAGGTTACAAGTTGTTTGGGGACAATGAATGCAAACATAGAACTGAGACAACAAGTGGGTTGATTGAGGGTTTTTTTAACAATTGCTCTGAAATACTTTAAATAGAACCTTTCTCCACTTGTGTCATGATGCTTCTTTCTGTAAATTTTGTTCCTGAACAAATGAGTTTGCAACCTGTTTGTAAGCATGTGTACATCGTCTCTTATGTTATGAGCTCCAGATGTGATTCACAGAATCCCTGGGAAATACATGGTGGCATTTGGGTAATTGCGTCATCGTGAAAGTTAGCATTTAAAACCAGTAGTTTGGCTTCGTTTTTAGTGGGATTTTGTTTGGTTTTTTTTCATCCTGGTCTTCTCTATAAATAATAATAAAAGAAGAAGCTGTATGTTTTTTTCTTTGTTTTTTTTTCAAACTACTATTATTTACATATGTATTACTTCTGTAGAATGGTGCAATGATGCAGAGAGCCTTGACATTTAAATGTCAATTTACAAAGTAACTTTTTAAATAAAAGCAAAAGCTAATGCAGACAGATGTTGTAAATCTCAGTCGTCTCCCTAAGATATCCCTTTCAGTGGTCATTTAAATAAAGAAATAATTGAATTTTTGACTTGTGTTTGACCACTGACTTCTTGAGCATGGTTACTTTCAGACCCCTCCAACCTCGCTGGTCAGCAGAGTTAGCCAGGTGACTTTACTTACCTAGTTGAGTCAACTTACTTAACATTAAGATCCTCTTTATGAAGAAAACAATGATTTCTTTTCTTCCCTGCTGCTGTTGGAGAAGCAGAGTCACTGTTTCCTTGCTTTTTGCAGCAGGGGAAGCTGCCTGTCTCCCAGCCCTCGCAACACAAACCTTCATGAAAATTTCCCAACGTCAAAGCACCTTTTCTGGATAAGTGGGAAGAAGCTGCCACAACTGCTTCAGTACTCCTGTCCAGAGGTCTGTTGGGCATGGCGTGGCCTGTGTCTGGTTTGACTTTCTGGCTTCCTCTTTTTGCTAAACTCAGCCTAACATTACAGAGAATAAGCAAGGCTGTAGCTTGACAAGCCCCTTGGTCTGGGCAAAGTGCCTTTGAACTGGCACTGCTGCTTGGAGGAGCAGTTTTGTCTCCTCTTTTGGCCTTCTCCTTTGCGTTGATACAAATGTTTGCACAGCCAAGTGGGGTCTAATGGGGGAGTGATCCAATTTTGAAAAAGTAATTTATGTATTGGCACTTTTGCTGGGTTATGTTTAACATAGATAATTTCCCAGATCTGGTCCCTGTGGAGCCGCAACAAACACTTGTGTGCAAGAATGGGGACAACTCCTGGGGACAGGATTAATGGTGAGCAGAGAGAGAGGTGCCTTCTTTTGCTGACAAAAGTGGCTTAAAAGCTTCTTGAGCTACAAGCTTTTCCTTCAATAGTTCTGTGCTCTGCTCCTCCTGAGTCCTAGGGGTTTGCTGTGCTTTTTTGTCCCAATACCACTGCAGTCAGCATGCTTTCTCTCTGCCAGAGGCCAGTTGGGGAAGCTTAAGAAGGAAAAAATAAAAAGGTGAGTGTATGCAGGGATCCTTCAAGAGTGTGCCCACAGGTGTACAGGCTTCTAGCAGATTGTGGTGTAGGCACTTGCTAAGCAATAAAAAAGGAAAGGCTGTATCCCTGTGACTCTGTTCTCCATAGCCCTTCATAGGCCCGCCCTGCAACGATGAATTTTCATAGTTGCTTTTTGTACCTGATTACATCTTTGGCAAACACAGCATGCCTAAGCTACTTATTTTTAGCAGCTTTTCACCTTATCTGAAAGTATTTCTTGAAAGAATTTAATGTGGTGCCCTTGGTATTTCTCATATAAGAAATACTAAAATACCATTCTCTGAGGTTTTTTCCTGTAGGTGGGTTCCAGCTGTGTTACCGCTGCATGATGTATGGCACGTTTCCCATGGATTTTGCTTTAACTAACCATTGATTTTCATCTACAGTTTTATTGCTTCATTGTAAATGTTTATTGCTGTTTGAGTCATTGAGTGCTAAATTTCCTTCCAACTGTTTTATCAATACTAAAGCCAGTTTAATCAATACTAAAACTGGTTCTGTATTATCAGCAGTTTGGTACTTACCTGATCTGAGAAGGTGGGTGTGCAGTGATGACTTTATGGAGTGGTACACATCTCCCCACAGCTGTCCGTGTACCCTGTCGTCGTCTTTCTTCTTCTGGGTCGTTCGCAATTCTTGCACTTTGTTTCCCTATGTTAATCAATTACTAATTTAAAAGGGCCTTCCCCTTTGTTTCATGGAATTTGAGTTTCTTGAAGTGTGTTCAATTGAGGCAGGGAGAGAAGAGTTTGTCCAAGTTTCAGGGAGAACTTGAGATGTGTTTCAGCCAGCCCTATTACCACGTGCTTGTTGTCCTCATTAAATAATCTTAATACTTTTAAGATGGTATGACTCTCCTGTGCAGAATCTGTGCGGCTTCCCTGTAACATCCTCCTTTGCCGTGTAACTGCAGTTCCCTTTTTCTTACAGTTTCAGCCAGCTGCTGCCAAGGGGAGTGGTGGCTCTGGGAGCTGGCACTGAGCATGGGAGAGCAGCTGGAGCCCAGCACTGGCTGGAGGTGACAGGGCAAGGCTGTTCCTCCCTGGCCAGGGCTTCGGTGCAGGGAGAGAGTGTCTTGCTGAGCCACTTTGGGAAGAATTCGTTGCATGTGTAGGAGCGGTTTGGGGTGATTAATGAACACCACAGCCAGAGAAAGTATCTGGCATCATCAGCAGAGGAGAAGAGGAGGGGCAGGATGGGAGTGTGGTAAGAGTCAAGTTGGTATTTGTGACAAGATAGGTTTGTGGCGAGGGTTTAACTGAACAAGCCTGTTATGGGAACTTGAGGCAAAGTTAAAGGAGTCATCTGAAGGGAGGGATTTCTTCATTTTGCCTTCTGCCTAAAGCTGTTCTTTGAGAGCTTGCAGTAACAAATCAAACAAAACAGCTTTCCAAAATCCTTTCCCTGTGGAAAAGATTTTATTAAATTGTTGTTACGGTAATGAAATGCTGAACACATCCTAACCTCTTTTGCTAAGTAAACAGAAAAGATGGGGATACTTTTTGCCTTTGCAAATAGAAAGTTTATTAAGCTGTGTGGGAACATTGTATTCTTAAATTTAAGGAAACAAATACTTTCTGACAGCTCAGAACTCTCTTGAGTTTTACCCTGGGAAATTGTGATTATTCCCTCCCCCCCCCAAAAAAAACCAAACAAAAAACCCAAAAAACCCCATGAGAGCTTAAGTGGGATATTTAAAATTTCCTGGTATCAGTCAGAAGGCTGGGGGGAAAATGAACATATTTTCGTTTAATCTAAGAACTTTTTTCTATCAGAAGGTACAATGTCTTTAAAATATCAGAACTACTTTACTACAAATCCTTCCCTCCATGTCACAGATGATGAAAAAAAGGTAGAGTGACTTGATTTTGTAAGCTAATGGCATCGGGAAGAAAACAGACATACCCAGACTGTCAGTACAGTGCTTTACTCTTTGGAGCATGCCACCTTTTCTTGAGCCTTGCTGATGACTGACCATGTGTGAAACCTGTTGCTGGTATTTATTGTAAATTAGCAACAGGAGTTCCAATAAAGGTGGAAATTTCCAGCTTTGTCCTGTGCTGCTAATATCAGAGGTTTCCGTAGTTGCTGTGTGTCATTTGGAATGCCCAGCGTATGGATACTTTTCAGTGCCTGGAACCACCATACTGCAACCATGCTGTTGTCCTTGATAACTATTCCAGAGTTACTTTTTTTTTTTTGTAGTTATGTTGTGTTTTTTCCCCCCTGCAGTTAATTGTTTAAATCTCTCAAAAAAAGTGTGCTCTTATTTTTGCCTTAATAGGCAATGCTGTTTTAATGGTAAAGGTACAGCCCTGTGGCTTGCTCATTTCCAAACCAGGATGCATACCAGCCTGAAATGGCGGGTGTTTCATGGAGCATGCTTTCTTGTGTGGTGGGTGATGTTTAGTTTTAGGAAGACTTCTCACTGAGGAGGAATGGTTTTCTGTTCATTTGTGTTGTGAAGTGAAAGTAGCTACACTGAGGAAGTTGGGAGTGAAGTGTTACAGTCTGGCAAGCAGTCTGACTTCTTTTGGCTTTGCAGGCAGTAATGATTTATTTTGCCCGAGGTGGTTTATTCACCAGGTTACGTCAGATGGGATGAGAGCACAGCCGTGCCCGGAGCTGGCCAAGTCGTACTGGCACCGAGCGGGGTGAAGGGGAGATGGATGATCTGTGCGAGCTGGAATAGAATAGCTGACTGGGATCAGACCAGTGGGTGCCTAACAGGGATTTTTACTGTAAGGTTTCTGTACACAGGGGTTCTTTTAATAAATCTGATTTATTTAGCTGTTCTGGATGGGCGGAGAAAGGCATGTAGAGTACAAAGAGATTAGTACATATTATATTGAGTCCAGAGATTTACATTAAGATGAAAATAGTTAATTTTGAATGAAATAATTGGGGTGTATATCATTTATATACAAAGTAAATTAACAGGAATCTTGATGAGAACAAAACAGATTAAGAAGTTTGAAGTGTTTTAAAGTTCTTTTTCACAAGTTCTGTTAATCTTATTGCATATATGCATAAATGGATTAAGAACCCCAGCATTTGTAGAACATGATCTGTTTGTGCTGTGCAGGATGTTAAGCTGATTGTGTGCCAGATATCAAGGCATGTTTTAGAGGATGCACATTGTGGAAAATTTCCCCAAAGGAAAACTGTGTCAGCTTCAAGATAAAATGAAGATTTCTTCTCCCTCCCCTCCCCCTTCTCTTTTATATTTTTTGGAAGGCCACTTTGTTAGATGCTTTTGTTTCTAAAGTGAGAGTTGTCCATGCTGTATGATTTTTATTAGTCTAATACATCATAAAAATCATGCCTTATTATCCTAGGAGATTTTTAGAACATCCTGTGATATGGACCTAGTGCTGTTTGTCTGTGATTAATTATTATATATCAAATGAGGACCTATTCAATTGTTTGTTAGGCATCTCTGTTGAATAAGTGTTAACCAAAATCAAATGGAATTTCTAGAAAAAATACTGTCAAATTTCCATTTCTTTGTCTGAGTGTCAGAGTTGCGTAGCTTTACTGGTTGCTTGTAGTCTTCTAGTGAAACTGTGCAGATAACATCATCCCTCCTTTCTCTGATCAGTTTTGTTTTTACGTTAACCACCTACCTAGTTAATGTAATGGGAAATTCAGGCTGTTTTATTCTAAAAATGCAAATTTATGTACCTTTCATAGGCAGTCAAATAGACTTGGGTCTGGAAGATGAAGTAGGCCATTTCTTGAAAACTTTCATAGCTCATTTCCTGCAAGTCAGTGCCCAAGGTGTTAAGCAGTCAGTTGCAAATTAAGTGAGCACTGCTAGCCTTGTATTTTTACCTGCCTATTCTGAGATTACATCCATTTCAGATCGTTAGTCTTTATTAAATGGTATGAGAATGGTCTTTGTGTTGCAGAAGGTTTCTGACCCCTGTTCCTTCTGTAGAATAGATGCCTGAAAGATCTCTGCAGCCAGCTCACAGTGCCCATTAAGAACTAGTTCCTCTGATTGTCATGGGACTCAGTGGAAAAGCCCCCATGCTGTCCACTGTGCACAGCAACAGACTGAAAACTTTTACTGGGAAACTCTCTATATTTGGACAGACTTAGAAAATGGCTTATCAGTTGTTACTCAGAAAACATTGTGAGGAGCTGTAAAAGGATGCCTCTCTATAAGTTTGGAAGAAATGTTTTGCCTGTCAGAACCAACTAGCTTGAAAAACATAATCTGGTGTCCAAACAAAATTACAGATGTGTAAGACTTTAGAAACTGGGGTGTTTTTGCAGATAAGCTGTTTGTTGTTCCTGCCCTTCCTTTTTCTCTCTCCCTCTTCCTTCCCCCAGCAACTTTCCTAGCGAAGCACAACATCTCCATTGACTCTGATACTGAAAAAACCCCATCTTCTGCAATAACACCTTATTCATTCTCAGGAAAAGATGCATATTGTTTTGTCTGAAAGGCTGATTTAATTGCAAAACCTGACACTGGTCAAACCGAGGGGTTTCATTTATTTATTTATTTGACCTTCAGGTCCCTTTTGCTCTCATAACCATTAGGACAAGACTGAATGTTGGTTTTATTCAGAGAAATCCCCTTTAAAACTGAACAAAACCACGCAAAATCTTCCAAAGTAGTTGAAAAAGGAAATAATTTGACAAATAATGTTCTTAAATCTATCTTCCATGGCAGCTGGGAAGTACCAGAGAGCTGGGAGAAGAGTGGATGAGACCTTCAGTCTCCAACTTGTCCAGGAGGTGATGGGTTTGAAATCTGAGCAGGAGAGGGGCTGGCAGGTTGTGTGGGTGCCCAGTCTGCCTTGCTGGGATGTGCAGGTCAGTCTGAAAGAAGGGTGGGTGAAGGCCAGAGGGGGTGCCTCAAGGGGATGGAGTTGTGTTTAAGATGCAGTAAACCCTCCAGCTGTGCTCTTCACACTCCAATCTCTGCTGCACTGTACCAGCACGTGCTGATAATGAATTGCCTTGTGTGTATACAGGACTTTGTATTTGTGTCGTGGTTTAACCTGGTCAGCAGCTAAAACAACCATACAGCTGTTCCTCACACCTTCCCCCCTCCCTCACAGTGGGATGAGGAAGAGAATCGAAAAGAAAAAAAGAAAAAGTTGTGGGTTGAGATAAAGACAGTTTAATAGGACAGAAAAGGAAGACAGTAATGATAAAAGACTATACAAAACAAGTGATGCACAGCACACTGATGCTCAGCTAGATCTTGAGCTGAACCGCCTCCCAGCCCACCGCCCAGTTATATGCTGAGCATGACATCATATGGTATGGAATATCCCTTTGGCCAGTTTGGGTCAGCTGTCCTGGCTGTGTCACCTCCCAGCTTCTTGCCCCCCCTGCCTTGTCGTTGGCAGGCCAGTATGAGAGGCTGAAAAGCCCTTGACTGCTTGGCAACAACTAAAAACATCAGTGTGTTATCAACATTATTCTCATCCTAAATCCAGAACACAGCACTACACCAGCTGCTAGGAAGAAAATTAACTATCTCTGCTGAAACCAGGACAATTTGCTTTACTACAAAGGTACATGTAATGTCAAAAGGCACAGTAAATTTGAGGCTGCTGTTATGGTTTCAGATGCTGTTGAAAGCTTGTTTTGGTTCCTTGGAATATCATAGTCGAGGGTTTTCAAGAGTGAGTGATTTTGGTTAATTTTGGCCAGGCTTCAGACACCTCTAAAAGCAGCATCATCCAAGCAGAGATCATAACCCTAGGCAGAGTTGCAGTAACTCGGAGTCCTGTGATGAATGTCGTGGTTACTCAATCCTCATCTGGTATTTTTTCTAGTGCCAAAGTTGCTGCTTTGAGAGTTGGATAGTCATTGCCGTGAAATGGAGCAGTGGGCAGGAGGACTAGGCTTGGCACTATCTGAAAATCTCATGCCTGCCATGAGGATGGAATAGAAGTTATGTAGTGCTCAAGATTCTTGATTGCTCTTGCCAGAAAAGTGCCCATGGCACTGTCCATTCACAGCAGCAGCTGTGAGCTTGGGATGCTGTAGGTTGTGTGATGAGCTCTTGGTGGGCTGTAGTATGTGGGAATCAGCAAAGATTAAACACTATGGGGAGAAGCATCAGTCAGTTACGCTGAAGTCAGTTCAGATGGTCGTTTCTGCTTTCATCTTTTCTATCACTAAGGGACCAGTTCTGGTTTAGCTCTTCATTCTTAAACTTGCCTGAGGCAACTTTGAAAACTAGTTCAAATTAATATGTTTTAAGGAAAGTACTGGCGGAAGCTGTTAGTATCGTCACGAGGACCGTTGACCTCTAGAGAGGTTTTTGTCTTTATTCCTTTTTTCCTCTCAAAAAAAGGGTTCTATGTTTCTATTAGCAGATTTTTTGTTGTTTTGAGATACTATATTTACAGAAAGCTTACTTAACAGAGTTTGTGATCAAAACAAATAGACTAGGAATTGAGGACAAAAGTCTCTGATGCAACATGAGTAGAAACGGAGCTGCCGGTGGGTGCTTGCCAGTTCTTGTCTACTGGAGCAGATGATTTGGGTACCTTGTGATATGCACATGTACAGGAAGGTTGTTGAGTAGAGTAAAAAGTCAGGGATGTGTCTCATTTACAAGTCTGGAATCAAGTACAACCATGGTAAGGATATGCCATTTCAGTGTAGAGGGCTGCTTTGCAAAGATTTCTACCAGGGCTAAATATAGACGTTGTGTATGCAATGCGACTGTAATGTTTTGCGGTTGCTACAACAGCCTTTGATCAGGACTGTGGCTTATTAGTCAAAAATAAGCTTCCTTTGCATATGCAAATTTTCATTAGTCTGAACAAAACACTTAATTTGTTATATAGATGTATTCACTTTTATCTCTTATAAATCCCTGTAGGTTGTTTTCCTGTGTAATCAGGACCTGATCTGTAAAGTTTCGCGCACACTAAGTCTCTTGCTGTGCAGAGCAAGAACAACTACTGGTTATCTCACAAATCAGTGGGTTTGAATGAATGGAGAACCACAGCATCCTCACTGAGTTGGCTGCAGAATGTGAATCTCCTGCTACCGTATTTTGGGAAGCATTTAAGAAATATGTATACATACATGTGTGATAGGTGCAGCTTTTGCAAGACAGTCTTTTGAAATGTTTCACTGAAAGTGTTGGTCACGTATGGTCTGAGAAACTGACCCTTTTCAGAGGTCTCAAGCTGGATATTCTAAACTTGGGAAATGGTGTTAATGTTCTATTAAAAAGGAAAAAGAGGTGTGTAGCCTGAAATGCCTTACTAAAATACACAGAGCATTTGAGAATTAATTTTTATGTTGTAGCCTGAAAAAAATATATTGATAACATATAAATATAAAAGATGGAAGGAAGAATCTCTTAAATTCCTGCATTATATTAATAACTTAATGTATTAAGTTTTCTCTTACGTAAACTACTACTGTGAGATCATGTAACCTTTTCCCATTTCTGGTGACTCATTGATTTTTTTGTATTTTCTATGCATAATTCTTCCTGTGCACGTAACAAAGTTTTTAGCATCAACAAAATTAATATACTACTGCCTTCCTTAGGTACCTTGTAACTAAGAAGTTAATGCACTAGAGAGAAGGACCACTAGGTAGATTAGGTTTTTTTATTTCATGTGGTATGTGTCACTGATTTTTAACTGAGGACTATCTGAGTGACACTGACTCTCAGCTCATAAAGTCAGCCTTCGCTCTCGCTAAGCAAAGTCAGTATTAAAGATGGTGATTAAGCAGAAAATTCCGTGGTAGCATTCCTGAAGCATCTTTCTCACTTGAGCTGTGCTTTAAGGCGTCTTCTAAAAAGAAAATATTCTTGTTGCTATAGTGATAAGTTGGACGATTTATAGGCAGCTCATTAAGGTTTCTCTCAGAAGAGCTCTAGCAGCTGGGAAATGTTCCCTCGCAAGCCGTGTGCGGCCACATCGGTCGTGTTGTGGAAGGAGCTGCTGGGTGGTGCCTGGAGTACCAGGTGGTGTGGGTTGTGCAAGAACAGATGTGGAGAGCACGGGTGGCTGCTGGGAGATAACCTTGGACATAATGGCAATAAATAACAAGTTTATATCAAAGCAAGATGCTTTATAAAGCAGGAGCAGTTGACTGTGAAATTATGTTAGCTGTTGCATTACAATACATTATGATCTGCGGTTTTATTTTATCCTAAGCTTCATCTTGAAAACATGATTCAGTATCTTGTTTCTGCATTTACATGTATGGTGGTTCAAAACAAAACAACTTTTCCGTGGTTTTTGTTTCTTTTTCCCCATTTCTCCTCCTCAGGAAACAACAGTAAAAACTTTATTACCTTTTTTGTTATTCTTGAGAAGATATCCTTGAGATGGTGATATGATTCAAGAGTAGGCTGTGGGATAGTCTTAGTTACCACGTTACTGATACAAAGTGGGTGGTTTTTACTGAGTTGTAAGGAATTCTGATATTAAATTCATTTTTAAAAAAATCAAGTTAGCAAGTCGGTTAACTTATCTGTAGAGGTTGGCTACATCTTAATGTTTTGGGTTTTTTCTTTATGCATAGTTTGAAAAAGAAAAGGCAAGCCAAACAAAACACCGAGACTGTCTCTGCCAATTCCCCTGGATCTCCTGTTTCCAAAACACCTTCTGAGAAAGATGATGAAAGTAAAGTTATTTTGGAGCAAATCAGTTCGTCTGAAGACAACCGTAAATTTGCTGGGGAAAAGGAAACTGCTCCAGACAAAGAAAAGAAAAAGAAAAAATACAATCAACTGAAAGACATCAGACGCACAGAACTTAAAAGATACTATAATACTGGTGAGTTATGTTAATGCTATACTATTTTGAAATATGTTTGTTTTGATAGCTTGTTAATGTACTTTTCTCATATTCTGTAGGCCTTCCTTAAAAGGACAATTGACCTTGGATATCTTTCCTGTAAAACCAAACAAAATTATGTAGTTCTGAATATCATCTACTTCTAACTTTAACCTTGCAGTTCTCAAAAACCACGTATTTCTTGTTTCTCAGTTATAAAACTCAGTGTTGTTATAGACAACAGTTAACTGTATTATTGCATTTTATTTTAATTAAGATTTGTCTTCAATGTTTAATGGCATTGGGATTCAGGTTTTTTTGATGGGGTTATTTGTTTCATAAATTGATGTATACTGTTTAAGATTTCAGTCTTAATTCATATTCATTTTGTCTGAAGTGTGAACGAGTAAGTAAATTAACTATGTATTTTAAACAACATGTAAGAGGGCTTGTGCACTGGAAAGCTTGTTTACCCCTCACCCCCCCAGCTGTATCGATACCTCAGTTAGTCACAAATACCTTTTTTAGATTTACTCTTGCAATTAATTCAGAAAAAATCAGTTTGAATAAATATGTGAGATGAGTCATACACACATCTGTTTGCAGTTCTGGACTGTAATTTGTTAGATACTCTAAGTAATTTTATATATGATTTATGAAATATTTCTCTTGCCATATTTTATCTTGGTGTTTTGTTGGAATGAGCTCTTAGATTAAGAGAACTCTGGTTCTGTCTTGTTAAGGAATCCTTTTTTAAAGAGCAGGAAGGGAACAGAAAATTGTAGTTATCCTCAAAGCAGACTTCTTTCCTGCTCATGCAGTGTGTGCATGAGGGAGTCATCGTCCCCTTTAGGAGAAAGAAATGAATCCACAGTAAAAATGTTATGTGTTGACTGGTGCATACAGACTAGTCCACACCTGAAGGTTGTCTTCTATGAGGCAATGCAGGCTTTGCGAAAAAGAAGATAAATCTTGGAGTAATGTTTCCTGGCAAGCTCAAGAGTTTACAGTGATTTATTGTTAAGGCCATAATTTTTGGCAGGTTTAAACCTGATGAGATCAATAATTCAGAAATGAAAGCAAACCTTATTTCTCTTTGCCTGAAGTTCTGACCACACTGTTCTTGAAATAAAATCTGTAGAAGGAAAACTGGAAAATTGTTAATGAATGAACCTGTGAACATTTTCTGTTTTGGTAGCATGCTAATTTTTAAAAAAAAAACCAAACACACCAAAATATAAACTTCTGTTGCATTCCTGGTAAAGTGCTTTTGCTGAAAGCAGCAATTTATTGTTGGTTTGTACCTAGAGAAATTTGGGGTTTCGTGAAGTAGCTGAATGTTGTTTCTCTAGTGTTTCAGTAGTTTTGTGAAAAATGCTGTGACAGTTGGCACGTGTGGTGTCGAGATGCGGGAGAAGGGAGACGATGGCATCCCTCTGTCTCACTGAAGGGTGTGGCAGAGGAGAAGGTAAAGCTCTTCAGGTCTTTGGCTTGTGATCCAACAGTCAAAACAAACTCAGGTTTTACTAATGTTTGTTTCATAAGTGTTCCTGTTTTTCATGTGGACTGGCATCGTTGAGGGGGTGACTTGAAATGCTACTGGCTATCATGCGTGTGTGTAGAGCCTCTGGGTTCTGCCAAAATACAGAATTTCTGCTGAGAAATGCAATAATTTAATGTTGCTGTTGAGCTGAGCACAGGCCCAACTGACAAAATCCAGAGAGAGAGAGAGAAACCCTTTTGTTGTTTAAATGCCTGCTTTCGGTTGTTCCTAAATAAAGACTTTTACCCAACTGGAGCATCAAAATTGTGGAAGTGAAAGTTTAGAGAGAGATGGAAAACAGTTGATTGTGAAACAAGTGCAACAGCTCCACGTTCCCCATGCAACTCTCAAAATGAGGTAATATCAGTGGAATAGTTAGTTGCCATAGTATTAGTCCGCACGTCTTATACCTGCCTTCATCCACTGCAGCTATAGCTGGCAGTGGTTACCTGCTTAGCCATTTGTTACTGCTGCTCTCCTGAAAGCTACCACCTTTGCTGACATCCCCAGCAATTTCCAAGAGCTCTCCCTACACCCATAGCAGCCCGTACAAACTGGACGTGTTTAAATAGTTAGCCTTTACCTGCATGCGACAGAGGATAAAACCATCTGTCTTGCTGAGCTGAGTTCTACCAGAAGATGTATTAGCTGCAGTGGTGGGAAGGTACTGCCAAACCTGTAAAGACTTCAATTTTTAACTGTTGATACGTTTTCATATGAAACTGGCTGAGAGGGATTATCTATGCATATACATCTGTCATCATTATTTAACATTATGAATGTATATACCTCAAATTTGTTTTCCTTCCATATGATTTTTTTTTTTCCTCCCCTCTGAGTTGTCCCTCTATTGATGTTTCCGAGGTGCTCTGTCTATATAGTGTCTCTGTCTTACTTAGTTAACCGTTTTTCTAGGTGTGTTTGCACAGGGGCTTGGAGGTTTTGTTTGATGGTCATTTCTTCCCAATTACCCAGCTTTGTCTTAATGTCTGGAACTTTAAGAAAATCTGATACACGAAATACTAATTCTTTTTCTAAATGCTTTCTGCACATTGCCAAAATCCTTAGTTTTCCTAGTCAAAAGAAAAATGCATTAGATGTAGCAAGTCTTGCATATTCTCATCTGTGTTGCTACGATGACACTTCATTTTGTGGCTTCATGGAGGTCTTGTCATAAGATGCTTTGAGCCTAGAAGGGTCGTGTCTGTCAGTCTAACAGAATGAAGACCCTGTCCCCTGAATAATCTCCCTTACATATTTTACAGGACTATAAATCCTTCTTTATTTATCGTTCTAAGAGATCGGGGAAGGAACATCACATCTCGCTATAATTTGTTCCTTGCACACCATGTCCCTTCATCAGAAGTTTGTGAATATGTTTGCCTTTATGAATTTGTAATTGCTGACAGTGACATCCTTACTCTTTCACTTTGAATGTGATGCCTTTTAATAGATTTATGCAAGGGCCGATACTCTGTCAGAAGGATTTTGTTGTCTCAGTAAATCCCTCTTCTGTGGTGGAGACTGTAACACAGTTTCTGAAGGCTGTGGAGAACTGGAGGGGGTGCTCCCTGCCACACTTCGTAGAAAAGAGAGTCGTTAAAAGACTTAAGACTTTTCTTACTTGAAGAAGATTGAAGCGGAGCTCCTTGCCTGGTATCCAAGTGCCGTGTTGCATTAATGCCTGCAGCCGACGGGTGGCATCGCCGAGCCTAGGAGGAGGAGTTGCGACTCTGGCATCCTCTAGAAAAGGATCCTCCAGCATCCCTCTCCGCAGCCAAGATAGTTCTATATGGCATATCCGCATCACTGTGGTGGCACCGTTAGAAATAACCTATAGTACGAGGTATTGATCGTTTCTCTTGAGGCACTGCTAAATGGCTGAACAGGTCCAGCTGCCAGAATATATATCCAGTGTAGCCTCATATTTTCCTTTTATCTCTTGTACTATTCTTCACTGGCTCTATAATTCTGGAATAATGTGTACCATTCTGTCTCCCAGTCTAACCCTGTAAGACATTGCTTTGCAGATATAGCTCGTTTTCTTCCCTTAAAATATCACAGGCGCCGATATTGCTTGATGTTCTTTCCTGAGGACCAATGGAACTCCTTTGTCTTTATTTTTGGCTCATCTCTTGGCTTATGTGGTAATTGGCTTCTTAACTTTGTCTTACCCTTTCTCCTGCTGTGGCTGCAGTAATCTGCTTTCAGACTTCCAAGGATGTGTCTGGCACAGTGCAGTGGTTGCATAGGCACCCTGGCCACTATAGCCAGTGCCCAGGAGGCTCTCCCCTTCTTCGGATAACCTAGTTGACCTACTTCTGCAGCTTGGCTGCTTGGTTCAGACACACTTTCTGTGGGAAACCTGTTTATGTTGGAACACTTGCTAAGCTTTGATATAATTTTTTTTCTCTCTTTTTTCTTTCCTATCTAATTGTTTTGCTTTCCCCCCCCGCTACATGTCACAGGCTCTGAAACACTTTCACAAACTACAAGGCGAGTTGCAGGAACCCAGCAGTGAAACTGTAACAGCCTGGAAGCACCAGTTTATTGGCTGTAATGTACATCTCTGGGATAGACCTGTTAGGTGGACTCCTGTGAGATTAGGAAACCAGGATTCCAGTCAGGAATTGCTAAGATGGATGAAGATGATTGATTGAATTTGCCTCTGAAGACACTGACACAGGAAAAAAAAAGTGACCTTCTGAAAGCAAGCAGTGTAAAAGTGGTGTAAATTAGGGTTGAATTTCATCCATATATTTATTCCAGCACAATATAATGTGTCTTTCTACCAGATGTGCAGAATATTCCTAGATTCCACTGGTTTTGCTTGAAAACATAAGTGGTCAGTGAATGTGAGGAGTTGGTCTCCATTAAAGAATGCATCATAAAGAAAAGTTCAGTTTAGGTGATTTGTCCTACATCACACAGTTACTTTTATCAGCAAAATAAAATCAAATTGACTAGCTTATCATTGTGCTCGCTAATCGTAAAGCTATCCTTTCTCAGTCACTGTACGGTGTGCAATTTCTGCAGCAAGTGAGTGGGAGGTGAGACTAACAAAACCTCCTCTTATTGTAGGTCTGACTTCTGTCTAAAACAAGCAGGAGTCCTAGATGCTATGGGAGGGAAAATGTTATGTGCCCATTTAATGAGATAGTATATTGTATATTGAACAGGAGGTGCCAGAGTATCTCCCCAGAGCGCAAAAATGAATGCCTTTTTGACTTATCCTCCCTGCCATCACTTGGGCAGGGGGCGATACGGGAGCAGCATGGCACATGTGTGGTTACCAAGCCTCTGAATGTTTCTGGGTAGCTGGCCAAGAACAAATGTTGGTAAATAAATCGGAGAGGGCATAGTAATTTTCATCACTCATAATGTGGTGAGATTTGCCCTGACTGGCACAGAACCAGGAGAGCCAGCTCCCGTGATACCAGCAGTATTTAATCTGTTTCCAAGTTGAAAGTTGCTTGCGATACAGTGAAAATTTATAGAGAATTTAAATTTAATAAAAAGGTGGGACACTTATTGAACCTTCTTTGCGTAATGGTTTCTAATAGATCATTTGCTAAATGGGCTTAATCTGAAATGGACTTTTCAGTATATATAAAGTTGAAAATTGAAATTTCCATCTGCTAATGAGTCCTGGTTTTGTCTTTTGTACTACCTGGTACAGTTATTCAACAGTTGTATGCAGCTGAAGACCTAATTAAGGTGCTAGTGATAAAAAGGTGGAGTGCATTTCAAAAAATAAGAAAATCAATATAAGTTCTTGCTGGTAATTAGCTAACTGTAATCAGCCCTAATCTCTGGGGGCTTGATTTGGTCAGCCCTATTTGTGTAGCAAAGTACTTTGTATTCTGAGTAATACAAGTGATTTACAAACTGGGCTACTCAATTGCTTAATACAACAGTAAGAGGAACAGGATCTGAATTTTCCCAAGTTCTGAGACCTTGCTTTAGCCTTTGTGTTTCAGGTTGGCTTCAGATAGCAAAAATGAGAGTAGATATAAGGAGGCGTGAAAAGGGAAATAATTTTTTTCTTTCAGAATCAAGATCTCAAAATTAAAGCAGCATAGGAAGAAGTTTATTTGGTTGTAATTGCCTGTGTAGAATAACAAGGGGTTTGGAATAACATACGTATGAGTATAAACTGGATGTAGCGGGCAGTGGCCGGTTGGAAAGCTTCAGGCAGCTGGTATAATGGCATTGGTTGCTGAAACCGCGTGGAAAGAATGAGGTGGCCAAATGACTGAAAGGCAGCCAGTTTCAGATCACTTGTTTTGGAATAAGAACAAATTATCTCGAGTCCCAGGGGATCAGCGTTAAGGCCACCAGGTTATGTTCAAGCTGGGTTGTTAATTGGTGTTTCCTAGAAACCGTTGCACGCAGAAGGGATGCCTTGTCCACAGGCAGGAGAATTTGATCTAAGCAGTAAGTACCAGAAATAATGCCGTTTCCATCCAAATTTTCAGAAGTGCTAACATCTTAACGCTGCTTGAGCCCCCCATGTGTGGAATACTCTTCTAATTCTCATCTTGATGGATAAGCTCCTGTTTATTGTAAAACTTAGTAAAAGACACAAATAAGTGAAACTTGGTTTTTTGTATCTAATCCTTAGGTATTGCCTAGCAATGCACGACAAGTTGCCTCAAAGACTATAGTTAAGACAGAAGACTGAGCTGGTTTTAAGTCCACTGTTAGATAGAAATGAAGCTATATGGATATATAAAACCCAGTTGTAAACTTGGCCATTGATAGTCAGTAAACTAATGTACCTTTCAAGTGGGAAGCAAGGGAATTGAAATGGGAAAGTAAAGGACAGAACATGAAAATGATGTCCAGTAACATAAACATAAAAATAAAGAGATTTCTTAACTGTGTTAAGAACAAAAGAGAAACTAATTTTAGCTCATTATGTGATGTTATCGGCTGAGTTTTCAGTAATTTTCTGGTGTGCATCTGGGCAGCAGGGAGGAAGAAAGGATGTAAAAGGAGAATTGATGTATGTGTATCCTCTAGTGTAATTCTGTCCACTCAGTTAGAAATTCAGGTAAACATTAGCTTAATAGATGTAATATCTTTTTTTAACTGGCAGAGCTGCTTTTCATGTAGGAGTCCTAAGAGCTTATTGATGAACCTTCTTGATCACTGATGTGGCTTTTCTTTAGTAAGCCTTTAAAAAGGGTTGATACAAAGATTTTATATTCCTTCCTTTACTTTTCAAATAGTGAACCAAGGCCAATTGCATTTGTAAGAATTATGTTCCTGATGTTGCATACTGGTATTTTGTGAGGCCCTTGAGTTTATATTCTAGAACATCAGGAGTTTTAAATTTGGATGGTATCTCCCTCCAGTGGGATGACTGAACAAGTGTGTAGCTCTGAAGGGATCGGTTGCTTGCTGTGTGTGATTTAATACTTTTATAGGTGGGAAGAAAAAAAAAAGTACCTGTCACATTTGTACAAAGTTGTAAAAATTGTAAGCAGCGCAGGTTACCAATGCTGAGTTATGTGAACTGGTTGGTAATTTGAGCATGGGCGAATTACATGTTTTAAAGGTAGGTTGTAGAACAAGGATTTCCAGGATGAGGGGCCTGTTAACGCTGAAGAATTGCTTGGCGTACTTGATGTGCATATTTACCTGAGCATAAACTTGCAGAATGTTACTTTAGAGAAAAAAAATCTTACAGGTACTTGAAAGTTTTATGCAAGAGAGTAATGGGAATTATGGTGTGACTGCTGCTGAACTACTATGTCCCAGCCTGGTGTCTGTGATTCTAGGGTGAAGACACGCAGGAGTGACCATGGGAATGGCCGTGCTGTTTCAGACCAGGGCCTCTTTTAAGTGCAGCATTTGTTCTTCCACAAAGGCCACACCTGCGTGTCTGGGGAAGATTAAGAACACAGTGAATTCTGTAAAATTATCCGCACTAATGTTCTCCAGTCTTCTGATGATTTTCAACTATTGGTGATTCTTCTAACCTGCTTGTAGTTTGTTCATTTAGGGATTGTTCTTCCATACACTTAGCTTGTCTCTCCCTGGGCCTGTGCAGTTTTTTATGATATCTTTTGGTAAAGAGTGTCCAGGTTTGCTACCATTTGCATGAAGAGCAGTCTTGCTCCTGCTGGCTTTGTTTGGTGGCCACTGGTTCTTGTAGGAGAAAATGAACAGTCAATCCCTACTCACCATCTCCAAGCCTCCTATGACTTTTTTTTTGTGTGTGTGTAATGTTCTCTCTATAGAATACCCCTCTTCCATCATTTCCTTTCCAGGCTGGAGAACTGTGGCGTTCCTTACGTGTAAGCTGTTTCATGGCTTTGCTTGTCCTTGTTATCCTTCTCTGAACCTCCAGGACCTAGGATGCTGGGACAGGGAATGTTTTTGCTCTTAACTCAGATTCTCTGACTTGATTTACTGGGAGCTCTGTTTAGCACAGCTCAGGGAGGAAGCAAATGTTTGGGGACAAGAGGGAGTTGTGAAAGACTCTTTCAGTTCCAACTGCTCTTGAGGGGAAAAAACCCAGAGCCTTATCCTAAATTACTTGTGTAAGTAATTGAAATATTGTAGCAAAGAGTTTTGGCAGGCTGAGCAGGCTAGGAGATGGAGAGAAACAAGTGGAAGAGGCCTGCAGGGAAGAGACAGAATATTCTCTTTGAAGTTTTAGACATAAGGTTTACACTTGTAAGATTTTTATCTCTTTAAGGCAGGAATATTCATAAGCCAAGTACCTAAGGAGCACAGGAGAGTGCATTTGAGATCATACTGCAAATCTTTTAGTCTCCAAGCAGAGGTGAGAGGGAGGTTCTCAGGGAGTTTGTATAATTCAAGCCTGGTGTCCTCAAGGCAGGCTTTTAATTTCTCTTCTTCAACAACACCCCATATTGTGCTTGAAATACACTGTTGAAAGTTAACCTAAAAGTTAACCTAAATGCTCTAAAAAGCAAAACTCCTTTTACCTCCATTTAAATAATGATACAACGTTAAGCCAAATCTCTTATATTTTGTAATACTCTTGCTCCCAGCTTTCCACAGTGATGTTTTCTCATGTCTCGTCAGTCTGTCATGGTGTCTGTGATGCAACTCGTCAGGTCGTGCTTGGGATCAGTAACGTGTATAAACTGAGTTGCCCTTTTCTGTGGCTCCTGAGGATCTCTGTGATGAAGTGCTGGCAGTCAGCAACACATCAGATGCTGATACCATCTCTGTAGACAAAAATAGGGCATGTGTCCCATATCTTTATAGTCTTCATGTTTTTGCTATATTTTTGACCTGTGACCTTGTAATCACCAACCAATAGATAAGGCAGTACAGCATGTGTTTTGAAGAGATGTTGTCCTGGTCGACTTACGTGGCATAGCCTTCCTAGGCAAGCTGCTGTGTGTTCAAGAAGTAAAATAAATGAAGGAAAACAGTATGTGCAGTGTTAACAGTTTTCTAAAATGTGCATGTCGTCTTTTGTGATGCTTATGTGTAGGTTTCCTCAGCTCTGCTCTGTTGACAGGCTGATTTTCCTCACTCTATTGTATTTGAGTCCCTGATGTAGTGGATAGTCAGAAATTTTATGGTGGTAGTGTTGTGATAGATGCATTTAGTCACTGACACCTGAATGGAGTTCACAAGTAATGCTGTCTGTCAGACCACAGAAAAACCAGTGGGCAGCTTCTCTTCCACACATCTGCAAAATGCTCCTGAGCCTACCTACATCCAAAGTGAGTAAAAATTCACTGAACTTTCTTTTTCTGCATCCCCTCATCTCGTGAAATAATCACCGACCCTTTTTACCTCCACCTTTGTATAAGAAACCTGGAGCTAGCTCTGATTGTGACCATATCCCAGGGTGTGCTTTTATAAACAGTTTAACCCATCTAAGGTGTCCACGTTGCTGCTAAAAGAAGATGTACTGCCCGTCCTCTTTCTGAGCCCAGCTGGGTGGTCCCAGTCCCAGCCTTCAGCCATCACCAGCCCAAAGAGTCAGGAGCTGCTTTCCCCAGGCTGGCATCTAGTGACCTCAGCCAGTACAGGGCTGGTGGCAGGAATGTGTGGAGGAAGAAGGTGGGCAGTAGCTTCATTGTAGATAGGTTTAAGCTGCTCATGGAGCATTGCCCAAAGCCAGTACTGCTCCAGATGGACTGATGTTGGGTCTGCTTTCAGGGGGAGTTGTAGAGAGTCATGTGCGCTAGGCCTTTGTCACTGTCAAGGTAAATGCATTCAAGAAATTGAAGTTAGATATGTGAAAGGCTTAATTTTTAGGCATTACTTAATCTGAAAACTGTATCTTGTTTTTTCTTAAAAAAGAAAAAAAATTAAAATGTGTAGTTTAAATTATACATTGGGGATTTTTAGGGTTTCCTAATGGAAGTCTTTGCTTTTTCTCATTCCCACCATTTTATTTCTTAACTTAACCTGAATGATTTCCATCCAGCCAGAGGCCTGAGAAAGGCAGTGTGAAAGCTTTCCTTCCTGTACCTGGATTTTCTTCAGTAACTGAAAACAGGATGTAGAATACACATCTACATCTAAGAATTGAGTTCCTGACCACACAGCTAGATACCTGTTGCAAATAGTGATTTAGGATCCTGTAATTTGTCGCAAAATGACTTTATAGAATTTTGAGGGAGCACCAATTTAAGATTTATTGTGGTTAATCACAGAATTAGATTGTATGATACTTAATGACACTCGATTATCAGCCAATTAACAAATTGTGTTAATTTTTTTATATCCAAAATTTTGTGACTTAGTTAAAGATTTGAAAATGGCAAGGTTCACATGAGACTTACAACAGTTTCCTAAATCAGATCACATACACATAAACACACACACACAGATATGGATACAAACACAGATACGGACACAAATACAGAGGTTCACCTATGATATTTTTTGTTTCTTCATGTTGTAGTGAATTACTCACTTTTTCCTACATCAGTATATGTCAGCGGATCTTCAAATCCTCGTTAAATCTCCCCTGAGCAGCGCCCCAGCTCAGGGGGAGATACTGGGTCACAGCCCGCTGCGATCCTGGAGAGCTCAAAGGGTCTCACCTAGGATCACTGTTTATAGGATTGCGAGATAATTGACTTTGGTCAATGTTTCATTTGGGCCATAGTTCTTGTCAGGTAATTCTGGTACCTTCCAGATCAGGCTACAAGATAGGGCTACAATCTAGGCAGCAGGAGTTTCACATACGATTAGGGAGTGCCTGCTCGTCCCAAATCACTGTACCTGTAACCAAAACAAGAACCCACTGAGGGGTTCGCAAAGTGGCCCAGGGGATGCTGCACCACCACAAAACCAAGTGTCTGAACAGCTCGGCTGGGCAAGTGACAGAAAATAAGAACAACTTTCTCTATCTGATCTAAGGATATGTGTGGTTTGCTTCTTGCAGTTCCCAGTAACACAGCATATTTCTGTCGTGTGTTCAAAGATGGACATACTTTAACTATGCTGTGTGGTTCGATCTGGCTTATGAGTTGATAGCACAAACACCTGCATGGAGTATACATCTGCAGGTGACCAACTAGCCAGAAAAGCTCTTTCACGTGCAGTGAATAATGGGGGAAATGCTATCCAAGGGAGCACTTACCAGATACTTTATTACTGTCATTATCAAACTGAAAGTGTAGGGGGGTTCCCCCCTGATTTTAAAGAAAACCAGGGAAAGTAATTCTATTTTTTTCCCCATGTAGTTCACCCTGCTATTTTTTGGGGTGTAGACTACTTCTAAGTGTGTGGTTACTGTTGCAATGTGGTAAGGCATCTAAGACCCCACTGACTGATAAATCTGTCAAAGCACAAAATTAATTTTGTCCTGCAGCTCCACCTGGCTTTATCAGTGCACCCAAGAGAGCCTTTCTTCCTGCACAAATACAGGAGGAGAGAAGGATATTTTAGAAGTAGACTGTCAAACACAGGAATCTTGGGGTAGATTGAGTGGTCTTGAACTGGAAAGTGGAAGAAGCGATGACAGATGGTATGAACAGCTTCTAATCTCGAATCTGCACATTTCTGAGTAAAGCTGAACTCCGGGGAGGAGGTTTCTGGATGCTGAGTCTGAATTGTCTTATGCAAGTTGGTATTTCTGCAGAATGTTGACTTAACATTGTGTATTTGTATAATGCTAATCATGCTAGTGGGAAGCTAGACCATACTGTTGCCAAACATTCTGGAGGATATAATAATTCAGTTTTGGGGTTCTTGTGGTGTACATACTCAGTGTACCCAGCCAGTTGGTAGCAGTCCATGCTGGAGTTTCTATTGCTGCATCTTTCCTTTGGTTGTTACTTGCACTTCTTAGGTTGAAGACAGCATGTGTACCTGCATGCTGTGCAATTACTTCCCTGATAGCTGTACACCTCATGGATGGTAGCTATTTAATCTGTCCTTTGGACATCCATTGCTTGCAGGCTGTCCTTTGTGTGGCTGATAAATGTGGTTCATAAACTTTTGCTCTGAAGGAGGATAAAGCACTTAGCTGAAGATGTGGTATCCCTGCCTGCAGCAAGGGGGTTGGAACTAGGTGATCTTTGAGGTCCCTTCCAATCCTAACCATTCTAGGATTCTATGATTCATTCTATGATTCTGTTTGGCTGCTGACAACGGTTAGTCTAAGGTGGTGTTGATGTAAAGTAGGACTTTGGTCTGTCTTGTGCATAGCTTAGGTGAACAAGGTGCTCCCAAGTCCATCTTACATAGGCTGTTGCAGGTTGGTGAAATAGCAGTTTCTGGGGAGAGACAGTTATGAAATGAAAAGTAGGTCAGGAAGAGCCCACAGTTTTGATGACACCACAAAGTATTTACCCAGAGCACATGGGAACAAGCTCCTGTCACAGAAATGATGATCACTTCCTGTTGTTGCAGGCATGTCAGTATTTCACTGCGACTATCCAGGGCCAGAATAAGTACATGGTTACAAGTACTTCCACAGTAAGTATAGTTCAATCATGTATGCAAAATACAGGAGAGCATTTGCAAATATTTTCCCTTCTGAAATTTTCTGTGGATTTCCTTTTGAATGTCATGCTTAAAACTTTGTGTAACAAGATCTCCTTTTGTTTCACACCACTTTATCTATACATGGGAGTGTGCAGAAGGACACCTAGCTGTGGAATGGAAGGCTAAAATTATCACATATATCTTTCGTATCCAGACAGCATCAGTGGGAACTAAAGACAACCTTGAGAAAAAGTATTGTAATAACATATATCAGACATAGGACTGATAATGAAGAGAGAAAACATTTAATTGTCCTTTTCTAAAGGAACGAATAGTTAGGACCGGGATCTACCATCTGACTGCTTCAGCTGAGATAAAACTGGTTTTTTTTCGGACACTGCTATCCTTCCTCATTCCCATCTCCTCATTCTCCCCCTGCCCTGTCCCCCCCCCCTTCCCTCTCTCATCCTCAGGGCTGACACGAAGCTTGGATAAATGCCACCTTGCCCTGGGAGGATTAGGCAGGTTGGGATGGGGTGAGAGTTAACAGATGAGTGTAGGACGAGCAGAAACTAAAGCTGGGAAACTATTTACTGTTTTAAAGCATAATCCAAAAAATTAAGCTCCCTAGAAGTGAGGAACTGAAAACTTGTTTTTATACAGTAATATGGATAGATCCAAATTGTACATTGTTGCATTTTGAAATAGTGTTGCTCAGGCTAAAACCTCACATACGAATGTGATTCATGGTGAAGAGCGCTCTATAAAATGCATGAAAGGGTAATAGGAGCAATATTAACTCTGCTGTTAGGATGTATAACTTGTAATTAATTCCGTGATGCTTATATTGCCAGTTTATTCATGGTACTAGAGGAGCTGCTTCTATCTTGGATCTTGTTCTCTGCTATAGTAACAGTTCTGTAGTTCCTTAGAGACAGTAATTGTTGTGTAATTCCTTATAGAGACTAAACTGGTCAAGCTCCATTTTAAAATTAATGAGGGCTTCCTTCCCTTTCACATCTGTTACTCCTCCTTACTGTTCTTTATTAAGCAACTTACTTGTTGCTAAGACTTACTGATTTTATGCCATCTGAATCTTTCTGGTTGTCCCTCACAATCTTTAAGAGTAATAAATAAGTTTCATATGTCAAAAATGGTTTTATTTTTCAAATTTCTTCCTTAAAGTGGCCCAGACTAAATTTAGACTATGTCTGTATATCTAGTGACTATAGTTTTCTTAAGCAATAGTTTCAAAGTACAGCTGAGTGCTCTGAAGAGCCTGATGTTCCACAATGTGAATTAACACCTTGCTGCCACTGAGCAGGGAGGTCTTATGCTTCCTGCCCCTCCTTGGAACTACATTTTTTTTCCCCTCCCTCTGAACTGGCACTGGCAATTATCTGACCACAAGGTAAGATGAGTCCATTCACTAGACCAACAAAGAAAAAAACCTGAGATAATTATTTTAATCATTTGAGTAGTCTTTTTGTGGGATCAGATGAGAGCCAGAGTCCAAGGTAGAAAGAGATGTGAGGAGAGAACAGCTCCTCTCCTCTAAGGAGTTATTAATTTGGCTTATGAAATCATACCTCTCTGTCTGCCCCGAAGAAGAATTGGGTGTCACTGTCACTACTGAATAATGTGAGATTGAAGGAGTCCAGAGCACAAAAGCAATATACTTCTTTGTGGTCTAACCTTATAAATCTTTTGAAACTTCAATCCTTGATATCTTTGTATAAATGTACTGCATTACACAAACTTTTTTTCTGCCTTAAGTAAGCTATCCTTAGAAGTAAGCTACTGAACTGTTTTTGTAGGCCACTACACCTTCAATGAAATCAGTTCAGTGGCTGTGTGCATTTTGTTCCTATTGTCATCCCCTAAACCCAAATCAAATGATTCTTGATGTGTGATTCTTTCATTTTCTTTCCAGTATTTGCATATGGGGGAATTTGGTTCATCCTGTAAATGCTTTCCTCTGCGTAAGCAATATTGACTCTGTTTTTGAGCTCAAGGTGTTGTATGTTTACTTTTACTTTTTTAATATGCTCTAAATACCCTCTCATTTAAGAGCTGTTCACTTTTTTTTTCCTTCCCTTTTCTCCAAAGTATTGTCCTCTTGTGTAAGGAAAATTACCCAGTTTAGGTTTTCAATTTCTGTACCACTTTTGTTTCCGCCTTTCATTTGTGTAGCTTCCTTGAACACATATAAATTTTGGAATGATACATCTCCTACAAATTTAAAAATACTAACATGATTTATAATATGAAGTAAGACTACCTGTGCAGTGAAGTTCTTTGCCTAGCTGCCATTGTACAGTCTTGGACAACTCACAGAGGTCTACAGATACACACCTTGTGTTGAATTTAGGCATCTGAGCAGTCCCTTTTGGTTTTGACACTACTCTTTACCTGCATTTGATGTTTTGACAAACACTTTCTAGTATTACAGTATGGCAGTGTGAACTGTCAATTCCAGTAAACTGAGAAATAAGACTTCAGAGTGCTCTAGTGTAAAATCTTCAAGAGGGATGCAATTACTTTGGACCCCTAAATTGCTTTTGGAAAACCTGACCCAGTGCTTATGCAAATCGTACCCAAAATGAAGCAGTGATTGGTATCTTAACATCAGTTACATCTCCTCCAAGAGCAAAGCCATGTATGGTTTAATAATACAATTAACAACTCTTTTTTTTGCTCAGTCTCAATGTGTTTCATGCTTGTGTATGGAGGTGTTCAGTTGTGTCTGCAAGAACTCTGCTTACAGACACATTCCAGTTGCATTGTGGGGACTTGGTTTAAAAATTGTATGAACTGTTCCCCAAAATGTGACTAGCAGAAATGAGATTGTTTTCTCGTACCTGTTTTCCTTGCACAACTTGAAACACAAACCACTTTCACCTTTGGAGAGATGGTCAGGATAATTACATTTCTGTACATTACGTTCCCTTAGGACATACAAAATTATTTCTTGAAATCTAACCAGCGGTTTAAAAAAAGTCTCAGTGTGTGTTACGGTTCTGCCTCAGACCCAAAAGGAAATGTCATCTTTGTTTTGATCCACAGACAGCTGAAGATTATGTTTGCTCACGCACCCAGTCTATCTCCGAGAGAGAGGACACAAAACATTTGCACCATGTAGGACATTTTCCTCAGCACAAAAGAAAAGCATGTGTAACCAGTTTACTTAAAGACAGACAGATACAATCATTGCGGCTGGGACCTATTCTCCTGTCCAGCTGATACATATCTTAACTTGTTCCTAATGTGTATTTAGCAGCAAAGCTGGATCCTTTTCAGACCTGAAAAGCGTGCTCGTGGTCCCAAAGACTTCTCTGATTTTTCTTCCTATATTCACTGCCCTGTCAGAAACTTGTTACCTCTCTCAGTAACCTTGTCTTGCCTATTTTTGGCTACAAGGACACCCCCACCCCATCTTTGTGTGCTCTCCTCCCTGGGAGTCACTTATCTCCCTTTTCCCAGCATAAGTTTCACAGGACCTGGAGGCAGAGGCTGTCCTGTCCATCAGCATCCCCTGTGAGCAGAGGATTGGTTGTGCAGTCTCCGTCAACAAGGCACATGCATCTAGAATGGCTTTCTCTACAGGCTTGCTGCGCTTTGGCAAACATCACCATGACCTATTTAAATACTGGTCTCTACCAGCAGAAGTATGTCTGTTTTCTGTCTGATACGAGGTTATCGGTTGATCTGAATCCTTCCTGTGTCTTCAGACAGCACCTAGAGCAAATGCCAGGAACCCTCTGCCTTTACTGGACATCCTCTGCATGTCCTCCCTGCTTACAGTGCTGCACATCCTTCCCTTTAAGCTTCCCTTCTGACTGTAGCGTTCAATATAAAGCGTCTTCTAGTCACCCCTCTTCAGTGCTTCTTTCTGGGTGCCCAGCAACATGCTGCTTCAGCAATACTCTAGTTTCAGTACATTTCAACTGCTGGCGTATTATTTTCTAGCTAAGATTTAGAGCTAAAGCACTGGGCTGTTGGCCGCATCTCACTGTTTCTTTACAATAATGTGTCAAATTTTCCTCTTGACAGTACCTCCCTCTGAAATTGAGTGGTGGGGTTTTTGGGGGGTTTTCCCTTTTCCTAAACCTCAGCGACCTTTTAAACTAGATCTTTCCTCCTCTCACTTTTCAAGCAGATCCTCACAAAGGAAACTTTGAATACAGCAGTGCATGTCTTGCCATCTTAAACACGAGAACCGCTTACCTGCCTGGAGCTTGGCACTCTTGGTGAGCGCTCATCCCCCTTGTGCTGTCCTCACGGGGCTTGTGTCTCCTGCTCTGTGTCCACCTTGTTCAAGTGCCAGCAAAAAAGTAGCAGTGATGCTGCCCTGGATGAAATCTCCTTGCAAGGCTCCTGGTGGGAAGAACCCTGTGTGGGGAGGCCCTTCACCCTCACTCAGCTGGAGAGTTTTCTGGGTGTGCAGGCACCTCTGCGTGTCCCATTGCCCAAAACTACCCTATTGCCCAAGGGTGGGTGCTGTCTGTCCTCCAGCCCTGTGCACAGTGGAGGGGGAAGGATGGCAGTGGGTCCTCTCTTGCTTTGACTGTGATGGGAAAGGGTCGCTTCACATTTTAGTGCAGCACATTCAGGTGGTAGTAAACTGTTAAACATGTGGCATTGCTTTGTGCCTCTGCAAAGGATCTAAAGCCACATCTTGAGGAGGGAGGAGTAAATAAAGAGGGAATCTAAGTTCCTTGGAAATATTTGCAGTTTTTCATGTAGAAGCTGCAGTATATGAATATTGCATGAATATCAATAGCCAAATTCTTATTTAAGTGTGCCTTAAAATACTGTCTCTATAGCAGGAGGAGTTACTACCTTTTTTATATCAGTTCTTTGAACTGCTTGTCATTTTTGTTGGGGCCCTGTATTTTCTAGTGATCTCTCTATTCCTTTGAAAGACTTTCTTGGAAAATAACTAGATGAGAATTGCAATCAATTTTCATTGATAACAGGAAAGTTGTTCAAGATGTAGATATTTCAGAATTGTGTGCCTGGATTTGGTATTGATCAGGGAATTGCTATTCTTTCTCCTATGGCAGAAGAAGTTTTGCTAATGAAGGAACACAAGTGTGGTTGTGATGGGTGACAACTGCCTTTTTTTTTTGCAGGTAACTTCATCCGTAGAGAAGGTGGAAGCCAAATAATAATATGATTTAGTAAAATCATATTATGATGATTGATGCGGGAAAAGTGGGAAGCAGAACAGACAATCAGACACCTAAGATGGTGGGATATTGTGGGGTTTTTTTGTTTGGTTTGGGTTTTTTTTTCCTCCTTCTCTTTTAACATGGTAGCAGTTCACTACCTAAATCTGAGCAGCGAATGTTTCTAACTTGCTGCCTTTTCCTCAGTGAGATAGATCTGATGCCTAAAACCTTTTTATGGATGTGCATCCCAGCAGCTGCAGCTGGCTAAAGGAGGGGCTGGGGCTGGAATAATGCCACTTCCTAGAAGGCTGCTGTGGCCTCTGGGAGGTGCTGGGATGTCAGAGTGTGTGGAGGGTGTCCTAAAATAGGGACCCGGCCCCTGTGGTTGTGGGGTTCACCCACGCTTGTCATGAGCTGAAAGAAAGGCTTCTTAAAATCAATAATTGTAATGTGAACACTGTTCAGTTCACTTTGAGAGCCATGCAAAGAGCCAGAAGGGTGTTTGTGGAGACACGATTAAATCATCCTATACACAACTCTGCACATAACAGCATTGCTGGGAGTTATTAAAATGTTAGTCTAGAAAGTAGAAATGGAAAAAATTGTTCAGATAAACTGATTTGTCTTTCTCCTTCCTCCTCTACCAGTCCAAGCAGGACTTTCATATTCTTCATGTCTCTGTGTCTCTCTAGAATGCCTTAAGCGATACTTATTGTACTCCATCTCTGTCAAGATAGTTGGTATCAGGCCTCATTCACTGATAAGGGAACTACCCCAGGAAGCTTTGTTTGCTTAATTTCTTATCAGTCCTCTGATTAGGTTACTCCAAGTGATAACTGTTCTCCCCTGAATTTATTGTGTTTCAGATTCTTCTAAGCTACCTTCAGGTTTTCACTCCTTGGTCCTGGTGCTTGACTAGACTGTAGTAATATAGTTTTATTTGTTGTAGCAAATCTGTCATAGAGACATAGGGTGGGAATGTCCTAAACCAGCAGTGATGTACTCAGCAATGTGGAAAAATATGACTAGTATCTTACAGTTTTAAGGAAACTCTCACTATGTCATTGCACAAATGAATGGGGTTTTTGCATCGTAAAATCTGCATTTGGGTTGCCTTCCTCCATCTCAAAAAGGATATAGGAGGAGAAAAAAAATTAGCGAGGACAGTCTGTGTGATCAGAGAAATAGGAAGGAGTTTAAAGTATGATAGTATTAGTCAACCTGAAAAAATGAAATAACTAAGAGAAGATGTTGGAAATCTGTGACATCGTGAATGATGTGCAGAAGGTGAATAAGGAATATATATTTATTTATTCACCCTTAAAATAACATTAATTAGGATGCTCAGTGAAATCAATCAGGTATAAAATACAAGAAAGGAAGCAGTACTCTATGTAGCACATCATGGTACTGTGGAGTTCATTGGCATGGGACTGGGCAGTGTAGTGGATGCTGCTTCTCTACACTGGGAAATCCATGATTTCTAGAAGCCAAGGGGGTTAGTCAGGGGAAAGATTTCTCTATTTACATGCTGCCTAAGTGTTTGGTAAGACAGAGATTAATGAGTAAAATGGACTTTTGGTCCAAGTATGCCATTGCCTCTATTCTCTCAGGCTGCTGAGTTTGTTTACCTGGTGTGTGAAGTGGTCAGTCCTTTGGCCCCTTGTTTACTTCGGCATTCCTGCTAGCGTTACCAGACATCAGCTGAACTGATGGCTCAGGAACTGCTGGGCAGGTTCAGCTGTCACTGCCAGCACTGTGAAACCTTGCACTGATTTCGTCTGGCAGCAGGTTAGTCCGTAACATTGGTGTTTGTGGTATCGTCTTGCAGTGGCACGTCATGTGTCAGTGTGAGCAACCCAGGATTCTGTTGCTGCTTCTTGACTTATCTGATTTACTTATACAGCTATTTACATAGTTGCAGAGGTGTAATTCTCCTATCGCGTGTCAAGGTCTTTTGGATGATAAACTGATTGACCTTTTTGTCATACTCCTTCAATAGTTGCTTTCCAAATTATTCCTAGGTAACTCTTTTTAGTTAGGCTTCCCATAGCACTGCAAAATGAAATATGAACAGTCTGCTAGGAAACTGAGTTAGGTATAAATATATCAATAAGGGTAGAAAAATTTCCATTCTAGACCTATTCGTTTTGAGTAGGCCTTTTTCTTTCCTGTTCTCACTTGACATTCTTCTTTTCATTGCTCATTAATTTTATTATTTTTGCATAATTCTTATTTTACATGTTTCCTGAAATCACAGGTTCAGTCCACCCACTCCACCCTTTTCTTAAAAATGCAGTGTGTTCAACTTTACATTAACACCTAGTCAGTTCTCATGGCTGTACGATCCCATCTTCAGTGTATGTGCAGGGCTGGAAGACTTGGGAGGCGGAACCATGAGTCACTTCACGACTAAGCAAATGTCCAAGTTCAAAAAGTAGTCAGTGGCTTTTATTTTAAAAATTGTCGAGAGGTGCAGCTTTTCCATCTAGTTCTGTCTGAAAGAAATGTGGTTACTGAGGAGTGTCATCTCACCTGCATGTGCTCTGCATGCCTTTGGGACTACTGCTAGAGCTTGCTGCCTTTGGATCACATCAGAAAACATTTGGCTTCCTGAAGGAGAAATAAGAGAGGATAAGGGAACTGGAGAAATAGTGTATTGTGGTGTTTTGCTTTCTTTGCCAGGCTTTCCACCCCCTCCACTGTAACTATTCACACAGAGCATAATTTGTGACCTTCTCCTTGCTATGTGTACAGTAAGCGGGTTAGCAGTACCTGTAAGATTTAATGGATTCATTGCAATTTTTTCCTCTGAAGGTCTGAATTTTTTAATTTATTATTTTAAATTTTTATATGTACAATTAAAAATATTGCCTAGTTAAGACTTTCCACTATTCAAAATGCGGTTTGTAATTGCCAAAGCCTGCCAAGAAGTTATGCTCAGTGCAAGGATGGTGTCCAGAACTCCTTGTTGGTGGGATTTAAAAAAAAAAAACAAAACAAAACACCACAAAAACAGGAAGGGGGTGAGGGGGGCAGAGAGGGAGAAAAGAGTATCCAAACAAGAAGTGTCAGATTTTGGTTTCAGATGGCAGGTAGGTTCACAGACTGTGACTTCTTTTGGCCTGTAGCTAAACAGGCCATAGAGCATACATTCTTGCATGTAGATGTGAAAGAAAAGCAAGCTAATTGTTGGTCTTACTTAGGTTTTATTAACCTTTATTGGCAAAAGAAGAGACTGTATTCCGTTTAGTCTAAACTCAGCTTGTCCTTTGAACTCTTTTGCCTGTACAGTTTTGGGTTTTCAACTATGTGTGAGTATCTCGCTCACTCTTCTGTATTGTGCCTGTTGAAGTTCTGTTGAAGACCCTACTAAATACATAGACCCACAGTCCTGTGGACCAAGAACTAGAGTGTATTATCTGTCTCCTTGCAGCACTGTATTTCAGGTTGTAACTTTTCAGGGAGCCTACAGGAAAGCTGGAAGGGGACTTTTTACAAGACAGTGATAGGACAAGGGGTAATGGCCTTAAGCTGAAGGAGGGTAAATTTATATTAGATATTAGGAAGAAATTCTTCACTGTGAGGGTGGTGAGGCACTGGAACAGGTTGCCCAGAGAGACTGTAGATGCCCCCTCCCTGGAAGTGTTCAAGGCCAGGTTGGATGGGGCTTTGGGCAACGTGGTCTAGTGGAGGGTGTCCCTGCCCATGGCAGGGGGGTTGGAACTAGATGGGCTTTGAGGTCCCTTCCAACCCAAACCATTCTGTGATTCTATGATTTGACTGACCTCGGAATGCATTCACTTAATATTATTGCAAGTTTGCACCTTTTTTAGTGAAAACTTCGGGTGACAGACTTGATGTATTCTTACTGACGCCTGGGGTGTAATTCAGCGTGCGGCTTAGAGGTTTCCTTTGCAGCCCCAAGGGAATTTCGTATTCTGCCCGCTCAGAAGAGCCTGCCCGTGTCGAGGGTGCCGCTAAGCGTACGCACGGCCCTGCTTGAGCTGTGTAAGGCGCCATTAAATAACCCGGTTTACGTCGGAGTGACGGGAGGGGGGTTGGAACTAGATGATCTTTAAGGTCCCTTCCAACCCAAAACATTCTATGATTATTTTTTTTTTTATCTCCAATTAGGAGGACCTAAAAAATACAGTGTATTTTATAGGAGGAGAGAGAGGTGTGAGAAGGAACATCTCCTCCCAGGTAGAAAGCTGTAGAGAAGAGTTATCTGTATTGCTAGAGTATTTTGTGGTCTTGTGGCACAGTGGTTGCTGTCATGGTCAGCTCAGTCACCATCCCACCTTCCAAAGACAAAGTTTTGGAACAAAAATGTTTACCTAATACCAGACATCATAAGCTCTGCAAAGAAACTGCTTTTATTGCATATTGTTATTCCTCCCATCCACACACAGCAGGTACATTCACATTCAGCAGGTACAAAATCTCCCCACTCCCGCCCAGGTCTTACTGATGCATGTCGAGTTAGTATGACATAATTGTTCTTAACTGTTTCCTACTTTGTGTGCTGTTTCAGAGCTGAGCAAGAGTTAATATATCTGAAAACTTGTCTACTTTTTCCAGCTAGACAAAATGATTTATTAGAAGATGAAGTCTACCTAGACACCTTTCTTATCTCTCTCCAGTGACAGATCGCAGGCAACTTAGATATTTTGCCTGCATGAGTGTGATACGTAGTTCTAATTATTCTGGAGTGACTGAAGTGGTATCTCCTGAGTAGCATAAAATAGTGTGAACTCACTCATTGTTAGTTGGGGGGGTTTCTTCAGGCAGGATTATGTCCGTATCAGCAGTTGTACCTAAATAATGGATTAAGGAAACATCCAGTGTTTGCCACTTGTTTGTCTGCCATATTGGCACTGTGTTTCTGATGGTTTAATACTGTGCTTTGCTAACATTGTCATTACTTGTTTTTCCATCCTTCACCATAGACTGCTCTGACTTTGATCAGAGGAAGATGGAGTGACAATAGTGGAAATACAAATGGTCAGAAAAAGGCAGCAAGAATGCTAATTTTAAAAGTTTTACTGTGGGTCTCCAGTCTCAGAGATGAAATGTCTGAGATCATTGGGTGATGCTCTGTTCCAAAATACTGTCAGGGAAAAGCCAGCATCATCCTGGTCTTCCTCTTCCTACCTCTGTCCTTCATGCCATGTGTACTATCGACATGTACTTAAATTGTGTTTAGTCTCTGCATGCTTTCTGCCTCTATTACATCATAGGAAAAACGATTTGCTATCTGTTGCATCGCTAACCATGGTGCTTCTCATGACTGTATCCCTGGCAGGTAGCGGGTGGTGTATCCCTGCAGTAACACCTGGATGTATGTTCAGCTATGAACACCGGGCTAGGCTTGTGTGAGTCTCTGCTGATAGAAGGAGACGGTTCTGGCCGTGTAGCCTCTGGAAGACGCTGAGGCAGCCCCCGGCATTAATCTCGCTGTGGAAGTGGGCTGGCAGAAGGGTCAGGTGCACACGCTTCTGAGCCCCTCCTTTTTTCTTGTGTACATTACAGTGGGGCAGGCGAGTCCTCGCCCTTCTTTTTACTATCTGCCTCTTGCTCTCTGGAAATAGCAAAGGTTGCAGCAAAGCCTGAATGCGAGCCAGAAGCCCTGTGCTGCCATTCACCATCCTTTCCTCCCAGACCTCCTTCCGGAGCTGCCGTCTTGGAGCATGGGAACGGTCCCCCCGGCAGGGCAGCGTCTCCCCGTTCCTGGCCCTGGCTTCTGGTTTTGCCGGGCCCAGCCCTGCCTTGCCCTCTCGCCTCTCCCAGTCTCGGCTGGGCTGCAGGACCCTGTGGGAGGCAGCAAGACCTTTCCGAGGGGCTGGGGGCGAGCAGGCTGGGCGAGTGGGGCAGCCATGGGCGGCCTCTCCGTGCCCCAGCCCCGCTCCTGGAGCTGGAGCTGTGTGCCACCCTCGTGTCCCCCAGGTATGTGGGTCTGGGCTCGGGGTGCAGAGGGTGAGCCCTTGGGGCCGGCGTCGCTTTCAGGAAGCTGGGGTTGGCTGGGCAGTAGGCGTATTCCCTGATCCTCGGCTTTGCCTGCCCTCTGCTGTGGTAAGAATTGGGAATAGCTACTCTGCTCTCCCGAGAGCTCATGTGTGCCTTTCGGGTCTTGCAGGGGTTTCTGCAGGTGCAGTGAGTTTTGTGTACCGTAGCTGATGGAAAATGTCTTCTGAGCGAGCTTTATGCTTTCTGATACTTGACTGTATACTGTATGCATGCATGTTTTGCAGGACTCTTAGCATACTTCTACCTTCAGAATTTAAAATAGTAAATATGATGTACTGGTGGTATACAACATGCATTTGTTGTGGTCATATGGATGTGGTATCGCTGTGTGCGTTCATCTGCTGGTTTCTACCTCAGCCTTGATAGCTGCTCATCACACAAAGTAATTGTATCCAACAGCTGAATTGTGTAGGAATCACAGAGAAAAACATGGGAGCAGTTCTGTATTGATACGGTATCATGTATACATTACTCTTGCAGAGTTTCTGAATGATTACTAAACCTGCTGTACTTGATGAAGTTTTGCTTGCTTTGCAATGCAACTTTAAGGCCTAATAGATATTTTTGATGTGCCCTCTTGTTCCCGTTCACAGCTGCAATTTGCACATCTGTAGATCTCTTTCAAAATTTGTTGATAGGCAAGCATCTTGAAAGTCAGTTACTTGAATATTTTTTTTTCTTTTTAGATGACAATCAAAACAAAACCAATGAAAAGAAAGAGAAAAAAATGGTTTCTCAGAAACCCCATGGTACCATAGAATATACTGTAAGTATTGGCGTGTGCTTTGTTCATGTCTGCTTTTTGAAAGTGGAGTCATTGAGGTCGAGAGGGAGCCAGTGGCACAAAACTGAAAGCACTAAATGAATACCTGTCTCAATAGGGATTGCTCCAAATGAAATTGTGTGGAAGAGCTAGGCTCACGTTCTGAACCACTGCTCAACCCAGGTCCTCTGCCTCTTCTCACAGCTGCCAGTTCTATTTTTACTTCGGCACCATGGCTCTTTAGTAATCGACTTTGTTATTCTGCAAAATACTTCCATTCTACAGTGTCACCAAACGGTTGGCCTGTGCTTGGTCCTGAGATGAGGTGAGACCTCTTTAAGCCGGAGCAGGGTGGCAGTGTACTGCTGCAGTGGTGCAGAGGACTGGCTCTGCCCGGAAAGTCTCTGTGTGAGCCGGCCAGGTCCCTGATCCCCACCCTCCATCGCACAGGGCAACTGTGGGAGGCAGGTGTCCCAGCTGGGAACAGCACAAATGCCTGACGTTCTGCGACTGCTGAAGGTGTGATGAACTTTTCAGTGCGTGTCCTTTCCCTGCTTTCCAGACCAGCTCTAAATAAGGTGCTGCTGCTTTAACGTTTTATGAGAAAAGGAGAAGGACGTCTGTAACACCTCTCCATTTCATCTACTGTATAGTACGAGATTTTTTTTTTTTCCTTTTTATTGATACTGGCTTATCACGTAAGCTATTAAGCAGAGGGTGTGTTGAGATCATCAAATCTATTCCCTGCAAAAAGTCTGTTAGATGCTTTTAGTTCAGCTGCTGTGCTGAGTGTGTTAACTGTGGTATCTTAAGCTTCAACTCTTTCTTCAGGCTGGAAATCAGGACACCATAAACAGCATAGCATTAAAGTTTAACATCACCCCGAACAAGCTTGTGGAGCTCAATAAGCTTTTCACACAGACGATTGTGCCAGGCCAGGTAAATCTTTTAGGTTTTTTTTTTAATACCTGAAACCTGATTATTTGCTATGTATTTAAAAGCGTTTTACTATCTTCACATATCTTTTAGGTACATGGATACAAGGATAATGGACAGTAATTTAAATCCCTCAAAGGGGAACTCACTAGATCATTACCTGGAGTTGGGGGGGAAACTTTGTAATTGCCATATCTGACTTTTGTTATTCATTTGCTGTCACTAAAGCTTAAAGATGACTCTGAAGCTTAAGAAGGTAATGTAGCTGTTGCAAGAGAGTTGAATTCTTGGAAAGCCTAGATAAACGCTATATATAATACATTAAAGATTTGAGAGTTAGATATAGTAATTGAAATGACTCTTTGCCATTATGTTCTGGATGAGTCAGTCTCCTGTAAGATTAGAAATAAGTGGAGATAGACTGTTTTGGGGAGAGTCAGGTAATGGAAATGCAAATGTGAAGGCTAAGACCTGGTTCATGAAGAGCAGATCTCTACTTCTGCTTCATGGACATGAAGAGATAGAAGTGTCCTGATTTGCAGATGGGGAAACTGAGGCATAAAGAGATGGCATGACTTGCCTAAGAATACACAGCAGACAAAAGCTGGGATAAGCAAAATGGTTTTATTTTTCTGAACATTTTTAGTTTAAAACTAAACTGTGGATTTTTATTTTTTTTAACTTTAGAAGTATCTATCTTTACTCTGACACTTGCAATGATTCTGTGTTTTTGTTTGGGGTGGAGGTCCAAAGCTGTACTGCAATTTTAGTACTGCTGTACTAAAAATCTAGGATGTTCACTGTAAGGAAATGTGAAAATTCAAACAAAGCATTATATTTTTATATACACTTGTATTAGTGTAAGGTTGTTGGGTTTTTTCTTTTAAATGTAGTACATGATGCTAAAATGCTGGTTCATATAAAGAATATTTTCTTAAATTTGGAGATGTAAGTATGTTTTTGGAAACAGACAACCTCTAGTGAAGTGTTACAAACTTCTAGCACTAAAAATCCCCCATCTTCATCAATGACCACCTCTTTGAAGCAGGGTTTGCTGTTACAAGTTAATGACTATTAATAGTCATTTTACAGTTACTTGTTTTGTAGTTGCGATAGTTGCAAGACAACCTGGGATTCTCAATTTGGGGAAAAAACAGGAGGTTCTCATTCTGTGGAAAATGTTTTATTTTCTTGCCTGTGCTGCAAAACAAAATGTAGACCTAGATCCTGTAATTAATTAGACCTGCATGTGCCCCACCATCACCACCTGTGAAGGACTCTAGAATAAGTAGTTGTTAAGGAGTGCATTGCAATCACGAGTGATGCATATTGGGTTATCTTTCTAGCAGAACATAGCATTTGTAGCGAATAACTTTTTAAAGCTTGTGTCTTACTGTTTTGGCATATGTGTTTGTATTTAGATTCTCTTTGTGCCAGAAACAAGCACTGCGAGGCTGTCTTCTTTCAGTCCTGGTGCTCCCGTTTCTCCTTCATCATCAGATGCCGAATATGATAAACTCCCTGTAAGTCAAACATTGGTTCACTGGTCTTAAACTCACAAAATAATTTCTGATTGTGAAGGTGAGATTCAAGGCTAAATAGCAGGTTTTTGAGGTTACAGTTCAGACCTTGTATGTAGTGCATTGAGTAACGTTAGTTTTTATTTGCTGTACTACAAAATTTACCATCTCTTGGAAGTATTCCAAATTAGGGGAATTATGTCTGAGTGTAGAAACCCAGTACAAGTTCAGTTGGGCCCAGAGTCTATCAAAGCAATTGAAAATGTTGTAGTGTATAGCTTTTAAAGAAGAGAAATTTAAATATGAGGAATTACTTAGTGTTTCACCCTGGAAGATTTCTGTGCTGCTCTGCAGTCCAGAGCCTTGATTCTGCATTGGGATCCTTGAGCACAGAGGCTGTTAGTTTAGTATGACAGTCAATTTCTTTCTAGTTAAGCGTATTGTGGTGGTACCCATATGTAGATTTGTCTTATATAGACAAGACTGCTGGATTTAGTCATTGTGAAAGGCCTTGGCATAGCTGATCTTTCATTCTTCTTAGAAGGGTGATTGCCCTGGATGATTTTAGATGATAGTTTTAGGGAGTTTGACTGTCCACCTGCTGATGTTAAAGCAATTAGACATGTCAAATCCATAATTAATGAAAAGGAAAGTGGAGAGAAGCCTAGAGTGAATAACTGTGTTTAACCTTAATCTTACACCTCTGTGCTACCTGCATGGGGAATCACACCAGTGCACTGTGTGCAGAGGTCTGCAGTGCAGGCGAGGTGGCAGGACTGGCCCTCTCTTAATTGAGAGTACCTCACTGAAATTTAGTGAGCTGACTGGCCTTGGCATTTTTTAATTTCTTGCCTATTATTTGTATGGAGGTTTTTTGTAATGCTACGAGGTTTTTCTTCCATGCAGGGTACTGTGGGAAGCATGCATACATACATACATACACGACCACCACTTTTCTTCCTTAAGCAAAGGAAAATAGTTGGTTGAACTTGGCTTTTTAGTTGCCCAGAATCTCAAAGTACATGATTCTGGTCCTGTTGCTCTGTGCTGAACTTTTTCTTTTTTAAGGATGCTGATTTGGCAAGAAAGGCTTTCAAACCAGTTGAGAGAGTCCTGTCCTCTACTTCAGAAGAGGATGAGCCTGTGGTTGTCAAATTTTTAAAAATGAATTGTCGTTACTTCACAGATGGTAAGGTAGGTGGAACCTGGCTTTTGAGTATTGTTTGAAATTCTTTAAAAGCAAAATCTGTTTGGATAAGTGAGAGATGAATATTGAGGGGAGTCAAACGTGCTCCACGTTTGTCAAGAGTGTAAATGTTACGGTGGCTTTATCACTGCTGTGTTTATTGCTAGCATGGTAATATGCTGTATCATTTTGTTCTTCCAATTGTTTAATCTGTTATGATAATGCTTTCTGAAAGAATAGCTCTTTTACTCATCTTCGTTCCCTTACCGTGTCTTAACAGAATTATCTGTTTAAGAGTGTATTGCTAGATACACAGAGAAATCTGCACTTTAGAGTTATGACGTGTCAGGATTAGTTGTCCGGTTCCATCAAATTGTGCAACAGTTTTATAAAACGAGCACATGCCTATCTATTTCATTTATGACTTTAAGCTAAATTTTAACTGTTTCCAGAGCAGTGTTTCCGAATACGTCCATGTTGCTTCTGCACTTGCTAATGGATGTCATACAAACCCCAATAAAAAGATAAATATTGCACGACACAACCTTTTCTTTCTTTTTCTTACGAGCGTTCTTGTAACATATGTGTTCCCACTGGGACTGCAACCCTAAATTTTACAGCAGCTGTTTTAGAAGTGAAGGCACAAAACTTGGGGAGTATTTTAACCATCTTTTCTTCTCAAGGTTGTAAGACACTGTCTTCTTGAACTGTCTACTTTGATATATCTACTCTTATTGACTCTGGTTTCAGTTAGATGTCTGCATGTTTGGGTTTTCAAGTTCTCTGGAATTTATAACACTGGAGATGCTAACCATTGTAATCTAAACATATTTTTCCCTTAGTCCTGACCTTTGTAAGATGGATGTGTTTACACCAACAGTTCTGGGCTTTTTTTTGCATCAAGTGGATGTAGACTGTATTTAAACATGCTGCAATTTTTCAGTCTGCTATTTTGTAGAAAGTAAGAGAGGGCTACTTGATGTCTCGCATGTAAATTAGGGCAATACTGTTGCTTTGTTATGTGATGCTTGTGAGTTGCAGAGGATACAGATTGCGGACTTCATGGCTGCAGGCCTGAAAAAGTAATTTGCAGCCAGAACACTCAAAAATGTGACAGCTTCTTTGCCAGTGTAGCTAAAATCCCTTGTTGCCTTGCTTCCTGCAGTGTCTGGGTAGGAATTACAGTCTACTGATGTATTGCTCTTCTGGTGAACTAGAGTTACATACCTGTGGGAAAAGCCTCTGCACTTGATTTTGATTCTTTCATCCAAACACAAACCAGGCATTTGTATGTGAGTCGTACAGGAGAAGCAAACAGGAAATACATACAGACTTGGCTTTACAAAGGAGCAGGCACACATGTACTCACTTGCCATTGCTAAGCCATCAGCTTGGCATCTCTCTGATTTAAAAAAAAAAAAAAAAACAAAACCAAAAACCAAAACAACAAAACAAACCACAAACCAACCAAGTTTGTGGTCCTTTACCTGCCTATTTGTTAGCCTTCCTTGGCTTGTCTTGCAGATGACCTTGGATAATTAATGGTACCTACAGTGTAGGTCATTCCTGTTGATCTGTGGCTCCTATTTGTCAGATGTCATGATTTATGCACAGCCTCTGAGTTGGTCTGGTCAATTTTGTAGCTTGTCTGGAAGAGAGGGTGCAGGAGCAAGACACTGGAAATCTGGAAATCTCCTTTGTAAACCTTGAAAAACGGTCAGTTGCCATGGGTTGGATGTTGAATAATGGCTGATGTAGCCTCTTATCAAATCTATGGCTAGAGCACGTTTTGAAGAGTTAAATGTGTCTTCTTACAGCTGTGCAAAATATGCTTGGATCAGCGGTGGAAGCTGCTTCTAGATTGGGGAGAAGCTGTTTCATATCAGTTCCCTATATATAGAACCTTTTTGCATGTACCTCTGGGAGAGTAGATCAAGGGGACCTATAATGTAGCTTAGCATAGTAACCTTGACATTTCCATAGTTGGACTGCCTTCAGTTATGCTGGTTGCCTATAAATTAATGTATCAAATGAAGGTGACTGCATCTAGAATAAAACAGTATGTTTTTAAATTTTTTTTTTAAATCTACTAATCTGTTTTGTCTGAGATTTGATTAATAACCTGCAGTTTTAGCAGGTAGCAGCCAGCACTGAAAGTTGAATAGTTTGGATGCTTTTCCTTACCAGCCAGGAACTTGGGTGTTACTAAGCAATTTTTTTGCTTTGCTCTCATTACAGTGTCTGACTTGATGCAATTGGAAACCAAAATGTTTTGTTAGCAAACACTGCATGATGGGGTATAAAGAGGCAGGAGACAGGTTTTTCTTTTTAGGATAGTAGCCTAAAATCCAATACCAAATGATAAGTGAATTGCATGTTATGTGCTAACTCTTCTTTCTCCTATTTTAGGGCGTAGTTGGAGGAGTCATGATAGTAACTCCAAACAATATCATGTTTGACCCACATAAGTCTGATCCTCTGGTAATTGAGAATGGCTGTGAAGAATATGGGCTCATCTGCCCCATGGAGGAGGTTGTCTCAATAGCTCTCTACAATGATATCTCTCACATGAAGATTAAAGACGCATTGCCATCGTAAGGAGTGTTCTTCCCTGAACTTACGTTTACAGATTTTCAGTAAGGGTCATGGAAAAAAGAGGCGGGGGGGAAATGGAAGGAAGGAGTTTTAACGCAACAGAATAAAACAAATCAGGGGAGGAAAGTGCCAGCAAAGGAATGATTCACTTGTGGTGGTGTTCTGCTTTCTTTTTAGAACACTTCAGTGGCATTAAAGGGAAATGGGTCAGGAATATGAGAACCAATGTGCAAAGGAGACCAGTAAAAATCAGTAATTAAAAGCATTGGTGGGATGCCATAGTTGGGCTCTTGCACTGACCCATATCTACGGTTATTTCAGTGGAAGAGTGTTAGATTTGGACAATTTGTTGTGTTACCAGGTCTGTTCTGAGAGGAGTATTAAAAACTTTTGAAGATAACAGCACCTTAACTGCCATCTTCAGGACTTACAGACATACCAGTCTGTGGAATACTTCCATTTCAGAACCAGAAATGCATTGATAGTTATCATTTATAATACATAATAGACTTTCTGAGGTGGGCTACTTTCATTTATGCTTAGTCTAGGTACTGCTTATGTATTTGTTCTAAGCAAGGTTTTGTCCTTTATAGGACACCTGTTTGATCAGTCAAATTCATCTATTTCCCTCCATTTTCTCATTTCAAGAAAAACTTTCCACATATTTGTTACATTCATTACTAGAGTGTTTAGTAACTTCTTAGTAACTTTTAAGTGATGGGAATCTTGTATTCTCATTTACCTCAGACTTTTTAGCAGTGATGTAGAGGTCAAGTTGTATGCTTGAGTTTCTAAGAATTTTCCATTTTGAAATGTTTTATGATTGTCCTGCTTTAAAAAGAAATCTTTGTGGAAGTCTGCATTCAAGCAGTACTTTTGAGTAACAGAGAAAAATAAAAAAACCCAACTCTGTACTGTTTTGCAGTAAAGATGTGCAAACAGGGTGCGGCTTATCTCCTATTTGCTTTCTTCTCAAAAATACATTTGTACTGACTAGGGAAGCATGGATGGTTGTAGAGGTTGTCTCATTGTCAGGTGTAGGAAATAGCAATATTAATATGGGACAGATGAAATTCTAGGAGCTAAATACATGTCCTGTGGTTTTTTGGTTGCTGAACTTCTGATGACTTGCACATTGTTATTACATGTGTACCATTTCTTCACTCATGTGGCATATTCCGCCAAGTGGTTTACTCATTTTATTTTGGTATTATCCTTTCTGCATTTTTCTCCATTTTTTTTAAAGTCACTTATTTCCACTGATGTATGTTTATTTTGGAGAAAGTAATTTTTGTTAAGTTTCAGAGCTTAAGTTGATATATTATTTAGTTTTTTCTTTTCCGTTTTTTTTTTTCTGTTTCCATTTTGCTTTTAACATCCTATGTACATCCATCATTTTCCCTGACAGTGACATACCAAAGGATCTTTGTCCTCTGTACAGGCCAGGAGAATGGGAAGACCTATCCTCTGAGAAAGATATCAATCCTTTCAGCAAATTCAAATCCCTTAGCAAGGAAAAGAGGCAACAGAATGGGGATCCATCCATTGCTCTGGGTGCCAAACAGATAAAGCCTTCAGATAAGGAAAAGTCTGGTGATTTTGAAGTTCTTCAGTCATCCGAGAGTACAGGCTCAATCAAGTCAAAGTCGCTGGAGTTTCCCAACAACATCACTGCCACTGAACATTTGGAAAAGTTTGCTGCGGATCCATGTGCCAAGGAGCCTTCTGGAGAAAAAAATGCTTCGGATATCAAAACCAAAGAAAAATCCCTTTCAGGAGAAGAAGAGGATGACTTCATTGAGCTGGAAAAGACATCATCTCGTGTGGATAGAGGGTTGGACAGGAAAATCTCAGTAATGGAAAGCTTGCTGGCTGACCCCAGGGAGTTGGGGAGAACTAAGCAGCAGGTAACCAAACCCACTACAGAAGTCCAGGAGCACTTGACAGTTGATTCCTTGGAAAAAAAGGACAGTGTTGAACCTAAAGCTGACTTAGACTTAGAGCTGTGTGAAAAGCAAGATGTTATTCCAGAAGTAAACAAATGTGTCAGTTCCCCGACAGGTAAGGTGGAGACTGCATTGGACACTAAGAAAGAGCTAGAGAAAGATAAACTTATTGAATTTTACCTCAATAAAGATGGGAATGGGTCTCAGTCATCTGAAGACTTACACAAGGCTGAAATCCAGAAAGGTGAAAACTATAAAGCAATTGGCCTAGACCTTACACTTAGCTGTTCAAAGTCCCAAGCTAATGAAGTCCATACAGTTAAAAGTATGGAGCTTGATTCCTGCTGTGTTGAAAGGAAAGCACCTCCATTAGAAATCAGCTCAGCAGCAGCAGAGGAAAAGGATCTGAAAGAGTCTGTGGACTCTTCATTAGTACCAGCTATAGACAAGACCTGTCAAGAAACACAGTTAGACAATCAATCAGAAATCAGACTGTGGCTGCTGCAGAAAATTCAAGTGCCAATTGAAGGTAGGTCTCTGGTTATCCTTGTTTCCTCTGAGACTTGGACAGCATTATGACGGTAACCTTTGAATTGGTAGCTTTCTGCTCTAAATTTCCTCTTTCTAGAATACCTGGTCTTTTTTTTTTTTTACTCTGTATATTATATTTCTATATTAATTGCTATTTAGAAGAAAAAAATAGCTTCAAATTCCCTAAGCTTCTGGTTTCATAAGTAGCTTGTGTGCTCTTTCCACATTCAGTGATCACTGTTTATCTAATCTTCACCTCTGTTTACTGGCTTTAAGAAGGGCAGTGAAATGTCATCCAGTTGCAGTATTGACAGGGACACTTCATGACCTAGGAACTGTCACTCTGTATTGGGAACTGTTGTTGCCTCAGTGAAGTCTGTCGGTGTATTTCTGATAGTATCCAAAGTAGTAGTGCGTTGCTGTAAAGGGGCACACCAATGTGTTTTTGCCACTATTTGCATCTGTCTAGTGTATTTAATGCTATGGAAACCCTTAAACAAGTGATAAACAGGAATATATGTAGAGTCTTACTGATTGATCATTTTGTCCTCATTGGTCATTGGGTTATCATAAATAAAATTCAGACTGTTACTGGAAAGCATGTAACAAAATGAAATCTCAGTTTAGATAGCATGTACATATGTTACTATTTCTACTACAGCCTGGTGCCTCTAAGCAGTAATCCATCCTGGAGCACTGATGCTGCTCTCTTGGTAGTTTAATGAACCGGTGGACGTACCCTTGATTCATATCAGGTTGTGGAGGATAATTAGAGTGGAAGTCTTTTTTTTTTTTTTTTTTTTTTTAAACAGTTGTTCTTAAAATGATTTTTCCTCCTTTTTGGAAGGGTTTATATCTTGCTAGTTGTATTTGGTGATCGTTCTCATTGGGAGAGAAAGAAAAAAAGGCTGTATGTGTACCCCTAAAATGATTGAGGCTCTATTTTAATAAGCAATTTTTTTGTTGCACGTGCAATTTAAGGAACTTAAACCACTCTTATGCTTGACCCCATCTTGTGCAGACAAAAGATGTTTGTATGGCTGTCAGAGTTGAGGAACTGATTGGGCTTTGTGTGCGCGCAGAGTTACCCTTTGACTGGATGGGTTTCCTGGAGCCAGTCAAACATGGTCCCCTTTGCTTGCCTGCTTCGTGTTGCAGTTTGCACTCAGCCTGATCATCTTACTGATTTGCTTTACAGGGCTCTTCTGTACATAGCTGTGCAGCTGAGGGGGATGCAGGCAGTGATGAAATTGGAATAAATGGCCACAGTTTAGGATGAACAAGGATTTATTAAACTAGTTTTGCTATTGAATGACATGTCAGATTTCATTCTGTGTATGGTGCCTCTGAGCATTCCTTTGCACAAGATTATTAATCTTTGTGACAATGTTTTGTCAGCTGCAGTATTTGTACTTTCCTGTAAGCAGCCCGTTTCTTTTGTCTCTCATTCAGATATGCTTCCTTCAAAAGAGGAGAAGAGCAAGACTCCTCCAATGTTTCTGTGCATTAAAGTAGGCAAGCCCATGAGAAAGTCCTTTGTGTCTCAGAGCACCACCATGTCTCAACAGTACAGTAAAAAGATAAAGCAACCAGAATACTGGTTTGCTGTTCCTCGGGAAAGGTAAGCTGCAGTGCGTAGCACAAAAACATGTTTGTCTCTCTTTTTTTTTTTAAAATGTGTAGTGCTTTCTAGAGTTGAATCTGAGTTTTCCTACGTGGTCCAAGGTGTGAAATGCAGCAAGGACGCCATGATGAGGAGAGGGGTGCTCTCGTTTCATTGCATACCAGAGAGATAAAGCAGTGTAGCAGTGTTTGTTGCTGGTCTAATATGGCTCCCAGTGGGAAGGAAGGAAGAATCAGGTGCCACGTGGAAGATGAAGATAGGGATATACATGCAGCTAACGTATGATAAAAGCTCCGGGGGATGATCTGGGTTACGGCTGTAGGCCAGGAAGAGGGGAAAAAGGGGAGCAGTGGCAAGAGAGGCAAGGAATCCATGAAGGTGCCAGTGCTAAAAACCAGGTATTTCACATGAGCAAAGGGCATCATGTGGAAAAGGGAGATACTCCGATGCTTTTAACTGAATGAGTGTGGCTATTTATGCCTTCAGGCCCATAAAAAAACCAAAACCCCTTCCTTCATGATAAAATCCATTGAAATGTTTTATGTACCTGTAGGTGTGTGTGTATGCATAAATAGTACTATAGTGCACAAAAAAAAAAAAGGTGAAGACCTGTGATTTTTCCACATAAACGGCCCAAGAATTTACAATTTTCACTGGCTGTGAGGAATCAAGTCCCTGCTCCTTCTCTTGCTAGAAGGCAGCTAGAGTAACTCTCTGGTCTGTTGATGAACCAAAATAGGAAAATTGGTGATCACATTTCTGGTGAATTAGATACCAGGAAGGAAGAATCTGAATTTATGATCAATCTCAGAGGTGTGTCTTTAAGATGCGGTCAATTTTTTCTTTTTTTTTTTGTAAATAATTTTTCAGAATATTTAATTTTATTTTTGAATTTTTAGCATGTGTGTTGATTTAAGTGTTTATTTTCTGTATTTTAAAAATGAGTGTTTTGAGCAGACCAGTAGTGTGAAAGTTGCTGCTGACCCAGGGGAGGGAGGGGGAGAGATTTAATCCAGCTGGAATGTGGCCATCGGGGTTGTAGCTGAAGATAACTTTTGGTTTGCTTGCTATCTGCTGAACCCAGTCCTTGGCTCCTCAGGGATTGCAAAAGGGTGGGTTCAGAAAATTCGAGGTTGAAGCGCGAGTAAATACTTCAAGGAGTTGGAATGATGCTGTAATAAACACAAGGTCAGTTATTGCTTTGAGGATAGCGTATCTAATGTTGAATAAAGCTGCCGAGCTGAACTGAGGCAGTCCCTGATTATTGCTTTGTGCAACAGGTAAATCTATTGAGCTTCTTCCCACAAATTTGGAAAACAGCTTCTCTACTCGTAATTTTCTGAATAGTGAGGGGACCTAACCCATATATAAACCAAAGTGTTGACAACTGGTTTATACTTCTTTTTTTAGAATGAGGAAAAAGTAATTTGTGCAATGAGCTGTTGCAGCAGCACTTGGTTGTGCGGGCTGCCAGGCCAGCAGATCCTTGCTGTCAGGGCTGGTGTTCAGATCTTGGTCAAAATTAGTGGTGAATGTAGTATAAGGTTGGGTCATTTTGGTGCTATTCATGCATGCCTATTTTAACACCACAGAGGTGCATAAAAGATCAGGTAGAACTTGGGACAAAAATTAAATGCAAGACACACTCCTTTGTATTAATGCAAGACATGTCTTTGCCTAACAAGCCAGTGTTTTCTCCAAACTTTTGGATGCGTTCCCAAAGCAAAATGCATCGCTTCCTACCCTGTGGTGATACTCTTGCACCGGTGTTGCATAGTATATAATTATCAGTGTTGCATCTTCAGACTGCAATGGACATGAGGTCATTTGGGATAGCTTTGCAATGTATTTTTGATACAATGTATCAAAATAATTTACTAAATTTAAAAACATTTGGAATGCAATTTATATTCATGTATAAAAATATCAAGAATACCACTCTCATCTTGTTGGCCACAAAGCAACATAAATAAAATACTTCCCGTCCAGTGCAGTCACAGTAGCGTGTGCAACATCTTAATGTTTCATGGTAATTAAAAAAAACGAACAACATCCAACCAAACAAAAAACCCCACAACCCAAATCTGGATTTAGATTGTGAGGAAATTGGTGTGCATGTCTATAATCATTGTGTAAGTTAAATCTTCCTCTGATTTGCATTTAATTACATTTTTCCACGGTCTCTTAGTGTTTGCTGTTAAAACAGCTTCCGTCATCAGTTGTGAAAATGGGTCCATTTTCAGCCTGGCCCCTGTAGCCCACCACTCCCAGCAGAACTGCTCTTCCATCTGCAGACGGCTGCTGCTTTCCTGGCTGTGGCAGGCTGCGGGAAAGCTGCATTGGGGGCAGACATACTTACCTTTTAAATTTTTTCTTTTTTCTTTTTTTTTTTTTAATGGAAGCCTCTGGAAACATCATTAATACAGAGGGAAGACTGTTAGGTTGATATTCTTTATAAAGGCCGTCAATAAGCTTTAAGTCTCATTTGCCTTTTGCAACTGTTGTAGGTCTTCTCTCTTTCTACGTGGCTTCCCAGGTGCCGAGAGTGTCCTGGCATGCGTCGCCCCGTGACCCGCGCAGCACAGCTGAGTTAATCAGTGACTATAGGGCTGCATTGCGCTGCTGCTTCATCACAGTGGCGCTCGCCTTAGCACATAAAGGGGGAGATTGGCTTCTTGAGTTGCCTTATGTACAGATTACTCGGTCTAGGGCAGCTTCTTGCTGGGTTCAGCTGAGCAGAGAGACACCCGTGCTTTTGGACACCATTAGAGAGATTGATTCTTTTGCTGAGAAGTCTTGCAATGGGTATAGCTTACAGTATTAGAGGGTAAGTCTGTGCATGCTCTTACTACATGGTTTTATGATTTAAATGTTAGGTAGATTTATGTTTAAATGGTATGTAGATTTTTCCACCCTACTGGATTTTCGGTAGTAGTAGGTCAGTAATTATGTCACAGATTTCCTCAAGGTCTTGCAGAGGAAAATGCCTTGCACTGGGACAGATATAGTAATGCAGAATTTCTTTGTTTATAAACATGTGTCCTAACAAATAATTTACTCATTTTAGCATTGACTAGTTCCTAGTCAAGAAGTAAATCTCATTGATCATCTATAATATAAATTTGGCAGACAGATTTGGTTTATGAATGTAAAATTTGCATTGATGTCGATGTAAAAGACATTGTACTGAGATAATGGTGCTGAGAGGGCCTCTGCTTTTTTGAAGTTTCTTTTTTGAGAGCAGGCAGAGGAAGAGTAACAGGGTTGAGCCTTTCTTCTATTTTTCAATCTTAGCTTCCTGCCCCGTGGGTTTTTTTGGTTTGGTGTGGGGAGTTGGGTGAGTTTTTGGTTGGTCTTTGTTAGTGTTTCTGTGCGGTTTCCTTTTGGAGAACAAGATGTTTCTTGGTTGTGACTCCTAATAGTATCTAGTGTGTGTATTTAATATGGTTAAAGCTGAGATCTGGAAGAACTTGCAGCACAACTAGCTGGAGTCAATACCTCCATGGTGCTACTGTGCACTTAGGCAGGGCTTTGCATAAAGAAACGATGATTAAGATGGTCCTGATGCTGAAGGATCATTCTTCCGTGCTCCTGTTAACGAAATGGAATAGATAGCATAAAGCTTAGATTTAGACTCCTTCTGATTTACCCTTCTACAAATAGAGTAATCCTAGACTCCTGATAAATAAGATATCAAACTATACAGATGAAACCTATGAAAACCTGTTTGGATCTGTAGCTTAATATTTTATAATGAGGGCTCATGTAAGTCCTCATAAGCTTATATGACCTTATATAAACTTATAATACCTTAGCCCTCATAAGATTCACGAAGGATCATCATCTAGTCAGGTGTGTTTATAACAAAGTTGTAGGACTCCTCTGAATTAGTTCCTGTTTCTAGGCCAGGAGCTGTGGTTGGACGTGGAGCACAAGATGCACAAACCCTCTCCCACTACTCAAATACACAAATTTGTAGCCCCCCCTCCCACCTGTGACTCATTTGAAGACATTCATTTATGGAAAACTGATTTGCCTCTGCCCTCAAAGAAGTCCAGTATTGTTGCCATATCAACAGAAATGGTGGTGGTGATGACATCAGTTTGGGACCTCCTAAATTAAAGTATGTCTTTTAGAAGCCAAATAATTTATGGTTCCCCCTCAAGCATCAACTGTAACTTGACAAGTTGTCTGGTGTGTTTTATTGATAACTGTCTTTGCTCTTTTTCAGTGCACTATATGACTACTATAATTTTTTTGGCTTCTGGTCCCTGGTTGTGGTTGTATCTGTATTACCAGAATTCAATTCCTCTTAATGTAGACTATCACAGAGTATCGCTTCTGTAAGCTAAGTAAATCTTTTTGCCTGTTGCTGTACAGCGGTTGGTTTTGCATCTCTAAGCTGCAACGCTTGAGCATGACTTGGAAATGGTGCACCAGAGACGGGCACAGTATTCCAGCAGTGGTCACCAAGGTGTCAAACACCAAACTAAACACAATCTCGTTCCTTCCGCTGAATGTTACTTTCTTGGCACATTCAAGGATGACACCAAGTATTGTCATCAGTGTGCTGGTGCGGAGCTCTTGCTCCAAACTTCAGAGCCGTTATCCCAGGTCTCTGGGGTCCTTCTGCTGAGGGTCAAGTACCATCCTGCAAGCACAGCCTCTGTGCTCCTCTGCAGCACAGTATGTGCTCCTCTGTCTGGATGCATTCACACCCACAGCTGATTGTGCCCAGTTTACTAAGCAATGCAGTGGCATAAATACTCCACAAAGCTTTCAGCTTACACTGATTTTATCATGTTACTGTCATGATCTTTATGTCATGTTTTGTATTCTCCAAAATTAGTTTTCTACTGAATTTATATCCTTCACTGTAAACTTTTTATATTTGTTTTGTGCCCTCTGTGTGTGTGTTACTATGAACACATTTGTAAGCATCTTCACTTTCCTTTTAATCTGGCTGCAAGTGGGAGGAGTCCCTCTTTAACCAGTGTTCCACCTTTCATTTTTGATTTGTGCCTCCTAGGTTGTTTGTTGGGTTTGATTGTGAGTTTTTGTTGGTTTGGGTTTTTTTTAAGTTTCCTGTTACCATCTTTTCCTTTTGAATAGTTTCTTTCTGGAGTGATTAATTTCAGGTTTCTGAAGTTGTTCCTTTCCAAGTATTTTATGTTTTATTTACGTTCCTCTGTTTGTGCATGACATACTCATAAGTATGTGATCACCAAAACAACTGTTGAGTTCCAGGATAAATTTCCTCACAGCTGTCAAGTTGGCTGTAAGAGTGTTCTTCAAGCAGTGGTTTTTCAATTTTAAAATTGTCTGAATTTTTTTTTCAATTTGGTAGCTTACAAATACCACCATAGCATAACGTTATAATTTTATTATCAGAGAAGGGATGCTCTGCATTTTCTTTCAGAATGACCTCACTTCTGTAGTCACCTATTTCTCATTTTATGCTGCTGCTTCTTAAATCTGGAGTGTCTGGATTTATTTAGCATCCGTCCATGGTAGAGGAAAACTTAGTTAAGGACTGCTTAAATAAACTGAGCATATAGAGGTGCATGGGGCCTGACAGGAAATATTCTGAGTGTGCTGAGGAAGTTGGTAGATGTTATTGCAAAACTGCTTTCTATCATCCTTTGAAAGGTTATGATTATTAGGAGAGGTCCTTAATAATTGGAAAAACAAATACTGCAACCATCTTCAGAAAAATTGAAGAGGATCTGTGGGAGCACAGGGCAGTCAGCTTTACCTCAGTCCCTGGGAAGGTTATGAAGCACGTCCTTATGGATGCCGTTTCCAAGCACACGGAGGGCAAGAAGTGAACAGGAACAGCTGTCGTAGACTTACCAAGGGCAAATTGTTTTTCGACCAACAAGATAACTTTTCTGTTTGAGATGGCTAGGTCTGTGAACAAGGGATTGTTGGTTTACCACGACCTCAGTAAGGCTTTCAACATAATCTCGCATAGCATCCTTAGAGCCAAACTGGAGAGATATGACCTGGACAGATAGACTGCCAGGTGGGTGTAAAACTGACTGGACCATTGGGCTCAAAGGGTTGATAGCTAGTCTGAGTGGCAGCCAGGTGCAAGTGGTATTTTTTGGGGACTGATACTGTTTAATGCCTTCAGCAGCAACATGGACATTGGGACAGAATACACCTTTGTCATTTTGGGGAATGATGCCAATTTTGGGGAGTGTTCATACATTGGAGAGCAGGGCTGCTCTTCAGAGGGACCTCAACATGGAGGAATGGGCTAACAGAAACGTCAGGAAGTTCAGAAAAGGCAAATGCAAGGTTGTGCACCTGGGATGGAGCAGAGGTACAGTCTGGGAACGGGTTGCCTGGGGAGCAGCTCTGCAGAAAGGAGCTGGGGAAGTTGAGAGCAAACTCAACATAAGTCAGTGGTGTGTCTTTGCAGTAATGGAGGCTTCACTTCTTGCTGGCCTGCGTAAGGAAGAGCATAGCCTAGAGCCTGGGTGGTGGTTATTCCCCTCTTCCTTTTGGACATGTGGTTAAAAAAAAAAAAGAGGGGTGTGGAGGGGGGGAGGTAGGATGGCACCGGACCCTTTTCGGATCATATGCTGCATGCGTCATAGGAAATTGTGATTAGATTGAAGAGAAAAACAACATGAGACTGGTTATGCATGGAACAGGTTGCTTGGAGAGGTTGTGGAATCTCTGTTGGAGATTTTCACAACTGCAAATGGACAAGACTCTGCAACCTCCTCTAACTTGGAAGTTAGCTCTACTATAAACAGAAGTTGGCCTAGATGGTCTCCAGAGGTGCCTTACAACCTAAACATGTTCTGCAGTTCTGAGATGAGAATAGGCTGCTCTCCTCCACCCACCTGCACGAATGTACTTTCAAACTGATCTTAGCCAGACAGCAGCAACCACTAGTTTTATTGTTTTTTTTTATAGGGATTTGTAGGAATTAGTTAGCTCTCCAGACTAGGAGTACTGCACATAAAATACATGGTGCTCAAGTTAAATGTCTCCATTAAAACTCACATTAGTTAGCAAAGAGATGATCATACTGCTCTTTCTGAAGCCTCTGTGAACAAGTGAAGAGGAATGGGGTGTGCTGAGTGGCATCTACTGATGTCAGAAAACTTTTGCAGTTAGAAGAAAAGGTCTTGACTAAAATGAGATGATATGGCTTTTAGAAGTGCCTTCCATAGTTCACTGGTTTTAGATCTATGCAAACTCGTAAGCAATCACATGGCTTCTCACAAAGAAGGGGGCAACCCTTGGCAATGGGAGTGTGACCCTTTTCTAGCCTTTTCCAGGTAATTATTGGTGAGAACTATCACAAAGACTGATTGTTCGCACAGTACTACCTTGATCTCTTGTGTGTGTGTGTTGCTGCAGAGGATCAACAGCAGCTAAAATTTGTACTTTGATATCAACATTAGGTACCTTACTTGTCCTTGATGAAGGGAGGCTGCTGATGCCTCACGAACTAGTGTTGGGTGTTCACAAATTTAGCACAATTGTACTAAAACCGTATTTGGTTGTATATGTTAAAAATGTTTCACAGGTACAGTTCTTATTTGATAACAAAAATTTAAACTCTGCTAGAACATGTTCGCCATGCACCACAGAAATGTTTGTGAATGCAAAGGAGAAGAGAAAAAATTGATGGCAATGCTAATATGTTCCTTTTTCATGGTTAAGAGGATATTTCCATGATGAAGCAGTCAATCCTTTATCCTTTCTGAGGGTAGTGGAAATTGGACCCGGATTTCTTGATTCAGGCTCCTCCAAATATCTCACTTAGATTGTGAATTAGTGTAGCTGTCATGAGTGGGCAACAATTTCAGAGCTGCCAGTTCATGCTGCTAGAACTGACATCAGACTCTAGCCCTCGTTGGTAGGAGTGTAGAACAAAAAGGTAGACTTGAGTGCAAAAAATCTCTGGAATTATACTAGTGACCCTGAACAGAACCCAACAGCGCTGAAATGGTGTTTTAAGATTATTTGTGCGCGCGCACACACACATATATATGTATAAATCCAAGTAACTTGAAATAAAAGGGGGAAATTTCTAAATTTCTCTAAGATTTTTCTTGGCTTGTATTGATCAAGGAATTGCCAGACAAAACTTTCTGGTGAATAACTGGAGAAAGATCCAGTGCCATAAGTACTTCTTTTTATCTGCCCTCTTTAATTAGGGTTTTATTTTTTTGCTGGCAATTCAAATTCTTGTACAGTAGATCCACTATTGTATTCCTGCTTGAAATTGCATGCATTCATTCTAATTTTAATATACTACATAAATTCCTTCTTGAAATTGTTTTACCGTTTGTTACGAATGTTGTCAAAGAATATCTCTTTAAAGACAGTGATTGAGAGCTGGCCACATTTATAGAACTGCATATACTGCTGGTGCTATATCATTAGCAAAACTGTCAGTAACTGCTTATTGTCATTATGCTAACAGAATGAAGAATTGTTTTGTGGTTAGTCTCTAACTTTTAGAGGGCAACTAGAAATGTGATGTAGACTTTACTGGTGATATTTTACGGCTTGGTTTATGCAGGAGGTCAGACTAAATAATTCAAGTGAGGAGTTTTTTTAATGGAGTTAACTTTTGTGAGCATGATCTAATACCAAGCAATTTGTCATTTTAATATGAATTGTGTGGGACTGGATAAGCCATTTAGTTTCTCCATGATGTTTTGGCTGTGTGTATAGCAAAGGGAAGAAAAAAATATTGTGGGGACGGAAAGCAGAGAAACCTTGAAATGCTTCAGGCTGCCAGGTGGAAGGAGCTATTGCCTTGTGCGGTATGCGAGGGTGGAAGTACACGGGTATCCTATTTGTATGGCTGTCCCTTCTTTGTCATTGGGCAAAGCCTCAGTGCTACACAACAGTGCTGTGTTCATGGACCACTGCACAACGATTGTCTCCGCTTCTGTTTACAGGGTGGATCACTTGTACACATTTTTTGTTCAGTGGTCACCAGAAATATATGGGAAAGATGCAAAAGAGCAAGGTTTTGTCGTCGTAGAAAAGGAGGAGCTTGACATGATAGACAACTTCTTCAGTGAGCCCACAACTAAAAGCTGGGAGGTGAGTGCTTTCTGCCATTGTATGAAGCATGGGCGTATCAAATGTGCATCCCCTGATAAGAATCTTAGCACTTGCTCCTTTGATTATTTTTATGGTGTTTCTTTAGAATGCTTCCTGCTTCATATAGAAGTCTCGTCAAGGCTTGTATCTGTCTCACAAATGTATTCATATTCCTTTCAGTCCTCCTTTCTTCTCTCCCTAGAAAGAGCAAACAACTGGGAGCTCTGTGGCATGCAACCAGCAGAAGTTGTATAAATATTTTGGTTATGTGATATTAGCCTTTTACAAAACTATACAGGTGTATGGTTGCTAAACTCATGTTGTATTTATATACTACAAACAAAACTTCCAAAATGTATGTGTACACGTAAACACCAACAGAGACTCCTGTGTGCTGGTTGAAATAGATTGGTATGTGATGTGCCATACCCTTGCTTCAGGGGCACGCAACAATACTGTTTGAATATTGGTTGTAAGATCAATAGGTTTCAGACTGGGACTTTGGCCTTTTCATATGGGAGCTTTTGCAATCTGTTTTAACTACTTGGCATGCCTGCGTGTGTTATCTCTCTGTCTCTTGTGCATGCAAAGCCTAGTTTCTAAGGGAAATAAGCTTTCACACATTTTTAAATGATGTTTCTGAATGCTGAAGCACTCTTGTGCTAAAGATACTGGTTCAATTAAAAATCAGATAAATCCCTAAGTGGGAAATATCTTGATGGTGATTTAAAAAGTGATCTGATTCTTTGTCTTAAACATAAACTTGTCTTTAAAATTCTACTGCCCTCTTCCCCCCGCCCCCCAAGCATTTCTATCTTCAAAGTATGTTGTCCTACTCAGAACTGGAGCTTGCCATTTGAAATTTAGCAGCATCATCTTTAATCCCAAATAGCTTTTATTTTTGCAGTTTTTTAGTTTCTTAATGTTGGTGCTTTGTGAACTGCAAGATGGGAAAAAAAAAAAAAAAGCATCTTCATTCCTTGGTTTGCTCAGAGTTGAGTGCAGTTACATATTGCACTAGATTTCACTGTATTTGCATGCCACTTCCATAAAACCTAAACAAAGGAGGAGGGCCAGTGATCTGAAGAACGGAGGTGGGAGAGATCTGGCCACACTGGGAGCTTTTATCTCATTGTTTTATTAAAATATGTATTGGGAGAAGAATTAGCTGGAAACAGCTTCTTTTGGTTGTAGTATATTCAAACTTTATAAATTGAAAGTAGGTTTGCCAGGAAGTCTCTACTGGAAGTCCAAATTTGGGCATGATTACAGTGAAAGTTTCACTCGCCCTTGCAGGGAAACAGAAAGTGCGAGTGTAGAGAAGCGTATAAACCATTTTGTGACAGTGTGCCACTGGCAGTAGCTGTCTGTCGTACTTGTAGGCAAGAGCTCCTGCTGCTGGAGCAGGGAAGTGTAGTGGATACTGCAAAATAAACTGGTAGATAATGAAAGGGAAACAAATGCCTTTGAATGTTCGAATTCTTTACCATGCCAGACCCGACCAGGAGGAAACTTTTGTGGAGGTATGTGGAACTATGTCCCTGTTTTGAACAGCGTGGATCTGATACAGCACTTCTGTCCTAGTAAAAAATGTGCTCTGTACTTAGATGAATTTTAGTAGGGTATTCCCACCCAGGTAGTTTGCTTTCTCAGTCCCATAAAATCTTTAAAAGATTTTTGTAGATCCAGTTTCTGTAGTGGTTGATTCTTTTAATCTGTTTCTGCTTATGTGTGGTCTGTAATTATCTGAAAATATCTATCTATGCAGATCCTATCTTTTTTTTTTTTTCCAATTGTTGACTCAGAACTTCATTCAAATGTGCACTTCAGTTATAGACTGAACAGCTATCTATGCAGTGAAGAGGCGGGCTTGTCTCTCTGTGGAGTCGATTTGCAATTTACCACTGTGTTAATAGATTTTCTGTGGTGGCTTATGTCTCTGAGTTTGGTTGCATTTTGCTACAGATACCTGTTACCGTTTGATTTACTGTGATACTTCCCCTCCCTGGGCAGGGAGACTATTCCTAGAAAAGAGTGTTTGAAAGAAGAGTTGGGTACTTTTGATATAAGAGGGCAAAAATAAAAAAAAATTTAAAAATAATGGCCTGGGAGATGAGGAGGGAAGGAAAACCATTCAGGAGGTAGAAAAAGAACAAGGATAAAAGCAGAAAGACCATTTTCCTTTAACAATTTGTTGGGTTTTTTTAAATTGATCTTAATTTTGCAGTGCAAACCTTCCCTGAAATTGGCCATAGGAAAATTTTCCAGCACAGGATTCCCTCCAGTCTCAGAAGACCCAGGACTAGATCCCACTGAGCCTGGGCTGGAGGGGCAGGACGCAGCTGTACAGCTTTTCCAGTATCACCGACAGGAATACCGGTACTGCCCGGGCGTGCAGGGGCACGTAACAACGTTAATTCTGCAGGCTGGATTTTGATTTGTGGTGGTCCTTCCTGTCTTTTCCTAATCCTGCTGTGCATGTTGGAGTGCCAGTGCCCGGGTGCCCTGCTCGGGGCGGCTGCAGGCGAATGTGGGCTGGACGTGAGTGCATGTAGTGGACAAGTTCCTCAGGTCCCACTGGAGATGCCAGGTGTGACTGACGGTATCAGGGCTTTGTCCTACCCATGGTGAGCTCCTCACCAGACCTGATCTTCACAAAAAGCTCCTGCTCTGTGCTTTGTGGTGTGGTTTAGTCTGCACCTGGAGTCAGTCCAGTGGATTTGTTTTCTCGCATGTGGGGTAGGTGCGTGTAGGACCTCCAGGCAATTCTTGGCAATTGTCTTGACTGTTGACAGCTTCTGCAAGTTCAAGCAGTGATCATGAAGGCGTGGAGGACTTAGGCAAAACTTTATCCATGTGTAACGTGAAAGTCCTTTGGAAGCCATATTTGCAGGGAGATGTGTGGCAGTGGCGCAGTGTGCTCTGCAGCCACATCTTGACGTTCCCGCTCCAAGATAAGACCTCTGTGGTGATGTGCTCATGGAAGGATGGTGGTTTACGGTTTCCCATTTGTTTTGTACTTAGGCCTCCTTGTTTCCCTTTTTCTTTCTCATCAGCCCTGTCTCTGAGCTCTCACTGTTGCTTCCTGTTTGCCCTGGTGGCACCGAGCCCCAGCTAACGCCCCGCTGCTGGGCACAGTGTGTCTTACCTCACCTCCCGCTGCTGTGCAGAGCCCAGGCTCCTGTTGCTTGCTAGGCACCCCAAGCTGCACTGAAGGGTTAGTGGCTTTCCAGCTGTGCCAGATGATGCTTTCTGCCAGCCGGGAGGCCGATCACCCCAGCACAGCTCATCAGGAGCCAGGACACCCGGACCACCATTGCTGAGAGGCTAGGCGGCGTCCTCCCCTCTGTGGTGAGCTCCGGGCACCATGGGTGCTGCCCGCATGGGAGATCCTGTCCCACACCACCTTTGGATTTCTGTTTGCTGCCCGTGCCGCGTGGGATTCAGAGTTTGTCCTCTGTCTCTCTCACCCTGTAAACTACTGAGTCCTTTTCTAGACAAGCATTAAATGTATCGACTTGCATTCTTGCTTTGTTTCCAACTTTATGGGAAAAGGTAGTGTGACTTACCTGTAGTTGCTGGGGAGAAGTCTGTGCTTCGTTTTATCAGTATTTAAATTCAAACCTGACATTAGAAATATTCATATGGACTCACCTTTTAAAATATTAAAGTGTACTCTCTTTATAAAGTCTTAAGCAAAGGAATAAATAGAAGTTTACAAAGAGTTGTTCAATCATTTTCAACTTAGAACGTATTTTATAAAGACCTTGACTCTCAGAATGAGTATTTTCAAGAACTTACATAAACTGGATGCTCAGAATCTTACTCAGTACCTTTCCTACAATACAGAACTAACTGTTCAAGTTGATTTACATTTTTACTTCTTTGCTATATTCATTCTATTTCAGTTTGTATGCACAAACCCATGTCTGAGTCAGTAAAGAAAACCAGAAAAAAGCTGCTGTTTTAATAAAAAGATGTAAAATTTTAAACTTTTTTATATTCTCATGCATTAGCACCTGAGAAAATAATTAACATGCTCAACTAGCTGCGTGAGAGAAAACAAAGAAGCTTCTGTGTCCTCCTCATTTAGATTGCTACAAGACATCTAGTTCAGATGCATGTAGTGTGCCTCGGAAGAAGTAGGTGCACTTTAGCCTTCTGACTTGCGACCAAGTATGTCTGAGACTGACCACGTGATGTCACCTGGTTACCTCAATGTTTATTAAGCCAAAGAATCTACAGTTGTGGGGGTCACCAGGGCATCAAGAAATTCTGGTTGTGCTGTCTCACCTTGCCAGTTCAGATTTTCCCCATTTGGTTATTGTACTTGATAGAACCATCCCATACAGTGGTTTTGTTCCACACAGTGTAACAGCTGAGGAGTATGTTGTTTTAAATTTGCTTCAACAGAGGATTGACAGTGTAAGAGCTATGCTTTAGGTTGGACACTTGTTCTCTTGCCTCAGATCATTACTGTAGAAGAAGCAAAACGACGAAAGAGTGTTTGCAGTTACTATGAAGATGATGATGATGATACTTTGCCTGTCTTAAAGCATCACAGCGCCCTCCTGGAGAATATGCACATAGAGCAGGTACAGCTGGAAAAACCTCAAGTCTCCTTGTTAGCTGTGGTGCTGTCTCTGCTGAGTGGGGGACATTCTGCCTTCTGGAGGCAATGCCAATGTTTTTTAAGAATTTGGAAAGTACTTAGGATGTTGGAGCATCCTTGTGCAAGGTCCTGTTTGCTGCAGCACTGGCTCACCCGGAAAGCTTATTTTTATGTTTTGCAACTCTGGAGTTTGAGTTGTGATATTGAGGACTGGCAACTCTTTTTAGTGTTCGGAGAGGGGCTGCCAGTTTTCAAATCTCTTTCACAGGTGATGTGAGTACAGGCAGTTGGCCTCAGAGTACAAGGCCACATGCAGGTGGCAGAGACGTTAAGTTGCTGGCATCACCTGCTCCCTTGACAGCCATTTTTTGGCTCAGAAGCCCCTGCAGAAAGGGAATGGTCTGGGGCACCACCTGTGACCCAACCTGCTGAATATGTAACCATTTCCTCCTGTTCATTGCCCAGCTTGCCCGGCGCTTGCCCGCACGAGTGCAGGGATATCCCTGGCGGCTTGCATACAGTACACTGGAGCATGGGACTAGCCTGAAGACTCTGTACCGTAAATCAGCATCTCTCGACAGTCCAGTTCTCCTTGTCATCAAGGACATGGACAACCAGGTAAGGAGTGCTTGTTCTACAGGGGTTGGACTAAAAGGGCAACATTATAAAGAGTGATCATTATGAAGTACTAATCATAGCGTGAAGTGACGTCGCACCAAAATAAGACATTGGTGTTTTCTTCTGTATTTTCTACTGCTTAAACTAAACTTAGAGGCAGGAAAGTACATCAGCACTAATAGAAATACCACCTCACCCCCTCCCACTTCATAATGGCAATGAGTGCCCCTTTTAATAGTGCCCATGGGAGTATCTTCCTCAGGTATCTCAGTTAACAAGCTGTCACAAATAGTCCCTCTGTGGAGGTCTAGTACTTCAGTAGCTCCTAGGGTTGGCATTCCTGCTGCCATTGTTGTCATCTGGCTTTTAACTTGCAGGGTACAAAAGATTTGCGGGAGTACTTGCTCATCTGATGTACTTTACTAGTTGGTGGTTCTGATATGAAATACCAGCTCAGTTGTTCTTTAGAAAGTAGTTTGGAATGTCTTGGGTTTTTTCTCTTGAATTTTACCCTGTTCTCAAAAGTAGTTTAATCATTTCATTCTGACAGATATTTGGAGCATATGCTACACATCCCTTCAGGTTTAGTGACCATTACTATGGCACTGGTGAAACATTCCTCTACACATTCAGTCCAAATTTCAAGGTAAGTGGGTGTTCACTTTCTCAAATAAGATTTTTAGGTTCCACTTCTGAAACATTTATGAGATTTTTATGACGACAGCACATTTGAGTTTAGAAGATGTGCCAGCTGTTGATGAATGCAGTTAATCACTCATTGCCTCAATGCAGTGCTTTAAGGAAAAGTAGCTGTAATTATCCAAAGTGCCAAGAGGACAGTCTGTAAGGGTGAGGAGAGGTTTTAAAGTGGATTGAAGGGGGAAGCACGAGGAGTAAGAAGTGGACTGTCAAAGACTCATCTTGGCAGGCAGCGATATAAAGAATAGGGTATAATTTCACACGTGCTTAGGGTCACAGTGACAACAAACCAGAGATAAGAGTTCTACTGAAATAATGTTCATGGCTTATGCATTTTTCAATATTGAACACATTTTCCTTTTTAACAGAATGCCTGTTGATTCAGAGATGCAAGCAGAATTTTAAAAACGATTAGGGTGCCTTGTTCATAGTTTTCAATATGTATTGTTCCTTTACTTTCTACCTATTACCTCTCCTCATCCCCCTTGAAGAAAAAAAAAAAAAAAAGAATAAAATATGACCACACCAAAAAATACCTGTTGACTCAGTTCCCCAGTAGTTTTAGAGTACAAGAATCCTCACAGTCCAAATATATTTGGGTTTTTCCCCCCCTCAGGTATTCAAATGGAGTGGAGAGAACACCTACTTCATCAACGGAGACACCAGCTCTCTGGAGCTCGGAGGTGGAGGGTGAGTGAATGTATGGTTTTCTAATCATGCAGCTGATTTTTTTTTTTTTTTTTAATGAGAATAGGGACAATGGTAGTTTCAAGAAAAACTAATCAGTAAAATGGCTGAACTTTTAGTAAGCTGTTTAGTGCAGATACCTCAGCAATCTGATTTCTGTTACAGTCCCAGAGCAATTTCTACTGCTTAGAGTGACTGATGTTGGGCAATTAATTTCTTTTTTTTTTTTTTTTTTGAGATTGGAAAAACCCCAGATGTTTTGGGTAGATACACATCTTATTGCTGAAGTGGTTTGCCACTGGAAGATAATTTTTAATGGCAGTTTTGCTTCTAAGGTTTCTTACATGGTCCTTATTAAATTGTCATTATTATGTTGTTGTGCAGAGCAAGGATACAGACAGTGCTTAATGAGGTCCTAAATTTCAAAGGTCAGTGGGTGTGAAATCAAGGGCTAAGGCTATACGAGTAACTAAAGCTGACTGCAAGCTGCACCACAGGCATCTGGGCATGGTGTTGCATTGGGAGTGTATAAACACCCCTCTTCCTCCCCCTAAACCAGAAGGGGCCGTGTTCACATCCAAACAGCCCAGGAAGGGACCCTGACATCCACATCCTGGTGTCAGTCACAGCCACAGCCAGCGGTGGGAACAGCCAAACGGCACCGGGGGCCGTGGGCGCACGCTCGGTCCTGCACTGTGCCCCACTCGCTGGCATGAACAAAAGTGAGGGGACTGCTCCATGAGCTTCTTGGCAAGTGCTTTGCTAGGATTAAGCTCTTCACATTTGTTCAAAGAGATCCTCAGAATTACCTAGATTCCTCTGTATTGCTCCTCTGGTTGTTTCTAAAGCTTCCAGTATTTTTACTATTATATGTAACCTGAAATTTGTCATGTATTTCCTTTTTAGTGGCCGGTTTGGCTTATGGTTAGATGCAGATTTGTATCATGGGCGAAGCAACTCCTGCAGCACCTTCAATAATGACATCTTATCTAAAAAAGAAGATTTCATAATACAAGATGTAGAAGTATGGACATTTGAATGAAATACGGACTGCCTTAAGGACTGGATCCATTAGGCACTTAAACGCTAACTAGAAGGTGCAGGCTGCCTCACAATGTTACACGCTTTTTCCTCAAGTTTGTACCAGAGCATGACTACGCAAAAAAAACCCTAACCAACCAACCCAAGAAAAAACAGAGCTGTTTTTGAGAGGCAGTAGGAGACAGAACAGTAAGAGATCAGTCTGAAGTGTTTTTTCACTTCCTCCTCCAACACTCTTCCATTGAAGATATGATGCTTATGAAATCATTCACGGTGTGTAAGTTGAAAACTTTTTCTGTAACTGTGAAAAAGATCCTGTGGGAAAACTATAACTATCTAGTACATTCCATGTGTATTTATGTTCAACGTACAAATGCTAACCAAAAATAAAAGGTTACTTTACCAAAATCTACAGCATACTGTTTGCCATGGAAAAGAATCAGAAATAGGTGTACACAGCACTTAAGGGAACATGGTTTTTTAAATCTTTTTATTTATTGTTATTGCATAGCAGATTTTTTTTTTGTAAATGTATTAGCTATGGGTTTTTTCTCTTAATGTTTCGAATCTCAATTTGATAAATAATTGCTATTCAGGTAGGTTTCATATGCATTCTGAATCAATTTATTTGATTTCTGAAGTTAATTTTTATATTTTTATTTCATAAATGAGATTTGGTTTTCTTTTTACCCTAATGAGAGGGTTTGTTTTCTGGCAGAAACACTTGAGTGCATAATTCTGTTTTGTTTTGGTTTGGTTTTTTTCTGAGATGAGGGAGAAGGTGGATAGTGCTTCTTCTTAACTCTGCTGTCACATTCCTGTTAATAGATTATTATTTTGGTGGTGTCTGGAGACACTGGGCAAACTGCCACCTGGTATAGACTGTATCAGCTCTGCTGCAGTCAACAGAACTGGGACAGCATGCTCGGAGCATCTGCCCCAGTATTATTTGACTGTTTACAAAGGACATGTCTAAGAGAGGATTGCTTTTCTGTATCACCACCAAATGATTCAAAATAAGCCACCCACTGTGCTTTTATGAGCACTGCTCTACAAATTGAAGAGTAACTGCTTTGTTAAAGAGGAAATAGAATTGAGATTTAGAGAAGAATGCTATTTCCCTAACAGGCCAGGTCATGTTAGTGTAATACTTGTTTTCTTAGTAATTATATATATGATTTCCTTCCTGAAAAAGACTTGAAGCAACAGGCTAGCTTAGGATTTGACAGGCAACTAAATAATCTTGTTTTTCATGAAACAATCAGATACTTTTTCCCCTCCGCCCTCAACACTGAAAAGACAAGACTGCATGTTACAAAATGAAAACTTCAGTAAATGGAGTGTGACAGAGGACTGGCAATCTTCACTATTGGCTAAAGAATTCTGCTTTCCCATTACGCTGTGATGTTGTTTACACAATCCAGACCCAACCAACATTAGGACGCTGTCCTGCCCTTAAACTTGAATGTGTCACGGTCCTGAGAAAGGTGGCTTTTAGAAATGGTAGTGCGCTTCCATGCATTAAGCAGTACAGTCTAATTTTGGAATATTATTAACTAATACAGCTCGATTTAGTTACTCTTCTTCCCATTTTGAATAGATGAAAAAAAAAAGCAGCCAAGTGGTTTTCTTTCAAAAGCATTACTAAATCTTAATCCTGCACAGAAATTTCACAGTCTAAAAGCCAATGCTATATACAGTAAGCCTTTAACACGCTGCACGTGAGCTTTTCACACTTCCCTTCTGTGTGGTCTACTACAGCCATAAATAAAGTTCTTATTGGTAATGCTATAAAATATTTTGGAAGTTGCTAACAGTATAACGCTTTGAAGATACCAGGAATATCTAATACTGTTTGCTCTTTTAAATGGTGGCAGACCACTTAATCGTTAAAAAAAACAAACCAAAACCAACAATCCAACCAAGTTCAACATTTTACATACATTTCACTATTGCTATCTACAACTTACTCCATTATATTATCCTTGTCAGAGCATATCTAAACGCTGTGGTCTATATTCGAAACAGTGTTGTTCAATCAAAATTCTGTGACCCTTGAAACTATGAATATTGAATATATGTAATGCAGTGCTATCACAATATTTTCAATAAAGGAATTTATGCATTCAGAAACTTGTTATAGAGATGTTTTCTCTTTTATTCACAAACTTCAGTGCATTTTAAAGATGAAAGGATGCAGTTTAAGTTACAGGTTACACTGACAAATGCCTGTGCCTCCCCTCAGAAAGAGAATTCCAGCAATATATTTGAGAAACATGGCTAAGAAGTTAGGGGCTTTTGGGTTTTGTTTTCTTTTGGTTTTGTGCTGTGTTGTTTGATTGTTTTTTTTTCTTGTGTGGTATGGCACCTCCTAAAATACAGCCATGTTTTGAGTTCATCTCAACGACAGACTGTGTCAAGGAGGTAAGAAATACCGGTAATCCTGTTCCAGATTAACAGTAGTTTAACCAGTAGTTCTTGTTGCTTCTCGCAGCTGTAGTGAATGACATGTATTCATTCCCTCATTGGTTTAGACCGTCCTGCTCCCAGAAGTCAAAAGTCCGTGTACATAACTTTTGTATGCACCCTTCTTAGGTTACTAAAGTGTTGATGTATTTTTCTTTCTGTCCAAGCAAGACAAAGGCATACTATGTCTTAAAAGTACTTGGGGTTTGGCTTTATTGGTTTTATGGTATACAGAGGTGGCATAAGAAAAAACAAATCTATGATTGCGCATGAAACAGAACAAGTATGCTGTCTGTGAACCTTGCCTTGAGCGCAATGACGGTAAGAATTTTCTTAACATAAAGTAAGAGGAAAATTATGGTCATGAGTAAATTTTCTCTCGGAGTACAAAAGCTTGTTCTTGCAACGTAAAGCATATGTACTTTAGTGGTACTCCGATAAAGATTGTTGATCCAGAACAGTGTTGAAATGCTCATTCACAACAGGGCTTGTAAGTACCCAGGTAAGCGTGGCTGTTCTATGTGGTGCTGGTTTCAGTGCCATTTTTGCACTGGATATTTTGTACAAAGGTGGCTTTGGAGCAAAGTGCAACCCAGTTACTTTCAGAATAATCCTCGTGTGTAAACTTTCAAGATATCACTTGCCTGTTTGTAGCTGAGAAAAGGAGCAGGTTAGCTCATTGCAAAGGGATTGCCTCGTGCTCTGCAGGTCAGCAATTGCTGGCAAATGCACTTCTTCAGGTAGAATAGCTAACTGTGTCCTATTTGTACAAGCACAGCTCACTCGCTCTGAAAGAAATGCATTTTTAAAAAGTCTCATTCTAAATTTTGCAGCTTGTTACCTCTTTAAACACTAGGGCCTATCATCTGTGGGGCAAGTACTTTGTACCATTTGGGCTGCACAAAGAATACAAACATTGAAATTCTGTGGTCAGGGATTCTGCAATTCAGTCTAATAGTGCAAGGGATTTAAGATATAAATTATTAAGGAAACATTTTTAGAAATTGAAGGTTAGCTGCCACTTAGAAATACCCTCTGTTGGCTTTGGAAGCAGTTGATATGATGAGGGTGGTGAGGCACTGGAACAGGTTGCCCAGAGAAGCTGTGGCTGCCCCCTCCCTGGAAGTGTTCAAGGCCAGGTTGGATGGGGCTTTGGGCAATGTGGTCTAGTGGAGGGTGTCCCTGCCCATGGCAGGGGGGTTGGAACTAGATGGGCTTTGAGGTCCCTTCCAACCCAAACCATTCTGTGATTCTATGATTTGACTGACCTCGGAATGCATTCACTTAATATTATTGCAAGTTTGCACCTTTTTTAGTGAAAACTTCGGGTGACAGACTTGATGTATTCTTACTGACGCCTGGGGTGTAATTCAGCGTGCGGCTTAGAGGTTTCCTTCGCAGCCCCAAGGGAATTTCGTATTCTGCCCGCTCAGAAGAGCCTGCCCGTGTCGAGGGTGCCGCTAAGCGTACGCACGGCCCTGCTTGAGCTGTGTAAGGCGCCATTAAATAACCCGGTTTACGTCGGAGTGACGGGAGCGCCGGCCCTTGCCGAGGCGCGGGGCGGCAGCACCGGGGGGGGGCGGGGCCCTCCGGCAGCCCGCGCGCTCCCCCTGGCGGCGTAGGAGGCGGGCGGGGCGCTGCCGCGAGCGCTTGTGAGTGGTCCCCGGCCCGGCGTCCGCCATTGGTTCTCGCGGCGAGCACCAGGCGCCGGTAGGGGGCGTGCGCGGTCCCGGCGGCCGGGCGGTGTCTGCCGGCGGAGGGCCGGGGCCGGGGCCATGGCGGGGGAGGAGGCCGCTGCCGCCGCTGCTGAGGAGAGAGAAGCCGGTAACGGCGGCAGCTACAATGGCAAGTGTGTGTTCTGCAGGATCGCCCGCCGGGAGGAGCCGGGCACGGCGCTGCTGCCCTGCCAGGTGGGTGAAGGGCGCGCGGGCGGCGGCGAAGGCCTCCCCAGGTGTCTCTCCGCGGAGCTCCCGCGGCCGCTTCCGCCCTTCGCCGCCCTCGTCCTCTCCCGCAGGTGCGGGTCCGGTCAGCTTCCCGCTGGCAGCCGCTGGCTTTTGTTGGCCTGGGCGGGTGGTGGTTGTGGGTTGCCGGTTTTGAAGGAGGAGGCACGTCCTGGCCGTCGCCATGCCGGTGTAAGAGCTCCTGTGCGGGCACCGGGGCCTGCGGAGCGGGCAGGGCTCAAGGGCTGAGGGCGCGTGGGGGGAGTCTTCAGGGTCCTCCACTCTTTTCTGGAGATAGGAGTGAAACGCTGATCTGAAAGGAAATATCTTGCTATCCTTAAATGTTGGCATAAGAGCTAGAAACCTTAAAGCAGACGGAATCCTGACTGCAAAGGTCAGCTGAGGACACAAACGTGCTTAACAAGTCTTTCTGTAGGCTGGCTCCAAAAATCTTAAGATTTTTGCGAGTTATTTCAAATAGGTATCACATTGACACGGAGAAGATGGACTTTGTTACCTCCTCTTTGCCAATATCCTCGTCCTAATCGATTTAATATGTTTGCATCCTTTTTTAGTACGAAGACCTTGTTTGCTTTAGAGATATCAAACCTGGTGCCCCCCACCACTATCTGGTGGTGCCGGTGGAGCACATGGGAAACTGCAAAACACTGAAGGCAGAACACATACCTGTAGGTAAGGCTCTTAGCGTGTGTTTAACCTAAAGGAAGATAATTTTGTACAGTGTCAAGTAAATTACACCTTTGAGCACCATTTAGTTGAGGATGTAAACGTGGAAATAGATGGTGTGAGTGACAGTAGATAGGGACTTACTCTTCCTGGGAACCTCCATGTGCTGTTCTAGAATAGCATGGGTTTTTTGGTGTAGTTCTAGAAAAACATTGCACTAGTGCATGAAATCTCTTTTGTTTGTGTAGAGTATAGATACCTCAGCACTTTGTTGGAACTGCATCTTTATTTTTAAAGCATTTATGTGCTGCTTTATTGTGTTTTCTTAGATATATATGCAATTTTAAATTATATGAAAAATTATAGAAGAATTTTATAACATTTGTATTTTAAAATAGGTGCTACGTTATTTTTCAGGAAAAAAGGAAATGAGAAAAGAAAGAGGGAAATAGTGTTCCAATAAGCTTCAATAATTGTTGAAAAGATAAAATTCTAAAATATTGATGCTATGATTTATTGTTGATAGACTTTTTTTTTTTTTAATTAAGAAACATTGTCCTGGCATTTGTTTCACAAGAAATGCCTAGCTAAGTGTGTTGAGTAACAGAAGAAACAACAGCCATACATGCATGAAGAGATTCCACCTTAGGGAAATTTACTGGTGATGCAAGAAAGGAGTTATAGTTGCATATTGTAAATCTTGCATCACTGTATTTCTCTTCTAAACGTAGGGTAGTTTTCTTCAGAAAATACTTCTGTATGTGTTTGGCTTCAAGACAATTCCTTAGACTTTTGCCTGGAGTTTTTGTATTAGAGTTGTTTCTTTTCTCAGTGATACTGTAACGAAACGTTGTCCTAGTAATAAATAGGACTGACGGTTTTATTTTATTTTAAATTTGTGTACCATCTCTGAAACTTCCTAACTTATGCCAGGCTGCACAGGACCTAGAGATCAAAGTCCTGTAGCTGTGTAGAGATAGATAGAACACTGGAATTAGTGTAAACGTCATCATTCTGACCAGTCAGTATTTGTTGGTTTCTTAATAAGGGTGTGGCTTTGGCCAAGGGTCTTAGAATAATACCACACTTAAAAGCATTATTAATGTGGAAATTGGTAACAGTGGCAATGTTCATGTCAATCATTGCACAACACTGTCTTGACAATTTTTGTTTGATTATGAGTAGTTGCAGTATTTCTATTTTGAAAAATTCATGTTTGTGATCTCAGTGTAATCAGTTTGTTGAAGCTAATATTCTGAAAAGTATATCTTTAAATTACGTGATGACATATAATGTGTAAATACATTACTTAAACATTAAATGAAATTTATTTGTGTTTAATAGTGAAGAGGATGATGGAAGTTGGAAAAGCCGTCCTCCAGAGAAATAATTTTAGTGACTTGAATGATATAAGGTATGTAATGGAACCCTGCGTTTGAGTATGTTTTTTACTTTTTAGAAAGCTATTTTAGAGATGGTGACAACAACTGCAATATTGAAGAAAGCAGATCTGCGTTCACTTATCGCATGACTTCTGAAGTAGAATGTCCTGGCATTGAATATAAACTTTTTTTTTTCTGAGGAACTTCCAGAGCAGGTTGCATTCCAACTGTGAGATTCTTTCTTGACCACATCTTGGGATAGAGAGGGCACTTCAAACAACTTATCTAAAAAGCTACTCTTTACTTACGTACTGAAAATATTCTCTAAATCCCACGTTCCAGAAGAGGGATAAACTTTGTCCTATACAAGCAGGGCACTGCATTGTATTTCAGTCATAGCTGCATTCATTTGGTTTTAGCGCTGCATCCTTTAGTTTAAGCCAGTGCCTTTGACAGCTGAAGTAAATTGTAACATAATTAAGGTAGTGTACAGTATAGGGAGCTGGGCCTTCATGATTAAAATAGGTACAAACTACATTCATCTAGTAACAGCTAGGTTTCCAGCTGAAAATTAGGTATGATATATTTAAGATATGTTTTAGTTTTTAAACCCTCCTTTTTAACAAAATGTATATTAAATACAGAGATGTGAAGGAGGAGGTTAATGGGATTTTGGAAACATTCCCTGAGAGCATAATGGAAGTGAAAGGGCTTATTTTTGTTCCTGCCTTTATGTACAAGGAAAATGCGATGAGTTGAGCTGTTAATTCAGTTGATCAGGTTAAATAACTTGCGATGTTCCACTTCTTCCTGAATTAACATCACCATTTTTTTTTTTTTACTCATTTTCCTTTTCTGAAGAATGGGTTTTCACTGGCCTCCATTCTGCTCAATATCCCACTTGCATCTTCATGTCCTGGCCCCAGCCAGTCAGCTAGGATTCTTATCCAGACTCGTGTACAGAATCAATTCCTACTGGTTTATCACGGTAAGTGTAATGTAGGTGAGCTTTTTGGTAGGTTTTCAATTGCAAGCTGAAAATGTGATGTCTTTCTAATGTTTTAATTATGTCCAAAAATTCTTTGAGCAATTATTTTTGTCATGGCTGTAATTATTAATTATGTGTATTTTGCATTAACTATTGCATAGAATGATAGAATGGTTTGGGTTGGAAGGGATCTTACGACCATCTAGTTCCAACCCCCCTGCCATGGGCAGGGACACCTTCCACTAGACCAGAGAAAATATAATGGTAAAAACTTTAATGTTTATGCTTATTAAGGGGAATGGAGTGCCAATAACATTAACAGCAAACAATACAGTAGTTCTGGACCTAATGTGTAGCTTAGGTTAATGTGATACGCTGCTGAGGACACTTCATAAGTATTTGTTCCTTAATTTAAAAGGATGTATTCAAATGTGATGGACTGTTGTACATACCCTGGTTCATCCAATTTAGGTGAAAAACACATCTGCCTAATCATTGCTTTTATCAGTTCACATGTTTTTTCTCGTCACCTTTAGACTAGAACAAGTGTCTGCTTTATAAAAACATTGTTTGTACTGATTTATGTCAGTGGAGGTAAGCAATGAGACTGAACTGGCACTGACTAAATCACTGTTTGAAGATCTCTCTCGAGGACTAAAGCTTATTCTCACTGCTTTGACACAGCAGAGACCTGATCCTTGCAGTGTAGCCACAGCATCCTGGTGTCACTGTGCAGCCCCAAAACAAAGATGCTGAAAAAGGTGTGTCTCATCTAAAGAATATAGACAGCCTCTTACTTAAAGAGAAAAAATTCAGCTGCTTCACAGTGGTACCTTGCTGGAGTTCTCAGCTCAAAAAAAGCAGATGTGTCTCTGCTGTATTGTAGAGCATCATGCAGATATTTGGCCCTCAAATAAATATGGCTGTGTAGTTTTACTGCTTGCTGTCTTGGATTAGCTCAGAGAGATCTGTACCAAGTTTGGCTCTCCAGTATGGACGCACTTCAAAAGATATTTTGCCCTGTTGTCAAGTTGGAAAATGTTCTTGAGTTGGTTTAGGTTTTGTTTCTTTTTTAAATTATAATGGCTTGAATGTGATTCTTGTTTAGGAATGCAAAACAAGATTCAGATAAAGCATGGAGCAACTGAAAATGAAGTTATCTAGCTTTATTTGCAAATAAACTTCAAGAGCGAAAGTCCTGTTAAGTTGTTCCTACCCTAAGTAGCTGACTGCATTTTTCCTGCATGTATTTAAAGCATGCCAGACTTAAGGTTTTTACCTTTCAACATGGTTCCTTTGGAGATCTTAGTAAAACCTCAAGCGCTAGTTCAAATTAAAAGATTAATTCAGTGGGACTGGCAAAAAACCAAAAGGCTGACAGTGAATTGATTTGTTTCAGAAGTGCCCGTGTCAGCCTCCATGTGCCCAGTTTGGCCTGCTGGAACATCGCTGGCAGGCTTCCTTCTGCCCTGAGCCTTCCTGAGGGCTCTGTGGGCTGGTGCTGTTAGATACACAAAATGCAGCTGTCCCAGCTATGCGCTAGATGCGCAAATAGCCATATGATGAGAAAAGTATGTGTGAGCATAGTGACATAACCAAAGAATGGATGTGTATCTCGTGACACGAACCACATACTTGAACGCACTCCATCCCTCAGCAGCACATGTGGCTGGTGTGCAGCTTGTTGGGTGATGAGAGGTCACAACACGCTGTTTTGGAGCATCTCCCAAAGAACTCCAGGTCTCACAGCTTGGTTGTTCAGACCACTGTTGTCTTCTGAGTTCTTTGACACCACACTGCTTTATCTGCTATTTATTTGCTCAAACGTCCTCTGACATTCCTAGGTTCTGGTTCGTCTTCTGATCACCTAATGGGAGTTTGATGTGAAAAGGTGTCTGCTGTTTAAAGAAATCGTTGATTTCTGCTTCTGTTGTATGCTTTGTCTGTAAAAATGAAAAGTAAATGGTCTGTCAGTGTCACTTACATTTTTAAAGTGCGATTTTCAGTAAACTGAAGGTCCATGGTGTAGTTAATGCATTGCTTTCTCTCTTTCGTAGGCTGAACAACTGATTGAGCGACTGCAAACTGAAAATGCTGCCAGTTGAAAGCCCTTTTAGCCTTGTGTCACTAGCCACTTTGTTCTTTGTCTTTGAACTCTGATTTAAGGTGGCACAGTTTGATGTTGCCAATAATATACCAGGACAAAAAAAAAAAAAGCTTTAATTCCTTATGAGGAGATACACACATAATTTGTACCTGCCAACCTAATTCTCCCATTTGGATACTTCAGTCTGTATACTTCTCTGACAATAAGGCCTTGTATCTTAATTATAATTTTATATTTGTGTATATATATACATGCATAATACCTACACATGCACATGCACACATGCAGAGACCTTTCCTAGTTAAAGTCAGGGTATAGCAGCAGAATGTACTGCAACTAAGGCAGCAAGCTGCTACTAACGGCATGTACATGGTACCAAAGGGAATATTTGTTGTGGAATAAAGCTTTTATTTTAAAGATGCATTGTTCTGGGATTGCAAGCAACATTTAAAACATTTACGTTTCCATCTGTATTTGTATGATATGTTAGTTATGCCTAGTTATTGGTAGGCACATTGCTGAAAGTACACTACTAACTTTGTGGTGCTAAACCACTTTAATATATTACCTGTCTTTTGAATGTTAATACAATAGGTGCCCAAGATGCGATAATGCTATATAACATAGAATATAGTTTAAATGTATGTGTAAGTGGTTGTATGTTGGACTCATTTCCCTCTTATATGCACCACATTTTAAGTTAGGTATTGTATGTTTACAAAAAATGATGTGAGAGTTCAGAGGAATTGATTTAATATACCGCTCTTCTGCATGACAGTAGGAAAAAAAAAAATCCAAAATTTTAGATGGTTCTGATAGTGTTCTCGCTGGCAGTCCCTTGGAGATTACTAATGCCTTGGCTAAGTTTGATTTCTAAATGAAGTCATAAGAGAAATGGGTCCTTAGTGCAGTGAGTCTGTGGCAGGCTTGCGTAACAGCAATGTGATTTGAATTTGGGGACTCAGCCCAAAATTGGAACGTGTCGGGTTGCTGTATGAACCATTGCTGTATGCCTCTAAGCAGTACTGCCAGCACTCTGTTTGTCAATACCATATTAAGGCAGACTGTTGGGAAAGTTCAGGCTCCAGAAAACATGGAGTGGATTTTCTTGGTTCACAGAGCCTCTCTTGGTGCCTCACTAATCGAGTGTCCTCGGCTGATGCATGCAGATGCAGCTGAGGTGGTGATGATCTGTTGCACTTGCAAGCTTCCCCAAAGGTAATCTTCTCAGTGTTTTCCACTGATCCAGCATCTGTTGCCTTAGTGGTACGATGTATTGTAATATTCTTACGGTAAACTATATGTAATACTTCAGAAAGTTCACACCCTTCTGAAGAACATTTTCTACCCAGAAGAGTTCACACCTTGCTCTTCTGTAAAATCTCGTTCATAATATCTTGTAATTCTTTTAGTGGGTGCTCCCATGTCATTTGCAGCTCTTTAGGGGTTTAATTTGTAACATTAAGTAGGAAGAGTGTGAATTAAAGCCACTGAACTTTGCCTCTGTGCAATAGATTAGGAGGTTTGAGCTGGCTCCTAGCTTTGTGAAATACCTGAACATTAAGATCTTTCAAGAGTTAATACTGTGTGTGTGTGTTCTCATTTGTAATTAATTTATGTAACTGTACTTAACTGTGACATGTAATATTTAAAGTACCAACATGAACCACTGTCAAAAAGGACTAATAAACAGAATAAATGCTAATCTTGGAATGATCTTCCAGTGCAATGGAATAGTGGACTGTGGGGGTTGACCCTGGATTGCCCTTTGCTTGCTCTTCACCCCTGACCCCAGCGGGATGGGAGAGAGAACAGGAAGAGCAAAAGTGAGAAAACTCACAGGTCGAGGTAAAGACGGTTTAATAAATGAAGGAAAGAGAAAAAAAACAGGGTATGTGATGCAAAGGTAACTACTCACGGCCTCCCACAAGCAGGCCGGCAGCAATGGCTGTCCCCACCCCACCCCAAAAAACCCCCAGAACCATCTCTCCTCAGCTTTTATTGCTGAGCATGATGTTATATGGCATGGAATACCCCTGCGGATCAGTTTGTATCCGGTGTGTGGGTTGTGTCCCCTCCCAGTCCTTTGCCTACAGGAGGGGCAGAGCGGGGAAAAGAGCAGCCTCGACACTGTGCAAGCGCTGCTCAGCAACCACCAGAACGCTGCTGTTGTACCGACACCGCTTGTGGCACCTTACGGGCTGCTCTGAAGAAAATTATCTCCATCCCAGCCAGACCCAGTACATTGTCAAACATACGCAGAAGCACAAAGCTCAACTTCTATAGCTTGCGTTTGAGAAGGGTCCCACTAATGACAGTAAGACTGGCAAGGTAAGAATCAGGATATAATCTAGCTACCAAACTTCTGCTGATGAGCAAGATGGGGAATTCAACTTGTCTCTGACAGCAGCAGCAGCTCAAACAACAAAGCATTAAACAGAGCCACATTAATTACTGAGATGAATGCTCAGTATCTCATTAGTGTTTTTCAGCATAGAACTGTGTTCCATTTTCCTTCTGTATTGACAAGTGTTCTTGGACTCAGCAGATAATTTTTTTAATTAGGTAAAATACTTTCTGAAGAGCCTATCCATATGCTTTGAATATGTTTCAGAATTACTGGCTGGCCCCTGGAAGAGGCGGTGGGCAGATGCCATTAACTATGTCACCCTCTTCTACAGCAGCATTATAGCATCATTTTAAACCTTCCAAAATCATCCGTAGAGCTTTCCAATGAGCAAGGATCAATAAAATACTCTTGGAGAGTGAACTCGGCAGCTCTTGCTCTCCAAGAGCCTGGAGAAGCAAAGGGAAGTTGCTTAGCCACTGCCCATGGCTCCATTGTTCTTTGATCCAGTATTAGCAATCCTGAGAAAAGCTGCTTTTTTGACTACAAGTTTAGGAAAGACAAAGCTTTATTTGTACTCTTTTGCTCAATTGTTTTACATAAACTCCCAACCTAATGCGAACCCAGAGAATGACGCTTTTATGCTGAAGTACTAACTGCCCCTTCTGAAAGAATGAAACAGATACACATACAATGCTGTTAAACATATAATAAAAAATAGTTTGTGTTTTGACTAAGGACAGCATTTTCAATGTGATTAAATTGGTAATAGCTCCTCAAGCTATTCTGAAGTCTTCTTAAGTGTGAGTTGTAAATAAGAGCATAAAAATGGGGGCAAACCAGTGAAAATCGTATTTGAAATTTGACAAACTTGGAAACAAGAAAATGCTGCATAAAAACTCACTTGCTGTCATTTCAAACTGATGTGCAACATCCATTGAAGTGCTGAAGGTGCTTTCAGTGTCTGACAAAACACAGATAATCCCTATACAACATACAGTCCAACACAGATGCAGAATTCACAGGCTTCAAGTGGAAGAAGAGGAAAGAGCGCCGAGGGAGCTTGCCACAGAGAAATGAAGTTTAGGAGAGATTTGAAGAGCTGAAAGTTACTCTGACCTTTTGGAAGGTCAGAATTTACTTATTACAAATAATCTTTAATACTAAAACACTTCACATGCTACAATTTTTGTAAAAATAATTTAATAAATTCTGCTCCATTTGCTCTAATAGGAGCCTGTCACAAAAAAAGTTGCCTATTGAAAAGTTTAAATTCCTGTTCCATCTGTAGATGCTAATCTAAACTCCACATAACAGAAGAGGAAGCAGAATTTTGTAAAACTTGTAAATAAGTAGTTAAATTGAGTCACGTGCATTAGATATGATGCATTTGTGACTACACAGGCTTCAGGAGTAATTTTTTTTATTCTGGAGTGTTCCAGTGGACAAGCTGACCAACTGTATTATCTATCTTTTACACTTCATTTGAAATACTGGCTGTTGCTGGAAGTGGGAGCCTGGGTTTGTCAACCTGCATGGTTGACACCCACTTTGGCAGGTTGGTGTGTATAATCATTGCACGGGCACGTAGACGTTTCAGTCGGTCTTTAGAGAATGCTCATCTAAAGCTGGCAGGTAGGAAATTTGGCCCTATAATTGTTTAAAAAAATCCATCCCTCTATAATCTTTTTTTATAACAATCCTTGGTTTTATTCAAAATACCACAATAGGGCAAGCTTTTTTTAGTCGCTTACAAAGTGGGTAAGACCATTTCATTAGGACTTACTCTGCTTCTGTCTGTTTTGATCAGAGATGCGCTTAAAGCCCTTGTAGATGTACTCAAGTGATATTTAAACCAACCAGCAGCAGGAGAGAGTGCAGCAGAGGCCATGTAAGCATCTATTGCTAGCTACTTACATGGCAGTGTAAGCTTAGATTCCTGACGTTTAACTATTTGAGTCAGTCTTAATTAAGGACTAGCAAGTTTACATGAGCTGGACTTGCATCTTAAGGTGCTCAGGCTACACACTGCCTCAACTGTGTGTCTTTTAATGTATTATTTGTACGATGTCTAGTAATGTATTATTCTTCCTGATATTACCATCCTGTTAGTCAGCTGGTGATACTAGAACCACTTGATACTGCTTCCTGCGAGCTATGAACTAATGCTACACCAGAACTGACTGCATTTCAGAACTGTTAGAATTAAACAAACCGCATTCCATAGCTGTATTATAAAAAGCTTGATTCATTTGAAATTAAAATGTATATCCAGGCTTTATCTAACAGGAGCTGAAATCCACTGAGGTGTGCTCACATCATTTTGGCAAGAAATGCTTTTCCAAAAAACAAAGCATGTTAAATGTGTTAAGATCACAAATAATGTGTCTTGTTTGCAGCTGCAAGACATAGATTTGTTTAGGAAGAAGGAGTGGATTTGAAAACTAATGGAACACACACCAGCAGTGCCTGGTGCAGCACATATTGCCCAGTTTCCAACCTGGTAAAATTATGTGGTGATTAAACTTCACCCTTTGTTTCCCCCTCCATGCTCTACCTGCATCTGGCTCCCAGATATATTTATTTCAGCACATTTGTTTCTTCCCTGTTTTCTATTTTCATTGTCTCTTCACTAGGAAAAAGAGGCAGAAGGATAATGAAATCCATATTTTTATTTGCTCAGTCAAAAGGCTTATTTTGATGCAAATCCCTATTGGATGAAAATGTCAAAACAAAAAAATCTTTTAGGCTTTTTGCAAAAAATGTTCTTTTATATTAATAGAATAAAACCATCTACCACTTTGATCGAGTTCATAATTTATATTAGGTTTCAATATCCTTTTGAGGCAAGAGAATATTCTATTTTAAAGACCCATCAAGTAGTGTAGGTAACACCACGTAAAAGCTTTTATTTGCACTACTAAAAAATAGAATTTTGTATTCCTAATTATACAGTTTTCTTGGTGGGGACTATTGTAAATACAGCTCATGATTATTTTTAATAGCATTACTACAACTATTGTATATAACCAATCCTTTCTTTTTTTAAACACAGAAATGTTCCCCAAGAAGAACCATAAAGAAAATCATTATCACTCATCTTTCAGTCCCATTTTTAACCAGCAGATAATTTTTTCTCCCAGTTCAGAGAACTCACAACTGTGCTTTGAAATCACAGCTCTGTCTCAGCTAAGTGAGGTATGGCACTGCACTGCTATACTTTTATTTAGGCATTTGGCACTACAGGAACTCTACTCTCCCCCTGTTGTAAACTGCACTGCTGCATTTTTGTGAAAGAAGAGCCTTTTTCTTCCCCCCACAAATGCACAGTGCCCCAATATACAGTTTCAGTTGTCTCTCACTTCTTTATGTTGAGGCACCCTACTTTCTATGAAGAGATATTAGCTGAATTCACCAAGAAGGCTGCAGAGTTTTGTGATCTGCTGGGGTATGACACAGCATTAGAAGAACAGAACAGGTAAAAATTCTGTGATATAGAGAGGAAAAAGAACAAGAGACACAGAAGGTTTGGAGAAGATATGATGATAAGAATAGACTATTAAATACTAGGACTAGCACAGCTCTCCAAAACACATGCAAGATGCAATTAATTTAGGAACCATCAAATATCCTGGCTGTGCTATTTCTGTAAATTCAGGAATTTTCAGATACTTCATGAAAGTCAAGGTAACTTCCATTTATTCAGTTTCACCATGTGAAAATAACCTAAACTTTTGCTATATCCCAGGCTCTTTTTTTGAAGAAGTATATGAATTCCCATAAAAGTTTTCAATTCCATGTTTTACAAATCAAAATCCCACACACAGTGAGTATTTCACAACCTGCAAGAATGTGCTGAATGGTAGCAAGTTAGTAATTTATACTTTCAGTAACCTCTCGTAGTAAGCCAGTGGAGTTATTTGAAGAACTGTGGTATACTTGGTAGTGGATAATAATAATGAAAGGACAATCCAATGGCAGCATGATGGATTAGTTCATCATTTGTGATTTATGTCCAAATCTCTACCATTTTGTCAAAACTATTTTTTATCCTTCTGGCCTATTTTCTTTCCTGCTCATGTCCCAGTAAGTAGCTGAGTTGAAATTCTGTAATGACAACCTCTTTCAAGATGGTATCCAGATATGTTTTTCCAAATGGAACCATGCAGCAGAATTTATTAGATGACAAAGCCTTATTCTAGTAAAGTGATGATCACATCATCATCTTTTCCTTGCCAAAGCATTTCACCTTCAAAATGAACCAGACCATGCTTTCTGGCTCTTAACAGGATCCCCACTACTTTATTGGAAATAGTCACGTATGTTTCGAACAGCTGCCCAAATGTCACACTCACGTGTCCATCTTCTCCCACCTCTCCAGTGCTCCTAATGATCAAGCACAGCTCTTCTACTTCCTTTCCCACGTGTGAGTGAGCATCTTTCCCTCTCTGCTCAGTCTGGGAGCCTTCAGGGGGTCTCCCGTAGGTAGGGTCTCCTCTGTGAGTATGCACCAGTTTAGCTGCAAGCCGGTTGTCGTTGCTGAACGGGTTCTTTCTCTGATATTCAGTGTGATCCTCTGCCCAGGTTTGCCAACTTTTCCTCAAGTCACCTACCACACTGGTAGCTTTAGCACTCTGCCCTTTATCTTCTTCCATTTCTTGAGAATGTTTTACAGCACTCTAGCAGGAAACAAATCAATGCCTGGTTGTAGCTGTGGTTCTTGGGTGCACTGTCAGCTGTGAAGGAAAAACAACAATAAATCAGCCTGATAATTTCTGGGAGAGTTTTGCCCAAGTGAGAGGCAGGGCTGCTGAAATAGATGTTAAATATCTGAAAATTTTGTCAAGTCTACCCATAACTCTACAGCAATAAAGAAAATAAAAGTGATTCAGCTGAAATTCAGAAGTCATTTTGTAAAACAGGGCAGCAAGTTACGCTTCTGAGGTTACAAGACGTAGCAGTGCCGCAGTTCTTGGATACAGGTTTACCATACATACCCTGCAGCCCCCGTGCAACACAAACGTAGTGCAGTACTTGCTCTTCACGCAATGACTCCTTTTACAGAACTTTATCCTTATACTCGGCAGCCCTGGAGACTTCCCAAAGACTGGGATGCGGAGCTGGCTGACCTGTCCAGCACAGGCTTACTGACATTCCCGAAGAGCCAGCGCACCAACCCACACACGGGGGTGGGCAGCCTTTCTCCTGCCTGCACACTGATTAAAGGTGGACAAACCCACGCTGTGCCGACGAGGTGCCCACAGACTGTGGAAGTTCTTACGCACAGAAAACATTCTCTGGAGCTGAAATGCCGACATGTGGTGGGAGCAGGGGGATTTTCCTCATCAGGCACTGAAAAGAGAAGCAGAAATCCAGTTAGTGAGCGCAGCACTGCTCGCAATGCCCTATTTAGCGAAGAAGACAAAACCAAAATAGATAGTTCTCCCTTAAAAGGCCGTGCTGCACAGCCATGTCTGCCTGCTAAAACCTACAGGCAGGCTGCAGGCAAGGGAGCGTGCACTCACTGCCCAGCGGCCCTGGGCACACAGGCTGCCTGCCACCTATAAAATTACATGCACTTAGATTATGGACTAGCTCTGCAGCATGTAATTACTTTGATGAATTAGGGACAGACTTTTTATACATATAGAGATCTGTGTTATAACCATGTCTTGGGATCATATCCTTCACCTGTGGAAATACACAAACTAGAGTTTCCATGTAGCACATTAATAGAGCTGATACTTTTCTTACAGACATTTGGAGATAAAACAGAGGATTAGCGCTAGCTTTTCTATGGGGAAATGGATAGAAATGCAAATTCTGAACAATTTAATAACTGAATTATAGATTAGGCATTTCTATATTTTAAAACCATTGTTGTTTTTTTTTTTTAAAGTAAGGTTTCATGGGTATGTGCCCATATACATATGTTGATGCTGTTGCATGTGAACCCCATGAGCAGCGACAGAGCTCCCTGAGTGCCCCAGCAGAATGTGCAAATCACAGTCAAAAAAGCTGGTGTTGCATTTGGGTCTGGAAGAGTACATGGGGCGAGCAGAGGATGGCAACCCCACGGCTGCCAAAGACAACTGAGAAAGAAAACCAGCAGCACACACTGAAGAATGGCTTTTCATTTACAGTCTTTCACTTTTAAATTGAAACTCATGATTGTCAGATGATCCTGTTATATTTTTTGTGAGAGAAGGGTGGTTAATTCTAGCTTCCTGGATAAATTTCAATTTGAGTAATTACACTTTGTGTACTTAAAATTCCCCTGAAAGCTAAAAAGGATAATTGTTCTCGCTTTCCCTCCTTAAAATAGTTATGTAATGTTGTCGACGTAAGAGGACTCCCCAAATCCACGCTAACAAACTGCTTGATTCTTCTCAGGGGCAGTATAGGAATGTATGCTAAGTTTACAAACGCAGCATCGGCAAAGCACTTTGTTTTTATGTCAGGATCAAATACTCTGTAACTCTTAATAATATACATACTTTCAAACTATGCTGAGCAGCATATAGAGACTGCCAGAGACTTTGCATGGATCCTAAAGTCAAAAGCAGGATGAAACAGGGCTTTGGTTAAACTCTTCTGTAGAAAACAGTATCACTGGAAAATTGAGGTATGCACCTTCTCAGAAGAGACAGCAATGCTCTGCAGATAAAGTAAGAGAAAGCCAGTCTGAAAGAGATTAAGCTTAAACAGTAATACAATAACCCCTCCTAAGGAGTTTCTAAAATGGAAGCTATACAGCTACGAAATTTAAAGTGAGACACATTGGAAAAATAAAAGCAGACTTCTTCCACTAAATCTCTTTCAGCAATCCCAGGATTTTGTAAGCAATCTCAGACTTGCAGGGCTTGTCAGCAGTTTGGCAATGTGTTTATTGCCAGGTGTCAGCACTCAACTGCTGAGGTGAACAAGTCCGATCCACTCTACATCTTTTCTTGCTCTTCTCGGAAAGTTCATGTTTAGATGTCAGTTCACATTGAGATTGTTTTTTTGTCCATCGTCAGGGCTAAAGCTTCATAGCAAACCTCAGTTTTGATTACTGCAGGAAAAGATAACTAGAGAAGCTGCAGGATGAGATTATGGAGATGCATAAAGAACACGGCCCGTGCAGTGCTCACAGGTCATGAGCAAAATCTTAGTCATCTACAAAACAAGCTGTCCAAAAATCAGCACAGAAAATACAGAACATTAATTCAGTGCTGAGCTGGCCCAGCCCTAATAAAAAGCTTACTGAAATCTGGATAAGCTGAACCTTTCAGCTCAACATAACAGGGAGATCAGTGGGTACAGGATTATAATTACCAAGTCTAGGTGTTAAAATAAAACAAAATATAAACTGCAATAGAAAAAACCTTCCCCTCCGTTGGATAGTCACATCTCTGCCCCTTTCCTGGGAATCTGTTTCTCGTCTCTATCTGCTCCTACACCCATGTCGCCAGCGCTGACCTCCTTCCCACGGAAAAACGAACGTGACTCCTTTGGCGTCTGTTAATTGTTAATGTTATTTAACGATCTGCTCCACCGATGCTAGCGAGGGAAGGTTACTGCTGGGGAAGGGAGAGGTTACAGCTGTGCAGCCTTATGGGCATGGCCCAGCCGGGAAAACACTGTTGTGTGGGGGTCCCCAGCATACATATAGTTACTTATTTATATATCATATACAGGTACTAGTGTACAATGCACGTGGCGTGCCTTATAAAGCATACACAAAATACAAATTTAAAAAAGGATGAGATTTAGATGAAATAAACACTAACGAAGAGTGCGAGCAGTACTTGGTCCCCGCGCTGGCAGTGGCTGCTCCGGGCCCCCTACAGCCAGCAGCGCCGCCGGCAACGCCGGCACCCAGCGCTACGGAGAGGCGCGGGAGAGCACACGGGGGTACGGGGAGTCTTTCTGTCACACACCCCTCACCGGTGGCCGCGGCCGGGCCGGCACCGGCACCAGCACCTCCCCACCGAGGCGGGCGGGCTCCTCCCGCCTCTCCCGCTCCCGCCGCGGCGCTAGGCCCGCCCGGCGGCGCATGCGGCCCGGGGAGGTGGGGGATGGCCGGACATGGCGCTGGCGGTCCCGGCGCTCAGGCGGTACCTGCTGCTGCTGGCGCAGGAGCACCTCGAGTTCCGCCTGCCGGTAAGCGCCCCGCGGGGCCGGGGCCGGGGCTGGGCGCCCGGCGGGGTCGGCTCACTGAGGCGGGGGCCCGGGCGAGGCGCTGCCGTCTGGAGCGCCCCCGGGGAGCGCGGCGTCGGTTGTGCCTGGGAGGCGGCCTGGCTCCGGTGGGGCCTCGCCTGCTGCTCGGAGAGAGCCCGCGGCTGCAGGGGCCGAGGGGCGCCCGGTGCCCCTTCGCTCGCCGCTCTCCGCGTCCTGTGGCAAGCGGCCCCCTGACGCGGGGCTGCCTCTTTTCCCTGCAGCGGGCGTAGGCTCCCTCCTCCTGCCCCCGGGCTCCACGGAGAGCCTCTTCGTGGTGGCTTTAAGGCAACACTTTCCTTGCGGCTTTCGAGAGCCCTCGGAGCTAGGAGAGGTTGCCACCAAAGTACCTGGGGCTCCGGATAAGAAATTGAAACTCGTAGGAAAAAACGGGTATACAAAAATGTTTTTAAGGTCTTGTTGTGGTGACTTTTTAGTTTGTTTAAACTACATAGCTGCTCCCGCCGGTGTGGTGTGGGTGCGTAAATGGTCGGTGCTGCCCAGGTGAGCTGCGAGGTCCTCCCTGCCCCAGGTGTTCCAGGAGCTGCGTGAGGTAGGAGAGCACGCACATCCTCGTGGTCTGGAGGAAGACCTGGGGAGTGGCGAGGACGGGGCTTCTCTGAAGCCCTAGGGCCTGCACACATGCCGGGGTCCAACGGGGGTCTCCAAGGCCTTGGTTGGCGTCCTGTTTGCGAGCATCTCTCCTCCGTGTTGCACTGGTGGCACCAAGGACCACTCGATTTTTTTTGGCTTTTGATTCTGAACCGTTTGTTTCTTTGGGGTCAGAAGGGTTTGTGCTGTGCTGGCCGATGCGGGATCAGAGAGAGTAGACCCACTTCTGCGGTAGGATCGCGACATGTCAGGGAGCCAGCAAGTCCTGGTTCGAGAACTGCAGTCTACTTGTGACATTTATGCCAGTTGGTTGCAAAATTTGGGGTGCAGAGTTTGTTCTCTGTCACTAAATTGGTTTTATCAAGTGGTATTCACAGAAATCATTTAAAAAAAAAAAAGTGTCTGATCTGAAGCTCTGGTATTTTTTATGAGTCCCTAGTGGGTTTTTTGGTTCCTTAGTCAATGTCTAGTTTAGCATACACTCAGTTTCTGTTGTTTATAAGAAAACCCTCTTGTTTGTAAATTTAATTTGTGATTATTTTTTTTCCATGATGACTTACAGAGTTGCTACACACTGTAACAAATTTTGATACCTTAGGTGCTCTTCTAGGCACCATCTTGAAGAGCTAGTAATATGATATCCAGGGTAAAATGTTATTGTTTAAAATGATGCTGAAATGCAGAGTTATTTTCTTAGAATTGGTAGGTCACCATTACACATCTTAAAATATTTAATGTGTATTGTGTCATTTACTTTCCTTGTTTTCATTAGGGCTTTTTTTTGTGTATTGTTTTTTACTATCTGCTTTGTGAGACTGGAACATGAATGTATTTATTCATGATCAACCCAATTTTTCTTTAGGCAAGGTCATCAGATTAAGTAAAAAAAAAAAAAAACCAAAACCAAAATGACACATATATATGTGTAACATGCAAAGTTTTTCTTTTTTCACCAAGGTTGCAGTTGCACTTGGTTGATACAGCTGCTGAAGAAAGCAATTCCATTTCCCTTTTCTTGTACTCTGGTGACTGCTCAGCCTTATGTTTGGCTTTGTGATGAGCTGTGTTAGGGATCCAGTTTGTCTGAAAACTTAACGAAACAAGGAAGACAGATTTTTCAGGCAGATCAGCTGCCTGATCTCCATCTCTACCACACCTGTATACGGGATATGAGAGGACTGCTTTTCTTCTGGTGGTGGTGCTGGATCACAACAGCTGAAGGTGTTTGTTGAAGTTGACATTTGTTGCTAAGTGTAGAATAAAGGTCTGTATTTCGTATTTCTTAGTAGATAAGAAACTGTGTTCCATAGTCAGGGATTTCTCTTTGGATGTCTGAGATACTGAGGGGTAACATCAGGGATCCAGTTTTCCAGCATAGGATGTCTCTAATGGACCGATACATGCATGTCAAATATTTTCTTATCAATATCTCCAGGCAGATCTGTTCCAGTGCTTCACTGTCTTCGCTTTTAGAAGGGTCTTCCCAGCTTCTTATCCAGAGGGCTGCTGTGATCTGGACCCGATGCTCTTGTCTCATCTGTAGGAAATGTCAAAAACACATTATTACCTTGCTTTATCACAGCAACCTTTAGCATGTGTAGAGGTCATGATCACATTTCTCTCCAAGCCTTTCCTCACAGGCCATGTTTTCTCTGCTTCTCATTCCTGTCACTTCCCTGTAGATAATGTTACCGGTAGAGTGGGGAGATGCTGTTGATTCATGTGTAAAATAGAATAGAAATATGGAATAGAAAAATAGAATAGAAATAGGAGTAGAAAAACGCAAAACAGTGGGACTTGATTACTGAAATTTGCCTAACTTGATCTTATTGCATTGTATACTGTACCACTTCTCATAACCTAACCATAGCTTGTTCCTTTGCAGCTGAACTCTGAGAAAGGTAATCAGCTGCTTTTATAGCAGGAGAGTCTAATTTTTTTCAGTTCTTGAACACTGCATACAAGCTGCATTTAATTGTGAACCTCTGTCCTATCCACACAACTACTCTAAGAGTGTTTGACTGTTGGTTCCCACAGTAAGTCCGTGATAAACACTATTCTTTCTGTTGCTATCTCTAACACTTTGCTCATAATCACTATGGAGGTCATTGTCTGCATTAGAATTTATGGTATGGTGCTTTTTTTTTTTTTCTTTCTTTAAAACATTAGTTAATGCTCCTAAAGCCTGGCCCTTTGTATTTTCACTTTAGGAAATAACAGCTTTGCTTTCCCTTTATGGTGGACAGTTCAGCGGTGAGCAGGAAATTCATGTCAATGTAAGTGAGGACCAAATATTTTACTTAAGCGCATGTATGGTATACAAGTGTGTTCTTTAGAGTATTTTTATGAAATGTAGCTAGCTGAATAAATTTTGAAGTTCCTTATGAAAATAAGGAGTGTTCCAAAACCGTGCAATTCTTAATTTCAGTAAAGACTGGATACTGGGTAAAAGATGCACAAAGTGCACGTCAGGATGGCTTCATTTGACAGTGTGAAAAGAAACAGTGCCATCTGCTGGGAGGCTCTCCTTGCTTTTCAGAATAGCCGAACCACGAAAACGTTCAGCAGCAGTTTGAATTTGGTGTTTGCTTCTAAATCAATGAGACAGCGTGTCTGCAAGAGTGAAGCTAGGAAGCTGTATGATTCTGGTCTCAATGTTTAGTCAGAAAATGTTACTGGGTTTTGGGTACTACTTCTGTGTAATGAGGTGTTTTGAGTCTCTAGAGGATGAATAATCTCAAGGAGCATAAGCAAACCAAGTCAAAGATATGGTGGGAAAATGAAATACCTAGTAAAATTTCTCAGACATTCAAGCTGACTATACAGTTTTACCTCAAATTAAATGTTTTACCCTCATGTTCTCTGTACAGTTAACAGATTTATTTTTTAAAAAATTTTCAGTGTGCATGTTTTGGTTTTATAGAACAGAAATTTGTAGTTGTGCAAATCATGTGACATCCTCCAGCTAGGTATTTGCATCGCTTATCTTCTCTTTATTTCAGTCTCCATTTTGGATTCTCAATATTCTTTCAGAAGAGATGGCAAGGGGACTAATGAAACGGACAGTATGTGCAAAGTAAGAGATGAAAAATCTTGTAAATGATAACATGGGCTGTGGAAAATTGTTCTGCTATATTGTGGCAAATATTAATTTTGTATGGAGTCTTAAAATAAACAGTCTCTGATTACCTTTAGAATTGAGGAGGCATTACTGAAGCCTGTAGGACTGATTAGGTAGTATGCCCATCCCCTTTATTTAGTGTATGATCAATGCAGGGTCTTAGAATCATAGAATGGTTAGAGTTGGAAGGGACCTCAAAGCCCATCTAGTTCCAACCCCCCTGCCATGGGCAGGGACACCCTCCACTAGACCACATTGCCCAAAGCCTCATCCAACCTGGTCTTAAACACTTCCAGGGAGGGGGCATCCACAAGCTCTCTGGGCAACCTGTTCCAGTGCCTCACCACCCTCACAGCGAAGAATTTCTTCCTAACATCTAATCTAAATCGACCCTCCTTCAGCTTAAGGCCGTTACCCCTTGTCCTGTCACTACACTCCCTCATAAACAGTCCCTCACCAGCTTTCCTGTAGGCTCCCTTCAGAAACTGGTAAGCTGCACTGTCTTGAAACAGTGTTCTTCACTGCAGAGCCAGTACTTGTCCTGTAGTGTCACTGATGTTTTAGTCACCTTAAATAACGTTTACTTAATGACTTGCTTTAAAATGTGGATGGAATTAAAAGATAAAAACAGCGATACATAAAAAATTAAAATCAAGTTTGGAAGGGAAAAGCAGTGATTCCTTGTGTCCCCTTCCTAGTGCTGGTATCTGAACCCTCAGCCCAGATGGCTGCAGCGGAGGTCCTTCTAGAAAATTTATTTTTGCTTGAGTGAGCTAAACCTTTGAACATCTTGAAGATTTTCTTTCAGGAGTCATCTTTGAAAAGGTACTACATGGCACTGCTAATCCTTAAAGTCTGTGTTTCTGGTGTGTTGCAAATGCACATAAGAGTGTCTAACAATATATGCAGTGACACTAGGATTCCTGTACTAAGAAGATTTTTTTCTTTGATACGGAAAGTTCACTTGGTTTGGATATTTGAATGCTGAGGAAAAGGTCTATGATGTGGCGGTGTGCCTTCATTACAGTAGCATTGGTTACATCATCTTCCAAGGCAATGCTTGTCTTAAAGCCAGCAATATGGAAACAAAAAAAAGTGTAAGACAGCATAATGTTTAAATATCTGAAAATATCAGGCATCATAACCACATCTTAAAATGGGATAGAACTGCTGATGATGTTACTAAACATCAAATGTTAGTTTCACGATTTGTTTTACTCCAGGGTAGCATAATACTTTGAAAGTCTGTTCTTGACCTTTTTCAGCCCTTGCTTACCCCATAAAATCGACAGATACAAATGAATTTTGTCTCATTTGCTAGTATCACTATATGCCAGAGAAAGGCCTGGTGATATCCAAGGGTACTAAGACTGAAATTTACCTTTTAGTATGTATTACCAAACAAAAAAGCTTCATTGAAATACCAGTTTAGGATTAAAAATAAGTGTGTCCCTGTTAAGAACAAATCCTAAACATGTGCTAAGAGTTAAATAACACACTTCAATACTCCATAAAGCAAAGTCTAAATACGTTGGCCAAGAAGGTTAAAATGAGTATCTGTAAGGCATTTTTTCTCCTCCTATATGACTGCACTCTAAAAAAATTTGTAATTTCAGGTCTATATTTGAACTGTGGGGTCATGGAAGATCTGCGGAGGAGCTCTATGCATCTTTGAAGAACTATCCAATGGACAAGATGGTATGCACGTAAAGAATCTGGAAATATGGTTCCTTAATCACACTGAATAGCACTGCAGCTGTACTAATGCAAGTGTCTTTGCCTTTTTTTCAGCTTCCATATCTACAGTCAGACTCTACTTACAAAGTACATATTCATACATTTAATAAAACGCTGACCCAAGCACAGAAAATAAAGAAGATAGATGTAAGTACATGTTTAAGAAAACTTTGACATTTAATTTAATCTGTTCCTCTTGTTCTTATTCCATGCTATCAGTCTTGTCTAGAGCGTATTTAAGTTTGGGTTTCCTGAAGATCTTAAAGCAGTTTACAACTCATACCTTATCAGGTCTACATGAGATCTTTGTGTCTGAATTAACATTCTCCTCACAATTCATCATTTTTTTTTTCCTTTTCTAAACAGACCATATAAGGCATGTACAAAGACAAACAAATATCACTGCTGATTTCAGCCCAGTGTTGTGGGGAAGCTGAAGCCCGTTGCCTAAAACTATAAGATTCAAATGGCTAGAGTTAGGTGCTAGATTTTTAGAAAACCTATTGGTTGATCTCCGTGTTAGGCCTTTGTTGTTGCAGAATGTGGAACAAGCCAGTCCAGTGACTTGAGTTGCAAGCTGTGGATTGTGTGCTGATTTCCTGTTCTGTCCTTATGCTCTTGTCTGCACTTGTGCTCTCCTCTGAACTGTATCAGTGTTTAATTAGGAATTTTTTCTAAATTATTATTAATTTTTGCTCTTCCACATTCTATTTTTAGCAGCTATTTATCCGATTTACTTCATTTACAGAGACTGAAATTATTTGTATTAAAATAGCTACCCTTTCCTGTTGTTCAGTTTTTGTGTACGTGAAACAATGCTGAGTATGTAAATTGATGTAGCTACACATCACTGAAATTGTAAATCCTATTGTTCATCATCAGTGTTGTTTTTATAACTTGAAAATTGCATTATTAATATGCACAGTTCACTTCCTCTAAAGTTGGGCTCTCTTCAGTTAATAAAAAATGTTATGGTTCCTGACTTCTAATCCTTAATCATTTGAGCTATCTTTATTCACAAGAAAGGCATTTCAGAAATCCAGAGAAAATTGAGAATGTACTTTTAGTACTAATCTGTCATTTCTCACAAGTGGCATTGGGGTTTGTTTTATGGTTTGTTTTTTTTTTCTTTTTATTTTTTTTGTGGGATGCTTATTTCAAAATTTGACCCTCCTATTTTTGACTCTGGTTTTATTTATTGTATAGGCCCTTGAATTTTTACCATTCAAAGGAAAAGTAAATTTAAAGAATCCAGAACACATCTTCTGGATTTTGGAAGATTATGGAATGGATCCTAATAATGTTCCAGAAGAGCCCTTTCATCTTTATTTTGGTAGATGGGTGCGTGAGTATGCTTGCTTCAGTTCTTACGAGCTTGTATTTTCAGGAGTGTTCTTCAATCTAAATGTAAAAAAATTGTGTTGAGTTTTAATGCATGCAGACAATAAAATTATGGCTGAATCTGTCACTGCGTAATACACTGATGCAAGTCTTGAAAGTCCTTATTGTGACTAGGAAAAAGCAGGTTAATTGAGCATTTAGAGGTGGAAAAAATTGCAGTTGTGTCTGGGAACACACCTTATCTTGCCCTTCTCTGAGGCAACTCAATGCAGCAGTGTGGCCGTACAGCTGTGGTGGTGCATTATATTACTGTGGGCCCAGGTGGAGCTAAAAGCACCAGCAGCTTGTTTCAAACACAAAGAAAGATTTACAGGAACTGTAGATGGCTTGTGGTCATGCTGAGTTGCATCTGCCCTGCTGGAGCGTTCTCTAAGTACCTCAAGTGGTCCTGACAGAAAGGTGCAGACTGATCCCTGAGGCTTTGGACATCAGCGAGCCCCAGCCCACAGATGGATGCTCACCCTGGGGGGGACGCTGACAGTGCTGTACAGTAGTAACCATGTTCAAAAACTTGTTGTCTGAGGTCTTTACTACAAACGTTCTTGCCTGTTGGGTATATGCACTCCAAACCTGTTGCATTATTAGGATATCATGAGGAAATCTGATCCAGTCTTTTCTTTTTTGTGAGGAAAAAGTGGCTCCCCAAAGGGCATCTTCCAGAATGACACCAGCCGCTGATGCGAATATGCCCTTGCAGTGTCCTGGGTCAAGGGCAGCTGAAAGGAGGGAGAACCACTGTTAAGGTTGTACAGCTATGGTCAGGGGCTGTGTACAGAGAGGTTAGAGATCCGAGTGATCTATTAGCACCTGTGAATATTCTCCATGCCTGTGATTAATGTGGAAGCACCCTGGGTTATGGCAATACTGCAAAACATTGCAGCTGTTGTCCCATCTGTGCTGGATTCCTGAAGTGTTTAAAAATGAGTAAACCAACCTGAAAAAAAACAGGCAAGTGTATTTTGTTTACCCAGTAAGACTGATGTTGACCGGAGCTGGGGGATATTGTTGGAAGAGCTTTTGAATGTGTTTTCTTCCAGATTGCTTTGGTCTTCTTCAACACATTTTGGAAATCTGATGTAAAAATGTTAGCATTTGGTCTTTGTTTTTCCAGTAAATCCTGGTCTGTCAACACTACCCTAAATTTAGATTTTGAGCATGACAGAAATGCTGGTGAAGGTGGAAATTCTGTGTGTCCTTAAGCATTTGCGTGTGTATGTGCATGCATGTGTTAGCATGCATTTCTGCTCCTCATAATTTTGAAATTCTTTTAACTCTGAATTGCCAGGAATTGTCTTTCTGATACCTAGAATAATAGCAAAGTTGCTCTAATTGTTATTTCTTCAGAAGAATTTTTCCTTTAAATTGTTTATATTTTTTGACCTCTCTCTTGAAGAATTTATCTAGGTGTTGAACCAAGATACCTGTTGCTTGGAAAGAAGTCTGTCATATTTTTGATGGCAGAAAGCAAGGTGGTATGTTATGAAATGAAGACTTAGCTGTTTGTTGGATGGTGTCACTTAAGCAAGTCTGTTAGCCTGCCTGCTTATGTCTTGTATCTAAGACCTGACAGTGATTTTTAAATGTTTCAACAGATTGCAGATGGCCAAAGAGAACTTATCGAGTCCTACAGTGTAAAAAGGAGACACTTTATTGGAAATACGAGCATGGATGCCTGCCTGTCTTTCATTATGGCGAACCATGGGAGAGTAAAACCCAATGATGTTGTCTATGATCCATTTGTTGGAACAGGTATATATTTTTTTTTTCTACTGGCAGGAAAAACTGGGAGATTGTGTTACAGCTCGCACCACGCTTTTACCTGGCACAGTGACTGCTGGTGCTGTAGTGATATTTGAAATGATACCACAAGTAAAATGGTGATTATAAAATGAATGTTTTGTTAATTTGAAAGGGATCTGGGGGGAAGGAGACCAACTTCAGAAGATGTAAAGAGTTTATTTTACGCTTCTGACAAGTCTATCTTCACTGTATTATTTTATGTAACATGGCTTAAACACTAGTTCACGTGTGTCATGGAGCATTTAAGATCCAAAGTGACTCAGAACTAAAATTTGACTAGAGCACTCCCTGCAGCCGCTTTCAGAATGTTACAAGGAGCAGCATCTTTGGAGGTGGCTATTGAGAGGAGTGCTGAGGGCACTTCTGGGCGTATAACACAACGTAGCAATAGTTAGGTCATAGCATTCAAATGCGATCAGTTCCTTGTACCATCCATCACGTCTTGTCTTCAGGATAATACTGTTCACACCATATATTCGCCCCCAGCTGAATTTTTCTTAGTTAAGCCAGGAGGGGGAGCTTTTATTCCACGTATTTCTGTGTGGCATAGAAGTACTTTTCACTTAAGGGAAACTCAGCTGTTTTGTAGGTGAAATAGAAGATCTATTGTGTCAGATTGTGCTATTTAATCATACAAGAGTATATTGTGCTAAGCTACCTATAGTAGTTTCTTCAAAAGCATAACAAAGGCTGTGTTTCTGACCCGGATTTTGCTAAACTTTGATCATGAAGACCATGTGTGAGATGCATACAATTAAAAATACATTAATGGGAGGATGAAGAGGATTCACTGCAGAAATCACTGCAGAGAAGTTGGGGAGGGAGAAGACAACACTACAGGGTCATTAGTAGGACAAATTCTTATTAACATGTGGTTTCTCTGTACCATGGAAAACAGACCAGGGATATAGTATTTTCAGAAACACGAGGCTTCAGTGAACTGTATGTGTTTGTCTTAAACTTTTGTTCATATACAACCTGATTTTTTGCATGCATAATCATGTCTTATGAAATTTCCTCCTGCTCCTCCTTGTGCTTGTGTTCCTTGCAGATGGGTAGTACTCTTTGAAAGGTTGAGGAAATTCCTCTACTTCATCTCTAAGCAGTTTCTTTCGTATTGGTGCCTATGGTTTTGTGTCTTTTTACAAAAATCTACTACACCTAAATCATAAAAAAATCTCTGAGAGCATTCATTATCTTGGGAGTGGAGAAAAAAAAGGAAGGGTAAACTTAGAGGAAGAAAAGTCACGTATAAATGGCAAAGCTATAGAAATTCAAGATAAATGTTAAGTCGTGTTACAGTTCAAAAGATAACATGTACAACATTGTCCCCAGATTGCCTAATGATATGAATTGCAATTTTTGTGGTTTTATTGCACTAGACATCTATAACGTACAGACTTGAGATTAAAGGTACGTAGGGACACTGGAAATACAGGGTGGCATGCCATTTGTCAGTAAAGTGTATGTATGACTAGACAACTAACCAGTGCCTTTTGTACCTACTTTTGGTGAGTAAACCCCAGGAATTTCAATTGTCTCTTGAGATCTTTTAGAGGATTTTCAAGATAGTCAGTGCTACAGTGCCCTGCCACTGGAATTTTGGGAGGTAGTCAAGAGCTGAGTGATGCAGTGAGTTTGACCTGATGGGTTTGGAAAGAACATACATTCAGGATTTGAGGAGTATTTTGAAGAAACTGTAGTTCAGATTTCTTTATTGGTGCAACTTTAATACCTGGCTTGGTTTCTTCCCTTTTTTTTTTTTTTTTTTTTTTTTTTTTTTACAGTGAAAAGGCAAGTGTTACCAAGTTAGAACAGCCTTGCAAAATGATGCTTGCTTGTTGGAAACAAGCTGGTTTTGCTGGATGACCCAAATCACAAGTCTTCCACATTAATGTAAGAATGGACAATTGGAATTTGTCCTTGGAATAAAAAGTGCTTTTGACCAGCCTGGTTTAGGAGACTTGATTCCCTTTTTTTTTCTAAAGCAGAATTGGAATGGCCAGGATTGTTTGTGAGTTGTAAAATGTAACTTCCACAGACTGTTTAGGTATTTCTTCCCTCAGTCTTGGGCAGAAGGAAGACTGGAGGTTTCTGGAAGATTAAATCAAGTCTTTTACCTGAATACTTTGTACTTCCTCCTAGATGATCTGTTCAGGTTATCTCAGTAAGTTTACTGTTTGTACCTTTGGAAGATATTTGTCCCTACTTTCTCTTTGCCAATTTGTGATACAGCATAATTGCAAACGACAAGAATTTTTTCTTTAACATCCTAGAGGATAGTGGTATGACCAGACTCTCATCTGTGTTGAAGAGATAGGGGAAATAGTGTACAATAGAAAGGCATGAAGTTCTGTGCCATCATCATTCTGATGATAGTCATCAGGTGACACAGTGATTCTCTGATTAACCCTCTGTATATATCTGTTCGATAAAGTAGGTCAAAGGGCTGGCCATATTAGAGTATTTAAGCATTCAGGCACCTTCTGTGTGAACACAATTGAACTAGTACCAGCTGAGATTTATTAAAAGCTATTAAGTTCATGTTTTCCTAACTTTTTTTTTCCCTGTGAATAAAAACATTCTTAGATGGGCAAAGTACTTTCTTCTTACTTTTTTTATAGGACTGGGTGGTATGCCATACTTGGGGTCAGGGCTAGCTAAATTTGTCTTGACCCTCTGGAGGTACTGCCCATCTGTTCTGAGGGATTGCAGCCGAGAAGGGAAATGGGTGACTCCTCTGGGGTGAGTAACCTTGCTTTTCCCTGATCCATTTCACAAGAAAAAGCAGAGGAATTTAATTTTTTTTTTTTTCTTTCTCCCTCACCGTCAGTTTTGGTGGCGTTCATTAGCATATGATGTAGGAGTTTTCTGGCACCCTGAGATAGGATCTTTAGCCTGTGCACGCAGTGCGTGTTAGGGGGTTGTTGGTGCTGAGTGGGTGGCGTGGGCAATGCAGTCACCTGAGATGCTCTTCTCCACACTGCCGGTGAATGGGAGACTAGTGTCACCCACATAGCCAGCTTGCACGTTGTTCCCCATGCTGGACAGCTCTGTGTCCTGCAGCAATTGTCCCCTTTATTTTAGCAGAACTGTATCTATAAGCAGTTGGTGTCAATAGTGTGGGGGGGGTTCACAGCCTTGTTCTCAGTCACTGTTCTGTTTTAAACCATTCTGTTAGCTACATAACTCCTTATTAACTCAACAACACAGCTCTTTGGTAATCTTAAGCTGGCTGTCTTTTTTTTTTTTTTTTTTTTTTTTTTTTTTTTTCATTTGGAAGCTGTTAAAGAAATAATGTCATCTGCTTTTTTCTGTGGGCTATTCAACCATTGCCCAGTTTCAAGGGGAAATCAGACATGCTTTTTTGTATAGGTTGTTTGTTTTTTTTTTAATTAGGACAGCAGATGACAAAGGTAGTGATTTAAAAAAGAGTTTTATTGCAGGATGAGTTTGCAAATAAATGTACTGGCAAAATAAGCGGCGCACAAAAAAAAGCATCTGTATATAGCTTGCACACTGCAAAACAATTACAGAAACTTTTTTGATATTGCTGTTTACATTGGAGATATTTACGTGTGCAAGGTTCTTGACCATTGCTTCTTACTCAGGGAAAGGCCATATTATATAACAAGCTTGAAATTAGACACAGTTAAGGGGACTAACTTTGAGAACAGACATGGTAGAATTGCCATTCGTTTGGTGATGACTTTTCAAATTGTTTGCCAACAACTTGAAATTCTGCTGCTTGCAAAGTAGAACTAAATGTTTTGGTTCGTATAATGATTAAAGGATCTTATTGCCTTGAAATGTAGAAAACCATAAACAAACTCCTAAGAACAGTCTCCGGAGATAAGAAGTGACATAGGGCATAGCAAGTTAAGGGAGATCAGGTATAGCAGACAAGGGCTTAGTGTTATTATCTCTGATTATAGTTGCATAGTGATTCTAACTGGTTGGTAGTTTTAATTCTTTTTTTTCCTTTTTTTTTTTTCCTTGGGTCTAGTGTGCTACTGGTGTAAACTCCTGAAGTTCCTGAGCAAAAAAACCTAACACAGATAACATTTAGGACAGCAGTTTATACTTTTCCCCTTTTCTCCCCTTTATAGGTGGCCTTCTAATCTCCTCAGCACACTTTGGAGCATATGTGTGTGGTACTGATATAGATTACAACACCATCCATGGATTAGGTATGTTACACATTTCTAAGTCTCTGAAATCTAACTCTCTGGAATTTAAGAATACTGATGGTAGCAGATGATACTTAGTGGATTTTAAAGCAACATTAATCTTCATGGGATTTATTTGGTCATGCTTTATTGACCATTTTACATGTATCTTAGCTAACCTATTCTCTTATTTTTTAAGCAGGAAATATTTAATAAAAAGAATAATGAAAACCAAAACAAAGTTTCTAATAATAATTACAACAGCTGTGTGCTGTTCTTTTTGTGATGTAGGAAGCTTCTCATAACTTAACCTAGGAAGTCTAATTCCATTCTTACTTCTCTGAAATACTGCAGTCCAAATTATATCTGACTTACTGGACAGGGTTATGACTGATGGATAGTGAGAACATCTTACAAACCAACATTTTTATAAATGTGTTCTGTGACACCCTATGCAGATGGTGCAGCAGAACTTTTCTCATGTATTTTCATTATTCCTTGCTACTTGTGAAGTTTATTGCAAATACTTGTGACAATGAGTAGAATAAGGCAGCAGATAAACTCTAATTTTGTATGTGACATTTAATTCTTTTCCTTTGAAATAAATGATAGAGCTTATGAAAGCTTTTCCTGTAAAACAGGTTGTTGTTGAGTATGCTTTTTTCCCGTTCCATGCCCCACTCCCTGCCCAGGCAAGGCAAGCAGAAAGAACCAGAAATGGAGAGGGCCAGATGAAAATATCAGAGCTAATCTCCGACAGTATGGTTTAGAGAAATATTACCTTGATGCACTAGTTTCTGATTCTTCAAGACCAATATGGCGAAAAGGGATGCTGTTTGATGCAATCATTACAGATCGTAAGTTTGTTAATGCTTTTTGTTGCTAATGACAATGTCTAAAAGATTATTGCCTGTGCCTATGTACATAGATTTAATGCCTTGACGAGTGCTCAGATCTGCAGTTTCCATATTACAAAAGATAACTGTTGAGAGCAGCACTGTGGAAATTGGATCTGCATTTGACATCTCTGCATTTATTTTAAGGAGAGTTACAAGTGCGGAACAAAGCTGCCCATGATACTTTCTTCCATGGAGAGAATATTATGTTTGCCAGTAGAAATCAATATGGCTGAAAAAATCATCCTTCAAAGAAGTCTCATTCGGTAAAGGCATAACTTTGTTGATGCACAGAGACTTCTTATCAGAATGGTTCATGCTGCTGTTAGGACTTGATCTGCAGCACACTGTGGAGTCTGCCATGCAGCTCTGATGGACTTCTGGAGACTTATGTTAAGTGCTTATTGGAATGCTTCCAAAGAGAAATTTTAATGCATTTCTGATACACTTAACTACTAGAAGTGCTAGCGGTTTGAAAGGATCCTCCGCTTTTTTAGAAACCTATGTACTTAACACCATTTGTCATGCATGAGAAGGAGTAGAGGCTAAGAGAATAAATAAAAGACGTTGATACAGCAATTTCTGATCTCTAGTGCTGGCTTTTATGATGACACATTCATATTAATTAGGAATAAGGCGTATGACTTTTCTTTGTGGATTACCCGCTAATTTTTATTTGGCCTGTTTGGCAATAAGACAGTGTAGAATATTAATATGACTTAGAACTCAGTTTGCCAATTGCGTCACAACTTTTGTGTTTGTAAAATGGTGATATTGGTGCTTCCATGATGCTGAAACAAGTCTCACAAAACCAAATGTGTTGAACATGAAGTAAGTATGTTATGCTATTAGAAATGTGCAAAAATGTATGAGAAAAAGCCATCTCTGGCTGGTCTTGTCTATCTGTGTGAGAATTACCATTTGTGTAATGTGTTGGCAAGAAATTCCAGTATATACAATTTCATTTTGAAAAAGGTTAGCTAAGCGCTATAGAGGAGATGTTTGTGTCTGTCAAACAAAAGAGGATGGGATTATTTGTCACATGTTAGAAATGTAAGGAATATCTTTTAATGAACAAAACAGAAAAGCATTGTCCTTTGTAGTGTAGCAAATGTCTAGGCTGCTAGAAGCCTTTTACAGCTGAAAGGCTTTCTTTGAAACAGTTTTAAAATAACCTTTTGGAGCAAGAAACTTTTAATAAATCTTGAAGAAAATATCCTTACTGATTTTACTTTGTAAAAGCTTTTTTTTAAACTTTGTATAGGCCATAGCTTGTGCACTGTTGTGTATGTATAATATAACTGTATGTTATTTGGACAAAGGGTGAGGTTCTCATCTCTGCTTTATGCACTTGCTTTGTAGCACCATATGGTATCAGAGAAGCTACTCGCAGAATGGGTTCACAAAAGGAAACAGTTAAGTCAACTGAAAGAAGGTAGGTAAACTGTCTTGTCTGTTGTAGAATATAAATGTCTTAATGGAAACCCAGTCACAGTTTTAGAATCTTTATTATTTCTTGGTTGACTTCAGCAGTTAAAAAAAAAAAGATAGTAATAAGAATTAAAGAAGAAAAGCCCTTTTTGTTCTGTTTGCAAAACTAGTATGTCACTTCCTGAAATCCTCTTGGTTTTGTTCTCCCTGCTTATCGTTTGTATCTGTTCAGCTTTCAGATCCTATTTCTCATATCTGTGAGTCACTGTTACCTTGTGTTTCCTATTCCCACAAAGTTCTCTTCAGTCCCTGCAAGGTGCCAAATCTATCTAAAATGGAATACCTGTATTTTACCTTAACCTTCTCTCTCGGATTTCCACTGCTCCTTTCTCTTCAGAGACAACACGTGGCTTCTCCACTGCCTGGCCTTCCTTGTCTTCTGCCTTTTACTCTAAATTGCCCTTAAGAAAGATGCTGTGCAAAATAACTATTCCTGACATGCTTGTGATTCTTTCACTTCCACGGGTACTAAAGATGATAGTCTAAAGAGCCAGTAGGGGGATTTGGGAAGTCATATTCCTCGTAGTAGAAATTGTACTCCTGGATTGTCATAGGTAGTTTTGCAAATCTCAGTGCTATTCTGTAGTTTGGGGTTTTTTGGGGTGGTTTTTTGTTTGTTTGTTTTTTGTTTTAAATTAAAAATGCAGGTTTTACCTGTGCTTTTATGTTTACGCTTGTAAATTTTTTGTTTAGCACAGAAAATCACATCTTCGTTTCATCCAATTATCATCTAAGTGACATCTTTTTTGACCTGTTGAAGTTTGCAGCAGAATATCTGGTGATGGGAGGAAGATTAGTTTACTGGCTGCCAATATACAGGCCTGAGTATGTATTCTTGATTTCTGGTATGTAGTATGTCAGAACGGATGCTGCATTCTCGCTGTGCTTTCTTTTGGGGCGTAGTACAGCTGGAACTTCAATAGTACTAGCACTTACGAGTAACGCTTAGACTTCATATTGTAAAAGTTCATATGAGGGAAAGCAGATTTTGAAATAAGGCTTTTGGATGGACATAATTCCTGACTGTTACCAAAAAGAAAAAAAACCTTCACATGTCCTTGCAAATGCATGTCTAATAGGTTGAGTTTTAAGCTTAGAAAATTAGACTTTCAAGGTGCAGATAGATTTCTAAGATAGTAGCAGCAAGGCTCTTATTAATATATGTTTCTACTAGAGTAGCTGATAGAGGTGCCTGACAAGGTCCTGTAAAAGAACATTCTTGGCTCTTTGAGGTTTGGCACTACTAATTTAGCTTTCTTCTGAGAAATCAAAAGACCAAGAGATGGCAGTGAGAGGCAGGAAGCATAGGGGAGCAGCCTGGTTAAGGACGAGAGGGGCTAGCAGAGATTGCAGGATGCTGTCTGCTCAGTAGCGCAGCCTGAGATTAGAACTGAGTTTAAAAGGAAAGATGTCTGTTTGCATACCTTACTTCAGCATCTCTTAGGTAAGGTTTTGAGGGGTTTTTTTGTTTGGTTTGGTTTTTTTTTTTTTTTTTTCAAAACTGTTTCATAGTAAAGTGGGGAGTTGATGTACAGTACCTGTTTCTAAGTATCTTCCACATGTACGTGTGCTCTGAAGGTAGCTTCTACAATGCTGTATGTTTCTGTGTACGCTCAAACTATACTGATACGAAAACTGGTGTTCGTCCCTGGTTTCACCATGGAAATGGTTTGTGACAGTCTTACATTTCTGTTACGTGCTTCCGTAACACAAGAGTGCACTTAGTAGCTTGCTTTTTTTTTTTTTAATGGTAGAATTGGTATCATAGGCTTTTTTTCTTGTAAGACTATTCACAAACAAAATAATGAATGCCATTAACAGTATTATAGCTAATTGTTCAAAATGTCTGTCTGTACATGCTTAACCCTGACAGACAGTGTGTGGTCGTGAATTCTTAGATCTCCATGTCAATAAACTCTGCTTGGGATTACTGAGTTTATTCTGTTTGTCAAGATACCAGAGCTCTTTGCTCATTGAACATTGGTAAGAGCACGCTTCCTCAGTACAGCAGTTAGTAGATAACTATGAACTGCACATTCTGGTTCTACTTTAGTTGCTGGTTTGGGGAGGTCAGCTCCCTCAAGCTCTAGGTGGCTTGCCTCTTAAAAAGTATTACTATGAATTGACTTTATGCAATGACGATTGAAATATTGAAGTCACTATATTAGCACAGAATATTAGGATAGTCACTTTATTTTCAGCCGTAATGATGAACACAGGAACAACTATTAAAGCAAGTATGTAGGGGGAAGATAAGATACTGTCTACTAATATGTTGTGCTATCAGATATCCCTTGGCAACACCTGCCATCAGGTTCTTGTGTTACGTGAGATTTTTGTGTATTTCCTTAAATTAAAATCAAAACTGGATTAAAATGGATGTCTGTTCAAACCACTGCTACTATATTTCTTATTTGATAACGTTCTGAGTTTTACCTGAAAGAATGTAGAAATATATTCATTAATGCTAACAGACAAGGCTTTTTAACAAAGTGATAATGATCTCTCCCTCTGCAAGATAGCATCTCATTCCAAAGTTTACTCTTTCAGTCTGACATTGAAATCATTGTTGAGTCTGAATTCTTTTAATTCCTTCACAGTCAAGCTTTTATATGGTTACGAAGAGAAGCTTTTAAGATGTTGTGGCGGAGTGCCTACCTTTGTAAGAGAGAGAGGCAGTTTGGTGGTACTAGGTGCATCAACAGTCTTGTGTAATAGCAAAGACAATTAAGAATTAATTTGATTCTCCTTTGTCAAAAGCATGTTCTGACTTCACCTAGCAGAAGTGGTGACTTGATTTCACACATGAAAAGTGACTGAAATGTTTTGCGATCTGGAAGTTTTGGAACAATGCGAAGAGGCAGTTCTGTTTTTCTATTTACAAGTCTGTATTTTATATTATCTTACTTGTTTAACAGCTCACTATTATCTTTAAGAAATGTCAAGATTTCCATCAGGAACGGATGGATCCTATTTAGAGCTGTGTTGGATTTGACTTCTCTTTCTCCCAGAATATACATTTACTTTGTAAAGTGCATCCAGAAAACCCACTTCTTTACAGGAAAAATATGAAGCTCCTCCTTTGTATCTTTTAAGTTCAAGTGATAGGTGTGAAAGTTGTTTAGTTCTGCTTTTAAATGTCTGATTTCTCTTGATCCCCAAGCATTGAGGAATCATGAGAGCAAGCATTTTATATGAAATCATAGTCACTGACAATACCATATACCATTTTCTGTATTATGTTGTAGTAACTATTACAGGAAAGCTTATTACAGAAACTAAGACTGAACTTAACTGTTTAAAAGGGCATGTAGTAATAGGACAAGGGGTAATGGCCTTAGGCTGAGAGAGGGTCGATTTAGATTAGATGTTAGGAAGAAACTCTTCACTATGAGGGTGGTGAGGCACTGGCACAGGTTGCCCAGAGAGACTGTAGATGCTCCTTCCCTGGAAGTGTTCAAGGCCAGGTTGGATGGGGCTTTGGGCAATGTGGTCTAGTGGAGGGTGTCCCTGCCCATGGCAGGGGGGTTGGAACTAGATGATCTTTGAGGTCCCTTCCAACCCAAACCATTCTGTGATTCTGTATTTCTCAGTATATAGGAATGATGTCTGATCTCACATTTATCTTATTAGCTAGGTCAATACTACTTGCTCCTCTAGTCCCATGCAAGGCTCTTAAATCCTTAAATTCCTCTTTCAGCATTTGGAGAAATAGACAATCTAGAGAAAGCTGTTTCTGTAGAAAATAGTATGCTTATGACATGGGGGCACTTAAAACACTGTAACTGCTTGCTTCTATAGACAAGATTTAATTGCAAGCCAGTGTTGCTACCATCTGATGTTAAAAGATAATGGATTTTTTTTCTTCCCTTTAGAAAAAGTAATTATAATGTGGTACATTAGTAACACCAAATTCTGAAGTCCAGGAATGTCACTGTCTAATAAAAGCTGGTTTAATACAATTTGGAATTGAAATGTAATGGTCTCCTTTTAGGGAGCCAGAGTTAAGTCCCTTGTTCCTGCAACTGTATGTATATGGAATATACATGTGGAATACATTTTTAAAATCATAGCTCCTCATTGGATAAGTTATTACTCCTGATTGACTGAGATATTTTCTGCTTGAAATGATACAAGCAGGCTTGTGTGCATACATTAACATCATGTAAATATATGTAGAAAATGTGTGTGGAGGTCTCTCTACTGTGAGGTTTTAATTTATTCTAGACATTTTATGTCACAAGCACCAATACTTGAATTTCTTTAATCATATTAAAATGCATGGCAACTTTCTAGTGTAAGCCATTTTGTGAAGAATCTGTATGAATTTGGTTCAGATGCAAGTGTTCCAGTTCATGAGCTTACAGCTCTATGAATGTTTATTTCTTCCAGATACACAGAAGAGATCATTCCCCGCCACCCGTGCCTGAAACTTATTAGCAACTGTGAGCAGATGCTTTCCAGCCACACATCAAGGCGCCTGATAACCATGGAAAAGGTGAAAGAATTCAAGGTAAGCTTGAATTCTTGATTATATTGTGTAAAATAGTAGCTATTGTGTTCATTAGAAGTTTGTGCTATTCAGCATTTGATCCTTGTTTCTATCACACTTGAGTCTTTTATGATGAGAGTTAGAGCTTTTGTAAAATTGCCACACATTTCTTTATAATAAATTGGGTAGTGATTTAAGGGACTGTTCTAGTTTTGGTCGTTACCTTTTTTTCCTCAGTTTTTGATAAACTTTTCATCCTGAGCAAGCCACTTAATAGTGTAAAAGAGATCTTTGAACTTACAGTTACTTGTGAAAGTTGCATATGCTTTCCTTGGAAAACTGAACTCTCTGAATCCCATCCACAGAGATGCCTAAATACCCATTTATTGCAAAGTGTAATTTGGTGTCCAAATAAATACTAAATGCCTTTGCAGGTCTGACAGTACAGGTAAACCACATTCAATTGTTACTTCATTTTTAGAGTGGTACTTTTTTAACTTTTGGAAATAATACGTAGCTGTGACATAAGTACAGGGAAGCACATTTTTAGTTTGTTTTGGGACATGCTGAGTGCCTCTCCTGAGGCATTGAGACCAGGGAATATAGCATTCAGGTCTCCTTTCTGTTCTTGCTGCTGCTCTCACCTGTTAAAAGAGATGCTGAACGAAGTTGAAGCAAATTCTTAATGAAACTACACGCAAACGGTGAGCGAGTGTTTTTAGTACATTCCTTGTCAATTGGAGGAGCTATTTTAAATGTCAGGAGATACCGTCAGACTGCTGTGTCTGCAGGGTGCTTGCACTAATAACACAGCAGGGTTTCAGTACTGCATTAATAATGCTAATGATGACTGAGATTCTCAAGCAACACCTGAATTTTTTAAAAACACTGTATGTGGAGGTCAGAGCCAGAGCTGCCAACTTCACTAGTAGTGATCCAAGAGGGTGAATCATGAAAGTTTTTGACAAGTATGTCTAGGGGTTTTCATGGAGGTTTTCTGCAGGACTTTTATTATTGCCAGTGCTGTAGGATAACATGTTCTAATTTAAAAAATGTATCCACCCTTCTGCAAATAGACTTTTATAAATTGTTATTCTTGTTTTGTGCATCACCTGTTCTTCAGTACATGCTTTGACAGGTTCATGTCTGGAAATGCTTAGCTCTGAGCACCTGAGTCTAGTTGGCAGGCTTACAGCTTAGATAAAACTGTGCAGGTGCTTACACTCAGAACTCCAGATGTCTTTCAGACAATTTAAAGATACCAGAACCTGTGTACTGTTTCTCTTGTCCGAATGACAAAATACATACTGACTCCTTAGCTAGTGCCTGGTTGGTTTAGGGTCTTGTTGTTTGGTGTCTAACTATCTCAGATTTCCCCACCCCACTGTCCCTTACCTGGGACATGGGGTTTTTTTCCCCTGTCTTAATATCTTCAACAATCTTTGAATTGGATACTTCTGATTCACCAGATATGATCATAAAATTGAATAGTTGGAGCTGTGGCCGTTTTTCCCAAATGAAAGAGTGAATTTTTATGAATATCCAAGCATTTATGTTTCCAAACAGTTCCTGTCTGCTTTACTAACTAGTTTGTAACAGACATTCACAAATGCCTTTTAATTCAGGCTAGTGTAGTACTCGCAAGTGGCTAAGAAGTTTTAGAAGTCATGTAGTGTCATTATGCAGTCCTTCATTTTCCCCAATGTTTGCCACCAATAATGAATTGCAGATTTCACGGCAAATTTGATTTCACTATTAACACTCTAAACTCTTAACTGGAGATGAATTCAGTTACTGAACGTGAAGTTGGTGGTGCAATTTGATTGTGCTTATACTATAAAGGAGACCAAAGTGAATGTAAAAAAAGAATATGTCTATTTGAAGTATGGATCCATCATAATTAATCATAAACATGAAGATCATAAATGTTGGATTAAAAACATCACAAAAGGTGGTATATAACTCACTGCCTTGTAAGCATCCAGTCTCTTCTATTTAAGTTTATGATGAAATCATGCCAACTAGAAAAGATTTCTTACTGAACTCAATGTTGATACAAATAGACTTTTCCAGCCTGTGCACAATATAAGCAGAAGAGTTGTTTGCTTTTTAACATTTAAGGCTTTTTTTGGACAGCCACGGTGGTCATTAGTAGCTCCCCTCCTCCCCAGTCTTAAATTATAGTGATAATAATAAAAGTGAATGAAGGCAGTTGTTGTAGAGGGCAGCTAACAATAGCCAGCTAGTGAATTGTAGTCTTCTAAAACCCTGAATGCAGAAGAATTGGAGAAGTGAAGAACAGGAGTGTGAAACGGGAGAGGAACAAAACAGAAGCGATACCAGGTGAGAGCTTACTAGCCTGATGTATTACTTTTTTCTATGGACATTAGTGTCCCTTCTGGTATTAAATAGATATGGATCTCCCCAATATCTCTCTCAACCTGAAACAGAACTTTCTAATTGATATTATAGCAGGCAGGACTGTGTGTGAATCTACCCTCATTGAACTGTGAAAGGAGGCTTTTTTTAATTAGTAAAAACACAAGTCCAGCTCCCTAAAGACTGTAGGCATTCATGGGTAAGAAATGAACACAGTGGCAGTGGAAGAATGAGAAGTTGTTGGCCAAGTAGATTTGTGTTATAATGTCTATTGACTGTGATCTAATAGGAGTCCAGTCTTCTGCTTTACATCAGAGGAGGTTTGAACCAATTCTTCCAGCCCTAATCAAGTGAAAACATACCTTCCATTGCACCAGTTTATTTTTTCAAAGGCCTTAAAAAATACAGTTATGTAAGACTGAAAGATTTCAATCTGACACACCTATATCTGAATCTGAATTGTCATCGTTATTTTTTATTTAAATGTCAAATAACTGGTAAGTTGTTAATCAGTAGGAAAACTGGAGTATAAAAATGTACAGCATGATTACCACAAGGATTCTTGGGAATCTATATCTAGTGATCAACCGTTTTCAGAAGAGGTGGACTTACTAGCAGTGTGTAACTGTAGGGTTGTTTGGTGTTTCCTTTCTTTGCAGCAGTATGTCTAGCCTTCTGTTTTCTGAGGCTTGTCGATTTCTCCATGCTGAATTATTTCAGCTGTTTCTGAATTGTTTCATTCCTCTGATGGCTGTCTTGCAGAAATATATGGTATCTATTTGGCTGGTAAACGCTACCTAGTTCTGAAGTTTCTAATCAAGACTTCTTAAAAAAACCTATTGGAGTAAAGATCTGCAGTTGACGAGGGCTAAGAGAGACGCCTAGAAATTATGTAGCAACATGAAACAGAAAACTTGACTGAAGGACCAACTCTGAGCAAATGACTTGTCATGAAAGGACTGTGGAGCATCGGGCATACAAATCCACCACACTGAATGGGTCCAGCATTTCCATGTCACATGGTCACTCCAGAGTCATTACTGGTGTAGAATTTTTCCTACTGAATTTAGCAGTGTCTGTTCCTGCATATGACCCTGTTGTCCCTGATTTGGAAACTGCCGGGTGTTGTTTATAGCTGTATAACGTTAGTACAAGTGGTTTCTATAGCTACTGTCCAGCACCAGATGTAGAGTGGTAGGAAGCTGTGATAAGGCTAGGAAGATTTTTTAAACAAAAACTGAATGTGGGTAATTACCCTGAGGCTGAACTGAGGCATGCTAGATTCATAAAAACCTTCAGAATTTCACTTAATATTTGCCAAGATTTAAAGAAAAACAAAGCTTTCTTGTTATCTTTAAGCTTCCTCCTCTTTCTTCCACCTCTTTCATTATTTATTGGCAATCTGTAACACCTTTTTTAGTGTTGTCTTTAGAACAAGTAAGCATTGAGTTGAAAACTCAAATTAGCTAAAAGCAATTTGGTAGCATGTACTTTGACAAGAGCTTTGTTGGTCTTCAGTTGTCACAGAAGTCATCATAAAACATTTCAGAGTAGAAGTTTTATGTAATAACTGTTGTTTGCAATTGGTTTGCTGTTTTGAGAACTTAAATTATTCAAAGTGAGAACCAAGGATGATGATAAAGAATGACCAGGGATTAACAAACATCTGCCTTCATTTGTAAAAGTCAGAACTGAAGTCTGTGTCATCTTGGTAGTGCTGGCATACTGGGGAAAGAGCTGACTTAGTGCCAAGTAGGCTGATCATTGCTGATCGGTCTTGGAAGTGATTTCTTGGGAAGTCTGATTGGTTTATGTTGAATAACCAACTACAAACTTTTATACCTTAAAAACTATGTGCAGTTGTTTCAAAGGAAGGAGGTTGAAAAAAACTCCTCACCCCTAGATGCAGCTGTGTATCACAAGCAGTACTCCTTACTCCTCTTCCAGTGTGTCATGTTAGGAGGAGGAAAGAGACTCTCTCCCTTAAAACACTGTGGTTCAACTCCATTCCCTGAATTTAAACTTTAAAAAAAAAAAAAGCAAAAGAAAGGAAAAAACATCCCTATTGACTGCACTGGACAGTTAATGCACTTGAGGCAGAGTTGGCACTGCCACTGAGAGTCTCCATAAGAGATCGTCTGTTACTGCAAAACATTCCTGCCAGATATTTAGTGTGGATATTCTACCAATTTATGCTACTCAAGATAGAGCTTAACTGAGGATGTTTGACTGGCTGCTTTACTGAAACAAGCTGGTGCCTGATGCCCAGGCAAATTCTAGTGCAAATAGTCAAAACAAATTGTTTCATGAAGATGATTTTTGACAAGGTCTTATCTCTGTAGAATTAACTGCAGCCTATCCCTAGTGTTCAGGTTGTACCCATTCAGCTCCCTGTGTAGATATAAAATACCCTAAGTTAGAATTTGTTCAGAAATCGTTAGTCTCTGAAATCCAAGAATTCCTTTTACTTTGATCAGTACTCATGTTGCCCATAAAACTGGTTTGACTAGTAAATGTTGACAGTGAGTGGCATCTCCAGGTAGTTCAGGGTTTCTTATTTTCTTTACCTCTTTTTTAAGAAGAAATTCACAATCTGTTATTTTTCTTTAAAGCAATTACCATCTTTATTGGGCAGTCATGTCTGTACAGGGTAGAAGCAAGGAATAGAAGCTCTTAAGCTGGAATTTTTGTGATGTGGGCCAGGACCTTCCTTTGTAAGCTCTCCCAAGAAATCCATGCCTGACTGTAGATCTGCTCTCATTTAGTGAACAATGATTTGCATTGCTTTTGATGAAGCTTGGATTTACAAAATGGATTCTTCTGTGGAGTGATGCGCCAAGCCTGTTTCCATTTGATGAATGCAGATGCTCCTCTTATAGCTGTGTTTAACTCAAAGTTTGTTCTCTTACGTATCATATCCTCTCTTTGCCCTAAGAAGCTTGGGGGTAGAGGGGGGGTAGTTCCTTTCTTCCTTCCTTCCTTCCCTCTGAATCCGCATTTTGTTACTTAAGGAATCAAGATGAATGGTGTACAGATGTGTGACCTCTTAGAGGTTGTAGGGATTAATTTTTATGTTAAAATACTATTGACCCATATATCATTATCCTTCAGGGTCAAACGTCACATCCATTTCTCAAAACAAGCAAATTATGTAGAATTATTCTTAAAACACATCCCAAAGGTATAAAAATATATTATATGTTTGGGTCAAAGAAGGATTACTGATACACAAATTCAGGGCTTCCCCTGAATAAGTGCTCTTTTCGTCAGCATGGTCCTGTATAAGAGCACTGGAGAAGTGGGTACAAGCTGGCTGTGAGAGGAGCGTGTCTTAAATCTTCCTTGTTTCCTGTCTGCCAATAGTAATTTTTTTCTTTTTTTTTTTTTTCCTCGTGAACATGGTAAATTCCTGTTGCTTATCAGCCTGAGAATGGTCTCAGAAATGGCAGTCTCTCACAGGTGACCAAAAGACAATAGCTAGTACTGTGTCTGCAGTGGGTTTACTGAGAACATTTTCTCCTGCTATTTTCGACATTGCAGTATTTAAATAGAACTAACTTGCTGCTACTGATGTACATGCTTTACATGTTAGATATCCACATGGCACTCAACATTTAGCAAGTTAGTTTAAGCCAGTGGCATACTGCTGCTATTTGCTAGGGTAGCAGATGAAAACAACTTCATAGGAATATCTCATTGTGTCCAGAAGAGGGCACCTGTATATGCACAGAAACATTTGCTGTGTTGAAAAACCTTGTTTCACTCCTTTAGAATGCATATTAGGGTATCCAAAGCAAGATGAGGTGTTGATCTTGCTAGGTGAAAGCCTGGAAAGGCTACAAAATAGCTGAAGAGGGAGATTGTCCACTAGGATTCAGTTCATCCTCTCATTGTAATACTTTCCTAGTATAAAAATATTGACTTAAATCTACTTCCATGTTCCTACTACTTATGCCACAGCATTCTACTATAACCTTATTTTCAAATGTGAACGAATAACTCTGAACTGTAAACAAGTAATGAACCAGTCCGTATGTTGCTGCATTGCTTAAAATATAGCAATGAGGATGCATTGAGAGGAAACATTTAGTGGAATAGAGGTTTAGTCGTTTTATGCTTGTTTTTATTTTCTCTTTGCACAGTTCAGTTCTTTGTGATGCTGTTTATCTTACCTCCATCTTGCTATTCAGCATAATAAACTGAGATCAACCATAAGTCTAAAACTGTTTTAAAAATTGCCATCAGTTTTCTTTAGCACTCAGATTAAAGTTTGATGTATTGTTTATCTTACAGTATTGATAACATTAGTTGACAAGTATCTTAATTATATAAAGCCACAGTACACGTTGAACTTAACCTTTGTATATATAATGGGCCAGTTTTCTAAACTGTGTTGTTGGCTGATGTCAAATAGATATTATGCGTAGGGATTTACTGTGTCAACTTTAACTTTCAGAAGTACGTGACTACTGCACAAGAAAAATTCCTCTGAGCTTCAATAACTGTAGGAAGTCATTTTAGTCATTTGTGTTCCTCTTCTGTTTGTATCTGCCTTCCACAAACCTCTGAGTGATTGAATTCACCAGATGGTATTTTTTCTGGAAACTAACCTTTATATTTTCCTGTGTAAAAGACTGTGTGGCATTGTACTCGTACTCTCATTCATTTATTCAGGAGTTGGATTCTGGTGATGTTAGCTGAGATATTTCCAGTGATGTAGCACTGTTAAAACTGTCTGGTACTGACAACTTGCATCATTTTGCTGTACACAGTAGAATAATGAAGATTTGAATGAATGCACAAAAACCCCAACAAAACCCCCTTGTCTGCTTATAGCTTGTATTTGTTCAATGCCAAATGAGAATCCATTGCATATGTATTTTCATTTATGTTAAATGGTAAGACTTTGCAGTAGGATGTATATGTTCTTGTTAATGGAAATCCCCGAACCAAAAATCCCAACCAAAACCCAACAACTTTACTCTTGCCAGTAATTGTCTGAAAATGTTTGGAGGAAAACCAATGGCAATACATGCTCAACGTACTACCGTAAAGCCTAATGCTTGCATTTTGATACCATGCAGGATCAAGATCAGAATTCTTACTTGTTGGATGGTCAATATATGCCATACAGGGGACACAATTCATTCCGTGAGAAGTATTTCAGTGGTGTGACAAAGAGGATTGCCAAGGAAGAAAAAGACAATCAGAAGTAAAATATAATATAAACAGATTAAAAAATGAGGAAAGAACGAAGATTGTGTTTCTTTGTAAGGACATCTGGATATGAACATTCATTTGGATGCCTCAGAAAAATAAATACTGCTTTTAATTTTAAAACAAGATGAAACCCACAACACAGGTTGAAGGCAGATCTTTTTAATTAGCTTTGTTTATAGTGGATTTTATTGTACAAGTTTTTTGAGTCTTATTTAATTTATATTTGTACTTTCAAGTACTAATGATGATTGACTAAAACCATTATTATTGTTCTTTCACTGTTAACGTTTACAAAAAGAGTAGTAGTATTATTTGGCGGCTTAAACTGTGAACATCTGGCTGTTTTAGAAACACGTGGTGGTGATCAAGGATTGCTTATTAAGAAGATCATTTTCATTTGTTTTCTTTTTTTGTAAATGGTATACAATAAAACAGAAATGATTGTTGTGAGTTTTTTTTAATTGTTGCATGCAATAACTGCTCGTATGAATTCCGATGGCTCTGGCTGAGGCCAGCAGTGTTTAAAACAAACAAAAAACACAAAGAAACAAATGCGCGCATACACACACCCCAAAAGCCTCTGTGACCTGACAAATTCTGGAGAGCCTATTAAACCCTGTGAAGCCTGTCCACATCTGAAGCTCATCTGTACCTTGGATTTGCTTTTGCATTCCTAAACCTTGACTCTTGGTCAAGCCAACTGTCTGCAATTTTTGGTTCAGAAACTGATAGTTAAAGCAGTAACAACAACAGCATAAAATCAGTAATGGTTCCCTAATGGTATTAAGCCTAATCAGATCTTTGAAATCGAAGCTGTATTTGTTAAAGGGCAAACTTTGCTGAATCCACACCATGTCCATCATGAAAATACCTCATTTGAAAACCACTAAGCCCATTAATTCAGGATGTTAATGGCTCTTCTCATTTTGATGGTCAAATATTCTTCAGCAGGGCCTTGGTGAGTGTATCTACTTGCTCCAGCCAGAGAAAGCCTTGCTTCTCAACTTGCTGCAAGTTACTGGCTGTGGTCATGTTACAGTCTTTGTAGATCTTAATCTTTAAGTGCCTCTCCAAAAAACCCAGTGATACCTAGGAAGGCATGAGTCATTGTGTCTATCTGATCAAGTTCATTAACCGAATTTTCTCTTACGTATGTTGTGGTCCTCAGCTGCAGCAGGGAGAGCTCACATCCTCAATGACAACTTTGTCTGACCTTCTGGATCTAATCTGTGGTGTGTTAGGAAGTTCTGAAATAGTGATTTATTTTCTGTGTTTCCATTATAAATCACTTTGGTTTTGAGACCTTTAATGTCAGCCATATAATAGTTGTTCTGGGCTAAACTTGGAGCAAGATCAAAGCTCAGAAAATTTTTCAAAAGCAGAATTTGAATTGATCACTTTTAAATATTACATCAAAAAATTACTGCTTCTGAAAACCTGTCTTCGTATAACTTCTGACTTCAATTTTAGCATTACACTTTGGCATTCAGCTTTTATTACTTTACAAATTAAAATTACTTTCTGTTCTTCATAGGCAAGGAATTTTTCTAGATGGATTTATTATGCATTTATAACTTCATTTTCATAAAAGTTACCCTACATAGACATGATCTAAATGGTTATACAAGATGTAAGGTCATTCAAAGAGAATGATTTAGTTTATTTCTCCTCTGCCTGGTCCAACTTTTAGTCCACTCAGCAGCAGTGGTGTGGCCTCTGCTTAGCAGTTCATACATAACAGCTCTATCATTACTGAAGAATACCGTTTTGAACAGAAACTCTAAGTGTATTTGGGGTACTGCATCAACATCTGCTGATCAAAAATAGTTCAGAATTGAAATCAGATGTTCTAGCTCTGCTGATCCCCAACTTTAAAGCTATCATTTGGAAATATTTCTGATCTCTAAATTTCTCGCTTAAAGTGCATGCTCCAGTCTACTGTACGCGCAGACTTGCAAAGCGGAGGCGTTTATAGCTGTAGAGCTGTGACACAGTCCTTGCGCTCGCTCTAGCGCAGGACTGACAGGCGGGTGAGTTATCCTTTCGGCAGCACTTGGCCATTGATGGTCGCGGTTTCTGGCACTTCCGTTCAACCTGGTTCCATTCAGTCTCTTTCCGTGAGGTTCCAGTTTCCTGTCCCTGGCAGGCAGTGTCAGTTCACGAGCCCACGCTGAACTCACGCCGTTGTCATTCCCTCCTTTGGGGTGCTTTGTGCCATTTTCCAGTTTTGAACAAGAAATGTTATTTTTGGAGTGCTTCGTTGCGCTGCAGCAAATTGGATGGAGGGAGGAGCTGAAAAAGTCTGCGAGGTTGTATGGGCAGAGGCTGCTTCTTGCTGTGGGGAGTGATTTGTTGAGGCAACAAAGGGAAGGAGCCCCCTCTTTCCACAGAATCCTTTTACCTGGTGGTGGTGTGGAAAAGTAGCGGAAATAGATTTTCTCTGCATCAATTACCTACTATCTTTCTCTTTAAAAACTTTTTTTAATTAGTGGCCAATTTGAACAGGTTTGACAGAAGGTCAAGGTTTGATGAGGTCTTACAGATAACAGGGAGCTACAAATTTTGTTGAAACAGGCAGAGGTATTGAAGAGAAAGACCTAGTTAATGTCTTCCAGGGAAAAGGTTGTAATACAAGTTCAACTCACTAAACATCAGAGAACCCATGTAGAAACAAGACCTGGAGACAAAAACTAACGAATGTTTTTTGTTGCTGCTGCAACAACCAGTGCTGGTCTTGCTGCTTCTTGATTTTCTCTTTAAAGTAAAAAGACCCAAATAAAAGCATACAAAGAGCTTTTTTACAAGGAACATAAAGGTCTCGACTGAAATTTCCACTTCTACTGTGAGATTCACAAAAACTCAGACTTGGTAGTTTCTCCTTATCACTCTGATGAGAGGAGTCAAGGAGATGCGTCAACTTGCTGAACATCTCAAGGAGAGTGCAGTCCTCCGTTTACAGCAACCTAAGAAACTGATCTCTGTTATTGGGACAACATCTGATTCTGGATCTCCTCTAGTAGAGCAGGCTTCCACAACACCCATTGCTGGACTTTGTGCTGGCACCATGCACTGCACCAATGCCCACTCACTGGGTACAGGCACTTCAACAGCAGCTCTTCAAGTTTGGTTTTGGTGGATCCTTCCTTCCTCTCTACATGTTCAACGGGGCTGGAAGACTGTGGTGGAAGTCCTCAACTGTTTCATGTCTCTTCTTTTTCCATTAGACTAGTGTTTTAGCTCAGAGTTGTGACTTATAAGAGGGTCATAGGTATCCATACGTGCGGCCGTTGGCAGAAGGCAGTCAAATTTTGGTGAGTTCTCAGTCAAGGCTCACCTGTCTGAAAAGTGCTGCTAACAAGATGAAGCATGGGCTTTCTCTCAGGCTGTTTTGATACTAGTTAACTGCAGAGATATTATAGGAAGGAAACACCTTAATAATTCTGAATCTTCTCTCTCCTACTCTCACTGCTTTTTAAGATTTCTTCTTAATTGTTATTTCCACTGTCCCCAGGACAACTCCACAGCCTCAGGGCCACCAGCTAGAGAAGGATGTCACAGAAAGGGTGACCCTGTGACTTTGCACTGTCCTCTGGCCACAGGTTTTCCAGGGACAAAAACGTCCAGTTAGAATGGGCAAGACTGGGGCAGATGATACGCAGTGGGATGGGTTTCCCTGTGGGACAACAAGCAGCTCTGGGGTTAGCTGGCAGGAAGCCGATGAACTCTCCAAAAGGCAAAGGTGGTTCTCTGCTGGCTTGGCTCCTGTCACCACCATGTTTCTCTTTTCTGACTCTTCTTCCTACTCCTTCACAGAAGCTGAGAAGAAAAATTTAATGCGTTCTGTCTTTGCTGTTTAGCTTGGTCTGCAGTTTAAACTGAGGTCCAGAGTTGAACAAGGCTGTCTTTTCAGTCTGGAAACTTCGTCCCTACTCCTAAAAAAAATAGAGGTGTGGGTACCCAGGAGAATGAAGAGGCCAGTATCTTTCTCTTCTGTTTGCTATTTGGAAAAAAAAATGTGTTTTTTTTAACCTTGGTTTTTTATGTCATTGATTTTGGTGATCACGTCATTTAAACGGGAGAAATACATCTTACCTGCCTCCATGCAACACTTTTTAAAATATTTCTCTGATATTCTCTTATTGGACTGGAAAAATTTCTGTTTATGTATGTATCCTCCCAACTGTTTTCATTATAGTTTTCTATCATGGCTGCTGTTATTTTGTACAGTGCCTCTAATCACTTACAGCTTTCCTGAGCCTATAGATGGGGAGGAAACCACTCAAAAGAGACCAGAGAGGTTGTGGAGTCTCCTTCTCTGGAGATATTCAAAACCCACCTGGACGCCATCCAGTGCAACCTGCTCTGGGTGACCCTGCTCTAGCAGGGGGGTTGGACTGGATGATCTCCAGAGGTCCCTTCCAACCCCTACCGTTCTCCGATTCTGTGATTCTGTCATCTCTCTATTAGCTAAAAGGCCTCATCAGAGCTGAGGTCGTGGAGAAAGGACAATCTATCTGGTTACACTAAGGCTGTCGGACCTCAAGACAGGTTTGCCAAGGTTAATTCTTGTAGGTTGCTTGAAATGAGGTGGGCAGCTGAAAGGTAAAATCCATTGATAGGAGGGAGATCTTGCTGTCTTTACTGCCACTGTTGTGATCTTTAGGTGTCTGCACACTCAGCAAGGTGCCCAGGAGATGCATTACAGATTGCTGACAACCCACAGCAGACTGAGGCACAAGAGGCTTTGGACCTGCATGTCAGGTCTGACAAGGAGTATTTTGAGTACAACTGGGTAGGAACAGGACATTTTGCTTCATTTAAAATTGTCCAAAAGTTAATTTTTTTAAATTCAATTTTCAGGTGCTGGGAAGGGACTATTGGTACAAAGATGTGATGATTGCTAATGGTCATCTGAGATTCTAATCCAAAATTTCTGTTGCTTTACATAAAAATGGTTAAAATAGAAAAAATCTTACCTTCTCAGATGTCAAAACAGCATAGATTTTTCACTGTTTTAATTCTCTCCAAAACTAAATTTTATTTTAAAATTATTTTTCAGGGTTTTTTCCCAATGAAACTGCCACTTGCTCTATAAAATTCTAATTTAAAACTTTTTCTTTGTGGATTCATTCTCATAAATTTTTAACTAAAAAAGTGCAAAATACCAGCTCACGTTACTGTATGTGATGGGATAAGTAGTTAATTCTAATCAAATACGTAACTCTTAACTAAACAATCTCACCTCCATAAGGAGATACCATTGGCAAAAGAGTCATGTACCAATTCGTCATAATACTTCCTCCAATAAGACCCTGTCCCAAAAGATGTGATGTCTCTCAGTGATGGGGTGGGTGTTTAGTGCCACGAATGGACAGCCCAGAGTGTCTTTGCTTTATCCTCATATCAGTGATTTTTGGCTAGAGATGAAACGTAGCTTTTGTTTACGTGGACAAAATCTTGCGAGTAGTTGGATCTATTCAACTGGAAGGACAGGCAGTCTTCTCCGCTGAGTGGTGGTACTATTCTTCACATGAATGTATGTGAGGGGTGGAATGATGCTTCTCTGGCCGCAGTTCATGCCTTTATAAATTGTTCTGCTCTACAGGTTTGTTGTGAGGCTGTTTGCATAAAGTTGTGAGATCCTGAGATCAGAAGTGCGAGGCAGGTGCAATGTGTTTTTTGCAATAACAGTTGTGGCAGAGACTAGGATAACCAGAATCACGAGCAGCACCACAGGACACTTGCTCCTGTCTTCGAGAGAACCTTTTGTCTTTCTAATAAACAAACCCCTAGCAATTTAGGAAAGGTTTGGAAAGTTTCCACTCTCTCTTCAAAACGTATACATGGCAGGTGGTACTTGTAGGCCTTTGCTTGAATCTCACCCCTTTACACAGCGCTCCCTGGAGAAAGGTCATGAAATTATATGAGAAAAGGGGCTGGTTCGCTTAATCAGTAAATATTTGTCAGAGTTGGCATTTGCAAAATGTCACGTTTTGGTCTCCACAGCTTGCAACAGGAGCTGTCACAGAGGTGTGTGTGCACCTATGGGTGGCTCTTCGATAGCAATTAGTGGAAAGCAGCTTCTTCAGTAGCGCGACGCATCTGCTCAGTCCTGTAATTGCAAAGCAGCTGGCACCGACAGCGGTGAGTATTGGGCGAATATGCACAAGCGCCCAAGCACTGCCTGCGCTTGTTCTGCCTCCCCGTTCTGGTGTTCCCCGGAGTGACCTGACAAGCTGAACTTGATGAACTGCTGCTGTTTGCTACGGGGAATGACCTGCCAAAAACCCGCACAGGCCCCGTGCCGCTGGGGCCAGGGAAGTGGGACCTCCCCTCTCCCCCCCCAGCTGCCCTGCCTCTTTATAAAGCAAAGAAAATTTCTACCCGAGTAAGAAATTAATTTTCTAATAACTATAGAATAGCATTTTTAGCCTTACGTAAAGATGTCAAAGAAGACAAAGATATGGACTATTTCTTAATTAAATATAGATTTTCTTTTGTTTTTTGCTTTTACTCTAAAAGCAAACCAAAACATGTTTGTGCCAAGAACTGTTATATCCCACCCCCCTTTCTCTCTTTTTTTTAATTGCATTTTGATATGCTTGGCAGAATTAACGATGAAAATCTTTCCAGCTGTGACTTTGCCAGAATCCCTTTCTGAAGCTCCTACTAATTTGGATTAAAACTGGATGGATGAAAGCCTCAAACAGCAAATCCTGGCAGTCGATTTGCTGAGGCCCCACAGCATATACTTCTCCAACTGTTCTTATCTTCTGAGGCAAAAGAAGCAAAAAAAGGAAAAAAAAAAAGAAAAAAATAAGCAAACATAATTTTGGAATGACACAGTTGTTAGCGCTCTCCCTGCCGTTCCCCTCCCTGGGCTGGGGCAGCGGGCATCTGCATGCAGGGCCCGGAGCACGCGGCCGGCGGCTCCCACTCGCCCGAGTAGCCTGCTAGGGCTCCCCTTTGCGGGAGGGACCTCTGGCTTTTGCTGGGCGAGGTTTTGATTGCAGGGTGGTGGGGTTTTTAGCACTATCTCATACCAGCTAACAGCCAGCGTGGATTTTAGAGAGAGAGTTGCCATGCTGGGAAGTAACTGTTCAAGATGGCAAAGGTGAGTGTGCAAGCCTGTCATTGCAGGGACGTGAAGCCACTGAGCTTCCTGAGTCCCGGCTGCTGGATGCTCACCTCGCTTGCTTAATTCTAGCAGTGTTGGCGCCGTGTTTTCTTACTGTCCAGGCTTCCTGGAGCCAGCAGCTGCAAGCTCTCCTGCTGCCACAAACAATTAAATTAATTTCTTTAAATTGGACAGATCAATCTCTGGCAAGTGGCCCGTGTTCCTTCCCTTCCTCCCTCTCACCAGGAGAGTCTTCTGGATGCTTGTGAGCTTACTAAGGCCTTGCTTGGTGTCTTCCTGTCTTCACGACCAAGCTGAGACAGAGCAAAGGCAGTGCTCCGACCACGCTGGCAGCCGCTTCCCGTGGCCTTGCCAGAGGGTGCCCTCTCCACCAGCGCAGCTCCTCCAGGTGTGAGGCTGCAGCTCACGAGGGCATCCGAAAGCTATTTGTGAGCACATTGGCCAGAGGGGTGGCAGGAGCTCCTTGCTGCAGATGCTCTGAGCGCCTTGCTGACCTGCCTGGAGCACCTCCTGCATGGAAAAGGAATACAGATACTGCCGGTTATATTTATGGCATATTCTGTTAATTGTTATGAACAACAGCAACAGCAGCTTTCCCAGATGGACCACTTACAATTTCTAGCGAATTTGAAGATTGTGAAGGAGGTGGCCGCTGCTAATGCTTTATGGGGGATGGTGTAGGCAGCAGCATCTACTGGTATGGAAAGCCATGCAGCCCCTCTGATCTCCTGTGGGAGACCTACCCTTTCCACTCATTTCCACTGGGCTGAGGGCTTTGTTTTTAAAGGGCATGCTCCTTGTCACCATTCGCTGCTGGTTTTCTCCATCGACGGTTCAGCAGGTGTGAGCAGATGGTTGAGAGGCTGCCTCAACTTACCTCCCAGCTGCTTTGAACGAACAGGGGAAGTGCAGTGACTGAGCTCTTCTTTCCTTCTCAGGATGCCTTGAGGTAGGGATGAATGTAGTCTCAAGGAGGCAGAAAGAGGAAAGTGAAATGTCTCAGCTGAAGTCCAGCCTGTCTTTCAGTCAGGACTGGGGTGTATTTTCAGCCATCATCTTGTGTATTTCCATACCAAATGTGCACAGTCTGTGAGCAAGAAGTACTTCTTCCCTGACTTCCACCTTTGCAAATGCATTTTGAGTTCTATAATAGCAAGTGGATTTTTTTTATAGTCATCCTATTATGAGCAGAAAGAGTTATTCAGGATCATGTATTCTCCCTGCAAGTTCTCTATAAAGCTATTGCCTTCAGATTTTGCCCTTGAACACATCTGCCACAACCCACCTGTTTATAGTATTAGTGCAAAAAAATAGGCATGAATTTGGACATGCTTCTTTGGACATGGTTTAATCAACTTCTAATTATTAACAATCAACAGGTGTTGAATCTTGCTTTTGAAATAATACAAAAATATTTTAATGGGTTGCTTTGCTTTTCCATCAACTTGTAACTCTTAGGCTGGCATGTCAGAATATAAAAGTTGATAACCTAAGCCACAAGGAACATTCCTTTTTGCATAAGCAATTCCCACTGTATTCAGTGGCAATAATGCATGCCATTCAGAGAAGAGTATTTAGGTTAAAGATAATATAGGAAGTTCTTTGTTGACAGTAGGGCTTCTGTGATCCTTATGGCGATAGTGGATTGAAATGAACTCCCTGAAAAAGCTGAAGCTTTTAACAGAGTAACCTAGTAAATGATGAATATTGTACAATTTTAGTTTAATATGATAAAAGTTTTTAATTCATTCAACTCTACAAGAATAACAAGATATGGAAGATTTTTGAATCCTTCCTCTGATTTTTCATCTCACTAAGAACCATTTATACTTCAGAAATGTATACCTAATTAACGAGAGCTAATTCCATCTAACTCACTACCAATGAATGGGACAAAACAGTTCATTGTTTCCCATGATACTTCATTCTCTCTTGATTTATGGTAATCAGGCATGGTTTGGGAATGACATTGCCAAAATTTGGGTTGTTTAATCCATAAAATACTCTGATTTTTTAGAATTTCAAATAGCAGGATTTCAGGAATTGCTACAAGTTTGAGAAAGCCTGCTTTCCAGATACCCATTTTGATTGGTATTGATTGCTTTAATCTCCTTTAAATTTTTTTATTAACTGGGTATATCAAGATTGGTGCTGCTGATCAAATTGGCAGGCCAGTTCTTTGTCTTTTACCAAACTGGCACAACATTCACTTTATTCCAGACACCTTAAGGTTCTGCAACACACAGACAATCAATATTTAGACTGAGGTGTGACTCACCTAATCTTTCATGTCAACATCTGTATCTAAAGCAGTGATGTTGGCCGCCTTCTAGTCAATGGAGAGGAGTAAGTCCAGAGCACTTGTCAGTCTTCTCTTCTAGAGCCCGTGGATGTGGAGGACTCAGACTTGCTCATTTAAGAATTACTCTAGTTGGTAATGCCTATTTTTTTACTGAAACTCTTTGTTTACAGTGAGGCCAGTTAATTCACCTTCATTTCATATATGTATATCAGCTGCTGCTTCTATAGTGCTGGATAAGAACATTTATGAAGTAGTTCTGCCTCTTCATTTTCATCTACTTTGTCCATCCAAAAGTGAACCAGTTTGTTTTTGATATACAGCAGAAAACAAGAACACAGAAAACAAACACACAGGAAAGCAAACACCCAGACATCAAAATCTCCTTTCTTAGTGCCTTTTGGCAGCCACAGAATTTATTTCCCTCTGTGCTTTTGGCCGCCTTACCAGTTTTCTGGCTTATGATTTCTGTGAGTTGCTGCCTACTCCTTTTTTTCATGAGTTATCTAAATACGTATATGGCTAATTTTACTTCCCCTTTCACTAGATTGTTACTTTATATGTATGATGCTTTGGGGAGCTGATGGATGAATCCTGCTTGGGAGTAGCGGATTACATTTCATGAAAGGTTCTGCAGATGAGTTATTGCTCGGCAGCAAGTCCTCAGCCTGCGGTTTCACAGGCAAGGAAGCTAATGTGACAGTGCGGTGCTGCTGAAAGGAGATGGCGTTGGTGCCTTTTCCCTGGTCCTGACTGTTCTCATGCTGTGCTCAGCTGAGTTGCCCACCCTTGCACTGACGCTGGTTCTTACTGGAGCCTTTCTTGTGCCAGTTCAACTTACTAAGCCAGCTGAAAACTATTCTTTTCGCTGAATAAGATTGCTGCAAGGGAGTGAATTTCCCTCCATCGGAGGTGAGCTGTTGGATCAGCTCGCTGTGGTCATCAAACTGTGGTCTCTGTCACATCTCCCCTAGAGCTCAGGCTGACTGTGGAGACTGCGCAGCTCCTTGCTGAAGCACCCAAGAGCCTCCTGGCAGGAGAAGGAAAGCAGCTGATGGTCTTTTGTGTCACAGTGGCCTTTGTTAAACATAAAACTGTGGAAGGTTGAAGAAGAAAAATCATTAGCTGCCTTTTTAAACGCAGACTGACCGTGTCTTTGAGAAAAGGAAAGATAAACTAAAAGTGAGAAGGATTGCCTCTGAGGGTTATTTACTCACTTGCAACTTATGCTTTATTGGTTTTTTTTTCTTTTAAATGAAAAGCTATGTTGTTGTCGCCACTGAAAGCTGTCTTTTCTTGTTGTGATCCAGGGACAGGGTGTGGCAAAGTTAACCGAGAGGAACCATGAGGATCAGTAGTGGAGCTGCAACTGGGCTTTTGGTCCGTGGCATTTAGCACCTCGGAGGGGCGTGAAGAGATTTGCAGCCCAGGGGCACTTGCAGCCTCCCTTGAGGTTCTGGAGGGTTTTAAGGTGTAGAAAAGTCCTGCCACAGTGTGTGCCACACCAGCAAAAACTTCCTTTTTGTGTGTGTGACTGTGGATCTTTAGGTATTCAGTGCTCTCTTTTTAAATACCTCCTAATTATCACTTCTGTTTTCCTTTCAAAAATTCTCTCTCCAAGCTGATTTGGCTCATAATATTTTCCAACCCTGTGAAACTGGCCCTTTTGGAGCATAATGTGTTTCTGATTTGGTCTTTGTCCTATTTGGATTTGCCTCTCAGTGGCTACTGATTTTTACTGAGAAATCAGTTCTTTCCTCTCAGTCTGTCAGCTGAGGGGTGGCCTGGGATTCCTTCAGTTTGGATGCTGCAGCTTTTTGACCCAGGCATTTCAAAGAACATGCCTGGGTAGCTGGTGTGAGGATGTGCTGTGGTTTTTTTGCTATCTGAGTGTGGTTTGGTGAGGCAGTCCTTGTCTGTGTGGGTAAGGTCTGAATAGCAGGACATAAACCAGACTCAGTGTGTGAAACCACTGACTAGTTACTCCCACCCTGAATGGTACAGGGGAGCAGCAGTGTTGTGTAGCAGGTTAAGTAAGTCGGTTAGCCAGCGAACAGCAACGCGCAGAGGAGTTTTGGGAGGTGTTTGGAACGAGATGCTATGTGTGTGCTCATGGGGGTATTTGTACCCTGCACGCTGAGATGATGAAGTGGTACAAGAGTGATAGAGCAGCAGCTGTGACTGCAGTAGGTACTCCAGATTTTATATCCTATCTGAAGCCTGAAGGGGTTTTCTGTGTCTGAAAGGCAAATAGGCATTTACCTCTGAGCCTGAGAACACCTTCCCGTGTGGAACATCTGCCTTCAGGAATTCAGAGTGAACACTCCTTTTATGTAGTGCTGTGGCCATTCTTTCTACAGATTACATGGGAACTAGGACTCCTTACTCTGCAAAGCCTCCAGCCACAGAGCTTGCATAATTATTTTATGTATTTATATAAATAAATAAATAATATAATAACTATAAATAAATAAATAGCTCTGGGGCCCCCAGTACAAGAAGGATTGGGACCTGTTCGAGCGGGTTCAGAGGAGGGCCACGAAGTTGATCAGAAGGCTGGAGCACCTCTCCTTTGAGGACAGGCTGAGACAGTTGGGGTTGTTCAGCCTGGAGAAAAGAAGGCTCCGGGGAGACCTTATAGCAGCCTTCCAGTACCTGAAGGGGCCTACAGGAAAGACGGGGACAAACTTTTTAATAGGGTGATGGGACAAGGGGTAATGGTTTTAAACTAAAAGAGGGTAGATTCAGACTATATATAAGGAAGAAATTTTTTACAGTGAGGATGGTGAAACACTGGAACAGGTTGCCCAGAGAGGTGGTAGATGCCCCCTCCCTGGAAGCGTTCAATGTCAGGTTGGACGGAGCTCTGAGCAACCTGATCTAGTGGAAGATGTCCCTGCTTATTGTAGGTGGGGTTGGACTACCGACCTTTAAAGACCCTTTCCAAGCCAAACCATTCTGTGATTCTATGATTTTATGATTTCAGTGTCTTGCATGCATTTGTCCTCACAAGATCCTTCTGAAAAAGATAATATTCCCATGTTAGAAATGTGACTTGCCCAAGGTCGCACATGACATTATGATGGAGCACGAAAATGAACATCTCTCGAGTCTCAGTGCAGCACCCAAAACACTCCACCATCTTTTCTTCTAGGGTTGACCACAAATGGCTCACAATGCTGTATGTCCACTGGGATTTTTTTCTGTGCTAGGAGAAGCAAAATGTTCTGAATCTGTAAATCTAAATCTGGATCTATGTGTGAAACTAGTAATTTTGTAGGGTTCTGTTGCAGCATTTAATATTTTAGTGCTTCTGGGCACCGTTTACATTCACTTACTTTGTAACTGGAAAGAACGAATGATCCATAAGAGTGTACTGAAAATACATGAAAGAAAGACTGATGTTAAAATTAGGGGGAAGTTCATGGTGAACTATAAAGTAATCGTCCACAATATAGTGCACTTTCTTTTGAACAAAATGCAGGTTATGTAAACTGTTTGGTACCATGATCAACAATGCAAGCAGATTTGCCAATGATTGTTAAATTTTTCTGGACAATTAGTATGATCTTCAAGTAAAACTTCAAAGGTTGTAATCTGCACAATTGGTTTCATTCACTCCAACTTGTCATTTGTAAGGAAGGTACTCTTTATTTTATACTGAACTACCTAGGAGAGGTCTTGATCTGTTTGCTGTAGTTCAGTATAAAATAAAGAGTACCTTTCTTACTAAGAGAATTAATCCTTTATTGTAGCGGTTATCTTCAAAGCTTGTCTGAAAATTTTTTTCCACAAAAGACCCAACTGTGTTAGGTTTTCCAAAGGAAAAACTGAACGTTTGTGATTGCTAATGTCAAGAAAGACTAATTTATCTACAGAGCATTGCTAGTCTGTGAGCACCGATGGTGCTGGGACTAAAATGTCCTCACAGAATTTCATTAAAACTGGTAAGTAATTGATGCTTATCACTCCACATCTAAGTGCCTGCTTTATTTAACTCAGTGTTGTGCTGAGATACTCAGTATGAGAGACACAAGAACAACTTTTGACTTTTAAGAAAGCTTTATCTTATTAATGGCAGACCTTCACAGGCGTCATATGAGAACGGAGATGTCATTTAAAACTTACTGTTCCTCCATGTCACCTTCAGGCACATTTTGCCAGATCTGAAATCTAGAGCGGTGTTGACACTATTCGCTCACTCCAGAGAGAATAGACCATTCAGATCCTCCTCCATCATTCAGCAGAGCTGTGACAAGGTGAAGAGAAAAACATCGCAACATTTCAGAGAGTCTGTCTTAGCCTTCTTCACAGGATGCAACACATCAGCGCTAAGAGAGAGGACAGGGTGGTGAGGTACCTCCAGCACATGCCTAGAAGATTATTTTCAAAGTTTTCTGTTTGTTCTTCTAGAAATGAATTCCCACTCTATGATGATGGATATTTTCAGTCTTAAAGGTAAGAGGCTAGTCTATCAGATTACTGGCTACCAGATATGGACAGCTGATTGTGTTCGCTGTTCCAGCAGCCGGTGTGTTTATGTCTGTGCTTAACTTTACCTTCCTAGCTTCACTGCTACAGATGGATACAGAACTGCTATTCCTAGATTAAATTAGAGTAATAGACGCTAGAGATGGAAAAGTACCTAATGGTCCATTTTTCTCTAGCTGCCAAATAGACTTTATTAAAAAAAGTCCAGGCAAATATCTTCCTTGGCAATATTTTACTGTGAAATATTACATCCTCATATAGTCTGGGCAGAGAGCAGGAAATCTAACTGCTTTTTGGCTTAAGGTTTTGCCAGTCTGCAAGCTTGGTACCCCAAGACTCTATTTTGGTACCTGTTGCCTTTTGCTTTGTAGATTTGGAGTGTCTGGAAAGTTGGATAGGGCAGTTTTTAAAGTGTCCAACTAATCTGTTGTGTTAATACCTATGTTCCAAAAAAGGGTGTAAAGAATATCTGTGGAATTGCAAACATTAAGCACCCAGTCCCACAGGTTGCTTTATCCATAACTCAAAGCACACGTGCTGTAACTTTGTAGTAGCCCCTGCCGTAACTGTAGGATGCCTTTGTAGCTACAACGGCTGCACGTACTTCACTTTGACTCACTGTCAAAAATACAGCTGTTCTGAGTGGAACGAAAGGGGTGCCTTTCTCCCAAATGATCCCTATCTGCTGTCTGTCCTATCAGATACATAACTGCACTGGTGCTTCTGAGTTTCCTCAAAACTGATAACAATATGTGATTTTACAAACCAGGGTTTTCAGCCTTCAAAGGCTTGTGTGTGTATGTGGAGGGGGGGAGTTGTGAATCTGTAGAAGTAACTAAAATGCCTCATTTAGGTTATTGAACCTGTAATGGAAAAAAAACCCCTGCAGACAATGTAACGGTTTAATTGGTATTCAATTGCTTGTACTTTTTCAGGCTTTTAAAGAAAAATATCAAAGAATGAACTATAAAACCAGATGTATATCTCCAGAGACTTAAATTGTCCAGTTTCCAGCAACATGCTTTAATTCTCCTCCCACTTAGTAATTTTACATTGACGCAAGTCCTTTGGATAAGAAAGGGCAACTGACCCCTCCAAAATTATTTGTCTTACATTGAGCTGGAAATGATGGGATCTCACGAAATCTATAATCTCATTAATTATAATTGTATATGTATTTTTTTAATTCTGAAAGCTCTAATTAATGTCTTGGAGGTGATCCAGAGGAAGACTTCAGTGTGTGCAGTTCTGTACATGCTTAGGTGCCTAGCCAGCTTTAGAAATTATTGTAGGTAAGGAATTACTGACGACCAAGTTTTTCCTCTCCTTTTCCCATTCCTCCCCCTCTCCCTTCCCCACATCGATACTTAGATTTCAGTTAGTTCAGGTGCTCCCTGCTACACAAATGTCTGCCTGAAAAGAAACAAAACCAAAAAACTCAGCCCAAAAAACCCCCCACCAAAGCCTGGGTTTGTGCTCTGAAGATCCTGTCTTTGGTTCAGCTGGTCCTTGTAAGAAAGGGGGTCCTGCTGCAGCTGACCTCGAGGTGACACACCAGCCACTTGGAAAGGGTGATGGGTCCCCTCTCAGCACCTGCCTAGACAGGTGGTTAGAGGGGAATGGCATCTACACCTGGGCGTCACAGGCCAAGAGACACCCATTCTCCCCTTCTCCCCACTGTAGTGGGAAGCCAGCATCGATGTGTTGATTTGCTTTATTTTGTGCTGTAAGTACCTTTTCTGTTGAAGCAGGACATTGTGTCCTGAGGTGCAGGGCTCAGAAGGACCAAATGTGGCTTCAAATGTGGCCAACTGGCCTTCACACCAGTAAAACCACCCACCCTTCTGCAGATGGTAGAGCAGCCATTCTCATGGGATGGCCACTGATGACTTCAGTTCTCCTGGTGACTGGAGTTCTTCTGGGAACATATTGTGGTAATTCAGTCAGGCAAATGGTTGGGACCTCTGCTTATAATGTGCAACAGAGCAATAAGGTGGAGTAGGGATTTAAACCAAAAGGAAATAGCCTGTTTATATGAATTGGAAGAGAATTTGAAATCCCAAGGTCTCATCTTGTTCTGGTTTTTTTGTGGGTTTACCTTCCTCTTTCCTACTCATTACTTATGACAGAATGAAGTTTACCGAGACCTTTCATTTTCCTGACTCCTGTCCCAGAAGCAGAAACTCAGGATGAGGTCGGATCTACGCCAGCCTCAGCTTCTTTTCTATTCTCCATTGGTTGTCATCTGAGTATTAACTTCATCGATATGCATACAATAACATATATATTGGAGAAACAGATACAAAGTATGGTTTCTACTAAAAATGATCACTTTATTTATTATGGAAACCATGATCTTGCCTGTTATCATTGGTTTAAAATATGACTAATTGTTTGGACAGACCAGCAGTTTAGATGGATGGTTGGCTAAAGAGTGTAAGTTGTTTAAGAGTGAAGTAGTTGATTTTGATGATAAAATATGCTCAAATATTATTACAGTTGTGTGTTTGCCTGAAAATTGAGGGGAAAGGGGTTTTTTTTGTCTTTTTTTGGCTGAATTCTTGGTTTTCTTGGCCAAGGAAATTGTTCTGTGTCAATCTGATTTGCAAAGAAATTGTTCAGTGGAGACCCGTAACTGTTTATTAGAGCTGTTGGGGTAATGCTGAGATTTGGGACCTTTTGTTGGAGATGGAGGACAGAAATTGCTTTTGTTAAAGGGTCTGAGGAATAAAATGAACCTAAACTTATTATTAATTCTACTTACAAGAGAAGAAATTAGAAAACTGCAAAATAAAGGGTCACTTACAGACTTCCAGATCCGTTTCTATTGCAGCTAAGATTTTGGGAGAGGTTGATCTGCCTGTTTTAAGGTTATATTTTTCCCTTCTTAATCTAGCTTTGAAAGTCGTATGGCAGAGAACAAGGGGATTTGTAACATCTTTGAATAAGGGTAGTATTTCTCAACCTTTCTTAACTGAAGAATGATGTAGTCTTATAAAAGTCTACGAACCTTTCTGTATCCCACTCTTTGTTGGATAAGAGGGTCAGTATAAGTAAAAAAAATCTTTGGCAATTGAGCTAATCACTTTTCAAAATCCTAGCTTTATCTTGTAATCAAACAATTTGATTAGAAGTGTTGATAATAAAAATGTCTTTATGCCTGCCAGTAGGTCCTGCCAACCCATAAAAAACTGATGGCTGGGTGACTCCCACTGTTTTTTTCTTCAGCAGGCAGTGATGCTTCCCAGCAAACTCCCTTGGAAGCTGTGGATATGCTTGAAGCAAGGTGTAGTCATTTTACCAGCCACCTCCTGATGTTGTAGAAACCCCGGTGCTCTGTGGACCTCGAGCTGAGTAGCAGAGATGAGAGAGAGCAGAGCAGTGGCCCCTCACAAGCACTTTTCCTTCTTTTCTCTCTTTTATAAAATTTCTGCATTTGAGCTTCAGCTGGACAAAGTGGGGATGCATTAGAGTTGCTTCTTTACCAGGGACTGGGAAGCAAATCCAGTGTTTCCCAAAGGAAGGAAGGAGAGCAGTTCTAGGGCAGGAGCAGTGTCTTTTCCTGTATTTTGCCTGGTGGGGTGATGAGCCTGAGCTTGGGGAAAAGGATGGAGAATCCTTCTGTGGTTACCTCTCTTGAAGGAGAGAGAGTGTTGAGAAGCACTTAGCATGCTGTTGTCCGTAGGCCGTGGCTTGCCTGATGGGGCTGGCTGCAGCGTGTGCACAAAGTGGTAACAAATCAGCAGAAATGGAAGCAATGAATATTAAATTGTTCTACAAACGAAAGACTTTCAGGCTGATTATAGTAGAAATCCAAGGCATTTTTTTCAGCTAATGGCAGCACTGCCGTTGGCATATCCTCTAGCATAAACTCTGGGAAATCAGTTTATAGAGCTGTATTCAGATGTGATGTGTCAGATATACCACCTTCCACAGACGCGGGTTTTATCCAGCCTTCAGCTGCCTTCAATGAGATGAGGTACTTTCTGTGACTCTTCCAGTTGTAAAATGAAGTCTAGGTTGTTGTCTCTAATGTGCCATAGACCTAGAAGTAAAATTGGAGCTTTGAATGTGCATTTCTACCTACGTCCTGAACATGAGGAGATCCAAGTGCTGCAAAGGAAATGTACTGCTGGCTAAGTGACTGAGTGGGGTTAAAAAGGAGGGATTACAGTAACCTACTATTTGGAGTCTGGCATTCTGAGTATACTCATCATTTCTTAATCTGTCCCTGGGTCTGGTTATAATTTGCATCTTGAGCAATTGTATTGCATTCTGCATTTGCATTTGTGTTTTCTTTTTCTATTGTTAAACCTGTTTTCATCTTACACATTTTTCATTCTTCTGCAGCCCGTAGCCAGTGATTGATGACAAGGTCCAAACGCAGAAGGTCAATTAGATCATCCAGCGTCCATCTCTGCCAGCACAGGATTATTGCTTTCATGGTCTATTTGCTATTGTTTTGTCCAGCCGATTGCTAAATAGGTCTTGTTTATTCGACAAAGTTTTGCCACCAATAATACCCCACATAACCTTAATTATAACAAGGGAGTAGTCTGGGGTATTGTTGAGAGGTGGGAGATGGTCTCATATGGTCAGAAAAATTATCTGGTTTTTGACTCTTCTTACTCAGATCAGATTCAGTACGTTTTTCTGAGGCACGTTTCATTAACTGGTCAAATCAAACCCCTACATCAACAGCACTGTTTGAATCCTGCTTATCTCAGTCCTTTCAGTCTAGAATATTCTCTTAGCAGAAAACAAGATGGCTATTGGCAAGCGTTGTCATTAACTCAAGGGCTCTGGCATTTATTGAGAGCTTGTTTGCTTGTATGTTTACAGTCATTCTGGGCAAAGAGGTTTGCAGTTTGCTTTCCTGGTTTATCTAGTAAGGAAGCCTGTCTTAAGGAGCTAGATAAGACACTACTGAAAATTACTTGCCTAGAGAAAGAAGTAGGGTTTCGCTGGCAGCCGCAGAGACAGAAATCCTCTGAATCTAAGACTGGGAGTGGTGCCCTATTGTAAACATCATCATGAAAATGACTTAGTGCATATTTATCTTAAATTTTAAACAATCCATAATACAAGTCTGAAGCATATATAATTCACGTCAACTTCAAAATGATTTTCTGAAGCTAGAATTCTAAATTTGACAATGACCAACCTACTGAAATCAGTGGAGAGGTTGCCTGCAAGCAATATACAGCTGTCCATATTATAATATTACTTAAAGAGATTCTGCTCATGCAGAAGCATTTTACTGTTAGCTGTATAAAATCACATAATATATTCTTTGGGATAGTTTATTTTTTGGCTGTAGCTCTCAGCTGATTTCACATAAATATTACTCTTGTACACTTAATAAGGAAGCTTAAGGAGGAGGTAAGTTGCTGGCAGGGTTCAACAGATATTGCATCCAATATAAAAGAAATACACAGCTGCGCTTCACTTCCTCAGGGAGAGCAGAGCCTTCTTTCACAAGGTAGCAAGCACAAGGGAAGATAACAAGAGTCTGTCCATCAGTTTTCCGTGCCTAATACAGGAGTGGGAAAATGCTGACAAAGAGCTGGCTGTGAAATTCTCCCACATTAAGCTTCTGCAGTTCATCTGCATCTTCACCTTACTGTGAGTAATATAGGCAGCTATGGGATTGTTGCATTAGTAATAGATGGGTAGATGTCTCAGGGCACCTAAATCCTGATTTCTAGGCCCAGTTGGAAGGCCGTGCTGTCTACCTAACCTCTGTTGTCATGCCTACCGCAGCATCAGTCTTGGTGTGGACAGTCTCTTCAGAGTCCCACTTACCTCCGAGTTCTTGCAGAGCAACTTCTCAAATGGAACATGTCTTCCCCCATCACAGCTGTAGGTCAGCCTTCACGCTTATCTTCAAACTGGGTCTCACTTTTGCAAGCAGCCATAAATTAGGCTTTTCAGGATGTATCGGACAGACCTCACCCAGCAGACAGAAGGCTGACCTGGGAGGTGAATTATTTTTGGCAAGCTTGCACACACTAGCTGATTTGGATCAAAAATTTGAACGCCACACTCTGACATCCTCTGTTGGCATTCAGCTTTCTGCTTCACCTGGTGTTTTCAAGTGAGCCTTTCTCAGTTTCTCCTGTTGAAGCCGTTTCACTTTGCATAGTCGAGGGAGAGGGAGCAGGTGAACCTGATTTGATGTGGGTGCTCGCATGTGATGTGCGGGAGTCAGGCCCAAATCCTTGCCACAGATCTGGCAGCATGGAGGTTTGAAGCAGGTTTCCCTTCTTCGTGGCAAGTGATCTAGCTACTGAGATACGGAGTGCAATGGGAGGCAAAGGAAAGAACAAAGTGTCTTTTTGTGACAAAGGGTGAACTAGGCTTGACAACTACCTTCAGGAGAGATTCAGGACTGAAGAGAGAGAGATATTTTTGCTGTCTCTGACTGTGGTCCTGTTCTGTTCTTCTGTGGTTTCTCCAGGCCAGCGTAAATAACTTCATGCTCAGTGTGCTGGTTTCTAGGAATACTATTCTAAGGCACCTAATTCTCCCCGGGAATCGTATCTTGACTGTCTAATTCCTGGCTGAGGAGTCTGCTAGGCAACAGGAAATCTGCAAATTAAAACATTGCAACATCTAAGTCCCTGGCTGCACCCCAGCTTTGCTGGAGGACCAGTTTTCATCTGTTTGCCTATGAAAAATATACTCAGATGTATATCCTTTCTCTTGCATCATTTAAATGATTCCTCATGTTTCCCACCGGCTATTATTTTTATTACCCATATGCAGTCACTTTGCTGCTCATTTTGTTCATTGTAATGCAGCCAGTAGCACTCTTGTTTCTTGATCCCCAAAATGTGTGGTTTAAGGTCCCACATTAGCAAAAGTTGGTTAGAGTTAAGTGGGCTTAGCCCTCCAGCTTCTGCTATTTTGTGGTAGGAGCTGGAACAGCTCATTTACCCATTGCAGAGATGGACTGTCCATCCTGATTGACTGGCCTGGGTGGCTGCTTCTCTTTCCCACTTCTAGTCTTTTGTCTTTCTTATAAAGAGGTTGGAAGGGACTGTGCCCTGAGTTGCAGCAATTGGTACGACACTAGTCATCTTCACTTCTCCCATTTACTGACTGCTCCAGGGTCCTCTCTTTACAAATCCCAGAATTATTTGCTCTTCCTTTGCCACAGCATGAGACCACAGCTCACTAACAGCAACACTAACTTTGTGTCAAGAGGAAGCTTCACTGCTAGCAGCATCCTCTTAGAGAAGACAGTAATCCGTGGTTCTGTGGCCAAAACACTCAGAAGAACATAAGTGGGAGTGTCAAGTATTCCAATGCATGCATGGGTGCACAGGGAGCCCACAAATTACTCTTGGAAATCAAGGGTAAATCTAGTCAACATTTTCTCTTCACTGAAGAAGTCATCTGAATGTTCCACCAGATTTGTGGACACTGATGCTTGGAAGATCCTGAAGCTCGTGGAGACTCCCAAATTTTAATTGGCAGGTAGACTGCATCTACTCCCTTCCAGGCCTTTTTTGGGAGAGAGATTTTTGATTTTTTGCCCAGAAGGAGAGAAAAATATCTTGCCTCTGAGTGACGCTCAAAGGCAACCTTTGGAAGAAACAAAGGAAAACAACAAAAATAATTTGCAGCATTTATCCCTAGGGATATTTTTAGTGTGGCCAGAAGTGTGTGTGCCCTCTCCTATGATTTGATTTCTCTGTCTTTCTGTAATAGTATGATGCTCAGCACCAAACAAGCTTTTCTTTCAGATGACATGCCTGCAGAAACATGAGAGTGAATCACTGATACTCCCTCTAGATTTCTGATGTTGACACCATAACACACATTGCTCTGGGGATTTTTCATCAGCCTCCTGCACTGTTGCAGGGTTAAAAAAAAAAGAAAATCTTATCAGAAAATCAATGCCGATATTCAAGATTTCCTGATAACAGACTATTGAAACCCTGGAGTGGGGAGCAGAGCACATCTGCCTGAAGGCGTTCAGTCATCTGCTGCACAGGGACTCGGTATTCAAAGACTGTCTGTCTCGCTGCTTACCTCTGATGGTAAAGTAAGGCAGACCCCGAAGGACTCAGAAGGGATTTAGGCACTTTCAGCTCTACCTGCTTTCCCAGTCTGTGGGGCACCCCTCCTTTGCCAGGGGGAACCAGGGCTGTTTAACCCACCTTCTAGGAGAAAAGGCTTGGAAAACTTTGTGGTGGGGGACTTAGTCTCCCCACTGAAGCTGAAACCTTTGGGTTCAAGGATTTAATTATTATGTTCAGAGGAAGTACCAGAAGAGGCAAGGCTGTCTCTCCAGGCTGCAAGACCTCTCCAGACACTCTCCCACTGCACCAAATCTTTCATGCAGAGACAGGAACCCACTTCTCACCCTCCCGGGTGACTGCCACAGATATTTCTTTAGTTCACATAAAGCAAAAAGCATATATGCGATGCAGTGCCCTGCAGAATGGAGGGCAGACCCGATTTCGGAGAGGTAGGATGTGAGAAGGGGAGGAGAATTTGAACTGAGAGGCCCAACATCTTGCAAGAGGAAGGTGAATCATACCTATTTATGCTAAAAAATGTATGCAACCAGTGCGGTGCTCAGTGTTGCAGTGTTTCAGTTCTGCCGGCAAAGCTGGACTTCTGGTCTGTGTAGCTGGGAGACAGATAAATTCTGGATTTGGAAGGACTTGTCCTGAGCCATAGGAATAAAAACTTGTTTACAGCACACAAGGTAAGATTTACTGAGCACTGTCACTATTAATAGTATGAACCTATGTAACGACTTACTCCTTTCTAGCTGACAGTTCTCTGGCCCAGGCCGAGAGCCCTGGACTGTCATCAAGGGCGTTGTTATGCATAATGTATTAACAGCATTGCTTCAGATTATTTCTGATTACAGCTCTCTCTTTGTTCCTTCCCAGTTTCTTTTTCCCAGGTCTGCTCTTTCCCACTCCGCTTCTTCCCCCTCTCTTCTGGCTGCCAAATTTCTAGTCTGTTTGTGTGCTGCCTCGTAATCTCTGCACCCGGGGCCAGCCACAGCATCCCGGAAAAAGGCGAGCGTTGGGTCCCCACTTCGTGGCATCGTGAGCGTCCCCAGGAGGAAGAGGAACCCCTGGCTGTCCAGGCCAAGAGAAGAGAGTCTGGCACCGTATTCATATGCCAGAGCTCCAGGCTCTCGGCTACTGTAAGTTAGCATCGAAACCGGGGGAGCTTTCTAATGTACATTCGCTGAGCATCTGCTTCAGAAAATGTGTCAGATTTAAGGGTATAGAAATTCTTTAATTATTATAATTCCCCAAACTTTAGCAGTCAGCAGATTTCATATGCTAATAATATTTGTAACAACAGGGAACCTATGTGGGGATTAAAATAAGGCTGGAGGCAGATTTAACCCAAATTCCTGCCTTTTGCCAGTTACAAATAGTGCTGCACTATTGAAATTTTCACCTTACATGTTTTAAGAATCACTGCACTAGAGCCAAAGGTGCTGAGAGCAGTCTTGCATTGCCCTATAAATTCGGCTGCATGAACTAGGAGGTCTAACTGCACAATTAGATTTAATCTAACCTATTTTTCACAGAGTGGTGTGTAGAGTGCATTAGAAGAAATGGATTTATTTAAGATGTCATCTAAAGCAACTGATTTTAATAATTGGACAAGTACTGAGCCAAAGGCCTAGATTTTCTGGTTATCAGCAACTTTCGCTGCTTCACATGCAAATTTAATAATATAATGAGTGTTGGGGCCTAGTTTGTCCTTGAGCGTACATGCAGAGCTGGCTGACCCCAAGGACAGGAACAGGATATATGCCTCCAAAGGCGCAAGGGGGCCTCTTCATTTGCTCTACATAAATCTCAGTCTTTAATGACTTGAGGGAGAATGTTTGAATACTTAAATGAACATTATTCTTGAACATGAAGTTTTAATGGTGCACATTTTAAGTTTGTCATCAACCTGTATAAATTTACAGCAGAGGACAGTGTGTGCATGATGCGTTATCCGCTTTGAAGCGAAAGCCTATTCCACAACTGAGGAATCCACCCTGTGTGCACTAGATCCCAAAGAAATCAGCTCCCAAGCCTACAACTTGCTGGGGGAAACTAATGATGAGCAGGATGGATAAAAGGATTTCTATTACAACTATCTATGTACAATTTAGGAGCAGCGCTGCAGCTTCCATGGTAATTTTGCTTTTAGTTTTCTGTCAGTATAATGAGGAAAGAAAAGCTGGAGGACTATTTCTTAATCACAGCATTCATTTTTTAGGCTAGATGTTAGTTGCGTGTCAAAACTGAAATCTTTGTAGGTGGAAGCGATATATTTACTGGACACATTTGAAAGCCTTAGAATTCAAAACAATACCAAAATGGTTTAAATATGTATTTAGTCAAATACACTTTCAATAGCGTGAAATGTGTAATAGAGCCATTTCTGATTTCAAAACAGCTAGCTTTTGTTTTCTGTCTGAAACCGCACACCGTTGTAGTTGGGTAACTTTCTCACAGGGTGGGATGGAAAGGAGCTATGGAAGTGTGAAAACCCCCTTGCAATCTCCTATGAAACAGCCGATAAAGGAAACCCAGACGATTTTAGGTGCTCCTGCCGTTGGGAGTGGCAGGAGTGGCACCTGTGGGGCCGGCCGAGCCCGGGAGCCGGGGACGTGTCCCTGGAAGCGCCTGTCTCTGAGTCACTGCAGCAGCTGAGCCGGGGCTAAATTGGAAACAGAAATACCGATTGTCATGTCACCCGGATGCTCTGCCTCCAGCCAAATGGTAGATGGAAAAAAAATGCTACCAGATGTTCTTATGTTATTAATATTGTTATTATTGTTATTATAAATAATATTCCGTATTGGCTGGCTTTCACTCCTGGCACATCTGGAGCGCACATGGTTGGGAGGAGAGCCCCGGCAGCCCGTCGTTCCCCCGTTTCCCTGCACACCTGTAAAAGAGGCCAGGCAGATCCTGCTCCCTGCGCTGGAGAGGGGCGAGGGGGGCTGCCCTGCGGTGGGGCACCCCCGGCCCCGCTCCCCTCCCGCTGCCGCTAGTACTAGCCAGAGCTCTGCTGGCATCCCGGTGATGCTGGCCCAGCCCAGGCCTTCGTTCCACTTTTCTCTTTCCAGCACGGCGAGATCCTTCCACCCACAGCCCTGTTTTGAGAGCTTTGTGTCTGTCCGCAGCCCTGAGATTATACAACGAGAGCAAGCTCTGCTGGTGCTCCTCTCGCTGCATGTTTTGCTGTTGGAGATGCCGACGCAACATTCCCGTGGTCTGAAGGACCCCTGGCCAATTAAGCAGGATGCTAGGTGTAACTTTGGTGGAAGTTTGCTGGCTAAACCTCTCTAAACGTTAGACCAGAAACTCTCTAAAAATGTTTCTTTGTAATTGTTCCCGCTCCATGTCACCAAAAAAATGGACTGGTTTTGGAGGTGAAAATGGAGAGTAGGGCATCACTCTGGTGTGGGTCTCACCATAAACATCAGCAAACTGCGTCTTAAGGGTGCGCCAGCTCCCAGGCACTGTTTAACATAAGCGCCAAACCATTGCTGGAGTGGAAATTATCCCGTTATACCCACTTAGGCCAACTGTCTAGGAATACAGGAACAAGAAAAAAGAATACTGGAGGAGGTGATGACAGTGGTTCATTAAAAAATAATAAAATGCTAGGATACTATTAAACATGGCATACCAGTATTTGTATATCTCTAAGCTGAGGAAACACAGCTCCAGTATAAATAGATGGAGCTTTATAAATGGACTTTTGCGGTCACACTAACTGTGTAATAAGACAGTGTATTTTTAATTATGACATTGTGGTGACATACAGAATGGGTAAAACACTTTCCATGGACACAAGAAGAAGCGGTGCTTGCCACTAGACGTTTAAGACCAGCAAAAAATGAAGTACAGCCCTCTGAACATCATGTCTGCCTGGGGTGGCTGTATGCACAGCACGTCTCCCTCCACGTGGCTCTGTGCCGCAGGAAGCGCTGCTGCCCAGGCAGCGGAGGGCCCTGTGTGGGGCTCACGAGTCCCAGCTGGGAGAGCACAGACCCGCCTGCAGTCCTTGGGTTCCTGGCTAGCAATGGGAGAGGTGCCCAGTGCACATACTGAAAAAGGGCAATGCCTGCTAAAGAGCCTCTTCTCAAAGGCAAACCTGGGCGAGGGACAGCCTGGCCAAAGCAGCCAGCTGTTTTCTGGGTGAAATCTCAGCTGTGCTGTGCACAGGAGCTAGATGCAATCACAACAAAACCAGTCATCGCATCTGACTTCAGTTGCTGTGGGTCTGTGTTGCAGCAATTCCTTTGCCAATGGCGTCAGGAACAATCATCTTCTTTTATCTACGCTTTGAGCAAGGCTCATCCTATGCGATGAGATTTCCATGCAGTGAAGTTTTCTGGAGGATGTCTCTTTTTTCTGGCTGAAAGGTTCCTCCAGGCAGAATTGAAGAGTTTTACACACTGGCCAGGGGGTTTCCGGTCCGTGACTACATGAGGATGTTTGGGCTTCTGGAAATGCAGAAGCCGTAGGGAAAGGGCTGGGGTCACGCACAGCCCTTCCATGCACACCGGGAACTTCCCAGGCAGGTCACGCAGGCACTGCTGTCCAGAAGCCCTCCCGGGAGCAGCGGGGGCCCTCGCGGGTCTACGGCTGCAGACTAAGCTCTTCATTCCTCTACGGACTAGCTTGGTATTTCTTCTTTCCCCTCCTCCCTCCTTTTCCTTTTGCACCTCTGGGCAACAGAATCAACCAAGTATATATTGGTGGAAGTGGTTTTTTCAGACATCTCACATTCCCCCAACACGCTGCTGGAAAACAAAACCGGTGCTAGTCTGAAGCCATAAAGAAACAGCAGGAAACCTTTTCTCTATTAAATCAACGAGGTATTGCCATTGATGTGAATAAGTCACAGACTTCATGCTTGCCACCTGAGAGATATCCACTCATCCTACAGAAAAGAGAGAGGCAATTAGGCTAAATCATGGCCAAATGAAGAGATAAGAGTGTGTGTTCCTCTCTTCCTTTCCCTGCTATTTTAGAACCCAGTAGTTTTCTACTCCAAGTGGAAAATAAGGATCATTACTGTATTCAGCCTTGTTTTTTGTTAGATGCTTATAAATCTTGCTAATTAGCTGTAGAAATCATAAAAGCTCAGCATCATGTTTTAATCATAAGCTCCTCGGGCCACTGATGTTCATGTTGTTCCCTGGATCCTCATTTCCATGTACAAATTACTGAGCCCATAACACTTTGGCAGCTCATCTCTCATGCCAATGATATTTCCAACAGAATTATTATTTCAGTAACTAAGCCACAAGCCTACACCTGCAAAAAATAAAAATAAGAGAATAACGCAGCAGCGGAAGGTCCCCCCCCTCCTTGTACTGGTGGAATATTAAAGCTTCTTCAAAGTAATTAAATGCAGGTTTTAAGTCTAAAGTCTGGCTGACAGATCAGTAAAACCATTTTCTCTTTCCCAAGAAGCTAAAGAAAAGTTCCCCAGTCAGCAGCCAAGGAGGATAGGAGACCGTAAGCACTGCACTTAGACACCAGTGCTAACGTGCTGGGAATTTCTGGGGCAGGACAACAGGTCCAAGGCATCGTGGACACAGCTGTGAAATCAAACCTCAGCTGAATTCTTATCCAAATCACCATAAACGAGGTCAGCATCTGCTAAGACACTGGATAATAATAGCTTGCTTAATTATACATTTTGCCTGTAATTTAGTCCAGACCAGCTTTCCTAGTGGCAGAGGAGGAGGGTATTTTCCAGTTCTTTTATGTTCCTGTGATTAGTGGATAATGCCCTCGGTGTATGTGCATGCATCTAATTTTCACTTTTAACTTTAATGCAATTTAACATTGTCAAAATAAATATTATTCTTCACTTTTCCAAATTTTGTTTTAGCACTTGTAAAGTAAATATTTTGCTTAAGAATGTGGAAAGCCTGTGCCTGCTTACTGACGCTCTCTCTGAGGGGGAGAAGGAGCCCGTCCCTCTATCGCGGCAGCTCAGGATCGCCTGGGAGCCGATGGTGCTTCTTTCAGGGAGGATGAGGCCTTCCTAACCTGTGGCAGAGGAGCAGGGTGGACAGCCAGGGATACCTGCTCTGGCCACCTCTGTCAAGTTTGCCTTAGGTACAGCCCAAATAATAAAGGAGGAATGGGATAATGGGATAAAAGCTTCTTTTTCTTTGTTCCTTTACATGAATTGCCATACTAAACTCATCTTTGAACTTTGATATCTGTCGCGTTCGTTTACTGTCAGCAAAATGATGATGTCAGTCAGATCTCTGAGCAGCTCAGAGCTCCTGTGCTGGGCACGGGTATGAGAAGCGCAGACAATCAAGCTGAGCCAAGCTTGACCATTTGGAGTCCCTCACCTCTGCAGTGGCGTGGCTGAGGTGTCACAGGCCTCTGGTGGTTATTCCTGATGCACCTAAAACTGGTTGCTGGCAGTGAAGGTTGCCATTGAACAGAATATGTTGGTTTGCAGCTGCAGGGGAAAAGCATATAGGACCTTGCCTGCCCCGAGTGTGCATCTCCAGCCCGCGCTGGGGGGGCTTAGGTGGGTCAAGGGAAGCTCTCTGTAACTGTTCCCCTGGTCAAACAAAAGCACCCCTCAAGATAGATAAGTTACATTTGCTAAAAAATTGGATTAAAAAGTCACCGATCATGAGTTTCTGGTTAAGTTTTATTTTCTGAGCTGTTTTCAAGCAAAGCGAAAATTGAAAACTGGCAAGCTTACAAGATCAATAGGGTTTACTTAAATGACTCACCAATTAGCATGTCTGTGGCTTTTAGTAACATTGTATTCTTGCCAATCACACTGGTTTAAACTTTCCCTCATATATAAATTACACACCCAGATTCGTGTCTCCTCTTTTCCTCTTTTCCTTTCTCTTTTCTCTTTTCTTCTTCTCTTCTTCTCTTCTTCTCTTCTTCTCTTCTTCTCTTCTTCTCTTCTTCTCTTCTTCTCTTCTTCTCTTCTTCTCTTCTTCTCTTCTTCTCTTCTTCTCTTCTTCTCTTCTTCTCTTCTTCTCTTCTTCTCTTCTCTTCTCTTCTCTTCTCTTCTCTTCTCTTCTCTTCTCTTCTCTTCTCTTCTCTTCTCTTCTCTTCTCTTCTCTCGCCTCGCCTCGCCTCGCCTCGCCTCTGACTCCTACACTCGACATCTCCAGGGAGCCTGTGCAGCAGGCAGAAGTGTGACTTGGGGGCAGATGCCCTGCAGCATCGGTAGCAGAAGGACTGAAGCAGAGATCGAGGAGACATTTCCAGGATCCCTATGAGATGTGTAACCAACACTTCTTATTTCAAGTTCAAAGGCCTGCAGGGGGTAGAGGGTCTTAATAAATGCACTTTTTAGAGGGTCAAGTGAGAGCTGTGGTCAGCATTGCTCTTCTCTCTCCCAGTCTGGCCAGCAGATCACGGCTGTTACTGTTTTGGAAGCAGCCCTAGCTACTGTCATCCATGCCTGGTCCCCCTGTGCCTGCGCTGCGGCAGTGGCAGCAGCCTTCCTCCTGGGAGGCTGGGTGGAGAAGGTGCAGAGTCCAGCTGGCCTTGCCATGTGGGTGGCTGGGCTGGGGCCGGCAGGCAATGGCCTCTGGACAGATTTAGCTTGCACAGAGTCTTGAATCGAGTGTAAATTCCCAGTTTTAGCTAAAACATCTGCAAATAGCTAGGAATTTGCATGCTCAAGAGACCTGTCCCTGTTCTTGACTCTGTGTGTGCATTCACCCATTTGGTTTGACTTTTCCATCCAGGAGAAAGAGCTGTGAGCCCAGTGTCCTTCATGCAGCTCTCTTTGCTTTGACATTCGCATGCGAGACACGTAGCCACGTTACCCTGGCTCAGTGAGCAGGGACGCGGCTGCCGAACTGCAGTGACCCTCTGTACGTGTCCTCCCAGCCCCTCAGGCAAGTGATGCAGGAACCCAGGGATGCGAACCTCAGTGAGGTCAGCCGAAGCCGTGCTGTTTCACCTCGCACTATGTACGAAGCGTGCTCGCGCAGACACTCGCCGCACGGCAGCTCATTCATTAAGCAAGGGGGACCTTGTGTCTGAGCCCTTGTTCAGCCTGAAACAGGCCAGATTTGTTGACCTTAAAGGCACACTGAAAACCACATTATTCCTCATAGGCATTTGCAGAGGTTATGAGCCTAGGGAACATGTGGTTAAAAGGGAACTAGGCTATGTATTTACATGGTTTCATTTTATTCTTTTCCTTTCCCGGTGCAGCACGTTATTTTATTTGCTATGAAAATGCCTACAGCAATTGGATAGGCACTTTTCTGCATGCAAGAAATCCAAAGAAATTTAAAGTCTTCGAGGGGCTTAAACATCATCTTGTGTTTAGCTAAGATGAAGCTTAAGAACAACCTGGACTACGATGAGTTTATACACAGGCACATAAAGCTCCAGGGTGGTCTTAGCGGGTCTGCTGAATCCGCCCTTCATCTGCAGCGCTCCAGCCGTGTTTCCTGCTGTGAGTTTGCACAGGTGTCTGCATAATTTGGCTTCCAACGTACTCATTTCTTGCGATGAGACACCAGACTGAAAAAAAAAAAAATCACATTACACCAGTTTAGCCTGAGATCAGTTTGCTGGGCTGGCAGTCAGGGGAAAACCTCTGGTGAACTGTGCACGTCTGACACGAAGAGTGGGGAGACCGTCAGGCTCTGGACCCCTCAAGATCATTTTTAGAGACGTGCTTTCCAGGGCTGACCTGCCCTGAGCATGACATAAGGGAGCCCACACAGTGAGTCAGTGCTGGAACCGAGTTCCTGGCGCTTGGTCCTCTGCTCGCTCTGCTAAACCACACCAAGATTAAACCAACAGAGGCAAAGAGGGAGCCTGGATATGAGGGAATTTAGCAGGGAACCTGCCTTGACTCATTAATGGAAACTTTTGAAAACAGGCAGCAGCAGTAATTTTATTATACTTTTTTCCCCATGCTGAAACAATTTGTGTGCAGCAGAGTCATTCCCTGGAAAAACATTTCTTTAATTTATCTTCTTTAATTATCACTCATCTTTAGCAGCATCTGGTTCTGATATTTTATTAGAAAGTTTGCATGTTTGAACCAGGCCTGGGTGGTATTTCATTTTTTCTTGTTTCCATTTTCTACTGTGATGGTACTTCCCGTGGTGGGAAGGGATTGGCTTTGCTTTATTTCACAAGGCATAATAAATCATACGGCCATTCTACTTTAACATCATTATTACCATGTAAGCATGCTCAGAGACATATCCTGCAGATTACTTGGTGTATTTACTTGAGGTTAGAATGCCAAGCATTACAAACAGCAGACTGGGTTCCTGTTGTGAAGATGTGCATACTGCTTATGGGAAGATGTACTTTCTAGCCAAGATCTTAGCATCTGACTGCTGATGCTGAATAGCTTATGATGTCCAAAACAAAGCCTGATTTTTGAGAGGACTCCTTAAAATCGGGTCCCTGTAATATTTCTTGAATTGTGCATCCAAAGTATGAGGTACTCGGCATCCAGCTCCCTACTGAGATTTTGAGCTGTAGTTTCTATGAGCAATTGTGGACAGAAGAGAAAAGATTGCTGCTCTTATGGACCACTTCTTGCCTTGCTAGTATTGCTTTTCAAGACTAGCTCCCTGCTGAGGGACAAGGGGCTGCTTAGCTTATCTAACGTTGACAAACCTTTTGGTTTTGCTGCTGATTCTTTCTTCAGCTAAATGTCGTTTTCTTTATGATCATATATGACCTTCTCTAAAGTAACCCACTGGTGTTGGTCAGAAATAGTCTATATCAGATAAACATTAATTCACCTGTAACAAGAAGATACGTGATCTTCTGAACAGGAGAAAGATGTCTTTCAGAGAACTGCAGATATAACCTATCACCATTTTACATCTGAAAGAAGAAAAATGAGATCATGAAGCTAGCTATTAAAGGAGACCTTTAAATAGAAATAAAGAAATGCAGATGTCAGTTGAAGGTTTTCAGTACCTACAGTATTGTACTTTCCTTCCAGTGGCATCTGCTTACTCAACATGCTGTATTGGATTTTGTGGTGTATACTTAGTTCGTGGTCTGCCTGTTTTCCCTATCATGCAATGTTTTCTTCTGGTTAGACAGAATTATGGTCAGTGTGGTGAGGGTAAATTAAATATGACCTAGCAGTCACTTGTCCTCACATACATAAGCCAATGAGTGTTCACTGTTGTCCAGCAAGGGCTGTGTCCTTTCTTACTGATGCACATCTATAATGCCCACAGAAGTCTCAATGAAATTTCATCTAAATAAGCAGTTTGGTTTTGGAAGAGGAGAACTGCTAGTCCTGAAATGCAGCATGGAAAAGCAACGCTGTGAGGATACACTCAAATGATCACAAGGAGGACATGCATTAGCACTTCTTGTTACTGCCCTGGAGCTGGAAGGCAGTAACTGAGCAGGCCTGGTACAGACCTCATTGCAAATGTAATGCAAAATCATTAATATGCTAATAGATTAAACATTATTTCAGGTGACTTAAACTAGCCTAGCTTACTTATTTGCAGTAGAGCAGAAGATACAAGGTCCTAGCAAGAGGCGTTACCTTCTTCAGCACCAATAGGCAATGCTTTCTCCTGATGGTATAAGCTTGCCCTCTGCATCTGTTCACGCACACTCTGTCCCACTCAGGCTGACTGCTGGACTAGCAATGTCTGCCCATCTGGTGTTGGGACTCCGATGGGCTGCAAAGCCCACAGGAGGAGAAGGAAACAGTCTGATTCAGACATCGGGCACTGTCCAATGCTCTTCTTGGCAGGAGAGATGTGGAGGAGCCAATTGCTGGTGTCTGACCAGGGTGATCCAGGACCAGCTGGGCTGGGGGGCTCACAGGGCGGCCTCTACATCCATAGTTCCACCAGAGTTTGTTACTGGAAACTGTGTTTTGACCTCACCTTGGGCATTCAGCCTTGGTCAGCTGGGGGAGATTTCAAGAGTTTGGGTCTCATGTCTCCTTGAGTTGCCAGGGGCTGCAGTACAGGGAGGAAAGGTTTCACCAAAAATGTCCGGCCATGGTTGGATGCCTGTGGACTTTGCCTCAAGGATAGTGTGACAAATGATGCCCACAAAATGTCAAAACCACTTTCTCAAAACTATAGTATTGTTTCCTTTTCCAAAAAGCATTTATAAAATGAGCAATTCTTCCCCACCCTCCAAGTTATCCAAAGCTCTGCCCCTTTGGCAACTGAGGCAGGTCTCGCTTCTGCAGACACTACAGCGAGTGCCTGAGTCTCGGTCTGGTGCCCCTGAACAGCTCCCCAAGATCTCCCTGGCTCTGAAAAGAGAGTCCTGCTGATGCAGCCAGAGTTCATTTGTGCTTCTTGGTTGTCAGACTTTTGGCTCTGTTTTTCCCAACCAGTTCAGTAGGCCCTGCAGGAAGCTGAACCAGACTCCTGCGAGCCCATGACTTTCCCATTGTCCTGTGTTAACTGCAGGGCTGGCTGAGTTCAAGCCTTTTTTCTTCCTTTCTGATTGTTTTCCTTACAATCTGCTATTAAACTTAACCAAAACATTTGTGCAATAAACAGTTATTAGGCCAAAGCACACTGTTAAAATTATTGTCAAGTAGCTCTGTGTCCATCACACCCAGCCAAATATCCAATAGGCTGCTCCTTGTCCCTCACATATACAGATGTCCCTAGGACATCATCTTTAGAGTCACACAGCGTGATGAACATAAAGAGATGCCTGCCCTGACACCTGTGCTCTTCTGATCAGACTAAGCAATCTACAGGTTCAGGGATGTTTCCAAAAAGGTTTTGTTAAGGTTTGAACTGAGGCCATGTGGCAATGTTAAGGTTTGGTCTTGGATGGTGAAGAAGTCACCCAGCTTTGAGGTGAAGTACAAATAGGTAGCAGCTCAGTTTAATCAAGGATATAACATGAAGGTAGTGGAAGGTTGTTCGCATTTGTTCAATACACTGCGTTAAACACATGATGTCAGAGTGTCATTGCAGTGGCTAGAGAGCATAAGCTTTTTGTCCAGGTAACAAGAAAAACACATCCCCAGAGTATTTGCTAGATCTTAACTGGTAACCCAAAAAGAAGATAAGCATGGACACTAATGTGCTTTTTCATCTCTAGTTGAGTCCCATCCCAGCTCCCCTCTGTGAGGGAAGTAATTTTTTGGTAGAGGTAGTTTTATGGGGAGTGTGGAGGCAGGAAGGCATTATGGAGGGGAGAGACTGGCAATCCTACTCATACTGAAAACAGCCTGGCCTCCCACCCAGAGGGGACAGAAACTGCTCCAAGACACTCCTCCTTTCCCAGCTACCCCATCTTGGGGAACAGCAAGAGATTTCATCTTCCTAGGGTACCAAACAAATCATCTTTTGCCCTGAGAAAGCCACTGAAATAGAAGGAAACAAAAGCCTCCCTCAGAAAGGTGGAAAATGGTCATGTAATTAGCAAGCTGGATCTCTTTTTTCTGTGCTGTGTTTTTCGGCTGTCATGGATGTAAACTTGGCCTTGTGGTTGAAATGGCAACAGCTGTAAACTTCAAAGAATAAATTCCTCCACACTTTTTTAATAAGCGTCTACCCTCATCAGTAGACAATCTGCATGGTTCAGCTGAGCTTCTAATTCTCCAGTACTTTCATGCACGAAGTACGAGCTATGGTTTCCCAGTCATGTTTTAGGACACAGCACTCACCCATTAGAAGGAAATTTTTCCATATTGCTCACTGACAGGATATGGAAGGAGTAAATACTTTTCTGGAAAGACCTGGGGTTATTCCCTAACAAATTGAGTGTGGTATCTGTGGCTTGGCATGAACATCAACACTGATTTGTCTCACTGTAACCCAGAATCACCAGGAGATATTTGATTGCCCCAGCGGGCACGTAGGCAGGTTAGTGCCTTCCAGGTGTTTTTTCTCTTGCTCTCTATTGATTCACTTCCACAGGCATCCTAGAATTGACCCTTGGTAAAGCACACAGTTCCCTCTTGGTCTGTCTTCCTTTTCAGCCATTTTCACCCTTCTTATGACTAAAATTAAGTGGAGAAAGGAATAATTACACTGTGATATTTAGCCCAGACATCCACTGGTTCATTTATGGCTTACTTAGTAAGCACTTGTTTTTACTGTTGAGCATTTCTTTCCATTCCTTTCCCTTTAATATTTTCCTATCATAAGTCTTCATGCTTGGGTGCTGCTGAATATTGATTATATGGTGTTTGGGTCTTGGATCATACCTTCAGAAATTCTGGGAAGAGCTTCCTATGCCTTCAGCTCTCAGAAACAATCACAAACAAAAATAACCTTTGCATTAAATCTAAATGAATGATGTGGGGACATCTTGACCTTGCTGAGGCTGACTTCAGGATTATAACTCATGACTCGTGGCTGGTCAGTGCCACGACCTGTGACTCTAGGAAGTTCCCAGATACGCTGAAGAGCCATCAGGATCCAGTTGCCAACTCATTGTCATACTGAGATATTTCTCTTGCATCAGTAACAGTAGATTTCTCTTTCAAAGGGGCCATTTCCCACTTCTTCCTTATCCTCTCCTGTTTTTTCTGGAGAAAAGAAGAGCATCCAGCTTTAGCATTGGCGATCTGATCCCAACACCCAGTACTTCTGGTTGTAACTAACAATAAAGACGTAGCTTATTGCTTCAATAAAGCGACTTTACAGGTAACACATAGGTCAGCTTGGGGAATCTGGCCATTTGCAAGGCAGGTAGTGTGTTTTTGAATTCAGTTCCTTCCCTTACTCTCCACCTATATCCATGGTTTGACCTTTATTAGAGACTTTTAAAGAACAGATTGAGGATATCACTCTCAGCTGTATTTAGCTTGCCTCACATTAAAAGAATGGAGTAAATGACTTCTTGAGATTCCTTCCAGCCTTGTTTCTAGGATGTTTCTGACTCTGACTTTACTAGAACAAACACACTATGCAAAAATATTACCCTGCATTTTATGTATGCTGCCTGTGGGGCTGTTCGTTCAAGCTGGACCCCTCCCTGGGTGGTATTTCTCTGGCTGTTTTCAGTCTCTGTAGGCAGACTGTTCTCCAACTCAAGATGCTTCTATTATGCCCATTGTACAATTGACTTTTACTTGTTTTGTCTCCTCTTGGATGTCGCCTTACGCATTTCAGTTTGAGGAATTGGCTTCTTTTTTGCTTGGTTCCTTTTTTAGTGGCTGCAAGATCTCTACTGTAGGTCAGTTAGAATCATAGCATCATAGAATCACAGAATGGTTTGGTTGGAAGGGACCTCAAAGCCCATCTAGTTCCAAACCCCCTGCCATGGGCAGGGACACCCTCCACTAGACCACGTTGCCCAAAGCCTCATCCAACCTGGCCTTGAACACTTCCAGGGAGGGGGCATCCACAACCTCTCTGGGCAACCTGTTCCAGTGCCTTACCACCCTCACAGTAAAGAATTTCTTCCTAACATCTAATCTAAATCTACCCTCCTTCAGCTTAAGGCCATTACCCCTTGTCCTATCACTACACTCCCTCATAAACAGTCCCTCTCCAGCTTTCCTGTAGGCCCCTTTAGGTACTGGAAGGCTGCTATAAGGTCTCCTCGGAGTCTTCTTTCCTCCAGGCTGAACAACCCCAACTCTCTTAGCTTGTCTTCACAGGAGAGGTGCTCCAGCCCTCTGATCAACTTCGTGGCCCTCCTCTGGACTCGCTCCAACAACTCGATGTCCTTGTACTGGGGCCCCCAGAGCTGGATGCAGTACTCCAGGTGGGGTCTCACCAGAGCAGAGTAGAGGGGCAGGATCACCTCCCTCGACCTGCTGGTCACGCCTCTTTTGATGCAGCCCAGGACACGGTTGGCTTTCTGGGCTGCAAGCGCACACTGCTGGCTCATGTTGAGCTTCTCATCAATCAATACCCCCAAGTCCTCCTCAGGGCTGCTTTCAATCCATTCCTCACCCAGCCTATAGTTGTGCTTGGGATTGCGCCAACCCACATGCAGGACCTTGCACTTGGCCTTGTTGAACTTCATTTGGTTCGCACAGGCCCACCTCTCCAGCCTGTCAAGGCCCCTCTGGATGGCATCCCTTCCCTCCAGTGTGTCGGCTTCTCAAATATGATGGAGAGTGGCTTCATCCACCAGTTCCCTCAGGACTCATGGATGCATCTCATCAGGTCCCATGGACGCATCTCAACAGGTCCCATGGACTTGTGCACTTTCAGGTTCCTTAGATATTCTCAAATCTGATCTTCTCCTACAGTAGGTGGTTCTTCATTCTCCCAGTCCCTGCCTTTGCCTTCTGTGACCTGGGCAGTGTGGCTAGAGTACTTGCCGGTGAAGACTGAGGCAAAGAAGTCATTGAGTACCTCAGCCTTCTCCGTACCCTGGGTAACCAGATTGCCGGCTTCATTCTGGAGGGGACCCACATTTTCCCTAGTCTTTTATCACTGACATACCTATAGAAACTTTTCTTGTTGCCCTTGACATCCCTGGCCAGATTTAATTCTATCAGGGCTTTGGCTTTCCTAATCTGGCTGCTCAGACAGTTTCTCTGTATTCCTCCCAGACTACCTGCCCTTGCTTCCACCCTCTATAGGCTTCCTTTTTTTGTTTGACTCTGCCCAGGAGCTCCTTGTTCATCCATGCAGGCCTCTTGGTGTTTTTGCCTGACTTCCTCTTTGTTGGGATGCATCATTCCTGAGCTCGGAGGAGGTCATCCTTGAATCACCAGCTGTCTTGGGCCACTCTTTCCTCCAGGGCTTTGTCCCATGCTACTTTACCAAGCAGATCCCTGAAGAGGCCAAAGTCTGCTCTCCTGAAGTCCAGGGTAGTGAGTTTGCTGTGTGCCCTCCTTGCTGCCCTGAGGATCTTGAACTCCACCATTTCGTGGTCACTGCACCAAGGCTGCCCTTGAGCTTCACATCCCCTACCAGCCCCTCCTTGTTGGTAAGAACAACATCCAACATGGCATCTCTCCTTGTGGGCTCCTCTGTCACTTGGAGGAGAAAGTTGTCATCAATGCATTCCAGGAACTTCCTGGATTGCTTGCGCTCTGCTGTGTTGTCCCTCCAACAGATATCAGGGTGATTGAAGTCCCCCATAAGGCCCAGGGCTTGTGAACATGAAGCTGCTCCTATCTGCCTAGAGAGGGCCTCACCTGCTCGGTCTCCCTGGTCAGAAGGCCTGTAGCAGACTTCCGCTATGATGTCCCCTGCCCCTGCGCTCCCTTTAACCCTGACCCATAAGCTCTTGGTCAGCTCCTCATCCATCCCCAGGTGGAGCTCCATGCACTCCAGCTGGTCATTGACATAGAGGGTGACATCCCCTCCTTGTCTGCCCTGCCTGTCCTTCCTAAAGAGCCTGTATCCTTCCATTCCAACACTCCAGTCATAAGAGCTATCCCACCACGTCTCTGTGATGCCAATGAGATCATAGCCCTGCAGGTGTGCGCATGTGTCTAGCTCCTCTTGTTTATTCCCCATGCTCCATGCGTTCGTGTAGAGGCATTTCAGTTGTGCCCCCGATGAGGCTGACATTGGCTGGAGTGGCTGGAATTCCTTTGATGTATTCTCTCAGTGTTTCCCTGTTGGTTCTCGTTGCCTCAGGAGCCCCTGGCTCGTCTCCTCTAGGCTTCAAGCATGCTGCAGTGTGTCCAGCACGTGTCTGAGCAATAGGCTGAGGGCCCTCACCAGCACCCTGTCCCTCCAACCTGGGCATGTCATCCCACAACATGTCACAGGTAAGCCTGATGTTATCCCCCTCCCTCTTTGAGCCTAGTTTAAAGTTCTGTCAATGACCCCCACTAGCTCCTGGGCAAAACCCCTTTTTCCCCTGTGAGAGAGGTGAGTCCCATCAGGGTTCATCAAGCCTGGTGCTCTGTAGACCATCCCATTGTCAAAAAGCTCAAAGTTGTGGCGGTGACACCAGCCACGGAGCCATGTGTTTATGGACTGAGTCCGCCTGTTCCTTCAACATGAGTGCTTGCAACTGGAATTAGATTGTGCTGAACAAGAATAAGGGAAAGCTTTCAGGCAGGGTTCCTTCACTTCTCCGAACATAACCTACTGGAGATCCAGCTTTGCTATTTTAGGCACTAATACTGGGTGAATTGTTCAAATCCTATTTTTATTGTTGTAGATCACTGGGAGCTGGTACTAATGCAATAAAGCTTCACAATGCCATGAATAATTACTGTGTGTATTGACCTGAGTTTCTATATGGGATCGAGTAAAACTCTGGAGGGTTGGTTTGGATCTATTCTGTGGATAAAGATAAATAACTAAGAGATTGCTTTTTTTCCCCCAGTTGTGTCAAAGTCCTGGACAGATCCACAGAAGGAGTGTTTAAAAGGCCCTTTCGGGAACAGCTGTTCCTAAGCAGAAACAGCTCCTGCCTACGTCAGCCAGTTGATGTACTTCAGGGGACACACTAGGACACTGCAGCATCAGTGATAAGTGTCATTTACTGAAATGTTAGAATTATCTCCAAGATATATAAAAAAAGACATTTCATTTTGTCTCTGAAATTTAATCTAGTCAGCTGACGGAATGGATCACAGAGCTCTAGTTTCGAATGCCTTTATTTTGTGGGGAGCTGTTGTTTTGTAGGGATGTTTCTACTTATGTCAAGTAAATGTTATTGCTATTTGGTATGGAAGCCAGATACCACTGTCTGCATAAGAAAATGCTACTTTTTGGTACACTGGGATGCCAAGTAGTCATGTTAATATATGGCTACGTGTATACATTGCCTAAAGTCTCTTCTGATATCAATAGTGGATGAAAAGAATATAGATGTATTTACTGGAATATCTGTAGATAACTAGAACACTTATACCTGCTAAAAAAGTCTTATTTTGCATTCTTGATCAATCAGAAATACAGTCGAGATCCTCAGGGAGGCAGGGGGAGGGAAAGCAACTCTGTAAGAGCAGTGAATGATCAAGCTGCAGACTATTTTTTTTCATAGGGGAACAATGAATGAGGTGTTGATGAATGCCTTCTCCTGGTCTGCTTCAGCCACAAATGTTGTCTGCAGAGTACAGGGTAAGTTAGCTCCAGGCACATACGCTCTGACCAGATCAAGGGAACAGCAGGGGCACTTTGGAGTTACCTCCTGGACCATAAGTTGGGGTTTCCACTGCATGGGATGGAGGGGACCAGTCTGTAGCTGGGTCTGTGTCCAACATAGCATTGGATGTAGCTGGCATGAATACCTAGGCAGAGGAGCTAGGAAGTAGTCCCAGGTCCTGCCAGACAGACATGGGCAAAATGCCCAATGCTTGTAAAGTGTTTTGGAGCAGGGATAGATGATAGATAGCAAATCTTGCATGCTTAATACTTACAAATTACCTTTCCAAAGACACACTTCCTTCCTTTCAGCCAGCTGTTCTGCCTCAGCACTCTTAGCTGGTAGTCTTCCAGAGCTGCAATGTGAGTTTAAATTAATTTATTGAAAAATCTTCCTCCTTGCTGCAGTTTTCTTACCCCTCTTTCCTGAAGCTCTGTCAACCGAGTCTGCTGTGCTATGTAAGAAAGAGTTAGTTGAACCAAGGTTATTTTCAGCAATTCTTGTTCTATTTCATAATAAAACTTGATGAGAAAAAGACTGGTCAGTCAAATATCTTCACCAACCTTTTCTGCCCATTGTTTGCTGTCAAAACAAAATGTTTTTGAGCATTTTATTATCATTTGTGTTACATGGGTTTAGGCAAGGGCTCAATCTAATACTTAGCAAAGGCAATAGAGTCATTTCATTTACAGGCTTGCATGGGCATTTAATCAACCCCAAACTGCCTGTGTCTGTATTTTTTGCCATGGAAGCTGAAAGCTTGGGTGTCTAGACTGGAGCCCTCACACAGGAGAAATAAACAGGGAAAACACAATGGATAGAAATGGGAAATCTACTTGAACTGCACCTTCACCCTTTCTCTATTACTTATAAGTTTGGAAGTCTGGGGGGACAGCGAGAGATTTTGAGTGTTGACCCCAGCGATGCAGATACTCAGCAGTAGGTACTTTCACCCGTCCCACTTATCCTGGTGGCTATCCCCGTCCCTGTGTACTAGGATCCTGGACTGCGTATGGATGACGGGCTAGTACGGCAGAGAGAGAGGACAGTCCTCAATCTGATATGCAGGGTAATGTGCTTAGATCCCAGTGTTGTCAGTCTGCTTGTCTGATCGTTCACACAGGTCTTTACATCTTTATATGCCTCAGCTTCTTATCAATAAAATGGGAATAATAACATCATGAGAAACAGCCGTGGTGTAGTACAGCAAATGTCCATCCAGCCCATTATCTTCTCTCTCTTACCACCCAGTAGCAGATTCTCAAAGAAGGAGTTCTTGGTCACAGCCTTGATTTATGTGGCAGCTTTTAAAAGGTGAGTGAAGATTTTTTTTCTATCCCATCCCTATAGCAGTTAAAGAGACATTAAGTTTCCTCCTCAGCTGTCATAATTCACAACCTGGCATATTAACTTAGATCTTGTCGTTCTCACTTCACCTTAGCGCCCTGGTCTGTGACCTGCGACAGATGTGTGCTCTGATTCATGGTCCCTGGTGACTGATGGCCCATGAGATCAGTAACCTCTTCAACCACCGCCACTAAATTTGGCAAGGACTATGAATCAGAGCCCTAAAATTAGGGAAGTGAGTGAATTTCTCAGTGCATCTAGCTGTGATTACACGTCAGGTCTGTGCACAGCTTTCACACACAACCTCCCTCTCTAGGTTATTTATAAAATGTAATCATCCCTGTGTGTTTTGGAAATGTTTAACTTTTCCTTTAAAGCAGTCGGATCATTTTATTCTTATTTAAAGACAATGGCTATGAAGTATCACATGTGAATTTATTACTAAAAATGCCCTCTCCAACTGTGCAACACATTTATTTCAAAGCCTAACGGTCTTCCTTTCCTTTCTCACTATGTAATCTTTATTAGGGTCTTCCATGATTAATTTTGGATCAGGAACACGAAAGGGGCAACTCTCCAAGAATGGCATTGTCTGCATTCACTCTCAGATAGATTTTTTTATTTATTTATTTCTTTGTTAAAAGATATTTCATTCAGAGAATCCCTGCTGAGCTTTTTATTGCAGAAAATTAGGGATCATAAATCGTCTCCCAGAAAACTATAAATCCAGTACTATTGAAACATTCCATGGGCAGAGCTTGGCTCTTTGATGAAATCACTCCTTTTTCTTGTATAATTTATGAGCTTTTTTTCAGCATGGGGGGATTTATGCTTTTAAATTGCTCACCAGGGTTTTATTGAATATAATTTGCTAGCAAATTTATATGAGCCAAATATATTGCATTTTATCCACAATTATGAGCAATAAAATTGATGGGGCTTTACTTTTCATTTTCTTCTGGCAAGCAGAGGAAACATGAGTTTATCCTGAACTTGGAGTGAGGTTTCTCAGGGATACACGTGTACAATTAAAAAAGAAAAGAGTATAGTCAGCAAGGCAGAGGTGCCATTTTGGAAACTTTATTTGGTGCATAGGAGGAGGCAAGCTGGATTTCTCTTGCTCCAAAGGGACTGTAAAACACTGAGGAGCTGAGTTAAAGCCACCAAAGCCTATGACACACATTGACTTCTGCAGGGTTTGAATCACACCGTTGGGAGGGAAGGTATAGATAAGTTAAGAGCTGCTTGTCTTTCAAGGTCCCCTTTGGTGCCATTTTCCTGTGATATTCTGATTTTCATTTGGTTCATCCTAGTATAGTCAAAGGTACAAACAAAACCCCCAGTATAACCATACCTTCTAGGATTTATTTTATTTACTCTATCTAAATTGTGTTCATTTCTGTATGCCTATTTTCCTTGAGGACTCTTCTGACTGACAGAAAATAGGAATAAAACTCCACATATCATTAATCTCTCTAAGACATAACGGGCCATAAAAGTGCTCCATGTCCTGAATCTCAACAGGCCATTATTTCCAAACATTGTTTCCTCAAAATAAGACTTCATAACACAGTCGGATGCAAATCTTGCATCTTGCTTTGGACTCGGTGCATGACATTTGGGGTGCATGAGACCACTTAGGTGACAGAGTACGTGATGGGGAGAAAAGTTAAAGTGCAAGAATACAGCTGGGCAAAACATCCCTCCTAGCAGTGCTTTTGATTCTCACCTGCTTCAGGCCAGCATGGCTGCTGCAGCCGTGCCTGCCTGCTTGTCTGTCTGTCCCTCTCTCTCTTGGCTTCGTAGGCCCTGAATCATGTCCCTCCATAGGAATACTAAACCCTTACAACACGGACTTGTAGTCTGGGAGAAGAAATGCCTCAACCGATTTAGCTGAACTGGGGCAGGCTGGTTTGCAGACACACATCACAGCACAGCTGGGGAAAAGGCTGAATGTAGCTGCTCTAAAATGGAAATAAAATGGTGGGAGTTTCAAAAGCAGGAGGGCACCAGCCCCTGGCCTGGACCCTGTGGTTGTCCATGGGACGTGAGGCTGACCTACCTCTGTAACATCACTCTTCACAGGAGGGAAACCACCTTCTGTCCCACGGGAATTGTTCAGAGGAGACATCCTAAGGAGGATCCTCATAACTTTTCCCTTCTTTTTTGGCCTTCTCCTTCAGGTTTTACAGCAGGAGGGCTCAATTTGGCACAGAGCAGGTACCCTGAGGTTTTCTTTGCACTGAAGGAAATTAAGGCTGCAGTTTGAAATGGGCAAATCAAAGGAAATTCAAAGTTTAAGCCTACATACTCTTTCAGCTATTTGTCCCACAAGAGCCCAAGCTGTTGGTATGGCCAGTGGGTTAACAGTGAATATCCTGTTTGGCTCATGCCCATTTTTTGCCATGGCTATATTATTATTTAAACATTCTATATGTTTTGTACTTAATGTATACAGAGTGATGATCGCTGGGGCCATAATAATGAAATATGACTTTCTTAATGAAATTTCAGTCCCAGCTCATTTCACTGCTGACATGGAGGTGACTGCAAATAAACACTTTCCAGAAGAGTCAGTTAAATGGCTGCATAAGCAATTTATCAAATACTGTAACATTTAAATAAATAATAATAATAAAAAGAAGTATTCAAGTGTGGTATATTACTGCCTGTGGCTTTGTTCCCAATAACCTCACTCCTTGTCTTTCTAATAGTTAGATTCCCACTGACAGAAAACAAATCTTTCTCCAACTTGGAGAATTTTATCAGATTTATCTCTGAACGTCAGATCAATGTGTAGGAAACAAATGGAGTCAGCAACATGATTTAAATTAGAAGTCTAACAATTTACAGTCTCCACTGGCTTCTCATAAACCTTATTAACATTTGGCATTGGGTACCAAGGAACTATAAATAACATTCCAAAAGAACATTTATATCTGCTTAGACTCTCGTTATATGTCTTCAACACAGCTTAAATAATGTCAGTAATACCTTCATCATGAACAGGAAATGAAAAAGTTACCCCATACATGTTTTGTCTTTTAATCAAATATTATTTTCTCCTTAGAACTGCAGAACTGGTTTTTTTTAATATTTATTTTATTTATTCAAAACTTATGGCTACAATTTCCACTTGTTTTTCTAGATCTCAGTAGGGTGCAAACCCCTCCCATCTGGACAGAGCTGAACAGTTTCTTCACATCTCTCCGTGCAGTCCTTCCCTCCAAGCCCTTCACCTTGGCTGCTGTTGGAGGCCAGGCTGTCTCCTCAGGGACGCGGGCAGGGGCAACACCGTGACACCATGAGCTGCCCATGGGCAGAGACGGCATGAGGAAGGAGGGCACCATCAGGCATTTTGAAAACTGGATCTCATTGTAGCAGAGCAGGAGATGAGAGAGATTTATAGACACTCTCCCCAAACTGCCCTTACTATTTTCTTATGTTCTTAATCCTCTTTCTTTCTTTCTCTCGCTCATTTTAGTCTTTTCTCCTGTCTATGTGCAACGAATTCATTTCCTTCCTTAGAAGAATGGACCCAGATTTTCTTTTCCATCCAACGCATCCAAACACTCCTGTCCAAAATTCAGTTCTGTTCTGAAATCATCTGTTCCCAATCTGCTGCATGGTCCTTGCTATTTTGATTGCCTCTCTTAGCTGGAAGACTAGTTCTTCAGTAAAGGATGTGGAATTACTCTCTGCTTCTAAAATATTGTGCAACTGCCAGGCTCTGCACCTAAGAAGTCTTACCTAGGGTAGGATTCATCGGTCCAAATGTCATCTCACTGGAAGATCTACTTTTGCTCAGTCAGTGAATTCAGAGTGAATATTTTGTGATGGAACTGGCACCTAATCATGTTGCTGGTATCTAGTAAACAAACAAGGCAACAGAGAAGCAACAGACGTTGTGCATCACACATATAAGAAAGGTAAAAAGAGACTAAAAAATGCAAAAGAAGTTAGTGGTTTGGAAAAGAGCAAATAGTAGGAAGAAGCAAAAATCCAACAAGCATTGCCCATGTCAACACTGTAAAAACAGAATTAGTTCTTACAGATATGCAGAGCGCATTCATTTAAACTAAATTTAGAAGCTTAAAGAACCTACTTTCTTTACAGTCAAAGAAAAGAGATAGATACGTTGGGAGAGCAATTCATCTGCTCTAAGACATCTGCCTTAGGAATAGACACACTTTAGATCTGTCTGTTTCTCCCCATTAACTATAGAGTGAGTTTAGACAACTAGTCCAGGTGTAGATGTCTACTGGCAGTACTGTCTGCTGGTGAGACGAGCCTCGGTGGCCGTAGCAGAAAGGATGCTGCAAAACACGCTGTGCCAGGAGGGACCTGGCAGCCTTCCACCATGACTCACCATGGGGAGCAAAGAAACAGGCTGCATAGCCAAAGCTTCATGCACATTGGTGCAGCCAGTCCCCTGGGACTGGTGCCAAGTGGTATACGATAACTCAACCCACGCGATGGGAAAGAAACTGTGATAATGTCCTATGTACAGCAGTTCACTCCAACAGGTCCTTGTATGAGATAAAATCAGGGAAGAGTTACATCCCTGTAATTACCTTTGCTCTTTTTCAAGGCATCCAGACCTCAGGGCACCTCGTCTGCTAGACTTTCATCATGGCCTCTCGCCTTTCTTGGACAGCCCTTCCCACAGCACTCCTGGGGCCCACAGCTAGAGCCTGGAAACCCTCAGACAGCCAGCTTTCCAGGGTTGCTCTCTCCTTTGTATCCCTCTCGGCAGCCCCTCTCAATACTTGTCTCTCTCCAGTCGTCCACTCCATCTATTCGCATGCAGACTACTGCATCTGTGAAGCCAACTCTCGTGGCTGCCTCTCCACCGAGCCACCCAGACTCCCCCTCTCAGCCCAATGGGGCAGGTGAGACCCTTTTCTAAAGTGTTGAGAAAGTCAGCACACAGCAGTGAAGCTTCACTTGCAATTTTTGGTTTTAGCCTGGCTTCTAACAAGGCACTTAGCTCAGAAGGGTCTTTGGAACAAAAAAAAAAAAAAAAAAAAAAAAAAAGTGCCAAAGGCAGAAAAGGAAAGAATACAGACAAAAATTAAAAAGCCACAGAAATGCTCAAAGAAATATTTCAAAGAGGTGGCAATTAGATTTAGGTCCTCAGAATGATGTGACAGTTTCAAGGGCAGAAATATTTGACATTCAGTAGCATAAGAACTGGTGGAAAATTAATTTCAAGAATGTCTGGCCATGAAGCCAAATGTTTCTTCACCTACAGAACTCAACTGCAAGAAAAACAAAACCTTTAGCGTGACCTTCAAACAACAATTAGTGGATGATTTATTGACAGGGTTTTCCAGAAAATGGACAATGCTTATGAAGACATTGAGAAAACTGTATAATAAATTATATTTTCTTTGAGCTTCAAGGGATGTAGCCAATTTTCCACTTTAAACAAGCTCTGCCGGGGTGTCCTTTTGTTAGGTCTAAGAATTAAAATCAAACAAAACAACAGCTTTATTGTAGCATGTGGTTTAGCAATAGACCTGAGGCTACTACTCAATATTAAATCTCCACAATAAAAAAAGAGGAATAATTACACACTTTGTTGTGGAAATTATATGATAAGTTCATTAGAAGCCTCTCTGAAAATAAAGCAAAGTACATGGTAATTCAGTTTTCCACTACCAAGTTATCTCCTCACTGTGACTATTTGAGGGATTTTGTTGTGTTCTGCATGGAAGTCAGAAATCATTCTAAGTTACAAGATCCCATAGTCCCTTCAGCTGGGGGTAGAAGAAACTCTGTCAGAGTTACTTTTTATTTTTGAAAGCTTTTTTTTTTCTTTTCCCCTCAAGTGCTGTGATTATCAGTAGCAGTGATTTCCAAAAGTGCCTCCAAAGCTACGTGGCACTCCCAAAGCTGAGTTTAGGCTGTCAACATACAAGCAAGATTTGTGCAATTTTTGGAAGTGCCTAAATTCCGTTTTTGAAAAGGATTTGAGAACCTGAGAGCCCAGAACAACCACCCAGCTTCTGCAGCATAACAGGTTACCACGTGTTCCCTAAGTCGCAATACCTCTCTGTGTGTCTGCTTTCAGTCTGTGGCAGCTCTGAACTTACCTCATAATAGGAGAGGTTTAAATTAGGTCAAATTACATTGCATTTGTATGCACACAGACATTTACAGCCATTCAGCTTATGCACAACCTCCGGTAACTCCTGGATGGGCAAGTTTGAGTAACCTGACCATGTGTTTGATCTCTAAGTACCACTCAAAGTCAACAGGGCTTAGTAACAAAGGTACTTCTGAAAATTGTACTCAGAAACTGGCAATTGCTTGTAAAGCACCCATGTTTGAATGATTTAAGGAGATCCCTGCAATTTTAGGAATACAACAGTAGGCAGCCTGCAAGCAGAAAATACTTGCTAAAGGAGCTGCTTGTCATCAGATGATCAATCTGGCATTGGTCCTTATGCCACATTATACGATTGATCATTCTCATATATAGGTTTACTGCTTAAATTTGCTTTAATATCTTCTCTGTGGAAAGTGTATAAGTTGTGTGATGACACAGATGAGGAGGATGACTTTCACTCATCACAGACCCACCAAAAATCCCAGTCAAGGAGCAGAGCCCAGCGCAATGACTTGTAAGGAGATGTCAGCCCCAGGGACCTCCCTGTACGCCTCCTGTTTGGGGCACAGGATGACAATGCTGGAAGCACAGCAAAATATTCTTCACCCAAGAACTGAGAGGCGACGGCCCACAGAAGAAAGCGTTGGGGAGTGCCTGAGGTACTTGAGAGCCACCAACGTTTCAATGTTGCTGGTCACCTGTGAGTTGCTGATTGTTTTTATGACACATTTTTCTGAAATGGTCTTATTCTGGACACTTAACGCTTTGCTGTAAGGAAGCTGGGCAGCCCTTTCATAACCCTGCCATTCTCTCCAGAGACAGCAGAGCAACAATGGGTGAAAAAAAGTGAATGCCTGTGATTTATGTGAGTAAAAGAAGAAATCACCAGAATGTGGCTTTATTCAGAGACAGCTTATGCTGGAAGAACTTCCTTTTGCAGATACAATCGAGTTATTCTACCCCTGCTGGCTCTATAAGCTTTGGTGATAGATCACAGATTTTAGCAATTCCCTACTGCCTTGTCACTTTGTTTGGCTGGATATTGAGTTCCTGATCTGCCAACTGTCCGGAAATTCTGTACGAAGGCCACTTGGCATAAGCAGCAACAGTCAACCTGCACATTTGCACAAGGAGTCTTGCAACTGCAGTTGGACTTGCAGGAAACGCTTCAATCAATTGCCATTAGAACTGGGCTGAAATCAGACCATTCTGGATTGCCAGTAAAGGAAGGTGTCCTTACGCTATATAACACGTGTATATCCCAGTTCAACCTGACTTTAATTCTATATCGAAATAAGAGAGATTGAATACAAACTGATTCACAGTGAATATCAAAGGTTGGTATAGATTTTAAATAACTGATTCTCAGTCCATGTTGATGAAGCAGATTAATATTAGCATACCACATTTAGAAACGGGGAGACTGATATAGACATTTATGTCCAGTAACTTTTAGGTGGTTAGCCTGTTAGGTGAACACTTCAGGAGAAAAGAAAACATTTGATTTTTTACAGCAATGTAAGGAGAAGACCTACAGTGTCTCGCACTAGCCAGAAACTCAAAAGTCCTGCTCAGAGGCTGTTTTTAAAAATTGCTGTAGCCCAGCATCCCAAACCACACAGGGAGTCAGTGAGAAGAGCCAGGTGAGAGCTAAGGAGTTTCTAATCACTGCTTGTGTTTTCCCACTTCTAACCCAAGCTTCTGGACTAAATATAAAGTGAGCTGTCAAGTAAATGCACTCATGCCATATGCTAGAAACATCACAAAGCTTTGTTGGCCATATAAAAATCGCTGCACGTGGGAACAATAACTCTTTCTTGAAAACCAAATAACTATTCTGATCTAAAACAATCAGGCCCGAGAAAGAGAGAAAATCCACCACTTTCAGGAAACAGTCATTGTGCAAGTGTTAGTAATATAACAGATATTTGAAAAAACACATTATCTGGTACCTGCCCTTCTCAGAGCTATTGCTTTTAAGTGTGAGCTGTAAGACCTCTTACGCCAACATTTTAGCCCAGAGGAAATATCCCTGTCAGTGATATAACCCCTTCCAGGTCAGAGTCCATAACCAGAAGCCAGCCCTTTTGGCTGATGGAGTGATCGCTGCAGAGCATATAGCAAAGTGTCAGTCAGGTTTTCCCTTGCACTTTTTCTCCTCTATTCGACATTTTCAGTGTATGCTAACTGGAGATTTAAATTCAAAACAAGTCATTTGTAGGAAGCTGGGCAGTCACAGCTTTTTCAGAAGCGCAATGCAAAATTTAAAGGTAACTGTATGTGTCCGAGTTCAGTTTCTAACTGCAAATTTATCTGAAGGCATAAGGACAATTGTGTCTGGGTAGATCTAATTTGTTGTTTACATTTAAGTGGAGCTTCAGAGACTTCTGAGCATGTTATTGTACAAAAAAACAGCAACGGAAAGGAAGATAGCACATCAGAAATCCTATACACCTCACAGAGAAGTGACAGAGGCATATATGGGGCAGGAACTTCCACTTTTATTTTCACACTACCTTGTGTAATGAGTTTAACTAATTTCTGACCAGGACTCTCAAATGCAACAAAAATACAAGCCAACAACAATAACAAGAGGGAGGGATCTCAGCTTCCTCTGTCTCACCAGGGCTTTTTCAGGCAGGGCAGGGGGGCCGGGCTTTCCCGCAGCCCTCTTCTCCATTTAGGTCATTCTGGGACATGCTTGTGAACTATAACCGTATCCCTACTGACACCCCAAATGACCTCGACCGGGGCCACAGCTGCTCCATGCGGGACCGGGATCTACGTAGTTCCCTTTAAAAATAAGTGGCTACCCATGGGCTGGAATGAATGAGTCTAATTAGCTATGGTTTGTATCCCACGGCTGAGCAGGCACCAGCCCTGACCAAAACCCCTCCTGGGACTGGGGCATCTCTGGGGCCCTGCTTACATGTATGCTCGCCGAGCTGTGCTAAGGGCACCCTTCCCTCGGGCAGGGCACGGTCTCCCTAACCAGCCCCGAGGACAACCGGCACGCAGCTGCAGAAATGGCTCGAGTGGAATGGAAGGACAGCAGATGAATGTGCACGCGGGTGGAGTGGCCGCAGTGTTTCCAAGGCTGGCAGGCAAACAATTCAGTGTTTACGATTTTAAATATTATAATTGCAAATGCAATGATCTATGTGGGAAAATATGAAGAGGAGAAAAGAGGGCTATGGGATGACCTGGAGGAACACAGGAAAGTTCCTCCAGAGGGGGATTTGCAGCCTGGTTCTTCAAGGTCAGCCGCCAGTGTGGTTATCATTAAATGTTGCAAACAGAAGCCAAAATAGAATCATGTGACAGCAAAATTCAATTTTTAGAAGTGGTTTGGGGTTTGTTTGCTTGTTTGTTTGTTTGTTCAGCTAGCATCCCACTGCTTTATACTTATCACGCTGCCCAAAATCTACTTTGCATATATAGCAAGTCCTCAACAAAAATCTTGCAGTCTGATCAAAGTCAGTGAAGGGAAAAGGTCAAAGCACAGGTTATAATGTGTGCAGCTCCAGGGAGCTCTGTGTCACACGTGCATGTGTGTATATACACAAAATCCTCTCTGCATGATGCACTGGCAGTAGCTAAGATTCATGGCGTGCACTAGTCAGGAAGCAGCACTGTGCTGACAAAACTGCATGGCAGCTGTCAGATAAGCAGTGCAAACTGACCAGCTGCAGAGCAGAACCTTCCCAGGCAGGCCTGGATACTTGTCCCCATGCTGAGACCTGGATCTAGCAGGTATTTTTTTCACATATGGAAAAAATACTGGGAAATCTTTAAGATTTTTCCTAAATAGTAGCATAAAAGTGATTGCAATTGCCCTACTGCTTGGTTGTTCATGACTTTACTCTCCTTGTGTGGCTCCCACTTGGCTCACCATGGAAATACTGCTGGAGCCACAGCGTATCTTGCTGGGTGTGAGAGAGGGTTGTACTTTTAAATATAAATTCATAAATTCAGAGATTCATAAAGTGTAAGGCCAGCAGAGATTATTATGATAATTTGTTCTGACCTTCTCCATCGTGTGGGTCGTGGAGTACCATAGATATATATTTATGTATGTAAAGAATCACTGAGCGCCACTTCATGGAGCTTGACTTTATTTTAGCTGATTCAAAAATCAGACTAGCACGCTACTTGTCTTTCCCTCCTCACTGCTTACAATCTTTATTTGGCTTTTGTGGACTTGTCTTTCTCAAAATTTTCTCTGTATTCCTGGTAGATCTCTCTGTGTAGATGTACCTTCAGACCCAAGGTCTTCTTCCTGCCCAGCACCACGGGAGGCAGAGTTTGCTAGGGGAACCTGCCTAACCGTGTTTCATGGCCGAGGCCAGCTAAGCTCGCTCCGCAGTGTGAGCAGCTATGCTGCGCCCGAGCGGTGCCACTGAACAGGGCTGCTTGGGGAAACTCCAGGAGTGGGAGTCTGTCTCTAGCTTGGCTTTGCTGTTTCTCTCCCACAAATTCCTCTCCTCCTCTTCCCTCTCCCTCAGATATTTTCCCTGTTCAGCTCCCAGTCACTGGCAATATGTCCTCCTTAGCTGCCTTGACTCTCTTGCTTGGATCTATTAGTGCTCAGCTACCTGATTACTTCTAATCCTTTCTTCGTTCTATTGATTTTGCCATAACTGAATCCATCTGCTGTTTCTGACTGATGGGAGGATGGGAAGGCTGTTTTTCAAATTGCTTCTTTCCTCCTTAAAAGGGCGGTGTTTTACAGAACTCAGCATGAGAGTTTTGGTGCTGTCTAGAAATTTCCACAGAACATGTTCTGTATCATTTCATTACCGCTCAGCTATTTGCTGGTTATTATTAACAAATTTGATTATGGTGAGTCAAATTGTATGTGAAATATATAGTGTTCCCTTTCCCTTGTTCCTCCAAACAGCTATTTGTGCCAGTCATGTACCGTGCTCTGAGCCAACGACAGTCCAACAACTGCCAAAAACGCAGTTTAAGCAGGAGTCTCCCATATTTTCATCTTTCCACTTGCTCCCTGGCCAACATCCTCAGCTTCCCTTCAAACTACCAGCTCCCTCATCACCATGACCTGCTTGGCCCGTGCAGTGATCTCCTCCCCATCCACAGCTCCCTTCCCCGGCAGCAGGCCAGAATGAGGAGGTGCGCTGTAAGTAGGACAGACCTCTTTGGTTTGCTTTGCATGTGGTCCTGATTGCCAACGGTTTGCCCGTTTTAGCTGGTGGGAACTGGTTTTGGAGGAGTGAGCCATATGCTCAGCAAAACCCATCCTGGGAGCAGTGCTGGAGGAAGCAGCAGAACAAAAGGTAAGCAGAGATGTTTCAGAAAGGATGAGCAAAAAATGTGGGAACATGAGTGCAGGAAAAGCAGGCTTCCTGACAGCTGCTCCAGCACCAAGCCTTCCTCCGTGGCCAGTTGGGACCTATACTCTGTTCACACTCTTCATTCCTGCATGTAGCTCTGCCCTACTCAAGGAAGTTGGTCACCTGAACACGTTATGTGGTTGTTCTGCCTCCAGGTGGCGGACGGTGATACCAAGACAAGCTTTGCAGCAGTTCTCCAGCTGTGGATGCCAGATGGTGCTTCTTGGACAGACAGAAAGATAAAGACAACTTTTTCCTGACTCAGCTTGGCTTCCACAAGTTCAGCTGCTGTTGCAGAGGTGAAAGACGGTATCACAACTCGCTCATTATACACTATACATTTCACAGAAGGTTTATTTGTATTTTTTTAATGCAGATACACTGAGCAAGACTTCCTGCTTGATGGCCAAGCATAACCCTGAGGCCATGTGAAAAAACCATCAAAGCTCTGTTTCCACTGTGATTAACTGCCCCGAATGCTGGATTTGTGCATAACAGAGAGAAATTCACCCCGTAGCACGGGGAGAAACTTTGCTTTTCAAGTAACAGAATGATCAAACACCTCAAATTTGCAGGTAGGACCAAAGAGCTGGCCAACGTGACTGATGCCACCTCTGATTTGGCCTGTTCCTGTGTTCCTGTGAAATGGGGTCAATGATGAATCCCAGCGGGTGTGCTGCTAGCCTTTTGCATCTTCCTGTGCATGCAACAAATCTGCAGCTGTTCTCACCTCATGGCTTATGGTAGTGGACATAGCCAAGGACAGTGTGAAGATGGCAGAAGGTGGAGAAGGGTCAAGGATGATGCAGAGCTTAAGGGAACTTCTCCCAGGAAGTTGAGAGAGTACCTTAATAGTTAAGTGAAACCTGTCCAATGTTACTTCAGCCTTCTGGCTGACATTTTGATACAACAAATGTATGATGTATGATGGAAATCAGCATTTTAATTTCTGCAATAACTGCCACAGTACAAAAGTATTGTTCAGAAATTTTCTATTACTGTCTGGAGTGTTAGTTTTTATGGTACCATATACATGTGCAGTATGGACAAATTACAGTTGCCGTGGGAATGTTAGTAATGAAATTCTTGAGTTCTCAGTGCTTAAAAATCTCAAATGAGTTATAAAGGATACTTGTTTGCATTTCATTTCCTTAGTTAAAGGCAGAAAAAATAATTCCCACAACCCTCTGTGACAAAATTTGCCAAACTAACACCTCTCCCTCTTAAAGCTCTGTTTGATTTTTTTTTTCCAACAAATCTCTCATGTATCCCTCATTACTATGATGACAGCAAAATGTTTTTTTAATAGGTCTGAGGAAATGCAATGCCCTTCCTGCCACTATCATTTTCACACTGATATTTGTTCAGCATGAGTTCTGGAAAACTGAAATTGTGTTCAGGGTACAGAGTGAGAGCCCTGAAACCTGGGGTTTATTTCTGGTCTTGGGCAATCTTCAGCATCTCCCTTGACTTTTTTTTTTTTTAAAATTTATTTTTATTTTGCTGTCTGTAAAAAGAAGCTTTTGTTGCTTATCCACCCTCTTGTTTTTTTCCTGGGTCTACTCAATAGTGAGTCTAGAATGCTATTGGAAGTCTGGATGAAGTAGAGGTAGGGAACTGGAAAAATCCAGGTTAGTATTCATGCTGTGTAAGTTAGTTATGCCAGACTATGTAAACATCGGGTCTGTTTTGGAAATTACAAAGGACAATTTTCCTCCCAGTAGGTATCACAATTTTCTGTTTTAAAACTCTGATTGCCTCCACGTGATCTCCCACTTCTCCATTCCTACTAGTGTGCACCACCTGGCATTCACCAGCATCCTCTTCTTGTTCAGCGAGACAGTCCATTATTATATCCCTTGCATGCACACAACTAAAAGGTTTCATGCTCTTATCTGTGCACTGAGATTGAGCAGTATCTCATGAGAGTTTCTTAAATTCTCACAACATTAAGTAGGAGAGAAGTTTACTGTTATCACAGCCCAATGTGGTTTTTGTTTATCTGAGAAATCCTCTCTTTGAGAACGATTTTTGGAAAGTGTCTGATACTTTTGATCCCCCCCCCTCCCTCCCAATTAACATCAGCTCTTAACCTCCTTTTGGCAGAAAAGGAATAAGGTCGAGGGCCTGAAGACAACAGGCAGCCACATACTGGCAGGAAAACAGGTTATTTCTTTCCTGAGAAGAGAAGAGAATAGTTGCTGGAGCAGAAGCTGACCACAGGACAGCCAGAGCAGCTCTTTCTGAGTTAATCTGCTTCCCCTTCGTACCTCATTCCACAGTGCAGATAACAATAAAGGATTTAACAACAGGCAATGCCCCATTCAGAAAGGCACTGTGAGGCTCCCTGCGTATTTGAAGGGAACATCAACAGGAATTGTAGGGTCTCAGGCTGAAGTATGTAGGGTGCCTAATAACCTCTTACTCTCAAAGCTGTAGTTTAGAGGCTAAATACACATCTGGTAGGAGTGTATTCGTAGAAAGCCATGGTATTTGTAGAGCTTACAACTGCAACATAAAACGCTGGTTTGCACTCAGGAAAGACATAAGGTTATGTTTCTGTTTCAGACACGTATCTAGATGTATGTACAAAATGCGAAACCATACTACTGCTTTCCTGTCTTTGAAAACTGCATTCAGGACAGTTTTAAGTGAAAAACTGCCAGTACACAGCTGAGGATTGTAGGGATTAATGCGGTGTGTGAAACAATTACAGAAAGCTTGGGAGCCACAATCCTTCATTTATCTGTGAGGGGGCAAGCAACTCCTTAGAGTACTTTGCTGTCATTAGAGTACAACAGTGTAATGGTCACAAGTCCACGTGAAGGGGGTGAGACAGTCACTTGCTATTAAGGAGATAGTTATATGGATGGGAAGAGAGAAAGGATAGGTGGGAGCTATGGTAGGAGATGGAGCGGAAAGGGCATAGTCTGAAGTTAGCTGAGAAAAAGAAAAAATGAAAGAGGGGAAAGAAAAGACAAAACAGATAAAGAAGAAAATGTATAAACAACAGAGACCCAGAGAAGTTGGAAAATGGATAAGACAACTTACAATATTATTGATTAATGTATTACATAGTCATTAACAGTGACCAAGAATGAATAACAAGACAATCAGCACAGGTGCCTCCAATCTGCTCTGTCTTCCAGGGTGCTCCTTTCTGGACCCTGGCATTTTGGAAACCTGGATGTATTGAGGAGGTTGGACAGGAAACTGCGGAGAGCAGATGTCTCTGCTGGCCCAGCTCTACCACAGAGTCTGTGCATTAATCATCAGGTCTAGGAATCTGGAGAAGAAGCAGTCATTTTGGGAAAATTAAGAGGCAGGGCTTGAAAGAAGAGTTTGGATGTAGCTGTATAGGAGGAGGGATCTAGTGATCAAATGCTAGTAAGAAGATGACAGAAATATTTTATCTTTCATTAACATCTTCTCACTCATTTATCTGATAGAACTCTACAGACATGCAATTGTTGACTACAGAACTGATCCAATGTTGATTTGAGCAAAGGAGGTATCGTCAATGAACTTTGTATTGACATTTGTTCTATTCCAAATTAAAAGAGTACCTAAATTTAACAGCTTAGGTCTGGTTCTTAATAACACTGACAATGTCTATATTTATATAAATATACTTTTATATATATATTTTAGTTTTTCATTTGCTGAAAACAGAGGAATCAAAAAGAGGGAGGGAAAATTGTTCTAGTGGGCACAGCTAGGATCAATTTCTGAAAAATTTCAGCAACTTGTTTTATATATGAATTTGCATTTGAGAAAAATCAACACAGAGCCAGAGGAAGAAGAAGCAATAATAATAAAACATTACCTAATTATGCTATGAATAGCATTGTTTAAAAGAGTTGTTTCATAACTATGAATCAGATGTTCTTTTTCTAATCACTCCCAACGCATGTCCTGTACTGGACAGTGTTAACCTTTCAGCTCAGAGAATATGAATTCTCAGTTTCAAATGTCATCTGAATTCCTAAATCTCTAACCTTTTAAGGTTCCAATTACTTCCGTCCAAGTTGACTAACTTCATGAATGGGACTTACATGCTTGATTACAACACTGAAATTTGGTTCAGTGGAGCAGATCCTTGGCTTTTAAGCTTCAGAGGCATGGTGACAGCTCTGCCAGTCAAGGGCCTGACCTTTAAAGTGCCAGTGGCTTAGTCCCCTACAAAATACCACGTGCCTTCAACATCTTGTAAAGGTGCTGGCAGCTGCGTTAGTTCAATACCTTGCAGAATTGCTTAGCATCTCAAAAAGCTGAGTCCTAAACTGACTTCATAATCTACTTTTTGTTTTTGGCTGGTTTTCTTTGTCTCCTGAAAAATCACAGGAAAAATCACAACAATGCTGTTAAAGCTGGAGATGGGGCATAAATGGAGCCTTTAACCAACCCCATCCCCCGCCCAAATTTAATGATTCAGATAAAATGGAATGACATCCAAACCAACCCTGAGTTGTTTTTGTTTTTGCAAAACCAAAACCCGAGTGATGAGGTTTTGCAAAATTCAAACCCAAACCACTCCAGTTTGTCCATTATAGACATGAGACTGAACTAAAAACCTTTTATCTGGGCCTTCTATCCCCTCTGGACTTTGGTGGTTTGGCTAAAAATGGAACCTGGATTTAAACCATCCCCGATTTGGGTTGTGCAAATCACAACCTGACTAATGTAGTTCTTCAAAACCAAAACCATAACATGTCCTTCTTGTTCTATCCCTAATTAAATTAAATGCTTTGTGTCCAGAGCATTATGGAGACTGAAATGTACAGAAGAATATTATCAGCATAACACAACCTTCTATTTTATTCATTCCCAAAGGGCCTGATCCTGAAATCACAAAGCCCTCTCTCGCCTCATCAGACCATCCTTGTGAGCACTTGGCGAGATACTTCTGCTTTGAAGAGGACTGCTGCTGCTTTCTTTGAAATTAGTGAATTAACTTTCATTGAATTCAAGAGCAATGTACCCTTTCTCACTAGTATTTTCTGGGTACTTTATTATCCCATGTATGTGCAGCTTATGAAATCTCTTCTATTTCAGGAGGGGCTGAAGTAGAGCAGAATTGGCAATGTCCCTATCATCAGCAGAGAGCAGGTTTATTACTTGAACAAGTTTTTTCAGCCTCTGACCTCACATGAGTCTGGTGCCAGAAGAAACAGGGCTCCCTGTATTGCATTGTCTGGCATTTCTGATAGACTTTACCATCTTGTTGATCTTCCTTATAGAGGGTCTCCTGACATAAAAGCAGCTGATGCAGCTCCTAGGACAGTCCTAAACACCTTCCTGGGCAGGGCCATAGCAAGTTCTCAAAGGACTTTCTGTGAACCTTTGCCCATCCTGGATTTTTGCTTGTGATGGATGTATGCTTTCTCAGCTTTGGCACTGTCTCTGCCTTCCCTTGCTGCCACAAGTGAGGGTCCAAGGGCAGTGCTTTTCCACCTCTGGACTGTCTGTGGACTACTTTGAAAAGGCCAGTGAATGGTAACGAAGGAAAACAAGCCCAGTGGCAATAGGATTTAAAGCAGTAGCATGTATTCTGCCTCTCCAGTGTAACGTTTTAGGGGTCTGCAAATAAAGAGATGCCTGAAAACCACCATTGGCGTTCACAGAGAGGTCTCCTGGAGATCTGGGAAGGGAGATGAGAGCTGCGGAGAAGCCAGCTCCACCCTGGCTCCCGAAAGAGGCAGAGCGTCCCAGCTCCCCCCTGCCCACAACCTGCTGCTTTCCCAGTAGGTATGCTAACAGACCAAGAGTCTCTTTTCTAGGTCTGTAGGACTGCTGCAGGCTAAACTTAAGCTAATGCTTCACTTTATTTATTTAGCTGGATCCCATTTTCTGATGGTTTTGTTGTTTCGTACAGGTAAATTGTTACTACTCTCTTAGCATTTTGTTGTTGCTGCCATTCTCTGCTGATTTTTTCTGTTGTGTTTTATTTTGTTTGTTTTGTTTTTTGTTTGTTTGGTTGGTTGGTTGGGTTTTTTCCCATGTTTGGATTCCAATAGGTCATTTAGACGGAATAATGGCAAAGGAGAACTTTTTAAGAGCAGCATAGGCAGATTAAAAATGCCTCACCCTTTAAATACCGAACCCTGTGAACTTAACAGTAATAGTTTTCCTTGTCTATTCCAAGTGCTAAGACTTGTACCCTTTCTATACGACTACAAGCTACTCTGAGGAGAAACAGTCACAGAACCAGAGCAAGCTGGACATCTAACCAGATAGCTGGCACAATTACAATTATACCACAAGTCAGCTTGGACTAATAAGTTGAATGAAACTCAAAGCCCAGTGTCTTTTTTCGCCCTAAGCAATGACTTTTATCCAGTATGTTCTCTTAAAAAGAAACAGGCTAAAAGCTAAGGACAAAAATGCAATCCTGTGTGCCTAAAGTTAAAAAATGAAACCCGTGCCAGCAGTGCCTCCTTACCCTGCCCAGGAGCCCCAGGGGAGGGGATGTTGTGGGTTCGTCCTCTCTTTTCATCCACAGCACAGGGCAGGAGGAAGAGGGAGAGTTTTGTTTCATGAGAAGAACAAGAGAGGGATCTTCTTCCTTTCTCCTTTTCAAAGTCAGGAAGGAGCAGACAGTCGAGATGGGGGTAGGGGAATGGAGGGAGGTCATGGGAGAGGGTTGTACCTTCCTTTTGGCATTATGGGCTGCCTCCAGAGAGTCCCACCACTTAGCTGTTAAAACAAGTAAAACTTCCTTCCCCTGCTTTGTACCTCTCTGTTGACCCAGAGCATCTCCCTCCTAGTCATCATTTGCTACCATCAGGATACATGGCTCCTCAGCGCTCCCGCCTCTTGGGCAGTTTGCAGGGCTGGGGTGGAGCAGTAAATGTGCATGCCTTCTGTCTGGGGCTCTGTAAAACTGCACATCTGGGTAAGATTAAACAAAGCCACGGGCGGGAAGTGCCAGTATAACAAATCATACGAGCCATAAGAGCTCAATTTAGGACCTGTGCATATGTTTTCAATGCTAATTCGAAGCAACCCTTTTCAGATTCATGCTTCAGTGTCCTTTTGCAATGTCTAGAAATGATGTAACTCCAATGCCTTTCATCCTTAGGACCATTCCGTTACTTGGCCTACCCTGCCCAGGCTCTTAACACAAAACCGGATGGTTAGCAACTCAGACATTTTCCTCTCAGAGCAACCGCCCCCGTATAGCTTTTCATCAGGCTATCGCTAGAAATTTGCTCTGGTGTGAAGCCAGGCCCAGCCCTAGAAGTTTATGGAGGGGGAAGAGCCCAAAGCCATTGAGAACCTTTATATGGGCCTTGATACGGCTCCTCTGGAAGGGCTGGGCACAGGCAGGGCTGAGCATTGTGCTGCTTAAGGCCCCGACCGGTCCCTGGGCTCAGATTCTGCTGAGGGTGGTGAGGACCGAGCCCCAGTGACAGCCTCGGCAGCGTGCCTGGAGGGCAAAGTTGCTGCAGAGCTGTCTCTGCCTCCTGCTATCTCATGGCATGCTGCTGCCCTTCGTGAGCTAAGAGCAAGTTGGGCAAATGTCAAACCATGTAAAAATATGGGTGTTTCAAAACTTGCTGCTCTGGAGCAAAGGGAATGTAAAAACATTTATGTAGCTGCACTAAATCTGTAGGTTTGTTTTAAAACAGGCTGGATAATATTTTTCCATTCCTGTGCCCTCCACTTTTTAACAAGATCAGGCTAAGCTCCAGAAGACACCCTCTGAATCTGACCTGTAAGCTCATCTCCATGGTTGCTCTGTACCCATAGGTATGAGCAGAGGGGAGCTGAAGGAAGCACCACCAGCTGAAGGAAATGGGGAAGAGCATGACCATCCAGAGGGACACTGATGTGGCAGGTCAGAGAGGAAAGTTTTAGAGTTTGAGTGTTGAGTTTTTTGATGAGAGAGAGGGAAAAAAAAAAGAAAAAAAAAAGAGCTAGAAAGAAGATACTTGTGAGAAAAATCCCCTCCAAAGACAGTTGTGGTGGAAATATTTTCAAGAATCTCAGTCTTCAGATCTGCTTACTTCATTTGATTGAGTTGCACTGTACAGCTCAGTTCTCAAAAGTTGTTAAAAGCGTTTCTTCTGAGAAGGACTATCCTTCCTCCCATCCATCTCCCATGAAAAAAGGGTTTCCCACCATCAGATGAAGAACCTTTGAGGCAGAACTGTCTTGAACTGTAAAGTTAATAGCATGTCCATAAATAAGTGAATGATCCTCAGACATTTTGGTGGATCTCTTAAAATATTTACTTTTTAGGGGCAAGTTGGGTAATGGGTTTTCCTCAAACCTTAAATTTTTAGTGGGCAACAAAGAATGCAGAATGGAAGCTGCTTACCAGATGTTCCACAGCCTGGAGAGATAAAAGGAGATTGTTTTTACAAGTATAAATGGTGATATAGTAGCCTGCACTGTGTAAAGTACATATTTTTATTAAGTCATTATGCAGTTGGACAAATAATTTTCCATCTTTCCCAGTCATAACCTGCCTCATCTATGTTGAATTTTTTGCCAGTTCTGACTGCTTCTTTTTCACTTTACAATGCTGGCAAACTTGTTAGGATTTTTTTTTTTTTTAAACCTCCTCGATTTTATTGCTTTAGTAATTTAAAATTACATCATCTTTTGAAACTTTAGATAAATCTAATGAAGCTAATCTCATTAATAGAGTGCAAAAATATCCTAACACTCCAAAGTGATTAAAGGGTTTGGGGAAATCGCTTACTGCAGAAAACATACCCAAAGGCAACAGAGGATTCAGATCTGGACTCCTGTATATGAACTTGCCTTGGTTAGCAGTGCTGCACTAATCTACTAGGTGTTGTAGATCTCATCTTTAATTTATTCAAACAATCAGAATAAATTGGGTGAAAGTCTTTAAAGTAGCAGAACAGCAAGAATGTAAAGGTTTATTTTTCCCATAGGATCTACCATCTTTTAAAATTTTCTGTACTACGTTTGTGAAGTGAAAACTTTGAAATCTTTTCTCTGTTTTCAGATCACAGTAAATAAAGAAACCTGAAGAAGCAGTGTGCTGTCATCAAAAGCACATGGGAGCTCCCCATTTACTCCTGTCTTAAACAAGGTGCCCTAGAAGTTTGTTTTCCTTTTGAATTTGCAGTTTTAGTTTGGTTGTGTGTGATTCTCTGTGTGCAGTTAGCCCCTTCGCAGTTTTTTTGCAGAAAAAGAAAAAAAAAAAGAAAAATATCTATTTTTTCTCTCACCCCCTCCTCCAGGCCAATTTTTTTTTTTTTTACAGTCTTATATTATCAAGATACCTAAACTTCTCTCTATTCAAATGGGTTCTGTCCTGCAGATGCTTTTCAAAGTTGCAGGTGACCACAGAAAGCAGGAGGATGTGCAACCTTTGCCGTCATCCTGCAGAGGAATGATGAGAAGACCCCAGGCATGCAGAAAGTGATAAGATTTTACATTAGGTCACCTTTAACAGTACACATATGATACATGCTTTTATTAAGCACTGGAATCAGGTGATAAAATCCATAGACAGATGAACTGGTCTGGCATAACTGACTCCCCTCTGCTTCTGTCTGCAAAATATAGGTTATTTGCAGAGTTGACGCTGAAGAGAGCAGTATGATGCTGAAGCACTTCTAAAATTTCTTTCCTATTCTGGTTGTGATCGGGACTGAAAGCACAGGTCCTGAGATGCTACTAAAAATCCTGAACTTCATGAATTCCTAGAAAACAGGTGGTAAAGCCCACTTCCGAAAGATTTCTAATCTCATGCTGTGAATTTTGTAGCTTTGGATAGGCCTAGCTTTAAGAATTAATCCGAACTGAACTAAAATTAGAAAAGGAGCCTGTTGCTGCTGTTGCTGAATTAAAGCAATAGTATATGTAGCAGATCCTTGTAGCCTATATGACATCTTACAGAAATTGCCAAAATGCTCCTGAAAAGACTTATTCTGATTTCATCATTTTGTGACCACACTGTTTGTTTTAGGCAAGAGCAATTGACCCATGGTTTATATTAATGTAAGGTAAAAAATAAGATAAGATAATCCAGTAAAGTGCTAGATTGGACCATCTTATGTGCACTGTCAAATGTAAACCCCATGCATTTGAAAATTAAAGCTCTAGTTCCTGAATTCGAATTTGTGGGATTATACTCTACAGTTCTGACTACATTTGATTTGTGAGATTTAAAGCACTTTTGTGCTTTTTTTCTTTTTAATCTAAATGAGAAATAAAGCCATGGAAATAAATGGAGCATTATTCTTGGCTTTGGTTCAGTTTCAGATCCAGACCCTGAGCCCCAGCTGAAACGTACCATGGATCTTAAACGCTGCTTTCTTGAACTGCCTTTGGTTAGAGTATGTTGCATTTCACATAGATCAATGCAATCACTGCCTCTGAATTTTATGCTTGAACAACAGATGGAGTTTTAAAAATCTAAAGCTGTCTCAGGAATTGGTACCTAGGTAAAAAATATCACAATATATTACTTGAGAATATAATCTATATAAATTCGAGATCCTGCTAAGAATGAATGGCCAAAACATGAGATGAGTGAAGGGATCCTTCTTCCTTTCTCCAAACCAGTAAAAGAATAAGAAGTAATTTAAAGGTTTCAGAAAGAACCAAACAGAAGAAGAAAACTTGCAGAAGACGACTGGATTTCCTCCCATGAAAACATGAAAATAGGAGGAGAGATTTCATTCAGCAGAAAAAACAATCAATGAAAGTTTCTTATTGAAATGTAAATCCACTTGTATTTTGCACAGATGTTTAAATGGGAGCCAAAGAAACTTTAACAAGCAGTGCAAGATAAAAATAAAAAGATTAGAGACATCCTAAAATAACACTCAGACTTGTATCAGTGTTATATTTCAGCTGGGAAAAAGTCTGAGCAACAAAAGGAATTGTATTTGCTGTTTGAGAGATCTGTAAATAGCATCAAGAAAAATACATCTGCTTTGAAATTGCATATTAAATGATCCATGGGTGAGATAGTTTGTGGGTATATGATTCACCGGAAGTATCATGTTTTAGATATTTTTTATTTTCCAGTCTTCAGTTTCCCTGGAGAAGGGTGTCATCAGCTCTGCGCAATGCCTCGGTCACAGTGTCATATGTACAGCAATAAGTCCCATTGAAGCAATAGCTGGTATGTGGTGTAAGGTACTTCATTATTTTTACCGAATATTCGTATGAAATAAACCTTTTAATTCTGTCTCACTTCAGAAACTCCTGTGAAAGATGGATCCAACTCTGCATTAGAAAGTGAATGTGGAAAGTCTCAACGTGCAGAATGTTCTCTTTAGTACGTGAGCAATACCCAATACCTTAGAGCTAGCAGTCTGATCTCATTTTGTATGTCCTCCTGCCAAAAATGTTTAACGAGATTGTGTTTGGGTTTAAGTCCAGCCTGAAGCTTCGTTGGAGAGACGCCTGGCAGCACCTGAAAGACTACAGGGGATATCAAAACTCCAGCAGCAAGATCCTTCTCCAGGAGGGTAGGATTTAGATAATATTTTATTTAGCATGTTGACTCCATGTCTTGCTCCTCTAGCGGGTACATCACTGATATGCAAGGCTTACAGTTACTGAAGCACCAACGTGTTGTTTTTCATATTGCTCATTCACTGAACTCTAACGACAGTCTTCCCAGCAGTTAAAATTTCCAGTGTTTTCTGTTGTCTAAGTGCCTTGACAGGTCCAGCCCCAGCTGGAAACATGTAGGCACGGTATTTACTGCATAGGAATTATTTAGGAAATTCTATATATTGTAAGAAATACTACCTACTATATTAAATGTAGGTGGAATTTAGGCTTTGTGGACTTAAGCTATTGCTATGAATGAATGGTGTTTCAGTGCCACAGCATCTCGGGGTTATTTGGCTGCTCTGTACAAAGAGACGAAGCTGTTGCCTCCCAAGCCAGCACCAAGAGGGCAGACAAAGCAGCTGTCCAGGCTTCCCAGTGCTGTCTGCTTCTATGTACCTCAGGTGCTGCTAAAACTGGCCTCCTCTGTGTAAGCACCAAAGGGTAAATTCAATTACCGTGTCTCCTGCTAGAGTGAGGTAACAGACATCCCAGACTCCCTGCTTGGCCAGAAGACCTGCGATTTTTAATAGCCATTAAAAATATATTTATTTTTTGCTGTTCTTGGCTGATCTTCTCCTTTCATGCTGATTAACAATGCTCTGATCTTTTACTGCTGCCTTTTAGTAACATAACAGCCTTCCAAGATGGAAGAAGGCCATGCTATTCCTCTAACTAGTGTTTATATACCCTGTAATAATTTTTCTTCCATGGTTGCTGCTTTTGCTAGCTCCTTCGACATCCTATTCCACATGTTTTATTTTAAATGTAGGGGCACTTCTCTTAATTTTCCACAAGGCCTTTTATTTTCACTTAATTTAGAGATCTGAGCGTTTCTTCTTCGTCTGCAATCCTTGTGGACATTTAATTTACTATTTGAGATTTTATGATATTGCTAATAATTTCTCCTTTTGTTCTAAATGGAATATTCTCTGATATGTATTCTTTTCATTAATCTGAGGTTCTTTTCTGTTAACAAGGGACAGCATGGCTCAGGGAGCGGGCAATGGAATATGAAAACATTTGCCACTATCTTGCTATTCCATGTCTAGACTGAGGAAGTTAACAAAATGTTTTTGTATGAGAAGAGTTTCTCTTTTTTTTTTTTTTTTTTGCATTTGATTGCTCTAATTTGATCTTCAATAAGTGATTTTAATAGCTGTTACGAGTGTGACATTGCTCATGAAAATGAACAGACTGCTACTTCATTCTACAATAAAAACAAGTGTGTGTGGTGAAGTTATTAGAGGAAAAATTCTGCATGTGTAATTGCTATTTTCCTTTCCTATATTCTGTTTGTTTGTAGTGTAACAAAACGATTTACAGCTAAAACAATTGTGTGTAGCAAGCAGATTGTTTCACATGAAATAAAATTTGTTCTTCCAAGTGGCACACTGTGAAAACTGTTGAAGATTTAAGTAGCAGACACATATATGAATCCCTTTAATGTGTTTCTTTTTTTAATAAAAACTCCTAAATGAATGGAAACTTTTAAAAATGAACTATAATCACAGAAATGCTTCAGCTTTTGCAGGTGGGCAGAGGAAATTCTACTTCACTGTATAAATCACTTAAAAATGTCTTGGCTTGCAAGGCTTCTGAACTCTGCTCCATGCAGTATCAAAGGATTATGGGTGTTACGGAAAGAGAGCATGGATTATGGGTATTAAATAGCAAGACTACCAGGGGACACAAGGCACACACATGAAGAAGACCTGGTAGATAAATTGATTTACAGAGTGGAAGATTTTTAGTCTCCCCTTCATGACTTGATGCCTTCATAAAATAAAAAACCAACAAATATTTCTCTGCCAAAATAGGTTGTTAGCTTTTGCTGCACTCAGTGTTGTATCTCACATTCTCTTGGTTCAGCTTTGGATCAGTGGGTTTCCCTCAGGTTAAGACTTGCTGTGGCTCTGATGCTTTTGTTCTTACAAGAGGAAGAGTTATCTTAATACCTCTACTAATTTACTGTGCAATGATAAGGTCATAGTGCTACAGAATACGGATACTAGTGGGACAAAGAGGCAGACAGTAGTATTTTATCTCTGTAGAAAAAACTTCTGAAAAAGATCTTTGCAGTACTTTTGAGTCAACCCAATTGGCAATGATCCTAGCTACATTTGGAGTCATTTGGTTGTACTTACCAGAAGCCAGCAAGCTACTGCTTCTGAAGGCTTAGGGGAGTTTTATTTCATAGAATCCCAGAATGGTTTGGGTTGGAAGGGACCTTTAAAGGTCATTAGTCCAACCCCGTCTACAGAGACATCTTCCACTAGACCAGGTTGCTCAGCCTGACCTTGAAAGTTTCCAGGGATAGGGTATCTACCACTTCTCTGGGCAACATGTTCTAGTGTTTCACCACCCTTATGTAAAAAAAACTTCCTTATATCTAGTCTGAATCTACCCTCTTTTATTTTAAAACCATTACCCCTTGTCCTGTTGCAATAGGCCCTACTAAAAAGTTTGTCTCCAACTTTCCTGTAGGCCCCTTTTAGGTACTGGAAGGCTGCTATAAGGTCTCCCCGGAGCCTTCTCTTCTCCAGGCTGAACAACCCCAACTCTCTCAGCCTGTCCTCATAGGAGAGGTGTTCAAGGTCAGTGTTGATTTACAATAAAAATTTATATTCTGGTTTTGCTAATAATATGTTTGGTTTATGTTTACAGAGCATTTGCAGGGGCTGCAGCCTTGCTGTGCTAAACATTGCACATGCACAAAACAAGGAAGTACTCTAAAGTCTTACTGATCAAAACAGACAGTAGGGAGCATGGGAAAAGGCAAATATCTCTGTTTTAACAGAGAGGGAATTGGGGTGCAGATCCTCCAAAATGCTTCCTGCTTTACGTGCCTAAATCTCAGTGAAATCAGTGTGAGCCAAACACCCAACTGCCTTGAGCATCTGAGATGCTGGTGCTGGGGCTGGCTTGAGCCGGCACCACACAATGCGGTGGAGGTGAGCCAGACAGATCTGGTGGGGATGAGGGGTAGGTTAGCTTGTGGAGCTGCATCCCTGAGCTCACAGGAATGTCCCTCCACAGACTGATCAAACAAGCATACCCTCATCCATGATCACTTATAGAATCATAGAATCATAGAATGGTTTGGGTTGGAAGGGACCTTAAAGATCATCCAGTTCCACCCCCCCTGCCATGGGCAGGAACACCTTCCACTAGACCACGTTGCCCAAAGCCCCATCCAACCTGGCCTTGAACACTTCCAGGGAAGGAGCATCTACAGCCTCTCTGGGCAACCTGTGCCAGTGCCTCACCACTCTCACAGTAAAGAATTTCTTCCTAACATCTAATCTAAATCGACCCTCCTTCAGCTTAAACCCATTACCCCTTGTCCTGTCACTACACTCCCTCATAAACAGTCCCTCTCCAGCTTTCTTGTAGGCCCCCTTTAGGTACTGGAAGGCTGCTATAAGGTCTCCCCGGAGCCTTCTCCAGGCTGAACAACCCCAACTCTCTCAGCCTGTCCTCATAGCAGAGGTGCTCCAGCTCTCCGATCAACTTCGTGTTCCTCCTCTGGACTCGTTCCAACAGCTCCATGTCTCTCCTGTACTGGGGCCCCCAGAGCTGGATGCAGTACTCCAGGTGGGGTCTCACAAGAGCAGAGTAGAGAGGCAGGATCACCTCCCTCGACCTGCTGGTCACACCTCTTTTGATGCAGCCCAGGTCACAGCTGGCTTTCTGGGCTGCAAGCGCACACTGCTGGCTCATGTTGAGCTTCTCATCAATCAATACCCCCAAGTCCTCCTCAGGGCTGCTTTCAATCCATTCCTCACCCAGCCTATAGTTGTGCTTGGGATTGCGCCAACCCACATGCAGGACCTTGCACTTGGCCTTGTTGAACTTCATTTGGTTCGCACGGGCCCACCTCTCCAGCCTGTCAAGGCCCCTCTGGATGGCATCCCTTCCCTCCAGTGTGTTGACCACACCACACAGCTTGGTGTTGTCAGCAAATTTGCTGAGGGTGCACTCGATCCCATTGTCCATGTCACTGACAAAGATGTTGAACAGTGCTGGTCCCAATACCGACCCCTGAGGAACACCACTCGTCACCATTCTCCACTTGGACATTGAGCCGTTGACCACAACTCTTTGAGTGCCACCACCCAGCCAATTCCTTATCCACTGAGTGGTCCATCCATCGAATCCATGTCTCTCCAATTTAGAGACAAGGATGTCGTGTGGGACAGTGTCAAATGCCTTGCACAAATCCAGGTAGATGACGTCAGTTGCCCTTCCCTTATCCACCGACGCTGTAACCCCATCATAGAAGGCCACCAAGTTTGTCAGGCACGATTTGCCCTTAGTGAAGCCAAGTTATGCTCACCCTCTTCCTCTAGCCTTCTGGTTTTTGGGTTTGGGTGGGGTTTTTTTCAGTTTTGGATGTAGTGTTAATGGAATCAGCAGGGTCATCTGTCTACTGACCTGTGTTGGCACTTTCCTAATGACTTGCACTTGGGCATTTAGGAAACCTGGAGCAGAGCCAAGGCCTTCTGAACATCAGTCTTTATCCACTGGCACTATCCTGTGTCCTCTCTACACTGTCTCAGAAAATATTGCATTTGAAGGCTCTTCGCGTAACTGCAGTTGTGTTCTCAGGATGGCTTTTTTGTGCAATACTCACAGCCTATATAATGCAAGCATACGTATTCAGTGGGATGCTTCAAACCAGCTGGGCGCTCATGACACAGAGGCAGTGTAAGGGCAGAGGTCTGTTTCCAATCTGAACAATTAGTTGGCTCCTCTGGCATCACTGAAGCTCACAGAAGTACTTCTGAGAGGCTTTCCTGTGCCCTGTTCACAAGGGTGTGCCATTAGCCAAAGCCCAAATTAACTGTCAAAATTGAGCTAAGTGAGGACTTGAATGACCCCTGAACAAGACAAGTTTTTCTGTATAGGAATAAGTTTTATCCATGGTGACTAAATCTCACAGGATCAAACCTGTAGATAGTGAAAAGTAAACAAGATGGTAGCAATCCATTTTAATCACACCAGACAGTTATTAGTAACAGAACAGGACGAAAAAAGGAATAAGTTATGCTGAGTATCTTCCTTTAAAAAAAAAATTAATAGAAAAATTATTTCCATTTGCTTGAACTGCTCTTTTCCTATCCCGCTGTCTTCATCTCTCAGCTGCCAAGGGCAGAATGATGTGATTCATAGACTTTTTAATTGAAATTGTACACAGCCAAATCATAGGACTGCTGCTCCCTTGGAAGTCAGTGGCAAAATTCCCACTGGCGTCAACGGAAGTAAGCTTGGTCTATCAATGGATAGGGAAAAATATAACATCAACCTGGGTGATCCAGAAAAGGGTCCCTTACGTTTGTGTGACCATGCCCTGATTCATGTCCTGTGGTACCTTACTGGTTCTTGCATAGCTGCAGATCTTGTGGTTTCATCTGCCTCTTTTGAGAGTCTGCACTTCTGCCCAACTGATTTTATAGTTAACTTCTGATGTTTAGCCTAAATTTGTCATGTCAGTATGTTAGGCTGTTCCAGCATGTCTTGTACCTTGTCAAACCAGGACTATTTCCCTTTATTGTGTTCTCTGTAGAGTAAGATCTCTTAAAACATCTGGTTTGAGGGTTTTCTTTGTTTTCTTTAAAGATTGCACCAGTTTGACTCTCCTTCTGATCGTCTTCCTTCAAATCTTCTGTGATTTACCTACTCATCTATGAATATTCATCACTTTTCCTACCCTAAACGCAACTCTGTGTAGTGCACTGGATGCATGACTGCAGTCTCCAGGGTTGCAGTGCCAGATCCTGGATGGTGCTGAGTGTCTTGGTTTGCTCCAGCAAAGCACTTAAGCACTGCCGAAAAACAAAGCAAGTGAGTAATCCCAGAAGTAGAAGACAGTGTCACTCCTTACATGCTTTATTGCTGAGTGGAATTCAATGGACTTGTCAGCCTCCAGCTAATAAATGGGAATGTCTGCAGAGTAGCTGGCAGTACCAGGGCTGTCAGACCTACAGAGACCAGGGAGACCAGGCCTGTCGAGCAGAGCCTTTACAATGTTGACAGGAGGAGGACATTTTTTAAAGAGAGAGATGATTTAGTTAGATGTATGTTCAAAATCTACAGCTGGAGCTAATTATTTTGTCTCATTTTGAATATTACTCAGATGCCTGGCTGATCAGTGAGCCTGCTAGACTACTATCAGTGATCTATGGGGAGTATAGATGGGTTATCACCTCTTCTGCTACTCAGGAAAGATGTTGGACTGATTAGTGCCAGAGACTGAGGCTCTCTATCACAGTTGTTCTCAACCTCTTCCAGACTGCAACCCCAAGTCACAAAAAGAGGGAGCTTCAGGATTCCTCTTCTCTGATCCTAATAAAAGAAGGGTGTTTTCTTGCACATGTGTATATATCCCTGCAGACTCATCACATCCAGTAGACTGATTTTACTATTATTTACTCGTTGAATGGATTAAACGTCTGCAGCACTGCAAACACCATCTCTTTTGCATCCACTTGTAGTGGAGTCCTCCAATATTTGTAAGTCAGTGATCTATAGATCTGCCTTGCTGCATGCTTTTGCACCTCCCAGTCTGAAAGTGACCTCTTCAGCTATTTGCTTTCTTCTAAGCTATTCTAAATCTTATCTTCTCTCTGGAATAGATAGATCATCCTTGCTGATTTGGGGGAAGGGGAGAGAGCTGGTTCATATAAAAAAAGAAAAAAAAAACAGTAAAAGATTTTGCAATGTTTGTGTGACTAGGTTGTCTGATCATTAAATTAATTTGACTTTCATGAACAGCTAGCTGCACACTCAAATTTCACATGATAAATGCTTGCAGTGTGGACAGTTATAATTCCTGCAAATTTTTTGGTGCTATTGATCAGTTCTAGTGAAAACAATCAAGTTAGTTCTGCCAAATCCTCCACCCATGTACTTCTGGTGAGCTAGGCAGCAGTGTGCCATTGCAGAGCACTGCACTAAACATCCGTGCAAATTTGTAAATGTAGATACCTTGCAGAGCAACAGATTTTCTCAGTAATAAGTGGAAATGACAAAAAGAATCCTAAATGAAAAGGTTTTTTATAGGTCATCCATATGTTCTTTTCCCCCCAACTTTTGTTTGCTTTATAAGTGCAATTTAGGCTATTTTGGTCAGAGACCTTACCATGCCATATAGTCTGGTCTGCTGCCTCTTCCCACAATTTCCACATTTGAAGCAATTTTCCTTCAGGAAAGAAGGTTGCTTTCCCCATTTATGAGCCAAAGACACAGACTGCAGACATCTGGGAGGCAAAGTGAATTGGGGACAGCTAATCTGAAGGGGGAGAGTTGGCACAGGAAGGGTCCTATTCTTCCCTGTTCCTCTCCCCAGCTCTTTGGGGACTGAGATGTTTAAAGGGTAGCGAGGAGCACCACATAATGGTATATAGACCTCAGCCATCTCCTCTAGAGGGGATAGACCTTGGAGACACTTTGTTCTTGCTGACCTCAGCAGCATTGCTGGGGACACGCTTCCTCCTCCTTACCGGCTCTTGACTCCCACGGAGTAGTTTTGTGTAGCTTTGCCATGTGGGAGCAAGGAAGCAAGCTAAAGTTTTGAAACTTCCCTTTCATGAACTGCCCCTTCCCAAATTTCATTGTAACATCAGTAGTACTACATTTGTAACGGCATAACTCAAGGCACTTTATGCTAGTTGTGAAATTATATACAGTTGCTCTAGGTGGTGTTGAAATTCCAGATTTTTTTGTGCACTATCTCACACAAGTAGAACGGGACAGATGGTGATTTCTTTTATCCAGGTACACTCTCTCTGAAGTACTTCTCCAAGCACCTGTTCTTCATGCAGTAAATAAATCTCAAGGGAGAAGAGGATGATATTATTCTTTGACTAAAATCCTAAATCAGTTTTCAGTGAGCTATACATTAAATTTACATTTATCTTACTATGCTGAATAGTGCAAGGTTTTTCTCTGGTCTGCTTAGACATATCAATGGATCTATAGTTGACAGTAGCAAACCACTGTATCAGATCAAATGAAGGGTAAAAATGCAGTTTTGCCTGGAAAATTTCACAGTGATTTTCTTTCCCCTCCTCTCTCCAAGTTTTCAAATGATGCTATGTAATTAACATTTCCCACTGGACAATAAATAACCTGTTCGGCTGAGGTAAGTCTGATACAAGAGAAAAGAGAGTTGTGAGAGCTGTGAGAAAAGATGCCTCTTGTGTTTATTCTAAAGCAATACTCCAAGGAGTTAAGCAAACTCAGAAAGTCAGATCTTGCCAACATCTGGTTTGTATCAGCAGAAACCAAAAGCTTATAGCAGTCTGGCTGGATCATTACACTGTGTCTGTGTGTGCGCGTGTGTCTTAACTTCTCCTGATGTTACCTGAGAGTTCACTAGACTGGAAGATGCTCATGTTTCTTCAGAAACACACACATATGCACAAACCAGCGTTAGGTGTATTCTTCATCTGCTTAGCCTTCTCATCCCATTCAGTGCCAGTTGTGTGAGCAGTGCCATCTCTTATGGTCAGTCAGGTCACCTAATTTAGGTACCTACCTCTTCCACTAAGAATATAGCAAACCTTTCGGAAATATTGGGTGCTAGTCTCTACTCAACGGCCTCGTCTGCATACCTTTCTTCTGAGGACAGGTACCTAATGGGAGGGGGGACCAGAGGGGTGCTCCTTTCATACAGCAGTGCTCACAGTGCTCTCACAGGCAGCAGGATGCCTTGAATTCTGGGTCCACTCAGCTGGACAAGGAGCAAACTTCTCTCTTCATCTCGCAGAAGTAACCGAGCTGCAAAGCCATACTGTATCCCACTTTAGAGTATCTCTTCCTTCTTTTGAAGGTGAACCACAGGAAACAGCAGCAAGAGACATGTTGACTTTAGCTGATCACTTGACTGTGAAGGAAGGAACCTGGGGGGTTAGACTCCACTTCTTGGGATGGGTATGCATTTCCCTTCAGTTTGCCAACTAGACTAGTTGTGGGTTAAAGAAAATCCAGAACAGACCTGGGAGAATGGGGTAGGCCTTTCAACCCTCTCCCTCCAAGATGAGTGCCCTAACCACTAGCTTACAATCATACTCCTTGTTGCCTTTTCTCTGGCTGTCTCTGTAGCTCTTGCATGCCCGGCTGCACTGTGGCTCAGTTTCCAGAGGGAGAATGAAGAATGCTCTTGCCCAGCGTACCCTATGATCTGGTGGTTAGAGCACTTTTTAGGGAGTGAGTGGGCTTAATCCCTCTTAGGCTGATCAGTCCCTTTTGCTTCCTGCTTTAATCCTTTACTATCCAAAGGCAGATACCAACACTACTTACAACTGTCTTTAACTCTTCGCACTTCTCCTAGAGACTAGCGCAGCGTCCGGGCGCAGTATTCATGCACCAAAACAATTCTGCAGCAGAGCTTTGTATGCCTGTCTCTGCAGACCATGCGTTTTTGGACATAAAGTGAATAAAGATGAAAATGCCCAAGGAACATTTATATAGGAAGAATAAATGAATCTGGGTTAAATAGTGGAAGGAGGATTGGATTAGCATTTGCGCAAACCTGCTTGTGCCTGCAGGTAAGATTTAAATAACAGGATGCCAACTTGATCATCTACAAAATTTCAGACAGCGTTGCTCAGGATATCATCCTGAAGTGCTCCAGTCCTTGGGAGTAGCTGTCACTGTTCTAGTCCCTCAGGAACCCATACAAGAATCCTTCTTTGTTTAAAAAGAGGCAACACATGCTTTGGAGACCTCTCTCTGTATGCCAGCACCTTCACATGACTATGCATGTGTGGCTTCTGATTTCCACCACTTTGGTTACATTTCTCCTTGTTTGAATATTGGCAGGGGTTTTGTTTGCAACCTTCTTGTTTTTCTTCTCTTGGAAATAAAAATTACAAGTGACCCGTGGATCTTATGGGTTCTTATATCAATAAAAACCGGCTAAATCTGCTCCTAAATATTATGATGTGTGACATGCTTCTGAAGTTACTGACTGTCTAACTAGTCAGCTAAAAGAAGTACTAACGCACAGTCCAAACGTTTTTAACATCTTCTGTCTTAGTGTTTACAAAGTTTATACTACAGTCAACTAAAATCATCTTCCTATGTTAGAGTGTATTTTAATTTTTTTCTGTCTTTGCAGAAATGTTTAGGGAGTAATGAGCTGAGGGTGTCCAGTTACACATACATCTTTGTACCCAGATATCCTTTAGAGCTAGCAGTATTTCAAAGCTGCTTTTAATTTTTCCGTCCTTCCAATATGGACTATTCCTAAGATGCAATGATCTGCTGGTTCTTAGAGAGAGAGACACATGGATGTACTTCTATATCCTTGTGTCTTTTTTCCTCTTTTTTAAATCCATCCCCCTGTACCTGTTTCTCCTTGTTGCCAGTTGCATTTCATCTCATTTTTGTCTGTGCTTCTGTTCTAAAGACAATGCAATATTGTGTTGTTGTATAGCAAAGAATATGTGCTAGGCTTGTTGACTTGTAAACTGCTGCATTTCGATTTATAATATCAAAAAGATATAATCAATAAAAGCAGGAAAAAAGTTTTCAAAGGTTTTGAGACCTCTTTGGAGAGCCTCAAAATCAGCAATGGAAAGCAGGAAACATACATTTCCTATCATACGTTTTTTCCAATTTCCAAAACATATATAATTATGGCCAATCCTATTTAAATTATACTCTGGAAAAAATTATTTAAATAGTACAAGATTCCACTGTATTAGGAAAAGCTTATAGCTGCATGAGAGAGGATGCTGTGTCTAGTTGCCTACAAATGTGGTTGAAGTCCAAACCGACACTGCTGAAAGGACCAGAAATCTGTGCTATCCCTGCTAGGTGGTATGTGCATACAGCTGGTCAGGGTCAGATTTACTGGGGAAGCTGGAGGAGGAGAGCAGTGCTGGAGTAACAGTGGCTAAACTAAAACATTTAGGATGCTGGAGGCAGATAGCCAACCTCCCTGGCACCTGTGGGATGTTAGGAAGGGCCCATTTCACACCTGTTTGACTTTAGAAAAACCCATGGCATTATTCCCTTTCCTGTCCTTCAAAATCGTAAGAAAGTTGAACAGAAAATCATGTCTTTCAAACTTTTCTGATCTTTATTTTGTTGTGAACTGTTTTGCCATTTCCTCACCATTCTCTTCTGAAAGAAGAGGAATTTCTCAACACTTCTTCCCAGGCAGCTCCTGGGAAGGAGCAAAAGCCAGTGCTCGAAAAGGTGCACATGTGGGTAAATCTGGGCAAGGGACTGCTACCTGCAAGCTCTTGAATAGCACCTTGTGCTTCTGATTCTCAGTCCTGGAGCCCAAGGCAATGCCTTACCTTGCTGGGGCTTTGAATCTTAACCTTCTCATATAAACTATGCCTGGGAGAAGGAAAGTATAGAAAGTGGCTGGGGGTGGATGAGAGGTAAGACACGGGGATACTTAAAAGCTTTTTGTTCTCTCCAGGTAGAGGTGAGCAGGCTGAGGAAGCTGCTAGCTGTTAGCTGAGTCTCCAGTTGTCTCCGTGCTCTTCATTTCCCAGGCTTACGCACTGTTTGGAGATGTGTAATTTATACGCTACACGGGCTGCACCTTTGACTCCAGGTCTGGCCAGTGACAGAGATTATGATGACTTCAATGACATTTGATGCCCGTGGGGTGTTTGGGTGAAGTGATTTGCTCTCAGTCTAAATAAATCTCCTCATTGCATGTTCACAGCAGGGTGTTTGGGAGAGCGAGGGAGTGGGGAGATGAGCTATATTTTGTGGTATAGCTCTGCCCACTGCATGTGAGGTGTTTTGGTGGGGTTTTGCTCACTGAGCAGAGAGGCTCAGTCGGATATATTCAGGCTTTGGTCCAGTACCTTTAAGCTCTTGCATAAACCTCATCAATTTTGACTACTCGTATACTTTAGCAGAGGCTAGCTTTTTGTGCTGGGTTGGGTTGGTGCTATAATGAGCACTAAATGACTTGAATTCCTTCCCTTCCTCCTTTTTTAAAGCTGTCAATATTTTATTTTTAGAAAGAGCACAAAGGAAGCAATGGTGAGGGGAAAGAGGAAACTGCTCCCAGTGCTAAAACCTTGTTTTGAGTTGCGGACATAATGACGAGATGTATTGCCTTTCCTAGTTCTGTAGATTAATGATTGATTTACCAGGAAATGTGATGTTATTACAAATGTGGGGCCTAATTTGGATTTTGTTGCTTGGGAGTTGCCTGGGTGGGGAAGGAAAGTAGGATCCAGCCTTTATTTTTGCTCCTTTTCTCAGCCTTGGGAACGTACGTGTTCAAATAACATTTGTCTCACTCCTTTTGCACGGTCTTCTCGTCACTGCCATTTGCTGAAGCAGACCAAATACTGTTAGCACAGGGGAGCCCAGACTGCACACTTACTCTGCCCTGTCAGGCAGTAGCTACATTTTAGAAGGAAACCGCAGTATAAAAGTGGAATCTCAGGTTCCATGCAGTGTATGCAAAGCAGTTTCATTTAAAATGTCAGGTTTACCTTGGCAGAGCCACTCTTTAGTAGGGATTAAGGCTGCAAAAACCACTGAATCATACTCTGTGTTTCCATCTGTGTGCCAGGTCACAAACATAAATTGTAATGTTGGCCCTCATCCGTCATCACATAACGCTCTGGCATACTTTTTCATTCCCCGAATATGAGTGGAATGAGAAGGTTACTTGGAAAGCCATCTGTCTGAGAAGCTGTCCTGTTACAATTAGCGGGCAATCTTGAATTTCATCTCTGGAAGATTATGAAGTGAAGTGGGGGTGGGGGGGAATGGGATGTGTATGGTAGGTTAGAGCCTCTGGTAAGCCAATCTGACCAAGACCCAAAAGGCTGAAGCAAAAAAAGTTGGGGGAATCAGACAATGCTATTTTTTAAACAAAAATGTGTAAAAATGACCTCAAACAGCCAAATTTGGACTTAGATATGAGTTTAAATTTCAAGCAATTCTAAACTTCAGGGATATTTAGAGGTGGGAGTTTGGTTTGACTTGCATCTGGTACCAAGGAATTGCTTTTTTTTACTAAAGGCTTCTCAGACGCCAGAGTGAATGAAAGGCAGCTTTTAAGTGGGAGCAGTAGAATAAGGAAAAATAGCAGACAACTGGATGGGGGTCATAGCTGTAGATTAATCACATAAAGTTAGCAATTATGACTTTGCAAGTTATCTGAAGCTACCTTCTTCCTCTGCATCTCTTCACATCTGTGCTACACATTGTCCTTAGCCGTGCTTCTGTCACCACACCTGCAAGTTGCGTACAATCTGATTTGGCTGTATTTTGTAGAGACCTGCAACAGCCAACCTAAACCATCCTGGTGCTGTAGTAAGGCAAGAAGGACCTTTTCTCATACCACTTATGTTTCTTTCAAATATGCGGAGGGCATTATCCTTTCAACAGCTTTCAGACAGTCTGCAAAAGAAACTTTGTACTTCGAACTTTTGTGATAAATATGTTCTCTCGCTCGCTTTTTTTTTTTCTTTTTCTTTTCTTGGTCAGGAAATGTGTTACCATTTTTCCACTGGCGGTAGTGTGGGATATTAGATGCTCTGAGAGAAAAAGAAATGCTTAAGGCTTCCTTCCTCTGGCACTTCATTAATGCCAAGAAGCAGGCTGGGTAGTGTTGCTTTAATTAACGGGCTTTTGTTAAAAAGAGTGGTTGGAACTACCTGATTGCAGTTTTACCCAGCAAAAGAAACACAAAAATTACATCCTAGAACAGAACATTGCCTCTAGCGAGAGCAATGCTGATGATATGTTTGGCTATATGTGTCGTACTTCACAATTTTATTTTTGACTCCTGCTGGGGACTGACTTAGGCCTTGAAACATGAGGATTGTGTTTCCTGTCCTAATTTAACTGCTTGGCGACTTGGCATCACTGGTTTTTTGCCCCCGCTCTAAACCTACGTGTTGTGCAGTCTTTTGTTAGATAGGTTTATTAGAATTTTTTTTTTTGTCGGATTATAAATTAAGATATTTTATGGTGCTCCTGATTTGTCATTGCTCACTCAGTTCTACCTGAACCACTTTCCTTTTGTGTTTGCTGTCAGTCTTTGCTCATATGAGGTAACACTGAAAATCACCATGTTTGGGCACTGACAGGGTAGTGGTCTGTGTGAATATTTGGTTTCACCCTGGATAATGCCCACAGGATTTCACAGGTGTCCAGTGAAGTGTAGAAGAGCATGATTTGGCTGCATGAGCAGGAATTTCTTTACCCATAGCCCTGGTGGATATCATCAGCATACATATGAAGGTATTGCTTCATATGTTCGGCATATGTCTCTCTGCATGGCACTTCTATAGCATACTGTTCCATGAGAAAATTTTATCCTGAAGCTTGGCAGTGCATGCCCAAGTTGCTTCCTGAAGTATGAAGCTTTCTATTCCTTCTCTGTTTTTATCTTACCATCATTATTGCTGTTTTTGTAATTTATGTAATTCTGGTTTGAGTTCCTGTGAGCTCTTACCCAGCATTGTTCCAGTTTGTTCTGCAAGCACATATTAGGCAGCAAATTACAAAAGAACTGTTTCTAAATGGGGAGCATTTTGAACAAAAGAAGAAAACAGTAATTATTCCAATGAGGATTTGAGCAAGCCATCAGAATTAACAGTGCTGCCTTTCCAAATGTGCCACTGTTTTGATTAGCTTATGTGCTTATACAATCCCCGCCGTGGCAGTGACCGTAACTGAATGCCTGTAACCGCAGGCAGAAAGCTATTAGAGCCCATCCACAAAAAAGCAGCTATTTCAGTTTTCTTCTCATCAAAAGCCTACAGTGCCCAAGTGATGCCAGCTAAGTATTTGTTTCTGTGGGATTGTTATCTCTTTCTATCATTCAAAATACTTTTTTTTTATCTTTTCAGAATGGTTTAAACTTGATCTATTAATAATGTTTTTAAAAAGTGCATTCTTCAACACATTCTTTGGGCAGTGCCAAAAAACAGCCCTTGAAGCAAACAACCCTAATTTTGCTGACCACTTGAGGGAGGTGGTGTGTTGTCTGGAGGGTGGAAATGAAACCAGTGTTGTTACTAGCTTGCAATAGAAATAACAAAGTTTTAAGTCTTTTGTAGGCAAAAGAGAATACTGGACTTCAGCAGTGGCTGCTTTTCCTCACGAAGCCATTCCCCGTGCAGTCTATGATAATTCATTTGTGACTAGCCAGCTTCTGCTTTCTGAAGGGCACAGAGTTTACAGAATAAAGAAAAATTAAGTCGGACCAAGTAAATCTCTTCATTCTCATCAGAAACAAATTAGAAAAAGCAAAATCTGAGGAAGGGTTTTAAAACCTGACAGAACAAAATGTGAGGTTTCAATAGCTGTGCAACATATTTTTCAGAATAAGGATGTTTACTGACTGGCCTGAGCTCAAGTAAAATTATGAATGTAAAAGTTCTTCATTCCCCTCAATGAGTTATGAGCAATACTTGGAGACCCGACCTTTTATCCCTTCCTCTGTCTTCCCTTCCGTCCCACGGATGTTTGGCCTGGCGGTGCTGTTGAACGGCCGAGGTAAAGACAATACAAATGTGATACGGTGTTTTCCCATCTGAAGGACTTGGAGGTCAGCCTAGAGTTTGGGAGAAATTAGGAAATAAAACATTTCAGAACTATTGTCAGATCTGGGGTTTGGGCCCACTTACTCAAACAAAAATGAAAAAAAAAAAAAAAAAAAAAAAAGCTGTGCACAACGAGCAGCCCAGTTCCCTACGTGGGGCACTGCGTACAGCAGAGCCACAGAGGAACCGCAGAAGCTTTGCTCATCCCGCACATCGTCACCAACAGCGGCTGGCTCCATGTCCTCTGAAGAAGGTATTGCAAAGTCTAGAATAACAATCATCCTAGAAAATAGAGCTAGAGCGGATTGAGAAGCTGAGACACCAAAACTGACTAAAGCAGAACAGCAGGTTTTATTTTCCGAGTAGAACAGAAGCTGTCGCATGTCTTTTCTCCTGTTTATAAGTCCTAGTTTAGCATTTGGCCTGTCCAGAGCTGGATGACACAGCTGATTTATACTCAGCCCGCAGTGCTTTATAACCCCGGGATCCTCTTCTGTCCTTGTCCACCTAACCAGTTGTTCCCCATCCTGCATCTGAGAAGCTGATTCCTCCTGGCTAAGCGTAGTACTTTGCGTTCTTCCTTGTTGAACAGCATCCTGTTTTTTTCATGTAACTTCAGTTTTCAGGATCATTCTGAGCTCTTTGGCATGTCTGAATCTCCACCCTTCCTATTGTCTGCAGATTTAATAAGGACTTTCTGTTTTCCATCACCTAGACTGTTCATGAAAATATGCTCACTGAAGGAGATTTCCCCCAAACGCTGGTTAACAGAGATTGGCTATAATCTAAAACACATTTAATTCTTCTCCTGTATCTGCCTACTGTTAACTCAGGATAGTCTGTATTTAATGCAAGCATTTGAATTAGCTGAACTTTCTGAAACAGAGTACAATCTCTTCAAGGAATAGGGTACGGCAAAAGTGGGTAAAGGCTTTTCCAAGTAAGTGCCTCTAACTGTGCATCCTGTTTTCTAATAAGGTAAACTGTCCTTTACAGATCATCAGGCTTCCTACCTAAAATACTCTAGATTTAGGAATCTGTGCTCAATAGTTTGTGCTCTGTGGAGGGTTTCTGTCCCTTTCTGTTTACCTGCCACTTTTACTCTGGCATTAAGTAGAGTTTGAATCCCAAAACAAAAAATAATTGTATGAATTTGCAGATTACTAAGAAACTGAAATCTGCTGGGAAGCGAGGGCTCCGAGTGATAATTTTGACACAAATAATGCTCAGCGTCTGTATTAATAAGAACATGCTGACGAAGTGTCAGAAACAATATCCTGTAGCTAAATAAGTTACGATAGTTGTCTTTTCCTCACCAATAAAATAGATTTTATCCTACACACTTACATCATATTGACTGCTACTTTTAACAAGGTCCCTGCTGTCCTACATTTAGCTGGCAATATTTTAAGAAGCTACAAAATCTCCTATTTATTATCCTCTCTTTTTTTTTTTCTGCATTCTGTCTACTTGACTGATACTTTCTTCCATGACAACTCTTCTACCAGGAGCTTGCAGAAGCCCCTTTTGCATGTTAACCCAATCAACTATGACTCTTTTTATTTGAGTTCCTGAAATGCACTTCCGAAAGGACCTAGAAGTGCTTGTTATTCCCATATGAAGGAAACGGTAGTAAGTTAGATGACTGACAACTGAAAAAACCCCACACCACAAAATGTTTGATGACCTCCGTACCAAAAAAAGAGACTTAATGTGACTGTTGTAAAATATGCATAGTATATATTACTTTTTAATCTTGACCAAGACTTACCACTAAGTTAAAAGATACAGAGAAATACAGTTAAGTGGCACTAAATGATAACTGCACACGCAGTACTTCCCAATGCACTGTGTTTTTAGCAGGGTTTGGTTCTGATTTGTCTAATACAACCTTTCTTAATTATTGCCTTTCTTTACTGCCATAGTACTTCCATGTGATTGCTGCTTTCATTGCTGCTGAATCTGTCAATCCCATTTCTTGGAATTGGTTTATAAAGACGAAGACCAAACAGCCTGAGCTCACTACCTACTTCAAAACCACCTACCTTTTGGCATTCCTGGTGGGTCTAATGCTTGAAATAACACACTTCTTTAAGTAAGGAGATGGTTTTCAGTTGCCGATGTCCTTTGGTAGGTATTAACAGGGCACTGATAAAAATGTTTAGAATCCATTTTTTAGCTAAAAGTTATTGTTTATTACATTTAAAACCAGCAAACAGCAGAAGGTTGCACCCTTGGAGGGTGAAGGGTTCAGGTGGTTTACATCTTAATTAAAAACCCCATGAGGAAAAACACCTTAGTCAAAGAATTCTGTTGTAAATATGGCTGGGAGTGGATATGCATTTTATTATCCCCTCTTTTGATTAGCTTTTTACTTTATACTTCACTGCTGGTTATTAAAACAAAAGTTATATTCACATCTACTCAAGTTAGTGGAGAGAAAATAGACATAGCAAAAGACTTCCGCTGTGAGCTACGGTATGGTGAGATTTGCTACACCGAATGCAGAAACACAGGCTATTATAACGTACCGCAGTGCACACACTGTTTCCAGGACTGATTGATGACTTTTCCATATATAGTTAGGAGTAAGACATTGCTTTTGAAAATAGAATTAAAACTTTCCCTTTTTAGGAGCAAGCACCACTTTGGCAACACAACCAGCCCCAAGTACATTAGTTCTTTTGGTCAAAACATTAACAGGGTACTTTGTTAACAAAATGTTCAGGTCATGATGAGGTCAAAGCATGAACTGTAAGACTTTTTATGAGCTAAATGTTTCCAAATAGCACTCCAAGTTGAAAGTGCTGAAATTAAAGCTTTTCTCCTGTAAACAGGGTGTTGCTGAGCTGAGTATATGTTGTTTTTCTCAATTACTCAGCGTAAGGTGATGGGACTGTACAATGACATGCATCAGCTGAGCAAAGACAGATGTCACCAGAAACATCTGGATAGTAGGAACGCTTCACGGAGAAGACAACAAAGACCTATTTGTGTTGCCACTTTCTGTCTCTCTTTCCAGCTGGGCAACTATTTGCTTGTTTTCCAAAAAGAAATCTTTGTGCAACAACGTATTGTCCCAATTGTAGACATGAATCTGATATTCTGATCTAGTTATCAAAATAATAACTCTCCCCTTTGTATTCATACATCTGGGGTCAGGTCTAGATTTGCAAATGCCCGTGGACACTCATTCCCAGCGGGATGGACTACTGGTAGGCGGGAGCTCACCAGCTGAACTGAAGGTAGCACTGGCTACCCCATGGCATTCCAGCAAAGAGTGAGATACGATTTTGGATGCTGGTTTAGTGTAGAAATTATTTTACTTTACTACTCCATTTTTAGTGACACATTTTGTACTATGGAAAAGATCATACTTAAAATTTATACTTAAAAAGTATCTATGGAAGTGCAAGATAGCTCTTATACAACTAAATCCACTCCTCATAAGAACAAATAGCAGCAACAGTGTTAATTAATAGTATTGATGTGAGATAATTCTGAAAAGAAAAGACATGGCTAAAAGCATCTGAATTTTGAATAGAGAGGGACAGAAATGAATGCAGTTTCCTAAGCTCTTCAGGCCACGTCATCATGTAATCCAGATATTTCCAAAATTGTGTGCGGGTCTGTGCAAGTTTCAGCTACCCAAAACCATTGCAGGTTTTGTTTTGTTGTAAGAAAAGACTCAAAACATGGGGAACGCTTACCCAAATGTTTTTAGGCATATTTTTCTATCACCATGAATGAAGCATGGCCATGTTAACTCTGAAAAACCCAGACTTGCTCCTTGCATCCAGAAATTCAATATTGTTATATAAGTGCAACTAATTTGCTTGGTACACAGGAGAAAATTGGAAGGAACACTGTTGAAATAAATGGCATTGAGCTAGAACTGAGCTGTCTGTTTTGCCTGTCAGGCCATCAGTGGCTTCACAGTAGAAATTATGACAGACTGCAGCATCATAGTCTTAATCTCATAGTCAGTTTTGGAGATTGCTCTGGGTTTTTGTCATGGAAGCAATGAAGTTGAAGGCAGCATAAATTGGCATAAAATTTAGGCAAGACAATGTTTTGGAGATTACAATATGAAGTTGCGGTGCTGAGAAGAGAGGGGTTTTTTTATTACATACACTTTTTGATATAATCTAGAGGGTTCTGTAGTTAGCGCTTACTCTGCATTTAGCCCTTTATGCTATAAGAATTTTATGTGGTTAATAGAAAAATCTGTTCTAGTGACTCAGAGGCAACAATGCTTCAAAAATGAGCTGAAAACAAATGTTTTACACTGCATATTTCTGATGTCCTGAATTAAAAGTGATGTTCAGACTAGCATACAGAATCGAAAACTGCATTAAATAAAGATAGTGTCAAATATAAATTTCAATTTCTTTCTTGTGCTATTGAAAAAACTGTCACGGGGGGGGGGGGGGGCAAAGAACCTATAATGAGATCTAGCTTTAATAAAAGTATACTTCCATCCTGCTTCTCATTCCTAAGTACAAAATTATGTCTCTTATTCTAGATCTTGTTTAATTTGAAAAACATTTGTGCCTTATTGACATACTAATAAAATAATAATAAAAAAGGCCTAGACAAAAGGGGGAAATGTGAGGAATTGCTGACAGAGATGGAAGTGCCACCATAGATGGGAGGCTGTTCTTTGGGATCTTTATTTTAAAATTTTGTCTCTGACTTCTATTACTTCAATACAATATTTTGAGAAATTGAAAAAGGCAAAAGGGAAGAACTACATTTGGAATATATACCTAGCTATAGCAGGGGTGCACATCAGGGATGGTGATTCGACTACTTCCCTGGGCAGCCTGTTCCAATGCTTGATAACTCTTTTGGTGAAGAATTTTTCCCTAATATCCAATCAAAGCCTCCCCCAGCACAATTTGAGTCCATTTCTTCTTGTCCTCTTGCTTTTTACTTGGGACAAGAGACCAACATCCACAGTGCCTGGATAGTGCAGGCATCATTCCACACACTTGGCAACTGAACTATGCACTAAAGTAAAAAAAAAAAAATCAAACTATTTCTTCCTTAAGTCTCTAACAGAAGTCATCACTGAACAGACCCAATGCTCTCCAGGCCCACGCTGGTTCTGTGCCGGCATTTGCAAAGGCAGCATATTTTGTCTTCAAACCCTTTTCCTGCAAGGCACAGATCATGGCTGTCAGCATCTCCGTCTATGGCATATCAAAGACGAGTTTTCAGCACATAAGAACTTCATTATGCGCCATGGGCTTTGGTTTTCCTTTCCCTCTGCCCTCACACTCCCCAGCAGAGTCTCAGACCAGATCTGTCACTGACAGGATCACCTGGACCGGAAAAGCGTAGGCAGGATTTCAACACACTTGCTCCCTTGTTCGCTACCCCTCCGTGCCTGCTCCCCACCGGTGGGATGGTGCTCCACAACCCACAGCAGTCCTGCAGCACCCTCCTCCAGCACCGCCAAGGTTATGGCCAGTGAGAGTCAAGAGGAAACAAAACAAAGAAGAGACATCTTCCTCTGACAAAAGGGCCTTTCACAACAAACGCATCCTGTTTAGGAGCAGGTTAGAAAAAGTGAGAGGAGCTCCTTTATGAGTCAGCTCAGCCTGGAGAGATGGCGAATGACAGCAACCTTCAAAACAACCTCATGAGGCAGGAGGTAGAGCTGGTGGGAACACTTGTAGCACAGCTTGCACCCTCTTCCTTGCCATGACATTTCTTGGAGGTGCCCCGGGGTACCCGAAGCTAGATGATGTCTATCTGCCCACACCTTTGGCCGTGAGAGGCAGCGGGCGGGAGCGTGATAAGCCCTCGGGAGAAGGATGCAGCTCACCCCGCGTTGCCTTGCTGGGCTGTACCTCTGATTTCAAGGTCATCTCGCGTGCAGAGCTTGGTGTCCCGGATCTCACGCACCCGCTCCTGAGAAGCAGACAACTTATTTCTGCTCCTTTTCCCCACTCCCTGTGCATTTGGGTTTCTGTCAGCAGTGAAGCAAGTCCTCCTGACAGAAATATCCAAACCTGCCTCCAAGCAGAGGACTGGAAGGCTGCATTCCTCTATCTGCTGGGATTTTCTTTTTCTTTCCATGAGCTAACACAGTAAATCCCACAGCAAGGCATGAATAAACAAAAACTATGAAGGATTAGGACGTACTATTTAGCGAATCATGACTAACACAGCCCTGTCTTGCTTCCTCTGAAAGCGTGCCACAAAAGTTCAACAAATATTATTGTGAAATGAACCACAAAGTCTTTACACACTTTAGAAATGGCATCTTCACCCATTTTCCCTGGCAAAAAACAAGTGGATTTAGTTTCTAGTTGATGGGAAAATCTCTAAATTTAAAACACTTGATAATTGACACAAGACTGGAGTTTTTCAATTCTTTTCCTCCCTCCTACACCCTTCCTGTACGGCAAATATAATTTAGCAGAAGATCACAAAAGTCAGAGGGTTTTAATCGAGATGAGAGGCTACTTGCTTTGCCTTTTGCAAAGAAAACCCTCAGCAATGACTCCTTCTGTGAAGTGAAAGATTTAGAAATAGTCCTGGAACACCTGCCTCCTGTGCGAATAATTGCTGTAGATGTCAGGCAGAATGGAGCGTATATAAGGAGGTGTTTTCTGGTGCACGAGAACGGGGAGAGAAGAAATACTTTCTTGTTGCAACGTGATCTGTGGTGTTATGAGTGCTTGTGTGCTTATAGGTGTATGATGTTCTTCTTAGACATAGACATATCTATGTTTTTGAGATGCTGGCCATAAGCAGGTTTGTTTTAAAAAGTAATTGTCATAATCACTGGCCTTGGGATAGGTTAAAAGATCCATTTGCAAAAGAGGTCAGAGAAAATGCTGGAAAGGGAGGACAGGCTGAGGTTCTAAAATTGCTCAATGCAGTATTATTTGTAAATATTTGTTGAACACCATTTTAAAAACAAAATCCCCTATACAATACAGATAGATCCTTACCCATGTACCTAAATCTAAATAAAGACAGAAGGAAAGAAAAAGCAAGCACATCTGATATTGCCACAAATCTAATTCCTTTCAGTAACACAGGTTCTATAATTCCATTCCCCCGGCAGCTATGGACGCTTTCTAGGTCCAGGAAAATCGATCACAGGATTTTAGCATCTTAGAAAATATGGCTATAAATGTCATGATCTTTCAGTACTGGGGAGACAGGTCTAGGAATTTTGGGCTTGCCCAGATATTGCCTATACTGCAGGTGAGTATTTTTCTTTGGCACATGGGATCAATTCCTCTGCGCTAACAAGGATCCACCCACTCCCATTCCTTGTTCCCTGGCTTAGCACCTCCCCCAAAATCCTCACATGTGGTTCCTTGTGTCTGCAAGAACTAGATTTTGCAGAAGATAATCCTGAAGGAGGGGAAGGGAAATATTAGAAACAAGTGCTAAGAGTGGTGTAGAATAGAAGTTCCGGTTAAACCACCCATTCTCACTGGACTTTTAACTCTTCCAAACTTCAGAGCCTTACTTCAGACTTTTGTTTCCCCTCCTTTTGGACAAAAGTTGTTGTCCTTTCTTTCCTCAAAAGATATTCAGTAACTGCCTTCAAGCTCCATTTAACAGTAGCCCTTTTGCTGTGCTAAGGAAAATCATCCCCTGTTCACAGCTCAAGAGATTCTGGGCACATTTTTTATTCTGATGACTCTGTTTTAAGTACAAACACAATGAAAGACTGAAACAGATGGCAATTGATTTGTCTCTAAAGCTTGCATGTATGTTCAATGAGATTTTTATAAGACTTTAAAAATTCTTCTTTTCCTGACATCGGTAATCCGAAATCGCTTTTTCGAATAAAATGAATCTGCTTGACTTTCAGTGATGTTGCGGTGTCAGAAGATAGCTGTCCTTTCTTCATGGTTTTGCCGTGCTAACAGGACTTCTTCCTCTGTATATTTTCAAGACTACTATACACTCTGATATTCAAGGGTTAGACCTGCATGCAGCACTCCACATGGATTCATACAGTGGTTTAATGAAGTTTTAGTCTTCCCCTCTATTCCTTGTGCCTGAAACACAGAGTGGACACTTCTGGAAAGCTGTCTGCATGCTCACTAATCACTTTATAGAAATATTTGATATTTGAGCTGTGACTCCCACTTTTGACCCTTAGTACATCAAATCTGTCCACGTGGCTACTAATTCTAGATTTTATTATAGATTCCATAGTTTCCCCTATATGGAAGTAAGATTTATTGATCTATAGTTCCCCAAATCTTCCCTGACGGCTTAAAAATGGTGTCACATCTGTTGCTTTCTGTTTCTCTAGGAATGAGATTGATTTTAAGTGACAGATTACACATAACATTTTCACATTTGTACATGCGTTCCTTCAGAAAGCCTGGGTGAACACCATCTGGTCCTTGTGATTTCCTACTTCTCATTTTGTAAATTTTATTGAAAAATCTCTTCTGACACTGCAATTTGAAACAGTCCATCTGACTCAGCCTTCTGTAATGAAAGGCTGTGGTGGAAACTTCCCTTACTAAGTAAAGATTTAATTTAGTTTTTCTTTAATGGCCTTATCTTTCTGGAAAGCTTCTTTTACAGCTGAATCTGTTGACTCTACAGACTCTTTCCCATGCTTCTTGCTTCTGATGCATTTGAAACCTCATTAATTTTTTTTTTCACTCTGTTGCATAAGAATTCTTCATGGTTTGAATGCTCCCATGAAACTGTAGAACTTATGCTAAGTATGAGGAAACACTGCATTTACAGCTAGAAAAGCTAAAAAAAGGACAAAAATTAAAACAAAGAATATGCTAATGTCTTCTCTTTAAACTGGTGGACTAACCTGATAGCTTTTTTAAAAATCAGTGATAATAAAGTACAAGGTATAATATTTCTACTGAGAAACTGATAAAAGTATTGATTCTTCACAAACAAAAAAATCACAAGATTTGTTTTCCTCTTGGCTAAGAAAACCAAAGGATTACAGATATCACTGTGTTTCATGCTCCATAAATGAAACTGTTCCTTTCCGTATGCACTGCACATTACATTAGTGTTGCAATTCATAGATGAACTTTCTTGTTTGGCATTAGATCACATATACACTCAAACATGCAGGCAGAAAGCTAGAATATAAATACACAGCTTTGCCCCTTTCCAAGTGCAAATGCTTGAGGCTCTTTCAGCATCCATTGCAGTCAGCTCCAAAAGCAAGTGTTCTAGTTCATGGAGCTCAATTTGTCATGAAATAAAATACCAGAGACTGTCATGGGTGAGTGCTGTTATGGGAAGCTAATCTGACTTGGACAGGCGAGAAACTGAATATTAGCTTTTTGGTGAAAGGAAGAAAGAAAACATACAGCTTATGTTATTCCACTGCGAGGTCTTCCCCATTAAATCTGCTTTATCACAGATGTACCTCTAGATCAGAAAGATGAACTGCCAGGAACTCTATTTGGAGGCCACATGCAGGCTCCCAGAAGGAGCTGGATTGGGGCAGCTATACACACACACGCACAGATTTATGAGCTTTTGCCTCTGGTTTTATTGATTTAGCAGGTTTAGAGCCACTCTGACAACTTTACTGGCTGGACTTCACATTTCCATCTTGCCTTGTAGCCTATAACCAGCCCTAGACTTACTGACAAAGGAGATATACCACATGGAAGATTAACTGGTAAATATAAATTTAAATCAATCAATCAGTCATTGTAGAATGGCTCTCAGAGGATTTTGGGATCAATAACAAAAGTAGATAAAAGCACAGAGATGGGGCTGCATATTTACTTCCTACCTTTCCTGAGATCACGAAGCTAAAAGCTAAGGGGTAATGGCTTTAAACTAAAAGAGGGTCGATTTAGATTAGACGTTAGAAAGAAATTCTTTACTGTGAGGGTGGTGAGGCACTGGAACAGGTTGCCCAGAGAGGCTGTGGCTGCCCCCTCCCTGGAAGTGTTCAAGGCCAGGCTGGATGGGGCTTTGGGCAACCTGGTCTAGTGGAGGGTGTCCCTGCCCATGGCAGGGGGGTTGGAACTAGATGGGCTTTGAGGTCCCTTCCAACCCAAACCATTCTATTATTCTATGAAAATCAGATAACCATGCCTTATACCTCTACATCCTGCTACAGCAATGTGGCTCGGCTCACACAAAGTGTTGGTATTTCTTAGACACGCCCTCTGCTATGTCAGTTGGTCCTTTTTAGTTGCATAACTAAACTGCACACACATAATACACGCACAAAAGAAAAGTCTGGTTACCTGAGTTTTTCAATTATGCCTTTACCGAAAAATAGCTCCTGGATTTAATAAGGGCCAATGTGTAAGCTATAGAAGCTAAACACTCTGCCAGTACTATCTCTAGGTACTGCTATGAAGTGAGCTTTGCAACGAAATAGGGTTATTAACAGCTTTTGGCATGGAACTGATTGTTCTCCTGTTAATATCAAGGACTGATGTGGGTAGATCCAGGAAATGTCAAGTACAGTAAGATCTCAGTCACAGTATTTGCATATTTAATTTCAGTTTTCCAAAAGCGGCAATGATGCTTTACATGTGAGATGCCTACATCTCACCAATCCCACACCCTCTGCCCCCGCCATCATTCCCCGTTTCCTTCTCTCCTTCCAAACAGCCATAAATGAAACAATCCTTTTCTTGTTCATCATAAACCTCTTTTCTACCTTGGCCTTTCATATCTCATCCACCTAATCCCCCTCTAAGACAGATGTCTGAACAGGACTTTCCTCCATGAACGTCCCATAGATAGGAGTTAGAATTCCAAAGAAAATTAAGAGCTAAAGCAAAAATTTTCATATTGTTTTTGGTCTCCAGAAAAAATTATTTTTGCACGACAATTGTCCAGCATTGCTTTTGCTTTCCAAGACTAATCAATTTGTGGAAAAAAAAAAAGTGGGGATTTTTGCTTGTAAAAGTTAAGAGTTAGGAAGGAAGTTGAAAACAAACACAAAAGAAGCCAGTTACTATTCAACCAGTTATCTATCATAATCTCCAAACATTTTCAGTAGACTCTTTGTTGAAGATAAAGTAAGTCCTAAGAAGATGTACTATGTTTTCCCCAAGTTTTTCATTTACCTATGCTGAACAATGTAACACTGATCTGAACCCTACTTAGCATATGGTCCAGGTCAGTTTCAAAAGTCTTTTCTTTCCAATATTTATATATATTTCCAGTATTTGTGTTATTTAGAGATTGTATAAATAATGATTTAAGGTTTTCTCTTGGCTCATTGATAAAACCTGTTTACATTACAGGGCCATGAACTGATTTCTGTGGCCAGGGATGGCTCCTGCTATTTCATTGCAGCAAATGAAATAAATTTTGCTGTCCACTTCTGCATGTTCACAGGAATTCAGACCTGAGGAAATTAGTTTGTTTTATCTATGCTGTAACAGTAATGAAGATATAAATCAAATAAAAGGTCACTTTTACATTTGAAATTGATCTAAGAAGAGCTATCTTTTAAAAATTAATGACATAGTAACAATAACTTCATGCACTATAGGAAGAAGAGGCTTAGGGGAAAGCAGTCTAGGGATAAGTAGCCACACCAAGCAATTAGAAGTCATGAAATCCAGAAGCCTCAATTCTACATTTATTTTAACAGGTAATGAACATGCCTCATCCTTCAAAACAAAATCACTTGACCAGGGCCTTGGAAAAGAATGAATTAGATTTTTAAAAAACTCCCTATGCTAACTTTATCCTACAAATTTCTAGCAACTGTTTAAGGGCAAAGTATTCTGCAAAGATGAAAACTTCATCAGTTGTTTCAAAGATATATCAACGGATAAATGCTGATCAATTATGTAATATTTCCTTTTCTGTCATCCTCGGTAGCTATGTAGTCTGCCCCTGTGACACACCAGCTTTTCCTGAGAGACCTCTGAACCTTCATCTCCCCTGCATTGCTTCCTGCTTTGAAATGTCACTTGTGGGCCTGTTACCCAGTAATTAGTGCATTTAACATGACCCGTATGTTTCATTTGCTGGAGTGTCTCAATAAAAATGTTCCACAGTACTAAATCAAATATCCCACCATGGAAATTATTTTAACCCTATTACCTTTATCAAAAAACCCCATAACTCTATTTTAAAAGGTAGTTTGACACAGATGTGTGGGAAGAGGTTATGTAAATAAGAATTAATTGGACAGCACCTTCTTTTAATCAAATCCAGTATTGGTCACATCATTTTGCTTAGGACTGAAGGCAGTTTGCCAGGCCTGCAGGTTACTTCGTCACCTTCTTCACCCTTTTGAGCAAGCCCATCAGATGGCACTGTTGCACATAGTCTTGTAAGTTCTCTCTCAGCTCAGTTGAGCAAATTTTTAGTCCTGTAAGAAAAGGGTTTTGTTGAATCTTTTTTTCCCTCAGATCTATGCCCTCTATGGGATCCATGAGAAGCAGTCACTGCTTCTTCTTTCCTTTTTTTTTTTTTTTTTACTTTCTGCCATTGAAAGATTTTCACCAGATAGAACTCTTTGACCTTGAGAATCAAGCATAGGCATTTGAACAGTGGTCCTTGAAAGGAGAAATTCCTGGAGTGGTGTGTCAGTGTATTATAAAACTAGTTGCATTAAGACAGGACTGGTATACCGTTGATAACAGTGGCGAGGCTGCAGAGCCATGGTGAGAAGGAAAGTCATCTTCCCTTTCCCCACTTCTTCCTCTCTTGCTCGCCGTGCCAGGGGGTCTCTGCCATACCTTTCCCACTGGTCAGCCTTTTCTCTCCGGCTTCTGGGGATGTGGTGTCCCTGGGCCAGGGGAGGGGTTAGGGGTCTCCATTCAAGACAAAACATGAAATATTAGGAGAAACAAAGAAACATTGGAGGAAAAAGAAAGGTGCAGCTCAGGAAATGTCCTGTCTGATTTGTTCCACATGACTTCAGAGCTCACCTTGTCTGGCTTAAACAAACTGGTGTCACACATACATTCATTTTGCATGACTTTACACTTGCTTTGTTATTTAACGAAAGAGACATTAAATGTTGATTAAAAAGTATTGTATTAGCCACTGAGGAGCCCATGTACTGCAGCAGAAATACCCTTCACAAAATATAAAACTTCAAACAAACCAGACAAATGAACAGCCATATCCTTGCCTACACTGTTCAAGAATTTGATTTTGTTAGAAATCCAGCAAAAAGGCAGTAAAAAATATGACCAAGGCAGTCCTATTTCCTGCTAGCAGCATCTCCTGCTTAGGCTAGCTGTTCTTGGTTTCTTCACCTCATGACAGCAAAGAGGCTTGAATCGTAACTAACAAAGATTCCAAATGCCCTACAAATTGAGTTCCTTTCCTAATATAGTATCACATTGTTATGGTTATAATAGAACATTCTCTGCAGCAGATATTCAGCATCAGAAAAAGCCTAATCATGCAAGGTCATAAAATAAAGCTGAGGAAATTATATATATGTGTGTGAGTGCACGCGCATTGGGGGACATAGATCATCTTTTGCCTGAAAGTTGTATTTGAAAATATCCATTATTTATTAATCCAATCATAAGGTCAGTGATTTACTTCTCCTTCATATTTATTCTCGGGAAAAGTGCTGTGCCAGCCAGAGAAAGCGCAAGAAATAACCCTTACAGAAATGGTTTATCCAGTCATTGGAGGCTCCAATATCCTTTAAGTGAAACCCCCTACTAATTTTGAAGATGAATGACTGAGAAATTAAAGTCACAAATACTGGGCCAGACCTTCACCAAGTAGAGTCAGTGTAATTATATGAATATAACCTGGGAAAGAGATGATTTGCAGAATATATGACATACATCCAAAATTGGCTTAATTGAGTGCAATGGGTTAGACAGTAATATTAGCATGGGTTTAGATAAAACACAAGCCAGACTCCTTCCAGTTCCACTGGCTTTAGCCTGAATTTAACCAGCACCTTCATCCATTTGTTTCAACTGAATCAAGTCTGGTTTACAGCAGTGTGGCAGGAGGAACAGGTCCCTTGCTGTGGCCAGAAACTTCAGCAGTGAGTTCAGTGATGGATCACAGATTTATTCTTATGCAAGAAAACACTTATAAACTGTTTGTGAGCCATTTGTTTTGTCTGTAGTCTTGAATTTAAATTAATACAATCCTCATTTGTGAAACACTCATTGGCCAGGAAGAAAAGTTTGAACTTTAAAATCATCCCATAGCTACTCAGTCCTGCAGGGGAATTGCATTGATTATAGCTTGAGGAGAATGACTTGCTGTAGCTGAGTCCTCTTTCTTGACCCCTGAGTTTAACAAAGATCTCTCCCTGTTGCCACTTTCACAGGTCAGCATGGACGCTCTTTTTTCGTGATGTCTTCTTTGAAATAGAACCAGGCTCTGAAAAGTGCCTTGGAAACGAGAACGTGTCCTGCCACGTGCTCCCTGGGGAAGGCCAGGGCGACTGACAGGTTTTGTGTCTTGTTATAAAGGTACAGCTTTCTGCAAGAGGGGGAGGAGGGAGGGGCTTTCTTTTTCTGTATGTGGTCTATTAGAAAAAGTCGGTTATAGTCACACAGTAAACCTGGATTGCCCTCTTCCCACCACTCCCCTTCCACTCCCAAATCTCAAGACAGTGAATGCAGCAAATGACCTGATGTACACAAGTTAATGTTTTAGCAGTTTCACAGACAGGCTGTGCAAGGATGGGAGCTCTGCATGGGGCAGGCACAATGTGTCCATCTCATCGGGTTCAGCTGAGCACATGGTATCCTGGCCCCAGTACCAATCCTTTTAAACTGACTGTGACCTGAAGATACGAGATGCTCATTAGAGGCCTTAGTAGCCTAATATCATCAGTAGATTGAACAAAGCTGTTCTAGTCTTTGCCAGCAAAACATTAATAAAAGGGACCATGTCAATAAAAGTTTCCAAGATGAACCCATAGAATGAGGCACTTATAGACTATTATAAACAATTTGCCCCTTGGTCGTTATCCGTTATCAGGCCCAGTCAAAGCCTTGATAAGCCTTCCCTCTTTAGGAATCATTAATTTCCTTGGAAATTTAAACAGCTGTCACTTGTGATATTCTTCAGGTGTACATGTGGGAAAGATTAGCTAGTGTTTATAATCCAATCTGTTCATTAAGCGCCTGCCCATGTGGAACCTCCTTCACAGGCTGAGTCCTGCTTGCAAATCTCCCACAGATAATTGGAGGCAGCCATGAATTATGCGAATGAGCTGTCGACAACAGGGATTGTGAAGCCTTACTAATATCAGCTGGTCTCAGTACAATGCTTAATGATTTCTCGCAAATGGGATTCGGTCTCTCTGGGCACATGTGCTTAGTTCTTATGAACGAGGAGAGCCAGGTTGATGGCTTGCGCTTCCTATTGAGCTGCTGTCCTTCTGGCTTGCTCTTGCTCTCTGACCTGACATCTTTCTATAACTTAGTGAAATGCCTCATACTGGAATTAGGGCCATGTGAGGTAACTGTCAGTGCCTTGAGGGCACTGATAGGCCTTAATGGCCCCAACTGGCCTCACTTGGGACAGTCACCCACACATCCTCTGCCCAGGGGCTCTCTGTAAGGTCAGGAATGGGCATATGGTCCTGTCCTGAGCTTTGTTGTAGGTGTGCCTGCCTCCAGCCCTGCCTCCCCAATGGACCGTGGATCTACTCTGCAGTTAGCTCGCATCCTGGATGGACCCCTCAGTCATATGCCACAGCTTGTCTCCAGCCCTGTCTCCAGCTCCTTTTGCTCCTTATTGGAGCCCCTGGGCAGACCCTGGCCCTGCTTCATCACTTGTGCTGGGAGCTGTTGACGGTCCCTGCTACAGCCCCTGGCTCTGCCTAATGGGGTCAGCCGCTGTGGGATGGTGCCTGGATGGTGAGGGCACAGCCTGTGCTGGGATCACCCTTGGCTGCTGACCCGTCCTCCTTCATGGGGCAATCCTGTTCTTGCTGCTCCCTGACTGTAGCCTCTGATAGGAACACGCTCCAGGGCCTTGTCTCTGCCGCTTCATTGGGAGCACGCTTTCTCTTTGTCACTTGGGTCATGCTTTAGGATTGAAGATGCTTCTGAAGCTCCTGGTTCAATGGCTGTAGTGGCAGTCAAGGGGACAGATGTCATTGGGTAGCAGTGTTTTCCAATACAGTGCCATAGCTCAAGGAGTCAGGGACTTGCACAACCATGTCCTTAAGAGCACTTATTTCCACTCTTGCTCATTGTGTAATTCCACTCAGGCAGAAAGATCAGTCATCATCACAATACTTGGCATATGATCATTTAGCATGAGCTAAGTGTCTCAGATGGCTCAGGGTTTTGGTAAAGAAGATGGAAGCAGCTGACAGTACAGCCTCTCCCACTGAAGCTACTGGGAGTGGAAGCTGTTAAATGCCTTGCAGGGGATGCTTAGTGCTTAAATAAAAAGTAGTTTTCTCAGTTTACTGATTTTTCATTATTCTAAAAAGATAATGTTATTTTTTCATTCCCCAACCCTTACCCTTTCTTGAAGTTCCTAACAGTCAGCTTGAATACAATTCTTTCCATTTTTCTTCTCTTTCACTGCTTATCTTTAAACCATTGCCTTTACAATGAAAAGAGAGAGACTGTATCTCATTTCAGGGTCCACCCAAGCCTGGTTTAGGCAGTCTGCAAGGACTGCTGGGCCTTCAGCCAAGATCTTTCATCTAGGCTAGGTGGAAGGTTTGGGTTTTGAGTGAAAGTTTTTGAAGGGATGGGTGGAGGTGCGTGTCAATACTTCTAAAAGTCATGCTCCGGCTTTGAAGTATTTTTCCAGGGATAAACAGATTCTGCATATACCACACACCAATTCTGCAATTTGTGCTACTGCCTGACCTCCTTGATTAAGAAAGATTGATTTTTGCTTTTCAGATGGGCTTCATTCTTACAGCACAAGTCTGCTCTGACCCATCACACAGATCAGCAGAATAAGTCAGTGCAAACTCTTAAGGTGTGCCAAGTATCAGATTGGCTCAGCAACGCTCAGTTTGATTGAACTATTTTATTATTTTCTGTGATATTAATTTATTGTGGTCAACTGGTTTGCCACTGGAACATGAAAACAGTGGACGCTGGGGTATATCTTTCAAGAGCAGCATAGGTTAACTATGTCATTACACTTACTGATTCATTTCAAACAATGGTTAGATATTTGTGTTTTAGAGTAATGCCATGGTTTAGCAGGACAAGCAAGGACAGGATTTGACTGAAGAACAAATGAGTGAATAAGGTAGACAGCATATTGGACTACATTAAGAGGAGCATGGCTAGCTGATCAAGGGAAGTTATAACTACTTTTTACTTGCTGCTTGGGAGGGCACATCTGGGGTAGAGAGTCTAGTTTTGACCCCAGTTCAAGAGGGAGAAACTGGAGAGACACTAGAGGGGCTACCAAGCTGACTGGGAGCTCAGAACACATCACCCCTGAGGAGAGGCTGAGGGAGCTGGGCTTGTTTCTTCCTGGCACAGAGAAGCCTAAAGGGTGATCTAACAGCAGTAGAAGCAGAGTTACAAAGATGACAGAGCCAAACTTTTATCTTTTGTGGCAAAGTATATAAGAAGGGTCAATGGACAAAAAAATATGGCTTGGAAGGACAATAGGAAAAACTTCTTGACTAGGAGGGTAGAGTAAAGGAACCAGGTGGTGTGTTATGGGAGGCAGACACTTCTCATTAGTGCCCAGTGAAAGGAGAAAAGGCAATGGGTGCAAACTAAAGTACAGGAAACTCCATTTGAACACAGGAAATAAACTTTTTTTATTATAGGGATGATCAAACATTCAAACATTGGAAAAGGCTGCCCAGAGACGCTGTGGAGTCTCCATCCTTGGATATTTCAAGATCTGACTAGGGAAGGTCCTGGACAACCTGCTCTAGTTGACCCTGCTCTGAGTGGGGGGCATGGATGAGATGAAGTTACTTCCAACCTCAGCTATCCTCTGATCCCCTGAAGTTTGACTGTGGCTAAACTGGCCAGAATTTGGAACCTTGGTTTTTTTTCCCCCCACCAAGTATATGATAGATACAATCAGCTTTTGATTATCCAAAGGTAGATTTTCAGGTTGTGCATTACCTATGAAACTCATGCAGAGACATCAAACCTAGCTCAGTTTGAGCCAGCTCAGGTCCAGAACAGTCTGTCTGAGTTTATGTGGTGCCATACATCACTAACTTAGGTTGGCACTACTTGTATGACTTTTCTTGAATATACTCTCAAAGTACAATCTGATAGTTTATATCAGCTGTATTTTGACACTATCTGGGTATTATTAGCTCTGTAATAACCCAAAGACATTTAAATCTCCCTACTGACATTGAAACAGTACAAGTTTGGAGTTTGTTTAAAAATCAGGTTCTATTGATGTCACACCTTATTTTCTCTCCATAGATATATCAGATTATACTCAGTTTTTAAGAAAACACTTTATGAAGGAAGTTTCATTATATATGAAATATAATCTACGTGTGTCACTACTGTGGAACTCTTACCTGATTCTTGTCCCACGTGTACCAGTACAGTCCCACATGTACCACAAGCTGCTTCTGCTGTATTTTCCCATAGCTTCTTAAACATAAAAGAAATAATCTAAGCAGCTTTACCTAGTCTTCAGCAATTCATTTTTTTTCTAGTTAATTTCAATTTTAAGATGCACAGCTCCCTTTAAAATGTACTGCTTTAACATTGCACTATGCATCTGCTCAGCTTCCGAAGCTGCAGACTTGGGAAATTGTTCCTGGTGGGAAGACCTCCAGAGCCTGCAGCTATATAGCTATACTGTTCATATAACACAAAACACAGATCTTCAGCATACACATTGATGTCAACACATGAATATTGCACTACCGACTGGAAATTACCTGATTAAAAAAAAATAAAAATTGAAATGATTGTGCAGGGTAGCCAGGAAATAGTGTGAGGATGACCATTGCATTTGAACAGAGCAATTAATGCCAAATATGAACGCCTAGGAGGCTGAGCCCTACTATTTTTGAATGTGTTGAAGCAAGGGGTCAACTTTTCCTCTGCCACTAAAAACAGTACCTTGCAGGAAAAGCAGCTTATATCAAATTGCCTTAAAAAAACAGTTGCATCCCAAGGCTACTCACTTTGCCTTTGACAGAAAGGATCTTAGAAGAAAGCTTATCTTAAAACCTGTTTACTTTAACAATAGTAAACAATTTATAAGAACAAATTGGGTGAAAGAGGACCTAACTGCTTCTTCTCATACGCTGATCTTATCAGTGCATCCTCACTTAGTGGCGGTGTCTCTTAACACTATGCTGCAGTTACTGATGTCTTTGCTGCTCTGGGAAGTCAGAGTCAGAACTCAGAGCTACATGAGCCTCTCCTTTTGGTCTTTATTGAAGACAAGTAATTAATCTTGTGAACTGAAGGAGCAGAAAGACACTACCTGACCACTTTTTTCTTTTTTAAATAGTGATTAGTAGTTCAAAAGGGCACTACACATTGAAGGCCGAAGTCAACCCTAATATCCTTTCAATGACTCAGCTGCATTACACTGACAGATAGATGGTGAAAAATGAATGTTATCTCAAAGCCTGCACACACTGGAGGAAACTAATAGTACAATCACAGCATGCTACGTGCCCAGGTTCAGTCTTCATGGACGCGGTGACACTTTCCTTTCCTCTCACTGGAGGGGTAGTTCTGCATAACACCAAACTGTCACGGGGTGTGAGGAACTGCACCAGCAGAAATGAGTTCCTGAAAACTGGTCAGTTAGCGGAGATGAGGCTCTGTGCCCTACCTGCAATGTGACTTGTTGGAGGAGATGCAGTTTCTTCTGGTCCTCTTAACAGAAAGCTCACACGGGAGCAGGGGGCTGACCCATCTTGCCCCTTTCTGGTAAAAAATCATGTCGTCTTCCTCATCGGCAAAGTTAAGAGTCCTCCAGACCACATTAATCTTGTGCTCTTTTCTGTCCTTTGGCAGGGCTTCTAGAAGAAAGTCTGCTGCTAGCACTGGACAGGTTTTTGGGAGTAGGTGGCCATGCCATGCTACATGCTAACCTCAGTGTTCTACAAGTGTTGGAAGCAGGCTGTAAGAGACTGCAGCTGCAGATGGACATCCTTATCATGGATCATGGTGGAGCATAAGTGAGAACTTGCCTCACAGCTGAGGCCCTACTGTGGATGTGCAGGCACTTAGGGAGCTTTAAGACCATGAAAAGGCATAATAGAAGTGCCCACAGATGCCTTCACGATAAGGCACCTCTAGATAATAGCTTTCTTCATCACTTTTCCTGGACCTAAGCTTTGTCTACATTGCATCCATCTCGGGTGCTCTCGATCCTTCTCAACAAATTGGAAGCAAATTTTTTTGGTATAACTGAGTTATATTTTGATACATTCAGCATAAGCATTTTAATGAAGTTTTGGAATTCTGTTTCTAGGCTGAAGTTTGAAATTTTGATATATTTTCTTTTCAGTTCCTCCCTTTCCTTGGCAATCCCCTGCTAGCAGTAGATTAAAGTATTTGCCTTTCTGAATTGTAGCCTAAATGGTTACAGCTGTTGATTCATCCCAGGCTAATCGGGATGAATTATGGTATCTGATATTTGAATAGACTTAGCTTTCTCTTCACTCAGCTTTGTAAATCACTTTGCCTATGTCTATACAACCTTTGACAGGAAACCATGCTCATGGCTTGCTCCGTGACACAGCTGCCTCCCAGGCGGCTCATGGACAGCCTGTCTGGGCAAACGAGGTGGTGAGATCAAGGCCGTGGGATGCCACCTGTTGGGATGGTCTCCAAGATCACCTGGGGCCAACCTGTCCCTGGGAGCCACGAAGCTGGTGCTGCAGATGGCCACAGGATGGTTCTCCAGGCTGTGCTGGGAGCAGTGACAGCAACCAGGGTCAGTCAAGAGTCCAGATCACCTGAAACATCCATAGTGAGGAGGCAGGTTCAAGGTCAAGCTGGGAAGTCAAGCCAGCTGGAAATGGTCAGGCACAGCTGCAAACACCACTTGGGCAGAAATCAAGGGTGGGAGTCTGAGTTTACAAGCAGCTCCCAAGGAAAGAAGGATATAAACCTGCTTCTCACAGCTCTTTCCCCACAGCTCTCTGGCTGATGGCCATACAGTTGTCTCAAAAGCTGGCCCTAAGACCAGGCAGCCAGGCCCTGGCAAAGAGGCAGGGGGGAAAGAGGTTGCACACAGGGCACTGACAAGCAGTGTAGCCTTGCCCTTAGAGATAGCTGGATATAAGCTATTGCGCAACGTGGCTCTCCCATTCTGAAAACAGGTTTGCCAATGTTTGCAGTGTGCTTGGAAAATTCAGCGCAGCAGGTATATGCTAAAGTTTCTTATCTTACATCACGCTGTCTTTGAAAGCACAACTGGGCCTGGCCTAAGACCATGTTGGTTTGTGGGTCATAAATCTGCATAGCACAGACCATACCCAAAGACTAACAAATAAATTTAAACAAGCTTTCAATATTTGCATGTAACAAGTCATTGATACTTTCTACATGCAGCTGGATTCCCCTGAGAGCAATTCATAATTCTTTCACCCTAAAAACACCCAGAAGTCCAAGTTTTCTCAGACGGATTGCACAAGTTCTGTGTTTTTCTTCCTTACCACATTTAACTATAGTAATGATATGGAAGAACTTGCATTTGAGGTTAAGGATAAAAGCATTCGCTATTTGGAGAGCACTATTTGGACTCACCTCAATTATCTGCAGTGCAATTATTCCGTCTGCGTTGTCTAAATGTTAACTTTTGAACTCTGAGGTGCTGGAACTGCATTGTTACATTTTTTTTTCTATTTATAGGCTACATTGATATTGCTGGTGATATTCACACCGAAGAATGCCTCCTGACCAAACAAGGTGTATTGGCCTGTTTCTGCACTGCTTAAGCCTCGGCCATTTGAAAGGATAGATCTTGTCCTTGCTGCACATCAGCAGCGTACCCTGTGCCTCAAGTACAACCTCTTCCTCCCTTGCAAACAGGCACCATTAACCATGCTGATGAGTATCACAATCTTCACTCCTCTCAAAAGGTGTGAGTTCTGCCTCGTGTGAGATGTGGAGAGAGAAATGTGCCAACAGAACCAGAACTGAGATGGATGATGGGCAGTCTGTCCATAAAGTCTGCACCCCAGCATGGACTGGCCCCAGTTGGTGCTTAGATTTTTCAGCCAAAAGAAATATTGGTAAATACTAAAGCAGCGAATGAATGCAGACTATGCTGTATTCAGGGAGAAGATGGAGCTGGTGTAGGAAAGTTGACTGGTGTTGCACAAAGTGGTTCATAAGGTCCCTGACTTGCAGTGAGACAGGGGCTCTGGCTTACACATACATCAAGTAACAACCCCACAGTTCTTCTGGTTCCTTCAGTCCTTGAGGTTGTGGCTGCATTTCTCCCCTCACCTTCTCATTTACACCCTCCTCACCTGTGGACCCACAAAGTCACAAGAACTTATTGTCAACCTCCTCCTGGCCCTGTCTATGCTGGCTGTTCACAGCTTCTAGGGAAGGAAACTTGATGGGATCTGGTGTATTCCTTTGTTCTGTCCCTTCCATTTGGAAAGAGCAACCACTGAGCAACAGCAATTATTTCCTCAGGAGCCTTGAGCTGGATGCCTTGAAGAAGTGGCGATGCTATTGGCATGCACTTCTTGGCGTTGTTTTGTGTTGCCCCTGCCATGCCTACATGTACTTTTTTCTACTGTTGACCCTTTGGCTCTCTTCCTCTTTGATTTCTCTGTAATTTTTTGTTGATTTATTTATTTCAATCCTTTATGCTGGCTGGGTAGCTGGTATTAGGCATGAAACGAAGTCTGTTTATAAGGGGAAGTCCAGTGAGAACAATGATCATAGCAAGATTCCTAGGGAAAAAGAAGAACAGAGCAAACAAATGTGAGTATGCCCTGAGGATTCCCAGTTTTATACTATCTCCAGCTGAGGGATTTCCTGAATCAGATGTAGTTTCTAGGTATTTAGTAATCTGGATTTTTCTTCCATTAACTGGTCTACTCTCCCCTCAAACCCATCTGTGTACAACATCCACTACAGCCCATATTGCATGAAGAACCATGCTCTCACACTTGTTCCTATCAGGAATTACAGTCTTCATTTGATGCGTTCTTGCTTTTGCACTGGAGAAGATAGTGAGTAGCTAATTCCTATTTACCTCCATGCCACTTATAATTCTGTAAACTTTTCATATTTTCCAGAATAAAGAATACTGACATAATCAGTGATTGCCCATATCTTTAAATGATCTATAAATGAGCCACCATTTGAAAAGATAATTGAATTTTTTGGGTCTAGGGCTGTTTCTTATAAGCAATTTATGTTTTCTCTGGATAATTAATGTTTCAGGGATATAGAGCCACCACTGTTAAGGGTCATCTCCTTGTGCTGACTCCACATACACAGAAAATATCCATAGCATTATTACTTCAGAGGTAATTATTTATGTTATCCTTTGAACTGTCCTGTAAACCGTGGAAATATGAATCTTTTACCCCTATACCGCAAAGACATTCCTAGTTCTATAAACTTGGAGTCTTCCTGTAATGCAATACAATAATTTCACAGTTTCACAGAGCATTCTCTTGTGTCTGGTTTTCAGTTTAATTGAAGCAACATACTGAAAAAAAAAAAAAAAAGAGCATGTCTAAAATCTCTTGGAAGGTACAACTCCAGCTATGGCAAGCATAAGCCAAGTGCCTGCAAATGTTTGCTTGTGTTGTTCCTCTGGCAGCAATTGCAGTAACCATATCACGTGCATGTGAGCCTTCAAGGAGGCTTGTCCTGAAGGCTTCAGAAATGTTGGTTCAAGTGTTGCTGCCCATAAATAACATTACCTCCTGCGACTCAAATTTACTGGCCTTGAACCTTGTGTTCTGATTTTTGCTCATTTGTAAATGTAAAGCCCACAATGTCAAAGATAATCTATTAGGATGCTCTAAGAGATTTTCTTAACCACAACAGGCTAAAGGATACATTTTGTATGATTAGATTGTATTTTTTGTAAATGGTGTTTCTTTTTATTGGCACGTGAAGCTCCATTGCTTGTGTCTCTCTAACTATACGATATGTAAATCATCTTGCTGATGCCAGCATCCTAAGAACCAGGTATGTGAAAGGGCTTTTGCAAATAATACTTCTTGCCCTTTGACTATTTAAAAAATAAAACAAACAACCAAAAAAATCCTCCTGTAGCTAAGATGTGATCTCTTTAACTCAACAGGGGGTTTCCAGGACTCGGGTGAATTTTAACTATCGGTTTTGACATAAGTCAAGCTGTGCAAAGCAATGAAATTCTGATTGCCGTGTGGTGAGATGACTGGATAGTGTTACAGTTCCCTCATTAAGAGGTACTGGAGTTAAGCAGGGGGAGTTGAACTTTCCTCTGTATTAAAACAACAAGTGTGGGAGACAAGGAGAGCAAGCTGGAGTAAGGGAGTTCACCTTATAACAACAAAGACTTAACATGCAGTATATCAAGTCTCCTGAACTTCGTCCTGCTTGGTAGTTTATCAGACAACCAAGATGAATAAAATAGCAAAGAATGATTTAAATCCATCCTGATTTCAATCTTCTGGCCTAATTTTCAGCTTCATTCTTTTTCTGTTCTGTCATTTCTTTACTGTGTGTTCCCCCTCCTCGAGAGATGTTCACAGTTTATACTAGTCTTAGAGTTCAAACTACATACAGATCCCATTAGTGGAATAATACACAGTGAAGATGGGTGAGACATAAGGCAGAAGTTTTGCTAACCTAACGATGATTTCCCCTTCTTCAGCATCATATCCAATTTACACTAAAAAAGAAATACAGCTGAAATAGTCTCTCCCCTACTTCTTTCTGTTGATGCTAACTGTACCTAACCACTGTTAAAATCCATAACAATATATCTGTGGCTTTCCACAAACAACAAAGAATTTTCATACCACCAAGACATGAATAAACCTTACGATATCAACTGACACTCTCCATCAAATTTTACAGAAAATCTGAATGAAAATTGGAAGAGTGACATTTCAGTTCACAAAGTCATCAGCATATTAGGATTGGTGGGAGGGTAGGGTGGGTGGTTGCAGAAAAAGACACCGCAACAACTCACAAGACCAATGTTCAGCCTTGCTGAATTACTTAGAGGCAATCAGTCCCAAAATAGTTTGCCCTGGAAAAAAAACAAATTATTGAAGTCTTGATGTTGAGGCAAAATGAAGACACTGAGAAACAATTCTGTTGATTGCAGCTGAATGAAGGCAAATCAAGGAATATAATTATGCAGTAAATGAGCAATGGAACTGGTGAAACCTGGTTTCGCAACAAATTGTGTCCCAGGTTCTGTCCTACTCTCCTTGGAAATTGCAGCTCCCTGTCGGATCTTCTAGTCTTTCTTTCCCATGTGCTCAGGCTCAGCCATAGCCATGCATGCACTGACTGGCTCCTCTATATGCACAGATTGATTAGATGAGTACATCTTGTTGGTTGAGCTGTAACAGTCTTTTATTCAGAGATAGCACTAATTCAAGGTTTTGTAAGCATTTTTGCCAGGATAGTAAAGTGCAGAGTGGGATACTGCAGTTTATGCAGAGAAAATGTATGCAGTGGTAGAGAAGGGAAAAGAACCCGGTTCACTTGCATGTCTCAAATACTCTCAAAGCTAGAGCAAGGCACCAGTTTTCCCAGCCAGACTCTATCCCTTGCTAATGGGGCCCGCAACAGCTAGCAGCCACAAGGTTTGTCTTCTCTTCTGCCACAGGATCTCAGACAACACATGGGGACTTCATATCTTTGAGTCTAAAATGTGCCATGGAGTTAGAAGTCAGTAACAGAGGGCTGATGAGCAGACTAGAGCACGATCTTAATCACATCTTCTTTTCCAAGAAAATAGAAAAATTTTGCTCAGTGATACTCCCTCGATGCTCGGAATCGCTGTGTTTCCTAAACAACTTATTCACTTGTGGGTTAGATAGGCTAATGTCTGGGCTAATAGCCAGAGTTTAAAGAGCAAAAAAGCAGTCATGCACTTAATTTTTCCTTCCTAAATTATCTGCTTTCTGATTTTTCTTGGTAAGTGTTTCATTGTGGCAAATGTATGGCTCTCCAATTACTTAGCCCTGGCATGCAATGCTTCTTAAGAATGTAAATTACTTGGAGCTGGGACCTCATGCTTCTCTATGGTGCCTAATACAACAGGGCATAAGACTGGCTGCAATTGTTGGATACTGTGGCAGCATAAATATTTAAATAAAATGGTACTCTATTATCCTGCATGTTTGAAGCTTGGCCCACATAGATCCTCTCAGCAGTCTGTGGGGTCTGTACTGAGGGGGGAAATTAATACATTTCTCCAACAGAACAAGAATGTATTCTCCACTGCCTTGGGTAACATCACCTGATAAATTCATTGCAGGCATCTCCAAATGTATCATGTGACTGGACTTATCTTCAGTGCAACTAGGAAAAACAGAGAAATTTTTAGCCTGGATGCCTGACCTAGTAAATACTTATGACCTAACATAAGCCCCAATTCAGCGAGGTACTTAAGCACATACCTAAATACCCACATGAATAGAGTCAGCCACACTTTTAAGTGTATTGTTGAATCTGGGCCATACAGAAGCTGAACACATCAAGCAACTACCCACATCAAGTTCCTGTAAAAGAAAATTGATTTCCAGAGTGTATTCCCCCTGGCTGTTAACACTGAAGAAGAGTGAGTGATAAAATTTCTGCTGCTTCTCCTTCTTGGATAGAGGCTGTGCATGTGCTTGCTTTCACTGAAATATTTTCTCTCTTGTATTAAAAGTGTTTTGCAAATTTTGGGAACTAGACCAGATAATGTGAAATAAAGATCCATGTTTTTGGTATTATTTAGTCCCTGAACCTTTCACAGTATCAGAAATAGTCAAATAGGAAGATCCTTATAAATACATTAAATAAAGAAATAGATGAAAATTAGTAACAGGAAAGCCTATTGGATCTGGTTGAACTTTGTGGCATGTCTGTTCTTTAAGTGGTTTTGCAGTCTGTGGACTAGTCCTACTTTTTATATGTGCAGCCTACAGCTTCAGAGTGAGGCAACACAACTCTGGAATATAATGGTCTGTTAGGCAGTGACTGGTCAGTATTTTAATGGGTGCTTTGTTGCCATTTTGAAAAATATCCGTGCACTACAGTTGCCTAAGTTATCACTTACAGATGCTTCGCGGATGCAATACAGAAGACTTTTCTATCTGTGGATCAACAATTTATCATACATTCAGAGATAAGTGGAACTCTGGACCACAGCCTTTTAAATTTTTTTAAGGTGACTAAAGTTCTCTTTTAAAGTACATTGAGTGCTATCCTGGGATTTATACTAGCACTGTTGTTCCAGGGCAAGAACACAGCAGAATCACTGCCTTTACTGAAATAATTATTCACAGTACTTTATAAAATAGTCTGGTTATGTGAAATTGTTAATTCAGAATGCCCTCTGGCTGGAATCTATGATCAAACATTATTGCAGTGTATATGATCAGAAAGATCATCACTTTACTATTACTAGACACAGATACAGAAAAATATTTTGACTACTAGCCACGAAGTAGTCAGAATGAATCCTCAGAACATTAAGTCTTCTGGAGATTGGTGCTGAGAGAAAACATCAGGCTTTTAAGATTATATTGATTCTGACTCGGTTTGGTCTGATCTGCATTCATCTGCCCATCTTTAAAAGTGTCTCCAGTTAGACCTGCTGCTAGATCAGATGATTGATCTATTCTAACTTGCTGTACAGAGCTCAGAGCAATCTTGCTATACAGCAGTGTAGACAAAGCCACAGTTACCAGGAATGTAACAGCACAATCAGTGCTGGTTTATCTGCATGCTGATAGTGCCTATGGACTGCGAAATCACTATACTTTGTTCTAGCCAAATACAGTAACATGGCAGTCCCTTCTCAAAAGGGTTTAATCAGCCAGTTAAAGCAATGATTTAATCAGCGTGTTGAAATCGGCGATGATAGTAAAAGAAAAATAGGCTTGCATGGTTTCCTATTATATGCATTTTTTTTACATATAACCCAGAAATAAAAACCAAGAGATATTAATGACTGTTTGGATGGGCCGATAGCTTGGTACCTTCAGGGCTTTGATAAGAAAGTGACTTTGTGGATTATGTATAAAATGACGGCCTGAGAGGGTGAAATGATTTGGACTTTAAAAATTGCAGGAAACACTCCTTTTCCTCACTTCTTCAGTGGAAGTTCTGTTGCTTGGATCTTCTCGGATATCTCTAGGGTGGCCCAAGCTATATCTATGCCTTCATACTCATGTCTGTGTACAGAGTCAAGGACATGTAACTTAAGTCACTCTTAGGTTACTCCTTTATGAAAATTTTCAGTATAACAATTTTTTATGTAGAACATAGTTGATCTCTTCAGACACCTAAGGAACCAGAAGTATTTCCTCATTGGCAGACAAGATGGACCTCGTTCCTTACTTCCCTGGTCTTAAATCAAACCTTCAGGGCTTCATTTTGTATCTCCTTATTGACTTACTGGTCTAGGGAGACCATTCCTCTGAGGGACGCTGTTTCTGTGTTGAGCACCAGTAGCTATCATCGACTTTGAGAAACAGCAGCTTGGAAAACTGGACTGCTGTGAGGCTGAGCAAGGACTTTGATCTCAGCTTGTCAAATAGTGTTCATCTGTCTTATTATGAAACCTGAGCGTATTACTTAGTTTCCCATTTTACAGTTATGCAATGTTTTCTTAAGACCATTATTTGAATCTTTCTCTGAGTTGTGAATTAAAAGGTAATGCAAAGGTAAGATCCATTTCACAATTCCCGATGAACGGGAAGATTTCTGGACATGAAAGGAACTGGCCTCACATTTTTTGGCTAGGGACTCCTGAAACCAGATGGTATAGATTTTGTACCTAAGCTTATTCAGCGTTTACTGCTGGCTGCTATATTAGTCCTGGCAGCTGCTTGGAAACCTCCTATCCCCCTGAAAATTAACACCTGGTTTCAGAAATACTGAATACAAGTGATGGAAAATCTATCTAGCTTCATAAGAGGAAAATTCATGCATTATTAAATGGAAATTTGTTAGCCCAGAAGTAACTCCTCTTCTAGAAGCAGCAAAAAGAGAACCTACTGAAAAAGGTTACTTTGTCTCATGGAAAAAACTTCTAAAAACTAAACAAATTTAAAGCATCTGTAAACTCATTCAGATAAATAAATATTACTATGCATGGTTTAAAAGTTTGGAAACTAAACATGAACTTAAACAGTGTTTTCAGACTTGGGCACCTATCTCCACAGACCTTAAGTAGTACTTTGATGTTTTCAGTCCTGATAACTCTTACATCACCTGTTTGTTATTCAGTATGTCTGCAGGTGTTCAGATTGAGGGTAACAGCTTGGCCTTAATGTCTTCGAGTCAGTTACCTTGTCTGCAAAGTGAGGATCATGATTTCTGTATCAACTTTGCTGTAGTTTTGTGATGTCTAGATACTTGGTTGTAAAGGTCTGATAAGTGCTACAGCCATCAATGTGGGCGTGAAGGGAAAAAAGCAGCTTCAATTTTGCTTATTTCAGAAGGAATTAAGAACCATTCAGTTGTTGGTTGTTTTGGGGTTTTTGTTGGTTTTTTTTTTTTTTAATATAAACTTACACCAGAATTAATCCCCCTCAATTTTAGAAAATAAGTAGATTTTATGTCTCCTTTTGAAATCCCATTTCCCTAAAATCTGCATATGCTCCCACGCCTGCTCAAGCAGTGCCTCACGCACCTCAAGGCAGCCCTGAAAAAGCCAAGTGCAAGGAACGCCAAGCCCATGGAGCTCAGGCCTCGGAGGCTGCAAAGATACACAGGCTCCTGCCTGTGCAGTGTTGTCCCTGTTACACACTCCAGCATTTTTTCAGCTGAACTCGCAGCTAGGGGGAATATGAGGCAAGGTAAGGTGCTATCGTTGCCTTGAGGGTGGAGGAACTTCTCCTTCTGTCCTTCTCCTTTCTCCGTTTTGCCTCCTGCCTGTGATCAACTCTACGCACCTCAGACCGTCTCTAGATAGAGATTTTGACAGTGTAGCGTGCGCTCCTGCCACATTTTTAGGCAGGTAATAGAGGATTATTACATTGTTTGGCTCCCCACACTGCTTTTTCTGAGTATGTGGGCACCCAAGCGTCAGGCAGAGACTTAAGTTTACAGAACCTCACACAATTTGATTTTGCATTAATCACCTATTTTTGACTGCTAATGTATGTAATTCAGCTAAGACTTCAGAGAGCTTAAACTCCACTATTAAATTTATGTTATCTTTAGTTTGCAAAATTTAATGTGGTCCAAATCATGTTTAAAACACACCTTCACACTAGAGATCAAGCTCTTAGGCAACCCAGTAGGAGAAACATGTGCTTTTTCTTAATAGCTGCAATTGCTCTTCCAGCTGTGCAGTATGTCCACGCACTGAAACAGGGGTTGGAGTTTGGCTCTGCATCTGTTCACAGGAGAAGACATACACATTCCTGAGTTGCATTCGGGCATGCTGTTTTACAGAAATGTAGTTGAGCTGTACATGAAAGCACCAGAGAAGGCGGAGAGTGGTACAGTTTTGTAGCTCTTATTTACAATAATGCCTTTCCGGCACTCTCGTCCTTGAACTCCACTATGAATTATGTTTTCTGTTTTGGCTTTGACATGTGAATGAGTGCTAGTGCTCAGTCCATGTTTTCCTTGCCATTTTACTGATCTCTGGAGTAAGTGGACAACTAGTCATGCAGCTATTGAGGACTCCTTTTTTAACATTTTTGTTGCACTTCATTTGGCAGTCAATGGGAGAAGACAACTTGTAAAAGACAAGCTGTATTTATTTAACATATTACATAGTGAAGATACTGGTTTACAAAGACATTAGATGCTGAGGTTGAAAATAATCCTACAAAATTCAGAAACAATTCTGATTCTTTTGCAGACTGTAGCTTTTCTTTAAATTGAATAACAAGAAAGATTGGTTGTATTTTAAACATGAACTTTATTAACAAGAAATGCAAGACACAAATGTGTATTAAACTTATATCTCACTAACTTCTGAGCATGTCACTTTATAGAAACTAAAAAAGTCCAAGTCTCTGAGACACCAAATTAGATGTTATGGGCATTTTATGTCTTAAGTTATATTTGTAGCTTTCATTGTTTGCATCTAAGAGGAAAATTCACATATATGAAAAAACTACTGCAAGTGATTAGAAACTACCCAATAAAATCTATTAATGTATTTCCTGATGGGAGGAAGAGTTGATTAGGGAGTGGAAATGTTGGCCATCAGCAAAATGTCCTCAGTATCCTCATTGTGTTTTGCATAGATACAGAGTGAGAACTTTGCTAATAATTTTCAGACACTTACTAAACTTTAAAGATTGGAGGAACATTTGAGATGACACGATGCTATTCATGTATTGAAAAATGTATTAAAGTACAACAATTTCATATAGATTTGGAAAAGGATCTGTATCTTCTATCTGCTTGAAGCAATGTCTTTCAAGAAGCATCCTAAGGAGAGGCTTTTCTCTTCATGCGTCTATGTGTAGATTTGTTGACCTAATCAGATAATAGATAAATCAGAGCTGATACTGGAAAAACAGTATTTGTGATATTAATGCATGTACTTGGTTCCACTGATTTATGATATGCCAGAATACAGGTAATGCTGTATAAAACTGCATAAATCACTTAGTTATGCATATAGCAATTCATATCCCTGATAGGCTCAGTCAGACTTTTTTCTATGTATAAAACAGCATGGTCATACATTGCAGACCTCAAGCTATCAGAGAAATGCTAGAACTAGAAATCTGGAATCAAATTGTCCCAAAGAGATCTTCCAAACACAATCTTCTACTTTGTTATGAGAAAGTAATCATGGGCCTAGGATGCAGAAGTTCCCATTTAATTGCTAAATTCAGTTTTATATACATATGGAACAGCATCCCCTGAGGAACACAATCTAAACCAAAGCTCTGGATCCTGACACTGCTGCTAGAGGAATTCAGATCTTTCGTATGTACAGCAATACAAATACATACAACACATTCTCCCACAAATTTATGCTCAGACCTGTAGCCATTTACTTGCAGGTTTAATTTCGTTGCTGTGCTATTGCACTATTGTTTCCTGTTTGACTAAGGTAAAGTTAAATTTTGAAATGAAACTGTTTCATGGAAGATTTCATAAATTTCTTATCTTGTGTTTGCTGCCCCCTGACATCAAGCAACTCTTTGACTGTCAGACAATATAATTCTGAGCTCTGCTTAAAAACTGAAAATTATTTACTTAATACTGTCAAACGAAATCATGGCAAAACAACAAACGAACAAAAATAATTGTTTACAATGGCTGAACTGCAGGGCAGTGCCTGTGGGGCAGACTCTGCATCCCTGATTGCCAACTGGTACTTTCGACTTATTCTTCCGTATGATACCTTTGTAGTGAGTACAATAGTCCCGGGAGAAGGATCCTCATAGTCCATCTCCTCCTTAAATTTTGGGGCTGACAACTGCATTCCCCCCCTCCCAGAAGCATGCCTCAGCCAGCGGGCTGTGGACACGCAGAGGCATCTACTTCCCATTCTGCCTGTTGAAATACTGTTGCCGTAGCAAACAGACCATGATTCAGGACTAGAAAGAAAAAAACACAAGCAGTTGATTCTGTAGGAGTGGTGAGGGCAGTCTCCAAGCACAGAGGAGATCCATGTTCTGGACCCTGGTGTCCTGGCTAGTTGGAGCACAAAATAAAACCCAGAAACAATCCTGTCATGGATCAGCCTCCTTGCTGACTCTGACTGTTGAGCTTTTCTAATTTTGACATGCAACTTCTTGTTTAGGACTCTAACTGTCACCCCCACTGACAAACGTTCCGCAGTCATTCCTGCATAACTCCATGGCCACAGGTAGAGTGCGCTGAACCGGAGAAGGGACAGGCACAAAGTCTGGCAAGCAATAGTAGTAACTACTCTGTTTATAGCATGAGAGTAGCAGGCACGGCTCTGGCCTGAGCCAGCTCCTGGACACAGCCCAGAGGATGAGGAGAGGCAGGGTTTGCCCCCCCGCAGTGGGGATTGACTAGATCACCCTATATTTAGGGAGAAGAGAACGTAGCCATAGGTACCTGAGGTGTAGCATGCCTCTTGCTCTCAGACCCCAAACTAGGCCTAACATTATACTCATTAGTACAGATCTAGCCTACGAGATCAAAAAGGAGAGTCTTACTCTGAATGCACAACCAGTTTCTGCTGTTTGGGTCTACTAAAGGCAGCTGGCTCACAAATAAAGAACAGATGCCTACAAAAAAATAAATTGATAACTATTTCCAATCATCCTCTGTGATGGGAATCACGACGAAAAGCAGTAAGACTGTGAACTGTATGCTAAGGTACTGATGTCTGTGGCTTCTTTATACAAACATAGCTATTTCAGGACCGTATTTCAGGACTCTTGTAGCTAAGGGCAAATAAAGATTTGTCATCCATACATAGAATTCACAAGTGTAAGAATTGCCGCAGAAGGCAATTGTTAAATTTATTTTGGAAATAAAAATCAATTTACTTCTTTGTAAAAAAAAATGTTATAGGCAAAACTAATTAAAGTGCAATCTTGGTAATTACTGAAATCAGTGAGAGTTCTGAGTTCACTAGGCACCCAAATTGGATTAATCTGCTCAAAATATAATGTTACAAAGAAACATTCAAAGTCTATGCATTTATGAACATGTGTTCTATGGTATAATTTTGTTTAATCTTCAGAGGCCTCTAAATTTAATCTTAGACAAACTGGCAAACTTTTGCCTGACTAAAGAATGTCAAATAAAGTCTAAAAAGGGACTGTTAGGATCAGAATTATTCGTTGTCTCCAGCTGCTTTGTTCTGCACTGGTATTGTAAAGATGTCATAAATTCAGCTTAATTGGAGGGTTAAGCTAGGTTTATAGCTGTTTCGTTTACTGCAAAACAGCTGAGCCCATGAGTATGGGCCTTGAACTGAATACCATTTACAGCAGACCCCCCCCCCCCAAAAAAAAATTGTGTCTAAGCCCAGCTTTCCATATTCTTGTGAACGCTTATTTTTTTTTGTCTTTCTCCTGATGGCTCTCTTCCAGGACACTTTGCACATCAGAGTAGAGACACAGACCTAGTGATACCACTACATCATCAGATAAAAGTGGGAAGAATGCTAGAGAGATGCAAACATATCTTTCAAAACATCTAAATATCTTTAGATGAGTTTGACAGACATGCTGGACAAAAAAATCCTGATGTCAAGCGTAAGTATATTTTTATTCACTCTACAAGGTAGGACAGCATTCAATATCAATGTACTACCATTAAAAACAAAAATCTGAAAAAGCACACACCTGCTACCTTTTTAGGCAAAGAGCTTCCTCTGAACAGCAATTTTGTGTTTCCCTCTGCGTTAATGGCAGCATTGAGTAGTTGGTTTGTACAGGAGCAAAGAGCCATCAGTCATGATGGTAACTAGCAGCAGTTTGAGGCCATTGATCTGCTCCAAGGGAACCGATCCATAGTACGTCTGGAAGCTGGTGCATCACTGATGATATCAAGGAGCCACAGCCCATACCCAGGTGAAGGTACTAAAAAACCATCACAGCAACCTTATTTACTATGAAGAGCATCACTGTACACTGAAAAAACAAGCTTAACCTTTACTAATATTCAGGCTAGGCAGTCTAAATACAAAATGCCTATCCGGAATACCTGGGATAAAGGTGAGAGTCCTTAGATCTGACTTCTGCTTTCCAAGGGTGCCAGCTAATTTTACAGTATGATCTTTCAAAAAAAATCTTGCATTTGTGTTATGATTTACTCTTTGTTTTTAGAGGGTTAGTTTGTATATATATAATTGTATTTGTGCTGATGCAAGAGTGTGACTTTCAGCTTAAAATAGACCTTTTCTTAGCTTTGTGGTAGTTAAGTTACACTACGTAAGCTCAGGTAGGTAGCCTCATTGTGTCTAGCAAAACAGCATGGCACCTCCATTGATTAAACCCGTTTGACTAGCTACTGTGCTTCCACGTACATTTCTGTTGTAACAACAGGCTTGCACAGCATTTCAGGGTAGATCAAGAAAACTCAACGTGGCTTCTCTTCTCCTCAGATAATATGGTTATTCTTACGTTAAGACTCCAATGCAGTTTCTTACAGCAGAGAGCAGCATCTTGCCTCTGTGCAAAGCTGCAGCTACAGCTGCTATCTTTTAGTTTTATTAACCTGAAGCATTACGCCCTCACTATTTTTCTTTGTGTCAAGCACTGTTTGAAGAAAGTGTGTTTGTTCTGTAGGAAAAGAAAAAGATTGTATCAGCAGTTGTTTATTTACAAAACTGTGGTCAAAGGTACATTTATTTAAGCAATACTTACTGGTGTTGTTTTACATTCAAAGAAGTATATACAGTATATTTCACTCTGTAAACTACCACTTCCATTTCATCGCATTTGAGACTGCTAATGTTATTGTCCCCAGAAGGCAAAATGATTCTAAGCTAATAAAATAATTTTTAGCTCACTGGATAATTAATGTTTGAAGCCCCTTTCTACACACTATACAGCAAGATACTAAAGAAAACCCCAAACCTACATTCCTAAGAATAAAAACTGAAGTTAACTAGCCGAAAGGAAAAGGATTTAGTAATGCCTATACTTCACCATATTCTCCGATGAAGTATTTTTCCTTTGTCTATGCTACAGCAGCAGCAATTTTCAAAAATTTATCTTTTTCATTTAAGTATCTTCAGAAAGCTACTGATTCTCAATACAATCTGGAATAGTTTCAGAGGGTTTTATATTTTGCTTATTATAGTTTAAAAAGGGGTCTGCAAATTTGAAAAGAGCATGACATAGAGTCATATTCAGGACGATTTCTGTGCACTCAGAAGGAATGCAAGCGTTTCCGTAATGATGGAAACTAAAGAGTAATTCTGTCGTTCTCCAGAGTGTTTATTCTTTACTAATACAGAACTGACATTAAACTATCAATCACTTTTTTCCCCAGAAAAACAGATAGTTGAACACTATGCATCCCACTCTTGATATCTTGTATTAGATCATTAATTTCTTAACATAATTTTGAAGACCAATGATTTTATGTCTGCTTCTTAAAGAAGGTGGATCACTGCGGAACCATTTGTGGTAAACCCTTTGGCTTAAATTGTACTACTTCATTCTCAGGTGACTGTATACTCCTTTTGGCAGTTAACCCTCTTAACTTCTGAAAATCTGCATGGAAAAAATATTCTAATTACAGCCTATTCTGAATTATTCATATTTTATCTGAAATGTTCTTTTTTAACTCCCTTATTGGCTATGATGGTAAAATAAATAAATAACAATTACTTAATTTTTCTCTTTCCTGTCTTCTTGACTGCAGAATACATGCTGACTTTGTGCACTGAAGACCACTCCTATTGTGTCATAGGTGTATTCCATGCACCTGAAAGTCAACACATAAATTCTTGCTCCACTTCTTTTTTCTACCACGTTCACATATAACAATAACGTTACAGCTTGGCTCCTGTCACATGAAGTGAGATTTAAGTAATCAGCAATCAACTGACCTCATCTGAAACCTAACCTGTCTGCCACTTTATTGGTGGTCTTTGAATTCTGTAATTCATCAGGGGCATTGGGGAAAATCAGCTGGCAGGCAGGCATCCCACTGGTTATCACCTACTGTTTATTAATTAAAAAACCTAATTAACTATTTTTGGCCTGTGATATACATATGATCATTTGTCTAATTGGCTTTAATATTAACAAATATGCATGTACATCTCTCTGTTTTAGTACATTCACAGGGCATGCAGGCAGTACCAGGCAAGAAGTGGGCATTTTCCATTTACAGTGGCCTCATGACCACTTCCTCTGCTACTTTAGGAGAGCCGAGGACTACTGACAATCAGAAACACCAGCCAGAGGCTAATTTTTTGCTGCAGGGGTTGGTATCTCAAATGGGGATCACCCATTTTCTTCTGCAGGCATGGCCAGAAAACTGGTGGAAAGATGCATAGCAAAGCAGGCCATTCTGTAGCACATTGCTTTGCATTTGAGAGCTAACATAACCTGAAGGAAATCAACAAAGACGTAGGAAAAATACTGTTGCATATCAGAATTCTAGGGGTTTCCTTCTGACTGAAAAAAATGTCAATGGGGAAAAAACATAGTCCTCATGAGAGGTGAAAGCTAATGTCTCTTTCAGTGGGGCTAAAAGGTGTTGCTACCCTTCATGTGAAAAACAAAGTGAAGAAAAAACATTAGGCTCAGGCCTTCTTCTGGTCAACACCTCTGATTTACCCTCCCTGATAAATACAATTAAAAAGTTGGCAGTTGAGTAATATGTATCCGTCTACTAATCTTTGTTTGAGCTCTCTACTGATGGTCATTGAAGTTTTCAGTAAAGTAAGATCCCAGGGAATGTCATTAAGTTTTGCACTCTCCTTTCTTCTCTGTTTATAATACATTTGCATAAAACATATTTTTTGGACAGTAGACAACAGGTATTTTTCAGAATATTGTTTAGGTTTGTGAAATTTTCTCAGAGAAGGTGGTCTTTTTGGCAGGTCTGGATTAGCTGATCAGACTAAAGGTGCCGGAAGATCCTTCTGGTTTGTAGTCGTGGAAAGCATGACATCTGCAAAGGATAACACTGTTCCTTCCGGAATTTGGGGGAGGAAATATGACTGGCATTAAATGGGTGCAGTAGATATGGGAGCAAAATGCAAATAATGTAAAAACCTAAAAAAGTAATGAAAAAAATTACATCAATGCTGACAAAGTGGGTATCTGAAGTAATTGTTTTTGGCGTTATTTATTCATATTTATAGATTTAATTGAAAACACCTAAACCAAACAATTTTCTCCTACACAATTAAATAAAGCATTTGACATATCTATCAACATGATGCTGCATTAAATTACTTCAAGAGCAGTGAAACTGATACACTTTTAGTCGATGGCATGTCAAGTGCATGAGGACTATTTCTGAAGGTAAGTGTGACTGCTGAGCTGTGATTTCTATGCCTTTACATTTTATGAATGCAATCCCAACAGTTACAACAGGCAGTGTCTGGTCTGTGGAAGTCAATTGACTTTAGGCAGGCTCTTCACAGCCTGAGATACAGAGAGCTGATATAGAGAACGTCCTGAAAAACAAAACTGAAGCTTAAATTGTAAACCCTAAACTCAGCACATACTCCAAATTTCAAATACAATTTATGGTGTTTTGCCTTTCTAATTTTTCACTGTTTAGCACTGGGCCTGAAAACAGATAGAAATAGGGCTAAATAAAAGTGATTTTTAAAATAGTTGATCCTAGAGAATTCTTTATTTTCTTCATGAAAATAAAAGGGGAATGACAAACACATCTTTGAGCTTCTAGTATTTACTATTGCAATTAAATTATTGCCATTATACTGATAGCGACAGACAGAAAAGTTTCTTATTAAAATTGCCATTTCCACTTTTTTTTTTCCACGCAAGAGATTTGCTTAAGTTCCACAGAGAAGAGGAAAACATACAATTTGCTCCTTTGTATTCTCTCTTTTCCTGTTTCTCTACAAAAGTTTTCAACTACACCTGAATTATCCTATATACAACAGAAAGAATATACAGATGTAACAGGAGAGTCAGTCTGTGCACCCCAACCACTATGATCAAGCCTATCAACTACATTATAGAAGAGTTTACTCTTTCTGAACTGTTATGTTCTGTTTTAGAGATATCTTTTCATCACTGAAGAAAACATCAAAAGATTTTAGGCTTTGACATTCATATCCAGGATAAGTTTCAGTGTCTTTCATCAGCCACTGAAACTGGATTAGCACCAGAAAGTATTTAACAGTCTCTACCTGACTAGAGAAGAAACCGAGGGACCTTTGGCTTAGCAAGAATCTATAAAATGTGATTATTAATTTCAAGATATCACACATTTAAAATGGAATTCTTCAGCGTTCTTTGAGAAGGTTGACTCTAAAATGGTGAATTGATGAAGAACTGATGAAAAGTCCAACTGAAGATAATGTCAAAGTCCAGAAACAAAATAACTAAAATAATAGTTACGAAGGACAGGCTGGGAGAGCCAATTTAACAAGTTAAGATGGGCTTGTAAAAGTTTCAGGTCAGAAAGGAAACACTGCTTTTCAATTTAATTTCCAAATATTACCCTGTTCCAACTTACAGTGTATTAGAGGAGTGCATAAAATTAGTCTTTAAATTAATCTCTTTCTTTATAAAAACAGAGAACAAAATGTTTACTGGTTTGCAGTTCAGCAGTGATGGCCCCAAGCTTGGCCTCTTTTTAGTCACTGAAATGTATGGAACTGTTTTCAAGAAACCCACATAATCTGGAAGCAAAAGTAACAAAATAATGTCACTGAAATTGCCTTTATTCAAAAACACTGCAAAGGTTGTTTATTTTCTTGAAGAAGTCAGACCTGGATGGCGGCATTTTAATTGCTGAATTTTCTTAGCTCTTATCATCGGTATCAGATGATGTATCTAGTTCCAAACCACAGATCAGTATTGCTGGAAAACTGGGAAGATGCTGTGCTGCAGATGAAGCCATGAAACACATCCAGTTCACAAAATGAACTAATGTATGCTTAAACCCCACAATAGTTAAAAAGTGAAAAACATAAAATTCTTGAAATATTATTTGAAAATAAACAAACTGCTTGTAGAAAATGGATAAAAAACTCCTGCAGCTTTTGAACAGGCAAAACATGAAAATCTGTCTATAAGGCACAGAACTGCCTTTTTTATAAAGCTGCATGTGCATGGCAATACTAAAAATCCCAACTTTTCAAGAAATCATTTACAACATATTTGCATGATTCTTTTAGCTATTTAAATGATATTTCATAATAGCATTATATCAGAACATTATGGATTCTGTCAGACAGAAAAGGAAAACAGTCGTTCAAAATCAGAAATATAATGTGAGTTTGCAGTTTTCTATGATTCACTGTAATGTAATCATTAATCCATGTGTTAATACAAATTAAATCATTTAAACAGTTGTGATTTTTATGAAATTTAGTAATTTAGTTAATTTATAAAATAATTTTGTCCATTGCAATGCATAATGTACAGCAATATATTTTTTCTTGTTCTACAGTATTCCTGTATTAAAATTATACTATTCAAAAATTATGTTTACAAAAGTATTTACTGACAGAGAGATTAAAGTATATATTCAAGGAGAAATTTTAGCTATTGAAGTTCATGTTTGTTCAGTAAATGAAAACCTATAATTTAACATTTTTACATTGGACCTCTGTTGTCAATTGCTTGCAGTAACTAAGGTCATAAATTTTTGAAAACATAATAAAAAAGGAAATCTAGTAAATAAGTAGATTTGAGACAGCACTTTAAACGATTATTTTCTGTGGCTAAAAACAAAGAATAGTCCACTTGCAATACCAAACTATCAGAACCAACAAAAGTGTAATAGTATTAGCCTTAATAGTAGATTTTATTATTCGGTCATTGTCTATATAGTAAGCAGATGACTATAGTTACTAGTCTTGAGTAACTGTCCTTTTATGCATATTACTGCATAGTTTCAAATTTATGTGATGAATTTTAATAGTTTTAGACCTATAGTGGAAGTACTTTTGCAACTCCTACAGTTTGTAAAATGCTTGCCCATACCAGTTTCCCACAGACAGTTTGAGACTGCAAGGCCCAATTCTCAGCTCAAGTAAGGTCCAGTGGAGCTACTGATTTAACCCAGCTGTAGATTTGAATCTGTTGACGTGCTGAATTATTGTTGATCCCAATGCAAGTTTCTATGTGTATATTATGAGCATTACAGTATACGACCCTGTGTAGCTCCTGAGTCATAGCCCTTTAGTTAACTGAAAAAACAAATGTTTACTTCTAGCAGTGCTGCTGAGCCATTAACTGTCATTATTATTAAACTGCAGAAAAAAAAACCCTTATGTTTTTGTGTGCTTATCCATTCACAGAAAAAAAATGTTAAGACCCCAATTTTAAGATCTGCATTGCTGTTGACGATTAATGGCAAGTGACAGTCAAAGCTGAAAGAACAAAGCATGATTTTCAAATTTCTGACAGAGTATGAAGAACTGGCAAATCTTAAATTCTCTCCTGCTGTCAGATATCATACTTCTATTTGGACTACATTTTGTGCATATCGCAAAATTAACTAAAATACCAAATCATACAGATTTAAGAACATACTTCAGTAAAACGCATTCATATCTGGGTGCTGATAATTTTGAATATATTAAAATAAAGACAATATATTTATCTTATTGATTTAGCATTTAAATTTGCAAACATCCCATAGGCCAAAGAAAACAAAAAGCTAATAAATATGCTCAAAAACTCCATACCTCAGTATGAAATCCTGACCCCTTCTCCAACTAAGTACACACAGTCCAAATACACTGAGAATGCCAAGCTACAGGGGCCCCTCTGTGGGGAAACCTGTATTTCAGTCAGCAGCATCCGTCAGCCAAAACAGAACTGTAGGGACAGATGCTAGAGAAAGGATGACACTTCAAAGTGGTGGCCAATGTCGTAACGAGTGTGTGTTTCTGCATACAATTAAATCAATGCCATACTTTTACTAATGCAGTATTTTATCTGGATTTATGTGCAGAACACAACTGTCACTCTAGGCTCATTTGTGTAGGTTTATTGTGTTAATTAGGCTCGTAGTCCTGCAGTCCACCTAGGCCATTGGGTGTCACATCTCCCAGCAGGGTCACACAAGGCAATGAAGGAGAGAACAAGCATGTTGTACAACCCCCTTGAATTCTGCAGCAAATAAATTCTATCACACTTGGGAGACGACTGCCAACTTAAAATCCACTGGTGTCGGCCTGAGGCTTGTTTAGGCAGCGTCACACCAGCGCCTCTGACCGGTGCCACGTTCCCTCTGGTTTGGGACACCTCAGCACGTGGCCGTGGCCAGGTAGAGGCGGTCAGGGAACTGCCACGTCCATTTCCTTTCTTGTTGATTAAAAAAGGCCTGGGTGGAGGTTTGGGTAACTTGTTAAAGCCAGAGCTAAAACAGAGTTTCCGTTAGCTCCCGAGAGAAGCAGTTTGACATACAGGTGCTTGCGAGGGGAACGACAGTCGCAGTGTCCGTCTGGGGCCCCGTTATAAATCTAGCATCAGCTCGGGGAGCAATGCTCGCCCCACGTACGGTACGCAACCTCCGCGACGGGACTGTCACTTCTCAGCCGGCAATAGCTGCAGTTGGGACTGACAGCCTCCGCCTGCCGGCGGCGGCCAGCGGCGAGGGCCAGGCCCAGCCCCAGCCCCAGCGCGCCCGAGGGGCTCGGAGAGCCGCGGGCAGGGACCGCGGCTGGCGGTGCCCGGTTAAGGGCACGGAAGCGCAGATCCGCAAGCGCAGGTGGGATGGCGCCTCTTTTCCCTCTCAGCTTTCTCCGCGGCGGCTCGGCCGCTCAGGGCAGAGGCGCCGTGCGGCTCTCCCTGAATTACTACGATTTCATGCGGTTTCCAGAGAAACGCTTTAGCGCCACTGCCATTCTGGCGGGAGGGGCCGCGCCGGCGGGAGCGGGGAGGGACGCGGAGGGCGCCCGGCCGTTGGGAAGTGCGTCACGGCCGGCGCGCGCCTGCGCCAGGGCGGCGGATTCGAACGTCGGAGGGCGGTTGAGCGGGAGCCGTTGGGCCCGTTCTCGGCGGCAGCGGCTTCAGCGGGAGGAGGAGGAGGAGGAGGAGGAGGAAGAGGATGAAGCGCACTGCGCCCCGCGGCACTTTGCGGAAAATAATAAAGAAGCACAAGCCTCAGTTACGCCTGGCGGCTAACACCGACCTGCTGGTGAGGAAGGAGAGGGGCGGGCGCCGAGTGCGTGGCCTGGAGTTGGGTGCGGGCCGCTCCGCCCATCAGCGCTGGCCCCGGCAGCCTCCAGCCTGCCTTCTCTGGGCACCGGCGGGGTCAGGGCCTGCTCCAGGCAGCCGGCTGCCGTCCCCAGCAGCTCGGGCAGCACGGTGAGCTCAAGGGCCGAATCGTCCAGCTCCATGAGTACTCCCCCGTGGAGCCTGGGCTCGTAGCGCAGGGCCGGGAGCAGTTGTGCTTTTGGCCATGGCAGGCAGCTGCAGCTATTCTGGTTACCTAGGGGCAGGTGTCCCTAAATGGGGACACTTTGTCTTTAAATGTTTTATCGCTTGAAAGACACGGACCGATGGATTGTGTGCACAGGAGCACTTCGGAGTTGCTGGGTGTAATGAGATGTCAAGTTACTACTAATGGTGTTTCTGCAGTGACCTACAGGCAGAGGGGAGGCAAAGTTTGTGGGGAGGTAAACGATTGGTTAGTCTAATAAAATACTAACAAGTAGTAATTGCAGCTTTCTGCTTTACTGGTGGCTACTGTATTGTAGATTTTGGACAGTGAGTTTGGGGATTCAGGGGCAGGCTGATGCATTGTGTCACTACATGTACACACTGCCGTTCAGAGTTTGATGTAGATGGACTAAGAAATAGGAATTTGGATTATGTGGTGTAACATGCAGATGTTTGTTGTTTACGTAGAGCAGTTTTGGTATACAGACACCAATCAGCTGAATTGTGATTAACCAGTTGTTAAGCTGTTAAGGCATCTTGAACAATCATATTTTTGTAGAAGGCCATCTAAGTAATCTCTGTCCAAAACTAAGGATTGATAAGTCTTGTTAGTAATCTAATGAGGAGAGTAAGGTGTTGGGATCCTGCCATAAAGCTATAGGGATAACAGACCCATATTGAACAAGTTTCAGAAAACTGAGGCCAACAAAGCTGGATTCCTTATGACCTGCATTAAGGGATTTGTGGTACAGGAAGGGTTTGTCTCACCAAGAAATTACTCTACTACAGCAAGGAAACCTGACCTCAAGAGAGCTTGTGGTAGCTGCCATACTGAAAAAACAAATAAATCTGTGCATTAAAAAAAAATTCTTTGAAGTGACATAATAGGCTTAGCTTCCTTGACTGTCATGCCCCCTTGTTTTCAAATGTGTGTGTGATTCTCAGAGCATTAATGTATACTGTATACTAGCATGGTCCCTGACTTGAATTGTAAGTCTGTGTTTCATGTGTATAAAAGTTGTGTTTTGCAGCATCTTGAAGGTTGGTGTCTGGATACATGAAGCTAAATATAAATATGCAAAATTAAAGAAATATATAATGAGATTAATATCAAGGAATGTAGTAGTTGCATGAGAGGATTTACATTTGAATGTAAGCAATATGTATTTTTTCTAATTGGTCTAATAAAAATATGATCTCTTCCTACTGCTTTTGCTATCCTTGGAATATTTGATGGACTGGCCCCTTGCTACTCATCATCAGACCCATTCAAAGCTTACTCTGGAATGCAGTAGTCAACTAATCAAACTTATGCAAACACCAATAAAATGTTTTGTAGTTGTTAGTAACAGTTGGTCTGTGTTTCCATGGTCATGTTAATTTGGCAGTAGTGCAGCTGTCTGAAAAGGGGAAGTGGGACATCCCTCCAAATATTGGCCATTGGTTCTCATCTCCTCCTTGTCCTGGCACTAATATTCTGTAGGCTGCAAAGACAACCATTGAATTGAATTGACTGAAACTAATGAACAACAACAATCTGATCTAGCTTAAAATATGGCTATGCAAATACTCATTACAACACAAAGGATGAGATGAGAACGAATTTTAATAATGTGGTGGAAGCTTAGATTCTCTCTTCTGGTGATGTCAAATTAAATGGCCTTTAATGTAAGGAGGCTTGCCTTTTTTGTTTTATCTTTGAACAGGAATGACCAGGGGTGGTGATTGTCCATGATGGTCTTCATCTAGGCATGTGACTGACAGCTCTTTAGCTCTTTATTTCTATGAATAAATAATCAACGCATCTGGAGTTTTGCTTTATTTAAAAAAAAAAAAAGGGGGGGTAGGGGAGTTTAGTCCTGTAGTTAACCAAGTAAAAACTTTTGATAGTATGTTTTTTAGTGTCTCTTATTTCCTACAAACCTTGTAAGAGTGATTAGATTGCATACTTTAGAAATTTATATAGTAGCTGTCTTAACAAGACAAAACCATATACATTTTGAGAAGAGTGCTTGTGTCTTCTGCAGGGAAATATGAGAATTGGCTAGTTCAGTTTCTGGGCTAGCTTCCTGAATGATCCGGGCTTTATGTTTGAATCTACTGTGGTACTTGGCCAGTCCAGTGAGAAGGTCTGCCTACCTGGCTTATGACATAATCAGATTGTTTTCCTTCTCCTGACTTCCAGTGATTATTTTTCCTTGATAAACCAATGTTGTCTTATGTGTTTGTTAACTAATAATTTTTGAAGATGTAAGAATTCAGACAATTTTGTTAAATACCTGAATGGAGTTTCTTCTTCACTTTTCAGATTCTTTCAGTCAAGTCTCTTTTTGAAATCTGAAGCTTTCTCAGAACCTATTTCCTAAGTGCTAACATCTTTCTCTATGTATAGTGTAGCTAACAAATTTCATCAAACTTTCTCAAGAAGCTGCTTTTTGAAGGAGTGTGATAATGTCTGTAGGTGAAGAGATAGGAATAGTGTTTAAGGTTTTTCCAATGCTTTTAGTACTCAATTATTTACCTTTTTGAAAATAAGTGGTAAAGATTTTGGTACCAAAGTTCAGATATTCCCCCCTCAATGGTCTGAGAAGAAAAAGCTGCAAACTGTTCTAGTTTGAAATTACAGAAGAAAAGCAGAAACTCAGCTGCTTGTTTTATGCTAGAAGAGCAAGTTTGTATTTACATTGCAGAAGAAGCTTAAAGTACTGCATTGAATGACCCCTTTTTCTTAGTTATCAGCATAGAATGACGAATAAGGCTATTGAAGGCAAATTATCAGTCTAAAGAATTGTTCTGAAGTTATGGCAGCAAAACAAAATTATGGAGCTTCTCCCCAGTATTCATTAGTTCTGCTGAACAGGTGTGTGGAAGTTGCAAGCAGTGTTGTGAGTTTTTACATACATTCTTAAAAATTTACAACCTCTCTTTTATAGGAAATAAGCATTCTGTTGTGTAAGGTGGTTTTCACGAGTAGTTCAAAACTGTTTTTAAATTTTATGTGGAGGGACAATAATCTAATACGTAGTAAAGCAGTATCGTTAAACAAATGTGGTACCACTTAGGTACTTGTCAGTAACTGTCCCATTCATGATATTCAGTCATTCTGCCTTTCGTTACCCTTTCTCTGTTGCCTTGAATAATCTGGAATATTTATTAACATGTGTGCTCTATTGTGCAATGTTCTGATTTTAGTTATGTGACTATGTTTAAATCTATAGGGTTCAGGGGAAGCTTCTCCACATGTAGCAATTCACTTTGAAAATAGGAAAATAAAGGTACAGTGATTCTGAGACAAGATGCAGTTTTTAAAGGCAGTTTTAAAATTAACACTTTTACCTTTAGGTATCCCAGCAGGAGGACTTGTAAACGTGGAAGCTTTTGTTCCACCTCCCTCTTCTCCTCCAGGCTGTTTCCAGAAATCTAACATCCATGTTGATAAGCCTAATAATGAGAGTTCTAAAGTTAAACACTATTTTAGTGCCACTGCTTGATTCTGTCGGAGATTATTTCTGTGTGAATAACTAAAGACTAGTTTAAAAATGGCTTTGATATTTTGCTAAATAAATCTGCAAGAACATCTGCTTTTTGTGTAGCAGATGCTTCCAAATGATTATGTAAATTTATCTGTTGCACACTGGCTTCATTTAGTTCAGGAGATTAAAAAAAAACCCTAAATTTCTTGTCATGTGAACACTGAAATGCATGTCCTCTAACAGATTCTTTGTGCTGCAAATCCACTGCCAAAGTATTTCTAGGCTTTGCAGATCAGGTATGGCAGAATAAGTATATCACCTAATTCATATAAATAAAATTTTCATATATTTCAGTAATATTTTTCTGAGCTCTTGATTTAAGAAGTATTTTTGTACACTTTACATAGCAAAGTTAATATTGTTTGAAAGTTTAATTTACAAAAGGTACAATTACCAATTTTCAGGTTGGACTATTAAAATAGTTCACATAATGTCTGTATAATGCCAGAGGTTTGTATTATAGGTCCCTTATTACACAGGGGTCCTTTTGGCTGGTAGTGTTTAGCCCAAGTTGGAGCAGTTCCTTGTCTGCTGAAATTTTTGCTGCTTCTGTACTAGCAGAGCAGCGTTCTGTATTGAACGGAATACTGCCCTATCGATTCTTTTCATTTAAAAAGGTTAAGTCAGTGATGAGCTGGGAAAAAATGGATGGAACCTCCTGACATTGGAGAGTTTCTTGTTCTGGAGAAATTAATGTCAATGCTCCTTTTCACTGGAAAGGGGCAGAAGTCCTTGAACTTGTCTGTGGTCCATTTGGTGATAAGGCAGGGATGAATTTGCTGTTCTTTAAAAGTCTGGCCATTGTAGTCACTGAAAGCTAACTATATTTACTAGCAAGCAAAAAGACTCCTCCTTATTCTCTGATATTTATGTTTACATTTTATTATTAAAAACTGCTAATAAAAATCATAAAAAACTGCTAATAAAAATCAGATTTGATTTCTCTTATATCAGTTGTTTGTATGATCGTTTCTAGAGCACCTTTACGATTTAAGTATACTAAATTAAAACTATATTTACAAGAGTCTTGCAGTAAGGAATTTCTTGGGAATTTATTAAGACTTGAACTGAGTGGTACTTTGTTTTCCTGAGAACACCTTTCAGGAATTTGGAAGCAGCCTAATATGTGAATCCTGTGTCTCAAACAATGAAGCTTTAAAAAAAACAAACTCTGTTTAAACAGTTTGAGTCCTCCTTGATTTTTTTTTTTTCCTTCTTTAAAGGTGCATTTGAACTTCTTACTGTTTCTCCATCGGCTAGCAGAAGCAGCCAGGACAAATGCTTTTGAGAACAAAAGTAAAATAATTAAACCTGAGCACACTATAGCTGCAGCAAAGGTAATAAAGCATTTTAAATATTTTTCTTTTTTGTTTAATGTAAAATGTATTATGACAGCATATACAAAATTTTTCTGTTATTGTTGATATGTTTTTATTTATAATCCAAAACGTGCAGAAATGTAATGTTCTTTATCATTAGCATAATTCACTGTTACCAAGACATCAAATTAACTGTCCTTGCCCTATTAAATATAGCCCTATTTTTCTTGATTATTCCATGTTTAAATTCATAGTTTCAATATATGGGTAAGTCTACACAGTAGTGTACCAGCAACCATCCATGGGCTGAAAGCTCTGGGAACAGGAGCAAATTCCAAAGTTGGAGGATCTTTATTTCAGATGATACTATATCAAGGAAACATGCTGTCTTAACTTCAGTAATACAAATGAAGCTTTATGGAACAAGTGAGAAATAGTTCAAAGAGGTTCAGATATCTTACACCTTCAGTCTTTATCCGCTTAGTCTGAAAATGTTTGCAGTGGATTCTTACACCATTGTGTGGAAACTACTTGAACAAACAGATACTGGGTGTGATGTTGTGTTCAGCAAGGGAAGAACTAAGGGAGGATTAAGCTGTGGATTGCTATCAGGGTAGTTCATCATAACCAAAATTGCTTATGAATGTCTGAAGGAGGAATCCTCTTCATTACAGAGCATGGTAAGTTTTGTGTACATGCAAAAGAAGGGAAAGAGGAAGGTGTTATACAGCTTTCTCTCTCTAGAAAGAATTAAGAGAACTGCCATAGTATGACTGAAATCCTTTTGTATTCTGTATGTAGCTCATCTCACTCGCTAGGATATGTCTGCTTTACCTAGGTTTCATGAAGGAACTCAGTCTCTTTAATTTGTTGAGTTATCTGCTCAACCACCTATTACTGCTGGGCAACTTGGAAGAACACAACTCAGTACTATCTGATATTTGGGTCCTGTGGCTTCTGTTTATCTTCAGTTTTGTTTTTTTTTTCCTCTGGTGAAATGTTTAGTTTGATACTTTCTATTGCTATAGTAACAGAAATACATACAGGATGTGTAGGGTAGCCAAGTGAATGTTACAGTTGGAATCTTACACATTTGTAATTTCTTTTTAACTGCAATCTTAACGTTATTTGAACATTTTTGTGCTCCATTTATTTTTTTTTAAGATGAGAAGAAAGGAAAAACTGCCTGTGTTTTAATAATGTTAACACTTAAATGGTCCCACTTGGGCTTTGAAGTTCATTTTTCAACTTAAACTCCAAACCAAAAAATGTCCTTCCAAGGGTCTGGGCACTCTTGATATAGAAAGAAATAAGGCATTACAAACAAAAATTGAGCATAGTAGCTGTATAATTGCAAATTATTTTTTTTTCTTTTTGTCTAGGTCTAATGGGGTAAGAGTTTCAAGAAATCTGAGGGCTTGAGAGTGCTATTGCCATTTCTCAGCATTCATTTTTTAAATAAGCCTTTAATTTTACAGAATTCTTGGTTATTAATGTTCCTATTTTAAAAAAAAATACTTTCTGGTATGGCAGTTTTCTGTATGCTTTTGCTTTATTTCTAACCTTTTCATTAGACTTTTACCCTTGGTGACTATTCTTGGAAACAGATTGTTTGGCTAGGTGAACCTTTGGTCTGAGTAGCATAGCATTTTGGATCTCTTACTGCTGCCTGGATTGTAGTGATAAAAGCAGTGATAAATATACTTTTTTCTTTTTGCAGGTTATTTTAAAGAAAAGCAGAGGCTAGAAAACAGACCACTGGAATTTCAAAGCATGTTTTTCTGTGTGTTCTTACTAACGTGAGATCCTGTGAGCCAGCTTTTGCACTTGTGGAAGTATTTAGTTTTATTGATGTCTATCTCCTGATTCTGAGTATCTTGCCGTTTCTTTAAAAATACATTGTAAGATTCTTAAATTATTTTTTTCATACCCTTCATGCATAACTTTAAAATGTGTGTCACTTGTCATTTAAGACTTAGATGTACCTTATTTCTTCCATAATAATGGAGGAATGCCTATACCATAGTCACTCTTGATGTATGATGTGTCATTTATTATTAGGAGTATGAAACTTTTAAAGGAGAACAGTAATAACAATGCAGGTTTCACTAAATCCATTATAGATTATACAGTTCAAAGCAGATTTACTAGCTAAACAAAATCTTGGCTTTCAAAACAATCGCTGTAGAAACTAGTGTATTAAATTTCTTGGCTTCAATTTATTTATAAATGTCTTAATATTTTTTAAATTACTTTGAAAAGTAGGCTAAAACTTGTGTGTTCTGGGGAAAGAATACATATTTTGTATTTCTAAATCATGCTCTGAACTGTTAAGCTGGCCTATTGTTTGATATGGTATATGAGACAAGTCGGTGGTCTCTAATTCAGTTGGTGTGGACAGATGCACATTATGGAAAAGAAAAGATCTGGCACAGCTGATGTTTTTGAAGTTAGATCCTGTACAAATAGTGAAGATAAGTTGGCGTGAGTGCCAAGCTACCTCCTCCCACCTTTTGAGTGTCATTCTAGCTTGTCAGAAGTCTGGAAATGTACATTTTATGAAAATATCTATTTAATTTAAAATCATATTCCATTCCTAATCTGATATTTTTAAATGATTGCTGAATACTTTGCTTAATAAATCTTTTAATAAAGATATAGTTGAATCTCACAGTTTGAGCTGATAATACAGTTTTGTGGAATATGTGGTAACTGATCCTTCATATGCACCATGAGCTATTCTTAAAGAATTTTTAAAAACATTATGTATTCAGTACTCTAATTTTGTTTAACATGTTACTGAGTATATTCTAGGCACTCAGCAAAAAAGAATTGCAACTTATAAATATTTTTGTAGTCTAGGGAAACTGGAGCAATGCCAGAACTTCAAATTTCACATCATGTGTATGTGCTTTTTAAAATCCTTTACAACCTGTGAAAAGTCATCTTTTTACAGTATGCAGAAAGGAAGGATGACTCTTCTGCTGAACTTAACTCATAGGGCTTAGTTCAGTCTGCTTCTTGTAACGTTGACTAGATTCCTTATTCTGCATTTTCTTCACTTACTCCCTTGGAATCTACAAAGAAATCCACATTCTCAGCAATAAGAGAGATCTGACTAGGTATTTATATTTTTCTTTGTAATTACTGTCTGCGATATAACAATTTTATTGCAACACTAGATTGTTCTTTGTTAGTAATGTTTTCTCTTAATTTTTCCCTGAAATATTTTCTTATAGTCTTGTATAACCACATATCTCTTCTCATTGTACAGTTGTTTGAGTGCTTTACCTTCTTTTGGAACTTGTTTTGATATCTGCTTAAACTTTTTTTTTTTTGTTTGCCTAGGAGCAAGATCCACTTTGAGCTTAGTGGAACGTTCTCATTCTCATTTAGTAGGTGGATGATCACCTACCATTGGGGAGGGAGGGCAAGGAAAGGTTAAAACAAGCCATCAGTGTACTTTTACAATATTTTATACAATGTTCTTGGCCTGTATTCATGGTTAAAAAGGTGCCTTTTTTTTTTTTTTATATATATAGGAGAGGGACTTTTTTAATAAGCCCTAAGAAGTTTGAGTCAGAATGTGTCCTGTCACTAGATTGCCAGTACTTTGTGAATATTTCATAACGGCTAAAGCAGGCAGGTATTCAGAAGACCTGAATAGCTTGGCAAGTCTTCAGGTTTCTCTTAAACTTTAAATAAATGCTTACTTAAATTAACATGGTTGATGCAGTGTGTTTAAGCATTCAGAAATATGCAATGCTATTGTGTTTTGCTAGTATCTTCTTCTTGAATGTTCACCATAAGGTTAATCCTGTTTGACAGCTCTTCTGTACTCCTCCATGTATATACGTAGGGTCTCTTCTCTACCCAATACTCCTTACTGGGTTATTAAAGTCAAAACTCCTTACAGCAGTGTTGTCTAAATACCCATGAACACTTCCAATTAATAAACTTTCTAGAATATACTAATAATCTATTTTCTGATAGTGAATCTCTAATGACAAAACATCAAAGCACGTTGTTCTAGAAAATGTCTTTTTAAACTAGATCTGTGGTAGAAGGCCTAATAAAGTTGGGTTCTCTTGTTTTAATTCCTGCGATGATCCTCTGCTGTTAGTAGGAAAAAAGGATTACTGGGGGAAGAGTCATGCTGATGCATTAATAAGGTGCTCTTCTACTCAGCTGTTTTGATGAAACCTTGAGAAATTTAGTGTTCAGAAACCATTGAGGCTATTGACTCACTGTTGAATTTCCTCTGGTTTTAAAGGTAAGATTCAAGAGATTTTGGGAAGGAGAGGTGCTCAGACAATACAATTATGACTCTTCATTTCCTCAGGAAAGCAGGATAGACCCCCCAAAAAATTAAAGGCACACTAAGACATTATCCAGTTTTTCCATTCTCTTGTCTTTGCAGCTTTCCCATTGTTCATCTATTACACATCCTACCCTGCTCTTTCATTATGACCATCAATGAAAAAGGGAAAAGTCAATATGAAGAAACAGAAGAATTTGGCAAAAGTACTTGTAGTGGCCCTTGTCTTGGTTTTCAGCTTTCTGTGTAGCTAATGTTAATCCCTGGGCCAGTGAGTGGTATCACAAGTGATTAAAACACAAAAGAAGAAGAAAAATGTCTATTGATAAGCAGGTGACTATGAGGGAAGAGAGTGTTTTCCCTGATGGGGTGGTGGTGCTGCTATTTTTTTCATCTCATGTATAGCGTGACTGACAAAAGAGGATTTGCCAACTTCGAATAAGTCTTCTCGTGAAGTGTGTGCACTATTCTAGCTCTCATGGCCACATCATTTTGCTTGCAAGATAAGCATAGAGACAAGATAGTTGTGAAAACTTTAAAACTCAATTCATGCATACTTTTATTTTAATTTGTAGGGCACTTAAGTTTAATATTTTGTGAGTGGCCTAAATAATCTGATTATTAGGCTTAAAACTATTTTAAAAGTGTGAATCTTAAGAATGGTATATTAGCGAAGGTTACATTTGTGGAGAGATCTAGCTGTTTAACTCCTAATGGAGTCAACAGGACTATATGAACTTGTATACTTTTGTGGATCAGGGCTGAAATAATCACTGTTCTATTTGAATCTAAAATTATGTTGGATCATTAAGTCTGCTTTTTTGATCCAGAAAATCAACACAGGTGCTAGAGAGGACATTTATGCCTTAGACTTTTGTTGTGCTTGTATGTGGAGGAGTGCATGGTTGCTAAAAAAGAATCTTAAGTTGCTTAAAGCAAACATTAAATATTCTCTGGCTATAGTGATACAGTAAAGGAAAAAAAATCAGAAATATGTATGCTGTAACAGGAAAATTCTTTTTCTAGCCATAAGGTGGGGATAGAGCAAAAACTGTCTTTTTTTTCCCTGCAGTAACTTCCCATTAGAGAAAATACTGTGTTTATTCCTACTAAAAAGTTGACACCTCCAGATATTTTTTTGAAGACTACCAAGCCTGCACTGCTGATGTGTGTAGGGCAATTAATGTTTTAAAATAATTCCCATTTACATCAAAAAAGAGTGTTTTGGTGATCCAGGCTGAGAGGGTAAAAGTTAGATATGCGAGGCTTTGATGGATCTTGAAGATTTTTCTTTCTTTGAAGCTCAATGTTGCAGCATCAGATAGGTTTGAGGGTTTTTTTTTAGTTATAGGTCTATAGTTATTTGTACAACATAGCCTCGTTTTTAGAAACTGGTATGTTCTATGGGCAGTTTTATGTGGGAGGTTTTTCTACAGGACGTTGCTCATATAGCAACCTTAACTATAAAACATACAGCTCGTGTTGGTGGAATTGCTTACTCAGCATTCCATTAGTCTTTTATCAGCTTCGAACGACTAATGATAGGGCATTGTAACTCCTAAATACATAGAGGTTTGAGGTGACCTATGATTGTAAGTATATATTTAGGAGGTGTGACTTATATTTCAAATAAAAGTGCTGATTACAGTAAAACAAAATTTCTTATTCCAGAGCTGTAAACTATATGTCAAATTTAAGTTCTTCAGACTGTTTCAAAGCGCTGTGTATAGTCGTTTTTCAGTTCACTATCCTATATATATGTTTCTACTATAGATTCCTTGATATGTTTTGATGGTACTGTACTTGTAGCTGTTGTGGTAGCCTACTTGGATATGATAGAAGAACATAATAGAACAAATTTCTTACATGTTTGAGTAGTTTTGGTTCTAGAGCGAGAAGATGCCAACAGCATTCTTGTTGTACTAAATACAGAATTGCTTTTTGAGGAAGTTGGTGAAGAATCTTCCCACCTGACAGCTCCTGGTTCTGCAGATGTAGTCAGTTGGAATTCATTCATTTACTGTTTGGTGAACAATGTTGGGGGTATGTCAGTTTCTTTGCAGTCCACATTCATCAATTTCACACGGGCTTTGCTACATAATACTCTCCTGTAGGCTGGGTTATTAATGTTATCCTGACCAAACTGCTGAAAGATCTTTTCGGGTCATGTGATACCTGTAAGATCAAGTTTCTTACTTTCCTGGGGGAATGATTTCAGTGTGTGGAGAACTTGGTAGAGCGTAGAAAAACGCCTAAACAGCCCTAAAATTACTTCTGGTTTACAAAAGAAATGTAGACACAGCCTTACTACTGGGTAATAATGTGATTGCAGCAGTTAAATAAAACCAAAAGCACTTCCTACAGGAGTGGCTGGCTCTTAACCTCCTAGCACTAGGTCAGGCTCTACAGAAACAGAGACTCCTATTTTGTTTCCTAAGTGTGTAGAAAGCGCAGAAAGATATATATTTTGGCACTTGAACAGATCCTGAATCAAAAATTATAAAGGGCAAACACTTCCAAATAAATGTAATAAAGATAGGGTTGGATTAGCTGGAGATACTAATCCCTTATCAGGTTTAAATTGGTCTAATTGTATTTGTGCTAACCAGTAAAATTGACAGCCTGGTGAATTTTTTTCATTTGTTTAACTTCAGCAGGTAAGTACACACACAGATTAGAACCAAAATCAGTTTTAATGAGATTTGCGCAAGTTTTATAAATAAACCAGACAAAGGAAAACATTTAAGTAACACGTAAGCCAGTTTTTAAAATTCTTCTGCATAGTCGAAATCTTAGTACGAGCAAGCCTCTAGTTCTAGCTGTTGGATGGTAATCACAGGGTAAAAGTTAAAGTTAACACACTGGTGGGTTACATTTAAACATGTTTAAATTTTTTATTCTTTAGTTTGTTTTCACGCTTCAGAGAAAACTGTACAATGCTGTTTCCGAAATTGCTTAGCTGTTTAAATATTACTGATTTCTGAAGGTTGGTTAGCAATTAAAAATGAATTAAAGACAGATCCTAATTTAAAGAAAAGAGGGGGGAGCAGTAAGGAAAAGGGAGAGGTAAGCATGCGGCATAGTAAATGATTGGCCAACCTTAACTGTGTTTCTGTAGTTTCACAATTTGTTTTTCACAAAGTTTCTATTGTGGGTTCCCGCGCTTTCCAAATTTAAAGGGTTGTGTTTGGGGTAAGGTAGTAGTTTTCTTATAGTCTAAGAAACAATGCTCTCCTAAAACTTTTTCCAGTGAAGTTAGTGCTGTGTCTGTTCAACCTTAACTTCAGCTTACCTAAGGTTTTCTGGGATATGGAATATCTTCCTAAATTGTCATCAGAGTTCCACATGGTAATTAATTTTGACGGTACTTTTCCTGTTGCCTATTCTGGAAGTTTTTTCCACAAATTCATGTGAGTAAACCTTGAAAAATCAGAAGTGGACAAAAGTTCATCTTGCTTGGTCTTAGAGTTTTACAGGAAACTTTTCCATGTTTACTAAAATTTTGCAAAATACGTCACAGTACAGGTAAATTAACTTACCTGCTTTTTGGTAATTCTTCTTGATTTTGTTTTCCTTATTGTTTCCCTTTCCTTGTCTGGATAAGACTGGAGAGCATAGTGAAGTTTTGTTTTAGGGCAGCAACAACATTTAAAAATCCACTACTGCCAAGAGAATGGATTAACTGTCAGTTTTCTTTGAAGGCATATTAGTATTCTTTATGTGAATTTGGGCAATAATGCATTTTTCATTTAAATGTTTAAATGACCAAAAGGTTGTTCACCTATAAATGTTTGTCATAGATTAATAAGTGTGTATTTATCTATAAGTAGCTGCAGAATTAAGAATGAGAATCTCTCTTCACCACTACTCATGGGCTTTTTTGGGTTGGTTTGCGGGGTTTTTTTGGGGGAGTGGGGTTTGTTTTTTAGTGGAAAGATGGGAAAACTACCAAAGATGGTTAACTTGATAAATAGGCACTGTAGTTAGTACAAGAATCCTTCAGCAGTCTGTTGGCTTTGAAATGTATACTGAGTTAAGAGAATTTAAGGAAAAAGCTTCAAAGGAGCCATCAACAGCTAGGTGAAGCTTTCTTTACATCTATTTGACTGAAGTTTATAAAATGGGAAGGAGAGAAAAAATAGTTGGCTCAGAACAGTTCCAAATAGGAAAAAAACACAGTCTAGCCCCATCACTGGTATTATTTCAGATTTATACAATGTCTTGTAGACAAATGATCTGAAATTAGTTTCACTCCACTGTCTCAGAAGATAGCTGTGCAGAAGAAAGCTTCAGTCTCCCAGTCAAGGCAGAATATGACACTTCCCCTGGTCTCACCTATTGTGGCTCTGTGGCATGTGCTCTCCTGCTAGCCACGGGTGTGTGAAGTAAGCATCTGCTTTGGGCAAATATCTAGCTCTTGCGAGAGACACTGCTATATCCATAACATCCTGGGGGAATTTCTGTGGACATCAGTACTGGAAGGGCCTTGGTGTCTCTCCACATGATTCTATAGCAGGTCTGCCTTGGAGAATTTTCTAGCTTTTCCTAACCTTTCCTGTAGGTTTTGCTGTGCTTTTATGGACATTAATATAGAATATTTTAATAAATTTGCTTTAGTTTATACTAAATTGTGAGTAAAATTCAAATATTAAATGTTCCCCAAAAACATTGGTCTTCAGGGAGAAACCAAACATAGCAGCCAGTATCCCTTACACAAGATTTCTGAAATATCATTGCTTACTTTACCCTGTTCACTTTAATATTTCTGTATATATGTAGCATAAACACAAACATTGAGATTGTGTAAGTAGGACTGAGGGTTTAATGAGACTTTTTGTTGACTGCCATTTTTGAAGTTAAGTCTCAACAAGGTATGGAATAACTTACTGGCTCAAGAAGGTGTTAATTGTACTGTAATTTTGTACCTACAAACACAAATTTTATTGTTAATGTTATTGTTCATGCTACCATGCTTTATGTTGAACTTACTTGCTAAACAGCTAGCTGGCAGTGCAGCTATAGCCAAGAGTTGGAAGAATAGGCAATATTAAAAACACAGGATGAGTGCAAGCACAGCAGTTTTACTTTGGCATATTATTTTCATGAACCTAGCATCTTTTGCAGGGTTTTCCTGGAAATAAAAAGAAAACACCTTTCCAAATCATCTTTACTTGGGTAGAATAGATGCTTAATTACACCGAACTTCTCCAAAACAAATGTTCATGTATTGACCTGAATTGTACCTTGGATATTTCTGCTAACATGGCTTTTTCCTACTTCTTGCTTGCCCACTTTCACTCACAAGGGAAGAGTATGGGATAAGCAGGATACGCCTTTCTTGTAAGGAAAACTCTTCTAATGGCTGTTTTTGTGAAGTTCCTGGTGAAGCAGGCCATGTATCTCTAAAATGATGTGTTAGAAATGTGGTGATTTACCAAGAAGGTATTATTTTGTCTCTCCTAATTGTGGTTTAAAACATTTGTTCTGATGGATAAAAGACCTTTTCTACATGTAGTGGATTTTATGTATACAACTTTAAAGAAATTTAGATTTTATTTTTTTTTATTTTACAGTTCAGATACTGTAGATATTTTCTAATGTATAAAACTCCAGATGGAGCTTAGACTACCTGGGGCTATGTCTTATTTTCTGAAGAACCCATCAATTTAAAATAGCAGGCTACTCTCCGGTTGAGAATGGAGAGGATTTTTGTTAGATTATTTTAAATTTGTGTTCAGGGTGCGTTGGGTTTGTTTAGTGTTGGGTTTGGGGTTTTTTTTGCTAACTACAGGGGCCAATAGATTTTTTTTTTTGCTAAATATTTGATATCATATTCCTTTATTCAAGCATGAAAATCCAATTATGACTCATCTCCCAGAGAAGTCTTCCAGTTTCCATAACTTTCCTAATATTCTTAATTTTGAAGACTAAGCAGAGTTTCTTCCCAGTATTTTCTGTTCCTCTTTTTCCAACCCCTAACTTCAATGCTAAAGAGAAGAGAGGGAGAGGAGAGGATGGTTGCAGTGTTGCAGAACATTTACACTGGAACCTAAACAATAATACCAACAGGTACCAGGCTTTAAATAGCGAAAAGCGTAGGTGACGCAAATGCTCTGTGTTCCTTATCAAACTTAGATGGTCCTTTGGGGAGAGAATTCACAAGATGAACCTTTGTTAGCAATGCTGTTGCTTTTGCTAAAAAATTGTGGAAATGTTTCGTGTCATGTCCTGACACCACCACCCCCGTCCCCCCCAAGCCCCCCAAACCCTTTTTTTTCTTATTAGCAAAAAAAAAGAAAGCATCAGATCTAATGTAAACATGAACAAAGACAATTTAATTTCTTCTTTAGTGTGTTAATTATTGATTGAAAAACTTTTTTTTCATTTTCTTTGTATTTTTTTCTCTGAGGAATACATGTTGAGAACTTCTAAAAATTAGAGGCTGAATGTTTAAAGATGTACCACAAATGGGACTTTAAAAATTGTACGCATATCAGTTTGTTAAAAAAACTAACATAAAGTTACTGCACAAACAAGCGAAGTACTCCTAATTGTAAAGAAACGCTTTTGAAATACCAACTTTTTTCAAGTTTTCTCTTGCAAATTCCATGTAAAATTATAGTGTTTGTTAAAAAGCTTGTGTATAATATTTTTAGAGCTTAGTAAGTTTAACTCTTGTCTGCATTCCTCTTGAAAAGAAATGTGGACCATGTTTGAGACATAATTTGTGTAACAAAATATCTTTATTTCTGAGTTAATTTAATTTTTACATGCCTCTGTTACAGAGGAAGTATACTTTTAATAAAAGTCATGTGTTTAGAGCAGTAATTTTTGCATTCAACATAAATTATTTTTATGTTGTTACTGTTTGATGTGAAGTCTACATTTTCTGTGAGTAAACTTCTTAGCAGTTACAGTATGGATCTCATCTTACTATATCAGTACCACTATGTTACCAATCACTATAGTGGAAATAAATCTTTAGAGGTTAATATCAAATTTTGAGCAAAACTATGACTTTTAATACAAGATGCACTCTCAATCCTTTTTTACCTAGGCTTCTTGTACTATCGCTGGAAATGGAGAGGAAAAACAAATTTTGATCTGTTCTTTTAATTTCCCATTTAAATAGGGTCTAGCCCCACATGAAACACTTTCCTGACCTTTAGCAATGTCAGAACATGAAACAGAGGAGGAGGATATCCTATGGTGTATAGTACATTAAGGGGATTACCTCATCAGCATGAAAGGTCCATAACTAATCTACACCAGAGACATGTGAACTGTTGGAGGAGGACATTCTTGAGGATATAAAGAAACACATAAAAACATTTTCTCTGAGAGTTGTTCAGCACGTAAGTGGAACAGTCGGCATGGGGATGTTTCTGAATTGCAGTGTCAAATTTGTTCTGTTTTCAGTGGAGTTTTTTAATTCCTATACATACCCACACCCCAAATTTCAAGGCTAAGATGGAGTTGATAAAAGACACAAGCAAGTTCTGCTTCTTATGGAAAATTAAACTGTGGGGGAAGTTGTTCCTAGTATTTTATTTACAGTAAGAAGCAAGGTTCTCCCTACCTTGTTAACTGCAGAGATCTAATAACTAAAACATTGTAGGAGGTAATTGATAAAGAGGGAAGCTTTTTTTTTGTTTCATACTTTCTAAACTGGTTTGAAACTGTACCTTTACACTAGTTTAACGTAGTCTTTCTCCAGTCTTGCTTGAGTTTCTATTAAGCCAGTAGTGAAACTAATTGTGAGTATTCAAGCTCCAGCACTAGGCAAATGAGATGGAATTCTACCCATCCATCATGCACGACACTATAACTGCTGCTGTGATAGACTTGCTGTAAATTAGAGCATTTGTGTTACCTTAATACATGGGGGTTTATGTATAATCTTTTTTTTCTAGCACAATGCTTGGGGATAGATTTGAAAAATTGACCTAACACTGTAAATACAGTTTTCCAGAAATAAAGAGCTTGTGTAAATGAGTCAACCCAAAGTTTTATTAGTCGTGTTAAATCTTGCAAACAACATGGGTTTTAAGTCTTTGGGTTTGAAAACCTTGTTGCAATTTTGTGTGTGAATGCTTGTTTGAAAGTATTCCTTATCATTAAGAGAAAAAAAGAATCCAACACGATCTATGGAGACTCGCCAAAAATTGTTTAAATTATCATTATTAGGTCACGGTAATCTATTATTCAAACATGTGCTAGAATTGTTGGCTCATATACATTACAATATATCCCTTAAGTAGAATAGTAAAATAACAGAGGAAGGCATCCTAAGGAACTAAAAAAATAATTTTGATCCTGTTTCCATACTTTTCAGTTTCAAGTGTCTTTTTTGGTTTCTCGGATAAAAAAATTAGATTTTGTTACCCTATAAGACTGTCTTGTGCTGATTGATCAAATTTTGTAGTAACTCTGAAATTCTTATCATTAACTGTTCTAATTATATTTCTTTTCAACAGCAAATGAATCTTATTTAAATGTTTTGTTGCAGCTTGCAATACTCTTAAAACATTTTTGAGCAGATAATTCACAAAATTTTCCTTCTTTGCCACGAATTGTTGATGAATAATTCAATTTCTTCAAGTGTATTCACCATTCAGAATTGTTTGTTGAATATTCTTAGTGAGTCTTGGTTTTTAGCTCACTGATCAGCCGTCTGTTTTCGCTGATTGCCATTTGAAAGGCAGCAGTCTGTAATCAGCCAGTTAGTTTGCATGTTATGTTTCTTTGTCCTGATTGAACATATGTAATAATTCTTAGCTGGAAGCCTGCAGAAGACAGATGTAAACATGCCTTTCAGTAAACACTTTGTGAAGTGTGCTTAAATTGCTTAAATCCATATTCCTGATGATAAACTTCATTTCATTAACTTGGGAAAAATCAAGCTGAAATATATATATATCTCTCTCTCTCTTTTCAAAAGTCTGAATTAACACTTGTGGAAAATATTTCACAGTAGTTGACTGGTTCTAGCTGCAGAATTATATAAGTGTAATAAATAATACAGCCTTACTGAAGTTCAGTTTTTGTTTTGTTGGAGTGAAATACCATATTTGTACAGAACATAAGCAGTAGATGAAAGATTTGACCAAGTGCATTGGGGAAAACCCTTCCCCTTAGGAAAAGTCCGGGAAGAACAGATGCAATCTCCAATATAAGTGGTTCTAAGAACTGAAGCCCTTTGATCTGAAAGGAAGCCAACTACTAAAAGTTTGCAGACAATAACTTCTTTACGATACGATGCCTTCAGTTATAATTCAGACAGGCAAGCTACTTTCTCTGTTTCTCTGTTATCTGTTCTGCAGTAGGATCCAAATCTTAGTTCAACTGAGGTAAATAACAGGTCATTAACATTTGAGAGATCTCTATTAAAGAATGTAGAATTATGTATGTTGTCTCCAGGAATAAGAGCAGTTGTCACTGCCTTTAAACATTAGATTTTCTTAGGGGCTCGGCCGATTGGGCATTGTGGTTGCTGAAGGGAAATTTTCAATTAGCTGAGATAAAGAACTTTTTAGGTCCATCATTTTTACCTTTTAGGATTAACTTCCCCCCCCACACACCCCGTAGGTACATTCTGGGCCAATTTTTCCCCATTTAGACTGGTGTAAATCCAGTCATACAAAGTGATCTATACTGCTGAAAATAGGAGCAAGATTTTGCCCCCATAGGTTTGACTACTGCATCTTGCTCTGAAGCGCAGTCTCCAGACTGCACTTAATTTTTCTGTGATACTCCATGTTAACTAAGTAACAGCATCTGTACTGCTGCTAAATTGAGGGGTTTGAATACTAGGCTTCCACACTAGCAGATATTTTTGGCAAGTACGTACCTTTACCACAAAGTTGTTGCTATTATGGGATTGTTTTAGTCATATGCTGAAACTCATTTTCTTAAATTCACTTTTAATTCTTTCTTTGTTTTGTTTTTATTGTTTGCATAAGAACACCACATGCTAATTCACCACATGATGTGTATGTGCGGTCCAAATATCACAAAGTCAGTTCCAAAGTCCAGACATTTACCAGTCTCCCTCTCATAAAGCATATAATGGCAAAATCCTTATTCCAAACTCAAGTCAACCAGAACTTTGGAGTATCTTCAGAGTAAAATACTTTTCAGAACAGCTGCAGGAATCTTGATATATAACCCACAGTGGGGTGGACATAACCCTCTAATACTGAAAATATACTACATAATTTACACATGATGACAAGATAAACGTTTTTATAAGAATTTCTTCAAAAGAAGAAGGAGTAAGAAAACAACTAAAAATAAACAGAACCACTTTCCTGTTCTTCCAAGCCCACAGTGGGTACAGCCATGGTGGCAGCCAACACCTTCTTGGCACAGAGCCCTGCCAGTTGCTTCATCCCAAATTCAGAGAGACACAAAACTCGACTCCTCTTCTGGAAGTTTTCCAACCATTTTGGGAGTTTGCCTTCCGAAAGAAGCTGGGGGAAGGAGAACATATAATCCTTTTTCTCTTGCTTCCTGCTTGTTAATAAATTGAAAATGACATAGTCTACAAACATACACTTGGGTCCTCTCCTTATTTTGCTGGATTCTTCAAAAAGCATAAATCATCAGAAACTTAAGTGTTATTAAATATTTTTATACCAATTATTTTGTCCAAGATCACACGATTCTCTTATGTAAAGCAAAATTAATGCATTTTTAAAATGTTCGCTGTATTTTATGAGAGCATACCATAAAGCCATGTAAAATAAGCTACTTAAGTTAATGTCAAGGGGAAAAAACTTCTTTGGAATTTCCTAGGATTTGATATAGCCAATTTTGCAGCAGCATACTTCCATGATTTGATAAGGGTTTAGTGCATAACCTTTTCAACCAATTTGGTTTCAGTGTGACAATCTTTAACTCTACGTTTTCAAGAGCAAAATATTTAGAGAACTATTTCTACCAAGAGACAGTGCTGAAGAGTTCTTCCAGAACATTATTTTAAAATCTATAAATATTGTAATCTATATGGGAAAGAAAGTGAAATTTTCACACACACACACACACACACACACACATATGCGTATGGGTACTCTTCTACATGTATGCATAAGAAGACGTACATGTCTAGCCAGCCCACTAAATGTCAGTCCTGGCAAGATACATCCTCAGGTCCCAGTCCTGTGTTTTCATTCTCATAGCTGAGAACTGTAAACATCTGAGCTGAAAGAGCGAGAGTGGAGTTCAAATGCAGTTCTTAAGTCCCAAAGGCTCTCTGCTATACACAGCAAAGTGAGAGATGTTTGATCGGTTTCTCTAGCTCAATCAGGTCTTAGTATGTCACTCCATCAATAAAAAGAGTTAAGTTCTGGTCATGGGGGGACAACTTGATCTGTGCCATCTCATCTTTCCCACATCAACGGTCCTAGCACAGGCTGAGGTATGAGCTGCTGTTGCTGTAGCTATTCTCAACTGCTGAGTGGTGGTTCGAGTTCAACTGACATCCAGAATATGGTAGAACAGGTTCAAAACTTCCTTTATTTACCCCAGAAACGTTAGGCTGGACAATCTTTGTGGTTCCCCTTTCCTTCCTTATCTTTTCAGCTGAAGCAGCAGAGATTATATCTGCTCCCTCTCCAAAAAGTCTTGGCCAGATTGGTTTGGTTTTTCTAAATTTTTAACTGTGATGACTGGCCTTTTATGAGGAGAAGAGTGCTCTTCCATGTTATTATTTAATGTTATTAAGGAAATATGGAATGTGTCCAAGTCAGAATCATTGCAAACTCAGTGGAAAGGATGACTGACTGTACCCCAACTCCCGCACTTCCAACCTTTCATCTTCTGATACGAGTGAATTTTTTGAGTGCCAGAAGGTTTTACAGTCCTTTGCAGTAAGTAAAACGTCTTCAATTTGCCAAGATATGTTACTTGGCTATGCTTTTGAATTGAATCATAATTAAAGCAATATACAGTCTAGATGAGTCCCGTTGGAACCTATTTCTCATCCTTCCTCTGAGGAATATGACTTGTGCTAGCTATGAGGAAGCACAGTTGCTCTTCTGAAGCCAAGAAAAGAAAAACTAATTTGGTTTCAGTAAGAGGTGCTGGAAGCTGCCTTGTCTTCAGTTACGTACAGGTGAATTTTATTTTAGGTCCCCTCTATTAAATATAGTTCCTTGCTGTCCTGGTTCTGTTTCATTATATATCCAGAGTATCTGGAGGAGTCCTATGATTCTGTAAAGATGAACTGACTAAAGCGTAGTCTCTTTATTTCCTCTCAGACCCATTTTTACCAGATTGTTAGAGTGAACGCACTAGGTTTCAATCATATGTTAAATTTCAGATTGGTTAGGTTATCCAGCATTGTATTTTCTGATTCATTTGGAGGATCTTGCTGTTAAATATTTCATATTAACGCCTGGTTATCTAAATGTTTATGTTAAAAAGAATTTAGTCATATTTTTTCCACTTTCTAGATACCACGAGTACTGACAACATTGTCTGTTGTGAGAAGAAATATGAGGAGCTTGTCCTACATGTTTTGAGAGACTGGGTTAAAAGGCCAGTGCTTTCGAGCCTTAGCTCCTAAAACAGAGAAGTGCCTAAGTCAGCTGTTGGATGTGTTAAGTGGGATTTTCCCAAACACAGCATTTTAAAGATGGGTCTAGACTACATTTGTTTAAGTAAAATATGCATGGCATATAGAAAAGAAATGGTGGAAGGATGGTCTAGACATAGCAAAGCATTAATTACAATGGACCAAGCTATGTTATGAATTTCTTTCATCTTACTGTAAATGTGATGCAATTTACCTTTCTGCTATTTTGATTGATCTCACATTTACACTGTAGCTTGTAGCACGAAGCCAGTTTCAAAACTTTCATGGATTCTGTCTTTATTAAAATATTTTCCTGCTCTAAATTGTTTTGGTACATTTAAATCTCTCTTTTAAAAGGCCATATAATCCTATACTTCCAAACATCAGTTTTATTGGGTTAGATTGTTCCAAAGCAAAAGGAAGATTTTTGTGTCAACCTGAATTTCTCTCATTTGATTTCCATTTCATCCCAGGTGGACTGGTAGGTTTGTTGATCCAGAGTTTTTCATATTTTAGCTAACAGTCCATTTGGAGTTGAGTGAATATTCTTGTTTTTAAAGCGAATGCTACAGAGCCACAAGATAATTGGATTTCCTTGTTGTATTCTTTTCACTTCATTACTTTTTTCTCTATAAAGATAGAGGAAGGAGATAATTGCAAAGCAAAATGTCTTGCAAAAGTGTTTTAATGAAATTAAACTTAAACCCCATACATTTTCAGTAAATCTCAGTACATGAAGGTTCTTTTTTTCTCTCTCTCTCTCTCTTTGAGATAGGCAAAGGATTGGTTGCTGGATGTTCTTAGTGCTGGGGCTGAGCTCTGGATCTTGTGTTACTAAAAGTCTCAATTTTAGGGCTCTGCTAGAATTCCTGAAAGCTTTTCATCAGAGCTGGATATTGAGATCAATATCAAGTTAGAAGAGATTAGTTTAGCTGATAATCCCCTGTGAAAAGCTTTCTTTTTGTGCTTTACTTAAGCTTGTGTGTTGTCTTGACTTCTGTGGGGTGCTGGGAAGTACAAGAAAGAAATAAATATTAATTCTGAATCTGATCTGGCTTACTCAGGCAAAAGACCCATTAGGAAACATAGTTTTTAATCATAGGTATTTCAGTGAAGCAAAATATTCCATCATCTACCATTCTTAAAGCTGTACCAAAATTGTGATATGCTATTCAATTTCTTTGGGTTTAAAAACATTAATAAAAATAGCAATGTTTGACCCAACAAAAGAATTTTCTGATGTTAGACTCTGGCACTTTGTGTACTATCATAAAGATTAAGTAAATGGCTCATCATTCCCAGAGACTGCTAAACTTGTAATATGCTGAAGCTGCAAAACCTTATACCCATTTTGAGGTTTTCATGGCTACTGTAACTAAACATATTAGATATAGCAAGAGCGGCTGCATTAAAAGCATGGCTGGAAGCAAATAGAAATGCTGTAGTGTCCTTTTCTAAAGAAGTTACATCGGCATTACTTTTCGGGGGGCATACAGAAGCAATAGATTATAAAATATTGGGAAATAACTATCATTATAGGTTTTTTTCAGATAATTATTTTTATCCTTTTAGAATTATTTAAACATATGAAGCAGGAACTCTGGTCATATAAAAGCAGACTGAAACAATTCTTTTAACCTTCCCACCTCTGAAAAGCTTCCATAATCGAATCAAATGCCGTTTTCCTGAAGGAAGAAGGTCAAGCTGTACCTTTTCAATGCACTGTGCATGTTTTGGTGTTTTTTGGGTTTTTTTTTTGTTTTGTTTTGGGTTTGTTGTTGGTTTTTGGTTTTGTTTTGTTTTGTTTTGTTTTGTTTTCCAGAGAGAAGGGAAAGCTTTGGCTTATGCCCTAGTCATTACCTTTCAAATACAATGCAAACTCTTTCTGCCAAAGAGGCATAAGAAAATAATTGGGCCACTTGTACACTGCATTCTTTATGGTATATAAATCTGCTCTTTGCAGAAGTATTCAGATATTTTGTAGTGGGAGAATGGTCAAGGAAATAGTAAAAGTTTGAAAATGTATTTCAGGAATTGATGATATGGAAACCAGTAAAGAGGGATGAAAATTATCGTTTGGTTCCAGAGGCAGCACTATTAATACAAGGGAAAGAAACATACAGTCGAAGAAAGTAGCACAGTCCTGAGTCTTTCCTAAGGGAGTTTAGGACCAAAAAAACACAAAAAGAGAAAGCTGGCGTTAGTTAATGCCATAGGTTTTATATAAGTTCAGGGGAGGGAGGAGAAAGTGTGGAGAAGAGAGTAGGTGATGAGAAGCAACTCTGCTTCAATTTTTTACCATTTTTTTCATTCATTATAAGAATAGTAAGTTGGATAAGAGGGTTATTTTCCCCTTGAACATTATTTTTCATTTGATTGAAATTATCAGTTCTGCTTCATGACAAAAACAGGCACGTTGTAATACCATTATGATGAGGTTACTTTGGTGTTGTTGAACAGAAATCTTATGAGGAGATTCTTTACCTTGATATTTTCAGTCACATATTCCAGACTTTAGTGGGGCTGATAGATATGGTATGAGTCAACACCAAGATTTGTAGGGGCTTGATTGGGTGAGAGATCTCCAAACATTTCGGTTCTAATTTTCAGCCCACCTTTCTGGAATTTCTGGGTACAGTTCCCAAATATGTATTTTTCAGCTAAATGTAACTCTTTCAATCAGACTGTGCAGACTGCGCAGACTGCAGGATTAGGCCCTGTTTTAAAAAGGGTAAGTATCTTATCTCCTGTTATACTTAGCTGAAAGTAAATCAGAAAAAAATTCAACTTTAACCATTTTAAACCAGATGATCCTTTTCATCTGGAGTAAGTTTATCCTTAGGGGGACTACACAGTACAGCCCTTATACTAATACCTCATTAAAAACCATGTATTGAATAACCACATTTTCAAAAGAAGCATTTCAACTGATTGCAGAAATACAGCTGTCCTTGCAAAGTCAGCATGCAAGGGAGGATCATGCAGATTAGCACAGACATAACAATCTGAGCCTTTTGGGTCAATTTGAGGAAATGGCAAGAGTCGTGGTGGCTGGGTGCGCACCTATTCAAGGAGACCACATAATCATTTCATCCTGATGATATCATTTCATCAGCATGCTAGTATTTAAGCTGCTTTTTCCTCCACACATTTTACTCATCTAGTTATAGCTTTCTTTAGAAAAGTAAAATGATAGCCTTTTCCTTCTACAACATAAAACAAACCGGTCCAAATAGGATTCAGTTTTCTGTGCAGTAAAGATTAGCTGATGAATTATTTTTCAATGAAGAATAAAATGTGGGAAATTCTTCTACATGACGACTTCCATGGACTTCTAGGGAAAAAAGAGAAAAAAGAAAAAAAAACCAAACAGAAAACCCCAAAAGACACACCACTTTTAAAAAATCGCTTTGTGCATCATTTGAATAGTCAAGATTTCTCTGTTTAGTGTTCCACTGAAAATTGCAAAGCACCTGGTCACTTCAATTGAGTTACTAATCTTCAGGGTGTAGGCATGTCAAAAAAACCCCCCAAAAAACCCACAACCAAAAAAAAAAACCCAAATCCCCAAAAACCAGTATGGTTTCTTGTAGCCATATCTACTAGTTTGATTACATCAGAGGCCAAAACACCCCCTGCCATCTGACAAATGAGAAAGCCTGGTAGTATCCTGGTGGGATAATGCAATGCCATGGAGAGGTGTGAGCTCTGCTAAACCGTAGGTTTCATGCCTGTTTGGGAAGTTCCCTCTTTTAAATTTATTTTGAATCTGATCAGATATCTGATCTGCTGTATTCTATGCAGTGCAAGGATCAGAAGAACTTGTTGGGTTAGGAAAGAAACTGGAGAAGAGCTACTTCAGCTAGCGCTGCTGCTGAAACTTATGAATATATAGTGGCAAAAGCACAGTAAATTAATCATAGTGAAGTCCTGTGCTAATTTTATATTGTTTATATTGGTGCATGAGTTATCTTTTGGACAGATAGTTTGAGTGTTGCACCGTGCATCACTGTGTAGTAGCTGAAAAGTCTCTAGCCTTTGTAGTGATATACTGCTCACCATACACACCCACACGTAAGGACAGATAAAGAAAATCCTGTCTGAATTGTCTGATCTGAGCAGTGCTAAGAGTTGTCAGCTTTTTGCAAGAGGCTAAGTCCGTTTCAGTACTGAGGTTTATGACTTTCTATCCTATCCAGTTCTCCAGCTGTGGAGAAGCATGGGGTGAACATGTATACTCTGTGCAAATGAGCTAAACCCATGTCATAGCGTTATAACTCATGATCGTCTTGGTGAGACCAAGGAAAGAAGTACAGATTGCTTACAAAAAAATAGTACGAACGTCTGTTTCTCTGCAGTCTCTGAAGGCAGGGCTCCACTCTTCTACTTTGGTTTTAAGGTAGTATAGGAGCAGGACTGAAACTGAGTTATCTTTCCTGTAGAAAGAGTTCACCTTGTAAAGAAGGAAAAAAAAGAAAGACAGAGGAGATGATTTGTCTGACTAACAAGTAGGTGGTCCATATCAAATATTAATTTATACTTTCTTCTAAATTATCTTCGTGATATTCTTATAGTTTCCTTTCAAGGGTTTGATTCCTAAAGCAATGTGTAAAGTAATTTATCTTTTGTCTTCACACTTAAAATATTTTTTGTCTGTTAATTTCCATTGTTTAAAAAGAGGGCACACTCTGCTGAAAGTCGAACTTATGTGTTATTTCTGTATGAGAACCTTCTGAGCTGGCAGAATTATGTGCAAGTGTTTAGAACCTACTTCTAGGAGAGTAAATAGAGTTGAACAATAACCACAGATAGAAAGAACTATTTGGTAACACTCTCTTTGCTAATACTAAAGAAGGAACTGAACATGAGTGACTTAGAAATTCTGAAGAATGAAACAGAGTAAAATTAGATGAAATGGCAATAATAGAGGAATGAAAGGTATATAGTGAACTTTTGTGTAATAGCATTATTGACATCTCTTCAGATATCCAAATTACTATTCACAGTGCAATGCTATAAGCACCCATTTACGAAGATACCAAACTCTGTTTTGGAAGGCGAATAATTATTTTGCTTGAGAATTCTGGCTAATCATTCATTTAAATGCTTACAAGCTATAGATTTCAAGAGAAGAATAGGTCTCAACTGCCCCCCACAGAAATGAGGTGGACATGGCGTGTCAACACATGACTCCAGCACAAACCTAAAATTTGATTCCTTTTTTTCTTTTAACTTGGATGGATAAACCAAGATAAACTGTATGAAAATATGTTCAGACACAAAATCTGGTCTATTGTTTCCATAAAAGATGAGGGAGCAAAAAGCAGCCAGTGATATACCCATTGTCCTCATTTCTATTCATGTGCAAGAGCTTGCTCAAATACTACTAGAAACATCCCTTTGGGATGTTGGGGAAGTCTACTTTTTAGTCTCAAAGCAGCAATGGTCCCTTGTTTGTGTTTCCAGCCAGTTTAGGTGCTCTGCAAGTTGCTTACAGCTGTAAGAAACAAACAAACAAAAAAATGTTTAGAGCCTATGGCTATTGCTTTATGGCCTGGATTTCGAGGGAGAGGAAAGCTTGACGTTGCGTGTGGCTTATTCAATGCTACTGACCCTGAGCCAGTGAAGTTCTTGTCCGCTGCTCTGGAGCTGTAAGAGTTCAGTCAGTAAATTCAACAGGATCGCAGTTTGCCCTTGACAATAAGGGATTTGACAAAAGGACACTGCCAAAAGCAGAAAATGGTGAAAGGTGCAGTCACTGTCACCACTTTTACCAAAGGAATTTGCGAATGTGTGTCTGATGGTAAATGCCAAGCAGTGTTGTGATCTGCACAGTGAGTCACATCGGGTCTCCACTGGTCTTTCTTGAATGCATTTTCAGAGACTACTTTTAAAACTAAATATTTAAGTGGCATGCTGCTCATCTCTCTTTCACAGATACTGGAGCTTTCAAAGATATTGAAAGGATTTTGTCTTTGAATTTAATGGGTTTAGAAGTTTATAACAAGTCTTTAAGATACCTAGGTGACACAGTGCTTAGTGAAACACCACCCACCTCTTAAATACATTGAATGTTGTGGAAGTTTTAGTCCCAGGTTAGATGTCCAGGCATTTTAATCATTGTTGTGGTACAGTTAGGCACCCAAGGAAGTGATCAGGAAACAAGCATGGAGTTTCCTGAGTTGCCAGGAGAAGGTTGGAGATCATAGAGGTGGGAATCTTGCTCCAGGGAATTTTTATCCTCTCTTGTAGCTGGACATGCAGAAAGGTAATTTTCTTGTCTGTGAAAAATGAGGAAAACTGTCTTTGTATATTAGTAGTGTGGAACCAGAATTCAATTTGTTTCTACAAATGGAACAAATTTGTCAGGAGAGACTGAGAAAGATCTGCTCCTCAATGGCCCCTACTCAAACAGTTAGGGCTCTCAGCTGGGACTGGGCGGCCCGGGATCAAGTTCCTGTTGCACTTGGAGCGTGGCAGGGGCTTCAAGCTGCTCACCAGCTGTGGCTCATCTTCACATATACAGACCAGCAGAAATTCAGATCCTCCCTGGATTAAGTGGCAGTTAAGTAGCTGAAGAACATCAAAAATGCCAAAATGTAGGTTAAGTGTGTAAGTAGGAATGCAGACACCCATGTATTGTGGAAGATCTGAATCTAAACACTTAAACTGCCTGACTATTTAATCTCCTCAGCAGAAATGCATTGCAAACTCTGCAGCTACCCTTGGATAAATTCATAAACTATGAATGTTTGCTATCCCAGCAAAAAAGCATGTAGCCAAGTACTTGATTAACCAAGGGAAACTTTATGTCCGCTATTACCTCCAGTTTGTACTACTATTTTATAATCCCGGAGAACTACTTGTTTTAAAACTATACAGTAAGCCAAATGTTTAATAGAGTCATAATCTGCAATCTTTGCCACAGTGTACTGTAGACAAGTGGTGTTATTGGAAGGAACAGCACATTGAGGAATTGTTTCCAGATTATTATAGTACTTTCTTGCTCAGTTTTTCCATACAAATGCTGTATGTATACAGTCATCATCCTCACTTGAGGATTTTGAGATTTATAGGAAAAACATCATGATAAATGTTGGGTAGAGTCCCAGTTATATGAATATGCAATAATGTTCTATGGAGTCTTATCGCAAGACTTTCCCCAATTATGCTTATTGGCAGCATATTTATCTCATTTGCTCAAAGAGCATTTGCAAGACAAAAAGAGCTGGTATCATCATTTGTCTTGGAGTTTTTTCCAAGCTCAAGACGACAGAAAAAAGTAATTTTGACCTGTGGAAAAGCTAAAAAAAATAGTGCTTTCTCAGAAAACATGGCTAAACATTTTAAGATTTGTGGAATAGGAAATCCATATAGAAATTTGATACTCTTAGAAATTATTTATACCATATAAACTTGTGACTTCATCTTTTTTTTCCCCTCCCTATTAAAATTTTGTCAGTTCACTAGAGATCTTTTCAAATGTATTTGTTCTCATTAGCTAGTGAGCGTATTTGGTTGTTATACTCCCGCTGAAGACTATGTTTCCTATACCTCTTTCTCTGACCTGTCTTTCAGGGGTTTCTGACAACTTTGTTGTTTACTCTTTCAAATTGATAAATTTCACACAGAATTATATTTTCTACTGAAACTGGACAAAGCTAAGTTATTGTGAGTTAGGCTGTGCTGGCCTTGGAAGGTACACAAAAAAGTAGAGATGCTATAAAAGTTGTTTTCCTCTGAGCTTACATGTACCTTGCAATATCCATCTCTAGGGGTGAGAGAATAGTTTCATCTGCTTTTCTGGTCACGTGTTACCTTTGCTGATGAGAGGAAAAATAGCGTCTTCATGGTCCTGCCTGATGTTCCATAACCACCTCTCCAGCTGCTCAGTGGCAGCACTGCTGATGGTTTTAGACAGCGGCTATTCAAACATTGCAAATGCGCATCATGAACAGAAACAAAGTTGTGCTTAGCTGTCCTCTTCCTGATGTTCACTTTCGTGCTTTCACAGAGAAAGGTCGCAAGAGGAAGAGTAGGAAAAAGTAGCACCTCTCAGCTTTTTTATCAGAGTTTTTACAGTCTGGTTGAACAAACATGGGCATCTTAGCAGAAGTAAACACACATAAAGCACATTTTGCTAGGTAAGCATTCTGTAGATGTGATTTTTTGGGTCTGCCTATACCCAGTTACCACAGTGTAATATTGGACGATGTCATCTAACTTTATAAAAAATCTAGCTGCTGTTAAAAGTTGTGTAAATAGGATATACCCAGCATTACCTGGTTGTCTCCTGCCAAGAAAAGGGTTTGCTCCTAAGAAACAGGTAACAACAGTTTTTAGGGCAGAAAAATAAGCCAAGAATTTTGAAAGATGTTAAAAAGAAAGGAAGGAAGCGGGATTGTGCAGAGTGGTCCAGGACACTGTATCTAAGAAAAATAACAGATTTAAATGTAGCATAGGAAAATTAGGCTGATTTATGGGATTTTTTGCTAATAACGAAGTCTATTAAGCTGTAGAAATTTTTCCAAGAAAAGTGGTAGAATACCCATCCTTTGGGATATTTAAAAAGAGCCTGAACAAAGCTCTCTAAGCCATGAAATAAGGAAGAATCTGGCGCTGACCTGCAGATGGAAAAACTGAAGAAATAGCTTTTTCAATAACTAATTTCCACAAGTCTATGGGAACATAAAACTAAACAGTTAAAAAATAAATGAGGCTGAAATATTGCTGTAAACACAAGAGATTTATCTGGAAGCACTAATTGGTTGTCAATAAATCAGTTCCCTGGTGAGAAGAGAAAACTTTAAGAAGTATTTCTACACCACGAAATTGTCCTCAACTGAAAACAAACAGAAGACTTATTTTTAGTAGTGTATTCATCAACTGTTACTTGAATGCATGTTTTTCTCCTTTGCCCAGTAAAATGCTTTTTGTTTCCTAATGGTAACCAAAGGAAAAGGTGATCTCTGAAAAATTAATGTTACTTTATGAGTAGAAAAAGGGACTTTTGGAATACAGATATAAAGGTCTTTGTCTCTCTTCATAACAGAAGTGGACAGCCCTCATGAATTTTAGCAGTATTTGGACCGCTTAACAGTCTAAACATCACTTAACAGTCTAGACATCATACAGGACAGCCACTGTGTAAAAAATGAGATCAGAGCAAGGCTTAAACTTACCAAAAGCTGCCTCTAGTGATATGATCTCATTTTTTTTCCCGCAAGAAAAGCTAAATGAAGGAAGACTTGGCCTTAGAAAACATCATCAAAATAAATACACTGTTAACTTTTTTAGTGTGGGGGGAACTGATGATGAGGGTGAGATATGAATGTTAGGAAAACTATGGTTACTGCAAGTGCTTTGGGTATCTAAAGAAACTTTAATTATTTTTTGACAATGAGATTAAAGGTATAATAGCATTTTATTGATTTGGCACGGAAGGCCTTCAGAGACTTGGATTTTACACTGCTACCACAGTTAGATGGCACCACCTTTTGTTCCCTTCCTGGGCTTTGTGTTAAATAGCGTGCAGCCTCTCCAAAGATACGGCCCTGAATCTCCTGTGCCAAAGTGAGAAGACCACCAAGATTTTCCTCAAAACCCTATGAGGTGGTGGTCCCAGCATGCCATTATTCATTAAATTTTTTCAACTTTTGCGGTATGTATTGAGACCATTTTGGCCACAGTTAGTATATTTCAGTCAAACAAGAAAGTACTCCTGCTGGAGTGAGTAAATTCCCCCCAAGGCTATATGCGTCTCATTACCTGTGATTTCCATTAAAGAAAAACCAACTAAAAACAACTCAAGAATTAAAAGAGAGTCACGCTCTTTGTCACATCAGCCAGCCCGCTATTGAAAGAGACTCCTCTGTGAGTTTTCACATCTCCAGCCTAGTGGGGAATAGAATTTTAAAGCATTTGAAACTGTTAGTTTAATAATATTAAAAGGTTTTAAAACCACTTTTATTATGAGGTAAAGGATATTGACTTTTCTCATGATTTCCCAGTTCCAGCAATCTATTATTAATTAAAACATTGTGTGCCACTGGCTTTTCTTTCCTTTTCCACTTCCCTGTGCTCTTTAGTTTTCAGTTTTCAGGCCATGGGTTTCATATATTTCAGTGTTGAAAAAAATAGTTTATTCTCATTCTTGCCATGACAAGCAACCAGTGCTATCCTAAAGGGAAATACTGTTTAAAAATAATTAGAATAGGATAGAATAGAATAGTTTAGTTTGAGTTGGAAGGAACCTACAACCATCATCTGGTCCAACTGCCAACAGCCTAATCCAACTGATTAGATCTATCTCTCTGGCTAGGCATTGATCTGAGCTGGCCATATTGCAAAGCAGATCTCTCTAAACTCTCTGTTCTTAGACTCTTGCTCTGAATCACTCTCTGAAAGTCCTTCACCTATATCCACTGTCGGTAGGACCAAAATGATGGTTAAAAAAAAGACTTGAATTGGAGTGACAATGATACAGGTAAGGATTAGGAAAACCTTTTAACGCTAAGAATAATGAACTGACAGGTTGCCTTGGAAGGTTGTGAAGTTTTCACAGAATTAGCAGCTTACAAGAACAGGTTAGATTATCTATCTTACTAGGCATAAGTAATGACTTTTCTTGTCTTAGGACAAGGAACAAGCTAGATGATCTCGAGGCCTTTTCCTATTTTTGAATAAACCTCTGGGCCTATCTCCCTTCATTGACCAGTGAGCAACCTGCTGCCCAAGGCTAGGTGATGTGAATGCTCTCCATGCAGGTCTAGCACTTAGTAAAGTTCAAGGATGTTTGCTGAAAGCAAATATCTCATTCATGGCTAGAGGCTGATTCACACGGAATATAGCAGCCTGCTATTTTTCCCAGTTACTTCATCCACTTCCAGTTACTTCAGGTAGCAGAGATTTTTGCCAAGCAACCAAAGATGCCAGCTCTGCTGTAAAGCCCATATGAGCTTTTATGAGGAGATGAGGGTTGGGTTTTTGGTTTGGTTTTTTGGTTTTTTTTTTCAGATTTCCCAAGCTTTAAGAGAAACAAATGCAAAACAAAACCAATCCCAAACCAACCCCCCCCCAAAACATACTAAGATTGTAAAGGCAACCTATTACAAAAAAAGGCATACCATTATATTCCTGTGGAACTCTAATCCATTATTCTTCCATATGGCTCACGATAACCTTAATTTACCTCAGTCTGTAGTCCTGTTTCCACAAGATCGCTGCCAGTTCAGTGCATTGAGTGGAACTGCTCTGGAAATGAATCAGGCTTGAGTAGTGATTGTCTAAAAGGCCCAATCTTTGCAGAAATTGGAAAGGGCTGCCAAAACCAAAAGCACATTTGCATTATTAAGGTCTTTGTCTGATGCAATAAAGAATTGGATTCTGTTTTTTCATCTGCTACAAAGGGATAAGATGGTGGAAATGTTATTTATCCCCAGTCCTTTGCATGTAGTTACTGCATATGCATGACTCATTTTCTCTATGTTTGACTGGAGAGCATAAGCTCTGATTTGCAGAAAAGTTGAGTCCTCATATGTGCCATTGAAATTTCTGATCCCTGTGCTTTTAACATATGTTATACCATGCTTAATATGTTAAAAAATTTGGCCATGGATGTCTTAATTTTGACACCAAAACCTGATGGTTTGTTTTCTTTTACATCTGTGTCTCTGACTCAGTTGCATGAAAGTAAACTCTTGTCTAGAATTTTAGGGAGCAAATGCCACAGTGATAAGAACCACAGATAAGTTCATGACAAAGAAGAGTAGGCTTTTAAATTCAACACCTAACATTATGTCGCATATTGCAGACAGATAATACTGCAGAGGGTAATACTAGCTTGTTTTGCCATCAAAACCACTGTGTCCTAGAGGGGACTTTACACAGAAATTCATCCACCTTTCTGTGAAAGATCTTATGTTTCTCCTTTAACTTGCTGGAGAACCTTGATCAATGAGCAGGTGTTTTTGAGAAGTGCAGTGAGAAGGGATATAAATACAGCAGAAGCTACGTTTGCTGCCATTTCCAGTTACCAACCCTTTTGTCCTCCACCTGCAAGATGGGTAAAGTGGTTTGTGTGTTTGTTATGTTTACCATGAAAGCAAAGGTTTATGCTTAAGGAAATTAAGCAGGTGTTGAGTTGCAGGTCACAGGAAAATTATCCTGAACTGACATCTGTCTAGGATTTTCTTAATTTTAGCCAGCTAGAAATTGTTGCCTAATATTCCTTTGAACTAAATGTACAGAGATCACAAGAATTATTTTACCTTTACTTCCATGAGTTTCAAAGCGGTCTTTTAAAACTCTCGTGATGGGTGAGTGATTAGGTGCTACTGACAGTCCAGAACTGGACTCTGAAATGAAGTTTTTGGTCTAGGAAATTAAAAAAGTGGTCTCCAGCAGTATGCTGGAGCACATGGGTGATAAGCAGTTTGCCTGAGGAAGAACATGCCAGTGAGGGAAGCAGAGCCATAGGGTTCAGATGAGCTGTTCCAGCTACATCTCCTGGACAAGGTGGTTGCTTTGATGCTTGTTACTGAAAGCATAGAAGATAAACTCAGTAATCAAAGGTATTTCTCCTCTCAAGGAAAAGACTTGGCAACTGTGTGCTAATTTTTGTTAGTTTATAGTCCTCCTGCCTTCGTACCTGAACTGCCCATTTATACTGGCTAGCAATAGAAGGGGTTTTTGGTTGGTTGGTTGGGTTTTGTTTGTTTGTTTGTTTGTGAAAATGTATTATTTTAACGAGTTTTTTTGGGGGGTATTAGTTGGGTAAAAGATTTTTGGAGTGTCATTTTATAAACTTGCACACACACACACATACACATATTTATAAAAGCTTGATTTAAGACCCTGTTTTCTTCTGCTACGTTTTCTCTGCACAGGCCTTTCTGTAACCATGGCAGCAATTGTGTAAGAGATGGTGGTTATCACCAGCAGTGTTGTTATCTCTTAGTCTTCAGAAACAGCCTTTTTTGTGAATCTTGGCTCCATTAACACCAAGAAAGCTGCATTTTGTCAGATTTCTTGGCTGATTCTCTTCTTGATGTGACCTCTCACTTTGAGATGCGTCAGTGACATTGAGTTCTAGTGCAAAGCGTACTATAAAGTTGTGGGATCACCACAATGTGACACCGCAGCAGGGCTCTTTTAAGCTGAGAAGATCTTGTTAACTGATGAGTTAACAAGATGATAGACCAAAAAGACACTGGGATGGATTCAGTTCCATATGCTGGCCTCTCTGTGCCTCAGGAATTCAGTTGTATCTGGCCAAATGAAAATTTCCCAGCAGAAAGGAGTTTTTAGTAGATGTTAGATTGGCATGCCTCAGAATCTTACCAGTCCCAGCCTATACAAGAATAATGCCAAGACGCTGGAGGGGATGAGACCGGAGTGCTACTATGCTCCAGATATAATTCCAGCTGGCAGTTTGCCACCTTAAGACCATTGTCATCTGCCGTAGGTTAGACCAGCCTGAGGGCTGCTCTAACGCACGCTGCCTTTGTGGCCCGTGCTGGCGGAGAATCAAAGAGTCGTAACCGATCTTCCTGATTACGCACTTTTTCTCCTGCACTGATCAGCTCTTGGGCACAGAAATGATTTGCCTCTGTGGCCTCGAGAGTTGCTTTCCAGACAATTGTAGCAATGTTCAGTGTAGCAGGTGCAAAAGTAGAGATCAGAAGTGGAGGTGGGGAGGAAAAAGAGTTTTCCATCTTGCAAAAAGTATATAGATTAAAAGGTCTTTTTCTACCCCAAGAAAAATCCAGAAACTTTTCGAAACGGTTCATGAACAGTAAGAGAACAGAGAGGGTAGACTAGATCAGGAATTAAGACAGTCACATGAGATAGAAACTCAGTTTTTCCTGCTTCTGATCAGGAACATGAATTAGATCTTTCATGCACACTGTCAAATGCTTTGGCTATTCTGAAGTTAGGTGTACCTCTTTCTTTATCCGTACTTGGAATACTGTTCAACAGGTGAGAATCTTTTTCTTCCACTGAAAAACTAGTTCAAATGTGAAGTTTCTGCTGAAAACTTAGATTTAACTAAAGCAGCATGTTTCAATGTATGCACATAAAATTTGTCTTGTCAAAAAAAAAAAAAAATCCTCACTAGCTCTAATTTGAAGATCTGGATTCTTTTCTAAGGTCTCGTTTATCTCATAGCTCCTGACAAGTTGATTTTACTTCAGCTGTACGAAAGAGTGTATGGATGCTGACTTTTCTCTAAGTGGAATAGAGATGCTAGTTATTCTTTATTATTCTGCCCTGAATGCTGAAACAGTAAAGTTTATCCTTTGAATTAAGTAAGTACATAATCTACTGCCGTTTGCAGCAACGGAAAAAGGTGAGGAACAAACTATAGAAGCTTCCACTTGTGGTTTAGGTAACTATGATATATACTTAGAGGAGAGACTGCTAATCTCAACTTTTTCCTTTCTTTCACTGATTCCCTCCATCCAGGGTGACTTAGCTCCTTCCCACCTTCCCTGTCACTTTCCAGTGTGTTGATGGAGATGCTTGGGCTTAGTTTGTTTCTGCTTCAGGCACCAAGATGTCTTTTGGTCCCTGGTTCTGCGCAACAAGAACTTGGCCTGTCCAGTCCAGTATGTTTTTATCTGCTTTAAAATCCCATGCCTCTTTTATTTGTATGTATAGCACATTTTAGAGCATACACGAGCCTTAGAAATGCAGGAAAATACGCATTTTGCAGCCCAGAGTTTATACAGTCTCACAGCATAGTAAACATCACAACCTACTTCATAGGGCCAGTAAGTCAGTGAGTGAGTGAACTGAGCTGGAGAGTTTCTGTGTCCATCAGCAAAGCAACCAGGCATGCTCTTAAGAAGAGCTGCGGTAAGAAGGGACCAGCTTTTCTCCACTGTAGTTCTCCAAAGGAAGGTGTTAGGTATTATCATTCTTCCCCACAGTACGTAGAAGAACTCCCTGTGCTGTTCAACCCAAGACTGAAAAATTAATATGACATATTTATGCATCAGCTACTTTTGTTTTTATAACACATTCACCACCTCGCCTAAGGCTTTACACTTTTGAATCCTCAGTGGGTATTGCAACAGTAGATTCCCATGTCCATCAGAAATCTAGCAAATTTTATTGGGAGTCCTTTTTAGCAGATCATGATTCAGGCTCAAGTTTAGTGTTTCTTTTTTTGGACATTTAAAAGCTGAATAAATAGTGAAAGGAATAGTGCAAAGAGTTATAGATGATAATATCACAAGCCAGCAATAAATGGGAAATAGATACTTTAAACTAGAATTTTGTCCTAAATAGAGCTGTGTAGAAAAATTTATGCAGAGTGAAAAACCAGAACAAATTCTGGTTTCCTGCAGAAATTTTATATTGTGTTTCATGCAGCTAAGAAACATCTGTATGGCTGTTTGTGTCATGAGAGGGAAATTGTGCTGTGTATAAAGCAAAGTGAGCCTAGAAGCTTTCCTTTGGTCATTCGGAAAACATGACATTTGAGCATGACGCCATACGGTATGGGATATCCCTTTGGTCAGGTGGGGTCAGCTGTCCCGGCTGTGTCCCCTCCCAACTCCTTGTGCACCCCCAGCCCCTCACTGGTGGGGTGGGGTGAGGAGCAGGAAAGGCCTTGGCTCTGTGTCAGCACTGCTCAGCAGTAACCAAAATGTCCCTGAGTTATCAACACTGTTTTCAGCACAAATCCAAAACACAGCCCCGTACTAGCTACTATGAAGAACATTAACTCTACCCCAGCCAAAACCAGCACAATTTGCTACACTAAAATTATAGAGTCAGATCAAGACATTTTAGCACCATATACCTAGGTGAAGTCTTAGGTGGTCTGGATGTCAAAATCCAAATTTCTGTCTTGCAAACTGAAAATTTAATTGAATTTAATTGTCTATATTTCCAGAACTACCCCAGTCCTGACCGTCTGCTTAACTCCTAACTCACATCTGTGCTTGTTTGGAGAAGATTTAAAATGCCAGCATCTATATTAATAAATTAGAATGTGTTGGGAATGTAGCTGGACATGATAACTCAGTCATTAAATGTTAAATTGTTAGAAGGGTTCCTAGTATGGTTTTGACCTGAACCAGCAAGCACTATCCCAAACAATTGCTGAGTACAGTAAGGATTTCCAGAGGCCAAAGGTCATTCAGAGATCACAGGCAATTTGGCTGCCACCAGCATGTTTTGGAAGATGAGAAATTAGGAGTACGGATGTAGGCTGCTCCATGCCAGTTGGACTCAGTGACAGAAAACAGTCCCACGCTCATTTGATTTAGTAGTATAGATGTAGCCAATGTGTTTTCTATATGTCTCTCAGAGAGGCTTAGTTTAGTAGGTGTTGTTGAGAAAACAAAACACTTCCCAAAGTCAGTCTTCAGAAAATGAAGTTATTGTTGATACTATGTCCACAATGTTCCATTTTCCCCTCTCCCACAAAAATAGTTCCCACTAGGTTACACTACTGTAAAATATTCAGTTGCCTCTTGACTGAGCTCCTAAGGGAATACAGTCTGCATTCCCAAATTGTTATGACACAGGAGAACCCTCAAGCCAGCCTTTAGGGGATGCTGAAGCTGAGACAGTCTTCATCAATTTTTTTTTTTTTTTGAGTACCATCCCAGCACAGAGGCTTTGAAGAGAGAACATAAAGGCACATAGGCAGAAGTCTGATGCACAGCCTAGTGAAGAAAAAAATCAGTTTGTGGTGGGAAGACTGGGGTTCCAACACCATTCCTCTGTTTTTGTGAGGACACGCGCTCAGATCTCACTCTCCTAATGCAAACCTTGAACATATAGGAGTTTTTCTTACCTTCACTAACTTTGTAGCTCTGGCTACGAGTTAGATGTGAAGCTGTGTCCATCTCTATTTTGCTGAAGAAAAGGCAGAAATCACAGAAATAAGTAGTAAGAGGAGAGTGGTATGAGGTCAAACGTCCAAAACCTCTTAGACCTAGCATGCATTACAATGTTTTCAGGGTAGAGCTGTTCTACTTTGTGTTACTTGCAATGAGGATACTGTCTCTTGTAGATCCGATGTCACTTATATATAGTTTACATTAGCAATACTTTTCTAATAAATATGGCTAGGATTTCAACACTTGACCCCTGCTTTTACAAATCAGTTTAATCAGAGTTGCCTTTGATTCCTTTATCCATGTCAGTCTAAGGTAGATGCAGAATGTCTATATCCAAAGTTATAATTAAGTACTGCTGATTAATAAAGAAAAGGTGAATGTTACAGACATATTTTCCAAATTTAAAAAAGTTTTCATTTTTTTCATCTTTTAAAAAAAGACTTTAAAAGAAGATGTTAAGATTTTTCATCTTTTTAATTTTAAAACGTAAATTAGGACTTCATATGACTTGACTGTGTTTTCACATGAAATCAAGAATTTCCTATTTGCATGTGTCTTTATTGAACAAATTGGTCCTGAGTCTGTACATACTCTTTTTTTTTTTTTTTTTGTTGGGGGTGGGGAGGGTGATCCAAAGCACCTGAAATGTTGAAAGTTCGAATTGTAGATGCCCACAGCAGTTCAAGTGCATGGGTTAACATACCCAAACCATTCACCTTGGAATACTTTATGTATAATTTCAATGTTATCTTGTGTAATGGGATGTTGGTTTGTCCCATACAGCTAAAGTCTGGAGAGCAGGCAGCTTGCATTATGTGTTGCTCTTTCCAGTTGACACTTAACTTGTACACTTGGCTGCAAACAAAAAACACAACCTAATTACTACAGAAAAATGAGACTAATTCAATACTGTGTTTCTTTAAATAAAATTTGCCATGCCAGCTGTACATCATGTCATACTCTTCACAACACGATAGCCTAAAGTGTAGTATCCATGCCTTTGAGTTTGACCCAGATGAAGCTGGTTGCTTGGCTGCAGCTGCAGGACCCCTGGGATGGCCTCAGGGATGGGCCAAAACAGACAATAAACATGCATCTCCCACTCCTTGGTTGCTTGAATGACTTTGTATCATTGGACCTTTGATTTGAGAAGGAAAACAAATTCTGAAATAGTGTCTCCTGGATTTCTTCACCCAGCTCTGACTGCAAATAGTAATAAATTCATGTAGTTACTGTATCACTGAGGCCCACTTTAATAAGTGTTTACTCTGGGTTTCCAAGAAAAAAAAGTTGTACAAGTGGTTACTATGACAACCACTGGCTCTGAAAAAGAATTTAGCTTTATAACCTTTTGATTCTCATTTTAAATCATCCTCCCAGATTTTGTCCTAATTTTAATTTAACTTTGTGTGTCACAGTCATAGGCTGGGAGAGGATTTCTCCACTGAGAGAAATGCTTCAGTTTAAAATGCAGTACTTCGTACATCTGCGGTTGAAGTCATATTGCAGGTGGTGACAGGTGTGTTACAATCTCTGGGTACACAGTTTGTAGCTTCCTCTGGTGAGATGGGATGCAGAGGACATGATAGTTATTGGAATTAAAAAGAAAAGGAATTGAATGTCTCTAGCAGACATCTTTTGAGTATTCTTTCTTCTGATGGTAGACTGTAGAGCATTTGAAAATCCTCTTTTCAGTAGACTAAATTTCTTTGGATTCCAGTTCTGTGCTAACTTGCAATGTTTTGCAGATGTGACCTCACAAGCACTAGCCCACTAGCCCTGAAACAAAACAGTCAGGAAACCTGATGGTGGGCAAATATATTGCTGTTTTTAAAAGCATACATGGATTCCTTATTTAGCTCTTAAGCCAGAGCCCATGTTTAGGGCTCAGTGGCTTTATCATTGCTGGTGACCAGTAGCTCTGGTCATGGCTGTGTCCTTATTACGGGTCAATGGTTGAAGTACTGCTCCATCTGTTGTCTGTTCTCTTCCTGGAGATGCCCTGTGTCTACACCCTCTCATCCGTGGATGACCTGGACCCTTCTTACTGCTTTATGGATCTATTTTACTGCTGACTAGATCCAAGTCACTGTTGAGATATTACTTCTGACCGAGAGGCAGATTATTCCTCTGAGGAGGTGCACTTCCCTCGCTGCACCCATTTACCCATGGTTTCTTGGATGTCTTTACTATCCTGTCCTGTCTGTTTTCATCCTACAGCTAAAGTCTTAGCAATCAGACAAGAAGAAGACAGTATAAGAGTTTGTTTCTCTCCCTTGCTATCTGTGCACTGGGTAACTAGAGGAAACCAAACCCCTGGCTCTCCAAAGCAGTTTCTCTGAAATCACTGGTACCGCCTGAATGAAGATCTGTAGGGTATGCCCCAAGTATGTTTAAAAAGTCAAATAGTTTCCTCTCCTCTACATCCTTTAAAAGATCTCATCAAAAGCTTTTCCTAGCAGATTCCCTCTCCAATGAGAGAGCTTCATATCTCCTAGTGAGCTTTCAAGAGCCAGCTCCCTTAGCATATGAAAAACTACTCCGAAGTCATTGCCAAATAAAGAACTGCAATCAGACCTTTATCAAGTGTCCTTCACTGACAGCTTCTTGAATCCAGCAGGCATGGACCCAAGTCCTTCCACAACCAAGGACTTCCTGAAAGGAAAGCCAGGGTGGTAGCAATAAGAAAACAAGGTGAGATTCAGGCAGTTACATACAACCTAAGTAGGTGTGAGCTCTTCTCAATGCTCTAGATGAACACATCCACATAAAGTTTTGTGTATGTATTTACTCAAAAACTAACAACAGCCTCTGCTGAGCTTTGTTTTCCACACCGGGAACATATCAGCATCACAGCTACTAAAACTAAAGTGCTTAGGTAAAAAACAAATGTCATTTTTATTAAGTGACAGTATTTTCATAATCATGCACAATAAACTTAAAAAGTCAACACCATATCTTTGGAAGAAAAGTAAATCACATTTATCTCTGCAAGTCAGAGAAATATACGGGCCAATGTTTCAATAAAAATGACTTATTAAGGTCTGTCTGGTGCAGGTGGATGATTTTCAGATTTTGGGACTATGAGTCCCCAAAACCAGAAAGAGTATAAAAGACAAAAGGTATTGAAGAAAAAATTGTCACTGCTTTCACAAATATCTTGTCCAAAAAACATGACCAAAGTTACAGCATAGTTGGGCCAAAATATAATATGTACACATATGTATGTGTATACATATAAAAAAATATAATGTGTGCGTGTGTATATATATGTATAAATGCTATATATACACCATAATTTTAGGTCATGAATAAAATTCCTGGAGACCAGCACCCTCACCTGCCTCAAGTTTTGCCATGAAGCTGCTCTCCCCGTGTCCCTCACCGTGTCCGGCTGGCACTGCAGCTCTCTGGCCCACGGGAGTGGGACCCTCTGCCGCAGCTGTGTGGGGGGCTCGGGACCCAGCTGCGCTTGCCTGTCACAGCTGTGCCAGGTCCCTCAGCTCCCGTGCCTTGGAGACTTTCTTAATGAAGTTGCCCAGACAGTAACAGCTTGATTTAAAATACATGGATAATGAAATTAAAGCCACTGTGGAAGAAAGTGGCTCGCTGGATTTATGTGTCAGAAGCTAAGTCAGTTATATTCTCAGTTTACAGGGGAAAAAAAAAAGGAAAGCAAGAAAGCATAGCTTACCACCTTTGGAAACGATTTGCTCTCCGTACTCCCTGGCCAGCCCACCAGTGAAGTGGCTAACTCTGTGGAGACCATTGACACTCTAGCCATATCCAGAGGGGGTCACTCAACCCAACACAGGCTTCACCCACCCCCTTTTTTCTAAAAAAAATCCTCCACACACCTACATGCGTAATAGTGTACAAACTCACTGTTTTCTCTGGGAAGTGAACTTCTGATGCAAAGACCATCTAATGGATATTGGCAGCTGCTTTTTGAAGGCTTAGCAATCAAACCTGGACACTAACTTGTTTGCACTGTGTGTTTTGGCTTATGTTGCTTCATTTAGGTTTTGGGTTTTTTTTTTTAATTGTGCAAACAAGTTTTCTTTTGCTAGAAAAACCCTAATTATTATCAGATGTCCACAATTCCCTCATCACAGCCTAATTAAAATCCTTAATTATATATAAATAAATATGCTCAGTGCCCTGATCTTACTTTTTCTCTCCCTCTGCATGGTGACTGGCAGTCTGATGAAGCTCCCGCTGACTGGAAGAGGGGGAACATAACCCCCATTTTTAAGAAGGGAAAAAAGGAAGACCCAGGGAACTACAGGCCGGTCAGTCTCACCTCCATGCCTGGCAAGATTATGGAGCAGACCCTCCTGGAGACTACGCTCAGGCACATGGAAAACAAGGAGGTGATTGGTGACAGCCAACACGGCTTCAATAGGGGCAAATTGTGCCTGACAAACTTGGTGGCCTTCTATGATGGGGTTACAGCGTCGGTGGATAAGGGAAGGACAACTGATGTCATCTACCTGGACTTGTGCAAGGCATTTGACACTGTCCCACACGACATCCTTGGGGAGACATGGGTTCGATGGATGGACCACTCGGTGGATAAGGAATTGGCTGGATGGTCGCATTCAAAGAGTTGTGATCAACAGCTCAATGTCCAAGTGGAGAACAGTGACGAGTGGTGTTCCTCAGGGGTCGGTACTGGGACCGGCACTGTTTAACATCTTTGTCAGCAACACGGACAATGGGATTGAGTGCACCCTCAGCAAGTTTGTCAATGACACCAGGTGTGGTCGACACGCTGGAGGGAGGGGATGCCATCCAGAGGGGCCTTGACAGGCTGGAGAGGTGGGCCTGTGTGAACCGCATGAAGTTCAACAAGGCCAAGTGCAAGGTCCTGCACATGGGTCAGCGCAATCCCAAGCACGACTATAGGCTGGGCAGGGAATGGATTGAAAGCAGCTCTGGGGAGAAGGACTTGGGGGGTAATTGATTGATGAGAAGCTCAACATGAGCCCGCAGTGTGCGCTTGCAGCCCAGAAAGCCAACCGTGTCCTGGGCTGCATCAAAAGAGGCGTGACCAGCAGGTCGAGGGAGGTGATCCTGCCCCTCTACTCTGCTCTTGTGAGACCCCACCTGGAGTACTGCGTCCAGCTCTGGGGGCCCCAGTACAGGAGAGACATGGAGTTGTTGGAGCGAGTCCAGAGGAGGGCCACGAAGCTAATCGGAGAGCTGGAGCACCTCTCCTATGAGGACAGGCTGAGAGAGTTGGGGCTGTTCAGCCTGGAGAAGAGAAGGCTCCGGGGAGATCTAATTGCAGCTTACCAGTACCTGAAGGGGCCTACAGGAAAGATGGAGAGGGACTGTTTATCAGGGAGTGTAGTGACAGGACAAGGGGTAATGGGTTTAAGCTGAAGGAGGGTCGATTTAGATTAGATGTTAGAAAGAAATTCTTTACTGTGAGGGTGGTGAGGCACTGGAACAGGTTGCCCAGAGAAGTTGTGGCTGCCCCCTCCCTGGAAGTGTTTAAGACCAGGTTGGATGGGGCTTTGGGCAATGTGGTCTAGTGGAGGGTGTCCCTGCCCATGGCAGGGGGGCTGGAACTAGATGATCTTTGAGGTCCCTTCCAACCCAAACCATTCTATGATTCTATGATTCTATGACTAGGCAGCAGCCAGGCTGTAACTTCTGAGCAGAGGGGTGGTGTCTGCTTGGTCCCTTGTGGGTTGTGTTTCCCACAGAGCATACGACAGTATGTGGATGTGATGGGGGACAAGGTGCTTTCTTAGCAGAATTGTTTAGACCTGAGCTGTTGCTCTCAAGTAAATCTCAGCCATGTACAACAGTTATCCATACATATGCATTTGTCAGGACTTACCACATAGATAAATGAGGATGAGTTGGTTAAAAAATTTTCTTGGAAACAGAACATCAGTATAAAGTAAAAGTAATTTTCAATGTTTCCTACTTTTTCCCAACAAAATTAATTTGAGGAAACTAATTGTGGTTGCAAGTCCTCACCTTTTCCACTTCATAATTGGCTTTGCTGGTGCAGGCTGAGGGAATAAAAGTTAGTGGGACTCACCTCAAAAGATACACCAGGTGTTTGTAGGGACATTAAGTGATTTTAGCTGTTGGGAAAGATGCTACTCATTGAAAGAAAAACAAGTTTAGAGAAAAGAAAAAAGTATATCTCCTTATAGCATCACCTCAGTGCTTTCCTGCATCAAGCTGGAGGTGCCACCAGTACCTTAGTAGTGAGTTGGTTCTGTTTGTCTCGTTGTAAAAGTTGTTAAAGTGACCTATGAAAGCAGACATGACTGTCTTTTGTACTGAGGCACTTGCATAAGTTGCTATAAAGTTACTTGATATTAATGCATTTGCCACTATTGATTTAGGCTGAATATGCTCTTTTGTTTTTATATATATGTGTGTATACAACAAATAATAAACAACTAATACCATATGCCCAATCCCTAAAATTGTATATTTGGGGAATGCTGTTTATTTTGTGAATTAGTGGACATTATCAGCATTTATTGCATTTTTTTAAGATAAAAACATTAAAATTTTAAGTGTTAGTACATCCAGTTTAGAAGGAAAGAAAAGAAAGATTGGTATTAAAATACGCTTTTTAAAATGTTTCCCAAAGGAAAATGAATTAAGGATCCTGGAAAATGTTACAGTCCCTTTCTTGTACCATAATCTAATCCTGAAGGACGCTCTTTGATTCCCTTCTATAATACTTTGTTTTTTCCCTCTTGTTATTTTATTTTACTTATTCCCACAGCCAGCTTCAAATGACCTCAAGAACACAGGGCAGCTAAAAGATTGCTTAAACTTCTTAATACTTTTAATCCTTACTTGTTATAATTTGATTACTGAGACAGATTTTCTCTCTGGGCCTCATATTAAATCACTTTCAAGTTGAAACAAACCAGAAATCCTTTCGATTTAACAGAGCTTGTATTCAATGTGAGCTAGTCAGATGTAGCACAGAGACTGTAGGATGTTGCATCACATGCTTCCTGGATTTTAAATACAAGGAAAGCAAACTTCAATCAATGTTACATATGAATTTACCTTCATAGAGTATGTATTTTTCAAAAGCAAACATGAGTAAGTACAGTTTTTGAAGTGCATGTATATGCATGTGTGTAAATGTGTATGTGTCTGTACACAGGTAGATATAGATTTCTATGCAATAACTTTGCTGATAATATAATCTTTGGAACTGAAAGACCTTATTTATTGTAATGAGTCCCTAATAAGCTTTTCTTTCATGAGAATCAGCCCTTACCTCATCAACTATAACAAAAAAAAACCCCAACTTTTTTTCCAGGACAGCTGCTCACTTTATAGCATCATTCAAAAGTGATAAATTTCTAATTTTCTTGGGAAAAATATAGTAAAACAAGAAGACTTGGAATCCAACAGTAAATAGGAAATTGTATAGTGGAACTGCAGCTACTTCATAATGGAAAGTTGATGGCTTTACCATCAAGTTTCATTCTGAAGCTTTTGTATGAAAATATTTCTGAGAACGTGGGTTTTGCCCAGTCAGCCTCCCTGGCTGATCAGCACAACGTGCAAGCACACTTTACCCAGCTTTCTGATACTCAGAGGCAGCGAGTTTGCAAGGTTCAGGTCAAGTGCTGATCTTAATCAAAGCCGCCTTCTGCTAAGGAAAGGCTGAGGAAAAGAGGTATCCAGGAAGGGGAGAATTCAATGAAAAATTCAGGGGGCTCATTCACTGGAGCAATCCCTGGGGAAGGGGAATGTCAGGAGTTGGAAATTCCAGCACTAGCCTGTAGGTAAATTAGTTTTAAGGAGATTAATAAGGTACTCAGTTAAGACACCTGAAGATAAACTTTAATTGAGTGCTCCTGTCCCTTGGCACAGCCTGCCTTGTCCCCCTCTGATCTCCTCCGCGACCACCCCTCCTTCTGCACAGGCTCTGGGTGTGGGGGAGGACCCGCAGCCTAGGCTCTTGGTGCTGATGACCACAGAGGCTCAGATTATTGTCCCACCTATTGAAAATCTAGTTTTTAAAAACCACAAATCTCTAGCGAGAACCTTAAATGTCAGAAAAACTGCCTGGAGGCCGAACATTTCCCCCAATGCTGAGGGCACTAATACCGAAGGCTCGTGCTGCAGTGATATTCAGGAGGGCAATGCTGAGGTGTTACTGCAGTGTACTCTCCTGGTCATCTCTGACCTCATGCTGCAGCTGGCGTGGCTTACTCTGCCTCTGAAGACTGGCTGTAATGGAGCGCTATGTCACGGTGGAGATCTATTCGAGCTAAGCCGCTTCCAGAATTGAGGCCATATTTGCTAGTGATGTCTACAGCTGCAAGAGAAATGCAAATCCCTCCAGCCCTATACTGTCATCTTGGCAGAAGAAAAGCCCTTTCACCTTTAAAATACATTACAACAAATGGGCTCAGATTAAATCCCTCGATCCAAAACCACTGAGCTCTCAGGATGATCGAATCCAGACTCAGACTTTGCCGGTTGGGCCCCTCACTGATATCTGTACATCACTTATAAACACACGCAGGTGCTCTGTGAAAAACGAGGGAATCTTAGGTCTGTTAACGAATATACTGATACACCCTTTAAAGGATTTCCATCCACACATGAGTTGCATCAAGGCAACAATAAGAAGAAAAGTCCCTTCTTAAATGCTGTCTGTTTCTTATGTTTCCTCTGTGACTTAAAAGAGGCCAAAGAGATCCCTTTGAAAATGTGCAAACATAAAAATTGTTTCCAGGCTGAGGAATTTTATGCCAAGTTCCTTCTGCAGTCTAAAATTTAGAAAAAAGGAATTTTAATGAAAGCAATGACCAACTATTAAGTATGGTTATTGGTAGGTGTTGCTGTCATTTACCTATTGGGCTTGAACTAGGAAAAATTAAAGGAATTAATGACTGCAAACTCTAAGAAACAGACTCAGCAATTTAATTTATGTTTATGGATCTGGTCCTGCAGCTCCTTCATAGGCAAAGCTACCGTGAAAGTCAGTGGATTTTTGCTGGGTTGAAGAAGATAACTGGACTTAATATCACTTGTTAAGCAAAAAACCCCAACTTTCTGAATATTTAAAAAATACTGAAATTTCTTGGTTTTTTCAACCCAAGCTAGCTATCTATTTTACCTTTAAATATGAATACACTTCCCCTGTTTTTGTGAAGCCAGTGTACTTTCACTCGGGATACTAAAATTTAATTAGTGACTATTCCTTGTTCATCTTCTGCACGTGTCAAAGAGCATGACAAGCATTTCCATACAGGAGCCTTCCTCAGTCCCATCACCCACGAGTAGTGGGCCCACAGCTGGAGTATTGCTGTGGTGTCGGGAAGTACCTGAGTCAGACCAGGAAGACTGGGAGCTGTAATCAGCAGCAGGACAGCTGTGTTTGTGCGACTGCTCCAGCTCATCATGCACGCCAAGTGGGAGCACTGATTACTCTCTCTCTGCTCAGAGCGGTGCCAAATCATGGATGGGCTGCTGGCACCTTGCTAGTGCCTCGCCAGTGCCCTGCACCCAGCTGAGAATGAGAGGCGCTTTGCTCAGAAGTAGTCAGGGTCACTGTTGCACGGAGCTGAAATGTATGGTGCACATATGCCCATAGGTGCCTACAGCCCAACTAATTCATACTTTTCACCTTTAAATTCAAGGTGCCTGCTCTGGTGCCTTGTAATTCTAGTAGTTATAAGAGCTGTCACTGCCTTTGTTAGCATCACTCAAGTTTCTTTGCCACCTGAGGGATCTGAGTCAGGGTCTGCTCAGATAAAGGGCCACTCAGTCTTCAGCAGTGATTGCACAGTCACTGGAGGAAAAGCAAGCTCTTCTGATGATGCAGTCTTCCTATGTACTGGTCTTGCAACTGAATTAAGTGTCTAAAGACAGCTGGGATGAAACCAGGCTGAGGAATGCCTGTCCTGGTTGCAGCACCTATCATGGTGCTTATTTTCTGACCATGCCTCCTGGATCAGGCTTTGCACAATGCATGCCTTATATCTGCTGTTATCATTTTTTCCACTCCAGTGGCTCAGAGTTAGTTCTTACCACACTGAAACCATATGTTGTACACACTGGAGGGTATTCTGGGACTGGGATGTCTAAAGCCTTCTTCTTACAATTTTGTATGGAACAGGCAACCATTTACATTTGCACTCTGTGGCAGTCAGGTAATATGAGCACAGCCATACAGGTCACTGGAATCAGTCTTTCATTTGAGGGAGAAGTTGGTCTCCTTCCAATTAATACCTGTTATAGATGTTAAACAGTGATTTTCTTATGGCTCCAAATCTGTGTCTGTCCTCTCCCAAATGTATACCTCCACTAAATTATAGTGCTAGCTTCACTTCTTACTCCCTCACCAACTGTATACATGAAAGCATTTTCTCCAGTCTTTGAATTGGGTTTGTTGTTCTTTCCTCTACCCTCCCGACTGTTTTGCCATTTTTTCGACAATGTGCACCCACGCATCGTGCATCGCTCTAAAATGTATAGGGCCTGTGCTGTATAAGGGATAAATTCATTTCCATAATCCCATAGTCTGCCACCACAGGGGGACTGGTTCCCTCTTCATGCATACAAGGATTGCATTAGCCCTTTATTGTAGACTGTGTACGAAGCTCAGGCTCAGCTCTCCATGTGCTGATTCATCAGTTCTTTTCAGGCACTTGTTTCTGGGATACTGTCTTTACAATTTGTGGGTCTGACTTAAGGCTGTTGTTTTTAGAAGTTTAAGTTTTTCGGTTATCATTATCAAAATGTACAGCTGTTTTTATTCATGTCTTATGAATTTGTTGACTACCACCTGAAATAACATCACTTCCCTGAAACCTAAGAATAACTTGATATAACTACATTTATGGCAACTACATTTTTAAATCTCTCAGCTATCTCATTCTCAACACATTTCACACATGTGCTATTGCATTGATTTTGAGACTTTCTTTTCCACAGGAGGTGAAGAGTAAGCATTTTATTGTGTCACTATTGCAAAAATTAGTGTATTCTTTAAGTCAGCATGATAAATTGATTGGTGGACACAGATTCGTGTTTTTGCTAAATTATTATTCATTAGTTCTTTGGTAGATTCCTGCTAATTAGTAGGGAAAAAATCCTGTTCGATTGTTCAATCATGTCCACCTACTCATAAGTGCATGTATTAATCTGATACCACAGACTAATGCTTATAAATAATTTGTCTCAGAGAATTGCTCTGAAAACAAATCCATATGGTATAAAGAGTAGGATACTGCTGCTAACCTTTGCCCTTTTACATGCTTCATGATAAGATTATGAGCTTTTTAAGATGTACCAGTGATTCAGATATAACCTTTGGTTTCACTGACTTCTACTAACAATTTGTCTTCTAAGTAGACAAACAGAGAGTTTATGAGCTAGATAAAGTAGCAGTTTTATTTCAAGCATGTGATTTTATTAGACAGGACTAATGGAATCTTCAATGGATTTTGTATATACTTGTAGAAATCTGTAAATGCCACCCAAAATTATGAATCAGAGGTGATTAGAACTAATAGGCTACTCCAAAGGAAACTTGAAAGTCTTTTTACATGTGATGTAAATTATTTTTAAACATTAGTTTCAGAGAGAGAGAGAGAGATATCACGCAAAGGACAGAGGAAGGCAGAGATTTCTGGATGTTCTGTGGGAAGGGGGTACGGGAGAGTGACTGAAGCCAGTAACCTTATAGCAATTCCTGGTATCACCTGTATTAAATCAGGAAAGGACAGGGAAATATCAAATAATTCCTCTCTTTTCTGATTGGGTTACAAAATTTTTTTTTTAATTTATTCATATTATTGTTTCTTCTTTTTCCCTTTTTTAAACCAGCCTAGGTCCCCATCCTGGCACTGCACACTACACCAGAATAACTTTCCAGGCTTTTAACGTTCTGTGGGGAATGAGTAATTCTTTGATTGATCAGGAAATCCATATGTGACTCACTAGTCTTACAGTTCTAGTGAAAATGAAAAAATGTGGAAATCAAAATTACACTGAGGGAGAAAAAAATGTATTTTCGGAGCAGCTACACTCAAGAAAAATACCAGGGAGCTGACAAAAATGAAAATATTGCATTGATTGAAACTAAAACAAATATTTACACAAATAAATGCAAATTGAAGGTTGCAGGTTATCATAGCTCTAAGTTGTCCAAGAATTTCAGTACTATCTTCTTTAAGCAGAGGAATAAAGTGCAGTTATAAAATCAACAGGACAAGTTTTAAAAAACCTGGCATGAAAATCTATCTAGATATAGTGTGGCTGACAGAAAACATGCTGAGTTGGAGTTTGCTTTCAACATTTGTGTGGCTGCCAGAGTACTATACTCAGAGATATTTAGGCCAGAAGGGACATTAGATCATCTAGCCTGACCTTCTGTGTATCACAGGCCATTGCATGTTACCTAACTGCTCCTGTATTGAGTCCATCTAATCTGGCTTCAGCTGCCATCACTGGTTCTTGTTAAACCTTTCTTTACTAGCTTACAAAGAAAGTCTTTCAATGAGAATATTTTTCTTAATTTCTTGGTCCTGATTTTCAAGCTATAGAACTTTTATCATTCATTTTTCTTGTAAATGTTTATTTCTTTATAATGGTCACAAACTGAATTTATAATGGCATCAAAACATCAGTACAAACACACTATGACCCTGGAAAAGAACACAGAAAAGGCCATACTTTGTCAGAGCAAGGCTGATCTAGCCCAATGTCTTGTTACTAACTGTCACTGTAAACAAATGCCCCCAAAAGAGTAAGGACAGGATGAGCGTATTTGATATTTTTCCTGAGTATAATCCCAGATTCCTACTAGTTTCAGGCTGGGAGATTTCCAGAGACTGTTGTGGTTTCTCTCTTTATTCCCAACAGATCTTTCTTCTGAGTCCTACCCCAAGTCACCTCTGAACAATGAGCTCCATAGATCTGCTTCCTTGTGCACCGAGTCACCTTCTTTTGCTGATTTCGAAACTGGCTCCTATTAGCTTCCCTGGATGATCCTCAGTACAAGAGATGGTGAACTGCAGATCCTGCTCCACTTATGATTCTGGTGGACCATGGTCGTAACATCCCTCTAGCCACCTCTTTTCCAGGCTGCAGAGTTGACTCTGCTCAGCCATTGTCCTCATGGGAACCATACCATACCCGTAGCCACCTCTGTCACCGTTCTCTGAACCTGTGCCACTTCTACCATATGCTTTTTGAAATGACAACTGCAAGGCAGTATTCAAGACACGGGCACACCATGAGTTTATACAGCTGCATAGCTATGTTTGCTCTCTACTCCTTTCCTAATAATTCCTAACTTTCAGTTTGCTTTTTTGATTGCTAGGAAGGAGTTGTTTTCATAGAACATAATCCCAGGGTCTTTCTCCTGAGTGGTAACAGTCAGCTCAAAGCCCATTATTTTATATATGAGGTTAAGATTATTTTCCCCATATCACTTTACATGTATATCCATGAATTTATTCTGCTGTTTTATTGCTTCCTCAGTCTCACAAGATCCTTCTGCATTATCTCAGCCTGACCATACAAATATTTCCATATATGTTTTACTTCCCACACGGTGTAGAGTCACATTGACATGAAGGGAACAACCCTCATATGCAAAAGTAAGCACTTTCAGAGCTGCACACACATGGCCAGCTTGAACTGTGGCTAGAAAAACCACCATGGTTTAAAGAAGCTGCCAGCTCACGATGTAACCCCCAAAAGTAATTTAACCCAACCTGCCAGTGACAACATAAGCATAGGTAAATTTATTGTGCCTTGAGGTCTACAGTGCACAGCGTGTTTGTACTTTATGAAGACAGAGCCAGGCTGCTCACAGTGCTACATGACAGAAGGACATATATAAACGTATAAATTAAAATGAGAAAGGTGCAAAGTGGATACAGGGAGAAAGTTTCTCCCCGGGAGCCAGCTGGACCGAGGGGCAGGCTGCCCGGGGAGGCTGTGCCAGCTCCATCCTGGGGGGTTCCCAGCCCCGAGGGGGCACAGCCCTGAGCAGCCTGGTCCAACCTCAGCGCTGAGCCTGCTGCGGCAGGGACGGAGCAGGGACCTCCCCAACTCCCTCCAGCCTGAGCTGTCTGTGACCCTAGGATATCAAATGCATACTTGTAAGTGTTACTGGTTAACGTGAAACCTTCTTTCAGAGGTAAAGCTCAATATAAGGGTGGTTTTTTCCTTTTTTTTTTTTTTTTTAAATAGACAGATCTGGAAAGAGACAACTATCAGCCACCCTCCAAATGAGCTGGACTCATCACTGATTTATACTTGATTTGGAGTGATGAAGTATCTAGCCACTAAAGCAGAAAGCATAGCTTGAGAAATGTAACTAAATCACTTCTGTTTTGAAGTTGCTCCTCATCCGGTCCATTTGGATCCTGGGTGGGCAAAGCAGCTTGTTCCTGTTGGTACCTGTCTGTATAAAAATAATACATTTAGCTTAATATTTGAATAAAAGGTAATTTCAAAGTAATCCTTCGGATCTTATGGGAGTTCTTTAATTTTCCCTTCTCAGAAGTGGTCAAAATGGGTAACAATAATTACTGGACTTCAAACAGATATGTATTTGCTGAAAGGAAAGGCAGATATTTTTCTTCCAAGACTAAGAGCATATTTTCTCTGTTGCTAGTGAGACATGATTGTGACCAGAGATGGGTGTATATGTACATAGAATGCATGACAAAATTTCCTTTTCACCCCAAATAGCTTTGAACATACTATCAGATGGAAAATGTAGAAACAGAAAGGCAATCTGTCTGTACAGTCTCTCATTTAGCTGCTGTCTCAGGCTAGTTGGGACAGTCCTAACCTACTTTACACTGATTAGAAAAGACTGAATAATTAATTACTTGCACTAGATACAGATTTCCTCAGTGCAGACCTTTGTATGTTTTTGAAATTCATTTCTTGCCTTCAATTATTTGTGCCCCTGGACTCCTCACCCAGGCACCCTTGGATTTGAGGAAAGAGGAGAGGGAGGCAATGGATGCCTTCCATAACCAAGCAGAAGTGTTCTAATACAAATCCCTGATTTAACATTGAGAAAAAAGAAACGAAGTCATCAGAAAATTACTTCCCAGAACATTTGTCCCAAGCAATGAGTTATATTTGTCCATTTAGTCCATCACAAGTCTTCCCTCTACGACATATAATCCTCCACATGTTACATGAGAACACTATAATTTGAAGGGCATCATCCAGACTCTGCTGCTTTCTTCCCACCCACTGTCTCCCTTTTAGTAACAGACTCCTGGGAAAATGTCTGATGAAAATACTGATGTCTTCTCTGAATTACATAGTTGTTTAATACCAGCTTTGAGATGTCTTTGACTGCCAGTCAGTTTTCTTATGCCAACTGCTTGGCTCACAGGAGCACATTTTCTGTAGGGTGAGAACTATGACCCTGGATGGCAAAAGACTCGGATATGGTTTTGGGTCTTCTCTGATTTGAGTGCCAAATTTATTAAAGCCAGTAGTTTGTTAAGAGTTTATTTTGGGGGAGATGTAGAACTCTTCTCTCTTTTCAGGACTTGTTTTAACTAAGAGACATACAAATCTCTGCCACAGACTTGGAAAAGCCAGAAGTACCCATTCATTTTTGAGAAATTCACTTTTGTTGAGCACCTTGAGAAATGCTGGATGTCCTCAGGAGCCAACAGAACGGCAGCCTGCGTTTGCTTCAGCTGAGCTGGTAGGTGCCTCAGCTTTTCTGAAAATGAAGGCTGGAGTGCTTCTGTTTAGGCACCATGTTTCTAAATGTGGCCTTGTCCATTTTGGAGTCAGTTTCCCCACTGGGAAAGCAGATAATGGCCTAACACATGTTGTTTGAGGTGTTTTGGAGCACTATCTAGTTGTGGCTGTAGAGCGCTTTACAGTTCTCGAAGAGAAGGTATTACTGAGGGATAAAAGTGTTACTGAATAAACTCTGTGGGCAAAAGCTGTCGGGGGCAGGTTCCCGGCTTGCCAGCGGTTGGTCAGCACAACACTTTGGGTATGTTCATGGTAAAGGAGTCACCATCATGAACGCTTTGGCCTTGCTTGGTTAGGCAGTGAAAAACGGTCATAAACAGAGAACATGAGGTTTGTGTGGGGCTAGGACTGTGTTTCAGTGCCATGGGGCTCTGTAGTCTTATGGGAGAGGCTCTGTGGAAATCGTACAGTAAAGTTTTTCTCTGAGGCTGCAGAAGGCGCTGAGGCAGGAGAAGCTCCCTTTACCCAGCACTGGCATGTCAGCAGGAAAGCCACCAAATGGAGGTGAACTGAGCAGCATCTCCCATCCCTCTGGATATGGATCTGATCCCCCTCCTCACCAATGCTGCATCACAGGCTGGCAGGGAAACTGGAGGGGAAGGGGAGAAGCAGAAGCAGCCACACCTGGGATGAGCCCAGTGCTCACCCCAGAGGCTTGGGTACCAAATTAAAGGACTACAGCGAAGGTGGTGGTGGGACGGGTGTTTTATTTACCAGCTGTGTAAATTGTTGCTGTGCTTTTCCAGCATGATGCCATTCTATGATGATCATTTCCACCTCCAGTTTTTGTAGGATATTTTATATACTGATTCAAAGCTTGTAAATACAGAAACATTTACTTGCATATGTGGGTGCACAGGGAGGTGTCTGATTTTATCCAAGTTCTGCTGGGAAGCATACTGATCTTGGAATCTTCATTATTTTTAAGTGAAATATTTGAAAATTTAAACCTGACTTTTTTTGCTGGCAGGAGTACAGCTGTAGGAATAATACTAAGTCTATCCGAGTCCTAAATCCTAAAAATATTTGTTGTGGTAAGTACAACCAAAGTTTTTTGATGAGATTTTAATTCAGACCCCAGTCCAGGAGGCAGTCTGGCCCCATTTCTAGTTGTTTCTTATGTACAAACCTAAACATTTGGGTTTGTAGTGTATCCCAAAATGTAGTGGTTCCTTTTCAATTTGGCTATATCCTCACATCTGCAAAATTATTACATCTTAAGTTGCATAAAGCAGCTATATACAAGTCCTTTGGTTCACAAAAAACAAGCCTTAGGAAATATTATTGCATATTCTGATTGCAAAAAAATAATTATTATGCATTTGAATAAAGAAAAAGAACAAGGTACCCAGTCAGTGATTAGTTTTGGGTGGTTACTGAATTCTTAAAGTAATTTGCTTTTGAAGTTTATTGTTGAGAGAGTTGTCAGGAAAACAGATCTTATGCTGCAGCAACAATAAAAATAAGTAAAGTAAATTTGAATTTGAACTTTACACCAGAAAAGTAGTTACATGTAACCAGTCAGAGAAAGCAAGCATATCATGTAGTAATTATAACTTTCAACCTCAATTAAGGTAAAACAGGATGACAAAATCATGCTTTGGAATGACGAATATATTCTGTAAAATAAGAATCTTTTCATCATCATCCGATTATGAATAGAAAAAAATCAGGGCTATCAGATGACATGTCCAAGGAAATCCAAGCTGCTTGGAAATGAAGTTTGTGTGAAGAAGAAAGAATTTGGCCATTTTTCTGGAATGGCCAAACATGCAGTAGCCTGCGTGCACAATTGATGTGCACATGAACTAGTCTAACCAGTCTGGAATACATTTAAGTGGATGTGCATGTGCATCTCTGCAGTGTGCACATAATTAATTCAATGCATCCTGTATCACCTGCAATGCATGACTGCACAGGGTACGTGCCACATGTGGCTCTATTTCCATCCGAGATGCTCACATCTGGGAATTTCAAGAACAGAAAGGAACAAACTTTTTACACTGGTGTTCTTCTGTAGTGAGAACGCACAAACAAGATATTTCTTTCTTTAGGGACTGCATGGTATAGTTAACACTTCAGCGGAACTTTCTATTATAACCTGTTGATGCTCACCAACCCACTTTTTTTGCAGGTGGACTCACATGTCTTTTAGAATTTCCTTCCATGTAGCTGAACTAAACAAGACTCTTTATATTGAACTGTTGAGTTATAGAAATCTGCATACCTGTCATCAGTTAATCTTTTCATCATTTATTCTGCTAATGAGCATGAGATATGCTGAAGCTGCTTTTCAGTTTTTGTTTAGCTTGTGCTTTACACAACTGGGAGCACTGTAGCTACTTTTTCTAGTTACATGTTGATACTGAACAATCAAACATACTTTGCAGTAGAGAAACAAATTATTTCCATATGCATACAAAATCCCAAAACAAATCCATCAAATACGTTGTCTCAACTATTTTTTTTCCAGTACTGAGAGAATACTGGCACATGGTTAGTATACAGCATCTGGTTAGCTGAGAATACATCCATATCTCTGAAGTTTTAAAAGTTTTTCTTTGAAAAGTAAATCTTTCCCACAAAGTATGAAACCATCCATCTACAGCATTTGACTGTGATACTGATTCCCCGGACTTTTAGTATACTTGACAGGCAGTTTAGGTAGGTTTACATGTAGAAGGTAGAAAACACATACTTTCAGTGCAGGAAAAAAATGGATACTTTTGTAATTTTTTCTTTGGAAATTATAATTGCCATATTAAATATTTGTATTTCATGTCATATGTATTGGTTATGATCACAGGGCTAGAGAAAATGGCATGTCATTTGCCAAGTAGATTATTCTTTATACTTTATAAATGTTCCCATTGTCTTTATACTTTATAAGTGTCCCAACACTCTCGGCGTTGCTGAAGCCAATAGTGAAATTCCCATAGACTTCAGCAGCAGTTGGCCTCTATTTCACCCTAGGAATTTAAGACTAGATTCCAAAGGGGATCTAACTCTAGGTACAAAATTTAGATCCTTAAAATCTCTGCTCAGATGGTGTCTAAACTCTCTAGGCACCTACATTTCTGTTGTTAAAATTCTCCATCTGACTCTAAAATTCTCCAGCTGGCTATTACCTTTGCCTTGAGAGCACGAAGCCCTTTGGTACATATTTTAGACCTGCTCCTCCAAAAGAATCGTGCATGAGTGTTCTCCATACTGTCTTACCCGCAGTGCTCATTCTGGTAGCAGCTTCAGGGAACAGCTGAAATTTGATAGACTGGGTTGTGTGCATGAGGGTAAAGGTCCTTTCCTCATCTGCAGCTCCACTTCTCTTTGTTGCTGTTTCTCTCACTTTCCAGAGATGTTGCAGCTCTAGCTTAGGAGTCATCTGAGCATGTCTTTGTGGGGACTGACTGAAAAGAGGACAGAGAAACAGAGGAAGGGCACGTGTAAGCATAGTGCTGGAAGGACACCTGGCTTCTGATTACCCCCTTTGCTCTGCCGCATGTGTTTTATTCAGGGAGGTTTAAGCTAAGACTCTGCACACTGTCCTTGGAACAGGGGCAGAAAGCTTGGTCTGATCCTCTCTGATGAGTGCTTACTAGGCTCCAGAATTACACTAACACCAGCTCCATCTCTCTTGCCAAACTTATATTTAATTATTCCCTGTAAAGTGAAACAGCTTCCTGTGTCTGAGTACCCAGAAGCTCAGCAGTTAATAGTTCAGGCATTTTTGCAGATGAAGTGTGGGTTCAGAGAGCCTAAGGGATGGGAGAGGAATGAATTTTTGGCTCCCAGCCTAATTGTACCTGCAAGTGCTACTGGAGGAAAGCAGCTTTCGCGATGCTCGGGGGTGCCTGGAGGACCTCCTTCCCTGACAGAAGTGCTGTGCTGCTATGGGGCCCAGAGAGCTTCTCCCCATCACCGCACCACCCAGTCCTGAGCTGCTGAAGCACAAGCAGCGGGCACCACCTGAGGAGCGGCAGCCACGTAGTGAAAATCCTGGGGAATTATGAGGGAACGTGTTTGTGGAGAAACAGCACCATGTGCTGGAGGTGTGGGGGAAAATCCTGCTGGAAGCGATGGTTGGGATGCCAACTAAAGCTTACCAGACTTTTAATTCTTTTTATTTCAGACCTTGTTGAGATCCCAAGGCACCCAAAAGACAAAGTTTGGAAACTATCGTGTAAGCTGGTACCTTTAAAGAGCAAGCAAACAATGAACCTGTGGTCTAATTACACCAGGAATTTTCCAGACTTCTCAGCTGTTATGTAAAACATTTTGCCTGCCTAATAATAATTATAAACTTCTTAACTAGACTGATTTACTCAGGAACAATAAAGTTTAGTCTAAATTTACATGTTATTCAAAGGAAAGCAGCTCAGGAACTTGCTGTTCAAAGGGAAAGTTGTAGTGCTGTTTAATACGGAGCTAAAATTAAAAAGAAAGAAAAGAAGCCTGTGTTTTACATTAAACCAAACCTTTTTGATAAGAATGCTGGCCTGGAGCAATTTAAGCCATGAAAAATGAACTCCCTGAGCACTCCTGTCAGAGTCCAGTGATGGAAGGATCCCTGTAAATTCTTAATCTGCCTTTCTTCGTGGCAGGACAATATAGTTCTATAGAAAGGAAGGTCAAGGAACTGAACCCCCACAGTAGGTATCCAAAAAAGCAATCAAGCTAAACTAGCAGGGAGTGGATTCCAGCTGAACTCTGTAGTGAGGAGCTTTTCTCTTCCACCACAGGTACCTTATAGAAGGGAAGATTCCTGGGACTAGTGGTTTAATTTCTCTGGCTACCATGCTAATCACATACGTGCCATAATTACTGTCTGTCTTTCTTTTCCCCAGACTGTCATTCTTCTGTCTCTTAGCTCCATCCAACAGGCAGACAATGTGGACACAAAGGCTGTGCAAGCTGGCGAGGCACCTGATGGAACTCCGGAGCTCCATGACACGCTACCCCGTGCCCCGCTCTCTCTTTCAAATATTTAATTTGCATTCTTTCCCAGCAATAGCCAAATGCTCAGGGGCTGCTTTCCATTTTCACCTCATTAGATTACATGTCTGAACATAAAAATGACTGAGAGCTGTGAACCAAATCAAGCTCCTGCAATGTGTGCTGCAAACATGCCAATCATAGTGATGACACAAGGCAAGGATTTGGCAAAAGTCATGCATGGCATTAATGTTAATTGTGTATTTGCAGGTTAGACCAGTGTCAGCTTTACAGCAAACTCATTATCTTATTTATGGAACAATGATGGATTTCCCAGACGGCAGAGTAAATAATCCTACAGCAGACTGTGAAGAGAAGGGGTCTCTGACCAGAGGAAACAATGCAGCACTGGTCAAAGAAAATGGCCATGGGACAGTGGTTTCTTTCCATTCCAGTCAAACACATGGGTCATGCGCCTTTTCTGGCTACGCAAGACAGAGGAAAAGGATACAAATTAGATTAAGCCCTCCAAGAGGCTTTCAGGTAGCTTCAGAGAGCCACTGCTCATGGAAGGGCTTTGCTGACAGGGCAGGGGCATGGAAGATGTTTGTTATGGCCACGAGTGGGAATGCTGTCCCTCCGTGTCATAGAATCCTAGAATGGTTTGGGTTGGAAGGGACCTCAAAGATCATCTAGTTCCAACCCCCCTGCCATGGGCAGGGACACCCTCCACTAGACCATGTTGTCCAAAGCCTCATCCAATCTGGTCTTGAACACTTCCAGGGAGGGGGCAGCCACAACCTCTCTGGGCAACCTGTTCCAGTGCCTCACCACCCTCACAGTAAAGAATTTCTTCCTAACATCTAATCTAAATCGACCCTCCTTCAGCTTAAACCCATTACCCCTTGTCCTGTCACTACACTCCCTGATAAACAGTCCCTCTCCAGCTTTCCTGTAGGCCCCTTCAGGTACTGGTAAGCTGCAATTAGATCTGCCCAGAGCCTTCTTTTCTCCAGGCTGAACAAGCCCAACTCTGTCAGCCTGTCCTCATAGGAGAGGTGCTCCAGCCCTCTGGTCAGCTTCGTGGCCCTCCTCTTGGCTCACTCCAACAGCTAACAGTGTCCTTCCCCTGAGCTGGATTAGTGGCACAGAGGACACCCTGCAGACCTCGGGTGCCTGCCTTCCTGGGCAGTTCACTCTGCACCAGCAGCAAAGGGGCCGAGGGCCCTTGGCCACTTCCAGGCAGACCACAACTTGCAAATAAAGGCAACAGGGAGGGCTGGGTGTCTGGGAAAAGCCATTTATGTAAGTCTGCAGGGACTGCTTCTAAATTTAGAGAAATATATTTCAGAGATGGTTTTACATAGTGTGGTGTCCTACATAGGGTCCCCATGGTGAGCACTCCTATATCTTGAGTTTTAAGCTGAAGGAGGAAATTGAGGGGCTTTTTAATAAGATGAAGTGTGGGATACCTATACAGTAATTCCTTTTGTAGTCTATTATCTCAATAAAAAGGTAAAACAATTAGGAGATGCGCATGATGGTATAACCAGATTAAAAAATGTGGCAGAGGGGGTTTTTCCACTTTTTTCTTTTCCCTGTTCAGTTGGATACTTGGTGTAAATAACATTTAAATACCAGCTCTTGTCTGACATTGTATTTGGAGAAGTGCATTTGATATCATGAAAGAATAAATGAGAAAAGGAAAAAAAATTACTGTAGTAATAAGATACACGTTGTATTTAGAGTTTCTCGGGAAAAAGGAGGCAGCCTGGAATGTAAGAGAAGGAACACGCTGGGGAGAAACCCACCCTGCACCTCGCCAGCCCTGCGCTCTGGGATTTCATAACGACTGTAGTTAAAGTGGCAGGAAAGCCTTTTGCTTCGTCTTTGAAAAATGTGCCTGCAGCCTTCCTGGGAACCCTGATTAGGCAGCTGATTTGAAATTAATCTGCTGTGTGCGTTAACTGTGAAAATATACCTTCAAGCATTCCGCAGTTTTTCTGCCTGGCTTGTGAGAGATGTGGCCCTCAATTTGCACAATTTGGATTGCAATTTTCCTGTAGCTCTAGGATATGTATATTTAAGGCTCTGATAAGAAGCAGTTTCTATACACTGGGGCAGAGAGTCTATTGCTGGTGAAGGTGTGAAAAGATATGCAGTAGGCAGGGGGTGCTGAGAGAAGGCAGCCCCCACCAGTCCTGTGCAGGTTAATGTAAACCTTTTGGTCCAGGGGAATATTCACCAGAGCACTTCTATTTAGGAGCCTGAGCAGGGTTTTAAGATGCTTGATCATTTGCAACTGTGATCATCAGGAGTTTTGTATATCCCACATTTCTAAGTACAAGGCTGCCTCAAGCACTTACACACACCGAGCTCACTGGAGCTTATGAACTGCGGCCACACTACTGTGGCTGTGTGTGGGCTCTGAGCCTGACACACGTGCAAGTTAACTCTTTCTTTGTGGGTGAGCTCAGCTGAAGGTTGTGATCCACATACCTTCCCACTAGCAAACAAGATGGTCTCGGGTCCTCTTTGCTACATTATATATGACAGCTCCATGCAGGGGCACTTGCCCCTTGGCTCCTTCAAGTGGGAATTTGGGCAATGTTGCGGTGGGCACAAGCTAAGAGCTTGCATAAAGAGAGCGTTGACAGCATAGCTTATAATTATACTTTTAAATTTTTGCTGCTTTCTTACTTTCATATCAGAATTTTCCATGGATATTAGTAAAACTCTCCATAGCTTGCAAGCTTAAAGAGCTTTCTTTTAGGAAAAGAGCCTGCTTGCCTGGTGAGATTTCTCCAAGCTAAGCTGTACCAGCTCTACGATAAATCTAAATTCTTGCATTTTCTTTTATATTCTTTGGCGAGGACTCACTCATATTCCTTGGTTCTTAAAGCCAGCTTGATGGAAAGAGCCGAATATGTAAATGGCTCCTTGACTGAAAATCTAGGCCAGAAATTTCAAAGAAAGCATTGTCAAAATCCTTTAAACTACAAAATCATAACTCAGCTACTTACATATAACAAAGCTATCTTCTAGTATTTTACTTTATCACTGAGCACTATCATCTTTAAAGTGACTACTGAGACTGACCAGCTTTATTAATGACCTCATAGCTGATAAATTTTGCAGCTAAGTGTCTTAGTGCCTGTGAGGTAACGCTGGAGAAACAGATAAGTGTGTCTGTCTGACTGGCTGTAAGAATTACACTTTTGTGAGCTTCCCTTTTAATTCTTTCCTTGAAAGAATAGTATAGGCATTTATATATATATATATTTTAATCTGCACTGTTAAATAGAGTTCTCTAGGGCATGTACTAAACAGAATGTATAATATATTTAGTGTTCTGGTTGAACTGTGGATGGGCTCCCTCATAAATGTAAGAAGGCACTCAGCAAGTTTTAAACAAGAGGAGGAAATGCTGCTGAAAGGAATGCGCAGACTTGCAAGCCATGACATAAAAGTCATCTGGATAAGTAAACACAGTAAAAAAAGTACAAAGAAATGGCTAGACCTATATTAGCAGAGGAAACAGGGGACCTCTGGAAGTGGTTCAGTGAAAATCATCTCCAAAAGAGGTCTTTCCAAGCACCGTGATTATGGACAAAATGAGTTGTTGGATTGTAAGCCAAATTTTGAATGATTCTGAAACAGCAGATTCAAAAGTTTGGGGGAAGAAAGTGTAGGGGAAATAGGTCTTCCAGCAACGAAACCTGCAAAACATCTCCCCTGCTTCTTTTAGGATGCACAGTAACAGAGATAGGGCCAAACAGCAGCAGGCCAGCCGTCTCTCCGTTCATACACTACCTGTCTCTGAGAGGCACCAGCAACATCACAGGAAAAGTGCATAAAATACTGTAGCAGGCAGTCAGGAATAACTTGCTTGTAGAGAAAGTTTCTCCCTAATCAGTTAACATTTGACTTATGCACTAGATGGTATCTTTCTTTTTATAAATGTTTTCTACTGCAACTCTGCCTATGCTCATCACCCGTTTTTAATATCTCATGTGGTTTTGATTCTTATGAAGACTCTGGATTCAGCTGTATCTTACGGCTGTACTTGCCTTTGTTGGTGTTAAATATTTTGCCTGATAATTTTGTTGGATATCCTTCTTTCTTTTATTTTTTCTTTTCAAATAAATGAGTAGTAGGAATATAGTTGGCCACAGCTCTATTAATAAAACCAAATTCAAGTAGAGAATGTATTTTTGCTGGAATGAAAATTGCTTTATAAAACTGTCAGATTCACTATAATTTTGTTATAAAAAAAAATGTTCCAGAAACACAAAAAATCCCATCTTGCATTTCATTTTGAAATCTTGTTTCTTTTCAACTTTATTTGATTTTGTATTATTATGTTTTTAGAGTCTCAGATGAAATATTCTGATGCGCCTGGATCAAATTGTATTTTCAGAATGCTCGTTTATAAACAAGTTGGAAATTTTCAGTTCTTACTGTGATTCAGAACAGCAGTTTTGTAATACTAAACAGGGCATCCTGAAATGGAGATCTTATCCTCAGCTACAGCTTTACTTAGATGTAAACAAAAACCACTAATATGCACCATTCATTGTTTCCTCTTTGTCCTTACTGTCAGTCTTAATTTTTAAAGTGTGTCATTGAATGGGAATTATCCTGTGTGTTTAATAATAATTAACACCCATCTCTGGATTTCTGTTTTCACTCTATTATTCTGGTATAAAGTGGCCAGAACCAGACAAAGTTATTCCAGATATTAATGGCATATAATGTTATTCACATCTTCATAACTTTCTGTTGTAATTTCTATAATATCTTTTATTGATATGATTATATAAGATAATTTGGGCTTACAGATCTTCATTAAATAAGCCATATAGCATGCACACACATACACACAGCTTTACTCTGTAGCTGTACTCTCCCAGAGAGAGGCTAAGATATTTCCCTCAGATGATTATTCATGGATATCTTATTTTTGAGCTTCTTTGGATGCTACTTGACATTTATCACCTCTGACTTCCATGTACCTTTTGTTGCCAGGATGGGAAAATTTTCTAAGTGTTACTCCTGAGGAACAGTAAGACCATATGAAGGTTCTGGCTACGTATCGGCTTTCTGCTCAAGAGAATGGGGTGAACAAGTGTCTGCACTTACGCTGCAGTTTCCACTTAACAATCGTCCATCCTCACAGTATTATGTCATGGTCTGCATTTAGTATTTCTAGCTTCTTTTTTGAGTTTTCCGGCAATGCTCCTTGTTTTTCAGTGTCATGGGTTACTGAGTAGTGCAGTGTGTTATTCCTCTTAGGGAACTGAGGATGCTGCCACCAAACCCCTCCCAGCTCTGGAAATGGATATTCATTGCAGTTTATCTAACCTAGATCTAGACAGCAGAAAAATGAATTGCACAGTATAGTTATGTGTAGTTAATAAGGCTATCTAGACAAAACTGACAAAATACAGGCTTTGGTTGTGAAATGCCTCCTTAAAAAGAAGCAAAAATATGACAGTTAAGTAATGATATTTAAAGTCCAGCTGAGTGCCTATCTCCATGGTCACCTGTCTCATGTTGACACTACATTCCATCCAACAGAGGAGCTGGCTATTATTCAGCATTGCTTCCAGTATGTGGCTTGCGCACATCATCAGCCTCTTGCTAGTTGTACTTCCCAGATGGACACACAAACAACTGTCCGCTGAAACTGGTGTCTGAGTTCTAGTAGGAGACACTCCCTCTTATTCTTCTCCCTCTCCTTCTGCTTTAAAAATGTTAGGACTTATATTTTCGTGTTCTGCATTGACATGCCATCAACACAGGTCAGAATTTTGGAGGGGAGAAAGTGACTGAATTGTCACCACACTTAGAATCATAGAATCATAGAATGGTTTGGGTTGGAAGGGACCTCAAAGATCATCTAGTTCCAACCCCCCTGCCATGGGCAGGGACACCCTCCACTAGACCACGTTGCCCAAAGCCCCGTCCAACCTGGCCTTGAACACTTCCAGGGAGGGGGCAGCCACAACCTCTCTGGGCAACCTGTTCCAGTGCCTCACCACCCTCACAGTAAAGAATTTCTTCCTAACATCTAATCTAAATCGACCCTCCTTCAGCTTAAACCCATTACCCCTTGTCCTGTCACTACCCTCCCTGATAAACAGTCTCTCTCCAGCTTTCCTGTAGGCCCCCTTTAGGTACTGGAAGGCTGCTAGAAGGTCTCCCTGGAGCCTTCTCTTCTCCAGGCTGAACAAGCCCAACTCTCTCAGCCTGTCCTCATAGGAGAGGTGCTCCAGCCCTCTGATCAGCTTCGTGGCTCTCCTCTGGACTTGCTCCAACATCACAAATGTTTGTGTTGTTCTTCAGTCTCGTGCACCTAGGAAACCCCCTTAACTCCACATTCTCTAAAGCTAGCACATTCCTACAGGAGATTTTCAAGTAAGGTGAATCAAGATTTAAAAAATCCCTGACAGTGTTACAGAGATATTTCAGACTTCCATTAATTACTTGCTTACACATTAGTTACTTGGTTACCTACCCCATTACTCATACATGCCACATCCCACACCTCTGCACCAGACATTGTGTACCTACAGTTTCTTGTTTAACTCCTTTGCTGGGCTCAGCAAAAAAATTTAATACATAAAGTGAATCATTCACTTTTACAGCACTTGGGAGTTAAATATCATGTTATAAACAAGTCCTGAGACTCAGGGCCCTCAAACCTCAGCTTATTTTCTCCCTAATACGTAGATGTGACAGGGCTATTCATGTGTTCAGGCCACTGCCTACCATGCTGATCAAAAATGTCTTTAGCCTCCTAACATTACCCTGTCTACTTTAATTAGTTCATAATCTCATTGGAAGGATGTAGCACAGCACCAAGTGCAATGGGGTTCCTAGTCTGTAGCCGAGGCTCAATGAAACACTAATGCAACCAGCAGTAATTTCCAGGCAAGAAAGCCAGCAAGCCTCCTGGTCCCTTTCCTTTACAAATCTTCAAAGTCAGTGGTGACGCTGTGCTGTGAATGACCAGAATCCTGCTTTTCCGTAGGGTTTCCCCCTGTGCAGTGTTTGCACTCTTATTCCACTGGAGCAGAGCAATGGCAGGGAGCCAAAGGTGGGAATTTCTGGGTGTATCTGGACAGATGCAGAAATCTGCATTCTTCCCCCAGTATTGCTTGACCAGGCTACTTTTATTTTGGAAGCTGCAAAGTGGCTTTGCTTAGCTAGTTTAAGATCGGTGGTGTACTACTGTATGAGTGTGTGTCTTTTGCAGGCAGCGTTTGTTGCACATATGGTCTGGAGACTGCAAAACTGCAGTTAGGAAAGCACTGAGACTGAACTAATAAGCCCTGTCTGGCAGTACAATGCAAATTGTATAGACAAGGAGAGGCCCAAACCCAGAGCTTTATGAGGAAGGCAGGACCAGGACCTAAAACGCTGCTGTTTTTTGTTTTCTGTTTCTTTCAAAAATGACTCTGTGCCACAGTAAACATGGCTACAACTCTGCCTGCTAGTTCCGAGTGCTGGCGAAGGGAGCTCACATCTGCCTGCAATCGACTGTGTAGATATATCCTACGTGGCTTCTGTACTGGAGCTGGCTCCTCTCTGGCTATCTCCGAATACGGGCAGAGTTCACTTGCATCCCTTTGCGCCCACTCCTATAGGCATATCCAAACCAAGAGGATGCAGGCTTTATGGGCGTTAGCCTTTTACTGAGGTGTGAAAAGCCTTTTTAGGTCCGGCAGGCATATGAATTCAGTGTAATAGGTTGTAATTGGGCATGTCCTGGCTTGTTTGCACTCTTAATACAACACAGGGTTCATAATTTGACACAGATATATCCCATTCTGTCACAATGGTAGTCTGCCAAGATTTATTCTTTTAACAAGGAACACAGATTCTTTTAATGTCTGAAAGCTAATGAGGAAAGCTTTTCCAAGTGCAATGTGTTTATACAGAAATGCCAATTTGTATTTTTCTTTTCTCTTTTCCTTTCCTTTCCTTTCCTTTCCTTTCCTTTCCTTTCCTTTCCTTTCCTTTCCTTTCCTTTCCTTTCCTTTCCTTTCCTTTCCTTTCCTTTCCTTTCCTTTCCTTTCCTTTCCTTTCCTTTCCTTTTCTTTTCTTTTCTTTTCTTTTCTTTTCTTTTCTTTTCTTTTCTTCTTTTCTCTTTTCTTTTCTTTTCTCTTCTCTTCTCTTATCTTCTCTTCTCTTCTCTTCTCTTCTCTTATCTTCTATTCTTCTCTAATTCTCTTCTTATCTTCTATTCTATTCTCTTCTTTTCTTATATTTTCTTTTATTTTTATTTTCTTTTCTTTTCTTTTCTTTTCTTTTCTTTTCTTTTCTTTTCTTTTCTTTTCTTTTCTTTTCTTTTCTTTTCTTTTCTTTTCTTTTCTTTTCTTTTCTTTTCTTTTCTTTTCTTTTCTTTTCTTTTCTTTTCTTTTCTTTTCTTTTCTTTTCTTTTTTCTTTTCTTTTCTTTTTTCTTTTTTCTTTTTTCTTTTTTCCTTTTCTTCCTTTCCTTTCCTTTCCTTTCCTTTCCTTTCCTTTCCTTTCCTTTCCTTTCCTTTCCTTTCCTTTCCTTTCCTTTCCTTTCCTTTCCTTTCCTTTCCTTTCCTTTCCTTTCCTTTCCTTTCCTTTCCTTTCCTTTCCTTTCCTTTCCTTTCCTTTCCTTTCCTTTCCTTTCCTTTCCTTTCCTTTCCTTTCCTCCCCTTTCCTTTCCTCCCCTTTCCTCCCCCTTCCTTTCCTTTCCTCCCCTCCCCTTTCCTCCCCTTTCCTCCCCTTTCCTTTCCCCTTTCCCCTTTCCTTTCCCCTTTCCCCTTTCCTTTCCCCTTTCCCCTTTCCTTTCCCCTTTCCTTTCCCCTTTCCTTTCCCCTTTCCTTCCCTTTCCTCTTCCCTTTCCTCTTCCCTTTCCTCTTCCTTTTCCTTTCCTCTTCCCTTCCCTTCCCTTCTCCCCATTTTCTCTTGCTTCTTCCCCCCACCCCCCACTTTCTCTTTTCAGACAATAGGCTATTGCAAAAGGATGTGGGGACAGATTTGCTCCCAGCCCCCACTCTTGATGTAAGCAATAAAGTAGCTCACTTCCTGTACTTTCTGTGAACTTTCTGACAAATAAATGAAGCCATATTTGATAGGAACTCATAAACGCTTCTTATATTGCTCTTTGGAAATGCTGGTAAATCAGTGTACAAAAGAGACCTCAATGATTTCCCAGTTTATGTTTCCAAAAATAATCTTTGATCCAATATTCCAGAAATTGTACTTTATAGTGTGGAATGGTGCCCTTTATTGGAAACAGTGAGTCTATGACCTTTGTTACTGCAAGTCAGGTATCAACAGAGAGACATCCGGATTATAGACCTGTTTTCTTCTTTTAAACTCTTTAATATGTTTATAATGTTATTACATGTGTCTCTACTATTTTGAAGGTCCTCCCTGAATTTCTACCATTCTTTCTCAGAAAGTTCTTCCTACCTTTATCTCCCTGCCATTGCTCTTGCTCTTTTAGGCTGGCTACATCTTGATTTCTCGGTTCTTTCCAAACACCACTGGTTTGAGAATCACCTTCTCTTAAGCTCCTGCCATCCAAAACAGCCTTCTTGTATCTCTACTTCACTGCCTCACCACTTATTCCAAACCTCAACTGAAAGCACAGTTTCTTTTTTTGGCTATATTAATATCGACTCCCTCAGACATTGACCTGTAACTCAGTGCTTTAATATCTTCACCATACAGTCCTACTTATTGTAAACCACCATCTTGTAACCTAAATGAAGATGACTTTTTTTTTAATAACTAAAATGCCATTTGAACATGTGGCATTTGGTTTAAATTTTTTTTCCATCTGAATTTTTTAAAAAGATACAATATGTACATTTGCTAGAGATGCTGTGCTAAGAGGGAAAAATTGGCAAGCTCTGGGCTCTTAGGTATGCTCAAAACCCTTTTTTTTTGAGGGAAGGAAGGGGGTTATCTGGCTCCTTGCTTTTTGCTCTGTCAGCAAGTCTGAAGATTTCAGAAAGAGCTATACCATACCCTGTGCAGGAGAAAAGGCAACAGTATTTCTGACTTTATGGGGGTGACAGAAGATTTCTTCTTAGTTAATGAAAAGCAGGGCCTTCTGGTGCCATAGTGAAATTATCCAGCTATAGTATATGGATGGTGGTGGGATGAGGAATGATATGATACTCAGCATGTGTCTAGGCTTGCTCCCTTAATGCCTTAATACTAAATGCTATTGTACAAAAACTCCTTCTTCAGGAATTGTGCATGAATTTTATTTGAATGTGGATGGGACATTTATAAATTAAGTGAAGAAACAGACAATATTGCACAAACCAGTGGAAATTCATTCAGAGTATGAATTTCTGAAAGTTGTGTATGATGATAATGATGTTAATCTACTTAGACAAAGAACAATTCATCAGCATCAGATGATGTTGCTTCATACGCTACATTAGGAAAAAGAATTTTTGTAATTAGAAATAGACATTGATTCTAAAGTCCAGTTTCAATAAATAATTGGGGCTGGGAACCTAAATTTGACTGGGAATTGATAGGGACTGTGTTTCTTGGAATTGTATGTACCTTCCAAATTTTTGTCCCATTGTTATTGGAATGAAGCTGAATTCCAAGAGAAACTAAGTCAAGGGAACTTCAACAACTTAACTGATGCATCTAAAGATATTTCAGGGTGGTCTAACTAAAAATGGCAGAGAAACGCTCAAAGACTAAATGAACTTGTTATGAATGCTGGAAATTTCACAGCTCTGTATTCATTGCTTTGCAACAACAAAACTGCAGCATTTCTGCAGCAGTCTCTTAGGACTAAAAAGTTGTCTTTGAAAGAGAGAATATGTGTGATGGGATGAGAGACAAAAGCTGCTGTGCAAGGAAATATCACTTATGATGAACCTGAGATGGTGAACAAATTTTGGAGATGAGTTTAGAGAAAACTAAGACATCTGATCTGTGTCTGTCTCTTTTGGAAGATCTTTCCTACCGACTCTAACAGTAGGGTCCTTTGTGAAGCTGATGATATTCACCCTTATCACACTGCCCTTTTCTCATGTGGTTTGGAGCAGGTCCAGGTGACACCATAGTGTAACCGTCTAAGAGTGAGTCTATACCTGAAGTCAGCATGTGAACAGGATCATGTCCATAATCAGTTTGTGCTGAGATAGCATGGATCATTAATAGTGTGAACCAGGAAAAAAAGAATACTTTTGTAACAAAGAAAAATCTTGCAATTTTTCTTGGGAAGAATTCAGATATTGGCATTTTTGGTCAGCGAATGCAGTTTGATGGACGTTTCCATGCACTATTCATGTGTTTGCTCAACGATTTCTTTGGAGTGTGATTCAAACAAAAATTGGTGGCTCTTGTCAAACACTGCTGGAGCTACTGAAGCCTGTCGACTGAGCAGATCTGTCTTTGGACGTTATCCTGGTTTGAGAAGTCGCACCCTGATGCCAAGAGTCTCACAGTGGCACATGGAATGGGGTCCTGCCCTTCAGTGAGGCAGGCTGGATGGGTCTCCCTCCACACACACTTTGCCTTGCCGAGCTGGGCAGGGCAGGCACCAGACTCCATCTCTGCATCCTCAGGCTATGTGTCCACTTTTAGGGCTAAAATAATGTAGTTTCTGGAACCTGTCCTCAGTGTGTTTTCCAGTGCAGGTTACAACACAGTGTTTTTCAGGGTGGCAGTAAGGGCATCTGCGTTAGGTTTCAAAGGTGATTCTGGGAGCACCATGTCCATCAGATCAATGCTGGGTGCCTGTTCTGTGGGGCCCTGGGTCTGATGGTAATGTCCCAGCCTGCTGAGAAAACACACCATGATGCGGCCAAGGCCTTTGATCTCCTGAAGAGAGAGAAAACCTCCCACCCACCCCAAATTCCTGTCTGAGCTAGCTGGGAAATAAAAATACCGCTGTTACCAGGTGAGGTGGGACCCCCTTTCTTTCCCCAGCAGTGCAGAGGATAACTCAGCACAGGTACAAATCAGGTTTCAAAGCTCTGCCACTGCAATCTGGAGGGTGGTGCAGATGCAGTTTTTCTTTGGGCTCAATGTCGTGCAGCGTGTGCATGTGTGTGGCGGGGGTCTGTCTCAGTGTTAGCAAGTACACTTTCTATCTTGAGAAAACCCAAAGAAAACCTCGTATTTTTTCATACAAATTTTTTCCAAAGTAAATGATCTGCAGGCATTTACCCAGAATATCATTAACACAGAAAGGGAAGCTGAGTTTATTGTGCCCAAATGTTACACTGGTGTTTACAGGAATTCTGATCTTTAAATTTCTTGCTAAACATAATCTATTTTGTGTATGTTATAGTAACCCTGTCTGGGACTTTAAATAATAACAGAAGACTATAAAACCTAAAATTTCTTTTTTCAATTCATTAGATGCATTTATAGATTTAGACTATTCTGTATACTCTATTTTTCTACTTCAATATACAAAAATTAAAAGCCTTAGAATTTAACTGGAAACACAGAGCTAAACAATGTTTTGTTTATGGCCTGTGTTGTATTAACATTGTTGCTTTTCATGATAGGGTGATGCTGGGGAAATGATGAATTTTGTTGACAGTGTTATCAATTATGTACTTTCAAAATAAAGCTTTACATTTTATTACTAATGGGGGAAAAAATGGGCCAAATTTGACTCATGTAGCTTGACTGAATCACTAAAGTCATCAGATTTATGTCAAGCTTGGGCTGGACTGAGTCTCCCCTCGCTGAGGAGAAAGCTCAAAACTTTTGGCACTTAATTAGGAGAAACACACAAACATTTAAATGCTGCTCTTAAGTAGGATTAGGCAATGAGTGCAGAGTTCAGGACTTCGGGAGGCTCCTTTTGCAGGGGTTAGTGGCTGATCAAACCCTGGAGACATGCCTGGTGGGAGGCTGGGGCCTGGGCAGCCTGCAGGCCCGGCAGTCTAAAGCTGTCCCCCACCTCAGCAGACTGAGGTAAAGCAGGGTGTGTGGCAGATTTACCTTGCCCAGCTAGCACAGGGAAAGCACAGATTGCCCTGTTGTTGTAAGACTTTTACCTCAGATGAATTATTTTGCAGGACTGAAAGAGATTTGCAAGATCCCTCAGCCCCATACCTAGGCAGCCAGGAAGCGCTTCTTGACTCCCATGTGGGGACACCACTGAAGTACGGACAACGTATGAAGTATTTCTCTCCTGGTGCCTCTCATGCCCTGGTTTCCAAAGGAAGAAAATGCAGAAACTTTGGTTGGAAATATGCTCCAGACTGGTTCTCTCCCCTGGCAGTTGGGTACTGTGTGGGAAGAGCTGAGGAGGGCACTGATGCACAGCATGTGCTTGGCCTGTTGCACTCTGTCGTGTAAAATCTTTCATAATCCACTGCAAACTAGTGGTGAATTCTGACCCCACTGCTCCAAAAAGGTGGTAGGTCCATAAAGTCACCTTTCTGAGAGCTGGAAACCTACACCTAATTTCCAGCCTGAATTTTTTAATGACTAGCTTATAACTCTTTGTTCTTATGCCAACTCATTGTCTTCAAGCTTCAAAAGCTCTTTCCCTTTTCTGGTGTTTATCCTCCAGCTGTATTTACAAAGAGTGACCATATCCCCTCTCAGGCTTGGATCTGCTTGGCTAAATAAGCCACTGTCTTTTAATTTCCTCTTGTAAAATAAACTCTTCATTGCTTGGATCATCCCAACAGCCATTTCTGCACCTGTTGTGAAACGATTTCCCTTTCCGTCAACGTGGGTGACCCAAACGGCCAACAATACTTGAGGTTTCACAAGAGCCTCGTATTGGTGGCTTTCATACTCCTAGAAACACCTTGCTGGATTCATTCTCAGATCACATTGCCTTTTTCGTAAGTGCATCCTGTGGTGCATAGGCATCTTGTGACTGACTGGAATATGCAGATTTTTCACTGCTGAAGAAGTAGCCAAAAGTTTGAGTCTAGAAGCTCACAGTAGCCCTCAAGCTTTTAAACTCCAGTTACGTGATCCCAACTTTCAAAAAAGTACAGCTAAATGCCCAGTTGCAGAGTATGAACCAAAGCAGCCAAAGAGCAGATGTCTTGTTTATGATATCAAAATAGCTTCCACAGTGTCATGTTAGATCTGGCAGCATTTGCATGTGCAGAGATGTAATTTTTTTTTCTCTAACCACGGTGTTAGACAAAAACTGAGATGATGGTATTAATTAAGCAATAAAGCAATGCCAAATCTGTGTGGGATGTAGGTAGTTTTAAAAGGATTAAGCACTTTATAAATAAAGTACATCTGGATCTGGAAAGTAAAGCTTCTGGTACCCCGGCAAACTCCCTCCCACCTATTGAATTCCTTCTCAGCCTTGCTCGCCTGCCTCAACCAACGTAAGCCAGCAGCAGGCTTGCCTCCCATCACTTCGCACTTTCTCATCGCCGTAATCCAAATTTCAGGGATACCTGTCACGTGCAGATTCTCAGGACATTTGATATTTTTTCGGATTTGGTTTGCTGAAGGTTTCTGTGCACGCGTGTGTGTATGTGTTTAAAGAGAGGACATTTCAGGTCAGCCAGTGGGTTCCTTAACTACTTCAATCTGTGTCTCAGTGGTAATATTGCTCGTATAAAATTGTTTATTATTGCTCAAAATTTCAATATCTTTCATGTGATGATGGATTTAAAACCAAAATATTGTTATTCAATTAAACAAAACATGATCAATATTTTCTCAAGGTGTTACATCTATTATAGAGCTGACTCACAAATATCCACGATATAAACAAATCTGGAGTGCCTTTTTTTAATTTACGGGTCCTTCTGGACTTGTACCTTCTTTATAATCTGCAAGAAATCCAAATACATGCTTAGTACCATATGTACCATAGAAGAATCTTTGTTGGAATTTACTTCCCATCCAATATCACTACACATATGTTACACAACACAGAAAAAATGTGTAATATTTCATTTTCCCCTCACTGTGGCCCCATGCTTTCTTTGCTTTTTTTTCCCTTTCCAGAGTGTAACTTTATATACCAAATATAGGAAAAGTAATTGCTGCTTGATAAAGAAAGGCAGCAGAAATGAAACTTCCAATATTCAGTCAATTATAGACATGCTAAAATATTTGTATTTAGAAAGGAGTCTTAATATCTGCCATTATGGCAATGACCTAGGTGGGAGGGAAGAGTGTGAGCATGTGTGTTTGTGTGCGTGTACATGCATTTGTCTCTGTGTACAAGTATGTATATATATGTGGTTGGAATGGAAGACCATTTCCCTGCTGGCTTCTTATTTAGCTGTGGCTGTCACAGACAGGATGAAGTTTCTGCTGCAAAAAGAATAATTCAGGTCTTATTACCAACAGTAATAATACTTGCTGGTATTAAAAACTCCTAAAATCTGGTCTGGAAAAAGTAAAAATAAATAAAAGATCATATAATAGGGGTGCTAGCTGCCCATGCCAGGAGGAAATTGCTTGGCAAAGAAAATACCTGAAATCCTTTAAAAGCTGTTTTGTATACCAGTTTCAGAGTGATGCTGGCCTGACTTCCAGCTGACTAATGGCAGCTCCATGGAGAGTAACATCAGTGCCCATTCCTTAGTTATTACCAATAATATATCACTTGGAAAATAAACAGAAAGATAAATGACAGGACAGATGTCTAATGAGGCAGAGGTTAAGGAGTGTTAAACTGTGCTGGACACCATCCGACATGCCAGTGTTAAATTATGCTGAATGCCCTGAGCTCCCTCCCCATAAAAGGTCAATGCTCTGGGTATGTTCCTGGATGATTTATGAAATCAAAGAATGGCCCACATGCCTATCTCTCTGGGAGGTGAGCAGCTTGCAACATTGTCAACCGCAGCCCCATAATAAACCAAATTTAAACATCACTCAAATCAATCCATCTTCGTCATTTGCTCCATTGCAAGCCCTCCTCTGTCTTGTTCTCACCAGCCAGCCATGACATGGTGTATTGTTCTTCATATATGTCCCTGTAGATACTTTAGAAACCTGCGGTGTTCTCCACTAAAGTTAGAAACCTCCTGAAAATGGCTGTTTCCTTTGGACAAAGTCAGACTTGCTCTGAGTTTGTCTGCTGTTTCCATGTTGTAGGTGGCTGAGTAGATGGCATTTGCCTGTCCTCAGAATTATTTGTCTTGCATTTGTAGGTTAGGTGCAAATATGGTATTTATAAAGAGGACATTTTAGTTTTGTATTCACTATTTAATTACAGCAGAATAAGCTAGCTTTATCCTTCATGCCTGAAGAGTTAGATTCCCTATACCTAAAATCTTCTGAAGTGAGTCTCACACTGTGCCACCACAGGAATCCATATGTGTTGCCTGCAGTGCCATCTCTGTCAATGGGCAATGAGATATTTGCTAGTTGCAGTTGATGTAAATAGTAGTGGTTTCTGTACTTCTTCCAGCTGGTGCCCACTCTTTCAGCTTCTTTTTTTTTTTTTTTTTTCTTTTCTTCACATTGATATCTACTTTCTGTGTGATGGAAAAGTGGTAGATAACTAGAGTGTATCCTTGGTACTTTTGAGGTTGCATAACTTTGTAATTTTCTTCCTGTTTCTTAAGATACACTATAGGACTCACCATCGTGTCCAAGTTGCTAGAGGAGGCTTGTTGAGGAAGAGAAGCAGATCCTCATAAGACCATTTTGGGTTTAGTTATCCATCTGTAGGGCAGACATGCAAAGGGTCAACGCTTCCACCTTCTGTCTGTGTCCTGATACAGCCAAGGTGAAAGGAAGGGTCGTGGTGAAAGAGCGGCGTAACAGGAACTGCTTTTCACTACCTTTTGAAACAACTCATTTGAGAAGCTGGAGGTCTCATGTGGCTCAGTCATTTGAAAGCCCTGTTAACTTCAGCTGTTTCACAAATACTGAATATAAATACGGTGGCTGAGGGTGTGGGACTTTCCTCCTCAAGGAAATCCTAGACACTGCCTGTTAGCAGATGCTATAAGTACCCCTAGCCATTATTCCACAGAAGGGCAGCAAAATGATACATGTTCTGCCTCGTCTGGCTTTTCCTCTGGGCTTTTAGTATAAAACCGGTGTGAGTTTTGTACAGAAGGAGTCAAAATGGTGGCTCGATGCTCTGTGTGTGTTTTCTGCTGTCCAGCGGGACTATCTCATAGACAGGGTGCGGGCTCCTGACAGCCACTGGAAGCACTTCCCAGAAGGGAGTGGGGACTTTCCAGATGGACAAAGTGATTTATTACCAGAATAACTGAGAGGGGTGTGACTTAACAACTGTTACAATTGAAAAATGGGACCAAAGACACAGAACTTGTTAGAACTGCTTGGACTGAAGTTCTGATAACACATTGCTGCCAATAATGCTGTATTTTTCCTGGCTTTCTGCTTTATTGGTCACAGGATCACAGGACATCCCTGTGAAGGTAGAGGAGCATGAGGGATGGATGTTTTAGATTAGGTCTAAGAAATGGAAAGTGTCAGAGAACTAGAGGTGTGTTGGAGAAGACACAAGAAGGACTCAAAAAAATTCCAGAAGACAAAACTTAACTTTCTGCTAAGTCAGTACCTATAGGAAATTCTCTTGAAAGATGTGCAACAAAACTGGTACAAATACTTTTTAATCTGATCAGTTTTTAATCTTGCTCAGCTTAAAGTCCTGAGAGGCTAATCTGAGCTGAACCATGATACCAAGTTTACAAAAAAATTCATGAAGAAACCAAATCAATACAGACTTTCTTTAGGATAAAATAGGGCCTAACTTTCATATTTATCAGTCAACTGGAGACCATTAAAGTCCTTGGAGGACATCTAGACTAAAAATAAAAGCAGGTTGATCCTTCATTCAAAATGGACCCCTAGTTGTGTTCAGTTCCATACAAATCGGTAGGCAGTCATTTGGGCTGATGAAGGAAAGGTAATCACCTAAGGCTAAGCACATTATTCTCTCAGTTGCCTGACTATAGAAACAGATATTACTCAGCCATGCTAACTGAAGACCTACAAGCCCTAAATAGTCAGCACTTTGCTTTTCCTGCCTTCCTCCTTTTGCTTATTTTGCTTGCTTGCTTGCTTGTGAAGCAGGTTGCTCTGCTCAGCACACCTTCAGGGTTTTCAACCTTAAGGTAAGTGAAATCACCTCAACCCACTTTGGCCCATCTCCAGGCAATAAGACACTTTCTTACTCTTGTGTCTCTGATTTTATTCCCACTTAAAAAAACCTTGCAGATAGTGCATCATTTAAAGTCAGAAGACATGAAGTAGAATTTATATTCTAATGGCCACCAATAGGGAATCTTGCTAGTGTCAGAGGTCAAATACTTATGTCAAGAACACTTTATTCAGTAGCAATAAAAAATTCATCCATGCACCAATAAAAAAGCCCTCTGGGCCTTCATACAGCTGTGGGTATTATATGTGTTCCTCTATATAAGAACAATAAGTATTTTCCTGTATTTTGTTCCACATGGGCTTTATGATTCTGTAACCTTTTTGTGTTTTCAATGAAAATAAGATTAGATGGGGCCAGTTGAGCAATAGCAATTCTAGTTGCAATCTCAGTGCTTTAAGTCCTTTCCAAAAAAGTGATTTAGAAGCAGTCAACAGATTTGAGTGTCATTCAGTTTTGGGATACAGGTCATAAACATTGACACATCATAATGGTATGGTGAACTATTATAATGGCGCCCGGTAGCATGACTGTAGCTAAAGAGCTGTCAGCAATTTAGAGCTGTGTGAAGAAATTTTGAATATGAAGTACAATGGGTGAATTTTGGCTTTATGCCTGTGTCATCAAACAGCAAAAAAAGCACTTTTTAAGAGTTCGATTTTTCTGGATGTATTTTTTCTCCTTTGTTTGTTGCCAAAAGGGGAGCTATTATTTTCGTGAAAAATACTTTCCTCTCTCTCTCTCTCTTTCTTTCTTTTGAGAAGGGGAGCCAGTGTCATACTATAGCACTGGAGCTGAGGACAGGAGGGTAGAAAAGGGTCAAAAAGCAAAGCATGCGTGCTGTCTACTTGGAAAGACAAAACTTTAGCAATGTAACCAATAGCACTCTGAGCACTTGTAAATAAGAAAAAAAGGACGCTCTGTATTAAGAAGATTGGAAAGAAAACCTGCTAGAATAACTCGCCATGTAAAAAACTCAATTGTCCAGCGTCTCACATGAAATACATTTCAATTGTTTTGAGACAATAAACGAGAGCACAAGATTTGATTTTTATTTGGAAAATCCTCATTTAGGAGTAATTTCCTGGAGATATTCAGGTGTGCACTTCAGTCACTGTCCTAGATTGAGGAACTATTAGTTTAATTAAAAAATATTCAAACATTTCTGTAGAGCAGTCTACACAGATACCAGGGGTTTTTTTACGGTCCAAATTAGCCAGAGGAACAGAGGGTGTTTACTTGTGGTGGTCTTTCTGTTTAAGGATAAAATATGTTGAGGGGTCACCACTAATAGAACTCTCAGCAGCCCTTTCAGTTGTTATTGCACACAGAGGTTATTTGGAGAAGGGGTCCAAATGATGTAGTTGTGTTGATGCCTGATGGGGGTACGACACCTTCCTTAATCAAGGCAAATAAATTGCTATAACTTTGGGAGGTGCCTCCCTTCTCATTAAAAGCAGTAAGTTAGTCGGATCACTGAGTTTTTCCCCTTTCCATTTACATCTTGAAATCTGATCATCTTCTTCTCATAGAAGTAGATGGAAAAAATCCTATTGACTGTAACACTAGAGGTTTTTTCCTGGGGAGAAAGAGTGCCTTCTTGCTTAATTCTTAACTAGATTTTGTACCCAAAACTATAAATCTTTCAGTCCAGGTTTCCTGACACAGTCAAGTGGAAACTGAAAAATATCCTTATTTTAACTTTTATTACATATCAAATTTTGCAAAGGTTTCTCTGCCAACACAAATGACTACAGGTTGGGAAGCAAGACTGTGAAACGGCTGAAAGCTGGTGATATTCACTTAATGAGCAGTACAGTCTTGCTCTGAAATGCTTTTCTGATGGCAGAATTCAAATCACATACTTGTAAGGCTGTTAAAAAAAAAAAAAAAGAAAAAGAAAAAGAGTCCAAGTGAGAATTTTCACAGCTCCAATTAGCAGTTCCAGGCCAGATCTACATTTTTGTGATCATTTCAGATTGTTTGGGATAAAAGCTGAATTGTGGACTGTTTATTCAGATTTTTTTTTTGTTGTTTACTTCCACATACTTAAAATAATCTGCTTGATTTTCTGTGGCCCACAACAATTGCTCTCTAGTATCAAGAAGCAGGAATTAATGAGGAAGGACATGATAACAGTCTTTTGGGCATCTTCTGTGCTCAGCAACAGTTCATGTCTCATTCTGATTTTGTGATGATATCAGTTTCAAGATGATCCAGCTGTAAATGATTACCTGGTCATGCAGGCCAGAGAGTCAAAGATGCTTTGTCCATACTGTTAAACAAATAAATCACTCGGATTGTTGAAATAAGCCTGAAGATATTTTATACAAAGTGGAACAGTCTCCAAAGAAGCAGGATTAAAACTTCCCACCTGACAGGACTCTACAGGCAGCTGCTCAGGCCACTCACTGGAGTGGTGGGAGGTTACAGTTCATATTCCTGCAGGGACTGAAACCTCCAATTGATTTTTTTTTAATATAATTTTTACTTGCCTTGGGACAAAAGGAAAACAACCCAGCAAAATTAAATTTAAGTACAGTTGTCAGTTGTTGTTTTCTCTATTTCTCTACTGAAGCAAAGGAGAAGTTACTTCCACGGCTATACATGTGACCAGGCGAGGGGACGTATACTCCATTTTGGGCATGGCATGTGTTTTGCTGTGAGTGCAGGGGAAAGCTGCTGAGCCTTCCGTTCAGTAAGACCTTAAAACATGACTTTGAGGGTCTATCGTGTACTTAAAATCAAATGACTGGCTCAGTACATCAGTCAATTGAGGCTGTGGCCTCTGCAAGAGGAATGCCTTTGTATCTATAAAATGAGAATAGTGTGTATTGGTTGTATTTTACAGGTGCACTGCAGATTAAACTTGGACCCTAAAGAAACTTGAGATCTGGGAGAGACAGGACAGAATACTATTAAAAACATGTTTTTGTGATGGCATTTGGCAATAGCTTCACTACCTGTTTTTACAATGTATTGGTTTTATTTGTCCAAGTACCATAATAAGGAATAAGACGCTTGCACCATTAAATCTGACAGCTCTTTGCATAATTTGGCAAGGATTTGGCATGACCCTGTGAATCAAGAACAACTGTTTTTACACCCTGGAGTGAAAAAATACTCAGGGCATTGAATGGAAAGATATTGAATGTTTTCTTTTGGCACTATGTATTTCCAAATGAGTTGTTCTGCCAATTATTGCATATTAGACCTATAAAAAGGAAATAAAATATTTGAAAGGTGTTAACTTTAGTGGCATTGTGCTCCTCTTGCATTTGCTTTCTGAATAGAAGGAGTTGGAAATGGCAAATGCAAGGGCCTGATTTAGCTTAATGTTATTTCTGCAAAACTGATGAGCTAAATGGAAAGCAGGAGAACATATCTTGAGATAGCAGGAGCCAAGGAGACAGTTTTCTCCACTCTTCTCGTTGAAAGATGTCTGTAAGAAAATTTGTGGGGATGCTCTGAGGATATTCCCTCTCTGGACTGTAAACTCCATTTGCTCCTGATTCACACATCCATTCCAAATTTGGACCAGATGGTCCATCTCCTCTCCAAACCACCACAAATGCGACATGTTATTCCATGAATAGCTGAACAAGTGAAGCTTATTCTGCTGTGGAAGTGTATCTCCTTCCCTTTGCACTGCAGTAATCTTTGGTCTCTCTGAAGCCCTCTGTCTTTCCCACTGCAATACTTCATTCCCCCACTCACCTATACTCTCTGAATTATTATTCTTAGGTCTTTTCTACTCTCCCCCTCACCTCCAGCCTCACCATGCTCCCAATATGCCTTCACATCCTTTAACCTGGCTTCCTTCTCTCCCAAACAGTCTGCCTGGACAAAGTTATACAGAAGCTCCTCCCAGTTGGACTCAAATGTGAATATTTTTCCCTGGTGCAGTTGCTGACTTATATGAAGCTGAAGAACTTTATTGATTGAGGATTTCTGCCCCCTCACCATGTTTGTTTGAAATGAGCTGTTATATTCTGGTGGTTTTTGGGTGATATTAGCTGAATGCACAGTCTGACTGCAGAAGCCCCTTTCTCAAAGTTGCTAGGATATTAGGAAATTTACTTAAATTCTCAATGTCCTTTCTGCTGCATGGTGACCTTTGAGTCCAGCATGGATTTGGTTTGAATTACTTTTTCCAAGCATACGTTTTTGAATTCAGAGGTTTTATACCTTGGCCACAGAGAAGCAGGGAGAGCAGATGCAGACCAAATGCTGTGCCAAATTCTTTCAAAGGAGTTAGACAATAGATCCTTGGGTAATCGCACTGCTTGAGCCCATCTCATACACTGGTTTGCCCACCAGTGCTCCAAAGACTGGTGGCCAGAGCAAATCTCTACGTATCCAACTTACTCAGATAGACAGTAGTTATTACCGCTTCCTAATTGCAGGTCTGCTGTCAAAGTAAACGATGTGAACAATAACACTTTATTAAGGTCCTGTTTGAAAATATCTGTGTAAAATTCTTATAATCTTGGGAGAGGAAGCCTGGTATCCTGAAGCTTGCCAGTACTCCCATATAAAGGAGAGAGGACTTGGATGATGTAGTCATGGCCTAGTCCCCCCAATATGTGTCCCTACAGCTAGAGAAAGCCTGCTTGCTGACTGCAAAGGTTCAACAACACTGGTTTTGCCTGCTTACACCATGGAAGCATGTCTGATCTCTGTCGGACCCAGCCCATGTGTCCTCCTCTGGGACATCACGTCCATTCTTAGAGGGATCCCCTCTAATCCCCTTGGGATTATTTCTGTTCTGATACCATGAAGGAATTGGCAGCATCTGTTTGGCTTTTCTTTAATGTTTGGTGAAGGAAAGGCACATCTGTTATGGTAGGATATCATTTGACAGCCATTAGTTATACAGAAAAAACCCCAAAACATAAGTGGACAAAGTTTAGTAGCAATCAGTCCTGGCCAATACTGTATGGGAAATAATTCTCTCATGTAAAAACCTTACATTCTGTAAAACTTTAATTAAAAAAAAAAAAAAAAAAGACAAATCTGGGACAAATCCAAAGATTTTTTTAGTGAATATCTACCTTCTCCCTCATTCTTCTCTCTTTTCTCTCTGGTATAATGAAAAAGGTATGAATGGACATTTTCTACCATATCTGAAGCCTGAGAGGAAGTTGTGGAGTCAGTCAAATAGTCAAATTTCCCTCCTTCACTGTCTGAACAGACTGAGACAATTCCTTTTTTTTTTTTTTTTTTTGGTCCTTTCTCTCTTATGCAGGTGTGTTTAACACCTACACGGGTGGATTAAACAAGATTGTATTGGAATAATCATAATAAAGTCTAGTGCCTATCAAAATTATAAGCTGAGTGAATATACCTGAGGTCCACTACCCATAAAATTGTAAAGTTCCACCGATCCGATGACTGCTTACACATGGTGGGATGCGAAATACAACTGACATCAGGACTTCACTTTCCTGTTTTTCTGGTTTTCATTAAATGTAATCTTACATTAGATGTTTTCAACAAAGCTACAAGTAAAAACATCCACAAGTAAAATCCTAGTTTGTATATTTGTTCTAATAAGCTCTTAAAACCCCAACAAATCAAACCCAAAATCTGACACTCCCTCATCCCCAGCTGAAACATTTTGGATAGAGATGAAATGAACTCAAAATTAGGCCAGAAGAATGAGCCTAATTAATTAAAATACATTATCAAATGTTTGCATTCATGCCCACAATATAAATGAGTCCAAAAATAATTGCATATATTTAGGGAAGATAGATCTATCCATGGCTATTACAGTTGATGGTCAAACTTCAACTGCTGCCTCAGCAAGTCCCTAAGCTATGGTGTACTGGAAAGAAAGCTAGAAGAAAGGCTATTTTAGAAAAGCTGTCTTCTTATAATTTCTCCCTACTTCCATTACTGGCCAATATTGTACTCATGATGCTGGACTAAAGGGGTTTTTTTTTCTGACGCAATACAACCATTCTTATTCTTAAGATATTAACATAATGTAACTGGTAACAAGAGAGTCATCTAAGCTAGTTTTCAAATGTTTTTCTGCAATCGGATGTGATTCTAAATAATTAAATGTCTATCATGTCTTAGGATATTAAAATGATTTTATTTTCTGGTTATATTCAACTGATGTTGCTATGGAGGTTGCCTTGAGTTTTCTAAACATCCTAAAATATTTCTAAGATTCTTATGAGTTTTGCTATTTTTCTGTAATTGGGAATTTTTCAAAAGCTAAACTTGCTTCACATGCTATAATAATTATATCTCAGTGTGAGCCAGAGCTAGAGCTGTATGGAGAACAAAAATTCTGTTTTCTGGAGAGCTTCAGAAATTTGTTCTAAACTGTTCTAAAAAGTCAATTAAAAAAGCTGAAAACTACTTTTAATGGCTTGTTTTCATTTTGACTTTTAAAAGTATGTAAAGTACCACAACATAAAAAGTCATTTGCAAAAGAAATATCAATACATTTTCCCCTGAAATACAAAAAAAAGTTTTGGTTTATTGGGGTTTTTGGGTTTTTTTGGGGTTTTTTGGAGTTTTTTTACATTTTTAGAAGTCTTTTCTCCTTCAAGAAGATTTTTGCTATACATTTTTATTTGGATAGAACTTCATTTTCTGACTGCAAACCTATTTTGTCAAAGTTGACCTGAACAGCTGTAGGCAGAAACATAAAGAAACCTAGACCCAAATTCAGTGTAATTTTTTAAAAATTTCCATAAACTCAGATTTTCAGATGCCAGTTTGTGCAACTATAGGTAAGGGTCTTCAGAGAAAATGTGCAACCCCTTTCAGACTCTAAATGTCTCCCAGCCTGCTTCCTAGTCTTTGATCAGTTCAGGTAAGTCCTTCATTTCATATTTTCAGACAACATCAATGACTTTTACCATATTATCACTGAAATTCTGTTACTCTGTTATTAATAACCACTCAAAATAGATTCAGACTAATGACGAATACTATAAATGTTACCTATTGTTTGCAGTGTGATCTGGTTTCTGAAGTTCCCAGACAAAAATCCATCTCCTAGTTGCTAGGGAAGCAGACCAGAATGCTGCTTGAAACTTTTTTTTCTAAATGCAGTTGTGCTTATAGAGAAGTGGCGCTTTATTTTCACCAGTCTGACTTTCCTTGTCTGACGATGACTGTACAGTGTAACTGACACCAATGGATTAGGGAGCTATCTACTTTTCCTGTTTCAGTGCTTCTTAGTCCTGTCTAAAAAAGTGATTTAGAAAAAGTTTAAAAAGTAGACAAGAAATCTTTCTTTCCAAATGAATGCTCAAGATGAATGGCAGCTGTTACGTGATTGACAGCTTGAGCGAAGTAGATCCTATACCTTGAGCTGTCTCTGGCTGCCATTTGATTATCTTTTGGAGAAGAAAACACTCAAACAGATACAAGCACAGTACTATAGCCTAAGGTTTTAAAGGCCAATTGGATAGTTGATGCAATTTCCATTTTGTTTGGGAAAGTTTCTATTTTAGTACTTACATCATGCAAGAAACTAAGAATGTATAAACATCCCTTAAAAAAATCTCTTTGCAAGCGGTTTACTCAGAAGTGAATGTGTAATCCTATTTTTCTATCATCTAGATACATTTACAACCTGTAAACTCTTGAACTAACTTGTCATTTCTGCTACTTGGACTTATGTAAGGGAAGTTGATCCAAAGCTGCTGAAATTAGGAGAAAACTTTCAATTTAGTTTTGTCAGGTTTTTTCTTTCAGCCATACTTCTTCTAATTCATTTATCTCAACTTATTTTCTTTTAGGTTCCAATTTGTATTGTAGGCAAGTATTTTGTGGCCAAAGTGTTCAGGAGCAACAAATAATAATAACAACACATTTTCTATCCCGCTAATGAAGGACACACCTGTTTTCAATCCCCACAGTTTATTTATGTGTATTATTGCTAAAAACACCGAAGGTATGTACCCACATGTATCAAAGAATATTGATAAGTGATGCAATTCATCTTTCATGGTACTGATACCAAGGAAGTATCACCCTATCACTAGATGCCAAAATACAGCTAAACCTTTTGGAAAAGATATTAGAAGAGTGTAGGCAGTTGTAGGTAAAAGACATAATTGTTTTTCTATCAGCTCCTTCCCTACTGGTCTGATCTCATAGTAAATTCAGGACCAGCACATCATGCTAATATTTTGTAAGTTAATGAGTAAAAATTCAGTTCTAATGAGAGCTCAGCACTGTGTTGAAGTATTTATGGCAGTATAAATTCATAGCAATACCACCAATATTTGCAAAGTTTGGCTATAAAAAAGATGAGAATCTGTCAGCGTACAGTGCTCATGTGCTTTTTAAAAGGAAAAGTCACAGGCAGAAGTCTTTCAAAGGGAGGACTGGATTTTCATTTTGAATAATGTTCCATATATCAGGAAGGAAATATTGCTTACACAGTGCTTTCCCAAGCAGAAGGTCATTTGCAAAGTGGTGTGAAAGAGGCAGTTGATCAAATTTTCCATTGTGCGTTAACAGCATGTCATCAGGAATGTTCATTTCTTGGTGGTAGGACAGATTGTTGGACTAAGGAGGCATTTTCAAAGAGTCGTCAATCTGATCTTTTGCATCACAATAATATGTTGACACAGTAGTGGTCTAAGTCATGGTACCTACTTAGAGGAATTCGTTAGGTGTGTCTCTGCCCACTAGTGCCAAGTCAGCTAGCCAAGCCAACTCTTTGCACAACAGAGAGGGAGAAACATGCAAGCGTGGCATCCATGGAAAACAGCGTTCTGTGTAGTGTATTAATCAGTGAGGAATGTAGAGAATATAGATGAGTTGAAGTTGAAAGGCAGTGCTTTTCTCTACTTTGGATTACATCTCTGAATTCTCTAAGCCAGCCCTTATAAAAATGTGAGAGGAGATGGTTGGTGCCTACTCTCTTCTCTTGCCTCTCAGGTGGATTGATGAAGCATGCAATCGCCCAAATAAGGAAAAAGGAAAACAGAAATAAAGACTATCTGATAAAGAGAATTACTTATTCTTGCCTTGTTTCTTTGTGGAACCTGATCCAAATTAGGAGAGGAATCAGGGGGAGGGGGGGGGGTGGTGGGGGGGGGGCGTGGTGAGTCCTAAATATACCATAAGGACCTGTGTGCTTTGGGAATGTCCATGACCTGATAGTTGGATGCCATGGGAACTTCACTGACAGCAAATTTGACATCTAAGGGCTCGATATGACATCAGAGAGACAATATGAGAAGTGTCTTGTTGAACTGTGATCTGCACAGAACCCATGACAATCAGAAGAGGTCAGACAGTCAGCTGCAACTGTCCATTTAATTTAGTTCGTTGAGTTCTGACTTTATGAACCACCCCCATGGAAGTGAAGGTTAAGCCTTTAGTGAGTTGTAAGTCATACTTATGCCATAGAAGATGTGACCACAGACTGGACAGTACAAATCAGTAACAATAAATAAACACTCTTCCAGTTAGGGATATATTTGCTATCGGGTTTTGGGTTGTGGTTTTTTGATCATCAGATTTTAAAAGCTTTTACATGTTGGGTTTTTTTTATGAGCAAGGTGATCTAGTTAAGTTATAAGATATATTGGAAACAAAGTGCTCTGCTGCTTATGTAGTTCTCTGAATCTCTCTGATACAGAACACAAATGGAGAAGTTCTTGTGCCATTACTCTCAGTTTAAAAGTAGAATAAGAAATTCTTCATAGACTGCCAGTAATACCTCGTAATTTCTAAACTTTGATCAATGAACTCAGGAAGATTTTTGTTCTGTCTGGGAGAAGTTACTATATGCTCTTCCATAATGTCCTTTGTCCCTTGCTTACCCATGTATGTCACTGCCTTTGGGCCAATACTTCAAGAAAAAAGTTTTAGCTTTGAAAAATATCTGGTACGAGTTTTTGACTGTCTCTGAAATTTAGCCCTGCAGGGACTTTGAGATTTTCTTTCATTTTGAGTAAGAAGGTATCAAGACTGAACATGGGAGTTTGGCAGCAACCCTGAATCAAGTTTTTTTGTAATTAAAAACATTGATTTGGGATGGAGGGTGAGGAGGAAGGATTTAAAGGAGAGAAAGATAGTATTGCTTCTTGAAAAATACTCTTAAGTGTAAGAAATTGGATGAAATTAAGCAGATGGAATGAAAATTGCAAGGAGCAGATTTGATCTAACGGATCATGAAATATTTAGAGAAATGTTAAAAGAAATAATACCGAAGCGCTGTTCATATTTAATGGAGGTGAAAGAGCCACATTACCCACATATTATCTTGAAATATAATTAAGGGGATATAAGCACTTTGTACTTTTCTGGTGGTCTGGATAGGAATAAGGATTAACACAGCAAGACATCCTCTGGGAAGCTGAAGTAGCGAGAGTGTCAGGGTCTGTCCTCTCTTTCATTAGTTGCCATTAATAGCAGAATATGATTCTGAACTGGATTATATTTGCAACTCTTTGGGTCTCTGCTGGGATTTTTGACAGACTCGATAAACCTGACAAGTTGTAACAATTATGCATGTGTCACATGTCAACGTACAGTTGTAGAAGATCTTTCTACTGGTCACTTCTGTGTGTCTTGTCTCGATCTAAAGGTACAATACTCTAATGGGCTGAAAGCATCCTGTGCTAGACTGCATTTCCAGTAGAGAGAATGTGTGCTGCCACAAGCCGCTCTGTTGCCTGCTTGGTGCTCATGACCCAAGCCTCTCTCCTCTGCTTTCTCTTTTGTTTCTGAAAAGAATTAATTCCCACTCTTCCCCATTTCATTTGGCAAACCTTGGGAAGATAGAATTTCTCCCTCTACATTTTTGTGTACCTTAGGGAGTCTTGGCTTTCTGTGTTTTTAAAATTCAAAAATTCTGTACTTCCCCTGCTTTGGGTTTGAAAACTCATTTCAGACTTCCTCAGTAAAAAGAACCATGAACTACTGCAGAGGGTACTTCTGCTTTGGTTATGTCAAGATATTTTAACAGCAGCAAGCCTGTCAAAATATGTTTAAGAACCAACAGTACTTTTGAAAACTAAGTGGTGGTGTTTTTTTTTTTTTAAGCCTCTTTTCTGTGGAGAATGTGGAACCTTTTACACACACACAAAGAATACCATTGGAAAGATATAAAATTTTAAAGAATTATTGAATATGAGCACCAGCTGCCCCTCTCCTCAGCCATGCCCTGGATTTTGTTTGTGTTATGCTTCTAACCTTCAAGCTTCATGTCTGTAAGGAAGATTTTCCTTAAAGACCTTGCCTTTTTTCAATGTAGTTCCAGAAGATGTAAGGGCAAGGAGGAAAATGGAGCACAGTGTGAAGCAGAATTTTCTTTTGAGTGCATTGCCTGGAGGTGGATATTTGTTATGTCACCCACTTTTCTCTCTCCCCTCCTCACTCCAAACTCTTCTTCCCTGTGGCTCCTGCTATATGGGTACACAATCCTATAAAGAAGTCCCAGCAAGCAGAAGGAGCTGTTTTCTCTGCCCAAGCACAGATTTTTCCATGAATGTCTGTTCCTGGTCTTTCTATTCAGCCTTGGAAAGACTTGATCCTGTACCCACTGAAGACAGTGACAAATCTTCCATAGACTTTAGTGGTTCAGAAAAAGAGTTTATTCAACTTTGTTCTGGGAATCTTTCAGTTTTCCTAAGCTACATAAGACCAGATTCATCTAGGTACTGGCTGGGAGGAATGACGGGGGAAAAGATGCTTCAGTGGGGTGTGCAGTGTGACTTTATGAGATATATGGTTTGTATATGTGTGTATATAAGTATCATATGTATATGAAATACAGCATAGATGAAGATACATGGCATAAATCATGCACATAACATTTTTACGCACACATATATATACATGCATACATATTATACACACACATATATGTTTTTCATATGTGCATGGTGCTGACTATGTGCTATTCTGTAATTACTGTCCATATGCAATCTGCCAAAATGTGATCCTTAAAGATCATAGCTCCCTTTGCAAGAGGAAAGCTGCTAGCTGTGGTGTATATAGCAAAGTTCTAATTTGGCAGTGGTCTTCATTTCTACTTCAAAACCCTCCCTCCCACACATACACATTTCCAGTCTGTTTTTTCTTTGTTTGTTTCACTTTAGTTCCTACCCTAAGCTATTTGGTAATATTGCAGTGTTGAACACAGCAGCTGTTTCATGAGCATCTTATTTAAAGAGAGCACAGTCTCACAAATAAAGAGGAGCAAAGAAAGGAAGCAGTCTGTGTGGGTTGCTCATTCTGGAGAAGACAGGAAGGAAACTCTGTAAATAAAAACATTCATGATGAGCCTAGATGTATAAACTATCTGGCTTTGTACCAGCCACTTGTGTCAAGCAGTAGGAAGACACCTGTCTACTGCCTTGCATAGATTCGAATGTAAGTTCTGGTAGGATCGAGGCCTCTAACGTCGAGTTTTTCTAATGTGCGCTTAGACCATAGTCCCGTACTTGTGATTATCAGGCATATGCAATGATTACTTTTGCACCAGTGTGCAAAAATACCCATGGACCACTGCCTGGATTCTCCCAGATACACGCTTGCTTTTTTTTATAATGTCCCTTTTGGACTCTATTTCCTCTCTTTTCTCCCTACCTCTGGAGTTCTTTTAATACTTAGCTCTTCTCTTTCTACCATATTTTCATTTGATTCATTTATGGATCTGATCCAGAGACTGTTAAGTCCACAGCACAACTACACTGGCTTCAACAGACTGCTAGGATCAGGTCTTCAATAGACATTTAAGAAAGGTGTTAAAGAAGTTGCTCGGGGGCCTAAAACCCATTAGACATCCATGAAACAGGTATAATGATTATTTTTTTGTCTGCTCTGTTCTGATTAATATGCCTTTCACTTCCCAATCTGCTTTATTTAATCAGAGGTTAATTCTGCAGGACATTATAACTCAAGTAACAGCATTCCTTCTTAATTATTTTGCATTATCTACGATGTGTGAACAGTCGTGAAACATGTGGGTTTCGGGGATTAATCGCTTTTTCCTCTTCTCTGCCTTCTGTTTCAAAATGTGAAGGACATTTCCAGGTCCCTGCCAGAGCATGCTTGAGGTGAGGTAGGCAGCACTGCCAGCATCCCCTGCATTAGCATTAGAAAGTTCCGCCTTGAACGGCTTAAGCGGGCAGCATGGCAATTGCCGAAAAGGCTGCTCTCATGATCCCTTTAATCTACTCCTAAGGGATCCTCAGCAATTATAGCAGTTAGTGAGGCCCAAATGGAAAACCCCATAGATGAGGGAAAAGGGAGAGACAGCAGACATTTTCAGGACTGTATACGAGCTGTGCTATAAATGTTCCTCCACCTGCAGTTTCAACTGAGAGGGCTTGGTGCTGAGTCTGCAATTGCACCGAGTGGTCCCTTTACATATTGTGTGGGATCTGATAAATTTTTGCAGGATTTTTTCCAGCTGTGCTCTCATCACATTGATTTAATGGCCCTTAAGAGAAACCATAAAAGTGCTTTCTGGTTAGTGGGGCCCAGCTGTTCCTCATACTATTGCATAATACAGCAGGCTGAGTTAACTATAGATTAATGATTATGAAATATCTTGCTTAACCATATAATTTTTCAAATGTACAAGGCATTGGACAAAATGTGGTTCGCTGAGGTAACAAGATGACTATGTCCATGAAGGAAAAAGGTTTAAGAGATAAGGTATATTTTAATCTAACCAAGATAAGATTTTCCACAAGCCAGCCATGGCTCTGGCTAGTCATTTCGTGATACAGGTGAGCCATATGTGTGTGTGCATGCACATGCGTGCATACTTGTGTGCTTCTCTTCACGTGTGTGTTTTCCCTTAAGGACTGAAGGGTGATGGCTCACTGCTGGAAGCATTTCTCTGTTTTCATTACCAGGCAACAGTGCAAGAAGCCAACAATATCATTTGAGGATTATCAGACTCTCTGATGAGGCTAAGAGCATTGCAAAGCTGTATGAAACTGAGGACTCTTACGTCACAGTGTCATATGAGCTCCTGCTGTCCTACCAGGTCCAGAGCAGTTGAGCAACTAGTTAACTGGTGAAGCATTAGGGCCTCATCCTACTCCCACTGAACTCAGTGGCTGAACCTCTGCTGACTTGAGTGGGGAGGTGGGGTCATGCTCTGCGTGGGGGAAACATGCCCTGTGGGATACTGCTGTACCAAGAGGCTTGTTTATAAAGTTTCATAAGAGCTCAGGGTCCTCTGTGGTCCCTGATCACCATAAAGGGATAACGTGAGTAAAGGAAATTATAAAAAGAAGTGAGGGTCCAGTGTTTTGCTTTTTGGTAAGTAAGCCAAAAAGTATGTACAGGAAGCTAAAGTACCATTCACAGATTATCGAGAAAAAAATCTGTATAATAGTAAGGGATCAGGACAAGACACTGTTTAAAGCAAAATAGATCTGATGAGACCTTGGATTGCTTCTATCCCTCAGCTTCACCTACTACTACAGCACTTCAATGGTTGCAAAAGTTATATCTGCTTTTCTCAAACTACAGGAAAGCTAGAAAATTAAACATAGAATCATAGAATCATTTAGGTTGGAAAAGAAAGACCTTTAAGATCAACAAGTCCAACTGTTAACCTAGCACTACCAAGTCCACCACTAAACCATGTCCCTAAGCACCACATCTACTCCTCTTTTAAATACCTCCAGGGATGGTGACTCAACCACTTCCATGGGCAGCCTGTTCCAATGATTGACAACCCTTTTGGTGAAGAAATTTTTCCTAATATCCAATCTAAACCTCCCCTGGCACAACTTGAAGCCATTTCCTCTTGTCCAATTGCTTTTTACTTGGGAGAAGAGACTGACACCCACCTGGCTACAACCTCCTTTCAGGTAGTTGTAGAGAGCGATAAGGTCTCCCCTCAGCCTCCTTTTCTCCAGACTAAACAACCCCAGTTCCCTCAGTCGCTCCTCAAAAGACTTGTGCTCTAGACCTTTCACAAGCTCTTGTAAAATAGATTGCAAAAAGTCAATAATAATTCCATTTGCAGGCATAAAACCACAGAAACACAAAGCTGCATCTGGTGCCCTAAAATGCAAGAAAGCCCAAATTTGATGTATAACATCCTGAAATCAGGTGCAGATGCATTTTGTGCCCCCTTTCCCTAGAAGTGATGCAGTTTGCAAGACTTTTAATGGGGTATAGTCCAAGCATCTTATTTTTTCCGGTGATCCTGAAGATTTAAAGCACTATAAATAATATAAGATGAGAAATGGTCAGCAATATTAAGCAATCTAAATTAAAGAGGGACATTAAAAGCTGAAAGCATAGATTTTTTGTGGTGTATTTTTTTCAAAGTTGTTAAAACACAAATGAGAAAGCTCCCTTCTAAGTACCTGCAGCTCAGCAGATGAGTGTCCAAAGTTGGGACACTACACCACAGATTCAGTAACTGCTGTCAATCATCTGTTATGACAGTGTGGATTATTTAAAGCAACTGAACCATGAGGTTTCTTTCTTGGATCTGCAAAAGCTGGATAGTGAGAGCATGCAATGTGTCATCTGGAGGAGTATCTTTAAGATTTGCTGCCTAGATCAGAGCATTGAAATGATCACTCCCAATTTTTTTTAAAAGCTTTTCAATATAAAACTTAAATTATTTAATGAAGAAACAGCAGCATTAGAAGTCTAACTGCTACTGACTTTTTATGCATCCTTGGCTGGCCTTTTAAATTTAAGCAGAAGAGGATTTAATTTTTTTGAAGATGCAGCACAAAAATATAAATATTTGCCTATCAATATAAAAAGACTGTATGGCTAAGTACTAAAGGACACATAGAAGAATAAGGTATCGCTGTCATCTCTATTTGTTGGTGTCATAAAAATTTGCATTTTTGCCAGGTGAATTTTATGTTGCTTAAAATAGAGACATCATGTGTATTTCAAGAGCTACAGTTTGTTAGCAGTTGGGTATAATTTTCATGTTGGCTTACTTGAGCCTGAATTCATTTCAGATACGTGCAGAGAAATCTTGGTCTCTTAGGACTGAGCTGGCTGCAAAAGGAAGTACGTGGCTTACACACCTTCCCTTATGTTTACCTACAAAGCAGCAGCCTCTTTTATGCGCTTGTGGGAAAAACCAATTGTTTCCTTCCTCTGGAACAGGAAACCACAGTCTGTGCCTTCTGGCAGGTCCACTATGACTGAGCATATTCCGTCAACACCTTCTGCTGATGGCAACAGGGGAAAGAGTTTACTCTGGATTTCTTCCTAATGCAATTAAGAAACAATTTAAATTACAGGAGGAGCAGCGATTAGCACAGAACCACTTGAAACACCACAAATTCAGAGACTGAATTTCAACCCCACCTGGATGCTTCAGAGATGAGTATGGTCCATTGAGACTGTGGGATGGGCTTCCTAACCAGATACAAATAAGAGCATTTGGGAAACCTATTTGTAGACAATCTTTGTGCAGGTATTATGTGAACATAAATAGAAGTGGCGTAAATGTTATACGTGTGTAATGTGTAACAGCAAGGGAAGTTTGGAAGAAATGGAATGATGGAAGTGGAAAGACTCTCTTGAATCGTTTTTTCTCATTCAAACATATAGGAGCATAGGCAGAAGCATTTCTATTTCTGTATTTTCATGTCTGCTTTACTACCTAGAGTCAGCCAATCTTATGAAGCATTTCTCTTGAAGGACAGTACAAGGGAAGTATTGACTGAAGCAGCAGTTGAGAGAAAGTACACAATGGTTTTATCTTCCACAGACACAGTGAACAGTGGTGATGTGTAAGAATTCATCAGAGACTAGTTTTCAGACTTGACCTGTTGTTTTCTACCTGTGATTTTCAACTTTTCTGTGATCTCTTTCAGTCTAACTTCTTTACTGTTTATCTGTTTGCAGTAGCCATTAAAATATCTTAATGACAGTGTGAACTAGAGTAAAAGCAGCAGGTTGTCTCAGAAATTGAATGCACTTCTTTGTTGAAAACTTACAATGAATGGCTACAGCTCTGACCAAGTGGGTGAATGGTGCTTAGCTATTGTGTGCAGATTATAAGACAAATTCCTTTGTGAAAAGAATTGCAAATGGTTGTTCTGAGTTGAGAAATATGAAATAAGAATGAATAATCAGAAGAAAGTTTGTCTCATCAGATGTTTGTTAAATGACTTTTCTTCGGGTTGATCATTGCATCTGGTTCGGAGATCATGTGGGATGTGATGTGTGTAGTCAAGTTTCTGAGTTTCTAGAATAAAGAGAAGATATTTGAGGGTGGGACTGGAGAAACAGAGTAATCGTCTCACAGAAGTGCAGTGAGGTCTAGAGCAGTGATTCGTGTTTGAAGGAACTACCCTATTCCACAAGTGCATCCCAACAGAATCTAAGAGAATCCTTGAGTTAGAACAAGGGCTGTGGTGATTGCGTTGTCCTAAACTTCACACATGCTGATATGTTAGGAAACAACAGGCAATTTTTTTCGTGCCAAAAAAGTAGCCCAAACATTTCAAGGAGGAAATACTTTCTGCAGGAATACGATTCAGACGATCATTTTGTTCCAGGGACATTGAATGGTTGCATAAATACCTGTCCTAATTTAATGCTACAATGCTGCTTTTAAAATGTCATAATAATAATGTATACTGGATCATTCTGAAAAGAGAATGAATTAATATGCAGCTCCAGCAGTCTGATTAGGAGACCATATTAACAGGGTAATTTAGAGACAGACCCAAAGGCCGATCTGCTGAAAGGCACCTTTCTAATTAAATCAACTTGATTATAAATAGGTGTAATATTGTATCTGTAAGGAAGAGTCAAAACTGGAAAAGAGGAAGAAGGTGAGGATTAAATACTTCCTCGGGGGCCTGTAACATTGTATGTCTCAGCAGGACTATTGCACCCTATCTAGAGGAACCTGCAAGACATACTTAAATCTAGTTGTTTTTCACTTTGTGTGTAACAGTCAAAATCATGTTGTAAGTCTACCAAGAAACTCTGTTTTGGCTTATAAATAGAGTACTATGAGAGGGGAAAACCCCTAATTCTCTTATATGGTAATAACTTTTCCACTTTCTTAAGGTAAAGAAAGCCATCCAAATCTGTGTTTCTTAGTAGTATTTTAAGATGATTTTTTTTTGCAGTATGGGATGCGCTTAAGCCCATAGGCAAGAGAGTACCTCAGCCTTTCAGTCTGAAACCGAACAATGAGTGGCAGAGTACTAGTAATATAGCAGCCACTACTATATCAAAAACAGTAGTCAGAGGGTTTACGAAGTCATCAGCATGGCCACAGACAAATAAAAGAGTGTTCTAACAGTGCTAATTAAGACTAAGCTTAATCTAAACACTGTTGGACTGTACGACAAATTTAACTTGCCCTCAGGTCAGGAAGAAATAACTTGTTATGAAGATGAGTCACTCTGAGGAAATATTTTACTGGTAGTCAAGATCTTCATTACCTGATGATCAATTAATTGAGTCTTAAGATTTATGAAAGCAATCTCTTCTATCAACTTGACCAAGCTGGATGTCACAAGATTAAATACATGTGGGAATGACACTAATGCTATAAATATTATTATTAAATAAATTGAGATGAGTCCTAAGCTAAAGATTTCAGATGTGAATGTTTAGGTATTTTTTCAGGTCGGTGTTTGTCCATTTATTCACAACACTTTTACTGTATTAGAATTCCACTATCAGAAGAAAGAGAACAAATAGTGAGGGTCCTGACTACCGAAGCCCTGCTGTGCTCTGTCTGCATTCAAAACTAAACAGTGTAATGCTAGTTTGATGCTAAAAGGTAGTGCAAGTGAAAGCTCCCAATAATTGTCCTATCACTTTTAATTGGTTTCCAGAATCCAAAAATTCACATTGAGCAGTAAAGAAAAAAACCACCAGCATCTGTTTTGTTTCAAGGACAGCCAACACCAGTGAAATTCATTGGGTTTTCTAGATTTACCCCTGTGCAAGCCTCTAAAATAGCAAATTAATTTCCACCTTGAGGAACAGACTGGTTCCATTTTTATCAGTAAAACATATTACTTTGTAGTAAAGAAAACACCATTAAATGGATGGTTGGGCTAAAGTCTTTTCAGTAACGGAGAGAATGATATAATCATGAGAGAAGTCGGCTTCATTATAGTGTCAGCATTTAATGACTGGACAATTTGATATACTGTCAAGCTCCTCTGAAAGAATTAAAACCTGCTGAATAGGTGAAATTTATGTTATTACAAAAATTATTCCCTTAGCATTTTAGGAAGCACTTTTTCTTTATGACCAGCCACAATGTTTTCTTAGATCAAAACCACAACCCTTCAGAGGGTTTAAATTGTTCCATCCTTCTCAGAGATACGCTAACTCGTAAAACAAGATCAAGCATGAGTGTAAGCAAAATGTACATGCAATGGCACACCTGATTTACATGCGCAGTTGAGAAACTATATGCCAAATGGCTGGACTTACTGCAAGAACAGTTCTGGTAACAAATCTCACATCTTTAGTTTTCTATAGACATTTTTTAATGTCGTTTTTTTGAAAACCTAACTCAAATGAAAGTGTGAGATTTGTGGATTACAAGAAGGAAGTCTCACCTCAAAATTATGACTCAAAATTTAATTTTTTTTTTGAGAATTAATTTTATACTTCTAGAGGTATACCAAAATAAATAATATAATGGAAACCATGACAATTCATGGAGTTTCAGTTGTGTTCGGCAAAATAAATCATTATAAACTGAAACTTTGTCCAAATTTATCAATTAATCCTTAACCAAACCAGTTTCACTTGGTTCTAAATATCATTACAAATGTTTTTAATAGCTTTAGATTTTTTTGTAATTTACTTTGTATATAATATCTATTTAACCTATGAAATCTAAAGGCAACACAAACACAATTTAGTATAGATTTTCTTCTGAACTACTAGTAACACAGGGTAAGGGCTCAGAAGTTGCATGAATGTACAAGCTAATGCAGCCAAATGAATTTGCTGAATATGCATTTTAATAATGTTAACAAAATAACTTGTACTTAAATTTTGGCTAAACATGCTTCCAATGATTTCGTGTGGAAAAAGCAGTACAAATAATCCAAAAAGCAAGTATACAATTAGTTTTTCAAGTCTTGCAGATAGCAGGCATGATCTCAAAGTGACTTTAGTGATGATTTCTATTAAAAGGTTTCACATTAAAATACTTTGCATAATGTAAAACAGATTGGCTTGGCTGAAGCCTGATTTTCAAGCAGTTTCAGAGAGCTATTGTTAAAAGAAATGATCACTTTGGTAAGCTAACGGCAATTGTATGCAAATTCTGGAGTATGCCACAGACTTACTATTTGTGGTAAAATTGTGGCAACTTTCTTAACAAGACTGACGGAAAATTGCCAGTAGCAGGAATTGCTGGCAACCTCAAAACTGCAGCTGTGGTTATCCTCTCAGATTACTGAGAAATTATAGCAGAGTTTGTAACAAAATTTTACCTTATTAGTTTGAGCAAGAAAGTGAAAGAAGGGATGCAAGAGAGAAGTGCAAAGGCAAAAAGAAATACCAATACTGAGCAGTCCTGTTTCAACCTGGTGAAGACAAAATGACTGTCACCTCAAAGGCTGTCAAGCCTGATAATTGTAATTAATTTTAAACCACTTGTTTGTTATCTTATCACAAGACTGTAGCTCAGCTTCTTTACAAATGAGCTGGAATGACTATTGGCAATTTTTAAGGATGCAGCTGATGACCATGGTTGAGCTTTCAATGATCTTAATAAGTCAGGAGGCTCTCCTCATCCCCCCCTCATGTCCTGAAACCTCCACTTAGATCTCTGCTCAAGGTGACTATGTGCAGGGAAGTATCCATGTCCAATGTCTGAGCTGACTGATGACAAACTAGAACAGAAACCTAAAATGGTGAGGAATAGATGTAAGATCTCCATCCAGTCCTACGCATTTGAATACTGCCACCACAGTCACAGCAAGTTAATCTCTGAGTGCCTCTGAAGCTCTGAAGTGCCCTGCACTCTTGAAAGGACTGACTTTAGCAGTGGTTCAGTTCCATAGTTTCTGTCAAACCTGGCCAATCCCCTAGATCTCAGTTCTCTCTGGGCTTTCTCTTGTGCATCATGAATAAGATTTCATGGATATAAGAGAGTTGACTGACAGCAGTGAATGTAAATCTAATAGAGCACTGAAGTAATTGGTTTACTGAGGAATGAACGCCAAGTGACTTGGAGAGAGAATGAGAACCAAGAAAAACAAAAAATTAACAGGGTTTATATTAAATTACACACATCAACTTCATTTTTTTATGTGTAATATGTTCAACATTTAAACCCACCATTTCTTTGTATTACGGTTATCTTTAAGGGTGGCATCCATGAAATTCCCTAGATAAAGATACCAGGGTTTCCTTTATTTGATTTTTTTAAATTCATATGTTTGATTTACTTTCACCTATGGCTAAAGCCAATTCCTATTGTGATTCCAAGAAACTGAGGTGGCCCATTTTTTTAACACTACTGTGTCTTCTGCAAGAAAAATTTGCAACTTTACCTAAGCTCTGAAGTGTTGCTCATTCATAGAGATTATCTAATCAAACTTGGAATTTCTTGGTACAACAGTACAGTAATATGGAAACCCCAAAGCTTAATATACATATAGCATCATTTTCAATATGTGCACAGGAAGGAAGAAGCAGAAAAAGGTAAAGAACAAGTAAATCTGGGCAAACTCTGAAGAGGGGATTCTCTGCTTGGGTGTTGGGAACTGGTGAGAAAACAATCTCTCTTGCACTGAAAGACACATGAAATGGTAATTCCTATTACCAGCTAGTTTGAGTAGATGATTGAGTCAAAAGTTGTATCAGATACAGAGATCTAATCAAATGTTGTCAGAAGCTTAATTTAATAATGTTTATGTGTAAGGAACTGGGTTTTGATCAGAAATGACTGAGTTCACAGCACTTGATTTTCCTACCCACTGTAAAATCAAGCATTGACCGTGATGTTTCTTGTCCACATTTATATGCTGTTCCTATTAATTAATAAATTCTTGACAGTACTATAAAGTTAGATGCCCACTTGCATACTCAAGGTGTTATTAGACTTTTATTAGAGATACGAGCTAAAGTATATGTTTGAAAGAAAGAATGAATCTTTTCGATAAAAATTCCAGATAATAAACCTTTGGCCTTATTCTGTCCCTAGAGGCAAAGGAACTGAAGAAAATGAGAAAAAAATATATCCTTAGTGGTTAATTCAAGTTCAAATTCCAGTTGGGTTTTTTTCAAGTTTAGGCTAGTCATTGTCTTGCATAGTTTTTAGCTTCTGATGACTTTACATAGGTCTTTCAGTGTTTCTAGAGCTTAGGATCAGTTGTTCTAGAAGAGTGTTGACTCATTAAGTCTTCTATGAAAGTCATTGTTTGACCTTGTTTCTCACAGACTTAACGCAATGATATTTCACTGAACAACATTGAGGAACTAGAGATATATATTTTTTGTGGAAGTATACAGGATTTGCTAAAACTTTCATTTCCATGACTTGATTTTTCAGGTCAATGGCCAAAATGGAAATTAAGAATTCAGGATTTTTACCGCTTGTTGCTCTTTTTTTCACATTAGAACTGAGAAGGAGAGTGTGGAGATGCTTTTTCTTTGAGCTTGAGTCAGAGCAGGGATGTTAAACCAAGGCTGTGTACCTCCTAGCCACCCAGACACTGGGAATTCCAGGGTGGGCTGAAACAAATAAACTTCCACAGGGACAGAAAAGATAAGTTAGAATGATTCTCGTGTTCAAAGGTGAGTGAGTGCCCTCTCCAGGAAGACAGGATGTTCAAAATGCTCCTCATACTCAAACAGACTGCCCAAACTGCAGGCTATATGCCATCATTTTCTTCTCTGGCTGGTTTGCTTTGTTTTGGTTTTATGGAATATCGTTTAATGTGCTTTTTGAATCTAATCCAGAAAAGAAAAACACTTCATTTTGGAAATGCTGAAATGAACTGTTTTGAAATTTCTGCATTTCTTTCTTATTAATCAGAAACTTTTATTTTCTCCTGAATTTAGCTATAATTAACAAACAGCTTTAGTTCAAATAGAGTTACCATTTTTGGTGAATAAGCCAGTCATCTTAAAACAAGTGGAGGGGCACACATGAGTCCTTCCTCATCTTCCCCACAGCCTCACAGAGATGGCCCAGCCATACCATATAGCCATACCATGTAGCCATACCATACAGCACGGCTGCTGCAATACAAATGAGTGGTATGTGACTCCGGCCAGGCAAAGAGAAGAGTTTCTTGCATCTTCCAGATACTCAGGTGAGATTAATGGCTTTTTGCTGTCCAGGCTCTCTGCAACAGTCTTTGGGGCCTGATCCATGCCTTTTTGAAAGTCAGTGAGAATCATAAGCTATCTTAAGAGAACTGAAACCTGTCTACTGAGCCTGAAACACACTGTCGTAAGAGCAGGTAAGTGGGACGGGACTTAATTCTCTTTGACTCTGAGGGGCTTGAAACTACTTTGTTTCCCTTTGTGGTGGCCTATTTGTGAAACAGGCAACAGCTTGTGGCGTGTATATTCCAAATTGTACTGGGAATCTTAAGAGGCTTAACAAGTATCTGACTTGCTTTGACAGTCCTGCAGGAAAAACACCACCGAAAAGGAACGTATTGCTGTTGTGACTTTTCCTACTCATTCTGTCAATGTAGAAGGTGTGAGCGCTAGAAGGGTGTTTCCAAAAACCCACTAAATGAGGAGCCATCAAGTCTTTTCTGTGGAAGGTCCAGGCCTCAGCTCTGGCACAGGCTTTTCTGGGCAGGGGCCAAGACAGTGACCCTGAGCTCTTACCCCTGCGCCTGCTGCCGCTCCAAGGAAGACAAGGTCTTCCAGCCCTGTCTCCTCCTGCAGGCATGGTGGCTGCTCCCAAATGCCCACATTTCGTTCCGATGAACTGGTAGGAGACACTTGTCTTTTCCGGGGTGAAAGCAGACATCGTGTTGGTTCCTCTGTGGGAATGGTGGCAGGAGGGGCAGAGCTGTCCCTCAGGGCCGGCACAAGGGCTGTGCTGGGTGCATTGCATCTTACCAGATCAACTCAGTTTGACTATGCATTGCTCAAAGCCTCACTGTAGACAGACTTTTCTCTTTTTTTTTTTTTTTTTTGTGCGGAAATTTGTTTCAAAATGTATTTGCTCTCAAGTTAAGATTTTGTCTGCCAAGTTTCGCCCAGAAAACATTTTTGCAGCCAAGTTATAAACCCCTCTAAGTAAGGGTATGCAGTGTAGCAATGGAGAGAGCCTAAAGCATAATGGGACCAGTTAGCTCCCTGAGAATGCCACCTTTATGATCCGTTATCTTCCTTTGCCAGCTTCAGTTTGACATTTCATGAAAGCTGGGTTGGGCAATTCATTTTAAGCTTAGTTTTGGACTTAGTTATCAAAATAGGACAGTAAAGCTCTCAAACATGCTGTATGTTCTTGGAAAACACTGCAGAAAGACAAATATTTCACTTGGACTGAAAGGAGATATAAATCTCACACAGAATGCCTGTCAGCAAATTTAGCTAATATGCTAATTGTCTGAGGAGTGGACTGATGGGATATCCTATCTTAAGACCTTAATGTGGAAAAATACGTATCTGTCTTATACTATGAATGTCATGTTAAGAAGATTCATGTACCCACTGAAATGTTTGTCTAATCACAGAAATAGTTTTGGTATTTATTTATTTGTTTTAAAAGGACTAATTTATTATCTGTATCTGTTAGTTTGGCCAGAGAGTGTTCAGAAACTGAGTTCTGACTGGGATTAACATGGGGACCATTAAATATATTTGACCATATTGTTTTAATTGATGACAGCTTGCTAGCAGAGGCAATATTTATCTAGAGATTACTGGGCCAGTGCTAGGGCATGGAGAATTCTGCAGTCCTGTTTCCACCAACTATACAAACACATCCCGAGGGACGTAATGATCGGCGCTTAATCAGTCCCTACTGGTGTAGTTGGAAGTAAGGACTCCATCAAAGGCTGTGGAATAGGCAGCACGTGCAGGTTAGATCGAAGGAGAAGCTCTTACTCCTTTCCTGGGTACACCCAGTATAGCTGCCTGTTTCCAGCCAGACAGCTGCTGTTCTCCCAGTGCTGCAGAGCCGGCTGTCTTTTCACCACTGGGATACATATAAGTATACGTGACTGACCTTCAAACCACATACAAGGGGACACCAGGGCCTATGACCGACCCTACTGACCATGGGTCTGTCAGGAGGCCACAAGGAAGGGCAAGCACTTGGGGAGAGGAGGTTAGGGCAAAGAAAACTACAAAAGATGCAGGTTTTTTATTCTGTGATTATGTCAGCATGATACTCACCAATGTCTGGGGAGAAGATGGCTGGGAGCTGAAGAACTAGCTATTCTGTTGGCAGTACATCATATGTTTCAATCACTACATGTCCATTTTACGTCACTTTTTAAGCACTCTGGCAACAATAAGTTTAAAACTTTTTAAGAAACAGTCTGCACTAAACATGGAAAGATAGTCATGCCACTAGCATGCCCAGTACTTGAGGAGTGAAGGCATTTTGTGTTGCGGAAATTCCCAGAAGGTATCTTGTTTGCCTCTCTTTCCCTTCACGGTCTGTGGACCAAGCACTGTTTGGAGAATAACTCCCCTTGGTCACTCTGCCATCTTCGTACGTTCCTCACAGGTGGTTGCGCTTTCAATGTGATTCCCTCTGACAGAAAGACGTCCACATACAAAGCTCAGGTTTCTTCAAAAGCATTGTGGAGATCACCACTTTGCTTAGGGGGATGGTGTTCAGAGCTCATAAGTGTGAAAGCAAAGGCAATCCAAACATTACAGAGGTACAATTCTCCTTTTCAGTGAGGTTTTTAGCTCACTGGTGCCAAACAAACGTGGCCAGAGTCTCACTTTGCCCTGGTCAGTCCCACTGATTTTACAGCAATTATTTCCAAACTGGAATGGTTCAGGGTAGCTGTTGCTCCTGCTGGCTTCAGCACCTCTGTGTTAGCTTCACTTAAGCTCATCTTTTTATGAAAAGATTGCACACCTGAAGAAGAACCTAGAAATAAAGTCCAGGAGCCCTCCTAGCCACTTGGTAATTACTGTACTGGTTGTGACTTAGTGATAGACTGGAAGATTTATTGTAATATCCATTTTAATAACAGGGAAACAAGGTTTATCTATAGTACAATGGATTTCTTCCAAAGTTATTTTTTCTGCTCTCTGGACATTATAATGAGCTACAACAATATTGCTATGATGTGGGTTTATTTTTCAGAGCTCCATGAAAGTTGAAGTATTTGTGCACCTCTGAAAAAGAAATCCTTTATCCGATTAAGCTTACTTATGTCTCTGAACTTAATTAACCTGAGAAATATTCTTGAAGTCAGGAGGATTCTGTTTGAGGATGCACAGAACACGTTTTCAACTGCTTTTACATTTATAATTAAAAATATTTTTTCAGTATTACAATGGCTATACCTCAGTGAGGAACAGATAAATGTACAACGGAAAACCACACACCTTTCCTGAGCCACTGCTGTGACCGTTTTCATGTTAGGTTGACAGAGAAATAGAAGGAGGCATTTCCTTTAACTGTGGGGGAAAAGTCTTTGGTTGTGTCAGGTAGGGACACTTTCAATATAGAAAGATAATACATTCTGAAAGTTTTTGTTTTGTTTTGGTTTTATGAAGAAAGCAATATAAGGTTGTAAATGAGACTTGCAACCTTATTAGAATTTGCATTAAAATAAGCGTAGATGTCCTGCAGGATTACCATATGTATTATACATTTTTCTTCTAAGTAGCCACCACAACTACCAGAGCAGACAGTAGATGTCAAATCCTTTTTGCTGCTTTTCTTTCCAGAACAATAATAGCAATGCGGAAACAGCACATGGTTTTTCTAAAGTTATATTAGACATATCTGATCTTCATGTTTGCAGTAATCTAACTTTGGCAGGCTTTTTAAAGACGGGTTAGGGAGTATTACATTAGACAGTGGTGCTAGGCAGCCAAACTTATGATATTTTGCAGTTCCAGAAAAGAAAGTTCAACACGGCCAAGATCTGAACAGAACAGATATTGTATATTAAAACAGGCTGGAAAACCTGAGAGAGAAACATCCAAATGTTGCCCAGCTGAGCGATGGCACTGGCAACTCACATGGAGCTGAAGGTCTAAGTCAGATATGCATAAAATGGGGAGATTGTAATCCCTTTAGTATGGGAAGTATGCCCTGTGGGGGACTACTTCTCCCAGCATGCAACTGCAAAATGTTATAGATCTCAGCCACCCTTAAGCAGAACGGCTGAAAAGCATGCAAAATTGCTTTGACACAAATAATTGTATACACAAAGTGGAGGCCATTGCTTCAGATGCTGCTGGAAAATACATCTCCTGTCTGTGTCCAAAAGAGATGGCAGAGATACGAAATTATGCTGACAAATATTTTTGTCTAGTTGTACACCATTTATAAAGCTGTTTTGAACTCATCACTGTTATTTGAGTTATGATGTTCTGAAGGAGAAATTTATTGCAAAGGTACTGAAATTAGTCAGCTGAGAAAGTCATTTTTATTTTTGGCAGGGAGATCATTGTAGAAAATGGTATATTCTAAAAAGAGACAAATAAGGGAAATGGGCAACAGCTACACTTTAAAATGGAAAATAGGCAATGTTTCTAAATAATAATGCAACAAATACAAAATGTTTAGGAGTATGGCTTCACAAATTAAACTAAAATCAGTCAAATGTGCAAGAAAACTTGGAGCTATATATTTTCCTTCAGCTGAAATATCTTGCTGATATCACCTTCCAAGAGGCACGGGCAGACACTGACTTCATGTAGGTACAGATGTCTCATGCAGTGACAGGCTTCTCCAGATGCCTGTCTGCAAACGCACCTTTTTAGGGGAAAAGATTGCAACTTCACTTTGATGCTGCAAATAAGTTTCCTTATTGCTGCTTAGCTGTTCTGCATCAAGTGACTGAACGCACATACTTATTCCCAGATAAAATCTACAATGAGGTTGAGAGTACATACATAGCAGTGATTTGGCATGAAATCCTTTTATGAGGCTGTTGTGGTATTCCTAAAACAAACATTCTAAGACCAGAAAATATTATGAATATAAGATTTAAAAAACCCAATCTAGAAACATATATATTTTCACATGAAAAGCTACCAAACAACCTTACCTCTGCCCCAGTGTGACGTGATATATTAGGTATGTATCAGGCATCTTATTAATTACAATCTGGGGTTACATCAAAGTGACTTCGTTAAGGCTTCTAATTCTCTACTCCTGGTAATTCTGGAGGATGAAGTTTATATTTCTAGGTGTCCTCACATAAAATAGACATACTCATGTTAATTTTAACCCAATTCTGTAAACTGCCCAAATTTATGTTATTTTTCTTAATTAATTCTTACAATAACCCTGAAGTACAGTACATCTTTTCACAAAAATACCCCACCACTAAACCAAAAAACAAGGCAGCTTTAGTTGCACTCTGGAGCTTCTTTCTGCTGAAGAGCTTCCTTTAAAAATATGTGTATAGCACCACTTCATACAAAAACACTGACGAAGGATTTGTAGGAGAAGGTCACGATGTCTTATTTCTCATTATTTTGAGACACAGTGTTTCCCTTTCGACTCCTTTATCAGATATTTATTTGCTCTTTTAGGCTGCTTTGAACAAGATGACAATCAACAGGTTTGGCTTCAGGTTGGAGCACTGCCGACAATTCTGGTATCAGTTCCCTGCCACTCACACAGCCCCCTGTGCGCCTGCACCCCACATTGCTTTCCCTGGCACATTTTTTCCCCATTTATGCATCGCAACTTCTGCCTGCCCTTCGGAGCAGAGCTGATTGAAGAGTGCTTCTTTTGCTCACTGCTTCATTAAGACACGGAGGGAAACTGCGGTTGGGGTAAAAGAAACCCGTGGAACTGGCTGCCAACTGAGGAATTTCCTGAGGAAGGACGAGGACGACCATTGCAGCAGCTCCTCGGGCATGGCCTCTGCCAGCAGCGCTGCCAGCTCTGCCGATGAGGCAAGTTTGCCGAGTCTGCTCAGTCACTGAAGCTGGTTTGGGCACTGGTGCTGTGCCGGGTTTATTTAAGCAATCCTTTACGTCTGCTCTGCCCTGTCAGCAAATCACTTGGGGAAAATTTTCAGAAAATTAACACTATGGGCAGGCAAGTTTTATAACTCTTAGGGGCCATAGATTGAGCCTTTAGTCACCAAATCTTTCCATCTGAGAAAACTGAAGTCACCCCAAGCTACTGGCCACTACGCAGCTGGTCCTGAGGTGCCAAGCGCTCACAACCCACCTGGGCTTCACTGATGTTCATGGGTGGTAAGAAGGATTTCAGAAATATGAAAATGGAAAACTGATTTTCAAAATGGCATTTCTAAGTTATCTTGTCAATAATTACGCCTTTCTTTCTGAATCTGGGAACCTGTCCCTTTCTCAGCATGGACACTATGTGATGAAAGGCATTGAGCAGCCACGTCAGGCAGAGGAGATGTAGTCAAGCCAACCAAACTCAGGGGGACACATTCCCCATTATAGACAGACATCTCTGCAGGCAGCCCTAGATGTACTGTAAAGTTGCAGGTATTTTTCTGTTATAAACCATCCTTTCCGGCAGCCCATCTTTCCACCTTATACTGAGAACAACAAGGCTTATTTTCTGAGACTCTCTCTCCCACCTCTGGTATGCTCTGTATCATCTAAAGCCTTTAAATACTTTTCTGAAATACATACCACAGTTCAAAGAAGGGTTATGAGCTTGATATAAAATTACCCAGTGAGTTTCTTTAACACTGTCATCCTATAAATAAGATTTTCTAATCATGATAATCATGATGATCCCCTTAGGTCTTACAATTTCTGAAACATGGGGTTGTCATTAGCATAGCTAACTAAAAAGATATATGCCTAATTTACTTCTGCTGTCTTTTCAGACTTGCCAGGGAAGATGCAGCATGCCTGCTTGGCACCTAAAATTGGACCTGTATAAATTTTAGGTGCCTTTCCTCAGGAAAGCCATTTGAACATCCTGTAATCCTATGAAAGCCTCAACCCAGATGCTGTCGCAGCTCAGTCATAGGCCCCTTCTCAGCCTGCATGTTCCCAGGGTGCTATAAACTACGTACCTTTGAAAGTAGAGAACTCTGCTTCCTAACTCTGAGGAAAAAGTTGGTTAGCTCCTATCTAAATTGTGAAGATCCAAAGATGCATCTCGAGTGGAGCCTAATTTTGAGCGGGCTGCCAAATTTTTGGCTGTATTTGGGATGATACTGAGTCCAGCATTAAATACAACTGACATGGCTATTTTAATTTAAAAAAAGCCCAAACAAGTGACGGTGATAAGAGTATCTCAGTATGCCAAATCATTGTCACACTTAAGCTGGAGACTGCTGAAGGGATTCTCTGTGCATTTATACCACTTGGGCATAGGTAAATCCCTTAACATAATTATTCCCTTAATTTTGGTTAAATCCACCACAGTGTGGGTTACCAGGGAAGTGCTGAGTACCAGCCATTTGCTGAAGCACTCAGAAATGGTGGGGCTTGCAGCACAAGATAGCTGTGGTTTGTATATTGCTCCAGAATAAGGATGCTTTCTTGAACAGGAGCCATAACAAAATTACATGAAAGATATTTCACACTGTAAATATGAAATATTTTTGTCATAAAAAAAAATCAATGAAATATTTTACCATGGTTCAATGAAGAGCCTTCCATGTGGAATGAAGCTGAGAACACAGTCAAACCTGTTCTTCCTTCAGGTGTAGAAACAACTGACTGAAACAGACCTTTTGAGAATATCTTTTGTGCTTTAAAAACACGGGGTGTAAATCACAGCAGTATCAAATGCAATGATTACATGATTACATTTCCTTTAACTTTAGTGTATCAAATTTTATCTCAAGGAAACTTGTCAGATTACCAACAACTTCCCTGACTAAACTGCACGACAAAGACAAACTGTTCCCCTAGATATTGCTATTATCTATCTGATAAAAAGGTACCACAGTTTCAGGTGAAGCTCTGAAGTAGGTTATCCCCTTGATAGCACAGAAGACAAATTTCCTTTTCCACAGCAACCCAGTAGAAATGTTGCCAATACAACCTTCCCTACTTATGAAGATAATAGTAATGAAAAAAAGGTCAGTCACGGCTATATAATAGTTTAATGTACAGCTTCGTATCTCTTGACATCTGCATAGACTAAATGAGTTGTTGAAGGATTTGAACAGTTTTACAGAGTATATTAAGTTTCATGACTTGCACACAAAAAAAATATTCATTTGGTTACACGTTGGAAATCCAGAGCCAACAATAACTTTGGGATTTATTAAAAGCAGGCCACTGTTTTAATGGGAAAATATTTTTATGCTATGAGCAGTAATGACTTTTTTATAACTCTTGTAAAAACTCAAAAGAAGAGCAATGAAGATTCTTGGGATGGATGGATGGATTTTGCTGCTCTTGAGTCAATTAGCAGAATAAAATATTTATCTTTAAATGGACACAGCACCTGTTTCATTAGCTAGCAGGAAAACGAGAACCTCCTTTACTATTTAAATTGTGGAAATCATCCTATAAAAACTAAAGATGAGCAGGTGTTAACTGATGCTGTATGACATAGTACTTGTGGGTATCTTGAAATTGTCCGTTTCTAATAGAACGACCAGCTACCTGGCACGATTTTGGTAATACAGCAAATTATAACTATAGATTATATTTCAGTCTGTCTGTCACATTGCATTAGGCTGCCATTTTAGTGTCTCTCTTGGAACTGCCCTTTTGTCTGGATTTCTCCTGATATACAACAAAGTTTCCAACCACACTGAGACAGGAGTTTCGGTATATGGTTTTGTTCAGACAAACTATTACACTCCCAGTGTGCCTGCGAACAGGTTCCCTCCCATCCTGCTCAGCTGAGCCAGGTGATGGAGACTTGTGCCCACTACTGAACCACTTACTGAAAATACCCAGGCTGCCACAAACAGCGCAGCCTAATGCAGTTCAGCCTCTGCCGCTCTTGCCTCCCAATTCCAAAGCTGTCTTTCAAAAGTTCATAAAGACGGAGAGGAGAGCAGAGGAGAGGAGAGGAGAGGAGAGGGGAAAGGGGAGGGAGAAGGGAGAAGGGAGAAGGGAGAAGGGAGAAGGAAAAAGGAGAACCTACCTGTTGCCAGGGGATTTGGCTAACTGCTATCTTTACTTTAGCATCTTGTACTCAAAGCATGTTGTCTCCTCAGTTCTATCAGAACTCAACCATTCAGCATTGCAATACGCTCCTGTTAGGAGTTAGTTGTTTCATTACCTTGCTTTCTACTGCATATGAAAGTTAGACTGTAATGTGATAAGCTTGTGTTTAGCTTTCACTGGATCACTTCCACTGCTTCGTGCTCCATCTACCCTCTACTGGTAACATGACTGGAGTAATGCGGTATTCTGAAATTTGAGAAAGTTGCATTGTTACTTTTTTCATATTAGTTGGAGAGAAAGATATTGAGCTTTGGAGAAGGCTGTAGTTGTGGTGGGGACACATAATAGAGTGGGGTCTCCTATATCTTCTTCATATGTGGGTGATGTGGGTGGAAATCCCATACAATTCCCCAGTAACTGATGTGATGAGAATCCCTGAGGTGGTACTCCTCATATGATGACCGCTGTGTCTATCCTGTCTTGTATTGCACCTTCCCCAGACAAATCTCCTTCTGCCAAATGTGCTTCCATCTTCTTCACTGTTGAAAGAAACTAATTTCTGCCACTTCCTCCTCCTTATGTATAAATCTATGTCTATGGCCACAAGAATAGAATGTCCCAAATTTTTCCTTTCATGCATATTTCTTATGGACTATTACTTAAACTATGGCAGATGTTTAACTCACTTGAGCCTACTGATCTAGATCCATAACCAAAGGTTCATAATGGTTAGTACTGACATAAATCCACCTACCACTCATGGCAATCGCTCCTCCCACTTTCTGCTTGCATACTGTTTGTCTCTTCAATGTCCTTTGACTTGACTGTAAGCATTTTTTCCAACATTTCTTTCATATTCCTGAATTTCAAATGAGACCTATTGCAATATGCACCTGTAACCCCTTCTGTCTACCTACAGGTCACCAGGGTAAATCTTCCACCTCTCCATTAACCTTTAAGTAATAATGATGCACTTCTCTCTTCTAGCTGAAGCAACCACAAAAATTGCCCTTTCTTAGGAAGGGTCATTGAGAAAAGTAGAATGATGCATGTTGCTCCTAAAATCCCCAAAGGGACTTGCCTGGGTAAATTTATGTCATTACTTTCTGGACAAATAATAGGTCTTATAGACTCTCTTGACCTCTTTCCATCCAATCACAAGTCACTGGCACATCAACAAATACGGTAAGGTTAGATGGGAATTTGCAGCACAAAAGCTATTCTTCCCAATAACTGTTTATGTGTGTTCTTGTACCCTGGGATAAATGTGGGATGATCCACAGTGCATGCTTGTGAGCAACTATTGCAAGGCAAATGATCTAAGTCTGAGCTTCCTCCATGGTGGTTTGTTTGTGCTCCTGCATCTTAAGACACCACTGCTACTTTCTAGATGCAGACAGGGAAAAATATTGCTTTGTTTCATATACTAGAATTGTATCTTTAACAGAAAACATTGTAAAGTATGAACTTGATGTTACAGCATTAAAAATGTTTCCAGAACTCATTAAATCTTTCTCCTTTAGACTTGTACACAGAATTGATTTGTCTGCCTGTGGGGAGGAAGTTAGGAATATCTGGAAAAACGCGTAACTTTTGTACTAGCTGTAGTCTGTTTCAAAATACCCAAAGAACTAGGCACATTTCAGCCTACCTGCTCATTGCTACTGAACAGAGGAAAAACCTAGGTCTAGTGACTGGGAGATGCTCCCTGACTGCTTTCTCGCTTAGAACTTACCTCACATCAGGATCAGGTTTCACAGCTACATTTTAAAGGCCATTTGGAAATTTACAGTTGCACAAAAATACTCTGTATGCATAATGTCCCCAGGCACATAAATTATATTCATTTCAATCAGGAGATTTTGGAGCTCCCTATGCATCTGTTTACCCACACACCCACTAAGAATATGGATTTGAATCAACATTATGTCATTGAGCTGGGGGCACTGTGAATGCACATACCTGTTATCTAATCCTTTCTATGGCATATTAAAATTGCAAACCCACCTAATATTCTATCTGCATTAAAATATGTGGATCTATACAATATATGTGTTTATATAGTTCATACAAAAATATATCAAATGGTTTTTAGGTTGCAAAGTCATAAGTACACAAACTAGGGGAAATCAGTTGTACTTATTTCTTTTCTACTGAGAGTATGGCTCCAGACAATTGTTACAGCTAGTAATTGAAGGCCTGGATATCCTATGCAGAATAAATCAGCTTCTGAACATTATGCAGTTCTTATCACCCAGAACCTCAGAAACTGACATAAGGTAGCAGAATTATTATAATATTAGGCTACAAAGAGAGAACCAAGATACTTTTTTTTTTCTTGCAATTAAGCAACAATGGGAAAAGTGAAGGTCTTTTAAAAGCTTCTTTTTTATTTATTTATTTTTTTTAATCTGATATCACAGACACTGGAATACTTTTGTCATAACTATTTTATATTACAGTGTATGTAGATACTCAATCTGAAAAGGGTATATAACCAAAGTAAATGTAGTAGAAGCCCGTAAGATAAGTAAATTTACAGTTGTTTTGGTATCCCCCTTGTATTTCCACATGCTAGCATATTTGGAGTTCTTAAGTTTACCTTAACTCTGTATTTTCTGTGTTTAGAAAGCTTGGAGATAATTGCATCATCTATGGAATTACTTTTTTTTTTTCCCCCCACTCTATGTTACTAATATTTGCTTCTACCCACACATCTTCAAAAAAACAAAGTAGCCGGTTATTTCTTGCCTTTTGTTTAAGTATATATATGATAACATTAACACTTGACAAACATCAAGACGGAGTTAAGGTAGACTGCAGATGTGAGTAAATATACAGCAAAACTATGTGCTTTGGGATCATGACATCTTTTCAATACTAGTAAAGAACTGCTGCCAGAATCTCCAGGCTGATTCTCAAGGGAGAGGTGTGGAGAAACTTCTGGCTCTTGATTGAGACTTCAGCTCAGTGAAAGTTAAACCATTGAAGCCCACAAGGAAACTGTTGCCAAAACCACAAAAATTGGACATTTTGCTGAATAGAGCCCATAGAAAGTAATCTTTCATTCTGAGTTTAGAATGCAACAGATATTTCATTTCAGCTGAGCTCGAAACTGGAGTTATACATGTTGCATCTTTTACCTGTTTGACAAAAGGAAGATCTTAAATTACAAAAATCCCATCACCCTCCCTGTGAGCTTCATTTTATTGGGAACTGTTTCCCAGAAATGACAAATAAACAATAAGTTCACCCTATGGCACCTGTATAGTCCCACTCAACACACTTCTTTGTACCTCCATAAAGGCCACAAGTGCACAAGGTGTTTAAAAAGAGGAGTTCAGCCAACCGAAGTGTGGTAGAAGCCTGTAGCTTACCAAACCGAATAATCTCCAGCAATTCGAACAAATCTTTTTGCTGGGACCTTCTGAAGATAAATAGTCATCCATCCAGCTCCCTTCCTGTTTTGTAATGTCTCCCTGTCTAATTTAATGAATGCTTTCTTGCTGTTTCTTGGCATCTTCCAGAACAAGGAATGTAAACTGAAAAGACCATGGAGACTAGTGTTGGTCCAGGATTCCACAATGAATAATATCAGGAGACACAGAGACGAGTCCGTCAGCCCACACCTCTTGCCATGGCCTTTACTAGGGAAAGTTGCTCAGTGCTGTGTGAAGTAGGCTGTTGTTACCCAATAGTGAAAGTCAGAAGAAAAATACATGCTCTAAGAGGTCAGCTCCTAAGACTACTACAGTACAAGAAAAACTATCAAAAATAACTATAAGAAAGGGAATACTGAGAGAAAATAGCACTGCAAAACAGCAATCACCAAAGAATTATTTGCAATAATTTATGATACCTTCAGTCAGGTAGAACATGCCAGGAAAGGACAGTAGCTGCTGGATAAATATAATTTATTTATTTCTAGTCAATAGCCATCTATTATTGTCCAAATTAATTAAATAGGACTTGTACTGTGACAGTTGTTCTCCAAAATGAGCACCTTAACTTTTGAAGTCTAAATTGTTTAAAGCTAAGATAATTCCTTTTTAAATAGTATATCTCAAAATATACATTAAATTCATCTTGCTATGTGAAGTGGACTTTCTACAGTGCACCTGAGATTTATTTTCTATTCATTCATGCAAGAGCCATTGCTGTAGATGCACATAAGAAGGTGTACTGAAAGCACTCATTAGTTCTGCTTCTGGGTGGCCTTGGAAATCTATGAAGTCTCTTCAGACTCTAATATTTGCCTCTGTGTAGATTTGCCCTTCAGAAATAGATCACTGTTGTCTACGCATTCATATACCCTATTCTTGGAACTTTGAACTATCACAAAATAGTACTGTATTCATTAAAATTCAATGCTGAATGGCATTCATCTGCAGGTTACAGAGCTCTCTGTAGAGAAGGAGGAGCTTTAAGGGAAAAACAGTACAATGTAATATGCAAAGAACAGCATGGTTTCTAGCATTGCCCCTGAGGATTAAGTATCCCTGAATGAGATCAGTTTGGTGTAGGTTTTCACCTACTTGTAAAAGAGGACAAGGCTACTGTTATTTTTTATGGAATGATTTGAGATTTATGAATAAAGACTATTGCATTCTTCTTTATTCATATTATTCATTTCCAAAATTCTGTCTTTGCCCACTTCTTTTAAGGTCACTGCAGGGTTTTGTTTGACATTAGAAGAACATTTTGAGAGAGCACAGCCCTCCCTAGATCCAAGTGATCTTCAGTACTGTGCAGGACTCATGGAGAGTGCTCACCAGTACTCCTTAGCTTCCATTCACATACTGCAGTCTGTTACCTCTACTTTTGACTCTAAAACTCAGGTTAGTGGAGGAATATCTTACTGCTTCTCTGATAGTCTCGCTCATGCAGTGGGAGCTGGGCAGTGCATGAGCAGAGCAGCAACGGATTGCCACCATGGACCGCCAGTCCTTTGGGAAATAGGTATTTGGATTTTCTGAGGCACCCTGAAATCACTTGTATAACTGGACAAGCATTAAGATAAAGATAACAAAAGTATTTTATTAAGATGTTGTTTATTACAATAATAATCAGTTTGAAAAATAAAAATAAACTAAATTGAGACAAAGTCATATAAAATTAAAGATTATAGCTACAGGTAAATCAGGGCCATGGAGGCACCTACAGGCCTTACTACCCCTGCCCAGCCCCTCTGGGCTGCCCCCACCCTGCCCAGGGCCCAGGACCCCAAGTCAGCCCCCCAGGCTGTCAAGCCCTGCCCCAGTGATGCCGCAGCAGGGCCAACCTCCAGCTCCCCACAGCTCTGTCCTGACCGGCCGTGGACCCCGCCAAGCTGGGCTCACCCTTGAGCCCATGCCCTGGCCTGTCCTTGGCCCATCCCCAGGGAGGTGCCCCATGCCCGAGGCTGGGGCTGTCCCTTTTGCCCCGCAGCTGCTCTGCTCCCTGGTGGGGGCCAGCCAGGCAGGGCCTCGCCACCAGGGCTCTGCCCATCTGCCTCCTGGTTTGGGGAACCCCTGCGGTTCTTGGTGCCTGACTTCAAGCAGCTGCTGGACCTCATGATGCCCTGACACAGTCAGTTCAAACCCAGGAGACCCCCTGTGTAACATCCATACAACAAGATGTCAGGATGCCCACACAGCCATTTTAGCTGCAAGCCAGTTCTTATGTTGGCAAGGTCCTACGATCTTTCTTTCAGGACAACCTTGTACTTAGGTGTGTTTTTTCCCCTGGAGGAGTCTATTCAGTTTGAAGTGTTCATACAATGAGTTTCTTGTCATTCACAAGTTCAACCCCTAACCAAGCTCCCCATTTTTAACATTTATTCCCCAAGTGACTGCAGCGCTTCAGCTTTGGAGATAGCAGTGTCCCCTGGGACATCCCCTTGGTTCAACAAAGCTCAGTGCCGGGTCCTGCACTTGAGTCACAACAACCCAACAACCCCATGGAACGCTACAGCCTTGGGGCAGAGTGGCTGGAAAGCTGCTCAGCAGAAAATGACCTGGGGATATTCGTCGACAGCCATCTGAATATGAACTGGCAGTGTGCCCAGGTGACCAATAAGGCCAACAGCGTCCTGGCTTGTATCAGAAACAATGTGGCCAGCAGGAGTAGGGAAGTGATTGTGCCCCTGTGCTCGGCACTGGTGAGGCTGCACCTCAAGTACTGTGTTCAGTTTTGGGCCCCTCACTACAAGAAGGACATTGAGGTGCTGGAGCGTGTCCAGAGAAGGGCAACGATGCTGGTGAAGGGTCTGGAGCACAAGTCTTACGAGAAACGGCTGACAGAACTGGGGTTGTTTAGTCTGGAGAAAAGGAGGCTGAGGGGAGACCTTATCGCTCTTTACAACTACCTGAAAGGAGGTTGTAGCCAGGTGGGTGTCAGTCTCTTCTCCCAAGTAAAAAGCAATTGGACAAGAGGAAATGGCTTCAAGTTGTGCCAGGGGAGGTTTAGATTGGATATTAGGAAAAATTTCTTCACCAAAAGGGTTGTCAATCATTGGAACAGGCTGCCCATGGAAGTGGTTGAGTCACCATCCCTGGAGATATTTAAAAGAGGAGTAGATGTGGTGCTTAGGGACATGGTTTAGTGGTGGACTTGGTAGTGCTAGGTTAACAGTTGGACTTGTTGATCTTAAAGGTCTTTCTTTTCCAACCTAAATGATTCTATGATTCTATGATTCTATCTCCTGGCCAGGAAGCAAAGAGACTCTCCAGCAACTGGGTTGCTATTTATGTCAGCTGTAAACAAACCATTTAGTTTATGTGAAAGACACCCCCTTTGCAGGTAGCTGGGGGTGGGAATTGAACATACCAAAAGCTCCATGTTGTACAAATACACATGTAATTTGGCAACAATGGTCTGCACAAGCATGTAAAAAAGAGCAAGCCATGTTACCAGCTTCTAGTAAGGACCAGGAATGACAGTAGCTCAGCACTCTCCAATATTTGGGGCATGGGAGTAACTCACCCTTAACCATTGTGGTTTTGGTTTAGAAGACAGAATGACAGAGGACATAAGCATTTATAAAAGATGTTTGCAATCCTGAACTTTCCATAACCATGACTATGGGATTGAATTGTAGGTCTTTTTTAAATCTGTCTGCAATGCTCCACAGATCCTTTCTTAAATTTAGCAGTCTCTACAATGAACTTGTGAATCAAAATTTGAGCTATTGCACTTCCTGTATTTCATTTTTATCCCTTTTAGTTGACTAAATGGTCAGAGGTTAGGTTTGGCATCATAAATATTAATGCTCTCCACACAGCTGGAGACAAGCGTTCGGTCAGTCAGTACTTAAAAATTAGTTTTCTTTTCCTATGTGCTTTCCATTCATTGGTGTCTCCTTGGAGAAATATGTAATGGGGCTGTGGTAATCCCTTGTGCAGACACATAAATAACTACACCAATAACATGGATGATAACAGGTCCTGGTGCTTTTCAGTTCCTTGATATCTTAAGTGCTTTCCTGGTCATTTTTCTTTTTTGGATGTTAACCTTTTTATTCAGCACACCTAATCTTGAGCTTAATTTTAGGACGTCATGTCCCATGTGGCTCATGTTTTATTGAGGTATGTACACTTTATTTTCTCACATTGTTCTTTCTGACAGTGTGGAAAGGCACCAACCTACTAACCAACTTCTGATGAAAAGTTGTGACTGTATGAATTAGACTATACGTTACAGTTTCTTGAAAAAAACAATGACCTAGGTCATCTCTTCCAGTCCTACTGTATCCCTATGAGATGGGAATGGATGCAGTTCATGTTGAAAGAATAACTTTGTTGTTTATCTAACCTTAGGTGTTCATTTTACATCCAATTTAACCTTTTCCACACCCGTATGCTAGCTTCTCAGCTTTCCTTCTGAAAATTGTTCTCAGAGAAATAAATAAATAAACCAGCAAACATAACACAAAACCTATGAAACTGAAACTAAGAGCAGTATTTCTCAAGCTGTGGTAATGGCCACCAAGCTGAGGATTCCTGCAGCATGTAAGAATATTTGAATTGCACAGCATGAGGTTACCTCATCTGAGTCTTGATAAACTAGAAGCAGAGACAAGAGGCAGCACATCAAGCAAATATCCAAACCTTCCCAAAGAGTGTTAATCAAAGCCTCACAGATCACACTATCATGTATTAGGTATAAGCAAAACAAATTTTTAAATTTTGCTTTAAAAATTCACTTCCTGAATGAGTGGCTTAGAGTTTTCAAAAAGTTTTGGGTAGCTTCATATTTCATTACTTTCAAAACAGATTTTTAATGCTTTCATGAGTGTTGGTAGAACCCTCTGGGTACAAGATAATATGACTTATCAATAGCTAGAAGTGGACTTTAATATCTAGTTATAATATAAGCCAGAAATAGTCTTTTAGGTTTTTACTTGTTTATGTTTCTGCTGGACTGCATAAAAAACTGGTGCAGTTATTACACATTTGCTGTAGAAAGAGTTAGTGGTTCAGAACTGACTCCTACCTGTTACACACTGAAACTGAAATAGTTTTTAAAGAAGAAAATTAAAAATTGGAGCTTAAACAAGGACCTGGCTTTATAGACTGATTTGTTTTATATAAGTGGAATTTGGAGCTGTTCAGAATGCTCTTATATTACAATAAATCTGTCACATGAGAAATGGTCAGCAGCTTTCGTCTAACACCGAATAAGTCACTTCACTGTAACAATAAAAGTAGAGCTATTCTGCATCTTGTATTCTGTTTCAAATGATATCTTTTGTCAGAAACCTTTCCTTGCTCCTGCTGCTTAGCTTCCTCATACTGGTTATGCAAACAGTACGGTTCTGCTTATGGATGAGAGATGGATTAAGGAACAGGTCTGCAGTGAGGCTAAAGATGTACAAGAAGAACACAGCAGTATCACATGGGTGCCATTCACCAGGGTCTAGGCGCTGGGGGAGGTGTAGCTTTCTGGGACAATTCCATAAAATACTTCTTTTTCTCCTCATGATGTTTCAGTGAACACAGTAAGCAGAGGAGGAAAACTTCTTCCCTCCTATTTTATCTCTGCCTTCTCCTGGAATGTACCACTAGACTAGCACATGTAACACCTCCGGCAAACACACAGGACAGAGATTTGGTTGTTCCTTTAACAGTGCAGTGCCCATCAGTTACAACTGCCCCTCATTTTTGGTGTAATCCATCCTGCAAAGCATTTATTCTCCTGGGGATCTGGCATATCAAGTCATTTTTTACGCAGATGAAATTACATCTAAAGGATGACATAGGTATGACTCGGCAATGCTATGAAGTCATTTTTAAAAGCATGTGCTTTACATGTACTTGTACTCCAGTACTGATTCCCATTCAGCATATATGAAAGATTCCTATCTATTGCAAGATTTCCATCATTACTATTCCTACAGTAATGTGGTTGCTATAGCATCTTTTTAAACTCCTCTTCGCTTTTTTTCTGTGCTGGGAACCCTAAGTCATCATTAGCGACACTCCACTAATTATGTGAGCAATGTTGCTGCCAGTTATTGAGTCAAATGCTTTGCCTTTTCCACCATGTCATATGACATGGACAGTTCAAGAAACGGTACAGTTAGAGAGTAAGCTGACAAATTATTCTGTTTTACACTGTCACTCGTTGTCTTGTGAATGGCTCAATGTTAACAGAGAATTGTAATTTCTTATTTTGGTAATGTAGACACTGTTGAGAGAAAATTTATAGCAAGTTTTGCTGTTCTTGGTCTCTTCATTATCAGAGCACAAATACAAAATTCAGGCACTTCAGAACTTCAGTAGTGTTTTTCTAAAAGATTGCATCATAGATCTCTATTACCGTCAGCCACTCACAATAACACTTTAAGAGCATGGTATGTTCATTTGTGTTCCTTAAAAACTGTTTATGAGCTACAGCACTTAAGTTGAATGAGGTTTTGGCGATAGATTCCACACTGTATAAATAGCAGTTCCAAACCACTGTCTCTGAAGTACATGTGGTTAAATTACTTGTTGTGAATAAAGTATCGAAAGAACTAAGCCATTTTTTCTTCCTGTTCACAAAATGTTCTTGAACTTAAGCTCATTTTTAAGAATGACTGCGTTATTTGTATTCACTGAGAAGTTTGTATGAACAACTTTCTTCCTACAAAGGTCAACCCTAGTTGTTTTCCATGCGTTATTTATGGCAAGTGATTGATGTTTGCGGTTGTGATGTATGTTTCATTACATTGCTTGTAATTACTTTGTGCAGAAGTAGCTTTGTTTAAAATATGAACAATTAAAAAGGCAAACAAGAGCTTTTAGTGTGATAAAGGTCAAGAAATTAGGGAGTTTACCAGTTTGTTGCACTCTGCCGTCCTGGTATGTGAGCCTAATGAAGTACGGCTATGTTGCGCAGTCTTAAGTGCCTTAAATTGGGCAATGCTGCAGACTTTGCATTGTGGTTCTCAAGCTTGCCTATCACTAGCAGCTCTGGAACCTGTAACCTAAGCTGTTGTGGCAGATGCTTTCCAGAGCATGCTCCAATCAGCGTTAGTTGCATAGGAAGCAAGAACAGGGAAGTGGAATGGTGCCTGATGAACACTATGTGGGAACTTTGAGTTACTATGGCAAAAGTACTGGGAGCAGGGGGAGGATCACATGCTGCATGGAAGAGGATGTCCAGGAAGGATGCTTGCCTGGGGAATTCCTGTTCCTCTTCTTGGATGGTCACTTCTCCCCAGCCTTTTCTCTATTCTCCTGGTTTAATTTTTCTCCAAAGTTAATATTCGGCATTAGAGTTGGTGTATGTGATCAGCTACAGACCCTGGCAATACAAATTTGTGCATGTAAGCTTGTTACACATCCTTTTGGCATCCCTTTTCTGGTTGAATCCCTGTTAGTTCAGCATCATCCAGAAAGAAGTGTTCATTAAATATTTTCCTAAGAGCTTAAAAAGCCTAGTAACTGAACAGCAGTCATGACGTGCTCCTGATTTCCCTTGTTTGCTCTGTTCTCAACACGAAACAGTGAATCTAAGGACTTTTGGAAACCATGGAACCTTTGGAATTAAACTCTACAAAGTCAGGAAGTCACTCATCATGTATATGAAGAGGGAAATAGTGCTGTGCCTAAAGCTCAAGTCTGGGAGGTAGGAGATTTGAGGTTTGTTTCCAGCTCATATGAAGGTTTCTTGTTTCATCTCTGATACTGAACAATCAAACTTATATAGATAAAAAAGAATGATCATGAAGCTGCTTATGCCAAGATCATCTGAAAGCAAATTAATTATTTATAGTATTATTAAAAGAATCGAGTTTAAAATATATTGGCTGCAGTATATGGTTTGCAGTGAATGCTAACACTCATTGATTAGTGTTTCCCTAATGAACACTCTGAATCAAGGAGATTCAAATAGTTGGGAAAAAGACCAAATAACTGAACGGACCCTTTATACCTAAGTGGTCTTCATTGACTGCATCCGTAGATTAAAATGGTGAAGAGTCAGGGGAAGTGTAAACATTTACTTCTGCATTTAGCAGAAGTATCTGATGCCCAGATACAGGTTTATCATAATGATTTTAGTGAAGGTGACAGGTGAAAATAGACAGTGCGAGCACATTTGAAAATAAGCTGTAAGGCAAATTGCAGTAGTTCTGAAAAAAAGGCATGCAGGTCTGCTTAGCTACACTTATTAACTCTGAGCATTGCATCTACGTTTTGATGTATGTCAGAAGGCGGTGCAAGAAATTCTGTATCATCTGCTACCTGGACAACATCTTAGTTGCTAGAACAAATAACCATGGTGTTTTTTTAATCCCTTGGAAAATATTGCCAGAAGATTATAGCTTGAAAAAACACATGTGATTCTTCAAAATACTTCAGGCATTGTGTCATTGATGATGACACAAATTTGACCAGTTGCTCAGCTGAGGCTCAGCTGGAAGCCATCCCTAGATGCTCCAGGCAGCAGGGCACACAGCTTCATATAATTGCCATACTTTTTTTCCTGGGAACCCACTCCATTGGGCTCATCAATACAAGCAGCATAAAGTAGTCCAAATATTGCTGTTACATAATTGTTTGCATTTGCATAAGTATGAAGTTGCACTGTCCCAAACTCCCTTTTCATAAGCAAGTATCCTGGACAGGGCAATAGCATCTAAGCTCTTTCTGTGTTTAATGTCGCACCAGTGTTTCCACATAGGTGAAATATTAATCAGGGCTCAGACTCACAAAATTAAGTACCACCTCGTGCCTAGAAAGCTCTTCAGACCTTTGTAAATACAGTGTTAATGTATCAGCCCCAGAAAAACTCTGCTTCACTCAGTTCTTAGCATTAATGAAAGCCTTTGAGTATGTTTTAAGAAGCAAGCAAAGAATTAGGCTCAGGCTTATTGTCAAAGTGTAGTCGCAAGGACAAATGAGATATATATTGACCAACGCACATGTTAGGCTAAGACTTAAAGTATAATTCTAAGTATGACAATTGCAGTTTTGGAGGAACTGTCTAGTAAAAATAATGGGGTTGAAACAAAGAAGCAATTTCAAGTAAACTAGATGGAGCTTGGTAATGGTCAAGTAGGAGGTGGTATCCATATGACTGTATATAGGACTTTCTTGGAGCAACCTTGCAGGCATATATGCCCATTGGTAGGTGAAAAATTTCAACAGAGTTGTAATGTGGTGTTGAGGTCAAGGAGGCGTATGTACCTATATATCTATATCTATCTATCTATCTATACATGTCAAGCATTTGTCCATTTGATAAATAGTTCACTGTAGTCCATACAGTTTATCTAATCTTGAATTGCTTAACTTTTCTGTTATAAATTGTAACCAGCTTGTGACCAGACATTGCCTCCCATTCTTCATCAGCAATTTCCATTGTGATACTCACTTTTTTGTGGAAAAAAAAAATTGTGGTAATAAATCCAACTATTACTTAAACTCAGCCCCAACACTTTCACTGAGGAACTTTGTTAATAATTTTAACTTTAAGCATTCTTGTTTTGTTCTTTTATTTTCAGAGTTCCAAGATCCTGTATTTTTGTTGAATCAGCTCCCTTTGATGTTCTTTTTAGCTCTCTACTTACTCCCCAAACCCTTCCTGAGTTGGCTGCCTTTTGGGGCAGGTCAGGAGTGTTTCCATTTATGTTTTCCCTTTTCTGATGATGGTTACTTTTAACAGGGGATGGATTCTGCACCTCTGCTCAAAGAAACACCAAATCTTCTTCCAAGTCCTCAAGATCTTCTCATGCAGGTGACTGGAATACCAACTGTAAATCAGCTGAGGTATGGTTAGTAGGACAGCTTTCCTCTGCCTGATAACAGTTACAAGACACAAGTTTCATTCTGGATGTCATCTCTAAGCATGTGGAGGAAACGAAGGTTATCAGGAGTGGTCAGCATGGATTCACCAAGGGGAAATCATGCTTGACCAATCTGATAGCCTTCTATGATGGCATGACTGGCTGGGTGGATGAGGGGAGAGCGGTGGATGTTGTCTACCTCAACTTCAGCAAGGCTTTTGGCACTGTCTCCCATAACATCCTCATAGGCAAGCTTAGGTAGATGAGAGGACAGTGAGGTGGGTTGAGAACTTGCTGAATGACAGAGCTCAGAGAGTTGTGATAAGCAGCGCAGAGTCTAGTTGGAGGCCTGTAGCTAGCGGTGTGCCCCAGGGGTCAGTGCTGGGTCCAGTCTTGTTCAACATATTCATCAATGACCTGGATGAGGGGACAAAGCGTACCCTCACCAAGTTTGATGATGATACAAAACTGGGAGGAGTGGCTGACACACCAGAAGACTGCACTGCCAGTCAGCGAGACCTGGACAGACTACAGAATTGGGCAGAGAGGAACCTAATGAAATTCAACAAGGGCAAGTGTAGGGAGGAATAACCCCAAGCACCAGGACAGGTTAGGGGTTGACCTGCTGGGAGGCGGCTCTGCAGGGCAGGACCTGGGAGTTCTGGTGGACAAGAAGTTAACCATGATCCAGCAATGTGCCCTCATGGCCAAGAAGGCCAATGGTATCCTGGGGTGCATTAAGAAGAGTGTGGCCAGCAGGTTGAGAGAGGTTATCCTCCCTTTCTACTCTGCCCCGGTGAGGCCACATCTGGAGTTCTGTGTCCAGTTCTGGGCTCCCCAGTTCGAGGAAGACATAGAACTGCTGGAGAGAGCCCAGCGGAGGGCTACGAGGATGATGAGGGGACTTGAGCATCTCTTGCATGAGGAAAGACTGAGAGACCTGGGTCTGTTTAGCCTGGAGAAGAGAAGACTGAGAGGAGATCTCATCAATGCTTATAAATATCTAAAGGGCGGGTGTCAAGAGGATGGGGCCAGACTCTTTTCAGTGGTGCCCAGCAACAGGACAAGGGGCAACAGGCACAAACTGGAACACAGGAAGTTCCATCTGAACATGAGGAAAAAGTTCTTTACTCTGAAGGTGACTGAGCACTGGAACAGGCTGCCCAGAGAGGTTGTGGAGTCTCCTGCTCTGGAGATATTCAAAACCTGCCTGGACGTGATCCTGTGCAACCTGCTCTGGGTGACCCTGCTCTAGCAGGGGGTTGGACTAGATGATCTCCAGAGGTCTCTTCCAACCCCTACCATTCTCTGATTCTGTGATACTGTGATTCCCTCTTTTCTTTCTAGTGTGTCCTTTTTGGTCTTCCATCTTTTCAGGTGGCCCCAATTTCTTTTCCTGTGCTCCATGGTTCCCTTTGATTTCTTGGAATGTTCTGTTCTAAACTTTTGCACCACCTAAAATAAATCTTGCCTCTTTCTTTCTGAAGCAAGTGGCTTTCTGGCAAGAAGGAATAGTTGAAAGCATAAATGAGCTGGCAATAGTGCATTTTTCTTTTTTGTGTGTGGCTTGGAAAAAAGAATTGCCAAATTGTTTCATCACAATCTGTAAAGCAGTTTATCAGTGAACAACTGACAATGAAAACATGCAATTTTCCTTTAATAGGAGGCATATTGTCAGGCAATTAAGAAAGGGGAAATATAATTCCAGTGCATTTGCCACCTTTCAAATGGTTGTTCAAGGTGTAGACTTGAGCCTTCTTAAATCCCTTTAAAACAGAAGTGTTTTCACCCTCTATCACAAAGGTGGGCACACACTAAAATCTCTGGGAAGGCTCTGTAACTTTGATATATTTTTATTTCTTACTAATACTTTTAGATTTCTGGCTCCACACCTGACAAATATGTAAGTGACCTTCTAGGCAAGTCTGCTAGGGATGTCTTGCTTTCAGCCTTCTAAGCAGATACCACAAAGGTCATTTTATGAACCTAAGTCTGCAGGAGTTTTACGCAAAAGAATGTTTGCTCTTTATTTCCCTCCTCTCCCTCCTATCCTTCCTTTCTGGTTTTGGCATTAACTGTCCTGGCTGTTTTAACAAGTGTAATTTGCCCCCAGCTCTTTAGTTTTGAGTTCCAGTAGATGTGAACAGATAACATTGGCAAAAGGATTGCTGAGAAATCCTCCAAAGGTTATTTCTCTGGCTAAAGTGTTAGAGCAAGGCAGCCTCAGAAATGAACTGCGTCTGCTGACTCATTAGACCAAATAATCTTATGGTAGAGTGTATTATGGATCTTCTCTCAACTGAGGACTCCCTAGCTATGGATGCTATTGCATTTATTTTAGACTGTAATAACAGGCATCTTAGAGCAGAATAATTCACAAAATGGTGCTGCTGAAATACAGGCTTTGTTATTTCCAAATTAAAAGACTAGGGTCATGGTAGTCAATAAGCTGTATATGTGAGAGATCTCTACAGTATCTAGACAGGGATAAGGAGAGAAGGGGAAAAAAAAAAAAACAACCCAGCAACCCTCCCACCCACCCCCCCGCCAAGCCAAACAGAATAAAAAAGAAGACAGTTCTGCCAATCTTATAAGACTGTCACAAAGAAAAATATGGAAGGACATAATTGGAAGTGACTGAATGATTTGTGGATTTACAATGTTTCAGTGGAAAACAGCATATTTTTTTCAGTATAAGTATATTGCCTTTTTATGGCTTGTTTGCAACATGACAGTTATTCTTCTCTTTTGCCGTTGATGTTAGTAATGGCTACACTGGCATCAAGAAGTGTGTGTGAGAATCAGGTTAAAATAACACAGATGTCAATTATATAATTGTGCTTCTCTATTTCAATATAATGTAAACATTGAATATAAAAAAAGCATTAAGGAGGACTGCATGGTTAGCTGTACAAGAATATAAATGGTTTTTTACATTCCAAATTTTCCAGTGCTAGGGAGCAGATAACAGTAGCCTTTCTGTATATAGGTAAATCTATCAGGTTACAGAACCTTTCCTACTTTTAAAAGTTGTGGAAGGAGAGATGGAGTCAGGGAACTAAAAGCTTTAACAAGAATACATTTATTTTTATAACTTGAAGAATAAACAATTGGTTAAAACTACAGAAATTGAAACTCACTATTGGAGAAAGTAGTTTCAACATCTGATTGCAGCTAGTTGTATTCATACAGAATTGACGGGAAAAAAAAAACAGTCGAAGTAGAAAGATACTTTTGGTAAACAAAAGCTGTTATTATTATAACAGCTTTTACAAGAATTTTAAAAAGGAATGCCTTAAATTAGGCTCTAAGTGGCCTGAAATTTAGTCAAGTAAATGTTCTGCATCCAACAGATGCAAAATACCCTCGGTAGGTATTGCTGGGTGTTAAGCAGTTTTGTAAAATCAAGTAGATTCTTTTCTATAAACTGAAAAGCCTAATTTTAGGCATTCATTTTAGGAAACTGCATTAAAATATATAAAATAAAACAAAACTCCACTGCATTATAATGAACGAAATAAAATGAAACCCTTCATTCCTCTGCTCAAAGACTGGAAATTTTCACCTTATTAAGCTATTACAGAGTTAGCAGTAAAATATGTCTTATACCAAAACCAGCTAAAATTTCCAGAGTTGCATTCTACATCAAGAAATGATTGATACTGCCCTTTTCTGGAAAACAACAACAACAAACTCCACCAAAAAAACCCCCAAACAATCCACAGTTTCCTTGAATTCTAATTAATCTGCTGACCTTAATTTTATTTTAATTTGACCCCTAATTTGTTTTGATTTGTTTTTCTTTTTAATTTCCAACTGTAACTGAGATTCCCTATACTGTTGAGAAGTGGCGGGTTTCTGCAGATAAGGGAATGCTGTCACACCACATGATTTAATGCAAAGTTTCTTGCTGGATGAAAATACTGATCCAGTTCTTGTCCCACCTCTCCACAATCCCTACTCCGTAATATTTGGCAAATTTGGGATTATTGTGAAACATGAGCTCTGTCTCTTCTGAGAGCTTCCAGCTTCCCTTTAGAGAAAACCCAAAAGAAAAATGATGTGAAAGCAAAGCAAGGGGTAAAATAGAGCAGAAAGCCTTTTTTTTTCTGTTTGTTTGGTTTTTTTGTTGTTGTTGAGAATGGATGTGATGCCAGGAGACCTATCTTGCTGTGATGGATGGAAGCTGTTTCATTCATTCACCACATACGAGGTACTGTCCTCCTTGAAAGGGCTGCACCTGACAGCAGGGAGGAAAGACGCCTGTTCCCTGTTGGGGTTCGGGTGGGAGGACAGCCCTCCCTGAGGACAAACCGACCCGAGCCATGCCGGGGAGAAGGCTGGGTGTGCAGGGCCAGGGTGAGGAGCACAGGGGTGAGGAGCAGGCACTGTGCCGGTCCTCAGAGGAGCAGTGGGCAGACGCACAGCCTTGCTTCAGCCATGAGGGAAGGAGACTGACTTTATCTAGGGACACAGAGAGAATGTGTGCAATTTATTGCATCGCAGAGAGACGCTAAACATTCCTGAGCTGAGAGAAGACTGGGGGAAAGGACCCGCCCCCTGCAATGGCACACTAGGCAAGGGGACAGAGAGAGATTTTGTTTTTATTTTTGACATTCCCAGCAGATTGAAATTTTTGCTGTTCAAAAAGTGACTTCTTTTTAGTATGTAGTCAAATAAAATCTAGCTTTAGAGTTTAAAAATCCCTTTGGTGTGCTTGTTTTGAGAAAAAGTTTTAGCCAGAACCACCTCAAAACTTTGGCTGACACAAGGTCAAAAAGAGAAATGATGTTGCTATTTCTACAGTGATTTAATGATGGGGGAACCCTGCAGCTCAGCTTCTTTTGAGACTGACACTGTTTAGAATTTTTAGGAATACCTTATAAAAAAGAAAGTCTATTTACCTTGGATGGCTCTTGTGTCAAGTTCTACTAAAAAAATCTTGCCAATACCTTTGAAAACCCTTTTACACCACCTCTTTAACCTATTGCAGGAGCAGCTACATCACCAGAAAGAACATGTTCAGCCTCTTCTTAAAAACAGCCAGTGATAAAGATTTCACAGTCTTTCACATCAATTTGTTCCAGGGCTTCACAGTTGTTCCTGTTAGAAAGTTTTCTCTGGTTTTGGACTAAAATCCCCATTGCTGTGAGTTTTGCTTGCAGCCCTTTGCCTTATCCTTACTGGACATGGAGAACAGTATATTACCTCTCTCTCTTCATAGCTGTTCTACATATATTTGAATCATCATCATGTTTCCCCTAGTTGTTTTTCCTTTGGAGTGTATAACTCAATTTTTTTCAATATTTCTGTATGTTTAAAAACCTCTGATCATTCTTGCTGCTCTTCTCAAGGCTCTCTCTACTCAATACACAACCTTCTTTAATTAGGTTCCATGAGCTGAATGCATTTACTTCCACTGCAGCCTTGCCAGCAGTGCACAAAGCATTAAGAACCGCAGCCTATGGTTTACAGGCATTACCTTTCTTTATACAGCCTAGCAACAGAATTTCCTTTTGCCGCAGTAGGGAAACACCATTCAGTTATGTTCGCTTAATGATCTATGATAGATCTGATTTATCTAGATTTATCTCCATAGATAGATCATATATACAGTCCACTATAAGCTCCTGTTCTGCAATTCAGCTGCTTTGTAGTTTGTTTCTTTTTTCTATATTTGTGCAGTTGACTATCCCTACGCAGGAGAAGAGCTTGAAAAACAGTTCAATAAAAATAAGAAATGCCTTTTTTTTTTTTTCCCAGGCAGCACAACTTTTGGCAACATTCCTCAGTATATGGCTGAACTTTATTCCTAGTGGGAACCCGGCTGGCACAGAACAAGCTCTATTAAGTGTGCAATTGCATATTGACCTCTACTTGCTATTCATTGTGTCTTTAGGATTTTAATAATGGTCTGCTCTAAAGGATGAGTGGGAGTTGTTTGTCCCTTGCTCCCTCATAAATGCTATTGCAATAACAGATTGCCAGGAATTTTTCCTCATGTTGGAGAGCTAATTAGATTCAAGTATTTTAGGGAAGCTACAAGTTTATTAACGAACACATATGCAAATACACAGTGGGAAGTAGGGAATGGTAACAGTCTGGAGCTGCGTCTTCAAGACTGTGATTGACACACTCAATAGGCACATCTGGTAAGTAACTTCATGGCAAGGTCTGCATACGCACACTGTAAAATTGTAAATGTGGTCTGTAGAGGATAAGGGCTCCTTAGATCTGACATTATATTTAGCAGGCTCACGCTTTTCTAGCAGGAGAGGCCCTTCACCTTCTACTGTAAACAGAAAGAAATCAGAGGCTCTCTCATGCAGGGCTGTTGGCAGATCACCATGAACTTGTTTCAGCCAGAGCACACTTCGGCGTCATGGTCAGTGAAAGTCTCTGAGCTTCAAAGGTAAGTCCTGCGCTCAAAGAGAGACATTGCGATGACCCAGGACTCCTGACAGATTTGGTTTCAGTTACTGGAAGATTCTCAAAAAATTCAAAGGCACTTCAGCTCCCTTCAAACTTCAGCAAAGAGCAGTAGACCTCCTAGACAAAGCGCAAAGTGTAGCACTAGCAGTCCAGCGAGAGCCTGCATCTTGATTTCACTAGAGCAGATGTTATCTGCAAGCAATTAACATACTTGTCATCACCAGTGAAATAGATACAGAATTCTTCGAGGGTCTTTTTTTTTATCCACCCTAAAGAAAAGTGTTTGTGCACAAAGCAAAATTTCCACATTAGTATTAAAATAACATTCAGTGAGGCAAGCGGCATGTGTCGCTTTTTCAGTTTCTTCCAGTTCCTTTTTTTTCAAAGAGCAATGCTGTAACACTTAGACCAGAGCTAGACAGAATATTTGATGGCTGTATTTTTTACTTCACTGTTACTATTTTCAAATGCTACTGTCTGTTATGCATAGAGCCATAGCAGGTATGTATCCTGCTCTTATGAATTTCACCACAAAATTACCTCGGCAAACTCCAAAGAGCTGCTTTTTGTTTACATGGATATAGAAGGGTCCCAGGGATAGAGCCACGTATCATCAGTGTGTTCTGTTTTTAAAATTCTCTGAGTATACTTTGTAGCAGTCACATCCCTAATAATTATAAGACCTTGTTAAAATGAATGTTTCAAAGGTTGTATACTAACCTGCTTTCCAAAGAATCTTTTAATTAGCTTACAGGGAAGATGAGATCCACTCTACAGGTTCCCTGTACTCGCTTTTACTTGTTTCTCTGTTATAGGGTCTCTGTAAAGATCCATTCCACCAGATATGCTTCACCTCCCAGTAATCTAGACCTTCATTTGTGGGACGTGGAAAAGAAAAACTTATCTGAAAGTTTTTCGGAAGCATCGAGTTAGTTAAGGGTTTAAGAAATAAAACATTTTCCTGGCTGTTTTCAGAGTCACCATTTTCTAAACCCTGGCAGCATAATGGGATGATTCCTTTTACACCACTCCCTCTCACTAAGTTCATTTGAGTTACTGCTGTCTTAGAGAAGTGAAATGATTTCATGGTTATGGTGCTAGAGGAGGGGGAAAGTGGTCTCAGTTCCTGAGAATCCTGCCACAGGATTCTTATGTGATCTTGGTCAAATAATTTGATCCTGAGTTAGTTTATCTGTAAAAGAAGCCTGCTAGTCATTCTTCCCATCTCAGTAAGGTCTTCAGAGAAAAGATTGCCTATTGTTACATGTTTCTGATATGCCAGAAGTAATGGGACAGCTCTTGGCTGGGGCTTCTATGTGCGACACAAATAATAATAATTTATGCAGAGAGGTAGGAAACTTGAAGTCTTTCCATATCCTTTATGAAGGGTTATTTAACGACTCAGCTCCTCAGCTAAATGCGCTTCTGAATTAAGTACTGTTAACCTCATTTGCAGTAGGAACTTGCTTTTATAAGGTCAGAAGTAGGCAGCAAGCTGTACCATCAAGAGCTAGCAAAAGAGATTGAATACAAAACCAAGCTGCTTTGATTCCACTTTATTTAAGCTGCTCTGCAGCAGCTTCTGTGCCGATTACTGACAGGAGTTGAGTAGAAAGTAACTGTCATGCCAGAAAGACTCGGGGGCACTGAATCTGGAATGAGCCACACATATTTAAATCTAGCTAATGTAGTGACGTCTTGAAGCAGCCTAGGGTAGAGAATTTTCCTCTAAACAGAGGTTTCTAGCCCACAAGTCCTTGAATATTTTTTGTGAGTAAATGATCCTGTGGCATGTGCTCTAATTAAAATCATATCAGAGCTGTTCCATATTACCCAGCACAACCTCTGGAGCTTGCTTTTTCACCTTCCTCTGCCTCGCCTGCCAAGCCCTCCTTGTTTACATTCCAGCTGCGCAGACTGTCAATGCAGCCGGACCCATCTAAAAGGAACCACATGAATGGGTTGAGGAACGCCTGAAAGAATGAAGTTGTTGTACTTCAAACTGTATGATATATTATAGTCCAAATATGGTCTGGCAAAGGAAGTCATTTGTACAGCCCACCTTTAGGTACCATGATGAAGGGCAGAGACAGGGAACATTAAATGATGGCTTCTGAAATTCTAATCACAAATCATGCTTTCACTTTGACTATGAGTGATACTGTGGTCATGACAAGCTATAAAGCTGTAAGTTTGACATGGGAGCTCTGTATAACATCCTTTTGTCTCAAGCAGGACTGAAAGAACTCCAAATCTTCTACAGTCATCTAGTTACAAAAGAAAATCACAATATGAATCAATTATTTCAGTGAAGATCTGCTTCTTTGCATGTTGAAATGTAGAAAGCCCTGCTTCTTCGATGGAGAGCAAGGCAAACAACTCAGAGACCAGCTACTTTCTACACAGCACCAACCCTCCTTTCAGAAAAATTCCCTGTATCTTTTCCATTATGCCCCAATCCAGTAAAGCTACGCTGGACCTTTATAATTCTCTCCATATTCTCATTTTGCACGTAGAAATTGTACTTTCCCTCTTGGGAAAAAATTTAGAGAAGAAACTATATAAGCAAAAATAACCTTCTACTGTTTTTTACTGTCTTCGTGTAGTTTTCACTGATATAAAAATATGATTAAAAATGTTATTACTCTGCAGAACTACTGAAAAGCAAGAAAGGAACTTCAGGACTCACTGGGTTAATGCCAAAAAACAAAGCAAGGAATACAAAAAATGCATTTTGGACAGGAAGTTTTGGACCCTCAGTAGCAGGTACTTGGGGTGCTAAAGATTTTATAGTAGTGGAAACTTTAATAATTGCAGGATGCCAATGGAGCACTTGTTTGATGATATTAATCCTTTGACGACTGCAATCAATAATGGTTTATTCAGTGCTGACAGGGTGTTTTGTGCCAGGAGATCCAAGTTGCCAGAAGCAAGTGGTTAATTGTTGTTGAACAGACAAGCTTCAGAGTGTTTCTGTGGCCCACTCCATACTCATGGTACTGCAAAAGGGAAATTCATCTGTAGATGTCAGAAAAATAGAGAGAGATGGATGGGGAAATACATATAGTAAAATCAGGATGTTTGGAGAATGCTTCTATTGAAGCAACAGTTAGAGACCAGAATGAAATTAAACTTTAGAAGAGATTGTGTCTGAGCTGGCAAACAGATGATGGAAGCAACTGTAGAAACTTTCCTGCCTGAAGGAAGGATTTACTCTTCATAGCTGTGGTTGAAAATTTTGCTTTCAGCCTTTTGCTTCTTGCAAATAGCCCCATTCTATCCAAGATGACTGAGTTTGCTCTCAAAGTTAGATGTCATTGAGAAAAAACAAAAGCACTTAATAACGCTTTTAGGAGATTTGCAGTGGGAGTCAACATGGCTTTTTTTCTCTTCAGTAATGTTCAGGTTCAGGATCTCCCATCCTGACTAAAGATGATAGTATCCGCTCCATTAATACTTGAGTCACCTCCTGTATTCCTTCAGAACCCATTTGAAGAGCCGCCATCTCAAAATGTGCGAAACCTGTGTGTTAATTCAGTGCAGTTTCCTTTTAAGCACAAATGCAGATTGAACTGAGTGAGGCCACGTTACCACAAATGAAACCTATAATTTGCTGTTTCCCTTAAAGATGAGAGACAGTTGAATATTGGCTATTGGGCTGAATACTGTAATATCCTGTGCATATGCTATGGACAGTGCTGCTTATAAGATTGTTAACCATTTCTATAAAACCATCTCTAACAGATACCATTCTACTTCAGGTAACACTCTGAAGAGTTGACTCAAGTGATATGAGCTTATAGCACAAAAATGGCTGGTGCTGTGAAAAGCAGAGACCTTCAGTTGTTGTTGGAAGTCAGTTCATTTAAACGCCAGACTTATTTACACATTTGAACAGAAATTAGGCATAAAGAACATCCCATAAAAGGGTGGACTGTGTTCTGGAAAAAATACAGACAAGAGCTTGACTAATCAGTTGATCAGAAGTTACCATTGCAATGGCATAAGATATTATCCCTATATGCGCTAATCAGAGGACTTTCCAACTGAGTAAGAAATTTTATTATCTGTGTGAACTGTATTATCTGAATTAGTTTCTGACTGTTGTGCTCAGGCTTTATCATAACAATGCTAGAAGGAAATTAACATTCTAAAGGGAGTCAACGTAGAGCAATTATGAGAATTATGAGAACCCTAGAAATGCTCCTTAACAAAATAAGACCTAAGAAGTTCCACCTATTTTCATTTGCTCACATACCACTGTTACTGGGAGAAGGTAGAGACTTTTAATAGGAAAATGTTTATAACACGATTAAGTGTCTGAGTATTAACTGAATTCAGACAAAGAGTACCAATTCTACCCCTGACTTTCACTATCTTCCTTCTATGGCCACATCTGCATGGGAGTTCTTGGGGTTAAATGATTCAAGACTCTTCCTGGGCTGTGGTAAGAAAATACAAATGGCTGAAGTGGTTTGGAAGTCTTCTGATGAAACAGTTCAATGAAAAAACACTGATTTAGTGAAGCTGAAATCTTTTGCAAAAACATCCCAGGTTTGAGGACTTGTAATTGAACCATGGACAGGATTCCAGCAGAGCAGCAACAGCGGTTTCCCTGGCTAAGTCTGTTCTGGTAAATTAAATGTTCCTGGGGCCATTCTCTGGCATTAAAGCCAACTGGCATGGAAGATCCCATATCCATCTTGTTCTCACTCTCCATCGCAGGGTAGCTACCTCCAGTTTACCTGTTTGGAACATTATGTAGGGCATGCTAGTTTCGAGACCATACACTAGGGTCGTTTGGGAAAATAGCAGCTGTTTCTGGCAAAAATGTTCCTGAGATTGTTGTGCTATTTTGTGGACAATCAAGCTTCAATGCTCAGGAACAATTCCTGGCACTGTTTAATTCACTAGAGTAAATGCAGTTGTAGAGATCCCAAGCCACCAGGGTCAGTGGTTTCATGCTTCCTCACACAGTGGACAGACCTATGAACAAGCTCGGCACCAGAACAAGAGATTCTAGAGTCCAGCAGCAGCACCCCACTAAAACAGAAAAAAGGTAACATTGGTTGACATCTTCCAGTAGGTTTGGTGGTGTATTTCATTTCATAAACACTCTTCACCTCAGTTTCCAAAATGAAAAAACAAACCATCAAAAAAACGTATAGTCTTAAAGCCCTTGACATTGAAACTTTCATAGGCCACCAAAAGTCACAACTCTTGTAAAATCAAATCAGAAGTTTATCTTGGAGAAAAAAAAAAAGCTTCAGGTGATGTTCAGAAGAGTCTTACAATCCAGGCTACTGCTGCTTTGGAGTGTCCAGAGGCACTTATGGAAACAAAGTCATTCAGAATTATCAGTATTTTTGGAAAATCCAAGACAGAAGGCATTAGTTTTTATACTCTGCAGGATCTGTGTTTTCCTCTTTGGTTTGTGCTGCAGTGGCTTTGTACAGCTACTAAATGCAATTGGAATAAATTGAAGAATGCTAGAGCCTCCTAAATGGACTATGCCTTGGATACAGGATAGCATTATAATATGAAAGTCTGAGTGGTTGGCAGCTGAACACAGAAGTCCCAATGGGATGTGCGCCCTGTAGCCTAAAACAAGAGGTTACACTCGATATTTGCAGCTTACGTGCTATCCCACACAAAATCCCAGCAAGCTGCATTTTTTAACAAATATTTTTATATGCCACATCCTCACCATTGATCACTCTGTCAGAGGCTGCAAAAAGATTCTGTTAACTTGTTTAGACTGGTTTCCCCATTGCTAAATAGCATTTGATATGTGATGTTTGGTCTTTGCAACTCTTACGGCTGAAGTGATAGAATGCTTTTACATAAGTATTATTTAGTTTTCATTTTTTCTCAGTATGGAGGAGCAAAAATTGGGCACAGAAGAATTTAAGTAAATTAAATTTTCATTACCCCAAACTGGGCATAGAAAGATACTAGGATTCTGTCTGGAAAATTACTGATATTAAAAATTCTCTTCAAATTCCATGGGGAGGGGTGCTAAAACATTTATTAGTGTGGATAATCTCTTTGTAAAAGAGCTGGTATCCAGTACCAGGTCCCCTCCCCTTCAGAACTGTGTGGGCTGCCTCCTCTGTTATGCACACTCACATAATACCCCTGTGGCAATGACAGTGGTTGCTTACACAGAAAATTAATACTAGGAAAGTATTTATGCATTTGTACTGTATTGAGTGTGATAAATGTTTTTCCCTTTCTGAAAAACAAAACACTTGCGTTTTCTGCTTTTGTTCTTCATGTCCTCCCATCTGTTTTGTTTCTCTTAGCTGGAAATGAAAATAACAGCTGACTCTCTGTGGATTGCCAGTGGTCTATGGAGAGTTTGAAGGCCTCTATAATATCTTTGAAGCTCCTTTTTAAAAATAATTCTGTCCCAGTTCATGTGAAAAGCTGTATAATTCTTTCATCAGATCATAATTGTTGCAGTGAAAGGACTAGACCTACTTTCTAACTTGTCAATAGTGAGGGTTTTGTGGCCGTGTGGCATATTGGACATCCAACACTTTATGTTTCCAACCACGGAGAAAGACCAAAAGCATCTGTCTAAAATGCAAGCTTGATATGAGGGTGATATAATGATCTCCTTCACCCAAAGTAGCAGACCCAATATATCTTTTCAGATTGCAGTAAACACATAAACATTGCCTGATAAGCTTCTGAACATGGATGTCGCAGAAAGGCAAGTTCAGCCACTGTACGTTATTTAAATACCCTGTGCATTATCTGAAATACTGTGGGACTTTACAGCTATGATAACCCCAAGTTTTTCAGTAGAAACTCATGGTCTTTGGTGCTTCTGAATGCAAAATCAGCACAACCATAAGGAATACTTGGGTTACGGTTCAGCAGTGTAGACCACTCTGATGTTTTATCCTACTGTGGGCAAAGTTGTAAAAAAATTGAACTGTGTATCACAGCAAGTTAATCACAATTACTTGGAAACTATAACAATGTGACATGAAACTTGTGAGCTACTTTGCCTTTAGTCACAGAAATTAAATCTGCTGGAAAACATGGAAATTCACAGGTTGTTGGGGTCATAGGAAGAGAGTTATAACTAAGACCTATGAAATTTCACTGACACTGAGTGATTAGAGGTTTAGTAAAGTCAATTTAAAGAATATAAGTTTTCTGGAGCTAAAAAATTCATGCTATTTTTTGTGTGCGGGTTTTGTTTGGGTTTTTTTTTGGGGGGGGAGGTATCTGACAGAATTATTTAAAAGACCCAAGTAAGATGCTCCTTAGGGTAACACATTTTTACAGTCAAAGATGTTTGTGTTTTCAGGGTTTTTCACAGCCTTTATCATTTCCCAGGAATGGATTTTCATTAGTAGCTTGATTTGGCATGACTACTAATGTAAGCCACCACAACTTAACTACACCTGGCTAAATCATTTTACAATCATTTACAGGGCAGTTACTACACAAATTGGAGGAAGGACCTGGCCCATAAGGTAATCAAGTTATTATGAAAGTAATATGTCCTTTTTCTTTTCTATTAAATCCAGAAGTGGGAAAACAAGTTGGTATATGCCATCTTGGCCAAGGAATAACAACTTCTTCATTTTAGATTAAAAAGTGGGGGTTTTTTAGAGTTGTAGTTCATAATAAAGAACACAGAGAAATATTCCTTATTTTATTAGTTGCACCAAAGTCACGTTGGCAAATGAAGAAATAATAAGCTAAGATCCCTTCATCTGTTTCCTATTATATAATCAGCTGGTGATGCAAAGGGCAAGCCTGCACCACTCGCTAGTCAGCCTGGCAGTTGCAAAACTCCAAACCAGAAAGGTGTCATTCACTGGAAATTACAAAAGTGTAAGTGTTCAGGATGAACACACGCCAGCTTACGGGATGCATCCCAACTTAACAGTGAGGTTGCTGTGACTGGTATTCTAGCACAGCATTTTCAAAAAAAAAAAAAAAAAAAGTTTTGTCCACATTTGACGAATAAAACGGGTGTTCATGTACATTAGTCGCTATGTATTAATGTGCTCCAAAGGTCTGGTGTGGGGCACTATGATTTGCTATTGGCTAATAAGATAGAATTCAGAATATGGCTTTTCTGAAGTTTCATTTAATTTGGTTAGCACATGTTTAAATACATTTCTTTTTCTAGAGTGGATTATTTAATTAGCATGCTTCAATTGTAACAGTGACTTTCACCAAAAGCTACTAAGGAAACACAGCTGCCATAGGTTAAGTAGGGAGATCTTCACACAGACAAAAAACTGGTTAAAAGTTAGGAAGCAATGGATGGTAATAAAAGGTCACTTTTCATGCTGAAAGAGTTTATGCATAGAGTGCCACAGTAATATGTGCGTGGGCCTGAGGAGCACAGACCCAGGCATGGATTTCATAGATAATTCAGGGAAGAGATGAGCAGTGAGGCAACAAAGTTTGCTGGTGATGTTCAGTTATTTAAGGCAGTAAAGCTGTCTGTGGAAAACTAAAGGGAGTCACACAATACTGAGTGATGGAGAACTAAATGGCAGCAAAGAATTCAGTGAAGGTGAACATAAAGTGACACACATGCAAAAATAACAACCCTAACTTTATTTATAGAATGATAACCTTTGAGTTATTAATATTAATATTAACCTATTCCCATTCAGGAATAAGATCTTGAGAGAAAGAAAAGTATCAGTTCAGTGCTCATTCAGGGACAAGGCGGCAAGCAACTTTGTTCTTCCACTATATGATGAAGACCATGGTGTAGCCCTCTCTAAAACTGTGTGTGGAGCCCTGTTCCTCCACACCAAAGGGGGTGAGGGGTACAGAGGTGGGTAACATGGGTGCTCAGAAGCACAGAATGATTTCCCAGTGAAGAATAATAAAAAAGATTTGAAGTCTTCTGCGTGCAAATAAGATGACACAAAGTGGATGGTATTCCATAATCACAAAATGTTGTGGTGGAGAAGCCTAAGGACACAGTCAGATATACTCCAAAGGCTCTGCTGTTCAGGGTGTGACTGTCTCCTGGCTGTGGTTGCTGCCCTCCTGACTGAGCTCAATGCCCCGGCAGTAGAGACAGCAGCATAAGGCAAGTGTGCACGATGTGCCTGCTGCAGTGCAAACTCTAGTAACTGAAGTTTGTAATGGCAGTGGATTTAGGCTGAGATAGCAAACACTGTGATAAACAGGCTAGAGAACAGCATAGTTTCTTGTGGGATGGATAATTCAAGGTGACAGGTGAAATGACAAGGTGGGGATATTTTAAAGTCCCACAAATAGATTCCTTGGAGCTCATCTAGTCACAATTTGTTTCCAAAAGACCGTAAGACTTAAACTACTAAACCACTCATGCATTTTTTCAAATGATCAGTATGTTGAAAGGTGAAACCCCTTTCTTGAGAACGTTTGGAACTGAGGCTTTTCTTTTGTTGCATGTGAAAAATTCAAAGTTAATGAATATTTTGTTGTTTTCACATGAGAGTAGGTGAAAAATTCAAAGTTAATGAATATTTTGTTGTTTTCACATGAGAGTAGACAGTCTACTGTGTTACAGTTTTAATCACCAAAGCTTATTCCAGGCTCCTGAGTCATGTCAGTATTCGACTACAACTAGGAGCATGCTGTGTCAGAAAACCCAAGCTAGAGCTACACAGTCAAGATATAAGTATATAAAATATATAACACTTGCTAACATAGACCCTGTTACTGTAGAAGTCAGCTTGTCAAAAATTTTCCCTTATAAAAGGGAAAACTAAATAAGTATTTTTATGAATATTTATCTTCATTTTACCCTTTGTGCACAAGAAAAAAGTATAATATGCAGCATTTTTGTTTTCAATGCGAAACAAGTATACATAATAGGTGTAATATTTACCTGTATTTCTACAAGTGTGTGTGTGTGCATGTGTGTGTATCTCTGCATATGTTAACCATAACTATGGAGTGGTTTATTATCTCCCATAATATATGTATAAATTTATATCTTCAGTATATTCTGTCACATTAATTAGATGGAATGTATCATAAAATTTAGTAGCACTGACTCATAATTCATGGCTTAAACTATTTAAAACCATATGTTTTTCATTTTCCTCGGATGTAGATTTTTTTTCAGCAGACGGAACAACAAATTAATGTAACTTGCAAGATAAGTGCAAAAATTCAATTTTTCGCATTTTTCTTTTTGATTTGAGGTTTTATCAGAGAAAAAGTCAGCATTAGACTCAGTATTTTCTGTTTGAAAAGAAAAATGGCCACATTTGTTGCTTAGATCCTAGGATAAGGATCTATAATATAAAAAGTACCTCACTTCGAAATTAGAGAAATACTGGGTTGTTCTATGCAAACATCACATGCCTTGCAGTTTTAATAATGGCTGCGGCACTTCTCATGTGGGTTAAATGTAAATTGCTGATATTTCCCTGGACAGTTTGCACACCCCTCTCCCTAAATCTGATGTCTGTTGTCTGAGACCTCAAGATGTTTTGTTCTTTAGAAATCAGGTTGGCTGTGGTGGCCAGCTGTTGCACAGGTCTCCCACCTTCCCTTACTCCTATCAGTAATAAAGCCACAAAGAAGTGTCATTTCAGCTGCCTTTTTATTTACAAGAAACCAGAGATTTGGGCTAAGATTTAAAAAATATGATAGAAGGCATTGAAAATAAAAGAGAAAACACCAAGAACTTAAAGGACTCGACAGTTCTGCTTGAGTTTTAAGCTTGAGAATTTTTGGGTGCTAGAAGATAAGGGATATGTTTTTTCATTCAGAGTACTAGCTTAAAATTTCAACCCTGTTAGTAGCATGGATTTTGGAAGGGCTCTCCCACGCGGTACACAACTATCCTCTCTTTTCTGACCATGGCCAGCAAACCCATCTTTTTTTCCTCCAGTGATGGCAGTGATGGTGTTATTACACAGCAGCAATGGAGCCTCCTTTTCTGGCTTCAAAACCACAAAAGCCCAAATGTTAAAGACATTTGGAGACTTGAGTTGACCGTTTCTTTTGGTTTTTCACTATTCTTCACTTCCTGTGTCTGATCAGGATTGGAAACAGAAGTGTTGAAAGACTATACTTATGTATTATTTATTGAGCACTGACACTGTGCTTGGAGTTTAACAACCCAGTGAAATACCACAAAAAAGACTACTTTTATGGTATTTCAAGCCTGACCAGAAAGAGAAATTACTGAGAGTTTCACAGGAATACCCCGTTTTTGCAAGACTTCCAGGCTGGTTCTGAAGATCAAAGATGGTCAGGCAGCCTGGATGAAACCCAAATGAATGTTCAGATATTGGGCCCTTAGCGAAACTAAAGTGAACCTCTGAATTCTAAGGTTTGTTCTCTCTTCTGTCCTCCAGTATTGATAATATTAAGGTTAAGCATGCCTGATTCAACACGGAGTTTCTATTTGATGCATAGATAATGTTTTGGGTCCTCTGTGTTTGCTTTTTATGGTTTGTTAACAGGCTTTCAGGTTTCAGTTTTAAATTATTTGGTGTGAAATCTACTGGCTCACAGTCATATACAGAGCGAATTCATATCCAAGCAAATGTGAGCTGTTCCTATAGTAGATATTAGAATAATTGCACTATTCTGTTATAAGAAAGAAAAGGTCAACATTAACATACCATGAGCAAGGCTCATGCGTTGTACCTTGTATGTTAGAGTTGGTGTACTACTCCACATCAATAAGTGACAAAATTTGAGCTTTTGTGTTTTGCAGGGTTTTTTTAAGCTATCACCTACTTACTATGGACTAAGTGTTTGCAGAGAGTTACCATGGTATTTCAACTCACTCTAATTTTGTACCCAAGCTTGTCTGATTATCTGCACCCACATTTTTGTTTTAAAACTAATAAAGTATAAAGTAAATAAATATTAAAGCAATTTTAAAATAGGTAAAGTCTTCCTCATGTGAAATGTCACACTGACCTTCTCATTTCCAGCCCTTGTGAATTTTTTCCCTTGGCTGGTTGTTTCATGGTAGAATTTTCCATGTTGCTTCTCTTGTGGACCAGCATTTCCATAATCCTTCAGTGCTGTCACCCATGTCACCCCTGTCATCCCTTCAGGGTTGCCATCACATGCTTTGACAGGTAACAAGATGATGGTTAACAGCTTTGAAGACTGTGTTATCTACATGCGTATTGATACATCTGGGTCACACAGAGAGTAGGATACACGCAGGACGCTCTGCTGCTGCTAGCTTTGTGTCAGCTTGCTTTGTGACCTGGAACAGGCCTGCTAGTTTTGCATGGCACAATTTCTCCATCTGTGAAGGGTGGGTAAATACAGTTCCTAGGTCAAAATATTTTGAAGCCTGTGTCTTTAAAGAGCTCTGCGAAAGCTGCATATTATTATTCTGCTTTACTATACGAAAAGTTAAAAAATACCACTAGCTAGTCTGGTGTGGCAGCAGCAAATATTTAAACTTACAGAGAAAGAATTGTCCTGGTTAGAAAAAAATCTGGGTTCCTGACTTGAAAGACTAACTTCAGGGAAGGAGCAAGTTTTAAATTCTTAATACTGGTTGCTTTATGATATTCATGAAAGTAAAGTCAAAGACTTAAAAATACTTGGACTGTGCTGTTAATAATGCACTGGAAATCTACAGCTATAACTCCAGCTTTAATGAAAATGAAGATGAAATGTGGGCCTAGCTGCATATATATGTCACAAACTGTGCAGTAAAAACTTGATCTTGCATAAAATCAATATTTAGTGGTCAAATTTCCCTCGTTTCCCACTAATAATGGATGGAGTCATATGGTTCAGTTGTAAATCCACCAGCTGGAAGTAATGAGATGAACTGTCCATAGCAATATGAAAGATATACATGCCTATTCAAAGTCAGCCCATCTGTGGAGATCCATGGAGAAGGATACTAGGGAATTTTATATAGACATACAGTAAAACAGTCTGTCGTGATACTGTAGGAGCTGTGGGGGCCTAATCTTTACATTTGACTATTAAATTAGGAAGGGCAAAGCCTACACAATACCAATGGTATTAGTCATGTCTGGAGGGGCATCCAATACCAGATGTCACTTTTCTGATCTTTCATGCTCAGCTCTTACAGTTTTTGGCACGTCAGAGTTCGCATCTGAATACAATTTAAGTTATAACAATACAATCAGCATGTCTAACTATTTTTGCCTTTCTCTCTGCTATTTTGGGACCCAGGCAATGGTGAGTCTCTGTTGTTTAATCTAAAAGCCTTCCTTGTCCCCTGTTTCTAGCCTCATGAAGTAATGCTAGGGGATGTCAGAGAGTGGTGTTAAGAAACTGTTGTTTGACAAGTGCTACTGGTTTTAAACTGAATTGCTTGTTTATTGGCTGCACAATTATTCATCTGTTAGCATAGCATAGAAAAAATAATTGACAGTAAAATAGTAGCTTTTGTTGGTAGAAACTATTTGATTTAAGTGAACATCTCACTGTTTGAATGTGAATGCAGTGCTGTACGATATAACAGGAAATGTTTGTTTATTTATTTAACAGGTACACAAAAGCCTACCGCCTTCATGATCAGACAAAAGGAAATATATGTAGGGAATTGTGTGTGGAGGGACATAGCCTGCTCTTCTGACTTGTTATAAGATAAAGTCATCTGCCTTTATGCAGATTATTCATGTTTATTTATGACATTCTTTGAAAGGAAAGACACCCAAATGCCTCAGGGCAATAGCCCAAAGTAAATAACTTGTCATAATATACCTTGCAAATGATAATGTAAACCACAGGAAACCCAGGGAGGAGATGCACATACATTCCAAAGCTGGGAAGTTATTGAATGTTTAGGCTTAAGGAACAGATAGTTTTGACTGGGGATATTTCCCTTGTTTCTGTATGTTAGATGAATTACTCTGCTTGAGTGATATCCATTGTACTGTGTTTATTCTTTTCCGCTTTTGTTCACCAATCACTATGATGTCTGCTCCTTTCCCAAAGATGTTCTGTATAATAAATATGTTAAGTCTGACAAGGAATGGATGGTAATGCAGCATCAATGCCCTCTGGGGTTAGTAAGTGCTCTGGTTATTTTTGTGTCTCCGTAAGCTCATGATCCAGGCATTTGTATAGATGAAATCTTGACTCAAGTTCAATGGAGAGAACTTTCCACTAGGGGAGCTGGTAGCTTGCTTTCAGCAGTAACACCCGGAGCTGCATCTTTGCATTTCTTCTTGCATTCAGGCTCGTTGCTTTCTACTCTGTGTTTGGCCCCAAAAAAAGGACTTAGTAAGGGAGCGCACATAAGATGAATTCATTCAGTTTTTTTGTTATGGATTATGTGTATAAAGAAACCCTGGACTTAGGTAGAGGCAAGATTGCTTAGCTGCTATGTAAGGTGCTCTACGGTAAGACTATGAATGGGAATCTTAGGGCCTGTTTACTATGCTTTCATATCCCAATCTTACAGCTGCATGACCTGGTTCAAGCTTGAATCTTGAGCCAGCTGTAGGTAAATCAGTTGTAGCCAATTTGACTATCTCTGTACTAGTAGATTAAATGCTGGCACGTGATCACTTCTACCGTTAATTTGTTATCCTGCTTTTTAGCCCCGTTTTTGCCTGTGCCAAAAACCACTCTTCCAAACAGTTCCCAGACATAGTTCAGGAGTCAGCAGGAATAAGCAAGAGACTGCTACCAATAGGAAGTTTGGATGCAAAGAACTTTGCTATAGCAGCTGGGTAGTGAATCATCCCTAGCTCATTTTATTTAGTAGGGAGATGTAGTTCTTGAGCAGAGCATTGTGCACTTAATATCTGTTACATAAAACACACAGTTTGGACTTTTTTTGTTTTTCCTTTTGAGAGTTTTCACTCAGGTATTGCTGAAAAGGTTTTTCTTCTGAGCCACAAACTTCAGGACCTGGCTATGCAGGGTGACCATCTTTAATAAAGTACCTAGTATATGGAGAGAGTAGCCTGTTGTCCTCATTCTCTATTCATGTATCACATCCAAGCCTCTAGCATTGCATTGTCACTACAACCCAAAGGTTGTGATCCTATGTGTAATATCAGCGTCACAATGATGATTTACCTAGGTTGTTCTTCTTTTCTTGAGTATCCCCAGTAATGAAATAGGAAATGAAGCAACAGAGTTCTTCAACGTAACAAAATGGTATGCTTTTTAAAGGAAGCAACTATGGCTGATAAAATTACTTGCAATACAATCATATCAGGAAAACAATGACACAGTTGGGTTGGGCCTGACCTTCTCAAAGCCCGGAAGAGTCTGCATCTGGTATTTTGAGTCAGACCTCCTTCTGAATGTAGTAAACCAGTAAGCCATAACAGAAAGAAAACATTGCAAGATTGCCCTGAAGTGAACTAATTTCAAACATGCCAACCTACCTCTACCTTTTCTTTTTTTTTTTTTTGACTGAAAAGAAATTACCTCCCACAGTCCTGAGAACTAAAAGCCAAGATAGATTTCTTCTAGTGTGCTGTGCAATTTTTCCCTCCTTCCCTAAAGAGGTAGGATTATGTAACCTAATAAATTGGTCTCATTACAGAGGCACTGACAGACAGACGTATAGGTTGCTACCAATGGGCATGTGCACTGAAGGTGAGCACGCCGAGGGGGTGGAGGAAGTGAGCAGTAGATGCAGCACTCAGAAACTATCTGGCTGAAGGAGGTCATGCCTGTTGCATAAAGCAGGGGGAGATAAGGATGTCAACAGCATGGAGGGTGACATCCATCAGTCAGCTTCTTCATTATAGCAAGAATGAGCACTGTGGGTCCTTGGGAGGAAGAAGGAACTTGTGATCCCTCATCTCACAGGTGGCAACTCTAAAATAGCTAACCTTTCACATTTCAACTAGCAGGCAGGACGAAGAATGTGTTTTTAATGAATTGCCCATAACCACACACACACAGAGATCAACACACTATCCTACTTTCATATATTGAAAAGTCTCATTATTTATTTTTAAAAAACATAAAAGTGTATCTTACCAGGAAGCAAATTTTCAAGTCTCTGATCAAGTAAATAATTCTCTGTAATAAAGTGCAGAGAATTATTTTCTGCGTTTCTATTTCATTCCAAAGGACAGAAGAATAGTAGAAGAAGGAAAAATGTCAGAAGGTAACATGACTAAATGAACACTGATGGCATTTTGACTCATCCAAACTAAGAATTAGATGATTAATTGAATCTTGAACTAAGAATTAGATGATTAATTAAATCTAGGGCTTCAAGGACTGAAGTATGAGTCTGGTCTTTCTGCACATTCAAATACATGCCAGAGTACATTGCATTCCCCTCAGAAATGGCATTGACAACCAGAAGTGGAATACAGTCTACATTTGTAAAAGCAAGAACGAGCACAAAATGCTTGAAAAGCATCTTTAGGCTCCCCAAAGATAGCCAAGAGAATACTGCTATTAGAGTAGGAAGCCTCTGGAAGGCTTTTAATCATTTGTATCACACGGCAAAGGGAAGAACAGGCCTGAGAACAGGACGCTCCATGCTGTCAGGTAGCCTGCTTAACTACAGGCATGTAAGTGTAACTGATTTGGCAGGCTGATAAATATCTGTTAATTCAGCATACAGCAACTGGAAGTAAGTGCTTCCAGAGGACGGAGGAGGGCATGGATACCCTGAGTTACCTGCTGAATCTCCTTCCCTTCCACCAATCATATAAGATCAAAGCTAGAAGGGTGACTTAGATCCTAACCAATTCCTAAATTCAGAGAGGCGTCTAAATCTCCATCTGTTTCCCTTCCTTGATCATATCAGGAGCCTAGAATACCCTTCAGTACGTACAAAGAGCAGAGTTAAAAGCCAAGCTCAGGTGAACTAGACTGTGTGGGTCACAGCGTCCTACAACAAGCTTTGGTTTAGCATTTAGCTGTTAAGGTAATGCTGAGTTGATTTTACAGGGATTGCTGCTCTGTAATGCTTCAGCGTTTACCAGAAGATCAAATCTGCAGTCAGTACTCTCACTAAACATTCACTGATGTCAACTTTCTCCTTCACGGGGAAATAGGGATTTGGTCTTGCCTGTAAACTAACTCCCTAATATCCCAAAGTAGCCAGACAAAGCAAAAATATGTTTGTAGGATGAGGAGGACTTTTTTCACTCACGACTCAAATGATAGCTGTGTTTTGGCAGTTGTAATGAAACAAATGAGGAAAAATATTACTGCGAAAAAGGCCTCTCTAACAGGGAGCGCAGTTTCTTGCGTATCATTATTATCTCAGTGTTCACCTCAGAGTGTGTGCAATAGATTAGGTTCACCTTTCTTCCTCCAAAAGCATCAGCAATCAATCGGGTTAGAATTGAGAAAGAGCTCACAGAGCCTTTATTTTTGTACATCGTTAAAAATGACCCAAGGGACCATTTTCTGTACTTTTGTTCAGTTTCCTTCTGATTCCAGTCATTAAGAATGAGATACACATAGTCGTATGGGGAGACAATGGAATGGACAAAATTCTCTTCTTGCTTATGCTGATGGGTTCTGTTAAAGTTGAACTGGAATAAATGAGAGGAACATTTGCCTGATTTTGTTTCGGCAGATTTAACTCAAGCACACATGAAACTGAATTCCTTTCTCAGTGAAAGGTACCACAAATGAAATCTGAAGTGACTGAATTAAATTGCATTATAGCCCTGCAAAGATCAGGAGGTCAAATTCAAATTTGGTGCAAGCAGTGGTAATGAAGTTGCCCACACACAGGCAGTCTATTCTTTGTCTCAGGGCTCTATCTAAACTCAAGTATATCGTTAAGAAGTGTTATATGCTTTTTTATATCAGTGATGCTGAACTGTATTTTAACACACTTAACTGAACTGAAGTACTAGGAAATGACCTGGCCATTCGCCTGCAAAAGTATATATAAGAAATATTATGCCACTGGTGATGAAATGTAAATTTGTGTAATATTAATAGGCAATAGTTTTATATTGGTACTTTTCATTGGTAAAGGAGCAACAGGAGAAAATACGTCAGCGGGTTTGCCAAATGAGTAAGAATTCTCAGCTGTGCAGGTTACCACACAGTAGAATCCATATGTGAAGAGATCTGTCTGCACATGGCAGTTTGCAAAGTCTATTTATTTAAACAAACCTCAGATTAATAAATCACACTCTGCATGCTGGATACTGTAACATTAGTGAGCCCTGAAATGATCTGTAGACTCGACCATTTGGATGAATGCAATGGTCATGAGTCAGATCTGATGATATATTGCTCTGCTCCTATGCAATTTGTCATACAAGAAGCTCCTGAAGTAGCATGCCGTGCTAAGGCTGGTACCAAGGATGGGGAGAGAAGCTTGCAAAAATTTTCAGGTCTTAATTATGTACCTCTGATGACAGAAACACAAAATATTTCCTCTGTCAAAAAGCTAGGTTTTTCTTTTTTCTTTTTTTCTTCCTTTTATTTTTTTTTTAACCTCTCCTTGTTTAGTAAAAAAAAGAATGGGTTGCAACAGGCATATTTGAAATTTATTTAGAATCTTTCTATGTGAATTCCTTCATTTCATAGTCCAGGGCTGTCATCAAAATCAAACCTATCAGTCTGGCCCAAGCACACACATCCGCGCACTGCTTTCGGGAAGGGAGAGGAAAGAAGGGGAGAGAAGAGGAGAAGGTGGAGATAGAAAGAGAGAGGGCAGGAAGTAAAAACAGAAGACAATTGCAAACATTTCCTGGAGACACATGTTTTCTAATTCCCCTCATCCACAGGCCCCCTTCCTTCCCTCAGCAGCATTTGTGAGCTCTAGTTCCTACTGAAAACTGATCCCGTGCATGTCTCAGTTGGGCGTGTGAACCATGCCAAATCCCTACTGAACATTTTAAACCCTGAGGAGAAGGGTACCTTGCTAGTAATCACAGCAATGCAGACCACTCCTTTACACTAAGCAGTGTGAAAAATCTGCTGGAACTGACAAGAAAGTAGAACTGTGCAGTGCACCCTTTGCACAGGCACCCTCATCTCTGGCTGTATGGAATACACTGCTGATTCAGGAACTATTTGTTTCCTGGAGCAATATTTTAATGTTGCACTTCAAGTCTCATAGTATAATACAGTGAGTTGAATGCACTGATCATAGCTCTTTTTTAACAGTTTTCCTAACCATCGAATAGCAGCTATATTCCTGGAAATATAGCTGGAAAATTCTCTGTAGCCTAGTCAGAACCATGACTGCAAAATACTAGGTGTACAAAATCTAAAAAAAAAAAATCTTATTAATAGCACTGTCCTTTAATTATGCTGGATCAATAGCTTCTCACAGGCTTCGAACACCCAACAAAAGCTTCTAACATCAAAGATATTGCAGGTGACAACATGAAGCAGTCATGCAGAGACTCTTACTGCTTTAATAATCCCAGTTATGTAGTTCCTGATGCTCCCAGACACTCATCTGGTTTCCTGTTCCATTTTTACCTATCGTGATTTGATGTCAAAATCTCTAAAGCCAGTGCATAAATCCAACGGGCTCTGATTCTGTTTCCTAAATCCTAGTTAACATGTTTTAGAAGGAGTTGTGTAAGTTGACCTAGTTGTAAAGTCTGATATGCGATCTCTCTCCCTCTCTTCTCTTATTTATTCAAAGGAATACAGTGAGAGTTCATCTGTGTAACTTGCCAGGCATCCTACAAAATGAAATAGTGATGACACACCAATGAATCTAAAAACACTCAAAACTGTCTTATTCCGAGGTAGAAATCAAACTGAAATTGATCCTGAAAGGAGATAAAACCTCTGAAAAAGTTTGGGGTTTTCCTGATCAAAGAGAAATATCTTATATGTGAATCATGCTTCACATATAAGAATAAAATATGACTATTTCAAGATTGTGAGTTTTAAAAAAGTAATGGTGTTTTCTACAGAAACTGTTGAGGGAACAGTACATCTTGCTGGCTTAGCAGTGCTGTTCTAAGCCATTCGTGGTATACATTAGATTTCTGGCAATAACTGGCCTGCTACGAGTCTCCTGGGAAGCGATAAGTTTGCCTGCTTCCTTGTTTATCAAGAGATCAAAACTTTTATCTGAATTACTGTCATACATTCTTTAAAATTCAATCTCTTGTGTTAATTAGTTATGTAATCACATCTAACACTTTTGGAGATGGAGTAGAACAGGATTGACTTGGTAGGTGAGAAAAGATCAAAGCAATGCTCTAACAAATTATTATGGTAATTAGTGTTAGTCTTGTAGTTTATCTCCAGGGGGGCTTTTAACAGAAGCAGTGAGAGCTTGGGAAAACCTGCATGCAGGGTAAGCATGCACTTGAAGAAACAAAGCTTGCCAAACTCACAAGGCAATCTGGCAGGGGGATTGGAGATGAGTGGCACGAGGGGAAATTAAAAGGCATATCAGGTAGCAAAGAGGAGAAGTGATCTGAGTGTGCTACACAATTTTCAAGATGCAAGAGACCCACTGCATCTCTGCATTCCCCTTCAGCCCTCCAAAAAGCTCTAATAACCCTTGGATTTGTTGAGTCTTAGCCAAAAGGGCAGCTGTTGCTGGGGATTTCATCAATCACTGAAGCACAGATGTCGGAGATGGACAGTAGTCCTTCCCCCCACCTCCCCACACCCCCTGCGTGATTGTTATCTCCCCTACATCTGCTAGCACTTGCTACAATCTAGTTTTAAATGATTCAAGCCGTGGGTTATACCATTTCCCTTGAGACGCTATTATACTGCCAAGTAAGGATGCTGCTCATGGAGGAGGAGTTTCTCCTGGAGCTGCCTGGCACATGGGAGGGAGCCGTCCCCTTTGGGGAGGTGCAGCACGCACCCTCATACTTCTGCGGTATGACTCTGTGAGCTGGGGAATATGGAGCGTATAGCTGTCTGCATCTGGGCTCCCTGTGAATGCCTTTCCCTTGGGTGTATACCCAAAAAAGGCCCAGGTGTGGCCATTGATGCATGGAGTATGCAGAGACAGGGTAGAAACAGACTTTACATTGCCTCCAGCCTGATGTGACAGTACTTTGCCCCACAGTGAAGGGGGTAACGAAAGCCCTGCGTGATGCCTTCATTTGCACCCCAGCCTCCTAATGCAACATCTAATTGTTCCCCAGTCTAATTTGTTCCCTGCTAAGTCCTCCACAGCAATATGTGTGGGCAGGGGTCTGGTCCTCTTCATGCTACCGCTTGCAGGGTCCGTAGTGGTACCGTGAGATGACTCCCTTAGCACTAAAGCTATTTCTTATGGTTCCCAGGGTGAAGGAAGGTGATGTTTTTCACCACTTTGGAAGGACGATGCTAATGCAGATGACAATGACAGCCCTGCAAGGTCTACTTGGGCTGGCCCACTGCCGAGACCGCAATCTGCCCGCCCCTGCAGTCTCAGCAGCCGGCTGGCTGACAGTGCCACTGCCTGGCTGACGCCCCCCAGATTGGCACGGCTCCTTTGCCAGGATGGAAACTGCCTCTAGTGAACAGCTCGTTATTAGTGCTCTACTTTTCGCAGCAATTAAGTCAAGAACCATGGCACCTGTTCATCTCACCTCCCTCGCGGGAATTAACATGCCGTATGGGAAAGAGATTTGCATGGGGGGGGGGTGTTCAGGGGGAAAGAGCTGTTAAAGGCAAATAGCAATGCATCTGAGGTTCTTCAGGGAATAGCAGGCTTGATGAATTTACAAGATTTTTGAGGAGAACTACTTTTACCCTGGGGGTGGTGAAAATGTCCCAGATAATTTGATTTTAAGTAGATGTTCACTTTGTGTTGTTAGTTCTCTCCACGGCTAAGGAATACTTACGCCTCAGTGAAAACCACTGAAGAGACCCTGACGACACCTCAAATCTGTTTGATAATGAGAATATAACTGCCTCAGTTTGGATGAACAATGTTTTAATCTGTGCTGCTTGTATGTACAAAGCCTCTGAAATGGACCTCGGGTTTGCCTAGGGATTTGCTGTGTGTATCTACTTAAGCAGTGAACCTGAAAAATGGCATAATTGTTCATCTTGCAAAGAATTACCTCATTCTGTCTAATCAACCTGACAGGACAAAACAAACCAATCTTTTAAAAAGATGTATTTTTTTCCAGGAAGATGTGGATATTAAGACGGTATGTAGATGCTGTTGGTTCCAATTAAAATCAATATCTGTCCTGATTTGCGGCTGTTGTCTCTGTGACAGCGAGGGGGCTAGATAAGGGGACCCATCTGCTCAGCTTTCCCAAAGGGGCTCCAAACAAGTGAATGACCTGCAGTGTTTATTATTAAGTTTTCAAAGGGAAACTTGTTTTGGTCTAATTGAAGGAATAATATGAGAGAGGTTATTTCTGGTCAGTTCCCTGCTGTTTTCACTCCAGAGAATATATTCCAGGTGTTAGCTAGGCAATGTTATGATACAGTATTGACTTTCCCTTGTGTTTAGGCATGCTAGTGCCAATGGACCAATAAACTGCAGTTATGAATGTAAAGCCAGCCCTTTCAGAGGAACTTTCTGCTATTTAGTAAGCCAGATGGTTAATGACTGCATTCATTTTCAAAAGCTCCATTCCCCAGGAGCGAAGTAATGTAATTTTTCAACCCCCTCATCCTTCTTTTTCATCTATTTTATTTCCCATCTTTTCTCTTGTACTGTTAGCAAAAGATTGGTTGTGAGAGAGTGTCATTTTGTATTAAATCTCATGTAGCTAACAGTTTCTTTCCCTTCCTATGACGACAAACTTCATAGGTAAAGTCTAAATAATAGGGGAAAAGATGGATCTACAAGTTATATGTTTCATGTAGTATATGAAAGGTGATGTTTACTGTATGATTCTTTAAAATAGCATAGGACATCATCCCTGTATCATACATGTGTTAGATATTGTGTGTATCTGTCTTTAGACAGGCAAACAGAAAAAACGAAGCATGGGTAGGGCAATGACTCAGCCTAAGACTGGCACGTGAAATGGCTACTGACTCCCGCTTTATGTCTTCAGGCTGGGTCATGCAGATAGAGGAGTACTATGCTCAGGAAAGCAATCTCAGGCAACAAATTATATTGCATTATATTAAGAGCCGGGGAGAACAAGGGTTTTCAGTTTGGTTGCTGGACTGAACAACTGGAGAAAGATCTGTTCAGGTAGAACTGAAATAGAAACTCTTAGAACTTTATTTAAAAAAACTTAAACTCAAAAAAACCTCACTTGAAGTCAATTTGAAATATTTGGTTTGACTTTTTTTCCCTTTTAAAATACTACTCTAAGTATCTCGAAAAAAAAGGCTGCCATTTCAAATAATATCTTAACTTCTCAAAATTTCTCCTGTACCATTTTCTTTAGATTTCTGCATATCTAAAAAGAATGTGATTTGATTTCACAAATGTGCTTGAGTATTGCATTAGATTCAATATACTGGTAATGTGGGCTGCAAAAAAGAAATTTGAATTCTCTGCATAGAAAATCTAATATGAATTTAATTGTCATGAAATTTACATATGTCATAGTTTTGCCCCAGTGGGCAACTAAGCCCCATGCAGCTGCTTGCTCATTCTTCCCCCAGTGGGATGGGGGAGAGAATCAGAAGAATAAAAGTGAAAAAACTCATGGGTTGAGATAAAGACAGTTCAATAGGTAAAGCAAAAGCCGCACACACAAGCAAAGCAAAACAAGGAATTCATTCACCACTTCCCATGGGCAGGCAGGTGTTCAGACATCTCCAGGAGAGCAGAGCTCCAGCACGCGTAACGGTGACTTGGGAAGACAAATGCCATCACTCCGAATGTTCCCCCCCTTCCTTCCTCTTCCCCCAGCCCCTTATATGCTGAGCATGACATCATATGGTATGGGATATCCCTTTGGTCAGTTGGGGTCAGCTGTCCCAGCTGTGTCCCCTCCCAACTCCTTGTGCACCCCCAGCCCCCTCGCTGGTAGGGTGGTGTGAGGAACAGCAAAGGCCTTGACTCTGTGTAAGCACTGCTCAACAATAACAAAAACATCCCTGAATTATCAACGCTATTTTCAGCACAAATCCAAAACATAGCCCTGTACTAGCTACTATGAAGAAAATTAACTCTACCCGATCCAAAATCAGCACAATGTGAACAATAGAACAAGAGATTATTTTTGTTCATAACAGTAAATGTGCCTTCAGATATATACTTTTAGTCATCCTAAAGCTATTCAGGAATTTGGGCCAGATTTTCTGTACTGTTTTCTCCCAGGGAATACAGATGATAAAGACGCAAAACTGTAGAAGAACTCGCTGTCATCTCCTGTCTGCCCTTTATCATCATAGTCAGGGCACTCTCTAGAACCAGAATGAGACCACGCTTCATTCCCTCCTTTACTTGTTTGACTTGGAATGCATCTACCACCCACCCACCCCTCCAAGAAAGTGCAGAAAGCAGCAGGTTATAGACAGCTGAGGAAAGATCTTCTCAATTTCTCCCGGTGATGCTTCTTCTTATAATCACTGAAGCAGTGACTGAAACCCATGTTCAGCCCTTCTGCGGGTAAGGTCATCCTGGGCGAGAGAAGCAACCCGTGAGCTATTGGGTAAAACAGAGATGCCACTGTCCCCTTCTTCTCTAGTGGCGCAGCGAATCTTGTTTTTTGTTTCCCTTGTTTTTAACTTCACTTCGAACCAACTTCCTCCCTCCCTCTCACTTTTTTTTTATTTGGTTGCCAAGCTGAAAAAATTGTTATTCACACAGACTAAATGCAGCCACTAAATGTAATCCATTAAATAGTTTTAGTTCTTTATTAGGGAGTGGGGTCTGTGTAAAGTGTCCCTTGGCCTTCGAGCAGCTTATTTTCTTGTACCAAGCCAGTTGCACTGCACCAAGAAGTCTTTACTAATCAAGGAAAAAAAAAAAAATCCCTAATTCTCTGCCATGCTGGTGCGAGGAGATGGGGAGAAGCTGTGATCCGGGGCCAGCCATTGTTTCGGAGCAGAATGCTGAGGTGATTGACAGTTGCAAATTAATGGGAACGATTTTTAGACAGGGCTTGTCACATGAGGGCCCGGCCATCCTGGACATGCTGTCTGTGCTTTAACTTCCTAATTCCATCTGGAGTTTAGACAAAGAGGCCTGGATGAATCCTGCTCTCTGTCCATTTGGCTGTCATCATTTTGATTAACCTGATTCTTCAGCAGGAGCAAAAAGTAGCTGGCTTCAGTCCACACAGACATCAGGAAAATAGCTGCCGTAATGGCCCGATGATCTCCACACAAGAGATCCTGGGGCTAATCTGCTTTTTCTCCTATGTCTAATTAAAAGCTTCTCTTCCTGTTTACATTAACAATTTTTACAATATTTTGATTAAATAATTCCTTTTGGAGCTGTGGAAAGGTCAGAACATTATTTTTTCCAGCACAGGTGTTACATAAGGAGGGAGAAAACAAGAAAAGAAGAGCAGACGTGAGAGAGGAAATTTGGGGTGTAAAGGAAAGAAAGCAAGAAAGCAAGAAAGCAAGAAAGCAAGCAGGAAGGAAGGAAGGAAGGAAGGAGGAGAGAAAGAAAGGAGAGAAAGAAAGAAAAAAAAAGAAAGAAAAGACTTCCACAGATGAACTGCGGAAGGGAACTACACAGGCCTGGGGACCTCAGCTTGCCACTTTCCTGCCCAGTGTGATTGTCTCCTGACCTTTCCCTAGGACCTCTGGGATCTGGGGCAAGTTGCACATGCTTAATTTATTACAAATGAGCTTCATTTATAAATAAATGTAAAATAAAATTGCCATGTTTCCATATTTGTATAACAGTAATTTTAAATACATTTGTATTTTCCACTGTTTGGTCTGTTTTCCCATAGTTCCAAGTAGACTGGTCAAGCCAAAGCATTGACTCCAAAGCTTAATCCTGTTCAGACTTTTCCTGGCTAGAAACATTGGTGGATCTTTGTTGGTAATCAGCTGGAGGTCGGGTGCTGCACACAGCTTGTGCCCCAGTCAGCTTGGCAGAAAAAGAGCATGATTAGACACTTAAGCGTAACACACGTCCCCTTCAAGTTCAGTGTGCGGACTCCAGGTGACTGCATTTAAGAGGCACGGCTAACTTGTGCTTCTCCTTACCAAAGATTTGACAAGCCTGCTGTTGATGCATAGAGCACAATCCCTCCCCACTACTCTTAGGAGGTGATGGCACCTACTCCCTGCCTTGGGGCTGGGCGATGGATACGCAATCCACTGCGCAGGGAAAGGACATCTGTCTTTGGTCCAGAGGACTGGAGGAGCTGCCTATTCTAACCGGTCACTCAACAGTGGAAAAAGCTTATGTCTTCCCATGAGGTCAGCCACGCTGCCTTGCTGCCCTCAATGCATTCACAGTCCCTTCAGGCCTTGCCTCCCAGCCTCTGCAGCTCAGACAAGAACCGCGGGACATGGCCTACAGCCAGCCATGATGTCTGTGCTCATGCACTAAAATGCATCGGCCAGAAAAGAAAGTGAAAAGGTAGAGGCGCACCTGAGTAACGCTGATCAGATGTCCCTGCTTTGCTTGTTGCTCTCAATCCAGAGGAGAAAAGTCCTGCACCTACGGAGGCAGTTTCTGTGTGTCTTTCCCCTTCGTTTCTTTTCTCTCCTCTTCCCACGACTCCTCACTCCTACTTCAGCCTCAACAGCACTACATTTACTGCTGAAGAGTGCTGTCATTTACTGAGCCTAATTACACAGCAGCAAACTGAAATCCCTCTTGTCTGCTTTGGACAACTTGGACTCATTGTGTGGATCATGCAAGTGGGATTTGGCATGGAGCCAGGAAGAAGAGTAAATTAACATGGTCACTTAAGGTCATGGTCATAAAAAGCCATAGCTTTTCTGTTGCAGATTTGTCAAGGCTTTGGCTCTTTTGTACAGGTTTCAGTGGAGCAAAAAAATACAACCTATTTTTAGTGAGTCAGGCAATGAGTGATATGTTGCAGTGGAAAGCTATGGGCAGTTTTCAGCTGAGCTGAGCAGCTGATGACTTTGGGATAGTCTCTCAGCCATAGCTGTTTGTTCTGACAGAGAAACCAGGGAATTGAGGAGAAGAGAGGGTCATTGACATTTTATTCTTATTTATCTCTGAATAGAAGAGACTCAGCCATGGATGATACATGGGGGTTTTCAACAAACTACTCTTGCGGATAAAATGGTCATACTTGGGAGAGCACATGAGAGAAAGAAAGAGCCGAGATTAGATTTCCAGTTTCTTTGCAAATGAACAACCTAAATCCCATTTCTGGTTTTTTCCCTTTGTGTGGTAAGTATGTTTATTACTCTGTGAAAGGCAAATAGCTGGAAATGTGACCCTAAGTCTTCTGTGGGACTACCTTTCAAAATCTGTTATTTCCCATCTTTTCCTCTGCATTACTGAGACATGTATGCTTAACGAGGGAAGCTACAGTGACATGGCTTTTAACAGCCAAACACCTCCTGAGGGTCCTGGTTATTGTATAGCCCAGGCTGACGCCCATACAGCCACGGGTTCCTCACTAGTGATGGCTGGGCTGGCTGGGCTGCAGCTAGTGTGGGCATCTCCTTGTTGCGAGGTGGTCATGTTTGGTAGGTATATCATCACTGCCCACCTGAGCCTTCATACAAGAATTTCCTCTTGGGACTCAGCGGAGATGCAAGGGCTTGTTTGGTGATATTCTTAGGTAGACTGATATGGCTGAGAGAGAAGAAACAGAGATTGCAGCAGGTCAAACCACACTGGGAAGAGGCTGGAGTGGAAAGCTGTTTGAACCACAAAATGTAGGTCGTTGTGAAGCAGGAATGTTTCACCTAGGCATGAACCTGAACCAAGCCACAGTTCAGGACACTCCACATGTGTGAGGAAAGTTCAGCATCAAGTCTCTCTTCCATGGATATCTTCCATGTTTCAGTAATGCACTAAACCAAAACTTTGGATCCAAACACCCATTCAGACTTAAAAGTATTTGGGTTTGGGTCAAGACTGTATTCCAGTTCCCTTCCAACTAAGCCCTGCCCCCCCCCCACGCTCCCACTGTCTGCAAAGTGCCTGCTTCAGAATCCCACCAATGGACGCTTCTGATGTTTGGAAGCCTTCATTTCCAGCTCCTAGTTTTAGCACGCTGGCCCAGACATAATGTTGACATGTACTTACGTGAAGTTCACTGAACAATGCCACTTCATAGAAGTCCCATAAAGGTACAATCTTGTGCCTGGAGGAGATTTTATTTATGGAGTCACAGAAAGCTGTGTGTGTATGTGTATGTACTCTGTAAAAAGTCCATTAGCCAAAGTGTAAGTGAAATGAATCTGACCTCTGTGTCATTAACATGCTGTCTGCAAAGGTGCTGCTTCAGAGCATTCCTGACCTCACCCCAAACCCTCAGTGAGAACTGAAAGTGAGAACAGGGTTAGAGGATGATTTTTTTAAGTGACTCAAGCAGTGTTTTGTCTGAGGAGAATAAGGATAAAAAAGTGTAAGAAAGAAAGTAACCCAGGCCCATGATAAATCTTGGTCTTATTCCAAGTCTTACTGAAAGTTCTAGCCAAAAAGTAAGAAACTGTATCTGAAATGTTTGTGAGGGAAGGCGGCTGTGCCAGCACTCGTCCAGCAACATCTGAGAGAAAAGAGAATTTTATATGTGATTGCCTTAGACTTGTTGTCATTATCAATTAAGCTTAGAAAGCTCATTTGATATGCTCGGCCATCCTGCACGCTTGCCAAAAAGGCAAGACTTCTCCGCAGCTGCGGCCCTGAAGATCTCTGAAATATTGTGAGGAGGAGAAAGGAGTGAATTTAGCCAGCGAGGTGATACTGGATGTGCTGTACTTTTCCTTGAGAAAAGCCACTTTGGATGGGGGCCCAGAGCTGGCACTTGGTACACATCATCGTGTGTCACTCATCACTTGTCAATCCTCGTGCCTCCTGTGAGTACAATGCAGTCTGGTAATGAACTGATTTTGCTGCATCCTCATCTCTAGCCGAGGGCACACAGCTCCCAGCACTGAAGATGTGCAAAACAGCCCTGTTGTGAGTGGCTTATGTCTCATTTACATGCCAAGAGGTTTGACATACTGGATAACTGTGTCATGGAGGAAGGAGCGGCAGCTTCAAACATGGCTTTTGCTCTGTGGCTTTGTTAGTGTGAGCATTCCTGTGCTTTGAGGTTCATAGACAGCTCATGTATAGCTGTACTATGCACTCGGGGAGAGATGCAAGCCACATGCTGGCAAGCATCGCTTTGCTTCAGATTCTGCATGAGATTGCTGTTCTCCATCTCCCACTGTGCTTCAATACTCAGTACACTCTTTTAGCAAAGATGCTCGTGAGGAGTCCAGAGCACCCTACTACCACTTCCAGTCCAGCAAATGGTAAGGGATGCTGGTTTAGTATCCTTTACCCACAGATAATATTTGACCTTACTGTTGGACATAAAAAATATTGCCTGTTGCATAAGAAATGTTGAGGGCTGAGCTCCTCAGAAACTTTCCCAGTATAACAAACCCTGATACATAGTAATCCAGCCTGGCCACTGTGGATTTAAATTAAAAAAGAAGTTAATACAGTTTCTACCATATTCACAAACCCCATCCTGTAAGGGTTAATTCACACCTTAGATTACTTGAGATCTCAAGCTTGGTCCCTTCAACATTAGGTCCAGAACAGCCCAGCAAAGATGATGTGAATACTTCTGTAAGAGTTTAACTATATGACTGAGCTCTTGAGTTGCTGGGTTCTGAATCAACCGCACTCAGACAAAAAAAAAAGGAAGAAAATCCTATTTGAGGGGAAGAGAAATAAAGTTCTTCCCCAAATTCCCCTGTAGGTGGGCCCACCAGGGCTGGATGCAGCTGCAGCAAGAGGGTAGCAGGAGGGTGAGAGGGATCTTGTGGTGACCCAGCTGCCTCCTGAGACACGGTGTGGATGTGCTCCACTAAGAGAGGCAATTAAGGCATTCTATAAATCCACCCCAGTTACGCTGAGGGGACTTTTTCTGACATGTTGTTCGGGGAGGGTTATGACTGTGCTGGCAGAAACTGTTCTGCAGGAGCGAGTAGAGCATGCACCTGCACTGGGTGGTAGGAGACCTGACCTTCTCTGGCATACCTTATGATCTAGCACAGGGACAGATCCTATCCTCACTGTGTCCCTCAGTGCGAGGGCTAACAGTAACAAAATACTTTTGTGTGGGGAATTTTCAGGCCCATCCTTTGGGAGTTCTCTGGAGACAGAGGGGAGGGCAAGATCTGCAGGTTCCTTTTAAGTGGTTTCACTATGTTTACATCACTGAAATGAGTAGGGATTTTTGACCCAGAAACTCTGGAGCTAAGGAGGTATTCAGGACGCTGTGACTACAGCACCCATTTCAGAGGGAAGGTGTCCATTGCAGAGAGTCACCATCAGCAGCTCCCAGCAAGCTGCGAGCACCAGCTTCTCTTCCCTTGTGCACCGTGTCTGGCTCCCCCCAGAGCTGTGCACCCTACAGGGCACGTAGCAGTGGGGTGACATACTTCCAGGAAACATCCCTGCAGAGTTCCCCTTCCTAAAAGATGTGGTGAGCATATCAAATGGTGTTGGAGATTGAAGCTATAAGAAATTCTGAAGCTACAGGACATTCAGTCTTAGTTCTACAACTTGCTAGGGAAGCGATACCCACCCTTCACAACACCTCTTTCCCTCTCTGCTTTCACTTTTTTTTTTTTTTTTGCTCTTAATTATAGGTCCTTGTGAGGCCCATGGGTATAATCAAAAAGCAGAGGCAGGGACACCTCCTGGATTAATTGATCCTTGAACTTTATTAATGAAAGTCTGATCTTGCATCCATTAAAACATCTGTTCCATTCATATTCAGCCAGCATTTTCAGGGGCTGATCCAGCGCAGTATGTTCAGGTCAGCCTCAGAGTGAGTCTGAGCTGTGAACTCCAGAAACCCTATCCCAGACATAGGTCCTAATGTAAAAAATATGTGATGTGTTATCAGCAGGCAGCCTCCTCTTTGCTTTTTCCAGACAACGGGGCAGCAAGAGTAGAGATAAATTCCATGTAGATAAATGTCAGTCATGTTTTATAAACAGATAAATGGATTCAGCAATACAAAGGGTAATGCTTTTGAATGTGAATTTTCGAGCATAGGTCTCATCAACAGGATTTGGTGCTTAAACACTTAAGCATTAAATCTATAGAGAGAATGTTTGTGTTGCAAAGTGAAAGGAAGTGAAGCCATTTAAAAAATGACAATAATCATCATCATGCAGTCATCTTTCCTTCAGAGAGACTGTTCAGAATGCTGTTCTTCTGAACACTTCCATAAGCAGAAAGGAAACAAAATAAAGCTGTTAGTTTCACATATACTTTAGATCAGCATAAACCAGCACTGCTACCACTGTCATCCACCTCTTGCATCTTGTTCGCATCTCTGTCCCATCACTTCCCAGTGCTGGCGCAAGCATCTGTGATTCTGTATGGTGATCCAGATCACCGAATTGATCTGCATTAAAACTATGATTGCCAGAAAAGAAAAAAAGCTTGGTTTTAGCCGTGGTCATTTCCTTAAACAATTCACCACACCTTTTCACTACCTTGTGAACTTCACTTGAGTACTGAAGCTGTGTACCTCAGAGCTGTACCGATCCTCAGATCAACACAGGGAAGAGAGAAACATAGGGGTGGTGTGTTAGGGATAGGTGAGCTCTTTGCACAGCCATAGTGGCTTATGTGAGTGTGTTGTGAGTGTGCACGGGCAGCAGTCAGTGCCTCCTGTGCCAGGCACAGCTAAGTGCAAGCTCGGGGTTTGTGGATACCCACCGTCTCGTTTTTGCTCTTTTGCCTGATCCAACTCCCTTTGTGGATTTCCCCTCAGGTGGTTTTGAAAACGGAGGCTAATCTCCTAATCTGAGCAGACATTTGGAAAAATTGAGACTAGCTTGCATTCAGCAAAGCAACTCAGTAGCGGAGTTGAGACCAGAATGTGTGCTGCCGGATTCTGTCCTGTGATTTAATGACCAGACTAATGACCCCCTTCACATGTGCCTGAAAAAGATCGCGTGCAGATCCACTTCCAGAGCAATTTGGAGGCTAAGGAACTCATCATTATAAGTTACCTTCCAGAGCTCTGCTGATAATGAGCTAACCTGCACTGGGAATAGAATATCAGTTTAAAGATGATCCTATCCAGTGCTGGAAACCAAAGCACATGCAACTTCCCTGTCTTAATGGATTTGACAGTGTAGCATGTGTCATTCATGATTTTAGAGTTTTGCCAACATTTTTCTCATTAAGGGAAACAGTAACTGTCATAAAATATCCAAAATCCAACATATTTAAATGTGAAATAGTTTCTCTCTGAGCTGCTAGACAAGTGCGCATATGATGAACGTCTGTGTGCAAAGAGAATAAGAAATTAATTTAATCTGAGAAAAACCAAGCAGTGCTTGCCTGCAAGCAAAATGTCCTACCTGAGTGGTAAGCAGAGGAAGCAAGAGGCACATATGTCTGCGCTGTGACTCTCTCTGGCACTATTAAAGCATGTGCAATAGGAAGACCAAATTTTAAGAAGTAACAACTTCATTTCAGAAGTATGGGGTTTGCATTCATTTTTTAGCACCTTTATTCAAAATCTAGTTTCCAAAGATGATGAATATGATTATTTTCTTTAACTTAGATCAGAGATGCAGGTAAGAGAGCTTAATCTTTAGTCTCTCTGTACTTCGGTTTACCTTCCTTTAGGGCTGATGCAGGAATATTATCATACTTCATCACAAAAGTTCTCTGTCTTTTTTAAGCAGAATGCTTTCAGATTCCTAGAGGAAAAAAGTATTGTTCTCCCTGTGCAAGAAATGGATCATTGCATTAGAATTTAGTACTACTGTTACACTGCATAATGTTTCCCCGCTGTCTTACATTTTTCCTTCTTAATTCCATTCCTTGGCTTTGAAACCTTTGACATCAACACAAAACCTCAGGTACACTGACAACCTTGCTTTCTTTTTGAATGTTTTTATTTCATGCCATACTTACATTATTGCTAACAATTTCTTTGTGGAGATTAAAGGAAATTACCATGCTCCTCTGAATGGCAGCATGCAACATGATGGAAGTATGTCATTTGCTTATTTGTATTGCACCTTGGCTTGATAATAGTTAGGCCACTTTTTTAAAACCATGGTTTTTCACAGCCATGTTGAAATTTCAATGGACAGGAGCCATTTTTCAGCTGTGAAATCTCTAAACAGCTAAAAGATGAGGATCAGAAACATCTTGGAACAGAAGCTGAAGTAAAACAGCAAGAAACCCAGACTTAAATATCTGAAGAAATGAATCTGTGCTTTTTTAGCGAAAAAGAAATGTTCTAGTTCAGAATTTTCCCCAAACCACTAAAGCTTAGAATAACATACTTACCCTCTTTTTTGTCCTCACTGCATAATACACTTGTGAGAGGTCTATGCTGTCTTTGCCATACTTTTTGTTTCTCTGAAGAGAGAATGGGCTGCAGCATTAGCAGAGGCTCTGAGTGCTGCAGCTACTGAGTCGGGTTTTGTTTAAATCATCTGTACTTGTTTATTTCCTTGGAGCTTTCCACTGGGAGAAAGTTACAGTCGGCGTGTTCCTACATATGCCAATTAGGACCCTCAAGCCCACACTTTCTCCTTTTCCTTGCTTTTTTATTTGAACAGATTTTTCTGCCTGGAAGCTTCCCCACTGGCTTGGGAGGCAGATTACACTGTTCTCCATGGGATGCATCCAGTTGGCTGCAGGAGATCTGGATCTTATCTTTATTTCTGCTACTAACCTACTTTGGGCAAGCTGCTTCCTTTCTCTGTGCCTTTCTGCCCTTGCTCACCAACTGAGATTAGAAACGGTTCAGGGCAGGGCATGCCTGTAAAAATTACAATGAGTTTGTGCAATACTTTTAGCACAGTGGGGTCACTCAGTCAGCGATGTTCTTAAACTGTTGCTGAAGGACAAATGAGAGTAAGGTCCCTACAGCTGCTTTTGATCCACATCTCTCAATGACTCTTACATCTCATCCCGTATCATCCTTTAATCCCTTTATCGTCTCATTTTGTTCTTCCCTTTTGTCCACACCAGCTTATGGAGGTTTTTATATGCTTTCCTTCCCCACAGCTCTGAATCCCTCAGAATACCTGAACTAATGTTGACACATTTTCACACTAAATAGCTTCCTAAAAAATGTAGTGTCACTGTATTAGGAGCCCAAGCAAGTACCTGCCTGCCTATACCACGATTATGGCAGTGAAGAGGGTTAATTCTTGGCTTTTTCATCTTTTTTTTTTAGAGAGCGCTTTTTCCATGGGCCTGAGACTACAGTTTGCTCCAGGCAGGATCACCTTCTGTTTGGAGCAGGGAGCGCCGCATGGTTATGGAGCACCCTGAGACCTTAACAGTGGCATTTACCATCCCATTTTGCATGGGAAACCCGCGTGCCAACAGACCATCTGTGTCAGCGTCTGAACCCCTGCAGAAAGTTGTATTGGTGACATCTTCCTCAGCGAACAAGGTCAGGTCACAGCCAGAAAGTACGTTGAGGCCAGCAGGAAGCAAAGGAGGATTCTAGCAACGGACTCAGACTGGCAACGTGTTGCCTGTCCTTAGCTCTGCCTGTATCCTGGTGATGCATGTATTTGAAGGAGTATGCTGCTGACCTTTGCACATGGTGCTTCGGTGGTCAGTTAATCCGATCCTGTTCTCACACTCTCATCCATTTTAGGAGACCTAGGACTGAACTTCCTGGGATGATCAGGTAAACCAATTTTAAAATAAAGGCACAAAAATATACTCAACAAAATTAATCACAAGTCTTGATTCAAAATACTGAAAGTTATTTGTATTGGACTTTGGATCGGGATCCAGTGTCTATATTTTGATGTCTGTAATAATGTTCCTGCACACACAGTTAATGCAGTCAATTGTTCTTTGTATCTAGAGCTGTTCTGCAAATAACTCAGGGCCTCCTGACAGACAACATGAGTAAAAATTAGCACAAGATTATTGGAGGCACCAAATCACGCCATGGACTTGTTGTTTGGATAATAAAGTTCAGAGGTACAGAGGATAATCTCATCAGAGAGACAGGGTGACCAACTCTCAGTTATCATCCCTCTGTACACTTCCTTTTTAGCTAATTAAACCTCAATTCTTCACAGGAAGCAGTTTCTGCAAATTCTGCAATAGCTTGGCTTCATATTATTTGACATATCTCTCTCATTTTTATCTGGAGAAACAGGAAAAGTAAAGTTCCAACATGTAGACCTAAAGCATTGCTTTATCTTTCCATTAGTGTATTAGCAGTTCTCATCTGACATAGTACGTGCTCCATTCTCCAAGAATAAAGATATTTTTTTAAACAACTACTTTAGGATAAAAATGTGGATGAGCTTTGAAGCTGGGGAGTTTCACTATACATGCTATTTCCTCTCTTTAGTACGATAGGGAAAGCACTCTAACTCTTTAGATTTTACTTTCACATCATTATTCACTGCCTTCTTTGTTTGAATAACATTATTTCAGTGTTCCTAACTTCAGGCCTTCATAAACCATCACATTCCTTAAAATACCAATAAAGCCAGTGTCTTTTTGTCGTCTGGTGGCCCCGTCTATAGGATTTATATTTTCAACTTTTCTTCACAACCGCAAAAGGTAGAAACGATTTCTTCTGAAGAAATGAAACATGACAGCTTCCTGTAATCGTATGACTTCAGGAGCTAGGGTTTTAAGAAAAAGTGATCTCTCTCCTAATAAAATCACAAGTGTTGGCAATTCTGTTCCTGCCTTTGACCACTTAATTTTTGTAGAAGGGTCTCATAGCACAGTATCAAAGCATAGCTGACTTTTCAGAAACAAAATTTCATTTCACAGTCAGCATTAAAATTTATGGAAAAATCAGTCCCTGCTGCTCACCAATCTCCTGTGAACCCACTTGCAATAGATTTGCAAATGCTGGTGTTGACATGAAGAATCAATTTATAACAATTCATGAATCCTTTTGGAAATTATGAACTTGCTGCATATGTGAATGTGAGGCACAATCTCCTTTTTACCACTTTTGTTATGCAATTTCATCTGTGTCTGTCATAAAATTCCCCACACTAGTGGCACAGAATAACAAATCTAACAAGATTTGCTGATTTGCATGCTTTTCCCTAACAATTAGTTTGCTTCAAGAAAGAAGGTATTTCACCCAAGTGAAAGAATTCATTGGAGAGAAGATTACCTGTCAATGGTACACCTGATAGTTGTCCCTGACCACCTCCAGGGGCTGATTCAAGAGATCTGATGACAAAAGAGGGATGTTTATGGAGAGCAGTTCCTTGCTCAGGATAGGGTAGGAGCTCCCTGAAGCATAGCTTCTTACTCAACTCTGATGTCCTATGCAGATGGGCCCCCAGTGAAAGAATGAACATCAGAGAGAAGGATTTGTATTCAGCTTGTTTGCTTGTTGGCTTTTAATCTCTCTTGCAATTTGCCCTTTAAGTGAAGAGCTATATTGCATTTAGAATCATAGAATCATAGAATCATAGAACCATGGAATGGTTTGGGTTGGAAGGGACCTTAAAGATCATCTAGTTCCAACCCCCCTGCCATGGGCAGGGACAACCTCCACTAGACCACGTTGCCCAAAGCCCCATCCAGCCTGGCCTTGAACACTTCCAGGGCAGCCACAACCTCTCTGGACAACCTGTTCCAGTGCCTCACCACCCTCACAGTAAAGAATTTCTTCCTAACATCTAATCTAAATCGACCCTCCTTCAGCTTAAACCCATTACCCCTTGTCCTGTCACTACACTCCCTCATAAACAGTCCCTCTCCAGCTTTCCTGTAGGCCCCTTCAGAAACTGGTAAGCCGCAATTAGATCTCCCCAGAGCCTTCTCTTCTCCAGGCTGAACAACCCCAACTCTCTCAGCCTGTCCTCATAGGAGAGGTGCTCCAGCCCTCTGATCAGCTTCGTGGCCCTCCTCTGGACTCGCTCCAACAGCTCCATGTCTCTCCTGTACTGGGGCCCCCAGAGCTGGACACAGTACTCCAGGTGGGAATCTTTAAGGTTGGAAAAGACCTCTAAGATCATCAAGTCCAACCATCAACCCAACACCACCATGTCTACTAAACCATGTCCCAAAGTGCCATGTCTACACGTTTTTTGAACACCTCCAGGGATGGTGACTCCACCATCTCACTGGGCAGCCTGTTCCAATGCCTGACCACTCTTTTGGTGAAAAAAATTTTCCTAATATCCAATCTAAGGAACTGTGCAAAGCCTGAAGGTGATTATATTATACACCACATCTAGGAATTAAACAGGGAAGGATCTGCTTGGCTTCTTGGAGAGGTTTTATGTTAGCTGTGAGTGTCTGCAAAAAGTCAGTATGGAGCTCCAAAGACTGGCTGTTGGATGGTGGTTCCAGGTCTCAGGAATGAGGACAAGACAGAGATCTGAGATGCAGTGCTTTGATTTGCCATGAGCTCTTCCAGAGGTTTCTGGATCTCATTGAGTCCAGAGGTGGTCTCTTCACACAAATTGGGAACACATCTAGTCAGCAGGGAAGCACAACTAAATCTGGAGTTCAAAGTGAGATACACTTAAAGTTTTATTAAACCACATTAGAGGTTTACTACAACATTAACTGAAATTCTGGATGATCTCCCCATGACTTCAGAGGGGTTATTACCAAACCAGACAGTGAATCCATGTTCACCTATGCTGTCTCCTAGTTGTGGCTAATGGCTTAAACTCCAGTTTTATGTTGTTGGTAGAATACAGTTTTAATTAAACAGAAGATGCAGAAAGCACTTTTCTGTTATGATACTTGTGAGATAAAGGGGAAAGAGACGATTTTTACAAAGCAGTTTGGTCAAAACCCACCAAAAACATCAAGAACCACAATGAAAATCACAATGAAAATTTACCTATGACAAAGAAAAAGAAACCTGAATATCATCTAATGCCTTATTTGACCATTCTGCATACTTGAAAGTTGGGAATTTCTTTAGATAGTCATTAAGAAGAAGCTGATAAACTATGTCTTTAAAAATGTCAATATGATAAAGACATAGATATGGCCTACTAGTTGTTTTATTGCTACTTTATAGTAGCAATACTCAAGTGGTTTGAATGTTTCACATAAGATATAGGCCTGGTTCAGACAGTTCAAACAGCATGCATGACAGAATGGTTAGTTGGAGAACGGCATGGGGAAGTACATGTGCAATGACCTCATTTCAGCCTCATCCAAATTTTATTAAAAAATTCAGGAGGAGCTGGGTTATGCTTTTTCATGTGTGTACACCAATGGATTGGTTAAACTCATCCATCCAAGTTCAGATATTTCTGATAAGAATCATATTTTCAAAGTCTTCTGCAAAGGGTACTCTTTAGATTATGTTCTGCTACCAGTTGGTTTCCTTTCTGGTCTTTCAACTTCCCTTGTGCTTCTCTACCAGTAAATTAAATTTATCTTCCTTGAGGGTCCTGTCCTGGAAGGATATGACTATGAGTCTCATTCAGCCACTGGAACAAGATTAGATTAATCATAAAACAAGTTTATTATGGAATGACTGTTATCTCTCTTAATAAACACAGGTTATAAACACAGCTTTGGCTCCATTCTATTATTGAACAGGAAAAAAGTCCCATACTGGTCTAAAAATTAGTAGACTAAAAATGCAGTCAAGATAAGCATGCTTTCTTAGGAATTATGAAGGGAAGTAGACAAAATTTTCTGATGTTACATGTTAAAAATAAAGCTTCTTAAAATGTTCACATTTTTTCATGAAAGTTCAAAATTAGAAATGATACAAGACATAACTAGCTTTCATAGGAAATGCTGAATAAATTATTTTTGTCACATTTAATTTGGAAATAATTTAACATCCTGGTGAAAGAACAACAACAAAAAATAACCACATTTAATTGTTTGCTCAGACGTTACTGTAGGTTATTGATTTTCCTTGGGTTTGCTTTGATTTTTAGTTCTTTATAAAATAGTTTACATATTAATTAAAAAAAGGGGTTTTTTTTAGCAATCTTTGTTTTGGTGGAAAAGACAATTTCTCATAAAAAGGTAAGAAGAAGATGTTTCTGGCCTCAGACATTAAATTCAACCTTATTATAGGTTTTATCCTGGACCTATATTGCTCTGCCACCAGGAAAAGCTGAGGACTTGTATGAGAAATAAAAATTTTAGCTTACATTTTCTCACTTTAAGAATAAAAAAATATTGTTTTGCTTATAACTTGTTGATATTTCTGAGTGACAGCAAGTTGCATATACCAACAGTCTTAACACTTCCAGACTAAACTATTTCTGCCTACTATTATGGTGCTATTTGACATGAAAGAATCAAGATTTGTTTCTGGATACATTTTACATATATTTTACCATGAGGATAATTTTGGTTGAAAATAATAATAATTTTGTTATAATGATGAGAATTCTATTTCATTGCTGTTGCTGAAAACAGTCCCAGTATCTCTGGGACTCAGACGTCTCCAATCATAAAATTACTTTAGGATTACCAAACTGCTGCCTCACATTCAATCAAATTTAATATACACATTATTTATCAAAAATGCATGTTCTTCAGCTTGCTGTCCCAGAATTAGATAATTCACTGTATGTCTCAGAAAAGCATTTCATATTTTACTATATAGATATAATTATTATGGATTCACATGCAAGTTGAGATTAGTAGACTAAGTGGAAAAAAATTAACAACAATATCTAATGTTAGGTCTGCCTAATTTCCAATAACTTTTTAGACTACGTCTTATTCCAAGATTCCTCTTTAGTTCTTAATCCAGATCAGGACTGATACAGAGAGGACCTAGTATCATTTGAAAAGGCTGCTTGTCTAACATCTCTGGAATATCTGGAAGCAGAAATTACCATTTAACACGTAAGAAGGTATTTCCAGCACGGTCCTTCTTCACTATTTAAATCTAAATGGTGTTACACCAGAAAAAATTCTGACCAGTGTCTAATCCATCAGGTAGTCCATCACCCTGAGCAGAGCTTCTTCTACTGGCACTGAACATATCGGGTGAAGCTGGCAATGAGCTCTCACACAGCCATACATTTGCATGCTACAACATACAGCAGAACCTACAAAAGGAAAGTCATGGGTGAGCTGCTGCTTCTTTTCTTTTTTTCTTTTTTCTTTTTTAATACATAAACTTGATTTTAAATCTCATCTCTGTTATGGCATGTTCACGAGGTGTGGACTGGCAACAGCTCTGAAGTCTTGTGTGCCTGATGGTAGTTTAAGATTAACGTACAGACAGTAACACTAGATCTAGTGCTGTTTTAACAGTGTTCTTCCCCATGACCTTAAACATTATGATCCATACCCGAAAACTGTAAAAAATGATAAAGGCCGAGGTACTAGAAAAGTTGAATGCCATTTCCAGTGCATTTAAAGAATGTAAATAGGAAAATAAGAATAAACCAGAAGATTGAACCTCTTTTTCTCTTGGACTACTGAAAGTTTATTCAGCTGTTTCTGATGTCTTTAAACTAATTTTTCCTTCAACCATCTGTTCTAACTTTTTTTTCCTTCTATGAAAATAGACTTCTCCTGCATGTTACACTTTGGTGAAATACTTATTTTACCGTCTTGTTGATTTCATGCAAAGAGAATGCAGGCTTTACATGAAATAAGCATATCAACATATTCCTCCCCGGCATATCACTGTTCAAAGGCTTTGGTTTTGTAAGTCTGTTTTCTTTACCCCTTCAGAGCTGAAAATATTACTCCTCCACAAGCACCATTTAAGACCCAAGTGTCAATGAACCGAGCAGCGAAATGACAGTTACTTAAACAGCACATGATTCGAGACAGTTTTAGGAAATTCCTAACACTTTGCGTCCTATTTCTTTCCTGGATACAAAGGGACAGATTGTGCCTGACCTTGGGGGATGCACGAGAGGCGAGGTGGGAGGAGGGGGAGGCCAAGAGGCACATGGTGCTTTCCCTTTTGCTTTTCCTTCTCTTCCACGAAAGCTATTCCCTTGCTGAGCGGCTGGGTACGGTCTCTTTTCTTCAGCTGTGAACACAAAGACTGTCTGGGTCAAAGTGACTAAAAGTAATGCAAGTTTTGCCACTGACTACAAGAGGGTCCTATTGTATCCTGAGCACAGTGCTGGTAAAAAGGAAAAAATTCACTGATGAATCTATCCTGTCATGCTTACTTCTGATGTATCCTGGGTATCTCTGCTGTTAGCTCTCCATGAACTATCTTCTTCAGAAGCTTGGACTGAAGATCTTGGGCAGTTTCACATTTCTGGCAAAACCCTTTTAACACAAGGAATAAAGAGAAACTGGCTCTGTGGGCTGGTGGCTAGGAGATTCAGGACGATGGGTCAGGCCCATGTTAAGGCCTACCTGCCTGATGCAAAGGAAGAATGTCTGAGATCCTCTACCTGTGCCCTAGATTTTGGGGGTATTGATTATATCTAAAGTGTATCCTTTACCTCTCTCATTTTTCAGCTATCACAAAGTTTCCCATTCATTTTGACTCCAACAAAACCCCAAACACCCTGGAACTTTTTTGTAAGATAGAATGGGTTTCTCTCCAGCTAAAGACACAGATGTAAAGAAATAAATCCTGCCCGCTACTAGTCACTTGCAGTCAACACGTTTGGATTCCTCAGTTCTCCATTTTAGTTCAGTAATTAGGAGGGCAGGACAATTTGCAGCAGGTGTTTAACTCTCTCTGCCTGCGATGTCATCTTGCTGCAATTTGAGTTCTAAAGTCATGGATTGCGGTATTTTCTGTATGTAATACATGCCAGTTTTCTGTTGTTCCTTTACTCTTTGCAGCTGAATCATGGTCTGGTGGAGATTGGACCGCCAATACTAAGGATCTGGAAGGAGGTAAAAAATTATTTTCTCCCTCGGCTGGAGTGTCTGCCATTAGTTACTTTGGTTTTGCTTCAGAAACCAGATGGATTTTTCTTTTCCTGTCCAGGCTACTGTTGATAGAAATAATTGTCCTTCACTTATGTTGAGGAAGATGGAAAGCAACTTGCAGCTGCAAAATTTTACACAATAAGCTTACTACATTGTGTAAGCTTCTACTGTGAGCCCTACATAAGGGCTACACTTGAGGTTTATATCAAAACAAAACCTGTATCATTTGTCAAACTTTTGTGTTTGCCTTGTAGGCAGCTACTTTATGTTTTCTTTGCAGGGTTTGTTCTTTTTTCTACCTAGCAGCTTTTTCCATTGAATCAAAGATGATCCACCTGGTTTTCTGGATGACATGCAGTACCAGACAAATGGCACATTAAGGGCAGCTCAGCAGACTAGCACATATTTAATGAATGCATCTTACACAGAAATAAGAGAACCCCACTTTTTGGCATACAATATGAGGACTTTGTCATCTTCCATGCCTGCCTGTGGAATCTGAAGGATGCTGACTTTGTCCTTTCACGCCTGATAGTGAGTGGCTTGAGTCCCCCTGCCTGAGGTGTGATGTTGGTGCCACAGCAGCTGCAACATCTACCATGGGGACATCAGAGTAAGGCACCTTTATGGTCATCCTTCTCCATGAGGAGACTGTCAGGTGTGGAATTGCCACCTCTTTTCCCATCCTGGGAGATCTGTGGAAATGCAAGGCAAAGTTCAGAGGTGTTCTTCTTTGGGGAGTGAGGCATAAGTTATTTAAGGAATGATTTTTTGGTGAGGGCTGGAAATTCTGGCAGTTTGGCCTGAGCAACATTGCTAAGTTCAGGTACAGAGCTTGCCTCTGGTTCTGCCTGTTGGTGGCGATTTGAGTCTGAAAAAGAATCTCAGTCCTGAGATAATGGGGCTTTGTGTTCTCCAATGCTCAGACAAACACAGGTAGTGTGGATTTAACAGTCACTAAGTAGATTGGTTCCTACCCAAGATGCTTTCTTTTGCTATGGGAACACTAAGCAGATAGTGTGAAAAATGGTCGTGTCCTCTGATTGGCCATAAGCCAGTCCAAAATACATGCAGAAAAGTCTTTGATGGTTTAATATATGGGAAAGGACTTTAAAGCCTTAGAATTTGCTATGAATTCACTCTGCCTTGAAGGTCCAGTAATGAAAGGGGAATATGCTTTGATTTAAAGAGCGGCTTTAAAACATTCAGCTTTGTATTTAGTTGCAATTAGGACCACAGCATGCTGCCCATCCAGTTTTCCCTGTAATTATTATCTTAAACACAGGACTCTCTGGCCTTTTGTTCAAGCGTTGCTGCTCAATATGATTTCCAGGATGCTGCAGGTGTGCACCTTCCTCAGCAGCAGCTGATAACTACGTACAGTTGCTCTGCTACATCACCCTGTTTCCAAAACAGTTTTTCTTCTTATGTATTTAGTATCGGGTAACTTTCAGTTTGGTTTCTCTTATGGAAAATGAAGTCAAACATTTCCAAACCTGGTCACGTACACATAGGAGCCTACAACTAAATTAGCCTTCATGTTCCTGCTAATCCACTGAAGTACCTAAGTAAGGATCTGAATTAAATGCCTTTTTTTTTCCACACAAGCTTGATAACGTTGGCCTAATTGCTTATCTAAAACAAATAGTTCTAAGATACTGACCCCCCTACCCCAAGACATAGCATTCTTATCAGTCTCCCTGAAGTAAGACTCCAGTCATCACACTTTTAGCTGAGAGATTAATAATGAATGAATGTTCTGTAGAAAAAAAAAGCAATTGTTCACACTCCAGCTTGGCCTTACTTATGACTTACTTACAACTGTAAGTACAATGCTTGACAACTCTTAAGTGGCTGAAAGCCCAGATAAGTTTTAATCTAAAGCATTATTAATTGGGACAGTTCTCTCTAATGTATACAATGAAGAATAATAGTGACTTACAGCTTTGAGCACAGTCATTTCAGGTGACTGGGGCACTGGTGTTGTTGAGTGGTAAGACCTGGAGGACTGCAGTGAAGCTTCAAGGCAGGTTGTCAGAGAGAGAGGTGGGAAAGGAGAAGCTGAAGGAAAGAAGGAGAGAATGGATATGATGGTGCCAGAGATGTTATGCAAAAGATGGACTAATGTCTCCTTGATTGCAAGGAAAGAGGAGACTGTTGCCTTCTGGAATGCCAGAGAGTTTCATACAACTGTTTTGTACACATTTGGCTCCAGGCAGCTCTTATCAAGTCACCCAGCCTTGCTCACGGCTGTTTCAGTGAAAGCACTCCTTTAATTTATCTTCACCTCACAGAAACAGAGCCTTCTTGGCTCTGTCTGTATGAGGCAGCGCAGGGCTGTGTAAGGATTCCCGTGCAAGGAGCCTCCAGACAAAATGGTGTACGTATACAGGGCAGCACAGAGGTACTGGCTTGGGCCTGGAAGCTGTGTTCCCGTGTCAGAACACCATTGCCACCCTTGGGCAATATGGTCTTGCTACTCTTTGTCCACCCTGTTTCCAGATCTCTGCATAGCACTGCCTTGTAGCACGCACATGAACCTCTGCATTCCTACTACAGCCCTTGAACTGTGTGCCAATTGTTTCTTACAACCTTTTCCCAGAAGTGCAAATGGTGCAGCCTGGCTTCCCACTGACCAGCAGACACCGCGTGTTGTGGGATCTGGCTTACTGTTAAGAATAATGTGCTGAAATGTTGGCATTCGGCTAGATTCAGATTTTCATAAAGGCTGAGTAAGTTTGTTGAAGTTGGTGGAATCTTTCACACTTAAACAGCACAATCAGACTGTGGGCCATTCCTCAGCTATTCTTAAAACAATGAAAATTTTTACATGCTTGTGATACTGCATCATCGTCAGTGAGTGAGCACAGGATACAGCTCATGTGATCCAAACAGCCTTTTTACTATGCATCTCATCTGTTAATGAAAGCTTTTGTTTTATTGCCCCCCCCCCCCCACACACACACACTTATTATTCTGTTCCATGATATCCATACCATACATTGTGATTGTATCTTGAAGGGTTGGTATTCTGGGCTGAGGTAGCATCCAACCAGCAGACTATGCTGAACAGGGTTGCTCTTCCCAGGAGCTTGGCTCCAGTATCCAGTCTGCAGACTCCTCCCTCTTTTCATCAGGTCCCTCAATTATTTGTAGTCTCATCATAAAGCTCATATTGGTGTCAGGGTCCTGGGCAGATGTGTGACTCCAAAGGCTTTTTCCTGGAATTCTGGGTAATAGTTGTGGGATAATTTCGCTTCACAAAAACAAGATCTGTTTGAAATTCACAGGGCACTACTGATGTATGTATTTGGGATTTTTTGAACTGAACTCAAGAGTACAAGCCACTCTAGGGCTTACATGTCCAACAGCTTTTAAGGGGGACAGTATAAAGGCTTTTTTGGACCAAAGGTTTCCTCATTTCCTTTGTAACTAATATTAGTGCTGTCTGGGAGGATTGTTAGCAGATTGAAGCTGGAGAATTTAATTCCTGCTACAAGAAAGCACCAGTCAGAGGCTTGTCTCCACATTTTGTGGTTGAGGCTAGCTCTGGCAGAAGTGTCCTTGGGTTCACCATGGGCGAGACGCCCATCAGGCGGCTTCTGACCTGAGCCCGGAGGAGCGGGGGGGATCCTCTGTCCAGGAGGAAGACATCTAACTTTCTCTGAGAATCTGGTTCCTGGCTTTCAGCTACTGAGTCTGCTGAATTATGCACCGCGGTTTTCTAATGCAGACTGCTGTTCCCCCAGGAGTGGAGCAGAGACTACTCATTTAACACAGGACTTGAGATTCAACTGAAAACCTGGATCCCAGAGGAACAAAGCCAGTACTCTATTCAACACGTCACTCAGCCTCTTCCCACACACTATATCGTTACAGCATGAGCGCTCCGGCTGGAGTCTTCAATTTCTCAGTAAAATAAGACCCAACCCTGCCATGTGGTAGAGGAATGTCAATCTATTTTGATGTTAAAAACCAAAAAGTCGCGGATGAAAGAGCATGTCAAGATTTACAGTCCTGCTTTTAATTCATCTCAAGGTGCTGATTACTAGCGGCACTAAATCAAGCTCGGCTGCCTGTCTGGACAGGGAACACCTGGGAAAGAAAACCTTGATCTGCAGGGTGGCTGGGGCAGGGTGGGAGGACGCAGGCTCACCTGCAGTAACCCCGCAGCCCTGCAGATGGCTGCACCGAAGCTGCTGGTGGAACCGGGGCGGAGGGGGGAGTTGGTGGCCCAATTATCAGCAGGCTCTGATCCCACAGTGACACAGATACAGTAATGACCTGATAGCATGATCACTGACCTTTGTTTTAAAAACACAGATACTTTATAAATACAAAGCTGCAGACAGCCTGCAAAAGCCGTCTGCATCCCAGAACAATGCTATTGCACAATAACAATCCCATTTTGTTTAAAGCAAACAAACAAAAAATTCTAACCCAGTTACTCAACAGCTCAGGGGAGTGCCAAATAGTTTTGGAAAAAAAATAAAATAAAATTTTAGGCCGGAGCAAAGGGGCCTACCTAGAAGTAGCTTGCTTCTGCGGTTACTCTGTGAGCCCATTTCCGATGTCCTCTATGTCCGTGACGACGTGGTGGCTGCGCAGCGGGGCCACACCACTATAAAAGCAGATGAATCAGAGGAGAGAGAGGCTCTGTGTGACGTCCCTATTTCTCAGTACCAACCCAGAGCCCATTGTGGTGCTCAGCCTGGGAACTGTCTTCGAACGCTGAGACTGTTTGGTAGCAGTCATCTTTGTTCTTTTGAAGTCTGTTGAAATATCATTCTCTGGAAACCTGTGCTGCAGTGACCAGGTCTGACAGCTCCTTCACGAGCCTCAGCCTTCCTGGGCTGCTGCCCTGAGATGCTGCAGAACCACATTATTTGAATGAGCAACTCAAGGGCGCTAAAAAGAAAACAAAGACAGTGCTGGTGCTAAAATGAGCTTTTGTAGTGTTGGACACAAAATGGAAATGTGTTTAATAAACTATAGAAATTTTTTATTCATCTTTATGAGTTGGTTCTTTCACCCCTAGAAGTCAAAGCAAGGACAGTTATTACCTTTGCTACCTAGAGGAGGCTTCAAGCCACAACATTCATTCAGGATTTAGATCTGAACACAGTACTGGGAAGGTGGGGAGCCAGTTAAGTCTGGTGGCCCAGTTTGACCCCTTATGGTAAGCAGCGTAAGGCAGATGCTTCCTGACTGAATACAAACTTTCCCAAACTGGAGGGAATCCAGCACCCATCTTCACACCTGATTCTCATAAAATGGAAGAAATTCATACTCCAGATTTTTTTCACACATCTTAGGAGCTTCAAGGCAAACACCTAACAAGACAGTAGCTTGGCTTTACACATATCTCTTCCAACCTCTCCTCCTCCAACTTCACACATGCTAACAAACTTATTTCAAAATTGCTTAGCTTTATCACAAACTACCATTATTGCTCCTCTGACCAACTTCTGGCAAGCCTTACCTCCTAGTAAGCCTCTGAGAGTGCACACTGACAATACATACAATGTGACACCACCATGAAATGCATCTTGCCCAAGGAAATTGCTTGAATTCTCACAGAGTGACTCTCTGTACACTTGTTTGTAAGCTTTCTCACCTTAGCTAGCTTCCATCCAAATTTTAAAACCTCCAAGGTAATGTTTTAGCAGAGAACCTTTTGAAAGTGATGATGGATGTGGAGAGGACACACCCATTTTGATTCAATTGCTCTCCAACAGATGTGTCACCAAAGTAGCAGAATTTCAGAGGTTTTCATTCCCTGCTTTGACCTTTGAAGCTAACCTTTGGATCATTCAAAGCAGTAAACTGAGAAGGAGACATGAAGGACACATCTGTTCATTCACATAACCAAGTATTTCTGAATTAGAAGATATCCTAAACAAAGCTATTAAAAAATGGAAGCGATTTTCCTACCATTGCCCACAGTAGTAGTAGAATTTGCAAGACCTATATAACTTTGTATACAAATAAATAATCCAGAAAGATAACCATTTGTCTGTCTATCCTGCTTAAATACACCAGCCAATCTCGTTCTCTAGAAAACAAAGGATTTTTAAGTACTTTTAAAGCAAAGATTAGGTTTTATGCCTTGTTTGATAATTTATATTTTCTTCATCTTTTACCAAGTAAGAATTCTGGTGACAGTTTCTTCCCAGCAGGAACTATAATCTGATGATGTGTTTTCAAAATGGAAAGGGAAGACATGCCACAAAACACTGGTAATGTTAAAAAAGAAAAATACTTGGTACCGATTTGAGCTATGTTGATATATACAATTTGTAAGAATTTCATAGTCTAAATACCCCAAAGAAAAGGCATTTTTGTGGTATTTCTGTTGGAAGAAGCTCAACAACAAATAATGTGGCAATATTTCTAGCTGCAATAGTGCAAGGAGGGATTTTTACTTGGGATGGTAGAAATAACATGACTGAACTCTTTGGCCTAAAACGCCTTTCTGGCATTCTTTCTGTTGAAAAGCAGTAGGTGGGAACATTTTAATGGGAGATGTGGGAATTTCTCCATAGTCAGCCTTCAGGGGCATAATCACTAAAAAATAAATGGGTTAAAACTTGGTCTTACAGATTTCTCTGCCAGCCAGTTCATTAACCTCAATGCAGGCCACATCTTCCTCTCTCCAAGGAGTTGGTTATGTTTAAATGAGGTCTCTATATGCTTGAGTATTTCCCATCAAATGCAGTCAAAGCAGATATGAAAACACTCAAAGAGCCACTGTCAACATCGCAAAACTCTTACAAAAATATTCAAGAAACCATCATCAATAATGTATAAAACTTATATAGAAATATTTAAAGCCATTTAAAAATGTTCCCAGAGACATGTTTGACCCAACCAGTCTTCCCCAGGACTGTATGTGCAATGGCACTGTGCAGGACCATCTTACATGCAACTGAGTATTAGATGTGAGAGTATATAGATGCTCTTCTGAAAACCTGAGGCCTAGTGTCAGTCCTGTCACATCTCAACCATTCCACTGAACTAGTTCATCTTGTACCTCCTGTGGAAAAGCAATGTACTTCTTTTCCACCCCCTGCCATGTCCCCTCCTACATTTTTAAGACCTCCTGACTTTCCTGTGCATTGTTACAGGTCCTTTATGCTCTCTTACGAGTGTAAGGAAGTCATGCTACCCTTTACAGACACTGGGGATTTGCCAAGGGACAATCTCTGAGTTGTCTTCTCCTCTCCAAGCCTTGGCTGCGCAGGACAGAATTTACTGTGGCTGCAGTCAGCCTTGCTTTGGCAGCCTTCTCCAGAGGGTAGTTGCAGGCAAGGTTCAAGTCTCCTTCATAGCTTAAACTACCTTGGGAACTGATTTGACACTTTGAGACATACTGAGGTAGAATCCACAATTATGTTAACTCCCTCTCCTCTGTTGTAAATAGCAGAAACTCATTCATTTCACAGTATCACAGAATCAGAGAACGGTAGGGGTTGGAAGGGACCTCTGGAGATCGTCTAGTCCAACCCTCCTGATAGAGCAGGGTCACCCAGAGCAGGTTGCACAGGATCACGTCCAGGCAGGTTTTGAATATCTCCAGAGCAGGAGACTCCACAACCTCTCTGGGCAGCCTGTTCCAGTAGGGCTCGGTCACCTTCAGAGTAAAGAAGTTTTTCCTCATGTTCAGCTCGACCAGTTTCAACTGGTCCTGAAAGAACAAGTGAGGTGGGAAGGAAGACAACTAAGTTGGTCTAAATTAAATAAAACTTATGGGGTTTACAAGCTAAGCAAGGCTGTTCATAATCTATAATTGGTGGGATTTTTTAGAAATCAATAGCACGTAATTTTATCTAAACAAATGTATTCAAATTATTATTTGCAAGTTTCCAGAGGAATCAATACTGCTATAGAAACAGTATTTTTTAATTTGTTCAATAATTTCTGCTTTAGGAATAAGGTGTTTCACATTTGCTAGAGGAACCTCCTTGCATACTTAAGCTCTTTATTTGAAATTATGTACCTGGATCCTGCTTTGTATTTTGCATTGCTGGCTTTCAGGATCTGAGAGCTCAATTTGCCTTTGCTGTAGCCCCTTTACAGGCTCGGTCTTGGGCACATTGAGGCTAATGGTGAAGCTTCCTTTACCCAAAATGGGGAAAGATCAGGCTTTGAGCCAGAAAGATGTGCATACATGATCCCTCTCTCTCTCCATCTCTGGTGCAGTTCCTCAGATGCTGAGATGAAAATTTTGTTTCTGGGGGGTTTTTTTAGCCAGAAATGTCCAAGGTGTAGTTTGTACTGACTTCTCTCAAGTTTTTTTTCCACAGGCGTCATTGGTAAGTATAATTTACTGGTGCTTGCAATGTATTTAGTGTTCATCTATAAAACATAGAGAATATAGTCTCAGTCTATCAGACAGTGAAAGCTTTGCCCAAACACTAGTAAAGACTTACCGCGAGAAACTGCATGGAAGGAAGGTCTGGAATGAAGAAAATGTAGTCATTTGACCCAAAAGAAAAGGCAAAAAACCCTCAAAGACAAGGCTTTTGCAGGAAAAACAGTAAAGCCAGAAAAGAAAACAAAAGGGATGTCTAAGTATGGATGAGTCAGGTATTGCATTGGCCTGAGAATCAGAAAATGTGAAGAAAATTTTGATAAGAAGCTCACATGTGACATAGGAATTTACTAGAAACTGCTGGAGGTGTTCAAAAAAGAGAAGTGACAGGGGAGTGATTTGTATGAGAGTAAATGGGATTTAACAGCATTATGTATACACCAGAGGGAAGCATGATGAGATGCAAAGGTGAAAATGGTAGAGGTTGCAGTAGTTGAGGCAAATGATTATCAAGGCATGCGTGGTGCAGTTGTGATTAAAATAGAACGTTCTAGTTTTTCAGATATTTTAGAAATATGAAAGAGCAATAGGTTTCTATACCCATTAACTGAAAAGGGAGAAATAAGAAAGATCTTAAATATGGTATTAGTGGCTTTTCTGCCCAAGGATGGTATGGAAAACAAAGGCAAATTTATAAAACTGGTGAACTTAAAACATAGTGAGCCTGTCTGTGGTAGTGCTCATTTGAAAATTGAGTGGCTTTACCTCTCATATATTTAAACAGCTTCCAAAGGGAGTCGTAGCTATAAAGTGACAGGGGACCTACAGCCTGGTGGTGAGGGCACTCGCACCGGGGGGTTACATCCCTGCTCCCCGGGAAACCTGTGTTTCCAGCATCGTGGATGAGTGCTCTAACCAGGGAGGCTTAGATTATTAGCACATCACTCTTTTCTCTTCACAAGCAGTGCTTAGATCTTCAAACCTCTTGTTTCCAAATTCCCTTTCCTTTTCCTTAAGAGTGCTTGAGCTCTAATTCAAATATCATTGGCTTGTTTAGAAATTAAATTTCTTTGTTTTACTGGACGCGTGAAAAAGTTTTGCTTTTGGTTTGATTAGAGATTCTTCCCCCTGCCCCCCCTCTCCTCAACTGCCAGTGAACAACCAAAAACTAGTCACCCGGCCCTCCAGAGAGGCGAGGTGGGAAAGAAAGATGTACTGATAGAGTCTGTGTGCCCATATGCCCGCTGTCCCTGGCAGAGCTCCGTTTTGCTTTTACAAGTGGCACACACAGCCCTGAGGATTTGGCCCCACGCTCTGCGGTACACATGAGATGCATCTGCTGACAGCACTGATTAGGGCAGATTCACCAGCCGAGCTGAAAAGCAACTAAGGGATTAAACATGTTAACACCAGGTCTTGTAGCATGGCTCAGCTAGGGAAATCTTTTGTTTGTTCGAGTAGTGAGGGCGCGTAAACCCTTCCTCGTGGTGCTGGGAGGGAATATTGGCAAGGAGCAGAATTGCTCCTTATAAGAATAGGGGATATCTTGAAATTCTTTGAAATCTGTGAAGCCAGAAAAAAGGTTTTGAGCACACCCACTTATATCTAGTATTACTCACAAAATCTGCCTCAGTTCAGTTTATGCTTTCTGCTTCTTAACTTGCTCTTGAAGAGTTTTTCTTAATCTTGTTCATTTAAAGCCTGCACTAAATTCCAAAACCAAGGCACTGTGTATAAATGCCTAGCTGATGACATTGGATCATCTGGGCCTGAACAATATCACTATTGGAGATCTGCTAAGTGATTATGCTGTGGCAAACATAAACAATGCTGGAGACTACCCTAGCACGCTGAGCAGGGAAAGCTGAGACGCACAACCCACGCGACTGAGAGCAGTTGCTTTCCTAGGAGGTGATTAATGCAAACTCTGAGTCACACAGAGTAAATAAGAATGATGAGCCTTTGCTATAACAGTTAAAGAAAAAAATCTATCTTAGGAGATAGATTTTTAGAAGGAACAGCGATGACTCTTCATTTCCCAGTCAGTCTGCATATGCCACTCTAACTCCTGTGTCAGTAACTAATTTTTTAATCAAAATGTTTCACGACATGCAACATTTCAGCCCGAAATTCTTAAAATGTTAGCATCCCTTCCAAGTGCTGAGAGTGCTTAACGGTTTGCTTCTGCTTTGAAATGGCATTTCTCCGACTCAGGAAAGCAGAGAAGAGAGAAGGGAAAACTCTCAGAGGGGGCCTGTGCAGCGATCAGTCTTTGTTTGGATGTAGACAATTTTTCAAGTCATGTTCAAAACCTGGCTGTAAAGTACAAACATGAGGGCATTTAGATTGAACGCCAGGACTTAACCTATGATACCACTTAGCTTGACCTATACAAAGTGCCAAGGCGCTCATTCTTTCAAACCTACAGTGCATGGGAACAGGGAAAACTTTCCGTTTTACCCAACTGCAGCATGCTTGTTCAACTGAAATGAAGCCAAATGTTAAATGTTATTTGAATATATCTTTCTGGACCTTAATTTTCACTTCAGACTGCAACTGAGTGACTCAGTCATGATGAATTGAATGCTCTATGTAGTTCCTATCTATCTGGCCCTCTTCTTTCAACAACTTGTCTGTGAAAAGGCTAGTTTTCTGGAAATTATTCACAAGCCATTTAAAAAATTTCCTTGCAAATGGTTCTTCTTTCTCACAAGATTTATTAGGAAACAGGTATAAATAGATAAATAGACACCAGTTTTTCCTTTTCTTGCTATTGTGGGATCTTGTAATTTGGATGCCAGGCAAATGGGTCTCAAGGGCATGGAGACACTCTTTAAGGGAATGTTAATTCTTTGTACAATTGTTGAGCTAGTTATCAGATTGCTGAGTTACTGGAAGACTCACTCTAGCCTCTGCTGATTTACGTCTGTAGCACGGTTGTTCAGAAAATAACGCAAAGGCAGCATATTTTTTTCAGATAACTTCAGGCCATCCTTGCAAAGCTGACAGTCTAGTCCTCAAAAGGACCTGATAAGCTTGTAATGGGATACCCTGGAGGCATCTGGAGTGACTGTCAGGGATGGGTGAGGAAGGGCTGAAGCTACCTGCCTCTCCCAAACCTCCCTGGAGATGTGTTTTGGATAAGACTGAAGTGCTTGTAGACCAGTGGTAAAAGGGTGTTTCCCTTCACGTTGCTCCACTCAGACCATGAAGATTACCTACAGATTTTTTCAGGGAAGCTGTGTGGTCACCCACTTAGCCTTGGGTGGCAGCTGTAGCCGTGCGGGAAGGGACGTGATCACCCTGGGGCGGGGGGCTTCCCTTGGCGAAGCGACAGCTCCCACCTGCCTCCCAGACACGTCCTGAGCTGGTGGACGTGAGCGTCTCTAATCTCCACGCTTCCTGGAAGGAAGGGGAAGGATGTGAACCACCCATCATCACTGAGGTACCAGTGTCTTTGCCTGCAGGAAACTCCTGGCAATGATGCCAGTTTTGGGGGTACGAAGTTGGGGTTGTGGGAGTTTACACGTGAAACCTGAAGGTCTGTTAGTAGGCACTGGTAGTGAACACTGCAACTTATGATGCTGATTCTCCCATCATTTTCCAAGTTGGGGCCTAGCAGTACATATTCAACTATAGACCTTCATGGATAATTTTTGTCATTTTTTTATATTTCATATGAATTTTTATCACAAAAATTACATGGCCCAAGACAATTGGTACTAAGTACAGAACAAAACTATAATGTGCTACTTCGCAATTTAGAAATGAGACCCTTTGTACTGAAAAAGTGACAGATTGACAAAATTTCATCCAAACTATTTTGGCCAGTTTAACAATTTTTTTAGTTTAACACATTTCTTCCCTCAAGCACAGACACTAAAAGCCTTTGAGTGTTTTTCCTGAATTCCTATGCTTGTGATGTCTTCTTGACAATTGACTTCAGGGAAGCTAGAAAGCAGCAGAATTACAGTTAGACACTCTCAGGAGTTTTGCTTCTATTTTCATTTCATTTTGCTAATTCATGACAGTTTCAATAATGTACCAGAATGAGTCCCATCAAAATAGTGTTGGGCACCTGGAAACAAAAGCGTAGATCTGACTTCCATCAGTGATTTCATAGACAGAAAACTATTTTCAAGTGACGGTGTAGGCAGTAATGCACCAAGCTACTTTTGTACATCACCACGCAATGTGATGTAGCAATCAATACTTAGGAATTTTAACCACACTGAGAATTCTCAATCACTTTCAAAAATAATTTTCTTCTTGCAGTGAGAACTTGAAGGAAGCATGAATATCCTGAGGGTTTTCTTTAATATGTAGATATTTTGAGAGTCCATATAATAGTCTTTCAATTATTTTGAAAATAACAAACACCTTTAAAATGCTTCTCTCCATAACCTTAATACAGTGTCCTGTGCACATGCTGTTCAGTCAGATAACAGATACATAGTAAGAGAGGACTTTTGCTCAACTCTAACCCTATAAAGCCGCAAGCGTGGGAAATACTATTTTTCATTGGGACTAAACACTGAGATAAAACTATTTAGTTTAGTATGTGGGATTAGGATATGATTTAATGTAACTCATTTAATAAGTTTTACAATCTTTTTTATTAGGACATATCTAAGAAGGCAGTAACTGCTAAAAAGCCAATTTTCCAATTATTGTATTTCCACAGGAAGCAGAAATGCAATTTGGGTCTCTGCAGACTTCTTGGCAAATGCTCAGAAGATGGCTATTATAGAATAAAGTATTAATAAATAGCAAGATGAGCATATACATATGTATATGCACACATATAAATGTTTTCCATAGCTTTTTTGTATATGTGACGTTAATATAAAGAATAATTAGCTCCATAATGTGTACCTCTAAAGACTTTTTATTTACAAAACTCACATTATAAGCACTTCATTCTAATTGTAGTTGAAAACCCTAAATTATGAAGGCTTTGCTAAGGCTTTTAAGTAGACTGAACTGGGGAGAAAAGCCTTCACATCATCTTGTGTAGTATCTGGGATGGTCTCTCAGAACAGTTTGGGGACTGATTCCAAATTGTTCCCCATTGCTTGGTCTTCAGGCATGTCCTGGGGATGGTCCTGAGCCTGCAAGAGTTAGCATGCACTTTCCTCATCACTGCAGGCTTTTTGGCTGGGAGGTCCCTGCCCATCCCAAGCCCGTCCCGTGGCTTGGCTCTGCCACTGGGGAGCTCCTCCTGGCACAGGGGGACAGGGCACGGGAAGTGCTGCGCTGCTTGGAGCACAGGAGCAGGCTGCTCACCGCCCCAGACACCCGACACACACTTTCCCTGGGAAGCTGTGGCTGCCTGTCACTGGTTACCTCCAGCTGTGCTTCACTGGTGTTGGCTTGCTCCAAGCTTGCACAGCCTATGTGCCACGGCATGCAAGCCATCCTCCTTTTCCTGTTTATAGGAGGTTTTTGACATCTGAAAGCTTCCAGTTTTGTTACTGGAGAGCCCCAGCTGATTTCCTCCTTCATGCATGTTCCTTGTATTGTTGTGTGTCTCGTTTCATGGCTGTGTTGTGTTTATTTGATATCGGGGCTTTTATAGCCATTTTCCATGGTTCATTTCTTCCTCTTTCATTTGTACTTATAGAAACTGTTCTTAAGAATAATCCCAAAGTCTACCTATTTAAAAGGCATGGGTGTCAAAAGCCTTTCTAGTATTCCCAAAACCAATGTTTCCTCATACCTCATGACTCCAGAAGAACAAGTGTACAGGTATGGATGTATTTAAAAAAGACCTAATGCTAACTAATTTTCTGCCACATGTGGGGGCTGTGCCCTGCAACGCTATTTTAGAATTGACCTTGTGAGTAGTGAGGTAGGGGTGTTTTTTCTTTCAAAGATTTATCTCTGTGTTTGTTCCCAGGGTTTTGTGGAGCTGTCTGTCTAGAATTTCCACATTATAAATGGCTCTTGTTTTGGTAAAGTTTGAATTATTTTCATTAGCTGGTCACCTGGGGCCTGACCAGAGTCAGGCTAAAAACTTCAGACAAGCACTACAGCTTTTGCAATCAGTCTCAGTCTCTCTCTCCTGTCATCCCCAAGGAAATGAAAGGCAGAAACGTTTACGCTTCAGGTTAATGTTTTAGAAGCGTTTGAGGCAGGAAGCAAATGGACTTATTCATAAGTTCCTCGAGGATGTTTTGTTTTAGTCATGAGGGTTGAAGCTTTCCTGAGTAAAGGCCAGCCAGCCAGAAGTGACCAGGGGCAGGGTCTGCCTCTGGGACATGCTCTGAGACCTGGGCACCCGGAGGGGACTTGCCTTTCAGAGTCCTTCTGACAGTCCATGCCTAGCTTTGACATGGACTTTGGGAGCGAAGTCTTGGATGAGACTTGTATAAATCTCATACTAAAAATACAGACCAAAACATAGCAAGCTTGGTTTAGATTAAGAGAAACTGGAAATGTCTAGAGCCATATAAAAGTCATTGTATGGACATGAAAGGAAAGAGCTGGAAAAGACCTCTCCTTTACACTAAGGATGAGCCACATACCTTCTTCGTTTGCAGAAATAAGGATCCTTCTGGAGGGTGCTTACTTTTGAATATCACATCACACTTATTAATATCACATAGTATTAATAAGCCTAACTTGAGCACCCAGTTTGCTCACTATTGTTTCCTATGAGAAAACAAAGCATTTCTTCTTTCTGGGTCTTTGACAGTGTTCACCCTGCCAGTCACAACCCTGAGCGTAAGTCAGCAGGGACCACTTGAGGACAGTGGAAAATCTGCAACAGTCATCCAGTGAGAAGGCAGGTGTTGCAGCTTTTGAGCCACTGAATTTAATTGGGCTAATATTGCACTGTAATTTTAGAAGCATATGCAAAATATGACATTTATTCCAATGACCTAGAATAGGTGCTGTTAAAACTTCTTTCCATTAATGATCTACAAGGCAGGGTTTGCATTTTAGGAGGAAACATCAAAATATCAATTATATTGACTGAAGTTTATTTGCCTGGGTATAGAACATTATGGCAAATGGAGTAGGTTAGCAATAAGAAACATGTTTCGCTTCTGACTGCATCCATGGTTCAATGTATCCCTCTCTCTCTTTTTCTGTTATTCTGACCATCTGTTGGTCTTGTAGATTCTAATTCTGTAAGACATTTTGGCATATCTCTTGTTAAGTGAAGTAACAGTCGGCAAAGTATGGTCAAAACAAAAGTTGTGCTCTTTTTGTTTTGCTACATCTATTTTCAGTTATAATGAAACCTCTTAATTTCTATGAAAAGCCTTCATTAAAATTAGAGCTGAATTAAAATTTCTATAGGTAAGCATATCCCAACAAAAAAGTGGTTCATGACTGCTTTCTGATCTTGTCCCCCATGTGTGCCAAAGTCAAATGCGGGACATATCGCATGAGGAGCCCATATGAGGGAGCCCTGCAGCTTTCTCAGAAACCATTTTGTGACTACTTTCTTGGAAGAATTTTCTTTGTTACATGTTCACCCCTCACAATATTTTGTGGGTTGACCTCTGATGGCTAAGTCTGCTTCTGCTTTGTATCGTTTGTCTCTCTGTGTATTGCTTTCTGTGTCTGCTCCTTTGGTTGTTTTCCCTGCTCATTTTGCACTAAGGCACCTATAATATTCTTTTGGTCTTTAGGGCTATGATCCAAGGCAACGGCGATATGCATATCTAAGCACTTGAAGTGCTATGAAAATATAACCCTCAGTGTAGCTGTCATGCCTTACTTCCATAAGACAACCTTTAGTATTAAAAATCTCATTAACACACAAGGCTTCTGCTCACAAATTCATGGTTTCAAAGGGAAGAACTTGCACCTCTGGAAGACAATTGTTTCTGTTGGTTTGATACACATTTTCCTTCTGATTTGTTAAACACCTCAGTGGCCTCCCATGGCACCGGTAGGAAGATGCTGCTCTTCCACACAGCCACATGTGAACATAAAACTGGTGTTTTCAAAATGTGTGCTTTTCCAAGCCATTCTCAACCAAGGGGATGTTCTTAACATGGCCACAATGGTGGCCACCATTACCGCCTGTCCTTTACTATTCTAATATGCAAAATCAACAAAATGAAAATGCACCTTTTTTGAGAAATCTCTTGGTGCATCAGAGGTAAATGATAACTTTCCAGATTATTTGCAGGACCTGGATCAATTTTGTAAAGGGAAGAAAAAGGCCAATTTATCCTTAATTCTAATGATTAGCCATGTAAAAAGTCAATCATCCTTTTTATTTTGAAGAATGCTAAAAAATATACCAGATCTTCAAGAAAGGCAATTTCCGAAGCGCTCATGTTGATGGAGGATGCTTTTTGTCTGCGTGGAACTCTTTAGTGAGTATTAGTAGATCTGGAGGTTGGAAATCAGAGCCTCCAGCTTCTCCATCTTCAGAGATGCATCACAACTCTGATGCCTTGGTAGAAAGAGCAGGGCAGAATCTAGTCAAGCATGGTGAAAATATGGGGATAAGCCTTAACTTCAACTTCTCTCTACTTCAGTCAGTTAAATGAAGTCCTGAGCAACAGCTGGTGTGCAACCTCCCCTTCCCTCAGAAGACCGAACACATCATCTACTACAATACATGGAATCCATCCAATCTGCTCTAACACATGGTCCCACCATCCTGCCTGCATGCACCCAGCTCCGACCTCCCAGTTTGTATGGCAGCGTGTAGTGGTTGAGCCTGCCCAGCCAGCTGGCTGGGGTGAATCAACAAGCTGGAATTGACAAAACATTTTTCCTGACATATTTAGAATATTTCACTGGGGAGAAATCTCTTGAGATTCAACATCTGATTCTTCAGACTGCCCTGGGAGATTAAAATAAAGGAGAAGGCAACATTAAGTCATGCATATTCCGATTAAAAACAAACACAATGGGTCAGATTCCATCCTCGATTGCAGCCACACTGAAGTCTCTGCGGTTGCACGAGAGTAAGTGAGGACAGAGTTTGACCTGGTGCCTTGAAACAAAAATAATAGAAATGATAGACAAGCACAAACTCGACTGTAAAGCTGCAGCATATTTCATCTGAGGAACCTTGAGAGAGAAAATGATCTTATATCAAGGGGGACTTAATTCCTCAAAGGTGAAGCAAGGTAAAAAAGAATTATTTGCAAAAAATCAGTTTTTGGCTGACAGACTAAGGCGGATTTTTGTCATCTGACAGCTATGCATACTGTGTGGCAAATGATTAAATAAACAGATTGCTGCTCAAGTAAGTTGCTTTCAATTTGAGAAGCCAAAGCCACTAGAATAATCTCTACCCACTAAATGAAACTCGCTTGGTCACACTGTGACCACACAGAAGGCCCAGTTCATCAGCGGGGTTTGCCTGCAAGACAACTTCCCTGAGGAACAAGCATCCTCCTTACCTCCTCACTGCAGACAGCATTAGGCTGGCTGAAGGCACCCAGACCTCTGCTGACTCCAGAGGGGGTTTGCACTGATGGAAAAAAAAGAAAAAAAAAAAAAAAAAAAAGAGATTTCATGAATGGTTTTGTCTCTCCATCCATTCAGCTTTCTTTCCTGAAGCTCTGACAGAAGTTGGATTATAAAGATCCTACCTTCTGCACTCACAAGAGCTGTTTTATAACTCTTTAGTAGCAATCCAGCCCCAGAGAGGCATGCAAATCACATGTGCTGACGCCAGGAGGTAGAAACCATAGAAACCACATGAAAGTTTCCCCATTCCTGTCTCACCTGTGACCTGAGTGGGCCCATACTGAAGCTCCTGTGCAGTCTCCTGCCTGTTGACATTCATACCCGTCTGTTAGCATGGCACTGCACCCACTCACCAGATAGTCCATCATGTTCACCGGAGCTGATGATAGATCTGAAATGGCAGTCTGCATGACTTTATAAAAGGCTGTGATTTAGTGCATGTCCGCATATGTAGTGTCTTCAGAGTTCTGTGTAGTATCATCCTATCTGCTTAATCTCACTGTCCAAGGGTTAGGATTTTTTGTTTTGTTTTGTACTTTCTAAGCGCCTGCTCTGTCATCTGTGTACCACATTGCACTCCATATTCATCAAAGATGTTTAGGACTCGACAGGACGAGTGCTCGAGGACTAAGATTTCTATCAAAACCCTAGCCCTTCTTAAAGCAAGATCTTGCATTTGCCTCATGCATAAAACCCACATGGTTTTCTCAGAGCCTACCAGCTCAGAAAATGCAGCTGATGATAACTGTTTTTCTTTTTAGTTTGGTGCCTTGTTTCATCCCTACTAACCTTACTAATTGTACATTAATGAAGAGAGAAGTAGATCCAATCTGTAGCGAATGAGAAAAAAGCTCAGCTGCAATGAGAACCCTCTAAAAACTCTCTGTGTATGAGGAGAAGAGAATCCAACAGCTCTGCAGCAAGGGAAAGGAAGTTGTATGTTTGGTCTTTGAATATTTGCTTTGGTTTCAGTGTGACTCTGTGTGCAACCTTAGTCTTTGACATATTTTCATCATCACCAAAATATACAGTTTCAGAAAAAAATGGAGACTTTTGCTCTGAATCATTTTACCTGTGCCATTTACAGTTTCTGGGATCAGGGCCTCACTGTGCACTGAGTGCACAGGTGGTAGGAGGCAATCCCAGCTGTGAGGTACTTACCATTAAATAGAAGAGAAAAAGGATGGGACACGGGTAAAAGGTGATGGACTCAGGGTCACGGAGCAAGGCACTGAATGCATTTCCCCTGCTTTCCTACTCTGTTCCTTACATTGCAGTTACACACGGTTATTCCAACAGAGGCAAAGCTGATCTGAAAGACGTCACCAGGAAGTAAGATTCCCATCGATTTCAGTGGTAGGGTGCTATCCTGAAGTGAACCATCCTACAGCTCGCCTTTCATTTTCTCTCATGTCATACTGCCTGTGACAAGCAGCTGCATTCAAAGTGAAAACTTCAAGCCTCATGATACTTTCCCTTTCCTCACCAGCCAGCAGAGAGATGCGTAAACTGCAGAGGAGACATGTGCCTCTCTAGAGCTGCAGCCAAGCTCACCACAGCTCTGGGGACCATCAGCAGAGGTTAGACCTTCGCTTTGACAACACATGATGCAGCTGGTGGCAGAGAGTCAAAATGTGGCCCCAGGAACACTGCACAAAACTTTAAACTGTGGGGTTCACACACATCATGCACACAAGATATTGGAGAAATGGAGGATAATCAGCAATGTTTTCATTGTTCCATGAGGAGGGATTGGGAGATGGCTCCAAGAGCCTTTTCAAAATCTGTTCTATAGGGTGCCTTCTGCAATGCCAGTCGCTTGGCCAGCTCTCCCTGGAAGAGCCCACATAAATATAGTTACTGCTTTTATGCCAGCCCTGCACTGAAAAGACTAGTTCAAAGACAAAAATCCAAAAGGTAGTAAAATACAAAACACCCTGCTAAAGGTACCCTATTGTATGGATGGAGCCCTAAAATTTCTGTCAAGTAAATGTCTGGTTTACGTTAAAAAAAAATCAAAAAAAAAAGAAAAAGAAAAAAGCTATATGATTTCTGAAACAGCTGCTGCACAGACATATTTCCCATCTTCACACTGTAGCGATATGATTCCCTCATCCCTTGTATCTCCCTCATCTTCTCAGCTGGGGAACATGTTCACCACTGGCCCAAGATTTCTGTGAAAGAAACATAAACATATACAGTTCTTTTCATACCTTGCCCATCTTGCAGACGTAGATGTGAACAAGAGCAGTAGGATCAAGGCCAGAGTATGCTGTCTGTTCATAAGGATGGAGAAAAGGCAGAAAATAGCATTTATGTTTAAATCAAAAGCAATTTGGTAGGTTTGATGTCAGGACAAGCAGACCTACCGGTGTCTCTTTAAAATGCAGGAAAACACAAATAGCCAGACTTGGTCTATACGATTATAATCAGGTTTTTTATGATCCTGAAAGCTGATGAAATCTCTCTGCATGACAGCCTCAAGTGCCAAATCTAGATACAGATTATGGGATAGATATTTTGAGAATTACTGTTCAGTAGTCGAATATCAACAAAAATCTGTCAAGTAAACATCAAGATTACCTCCAGGAGAGGCAACTAGGCTTTTCAGACTGGCTGAAGGCACTTGTATTCTCTTCACCATTGGGTCCCTCACTGGTCTTTCACAAGTCTTGGACTACAGGCAGACAGCGAGCTGTCTGAAGAGTCCTCACAGCCTGCACAAGCCCTGGGTTTCTCAGTCCTTGAAAGCAGTGCACTAGCTCTCTGGCGATGTTTTAAACATCAGTTCTCAAAGCTGACCTGACCTCCTCAGCAGCAGGGCCCACTCAAAGTGGCTTACAAACTGGCTGAGTGGTTTTTTGCAAAATACCTGTGGTCTGAGCTTCCCATCAGGGAAAAAAACCCTAGTATCTCACCCCATGTGCTGACATCACACTCCAAATTATGATGAATACTGTTTAAAACAGTGTAGTAAATTACTAACTTGGTTTTTGTGTTGTATATATCACAGAAGAACTAGACATAAGAACCAGGTAACTTGCTCTGTGGCATTAGTAGAAATGTTATTGGCACAGAGCAAGCCAACCTCCTGTTGACTTGAGACACAATATTACAAGTCTCCAGTAAATCCCAAACTTGGCAGTAACTTCTCAGCAGCAGTAGAGCTCTCCCCTGATTTACCCTGGTGTAGAAGGCAAAATGCACCATTTTCTGACAAAATGCACCCTTGTAATCAGAACTGGTGACTATCCAGATAGCAAACATGAAACTACAACCCTGGTTGCATAGTCTTTGTGTGTGCACCAGCAAGCACTTGGTGTGATGCTAGGGCTCCTGGATGGACTGTCTGTAAAATCCAGGTGTAAACCAGAGACAGGAACAGCTGGGAGTATGCCGCAATCTGAAACTGCTATGAGTGTGTGAGTGTGTGCGCACACATGCGTGTGTGTGCGTGCATGTATCTATACTTATCTGTATCTCATCATAACTGTTTTAAAATACATACCATGATATATTTTCCTCCAAAGTCCTACAAACTGAGCTCTGCTTTGATCATGAAGGAGAACAGTGTCAGCTCCTGATACCAGAATCATCTTCTCTGTTAGATGGGGTGATGTATCTCCTGTAGGCATGCGTCTGAGGAAATCACATTAATGCTAGGGTTAACCAGAATTAGAGTAACGCTGAAAGATGGGGTTTAGTCTTTAAAAATGCATATGTAGATAGTAGAACATTCTTTGTCAAATTTTCCTTTTGGATGCTTGCGCTCCTTAACTTCAGAGGCCATACAAATGTTGCCTGTCAAAATTGAGCTAGACCCAGTTTGTTTATTAAAACTGACTGTAAGAGTGACAAGTCATTGGTATGGCATCAAAAGTAATGAAGTTGGGTGTTCTACAGCCTTAGGTTAGATCTGGCTGGGACACCTACAGGATTTCTTTTCTCTGTAGGGACATTATCTTCACAAAACTTCCAGGAAATTTTTTTTTTTTCTTAAAGATCTCTGCTTTTCTCTGAATCTTTGTAGAAATGGAAATTATTAGGAATAAAAGAGGAAAAGAAAGAATTTATAGCCAGAAGAAGTTACCTTCCACAAGAAACCAAGCTAAAAGGGTTCAGTGAAAGTTGCTGAGTAATGTAGTTTTATTGCCATTACTTGTCCAAAGACCAAAAAACCAAACAACCTTTAACCAATCATTTTCCATCTGCCTGTTCTTGGTTTGTGTTCTTGCCAATACTGATTTCCACCAAGACTTATCAGGGGGATGAAGAGCTTCTCAACAGATGATCCAAGACTGAAGAAAGACTAGTTCACCAGCATGGATGCTACTTTCTCTGGTGCGGCTTTTGTCTGTAGCGCCCATCGCTCTCTTGGATGTGGCGACAAAGGCTAACAAGCTTCCTCTTGCCAGCAAGTGGAGAGCAGCTGCTGATAAAGGGGATCGTATGCTGGGAAGGGAACGCTTTTTTAAGTAATCTGGGCAATGACAGGCTTGAGGGCTCTGCAGCTTGTAAGCAGCATGGACACTCGCTGACCTTGCTTTCTTTGCCTCATTTCACCTGATAAATGAGTGTGGTGCACTGGGAGTTCAGGTCTCCCCGCCCACGGCAGTGCAAATCACTTCAGTGAAGGGATAATTGAGTAAGTGAGAGGATTTGCTCAGAGACCTTTCACATGGTTGCAGTTGCAGAGGGCAATCGCTTCCCCTGTCTGTCTGGGCTCTGAAAGGTAAAAGTCAAATGGAGATCAATGCAGGCACTGACAGAATGACTAGATATGAAAGGAGAAAACCCCACAATGAACAGGCAGACCCACAGCTGAAGTCAGCCAAGCTCTGGGAGCTGGACTCAGCCCCCAGCACGCTGGCCAAGTGTGTGGTCACACCCCGTCAGTGCGGTGTGCGTGCGTGTGGATACAGCTCCCATTCCTTTGTCTGGGAAATCACAGGCAGAAATGCAGCGGCTGGCTGAATCTCCTACACATGCAGCGTGCAGATGGCCAGCACGTGTGTGATACGTGCATCAGGCTTGCTGGGCATATGCAGATAACTCTGTATGGCATGCACAGGCAGGCCTGGATGCTTGGCTGCATCAGGAAGCACGAAGGAGTGGAGAAAGAGAGAGAGCCTGCAATTCTCCTACACTTCTCTGTAAATTAATGGTGCACTGTAATCACGTCCATCTGCTAAGGAACCCAGCCCTAAAGCATGGGTTTACCGCTTACATACATTTTGATAGCAGCCCAATCAGCTGTTAATTACAAATTTCCTCTAGAAACAACTTGAAATTGTATTAAGGGTGTGTGTATGCTCTCACAGCAGACCAAATTGGAGTGCCAACCCACCTGTTGCCCGCATGGGCAAGGTGGCAGTGCGTGCTCCTGCTCACACTGCCTGGAGCGGAGAGCCAAGGCTGATGCACCCACACACACCAGTCACGCTCCTTGGCTGTGTGGGTATTAGTGGGCATTGCCCAAGGGCCTTTGTCTTGGGCAGCAGGGACACAAAGACCGTGCGGCACCCAGGAACCCAGAGCTGAGGAAGTGCTGAGATTCACACCCACAAGTTACTTGGACAAAAGCCCACAGGTTCATTTTTCTTCTTTGAAGTGTTGAGGTGCCATTTTTAATTCATTCCCCCCCCCCGGGAAAAAAGAGACTTTTTTGCATTTTGCTGCATTCATTTTGGAAAGCTAATTTCAATTTTTTACCAGACTCAAGGTTATCTGCAAGTAAATCAAGAAATGCTGCTCGGGATCCTAGCTGAATGGTTGAGGTTTCACTACAATAATAGACAGTTCAACATAAAACCAAAACAAATCTTAAACCTTGAAAACTGCATAAAATGAAATCTTTGTCATCCAGTCAGTTTTTGTTCTAAGCACCTTGGCTCCTAGTGAAGTCAATAAGAAATGAAGGTGCTGAACTATTATAGGATTCATCTTATAACAGCACAGGAAACATTCAGCACAGGCTGCTGGTTATGGCTGTTCTTCATGACAGTCATTCATTATATTCAAATGTAACTTAAACATGTTCCAGAAACTTTGGAGAGACTAATTCTTGGAGAAATGGGCTCAGGACCAAATCTTTACATTAACAATAATCCTTTAGAATAAAATATTTTTTGTTTCAGACCATGAGAACATGCAAAGCCTCTCCTTGGCTCTCACCTTTTAAAGAAAGAGATGAAATTTAAGATTCATGAACATTAGTATAAGTAATTCAATGCTGTAACAATAGCAAATTTATACTGTTGCAGCTAGTGAAAATTCATGAGGAAAGAGTAACATGTCCAGACACAGATTTTATTAAGGATCTGATTCTGCACACACATTTATGCAAGTAAGTAACTTTTAATCATTTGATAGGTCCAAAGAAATCAATAGCTCTATTCACAAAGCGGAACTGATTTGCATGTATAATATTATGTACTTGCAGATGATGAGGGATAATTTTATGTTTATGCTAACCTGTAGTACTTAGGCATACCTGTGGCTTGAAAATTTCTCCAGAGTTATTTGTCACTTCTCAATATGTTGCCTTCTTTCTGGTAAACACTGTGATCTCAAATATAAAGTCATAAAAATGTTAGCTCAAGACTGGAAAACAACTACAGTTCTCAAACTGTCAAAACTGTCCATAGTTCCAGGGCAGTACATCTTAAAAATGCCAGATAAGTGTCATGCCATGTATTAATCATTTTATATGGTAAAATAATTATTTTACTGTTTTATTAACATTGTGTCCTGGTTTTGGCTGGGATAGAGTTAATTGTCTTCCTAGTAGCTGGTATAGTGCGGTGTTTTGGATTTAGTATGAAAATAATGTCGATAACACACTGATGTTTAGTTGTTGCCAAGCAGTGTTTAAAATTAAGTAAAGGACTTTTTAGCTCCCCAGGCCCTGCCAGCGAGGAGGCATGAGCCTTCTGCAGGAGGTGCATAAGAAGCTGGGAGGGGGCACAGCCAAGACAGTTGACCCAGACTGACCAAAAGGATATTCCATACCATATGACATCATGCTGTGTATATAATGAGGGGGAGCTGGCGAGGGAGAGCACAGCTTAGGAACTAGCTGGGCGTTGGTCAGTGGTTGGTGAGAAATTGTGCTATGCATCACTTCTTTTATATATTATTTATTATTATTATTATCGTCATCATCATCATCATCATCATTGTTATCCTCTTCCTCTTCTGTCCTATTAAACTGTCTTTATCTCAACCCACAAGTTTTACTTTTTTTTCAGTTCTCTCCCCCATCCCACTGGGGCTGGGGGGGCGAGCAAACGGCTGTGCGGTTGTTTTAGCTGCCGGCCGGGTTAAACCACAACACATTGCCTTAAAATAAATAGTTTGCAGTGGCTAAAAGAAAAATTAATGCACTTTAACTGATTGATGAAAATAAAATTAACATCGTGAAATGTTATGAATAGTGTGGCTGTCGTGTAGCTTTCTGTGCCGCTGCTGTGTGGGAACAGGCTGGAGAGTGGGAAGAACATTTGACTGCACAAATCCTGCCTTCAGCCCAGGCTCCTCTCAGCCTGGCTGGTGGACAGCCTTCGTCTGCGGCCGCTCTGCCACAGCTGCTGTCTGGTGCTTTGCAGAAGGCTATTACAGGGTTCAGGTAAAACCTGCGTTCATGTTCAGCAAAAACAAACAGAATTCAGTAAAACTGCCACCTATGTTGTTTTACACATTCCTTCTACGAAGCATATTGAGAAACTCATGTGAGGTCCTCTGCCTTGGGTGAGCTAATTGATAGAGTCACTGCATCCAGCCCTAGGGTGCAAACCCCTCGCAGCTTTCCTGCCCGCTTGGCTGTTTGCACGTCCGGGGTGCTGAGCTGTGGGTTTCTGGGCAGACCAGCTAACTGGGACCCCAAGCAGACTGGCTTCTTGCTAACTCCCTTCAACTTGAAATCCTTCCTCCCCGCACCATGCCTCACACCCAAAAATCTTCGGGTGTTTCTTAGAAGACTCAATTCTCTTTTATTCGGGCCTGTTCTTTCACACGTAGGCAGTTATAATAATTTCTACCAAATGTTACTTCCAGTCTCTGATATTAAGATCATGCTTTTTCCATGCTGTTATTGATGATCATTAGTTTATTTTTCTTTGTGCATTGTAAAAACAGAAAAGAGAAGTTAGAAAGAAGGGGGTTTGTGGCTTTGGGTTTTTTTTTTTTTCTTTTCTGTACATTAAGATGCTAGGTTGGTGACATCCTGTTTGGTAGTCCTTATGGAGGACATGTGTTCACCTTCACCCAGGTAGGAATATTCAGTAGGAACCTGTTAATATAAAAATTACATAAAGATATTTAACAGCAATCTTTACTGGTCCTCTGTCTTGCTGTTATCAGTCAGTATGCTCCAGGCATCACAGAACACATGAATATTAAAGAGAAATTGTTAACATTTTGATGTTTTGTCAGCACTTTGTGTCAAAACATCTTCCTACTGGGATGCAGTGTGATGACACTGTGTCAAAACAGAATATCATCACCCTGTGTTAAAATGGTGCGATGTGATGACATTTAGATCTACGTGATCCAAGAGCTATTTGTACCACAAAGTCAAACCTTTCTTAAACTGGTGGTGGCACCTGGCTGGAGAGCAAATATGTGAGGTAAAGATGTAGCATATGAACAGTATATACTAAAGACAGAAAAGGTGTTTTAGCAGATCTCAAGAGCCAGTACAAAAATTTAAGAGACAAGATTTTTAGTACTGCATACTAGGCATTAGAAATACCCATAATTATTTGAAGACCAGGTTAAAATCATCTGTTTTAACATAATCCCTGCTTATCAATACTGATTATTCCCTGGATAGTCTCACTGCCTTCTGGCAAAACTGATTTTAAAATTGTCATTTTAAAAATATGAAAGTTCTTTTTGAATGAGAAAGCAAAGTAATGAGAATCTTTTCTTTTTATTTCTTTTCCTTGAACCAGCTTATATTCCCCTCAAATAATTGAAACTAATTCTAGATTCAATGCCTCAATTTTTTTAAAGATAGTATTGGGGGAGGGTAGTATATAAAAATCTGGAAAATAAAACTTCTGACTGAAAAACTTGAAAAGGTCCAGTTTCCAAAAGTGTATTTTGGAGTAAGGAATTACAAACATCCAGTTGTTGAAAACCAAACTGAAACATTGTAAGAACATTTGAGGGACTGGAAATTTTTCCCATTTCTTTAAAATATTTGTGTGTCCTGTTATATTTCAGTAAAAATACTTGTGAAGTTCTGAATGATGGAAATAAAGGGATATAGGTCTATTCTTTCCTCAGGAGCTCAGTATATTCTACTTTTATCTTTCAGAGAATTACTGATCATCCTAGATAATACAGAGACCATGAATTCAGAAAATGAGTATGGCATGCAGTCTTAAAGACCTCTGTTAGGACCAAGCTTGTACAAGTTTTATATGTCTACAATTCTATTGGTTCAAAGAAACTTCGAGCACATACCAGACCAATGTGACCAGAACAAATCCTTTGGCTTTCAGCGCTGCACTTCCAGCTCCTAGTGAGGTCAGCAGAAATTGCAGCTGCCGTGGCCCTCTTAGGACTGGGCCCCCTTTAATTCACACAAAGAATTTTCCTCAAACAACAACAAAGAAGTTTTGAAATTTAGTCATCTACATATGTCGTACCATCTCAATGTTGTTTTTGTGCATCCATTTTGAAGGCAGCCTAGATGTTCAGCCAATGATGCAGCTGGCTCTTTTCCAACCTAAACAGCGTGACCTCTTCAGCTTTACTGTTCCTGCAGGCTCTCACAGATTTGGAGGTAATGTGCAATCAGGTACATGAGACCATATTACATACTGGCAAATTTCTCCCCCTGGAAAATGAAAACATTATAGTCCTAGGACATTATAATTATTTTCAATGCAGTTAAATTTAAGGAGTGAATTAATCCCCAGTGTAATTCTATTGATTTGAATAGAGTTATACAGGAATGAATGTGGTCTTAGAGAATTACATCCATAAATATAGTAAGTTACAGAGTTGCTGTTTCTGTATATTAAATCCTGATTTTAAATACTGCTCTCAGTTACATGTTTTACTTTGGAGCTAATCTACCAGTGCTAAACAAATCATAGAATCACAGAATCACAGAATGGTTTGGGTTGGAAGGGACCTGAAAGACCATCTAGTTCCAACCCCCCTGCCATGGGCAGGGACACCCTCCACTAAACCACGTTGCCCAAAGCCCCATCCAACCTGGCCTTGAACACTTCCAGGGAGGGGGCAGCCACAGCTTCTCTGGGCAACCTGTTCCAGTGCCTCACCACCCTCACAGTAAAGAATTTCTTCCTAACATCTAATCTAAATCAACCCTCCTTCAGCTTAAACCCATTATCCCTTGTCCTGTCACTACATGTTCGTGTAAACAGTCCCTCTCCAGCTTTCCTGTAGGCCCCTTCAAGTACTGGAAGGCTGCTATAAGGCCTTCTTTTCTCCAGGCTGAACAACCCCAACTCTCTCAGCTTGTCTTCACAGGAGAGGTGCTCCAGCCCTCTGATCAGCTTTGTGGCCCTCCTCTGGACTTGCTCCAACAGCTCAATGTCTTTCTTGTACTGGGGCCCCCAGAGCTGGATGCAGTACTCCAGGTGGGGTCTAACAAGAGCGGAGTAGAGGGGCAGGATCACCTCCCTTGACCTGCTGGTCACACCTTTTTTGATGCAGCCCAGGACATGGTTGGCTTTCTGGGCTGCAAGCGCACATTGCCGGCTCATGTTGAGCTTCTCATCCACCAACACTGCCCAGTTCTTTTTCTCAGGGCTGCTCTTAATCCATTCTCTGCCCAGCCTGTAGTTGTGCTTGGGATTGCCTCAACCCATGTGCAGGACCTTGTGCTTGGCCTTGTTGAACTTCATGAGGTTCGCACAGGCCCAGCTCTCAAGCCCATCAAGGTCCCTCTGGACAGCATCCCTTCCCTCCAGCGTGTTGACCACACCACACAGCTTGGTGTCATGTAAATAAGTGCAAATAAGACAAAAAATCTAGCTCTATAATTATAGCTGTGTTCCTAGAAGAGGAGGGTATGTGCCCCACATCCCACACAATTGCCATCCTGTAATTCCCTGACAAGTACTCAATGGCCACATCTAGAGGGTGGGGTTTTGCAGCAATCTGATTCCCCATTTGTCAGGAGAGAGGGAAGAGAGGACAGGCATGTGCATGGTCCCATGGAGATGCTCCAAATTTGGATCCGGGATGCACTCCCAGGTCCCACAGTACAGACATAGCCAAACATAGAAGTCTTGCCATCCCAGCTATTTGATACCACTGTTCAATAGGAGTGCCTTATTTGTTTTTTAATCTTAATTCAAGTCTCAGTTATTGGACAGCTTTGGTCTGCACAATTTATTTTTGTAAGTAGAAGTGTTTGCAAATTTAGGCTGTTCTCTTAAACTCCTGACATCCTAGTTAATTATGGTAGATGCAGAGGGTTGTTGAGGAAAGACCAGTCTTGGAGCATAGTTAACCTTTAGCAGCCTATTCATGCACAAATCCAGACTTCGGTGAAAAAAATCCATCCTCAAGATGCCCACCAACTTTTTTCATTCGTGGAATTATTATACTATTTTCTAAGACAGGTTTCATCTCCCTCTTTAAGCACCTCTGCAAGCAGGAAATGAAACCCCCTGTGAGAAATCACCTGGCAGGTCATTATTGGAAACAGATGATATGCAAGAGGCCTTGGACTCATCCCTGTGTGAGCAAAGGTTTCTTTGCTGCTGTCTCATTCAGGAACTAGCAGGGAAGCCTCCAAACCTTGCCCTCATTGGTTGCCACCATGTCTTTCCAACTTCTTTTCCTCCATATACACATCCAGTATCTCTGCAAACTAATCTGAAAATAATCAGGTACTGATAAAGCTTCAAACAGAAAGTGCGAAAGAGTAGGAGAGATTTATTAGTTAGAGTTGATGGCCGAAGTAGAGAAAAAAAAAAAAAAAAAGGAAAAGGACTAATGAGCAAAGACCTATATGAGAAAAAGCTATGTAACAGTATTCCCAGTGACTTGGGGCAGTAGGATGGAGCACACTATTGGGTACCATATAAATGAAACAAGGTAGATACTAATCATCCATCTCCTTGTCCCATGGCTCAAATACAGTTATTAAGAAGCTGATTACTGTCTTGTACGTTTGGCAGAGCCTCACATTAGCTGATTTAGGGAAGGTGAGTTTTGAGTGGGTTGTTTTATACATTGTAAGTTTTCACTGCAATCAGTGCTGAGTTTCCTGTCCTCTGTGTGTTCAGTCATTGTGGGGGAGAACGTAAATTAAGTGCATTTCCATAGCTGCTCCATCACATGGTGAAAGTTTGTAAACTGAACAATGTGTTGGTATTTTTGTGTGCACATTACCCTTTTTCTGTAGGGGAATCTGAGCAACAAAATATGCAGCTTCTCGCTTTCCACCAGGATTTGAAGATCTCTTTTTAAGCATCTGTAAGGCTGTGGTAACAGTTCACGTGCTTGTAAGTACGTGACTTGACAGGAGGACTGTGAGCTGGATCAGGCAATTCACTCCAGGCAATTTGCAGAGATCCTCTACTTTGTATACTGGGGAGCTGAACAGGGACTGAAGGAGATGAGAATGGCACTACAGGAAACAGATGATGTCCAAAAGGTCTTGGATGTGTCCTCATGTGAGTACTTGCCCTGGAACCAGCTGCCATACTCCAAAGGGAAGATGAGGCTGTTCTGCGAAGCAGCACCATTGGCTGTACCAATCCCCAGGCCTGTAGTAATACCCAAACCCAAGCAATTGGCACCCAAAATGAAAATGCTCAACTCTCATTACCTTCTTCGCACGGTTAGGTAGTGGTGGAATTGCTGACACAGTGAGGTTCCCAGTTTGCCACCTTCCTTGGCAATATAGTGAATTCTGCTCCTTGTAAATTCTGGTAATCTTTGTCTGACCATACATCTCCTCTCTGAAAACATATTTCTAAAGGCTACCATTTAAAGAAGAGTCTTTTTATACTCAAGAACATAGAAAATATAGAAACACATCACCTGCCGAGGCGTAGAACACAGCTTATAAGTACTGGTACAATTGATCAAGGAAGGATATTGATAAAAATAAAATAATTTTGGGTGGGATTCATCTCTTCTGACCTGAGAAATCTGAAAGTGAGGTACTTCAGCTACATTAGTTGTTTAGATTATTAACTTCTCCAGTGGACTTTTTTGTTGCTCACAGTATGCATACAGTATGCATATGGTGTACGTTTCTGTACATTTTTGTGTGTGTGTCTGCGTACACACGAAGAAACCCCAACACATAGATACCTGACCTGTCTGCTGTGGCAAGTCCAACTGCTCTAGTTTTCCTCTAAAGTTTGGCCAAGTTTCATCCCACAAGTGGACACTAGCAGATTTCTCTTCAATTTCTCCTTGGGTTGCTGATTGCTACTCATCGTCACTTTCCGGGAAAGATGTTGCTATTATATAACTGTTAGCTTTTTGTGGGAACCACCTGAATTAAATCTTTACTACACTGTTCCATTGATTTTGCTATGACCTGCAATTTGTCAAATCATTTTTTCCTCTGCTGTGTGCACAAAGCAGCGTGAGATCTCCAGAAAGGGCAGATTCCTTCCAGACGGCATTTCTGCTGAAGAGCTCGGTATTCGGGAGGAGGACCTTGCTGTGGCTCTAGTGAACAACAGGTTATATAATAGCTGAAAATTTACATTCCTGCTTCTGCCTTTTCTCCAGCATTTGGGGAATATTTTACAAACTGCTAGAAGGGAGGAGGTATTTTTAAATCACATCCATTTTAACAATTTAGAACATTTTAATCCCAGCAACTGACCTTGCCAGACTGCTGATCTGAACACTCCAGAGCATTAGCAAAATATATACGCAGAGATGAATTTTGCAACGTGAGATCATCCATAATACTAAACTTCCAACCACCAGCACAAGCACACAAATGCAAGTAGACAAATGCATGCTCACATTTTTGTATGCTATATGTATTTTCATACTTTTTAAATAACAACATGAGGAAGATTTCAGGGAATAAAGAAGCAGCTAGTCTGGATAAATCATCAAGGCATAACTCACAGATTACAGATCAAGATCAGGATGTATCTCCTACCAAAATGACTGGTGCTTTGATGGCTGAAATATTTTGCTCTGGTTTGGGAGAGAGCAAGAAAGCAGTGGCAGAGGGTGCTCATTTGTATAATGCCCTAAATCAGTCCCATATGTTGACCCCGTGACCAATCCTTGCTGGCAAAAAAATCAAAACAAATCAGTGGTATTTTTCAAATGGCTTCCAAGTAAGAATCTGCATTCACCTAGGCCAGGGTACACACACACAGAGCACTTTGCACCTGCATAAATAAGACATCGTCCTTTATTGACAGCAAGGGGAAAAAAAAACCCCTCTGTTTTGATTCATGCATAGAAAAATAATTGTGTATAGAATGAATACAGCTTGACCAAAGTATTAGACATGGTTGTACGGATACCTTTCTATTTTTCTACCTCTAACAAATACAGCATTATATATGTCTGCAATTTTATTCCATGTGTGCTTTGGAGGGAATTGAGAAAGACTGGTATTTAGCCACCACGTTTGCTGAATACTCATTTCCCACTTAAGATGAACTAATACGCACTGAAGTTCAATGTGCAATGACTGAACAGGAACTGACCAAGCCTCAGAACTGGTAATTTATTTGTAGATGTTTCTATCTGTAAAGATGGTGACAGTTCAAAACTCCTCAGGCAGCACAGTCAGAACAGAGTTTCTCTAGACCAAGGCCAAGGTAACTTCTGCCAGGGAAAATAAAGTGAGGTATGGAGGAAAGACCAATGTGAAGAACCAGGAAGGACTCCTCAGGAGCTGAGCTTCCTGCTTCTGGTACACGGGGAGACCACAGTCAATGGGAGCAGAGAACGTGGCGGCTGGGAGAGGCTGCCACCACACACACTGCTGCCCTTCTTTCAGCTGCAGATGCTAATCTGCTTTTAGGGCTTCATCATGGGTGAAATACGCTTGTTTATCTTGCCTGAGAGTCCCTAGGCAAACTTAGCTTCTGCCTAGAGCTAGACCTGCATTTCGAGGCATTGCCTTGTAGCTATAGTCCAGGATTGTAGTAATTCTTTCATGCTCCACACCTAAGCTATGCTCTGTGCTGTTACTTTATTCCAGTGAGACTTTGTACATTTTGAAATTACTATTCAAAAAATACTCTTGTGAACATTTTCCAATAACACTTCTAACTATAACAAGGGTTCTTTTATTTCTCTTGGGATTTCCCAGACAGAGAAATGTGTGATGCACACACAGAAAGCCTGATGGGCCCAGGCTGCGTCAGACCCGTTACACCTGCCCTCTATATGTATCTGCAGTGAATCTGCCGTGGGCAAGGTGAGCAGAGCTGCCTATGGGGTTCATCTGTGCCTTTACAATAAGCCTGACATGTCTAGCCTGCACTGGACCTGTAGGAAGTTTTCTCTATATGCAGAAAGCCCACTTGTCTGGGTCTTTTATATACCCAGCAGCACTGTCTGGTCACTGGTAATTTTGCCAGGGACAAAAAATCTTGTCCAATGTTGTAATTATTTTCTTTCTGAATAAAATTTGGGCTATAAGAAGAGGATGTGCCCGTAGAAAGCCAGGTCTGGGTATAAGTGCACAATGACAGACTGATATGGCTTTGGTTCCTCTTTAGGAGTGTACTGCTTCCAGGGGGCTGGTTGCTAGGGTCACGGAAGAGCACAGCTCCTGCTTGGACTAATGAGTGTGATAAACCAACAGACAACCTTCCTGAGTCAATAGCTGCCCATATGCTATACAGTACTATAAATATTTTATCCCAGAAATGCTCCTCTCCCTATCCTAAACTGGGTCAAATGCCTGCTGGATACGCCTGTTTTCTTCATTGACTGTAGAAGTGACCAACACAAGTAATTTAGACTTGACTCATAACTCTGAAGTGCCTAAGCCTAGAGACTATTAATCTCTTCATTGTTTCCTAAGAAAGTGGGTCACACACATTCAGTCCCTCTCTCCATTTGTTTGCATATGTGTCTGTCACTCCTCCTGCCAGCTATTGGTTAACTCCAACCAAATTTGACAGAACGATGGAAGATTCAAACAAAAATACATTTCTATAAACTTTGTGGAGTCGGTGGCTTAGTAATGGAGGTTAGCCTAGTTTAAGGATTAAACAAAAAGTTGCAGTGTGACAGTAGTAATTATCTACTTGGTTTGGTCTGCCAGCTGGCCTGTTGGGACATGCACATTGACTGGCCAGTCAGCATTGGAACAGATACAGCTCATACTTCAGCTTCTCTAACCAAAATCCAGTAGACAGAGAGGCATGGGAAAATAGGTGGCATGGAAGAAAACTGCATATATTGCAGAAGTATGAAGTCGTAGGTAATCTCAGGTTACTATGGTGAAAGTGCACAGAAAGACATACCACATAAATCCATCTAGCTGCATTAATTGTTCATCACAGAACAACTCGCATACTAATACTGTGAACATTAATACTGTGGCACATAAATGCCACATTTTAATCATATATATTGCATATATAATAGGCACTCTTGTATTCTATGTATAAATATACACTATATATGTATGCAAATATATTCATATAGTGCATATATACATTCTATATATGCTATATATACATGGAATATGCTATAGCATATATCATATACTATCTAAATTCAATGCAGTAATGCACTATATAGCATATACTATACTAAATGCTACTATAATACTCTATATATATAATACAGGGAGCCATGATATTGATTTCCATTCTTTCAATAAAATTCATAACGCTGTTTCCTAGAGTTCAAATCAATGAAAGAGGGGGAGGGGAATGAAGGTTTCAAAAATATTTGTCCTTTTTTTTTTACACCTATTGTAGGCAATAGCTGACAGAAAAATAAAGAAAATGCAAGGAAAAGGGGAAAAACACACCTATCTCAACAACAGATATGGATGTTTACAATGATCTCTAAATCCAGGCAAGAGGGTGATTCTAAATGGGGTTTTCAGGTGCTTCTATCATTTTTTCCAACTTTCCTCAGATGGAGGGCAATGATGCTGATGAGCTCAGTGAAAGCAGAAGCAAGGCAGGACTCGATGCTCTGGAAGAATCCAATCATTCTCTCAGGTATGGAAGGCCAGCGTAGGTGCCTCAAAGCTAGGCATGGGATATGCACCTGGCAGCTGCTCAGAGCACAGGAGAAAGCAAAGAGAGGAATTGTTACATCTGAAATTCTGCTTCATGTAAATACACATTTGTCTCCTGGTGTTAAAGACTTTCTTTCCTTTCTGCTGGAAACTCCTGCTCTGTAGGAGCACATCTTCGCTGTGGCCCCTTATGCCCCGCGGGCATGCCGTTGAGAAGCCACACACATACATTGCAGAGGTAACAAAAAGTTTTGCATGCTCAAATAGCTGTGGTCTCCTAGGTGAAGCGGCTCTGTAATGTTACCCTTTGGATTGCCTCTGCTGCAACGTGAGTCGGATCGGGTCTGGCTGGTTATCAGCTGCTGACCATGAAGGCAGGGTGGAGAGGGTTTGTTAGAGTCTCAGTCTGCAGCCTGTGGCATGTCTATCCAGGAAAGAAGCCAGGAAGCATTTGAAGGAAAGTATTGAGTTTGGTACATGCTGGGTGGTCCAGTAAGTTTAAGATTTTTCCTGCACCTTATTTCCACTATAATCTGGGGGTTCTTTTCCTTCAGTATAATAATTTTCTTTTCCAGTTTAAGAATCGTCATGAAGATTCTTACATCTTTTTTCCAGCCTCAGCCACTCTTTGCCCCAGACTTTCAGGAAGGTAAAAAAAAAGGAACTGCTAATGGGACGTTTTTGATACGAGGATCTGATTTTTGAGTTTACTTGGAATTCATAACCAGGAATGCTGATAAGGTCTACCAAGTTTCCCAGGCATCAGGGGAGAAAACAGCAGGTAGATGGAGGTATTTCTTTGTCCCTTTCTCCTACTTGGATAGATTGTCTGTGTTGGCTGATTGATTATCTGGACCAGGGTTTGTATTGTTGAACTGTCATACTGTATGATAAATTAAATGTTTCTTATGGCTATTACGTGAGGCAAGACATTTAATTGGTTTATTTAATGAATAAATATGACCAGCCACTTGGCTAGTGTAGATTGCCAGTCCTAACCAGCATCCTTCCTTTCTGTGCAGAGGAATGTGGGTATCTTCAGACAGCGTTTTCCAGCAGCACATTTGTGCTCTGACTGAACTCCTCTGTCCTGCAGTTCTCACTCCATTTTGTTGCTTCAGTGTCTCTGGGCTGATTGCAGCTGCAATCTTTTCTTTCCCTTATTTTTTATTTTTTTTTCCCTAGAAAAAAGTTACACATAGCTGTTTCACCCATGTTATAAACCTCTTAAGAATACAAATCTGCTTGCTTGGAGATGTTTTTTGGCTTGAGTTGTGGTGAGAGGAGTTGAAGTTCACAGCAAATGTTTCTGGCTTTCTAACCTAACACCCTGTGGCACCCCTCTGATTTTTAAGATTTCAGTAAGATTAATTTGAAGGGGGAACATTTCATGAGACTCTTCTAGTAAAACAAATCACTCACGTGACTTTTTTTTCCCCTTTTTGAACAAGAGCCAGCTTTTTTTTTTTTTCCTTTGAGACTAAAGATGTATTATAGCTGCACCCATCAACTGCCTCTGTTGATGTCCAACAGAAGATGGGGTTAACAACATCTGGAGTATTATTCATTACTAAGTAATCTGTGAGCTTGTTTCCATTTCTTCTTGAGTCAGGAGGTCTGACAAAAGCAAATGGTCACTTCCCAGCCAAGCTGTTTTGCAACATTGAATGGAAAGTGCACTGCACTAGCATCAGATAAGGTGCCATTGACGATTTATTTCTACTATGCAAAGTTAGATTCTGTGAAGCAATGTAAAAAGTGACATTCATGTTGCATGAAACAGTAATACTAATTCTGTTCAGGGGGACAAGGAACCATTCTGATTGGAGCCAGAACCTGCTGACCTGTTTGCTGTGAGAAATACATGGCACTGGGATCAGCTGCTGTGGAGAGGGCTCTGGATTTGGCCCAAGCTGTGAGGAGGGTGGCACGTTCACCCTGGGGACCTCAAAAGGAACAGGAGGCTTTTATATATGTACTTCTGTGCCTCTACACCAACACTGGTGTAGCTTCCATGGTGCAGCGACTCCCTGAACGACTGCAGTGTGATGCTTACTCAGACGTCAGCCCTTGCTGAGGGCCAGAGCACGACCGCACCATTGTACAGTCACAGCAGTGCAACTGCTTCACTGTGTGCCCAGGGTGTGTTTCCCTGGTCTGCAGAAGGATCGGGGTGAATTTGCAGCATTGGTGAAGCCCAGGGCAAAATTCGTTTTGACTTTAGTAAGGTAGGATGTTTGTCCCTAAGTTCCTAAAATTAAAATTGGAAATATAATTTAGAAGGAGTGAGGAGGCACCCTTGTAAGAGTAAACGGCTCTTCTCACAGCCAGCTACCTTGCCAGCCTCATTAGTTTCTCCTCTTTTGACGTAATTTCTTCTGATAAAGAAATAAAAAGATTTCTACCTCAGCAAACAGAGGAGTGAACCGTCAACCCCCATCCAAAAATGGGTTCCATAGGTACCTCTCATCACCCTGGAAAATGTTCACCACCATGGCTTGCTCATTCTCCCTCACCACCTTTCTGCTCTCCTGACAGGTCATTTGGGTCTCCATAAGCTCCTCGCATAGCAGAACCTGTGTTAGACAGTAGGTAGTAACACTAACCCCTCCATCCAGCACCTCTTTGCTCTACCTGCAATAGTATCTGAAACATCTGAAAATACACATGGCATAAAGATAAATCAAAGATTCAATATCCACCCCATGGAAAGAAGAAGTAACACTGACAAACAGACACAAACTCTGGCACACTGCTGTTTTGTACAGGACATGAGAACAATTAGTAGTTTAATAAAATATGCTGCCATTGCCAATACCCTTTTCCGGTCACAACCACAGCTGAACAAAACATTTTGGAAAATCAATTAGCTGTTTCTCTGGTGTTTTGTTTGGGGTTTTTTGGTTTGTTTTGGGTTTATTTGGAGGGGGGGCGGTGTTGGTGTTTGACGTGGGTTTTTTGTTTGTTTGCAGGGAGTTTTTTTCCTTTTTTCAAAAAATCAATAGCGCAACTAAATCATACTGGGGAAAAATGCATTATGATTTTGCTATAGCAGTGAAAAGTTCACATCAGGAGGCAAGTTACACAGCACCAGCACAGCAGGAAAAACATCTTATCTTCCAATTTTGCTGAATGGTTTGGGTCTGCTTTTCGCTCTGCATCTTCTGCAGATTTCCTCAGTTCAGCTTCACTGGGATGGTGCATGGACATTGCAATCTTCCTTTGGGAGAGGGACAGTAAGCAAGATATAACACAAAACTGGTCTCTTGGTATTCAGGAAAATTGAAATTGCAAATTCAATAATTTCTTCTTAATCAACATAGAATATTTAACTTCATGTAAGTAGACTACTGTGTTCTTCTGCTTCATTTCCATCCCGTCCCATTCCACCCCACACCATCCTACTGAACAGTATCTGGGGTGAGAAGGGAACTGAGATTTTGTAAGGCAAATCCATGAGTAGACAATTTTCACCCAGTTTTCTTCCCTAGCATAACAAAAGACAACAGACCCAAGGCTTGCAGTCGCACCCTTATGTTGATGCCCTTGTTCAGCTTATCTGAGGATGTGTGAAACTTGTCCGCTTTTCCTAACACCTTCTCAGTGCCAGGTCTCACTTTTCTCCAGGCTTGGCAAAATTAAAGCCAGTAATGTCTTTACCTGGGGCTAATCCAAAGCCCAGGGATCCCTCCCCTGCCCACAGCAGGCTCACAGCAGGCTTCTGGCTACCACGGGTTAGCTGGGCTCCCAGGAGCTGTGCCAGTGGCTTCAGACAGAGTGGCTGCTAGCTCTTGCATACAGACTTTTCCCAAAAATATCTTTGGCACTTTCTCTGGGAGCTAGTGTTCAGATATCTTCTTTACGAAAGGTGCTGCCAACCATAATGATAACCTAGACCTAACTCTTCTACGGTACTTTGCGATGTTAGATTTTAAGGTAGTTGACTGAGGATACAAGGAGAGCCACAGCAGGTGTGGGATGAGAAGGATCTGTGGCATCAGCATGCTCTGATGTGATGCCAGGAAAAGGCTGTCACGTCTGAGGCTGCAAACATCTCCTCTGGCATCACTGCTGCTTAAAGAGAGGGACGACAGCACAGCATGAAGAGTGTGAGCACAGGGGACATCTGCAGCCATTGAAAGTGATAAGGCAGACATTAAAGTGGGTCCAGATTTACAGCTCTAGAGATCAGCATTTATCCTTACTTTCAAAAAATAAGGCAGTGTAATCACTTCCCCAGGTTTTGTGAGCAACCCAAAAGCACAGCTGAGGCCATAACTCCTGCCTCTCAGTTCCCAAGATAGCACTAATTTTTCTGGGCAGCACCTATGATGCTGTGTCTTGTGTCCTGATAGGAAAATTCCCTTTTATTTGAACATTATTGCTTATGAAGGGAAATTCAAAGCACAGCTCTCAGAATTAGATGACTGTATAATTTAGTAGGACCTTTGTTGAGACAGGTATTTTATTGTAGTGGGGACAAACTGCAATTTCATAATGTCTACAACATAATATAGGCTTTATCTTCACTGGTCTGTGCTGTAGGCTTTAAATTGCAATCAGAGAAGAAACGTGTCTTCAGCTAACACTGTGCAATGCTCTGTTTCTGGTAACAAGTCCTTGTGTAGGCATAATTTAAGTACCAAAATATTGAGGCAGATTCTCTTTGGTGAAATCCCTTTGGCCAATGGAGCACTGTTAAATTCGGCAACAATGATTTCTACTCCAGAAACCAAGGCATTCAGACCCTGCTCTAAGCAGTCTTGGGAAGAGTGACAGTCTTTCTTTTTTCATCCTTAGGGTGAAGAGTTTTCTTGCTACAAAAAAGCTCTGGTAGAGCTCACCAAAGAGACTTGGTATTTATTAATCTGAACACTGTCAGCAACCTCCACCTTCCTCTACTACTTCAGGATCTGAGATCCCTGCAATGCAGGTCCCTAATTACCATTTGTAGGCCAAAAAAGTCAACACTGCCATTTACTTCAATCACCAAATGTTTATTTCATATTTGAGGGACTCCAGTGAAGGACAAAGGAAGACTGGGGTTTCTTCGTGCAGTAAAACCACATTGCCGTGTTTCTCTAGAAAGAAGCAGTCACGTGGACTTTCCTGCCTTTTCTGTGTTATGTAATCTACTATATATGTTTGCTGGGAGAAAAGGCCAGAGAGAAGAAGAGATACACCAGGTGCTAGTAAATGAAGCATACAAATTCCCAGGACACTAGCTCTCCTTTTTTAATTATGTTGAGAAAAAAAGTGCAGTGCTTATGAAAGGGGATGGGTTGATGATAGAGGAGAACAATACTATTACTTTTCTGTGGGACTTTTCCAGTACAAGAGGCAGGTGTACTCAAATTCATGAATTTTGCTTCATTATTTTGTCCCTTTTTTTTTTCATTTGGGCCTTTCAGTGAAGTTATGATCCGTGGCAAAGAGTAAAGGTTGTACCAATAAAAAGCCTTCTGTTTAAAAGAACTAAAACCTATGCCCCTATCTGTTACAAGGGAATACATCAGCGGTATTTGCAAAGCAGTTCGGCATTCCCACTGTTGTTGTAAAAGATAAGCATTTTTTCCATAGGGCAATATAAATGTAGCCTAAGTTAGATATAAGTAGTCATAATTTCCCCAAGAAATTGTGGAAAAAAAACAACTCTAAAAACCCTCTAAAACACAAGAAGAAAAGAAGAAATATTGCTGAAGTCTAAGATGCCAGGAAATGTGTTTCAAAAAATCAGATGTTTTTATAATGCATAGTGTTCTTTGCAAAAAAATAATCCCCACTGCTCATAAAAATGATGAAATGATACAGTTGCAGAGAGTTTGCACACCCTCTTCCTGCCTACCCATGATTGCATATTTAACCTCAGCATTAAAAAATGTGAGAGACTTAGAGGAATTTTTTCATTCTGTTGCTGTTCAGGCAAACATGCTGTTTCCAAGATATATTTATATTATAAAGGTTAGTTCCAAAGTGCTCAATGTCCACAGCAGGGTTCAGATATTCAGAAGAGCAAACCACAGTTTCCACTACCTCAGTGGAAGGCAGTGGGTACTGAACAGTCCTGGAAATCTGGCCAGTCAATTTAAATACCTAATTTAGGTAACTGAGTCTTGGTGCGGAGTCCTTTTGCAGAGCTCTCTTACTGGGTCAAACAAATTGAAAATAGAACTTGCATCTTGAATCCTATGTGCAGTTCTTTTTCCCCATTTCCAAAATAAAGAGTGGAAAGAGAAAAATATGCCAGAAATGACAGTGATGTGCAAAATTAGGCAATGACTTCTATAGAGTGAGACAGACTAGGAGTATCCATCTTGGAAAAGAGAAACCTAAAGGGATATATGATAAAGAAATAAAATGTCACGAATGGTATGGAGAAGATGAAGGATGAATTCACTAGTTTTCACAGCCCAAGGACTAGTATCAGATTAGATGAATTCATGGGATAAAAATCTATCAAGAATTATTAAGCACAAAGGTGCTGCTTTTTATTTAAGAGGTCTTTAAACTGCAAACTGCTGAAAACTGTGAAATATACTGGGAAAAAGATCATTGTAAGTTTGTTCTGGTTTTCCTTAAGTGTCTGTGACTAGCTACTGTCAGAGAAGTGGTAGTGGCCTTCATGGACTTTTGGCTGGACCCAGTACAGCAGATCTAGTTCTTATAATGGTTAGGCAATTCAAATAGCAGGGAACCAGACTCATGATGCAAGAGGTCACTTCATCCCTCTGCAGTTCATGGCTGAATAAATAGGCCATCAGTGAGTAGGAGTTGAGGGGTAAATTAACTTTTGTATTCCACACTGAGAGAAAGATACTACAGCATCATATCCACTTCTGGTAACTGTAGTTTTAAGAGGGTGTCAAGAACTTGGAGAGAGTACAAAAAAGAGCCACCAGAAAGACTGGGATTAGGCTTTGTCAGTAAGAATTTTTCTGTTTACTTATCAAAGAGAAACAGAAGAATTTATCAACACTTGGGAAAAAAAAAAAGAAAGCAAAAAAAAGTCAGTCACTCAAGGTCTCTTTAATCTACTGAGAAAATAAGGAAAAGCTGAAAATTAAATCCACAAAAATTCAGACTGGAAATAATTCAGACTGGTGGGAAGGGTGGTGTTTTTTGGTTGGGTTGGGCTTTTTCCCTCCCCAGACTTGAGAATGTTAAACCGTTAGAGAAAATTACAAAAGAAGTAGTGGATTTTCCATCTTTTAATACCTTCAAATAACACTGTTTTTCCAGTCAAGCATGTTATTGGGTTTTGTACCGGGTTAACGGGTTAAAAGCAACACCACACAGATGATTATAATATATAGAAAGATAGCCTATTTCTTGTAATGATCCTGCCTGGTGGTGTTAAATTGGTGACTGTAAAAAATCTCTCCTCCTGTGTGCCAATCCCCTCAGTGCCTCCCTCCAGTCACATACAGCCCACGTCTCTTCACGTATCCTGAACAGCGAACAAATACTTTTAAACTCCAGGTTCTGTTTGATGGATTGTGTAATCTTCATAAATGGCTTTCCATATGCATCTACCCTTGCTGATTGTTTCTGGAAGTGATGAACTTCCATAAGTTCATGATGAACTTTGCAGATTGCACATGGCTGAAATGGATATCCACCTCTACCAGTTAGGATACATTCTTCAAATCACTGAGCTGTGCTATTAACATCAGTTGATATTTTAGTTTGCTGTCATTCCTGTAAGACTGAACCATATGCAGCAGAACCAACCTTGTTTGGGGCCTGACGAGCTAATTGACTAGCTGTCTGTGTACCTGCATCTCCTCCACCAGGGAAGCGCAGACAGATAGCTGCTTGTAATTCTGCTAGCTTCTTCAGTAAAATCAGTCACAGCACCAGGAAAAGTCAGAGTTCCTCTTCACTTCTTGTTTAGTATTAATAATGAAACATAACATTCAGCAGTGTGGTCAAGCCAGGATGCAGCCCCACTGGCCTCTCTGTTACACAGACCTTGGTGTTACATGGAGTAAGGTTAATCATAAGATCAGGGTAAAATCTTGAGGTCCTCTTCAAGGGACCTCAAAAGATCATAGCATACTACGCTTCTACTCCATGTCAGAAACAAACTATACAAACTACATCATTCCTAGCAGACATTTGTCTGCAGACCTCAAGTTAAAGAGGCTCTGGAACCTCCCCACACTTACATTTTTGCCATGGATATTTATCTTGGAAGCATCTTCTTCCAATCAGGAAGTAAAAAAAGACCCATTCCTTTCAGGACATTCAAGCTGCTGCTTTCTGGACCCTCTCCTGTAGGTCCACATCCTTCTTGGAGCAAAACTGTAGACTGGACTCCAGCAAAGGCCTTTCAAGCCTGACTGGAATTGAAGGATCATATCACATCACCTTTAGGCTCTACTCAAGTTTATATCCCCCAGTGTGACATTCACATTTTTTCAGCAAGCACGTTCAGCTTCTGATTCATCATAACTCCTTTTATTTCCCCTGTGGATCTGCTGTCTAGTCAATTGTTCCCCACTGTGAACTTGTTTTTCCACCTAAGTGTAGAAATTGGTACTTGTGCTTATCGTCTTCACATAGAATTATCCTGGTTTAGACTATTTCTCCAGTTATTCTATATCCTTTTGAATTTTACTTCTGCCTCTGGCATATGTATGATCTTTCTAATTATGGCATTATCTACAAATGTAGTAATGCTGTTTTATCCACCATCCAGCTTGCTCACAAGAGCACTGAACAGAGCCTGGCTAGGATACAGTCCCATGCAACCCCTCTTCATTCTTCCCATGGGAGAGTGAAAAATTATGAGTCCCTTGGAAGATTTATCTCAACAGCTTCCACATACTCTCAAGGCTATGCTTTCCTAACCTACTTACTTGGTGCATAGCACAGTGTCAAAAGTCTTTTTATAATCAAGATATATGTTTCTGTATCTACTATTACTACACAGTCCAGAAAGTTTATTACCATTCTGTGGAGGGAAATTAGATCGTTCTGCTCCTGATGAGTCCGTACTATTTGTTACTCAACTCATGCAGCAAAAACATGTCTGCTCGTTACTTCCACTATTTCCTAGATACTTAAGTTAAACTGAATAATCTATCCCTTTGTTTCTTTTTCAAAAAATTAAGTATGACGTTTTCTAGCCTTCCAGTACCTTGTGTGTCCTCCACTATTTCTTAAATATAACTGCTAATGCTTCTGAGATTGCTGCAGCCAATCCTTTAAGTATTCTAGGATGAAGTTCACTAAGGCTACTCAAACTGAAATACCTAATTTAAGAAGTCTCTAACTTGCTATTTGCTTATTGTAGGCTGAGATACTACTTCTTCGCAATGGTTTGAATTATAGCCATCTCCTCACAAATGACCTGGTTTCTTCATTTGAAACAGAGAGATTTAACACTTTGATCTTCTCAGGGTGGAAATACAGCACTTTTCTCTCCTTGGCCAAAAAAATCACTCATTATTAAGGGGCATCAGCTTCTCCAACCCACAGTGTGCAAGACAGTGGTGTTCCCAACGTGGCACTAGTGTGGCTTTCTACTTCATGATTTAACTCCCTAGGAGTATATTTGCAGCTGAATTATCTTGTGCCTTTTAATCCATAGTAAAATCCCTCATTATAATATAACATCTCATTATAACATAACATAAGCAAGTCTTCTTTTTTTGTAAGCTTTTTACTTGCATTACAGACTATGTGAGGTCACTTACATGGAAGAGTTGAGTGGGGCTTAGGTCCCTGGGCTAGAGAATATCCAATTATTTGTACAAAGGACAACAGCACCAATCTAAGAGATACAGGGAAAACCCCGCCTCAGAATACTTTATTCCCTGGTAACTAAACTCACAGGGTGGAAGACCTGGGAAGCTAAATATCTACTTTCCCTTCTCTACTTCAATCAACCAAAAGGCAGAATTTTGATCTTCATATCTCACTTCTCAGACGAGCACTCCAAAGTACCTGGCTACTACAAATATGGATGATATTTCTCCCCCTCAATGTTAGCAAGAAAGGACTTCTGTGCTTTAGATCTCTGACCCCAGGAAAGACGCCATGCTTTGGAGTTTATTTGGAAGCAGCCATGATTTTTTCACCCTTGACTATCTGGGCTAGGGACTGACCACATATCTCTCCTTGATGTTTCTTACTGTCTGCATTGGCTATCCTCCCCTTCCCTGCCAGCAGATGGGCTAGTGTGTCTTACACTGTGCAGTACCTAGATCTTTCAGTACAGGGTGGTAAGTGAAGCTGTGGATTCAAGTAGGTGATAAATCAAATAAAAGCCATTTGATTCTGATAATCTAGATAATCCTAAAACAAGTCATGATCGGCCAGTCCCTGCAGTGGCTCCCCTGCATGGATGAAGCAGACACACACGCTGCGGCTTCCAGACGGACTGACAGGGCTTGGCTACACATCTTCTGTAGGAAGCAAAGTTAAAATTTGAACTTTAAAGTGAAAGCCTCATCAGACTTGATTTTAATTTGATTATACCAGTGAATAATGACTTTCTGAGAGAAAAAAATGCATTCGTAGGCCCAGACCCTTGCTGTTTCCTGGGAGAGCGCTACCTTACCTGAAAGCAACGGATCCTTCCACCCACCCTATCAGTAACTTCTTGGAAAGAGTCTCCAGCTCAGCAGCAACTTTTCCTTTTCTCCCATGAGGCTGAAATCTTGTGCCAGTATGATGTGATGACAAAAATAACTGCAGGGTTCGTGGTATCTGCATGGAAAGCGGAACTCGTGGACCAAGCTGATCCCTGGGGTAGATCTGTTGAAACAAGTGTAGCTAGCCTCACAAAAGACTGTAACCTTCTTTTTGTAGCACTATAGAGTTTCCTCTACAAGAGCCCAACACTTTCAAGGTTACAGCTCTGTAATTTTTTTTTTTTCCTTTTCATATCATGTTTACCTCAGAGTATTCATCTAAGGGAGAAACTCCCTTCATGCTGAATTCTTAAATTACTAGTAAAACAGATGACTTATGAAACTAGAGATCTGCAGCTAGGTGTGTGGGTTAGACGCAATTTTTGCAGAAGATGTGTTATTTAGTTATGCCTTTTTTGCTAAATTCTGGGAGGACAATTTTATTATTCTCTCTATTTATATGGGTTAATGTAGCCATTAAGTAAAATTCTTATGAGCTTAGAGGAGAATAATGATACCTTTTAGCACTGGGTTTGTGCCAGGGAAAATGGAAGATGATGAATATATATATATGCATAGGATATGTAAAAAACAATTAAATAAATAAAGGAAGTCCAATGGAAGAGATGAGTTTTTAACAAGAGTACAAGTGAAGGAAATAAAGACAGAAACCAGCTGCCCTTTGAATAACCTACAAATCCTTCATCTTCATGGCAAATGCTTTTAATATGCATTCAATGAACAAGTCCCCACACAGCCATGCTTTTGCAAGCAGCCCAGATCAGTATGTGAGTTACATGGCTGGGACATCCAACACATCACTGTGGAAAGTGGGCTACTATTGCTAAAGAACTGGGAAAAAAGAGTTGTATTAGTTTTGTAACTAACTGAAGCATGAGGCTGGATAATCCTGGGAATAGGGGGAAAGATCACAGATGCAAGACTAGGCATCAAGTATATGTTTTGTATGAAACTTTTCAACCAATTGGTAAAAGCCCAGCAATTAAAACCAAAGCTGCCAATAGGAAAACATAGACATTTGTGAATCTCAAAGCTATTATTATTATTATTTTAATGATTCCAATTCTTTCACCAGTTTTGTTTTGATGTTTTCCTAAGAAAAAGTTTATTTTCTGGACCCTAACAATTTTTCACTTTGACATGTGAATTTATACTAAAAGTAATGGTTTGATCCTGGTCAGAATGTATCTTGGGTTCTTCATATACAAAATATTTGACTTTTTATTCTGATTTGGGATGGAAAAATAGCCTGCAGTATCATATAATCTAGCAGGACAAGAAAACTCTTTCCTAGACAAATTTAGGAAATAATGATGCATTCAGTAGTCTGCTCTGTGACTGATTTCCTATATGATTTCTTACAGTTAAAATAATACCTTGTAACTGAAAATATCTAAGGTAATTATGTGGAATATAAGTTTCCATAATATGAGAGATTTTTGCAGGGAATCCAGTTGTTGTACTCAGAAGTAACAGAGCAAGTTGCAAGGCAATATCTCTGATCATGAAAAGAAGAAAAAGATGTTTAATCAATTGTTCAGAAGTGCAGAAAACTGAATATGTACAACATATTTTCAAGTAACAGGGAATCCTTGCTGAGTAAGTGACTGTAGCAGTTAATACTCTTTAACTCATTGGAAAGAATGAATCACATTTATCTAGTCTTCTGCCATTGTCAGAAAAATCAGTTCTCCTTTCCGTGTCATTTAAAAACAAGAATTAAAAGATTTCTTTAATTTTTTATAAGCCTTAATGTAACAATGCTAGGCAGAAGTAAAAAATATTTAGAGAGCTTTTATGGAGTAAGTGTCATGGCCCTGGCTGCTAGGCTGAGACGTGCTCATAAAGACCTTGCTCCCAAACAGAGAGAAGTTTTATCTGTGCACCCATCCTTTTTATGGAATGATTTCCCTCTCCCAAATAAATTCTTATTCAAAAAACATTTCCTAAATTCAGGTGAATACCTTAAGGACTAGGCCCATTTTTGGGGGTGGCTACGACAGAAAAGTGCATGCCTTGTGTTTGCCACCTACTGTGATGAGGGATGACAAGATGCAAAATGGGCCAGAGTTCAGCTGGCATAAACCAATAGCAGAAGTTTTGAAATCAGTGGATGTCTACTGATTTATATCAGCTGTTCAAAAACTGAGGCAAAAGCCCTGCTTCCAGCTAGCTGAATTTTGGAGATGTTGTCTGGAGCCAGTTCTGCAACTCAGGTTTCTCTCTATTAACTTCGCAGCTTGACAGGGGGAAGTGAGATAAAACAGTTAAATGTGAAGTTCATGCCAGTCCAACCCTTTTGTAATTCTAAATGACATTCTCCTGTAGCCTTTTCAGTCCCCGTTGTAGTGTTTCACCAGCGTTTTACAACAACTACAGGTGATGCACGCGATATAATAATGAACATATTCTAGAGTGATTAGAAAATTTGGGACAGAGAAAGAAAAAGGTCTAAATAAGAAATCCAAAATCTACAAAGACCAGTATTTGAAACACACAGGCCTGTTAGAAGAGCCTGTGCAAGTGGCTGAGCTTAGTCATATCACACAATGACTAGCTTCTACTGCACTGGTGAGGTGAGAAGGTTTTAGGGTTCTTCCCATCCCTGCCAGCTCTACTGCACATGCATGGATAAACCCATGCTTGAGTGGTGACTACAGAGATGCATCGCCTTTTGTCTTCTGTAGTCATGGAGACCCACATTCAGATCTGGCCAAGTCATGGGAGACTATGATGACAAGAAAGGGCAAGCACCCTCAAAATCCAGCTGACTTAGTGAACACAACTATACCAAGGGCAGAGAACTCTGGAATGGTATTTGGAAAATAGCTTTTGGACCCTGCTGTCATTATTGCTACATGACAGAACCAGTGTCGAATCTGATGCTTTTGTCCCTGTAAAGATGGAGTTTGTGGTTGTATTTTGTCCTATGATTAATTTCAGTCTGGGAATGGCTCTGATAATTGTGCCTTCGACCAATTGACCTAGATGGGAGGCACCAGAGTGGCTTATACTGTGTTAAAGTCTATGAGTTGTTTATTTGTGTTTCTAACATTAAAATTATTTCAAACTCAATGTTAACAGCTTCACGAAAGTACTAGGAATGACATTCCCACCTGCAAGAGTCAAGCTAAAACAGATGTTTTCAGAGCAGTTTAAACTTGGACTTGGAATAGAGGCTACCTATCCAATTCTTGTGGTCTCTTCAGCAAAATCTGTCACACTGTAAGTAGAAGCCAAAATCCTTCTGTTCAGTGCTGTTAAGATATCCATAAAATGAAAAGTTCGTAAGTTCACCTCCACATAAGTGGAGTATCAGGCTAATGAGATATGGCCATAGTGGCATGCAGCCTCTTCCCTGTGAGATAAGGCAGGCCCTGATCTTCCATTGGGCAGTCAGAGATGTCTGGGGGAACTGCTGGAGGTCTCCAGGCCACACCCAAACCCCGAGGTAACACTACCTATGTCATTCCTGACAGATGTCCGTCTAACTTGCACCTACAGACTGCTGCTGGTGAACTGTCCACAGCTTCCCCAGGCAAGATACACCAGGGCTTCTCCCACCGGTATGCTGGAAAATTTTTTTCCTAAGTGCTATAAAATTCATCAAACTGTGAGCAATCATTTAAAAATGTAGTTGGTTGGGCTTCAGGAGCTTTCTGGCTACAGTGCTGTCCTGTCTCATCTGGCAGGCAAGAAACCAGAGTGATGGATGAGAAATACAGCTCCCAATTATTAACTGTTTGACCCTAGGAACAAGGGTTTGACCAGCTGAAACAGACAAAAAGAAAGAAAAGTGCAATGGTCTGTTTTTTCAGACCCCAGAAATGAAGGCGAGAAGACACAGTGAATGAAGAACAGACATTTAATATCAACCTTTTTAATGGAGAGAGTCTTCATCCCACGAAGAGTACAGGGCAGAACATAACCAACCCCCAAACAGGGTTGAGGTTGGGAAAAATCACGACAATCTTTTCTTCTGTGACACTTTTTTCTGTATCAAACTGAGTTGTCCATTTAAAAAAAAAATCAGTGATAATCCATGGCAGAAACTACTCACATTCTTTGCACACAGGAAGATGAGTACCCTGAGCATGATTCTGGTGAAAACTTCACCTGTTGGCTGACACCTTTTCTTACCCTCTGTGAATCAGGATTCCCACCGACGCCTTTCCAAGGCAGGCAGTGGGAAGGGATGCACAGTATCCTGGCCACAGGCCGTCTTTTGCTCCCTCTCACTGAAGCTTTGAACGCCATAAGGCATTCAACCAGTTTGCTATGGCTTTGTCAGGTTTCAGCACACAGCTATGTCACTGTAATTTACATGCTAAGAAGCCAAAAAACAGTCCTGCTGGAAAACAACCGGCAGATGTCTGCAAGGTGAAGCCAGCCTGTTTTTGTCACACCATACTGCTACTCAGCACATCCCAGGCTTGCACTCAATGATACCAGACTCATCTTACACCAAAATGCATCAGTGACTCCAAAAACCCTTCCTAAACACGTCAATGGCAAGGTTATTGCTTCATCACATCCTGGGTGAGTCCAATGAGCTGAGGTAAGCCTCCCTCTTCAGGCCCTGTGGCTTTGACGGCTGGTCCGTACTAACTTCTGCCCAACAGAGCAGTTTCAGAGCTGCCCATGCCCCCCAGTAGACCTGACCCCTCTCTCCTGCCTCACAAACACAGTCCCTGTCACAAACGTGTTCGGTAACAAGACATATTCTGGCAGAAGTCAGGTAAAAAGATTAAACCAGGTCCTCAGATGCAGTGCCAGCCCTGCCATCGTGTGGGTTTCTCCGGGAAGCTGGGGCCGCACGCCTCAGCCACTCGCCGCCCGGACACCCACTCCCATTGCCACCCACTGCGGCCACTTCCTACTGCTCTGCAGCAAACAGCCAGCATTTAAATGGCACACTCGGCGCCACATCTGTTAGCATTTAGCCCGAGTGTTGGCTGTCCTTCCTAATAATTCATCTCGAATAGGCTAAAGCAACAAGTGGGTGTTCATTCTCTCGCTCTCTTTTTTTTCCCCATTGTGCCATTCAATAGGCTCCAAAGCTGCTAAAGCCACAAAAATGCTAGAGTGATTATTGGCCAATGTCAAACTTATTTTGGAGTGGTTGTCTTATATTGGGTAGACATATTATTTACCTTTCTTATCTAAGCTTAATAGAGTTAAACAAATCAGCGCTTCCTGCCAGGAGGCTGCTAAAACATGATTGAATGAGCGGTGCCGTTAGGAGAACACGTGTGCCTGAGTTCTGATGGTGTCTAACAGCTCCATTTCCCGGTGACATTGTTTTTCTAGGTTCACTGTCAGTTTAACACCATCCGATGTAGCAGAATAAAAAAATCAGAGAGGCAAACACGGTTTAATACACCTTTGTACGTTTTGGTACTTGTAATTAATGAGTTGCTATAGAATACATATAGGAACCTCAAAAACTCAGAGGCTGAAAGTGAAAAAAAATTTTTTTTTAAACTCTCAGATGTTTTAAAGTAGTTTTTCTTAAAGTCAGCAAAAACTTCAGCCAAGGACAAGCGCATGGTGGATTAACACAAAAGAAGTAACACTAATAATCAAAATGGTATCTTTTTTTATACTATGAAGGCTGCAGAAAACTTCGATAGAGAGCTTCATAATAGATGCTTTAAACTTCATTTTATTCCTCCAGAAACCTGTTCCTGAAGGGAGTGGGTTGGAAAAGGCCAGAGATCAAAACTATTGACAGAAGGCTCGCCTTATCTGCCTGGGCACAACACGCTCATCAGCATGCTATCTAAAATCCTCGTACTCCAGCTGATTTAATTCTTACGCCGTCCCACGAGGGCTGGGATGGCCCCGCACCTTAAGAGACACGTATTGTCTTCTGCCGAGGACCTTTGGCTTTAAAGAAACGAATAGGGATTAACCCAAGCAGCAGCCAAAACAGAGACTAAAGTGCAAAGGAATAGCAGCACTCGTGCGTCCACCCAGCGTCGTTGCCTGCGTGGTGTTTTCACGGTCTCACCGGGGCCGGCTACCACCCGCTCGCCCGCGCCTCAGCACGCCCACGGCCCGATGCTCGGCACCGCCTGCACACGAAATCTCCCTCGCCCGCCCACGGAGCACGGCAGGCGGCTGCGCAGGGGCCAGCGGCCTCCCGAACCGCAGCAGCTGCGGAGCGAGTGCTGGCTCCTGAGCAGGCAGCTTGGCTCACCTTCCCCGGCCCGAAGCATCCCTCTCTGTGGTAGGTAGCTGCCTGGCTGGCCAGGGGAGGGAGCTCACTCAGAGCCCTCTCTCCCCCCCCGCCCCGAGCTGGGGTGATAGACTCAAGCAGTGGCCGTGCCGTCCCTCGCTGCCAGGCTGCCCCCCTTCCCCGCCTCGCGGTGCGAAGAGGGGTGCTCCCCAAGCCAGCAAGGGGGGCAGCCATGGCCAGCGGGGGCTGGAGAGCACCCTTGCCTGCTGCTGCCCCTCTGCTGAGTTTCTGCTGGTGCATTCCCCCCGCACCTCTGGAGGTCTCGATAGTGCCTTGCTGGTGAAAAAGACTTTCCCAGGTTCCCTCTTTGGTTAGCAGTGTGTCGGCTTTCCTGAGTCTTACAGCCATCACAGAGCCGCCTAGCAAAGCAGGGTTTGGAGGCATCCTCACACCGCTGGTACGGTCCATGCATCTCCATAGCAGCCTGCCTAGAGATGTCCACATCATGGCCCTGCACCAAGGGTGAACGAAGGGATGATATATATGTCTCTGCACCTACAGGAGGAACACTCAGGCTTTTTATGGGTAAAATGAACTTTGGTCATGAAGACCACTATAGTAAGTGCAAACTTAGAAACATCTTCCTTGAAAGACTATCCCCTTTTTTTTGATCAGTGCCGAGCCTAGTATCTTTGGTGATGTTTTTATTTATTACATGATAATCTGGCAGGGAATTGGTAGGCCACTTGCAAAAATGATTAATCAGAAATACCAATCTTGTTCTGATTTGCAGCATAACAGAAAACAGCAGCTCGATCCTGTGCTACTCCCCAGTGAGTTACATCAGTATGTGCCAATGATGGAAAACATGGCCTGCCTGTAAAGCTACAATTAGGGCCAGTTTCCATGGACATAATCAGTTAAATGTAGAAAGAAAAGAAAAAAAAGAAAAAAGAAAAAATAAAGCAGAAAAAAATAAAAGGGAACAATATAAAGTAGCCATTATAAAATGAGGACTTTATATGCCAGAACATGAATGACATCAAGATATATGTTTCTACTGGCAATTTTTGTACTTTTTTTTTTAATGCTTTGTGAGACTATCCAAGTTGAAAAGTTCACATTTATACAGGAATAAAAGAAAAATCTGAAGAAGCCTGGAGTTTATAAATAAAAGGCATGATACATTAATATGCAGTTTCCAGAGTATTCTACTTTAGATAACCGGAGTTATACTCAAAGGAAGTACTATCAAATAAATACAGGAATAAACAGCTGAGGAAGGCAGAATATTTACAAAGATCCAAAAGCTGCTGACACTACATCAAGAGAGGGAACATTTTGACAACTTTATACATGCCAATAATCACAAGTTGCCTTTTTTAGCATTCAGACTACTAAAGTTGTTTTATGCTGTTTCTTACCCTGTAAAGTTCACAAAAATTACAAAAGTTTTGATTCATAATTTTAGGCATCCCCAAATTTCAAAACTTTGCCATTGTTCTGTCAACAATTCTTGTTGTATCAGGATTTTTCCCTCCTAGGTTGTATGCCCAGACTTGAGAAGTCCTGAACCACCTCATGCAGACCTTAAGTACCATCACTCTTCTACAGACAGTAATATGGAAGCTGATGTTTAAACATGGCAAGAGATATTTCGATTGCCAATGTTAGGGGTATTTGCAGTCACTCACTGCACTAGCACTATTGTTTCTTAGCCTTCTGTTCTTCACTACCCATGCTAGCAAAAGTGAAAATGTGTCTGAGTAACCTCTTTTCTTTGCTAACTCTGTGTAGGTTTTGTCTGTGAGAGAGCTGTGTAGGTCTTGATATGTTTCTTATCAAACACTGAACTCTTCTGGGATGCTTCCCACTCTTTGTGTTACAGACTTAGACTGACATGTGCCTCCAGTTAGGCTGCTGTAGATTTCTAACCCATTATAACTAGCACGTCTTATGTGTAATAGTTCCTGGGAAGGAAACATGCGATATAAAAATACCCTTAATGATTTAACTGTACCCTGTGCAATACTGTATTACTTTGTGTTAGGGTACAGCAGTACAGAGCCATGTTTTTACAGGTTGTTATTCTGTCCCCTGGCTCTCTTTATTCAGGCAACTTTAACCATGTATGAAGAGACAAACTCTGCAAATAGGGTATACACACACAAAAAAACCCCAAACCCACAAGACAATTATGTATTGGATAGTGCACACAATAGACAGCTAGGATGTAAGGAGCTAAGCATTAGCATTAGGTATGAGGCTAAGCTTTAGCATGCTCACCACCCTTAACAAGACACCCAGTAGGACATTGCTGGCCAGGCAGGCGTCTGTCAGGTGGAATGCATCAGCCTTTGCTGCTGCTCCTGGGAGCAGGCTGCTCCTTGGTGTCACTGAGTTGCCATCTTCCAGCTCACCGTCTTCCCCCGTAAGATTTTATAACTTTTCTTGACAGTGATTTTCTCCTCGAATCCTTCAGTCGTTACCTGTGCCTGTCCCAATGATGTTACCTCTGTCTCCAATTTTACCTTTTAATTTGGCTGATTCTAGTCTACGTACTTTCTCACAGCTCTTTCTCATAACTTAACATTTTCTCTAAAGTTTGAGCTGAGGTTGCACAGCTGGGCTCTATCAAAACTAAGCCTGGGATCACAAGCAGCTGAACTCCTAGAAGGAGAATCATGAGCTGAGGGAGGAGGGAGGAAAAGTCCTGTTTTGATGGAATTGTACCATACAGCTTTCCAAGGTTTTGAGGGGAACTGTGGTTCTAAGCTGCAGATGACAGTGCTTCTTAAGCTTTGCCAAGCTGAATATCTAGGAGATGGATCTCTGAACTCAAATCAGATAAAATTTTCCAGACACCTACAGTCAGCTATTTCTCTTTCTGAAAGTAGAATGAATAGATATTTGCAAACTATGCCACCAACCCACAAACCCAGAAACCCAGGAAAGACAATGCTACAGAATTTTAAATTTTAATAAATTTGCAATCTCTCTTCTGCTTCAGCTGAGGAAGAACTCAGAACAGGTCAGTAGTGAGGTAACTCAGCAGGACCTGTGGAGCTCCATATTCAGCTCCTGGCTCTTCCACAGACCTTCCTGTGTAATTTAAGGCAAGATGTGTAAGTTTCAAACTTCGACACTAAAATACCTTGAAGATGGTTATATGACCCCAGTAATACCAGTTTATTCATATAAGACTCCAAACTAGTTCATAAAAGGTTGTAAACTCGGAGCGGGGGGAAATGATCTAGAAAGTTTAAATACTGCTTAAAGTCAAGTCCAGGCACCTGCATTTCTCCAAACCCTTGCTGACCACATCAGTGCTGGATGCCTCATTTTTTCCCTGAAAGCGAGTCACCACTACCAATCTTCCTCTTAAAAAGAAACCAGCAAGGAGATCTTTTGCTTATGACTCTACTGGTAGGAGTACTCACATATAAAGGGGGAATCAGGACACTAGCTCTCCAGAGCTTTCTGAGATTGAACCCATGGAGTTTATATACCATTTTTAAGGCAGTACTGCCCTATTGCTACAGCTGAGCCACTGTGACAAGTGAGAGTGTAGGAGTCATGGTCCAGACAGACAAGTCTGGCTGTGTTCCATCATGGAAAAACCATGCAGCTGGAGGGGCAAACTTGATCCTGGTCACTGTGGTCTGGACTTCTGATGCATTTTTCAGTAGATGTTCGTTTGCTACAATACAGGAATTGTCCAGAGAATAGGGATTGTTATGCAGACTAATGCATAACATGAAACCTGAGTGCCACCACCGCTGGCCATAATTTAAACAAAAAGAGTGAGACGGCCACTTATTGCTACATGAGGTGATTTTGATACCTTGGTTTAAAAAGAAGACTTCAGTTATTAAATTCAGTCCCACATAGGCTGAAGATGAGCGCCTAGCCTGCTGAATAGGGGAGAAGTCAGCATTTCCAAATGAACTGTGTAGGCATGTCCCCACTTAGTTAGTGGATGTTTGTGAACCCCAACTGAAGCTCTAACTCCCCCATTTGCCATGTGAGGAAGTGTCCAACTCCTTTCCAGATACAGCCCAAAACATTTGCTAACTATTATTTTTTGAGAATGATATCACTTCAAGAATGAACTGTGACTTTATTGTCATGGCGTATTGTCTGACTTGCACTCCTTCTCTGCAAGTTACAGCAGGCTCACCGACAGCCCTTAAATGCGTGCATTAGAAAGCTATTTAGGAGCTCTCGTTAATTTAAATGGGAGCTGTGCTCCTTGGTGGCTGTTAGGTGAGTAGCTACTTCAAGGATCTGGATGCAGATCCCTGGTGATGTGGTGATGTCATGCCTAAATCCCCTTGCAGAGCTAGCCTTAAATTTATAAAGAGAGTGAGTGGAAAGAATTTAGGTCAGGCTATAGACCAAAGCAGACTTAGCAATACAGTCACCGATAACATGTGAAGTGACTTCACCTCAGCACTAATATTTTTAACATTAGTTAATATGTCAGAATTTTGAGAACCTAATTTTTTTTATTTTCCTGAACAATAATGAAATCTTACTGTAGTCTTACATGCCATAGAAGGGCAATAAAGTATATGCAAGGTATGGTTTTTATTCTACCTGCTTTTCATAGATTACATTGAGTCTCTGCCGACAATACCCAAATTTAAAATATTGCACTACACTTTATGGCTGTTGTTCTACACTTTATGACTGTTACTCTAAATCACATGCAATTAAAGCAGCCATAATTATTAGTCCAGTCAGAGCACTTTCCTTTGGAGCCAGCCTGGGGGTTTCTGCACAGCCCTGTGCTCCAAAGATGGGGCTGAAGAACAAGGAATTGTCACTGAAGTAGTCTGAAAAGGCACCTTGCTGTCTTTGCCCTCCCCTCCAAAAAAAAAAGGAAAAGAAAATACTGGTCTTCACGTGAGAATGTTTGTATTTAAACATTTCGTCCTCTTGTGCACTCTATATTAATCACAAGAGAGAAGAAAGGGAGACAGACAGATGTAAAAAAAGCCTGTGAAACTCAGTGGAACAAGTGGGATAATTTCCAATTTCTTTAGTAGGTGTTAGATCAGGCCCAAAGGAATCACTGGCTGAGAACCAGTCTGCCTGCAACAAACTCGTACCGAGTTTTCAGGCAGCTAGTCAAGCACCGCTGCCCGCCCAATGGAGGGAAAACCTCTCTGAGGATCTCCAGGGAAAGACCCTGCCTGCCTACCCCAACACCCAAACTGAGTACCTGGTCTTCTTCTGGGGGCTCTCCAAGATGCTGCCTCCTCCCTCATTAGCAGAGTCAGGCGATTTCTTTTCTACCATCACCTGACTACACACCAAGTTAGATGCCAAAGCAAGGTGAGCTGGCTCTCCCCATGAGTAACTTGCATTAAAATTGCTCTTACCAGTATCACAGGGGCTCTGTGTCAGCACTGTCAGATTGGATTCCCATGCATAGACTGTGCAGAGACTGATGCCAAAATCTTGTGGAGTTATAGATGTGAGCTTCTAGCCACCATCGTACTAGTGCTGATCCAAACTGGAACTTACAATTTTAATGTAAGAATAAGTAAACAAAGAAGCATTACAAATCTTGTGAGGATAGAAGAGTGAACTACCAGTGCACATAACTCTATCAAACCACTCAACAGCTGATGCTATGCTAATTTCCACAACAATTGCTAAATTTCACTTAAAGAAAAAGGTGCTCCAGGTTTCTTACATTCACACAAGTTCTTACATCATACTTGCAGACGCTGCTTGTTTCTTGGCATGTAGTGGGAGAATATCTCCAAAGGAGCAGATGAAGTACATGTTGCAGATAGGATGCTGTCCCTCCCATCAAAAAAATATAGGCTACATCTATACTGGCAAATTAAGGCCAGTAGAATTTCCTGGGCACTGCAATTTGATTGTCTGTACTCTTAGAAGTGTTAGACTAGTCCCTGGCCCTGTGTTACTGGGACAACCTAGCACTCCTGCAGAGAATACCCACACACAGTTCAAGGGTTAGCATAAACTATCGCAGGGGAAAACCACTGAGTTCACAGAGTTTAAGTCAAATCAGGATTGCAGTGGTTTGTTGTTTATGATAGTAATTAACCACCAATCAGTGAACTACACATTCAGGATCAATATCAGTAATACAACAGATAAATCACAGTGCTAGACATTTCTAAAATGTCAGTAAACACCAACAAACCTTTCAACACCCTTCCAAACCTAATCCCAAGAAGCTTTAAACTCATGTGCATAAGCAAACATGCACATACTCGCCCATGGGGGATCTCCAGCTGTCCACCTACCCCTGCTGCTCCCTGCAACCCGCTGATGCCCCAGGAGGTCAGAGCACGCAGCCGGGATGGGCGCCCATGCTGCCTGCCCACTCGGGGTGGGCTCCCACGCTGCCTGCCCACTCACCGGGTGCTGGCTGCTCCCGACGCCCCACGGGGTGCTGGCTCTGACTGTCCTGCCCGAGGTCAGGGTGCTGCAGGGTGTCTCCGGAGGTGGAACACCAGGTTTTGACTACTGCTGTTTCCACATCAAGATCTCCACCCCTGTTACAAATTGAGATCCTTCTTTTATATTTCCTTTCAAGCTGATTCTTTTTTGTTTGTTTGTTTCAAAAGTCTCTTTGTAATTCCTTGGTTACTGTTTACTCTGGTTTATGGTCATCTTCCTCTTTAACACAATGAGTTTTGGGGCGGTTTTGTGTATTCGATCCACACATGCTGTTTACAGCCACATGCTTATCTTAGCAGGTGGGGTTATCCAGGCCCTATTCCAAGGGTGGGCTGTGCAAGCACCCCCACAGTGAGCCAAGGATCATTTCAAATGGACAGTTTGGGATGCAGCCATCCTGTTCTGGAGGGCAAGAGCAGTTAATGATGTGGACACAGACTCTCATATGTGGGTTGGGCTCAGTGCCAGAGAACTATCCCAAGCACCTTTAATTTACCAATGCAGACAGAGCCAAAGATGACTCTCATGGGAAATGAGCAAGCAAACTTTGAGCTACATGCAAGATGCAGAGTCAAGGTCTTGATCTGGGAGATAACTCTCCTCCAACACTCAGTGGTTTATAGCTGGGATTTTTGTTCTCTCCAGCATACCAATAAAAAACGGCCGTAAATTTCAGAGCTTAATTCTGAGTTTAGATTCTGATGCTTTGTATGCTCAAATGGGGCACAGAGCCAATGTTTTGGTTCAACAACATCTCTAAAACATTGTATTATCTTTATGTCACATGGAATAAAAGGTAAACCTTTTTTGATCTTGGTCTGCAGCCAGGTCATTAGAGGTTCCCTCCCCAGCCTCTTGGGCCTGCACAGGGTCTCACTGACTGTGGAGCCGATCACTTGTTCCAACCTATTAAGCTGTTTTCTATAGCCATTCTTAAAGTAATAAGATACAGACACTGAAACTGGGAGGAACATTTTTTTCTCCCCATGTCTGTGTCTATTACAGTCACTTCTCTGAAAAATGGCATAGGACAACCGATCTTGGGGTGGGGGGAAGCAGTTACTGTCAAATTTCTATAGAAACCTCAGAGTTTTTACTGTCTGTTTTCTCAATATTGAAGACATCACAACAGCGAAGGATGAAACTAAGGCTGAGATGCTGTTTGTGTCACTGGCACTGTCCCTGTCAGAGTTTTTCCCTTCAGGTGCCTCGGGAATTTGTCTCTTTTGTTTACATTTTGGTGTATCATGTGAATAAAACCTTCCTGAACCGAGCTCGTACAAGGTAGAGCATAGCCTCCTAAGGACTTTATTATAATCTCAGAAAAATCCCAGGAGGTTACAGGTTGACCCAGGCAAACAAACGTGGGGAATGCCAGTATCTAAGGTGGAAAACACTTCCCTTCCTAAATGACCCATGAAGACCAATCTGAAGAAAAATTTGTGGTGCTCAGTGACTACATTACAACAAATTACAGAAATAACTGTGACTATATCCAGTCTTTCATTCCTCGTTCCTTCACATTCCTTGAGTAGGTAAGAATAAAAGCCAGTCAGAGTAAAAGACTGTTTGGAAGCCCACATTAGAATTAGAAAGAAACCCCTAATATTATAGTAACTTTGGAGTCAAGTTTTGGAAGGAAAGGAAATTTGATAAGGCACACTGAGGGGCAAGAGAAAAAACAAGACAGGACTGTGTGGAGCCAGGAGCTGGAGGAAGTATCTGGACTAGAAGGAGCAGGCCAGGGGAACTGAAGGGAGCAGTTGGGTAGGAGAATGAGTTATGAACTGAAGACTTCATATTTTATTCATTCACTGAGGCTGAATCAGAGAAATTTGGGAGCTTGGTGGTATACACATGAAGAGATGGTATTCCAGGAGCTGATATTTTGAGTGGAGATCACACTGGTGGCTGCCTGGCACCTTTCACAAACGGTTTCTTTTAGGAAAAAAAAAAAGAAAAAGAAAAAGAAAAATCCTACTATGTGGAGATAAAAGGTCCAACGAGGAGTTAAATGTGGTAGCATCCGTTCACTGTTTGTGTATGCAACTTGCCGGTAGTTGCAACACTACATTCTCTGGAAAGTAAGAAAAAAAAGAAAAAAAAGTATTTTTTCTCATAATGTGCAGAGCATGATGTCAGCCTGGCAAAGGAATTTAAAAATAAACAATAGCACACATTTTTACCAAACAGAAAAAATATCACTTACAAAGGCAATAGAATAGCGGGTGTAATGTGTTCTGTCTCTTACTTTCTTCATGACTGAAGAGGAAGTAGGTAAGCAGTAGCAAAGCAGACATTCTGCAGGACTGTGTGGTACATTTATTTCAACCACTGTTTGCACTGACCTGATCTCTTTTTGCAGCCCTGGAGCCAGGCAGCCCTCATAAAGGTATTTCCATGAGGATGGGTAAAATGCTACAGAGAAAACAGCGCAGCTGCTTTCCCCCCACTGCCTCAATACATTATACCTCCCCCCAGTGATAGAATACACTACTCTGTTGTATTTCAACCGACAGCAATTTTTGTGTGAGGGGAAGGACACAGCTGAATTACTTCAAGTCATAGAATTACATCTTTTCAAAGCAATCTAGTTGGAAAATATTCATGAAGCTGAAGCTTTGACGAAGAGTTGCTCTTTCATTGATGCCTTGTTTGGAGTAGTATTGACTTCAATAAAATGTTCATGGAAGATAATTTTTTCGTATGGAACTTTGAAGGAGAAGCTTTGGATCTTAAATACCTGACGTAAATTTAGATATTTTCTTAGCAAATGTCTCCATCTGAAATAATTATTTACGTGCTTTCACAGACTGAGGAAGACACAATGAAATTAAAGTGGTGAACTTCTCTCTACCTGGTGGGGAATGAGGTCTTGTCAGAGGAAGATTTCAGAATCTAGTCATTTTTGTACATGAACTAGTTTAGGAAAGAACTTGAAAGAAATCCAGGTTTCAGATATGTAACTACATATTGAAAATGAACACTGGAGTGAGTCTCAGTGCCAGCTCACTTTGACGAGTGGATATGGATCCTAAGGCAAACGTCCTAACATAGAGATCCGATTATGGCAAGTGAATTGCATCCCAGAAACTCCTATATTACTCTCTGCCTGAAACCACTTCTGATTATAAAGGGAGCCACTAGTTCACATGAAAAAATCTACCTGGTAGATGTCTAAAGTAGATTAAGTAAATCCCACTCTCTATCCCTCACTACTTGTTTTTCAATGTTTTGGGTACCAGGATCGAAGACATCATTTCTTGCCTGTGCTGAGATGGATTTCACATGAAAAAATCTACTCTGAATCGGGCACAGGAAAGTCTTCAGTTTGATTTTGCAAATCAAAGACAAATAGATAAATAAACATTTTTGTCCTGAAAGCGGATGTTTTGATATAGCTCACTTTCCAGAAGATTTAGTTTTCATTCCAATATAAGAGGAAAATATCTTCAGAAACTGTCCTGGTTTCATCTGGGACAGAGTTAATTTTCTTTCTAGCAGCCGGTATAGTGCTGTGGCTTGGATTTAGGATGAGAATAATGTTGATAACACACTGATAGTTGTTGCTAGATAGTTGTAGTGTCTACACTAAGTCAAGGACTTTTCAGCTTCCCACGCCCTGCCAGGTGCAGAAGAAGCTGGGAGAGCACAGCCAGGACAGCTGACCCAGCCTGGCCAGAGGGATATTCCCTGCCATAGAATGTCATGCTCCGGATAGAGCTGGGGAAGCTGGCCAGGAGGTGGGATCGCTGCTCAGAAACAGACTGGGCATTGGATTGGGTTTTTTTCCTTCTGCATATGGTGAGCAATTGCATTTGTGCATCACTTGTATTATTATTATTATTGGTCTTGGTCTTGGTCTTGTTCTGGTTATTGTTCTGGTTATTGTTGTTATTGTTATCTTCCTTTGTTATCCTAATAAACTGTCTTTATCTCAACCCACATGTTTTCTGAGCAAGTGTCTGTGTGGTGCTTACTCACCAGCTGGAGTTAAACCATGACAGAAACCTCCAAAGGAGTGGCCATCGTGCTTTGGCCATGCCTTTTGTTCACTGCTTTTGACAAAGCTGAATGCTATTTAATTCTTCTAATCTTTTTTTTTTTTTTTAATGAATTTCATTAATTCCTTAATCTTTGCTGTGAGACTATTTAAGAAGATTTTTACTTCTTTAAACTGAAATCATATATGATTTGCTTATCTTAGACCTTCCAAAGTGGAGAACTATAAGGATCAGAAGATTCCTTCCACAAATCAAGTTTTTTCTTCTTTCATTGTTTTCTTTTCCTCCAGCACTTCTGGATAAGGCTCCTGAGACATCTGTCTGACCTATGGTATGAATTTGAGAAGATGAATGTCAGGCTGAAGCACTGTCTGAAACTAAGTGCCACAGAACAGACCATATGTAATGTAAGAAAACACTGTGTCATAGAAGAAGACTGATTCATTTCCCTCCTTCAAGGCAGCTGATCTCCAGGCAAGCCATGAATTCCAGATTGTCAACTTCATAACAAAGGAACAGAAGTAAATTGTTAACTCAGAGAAGATCTCGCGTGGTTCCAAATTTCACTGCTGCCTTGGCTGACCGCTCATCACTGCCAGATGCTAAATACTCTGAATGCCAGCCATCACCATCAGTGAAAATGTCAATGCAGTTCATTGCTTCCACCGACACACTTCTGCTTGGGATTACAGAGCATCCTTTATGGATCACCATCTAATCTCAGTGGCTTACTGCCATACCAACTGTGCTGAAATACTCCTAGATCTCTGGCTAGTTTTGTCTCTTTGTATTTGGACAAGTGATATTAGTAGAGCTCTGAACACCTAATGACATGATGGTAAAAAAAAGAAAATAAAACAATATCCCCAGATGACTTTCAGGACTGGAGAAAATCGAAACTTTTTATCACTTTCATGTTTTCTGCTACATCTGCTGCCTGCAAAGAAAAGCATCAATGCCATAACAAGTATGCTAATTACTATTTAGGCCATAGCTTCAAATCTTTAAGTAATGTTGAATAATTCTTTGGTTCAGTCAGGAAATTTGCTAAGACACATTTCTCCAAACTGCTGCCAAAGGAAATGTCTGTTTTTAATACTTGAAAAATAAACCAGATTTGCACTTTTAAGTGACCACATTTTTACAGCTCCTTTTGGGCTCCTATGCAGCATTTGACTTCATCCCACCTCATGCTTTTTCCTTCTAGCCATCATGCTCAACTCATGTACCCTCCAGCGCAACACTGAAGATCACAGTTCTGGGAGCAAATTGCTATGCTATTTTATGCACTTAGATTTAATTTAGCAGGAGGCAGGAGTGGAGGTGTGGTGATGGTGGAGCCATTTGCTTTTAATGGCTCTAAACAAAATCTGAGAAAAGAGTAATACACGAAAGACAAAAACAGGAGGTGGGGAAGAATTTCTGTAACATTTAGAAGAAAATACAGAGAACTTCATGCTTCCTATTGGAACTACATGCGTGATTAAAATGAGACACCATCACTTTAGGACTGAACAGACTCATTTCAATCTCAAGTGAGGATCACAGCAGAATGATGACATCTAATAAAATTACTTTTCTTTATGATCCTTTGCCCCAGAAAGGAAAGACTGTAATCTCAAAGAAGTAGCTTGAAAGATTATAGGATGTTGCCCAGTGCTGAAAGCTGAGGGCACTATGTGCAGCTAAGAAATGATTTGTTTCCTTCAAGGACAAGGCTTATCTGTTGTTGACATCATGACAATATCTTCTGCGGTATGGCCTTCAAGTGCCTTCCTATTCTAATGTAGTCTTCTTACAGCTGCAATTTGCCTACTTCACCATTTTTATCTCTGCCCTCCATAAATGTAACTTACTAGTGAGAATTTTGTTTTACCAAATATTTTTAAACAATAAAGTCACATTACTTGTAAACTTACAAGGTTGGTCTTATTTTGACATAGGATTGTGCTTTGTACTTCTATACTTTTTCCATCAGCATATTTTGAGGCAAATAAATGGTAACATGGAAAAAAAAAAGAGGGAAATCTCTCTTAAGACATTTAATACAAAAAGTTTTATTTCACCTGAAAAAACCCACCAATATGCACATACAAATCTCTCTGCAATCAAGGGGAGTTGCATAGACATACCTGAAGACAAAACAAGACCCCTTCTATTTATTTGCGATGTTCCCAAGAAGAGCTGCAGGGCTGAGGATTGAGATCAACTGGCAAGTTTACTGCTTCTAAAATGACAGAAAAGTGAATTTAGAAAACAGTACTTTTCAAAATGTTTATTTAAAAAAAAATAAATTCACTTTTAAGAGTACTATTCACTGGGTTAATTTTCAAATGTGATTGCCCGGAGATATGTAGAGCTTGAAAGCCAGCTCAGCTGCCTTACTTCTTGATAATGGCAATTAGGTTTTCAATCCTTTATAAATGACATTGATTCAAAATATATATATACATGATTTAAAGAAAATGAAAACAGGCTGTAACTTTCCCTGAAATACAACAACTGGGTGCTACCGTAAGAGTTACTATATAGACAAGATCTCACTGTTCATTGTCACATAGACTTGATAACAGGTTTTTTTATTATTATTATTATTATTTGATACTGACTTTGACGATTAAATTAATTGATTGATGCTGTCTGCTATTCATTAGAGTGTACTTATGTTTTGGCCGTCACCATCTGATAGAAAGAGAACAGATACTTGTATATGTTTCCTATTGTATGTCATATAGCACTGAATACTCCAGGTCCAGCATTTTAGTAGCTATTAACATCTATGGGTTCATTCTTTCCATAAGACTGTGAGCCCCAGAAACAATTATCTATGGCTTTTTCAGATCCTGAAAGTTTGCATTGCGGAGGAAAAACTGAGGTGAGGTCCTGTCCTTGACGAGTAGATGATCAGATGATCACTGTTGGAGAGAACTGTCCCAAATAATGTCTCTGCCAGAGAACCCTTTGTCTGTGCTCACTCCAGTTCACATTCCTAAAATAATTACTCTCAGGTAACCAAATGGGCCTTCCTGAAGAGTCACATACAACTACATTTTATACTTCTCAAGTATTTGCACACATACAGCTAGGACTGCATAAATTTGCCTTCTTGTACCCCATTCAGTATTTGTTTATGCCAATTAACCCTTAGTTGGGTCACACGCAATTGGTGGTCTCGAGTGCTGCAGCACCCACATGTCCAGTCTAAAAAAATTCAGGTTTAGATTTTTCAGGGTGTCCTGGTTTCAGCAGGGATAGTGTTAATTTTCTTCCTAGCAGCTGCTATAGTGCTGTGGTTTGGATTTAGGATGAGAATAATGTTGATAACACACTGATGTTTTCAGTTGTTGCCAAGCAGTCAAGGTCTTTTCAGCTTCTCATACTGGCCTGCCAACAAGAAGGGGGGGGGGGGGGGGGGTAAGAAGCTGGGAGGGGACACGGCCAGGACAGCTGACCCAAACTGGCCAAAGGGATATTCCATACCCTATGATGTCATGCTCCATATATAACTGGGGGTTGGCCAGGAGGCGGGGCAGCTCAGGAACTGGCTGAGCATTGGCTTCTGGTGGTGAGAAATTAAGCTGTTCATCATTTGTTTTGTATATTATTAGCATTATCATTATTGTTATTGTTATTGTTACTATTCCTTTTCTGTCCTATTAAACTGTCTTTATCTCAACCCATGAATCTTACTTTTTATTTCTTTTTTTTTCTTACTCTTTATCTCCCCCATGCCACTGCAGGTGGGGGTGAGCAAATGGCTGTGTGGTTGTTTTAGCTGCCAGCTGGATTAAACCATGACACAGGGCTAGACCTGCAGCATTCGAAAAATAACCTTTGAGAGCCCCAGCTTTTCCAATACAAGAGGTTTAAGTTGCAAGAGCAACCATGGCATGTGGAGAGGTTTTTGTGCTGGAAGGGCGTTTGAGTCTCCAGCTATATGTTTCACATGACTGCTGCATGTGGAAGGGGTGATAAGGAGAGCAAGTGAGACCTGGGAGAAAACGCTCTGCTCTTTGGCCAAAACCATCTCTAGCCCCTGCCTGCCCCAAAGTGCCTGAGCAGGCTGCCAGGTGGTCTCACTCCAGTCTCCCCAAACAGTAGTTCATACGGTATAACAAAAAAAATGCAAGTGTAATTTAACACAACATGCCATCTCTGCTCGGACATGGCCCAGGCCTGATCCAGCATGGAGATTGAATTACCTCCCAGCTCTGCAGGGGGAAAGCCCTCCCGTCGCTGGCAGGCAGCAGCAGAGAGCTTGGCATGCAGCTGCCTGTGCCTTCTCTAGTGCAGGGACAGAGAGGTGGCCTCAAATTCCTCTGCTGCCCCTTCCCAGCCCATATGTAAGAAGACGACTCGTTACAATTCCTTGCAGACAAAATAAAAAGGACAGTTGTCCTGAGCACGACAAAAACATAACCAACATACTCGTTACGGATGCTGTAAGCACCTTGCAGCACCAGGAAAACACGGAATCTCTGAGCAGCTTGAGGCAGGGTGAGCTTCCAGGCCAACAGTGATTGCAGTGATCACAAAATGCGTGGTGAGTTTGCAAGTGCTTTCCCTCTGTAATTTAAACACATTTTATTTTAAAGATGAGTGAATTTAAATAAAAGCATAGCTAAAGTTAGGAACACACATACACATATATACGAATAGTCTAACCTATGTACTTTCTACAGTTCCTTTTCTTCTCTCACCTTTTTCCCTGAGTTGTTCCTAATTGGAAATGGACCAAATTGTGCTCACATTGGTATATGGAGATCAATACACTTAAGTAAGCTAAAATTCCAAAATGAGATTGACTTCCCCTGCTTAGACTCAAAGGCATTTTAGAAATCTGGCAGGTTGCACATTGTTGTGCCCTAGCCCTGCTTAGCATCAAGCATATTAACTTTGTCTAGGGTTATTCCTCTGCTTAAAGCTAAGCAGGGCCTCTGAAGCAAGCTCTGAATCTTTACAGTTTACTTTCTTTTGCAAGGTGAAATAATTGCATATTATATCATAATTGCTTGGCAGTAAGCAGAAATTAGAGAAAAAAATATTACTGAATAATTGAATGCAATTATGCAACTTTACACAGTTACTAGAATTTGCTAAGATTGTGTGTCAATCTAGGCAATTGCTCCTCCCTGGTAACCATATAATTTCACTAAATTAAACTCCCAGCTTGGAGGACAGACTGATCATGTATTTATGTTGTAATGATACAGTAATAATTACCACATCCACCCACTGTATGGAAGGTACTGTGCAATCAGTTCTGAAGACTTACCATACATGATAATTTGAAGATTACTCACATCATGTTGCTGTTCTGTAACTTAAACCTAGATTCTTTAAGTTTCTCACAGCTTCTAACATCTACTGCATGCTTGGAAAGAAGGAGGAACTGGTTCCTTCTACATAAGAACATAACCTTGCTTTGTATTCTGCATCAGAAAAAGGCTACATCCTCCAGATGTCATTACAAAATTTCACTGCTTCAATTGTGTTTTAGTCCAACATAGCTGAAAGGATGGATACAATGGACAAGATTCCCAAGGTTCATGTGTCTTCATAAAGATGTGCAAAAGGATATTACTGTGCCCAGCATGACAGGGAAGAGTAATCTTCTAATTTTCCGATTTTTAGAAATAAGAATAAGAAATTAGGAATAGAAACCGCAGGAGGATGACATAATATCCACCTCTTACTTTAGCAGCTTGTCCTCCTTGGTCCTCTAACTCCTGGTCTCTGACTGTCCCCTCATGCCTCTCTCACTTCATTTCCATCATGGTCAGTGCTACTTCGTACCCCTGTGTGTGTGTAGGCTCTGTTTCTGGATGACAGGAGCATCAGAGGTGGTGCCAGAAGTCTGGTCCCACGGACCAGCCTGATGGATGCTAGCTTTCACCTAGCTTTTCATGTGGATCTCCTCAGATGCCCCCACACCTCAAGCCTCTCTGTGCAAGAGGAGCATTTTGGCACCTTCCAAAGAGTTCAGCTTCATTGTGTTTGGCATCTTGCCACACAGGCAAGAGACACAGCCAGAATGCTTTTGCATTTCTTCTATGACTCCTGTTCCTTAATTTGGCATGAAATGCCATTTAGCCTCCTCATTTTTACATAGCCAGCCTGAAATGATGAAGCCTACCTCTGTGGCTTATAAGAACATAAGGCTACAACAGGAATATAACTTCTCAATTTGGGCACCACTTCCACAAAATGAGGACACTGTTGACTTCTAACCAGAGAGGAAAGACTTCCAATCATTCTCAAGACCTGAGCCATTCTCTGTCTGCGCGTATAGGAATTGTATCTAGTCAAAACCGTACCTTCAAGGCTATCATACAGGTTTTAAAATCACGTTGTCATTGCCGTTCCTTTTTCTCTGTATTACAAAATTACTATTGGAATTATACTCACGAACAGAGAAAACCCTCCCACAAATCTCTGCATTTCCAAGGAAGAACATTTCCACAGAAGCTTTACATATTGAACATGTAAAAACTCAATACAGCTTTAGGTGATTGTGAATTGTCACAAATAGGGAAAACCTAATCTTTTTTCCTTCATAAATTATTACTTGCCCCAGAGCTTCTTGGGAGCATGAAGGATTTGTGAATTGCAAAGCCAGATCAGGTTATTTCAAGGAAAGAGAAGATAACCTATAAGGGCACATAACATTAACACAGTAAGAAGAGATGTATTGTGGAGAAGAAGAGGAAAAGCATATTAATTTTAGAGAGAAGAAAAGGTGTTGGAAGGTGAATTGAGATGTGGGGAAGAGGTAAGAGATTGTTTGGGGGAAAGGATCTAAAAGATTTTAAGCATGGGTTTTCCTGACACACAGGTTTCCAAATTGCTCAATTTCCTTCTTTTCCTCTGGACGTGCCAAATCCAAAGCAAGACAAGCGTAACCCTGTCCTTTCCGGCCATTTCGGCACTGTGGTAGAGGCAGTCCTGGCTACAGGTTGTGAACTGGGAAAATTTGGGCTTTTGATGACCTGGGAAGAAAGTTAACCTGAATACTCAAACTGACACACGGATGCAGAGGAAATCTGTTTTGTGTCTGCTTGGTCATTCTGGCTCACGGTAACAGCACTCTCACGCTCTTCATTTGTGTTCCTGAGTTAGTGCTCTCAGCATAGAACTGAAAACCTCCAAGTTTTACTTCCAACTATGATAAATTTTTTTGTGCCATTAATTTTACTTTTATTTCTCCATATGTGAAATATTATTAAGATTAATTCCCTACCTCCCAATTATGTTTCACTGACATTTTTCACATCAACATCTCCTGTCGGAAATCTTTTTAACTACATGAAGATTTTTTTTGAAAATAACTGACCTCACGCTAATTTTCTATTCATTTTTTCTTTAACACATGACAACATATACTACCCAAAATTTAGGCCTGTATTGTTTTAAGTAGTTAACAAAATATATTTTGTTACTGAGTTTTCAATAAGTAAATGAAAATTTCTAATGGATTATTTTACAAAAAAAAAAACAAACCCCAAACCATTTCAAGTCTTATATCAAGGGAACTCCAATATTTCTAGCACATTTAGAAATGTTTCTTTTGCAAACACTATTAACAAGGGTGCAGAGAGATTATACATCTCTAAACATTTTAAAGGTGAAAAAGAATTTTTAGAAGTTGAAACATAGCAGCTACCCATGACTTTTACGATAAATGTATACCTTTACTTCATGTATAATCATATAAAATAACTTGCAATTGTGTTAACGTGCTGGCATTCCTTTCTTTTAGCAGGACAAATTAGTATGCATTTATTTAACCTGTCATTACATCATACTGTACATCAGTCACTATGCAATTACAAAGGTAATGGTTACCATGTAATACTGACAAAGCCACTGTTTGGCTCTTGTAATTGGTAGTCAGTAAAATGCATTTTCCACATGATGAATGAAGTAGCCAGCAAAGCAGTCAATGCTGCATGAGATTTGCCAGAACAAAGATTAGTTTTAGAGTCCTGTATGAGCTTGAGCATACAATAGAGTGTCTGTTTCTTGTTTTTTCAGTTCTGTTACAAAACTCTGTAGAGTGAGTTCAGCAGGGGAGAGCAGTGAAGGGAAAAGGAGCATATTTGGGGGCAGGGAGGGGAGGAAAGAAACTCGAAGGATAAAATTTGCCATATATAAAGGTCAGTCCAAGACACATGTCAGTCTTAAATCACCTTATTTTAATTTACCCTCCTTCTCGTTCTGCAGCAGCTGTGCTATTGGCTGCGGTTCCTTGACAGAGCCAGAGATGTTAGGACCAAAAAGTGAGCCATTTAGTAGCTGGAGCTGATGCAACATGCAGTCAGCATATCTTCCCACAGGTACACTCATCTCTCTCCCAGACAGATGAGGACAGGCTGCCTTTAACTAACAGTTAAACTTGGCTGTCTTCCTCCTGTCACCTGTCATGAATTTGCTCCTGCAAACAGATAAATCCTCTTGGAATCAGTTCCTTTAAGCATTTGTGAGGGCCATATTCATAACTTTCACAGATACAAGTTGATTCATTGGGGAAATATTGCGATGCTGTAAAATCTATTGAAGAACGAGCTGCAGGGAGGGATTTAGTCTTTTGTCTTGAATTACATTAACTTAATGAGTAAAAGTTATTGACGCTGCAGTGACTTCCACGTTTTGAACAGTAATCTGTGTCAGATTTTAGAAGTATTTAGGAATCTGATTCCTAATACAAAGTATGCGTTGCAAGCCCACATATCTGGATAAGTCTGCTTTTTTGATTTTCTCTCAAAATCCATGGGAGTGAGGCACTTTGTGAAATACCTCTTGCCGCTCTGTGATCCTCTGAGCCCAGCACCTTTATCACTTGGTGTGCCGTTCCCAGAGAGGCTCTTGGAGACATTCCGTGGGGTTCCCCTTAGCTGTACAACGGAGCAGCTTCACCAAGGGATCAGGATGTTGATGGCTATAAAAGAGGTGCACGCTGGAAGCGTAGAAGCTGGCAAGCTAACAAGAGTGCTTTCTGCTCCTGTGCTGCAGTGCTGCAAAAGGCTTCACACTCATCCCAAAGATAAAAAAGCTGGGAAATGTATTAGAGCTGCCTGACAGCATCAGTCACTTCTCACAGAGACACACCGTAAGCCATGGAGGCTACTTTTCTAATCCTCAGACTTTCTGTAGTATAAAACAGATGACCAGTTCTAGTCCGAAAAGGACCAAACAGACAGAGCTCAACTGTCCCCTGGCAGCAGGTTAAGCCTCCAGCAGCTCTCTCAAACTGCAACCTGAGCTCTGTCCTTTGGGCCCCGGCCACCCGTAGCATTAGCCCAATTAGGACACAACTAAGCAGCTAGGAAAATAGAAACACCTCTCATATCTCCCCCCTCACGGGGCCCGTGCAAGTGCATTTCTTCCGGACAACTTGTGGGTCCCCCTGCAATCTCAAGAGCCAGCTGAGATTAATACACAATAACCACAAATTTGCTCACGAGGGCCTGACTTTGGTGTGACTAGGATTTTACCTGGTGCATTATTCTTAGACATAGAAACTGTATTTTATATTCGAGCTAAGAGCTATTCTGTCACGTACTTCTCTCAGAATCTTCTTGTCTGGCTTTTCTCTGCGTTCCCTAAATCCATCAATGTACAACTGGTTTAATTACTGCATGAAAAACAGCAACACTTTTGGCCTCATCTAGGTGAGTATTGTGTCTCTGACAGACATCAAAGCTCACTGGTGAAAGACAACTGCTTATAGAAAAACCTTTTCTCTCAGCTTTTCTGCTAATCATTGACTCCAGGAACTGCAGTCATTTGCAGTCATCTCCTGCTTTACATCTAAGGCTTACTGTACAGAGTTCTGGATTTCTAGGAGAAAAATAGATCTCAGGGAAATGACTTGTCCATGCAGACCCTATAAGTTGTATATTTAGCTTTTCAAAATATCTGAAGGCAACCATGGCACAAAGAAATATAAAGAAAGAGCAAAAAGGGGATTTTCTAATAAACTGTGTGACAGTTTCCCAAGGAATAAGGAATATATTTAATTTCATGGGACATCTTCTAACAAGAGTAGTAAAAACACTGAAAATGTGCTATGGAGTAATGTTGCATTACCAAGGGGATTGCCTGGATAAGCTATTTCGCCTCTTCTGACTCTATAAATTCCTTTTAATTGGCCTTTGCTTTCATCTCTCTCACTCTGCAAAAAAGCAAAGGATATGAACAGCTTTGGGGAAAGAGGGAGCTTGGAAGATTAAAACTCAATGTTTGGATTTTGTCTAGAACTAGTCCATAAGGATAGGGTTTTTTTAATACATATTCAGTGTCATTTCAGTATTATGCATTAAGAATCCATACTTAAATATGCACACTGTTTCCTGTGTCTTTTAACACCACCAAAACTAAACAGTAAGCTATTGGCAGTACCTCTTCTGAGCTATTTGCCTAAATTATTTCTGCAGTAAATCTCTAGAAATGTCCACTTAAACAGTAAGGGTCATAAATATCTCATGGAAGCCATAAAATACAACAGAATTTTGGAAGTCATAATTTTAATGGATAAAACTGTGCTATAAAAGAAGGGCCTCTGGGACCGAGGCTAAAGTAAAATTTATCTAAGCGAGCTGCGATGCTAATCCATCTGCAAGCGATAAATTATCTTATGTCCCAGGTGTGGCATATTATCCGAAGGGTGCCTAGTGATTAAGGACACAAAGGTATAGATGTGGCTGAGGTCCAAGAAAGCCCCAAGCAATTAGTGGTGACTGGAAATTGTCAACAGTTGCTCTGAATGTTTGATAATTTCCTCTGCGCTCAGGTTTGCCAAGGCACACACTCCCAAGTGTCTGTGGTCGGTCTCCAAAGTGTGCATGGGGTGCAGTGGCAGGGCCCGGCTGGGGACCCACGCAGCTCCGGGTAGGATACTTGCAATCTTTTCAACAAGGTACTAATACACCCCCTCCCTGGCTCCTGCTCAAGTCAGAGGGTCAGGTCAATAATTAGGAGGAGAAAAAAAAAAACACCAAAAAAAAAAGAAAATGGGAATGCTTTTTTTTTTTTTTAAAGTACATAAATAGAAATATTTCTGTTTGGTGAGAAACAAAAAAAAAAAACTTAAAAAAAGTCCTTTCTGTTCTAAAGAAAACAAAAGTAATTCTTGGAAATGCTGAATTGCATTGTGGTATCATTATAAACTGCTGCAATTCTGAAAGGTCTTTTGAAGGGGCCAGCACAGTCCCCATAAATTAACAACAATAAAATGTTTAGCCAGCAGGCAGGGTGTGTTGGACTGGATACCCAAATCAGTCCATATCGTTATACAAACTGATTATGTTTCAAACAGTAAAAATGGAGAGCTGTTAATGGCAGCAAGCGTGTTTACATAACTTGGTGTCACTGGAGAAATCAGAAACAAACTCCTCAGATTCCCTTATTTGCAGGGAAGATGAACAGGATCCAGATGAATGGCTCCTGCAGCGAAACCCTGAGCCCGTGCGCTGGAGGAGCCGCGCTGCTCCCAAAGCAGGCTGCCGTTCCATCAGATGATCTGGGTGAAAGCTTCATCTGGCTGATAAAACAATAATTTGTGGAAGACGCCAACTGGATTATCAGCATTATTCGGAGGCTGCGGTGGGAGAGGGAGAGCAGAGACATTCGGGGTTGTACTCGCCGACTGAGAGCGTCTGGCATGAAGAAGGATGACACGCGCTCAGTGGATTAGATGAAGCCTTTGGGTTTGAAACCTGTGCTCCGCTTCATACCCAAACCCACACTGCCGCACACGGCCGGGTCACACAACAGCCCTTTGAAACCCTCCTCGTGCACCACGGTCCAGCGTGAGGTCGCTCAGTGGCGCAGAGGGCTGGCGTGGTGCCTGGTGCGAGCAGCGCCTCGGTGCCCGTCCCTGCGTTCCCCTGGTGCTGTGGCCCAGCTCTCCCACTAACCCACCGCGCACACACGTGATAGCTGCAGCACTGCACACGTGCGTTGGCACTCACGGAGGGTATTGCAGAGGGGACTGTCTAAAACTGGTCCTCACCACTTATATTCTCAAATCTCCATCTAACCAGGATCCATAAGATCTACCCTCTGTTTCAGGAACCCATGAGAAGGGAAAGCTTCAAGGGCAGCTCAGAGGCAAGACATAATGTGATATTCTGGACGTACAAAGAAATAACACTGCTTTACTATATGACTAGGTTGGGCTAGATGGAGAGCTGGCTCCCAAACAGAACTGAGAGTGCCAGTTTCAGCCTCTGTGACAAGGTATTTTCCAGCCTTGCTGGAGGACCCAGGGTACCCAACAGACCCAGGATAACATAGTCACACTGAAAGTGACACTTCACATTCGGGAGTTCCCCTCGAACTGCCATGAGCCTGTCATAGCTCACGGTCTGGCCTCTCCTCGCCTAAATCACCCGTCTCTTCAGACCCTGCCTTAGCCATGTACAGGTGTGCTGACAGCCCGGTCAGTGCCTTAACCACCACCAACCTGATTGCTGTCATTCATCGTACGCTTCTCTACCTTTTCGCTTTTTACCTGAAATACATTGTTCCTTATTCATACAGCACTATGCTATCTGTCTGATTGGAAGGGTTTGGGGCTGTTTATCTGCCACACTGTAGCTTCCCAAAATCCCTGCTAACACCAGGGTTCTCACTTCCATACAATCACACATGAGAACTGTGCTTCTTCCCCAAGGAAAATGCTACCTATTGCATTATTCCGCTGTTATACAAACAAAATCACCATTCATCTAGAGACCTTCTGGTAATTCTCACAAAATGGACTTAACTGACTCTGCTCTGTCCTCCTGGGCTTTGACATCCTTGTTGCTACGGATTTCCAGTAACTTAATGTGGATTAGTTCACCCCTAGAAAAATTGCCAGCATTTGAAAAGATGCCCTCATTAAACACTAATCAATATGAGGCTGTTTCTGCAGTCATTTTCCATTGAACTCTCGTTTTTGCTCCAATTAGTCTTGTTCGCTCCTTGCCACAAACTCAGGGTTTTGATTAAAGGGTTCATTATCTTCTGACCTGTCATGGAGACAAAACCACAGTGGAAACTTCTTCCCTATCCACTGAGAGTAATCTAGCAGAGGTCGAGCTCCCTCCTCGATGCCACGGAGCCTGCTGTATGCCCCGAGGGGCTTAGTCACATGGAGAATCCCAGATAGCTGCAGCAATACGGAGAGGCTGAGGAGGAGCTGCTTCCAGGAGAGCGGGGTCCATGACTAATGGCTACAGCCCTGCTCTGCATCACAGAGCAATTCACTCAGTTTTAGTCAGAATTTGCTTTTCCCACTTCACTAAGTATGGGTGCCTTCTCTTACCTTTAGGTATCAGTGTAAAGAGGAGTCTGCTTGGATTACATTTGATGCATATTTTAAATTATGGTCTTTATAAGCTGTTAGAAAATTGGCTTCAGTGAAAATTAAAAGATCAAGACTCAGTAATTTCACCCACCAGTCACCTTATTAGGACTATTTTTAGAGAGTTAGACAGGCTGTGGTGGGGAGGAGAAGGACACCAGGAGAAGAGGAGGGGGAACGCTGTGTCCCATCAGAGCCAACTGGATTGTCGTTTGCATCCTGCTGCTGTTCAGTTTATGACATGCAAAGGGACCCTTTGAAGATCTCCAGTGAACCCAGTTTATCAATATCCTTCCCATGTCAAGTTGTTGTGACCCAATGAAAACTGGTGGGGGTCAGGCTGCTGCAGAGGGCTCAGCAATCCCCTGGTGCTGCTACCGACCTGCCCACTGCTCAGCAGCATCCACTGAGCAGCTGAACCCCCCGTGTGAGAGCTACATGCAGCCACCATTGGTAATCACTGCCTTTGACCGGGCAGATAGACCCTTCCCACCTTGTCTCCATTTACTGTAGCCATGGATGTTGTTTGTTCGTGCTCTGATATGGAGCTACAGGGCCGCTGAGAGAAAACTTGTCAAGTTGGGTATCAGATCCTTGCTGACAGGGCCAAGGAAGATGGGCTATAACATTGATAGGAAGGTTTCTTTGGGGTGCCTGCATAGCAACTGAGTTATACTGGATATTTTGGCTTGCATATACCACACAGTCATGGTTGAAAAAAATCAAACATAATAATGTTTTATTTCATTTATTTCACTCCAGAAACTGGAGGGCTATGTGTAGACCTGATTGAATGCATTTGGCAAATATAAAATATAAAAATAAAATTTATCTGCTTTGTAACGCAGCTGTGAACTGAAAGACTTGCTTCAGTCAAAAAGATGAGGGGAAGATGCAAGCATTTCTAAAGTCTAACTGTTTTGTTTCAGTGGCCTTAAGAAAAGAGAGCTTAATTTATCATTTCAGAATACCAATTTTATTTTTATGCTGGGCTACAATTTTAAATAAAAGAGATAAAAGTTCAATTGCCTGAAAGCTAAGTGTTTTATTTTGGGTTCCCACAAAATATTTTCTTTGAGTTATTTAGGGGCTAGTTGGCTTTGGCCAGTGATAGTAAACCCTTGCTGTGCCTCAAGATCTGGGGAACTGGAATTGCCTTCTCCAAATCCTGGCTCTCCCAGTGACCTGCACAGAGACTTTTCCTGTGTCTCTCCTCCAATTTCTGCTTGCCTGGCTGGGCTGAGAGCTCCCTGGGGACAGGCACTGTTGTCAGACACCTACTTGTGCAGCTCCTGGCATGCTGGGGTTTCTGTTTACATAGGTGCTGCTGCAGTGGGAGCACTTTAATAAATGTCTCCCCTCTCATATAAATGTTATTATAACTGCTGAGCACTGTAGAAAGTCCCACACCTGTCCTCTCCCAAGACTTTGAGAAAGAGAAGGGAACAGAAACCAGCTGCAACTGGAAACCACAAAAAAGTTTGATCAGAGTTCATCTCTGAGGTAGCAATACCAACCGTGCTATTATAACCAACATTTGAACCTACGTTCATAAACAGAGATGACATTTGTTCCCAGGAGAGGCTGCTGATATGTCATGCACACACGAGCTGTATGGGCATTTCTTCTGATTCTCACACGCTGGTTGCAAAAGGCAAGTAGCAAATCCAGACTGATACCACCTCCCTGCTTCTGTCATGTAGCAGGTGGCTGGCGTGACTGGGTACGTCACGTTTGGACGTCTTCGGTCCTCCAGAATTAGCCATGAGGCTTCACCAAAAGACTCCCTGAACTGTAATATAAAAATAAAATGTCAAACATATGCTATACAAAAAAGGAAACAAAAGAAAGGCTGTAGTTATAAATGTAATATGAGCTTACTAAGGTCCAGGCTGCCACGGACATCACTGCTGCGGGTTTTAATAGGCTTTGAAATAGAAACCATTAGCATCTCATGTATAGCAATTCTAATTCTAATAAACAGTATTTCACAATCTTACCCCAGAGTCCATTGCATAAATCATTAATGCATTTTACTACTTTTTGGAGGCAGTGGAAGAAGGAATGGGATGTTCACGCTCTCTGCCACAACCCCCCATCGCTGCCATGACCCGTGAACACTGTGTGACAGAAAGGGACATAATCCAGTCTAAGCAGCTTTCATTCTTTTGGGTTTTTTATTTTCACAGCCTGCAACCCTTCTGCTCCTCCTCAAGCACAAGCACTGGCAATGGGATCACTAAGCAGGGTGCAAGCAGTTGACGGGGCCCTTTCTCCTTGAGACCTCTGCAACTGCCTTTAGTATTTCCGCAAGCTGGAAAGTATGCAGTCGCAGGGCTGTGTTTCAGTGCAGACACAGGGGGTTTGATCATTGTGGTCCCCTCTGCTGGCATTGACAAAAGAGAGGAACAGAACAATCTGTCAAGCAGCTCCAAAAATGTCCCAGGTCTGGTCCAAACCCAGAAACTCACAACTAAGCATCAAACTTTAAATCTGGTACAGAACTGCGGACTGTGAAAAATGTGGTCTGATGGTTGGGAGGAATGTCTGTGCAACCCCTGGTAGGACTCTCCTGAAACCACAAATCCCATTGAAATCCCATCTAGATGATAAGGTCTCCAGACCACAGAGCATGTATTTTATTTGACTGCAAGACCCCAGGCAAACTTATTAAAAAGCCTGGAAAAAAATAATCAGCTGTGGGTTCTGTCATACCTATTTATTGAAGCTTGAAACTGGAACCTTTGTCACGGAAAGCCAGGCTAGTGTGTAATATTACATATCCTACATGCTGAAAAACAGTGAAATGAGGAAACTTCAGTGGTTTAGCAAGGGACAGCTGTCACATGAAAGAGGAGACATGCTGTTCTTCCATGTTGTTCCTGTGCCAGACCTAAGCAACCTTCCTTCCCCTTCCTCACAGAGCACAACACAATGAGGTCCTTCTGCAAAAACTCAGTGAGTTTTCAGATTCAGCTTTTTCCAGAAACTTTTCTCATTTACTGCTTGTCCCACCTTGACTCTCAGCCTTGTAAGATCCTCAGCCCTCAGCGCGCTGCTGCCGTCACTCTTTGCCACGGCTCATCATCATGCTACCATCAGACTGTTCTCCACCAAATCTCTTTCCCTCTCCCCAGCACAATTGCAGACCTCATTTCACAGGCTCCTTTGTCACCTCCTCCAAACACAGCTGCCAGTTCCTTTCTTTTTTGCCCTGTTCACCCCTCACACCTGCCCTTCTGGCGCTTTGCCTCTCCTGCTCTGCTCTGAATTTTAATTCCTCCCTTCAGCTGCTGTCTGCAGTTCCTATGTCCTCTCCAAAAAGATTTCAGGAAACCAGGATTGCTTTATGGTGCCTTCTCCCTAGATCACGTTCCTTGGATACCTGTATCCCCTTCTCTACCTCTCTATATCCCTTTCCCTACTTCTCAACAGGACATCCATAGTGGGCATCTTCTTTCCTATGTGGGGTATGTCCCTGTGCTTTATCCTCCACACAGCACTGCCTTGGGCTCCTCCCTGGCTGCAGCTTCCTTCCACCTGCCCTCCTTCCAAGTACCTGTTCCCTCCCACCTTCTGGATTCTGGTTCTATTCCCTCCTCTCCAGCCCTCCCATTAAAGACCCGAACAAGATCTTAGAGCATTATTTCCTTCTTTATTTTCCTACGGTGCTCTGGCCCTGGTTTAAGTTCCTCACTCACCACTGACCAACAAATTCTGCTACGTCTTATCAACCAGGACGCAAGATTGGGTGTCTTCTGAACAGCACTGGCATGGTACATTGATGATTTCAAAGAGGAATCACGGTTCAGCTCTGAAATTAAGTGCTGTTTGTTTTGGTATGTGATAGCTAAAGACTACTTGGTACTAGTCCATTATGACTGACTTTTATTTTACTTTATGATGATGCAATCAGTGTAGTCATGTAGCAACAGAGAGAGAAACAGTATGGCACACTGAATTTAACATTCACACAGGTAAGTAGTGGGCCAGAATGCAATACATTGCATTAAGTGTGCCTGTCTGACAACTCTGATTGAGACATAAGTCAAAAATATACTCTGACTCTTCCCAGATAGATAAATTATTTCTGTAATTCGTTAAACTGCATGTGCACATAATTCTGGAGAAGCAAGAATTTCTGAATTTAAAGACTTAAAGAGAAGACTGCAGGGCAAAAAAAAGTAAAGTTGTCACGTGTAATGAAGATAAAGTACCCTTGCAATAAATTTAATTATGCAATAAAGTGCCAGTGTGGTGTGCAAGGAATTTGCTCAAGGTTCCTAAGGTAGCCTTTCATTCATTTTATCTTGCATTCTTAAGCACTAGCAGTCAGACTTCCGAGAGAATAGATTAAAGTATATATATCACCTCCTCATTATTTGTCTTTTTAAAATGTACCAGAGACAACATGTACAAGTTGGTTAATGCAAACTCTTCACTTTAAGAATGCAGAAGCCAAGAAGAATTCATGTAAAGGTATTTATTTATTTATTTATTTGATTTCCACATAACATATTCAAATATAACATCTCAGTCTCTTTGAATAAAAGTATGAGTGGTTTACATCACTACACACTTTTCCACAAACACATTGCCCTGTGTCTTTGGCACTCTGGCTCGGTAATACAGATGTAGATCTCACAGATCTGCATGACAAATATGATTGTAAACCCAGTGATAATTCTTCTGTTTCTTGTGTATTTACAGTCAGCTGCTATGAATAGAGGACTTGGGGAATGGCCATGCAGCATTTACAGAAACAAGATCATAACTGAAATGGATGTGATTTTCCCTTTTCATGTCATTTTTAACCACAAGACAACGATAGGCTTGTATACATTTTTGGGTACAATGACCCACATTTTATGCTGATATATCCTGGCAGAGCCTCACTGACTTCAGTAAAAATCCAATTTATTTGAACTTCCAGGAAATTCAGCCCTCTTTTCCTTAGAAGCATTTTTATGTATTCCCCTGAGAAGGCAAAAGTAGGTTCAGCATTTTCCTTGAGCACAGTCCCATGTGCTGCAGCCCCTTCTGTTGCCTGTCATGTTGGTCATTTCAGAAGGTAATCAGGTGGTCTATGGGCATCCCACATTTTGTTCTGCGTTTGGCCTGCAAACTGGTGGTGTTCTGCTGTACAATCTTGTGGCTTGCTATATACGGATTTGGGCTTGGCTTGTACTCACTGTGGTCTAAAGTCATGTAGGAAGGATTAGAACCAGAGTCTCAAGTAAGAAGATGGTTTAGAGCCCTGTAGAGGTTTTCTCATCGAAGGGGAAAAAGCCTCCCACACAAGCATCTCTAAAGAAGGGATTACCTGTTTTCATTTACCACTGAAACAAACCCAAGCATCTCTGAGATGTTTTTGTGGCTAATGCATAGCTGGTATTGTGAGAAGTACTGTAAGTGGTGGCTGAATCCTCTTCTCAGCGATGCCCATGTAAGGCTGAAATGACTACTTTTTGCTGAAGGAGTAATCCAGTTTTACACCGTCATAAGTGAGGGCAAAATTTTCCCCAATGGTTGAATGTCTTTGTCCCAGTGAAGAGACTAAACAGAGTCAAATCAAAGTGGCAAACAAGTACTCCTCAGAGGTGCACTAATTTATATCAAACTGTCCTTCATATTAGGCCATTGTTCTGGAAAGCGTTTGGGCATGTCTTTATCCTACAAAGCAGGTAAAACACATGCTGAATTCCAAGTTGATGCCCCTGAGATTGTAATGCTGGTAGTGAAGACTTTTGATGAGCTTCTACCTGTGCTGCAGAGTAACAGAAATTAGGTAAATGTGTTGGATCACTGCCTGCCCTCCACTCCTGCAAAGCAACCTCTGGACTCAGTACCAGGGGCCAGTGGGAGTCAGCCAAGCCTGCAAGCATGGCAAGATCAGTGGAAGACCCTGAAGGCTGTGGGCAGGGCAGTGGCATGGAACAGTTGTGCCTCACATCTCCTACTGGGTGTGATGTGGTTGGGTTCATGGTACGTTCAGCGTGGCATTGCTCTGCCCCCTTATAAAGTCTCTGTATGCTCTATAGTGTCTTTCCAAGACGCCCTTTTCTGGGCACGGGGGAAAGTAATTGCTGCAAAAATGTGGCAAAAGCCATATCCTTTTTGTTTTCATATAGGATGCAGTATTTGGCTGCGTAATATGGAAAACTATTTGTCACATGGGATATTTGGCAGCTCTTGCACTGGTGCGTGGGAGTTGGGAGCTGTATTAAACTGAACATCCAGGCTCCATGGGCCCATGTTTTGACACACAGCTGGGACGGGGTTCTCCTGAGCCCATATAAAAAGGAGTTATTCCTCTACACTTTTAGTTTGGTTGCGTGCAGTAAATATCCTGCCCTTGAGGTATCCTGCTGAGTGTGTTCAGAAAGGAGTGGCATCTAGAACTAGCATCAGAGTAGGATTTCGGCAATGTTGTGCTCCCTGCAGAGCACAACTCACAGCATGAGGATCATTCAGCTTTCGGTATCCACCCTCTGAAACTCATTGACAAAGATCTGTGAACCATGGATGTCTGTAGAGTTTGGGAGATGTGGGTCTTTATAGAGTCATAAACTGAACTCTTGGATGGCTGTGTATCGACAGCTGAAAAAGAGTTTGCAGTCAATAATAGCATGGTTCCTTTCTTCCCCCATCACTAAAAACTGTTAGTGGAAGATATAACCCAGGAGTTATATCTTCCATAGTGGAAGATAACCCAGGTACTATGGAGGCTAGAGATTGGAGTGGGTGGGTTATACAACTTTCAAGAGTCCGTAAAAGTAACTAAGGGCTTATCTATACTTCATATCTGAAAAAATATAATATAATAAAGGTCTCCGTTCCTCTGTGTTAAGCTTTTCCTGTTCCAGATCTCATATACCTCTCTTCCGTTGACAACATACCAAGATTTTTAGACCACTAAATTTAATAGTCTTTTTGCATCTCTGCCTTTCACAAAGGTGGACTTGACCCTTGTGTAGATGAGGAGCACAGCACTATACTGCTGTGCAGACATGCTTACTGTGTAAGCAACATATTTGCTTGAGACCATGCATTCTTTAAGTTTCATAACAGGACTGCTAAGGTCAGAGATAAAGCTTGCACACCATGCTGTTTGCAAAACATCTCAGGGTGTCTAGAAATGTGCTGGAACAAGCATATTATACCCTACGGAGCCACAAAGTTTTGCTTCTAGGAAGTTAGTCCTGCTTGGAGTAAGAATTTGCACTGACCATTGTGTAGTAAATTACACATTTTTTCCAGCGTCAACCTCATACTTTGGTTTTCCCTTGACACCTCCGATATTTTCACAGGCCGTGACCTGTTTGCGTATCTCATGTAGAGGACTAGTTTTATTACAGATGTTAAAATGGCATCATAACAACTAGGAAGTTTTGACACGTGCTCTGAAATCAGCCTTCACGACATATCGCCATATCTTCTCTTTTCAGCGTGCATGTCGTAGCAGCATACAGCAGCACATACCAGAGACAATCCTGGGACAACAGCACAGCACGACACGCAGTGACCAGCCGAAGGCAGTCCCTCATGGGGTGCAGTGGTTGTGCTGAAATCCTATCATGTTGCTAGAACATCCTTTCAAAAACTGACCCAAAGTCTGCTGGGAATCTTTTCAGGGTTTTGCATGAGGACACCCTGGTTCGATTGTGAATTAAATGTGCTGGGTGAATGTGCAGTATGGGACCTTTAAGAATAGTCAAGGTACCACAAAAGAACACCCATGTCCATTAGGTAGTAGGTAGGATCAGTGAACTAACTGAACTTTAAGGAGCTAGAGTAAAGCATGAGTATTTTCACATGCATGTTTCAAGGTAAGAAACTGGCTCTGTGTTTCCATTCTAGGTTCAAAGAAGAAAAAATATCATATATGAATCCAAACATTTATAAACCAGAGACATCTCTTTTCAAAATTCCCTGTCAGAAAATTGGCAAAATTCTGCCTGTATGGATTTTTGTATATAATAAAGTGCAATAAGATGAAATGTAGTCTCAGGAACAGAGACACAGGTTCCATGAAATCTCTCTGCAGAAATAGATGTATGTGCTTAGAAATCCATGGAATAGATCACTTTGGAGCTTTTGTCTTTCTCCTGCTTGGCTTCAGCAGGTACTCCAAGGCACTCAGACAGTGTTGCCTTATTGCTTTTGCATTAGCTTGCATCATGAAAAAAAGGGAAGGTAGTGTTGATAAATACAGAACACATGTTGTGCAGAAAATTCCTCTCCTTCCCCTTCATGGTGAGGGAGCATGTTGAATTTTGAGGGAGTTTGAATGGCTTTAATGGAGTTGGTGTGAAGGCAGAAGTAGAGTTTATATATAGCAACTTAGAGCAGGGACGGAAAGCAGCACATGTGCACTGGAGGGACAAGGACAGAGCTACTCAGAAGCATCGTAAATTAACATAGTGTGATGACATATGAAAAAAAGGGACCTTGTTAACGAACCAAATTGTTATTGCAATGAATGTTTATTTTTAGAGTTACAGGAGGTATGTTTTAGAGGCTATTAGTCAAAAAAAAAAAAAAAAAAAGAAGGGAGGGGGGATTTCGTTCAACATCTGACCACATGCTTCTGCCCTGCAATCCAGGGAAACAAGGAGAGCATTGGATTTCACAGATAGCACCACAGACAGCTATTAAGGCCTAATCCAGTGTCACATTTCTGCCCAGTGCTGGCTAACTACCAGCACAATTTGCTGGCTTCTCTCTCTCTGTGTTTCTTCATTGTTTCAAGCCATGCAGAGACTTATCCTAATAATGGGTCAACCCTCAGCCAAATGTGTTCAATTGAAGGCCACCATGGGAGAATGGCAGGATATTGTCTTTCCAACAGCAAGTGAATTTCAGGCAGCTTAAGGCGGTATCCATTTCACTATAATGCTGGTTTATGTTACAGCCCTTTTCAAACTTCTAATTGCCCTGTACTGCTGACATTTATAGACATCCCCGACTTTAAATGAAAACACAACACTGAGGTCAGGAGGAGGTTCTGGGACAGCAGAGATCCCAGGTGAGGCCAAGGGAGGAAATTACTTCAAAACTTCCAAATGCTGAACATGTTGGGGTGGGGGGAGGAGAAGAGAGAGAAGACTAAAATCCAGAGGTGAGGGAGACCCTATTCACAGCCTCAAAGGTATTGATGCTTAATAGTGGCTCTTACTTATCCATACATTCAAAGCCTTGAGCACAGATGGTCCTCTCCCCTCAATTTCTTCTTCCCAGGTATAAACATTTTGAAATATTTATTCATCTGGATGTGTAACTCTATTTTGGCCCAGCTCTTCAGTTGTGCTAAATTGGTGGAGCTCCAGCGAAGTCACTGACTTTATGTCAGCTGGGAACCTGTTCTCACCGGAGTGAGAAAGTGCTCTGCCTTTTATAGAGGAGAAAACTCCCAGATTTTCTTTCTTCTGTCCAGGCATCCTCTTCTGAGGAAAACTGATTTAGCAACGGCTGATGGTAGGAGATATCATTTCATAGGCTGCCCCTTACTTTCTGACATGCTGCACAACCTGTTAGCCACAACATGAGGTTAAATCTGAGTTAAAAGACCAAACTGAAGAAACAAGACATGTCTCACATTCACACAGGGATCTGTTACAGTGGTAGACTTTGTCTGCTCACTTCGCATTACCCCTGTGGTGGAAATGGCTCCGCTAGTCCAGGGGAAAATACCTTGCAAGAACAAAAGTGAATCATAGAGTCATAGAATCACAGAATCATATAATCATATAATGGTTTGAGTTGGAAGGCACCTAGTTCCAACCCCCCTGCCATGGGCAGGGACACCCTCCACTAGACCACATTGCCCAAAGCCCCATCCAACCTGGCCTTGAACACTTCCAGGGAGGGGGCAGCCACAACTTCTCTGGGCAACCTGTTCCAGTGCCTCACCACCCTCACAGCGAAGAATTTCTTCCTAACATCTAATCTAAATCTACCCTCCTTCAGCTTAAGGCCATTACCCCTTGTCCTGTCACTACATGTTCGTGTAAACAGTCCCTCTCCAGCTTTCCTGTAGGCCCCCTTTAGGTACTGGAAGGCTGCTATAAAACCTTCTCTTCTCCAGGCTGAACTACCCCAACTCTCTCAGCTTGTCTTCACAGGAGAGGTGCTCCAGCCTTCTGATCAGTTTCATGGCCCTCCTCTGGACTTGCTCCAACAGCTCCATGTCTCTCCTGTACTGGGGCCCCCAGAGCTGGACGCAGTACTCCAGGTGGGGTCTCACAAGAGCAGAGTAGAGGGGCAGGATCACCTCCCTCGACCTGCTGGTCACACCTCTTTTGATGCAGCCCAGGACACGGTTGGCTTTCTGGGCTGCAAGCGCACATTGCTGGATCATGTTGAGCTTCTCATCCACCATGAAGGGATGCTACCATATTTTTGTGGAATGTTATTTATTTCCTTGTATCTACAGCTATTCTTATGCATTTCCAGGGTGGGGCGAAGCCTGGCCTGTGCTCCCCAGATGCTTGGCACCCCTGGGACTGAGCTAGGCAGAACAGGACAGGGAGGCAGAAAGCCGGTGCTGCACCAGGGAATACACTTTCTTCATTCAGCCTGTCAAAGGATGCCTATACCTTCAAGGCATCATCCCATCCTGTGCAAGGGAAACTTGCATCAATGAGAAATAGTGGAGAAGAAACTTTGCAGTGTCACAGCCTCACTACCCAGGGAGAAAGATTGCAGCTGCCTGATGGAGCACAGAAGCAGTGCATGATACCACGAAAGCTCAGAGATCTGTGGAGCACACACAAGAGGGTAAGACACGGCAGCTGGAGGGACCCCTTGGTTCTCTATCATGAGTGCCACAGCTCCTCAAGAAGTCTTAACAGGTCATCATTTTGTTCCTGCTGAAGGATTTCCTACTGCACCGACAAAGGGTGATGTCTTCCTGCTACTGAATGGAGAGAAATTCAAGGGGAAAGGGATAGGGAAGGGACTGCGGAGACCTTCTTGCTCTGTTCAGTGCCACTAAGTAGAGCTAATGCCACTAAGTGATGGTGCCCTGGGAATTTATTTTTTCTCTTTGATTTATCAAATATAGACAGGCAAGGAATAAGACTGCAATCCACAGTTAGACTGGGAGGAAAAATCAGGATGTGAAAAATTCCTGTGCTGTTTGATCTGCTGCTTGGTGCTGTGCTTTATTTTTTTTTGCTTGTGTCACTATCACCTTTTGAAAAACAGGTTTATGAACTATGAGACTGTGATGGAGGATACGTGATATTGGACTAGAACTTGGACAATGAACCCAGATTACTATTCTAGAACCAGACAAAATTAAGATAGTTTTCTATTAATTATGTGAAAAAGATTATAAATGCCAATGTAAACAGATGAAAAACAAAGAAAATATGGATTTTGTTTCAAATATATTGTTGAAATATGTTTACAACTTTCAGGTACATAATATTTTTTACTTGAAATACAGGCATGTTTATATACTATTCTATATTTCTGTGATTACAGGTTGATATTATTAATGAATATTTATAATGCTTTTATATAGCAATAGAAAAATCTTCTAAACATAGTCAACTGTGTGCTGATTTTAAAGTCCTGTATTTTATCCTGCCCATAGATACACTCCTACGCCTTTCCTGGTGTCTTGCAAATTATCTAGTAGACATGCACCAACTACTATGCAAGATATCCAATAGCTGCACAGTGGCAGATTAGAGTACTTCAGGCCAGTAATTTAGGTTGCTGATGATGCTAATGATTCAAATGCACCTCCAGTGACTGTCAGTGGGAGACAAGTAACAAAACATTTTTTAAAATCCTGTGACAAATACCATAATGGGTTTGATTCAGTTGCTCATACACAGATATTTAGTGTCACTCCAGAGACCTTACAGTATCTAAGAGGGGGTATCTGCCACACAGGACTGGCAGACATAAATAGGACCTCCAAGAGAATCATACATTTCTGGAGCAACAGTCTGAATATCTTTATGATAAGGACAGAGGGGGAGGAGCGGGGGGAGGCTAATACTTTCCTATGTTCAGCAGAACTGAGCCCTGGATGTCTTATAACGCTTATAGATCTGACCTTTCCTGATTGCAGGAAGTTTAAATTGAAAATTGTCACCCCAAAGGCAATTTCTGATAAAGAAATGAGGCTTTCATTGTGCAGGAAGAGGTTCACTTACTTTGCTTCCTTGTGGAAAAGAAGCATGGGTGCCACATAGCCAGCCAGTAAAATTCAGAGGAGATCCACTCGCTTTAGTGGGCAGATGTTAATCTACCACACTTAAGGAAATGGCCTGGCAAGATTCCTCTTCCTGGGATTTTTGCAATTATAGAGAGTCATAGAATGGAATATCACTCAACCTGTCATAGGGATAGACAAGGAGGAGAAACTCAAATTCCTTCAACTTGGTGTTTGCCCCCATTTTGAAAATACAGTTCAAGTTTTAAATAACATACTATTAATACAGTGAAGTTTGAGACCTAAGTGAAGTTTAGGACCTTACAAAGCACATCTGGACCTAAAGTAGCTGTTCTTTCCTATGTATCCGTTCCTATCTCCAGGCATCAGCAGAAGATACCGAAATTCTTCCTTATAGAGAAGACAGTCAAGTCCCCTAGGACTGGTGTGGTACTTTGTAAGCTGAGACGTAGGTGTGCAGAATGCACCGGACAGTCCTCCTTCTCTCCTGCAGCTGCTCTTCATGCTTTTGCTCCTCACTCACAAAATCGAGACTTAAAAGCCTTGTCTTTCAGCATCCCAGTGTTGTGTCAGGGTTAGTCAAGTAACATTTGCGCTGCGTTAAGCTTTCAGTGGCTTTCCTGCTGATACCTTGGAAGGCCTGGGCCACAGCGGTCTCGTTCAGCTTCACTTCCTGCCTGATCCATCCTTGTCCCACACCGTGCAGGAAACTCCAGAGCTGGAGAGAAGGAAAGGAGAGGGAGATCTCTTGCAAATGCATTCATGCAATATCCCATCTTTGACTTTTTTTTTTTTTTCAGAGTGGTGACAACACGAATCTGTGTTATTAATAGGTGTAGTGACTGCAAACAAACTTACCCATTATTTTATTTTATTTTAGTGAGAGCTGATATTTCCATTAAAAATTCTCCAACTCAAATTTATTGCTGGAGTATAAATTACATTTTCTATTTCCTCTCTCTCTCTTCTTAATTTCTGTCAAGTGACGACACTGTCTAAGGAGGAAAAATGTCATTCTCATAATGGGATCTGTCAGTTCCCTTAAGCCCTGGTAGGTTTTTATTTGATGCTGTTGTTCCTTTCTGATTCTAGCTGTTGATGAAAAAAAGGTCTCTTCAAAACCATACTTAACATAAAGGTATTTATGAATGGGAAACCTGTTTCTAATGCAGCTCCTTGTTCTTGCACTATCATTTCTGAGCAGAAACTCTGACCCATGTTTCCACTGTTTTCAGATTTCAGCTTGTTAAAGGGAGTATTCAGTTTGCAGCACAACATTCAGCCAACATTTCATTACATTTTGGGATCCAATTACTCATGCAGAGGGTTGGGTTTTTGGGCTTTTTTTTTTTGGTAACTTGGTGTAAGTTTCCTTTTCCTGGTGAGGTTTTATTTTAATTCCCTTCAGTCTGCAATCTCCTACAAGTATTTAGTGATATTTTTTAAATCGTGGCAGAGCTACAAAATAAATATCTTTTTTTTCTTTTTTTCTTTTTTTTTTTTTAACAAATCTGGAAAAGAACCAAATCCAGATGAAATGCATCTCCAAGATTTTTGAGTGAAAGCAACATTAAAGGATATCTAATTAGACCTACAGTAATAACATCACCATCCTTGTTATGGGACATATATATATCTAAAGGCTTGTGATCTGCTGAGTTAGGAAGTTAGCAAGCTGGAGGGTCTACCACAATTTCTGAGCATCCAATCAGCTACACCACATATTACACACACCATGGAAATTATAACCTACTCTATAGCTTTTGTGTAATCAATTTGGAATGACCAGATTTGCTCTCAAAACAAGACTTCCAGGATGCAAAAACCACAGATCTGAACAAAACCACAACTCCCTATATGCAAACTATCACATTTTCATATAGTACAGTGAATCTAAAGAATTTAAAACAAGATGCAGAAAATCTGAAATGCCAGCAAACTAGTTGTGCTGTTTGCCTATGACCACAGAAAATTACTCTGGATGTCCTATACAGCCTGTAACTTTTAAAAGAACATTTAATGAGTATATAGGAATTGCCATCTATGAATCCAGGCATATAGCTTCACCAAATCCTAATATAGCATCTCTTCTGCTTGCTGTTGCTTGGCTCCTGAATGCCAGCACAATCTTTAAATGGTAATCTTCCTTACTCTCCAAAATGCTGATCTGTTCTTGTGAATTTTAAGTAACATCTGTTCTTAAGAATTTCAATTACTTTACTCAACATTGATGTAAATTGTTGGGTTTTGTTTTGTTTTGTCTTGTTTTGTTGGGGTTTTGGGGGTTTTTTTGGTTTTTTTGTTTTGTTTTGTTTTGTTTTTTAGTTTTCCCCTTCTACTGCATCTATTTGCCATTTTATGCAACATATTGAGTTTTGATGCTTTTATTAATCTTTGCAAAAGCTATTGAAAAGGACATTCAATATCATAAATAAGTAAACCTGGTCAATTTGGAATAGCCCATGACTGCTATGCATTGAAGGAGGCATTATGAACCAGTTCTGTTCAAACAAAGATACAAGGCAGCATCTTACCTTGTGAAAGCCCCATTTATTTTGCCACGTTTCTGTTGCATCATCCCCTATGTCATGAATACAGCTAAGTACTCCAAGCACTGCAGAGTCTGCATTCAACATATATTCTGGACTAAATCTTTTTCTAGACGATCTAGAAAATACTCTTTTAATACTCTTTTCTTGCTGAGATTTTATTAGGGAATGTTACCCGGTTTCAGATCCAACAAAGTATTTTTATTGATCAATTTCTCCACAAATCATCTTTCTTTTCCTTCATTTTTGCTTGAGGGGTCCAGATTTGAAGCCATCAACCTAAAGCTAGAGACACCTAGACCTAACTCCCAGACTCTTAAATAGCCCATTTGCATATCCTGGGGAGAATCCCTCCATCTTTACAGACATGGGCAGAGACAGGGGGAGAATGGAGAGTGTTGTCCTTCCCTCCCACCACACTGTCCACCTCCTGGCATTAAGTGAGCTAAACCCATCCAGCCTCTCTATTTTAAGAGAGCCCCTGCTGCTGCCTCAGAGGATAGACAGACTTGCCTTTGCAGCACTTTGTGAGTGTGGTTTGAAAGCTCCAAAGAAGGTCTAAGTTAGCAGAGCTGAGCAGGCTCTGAGACAAACTAAGGGAGCTTATACGAATGGTCATGTCATCCCAGCAAGGGAGGTGGCAATAAGCTCTGCTGTGCTTGTGGTAACAGGGCAACGAACCGATAAAGTACTCTGGCTAGTTAAATAAAAGTACATCTGCCCATATCCTTCGTTCTTCAAGCATAAATAGGAATTATGTCATTTGTCCCTCTAACACACATTAAGAATAGAAACATTGATGTCTGTGGTGGCTCTGTACTACAGAAATAGGGACTATACTAACTTCTGAAGAGCTACATTTCTTCACAGCAACTGACCCCCAGATTTTTGAGGCCAAATTTTCAGTACTCTAAATTCAACCTATTCACATCACGCTATTAGGACCCTCATTTCCAGGACATTTTACGCTGCCATAAATATTAGAAGTTTCTTAGGGTCATGAAACTCTGAAGTCATTTGACTACAGATATCTACATAGTAGATATCAGCTCCTGAACTGCCCATTCTTGCTTCCCTTTATAGCCATTTGGGAGAGAAAAAGTATGTTTACAACGGAATTTTATGACACACTTTAAAATTGCCCAAATCCTTTCATCAAGGAGGGGTAAGAAAGTGTACAGAAACTAGCCGGCAGTTGTCTTTATTTTATTAGCTGAATCTTACCCACAGAGTCAGCTGGGGTGAGGCTCTTGGAGGGGCAACGCTTTTAAGACAGTGATGTACTAAGGACCGAGAGCAGCAGCAGCTAAAGCCCTGCTCTGGCTGGAGAGGCTGCGCAGCAATGTGGTCACAACTGCCTCACGTAATGCAGGAGCGCACATCGCCCTCGCTGATGGCTCAGGGGAACTAAAGCTCTCTCCTCTCACCTCTGTGACAAATCCATGCTTGCAACTTGTGGCTGCTTTGGATCAGAGAAGCAAAAGATAGGGAGCAATGAGTGTCTCGTTAGAGAAATAGTCAAGTAACCTGAATCAACTTGCAACACAGAGGTGTCTATTTTGACACATAATAGCACAGTATTTATAGATCTTTTCTGGGCTCCAGGAAAATGTTCTGCTTTCTGTTGTGCTCAGTGAAATAGATCTGGATGCCGTTCACCCCTCTTGTTATCACTAAAGTATTTAAACACCTACTCCCTTATCTCCATCATGCTGTGGATCAAAATGACTGAGTGAATGTTCTGAAACTTTAAGCTGTTGGTCTGGAGTTATTCCAAAAAAAAAAAAAAAATGCAGATAAGGAAACAGATTTACCATGTTGTAGGAAAATATGATGGGAGAAAGGGGCAAGATTTCTTTTCTTGTTTGGTCCATACTGGCCCAAATAATGGCTAAGCCTAAATCATGTCTTCCTCTACCCTGCAACTGTTTAGAGAAAACAACACTTTTCCTGAGCACTAACAGGAGGTTCTGATGGTTCACTCTTCACTCAGAAAGAAATGATTGCCCAAGGCTGGGGACCCAATGGTCCTGTCCTTGGGGCAAAGCTGTCAAGAATGAAGAGAATTTGCAGAACACTTCTTTGTTTTGCTGAAAGTGTCTCAAATTCATTACATTTTCAAGAAAACAAATGCACACATTACACAGAGAGCGTTCTGTCATCAGGAAAATGTTGATCGGATGTATTCACAGTAAAGAACAAAAGCATAAAGATAAACAAGACCTTGACAAAGAAAAGTATTTAAACATTTTTGAGGTATATGTTCACAGTAAAACATCTCCATAATCACTTTGCTGAAGCATATCCAAAATACAAAACTAACCTACTTAGTTTTCTAGAAGTGAAATTGGGCAATGTGGTCCTCGCTTTCTTGCATGTCCTGTTGTATCTACCAATCACATAGCTCAATGCAGTACAAAACTTCTGTCAGATAAGAACAGTTGCATTTAACATGCAGTTTCAACCCACAGAAATTATCAAGCCCAGAAAACAGATTTTTGCATATAAATATATACACATACACAAACTCATCTACACATATACAGTCTAAATGTGTTTCCATTACTTCCTAAGTTATTGCAAGGCATAAGAAGACAACACAGTCAAGTAGCCCACCATAGCACATCCCCCTGTCAAACAGAATATGACGTAATTAAAAACTGCAATGGAGCTTCATACAACTTGAGCAAATACATTATTTAGTGGTGAATTTCCTGGGAGGGCTGGTGGGGACCTAAGGAGGTCCTAAAGTTCCTCTTGCACCAGCACCCTGAGTGGTGTTTCCCAGGGTAACAGCCACACCACTGATCAGCTTACTTGCTCCCACCATGTCTGCACCCAGTACTGTCATGTCTCCTTTATATCCAGACAGTTCCTTTTACCATGTTTTAATTTATGAAGAACTCTCTAGTATGATTTTCAGTCTACAAAGGCAAGTACTTCAAGGAGATGGTCTTCATGTAACTCATAAACTCCAAAGTTTTCCTACCATGGGTAGCATCTACTCATTATGGGGGGAGGGAGGAAGTCTGAATTGCAGCAGCCACAGCTCAGTTACACCTCACGTAAACTACCCTTCTATAGGAATATATGTGGAAAGATGTCAAGTCAATACGTGCCACCTTCCCTACGGCTGGAAACAGTTGTGCTTTCACTTATCCCCCCTAACTTTAGACATCTGCCTCTGGCAGTGATCCTCTCTCCACTGACAGAAAAAGAAATTTAGCAAGTCTCTGCCCATAACTTAAGCACCATTGCCAAGGACCTGAAATTATGTGGGATGACTCCAGGTTTCTGTGATGACCTGCCATAGTCCATCTCCACTTAAATTTCTATATGCAGTTTCAGCAATGAGACATTTTAAACGTTGAAACTGTCCTTGCCCTGCCTGAGATTACACACTGCAGCATACCTATTTGCTCATGACAGTCATCGCTGCAAATGAGCCTAGCAGGTAGTCTTGCATGGCACTTCATGATCATGTACCTTGGCCACGTATCCTAAGACTTTTTCCTAGCTTTCACACTGACACGCAGTAGCTAATTATAAAAGCAAACTGTAAGCCTATCTGTTTGCCCTTGCCTGTTGCCAAGTAATGTTTGGTTTGACGTGTGACAATAGTATCAAGATGCTTGAACCAAGGTTGAAATATAATAAGAGAATGATGTTCAGAGGAAACAATTGCAATAAGTAACTTTCCTCATAAGGAAAAGAATCAGAAAACTATACACAGTCTTAACATTTTAAATGCTCTTTCACTTTAGCAATAGCTTATATGTTAGAGGATAAATTTAACTTTGTGTATTAAAAGTACTGCTATCATTTCACTTTCTTCGATATTTATAACAAATAAAGAAATATGTATCTCTCTTTATAGACTTACAAAATCCCAATAATTTCTTGAGGTCTAGACATCCAGGCCTGAAAGATCAGATGAACTTTTTGGGTTTTTTTGTTTTTGGTTTTGGTGGGTTTTTTTTTTATAAAAGAGAAGAAAAAGAAGATAATATAAAATACCCAAGTAAAGTTTTGGATCCATGATTCCAGAGCTGTCTGGTTACTTTGTCTGTGACTTTGATCCAGCCAATGTCTACAGCTATGCATAGTTTTATATATTCTGACCTTCGTGCCGCCAATGACAAATAAGATGTAGCTAATGCATAACAAATTGCAGATTCACATCCTAATCAGTATCACGGCACAGCAGAGATCATCCTTTTCACCTTTGTATGTCTTCTCAAGCCATGATAACCTGACTAAAATTAACATACTTTCTAAGGCATCAGAAAGCAAACAAAAATGAAGTCTTGCTCAGAATATGTATTAAATTTTTTGTCTTCAGGATTTCTGGACAAAACCTGAATCCACCAATTCCAAAATTTCTGAAACCTTTTCCTAGTTCAGTCATTTATTTTTATATGTGTTATGTTCAGTTTTATATCCTAAACTCACAAGTTCTTAAATATAGCCATTTAGAAGCATATGGGAGAGTTGAGCTGGCATTCCTATTAAGGCTGCTCCAATACTGACAAGTTCCTGACATGCAATCTTCTGCTTTTTAAATTCTACTTGGTTGCCAAACCCAGGCATAGATTGGAATAGTCTGTCCATACATAAACTTCCTAAATTCCCATTCAGTTGATAACATCGTATTCTTTTGGAAGTCCTAGGAATTGAAAATTATTATTATTATTTTCCTTGCTCAGTAGTCAAAGGAGATCCCTGTGGCTTCTACTCAAGTCACTGAAAGGTAGAGGAGAAAAAGAAGTGCCACTGTCTGATATTCACATACCTTTAATGTTAGGCAATGCAAATTAATCTGCTTTGATAGAAGAGTAGTACCAATATCAAAGTCCTGAGTACCTATTAATTTCTAACAGAAATGCACCATGGCTTCCAAAAAAAAAAAAAGCAGGAAAGCAGATCTTTTCTTCATTTGTTCCAATTCATACCTGTTCTGGCTATTTATGGCTTGTTCTTTCCACCCAGTCTTCTGCAGGCATTTTTGTTCCTCATGACCCTTCAGCACTTTCTCTGGATGCCTCTGCCTGTAAAGAAAGGTAGGATTGGCTTTTGATTAAACAGCTAAGTCGCTGATGAGAATGAAAATACTTTTCCTGCTGTGGGTGGAGAAGGAGTGCTTGCAATGGCTTGACCTGGTCTGGTCTGACAGCTCTCTGTGTTCAGTAACTTGTCTGAAACATTTGTTATGGGATGTCAGCCATTTATCTCAATCAGTGTTGAAATTTTTAATAGGAGACTACTGGAAAACAACTTTCTGTTAGAACTATTCTACCTTTACATAACAAACAACAAAATATTTAACATTCATATGGAAAAATCTGAAGCAGAATGGATGATATATTTTAATATTTTACTAACATTATGTATTATTTGGCCTTGTTTAATCACATTTCTAATTTAAATTAACATCTGGCTCCTCACTGCATCCAGAAGAAAGAATATGTTCACCTCCACTATGTTGTGTACAAAGACACAATAGCAGGTTCAAGAGACAGTACAGTTTATTTCTGGATGGCAGATGCTCTGTGGTGTAATCATTATTCATTGGCTGCAGGGATTTTCAGGCAGGCTGCCAAACAGCCCATGTGCCTCTGCTTATTGCCACATTTCTTAAAGGTAGGCTTTTTAATTGGAAAAGGGAGAGATCATGTGTGATTTGCTATGCAGTTCTTGACAAGCAGTTTTAAAAATTAAATGCTATGCTATTTTTTCACATGCAGGAAACTTTGGTGAATGTGATCTGCCTCTCCAACAATCACACATTAAAATATAAAGCTCCAGAGAACACAACTGTTGATAAGAAGAGAGGAAAACTGGGAAATGATTTACACTGGGCTGCAGTTTGGGCCCTTAGGTAAGTGCATGAGAAATATAATGCACATATCTACCATAAAGAGCAAGTGGTATATTCACTGATGCATTCCTTCTCCAATGCAAAGTGCTCTTACCATGTACTTTTCATCTCTACCTAGACCTGTATCTTCATCTATACTTTGTACAATATACCCCTCCCATGTGGCAATGGATAAAACACAGATCCACAGATCAGTCTAATTCCAGGGTCTGATGGACATGACAAACATATACTTTGCATCTTCTAGACCCTATCTAAGATTTTACTGTTGTCCATATCACCACATCCTTAGGTCTTGGTCTGTAGATATAGGTTGTAGCCCTATAGGGATAAAACTACAGGATTTTGTCTTAAAGGAACTAGACTATGGTGAAAGGATGATGTATTGGGTTTGTGTGGCAAGGTTTTAGCAGCAAGAAAGCACAAGAGTAGCTTCTGTGAGAAGCTGCTAGAAGCTTCCCCTGTATCCAACAGAGCTGATGCCAGCCGGCTCCCAGATGGACCTGCTGCTCGCCAAGGCTGAGCCCATCAGCAATGGTGGTAGTGCCTCTGAGGTAACATAGTTAAGAAGAGGGGAAAACCCAAAAAACTGTCCAACATCAGAAGCATCCAGAAGAGAGAGGAGTGAGAATATGTGAGAGGAACAACTCTGCAGACACCAAGGTCAGTGGGGAAGGAGGAGGAGGAGATGCTCCAAGCAATGGAGCAGAGATTCCCCTGCAGCCCATGGAGGTCCATGGTGGAGCAGATATCCACCTGTAGCCCATGGAGGACCCCATGCCAGAGCAGTTGGATGCCCAAAGGAGGCTGTGACCCTGTGGGAAGCCAGCACTGGAGCAGGCTCCTGGCAGGACCTGTGGCCCCATGGAGAGAGGAGCTCACGCTGGAGCAGGTTTGCTGGCAGGATCTGGGACCCCACGGGGGACCCATGCTGGAGCAGTCTGTTCCTGAAGGACTGCACCCTGTGGAAGCGACCCACGCTGGAGAAGTTCCTGAAAAACTGCAGTCCGTGGGAAGGACTGACGTTGGAGAAGTTGGTGGAGGACTGTCTCCCGTGGGAGGGACCCCATGCTGGAGCAGGGGAAGAGTGTGAGCAGCCCTCCCCCTGAGGAGGAAGGAGCGGCAGAGACAACGTGTGATGAACTGACCACAACCCCCATCCCCCGTCCCCCTGTGCCACTGTGGGGAGGAGGGAGAGAATTCAGGAATGAAGTTAAGCCCAGGAAGAAGGAAAGGGGGTGAAGGAAAGGGGTTTTTTTAAGATTTAGTTTTTATTTTTCATTATCCTACTCTGACTTGATTGGCAATAAATTAAATTTCCCCAAGTTGAGTCTGTTTTACCCGTGACAGTAATTGGTGAGTGATCTCTCCCTGTCCTTATCTCGACCCACGAGCCTTTCGTTATATTTTCTCTCCCCTGTCCAGCTGAGGAGTGATAGAGCAGCTTTGGGGGGCACCTGGCCTCCAGCCAGGTTCAAGCCACCACAGATTAATACATTTCTTCACTGCAAACTTGAAAGGTCCAATTTTCACATTTCAATGTCTAGAAGTCATAAATCCATTTCTAGCTTTTAGCTTATTTCAGGTTTGTAAGACTTGATTTCAGCATGTCCAAATGAAAATGTCACCTAGATATATAATGTCTTAAGAGATATCTAGTTCAGCTTCGTCTTCTTGTGTGTCTCAGCAGTGTAAATGTGTACATCTGAGCTGGTCGTCTAAGCTCTTCTTTCAGACAGCTAGAGGAAGAGGCTCCTGTAAGGCACTGCTCATCTCTTCCGGAAGTAGATTTTTAAAGTAGATCTGTTAACCACAGCTTAAAAATGCCTTTTTTTTTTTTTTCCACATTGACAATAAAGAGAAGCTAGGGAACTAGCCCACCTGTAGACATCTGCATTGTAGATATTGCACACGCCTTGCGTACTAACCCATAGGGCTAACAAAACACAACCAAGTTTGAAAACTGAAAGTGAGAGGGATAACCTATGAGGAAAGAGTAGAAATGCTAACACATTAATACAGCCTGGTTAAGCTGTGACAAAAGCTCTCCTTCATGTTCTTCGGCATCACAAATACCAAGAGAGAAAAAGAAATTTTCTTGATGTGCTGGGGTTGCCCAGCTTTATCTGCATCAGTTGACTGGCAGTAAGACTGAGGTTGCCTGCAGACTGCGGGGATGACCCAATCTCTAAATGTGGGTGGAAGAAGACCAGAGGGTGCCAGCATCCCACCCGCAGTGTAGTGCAGCCATGGGGCCCTGTAGGAGCCACTGCCACCTCCTTGTGCTTGCACCCACTCCTAGAAGCCCCCTTTCACCAGCCCTCCTGCATCTATTTTGTGTTTCAGCACCTTATGAAGATTTTGTGATATATCACCAGGGGTCAAGAAGGCTGTGCTGACATATAGCTAGAAATAATGAAGTAGAAATAAGAACAAACAGAATAAGTATAAGGAAAAAAGAGTTTCCTAAAGCTTGCTAACAGTGAACTCTTATCAGGCATAAAAGAGAAGCAGCTCATTACTTGCAGACTTTTTCTTCAGTGTCTTCAAGCCTGACCATCAAAGGCATTATGAAGCAGACAGACACATAGCACTCTCACAGATTCCCGAACCTGTTTGTGATCAAAAGGTGTGAGGTCCCCTGACACTTCTGAAAAATATCTCTACAGGTAATCTGCTGCTATAGCTACTTTAATAACTTTAGATATCTGACACTTTACCCACTTTTTTGCTCTTCTTTAACCCTACGAGTGTACCTGCTCAACTTTCTTCATAAGATCTCCTGTGAAGCTCCATTAGACTACTGCTTTCCACAGTTACCAAGATATGAATAGAGACGTCTTGACTCTCATGCTCGCTCCCTCTCTGACTTATCCTCCCCTTTTAGGAAAGCTGTCTGACTGAAGCTATTGATTTAAATCATGTAGACCAAATCTGCCAAGCTTTCAATATTTTGTGAGTAGGCATTGTTTTCCTCCCAGTTGGAGACCGCCTTGCTTTTGCACCTCAGTTGTTTAAGGCTAGGGTATGCCTTAACAGAGATTTTTTTATACCATGTGAAAAATCAGGTGTGTAAAGCCCACAAAGGACGGAGAAGCTCCATTTTAGAGTATGATGCTGAACTGGCACAGGATAGATTAAAGTCATAGGGGCCAAAGCTGGGCTTCTGGGGGCTGCTGTGGGTTATTCAGTTGGCAGGGATTTTCATGTGTACATTACGGCAGAAAAGCATCCTACAGGTGAAGTTTGAGGATGGAAGCTATGTCCCATCCTTCTGGGAGCACGAGGGAGTTTTGGGGCTGGTGATGTATGGAAGGGAGAAGGGGGATGGACACATTAGTCAAGAACATCAGGACCTCCAAGCTGCTGGCCCTGCTCCTCAGGTCCCCAGTGAAATAAGGGGTCTAAGATGTTTAGGAAGGAAAGAAAGGAGCATCTCAGAATAAAAGAGTCTGCAAAATGTTCTCAGATGCCAAAGAAGTCCTTGGGGGAAAAAATAAAAATAAAATTTTAAAAAAAGCAAAAAGCTTTGAGTCTGGTCTGAATGATTAAGCAGCTTTTTCTGTCTCTAATTTCTATGACTTCATACTTGTGTGTTGAAATCCAGACTCCACTGAAACTGATGATGAAACTCCCACTGAATTCCAGGAGCCAGGCTTTTATCTGTAGCGTCTAAGGAGAACTTTTGCTAATTCTAAAAGTCCTAAGTGCAATTTGAGGAATTTCCAGCTGCCATAAAAGCTATTGTTATCTTCCTAGTACTGCCAGCACAATCCCATTTGAAAAGAATTCTGTACAAATACATTTGTGTAAGTATAAGGCTGCCTTTCTGTTTCTCATTGTCTGTAACAAGACATGTTTCCACCAATCAGCCTGAGAGTTAAAAACTAGTTATCTTACAGACGGGTAACTAAACCTTAATGAGATTGAAGATTGGCTCCCAAGTCTACATGGTCTGTAGGCTGCCTATCAGCATTTTTTATGCTGACAATTCCTGCTACTCACAATTGACAGTCTGAAGTGAAGCTCCCAGGCTCCAAAAGTCTATAGCTACAAAGGGAATAAGGGAGATCTGCAGGGCATTTGGAGAAGCCAGTTCATTCCACACAGACATGCCCATTGCAAATACTATGAAATGTGGAAAGCAGGAGCATACTTTAAATGCTCCTTCTCTCTCCATGCTAGACTCCTTCCTCAGCACCACTGCAGCACAGGTGTCCTTCTGGGTTTGGTTTCTTTCCCTGGCTGAAAAAGGGTCACACCACATCTCCCATGTTCCCGCAATTCTTTCATTTTTGGGAACTACTGAGGGAAATGCAACATATCATTTCCCTTTAGCTGCAGCAGTTTAACTTTTCATTTTAGGAATTAAATATTCATGAACACAGTAAGAAGGAACCAGTGTGAGTGCAGCTCTGTGGTTTAGTGCGTCTCCCATGATGATGGAAAGGAGAGGGAAAACGTTCTCAGGAGCAGGAGGGAATTCAATGCTGCTCTTGCTTCTTGAATGCTGTCAGCCACGGCATGTTGTCTGAAAAGGATGAAAAGGACTGTTATTTCTTCCAGTTGTCATGAGAGGGAATGGCTAACGACACTGCCTTGCACACACCTGATTTGTGTAGGCATTTTCTCACCTTTGGGTGAGGAAGGCAAAGCAATGTCCAGCCTATGGATCCCAGGATCACTCAGAGCATCAATCACTCGGGCTTTCTGGGCTTTCTTATTTTCTTAGGACACATATCGTTCTCATAGCATTTCCCTTTTCACAATGGCAGCAGGCACTGGAGCATTTCCAGTGCATTCTCTGGTGCTGGAAATGCTCAAGCTTCCAGTTCTGGAATGATCCAGCTATTGCATGGACCAGCATCAGTCCTGATAGGGAGACAGGCCCATGTTTCCTCATCTGTGCCCAGGTTTCTGCTTCCTCCTGTGCCACCTGCGTAGTCTTAGACAAATGATCAATCTCAGCTCCCAAGAAGCAGCAAAGGCATAAATCAAATCAAACAACTTAGGTGTTCTGAGTCATCCTAGTATGTAATTAAAGGTAACGAAAAATATATGCATAACAAGGGTGACAGGTTGCCACAGCTCAACCCATCAGCGCACGGTTGTGCTTGCTGTTGGCTTTATCCAGGAATCATCATTTGATGGGACTCCTTTCCACATCATCTGCATGGCAGAGTCAATGTCACCTACTCACTATGGTGATTTGGATATCTGCATAGTTTCATTCGTACAAAATACTAGTGGCTCTTGACATTGATTCTTTGCAAGACACTTTTCCAGGTTCTTTCCTTTTTCACTCTCTTCCTTGACTACCCTGAATGTTCCCATGTGGTTATAATTGCTTTTAGCAAAGCCATGCTCCTTAAAAGAAGCATACAAGTCAGTATGCAGCACACAAGAGACAGATTGCAAAGTTGTGTTCAAGTTTATTGAAGTTTCTTGCTGTACTGACAAACTGGACAAGGATGTATGAAAAGAGTAAAGCTAACTAGAGAAAATCCTGGTGACAATTGTTCTGTCCTACAAATGCCAATTTAATGTGCCTTTTTTTCCATCTGATGTGCAAAATGATGAGAAAAAACAGATTTGATGAGAACCATGTGCACAGCAATATGAATAACATTATATGAATATCATTAATAATATTTCTATCAAAGGGTTGGGGGCTGTTTTTCTTTAGTTTTCCATTTTATATAAATTACCGTTATTGCCTGTTTTTTTCAGACATCAAGGCCTCCTAAAATATCCTTAGATAAGGACTGAATTTAGCAACCATAAAGCAAAGCAGATACCTGTTGATGGTGAAGTAGAAGAAACACTGCTGTGCAGAAAAGAATCTTGTATGGCAACCAGTCTTCCATCTACATTTCCCAAGGTAAATAACTGGATCCCTTTTCCTTAGGCATTTAACACGAGGCATATGAATTGATCAAAATGATACATACACATCAACCATCTACATGTTGTGAAGTAATTAAACTAAAATGCATTAGATTATCAGCATATAAAATAGTAATAAGTCATTGTATTGAATTAATTTGTATCAATTTGGATGTGCTACAAGTCTGGCCAAACAAGCAAAAATTCCCTGCTCTTGGGAAATTCCTTGGCATCAGCTCTATACATATTCTAAGAATACGCAATTAGTTGCTTCTGTTTAAAACAGGAAAGAAAAAATTCATAGAACCAAATAGCTCTTCCCCACAAATGCTTACAGACTGAATATTCTGAGAGAGGATCTTTGAGATGCTAACAGAAAAATAGCATGAGACAGAAGAAATATTTTTGACCAGAAAAAATCAGCAGGAAAACAACGAAAGTGATCTCTTGAATGTAACAGAAAGCAGAAGTGCCAGGGAAGCTTTTTGCCGTATAACAGACTGGTTTCTAGCAAGAAGGAAGAGCTGAAGAATGATGGTTTATGTAAATAAGTCAAGATAATAGGGGCTAATAAATTAACTTGCATTAACACAAAGTATAAATAAATCCCATGTTTATATTTGGATGCTGAAAAAATTACTGACACATAAATGAAAAAGTAAGAGTTTTTCCATGGCTATCAATAGTACAGTACCTTAGCAGATTTCCTAGAAAATCATCCAAACAAGACAGCAAAGCCTGCCTGTACTTACTGGAATTATATTTGCTGGAGAGAATAAGGATCACACTACTAAAGAGAATTAAAGCTGCTATGGCGGGTGTAGTAGCCAAACAGCAGAGAATACATTGGAAATGTATAGTGTATTTGTCAGCTAGACTGTGGCTTTCTGAATACTTCCAAACTATAGACATGGAAAAAAGCTTCCAAGAAATAAGATCTCACTATACTTCCCAAAAAACCCAGACAAAATATGGAAAGATATTTATGAAAGGCTTAGATTTCCCTCTTTTATATATTAGTGTTTGGACTCCATACTCATGAGAAGCCCCAAAGAATGTATAGCTTACAAGCTAATATGCCATCTTCGTATGCAATGAATTATGATATGGATAACTTTTGCAAATATACATACAAGAAAGTGTGTTGTGATGGAATCAAGGTTGTCTGGGAGAGCACTTGGCTTCCTTTCCTGTGAGATCGTCCCTTCCCTGCAATCCCCTGCCTTGTTCACTACAAACTTGTCATATTCTGCAGCAAAGGAGCCAGGAAACCCAAAGAATAAAAACTGTGTTCTTAACATATGATTCTGTTTCTATCTCCGCATATGCATTAGGATATGCTTATCCTCTTGATCTAGTTTAGCAAAAAAGAGGAGAAAAGGAAAGATGAAAACTGAAACAATGAAATAATAGAATAATAATGAAATGAAATGAAATGAAATGAAATGAAATGAAATGAAATGAAATGAAATGAAATGAAATGAAAGAGAAAGGGAAAAAATTGGAACTTTAGGTAGATTTCCCAGTGTCTTCTTTAAGAAGCATCTTATGGAAGAAAGCAGACACATGTCTGTGAGAATTTTGGGGTTTTTCTTTCCTTGTTAAGCAATTTTATTATTTTTTAAATTGAGATAACTTCACAGTAGCTTGCTTTATAGTGTGGACCCACAAATGACTTTCCCTGTTCTGTTATTAGCTTTAATTTAGAATTGCAACAAATGTATTTTTCAATTTCTTAGGAAATGCAATTTTTTTAAAATATTGTGATACTTGTTTTGTCAACATGGCAAAATGTCATATCAGAAGTGCAAGAATTTTTTAAATCTTTACTAAAACTTGGGTTTAGGCAACATGTGACAAAGCTCAGTGGCATCTGTAATTTGTTTAAACCTAATAAATCAGTTGTGCCATACATGTCAAATAGATACTTCATCAGCTTCAGTGAGGCTTCATATAAGAGTGGGAGCTACTTCACTGGTTAAAGGAAAGATAAATATTGAGTTCCATTCTCAGATATATTAACACAAATCTGGAATTATTCCAGTTAAAGTCAATCAAATTGCTTTAGCTTCCTAAAATCATTGCACTGTGATGCAATTGATATCATCACTCAATTTTCACTCATGCGGAACATACGAATACTGTTCACAATCTGCAAGTCTCCTAAAAAATCTATTCATACAAATCTATATGCAAGTGGAAAAAGATTTTTTTGAGGCTTGCATTTAATCATTTTGCTTTCTGAATTGTGAAGTTTTCCTGCATTGTATCATGGTCATGCTTTGCATACCAAGAGATATTAGTAATGGCCGTTAAAGTATCCTGTCATTTTAAAAAAACAAAATTACAAAATCATCATGACATTTGACAGGATTACCACTTGCAAGAAGAGAATTACACAAATGCAAGAAGCTGAAAGGGTGATCGCTTTCGTTATTTCTTCATATTATAATATTGGATATTAGTCTTCCTACAGTGTTTCCAACACAGGGAATTATGTGGGGGAGACCGTTAAAAGTGTTTTCTGTCCACTATTAATTGGCTTCTGTGGATGCCCGTGAATTTAGACATTTACTTTAATAGTAGACTTTGTCCAACATTAAGCATATTTGAAAATTGCTTCTGCAAGTTACTAGTGACTGGGAAAAATGTTTTCCTCAGGCTGAGCCCTTCTTTGGTTAAGTATTGTCTCAAAATAGATCCCACAGTGGGACAAATGTGTTTGTTGCTTAGATATAGTCTGCCAGATTTTCATGTGGAATATTTCAAGCCGAGGAGGGAGAATGACCTGTACCATGCAAGTTCTTCATGGGCGTTTAACACCCACAGTTTGAAACTCTAGCTCTGTTTATTTTCTCAAATAAAAACCAAGTGCTTGTTTCTGGGTCCTAGGTTTGGACCAGACCTCCCTGTCAGTGAGGCCTGGCAGGAATGACTGAATAAGCAACCGCTTTGGGTCATGCTAAAGTAACCCTGGGTTACTGGCTAGAGAGAGTGGCCAGAACTTGCAGTTGCTCCTGGGCTGGCTGACAACTGAAGCCTGTTGTTGCTAGCCCTTCCCCTGACCTTCAGCTTGGCTTTTGGCTACTGACTTTGTTTTGGTCCCTGAATCCAGATCTTCATCCTAAACACTGACTTGGACCATGTGCGTCCTATTGCTTAAACAAAGGTCATGTGATGGGTTTTTTCAAGTGTGAGGAGTAAATCTTAAGAGTCTCGTGTCTTCGCGGGAGTGTTTCAGAATATGCCACCCCTGGTGAATTTAATTCAGGTGCTCCCTGGCAGCTGGGTTAGCTGAGGGTGGATGTGAACAGCTACAGCAGAAAGCCATCCTCTCATTACTGCATCCAGATGTGCACACCTTTCGTATGAGGTGCTAGGACTCATAAGGACATATCCTGTGACAGCGCTGGATGAAGTGGCACTACTCTGAATTGTTTTCATTATGTGTTAGGAGAGACCCTGTTCCTTTCCAGATGCCTACGCTGAAGTGCTCACAGCCCACCAACTCAGAAACATTTCCTTCCTATTTGTTATGCTCCATATTTCTGTCTAAGATTTTTATTCTAACAGATGGAAAGACACAGACTCTACAGACCTGTTCTAGCTGTTGACATCAATCCAGCTTTCATTTTGTAGCCCCAGAACAGAATTCATGACGTGAGGTGTACAGTAGAGCAACCTGGCATCTGAGGAAGTCAGCTTGGCTTTGTTAAGAAGATCACACAGTTTACAAGTGGATACAGCAGGTTTTAATAACTACAGCATTTCCTCATGCTGATTGTCAATATTGGAACAGAGTGCCAGGACTGTATCACCATGCTTTCTGGGGCAGCCTTTAAGAAGTTGCGTGAGGGACGTGCTCCAACCAAGGTAAGGACGCACAAATTGGAAAGACCCTATCAAGCCAAAAATGGGCTGCTATTAAACATCTCCCTATAAACTGGCCTTTAAATGGCCAAAGGTTTGTGATTTACAACAGTTTGAATGCTGACAATGGCAGGGATTGTAATGAAGGGTAAGCTAATGATACTGTTGAAGATGTCTAAAATTCCTGCCGTTTTCAACCAAATCAGATATCAGGGCTGCTATCTAGTTTGTTGAGCTGGATGTTGTGAGGGAAAAGAAACACCGTGGGCTAATAATCTCCTATTAGCCTATAGTGATAAAATATTTTGAGGTTGAGGTGGAACTAGAAAAGCTGAACTTAGCTAATGAGTATGACATTGGTAGTTTAGCTCCCTGTGTTTGTGGACATCTTTCGAGCTTTGGTGACAGAGTACACTGAAGACTGAGGAAATCTGTGTGTTACAAGAAAACACTAGGAGTTCATTCTCCACCACAGTGCCTTGAAATTTCTGCCACAAAGGAAATTGCCCTGCACTACTGTGTAGGCAGGGATTGAAATTTGGGCTATTAGGAACCAGATGCTAAGTGAGGTTGCAGGATCCCTGCTCACGGTAAGCTACTGTGGATCTGTGCACTTTGCAAGAGCTTGGGGCTTAAAATTATCTCAGATCAGCAAGTAGATTGAAGTTACACACTGGGCTTCCAACCCAAATTTTCTCTGAAAACTCAAGTGAAGTGAAAAAAACCCCCAAACATATGGATCAATATACCTATGCTTGTGCAGCCTGCATTTTCGTCCACAAGAATTGCTGGATTTCTATCACAAATGCTTGCATTGAGCTCCATTGAATACTGTAAACCACTTTTTACATATGTGAAAATGTGGTTCCTTTACTTAGAGCCTGTCCTGAGTCACATCTGCTAGGGACGAAAAGTGAAACAAAAAAAATGTGGGTTCTACCCTCTACTAAAGTTTATGTGAAAAATCTCACTTTAGCTCAGGGAATATTTTACATTCCAATAAGTGATTTGTCAGTACTAGGCAAAAGCTGGACCAGTTAATGGCCCCACAGTAAGAGTAAAGACAGCGCTCTCTGGGTTGCTGTGTGGCTGGCTTTTCTCTGTTGTCCTCTCTAGTCTGATCTTCCTTCTTGTCCTTACAGAGGTCAAAGAATCCCAGTTTGGGTTTGTCTTGACTGAAAGCTGCTTACATCCCTCTGGTCCCAAAGCTGCTAGTGACTGTTCCAGCTCTTCTTGTCTTTCTGTTCCTAGATGAGCTTTAGTAGCTCCCATTTTTCAGAAAGAAAATGGGCTTTCTTCTCATGGAAATGGTAAGCAATTGGTCCAGCTCATCATAGTACAGATGGGATCTTAGTGAGCTACCAGACAAAAACACTGGTCAGGTTTATAGACACCAAGAATGTCAGGTGCAACAGATTTGCAGGGATGTACTGGGCCAACTCCAAGTGCAAGACGGTGCAGACAGATTATTAAGAACAGTTCTGAGAAAGTCTTGGATGAAGTTCAAATCACTGAAATGACTAATGCGTTTCAGATTTGGCCAGGAAGCAGCATTAAGCCTTCATTTTCAACAGAAGGGCACCTACCGTTAAACAACGTGTTCTCTCTGACACATCACTTTTTACCAACTTCACTGTTGCAGCAATTTAATCGCTGCTTACTTTTACTACCAAGGCAAACTCTTATGTGAGGTTTGTGTGCAGATAGGATGATTCGTTTCGTATGTCCAAAATATGTTTGCTGCAGGCTGGGTTTGCTGCTAAGTAGATAAACCACATCTGAAGCACTAATGCTCTCATAAACTGGCTTGTGCTTTCTGATCTTCTTTTAAACACAGCTTCTACTCAGCATCAAAAAACATTAGCACTTTTCAGAGAAACCAGATCCCTCAGCTTTGACACATGATTTAGCACTCTGATCATTACACAACACATGGTTTCAAAGTGTCTGTTGCAATTTTAAACATGTATGATGCTACTTGAACTACACTGCCTTTTTCACAAACTGCCCTGGGGAGTTTATTGAACATATTTTCAGTCAGGTTTCCTGGCACTTTAAGTATAGTTTTCTCAAATAGCAGGGAATGTTGAAGAACTACATGAAACAAAACAATGCAGTGTGGACTGAGCAGGTGCAACTTTCATTGCCTGTACTCAGAGGTGTTGTGAATTCACAAGTGTTTTGAGTTATTCCAAGTTAGTTTTGATCTGTCTTATCCCATTTTGGCATTTGCAGAGAGTCTAAAAACAAGTATAACACAAATGCCACGACTGCTGGAAAGCAACAAGAAGTTCCTTCCTGCCACTTTAATTTCCTCCTTTAGTATCCTGAGTCCTTTACGGAAGGCAAACTCCTGGCAGAGGCAGATTGAGCACTTCCAAGGTTGCACTTGCTTGTATCAGTATGGAGCTTTTCATGGTCAAAGGAGTGGGTGAGAGAGTTTAGTTTGCAGAGGGATGCCCTCTTTGATCCAGCTCACCACAGACCCACATAAGTGCTAGTGACAGCACTAGGGAGGGCTGTGGGAATGAAAGACTGAGCCCACAGGACGGGATGAGACCACCGCTTTCAGCAGCAGATTAGATTTATACCAGATTCAAATAATCCTGGAGGTACAGCATGAGTAATACCCGTTGCTCACAGCCACTGGAAAACCAAATCAGCCCAGGCTATGCTTATTGCTGAATCAACTCCTTCCTTACAGCTTCAGAAACACAAAGCTGTGCTGCCTGCCAGCAATAGGAAAGAGGAAAATGTGGATCAGAAACTCCAGCCTGCAAGAGGATGAAGGAACTGAAGCTCTCTGCTCTCCCCCGAGCATCACTGACTGCAGCGCACTGGGAAGAGGAGGCAGGATATTAGGTCTGATAGGAGCAGAGCCGCTTTGTTGATGGACAATTGCTGGCAAGGATTTCTCCTTGAGAGCAGGTCTCTGTACTGGTTATCTTGACTGCTCATCCCTCCTGGTGACAGGTTTTGTGGATCCACAGCACTGTGCAACAGCTCCCATGCTGCAGGCAGCTGAGGCGACAGCCTCGCATCCCTGCTTCAGTCAGTGGGAGAAAGTGGGTGCAAGAGATCCCGGCACTGCCTTGTGGCACACACCTGCCCCACAGCAATGGCCTGGCTGGGGCTATTGGAAAGTGAGCTGGGTACTTCACAGCTATGAATTGGGCTTTTCCAAAAAAAGTTGTGTTCTGTGAAGCCCCTTGTCTGTGTCAGTCAGCCTTGCTCACTTCAGCCAGACAAAGGAAACAATGGAGCTACTGCAAAAAAAACCCTTTTCCTGGGAGTGCCTTCAGTTCTCACCAACTTCAGTACCAAAGTCCACACTAAACAAGAGGCAGAATTTAGTCCTACCTGTGCTCATTTGAGCAGGTACTATTACCAGGGCTATTCCAAAGTAAATGGGGTATCTGCCAAAATATCAACCCACTTCACCTTGTGATTGCTTCCTGGTGTGCCCCTGTTTCAGGAGGAATAGGTTAATAAGGAAAAAGCCTTAACCAGCTGAAAGGAGGGTGTGGTGCTCGGGGGCTAGCTTCAGTCATCCCAGTTTTCCTGCAGACACAAATACTAATTGGCCATGAAAGCAAAAGATACCTTTCTGAAACCTAGCTTAGTGAGATGAGCAAATCGTCACGGGCTGCTACAAACCCGCTGTTCCAGATCTATAGACAGACGAAGAAAAACCTCTGCCCCTGAAGAACAAAAGGAAATCTCACCTCGTGGGTGAAAGGATGTAATGGTATCATTATCAGTGGTATTTGACTAGACTGAGAGTTTTGTGTTGTGAAGGTTCAGCTGGAAGACCTACACTTGCTTCTTTGGAGCCTAAAAAGATCTGGTGTAAAACCACAGAAGAATCAAAAGTTGCAGAAAGCTGCACAATTAATTACTTCCAAAATTCTCAGATATAGAAAAGACAGTTGTTAGTTTGCATACACAAGTATAATATCAAGGTCTAATCTCAACTGATTTTACCTTTCCTTAGGCAAGATATATAGACCAGGGATCTGTCACTTTGAAACTTTGACCAAAATTGTATTTTAAGTCATGATAGTAAGGGCTGCTGATCAAGACAAGCTCTGGCACTTTTGAAACATGGTTGTCTGACCCTTGGAAACACTCCTTGTCACTCTAAAACTTGTTATCCTACAGACACTGTTTTATTCTCTTCTGCTATTTGTCAATAAGGCACATATCACTGTCACCAGGACGCATACAATTTGATCTGGCATTTTCTTTCTCATGTGGGAGAGCTGTTTCATTGTAGGCAGTCATGGCAATATACAATGATATGGGGTTCATAAGATAGCAATCAAATCAATGAAATCATCATCTGGTTAAAGCAGAAAGCAAAACATATGTGAAATAAATTTTAAGCCAGCAGAAAGAAAATCCAGTGCTGCCATCACCCCGCTACACTATCACCTGTACAGAAACAGTGCGTGTGCGCTGGGTGATCCTGCCACCCACCTCCCAAAATCACGTGCATGCTGACCAGTCCTGTCGTGTTATTATAAAGTGGAATTTATGCACGCTACAGCAACTATGGAAAGAGTGCAAGCTATCCTCGTCCAATGTGCTTTCAGAGAATGTGCAGAGAAAACAATCAAAGGCTTTGGAAGTTTTTGGATTGGATTTCTGAGCCAGCAAGAAGCCTTCATTCGTGAGGAAAGCGTTCTTTGATACAAATAGCTTTATGTCTCAGGAGTCTTCTTCCCACCTTCATAACCACTTCTCCGTTGTTGAGGACTGTTACTGTTCTGTGGGGAATCCAACACCTGGGTAGTGGGTTTTAATTATGGGACAACTACCAGGTAATACAGAAGTAGCTATTTTTATTATGCTTTGGTGTCAGAGTTTTGGGTTCGCTTTGTTTTGTTTTCCCAAGGGGTGTCGCAGGATGATTGCGAGGCGGGAATTTCCTCAGCTAATGTAAAAGCCCTGACTGAGTGAGGCAGAGGGCCAGGCGACCGAGCAGCACTGAGACACTGAGCACGGTGCCTGCCTGGAACTGGAGCCAGCTCCTGCTCCTCCACTCCCTTCCAAGCTCCTGTTGTGCCTGGCCATGGGTCCACAATGATCACACCGGATCTGATCTCTCCCAGCTGACCCAGATACAAATGTTTGATATGGATACAATGTGGCCATGCAACCCTTCTTCCAACACGGGAAGCACCTTATTTAAAATTTGTTAATTTTACGCTTCCAAGGAAGCAACCAGAGGGGGGACAATGACTGAGCCACAAACCTAATTGATGGAAAGATAAGCCGGTGCAATCGACCCAACAAATTGGTACTAGCAAAATGTGTTTATTCACTAGCAAAGTTGATCAGTACTTTGCATTATGTTTTTGTGGTACCTCTTGATCTGGTAGGAAGAGCCCTTAAGATGGAGTTGCTGTAGTGGTGAACCTCAGCTTCAAGTAAAGTATTGCAGTGCCCAAACCGTAACAGACCCTCTGGATCCCAGTATACCAGGAGTGGAGAACAGAGACGTTCATTTTGCCCCTGCATGGAACCAGAATAAGCTTGTCAGTGTTTATTAGCCTGGACAGCACTGGAAAGTGGCTGAATGGCCTTGGAAGTAGCATAGCTGACTTTCATATTGCGAAGCCTGACTTAATAAATCCTGCTAAATTGGAATTAGTGGTGCATGGGACTGCTTTGGGATTTCTGCCCCCATGACATGGCTAATTAATAGTCTAGATAAACCATCCATAGATAAAGGCTGACGAGATCAGAAGTACCCAGTTCAAATAACTGCTATCTCTACCTTCCGATTCATCAGTTTCCTGGTATTTCCTGCATTTCTAGCGCAGGCACGTGCAGCACACAGTGTATGTATGCCTTTGGCATACAAGAGAAAGAGATTGAGTGGGAAAAGACAGCCGCGCAGCACATGCTTCCTCTCCAGCCACACATCTTCCCTGAGAAAAAGGAAAGGATTACTTTGGTACACGCCGCACTGGCTCTGTCTACACTCTTCTGGGAGGCGAGATCAAACCTACAGGCCAGATTCTGCCTGCAAGCCTCTAGCTGGGCATCCCTGTTCTACCTGTTAGAGCAGTGCTGAAAAGCAAAAGCTTAATAAATAAAGATTTGGGGTTTGTCTAATGAAAGGAAACAAATCCCTCTGCATCCTACAGCAAAAATTGTTTAAAGTCCTCCATTGATTTTGCACTGGCAGCATTGAGGGCTGTTTTCTCTACAGTTCTGCCCTGGGAATGGCAACTTCCAGCAAGACCTTATGTTCTTACACTACCTCAGAGCACACTGTCATTGCTACATGGCACCATGCAGCACCGTGCAAAGAGATAATCAAGGATGCCAGAAGGAAGATAACCAGTGCAGCACTGCACTAAGCAGCTTCTCTGAGCGCTGCTCATTTGCTTGGGTCCCGTGCCATACCGATGTGGTGACGCTGTTTCTGTTCCTGGAGCAACCTCATCCAGTGCCAGCCCAGACATCTGGCACCAAATCTCATCACACAGGCTTGTGTTAACTGTGAAATTTATGAATGGTAATTACCAGTCCACATTTCTAATTCATTTTACTACTTATGTGTCCACTAAAAACTAGGGAGGCTTAACCATTGGCCCCCATGGAAGGGTGGTAGTTGGACTTACGTCTCTGAACCTGGAGTTTGATGCACACAGTGAAGGTTCACATCTGTTAATGTCTCTCCTATTTCTTCTTCACCCCTTCTTCCTTCTCCCAGCATATGCTGGCCACATCTCATATAGGCACAAAACCACCTGCAAGAGCCGCTGATGTCATTTGTTCATAGAGTTTGCAAGGCTGGCTGGTCTGCTTCTAGATGCAGTAGCACCAGCAGCCAGTATGGTCACCAAAAACCTGTACCAGCCTGGTCTATCTCAGCAGCTCCTATTTCTTATCTTTGGGTTTTTAATAGCACACATTCATTTTACCAAGGCAGGTTCTTTTCTCCACAACACCCACTGAAAATGTGTCTGTGGGATGCTCAGCAATGTTATGCCTCAAAACATGTCCCTAGGGGGTTTTGGCATCAGTAAAGGCTTGAAAGTTGAAGGAATATACTTACAATGTCACTTGTGTGAGAGCCTCACTGGTTTACTGCCTCTCTGAGGAACCCGGTGACCACACAGCAAGCCCAGATGCAGCAGCAGTCTTGAGGTGGACTGTCACCAAGGCTTTCTTTCCCCTGTTGATGGTAACAGGACCATGTGTCCTTGAACCTGAAGGCAAACAAGCTGTGAAAACCTCTGAGAAATTCGGAAGTGATGGCAGTGTTTTGTGGCACTGAATGCCAGTGCAGCAAACTCATCTCTGTAAAATGTTCCAACTTCACAATATTTCAGTTACACACTACTAGAAAGCATCTAGTATTAAGCCATACATCACCAGGGGCAGGTTTCTCATTCCTTTGCTGCAAAGGCAAAAGTAGGTAACTCGCGTGTGATTTATAGGAAAACCTCTAACTAGATGAGTGCAACACATACCCCATGCCAGCGGCAGTAAATCCAAGCCCTCTGTGCTCTCAAGGGAATGTTTCGTGCAGTAGCCTGAAAAATATGTGCAATGCCTTTGAAAATCCTGTGGTTGAGGGCTGGTAGAAAATTTCTCACCACTGTCCTATGGGGCTACCTGCCTGTGCTGAGAGACTACTACAACAGCAGCAACTGCAAAAATTGCCTGATATCAGGCATTATATCAGGCTTTATATCAGACTCACCAAATCACTTTTGCATATAGTCAGGTTAAAAAGTTCATCTATGTTTGTAAAGTCTGTCTTACCAGGAAAAAAAAAAAAAAAAGAGAGAGAGAGAGATGATTATATCTAGACTTGAAAAGAAGGACACTTTAATTGCGGGACTGAAATGTTTAAAAGCGTTACTCCAGAACTTTGGAAAAGTCCTGTTCAAATTACTAAGAAGAGAGTAAAACAAGCTCTGAGGCTGGTAAAGGTCCAGTCTGAAACCAATATCAATAAAAAGAATTTTTCTCCAGCGGGGTCCTGAGAATGCAGGATTGATGAGCAGGCAAAGTGGCTGGAGCAGGCAGCGAAAGGTACTCAGGAAGAGGAGGAATTCAGCTGGCTGTCATCAATTGTGGGTTGTTTTCCATTTTTATTTACAGAAATAAATTTTAAAAACTTTTTAAATTCTGCTTAGCCCTGAGTAAGAAAAGGAGCTCATCCCTTGCCATCTAAGTAACGCCCACAAAGAAGTGGAGGGAAGCATGGGATCACCTCACAGTCAAGCTGTGGGACAGCAGAAGAGCTAAGGGGAAAGCAGATCCCCAGGGCGCGGAGATGTGTCTCCACCACCTCCATCAGCTGGGCTGGAGTCATCCAGCCGGGCAGGTCTACCTCGGGATGGAGAGGCAGCAGGGCAGCTGTCTCCAACCCTCCCCAAAGGAAAGATCTGGCCCTGCTGGGTTCAGAGGCTGCTGCCTCCACTTCTGCTCCTGCAATGAAGGTTTATTTCTCCCTCTGCTCAGAACAGACTGCTCCAGGTACAGTATCCTGGGAAGATAAAGTAGATGTCAATCTTTGAAGTAATGGCATTTGCCCCCGCCCGGAGCAATATAACCATCACTGCAGAGGGGAAGGAAGAATTAAACCACTCTCAGAAATCTGGGAGGTGGCAGGTGTTAGCCTCTTTAATAGGAGTAATAAAAATAATGACTTCTCTTAATATTAGGTATCTGATTTCCAGCGTTGAACAAGAAAAGTGCAATACCTGCCATTTTAAATTACTCTGTCATGTTTTCATTCCTTTCTTTCCTCCTAGGATTTCAAAAATCTTGACAAAATGTGTGTGCACTCTTCAAATATTTCCTGAGGCCAGTGGGGTCCATATGCTCTTAGGAACAAGTTTTTCACTCTGTGGGTCATTCCTGATGATATTTAGATTTTCTGATTGGTATATATTGGCAGCACAGAGCTAGAAGATGATGGGGATTTCCCCTTGCAAATGTAATGCAGTATTTTATATAGCTTAAGAGCAGCTCAAAAGTAATATAGCATTTTACAAAAATTAAGCAGAATACTTCAATGTTTGTATTTTGATTATAGCCATTGGCTCCTAAATTAAAGTGTCATTGTCAAGGTAAGAATGATATTTTATTTAAACTGCTGCTGAACATATGGTGTTATTTATGCCTCAGACATCCACAGCAGAAAGAATTTTCAAAGTTTAATTTATGCTGTTAGCGAGTAGCCAGCAAAAAGATGAGACCTCACTGTTTTTACTAGCTAACAGAGTGCTGGTTTAGATTAAAATAGTTAAGGGGTGTATTTTTTTGAAGGAAAAAAAAAAATCTACATGGATTTGTACAGAAACCATGACTAATGTAAGTACAGATCTGTATCCTTCTTCTGCTGTCAGATCTTGCCCATGACACCATCTCTGGTTGTCCTCAGCTACCCATTGTACATCATATCCCGTGACCTTCCCCTCTATCAGTAGTTTTTGATGAAAGTATTATTTGAACAGGTTGGGGCAGGTTATGTATGTCAGGGGATGGACATGTCTGTATTCATCTGTGCATGTGCTGAGAATCATTTGCTCTTTTGCTTATACAGAAGATGAAACTCAGCTGTAGTCAAATTTCAGGTCAACCTTACTCCTAAGTAGTGGCAAATGGCGTAGGAGGTTTTGTGAGTAGGTGCACTCTGAGGAATTTTATTTTATTTTATTTTTAGAAACACAGGAAATGAGAGAGTACTTAAGAAAAAGGTTTAATTTTTATAAACAATCTAAATATATTTCAGTTCTGAGTCCTCTCTCCCTTCCTCACTTTCCCAGTACCACAGGAGGACTTGAGTCCATATATTTCACCTTAATTGCACTTCTTAACTCAGCTTTGTAGTTGGCCTTTAGAGCTACAAAAGGTCACTTCATTCAAAGCTTGATCCACCTAATCGCTTCTACCAGAAAAATAGATTTGTTTTGTTTAAATATTAGCACTTGCTCATATTAGAGAACTAGACAGGGACCTGTGATAGAACAGACTGCTAAAGAAAAGCTTCATGCAAAGTTGTGATATTAATCATTCAGAGGGAGCTGCTAAGGGTGCAAACAGGTAGGAATGGACACAAGAATTTTACTTTTCAGCTAGAACTTCTAAGGTGTGTCTGATTTACTTTTTTGTATTTTAGTTATGTAGAAAACTTGTATATGCATATATTGAAAAAAAATGTTGTAATTTAGGTTGTCCACCATACCATTCATTTGCATCATGCAGTGGCCACCCCCAGCAGCACTGTGCCGAGGGGTCCCCACAAAATGCTCTGCCGGTACAGCTCTGCAGGCTGGGGAAGAGGTTTGGGCAGGAGGTGGAGCAAGACAGAGCTCCCTTTGCCGGCCCTGCCGTGAAAGGCATCCGTGAACCTGCACCTCCTGTGGGGCACATACATAACAGGTTAAGGGCTGGATTTGGTGCTGTCCTTGTGCTCCCAGACCCCCAGATACAGCCCTAATTTCTAGAGCAATGACTTTTAGCTCTTTTCCACTTGCAGGCTCACTGGCGGCCGCCCCCCTGCCCATGCACGGCCCCACCACGGGCGCGGGGAAGCGCCAGGCTTGCAGCAGGACACTGCCACCTCCATCCTTGGCCAGCATGGAGAAAGGCCAGTGGGGACCAACCAAAATGACCAGCGGGACGGGGTAGCTCGAGGTTTCTAATGTATGATTTGTCAAGACAGCCTGTTCATAAAAACCAGGCATAGCATTTCTGCCTGTTGTTTGAAAGAAAACGCACATGTTATTGCTACTTAGTTCAGCTAATCTTTGCAAAGTGCTTAAGTTTCATGTTCAAAGACATTAAGCACATGTTTATATCCAATTCAGCACCGTTATTAAGAATTTTCAACAGGATACGAGCAAAGTCAATAAATCTGGAAAGCAGCCGTCTGACAAGTCCTATGACTTGCAGTAAGGACATCCAGTAATAACACAACAAGGGGCTGTGATGCTTTCAAAGGCAGTGTACGGTAACACCAGGCTGTGTCAGCAGGTAGTGTTATTACTCCTACAGCCACCTGGGCCAGCACACTGCCTCTTTCTCACAGCATCCAGAAATAAGGACTTTATTTCTCAAATTACACTGTTGAATGAAATTACTTTGGCCTATAGTCTCCAGTCCATTTCTTAGCAGGCTCCCAGCTCCATCAAAGGTAGTTTTGCTGAGGTACCAGAACCAAGAGGAGAGGGACTTGACATCCCACCAGCTCTCAAAATGAATCCATTCTGGGTTTTTTACATTCTTTTTTTTCCTATTTGTTCCCCTATCCTCATAATTCTTCTCTGAAGATTTCTAAAAGGGTCTTTTTTATTTCTTTAGAAATCATTTGTTCAAAATTCTAATGCACAGGATATGCTTATTAAGTAATTTATCCTCAAATTCTGTGTGTACAGAGCAAGCGTGAGACACAGATGTGTGCCTGTGCACAAAGCAGATGTATGCCTCCAGACTTGGGCACGGGGAGTCCCTCAAACTGGTATTTCACACACTGTGGTCCATGGCCAAATTTCATCAGAATCTGCAGTTTTATTTATGCCAAGGACACTAGCTTTCGAAATACTTGATTGTTTTAAACTCTAATATGTGATCATATTTTTTCTCTCATGATGTAAACCCCAAATAACTTCACTGAATGAGACGTTGGTGTCAATCTGGAATAGGTCAGATCTGTCTCTGACAAACCTCCTTGGCTCTAGAGGTGAATAATGGTTTAATTCTGTCATGAGATGATGATTCCTCTATTTGTTTCCCTTGCTTTGAAGAGTGGGGATGAATCCAGGGCTTTGCTCTGACGGCGAAGGCCTGATAGTGCTAAAGTCGTTTGCAAACAGTCCCTGACTTGCAGCCTACAAACCCCGAGCTATTCCCGTCCTAAACTTCTCCCCGGCAGATTCTGCCAATCATGACAAATTGTGTGAAATTTGTGGTGAATTTGTGATGTGGAGAAAAGTCCACTAGGGACTAATTTGACACCATCAGATGCAATTTTCCTTTATTACCCTAAGGCAAGATTTAAACTAGTTTCCAGGGGTGAGAGGTTACTCCATTAACCCACAGCGCTCGCCCCAGCAGGCTGCCACCTAGACAGCCTGGAGCATCGTTAAGCGGATGTATTTCTCCTGTTTCCTCAGTCTTTTCTGGGGTTTTCATTTTAGGGTGGCACTTCTATTCTTAGTCTTCAGATGGACACCTCTTTTCACAGTCAGACCGATCTCTACCAAAGCCTTTTCTGCAGCCTTTCTTTTTTTTTTTTTTTTTTTTTTTCTTCTGCAGGAGAAAACTAAGATTTAAGCTCAGTTGTTCCAACAGATCCGGTTAACCCTGTGCTGTCTGGAGAGGGCAGCGGGGGGTGAGGAGGGCAGGGACATGAGGCCCCAGGTGAAGCTCAGATAAGATAGGGAGGCAGGGATGGGTGGGGGTGTGCGTAGACATGGAGCACAGCGTCAGCTCAGGTCCTGCGGGGCAGGGCCAGCCAAGCCGAACCAGAACCGCCTCCGCACACACCTACCCCTGAGTACCTGGGCACCCAGGAGAAGACAAGAGACTTTGCACCAGGCCAGGCTTCAGCTGAGCATCTGCCTTCGTGTGACCTTGTGCCTGAGGCACTACATCCCCCTGCGCCCTGGGTCAGCGTGAGGCCCTCCACGCCAGCTCCCCCCAGCGCTAGCCCAGGCCCAGCAGGGCTTCCTAGCTTGGGCTTCATCCCCAACCAAAGCAGCTACTTTGCTTCTGGATCCCAGCAGTACAGCAGTACAGCCCTGTTCTCATGGAATCACCCCTGACTTATAAATCTTTAGCATAGTGTTTGCTCATGTCTTTCTTTAAGCACGGCAGTTACGCTGCTATCCACACAAACTGCACACCACTAACAAATAACTGTGCAGATGTTAATGCTGACCAGCACCGGGTGAGATTGCAGAATCACGTCTAACACCCATCTTATACTCATTCAGGACCCAGTTCCACCAAAGTCCACCATAAAATGTCAATGCCACAAGTAAGAATGGCGTTTGCAAAAGAGCTCAGATTGCATACACTTTTTTTTTTTCCCTCTGTTTCTTCAGGTTTTTTCTTTCTTCCTTCAACTTCAAGAAAGTTGAATTTAGTTTAGTTCCATGTCCTTCTGCTTCTCCCCCTTACACAGACACTGACTGCCAGGGGACATGTTGCTTATGTGAGATTTTGCAAAGGAGAGAAGGAGAGCTCCTCAGTGTTTTCCGTGATGAGTCAGAAAAGCAAGGACAAAAAATGATAACTTTCCTCTTTAAGCCTGAGCGTGAAACAGAGTCTTCCTAGGATGCTAGTGGTTTAGCTGAACCAAGGACTTCTGGCACAGCAGAGGCATAACCACCCTGAATCTGCAAATATTGCAATGTTTGTCTTTGGCAATAATTTGGAAAAGGCACTATAGAGGCAGGAACAAGAATCCCCAGGAGGGCAGATGCAACATAATCTGCCCTAGTGCAACATTCTCCATGGTTTTAATAGCTGGCATAAATCCCGAATGGTGAGGTAGTTCGGCCTCTTTTAAAATGCCTTTTTAATTGTCAAGAAGAGCTGTTAAGTGAATTAAAATGAGCTAGTTTTCAGAAATGAAATAAAAATATTTATATAGGGACATGGATGGGTTTGACTTCACCTCTTTAACTAAACTAGGTGAAGCCAAACTGTTGGGGACTGATGATTATTACAGACTAATCTGGATGAAGACTGCTTATAAATTTAAAGTTAATTAGCTATCCCTAAATGGTTTTATATATATATATGTGGACATTCTTGTCCTGAGGCAGACAACTGGAAAGACTCTGCAGGCTGGATCACCTGAGAATACATATCTGGGCTACAGTATTTCTGATGACAACATCGCATTTCTATCGTTAACTAGCACCTCATGGGGTTAATGCTACTCACTGCCCTTCAAGAACTGCCCAGCATCTCTGATTTTTGCCGCATGCTCTCTGCTTGTTTCCCCCTCCAAGGCACTGTAGAAGGCATTGCCATGTAAGAGTCTCTGCAACACACTCCTCCAGGAGGGAGAAGACAGGCTTGGAGGCATCTGCTTTCAAGATCAACAATTGCTTTGGGAGAACAAGAAAAGAAAAAAAAAAAAAAAAAAAAACCCAAACAAACAGGAAAAGCTATTTAAACTGAATTACTGGCACTACTATTTTCACCTCTCCACAACCTAGCCATGACTTAAGAGCATCCTGAGTTAAGAGTTCATAGTTCCAGCTGAACTTAATGGGAGTATTTACACAAGAATTATGTTGCAATAGCTAATAGGCTTGGTTGTGGGCAAGTCTGTTTTGCTGTGTCTGTACTGATTTTGTCCAAAGAACATTCCCACTGCTGCAGTTCCACCAATAGGTAGGAATAATCGTAACACTGCTGTGACTGATCACTGCTAATTCAGCAACCGTATCGTCTAATCGTGGCCCACGGCAGATTGCAGTGTTTGCAATCCATGCTGGTGGCTGCTGCTGCCTTGTCCACACCAGATCTCACATCGTCAGTATCACAAAAGAAGTTCTGCTAGTGGGCAACTTGAAAGGAAAATGTGATTTTAGACAGGTTCTCTCTGCCTCAGCTTTCTTCATGGACATGGTAACAGTAATGTTATTTCTCAAGGGTACTATGAACACTAATGAGTAAATGCTTATAAAGTGCTTTGAAGGTGAAAAGTGCGAAAAGTTCTATTTAGTTATAAAAGCATAGATGAGGCAAAGGCAGCAGACAGCCATCTAATTTAAATAAAATGTCCTTTTATAACATTTTAGTGATGCTGGTTTTTGAATGTGACAGAGGGCAGTCAATCTCTGTACATAAACAATGACACCAGGAGATGCACTTCCTCTTCATGAACTTTGGAAAACCTGATCCATCTCATTTAATAATGAAAAGAAAAATAAGGAAAGGAGAGAAAGAAAGAGAGAGACAGAAAAGGAAAATATGTTCTTTGAGCTAATGTGAGGTGTAGGGCAATGTTTCATATTAACCCCGGCTTCCTCTTCATTCAGCTGATTTCTTTGAACAACACAGTTCATCCACTGGTCCTATGGCCCTTGTTCCTCAGGGGGGCTCAATGTTGTGGTTACAAAGAACTAAAGGAAAAAATATTGCTGAGGAATTTAACTAGATTTTTCAATCTAGCAACTTGGTAAGTAAAGGGGATGCATTGAAGCTAAAGTTTCTCATGGAAACAGTGGGGTTTTTATTGATACTATCAGGAAAGATTGGAGCATTTCCAGCCAGGACCAGACAGAAATTATTGGATTGCATTGGGTTGGATTGGGATAGGTAGGGTAGGGTAGATTATGGCACCTTCTGCGGAAATCAAACCCCTGTCCCTCCTGGCTCCAAACAGGAATACCAACGTGACTGTCCCCTGCAGCAACCAGTGATTTCTGATCAATTATTTCCTTTTTCCCAAATCAGCTATGACTTTTCCAGCAGGGAGACTGTCACAGAAGAAGGGAGATCCTCCAGTCTGCAGTGACAGGGATGCTCAGCTGCTGTGCAGAGACCTGGTCACCCATCCCCGGTGCCAGTCAGACAGGCAGTGACAGCAACCTGAGCAACGTGCTGCTCTGGAGCTCAAAAGCTGGGAAGAACATTGATGGTAAGCTGCAGATGATGGGCTGGAAAGGTCTGTGTCCACGTGATGAACTCTGTTAGGTAAGATGTTCCATTCAATTTCTTGCTGTGGAGTCCATAGCAAATGTAATGCCAAAGAGGGACATGATTATGGTTTTCCCACAGGACAGACAAACACCCTCGTCACCCTAGGAGGCACAGGCATAAGAGGGGAAGGGAGCAGTGCTTTCCAGGGGTTTCTTCAAAATGCCTCAGGCCTGTGTGAAACAAAGCCAACAAAAATAATTTTTGAAATCAGAAATATATGAGCTAGGATTTGATTTCCCATATCTACCAGTTGCCTGACCTTCCCTCTACATGTTCCTTCGTCTATACACAACAGTGCAGAAGGGAAGTTATTTCATCTAACTTCAGGCATTTACATGTTTTAGGACACAATTAAACTCAGCTTTTAGACATCTATCACACGACAAAGAAATCAGTTATAAAATACCTGTGTCTTTCCACTGACTACAAAAGCAGTCTAGACGACAAGTTCATATGCAGATATGTGGTCAGATCAATTCCAGCACCATGCCTACTCCCCCCACATCCTTCCCATTTCCCCCATGAAAAAATATGAATCCCCTCACAGCACAGAGCTCTGCTTGCAGACTCACACCAGGATGTGTTCATTGATGAGTGAAACCAGGTTGAAATTCAACTGCTAGCTCTGGCCTCCCACTCATTATCTCTGCTGGGTGTTTAGATCTCAGGGAATTTGTGGAGTTTCTGGGTTTCCAGATACCAGATAGTCTTTTCCGTGAGGCAGTGGGCGTAATTCCTTGAATGATTGTGGAGGAATCTCTAGAAGGGAACCTCATGAGCATTGCTTGCTGTCTCTCTCCTCTAAGGGAAGAAATTGAATTCATGGTTTTCTGACAAATGCTTGTTTTCTGCTGTTGTCAGAAAGCCAGCAGACATTTAGCAGCTGTAACAGTGGAAGCTAAATAAAAGCAGAAAATTTCCAGTCTGCTGCTACAGTGGATATGTACGCAAAGTGAGGTTAAAGAGAGGTAGCTCTGCTCCAGGAGAAATTGTCACCCAGAATAATTTTTGAAGTGGTACAGCCCTCCCTCCCCTCCCACCACGAGCTAGGTTTAATTCTTAAAAACACAGTCCAGTGACCACTGCAAAGCAAGGATAGTTGCATATTCAAGCCACAAATCAATGTTAAAAGTGGACTCACTTTTTTAAGTAGAACATGTTCACAGCCTTCATCCAAGATACTAGTGTGTAATCGATGGGATATTATATCTGATTCAGAGTTACATTTCTAATATGAAGTTATTAGTGTGTCACCAGATACTGAAGTCACACAAAGAATTGCAGAAATTGGTCTTTAATACAAGCAATACCTCCATTTCTTTGGGATGTGAAACTCACTTTCTTTTCTGCTTTTGTTTCCTAGGGCTCTGTTTCCTTCAAAGCAAAAACTGGTATTTTCTGGTTTCAAGGGCTATTTATTGCTGTGACAGTGACACATCACTCCAAGTAATGCCTCTTAAGTACTATTAGCACATATCTGATCTGAAAATGTACAAACACATTCAAACAAAAATGCTGTATTAATAGACAGGCCTAAAATAAATAAACAGGAAACAAACAGAACATTTTAAAAGAAGGAACTGCTGTTGAAATGCTTTAAAGATAAATAAACTTTTAGATTTGACTCCCTCTAGAGTATTTTTAAGGAAAAGCTTGATACAGGAGATTCCTTTTTTGTTGCAGAAACCCTCTCACGGCAGTCCCACCGAAAAGCACTTCTCCCCAAACGCAGTAATCCCTTTGTGCCCAGCAGCCTCTCTGCAGCGGAGCTCTCTGCCTGGCGCCGGTCACAGCCAGGCCCCGGCAAGGCTCAGACCAGAGTGCTGCAGTGCCTCACTGAGACCAGAAAACAAAGGAAGATCTTCTTTTTTAATAAGAGGTGAAAGAGCCGTAATAGTGGGCACCTACACTTTCCAGAAAGGGGACCAAATCCTGCCTGTCTTCATCAACTAAAGGCAGTAGGAGGGCTTTTTCCTTCGGGCTGCAGTCAGAACAGAGTCTGTGGGGACCTGTTGTAGCATAGGACCTTCATTCACTCCGATCCTTAGGGGTTCAAACAAACTCAACACAGTGCTGCAACGTCTGCAGATCCCAAATGTCTATTTTTTCTAAAACGAGGCTCAGTTACCTATTTCAAAATGAGAAGTGCCAATGCAGTTACTGAGATGTTCACATTGCTTTCAGTTAAACTCCCGCAGTCCCGTCGTGCACGACACAAGAACACCAATGTTCAGCCACGCTCCGCAGCCACTGATGCTCCTGCTACCGCTCACTCTGGGGGAGAAGCAAAGGATTACAAGTAGAAGAGAGATATTGAACAGAAGAAAAGGTAGCACAGAAAAAACAGCTGAATTGTCAAGAAAGAGCCCAGTGGAAACAAGACATGGAGTCTTCCAAAGCGTTTATATCTATGTTTCTAATGAAAAACAAGCAGAACATCAAATACATTCCATTAGTTTCATATGTAATAATGAAGGGGCAATAAAGGACATGAACAACTTTTCTTCTCTCTTAACTAGGCAGCAAGATGGAAAGATACCTGGATTAAAAAAAAAAAAAAAAAAGTGTAAATACACTGTAGTAGCTGCCTGGATCTGAAAATACAGAAATTGGATTTCTTACTAACTGGCTCCATCATTTCCCAGCATGTGATGGATTCTCAGTTACTAGTTTTCTAAAGCCATAAAAGAAAGGGGAAAAAAACCCAAACCACCTAGCATCTCTTTAGCTGCAGAAATGTGTAGATAAATTCAATCTGGCTACAACTCATGTACTGCACTGCAGTCCCTCCAGGAATAAATTTGGATCACTATGCCATAGACTCCAAAGGGTCAACGTGACATATTGCATCATATCCCCCTACACGAAAAAGAATTCACTAACAAACATCACTTCCAAAAGTGCTCCTTTATTCCCCTTTCACATTATAGTTTCTTATGAAATATTTTAGTGGATGACTTTGGTATTTTGCCACATTTCTCTCAATCTATTTATAAATGTTTTGTTGGAAAGAAAGTAAACATTGCAGGACAAACACTTTATAAACCTTTCCTATTTTCATATAATATTCAAACTGGAATTGGTTTTGCTTAAAAAAAAATAAATCCTGGAGTGCTGTGCAGAATGACATAAAATCTCCCATGCTTGTTAAAATGCAAAAAGGAAGAAAATCAAAAAGCATAAACCAAATTATTTATATCTCACCTGAGAACACAGAAATTATGTGCTTTATGAGGGGGGAGGGGGGGGAAAGAAGGGCCTGCCAGGTAGACTCCATCCTGCATAGCATGTAGCTGGTAATAGCCTTCAGGGCAATCACTGCTATTTGATTATAAGTCGAATTGACTAACATGCCACTAGAAAGGCGGCAGCAACAACGAGTGTCCGATTCCCTCTTCCCACCCACCCCCCCACCCCCCCCAAAAAAAAAAAAAATTTGATTAAACAAATGTTTCACACCTTAAGGCTCTGGCTGCATTTGGAAAAGCACAACTGGTTTCTCACAGGCAGAAAAGCTCTGGCTAACGTGCATGCTGCTGCAACGATGGCTGCTAACGCACCCTCCCCACCCCACCCACCCAGTGACTTGCTGCTTGTTTATTTAAATGACACTGTTGTTTGAAATGATGGGGGCTTCTTATCCTCTTGAGTCATGCATTCTCTGTCTGGGATCCTCTGTTTAGGCACTTTTAGCACCTCATTAATTACTAACTGCAACAAAGTCATGCTGTTTTGCAACTCTATTGCCTTTGTTAAGAAATCTCAATCCTGTGTTAGAATGTGAAAGGGGACTGTTATCTACCATATGCCCTGCTTGACTCCATATTACAAAATTAGCTTTCTAGTTCCTGAAATACATATACATGTGCTCTTTATAGCCATACTCCATGGTTAAACAGCCTGGCTTCCGTTAAATAGCCTGCCAGTAACATTGTAGAAGCTACTGTTGCAGATAAAAACCACTCTTAACTCCACACGTTATAAATAAATGTTTTATCCAGGAAGATACAATTTCTTAACAATGATCGTTAAATCCTGCCACAGAACGCTACTTTAGATGCCTTTTTATGAATCTGTGGGTACTAAAACCTCCTCTAACGATTCACTGTTTAAGATAAGTAACAGATTAAGCAGTTGGAGATTTTATTTCACTTTTAGATGGCAGGTTGGTGGGACAGTATCACGTAAGGAACCATGACACTCTTCCCTGCAATGCCCTGAATGTTATTACTGTACGTAACTCTGCAGACAGGTTGGTTCCAAACAGGGACTTTGATGGCTGTGCAGAAAGCTGTGATCTAAGAATCACCTTCAGCAGCAGCTTAGCCTGGAAGCACCTAATTAAATTCACAATATCCTCCCTTGTTTGGGGTGAACCTCCTCAGAGTTCAGCCCCTGCACAGACCCAGAGCCAGCCCAGGCAGGACTCCTGGGTGAGCAGCTTGTGGGCCAAAGCCGAGCGCAGCAGAGCTAAATTCGCTGAAGCAGCTAGACTCAGCCACCAGCGGGATCGGACCCCTCTCAGCAAGCAGTGTGCAATAATTTCTTTATAAAACAGGGACAGAAGAAAAAGACATGATAATGATAATGTCTTTGCTTAGTGGTTGGGATATACGCAGCCAGCAGATACCAGTTTCTGCTCATAAATTTCTTTTTAATGTGAAATGTGCAAGCAATCTTTAAAAAAAAGAGACAGAAATTAAGACTTCCCTTCACATGCCTTAAAAGCAATTCCTTCTCATGGTCTGATACCAAGAATCTGGTCTCCTTTGCTATGTGGTGGCATGGATGCAGCAAGCAGCCTGCGGAGTGATCTCAGATGAAGAATCCCATAACTGGGAGCCCAGGGTGCGGGGTGCAATTGCACCCTGAATCGCACTCACACTAAAGGTACACATGGAGCACGGGGCCACACGCTGGCCAAGTCTTATTGCTATTGGGCTGCTATACTTAAAGGGGACTCTGGAAGAAAAGAGAAAGCTAACTCAAATTGTTGAAAGAAAGGATCTGAATTTCCCCCCTGATGGAGGAGGCTGACTGGATCAGGCATGGACAGATACTCAGCTGAGCAGAAAACCCCAGGTGGGCTGGGTGTTTCCTTACTGCCAGCTCCTGCTGGATCTCAGTTCAGGATGACTGTTGCTTCTGACAGCAGTTTGGAGGGGTGGACCTATTCCCACAGTTTATTTGGGGAGTTTAGACATCTAACTGTTGAGTGGTGGACATCACTTGCAAAGCCATATGCCTACGAGGTAAGATTTGTTACTCCTAGGTTGAAGATGGCTCCATCTTTCATTAAATCCCGGCTTTCAAGTTCTAGCTGTCTGATGCCTGGTTTGTAGCTTGTTTGGTGCAGTAAATGTTAAAACTAGCTTAGCAGAAGCTCTGCATCACTAAATTATTGTCTTTCCATGACCAGCTATCAGGCCCATATGAAAAAGAAGTAAGTCCTGAATTAAAACACAGTGTGGTTCTTTCCAGTCATGAACAGTGGTCAGAAATATGCTGGCAGGTACACAAAAATGGTAAGGCTCTGACTGAGGAAGGTGTGTCTCTTCAGACAAGTGCAAGAGTTTATTTCAGTTCTGATGATGTCAGTGCAGCATATGCACCTGCTTCAAGCTCTCCAGGTATAGGGATTGACATCAGCTCATGCTTAAAAGTTCTTCTCAAGAGTACCATGTCTCTGGTGCACTGGAGTCAAGCAGAGAAGATCCTTCTTCAGGACCACCATTTTGCAGTTTTTCAGGACCTTCAATTTACACCCTGAAATAAGCAACAAGAGCACTTGAGTGCAGAAGTGTTTCTTGGTTGCTCAGCATTATCTGCCTAATACAATCATATGTTACAGAAATATATCATAGAATAAGTATCAGTGGCACATTTATCAATGTTTAGTGAAAGATCATCTCTTGTAACATTTTAAATAGTATAATGGTTGTCTTCACCTGATAAAATTCTAATTAAGTGCCACAAAGCATGTATAGTAAAACAACTTTTCCTCCTGTGCCAACCCTGACCTGCTTATTTAGGAGGGGCAGTGCTGCTGTTTCACTGTATTTATTAACATGGGACCCAAGACCCATTTGTGTGGCTTAGCCGGATTCCTGCTAGCACAGGGCAGGGCACCCCGTGCTTGCTCACTCTGTGCCTGATGACGTGACAGTGGCTGCCCAGTCCCTCATCAGAGCGCAGCTACTACCAGCCCTGTATTACCTCTCATGCCTTCAGGTCACTGGGGCTGAACTGCTTCAGGACTTCCCGGTAATGAGATGGGGTTGTTGAGGACAGCTGGAACTGCGGCACGTGAACTCCATCCACACTGTGCACCATCGTCCTTCATGCCTGCCTGTTCCTCTACGCGCACGCTAGACAACATGCCCATCGCCCACACTGGGGTGTGAGCACACACGTTAAGAAGCAGGCTTCTTCTCTACTCCCTGCCTTTCCAAAGGACCCTGAATCTGTAATTTCACTTTCAGAAAGATTGCTGTGAGATTGCTTCACTGACCCCTTTGAGACAATCCCTGCTCCTACAGTTTTACATGTCAGGCTTTTCATTCCCATTTCCTCATGGTGAATCAGATCAGGGAACTGAATCTGCTGGAAAGAAACTTTTTTTTTTTTTCCAGGATCTCATTTTTTCAGCCTGATATTTCCCTAATCCAGTGTATGACTGCTAATGCTTGGGCCAGCACAGCCCAGGAAGTGGGAATGAGCAAGTCGCTTGGACAAATGTGGGATCTCCTTAGACTGACATTGCCACCAAGAAAATTCACAGGAAACACTGCCAAAGTGAGAAAACAGCTCCTAACTTAGGTGTTGTGAATCACCCTCCCAAAAACTCAAGTCATAGTGAAGTCAGTGCCTAGACAACTGGATGTGTCAGAATCCTGTGAAACCTTTATTGTTGATTACTCACATCCTCCAGCTTTACCCCGTTACAGTTCTACCTTACGGGTTGTCACCACAGGAGAAGTATACTTGCACAAACTGATCCATGAGTTTAATGCAGCTCATTTATTCTGGTATTGCCTTCTGGGTGGTTAATTTAGACTGAAAGCATATATTTTTTTTTTCAACTTAGCATACATTACAAAAGCATTTATGTTAATCACTTCTGTTCTGTGTTATTTACACCCAAAATACACAGATATTTCCATGGCAATGTTGAGATTTTTTCTCGTAGATACATTTGCTCTAGGCACAGATTCTGCAAACACAGAACAAAAAGTTGGTCTGCAGCCCAAAGGTTTTACAATCTGATCGCAAGGCCAAGAGACGACCAACTGATAGATGAATTCAGGGAAACAATGACTTAGCACGGTTTGATCATCCTCGTATGCCAAAAAGTTCTCAGTTTCATTTTGAGGCCTTCCTGTTGGATGTTCTTAAGTGAACTGCATCTGGAAGGTCTGTGCTGCAGAATTTGCCCATGTGTTTTTCCCACAAATATGCTTTTTTTTCCTATGTACAATAAAACAGTAATTCAGCTCTCTTCCAGTGTGATCCAGAAGACCAGATTCAAACCTCTCTTGGACTTGATGAAGGGTCAAGCTGACAGCAGCAGGCTTTGGACCTGGCCCAGGCTGAGGGATAGTCCAGACCGACATCCTAATTTAGGGCCCGATCCTGCAGACTTTGATTACACTGGGATTTTATTACAATGACAGAATTACACAAGTCGGAGATGGGAAAAATCAATTAGGTCATCTAGTCTCTTTGTTGCCAGTGTAGGATTGTTCCCTAGTGCACATTTTGTTAATGTTCTGCCATTATATCTTTTAAATATCTGAAGCATAAAGACATTATTAAGGATATTGGGGCTGGATCTTTAGGAACCTTTTTTTTTTTTCAAAGTACACATTCTCATAGGTTCAACTTATTCTGAGTAAAGCATTTCTCATCACTCACTTCGTGGTTTATTTAGATTATGCAATTATAATCTTCTGTTTGTGATATTAACAGCTTTTGAGAATGCTCATGATGTTACAGAAGATTAAACTCCTAAATTGAATATGGCTAAAGAACAAATGGGTTATGGTAGGAAACACAGAGAAATGTAACAACTGTCAGATTTGGAAATACGGAAAAGAGTAGTAATACGCAGACATACTTACATATGTGTGTGTGTTTTGGGTAATTTCTTATTTATTTGTACCTCTCTGCATGCCTTGCCCACTCTGTGCCTGCTTCTTAGTTTGTACAGAAAAAAAAAAAATCTGGGGCAAAGATTGTCATGATTTGGGGTCCTGTGCAGTGCCAAGAATATTATTGGAGTTTAACAAATAGTAGATGTATCAGATTGTGCAACCTTTACTCAGAATGACTGCTCCAGGCCTCTAATGCTTCTCCCTTCAGCAGACATTACTGACCCAGGTCTGTGGGGATGCTAACGTGGATACCTCCTTGGCGGTGAAGTCTGACCTATGTCATCTACACCACGCTACAGGGAGCAGCACCTGAAAAACAAGGATATTGTATTGGACACAGTATGCTTAATTTTCAAGTTATGTATTGGGAGTAATCCAAGGCCTCTATTTCTTTACTGTGTTTCCCAAGTTGAAAAGGCAAATTAGTGACCCTTTTGTTCACTTACACAAACTATTTCCAGTCTAGAGAAGAATGACAAAGGGTTAGCATTCAGCTGTCCTGTTCACATGGCTAGTTTTTATGACTAGAATGCCATTTTAAGCAAGCACAGTATCAGCTATTAATTGAATATTATTATTTTATTTTGGATATAATCTGAGCATCTTGAAGCTACCTTCTTTTCCCCCCAATTTATTAGCTATTCGGAAAACTGAAATTAACATTTTAAAGTTGCACAGAGAAACTGCCGGGCAGGAACTGCGCTAGTGAAACCACCACACACTATTCCTCTTTGAATAAAGGATAATTTAAAAAAATAAAAAATTAAAAATAAAAAAAACCCCAAACAAAAAACCCCCAAACAAACAAACACCCCCCCACCCCCAACACCAAGACACAAACCAAAACAATATGTAGCTGATTTTACAGTCTTCTCCTGCTGGTTTTAATGCAGTTCAGAAAAACAGAGGGCTCGGACATCTTTGACTTTCCAGCAACAACACGGATCATCAGCCATTGCCCCCCTCCCCACCCTCTTTAATAAACCCCGAAATAGAGAGGCGCACAAAACCACCCTGGGAGCTGTTTCTGATTCATCCGTTTCAGTTGCAAGGAACTACTACATCCAGCTCCCTCCGCCGTGTGTGCTGCTGCGGGCTCCTCACGTCCCCCGGCCTGGCGAGGGGAGGCTTTTTTGCAAGCCCGATCCCCCCGGTGCCGGCAGTCCACCGGCCGCAGGCCCGCGTGCAGCTGTGCGGCCCCGTGCAGCCCAGCCCGGCCGGCAGGCTCTGCTTCCCGAGGGCTGATGTCAGCCTGAACTTTGCCACCGATATCTCATCGGGATGAGCGACATAAACAGAGAATTGCACGCCAGAGTTTTGCTCTGGAACAAGCGCCTTCCACACATTTCAGCAATATAAATCTTCTCCTTTTATCACAGAATGGCAGCAACTGTTTATGGGGTTTGTTTGTTGTTGTTGTTGGGTATTTTTCCCCCTCCCTAACAGAGCTGGTTGGGGGGGTATCCTGGCTTTCCGGCATCCTCTCACCCTGCCTCTTTTCAGATCCCATCTCGAGTCAAGGCACAGCTTTTGTTTTCTGCCCAGTCTATGCCTCTGCCCCTCTTCCACAGCAAATAAGCAACCTCTCCCCCCTGCCGCTGGTCACTCATGCATACCCTGCCCTTCTGCTTGGCCCTCAGTCGGCACACACCGCACAAGTCGGTTTTGCAGAGGTTCTTGGACGACCCGCACGCTCCCCAGGATTGCCTCCCAACACATCTGCCCCACACATCCCTGCTTCAGCAGGGACACATGGAAGGGAACAGGCTGGAGAGGCAGCGAGCGGAGTTTCTCAGCCATACTTTGTCGGGGCAAGGAGAGGGAGTGCACTCCCCATTTGTTTAATGTTTTCCTTATGTTTCTTGTGGAGTGTTTATTTTTTGACATGCTTTCTCTGCCCACTGGTGCTAATGCTGCTCGAGCGAGCTGGCTGGCTGGCTGGCTGCAGGTTGGCTCACACGCGTGTCCCGTCCTTTCTCCACTGCCACTTGTTTATTTATGCCACTCGCCTGGCTTGCTCACAAATTTCCACACATGTACTAGCACACGAGAAGTCTCAATCTCCAACAAAACAAACCACCGAGGCGAACGCGCTTTCTTCATGTCAGCGTAGACCCTCGGCTTGTCTGCCGAATGACTTTTATTTTATGCCTCTCTGGCAATCCCACCCCATCCGGCTCAAGTATCCTGGATTAGAAAGACTTTCCCCAGAGTCCTTTTCAAAGGGAGCCTCCCACAGACCTTTAAATCCCCCACATTTTATGGTACAGATATTTAACAGCTCTGAGAGGGGCAGCGGGAGGAGAGCCTGAGGAAAACAGTTACAAATAGAGTGGCTGCTCCTCACACCGCTGACTGAGGTTCCTGATGCCATCAGCGCCGTTTCATCCAGCTTTCTCTCTCATCCCAGCGATAGCCACTGAGATAAGAAGTGAAGCAAGAAAGGATTCAGTGAAGTCGCCGGTTTTTCCCCTGAATCAGCCTCACCTCCCCGTTTCTAGCCCTCCCCCCCTAAAAGGAACCCTTGCCGGAGAAAGGAAACGCGATACCCTTCTGTCAAACAGGCGGCTGTGTCTCGCCTAGGTGCAGCCGAGCTGCGCCTTTGCTGCCGGGGCTCTGGTGAGGGTCCCGCCGGCGGCGGGTACCCCCCGGTGCTGCGGCTCGGCACGGCCCCGGCCGGCGGCCCAGCCCCGCGCCCCCCCCTGCTGCCAGCCGGCCATGGGGACGGTCCCCGGCCCCGACGGGACACGCGGCTTTGCTCTGCCCCGTCCCGCCGGAGGAACCACCCCGTAAAATGCCTGTCCCGGGGGGAAAGGCAACAACGGAGAAAACCCCGAGAAAAGGGAGAGGCTGAAGACCCCTTACCCCCCTCCCATCTCTTCATCTCCATTTTGAGCAGGGCTGTCAGGGGCAGATTCAGGCAACGGGTGGGGGTGCTGCGCCGTATCCCCCTCCGCGGGAAGGGGCCGAGCACTCCGTCCCGTCCCCTCGGAAAGTGGGGGGGCTCCTCCCTACAGGGGGCAGGGGCGCGGGGGGCAGTAGCAGCTCCGCGGGGGCCCCGGGAAGGCCGGCGGCGGAGGGGAGGCGAGCGGAGCTCTCCGGGCGGGGGCTGCCAGCGAGGCTGCAGAGCCCCGGCCACGGCCACGGCCCGCCCCGCCCCGCCGCAGGGGGCAGCGCAGCCGCGGGGCCGGCGCGGAGCGGCGCCCCCCACCCGGCCCCGCCGCTGGAGGATGCTCGGGCGCTGATGCCCCGAGGGGGCTCGGCCGGGCGCGGGGAGCTTCCTCCCGCCGTGCCGGGGCACTGGGGCTCGCCTCCTCCCGCCCCGCCCCGGGGCCTCTCCCCCGGGGCCCCGCTCCGGAGCAGTTCCCGCATGAAGCCCGGGGGCTCCTGGTCGGCGGGCGAAAGAGCCGGGGGGGCCCGGCCCACCTGCGCCCGGCGGCTGGCGGTGCCCGCGGCGCAGAGCGCGGCTGCTCCGGAGCGGCGGCGGCGGGGCTGGGTCCTCCTCCTGCCCCCCCGCCGCTCCCGCCCTCGCACACTCCTCTCCCACCGCCATCCATCCATCCGTCCTGTCGGCACCTCGCCCGCCCGGCGCACACACGGGCGCGCACAGCCGCACGCACCCCGGCACCCCCACAACATGCTGCCGGCCACCGGCCCGGCATGGACCCCGGCGGCGGCTGCTCGGCTCCTCTTCGCTGCTGACTCCCCTCTGAGGTTTGCGGCAGGTAGCGGGGCGGACGGTTGGAAAGTGCAATAGGAAAAGCGGAGGGGAAAAAAAAAAAAAAAAGGAAGAGAAAAAAAAAAAGGAAAAGAAAAGGCAAAAGCCATCAACCCGGCCAAGCCCAGCTTTGGATCTCAGTGCAGGTATTTCTGCTGCTGTGTTCATCCTTTGCCGCCTACCACCCCGTTTGTTTTGGGTTTGTTTTTTTTTTTTTTTAAGGAAAGAAAAAAAGAACGAAAAGGAGAAGTCGAACTCTCAAAGGGTTACTATGCAATTGCGACTGATTTCTTGGTTTTTTATCACTTTGAACTTTATGGAATACATTGGCAGCCAGCACGCCTCCAGGGTACGGCGACAGGGAAGAAGTAAGTGTGAAGAGATTTATACTTTGATAACTTCTGCTTCCTCTCGTTGTGCTGTTCACCTGTCCGGGGGGGGGTGGGGGTTGTTTTTCCCCCGGTGCCTGTGCGAGTGCGCTAGGAAGCAAGTCCCGCGCCCGCGGCGCGGCCGAGCGGGTCTGCAGGCAGTTTCCTTGAGTTGGAGGGATGAAGGCGATTTTTGATCTCTTTCTGCTTTTCTCTCTCACCTCACCGGGATGAGCAGAGCTCGCTCCGGGAAGACCTGCGTCTACTCCTTTATATTTTAATGTCTGGTAAAGGGGAACATCCTTTCCTAGCTCTTTCCACTTCCTAAAGGGAAAGCGCAATGACACGACAGGTAACTTTTTGCCGTGATGCTGTAAGCGCCTTTCTTCATCCCGGTCACCATTTAGCCACCTGGGGGAGGACGGAGAGAGAAGCCCCCAGCCCAAGAACCAGCAGTACAGATTATCGCTATAGGCTAAGCCTGGCGCCCGGCGATGCTGAGTGGGGGTCTGGGGTGTCGCGGCGTTGCCCGGGCCGCTGGCTTCCAGCCTCCAGTCGCCACTAGTCACCTCGGTGGCACCGTCCGGGAAGCCCCTGGGTCATCCATCGGCACTGCCCCGGGGCTGTGGACCCTGGGGTTTTTTTATGGTTTGGGGTTTTGGTTTTGGTTTTGTTTTTTGTTTTTGGTTTTTTTTTTTAAACCCACGGGATGAAGGGAGTTTGTCCCTTCTGACTTAGCCAGCCCCTGACCAATGCCGCCTGGGTCCGGGGTGGCGGCAGGAGGCAGCCGGGAGGGCCGGGGGGCGAGGGGCAGCACCCGGGGTTGCTGGCAGCTGCTCCTTGGGCGCTGCCGTCCGGGGGAGGCGATGTGGTAAACGAGAGGCGAGGAGAGCCCCTCGGCATCGGGGCAGGAAGAAAAGCGAAGCAGAAGCGAGTCGCCCCCTCGGGAAGGCGCTGTCCAGGTCGCGGGGCGCTGCGACGGGCGGGCGGGCTGTGGCGCCGGCGTGGCCGGCAGCACCGGGCAGCTCCGAGGAGCCGGGTCCGCGGTGACCCCCAGGGGCTGCCGACGGCGGCGGGATGCGGCAGCAGGGAGCACCGGGACGTCCCCCCGATCCCGCCTCGCCACCCCGCTTGCATCGGACCCGTCGCCGTTTCTGGGGAGGGGAGGCATTTTCTGCGCACCTACCGCGGAGGGGCCGCTCGTGCTTGTCCTCTTTTCCTGACAGCTGGAGATGCCGAGGAGATGTCATGAAACACGGCAGCCTGCATTTAAGCAGCAAGAAGTAACTGAGTTACTTCCTCAGCGAGGGGACGGGAAAGTTACTATTATTTTAATTATTTTTTTTTGCTCAGCCCTCGCTCCCTTCCCCTGCTTGGCATGGCTAGCCCTTGAAAGCCTCCTTTGTATGGTTTGCCTCCTGCACACAAGGTTTGATTCACCTAAAGTGCCCCTAAAGCGGAGCCGAGGACGAGAGAGACCGGGGCTCCAGCCCTCCCATCCCCACGGCCGCGCAGCGAGGGAGCACTAAGGGCTAAGTAAAACATGTCAGGGCATCCGATTTATTATCCTTGGCAAGGGAGGGCTCCGCAGCCTCCATCACTTCCCACCCACTCCTTTAACCCCTGGCAGCCTCGGGCCCACGAGCTGCGGCTGCCCACCCCGACGGACGCGGGTGGAGGGGTTCAGCCCTGGGTCGGGGGCACAGCAGGGGGGTTGGGGGACAGGACGCCCACACACCCCGGTGGGGCGAGGGTCGGGAAGCGGGCACCATTCCGCCCGTCCGTGCTCCGGCACCTGGTGCACGCCGCGCCGGGCCAGAGCCGGGCCGGCGGCGACCTCTGCTGTCCTGTGCCGCGGCGGGCAGCCCGCGGCGGCAGGTGCTCGGCTCCGCTCGGCACGGCACGGCCGCTGCCCCCCTCCCGGGTCTGCCCTTTTGGCGGGGGAAGGCAAGTCGCCCGCCTGCCCCCGGCCGGTCTCGGTGCCGAGTGGGCGCAGGGCAGCCGCGTTTCCCAGCGTCGAGGCTGCAGCGTGTGCGTGTGGTGTGCTGCTCATGCGAGCGCCGTCCCACCTAGGTCTTTCTTAGCCCCGCTGTTCAGCAGCGTGATTTTTGGGAAATGGAAATGGAAGTGTTGGCTGCAAATAATTATCTGGTTGATATAATGTGGAGAAGGTACGGAGTACTTGCTCAAAGTTTTCTGGTTAAAACACAAGAGTTAAGTTAAATTCACAGCAGAAAAAGTGGCTGAAAAAATCACAGCAGAAAAGAGTCAGAATGGAAATCTGTCTCATTATTTTGGCAACGAAGACAAATAACTGTCAGAAAACCTCACCTGGACACGGTGTACATCGTCCACTCGAGGTCTTCAAATTGGGATGTTTGCAAAACATGCTTTGGTATAACTAGCGGTTATTTGGTGTGAAGCAAAAATTGGAGCATGAGTGTTTACGAAAGTTATTATAAAAGAGATTACGGTCATCACTCGCACTGATCATTTTGGCTATTAGTGAACACTGGAACTTGAAAAAAATGATAGTGTGCAGATAAAGAAGACACCTGTCAAATTCATGTATTACATGGAAGACTTTCTCTTGGTTTTCTCTTTCTTTTGCCCAGATAGTCTCCGTTAAGCGTAAGTCCTAAACCCATTGCTAGGGAAGTGTTTTTAAATTTCCATTTAACCTATGTATTTTTAAATACAGTACAAACCAGTTGCCATCAAGCAGTCAGTGAGCCAGTGTTACTTCATTTTGTTCGATATCCAAGTCCCTCATTCTATGCATTATATTGTAGACTCCCATATTTTAAGATAAAGGAATAATGAAGCCTGAACTCACCAATTCAGAATATGCTGGGCCAGACCCTCAGCCAGTAGGAACTGAAGTTTCTTTTTTACTTTACCCCATCAGAAGGACCTGATCCTGAAGGATTACTTATTTTGTACCTATCGCCAAAGTAATCTTTACTGGGAGAAAAGTCTGGTGTGCAGTCCTTTCACTCCCCAAACTCCTACTGAAATTTCTAATTTGAGCATGCTAAATTTCCATTTCATAATCGGTAGTAAATGCAGAATTGGCTGTACAGAGGCAAAACTCCTCTGAAATCCACTACAGAGTGCAGAGGATTGGGTCCATAATTAGACATAGCAGACAATATCAATAAAAGTTCAAAAGCAAACATATCATTAGCAAAAAGAGGTTTGTTTTTATTCTGATAAGAGCAATTAAGATTAACAAACTAACTTGCTTGTTCGGGTCCTACAGGAGAGATATGCAGCCGAGTATAGACTAGCATACCAATAAATAAGTAGTTGTATATATCTGCCAATGATTACAGTTTGCTTAGGAAAAAAGTAGGAATAAGTCAATAGTTCCAAAAGATTTTGGCTCTGCAGGCCACCACCAAGCCTCAAAACAGTACTGACAGTTGTGCACCTTCCTCATTGACCTTTTAACTGACGGAAATGAAGTATTATTTGCTATGGGTCTGTGAATGACCGGCAGACCATTTGCCGTGACCCTGTGGACTACCAGTGAGCCACAGACTAAATTTGGCAATTGCTAGAATAAGCAAAGTGATAGAAAATTCTGCATTTGTACCACAACTCCTACATCTGGGAGTAAAACTATCAGTATGACTTAGTGGAACAGCAATTTGGATGTAGAGCTACCATGATGTATATTATTGGTAGCCCGTCAGTATCTGATGTTGGCAATTGCCTCCTGCCTTTTGCCGTAACGGCACGTTCGCGATACCCAGTGTTCGTTCGTTCATTCGGTTGCTCCTTTGGTCGCTCCTCTGTTGGTTCCTCTGTTGACGGGGGATGGCAGGTCTTCCAGCATCTGCTTCTGGTTACGGTCACGAGTGGAAGGCTCTACTCTGCAAATACTCTGTTTCTCTAGCTTCGTTTGCACGCAACTACTTTTGAATTCAAAATTAAGCAGATGCGTAACAGCCCATTTGAAAACATAGCTGTATAAAATAAAATGAAATGGGAGAGAAAAAACACAAACTGGTAAAATTATATCTTCATTTTTTTAATACCCTCATGAAGGGTGTCATTTACATGGAGGTAAAATGTCATCAAGTAAAGAGAAATTACATTATTAGTTAAAATAACACTGCATTTGGGAAGTTTTTTTTTTAATAGTTCACCATCAATATACATACTACTGATATCTACATGTATTTTTAGGGCTGGTATGGCATAGATGATAATGCTACATATTCTATATATAATATAGGTGTTGTTACCATTTTTTTTTAAAGAAATAATTTAATATATCTGAGTGCAATAATTTAAAGCAGAAGTTAGCCAAGCAAGCAGCCATCAAGTAAGCTGAATCTGTCCTTGAGTGGGATTAAATTATTCAGTGTTAGTTCTCTTTCAAAGTATTTGTATGCTGCCAATAATTTTTTCTTCTGTGATGTTTTCATATTAGTATTGTTGCAGTAAATACTTTGCTCGTGACAAGTGCATCTTTTTTTTTTTTTTTTTGTAATGAAACTATATTTCTCATTTTTGGATGAGATCCTATTTGTTTTGAAATAGACTGTAAAATTCCTACTGCAGTCATTAGAAACAAAAGCAGACGGAGAATTGTTTCATCGTATTTTCATAAACTGTGAACGTATTTCATAGTAGCAATATCTTAAACAATTAAATATTAGAAAATCGCTACCCATTGCTGAAAGCATTAGAAGTATTATAGGATAGCCTGCTTGCATTGTTTTTTTTAACTCTATGTGCATATAGATCTGTGCTTGAAGTATACTAGCTGCATGTGGAACGATACGTGCTATTATCCCAAGAGACTAAAGGACTTTACAGACCAGTTCCCATTTCATACCTGACATCTGAAAAGGTGATAATTTTTCAGCCACTGAAGACATTTCTTATACTATTTAAAATGTATGTTAAATTGCAAATACATATATCACAACATCTCAAAGCCACGGATGTAGGATGGTATACCAGGAAATATAAAAAAAGTCCTATTTCTCTTTGCAGGCAGAATAAAATATTGCTATTATTAAAGAGATGGGTTTAGAGCTTGAACCTACCCCCTACGCTTTCAGTGGAGAAAGTCCCATGGACTGTGCTGGAGCTGGAGAGGGCTTTTTTCCCGCAGGACCTCAGGAAACATTTTGAGTTTGGAAGAATTCCTCTGTTAGACTACTTGCAAAATTGCATGATCCAAATATGTACGATACCTATATAGGAAAAAGCAATTCTCTGTACCTTTCAAAACTGCGATATAGAACCTGCTTGGGAGGCAATCTCTTTCTTAAGCGTAGGAAAAGAACAGCTATTTTACTACTTTCACGTATGGAGCCAACTGAAGTCAATAAAGTTAACTCTGAGATTAATTTCTTCTTTTAAGCTTTGTTATTAGTGTATCAAGCCCTTACAAATCCCCGGTCTGCTGCTGCTTCTAGCTGTAGATTTTTCACTGAAGATAATGGGAGTTATGCCTAATAAAATCTGAGCTAGGACTTGAAAAAATCAGACTTACTCATTATCTCTTGCTTAGCGTGCTCATTTTGCTTTCCGGTTAATAAAGCTAGTGTGCTGGTTTGACCACTGCTCTTTATCGCTAACATTAATAAGCTGTCTACCATTTCATATTCAATCATTTATAGACAGTGACTACCAGGAAAACTCATCCGTTAAAACTATGGAGGTTCTTAAGTTTTTTCCACAATGGTAAACTGTCCCTCATGCTGTTGAAATTAAGTGAAAAGTTGCAAAACTCTGGTGGAGGAGACAGAAAAGCTAACAAAAAAAAAATTTTTTTTGGTCTTATTTCTAATTTTGGAGTCTGAACTACTCAAAATCACTTTGCCAATTTTTTACCAAAATAAAGCAGAACAAAGCAATCTTATCAGATGACAAAAGGCAGCTGAAACAATGTACACTTTTATACAAAAGTCTGTCTGCCTGCTATTACCATAAACATTGCCACAGATAAAATATTCAGAGAATATTTATACATGCAAAACATGTTATGGCTCTCAAAAACAAAACAAAACAAAACAAAAAAAACCAAAAAAAACAACCCAAGAGAAGAGCTACAACTTTTTTATAAATAATTGAATAACTGAGCTTCTGGCAATGGCAGAACAATTACTTATTAGACGCCTTGTCATAATAAAATCCAACAGATTTTATTAATGATTACTTTAACCCTATTTTTGTTGTTAGCAGTGAGCAGTGCGATGAGCAACATTACTTAAAAAGAAGGAATGATTGTACTATGGTTATACGATAGCTGATTAATAAACATTTTGCGTGTTTGGATTTCTAGATTATGAGCTATAGAGCATGCATTTTAAAATGTCAGTATTATTTACTTGTGTGATCAAAAATAGCACCCACTGAAGCAAAGCCATAAAACTTACTTTGCTCCAGTGCTGCTAGGGAAGAACTCAGCTATGGGGACCGGAGCTGAACCGGGAGAGGCACGAACCGTGACTGCACCGAGCTCCCGCCTGCTCCGAGCAGCACCCCGGCATTGCACCGATACTTCAGCTCCACGCAACAGAGTAATTAGGGGGAAGAACATAAAGAAATGCTTATAGTGACACTTTTAAATAAAAGTAAAACCCCGAACCACAGGTCTACACCAAGTTCTGGTAGTGTGCTGCTATTAACATTATCCTTTCAAGGTTCTTATTGTGTGTCAGTTTTATGTCCTGACATGTTTCATGTTTAAACTTGAAAGGTCCTAGATGGGATTTCAGACGTTTGATATTTCCTGCAGGGTAAAGCAGATTTTGGGGCACTGTAAAATAAAACAGGAGCTCATTGATGGGTGTTGGAATAGCAACGATGTGTGATTCCTGCGGCTTCCTGTAAAGAGCGAGGGCAGACACAGTGAGGCGCGGATCCAAGAACAGGACTTAGGTGCCTAAGGTGTGTCTGGGGCAGGATTTAAACACCTGAGTCCCTCGCCTTCAAAGCTCTGCTTAATTGCTACCTCAGCCTCGATGCACAGGCATTTCTGAGATCTTTTGTCATTTCTAACATGAGACTACAGCTTACTGACATTGAGCGTCCACCTGGCATGGGAGACTTCTGGGCTCAGGTCCCTTCTGCAGAGACTTTGAGATTTTCTCTTAAAGAAATCCTGGGTAAAAAAGGCAATAAATAAATCACAACAAATAATAAAAACAACACTACAACGTTCTTCCACAGGGAGCACAGGACTCTGCAGGCGATCGCTTACTGACACTGGAATATAATCACACGTATCCCTGCTCCCGTACCCGCCCCCCCCCAAGTCCTTTTCTATTCTGTGCTAAAATGGGTGCAAGCAAATTACCTGAGATTACATGCAAATCCAGATGATAAAAAGTCAGTTTATTAGAGCAGATCAACACAGGCTAGAGTCATGCTAGATAGAAGAATTAATTTAACTTAAATTTTCAACTCCGGGCTGAATATTTTAGCTGCTAAGGTTTTGGATATATTAAGGGCAAGACTGCTGCTCCCTTCTCGGTGTGTTTCAGAAGAAAAAGAGTGAGGTCTCCTTGCTTTTGTTAGAGAGACCTACTTGCAGGGCTGGGTAGCACTGACAGGGTGCCTAAACCCCCTGGACAGCCAGGATTTGAGACAATTTCTGACCCCAGCATTTCCCCATGACTAGGCTGAGAATCCCCTGTTGAGCGTGCTGGCTTTTGCCAGTCCCTTTTGGAGGCGCCCAACTCTTCCCTCCTACTGAAAGGCAACTCAGATGCCTCGCTCAGGACTGCCAACTGTACTTTGATGGAGGCGTCGATGGAGGGCATCGCTACACAAAGTAGAAATAGCATAAATCCTTTTATCAAGCACCAGCTCATCCACGCCACTTCTCTCCAAATAACTCACCAGGCGCACAGCTTCCCTGGTGACAGCATTTTGGTGGGATGTTACAGCAGAGGTACGGCTTGAGCCCTTTTTCCTCATCTCCCCTACAAAGTGAGGTTCTGTTTCACAGGGAAAGAAAAGACGACTGCTCTCGCGTGAACCAGAAACGTAGGAACAACCAGCTGGTGGAACAAGATTTCCATTGCATTTCTCGACTAACATTTACAAACATCCACATTAACCAGAGCTACTAAAACCTGACACTTTAATATGTTTACAAAGTTTATGTATGTTATCAGCACATGTAATACTCCCAACAGGATTTATTACAGGTTTCTTTAGCAACAACATTTTTATTCATAACAGCTCAACTGGTCAGAGAGAGGAAAACAGCCAGTTTCTTCAGAGCGCGCCTCCCACGCACACTTGCCCTGCATTATTGCATTGCTTATTCATGAAGATTACAAACACCAGTGTCGGCAAGTGTTTCATAACCTTGTTTCCTTTTCCTAGAATGTTCATAATTAATTTCACTTTTTTCTATGCCACTGAATAAGGAGTTGCTGGTTTTATTTTACTTTATGTTACACTGCCGAGTGAAGGATTACCCCTCCAAAATAGAACCAAGTGGGACCAAAGGATATTTATTTAACATGGGAGTCAGAAGAGGTTAAGTGCATGTATTTAGCAAATACATGGAGATGGATGAAGATTCCAGAAAGTTTTAGTATAACACTGAACTGAAAATAATCAACGATGATGAGACCTCCTTGTGCTGGGCACAATGGTCACAGATATCATAAAAACTAATGGACAAGATCTTGAAGGCAGGAAAAGTAAATAAATTACACAATTTGGTGTTTTGCAAAAAAAAAACCAAACCAAACCAACCAGCTTTTGTTTTGCAGTCCAAAATGAAGTCACACATTCGTCTCTTTTGTGTTTATGTTTTATGAAGAGTTGAGCAATTAATGAGTTTTAGAGTTGAGGATGTATTAAAAGCAAAAGTAGAATTCTGTACGAGTGCAGAATTTATAATTGTGCTATGTCCTGGACAAGCATTTTTAACTTCAAGGCTCTGGCTTCAAGAATGAAACAATTTAAATGTGCTATTTAAGCTACCGTTGAGGAGAAGCTTCAGGGGTGTAAGAATTTATCAGTAGGATTCAGTTGTGAGTGAATGTCAGCAAGAGGACATCCACATGGCTGCTTGGGTCATACAGTATTTCCTAAGTAAAGACCAAAGTTATTTTGAGGAACAAGTAAATATAAAAAAAAATTCCCCTGGACAGATAGTGAAAAAAAAAAAAAATTCCCTTTCTCTGTTGGCATCATTTATTTCTGTTAACAACCTATAAAATTAGCATGATTTGAGAATGCTTATTCTCTTCCATGACTGGGTACCATGTTCTTTCATCTGAGTAATTCACTGAGATACTAATCGTGCTTTAAACCCCCAGCTTCTTTCAAATGTATGTTTTAGAACCAGTAAGCTGTTACATTACTAACTCAGCTCAGTGTATTTCAGGAAATAATGTAACAAGTGGTGACATATATTATGTTTGTGTGGTCTCTTGGAGGTCAAAGTGGACTCAGTCACTCCATGGATGTGAAAATTAGGGAGGAGGTTTCAAGTAGGCTTTCTTTTACAACTTATGTACTGTGTCTGGAGACTCTGGTGAACATAAGTCTTCCCAAGCTTTTTGGAGGCTGGAAGCACTGGCTGGGGAGCAAGTGGAGTGTGTGTGGGGGTCTTATTTGTATTTGCCGGAGTCTGGCTGGCCACAAAGGAAACTGCAAACTATACCCTTTCAAGCTGAGGACAGGCTGCTATTCACCTCTTTCTGAAATCACATCATTTCCCAGCTACCCAGTGAGCAGAGAAGTTCATTTCTTCCTCAGTATAAATCACACCTGAGTCCAGATAAAATAGATTAATCAAAAGAGTAGTCTTTTCTTGCATTTCCATGCTTCATTGATTATGTAAAAAAGGAGGATTCTAACCATAGCTATCACTAAAAGACCACCAAGCATTTTGAAAGTCAATCCATAATCCTTTTCTGAAGCCCTGCATAATTTGTTGAAAAATAAGTTATTCATGTATGGAACTTGCTGGTTGAGCCTTCCACCCTGGTTCCCTGACTGACTGTGGTGACTGCTGTGTGCACCAAAAAGAGCCTGTGTTTTTTATCTGGAAGTCTGCAGAGACCTTGAGCACATCTTGCCCAAAAAAGATAAGCCACAGAAATTGCAGTCCTGCATATGAGAGAGCTTATTCAGAAGAAGAATCTTCCACCTCATACTCCCTGACTCTTACATAAGCCTTCTCTGGCTTATGTACTTCATCCCCTGGAACCCTCTAAGCATACAGCTGTTGTCCTAGAGCTGGAAAAACTCCTTTACTCAGCCTATGACCATCATCTTCTAAAAAGACCTTTTTGACCATCAGCGTATATAACTCTTGACAGAGGTGTCAGAAAACCGTAAACCTACTAAAAATGCAGGGTGGCTTTAACACCATTCACAAAATATTGACAAAATTTTTGATGGAAAATTTAATATCATTTTATAAAATATAAAAATATAATTCTAAAATTAAAAATATAAATAAATAAAAATAATATAAATGCTCATATATTTAGTCATCTCTCCCTTCTCTCCTACACATTCATACCTATGTCTTTATATACACATTCACATACATACATACAAATTCACACAATTAAAGGTCTTGACTTGTTCTTAAAGTATTTTCTCTTTGATATTGTCTTAAAATATAGGTTAAAAGACTACTGATAACCCCAGACAGAAGAAGTTTTGTTTCAAGCCACACAAAGCCCTTTGGTTTGTCTGAAAACTCCATCTCTTCTCCCACTTCTCATGGTCTGTTTGGTCATGGAAAACAAAATTATTGGTTTTATATAGGTTAAACCAAACACTAATTAAAAAAAAATCACAGGAGCCTTGGTAGGAGATCTTCTTCTCTTTCTGTTGAGCCTGGCATGCTTAAAACTATACTAGAAAATTATATGGACCCTTTCATTTTTGGTTGTGTACAGGTGAAACCTTTATGGCTTTCCATATGACGTGTATCAGTAGGCTGGAAATTTTACTCAGCAGCTGAGAGGGAAAATAACATTCCTTAGGCTGGGCTCCAGGCAGGGGAAATCGGTGGCGCTAGAGAAGAAGCATCTTTCCTTGCCCCCACGACAACCCAACAGCACTACGGCTGATGTTGCCTGGAGAGACGTCCGTGCGTATGGGTGGATGTGTGTACCTACATCTGTGCATCTGCTGAGGGAACAGCAAGAAGAGTTAATATTCCTGCCTTTTATCAGAGAACAGAAATGTCATGATCGTAAGGCACATGCCAGACTAACACGAGGTTTTCAATTAGAGCCTCTGCATTGTTTTTAATGGGAGTTGGTTTAGGCAGAATAAACATTTCATAAAGGTTAAAGGATTGATTCTGCTTCTAGTTACAACTCATGTCAGGAAGCAAATAACTCACAGAGCTCTGCCAGCATAAAATTTGCATGTGCTCAGAATCCAGCCTAATATGTTTATATAGCCTATTAAAAAACACGATAGTTGGTGGGGGATTTTTGTTCTCACTCACCAAGAAAAGGAGCAGCAATGCAATCTGCACTTTTCTTCCCGAGGTGCTGGTAAAGATCATGAGGATATTCCACCATCTTTTGTAAGAGAACAGCTGCAATTTGCCACTTAAAAGTGTGGGAGGGATATTTTCACTGCTTCCCCCATGCTGTACTTATTCACCCTGCCCAGCACTGTGTACTCGTGAGCTTTCTCCTACTTTGCCATTTGCTCAGTTATAGTTGTCAAGCTTCCCTCTTCCCTCTCTTCCTACGGGTATTGAACTCAGGCACTATTTCTCAAAGTAGTGACTGAAGTAATTCAGAGAGGGAGAACGTACACCAAACCAGACTAGCTAAATAAGTAAGCACAAGGATAGACTCCAAATGCCGCATTTTCTGAAGTGGCAAGTGGCAGAGGAACTCCGGGTCAGCTCCATTAGCCTGCCTGATTTAATACAGGCATGGTCCATGTCCTCCTTGCTATCCATAACATGCCAGGATCCATCCCAAGTCCACCTGGAAACAAGAACCAGCAGGTGAATGTAGTGAACCAGAGCAGACACATCAGAATTCACATGCGACAATGTTATGTAGGGTATATGATACCGTGTCCTTGTCAAATGATTTTTTCAAATAATTTTTTTCTCATTGTCCCATCAATTTCTGTTCCTCCTTAGTGTCACCCCGAAGAAGCAGTCCCTTAGTGTTCCCTCTCCCTCACTCCCCTATTCGTACCTATAAGCACATTTTCTCTTCAGCATACTTTTCCTTTTTGATGCCAAGCCACAAATTATTGCAACTTATGGTTCTGAGCCCAGGGTTTTGAGGAGAAATGGTGGAAAGAGAACGGATGCCCTTGAGCTGTGGTGTGATGACTTGATGATAGCAGTGGGTTTCTTGGTGAGAGAAAAGAAGCAGTGAACAGCTTCTTTGATTTACAAAGACAGATTGTAAAAACAATCTATGAATCTTTGCATATACAAAAAGATGTGAATCCTTGGAGTCTTTGTCAGACACGGCCTGGGAGAAGTAAGGAAGGAGCTGGAAAAGTTTTCACAGTCTAATAGAGTATGTAGCCCTGAGGTCTATCAAATACAAGAATATGAAGGGTGGAGTTTGGAAAGTGGTGAACAATTCTGAATGTGTCAGCTGATACCAAACATGGCTATGACTATTTGACCAAGCACAGATACCAACATTTTCACCCAGTTTGTCTACTGCTCTCCAAGCAGCAGTGCAGGGCCCTTCAGGGACCAGTGGAAAAAGTTCACTGTTTGCAAAAATATCGGGGCGGGAAGAAAGCCCCCTCCATAATGCTTTGCATTTCCCTACAACTTTGTCTGGGAGTGCCACGATAGATGGCAGGGCAACTGGACACAATTTAGTACAACTTACAAAATCCTCCTCCTCAGCTGCAGAGCGACGTGGTGTCACAGAAGGCATGGGCAGCGGAGTTCATCAGCCAAACTGCAACACGCAGCACTGCTTGCTACACTCTGTAAGCAATTCCCAGCTTTCGTAATGCCTGATGGTCCTAACTTTCCCTATGCCAAGCACTTTCTCCAACACATTTAATTCCTCAAAGCTCTGCACATGTCTATTCTCTCTTGTGACAGAAGTTGAATAATGTCTACAAATGGAAATTTCTACTCCTCCTCTTGGCTTGCTGTGGAGCCATGACCCCCTCCCCCAATATATTCAGTCTAAGTGGATTTACAGAGTTAGTCTGACAGTTTCTGAAATAGAAAACCTCTGGTTAACAGCAGAGCCCAAGCACTGTTCTCTCTATAGGCAGGCCAGTGCTTCTTGCTTCACTTTAAGATGGACTCCCTCCGATGACGTTGGGTCAGAGGAGATACCACACCCCGTCCAGCCATCAGCCTCTTGCTGAGACAGCTATCACAACTGCCAGTTCTTCTTGAAGGTTTTACAATGCATACGGTTTCAAACAAACATCAGATGAAAGCAATTTTAAGTCTAAATCAAGCACGGCCAGGTTTGCATTGGTGATTTATTGGTGAAAGTCATCAGCTCCTATTACCTATTTCTTGAGCCATCTAGTTCTTTGGCTTCCAGCCATTTCTAGGGCCTAATTCTGTTCCTATTGAAGTTAATGGGAGGTTTTGTCACTGATTTCAATAGGAGGTCTTTAACTTTCCAACTTTATGTCTATAGAGGCTTGAAATGCTTCCAGGTTTCCATCATAGTCTGCGGTTCCCCTCTTTAAGTCAATTGGACATTAACAGATTGCCTGGGCCCACACCTTTGGACATAGGAAAGCTCTAGATCTGATTCAGCTCTCACTCACACACCAGCCTTATACCTCAGTGAGTCCCTCCTGATTTATACTGGCAGGAGAGCGAGGTCCAATGTTACTTATGCCTGGGTCATTGCCAGCAGAACACGGAGAGAATTCAAGTCACTTGTTATCCCCTTCCCTGCACCTCTCAATCACAGCATATATGTACGTGTATATATACGCAGATATATTGGAATCATCTGGACTCTTTTAAGTTATTCACCATCGAAACTGACTTCAAATTCAAGTTTTAAAGTTGAAATAACAAAGAAGGAAAAAAGAGCCAGAAGGGAGCCAGCTGCAAGGGTACTCACAATTTTCATCAGTCTATGGGACACTCCTAATAACATATTTTACTACTTTGTAGTGAACTTTCTTTGCTTCTGCCATAAATATATTCCCTATGCTGTAAATGAATAGCTTGCAAGCTCAGTAAAGTTAATATAGAAGAATAAATCTTAACTACCTAATGTCAGGTCAGAAATATAAATCTTATCTAATATGCCAGGTCAGAAGGAAAGAATACTTTTAGCTGAAAATAGCAAATACTTTCCAGTGCAGAGTAGGAACTTATTTTTCTCTTTAAAAAAATATGCTCCCCCTAATAAGATGAGTTGAACAGTCTCCTTTTAGAATCTCCAAAAGAAAAATAAACACATAGAGCAGAGTTAATTTATAAAATGCTCCAAAGTTTATCTTGGCAGAACAGTTTTAGGCAGTGAGATTTCTCTCCCTCTCACACATGCATTCATACACATACACACTCTCTCTCTCTCACACACACACACGTCTCAAAATTAGGACAGGCCCTTACAATAGCAAATACTTCAGAAAACTTCTATATCTGGATAAATTCACAGATCCTTATTCAGGCAAAGCTCTCATTTTCAAATCAATGGAAATTTTTCCAAAGCAAGACAACAATCCTTCAAGCCTTTTTGTGTAAGTACAGACCTGCTGTGTCACAGCGGGAGATAGCGAGCCACACAAGCGCCTCCTGTCTCACGTCCCCCTCCCATGCGCTGGCACTTCTGCCAGCTGTAAAGCAGCAATGCAGCCGCCATCCCTTCCTCCAGACTGCCTGGGGCCCCACTTGTTGGGCACAGCTGGATAGCCTGGTGGGTGATCTATCAGCCAGCTGCTGCTGGCACACAAGTCTCTCCCAGGAGCCACAGGCTCCCACTGCTGCCCATCCTCTTGTTCCTCCTCCACATGTCCTTCATACACGTCTTGCACATCAGGACCAAGGCAACTTCAGAGGCTGTTAAGGTGAAGCCCACCAAAGGCTTTCTTTCAGCCTCACGGGCTTAGCTTTATTTTTTTTTTTTAATAGTCCATATGCCTGCAATCAGCTTGTGCCAGGGAGCCACAACAACAGGGGAATACTGCAGGCTCCAGATCTAACAGCCAAGAGACCGCCCAAGTGCAGGGCGCAATGCAACCAATGCCCTATGCTGACCCCCCAAAGAGTTTGGAGCTCCTCCACCTCTTGCAGCAGTCACTGGCCTTTCAGACAGTTTTCTCTTCTCTTCTCTTCTCTTCTCTTCTCTTCTCTTCTCTTCTCTTCTCTTCTCTTCTCTTCTCTTCTCTTCTCTTCTCTTCTCTTCTCTTCTCTTCTCTCCTCCTCTCTTCTCTTCTCTTCTCTCCTCCTCTCCTCTCCTCTCCTCTCCTCTCCTCTCCTCTCCTCTCCTCTCCTCTCCTCTCCTCTCCTCTCCTCTCCTCTCTCTCTTCTCTTCCCTTTCCTTTTTGGCTGCTGGGAAGTTGCCAGTAATTCCCAGCATTTGGTCTGACAACTGTTCTACTGTAAATATTTAGAAGAATCCATTAGAGATTAAACAAAGTGTAAGTAACTGCTCCTAAGTGATAGCTCTTATTAATGTTTGCAGCAATAGGCGCTTTACAAATGCATATGAAAGTCCTACCTCTAGGCTGCTCGTAGGAAAGGGCGAGATAGAAGGCAGCAGCCAGAACACAGTGTTATTTGAGCATCAGTGTGTTATCATTATAAATAATGAGTGCAGAGACAGCATTCTGTAATGTGTGCACCATGCTTGCAAATCTTCTAGACAGCAACGGGTAGAGTGCACAATCCTGACCAATGTGTTTTAAATGATCTCTATCAGGCTGCAAAAGTACTCGGACCCCCAGTTTGGACTTCTTTGCCTTTCTCAGGTCTGCCTCAAAAATATATAAAAAACAAAAACAAAAACAAAAACACCAGCCCCCCTGCACCCCAAATAGTATCAAGAATCGTTATGTGTTGCAAGGGAAAAGACAAGCACTGCTCTTGTGGAATTTGTAAATTCTATTGTATTCTGAAATTATCCTGTCTATACAGTGTCTTAAATGTTCACCGTGCAGTGTGATATTAGTGTTCTGGGGCTGACGATGAGATATTTAAGATGCAATGCTGACATAAGTCACTTTCCAGTGGATTCAATTTTGTGGATAAAAAAGGCCACCTTTACAACAAACTGAGATGAATGAAGATGTATAAATGCATCTACACTCTAGCTAATTTCTTTGCTGAAAAAATACAATATTCTAGGAATACAGTGAACAGTAAATATACGTCTACGCATCTGCACACCATGGCAGAATTTTCTATCCCAGCAAAGGTTAGTGATACTGGTTGTTTTTGTGGGGGTTTTTTGGGGTTTTTTGGTTTTTTTTTTTTTCATTTAAATTACATTATACATTGTCAGTTTGCAGTGAGTAAGGTGTGGTGGTTCCAGTACAGAAGAGGTAAAAAATTAATCACAAGACTTGGCTTCAGTGTCCACTTTGCACTGGTTAGGTTCTGCAAGCAAAAAAACCTGGGGCTTACCCAGGGTACTCATGATGCTTTCCTAGAGTGGTATGACTGATACTCAGAAATAATGCGTGCAATGCATCATTTCTAATTTTTTAAATTGGCAGCCCCCCTCAACTTTCCTGTCCCCTATCTTAAAGAAATCGTCCAGATAGTATCTAGGATTTATCTGTGTTGTTCATCCTTTCATTTTAGTTCCATGGACACATCTGACTCTTCAAATTTAAAGTCACCATTTTCTGTATGTGAGTTTAGATCATTACTGAAGAAATAAATAAAAGCAAGCTGGGTAACTGGGAGAGTTGGGTGTGAGCCAGAACATGCTGACTTGTTGGGTACTCCCATCGCTGATCATTGTGGCTTATCGAGTTGCTGGATTTGGTGTCACAGCAGGGAAAAAGGATGAAACTTGTTAAGGTAAAGTTTGGTACTGCAGGTTTCCCAGGGAAAGAAAAGGGGAAGGTATAATGCTAGCGATCACCTGAAGCAGGCCTCAGCAAGTTAGAAAGGGTGGTAGCAAAAGAAGTTATTAACAGTGTCCTCACTAGTTCAGATGTTGGGCTGGTGTCAAGAGTGAAGAGGAGGCTGACATCTGCCCCAGCTTCCCCTCTGCACAGTCAACTAGTACGCAGCACAAAAGAAGTAAACTTGTTATCACCAGTTCCCAAGCATGAGATGGGCTCAAAGCATAGGCAGCGATGTGCCTGACCCCAGGGGGTGCAGTAGATTTTTTGAAGTGCTGCTAAAGCAACGCTGTCTCTGATGTTTGGCTGAAGCCAGCAGCCGCCTGCCAGACAATGACTGCTACAGGCTGGATCTGGCCTTGTACCACACATCATTCATGTCCAAAAGCAGGAGACAGAAAGTCATGAAGTCTTCTTTAGGCCTTGGTCTTTCTGAACTTGTTTATAGGCTTCTGGGGGCCGACAGTCTTCCACCTCTAGAGCCAGTAGCCATCAGGAGAAAGGGGTGAGGGAGCTGTCCTGAGCTTCTTGACAGTGGCAAGGACAATGAATGTCAGGTAGGATGTAAGGCAATTTATCTTCTTCTATACTTCCATGTGTGCATATACGGGAGCTTCAGGAAGTCAGGCAGAAGACATGCTCATGCTCTAGAAAAGCTACAAAGGGAGAGACTAGGTGGTCTCTTCAAGGAAGAGGAACATTAGTAAGGAGTGTTTCTAAACTAGTGGGCTTGGATAGCCGAGAGCAACTGGAGTTGTTCGGCACAAAACTCCCCATAGTGAATGTATTCACCTTAAAATAATAACAATACGAAGCAGCAGCAAGAATGCACCTTTCAAAACCTGTACAAATATCAGTTCATTTTTCATATTAATTTTCTTGACAGATTTACAAGAGGGCATTGTCATATTTTTTCAAAAAGTGAAAAGAAGGTGGATAAGTTGTCTCCTCAGACCAGCCATCAGCAGTGATTTCATTTTAAGACACACAGATCACTTACTTGCAAATCATGCTGAATTCCAGGTGGTCAGACCTCTTACGTACCTTAAGGAACAAATCTTCCACTGGATAATTTGGCAGGGCACTGTTGATTTTTACAGGACAGTGACATTTGACCCAAATAAATAATTTTACCATCTCCCTTGACTGCAGGCATTGAAAGAATAAACACCAACAGCTGAGCTAGTCATTGGACATTACATGGCAATTCCCAGGCCATGTCATCCTTAGGCAGAGGTTTAAGACAGTTCAGAGGGACTGAGCCCTAGAAGTGTCTGTTTGCCTCCAATGACTACAAAGTCTGGTGTCCCCAAGCCCAGAGGATCTCCCCCTCTATGCGATCTCCCCATAGAAGAGTTAAACCCAACAAGATCCATGCTGACGTTTGAGGATCCTGGACAGATGGGTCAATCATGGATGTCCAAATCTTCAGTGCCTACAACCAGGGGAGATGAATCCCAGCATGGGTCCCTAAGTGCAGGCACCTTACTTTAAAAAATTAGATAAAAATCTTTCAGAGGTGCTAAAATGTAGTTGAAAGGGAACTGAACCTCCAGAGCTCTTAATTCCCACTCTGGAGCCATGTTTGAATGTTCAAGGGCAGCAGACATTTTAATTATACATAATTTCAGGGGGATTGCTGGGATAACATTTCCCCTCGAGTTTGTGATGCTGTGGGCCATTCCTGCTTATCTTACGACATAATGATCACGATGAAAACAATTGTTTCTCAAAATTTGCTATTCCATTGCCCTATGGTCAGTTACAGCATGAGCACATGCAATTTGAGTATGAAGCTGCTGATTGAGAATAGAAGCACTCTACAGCCACTCAGCCCAGATGTGAATGCATACCCCGGGGTCAGCGGGAGCAGGGGATCCAGCCTGACACTTCCAGAGCAGGAACCACAGTGCAATGGGGATGAAATAAAAGTGTAAAAAGAGAGGCTATAATAATAAAGGCAATTTTTCTTTTTTTTTGCTCACAGCCAAGCTGGCTGATGGAATATGCTGTTTAAGGCAACGGTGTCTCCAAGTTCCATATAAGACAGCATCTTAAACACTCCTCCCAGATCCTAGTTTGAAGAAACAAAGTGGAATGTATGCTGTAGTTCAGAAAAGACAGGAACAGTTAATAACTTGGCTTGTTATTCCTTCTGCTTTTTGAAAGAGAAGTTTTCCGTCATTTCACTCCATTTTTACACAAAACGACATTCCATCTTTGCCTCCTCTTTAAAATATTAATTTACTAGTGCTTTCTTAATTTTCTCTGATATATAGAATAAACAAACTGAGGAAGAGACCATTTTGCTGAAGAATTCTAGATACATGTTTAGGTTTTAAAAAATGAAAAGATACTGTTAATTTTCTTTTGTTTTGCCAGCAATTTCATATGAATGTTAAACAGCATTAGACAAGCGGCTAAGACACAGCAAGAGAAAATTATGTGAAATCAAAAGGATGGTTTCTTGAGATTCTCCCCTTCTCTAACCTGCGCAAATATATCATGGTAAAATCAACAAGTCTCCTACCATCTGTTTGCTTACACTGATGCCTCATCCAGCAGATATGCTACATTGAAACCTTATGAGACATAAAAATCCAATTTTGTTCATAAGGCAACAATGTGGAGTTTGTTTTAAGGAAACTGAAGTTTATTTTATTTCTGAAAACTCCTGTGAAGCAAGTAGTTCTCAAATCACAAAGAAAATATTGGATCATCACCCTATATTAAAAATATGGCATTTTTATTTGCTTTTATCCACAATTATTTCATTCTCCTTTTTATGTCATCAGAATCAGATTGATGAGCATAATACAACTCACTGTGAGTAAGAAAATGATGATATTGCTGATGCTATGTCAAGGCAAAACGCTAACAAACGGCTGGCTCGCCAGCGCGTGCAGCCCCTAGCCAGGGGTGCGGCAGCAAGGGATGTCTGAAGGTGCCTAGCAAAAGCTGTAGGACCCACTCAATGGTTGCTTTCTCAGGCACAATAATTTATGGCTAAACTACAGCATGCTTTTAGAAAGATGTCTGGCCTCTTATTTGAAGCACACATGCGGCTGAGATTATATCGCATCCCTGAGACTGTTGCAATGATTTAACTACCAAGGCTTTCTGAAATTTGTCTTGGATAATGCAGTTGAGACTCACTGATGCCCCTTTCCAACCATGGATCTGTCATATCTTTACTTCCAGTAGCAGATAGCTTTATAGCATCCGATATTTTAGGGGGAACACTTAATTACAGACTGACCTTTTTTCCACCTAGAGAAAGAGGTGCTGTTGTAGAGTGTGCCTCAGGCAAGGCTGGTTTTGGAGAAAACACTCCACAAAGTTAGATGCAGTTTTTACTGTGCCTTTTTTTACCTCTAAGAACAGGCATGACTAGGCTTTAATGTATCTGATCTCAGCCCTGTTCTAAGCCAGTGTAACCCTTTTGGTGTTGAGCTTTCATGGAGCTGTTCTTTGCTTATAAAGTCATAACAGAAGAATCGGAGCAGGGTCTACCACAGTGCTGTTCCTATGTTGTGACCAAGCAACTGTGTTCCCAATGGAAGTGAAGACCATGAATACGTCCCAGTGCCATTCTCCCTCACAGCTGTGCCCCACCTGCCACCATCAGCTCTCAGGCATTATGCAGCATCAAGACACTTCACAGGTTAGAGATCTTCAGAGGAAGAAAACAGCAGTGAGGTGATACACTGACCCTTCTGGATCCCTAGTACTGAACTATTGCTTCAGCATGGGCATCGGGATGGCTACGCCTCCTCCTTGCAATATAAAGCGGAATAAGACTGATAGCAATCATGCTGGGGTTGCTGGTAAGAGCCACAATTTCAGCTCTAGAGGTTCCCTAAATGTCTCAGTTCAGACTGGTTATGGCAGCTATCAAACAGGCGGTGCATTCCCTTTCTTCTCCAAACATGTGTTGTTAAAGAGCTGCTGCTCTACCCCTAAGAGAAGGGTAATATGACCCATAAAGCATTTACTCATATTGTGGAGCTGCATCTTGCACGCTATAAAGTGCCTTGAGGACCACAGGGTGAAAGGTCCTACAGAACTGCACATCTATTTGGAGTATTACTGCTGCTGTTGCTATTTGATTATACCATGTTCTCGGGGGTTTTAAGGATGGTTGAAATCACAATACAATTTGCAATAATTACATCTATTTTCTTTTTCACATATCTGTGAAAAAAAAAAAGTAATCATTTTCCCTGATCATTTGGCCTCCTTTTCACTTGGCTTCACTTTGAACACCTCTTTCTAATTTTCTCTGAGAACACCTTTGTTGTACTGGCTTTTTTCCATATGGAGTGTTACATATGATGTTGGTATGGAAAGTATTATATAGTAAACAGCAGATTTAAGCTGGAAAAGATACTTTACAGATTAATGAACGGGTTTTGAGTCTCTCATAAGACACCAGTTTGATTCTTACTGAAATCAAAGCAATCTGTTTTCCTTCCCATCAGAATATAGTTTAATAGCCCCTTATAAAATTATTTAATAATCTCAAGGTTGAAAAACTTTACATTAAAAAAGCAATGAAATTATCATCTGTGTTGGGTCTCCTGCTGAGACACAAAGAAACAGGGCTGCTAACTCCAAGCACTGTAGGAATCTTACTCCCAGATATAATGGCAGTGATTTAAAATGCATGAACATTAATTTTAAAAAGTTAATAAATTAAAGTTGTACCAGAAGCCTTTCATAAGCCTTTTGAATTCACATAGCTATGCTTTTCTCTGCAGAATTAAGGAAGCGAATTTATTTTTTTAATCTTTTAAAGGAGAAAAAAATAATGGTTTTGATTTCTGGAACACCATGAAAACATAGTCATTATGTTAAAAATATTTGATATTTAATTTCCTGTACTGCAAAACTACCTGAAAATGTTGAAAAGTTAAAAAATGAAAAATAGTTTAAACTTTGAATTAGTTAACAGCTGAGAAGTTCAAGGCATTATTGTCAAAGAATGTTAAGAGTTAGACTTTTGCCTACTTCAGGAAGATATGTGTATGCTCCAAGCATACAAGAATGTGTCCTTAATTTTAATCAGGTATTTAAGTCTAATTTAAGTCAAAGGGTCTGTAACACGTGCGAAGGTAACCGTATGCTGATGTGCTTTTTTGAATGGGGAGGAATTTAAGCATGGGCTTACATGGTAATTGTTCTGGGTTTTTTTTCAATTGGGTCCGGGTATGAAGAAAGTAGCATAAAAGGGATCAACAAACATTAAAGCTTGCTAATTGGGTGCTCAGTTATAGAGGAGAAAAAGGGCCTTTTATTTCCCTGAAATTTCTGACCTTTTTTGTTATTTTTTCTTCTCCCTGTTTCTCTTTGCTCACCGACCACAGCTCTCGTTTGCTGTGGACAATTCCCAAAGGGAACATTCCTCGCTGGAGTAACTTACCCAGCTCTTTTCCTTAATTTACAGCGAGTACAGCACCCCTTGCAGATTGCACAGCAGACTCTTTGGCTGCAAGCCAGTGCTAATAGCATGTTTTCCAATAATCTAATCTCCTCAGTCACAGAGCAGAAATCAGAAAGTTAAAAGAACTGGCTTCTCAACTTGTCTCAGTCTGCCTTTGAAATCTGTGCATGGAAAGGTTGTGCAAGTGACTACAATAAATTGTTACCACGCTTGCACCCATGACTCGGTAGTTGTGTTCATAACAATCTGATGTATATGAGAGAATCCCATATAAAGCAAGGTTTAATGTGGTGCCAGGAACAGAATCACACATGAAGGCTTGCATGTGCAAAGAAGCCAGGAATTTCAGCCAAAGCTGAGGACATATTGTAAACATCCATGAATTAAACACCTCAACGCTCCTAAAAGATAGGTATCATTTCTCCTTTGCAGATGAAGAAATTGAAGCCCAAAGATGACAAGGCCAAAACTTTTAAGTTTGGCTCTAGAAGTGAAGCAGCAATCCTTTGATTGGACTCCTAAATAAATAGCTGCATTTTCAGACCTCTGACCATCTGCATCTTCCACAGGCACTCTGAAAATCAGGTTATGTACGTAGGAATGAAGCAGGAGATTAGTTGTCTCACTGGAGGCCCTGGGTTTGAAAATGTGGATGTTAAAATACTTTTAACTTTCCAATGCTAGAAGGGGGCCATAAGCAAGCAACTTCACCAATTTTCAGATCCAGGAACCCTCTAGCTTTCTCCAAAAGCACATAACTCAATGGTGCTGTTAGGCAGGTTTCAAATGTAGGGAAAGGCAAAGTAACAAGAAGTTGCCTTTATTTTCTTCCACGCTGTTTGTTTCTTTTTTATCTGTACTGGACTGTGTATACGTTTGCTTTGGTGGGTGGGGAACTGATACCATCGCAATCATTTTTTCTCGTTCCTAAGATTCTGCAGACCTCTGGTGGCCTAGAGATTACAGGTTGATAACTGGCTCCATCACCCTACCCCAGGACAGAATCCCCTATATGAACAATTTTGCTTGTTGTCACCGGGGCCGTGTACTTGTGGGGAGCTGCTACCTCTCTGTGAGAGCAAATTGCTTGACTTGCTTCATGCAACTCCACGAGGTCAAGGAGTCAGTTAAGAAGGATGTTTTCATACCAGGGCACAGTTCAACCTTTCTTTTCACTTATTCCATTTTGGCATCTGCTTGTGTCATTTTTTATCACAATTTTTGCTGCAGCAGCCCGGCATTTGGAGTGGTGTTGTTGCGGTCATCTCATATCCGAGCCCTGTCTCATGGCAGCCCAACGTGGTGCCGCAAGCCACTAGCCACCAGTCAAGCTGCCAAATATTCATCATATTGGATGCTTTAAAAATAACTGCTGTGATTTCATGTTTTTCTAATATCTAGAGGATGTTTGGTTTTCACCGAAGCCTAACTAATTGTTGGTATAACTTATATTAGTTCTATTTGCAGTAACGGGTTCTATTTCTATCATGTATTCTGCATCAGCTTAACTTAATTATTTCACAGCGTGACAGAACAGAACTAACAGTCCTCTCTTCCTCATTGCTGTAGTTATTAGAAAAACGTTCTTCAACAGAGCACTGTTGCAAAGAGCCAAGGATATTTTGCAAGCTCGCTAAGGCATCCGACACCTGAAAAAGCAGCTCTCTCAGGCCATGAAACAGCAAATGCATCATTTCATTGTGCAGCAGGTTGGGTAGGAAGAGGCGTCTCACAAATTTGTACTTGCACGCACAGCATAAGGTTAAACATGCGCCCTCAGGGTGCTGCTGCGATCCAGCCTAAATGATGTGACTCCTACCGTTGTTATTGGTGACATACTTTAGCAAAAGTATATTTTTAAGACCACTTATTCAATTGTGCATAAAAAGTGGCAGATATCACTTTGGATGTACGTCAGCAATATTAAATAATATATCAGACAAATAAAACCCAGTCATCCCTAAAAGTTATAATTCATAGATTAACCATTAATCTTTCCAAATGTTTTTGTCTTCAGTTTAGGTTAAACTGGTTTGAAAGACACATAAGGCTTTATTTTTCATATTTTTTGCTGTTGTAGAAAAACATTAAAGTGGCTTCTAAACCTTTGACTTTTCAGTTCTTACTATAAAATGCTTAATGACACTCATAACACTACCCTTAAATTTCCTAGACATTTAATTCTTGGTTTTATATATAATCATATAACTTTGTTTGTTTGTTTTTCTTTACCTAGTATTGTCAATAGGTGGCCCCAGTTTATTTATTTTTTTAGTTTAGAATTTCCTTCTTTATTTTAAATTGAAATTCCATATCTAACCATTCCTTACCACCTTTACGTTGTCACTATTATTATTTAAAATTAAAGCCACTCGGAGAACTATTGACAAAACAAAATTCCATTAGAACATGTCACTCCTTAAAAATAGAAGTATTTTGTAAAAAAAAATTGACATATTTTTGTCCAAATATTTTTCAAATAACTCAAAGTATGTATTCCCAACAGAGTGAAACAGATTACCTTTTAATCTTTTGTGAAATATTTCATACATCTTTGCATTTTATGGAAAGCCGTGATCGATCGGCTTACTGACCGCTGAGGTCATAATGGCGCTGCCTGTCATTTTTACCTGCGCGGCTGCATGGAGCTCACCTGGTCTGTGCAACCACTGGCTACAACAGTCACTAACAACCCCGCGCAGTCTGCAGCTTCTGTTTTCAAATACAGCCTGTGCATAAGCTTTCAATTAATTTAACTCTCTGAAAAGTTTGATGTGTCAGTGGTATGCTGTTAATTGGTTTTGGGATAAAGAACATACTTTTACAGATGTTACATTTTAAAAAAACCATAACACGACTAACTAGTTTTAATTCATTTTAATTCATTTTCTCTTGCAATCAACTGAGCTGATTGACGTGCAAATCCTCAGAGAAGTGGTGTACACCACCACATAAAAAAAGAACTGTATCCCTGCTTAAGCACAAAATGGACGATCGCCTTGATTTCATCACCAGCACCCCAATGATTCAGCTCAAATACTTCCTAGCATGGCCTTAGCTCGACTGTAAACTGCCTGCTGTGTATGACTGTGGTGATGTTAGATGTATTATGGTTTTGGGGAACTGAATGATGCTTGATGCGAGCGCTAAATTTCTTTCATGTGGGTCAGCGTGTGAGGCAGTGAAGCCGGTTGAGAGGGGAAGGCTCAGACTTCAAAGGGAGGGCAGCGCGCAGAAGGGGTGATGAAACAAGCCCTAACTACGTGCCATTCATAGTTACTTCACAAGAAGAGCCAGGCATGCGGAGCTGTTGAACTGAGTCGGTTTCTCAGGAATCAGACGCCTACTTAAATCTCGCCTGTCCTATTACTTAATCCCAATCAAAACAGGCCATCCAGTCACAGGGCTCTCTAAAAATCAGATAACTGTACTCTGAACCATGGGCTACCCTAAAGTCGATTAACAAATTAGTGAAATCTTCACCCTGTCTCTTTGCAGGAGTTTTGCTGTTGACTTTGGTGGGCCAGGACTTCCACCAGTGAGTCTGAGCTGACTGGTGATGAAGTCTGTTGCCTGTTTTCCATCAGAGTTGAATTCTATTTCATATCATACCTTTCATGCTTTGCACTCGAAAACCTTTGACTTCTTTTTTTTTAGACTGGCATGGGTCCCAGTGGCATGAGGGAAAGGTGAAAACAGTTGGGTCATCATCTGCTGAGTGTTGATAGCATATACATCACTACACAGCACTACAGCAGAGAAGCAGTCACTAGAGCTAGTATTTTAATCATTAATTTAAATTTGGAATTTTGGACAGTATTTTGGGTCACTGACAGATGGATGGTCCAGTCAGCCTGGAGAATTTACCCTTTTTCCTTTATGAAAATTTGAGATCAGAGTTTCCCCTTGTTACGAATTGTATAAAACAATTTTTAGAGACCTTCCAGCACTGTGATACTCCTTAGTATCTATACTCTGGGTTCAAGTCTTGATGTGAGACTTGAATTCAAAGAGACAGGTTCCGCTTCAATGTTTGCAGGCATCAGTCCAGAACAGTTCCACTGCAAACAACATACTTCAGGGCTTTTAGTTAGCTTCAGTATGGTATGAATTTAATCGTTACACAGAAAAAATTATTTCATTCAATACAAACTTTTGATCAGTTCCACTTAGGAAAATATTCAAAATTGAGAGGATATTAAGTAATTGACCAAAGGCACATCTGAGCAACGCCAAGGCAGTGGGCTGGCTTGCTGTCTGGCTTATTAATTTTTTAACGCTGTAAACATGGTAGTAGAAAATCATAGCTTCGACATGGGATTACAGGCTTTTGCTGTCTAAACCCTTCTCCCTAGTCCCCAGCATGGAAAGTAAAATCTGTTACATCCTGCTGTTCTTTCTGTGGTTTCTGAAACAAAACTTTGAGAGAAAAACTCAGGTCTCAAAAGACCCTGTGGGAAACGAGAAACTTGCAAATGCTACTGTAGTTGTGTAATGCTGACAGTATGAGCTGAGTGATCCTTATACAGCTTGGAAGTACATGAGCATCTGTGTAAAACGCAACAATAAAAGTCTCCACTATGTTAAAGGAAAAAACCAGGAGAAGCAAACAGGGGGGACAGGCTCTGCTGCCAACCAGGACAACCTGAGCGCCAACGAACTTTGCTAGAAACGCATAAATGATAGATGGAACGCTAGCATCAAGAAGAAAATCAAGCAGAAAGACTGCATATTTCAAAGAATGAGCAAGTGCAATATACAGCTGTGCTTTTTTTTTACTTGACAGAAGTATGTTTCTCTTGTAAGGAAGAGATTGGGGAGTCATGGGAGTCACGGTGACATTGACGATGTTTTTAGAGTTCTGTGTGCATACGAACAGTGTAAAAACAACTGGGGATCTTCATGACAGCATCTTGCAGGATTAGAGTATTAAAATACTGTCAAATATATGTGCATCAAATCTATCTCTTTCCAAACTCATGCCCCCTTTTTCATCTCAGCACAGATGCTTTATTTGCAAGTAGCTGAGTCTGACAAGTGTCATGACACGTTGGTTATACAACTATTAGGCTATACAAATATTAGGGCTCTTTATAGAGCCTGTACTTTCCCTTCTATAACAGGTCATCATATCTACACAATAAGGAGGAGATAATGTAATTCAGTTTTTGATTTTTAGAGAAGATTCATAAAGTATAGTCTTGAAGCTTGGGTATTTGGAAACAACTACAGCTAATCCTAAAAGTAAGATCTGTAGTTGCTTATAGGATTTAGAACTTGATGTGACAAGGTATTGTGTGACCTGGTCCTATCTTTACCATCACTACCAGGGTGCTTAAGGCAACTTGCTTCAGGGATCCTCTTTGGTTCCTATACTGGTTAAACTTCCTGGATCCCTGAATGTTGGTGGTGCTCCGTAGTACGTGGGAAAAAAAAGTCAATTTCCCTTCTCTCTCCATGAAAAGAATTTTTCAGTTTATTTACAAAACTCTCTGGAATGAGAAGGAGCCATTTGTGGTTGCTGTGGCTGATTTCTGTTGTGCTGAAGATGCTAGGAGACTGCATGAAATTCTGCACCCCTGGTGAGATTTTTCAGCCTGCGATGCTCTTTCTAACCAAATTTAGGGGAAGTGCGTTCTGGCGGCCAGTATACTTAATTTTCAGGATCGCTTTGCCAGACATGTGTTTAATAATGATGAGGCATTCCCCAGTGAGATCTTGGCCATTTGGGCTGAAGGCCTCCTTGCTCACAGACACCACTATAAAATGGTTACAGATACTCCCTGAGACGGTGGGACAGTACCATACTCAAGTTTCTGTTGCTCTTTAGAACTGTTGACACTTAGTGAACAGAATAGGTTGGTTTCTTTTCCCTCAGATAGGAAGTGCCTTTTGAGGAGCAAAACATTCTATCAAGCCAGGCAGATGTTTGAGGAAATTTTTTTTCACTCCTTATGGGATCTTTTTCCTTCAAAACACAGGAGGACACTTGAGGATCATCTTTGTTACGTGTTTTGTACCATAGAAGGCAGCAATGCTCTGAAGTAAAATTGAAGTCAGGCAAATCTCTGGAGGAGTTATCATCCTCTTAGAAAGAAATCTTAAAGTATTTGTGAAGCACAAATCACAAAGAGAAACAGAAGACATTAAGCCTTTAACAGTTGACTTTTAGACCGATTTTTCCTCTTTGCTCCTTTGGGGCTGCTTCTCCTTTGAAGGCCACCTCAGACTCCTATAGATCCAGGGGAGGCTGGATGGAGAGCCCACATTCCTCAGCTATCACCACTGGTTCTGCTGCATCCCAGAAAACTTGTGGCCAATCCAATGCAGCAATTGCCGTGTATGGGTCTACCTTCCCCACAGAGCCCAGCTGCTGCCCCATCAGGACACATCAAGTCCCTTGCCTCCCTGTGGGTGATTTAAGGCCAAGCAATCGAGCAGAGCTCAGCCTGCATGATCGAGCTCAGGTTTCATCTTGGCCCAAGCCAGCGATCTGTTTAGCGGTGATAATATAAGCTTATCAAACCCATGTGCACTCTCCGAGAGCTGTCCTACCACTCCTGGGCTTTCTCCTTGCTCTGCACTGCATGTTGCCTACATGTTGGTTCAGTGGTTTTGCCCCCACCATTGCATGTTCCGCTTCTAATGCACAGACAAATGCTGTCCAAGAAAGAGTCTGAGGAAATACACTGTGGTTTGCAAACTGAATTCCTTAATGACTTTCTCATTAGAAGAGCTCACTGCCAAATGCTGTTTGTGTTTGCTTAAAGGACGGTCTGCATGATTAAGAGTAGCTCTGCTTTACGTGAAGTACTGTTCTCAGCCCACTGCCACAGGCAGCTGCTTCTCACTAGGCGAGAGAAAAATGAACACCAGTGAACACACAGAGCAATCAAGCAATGCAAGAACCCACGGGATATCCCCTCCCAAATCCCCACCACCACAAGGGCTAGCGCCTGTGTGGATGCCACATGGTGGGTCTCGCGGCAACGGGCAGCCCAACCAGGGAGGCTGAATTCCAGAGCAGCCCTGCTGTGAAAATATTTCCTGTGAGAACATGCGAACCCAAGAAACCAGAAGTAGCAGCAGCTCTCTAGCAGGGATGGGTTTCATTTGTCTAGCACATCCATTTCAAGAGCGAGCCTCTAAACAGACGTCTTGTATCTGAAGATTGGTGATGAGACTGCACCTCAGCTGCAGCAAATGGGCAAAGAATATTCGTCTATGTTCAGCTGTTCCCCTGGCTTTCAGAACACATGCCCAGCTGGAATTCTCCTGCATTTTCTTATTTTCTGTTTTTGATCCCATAAATTTTAATCTATATATAAAATAAAACTGATAGAAAAATTTAAGTGCAAAGGTTTTAGAATTTATTTGCTGCATGCCGTCAAAATCTCCTATCGCCTCATCATTGAAAGTTCAGATTCAAATTCAACTCCTTGTCCCTAACTTTCTATTTTTAACAGAGAAACCACAACTCATTGTTTCCAGAGCAGGGCTTTGGAAAATATTCTGAGAAAGGAAAATCCACAGTGATTTCATTTGCTAATGAGGCTTAAAACTAATATCTGGACAAACAGCTTGCACAAAAAAAGGCCTCCAAGCCAAAAAGGGCTTAAAGCCAGGCGGGGGAAAAGAATAGTTCAAGATTAACTTAGTGTCTTCTCTGATCTCAAGTATTTAGGTTTTATAAAAAGAAAAATGGAGGGATGGATTCTGGACCTAAAGCCAGTCACAAGCCTGCACATAAATACTTTGTACCTGATGAGTCAGCAGGCCTGGCTGATGCTCCTGTAAGAGATGGGGAAGAACTTGTCTATGGGTCTCTGTGCTCCCACCCCTTGCTTTGCCCATCGCTGTGCTGTATTTTCTGTCTTTGAGAGTCCAGGATTGCACTGTGGTTAAAGAGTGTTTGAATACAAGAGGGCAAACTGCTCAATGTCTGGTAGGGTCATCTCTAACGGCAGACACTGCTCCTAACAAGCCGTGCATAGAATACTTCATCCTCACAGAAGTCAGTTAAAAGGGTTGTGGAGAAATTTTTATAGTTAATTTTATTTGTCTTTATAATGGAGCAGGTTGCATCAAAGACCAAGTGGTTACAAGCGAGATTTGCAATGCTAAAGCCCAGACCTGGTTCTGCAGCCAGTGCCCAACTCACGAGGCCACAGCACCTGCCCCTCTGCCAAGAGACTGGACCTCTCTTTGTCCCTCTTACCACATCTAAAACTTGTGGCTAACAGGAGCGGTCTGCGCTCTCCTAGTGCTTTCTCACCTGTAGACTTCAAAGCGTTTCTTAAAGTGGATATACATTACTTACCCATTTCTACTGTTGACCTAAGTATAGAAATTTGAAGCAATGCTTACACCAGGTGTACCATGGCTGGATTTCACCAGATAGGGTTTATGTTCCCAGCTTGTTGTGGCATATCACTTAAACTCTGAGCTCACAGTGTCTGATATGGGGGAAAAAAGGGTAAAACTTCTGTTTGCTTCCTCATGGTTATGGTGTGCAGTTGCTGAAGTGCTTGAGACCTGCAGGCACTAACACCTTGCTGCAATGAGAGAGGAATAGTAACGGCCGGTTCCGTACCCAGGAGTTGTAAGTTTCCTCCCTGTGGCAGAAAGATGTTTCAGAGCCTGAGTTTGCCCCGTTTGCTTCTGGAATCCCTTCGACCCCACTTGGCCTCCGCAGGAGGGGAGGGACCGGCCCCTACATTGCAGGGATCAGGCAAGCGCCTGGATCTGTACTGGAGAGGGAGGAGGCTGAGAGGTAACGAGAATGAGATCTTCAGCTGGAGCTTGGAGATGTCTTATTTCAAACATGCTATCTCATTTCCTTGACACAAATATTTTCCCTCCATCATTTATTTTCTCCCAGGTTCAATGATAAAGCCCAGTGCTGTGCTTTCAAATGGTACCAATTTCGGGGGCGCTCAGCTGTCCCAGCTTTGCTTCTTGCCGGAGCCAGAATAAGGGTCTATCTAGCATTCAGAGCAAGCGCAATGAGAGACAGTTTCATTACACAGACACAGGGCTCAAAGAAATGCCAGGCACAATAAGAGACAATCAAAAAAGGATTCCTTTAATAGCTTTTAAGAGAAAAAATGTCCTTCTTCATTTAAAATGTCAGTTCTGAATTTTCAATGAGAATGTTCCTCTATGCATTTCCAAGAACAGGAGCTTGTTTTGCTTCACACATTGAGTTATAACATAGCATGAAATTAACCTTTAAATGGAGCTTGACTTACATATTTTAACTTATTCCTTGCTTCATAACACTAACAACATGATTCTCCATTTGGATCCACAGGCTTTCTTTTTTTTTTTTTTTCATGTTATTTGTATGAGATGTATCTGGGATGCATGAAAGGAAGCAGAAATTGTGAAAATGGCTAGGAGTACATTTTATTTTATACTTAATACTTCTGGAGTTAGAGGAGATGGAAACTGGCCATGTAATGGATCTTAGCTATAGAGAATTATCATCTTTCGGTAATAAGTATTGCCTGTCTCAAGGGCACACACACAGAGCTTGACCTCAGAGCAGTTACACATAATGTTTTCTCTGTCAAGAGAATCTGTTCATAATGATGTGTCACAGGTGCTCACACATAATATGTTTCCCGTCAAAAGTGATCATCCATATTTTATATAGCAGCTTTGATGACAAATATTTTGTACTTCAGCTGCTTTTTCTTCCCTCTGTCAGACTTAATGAAGGAAAGTCACGGATAGTTTTTAAATAATGTCAGCTTCTTAGATCACGTTACTGTGTCTGCCTTTGAAAGTAGCTTCATACAAGAGCCACAAGGCAGAGGAGAGAGAGAGAGAGAGACAAGGACATTTTCATTTACTTAACTTTAAAAAGAAAGCCAATTTTTCAGGCTCTTAATTTCAAAATCAATATGCTCCGTATCTTTGGAGTCTTCTCAGAAAAAAATATGCTATACTTACCAAGCACTCTGTATTTTGAGAGTCTAGTGAAAGCAAGTCTGATAACTGAATTGGGGTTGCAGCTTCTCATTACGCATAATGCCATTTATTCTCATAGCAGTGGTGTGTCCTAGTGGTAAAAACACTTTCCTCCAGGTTGTTCTACAAAGTGAGTGCCTTGAGAGGAACAGAGAATTGGGTTCTTATGTTCTCATTGAAATTTTTTGCCTGCAGCAGGGCCAAAGTTTGCTCTTGTCCTTGTGTTCAGCCCTACTGAGAGAAATAACCCTCATCCCTCATTCTGTTAATGAAAGAGGAAAAGTGAACTTGAACTCCCTTTGAGGTTTCTCAGATTGCGGGACTGTCTGGTCATTGAAACCTCAGAGCAGAGAGGAGTGCTTTTCCATTCATGGGCCATGTCTTTTCTGCCAAAACTGTTAGTGAACAAAGTACAGAGGTATTCCTGAACTTCCCTGCCACCAGGCAAACTCCCCTGAGCTAGCAGAGAGTGGTGGCTTTCAACCTGTAAGCCATGGATTCATATGGGCTTCTGGTCTGTCTCCAAGAGATCCACAGAAGGGAGCTGACAAAAGCCAGTTCATTGTGTATGCAAGCTGGTTAGCAGTGTCTGCAGATAAAAATAAAATCAAAACACAAAACCAGGCAACCAAAGTATGGCACATGCATATTTACAAAGTTATCACTGGCCTGAGGAGAAGGCAGGACAGGAAGCCAATAGTATTTACAAATAGGATTTACAAGTGTAAATGAGGACTGGATTTCTCTTACACATGAAATATAATCAGATATCTCAAGTTGAGAGATGAAAGCTTACACTTAGAAAAATGCCTGGATTTTTCATACAAGACGAGGTCGAAAACGAGGGGGGACAGGGTCTGGAGCTATTTGATGCTTAATTAATTTGCAGATCCAATTCCTATTTAAGAATGCAATGAAGGAGGAATTAAAAGTAGGTAACAACTTCTAAAGTACAGGAAGATGCAAAACTTTATTCTCTATCACTAAGAAGCAATACACTGATTAATGTCTGCTACTGAAAAGATAGTCTGCAATAGCATCCTCTTTTCTGCTAGCCCAAAGCCCCTAAAGAAGAACCGAATAGTCTTAAGCAGTGAGTGTAATCAGTTTTCCTTTCCTTGTCTGAAGAATTAGAACAATTCAATTGAAAGGCAAATATAATCCTACCTATGCTCCATGCTGGGACTGGAGCAGGGTAAATGCCACAGTTAAGTCTGAACATCAGGTTGTAATTGTTAGAGATTAAAAACATGCCAGAGAGAACATTCCAGGGAAAGAAGGAGGGTGAGAAGGATGGCTCTCCTGTGTCTTTTTATTAAGGCAAATTAGCATCAGATCTTACAAGGGCATATTCCTGCGCAGCAGAACTCAATCAAATAGCATTTAGTCAATGAAGGAAATTATACGCTAGGTTGATTTTTAATCATCCAGCTAGGAAAAGCAAAGATAAGTGAACATCTATTTATCTGCTGAGCTAAGTGCATACAAGTCAGAAAAGCCTGTGAAAATAACTAAAATAAAAATAACTGTTCTCTAGGATGCTGCTGTTCCATAAAATTTACTTCAACTATAATTTGCTGTTAGCTATTTCTGCAAGATGTGAGCACGTCAGCTGAGCTTCTCATTTTTATGCAGATCAAATAATCGCTTAAATGAAATGTCAGGTCATAAGAGACACAAGAAAAAATGAAGCAATCTTCAAGAGCTGTCAGAGAGGTGGATGGTCCACTCTTCCAAGTACGCAGGAAGCATTATTTCATGGTCTTGTCTTGTTCTCTCACCAATGTTTGTTTTTTTTTTTTCTAATGCTTGTCTTCTCAGTGCATCCTAACGTGAGCCAGGGTTGCCAAGGAGGGTGTGCTACATGTTCTGACTACAACGGATGCCTGTCATGTAAGCCCAGGCTCTTTTTTGTTCTGGAGAGAATTGGCATGAAACAGATTGGAGTATGTCTTTCCTCATGTCCAAGCGGATACTATGGGACACGGTATCCTGACATTAATAAATGTGCAAGTAAGTGCTGGGGAAAGGGGAAGCACATGGATCTGTTTGTTCTCTCTTGAATGCTGTGTCCCCTTAGGAGTCAAGTCAACAGAGAAGCAGATGGACAGGCCATGTCTTTATTGGTTCAGTTCTTTTATAGTAGTGCAGTAAATATTAACCTGAGCTAAAAGTTAAGGTAAAAGATCACAAAATGGCCTAAATCTCAGGGATCCCGGCTCTGCATGAATGACCTGCCTAGGATGCAGGTGATGGTCTCCTCCTTTACACCCCCATGTGAACGGGAAGCGCCGGTGGGTGCCAGGCACTGCCCTCTGGCAGCAAGAGGCAGCAGTGGCAGCTCCGAAGAATGGGGGCCAAGGGATGCTCAGCCTCGGTGCCCGGAGCCGTTTAACTCATTTCCCTTACCCACCTGACCCCTGCGACAAGGAGAGAAGATGGCAGGTGGCATTCTTTGGAGATGCGGTTTGCCCTGGTCTCTTTATCGCTTGTCTCTTAATTTAGTCCTCTAAATGCCTGTAGCAGCTGGCCAGGTTTCAGCTAGCCAGGTCTCAGCCTCATTTGGGGGAAGTTACCAATTCATGCTGCCTCCAGGCTGGGAGACAGAGAACCCAACACCATTCTTTACTGCTCGGGCAACATTTTGACCCCACTATGTATTTTGAACCATAAATGAACTGGAAAAGATCACAATGTCCTCCCCGCTCCTCTTTTTGTTGTTGAATGCACTGGTTTTAATCCCGCAGGTGATATAAAAACATGAGTGATGACCAAGCAACTGTCCCAGTTTTTACCTGGCAATAAAAGTTATTTAATGAATGGACCCCAGAGCAAAGTCTTACAGAGTAACTTGATGCTGCAAAGCATTTGCTCACTTTTTAGCAGCGTGTTGCCTTGCATATCGGACATGAGCTGTGACATACACAAATTTTTATGTATTTCTTTTAAAAATACCTGAGAACTGGGAAATATACCTCTAATGCCAACTTGGGTAGTCATATAGAGAATACATGAAATACTATAGGAAATTTGATTGAACATCAGAGAGTCATTTAAAAAGAGAAAAATATATTGATGCAAAACAGTGTTAAGGAGATTCTAAATTCTGGCATATTTTTATTTCTCCTGGATTCATGGAGCTAGATGATGTGGAACTGGCTCAGCACCTGTACCCTATGGGGTTAATTAATACCTATGCTGTGTCAGGGCAGAAGCAGTATATTGTTATTCTGATGTGCTGTGCTCTGTCTTCCATTTGCATTGGTCTGCAAGAAGACAAGCAGTGTGAGGCCGTTCAGCATCAGGCCATCCTTATTAAATCCTCACTCATGTCAAGGTCGCTTGTGGCTGGCCTAACTGTGTGTGCAGGTCACGAAGAAGATCTAAAGATAATTTGCTTCCTTTCAAAATTGTTTAATATTGCTAGAATTGTGTAATTCTTGTATATGTGAGAGAGCCCATGGCATTTTGTGGCAAAGAGTAACAACATTGTTGTTTACTGTTTGCATTTCAGAATGTAAAGCTGACTGTGATACCTGCTTCACCAGAAACTTCTGCACAAAGTGTAAAAGTGGGTTTTACTTATACAGTGGAAAGTGCCTTGAAAAGTGCCCTGATGGGCTGGAAGCCAACAATCACACGATGGAGTGCACTAGCATCGGTAAGTGCAGTCCCCCCGTGTCCTGCCTGGTTTTCTCACAGGGGATGGGGGATCTAAGGAGGGCATGAGTTGCAAGATCAGTTACATCACCAGGGAAATGCAGCTTAAAATGAAAATGTTCTGCATCACAAGATGTATTCCCCAGCACAACAAACTCAAGGTATTTCCCAAGCCTGTCGTTTCACAAGAGGCACAAGCTCAGTTGTGTCCCACCAACACAGCCTTGATGCTAAGGACAGTTCTGCCTCAGGAAATACAGCCTGTTTGGTCTGCCCTGAGGTAGAACGACATCCATCTCTTACTTGCTCTCTTACAGTGTTATGCAGCACTGCTAACATCAAAGGTTCAAAAATCCTGAGCCAGACCCCACGTATAGTTGAAAGATTAAAATCCTAACTGCTTTGCTTTAGCTCCCTTGTACTACCTGAGCCTTCAAAGCATGTGTGCATCAACATTTTGAAGCTTACCTTCACAAAGGTGAAGGCTAGAAACTAAAACGTTAAGGAAAAAACCCCCCAAACCCCCAAATGGTATATGTGCATAATCACCTGACTCCAGAAACTGAGGATTAAAATAAAACACCAAATAGCATCACAGAAGGAATGAGATTGGCGACACTGGTCCTGTGACTCACTGGCTGCGGAGAAGAGACCTGCTTTTGTACCTTCCCAGCCTCTGACTCACAAGCTCTGATTATTCACGCCGGGGCAATTTTAGAGGTCACCACACCTAACTGTCTGCTCCATTCCTCTGCCACCCCTCCAGCTGAAAGCAGAATGAGCGATATATTTGCCTCTGGGCTGCTGCAGTTGACATCCCCTGCCATGGGCATGCTGAAGCTGTGGCAAGGTTCAGCCTATTTTAGTACACCGGCTGTGAATTGTGGTGGCTGAGGGTTGCGAACTGCGGTGGAAGCAGTAACCTCTTCAGCCACCAGCAACCAGGGAGCACTTATGCGCAGTCTGGCCATGATGGAAATCTCCTCCCCCACAGTATCATGCACATAGCTCTCCCTGGCATTGCGTGTTTTGGAGGAGAAATAATGCAGGAATAAAAATAATGTACAGCAGTGTGTCATTTTCTTTCTCAAATATATATTAGTTCAGGTGGTAATGATGGTTTTTACAGTTTTATTTTCAAGCAAAGACTTTCCTCTTTGAAAGAAATTCAAGGAATCATTTTTGTTTCTTGATGGCTGTTTCCAAGTGCTGTAGACGTAGCTGCTTTAACAATGAGTCAGTCTCTACTCGGAAAAGCCATTTAAAGCTACGGAGGAAAAACAGAACCTTTTTGTGCACGTGAAGGCCAATTATTTTAACAGGAGAACTCCGGTGTAATATGAAAAACAAAATGACCCACATGACAATTCACTGGAGGAAGGCTCAGAGATTGCTTGAGGTCAGTTATATTTTTAGGTTTTGAAAAATTTGGAAGTAAATTCTGGAGCTGGAAAAATGTTGACTTACAAATTCCTCCTTATAGAGGGGCTGGAAGTCTTTCCTTCTTCAGCAGTGGTTTGTAGCCTTAAGCACACATGTGAACATAAATGTTTACTATCTTTTATCAAGAGAAGGATACTGAGGAGATGGCACAAAAGAAGGATAGTTATTAAGAGCATGTGGTTAAGCTTCCAAGGTTACTCCCATTTTTGTCTACACTGTTTGGACAAGTGTTCAGCTGCGCACCTTTTGAGTTCCAATAATATGGGATGTGCATTCAGATCACTGTGGTTTAGAAAGCGTAACCCACACTTTTCTGAAAAGCTTGCACTCCCCTGACCCAAATTCTCCTCTGCTTTGCCTACTTACAGTTTGTATATGCTACAGATGATGGCTCTTTCACTATTTAAGCTGAATATCACGCAGAGATACTTGATTCTTAATGTAATGCTGTTTGATATCAGTTGGTTTTTTATAACTCTATTGATTTCCAAACTCAGTACCTTTGAGACCAGCTGCAGCAGCTGGACCCAGTGACTGCAATCTCCTTTCACACAGACACAACCAAAGTTTCATTCCACTGAAGATACAAGGATTTACACCTCCACAAAACCAAAGCAACCTCAGAACAAGCCCCAGTAATTGATTTCATTGAGACCAATTGTGGTGTTGTTGCCCTGTTTCAGGAATGGAATTATGAAACAATGAGTCCAAAATAGTAACTGACATAATTATTTGACATTATGTTGTGCAGTATATCCTCAGCAGTCCAATTTCTGTCAATTCACTGCTGCAAATCCTGATTAATTCCATTATTTTTTGCCACCTTTTGGCTGATGCAGAATAAAATTAATGTACCATATGCATTGTGTATACAAAAAGATATTGGCCAGGCTCAGCTTGTCCTATGTTTATTGCAGTGCACTGTGAAGCTAGTGAGTGGAGTCCATGGAGCCCTTGCACAAAGAAAGGAAAAACATGTGGTTTCAAAAGAGGAAATGAAGTAAGGGTCAGAGAGATCGTACAGCATCCGTCAGCAAGGGGCAATCCTTGCCCAGCTACAAGCGAGAGCAGAAAATGTATTGTACAAAGAAAGAGATGTCAGAAGGAAGGAAAAGGTACCACGTTATCATCATCATAATATGAGATTGGTATTGTGCTTGTTTAATAACTCACGTCTGAATTCCCAGGCCTCAATTGCAGGCTTCACCAAAGCTCCCATCGATGTGGTGTTCTTTGGGCTGGAGAGAATTGTGCCCTTGTCTGGAGTGAATAAAGTCCTAATGCTGCTCCAAAAAATGCGCTTTGTGTGATCTAGAGAGAACAGGGTGGCTGGATGGGAAAGCACATTCTCTCTCGGTTCTGCTGAAAGAGCTGTCAAGATGAGGGGTTGCATGTGGAGCTCAGAACAAAAAGATCCATCGTAAAACATGTCATGGTGGGAGTTGTTTGTTGGGTATCAGGCAGCCAAGTTTCACACTTCAACTGTGGGATTCCTCCGAAACAATTCCTATTTTATGCTTCCCTACAGGTAAGACCATATCTCTTGCAATTGCAGCCCTGTGGCCTCTCTCCCACCCTGAACTCTTTCTACTAGCTCTGGCTGAGCAACGTGGCCTGATCCTGCCATCTGCATGGGAGAAAGACCACAACACTGCATGGCAGCCAAGGGAAACTCCGCTTGGCTTCACCCAATAAGCAAGAGTGCCAGCAGAACCGCCCCTCCATGCAGGCCGGCTTGTTGGACTTATTCCCCATCACGGCACACAGTGAATGGCATCCCACATGTTAAGAATGGGAGATGCTTAAGAAGTCTATGAAATAATAATTCCACTCAGCAGAGACTGTTGTTCCATTGTTCCCTTTTCTCCCCTTCTTGCAGCAGGGAAGTTACTTGCTCTGTCCCTGGTGCAGTTACTCTGGTTGGCACAGGAGTGTCACCGGAATATTTCCTTTTCCCCATCCCTCCCATTTTCCCCATCCTTCCTATTTCCCCATTCTTTCTATTTCTCCCTTTTCTCCCAACTCAAAAGCAAGGTTTCACCCTTTTTGAGGATGAGAGGAACAGGTGGAACAGCTGCCCCCCATGTGAACATCTGTGAGCCAGCATGAGCTGCTGGTACCAAGTAGTAACTTACTGTTTCATTGATAAATGATCACTAGGGTTGCTGCAGATTACTTATAGAAACGTTAAAGGGGTTTGGAGCTTGTAATCATTTTGAAGGTTGGCTTCTTCCCTAGGGATATACCTCATGAGAAGGGAAATAACATTAGTAGGAGGATCTTACGAACCAGACAGCTACAGGTGCATCCCCCTCACCCAAGAACTGGCTAGATCTACTGATTTATGGTAATCTATGGGGTAGATGTCACCTCCTCCTCCTTGTGTCAGGCAGTGCCTTGAAGAGGTAAAGAGGCGTATCTGCCTCAGGGGCGCAGCCAAGGCAAGCTGTTTACGGATTCCCTTATGCTTAGAATCTATGTCCAAAATGTCCATGCTTGCTCCTGCTCCTGCACAGTGGCACAAATGGAAACACAGCCTCTCATTAGCCCACTGTAACTGGGTGAAGAGTCCTTTTTTTTTCTACCATAGATAATTTTGCAAGAGCTGAAAATACAGGATGGAACTGTAAATTTGGAACTGTGAAACTTTTTTTGAGGTGATAATGATGTCGTGCATTTGCTTATGGCAATTTGGCAATCTCTTCAGATTGAACAAGACATTTCTCTTTGAGAAATGCTTGCTGTTCCTATGTAGTAAGTACTTTAGAAGAAACTATTCACGTATTTTACTGTTAATTCTTATTTTGTGGGATATGAGCCAAACCATACTTGAAAAATACTGCGCACCACAAGCATTTGTTCACAATCACGAATCTTTCTCTTTTTTTTTTTTCCCTGCAATGTGCATAAATGTGGGGGTTTTTTCTTCCTTTTGAGCAAGTCACAGACAATATATTCTAGCCTGTTTTACACTCAGTAGACAATTCCTTCAAAACCAATGCAGGCAGATGGAACCTATGTTCCAACTCTACTTGTGTCCTTGGGATTTGTATGTCTATGTCTGAGACCCCTTTTTTTACTGTTCTGAAATCCACCATTATATACTCCTCAGTATCCACAAAAGTCTGTCCCATTCACTTTCATACACCTTCATAGGGAGATGAATTTAAAATAATAATAAAGATAATTCTTAATAAAACTGAGGAAATTCACACATGGGTTAAAATAGCTTTAAGGGATGGTTTATGGTGACAACCCAGGAAACTGAGAATTAAGCTAAAAGTTTTCCTTCTGTTCCTACTGGAATGGGGAAATTAAGCTTTCCAACTTGATCTCCAGGCAGCTTATCTTCCCTAGTGCCACTGCCCCTTATCACACAGAGAGAAATTTCTGTTCCCCTTTGAACAACAGAATAATTGCACGAGGAACCAAGCCAGGCTCTGTTCTTACAGCTCTAGCTGCATCCAGCCAGTGAGTGCAGAAGGAGGTAACAATAAAAACACTCTGGGAAAGGGAAGGGAAAGTAAATATGTTTGTATTTACTGTACAGAAATCTTGAAAATGCTCTTTTACGTCGTATGCCTCCCCATCGGCGCTCAGGCATTGCTTTGGAGTTTAGCTTTCAGGGCATCGGCTTTTGAAGTCTAGCAGCAGACCCAGCAGCAGTCACCAACAGTGCTGCTAATCCTTCCTCTGCGGCCACGAAGAGGGAGTTAGCTCAGTCAGCCTCTGCCATTTCCGTGTGGAATACATGTCTGTGGCCGAGGAAGTCAGGGCAAAGACCACATGATGACGGGGTATGCTCGTCACAGATGCCTCAATGACTTTGCTCAAGAAGTTGAGATCAGAGACAGGATGTTAGTCAGTTAAGTTGCTGCTATCACACAGAAGCAAGGACATGTTTCTGGAATGGCTACGCAAAACAAGATAAAATGGATAAAGAGGGGTTTTTTGTTTATTTCCATCTGCTGGTGTGTCATTAAAGCTGGTGAGGTCTATTACAACTCTTTTTTCCCTTCGCTGGCTATAAAACAAAGTTTTACTGGGAGACGGTGCTAGTATTTTCAGAGTGAATGCAAACAAATAGGAATAGTGAGGTTACAAATAGTCCAACTAGCCTAAAATATTATTCTTACTCATTTTAGCACTAAATTAGTTGATCCCAGTGTGTTCTGACATGGCAATTCCCATATGTTTCACATACAGGCTCCTTTTATAATTCAGTCCCATCCAAACCTCACTGTAATTTATTTCATAATTCTCCTCTTTTAATCCCATGATGATGAGTTCTTCTTAGTCTGCACGACTACATGCTTTTAAGTTCCAGTTTCTTCTTCTTCCTTGCTCTCCCTCACACTTTTTGTTTTGTTTCCCCAGTGCAACGCACTGCTACTGTTACATTCCCACACTGAACATCATCTTGGCTCCTAGCTTTCACTGACAGGCATACTTTGAGAGTCACGTGTCTCCTGTAGCCACGTCTATTAACGCCAAATGGCAAATAGATGTACTGGAAAAGCATAACTTGCAGAGCTCTTCAAACACTGCAAATTATCCATCAATATTATTTTTTTGCCTTAAGAAATGTGCTCTGGCCAAACGCAAGTCCCTTTGGACAGCTGTCTGCAAAAGTGTGAGATTGACTTTTACTGGCCAAAAGGCAAATATCAGAATTGCATACAAAAGTATTTGTGGGGAAGGAATTGCATGTTTTCATGCATGAGTAATTCTGCCAAGAAAAGAACATTCACCATATGACTTTCTGATGAGTCCCAACTAAACCCCCCAGAGAGCAGGCAGTTTTAAATGCTTTCAGAGAACATGTTCTGATCGGTTTGAAGAGACTGAAAACACTCACCAAAAGACTAACTGTGTAGTTATGAACAAGGAAGACATCTTAGAAAGCTGGGTATTATGCAAGCCAATAGATAGGCTACATTGGTTACACAGTTGTACTGTTGTAAACAAATAATACATTTCAGTCGTTGCTTGTTCATATATTGACTCATTTGCATGCTGGTGGCATTTAGAAGTTCGAAGGAGAAAACCAACGTTAACTGCATCCAGTTCTCTGCAAACACAGACCAAAGTTCCTGTTCCTGACAGGCAAAAATTCAAGCATTAGACATGAAGACATGGTGGGATGAATGTAGAATAGCATACTTCTTTTTCACCGTGGAGTGTAGGGATTGCCACCTTCTAGAGTCTGAAAGCAGGATACTGCTATGAAAGAAAGAAAGGCAATTTATTAAAAATTCACAAGACTGCAACCCCCCCCGGAGGCAAGGTAGCTTGTCAGTTAATGGTTTGTGCTGTAAGGAGAATATGGATATTACGATGTGATTTATTTTTTTTTTAGCGTACAGCAAGACTAAGAGAGAAAGCAGTATCGTTGAGATGAGGAGCTGATGCAAACTGGTGAACGGAAGGGAACCAAGGGAACACGATTTGTTGTTGAGCAGTTTTAATGAGGAAGTGTATATATTTTGGGGAAATAAAGTAAAAGAAATCCTTCTATCCTGCACTGTGTACATATGAATATAAAAATCCAGGTTTGATTTGAATAGCTTGGAGAACTGAGACTCAGGTCACTCTGTTGTTTCTTTGAACTAGTTCCTTCACCCCTTATTGCTATATGTCCACATAATGCTTCAAACATATTAATCAGATCATGTCTGAAAATGTCTTCAGTTGGCTATGGTGTGAGGAAGGAATCCTATCAGGCATCCATCAGATTCCTAAAAGCACCACTCAGCTAAAAATCCCAAGCCATTCATCAAGAATTTACTTTAGTTGAAAACAATGTAACTTAATACTAACAAACTTAAAATATTAGGCAATAAACTATTTTCACTCACTTAACTTAAAGTCATTGAGTTACCCACCCTAATGTACATGCTCTGATGCCATATGGATTCATGTAACAACGGAGCACAGAGGGCTTTGGAGTCTAAACTAAGTTGCCCCTTTAGTATTTCTCACAAAGAAAAGTTTCTGTAGTTGATCTCCGGTTGCGGTGAACTAATTCCATTAACAGTCAGTTAAGCTGTCCCAGGCCAAACACAAAAAGAAAAAGAGAGCCCCTGCTAAAATAAAAGATGTGTAAGTTAGAATACATTTTAAAATGTATGTGAAAGTACAGTAGTGAAGGAAGCCATTTGAAATCGGTGGGAGTTTCACCCCTTCTTTGTACAGGTTTTGAATTGTGGCACATAAAATCAAAGGTCTGTGATCTTCACATCCCATAGAAACTATTATGTAGCCACTTTAGACTTGCCAAAGTATGTGCCACATTAATGTATTTATTCGTGTGGTAATACCCATTTTTCCCCAAAAATTCTGGACTGCCAGGCCTCTGGAACAGTTGCCTGTGCATTTTGTTGAGCTCTGTTGTCACTCTGGACAATCTGAATTTGACATGGATGCGATTTTCACAGACAGGGTTTGGCTATCTGAGAATTCAGACAAAGAATGGCAAACTGGGACCCCACTGAGGCTCCCTAGGCTTGACAAGAGCATCATGGGATTCAATGAACTTAAGCTGGACAGCTAAAAATTAGCTGGTTTTGTCAAAACAAGGGTCATGCTGATGGTGGGGTTAATACTGCACCTAGGGACGGGGATCCATGAGACCGTAAGATGGATTTGTAGAAGGGCAAAATAATTTGCCTCGTGAAAGCGCCTCTTTCTTGCCAATGACTGTTAAGGACAGCCTAGTATGAGTGATCTGGACTTTTACCTGCTAACTTTTAAATTAAAAGGCACATTTTCTCCATCTGCACAGTAATGACTTCGCAACACTGCAAAATCTAAGCCGAGGCTCACCCTGGCTGACTCTGTAAGCAAGATGAGCATGTTTCAGGGGATCCATGGGTCAGCCACAGTAAAATAAAAAGTAGAGTTGAAAAATACTTACTCCCAATACTAATTTCATTAAGTGTTGGCAAAATCAGGGTTAGAGCAGTGTTTTGTTGTGTGTGTTGATAAACATCTAGTAATGGCTGTACACGTGCTTATTCAAAGGTGAACTGCCCTTTACAGAACAAGCTCTGAATAGTCTGCCCCTATACACTCCACACACCAAAGATAAAAGTCTCTTCCCAGGGCAACAGAGGCCCACATCAGTCCAATAATTCCTCACTGTACTATTTTTAAACATTTTTTTCTGATTAAAAAAAAAAAAAAAGGCATGGGGGGAAATTCTGGATATTTTTGGCACTAGGTATTTTAACTTATTAATTTTTAAGTCCTAAGCATTGCTACATGGGAAAGTAAGACATTCCAGTCACGGCTCATCCCAAAAGTCACATTGTCTCCCTCAGGTATAGCTCAGTGGCAGCTAAAACAAGAGGGCTGGAGCATGTGAGCCGGGGAGACATCACAGTGCACAGTTCGCTCGTATAACTGTGAGAGATGGGGTGTTCCTGTGTGAAGGTCACTAGCGTGGTTATGGTTAATGACCTTACTCCACGGCGGGTCACAGGACTTCTGAAGCCTCAAAATGAACACAAAGCTAATTACTGCATCCCTGTGTTTACATACTGCATACGCCAATGGGTCATAACTCTGGCCTTTGCGAGGCTGAGTTACTATAATTGAGGAATCTGTCTTGTGAAGAGTTTGGTTGTTTATTTTCTGTTTGTTGCTGCCAAGAGGACCTCTCATTTCCTTTCCTTGCAGGGGTTTTGACTCTTTAACTTTAACACATTTCCAGCCTCCAAGAGTAAGGCTGTTGAGACTGGGAATCCTCTAGTTGCAACACGAAGTGAAATGGGGTCCTGGGGATACCCCAAGCAAGGCAGGGCACGGACAGCACAGGGCTGCCCACTGCCGCGGCCGGCAGACAGGGGCGCGATCAAGAGCTAGAAATTGGGGGGAGAAGGGGTGAGAGGGGAAAAATAGGCCTGATATGAATCAGAGCGATTTGTGAATCCAAAATAGCTAATGGTAGAGGATGCACAATTCAAGGGCTGAAAAGGCTGGAAAAAGCCATTTTTAAACTTTAATCATAGCATTTTCAAAATTTAATCACAGGCAGTTTTGAAAGTCTTATTAGGTTACTACCTGCAAGCTGAGACTTTAAAATCCAAACTAATTAATAGCACTATTGTATTTTGCTGCAAGCATGTTTAGTGTGAATATTAAAATCTCATCATGTGTCCCAGTTCTGACAGACCTGTATCCACCACGCAAGCAGGTAATACGTGCAGACTATGTGCCTCTGCACACGTGGTAATATGCACGTATGCATGCACTGCGTACCTGTGTACCGTGCCAAGGCTGTACTGTCTGAATAATATGCATCTCGACGAACAGTCAGGCTGAAAATGGCTGTGGCTATACACCAACCCGTCAGGTATTAAAATTGGTTTTAGACTCACAGGGTGCTGGGCTGACGCTGTCTCTGTGCTCCTTGGGGGATGTTCTCCTCTCCTGCTGCCAGCTCCTCTCTTGCCACCTCCCGTCTCCTCCCTGTCCTGGGGGGCCTGGGATCAGAGGGGAGGTTACTCAGCTGCCCTGAGGTCCTCTGGAGTGTGCTATAAAAAATGTGCTGGACGTGCTGCTGGTAAATGGCATCAACCTCGTATTAGCGGGAAAGGTGTCAAAGCTGAGACAGAAGTGTGTGGTCAATTGCTCCCGTAGGGGAAGTGAATCAGAAAAAAACTGACTGCATTCTTCTGTGTGAGATCTGTTCTCCTCAGATCACTAAACCAAATAAGGGATAGAAATCAGCTCTTTTTCTCTTTCTGATCTTCCCTTATGGTGCCTCCTCGTGCTCCAGAATTGGCTGGCTGACTATCTTTTAGATGCCTGAGCTCTGTAGGAAAACCAGAAGGGAATACAAACCTTTCATGAACCCCCTCCAAAGTGCCCATCAGGTATTCATTCAGCACCAAATTTCCATCACCTGCCTAAAATCTTCCCTCTTGAATAAAAATGTTTGGAACTGAGAGGAGCAGCTCCACTTTCAGAAGGTGAAATCCGCAGCTATGTCTATGCTGCTGAAGAAAAGCAGGCAAAGGTCTGCTCAGTGGCCACAAGGCCAAGGGCCACCTTCTGGTTTGCTTCCAAACTAGCTGGGGCCATTCCCTCCGTAGCAGATTTGACTGGGGAAGAGGGATGGCTGCTGCACGTCAGACAGAGTCCTGAAACAAACTACCAGGTATGCTGCGCAGACACGCAGGGGTCTGCCTGGTCTCTGGCCGCCTTCCCCAGTACAGCTGTGCTTTACTTCTCCATGGCACCTTCAGCAACGTTACATTGCAGTGTTGGGGGGAGAGGCAAATGGGAAACTGTGGCTACTGTCTCCTCTCAGCGCAGGCAGAGTATCGTTCTCTCTTGCCCCGCATCACTTCCTCGCTCTGCCAGCACATCCTCGCTTAATCATCTTCCTCTCCACACCGGTCTTTCTATCACTTCTCGCAATGGATGTTTCTGAAGTTCTTGCGCTAACTTCCGGTGCTTTAAGGAGCTCTTTTCCGAGGGACGTGTTTGCCACAGCTGCAAGAGGAAATGAGCCTCTTCTGGCCTGCATGCCCCAGAAAGGTATCTTGACAACTTCTTTCTCTTGACTGTCCAGAGGACCACGGCAAGCTGTTTTCTCACCTTTGGGCAATATAACCACCAAGTAAAGGCGAAGGCAAGTGGCTGCTGACAGCAAGACTCACCCAGCCCTCATCACCCGAGATCTAACCACCTCATTATTTTGGCCTGTATGCCCTGGAAAGAAGAACAAATGCAAGAAAGAAGTTTTCTAGCACATCTATCAAATTTAGTCCAAGAATGCAAAACATTTGGGGTATGTGAGCTACAGAGTAAATCAGGCAGTGGATGTTTCAAGTCTAATGGTGACACATGCAGCACTGTTTAATGAGCTAAACCGTGGGCTGTGGAACACTTCCATGTATAGCAATGCTGTTATAACACTGCCAGTCGTGGGCAGCAATGGCGCTCATTTACTATTGTGTTAGAGCTGCCATTCTTTTAAAGGGCCTGATCCAAGACCCATTGACTTCAGAGTACTTTGGATCTAGCTGTAAAAAAGGGATTTTCAGCATTCCATTTCTAACAAAGCGAAAACAAAGCAGCACTTTTTGGCTGGTGTTTCTCCTCATCTTACTGGATATTTGTCTGTTCTTACCCCACCCAGGCTGCTCTGTTTGGTTTTCCCCGCCCAGGTCTCTGCATCTCCAGTCTCGTCGTCTCTTCTCAGCACACTGTCCCTGCCAGCTCTGACACCTGATGTAGCCTTTGGTCTGCTTAGGCTGCCAACTCCCAGCTCTCTTCCAGAGCTTTGAAAAAGAAAACACTGGCTGCCATAACTTTTCTTTACAAAGGTCCAAAGGAGCCTCAGAGCGTTCCCAATGAGTTGATAACATCCAACGCTATTATCGGAGACCGTAAAGATCAGGAGAGAGGTTGTGGGAATCTCCATCATGGAAGATTTTTAAGGAGGTTAGACAAACATCCATCAGACACAGTCTAAGTATAGCTGTTCAGCTTCATAGCCCAGTAAGGGACTAGAGAACACTTTGATAAGCATTTCTAAAATTGCTACAAAATTTCCACAATTTTTTTTCTTGCCTGTTGCCTTCTGTAGGACTTCCGCAGGGAGACAGCGTACTGCACATATACAGAGCACAAATCCACGTATCTCTGTCCACCGACATCAATAAGGCCTCCTGCTGTCTTTACTGAACTCAGACTTTTATTTGGGCCTGAGTCAAAGAACTGAAACTGACTGTCCTTTCATTTTGTCCAGTTTAGTCATTTGCATGGCTGAGATATCTGTTCATGTTCCTCTTTGCATTCATCAGCTTTGAATCATTGTTATAGGAGGAGTATAGGGCTGGATTTTCTTACAGAAAATTTCAGTGAACTTGTTACACTAATTTACCAGAGATATAAGCTAGCACCTGTCTGCCAGTGAAGCTATGTATATTTTAGATGTATATTTAGATGTATATTTAGATAGCAGATGAAGATGTGGCCCATGAGGGTAAAATTACTGTATGCTTAGGCCTGAAAAAAAAGAAGAGCTAATTTTAAGGACTGACGCAAACGAATATTATTTTTCAATAATTTTTGTTGAAGCAAGTTTGCAGTGGCAAGAAATTAAAGGGGAGAAAAAACCCAACCATTTATCATTTAAAGATGCCATGGCCAGGCAAAATTCAGAAAAAGCATTTCCTAAATTTCCTATTTTTAGTTCTTTGAAATCCAAAATGGTAGCAATAGAATTAACCCGCAGTCCCTGAGTGAAATATATACAGGTGATATTAAGGCTAGAATTTAACAATTAACTGTGGGGATTTTTCTATTGTGTTTTGGTTTACAAGTGAAATGACCCAGTAATGAAATCTCTCACTTCTAATCTAATCCTCCCCAATATCTATGGCAAACAGTAGCCCCAGCATAAAGATTTACAGCTACAGTTATGTCTCTGCTTTGTTCTTAAGCATGTATTTACTTCTGCCCATTTGCTTTCTGAAATTCTCTCTCTCATTTGTCATCTGAAGAACTCTGTTTAAAAGGAAAACAGGCTTCAGACATGAAACACAGCTACATTCCTGAAACATGAGATGAACAACCTTTAATTCACGCAACCTTTCATTTACAGTAATGTTTAATGGATGGGCCAGTTTCATTATGGACAATGCCTCTCCCTGTCATTAGCCTGCAGAAAGGTCTAAAACTCTTAAGCATTTAAAGGAACGCTGTTTCAGGCTCTGTACTCTCTTCTTCCCTCCCTCCCCCGCTCCCCATCACCCCTTCTGACTGCCCTTGTTCTAAGTGCATAATCTAAACGCTGTACTCTGCAAATTGCACTTATTGTTGGCTTCGAGCTTCGAAGGACCCTTCTGAACACTTTTTATACAAACCCTAACAAGGTCAGAGTTGGAAAAATCTCAGCTGGTGGACTTGGATCCCATGAGCTAGTGACCATTTATAATTAATATTAATGAATGGCAGACAACAGATGTTTATTGCTTAAGTAGAAATGTGCATTGCTAAACTAGAAGGATTTAGTTTAAATCCAGAGGAACTGACTTTATTTCTTGTACGGATGTGGGTGGTGGGAGGGAATGCCAGCGGGTGATCCAGCCCCTGCTACCTTCAAGCATGAGCAAGGGAATGATACTCTGTAAAGAAGGATCCTGAGCTCTCTATTTGACTGAAGCATGACGTTTGGTCCTTCAAAACATTAATTGAAGTAAGGAGGATTCTCTGTTCATTTCAGGGGCTACGGTTTGGTTGCCTCCAACTTGCAATACATCGTAATACAGAAAATATCACTTGCTGAACGTTTGCTTTGGAGTCCCTAGAACCTTTCTGCAGCCCTGCAATTAGGCTCCTGTAACCAGCCCCGCCATACGGGCTGCGCACACCCCACAGGCACACCTCGAAGTGTAAAGCCTAGAATTGTTACCAATCCACCAGCTCTGCTGTAGCACTCTTGAGACACCAGCCAAGCACCAAGCAGAAAAATAAAACGTGCCTACAGCAAGTGCTGCTGAACTGCCATCGCGTACTGCTGGTGGCAATGGCACTAGACAGGACACAGGGCAGATCTCCTGGTGGGGTGGCTAAGGGCTTCCAGACTTTCCTTAGCACTTGGTGGTGCCCTCTGTCATCTCGGTGGGGGCCGCATCTCCTCTAACCTTCAGGCCACACGACCTCGTTTTGCATGCGATCTAAATGGCGTGGTGGTCAGTTTATAAAGCATACTAAGCGAAGTGGGCTCCTGTGATGCACTGTCACATGGCATACTCATTCTTCACATTCCACTTCAAGCCACTCATAAAGCCGGCTGCTCACTTCACTGTGCAAAGCCTGTGTTACTACAAACAGCTCTAAACGCACAGCTCATTCCCAGAGGGATTTAAAAAGAATAAACTTATCACATTCTTGGGAAAAAAAAAAAAGAAGACAAGACAGTCTGGATAAAATTTACACGGATAATTTCTATCTGTGATTCATTTCAAATTGAAGACTTACGGGCAATGTTAAAATACATGCATTCAAGTTTTTTTTCATGCATGTCCTCCATGACCCCTACTTAGAAATAATATTTTTTTTATATTTTATAGGGCTGAATCTTCCAAAGGAATGGAAAATACCAGATTATCAAAGTCATATTTCCCAGAAACTTGCTGATTTCAATGACGCTCCAGTGGAAAGTAGGCAGGTTTTGAAACAACTTTGCCTTCGTGTTAGGTTTCTGCCTAGTATGCTGCTGGCTTATCCATTGGGTTGGGTCTTGGCAACCCACCTGGCTGACAGGGACTCGGGAGCATGAAAACCTGAGATCCCTTTGACAGCATCTTTGTCACCCAAGCTCCTCAAGCTTCCTAGGGCTAAGTTCTGAATCATTTTGGCATAAAAATTTCCTGAGCCTTTTTCAGAGGCAACCCAAGAGTCTTGGTGATTGCAATCACCTTCTCCACAAGCTGCTCTCTACCTGGTGAACTGCCAGGTATCTTCTGATCAGGTGAGAAAAACTTCTCTGAAACATATGGAGATGGCCAAAGTCACATGTCATGTCACCCTTTTTGAAAGGGGACCTTTAGAGTCCTTGGTCTGTATGAAATTTAGAAACCTGACATGTCATTTTAATCAGGATGAAAACAGATTTGGAAATATTGGCACTACCTAGAGAGGGGAGGATCAATGCTTTGGCCAGCTGAAATAGTACACACACATTGGAGGCATGAAACAGAAACAAACAGACGTTTTTCAACGCCTTGTTTTGAAAAGTATCCTTGAAAGCAAATTCTCCCTTCATTTACACCAGAGACCAACCTTGGTGACCCCCGCGTGTTTGAGCAAGTACAACAGAGGGTAGAATCGGGCCTCCGGCAAATTTAAGTAATAGCACCCTGGCTCTGGGCTGATGGTTTTGCTGAGTGGATCCGTTAGGGGCTGCTGTCCCCCTGCGTGCTAGCTACCGCCGACCGGCTGATCCATCCATCAGGCTGGCCTGGGTTCCCCCCGGGACGCGCAAGGGCTCCCGTCTACCTGTCAGCACAGGTGTCACTCCAGGCGGGAACGCAAACAAACCGTGCTTAGGGTAGAGGGGACAAGTGAACCGTGCAGAGCGGGGCCAGAGATGCATCCTGTTGACTCCTTGTCTTCCTTCACCTTCCTGGCACATCGGAAAACTTAAGGAGACGTAAGGAGGGGGCTCCTGCGAGAGTGCATAGCTGCACCTATACCAGCAAACGAAACGGTGGAAGATGGCCGGGTTCCTTGGCCCTGGCGTCTAGTACTGGGGCAGAACTGCTGGCCTGGCCCAAGCGCTAAGTCGGCACTCACAAATCCCCTCCTGGATCCATACTCAGTCATCAGTATAGCCCAGCTCCAAGCCGTGGTCGTTTAGGGAAAAAGGCATTCTTATGGATGCATCCAAACATTAGGGTTGTGTGAGTATCCTAGGAATGGGCATATTATATTAATGCAATTAGTTTAAGTAAAGCCAAGGAAAACGTCTTTTCTTGCTTATCCCTCCCTTCAGAGCACTCTGAATACAAATTTGAATACTAAAGAAACAAGTTTCTCTGGGTGTTTTCTCCTCTTCACTATTGTACTAGAACGAGTTCAAATGTCTGCTGAGGCACTAGCATCTGTCTCTTATCATGTATAACTTTTCTTGATTATTTCTAGAGAGGCAGACTAAACATGCAGCTCTGACATAATGCAGCATCACATTTTTATTTCTGGTTTGCTCAAAAGACTGCACCAGCTGAACCAAGTCTCTAAAAAGAACTATATTTATGACCTCAATCTAGGCTAATAGGAGGGCTTGGATTATTAGTGTCTAAAAGGAAAACAATTATAGATTCCTGCCAATATCCTGATGCCCTAAAACCAGGGCAAGGTTTTTTGGTACCAATCACTGCTATCACCAATCTTTGTATTGGCATCTGATTCCGTTAGTCTTAAAAGAGGCTTGTCCGGTGGATTTGGACAACTCTTAGGACAGTTGTAAAAATTAAATCCCATTCAAAAGTCATCGTTAAAAATCTCGAAGCAAACTCGGTGACAAAACACCACTTTCCTAAATATCAGCATGGTGTATGTCACTTCCCATCCTAAGCAACGCAGAGTGGTTTTCTGCTCTGCTAAATAGCCATTACTTTCCTGTCTTTGGAAGCTGTGTTCAGCATTTATAAGCTGCAGGATCTTATAAGATGAAAACTGTTATGTAATTATAAAATTGCTGTTGTTAGCACAACATTAGTCCTGATTAAAACAAGGCCGCTAATTCCCTTAGTCCCAACAGACAAGTGCAAAGGAAATAAAACCCCACAGGCTCTGGTTTGAAGAGGCAGCAGTAAATGTCTCCACAAACAGCAAACAGAACTCATTATAGAAATACTCCTCCTCTGGCTGCTGCTTTGACTGGAGGTTATTCTTGTATTTTCAGGCACTGGCAATGTCTTTTCTGTGGCACAGGAGAGGCAGATCTAACCCATTTCTATTGCACAGAGGTCATCACAAGACAGTTAAGCCAGGGACTTTCCATAAGCCTTGCTTATGAGTTCATGAGCATAGCAGTGTCATTTCCCAAGCAGCCCATGGAAGAAATGATCCCTTCCTACTTCCCGTACACCTAATGGGATACAACTTGCTCTTTATCTGCTACAGCAGCAAAGCCTGACATCTCCTGCCTCAGCACAGCTGATCTGCTCGGCTTCCTCTCTTTCCTCTCTGCCTGCTTTATGCAAACGGCTGTTGCACAGGCCTGATCTATTCCTGTATTTAGACACAATGTTCTCCGTCCCCCTAACTTGCCTGATCTTCTTGCAAGGACAAGCTAGCACACACAACATAAACAAGAACATTTTTCAAGTGAATGCAATCTAGTAGTCCAGATCCTATTTTTAGAGGCAAATTAAGCTCAAGGATCTTAAATCTCACAGAAAGACTTCTGTAGGTCTCAGGCTCCACCACCACCTAGACTCTACATCTAGACTATTCCCATTTTCAAGAGGAGATAGGGCACATAAGTACAATTAGTCACTAAGTCACCTAATGCAGTTGCTCAACCACAAGTGTGGATTATCATTTGAGGTATCTTGGGTTATGTGAGATCACCACACAGGGCTGTGGACATGACACATGCCTTAAGAGCTGTATCCATCTGGACTGTTATGTGGAGGCCAGGTAGGCTGTCCTCATGCATCTCAGCAGCAGGAGAACCTATGTTTGGCCAAATTAATTGTTCCTTGAATGCCTTTGAAACTTGCCTTTAAAATTTTTACCTAGATTCACTTCAGCAGTTGGTACATCTTCAAGAGTAAGTAAGGCCAGGAAATGCACCGAGCCATCTAGCACCTGGGTAATTCTGAAGTTGTTGATTCTTGCCACTCTGGTCACCTGAATATCTAGTGATTATAAAATAGGGCCACTGTGACTAGGAAAACGATGATTGGTGATAAGAAAGTTCTGCTGTTTAAACTTCAGAAAGACCTACCAGATGAATCAGCCACTAATGGCTTATGAATGAAAGGGGAATGTCCTTTGCATCACTGGGCAGCTGGGGGTGTGGAGGATGGTTATCTTGGCAAGTAGCGCGAGTACATGCTACGGCCTGTGTTCCAGAAAAAAATGTGTCACTTTTCTTGAAAATGAGAGTGATCTAATCATTTGCATAATATGACACGACTCTATTGCAGAGAGAGCTGTAGTAAGTGGTTTTAGAGCCTGGGGCATGCTCCTCTTACTGGTACCTTTGCTCAGTACATGTCATGCTACTGTTGCCCAGCTTACATCATGAGGAAAGGATGACAGACTTTTAGCCTAAGAGGACTAAAAAAAATCTCTGAGAAGGGTGTGGATAGGTGGGAAGGAGGGCAACACAGAGGAGTGGCACTTAGCCCCCAAGTTTTGTCCCCATACCTGATGGGGTGTGGAGCTATCAGGGCACTGGTACCAGAGCATCAGTGCTGACAGTGCTCCAGTAGCTGGGAAAGTGCTGAGAGGTCAGCCGAGGCTGTGAGGGGTGTGAAAGAACACTGTGGCACGTTACAGCTGTGGCTTGTGGTCTTTTATTATAGCTCTTCAGCTTATTACAGTGTAGTGGGGAGGATTTTGTGGTCCGCGGTGACATGCACAGTAGAAGCGCCAGGACCCTTCCAGATAGGGGCCGATTACGTCGGTGCCTGCAACCCCGCCAGGCGCAGTTCAGTGACTCCTCCTGCCCCTTCTGCTCTTCCAGGGTAAATTTATTTGTGGGAGTGATCTCTCCAAAAGAAATACAATGATCCCAAATGCTTGACGCCAGATTCTCATCCCTCTGGGGCTTCCATGAGACCTACCCTGTGACACCCCCCCACCAAAGCAAAGCAGTTTACACAATCAGATTTTATGCCTTCCTATGGTGGTTTGGGGTTTCAGTGCCCACAGAAGGGCGAAGTGAACAAATATGCTGCTCTGAGTTCCCTGTAGCAATTACAGCTGAGTATAATAGGGTGGGACTAAGTGACAATGCCTAAAGTAGATGAAATCTGGAACCTGTGGTAGTTAATCCACGTCAGCCGCGATTTTTTCAGTAACTCTCTCTTACATGGTACTCTTAAGTACTAAGTTCTCCCAAGTTGTCACCAACCCCTCCTCCCTTTATTCCATAAAATATGACTATAGGTCTAGTAGAAACACCACATCTGAAGCAATAATGCAAAGACTTCTCTGAAATACGCTGGCTTGCATACTTAAAGATGTATTCAGACATGGATTGCATAAATACAGACGCAGGGATTTCTTTGACCAGGGGCTATAAATTAGATTAACAAGAACTCAGCACCTTTAAGCTGATTTGACATGTAATTATATTGTTCTCTGAATTAATTTCATGTCTGCATTTAATTTGAACTACTGCACTTCTCAAAATTATAGCATGTCTGTAGATTCTCTTCAAAGTTGCTATTATTAGAAGTAGTAAAGTATCCCCTATCCACAAGAAAATTCACGGGACAGTGCCTATAGTCTAATTCTTCCAGTACAGTTGGTTGTACGAAGTTTCGGTTCTGGAATAAAAGCTATTTTAATGCCAAATAATTACTTCACAGAACTATTAGAATCTCATAAATCCACATTTTCATGAGCAAAACATTCTCTTGGAAAATGTTCGACTATGTCCTATTTAAAAAAAGACTTACCCTCTTTTTTTTTCTTTTTTTTTTAAATTTTTAAAGGTTTTATTGAATCCATAAGAAGACACAAATGTTAGTAGCATTAGTCATCACTACAAAAGAATTCTATAACCCATCAGGAAACAATAATATTCCCATGTTGTGGCACAACACACTGCCCTTTTTTTTATATCCTCTTCCTGGCATACTAAAAAAAGTTCATGGTGTACGCAATATAAAGCGCAGACAGAAGGTGTAACGCGGAGGAAAGGAATCGGACGGGAAACGCTCGTTGCTAACTCCTGAAAATAAAACTGGCGGGGGGAGGGAAGGAAACCCCTACGCGTGCGGAGCCGCTTGCTTCCCCCCGGCTGGCAGGAGCCGGCCCCGAGGGCAGAGGGGCGGCGGGGGCCCCCCTCCCCGGCTCCCCCCGCTCCCGCGCACGGAGGGGCCTGGCGCGGCACTGCGGCGCCCCCGCGCGGGCGGCACCGGCACCGCCCCCCCGCCGCCGCGTCCGAGGGGGGACCTGCACTGAAATGCAGTACAGCCGCGTGAAGAGGCGCATAGAGAGATATGCATGTGCGCATAAAATGTTACATGTTCAAACACAGAAGGATTTTCTAACAACAGCATTCTTCGCAAGGGAAATTGAAATTTCGGGAGAATATTTTCTTCTAAGTTATGTTGTGGCATCATTCGCTTCTTTGATGAGCTTTAGTTTTAATGCTGTCCTTGCCTTGTCTTCTTCAAAGGCAAAGTAGTTCAGAGATGAACTTGTAAACGTAGTGGGCCATGTCAGTTTTGCACTTCTCATTCCACAGATAGCCAAATGCTCAAATTTCCAATGAATTTCCACAACTTCTGGTGTCCAGCTCAATGTACTGTTATGAAGTGGGCTTCAGCAAGTAGTAGGAAGAAGAGAAAATATTCAGGAGCAAATCTCTGCAAAGAAGAGAGCCGGGATATGAACAGGGGGAGAGATGCATGCAAGAATTTGGCTCCAGCTGCTCCCCAACTGCTGGTAGAATCTTCCCTTGGGTCTAAACTGAACCAAGGACTGACTGGAAGTAACATTATATTATCATATAAAAACTCCCACTAAAAGAGTGGTGAAAGGAGCTAAACAACCAGCTTGGACAAAGATGACCCTTCTATGCTTTATGGCATTACCAGAACAGCACAGGCCTAGAGGGCAGATGCTTTCATAAATGGCAACAGTGTGGAGATGATGGCATCAAACCATGTATAAAATTGCACAGAAGACTCAGTTATCCTCAGAGTAGAAGAGAATTAGGACTGAGTTTTAAGTACTTTCCAGAGATCAGTTTTGCTTGTCCCTTACAACGACACCAGTCTGATTAAAATAGAAACTGTAAAGCCATGCCTAGGTAAGTCTCTAGCTAGACAGAGTGTATTCTCAGTATATTCACACACATACATATAAATGCACACATCTTGATCCATGACTGAAAGGGAAATCATTAAACGTCATTCCAACATACTTAAAGAATTGTGGCTAGGAAGTCACAGCTGAAGGATTTTGGCTAATCACCAAGTGAACAATGTCAAACACTGAATGTCTGGACAGTTTCCATTCAAATAACATTTCGTCTGGGGCGAACTGTATTTACAAACCACTGGAACAAAATTCCATACTGTCATTTATGCATTAGTAAGAGACAGCATTACAGCTGGGTAAGATGCAGGGTCACTTCTGCATGGAGCTCTCCCAGCTCTCCCAGTGGTGGTAGCTCTCACTGAGCCTCACACGCCCATTCTGCAGGTCTCCCCTGCTCACCTCTGCGCATCTTAGATGGCATTGCCAAATTTAGAGAGGGATTCTGCAGGTATGTGGGTGTATATTGGGGTAATTTCTGACTGTTTACCTAAAATTTGAGGTGCCATTTTACATCTAAAACTTTACCGCATGTTTCAGAAACAACAGATGAGAAAGGCAGATGTTTGTCCCTACTTGACTAAACATGTGTATCTAAACCTTCCCTTGCTCTCTGATCTCAGGCAGTGATGGTAAGAAATGGAGAAGCTGTAAAATAAGCCCATTGAGCTACACAACAAGAAGAGGATACAGTATATCCTCACATCTTAGTCTTACTCCTTGCTTCTGCCTTCTCTTCACCTCTGAATCTCTCTCCCTTTATCTGACCTACTTCTCCTTGGATAGTCATCTGTTCCGAGACCAAAACCACCGTCCCTGCACCTACTCCCCCACTGTGACCTACCCCTAGAGAGCCCATCGAGGCACCAAAAGCTCCCAGCCCTGGTTTTGAGTCTGGATTGGGCACAATTCCCTGCATTCAGCACCCTCAACAGCAAGAGCTATTGCCAGGTTTGTGCAACTCCTCCAACATTGCTGTAGGAAAGCTTGGATTATCTCTGCTGATATTTAAAAACAAAAAGTATTTTTGCTGTACCAAAGAGGGATAGATTATTTTCAGTAGTATCGTTACCAGGATATCATAAAACAGAGTTTGGCCAGATGCTTTTCAATACTTGTCCAGAAATTTCTCCATGTAAGGAGGCATACAGGTCAGTATGACGTTGTATCATGAAAGTCTCAAGCGAGGTTGCTTTTGAACACATCATTTGGATTCATCTAACCACAGGTGAATTTCAGTTGCATAGCCCAGTAGATGAACCAGTTCTACACAGAAAAAATCTAACCTGTTTTAGGCTTGCGTGTACATACAAGTTCAATTCAAGGTCATACTTGCATTGGTTTGTAAAGCAAATAGAAGGAAGAGAATCAAAGAATCACAGAATCACAGAATGGTTTGGGTTGGGAAGGATCTTTGAAGATTACCTAGTCCAATCCCTCTTCACTAGACAGGTTGCTCAAAGCACCACCTAGCCTGACCTTGAATGCTTCCAATGATGAAGCATCCACAACTTTTCTGGGCAACCTGTTCAGTGTCTAACCACACTCAGCATAAAGAATTTCTTCCTTATGTCCAAGCATAAATGCACTATACAATAACATCTCCACAGCCAATACACAAAGTTTTAATGTTCGTATGGGGACGGGAAGCTTTATTGCAGAGGTTTGTAGCAGTAACAAAATCTTCAACATCTCACCTTTATAAGAATTTAAAGCAATAAAGTACTTGAATACCTAATTTTGTAACAATGGTCTAAAACTTGACTTGAGACTTGGAACATCACTTTTTAGTCTGAAGAAGGTCACATACCTGTGCTGGAGCTGATACTTTGTTCATAAGATTCATGTTGCAATACCAAGAATCCCCCGGGATATGGGTATGGGGGGGGTTAAGGGAGGGGAGAGGAATTTTTAAAAGATGTAGATGCTGAGCATTGGCAGTGGAGCAACACGATGGCTAATTTCCTCTCACCATATGCTCTGGGTCCCAGTCCAAGATAAATTTAGACCAGTCAGTAGTTAATGCTACCTGGCTTCAGCCACAGATGTCCCCAAACCAGTTGTGTTTTGGTGGAGTACATGGAGCTGGCTCTGGGAGACAGGCTATGAGTGTGTGAGATATTTATACCAGCTCTAAAGCACTGGGACTCCCCAGGGAGTTCTCGGTTCTTTGCTTAAAGTCAGACTGATGGGAGGTGCTAGTCCCATGGATGAATTTAGTAGTTTGATGAAGAGTTGGACACTTCCAAACACTAGTACTAGTGTCCAGCTTCTAACAGGAGGTGCTAATCCAGGGCCGGTTTTACAGGCTATGGCAAAGCGAGGGAGTCAGAAATTGCAACAGCCTGAGCAAATCTTCTAATGTGCCATCATTTTTATTTCAGGGAAAAAAAATAGGGAGGAGAAAAGAAAAAAGTCCAACAAAGACGAAAGCAAGGAGACAAGACAGGAAAGCAAAGGGCGAGCAGCCCGAAGACAAAATCGAGAACAGAGGGAAAACAACAACAAAACGCAGCCGAAGAAAAGAAAAGCCCCAAATAAAGAACAGAACCTGGCACCCATTGACACTGCACATTAACAGCCTTCCATGATTGTTTAAGTCTTATGATGCTGCTATCTCTACCAGATCGCCCTGACAGGTGCTCCAACCGTTCAGGCCGCAAATGGACAATGCTACCAGTTATTACTAAACTTTAAACAACATTCCAAATACTTCCTATATTCTCCAAGCAACCATAGTTCATTAAAGAGATTGACATGAGCCAAGAAAAAAAAAAATCTAAAAATGGGATACTTTAAAACTGTTATATTATATGCTTCCATGCATCTGTAAAAGGCAATTAAGAAATTTTGTATATATTAATAATAGGGTATAAAATATAGCAATATAATAATGAATGACATTCAAATGAACAATGTTCTTTTTCTTTGTAAAATATTTTTCAAGTTATTGTTTAAGTATGAGGCAAGAGATATGTCTAAATCAAAGACACAAATCGTATCCCTTCATATATTGTACATAAATATTAAGAGAAGGAGAAAAACGTTTCTGAAGAGCCAGTAGGAACCCAAGGTTTTATAACCTCTGGTGGAGCAGAATGGGATTGCCCTGTGGTTCCCTGGTCTGTGCTCCAGACACAGGTGAGAAACACCTGGGGAAGGCCAGCTGGGCTTCACGAACTGAGGGAAAAGAAGCTAAAGCATCTGCAGCTTTGAAGACTGAATCCCTGAGGCAGAAGGCAACGGACCTGAGCTTGAATAGCGCTCTTATCTGTGGGACAACACAATGTTTTCTGGTCTAAACAGTGGTACCGTGTGTGCTGTTTTATGCTTTTTATACCTATGTGTAACTTAAGTCTACATTTCAAATCTTCTGGTGAATGACAAATCGTATTTGTAGGAGACAATGTTGAGTTAATAAAAGCCAGAAAAATAGATCATGTAAGTATGTGTTTTTCACAGTGATGGTGTTGCCTTTTCTGTCGGGGGAGGGAATAATTTCATAGCTTCACAGGCAGAAGAGGACACAACTTGCATCCACAACGTGCATCTAGTCAAAGAGTATCCATGATGATAGACCTATTGAAGGACAGAAATTACAAACTTCTGTTTCAATTTTACTTAAATTCTTGTTCTATTTCTTCTCTGCCACACAGCAGAGATGAAAATCTCCACTGCTCAGAGGACAAACCAAACCCCTTGGTACCATCCTGGCTATACTAGTGACTAGGGTGACCCACGAGTGAAGCACAGACTATGCTATACACTGCCTCTCTGCTCAGGAATTATTTACCCTTTACAGAAATACACTGAGGATCCAACATGCTTCACAGATTGTGTTTCATCGCCGTGCTTCCCCAAGGGCAGCTGTCATAGGGGTAACGGCCTGCCCAGTGCGGTGCGTGACTAGAAAACGTGGCAGGCAAGCCCTCCCAGCCAGTTCCTGTCCCTATTCACTATTTCTGTTTCTCAGAATGAGGTGGACCTTAGAAAAGACTTTGCCCAATACTGAAGCCTGTCTTTCAGGTTGAGGAAGCCTGAGCGACAGGCTTTAGTGACTCTTGGAGGAATACCCTAATCACCCAGACAGCGATGCAGGATAGTTTCCTACATTTTGCTTTGTAAGAGCTTTGTCTCTTCATGCTACATGTATAGATGCAGTAGTCTAATAACACGGGTGTTTAAGGCTCCCACAACTTGTCTTCAACTTTCACGAGAATTAGCCAAAACTTTCTGTAACCAGTCCCCACTATATGCATATATTATATCTTTGCTGGTGAGAAGACCTAAATGCTAAGGGCTGAATTCTACAGAGATGAGTATCATATGCATGTAACACTCATCACATACGATGAAGTCTGAATGGGTGAGAGAGAAAAGCAGGGTGTGCTGAATGCTGAATGCCTGTGGGAGGCACCTAACTGTGGGAAACTGGATTGGGGTGGCTATCTGTGGGCTCCCAGCTCCATCACATAACTTGTCTACATCCTCCTCCAGAGTGAGTTGGTCTCAGTCTCCTGCTGTCGATCCTGGCAGCAGCAGTCATCTTCCGCCATGGACATCTTCGCACCTTCTTGGCAGCAGCAGCTGAGGAGACGGTGGTCTCAGGGAAGCGGAGGGCGCAGGACCTGTGCTCACCACTGAGGCTCTGGGTGATGCTGAAGGGATGCAGAGGGAGGAAAGGAGAAACCCTGCTGCTGCCAGACTCAGAGGCTGGCATCAAAAGATGAGGTGCAAGCAGCAGTTCTGGGCTGACAGGGGCTGGCATGGCAACAGAAAGTGGCACTAGGTCCTTCAAACCCTCTCCTGCAGCTGCAGTCACCCATCTGTCTGGGGTGCTGGTGGGCAGACGGGGATGTTCAGCTACTCAGGAAGGATTTACTGCTCAATTTACTTCCTCCAGGGACAGGTTGTTGGCCAGATGAAGTATCCCTAGTTGGATTCAGCAAACTAGACCACCAGCTGGACCACACGGATAGCTGAACCAATGAGAACTTTCTCTACAACTCTCAAAGCTAACCAGTAGGATTGTGTGTTTTCCCTGCCTTAATTATATATAGGAGTTAAATGGCAAGGGGGTTTCAGATGGAAGACAGCTCTTGATAAAAGCACAAGCAAAAACCATAAAAAAGAACAAGAGTGTTCAGAGGGGAATTAAAAAGAGGAAAAAGGAAAGCAAAGAGCTAAACCTAGAATGTCCCTGATCTCAGTTATTCTCTACTACAACACTTGTAGGAGTCAAAGGAATGCCATTTATCTGTCAAAGATACTCAGGAGACTGGAAAAGCAGTATCAAGTCGTTCAAGAGCTACACATTAAAGGGGGGAAAAAAGAGGGTGAAAGGAAAAGAAGAGAATTTAGGATACAAATGTGAGCTTTGTTATACATCGCCAGATAAACCTTTACTACAAACTCCAGTGTGCCTCTCCCTGCTTACGCAAGTGAGAGTGACAAGAGGCGGTTTGTCTCACCAAAAGCAGGACTTGGAATATTATCACCTTTCAGCAAGGGATAAAAATGCAAAAGTAATTTGGCTCATGGCAGTAATAATTCATAGCAATAGTACCTGAAAAACCATGATACAACTTTCCCTGGAAATGATCAAGGAAGCTGCCGTCATGTTGTTCCCTCCCACACAGGATAATGTTTGATAATATTTCCTGTACCCATGGTGAAGCACTAAAAAGTACATCCAGCTCATCTGGGCAACTAAAGTTTCTCCAATTCTGGCACTGAATGTAGACTACCCTGGTGGTAGGTCAGCTACTCCATTGGGGCTCCCAAGAAACTGAGGAAGAATATGGAGCTTTGTAAGTCATATATATATTGTAGGTCAAATATATATTGCAATGACACTTTTTACCCACCCAGCAATTAATATGTAAAATCAGGAGTCAATGATCTTACATGCTGAGTAAGAACTAATGGGGATTCATATGACCTTACTGGAGAAGATCGATTAAGTACTGCAAGTAGCTGAGACTAAATTTGTGTGAAACTTCTTTCCTGACAATGATTTCCTAGTTACAAAATACCTCAAAACTTTAAGAGTCAATTCTAAGTAATTTCTAGAGGAGGATTATGAACAGAGTAGGATTATGAACAACTTTTCTTAAAATGGTAGCTAAACTGAATGGGTGTTAATTGTCAGCCAAATTCATAGTGTATTAATTATTAAAGAACAGTTCTGGAATAAAATACTAAATATCAGTTATGGTCAGTAGATAGACACAAATGAGGTGCTATTTCTGACAGCTAAGCTGCCCAGGAAAATATAATCAATTACAAAGAGGCAGAAAAATGCAAAAAACCCAACCGTTATGGCCCCGGCTTCAGATCTGTCTGACCAAGCTGCAGCTTGTTCTCTCACCTGGCTCCATGTTAGTGAAGACCTGAATAACGGAATCCAATGTTAAGGTATCATAAACAGTTTAAGCTCTGAACTGCTGAACCCTTCATTGAAATGGTCCCAGCAGCTTTATTCTGAGCCACCAGGGTAGATTTGTCAGGCTGATTAATGACAAGCTTTGCTGTACCCTGTAGTAAAGTGGCAGCAGAAGGACCCACCAGCAGAATGGGACCATCACCATCACCAGTCATCCCCCACAATGAAGGTCTTGTGTCGTACCCTCTACCAGCTGCCTCTGGATGCTTGTGGTCGATATGCTGATGGGAAAGCAGCACATGAATATTGTTATTAATTCAGAAGTATTCCTCTATAGCCCTTGTGAGTCACTGTAATTTATTTTTTGTTTCTGTGGTTTTAGGCTTTGAAACTTATTGAAGGCTTAACTTTATGATGCAGCATGAATGTACCATGACTCTTGTACTTAATTGCTATGCATTGTTATTTTCAAAGACAGCACTGGGTTTCGTTTGCCTGGTTCACATGAAGTTGCAAGTATTCAAACAAAAAAATCTGCACAGCATGACATAACAGCTGATCATGGGAGCCACTCTTTGCAGTGACATTCTGCAAGCAACAGCTGAAGCTGCACTTTCAGGCTTGCCTAAGTCCAACAGGGAGGGCTTGGAACGTACTGTCATATTTTCAGGTGCAAATCTGCTACTTCATTGCCATTACTTAGCACAAAGCTTACACAGTAAAGATCTTGCACTCTTATGCAGCAAGCGTACTCTGTGGTTACATGTCCTCAAATAATTCTCCCATATGGCCTCCTGTTAATGGGGGATTAGATTTTTCCAACTATTTTGAGGAGCTAGTACAGCAACCAATCTTGCACTAGTGAAACAGGTGTTTTCCCAGAACATGAGATTAAGGGATTGCTTTTGTGATTTGGGGGGGGTGGGTGGGGTGGGGGGTCTTTGTGACTGAAAAACGGGAAGGCAGTCCCCCTTTCTACTTTATGCTATAGCACAAAATACCTGGTTCCACAAATGGCTTGATTCTTTCTATATTATCAATGCACTGTAAAAATATACATCAGTCTATAAACCAGTCTTCTACGAAAATGGAAAATGTGGATAAAATTTCTTAGGCAAATCAACATAACCTCCTCAAGGGCATGTTTCTTTTTTATAAGAAATGACACACTGTTTTATTCTGCTGTCAAAGTTGAACAATAGTACAAACTTTGAAAAAGTCTTACAGCAAAGGCATACTTCAAAATGATAAAGTAAGTTATTTCTCACTGTGACACTTTCTCCAGTAAGTAAATGACAACTAAATCTGTCATACAGCTATTCTAATAATTCTGTTCTCTGGAAACAGAATTTACAATTTCAGACAGTAGGAGGGGACTAAAAATGGGTAAATTATCTCCACATGACACCGACAGATATCAGCGTACCCCTGCTAGTTATTGGAAAAGTAATGTCCAAAATAATGAAACCAATGTCATCCTTTTACCACCCCTTTCTCCCCACTGCTAATCCTCAACTAGCTGATCGGAAAGCGTCTGGTTTTGCAAGCAAGAGACTGAATAGGTGGGCAAGCTGTCACTCACTCTGTTTTTAAACCAGGAGATTTCTTGAACAGTGGTCGAAGTGCACAAGCCTGTCACTTTCGGTGATGATGCCTCTGTGTCAGGTGCTTATGTCTTGCTGCCATGTTCTTCATGTATTGAGACACTACTGCTCTGCCAGTGGCTCACTTCCACTGAAGAGTGACTTTGACTATTCCCAGAGTGTGATGAGCTTCTATTTTTTTCCAGATTATAGCTACTTCTTTCTGAAACACACTTCTACCCACCAGCCTATGCCTTCTGTTCAGTGGATGGGCCATATGTAGGATAACTAACCTAGTTCTGCTGAGAACAGGACTGTGTGACTAGGAAGCCCCATGTGCATGTGTATGTGCATTGGGGTCATGGATGGAAGGACTAGTGGAGACTGAATTTTCATCAAACCCCTTTAAAAAAGGGAACGCATTAAATGAGGCACCATTATAGTTTTAAACACCTTGAAAGCCTGGGAGGGAGCATTCACACATCTTAGTCTCTTGTAGTCATCCCTGAAACGAATCCCAAGGGCACAGCCTGACCTCTTGGGCTACAGGCTTGGCCCGTTTCTACAGGTTTGTGTTATTTCTGTATCGTTCTCCTTGTCACGGATGCTGAGCTCAACTCCTAATGGGATCTGTAGTAACTGAGTGTGGTGGGTTGATCTTTTGGCTCGGCTACAGTGCCTGTTGCGGGGGTTTGGGCTGCTGCGGTGCCTGTTGCGGGGGTTTGGGCAGCTGCGGGGGCCTGGGCAGCTGCGGGGCCTGGGGGTCTGCTCTCTCCCTCTGGGTGGTGCTGTCTACTCTCAAGCAGTGTTTGATAGATTGTGGCCAGGGCCCAGCACAGTGCAGTAAGTTGTGTCTCCTTAGAATCCCCACAGCATTTTCCTTTCAAATATTCTACCATTTTATCAGGGTCTTGCAATTGTTCGGGAGTGAAGCTCCAAACCATTGGGGGTGAGAAGGTCTCTAGATACCCGCCCATAGTCTCCCACATGCCATGCCAGCCCTGACCATTCGGCCTTGGGGAAGATCCTTGGGTGGTATTCTTGAAACAATTTTTGCTAACCCTGAACAGGAGTTGGAAAGCATGCAGGAGACCTAGCAATAGGAATATACTGGCCTGAACATTCCAAGGGTATTCAAAATTCTCAAAAATTGTTGTAACCAACCAAAAGGGAAAAGGGGAGGTGAAAGAGTGAGAGAAGGTATCCCCCCGTCTTTCCCATAGATTGGGTGCAATTATTAATCAGTTCTGAAAGATACTGACCGAGGTACGGGCCTGACAGAAATGCTACATACAAGTACCAGCTCAGACTCATGACCGTCGATGATATCTTATCATAAGTCATTATCACACAATACAATAACATGAGAACATAAACCCCTCTCCCAGAGATGATAAACAGCGCCGCAGGGATTACATAAACACGGGTTTACAAACCAGAGCCATGTGACCAAACACAACATCATTATGACCAGCAACTGTTTCAATAACATTATAGATGCTTATAACAACTTTGTTTTTTCAAACTTGTCGTTATCACAACCCTTCGTGCCCCACGTTGGGCGCCAAAAAGGACTGACGTGGTTTAGCCCCAGCCGGTAGCTGGGTGCCGCGCACCACTCACTCACCCCTCCCCCGGCGGGCTGGGGAGGAGAACGGAAAAACAACGGCAAAGCCTCGAGGGTTGGGATAAGGGCAGGTTACTGGGACAGCAAGGGAGAGGGAAACAACCAACAACAGTACTGATAACAGATATTCACAATGGGTGATAACAAAGAACAATTTACCCGACCGACCGGACGCTCAGCCTGTCCCGGAGCCACCGAACCCGCCCCTGCCCGACTGGCCCCCTTTTGTGGTGAGCATGACGTCACATGGTATGGAATAGCCCCTGGCCAGCTTGGCTCACCTGTCCTGGCTTTTTGTGAAATTAACTCTATCCTTGCCAGAACCAGGACACTGAGCAGTCTTCCTGAATGTTAATGAAGCTGTTTCATTATTGGCAATGAATAGTGAGGGCTGAGCCACTCGCTATTTTCCATCCTGACAAATCCTGTTTGGAGTATCTTTTGGTGATAGCTCTCCAGTTCATCTCAAGTACAAGTACATATTCTACTCTTTATGAGTCCTTTTACCTTACCAGCGTTATCTGAGCTCCAGCAATGCATCAAATGATGCAATTAGCATCTCTCATCTGTGGTTTCTTTTCACATCCTTTTTCCAATGACCTTACATTTGCTGTGCATACTGCATTACTGAAGTCTAGACATAGAGTGCTTGCTGCTTAGAGGGAAGGAGAAAAGAGAACCAAATATTCTCCTGGTAATGGAAATCTTGCTTGAGAGATCAATTTCTTGTTTTGTGTTGCTTTGCTTTTTTATACAAGGGAGAAATGTCAACATAAGACGATTTCTTAAGCACATGCACCCAGAGACTTACATTTTCAAAATTAATCCCAGGGGAAAGAAAAGAATGATAATTAAAAGTAAGTATTTGAAAGTCAGCTGGGCACCTTAAGCTGAGATTCTGGTACACCATTAGGGGGCCATCTCAATATAAGATCTTAAGAATGAAGCTTTTAGAAAGACTTAGAAGTTTTATTCAGCCGAGAAACACTTGCTCAGGGATAAGTAAGAATTCTTTGCAATTTTCTCATGGATCCTGCAGAATCCTAGGAGCAATTTCATACATTAGGAAATGCAGGTCCACTGCACTTTAGTGACTGTCAGTGGGTGGTTAAAAAGCACAATGTCCACATTGTACCTAAGCTGTAATTAAAGAGGTATCAACTGTTTTTCAATATAGAAAGCTTTGTCTTCTGACTACAAGAATAAATAAGCCATCGCTCAGGAATGCTGGATAGTTATAATTTCAGACCTATAAATCATACTTAGTGTGTTTTGCAACCAGCTTTTACTGAAATGTTACTTCATAAAAAATCACACCAGCAGCACCATGCATTGTATTATTTATTACTATGAGTGGGAACTGCAGAAGCATCCTCATCATCCTTCAGCTATATCCCCCCTGGGGGAGAGCAATAACTGCCATGTTTTGAAAAATAGTTGACAGTATCATGAGGAATTTCAGTATTAATTTGAAAAGTGGACATTCTTGGCTTGCTATAAGGCAATAGGCAATGCAAAGCATCTAGATAAAGTGACTTATTTAGAGGATGCACTGACACCACTGTGTATTTTCTTAAAAAGCTTTCAACTTGATTTTTTAATACAGTGACACAGATCTGTAGTCAAGGTGTCTTTGCATATAATTTTTTCTGTCAGCAGTAACAGTGACCTATAATTCCATATAAAGCCGTCAGCACAAACACATGCTCCCTTGCACAAGCTCTGCTGGAGCTGGCCTGAAGCTCACGCAGCCTCTTTGCTCAGCTAAGCACAAGCACGAGTCTCTGAGAAGGCTGCAGATGAAGGCTGAGAAGGTTCCTATTGGCTTCTGCGAAGCAGCAAGATGAAATTTGAAGGGGAGAATGCAGAGCACTACAAGAAGGCAGGATATACAAATACACAGAGGAATAAGAAAAGGCCCCTTAGGCAGCAGTGGTAATTCACGGCTGAATGCAGTGTCATGATACCAAAAAGAAAGCAAACATCATACTGGGACACACAGGCAGGGATATAGCCTGTAATATGTATGAAGCGATTCTGCTGTTCTACTCAGTACTGCTAGAAGTCTCAGCTGAAGTACGGTGTCCCCTTAAGGCACCACAGTTCAAGAACGAGGTAGTCTAACTGGAAATAGCTTGGGCAAGAGCACTGAGAATGGTCAAAGCTCCAGAAAAATGAGCTCCAGAAAAATGTTCCCACATCTAACCGTATCTGTGACGCAGATAACAGACATACGGCAACATTGCCAAGGATGAGAGGGATATGGCCACAAATGGGAATCAGCTGAAGGAAACAGAACTAAGGAATTCTTTATATGTATAAATTTCCCCCTTTCTGGATATAATAAACAATAATACTCATTGAGGGCAGGTAGAAAAAAAAAGAAAGGAAAAAAAAGCAGTACATGGCAAAGACACTAAGAAAGCTAGGTAGGTAAAATTAAAATATCCCTTCCATCCCATCTCTAGCCAGTTCATAATTTTACCCTTTCTCAGGATACGCAGCTCCTATATTCATACATTTAGACAAGAATAAAACCTTTCCTGTTATTTTCCAAAGAAAATTTACCCTCCTTGTTTGCTGGTGACTCAAATGAACACTGGAGCCTCCAAATTCAGAAGACAAATATAAAACATAAACCTTATAATCTCCTTTCTGAGAGGAACAAAACTTACGCTGTCATGCTAGCCATTGGGCAGCTAGCTGTCCCAGCAACCTTTCAGCTTGCTGGCCAGTCTCACTCTGATTTGCAAAAAAAATCCAAGAAAATTAAGTCTGTACAAGGTAGGCATTTGACAAACAGATCCTGGGCTGCCAGTCAGCACGTACAGACTTCTAGACTCATCTGCGAGGGTGCTGTGGGGAGCATGCAGCAGAGGCAGGGTCACTGGGGGAAAAAGGGAAGGGCTAGGGCCAAAAGACACAAATCCAAAGGAAAACTGGCTTCCTTATTTTTGCTGCTCATTGAGTGATTTGTTTTACTCTTTAAACTTAAATCTTTTAGTTCATCTTCATGATTTTGGGGGGAGGAAGGGTGCGGAAAACCAACATAATTTCTGAAATCCTTTGTAGGGCAGTACTATTTCCATACAGAAGACGTGCCACCAGATCAGTGGTCCCTGTCAGCAGCCAGGATTGCAGCTTTACATCGCACCTGAAGGATGCTGCTTGGAAGAGCAGAGCCGCCTCTAACATTGCACACGAGCCTGCCCCCACATTGAGCAACAGGAAAGCAGTCTCTGGAGGGCTCTGTTAATGGCCAAAGCAGCTGAAGTGTACACACCTTTGCCATGCATGCTGCCACCTTGTCTAGCTCAAGGAAAGCTTCTCCAGTGTGGACTTGTGTGCAGAAGGCAGCTGAGCACTACAGGTTGCTCCAGCCAGCATGAGTGAATGCGAGGGAAGAGACAAGAGAGGGAGCACACTCACAGCATCGCTCCACCAGCTCCCCTGGGCACCCACCTCTGTGTGCAATCCCATCTTAAGATATACATATATACATTATATCTAAAATTAATGACAATGAAGGACTGTCCTGGATTTCTTGAAAGCCTTGGAACTTAGCAATCCAATTCCTTCCTTCCTTGTCACATATGGCACTTCCCAATATTGAGATAGTTTTCCCCCACCTGCCACGTATCCTGCAAGCAAGGTCCCTACAGGGGTCCTCGGAAAGCAGAGCAAAGAGCTGCCTAACACAGTCAGAATTAAAAAGCAAATTTTGGGACTGAATCCCCAGCTGGGTGCATCAATGCCTATGTCAACCCAAGCAGGTGTGTCGTTGCATGCATATGTTGTGGTCTGAAAGTCAAAGAAACACATGCAAAGGGAAAGGAGAGACCTCTACTCCAAATGCCAAGATCCAGGACAGTGACATTTCACTGGACAGCTGGGTTCACAGCTGAGTGTCCCAGTTTGGAGCAGAGATGGGAGCAGAGCAGCATTCCTACTGTGTGACTGTCCCAGTTTAGGCCAAGCATGCTAAAGCAATTAGGATCACATGGCTAGGAAGTAAAGGAACATGTTCTTAAAAAAAACCCTGTTTCAAAATCTCTTGGTCACGTGGGTGGCCTCAGCGCCTGAGCGGCGTTACATATGCTCACTGGCAAAACACGAGTCTGCGGGGCAGAAAGTGATGTGGCTGGACAACTGATCTAGGCACGAGGAGCAGTTCTGAGGAAGGCAGTGGTTAAAGGAGCCACTTCAAAGGCACCACAGGGGCCAAAAAAAGAGCCTAGTTACTGGTTTCAAGACTGTGTTGTTCACAACTCGCTGTGAAGGCTTTATAGATATTGGCAATGTACAGTGTTAATCTGAGGCAGTGGAGCTGAGGGATGGACGTGTTTATGCACTTGAGCAATCACTGACTTTTCACGGCACTCTGAAAAGATTATAACTTCTCTAGCACAACAAACTTCCCGGTAATACACCCTCTGCCAAAAGACATTTTCTTACATCATAACTGAAGCACAGGAGAGAGCCAGCATCCCAGATCAATACTTATCAGCTCTTTGGCTGGAGGAAGTATCAAGGAAGAATGAAGCTACATGAGTAACATATGGGACAGAAAATTTGGTGATGATAATATGTCAGTAAAACATATTTTACCTGGAACTTCTTGTTCTGGATCATCTTTTTTCCTCAAAGTTTCTGTTACAAAAAGAAAAAAAAACCAACAACCTAGTCATCTTGCTTTATGAGCATGGTTTTGCTCATACCCTGCAGGGTATTCCAGACTCTGCTCAATCAGTTTCAGCCTTAAACCTGGAGATAGGATGTGAGCGAGTCACGTTAACATTGCTCTCTATATTTTCCGACTCACTGCAGTTTTGTATTTCAAAACTTGAAGTTGTTTTTGCATCATCAGCCATCTTAGATAATGTAGCAAATTCCTTAGCTACAGCATTCTCACTCATTTATTTTCTGCAGAAGCTTAGGCGATACTGAAGACCTACCAAGGGACTTCTCACTAACTTCAAATATTTGTCACTGTGTCCAGATGATCTGAACAACGTCTTCTTTTTAAATTCAATGACACATTAATAACACATATGAAACATAATATTTACTAAGATCTTGGTCTTAACATCTGATGATAATAAGGATGTGGACGAATACAAACATACACACACACCTGTATATTCTCAATTGTAATTTAGAGGGCCTGCTTTGTGGTAGAAACCTTTTCGTCTTTTTTTGCTCTATTTTCCGTGATTCTATTTAGATATGATGACCAAAACCAAGACTCCCAGCCACACCCAAAGGAAAGTGAAATGCAACCCCGAAGAAGGGCATGAGAAGTGATTTCCGCCCATTTTTATTAGCTCAAAAAAACCCCCTTGTGAACCACTGTTTACCAGTCAGAGGGCTCCTGTATAGTTTTCTGGTTTCCAGTAAGTCAGCTCCCAGGTTATTTGAAGTACATCCCAGTGAGACTGTCTTTCCTGGCAACGTCCTGCTTGGCAGGTGGGTAATGAGAGAAGTGTTACAGTGACTCAGCTGGCCCGTGGGGTGATGCCTCCATAACTGACAGCCAGGCGAAGCAATCCTTATGTGAGGAAAATCTGAACCACTGATTCAGGGGTTGCTAACTGGGGATCTGAGACTCAGAGGGGCCTAACACTATCATTTTCTTCATTCTTGTCTTGTGGACTCATAATAATAGCTTAATTATGGTTTTAATTTTGGAAATACAGATTATTGTTCTTCAACGCACAGGGCAGACAGATAATGATTTCTTTGTTGCAAGTCTGGCAGAACACAATGCCTCTTGCTTATAACAGCAACTGGATAATTTATTTGCATGCAGGAGGTAGTTTGTTCCACTGGATAGCCTTTAGCCTTTACTTCTCTATTGTTCAGAAATAACACAGTATATGACAATTACAATTATATTACAATAAGCCTTCAATTATCGGGTAAACCAATTTAATCAAACAACAGCATGGCTCATACATAGCTGCAATTACCTGTAAAGTTATGGGTACTGGCAGTTAACAATACTGTCTTTCACTGCATCATGAGAAACAGCATCTCCTAATTTAAATATGCTCAACTATCAGCAAGACTGCCATTGTTAAAGAATATTATGGTAAGTATTCTCTTATGGTGTTATTCCACCTTACTACCCACAGATGGACAGTGGAAAGATGAAAACTTTGGTGTCCCTTGTATACGTTATACAGTCCCCTCACTGCCATCATACAGCAGAAATTTTTTATGTATAGCTCATTATATACAAAAAAAGATCACAAGTATAAGCTCACGTGATGCAATTCTTCAGTGTCTGCTGTCAGGGCAAAAAACCCTTGGCAGCCGTGACCAGTGCAGCAGCTCTCAGTATCAGCCCTGTTAGCAACAGCCTCTCTTTTGCTCACAGCTGCCCTGCAGACCTTTGGCTTCTAGCAGGCATGCAAGCGCTCGGGTACGGGGAAGCGTAGCTGCCAGCAAGAAATGGCAGTCTCAGGAGCAGGAGTTGGTGCCTCACCAGGGAACAACCTGTTTCCCGTTCCCCATTTCCCTCTGTGCGTGACCTGTTTCATTGCTGAGGGAAAGGATGAGGTTCAGTCTGAGATGAACATCCTTAATTTTCACTGTCTCCATAGAGGTGTCTGCACAGGTTACATGGCTAAAGTCCTGGCAGAATTGGTGATAGCAGCCAGTGCAGCGTGGAGGGTGATTCAGTTGTCTGAAGGTAGGTGCCCAGGGCCATTTTACATTCCCTATCATATCCCATCTGACTTCCTAACAGCACTTCAAAAAGGGCGCAGGTCTCCTGTAAGGCCTGTATCATATCTGCAATGATGCACGGTTCTCATCAACCCTCTGAAACGCCATTAGGTGTCACAGCAATTGTTTCCCACCTTTGGTGTCTACTTTATGGTAAGTTGATTTGATCCAAAGACTCGCCTGACTGTACCGCTCAGGAGCTCAGTGCAGCTGCCTGAACACCACCATGGAGTGCCATCTGAGATGCCCTGGGACAGCCTGCCAGGAGTCCAGCTACCACTGCAGAGGGACATGGGTATCCCGAAGGTCCTGTGTCAGACGTACGACCCCCAGGTGGGTGTCTCAGAAACCCTGCAGCATCTCAAGAGGCACAAGACACCTGTACATGGGCACCTGAATTCTACCTACATCTCCATAGAGTTACATGGGTGACATATCTATAGACACCTACTTGTAGAGGCGGAAGTGTGTTTAAGACTCATATTGAATCTCACCCAGTGTGACCTAGCTTTGACCTATTTCATTCTGGTTTAAAAGTTTATTTATGGGCACTCAACTAAGAGCATCAGCTCTTAAGCTGTCATAACTGGACTGTGTGTCTAGTGTAAACCAAATTAACAATTTTAAATTAGTTTAAAATATGAGTCCTCCCTTCGCTGCCCTTGTCAGTCTACTATCACCCCAGGTGTCTTTCCAATGTGAACTTTCATATTGTCCAGAGAGATCTTGACTGCTACTGCATCTTAGCTGGGTGATCAGTTAAAGAATGTTTCTTTATAAATTCTTACTCTGTGTAAAGCTGCAGGTTCTCTCACACCCTTATTTTAGCTACAAGAGCTTTCCATCCCGTTGCTGCAGATAATCTTAATGAAAAAACCCACGCCACAGAATCTGGGCTCCTAAAGAAGATTCAGCAGCTCTTCAGCTAATTGAAGAGGAATGATGGTAGATACCATGCACCTCACTGAAGAATGCAGCCTGATGATATCAGGTAAAACTACAGAATGAGTAATCATACCAGTGTTAAAGTTTTCAGCAGAAATATCCAGCTTCCGCACTTACCCAGCAATCCCAAACTGTCCACCACGTCAGTCCAGATGATACCCTGAATCCTGAATACTCCTCTGCAGAGCTGGCAAAGCTTTCTGCTCCTCCTGCAGAGTTCTGTAATTTATCCCTCCTGATGCCATTTTACAGCAAACTAGAAACTGAAGTGAGAGTAATGAGGTATAATAAGCTAGACAATGCAAAGAATTGCTTCATCAACACAATTAGTCAACATCACATCAAGCTGAACCAAAAGCACCAGCGTTAATTTACATGAACCTACCCAGAATATCTACTTTGCTGGGTCTGAGCATCACAGAAATTTTGCCACAGACGCAAAGCACGAAGCTTCCACAACTGCATATGTGAGGATGTATCCAACTGCATGCATTCCTTAAAAACCCATAGATACCTTCCATGCTATGGAAATGCAAATGGCAGTGCAGGTCCATTCATCATCTTCTCTCAAACCAACAGCACTATGCCTCCCAAAAAATGTACTGCTTAATCTTTGAAACCTATAGCCTTGCAGAGTCTGTAGTATGAATCAGAAGTAAGTTACCTCATTGAACCATATCTGATCACCTCTCCCAGCCTTACTGCTCATTCTTTAAGACATTACAGTCTGATTCAACTTTGTTTCACTATCCAGTTGTGTTGGAGTCTTGGATGAAACCATATGAATGAATTTGCAGCAGGTGTAACCCAGTATCACTTCACTGGAACTCAAAGAGTTATATGTACTTACAACAGCAATGAATTTAATCCATTATCACTGGAATAACATAGTTGCAGCATACCACTCAAAATGAATAATGGGGGCAGCTTTGAGCCCCCAGGTAAATAGATGCCATAAATTCAGTGCCTGTGTAAAACCAGGGATTTATACCAGGTATGGATGCAACCTCGTCATCTTGGTGTTCACATATTCTGTAGTTTAAAGGCTACACATTATTCATTGCTGATGTATGTAGCTGAAAGTCTGCTAAACTCCACAGAACGGCGCTGAGCTATGCTAGCGGTGAGTGTGTCCCTGTGGCATTATCCAATACACAGCTAAAGTCAGCGGTGCCAAATGGTGACACAAAATGGAGACATGCAAAATGAGATTTTTCAGAGCTCGTTTCAAAGTTGATGGAAATTGTGTAGCCATTTCCTTTACCTGAATTTAAAGAAGACTATCACAACTCACTTGGACAGAGGACAACAGCAGTGGAAGAAGTGATCATCATATGTCTGAATGAATTAACTGAAATAAGTGAAACTAATTTCAGAGTAAAGTGCTATCCAGCAAGAACAAGGGCCAGAACTGAGCCCCAAGTAACATCCTATTCAAAACCAGGAAAGGTGGTGAACTGAGACTCATCTGTTTCTAACATGAACCCCTCATGACTTTTATCAGCACTGCTGGAAGTCAAGAAAAAAGAACACCTTATTCCATTGCTCTTTCCCCCAGCTTTCAATCCTCCATGTACTTCAAACACTTCTAAAAATGCAGCTTGTGTGAGAACTTCGAATAAAATAACAAAATGCCTAATCTATTTACCTTAGCCCTTCAAAAGAATACACATTCTTGCATAGTAATGATGCATTAATACATCAGAAGCTTTTCAGGATTATTAAAACAGACCTAAACCCACAAACTCCAAGCTAACATTACAGATGCACCAAGAGACCTAATTCACACAGCAAGCAGCTCTGGAATAGCACTCTTTATCTCACTTAAATTCTAGCGAGATCAATAATTACGAACTGATGCACACAAAGGCTAAGGCTCAGGTGTAGCAATCCCCAGGGTAGCCTCACCACAAACTGAACAAGTGAATTTCATCTTGAGATCCTATCAACCAAACTAAAGAGAAAGAAATGTAGTGAAGAAAATCCAAGCAGATATAAATTCACACATAGATAATAGACAATAAATGGTAAGCAACTGCAGTTTAGAAACAACTGCTTTCCTCAGAGGGTCCCCTGATGACACTTAGGAACCTGGAGAGGATTATGGTGCCAGCAGAATACTACCACTTTGCACTCTCCATCTTCAAAGGATTGTAACTAACGAATCCTCACAAGGCCCCTGTGAGACAGGTAAGTATTATAATCCATCCCACAGGTAGATAAGTTGACTGATGATTTGGTAAAGCTTATGTCAGAGCAGAGATTAGAAAGCTGCACTTCCTGAACTCGGGATCCCAAAGGTACGGTAATCCTTCTGTGAACTTTCCTCCCCTGCCTTCCGCTTTCTTTTGCCTGCCCTCTTCCTTTGGGTCCACAGAGGGAATACAGTATTGCTGCAGTGAATTTTTGTCATTCAGTGAAATCTGCAGAACTGATGTGCACTCCATCAAAACAATTAGGACTACTAGAGCAAACACCATGAGCAGGAAATGGCCGAAGTTAAGGCATTAAGCGTACAGAAGGAAAGGGTATTGCACTCTAGGCTGCAGAAAATGCATCCCGTCTCTCGAGATTACAAGTCATTTATCTTCTACTGGAGTACGTCTTCCTGACAAATGGTGCTAGCAGGGCAGCCTGCTCATGACATTTTTAAACTAGTTTGTCAGAGAACTCAACCAGGATGTAGATTTGTCCCTCTCTTCCCCTCGGGGAAGATCTACATGGGGGTTAATTGCACTCTCATGTTCTTAAACCATTTCTTGTTCCCTTCTATAGGAGAAGGCACAAACCCGTTTATACGTGCCCTGGGCCAATCCAAGCAGATTACAAGGCAGCAGGCAGTTAAACACAAACAGATATTCACTTGGGCAGTCTATCCTGCTGGATCTAATGAAACTACTTACAAAATGTAAGTACTGGCTTGGGGGCTGTGTGGGTACTCAGAATTATTAACTTTTAACTTTATTCTTTTTAACATTCAAATGGTCATTTTGCAAGCTGTGCTGAACATCCGTTTACCATTACTGCTCCGCAGAGCGAAAAGGAAAGACCCGTCACACCAGGAGAGGCGCTGGAGCTGAGTAAGGCAGCCCGGCCTGCTCCCCATGTAACAACCAGCACGACTAAGAAAAGGTGACGCGTGATAGCAGTAGGTGACTCTCTTCTGAGAGGTACAGAGACACCCATGTGCCAACTTGACTCACTCTCTAGAGAGGTGTGCTGCTTACCAGGGGTTCATATCAGGGATGCGACCGACAGACTACAAAGCCTTGTACAGTCCACTGACTGTCATCTGCTGCTGTTGTTTCACACGGGCTCCAGTGATACAGGCAGGAGCAGTCTGAGGAGTATCAAGAAGGATTACAGAGCCCTGAGAATGGTGGTGAGGGACTCTGGAGCGCAGAGTTCACAAGCCCTGGGCCTCATGAGGGACCTCAACTACCTTGAAATCTGTTGGAGGGACAACACAGCAGGGCACAAGCAATCCCAGAGGTTCCTGAAATGTGTTGATGATGACTTCCTTCTCCAAGTGATAGAGGAGCTGATGAGGAGGGATGCCATGCTGGACCTTGTTCTCACCAACAAGGAGGGGCTGGTAGGGGATGTGAAGCTCAAGGGCAGCCTTGGCTGCAGTGACCATGAAATGGTGGAGTTCAAGATCCTCAGGGCAGCGAGGAGGGCGCACAGCAAGCGTGGCTAGCCTGGACTTCAGAAGAACAGACTTTGGCCTCTTCAGGGATCTGCTTGGTAGAGTAGCATGGGACAAAGCCCTGGAGGGAAAAGGGGCCCAGGAAAGCTTGTGATTCAAGGATCACCTTCCCCGAGCTCAGGAATGATGCATCCCAACAAAGAGGAAGTCAGGCAAAAACACCAAGAGGCCTGCATGGATGAACAAGGAGCTCCTGGACAAACTCAAACACAAAAACGAAGCCTACAGAGGGTGGAAGCAAGGGCAGGTAGCCTGGGAGGAATACAGAGAAATTGTCCAAGCAGCCAGGGATCAGGTTAGGAAAGCTAAAGCCCTGATAGAATTAAATCTGGCCAGGGACATCAAGGGCAACAAGAAGCGTTTCTATAGGTATGTCAGTGATAAAAGGAAGACTAGTGAAAATGTGGGCCCCCTCTGGAATGATACAGGAGACCTGGTTACCTGGGATATGGAGAAGGCTGAGGTACTCAACGACTCTTTTTGCCTCAGTCTTCACCGACCAGTGCTCTAGCCACGCTGCCCAAGTCACAGAAGGGAAAGGCAGGGACTGGGAGAATGCAGAACCGCCCACTGTAGGAGAAGATCAGGTTCGAGAATATCTAAGGACCCTGAAGGTGCACAAGTCCATGGGACCTGATGACATGCATCCGTGTGTCTTGAGGGAACTGGCGGATGAAGTGGCCAGGCCACTGTCCATCATATTTGAGAAGCTGTGGCAGTCTGATGAAGTTCCCACTGACTGGAAAAGGGGAAACATAACCCCCATTTTCAAAAAGGGTACAAAGGAAGACTACATGCTGGTTGGTCTCACCTCTGTGTCAGGCAATATCATGGAGCAGATTCTGCTGGAAACTATGCTAAGGCACATGGAAATTAAGGATCTGATTGGTGACAGCCAACATGGCTTCACTAAGGGCAAATCACACCTGACAAATTTGGTGGCCTTCTATGATGGGGTTACAGTGTTGGTGGAAAAGGGAAGAAAAACTGATGGCATCTACCTGGACTTGTGCAATGCATTTGACACTGTCCCGCACGACATCCTTGTCTCTAAATTGGAGATATATGAATTTGACAGATGGATCACTCAAGTGGATAAGGAATTGGCTGGCTGGTCGCATTCAAAGAGTTGTGGTCAACAGCTCGATGTCCAAGTGGAGAACAGTGACGAGTTGCATTCCTCAGGGGTCGGTATTGGGACCGACACTGTTTAATATGTTTGTCAGCGACATGGACAGTGGGATCGAGTGCACCCTCAGCAAGTTTGCCGATGACACCAAGCTGTGTGCTGTGGTCGACATGCTGGAGGAAAGAGATGCCATCCAGAGGGACCTTGACAGGCTGGAGAGGTGGGCCCGTGTGAACCGCATGAAGTTCAACAAAGCCAAGCACAAGGTCCTGCATGTGGGTCGGTGCAATCCCAAGCACGACTACAGGCTGGGCAGGGAATGGATTGAAAGCAGCCCCGAGGAGAAGGACTTGGGGGTGTCAGTTGATGAAAAGCTCCACATGAGCCGGCAATGTGCGCTTGCAGCCCAGAAAGCCAACTGTGTCCTGGGCTGCATCCAAAGAAGCACGACCAGCAGATCACAAGGGAGGTGATCCTGCCCCTCTGCTCTCGTGAGACCCCACTGTACTGCATCCAGCTCTGGGGGTCCAAGTACAAGAAAGACGTGGACCTGTTGGAGCAAGTCCAGAGGAGGGCCACAAAGATGATCAGAGGGCTGGAGCACCTCTCCTATGAGGACAGGCTGAGAGAGTTGGGGTTGTTCAGCCTGGAGAAGGCTCTGGGGAGGCCTTCTAGCAGCCTTCCAGCACCTAAAGGGGGCTTACAGGAAATCTGGAGAGGGACTGTTTACAAGGGCATGTAGTGACAGGACAAGGGGTAACGGGTTTAAGCTGAAGGAGGGTTGATTTAGATTAGATGTTAGGAAGAAATTCTTCACTGGCAAGGCACTGGAACAGGTTGCCCAGAGAGGTCGTGGAGGCTCCATCCCTGGCAGTGTTCAAGGCCGGGTTGGATGGGGCTTTGGACAACCTGGTCTAGTGGAGGGTGTCCCTGCCCATGGCAGGGGGGTTGGAACTAGATGGTCTTTCAGGTCTCTTCCAACCCAAACCATTCTATGATTCTGTGATTGCTTATGGATGCTATTTCCCTTCACGGAATTTTTAAATTAAACTCTAAGATATAACAGGCAGTGCAGCATTACTGATTAATGCATGCCTCAAATCCTCAATGCAGTCCTCTCAGCTCAGATTTCATGCCACTAAGAAATGCACTTTTCTATGCTATGCTGTCATACTGTCTGAGAACACTTTATAAAATGAATGCAAAAGCAAGTGATACTGTGTTGTTTCCATCTGCAACATAACCTTTGCGTTAACAGTCCCACCTTGTTTGGCTCTTAGAGGTGACAGTCATTAAAATTGCAATTATAATAATTATTTAAGCACTGATTGACATTCATTTCCTTCGAAGATTTTGTCAGAACAACTCCATCTTCTTTTCCTTCGTTATGGAGAAAAGTCTGGAGAAGCCATAGAAAGAAACTCCTTCTCACAGATATTTATTTAGTATACATTATTGACATTTAAAAATTCAAATAATATTAATAAGCATTTCTCCATGGCAGTACTACTCAAGCATGTAGCTGAAAAGTGCATTATAGTCTGACCTAATCTTGCATTCTCTGTAACATCAGCCATCATAGGCATCCCACCGGGAGATGTGAGTGTACAGATAAATGCTTCTTTTGGGTGACATAACTACTTACTCTCACTTTTCTGTACCATAGCTCTATACATCTTCAGAAAACATTTTCTCTTGCTGGTCTTAAGTACTACAAAAACGGATCTGTTCCCCGAGGCTGGAAACTGAGACCTGCTTTTCAAGGGCTCCCATTCTGCCGTGGAGATTGCAACGAGTGGTGGTGCTGCATGTCTGAGACTCTCTTCTCCTCGTTCGCCACCTTGATGCAATGCTGGAGGACTACGCACCACACAGTACGGCTCCCTTCTTCATTCCCTTCCCTCCTGACATCTGTCCCACTCTTCCTCTCCACTACTGGGGTAGAAAGTACACACCATCCGAGAGCACCACCCTGCCAAACTCTGGGGAGAAGATCGAGGGCAGCAAAGGCACAGCAGGGTTAGGCTGTGCAGAACAGAGCCCTACACACTGAGTCCTTCTCCACAAGGTTTCACGCTACTGTGGAAACTGGTGACACTGTGAGAAAAGGTTATGAAAGCTTCAGATGATACTGCCCACCATAATGAAAGGGTCTCTCAACCAGAAAGCCACAGAGTCTAAGCATAGGAGAGACCAAGGGAATGCAAAAAGCACAAACCACCGAAAAGCACAGTAGCCTCTAAAAAACTGGACGTTTTTGGGTTTGGTTTTTTTTTTTTTTTGGCTAAAAAGCACTAAGAAAATTGAGGCTCCTATGTGGAACAGGAGAAATAAGATTTAACTGCGGAATGGTGTCCATAAGTCTTGCTCATGTGACCCTTTTGGAAAGTGGAAATAGCTCCATTTATGTTGTTGAACTGTCTACCCAAATGGAACAGCATAAAATAGCTCATGGTTCTTTTATAAAATAATAACAAAACCATCTCACTTGTTAATCAAAATACTGGAGTGCTTGTTAGCTGGTATCTCATCTGTTCAAAGACTTTTATGTCCTAAGGTTGCAGTGTTACCAGGTCCTAACAAGAGCTAAGGCAAGGAAGCTTTCTTGAGTCTTGTCAACCTTTTAATCTATTCAGCAACAGAATTTATCTCAAATGCTAAAATTCACATTGATCTTCTTACAATTTCTGGAAAAATATTTTTATGGAATTTGTTTTGGCTGTCCTTTGCTTGTTTTTATTATTTACTTATTTTCCTGTTCTACGTACTTTTATTTCTATTTTTTCTTTTATAATTGCTGTAGGAGACGTTGCTTTGATTGTGCTATTGTAGCATTCAAAAATATTACCTGCAAAAAAAATAAATGTGCCCTCTAGTGTAAAAGTAGCTGCTTGCGTGACAACTATATGATACTTCATGTAGTAAAAAGCCTAAATTTCCATTTGTTCTGCCTCTGTAAGGACTTTTATACCAATCGAGAGCTCACAGCAGGTAGCTCAGAGGGTCTGATACATGCAGTTTGAAGACTTTGCTAACTTTCCAATAAAGTGTGAGTGTTCTCAAGCATTTCAATACAGAATTCATCTTTTTTAAATATCACCCTGAGTTAGAGGCCTAACTAGTGTGCGGTTTCCCAGAAAACACGAGCACAGAACCACTCAGCACGTTTTGCCACTGCCTGCAATAGGACCAGGGTTTTGGTAGAACAAGAAGCAGTTTTAGTTGTCAGGAATAGCTTTGCATGCATTTCGCCTGTAAGCCAGGAGTCTGGTCAGTGCAATAGCTGGATCAGGAGAGACAGCAGTACCTATATCAAAATTTTTTGAAGAGCTCAGCTTCCCTACAGTTACCATATACCATCTAGTGATACAAAAGGAAATTGCAATTTCTAATTCATTATTCTTTGCATGAAAGACGAAGATGGCAACAACATATTTTTGATATTTTGCTTTCCTTCCACTAAAATAAAATGTAGTCATGAGAGCTTCCTCCTCTTTGCTATTTAACAGTTTTTCCATCTATCAAGAACCTTGTGATTCCAGCTAGTTTTCAAGATTTCATTTCTGAATAATTGTTTTTATTATTATTATTTTTTTAATACAAGGTTAATATTCCCCGTTGATGGAGAGGAAGTCAAAGAGAAAGATTCTAGTGGTCTTGAGACTAAGGCACCAGATTCACTATTAGGAAAAGGTGGCTTTAATCCTGGAAACTCTCTGCCTGGCAAACTAAAAGATTCAAACACAATGCATTGTAAGGCAGTAACTGTTTTGTGGTGGGGGTTTTTTCTGCTTGTCTGCATCACCATATGGATGACTTCAATTCAACAGCAACATACACTGTGATATGATTCTGACAGCTGGGATAATGGAAAAAGTCAATGTTTACTTATTGGCAGAAGAAAATTTTACCTTGCCTGCCAACTGGGGCAATAAAATAAATTTGTTTTGTATGCTGTGTGGAATTTTTTACTGCCACTAAATGAAAACAAAACAATCAAGATCTCTCCCTGGGAGTTCACAGACAGAATGGGTACAGATCCGGTGAAAGTAACAGATTGAGAGAACTGAGAAAGAGAACTTGCCCTCAGCCCCCCCTTCTCCCACTTCTCCTCCTCAGCATCGTTCAACTTTCTGTTTTTAAAGCAAAATGAGATTGTTCTCATGACTAACCAGCACAATCCTTCCAAAACCGTTAAATAACAGCATTTTTGTCAGAGGTTGCTACATATCTAGATTATGTAAGCAAAATACAGATATTATATGAGGTACAGTAGTTGCATTTTCATACGCCAATTCAGGCCTTAACTATTCTACAAATAGTGACTGGAAATCAGTTTAGCTACAGTGCAGCAGGCTTGTATGCATAGATTGCTGAGACAGACACGAACCTCAACAGTTTCCAGCTAGTTCAAAACAAAAACCCACTTGCAAACCCAAGACCAGGCTTTGGACTCCTGTCGATCAACTTACCATTTGTACATCACCCGAACAACTGCAATTGCATTTCAAGGGAGTTGAAGCGAACGTCATTTTGTCTCACCGACACCGTCTTGGGCACTGCTCTTACAGTATTTGCCTGGCTGTGCAGAGCCAGGACTGCCAGCTGCCAGGGCCAGAGAATGAAGGAGCCAGGCTGACGCTGGCTGCCCGTTGCCAGAGGGGTCCCTGGCTAGCCCAACGGGCTGTCAGGCCACTCCGCGCTGTTAGCATGCTTAAAACGCTTGTAGCACAAGGGACAAGCTTGTGTCATGGACTGTGAAAACTATATACATCATTTTAAAAAAGAAATAATTCTGGAAAATGTGTGTATCTTAGTCTTCAGTAGCGGTAAAAAAATTATCACTTTAATGAAAATGGTAGTGTAACATGGGGATCTCGTGCTCTACAACAGCTCAGAGGAAAGGAAAACAGTGAGTGATAAGCAACAGGCATTCATGGAAATGATGTGACACTGAAACAAAATCAGGATTTGTGTTTAGTACAGTTACACTTTGGGACTCAACCCTCGGCCTCTCCGGCTGTCAGCACAGAAGAGCCAAGCATACGCATGCACTTGAGGGGCACGCTGCTGTCTTTACACGTTCTCTGTTTGGTACAGGGGGTTCGTTGAAGGTGCGGGAGTGTGGAAAAGGGGGGCATGATACCACACATCATCCACGCCTTTACTGCTGGCATAACTTGCAGCAGTTCTGAGGTTTTCCACACTAACTCCCCAAACTGCTTCGATATAAACTGAGTCAAAACCACAGCAGAAGGAAACTGTTGTTCTCCCCTTTCTCTGTGCCAAGGGCAGCAAGGATTGAGTTCTTGGTGTATGTAAGACATTGGCATATCTGCAAAGGTTTATATAGTATCACATATCTTTGAAGAAGCTGAAAAAATGGTTTATAAATAGAAGCACTGAAATATGGATTAATAGTTCTCCATTGTCAAAGCATCAGCAAAATATTAATGGCGGGATTGTAGACACCTAACAGGGGAAGTGGTGTCTTTCAAGGATTAGTCTGGTGAACCTTTACTTTTCAATCCACTGTATTAATTAATGATTTAGTGGCAAGCATCAGACATAAATTCCAGATTGATGACATTGGAGACAACGGTAAAAGCAAACAAGGAGAAAAGTAAGAGTGAACAGAACTGTGAAGCAAGCAGAGGCAGAAAAGATATAAATGAGGTGTTTTCAATTTTAACAGACAGGTATAAACTAATATGCATAAAGGAAGCCATCATTGGAATAGATGGGGTGTGTTCATGCCAGAAACACAAAAAAAGATATGTAAATCATACTCATTCTGACTGAAATAAGAGTTGGTAATAAGGATTGATAATAGTGCAGGTAACATTTTAGAAGGTATAATCTTATTAGAACTTAAGCAGATCATTTCCGATCCCCTTATTCCAATCTATTCAACTAGACACCTTTGTGCCCCTTATTTCTTTAGTCCAGTAAGGTGCAATGCATTTAATTCTTTGGTTACGAGCTTTGGCACTATCTAATATTCCCTTTAACTGCCATGCTTGCTCCCTAACTCATGGAGTGTAAAATAAAATCTTGCATTCATTAGTGCGTTTTCTCAGTCAACCTGCAGCTGCAGCGAACAGTCACAAACCTATCCAAACACAGCCACGGATTTCTTTTTTATGAAGTACAGTTTTCCAAAGTGCTGCTTCTATTACGAAGCTGCATGCGCTGAGAGGAGCTTTGCTTGAACTCTTTAGATCCCTTAAGAGCCCAGGCCTGCTTTCCTTTTTTAGGTCAGATTCTAACCAAAACCGACAGGAATTTGGCCTCAATAGCTTCCAGAGGATCAAGGTCTGGTTCACTGAAGGATTAAGCCTATTGTTGCTGAACACACGTGGCCAGTAAGGGACCTTTCCTTTTCTCTCATCTCTGTTCTTTGATTTGGCCTCACACAGACCTCTTTAAACCGCAGCATAGGTTGCCACGTAAATGTTTGTCCTTCAATGCTATCACGTCACGTTTGTTAAAACCAGTGCTAGTTATAGGTAGGGTCTTCTAGAATTTTAGAAAAACTCAGTAGTTTCACCAAACACATTTGGTTTAGCATTCCTTCATTACATTTAGAATTTAGTATTTTTAGATTTTTGATCTTTTATGTTCTCTGATGCTTGTAACTTCTAGGTGTTAAAATACCAAAAAGAGCGGCCAACAGTACCTCTAGGTCTATCAAGTGCTTGACTAGTTTGCACCTTTAGTCGTGTTGAAACATTTAGTTTTTAATTTATGTGCAATGAGTAGCTGGACACATGGCTCCTCTTCCCCCATCTAATCATTCCAGCTTAAATGATGCGTGGATTATTGTTTCACACCCCGGTTTATTCAAGAATTAGTACAGCAGGCCTTTCCGTTGTTCCTGACAACAGCAGGCAGCACAAGTCTCCTGCCTGCACCCCGTCTCAAAGGCAGTAAATCAAGCTTTGGGACAGCCTGTCCCCCTGCAGCCACCCAAACATGGCTGGACAGTGCACAGCAGCACAAGTCACTGGCCTGGTTAAGCTGGAGCTGCATATTTGCCCGGCTGCCGAGCCGCTGAAATTTCCAGGCAAACAAGCTGCACGATGTGCTCCCGGAAAGGCCAGCAACCCTTAACACCTTCTGCTGCATTTACTCCCTGGCCTCATCAGCGGGGGCAGGTGCAACCGCAAGCTGCCTTCAGGTTAATCACGCATGAGCTGTGCTAGTTCGTTTTTCCCCTGTGCTGTCACCAGCCTGGGTCACAATGCCGTGACACTCTAACGGTGAAACACAACGAAGCATGCCTATTTGCCGGGCAGAAAGCTTCAGGTAATACACGCACTGAGGCTCCCACCACTTCCAGACCTTTGCCCTCTGGAGGGGGCTTCTGTCCGGGCAGGGCCCCCGGGAAGGGAAGGCCGAGCCGGGCGCCCCTACCCCCAGGCGCCCCTCACTACGGGCCGCGGCCCCCAGAGGATCACCCCCTCTCCGCTAGCCCAAGAGCAGCCAGACTGCAGACGGCGCAGGCCCCACCGCCATAGCGCAGGCCCCACCGCCACGGCGCCGCCGCGGGGACGAAGGGAGGAGGCGTCACGCAGTGGCGTCACACGCGAGCGCGCAGCCCTGCCCTGCCCCCCGCCCCGCCGAGCTCACCCCACCCCCTCCCGCTGCCCCTCCTCTTCCACGGCGTCACGGTGGCGCGTTCAGCCCCCCCCGTCCGTCCGTCCGTCCGTCCCGCGTGTGACGTCGGCGCGTCCCGCTGTCCCGGCGGCGGGGCCGGAGGAGGCGGCAGGTGACGGCGGCGGGCTGAGCGGCGCGAGCCGGCCGGCCCGGCGGGTGAGTGCCTGACTGAGTGGCTTCCCTGGGGCCGCCGCGGGCGCGGGGCGGGGAGGGGGGGGAGGAGGCCGCCACCAACGATCGCTCTGAGAGCACCCGTCTTCCGCGGCCGCCCGGGGCCGGCGCTGCCCCCTCCTCCGCCGGTGGCGCTGCCCGCGGCGGGCAGCGGGCGGGCGGGCGGGCTGGGGCGGGTGCCGAGGCCTGGCCGCGCGGGTGGGCACCCTGAACAAAAGGGCGGCGAGCGGCTGGGTGCGGTGCGGGCCTACAGCGGCGCCCGGGCCGCGCTGAGGGGCGGTCGCCCCAACGGGGAGCTGTGCCCGTTATTGTTTTGGCGGGGGGGGGAGAGGAATCACCCCCGCCCCGCCCGCGGCGTCACGTGACGGGTGCTGGGGCCGCGGCGTCGCAGGGCGCTGCCGGCCGCCCCTGCTGCCCCGCCGGGGAGGCCTGTCCCCCCCCGCCCCGCCGGGAGCCTGGGGTACCTCCTTCCTTCCTTCCTTCTTTCCTGTAGGCCCCCGCCAGGTCCCCTGTGCCGGGCCGGGGCCCTCCTGCTGCCGGCGCTGCTTCTGTGCCGCGGTTTGCCCCGGAGGGAGGCGGCATCCCTCTGCCTGTGTAGAATTACGTGGGTGCTGCGTGCCGGGTCGGGACCCTGATTTCCAGGTCTGGTTTTGTTCGGTGGTAAAATAGGTCAGGAGCGTTGGCCGTAGCGTCGTCACGCGTGGCAGAATCTCCTGACCAAACGTGCGCAGTGCTTTAATTCTTAGACCGATGTGCAGCGCTTGAAATAATTCTGTGCTGCCTGTTGTCATTCGCCTTTCAAAATGTCATTGCTGTAGCTGCCTTACTTTGATTACTGTAATAATGGAAGTCGTACCAACAGTCATAGGAGTGCAGGACAAAGCATGGAAAAAGAAGTAACTGCTGGTTTTGATGGAAGTGCTTTTGTTTCTTTGTGCTTGATGGTCTCGGCTCAAGTGTTTGGATTGCATCTCTTCGGAATGTTAAAATGGGACGTGAAAATAGGTCCAGTTTTTGGTGCAATACGTATTGCCACCACTGAAAAATTATTACAAAACGTTTACTAAAATACGAGTTTTTCATACAACCAATGTATTCGGAATGGTGAAATGTGGAAACTTGTAAATAAAACCAAACAAGTGTGGGGTTTTAAATCTTTCTATAACTTTTCTGTAATACAAACTAGAAATACTGTAGCTGTTGTTACTGGTGGTGTAGTATTCAAGTACACATTGAATAATTACAAGGAGGAGGAGGGAGCAGAGCTTTAAAACGTTTTGCTTTTGTCAGATTTGTAATGGTAAAAATATAGTCCTGCTGCTTTTGTTAGCTGCTACCTCTGGACAGCAGGCTACTTAAAAATAGTTCCTAAAGCGTCTCTAAAGATGAACTACCAAAAATTAGTTTGCAATAGTGTTGAAGATGCAGTGAAATCTGAATATTGATTTGGTCATTTTAGGTAAATCTTAAATATTGAATGTTTGCAAGAACTTGCTTTACAGTCTTGTGTGGTTAATACTGTGGTTTCTTTCCAAGCGAATCAAAGTACCAATTGTTTAAATTGCTGTTTATTTAGAGAGCTGGAACTGCAGTATTTTAAAAGACTATTGAACAGTGGACTCCTGGAATCAGTGGAGGAAAAGTCTTTTTTGTTGAAATTGATTTTTTTCCCCCTCTTCTGTGTATGTTAATCAAGTCTATATACACAAAGAGATGTTCCTGTACTTATCAATGCTTCAGAAACAGAAAGCTGACTTCAGATGAACCAGTTTCTGCTTTGTTTTCCACACAATGTCATTGAGTTAGAAACTAACATTTTGCTCTGTTAAATAAATTGAAATAGGATATATGGTCAAAATGCAAATTCAGTGCTCCAGTTGTACCATAGAAGAACATCCTTTTGAATAAATATGTAGCAGTTCAATACTGAAATGGTTGACCGTTCTGCACTTGACTATTCTTTTATGATTCAGTTCCAAATGTACAGATAAGAGTTGGGTTTTTTATTAATGTGTAATAGCAAAGGATAAGGAAAGACAGGCAAGTGAAAGTGTCGTCACAGTCAGCAGTTCCTGAAGATATTCTAAGATATTCTAACAGATACAGAAAAGTAGGTAAGAACAGGAAACAGGTTATTTATCTGTTGTGCTATCCAGTGCCCAGGGACAGTTTAAAATATACCTGATAGGCTCAGTACCTTAAGCTGATACCATATTGACAGTAGCAGACCTTCAGACAGGAGAGTGATTTCTCCTGTTTTAAAAAAACATCCACCTGCCTTCTTTCTTCCCACAGCGTTTGGCTTGTGGTGACTTGTAGGGAAGGGCAAAAATCTGGGGTTCTTTTTCGCTTCCTGCTCCGTGCCCCCCCCCCCCCCCAAGAGAGTTACAAGTTAGGGAGCTTGATGGAAAGATCCAAGTATTTAATTACAGGAGACCATTTACTCTTTTGAAGTAATGCTGTAGCTGTTGAGTTTTCAACCTATGAGGGGGGGAAAACAATGAATTTGTGATAGTTATTTTAGAGTAATTGTACAGAGTTGCAGAATTTGAGAGATCATCTGTCAATTGAGGTAGGACTCAAATAATAGTCTTTGGCTGATTTGGTTAGAAGCTGGTGTTAGTTGAATTTACCAATGGTTTATGCTTGTTTGTTTTTTAAAAGCTAAGCTTTTACTTACATAAAAACTTCTTAAGACTGAAGGTAACGCTTCGCTGATGTTTAGGAGCTGGCTTCTTAAATATGTATGGTTCTAGGATTTTTTTATTGTTGCTGTGTTTTGTTTTTTCCAAAGAAATAGAAGAGTGTTGGGTCCGATAGTTTTCTGGGAATCCAATGGGCATACTTGACTGAACTAACAAATTATTTCATCTGGAGAGGCGCTGTTTACAAGGGCAAGTAGTGACAGGACAAGGGGTAATGCTTTTAAACTGAAAGAAGGTAGATTTAGGTTAGATATCAGGAAGAAATTCTTCACTGTGAGGGTGGTGAGGCACTGGAACAGGTTGCCCAGAGAGGTTGTGGAGGCCCCATCCCTGGAAGTGTTCAAGGCCAGGTTGGATGGGGCTTTGGGCAACCTGGTCTAGTGGAGGGTGTCCCTGCCCGCAGCATGGGGGTTGGAACTAGATGGGCTTTGAGGTCTCTTCTAACCCAAACCATTCCATGATTCTGTGCTCTTGGTCTAGTAAAAGCTTGAAATGTTTCTTAAGGAGAACCTGAAATCATTTTTGGATGATAGGTGTGGTAGGAAGTCCACTGCTTCAATGTCTCAAAATTGCATGGAAGAAGCAGATGGAGACTTCTCTCAACAAGCAACCTGAGACACTTTCAAGGGGACAAAGAGAGCAATTAAATGTTGCCTGAGCCTCAGTTTGGGAGGAGATGTTGCCCAATTTAAATTCTTGTTCCTAATGAGTGGTATTGTCCTTCATATGTTGCATCTTGAATGAAAGTTTTAAAATCAGTGTGTGACAGTATGCACAGATTTAGTGAGTGTGTACAAGGAAGGGGTTCTTGCAGGTTTCTGCGGATAGCGTAACTCCTCGTACTACATGCTTTTCTGGCATAGAAAATTAATTGCTAAGTATAGAACACACCTCTTACCCACTTGACTTTAAAGGAGGAGTCATCGTCCAGGAAAGGGTGTGTGTGTAACCACAAGTGTCTTTTATCCCGTTTAGTAAAATTTTCAAGACTGTCTTATTAAATAAATAACATGAAATGTAGAGGTTACCTGAAGTCAGTTTGTGAACTAGTTCTTTTTAAGAGCTATGGAGCAATTAGAAAGTTGCCTTACCATAATCCTATAATTATGCCCTAATTGGATTCTTCTGGGTATAATTACATACCTTGAATATGTGCATGCATTTTTATTTCCTAAGAAATCTGCCAGAACTGATCCAACCTTTTTCTCCCATCTCTACATGACATTTGGGTTTATGATGTGCTACCTCTAATAGGGGATTTCAAGAGGTAGTAGATAAGAGGCTTCAAGTGATACCTACAGAAGTAACAGAACGCCAGCTCCTAAGATGAAGGACTGAACACCACACCCACAGCATCAAGCTTGTTGCAACTGTCTCTTTGATCATAGCAAACATAGTATCTTGTCGGAGTGGATTAGTAGAGCCAAAATTTTAATGCGATTGCAGCTCTTGGTTTCAGATTGATGTGTGAAGAAAGGGGAAGCTGCTAGAACGATGAGGGGAGAAAAGGTGTGGATAGGCTTGTTAATTTTTGCATTTTTCCTTAGGAGCTCTTTCTAAAAATAGCTGCACGGAATGTTACATGGAACTCAGCCATAAAGAAAATCACATATTTGACTAACGTATTTTATACTGAAGTCATCTCAACGTTTCACTCTGTTATTGATGATAAATGTTCAATCATTTGATGAAGGACAATAGCACAGAATACTATAGTACTAAATGCTCAGCCTTCTTTCAGGGACTTCCCACTCCTTGACTTTGCTCAACTCTCTACATGTCTGATCTGTATTTATACTGAAATTATTCTTTCCTTGAGCAAATTGAAATCTAAGACGTGACGTTCTCGGGTCTGCTTCAGATCATTCCTGTATGTAACATTTTGCAGCATCTGGAAATTGTAGTTCAGAATGCTTAAGAATCATCTTGAAAGCTAGAGCCCAGGAGGAGGATATAGCTCTGTGGTTCATCAGTCTTTTTACAGAGGATTCCCAAACACTTTCTGTAACTAAGGGTGGCTCTTCTAGGTCAAGACCTTCCTGTTTAGGGTGTGAGAGTGCAACAGTGAAATCTTGATGGTCCCCCTGCCCTCTCTGAGTTTGCAGATTCCTACTGTGGAGTTATTTAGGTATTTGTTAGCCACTTACTGGTTTCCAGTGATTATTATGTATTTGTGAAATGACTTAGCTCAGATTCTGGTTGGTGACGTACGTAAAATGTGTTGTGACTGACATTACCTGGAGAGGAGTAGATTACCTCAGATGTATGGAGGCTAAGTTGCATCCTTGTCCTCTTTCAGAGACCACATGCATTCATTCCATGAACAAACCTCGGAGCCCTTCATCATTTTTTATAAAGGAAGATCCTAATTAATTGGGTTTTTTGTTTACCTTGTTAAGCATCAAATTTAGGTCATAGAGTGAGTTTGTAAGCTAGTATGAAGACATATATATGTAGATTTATAAAGAAAAAAGTGCTGAAGGGTTCTGAGATGCATTCATGAAATGAATGCATGTGATCTCTGAAAAAGAGGACAAGGAGGCAAGGCTCTGAGCTACAGACTGCTTAAAATATGGAGAGGACCTAGGGAAATAAGCTGTTTGCGGGCACTGTTTTCTCCTCAAGCATCTGATACTAGCCGCTGTTAAGAGACAAGGTATGAGGCTAGATAGTCATTTGGAACGATACAGATAGTTTTATAAACAGCTTTAGGAAGTCATTGTGACTTTTTAAACTCTCTGAATATAAGGAGCCATTTATTAGAGGTTAAATTTGCATAAACATAACATGCTTCTAACTTTAGTCTTGTTTCTCCTTTTGTGTATGTGGTCACTTTATGGAAATAAGCCATTAACTTACTATAGTTAAAGATAATTGCCATTTGTAACACTTTAGAAAAAGATAATTTGCTTAAGTCAGACATCAAAATAATTGACATTAAAACTGTGGGCCAAAATTTATTATTGCAAAAAATAAAACAGAAGTCTGGTGATATTTTTATTGAGAATAGCCTGCATCAGATAAATAAAAGCATAGTAATTTCTTTTCTGTAACAAGACCATGGCATTGTATTTTGCTTGCTCATAACTCTGTACAACATTGTAATGGCGGTATTATTTGCTTTCCATTAGTTTGCAGAGAAGCTGAAACACTGTAGTGTACCCTTGGGCAGGACAAGTAAGGAATGAGCCAGCCTTGGAAAAGAGGACCTACCATCCTAGCTGGAGACATCTGAAGAGAGGACATTTTAGTCTTGTGGAATGCTTCCGTAGAAATTACTCAAAAAAAGTAAGCTGTTTTTTTTGTTACTGGACTTACATGTGTCAGCTCCTTGACAGGCTGCTTAGTTGCAGTTAGAATTTGACCTGGAGTTTGAAAAATTACTCAGTTTTGAGGAGGTTTTGTGGGAATTTACTTTTTTCTTCCAATAGAGTCCTGGAAGACCCAGGGTCTTTTCATATAGTTTTTATACATCACATCTCCCGTACTTTGTGTGTTGATGAAGGTGCTCTAGGCTGTGCACCCTAAGCTTACAAATTAAATATATGTTTTAATATTAAAAATAAAAAAATCATAAAAGGATAATAGAGAAGTGGGATCTGGCAAGATTGTGGACTTCTCACATGGCTTTAGGCTGTATTTATGTTAAAATGCAGTGGTCGGATGCTTATTGTTCCCTTATTTATACCTGAATTGAGGACCTAAATAATTCAAACAATTCTATTTTTAGAACTTGCCCTTGAATTGGATTAATTTTTAGCCTTACTATTCAATAATGTAATTTTCCCTGTTGCCAGAAGTGACTTAAGTGAACCCAGCCCTCCAAAAAACAGAGCTTTACCGTTTGATAACGGTTCTCATATGAAGCCTGTTTTGATTAAACCTTGTTACAGAATATTGCTCTTAATTTCAGGAAAAATATTCTATGGTCAATTTTGTTAAGTTCTTAATACCATGTAGTTGCAATGAAAGTGCTTCCACAGCCGTAATGTAGCAGAATAGCAGTTCTAGATGTTTTTCCTCCTTTCTGAAGGATTAGCTCTTCAATAAAAATCTACATGTACATTCTCATAGTAGCTTACAAACAAGCTCTATGACCTAGATTTGACCTTAAAAAGGTAAACAAAAAAGGATTAATTAGGATTTTCCTTTAAAAACAGAAAGTGAGGCAGCATAGGTTTAGTTGATAGGAATCTTTAAGTGCATAATTGTCCTGCATTCTGAGCACATGCAACTGCAGTTGTGCTTATCTTTGAAGAGTTTTATGTTGCTGGATTGCACTTACTTAGAGATAAGGCTTTATTCCTCCAGCCATATTCATTTTGCACATAACGTTTTCCTCTGAGTCATTAAAAATCACATAGGAATTTCAAGATAAGGCATTTACTCCTTTCTTTTCATATCCTGCATTATTGTCTTGATCTAGTAAGGAGTCCAAGAACCCTCAAATTAATAGGTGACCTATTGAGCACAGTTCCAATGTTAGCATTTTTGTGCTTTCAGTGAACAGGTGAGAACTTTCACTGTGTTTTTAGTTTACTAATAAGTTAGCTCATGGTATCAGAATTTGATTTGTCAAAACACGATGCATTTTTAATCCTAGCATTGCATTTTAATCCCCTCTAAAATCTCAATTATGATACGTGACTTGTATAGAAGTTACTTATCTTACAGGTTGTTTTAATTGTTGTTTTTTTACTCTGAAAAGGATAACCTTATAAAGTGTGTTCAGGGAGAAGCAGCTTTTTGTAGCTGTAGCGTGCTCTGCTGCTGTGCCTTTTTGCACAGTGGTATCTCATTATGGGAGCACTTGAAAATTCAGATCCTTTACCTCAGCCGTGGTTAGTGCAAATTAATCAATACACGGATTTCTCTTTCAGCTCTTCTGTTGTGAGATACTGATTGGGTTGTACTCATGGGTATACTGAAATCTCAATAGCTTTTCTTTCCCCCCCTTTATCTAATAAATTTCTCGTTATGAAACTCTAGGTTTGATGTAAAATTCTGTTGCAAAATATAACCTCAAAAGTGTGAGGATCCCAGAAAGCAACTTGTTCACAACATTGTTAGCATGGATCTTGCAGATAGATGTGTACTGTACAGTAAAAAGACAGTTACCAGGTGGTAGGCAATGCTGTGTCTGTATCTGGCATGCTGATTTGAGAACATGGCATGCAGATTTGTCTTTAATCTCAGAGAAAGAAATTCAGATATGAAACTGAAACATAGGGGGATACAATTATGTGTTACTTCAGGAAAAAATATTTGAGCTATAGAGCTCTTAAAAGAGTGAGTTGATAAAAAATGGATTAAAGAGGCATTGGTCTTTTGAGAGGAATTTATAGTGATATAAGGGAACAGACAACATACAGAAATATATTTTTAAGTAAATAGCGCTTTATACATTATTGTAAAGATAAGTACAGATACTGAAGCATAAATCTTTTTTTTTTTTTAATCCCAGCATGTACTCGTAAGATGTTTAAAGCAGTGGAGGCTTTTACAGTTAAATGAGGCATTTTCTTTTGAGGTAACACTTTTTGCTCGAAATGTGTATAATACTAGAAGAGGCCATCCAGGGAGGTTGTGGTATCTCCATCCTTGCAGGTTTCAAAAAAACTCTGCTACATAAAGCCATGGCTGATCTAAGCCAGTATTGGTGGTAGTGCGACGTGGAGCAGGAGACTGGGCTACGTGACCTCAAAAGGTCCCTTTTGGCCCACATGCCTCTGATAGTTATGCATGAACTATTCCTAGCTGCTTGTACAACAAAGACTAGTTTCACTGAAAGGCTGTTTTGCTGAATATCAGTCCTATGCCTCAAAGTTCCTTGGGAATTTAAATGAAAAAAGGCACTTTTTTAGGCCCCATCCCCCAGAGCCCATTCTTCTCCCTCATTTGATATCTGGTGTTTGTTTTTGATTGCTAATAAATAAGAACATAAAAGGAAAATTACCCTGAAACAGACTGTGAGAGATTGCCATGGCAAAAATGTAGTTGAGAAGGCATTTGCATATTTAGGCTAGAATTTTTCATCTACTGAAATCCTACACAATGCCAAAGTGACACAGTTTTGCATTCCCTGCTTTCTTACAGTTGGTTACAAAAATGATCTTTAATGACAGAAATATGATATGGCCAGAGGAGGCAGAGGCAATGACTTCACAAACCAATCAAATCATGGTTGTGTGTCTTCTGTGATATACCCCTCCTCCTGCTGGGCTGCAGCGCTTCCTTTCGAGATGCACTCAGCTATATCACTTGATGTTTAGGAAGAAGAAATCTGGAGTATCTTTTGAAAAAGCCACTTCATTCTCAAATCCGTTTCTTTCTGCAGACTTGTGGTTGTTCTGAGCCCAGTTTGGGGAACGGTATACCGCGGTGCATGGGCAGTAAAAAACAGAGTGGGGGAGTACTTCAGCTGGGTGCTGCTGCCAGGCATATTTTTCTACTGTGGAAACCCACTCTGAGGTACTGTTCAGACAATCCCTTAATCAAAGGGATGATCACCAGTACTGTGAAGAGAGATTGTTTTTTAAGTTCAGTGTTGCAGCTAGATCACCTCTTGAGGAAGGAATCATAGCTTCTTTAAATTTCCTGAGGAGGCCCCAAAGTAGCTGGCTGATTGAAGGTTTGTTAATCACCATTACTTCAGGGAAACAACAGAGGAAATTCCAAAATTTGTTTTGTAGCTTGGCGTGATAACGTGCTGAAAATGAAACGGATAAAGATTGGTGATTAACAAAAGAAATTCTCCCAGTACTCAATTTAGTCTGTCAGCTCAGGAAACAGAATGTTAACCTGTCAGTTCCTTTGAGTTGGGCTTCATAAAAATGATACCTTAATTTAAGGTAAGCATCTCATTCTGTGGATGTTGAGGTCAAAGGTGATGTAAGGTGCCAGTTTAGGCTGACACAATAAACTGATTTAAATCTTTGATCTCTGCAGGATGGCTGGCTGTGGCGAAATAGATCATTCGATCAACATGCTTCCCACAAACAGGAAGACAAATGAGTCGTGTGCTAATGCAGCACCTTCCCTGACAGTCCCCGAGTGTGCCATCTGTCTGCAAACGTGTGTCCATCCAGTAAGTCTGCCTTGTAAACACATTTTCTGCTATCTGTGTGTGAAGGGAGCGTCTTGGCTTGGGAAACGATGTGCACTCTGCCGGCAGGAGATTCCAGAGGATTTTCTTGACAAGCCGACCTTATTGTCACCGGAAGAACTCAAAGCGGCCAGCAGAGGCAATGGAGAATATGCTTGGTACTATGAAGGTAGAAATGGTTGGTGGCAGTATGATGAACGTACCAGCAGGGAGCTGGAAGATGCCTTTTCCAAGGGTAAAAAGAGCACTGAAATGCTAATCGCTGGGTTTTTATACATAGCAGATCTTGAAAATATGGTTCAGTATAGGAGAAATGAGCACGGACGCCGCAGAAAAATAAAACGGGACATAATAGATATACCAAAGAAGGGAGTGGCTGGGCTGAGGTTGGACTGTGACGCTAACACTGTCAACCTGGCAAGAGAAAGCTCAGCTGATGGTGCAGACAGCACACCGACTCCGGGGGCTGCAGCCGTGCAGCCTCTAGCATCCATTTCTCCTAGGCCCCTGCCGTCACTGGATGGTCAGCTGATGAGCCCTTCCACGCCATCACCAGATGCGAGCAATTCTCTGGAGAACTCTTTTGCCCACTTACAAATAAATGGAGACAGTATGGCTGAAAGGAGTCATAGGGGAGAGGGAGAAGAAGACCACGAATCATCATCTTCTGGTAGGGTGCCAGCCCCTGACACCTCCGTTGAGGAGACCGAATCGGATGCTAGCAGCGATAGCGAGGATGCATCTGCCCACCTTCAGCAACACCCGTCCTCTGTCCAGCAGAGACACTTGAATGCAAGTGCAAGCCAGTCAGGAGCGGATAGACCAGTGGCAGGTGGCGGGGTGGTAAACACAAGTGTAAGGTCTAGAAGGCCAGATGGACAGTGTACCGTCACTGAAGTTTAAACCTAGAGCCATGCGATTAAAAACTCGGTCCTGTATCTGTAAATTTTCTGTCCACATTGGCATTGCACTCAAACCTAGCCGTGTGTTTGGTGGGAGGGTGGGGTGGAGGGGAGAAGCAGATTTGGCCTGTTTAACTTAAGTCTCTTAACATGTCTCAGCTGGAAGACTCTAACTGTAGGAAACTGGGTTGTCCTGTTAATGGTTTGAAAGCTGCTTAGCAATACCCAGTTTTCTTGAAAATGTCTTGTGTTTATTTTGTAGCGTTTTTCCCCTTGGAGATACTCAATCCCTTTTTGGCCAATGTATATCTACTGTACAACTTGAATTGTCTTCATTATCTGACTGTTGCATTAAGTGTCTTACTACTTTCTGCATGGATTGATGTATGAAAAGAACACTAAAGCAATGTGGGAGCAGGCAAGATGTTGGATGTGAGCAGGATGCTTAATTTAATGTGAGAAAATAGATGTGAGTTTGGAGTTAAAATATGTTTTTACTAGACGAGCAATCATTTACCTTCCTTCAATGGAAATGTAAAAATGCTGTTAACTTTCGTTGCAAATTCTTACCTATACACTCTTCATGGCATTTTCACTGGCTTTGCCATCTAGTCCTTGTAGTTTTGTTTTTGAGGTCTTTCTTGATCTGTCTTGTTTTTGTTACGGAATTTATAATTTAATAAAACTACATTTTATCAGTAACAATCTTAGATATGTCTCCAGTTTAATTGAACGTCACTGGAGGAACTCTAAAGAAAACTATCATAAAACAACTTCCTGTGTTTGCCAAAAGGCTGTCTTGAAGTTCTTGCATCCCTGACTGGCTGTCTCTCAAACACCACCATAGGAGTATGTCTTTCTACTGAAAAATCATGAGTTGCAGGCTTAACACTCATGTGGCTTTAACACGCCTCATCTGAAGAGCTGATCAACTTGCCTCACTGTTACGGTGGGCAGAAGTAACACACAGAGCCTTATTTTAAAAGCAGAAATGTTGGAATAGAAGAGCTCAAGTTATCAAACTTGAGTCCTATAACAGAGAAGACAGATGTGAAGGACTATATTGCTGTTTATCTGTTCATAGCAAAACAAGCAGCAGCACGGGAAAGGGAATTTTGTGCTTGTATTAGAAATGCATGTCCTAGATTGCTACAAACTGACTTGTGTGTGTTAGAAAAGGTTAGAAGCCAGATCTTGAAAGGCACAGCTTGTCTTTTCTGTTTATGGCAGCTGGTTTACATTTTTTCAAATTGAGAAACAGCATTAGTTGATTCTGGACTCAATCTTTAAAATAAAGCTAATTAAACTCCAATTCTTAGTATACTTATCCCTGAATAGAAAGGGACAGTAGCTGATACATAGGTGCTACACATCTTCAGACAAAAATTGCTGTAGGCAGCCAGTCATTTGAAGGGAATTAAAAGGGCTGATTTTTAAAAATGGTAGATTTAAACTTCTAAAATGTTCTCCTTACTGTACCGATGGCTGATGTGTCTAGTCTTGGGCAAAGCTGTGCCAGTCCTCCAGTTTGTTTCCTCTGCCCACAGGTGAGATCAGTGGGTCAGCGAACAAAGGAAGGTGCAGAGGAGACTAGGAAGGAACAAGGAAGATAGATGTGCTTCTTTCTCAGTTAGGAATGGATGATCTTGATCACAGATGTTTTTACTATCACCTTCCAGTTCCATAAGAAAATAAGCCAGTAACATGGAATGTTTTTTCTTCTATTTGTTAGCTGCCAGCTGTCTTATTTCCCTGTTTTGAGTTAGCACACAGTGGCTCTAATCAAAGTGACTTTGTGCTGCAAAAACCTTGAGCAAGAACACTGCTGCTACATGCACGTGTTACTTCATGTGAGGGTATGTACTGTTGAAGAAAGCAAGAAGCACAATACAAGACTTGCTATATACTTAATTTCATGATTTTCAGCCCAAACAGCCAACAAATAATTTTATCAGTGATTATCCTTGGGGTTCTTGACCAAAGTAGAGAGGCAGACTTCTGTTCAGCTGAACACCCATGATGCTACTTTTGGCTCCCGCTGGCTGACTGCAGCTGTGAGGTACTAAAATTAGTCAAAGTAAGGCTGGTGAGAGCTTAATAGCCAAGCATCAGAGTGGCAAATTCACTCCCCAGATCAAGCTAGGAAAAAGTAGTAACCAGTAATTCCCATTTTATATTTAAATCAATAACTTCAGTAGGAGACATGTCCTCTGTCAATTTCAGCTAAGCCACAGCCACACTGCATTATGTGGTTTTCTGCAACTCCATACATTAAGTGATTTTTCAACTTGTACAGCATAGCTAGAGAAATGCACAGTGGAGCAGAATGGAAAGGAAAAAGGAAATTAAAGAAGTACTGTAACATCTACCACATCTCCATTTCCAGGAGAACAGATAACCACAGATACAGGAATCCTAACTCACAGCAAAAAAAAAAAAAAAAATCACACAGTGAACCAAGCATTCAGCAAGAACACCTAGATTGCCCATTTGGAAAGTATATTTCTGTCAGCAGCAAATATGATAAAGTATCTACATTTAAAAGTGATCTCCAGTATCCAACCTTTGAACACTTGGCGCACGGTCCATGCCCCCATTAAGCACTCGCGCTGTCCCAGCACAGAGAGGCAAGGCAACAAGACGGCATTTCACAATGTAATAGGAAACCTAGTTTGCTGGGAAGGGAGCTGGCAAACTAGCCCCTAGGAAATAAAAAAGCTAGCGCGCCATTTAATTAGGAGACTGGGAGTATCATTTTCAAGGTTTCTAATTTATTTTGTGCATTTAGTGCTTGTTTGTTTTTAGGCCATTTCTGGAGGGGAACAAAAACAGAGATGAAGCTTGTAGTCTTTAATAATTGTAAAGAAAATATAAATGCTTATCATCTGCTGGTTACAGGTATTTGTCACCTTAAGATGATAAGTATGCAAGTATTTAATGAAATAAAACATTTAGGTTTGAAATTGGTAAAATGGGATTCCATTTCAGCTCAGTCTGGAGCACTCGTGGTAATTTTTAGTTAGGCTGGTTTTCATACAAATGCCTGTACTTGCTTTTAAAACAGAAAAGGATCTACAGAAGATGGTATTGGGCTGCCCACAAAATCCTTGATCAAAACAAACACCTGTAATTATCTTCAGAATCTCTTGTAGCTATCTTTGGTATATCTGTGATTCCAACAGACCAGAGGACACAATGAGTTTCTGTAACCTTTTCTGAAAGTGTCTTACTCAGTACTAGTTAATTATTTGTCCTGTTCTTAGAAGGAGACGTTGGCCTTTGATACAAATCAGAGAGGATGGCTGGGGAAATGCATTTGCTGAAGGGAGAAGTAAGCTCATCGTCTACAAATCAAAATGGAAAGAGGCCCCCCGGTAGCTGTACATACTGAGTTTCACTTACTGGCAGCACAGCTCTAGTTCAAAATGTGCAAGTAAAACAGATTCTGCTTTTCTGCTACAATTTCCTCCCTTTCAAATTTATATCACCCGGTGCACAGGATACACTAATGAGCCTTACAGCCTGGCACCTGAAAAATAAAAATATTCAAGGATCTTGAACCTGAGGAAGAACATAATCACAGCATTAGTAATGGCAAATTTATTCTTGTTACTAGCAAAGACATAACCAATTGCCCTTTAAAGCACAATTAATTTGACTCACAACAATGTGATGTGCTATTGCTTCAGAAAGTTGGATGAGTATGGACTGGAGCATGCTCCGAAGGTTCAGTGATGCTGGCAGTCTAGAATCCCTCACAAATCTTGAGGAACTTCATGAAAAGCAGCACAGCTTCATTACTAAACAGTCAAGCACTGCCTAACTACATTAAAACATCTGTACCTCAGAAGTCTTGGGTCTGAAGTCCTTTAGAGCACAGGAAAGAATCCAGCTGGACAGGGGACATAACAGATATGTTGGATAAAAAGGGGTGGGGGGAGAAAGAGGCACAAACCAGATCACTACTCTCTCCCCCTGTTCCCATTCCCATCTCTTCTCTAACCTGGAAGTAAAAAATGAACTTTATTTTTGGGGAGGAGAGATTGGAAAGCTTCCTCCAGCAGCAGCTTCAGGTGTGAAGGCAAACAGGATCATCAGAGCAGAGTAAGCTCCTTATCCTCCCTGAGGTGCCAGCTCAAAACACGTCCCTTTCTTCATTTCTTTTGGTTGCTTCAGGCTATACACCCTCCCCGCTGTGAAAGCCATATAGTAAAACATCCCCAGCAGAGCACAGCATCTGCTCGAAAGCTGCAAAAATCTTAACAGGCAATCCAGGCCTGTTAATTCCCATCATTGATCTGTCCCAAGATCCTCAAACATATGTACAGTTACCTCGCTCTCTAAAACTCGGGAATACTGCAACACTGTAGAAATCAGAACATTAATTTCCATCCCAGGACTCGCCTCCTTTTCCTAAGGGAGGTCGTACCATGTACCTAGAGTTAGTGATGCCTGGTCAGATCGAGAACGCATGTCAGTGGCACAGAGCCCAGAGCTTCCTCCTTAACGTGCTCCCCTGGGGTACATGGGTCCTGGGCTCAGATCTCATCCCCTCCCGGATTAAGAGACATGTGCGTCCTAATCACCAGTACAGGAATCTCTCAGCCATGGATATGTCTGCATGTTTTTGCTCTCACAGATGTTTAAGAATCATCTGCCAAAGCAGGCACTTAGTTTCTAAAGGGAAAACCCTCCCCACTGAGTTAATTGCTTGCATAGTCACTGGCATGAAGTGGAGACCAAGCTCCAAGTCTTCGGGTCTTTTGCAGCCCAAATATGCCCTACCAGTAAAAATATCCTAAAATTAAGACACAGCCAGACAGATCCACACACGTCTTTCCAGAATGCTGAAGTACTCAGACCACCCAGTCAAGGAAATCCCAATTTTGGGTATGATTCATCATGGCCTTCCAAGATTTCAACTAAGTTCTAGGTAAAGAATTAGGTCAGCATCTTCGCGCATGCTCAGCAGCACAGGTACAGGCTATGGGAATGTGCAGATGCAAAGCGTAGATGTAGATGGTTTCTACAACAGTGAGGTAGACATTTAAATGCATTTAAGGACTTAAGATCCATGTCAGTGAACGAGGGCTGTAAGCTCCTCAGTGAGTTAGAGCTTCTATAAAAATCACCATTAAAATTGAAGTATCCTTGGATACTTTCTCAGCAATTATACCAAGAACAGACTGAAGATGAAAAAATAAAAGCTATCATCTCACCAGTTGTCATCCCTTCAAAGCTGCTTTAAGACACTAGTCGCGTGGTGGGGAACTCATATTTTGCGGCTTTAGATGCACCTGTTCGTTCTGCAAATAAATAAATCTCATATCTTTCAAGCAATTCATTTCCATACCAGTTAGAAAAACAAAATTAACTCCAAAGAAAATAATCTTCAGCCTCATTCCAAAAGAATTATAGTTCTATTCTCATCACAGTATCCACCTTTACATACTAATTTCACTAATCTCCATTCAGTGGGTGATTAGGACAGTAAAGAATGTGCCTGGGATTTCTCTGTGGTTGCACACCAAATATGTCTGCCTGACGTGAACGACAGGAATGTTAATGCCAGTTTAAATAACAAGTCCTTAAATGATTTAGTTTAATGCCTGCTTTAGTGAAAGCTTTGTTTGCAAAAAGGTCAAGAACGTTTCTTTTGCATCGACCATCATTTATGTTTTGGTCTCGTAACCAACGCCTGCAAATTGGCAGGCCCACCCCATACAGTTCCAAAAATGTCCTTCTCTGTCCTCAGGGCAGCTTCCAGTGGTAGCTCTCTTCCCGCTGTCACCACTTTTTTCACAGCCCGAATCACGCTGGCTGGTCCCTCTGTGTACTGACTCAGCCAGGCTTGGGCTTCTTCTAACGCTCCCGTTTCATCTGAAGACGACAACGTCTCCTCCGAGAGCCCAAGGTGCAGAGCTCTCTCAGGGTCCACCTTGGCAGCCCCGCTCAGCAGCTGGAGGGCAGCCCCGCTGCCGACGATCCGCACCAGCCGGGCAGCTCCTCCCCAGCCTGGCACCAGGCCCATGTGCTTATGGACAAACCGAATTTCACTCCCCGGCGTCATCAACCTGTCAACAAAAAACAAATATGCAGAGGTCAATCCATGCATCGACTTCCGTGTTCAGCTTGCCCGCGCTAGATTTTCTATTTTCTCCTCCCCTCTGCTTCCAAAGGCTGATACAACCTGACAGCACGCTGGTTACAGCCAGAGCTGGAGTATCTTAATTTTTACATCACCCAGTGCCTTAAGCTGCAGCTTTTGGCCCTTCTCAAAATGAGATACATAGGCTGCCACAAGTAAAGATGCTTAGTGCCCGCACTGATGCCTGCAGTCAGTTCTAAAAAGTATTTGAAAACAGAATTGCAAAGACAGAGGGCACGTTACACTTATTCACAGTGCCGACATTGCCTTGCTAATTCATGCCTAAAAACAACAGGGTTCTGTCTAAAACCCAAGCGAACTGACCCACAAAAGGTATTTCTCAAGAGAATGGATCATGGTCTTAGTGCTGATCTGTGCTGAGGAGGTTCTGTCAGCGCCCTGGTGCTTGATTATAGCACAGTTGGTGAGGTTTTCTTGTTCCATACTTTAGAGGGTCCATGTAAGTTTTATTTTTATCTGCTCACTACAGCAAGAGAAGTGAAGATGGATGCTCAACTTCTGGCCCACAACATATAATAGAATTGCTTTCTATTTGTGCCTTACAGTGTGTAATAGAATTGCTCCCCTCCAGAAGATAGAGTCACATTCCTTTTCTCAAAGATTTCACATCTTTGCTTCTTTTCTACAGTCTGTCACCTCCCTTATTTAAGAACTCACCCTGAGCTGATTAAGCTATCTCCCCGGAGGAGCTCTGCTGCAGCCGATTGTACTGTCTCCACATAGTGTTCACGCTGACACACATTAGATTAGTGGAAACAGCCTCTAGAAATTCAATCATACAGAAACGATGTAGAGAAGCAGACCAGTACTTGCTCTTTCTTAAGATGGTGTTCTGCAGTGTGGTTGCTTGCTGGTGTTTAGAAGGCAAGGGCTGTAAGTTGTGAAGTAGATTAGCTTCTACTTCAAGCACTAATTGGCTTTCTGAAGTTAAATCATGTAATACTAAGATCTACACAGAAGTCTATTTCCTAATAATGCAGTTTTCCATAATGAAAATACCAAGGTGAACAGCTTTAAAAGGGGAAAGAAAAATAAAAACTTGAAAAATGCAACGCCTTCTAGGAACTTACAGTTCCCAAATCTGCTCAGTTATTGTTAATTGTAAGTTTGCTTGGTTGCTTTTTTTCTTAACCAGAGCACCATCAGCATTCATGCCATGCTATAAAGCACCAGGGCTGAAGAGCTTACGCTTTATCCCAGACCCAACACAATGCACAAAGGCAACAGCTGACATGCCAGATTGCGTGAAAGCCTTTTTGTAGAGATAGTGGAGGAAGGTTGTGTGACAAAAGGAAGAGAGCAGAGTATTGCAGGGGAGGAAAGGCTTTTAGCTAACACTAGCAAGTGCTTCCCAAGCCCAGCAAATCCCAGGGAGCTCAGGTCTCTCCTCTCCGCAAGGAAGACTCTGCAAGTAGCCCCAAACTCCTTTACTGGTTCAGCTTACTTTGCAATTTGCTGACACCCAGCATCCCACTGGGAAAGCAATAATGAAAACATTATTAAGGGTTTAATTCTAGCTGTGCTGAGCAACATGAAGCATTAAAAAAGAAGCAGTCATCAGCAGCTCGGCATCTGATGCTAGACTATCTGTAGGCAGCGTCGTAACACAACCACATCGCAGGTCAGAAGACAATGCTGAATTTGTTGAGTCTGAGACTGTCCCAGGCACCCGGGCTCAGGCCGTAAGGACAGGCACTTCCATGCATGTCCTGTGGGCACACAGGAAATCATCTGGGAAGCTGGGTCAACACGCTCTGAAGTTTGCATGGGAAGTGAAATCCTACATTAGAAGCACAGCCGATCCATCAGCGTCAAGAAGAAAAAAGCTGAAAACATTTAGTATGTGGGAAAGGCTCTGTTATCCTGCACAGTCTTCACCTCCCTCTGACAAAATGGAACCAAACATGGTGAAAGGAAAATAAGCGACTGACAGCTAAATCCATAGAGGCTGTGAGGCTGCAACTTCCAGGATCTCATTGGGATTCACCTCTCCCTGCAATGCTCCTTCGAACAAGCTCCACAGAAAATACTGAGATAAGTGGTTGTAGTGGCTGACGCCCAGCCGGCAGCTGAGCACCACACGGCTGCTCAGCTCACCCCCCCACCCTCCATGGGATGGGGAGGAGAAAGGTAAAACTCGTGGGTTGGGATAAGGACAGTTTACTGGGACAGCAAAGGAAGAGGAAAATAACGACAACAACAGTACTTAGAATACACAAAGCAGGTGATGCACAATGCAATTTGCTCACCGCCCAGAACCCGATGCCCAGCCCATCCCCAAGCAGCAACCCTCTTCCCTGCCCTGCTCCTCCTTTATATACTGAGCATGACATCACGGCATCCAATATCCCTTTGGCTAGTTTGGGTCAGCTATACTGGCTGTGTCCCCTCCCAGCTTCTTGTGAAAATTAACTCTGTCCCAGCCAAAAACCAGGACAGTGGTGGTCAGTAGAAGGTGTAAAGGTAGTCTTGGACTGTCTTCAGGCTTAAGAAAGCTATCTATGGTTTTTCAGACTTTTCAACTGTGAATCCTCTCCCGAAGTCACGCCATTTCTTATGGAAACCACCCATCACGCCCTCTGTTAGGTACACCGCTCGCTCTCGGTCCCCGTGCACAAGGAAGCAATGGAGACCTGAGCTCAGATCTGAAGAGGTGTATGCCGCTGCCAAGCTAGCCTGAGATCAGCCTCTGAACATCACCAGCTGCAGCATCGCATAAATATTTCCCTTTCTATTTTATGCAAGGAATTGAGTCTACCTTCTGAGACATGACAGATCTGATCTCCCATTAGATGAATTTATGTAAGGAAAGTACATCAAGCATTACTAAACACAAAGAGGCAGATATCAAAAAGCTGAAAAGACACAAGTACCATTCTATTCCTGAGCTGTTTATATCTTATTCACCTAGTACTGGCCCTGCCTGGGACAGAATAGCAGATGAATACAAAATGAACCCTGATTTGACTCAGTATGCCTGTTCTTGTCTTCCAGGTGAAGAGAATTTAAATCTGGGTCTCCTGTATCCCAGGGGAAGGATATACCACTAGGCTCCTGACATATGCCTTCCCTGCCCTAAAAAAAGAAGATAATCTGTTGCATGACAATACTGAAAAAATATTTATTAAATTAATGTAACGAAGTAACTAAAGACCATAGAAGCAGAGAAACATCTTTCAGAAGTGTGAAGGGTAGCAAAATCCTCACAATTTATATTGGAAATAAGAGGTTAAATTGCAGCTGAAACCTTCTAAGAACATTATATTTCCATGATACAAGCACTACAACACCCGTAGGAAGAAAGCACAGCCACCATGGGCCACATCCAATTTGGGGTTAGTCATCTAAAGCAAACAAGAGCTACAGCAAATGTTCCTGCTGTACATTTTAAAATGTTCTCAGACGTGCTAAATGTTACAAATCCTCCACCTTTGATCGGAGGATTCCTTCACTCCGTGACATCTCATTGCGCCCACAAACTACTGACTGTCACGCCGCATCACATCACCGGCAATGCACGTGAGAAGAAAATCTTGTTTGCCATTAACAATGCAACCTAACAAATCCAGGTAACTTGCTTCCTCAAAGGCAGCACTTGCTGTGACCTAACAGCTACACTTTCCCTTGCTAAAGTATTTCCCAACTACTTGAAGCTGGAGCATATATAATGAAAGCTGAAAATGCAAACAAAAATATATTTTCTCAGTTTTTCATATCTGCTTTTTATAGTACCCCTGTTACTGAACTGTTCCAACAGGTATAATCAGTTCCTTGGGCAGAATTCAGATTATATTGAGGTTTGTGGTGGTCCTTTCCTGGACTTTGGGGTTTGAATTATATTCAGCATTCTGACAAGGCAAAGGCACTAATGAAGTTCACTAGGGAGGGACAAATACCATCCTCTATTTTATGCATTTTAAGAGCTCCTACCACTATGTCTGAAACCCATGATGGAAAAAAAGGATGCCTAAAACATTAAATGCATTGTCAGCAACCTGGCTTTTGTTCCCATCCCTGTTTGACTCCCAGGGTCACGTAAGGATGCAGCTCCTGACTTCCAATCTTCTCCTTTTAGCTGGCGTGAGACAGGCACACCATGGAGGGAGGCACCCGGCGTCACGCAGTGCTGCAGCACCTGCTTCTTAGCTACGGTTATACCGAGAGGGCAGCCAGAACTGCAGGAGATGACTTCTGTCTCCCCCCACAAATACTTTGGCCTCCTGCTCTCAAACCACCAATCAACATAAATAATAAGCAAAGCTTATGCCTTGGGTCATAGGAAGTTCCCTCACCAAATCAGCTAACTTCTATAAATTTCAGTAACGCTATCTATGAGGTGACTGAACCAACACAAAGTGGAAAATTCTCCAAAAAACAGAGTCGAAGGCCTTGGGATACAATTAAAAGACATCCATAATTTTAACATGCTGTAAAGCAAGAGCTATTGAAATAGAAATAATAAGAAAATTTCAAATACAGCTAGACATTTTTGCAAAACATAGATAGACATCCAGACACATGAAAAGCAATGGTCGAGGTCAGCCACACGTGCATTTTGGCCGACTGTCATTACTCAGTGAAGACAGCAAGGATACAGTATTGATATCTAAGGCTTTCGACCAACCATCCAAACCACACACACGACTATTATAAACACAGGAAAAGAGAGATGTTAAAGAAAAAAGAAAATTGCCAGGAAAATGGTAGCAGAAAGAAGGCTATCAAGGGCCAAACACTTGTTTTAACCAGCAAACAACAGAACAAATTTGATGTACGATCCAGTCATATGCTTTCCCCAACATGTATGTTTTTCTAATACAATCATCAATGTGATATCAGCTTAATGGACTCTTGTTAAATTAAGTAACAGCCGTGCTATGCTGACATGTTGCCAAAACAGCTTTTTAAAATGCACTCTGCTGGGCAGTGCAAGTTCAAGACTTTGTTAGAGGTCAGGTATGACATTATCTGTGGGTGGTGTTTATCATGCAAATGGAACTTGTTTTGCCAGGTGGGCATGAAAATTTGATGACCTTGCTTGCAAGTGACAAAAGCTCAGGTGTAACTAGTTTAGGATTTTGTAACTTTGCTTGGCAAGTGTCACCAGGACCATCCACCGCAGCAGCAGCTCTCAAACACATGCTGGACCTTAGGCAAGCAAGAAAGCCAGAGTCCTTTGTCCACATCTTCCCTGTTCTCCTACTGCACCTTCTCAACACTCAAAATATAGTCCCTGTCTCATCACTTCACCTGCACGTTGCACCTCATAGTCTCACTCCACCTTCCTTACACTTCTTCAGCATCCCACGGGGCACAGGAGATCCCAGTATTGGTGGTGGGTTCTTGCAGCAAGTGACTGTGGCTCAGGCTGCAGACAGAGTTACACAGGTAATATCTGTAATCTGATCTCTGTTCTCCTCTTGCTGATGCACGCAAAACCCGCCAAAAAAAAAAAGTCCTGCTCTTACAAAGTGCTGCTGAACACATGCAGTTGATGGGATGGTTTTAGTCAGCTAGGGTGTTACAAAGCAAGGCAGAGTTGTGATTGTTTAATTACAAATCAGGGCTTTTGTTGTACAGATAAAGGAACAGGTAGTTTAGTTCTTACTTTGTTGCTATAAATTCAACAGAGTCCTTTATTTCAGGTTGGTCCAGTACACCACATAAATCACGTAATATCTTCTAGGCAGCATACTACACCTCTGGCTTTGCAAAAAAACACATAAAGAAAAAAAACCTTTAAGTGGACAGCTGCAACAATAACTGTTCAGATGAGGCAGGAGTGGGTAGTTGGATACGAAAGCATTTCCATAGAAGAGAGAAGTCACCTTGAATCTTTCATTGGAGGCAAAAGCATTGCCATAGGCATCTAGAGTTCAGTACCGCTATAGGATCTGAATAGCTGAGATCTCCTGTACTGTCCATCACGGCACAGGAAGATCAAGGTCCATCTGTGCCCCAGGAGATGCAAGCGTGTAAAATGGTCTTCAGCCAACAACAGGATAAAACTCTTCCTAGAGCCACAAAAGGGCTATGCAAACCTATGATTAGTGGCTGCAGCACATGCTGGGAGCACCTGTTCTGCCCAAAACCCCAAGTTCTGGTGGACTCCTCTGATGCCTCCAGCCCCTGTGCTGCAAATGAAGCCAGCCAATTCTAGAACTTCACTTCCATGGCACAGGCTGGGGCACCAGGGGGTCTTGGCCCAGCAAGTGGCAGCCCTGCAGGCTGGACTGCAAGGAGAAATTAACTGGGGCTCCACGTGCTGTTAGCTTGAAGCTTGGGCAAGGACCATCGCACAAGTAGTCAAGCACTGCTGCAACTGCACACCATCTTGAATGGTTCATGTAGCACACGCTGTAGTTTGGAAACCTCCAGGCTAGCCGCCTTCTCCCCATTTGCTTTAGCATGGCAGGTGGCCCTGCAAGTTTTAACGTGTACCTAGAGCTCCATCCACCTCTGATATCTGCACTCCAAATCTCAGAGTCAGAAAGATACACCAGAGATCATGTATCTTCCCATTTAATACACCTAAAACCTATCCTTCCCACCACACATGGACAGATATTAATGCACATGTGAGAAACTACAGAACTTCCTTAGCATTAAGGTACAAATTACTGAGGCCTCGTATATGAATGCTCCTTGGCAATTTGCTGCAAAGCTCATCCCTACCTTCTCCAGAATCTTTTCACAACAAAAGTAATTTCTGAGGATAGCCTTGAAAACAAGACCTGAATACGAACCACTGCCTTGACATTTTCACAAAGTCACAGAAAGCCTGAAATTAAGAGTACTGACTAAAGCTAAGGCTGCAATTCATGCCTGCAAAGACCTAACCTGGAAATCTAAATATCGATAGTTATGACAACATGGGTTCTAATAGTGACAACTTGTCTTGTATAAGTATTTAGTCTCTCAATGGCTAAGGCCATTACCCCTTGTCCTGTCACTACACTCCCTGATAAACAGTCCCTCACCATCTTCCCTGTAGGCCCCTTCAGGTACTGGAAGGCCGCAATTAGATCTCCCCGGAGCCTTCTCTTCTCCAGGCTGAACAAGCCCAACCCTCTCAGCCTGTCCTCATAGGAGAGGTGCTCCAGCCCTCTGATCAGCTTCGTGGCCTCCTGTGGACTCACTCCAACAGCTCCATGTCTCTCCTGTACTGGGGCCCCCAGAGCTGGATGCAGTACTCCAGGTGGGGCCTCACAAGAGCAGAGTAGAGGGGCAGGATCACCTCCCTTGTGATCTGCTGGTGACACTTCTTTGGATGCAGCCCAGGACATGGTTGGCTTTCTGGGCTGCAAGCGTACATTGCTGGCTCAAAAACACCCCCAAGTCCTTCTCCTCAGGGCTGCTCTCAATCCATTCTCTGCCCAGCCTGTAGTTGTGCTTGGGATTGCCCTGACCCATGTGCAGGACCTTGTGCTTGGCTTTGTTGAGCTTCATGAGGTTTGCACGGGCCCACCTCTCAAACCCGTCAAGGCATCCCTTCCCTCCAGCATGTCAAACGCACCACACAGCTTGGTGACGTTGGCAAACTTGCTGAGGGTGCACGCAATACCACTGTCCATGTCACCAACAAAGATATTAAACAGTGCTGGTCTCAGTACCACACCCTGAGGAACGCCACTCATCACTGATCTCCCCTTGGATATCAAGCCATTGACCACAACTCTTTGAGTGTGACCAGCCAGCCAATTCCTTATCCACCAAGTGGTCCATCCATTACATCCCTGTCTCTCCAATTTAGAAACAAGGATGTCATGCGTTGCACAAGTCCAGGTAGATTATGTCAGTTTTTCTTTCCTTATCCACCAATGATGTAATTCCTTCACAGTAGGCCACCAAATTTGTCAGGCAAGATTTGCCCTCAGCAAAGCCATGTTGGCTGTCACCAATCAGATCCTTAATTTCCATGGGCCTTAGCACAGTTGCCAGCAGAATCTGCTCCATGATCTTGCTGAGCACAGAGGTGAGACTGACCAGCCTGTAGTTCCCTGGCTCTTCCTTCAGGTTCCTTAGATAGTCTCAGACTTGATCTTTTCCTACAGCAAGCAGTTCCTCATTCTCCCAGTCCCCATCTTTGCCTTCTGCGACTTGGGCAGTGTGGCTAGAGCACTGGTCGGTGAAGACTGAGGCAAAAAGAGTCGTTGAGTACCTCAGCCTTCTCCATATCCCAGGTAACCAGGTCTCCTGTATCATTCCAGAGGGGGCCCACATTCCCTAGTCTTCCTTTTATCACTGATGTACCCATAGAAGCTTTGCTTGTTGCTGTTGATGTCCCTGGCCAGATTTAATTCTATCAGGGCTTTGACTTTCCTAACCTGATCCCTGGCTGCTCAGACCATTTGTCTATATTCCTCCCAGGCTATCTGCCCTTGCTTCCACCCGTTCCAACACACAAGCCTTCCATGGTTATTACAGAAATTTACCTTAAAACAACAACTGCATTAACCAGTCATTTTTGCAATAAAAGAATGAATTTTGAAGCAGCAAGGTACTGTGGGAAGAATATTCTGCAGAAGAAATATGCAGTAATACACTAAAATAATTTAGCTAGTCAGCAATGCTGCTGCTGAGCAGTTTCCAGTCCTTACTTCAATTTTCATGACAGATGCTGTTAGAATTAGACCTTCAAGAATAAGACAGTCTCCTCCGAAAAGCAAGTTGAGACTAATTAATCTGTCTCTGCCTATCCAGTGCAGTGTCTCATCAGTCTCTTTATCACTACACCATCAAATAATTACCTAGGTACTCTGTAAAGGGATTATCTAGACAAAACAGCTAAAGAGTTTTCTGAAATTCAGCTATCTTACTACACCCTCTATCCCCCAAAACCCCTCCTAATTCTCTGAAAATATTAACAAGGGGATTCATCCTGAGAAGAGTTAGTCATAATTTCACTTATCTTTCAATCTCACTTGATTAATTGGATAGGCTTTAAAGGATCAAAAAGCCTCGGTTATACTTTTCATAAATAACTCCTTGCTAATTATATTTAGCAGATCTTTGAACTATAACAATGCAGTGAATATCGGCCAGCCATGACTGCTCCGCACTTTCCCAGCACAGCTTGCTATTATTAATTCCCCCTGCTCCTCTCCGGTATCTTCTCTCTCATGCAGAGCTTCTCATGTTTCTGCCCTAGCAGAGAACGAGTAAGACCATTAGACATTACAGCAATTGCTGCTTCAGAGCTCTGGCAACATGAAGTGACACTTCCAAAGTGAAAATACTGTAAAATCAATAAAACTAAGGATTTGTCCTACCTGCTTTTGGTGACAGTGTGCAGACTGGCATCCTAAAAACAACCCCCTAAATCTCTGCTCTTTCTGAAAATTCTTTAGTCACAAATATTCGCTTGACAAATGCCTAAATGGTAACCACTAAAGAATATAAAAATGAAGACAAATTGTTTAAGAGAGTTTGGGGAAATTATGTCCCTTGTGCATATTGTAGATACAATTGCCCAAAGCAGCTCTGCAATCCCAAAAGTCAATAGGGTAAGAGAAGACTGTGCACATTAATGATCTCTCCTGTTTATGAGCTTTAATCTGTAACTTTTACTACAGGAATGCAATGGAAAGAAGTAGGTCTGGCTACTATTTTAATAAGTCCATCAGAAAGTGAGCCCTCGCAAATCCTTTCAGTGATTAAAACAAAATGACACATCTTCTTTACTTGAGGTTTAAATAAATTAAAATGATACCCAAGAACCAAAATAAAAAAACCCTACTGAGCCTCCCCAGTACGGAGGCACGCTCTGTAACTCGGTGTCAAAGGAGTAGGCTTGATGCCAGCCTAAGAAATCTCACCAACATGAAAGCTCTCTTTTCTCACAGCTCTTTTCAAATTGCCTTACAGATTATATGGTATTTTATTTATAGTTACTGAATTATTTTGTAACACTCTTAGTGCATCCATTTTCCCCACACTTGCAACAAAAGCTAAGAATCAAGGTTTACATAAAGTAGCCTAAGAGAAAGTATCTCAAGCCTCCCTAGCACATTCCCTTTACCACCTTACCTTCTGCCCTTCAGTCAGATTTTCCAATGCATTTTATGGAGCCCTAAGAATCAGGGTCAAAATCTGATCTGAAAATAGACCCTAATTACAGATGTATTTTCTTGAGCAAGAGTTAATGTTCTTCTGGGTTGGCTGGGAAACCCCAGGGGGGAGCAGATGGACCTAAACAATGAGAGATGCAGTATTCAAAGGAAACCTTAAAATAACCATTTATAATGTGACTCTATCATTCTTTTTCACATCACTCAGAGTCAAATGAAATGCAGAAGAAAGAATGATGAAGTTGTATTTTTATCTAAAGACACAATGCTAAAATTCTGAAAAACGGAGTCCTAGATCAAAAAAAGGGAAGATGGAGTAACAAGAGTTGGAAGCAGAGATGGAACACAGGGACATCAGAGAAGAAACTGCCAGACATGAGCCGTTTTAGGAGGAATGTGTTCTCTGAGAATAAACAGGAGCTTAAGGTGTAGATAACTCCACTGTTTATTGCCCAAACATTCGGACGTTCGATGGAAGATGAGCCTCCAAAAGGAACAGAGTCAGCTCAAAGAGGCTGCGAGATTACCAATTTCAAAGGAAACCGCTCCATGGAAGAAGCACAAAAGTAGTATTGTTACTAGCAAAAGATCTTGTGGATAACAGGAATTAAATTATAATAGGTAGATACAGAAATCTGCATGCCCCCAAAACCAGCATCTCACCAATAGCAAAGCCTGCACTGAGAAAAATGAAGAACAGGCCAATCAGCAGCAAAAAGGAGTATGGTAAAATAGCAGAGCACTCTGTCAGCCAGCAAGACCCAGACTAAAACTGGTCCAGATACGATTGTGTAAGAACAACCAGGGAAGTGAAAAACCATTTATTTCTCAAACACATCCCTGATCAAAGGAGTGGCTAAAAGAAGACCAAGGCAGACTGTTAATTTGAGAGAGGGCTTATGGAAGGAAAGAAAAATGGGGAAAGAAGCTGTTGCTAATACCCTGCAAGGGGAGCAGGGCAGCCTCAAACAAGACAAGGTAGGTAAGGCCCTCCAAAAGTCTCCCACAGGCAATGCTCTCTGTCACACTGGCTGCCATCCACTCAGACAGCCCTTCCATTCTCTTGCTGGACCAGAAGCTCCCCAGATGAAGGCTCACCCAGCAGACCTGGTTTAGGGGGTTTAAATCTAATTTTTTACCTCAGGCTTGACACTTTCTCACCCATGGCTTCACAGAAGCTGGAGAGAGAAAAGCATGCTATAAAAAGCTACATTTCTTCCAAAAGGGATAAATGAAGCTGAATATTGGACATTACAAAAAGACTTTTTCTGTAGCAGGAATGAAAAATGAATTAAGATGACAGATCGCAGAGCAAGAAATAGGGGCCCAAAAAAGCATGACTGATTAAAACTCCACAAGCTGTTTTTAAGGAACCAAGATGAGCCTTTTTTTTTCCCCCCAGTCATTTTTCAATAAGCTGACAGGAAAGAAAATTATTTGGCCAAACTGCAAAGTGAGCCTGCCCCATTTCCCAGGCTGATACTCCTTGAGGTCCACATGCGATGCCCGCAGGGGTTTCCCACAGCCCAGGGCGCTATCCCCCCACGGCAGGCTGTGGGTGCCGGGAGGTGGGCAGCACCACGCAGGGGGGCTGTGGAGATGGGGAGAGGGCTGGACAGGGGACTCGTGCAGCCCCCCTTTTCCTCTGTGCCTGAGCATTCAAGTGAGCTGAGGAGACCCAAAAAACTGCAGAAAAAGTAAATTAAAAGGCCTTTCCCAAGTGAGAGAGACATAGACTTTTTACAACTATGCAGTTAGCAATAAAGAGTCCCCAGTCCATGGGTGCTGCCTCGGATCTGTCTGACAAGACCCCCTGTGCGCACACGGGGAAGGAGCGGCATGGCTTTACAAAGGCTTATGAACACACGCAAGGCTCATACCGCAATTTAAGAGCGCACAGAATCAAGAGAATAAACCAGATAGTTACACCGGGGAGCTGTAATTCCCTTGAAGTGTGCAGTATAAACTCTGAAAACGGCATGAATCACCAGAGCCATAAAGTGGGACTGAGGCCCCATCACTCAAAATGCGGTGCCTGGATCCTCCTTTCTCCCCACAGCTGTACAGCGGCAATCCATGGACTACCACCCCACTTCTCCTCCCCTGCTAACGACCCATGTCTTACCAACACTCTCCTCCTCTTCTAATTCCCAGCTATGATTTTATTTATATTACCCCGGTGTCAGCAGGTCCCAGGCACGGGCATGCTGCAATCTCCGACTCTGAAAATAATTGTGTGGTAACGTTCTCATCTTGATGTAGCGCTCAAGTCTTACCCACGAAGCAGGTTTTAGCTATTCTTTACAGGCTGCCAAAGTCTCAATACACGAGTGAACGCCAAAATAATGCTCACATAAAAATTACTCATGCTGGAAATCTAAAATGTTACATGAGTCTTTCCTTCCAAAAAAGGAACTACAGCTATTTGGATTTCATTCAAGCAAACACTTTGAACAACTGATACGCCTTTTAGACTAAAGCAAAAATTTCCATTAGAAAAGATCCAGTGATATTTTACCAGATTCTTTGATGAAAAAAGACCACTTGGACGCAAAGATGTTTGATAATTGAAATTTTTAGTCAAATCTGAATGCCAGTATTCATCTAGAAATGAAAAAAGTACACTAAAGCTTGTTTTCAAACTGAAAATACTGTGTTTTTAAAATCACGTGCACACTTTCCTGCAGCATATACACTCATGTTTATAACCTCACCTTTCCACATTTTTATTTCCATCATATATGTTTATCAAGACCAAAGAAAACAGAATAAAAGCCTCCTGGACCAAATTCAAGAGTCTCTTAAAGTAGGCACATTTCAGCCACATTCTGTGCTCACCTCCACTGCTGATACAGAAAGAGGAGGGGGAGCTTCCCAACACTGGCTCAGAGCTCGGCATCTAAAATGTCAAAAAGGCAAAGATCACCTCACTCGCCTCAACTCAGCCGACTGGAAAGGAACAGCATTTCTTGACATCAGCCCTAAGAGATGCGAGGTTCGAGTTGCTCTAATACTTTATGATGGATTTGATATATCACATTTCTGCAACCCACAGCATTAAAGGATTTAAAATATGTTGCAACGTCACACTAACAACCCTGCACAAGACCTAGGGTAACAAGACACACTTCGAAATTCAGCTGTCTCTGCGCGCAGTGCTACTGATGCTGCATTTGCACATCCTACACAACAATTTCTGACTAAAACAAAGACAGATCATACGCTTATTTGAAATCACTGGTGATTAAATTATAATGAAATGTTGCCTTTTCATCAGGATAATCTCAAACAAAAAATGCTGAGGGTTGTGGGTTTGGTTTTTTGGGTTTTTTTTTTTTTTTTTAATTATAACAGTGGCTGTGACCTAAGTTTTAATTTTTCCAGATATGCAGATATATGATTTCACATCATCTTTTTTTTTTTTTGAGGGGGGGCCCCACAATGACAAATCTGAAAAAAAAAAAAAAAAACCAAACATAAATGGGATAGAGAATTTAACATTAAAATTCTACATTAAAACAGTAACTTAGCTACTTCACCTCTTTACTTTTTAACGCAGCACGTTAGTTATGTTGACAGGGAACTAAAGCCAGCTCCAGATCACTAACTGATGGTATGTTCAGACAAGAAACAGGCACATTTTCACCAAACTGTAGCAGATCCTCCACAAATATGCCTGTGAGCAATTCTCTTATCACCGAACGTATAATTTCCCCTCGTATCATTTTATTTACAATCTTTCTCTCTCTTTCACAGACACACAAATCCACACTAATTGAAATTGTTTTTTCCTCAGTCTATAGATTTGCTTTTTGTTTATGAATATGAACGTATCAGCACACAGAACAGAACTGGAGGATAATACCTAGTAACAGACCATGGATACAGTAGAAGTTCTTACACATGCAACAGTTTAACCACAATAGAAATTTATTTAACATCAGAATTTATAATTTGATTTATTCTTCCTGTGACTGCTGAGTTACAGCAGTAGCAATTCATTTCTTACTAACTACAGAATCCAGGAAGAAGTAGGAAGCTGAAGCCACCAAGGTTCACAGGTTCAAACAGTCTCCAGTCTTGTTTCGCACAATTTTGGGTAAGTCTGGAAGGAACAGGAACACAGAGGTCGAGCCTGCAAGGCTCCAAATCTTCACTAAGACATTGGGTTGCTTTGGATTAGAGGGGGAAAAAGAAGTGGGGGGTGAAGGGGAAGACTGGAAGGTGCAATTGCAAAGGCAGTGCTGCGATTATTGAACCAGATGTCAAGTGTGCCAGGTCAAAAATAAGAACAGCCATCTTAGGCAACGTGAAACTTTTAAAACCATAATCCATCTCTCTGAAAATTCGTCAGAAAATTGTACTAACAAACCTCCCAGGGCTCTAAAAATATGAAGTGATGTATGACTGCAATGGAATTCTAAAACTGCCAACTGATTTGAAGGAGGTTTTACACACACACACACACACATTAGACAGAAAAATTTTATATCCTTAAAAAAAGTGTTCTATGGCATATAGCAAGCACCTGAAGCTGTGAGAACCCACTCTCAGATTTGGTTACTCATTCTTCTCTGGATGATGTGCAGGAACGTTACGGAGTCACATCTAATGAAAAGTGCTTTGTCAGCCTGGACTTCGCAAGAACTCATGAATATGTGAAGCCCATTCTGTTACATTCATATCGTGCTCTGCCCAGTGAAAAGAGCTACTATGTACTGAGGCACCCTTATTTCAAACAGCGGCATCTTGTGTACCTAAAATCTCCTCCTGATAAAACTAAAAGCCAAAATCCTTGCATGCAGCAAAGTATTTCCAAAGAGCAAGCGTGTTGTGCTCTGACGTTCTGAAACCTATTCTTGGAAAAGCTTTCTGTAGAATACTAATGTCTTTACAGCTTCTCCCCCCTCTTCTTTTAAAAGAGCAACAACTGAAGAGTCAGTTATAGTGGGCCTACATCTATGTAGTGGTTATATTATCTTCTGCTCCTTTCATTTCATATAAATTACATTTAATGCACTAAAGGCATGCTTGCAAAAGTAAATAAACACAAGTCATCACAAGAACACACACACACCAAAAGCTATTCAATAACAGCGCATTTCGTTGTATCTCTTATTAGGTGTTTTATGGAACGTGCCTAACACCTTAAAAAGTAATAATAAGCATGCCTACATATTTCACAAAAATATGGAAAATATCCAATTAAAATGCAGCAAGGCCAATTTGATAAATGCAGTATTATTAGCATAAGCTTCTTCTCTTGTTAAAAGCTTGATTCTGCCATTCCCACAGACACAGGCCAGAAGTGTGCTCAGAAAGCAAATACCTCTTCAAATCAGTGGTGCTTTTTACGAAGTAGGATACTGCTCAGCACTAACAGGAGTAATGAAACTGGCCCTTTGCAATTTAACTGTGCAACATCAACTACAGCTAAATAAATTGTAGTTGATTATTTTCAAAAAAAGAAAAGGAGAATACTGCTTACTTTACCTATCAGCCCATTTTGAGGTCAATGGTAAGAGAAATGGGTAGCTTTCCATCTTTGCACTCTCATCCTCTGCCTGGAGACATCACCTTTTAAATCGGATTCACATGGCAGTGATACACCTCTCTTTCGACTGCAGTAGCATCGGAGAGGAAAAAGGGAGTAGGGGGGGAGAGACTGTATTTTTCACAAGTGCTCAGGTGCAATGAAAGTCCATTCACCAAGTGATGTAGGACCAAATTTTCAAAGTTGTAGACGTTTCTAAAAGACCTACGCAGACATCGCCCCAGCGAGATTTCTCAAAGGCACCGACGTGAAATAGAAGACAAGACAGCTCAGAATTCAAAGATAGTTATTCTGGCTACTGGCTGGTAGCACAGTACAGCTACTGCACTCAGAGATTATTGTGATCTACTAAATGCACAAATAGATTCATTACCAAACTGTCTCTACCCCACATCTAACTGTTAGCTTATTGCTCAACAACCCACTACAATTCTTGTCCAAATTCCTTAACTAACCCTGCCAAATCACTTCTCCTTAACTTCGTGCATTGTGCAAGCACAAGATGCACTTCAAGTTTCTGCAAACAGGGAACTCAGAACAGGTACTTCATTTCAATTATTTGTAAAATTGCATCACTGAATCCAATGTCACAGTCATTTGTGCACTTCACTGAAATGGCTGCACTGTCATACAGAACCGCAACATACACTGACATCTGGCAGCAGAACCCATAAGCCATCTTCACAGGCTCAGAGAGAATATTCGCCTGTGGCACACTGAAAAAAGTCTAGCTTTCTTGAAACTGTACTAAAAAGCTCAGCTGTCCAAACAAGTTTCATACCTGGATGGTTTTACATTACCCAGTTTTACAGAAATAATTGAGATAATTACAGTGTCAGAAGCCTTACCTTCACAATTTTCATATCAGAAAAAGTCTGAAAGGATTTTAATTACCTTGCACTTGTCTGGACGATAATTTTTTATTCCCCAATCACATGGTTCTGATCTTTATAAGAATGCTGCTCTTACATAGAGTCATACTGCAACAATCCATAAAGCAGCTAAGATTGAAGATGATGTTTTGAGAAGATCTCTTCCTCCAGATCAAAGGTGGAGTGGCCTACGATGCCTTCACTTTTCATCACTGCCCTTATGTCAGCAATAAACATACCAGAGTTCATGCAGGCCCTCCCTAATCCAATTTTAAATGAGCTGGCTTAAAGCAGAGCAAGAGACAATTAGCCACAAGAACTGTCACTAGAATACATCAGTAATATCTTAAACCACCTCAGCTATTTTAAAATTGGATTTGTCCACACCCCTGTACTTTAGTGGAGGTGTGCATCATGCTGACAGAGCACATTTCAGAGAAGGTACCATTTTGGTTCAAGTGAATCACTTCAACAGTATCAGTACAGCTGAATTGCTTCAACAGTATCAGTATAGTTAATGTAGTACAAACTGGCAGAGATAAAAATAAGAAAATATTTTAGCCCAATACCAAGGAGTTTGGTAGTTTACACAGTAACTGTAATAAACAGAAGTGGAATTGAAAATTTAGAATTAAAAGCAGCCACAACTCACTCATTTTGTTCTTAAAAAGAATAAAATATCCAAACAGTTTATTCAATGAAGAAAACACACCTCTCTGATTTCTGTTCTCAGGTTCCTCTTTTGGCATCTACTGATTCCGGACAGAATACCTGTTCCACTAATATCTACTCATAGTCCTCAAAAAACCCCAGATTTTGTCCGCAACTATTGAAATTCTCAAATTCAGGAGCAATAGCAGCACAGAGTATGTTTCTCTACCTTGTTGTTAAGTCCCATTTGCTGCTCCTGAATTGCTATTATTTAGTTGCACTGGATGGGTGTATTAGAAAGTAATGGAAGATGGATCAACAGTTGTAGTTATGAAAATTATGGCAGCACATCAGAGGAATTGCAGCTGCTCAATTCATGCAAAGAACAGCTACTTGACAATGACTATAATTACACAGTATGTCAAACAACATAGCTGGAGTAAAAGTAGAGAGTACATATTTTAGAAAGCCAAAAGATTCCCATTTCATTATGTTCACATTCCCTAAACTCCTATTAAGGGATAACAGGATTCACTTTCTGTCAATGGATTCTCAGATACAGAAAGGTCTACTAAGTCTCCCAAGGGCATTCTCCTGTCAGCGCTGCAGCTGTCAGACACAGTCCCTCTCTGCATGGTTACTAGGCATTTACAATACAGTCTCTACTCAGAGGCCACAGCCAGAGCTGGGGTTCCAGTTCACCGGGAGCTGTGTAGACATGAAGAAAGATCGGCTGCATCTAGTTTCAAAGCAAAGGAAGATTGCTTCCGCGTGGCTCAAATAATGCAGATACCATCTCCTCTATCCAAAGCCTGTTCCTGATACCTGGAACAACACTGTAATACTCTAGGTTACTTTGCTTAGTATTACTTTTGAACATAAATACTTCCAGCTTGTTCTGGATAATTCCTTTCCCATTTCAGGCACTGAGGCCCTCTTAAAGAGCACATTTCCTTCTCTTAGATAAAACTTCACTAGAAGCTCCTAATTTTCAGAGAGGCCGTGCACAGTGCTTATCCTGTTACATCTGTAGGCTGTTTGCACATTAGCAACTGTTTAAACAAAGTGACATTTTATTATTGTAGTTTCTTTCAGTTCCTGTTCTGCATTCATCCTCTTTAATTAAAGCCCTCTGGTTTTCACTAGTTGTTTCATGCTGGCAAATCCCTGCACCTGCATGGAAAAAAAACAGGGACAGAACCTCATTTGCTTTCCTCTGCATCTCAACTTCTTTCAAAAACTGTACAGGACAAAGTTACAGTACAATAATAAAACCAGAACACAAAATACCAGACTAATGGAGAGTTTTATTTATTTATTTTTACTTATGACAGCCACATAAAGACACATAAGGGGATATGCAATTTTGCAGTCCTACCTCTCACTCAGGGGTGAGAAGTGGGACCCACTTGGTCTATGACGCAGTTGGTTGCTAAAGCTCATCAGGGATCTGACTCCTGGTAAAATTGGTACCTCAAGCTTCCCGTGTTTCATAGGTACGGTCATTAAATCACTGACCCAACATGACAGCTACTCAAATTGTTTATCTTACCTGAAATCACATGCCGTGGTAAGTTCTGCTCCTCCTCCAACAGCTTTTCCTTGGACTAGTGCAACACTGATCAAAGGCAATCTACACAAGAGAGTTTTGTAACCAAAATTCATGCTTTTAGTTTTCCAGAAATTACAAAAGGATTTAGGCAAACCATCTCTATAGTAAAAGATCAGAAAAATATACTGTTTCAATTAATTCAAATAACTACATCTTTGTGGGTAAGTAGCAGAATACCAATTCGACTTATGCCAAAGCGGTTAGTCAAAGTGATTCTTATGCCAAAATGAAACAGCAAGACAGATATATCAAATAAAGAAGATCATGTACTAGGTTATGAAAAATACATGTTACAGATTATACCTAAAAAGCCTGTCTGCAAGAAGGAGTGACAGGACTGTGACACAAAACCCTACACTAAGCCAGTACACTACAGAAAGCAGTAGAAAGGGACATGAAGAACTGCATGGCTGGGTTATCTAAAAATAATGAGATTCAGCGTGATACCTTCAGCAGCTTCTTCAGAGTGCTACCATGTCAGTCATCAACAGAACTTTTTTTCTGGAGGACAAAACCGTCCTTTGAGGATAGCAACAATCTGTTACCTTTGATGGTGTTGTATTTAATCATGTTCAAGGTAATTGAAAGGACAGAGGGAAGGAAGACTATATGTAGGGAGAACCTCTTTCCCCACTGCCATTGTAAAATGAATACTAATGAACATGACTGACTTAGGGTAAGCCAAGTTCCCGAAGAAATGAAGACAATTGGTTAGTCCCAGACTTTACATGCCAATACAGCTGTTTTGTCTTTTACTACAAAGAGACACTTAACTCATTGAGCAGTTCTGAAACCACATTCAGAAGCCAGCTTCCCAATCATGACCACATATTTGGTTTTACTTCTACTTTAACAGAAACACCAACAATTTCTTATGGACCAAGTTCACTTACCAGCTACAGCACACTTCATACAATACATGGCACAAGTGAACCCACTGGAAGAGGGTAACCTCATTATTCCTACGGTCTATAGGGAACCAGAAGATATGGGTCCAAGTCCCCTGCATCTACACTCTGATCCATTTGAGGCACCTCCTTCAGGATCACAGCCAGTCTCAGTTCCCTCTGAGGGAGATTGATCCCATCCACAACAGATGTCCCCAGACAGCAGTTCAGTTCCCCCTGAACCATAACTTCAATATACTTCAAGACACTTGAGGTGAGGGCTTGATCTTCACGCATCTTCCTCCTGTTTGCTTTGTCCCTTCAATTTTGATTATACGGAGACCAACTTACACAAATGGATTCTAATTCTGATCCTGAGGATTCTTTACAGTACTACTAAATCTCCAGTCTCCTGGGCAGTTTTACAGAACAATGTTAACTCATAACACTTTCTCATCTAGTTTATTTGAAAACAAAGAATATTTATCTTCAAAGAGCTCAAAGCAGAAAAGACAGACTCTACCACACATGGATTTAATAGAAATGTGATTTCTTAAGGGAAGCTAAATCTAAAGGAAAGGAAAAAATGTTTTTCAGAAGTACCAGATGGTAGAACTGAATACATTCCCTTTATGAAGTGGGAAGATTAAATAAATATATTTAATAAATGTTACCTGCGTAGGTTGCATAAGCTGGCCATGCTTGTTTAATAAAAGCTACCGATTCCACTGAGTTACAGAAGTCAGCTTCAGAAACTTTGAAGGCCTAGATTTCCTTAACTCTAGGTATCTCCAAGCCCGCCATATATAAACCTATAAGTTTTTTTTCCTGTTCCTATCTCTGGAAAGTCTAACAGTTGCAAAATGTCAAGGTCTAATTTAAATCCATAAATACCTACCTGATTAACATGTGTGAATACAAGGTCTGGAATTCAAAATTACATACTTAAATACATAGTATTAACTTTAAACATCTTATTAAAGAGTTAGCCAAAACATATTCCAATCCTTATAATTACTTCATAAAGAAGGATAAATAAAATATCTTACCTCATAAGTCTGGTTAAAGTTTTTTGCATAAACATGCACATATTCATCCCATCCTACAAAGAATAGGAAATTAAAAAATGTTAAGTGATCCTAATGTGAAGCAATTAAACACACAGATGGAGTAGACAGGAGTATTCATTACATTTACTCTAGCTGAGTTTTTTCTCTTTGGAAAATCTTGCCCAAATTCCAGCCCAACCCCACTATGCACAAATAGAAAACTTAGTATAAATCGGGTTTAAAAAAAAATAAAAATCATAACTCAATTTATATGAATTTCAGTTATAATTAACCCACTGTTAAAAAGTAATTGCAATACTGAATTTCTATGATGTGAAATTTTACATCCTTTCCTCTTAATTTCCTCTTCTCACTCCCAGTTAAACACCCATAAAGCTGCATTTTAAAAGTCTGTATAGGACCATAGAGCACTGCATACCTTTTACTGTTCCAAATCCATAAAGTTTTAGACAAGATACAATTTACCAACTACATTTTTTATTGTTTGGGCCAAAAGCATTTCAGCCAAAGAAAAAAAACAACAAACCACCCAACAGAAAGAAGATTCTTTTTATTTCTCTCCTACTTTACGTTTTACAGAAGCTTGCAAACAATAGTGAATAAGGAACAATTGTTCCCTTCTCTTCCAGTACAAGAACTAACGGGCTCCAAATAAAATCAGTTGCTGCTAGGTTCAAAACAAATATTTCTTCCTACAATATGTGGTTAATCTGTGGAACACTTTGTAACAGGGCATTGCAACCTCTAAAAGACTACATGAATTCAAGAACAACTAGATAAAATTAGGACTGAAAAAATCGACAAAAGGTTATTAAATACAAAGTAACACCTCAAGCTCTAGAAGTCTTAGTCACAAATTGCTGGGGCCTAAGAGAATATTTTGAAGCAACATCATTATCTATATGCCTGCCTTGTTCTTATACTTGCAGACTCATTAACAATGAACTCAACACATGACTGAGCAAAATGACTCAGTATGACCATGTTCATATACATATTGAACCGTATCCACTGAACTACATATGTGCCATTTAATCCAGATTAAAAAAATGTTTGGACACCGTAGAAGCAAAAAACCAGTAGATAACAATTTCAGCATGTCTTTGAAAAATAAACAAAAAACAACCCCAACAAACCCCCCCCCCAAAATCCTCAAACAAATGGTAGGAAGAAAAAGAACAAACAAACGTCTCCTCACTGGCATTTACTAATTTCTAAAACACAGTTTTCCAGGGGTTGGCAAGTTAAAGAATCTGCCTTAATTAAAAGCTTCTGACTCATACCTCAGGGAAAGAAAAGATACACAGGAAGCCTTCAGTACATCTTGGAACAGGACCTTGAAATAATAGTAGGTCAACTTCAGCTGATTTATTGCCCATTTATTCATGCATTCCCAAGACCTACTCTGCCCAATGCCAACCAGCATCACAGTGTTTGGGGACAGATCTCTGGCAGATATAAGCTGCCATGACAATCGCTACACAGGAACCAGTGAATTTGGTTTAATTAGATTAAAGGCCTGCTTGAAAATTTCAGCACATGCTGATTTACAAAGAGGCTTTTATTTATCACTGTAGCCACCTCCTATACCCATTAAGACCAGCAGCAATATTTCCATTCCAAATTAAAGAACAATCAAATCCTCCATGATAGCTGTCTTAACAGCTAAGTTCAAAACCCACACAAAAATACAAGGCACCAGTTCTCAGACACGGACTTGCACAATTCCCATACTACAACCGTCAGGATGAAGCTGCAAAAAACCTCTTCAGAGAAAGTAATTTTTCACTTCATCACAGCAGAGTCCTTGGATTCAAATTGGCTGTCTTAATTCATACCAAAATCCAAAATGGTAATTAAAGATTAATGCCAGAACAGCCCAGCTTGATAAAGGCAGTTAAGACTGAGCAGACAAAAAGAACAGTCTTCATATTCTCAGCTGGTAGAGAGATTACCATGTATCACATGGAAAACACACCTGCACAGAAAACACCCTGAAAAAAAAATCACAATTACTTGAGTCCTGACTAGCATACCCTTCAAACCTTTCTGATAAGAAAAATAAGGCCACTGGTCTCAGTACTTTATCTGAATAAGAGAGGTGTTCACTAGAGTCTAGTGGAATAATCACATTTTCAGCTCTAATACTGTCCTTGAAGTTAGAAGAAAACTAACAAGCAGAAAGTGAGGTAAAATACAGTATGCAGTACATATGGAAGAGAAGGATTAATAGTTTGCTGTGGGACTAGGGGAAGCAGGGAAGAGGAAAGTCACCCTCATAAAGTAGAAAACTGTACCACTGGCTCTTTTTGCTGTAAGAGCTTAGAGTTCACTTTCATTACAGACAGTCTGGAAATAATTGTTCTGTCTCCAACTGCTCGAAAGTCCTCCCTCCACCGCTTACTGCTCGGGAGCCTCTGTCCTAGGGGTTCTAGACAGGGACCAAGGAAAATGAAATTCTCCTTCATGCCTCTCTCCTCTCAGCTGTCCTTTCAAGAGCCTCTCCTGCTTTTCAGCTAGCCAGTTTTCAAGTCTCACTCCAGAATGAGGTTATTGCTCTTGGGAACCCGGCTTACAAGGGCAGAAAGAAAAATCTTTTTTGTTTTGTTTTTTTAAATTCCACTATTAATTTGCCTTCTGTGATTTGGTCACACAATGTTAGCACTCAACGAAGAAGAACAGGCAGGGGATCTGGGTTTGTTTCAGGGTTAGGAAGAACTGAACATGGGAGAAGGAGGATGGAGAGGAAGAGGAGGAGGAAGAGGAAGAGGAGGAGCCACTAGGGGGCACGAAAATCCTGCAGCATTCTCAACCGTTATTCTGCTTTTCCTGCACCACAGGGAAAGGCAAACTGTATTGTGGATTATGAAAGTTACAATCCTCCCTCAACTGACTGGCTGAATAAAATAAAAGTGGTTTATGTAATTATGAAAAGCTATGGGCTAAAGCAGTCTTGCAAAAAATTAAAGGAAAAACATACCAGTTCAGGCACAAAGCTATCAACTTTTTTTTTTTTTGTCTTAGGGATGCCTGTGGACAGAAAACTTTACCTAATGCTTTTTTAACCTGAAACTAGACAAAACTCACTCATCTGTGGCAAGTTAGAGAGCAGAGTTCTGCAAGACTATAGAACAGCAAATGCTATTCCTTATTCTGTTAATGTTTTATTTAATAAAGATTATTAAATCCCACCAACCATGGTTTAGGAGTTGGTTATTATAAAGAAAAGCTCAGTTCAGGATAAATAGTTTGAACTCTCCCAAGGAAATAGAAAGCAACCATGTTTATTCTTGAAGAATTTCTGGTGACTCTTAGACTTATTTCAGTATTAGCATAAGATCTAGATTCTTTGCAGAGAATTTTCAATACAGTTATAATTAATACCTGTGCATGTCATTCTGCCACATACAAGTTTTATGGACCCTAATCCTTACAGGAGCCCTCTCTGCCACTGCAGTGGCTCCAGGTAATTTGTACAAACATACAGACAAAATACTAAAGAGAGTATGGAAGCAGAATCACCGTGAATTAGTGAATACAGAACTCTGAAGGGAAGCCTAGACCGCAGATAAGAAAAGAACTGGCCCATGCTTGGTTTCAGCTCCTTTTCTGTTTCTATAATGCTAAAATAAGCTGAAAATTTCAGATTAAAAAAAAAAAAAGTCAATTAACCCTCCCCCCAGAAATCAGAGATACCTGTATATTTTTAAAATGACCAGTGCTTATAAAGCATCCAAATGAAAACTCAAAAAAACCTCCATTTGTATCTATAAAGCATGGTGTCTCCATATTAAGAAAAGCATACCTCTCTCTCAGGGTGTTCCACAAAGGAAACAAAGCCTCCTGTATCTTTTGGAAATTGGACCATCCTATTTATTTTATCAATACCAGACTAATCAGTTTGAGTTGGTGTTCTTACATTCACTGGAATGTTCAATTAAATGTTTAATTTGTGTGGTTCAATCCTGAAACTTGAAGGGGCCACAAAAAAGCACCAGGATGGCAGTTACCACAATTGCAAACAAGGACCTAAGAGCAGCACAGGAAGGGCCCCTTCCCCTGTAACTGACAAAGTCCTGTTTCACACAGTGCCCAGAACCACATATTAACCCATAAAAAGAATCGCAGCACATGTGAAAGTTGTCAAGACAGGGTGACATGAGTGAAAAACTGCCATCAAACCCCGACCTCTTCAACCACATAGTTGCACACATGACCTACCTGACTGGACTACAAGATCAATGTCAAAGCTCTACAGCACAAGAATTGCATCTGTTCTTCCATTCTATGCAGGTCCAAGCACAGTTTGGCAAAATTGAAACCTTTCTGTAATAGCAGCCGTGCTGCTTAAATTTGGTTTTGACTTTAGAATACATGAGAAATGATTACTTGTATCTGCTTTTAAAGGTCAAACTAGTGAAGCACGAGTTATTTGATGTGTAATTTCACCATATACTGCTCATAAAACTGAAATGACATTTTTAAAAGAAAAGGCTAAAAAGAATATGTAATGTAGGAATTCAGAGTTATGAATCAATTACAATAACACCTAAGCGATGACTTAAAGGGTCTGCCAGCATTTTTTCAACCATTAAGACCTCTATTCTGTGACTTACATGTAAAATTGCAGCAGAGACATAGTGCAACATCGCTGTCTGAAAGGGATCTCAGAATATCAGAAAGTTGCTTTTTCTTCAAAACTTAATTTGTATCACTACTTGCCTGGGAGTTGGAAATTGCTTTGACAGCATTCAAATCAGATCCCGAGCAAAAGGTGTTTCCTGCACCACAGATGATAAGGCCTTTGCCATCCTTCCAGTTTTCCAGCTCAGTTACCCTCTCCTGGAGTTCGAGCATCATAGTGCCTATTACAAGAGGGAACAATAAATTCCTGTTAAAAATTTTGCTTATCACAACTATGTTTTACATTATATTTTTCACCACCAAAACCAAGCTATCATTAATAAGTGATGGGCTTAAAACCACAAGGGAAAGCATCAGCTGAAATCCCACACAAGCACTGACATATGTTTTTTCCCCAAAGATGGACTTCCTGAAAGTCTGAAGGATACTCTGCAATTTGTGTTACACTCACAAAAAAACCCCACAAAACAAAGAAAGAAAAAAAAAACCCAACAAACCAACCAACCAAATGCAAGGACGCAAGCATAAACTCTACCTGATTTATTCTTGCTTGCATACATACAGGACACATGAACTTATATCTATCCAGATCTGTCCATCTAGTCATTTTGATGTTACTGTCATTTCACCCTGCCCAAAGAGCTGGCAGACTACTGAAAAGAACCATGTGCAAGCTAGGTTCAAGATACAACCACTCAATGTTAATAAATACTCCTTAAAAAAAAAAAAAAGGCTGAAGAGCAAATTATGTTGGAGGCCAAAGATATTTAGAAGTGTTTATCCAAAAGAAAATAACGATATATTTGAAAACAGGAGCAAAGCGCCTTTCATCTTTTTTTTTTCTTGTCCTTTTAAAAGATAATTCTAATCCATCTTGGATTCCCTCCCTGTTACCTTCCTAGCAAGGCTCTCTTTTAAACAAAGTATATCCTAGGCTCCAAATGTATGGATTGTACAGTAGTAGCTTTCCATTTCTAGCTTAAACATAGTATTCTTGCACGTTCACATAAGTACCTTTCCTGATGTGGAACTCTACAAACTCCTGTTTCTAGAGCTCGTCCTAGACTGCAGCATCTTCCACACCAACTGAGCTTACCCAGCATTAACTTACAGCTCTTCCTCTCTGAATGCCTATAACTCTCATTTAGTTATATTCTTAAGAGAAAACATTTATATAAACTAATATGAGAAAGCAGCCTACATACAGGCTGGAGATACTCTCAGCTTTTTCCTCCTTTGACAAGAATTTAGATGGACACACCTACCTCCTTCAGATAGAAGTGTGCTTTAGATTAATACCCGCCAGGACTATTTCCTTTTCTGCCAAGAGTGTTGGCTTTTTGACCCTATGTCTGCATGCACAGAACTCATCCTGTTCTGAAATTGCCTGTTAGCAGCCATCCTCATGTGGGAGGGTTGTTTCTTTTTCTTCCTGCTTGTTTTCCTTGCAGCTCCTACAAAGTAAGCTTCCCAGCACCAGGTCAAGAATGAATTCTCAGTCAAGTACTTCCACCTTCGGCTTGGTCTCAGCCACTGAAATAGCACATTTTGACAATGTTCCTGAGGAGGGCAATAATTAAGCGGACATTACGTATTATATACCAGAATGACACTGGGTTGCTTTTTCCCCCCCACTGTCAGGTCCAGACTATGATCCTCTAACAAATCCCAGCACTTTTACCATTCCTTTGCCTTCTGTATTTATAATTTGGTCTTGCTTTTTGTGTGTTGCACGTTACCTTTGCTTTCATTGAATTTCACCTTGTTGATTTTGAGTTCTTTGTAGCAGTTAATCAAGATCACTTTGAATTCCACTCCTCTGCTCCAAACAATAATCTTCTTGCAAGCTCTCCCTATTTGGGGTCATCTGACAATTTCAGCAGTTCACCTTCTATTCCCTCATCCCAGCCATGAATGAAAATACTGAGCAGAACTAGGCCTAGATGAGATTTTTGTGGGTCTTCACTTGCAATGCTTTCCCAACCTGACAGTACACTCAATGACGAATGTTCTGCAAATGCTGCTGTTTAAGTAGGTGTGCATCAACCCCATGGATTTCACTTTTTGTATATTTGCCAAGTTTTCTTACAAGAAAGGTATTTCAGCAGGCATCCAAGCTTTGCCAGAGTCAAGATACAGCACAGTCGCTGTTTGTGGTGCTTTTAATAGTCAAAGCAGTGAGGTACTGAAGAGTTTTTCCACAGAGTATTATGAGCCAAAAATCTAGTTAACTGGAAAATGGAGTTTACAAAAAGGAACCATTTGAGCCAGTTACATGCAACAGCAGGGGGCAAGAGACACTGCCCAGAGTCTGTTCCGTCCTCCTGGGAGAGGATCCCTTCCATTTCTGACAACACTGAACTGTTATGTTACCAACAGCTATAGTCCATGATGTTTGATATAATGCTGCGGACACAATACTAAAGCAAATCCTCGTTCTGCCAGTCTTGGTCCTTCAGTATTTGATACTACTAAGTTTGTGCTCTTCACAGAACTAAATCTACTTAGAATAATAACTTGTTTGCATCTTAATTATAATCTGAGAATAAATGCTTTAAAGTCAATTCTAGAAAATAAAATTATCAGCATTATTATCTAATTTCTGCAGGCTGGGTTCCTTCTCTTTTAAATTAAGTTCAACTTTAGTTCAGCAAGAGGTTGGGCCGCTGAAATTGGTTCCACCAGACTTAAACTGACATTATTAGCATTTGTTTCCAAAGAGACCATTTCAAACAGGTGGCTATCAGATTCCAATTAAGAAGAGAAAAAAGGCATAACAACCTCCACATTGCCCACTAGCAATTTGCCAACAATTTTGTTCTGCTTTTGGTTCCATGAGTTGCTCAAGCTTAGAATAAACATAATTCCTTTGAGATAAAAAGCTGCTGTGTAAGTAAATGCCTGGCAAATAGGATTTCTCTAAACAGTTTAAAGATGTTTTGCAGCTTTCTAAAGGAAGCGTACATGTACATATAAATTCACATCTGCCACTATCCAGAAGCTGAGACACAGAATCAATGGAATTTATTTGAGGGGGGGGGTATCTACCAGCTCTGGCTGGTGAAGTCAACCAGGTCCTGCTGGGGCAATTTAGGGGGCTGCACATCCCATCCCTTTTCGTACTTCACTTGAAGGGTATTACTTGATACACAACACAAGGAAAAGGATCAAGTGCTTGCTAGTTCCTCAGCAACTGCAGTTTACAAACAGTAATGTTATAATAAAATGAAGAGCAGTACAAATTAATATGCCATACCATCCACCTCAGCGGCCAAGTGATTTTGCTTCTACTCTTCCTCCTGTAACAACAAAAGTCTCTGGTAGAGGTGCAAAGTAGAAAGAAGCAGTAATCTCTTAACTGCCATAGATAGATTTTTCCAGAGTAAATTTTTGTGGCTATTACCTCGCAAAATGGAGTACTGCTCTCTACAGGGCTCTACACACTAACATATAACAGAACTGCCTGATCCCATGGCTCATTTGCTATATGCTAATCAGAGCCTGCAACAAAGACAGAGCTATTAATTTCCTCACGGATTTTTGTAGCTCCTCTTTGCTACTAAAGCATCTAATTCACATACACTAATAATTTATTTTCACAGCAGCCCTATAAGGAGAGAAGAGATTATTTTACAGACCACTAACTGAGCCAGAGAGAAAATATCTGCTAATTTTGGGTGCTCAACTTGAGATGTGTGGTATGATTTCAGCACACTAACATTATATAGCACTCATATAGTCAAAGCATAGCTACCAGTGGCCTAAATAGCAGCTGCAACTGCTCAGCACTTGAACAAATCAGTTCTGAGCCATTTCTGCCAAGCACCTAGAAAACAGAGAACATAGTTCTAAGTTTCTGTGAAAGTTTAGTTTAAGCAATTTTACTTGTATTACATGTGATCTCCATAGCAGACTGGGCTTTATCTGTCCTTTCTCCTTTTGCTATTACATCTCATTTCTCATGCCCCTTTCAATCTCCCCAACAAATAAGCGAAGAGCACACAGTCTACAAGCTGTACCTTGCACACCTCTGTTTTGAGTCAAAAATCATAAAAAACCCAATCTGTAGAAAACGAGGAAACAAGAATGTAATTATGATAGTATAACAACATGCATGCTGACAGGGAGGCACTCAGAAGGACAATCTCCAGCTAACATCTTTTAGCTACAACTTCTCAACTTAGGTAATGACTTTATACATGAGCTTTTAAAGGGAAACAAAAGAGAAGTTGCAGAGACATCTAGGTGCATTACCACTAATTCTGTTGTTCTGTTAGGTTCTCTTCCTTTCAGCTAACAATCATTAGTGGAAGGAGTAGATTGACATTCTCCATGTAAACAGTTCTATGCTTTGCTAGTGGGTTGCAAACATATTTGCTGACAGCAAAGGAACAGTGAGAACCAGGCAGGAAAATAGAACAGCAAAATGAAATTAGCAAGACAACACAAATGTATCCATTTCAAAATATAAAGAGATAAAGGCATTCTTACAGTAAGGGCTTATGCACAGCTCAAGTTCAGGCAGATGCAAACCCTGAACTTGTGTCACTTATGTCTGAAGAGAACGGTATAAATTGGAATATTCTAGACAGTTAAGGAGAGACAGCAAATATACCTAACTTGGAGATCAAAAGCCTCTGATAATACAAGATGAATCAAACAGGGCACTTGGTTTTGATAGCTAAGTATTGTCCAGTGTAAAAGCATATTAAGAAGATTCCTGATCTGCAACAGCTGAGAATACATCACTTATTTGATCTTTCATTAACCAGTCACTGCTATTTAAGGCAAACAAAGAAGAAACAGAAGCCAGTTTGGGTGACGAAAAGACCAAATTATAGAATCTTAAGTTACAGAGAAGGCTTTAGGTAAAGAACAAAGTAGTAAACTCACCCTTTCTACACCACCTACAAAACAAAGATGGCATCTTCCCACCTCCATAAAAATACCCTATACATTTCCAGAGCAGTAGAGATAAAATAAAAGGAGATACAAGAAAGAGCACAGTAACGGAATTGTGCTGACTGAAAGGAGAGAGAAAGGAGAGAGGCATGTTCTACCAGACAGTCCTCGTGCCATTGAAAATTTCTTATATTCTCCTGACATTTACGGCAAAGTCTACTATGCAGAACAGTGCGAGTTTGATGCACGTCTGAATAAAACATTTTTCTTTTAACTAAGGAAGGTAAGGCACAGGTTATCATTTTGTTTTGGCAAAATGCTAAAAGGGGTAACTGAAGGAGAAAAAACTCCACAAACCAGCAACCCTGTCAACTAATTAATACCTGTAAAGGCATTCATTAACTTTGGGTTGTTCAAAGTAAGTATTCCAATGCCGTTGTTGACTTTGGAGAGATTGATGGATCCACCAGCAAACTGCTGAAGTTTCTTCTTTATCAATTCTTCCTCATAACCATCAGCACCAACATACAGTGATGCCCTTCTCTGCTGTAGTATCCTTTCCTTTGTAGTCTGAAGTAAGCTCTTCCACAGAGAAGCTGCCATTTCTGGAAAGAAACAGAGGGGAGAAAAAAAAAAAAAAAGAATAAATTGCCTTTGAGATCCACCTCAGTCCTCTGACAGAGGGAAGCAGGACAGCAGAAACTAATATAAAGGTGATGCAATCGCAGAAGTCTACAGAAACCACTGCAGACTACTTGCAAAATTCTTAGTTTGAATCTACTCCCACAAAGTTAATAGAAGGAGTCTTATGAAGTGATTTTAGTACTTAAGGCAGAAATTAACATCTTTTAAAATCTTTTCTTCTAAAAATTACCCAAAAATATTTGGGTGCAGAGTATCACAGAGGCTTAAGAACTGTAGTAAGATGCTAACCCATTCCATTAGACCAACTTACTCCGTACTAATCTTCTAAACCCCTCCCCCCTCCCCCAAAAAAAGCCCACACCTGTGTTGGAGGAGAAAAGCTACCAAACCCCTACTTTTCAGCATCTGGTTGTTTTCAGGATTTCCTGTTTTTCTGTAAACAATTACTACACCACAATACCTTTCTGAGAGAATTACTTGAGGAACACAAAAATTAAGAAATGAAGACCATTCCTATATTAAGGTCCATTCCCTGTCACCTAATTCCATTAACACATTTATCCCACTCCATCTTAACACTAGTTAGGACTTCCTAGCCTCTGCTAGCTACCAGCCATTCCGGTTCCACTTTAAACTGATCTCACTTGGACACAGAGCATCAGAACCTCTGCAGTACCCTAAAGAGGAAAACTGTACAAGTTTTACATAGAAAGCATCGCACTTGCCTTTTATACAGCTATGTACTACTGTTTGCCTATTTCTATGTACCAGTACACCCATGGCTTATTCCTCCACTATTTTCACTCTGCAATGAACGCGTCAGGAAATAACAAGGAAGTCATTATCAAATATTCTTGAGCTGCAGCTCTGCTTTATTTTATTTACTTTGGAAAAGAGTCTACTGGAGAAAGTGGCTGACAAGTGATTTGAAAGAATTAAGGTAAAGCCTGAACCAGAGACTGCTGATCTGAAAAGGAAGTCATCTTAGAAGCCACTCGGAGTGGCTTCTAAGTAAAAGAACCACCACAGGACATAGAAAAAGGTTTGCTATATTTAAATCTTGCAATTTGCTAGACTAGTCCTAGCTTTGCCCCAACTGCCTTTTTAATGGATACACCTGTTCAGAAGACATGGTAGATGGTTACTTTTCAGAGAACTGGGAAAAGACCATCTTTGTTTCTTAATCATATTTGGCAGAAACAGGAGTCTTCCAAAACTTACAAGAAGCTCCTGGAAAGTTTTTCTAAGGTGAACTCACAATACAAATATATTCACTGAGACAGAATTCGGTGACAGCTATATTTAATGTTGTGTTCAGGGCATCTCACAGTTTACAGACTGAAATTTTTAAAACATTTACTATATACACATGCGCAAGCAAACACTCACTAAAAAAGTGCACACAACTAGTTTATAATGAAAGAAGTTAACAATCCTGTCAGGTGTACACTTGTCTCGTCTTCAGCTGCACCATCCTATGCTAAAGTAGAAAATGCTTCTGTTGCAGCAGGTACAATCCTCATTGAAACGGAGGAGTGGTTTGCACAGCAACCACATTACAGGATGCAGAGGAGTATGCATCGTACCAGGCAATTTCAGAGAGTCACCTGTGCCAGTAGATTCATACCTGTCCTGCCATATTGCATCCACCAATACAGCACTATCTCACGAGTTCAACACAAATGCATTACAAGGTCATACACACTGGAATAGGTATAGGGATAATTTTTTACATCTGGTGAGACACTTTGAAGGGTCTTCTGAGTTCCTAAGGTTTTAATCTGTCATGGTCAACTTTTCCACACTCAAGTGTAAACTAATAAAACTAATTACAATTTAAGCAAGTTAAAAGTCTGATTGAATACAAGATTCATTACTTCATAAATAACACCACCCAACTGCTGCTGCACCCCAACACTCTCCATCCATGTACATTCTAAAATTGTCTGCAACATTTGAGCCATCACCTTTCAGAGCTTTTAAAATGGCTTCTCTTGGAAAAAAAACTATTTAAGAGTGAAAACAGGTTTCCAAAGCTCATTTCTCAGCTAAATGATTCTTTTTATATTCAGGCTCTTAGAAGAGAAACAGCCTTCCATTTTCTCTAAAACTTCCGTAGTCATTCCCCAACATACATTCAGGCATTAAAACTTTCCATCCAGCAACTATTTTTTGCTCGGGAGACAGCAAACATGAAAAACATGGATAGTGCAGGCTCTCACTGCAAAGTGTAGTCTGAACAATTAGCTTCCAATTTTTTATGAATACAAAGCCTCCCTTCTGTAAGAAGACAGACTAGATTTAATTCTCTAGGAAGCCACAATGATTGGCTTGAAAGCAAAGGGGGAAAAAAAAAAAAAAAGAGGTCTGTTTTGTTAACCTAACTCCTTGCCAAATTATACTTGTTTGATCACTTTTATACTACGTAGATTTCGCATGTCAAAAAATGTACAGAGCAAAACAGACTTAAGATATGGAAATTTTATTCCACCAAAAAAAAAGTCTGTCATTTTCAACTGCGTGGTTATAGGCATTAACAGCTCTTTAAATTATCACTATGGTAATAAAGAGCATCAGCAAGTGCGGGATTAGAAAACAAATTGGACATCACTGCCTGCTGATCGTGACTCATGATTAATGACTCATGCAAGGTATTATCATTGAATTATTTTCTTTAAAACCATCTCTTACAGCACTGGTCAGTACCCAGTACTTTTTTAATAAAAACAAGATTATTTTAACAGCTCAGTCTGAGAAAGCTAACCACTCAGGAAAAGCATGATATTTAAGCTACAGCTCTCTCAAACTAAAGGGATTTCTGCTGATCTCTGGCAAACAACATTCAAAATTTCAATCAGTATGGAGCACTAGCAACCCACAGCATGACAGAGATTGATTTTTTGTACTATAAGTGAAAGCACTGCAAGAGATAGATGTTGCAATAACCCACAAAATGTTATAGGAAAAGCCAAGAGATATTTATCACCCTAAAATTTTCAGATTTGCAGTTTAACATAATTACATCTATTTAGAGACACTTACAGAAATGAAGTCTTCGTCTAATTTTAAAATAAGTCAGACATGCCATACCCATTAACATCTGCAGCACACACAGTTTATGCAGTTTTTATAGTGAAAAAAATTCTGACACTACGGGAATAATGAACACTGTGGGCAATTAGCATCTTTCAAATGTTTTAAGAAGTACTACAGCTTTATATATCACTGGTGACAACTAAGAGACAAGCCAATAGTATGGATATCAATACTTGTTCATTATTGTACCTCTTACATAAAACAACAGTTAAAAATCCCATTTGGCAATCAAGTGATTTTTATAGCACCCTTGCCTGTGGGCTAGCAGACTGTGGGTTAATAGGAACACCTATCACAGTATGAAAGGAATGATACACATTATGCAAGAGCAATATACGTATCTACATGCAGATGCTTACACACAATATATGGGGTTTGCATATGCATATGTATCAGAGGCCTTCTGAAAGCCTGTGGTAACTGCCTAATTAAAATTCAGCTCTCAGGATGTTACTAAAAAAATAATAATAATAGGGATAACACCAGCACCAATATTCCGTAACTGAGCAGATTCTTTGGGAAACCAATAAACCCCAACTATTGAAGAAGCACTTTTTGCCCTTGCCATTCACCACTACTCTCTTGCAACCTCAGTTTTTCTCTTAAAACACACTGCGTGAAACAGCAACCTCCAGCAACGTTGCCAGTTGTAATTGCCAGCAAGCATAAAGATAGCTGGCCAGAGCACTGGCTAAGGGATGTAGGTAGCAACCTCCTAGGTGGGTAGAAGAACTAAGGCAAACCAGAGAACTGGACATTGGGAGGCCAAATGAGCATTTGAGCTGCACGCATAAACAAGAAACGCTGCACTACGGAGCAGCTACGCAGAAATAATCAGCAAGTTAAAATGCATGAGCAGGGAAAATTTCAACTCAAAGATAGTGCCTCAATTATCGACACAAGTCAGGGAAAAAGAAAATGGGGAGAAGAGATGCAGGGATGTGTTTTCAATACATCAGGAAAATAAGTGTGCCCTTTCATGTGGGGCAGGAAGTGACAGATGTGATGTGCAGATACAGATTTGTGAGTCATCTCCAAAAAAAATCAGCTGAATTTCTGATTTTGGATGAAGGAATCCTGAGATAAAGTGCGGCAGAAATAAAGGGATCTAACATACAAAATCCACAAAAGAAATCTCAGGGAAAAGAAAATATTCAAATGACATAACAAAAAAACAATTAGAAAGGCACTTTTGTGACACTGCCAAAGGCATCAGAGGCAGCTGACAGGTCAAGAAAAGAACTTGACTTGATGAAGACCTTCAGCAGCTGCAGTTTCAGTGACAAGCATAGAACTGCAAATACAGGGCACGGAGAAACATATAGAAGATATGAACTGAAGATGATGATGTGGTGATTCACAGTTCAACCCTGTGTGTGTGCCTTACCAGTCACTGTAGAGGAATTCATCTGTACTAGAGAGCAGCGTGCGTGACTGTCGGATGCTTCACCAGGTTCCTGCAGTGACTAATGAACGGAAAGCAAGCGGTAACCCAGTGCTGAGGACCAGCAGAACTGACCCTACAGCATGAAAGTGGATGAAAGAGCAGAGAATGAAAGAGAAATAGAAACAAGACATGAAAATACCCCATCTGTACAAAAAGAAAAAAAAAAGTAGGTTGAAAATGAGTGAAAATCGTTAACACCAACTGACTGGAACCTGAGACAGTGGGCTGGAGGGCGGGGGTGTAAGAAATTCCAGTGTTGAACTGAGAGAAGGAACTCAGAAATAGCAAAATCAAAGGGGGCAGCCTGGACACAAATCAAGACAAGAGCATGGGTCTCATAGTGAAGAGGAGTCACTGGACCCTGCTGTCAGACACAAGAAAGGTGTAGGAGGGAGGTCTCACCTGCAGGGTTCCTCCCCAGCACTGGCCCAAGAAGCCACTGCTGCCAGCTGCTTGTCCCCACCCCTCACCTGAAGGTTGCAGAACCCTCCATCTACCTCATCCGCTTATGTATCTTTCTTCTTTCCTTCAGTGATGCGTGGGTTAGGTTAACTTAAACACCTTACCTAACAGGTTCTTCCTACTCTAATAAGCTGAGGCAAGCCGAGGGCAGTCACATCTCCAGCTGGCTTTCCTTCAGCTGAAAGAAAGCAGCAAGCAGATCTTAAGCATGCTAAGGGATCAGCAGCAGCAAACCTACTGACAAAACTTAACTTACAAATACAGAAACTAAACAAAGCTTGGGAAATTCTGCTACCTCCTCTATGGCATCTCCTACCAAGCTGAAGCCACCTCAAGCTCATGCCTTTCTCAAGACGCCGTGGCTGTCAAACTTGCTGAACCCCGTGCAAATTTTTAGTATTGTCTCTGGTACCCACACTGTAGACAAGTTAGGTGGGATCAATAGTCCCTCCAGATCAGTGTGAAGACACTTAAAGAGCTTTGTGACTCCTCTAAAAACAGGCTTTAGAAGTAGCTGGTATTACAAATGGCAAGTTTTTTAGCCTCAATATTACCATTGAGAAGAGAACAAAAAGTTTGTTCTAGTTTCTAGATGTCAGCATTAGAAACAACATTTACCTGTCCAGAAGCTGAGAGAACAAGAAGTGAGAAGATGTCCAAATTAGCTAACCGAAATGGCTTCAAATCATGCACGTGTGAAATAAAAATAAATTGTGGAAAAAACCCTTTTAACATTGTAAATAAAAAGTCCTCTTGTCTGTGGTTTCAGTTTTAAGCTGACTTACCCTTTACACCTCTTTTTTACTTCTATCTTTTTTCCCCTTGTTTTGTCATTGTTTCTGAGCAGCTCAGTTCTGGGGATTGCAAGCTATGTGTTTTCCAAATGTTTTGTTCTTTGTTTAGTTTTGTATTTTTTAATGGTCCCTGGAGGCTAAGGTTTAGATGTGAATTGTCTCTCTGTTCCTAACCAATTATATTATCTTTTAATCAAGTTTTAATTATGTTGAAGACCTAGTAAACAAATCACACAGAAACATACCCCAGTTCAGTGAAAGATAATGGCATTCAAGGATGTGAAACAGCTGACAAAAGAAGTCTTTCCATAAATACATGACAATACCTAAAAACATTTGGGTTTGGTCACATGGTGAGTACAAGATCTTCATAGCAGAGGGTGAGAGCAAGAATGAGCTATCTTCTGCAAAAAGCATGCCGGCCCCTTATTTTTTACTGCTTTGACCTAAAGAGGTTCTCTCTGCCTCTGCCAGTAAAGGACCCTCTATAACAGTGACAGAAAACACTTTTATGTTCACATAAAGATCACTGCCCGCCAGGTGTATTTTGGACACTTTTAAAACAAACAGATACTCTACTTCACAGGAACGGAAATGACCACAACCAACTCACCATTCGCTTTTTAGCCACCAAATCCTAAACCATACATAGCGTAAGGATGAATTCATTCGATCTGCAACCGCAAATACTGATGCCTTCCCAAGGATTAATTTGCTTTAAAAACTGTAAAAAGTTTTGCAGTTGAGCAGCACTCTGAATGCCACTTAGTCCACTCTTCTTCACCACTGCTCTCCTTAGCACCACCAGTAAATGCTCTTGCTGACAGGAACAGCAAAACCGCATTCCCATGTTAGAACTGGCCACGCAGCATGATTCCCATCCAGGGCACATCTCCTGCTCCCCTGTAATAACACTGGGAACTAGCAGTAGCACACCAGGACAGCGGGTCACCTGGCTGCTCAGCTCTACACACTAAATGTCGGGAAGCAAACGCATCCTGCGTGGTATCACCCTGGGAAGAAAGTGAATACTCAAGGGGGAGAGAGGAGAAACTCCTTCCCCAGCAGAGGTTTCTTGCTGCTGACCTTGTGCAACATCAAAATCCCAACAAGTGCACTGTAGCACTTGGTCTGACCCAGGCAAGCATTCCTGGCACGGACCATTTTTTTCTTTCTTTATGGATTTTAAATCAACAGCCAAGGGAGAGCAGAGCAAGACCGAAGGGGGCTGTAACCAGCTGTTCCCCAAATAAGACCCGAGATCTCTGGGCTGAAGCCAAGCAACAGCATAACATTTTCAGGCAGAAACACCACCGGCCACTCCAACACCGGCGAGTCCGCCCCGCCTTTGCCCCAGGCACCCAGCGGCCCCGCGGGGAACGGGCCGCACCGCACCTCCCACCCGCCCCCGCCGGGCCCAGCTAGGCCCCGTTTCCGGCCAGACCCTGCCCTGCCCTCCCCCCCCTCCGCCACCGCAAGCCCCAGAGCCCCCGAGCCGCCTCAGCAGCCCCGGGTCCCCCCGCAGAAGCCCTCTTCCTCCGCGGTCCCGGCCCGCCGCCAGGGGCAGCCCCCGAACGCCACAGGCCCCGGGCTGGCCGGGGAAAAGCGGAGGCCCGCGGCCGGGCACCGACCTGGCCCCGCCGCTCCCCTTCCCGTCGCCGGTCGGGCAGCGGCGAGCGGGCGGTGCTGCGGTGAAAGAGGCCCCGCCGGGAACCGCCGCCGCGCCGCGTCGGGCCGGGGTGGCGAGGCCCAGCTCTGCGCCGGGGGAGGCCGGGCCGAAGCCTGCGGGCCGGGCCTGCAGCCGCCGTGCCATGGGGAGCTGTGGGCGCAGGGGCAGCCCGCGGGCGAAGCAAAGGTGATTAAAGCGCACGTTGGGCCCCTGCCAGCTAGAGGCCTCCTTGGGGCCGCAGATGGGCAGCCTGAGCCACAGTGACCTTTGCTCTGTGCCATATCCACTTACGGGTGACCCCAGGCACCAACAACTCAGTGTATTTGCCACAGAAGACACTTGTTTAACTCCAGGGTTGCTAAATACCATACAAGCAAGTAATGATTATTTTTGTTTCCTGCCCTGGTAGCCTGCATCACTAAAAAGCAAGCCCAGGATTTCTATCCAAGCCAGTGTAATTAAAGACTCTAATTTCTCCACCATCCCAGAACATCATCTCACCTCGGGTCACTGGAGTTTGGACATGTGCCTCTGCCAGAAGGATTCAGCCTGGAGCAAAGTGGCTGCTTATTGACCTACCACCCTGCTTGCTCTCCCCAGTGTTGTGCTGTGCTGTCAGGAGGAGAGCCATTAACAACACCTTATCCCTGTCACCACAAGGAGAGACTCAGGCTCCCTGTGCTCACATATATCTATTTTATTTGTCAGCACAAGTGTGAGCCCTTTCCAGCAGGTGTGCTCCTGGCCACGGCCATCCCAGCTTCACCTGCACCCATGCTGGGGCAGCTGGGCCAAAGCACCAAGCCAGCTGCAAACTATCCCTGCATCACAAGGGAGCAATCCTTAAGATGTAATTTTGTGTAAACTTACAGCTGGGATAAAATAACATTGTCACACACAGCCCTGCCTGCTCTGCCCTTCACTTGGCTGCTGGTTTTCCCCTTTGGAAGAATGTGTGCTGCTGTGCCAGGAGTCAGATCAAGGGAAATAAATGCTTGTTTCAATGCAGATCACTTTGTGTATTCAAAGCAATATGCAAATATGAGCCAGTCTTTATTACTATCTCCTTGTTAATATACATCCATAAGATGACTCAGTTTTAAGTATTTGAAGCGTGGCTGAAAGACATATCTGGAAATACATCTTCTCCACCTTTATTAAAGCTGGTTTTTAACCCAACTGTCAATACAAATGTCCTGAAGTTGGTCTAGTCAATTAAATATTATGATTGAACATGTAGAGGATTTCAATTAATCATACATTTGGAAAAACAAAATCTTTGCACTCTGAACAGAGATTTTTAATTTTGTATTGTTAAGAGAATCCTGTGAGAATATGAAATATTCTAGTCCCGGGTGGCAATATCTTTATACAACAGAAGGATTCATTCCCTTATTACAATGTTCTCAGTATAAACAGAACTATTGCAACAGGCAGGCTGGCCTCTTATTTTTCCTCTTGGGTTCAGAGAGGAGAGTTTTTTCCAGTAGGATTCAGTCCTGCATTTGTTTCCGGAAAACCTCGGTACCGAGTTAGAAATCTGCGTGAGTGAAGCAGCTCTCACCAGGTCCTGCTCCAAGGCCGTGTCCCCTTTTGGAGCTGAGCGATGCCCAGACACGTCCCAGCTGGGTGGGAAGCAGAGGAGAGCGATGGTGGTTGGAAGCTCATGGTTTTCTAGGTAACATATTGCCACCTAGCAGCACTCAGCGAAAGTAGCACAAACCTGACCCAGTTCCATAAACAACAGTTTGCCTCACTTTTGGTTTTATTGCGTTGTATCATATACAACATGTTGATTAGAATAGGATATACTCAGAGTGCAGAATGAGGACTGTAGGGAAATGAACAGACAAATGGGATCCTATATGAAAATAGACACTAAAGACCCCTTATGGGTTGTAACTTCCAGCAGGATGGTGACATGAGTCCCTGCATGTTCAACTGCACAATAATAATGATTTTTTAAAAAGATAAAAAAATGCACAATCCTGCAAAGTTTCATATTTTTATTCATGCAAATAATCCCACCGAGTTCAATAACACTTTCTCCTGGCATTGCTAAAGCAGTACTGTCCTAGGAGAGTCAGGTCACCACCTGAATTATTTAGTATGTTCCCATCACTGACCCAAAAGCTGGCGACGGTGTACTGGCTAAAGAGCAACGCCTCACTCTTGGATCCAAGGCTACCAGACTGAAATATTGAATTCCGATAGATACAGAGCTCCCTGGTGCTATTTTTATAAACTCCTTTCTGAGCCATGGAACAAAACGATGACAGATCCGGGCTTAGATCTCAGGAATTATTGGACACAGACTGACACATAACCCCCAGTCAGTTCATAAAGGGTCCCTTAACTGTAATTTTTAGGAGGCAAATATCATCAACTCTGTGTGGAAGTGTAACAGGCTAAAGTATGGCCTCATACATACTCCAAAGACTAGATCCACAAAAAAGACCTGCATTCTATTTCAAAATTTCTAAAATCTTTCTAAATTTTGGATTTCTGGTTCCAAAATCCTGAATTCAGTTTCTCCCCCTTGCCAAACCCTGGGAGCTCCCAAATCCTGTTGGTGCCTGGCAGCTGTGATTCACGGAAAGAAACAATTTCTACCAGGCCAGCTAACAAGACTACCACCCCAGCTGTCTCTCCTGTCCCCACTGCAGATATCTGAAATACCCCAGAGCTGCTGCAGCTTTCTAAACGCAGCCCTGCATGCCAAGTTAAATTTGGTTTGATTTCGCTAGGCAGGGGCTGGCTGGGGACAGGGCAGGCACCGTGCATACCTTATCAGGCACTCGTGTGTCAGCCCATCCGTCTCATGAATCAAAGCTGCCAACAGAAGACTGGGGTTATTTCCCACACAAGATTTGGTCCCTGAACGTGTCCGCAAAGGGCTCAGCTCTTCCCAGGTAGCTCCATACCCATCCTACCACAATACATTGATTTTATGTTCTCTGCTCATGTAGTTTAAGGGTCTCCTCCTGCAGGCCCTGTGAGAACCAGCAGAGCTGACCCTGGGCTCCACCAGGACATGGCTGGAAGAAGAGGCAAAGCAACACCTGCTTCTGTAGCACCTTATGGGACGTGTCACCCAGCCAGGCCGAATGCCCTCTTCTGCCCAAGCAAACCAGCTCCTTTCTCTGGGGAAGGGGCTCTGATTAGTAGGCTGGAGTGTGTTGTGGAAAAGCGTAGGGAAAGGAGCCCAGGCCTGCGTGCCAAAAGCTGTTTCACTTGGTATAGTGTAATGAAATATTCATCAAGCCAGAGGGCAGGAGAGTGATTCAGCATGGCCACAGCTTGGTGTTTGCTCACTCTCGCAGTGACCCAGCAAATTTTGATGTATTTAAACATTAATAGCTACTTAAGCTATTGCATGCAATAGAGAGCAGTTTGAACAAGTAGGGTAAAGCATGTTCTTGCTCTGCAAAGTCCTCTGTCTGGTTACGGGTCACCGTTGGAAGAGTGGGCTCAGTCCAGCCAAAAGGGCCAGCAGGCTCCTGCCATGTGGTCCCACCTTTCACTTTACCAGCACTGTCATTTGATTAGACATTTAATTTTCTGGCAGGAAATGTATACAGTACAAAAATATGCTCGTGTGTTACCTTCCTACACAAGACTGCTCAATTTACAGTACAGCTTAAAAAACCAGCTCATCTCCACAGAGGGGTGGTGGTCCCACACTTCTTCCTCCTCCTTCCTTGGAGTGAGGACCGAGAGTGACTGCACAGCAAGACAGCTGAGCTCACCAAACTGGCAGAAAACTGCTTGAGCACATTTTCATTCCAGGGCTAAGGAACTGAACCAGCCTGGCTTGCTACCACATGAGCCTCAGGGACACAAAACAGGGGAAAGAAGATGGAGGAAACCATAAGAGGAAGGCTATACCATTTTAGCAGCACAGAGCTATCATATGGGCTCAGCTGTATTATTATTTTTGACTCTCCCCATGGCACTCAGGGCATTCCCAGTTTGAAGAGAGGGAGTGGGTTAGAAATATGTGGCCTAGAGCAAAGCTGAGAGATGCCTGAGCGGGTGCCCCTCTTTTGAGGGGGCAGCCAGTCACCGAGTCAGGCTAATGGTACTGGAAAACTCCACCCTACATCCCTTTGAAGACTCGGCTGTTTCCTCCCTCTTCCTCAATTCTGTCCCTTCTGTAAAACTTTCAGGTAGAAAAAGGCATCTTGCCTTTTTCTCCAAGAGCATTTGAATCACACAGAAGTAGGCCAGGTGATAATTGCTCAGCAGATTGTAGTGCTGCTTAAATGTCAGCTGTTAATTAAAGCCTCTCCTGAAAATGGGCCATTAATTAGGGCAAATGCAGCCATTTTGTATGGGTTCTGACTAACCAATGAGTAAAAGCATTATTTCAACATTGGTATTGGAATTGTTCATTTTTATTTGTCTGAGGTGTGTTTACTATTGAAAGAAAAAAACAACTGAAAAAAATTATAACTGCTTGAACTTACTGTTCTTTCTCTTAGAGAGAGTTTAAAATAAATATTCTGGCATAAGAATATTCACAGGCACACAGATTGCAATAAGGAACATTTCAGTATTAGGTCCAGATGTCTCTAGCAGTTGTATAACCTTGGTAGGAATGCTTAAATGCTGTAGATATTAAAATACAGCTCTGACCTGTGAAAACAGCTTGTTGTGGCACTTCGCTCATGTCTTTCTGTTCTGAAGAAAATGGCACTATCTGCATGAATAGTATTACACAGACACCAAAATGTTTGCTAACTCAGGGCCAGAAAGTAAGGCATGTGCTTCCTTTGAAACTTTTCTAAACCACCATGAATTATTAGGGAGAATCATAATATTGATAAAGGATCTAAGTGTTCCAGACTAAAGATACATCTATCCAAGCCTTGCAGCTTAACCATCTTGCTTTTTGTCTCTTTGGCCTGGATTCAGCAAAGCAATTAAGCCCCTAAATAGTACCATTGATTTCAGTGACACATAAGCCCTTGCTGAATCAGGTCCACCCTGCCTGCCAAACCGCTCACCTCCTCGCCTCACAGCGTATTAAAGATCTGGATGAGCAATTCCAATTGTTATCAGTAGCTGTAGCATGAAATCATGGTAGATGTTGGCACTTTTATGCCTAGATGTCTATGCAGGTGCATCTACAAGAAACTACGCAGAGATTGGCTGAGATCTGTCTTTCACTGCTGCAGCGTTTCCACGCAGCGCGGCTGAGCACGCTGCCGTGGACGCCAATAATTGCATTTACGGTGAGATCTTTATACACGGAGCAGCCAAATCTCCGTGGCTAAAGTGGAGACAAGCTCTCAATTCCGGGACTCATCTCTTGAAATCTGGCCACGTAGGAGAAGTCCCAGTAGCCGGGTGCTGGAGAGGCATCCATCCCGCGTGGGTGCCGGAGAGGCGTCCATCCCACGTGGGTGCTGGAGCTCCCGTGGAGACTGGGAGATGGTGGGGGGCAAGTCCTGTGGGCGGGTGGGCTTGACGGGCTGCCCGGCAGCTCCCCAGGCCCTGCGCCAGTGGTCGCAGAAACACTAAACTGACGTTGTTTTTCTTTAATATGTGGTCCTAGTTGCTCTTTTCAGGTGAAGAATTAATAAGTGGTTCTGGGTGAAGTGGAAAACGCTGTGGTGTGATGTAAGGATTGTTGATAAATGAGCAGAACTGGAATATTATTAGGTACCTTTTTTTTAAGGTGGTGTTACTCCCTGCTTTCAACTGTCTTTACATCGTTTCTCTTCTTTTCTGGTCATCAAATTTTTTTGCTCCTGTTATTTTTCTAGTTCCCACTTTACAGAGAAAGAGGAAATTGTGAGAACTGAGTGGCAGCAGGAGCTGCAGAGCATTTCTCTTTAAAAGCAGAGCTGGTTTTATTTGTCCGAAATTCCCGTTATGTAAGTGTATCACTTCCACAGCTGAATTATTTCAAAAGATGCACAATGAGGTTCTCAGCTGGGTCAAGGCAGAGCAGCCTGCTGAATCCTATGGCCCCACTTTCACTGGGGCTACTGGACTTTACATGGGAAAGCTGACCAGCGTAAAGCTTATTTTGTAATAGACCACATTAAATAGAAACACAAAGCACGTAAAAATACTGTAATGGTAAAAGAGGTAATCAATAAAAAGAAACTTCTGACTATCACCAGAAATTTCATGGTATTAAATCTAGGTGTTTTAATAGTGTTCAAGAACTGTTAATGGCTGTGATCATGTCTCTGAAGTAGTTAATTTAGGAATAAATTCATGTATACCTATGTGTTAGTATTTTTTTAATATTGTAAAATGCTGAGTTTATATATGGTTTTTTTTGCTTTTCACAGAAAAAATCTTGAATATCTACTGTTCTTAAAGCCTTTAAAGATTAACCAGGCCCTGCACTTTTCCTCTATTGAAAGCATAATACTGTACAGGTCTAATGTTCTAACCCATCCCTCTTTTTACAGTGTCAAAATGTACTGCTTTGGTGGTTTAATTCAAAGCTAAAACCAAGTGCAGAGAGATTTGGAAGCAAAACAAATCTCTCAAGATTCCTGTTGTGTCACTGATGCTTCCTGTGCTGACCCATTTCCCCCTGTCAACAGATGACAACTGGACAAACAACATACAAAATCTCAATTAACTGTTTCGGGGTTTTTAAATAAATAATTTAAGCCTAAAATAACACATAACATGAATAACACTGGAGTATGAAGTGAGTTAGCTTACCATTCTTGCTATGTTTTCACTAGCAGTGCAGTCAAACCTTATTTTACTTAAGTTAATCTAGATAGATGCATGTTGCCAGCTAGCCTAAAGTAACAGGGGTGCAAAATCCCTGGACTATCAAAGGTAACCAGGGGACGGCAGGCTGGAGTCAGCCTGAGCGTAAATTTATATGATCTGTGTCCCTGAGGCAGGGCTGCGCCTGCTTGCGTCAACTGTGCATAATCTGGTTGTACATTCAGACAGCTTTATTTCAGGATGCTGCTGCGGAGTACATCTGAAAATACAACCAGCCTACCCTGACAAGAAATAGCATAAAGAAATGAAAAGATCACTTCATCGATTTTATCATCTCTCTTTATTGCCGTTTAGATACACATGAATAAAATAGGATTTAAAATATTAAGAAAAAGCCTGAGTCTCCGCAGGATGCCTTTCTGTCTTTCTGGTGCTTAAACAACATTCACTTCCCAGTAATATACAAAGGAAACAAATTTTGCAAGCTTTTAACTGCTGAATCAAGTGAATGAATCACAATTAATAACTTATTTAATGCAGACAAATTTATTTTTCTATTCCTATAAAGCTGGTGATGAGGTACCATGTCATCATCTCCAAAGGTATTTAGGATTTGTGTCAGTTTTCCCTCCATACGTGATAGCCAGGCGTTACTGGGAGGCTGGGTCGGTCAGCTCGGAGGGTGGCTGGCCCACGTGCGTACGTGCACGCTGGTGTGGCGCTGAGCACAGACCTGGGTGCAGTTTCACAGGAAGGCAGGGGAGCTACGTGAGCTGGCAGCGAGGGATGCTGTGCCCAAGGGCTTGAGCTAACATCTCTGCTGAGAGTGAGCAAACATTCCCCGCTGATGAAGACGACAGGCATTGGCAAGGGGAACCTCTTGCTTTTCCATTTACCTCCCCTTCCCCTTCTGTAGAATGATAGTTGGATGGCTAGACAGACATCCTTTCTAGAGCGTTTTGTAAGACTAGGCGTTGGTATTATTATTCATCAAGTATGATCAGACATTTGTGGCCATATATATTTTAGCAGCTTCTAATCTGGCATGCTGAGCTGTATTCCATTTGCTATTTCCTCATCCAAGCAGGAAGAAATGGGTAGGGAGTACAAAAAAACATCTTTAAAGGAAAATAACAGAAATTAATCTTTATACAGACCATGCACGAAGATGCTGCATGGGGAATTTGCCTCATCTCAAGCCCTAGGTGGTTAAAACCATGTCAGGGACCTGGCACCCAACCTGCCCGCAGCTGTTCAGGAGGCTCAGAGCAGCTGTCTCGCTCAGAATCAGGGCCTGAGCCACTGCTTCTCACAAAGGTTTCTCAGAAGAGATAAAGCCTTTTTCCATGCTGTTCCAAAATAAAGTCTCAATAATAGTGTAGTATTGTCTGTTACAATGACACAACACAGACGAGGCATACATCTGAGCTATCATAACAGCTTTTTCAACAGAATAAATATAACATTTCCTGCTCTCACCCTTCCTCAGTACGTTAATGTCTTTTGGTCATTTCATCTGCATTGCCCTGTGCTCTGACATCCCTTTCTGGATCCAGTCAGTCTGATACGTGGAGCCGCGTGTACCTTACAGCAGTTCACATCAGGGAAACCTCCTGCACAGGCAGTCAGATCCGCCAGATACTAGCACCGTTTCTGGTAACTATAACTTTCCTCTGACACCGGCCTTACACAAGGCCTGCGCTGAAGCATAGGACTGTAGGCATGCCTGTCACTTGCAAGCACGGTGAGCTCAGAGAAGAAATTTATTGTTCTAACATGGTCATCTACCCAAGATATTCAGGGCTCCCTGACACACTTTCCCAGGTTTTATAGCTCATGTGATATGGGTAGTTTAAGGACTTTAGCTGCCTTTCAGGCTCTCCCAGGAGCACAAGGGCAGGGTGGGAGCCTACAGCCTGGGAGCAGTGGAGTTTTCATCCCCTCATAGTAATAACATTTATTCTTTCCAAGGGGGCTGCTCCTCTGTTCTTGCCTTATAAAGTCAAGGCAGGAAGGAACAAGGAGCAAGGCATTAATAACAATGGCAAGTTTATACAGTGAAGACAGAAGGGAAGTGTCAGGAGAGGAACAAAAAAGAGGAGGAGGGGAAGAAGATGGGTGAGGTGTTGTGCACAGAGGGCTTACTTGGCCTCACCAAGACAGGAGACAATCAAATCTATTTGCAAAGATGGTATCAGCGGGTCAATGCTTTTGACATGAAGCAGAAGGATCCCTTTCTGTGGCCGTGCTTTTTGAGCTTTGCAGCTGCAGGGCTTGTGCTGATAGATAAACACTGTCTGTGTTGTATATCAAGACCCAGGTGTCACCCTGACTGGGATGGCTGTATGAGACAGGTCATAATCCATTTACTGAGGCTTGGGCGAGAAAACCAAGATGAATTCTCCAGCATGTAACACTTCATGGTGACCCAGCTAGAGAGGAAACCAGGAAGCAATCTGTGTTATAGAAAGATAGATAGATAGATAAATAGGTAGATAAGTAGATAGATAGATAGATAGAGATGTGTGCGTATACAAATGATATTGGTCCAGTTTGACCTCACCATACTCTTTGAAATAGTGGCGTATTTTGATAATCTTGAGGTACCTACTCTATGTAGTCTTGCCTTGGCATAAAACAAGTATGACAGTTTTAGCAGCAGGACCACCCTAGCCTGAGACCTCTCTTTTGAGTTAAGGGTGTGTGCTGAGAGCAGACACAGAATTAATGTCCAAGCATGTCCTTCAGCATCTGGTTCAGGGGCTGCACTGACTTTCTAGAGAAAAATGCGACGAGTCCCAGGGACTCAAAGGTCATGGAAACTGTGATTCACAGCAACATGCGCCATGTGGCCCAGTCTTAGACTCAGCCTACATTTGCCCCAGCACAGGGATGCAATTGCCTCTTCCTCTCCTGGCAAGAGTCGCTGCACCTGCCCGCAGCTCCCTGAGGCCAGGGGCAGAGGCTGCAAGCTCTGGTGCTCCGGCTGCACCTTTGGGGCTGGGACAGCCACTGGGAGTGGTTTGCTCTAAAACAAATGGAGAAGCTGCTGGTTGGCTCAGCATTTCTTCCAGATGAAACAATAACGATTATTATTAATCAGTGATAGTGGTTATATACATTCCAGAACTAACCGTGCCATACCTTAACAAGATGAAATTTCCTACAGTAATAAGCCAATTCAAATTCCCTGTAGGGTTAAACAAATGGGGAAACTCAAAGTCTGCAGCAGGACAGAGGAACATATGACATCATAGCTTTGATGATGTTAATGATACAACTCCAGGGAAGGCAACACCGCAATCGATATGCATTTTAGTTTGGCCTGGTATTCACAAGACAGGCTTGACTTCAAGAAGGAAATAATGAAGACTTGCACCTGAGGCTTACCCCAGAGTGGAGACTTCAGGAGTTGCGGCTTCTTGATAGGAAAACACCTCAACTCCTCATTTACTTCTCTCTTCACTTAGCTGTGAGGGATGGCCACACTTCTCACAGTGGAGATGGCAGAGTAATTACACTGACAGGCAGACTCTGAGATGGGGATGAGGGCAGACAGGCAAGGCAGGGGAGGTTCACAGGGCCATGCTTGTGCATCACTGACACCTTGGCTCGGTTTTGTTATCAGTTTGTGCCTGCACCAGCAGGGAGGACCAGCTTCTACATGGCCTTCACGCCAGCAGAGAAAAAGTCATGGTGTGAACCGATGTGAAACAGTTAATGCCTGGTGAGAAATCTTTCATGTTTTCAAGTGAGAAAATAGACACCCATTTTTTAAGTGCAGGGATGGAGTGCTGAATCAACCAGTGGAACCAATGCCAAGAGAACTAGGGGGGTTTTAGCTCTTGGTGTGCATTTGACCAAATTACCAAATAACTAAACTCATTATAGGAATAAATGGGTGCAATGCAATGCTCTGTTTTGTTCAGGTGGTCAGATGAGACAGTTAACACAGTCTGTTCTGGCCTTATAAATCAGTGTCCAGTACCAAGTGCCATCTTGGGTACGCTGTGTTACAGGAGGCCAAATGCTCCCTGGGGATAAAAACAAGCACTTCAAAAATATCAGTGTGGGCAGGGAATCTATGATGATATAACCTAAACTTCAGTTAATGATGTCCCAGACTACAAAATGTGACTGTCCCACAAAGCCTACGTACAGCTGTGGCAGCCAGAGCGGGAACAGCCAGTTGTTTCTCTGTAATCCAATAACCTGGTATCACACCCCACAGCTGGCCTGCCTCCACTCCTGCCCTCACAGGCAGGCAGCAGAAGTTACATCACTGCAATTATAAAACAGCCTGGACACACTCATCAGAGGCAGATATGTGCCCGTCTCAGTGTGCTATAATCCAGCATGTGCTCCATGAAATGTGTTTTCAGCTGTCTTGCAAGAGACTGTTTCCCAGTCTTGTGGGAAGGAATCAGCTGCCTACTGGCCATGAGCTGCTTTTCCAAGGTACTATAGAGAAGAGGTGACCAGTTCTGATCGATAGCACAGGAAAACAGGTGCTGTATAACCCTGCGGAAGTTGCTTTTGTTAGGGATTTGCAAAATGAGCATGGATTTGAGCAGCTGGTTCCACCACCCTAGACTGAACTACCTCAGCCCAGCCTTGGCTTCTTCTTTAGTGATCCACCTACTCGTGGTGCCTAATTGATTTGACCAGAGAAGGAGGCCAAAGAGCCAATTTTATAACGTTTTTGTGCAGAACACACGTATCTGCCATTTTAAGCTGAGGTATTCCAAGCTGCCACGTTAGGACCAGATCCCAGTCCCTCTGTGTCTACAGCTGTATTCAGTTAATGACCTGAGATTTCCACTAATGCACAGCAGCTACAAAGCACATTTCAGGTTTATGGCCAGCATGTACCTGTGGTACTACAAAACAGCTGCAGCAGACTGATGGATCTGACCAACGTGGTAATCAAATATTCGGGAACCTGTGTGGGAACAAATGGGAGAGTGTAAAAACAGTTGACTGTGGGCAGGGTTTTGTGGGAGAATTGAGGAAAAAATATCCTGCAGTGGCAAAGACTGATGATATTTTGAAATTGCTCATCATGAAGTTCAGTTATTGCTCTACATATCTATGCCAGGGAATACTCTATTCTCTTCCATACAGTTACCAGGGAAATTAAATAAGAGGTTGCTACTATTTCAAGACTCAGAATGAAAAAGAAAAGTGATAGTTTGCTGCAGCAGAGTGAATTTACAGTGAGTCTCTGGGCCAGGCTTTTGAAACAGACTGAAAAGTGCAATGGGTTTTTATTTTTCATGTCAAAAGCAGACTTAAGCTCTGATTTTCCAAGCAGGAAAAATTGTGGTGGAAGTGTGAACCCCTTACCTTGCCTGCAGTACGGAGTGAAAGAAGTTAAATGTGCAGAGGCTATTCAATGAAGCTCAGCTCTGCCTTAGTTAAAGGTATTGCAAAGACTTTAATGGGAGGAGTGACTTTCTGCTGTTAAATTACTGCTGTGCCTCATTTCTAACTCCTGGTAGTTACTCTGACAGCTGCACACTAATACAAGAAGGTCTCCAAGAGAGGCTGAATGCTGCTCACAGGACTCAAAGATTTTAACATCTTTGTCAGCAACGTGGGCAGTAGGATCAAGTGCAGCCTCAGCAAGTTTGCCGACGACACCAAGCTGTGTGCTGTGGTCGACACGCTGGAGGGAAGGGATGCCATCCAGAGGGACCTTGACAGGCTGGAGAGGTGGGCCCATGCAAATCTCGTGAAGTTCAACAATGCCAAGCACAAGGTCCTGCGCATGGGTTGGCGCAATCCCAAGCACAACTGCAGGCTGGGCAGGGAATGGATTGAAAGCAGCCCCGAGGAGAAGGACTTGGGGGTATTGATTGATGAGAAGCTCAACATGAGCCGGCAGTGTGCACTTGCAGCCCAGAAAGCCAACCGTGTCCTGGGCTGCATCAAAAGAGGTGTGACCAGCAGGTCGAGGGAGGTGATTCTGCCCCTCTACTCTGCTCTCGTGAGACCCCACCTGGAGTACTGCGTCCAGCTCTGGGGGTCCCAGTACAAGAAAGACATGGACCGAGTCTGGAGGATGGCCACAAAGCTGATCAGAGGGCTGGAGCACCTCTGCTATGAGGACAGGCTGAGAGACTTGGGCTTGTTCAGCCTGGAGAAGAGAAGGCTCCAGGGAGATCTAATTGCGGCTTAGCAGTACCTGAAGGGGCCTACAGGAAAGCTGGAGAGGGACTGTTTATCAGGGAGTGTAGTGACAGGACAAGGGGTAATGGGTTTAAGTTGAAAGAGGGTAGATTTAGGTTAGATGTTAGGAAGAAATTCTTTACTGTGAGGGTGGTGAGGCACTGGAACAGGTTGCCCAGAGAGGTTGTGGATGCCCCCTCCCTGGAAGTGTTCAAGGCCAGGTTGGATGGGGCTTTGGGCAACGTGGTCTGGTGGAGGGTGTCCCTGCCCCTGGCAGGGGGGTTGGAGCTAGATGGGCTTTGAGGTCCCTTCCAACCCAAACCATTCTATGATTCTATGATTCTATGGTGTGCTGAGGCTGAAGTAAGAACCAGAGCTTCAAACAGGAATTTCTGCAATGTGACACGAGAGCACTCCCTCCTCTTTCCAGGAAATCTAGTTTCTTTTTCATCACAAACTTAAAAAAGCTCAGGTGTATATTGATGCAGGGATCTGGCATTAAACAATAGGGATACGTGTGGAGAAGCAGAGTTGTTTGCTATACAGATTTATTATGCCAAGTCGCTAGAGGAAGAGCAGTGGCAAGCAAAGTGCTTCCCTCAGTTATATTGATAACCTCATCAAATTAATGACATGGTATTACATCCTGAAATTCACTTACGCTTCCTCTGAAACTTCTCTGTCCTCTGCAATGGCACATGAAAAATGCATCCTCTGCCGCTACAGCTCCGAGTCAGAGGAATGAGCGATCTCCTGTGAGGAACGGTATCTTCACTCCATTGACAGCACATCAATTGCCAGAAGTCCTTGGTGACCTCCAGAGCATCTATTTAAATGAACGTTGGGGGATGACGGTAAAGAAGAACGGGATGCTAATCAGATACTACCGAGGAGTGCCTCTTTGCTGCAGGGGCTCGCTACTTTTGCTGACTCCTGTGATCGCTGGGGCAGCATGGAGTTAAATGGTGTCACTGGAGGAACGTGAGACCCCTGAAAACAGAACAGCCTCTCAGCAGAGCCTAACACCATCCCGTCAGGCCGTGCACCACAGGGCAGCCGATTTCACCACCATACCTTGAGGTGCAGCACTGCTGTACCCTGAACTCATGTCAGAATTGACAGCAGTCATCTTCAGATGCTTCTTCACACCTCTGCTGTCGTCCTCCCTCTCCCTGCCTGTAGCTACAAATGAAATCCAAGCGTTTGTCTCCGTCAGATTTGCAAAATATTTACCATAAATATCACAAATTGTGATTTTTGCTAGAAATGCCACAATGAGGAAGAATCATCTTATTTAAAGGGCAGCATTCCTTTAAAACATTTGGTTTGTTCAGTCAAATTAAGACTGAGACTGCTCTATAAACCCTTTGGGTGAGACAGGGTGGGATAGAGGGGAAAGGATAGAGTCAAACAAATCTCTAAGACCCACAGAGAGCTCAGTCAAACTCCTCAAACAACTCTGGTTTTGTATCCAGACTGGGCAAACTGAAGTTTTGCATCATATTGGCACAATAAAAAAATGTCTTGCCCACACACAATCAATCCCTTTCAAAAGCAGAGTTTTGCTCTTAGGCAAACTCCTTTTGCTTAAGTTTTTCACTAATCTGTTCAGCAAAAGATTCTGAGGTTTCAGTTTAACAGATTGCTCAGCTCTACAACTGATAGTACTTGTTCCGTTTTTATTGATAAATCCCTGAAACCAGCCCCAATAAGGCTGACAGAAGCACCCCGTGGCAGCACGGCTAGTCAAAGTGCCTGTAGGCTCACTGGGTATGATTCTCATTTTAAAAAGGTGGGTTTTTTCTCATCACTCTAATGATGTCTAAGCACCTTCGTTGAAAATGAAAATCCCAGCCACATGTTTCACGTTTGTTTCAAGGCAGCAGCACTTGCTTAGCAAGCAGAGCTGTAGGTTGTGCTAACACTGTGCTCCAGAGCACGTCCGTATGAGGATGTGGTGCTGGGTTTTTACAGAAACGAAGCAGAGGCCAAAACAACCTGCTGCTTCACATTAGTACGTCAGCTTTACAACCTATGAACTGTAACTGCTAGAAATGTATGTATAAATATATGAGCATCGTTATGCTCCTGGATTGACATAATGAAGACATGCTTGCATGATGTCGTCATTTGGATGCTCTTAGATAGCTGAGCAGTTCAATGAGACAGCGTAATGAAATATGGAGTGCGAATTGCTTTAAAATAATCATGGATCTTCCCAAACTTTTGCCTAAATGACTTGACTATAAGAAGAGAAAGAGGAGAGGCACTGAATTAGCATTCCTGGGAAATGAATAAACTGTTGCAGCCCGACCAGGAAGGCAGACGTAACGTTTTCTCTCCTCAGGAAGTAACAAAAGCTGAATTCATACTGCAAAACATAATGAGGGGTGTTTGTCATAAGTTAAAAATCAATGAACTCCAGCTGTTCTCATGGTCCTGGAAGGTTCATTTTCAATGAAGAAATATTTCTTCTTGCAGAAGCATTCCAGAAGAGAGACTTCATCCTCAGTGATGGTGTGGAAAGTCAAGTTGGATGGGACATAGCTAGTAGAGAGGCTTTCTGCTGCATCCTTGAAATAACAAAAATTAACATGCCAAATGAGGATTTTAGCCCAAGTACTACAATTAGAAGATCAGGAGAATTAGAGTTGCCTCTTCTTTTGAACAGAGGTTCAGCCTCTATTTTGAAACCTGTCTCCTGGCTCACCAAGGAGCACTTTCTATTACCAGTCCATCACGCCAAAGTACCCAGGAGACAAGCCAACTTCTGGCACAAACCAGACTAGCCTTAGGGTGTCTATCTAGTAAAACATTGACTTATCTAACCATCTCACTAACCAGAACAGATGGACCATATGGGATTTTGGCTTCTCTGCTTCCTCTTTATCATTCAATAAAGTCTTCTGGTTAAGTGTCATGCGTCTGCACAGGGATTAAAGATGTTTAAAGGCCCCTTCGAATAGGAGGTATTGCCTCAGTGGCAAAAGGCGTGTTGAGGATCTGGATCTCCAGTTCTGCTGATTATTCCATACGGACATGGCAATAAACCTGTGTGATGGTGAGGAGGGAAAATTAAATGCAAACTGAGCACCCAGGCAATAAATCTGACAGAACACTCTTCATGGTTGGAAAAATGTCCCACGTACAGCCTGTTTGGGTGGAAAAGAAATTATTTCATAGTTTCTGGAGTTCCTCATTCCTATTTATGTCAGTGTCTCCCAGGAAAAAAAAAAATCAAAATTCTAGTGGGGTTTTTAAGCTGGAGTTGGAGCCAGTCAGCCATCAGAAGCGATCATGTCACTCCTGAGAGCAAGCACAGCAAGAAGCAGTGATGGGGGGAATGGCGTCTGTGTCCAGTTTGCAAGCCCTAATAGTGCCAGCACACGGGTGAATTTAGCCAAGAAACACGCTGGAAGAAACCCACCTGTACTGCAGGCAAATAAAGATCAAATTCACAGAGCAGTTTGGTTGCTAGCAATTATTCACACATATTGAGTAAATAACTGTGTCAACAGGAAAGAAGATAAGGGAAGTTACAGTTAAATCTTAGTTTCACATTATTCTTTTAAGAAATGTAAAACAGAATAAGAAATGTAAAAACAGGATAATGTCTTAGGGAAAGTGGGAATATTCCTGACATTGCTGAAATTTCCTTCTACCCAGTGTTTATTCAAAGGATCCCCAACTACAGGTTGGAGCCACTTCCCAGGAGCACAAGGCTCATAACCAATGAAAACGCAATTTTTCACAAGTTTTATCATCTTATAATGGTGATGCTACCAAAGGATTATGTGATCTCACCTACACAATACATGGTCTCACCTACAGTGCTGAGTTCAGGTACTGCACTGTCTGTATTTAATCATAAGTGTAAGTTAAGTGCATTGATTTGCATAGTAAAGCTATTAAAAATGGGAGTTTTTTTCTTCCTGTTTCCTCAGACCTTGTAAAGCTAATCCTTGCCACCAGCTGCAGTAATAAGCAGTACTTGCCCACAAATACATTTCTCTGATGTCATGGATTTGGATTCAGTGATCCTGCTTTGGAATATGTTATTTTAAGTGAATTTGATTTACCTAAGCCCATGGAAAGGACATTTTTTTAAACTGCAATCAGCTCTCCTTAAAAAAGCCCACACAATTTTGCAATCAATATATGCACAAAATGTTCCAAAAAATAACGTATTTTTCTTAAAAAGATTTAAATAGAATTTTTTGAAATCTGAATGTGCAATACAGCATATGAGTCTTGATGGCTTTCATCCAGGAGTCATAGCAAAATAAACTAAAAAGATCAATAGCCTTCTGTCATTATTTCTGATAAATCTTATTATACTTGAGAAAATCCCAAATCTGGAAGTATTCAAACAGAACACAAAAGAAGACTCATATAATTACAGGTTGTCTACCCTGATATCACATTCAATGTAGTATGTGTGGACAGTGTCAAGACACAGTTTATGGAAAATGTTTTGTGTAAGACAACCCTGATTTCACCCTTTGGAGAATTTAGTTGATAAAAATAGCTTGCACATTAGTATCTTTGCATTATTTTGGCCATTCTAATAAGAGATATGACCTTAACCTGAAACTTTGTCCAATTGTGTAATGCAATCGGCTTTGAAATGCACAACATCCTTGTTTTAAAAAACACTCCAGTACAAAGAGATGTGTGACCCTGTATCTCAAAACTGGTTGTTAGTGAGGGATCGTCGTTGAAAGGGGACGTATCTTGGGAGTTTCATGTCAAGGAAAAAGATACACAAGCCTGGCTAGCAGGCTGAAAGGTACTATCCTAGGAAACAAGCAAACAAGCAAACAAAATGACATAAAGGGTTCAATCACACACACAAAAAAAGATTACATGGTTACATGGTGATATTTCATGAAAATACATAGGGTTTAAAATATTTCTAATTGTATAGACATGGTGTTACAAGAACAGTGGCTGGAAAATTAAGCCAAAGTAATCAATGTGAGAAATACACATATACCTATAACCCGCTTTTGTGTACGTGCGCATGTGTGTGTATACATATATAAACCCAGCAATCGAGAACATACTGAATGGTATGACATTCTCCATCACTGTTGCCTTTAGCCTCTCTCCAGAAGCATTAGCTAAGCACATTACTTTGGGGTTAGAAATGAATTTTTCCACTCAGTAAAGGAATAGCTGGATGAAGTGTAATGGCTTGTTGTTTTACAGGAAGCCAGATTTGATGATCTAAGTGTTCCTTTAAATTGCGGAAGCAACAAGCTAGCACCAATAGCAAGAGTATTAGCAACAATTATTCAAAAAGCCAGTCCCAGAAAAATACTCAGTCAGCACAAATGCTCGTGTTTTGCGCATGTTGCATTGATGCGCCAAAATTATGCTCTGGAGACGCCATGATATGGGAGATTGTGGCCACGTGTTCAGACACCCTTGGTTCCTCTGTGAACTCAGGGATCTGCCATCCTTTTTTCGGTGGCGTGTCATTTTTACTGTGGCTTATGAAGTGGCTTGGGGAGGCAGAGTGGGCTGAGTGGGCCAAGGGACTGCCCGCTGTATGGCAGAACGTTGCACGTAGCATTTTACAAGAATTTGCATCTTACTATTTTATTCATATATATTGATTCAATAAAAGAAAGTCACATGTGAAAAGCAGATCCCCAACTCATTTTGTAGAATGGAAGCGGGTTTCCCATTTAGATGGCCGAGGAGCAGAGACACATGGAGAAAGACAGAAGATAAAAATCAAAGGAGATATATTAATAAACTATATCATCCTCAGTATGTTACTAAAAATTTCTGCTGGGGTCCTTAAGGCCTATTACCTTCATGACTTGCAATAGCAGCAGTAACCCTTAAGAATAGAAATCTTTATTATACCTGCTTAAGGGCTGACAGAGGACCTTATAGTTTGATACTGATTTTTAACTTGCACATTTCAGATGCAAAATAATATATTCTAGGACAGTGTGTTGAAACCTTTTTTGACTTGCAGACTCTTAATTTTATTTTTTTAAGCATCTAACTTGCCACTGAATTTAAACCTAGTGAAAATAGGCTTGCCTGCCTTAGTTCCTTCTCACAGACCTTTTAGAAGTGGTCTATAAACACTAGGTAAAAACACGCAGCTCAAGGCAGTATCAGTATGTTGAATGGTTAGGGCTTGGTGACTTTTATCTTCACAATATATAATGCCAATCACAGCATAGTACGAGCACCCGGAAATGCTTGTGCCTCTTGGAATCGGGGAGCTCCCTGGCATTCAGGAGAGCCCTTGCTCCAACCACCATACCCAGTTGCAAGTGGTAAATCCTTGGTGATACTTATTTGCAGCAACGTGAGTAGAAAGCTAGGACAGCCACTGACAGGTGATCATGTCCCTCAGTGGGGCATGCAGAGATGATGGCCCCCAGAAGGCTGAAATGTAAGTGCAAGGAAAATCCCAGGCGCAGAAAGAGACTAGAGCCTTTCTGCGTGTGGGCAACACGATTGCAAGTGCAGCAGCTGGCATCATCCAGAAATCCAGGCCATCAGGTATGCCGATACCTGTCAGTGTCTTCAAATTTTGTCTTAGCATTGCTTTAGATTTGGCAGTGCTAGAGGGGGTCTGGTTTGACGGGAGTATCCAGGGTATATCAGCATTTGAAAGAAGACTTTAGCTGGGTAGGAAATGAATGAGCGGGGAAAGCCCAGGACTGAAATTGGATCCAACAGCCAGGAGACAGAGCACATTCAGAGCCTCCATCTGCATGCCCTGGTTTGCCTGGCTGGTGGCTGGAATAGAAATGCTAGTGAGGAAACTAATCTAGCCATTAAAGGCAGAAAGGAGCAATTTGGGTTGTGATGAAGCACAGATACGTAGTAAAACTGTCAAACTTCACTTGAGCTGTTCCACCTTCACCAGGTCCCACCTATTTTTATATTTGACTTTGCAGAACACACAAGTTCACTATCATTTTACAGACTTCACACGTCAAGGGGCCTCTCTCCTTTGAGGTCATTTTCTTTAGACGATGTAAATGTCAGCTGCCAGTTGTAAGTATTATTATTTATGTGGAGCTGCCAAGGAGTGAGGGGGAAACGATGCAGGCAGCTCACTTCTGTCTTGTTAGCTCTCAGGAAAGGTCAGCAGAGCCCTTCAAAAAGGACACTGTCAAAGCTGAATTGTCTTCCAAAATCCACTCTGCAGAAACAGCGCAAGAGAGCACATGCTTTAAAACCAGCCAAGGTAGCACTCAAGTGCCTTTTTTTTTCTGTTGCCAATAATCTCCATTAGTGACTACTTGTGGTGTAAGAACCCGCAGTAGCCAGAGAATGGACAGAGCTCACTCTAGTAATTGCATCCAGCTGCATTTTGTTTGCTTTGGGGATTACTTCTTTTAGCCTTCTGTTTGACCTAACTTACATCTGAGCAAATTTCATCCTCCGATGAACGTCCCCACATATCCCCGTGTCATTCCTCCCCGAGCCACAGCTCTTCACCCCACGGCCTGGATGGGAGCAGAGGAAAGCCCCTCCACCCATGCACCACTTCTTACCAAGCTGCACGGCTCACAGCTCCCACACCTTGAGGGTAGATTTCGTGCTTGCAGACTTGGCAAAGGAATATGGGACGCATGGCTGAGAATAGTAAGATTCAAGGCAGATTATGGCACTTCGCTGTGGATAGACTGACCAAAAATTTTCTAAGTGCAAAAAGGAGATTTCTTCACAGAGTTTTGGCTCAAATCCCAAAAATACTTAGGTGCCTAACTCCCAAAGAAATCAATAGCAATCAAATGGCTAAATGTCCTGCCTGTTACATAAAAGAAGCAGAAATAAATTACTTTACCTGTCCTATCAGAATTGCTGATGCAATTCTGTGCAAACCTCCCAAAAGTGGAAAAAATTAAAGGAGGAAAGGCAAATTCCAGATGCACGCCATGAAAAACTTCCATGGTATCCAGAGGTGCTCTCCCAAGACCATCCCAGTCCAGAAATGCTCTGGAATAGTTTCAAGCACATTGAGTTTCAGATTATTAAATCCACCTTCTAGTTTTTGGCTTTACCCAATTAAAAAAAAAAAAAAAATTAGAAAACCCTCACATTTTCCTGTAGATGTCTGAAAGAGAAGAGAGGCCTACTTACTATTGCTGCTACATAATACTTCAAGAAAACAAAAATGAGCAGGGCTTTATCAACTCTGCCTACATCAATATTTACTGTTCTGGCTCCTCCTTAGCCAGATCCACGTTGTTAAAGAAATGGGATCTTTCCCCAGCAGGATGTGGGTGAAGCCGTATGGGAAGAGTGAGTCCCTTCCTCCCACTCCCGGTTTTCCACCCCGAGGGCCGTGCTGAGCCAGACTGCGTGGTTGCAGAGCCTTGTCCCTCTCGGCGTGGCTACCATTTCTATTTTTATTTGATTCGTGTGTTCAGCTGTTTTTCCCCTTGGCCTGTGCTGTGCTGGGATCTTAGCTTCTGAGCCCTGCCTACAAAATTCACAGACAGAAATCACTGAGACAGAGAAACATTGAAATGAAGAGTAGTTTCATGTGCACTTAAGCCTACTGTTACCACAGGGCCAAGTCCTTTAAGACAACACCAGGGTGTACTTAAAACGGAGATTGAGAAGCTTGTTTTCACTGCTGTTTCTGATTCTGCCATAGGAGGTCATCAGGAGCAGAAGCACGTGAAGACAAAAGCCTGCTGCCAGAACGTAGTTTGGATGAGGTTATCATGGCTTGAAAAATGCACTGCTTGTTTACCCGTGAGGCTGTTTTCTCTTTGACACAGAGTTTGTCTTTCCTAGCAGATACTGAAAGTGCACTGGGAAGACTTGCCAGAAGTTGTGCTCATGAGGGACAGGGAAACACTGATTCTTTGGTTCCTCTAATTCTTTGCCCTCGGCCATACCCCCTCCGGACACCCCGGCAAGCCTGACGCCTTCCTGTGGAAAGCAGAGACCACTCACCACAGCTCCTCAGCTCCCGGCTGGAGAGGGGCGACCATCTGCTGCTCGGGCTCGAGAGAGCTGCCTGGGGTTTGCCAAGGTTTCCTGCGAGATGCCAGACAAGCCCACCACCCACGTATGCCCATCTTCACCTCCCCACCTGTAAAATGGGAGGAGGAGTGTTTACCCATCTCATACGCTGTCTCTTTTTAGGTCAGTGATGACTAGGAAGTGCTTTGGATGAAGGATTCATCAGAAATTCAGGCCTTATCCTTTACCCTCACCATGCCTATTTTGGCTACTTAGCCCCAAAGAATTTTATCTGGAGTTTATTATTGCTTTGCTTTTACATATTCCCTGGAGATTTACATTCCCCTCACCCCCCCTTTATTCCCTCATTCTCTCTTTTAATTATCTTGTGCTCTTACTGTCCGATCACTGCCTGTGCCTTCTCTCAAGGCTGTGGTTTCATGATAATTAGTACCAGACCTAAGCGCTACCTGTCCCAACAGGACAAGTGAGATCAAACAATCACACTCCTGCCAAATTAACCCAAACCTGTAGCAGCGGTTCCTGGGAGCCTGAAGCTCTCACATGAGCTGTGGGAAAACAGTCAGTACCTGATGCAGTGTGAAGTTAAAACAGTGATATAAAGCCAGCTGATAAAACCCAAACCCGTTGCTGTTTGAACAAGTAGGAGCTGGCAGAGTTTATTGGTGTCAGATTGGTTTCAGGGAGCTGAAGAGGTTTTGATCCAGTACTAGGAAACTTAACTTTCCTCATCTCAAAGGTCTGGTATTACTAAACTGCAGCCTTAGGTGTGTAAGCACACGAGCTCCTCCATCTCGTCTCCTTGCCCCTCACCGCTGGTGGGCTGTGCCCTTTCCCACATCCCTGCCTGGCTTTGCTGGTGCGGGGATGAGAATGGGGAGCGAAGAAAAGCAGCACAGAGCAGAGGGCGATGAAAAGGCTTTCACCGATGGTGCAACATCTGAACTTTTATTTAGCAGTTGCTCCCTCTATAAATAAGACATAAATAAAAAGAACTGGTGCATTGAATCCAATAGCACCAGTCAAAGCAAGCGCTGTAGCAGTCCACGGAGCAGAGTGCGTGCGTGAAAATCTTTGCCCACCCTGGGGCCCTGCCCTTGCTGGTTAGCTCCCCGGTCACCGCATGCCCTTGAGGGCTGCGGTTGTGCTCCAGGCTGGCAGCTGGGCTGGGTGTAACTGTCCTAGCGGTGAGGCTGGCCGGGCAGGCGACCCGGAGCTGCTGGTGCTGCGGTGCCTTGTTGGCCACCGTGCATGGCCCCCACATCCACCTGGAGGGCTGTGTGAAGAAAAGTCAAAGTCTCAACTCCCCCCACATTGCCCCTTTGGAAAGCCTGGCGTTGGGAACCCTATTATTCCCATGCATAAAAAGCATTTTGTCTTCTCTGATGGCAGCGTAGCTCTGGGACTAATATTGTTAATCAAACATTGCAGAAGGAGAGTTCATACACAGTGCCATTTTATAAGTCCTGAAAACCTATTTGTAGTTAAAAGGAAAAACAAAATTACACAACCACACAGCTCAGATTTATTGTAAAGATGGATTTTTAGAATTAAAACATGATAGATTTAAGGGAAAGAGCTGTTACCAAGAGAACAATTTTCATATAGATTAGCTCTGTGGGCAGTTTTATAGGTTTATGTAAGAAGTGAAATTAATCCATTCAAGATGCACACTCAGCCCTTTCCCACAAATAAAATAAGGCATCCAATCACATTTTGACAATAGGAAACAATATGTGTGTTGCAAGTTGGTCTGGCTGAGAATGAATTAAATTTTAAGATATTCCCATCTGTTTCAGATATCCTGATACATTTATCACAGTGAAAATACTGAAGAGCACCTTTTCATGATAACCCGAGAGAATAAGCCACCACTTTGCCCGGTCCTGTGCACTCTCTCCCCATTTCCCCGACCTGGGAAAGTCGCTTTACAATTTTTTATGCAAAGAAGCCAAAAGTCAGCAAAATTATGGGTTGCCTTGGTAGAGGAACTGCAGTGTGTGGGAGTGTGTGCTTGCACAGAGATTATCCTGAGCAGACAGGTTTTTTATGTCCCTCTGGCTCTGCCTTTGCTCTGACAGCACTGATGGCTTAAATGCAGTAAACAAGTCTGAACAAAGGTCTTATCTAAAGCTTGTGCAGGACCATGTTCCGGCTTTCTACAGCAGGGACCTTTCTGGCAACCATTTTCTGCAGAGGGCAAACCAACACGGACAGGACTGCCCTGGAGCAGGATCTTTGAAGCAAACGCCTGGTGGACATGAAAGCAAATGCTGCGAGGAGAAAGGGAAAACCAGTCCTCCATGGCAATGGGGGGGTAAGAGAAAAAGGAAGGGTTTAAAATGAAGTGCAAGATCAGATGTCCTGTTTAGCCTTCGGAGAAAGCTCTCCCAACCTCAGGGATAGCGAGGCATGGGAAGGGAGCTCCCTGAGGCAGTTCAAGTCTGGCTGATCTTGCCTTGGTATTTGAGACTTCCTGAACCTGCTTCCATCCCTATTTCCTATCACTTTATGAGCTATTCCAGAAAGCAAATACCTTTTCCTGGGATTACTAGCCTGACCAGTGAAGTTGTCCTCTGTTTCAGGCCTTGCATCACACAAATACAATTTTTCTTTTATTAAACCTCAGGGCATCTGGGATTTTCACAGGCTATTCCATGTGCTAATAGTTTTAGTGTCATTTGCTTATGTGCAGAAATGCCTATAATTCTCTGGGAATTCCTGCCTTAGCAGGTAGTCCTGCATCAGCCAACAAGCAAAAGTCCACAGAAAGTATAGCTAATGTCCATGTCACCTATAGATGGCCATATAGCTAATACAGAAAGAAAAAAGAAAAGAAAAAAACCCAACAAAAACCCAAACCCAAAACAATGGCAGCTCTATAGCACACTCTGGCAAAGGCACAAGCATGTGAACTGACAGGCAGCCCTTGCTGAAGAGAAGCTAAGCTAGCCCAGTGCTTTCCAACTCTATTTAAGAGCACCAGGCATTTCCCAGAGGAGGAGACCTTTTTTCTCACTTTCCTTAGCTTGCTTTTCCTTCTGTGAACCCCTCAAGAATCAGTCCGTGCACACAGTTGACCACAGATACTGCCATGGGAGACAGCTAGTTCAGACTACGTTTCTGAACTAATTGGAAATGCCAGGATGCAGAAGGAGAAGAAATGAGCTGGCAGTTTCCATGGCAATTCACTATCCTATTAAAAATAATCAATATAATGATAGTAACGAGCAGCAACTTGTTACCACAGAGCAGGGAGGCAGGGAGCAGGTTCACATTGTCCACACCGTACCAACACGGTGTTCTTGAGATGCTGAAGTGGAACCAGCAAACCAGAAAATTACATTTGACCTGATTTTTAATTTTTATAAGGTTGCTGCATCCAGAAACATTCCTGGCATGAGCACGAATTGCATGTGTCAGCATCTCTGAAGAACAAGACCCTACAAGTGTATACATGAATGCAGTATCAGGATATGGACCGTGGCAAGAAACAGCCTCCTTGTACGCAGGTTTATTTACAGTCTGTTTCAGTCAATACAATTCTATTTCTAATGAGATGCCAGAGCCCAGACCCATTTCCGGAGAACACTTACATCAATAAGGAAAGACCTATAAAACCAGATGAAGATCTCAGGAGGCTTGTTTTAAGACATTATAATCTTGACAGTTATGAAGTAAACAAAGCTGTTTTCACATCTGTAAGCAGAGATTTTGAAGAGTCAAATATGATGAGAATTTTTACTCTTACTGCGAGGCATTGGCACTATTTTTTCTTGTTCGATAGAGTTCATCAAACGCATGCTCTGTTTTTATGTTGTTAAGTGATTCTCATTACATCTTCATGAAACAAATGCCACTTTTTTCCAGCTGGATTTGCAAAAGAGCTTGCTGCTCGGGCACATCTGATTTCTACAGACTTTTACTTTACTGCTGTCTTTAATGGAGTCGCTGCCGTTGGCAAATGCCTGTGTCGCAGGCAGGCTTCTCACCACCCCTCTAGGATGTTTGCAGGGCTACCGCCCAGCAGTTCTCTTGGTGCACACTGACATATATACCTCTTTGAATATGACATCTCTAATGCCATATGCAGTAAACAAGATATTTAAAATGCAGGAGAGAACTGCTATATTTGCTAATGTTTTCTAAAGCTTTCAACACACTTCAGCGCAGAGAAATTCCTCAGGAGGAGAGCTCCAGTGCGTGGTGTCAGCCTGTGCCATCTGCTGAGCTCGTTCATCAACAGCCTCTGCTCTGGGGTGCTGAAACACAGAGTGGCTTTTGTTAGTGCCGCGCATCTCCGTGGGCTCTAGGAGAAAGGCACTGGTGCAGCTGGGGGGTGGCTTTCCACACAGTCGGTGGTACCAAACGGGGAAAGGTTTTTCCACCCTGTGATCAGCCATACTCGCCGCCTGTCCTTGGTACGCGTATCGGGGTAGACATACTCCCCGTGGTGGGGTGCGGGCACGGAGAGGATGGGTTGCAGGGTGTGGGGTGGGAGCACACGTGGCACCGGCCGGTGCCAGGGGCAGAGCTGCTGCAGCCCGGCTGGCTAACCCACCTCTGCACGGCCAGCGTGGCTGCGCCCTCCTGCCGCTGGCCCTTCTGCCCTCTGGGCTTCAGCCAAGAGCCTCCAGGGACAGCGGCTGCAGAAATGAGCCAAAAATCCACACGCAATGCCATGTGCATCTCTTTTTTGTGTGCGGCCTTTCCTTCCCCTTGCCAGGAATGGGATAAGCTCTGAACTGAATAGACAAAATTCAAACGCTCGGGGTCGACCAGCATACTAAAGATTAAAAGCAGCATCACGCTATCAGGTAGGCACCTTGTGAAGCTCATGACAGCCAGAGATCTGATGGAAAGACTGCCCTCCAGTCTCAGCCTTGCTCTCACGGCACTGCTTGCATGCAATTAAAGTCTCTGCTCCAAGAATTTGGCAGTACAGGAGGACACGGAGAGTTGGCTGCTTTCAGGGCTGAATTCCCTTGCTTTTGTTCAGCCTTTCAGGCAGAAGGAGCCAAGCCAGCGGGAACTCACTGGAAACCGGCCCCTTCCCAGCTGGCTGGTGCCCGGCAGGGATCTGGGGTCCCCCAGGCGGAGCGGGGAGGCATCGCTCCCCTGCCAGGAGAGGGTCTCCTCCTCCCTCCAGCTCCCGCTCTGGGGGCACAGCCCCTCCAGCAGCACTGCAATACTGGGCTGGCTAAAAGCACTGGTGAAACTACACCTCGGCTCCCTACCTGCTACCACATGGTGTATGGCATAGGCATGCAGCCTACAGCATCCAAGCACTGGTCCATCCAGCAGCAGGCAGTGCTGCAAACACAGGTTGGTTAATTCCTTACTACACTACGGTCCTTTTCCTCCCCAGTGACAGTTAATAAACAAAAATACTAGAATGATCCTTTAAAAATAGTTCTGCTATAAGAGCATGTGGTTGTAATTACCATCTTTATGGACAAGTCTATTATTTTTCTTTCCTTCCATCTCCTCTGTGTTATAGGAAACATGCCAGTTTTCAAGCATCCTGCTTCATTACTATTGGAAGCAAACTTCCAAAAAGCAGAGTTTGTTTAACACAGGCTCCTGAGCCCATCCTGAGAGTCATCCCCAAAAACTGGGCTGGAACAAGTCTGAATGAACTGAAGTTTCTAAAAGTCCTGGGCACTTCCTTGCTTCTTCACTTTCATTCTTTATTTCTCTCCATTACATTACCCCCTTGCATGTTTTCTTTCCCTCTTTGTTCTCCTGATTCTTCTTACCCTAAGCCCAGCCTCCCTTTGCCGTCTCCCCATAGCCTTTTCTCTGCCCCGTCTCTCTTTTGCCCACAGCTTTCCTGTCAGTCCTCATTCTGTCCCCGATGCTGGTCTGCTCCCTGTGTCCCTCTGTCCTCCCAGTCAGTTCCTTCCATTTCCCAGCATCTGATATCCCTCCTGGGACTCTGAAATCACCCTTTCTCCTTATTTTCCCTCTTCTGTCCTCCTTTCCATGGTTTCTCGTGTCACCATCTTTTCCCCTTCCTAGCCCCCTGTCCTTACTCTGTCCTCCCAGCTCTCCATCCCTCTGCTGAGCTGCCCTCCAGCATCCCTCTCTATCTCCATTTATCTTCCCGGGGGTTTTCCTCACAGGACTCCCCCTCCCACTCCTCATTGCTTCCCTCCACCACCCCCCAAACCTCTCTTGTGCCTCCTTTGGTCGCCACCAGAGCCAGGGTCCCCATCCAGCAGTGCTCCATCACTCTCCCCCCACATTAGCTCCTGCTCCGGCGGGGCTGACATCGATGTGGCACGGGATTTGCACAGGGTCATGGGGTCCGGATGTCTTGCTGGGGGGCTGCCGCCGTGCCGGAGCAAGCACCGCTGGCTGGAGGCGTTGGCACGCTCTGTCCACCCCCATGCCGCCCCGGGGAACCGCTGTGGGAGCCAACAGGCACAAAGCAGCACAGGCTCCAGCCCTACTGCGAGAGGTTTGTTTATAATGAAAACAGTCCTGCTGGATTAGGGGAAGCTGCCTCTTCCAAAAATCACATCAGATTTCAATATTAGATGGGGAGAAGTGGCCAAAATAACATGACCCACGAAATACCTTTGAACTTTTGAATTTTTGGCGTGATGGCAGCGGGCATGGTGTTGCATTCAGCCACCAAACCGGTCCCGCCTGCATGGCTAAAACCACTCCTGCTACTACTGCTAAGGGTAACCGCAGAGTCCTGCCTCCCACCAGAGAATTTTGGAGTGCAATACGAATGCTAATTAATGAATTATCAGAACACTGAGGGCAGATAAATATTTTTGTTATTCTGTCACACACAAGGATTCAGACCAGGCATATTTCCAGTGCCCCTTGCCACCTTCATTCTCACATCCTTTTGGTACAAGAAAGATAGACTAGCAGGTTGGTGTGAGGCTTGATAATCTAGGAGAGTGGGACACCGGGCAGTCACTGGAGCACTTGGAAAATTAAAATGCATGTTTTATAACAGTTTTTTTCATTTAGAGATTTAGGGATTATTTTCTTTTTTTTTTTAAGCATGAACACTGACAAAACCTGAAAATGCAAATGTCTGTATTTAGGATATTTGTATGTTCAATAACAGAACCTTTTTTTAGGGAAAATATGCTCCATTACAATGCAAGGCTTGCATCTGCCACCTTTGCTGAAACTGCAGCCACATACTTTGTGTGCACACGCAGAGTACTGCTGCTAGATAATGCACTGAGCACACCCCATAAGGTTAATTCCCAGTCTTTGCAGGGCCAGAAATGATCATTAATTCATAGATTTACGTCCTTCTAGAAGAAAGCAGAAAAAAATGAAAGTAAATGGAAAATATTGGTAAAAAAAAATGTACATGCTTCTAAATTTCCAATATTATTTTCTTTCTTGATGCAATTTATTATCAAAACCTATTGGCTCAAAGTTGGTTTGAGTTTCAGGGAAGTTCTCTGGCTTCTGAATGCCCATTACTGGCAATCTCCAGTCTGTGCACACACTGACATTTCAAGTCTGTACAGAGTGTTTCGCTGCAGTTCAAAAGAGCTCTCAGAAACTGGGTGATCAGTCTGGGTCAAGCCAGTAGCAAACAAATGGGTGTACGGGGAGAGGGGTATGCAGGGCTGCACATGGAATTAGGGAAAGGAGCAACTGGAAACTACACCTTCATGGTAGGTGAAAAAATAATGAGAAGAAACAAAGTGTAGTGTAAAGAGAAAATAATTGTACCAGGCATGAACAAATGAAAGAACCAGAAAATAAAGCTGAAGAGGAGAACAAAATAGACAAGTACAAACACAAATACTAACCCCAGTGTTGCCCAGTGCATGAGGTACTTGCAGGACTAAGCCTCGTGCAGACCATGAACGGGTTTGTTGCGTTAGAGTGAACTGCTGCCTTACATGTGAGAGGGAGAGAGGGCCGTACAGGGCTGTTCCCCCTCCCGGTACAGGGTACTCATGCAGACAGAAGACATCAGGAAATCAAACTCTTCTTGAAGATCTGTCTTCAAGAGTGCACAAGTCCTGACGGTTTTGCCCATCCTAAAACAAGACTACATGAAAGACATGACTGCAAACCAGAGATGTGGTCTGCACTTCTCCTGACTCAACAGGAGCAGCCACCAGCTGCCGTTAGCAAAACCTCATGAAAACAAGAGGAGCAACCTGGGAAGGCTGCACAGCATGTTGTGGTGCTGAAGTTTGCCGAGTCACAAGCCTGGGATGAGCAGATGAGCTAAAGACAAATGTGTCTTGACAGCAAAAAATGAAGAGAAAACTTCATGGGTCTTCCTGGGAGGCAACAGAAACTGGGCTCCATGGGCACAGAGCTCACTGGTGTGCCAGGCCAGGGGTGCTGAGCATGGGAAATGCCCACTCCTTCCGACTGTGCTCAGGAGATCAAGGCTTCATGCTTTGTAGGTTAAATGTGTTCACACCAAAGGACACGTGATTCATGTAATTGATTATTCCTCCGGATGGAAATGATCCCAAATATCAGTCGCCTGCTCCAGGTGGACAAGATATCTCTTATTTCAACACCTCCTGTCTGCTGGCCACCAAGAGAAAGCAAGCCAAGAAAGCAAATCCATTGCATTTTTAAATTACAATTGTTTTGCTCAAAACTAACTGCAAAGTGCTAGTAAGATCAAAGGCTAGACTTTAACTTGCCTTTCACTATTTTTGCCATTCAGAAAACACGTCAGGAAATGCACTGTTTCAGACCAAAAGGTGACTGTTGTCTTCTGGGACTCCCCTAAAGAGGGACCCTACACTGATTTATCTGCAGACTGCCACTGTCGCTGCTCTTACCCCCCTGTTTTCACCCCTTTCTGCTGGTTGTCAGAGGCTGTACAAAAAACGTGTCAGTACTCTGGCCTGTTAGGGAAGAATTAATTTTCTTTTGAACGTGCTGAGGGTTTAATGCACCAAACCACTCGGCATGGGGTTCCACAGACCCCAGAGCCATTACAGCAAGGGGGCAGGACACAGCTGGGAAGGGGCAGCTGAGGGGAAAAAGGGAGAGAAGCCAGGTCAGCCAGCAACTGGGCTCTCAAGCGGCCTAAATTCATCTAAGTACCTAAGGGGATAAAATTCTTCTTGGTTAATGCTTATTTCTATTTTAGTCTAAAAGGACAGTCCAGATAAACAAACAGTCTCCTTGAAACAAACCCTCGAATGCTCCTCCAAGTCTGACCTGCACGAACCAGCCTGGGGTTTCATGTGCAATTACACAGATCTGATTTCACACTGTCATCAAAAGGGACAGGACTGCTGCACATGTCCAAAGCCTCCCTTGCACTGTCACCAGCACAAGTGAGGACGCATGGCAAACTGAGTCAGGGAGCGTCTCAGGCTGAACATGAGTCTGTTTGTCCTCTGGGTTGGTTTTCAGCTGTACCTCTCCCCAGATCCTGCCTGCCAGCTGGGGGCACAAGCATTAGGGCTGGGATAAAGTCCCCTTCGGCAGCAGCACACACTGCAGTCTGTGCAAGCAGCACCGTCTGATGCCGACGGCATCGCAGGGTGACGCTAGTGTGAGCCGTCTTGGGCCACGTGTGCCTGAGCTGAATGTGTGCATGTGTATGCACGGCCATGTCCATGTACAGGTCCTTTCTGACAGACATAACAGAGCTGTCTTCACAGGCATGGAAACTGGTGCACACATGATTTTTGTCCTGACTTGGCAAGGCTTCCCCATCTTGCTGCCAGTAGTGCATTTTTTCCTTTCAGTGGTCCAGCCCTGGAGACCACCCGAGCTCTTCATGGGATATGTTTGGCAGCTACAAGGGTTTGCATGCCAATTGGATTCTATTTTATATATCAGCAGCCATGCCTGGAACAGTGCCTGATCTTTTGGCTTCCTTTTGTGGTGACCTTCTCTTTTGTTCAACCGCTGCATGCTCTGATGCCCGTCAGTCTGTCAGGTGCCGGAGAAGCAGCAGCAGGACAGAAATCCTCCAAGGATGTATTTGACCTTTCCACATGAGTTCAGGCGGTACAAGGAAGTTCATGAGAAGCAGCTTATGAACAATTCAGCTCTTGTTGGACAATGTCCTCTGTGTCAAGCAGTGGGCCAGCAGGAGCTTCTGGGTTTGACAGCTTTGGCTTGTCTGAGCTAACAGCCATGCAGTCAACCCAGCTCTGGCCCATAAAAAACAATGAGAGCTCTTGTCATCCTTTGGAGATGATATATGTCCTTTGGCTAGTGGGTCTGTGAAAGTTTGTGTGTTTGTACAGATCCTGCTCTTGCTGTACAGCAAATTGGGTGTCCACTTTAGCACACTCTTATGCTGCTACACATCTTGACACAATATAGCGCTTAAGATCAAACTCATATCCCACATCACATGGGCCAAAGGATAGCGTCTACCTTTTCGCAAACCACAGGACACTGCTAGCATCAAACCATTCCCTGCAGATGCAACAGATGCTAATCTTTCACATGAGTCTGTAGACTGCTCAACGTAACTTCATGGACAACACATAGTGAGGAGCGGGACCCACAGGAATCTGACGCGAGATGATCCAGTGGGCTTTACCCACTCCTGCACCCCCTCCAGCACTTTGCCCTGTGCACTGGGAACAATATGCATTCTTTCCTCTGGATATCTATTTTGCTTTAACCCTGGAGACACCTTAACAGCTAGAAGCTCATGATGGACCATGGCCACTGAAGGCATGGGATGAAAGCTCCTGCAGGGAAGAGGCAGGAGCACAGCTCCATGGTCCTGCTCACAGGCACCACTGAGGCAATAGGGAACTCAGAGCTCAACAAGTGTGCCACTGAGGAATGTGACTGCCTTTGGCACATTTTATATGATGCAAAAAGTGTGAAAGACCTTGAAGTAGACATAAATTCTGTATGAACTTGATTGGTGCTTTTACTGCCTATTTTGCTCTAAATGACAGCCAGGCCCAAAATATCCAAGTTAATACATCATAGCAGTAGAATTTCATGCTGTGTCATACCATGAAGGACAAATGAAAGATCTAGTCCTGCAAAAATATTTAGTACCTTCAGAAGACTCTCAAACAGCCTTCGGTGGCTATTTATAGCAGGTGCACATTGCTCTGTGGTGCTCTGAGGACCAGGGTCTGCTGTAGCAGAAGGATGCACAATCTGGAGTAAGCTGTATTTGCTCATGGCTAGTAAACAACAGAATTTATTGTAGGTCTTCTTCCACTGCTGTTTGCTACTCACTTTTAAATACTACTCACTTTCTCTGCCAGAAAAGTACATAATTACTACTAACAATCAGAATAAATTACACTCCTAAAGTAATTTCCACTGAAATAGAGACCCCTCCAGGGTGAATCCCCCCAGCTTAGCTCTGCATAGCTGTGCTAGGGTGCAAGCAGGGACAAAATAAAGACTATACTGGAGTATAGGAACTTGAAAGAATTGTCACGAGTGTTTCCAGTAACACGCTTCTTTTCTTCTTTTTCAGTTGAAATGTTCCCTTTGCTATCACCTTTTCTATCCTTTGGCTCCAGTTCAGTGAACTACTTGGGCACATGTTTAACTTCAAGCAGTTAATCATGTGCTTATGCGCTTTGCTCAGTTGGGACCCTGATTATTAACTACTCACTTCATATCACGAAGGAGGGCTCTGTATGATAGAAAGCATTTGCTAGCCTCACCTTTGGGGCTCTGTGAGCTTACTCAAAACATAGACCAAATGGACTTGTTCAAGAGTACTACAGTTGCTATTTCCCCTGGGAACGCGTCATGCTGTCATAGCGTCAGTCTCAGCCTTTGTACACCTCATTCTTGAGATGGCAACTTTCTGCGTCCTCTGCAGAAAGCAGACTCTAAACCAGAGGCTTCATGTGATACTGCGCTATTACCGCCCTGCAGCAACAGCTCTGAAGACAGCAGTCGCAAAGTTGAACCCTCCACGGCATTCAAAGCAAGGAGTAGAAAGAGTATTTTGGCAGCACATTAGTGTCTCTCTAGTTGTGCATGCAGTTGCACTGCATTCGCCCAAAGCTACTTTCCTGCTTATGTATCTGTTAATACATACCTCATTCAGGTGACCACAGTTTAAAGTGAATTGGGTCTGGCAGACCACAAGCTTTGCTTTCCACTGCAAGCCTCTTTAAGAAAGGCTCTCCTGGCGCTGCAGGTTCATGGGGAGAGTGGAGGGAAAGCTGCAGGGCTGGGCGCAGAGCCACTTTTGCAGGGAGAAAAGACTCATGTAGTGCCATCTGCCCTGTAAAGGTTTTTGGCGGTGTAAACATACATACCATGTCTTCAATGTGTAGCACTCCCCATATAGAGAAAGCTAACACCCCTTGCTAAATCACACCCCTTTTTCCTTGCATTCACTCTACTTGGACAGATTCTGACAGAAATGCTAAACGCTAAATTGATTGGCTTTAGTCCCCATCATTTTTGACAGGCCTGAGTTAGCGTGCTAACAGGAATGCATGTTTAATGCTTTGTTCATGATTGTGCAACAAGGATGGAAAAGCTGTAACGACTGTTCCATGATGCAGACACTATAAATAGAGTGTATGGAAAAGGATTCTCTCTAATGCATTATGTTCTAATCAATAACAACAAGCTGACTCCAGTTATATTTTATTGTCTCTGATTGAGAAAAGTATTTACACTGCAGAACTGCTGTGACTCACAGCAGTGGTTTAGTTAGGAGTCAGATTCAATTAGGAATATTTCAGACTAATGGCTATTGTTTTCTTCACTCAGGCACTGTACCATTCACTGGTCTTGCTGCAGTTAACATGTAATCCCCTCATTAAACTCACACTACTTACATATAAGGCTGTCTTCACAAGAGCGCTCTCTAAGGTCATATGAACCAAAGGTTCCTGTCCTAGCTGGATGCAAACCCCAAGAAACATGAGAATTCTTTGTATGGAGAAGTCTAGAGATCCCAAGCGCCTATGATCCTTCGAGTTCTTTTAACCTAAGTATACAAGAGAGAGAAGAAAGTGAAAGGGATGAGAGGAAGATGACAGGTCAAAGCAATTTGCCCAAAGTTGCACAGCAGATGAGCATCAGAAAGAGGAAAACCCCCAAGTTTCCTAAGCCCTGCATTGTTAGGTTTGACTGCAGTCCTTGGGTACCATGTTTTATTTTCACAATGGTCTGAGCTATGTTGCATCACTTTATATCTATGGCAGACTAGCAGCTGGTATGCAGAGGATTACTAGTGATACCCAGGTCTTAGGCGGCACATGGCAATTAACCAACAATTTAGTCATGTGGCAGAGACCTCGTATGTCCATGTAAGCCTGAGGAAAACCTTCACAGAATATGATCAACTTGCAAACTTCAAATACTCAGAACGTGAGTAAATAAAATCCAAATACTGTGTGCTAGCACTTAATAAGAACTGGACCTGGGAGAAGCACATAGTTTCAACTTTCAGCTATTTTCCCTCTTCAGAAATGAAGTGATGAGAAAGACTGAGAAAAGTGCATGTTTTACCTTTCTTTCCTAACATATTTAAAAGTTTGGCTAATGCTTTTAAAAAAACCCCTTCAGTTATATACTGCAATATGGTTAAGTATAATGATAATTATTATAATTTCATATATCTATTTTCCATAGCAGCATTTACATCCTCGGTTTCTCCAGAACACTTAAGGCTTCCTGACAGCCGGTGAGGATGACTTGTTGGGAGGTGGAAAGCAGGGAGGCAGAACGCATTTGGTGTTCCGGGAGAGCATTCACATCTACATGGAGGTTACTTACAGCAACTAATAGTATAAAGTTCCTTTTGTCTCCCTAAAGTGGTGAATTTGAAGACACTGCTTGTGCTTTCTTGCTTTTTTCAACTACCGGGCAAGGAGAGAAACATGGAGAGAAAGACTGAGAGTGAGATAAATAGGTAGCAGTCAAGACCAAAATATAGGGTAGCCTCAGAGATAAACCAGATTCATTTGTCTCTTGGACACAGTTATCCTTTGGTGAGAGGAAACTCACTGCTGTCAGTGAGTTACAGACGTCAGAAGCCATGACCTGAAAATATCCATTAGCACATTATTGGCAGGCTGGATCCCAACATAGCTTTGCCTTTGAGAAAGATGGGGTTGGCTTGCTCTTAGTCTGTACCTCTTGACTGTTGAGATGATGGACTGTGACTGTGTCCTGGGGAGCTGCTAATGTCTGGAGCCTGATTTCCGGAGAAACTGTGCATTACTGGGATGTACATTTTGCCAAAAGTTCTTTTTGCCCCGCTGTACAAAGTCTTGGGAGTACTCAAGTACCCAAAGCAAGCACAGATACCAAGTCAGACTTTTACTAGGGATGTCCAATGGTTATTCTGACATAAAATGGGAATTCACATTACCAAATCACTGCTTGCCCAGTGCTTTGGGGATCTAACATGCCACGTAAGCATCGGGTGTGCTAAACTATCATGGTCAGTTGGTGACATTCTCCTCCTCTTCCTCCATTGCTGGCAACATTATCCAGTTTCACATGCAGTACTGAGGCCCGTAGTGACAGAGTGACCACAGCTACATAAATAGCATCACCAGGGTAAATATGTGAACACACAATGTTAGGAGGTGGTCACACCTGATACTTTCAATACCAGACAATAGTCAGTACCTCAGCTATGACCTAGTCATTCAGAAATGAGTCATTGCTGATCTCTTGAACTTGTTGAGCCTATAAGTTCATGTGGAAGAAGGTTTATCTCATTTTGCAGTAAATTGTCTTTTAATATTTGTCTGCACAGCAATAAGGAGTGCAGGGTGTAGGATGCCTTGATGGGATAAATTACACTAGAGTATTTGGGGATGCGGTAGTTACAAATACTTTAATTATAACATTTCCAGCAATAGTTTCTATCTGATTCTGCCTACAGTAGGAACTTTCAGCACAAGGATAAACAATTTTTTTTTGGTCTCTCCATCTCATCCATTTAATACTGTACATGCCTACAAGTTCTGATCAATGTGTGTTTGTATGTGTCTGGCACGATGCAGTCCAAGTCTCCTCTGGTGGTTCCAAAAAGGACTCAACTGCATTTGTGTTTCTCACATTAAAATGCATGTGTCTTAGTATTCTGATGTTTTTAAGCAATTACTCAGCATATGATTACCCTCCTGCTTTATTTTGTCTACCTAGTTTTAAAGGGCCTCTTTTTCTGAACCCTAACTTGGCAGAACACTAAATACTCTTTGGTAATCTAAGAGAACAGTTCACTTACCTGAAAAAAAATATCAACTTAAACACTTCTTTAATGAAGCTGATCAGAAGCACTAAACAGGATCAAGGTCTAAGCAACAGGATTGTGTGTACTGCATTTACATGCTTTAATTATCATCATCTTTAAAGGGGGAGAGGGTTCTATTTTGCCAAGCAATAAAACTAGCAACTTTGAATGAGACCGTACCACAAAAATTCCATAACAGCTTGTTTCAGAGCAGGGGATAACCTACTTTGTACCTGTGCAATCTGAACTTGCATCCCTGCTTTTGACTTGAACCTAGGCTCTTTTCAACCATCATTTGTCCCATGTCAGGTGGTTCTTCTAGGAAGAACTAAGGAGATTGTTCTGAGGCAGAATCAAGGATCAACTCCTTTCCACCTGTGGTCCACCACTACCAGAGGCAATAGGGCCATAGGATGCTTTGCACGGCAGGGGGGTGTGTCAGGGAAGCTGCCGTAGTGCAGGGCTCACGCTGGGGAGCATCGTCTGGCTCTCCTGGAGCCACGTCCCACATTGCTCCCACTGGCAAGTGGTGTCGGCAGGGTGAACTCAGCCCCATGGTTAGTCTGGGGGCTGCCCCTGAGCAGCTATGCAAGCCCAGCCAGTGAACTTCTTACAAGCAGGACTAACTTTTACATATATATTTCAAGTGCAGCTTTCAGCTAGATTTTTTTCTATATAGTTTTACCGTTTGTCTCACCCTGAGGAACTTGTAGTATTTCTACTAGTCACTGGCAAAACGCCCATGGACTTCAATGCAAGTTAAATTTGGCTGCAAAAAGAGACATGTCATTTAGTCTGTGTGATGGTTTTTGGTCTCTCATTAGCATTTGCTGCCCACTGCTATATAAAACAAAATGACAAGTTTCTAAAAGGAGAGATTATTCTTTTGTATGCGTGTTTTCTAACCATGTGAGTAACAAATAGCCATGGTGATTTCACTGCCTGCAAGTGAATCTCTGGAGCTTCTTGAAAATCACCTTTCAGAGGCACCATCTGAACCTGCAGTGCTCACTAACTGTGATCCAGGTGCTAATTCCATGACTAAGCTGTGTCGAAATGACTCACGAGACAACCATAAAGTGACATTTGGTGGCTTAGCACCTCTCAGGTCAGCGTGTGCCCCAGCTCCACTGCATTGTGTGGGTGTGCCCCAGGGCTTCTGTAACCCATGTTAGGAATTAACTTGGTGTCGGCATAGAGAACCACAAAAAAACCTCTGCCCAATTTGCAGCAGTGGTGAAAAGAGCTGATGTATGTCAGAATACAAAAAGAAGGGGATGGAAGAACAGTATGAAATATGCTCTGTGTCATTTGATATTGCAGGGGGAGTTTCTTATCCAAAACACATTGTTTATTCCTGCCTATTTTGAGACAACAGCATGGTATTGAAGGCAATTCCAAAGCATAGTTAGAGGCATGGCAAAATTCCCCTTAAAGGATGCTGGGCTGTTTTCTTTGACTGAATAAAAAACTTTTAATAAAAAGAAACAAGACTAAAACCACATAAAATGACCGCAACAGAGAAAGTGAATCAGGAAGTTGCATTCATTCTCTCTCTCATAAGAGCATGGAGAGGAATGAAAGAAAAGCAGGTTAAACCCGTACATTTTCACCATATGCACAGCTAACCCATGTAGCCATTAAAGCACCTCATAAAGCAGAAATGCAGGCTAGGTATGCTTACAGCTTAAAGCAGTTTTGAGTTGTAACAGTACAAGTAAGCAGGGCCCAAATCCCAATCTTAGTTGATGGGGATGTAGCTATAATGGTGGTTGTGAGGTGTGGGTTCAGTTTCCTTCTCTACCCTGTAATCTCAGTTTGGCCAGGGAGGGAGGAAAGACAATAGCTGGCCAGATGCTGAAACTTGGTTTGGAAACCTGACTCCCATGAGAAGCCTCTGGAATTACACGGTTCAGTGCCTTTAAAACACGGGTCTCTCTGTGCCTCTGCTCTCCAGCTACGAAGTGGGAACAACGGCATTGCGCTCCATCCAAAAATATGAAAGGGCCAATCCATCAGTGTGCACAGGTACATATTCCTGTGACCAAGAATAAGAGAAACATTATCTTCAGGACAAATTAACTCATGTTCCTACTTCCGGGGGTTTTTGCTGTTTAGGGGTTTTTTTCTCCTCCTCTTAAAGTACACGATACTGCAGACTGCTACCAAGGTCTAGCTGGGCTTCTACTGCAGCAGCAGTCCTACTCCTGGAGGAGGTTATTTTAATGCCAGAGAGTCAGGAGGGCAGAAGCAGTGCTTGATGAGTCTTGCCTGCGACTCAGCATTTCTCTCCCCTCCTGTATGCTTTAAACCTCAGCAACTGAACTTATATCCATACTTTTTCACCAGCATGGACCTTCGGTAACAAAGCAGCAGAAAGGGTAACAAAAGTGACCTCAGAGTGAGTGTAGGAAACAACTGCTGTCAGCAATGTGCTGATCCTTTACTTATCTTCCATGCGCTGATACGGTGCTGAAACTACAAGTCCCAGGATGCAATATCACATCTTCATCAAAACGGACTATTGGTTGCATAGGAATTAAAAATAGTGGTAACAAAATATTGATACTTATGACTGTGCAAGCAAACATTATCAGATTTGGTATTGCTGCCCTCTGCAAATGGTGTTTGAGGCATTTGGTATAGCAAAACTCAGAAGTCAGCAGATTCAGAGCAACAACAGCTACTAGATTCACACCTGAGGAGAAAAAAGGGGATACAGGACTTTTTGACTGCATTCTGCAGTATATACTGGTATATAAATCACACAGCAAATATCAGAAGACGGAGTTTGGCATTATGTCTGACTATGCTTGAATAATCAGGTCAGTCTTATTTGTTGCTGTTCCAATCTCTCCTACAAATACTAGCTGCCTTGTTTTATTCTGGTTCACGCAGGCCCCACAACCATCTGCAATTTGGCAGCTTCTACTGAGTTAGAAAATGTCAGCAGGAGAGGGGAGGGGTGAATGAAGAGAGAAGAGAAGAGAAGAGAAGAGAAGAGAAGAGAAGAGAAGAGAAGAGAAGAGAAGAGAAGAGAAGAGAAGAGAAGAGAAGAGGAGGAGGACAGAAACTTTTTCAGCCATCAGCTTGCCTGCCTTTTCGGTGTGCTTTGTGTGAGCTCTGCTGGCAATACCTACAACTTCTTTCTTTCATTAGAACATCTGGTTGTGCTAACTGTGGCTGCCCAGCACTTGATTAAAGATGTGTTTTCAACTGAGAAGAGCACAATTAATGTGAGAGTTGTATGGATCCAAGGCCTTAATCAGAGGCAGGAGAATAAAGTATTGCAGATTTGGAACCTGCTGCATGGAATCTCTTAAATCATACTGACAGTCACAGACCAGGTCGGTTTTGAATCCAATATGCCTTATATGGTAAATTCAGCAATATTTTAACAACTTAATCCACTACCTTGATAATAAGAAGTTCTTTAAGTTCTTTTGATGACAGTCTGCAAGACTTTGCGATACCCACATTTTCCCAGAACTCGGACTAACACTCAGCAAATTTTGCCAAAGTGTAATTTGGAGATACTTGTTAATTAAAGAAAAGAATTCTCTTTGCATCTGTTTGGGTCCTTCTTTCATGAGTCCTTTCTTCAGTAGTCTCACAAATTTAATGATAGGAAATGTTAGCTCAAAATTGATCTTAAACACACAGAGCATGACCCAAGGTAGAAAAGATTTCTAATGATTTCAGGAGTTCCTGTTGTCTCTCTGCTATGTCTGCAGAGTGACTAACATAATCTAAACAGATCTGTCATCCAAAGAAATTATTATTATAACCATTATTTTGCACAAGGGGAATGAAACCCGAGGCCTGCAGAACGGTGCAAATGCCTCACTGGCTCCTGTAGAAATAAACAAGCACTAGGTCCCTATTTGAGAATCACACCCAGTAGTTTGAGCAAGATCAGCTAAGGCATGTCCTGGTAGATCAAAAAAACTGAGCACAGGCCTCCATAGTCCCAGTCCCATGATCCATCTTGCTGCTCTTTCTGTTCTTTGGATTAAGCCCCTACAGATGAACAAGAACAGAAAACTAATAGTAAACATGCAGTTGTTAGACCAGAAATGTACATACAAGGATGAACCTCTGTAGAATGTACATCCATTTTGAAAAAAGACTCTTCAGATTGTGAACACAGATTTACAGAATTACTTACCCAATTGTTACACAGTTCACTGGCTAGAACAAGCTTGACAGAGTTATCAAATTACTTGAGATAGTGACCAAATTTCTAAAAAATTCTTTCCTTGCTAATCTATGAAAGTGACTAAAGACTGTACCCAACCAGGAAGTTACTCTCTGTGAACTGAGTCTAAGCAGAACAAATGGTACCTCCTCAGTCTTCAGTCAGATCTAGCATTCATATAACATAGCTCTGAACTACCTAATAGGTTGATATTTCATGTTGGGGGGTGGGGAGTGAGAGGTCTAAGAGACTGAGGTCCCACATGAAGAAGCAGGACAGAAAGCTCAGAGAACAGGTCTGCATTCACCTTTTTTTCCTCACTCTAGCCAGAGACCTGCCACTTACCCTTGGGTAGCCTGGTACAGATCACTGGGGACTGATTTCCTGGCTGTTCTGCCTTGGGCTGTAACAAATCAACATGTTGCCAGGCCTGTTGCAGGGTGTGCACAGGAACGCTGTTTCAGGCCACACTAATGCATTATCAGATTAGACCAACTGTACTAGGGTGACAAAAAGTCTTCTGTACCACAACAAGGACATGTTAATGGCACAGTAACGTCTTTGGGCTCGAGCACCGTTCTGGGCAGGGAAAGTCTGCTTAGGCTGCAGCGAGGCATCACAGCAAGCACCACGGTGCTGGCTCAGAACCAGCTGCCTCCCCTCCCTCCGCAGGAGGCACCCACTTTCTGGGGAAGAGCTGCTGGAATGAATCATCCAAGTCCCTCACCCACTTCAGTGCAACATCAGCTTGGTTTTCCCTTCCCCAGCATTAAGTGAGCTGACATCAATCTGAGCATTTGGCTTGTAATGTGGTGGAGGTTTCACTCTTTCCCTCTTGAAAGGGCAGTAAAAAAAGAGCATGGCACATCTTACATTACTACAGCCGTTTCTGCTCTGATCTTCTGCTTCACTTCCTTCCTCCCACTCACTCCCAGAAAGTCAAGAATTTCCTGCTATTTCTTTTTCTGCATCATTTTCCTTCACTTCAAAAACAGGAATGTTAATGCTTGCTCCACAGGGCTGCAGAAAACACAGCTAGAAGATAAACATGTACCAGTGCAGTGCTTCAAGATTTAACATCTCCTGTCTAGCATGCTTTCACACTGTAAGCTGCCCATGGGGAGAAGAGTGGTCTTCCCAACTCCCAAATTTATGACTTAGCTGGATCACAGTCATTTATTCTACTTCCAAAGTCTAGTGTTCAGAAGTTCTTCTTGTGTGATAGCATTAAAGAATTTTGCAGATCAAAACCTGTCTGAAATGAAGGAGATGGATGAATGCCCTCTCCTCTTGATCCAACTCAAAGCTAAAAGCTGTGTGTGTAATGAAAACCAAATTCTCTGTGTCTCTGCCAAAGAAATATGAAGTTCAAGAATGGCATTTCCTTATTCCTGACCTGCTGCAGCTGGGCTTTTCTGTAATACTCAATTAGTCAACAGTGGGTAATATCATTGTCATGAAAAACAGTTTTAGTCAACAGTGACTAGGTGTGTACACACAGCATTTCAGAAAGAGTAGGAGTGAGGCTATTGGGTTTTTTACTGTGTTTAGAAAAATAAATGCTGTAAGATTCACCCTTTGACAATCCTAAACTTGCTATGGGTGGCAAGAAGACCCTTCTTTCCTCCTGCCTTTCTTGGTCAGTAGTAACAGCAAGGAGTTCTGGAAAAAAGGTGATCACTACTGACATCAGTATCCACTCATTGCACAAGAGCTGATTTCAATTCAACTCTGCCAGTTGTTACTCTTTCAAGAGAGTCGGTGCAAACCTGGGAATCCAGCTATGAACACAGGGAAGTCCCTCTAGTGCTCCTCTGTACAAGAGGAAGAGACCACCCCTTTTCCACATCCATCTGTGGCAATAAGCCATCAATGCTGAGGCCTGTGCACCAAAGCTGGTATCTGCTTCCTTGTTTTAGTAGAGTGTTCCAGATGTAGCTGGAGCTTGGACTTTTTTCTGTGGGTTTTTTTGTTGTTGCTTTTTCTACTGTGAGTGTTGGGGATCACAGCTTTTATAAAGTTGGTGTTACAGGAGTGGAGAGTGGAGATCACCAGTGCGAAATATTAGCAGGAAATTTTGAGCTGCATGAAGTGCTTTGAGATTCATTATAGTCTCTGCATGCTGATAATACTTATACATGCATATAAAATTTGAAATTTCTCTCTGCAGTCATTCAAAATTCAAACTCTGTGGAAGGTACCAGGACTGGCAGATTAATTTGAGATTTGCTTTTGGATTTTAGGGAGGTTCAAGCAGCAATTAGACTAAACCAAAGGTCTGTGAATTTGAAGACTCAGTTCCTCTCCAACTTTCGATAAATTCTGGTCAGACACAGTTCATATTTAATTGCTGAGTGTCAAGTGAATGAACTGAGTCCAATCATCCTGAATTTGGGAAATCTGCGATCTTATTCAAAGTCCTTTTTCTACAGCCTGACTTTCTCCAAATCACAGGAAAATGTAGGTAGGGAAGAATATGAACATACTCAAACTGGCCCTCTAAAGACAGCTGCAAACCTATAGTGTTTGGACAGAATACCACGAGAAAGGATTAGGACTACTTTTAGCTGAAATGAATGATAAATGACTTGGTTCAACTCCCTACCCTAAAATGTCTCAACATTTCCTTTCACTGGGGTTTTGGTTGGGATCCCAGGTCCGGTGTAACACTGCTGTTTGTTCCAGTTTAACTAAGACTGATTCTAACTGTGTACAGGCCCTGCTGTTGCTGTTTCAATACGGGGGGTGTAAATTCGCAAAAGCAAGAAGGAAGCAGCAAAAAATTGATCAGTTGATATATATGTGTGAGGTGAACATATTTGTGTGTAGAGACATAAAAGCAAAGCAGGCACTCTGAATTAGTGAGTTTTGATTTTCTCAGATGTTGCAGACCCACAGAGATGGTATCTCCAGCTTTACATCAGCCTGGTTCTCCCAGACATATTTAAATGTATGCCTCCTATGAAACATAGCAGTCTAGACCAAAAGACATATGGGCTGGCACTGAATGGTATCTCCTAGGAAAAACAGAACATCTAACACATAACTACTCATAGGAGGCTGTACAAGCAGCATAGTGCTACTTAAATCACCAGACTGCTGTTATCTTCATTTCTGAATGCTGCAAATTGCTTTCATCATCCACTTTCCACTCACTACAACAGAAACAAGTTGGTTTATTTTCCAGAGCCAAGCTTAAAGACACAGATCTGTTCTAAAAACCTTGGTGGGCTGACTGCAGATCACTTTGGCTGCAGATTTTAAAACAGTTTAAAATTCTTTTTGGCCCTTCGTGCATCTAGTTCAGCTTTTGGCTAACTTCCAACTGAGAATGAGGAATTCTTCACTTTCTGTCCAAACTGCTGTGAAATTTTGCTGTAAAATGAATTAAAATTGCAGACGCACATCCAAGAGGTTGAGAGGGAGACAGACTCCTGCATAGAAGAGACAAAAGCTTTCTTCACACTACTAAAGCAAAAAAATCGCATAAAACTATTTAGCCCCAAATTGGCTGCTTTAGTGCTTGTTGCAGAAAGATCACAAAAAGCATCTTTCTCTGGCTTCTCAGAGCTGGTCCGTGGAAACGTCATGTGTTTTGCAGGTCCGGAGGCCTGCAGAAGAGAAGCTGGAAAGTGAAGAGAAGCTTCCAGGCAGCTATTTTTACCAGGCCTGTTTCTCTTCTCTTTGGGTAGTTGAATCTTCACCTCCCAATGGAAGGAGAAGGAAGGAAGGAGTAAAACTACAGAGAGAAGAAATGGAAGTTTAGCTTCTCTGCATGGACAATACTGTTTAATCTTAAGCTGTCAAAGTCTCATACCCATGTACCAGTCATTTTGCAGTGCCTAAGCTAGAGGATTTTTCTGACTATCTCTATTTCCACTTTCCTTTTTTTTTTCTTTCCTGCAGTACAAGAGACAAAATCAGGATCAGAGCTGTAAGGTAGCTTACAATATTTGGAAGGAAAAGGTGACATTCATGAGCATATTTTTTTCATTAAAAGATTTGATTGCATTCACTTATATGAAAATGGCCTTTCAGAAACTGCTGGATCCCATTAAGTCGCATGCTGGTTTTAATGTAAAGCATTTCAGTACCATTCTTTGGGAGGAGTCTGTTTACATACAATATTAGACATAATTTATCTGTATGTACTACATATCTGACTGTGGTACTCATATATAGAGTAAATGGTGTCTTACACCAAAACCAGCTTCACTGGACACTGTGGGAGTTCCTGGAGGGAAAGTTGCTATATATATGATGTGTATATATGTATGAGATGTGACAGTGTACGAGCCAGCTTGTGAACATCTTAACTCCTTTGGTAGCCAGCTCCTTCTCTCAGTAGATGTTCTGGTTTCATAAGAACTCCCTGTGTAACTTCTTACCAGCAATAGCTTGAGTAGCTCAACTGCCTTCAAGTAATTTTGAAAAAAAAAAAAAAAAAAAAAATCCCAAACTCCCAAAACAATCAGAATATCTTTGTGGAACCCAGAAGGATTCTGCAAAGAAACAAGTGGACCATAGGTACACATATATCTATCTGTGGTGCGCTTCCATCAATAACATCTTAAGCATCTCTATGTTATATATGGTACCAGAATAGCTGACCTGTTGCAGATATATCGTGATGTAGAAGTAAAACTCAGTATGATTTTCTGTGTCACCGTGCCAGCTGGCAGTGTCATGTTTGCAGAGTTCACATATGAGTGCAATTTTCTTTAATGAAAGTCCTTTTCTACTGTGAATATGATTTGGTGATGCCAGAAATTCTTCCGGCTGCAGTAAACTACTGCAATGTCCCTAAATTTGTGGGGACACTGGCAAAAGACTATGCAGGCACATCTGCCACAGGCAGCTGCATGCCTCCAGCTGGAGGGGCAATCAAAACCGGACTCCTTAGTAAGGAGATCCCTGTGACACGTTAGCGAGTTAGTAGAAATCTAGGCATCCACTGAGACCAAATATTAAAGAACCTTTGGCTTTCCTGGGGTGACTAGTCAAGGGATTTCAGCTCACCATTAATATCAGCCAGTACAGCTTCTTACCTGTATTACGTGCCTTAGACATACCTGTGCAGTGCCTGCTCTCTTCCCCCCAATTCATATTGGGATCACATCTAATCTGTAGCAAAGGGAAACATTATCTCATGCAATACAGCAGTATGTTTTGGGCTCACACTTTAGATAATCTGATTTAAAAGTGTAAGATGTATGGACTTTCCCCTACAGTGTCATTTTTCGGTGAATCTTGGCCACACACACACAAACATGCACCACTAGAAGGAATCACACTCTGGGCCCTTAAGCAGAAACATTGTAGACTCTGGTTACTGGAGAAAAGGCATAAACCAGCAGCCCCTGGATAGGTATGAGGAAAACTATAATAGACACTAATTGGTATATTGTGCTCAGTTGCCCCCACACACATCTTTTCCCTCAAAAGTAGTAAGGGATTAAACACTACATGAAATGGATCTGATCCAAATTCTGGAGATGCCCCATCCTCGGACAGGCTCTACTTCTCCTTTGTTCCCCAGATGTCCCTAGAGAAGGACATCCCTCTGCAAAAGAGCATAAGACTGTAATTTTGTCCCAGTGGGGTAAAAACCATCCATCCCTCCAGAAAAAAGCCCGTAAGATCATATTTTTGTCCCAGTGTGCTAAAAAACATCCTGTACCGAGGACTGAAGTTGCTTGTACTCTAGTCGCACTGCCTGGCACAACCAGTGGAGTTGAGGTACAGTCTGGCCCTTGTTGTACTGAAGCACAAGGTTGGTTCACATTTATCTTCCAGGAATCTCCCCATTTCAGCAGCGTGACAGAGTGTGCCCTTGTGCAGCGCTGGGAATCCGGCGTGGGTGGAAAACACAATATGTTGTGCGTTCCATAATGTTCATGCTGTGAACACCATCATGGACCTGCTGATAAAACCGACTGCTGCCACGGAAAGGATTAACAAATGAAACTTGACCATTCTTCAATAACCACCATACCATCAAATATAGGAAGAGGAAGGACTGGTATTAACCTGACGTTACTAACATCGTCCCTTCAGTATCTCTTGCTATTAAGGGCTCACAGAGCTGGGAAAGCGTACATGCAAAGATGCCGATTGAGAAAAGACAGTACATTACTGGAAGTTTCAGGTGGTATGAAGTAGGCAGCACAGAGGGATCTTCTGTTAGAAGCAAAGAACTAGCCACAACATTTACTACAAGTGTTGCACCCTCCTCTTTGATTCTTCTGTTTTCTTTCTGATTTTTATTTGCACACTTTCACTTTGATCATATTGAGGGGTTCGATCTCTCTTACCCCACGGAAATTCTGATACAATTCTTTTGAGAGTAACATTGTTAGCAAGGCACCCTTAGGTATGAGCTCCCATAGCCACACAGCAATTGGATCAACCATACACATCAGAAACACATCTCTGCTGACGCAAGTACTTTGCAGAACAGACAAGGTACGAGGGAGAGGGGTGGAAGCAAACCTCAAAAGCAGATTAATCATCATTTCAAAAAACAAGAGCACAAGTTTTGTATAACGTATACCACTAACAGTTAATGAAGAAAGTGCATTTTTAGTGATGCAAAACAATAGATCAAGTTCTAATATATTAGTGAATGGCAATAGGAATATCAGCACTTTTTAGAATAGGCCGTCCAAAAAATATTTTGACGGCAGTACAAATAGAAAGGCCTATGGTACGGCATATACATATAGACCAATGGCAATAAACCACATAAAAGTATACATCCACTGGGAATTGAGGAGGGGTGGAAAGACCAGAGGCAACAAGGGGCTTTGATTTAGTGCATTTAGAGCAAATGCATTCTGCCTTCCAGTTTAAAGAGCATGTACACAACCAAAGACACCATTACAGATTAGTCCAATAGAGAATACCAGCAATATAATGGCTAGAGTTGTATATTACAGATCTCAAAGCCAAAGAAATTCTTTGCATAGCAGCACTGTGAGAATTGCATAAGTTCTTGCATGCTAGGAAATTTAGGGTGGTCCAGAAATAACAAAAGTCTAAGGGAAATGGCCTGCCTGCTGGGTTGCTGTAGGTCTTTGCTAAAATGCTGTTGAAGACATTTGGATACAAAATGTCTATTTACAGAAACATTTTTTAAAATAGACAACCGAGAAATAAATTGGTGCTCTGAATGCTCTGGAAAATTATATTACACTGATTGCCAAGTCTTTGCTATATATAACAGCTAACTCCCTTACAGTATGTGCAATAGTGAAAGATAATTGTGTTGTTGCTGGAGAAAAGCAAAGTTCACCCTTTCAGTAACATTTTAAAGATATATAAGAAGTCTGTCACTAACACTGGAAAGATAAAACGTTTAGTGGAAATGTACTCTGAGTTTGAGGAATGATATCCAGAGGTTTTAAAGGCAATTTTTTTTCCTCTACTCCTTCTTCCTCTAGCAGAGGCTCTGAGTCAGGCCAGTTTTCTAGCCTTCAGGTGGCCTGCTATGTTGCATATGTAAATAAGGTCTAACTGACTCTTCTCTATGTGTTTCTGCTCTGCCATGCTCCTGAAAGGGTCTCAGGGACAGATGATGGCTCCATCTCCCAGTGTGAGGGAGAACGATGCCTTCTGTCAACTGAGTACCAGCCGGCTGATTCCTAGTGACATCCCCATTTCAATGGGCAGCTGACTCTGTGTGTGCAGGGAGCTTGAAAACTACCCGCTGCATTTATTTCAGTATTAAACGTGCAATAAAGAGAGTCTTAGACTTGTTCAGAGCACAAGAGGAACCTATAGCTGCATTAAGACTTTAGACAGCATATGGAGGAATAATATTAAAAACCTATTTTAAAAACAGGGTTACAAAACTCACCGCTTCCATAGGTGACACTAGGATTAATAGAAAGGTCAAGTTATACTTAGATCATTTGCGCGCGCGCGTGTGTGTGTAGAGAGTCTCTTGCTTCAGAGCTTCCAAGGTAACTATATTTCCTTGTCAGAGATAACATGGGGAACCTGAAAGTCCAATAGAGCTGTTCCCCCTATAGCAAATAAGTGCAATAAAGCCATTAGTATGGTTCAGTAATCACAGTTCTAGGAACTAAAATATTCACCACAGTGCACTAGCCTTGTTATGGATGTAGTTGAAGAGAATATTTAAACAGTGTCAGTGGCAATTTTCTAAAATTGGTATGTCCAGGTAGCCACCTGCAGACCAAAATCACCAGTTTTGATACTTTTGGGCATCAGAACCCATGTCTGTAATTAGACGGACACAGAAAATCTTGACAAAATGGGCTTGTCCTTGACCTATTAGTTTATTTCAAAAACCTTCTGTTCATTAAACTTACATATATCAGGGAATGTTGTAGGTATTTGATTCTTTCTCTCTTATTCAACAATGTGACATATGTCAAAGGCGATCAAAGAAACTGAAGGGAACTAAAGAAACACCTTCACTGACTAATCAAGGGAAACACTTTCGTAGTTACATACTTCAAACAAAAGTGCACCACCATTTTTCAGAATGAAACTGCTTAACTTTACCATGAAGGTAACCTAAAGATGTTTTATTGCGGTCAACGCTGACTGAAATTAAGAACCATCTTTTTACAATTCTCTCATATTACCCTTTCCTCAGCCTTAGGTATTTAAAGCTGCCCAGCTACTTAGGCATTTAAAAGGTCAATTTGCAAGGCATTTTGGTTTGCTAATTTCCACAGTTAACTAGAATCTTAAGCCATGTTCCAAATTCACTATGAATCATCTCTAATTTTTCTAGTTCTAAGGAAGTTAATGGAGTGCAATCTCTAAATTAGGGCAAACAGGCAAATTCATAGTACTCTTGACTCAAGCACACAGATTTTTGTCTCTGTCCAAACTGTACAAATTTTCTTCAAGATTTTCTGTCCTTGTATCTTTTCCAGTAATAACTTTGCAATAATGCCTGAGTAAATTTTGATGAACTGTTGATCTGTTTGAAGCCTTCATAAATTGTTGTGGGATTTCCCACTACTCACACCTAGAAAGAACCAGAAGTCTAGACTGGGCAAATTACTCCGAGCATGTTTTTGCCATGCAGGCAGCCCCACTGGTGTGATAAGGTGGGATTCATGGCTCTAATGCCTGCTTGCTCCAATACTGGCGTGCCTGAAAAGTTACTGATATTACCATACAGGCTGTATTGCTCAGAACACATGGCCTCCTGTTTTCTCTCTCTGCAAAACCAAAGTTGTGCAGAGGAAAGAAGGCAACCCTAAAAGGAAGGAAAAAGGTATGGATTCTCAACATGACAGGAATAGGACAATAGGTCACTATCAAATTAAGCACAACTAATTTTCCCTATATTGCCACACATACAATTCACTAGGACAAAAGCCTACACTCTCTCTGAAATCCTTTTTACATTCACATAAGAAGATGTGCACATTAATGGATCCTGGGATGATTTTGGAAATTCCTTTGAACACACTATGTTTCTCCAGGAGAAGAAGAGAAGTTGCAAGACAAGATCAGGCTGATGTTGAAGAAGTGCCTCCTTTACTCCTTTTACCCTAGACATGCTGTTTGAAGGTAACATTTATCATCATCACCGCACTATGCATCCAGTAACAGCCTAGAGAAGGGTGCAAAAATTCCAGGGTGAAGGACACCGTCTTTCTGAAAGTTCAGCAAGAGTCTGGGTAGTATCCATATTTCTTTCATGCTCTGGGAAGGATTAAGCCAGGCTCTGCGCACATCATTCAGATGGCCCATAATACTGAGTCAAGTGATGGCAAAAAACGTACTTCCAACGCCATGCATCTAGGATTTCGGGCACCATTGTGATCATATCTCAACGCAATATTTCCATACTAGATGCAACTGGTTGCCAGAATGCAAGTAAACTTCGTAACTGACTGCCACGAGTCAGTCCGGGAGCAGTGAGTTAGCAAGTGGCCCAGGCACCCTAGTCTAGAAGAGTAAAAAAGGAGTGTGGCTGCAGCACTGGGAAGAACAACAACGGCCCTTGTTCTCCTTCCTTGAGTGAAAGTAAACAAGCCCATTGTTATCTGACTTTGCCAAACCTCAAAGTATAATCCTAGAAGGAAAAATAAGTTTTACAGAATTGAGCGTATACAACCCTTTTCTTCCCTTCATAAATTGTATGTTACACTAGTTGAAACTACTGAAGTGTTTACAGTATGCTATATATATAATGGCACATTTAAGCTTTTTAAAGGGATTGCAATATTTCAGGAATGTCTCTGGTGCTGAAAAAGGCTAACGTATTACAAATCATATAATATTTTAATTCAGAAAAAATATGTTTGGGTATTTTGACCTAGCATCATAAGGGTTAGGAAACCAAATGAGGATGCCGTGAAGCATGACTGACTAATCAGTCGAGCTAGTCTGCTTCAGATACATATTGTGCAAGGCATTATCGCTGCAATCAGTCACAAAAATGCATATTTAGTTTTTGTACATTAAATACTACACCTGTGAACCTATGTAAAAGATATACAAAATATAAATGTCATCAGGACTGTATATTTCAAACTTTTTAAAATAAACACAAAGTATATATATACGTAGGCATATAGGTTGTAATTTCAATGTCAACACTAGCACAGTTTGTCTCTTCTAAATACAGACCTGTATACTTCCTAGTCCAACACATGCACCTACGAACACATGGTCATGCATACAGCTTTACGTTCTGCTGTTTGCAGAAGAGTCAGAATATACAGCACTATACATTGTTTCAACTCAAAATTGATTGGCAAATTAAGGAAGATGCCATTCAAAAGAAATTCCTTGTGAGCTATTACCAAAAAAACAGAGAAAACCAGGGGTATAGTTATTTCATCTCAATAAAAACACTGAAGACTGTGGTGATGATGACCTAAGATTCAAAATGCTTTGTCCGGCATGTGGTGGGGGTCACTCTTGGACACGATACGACAGTGTAGAACCGGTTGCTATGACACATACCGAACACAGTTACAATGAGGCGTAGAGCTTTCACAACACCATCCAACCCAGCTCTGGGTTCAGACTACTGAGGTCTCTGACCGAAAGGAGACAGAGCAGTTGTACGCTGTTCTTTTCACAGCAGGTGGTGCTGACGGTGATCTGGATGCCCATCTGGAAGGTAAGCGTCGATTTGCTGGCCGAGCGGGCCGGGAGAAACCCTTCCCACTTGAACATTTAGCTGGCACAGATACCTAGAACACAAAGGCAATTCCTTGCTTTAACAAGTTATGGCTTTTGTGGAATGCAGCGGGAATGTAGGAAGACATTTGGAGTGACCTCAGAACAGGTGGTCTGACGCTATTAAAAGGAGCACAGTAATGCACAGAATGCAAAAGAACAGCTATTTCTATGTATAGGGATTCTCCAGTCGGTTGCGGTTTAAAATATATGGAGACAAGTGTCTGACACAAGGAAAGGTATAAAATGTTAATGCAAGCCAAAACTGACATTCACTTCTCATTTCTTTTCATTTTTGGAAGTTTTTTTTGTCAATGAACACTGTATACTGTTCTAAATGTAGAACTCAGAATACCATCTTGCATTACTGGAGTATGATCTACATACTTTTCAGGTATTTTTTGATAGATCCTGTTTCAGCAGTCACATCTGGCTAAGAGCTCTGTTTCCATTAGTGCAACGTGAAGCCTTTTACACTTGGTAACTAATCCAAAATGGTTCTCTATTAATGCAGTGTCATGTCTACATGCAGAGCCTTATATACACAGGAAAATCAACAGATTTTGATCATAGCTACAGTGACGTAAATTGGAAATAATGAAAATAAACCAAATGCCCCATGCCAAATGCCCCATGCCATGTGTAGTTTTTTACAGCTTTCTGATGTGAATGTTGCTGGACATAAAATGGTACACCCTAATCAGCCAATATTCTACACTTAGTTTGCACAGACAGAAATGACAACATAAAGTGTGAGCATCAATGTAAACTCAGTCATTATCTAGTCATTATTTCTTCCCTACATATTCATTGATGAAAATTTGTTTTCCTATCAAAAGTTCATTGGATGAAAAAGAAATTGGAAGCTTCATGGTTTTTTCTTTCTGTGCTGTAGCAAAGATGCGTCTGCTAAGCAAGATGCTGCATCACTGCAAGGCTGTCAGAAAGTCATGCAGAAGAAAGTCTGCACGGTCAGATTCTCAGCTGTTTCAATCCACATACCTCCACTGAAGTCTGTGAATTTGCGAGTTTAAGGCATACCAGCTGATAGTCTGAACCCATCTAAGTTTCTCAGCTCCAAACCCATTTGCCTTCTCTTTTCTGAGACGTTAAGGGCATATCTCTTTGTGTTTGTTGGCTAAGGATCTCTTCAGGAAAAATGGTTTTTCTTTCTTTGTGGCCTCTTACAGAACCTGCAACTTATAGTATATTTTCAAAACCATATGTTTCTCTTTTCATTAAGAAAGAATGTTGGCAAAGGCAATATTTCTAAACTTCTGCAAATAAAATTCAACCAAATATAAATTAATTAGTCATGCCATACTCTTCTGTTTCTGTGAGCCTATGCTTGAATATATAGGAGAAGCCTAGAACTGAGACATGAGTCTCAGTCACTTTATTACTGGACACTTTACGGAGGTACAATACCCCTTTTCATAGGCAGTTCCAAGGACATCCTGAACCAAGCTGCACCCTGGATGCTGAAGAATGCTATCTAAGCCTTCTAGGATTTTGACATGGCCGAGTCTGCTTAAGCCTTTTGGGAAGGCTTATGAAATAACTCATCAAGTAAAGGAAGGAGAGAGGGAGTTAAAACCTAATTGCAGTTTTCACTAGTTCAATCCCTGAATAACTGCACTGCAGCTGAAATCTAGCTTTACACAACAGCAGCAGAGACCAGAATCTGGCACACATCTTCACTGGTTATTCTTACTTACAAGCTTCTGCCCTCCCACAACTCTATTATCTGCAGAGGAAATACTCCTGATTCATCCAGATCCTGGCCTAAAGCATCTATTTTTATGTAATTATTCACAATATCACATTAGGCTGCCTCATTTTAGAATCTGAAGCTTGGTCTTACACTGAATTATTTTGTCCTTGCCATTGTCATGAACCTTACCTCTGGTAACTTTTGTTTCTCTTTTCCTTGCTTGAGTTGCTGCCCAATATGCCTGGCTGAATTCCTCGGAAATTGTTGCTTTCCTTGCTCAATCTGGAGCATTTCTAAATACTGACTCAATGTCTCACAACCCACATCAGTGAATTCAGAATTTGCCCGTGTACACTTCTCTTTGCAGCATTTTTCATTACATGGAGAAGTCACTGTTGATTTTTCATAGTTTTTCAAAATCTTTTCAACAACACCATAGTTAGACCTTGAGTCAGCTGAACGCGGGCGACCGGATAAATTACTTGGTCTCCAGTCATGCTCATGAAGCATGTGTCTATAACCACTAGTATTTGGAAGTCCATTTATTTGCTTTTGTTGCCCTGCTGTTCTGACAGCTTTGCTGGTGTTGCTACTTTCTTGCTCCTTTGCTGCAGAGAATTTGGGATTTGAAACACAAGATGTATTTACAGTTTCTGTCCTGCTAATAGCAGACTCACACAGTGGGCCACAGGGTGTGTGATCTTCTGATGCTGTTCGAGGCACCTGGTTTTCTTGCAAAGCGTTGTTACGTTTGTCTGTGTGAAATACAGTGCGGTTAAACTCATCGATCTTTGCCGCTAAAGTTTCATTTCTTTGGGTCTTTCCCAAAATATACCTAGAGTCTCCCAAAAGATCATTGTGCAGGGTAGCAGGGGCATAAAAGTTGTTACTGTAATAAGGACTGCTGTGACACTTGGGATTTTGTTTCTCCTGTATCTTGTTGCTTTGGGCCATATTTCCATCTGAACAACTCTTTTGAGCTGACAGTGGAGAAGGTTCACTTTTACTGTCTTTTCCAAGTTTGCCCACATCATAGGCCCACGTGTTGTGGCAGAAACCTGTTGGTACATTGCACTCATTTTTGGTTACAGGTATTGAGGCAGTTACCATCACAGGACCTTTCATAGCCTGCCCTTCATTTGCACAGGCTGCTGCTGTTTCGTTCTGGTTTATAGGTGAAGGATTCATCAGTTTCCTTCCGCTCCTACAGTCCTGAGCCTTGCAATTGCTTTTGATGCCTGAATCTCTTATTGGTGCTTCAGAGAGCTGTACAACTGCAGAAAGTGAGTTTGTCAGGTGCCGAGAAGTGCTCCGTGGAGGAACTGGTGGAGCTTCTTTCTTTTGCCAAGGTCTGAAGTCTGTTCCTCTGTCACCAGTAAGACTACCATAAGACATGTCCTTCAAAGTCTTGGTGGAGGTCATCAGATTCTTCCTATTATTATGTTCCTCTGTTTCAAAAGCAACTGAAGTCTGTGATTCATTGCTGGACACATGGTTCATCTCAGGCAGAATAACTGTGGTTTGGGTTTCCTCAAATTCCCCCATGAAAGGAAGTGACTTCATTCTGGAAATAAAAGAAGAGGTGTTTTAGGGATGAGCAATAAGGGTATTCCCTCAGGGGACCTCAGCATGGATTCATTCTCCCCAGGAGCAGGTGTTTTAACACTGGCTGCTTAAAAAGATTTGGGAGCAGTTTTGCTGCAGCTGATACAGCCAGCGTATTTGAAACACACATGAAGAATTTGAAGAAAGCTCAACAAAGGGAATCTTGTATTCCTTTCACTTGCCACTAAAATTCTTTTTCTGAGTTTTTGTAGATGATTGCTTGTTTTCTTATCTATCCTACAGTAGGGACAGTAGGGATCTTGTGAGTTCTAATGACTCCAGTGAGAGTCTACCTGACTATGAACTGGATGAAGAAAGCTTTAGGACGTAGTGCATCCCTCGTGTAGGTTTCCTAGCATTACATATGACAGTACAGATGTGTCTTTTGAGATCTGTTCAAAAATCACCTTTCTCAGCCAGGATTTAGAAACTATGCATCAGCTATGAATCTATATTTGCTTTAAAGATACAAACACTAACCCAGCTACAAAAATAAATTAGTGACAGACAGCCAACTGATTGCATGGGGGAGTGTAAGAAGTCCCTCTGCTCTTTGGGAGCACCTGAGAAGACCTTGCCATGATGCAGATTTCCATGGGGTCTCAGCATAGCTGAGACATACCCTGAGACATACCCTTTCTCAGTCTCTTTCATGGTGTGCACCCTGTCACACCACGGGTTCAGTCTTACCTTCTGAGAATTTCTGCACAATTCGAGAGGAAGACTGGTATTTAGTTTGCTAAAGGAGACCATGAACATTGAATTTTTAACAGATGGCAGAATATTCATTTGCCGTACTGTTCAGGGTCTGGCTTACCACCTTTCCATTAGCACAAATGTATGGTTGTTCTTCTTTCTTTTGCCTTCTTTGCACTCTTGGATTGTCAGTCCCTCACACATCCCCCACACTTAAGGCTGTATCTGGGCTTAATGTAAGAAACCTTCCAGCCTAACAAAGCCATAGAGTGTTGTATAGAACTGCATGGAAATGGGACCAAGGCAGACAGAAATATCTGTCTGCTTTCCCAGTCCTCTATATAGCCATTAGAAACAAGTACAATTTCATCTCATAGAAATACTACTTTCATAGATAAACTCCATTTTGCTAGTCAAATGTGCCCTTGTATTATATTTCAGAATATTTCATTCAAATATTTTATGCTCAGCATTGAAACACTAGGAGAATAGATATTGCCCAACTCCCAGTAAATTCAACAGTAAACCCTTCTTCAAAGTGAACAGGAGCACAGTCTCATTATTCATTCTCTTCCTCCAATATAAAAAGTCCAAATATGTTTTTACCTTCTGTGGTTGGACTTCTTTCGAATTTCTTCTTGATAGCTGCATAATTCTTCACTGACTCTGGCAAGTTCTTTAAGAGCCTTTATAAATATAAAAACAGTCCTTTAACATAGGCCTTTTAAATGGTATCTCCAGAATTTCTTTGAAACTTGTGGTGATTTGCATTTAAGACTCACAGTAAAGTAGCACAAGGAAAGATACAAAAATGCCCGCAGGCTATGAACGGAGGTAAAGATCATGCTGTTAACACATTTAAACACAGAGAAGATACTCATCAATAGCAAACCCAGGAGGAAGTAGATACAGTGCCTTGCTGGAAAGCTGAAATCAGGGAGATCAGTTCTTTGGGTTAACCTGGCAGGCAAAACCCTCAGTATTTCCCTCACCCTCGTAACTGAAACATGCTCATGCTTTACTTACTACATTGAGATCACCAATATAATTCTTGGCATTTTTCTTGGAAGTTTTGATGCTGAGGCTGTCTTCAGGTTCCTCACAGTTCTCAAAGGCCAGATTGTCCATTAACAGAGTATTGTTTCTGCTCTTGGCTCTGGTTTCTTTACATTCGTGTCCTGTCTTACAGAGCAAACTCCCTTTTTCCATCCTGTCATTTGCCACATTGTGTTGATAGTTCAGCTCCACTGTGTCACTCTCTTCCGAAGTAGGGGAATGAATGGACAACTGCATCATCTTGCTCTGAATGGCCTTATCATGGACGTTCATATTGTTCTCTCTTCTAAGTTTTACCTCCTGATAAAGCTGAAAAAAACAATAGAACCTTCTATTAAATGAACTTTATGGTAAAAGAACATATTCATCTTCTGTTTTGAACGATGCTTCACTCAGTTGCACCAGATAGAAAGATTTCATCATGTGTTAGTAGAAAAGTGTTCAGTCACACAGCGTGATAGTTCACAGACCAGTATTGTCACAGGATGCGGAAAGGACTGTTACCATTCACAAACTCTTTGCCATGGTTTTAATGTATGGCTTCCACCCATAGTGTGGGATTGGAAGAGATCTCACAAGGTCAATGGCCCTGCCTTGAGCCAGAAGCTGTATGGTTGTCTTCCAAGTAATATCAGTGCACTATGTGGTGGACACAGCCCTGATCTGATGGACGGGGAATGTGAGGGAATGTGAGGGAGGGAGAGGGCTCTGGCTGTGTTACAGCCTGTTAATGTATATTAGTTTAAGGAGGGGAAGTGAAGTCTCATCACATACAGTGCCATCTGCACTAGAGCAGGCTCTTCTGGTTCTCATGCAAGTGGAATTCTTCCCTATGACTGTAGTGATAAATCAGTACTGCAGAATGGTATTGTTTGGCAATGTGCTGTCACCCTCTTATCTTCTTTCATGCTATCTGCTGAGATCCAGTGGCTTTGTTAGTAAATGAAAAGGTGTTAATTCCTGTTATGCAGCACATTCCAACTAAGGAACTGTGATAAATTATAAATTAGAAAAAATAGCAACATCATAAAAACCTCTTCTTACAGTATCATTTCCAGTGCTAAGGATCCCACAGCTCTTTATAAACATTCATTCTCAACTTGCTGTTATGAAGAAAGTGCAGAGCAGGCACCTTTGAACAGCCGTCTGCCTGCTCTCTCACAGTGCACAAGGCCAACACAACGGCTTTTGGAAGGACAGCAAACAAGAACAACAACATGAAGAACATGTGGCCATTTCATGGGTAGTGCTGTGGGTTAGAAGTATCTCACATTCAGAGACTTGACACTTGGCCTCATCCTGGGCTTTCAGATTTCACTCCCAAAGCCCAGCTGCTCGTGGAACCTGAGGACTGAACTTGTCCTTTCCAAGAAATGAGGGCCTCATACGGACTCAGCATAGCAGTAAGGAGAAAGGATACCACTTCATGACTCAACAATATAATCTTCTAAACCACATAGGTCTTCCTGTAGGATTCCAAGAATTAAGTTAGGTTTTGGTGGGCTAGAGAAAACTACCAAATAAAAATACAAGTTGATAAGGTAGCACTACTTCTATTAAGGAAAACCCTCTACAGATGATGGCTTTTAAAAGGTATTATTTCCCTTTTTCTCCAGCCATGTTAGCAAAGAAATGTCAGACAACTGAAATCAAGGGCAGCTATAGACACAGCTTAAGAAGGGTCCTTAGGATACCGATAACCTTGGCGTATCATCTGAAGTTTTGTCTGGTCCTGCAGTACCCAGTGATTTGCTTCATTCTCTTCCCCTCAGCTCCCTTCCAGTCTTTATCTGGTTTTCTGTCTCTGTCACACTTTCCTAATCCATATGCTAATAAAAAACCATGGAAAAAACATGGTCTTCACTGCCCTTGTCAGGACTACTAATAGCCAGAATACCTTTTCACAACACATTACTGTCATTCCAAAACAGCTCATATACCTAACAAACTGAAATTCAACTCCACACACAGATCCCATTACTAACTTTTGAAGCACTCTCACCTTGGTGGTGAAATTGGGTAAGGCAGCACAGAAATGTCCTAACACAAAAGACAAAATGTGGCTTTCATACTGACTATCATACCAAAGTCTGCTGGAACTGCAGGTAAAATATAAAAGAGCTGCCATTATGGAGTTATGCTGCAGGCTGGTTTAACGGGCAGTGTATGGCTGCAATTCATTTGGCTCTGATCGTTTTCCTTCTCATACTTTCATGTGAGCAATCTCCGCCATACATTCCTGTGTTGCTCAGCCACAGGACGGTGTTGGCAGAGAGCAAGCAAAACTACTCCATGTGTATATTAGAATGAAAAATGTGGAAAGCTCAGTGGTGAAAAACTTGCTTCTATATGTTGCCAAGGCAGATTCAATTTATGCATTTACAGAATGCCGGAGGGTTCTGCTACAGTGACAATCTGGGGATAAAAGAATAATAATTAATTACCTAAGCTATTTCTGGAAGGAGATGCATTAGAAATGACAGAGAGTGTTTGTTACTATGTGTAAACGCAAGAAGTGTCAGGACTTTCATGCTGTTTACTGTAGCCGTTTTCTCTGCTAAAAGCGGTCCACAAATGGAGCAGGTTCTAGTCAGAATGACTCTGCATCATGCAGCATTTAATGTATGACATTCTTTTTAATATTACCATTCACCCCAGCACATCTGTGCCATGTAATTCCTTTCTGCCAGAGAATTATGATACCTAGATTTTTTGTTACTAAATATGCATTTTCCTAAACCCCATATATTCAGTTGTTCAGCATGCCTGTACTTGAAAAAAGCATGTATAAAATGAGCAGTGTGGCTCATGCCCAGCAGAACTGCCAGCAGTATATACAGCCAACAATATCATAGCAAACTTCACACAAAGTGACATTTAACCTCCTGCTTCGTATTCATGAGTATGAAATAAGCAATTGCAAATTCTGCTTAACCCCAGGCTTTACGTCCTACCATGAGATGCTAGAAACTTCCAGTGAGATAGGAAATAGGATATAATGCAGAAAACAAAAAAATTGAAGCGACGTCTAGTCACTGATAAGACTCAAGTGAAAATGTTAGTGTTCGGAATTTTGTTTAAAAATACCTCTTCTATTTTCTTCTGCATGACCTTCCATTGACATTCCCATTCTTTCCTTTCGTTGTCAAATCTCTCCAGCAACTCCATCTTCTCTTTATTCCAGTTCCTCTCAGTATTCTCCAGTTGTTTACGCAAGTCCATGGTTACAGTCTGTGTAATAGCAAGAAGATAGCTCTGCTTTTTTTCTTTCTTCCCTGAATGTTTCCTGGAAGTTTATCAGAGTAAGTCTCACTTGTGTTTAATTCTAGCTTTCAGGAAAAAAAAAAACAAAAACAAACACAAAACAGCCCAGGAAAACCCCCAAATAATTAACTGAAAAGTGCTTGCAGGAGAGAGCATCACAAAATTGCATGATCTGTATCTGGAGTGGGACTGGAATATGGACGAACTAGCATTATAGGACAAACACAAGGGCAGAGAGGTCCAGTCTGGAAAGGGGAGGAGGGACACGTATCCAGCATGGCAGAATTCAGGAACATCTGCCTCAGTGGGCTCTGTACTGTGGCCACTTTGCATCTTTGCCATTACTCTTCACTATAAACCCGTTTTCAACAAAATTCGAGTCTGTGTGATATTGAATGGCACTTCAGGACCCTGGGATCCTGCAATGTCTGCCCTTGGGGGTGAAAGCTATTTTTACGTTTGTTCAAAAGACAACTGCAAGTGTGAAGGTATCATGTTTGCTTACACAGTCCTTTCACACATGCATGTAGCACAACAAAGACTGTGACATTCTTTTGGCAATTGAAGACTGTAAACTTGATACATGCAGAAAATTTTCATGGCTATATGAATGCTTTAGAATACATAAAGGAAAACAGGAGAGGAAAGCTAATAACAGGCAACAAACACATACAGTAGAAAGCATCATTCTACTATATAAAGGACTATAGGTCACTATAAAGTGTTCATGTATTTTGAATTTACAAATCTAAACTTATAAATATTAGTCCCAGGACCAGCATAGGGAAAACTAGAAATGATTTTCCAATAGCACTAACTTAAATTTAGTACAAAACCTTGCTCAGAATATTTAAGTAATTTGTGCTTTGGTTTCTCCTTCCCCTTCAGAAACCTTTAGTATCTTAGTATCTGTGGATGAAAAATTATTAAATGAACCACTAAATATGTGTATTTTAAGGGAAATATTTTGGATCTGCTCATCTGACTTTGGAGCAAAACAGTTACAGATTTTACGGGCCTGGTGTTCCTCTTGCTTTCTTAGGCTTTACAATAGAAACTGCACTACCGTCAGCACATTTACTATGCCAGCAAGGCCGAAATAACACTCACTCATTCAGTTACGATGGCTCCTGTAGTATAATGGCTGGTACACACACATTGATACTGGAGTTTGTTAACTTTGGCTCACAAAGCCAGCTGTTGTGTTACTTAGGTGGACATGGAATCTAGTTCTAGTCACAAAATGTCTCTGCATTGCTTTGGTCTCCTGCCAGAAACCAAGCGTATGGGCAGGCAAATGAATTGTCCGAGAGTAAACTAGGGGTAAGCCCAGTTTACCTTCCTGGAATTTGCTCATTTCCCTGACTGATGGTCAGTGATTGTCAACTCACATGAACTGCCCATTTTATCACCCATGTTTTCTTTGATATAGTGACAATTCATTCTTGAGCGTCATGCAACGTCCTTCCCCATCCTGTATTTTATTGGACAAATCTTGTTGATTCAGCTGTGGCTACCGTGTAATCACAGCTTAACAGTGTCTGCGTTATTTCAGCTGACTGGGAAGCTGATGCCAAACTTGGAGTCAGCTTCTTTCATGAACAAGTAAGCAGAAGAGCTCAGCTGAAGGCCAACGGGTTACTCAGGTTTTTGTGTCATAGAAGTCCTGCTACAGGATCTCTCAACTGACAGCCATCACGGGCCCAGTTCTAATGCAGGGGTTGCAAAACCATTTACCCCAAGCAAATTTGGACTGAGGACTTAGAGAACAAGCTGACTATTCTTCAAACATCTCTGTCAGCCCATTTCACAACAGTGTACCCGTGTCACCATATAACATGGTATTGGAGCTTACTCTTTCAAGATCTGACTCACACCTGCCTTGAAGCTCTGAAATGGCAATCTATTCCTCAACTACCTACAAACAGATTTCAGACCCTTCTTCTTCCACATGCCTAAAAACATACAGGACAGCTTTACAAAAAACCATGAAATTCCCTCAAACTATGAGCTGCTGAAAGACAGTGCAGCATTCTCATCATAAAAGAAGTCAAGCACTGGTTTGCTCATGCCTTCTTAGGGAAGGCAGCCAGGCTATAGATACTGTACCTTTCCAGGCCAACGTTTCAGCTTTGTGCCAGACTTGGGTAAATGTTGACCAAAAACAACTTGCAAAATAATTCCACTGCACTTAAGATCTGTTGCAATCTAGACATCTATTGCTAATGAACTTTAAAACCATTTCAATACTTTCTCACTTTGCTAATTCAAAGGTTGCAATTTTTAGTAGAGCAGTTTTCTTTTTTGTTTGTATGTTTTGGCTACATTTATGTCTTTATAACCTTTCAAGACATCTCTCAGAAATAAACAAAAGTCAACTCTCTGCTGCACTAGAATCCTTCAAATACGTGTCAGAAAGAAATAGAAAAACATGTAAATGCTGTAAAGTCATGAACAAGACAGGCAGGCATAATCTGTCTACAGCTTGCACAAATGGTGATTTTGCTAGTGCACGATTAGTAATAATGGCTATGCTTCAATCAGCAGCATATTACTAGAAACTCAATGCTATACAGCATTTTTTTTTACACATCTAAGAATAGATGTTTCATATGTATTCCTTTCAAGCATGCACAGAGCATTGAAAAGGTCCTTGGTGGTTTCTTAGTGCTGTCATGTTTGCATTCATCTTAACAGTTTCCAAGTTGTGTCATATGGGAGTCCAATTATAAAAAGAGATTGGAGACCATCAAAATGAAACCAAGGCTCAGAAGAGGTTAGTTACAGAAGTTACAGATAGGCACTTGTAGCTCTAAGATCCACAAAAAGCTTGTATCGCTTCTTATGCTTCTCTGAATTCCTCTTGACATAAATTCTGAGAAGAAAACTCATGTCTATTGATGTTAGCAGCTGGATGACTATACAGTTTTGCTGCTATTGTGCAGTGGATAAATTCCTCAGAGAGTTTTAATTCTTATTTCTATGGCTCTTTCCCCCTTTTCTTTTCTTGGTGTTTGGATTGTGGGTTTGTTGGGTTTGGTTTTTTTGGGGTTTTTTTGTTGTTGTTTGGTTTTGGGTGTGCATGTGCTTGTTTTTTTTTCCCTACTAGCAATACGATCCAATTTGTAGTCCTGGTAGTATACCCTCTGTCTGTATAGTGCACTGAGATGTCCTCATGGGTATTTCACATGGCTTAAGCAACCCAAAGGGATGTAAAATGCCACATTATAATTTGCTGTGTGGATCAGAACAGTATCTGTGCTCTTGCAGTATTGGCACTTTCTGCATGTCCTAGACAAGGTCAAAAGCTCATTACAGCAATCAAATTCAAGCAAATAATCAATTTTGTCTACATCAGCTGCATTTTCCCTTAGCTTTTCCTTTAGCCCTCCCTCCTCTCAAGCAAAAAATGTTTATAAGCAACTATTTGATGTTAATGTTATTATTACCCCATGTCTTACTCATGCACTTTCTATCCACATATTAAAAAAGCAAAATAGTTTGCAACCAACCTCTATCAACTTCTAAAAATAATCTGCAGTGACATCAGCTATGTTATTTGTCAACAGAGATTAATAAGATTGGATGTGCACAACCATTCAGATACACAAATCTTCCCTTGATTTTACAGGGAAAAAAAGGCAATTAAATTATATTTCCAACAAAAAGTGTTGTATTTTGGATGACTAAGGAAAATGTAAATTTATGTATATGTTCAGTTGTAAAAGTGCACCATGTGTCACAATACTGTGCACTTTATGCATAAAAGGAAACTACACTTGCATGAGAGACTAAAAGAGAGAAAGGAAAGAAAAAAGAGAGAAATGAAAGGAGAGAAAGAGTGTAAGATTGAAAGGGAGAAAGAGAGACAGAGAGAGAGACAGAAAGAAAGAGAGAAAAAGAGAAAGAAAGAGAGAGAGAAAGAGAGAGACTCAAGTGCTCACAAAGCTACCTGTCATCCCTGTTCTATTGATCTCTGTGCCTGCTCTGAAGAAACTGGCTGAACTAATGAAGAGCCTTTCTCTAAGAATAAAGACCATATATAACATGCATGAACACCACATTACATATAAATAACATTAAAGAGATGTTAAAACAACTGTTTGCTACATTAGTAATTTGCTATCTTTTTTAATCTTAGCTCTTCAAAACCACTGCTTTAAAATAAACCGTAACCATACCTTTCATGGAATCCTTTAGAAGTTTTTCAGTCCATTTCTAAACAGCAGTGAAAGCAATGAAATGCATAGCTAGCTGGGATCCAGTTCTGTGAATCTTGATCTTTAAAAGAAATAAGAACACAAAGCAAGAGACAACCTTTCAACTGGGGCAGCATTTGCAACTCTCTTTGAATAACTCCACAACTTTTGCAAACTGAAAAACAGTTCCGTTCAGCATCATCCCAGCAGCTGGCTTCCACGTGACGTCAGTGCATGGAGGACGGTTTTAAAGCCATCTCTTCCAACCCCCAGCTCTGTAACTTTATATCTCCTCATATTTTGTGTAAACAACTCCAAGTCCAGGACATTTTTAGGTTTTATAGTACAGTCCAGTCTTTAAAGCTTGCCAAAGCAGCCAGTGTTAACATTAAAGCTATGACAATAGGCAATTTTAGGTTTCTTTTATTAGCGTCCATGTTGTAAAGGAAGATTCTTTGCTGCCTTCCAGACCCAGTTTTCAGGGTTGTATTTTTTAATACGATCATTTTGAGCCTGGCAAATTGATCCTCATAAACTGCTTTGTAAAGGGAGTTTGCTGAAAGCAGCAGTTTTGTTTGCTAACAGCTCTCTTAAAGAGCTAAAAGCACACCACTCCTCCCTGCAATCTTTTTCTGTATTCTAAATACATTATCATTTATGAAGTGCAGGATTATTGGGCACTGTGTAATCCTACTGTCTTGCATTCTGGGAATGGTGATAATAATTTCTTTGGGATATACCCAAATATTCCTGCTACTTTATAAGGTTTCTGGATCAGATCCTCCAGTCTGTTAAGATACTTTGTGTCTCAGCAAAGCAAAGCACTTGAAATTGGATGGAGAATCTCCCTTGCACAGGGAAACTCATCCCTGGCATAAGGCTAGCAAGGAAGGTCCAAAACCACCTCGGCCCAGATATAAAGCACTGGGAGTGCCCATAGCAAGTGTCAGTGCGGGGTGAGGGAAGGGACCGTGTGTGACAAAAATGATCCAGCAAGTGAAAGTCCACAGGAGACCCTGAAGCCAGCATAGTGAAATTTAGCTGCTCCCCCTGCTGAGCTGCAGGCCGGAGGAGCTCAGCTTGCTCCTCGTGTCCCTGCCTACCACAGTAACTCTCCTGTTGCACTACGTGTCAAATTGCTTTCATCTGGCACGGTGAGGGAGACCCCGGGGCAGAAGCTTCACGCACATACCACTGCCCTGCCGGGTACTTGTGCTTGGAGGTGTCTGTGGACAGTGGCTGAGACCACCCATAGACAGAAAATTCACATTTTGGGGAACATTTGTCCCCACGTGTAACTGGAGAAGGGCCACCAAATACTTCACTCACGCAGCATGAAACTGGGCAAATTCTGCTATCAGAAGGGTGTCTTCGAATGCACTAAGCAGGAGTGACATATTTTTGTGGGCAGAGCAGCTGATAAGAGGATCAGTGAGACGAAGGACATGATATGAGGATTCACACATCCTTTGCTTAGTCAGCACTCTCCTCCTTAGAACAATAAGGTTTTATCTGTGATGAAATCCACACTCAGCATAAAGATTTTAGCTCTGAGTGCATTTTATAGTAAATACCAAAGCAGGTTTCAGGGAAAACACATTTTTTCTCCTTATATGGTCTAGCTCTAAGTCTCAGTGAATACATTACTTGGGTGCTTATTCTGCTCCCACATAACATAAATAATGGGACTCAGGCTATTTGTGAAAATTTCAAAGATTATCTAAAAAGTGAACAAAGATGCCCAAGTACATGACTGAACGCTCCTGAAGAAAATCCTCAGCCTCTGAACTCTGAGGATTTGAAATTTCCTTGTTCATAAAGCAACAGTATGACTTTTTTCTGGGAGGTTATGTCCAAACACACCAGCTGACATGGCTGGGAGTGAAGCCCAAGTGCCTGGGAGCAGAATTGAGCTGGAGGCTGGGTGCCACAGCGCTGCCTCCTCCCCAAAGACAGCACAGCTGCACCACTGCAAATGAAGACAGATTCTGAAGACATGGGTTTTTACTCCTATCCATCAACATAGGCTGTTATTCTTGTGTCTTTAATATTGCTAACTCAATGCCCCTTGTCTTGTTACATGAACTCTTTGAAGTAAAACACAGTAAAATTAAAGAAAACAATGGACGAAATCCCAGGCTTGAGTTTTCATTCAGGCAAAATCCTACATTTCTGTCAGTGTGAGGGATTAGAAATGTGTGAGACTGAGGGGCTCATTAGGAGACAAGAGCTGGATCCCACTCATAGGTCAAAGGCCCAGGTTAAACTCATCCTAATATGGGAAAGGCAGAGCAAAGCTGGGACAAAAAAAGCCCACAAAGCAAGCTCGAAAAATCTGGGCTCATTGTTCCTGATACCCTTAAGTGTAGCAGTAGTGATTTTTGCTTTGGAGGAAAAAAGGTTATCCAGCAGAGACTGTGCCTCCCCCAACAGCAGCAGACAAAGCAGCAAATACGGCTTTCTGGCCTCCGGCACAGGTAAAATAAGCAGGAAGGCCTCTGTAGGTTTATTATGTCCAACACACTGCTTCCACAGGCAAAGTGTACTTTGTCCATACCTGGTATCAGCTCTGCTTGTGTTAAAAGTCAGCAACTCAACAAAAAAGGTGCAAGGGCATTTTAAACAAGGCCTCTGCTAAATTTCTCTTCACCACGCAAGACTGAAGACAAAGGAGCATGAGTTTCAGCATGGGCTATAATCCGATTACACGCTCAGGGTAGTGTGTATTCTGGTTAATTGTCTGCACTCCAGATCATTTCAGAGCATCTTCAGTTCTGCTGTACTTAGCTTGGTTATAGCACATCCATTTTGCTATGTCCACATCAATTTGGTAACAAGAAGGAAGAACAGTGCTGCTGCCATTGTAATCAACCCAACCACAAGATCAGATTCCTGAACGATGTTACTTTTTACACCTCAATAATCCTGGCAAATACATCTCAGGAGTGTATATAAATGGGGAAATGGGCAGAAGGGGATACAAATTCTGTCTCCTCTTACTATTGTGCACTTCTGCAGTAGTATATAACTTAGTGCAGAAATAGAGCCAACAAAGTGTTACGTCATGTCACTTCTCCAAGGTTACATTGGAAATCGGTAGCAGATACTTTAGATGTTTACTTTAAATAGAGCCACTGTAATTTTCCCCATAGGCAACTGCATGTGTAATGGCAAAAGTTGGGTTTGAATATCACTTCCCCTGGCATTAAATCAGAGACAGAAATGCAAGCCAATGGGAATTATGTCTCTGATACTGATGCCTTTAGAAGTCTCCTACTCACCTATCAGATTCTGGGGTGATTAAGGGGAAGGGCATCTAATATCCTAAAGCTCTGCTTGTTTTCATAAACAACTCCCAAAGTTCATGTGCAGTTCATCTCTTTTTATAACACATATTTAGACAGCCATGGTTTTGGCAATTTTCTATTTTCCGACTGCCAGGCATATTTCTGCACTATAGCACCTGCTGTCTTCTAGTTTTGATTCTGAAGCACTGGTGACATGTGTCAGCAGACACTTATTCTATCTCTAACTGGAGCTTCAGGCATGGATACTTTTGGTTGAAAGAAATATCTCTGATCCTGGAGAAGATGATCATTCTAGTATCATGGGAATTTTTTCAGTAACAGTAAAGAAATATCTGTAGAGGTATTTTGTCAGGGCATTCAGAGTGACTCTAAATAGGAAACAAATTTAATTAAATTTAACTGGTTGCATTAAAGGAAAAATGCATCTATTTTCTAAATGACATAAAAATTCATTGGAGCCACTGCTGATTTACACAAGTGTAAAAATATCAGAATCAGGTCTATAGATGCAAGATCTCTTCTTTCTGAAAGAACATGGAATGAATTCCCTGGAAAGACAGGAAACAGAATTTTAATCTTTCAGAGAAATGAAAAAATTAAGGCAATCTCAGGGTTCAAATTCAATTACATTTTTGCCAGAATGTTAATATTTTGCCAGAATATTCCAAAATGGGAACTGTGAGTCTGCTATCAGTATAACTGAGATTTGAACTCATAGGTAACCTGGCATATCCAGCTTGTTGCCACATAAAACCAAAATCTTATATTCTTATTATTATGACTCTTCAGAATTGCAAGCCATGTGGCACACAGAATCTAGAGAATCAGCAATGTTCTGTCTGGCTCTGCCCTGCCTGACTCCTGTGCACTCCTGCTAGAGAATGTGGATGTGTTCAGCCGCATTTACTCCCTCACCTGTGAGGTGCAATTTGCCCACCAGACCAGTAACTGAGTGGGGAGAATCTGCTTCTTTTTTTTGACAAATATAATTATTGCATTTCTTTGTGAGATCAAGTAATTTCAACTTAGCAAGACTCTGAACACTTATATTTTTGGCTAGATGTTATCTTCTGGCTATGGATAGATATCCATACTGACTTTATTAGCTTTCTCAGCAGCTTTTAAAATAGTGAAAAAATGGAGGGCTGTGAACTTCTCTGCAATATCTGGTGCAAAGCAGGTAAGCATCTCCAATCACTCCCTTGAAGCTGAATGCAGAAGGACATGAAAAACACATCATCTCATTTCTCATTGAGATTTCTCTGTACTGAGGTTTGCAGGGGTCCTCACCACTTTCCTTGCTCATCACAGATTCAAAGACTGTGGGGAGCTTCTAAAATGATTTTTTGATGCTTCAGTATGCTTTAATTTCAGATTGTAACCTGTGCATTAGCTCCCTAAATGTCCCAAAAAGTCTTGGCTTTGATTTGCTTTCTTGATGCCTGACAGAATTAGGATGAGGAAAGCTCCAGCTATCTGCAAGAAAAACCACTGTGAGAAATCAATGGGGTTATAATTGCCAGTCCTGTACAGAGGTTATCTCCACCTTTTGTCTCAAGAGGTTTATCCTCACTTTTTCTGATTTCTGAGAAAGAATCAAATCTTTCCCAATTACTTCCAAGATGTATTCAATGTATGAATTCAGTGTACTAAACTTTCCTACTACTTTACAGTAATACTGTTACTGACACACTTGGTGTAAATCAAAACCTCTCTACTCATCTTTATTACATACAAGGCTGAGAAAGGTATAAACAAGTTTGGGTTAATATCTGAAAGCCCAGAACTTCAGATCGGATTAATATGATTTTTCTCTCTTGTATGAGATATTGACCCAGTAACATTTAAGAAAGTCTAAATGGTCTTTTCTTCCCCCAAGGGAGACACTAAACCAGAAAGAAACTCAAAAAGTCAGTTGTGTGCTAAGGTTTGATATGACAAGTATAAGCTCCAAATTATTACTCTTTTAATGTCCAAATTGCAAATCCATGGGGAAAAAAATTCTCTAGCAGTTGCTGAAAAATATCTTACAGAAGTTAATAGAAAAGCAACAAAAGGGCCTTTTCCCAGTGACTGGAGAACTATGTTTACAGTTACAGACATTCATTGTGAAGGGATGATAAGCTTGACCATACCTTGCCACAATAGTTTCTAATATGTGGAACTTAACTTTTAGGTAATTAATTGAGCATAAATTTGAGCATCTTAGAAACTCCTCAAAATTACTTTGGGCTTGACTTTCTCTTTAATCAGGACACCAGGCAAGGCTATCTATTAATCTCATATATATTGGTTATCATTTCCTTTAGTCATATCTTGCTAACTACAAAATAAATAATGATGACAACATCCCCTAGTAGGGGTAAGAATTGAATCAAGGTTAAGTGATTTAACTGATCAAGGTTACCACACCTGCAGAGTATGCTGAGGAAAAGCTAGACAAACAAGGGGAAAAACACAAGCTTTGTTTAATACTGAATATTGTGAGTTTACTATTTTTTTTGTTCTCATAAAATAAATTCTATTGCTCAACCTCTGCTTCCCTCCAAGGGGTTTGTCTCAATACGGTGTCTCTACTGTTTCAGGTAGCAGAGCACAACCCAAGCACAGAGACAAACTGTTCTCACCAGGGAATGGGTTAAGTGAACAAAGTGCTAGCATGATAAATCAAAGGAAATTCTTACTGCCAGCTAGAAAAACAGCTGCTTTATTTATTACCACTATTTATTTCTAGGTTATTTACCATGGCATCTGCACAAAAAAAAAAAATTAATACACTTACTTGTAAATTATCACCTTCAGCGAATTCACATTTGTGGGACCTGCCGGTTTCAACATAGGTCGAATAAAACAGAAAACTGACCTCCATGGGGCATTTCAGATGAGGTTTTCACATAGTGAGAGATCTAGTGTTTGTAGGAACTGCCTATGTTTAGTGTGATAGAAAGATCAAGAGTTGCCTGCACTCTCAGTGCAGCATCTTGTAGGCAGGACAGGAATATTCAGTGCCTATTGATGCACACCTATGTACACAAGCTTCCCTCACCTATGGTTGCTCACTACCAATGGCATGGTTGGACACAGGTCACTGAGCAAGCCAAGAGTTACCATGTTCATTTGAAACTCATTCTGAAACCTGGAGAGAAAATCCAGGGTCCTGGTGGCTACAGACTGGAAAATGTTATCTGATAAACTAGGTTGTTAAGCAAAGATATTTGACATCAGACAAGGTGACTAGCGTCGCTCTCTTCGGTTCAAGTCAGACTGTAGTGTGGCCATTTTTCTAGAGCACAGAGAGAATGCAGCCAGCCCACATCTCTCAGAAGACTCCTCGCCTACCCTGATACCTCCTCCTCCTCCTGCATCTCATTCTCAGGGTCTCCAGCTCCTTGCCACATTTGCGGATATCATGCTCTATATGCCAACCGTTCTGATTTGGTCCCCTCCACGGGGTCTAGTCCACATAATACAGCGCTGAAAAACATTACCATCACAATCATGCAAAACATATACAAGCTGTGACATACAATTGCAGAACACACATTGAATGTGGCTTTACTATTCATATGTGGCTGGAATACAAATTCTTTTTCTGGGAGTGGGAAGTGGAAAGGAGCAGACTCCTCACGCCCACTCTGCATATTCCTGTTTTGCTTCTGATTTGGTGCAAATTAATGAATATTAAATTGGTTCCAGTCACTCAGGAAATTTTTATTCAAAAATGATAAAACCAGATGAAGTGAAAAATATAATTTTGTGTTTGCTTACCTGGAACACCGTGGTGAGTGGGTTTCCTATTCAGCTGGGTGACTTTTTGGTACATTTTGCAGGTTTTTTTGGTTTTGTTTTGGTTCTGGCAAACAAGTAGTCTTCAGTGTTTTTACAGCAGTGGCTATTACAGAAACTATGTCTCTTGCACTTCTTATCTTGGAGGGTGGACAAAATAAACTGAAAATAATACTACAATGAACAGTAAATGATGAATGGCTTACAGTACAAAAAACAGTGTAAAAAGGAAGACAAGTTTAAATATTGTTGTGTATGAAAGGGATGAAAATAATACAAGGATGAGAATAAGTAAAATGATAGGCTGGAACATCTGGGAAAGTAAATACAAAGAGAACAGTCAATTAATGGAATAGCAAGTCCAAAATTTCAACAAAATAAATAGTGAATCAGAGTATGCTTGTGGAGGGACCGAGTGCCCATCTCCCATTGACTTCAGTAGGAGTTCTGCATGGTCAAGCCCTGAAATGTTCAATTTAACTATTGCTGTTATTTTTTTAGAGAAAATACTAATTAGTTTGCTTTAAATTTGCAGAAGCCCATGCAGTGCTCTGCCTTTAAGCTAATGGGAGCTCCACAAGCTCAGAGCTATTGCTAGATCAGAACGTGAGCATGCTAAATGCCTTTTCTGTTTGTTTTCATGCAATACGTGAATAGTAATTGATTAGCTTTAAACTCACTGCGTCTGTGACTTTCTGATACAAGGAAACAAAAGACTAATTAGTCAGCATAGGAATAAGAAATAATAGCTTTCAGCTTCACCTGGCAACTACTTTGACTGTAAACTAGCAGGACAGCACAAAGTAAATTAGCACAGCAAGAGACTTATTAAAACATTGGATAATACCATGAGCAATAACAAGATTTGCCAACTATAGGATTGCATGATAAGATAAGGGTAAGTAATTTTCATTTTTCATGGCAAAAGATCTTGAGTGAGCAAGGAATTTGCTCCCCAAAACCTCTCTGGAACAATTCTGCATAAAAATGAACTACAAACAAGATGCTAGTCACTGCTGCATGTAAGCAGTGACCCATAGGCCTTCAGCAAGATACAATCAGTTACAGCAGTTCTAATGTTCACACTACAGTGCGGCTCTGTGACTCTGTAAAGTAGATTTGCATGGTATATTTTTCTCTGTGGTTTGTCATATTCTCTATAATTTTGGAAATTTAATGTTTCCTCCTTTTTAAAATTAATAAGATTTTCTTTTTATTCATTTAACAGCAATGCAACCACTAAGAAAATAACGTCATTTATGTGCCAAAAATGCTGTCTGCACTGCCTTTACTGGCAATGAAGGCACAACTCTGGCAAATGCAGTTGCAAAGCCAGAAAGGAGTAAAATCTTCCACCTCCTACAGCATAGTTCTTTTAATTTCCAGGAGACCAGATTATTCACTGTTCACAAACAGCCCCATTGGTAGAACAAGTTTTCATATGGCCAATTTAAAATAATTTAAGAAATAGAGATTTTTGTCCACTGTCTAGAATAAAAAATTTTAATGTACCATACATCAAATTTGAGGCTTAAGTCATTTGGCAGAGCCTTTTTACCTGTAGGCTGTAATAAGTAAAAGTCTACCTGACTCACTGACAAAGGTTCATCTGCACTTCGATCGTCCGAAGACTTTGGAACTTCGAGTCTGTCAATGAAAGCCTGGAGCTCTTTCCTGAAGGCCTTCATCTGTGCGTTGATCCGGTACAGAAGCTCATGCTCGCGTATTCTGCTGCCATCGTCTTCCTCATCCATCAGTCCAAAGAGGTCCCCATTAGCTACATAAATTCTCGCCTCTGTTATGATGGTGCTTGTGTCAGAAATTAAGCGATCTATTGTCTTGCCCAGCCGCTCAGCTTCAGAGCGAATGTCCTTCATCTGCTGCCTGTCAGTGAAGCTTTTCTGCCACCCGGATGGTGTCGGATAGAAAGACCTCGTGGGTGTCAGGCACCTGATGTTGCGTACCTCTTCGGAGTCGCTTTCCCCACCGATGGGGCCTTCCCTTTTGCGGTGAGGGGGGCGGGAGTCATCATCGCTCTCTTTTTTTCCTGCATCACTTTCTGCATCACTGTCTCTGGGACTGCCACGGATCCCAAGATGAGAGGCCAAGTCATAGCGTTGCATGTTGGACATTAAGACTCTGTTCTCATACTGGAGTTGCATGACTTTGCCACTCAGTTCGTTGATCTGCATGCGTGCAGCTTTTAGCTCCTCCTGTAATGCTTCTGTCTTGGCATTATCATGGTGCCTAGAGCTCTCATGGGCCCCAGACTTGTACTTGTATTTGTTCAGCTCAGCTGTTATGCGCTTGTTTTGTTCTTCCAAATCAGCTAAATTTCTCCTCAGCAATTCTGTTTCATCTTCTACTAGCTGCAAATGCTGTCGTAATTCTGACAGGGATTCACTCTGCTCTCCCATGAGTGGGTTAGTGGTCCCTGAGAAATCGTCTCCTCTTAAATCATCAAGTTCTGCTTTCAGTCCTCTATTTTCTACTTCTAGTTCCACTATTTTCCTCCCAAGAATGTTAGCTTCCTCCTCCACAAGTCTCAATCGAAGCTTGAGTTCAGCTTCTCTTGTGGTAGGTGGCCCACCTGCTTCACCTTTTGGCAAGGGACTATCCAAATCCCCATAAAACGACCTATATTTTTGCAGCTCATGTTCAAATCTGTCTTTCTCTTTATCAATCTTAGCCATTTTCTTCCTCATCAAGGCTGCCTCTTCTTTGACAAACTGTAGCTGGCATTTCAGGTCTTCATTGTCCTCCTTAGAAAAAAAGAAAAAGAAGTATTTGAAGAAACTTGATGTAAAACAAGAGACCTCCAGTGGATGGTCTTAAACTACAAGATTAACAACCACAGGTACATAGCTTTAGATACTAAGAGATTTTCCTGCAATCTTTTTTTCACTGATCAATAAATTGAAGAGAGAGAAATAAATACTTAAATTTAAAAGAGGGGAAAAGACTATTTTACTTGCGACTAACGTTTGCACAGTCCCCAGAAAATACATGGTGGGGGTGGGGCTTGTAAAAAATCCTTATATTTTCTAGGCTTGCAACACTGTGATAGACTTTACAGTGTTAAAAAATCCTGAAGTCAGCACACAAAGGGCCTATAATCTTGTTTCACTGGTGCTCCCATTTACTTATTTTGCCTAAAACATAGAGTACATGAATGCTGGTGGGTTCTGTTGTAGCGGTTTGTTTAGGTGGTCCTTGACATTGTGTTGCCCAGCTACAGATCTGGGGTAAGAGCTCTCCCTTTTGCAGCATATAGGAAAACAAATGGCAAAGCAAACAAGCAAGCAAAGTGTAAATCCACAAACCATGTTCATCATATCCATAGTGTCCCTGAAGCTTCCACATGGGAATCTGGGGTACAGTTATTCCAACATACCTCTGTTGGTGTCTGCTGTGACTTTTTTTCTGATTTTGGTAGGTCTTTGCTCCCTCTTCTTTTCAATGATTGCTGCAACAACAAAATGAGATGCGCTGAATGTTTCATGAAAGAGGTATACAATTCAGTCACTCTTTTAAAACACAGCAAGTCAAATGCAACTATAAAGGAATTAATTTCTTGTAATCTTTGAGATACCAAATACAGAGGGGAGACACAGCTGCCCAAAAATGACACAGCAATGTTATACAAGTATTGGTTTAATAAGTCTGTTACCTTTTTATTCAACACTTTTTAAGAGTAGTGCATAATGAATGTTTAACACATGCAAGAGGTAAAAAAGCAGGTATCTCAAGTGGCAACTTACAGATGGGAAAGCAGAGGTAAGCAGTGAAACCCAGCTTGCCCATTTGATATTAATCCTAATGGGCCCAAGGCACTTAAAGATGTGTCTAGCCAGACATGTAGCCTTCACCTTTGTGGTAGGCAAGCTACATGAAGCAGTGTCACTGAGATCCCGTCAGATGACTTGAGTGTATACCTGCAAGCACACCTTTCTCTGTGTCCCACCCACAGGCTTCGAGCTTGCAGTGTATTGCCATCACAGCTCTGTAGGTGTACGCTGCAGGCAAACTGTGCAGACAAACTCACACATAGATCTGGTCGCTAGGTCTGTCCTGTTTTCAGAACATATTCAAGTAAATACATTTTAAAACTGCTTAGACTACAAAGTCCTAGTGAGAAATAAAGCATATTAGCTTAAGAACAGCACCACACAAACACATCTACGCACAACCATATGAGCAAGCTTCTTTGGTGTCTTCTCATCTGCTATGTAGCCAGAGTAGAAAAGAAACTCCTGCTTTTAGAGCAGGATGCACTGGGATTGAAGTCTACTAGCATATCCAGCAAAAATCTCATAATTGCTGACAGTAGAAATTTCATTAGTGGGCAAGCGGTAGCAGTGGAAATCAACTGCAACCATCCCACTGTCAACACTCAATACAGATCATCAAGAAAACAGCAGGAGAGAGGAAAGCGAGTGAAAGAATATATTAGTACATAACATCCCACTTGCACCTGTTCCCAGGTTTTATCTTCCCCAGGTAAAATGTAGGCCCTGAGGCAGGGCAGTGATACAACCAAGACCATCTCCCTCTGAGATTATTCTCTGGTAGAAGGATCCTTTGTGCTGCTGAGAAACGTGCATTTCCCTGCACTAGCCAGGGAAGAATACAGCTAAATCTAAAAGCCATCCAGTTCCACACAGTGGGAATTAAAATATGTTCATAGTCCTCAAGGAACAGAGTACAGTGGGCAAGTATGCTGTACATAACAATTCTGTGCGCTATTCACCTGCTGGTACCAATTGTTCTCTTTCTTCTGCAGATCATGCCCGTAACAAATACTAAGCTTGTGGACTGATCGCACTCAAACGCCATAGAAATGACTCGCATATAAATATGAGCAACCACAAGAGATGATTTCTCATGAGGGTTTTTGCTCAAATTTACTATAGAGTTATGCAAGAATTAAGAAAAACTACCTCAGATTCAGAATCAGAACTAAAATTCACAGATGGGTCCACTGAGAACCAGAATTAAAATTTTTATGCCTCTCGCAGAAACTTTGAATGCTCTCAGTAGACAAAACAATAAAACCAATCAAAGATCATTAGCTGTGATAGCTGGATAGCTGTGAATCACAGGCTTCTAAAGGAATTCAGAAAGGACCTAAGAATTAGTTAATTTAACTCACTTTTCCCTTTAAATATAAAGCCAACAACTTTGGAATCCAGTCTGCAAACACAATTATTTTTTCCAGGGTCACCCATCAGTTATCGAATTGCAGAAATGGTATATACATGTGGAGGGGTTTTTGTTGTTTTTCTTTTTGAATTGGCAAATTTATAAAGCATTAAACTTTCAGAGGAGCAGCTTCCCCCTCTGTATTACCATTAATTATACCGCTATATATTTTCACTTTGAAAAAATCCTTTTCAAATCAGTTAGCACTGCAAACTTCTCCTTGCACCAGATTCTTGCTGATACCACCCACGGATAAAATAACTAAGGGATAGTTAAACTATATTTCTGCTTGATTACCTAAATGCCTGCTATTCACCCTGCCGAGCTCAGCATCTCTCCATATATAATGAAGTTCTGAAATGCTGAGCTGCAACTTCTTGTGCACCCTGCAACTTCTCAGAAGATGAGTTATATGAAAAAGTTTCCAGTGACAAAAAGAAAATAGAAACTACAGAGAGCAAAAAGTATTTTTCTAGGTTTGACATAAAATGCAAAATCTGTTTTTCTCCTTTCTCACTATCTCTTTTGGTAGTCAGGATAGCAACATTTTAATTACAACAATAGTTGTAAGGTAATGACTAGGCACTACTTTCCCTTCTGCTCTGCTTGAATTACAACAAACCATCCACAGAGCTTGTATTATTCACCAATGAAATGATGGTGTTTAGCAACAAAACTTTATAGCAGAAAGCAACAAAGAACATGGACAATTCAATTAGCAGGATGATTTGGGTAAGTGGATTAGGCCCAGCTGGAATCGGTATGATCTCTCTTCTTATGAAAAACACCATGAGACAATTTCTGATCACAAGAGGTTAAGATCTCACTTGCACATCTCAGCTAACAGATGACATCTGCAAAATCATAGCATGTTAGGGCACTGAGGCAATAATACTGAACAAAGAATGTCACATATCAAGCAGTATATCCTGCCATAAATAATACATTTTTGAGAGTTTTTTCAGAGGTACGTTTCAGAATTTACAGTGGCTACTCTTTTCTCTCAAGCCTTGTACTAGTCTACTCTTCCAATCCAGCTTTCAACATTAAACATTTTATTGCTGCTAATGAAAACAAATTCATCAAAGCAAAATGGAAAGAGGAAAAATAAGTTCAAATAAACATGTGGCAAAAACAAAAATAGCAACCCAGACTCCTGCAAGTGAATCTTCATATTATCCTTGCGACTGGAGACTGTTAAAACTGTCTGCATGTTGCTTGTTTTGACATACTAACAAATGTTAGACAGGGCGAGTGATTCAGCCACCTTCATGTACAAAATATGTTTGTTCAAAAACCTTTGTGTTAGATCACCTTTTAATATAATTCACCACTCGTTGATCCTTTTCCCATGCCACAGTGTACCACAAAGCAGACTGTAGTGCCACTAAAAGCCACCTCTGCTGTTGTCTCAATTGTAGCAAAAAAATCTGCCTGTCATATTCTAGAATTGGTTTTGAGAGTTTGTTGTGAAGGATAATTTGGGAGCTCAGACAATTTTTCTTCAATATAATTTTAAAAACCATATATGGATCACTCTAATGGTTATGAGTTAAAAAAAGACAAAGGTAAAGTCAGAAACATACAACTGCTTTTGCACTCTCTGATCAGTAATGCTTACCACAGTATTACAGTTTTAATAACCTTGAACCGAGTTACCCATCTGCAGGAGAAAAGAAGCAAAAAATACATATAATACTGTTTCTGCAATGAGGAGTTTGCTAAACTGCTCAAGTACTAATGAAATATTTCAACAGCACTGGGGATAATAAGACCAGCAACTGGGGCATATATCATTATATTGTATAATCTCTGCTTAACTCTGAAAGACTAGGAGGTAAAACTGGGTTTGACCTGACTATTCTAGCATTCACTGTAGCCAGCACACATGGGGCTGCATGTGTGTTCTGGCAATGCTGAGAAGTTTCCACAGTCTAGATAAGACCACAGATAATGTTCGTATCGTACGCACACTGGATGACATGCAATGGGCAATTCTGTTGCGATGTTCAGCAGCATCAATTCTCCAGTGACCTTCGATGGAGTTTATCCAATGTCTTGCTGGAGATGCTAAGCACTTCTCAAGACCAGATGGTGTAATCCTTCTCTTGCCAGCCCTAAAATACAAGCCAAATGTGCAGTCCTAACATCACCTGTGATGCTCAGTGCTTCTCAGGCATAAAAAGACCTGAAATCTTCTTTGAGAATAACACAATGCAGAAGTAATAGCATCACACTCCACTGAGCAGGAAAGCTGTAAAATGAACTCAGATTCTCACTGCCTGATCCAAAGCTACAGTAACTCTCTCAGCAATTAATAAAGAAGCCCTAAGCAAAACATACCAAGATTTTTAAAGACACTTAGGTTTATTTCAAGCCTGATCTGGGGTATATGATCTAAAAATCAATATAGGCAACCACAGGAGGAATTCCTGACATGTAGAGGGATTTATGGGTGCACAGAGCCCCCGTAACAGCCTTTTCCCCTCCTCACAGAGCAGGCTAAGGCAAAGGGTATGCAGCTTCATGAACCTCCACAGCTGCAACTGAACCTTCTCATCTACACACAACTGTTCTGTTTGCAGTTACGGTTAGCTGCCTCCCAACTGCTGACAGGTCTGCAGAGCTTTGAAAATCAGAGCAAACCTAACACCATCTTCACAGTCCTGAAAAGCTGCTGAACATTGAACAACTTTTGGGCCGCACAAACTTGCCTCTATCTGGCACAGAGTGACTGTGAGCAGGGAAATGGAAATTTGCCCTAAGACTCTCTCTGCATTTTCCCTTCAGTCAATATGGTCGATTAGCTCGTGGAGCTGGATCAAAACAGATGCAAGACAGACTTTTTAGTTTACTGACACTGACTCTAATTCAATGTATTAGAATATGTAGTAAAAACTAAATGGACACTATCCGTGTCGGCAAATCAAAAATGCCCGTTCTCCTCAAAGAAATCCTTGTGTTTAAAATGTCTCCCTTATTCTGCAGCTCTATCAGTGCAATTTGCCAGCAACCAACTCAAGACACTGGCTTTGTCTGTCATTGGCACAAGTGCATAGAATGATACAACGCTTCACTCCTTCCACCCCATTTGAGGGCAGGAGGAGTCCTGAGTATTTCAGTATTGCTTGCAAAATTAAGGCAGGAAAGAAAAAGCAGGGATAAGTGAAATGCAAAGCAGCACAGCACCCCTGCCCATGAAGCATATCCCTGAGCATATCCCTACTAGCTCTAGCAGTGCTCTCTTCATATTAAAAATGGTGTGTTTGAAAACACTGCTGAGGAACGATACAAAATTAAAGCAATCTGTAGTCTTTTGAATGTCTTCATATTGCAGAAGAGAAAAAGAGGACCTGCCCTCCAATATTTGTATTATTTCATTTGCATTTATTTAGGAGTTGTTTCAGTTATCATTTCCAGATCCTTTGCCATAATTCATTTGCTGATTACATTAGGAAAAAAATAAAAGGAGAGAAAAGATACATGACATTTGCACTTTATCTAGAGAAACCCTTTGTGTTTTGAACTGAAACCACATTGCTAGAGCAAATAATGATAAGTCTGTGGTATAGCCAGGTAAAAGCATTCCTTGCAATGCATTAAGTAAGTGAAGCAACACATTTATGCTTCCATTACATTTGCTTTCTTCTTTTTCTTGTTTGAAAAAAACTCCTGAACAGAAGATGAAAGCTGCCTTTTCAAAGCTCTCCGTATGACCTGGTCAAATAGCCAGCCAAACTGTGGCACTTTGCTTTCTCTGACTGCACATTCCCTCATCCACCAGGATATCATAAAACAGTGGAAGCAACTTCTCTGAAGAGGAAGAGGTCTCCTGCCATTTGAACCTTTCAAAAGATGGAAGAGCTGAACATGCTTAGTTCCTCAGCACTATCCAACTAGGCCTTCATTACGGACACAGCGATCCCAGTCAGCTTACATTCGGCTCCCTAATCCTGAAATGCAAAAGCAAATCTCAGAACAACATGAATATCTTGGAGTGAAAGTGCAGGAATAAGGTACTTTGTTGCATAGTGATGCTAGTTAAATCTATTTTCTAGGGCTTCCTAAGTTGCTGTTTATTTGTCAGCTCAGCTATTTGACTTTTTTGGGAGAAGAGAGTCAATCTTTTTGCCAGGGTTTGCACAATGCCTAGTACAATGCACTGTCCCAGCCTTTATCTGGGACTGCCAGTATGACAGACGTATGTCAACATAGTTCAAAACACCACCACGTAACAATAGCAATAATCACAGTCACAGAAATGGATATGGCATTTATGAATTAAATACGTATGGATTTTGCCAAATCTAAAAATAGTTTTATTTCTCACACCTATTATCACATGTAGAGCTTTTCAGTCTTCTTAGAAGAATATCTCAGAAGAGATTCCAAAGAAATTTTCATGAGAAAGAGAAAGTGCAAGCAACCAGATTAAGTTCATTGCCTCGGTTACAAAAATGCACGTATATAAACCAAAGCGTAGTTACCATATCGCAACAAAAAAGGTTAGTCTGAAACTGAAAAGTAATGAGAAGGAAAATAAGAACGATTCTGCACACAATGTGCACCTTTACACTGCTTGCTGGAAATGTATACAGAAGCCAGGTCTGCAAAGTTATGGGCTGATCGCACAAATGCATTTGCATTCAAGTTCATTTAATATCGAAGAGTTGTATTAAATGCACAGGCAGCTCTTACAGACCCTCACCTGGATTCACAGGGTAGGGCGGCATCAAGAACATGCACATCTGTGTAGGTTTGTAGGCACAAAGCAGAGAAAGGAGCTTTGCAGCTTGGCGTATGAGACTGTGCACCTCAGACAACACCTCCAGTTACAGGGACGTCTCACCAAAAAAATCAGATTTTAGAGTTCATTTGAGAGGATGTAAAAATTTGAGATGAATTAAGGTAGGAAAAATTCTGAAATCTGCACTTGGTTTAGAAGCCTGAGTAGCGAGCAGATTTTCTGTTAACGGGAGAAACAAATCCATCTCTTACATGTCAGCAATCACCACTCCGTCCTCTGACAAGGAGGGGTCTTCTTTTTCTCTTCACCTCATTTTTTTGTCTGATTTTACTTGGGAAAATTCTATTATAAAGCTAGCAGTTTGTAAATTGGCTGAAAACTATTTTCCACAATACAACATATGGGGAAGTTTCAAAGGTGTCTGGGAACTTAGGTTATTGAAAACAGAGGATTAGAGTCTGCAGTGCTCTGAAGTTATACCAGTGTGATCTTGCCTTAAATCTAAGTTTTAAGCTAAGTTTTGTTGAGCAGCTCATGTAAAGATAGCACTCTGGAAAAGTAAAGCACAGTTTGGGCATCCCCACACGCACCTTTCTCACTCTGTCTGGTACCAGTCTGCTCTCCCATAAGCCTGCACCCAGAGCTTTTCCTGGTATTTCTACCATGCAAAGATGGAGATGAGGGAAGGAGAACATTGCAGCGCCGGCTGGAGCAGAGTGTCCAGCAGCTGCACTGACTACAGAAGTGCTCAGAAGAACTGTGACTGACCCCTATGCCTTGTTCTCCTAAATAATGACTCTTCCTCCTAAAGAAAACTTGCTCGGCTTCTAACGTGAAATGCTTATTCCCAGCAAAGGAATGGGGCTGTGACTCTTAGGCTGTCTTTAAAACCTTCATGTAGAGGTAGGTTGAGACCATTACTTAAAGGTTTCCTTTGCTAGGAATGTGAAAAATCTCATTCTGAAATGAAGTTTGACAGCCTTCAGCTCGTTATAGATATTTGATCACTGGGATGCATTTTTAACTAGCTATCATGAACAAACAGCCGACTCTTCAGCATTTATCATAAATGTCACTGAGCCAGCAGATAGATCACCTGCAGATTAATGCCACAGCAGTCCTAACAGGGTCACACAAGAATCAATTCTTGGTCCTACACTAATTAACATTTTTTGCCACTGCCTAGAATAAACATAAAATAATATTGGATAAAAACTGTCGATAGAGTAAAGGTTGGAGAAATGTTAGATACTGAAAAGGACAGTCACTGATATCAGCCCTAAGATGGCTACATGATATCAACCCTAAGCATGCAGATTAAAAAAAAAACCAAACAAAAAAACCAACCCAAAACCAAAAAACCCAACCAAAAAAACCCCAACAAAACCCCAAACAAAACACCACAGCATTGATGCTGGACTCTTGAATTTAGCGTGGTAGTAAGAATATACATTGCTTGGCTGGCAACCAGCTTTCAGCAAATTCAGATGAGAAGGGAGGTGCAAATTTTAGCTGTTACTGGGACAGTTCAGGAAGAGTTGTGGTAGACTGTTCTCAGCTGTCAATTTTTAACACAGACCAGCACCCTTTTCTGAAAAGTAGGCATCAATTTAAATAAAATTCCTGGGGTTATTTTATGACCCATGTTATTCAGGAGGCCAGACTAGTTGATCATGTTATACAGTTCTGTCTTCATATTTTCTGAATGCATGAAACCTGACCAAAGTTTGGGAACTAAGCAACAATACTCCTAGAAGCACACCACAAGGAAAATGAAACTTTGAGTGTATCTATGTCTGTGTATTATCAAGGCAATGTTCCAGTTCAAAATTCTTTCTGGGGCACTGTAACTGGTGCTTCTAATTAATCATTTAATCAAAGATCTAAACTGCTAGCATCTGTAAAAATTAAAATAATTCAGCCAAGCCTGTAATATAAAACACCCCTGGTAATTAGGCCAGTTGGATGTCATCATCAGTCATGCTTTACAGGGAGGTAGAAGCCTCTTATTACACACAACACTGATGGAAACAGATGCATGGCAAATACCTTCTAAGTGCAAGTACTCATCTGTGACCTAAGCAAAGAGCTTGGTTATTTTCCTAACCTGGATTCATTGCTGAGATAGCCAAAGTCAATTAACACAATCATACAACTAGGATCAGACAAAGCAAAATAGAATTGATATCCACAGGTCTCATTCTACACATCTCAATATATGCTGTTGTTAATACTAGCAATGGGGGAAAAAAATCACATAATACATCAAAACATCTCAGCAGAAACAAACACTTCAGAAAAATACACTTGCACATCTAAAAGGTTAATCCACTGCCCTTTGCTTCAAAATAAGAAATGCTGTGCTTGGAACTCTTAACTATGGAGTCTTATAAAATCCTGAATCTGCTAAAATGCCAGGGAGTTGCATTGCTTGATATTATGAACACTGCAGTGAGTGAAAAATAAACCTCTAGGTTGTAGTGAGCAACCACCAAAAGCCTGGTGTTCTTGTTCCTGGCTAGTATTGATTCCACACAAAATGAGAAATTATATTCTGCTTGTTATTAACAAGTACAGACCACAGAGCTGAGAAAAAACACAGACCAGCTGAGGCTGAAAGGGACCTCTGGAGATCTAGTCCAGTTCCCCTGCCCAGAGCAGAGGCAACTAAAGCAGGCTTCTCAGCCATGTCCTGTGGGGTCTTGAGTATCTCCAAGGATGGAGGCAAGGTGTTCAGCGTTTGACCACCTTTACAAAAAAGTTTGTTCTTGTCCTGTCACTGGACACCACTGAAAATAGTTTGACTCCTTCTTCTTTACACTCTCCTATCAGGTATTTATACACATCAATAAGATTCACCCCACACACATGCTTCCCCCTCTTCTCCTGTCAGGGCCCAGAGGGCACCCACAGGCCTTAGTGGTCCTGACCAGCCTCTCCTGGGGCCAGCCCACACAACCTGCCATGGGCCCAGGAGCCCCATTTCAGCTCAGCCCAGGGGGCTTTGGGTCCTGCTTGTGAGCTATGTGAGAGGAGAACCAATCTCCATCGCAGTTCTTCCTGTGCCCAGCCATGGAACCTGTTGATCCACCTGTGGATTGGCTTCCCGGCTTCACCTCAGACCTGCCTCATCACCATGAACCTGCCCAGTAAACCTGGACTCTTGTTTGAACCTGGCTGTGATCTCTGGGTCTGCCCTGCTCTCGCCACTGGGGTACTGTGGGACTGGGCCTTGGCTGGCAACACCCCTGCCCCGCTGGCTGTGTTATCCTCCCAAACTTCCCATCCCACAGGGGCCAGCCAGGCCTTGCTGCTCCCCAACATCTCCTGGCTCAACAGTCCCAGCTCTCTCAGCCCCTCCTCATTTGACACATGCTCCAATCCCTTAATTGTCTCCACAGTCCTTGCTCTCGTATGTCCATGTCTCTCTTGTACGCACTCCAGGTGTGGCGTCACCAGTGCTGAGCAGAGGGGAAGGATCACCTCCCTTGACCTGCTGGCCTCATCCAGGTCAGTAATGAGAATGTTAAACACAACTGGCCAAGTGTTGACCCCTGAGGTACTGCTGAATTGGGTCCTGGCTGGTGGGGCCCCTGTCCTATGGTCCTTCACTTTGAGGGTGACAGAGCACTGGAACAGGCTGCCCAGAGAGGTTGTGGAGTCTCCTGCTCTGGAGATATTCAAAACCTGCCTGGACACAATCCTGTGCAACCTGCTTTAGGTGATCCTGCTCTAGCAGGGGGGTTGGACCAGACGATCTCCAGAGGTCCCTTCCAGCCCCTACCATTCTCTGATTCTGTGTTATTGTGCTTGGCTCCTAGTCCCTCAGAGCAGCTGGCCCTTACTGTTTCCTGACATATATACTGCTAGTCATCAGCCTCCAGATGGACTTTGTGCTGCTCATCACTACTGTTTGATTGAGCATGGTAGTTCATCAGCCAGTTTTCAGTCAACCTCACTGTCCAGTTATTTAGCTCATACTTCATCAGCTTGTCTAGGAGAATGTTATGAAAGCGGTTCCCTGCACCATTCACCAGTGTGCACACATTTTCCCTCATCTTCATTTTGCTGCTGATAAACCTGTAGCAGCTCTTCTTGTTGCCCTTTAACGTCCCTCACGAGATTCAGATCCAGGTAGGGTTTGGCTTTTGGTTTCTCCCTCACGAGGTAATTTATTTTATTTTTAAGTGCACTAGAGACAAACACAACATTATCAAGCTTTTGCAACAAAACATTAAGTTGGGCTGCCTCTTTCTTATGGGGGAAAAAAAAAAAGATGGCTTAGACAACAACTTTGGAAGAAAAGCACCAAGATATACAGCCAAATCAAAAGCCCAGGCTATCACATTACATCTTCTGCATCCTACTACGTGCCATTAGGATACTAGTTATCAAACAGTATCATCTTTCCTTCAGGAACTACTTACTAATCATGCATAATAGCACATAAAGAACCTATACTTGCTTCAATTGACTTTTCTGATTCTGTAAGTACTGGGTACCTTATGCTGGCCACCTAGGTTCTCAGAACCATCATTCTGAAAAAGTAATGAGTAATATATTGAATAGTAAATATAGCAATTTCTATTATAGTTTTGTTGCATATGGCTCTGTTGTCTATGTTCCCATTTGAAGTCTTGCCAGTGTCTTTCACCTGTTTTTATACTGGAAACCGCACTGAGGTTACTCCCTGTGGGCCCATGACATGCTTCATAACAGCCATCTGTACTATGACATGACAAGATTCTCCTTCCTCATACTGGCAGCTGAGTTCAGCCAAAACACAGGTCAGCACTTACCTCTATGGTGCTACTTTCTGCTTACTCTCCTAAAGCCAGGACAAACTACCTCAGGCTGTGAGGCTCTGCCAAAGAGCCATCAGGAACACAGGCATCTGAAAGATGCACTGGTAAATTCTATATGCAGAATAACTAGTAAATCTACCAGGCTACAGAGTGCCCTGGGTCTTTTTGACTGTAGACTTGCTAGCAGCACCAGAGAGTGTAAATAGAGAAAATTGTTTCATGTGGGCTTGCTGAAGAGCTCAATTTAAGACTATGAGAAAGACAGCCCTGAAGCCAGCAGCAAGCACATGCACTAAAGAGAAACAAAGCTGTGGTAATTTTCCTTTCAATCTGAAACAAGCTCAGCTTTGACCTGTATCAGCACGTTGCAAATGCTCTGTTTTTCCAGGTGTTTCTTTGAAGGGACTGGTGCACCTCAGCAGTAGACTGAACACAGTGGTATAAGAGATGGAAATAATGTTTTACTATTATTCATCAAAGCCTCGGTGAGACTTCCATGAAGATTATGACATTTGGTGTATATTGATTTCATATGAACACATGTATCTAGAACTCTGGTTCAGCACTTAGAAAATGTCTCTGTTCTGTCTCCATAAAACCTTCCAGCTGATAGAAATTCGGCAAAGTCATCTGGATTTCCTCTAAATCTAGAGAATCCTGGCCTACCTCTGTACTTTTGTAGCAGTACGGATTCACAGAATCACAAATTCACAGATTCACAGAATGGTAGGAGTTGGAGATCGTCTAGTCCAACCCCCCTGCTAGAGCAGGATCACCCAGAGCAGGTTGCACAGGATCGCGTCCGGATGGGTTTTGAATATCTCCAGAGCAGGAGACTCCACAACCTCTCTGGGCAGCCTGTTCCAGTGCTCGATGACCCTCACAGTAAAGAACTTTTTCCTCATGTTCAGATGGAACTTCCTGCGTTCCAGTTTGCGCCTGTTGCCCCTTGTCCTGTTGCTGGGCACCACTGAAAAAAGTCTGGCCCCATCCTCTTGACACCCGCCCTTTAGATATTTATAAGCGTTGATAAGATCCCCTCTGTCTTCTCTCCTCCAGGCTAAACAAACCCAGCTCTCAGGCTTGCCTCATAAAAGAGATGCTCCAATCCCCTAATTTATTTGAGTAAATAAATACTGAAACTGGGAAGCGCAAAAATAAAAACTTGTCTTGTGTGATTGAGGACCATTACTGAGTCCTAAAAGCATTGTCTTTTCCAAGAAAATAAGTAAACTTCTCAGGCTTACAAACAGCACAGTGCCAACAAATGATTAGGATATGACTGAATATAAACCAGACAATACTGGATTTCCCAAACTTTCCTCCATTTGTTAATGTGGTATTGTACTTTGAGGATCTTATTGAAGTCAGTAGCAAGATCGCCTACTTCAGTAATGAGATATAAAAGGCCTTCTTTCTCCTTTAGATCTCAAGAAAGTCATACCCTAAAGTCTGTGGCAACAGAGATACATCTGTTCCAGCCTGCCCGACTGTGAGTTCATGCTCACAAACCATTTTCTCTGGTAACCAGTTACCATCCACCACTGAGCCACAGTTAGCGCAGCATCCATTACTCCCACAGACAATTGGGCATGCCAGTTGTGTCGGCTTTGTCACTGCTGGTGATTGCGCCTTGCCAGTAATTCTCAGCAGTAGGAATTCACGTGGCAGCAATGGACTGGACTTGCTGTTCTGAGTCTCATTTGCCATCTCATCTGGCTCCATACCAAGCCAGAGACCCCTTGCCTAGTTTTGATGCTAGTAAATGAAATGGTCAGGGACTGTTCTCAGGACCTCATGCCAACTGGCACTCCACAATTCGGTCTCCTTTCAGCTAAAGTGACAATACAGCTAAAGTTCCCTATAGCTTCCTTCCAAACAAGCGGGATCATATCCAAACTGTCAATCAGGAATAAGCTCTGACCCGGGCTAGACCCCAAATTGTGCCCAAGCACTGAAGCAGTGGTAGCTGATCCAGGCCAAAACCATCTGAGGTATGTGCTAACAATCACTTGTCAGCGTGTGGGCCCTTCCTTAGCCCGATTTACTTTATAAATATAGTTTTTGACTAATGGAAGCAATTCCGTGGCAAAGAACAACTTTGAGAAGAATGATCCAAGCAAAAAAAAAGGGTCTCAGGTGCTGACTTGAGACCATGCCCTTTCTCTAAAACATAGTTTCTATGTGTTTGGAAGTTGAGCTCTTATGCTGTGCCTCCGTTCTAGTTAGGTTTGTTTTTCTTTTTAAGATGGTCATTACCTTTTTTTTTTTTTTCTTTAAAATAGAGCTTACTGCAAAGAGACTCTGATTTTACCTGAAGACTGTATGTAGTATCAATAACAAGTTTGATGAGAACTTGCAAGTCTAAGGCTGCTGATATCCATCACAGAAAGGAAGGAAAACAAGGTAACATTCCGCCATGAAGAAGGAATTCCCACGCCCCCATCAAACCAGAGTAGCAGCATTATGTTTACAGATTCAAAAGAATTGATTAACCTTGACTTTATTTTGTGATGGCTACATTCTTTTCTGTTTTAAACATATTCCATATGCACTTTTTTTCACTACAGGTGCCACTCTTTCATTATTACTTCCCCATTAGCAAGCATTCCTGCCACTCCTTTTACACATCCTTGCAAATTTTAAGACAATTCCATAGGAATCCACAAAGCAGCACACCATCTTCAATGATTCTCTGGAAAAAGAAATCCCCTCAAGGCATCTTTACTCACAAAACCTCTTCACAATAAGATATTTATGGAGTTTTATTCTTTTGAAATCATTCATTATTTATTACGTATGTTTTGGAGCTATATTGTTATTGACCATTAGGCTATTTATTTTCGGGTTTGATAAACTACCTTGAAGCAAATGGCTCGTGAATTGCTGAGGGCTGATACATAATTAAAATGTAATTTTATGAGGTTTAAGTGTAAACTACTTCTCAAATGCACATAATTTCTTTTCCTGTTTATGGCATGATGTTTTCAGAGAATTACTGCAACAGATCTTGTAACAGAAATTAATTTCTTTCTCCATTATGATTCTTTTCCCATATTCAAAGAACTAAACTGAAGCAAATTCTGCTTGTCCTGCTCACTGTGAAATTGCAGTGTGCTCTGAGCAAAAATGTCAGTCACACCCTCACAGATGATGAATAGCATCCTTGTTGTATACTGTTTTTAAAGGAACAAAATATTTGGGCAAGATACCAAAGGTAACAGCATTTCACATAAGCAAGTCTGGGGGTTCTGCATCTGCAGGGATGTGGCGCTTGGAGAATCACCGAGACGTGCTTGGAGACAGAGGACTTTTTTGCTTTTTTCCTGTATAAACTCAGGCAGAGACTTGTTTCTTATATCTTTTTTAAAAAGCCTCCTCATTATCCTGTTGTTCTTTTCACCAAAGCAAATTGAATTTTCATGAGGCAACAAACTGAGATTCCAGATCACGGAAGCCCTCTGCTGAAAGGTACTTTTAGTAGAAGTGTTGCTGATAGACTTGGTATTTGGGTCCTCCAGAAGATCCAGGGAGGAACTGAGCATGTGAGATACTTATTAATTCCTCCCCTGCTGCCATCTGGTGCTAGGAGCAAGTAAATTACTGTAACTCTTCGAAGAGTACGGCGCACTACACTGGTCCTGTGAAGCTGATCAGCTACATCAGCAGGCAGGCTAGCATCTCATCTCTCTCTACTTTGTCCCTACTCCCTCCATTACCAGCTGTTTGAAATGAGGCTCAAACACTGAATGAAATTCATGAATGAAAACATGAGGTGCAGTTAGGAAGTGCTTGGGAAACAGTATGATGCAGGAGGCTCAAACTTTCCCTTTCAAAGCAGCACAACCGAGTATCCATCTCCAGTGACTTGTACGTGTGCAGCATGGGAAATAAACAGAAGCTAGAAATCCATGCAGTTACAGAGCTGTGACCTCACCGGGATCACAGAGACATGACAGGATTGCAGTCATGTATTGATACAAACTGTAAAGGTGAGGAAGAAGGGTTGTGCTCTGTGCTTTTGCATAGAGCTGAGAGCTGTGGGTAAGAACTGGAGGACAGAGAAGCATAGGTGGCATGACTTGGGGTAGCTTCTACAGACCATCGGATGAATAAGAGGAAATAGATGAAGCGTTTTTCAGACAACTAGAAGAAGTCACATGATTTTTGCAATAGATTGAAGACAATTTTTTACACAGGTGATAAACAAGTCAGCTGTGGGAAACACTTTGATGGACCTCTTGCAAATAAAGAAGCATTGGTCAGGGGTTTGATGGCCAGCCCCGATTTTGAGATGGTAAAGTTTAAGATAATGAGAGAAAGGACCAAGCCAAATAACAGACGAGGAAATTTTGATTCTGAAGGCATCCAAAAATGTAATACTGCTGTTGGATACGGTTGCCTTGCCTATTGGAAATGCTGAAAACCAGCACCAATTATGAGACTTGTTTCCAGTTCCTTACAACCTCACCACATTTTAGATGTTGCAGATTTTCCATGCCAAGCATCTGTCTCAGGGTAAGTTATCAACATTGTTAATATTTTGGAAAATTTCAACAAAATTATTCAGCTCTTTCCAAGAAGAGAATATCCTGGTGTGCTCAAATTATTCTAGCAACTGTTCTTTTGAGAAGTTCCAGTATGCCTGTGCTCTGGAACATTTTTTGTGTCTGTATACAATATAAACCTCCTACTTTTCTAATTGATCCAAATAATGACTGGCCAAACCATAACCTTTCAGAAATCTTCCATTCCTATACATTACCAGGTAATTATTTCTTGGAGTTTACCAGTTTAAGTTGCCGAAAATTCTATATTTACAAACTATCACATCCTCTCCCACCCCAGCTATCAATCTGCACGTTTTCTCCAGCTGACAGATTGTGTTCCAGCTCCAGGCCAGAAGGCAAAGCCTAACTAGTCCTGCAAGTGTTGCTCTGTGCAGGTCTAGATAAAGCTGAGGCTAAGCATTAGAACCAGCAACCTTTTCTTTAGTGCTCACAGTGATATAGTTGCTGTTTCCTAGCACAGTGAGTGATCCTCCACTGCTCTCAGTCCAGATGCAAAAGTGAAGAGCCAAGGCTTGGAAACAAGAAAAGGAACACAACAAACCAAAGAAGCTGACAGATTTGTATGAGATGGTAGAAGAATCAGGGGAAAAGACAAATTTTGCAGGAGAGAAAAGCAGTAACTAAGAAATAGAGATAATGTAATTGGAGTAGAATAAAGGGGGGAATGAACTGGAAAAGACTTGAAATCCAGAAAGTAGATTGGACACTCGTGAAGAGTTGGAAGGATGCAGGGAGAGAGGGAGTGGGAGGCAGAAGGACAAGACTGGGACTTAGGAATCAGAAGACAGCAAAACAGCCACTACTACAAGACACACACACATTAAAAACAAAACAAAACAAAACAAAAAAAAGACACAGGATGAAGATGAGAGAGAGAACCTGGACAATCTGAGACTTTGTGAGTTATAGGAGAAAGACTGGAAATAAGTGGTTGTGGTTAAATAGCTGGCAAAGGGTCTTAAAAAGAGAAAGGAGAGACACTGGATTTTTATCAGAGACATAGTGGGCAAGTTGATACTGGTGATCAAGGGGACTGGGATGGGATCATCCCTTACCAGTTCTTTTCACAGCTCTCCAGTTTCTGGGTTTGGGGAGAGGGGTCGTTTGGCTTTTTTTTTTTTTAAGCAGCTTTTATTGTGAAATTTCCAGCTACCCTCATGATTTCTGTGCAGCCTGACCACTCAGAGATGTATAGAGAGCCAATCTGTGCATAGACAGGGCAGGCAAAGGTTGTAAGAGTAAGCAGAAAGGTGGAATTACTTCCCTGTGGTCCCACAGCAGGTTAGTATCAAAATCAGGAACAGAATTCAGATTCCTCCTCGCAGCTCCAGTGCCCAGTCCCCCAGACCCTGCTGCCTTCTTCCAGTTCCGTGCAGCGTACAAAACAGACTGACTGACACGACAGGCACCACTCCAGCAAAACAGAGCCACGTAGGGAGGCGTAAACTCCTCTGCCTGCAGTCTGAACCGACGGGACGAAAGACATCTCTAGTTCACGTGCTGTGTAGCCATGGTTATCGCAAGCTCTGTACCTGAGCTAGTAACCTATGCTTAGAAGAAGAAAATGGCAGCTTGAGGACATCACCCTACTGTGGCCGTAGGAACTGAGCTGATTTACACCTGCCCAGCTTGGAGCACTAGCAGAGCAATCTATTTCTATCCAGAAAGACACATGTCTCTGAAAAACACTGTGCCTCTTCAATTCCATATCTGCATTGCAATGAGGATTTGTAAAGCCCAAGGTCCAGTACCCCTGTCATATTTTCCCCCTACTTCATTTGTCTCCCAACAAACCATCTAAAGCATGGCTAACTGGGCATTTCCTACATAGCTATAGCAAATGAATGCATTCTTATGTCATACTGATATCATGACAAGCTCTACAGAGTTAGTTAGGCTTTAACAAATGGTTACCATAAAATTAATGAACATTAACTAATTAATGAACAACTCATTAACATTTTTTTATATTTGAAAAAATTACATCTAACTGCAGTTGGTTTCTCTTTCTTCTAGGAAACAATTTCTCTAGTTTGTTTTCAGCTTCCCAAGAAGCACTACAATTAATAGTAATGAATAATAAAGAGGGAATCAGAAGCAGTTGCTAGAAATAAATTCCAAGAACTGACGATGCAGATTAAAAATCTTGTGTTTCTGTGTGGATGTATGCAGGAATAACACTAAATGAAACAGCTGCAGGTTGGGGGACTGAAAGTAAAAGTAACCGATAGAAAATATACTCTTTGCTGGAACACCTTCCAAATCCTGGATGCTTGCAAGCTTCTGCTACCATCAACAACAACTTCAATTTTTCATGCAATATATCATAGTTATTTTTTTCAAAAGCTCCAAACCAAGAAAGTAAACAAAAACTGTCTCTTTATATGAATGGACAAATACATTCATAAGTCCATATTCATCTGAATGTTCACTGGAGAACTCTAGATTTGACTCTACACAAACACATCTGCTAGCGTTTATCATTTATACATGTTTCCAGTCAAATCTACCATATTTTTTAAAACAATATAGAATCTACACAGTGAGAACTTTGGCTTTGGTCCTACTCTAGAGACTACCTAACAAAAAATTATGCTTCTGCCTCCAACATTTTCTATTAAGTCTTTTAAGCATTCTCTGCTATCTCACTCTGTTCATTATAAAAGGAGAACAAATTTCCCATGGCAGTTATACATAAATAGATTTTAAGAAGAATGGGAAGGTTTGTGGTTGTGCAGTACATTTGATGACATAAAAGTACAGAAATCAGTTATTACATACTCTGAGCACTGTTATTATCCTGTAAAATAAAAATGTTTTATTGTCTTTGGAGATTAACTCTCCCATTAATTCTAAGATCAATAAAGTGAAGATCACAATCCAGACAAAAGGTCTTGACTCTGCATTCCTAGTTACGGTGAGTAGAACTTCCTTAAACAGGAGGTTGCATTGCTTATAATGGCTGTACTGAAATGAGAAAGGGTTGTAAACCCATGAAACTGGAGGAAATAACTCACAAGCAAACAGAAAATTAACATTAGGACTATCTGACAATGACATTTAAGATGCATGAAACCCTTGATTGCCAAAGAAGAAGAAAAGGTATTTGTCATATAAAAAAAATCTAATGCACATCAGACTGCTGCGGGTAGTTTTCATGGTTGTTTCATGTTAACATTTTCATAGCTTCTTCACAGATTCTAAGTTCCAAATCTGTAAGAATTAATATTCTTCACCAGCATCCTTCCATTGGTCCCCCAAGTCATGGCATGCTTGCAAAGTGCATAATAATTTGGCTTCACTTCAAACTTGCTTTTCTCTGACTTGCACCTCCTCAACCATCCTCCAGCTTCCCCCATGCTGTGCTGAGAGTCCTAGACTGAAAAGCAGCCTCCTTCTACTGAAAGGGACTCAGCAGCCTGCTTGAAATACATAAATGAAAGCTCCTGCCTAATTATGATGATGCATATATTGACTGGGCATGGCAGTTCTCCTCTTCAGCTCAGTGTAAGGATGCATTTCTGACTCTTTGTTCACTCCACCTCTGCTCTGGTGTGAAGTCTTACTCAGTGCCCCCTTTCTGTGCCAATGGAAATCATCCACCTGTTTCAGCTTTGTGAAAATAGTGGTGTGTAGAAGTGCCCCCAGCTTAAACACGACACTTTCCTTTCTTCTGAAGTCTCAAGTATCCTTCCATTGATACCAACCACAAAGACCAAAAGGGGCAAACACCTAAGCTAAAGAAAGAAGCAGAGAGCAGTGTGAGAGCAGCAGAACCATAGTTCAGCATAGCAGCCCAGATGGAAGAATCAGGATAAGGAGAAAGTGACTACTGATGACAAAGAAAGAAGCCTAATTATTGGGTTAATTTCCTGCAGATACATAGCTCCCAAAGAGCATAAGCTATTAAATTGCCACTATGCTTCATTGTAATCTGAAGATCCATAAGAAGAAGCAAGGCAAAAGAAGCTTACTGTGGTACAACCTCTCACAGGGCAGGAGGAAAGGATCCAGAAACAGGAATCTACAAGAAAGCAGACTCTGAATGGACAAGAATAATGGAAAATTTGGAGTAAAGCCAAGCTTAACAAGAAGTTGTAGGGATAATTACAGGAAGATCATGCTCTTATAAAGGACGTGGTCCCAGAAACTGAGTTGTATTTGATGGCAGAAACGAGAGCGAAAATGGAAGAAGAAAGTGTCAGGCAGAGGAGAGGGAAGCTGGATAAGGCTCAGATTTCTTTCATGCCCTTTTCAAATCTGCAATTATCTGGAAAAGCAGTACAAGGTGGAAAAAAAACACCTGTTTATCCTCTACTAACATGTTTGAAATTCAGTTCCTGTAAAAAAAAAATGAATATTTTTAATACTATATCACTTAAAGTAAGCACTTGCAGTTCCTAAAAATACTATAACTTATCATACAACTGAAAATTTCCTGCCTTTCTTAACAAGTGAAATACATCTCTTCTGCTTCATACAAGATCAAAGTAGACATTGGCATTCCTGCTAGGAAATATTACTAAAAGTGAAAATCAGTGGCATTCATTGAATTTTAAACACTGAGCTGGAGAGCTGTTTCGAAAATCTGTTCTGAGAAGTCATTCTTAGTCAACAGTTTCTCTTGTTACTGCATGTGTTGTTATCTGTGTCAGCCAGGCTATTACTGCTTTAATACAATTTTCTGCTTACTTAACAGCACAGTATCTTGCATCTCTATAATTGCGAATGGAGTAATTTTGAAGATGAACTAGATATAATGTAAAATTATGCTTAGACTGAAAGGCCAGGTAGAGTCTCTCACTTCCCAATATTCCAAAGAGCATGACTAAACAAGATGGAGAGGTGGCTAGATCCCCAGTCTCGGTGTGCCTGCTGGTCCCTAGCAGTAATTAGTAAGGGAAAAAAAAAATCGTCTTTGTAAAAACCTGTGGGGAACATCATCTGCAAAGTTAGATGCCTCTGACTTCCTTCAGCACTCTTCTTGTATGTATCTTAACGTAAGTACAATGTCTCAAAGCCTCTGGACTTTGTTACCATCAGTTCCACATTTCCCTTCTTGTATAGGAAAAATAAAGCCACAGTTTGGTTTCTGTTTTGCCTAGGAAACACCAAATACTTTAGTTTGTTCTCAGCTTCCCAATCACCAAACGGTACTTCAGCACTCTTTGCAGCTTTCAAAGGAAGAAAATTAGTTAGTTCAGCAATAAGAATTTGAGAACTTCAAATACTTTGTGTAGAAGCAAATAGTGACACTAACCTCTTTCATTTTTTCCAGTTCATTCTGTAGTGCTTGTTTGGCAATTTCAACTTCTATAAGCTGCTGTCTTAATTTTTCATTTTCATCTTCTGTTACAGTACGTTTTTCTTCCACGTTTTCTAATTCATGGTGAAGTCTCACCGATACATCTTTTGCAACCTAAATGAAATGGTAGTTCAAAAGAAAGATTAAAAAAAGGAATTACTGCTGCAGTGCTTAGCGCCTAAGCAACCATGTACAGGTTAATTCCGGATGTTTTGATGGAAGCAGTGTGAAAAGAAACCTAGACAAGGACATCCACAGATAGAATTCTAAACGATTCAAAATTCAAGCCAATTCCATCCAAAAATGGTATAGTCTTCCTATGGACTTCACTGGAAACCACACTAGACACTAAACCCCAACTCCTTCTTACATTCTGTTATGCCGACAGTGAAATAGGACCTTCATTACTCCTGGAGACAGTACAGCATCTATTTTCTCTCAACCAGTGCTAGCTTATGTTTTCCAAGGCACTAAGGCATATACCCTTCAAATACTTGACATGCAGCAGCATCTAAAAGCAGGGCCCACCTTTTCCAGGCGTACTGTACCTCTGCCTGGTATAGGATCACAAACGGACACACCTTTATGTCAACCCTGATAGTTTCTCTCTCCTTCATGGACAGTTAATCTAAATATCTGGCTTTTACTACTATTGGTTAATTTAAAGAGTAAAATATGAACAAATAACATTTTTACTGACCTTGTGTTCACCCAAATGATGTCCAATATTTTAAATGAAAATGAACACTGAGGTTTTCACTTTTTTCTTTTTCTTTCTTTTTATTTTTTCTGTTTTCACAGGAATAGAGTTAAAAGGCACATGTCAAGATCTAATTCCTCTTCCTCATGTAAGGTAATGAGTATTTTGCCATTCAAGCCACTTGCACTGTGGTTTGTGAAACCACCAGAAACTATGATTATGCACCAAAAATATTTAAATATGCATTAATCACTGTTATGATGGTGATTTAGACACATAGTTTGAAAAGCCTAATTTCCTGCTTTTTTAGAACATTGGAAAGTATAATTAATCCTTCTTAGCATTAGCTAGGGGAGCTCAGAGAGCTACCCTTTATGGCTTTGACTAGAACAACCTTTATGTTTGTATGTTAAAGAACTCTCTTTGACATACTAAAACTCTGAAGAAAAAAATAATTGCAAGCAAGCAGTCTGGAAGAATCCGATCTATCGGCAAACAGCAGCGGCTAGTGACTCAGCCTTCCCTGACAAGAAACCCAGTGTGTGTGAATTACAGATACAACACTGCAGTGTAGCACAAGATCATTCAATAACCTCCCCCACTGCACGCACACTCAAGACACATAATGCCCAACAGAAAGAGAGAGTGGAGAGGAATTTCAATTATAACCGTACTCCAAAGAGACTGCAGGATGAGCTGAGAATCACACCACCGGGCTATATCTTCATATCTTTCCCTACACTCGGTATTAAACTGCTCATCTAGCTGTCCAACCAAAGTAAATGGAAAATCATGGGGGACATTTGCAACAGCATCCTATCAGAATCTGTCTTCAGTCCATAAATACAGTCTGTAAATACAACCAAATAACAAAATCATTACTGGTAGTGATTTTTTGACAGAAAATTTGGTGGAGTAGCAATTAATGCGGGGAAATCCTACAGAGCACTCTAGATCACGTGGGGAATGGGACTCACTTATGCAAGATGCATTTTAATACAGCTATATGCAAGACTGTATCTCTGAAGGACTAAGTCCCCTAATATATTACCCATGCAAAATGAACGTTATTTTGGACAGAAATTCTTCAGAAAAGGACTTGGGAACACTACAGAGAACTGCACATGAGTTACAATTATGGTTAGCCAGCACCCAGAATTCAATTAGGCAGAAATTTGGCATTAGACATTCATCTCTGCTCCAAAGCAGAACACATTCATGATCTGTGGGAACACTGTGCAAAAACACTATTCCTTCCCAAATAGTCAGTTGCATGGTTATTGGGAAAGACATGGGAGAAATCCTGATTAAAGCCAGCCCTTTGTCCAGCTCAACCTAAGGCCTTAGCGGCTATCTCCTGTATTGCAGGGGAGCACCTCACCATTTCCCTCCATGGCCCTGTGCATCTGATACTTAATACAAAGTAACACTGAGCCAACAAAGAAACCAACTCTGTAAGCTGGAATCACAATATTCACTTGGGACACAAAGGCTCATGTTCAAATTCTGCCTGCAAAGGTGCGTGTCTCAACGATTCACCTAGGCATCATCCTGAGTGTACAGAATGTCCCTTGTTTCTATCAGAAATTCCCCTGACAAAGGGGTCGTTTTGCTTCTGATCAGGAAGACTGGTCAGACGGGACAAAAAAATGGGACACAAAATGGGACTTTTGTCAAAAGCCACGTGGACAGCTGTACTTATAGAACTGTCATGGCCACAACAGCAAACATGGGTTTTGAATATGCACAGAAAAGGAATATCAAATAGAAATAGAGAGAAGGATATTAGCATTTTAAATGGCATTAGTGCGAAAATTACTGGAACGTGTCTTGGACCGGTTTCTCCATTTTAATAAGAATGATGACAAGCTGGAAAATTTTCAGAAAAGATGATCCAAGTCTGTAAACCAGGCCTGAGAATAACAGACTCTCAATCCATTATACTTATCATAAAGAAGCTTAAAAACGGCCTTGTTCCTGATTAAATTATTAAATTAGTATTTTCAACTCCAGTCCACAGAATCCAGCGAGGCACAGGTAACTAGTCCCAGGCAGAAGCGTGGTCGATAAGCTCGCATTTGCTATACAGAGATCTGTATTTCCATGCGAAATGGCGGGAGACTAGTCAACTGAAAAAAGTTTAGAAGTCCTGATTCAGTAAGAGCCTTAACAAAACCTAGTGGATGGAAGCAGAAATTAAACAGCTTCCAACTAGCACAAGAAAGGGTTTTTTTTCTTGTAATTGGACCAATCTAGAATGAAGATGATATTTTACCAACAGTAATCTTCAAACAAGGACTGAAACTTTTCCTCAACAATGGGCTGTGGTTCATTCAGATGTTATGGATGAAATATAGTTAATTACGCATTGAAATTTGATGGCTGTGTCTATGGTTTCAGGTGGATGTGGAAAATCCTGGCTTCACTGAAGATGACAGCAGTTTTTCCACTGACACCAATGGAGTCAGGATTTCATATTGTGACTCTGCAAGTATCCAATCTACCAGTCCTCTGAAATATTTACTAAAGAGTGCAGTAATCCCCTCAAAGTCAATGAGACTATTCAGTGAGGTTGGTTTAATTTTACAGCGGTAGGGAATGTTTTGAGTTCATCATAAAAGGTCCAAAACTTCCAGATCCTAATTTGTATTTCAGTCACTTCTTGCACATTAACTTTACCAAAAAAATGATTGGACTAAAGCTGAAAATAGCCTACCTACGTACTTGTAGTACCAAGGTAAGCTTGCCCGTCGCTATCCCACGAGCTGCACTGGGTGCACAGTGTACAACAGAACGGATGGAAATGTCTGAGTCATGAGGACCGTGTCTCTGTCTGAGGCGCTCCCTCCCCTTGACACCAGCTCACATCCGTACCTTGAGGTCCTGCTCCATGCTGCGCAAGAGCTCGCCGTCGATCTCGCCGGTCTGGGCATAGCGGAGCCTCTTGCGCTCAGCCTTGCGCAGACGGTACTGAAGGATCCGGCAGTTCTTGTTGGCTCGTTCCAGTTCGTGGCGCATTTCTTGGAGCTGACAAGCGTCCTCCTCGAAGAAACTGTCCCTCATCTCGTCCATCTCTGTCCTCAGCTCATCTATCTCATTCTGGCACCGGAGCAAGAAGGGGACAGGGATGCAACAGGTGGGTCAAAAGCACAGATGTCAGCACGTATAGGGGAAGGCGGCCAAAATGGAGCTCCTGCCCGCAGGGACACCAGCTAAATACAACCCAGCTCATTAAAAGCACCGCAAGGAAGCAGAGAAGTGCCACTGCCCACATGCCCCACGACAGGGCCATCTTACCTCTGCCTCCAGCGTTAGTGCCGCGGGAGAGGGCGGCGGGAAAGCCCCCTCCCGGCGCGGGGATGGGGAGTCCGCCCGGCCCCGGTTCTCCCCCACCCCCGTCACCGCCCCGGCTATCCCCGCCGCCCCCCGCCCCTCACCTTGAGGCTCTCGTTCTCCTCCCGCAGCTTCTCCATCTCTTCCTGCATCTCCTCCTGCAGCTGCGGGCTCAGGGCGCCCTCGGGGACGCCGCTCCTGCCGCCGCCGCACGCCTCGCCCTGCCGCAGCCCCTCCGCCCCGGCCGCCGCCATGGCAGAGGGCGAGGAGGCGGAGGCGGCCGGGGGAGGCTCGGACGGGGCGGCGGCCGCGGAGGCGGAGGAGGCGGAGGAAGCGCTGCCGCTGCTGCTGTGGTTACTGCCCTTGGTTTGCATCTGGGCGGCCGCCGCCAGCCCCTTCCTGAGGTGGAACTGGATGAGCTCACTTTGCAGGCATCCCTCCTTCCAGTACCCGCCGCCGCCGCCCGCCGCCCCGCGGCCCTTCCCCGCGCCCGAGGAAGATGGAGTCGCCGGGGCCGCCTCCCCCGCGCCCTTCAGCGGAGACCGCCCCGCTTTCCCCCGCCACTGCTTGGGCGGCGGCGGCGGCTGCGGCGCCGCCGCCCCCTCCCGCTCCCCCCCGCCGCCGCCGCCTCCTGCAGGGGGCGCCTCCTCGGCGGCCCGCGGCGCGGCGGGCTCGGCGGCGCGCGGCGGCGGTTCCTCGGCGACGGCTTTCCCGCCGGGGCCGGGCGGCGGTTCAGCACCGGCGCCCGGCTGGACAGCTCCCGGAGGCCCGGCGCCGCGCGGCGGCTTGTCGGCGGCGCGGCCGCGGGCGGCTCTGGGGGCCTGGCCCGGCGGCGGGCGCGCCGAGGCGGCTTTGGCGGCGGCGGCCGGGGCGCGGGAGGCGGCGGCGGCGGCGGGGGCGGGCGGCGGGCGCGGGGCGTTGTCGCGGGCCCTGGCCGGAGAGGAGGCTCGCTGCTGCTTCCTGCCGCTGCTGCCCTCGGGATGGAGGCGAGGCTCGGCGGCGGCGGCGGCGGCGGCGCCCCCTGCAGGCGGCTGGCTCATGGCGGCGGCTATCTCGGGGAGACGTCCATCACCGGCGGCGTCCTCCGCCTCCTCCGCCGCCGCCGCCCTGAGAGCTGGGGGAGGAGAAGCGGAGAAGACGGTCGGGGTGGGGACGGGGAGGACAGCCGGGGGGTGGCGGGGAGAAGGGCGATCTGGCGACGCCGGGGCCAGCGTGCCCGCTCCCTGCCGCCGCAGTGCCCCGTCTGCTCCCGAGCCCTGTCCCGCGGCCCGCCGGCACCGGCGGGCAGAGCGGCGCCGGGGACAAGCCGGCCGAGGCGGAAGCCCAGCGTCGGTCCGGAGTGGCTTTCGGGTGGGTGTCGGCACTGCGCGGCTGGGGCGGAGATCAGTCCCCACTCCGCGTGCATCTAGGGGCGATTTTCCCCCCCCCGATGCCGAACCCTTCCCCCTGCGGGCTGCCACATCAGTTAAATTTCTGTCCGCACACAACCTTCCCTCTCGCTCATCCTCGCTACCGAGCCGAGTACCAGACTGGGTCGCTACTGCACCTGTCTGCCTCCTCAAAGGCCTCCTCCAGGTGTCTGTCACAGCCGGGTGGGGAAGGCTGCTCTACAAAGGGCTGCGCACGTGGAAGCAACAACATATTTCCCTTCAGCTTTGACAGGGACTCTTCCAGGACAAGGCTGGGCCTCTGAAACTCAGGAATCGAGGGCCATAAAGGAAAGGGGTCCTTCAATCAGCTTCTAAACCCAGATTTGTCCCAGTTTGTTTCCCAGAGGCATTGTCAGGACTTAAGGCTGATTCAGGCTTGTTACTGGTTACACTGACGTAGGACTGAGGTGTAATAATCACTCCAGCAGATTTTCAAACCACCCTCACCCCGTACAAGATGTTATGTGGTATTCACCAAAGGGTGCTCAGATGGCAATTTTCTCCCATAGTGACAAACTAGGATTTTCATGGTCACAACAGATTATTAAAAAGGGCTGTTAAAAGCCATAGCATGCTGCAAAGATGTTCCTTAATATATTCTGAAAATAATGGCTATGATACACAAGCTGTTTTCACATAGCCTTTATTCAACCGTCCTTAAAGGCAAAACATGGGCAAAAGTAGAAATGACAGCATTCTTAACACGGCCTAACAATTCCCTCCTAGAACACGGCTTAACCATTCCCTACTAGAACAGGGAATAAAGAAAAGAAACCCAACTGGGTAAAGTCAATGTAGACATTATACCGTACCCTGACAATTGGTTTACTCCCTGGAACATACTAGACAATGAGATTGTGTTTGCTCTGCTCTCACTGGCAAGGCACAGGGTTTCCTCTCAAATGCACAGTCATTATCATCCTGATTTTAACCAGTATACTGGAAATTAACGCTCAAAAGGACTCAATTTGGCAAAAAAGTCCCAGGCATTATTTAGTAAAAAGGGAGTATTGGAGCGTAAACCCACCAGAACTTACATTTGTATCACAACACTTTATAAAAGATTTGCTTTGCAGTTCTATTAAGCATCACAAACAAAATTCCCGAACTGCTGTCGTTCAGAGCTGAACAGGTAGAAAAGGTCACTCTTGAAATCCAAACCTAAAGAAATTGCAAAAAGCCAGGACTCAGCTTAGATCCTCTATCTTACTCATTATTCTGCCTTTTACCTAGTGTTCACAATTAAATTAAAAATAGTATTCGGGAATCCTACACTATACCTGGATCTCTTCGGGAAGTTTCACTGCAGCAAAGTCATCAGCGATCTGCCGGGAACACAACCCGCACCGTGCATGCCCCCAATTCCAGGACCGGCTACCGCCTACGGTTCAGTTGGCCGATTTTTTTTTTCACCCCCTCTTTTAACTAGCACAACAAAAGCCCCGTTTGAGGCCAAGTCCGAAAGCCCCGTCCTCACAAAACTCCGCCACACAGCCTCCTCCCCAGAGGCAAACCCACGTGGCGCCAGGACGTGGCGTCTCCGCAGGTTTTCCTGTCGGGAACAGCTGCCCGGGCGGAAAAATGCATAAATAAACGGCAGCAACAAAAGGGAAAAGTCCGGTGGCTCCACCCGCCGGCACGGGGATCTCCGCTGCCCGGGGCCTCAGGCAGGGCTTCCCCTCGGCACCGGCCGCCCTGCCCCTCGCCGGGCGCCCGCCTCTCCCTCTCCGAGATCCCAATTCGCAACCGCGGCTTAAGGTTTGGGAGCGCTTCTGCCTTTTGTCCGTGTTTTTAAGGCGCGGGAGGATTTTCGCAGGTCTCCCTTTATACCTGGCGGATTCGTTGCGTCTGAATCCCGAGTAACGTTCCCTTTTTGGAGAAAAAAAAAAAAAAAAAGGGAAAAAAAAAATAATGTTTGAACCTAAAGCAGCCGCATTACTCACCACCACTTTGTCTGCTGCCGGGCTGGCGAAATGCATGCACAGGGAGACGGGCACCCGCACACGAGGTACCCGGCGCTGCCAGAGCCTCTCAGGAAAATGAAGCAATATTCATGAGCTGACCTCACTGGGCCTGGGAGACGGAAAGCGGGGGGGAGGGAGGAAAGCAGCGAAGGGAAGAAAAAAGAAAAGATTAAACGGCAAGAACCCCGCCCAGGCCTGAAGGCTGAGTTGCGTCTCCTTATCTATCTGCACATGGTGGAATAGGATTACAGCGCAAATGGGGGAAGGGGCTGCATGCAAGGGATGCGCCCGGTTTCCCTTCCCAATGCATCCCGGCAATCGATTCTGATCAATTATTTAGTGTCCCCCTCCAGGGGAGCCTGCTCTGACCAGGCAGGGATGCCGGGCGCCTTCCGCACCAGCAGCAGCGGGACGGCAACAGGATTTTCCTTTGTTCGCTGCCTCCATCCGCGCTGGCAGCGCGGCGGGTCCTCCCCGCGTCCCACCGACACCAGCCCGCTGCGACCGGGAAGGGTTAGAAACAAAGGCAACCCGCTCTGCTCTACTGAAGGCGATAATCCCCTGGTCTTATTTATTTGCGTGAATACAGGGACTAACGGGCCGGTGACCGTTTACTCATATCGCGGGCAAACCCCAGAGGTGGTCATCTGTTCCACCTGTTTATTTTATCATGGGGTGAATATATCTTTGCTCTGAAGCACCTTAGATGGCTCTTAAGACTTCACGCTTGAAGTCGTTCCCAAATAGAGACAAAGAAAAGCGGGGGGGGGGAGAAAAAAAGAAAAGAAAAAGCTTCCTTTCCTTTCCTTTCCTTTCCTTTCCTTTCCTTTCCTTTCCTTTCCTTTCCTTTCCTTTCCTTTCCTTTCCTTTCCTTTCCTTTCCTTTCCTTTCCTTTCCTTTCCTTTCCTTTCCTTTCCTTTCCTTTCCTTTCCTTTCCTTTCCTTTCCTTTCCTTTCCTTTCCTTTCCTTTCCTTTCCTTTCCTTTCCTTTCCTTTCCTTTCCTTTCCTTTCCTTTCCTTTCCTTTCCTTTCCTTTCCTTTCCTTTCCTTTCCTTTCCTTTCCTTTCCCCTGCTCTCCGAGGAGGGAGAATTTCCATCTGATGGCTGTGCATGGGAGTGTCCTGGTGTCCTGGAGCCACCTGTGTCTGTGTGTCTGCGTGAACATCCGGCAAGAAAGGGCTCAGGGGAAAGGGTGCTCGGGTTGGGGTCCTTCTCATTCCTCCTACAGCAGCGGGCAGGGCCGGGTGAGGTCCTGGGCTCTGCCTCAGCCCCCGAAAGTACTGCCTCGGCGCGGAGGGGGGGGCGGCCCAGCCCTCTACTCCAGCCGGGGGGAGATGGGGGTTCCGGGCTGGAAATTCCTCCCGAGGAATTGAGGATTTCGTGCCCATAGGTATACCAGCGTATACATACATGCATACATCTATACATACATCTATATAAAAAAATATATATACAAATACACTGCACATACCTAGATATATAAATGTGTGTGCATACGCACATGTGAACACACATTAAAAATATACATATATATGAATGGGTTTATATATTGTATGTACACATATATATGTGTGGTCCTTGTGCAGCCCTTGGGGGAGGGCAAGCTCAGGGGAGACTAGCTGCCCCCTTTCCAGCTGCCCCTGCCCCACAGTCCTCTCCACCTCTTCTGACATGGCAAGCAAGACCCAACACATCTTAAACAGCATATCCTGGGATGTGGAAAGGTATCCTCCCCTCCATGCAGATGCATGTCCTCCAGCCTTGAGCCCAGGGACTGCACAAACTGGATATATATAGGTGTGATGAGCTGAGTGAGGACAATCAGAAAATAGGAAATGGAACATATATGCTGAAGAAGAAAAACACTGGGAAGATGAAAAGCTACTTTTAAAATTCATAATATTTAATGATTTGTTAGGCCTTTGAAACTCATAAATATTGACTGCAGTCATACAAACTGAACAGAATAAATGGTTGAAAACATGAAGAATGAAAATACAAAATATTTCTGGAGTTGGTGCTGAGAAATTTTCCTATGAAAATGGAGGATAGACTCTGCTAGAAGAACATCTAGGCTCCTTGTCTCAGTGAATATACAGAATAGCAGTGATGAGGTCATCACAATAACATAACATTTCATCTATACAATATCTTCCAGAAGGACAAGCACAGCAGTCCCTACCTTTAAGCACTGGACAGCAATTAGCATCCTTTCTTCTGCCTTGGTGGATGAGGTCCTTGGATGGACTTTCCACAGTAAAATAAAAATGGGATGTGTCTTATCACCTACAAGTTTTATTGTGCTTTGGGAAAGATACTGATCCTTATTTTCTCATACTAGTGTCCAAATGGAGACCAGGTCATCAGATTATCTTCACCCATATTGTCAGGCCATATGTCTGATAGTAGAGACCAGTCTTATGGTAGAAAAATTTGCCCATCTCAGTGTCATTTGGGATTGTTGACTTTATTCTCAAAATGTATATTCTGGCTAAAACTTCAGTGCTGACACAGTTATAAAAACTGACACGGGCATGAAAATGCTTCTACTCATATCACTCTTCTGGGGGGATGTGTGTAATCTACACAAGCTAAAGAATTCTTTTGCTAATAAAAACTGTATTTCCATTAGGAAATTTGCTGCTAGATCTCTGTAGGAATTTTATATCAGCAGCAGGTCATGATTTAATAGATACAATAATTATATCTACCCTAGAATAAGTCCTCTATGACAAGACCTATACAGAAAAGTCAATACAATAAAAGTTCCATTTATGATCAGATTTTGTTGCAGAGTCTCTAAAAACCTGTGAATGGAAATAATACACAGAAAGTAAGATCTTAACTTCACATAGAAAACAAGGGGCTCTCAGCTGACTATTACCATTCAGAAATGAAGCACTGACATGATGCTGAACAGGTGTATAAATGCATTGGCTCAAATGTCAGCGGCAGGCAAAACAATGGAAATCAAATATTAGAAATTATTTAGGCAGAAGTAGAGAACAAACCAGAAAACATCATTATTGCCCCGGTATAATTCGATGGTACAGATAGATTTTGATTACCAAGAGCAGTTCTGGTCCCCTGTTCAAACCAGGCATGGTGGAAAGGGGTGAGGTACAGAGAAGGGGCAGCTGGGGTCTGAAGTGGCTCTGCTCAAGGAGCGACTAGGTATGGTAGGAGTCTTCAGGCTGGAAATGGAGCGACTGGGGAGACATATGATACACTTCCCTACAACCTTTAGTAAGGAAGGTAAACAAGGGTAAAAGGCTCACTGCTACTCACAGTCTCTTCTGGTACAAGTAGTGCAAAGATGCAAATGTGAATGAAAAATACAAGCAGGTGATGGATTAAAAAAAAAAAAAAAAAAAAACAGAAAAGAAAATGTCCTTGTGGTTAAGCAATTACATTCCCTGCCACAGAGTGTTGTGAATATAAGGGTCTACACGGGTTTAAAAAGCGATCAAACAAAGTCATGGAAGAAAGATCAGTTGGAGACCACAAAGGCAAAACACGTAGCTGAAAAAAAGTCTCCACTGACCTGGGAAATTGTCTGGGAGAGGTATCAGTATGTGGTTTTGTGTTCTCTTCCAGCATCCACTATTGACCACAGTCAGATACCTGTCAGTGAGCTAAAAGATCTTTGATCTGGATCCATATGAAAATTCTTATCCTGTTACTATCATCCTCTAGTTTGGCCTCTCTCTCTTTCCCAACTTCTTTTATTCTCTTCACTTCTTTTTCATTCTTCCTCCTTAGATTTCTTGTCATGCAGTGCATTGGTAACCTGCTGCACCCTGGTAGAGCATACCTATGACTTTTTCAGTACTTTTTTGCCTTCAATAACTAAAAGTATTTTGAGTCAAACTAGAGCTGTTAATACCTTGTTTTTTAGTCCCCATCCTTGCTTGCTCACGTAAAGACATATTTTTTTATTCTGCCTACGATTGCATTTAGTTGTATGTAGTTGTGCAAGAGCTGAAAGAACACCAGACTCAAAGAGGAGGAGAGGAAGAGAAAGGAAAGGAAGAATTGCTCCTCCAAGCAGAGTTTCAGTTTAAGTCATATAGGTTTCTTTTCCAAAGTTAAGATGAGAATCCCTTTACATAACACCCTAAAACTATAACCCAAGCATGACCTCCTAGCTTTTAGTAGAGAATACTTTAATAACAGATTTCAGAAGCGAGTTGGAGAGGACGCTTTTCCAGGAGGATGCCTGGGTGGCACGGACTTGCCATGCTTCTATGACTTTGCTTATTCACCTCCTCTGCCCTCCTGGGAATATGCTGGGTTATGCTGGGGCAGAAAGAGGAGCTGCTGGAGCGTGCTGTGCTAGTCCATGGTACTGGCACTGCCCCAGCTGGCGCAGGCTGCAGCTTATCTCCCTGCCCGAGGAGATGTACTGGACACAACTAATTATACACCAAACCAGAGCCCTTCTTCTCTGCCCATGGAAAATTGAAGGTTTGAGACTTTAGCCAACGGATTTCTAATATGTTGACTAAATCGCCCTGATGTTTATTGCACCAAACAGTAATCTGAGAATAAACAATGAATACTTTATAACTGTTCTCTTTCTTATTTAGTTGGAAACGGAAAGCTCTCCAGACATACTGCACAGCAGAATTGCACAGCACCAATTCATGATGTTTCAAAAAGAAGAAAGTTTTATGTTGAACAGGAATAACACTTGGGTGAAAAAGCAAAGCTAAGAAACAAATAACATTTTAAGTTCATATAACCCATCAAATAGAAAGATGCTAACAGCAGCAAATAGTTTGTTAAAACAGGCATATTTTGGTATACGTGTTTGATGGGATCATTATATAAAATCATGGTGGTCCTGGCTGTCCTGTCTCTCTCCTTTTTCCTCCTCCTCCTCTTTAGCAGCTGCACCTCATCCAGAGACAGCTATAGCATAGCATGTTGAGGCTGCACCTTCTGTTCACCCACATCCTCATGCCCACAGAGCCCACCGAGGGGACAGGATGCCCCACCAGAGGGACAGCAATACCACCTGCACCCTCCCTGACAATTCATCCCAATGGGAGAAGCAGGTCATGCTGCTGTCCACTGCTATGTAAAGGGAATGGCCTCAACCTTCATATCTGTAAGGGATTTCATATATCCCGGTTCAGGAAGTCTGTATGTCATGTATTGTGTCATACTTATCTTGGTTTAACCCTTGCATTCCAACACCTGGCTGGTTTCTCAGCCTCACAGGAAGTGACAAGGCACAAAAAAAAGAAATCGTAATGAAAATTAGAGGAATGTTTGGCTCCGTCAATGGAGAATAAAACTAGGTGAAATTAGGTCTGTTGCTTATTAGAACTCAATCCTTATAGTTATAAAATAAAGGCCTGGTTCTATTTTTGCTTTCAGATATTTAATTCAGCTTTCTATTGTTGCTTTCAGACATTTAATTCAGCCTTTCTGAAGGCTGCAGGAAGTTTTATACTCCAGCTTTTTATTCCTACAGCAATCAATCGTACCTATTGTTCAGAAATAATGACAGAACTGAGCATGCCCTGAAACAAGCCAGTGCCACTCAACCATTTCTAATGACAGAACGACCTCTACCAGTCTCTCTCTGTCTCTCCTGGACTTGCTATACCTTATGTTGCCAGAATGATTTTTTCTTTTTTTTTTAATAATTTATGAATTTAGAATTTAAGACATTATTTACACTAAAAAACCCCAGATATCTGTATCACTGTGCTTCCTGCATCTCTACTTTTTCATATTCAAAGGACAGGATTATACCAACCATGCATGAATCCTATCATGCAGGCATACATCTGCATAGTCTATATGTTGCATTAGTATCTAAAGCTCATTGATTACTTAATGAGCTAATGGGAGAGGAATGGTACAGAAAATTGTATAGCTAAGTCTGTAGGAATGAAAGCCAAAATATGGAATTTCTCTAGATTAGTTGGTCTTGTACCTTGTCTCATTGCATTTGATATAACATGCTCACTGGCTGCTGAAGAAACCAAATATTCCTGTTTGGGCACTAGCACAATACTAGTACCTTTAAACAGTCATTTCCAGGGAGGGATTTCATATATAAAGGAACATGTTTGAAGGCAACCTGAGACCTCTTCTCTAGCACTACATGGCTGGTCTTAAAAGAAGTTACTCATAAGCAGGCTGTACTCTGGGGCCTGCCTGCTTCCTCCCACGAGGGAGGCCGTGCCACAACCTGTGCATCACATCAAGTGGTGGCCCACGGTCGATACAAGGGTTTTGTTACTCATCTAAATCATAAAATCCTCCTCATGACATGCTCAAGCAGCTGGCAGAGGTTCTTACCCCATTGTGCTCCACCACAGCTTAAACTAAGTGACAACAGCGGTGCCTGCATCTGGGGCGTGGGGCATCTACAGACTCCTTCCTCTGTGCCTAAAGGGAGTTTGGGAGAAGCAGGGCCAGCCCAGCCTCATACACCTGGTGAGCAGTAAGGCAAAGTCCTTTCTAGAGGTCTCCACAGTAGCTGATTTTTCTTCATGAATCCATTGCAGCGCAGCAGTGGGCCATTGCATTCGTCAGGCAAGTGTAAAATGAAGCTGCACACCCTTAAAGGCACTGAAGCGCCCAATTTCCTTTGATTGCCAGAGGACTTAGGCCCTTACCTTGAAAAGACAGGGGCTGAAGCAAGGAAACAGGTGATGAAACAGTCTGCATTTTGTTAGCTGAGAGGCTTGAGAATGGTTTATTTTTCGCTTATTCCTCATTTAATGTTAATTTAATTTGTATTTCCTCCTTGTTAATTTGGGATGCTTGCTTTCATAACTTATGGGTGTGTATAATTGTTTATCTGGAACTGTATGTAGCTACTCTGACTTCCAGGTGGCATCACATTACCATACACATAAGCTTCCAGATGCAAAATTCAACATAGATTTTCCAACACCAGCTGGTGTTAGGCAATTGGTTGCCTTTCCACCTGTAGTGCCTCCTGAATTACTCTGCCTTGTTGTCATCTTCTTACTGATAATTTGTCTTCATATTTTGTCTTTAGCCTTTCTGGTAATTATTCATTATAACTTATATTTCAGGATCAGGGGATTTTTTTACATCTCTAAGTCGTTTGTGAGCTTAATGCCATTTTCAGAGATAATTCTTGGACAAGGAACTTTTGAAAATGTTGGCAAATTTATCTCTCTTTTTTATTCTCCTAAACGCCTGTGATAGCTCAACATAAGTAATTTTGAAAACAAGTGTTTTCATTTCTATGTCTTAACGGATTTTGAATATGACAAGTTGGCATTTTATTTGTTAATTTACACTTGCAAAGGCTAGGGAAAATTACTGTACTTAATGCAAGCTGAAAATTAATAAATCAATGGTGAATCAGATCCTTTGTTTACCAGTTTGTTGGACTTTCTATCACGTCTGTTATGCTGTTATCTACATCCTGGATTATATCCAAGCTTCTTACATAATGCCCTAGTGCTTTTGGAGAAATTAGAGGACTTCTGGCACACATCAAAATAGTAAAATCAGGATATCAGGTTTTCCACCTGGTACATGTGCACGGAAAAAGCTCTGTAAGCATATCGAGAAGCACATAAAGCAGGTTTGTTGCATGGCTTTTGATTCAGGGACCGCATATGAAAAGAGCAATTGAGAAAATGGTTTGCCCCAAATACCCTTCCTTGTGTACGCTGATACTGCTTTGCACGGGTTTGAATGGCAGGCAGTGTCGATCGGCTGTGACTATACCTACAGCAGCTTCTGTGCTCTCTCCGGGCTGCGGGGAGCAGCTCAGTGTGCAAATGAGGCCAAAGTCCCTGTTTCTATGGTGACTTCACCCACACGTCACCCCACCAAGCAAGCCCTCTTCAATGCCATTGTGCTGGCGGGGGGTGGTAGAGGAGGTGGGGGCGAGGAAGGAGCATCTCCAAGGAGGAGCCTGGGAAATCAGAGTTGGTGCATTACCTTTGTAGCCTTTATGGTGGTCTCAGAGGATCAGAGAATGGAAATGGGAGAAATCTCGTTCCTGCAGGGGAAGCTCCGGGAGGATGCTGGGCTCCTCCACCCTTACTCCCTCCTGCACGCTTTGCGTCTCACGGAAGCACAGCAGAGACAAGGTGCTGATAGTCTGATCTTGTTTGGAGTCCCAGTGGAGTAGCGTTATTCAGCACAGCACATCTATTCCGGTGTAATTCTATTACAAGTGAAATAACAATCAGGCTCGGTGGAGCAAGGGCAGGGCAGGTGAGATCGGAGTCTAGCCACGAGTCTCTGGGTCACATTGACATAGTAAACCACAAACCCTGGACAGCTGATGCTGCTGCCCACAGAGAATCCAAAAGTTGCAGGACAGACCTGAGATAATCCTTTATTGATCTGAGATGCTAGAGATCATGATTAAAGGGCAGCCTTAAGCCTAAGGTAATGCCTTTGGGTTGGAAAGGGTGCTGCTGAGAGAACCTGTCTCTCTCCCTCTCTTCTGAGTGTGGGGTTAATTTGGTATCTATCCCAGCAAGGTCAGCAAATAAATCCAAGTGCTTCTGTTTGGTCTAACTAATCGGTTATTAATGAAATATGTACACATGAGAGGACACCCCACAGGTTTAATTATTTCTGAGGGAGAAAGTCCAAGGAAAGCACATAAACTCACCCTGCTATAAATACATACTTGCTCAAAAGAGCTGTGATCTGCTCTTTCCAAACACACCCTGTTTTCCCATGCTCCAGGTTGTCTTGTAATTGTGGAAGAGGCATGTGTAGGAAGCAACAAAACCTCATATTACAGGGATATCCCTTAAAATCTTCCGGGACTAAATTTTGGCTCCGCTGAGGTCAATAGCAAATCTGAGCCTGTCATTAAAATGGCCAGCCCCAAACATTAGGATTCCTTGGCCATTTTACTCAACGTCTCCTCTAAGCTGGCACAGGATTGTTCACAGTGATTTGAGTGCTGACAGATTTAATTTAGAAGCTTTACTAAATAAACTGCTATAATGCTAACACATCTTTTCAAATCACTGATTATTTCTGCCATGATTAGAAAAGCCCAATGTTTTGTTCACTTGAAATGCTTCATATAACCTAAGAAAATCTGTGAAACATAACAATGAATTGTACTACAAAGAGATTTTAGGAATAGACTTTATTAAAACAGCAGTAGCCTTTGCTGTCTTTGCATGTAACGAAGTTTTGCATTACAGAAAAAATACAAGCAAAATAAAACTCACTTAATGGAGTAAAGCAGATGTTCCCAATTTTACAATGAAGTTTTTTCTTTTGAAGCTACTGTAGTTACTGGAAACGAAGTGTCTCTGTGCTCAGTTGGGGCTGCCGAGGCTCACGTGCAGAGCAGAGCAGTGTATTCCGATCTTCTGTTTGATGCTGGCCATGTGCCACAGCACTTTCAGTGTCACAGCCACCTAAAGTCACGACAATATTCCCTGCCATCTCTTCCCCTCCTACCCTTCAGATCTAATCCTAGAATGAGCTATGAAAAACAGATTAACTCAGGGAAGTTAAGTTTCTTCTCTCAGAGGGGATTGAGTTCTGTTTGGTTTGGGGTTTGGGGTTTTTTTGTTTGTTTATTTGGTTTTTAAAAAGGGAGGAAAAGGGAAAAAAAGGAAAAAAAGAAGCATTTTTACCAACTTTTCATTTGTATATACTTTTCATTAATTCATAATAATTTTTTTAAAAGTTTGAGTCAAAGCACAATTCTGGGTTTCTTTTCATTCACCATACTTTTAATAACTTGAAATGCTGAAAACTCCAGGGCTGAATGCTTCACTACCATTAAAGCCCACAAAAAGACACATGTGAAAACTTTTTTTGAGCCCCAAATCTCCCTCTTTCAGCAAAAGCAAGTGGCTTTTTCAGCAACTGCTGTGGTGATGTTCTCTCTCCTTGCAGGATGCTTTGTGAGCCCTTGAGAGTTTGAGCACTGAAGTATGAATCTGATTTGATTATGTTTATTTTTATAGCCTTTCAGCCCCATTTTCTAGGCCATATGTGAGAATTTCATAACTATAATAAAGCAGTTAGGTTGGACTGCACATTGTGTACTGTCTGTATAATGCAACAGAGACTTGTACCAAAAAAATGTTGTGCTCCTGCATAGATGAGAAATTGAGGAGCTGTGAAGCAGTATGGTTTTACAACTTCCCCGAGTAAGGAATGTTCCTGCTAGCATCCTTCTTGGCATATAGGAAAAATCAAATAGTTTCCCCACATCCATAAAGGAGGATGTTGATCTCTCCATAAAGCACTTGGAGACATATAGAGGAAACTGTAAGATAGGTGTTTGATGTATACTGCTGCTGAAGTAATACTGATGAAACAGAAAACGATGGGTTTGAGTGCAGGGAAGCCTTCTTTCTTATCAGGAAGCTGAAGGTGTGTATGGGGAGTAAGTACAAAAGTTCAGTTTTATATTAAAAATATTTTTGATGAGGGCATGGGCTTAATACACAGCAGATAGAAAAGTCTCGCTGAGAATGAAAGGCTCATAAAGTCAGAACTTCTCTAGTTTGTATGAAGGAGGTAGCAGCTGCTTCTTTTTATCATTTGCAAAGAACAGACACAACTGTTTCCCCACATATAAAGCAACAGAAAAATGCAGATAGATATTTCGATGTCTTAATGACTAGGCAGTGGAAACAACTTTTGTCATTTCACTGTAAAATATCAGTGGTGTTAATGAATGTTTTTATTAACATTATGCTGTAATTAATAGTACTAATACATTGGGTAGGTTTTGGGGTTTTTTTTTGATACAGCGACAGAAGACTCAAGACAGCTGTTAGATGACATCGTCATATAGGAATGGAGGACACTTGGCTTTTATTTAGCACCATCCCTCTTTTCTTTGCCAAGTCAAGAACTAAGGGTAGTCACCCAATTCCCCTGTGTATCTCTGTAGGCAAACCTTACAAAGCAAGACCAGAGCAGTGATGCTGAGCCGGAGCCTGCAGAACCAGGGGATGAAATGTAAGCCTTGCAGGAGCGAGGCAAAGCCCAGCATGGATCTTCACTGCTCCGTGTCTGTTCCCTTCAGTTCTTGGGGGAATTTAGGATCTCAGTTCTTCCTGAACCTCCCTCTGTTCCAGGCTGGGGTAGAAACAGTATGAGAAGCAGGAGATACTAAAGAGATACCATCTCTCACCTCTGTTGCATAGGGGCAACGCTGAACAGGAGCAGCGGGGGCCCTCAGATGCAGATTCCCCCTGGGTCTCCTTTGAGGAAGGGGAGCAGGAGCAGGGAGATGGAGTAGGCCATTCTAGGAATGGTGTGTGACAAGCAGGGCGTAGGGACGCTGCTAACTGTGACCTGTTATCTGGTGTCACTTGAGAGCATGCAATGGGTAAATTGTGCCAAGTAAAATAAACGCAATCCAAGGGCATTACTACATTTCAACCTCAAGCAAATGAGGAGATTGACCGAATAAATTTATGTATGAAGGAACAGGTAGTTTTATCCACTAAGACCTCTAATACTTGATAAGTGGTTTATACAACTTGGCTAGGTCACATTCCTGAAAATTAGGAACTTATTATCCATCCATCTAGTGGATAGAGTTTGTCTCTGAGTAGTGGCTTGTAAAGTCCAGAAGACTTTACAAAAGTATGAGACTGCATTTCACCACTGCAACATCCCCTCCAAAAAAAGATCAAAAAGAAGAAAAGTGATTAGATTTAGCCAGTGAGCTCACCTTTTGGAAGTATTTTGCAGCTCTAGGTGAAGCACCTGTTAAAGCTACATCTTGTAATCACTACCAAAGATTTGGCAAAGGATTAAACTAATTCTTTAAGCAAGTTTAAAGCATAACTCAAGCCCATGTGCCCTCATCAATTACCCTTTCGATTAGTCTGATTCAAGCCATTCAGATAATGGTGACCTGCACCAGTGATGTGAAATCAGCACATGTATGATGGCAGAGCTATTTCCATGACTGCCTGGCCAGCGCATTAGTGCATAGGCGGTGTCCCCTGACTAGGGAGCTCTGGAAACTGCACAGATCGATACCTGCCTGAGGCAAGAGCAGCTGCTAGTCTGCTTCCCAGACAGCAAAATTTGAGATTTTCCCCTTCGGTATTTCTGAAAATGATGAAAAACTCATGAATATGTGCACAGGGACTTAGAATAATAGAATCATGGAATGGTTTGGGTTGGAAGGGACCTCAAAGCCCATCTAGTTCCAACCCCCCTGCCATGGGCAGGGACACCCTCCACTAGACCAGGTTGCCCAAAGCCTCATCCAACCTGGCCTTGAACACTTCCAGGGATGGGGCAGCCACAACCTCTCTGGATAAAGATTTAGATTCACTGGTTGGTTAGTGGTTTCACAAAGATGTGAAGTATATAAAAGACATCACACATACAAGGGTCAGAGAGATCGGAGGAGCTATTTCTTATAGGAAAAATAGGAGAAGTCAGAATGACTCCAAAGCCTTTTTCTGAGCCACAGCCTTTTCCTGTGCACTAGCACATTCCCTGGCAGCACTGCTTTCATCTGGATCAAAACCAAGGTGACTTAGTTCAAGCACGGCATGTGATGTTTCTGCTAGCGTAAGGTGTTATCCTGACTGCAGGAAAAGAACTAATACCTGATCTAGCATAAAAACTACTGGGCAAAGTTACTTTTTTACCAGTTTTTGAAAGTGCCTTTGCTGTCATAGGTTTGTTTAAAACCATTCTGTAGCACATTGCCACAATATTTTTGATCTAGCACAAGGAGCCCTAAAATCAGATGTACCCTCTCATTACATCCATCTGTCAACAACTGCTGACTGGGAAAGGAATGTGGATTTTTTACTTAAGTGCTAAGATTGGCTTATCCACATATTTGCCAGTGTATTAAAACCAAGTTCTAGTCCACAGTCTCCTGATTATATTTTTTTTTTTTTTTTTTTAGTTACATGGGGAAGTAATAGAGCGATTGAAAAGTTATATAGCATCATCTAGTGGTCATATACAAATTTACAGGAGCCTGCAGTTTCAGCATCCTTACTCACTCAGATTACCTAGCACTAGTGCTGATTCCAAAAGAAAATGTGGGGTAAATTCCTCATATCCAGGTGTCAGCCTTCGGATTCTAAGGAGAAGAAAAAACCAAAAAAACCATAATTGAGTTAGAAGTTGTGTTATGCCCACACTGTTAGCATTCACAGTTGTGAAACAAGAATATAAGAATATAAAATATTTTATTGCAAGTTTTTTTGCCGATGAGGTTAAACTAAAGAATTTTGGTGTAGGATTTTAGTATAAGGTAAAAGCCCAGGATCAAACCTGTCTTTCATTCTGATGTACCCGCTCAGACAAAATAAGCTATAATACTTTACTTTTTAATTACTTGTTCAAAGGCAGAAAATCAGAACAGGAATCAAAATCTTCTGGCTCCAAGGCTGAGCTTTTAAAGTTAGATTAATTAGAAGAAAATGCAACAGAAATCCAGGAGGAAGTCACAGATTTCAGAAACCTGCCTTCTGTAAAGCTTGGCTGTTTTCATTCACTGTTCTGGAGGGGTTTTGTCTTCTGCCTCCTTCTTGGACGCTTAAGATTTCAAGATTTCAAGTTTTTAAGATTGGTTGTGCTCAACTGCATACCACATTAGTATGTGTAAATTAGCCTGCAGCGAGTTCTATGCTAAGGCAACCCCCCCCCCCAAAAAAAAAAAAAAAAAAAATTACCCCTGGTCTTTCATTTTAAATCCAGGCTATGGTGTAAGCCTTTCTTACACCTGTGGCAATGACACTCCTGGTCATCTCTAACAGGTCTCATCACTCTTCAGTAAGGGCAACTTTTATTCCGAGGGAAAACAGCAGCTCCCTTCACCACTCAAACAGCAGAAAAAAATTCAGATCATCACTCCCCAGCCTCTTCTGCTGGACGGTTTCACATGGTCTGCCATCCCCTGTGAGTAAGCACCATGTTGTGGCTCCCTGCAAAGACCACAGAGCATGACCCAAGCGATGATGCAGGCAGGGAGAGGATGAACTTGTGTTATACTGGAAATCAAGATGGCAACAGGACAGAGAGCTGGATGGGAGACTGAAGGAGACATACTTTCTTTTTTTTTTCAACAAAGACTATTATCATCTTCCTGATGAGAATAAAATACGACAAATATGACTTGAGCTGAGTAAGGTCATATGCCACATTCATTTGAGGAAATGGCCAGGAATATTTGGGAAGCTGGACATTTTTTCCAGTGAAATCAGCGAGCCCTCAGAGGTTCTCTTTTGATAGGAATTCCTGGGGACTAAAATGCACTCCCTTCAAACCCATTTAAAACAAAGCATCTGTTTCTCTGGCATCCCTTTGATAACCCAAGGCCTAATTTTTTGGCGACATGGGGCAATGGACTAGAAAGCCCTGTCCCACAACAGCCGCCTGGTTGTGTGCCACAGGCTTTTCATGATGGTCCCAAGCTTGGGGACTTTGTGGCACTTAGTCATGCTTATGTTTGCTGTGTAATATCAGCAGATAGCTGTCAGATACAGGAAATATATTTCATATGAATCTTTATGCACTGGGCACTTGAATTATGGAATTGATATTGTTGTGCATGAAATCATGTCAAGTGAGAAATCTCAGAAGCAGAGTCCTTGGGAGCATCCAGGTATTGGAGTTTGGGGTGTAATCTAAAAAGAAATGAAAGTGAAGTGAAACAAAAGCAGAAAAAAAATGGACAATGGAAATATTTATCATGTTTTCCAGAATAATATTCTGTTTTAAAAAATGTGTTTTCTGTCATCTCTTGACTTGGTGATGTGACATCTCTCCAGATACTATCATTAGGTCTCATTTCAAAATAATGTTGCTGTGCAAGTATCTGTCAATACTCAGTCATTTCTCTCTTTTAATATCTGTCCATGCATATGTTTGCTCCTTACACACCCTTCCTAGGTCTATAGTACCATGATCATGTTTCAGAAATGACTGATTTGGTGTAGGAAGTATATGTTAAATTATACATCTTAATTTAATCAAATAGGTTTGGAATTTGTTTCTAGTGAGTTATTCACACTTCTCCAAACAAGACCAAAATCTGTTTTTCTTGAAAATCACTCTTATTTCCTCTGCCACTGTGAACAAAACAGCAGAACCAAATTACTGTGTTGTATACCAACACAGAATATCAATTAGAAACAACAAGAGTGTCATTCTTTCCCATGATAGAAGCAAAATTAGGCAATAAATGTAAGGATGATTTATACCTCCTGTCTTTTATTTTACTACATTTCTTTCAAGTTGTCTTGTACCAAAATTTATTTTTCCTGCTTACACAATAAAGACTAATTTATTTATTTGTGAAATATTGTTGCTAGCTCTCTTTTCCTTTTCTTTCTTACAAAGAAGCTTCTCCCTTCCCCCTCCCTTTTATTTTTTCAGTCTAAGGAAAATGGCTGCAGCTGGAAGAAGATGGATCACAGTCCTCTGAAAATTCTTTCTGCAGTCTCTGAGTTTCAAGAGGTGAAAATATCTCCTGATTTAAATTTCTGAATTAATTGTTTACTCCTTCCAAATGGCAAAAAAGCTGTTTCGGTCCAAGTTTCTAATTGATGCTGTCATTTTACCTACTTCACATCAGTTAATCTGGGCGCTAGCATCTTGCTACAGATTTACCACTTCGGATGTTTGTGCCTTTCCTTTAATGAATCTTTGCCGTTATGCTGATTTTTTCTAATTAGTTATTCCCACTTATTCTCATTTTCATCTAATTAAAATGCCATGATAAAAATATAACTGAAGATTCAGTTAATTTGTCTTATAAATGGATGCATAATTAATGAAAGATTGAAAAAAAGCCAACTCACAATGTGATTCTGGTACTTTTTTCTGCAGTTTGCTCTTTCCTCAGTGATATAGAAACAAACAGCCAAAAGCTTCCTTGAATTTATAAGCAGATTTAAGGCTGTATTTGAGTAACTCTGAGACAAAGTAGACATGTAATATGAAAAATTTACTATCCTCTTCCTACATTAGACAATTGTTTACAACCCTCATGCTCTCAGGATTATATCTATCTATTTTGGTTTCACCAAATTTTAAGTATGTGTTTCAGTGAGTGGGGATTTTGTGTGGTCTACCTCAAAGGAATGAATTCCATCATGTTATGAAAATAAGGCTAATGTCTTTTATGACAAGTGTCGTTGAAGAGGTGATGATAAAGACCATACATCTGTAGGTGCTAAGTACTACAGATATCTAACTTCATGATCAGTTTAACCTTCACCTTCTGAGCTGAAGATGACAAAAAGATATGAAGGTTATGGTACCATCTGAAATAACCTAATGAGTAAATACATCTCCATAATATCATTATGAAAATGAAAAATATATATTAATTCAAATTTTCCTGTTTCAGGTCTGATGGAGGGGGTTTTGTTTGTTTATTTGTTTGGTTGGGTTTTTTTGGTGGGTGTTTTGGGGGTTTTTTGTTTGATTGTTTGTTTGTTTTTAATATATATATACCTTTACGTTGGTCCTGCAAGCAAACTTGCTCAGGAAATTTGAATATTGCCCGTACTCCTTCTCTGGAGCACTCTGATCTGAAAGAGTACATCTGGGCCAGCATCAGGTACCCATTACACGTCTTGTGTGTAGGTTTGCTCCTAACTCAATTTTTTTACCTTACTGGTAGTTCATCTTCTTTTAATATTAGGAAGTGGAACTCCGGAAACATTGGATTTACACTTGTCTTTGTAGCCATTTATTCAGCCAAAACCTGCATATTGTAAATATCCCACTACAGCTATGAATCTGGTATTTCCTTAAATAGGAGCGATTGGATTTGATTTGGAATGTTATTAATTATCAGTTTATTTAAATTTAATTTTAAATTACTTTTGGTGCTACTGTGTATGCCTAATTCAGTAGATTGTTTCTGTTAAAAAAAGGGGAAAAAAAGGACGAAGTGAATATTTTATTATGACCATCTTTCATCAGCAGGATTTATCAGCACAATTTAAAGCCTGAGTTGTCAGGATCTGCAGCTTAAGTTACTCTTTCTGGTGAGGCAAGTTCAGCAGATAACATGGGAAGGCTTTTGCAGAGGGGTGAACAGGATTAACAGATAAGATGAGAACGATGTTTTCCAAAGAAGGAGAAATTTTAGGTCCAAGGATGTACGGAGGAGCCAGGATATGAGGACGCAGCATCTCCTGCTAGGTCCATCACAGACACAAAGGAACCTCCCCTCGGATGCCTGATGTTCTTACAACGTGTGTTGCTGCATTAGTGGTAGAGTCCGCTCACGTGGCCGTGGGGCTTTGGCGGATGACCTTTACTCACAACCACACCTAAGAGAAGTAGCAATTAAAATCCCTTTTATAATCCTGTCATGAGGTTTTGCTGGAGGACACTGGAACCAGAGAGATCCTCCCTGCCAAATATCAAAGGCCTGCAACAAAAAGAAATAGAAAGTCTGTTCAAAGCAATAGCTGCAGACAATAGCAACAAATATTGGTGAGCAACCTAAATATATTCACTGCTACAAGTTTATCCAGTGAAATACATGAAGAATCGGTTTAGCTACAGTGTGGTCTTGTTTTCCCTGAAACAGCTTGCAGCCAAGCAGCACTCACAATCACTGGTGGAAGTGTCAGGGCATGAAAAAAGGGTGACAGGTGACAGGGAGGATCATCCAGACCAATACTCCATCTAAATGAAAACTCATTCTCTTTCCCTTAGGACATTTGCCCTAAAAGAAAGTGGTCAAACCCTTCCTTTCAGTGCTGTTTTACGTGACTGAAGGATGGTGACATCTCCAGGTTACCTGAAGGTTTTCTCACCTGAAGAGCCCTGTGTCAGTTCTGAGTTCATTCCAGTGAGGGTACTGATGCCTCTTCCTCACTGGCTTGCCAATTCCTTCCTCAGTGTGTCCCATCAGGACTAAGGAATTTTATGTTTTGATAGTTTGGGAACTTAAACATGGGCTGCCATTTCTTCTTATAGTCACCTCAACTAATCTAATCGATGCTTATCAGGTTTTCTGCATTTACCTTGAAGCAAACTCTGCAGCTCAGCTAAAAACTACAGTGTTCCCTCTTGAAACTTGTTAACAATTACATATCAGACCAGAATTTACCATCCATCACTATCTACAATCTTTTCCAGGACTTCTGTTGTGATGTCTGTAAGAGCACAGCCATACTGAGTAACTCGCAGAGTACTTATTAAGAGAGTAGTGAATAGACTAGTGATGCTGACATTACTAATAGTCTTCCTTAATCTTCTACTTATTTAAAATTCTGGCATCCCTGAAGGCATGCTATGACTCAAGACCCGACACCAACAACACTCAAATCCAGCTGACATGACACGAATCCTCCCTGCCGCTCCGGGCAGCAGACCAACAGGACTGGATTCCAAGGTGGAAACGCCAGCACAGAGATTTCTCAAAGGAAAGGTGTTGTCCTTAAAGTCTTACAAAAACTTCAGTAATTTATTTGCTCATACAAGTAAGTAGGAAAATGGTGTAAGGGCTATAAAATGAGTTATAATATTTTGCAGGAGTAATATTTTTATTATATTAATTTAAAAAAAATATTCTTGACTCTTTAAAGATTAACTGGGTTGTTGAAGTCCCTTTTTTTTACCATAATAAGCCAAAAGGATCAAACTTCAAAAAGTGAAGGAATTCAAGTCTGTCTAGTAGGCGTATTCTTGGTTTACATTATTTACCATTTAGTGTATAGCACAAGCTTTTTTTTTTATCAAATAGCTCAAAAAATTGATATAAGGCAAGCATTATGTCAGTAATTTACCTTACTTCTTTATTATAAGTCGTTTGAGGAAGTATGTTTTTGCATCCAGAGTAGTAATTCATATTTGTATGCCTGCCCAGACTGGTGTTAATGGGGTCTGCCTTTCAGGATAGCAGAGCAGGAAGACAGTTTTTCATGCACAATAAAGTTCCACACAAACATGGAACCAGTCAATTTACTACATGTAATCTGCCATGAGAATGTAAATATATGGTATCTCTGTGAAAAATGAAGATAGATAGATAGATAGATAGATAGATAGATAGATAGATATAAACAACACAGTTCTTGGCATTTATGCTCAGGATTATTTTATAGAATGTCTTCTTTCAAGAAAAAACAAGTGCTTTGAAAACATTTCTGAAATTATTATATAAAAGTAGGTAAAAACAATACTGATTTTATTTAATCTAAAAGTACTTTTCTATGTCTAAAGCTAAACTTGTAATTTCAACTCCCTCTAGAGTCAATCAAGAGCAATACATCTCTCAGTGGTGTATTTTAAACAAATTACATTCTGGACATGCCTGATTCTCTGCTTTGGCTATTGACGGAATCTACATAGCTAGGTTAATGTTTAAATGTCCACAGTTAGGTTAGATAAATCCCATCTATAGGAACTTAATGAAAGAACCATTTCATTATCTGAAACCTCTGTGATACAGCATGATTAGGAAAAGTGTTCTCAGATCTGTGCTAATCTCTGTTGTATACTGTTTGTTTTACAAAAGCCTTTGGGTTTCTTTTTCAGTAGTGGAGCCAAAAATAAAAAGTGACCATTGAAAAATTATGCTATTTACTAGAAAGTCTCTTTAATAAATAGAGAAGATGGAAACATTTTGAATTGAACTGATACATTTCTTTTAAATTTACTCTCAAAAGTTTGCAGCCAATTTTGACTTGCCCTCATCCTAGGTTCAAGGTATTTTAAGCACACAAAACCCTAACAAAACTCACAAAATTACTTCAAAGAAAATGAGCATTTGCAATTTTTCTCATGTGAAAGAAAGACTACAGAGATAAGAAATGATGTGTTGTTTGCTGAGTGCTCTTTTGTAACTGTTGCTTATCTGAGAAAAAGCAGCTGAAGATTATAAAGTTCTAGAAGTAGGTGAGCTGAAGGCAGCTGGACAGCTTTATTTTTGCTGGAGTGTAACTTAGACACCGATTTTATCAGTGGAGGGGTGGCCTTTGTATCTCCTTTGGAGTCTACAAGATCATGGAGGTTTAGTAGGAGACTTTAGGTCTTTATAATGACCATGCAAGAGAAAAAACCACAAAAAAAATACAGCTAGCCAGGTCCTGCATGGCCTGCAACCAGGCTGGTTTGGCTACTTCCAACACTTACAGGATCTGAAGGTTGCAGGCAGTTGTCCCAAGGCCAAAAGACAAAGGTGCCAAAGGCAGCACCTGCCATAGATCACTGCTGCTCCTCGGTCAGCACCTCAGCCCTAACCTAACCTAACCTAACTCCGCCTGTGCCTGTTTTGGGGGTGAGTTCTGTGATATTGCTGTCCCTCTTTACTTGGAGGAACTAGGCAGGGAAAGGGAAGGTGACAGCTTGTAAGAAACACAGGGAAATAAAGGTTGACAACACAACTGTACGATCAGTGTTACAGCACTACAGCACCCCAGTTTTTAGGGAGGGTGGGCATATGTTGTGCGCAACACAGATTTGGACATTTTCTGGTCAGACTGGTCCCTTAAAAATCTGCTGCTGCTCCCCAGATCCCATGGGGAGGACAGAGCATTACTCACAGATTGCTAATTTGGCAACTCCACATCAGGGTCACTGGAAAGAGGGGAGGGAGATGGAGACCTCTGAGTCTGAGTCACCCTTTTTTGCCCAGCCCTCACCTTTCATGATAAAAGCCCTGCAGCCACAAACACCTGGGTCGCAAACCTTCACAATGCAGCCCTACTTTGGTTTACATGCTCTTCTTATAGCGGCTGTTACCCTGAGTCCAGCAACTGCTGCAGCATGGAGTGAAAAAGATGCCACCGGAGAAGATGTCTATCCCCCTCTGTGGGACCTTGCCCCTGAAAGCCTGCTGGATTTCCCAGTAAAGGACAACAAAATTGTCATCAATGCTTGGAACTATCAAGAACGACTGGGATTGTATAAGAACTTGCTAAACTCTTCAGCCAAATATTTTACTGCCTTTGGATCCCAAAATTTTGGCAATATTCTCTGGGGATTACCATTGCAGCATGGGTGGCAATTTCATACAGGTATGAGTTATGTTGTTGAGCTGCTGGAACCGCTAAGTGTTTACCAGACCTGCTTTGGGTCATCTTTCCAAGGTTTCTGCCTGGCAAGCCCAGTATAGCCTCAGACAGTGTAAATTTCGACATAGTGACCTAAGCTGTCATTTTGAAACAGAAATCCTGAATGAAGGGAACACCCTTGCCTTGTTGAGCAATAGCTATTAAACTTCTTAATAGGAAAAGGTACTGCTAAACACAGGGCTGATCAGAATCCAGAAGATCTGTGGTTTAGATGGGCAATATTTCAGTTAGCTGAAAATCATTGAAAAGATATTTCCAGTTGCTCCAAGTTACAGTAGGTAGGTTTTAGGTCCTGCACTCTGCGGAGCTTTTTCTTAAATTGTTAACTGATAGGCTTTTTTTGGTTGTTAACGTTATGATTTTTTATTGGTGGTTTGAGTTTCATTTCTAACACAGATACTCAAAAGTCCATCTCTCCCTCTGACAATTTGTTTCCATTTGCCATTTGTGATCAGTTTAGGAGTAGCCTTATTATTTTCTAAATATGTTTTTTACAAAAATTAAAGTTTGTTCTGTTTGTTGGGGTTTTTATTTTGTTTTGTGCTTTTAAACTATGTCCAAATTCTAATGGCTCCTCCCCAAAAGCTGGTTGTTATCTGGGACAGTCATTCTTGTTTGCTCATTGGCCATGCCAGGGAAGCAGACACAGAAAAATGTGTGAAAGGTCCTTTGAGGCTAAGGCTGCGGTATCTTATCAAGGGCTTTATCAGAGAACGTGTTCTCCCACACACTGCTTCACATGCAGCTTGCAGTGAAGCTTTCCATTCAAAGCTGGAGTTGGCTTGCCTTGCTCTATCAACCGGGAGAGGTGGGAAGAAAGGAATAAAAGTCAATGGCGTTTTCAGGAACTTGTGCCTGGTAGTAACCAGGCGTAAGCAAATGCATCTGTCTGCCTCTTGTGTTCTTTATTGGTTGCAATCTGTAGTTTTGTGAGGTGGTGGTTTGGCTGAAGCTGTATATTTGGAAGAAGCAGATGTGCTGCAGCTGGTGGTGAAGAAAGGCTCCCAGCATTTAGTCACACCTAATAGAAAATTAACTGCCAAGTCAAAATGAGGAAAAGAAGGTAGAGTAAGCAAAATCCAAGGAGGCAACTAGCTGGAAAACAGAGAGCAGCAAGAAGAATTTGGTTGGAGTTTAGGGAAGCTTTTTCCTCTTTCTCTTCTTTATGTATAGGAAAAGAAAGAGAAGATGAAGAGGATGGCTGGTGCAGCAGTAGAGTTGACCCAATGTGAGGCAGAGGCAAAGATGACTGGATACAGCTATGCTTCAGTGGTAACCTGCTGGAAATGATCTAGTTATCTAGGGTGGCCTCATCCACAAAGTGAAGATGTGCCTGGTTGCAGTGACACTTCCCAAATAGAGATGAGGGACACAGTGGGTGAGAGGAACATTTGCACCCAGTTGCACAGACAGGTAAAGACCTACTGTCACCTGCCAAAGAGTCACAAGACTGGTCCTTAGGCAAGGAGATATATTTTTGGCATTACATGATCAGAAGGTTGAAAAAACAGTAGAAGGAGAAATATTACTGGAAAGAGTTTAACAGTAAAAAAACATGAGAAGTTGAAGGGTAAGTGGATAAGGGGGAAAGACAGACATAATTTTGGTGTGTACAGTAGTGAGATTAGCAACTGGCTAAACCTAATGCAGATAGCCAGCTCCGCTAGATTAGTGAGGAATGACTGGACTGAAGCATTTGTGTATCAACACAATAAGCTTGGGCAAGCAAAAGCAGGATTTGAATTCATGGTGCAGGACAGCAGATGCTTGGAAATGCTACAAAAACGTTTGCGTTAACAATCCTGTCTGGTCATGAAAGTTCTGTTAAGCTGCTTGAGAAAATGTTTTTATGGATATGGTCCTATATAAACCACAAAGAGCAAGTGAAGCTACTATTTAGTAAGAGTGGTAAAAAGATTTGCAATAATCTACTCATGTACATAAAACAAAATCAGTAATTTGACTAAATTTACAGCAGAGACAATGACATTGAGACAGCATGGCTAATAGGAATGAGATTGTGGAAATAAAAATTGTCACTTGGGAGACGGAGCTAAACTGAGAGTCCTACCTACACAGGCAGAGGAAACTGGATAGTCTCTACCCCCACTAGGGACAACTGACATATAGAAGTACAAATCCAGGAGCAAGACCTTTAAGAAAGATTCAGGTGGTATTGTATGTCTGAAGAGTAGGAAAAGTTGTACCTGTATTTAAGAAGGATGGGATAAGGACACAAAAATATCTATTTCTCTTACATCAGCAGTGGATGAGACATCAGAATAGGTATAGAGGAAGGAATAGTTAAAGACATGGAGCTAAATAGAAAAGGGGATAGAGTGCAGCTTCCATGAATCAGAGGTAGATTGTGTCAGACTAACTGGATATTTTCTTTTATGGTATAATTGATGTTTTACAAAAGTCCAGAAATGCATTTCCTCCCTTTGTATAATCAAAGCATAGCATGAAAGTTTTTAATGACAGTTTACAACGTAAGAACAAAAAGGGGAATTTCAAATCTGGTAAGGGAACACCTAAAGGAGAGTTTAGTGATGAGTGTTGCTAAGGGAAGTTTACAGCTGAATGGAGGATATGCTCAAAGTTCTTCAATTATCATTCTTGAGAACAACTGCATTTAGCTTTTTCATTAACAACCTTGCCACAAAAAATAGCAGAGAAATCTTGCTGATGAGGTTGCACATAGCTGCTAATGGCATACAGCTGGGAGGCACTGTCAATACCGAGACAGACTGAGATAGCTTGGGTAGACCTGAAGACTGAAATAATAATCATGTTAAGCACAGGGAATAGGAGGGAGCAGAGAGGACAAACCTAGAGTGTAGACCTGGATGTAGGGTTAGTGCTTCCAGCTCCAAGTAATTTATACATATATTATAATTATCACCGATACTGCCCGGTACTCTTCATTTACTCAGAACACCTAAGCTAACAGTCTTTGGTAAATCTCACGTGCGATTTTTCTGCAACATTTTATCTTTTTTTTCTTCTTTTCCTTTATCCTTCCCATTCATCCCCTTTGCACACCAGTGAATTACTGCTGCCTATTTCTGATGCCCTGTGTCAAAGTAGAATTTCAGGGGAAAAAATTAAAAATATTTTTTTCATTAAAAAAAAAAATCCTGTTGAATTGCATTCCTCACCACTGCAAGTTCATGCTCTCAGTGTGCTGCTACTGAAAGATACAGGCTTGAGCAGCCAGCATGCCCCAAAGCACAAGCTCTGTCCAGTCAGCTAGAGAGGATAATTAGGATAATCTGTATGCACATGTTCATGATCATCTCTTCTTCTCAAGTAAAAAGTATCAGAAAATTTGGTTTGGTTTTTAAAGAACGTAATGAGGTTTAGTTCTAATCTGACAGAAATGACAATGTTGGCATTCAAGTGACTCGTCAGAGAGTAAGTGCTCTGCAGGGCAGAGTTTGGGAGCTTCTGGAATAGCTCAAGTCATTGGACCTGACCATGGTAATTTCACGTCATACACTTAAAGCAGACTTCCTGACTCACTACATGACTAATTGCCACGTAATGTACACGTACATTATGCTTTCAGGAATGAGGCTGTTTCTCCACATCACGTGCTTAAAGTAAAATGTGCCTTACATAGTCATGAATAATTGTGAAATGTCTTGCATGTTTGCTACAGCATAGATGCTTGAAAACCCTGCTAATCAGATACAGCAACGTTTGCATGCTTAGCTTCACAGTAAGGCCACGTTTGTATGCATCATTAAACTGGAAGGGATTCTGTATCACACAACCCAATTAGGTGAGACAATTACTAGCACATTTAATTTGTGCTATTCTGCTCATTAAGCAGCTCTCCTACACTAGCAGCCCTGTATCTATTGAAAATGATGCATCAGCTATGCATGTGTTTATGTCTGTATGTGCATGTACATTTATATCTCCATAAAAATATCACTGTGATGTCCTACTTTCAGATAGTTCTATAAATTCTCAGAATACGTTTACAGTGAGGAATAAATTGAACTGTAAAACACAATCAAATTACTGTGCACTGCATGAAGTATTGACTGAGAAATTCAACTACTCTAGGAACTGTGGTTTATGAAGCAAAACAACAGTAATTGTTCTGCCTCTCTGAGCAAAATTCTGCATGCTTTACTCCTATATATTTTTTTAATCTCAGTGGGATTTCTTGTGTGAAAAATATTGAGAAGTATTTGGTGTATTATTTCATTTGATTCAGGCAGATTAGCAGATCCTTCCAGTGTGACTTCCTGTGGCTATGAAGATGGAGACCTCCTGTGCATATCCGTGAGAAGCTGGTGGTCCTGTAAGTATATGCTATTATACTGTTCTCCAAAATATGATTAGTGTCCTAGAAGGCAATTTGGAATCTTTCTTCCCCTTAGAGCTCTACATTACAGAGTAATTTCAGTGCTACATAATTCTCCATTGAAAACTTGCAGCCAGACACTTAAGTGTGAGTGAGTAAATGAAAGTTAATTGACTTTGATAATTTATTTGAGGAAGGGAAAAAAATGCAAATTTGCAGCCTTAAAAATGTTTACACTGCCAAAAATGCATATAAAAATGTGTGGGAAATACCATGGCAGGTATCTATATTTGCAGACATTTGTAGAAATTACAGTTTTCAATTACTCCAGAGCAGATTTGTTCAGTTCAGATGGCAGTACTTCAAACTCAAACTTAGCATGAGAATATCAAACAGGAACCTTTGTGGTTCTTGCATCACCCTTGGTAATACAAATCTGACAGGATTTGTCTGCCTTTAGTTGCACCTCCACAACTTCACTGTGGTCAGTAGGCTACAGAAAATGAAATAAAGGGAGACTTTGTGCCAATGATATCAAAATAACTTCATTATCTTCATTACACTGACAACAGTTATCCAGCAGGCTTTCAAGTATTCAGCTAAAACTTAGTTAATACTTTGACCTGGTGTACATGAGCTATGAGGTAATTTCTCTTCACTTTAATATTGGCTTTGGAGTTCTAGTAGGCTGAAATTCTGTTTCAGTTTTTTGTTGTTGTTGGTTGGTTGGTTGGGTTTTTTGGGGGTTTTTTCATTAATTCAATAAGTAGCAACAAACTGAAGATAGTGACCGAGAAAAAGACTTGAATTTCCAATGTCAATGCCACTGACATTTTCAGTGTTTTCCTCAATATCTCTAGAAGTACACATCCAGATAATTCAGTCTTCCCCAAAGTGGAGACATCCAAAATTCCCGGGTACTTCTGATAATTCAGGGCATTCATAAGTTGAACTGGAGTTAAGCAAGTTAATACCTGGTTTCTCTTACCATGAGACACACAAGAATTTCATTTGTAAATGTGTATATCATAGATATAACAGGAGAATGATCGAATTTGGAACCACCTTTGCACTAGGCAGTGCAGAGAAAAGGCAAAGTGACAAACTCTACCGAAGGACCAGCTGTGAGCTAACTCAGCCATACGTGCTGTTAGCATCACTCCTGGTAGATGTGCAGAGCACCTTATCCTCCTGTGGGACATAAGGGTAGGTCTACTATATCCTCTGCCAGGATCACGGGAGAAATAATAGTGTGTAAGACAGCATACTATAACCAGAATTCTACATAGAAAGGGGGAAAAAAACCAAACCAAAAAAACAAAACAAAAACCCCAACAAAACCAAACCAGTTGTATCCACTTCTAGGTAAGAGGTTTGCAGAAGAAGAAATTAAGGGATCTGGAATGCCTCAAGCAACTCAAGGGTACCCATTATTGTTGCACAGGGCAGTGCAATCAATAACACTTTTAGCATCCGTAGAAAATGCACCGATACTACAATGCTCTCCATCTCAAGTGCAAGAACATGTGTGCAGCCTATTTTCCTCTGGCATTTTTACAGCCAATGTCTATATGGAAATAAACTCCTCAAGTGACAATATATAGATAGATTTCAACAGAGTTGGTCTTACAAGACAATATTTTTTGAGCCCATGAAAAAACATAAGCAATCATCAAATTTTCTCATTTGATTAATCAAAAATATTTAATTTGCTTACACAAACCAAGTAATATATCCCAACCAATCCAGATAGAATCCCCCAAATGATGGTTTTTGTTTCCATTTTTCAAAAGTTGAATGAACACATTAATTTTAAAAAATCATTTCCCTTTTTATTGGTTCTGAGACAAAGTCAATATTTTTAGACTCTCAATTTTTTTCTAAATTGGAACTCTGACTTTTTTAGAAAGTTTATCTTCTATTTTTAAAGAAATGGAACTGACATATAGGGTGGGGGAAGAAAGACAAGATGAACTATAGATTACAATCATTACTTATATCTAAAGGTAATAAAATGATGGATTTTTTTTTTTAAGGGGGTAAAAGGCCTTGTAAGTCCTCCAGTTTAAATGTTCTTTCTCTTCCTAGGGAAGGGAAAGCCTCACATTCTTTTTCCTCCAGCACATTTTCCCTCCATCACTTCTGTCCCTCACTCTCTGAGCTTCCCTGCTGCCCTGTCACAAGTCCCCTTTCCACCAGACCTGCTGGCAGGCTGCAGCCAGGGGCTCTGTCCCTTCCCTGCCACACCAGTGCTTTGTTGTAGAGGCCCTTTGAACAAAGCTTCTGGCTGCGAGCCAGCAATTAAATGTATATATCTTCAAGTGATCAAAGACGTAAGCATAGAGTAAATTTAAAATGTAAATTTAGAGTAAAACTCTATCCTTGCCAGAGCCAGGACAAAAGCTCACTGTGATACTCACTCCAACGACTAAGTTCAGTTTTCCATCTCTGCGGGTGACCAGCACCAGGTGCTCCGTGGTGGGAAGGTGTCCCATGCAGAGTGGCGAGTAAGAAGGGTCATTGCATAGCCCTGTGCGAGCAGGGGACCTTCCTGGAACAGAAACCACCACCTTTACTTTCTCAGTGTTTGCATTCTTGCTCTTCACTCACATCTATGCACTGCACATTTGCTTGATACCAATTTTGTTGCCTCCAGAAAATGTATAAACTCAGCCTTGATTTACCCTATTGCAGCAGGAACGTGCAAAAAGTCTTTCAGACTGCACAGAAACGTCTGTTATTGTTCAGAGGATGTGAATGGTTTTGGCTGGCCTCAGGGCAGCCCTCTCTGGCATGTGTACTCCTATGAAGCCAGGAATGAGCTTAAACCAGAAACTCACATTTAATACGCCCCAAGGTGTACGAGACACTCCCTGCTTAAGAAGTTCAGTCCTTTTTGCCTAGAACAATATCCAGTATAGTCCTTTGCTGCATTGTTTTCTGCCCTCTGAGTCCCCCAAGCAGGTATCAATATGTAATATATACAAGCCCATTTAAAAGAATGTAAGTATTTTCTGATGTGAAATCCAGGTTTCAACACTTCTCATGAAAACAGTGAACAAGAAACAAGACCCAGCTTAGCAATGACTCCCGGTGCGACACTGTCTTCTTGCCACTTGGGACTTTTCCTTTGCTTTTTGAAGAGCACTGATTTTTAAACTGTCCTCTTTATGGTGTCCTTTTAAACTTTATTTCTACAAAGAGGACACAAATAAGAGGAGAAATGAAAATCCTCCTTTCAAATAAGGAATAATCAAATAGCCTTATGGGCACTCTCACTGGAGATGGGGTCTAGCACAGGCAAGAACTGAAGCTGAGCTTCCCACACGCTGGGTCTGACTGTCCTAACTTATGGATCAGACCAAAGGAAGCCATCATCCTAAAATAAATCTAAACAAACAAACTGGGGTCATTTCCAAGAAGTTTTGCGTGAGAGAAATAATTTTTAAAAGCAAAATTATTATTTTCCAGTAAAATATCACTACTATTTGCCTTCTCCTTTCTTATATGCCCAGGATGCATAGAAGAGGGGGGGTTTTAATGAAAACTATATTCATGGAGTACCCCTTAGTCTTTCTGTACTTAGTTTGCAACTAATATTTGAGAGACTTTTGATGTCCTGCCCATGACAACCTATAAAGATCTAATATTTTTCAGTTGTTTGTCCTTTCCTGCAAAGTATAGCACACTGCCAGCTCATGCAAGGCTGTCAAAGGACAATATATAAATGAATATTACAAATCATATCTAAATCAATACAGATATCATCATGAGTGCGTTTCAGTACATATGCCCCACTGCCAAACACAGTTATGTCAGTAACAATTTGAAACGGTTGCGCTGGGTATGGGAGGGTGTTCATTTTTCTACGGGGGAATTTTTCATTTGCTTGTGGTTAACACCTCCTCCTTTTTAATTATTGTTACAGGTATGAATTACTACCTGGCTGTCATACCCTTTCTGGGGGCAGTGGAGGCTGGCCTCTTTGGGCAGCTGCAGTACGAGATAGAAATATTGCCGCCAGAAGAGAGAAGGGATGATTTCTGTTATGGTGTTGCCGACTGCTGGTCTCGCATTCCCAAGGTCATGGATAAGTGGAAGGCTTATTTTGAAGTAAATAATTTTACAATTTTTTTCATATTTTGTAGGAAATGATACCAGAATACTACTTTTTAAAACTATTATTATTGTTTGTAAGATTCAGAGAGCTTGGTTTGCTTTCGATAACGGCTTGCTATAAAAGTAACAAGCAGAAAAAATGAAAAGCATGACATAAAGTGAGTCAGAGATGAGAAGGCCAGAATTTTTACACGTTATAGATTTTTGCTTTCCTTTAAGATAATTCTGTGTTTTGGAGTCTGTCCCAAGAAACCGTTTCATTAACAGTTATATTTATATTCTTCCTATACTGCTTATGTTAGCAATGCAAAATAAGCATGCGAGATAGAACATTACCCTTGAGAAGTGGCCTTGCATTTGTTTTATAGGGTTCATTTATTCCTTTGAACTTTTAAAAAACTGAAAATGCTGAAATTTCATTCAGAAGGACACTTATTTATGCAAGGAGATGTTCTCTTTCCTTCTCATTCAGCTGCTCCCTAATCCCGTAGAGGACAATATTTCTTACTTCATAGATTCAATAACGATTTTTATAGATAGACTTCTGTATTCAACTTTATGGTTGATAGTCAAATAATTGATAATGATCAGAAAATTTAAATCATAAGTCCCTCTTGGCAACTGTGAGCGAAGGTAGAGGTTTTAGGAGCAAGACTGGATTGGTATTCTTAAGATTATTTTTCTGAAGCAGTATGTTTCAGAAGTTATTGTAAAAGATCTACTCCTCAAATAGCCATAATGATAACCATTAAGGATCATTTTCTTATTTTCTGAAGATCTTCAGAAAGTTGTGGCCGAAAGTATAAGCAGGTTTGCAAGGAATCCAATATTTCTGCACAGAAGCTTCCATGGCACTCAGATACTGAATTACTGTGACAGAATATCTAAATTACATGGATAAAACCCTCATGCTGTTGAAGTCAAAGAACGGCAATTCCCATTAACTTCAGTGGGGATATATGTTCACTTTATAAATCTATATTAATCATTCTTCTCCCTATGTCAGACATTATAGTTACTTACGAAGCAGCACATTCTAACTACTCAGAAGCAATTTCCCTTAGCTCATGAACTTACTCTTTTGTGAGGTATGTGTGTAAGTCTGAAAAATTCATTAGGTTTAAACCTCCCCTTTTTCCCTCCCTGTTGCTGCAGTATCTGTTGTCTACGGAACTCAAAGCCACGAGCCCTGTGACCTTCTCCTCCTTCAATCTGGATGAGGCCCTCCGTCTCATGTGGAGGGCGCACGTCGCCTCCATTGCTTACGCACTGCCCAAGTTCCAGGACAGGTACGGGGATGACAGAGGTGGCCAAGGGAGATCTTCCCACCTGCATGACTTTGGAAGGATAGTATCCCAACAAAGCCCGCACAAGCTTTCTTTAGGCATCAACTCTTTAGGCTCTGCTCTTCCTTCCGCTCTCTCAGAGCATGGGATGACCAATGAGAGATGGCCACCCAGGCTGTGATGGGCTTAAAATGAGATGCTGATGCCTCTCTGGGAGCCCGGGCCTGAGTCAGGAGCTGTGTCTAGTCTGGGCAGAGGCAGTGATGCCAGGAGAAATTACATGCAAAGTGCTGAAGGAGGCTTTAAGTCACTGTGGCACTGAGACGGTCAGGATTTTATATTGAACAAAACATCTTTGGGATAAATGATAGAATAATGTGTTCTACAGTGGATTTCAATTATCTAGTACATTTTTATTTTAATTTCTTTCAGCTTAAAATACCTCTCTGCTCCAGAAGCAAATTTTGGTGAAGACTGGGCTAATGCTGTAGATTTCATTGCAGCCACACACTTCTCTACAGATTTACAGACCACAAACAACTTCCAGACTTACCTGCCCCAGAGGATGCTCGTTGAATGGGATGTCCCCCCGTCCATTAGTGACTTCAGTCCACAACAGAATAGAGTCCTGCTTTCAATGAGACTTCTTCACAAAGCAAATCAATTCACCGGTATGAGCCCGACCTACAAATGTCTGTAATCCATACATATATTTAATATCTTGTTCTCTGTTTCTACACATTTCCCCACATGAACACATTGATCACCAATCTGATAGCCTTCTATGATGGCATGACTGGCTGGGTGGATGAGGGGAGAGCGGTGGATGTTGTCTACCTCAACTTCAGCAAGGCTTTTGGCACTGTCTCCCATAACATCCTCATAGGCAAGCTTAGGAAGCGTGGGTTGGATGAGTGGACAGTGAGGTGGGCTGAGAACTTGCTGAACGGCAGGGCTCAGAAGGTTGTGATGAGCAGCGCAGAGTCTAGTTGGAGGCCTGTAGCTAGCAGTGTGCCCCAGGGGTCAGTGCTGGGTCCAGTCTTGTTCGACATATTCATCAATGACCTGGATGAGGGGACAAAGCGTACCCTCACCAAGTTTGATGATGATACAAAACTGGGAGGAGTGGCTGACACACCAGAAGACTGCACTGCCAGTCAGCGAGACCTGGACAGACTACAGAATTGGGCAGAGAGGAACCTAATGAAATTCAACAAGGGCAAGTGTAGGGAGGAATAACCCCAAGCACCAGGACAGGTTAGGGGTTGACCTGCTGGGAGGTGGCTCTGTGGAGAAGGACCTGGGAGTCCTGTGGACAACAAGTTAACCATGATCCAGCAGTGTGCCCTCGTGGCCAAGAAGGCCAATGGTATCCTGGGGTGCATTAAGAAGAGTGTGGCCAGCAGGTTGAGAGAGGTTATCCTCCCCCTCTACTCTGCCCCGGTGAGGCCACATCTGGAGTTCTGTGTCCAGTTCTGGGCTCCCCAGTTCAAGGAAGACAGGGAACTGCTGGAGAGAGCCCAGCGGAGGGCTACGAGGATGATGAGGGGACTGGATCATCTCTCTAATGAGAGACCTGGGTCTGTTTAGCCTGGAGAAGAGAAGACTGAGAGGAGATCTCATCAATGCTTATAAATATCTAAAGGGCGGGTGTCAAGAGGATGGGGCAGACTCTTTTCAGTGGTCCCCAGCAACAGGACAAGGGGCAACAGGCACAAACTGGAACACAGGAAGTTCCACCTGAACATGAGGAAAAAGTTCTTTACTGTGAGGGTGACCAAGCACTGGAACAGGCTGCCCAGAGAGGTTGTGGAGTCTCCTGCTCTGGAGATATTCAAAACCCGCCTGGACGTGATCCTGTGCAACCTGCTCTGGGTGACCCTGCTCTAGCAGGGGGGTTGGACTAGATGACCTCCAGAGGTCTCTTCCAACCCCTACCATTCTGTGATTCTGTGATTTTTGATATACAATAGTATGACCACTTCCCAGAGACTAACTATAAAATGGTATAGCTAAAAATACAGCCATAAGTAAACAACACACCAGAGAGCACATGCAGCAATGGGATACTGATGATACGTGGTGAGGATTTCACATGACACAAGAGCATCATTTGTTGGAGCAGATGATCTTACTTTTTTCCTCCAGGTTTCACAGGAATTTTAAAAGCACAGACACTTGTTTGTGTTTCACCACAAACATTTACAGTTAAATTTGAAACCATTAAAGCTGTAAATTAAGTAATTAGATTAGTTGAGGTCATTACAAAAAAAAAAAAAAGGGAAGATGGTCGTGAACAACAGTTTGTGTGTCCACAAATGTTCTGGGTTTGGGGTGGGATTTTTTATTGCTTGTTTGTTTTTATTTTGCTTTGTCTCAGTCTTTGGTTTAACAGAGAATATCATCTGACCAGCAAAACTGTATCCTTAAACACTGCTGGCTTCCTCATGTTCACTAAAATAAGTTGCGCATCACCATCCAGCGGTGAGACACAGAATTACACTCTTCTGAGGTTTCAGTTCATTTGTAGGTATTGCTGGGTTGGGTATTTTTGTTTGTCCTTTGTGAAGGAAAGTTATTCTGAATCTTTAAGTGAAAATACAATATAAAAATACACTGAAAAAACTAATATCCAGAGCTACAGCATTTGTTTTGTGATCTTCTTCTGCGTATTCATTTCAGTGAAAATTCTCTCGCTAGCTGTATTTATAGCTGAAAAAGGCTGTTTAATGAAGCTATTCAGTGTTACGAAAGAGCATCCTCACATCGCAGAGTGCTTCCTTCACACCTTCCACATAGCACAAGGGGTGCCTCATAGTCTGAATAAGGTTCTTAACAGCTCCGTCCTATGCCTGGGAGTCTATGACACAGTTCGGGGTTGCTTGACCTACCTGCAGGAGGTGGGGGGGGCAGGGCACAGCAAGGACAAGCGTGATCAGCAGGGCAGCAAGAAGGGAGCAGAGCAGATGAGGGCAGCACTGGAGGGACAGAGGAAAAGAGGCATGGATGCTGAACATGGTAGAGGGAAGCAGAGAGGCATGAAGAAGTTTCATGCAGGTGCAGTCATAATGATGTCTGTAGCTAAAATCCCTGGCACTGCAGGTGGGAGATTTCCCTGACTCTGCTTTCAAGGGATGGGCTTTGCACTCAGCTGAGAGTTAAATGCCAGCTATCTCAACCTGGGGACAGCTTTGCAGATCAGAAAAGGAGCTTTAAATTAAATTTGACTTGGGTCTGGATCCAGGGCCTCAGCAGGGACCTGAAACGCTAGTTCCTATTGATACGAAACTCAAATGACAAAATGTGACATACTGTTTCTGCAGAGTCGGATTCCCCAAACTTTTAAATACATCCTGTGAGATGTGGAATCCTCTTCCGGTGCTGCAGACAGAGGGTCTCAGTACCTCTTAGGACAGGACTCTGTCCAATACAGTGTCATGTTTTATTTCTTGATTCAGAGTTTAATTACACTTTATTTTCCACTAGCTTCCTCCCTGCCAGCCCAGCCGGGACCTGTTTTGAGAGAGTGCTGTGCTCCCTCTAAAGTTTCTTGACTCATGGGCAGTCAGAAGCTTTACATTTTATGCCCTGCCCCTCACCGATATCCAAAGGCACAAGAGTAGATGCTTTGTTATTTGAGACCTTTCCTGCTGTCCTCACCTTTTCTGTGGTCCTCCTGCATTCCTCCTGGGCAAGAGGACTGTTTGCTGCCTTCTCTTAAATCCTCATTTCCCTTGTATAATACTGCACAAATTCAATTCTTCACTGTTGCCAGTTTTATGCACAAGCATGTTTTGCAGGAGAATGAACTCCTCTTCATTTTCCAGTAGACTTTTTTTTACCCTCAGATTTCATCTGTGGACACTTTATCAACCATAAAGATCAGCACTGAGAGGAGTGCGGAGCGGGCAATGACTATCCGGCAAACTGGTGCTAATGTCAGACTGGTCAGGCACGCTTCCTGGGAGCCATTGCTCATTGCCTGGATGAAAGTATTGGGATCATTTGCTTCTTTAGCTTGAGGACTTAGCTGGCAGAAGTGCAAATTCTTGGTTGATTTAGAGTAAAACCAAAGATGTGCGTGATTACAACTACCCAGCCACTGCTTCATAAGCCATGAAGCTATGTGCAATTGCAGAACTTCAACATGTGTCTTCGATCATTTTGACTTGCAACACTGGTGACAAGGGAGTAAGCCCAGTTGTCTATCAATACAAAGGATCCTGAGCTGAATGAATGGTCTGTGTCTCCTTACACAGTTGTAGGCAATTATTACCCCATCGGCACGCTCCGGCTTTGTCTACATTTCACTGTCCACAAGAGAGTGGTGGGAGTTTGTTGCCAGACATGTGCTTCATCCCTTGTGTGCCATGAGCTGCATGTGCTCCATGTTAATTTGACAATGTCATGTTGTGTTTCTTTCCAAGGAGGATTGCTGCTGAAGCTCTGGCAAAAGGCTATGTCTACTGAAGCAGGAAGAAAAATGGGACGAGAACTGATTGAAGACTTGGCTTCGAGCTAGAAGTTTGACCCAGTGGGGATATATAATGATTTGAAAGGAGCAGATTTGACAGCGCCCAGTTTCTTGAGAAAAAGCAGTTCCAACATTGATTGATTTAATCTTTTAGCAGATATGTGTCTGGTAACCTGGCCTTGGTAATTTCTTACAGCAGGATTTCCTGAGTAGCCATGTGTGCATCTCTCATATTGAATCAATATTTTTCTCCTTAATTTTCCTAATTAGCTCATTTGCTTAACTCATTTCCTTATAAATAAAATGCCTCACAGAAAAATCTTACTTTATTACTTTTTTGGACTTTACAAATAATGTATCATTATTGGAGACAAAATTAAATAAAGGCAAATTATACTGTTTCAGACTGTTTTTTTTCCCTGTATACAGGGATCCCACCAGATATGTAATTACTCAGGTCCTTGATGGTCTAACAGATGATCATTCAAAACTTTTCTTTGAAGTTCTGATCCAAAGCCAATGCCTTGAGTGTTTCCCACCAAAGTTGTTTTTTTGCAGACCAGCTGCAAATGTGAAGCTTTCAGGCTTTTCAGATTAAAAACTTGAGTACAGATGGATCCCCTCGGCATGCTGCTTTGCAGTAAGTGCATGCCTCGTGTGGTACTGTGGAGCCAGTCCCGAGAAGTCCTGAAGCAAATGAGCTCATTCTGTGGCAGCTCTTACATGTCTGACAGAGACTTCTGGTATTTGATTTATTTCACTTACCTCAAGAAAACATTGATCTATCCATCGATTTATGCAATTACATAGTCTGTGTAGCCACAGGTTGCTTTTCCATTCCCACATCTAACCCTTCTTGTTGCAGCATGTCATACGTTAGATTTGATTACTGAGGAAGAGGTGCGTTCGCACTGTGCATCCTCCCAGCGCCTGGCACACTCAGACCCAGACGCTGATCCTGGTCTTCTGGGTTGTCCTGGTTTCAGCTGAGATAGAGTTAATCTTCTTTTTAGTAGCTGGTACAGTGCTGTGTTTTGGAGTTAATATGAGAATAACGTTGATAACACACTGATGTTTTAGTTGTTGCTATGTAGTCGTAGTGTCTACACCAAGTCAGGGACTTTTCAGCTTCCCACGCCCTGCCAGGTGCACAAGGAGCTGGGAGAGCACAGCCAGGACAGCTGGCCCAGCCTGGCCAGAGGGATATTCCCCACCACATAATGTCATGCTCCAGATAGAACTGGGGAAGCTAGCTGGGAGGAGGGATTGCTGCTTGGAAACAGACTGGGCATCGAGTTGTTTGTTTTTTTTCTTCTGCATGTGGTGAACAATTGCATTTGTGCATCATTTGTTGTTATTATTGTTGTTGTTACTATTATTATTTTAATTCCCTTGCTTTGTTATCCTATTAAACTATCTTTATCTCAACCCACGAGGGTTTTGTTGTTTTTTTATTCTCCTCCCCATCCCGTTGGGGAGATGGGGTGTGAGTGAGCAGCTGTGTGATGCTTAGTTACTGGCTGGAGCAAAATCACGACATGGGCTATAAAGCATATTGGGAATTAATTATAACAACTCAGCATCAGAGGTTGTGGGGAAGTGGGACAGGGGTCCTGCAGGCAGCCAGGGGTTGAAGTTTCTTAGGAAATCTGCCGACTTGGATCCTCCATCCTTATGAAAACTTCCCCCAGAGAGTAGGCATGGCTAGAGCACCTTTCCGTGGTGGAGAGTAGAGGATGGCAATACAGCCACTGCCTGCTGCATCCTGTCAGATTATAGCTTGCACTACAGCGCAGTTAAAAATAACACAAACCTAAGACTTCTAGGTCAAAATAAAGGAAAGTAACTTTTGCCACCATTTTATGTCTGCCCCACCGTTTCAGTGGCGTGTAGCATCTCAGTAACTCTGTCCCATACCCCTCACTCAGATGGAGAGATGCACGTGCCACTTGCTTTTCTGCTGGAGCACGCAGTTTCCCTCTGATGAACTCACATACTACATTTCATTTGTAGCCATTGTAGCGACAGCCTTCCTGACACACGTACAGCGATCAAAGGCTTTCCACGGATGTTAGGGGTGAGATTTGGACTCCCAGCTTTTCCCCTAGCACCAGGGCAGCTGAAAGAAGCTCTCGCAGCCTCGGTGACAGCTGAGCAAGGGGCTTTCCAGCAGGGACCCTCTGGCAGGCACCTTCTGAGGGTGCCCTGAAGAGCCCACCCTCCTGTTGAGGCAGGAGCGGGGTGCTGGGGAGCACGGCCGTGCTGCGGGGGGAACCACAGCACAGGGCACAGCCGCGCCGGCGGAGCCGTGGGTGTCCCCACACCTGCAGGAACCGTGCGAGGGAGCCCGTCGGCAGCCTGGAAGGTGATGCTACACCCGGCAGCACTTTCCATATAAAGTGGCCAGCCGGGCAGAAGCCCTTGGTGTGTCTTTGTACTGCTAGTCCAGCTCCAGGCAGCAGGAGAGTCTCCACACCTCCTGAATTATTAGCCGGATACCAAGTAAACAAAGGAAAAGTAAATTCTTTGTGGTTTTCCATGCCACTTTCCCAGTTTGATTGGTCCTTTCTCCCCAAACTTATATGATATTTGCACTGCAAATTAAGAAATAATTATCAAGACATTGAGCAGTTAAACACTATTCTGTCCTTTAATATCCAGGGACAAAGGTTTTAATAATTCATTGTCATTTTATGGATAAATTCTTAATGTACCATCATTAGCTAACAATTTTCAAAGGAAATACATTAATGAGGTCTAAGAAAATGCAGGAGTTTTTACCTTAATTACCTGGTTCATAGATCAGAGTAATTAGATTCCAACAGACTTTAAGTATAATCTAAAAGTAATTACCACAGCTGCCAGCTGTTAAAATATTACATTAATTGTGCTCCAGAAAAGTTTGGAAAAAAAATTTGACCTTTTCTGTGGTTAATTTAGATTTAACCTAAGGTGTGCTTTGAGAAAACAAAAAGAGCCGTTAATACAAATAGGGAAAACAAACTTACAAATCGCAAACTGCTGCACTTGAGGGGATATTTGTAAAACACAGTTTTAAAAAGCAAATATCTCCTTAGCTGAATTTATGATACCATTAGGAAATACTAAGGTATTTTGAAAAAGAGCCATCTTTTCTTAATACAGCATTGGGCATTTATGAATTTCAGACACTTTTTTTGCTAATCCAGCAAGCCAACCAGTCAGGTAAAGGCTTTAGAAATGGGTCAGGACTTGTGCCTTGGAGATTGAAGCACATGTAAAAGTTTAGACAAAACACGGGATGGTGGATTCTCACATGTGGAGCAGAGCCAAGTATCTTGAAACAGACTAGATGCATCCTCAGAAAACATACAGGTGTCAGAAATTAAGCAGAGAGGAAAGTATCGTGAGGAAGCAGTACAGGTGTGGTAGGATGTCTCTGGAGAAGGATGGGAGAGCACTGGAGGAATCTGATTGCTAGTTAGTGCTAGCACAGCTGACAACTGCCAAAGCAGGGGTTTGTCCAGCAAGGAGGACTTGCAAAGCAGAAGGGGTTTTCTTATTCAGCATTAGTCTGGGGTTTGCAGCCCTGTTTTCATGCCTTTTACACATATAGTCTCTTTGCTGAAGACTGCTTGGCATTAAGCAGAGCCAAGGTGCGGTTAGAAGAAAGCATGAACATAAACTGGCTGTAGCTCTGGAAAGCCACGTAGTTAAACTTCTATACATGCTTGCAAATAATGAGCTTAAGGGCATTGAAACAAACAGTGTTCAGGAGGGAAGGTTAGAAATGGATACGTGATAAAGAAAGAACTTAGGAGAATAAAAATCCACCAGAAAGAGCCTCACCATCCTCAAAGTGTGGGCAATACTGCTGAACCCTGTGGCCCTCCTGCAGCTCTGCGCAGCTGATGGGGAACCACTGCCATCCTCTCCTGAGTCTACTTTATGCTCTATGATGAATTACTTGTGTGTATGTTTGCAGGAAAGGACTGCGGCAGGTAGGGCAGGACAGATAACAGTAGTATAAACCAACCTTGCGGACTAGAGAAAAGCTTAGTTTTAGAAAGAAAGTCTGTTTCTACCTCTCCTTTCATGCAATGTTATGCCTCAAAATACTAAGTGATGCGATCACCAAACGTAAGAAGAACAGGCAGCTGGAATAAGGTGGAAAAAGGAGAAGTCTTTTTGCTGCAACGTAACTGCAGTACCCTGTGGGGCAACCCCGAGCCCTGCTCAGACCCTTCCTCTGCACCATGAGGACCAGGGGGATCAGGGAGGAGCCGGTGTTTCTTACAAGAAAGAAAGCCTGAAACTCCTGAGGCCGCCCTAGGAAGAGCCGAGCCAGCCCTGCCGCTTTCCGAGGCCGGCCTGAGCCGCCGGCTGCCGGCGCTGCTGCGCCCGGAGCCGCAGGGACAACGTCGGGGCGGCGTGGGGGTAAGGCGCTCGTACCTGCTGGCATTTCTTAAATCCTGGCACGATCAGGCCTGCAAGACACCGCGTAGCCGTTTCCACATACACCCAAATCCTAATGCACATGAGTAATTTAAAGTTACATGACAACGTAAAACTGGCCGGCCCGAGGTAGCCGGCCCGGTGCCGCTGGTGCTGGCCGGCAGCAGCGGGCCGGGGCAGGGGCAGGGGCAGGGGCAGGGGCAGCCAGGCAGAGGCGGGCCATGGCTCCCTCCTCCCGCCCAGCCGCTGGCACTCTGCGCGGAGATCACGCCCGCCCGGTTTATCAGTCCCAGAGAAAGAGTCGCAAAAGGCTATCCTAGAAAATACAAAAACTCAAGAAAAGAGACGGGGAGCTCGTCAAAGAGATGTATCATTGCAAAGCACGCTCCCAGCACACAGGCACCTTTAAAAAAGGAGGGAGGAAAATTAAAACAAAAACCAGCAATAACCTGCTGCTAATACATGATGTATAAGCAAGAAAACTCTTTCTCTTCAGACACTATCAGTTTTAATATGGTGTCAAGGAGTTGAAAGTTAACGTGGTACAGGTACACCAAAGTGAAAAAATGTTAGGAAAATACTTGGGCAGTCTTAGGAGGGGTAGGAAAAGTATCAAACGCCTTAAGTGAAGAGATAGCAAGAATAAACAGCGGCTTTTTATTGGGAAGAGTGTGGTAGATAATGGTTTGTTTGACACGTTTTATTTAAACAAAAGAGCTTTTGGCATTTAAAGAAGAATGGAGGGAGAAGATTCCTCTTATCTTCCCAGGCACAAAGGCTGGATATATAAAAAATGTGCATGTTGATCATCCAAACAGAAAATGCCATCTCACTAAGGGCTTATGCACACATGGAGTGCTGTGGAAGCAGCTGCTCCTGAGCAGGCCTTCAGTGAGAACACACTGGAAATACTTCTTAGCATTAAAAGAGATAAGCCTTTAAGCTAACAGGTCTGTGCAAAAGCTTATGCCAATCTTTTGCAAAGCAAACATCTTATTGTTTAAATACACTTGTATTCTCTTCAGGCATAGCGATCGTGGTCTGTGTTCAGCTGAAAATGGCTTTCCTCTCTCAAATGCAGTCTTCTTGAGCAGTAATGTCTGGGAATGATAACCAGGTCCCTCAAGGATCGCAGTGACATTATAGCTTTGTCAAACATGTATTAGCAAACGGTACGAAATCACTGTGGTCATCTCTACAGCATAAGGGAATCACAATACTTATTAAGTCTTAAACATCGAACACGAGCCTTTTACTAGTATCTTACTTCGTGCCTCCTCCCTCCCCTCCGCTTTCCCCAGCAAGACTGGGTGTCCCTTCCTTGCAGCACAGCGCCATGGCCTCACCCGTGCCAAGAACTGAGCGCAAATGCCACTGTCCCTCTGCGCCGTGTAAACTGAACAGCCAGGCTAGTTCTCATTTCTGTGGTAGGGTATGGTGTCGGCTCGTGTGCCTGAGGAAGATACTGGAGACATCTTTGCTACTAATATATTTACAAGGTTCATAAAATCTGCCACCTTTACAAAGATGTATAAAACTCATTGAACTCAGTGAGGTTGAATATACAGGACAGGACTGTTGCACGTGACAAGGGTGGCAGAACTAGACTCCTGATGTGGCAGGATTTATGCAAAGAAGAGGAATTGCTTCTTTGGAAGCATTTTAAAGGGAAGAAGTTGCAAAAAGAGAAGATAAGTCTTGGTTTTGTTCACAAACTAGTTCTCAAATAGTTTTATGGAATGTCTGAAAGAAGCTTAGTTTACTGGGAAAGGTACTGCGTACCACCCTGTTCACACCCATCCTAACACCTAAGGCAACTAGCGAGAGCCTTGTTTTTTCCAGGCTCCCTCAGCCTCTTCTTGTACATCCTTAACCATCTTCACAGCCCTTTGCTGGACTGGCTCCAGTACGTCCATGTCCTTCTTGTACTGGGGAGCCAGAACTGGACACAGCTGTTCAGATGTGGCCTTGGCAATGCTGAGCAGAGGGGAAGAGTCACCTCCCTCAACCTGCTGGCACCATGCTGCCAACGCAGCCCATGAGGCTGTTGGCTTTCCTCTCCTCTTTTCTAGCTGCAGAAGTCAGGCTTCTGGTACTTTAGCAAAGGAAAATTGTGATGGTAACACATCATACCTTTCAGACGTCAAGAAGAGAACAACATCACATTCAGCAGAAAAAGAAAAAAAAAAGTCAGTAAAATACACAACAAATTCCTTTTATTGAAATACCAGACTGCGATTGCTGGCCTAACAAATTAAGTTGTTTAGAGCTGCTACGAAGAGAAATACAGATTTTTGTGAAAAATACTTAAAATGTATTTCAAATACCCACAAGTGATGTGTCAGCCAGTTACAAGTTTTGTACACACCTGCAAGCCTCAGTATTAACTAGTGATATGCAAAATGCTGCATGCTGCATATGCATGGAATCAAAGCACTCTGAGCGATATTCTTAACACTTCAATTGTAACTGATTTTAATGAGGATGAACATTTATATTGAATAAATTAATGTGAGACAATATTGAGAAATTCTAAATTAATTTGCATTAATGAAAATTAATAATTCAGTAGAATTTTAATAGGCAAATGTGAAGATACTATACTGTTTGCTCAAAAAGACTTTTTCTTTATATTAAGGCATTTTTGTGAGCATTTGCTTTTTAACTCCTCAGTAGGACTGAAAATATGGTACATCTAGGCTCTGTAAACATAAACATATACCCTATTTCCACCCTAAAACTGTCTGGGAAGTTTGACTAATTTGTGCAGCTGTCTGAGATTTCTGGATATGCCACTCTGATTAAGCTGCTCTGAGTCTGGAAACTCTTGGCACATCAACTGTGTATTTACACATCAGTTCTTAACAGTTTTCCCTGAGAGCCAAAGCACCGCCAGAGGGATATGCACTTGCCCTAGACCTAACACTTGTAGGTACACAGCGTGCATGCACTGCCCAGTTCTTATTCTTATATGCCATAAATGATGGGTATCAGACTCTGCCAGAACACGAGGACTAGGTCCACCGCCACCCAGAGATGTTAAGCACACCCTGCCTGTGCAGCTGGTGCGTGATTGCACACAGCGATCCCAGACAGGCATACGACAGCTCTAATATCAGCACTGATTACATGCTGACTGCCGAGCCCTCCGAGATGCTCGTCTGTGCAAGCAGAGCGTCTCCCTGCCGCTGCTCGGCACTCACAGGGCACAAAGGGAGGTGCCTCCTTCTGGACCAACAAGGTCTTGCATCCTTTCAGATACCATGTAACCATTTGGCTTTCATTTGTCATTTTCAGAACTATAAAGTAAAAGTAAATCCTTCAAAGCAAACACTTGTTTTGTTTAAAAAAGGAGAAGAGATTGTGTTGCTCTTCCTGTGCCCTCTCTCCAGTGGGGCAGGGTTGGCCATTCACACCTGATGCAGAGAGGCACCTGGGACTGCATCTGCCCCCGGACGTTTGTCTGGGAATACGAGGTACCACACAAGGTGCAGGTGAAGCTCTTCAGCACTGCTTTTCCCAGACCTCTTTAAGATGGGAACGTGTGCCTTTTTCTGAGTTGGGAGGGCTGGCACGAACACTGCTCTTTCAACTCCAGCTTCTGTCCTTCCTTCCTGGCTGTGTTTTCAGCAAATTGCTGAACACAATAGCAAAATATACCACTCTGGTGTGATTCTAGATGACTTAAGCTGTGCAAGGGGTTATGGAGATGGCAATGCTATCTAATTTAGGCATCTCTGGTCCTTCTGAGTAGCGCTTCCCTCTAGGAGAAGTACAATTGCTTTCCAGGGTGAATTATTGGTGGTGCAACAGCTTGTGCCATAAAGCATTGCTCATTGTCTGAAAGAGTGGCAGAATCTGGCCATTTGCAATTTTGAGCCTTAATCTGAAGCACGTGTGACTGCCTAAAGAAATGGACATTCACCTTAGACACAACCCTTCATTCCCCTCTCTACCCTTCCTTCCTCCAAAACCAAAGCAGAAAATTCAGAAAAATTCAGAAAATCAACTGGTATTTCAGGTGCAATAAGAATGAAGGTTTGGACTTGGCATCTGAATATCTGAAGTCATGAATAAATATGTAGAGAAGAACTTTGTCCTTTCAAAGGGTCATGAGACATTAGCTGGTTTGACTTCTTATTTAGGACGAGTAAGCAGTTTAGTTTCTTGGGGGATTATTATAGTTAAATTACAGCCTCATATGCTCTTCATGAGACAAGAAGGACACTTTCATGAGCAGCTTTTTCTTACAGTTGCGGTCGATCTTAATATGTGAAAGATACAGCTTCCTATTTGTTTCCAGTTAATTTCAGGATTATTTTGCTTCAGATGTCTCTGAAAAACAAACAAAACAAAATGACAGGGTGAAACAGGAAACCTTTACATTTTAATTTCAAAATTACACAGCGAGTGCAGGTGAATGAGCTCTTGAGTCGAATTAATGGCTGCATGTTAGGGCTCGTCTGTGCTGTAAAATGGTTTGTCAGTACAATTATACCAGCAATCCCAAGACTATAGCAAAAATAAAGCTAATATATGACTCTGACATAGCTATGCCAGCAACTTTGCCTAAGTGTGTGAAGCTCGTACCAGTAAATTTTTCTTTTACTAGTATAGCTTATGCAGCTTAGGGAAATGTTTGACCTATATGGGGCAAAAGAGCTCATTTAGTCAGTGTAAGCTGTGACTCCAGCAAAAAGTTTTCCCGGTGATTCTCCAGCATGACTACGGCCATGATGCCTGTGTCATGTTGCTGGTCTGGCAGATATGGGAGAAGAGATACCTCCCTCTTGGAGAGAGGCTTCCAAGCGGTGTGCCCTGGGCTGGGGTAAAAGAGATGCAGGCCTGGAGGGGAGTTAATTAATAACTTAATTAATATTTAATGGCAATATGGCAGCATGCTAAGACTTCATCAGTGGGCTCTGTTCCCAGCTCTGCCATGTTGCAAAACCACGTTTTAATCTGCCCTCTAGGGAAATGGCAAGACCTGTGCACGTAGGATGAACATCTAGATAATCATGGTGGCCTGATAGTCTTCCCTGCCCTTAGGGTCTTTGAACCTACAACTGCTTTGAGACAGGCTGCTTGAAGTCCTGCCTGCGTCAAAGCTAAGAATTGAATTGCAGCTCTCTGAGCAGCGCAATATTTGTTTGCTTCCTCTCGACTCCTCCTTCCTTCGTAATGGCCATTGATTGCACCCTAGAAAAAAGCTTCAGTTTGCACATTAGGGTAAAGTGAAAACACCAGGCAGTAGAAAAATTACCTAACAATCAAAATTACCAAAGTAGGTGATGCCCCAAAATCTGCATTGAAAACTACTTAAGAAAAGGGGGACTTTCAAAAGTGCTGAGAACATACAACTCCAGTCATGGATTTGGGTTCCTCACCCCAATATCCCTGAGGCTGCAGGGTTTGCCTCAGCCTTTCAGCCAGAGGCAAGGGGAGCTACAAAAGAAACAACTATCTTAGAGGGTCAGTGGTATGAAAGCTCCGGAGAAATGTCTTAGAAAAACAGTACAAAAGGATTAATGAAGATGCAGTGTGGTCAGAAAGGTTGGTTTTCATTTGTAGCGCTGTCTCTAGCTTTCGGTCATGCAGGAACTCACATCTCAGCACAACCAAGGTTAAAAAAAAAGTTCCACCTCAATCTGTTTCATACAATTAATTTAAAAAAAAAAATCAGTACAAATTGAAAATAAAGAAAACTACTTTGTCCAAACAAAATCGCCTCAGCTGTTGAGTTCATGACAAGAGGAAAAACCTGCTGGGTATTTTTTTCATTCCTTATGGCATTTCTCTCTCTTTTCTACTTTTTCTTTCTTGGCTCCTATTTAATAAGCACTGAGGCTTAGTCAGCTGAGACCATGCTTTTTCCAGCACTTGTGTGAAGTCCGGAAAGCTGCGTCCTGAAATAGCCTGACACCAGCACTTGTTTTCAGCTCTCCAGGTGGCTGGACCATGTCGTTTCTGTCCTTTTCCAGCCATGAAGTTGCAAGCAGCAATCAGCACTGGAGGCAGAAGCTGCCTTCTCTGGTTTGCTGTTGGGTTTTTGTTGTTGCTGCTCCTGCATGCCTCTGTCTCGTTTTTGTTTGCAAGGACATGGGATGAGGCGTTATAACAGCACCAGAGCTACTACAGTTCATTGCAATGAGCCTTTATCCCCTTTTTTCCCACACCCCAGAAAACCCGCTATTGATATCTTTAATGCCCTCTAAAAGACTGTCAAACTGAGGGCTTTCTTCATAAAAATATCCAAAACCCAACTCATGGCAGTAAAACAAAAGAAACTTGTATTGTTAAAAAGAAAGCCACAGCTCTTAAATGCTTTCAGGGTTTTTTCCTACTTTCTCTTGAATCTTTAATGAAAGGTTAAAATATGTTAATGGTGGTTGTTGCTATAGCAAGCTCAGGCATCTGTAGTCAAGTCCCTTGTTTAATTGCTTATTGTTCTGGAGTGATGAGGTCATGTTAACATCATTGACCCTCCAGGCACGTTTATTCTATCAAAATTAACATAGCAATGACCTGAGGCAAGTGTCTGTTCTTTCTTTCTCCCTTCTGCTTAGACTGAGGACTAGCTCTTGCTAGTATCATCCTGGCATGCTTTGGCCTGATTGTGGAAAGACTTTTTTGGGGCACTGGAGAAAAACTGCAAATAATAAATACTGATTTTCTCAAAGTACACCTGACTGTTGACGTTTGCTTCTGTATTTCATTAAAACATTTTTTTTTTTCCCCTAATGACTCTATTTTGAAGTAATTTGGATCAATAGATTTCATTTTGATAGATCACATATACCAAATGATTAAAAATGGGTATCAACAGATAGCATAAATGTCCTGAGGAAGCAAGGGACCATGCGTGGGAAATGATTGACTGATGAGTTTTTGAACTAGAATTAACATGATTGGATGTTAGGCATTTGGCACAGATGCAAGAGACAACTCATTTTTGTGCATTATTTGCCTGTAAGTAAGCCTAAACCAGCTAATTTGGTTAATTTTAACGCCTCCAACCAGATGTGTAGCATACGCGCTCAAAAGCTGATTTTTTAAGCTCCGTCAATCATTTTACCTGGCTAGACATTTTATAGGGCTTTTGCCCACATATAAGATTAATTTCATATGCTCACATCAAATCCATATTTCTCAAAATGCTCTCAAGTGCAAGCACGGAAGCTTGATAGAAATGTTAAGTGCTAGATAAAAGCCATAACGGAGGATTTCTGATGGTCAGGGGAAGACCAGCAGGCTCGAGGAGCTACGTGCTCCTTGCCTAGCTAATGATTTCAGAGGGTGGATACTTCTGTCATCCACCAAGCATGATAATTTTGGGGATTGCTTCATAATCCAAGACAGACAGCGGCAAAGGTCCTTTCTTTCATGTTTTGCTAGAGCTCTCAGAGATGACAACTACTACAGTGAAACCTTGCCTCTATTGATAGGGAGTTTAAAGGGCAGGTGGATATAGACTTAAAGAAGCTGATGCCACGACAGTCAGTATAATTAGAGGCTGACCCTCTAGGCTGGCATTGCTTCTTGAAACTGTGCTTTTCCCTTAATGCCTATAGTCAAAAGGACTATTTTAGTCAAGAGAGAGTTTCATTCTCTCTTTCTTGACTTCTTCACGCAATAGAGCAAGTCCCCATCCTCAGTGGCATGTGGACTGAGGAAATAATGCATTTATGTGAAATGCCCTACTTTGTTTCATTTTTCAGTCTTTCCTGTAACTTTGGAGTTTCTATGGTTGTGAGCAGGGGAAGAGATGGTTGCACAGATACCACACCCTGCCCTGGAAGGTTTGAGTATTTCAGAAAAAAATAAGAGCTTATTTCAGATTCAGTAAGCTGCTTAACTCAAATAGAATAGAAAAGTTGCATGCTATTTTAAAATAAATACACAGTACAATTAGAAATAAAATACCACTTTATAATAAATTTTTTTTTTAATCTCTGAAACACAACATTTCAAGTTCTTCTAGGTTTTCAGGGGTTTCTCTTAACAAGAGAAGCAATTCAGCCGAATCAAGTGAAGTTCATTAAAGGTTCAGCTATGAGTGAAAAGAGCTGGGACTACACAGTTTCATTCAGATCTAGAGAAAAAAAGTCTAATCTGTGTTTAGCTGGAAATAATGCTTGGAGCTTTTTAGAAGCAAAGGCCCTCTTCACTAGCACTTTAAGTCTCTGCAGACTGCCAGAGCAGAACCTTGAGGATTTAGTGAAAACACAGATAATTCCTGGAAACTTTTTAAGATCCAAACCTTAGTCATGCACAACAAGGCATCCACTTCTAAAAAAAAAGGAAAAGGATTGCATTTAAAGTACTATAATGTGTTACAGCAAACTGGCACAAATCAGAAAAATTAGACGGGCTTTCAGATACAAAGCCTTTTTCCGGGTTTCTGTGTGGTTCTGTAAGGATAACTGTTGGTCTAATTAAGGTTTTGTCTCTATATGTAAACCTGGCCTTGCCTGTGCACTTTTATCACCAGAACAATGACAGGTACCGCTTTGACAATGGTGACATCGCTAAGAATGACAGGGCATCACAGGTGGCAGCTCAGAGGTGCCCTTCCTGCGTTATTCACAGGACATTCGGGGCAACAGCAGCAACTCCCAGGGGAAGCCATCCCTTGTTTTGGAGAATGAAGGTTACTGGCTAATCTGAAAAATCACTCTGCACATGTTTGCATCCATAAGTGATCACAGATCACACTCACCTTCTTCCTTCAGAGGGTGCATGCTTATTTCTAACAGTGGTGTCTTGAAATACTTTTCTTAAGTTTTCAATTATGTTTTCATCCACATAGTCATATTTGTGCTCTTCTTCCTCTTCCGCCTCACACTTTCCAAGTGCCTTATTTGTGAGACCTAGGCAATTAGCAAAAAAATAACTGTAAGGAAATGGAAGACTCTGCCCTTGCCCTGAAAAAAATGTACAATTCATGCAGACAACTACCAAAGCAAAAAGTAAAGCAGGCAACATTCTCCTCACTTTTCTCATTTTCACAGAGAACTTAAATGACTTGCTCAAGTTCCTGAACAATATCTGTGGCAGATCAAAAATGAAACCCAGCTGAGCATTTTATAAGAGAGTCTTCACTCTTAAGAATTGCTATTTCAGTTTTTGCATAATACTTGTACCTCAAAGTCTGTGGGCAAAACAGATAATCTAAGGTTTATTAAAATGGTTAAAAAGTGTGATCGCTGACAGTGTAAAAGCAGGCAGATGAAATTGTCTGACCATATCAAGAGAAGAGCAGTCCACTTGCCATGTGCAGTACCTACCATCCCTGTGCACCCATGCTCTTGTGTTTCATTGCCTGAAGAGACGAGCCTCTGCAGCTAGGAAGCTGTGGTGTTACTTCAGGATTTCCTAGACCCAGACCGCCCAGTTTCCTCTTATCACTCAGAAGGTGGTACTACAAACAGAGGTGCAGGCTTGAAAGTGGCTTGACATTTAAATGAAAATTTGTGAAGTACATTTCTTTACCTCCACTTAGACCAGCCTGGGGCAATACTGAGGACAAACCTTCCAAAAAGCAGTGGCCTTTTCCCACAAGGGCAAAGACCTTCATGGGAGTCCTCTTTGCCACTCCAGCCCAGGGGTGGGCTCTACACTGGATCTTGGCACAGCAAGAACTTCACATTACAGCTCACACCAGTGAGCTACAGGCTGCTGCTGGAAGGCCCCAAGGTCTCCTCCTCTGCCCAGGTGGTCATAGTGCCTCAATGGGGCAAGAGGTAGCTCCACAAGATGCATGGGACCACTACTCACATGGAGCAGGACCACACAAGGATCAGCCACTGGGTGCCCCAGAGCCACCACATCCCTTGGCCCAGGCTGTGGTGAGGAAGAGCCAGGCAGCAGCACAGGAGTTGCTCTACCAGGAGCAGCTCACCCTTGAGGTTTCCTAGGAAGCCTCACCTTTAATAGAGCTGAGAGGATTATAAAGCAAAAAGTTTCACCTGAAATGACAAAACAGTGTGAAACACTGCTTGTGGTACAGCTGTTCCTGTCTGGTTAATTTGCTATGACAAAACCTGAAACAACCTGCAAATGTGCACGGGACCTCACATCTTGGACCTCTCGGCAAGGCTGTGCTCATCAAACAGGTCCTTCTTTATGGGACTGAGCTTCTCAAACAAGAATCCTGCTCACAAGCTTATTCTTCTGACCACTGCATTCCCTCCCCTTCACCTAGAAAACAGCTGTACGTTCTCTCAGCAGTCTCTGAACCCCACTCGTGTTCCTCCTGAGACTCCCCATAGCTGAGGTGTCTCTCCCTGAAAAACTGGGCAGGATTAATTTCTTTCTGAAGTTCTGATCCTCAACTTTACAGGTTTTTTTAAGGCCAGAAATAACCATTAAGTTAATCAAGCAACTGTCTGGCCACACCAGCACGAAGTTTATCACAGACCAATTTAGTCACAAGTCCCCCTGCCACTTTTTAGGAATACGTATATTAGCCAAGTATTTCCAGATCTAGGAATCAAGAGAAGAGAAAAACTAAACAAAACAAAAACCCACAAAAAAACCAAACCACCACCAAAAACTCAAACCTATGATGAGAAATTTAATGAAGATCTCACTCACCCATGTGGCCACTGCCTTGTTAATAAACATTTCCAGGTTTGTAGTTCATTTGCAAGTTGGCTGTGTTTAATATCAGTAAAAGTAAACTGATGAATAAAACAGGCACTGAAAGAATAAGCTAATCCCTGTGATTCAGCAAGGGAAATATTGTTTGTGCACTTAGACTTGCTAATACGGATATAAAGTGCAGATTGCTCACGGATGGCATAGCTAGACTTTCTTCTTTCCCAAACACAAGCAAACAAAATGATATGCTTCCAAGCAAGTCAGCTCAAGGAGAAAGGAAATTAATGTCATCAGGTCAGACTAAATCACAGCTGTCCCCAGTCTCAAACCTGTGTAGGATGCCTTCTGAAATGTATATATTTACACTTCAATAAAGCATTAAGCAATGAATGGGACAAGCTGAACAATCCCAAGGGAATTCTGAACAGTAAAATCAATGCAATTTGCTTCACTGTTTGAAAAAAAAATCTATTAGCCTCAACACTGAATTACTGAATCAGATATGCCATCTCAGCCTGCTAAGAAAACAAGGCTTATGTCATCGTGCTGTCTATCCATCCATCTGTCAATCTCTTCAGTACTTTTGAAAGGTTTTTTGCGAATTTCTGTCAGATTTGAAAAGGGGGCAGAAGTCTCAACGTGGTTACAAAAGCGACAGTTGAATTAGTTCCTCTATTGAAAGAAGAGCATGCAGAACACAGCTGTTATACACTCCATTTGGCAGCAGACAGCAGGATAAATCAGTGTCTGCATATTGGTTGGCCACTCAACACACACATAGCTCCAGACCTGCTCTTTTTCATTTGATAGGAGTGCCATAAGGAGAGTTTTGGTTATTATCAGGGAAGGGGGAGAGGAACAGTAGGGGACAACAGACCTGAATACTTATTAAACCAAATTTCATTAATTCTGCTCTTCCTGGAATAATTTGTATAATTACATTTGCCTTTACAGGGGAAGGGTAGTGCTCTGCAGACTAAAAATTTCCATTTATCTCACTTGTATCCTCAAGTGGGTAGCATTTGTTGTTTTTTTTCCTTGGAATATACTTGCTGGTTTTTTTCACAAATTTCAAGGTGGCAAACAGTTATCATAGCTCTCCATTCTGTCCTCCTTCAAAATGTAGGCAACAGAAGTAACCCAACTCATCAGGACCCTTGCTTGAATGAAACCAGTGCTAGAAACCCCAACTCGTGTACATACGAGGCTGCATACCTCAACATCCCTGGCTTTGACCATAACACAGTTGTGGTAAATATTTCAGTTCAGCATTTATGCTACATAAATTAACATTCAACCACATAACAACATTTAGTGTTTATATATGCCTAACTTGAAAACAATAGTTATGAATTATTATCATAGAATCACAGAATGGTTTGGGTTGGAAGGGACCTCAAAGCCCATCTAGTTCCAACCCCCCTGCCATGGGCAGGGACACCCTCCACTAGATCAGGTTGTTCACATTATGTGCAACGTTATGCATAATAATATTGTGAACTAAACACAGTAGAACCGCATCCTTATTTCTGCACATCACTTAAATGAAAATACACAGAACTGAAGGTATTTGCATAAGCCATATCTATGACCAGTAGCATTTTATTTCCTGTGGGCCTGGTTTTGATACTCCTTAGTGCTAATGAGAACTAATTCCTAGGGAGTGCTACTGAAAGCTATTGAGTGATAGCAGAATCAGAGCCCATAAAACTAATGGACTGTTCCTTGAGCTGGTATCCATCAACCATTCTTTCACATGATGGTGCAGCATATTTTTAAAACCCGTTAAGTGCCACAGTCAAAATATTTCATATGCACTGTAGGGTTACAATTCATGTATGGGTAATGCTTATCTCCCTCTGGAATCTACTAACCCACTGTTTGGAAAAGTTTAATCTTAAATTTAATTTCTTAAAAAATCTGAAATTTCCTGCAAGAGGCATCTATTGCCCTCTTTCACTGTCCTTTCATTTTTTAATTTTCTTCTTTGTCACTTCTTGTCTAGTCTATCTATCTTGCTGGTTGTATTGAATTCTTACAGACACTAATTTCCACTCTTGCACTACTGCCTCTTTTTGTAAAGTAAATCCTCGGTGTATCAATAGCTCTTGCGGATGTGAAGCGGTTGCCACAAGTTTTAAACAATTGCGTATTTCAGGCCCCGTCATACCTTCCTGCAAGAGGGTAAGGAGAAGGGCTTAGGGCACCATCATGCACCCCCCCAGGCTCCCAGCTGCTGCTCTGTGCAGGGCAGGTGGGGCTGGGGCACTGCCAGAGAACGGGAGAGGTGACTCATGCAAAGTCCCCTTTAGTTACCCTGCACATAACACTGCGATACCTCCCCCTTGCAACCACTTCTACAAGCTCCGGCCTGGAACCTCTGTGTATTATTGCAATTAAAATCAGTCATATCTAATAAACAAGCCTATGCTTTCTTTCTCCTGCTGTACAAGTTAGTTTGGTTATGAAGAAAGCTGATTGAAAGTGTTTAAATATAATTTACTAAAGTGTACTCATCATCCTATGAAATGATGTGATCTCCTCATCTTAAGTAATTTTCTCAGCTTTTTTTAAACTTGTCTCAGAAGATGTGTCAACCAAAAATAAGTTTTGTGTTCACATCCCAAAAACCAGGAAAAAGAGTCCAATTGTTTTTTTAAAGATAGTTACAGGACCATAGGAGCCAAAGGATCTAATTAACAGTTTTGGCCTAATCAAAGACTCAGCTCAAGTGTGGAAGCTGGAGAGAGTTGTCATACATGCGTACAGTGAAGGATTCCTAATTCATATTGGTTATCCCTATGCACCTAATTCAGAGTGCTAGTGTGATATCCCTGTGATGTCACTGAGGAAAGAAGAGCTTTTTTTTTCAAAATAATTCAGAATTCCATGTTTTGCTTCAAGTTTTTTTTTAATATTATGTTTAATTCATTTTAATATTTGGTTTAGAGCACAGACCCATAAACAAATGTATTGCCCTAATTGATGGGACAGCAAGCTACAGCACAGGGGCAGAAATTTCTTCAACCATCTTCATTGTCAAATTTAGAAGACTTTATATGTGCATTCTAAATTGCAATCAGAAGGCCTCTTCCTTTTTTTCTTTCTCCACTGGCCTCCTAAATCAAGTGCCTAAAGTCAGAATATATAAATGTCTTCCCTAAAATGTCCTGACATCAATAAACAAAATCAACATAAACACTTTTTTATTGCAGACTGTAAAAATTTCAGAATCCTAAGCCATGAGCAAGAAGATTAGGTAATGTTTTAGAAACTCCACTTAGAATAAATTTCAAGGTTAAAGAAAAACTGATACAGCAGATTTCTGATAAGAGATCCTGCAGATATTGCTACTATTTCTAATGAATTCAAACTCAGTCAAATATAAGAAAACTCAGGTTTGATTGCAATACAGGAAAAAGGTTCAATTTCTTAAAAACAAAGATAATAAATCCTATCTTTATTAACAGGAACTCTGTAAGGAAAGACAATAGAGACTAAAACTGAAAGAAAAACATGTTGCTTTTCTTTTCGGAACTATCTGGCCTTTGGTAAGAAATAGTAATTGTCTCTGTAACTGTTTTTTTGAGAGCACAGATTCAATATCCTTATTAGGAATTTGAAACAGGTTGGTGCTTTGGAGGGTGGCTTAACATCCACCAGTAGATGTTTAAAGATTAGTCAGTGAATGGTGCATTTCCTCCCACTCAAAACCCACAGGAGTGTGTCTGTGTTATTAGTCTTGACATATTTTCTAATCCATTATCTTGTGAATTAGCAGAGCAGAGTATACTCTCTGGAACAGACAAGCTTGCTGCACGCAACAGTGGACTCCTGGGGATCCCTTGGCTGGCCAGGAAGAACTGCTATATCATCTAATCCAATCTCCTGTATAATTCTGCAGTTATCTTTGAATTAAACCCAATAATTTTGGGCTATACCAACACACATCTTTCAGAAAAACCTTTAGCTTTGATTTGGGTATGTCAGCATACAATCCATCACTGCTCTTTGGTCTAGGTTGAATCTGCCTAGCTCCAACTTTTAACTGACATTATACTCAAATTTAGACAAAGTTTTTACAGGGATATACTCCAAAGCAATTAAACAAGAAGCAAATTCCTAGCCTTGTAAAAGAAGAAACATTATGGTACTGCCTCTTGATTTTCTATGTGTGTACTAAACAGAGGTACTAAGAGTTTGTTTGACAACCCTCAGTAACAAAAGCTATTCTTTATCTGATCTTCTGTGAGTAGTCTAAGCTAACACAGTATACGGGATGAACTTAAAACTACTAATTGCAGCTTTCGTAAGAAATGAGGTAGGAGACATATGATCGATGAGTTTCGAAATCAGAAACACAGCTAATAACTGGGCCAGCTGGGAAAAGTTAGCGCTGTGAATCTTTGCAAGACCAGAGGCAAGCAAGCCTTCAGGAGCCCTAAGACCATTTTTTCTCTGATATTCTTGGACGTGCACCCAGGACTACTTGCAAAGCACAGGTCTCTAGCGACAAACTCAGGGAAATGGATAGGAAAAAAATGAGCCTGATTGATACCTGAAGTTTAAAAGAAATGTGTCTACTGGAAGCAGGAAGAATTAAGTAATCGGTAATCTACCATTATGATTGATGAGTGCGTCTCAACCAGCAGATAAGAAAACTCTGCTTTCACAGAAGGGATGCCATAACAAAGGTTAGGATCTTAATGGAATGAAGGCCAAAGGAAATAGAGCAAGAACAGCTAAGAGAAGATCATTTAAAACTTGAAAAAGTCCCTAGAAAAAGCTTTCTTCTCAATTAGAGTGTTTCAGAATTAAAAACAAATTAAGAATTGGCTAAGAAAAAAAGTAATTGTGCTAGAAAGTGAAAAATAGCAAATAAAAATCAAGCGCTCTTGGAGATTCTGAAAAACATTTATCGAGGACATATAAATAAGGTTCAATGGGATAGACAAAAGACTAATGCTACTGGCCCAGTATGAATAAAGAGAGAGAAGGCAGGCAGACATAAACTGGGGCAGATGAGGCAGTCAGCAACATTGTTTTGTTTCACTATAGTGCTGAAACACGTTCAGTAGAAGGTCCAAATCAAGAACAGTTGCAAAAAGTCTGTTTTCTAGGGTTCAGAACCGCAAACTGCATGAGCTAACAAGAAGGGTGAGCAGTGTGAAGGAGAAGGCAGAAACTTTGCTGGTAGCATGGCTAACAGAGGCAGCCCTCTGCCTAGGGACAGGTGAAGACCCTGCTGAGAGCTTCTGGGTCAGGATTAGTGGACAAACCAACATGGGCGATGTTGGTGTGGGTGTCTGCTACAGATACTGTGATTAATTAATGACATGGGTGATGGGACAGAGCGTATCCTCAGTAAGTCTGCAGATGATACAAAACTGGGAGGAGTGGCTGAGATGGTTGTGCTGCCATTCAGAGGGACCTGGACTGGCTGGAGGACTGGGCAGAGAGGAATCTCATGAAGTTCAGTGAAGGAAAACACAAGGTCCTGCACCTGGGGAAGAATAACTCCATGCACCAGCACAGACTGGAAAGCAGCTTTGTAGAGAAAAACATAAGGGTCCTGGTAGACAAGTTGACCATGGGCCAGCAATGTGTCTTTGTGACAAAGAAGTCCAACAACCTCCTGGGCTACATTAGGCAAGGCAGTAACCAGCACAGATCCTTACCCCTCTGCTCAGCACTGGTGAGAGCACACCCATAGTGAGGGGTCCAGATCTGGGCTCCCCAGTACAAGAGGAACATGGACATTCTAGAGTGAGTCCAGCAAAGGGCCATGGAGATGATTAAGGGACTGGAGCGTGTAAAATAGGAGGGGAGGCTGAGAAGGTGGGACTGTTCAGCCTGGTGAAGAGAAGGCTCAGGGAGGATCGCATCGCTGGGTATAAATACTGGATGGGAAGACATGAAGAAGATGGAACCAAACTCTTCAGCGTTGCCCAGACAAAAGAAACACAAGCGGTAACAAATACTCTCACAGTAGGAAAATGGTTCGAATACAAAGAATGGAAAGACTTGGCCACCTCCCAGACCTGCTATTGAGCTGAAGCCTTAGTAATGGTAGCTCCAAACTTCATTTCTCAGCCAAGGGATCTCAGTTTAGAAACTACTGCACAGATCCAATGAGAGGCACAGGAAGTGACTGTACAACTCCACTTCTCGCTGCACACACTGAGCTGCTGTGTTCAGAAAAATCTTTGAAAGATCTTAACTGCAAAACGATTATAAGACTTTAGCCTGTGTGGCTTTCCCTGTCTGTGCGGAGTCTGAACCCATCAAGTAAAGCTTCTATATGAGCACTGACTCCTGTGCTTGTGAATAAGCCAGTCCTCAGCACAAACTTTAAGTCTAGCTTACTTCAGTAAGGATGCTTTGGGCATGTTTTCTTCAGGTGCGTCCCCTTCCAGCTTCCCACAGCTGCCTCAGCCCACAGAGACCAACCAATGCAAGTGATCCAGCTAATCCCTGTAGCATGGATGGCAGTTTTCAAAGTCAAGCCCCAGTGATTTGCAGGTAGTTCCTTTATCACAAGAATACAACATCTTAACATTATTTTTTTTCTGGGGTTTAAACAGAGGATACCATCATTTGTAGCTGCCAATATGGAAGCTTCACCATTTACCCTTATAAAATCTAATCAAATCATTAAGCAGTGAAAAAATGGAGCCTGCAAGGAGTTTTTTCAAAGCCACAAAATTACAAATTTGGGATTATCTTTCAAAGCAGACAGATACCAAAATACCTTTCAAAAACCAGTTCCCAAATAATCAACTTCCATAGCAATAAGGATTAGTGAATATTCAACATGCCACAGCAATTCTTCCCTATAAAAGTTGTTTGTGTCACAGTTGGTAGTTTTGATATGTGTAGTTTCACATAGGCAGTCCTTTCTAGAAGTCTCACACACTGAATGACAAGACAATAAAGAGAAACTTTATCTGAAGTTCTTATATTGATATCAATTATCAGTTAACAAATGCTGTGAGGATGAGTATTTGTGCTTTAGTCTTCCAAATGTTCCAGTGTTGTAATTAATGTGATGTGTTCATATTTCAGATATAACTTATGACTGTCAGATTAATGAAATCCATTGAATTTTTTATATTAACTGCAAAGTCTTTTGGATTTGTCCTTTTATCATCTAGCTTCTCAATATGTTTCCTTTCTGAAAAAGGAAAAATTTGAAAGTAAATACAAAACTAACCAGCTATCAAAAATGCTTGGGAAATCCAAGCAAATAGTGACTTTAAAAATTATCGGTCAAGTAATTTCCTCAATATTATTTTTTTATTCAAAATACAAAAATGCAAGTTGAAGACATCTTCATATCTTTAGTGTAAATTGCTTGTTCATCTTTAATACCTGTTGGAATCAGTGTTTTTTATAACAGATGATATGTAAGCATCATCCTAAAGCAAAATGAACGCGCATCTTTTCCACACGTCTGTTCCTAAAAGCTACTGAATATTCATGCTACAGTGTCAAACAGAGTTTAATTCCATGCTGCTGTTGAGAGCTTGGATGAATTTGTCTTACAGCATTTATGGAGGAAGAACAGAAATGTTCACTTCTCATCTCTTCTGATTAAGCCACAGATTCCAAGTGAAATCACGCAAGACAATCCTGTATGTAAATTATTTATCAGGGCTGGGGTTAAGCTTTGTTATATTAATAACTCAAACCATAAAGCTTAACTGACCTTTAATCACATCGGTTTCCACTAATGTAGCTCTCCCAGTCATGTCCTTCTTATTCTCATGATGCACCAAATCATTTTGACAACTAACTTGTAATTCCGAAACATCAGCAGCTTGATTTGAGCACAATTTCTTGGTGGTGTCTACACAGAAATTCTGAAATTACATAGAAGAGCACATTGACTTTACATGTAAATTGTTACTCCAAACTGGATGCTTTCAGAGATGTGACACGTACGAGCAACATTCTTTGGGTTACTTCTGTGACTTTTAACCACAAATCTTATGTTTGTCAAAGTAAGTCATCAATCACGTTTACCATAATGCTTATCTTTGAGGCACATACATCAAAAAAATAACATGACCAGAAGGCACTCTAGGTGAAGAAGTTACCTTTAAAACATATCTCCAGTCTTTCTTTTCTTTTTTTTTTTTTTTTTTTTTTTTGTTATATGGAGTCAGGTAAACACAAGGAGGGAGATTTATGTATCCTTTTTGGTTGATAAAGATTTCTTTCTGATTAACTATTTTTATTGTATCAATCACTCTTTTAATGAGTTCTGTTACATATTACATCACAAATTCATATAAAGTCTGACATTTCAATTACATTTATCCAGTAGCATTCATAGCATAGTGAGTATAGTTAGAGGATAGGAACAGGCAATTATGGAGTAATTAATTATAATGTTATAACATTGCAGAAAGTAAGTTTCATGGCTGCAATACTTACACCCCTTGAAATTCAGGCTTAATACATACATTTCCATAATTCTGTTGGTTTTGTTTGTTTGGTTGGTTTTTTTAATTCTGAGGGGTTTATGTCATAAATACTTTCAGTCAAATACATACTTTTCATCTGTGTAGATAGGAGTCAATTAAAAGTGTCAAAAAGTATATCTTCAGGGAATCTATACAGTAGCTGCAGTGTAGGTACAGTCCAATTGCAATCATTATACCAGAGAGTGTATATTTTAAAAAAATAATCAGTATGGGTTTTCCATTCAAAATCAAATGTCAATTTTCCTCAGCAATGACAAAGCCCATCCTATTCAGAGAGAGAAGGTCATGTTGGTAAAACTGACAGTAGCTACACAGTAATAGTGTTTGATCTTTTCAGAATCAACCCACAATTTGCGAAAGCACAACATGAGCCTACATTTTATGGCAATCTGCCCTTTTTGAAAAAAAAAAAAAAAATCAGCTAGCAACAAGAAAGTCACTCGTAACTGAAATAGAAAATTTGAGACAGTATATTAGGAAGAACAGATGAGGATAAAATCTGTAAAATGCATGGACAATTTTCCTCAGTGGGTGGGTCACCATGTGACATAAGTGGAAGACTCTCATTTTTCAGTTAGAGGACTCTACGGTAGTTTTCTCCATTTTCTAAAATAAACACTGCATGCTTGATCTGCAGGGATTGACTGAGTTATAGTATTCAATGCAAATTTGTGCAGTACAGGTGGTACAATGCTGGCTAGTGATCTCCTTGATTGCAAAAGAGCCTCCGAGATCAAGCAAAGCTTTAAGCACTGATGTAATTCACAAAAAACTCAGGGATTTGTACAAAAAAGAAATACAGCTGAGAAATATTTTGCAAAGAGGACAGAAATGTCAGAAGAAGTTCTTCACAACAGAGAATTAAAATAACACAATGGAAAAGACACCACTCAAAGTAGGACAATGCTCAGCTGGTGGAATAGCTTCACCGAGGTTACAGGACCCTTGTCTTTCTTCCACCAACACACCGTGGCCTTTATTTGATCTCCAGTTCTTTTCTTGATCATCTGCACCTAAACAGGCCTATATGCACCACCTGTTTGTTGCCAGTCTGCCTCGGCAATATGAACACACACTTTGCAGGTAGCTATTGAGAAATGTCCATCTTCTGCTCACTTAAAGAACAATTTTTCAAAGCTGTCACTAAACTTGTTGTATCCTCAGTATCAGTCATACCTGTTTGTCACAAATGAAAGGTCTTGGGAAGGGCAGGGAAACATTATTCACAGGTAGATTCTTCATGTGTTCAAGTTATTTGTCATATGTAGCACACAGAAAGGTTTTACTTAAAAGTCCACTTTCAGGTAACTAGAGAACCTTAATTTAAATAGTAGACATTATTTTTTTTTTTTTTTTAAATCATGACTTCTTTTCTAGTCAGCTCCTTATTTAACATCTTAATCCTAGCAATTGATATAATGAATATGTTCAGATTATTTATTTTGCATTGCCTTAACTCACTAAAAACAAGCTTTGGTATCAAAACAGAAAGATCTCCTCATTAAGAAGAACATAACTGAAGTTTGTGCTAATCTTATCAGTCACCAGCAAAACCACACACGGCGATACAATGGTTACCTGGGGCACCCTGTAAACAAATTAAAATATGCAGAACGCAAACATTTAAAGACAAACAGGATTACACAAAGTGGTTGTCACTTCACTATATGCTGAAATCTGATATCGCTTTAACATTCTTAATAGCACTATAGATAACAACTACACTAGAGACCAACAAAGATAAGACTTTTTTTTAAACTATACAAGAGTGAAGTCTTACAGTTGTCTTTCAAATACTAGGCAGGCTTAACAGCACAGGGGTTCCATCTACGTGGACTCAATTGTTCCATGAATTTAAAGAAGTCAGGATATCAGCTATGGTTTTCAGTACTGTTACTGCCAGAAGAAACACTAATTCAGTTAAAAACTCATGATCTGAATCACAGTCATTTGTTAGAACAGCCTACTCCTGAGGAAACCCTGAATCTCAACATTTGGAAAATCCAAGCAACAGCTACAAGCGTGTGAACTAAAAATTTTAGCCCAACGCTAAACATTGCCTGTTACATCTCTAGGTTCACTCATTGTCCAGAAATAACTCAGAAGACAAAACACAAAGCCGTAAAGGTAAGGTAACGTAAGACTGCACAGTCCCTCTCAGGAAACAGGAGGTGTTATGTCAAACAGGATACAAAAAAGTGTGAGAGCCAAAGTGAGAACTGCGGGGCTGGAGACACACCGCTTTAGTAAGAACAGAAGTTTCAGCATTCTGCAGAAGTTGTGAGTGCAGAGTTTATCTAACATGCATGAACTGAAAATGCTGCAGTAGCAAACCGAGTTTCAGAGTGAATGGTTTGACTTAATTTCCCTTGATTACCTGAAGAGCTTAAAGCACTGCATAGGTGTGCGTGTGCGTGTGTGTGCATGTGTGAGCTCACTTCGACAAGCAAGGCTTCGCTCTGTTGCCCGCACCCGAAGCAGTGAAATCTGATGGCAGTTCTTATTCTTACGAATGGCACAGCACAAATAGTAACGCTTTGCCTATCTACAGCCCCACACAAAACCTGTTCCAAAAATGCCGATTTTCCCTGCAATTTAAGTGTATGCTGGCATCCCCTTCTCACAGCTCCAAGGTGCATTCTCCTCTGACTTAAAAAATTCAGGCTATCAACAGTTGTCTTCCTGTGAATATTTCTTTCATTGCTGTGTCTAATTGTTTTTTGAAGTCATTTACATTTCTGTTATCAACATCATGTGGGAATGAGTTCCAGAGTTTACTTCTACATTGTGTAAAATTTCCTTTGGGGTGTTTTTTGCCTTTTTTTTAACTGTCCTACCTCATAATTTCATGCTGTTGCTGTAATCCGTCTCTATTCATTTTCTCTCTGCATTCAGGTTTTTACTCTTTTTCCTGAGTCACCTCTTCTTCAGGCTGAAGAGTTTCTATTCTAGTCTATTTAACCTTTCCTCTTACAGGAGCCAAATTGTAATCCATGATGCACCAGCTCCCGAAATTCCTGCTTCTTTGTAAGATACAATCCAAAATTACTGAAGGCAGTCCATATACCATACGTACTTCAGATAGCAGTTTTTGGTCACAACTACTCAGCAATCCAAGAAAGTAACACAGGAGTTCTTACAACTAAAAAACAAAACCAAAAAAACCTCACCAACTCACCAACTTCAGAGGGGCCCAGCAAAACTAGTGTAACCTCTGAGACAGAATAGCTGAAAGAGAAGATCTTAAAGCAAGTAAGAAAAAAAACCCCAAAAACCAAAAAAAGACTGTTAAATCTGTTTACAAAAAAAAAAGGAAAATAATACATGTGTTCACAATACACATTATTGTTTTGGTTGCTTTTCTTCTTCTTCTTTTTTTTTTTTTTTTTAAGGAAAGAAAGCCTCAACAGCATCTAGAACATTCAGAGTAAAAAAAGGAGAAACAACATTTGTTTAAAGTACAGAAAAATGTGGGAGTAAATATGAAACCAACAGCTGTCATAGTCTCTGAAAATGCTGTGAAAGATGTAGTGGCATAAACCAATCTGACAAAACTATGCTTTTCCAGACAGAAAGTCAAGCTGTTATATGATTACAAATGACTCTAGTGAAGAGGAGTACTCATTTGTCGGAGCAATCAGTGCTGGACATGGCACTACACCTTTGGAGTACATTTATTATGAGTCACCCGTGCTAGCAGACACAGATCATAAACCTTTTACTGCAATCTTTAAAGACAGCTTGGAGTGCTGCCTTCAGAAACTCAAGCCAAAGCTCTAGATATACATTTTTGCTTTGGCATATACTGCACCAGTATATTTATCTGTAAAATGCTTAATTGCTGCATGCACCTTTCTACCAGAAAAAAGATGTATACGTAGAATGAAAGTGTGATGGATGATTTTGCAGTCCAAACACATTTCACTGTTTCCAGACAAAAAAAAGACAATTTATCCCCACAAGTTTCAAATGAAGATTCTGTAGGAGAGTCATACAGCACTGTATTCATTGGGAAGACCAAACCAGGCTGAACAAAGCTGTTTTCTGGTTTGCAAGAGCATAAGCTTGAGGAACTACATTCTGGAGTAACTACATCAGTCAGATTTACACCGATGTTAGTCAAAATAAAATTTCACCCATTGTATGACTAGAAGTAGGAATGGGTACTTCCACCTAACAGATGGGAAACACAAATTCCAATAATGGGAATACATACATGGAAACTGCTGAGACCTCTCAGGGAATTTGCATTATTATGTCAGACAGTTAGGACTGATTTATTCCACTTGAAAGGAAACAATTTCCTTTAGATTATTATTCATTTGTATCCCAAGGTAGCCCTCTTGCATGATCTATTGGCAAGCCAACTTATCTTGCACATCAAGGTAATTTTTGCAAGGGCACACTGTACCCATAGTTAAGGGTACTGACAAGGATCTATGATTTTGTAGTAAAGAATTTTAACAGTCTTCCCCATTGCACTGATTCCCGTACATGATATCAAGCCTTCATTTTCCACAGTCCATTGGAGTGTGGAAAAGGGAAAGAGCTAGTTAGAAGATGCTTCAGAAAGGCCATGGGCAATAAAGAGGATCCTCATTTAGCCTCATTAACATACAGGATGGGAGCACTTTGGAGAATTATTATTTGCCTGCAGAACTCATAAGGTACTATAAACTACAGATGAACTATTTTTGCCAAAGAAGGGGTCAAGGTTATATTATTTCAAAGACAGGAACAAAATTACATTAGTTCATGAGTTCTTCTCTGCCTAAAAGGGACACGAAACATCTGATCAAATTACATTTTTTTGATCAGGGTTCAAGCTCTCAACAGGTTTCTCCCTCACAAGGTACTTTCTGTACCTGCCAACAATATCACAATTAATTTCATAGAATCATAGAATGGTTTGGGTTGGAAGGGACCTCAAAGATCGTCTAGTTCCAACCCCCCTGCCATGGGCAGGGACACCCTCCACTAGACCAGGTTGCCCAAAGCCCCATCCAACCTGGCCTTGAACACTTCCAGGGAGGGGGCAGCCACAACCTCTCTGGGCAACCTGTTCCAGTGCCTCACCACCCTCACAGTGAAGAATTTCTTCCCAATATCTAATCTAAATCGACCCTCCTTCAGCTTAAACCCATTACCCCTTGTCCTATCACTCCATGTCCTTGTAAACAGTCTCTCTCCAGATTTCCTGTAGGCCCCTTCAGGTACTAAAGGCTGCTATAAGGTCTCCCCAGACCCTTCTCTTCTCCAGGCTGAACAAACCCAACTCTCTCAGCCTGTCCTCATAGGAGAGGTGCTCCAGCCCTCTGGTCAGCTTCGTGGCCTTCTTCTGGCCTCGCTCCAACAGCTCCATGTCTTTCTTATGCTGGGAGCCCCAGAGCTGGACACAGTACTCCAGGTGGGGTCTCACAAGAGCAGAGTAGAGGGGCTGAATCACCTTGACTTTCATTGTCAGTAGCCTGGGTTTTCCCAAGGATTAAAATGGGAAGGCTATGTAATAAAGTCATGATAGATTGTAGGCAGATGCCACTCTAGGCTCATTCTTAGGGTTCAAACTACATATTCAAAAAGTGGTTTTTTCCTAAAAGTAGAGACAGAATTCGTTTATCCTTGTTCAGAGCTTGAATAAGAATATTTCGATTTAAAAAACAAAATGGAGCAGGAAGTCATGTTCTAGCTATAACCATTTCTACAAAAAGAAAAGGAGATAAAGTATCAAACTGAATGGCCTTGGAGAAATCAACACCACGTGGACTGTTCCGCATTTTACCTGCCACGCAGTTTATCTGTGAGTTTGAACAAATATTCCAATGACATACTGACTAAAAAAAAAAAAAAAAAAAAAAAAGGAATGAAAAGGGGAGGAAACAACATTTCTGTGAGCACAGAGCAAGCTGTTCTGTTGTAGGGGGTCTTGGTTGGGGTGGTTTCGGTGGGCAGGCGGGCCGGGCACCGCTAGATGGCTGTATCCCCCGCGTTATCCCCGCCGACAGTGCGGTTGCAAGGGCTTGCATTTCAACCGTAAAACAGTAGGTAAAAACTTAGCGTGCAAACTCTCGTCTGACAAAGATTTCTCCTTCTAATCCACCCCTTCCCCCCCCCGCCCCGTTTGAAACTACGAACGCAACGAATTTTGCAGTTGTGTCTGGGACTAGGCAGAAAGAAAATATTCTCGATCAGATTTGATTATTTCTTGGGCAATGGTATGCGGTGAAATGTTAAAATCTGATAATTAAACAGGCTGAGGTTTAATAATTTGGGGGAACAGCAAACGGGGGGGGAAAAGGGATCCAGCCAACAGGATGAGCTTGAAAGAAAGGCTGTTGTATGTGCACAGTACACGCTTTTCAAGGAAATTTCATGAGGGCTTTAAGGAGGTAATTAAATACTGCCAGTCTTCCCTGACAGTTCCCACAGTTCAGGTAAATATTCTACAGCTGATTGAGACAAAATAAGTTGCATTATGTTATAAATAAAAAAAAAACAAAAACCACCCAACCAAAAAAAAACCCATGCAAGAGTGTACTGCTATTATATTCTACTAAAATTCTTTGTTTCCTCCAGAAACTCAGAGCCCCAAGCTTTTTGTTCTTAATCCAATGACTTTCATGTACTCATTCACTGCTCACAGTACTCATTTAATCATTTATTGTTGAATGAGATCTTTTTCTTTTCCAAAATCTGTCACAGAATAGTACAGAGTATGTCTCAAGAGACTTAAAATGAAGCTTTGCTACCAAAGGGTCTTTTATGTCAATGGGTAACTAGAGCTGCCAGCCTCTTTTCCCAGACATTTTTCTCCTGCTCTGTGTGTATACAAGCGAAAGAGAACAGAAAATTACATTGGGTAGCCTTGAGTGGCCTGGGACAAAACACTGCTGTATTAGCTAGCACAAAGTCACCAGGCTTACACCTTCAGCTATTAGTGTTACAAACCAAAAAGTGTATTTTAAAATATTTTTTAGCAATAGTTCAAATGCAAAATACAGAACTGCATAATGCCCTCCCTGCTCCATCTCTTCCCTCTCTTCTCCCTGCTAAGTACATAAAGGGGGGACCGCTTGTTCCTCTGAGCCTTAGAGCAGAGAACAGTTTTTTCACCTTTACTTTAACATGTATGATGTTATCGTTAACATTTGGTTTTGCAGATATATCTTTATCTTAAGACCTGTTTTTTTTCTGAGTACTTAGTCTTAAACAGCACTTTCTTTATTCAGCACACTGTCCAGTGAAAGGTAAGTATTGTTTTCTGCATTTTACTGCTGGCAAATTGAAATGTTCTCTTTTCCACATAGCTTCAAAAAGTGGGTAGGAACCAGTGAGGTTCCCCCAGCTGTCGCCTTTCCACACACCCTGCCTCCTCACCCTGCCTTCGCCGCCAGCGGCACTGCCTGCCCGCCCTGCCCAGCGACTGCAGCCACAGTCGTGAGCGCTCAGCCACAGAAATTAGGCTTGGGCTGTCTCAGATTGGGCGATGAAATGCAGTTAGTAGCCACCTGTGAAAATCCTGGTTTCCATGGCACTCACGGCATGAGAAGGCAACCGTGAATGGAAGCGAGAAGAGGACCCTGTTGTTTGATGCCTTAACCCCAAGGCAGGCTTTGCTCTTCTCCTGGGCTACTCACCCACTAAGCACTGAAGTTCTTGGGAGAAAAGAAAAAAAAAAGTGTTCTAAAGATGTAAATTATTAAGATCTGCTTCTGTATTACAAATACATCTCACCTCGGCAAATGGAAGTGCTTGTTTGTTCAGACTACGAAATGTTGTATTTTGTGAAATCACCACTTAAGCAGAAGACGGGAATTCTTCTCATTTATCTTAATGGGACATTAACTGGAAATTTAATTACAAGGGAGAACTAATTATCTGCAGGTTTGCCAAACTGCAGATGGAATCTACTCAACAGAATGAAATCTGAATGTTGAAGCTGATGTGAACATAAGTGCAGTTTAGCAAGGGGAAAATTTGAACTGAAACCAAATGAAAAGAAGAACGAAATTTCCTGTAACTCCTGACACCGAATCTCAAACAAGGCACCCCTTGCTGCACCGTTCCCCCCAGCTGTCTCTCCCTCAGTCCTCAGATCTTCTCTGCCCCTAAAAATTGAAATAACAGCCACAGAGGTTCAGGGCAAAATACATCTTGCTCAGTACCTTTTCTGTGCTGTTCCCATAAGCAGACACCAAGGGAGAGTAAGGACAGAGCAAGGTGATCTCCTACCTCCAAATACACTCTCAACCTCTTACTGTTTTCATCTAAGGGAATTTCCTGAGTTTGACGTAGTTTGTCTATTAGTAAGCCTCAAAGGGTCTCTCTTCCAAGTATTTGTCCAGTCTCCCCTTGAACTCCTGATCCACTTCCAGCCTTGTTCTGGCTCCCCTTGGTTTGAATGTATCCTGCCCCATTTCCTCTAATTGTGGCCCTGCAGAGGGTGGGGAGGGGGAGGAGAAGAGGGGGGGCAAGATCTTTAAAATAAATTGTTTTCAAGTTCTTAGTGCTGTGCTGCCCTTCCTAGCATGAGTCTGCAAGTCCAGCTGCAGATCTCACACTGTGCTTCCTCTTACTGCACGTCAGAAAACGCTGTACACGGCAGACAGCAGCCTCAGGAAAGCAGCAGGACACCGCGTTGGTAGGAATTAAATACTTCAGACTGGATTCGGAGCTCAGAAACCGGGTGTAAGTCTGGAGTCACTCCCTGCAGTTTGGAAGCATTATTCTGGATTTACTCAGTCATGGCTGAATTCAGCATCAGGCTCCTTGTTTTTCAAAATCATCTGGTTGCCAGGCCACAGTGGGGAATGTAACGGCAGGAGTGAAAAGAAAAATGGGTTATTTTATTAATAAAATGCATTCCTATTCTAACAGGTATTTCTGCAACGTTTGGACCCCTTCAAGAATTTTGCCTTCTCACACACGTATACACATGTAAATGTACACAGAAGTATAAGTATATAAATATTTCAGCTTGCCCACTAGAAGCTAGTCTGTTTTGGCAGAAAGAAACTATTCTGCCCTATTTTTCACTTCCCTCTTTGTTCTTTATTTTCTGACATAATTTCAAAGCTCTAACACTGAATTCACTCGCAGCTGTGTTAAACTGCACACCGGTGGTTAGCAAACCTGGCCAAGTCACAGGGGGGTTTGGTTTGCTGGCAATACTGAAAAATGTCCTGGGGACAAGCTGGGTTCTTGCTCCCCAGAGAGGACATTCGCATACTGGAACTTCTGGTAAATTGGGAACTGCCTACTGCACAGAAAAGATTCACCTCTAATTACAAGTACTTATCAAAACTATTAAAAGGGCACTTTTCAGTCTGTTTCTGCCTGTTGGCAATTTAGATTTTGAATTTCCTCAATTCAGTGCAAGCAACAAAAAGTAAGGGGAGGGAAGACTTGCAAGGACGTTTGCTCCCGGGTACCAAAACGAAACCGTGTGCTACAATGTGCCCACTTCTGCCTCCTGCCCCTCTCCCCAAACCACCCTCCCTTCCTGGGCAGGGGAGGTCTGAGGGCTCTCCCCGGGTTATCTCTATGGCAAACGGCAGGCCCTGGTCACCAGCCCAATTCAGAGCCAGGCTGTAGATTCAAACCCCAAGCTGCCTCAATACCAAGCTGTGAGGATGAGAATTAAATGTCCTGCTCTGCTCATAACTGTTTTCCAGCGCTTTTCTTACATCCACTCCATTTCTAGGTTGTCTCCAGAGAGCTGGGTTTGTAGGACAGACTTGGCATTCCGGCGGTCTTCAGAGCTATGCCTCTGTGGCATTTATAAGGCCTTTTAAGCCCATTCAAAAAGAGACAGGTGAGAAGAGAGGATCTGTACATATCCCAACCTGTTACTCCTTGGCTTGCAGAAAAATAACTGGAAAGTAATCCTAATAAGCAGCATGGAAAACAGTGATGGCGGGTACTTCGCTCGTACACTAAGACATGTTGAATAGCAGAAGAAGGTTCATATTCAGTCATTTTACGTTGTATTGTAGAAGTCAAGGCCTGTAATGCACATGTTCATATGAATGCATAATGGCTTAGTTCATAGGACACAGGTGGATGTGCCATAGCACAGGCTTCTTCCAACACAGCACCACCGTGCTTTGCCTCCTGTATCGTGGTGATTATGTTTTTTCTTCCCTTGCAGTGACTGTGATGGTATCCTTGACATATTTCTGTTGCTCCTAAAGGAACTATTCTGGAGACAGTAGTTACTCATTTTCAATGTATTCTGTTTATTTAGGGTACTATTAAAAAGATAAGCATAAAAATGTATCCACCATCTGTACTGCAGAACTATGGTTTAAGTTATAGCTAAAGTAAAATACAGGTAAACTAAAATTCTCCCAGTAATGCCCCTTAAAATTATACTGGCTTTCACACTGAAGCCGGAGCTAAATCAGATGAGAAAGGATTAAGCAGAATCTAAATCTAAAATTGTTTCACAACTGCAAAGCACATAAAACAATGAAAAAACTGTATATGGGAGAGAAGAAAGAGGAAGTCAGTTAGCAAAGAGATGTTTTTTCTTTTACACAATTCCTCAAAGTTATTTCAACTGGGAAATAAATCACATGCTATTTTTGAGAACGTGAACACTGAGAACGTGAACTTGAGAACGTAAACCAAACGCACATATTATTCCATGTTTGGAACTGCACATTTCAGAAAGAGAGCGGAAAACAGGCCTCCAAACTGTTCACCACCTCCTCCTCCTCCTCCCTCCATCCATCCCTTAGAAGTGCTACAGATATATATTGTATGATCGGTAAACAGCACACCTAACAAGGAAACAACGTGGAGTCTTGTCAGATCCACCACGGTCTCTCCCCCAGCTCGTGGTGAAAGGCAAAGGCTGTGTTCGCTGCGAGGGACTGCCAACATGGGATCTCAGGGCGAACAAGATCTCTTCAGCAGGTCTGTGAGGACACGCACCAGCAGCTCAGGTGGACTGGCTAAAGTGGTGTGGTGTGTTGTCATTTTTTAGCTCATTACTCCAAGCCATTGTATTATTGTTCTTGAAGAGGATCAGGCACCAATGGTTTCAGCTCTTAGGGGAGCTATCAGAACCGAGGTGTGGAAGCATTCGTTCATGAATGATGGGCAATGCCACCTTGGGCCTTCATGGCTACTGCTACTGCTGAATCTCATTTCAAACCCCCCCTGCAGGAGTTTGGAGGGGATCAGTAACAGCACAATCCTTTGCAAGCCGGTAACAAACCCTCTGAGGAGTTTTGAGCTGTAGCCAGTCTTCAGCCTGGTTCAGTTGATTTTTCAAGACTGCCTGGCTCAAGATAGCATGCCCAGTGATGAGACATGAGACGGAACTCCTGGCTGGTCAGTTGAAACAGGTAAGTTCTTACAGACCACCAAGGAAGTTAAGACAAACTCGAAGGTATAAGCAATTTGTCTTTGTTGCTCTAATCTTTTGGATGTGTCACACAGGGCAGGCAAGTACTTCCAGTTGAGACAAAAGGCCTGGGTGAATCATGATGAATGTAAGGTCTGTATTTGATGATCTTGTTAATGTTCTCACACAGTCCTTGGGCAATATCAGTCCTCAAGCTTACAAGAAGGACCAAAAGATCTCGTTCATTCTCAGTCCCTGGGGCAATCTCTTGCTTATGTTCTCAGTGCATGGCATTACCAGGATCCACCATGTATCCTGGTGAGCTCCCCTGGCACTGATGATGAAGCTGACAAAACTGTGTTCAAATCAAACAGATTTTAGCAAACCGATTGCCACTACCTGTTCTACATGCACAGTCATGTTCCCAGTCACCTGTCTTGAGCAGACAGTTTCTTTGTAGTGCACCTACCAGTGACTATGTTCTTACCACAGCTATAGTAGATTGGATGTGAACAGGCCATTAAGTAAATATTGCAAGTATAATTGAGTCATGCTTTTACAGGAGCCAACACCTGTGGTTTATTTTTGTCAGACACAAAAAGGTCTGTGATAAAATTGTTTAAGGTATTTAAATATTTAGGTAATTTTTAGACCTTTAAGGCAGATTTTATTCTCAGTCAGAGACCATTCTTGACAAACAGGTCTCCTTTCACTGCTTGTCTCTTTCTGATAGGGGACAATTTCTTCATTATAGACTGATACTTCAGTTATAATAACAGTTGGCTTGCTTGGGTTAAAAATAGAAGAATTGGGATTTCATTAATCTCACTGAAGGTTTTTTCTTCTGTCTGTTCATTGAGTGTAGCAGCTCAAAAGGAGAGCGTGAAATTTCAGCCATGTTAAGTATGCATTTGTCTTAAAAACTAATGATACCCCGATAAAACTTCAGTTGTTAGTTCTACCATTCTGCAGATGACACTAACGATTACATGGCCCTGAAAGTAGATGTTGCTTCTCCCCAGTTCACATTCATTTGTGTTCAGAATATGTCCAGCTTCATGATATATTGTCTGACCTTTGCATATAGTCTCAATGTACTAAACCAGACCTTTTAAACCACTTGTTCAATATTTTTCTGGAAGACCCTATGTGCAGAAGACATTCTAAATGACAAGTATCTGCATTTCCTAACAAAAATAATGAAGTAAATAATTCCCATACTACATTTACAAAACCCAAGAAGGCATCCACATTTTTTTAAGCACCGTTGCAGCTGACCTATACATTTAACAGCTGTTGGCATGGATAGTCCTCCTGTGTCCCGTGTCGAGGCACAGACACAGCTGTTAAATGCTGAGCTGTCAGGGCAACCACATACATCTTCAGAAGGCTTTGCCACAATGACCACAGATATACACCAGATAGAAGATTATCTGAGCAAATAAATAATTGCTTTGTGAACAATCCTTCAGACTATTGAAAAGAAAGTGCTTTTCAGTTTGCTCTTGAGGACAAAGAGCTGTGTAACTCTTGTGAGTTTGATCACATAGGGTTGCCTTGGTTTCCTCGGTCCACTGAATTATCTTGGGGATTTAGAAAAGGTTTTATTTCTGCAGCCTAAAATTTGATCTCATTCAGTGTTTGAACCAAGCCTGGTTCATTTGGTACATTTTTGGTTCATTTGCTTTTCAGTTCAGCAGCCAGCCTATAAAAATACAATGCTGTCTTCTCCTGAGGCTTCATGCTCAACATTCAGATGGTCAGCCAGGTCTTTTTTTCTGGTGTGAATACTTTCTCCCCAGGAGACAGAAATTGAGATAACCCCAAGCAAGCTCACAGGAGGTTTTAAAAGAGATTATTATAACATCAATCTTGTGCCAGTCTTCAGAGGAAATATTTGTAGTCCTGTTATCTGAACAAGTAAGACAACTTTCTCACCTTATCAACAGCAAGTAGTTCAAACAGGAAGACTAGATCTCCCCTCAATGGTATGTGTCACATATCAGATTATGAGTAGATCTTCCATGCCCCACATCACAGAGGAGGTTGTAAATGGTGTTGCAGGCTGATCTCCCAGGTCTACCAACTCAGCTCTAGTGCTTCAGCTCCCAGAGCAAAAAGGACAGCATGTCTGATCAAACTGGAAGCGGCGGCAGCAGCAGGACTTTTTTTCTCAGCTGAAATGACTGCTGATCTTCAACCCACCCTCATTTCCTTTGTCTGGTTTACAAAATGGTGGCAGGCAGGAGAGGAGGAGGCTGGCCTCTTGGCTGAAGGAAGCTCAGGAAACTGCTCGGTACAGCCAGTCACAAACGTGGGGCTTGGGGAAAAACGACTCACCACAGCCAGCTGTGAGAAGACATTTCTCTCTCCAGAGCTGTTCTCTTCTGTGTCTTGCAGCAAAAACACAGATTGTGTAAGTACGGTGCTGTAGAGGGGCATGGCGTTGAGCAGATGCAAAAATGTTCCAGCGCCAGAGAAGACTGGGCTCTCTCCCAGCCGTGCCTTCAGCCAGCACCATGAGCAGATCAGGACTGCTGTGGATCATGCAAACAGAGGCATGTGGCAGAAGTGAAGCTGTCTGAGCTGAAACAAAATGGCAAACCTGAAATGACCCCAGCCAACTTGCAGACAGATGAGGTGGCCCGTGCTTGTTTCAAGCTGGTTGAAAAACATCTTGCTGAGAGTTTAATGAAAGCAACACAAATTTCAAAAGCGTTTGGCTGGTTTTGGCTATTGTTTTCTTCTTGCCCCAGTGAGAAACAGATTAATGCAAGAAAAATATCTAATCAGCTGGAGTGAATTAGTCTGTTAAAATCAGTGTGCATCCTCATGTGAGTGCAGCTATACACATGCGTAAGTGCTTACAGGAGCACAGCCTTAGAGGCTTTGACCCTGCCAGCACTTTCACACATTCTTAAGTTTACTACAGTGAACAATCCCATTTGGCAAATGGAAAATCTTGCCGTGGTATTGTACAAGCCCGAGAGTTGGCAATATCAGGACCTTGGACTCAATGTTTTCTACAGCAAAGCTTTTTCTGGCACTAAGGAAATGTTAGAACGGAGCTGAGTAACCTGTCAGATACACAAATCCTGTATGTCTTAAACTGAAAAGTATTCAGAGGAGGAACTATATTTTTCCGCAGATGAGGTCAGTGTTTAATGTATTGTGGGTGCTACGAAAATTCAAATAATAGAGAAAATAACTTGGCATCATTTATTTATTTGCTTCTTTGTGGATTTATGAGAAGGCTAACAAGAATAAAAGAAGAAGGTACAGCTTGTTATCATTAATTCTGTGGTTTAATAGTCTTTTATTTACTTAAGTGTAGAAAACTTCAAAAACAACAAATCCATTTATGATTTCTAGGTGTCTGATAACATTTGAAATCTTATAATATAAAGCTTATAATGCAGATATCAGGTTAGGCTCACCTTCCAACGCTTATTTCAGCTTCTTGGATAACTAATAAGCTCAACAGCAGGCAACACTGCATGTGACAATGGCTCTTGGGAGAAAATTCTCTGATCTACCTGGAGTTGGACTACAATATCTCATTAATTTCACATGGATCATCAGAGAGCATCTGTGAGGTAGCAACAGTTTGTGGATGACATAACCCCACTTACCAGCAGAAGCCTTCCCTTCAGTACTACTCATTCCCTAAGACACACAGTCCTCAATTCAGCGTTCTCGACTGAAATCATGGAATCAAAGTGCTGTGAATTAAAAAGCTGTGTCATAGGCAACCTGAGGATACCCCCGATGTCTCCTTCTGGGCCAGAATTTATCAGGTCAGCAACTTCTGACTCCTCCTAGCCCTTTTGGCCATCTCTATAACCAGCATGTTAGCAACAGGGAGATGTGCCCCTCTGTGACAGTAACTGGGTCCCATTCTGAGGCCCCATTTTACATTGGCACAGCAAAAAGAGATTTCAATGCAAGTGAGAGCTAGACCCAGGGAGGTGTAAGCAGACGCACTTGCAGTATAAAGGTCTTTGAAGCCGGTGAGTTTTACTGTGCTCTGGCTTTAGCAAACCTTTGCAGGAGGTGGTCTGTGTGGTTTTGCGACCCAAAAGTTTCATTTTAAGTTTGGGGGTTGGGTGAAAGGAGACATTTGGGAAGAAATTTGGTGAAAGATTTATGCATATCTTTGTAAATTTCAGAAGGTCTTTGCTGAACTGCCTGTTTTCTAGTCCAAAGTAGGATTTCCCTGGAATTTTCCAGCAAAATTTCTAAGAGCTTTAATTTCGATCCATCGTACATATGTTTGAGATTAGAAAAAGCAGAAAGAAAATATCTTGTATTTTAAACCAGTTTATTTCAATATTTTTAGAAACCTACCGGTTTTGCTGATTAATTTAGTAAATGTTGCAGAAACATTTTCCAATGTCTTGGAACTTAATATTAGTAAGACTGCAGTTACAGTTGCTTTTTTTTTTTTTGTCAGAAAAAAAAATGGTTTGCTGCATTCAGATAGTGAGAGGAAGAAAGCAGAGGCTATAAAATACTCTGCTGATAAAAGCAGTATTACTGATAGAAATTTCTAGGTTTAAATAGCCCTCATCACATTTCTCTTACAAACTTAAGAATATTCTTTATAGCAATTTCATAATGTAGCTATCTAAAACTTCTATATTAAGCCCTGGATTCAAGCAGGTATTCATTTTTTGTGACTTTACAGGTACAATTGGTACATTGCTTCTGGCAGACTGGCAAGATAGCACACAGGAATTATCTCATTTAACTGTAGATCAATGCCATGACTGCAACTATAAAATTGTAGGCAAATTGTACAGTAACTACAAAGTTATTATCAATCACTTTTAGCTCTGCAGTGGCGCAGGAGAGAGGACAGATACCATAATAGGCTCACTGCTGAGTACATTTCATTAATATACTCTGTTTTCTTCCAGTGTCTTGCACATCTCTTGCTCCTGATGGCTACCTTTGTCTTGCTAGGGATAAAAGTAGGGAAATCAACCCAGGTTCAAGTAAATACAGCAGGAGCAGAGATCCTTTTCTTCTTATAGATGAAAAGGTTTATTTAGTTATTTATTATTTATTAGAAAGGTATCACATGAGTGTTTAATAACATCAACCAGTATCTTTCTGCTTTCACTTGGTAATTATTAGGTCACAGTCTTAAGTGGAAGATAAAGCAAAATCAAAGGCCTGTTGTGGATTTCCAGTGTAGGCAGGTGTTACTTTACTGACCATGGCAGCATTACAGAGGCATAGCACCACGAGGCTGATCAAGCCCCAATACTGTTGCTCGTCAACAACTGATCAGATTTTAACAGATAGAGGCAGATAACGCATAGAAGCAGGAATGGAGCCACACACTTTGTCACTGCTCCTCATTATCAATGACTGCAAAGCTGTTTAAAGATTTAAAGCAGTAGTACAACAGAGTAGACTTTACCCTTTGCTAAAATAACCTTTTTTTCCCATCTCAAATATTGCCTTTTAAAATTACACTTTTAAAAATGTTTATTTTATTCCTGACCAAAATCCTTCATTTCAGGTAGTCCTCTGACTTCAGGTGTCTTATGGACATTGTGGAATTTAGTGTTCTGGGCGAGGGAAACAGTTGTAACACACAATGTCACAAGAGTCTCTTCAGGATTTTACTCCAGAGGAGAACTGAGTACAGTAGTCACTTGCTCCAGGATTTCTTCTTACCTGCCTATATTTCATCTTTCCACCATAAACAGAAGAGGAGGAGGGGCTTCCAGCAGAGTAAGGTGGCAAATTACTTCCTGCTATCAGTATAAAAGTGGGCATAATTCAAGAAAGAGCTGTCTGGTGATGATCTCTAACTACTTCAGAATCATTTTGCAAAATAATACCTAGTGGCATTTCACAAGGCTAGTCTAACACAGAACTGCTTGCTGGGCTATAATGTAGATGTACAGGGATGCATTACACCCTCGTGACAAGTGCACCCTTCCAAGGACAGCATTAATTCAACCCGAACAGCAAATTGTTGACTTAAAAAATACTATGGTTGTTGTAAATACAGTTTGTAGGCTGGTGGTTCGACAAACTTTGTATCTGGGATCTAAGTCTATTTTTCTCCCAAAAAAACTGCAGAGAAAAATTCCTGTCCAGAGATTTAGTTCAGGACAAAGCAGGACTGCTAGCCATGAAACCTAGCCACTAACCTGCTGAGCGACTGCAGGCAAGTCATCTGCTGTCTGTTCCCTCTGCCACGCATTCTCCATCTATTTACAGCATGAGGATGTCTGCTGGGACTGCAGCTCACTGCGTGTTTCTGCAGGGCTCAAAGACCCTAAGACGCTCCCTCCACATGGGCCTGTAGGTATTACAATGACTGTCAATATCTGTGCAAGGGGTCTTTACCATCACACCATTTCCTAGAGGAATTTCATTTCATCCAAATATCCCACTCTTATTTTCCAGTGATTTGCCACAGTAATTCCCCAGGTGTGAGAAGCCCTCCAGCTGCCTAGAAACTGAAACTACAGACAGCTGCAATTGTATTAAATACCTCCCCAGGATCCTTATAGCTAGCAGTAGTTTTCTGTTCTCTTCTCTTTTTGTATTATCTTTACACAGTCTTTTTGTATAGCCAATGCAAAACCAATGTGGAAAAAAGGCCCCTTGCCTTAGTTCACTTGTCTTGATAAAATAGACTACATGCACACACCAATATTTATATGCATAATACACAGTTTAAATATGGAATGCTGGGAAAACTTCTAAATGAAGCAGAGTTCTGAGGTCAGAAAACTTTCAGTAAGTTATGATTAAGGGTGCAAAGATGAGATGATTTAAATATAATCTGCCAATAAAGAAAACTGTTTCCATCCCCATACATACTATTGAAAGAGTTCTGTCTCCAGCAACTGACTTGTCTGTCATCAAAAGACAGTGTCCTTGCAGAAGTGTGTTTATCAGAACTCAAATATACTAAAACCTCTGAGAAAACGTAAAACTGATTCCTCAAGACAAAGAGTTGCCTTTTGTGGGGGTTCACCGTGTATTCTGGTCACCATGACGATAATTACCAACTGGCTCATGGCGTTACGTGAGACACCGCGGGGACCTGACTGCCACAAAATAGAAAGCAGAATGCAGTACACTGTATTCCACTGGGCTGTAAGGCAGGTAAGCGTTGATGAATATCAAGATTAAATGACAGGCGCAGAATCAAATACTGGTAAGCAATAGGGTCAGTTCATAGCTTCCCCCACTGCCCATAATGTCTTTACAGGCCACATAAGCTTTCCATTTCAGTTACATCAACTGTAACACCAGCCTTAACCTTGATGCACCTTTTTTCTGCAGATTTTTTTTTTCAGATGGCAACTTCTTTCAGCAACAATCACCTCTTCTTTACTGTTTCCAAACAAAGCATCCCTCTCTCATGTTTAGCAGCATTTACGTATGTACATGGCTGTCCTGCTGACTCCAGATGAATTTTGTCAGAAGGAAAGGCTAATGTGCAAGAATGGCAGCATCAGAGCTGGACCAGGGCTACACAGAAGCATGCCTCAGGTACAGCTAAGGCAAATAAGCCAGCCATTAATGCTGAGGAGAAAACTGACCACCAAGCCCAGAACAGTCTTTACAAAATTACTAACATGACACCTGAAAAGCAGAAGCACATCAGCTAGCTTAATTGCATGGTTCCTCTGAAATGAAGTGCCCCATTAACGGTTACATGTCCAGTGTGCAGGTGAGACTGTTGTCAAATCCATCACTATTCAGTCAAAAACCCTAGGGTGAAATTCTGTGCTCTGCAACAAAAAGCTTACGGCTGAGAAAGAGGGAACTTTGATGCCTTAAAACAGTCGTCTTATCATCCAACTTTTAGCTGCCCCAGGAGCTATAGCTGACATCAACCACTTTCATGTCCTACTACTTCATTTTTTACCAAGGCCCTTCAGAACAGAGGGAACATTGCAATGAAGTACATGAGCTACCGTCCAAGGATGTATTTATTTCAGTCAGATCTAGCAAAGAAGGCATGTTCAGCAGAGGAGAGATGGGAGATAGGAGAGAGAGCAAAATTAGGGAAGTGAAGAGGCGCTGTTCAAATTAACTCATTGCATCTGTCTTAACTCATACCAAAAGATATAATTTCACCCAAGAGCAAGCCTTCCAAATGGCAATTTATTTTCTAGAGATAATTTAATGACACACCACTACTCGAGTGCCTGGTACTTTACATACAAATAAAAATGGCAAGTCCCTGCACTTCAGCGTTGTCATCTAAATTAGACTTTTGAGACCAAGTCCTCTGTGGGTATAAATTAGCATAGCTCTGCTGATGCTGGAGGAATTATTTATGCACCAGAAGGGGAAATAGAATTGGGAAAAGACATTTTTTTGACTGTAAATGGTATGGGAAAAAGACATTTCTTGACTGTAAAACACCAACCCAGTCCTGATTGTTTTTATTTAAATTATTAATCCTCTGGGCTTCTCCAGTGACTCAATGATTTTACAACATTTGTAGATCTGGAGAATCCATATATAGATTCATAAAGCAATAGGAACAGGCCTTTCAGCTCTCAAGAAGAGGAAACAGAGGGATGAGCCATGTAGAACAAGGGAGTTCTATAACCACAGCTTCTAGGCTGCTTATGTAAAACTCTTGCAATTTTGGCTTTAAAGGCCACAAATGTCAGCAGGGAAAATGGTCATAAAAATTAGATATGCTCACATTTAAAGCAAAAAAATTCCTTGACTATTAATTATTATCAGAGCTGGTGTATTCTCTGAGCTTTCAGGTCCCTTGGTGGAGAACGTAAATCTTTAGAAAGAGAAGGAACAAGCAGTAGAGTAGGCATGAGCACGCTCATCACGCCATTGGTATGTGCTGTTAGTGTCCACAAATGGAATGTAATCTCCTGCCTGAATGGGTATCAGTCACAAAAGAGTGGTAAAAAATTAATTTTTGCTGTAATGGAATTTAAAGCCTTGTCCAAAAAAAATTAAAGTGGTACAAATTACAGCCAGAAGGAACTGTGCTTCTAAACTCTTAAAGAAGAGAATCTGAGATGCTATCCATCAAGATCGCTGGACTCAATGACATGGCTGCATTCAACATTGCCTTGGAGCCAAAGCATTTGTACTTTATTGCAACCGGTTATGATCCCTTCGAACAAAGGGACTACAACTGAGCTATTCATCTTTCAGTGATACATTGATGGTCCTTCAAAGGTGATACAATATTGCTTTTTTTTTTTTTCCTTCTCAGGAGACACTAGGTAATGGTACTTTTAGCTGCTGATGTGCATCAAGACAGTTCACTTGTGAAATGTTCCTTGGGAATGTTGGGAAACCAACAGCTATGCTCCTATTTTCTTACTGCTAATTCCATTGATTTCAAAATACTGCTGATGCATTCTGTCTCCTCAAAAAATATATCCAAATGAGCCCACAAAAAGCAAATAAAAAAAGCAAGAAGCATGTGATGTTAAAAATATACATTTAAGTATTTAAAGAGAAAAAGATTTGCAACAGTAGGAGACTAGGTAGTGCTCTGAACAGAGGCAGTAGCAAGTGCTTCATCCTCTGGACTTCTACCAAATATGCTTTACTAGAAACATTATACTGGTCAGTCATGTTCTGCAAGTTGAATGACAGTGATGTTTTCCCAGACTGATCAATTTATTAAATGGGGATTTTATATCACCCCATTTATTTTCAAGTGTAAAACACAGGCCAAGTGGTTCAAAAACTTTTTTGCAGATAAATATTGTGTTTATTATTAGACTAGGCAGAAGTAAATCAAATTCTAACATGAAAAAGTGTGCTTTTTCTGTGTTTGGTTTCTTTCTCCACAAAAGTGTTGTTTGAAACAGTAGAGATGGCATCTTTCCTTAACTGAACAACCTTTTAAAAGTTATGCAATTATAGGTGCACAAAAATGTTCTCAGTTGTTGTATATTAGTAGATAATCCTCTCAGATTTGAAAAAAAAATTTTATCCAAGGTTATCTCCATCTGTAAACTATGACCATTTCAGGTAAATTAATAGAAAAACCTAACTTACTAGGTTTTAGGCAAGGGTTCCCAACACAATGTGGTGTTTTGTAAATCATAATTCTCTCTAAATTAAATCTATTCACATACATCTTCCAGATGAAAGAGAAATGTTAGTGAAATAAAGATCAGAAAGTAACATGAAAGAGAAAGAAATTTACTCTATTACACCTATTAATGAAAATATGGACCCTGTGTGATTAGTAGCTGGGGACACATTCATTAAATACTGAAGAAAAATAGAATTTCAGTATAAAATTATTCTGTGGATGATTTCCTTTATCTACCATTGAAAATTATCTAGGACAGAAGTTCAACACAGTGAGATGCTTGTGTAATAAGCATGAACGAAATGGATTGATAATATTCAAACAGAAAGGGAAAGCTCAAAAATTTTGCACTTTTATTGTGCTACATTGGGCAGTATCCAGTGTGGAAGGAGAGGGAGAGCGAGAGGAGAGTACCTATTCAATTATACAACCCTGTATGTGTGGGGCAGAATTTAGCAAATTGTTACAGTTTATGTACCAATGAGGAATGGAAAACCACAACACAGGGATACTCTCTTATAGCTGAAATGGAAGCTGAACAGACATCGACATGTGCAATGTCTCAGTATATAGGAATCAAAATTTATGGCAGGAGTACAAACTGTACACATTTCTTCCAATGTAAATGGATTTCTCAAATGTGAGTTCATATAATTAAAGGTTGGGGTTTTGTCACAACAAAGGTATTAAAAGTGTATTGGAATTGTTTTTATAATTCAAACTGGTGCTTTACATCTTCACCAGGAGTGAAGATGAAAGCTTCAGAAATCCCCATTATTTGTCTTGTAAGAAAAGCATGGGGCATGCTATAGGGTTAGACCATCAAAATAATCACTTCTCATCTTTTCTGACTTATTGTGTGTGTGCATGTTTGCAGAGGGCAAAGAACACTTCAAGAATTTCAAGACTTCAAACAAAGATTCAACTGCTAAGCAAACACAACCTGTTTTAAATGAGAGTTGGGGGCGGGGGGGAGCAAAAGAAAGCCACAGCTGTCACTTGTGAGTGGTCAGTGTTTCTTATGCCTTTGAAACATGCATGGATCTTTTCCTCTGTGCCCTTAGTTCCTGTTAGAAAAAATGCTACAAAAGTGAAGTGGTGAATGAAAACACGGATTTGTTAGACATCTTACAATCCAGCATGCCGTTCAATTACTGGCATTGCAAGAGCTGTGGAAACAGGAGGACTAGCTTACATTTGAATTCTTACTTATCTCTTTGTCCAGAGAGAATTGGCATGGCAATATTTAGTTCTATTTAAGAAAAACAAATCTGAGAAACACAAAATGTTTCCAGCCTACTAAGTAATTCCATCAAATGCTTACTTATACATTTTCACTCTACACCTTCTCACTTCAGTAGGAAAAAATGTGCATGACAGGAAAGCATGGATCCTCAAACCTTTGTTTTGAGGATCTACTTGTTAGTTAGATTATGTTTATACTTGTTTCAGTGCAGGAATGAACTTCGTCCTCAGTGTGCATATGGTCAAGCTTCCAGACCCCATAAGACTCCTGAACAAGGTTGAGAGACTAAGACACATGCCACATACCTGGGAGAGCCAAAAAGACGAGACACTAGAGCAGCTCATAGGCTGGGGATGAACACAGTCCTCTGAGAATGTGATTTTTCCTCTATAGATGGGTGTGTTTTAGGTTACTGGATGACACAGGGACACCTAAGCCTCAACCTTCCCTGCCGAAGCACTTCCTTCTGAACCAGGGTTTCACCTCATCCCCCAGACCTTGTACCAGCACAACCCTGCAGTGTCCAAGTCAAGACAGTCATGGCACCAAGGCTTTGCTTGAACTGCTGACAGGCCTCATGCAGACCAGCAGCCATAATGTAGAGACCCTTTCTCTACACACATGAACTAATCACAGATCTATCATGAAAAAGAGACACCTATAATTCGGTTTGGGTTAATTCCTATGCCATGGGTCAAGTTCAGCTCCAGATCAAGGCACAAAAATATACATAACTATATGTACCTATCTATGTGCTCCACATGTCCTTGCTCTGACTACAGTCAGGAAACCTCATCACTACAGTTAAAAAGTGATTCAGCTAACCACAAAGTATCTTCTCTACTTTGGCGCTGCTGACAGTACAGGCCATAATGGGAGCTTAGAGATGTAGCAGGCACGTGGCCACCTAAAGCAAAGACGCCTTTGTCTGGAGCTGGGCTGTCCCAGCTCATCAGTCACTCTAGCATGCTGGCCCAGCTCTGAAGAAACACATGTGCCATCTTCCTCTCCCAAAACAAATCTTCCAAATTCACACTTCTTGGAAGAAGTTTTGATTCCATTAAAGAGAATGGAGTTGTATTTCCTTAAACCAAGTCTGCACATGTCCCGGTAGGTCCATCTATCCGAGCGTAGACAGCCTGAGACTGAACATAGGCCTCAAAATGTAGTCACAGCTGAGCAGCTAGACAAACAATAGAGCAGTCAAAAGAGTGCTCGTAGTACAAGTTTCGGAAAGGAAACCATTTAGCACTGCCTAAATGGTTCGGCGTCAGCTAGAAAAACCAAATGCTCTGACAGGCATTTTCATATGGGAGCAGAGGTTTTTTTGTGGTTACATCTGAATGACACTACGTGTTGAGAGAATCCCATGCATGACATTTTGGTTAGGGGTGCATACAATGTATAAGCACATAAAACATTTGTAAAGGATTTTTTTAAACAACAAATTAGTGTTGCAGACTGTCATGTTATTACAACTGTGCTGTTCCTGCTGCAATCAGGGACAAAAGTGGTATTATTTACAATTCTCAAATTATGTTTGTATTCAATTACATTTGTACATTTGAAAATTTATTTACATTTGAAAAAGTTACGAAAAATATGATGGCAGTGCTTGGCAATGTGTTTTTTGAAATAAGCTGGAAGTTCCCATTAATTTTAAATTGTTAGCATAATGTTTTATGCCATTAGGTATCAAACATCTTTTTTTAATTACATAAGAGATCACAACCAACAAATAAAGAAAATGGGTCTAGGTGCTCAGGAGAACCAAACTAGTGTAATCTACAGTCCATAGAAACTTTACAGTCATATATTATTGTTATTGTTGTTATTTTTGAAAGCTGCTATGATTTATTACTCTAAACATATAGCCACAATTGAAAACATGGATTAAAATGTCTCCTACTTGACCTTTTCACAGATATCCCATGAACATAAATATTAATTTTATGCATTCAACAACTGCTGATCAAGTTATATATTGCAAAAAGTATTGTTTGAAATATTATTCCATCATATGAACTACATAGTTCCATGGCAAATTTTATGGGTTTTTTATGCTAATAGGTACTTTACAAGCTGTTGCATAACCTCCACAAATTTACACTATGTGAGTAGTTGTAGAGGCATACAAGGACTTCTGGTCTATGACTTGATGATCTTTGCACTTTATCAATACAAGAAATCTCTTTTTATATTAACTCTTCACCTGAAACAAATCTTGACTTTTATTTATTCATTCAGAGATGAGAAATCAGTCAGCTACTCATGCATAAAACTTTAAAAATGAATACACATACCAAAACAAGCACTTTCCACTTTCTCTTGGAATTTTATTCCTGTTCACATTTGCAGCTTTCACTCTTAGCCTTCTCCTTATTTCTCTCAGGCACTGTAATCCCAGTGAAGACTAAGTTGTCTCTGCTTGGCACAAAGCACAGTAAAAGTACGGAGCTGCAATGATTGAAGACAAATAATAGAAGAGAGCATATTGTTTCAGTACAGCCACTAAATTCTGGTATGGGTTGCAGCCTATTCTCCCTTCTGTGCCTCATCTAGTTGAGCCACTGAGGGAGAAAAGATTGCTTACTCTCTTCTTCCCAGTGTGTATATCTGCCGTAGGTTCAAGCACACAAACAGTAAGCCCTTACACTCATGCAATGAATTCCATTAAATTAAACTTTCACAAGCCTTATGAGATACAGTTCATGTGTACTCTGAAAAATAGATATCTATCGCTGCACATGAAGCTCCAGGAATGGTATATTAATTCCCGAAATACTAGACATTCCTAAATTTTGGCACTCAAACACTGGTTTTTTGCTAGGTTTTGGGTGAAAACTGAGAATTAAATAATTAAAAAAAATTTATGATTTCTTTTTCACACCCAAAGCCTACTAGATGTTAACGGCATTATTGAAGGTTTAGTTTATCACAAAATCATTCTCGTCCTGCATCAGGATACTACTTCTTATAATTTGGTTTCTTAGAAAGATCTTTCTCTACACGTATATTGAGGAAGACTGGCTTTGTTGCAGTGAGGACTACTTGCCTTCCAGCCCCACTGCACTTGTAGGTCATGTCATGAATATAAAAGCTCTTGGGACATAATAAGAAAACGTTCATTGCCACTGCTACAAATACTCAAACGGGTCTGATATCCCAGCACGTTGGTGACTCTAAGGTGTATGTTTTGAAGGAGCGTTGGAGGCTACTTGAAGTTTACATAAATTTGTTTGCCTGTCAGTTTATCAATCAGGCACATGCATGCCTAAAATGAAAGCTGCAAAAGGACTTTCCATACCCTTTATACCATCTGCAACAGCTTCCCATCAGCTATTTTGCCTCTCTTTATTTTCTGCCAGAGCAGGTTGGTGATTTTTTCCAACTTCTGTTTTCCTCAAAACAAGTTGCATCAAAAATTACCTCTTCAGGTCCCACTATGATTTCTTTTAGGCAGTGCTTGCTATCCGTATCTATAAACCACAGACTTCTTTCCTAGTTCATAACCATTTTCTGATCTGTACATAGCCCTGATGTCATCAGATTAATGTTTGCTACTTGTCCTGCAAGGCAGTGAAAACTATTTGATGTCTCCATGTTTGCTGGCATTATAGTACTCATGAGAAAGCGACTTTAAGGTCCCATTTATTGTAGCCACATTGGTTTATCAGTGAACAAGAACGCTTTCTGGGAATTATCTGCCCCAGTAAAGCGCTTTCTCTACAAACTTTACTTAGTCTAAGTTATATTTACCCTGTGGCTTGTCTGTCCTTAATGAACTGTGGCTTGCATGGAAATACACCACCTCCCTCTACTACACCCTGGAATCAGGGCCTCCAATATGCAGTTCATAGATTTTGTCTCCTCTAAGTGGCATTTATTCGAGATGCTTTTCTAAGCGCTTTCAGTCTCAGCCTGAATATTTGTTTGCCTTCTCAGCTGCTTGTACTGTCTCTGGCCTTGTTTATAAAACTAGTGCTCAGTAAGCTAGGGTATGCATTTACAGTTCCTTGCCACTAACGCTTTTTGTAAACACTCCTACAGCACAACTAAATTGCCTTGGTTTGAAGCAACTTAATCCTCTCTCGATGCCATGTGAAGTATCTAATATTTGGTCTGAGTGACCACAAAAGAGGCCATGCAGAAAACCAAATTAACTGTAAATTCACAGCCTAGCACACTTCTTTATGTAGACAAGCCATCTATTTCAGTTAATTCTTTGCAGCTAGGTCATAGTGATGATATACCTGCATCCCTGAGAAAAAGTTTCATTTACTTTTCCTGCTTTCACTTTCACTGTCATGACTCTAGAGCTGGTGTCTAGTCAGTGAGAGAATCTTATTATAGCAACGTCCAAATGTGACACATAGCAAGGATTAAAGTGTTATCCAACTTGTACATGCATAAGCAGGCTCCCTGGAAACAGAATTCAGACTGATATTTTCATTTTCAAACCCACATTTTCCTCCATCTGAGCAGTCAACGGAGCATCTTCCTTTCTAAGTAAGATCCAATTATAATGAGAGCTTGGATTGACAGGAAACATTATTATAACTGAATGAGCTGTCAAATACATGATTAATAAGGTTTTTCATTTAGGTTCAACAATAGCAGCATCAGACCACTGGCATATTATTATTCAATAACTCATAACATTCATAAGAAGGTTTACTTTCGTTTTGGAGGATAGAGGGAGATCTCTCACATTCAGATGTTCATATGGGGCAGAAGTGGTTTCAATATTTCATGAGAGGATTTTATCTCTATGTTTTCTGAAGATGCAAACTAACGAAAAGCCTTATGCAAAATCTAAGCCTGCTGTTTAAGGACTTAGTTTCTTAGTTTCCTCCTAGCTTCCATATTTTTCCATCCACATTCTTATTGCTTGAACCATGAGAACAGAGAGGGAATAGCAGTAGAGTAGGAGGTTGGTAGCCTGGGTGTCTATGTCATCAGATGTTGACAGTACAGAGCATAAGTAGGAGGCAAACCAAGACCTCCCTGGTCCGCTTCTGTTCAGCGAGGTGCAATGCAGCAGAAATACAACACATATTTCATGTTAACCACCGTGTATGTACGCATGTTAAAATCATTGTGTGTGGTTCAAGCAGAGCAGATTTTTTTTTACAGTACAATACTTTTCATTTTTATCTGAGAGGCAATGAGGGCAAGATAGTTTTGAATTAGGATAGTCACAAGGGGAAAAGATGATGTTTAGGAAGAAAAATCTTCCTCCTCGAAAAAGACTTTTTATAACAAAAATGCAATTCCCTCCATCCTACATAAATTTTGCTTTCCTGTCCCGTTTCACAGTTTGATAGAAGATAACTGGATATCCCATTTTTCTGTTTCACTAGGTCTCAATTTCACTTTCCTAGCCTACCTCCTTAATCCGCTCTTCCATCCAAATGGTGGTGCTGCTCCATCACCGCAAGTAGTATAAATGATTTGGCTGTAAAAGCTGTGTGCTAGGGTTGACTTCGAAAAATGGCCTTTCAGTCCAGCATTCATTTATACATCATTAGTTACATCCCACTACTTTTTATCCAAATATGTTCTATCAATAAAAAAATATGCATAACCTATACTGTAGCGGTTTCTTTTCTCATTTTTTTCCCTTGCTGACACGTTGCATGCTTGCACAAACTAAGCTCTAACATGCAACTTTTAGCTTAATGTTATCATCTGACAAAGTTCCACAAACTGGGGAAATTTATGGAGGCATTCTGTGTTTCCATCCATAACCCTTCATGTCTTGAAACTAACTGCTACCTTCTGTAAGCTGCCAGGTGAAGACAACGCTTAAGACATTGGATATACCACAGCAGATGTAGAAGGCAACACAAAGACCAATGTCTAATATAAGAGTAAACTATGAAGTGGTTAACAAAAGATCAAGCTGACAAAGGTGTTAGTGAGCCTTAAGGTTAACACCTTACAATGTTAAATGGGACAAGTTCACACCTCTCTTCTCTATTATATCTTCCTCTTTCAAATATCTGCACTTCAGAATCCAGCTGTCCTAGACAAGTCACCTGCTTTTTTGCACCTCTTCTGTAAATTAACATTCAGCTGAAAACTTTTAAGCAAGGTTAAAATGGACTAGTGTCCAGGAATTTAATTTATGTTATTCTTTTATGTTGTTACTGTTGTTTCTATTGTGGTAGCCAATGCACAAAATGCTGGATACATGCAAAAATTATGCTTGTCTCTATAAATATCCAAGATGGGAAAATGAAGCATTGTGTCCCATTTCATAGACAGAAGAGACAGCTAGATGAACAAGTTGCCACCAGGTAAATGAGCGTGGATTTACAGCTCATTAACTACTCCATGGCAACTGTCTGTGTGGTTATTGTTCCAGAGTAAATGTGAGGTAGCTCTGACCCTTACTGAAAGTGAGGCAATGTATCTTGCATTTACCTGAGATTTAAGCATCCATATAAAGTAACTAATGAGCTGTAAATCCACTCTCTCTCTTCACACACTGCAGCTTCTTCATGTATCTGGAGGCAATGATATTTATGTGACTTGTATGGTGTCACTGAAGCAGCACGTGACAGAAGTGGGAACGTACACCAGACAGACTGAGCTCCTGCAAACCCCACTCCTCGAGTGGCCAGAATTTTCTCATAGAGCTGCTGTTCAATTGCTTGGCACATCTCCCTTCAAATGAAAGAAATTCTCAAGCAAACTCAGCCACTGTTTTCCTCATTGATACAGCAGAGCATGCATATACCACTTATGCAAAACAGATGGATCGGTAAAAGTAGCTTCCAGATACAGTTTCTTCATTTCACACATAAAATATTATTTACTTTTTCAAAGACTCTTAAATTTAAAGTTTTAACAAAATTGATGCTTTAGGAATAGCTTTATCCTGTTTTATTAATCAGATTTCAACTCTAGCTAATCTAAAGTACAGTTTACTGCAGAGTCTAAGCAGTCTTTAGCCACCATGTTGTCCATCAGGGTGGTGCATGGCATGCCACAAGCCAGCAAAGAGGCTTCTTTCTTTTCCTTTTTTCCTCCAGTGACTCCTATGAAGTTATACTCTACTAAGACTCCATCACACTAATTTAGGTGGACCATTAATACAAGCCACTGCCTACAGCCTTTGCAAGCATGGGATCATTGCTCTGATTTTTCAGTGGCACCATGGGAACAGAAGAGGTGCCTCCTCAACCTCCTCATTACATTCTATAAAAAAAAGAAAAAAGATAAAGAAGCCCATGGGAGGAAAATCTGGACCACAACATCACAATATATTGCCATTTAAAATATTTACCAGTAAAATTATTTCATGTCCTGAGGTAGAACAAGAACATAATGCTGTTAAATACCTTGACAAAGTTCAATTATACACCTCTATCCATAAAGAAGGGAAATTAATTTTCTCAGTTCAGACACTAAATACATTATTTTTCAGCCTTTAAAAGCTCCCTCCTATAATAATTGATAAACCTCACTATTCATTTTATTATCACCATGCTTTTTTATGTCATGTCTATGGACTAACGCATTCAAAAAAGAGAGTGGGAAAGCCCAGGACTCAGACTGTCTTTATGAATTTTAATGGATTTGATGAGTCTCTCCACAGCACTCCCTGTTTCCTGATAATCACTCAACTCCTCTCTGCAAGGACTCTCTGGAAAATGTGAGTCATGCCTGCAGGTCCTTTGGGATTTGACCCTGCTGTCACACTGACAGCAACTTCCTCATTTCATTTCATGGTGTAATATATTTCAAAGGATAATCCCAACCTTCTGGGATGCTTGCAGTTCTGGGATGCCCAGCTCTGACAGTACTGCAAAAGCCTGAATTTCATGAGGGAAGGCATAATGTAAATGGGAAATGCCAGTGCTTTCTTTTACGTTGACCACACACACCACTTTACTGACTCTGATGAGCATCCTTCTTTTCTCTTCTTTTTCTTTTTTAGCAGAGGTTACGTCAACACAAGTTGATTAAACAGTGCTTGTAAACATCCCTAGGCTCAGTTTCAACCTGCACCAGCTAGCGCAGTTCCTGGGCGTGATATGAGGGTTAGAGCACCCCAAGGCCCACTCCCAGTTCACAAGCAGCCCCACAGATTTGAAGACCGAAAGAGTTACCAGCAGAGACATCAGCCACCTCATGCCAGTTGGCCTTCAGAGCCCAGAAAAGTCCCTGAAGGCATCTAAGCGGAGATGGAGCCAGAGAGCCTGGCCGCTGCCTGGAGTCCCAGCAGCTGGCCCTCGGGAGCCTGGGGAGCTGCCCGGCAGGTCGCTGCCAGAGCCGCAGGCAAGCGTCGCAGGGCGACACGGACCGTGTTTCCTGCTGGAAATTCATTGCAGTGTAGAGTATCTCTGGACAGTTTAAACTGTAAAACTGTTCCGTGACTTCTGAACAGACCAAAATACAGGCTGTAAAAGGTGGCACTTCAATAGCCAGCTATCCATGGAGTTGATTTTCCAGCCTTCTTGCCGTGAGGAGAAGGGAAAACAATAGAGCGCAGCCTGGAGAACAGCCTCATGGGAAGTCAGGCTGGCTGCTTGGAACCCCAGGTGAAAAAAAAAAAAACATTTCAGATCCCCCCCGCAAGTTATATTTTTTAGAGAGTTATTCTGCTGCAGTGCTTCCTAGAATTTTGGATTTTTTTTTTTACTTTTTTGTCCTGCTTCATAATTATACTTAATTATGAGATTTTGTTATGTTTTGTGCTTTGTTAGGTTATGTACTTTCTGCAAGTGAGAAAAAATGTGCCGGCCAATTCTCCTCTTGCTGACATTAATGGCTGTTGGCTCAAACACTCCGTGCAGGATTTTCCATCTTCTTATCAAGGGCTCCATATTTTCATGTGGTTCAATTTTTTTATTTCTTCTGGGCATCCTTTTTATTTTGGTATTTCTTTTCTCTTTGTTCTCCAAGTAATTCATTTTTAGCTCTAAATTAAGCAATTTGCTTTTAACGAGTTGGCATTTTCATCAGTCATCATACCCAAATGTTCCTCTGTACCTTCCTTAATTTCATGTACTATATCAGCATTTCCTGTAGCAGTAATGGCTTTCTGCAATGAGACTTACACCTCAGATTGCCCTGCTACTTTTTCAGGCAATTATCTACTGCCTGTCCTTCTGGCAGGCACATTGCTATCTTCCCCACTGTACTTCAGTTTTCAGGGTAACATCAATCCACAGCAAGTGCCTACTACAGACTTGACACTTGTCTGTGGAAATGTTAAACTTTTAGTATTGTTTCAAAGAGCAAGAGGTCTTAATGCCAGCTGTCCGTACTCAGAATATCCAGTACTGGAAAACTCTAGTCATTTCTTGGCTGGGGCTTTAGGGTTTCCTGCTCCTCTAACTCCTTCCTGTTGGTTCAGAGTCCATAGGGTACCTGGCAGTCCTGGTCCCCCATCATCCAGATCACAGTGTTTCTCCTGCCAACATTGCTTGGTTTCCTTTGCAGAGAAACCCAGGGCATGAGGTAGGGTGGCACACATGCAGGCTTCAGCCCAGCATGGCATCAGGATGCATATAGGGTTCCCAGGAAATGGTCATGGTCCCTGGGTATGGACATAGCTATAAGGATCTCTGCAACACAGCACAAGAACAAAATCCTTCAGCTGGGACTGTCTAACCTACAAGAGAGATTTAAATGGTTTCTGTGCTGGTTTTGGCTGGGCTAGAGTTAATTTTCTTCACAGTAGCTAGCATGGGGCTACATTTTGGATTTGTGCTGAAAACAGTGTTGATGATAACCCAGGGATGTTTTTGTTACTGCTGAGCAGTGCTTACACAGAGCCAAGGCCTTTGCTGCTCCTCACACCACCCCACCAGTGAGTAGGCTGGGGGTGCACAAGGAGTTGGGAGGGGACACAGCTGGGACAGCTGACCCAACTGACCAAAGGGATGTCCCATACCATATGACGTCATGCCCAGCATATAAACCTGGGGGAAGAAGGAAGGAGAGGTGTTCAGAGTGATGGTGTTTGTTTGTCTTCCCAAGTAACGGTTACATGTGCTGGAGCCCTGCTTTCCTGGAGATGGCTGAACACCTGCCTGCCCATGGGAAGTGGGGAATTAATTCCTTGTCTTGCTTTGCTTGCGTGTGCAGCTTTTGCTTTACCTATTGAACTGTCTTTATCTCAACCCACGAGTGTTCTCACTTTTACCCTTCCGATTCTCTCCCCCGTCCCACAGGGCGTGAAGGAGTGAGCGGCTGCGTGGGGCTGAGCTGCTGGCTGGGGTTAAACCACAGCAGGTTGACACCAGTCAGCACCTACAGTCTGCTCCAGTTTTGCTCCTAAAAACCTAGCTGAAGACCGATGCTCTGCTGAGGTTTTGAACAGGTGCTGCTGGGGAAAGAGACAAAACCCCATCTGTAACTTGCGATATCCCTGCAGCTCCTACCCGATAATGTGGCCTGTGGCCTTGGCTTCAGTTCACTGCATGGGAGAAGAGTAATTGCACACATTTTCTTGGGGTTGGGAAGAAACAAGGAAGAGGAAAAGACAAGCTTATCTGAAAGCAGTAGAGAGGACTAGACAACCAAGGTCATGTAAGTTGCAGAGGCTGAAGGACACATGGCAGATGCAGTGCTGGGGGACCCGAGACGTGTGAGTCTGGGTGAAATCAGGCACATGTGGCACAGGATGGGTGCTAGGAAGTAAAGGACCCTGCGGCACAGTGTGGACGTAGTGCTTGGAGGAGAGAGAAGCTGCAGCGCAAAGGAGTGGAGGGGATTTGGGGCCTGACTTCACCAGGTAGGGATGGGATTTTGAGAGACTTCAAGAATTTGGCTGCAATGACAACATGGGGTGTTCATTAATCTCTAAGAGCTGTGCTTACAGGCATCCCATACTATTTTTTAGGGGCTTGCAAATCTGTTGGAAAGTGACAGGGAGAAACAGCACATGGGATGTGGGGAAGAAGGGGGAGAGAGAGGGTGGAAGGTGAGACTCCAGGGAGAGGGAAGCCTCCTCTTCAGTGGAGACAGAAAAAAAGAGAGGAAGAGGAAGCACAGTGCAGCCTCAGCAGCCACAATGCTGCACATCTCAGAGAGAAACCCTGTTTCTTACGTTTGCATATGCACATTTTTGCGTCTGCTAATGAACCACACTTTCCTCCCTCATTCCCAGTGCCAAAAGATTATTAATTCCTGAAATCTGTTCTTACCTATTCCTTCCTGGCTGTCCTGCATGCATTTTCTAATATGTATTTATTTAGGAAGGTTAGTTTCTTGCTACACAGCAGAAATATTTGTGTTAAATCTACTCTGTAAAGGCCCTAAAAACATGAAAAATGCTCTGGAAGCAGAAAAGAAATAGTTAGCAGGAAGGAAAGGGGACGTTGCAGGAAAACTCATTTGCTGAAAAATGCAGCTTATGTCTTATCAATTTAATTCCAGATAAGTCTTCATTTTGCTGTGAAGACAGATGTGATAAATATGTTAATGGCAGATTTCGATAGTTCAGTTTGTAGAACTGCAAAGCCAGATGGAAGTGATAATTTTTCTTTCATTTTAATTTTGAAATAAAAAGCAAGAAAGCAAGAAAGTTCCTGATATCGTAGCTCTGTAATGACTTTTTGAAGGATAATGGACCTTAGCACAGAATGACGATTAACTGTCATGCCCTGATACTTACTATTTTATTGAATTCCAGTTTCCCTGGCTGGAATTCTCTCAGCTTTCTTGCCAGAGCCAAGCAGATTACTGTCTGTGACTGACTTTTTCAGTTTCACATTCATAAAGGTATTTAGCAGCAATCCTAACTTGAAGCTTTTGAGTATTTTACTGATTCTACTGTTGCTCAGGCTAGATACATGCCCAAGCAAACCACTGAAAATAGCACTGGATGGAGCTAATCTCTCTTACTGTTTATCAGGAGCCAAATACTGCCTTTTTTAATTCCTTAAGCAGTGCACTTAGTGCCCTCAGGGTATTAGGAGTGTGGGGGACTAGACTGTGGTCTTCCACGCCTTGATATACGGTTCCCTGGTATTAAGGAATTAACGTGCACTTAGCAGTATTTGGCACGGGCTCTTCTTTGATTGTTTCGATTTAAAACCAAGGCATTGAGGGACATATATTAACACCTTCTTAAATCTGTAGGATATTTACTGCTTGAACTGATAGGCAAAAAGGCTAGAAAAGTTTTGTTGCATGAATCCCCTTGAAGGGGAGGAAACTGTAGATAGCAGGTAAAAAGCCTAAGGAAACTTCAGGAAACAATTTTCAAGCCTCTTTTGTTCAGGGTCCTACCTGAAATCATACTCTTGAGCTACTAAGTGAAAACTTGGTTTGTTATATTCACTATGGTGTTTCTAACTGTGGAAAGAACAGGCACATCTGGCTTGTTCTTTTTAAATGAATTTTAATTTCAAGAAGGTGAGGTCCTGACTGGTTCCTCCCATGGAAACTTCTCTCTAGGAATAACTTGGCAAGAGAGTGAGGCACTGCATTCTCAAATCACTAGCATTAACTTCTAGGGTTTTATTAGGTCGTTCTCATTTTCTAGCTAAGCTCACAAATCAGAAACTGAATGGCTTAATCTATTTAGTTCAACATGGCAGTAAGAGCCCCCCTGAGAACTTTATTCCAATAATTCCAGTGAGGAAAATGTGGATTTCTTGTGAATGACTGCCTGTATCCCAAGTTTTACCATTAGACAAAGGGTACAATTGTTGGTTTTGCCATCACTGTCCTCAGTTGAGGGTACTTATGGGTAGAGGTGATATTGGTTATTAGATAGATATCTGCTACTTGATATTGCTATTATAGATAGATATCTGAGATCTGAAATATCAGGTTAATATCATTGTTCAATACATGCTATTTTGTTTCTATTGTTTAGTTTGCATACATTTCCTTGGGGTTTGTCTTTGTTTATTCAATCAGCAAATAATATAAAATTGCAAACATATGTGGTCTGGATGTTTCTTACCCAAACAAAATGATTAGATGAGAGGGAAAGGGAAAGTCTGTACTGTACTGTACTGTACTGTGGAGGGGAGAGGAGAGATCCCCAGGCTCTGGAAGTGAAAGCTGTGTCAGCAGGAGCCAAGCCAACCTAATTAGCCCTATGAAGAGACTGGGCAGAGCGGTTGGTTAATGCAGCTATATTATGTTTGAGAATTCATATCTGTTGCCTCTGGACTTTGCTGAACTGTGCAAACACCCACGTCTCTGCAGCGTTGCACCTTGCACGCAAGCAGAGGCAGTTCTTGAACTTGTCTGAGGTTCCAGTCCATACTGGCTGCTAATCTCCTACAATTCAGTGCCTGACATGACCAAAAAAAAGTACAGTGAAGCATACACTGTATAGTCCTGCTCCTGGCCCTAGTGTTCCCTTACCAAGGTCAGGGAACAGCAGGCAGAGACAGCTGGAGCCTCTCTGCCCTCACAGCCTTGCTGTGAGCTAAGAGGCAATCAAAGCACAAGCTGTAGCTAGAGGTGACCCACCCTTGCAGAGCATCCTCAGGTATTGGCATAAACCAGCCAGATCTTAGTCCTCTGTGGACTCATGCAGCAGCAGCATTTAATCCTGGAGCACCAAGTCAAGCAGAGCTTCCCAACTGGTGGGCAAGGAAGCCATCCACCACCCTCCAGCAAGCAGCCAGACCTCCCTAAACACCAGGCAGGGAGCTCCCTGCAGGAGGAGCATGGCAATTCATGCAGCACTAAAGCTTATTCCAGGTTGCCCTGCCACCTTGTCAGGCTTAAATCCGGCTCACTAGGATGTTCGTCTGTTATTTATGCAAATAAATCTATGCATAGTCACAAAATATGCAAAGAGGGGCATTTATCAGTTTGGCACAATCTCCAACTTTCTGAACCCACAGACATCCCTGATATACATAAAGAAGAAAATGCAGTCTCCCTTATGGTGCCGCTGGCAGAGAGGGCGAGGCAAAGCCTATCCGCTACAATCCATGTCCTCTCAGAGGATTCACGGTGCTTGGGATAGAAGAGATAATGCATTCTGTGCGACTTTAAACCTATTATGTTACAGCTCAGGATGTTTAATCTTATGAATAAGGGATCTCTACTTGTTTCACCTTTCCAGGGAAGGAGATTTATGAATCCGCATAACTCTAAGCATTCTGACTGTGGTTTATTATTTATTTATAACAAGTATGTGACAAAAAAAGTCCTCTGGAACAGTCTGCTTAAATGCGTCTCTTTGCCTGGACAGCCGCAGTCTAAGGTCACTCTCACTCATAAATGTGCAAAGGAACCTCAGCTCATCCCTCCCCTGCGTTTACTGCTCTCTCCTCACTTCAGAAAAATATTATCTTTGGCACAACTCTAGTCTAGAATCAGCATCTACCTGTTGCTCTCCACATGCAGCCATCAGTAACTGCAGGAGGTCTGAGTCCTCATGACAAGGGTACGGGTCTACGAGAAACACAGCTTTAGGGAATTCCTGCCCAGTTCTGGAACCCAAGCCAGTACCAGGCTGACAGCTTGCCTGTCAGCTCCAGGATCCAGTTTCTCGTGTATCCTCCCTAGCCAACAGGATGGCTTATTTAAGCTGCTACAAACTGTAGCAACTGCACAAACTAGCAGAAAAGAAGTTTCTGTAGTACAAGTAAAGACAGAAGAAAGTGACACAGCTTTTTGCTGTGTTACCCTTATCTGAGGGACCTGCCTTACCCATTCGCTTCTCCTGTGGTCTGTTGTAACCATCTCCCAGGGCCTATGTGGGGCTGTGGACCTGCATGTGGTCTTGGAATTGTCACCGAGGGGAGGAACACCTCCAGCAGGCAAGGAGAGGTACTCTCAAAGGCTCCTCTTCCAGAGTGGCTACAATTGGACCTTAATTTGATAGCAACACAAAAAATAACTTTCCCTGAACCCCCCAAAATATAATTCCATGAGTTACATTGCATTTAAAGTGCAGCACAATCACAATGCAAAGGCCTGAAAGAATTTCCAATGTTTTTCCTTCTGCAGTGTAAGTTACATACCTCCTGGACAGTCTTGTTAAAGTCCATCAAGGTGCCTTTCAATATATGCGAGAAAATTGAGGTGGGTTGACCCCAGCCAGCAGCTAAGCACCCAACCAGCAGCTCTCTCACTCCCCCTTTCATCAGGAGAGAGAATAGTAAGAGCAAAAGCAAGAAAACTCATGGGTTGAGATAAAGACAGTTTAATAAGTGAAGGAAAGAGAAAAAAAAAAAAAAAGTGATGCAAAGGCAGTCACTCACCACCTCCCACAAGCAGACTGATGTCCAGGCAGTCTCTGAGCTATGACTACCTTCCCAGACCAACCCCCCCTCAGTTTTATTGCTGAGCATGACTTTATAAGTCATGGAATATCCCTTTGGTCAGCTGGGGTCAGGTGTCCTCTCTGTGTCCTCTCCTAACCTACTTGCTGGGGGGGGTGGGCAGCCTGGGAAAAAGAGAAGGCCTTGACGCTGCGGATGCACTGCTGTGCAATAGCCAAAACACTGTTGTGTTATCAGTGCTGTTTTAGTCACAAATCCAAAACACAGTATCTTACAGACTTCTGTTAAGAAAATTTACTCCATCTCACCAGATTCAACACAAAAACTAATGAACAAATGCATTGCCTTAGGTTAACCACAAAGAAAATTGTCCTAGAAGCAGCACTTCTTGCTTAACATCGTGCTATTCTACAGCAACTGCCCTTTTTATTCCAAATCTATTTGCCACTTGGGTAAGTGCAAAAACATGCAGTCAAAAATATCTATACAACCTGACTTTCTGTGACTTTAATTCTGCTATTTCCAGCTGAGCAAAATTATCTTTACATCATGAGAACATATGCTTCCCCTTAATAAAGATTTAAATACAGCCACTTCAAGTCTTTCCCTTCACTTTTGCACTGGTGCAGTAAAGGATTATCCATGCAAAATCATACAGCCAAGCTTTCTGCTGTGAGTCAGCGTGGTTCCATTGTTTTTCATGGATCAATTAACACACACTGGAGATTTTAGCCATTGTTGTCTATAATGGCTAATTTGCTTATTACAGGGAACTGAGAGCCATCTGTGTACATGCCATAGGGATACACCAGTGAAATAGGGATTGTAAACCGACAGAACATGACCGGTGATTGCAAGAGATTCAAAGACAAGGTGGGATGCCTTACCTTTGGAGCCTGTAGTACAGCAGACACATCTTGCTTAGGTACTGCAAAAACAGGTTTTGGTGCAAGTGTTGTTGGCTTTTTGGGAGGCCTGGGTGGTGGATGAAGGGTTTGGTTTTCGTATCTTCGCACCATATAGTATTGCTCTTCGCTGATCTCTTCCACTGTTGTCTTAGTCACAGGAGGTACAACTGTCTGGACTTCTTTGCTGACCAAATGGACTGACATGTTTAAGCGATATACTGGAATCTCCCAGCTCTCCACTGGACTGCTGGTGCTACTGATCAGCAAATAAGAGTCTGTGATTTCTTCTTCAAACTGCAGACCAGGCACGGCAGCCAAGACATCTTCCTCAACAGAAAGGTCCCTCACGGACACTTTGACATTAAAAGGCAAAGGAAATTCTTTGCAAATCTCAGAAAGCTGATACTGTTTCTTGTCATGTATCACTTCCACAAAGTCGCCTTCCATGTACATAGGGAGGAGCACTTTCTTGTACGTATCACTTAGTATTTGTTCACAGGCAAAAACGTCTATGACTTTCTTTCTTTCCTCATACAGAACTTCACTAGTCTGACGTTGCTGAACTAGAAACTGGTCTCCAACTGAAACAGAAAAAAGCTCTTTATGAGGGGAATCAAAGGCTTTAGTTGCTACAACATGAAGCTGTTCCTTTTCACTTCTTGCTATCTCTAAGTCATAGGCAGTTGGAAACTCCCGAGGTCTTCTCTTGAACTTTCCTTTGTAGCTCATAGGGATTAAAAAATGTCTTTTGGGGGAATCACTTCTGATCTCAGAGGCTAGGATTCTTGTTGCCTGGTACTTTTTGTAGATGATGATCTCTTTCCCCATATACAAGAAGTTATAAGCTTTTTGGCTTCCTGAAGGCCCTTCCATTATCTCAGCAACCATAGGAAATTCCTTGCTTGTTCTGTCAAATACATCTTCCAAAGACAGTGGCTGAAGGAAAGAGCTAATATCATAACAGTCTGTTATATCCTTGACCTCAACATCTAGATCTGAGAGGATATGAACTATGTCCTTTCGAACTGAAAAGAAAAAGAAATACATTGATTTTTGTTTTCAAACTGACATTGGAATAAAATATACGTTTCCTGTTGGCCAGATATAAAAGTACCTTCCCTGAGGTGTGCACCTCCATATGGTAACATGCACACTTAATAGTGCCAAAGTCTAACTATTTAAATTTGAGAAATACAGCTGTAAGATATGCAGGAGACATCACAAAGGAAGAGAGAAACAAGAGGAGATGAGAATGTGTGCAAGTGAACAAAAGTTTAAGACAAAGGCCAGGGAAAAAAAATATAGTTCACTGTCTTTCTCATAGCACGTCTATGGTTAATCAGTTGTTTATCTTATCAAACACTTTTTCTTGAGTACAAGATGTATTTCTATTCTTTTCTTTCATAGTAACTTATGGTTTCTCCAAAGAAATGGGTGGGGGAACATTTTTAATGAATAAATAGCATTTGAACCTATTAACACATTTTGTTGCTGTGACCAGGCTGGGAGAAGTAAGATATTTTGATATTTATAAGAATAATGAAAACATCTATGATTATTAGAAAATAATATCACTTTTTTAAAAAGGCAAAACCTTTGTGTAACAAAGTCTAAGTTTATTGTTAATGAATGAAGAAATTTCTGCTATAATGGTCCTCTGTGGAACTCTTGCATGGTTTCCTGCGGCATCTGGTTTTATTCACTATCAGAACCAAGCCATTGATTTTAACAGGCTGACAGGGAACAACAACCCTTTTATCACAACTGAACTTGCAAAATTTTGGATGCAAAACTTCCAAGCACAAAGCTGACTATGCAATTAAGGCTTGTTTAAGAATTTGGCTCCAGATCAGTGAAGCCACAGATCACTGACCAGGGCAGTAAAATTTAACAAGCAAATAATATTTAATGACTCTCTTCAATAAGACTTATTCTGCACAGACCTGCACACAAGGATAGTATATCCTGGATTCACATTTCCTTGTAGCAGGACATACCAATATTTCATACCTAAAAGTCAGTATCAGATTTATTTTATATGATAGAGTTTTATGACAGTGGTTCAGGATCTGTTTATTCCAACTCTCCTTTTGTCACATTGATGCCTTCAGGTGACAAACATCCTAAGCACCACAAGGGAAAGTCAAAGAAGGAGGAATGACTAGTGAACGGAAAGTTTTTTATGGGCATTTGGAGGAGTTCCACACACATCGTTTGTTCATTATTAAGAATGAGACGTATTGAGGATTCCTGCCCACAGCCTGTGAAAATGTAAGCTGCTATCCCTCTTAACAGGAATCTTTTTTCTTGAATTGTGGATAGTATTTCTCATACTTTATCTTGTGTCTGTTTATAGTTCTTCTAAAAATGGGGAAAATCCATCTTTCATGGTCCACAAGAAAGTAGTTAATCATGTACCATGAAGCCTACTTTTCGAGTCTGTATTAAATAGTTGTTTAGGACATATTTAATGCTTCTTAAATGTTGACAGGCTATGAAACATAAATGGGCATGAAATAAAATCAGTAAATACAACTGTCACTGAAATATCTGATTGGAAAACAAGTGAATGCAAAACATTTCTGAATCTTCTAAAAGCTTTTTAGAAACATTAAATTCTTATTGATTCTGCACATATCTCTAAGTGGGTATAGGAATACACCTACGTGAATCCAGCTTCAGGAGATGGGCTAGATTCCTGAATCTAGCTAGAGTTGTGGAAAACGAAGTATTTTATCTTGTGAAGATATACTTTCCAAACTCACACATTAAATCACATAGCAAGGACAGTTGAATATCTCATGATAAGCATTTAACAACTACAGTATATTGTGCTAACAGTCTCTGCCCACTTTTATTTCTTTCTCTTTTATCCACTTACTTACATCATTCATCAGATAAATCAGATAAATGAAAAGACTTCCTGCTTAATATCCTCATTAATGACATATTTCTGTTAGGATTTCATTTCTAGGGACCTCACTGGTCTGCTTCTAGTCAAGGCAACACACAGCAAAACCTTCCCAAAAGCTAAGCTTCTATCCTGCAAACTTTAACAGGATGGGTGCATCAACAGGTAGAATTGCAGCAAGTTTCCGTCTACTGCCTGAGCTGTCCTCAAGCAAGGTCGAACATTTTAGCTTAAGCTGTTTTTTTGCTTAGGTAGGTATCTGAGTTCAGAGAGGGTACGCTATGCACGCACGCCATGGGTCATTACTGCAGCTCAGCTATTCAAGTCACCATAACTCAGGAGCATTTCACTGTGTGCTTATACCCTTGTACACCTTCTAATTTTATTCCTGTGACTAATTTCACTAACAGGTTTAAAGTAAGGCATAGATATAGACATTGGTAAGAACAGAACCCAGCGGTTTCAGTGTTTTGGTGGAACAACTAGAACAGTGTTAATGTGACATGGACAGAATATTATTTTTTAATAAAAACTCATAACACAAATTACAGCTTTTCAAGACATTGGTTTTCTAATATTTCCCTGTTTCCTCAAACCTAGAGGTTTCAGAAATTGTTCATGAGTCTTTTCTGTTTATATTCTATTGATATTTGTTTCTGCAATAGAGTAAATTAATATGGTTTTGCTTTCTGCACCATCCTCATCCTGAAAAATAAATGGTAGTTGACTGTGTTACAACATGTATGCCTATATTCCTTTTCTGCCTCCTAGCCAACCGTAAATGATCAAGTGGCTTCTCCATGGCCAAAGTTGGAGACACAAAGAAAGAATCTCAGAATTGAACAGAATTCCTAAGCTCCACTTTTTCACTATGCAATGTATTTTATTTGCAACAATGATTTAATTGTAGTGATCAATAAAATGGCAACAGAAAGAAATGCAAGGTAACTACCTGAATTAACAGCTGACAAAGGAATAAAAAAGGCAATATTATTTTTATCTTTCTTGATCTTGAAACTAGCATCAGTGGCAAATACGCATCAGGAATTATTGACCAAACTGAATCCTTCCTCACTATTTTAAGCAAATTTTGTGTATTTAAGGGTACTTCGCTAGACTGAGTTTAACAGAACATTGACTTTGTTTCCTACTTACATTGCATTACTGCCTGCACTTCATAGACAGGAGTGAGAATCAAGCAGCCATCAAAATTCTCAGGAAGTGGATTAGAGGAGTCCCACATATGTAAAGTATTGGAAAGTTTGACAATCCGGTTTCTGCACTTAGGGATTTTCCATTCTGCAATCTCTTTTAGGGTGTATATCTGGTCATCTTCACACTCATAGAATTTCCCTTCTTGTGAAAGGGGTAGAGTAAAGGAATGAGACTGGTTATTTCTGACCACGTCACAGTTTACAGCCATCGTTCCATTGACCTCTTCCACCGAGTTGAAGGTGATCTGCTCACCGTTTTTGATAGTGAGGTTTGACAATTTTATATCCTCTGGGCTGTAGAAACATGGATGGCCAAATCTTGTTGGCCCAATAGAGACTTTTCTTGTAATTTCTTCAATGCTGCCATATGGAGTTTTATCTGCCACAACCTTATAAAGACCTAAGAATAGAAAACTCATATTATAAAAAGGGAAATACACAAAGCAAGCCATGCCAAATTTTAGATTGTGAATGCAATAAAAATGGGCAGCAAAGCACATCAAACAATTCATAGGTGATAGTTTGGTTGCCAGAAATGTGACTCCACAAAGATAATATCAGCCACGTGATACAATATATAGGTGACTGGAATTAGCCCTTTCTACTCTGCATCTAATTTCTGATGTCCAACAATTTTACGTCCATGGTAAAAAATTTTCTTTGCCATAGAAAAAAGAAAAATTATCTTAAATTCTTATCTGTCTTCTCAGGAAACCAACCTTTAAGAAATAAATGCAGACATGGTATGAGGAAGAGCAACACAAATGTGATCAGTGAAGTGCAAGATAAGTTTCTGCCTAAACATCAGCACTACATATTCTTCCACACAGACTGGGGATTCCTAGGTCAAGTATGTTTAAAGATACATCACAAATCAAAAAGTAGCACCTATAGATAAGAATGAGCAAAGGAAATTGATTTTAGCATATCTGATAGCCCAGACTACCAGATGGAGTAAGGCAAAGTTTGGCTGTTGTAGTTTGGGTGATGTAGCACTCTGGCCATCACAAGGCAATTAAAGTGCTAAAGTTCTGCAAGGCAGAAGCTGCATCTCAGCTTCCCTATCCCCTAAGGACATTATTATTTCATGTTAATCATGCCTCTTGGAGCTGTCTCATTAGGAGTTCACATCGCAAGAAAACTGTGTACATTTCTATATTTGCGTGAGTGTTTTCACAGAGGAAGATGAAGTGGACGGTTTAGAGGACTGAACAGTAGGGTTTAGCTGAACTGTGTGATTCAGCTGTCTTCTTCCCCAAGCGCGGCAGCGTGAATGCTGCCTCATGGAATTACACTGCAGCTTCCTGGGACAGGCACTGACTAAGGCTGGCTTCTGATTGAATATAACTGAACATAGAGGTTATTCCTAGGCCAAGTTTGCTAGCCACAAATTAACCGGTAGCTACAGCTACAGTGACAAAGAAACCAAGCTCCCTGGGAGATACAGTGCCTTTTCTCCTTCCTTCCCCCAAAGCCAGCTAGCAGAAATCCTATGGCCCTGCTGATCTACACTTTTGCCTCCTCTGGACCGCACAAAGGGCACCATATCTTTGTGGTAAAGGAATGCTCCCACCTTGGCAGTTATGGAGGAGGCACGGGATGGGGACTTAAGGAGTGTTGCTTGGCACCACTAGAGACTCTTTCATGGCACCTCCACATGTCATGAGTGGTTTCTGCCATATCTACAAGGGTTTAAGTGTTCCATCCAACTGCCCCCAGTCATTTAGTGTGGGAACTGGGTCCACAGTGGCCAGGACTGCCTTGTTGTGGGCACCAGAGTGTGAGAAAAGGGCAGTATGCCCTGACAGATACCTGGGTCTCAGCAAGGTGGGACGCTGCCAGAACACAGTTCCTGCCGGGTGTTGGGAAGACCCTCATTCCCTTCTCCAGACCTCCCCTGACTGTGGGATTGTTTAACAAATTAGACCAGGGGATTGCTTCAGTTAAAAATAACCTCCAAATTGCTTATTTTCTCCCACACCTTTTCCCTTACTTACTTTCACCAGTGACCGCAATCAACACAACTGAGGGATCTGCCTGGAAGCAGGGGCTCCATAGGATTGTACTCTTGAAAAAAGGATATATCAAACCATTCCCTCCACCACAACAGCTTTTGTTTGTTTGTTTGTTTTTGTTTTGGCCACAGAATTGCTGTGATTCTGGCTTGACTGTAACAAAACCTGCTACTTTCACTTCATAGCTTTAGCACCCTTCTTGTTAAAAGAGATGTTATTAAGATTCTGTCTGTTGAGTAGCTTTTAACTGAATTTATCACCAGATTGGGCATGTTTGGTTCTAGGTGTCCCGTGAGGCCACACTAGTAATTGTGGGGACTAACAGCTCTGAAGACTTGTCAGCAGCCTAAACAGTATTAGCCTATTTGATCCACTGCAGAAATCGTCACTAGTTGTGCCTGTGTAACTGCCTTCACAGTTGTCTGTATAACAGCTAGCTTTTCCTGTGGGAAATTAGTACCCTTGTGCAAATGCATCCTCTACATATATGTCCGCACTGCAGGATAGCCTCCAGGCTTTTTTTTCCGGCTGCAAGGAAGCCACATCCATTAATGTAGCTGCACAAGTACAAAGTACAACTTCAACACACTTTTCTTTCTCATTGATATTGGTAATGTTTCTCACAGTCGTTTTTAACAAAATTATTAACAAGCAAGTTAGCTACCCCAGTCCTAATCACTAATGGAGCTGTCAATGCAGATCAAGACAAACTGGTTCATCAGCATTTAGAAAATATCGCAGTGACAAGGCACCAATGACAAACTGAAATTGTGGAAAAGACAGCATCCCCCAAACAGTGTTCCAGTGTCATGCTTTGCAAGCACAAGATGGGCATCATCTCCCGGCAGTGCTGGGAGAAAACAAATAGGAATATTCTTCATTAAAAAATGCATTCAAAGTGCATATGATGTATCCCAAAGGCAATAACTGTGTTTACCCATCTATGATACAGGAGCAAGCATATTGCCCCTAGAAAACCTCCAGAATTGCATTAAAAAGCCTCCATAAACTATGTTAGAAAAAACATTCCCAGCTGAAAATACTTGGCGATGTACAGGTATGAGAAACAATCTTCTCCTCTATGAGTATGACAGTAGACTCAGGCTCTATTAATTTTGCTGCGACTACGGAGCTACTTGGAAGCCAGCTATTTCAGCAACAAACTGATGAGCATCCTGGGTTGGAAAGCAGGTTTCATATGGAAGCATAATTACCAGATCTCATAAAAAAATAGACAACTGATTATCCCCTCAGGCCCAGGCAGACTGACTTTGTCAGGGTTGGGAGCAGAAAAATCTTCCGTTCTGCTGGTTTTCTTAATTTTGGTAGCAGAATGCTTGCATAGGCAACTAAAGAGCCATGTGGCCATGTGGCCTTGCATACTTAGCTTCTGTAATGATGAGACCTATGAAGCAGAGGCACCTAATAGCCACCCATTTATGCATATGATTATGTAAAGTTCCATACGTTTCTTTCTATGTAGAATATATAAAAAGTTATTTTGGTATGATGGGTGAAAGTCACTGTGGTTCCTATCTAACTGCCATAATTTGCCATGGTATCTTCTGATAAATGTTGTCCTTCATACAATATATATTAAAAAAACCCCAACCAACCAACCAAACAAACAAAAAAAACCCCACTACAAAACCAAAAAAACCCCACATTATCTGGAACCATCCAGAACCTTATTAAAATAATTATGAATCAAATTACAAACTCAAATGTTTTCCAAACCTAAGATAGCAAGGAAATCTCCAGAGTAGGAAACATATGGTAAGTTTGAGATGTTAAAGTCTGGACATTTTGAGGTCAAAAAAAATATTTTTGTATTTTTTCATAAATCATAAAATGACTGAATCAAATTCACTTAGACTTTCCTAAGAGAGCTTGGTGGACTACTGGGGGAAAGACAGATGGAAATAGCAAACCTGGAAAAAAGTCCAGCTGGTTTACAGAGAGCTGGCGTTATTGCTCCTATAGATCTACTTTTTAAATGTAATCTGTTCTACAACCAAGTGCACTAATGCCCAATAGTTTTGGAGAAAATTACAGATAGAGACAAGAATAACTACACATACATAATAACTACAAGAATGTATAACCATTGTCACACTGCATGAATCCTCTGCACCTAGTGGCATTTCATGTAGGTGAAGTGCCTGCCTAGCCATAATAAGATAATTAGTAAGCTCCTAACCTAATGAGCCCATCATTTTCAAGAAAAGTTTTAGGCATTGATGTAAACTTTGGTAGAGAGAGTTTGAGAATCTGAAAAAATTTTTTTCACTGGTATGGGAGAGAAAACCGCCCAAGGATCACCCATTTAGTCCTGTGGGAAAGCATGTTTTGATAGAAGGGTATTTTTACCACCTTTTTACAGAACAGTATATGCAGCTCTCTTTTACTGGTTATAGAGTGATAAAGTGTACCGTCCTGTAGCATTATAGACTTCCCATTTTCAGTCTTGATTAGAGTCCTGAAGTAAAGGAGTATCCTTTTTATTCTCTCTTTTTCTTCTTTCCCCCACAGAAAAATGAAAAAAAAAAAAACCAACCAGTAGTTAGGCTCACCTAGTAGAACAGCAAGTAGCCTTCAAGGATAAAAAAAATAGCAGAAAGACCTTCTGTCCCAGACTAGCAGCTTCTGTTCCCCAGGGTAATGCAGAAGACTGGGAAGAGCTCAGTTTCCAACCTCTCTGGAGTTGGCTTGATTGCTATTCCTCTTTTCCCTCACCTCCACCACCCGCTCTGCTACCTCCTCTGCTCCATCTGCTCCAGCATCCTCCTCTCCCCACCCTGCCCCAAAGGCCTCTCTCCTGTCTCTCCATCATCTCCTATCGAGATGAGCCTTTTAGTGCCTTACCCCTGTTCTGCCATGCATGTACTGCGCGGCCACAGCCAAGTCTCCTGTCTGGTGGCTCTCAGAGGCTGAGAGCTCAAAGGGACAGTTGTGCTCAGCTACATGTCTGTCAGACCACGTAGGAATGAGCAGCAGCAACTGCCAGGGATGTCCTGAGAACAAGGACACCCCAGCAAAATTTTTGCAGAAAAGAGAATATAATAGAACAAAATGAAATAATTTGTGCTGTCACACAGTTCAGGTGTTGTGCAAATTACCTGTCTCTGCTAACTTGTTAGTCGTGAAAACTGTAGTTTAAAATGCTGTTGGATGTAGCCATTGAAGTGTCTAGAGTAACAGCAGACTTCTTTTTTTACCCAGTGTATGAGCATAGAAAGAATAGCCTGGCCCTCTGAGGCATGAAAAAGAACAAATTAGAATGAGGATAAAAATGAAATAACACAGATAGTGAACTTGCGGTTGCAGCGGTTTCTCTAATGCAAAGGGCAGATTAGGCCTTTATCGAGGATCTGATTTGCCAGAGCAGAAAAAAGGAATTCTGTAGACTGCAAATACGTTCAGAAAGACAAAGAGTAAGGCTCGTTTAAAGCCAATGAGCCCAGTTCTTGACTCATAGAGATGCTATCTCCAGAATAACCTAAATAGAAGCGTTGCTTATTTATGCCAGCGTGCACACAGTGAAAGGATACATGAGACCATCACATGCAAATGATAACTTCTGACAGAGGAAATGGAAAATAACATCAAAGCAAAAGATTTCTTTGCAACAACACTGGCAAGAGAGAAGTGTATGTGCAATGTAAATACGGTGCCAGACTCCTAGACACCTGCGGATATTTTTACTGAAGTAAGCCAAGTCAGTGTGAAAAAGATCACGTGCAATTCGGTTCTGTGCTTTGTTCTGGAGACAGGGGCAAGTCAGCAACACTCTAATACAATGTTTTGTTCAGAGCTTAGAATTTATATGTAAGAAAGTGAAAAGGAAAAAAGTCAAGAAAAAGCAGAGACTAGGACACGTGGGCTGTATAAAGCAGAATCTTTCTTCAGCTAAGAACTAAATTAGACAAATGACAAATTTACATCTTACCAAAAAAGCTCTTGAATGCATAAAAGTACATGTATAGAGAGAAACAAGAAAGTGGTGTTCCCTGTTGGGCTAATAAGAAGTGTCATTACGCCCCTCCTCAGTGCTGCTGTTCAGTAGTATCTGTCATGTGAAGGATAATAATGATAAATTTCAGCAAAATGAACTCTGAATTAATTTTTCTAGTGAAATAACCCACTTTTCTAGAACACTAGTTGGGAGAGTTCATAAGTATGCATGCAAATTGTAGTGATTAGACCAAATTTGAAAATGTGCTCAATAAGGCAACAACATCCAAATGCCAAGTTGTAAAATTGGTCACTTGAATGCAAACAAATCCAGATTCATCAGGTTCAAGCATTTGAAATCACAAGTAATTCTGTTCTAAAAATCAGGAGATTCAACATTACTAAATGTAGGATTACTTTTATCACTCAGTTGAGTTGGATATTTTAGGATTCAAATGTTCAAACCCAACTGCCAATAAAGATTTAGAATATGACTTCCTATATGTATGTGTTTTTTAGAGATAGAAGAAATTTTAATAATAGCAAAGAAGCTTGGATTTCAAGAAAAATACCAAGTATCTTAAGAATTCACAGTACAGCAGTACTTCAATATCTCTAGATAGCCACAGATAATTAAAATGTCTTTGATCACTACATTTGAGCCCTACCAGTGCTTGAAAATGGAATTCCAAAGAAGTCTTTTAATTAGTGGTCATACAAATGGTTCTAATTCACCAAGTAAGAAAAACATGAAAGTAAATTGAGGGTCTACTGGGGAAAAGAAAATTATATATAGGACTGTTTCAGAGATAAATCTGCATTTGGGATATGGAAAATGAAGGCATGGCAGAAGATATTTTCCTGTGGAATTCAGATGAAACATTGCATTCCTACGCACTTTTACATCTTAGTTGTTTTAAGAAGTGTGTCTTGTCTCCCTCTGCAGAAAAAGCACATACCAGTTTGGGCACTGGCATAACCTAACCCATATATATGCATGCGCACACGCCCACTGCTGTCTCCAGTCCCTGATCTTTGCAAATCAAATCTTCATCCTTCTGCCCTGCTCCAAGGTCCAATCTTTTTCTATCTGTTTTCTAACCTAGTTTGCCTCCTCTACTGCCCACACATGGATACTCACAGTCCAGCACTTCTCCCTCTGCACTCCAATCACTTCTCTATTTAACACAGCCAGGCCCTAACAGTAGAGCAATAGAGATGAGAGCAGACTTGAAAAATTAATAAATATGACATGTGATGAACTACATACCCTGGGTACAGTACTTGGCCAGCTCTCCCTAACAAGGCCTGTGCTGGTTTTGGTTGGATAGAGTTAATTTTCTTCATAGTAGCTAGTACGCGGCTATGTTTTGGATTTGTGCTGAAAACAGTGTTGATGATAACCCAGGGATGTTTTCGTTACTGCTGAGCAGTGCTTACACAGAGCCAAGACCTTTGCTGCTCCTCACACCACCCCACCAGCGAGGGGCTGGGGGTGCACAAGGGGTTGGGAGGGGACACAGCTGGGACAGCTGACCCCACCTGACCAAAGGGATATCCCATACCGTATGGCGTCATGCTCAGCATATAAACTAGGGGGGGAGGTTGTCCAGGGGCTACTGCTCAGGGATTGGCTGGACATTGGTCAGTTGCTGGTGAGCAATTGTTTTTCATTTGCATCACTTGTCTTTCTTGGGTTGTATTTCTCTCTCTTTTTATTATTTTCCTTTTAATTACTATTATTATTAATTTTTTTAAATTTATTTTATTTCAATTATTAAACCATTTTTATATCAACCCACAAGTTTTCTCACTTTTACCCTTTCAATTCTCCTTCCCCCCATCCTGTTGGGGAGGAGAGTGAGTGAGCAGCTGTGCGGTGTTCAGATGCCAGCTGTGGTTAAACCACGACGAGGCCACATGAACAGAGAAAGATATGTTTCAAATAACAATTCAGTACCACATGCCAAATTTCAAAAGTCCATCCTCCAAAATATGGATATTTTGGGCCTTCTCTATAGAACAGTTGAAGTTCTTTTTAAGCAGAAAACCACATTCTTTTTCTTCTAATTCTGTTTCCGAACATGGAGCAGCCACTTTGGCCACTGGAATTAAAATAAAAAATTAAAATAAAAACAAAACTTATAAAGTATTCAAAACATTTTGTATCCAAAATAATAAAAAAATATAGTAATAATAGTAAATAAATTATAGGCTGAGCACACAGCAAGGAAGAGTTCAGCTGAGTCAAAGTTTGCAAAGTCATAAGTAACTGAAAAGATTTTTGTAATAATTCTTACACTGAGTGACCTCAATTATAGAAAGCATTACTACCAAACATTATAACATTAATAATTTCTGTCCAGGCTTGAAAAAGAACTGTAAGACCTGAAATTTAAAAATGAGTCGATTGTGTCTTGAGCCATCTGATAAAATTGTATCCTTGACATCTGAGTTGTAACCTCAAAAAAATATCAATCAAGACAGCAAATCAATAAAAAGAACAAAGGTGATTACTCAGGGTTATAATTCCTCAAAAACATGTATTCATGAAATACTATACCAGGAAAATTTAGTGGTAATTCCACTTTGGCTGAAACCCTGCTGACTTCATTATTCTCACAGATACTTGCTATGAGTTTATTAATTTTGAAGCCAATAACTTTAATGACTTCTCCAGTTGACAGGCAGCATTCATTTCCAAACATTTCATAGATGGAACCTGAAAAGAAATACAAAAGGAAAGAAAAGCATTATTCAGCTTTTTGTCACTTTGTCAAGTGTCTTTACCTTTTTGAATGAAAGCAAAAATACTTAAAATAAGTTATATGAAATAACACTTATCCTGCGATAACTAACCTAATTTTCATTTTCTTCCTTAGTGTCATGAGAAAATCCATCTTGTGACTTCAGTGATCTCTAAATCAGCAATATGTGTACACTATTCTTAGATGTGTGTAGGGAGAACAAGATCTGAAGAACCTACATTTCTAAGTTATTAGACCAAAACGGAACGAGGCAGAGCATAGGATCACCCAGGTCATCACAAGCTGCCTGCTGAAATCAGCAGGCAGCAGAGCTCGGGCAGGAAAGGTGCCCCTGCACGGCACAGGGCGTAGCATATCCCATAGGAAACAACAGACTACAGCAGAAGGCAAAAAACCGTAGACCCTAGAGGGTGCCCAGGGAGACGCCAGGAGACATCAAAGTGCAACCAGCATTTGAGCTTTCTGTAGTAACAGAAAACCTGAAGAAAGTCCAAGAAAATGGAAAGCTGGCAAATTAAGTGATAATCCTTGCCTCATGCTGAAATGAGCCTACTGATTCTGACCTGGCAGGAAAAAACCTCCCTTTTTGTCTGTGATGTTCAGAAGTTTGAGTGCAGGATCAAGGCAATCCAACCAAGCATTTCAGAGCTTCCTCAGAAAAACTTGGAACTGCAGCTTGCCCTGCCAAAACCACCCTCCCTTCTCCATTCTTGCTGTGGTCAATCTGTGCTGTTTCAGAAGCAGGGACAGCGGGGAAGAATAAAACAAAGCCAAAATGAAAGCCGAGTTATGCAGAAGAAGGAAAATTCTTCCTGGTCCCTACAGGAGATTAGCAGAAGCTTTGAGGCATGGGATTAATTAATTGTATATAAAGGCAATGCACCAAACACATGCTGATTAAGTTTTCTTTCAGTTCCATTTGTTGATAGAAATACATTGAGCACAGAACATCAGAAACGTTGACCTTAATGCTAGCTTCTGTCCTTCTGATGCTGTGCAGTTCCTTCCAAGAACTTACCAAGCTCTGTCTTGAAGAGATGTGGAAGTACCCATTCTGGAATCCCATCTCAGAATTTCATTTCCCTCGTGGTGAGTGTATTCATTTGCTCTGTTACTAACGTTGCTCTGCTACTTAAAATACTTTTTTCCTCATTTCTATTTCTCCCTTTCCCAAAGGGTCTGCAAGGTTAATTTTGCCCTTCTCTGGTCACATTTTTGGTAAAAATCCAGAAGAAACATATTCTCTTATCTCCTATGAGAAGACAGATTTTCCTTCCCACAATCCCTCTAATAGCCCTTTCTTGCATTTTGTTCACTTTAAAGTATTTTCTTTTTTTTTTCTTTTAACCTAGCAACTAGTATGGTCTCAGGCAATAAGAGATATTTAAAACCTGACCTTTGGCTATATAGTAGCAATCAATAATTGAGACGGTCTGTACTGAAATAGTGCCATTGCCTGCAGAACTCACTTCCCACATAAAGTAACGTCCTCTACTCCACAGTTCTCTTTGCAGTTGGGAGGCAGGAAAAGTTGTTTTTTAATTATGGGGGTTTTTTTGCCAGGTGCCATATCAGAAGTGCAACTATTAGCCGAATGATTTTTCTGATGCTAAGTCTAGATCAATTCCAGTCATGACCATAGCCTGGCCTAATAGGCTTCTCTTACTGAGTCTGGGGTATATTTATCAACTCTGCTGCAGCACTTGCAGGTGACAAGCACTTGGTTACCACCTTGGCCTCACTGGAAGTCACCGGGAGCTCAACCCGAGCAAAATGTGTTCTGGTTTTAGCCTAAATCCAAAGCCTCAGTAGAGCACCACAGAACAATGGGTTTATGTCAGGACAGGAGGATGAATGAGAGTAACACTGAGCAACTGGTTACGTATACCCTGGTAGACATGTCCAATTTAGTTTACATGGAAGACATGTCCAAGCAAACCTGTCTGTTGCTTGTGCAATGCTCTCACAATTGACACGGACACCAGGAAATCCCCAGCTTCTCCCCTGAAGAAGACAGGTACTGATGTACATTTTTAACCCTATGTAGAAGAATCTAGGTTAAAAAAAAAAAATCTAAGTCACATGGGAGATGTTTTCAGCAGGCTGGATATGACAATATTGCCTGGTTTCCCTTGTTGAGAATCCTACATAGGATCAAGGGGACTGCTGTACTTAGACTCTAAACTCTGCCTTTCTGTTGAATACCAGGGTGATGATTACCACAGAGATATTCTGGATTATAGTGCCACACAAATATCAACCACAGTCAGGTGAAAGAACATGCTGATTATGGTGCTAAGCAGAAGGCCAAGAGAGCTGCTGCCCTTTAACTAAAAAAGAACAACCTGTTTTTCTTATTGTAAAGATAGTTCATCGTTGTTTGCTCTCTCTTTAGTCCCTGAGCAATTCAACATCGACTAACTCAGGTGTCTCCACTGAATATTGCTACCGCTCCCATCAGTAGGCTGGCTGCTGCTCTAATAAACACATGAGGAATTATCATAGCTCTCATTGCTTTAGCTGAGATCCATAGGATATTTTATGACAGTCAGAAAAGTGTATGTGCAAAACTTATTTCATATTAGAGTGAGAGGGAGAGAAAGATTGAGCAGCCGTGAAGAGGGTAATATTCCTTTTGTGCTGAACCACCTCACTCCTCACATCAGACACAGTAGGGATCACAAGCAACCATGATATTATTAGATACAGGAAATCCCAGAGGACCCAGCATGATGAGCTCTGCATTATAGGAACATGGAAAGATGAGCAAAGAATTCCAATATTCTCACCCTCAAACAAATTTTGCAAAAGTCTACACAAAATGGGAGCTCATGGCTTCTAGAGGCTTTTTTTCTTCGGTGCAGATTTAGATCCAGCTTCATTTAACATATGAAAGTAACTACACTGATTAATTATGGTCTTTGGGCACATTTGCTTTCATCTCTGCTAGACAGCCTTTGCCAGTGTGCCCCTTGATGCACCCAGACGCAGACAGTGCGGCTCCACACGAGCACAGGCACTGAGCCACACAGGCTCGGTGGCCTTGCTGGCTGTGGCTGATTTCCAAATATCATGGTACCTGGAGCAGAGCAAACCAAGTAACGGCCCTGAGGGGAAGAATGGAGCCGTTAAGAGGCTGAATCTGTCAAAAAAAATGGTGTGACTGAAGAAGATTTAACCACTACTTCAGTCTGTAGTGGTGCCATCAAGAAATAAAGAGGGGAGTCAGAGGAGGGCCCTGTCTCTGATCATGGCTGGTTTTGAAGGACTTACTATTTTTATCAGGTTTGCTTTTCCTCAGGCACAATAGCTTAACTGCAAATTGTACATGAGAGGGTTTGAGAAGTCCTGCCCTCCATCACAAAATAAAAAGTATAAATGGAGCTTGCAAAAAAGTGAAAACATTCGTCTGTTAGTGACAGGTCCAAGGCTGAAGATCCAACCTGGCAATATCCATGCGAAGAGACTAGTTCTGCCAAACACTCAGAAATAGATGATTGGATGACACAAAAAATTAGCCTTTGACAAAGCGATCAAAATTTGCAAAAGATGAGAAATGCAGATAACCTACACAGGGTAAACCATGGCCTGGCACTGTAGAGATGGCAGAGAATCTAAAACACTATGAGAAAAGGGTAAAATACATGAGAAAAGGGTAAAATACACAAGAAACGAAAATCTGCACTCATAAAAGAGAGAAAGTACCTGAGGCAGACAAGCATATGGAGTTCAAGCTTGAGTCTACAAAAAGCATTACATGGAGCTGCAGGCTCTGTTCGAAACATCAAGGGCCAAGATAATGCATTCAGAAAAAGGATGGATTATAAATGCCAGACTGCAAGCCGCAAAAGAGTGTGCACAGAATAGACACACAGGGCTGTCACAGCACCTTAACTCTCAGGGTCTTTCATCGGAACAAAACATAACATTGTTGTGGAAAACAAATGGATCATTCATCTGAAAGCGTCAGTTCTAGGAAAGAGGGAGATGAATATTAAAACTTAAAAAAAAAAAAGTAATGGTTTTAATTAATTTTTTTTTTAAAAAAAAAGAAAGTCAGGGGAGCTGGGTGTCCTATCATCAAAGAAATAAACTATTACATGGGTACATAATCCTCTGGCAAAGATAATGCTGTGTAATAATACCAAGGAAAGTGAGCTTCTTGAATTAAAAAAAAAAAAAAAGAGGAAGAAAGAAAAGATGTACTTTTTACATCATCAAGGAGGAAAAGGGTATTAAGCAGCTAGGAAGGATGCTTTAAGTCTTCTAGAAGAGAGGAAAGCTCTTAGCAGAGCAGAAGTGGAGAATGCCCATGTATCCTGGGACTCATGGCCATAGGATGATACTTTTCATCCCAGAAGAGAAGTTGGATAAAACCACCGCGTAACACAGGTATGCCACCACCACGTTTCCGATCCAATTAAGGAAGTCAAAGACCAACCTTCAACAGCTTATCAGTAGTAAAACTTACATATATGAGTGAATAGATGGATGGATGGATGGATAGATAGATAGATAGATAGATAGATAGATAGATGTGTATATATATGTGTAGATAGATATCTACCTACATGACCATTTTCATGGGCAACTTGTAGGACTTTAATTACCTCATCCTTTATCAGATTCATTTGAAAGAGACCAAGAGGTTGAAAGATTATGAGGGTGAGAGGTTGGGAGGAGGATGGCTAATAGACCAAGACCGTGATTGCAGAAGCCTCATTTTTTAATGTTACGAGAATAAAAAAATCATTAAAAAATGAAACTCTGCCAGCCATACAAGAACAGGTTCATTTTTGGGGATGCAATTGCACATACAGTATTGATTGTAATTACATATTTGTCTGCAACTAGATTGCCTTAGCCCTGATTTTAGCCCTTGCTTGGCAGTTTGCCTGGAATAGTACAATGAAGATTACATTCAGACAAGAAAAATGTTACCTGTGTGATTTGTCATCTAGGCATTTGCAGCAAATATTTGTGCTGATAAAAGGGAGGGAGGAAAACTGCATGGTTTTCAAAAGGGACAATAAAAATTCTTTTTTCCTTTAAAAGCCACGATAATTAGTCTTAAAATACCCACTGCGTGACAATGTGACCCTGAAAGATTTTACTTCAGCTGTGTGATGCGGACCCACACACACAATATATTGAAAATTAAAATTAAAATTAAAGTGGACCTTTTAGTACATTTATTTGTTGTTGCACAACAGTAACTGTGTTTTTCCCACTCAAGCCCCAAAGAAAGTGCAACACATTGAAAATGTAAATCAAGTAACCTTAAGGACTGAATCTTTTTTATTTGAGAAAGATGTATGCAATATGAGGCAAAAAAAACATTTTAGCAGAACCCAGAATAAAGCAGCTTATTTACAGTGATCAAACAATGCCCCTGAAGTCTGTAATTAAAGAGCTCGTTGCTTTTGAAACCATCTTTTCTGGATTGTTACTTTGTTCGATAAAAAACACATTTATATCCTTTCATAAGCTCATCTCTAGTTTGACAATCCATATTAGCAACTGCTGTGATCACATCAAAGCAACCATAACAATTGGTTCAGTATCTTTTTCCTCCATCTTTCCTAAAATGCTAAGCAGCCACACCACCACCCTCCCTAACATGAGCCCTTCATTTGATTTATTTCTCATTATAGGTACAAGAAGAGTCTTTTTGTATTATAAACAACAATATGAAATATAAACACAGTGAATGCCTGAGATGGAGAATGTCATTCTTCATGTCAGGCCATATGACAGTACTACTAAGAGAAATACTTTATAATACAAGATAGAACAGCAAATATCTCGGTAATATTTCCCTTTTTCTTCCTAGCAGCTTAGAGCCCCATTCAGTGACTGCTCTCGAGTGAACGCTTCACTCATGCTGATAGGAAGTACGGCTCAAAATCAGGGCCATGACTAAATAGCAGTAATGCATCACTTGTACGTAACTCCCTTTTGTCGCACGCCCCTGGGCAGCTTAGGAGCGCTAGGGAGAGCAACACAAACAAGACAAAAGGCTTGACTAAGGTGGCACAGAGGACCATTCAGCAGGGCTGGAGCTCAAGCCCGGGCTGGCTGACTCCCAGTCTAAGGTCTGCCTGCTACAGGGTGCTGCTAAGCACTTCCCAATAGCCCACATTCTTTTTTTTTTTTTTTTTTTTTTTTTGTTAACAAAGACCAAGCTCTTCTCCTAACAAAAACAAATGACTTTGCAGGCTAAACACTAGGCATTGACTCCCTAGCCCCATGAGTTTGAATCCCTGAAGGAAAAAAATTCCTCCCTTTCATCTCTCGGTAGCACCCACTGAATTCATTGGAGCTGGCAGGCTGAGCGATCTTTGACAGAAGATCCAAAGAACCGGGAACCTGGCTGCTTTGCAGGGAGATGAAAGATTTCCCAACATGTCCTGAAAGAGTAGAACTTTGTCCCAGCGTCCTTTTCCCAGTACTCCTTTCTCCACTGTTATGTTGTCATCGGTTGCCCATATGGGTGCTGTCTTCCCAGATCAGAGGTGACTGTTTCAGGGGCTGGTGAAATCATTCTGCTTTCACATAAAGGCACGACCCCCTGGTGCAGCCGTTCAGCCAGAATTACAACAGCCTGCCTTCTCCTATGATATAGCTCAGCTAAAATAACAGGTTTATTAAGGCTGCTGCAGGCTCCCAAAGTAATATGAAGGGCATAATGTATCTATAATTACTGTCAATAAAAAAGATATCATTCTTTATGGGCATTATTTGAGGGCTAGCCAATTGTTCAGAGTTCTTCTTTGGCAAGAAGAGAGATTTATTTTAAAGTTGCAGGGAGGAGAGTTTTGTTTAATAACTTTAATGATATTATACTCTGATTAAGCAGTAGGGAAAAACAATCAATTTCTGATGGTACATGTCTTTTTTTTCTCAGTCAAATACCTCCTGAGCACCAAAGATTCTAATCAGCATGCTGGATTTTTGCCTCTAAACTCAAACTAACATCTTGCGGAGAAGATACCGAGAGGCTGAAAATCGTGCACAATGGCGAGCAAAGGAAGCGTGCCTCAGCTTCTCTCTCCAACCCCAGGCTGTGAGAGTGGCTGCAGATAGTATAAAGCACCTGTATGGCTTTTATCTACCCCCTCCTTCCTACCCCAGAAGATGCTCCCACCGAGAGCGGATGAGCCCAGCTCCCCCGTGCCCACACGGTGCTCCAGAGGCCCAGGGGTAGCAGAGGCCACGAAGGTGGCGTGAGTTTGTGTAGAAGATCTTCCATCAAGCGACAGAGCAACTTACTGGGCTTTGTAAAGAGCTCTTCTCTCTTTAACATGTCCTAAGTAACAAAAATCTGCAGGTTTGGTCAGTCTGGGACACAAAGTCTCCAAGGAGTTCAGCTGCTGAATTGCCACGGAGGTAAACTCCCTTCAAAAGGCTCTGTGCAAAGAAGGCATCTTATCTTGATCATACCTAACTAGGCTGCAAAGGGTCTGATTTTTGCCAGCACAAAAACCATCAAAAAACAAAAGCTGTAAGATTTATTTTTTGCCATATAAAGTCAAACTTGAAATGTCAAGTGCTTTAAGCCATTTCAATCATAATGGAATTTTTTAAAAAATTACTTCTGCAGTTTCTGATTTATTCCTTTCTTGATAGGTTTATGGCCTTTTTTTTTTTTTAATACTTTCTTCTGATTCTCATCTATCCGGAGGGCTTGTGCTCTGCATGTGGCAGCAGAGTTTTGTGTGTGCAGCACCCACTATAATGGAAAGAGCAAGTGAAACCACAGTGCCAAATGCAACTTCTTTGACCTTTTGTTTGGGTTTACCCACACAAGCTGGAATTACTGCAGCAATGAAGAGAATGCCCAAAGCTGCTTTCGAACAGCATTAGTCACTGGCTTAGCTTTTCATGATTTATTTAGTTTTATTCATTTTCTTTGCAGCATTAATTACTTTGACTTAAGGTATGTTTATTGAACTCCGTTTAACAGCAAATCTGTGCTTTGTTGGACTGGATTTAAGAGGTTGCTTAAATTAATTTGTGGGATCAGGCCAGAGTGTTAAGCACTTCACAGGTAAAGCCCAGAACTAGAAAGACGTTTAAGCATCTTCCCCTACTGAGATCACAGCATGCTGCCCCTTGTACCATTACTGTGTGTCCAATGGAGCTAATAAGAAACAGTGAACCTGGACTGATGCCATGTTTTCTTATGCATAGACCACCAGTTACTGGAAGAAAAAATACACCACAAAAGCCCTGTAACTCAGCAATGGAGCATGGTCATGGGCTTGTGTATCGTGAGAAGTTTATCCCAGGATCTTCCTTCCCCTCTTATTTGTCCCCTTTTCTCCCCGGAGCCTGAGTTTGTGAAAATTGTTTTGGTACTTTTATAGGATGGCAGGTTCATGTGTAGGGAAACAGGGCTCCTCCTGCCACAGACCTCCTCCTCACATCCCTGTAGAAGTGCAAGAGCAGCCGGGGAGCCCTCTTCACTGCAGGGAACCAGCACGTCGAGGGCAGCTTCAGCAAGCCAAGGCAAGGGGTTGACCCCTGCGTCAAGACAAGCCAAGCAGTTTGGGTATTCTGCCCACCTCCTGTGCCATCCACAGACGGGCTTGGAGCTGAATGTCACGTAAAGAAAATCCCCACAAGGAGATCCTCGAAACAGCTTCGCCCTCAGTGCCAGCTACCCAGGGTCAGATTTTTCTCACTGTATCTGGATGAGTCATCCAACTGAGGGCAGCGGCATGAATAAAATGAGCAGTATCTGACCCATAAAAGTCAGATTTTGTTCTCATACTGCATTCACTGAAGGGCACTTCCCTTCTTCTTCAGCATAAAACATGGTTTTGAAGCAGTCTGAACAAGTGCAGGAGAGTTTCAGTGGTACATATTAATAGAGAAAATTTACTAACATGCTCTGACTACTGACCACAAAAGAGAACTCAAACTATCTGTTACTCAGGTTGTACCTAGGACTCTTGCTCCTAAAGAGTCAATCAAGAGTAAGGAAAACAACTATGTTCAAGAGGAAAAAAACCTTCAATTTTTACAGACTGATTTGACTTCTATCTCTGAAAAAAAAAAATGGGACAAATTAGCAAGTGCAAACACTGTAACCACACATTTCTACCATTTCATGCGCAATTCTCCCTTCGGCATGTACTCAAATGAGACTCCACCCAGTAAACGCACAGGTCATTTTTATCGATCTTCCACCTCTAAGAAACAGAACCCAAATTATCTTCATCAAAGCTGTTCAAAGCTGTCTATGCTTTGGCATCCGTTTAAATTTTCTTGTTGCTTTTTATAAGAAAAAATGCCTTTATTAATCCTGAAAAGGCAGCTTGCTTATTTTATTCATATTATTACAGACCACATATCCTAGCTTTCAGTGACTCATTGGTTTTTCACACTGATAAGGGAGCAGGATTTGTTCCCTAGGTTGGCTTAAAACCAGTAAAAAACCCATTCCATCCTACATGATCATTTTCTAACTATTAGTGTTGAGAGCATTTCCTTTTCTAAATTAGGACTTGGGGCATTTGAGACTTGATATACAAGGATTCCTCTTCTATTCAGTTTGCCTAGCTGCAGTTACGGGGTTAACAGTACTTTTCATAAGTGGTTGCAGCGCTCTGCTGCTGGCCGGCCGAACCCATTGCTCCCCTGAAAGGCTCCCAGAAGCGCACGCTGGAAAGATGCTGTTTCCCGGTAACAGAAGCAGAAAGGGTGAAATTGAAACTGCAGAAATGGCAAGAAGGCATGGATACACAGCCAGCAAGGGAGAGCCAAGAGGAACCGTGAGCCTAAGCATGCTCATGTTCTTTATGGTTCACCAAAGAGAGTTTTGCGATGGAGCTGTTCACATTCACCAAAGAAGGAGCAAATTGCAAAGGGTTTTGTTTGGCATCACCCCTCACGCAGCTGTCAGCGAGCACCAAGCAGCCGCCCAGAGAGGGCATCCCCACCTGGCAATACTGAACATCTTTAACTCCCTTGGGTCTGGCAGGGCATTACCCAGGGATGTATATGTGACCCCACTCTTGTCTCTTCCCACCATTTTCTCCCTGTGTGGAGAGACCTGGCACTCTCCAGATCCGCGGGAGAGGGAGCAGAGAGTGGAGCACTGCATTTACAGCGTGATGCTTCCCTGCACTCCCAGCCTGCAGACGTGGAGGCTGCTGGTTTACAGACCCCTTCCTCCCAGAGAAGAACACACAGCGTAAACGTTCCCGATGAGTTTCATGGGTCCGTCATAAAGAGGAGATGTCCTGGCGCTACAATTCACACAACACACGTGCTGCTTTCGAACAGCTGAACTGCGGGGAGGAGCTACCAGCTCTCCCTGTAATCTGGCTAGTCCCAGTCCTTGCAGTGCTGATCCCATTGCTCCTGTGTACATTTAGCTTTAGGGGAATAAAAAAAAAAAAAAAATGGCAATGTGGGATTTCTATTTAGGTAGAGCAAAAATCAGAAGGCTGCAGGTAGGGAACATGGCGAGTGGTGAGGAACACCAACAGAATAGGTGCCTTGAGCAGTTCTACATTTTTCACAATCAAAGTTTGACACTTTTTACTGTCCTGCCACTGGTTAAATTAAGCCTGCAGAATATTAAATTCAATTACCCATAAAATAATTATATCAGTATTAAAACAGACATAATTTTTGCAACATACTGATGAAAGCCTGTACTTGCATGCTATCTGTAAAAATCAGTGGACATACAGTACTTAGCTCACTAAGCATCAATATTTACTAAAATATTCAAAGAAAGGTATTCAATCAATCAAATCAGTTTCCAATGGAGTTTCAGCAGTTTTAATTTTTTTATAACATATTTTAATGAGCTATTAAATTGTCATGTACTTCAGTCTGCACTGTAGTTCCTTTCTAATCAGCACTGATTACTAAGATATTTGTATCTGGCAAGCTTGCTTTCATTTTATAATCCCTATTCCCTTTAGAGATTTAAGAGTCCTGTTTCTGCAGCAATGGTATTATGACTGCAGAGACTTAAACCAACTGCCCCGCGAGGCATCCCTGGGGTTTGCAGAACTCTCCTCTCCTTTCACCTATGTTTCTGTTTTCAAACCAGGGGTAACAATAATTTCCCTACTTCTGTACCATCCTTTGAGTCTGATGAATGAAAAGCACTTTAGAAGAACTCGGGGCTATTGCTAAAACCCCGTGTTCCTGACCTTGCAGTGTTGGACTGTCATAGGCAGGTTGGGGCTCTGGCTACACAGCTGCACACTGCTGGAGGGAAAGGGGAGTAGGAACATGGGAATGTGAACAAGCTCCTCAAACCTTGGCTGTCTTGCCTGAGGCATACTGGGTAAGGCTTCAGCCAGCCCCAAAGTTCAGGCGTAGCCTGAAAAACACTGATATCATCCCAGGGAAACCCTTCGCTCTGCTTCAAGCCAGGAACAGAGAGGTGAACAGGAACAGAGCTTCCCCAGAAAAGTGTCTAGGTTGTAGTATTCACTACTAACAGCAAAAGTTCAATTGCCCATAGCTTCTCTAGCTTAAAGTATTTTGAGTGGAAACGGGGTCTATAAAGCCCTGTCTATTTGCAGTTTGGGGAGCTACAGTTAAATACATCACAATTCCACTAATAGCAGCAGGAACATGATTTTTTTATAGGCCAGTAGAGAGAACATTGGTGGAATGGATGCACACAGCATATGTTTTCAATTCACTCTCTACCAGGATCTGCAGTAGGCAGGCTTGGGTCTGAAAACAGAGACCTAGATTGCATTTGGTGTAACACGAGTATGAAGGCAGAATAGGACCTTTTAGAGCTTTTACCTTGCCTAAGGCAAGCAAATTCCTACTCTTTCCCCGGAACTTGACTTTGCAGCTTCTAATAAAAATACCTCACCACATGGAAAAAGATACATCCATCCTTACAAAGACTTACAGCATTCTGCTTTCCTTATGTTTCCAGAGGTACTGAAAATCTGTCAAGAACGGGAAGGCTAATTTGCAAGTCCTATATTTGTAAAATCATTTAGACCTAAGTGTAGGGTGTGCGAAATGTTGCTTCCAGATAGAGTAAATGAAGTTTCATCCCCACAGCACACAGTCCACCACAGAAGACCAGTGAATGAATTACACTCCATTGTCTATAGGTTTGCTTCTATAGAAGCGATCTTTTTTGTTTGGATGCTACAACTTTGATGTGACAGCTCTAATGGATTTAGTAGATCATTATTTACTCCATTGGCCATTCTGTGTACCTGGTTAAGCTGATATTAGGAAACCTTGCACTTTTTTCTGGTGTTGTGGAGAGGGGAATATACATATCATGTACATATAAACAAATTCTTGCTAATTTAAATTCTTACACCAGAAAATTATTCATCCCTTGGGACCGACCAGTTTCAAATAATCCCACGTAATGCTTTAAAAATAAATCTTCTCCCTTACTATCTGCATGTTGTGCTGAGAATGGTTAAAGATTCCCATTAAATCCAATTCCATAAAACCACTAATCCAAGTAGGATTCAGCTGACTGAGCTGACTTTGTAGCCGGTTGAGAGCTCCTACAATCAGTGCACGAATGCTCTGATTCGGTCCCTGCAACCATAGCAATAAACCCGTGTTCTCTGTCAATAGGCCTGCCATTACCCACAGTGTGATTGCTGGTGGACTGCATGTGGTAAAAGAAATCAAAAGGGTTGTTGGGGGGGCGAGGGGATCTGCCTGAGGAAGGACTAAAAGAATGGTTGTCCTAATGGAAATTCGAAGTGCACAAAGTGGTTCGCTCTCCTGTTTAGCAATACAACAGGAGTTACTGCAGACTGTCTCTGAAGCACTACTCTCCCTTCAGAAAATGCAACATAAATCATAATGCAATCACAGAACAGTGTGTTCACCCCTGCTGCCAGGTACGCAGGGGAGCAAAATGTTCAGGAGAGATCCAATGTGGACAGAGAGCTCAGGGAGGGAGGAAGGGAGACTCTGGCCTGAGAAGATCTTTTGCAGTCCTAGATCCTGCAAACCTCTCAGGCACAGAGTGTCTTGAGCATCTCAAGCTTCCTCTGAAGCAAGGAAGAAGAAGAGAGAGAGGAACCAACACAAGCCTGCTAGTGGGCATCGGTGTTTCTAGGTACTTGCAAGTATTCTGGGGATGTGCCGACTGTGGGGGGGAAGCAGTCAAGAAGCACGTCTGTATCAGCCTGCTCCTTGTATAAGCAAGAAACACCTGCGTGTATGTTAGTGCTGCATCTAGCCTGCTGGTGGAAACATGTATGAGTACAGCTGAGAGGAAACCACCAGGAGCAGAGGACAGGAAAAGGTGGTGCTGCTGAAGACTGAAGAATCATCAGAGCAGCACAAGGGCTCTTGCTTTTCGTGCACACATTCCCAGGTCTCTAGAGCACATACCACCCCCTCCCAAGGCTGTGCAGTCATCAGCTAATACCCTTTTTCTCTCACATGCGAGGACATTGCTGCAGAATGGTCTGTGGGTTAAATCTCCACTGGTTTTTTTTTTGTTCCTCCTCATGTGGAAGGGTTTACACAGTAAATGGAAACAAAGTTGAAAAACCCTGGCTCCCAAGAGGTGCTGGTATGAGTTTTACCATCCACGAGCAGCAGGATGCAGACTGTAGGAGCTCAGAAACCTGCTGACAGCTGGGCTCTCATAATGTTATATATGTATATACAGAATACGATGATATCTCACAGTATGTTGTGTACACATATACATATATATATACATGTACATACAACTTATATTACCTCTACTTGCTAGGTGTGTGGAAAGAGAAATATGGTGGCTACTCCAACTTAAGGAGGTGATCTTCCCATTTTTTGTTTAAATTCCACTCTTCATCACTTACGTAGTAGTCTCCTTATCAAGAACTTATTCAGTTCAAGTTCTAGGGCCATTTTAAAATATAAAACTTGAACAGTAAAATATAAAACTGAACATATGCCAAATGTCAGAAAAAAAAGCATATTTTCAAAAGTTTCTGGTAATTTTGGACCAGTTTGTTTCCAAGAATGCCTTTTTGAGTATCAGTACTATTCATGTGTCCTAGGCAGTTTCCAGAGCAGCTAGAATGGGCAATCATCAGGAGAACACGGGCAGTATGCTACCATCACAGCTTAAGTAGGCCCTTTCCCATTTTCCTTCTGCCCCAAGAGGCTGTTCTCTCAGGGAGAAGAATCCCCCACTCCAGCCACGGCTCTGAGATCGCAGCTCAGATTTTCCATAGCCACAGCTAATGCAGCCATCTCCTCTCTCCTCCTACTATGGAGCAGCATGGGGATTTTTAGATATTATGACTCCTGAAGCAGGTATTCAGCTGAAGCAGGTATTCAGCTGAAGCTGAAGCAGGCTTCAGCTGATTTCATTAAGCCCCCTCTGTCTTATCTAGTGTGACACCAAGTTTTCCCTTGCAGTGGCAGGGAGGTGACTTTCTTTTCGTGGACTGATACATGAGCTTGACATGGTGTATTCACTATCATTAAACAAAGTCAGTGCCCTGACCAAGTGCAGAATTTTTCCCTCCAGTGCAAGCATGTTTATGATCTCTGTGCTTTGTGTGCATGCAGAGCCCAACAATGAAAACACCATAAAAGGATCTGCTGCAGGAAAACCCAGCAAAGTATCACCCCTGTGATGTTCCTGTCTTGCTCATACCCATCCCTTTGTATTGTTGCACACCTGAAGTACCCCCAAAGGCAGGGCAGAACTTCACAAAAACCTTATGGTCCCTCATGATCACTTTCCAGATGCTCTCATTCCTCATTTCTGAGACAGAGAGCACTGCTCTGTGCCAACCCCAGAAGAGCAGACCTAGGTTTAATTAATTAACCTCTGGGAGGTGATTTGTGATTGCTGGATTGACAGTTCTGTGTGCAAAGCAAATTCATGACTCATTCCAGTACTCTTTCCAGGATACAACAAGGACTAACTGCCTGTGAGAGGACCAGATGCAGACCATACCAAAGACATTTCCAAAGCCATTGATCATTATGCTGGTTCTTCAAAGAGAAAATTGCAGCTAATGGGAAACTGCTGGAGACAACTCTGTCAGCACCTCCCTCTGCCTCCCCTACATCCTGATCTCAAGGGGAAACTGATGTCAAAGACAGACTTGCAAAGCCCTGCCGGAAAGCACCCGATGCTCACCTTGGAAATAGATGCCTGACTGGATTTGGAGGACCCTGGGAAGGGCTCTGGGGTCCAGAGAATGAATGAACTTCTCCAGGGTAGATGCCATGGTCCGCAGCAAAGCAGCATGTGGGTTTGGCACGTAAAGACCAGTGAAGGGCTTTCGAGGCAGCAACACTTGCAGCCTGGTGCATGCTGCGCCCAGGAGAGCCGTGGGGCTCCACGGCAGAGGGGAGGAGCGGCACGGGGAGGTACTTCTGCTTCCTCCCCTTTTGGCCGCTTCCTCCCACAGCTGCAGCTGGAGTGGGGTGAGGTGGGGGGATGCCGAGCCAGCAGCCCTGCCAGCAGGATGGGGCACCCGTACCCACCACAGGTCTGCGCCAGGCTGGGAGAGGTGCGGGGGGTGCTGGGCCTTGGAGGGGGCAAGGGCATCTGCCACAAAACTCCATCTCACCCGTGATGGTTATTGACTCTGTGAAAAGAAGATAGTGAATGTCAGCCCAGCCTAAAGTGTGTGTGTGTGTGGGGATGATGTCTGGGTGGTTTTTCATTGGGTTTTTGGTTTGTTTCTGGGGTTTTTTCTGTTTTTTGTTTTTTCTTGGAGCATGGCAAAATAGTTTGGTGTTTATTCTCTTCAAAACCGCAAGCAGCCTTTGAAGAAAAGAAATGAAACCATTTTGTTCTGATGCTTTTTGCTGTCTTAAATATTGTATCTGGATTTAAGACATACAAATAGAATACAAATTACTTCATCATGTAAATGGACATTAAACCACAATGATGTTATCCAAAATGGCAAAGATTTTTTAATGTCACCAGTGACTTATGGGGATTTGAATTTGAGATGCTGCAACTGGGAATGAATTTTAAGAGGCTACTGCCCAGTGCCAAGTGAAAATCAGACTGGACTGAGGGCAAACCCTCAGCATTGGTCCCAACCCGCTGTTCTGAGCCTGATCAAGTGCTGTTATTGCAGCAGCACTCCTCTAAAGAGTGAGACCACATATAGCAAATAAGAGGCAGACTGGGATCACCAGGAAAACTGGTAACTGCGATTTCATGTTCACTTACACCACTCTCCTGTCTCCCTGAGGTGTCAGGGAAGGTAGGAAGCATGACGTTGTGACAAAATGGTGAGCGAGATAGCCAACTGTTCATTTTCAAAAAGCTCAGTAGCTGCATTTCGTCTCTATGCAATGATTTACAGGAGACAATATTACTCACATATTAATAACCTCACATATTAAAACCCAAAAAGCTTATAGTGGATGCCCAGGCCTTTGAGATGCCAGGCTAACTATAGGGTCTGAAGAATTTGTTAACTTGGTCGTTACAAATATTGCTCCAGAGAGTGTGAAATAGGTTTTACAGGCGGGGAGCCTGCAGGTGCAGGGCTCACTATCGCCAGTTGCTAATGCTGCAGGTGCTGCAGGCAAGATGAATAACAGGACTTTGGGTCTAGGAGTGACAGGTATTAGTAAAAGCCAAACTAGAAAATGTGCACAGCCAACCACTCATCAACTATTTTTGCACAAAAGATCCCTCATTCTCCCCTCCCAACAACACACACTTGAAATTAAGCAAATATAATTGACTGGGGAGAGAGCTGGGGAAATCACACGCATTCAGTGGTAATCAAAATACTCATATTGTAAAAAGCTGGTTCTTACAGGGAACAGAGCACTGAAATGTGTGAGTGGTTTCAGCTCTTTCAGTGGGACATCTTTATATGTTTAAAAATTATGTGTGCAACTCTAGCAAATCAAAGCCAATTTTCTTGATGTACCGGCTCCCAAGGTTGTCAGGTATTGTGTCAGTGCCAGCAGCTGGGCTTTACCTGTCCACATTGTTTTGGTCTATGGATAAAGAGCCCCTAAGGCCATTTCTGCTGTTCCTGAAACCACTTGTATTTGGCTCTTCACTTCACTAAGATTGCCAGGAACAACAACACAAAAAACATTTAACGTGGACTGCAAACGCACATAAAAATTAATAACTTATTTCAAAATCACTTGAATCCAACAAAGCAAGTGTACAAACAGGCATGGATTTCATACAAGAAAAATCTGTTTCGCGTTGCTGAATCCAGCAGCCCGACAGCACGGAGGAGGCGGCTGCAGCTCCGAGCTCCCAGGGCGACCCGCAGCATGTGCTCTCAGTAGGCACGCACACGCACACACATGTATACAACACCTACGCACATAAATACACTGCCAGCCAGACGGATCAACCTAGGCAGAAACCACAGCATTCACACCAGCACCAATGGCCTCATCCTGTTCCCCTCTCTGGCTGATCCGGATGAAGGTCTGTTAGTGAGAAATATATATGCAGGGTGGATCCCTCTGGGAGCTGGGCTTGGGCACAGTCCACCTGGTAACTGGCCTCTGATCCTGCTGGCCTATGGGCACGTGAGCAGCCCTCAAGGCACACAGCCCCATGCCAGTGGCTGGTACAGACCCCGCCAATACATATGCACATGGGGCCTCCTCCTCCTCCTCCCCCCACCCCCAGCTCCCAAGCCACTTGCCCTGCTGGCATCCCCATGGCCCTGTCACCCATGGTCCTGCTCCAGCTGCTGGCACTTGGACCCCCATCTGTGCACGCACACACACAGATACCACATCCCACTCCTACCAGCGGTAGATGCCCATGGCCAGGAGAAGGATCCCAGGTCAGCAGGAGAGCGCCCCAAGTGCAGCACAAAGGAATTCCAGCCACTTCAGCCAGTCAGCTTCATCGGGGGCCCAACTGAAATGCCTCTACACAAATGCATGGAGCATGGGGAAGAAACAAGAGGAGATGGAGACATGCGCACACCTGCAGGGCTATGATCTCATTGGCATCATGGAGATGTGGTGGGATGGCTCCTATGACTGGAGTGTTGGAATGGAAGGGTACAGGCTCTTTAGGAAGGACAGGCAGGGGAGACAAGGAGGGGATGTCGCCCTCTAAGTCAATGACCAGCTGGAGTGCATGGAGTTGCATCTGGGGATGGATGAGGAGCCAACCTAGAGCTTATGAGTCGGGATTAAAGGGACAGCAGGGACAGGGGACACTAGTGGGAACTGCTACAGGCCACCCAACCAGGAAGACCGAGTGGATGAGGCCCTCTATAGACAGAGAGGAGCAGCCTCACGTTCACAAGCCCTGGTCCCTATGGGGGACTTCAACCACCCTGACATCTGCTGGAGGGACAATGCAGCAGAGCGCAAGCAATCCAGGAAGTTCCTGGAATGTGTCAATGACAACTTTCTCCTCCAAGTGATAGAGGAGCCCACGAGGAGAGGTGCCATGCTGGACCTTGTTCTCACCAATAAGGAGGGGCTGGTGAGGAATGTGAAGCTCAAGGGCACCCTTGGCTGCAGCGACCACAAAATGGTGGAGTTCATGATCCTCAGGGCAGCAAGGAGGGCAAACAGCAAGCTGACTAGCCTGGACTTCAGAAGAACAGACTTTGGCCTCTTCAGGGAACTGCTTGGTAGAGTAGCATGGGACAAAGCCCTGGAGGAAAGAGGGGCCCAAGAAAGCTTGTGATTCAAGGGTCACCTCCTCCGAGCTCAGGAATGATACATCCCAACAAAGAGCAAGTCAGGCAAAAACACCAGGAGGCCTACATGAATGAACAAGGAGCTCCTGGACAAACTCAAACACAAAAACGAAGCCTACAGAGGGTGGAAGCAAGGGCAGGTAGCCTGGGAGGAATACAGAGAAATTGTCCAAGCAACCAAGGATCAGGTTAGGAAAGCTAAAGCCCTGATAGACTTAAATCTGGCTAGGGACGTCAAGGGCAACAAGAAAAGCTTCTATAGGTACATCAGTGACAAAAGGAAGATGAGGGAAAATGTGGGCTACAACAAGGTTACAGCATTAGTGGATAAGGGAAGAAAAACTGACATCATCTACCTGGAGTAATGCAAAGCATTTGGCACTGTCCTGCACAACATCCTTGTCCCTAAATTGGAAAGACAGGGATGTGACAAATGGACCACACAGTGGATAAGGAATTGGCTGGATGGTCAAACTCAAAGAGTTGTGGTCAACAGCTCAATGTCCAAGTGGAGATCAGTGACAAGTGGTGTTCCTCAGGGGTTGGTATTGGGACTGTTGCTGTTTAATGTCTTTGTCAGTGACATGGACAGTGGGATTGAGTGCACCCTCAGCAAGTTTGCTGATGACACCAAGCTGTGTGGTGTGGTCAACACACTGGAGGGAAGGGATGCCATCCAGAGGGACCTTGTCAGGCTTGACAGTTGGGCCCATGCAAATCTTATGAAGTTCAACAAGGCCAAGTGCGAGGTCCTGCACATGGGTCGGTGCAATCCCAAGCACAACTACAGGCTGGGCAGAGAATGGATTGAGAGCAGCCCCGAGGAGAAGGGCTTGGGGGTGTTGGTGGATGAGAAGCTCAACATGGCCTGGCAATGTGCACTTGCAGCCCAGAAGGCCAACTGTGTCCTGAGCTGCATCAAAAGAGGCGTGACCAGCAGGTTGAGGGAGGTGATTCTCCCCCTCTACTCCGCTCTCGTGAGACCCCACCTGGAGTACTGCGTCCAGCTCTGGAGTCCCCAGTACAAGAAAGACATTGAGCTGTTGGAGCGAGCCCAGAGGAGGGCCACGAAGTTGATCAGAGGGCCGGAGCACCTCTCCTATGAGGACAGGCTGAGAGAGTTGGGCTTGTTCAGCCTGGAGAAGAGAAGGCTCCGGGGAGACCTAATTGCAGCCTTCCGGTACCTCAAGGGGACCTACAAGAAAGCTGGAGAGGGACTGTTTACAGGGCATGTAGTGACAGGACAAGGGGTAATAGGTTTAAGCTGAAGGAGGGTAGATTTAGATTAGATAGTAGGAAGAAATTCTTTACTGTGAGGGTGGTGAGGCACTGGAACAGGTTGCCCAGAGAGGCTGTGGATGCCCCCTCCCTGGAAGTGTTCAAGGCGAGGTTGGGCGGGGCTTTGGGCAACGTGGTCTAGTGGAGGGTGTCCCTGCCCATGGCAGGGGGATTGAAACTAGATGATCTTTGAGATCCTTTCCAACCCAAACCATTCTATGAATCTATGATACACACATGCACAGGAAAATAATTAAAAGTGGAGCTGAACGATAGGCTAGGACAGGCTGGGCTGATGCAGTCAGACAAGCATACTGACCAGCAGCCTGCTTATGTGCAACCAGCTCCTCTCATCCCCTTAAGCCCTGTGTTTTCCCACCCTTGTTCCCCCCAAAAATCACCTTGATCCCTCCCTTTCCTTCCCTTTGGTTCCCCACTAAACATCCCATAGTAAGTCTTGTACTTGTCTATTGCCCTGCATCCCAGAGTCCCATACCTCTGTTTCCTCCCTGACTGTCTGTAAGGTGCTCCGAAGAGCCTCTCCTCCCTGCTCATGTGGTGGGTGTCATCCCAGCTCATGGGGTGATCACTCTCCTGTGATGCCCTGAGGGACTCTAGTCAGGGCCCCATTTCTCTGATGGGTTATTGGGGTGCCCTGCTGAAGCTATGCCTCTGTGCTTCCTCAGTGGAGACATGAGCCATTAATGGGCTGATGGTTCTCCTGTAATGTGCCTGGAAATACCCTGAGTAGGGTACCTCTGGGGTTCCCCCACCCACCATTGTTCCTCTCTACTCTGTGTGTGCAGAGACCAGCTTTTTACCACACAACCTAACAAAACCAACCGTCTTAGGTGTGATGAAGCAACTATATACATGCCTTCATCTGAAACTGCAACCCAGATCAGGAATGCTATCCACTGCTCACATGTTATCAGAGGAGTCCTCATCTCTGCTAGCACCTAGACTGGGAAAAGAGAACCACTTATTTGTTTTCCCAAATGCTCTGCAGGAGCTTTTTCCAGTTTGATGTGCAATGCCAAGTGCAGAGAAAAATAATTTACCATCTGCAAACCATCCTTGATCCTGGAGTGGAAGATTATGACATCATCATCATGAACTGCTGGTGATAAGGGACCATTATGGGGGGCAGTTATCCTATTGGAGATTAAATCCTCAGGAGGATCTTGACTTGGAAAAATTCCTTTTGCTTTGTGCAAAGTTTCAACACCGAAGATTAAGACAAGCTGCTGAAAAGTGCATGTATACTGTACTGAGAGGAAGCAAAACCTGAGCCCGTTCCTCCCAAACTGAAAGAACAGAGGTCATAAGCCTCTCCTTACCACACTTCCATCGCATTCGTCACAAAGAGCTTATCAGGATCTCCATGTTACCTATGGTCTGCAGGCAGCATTGGGTTTGGCCACTCCATCTCTTACCACCACCAGCAGGGTAAAGGTCTAGCCAGGCACAGAAACCTACCAGAGCCAAAGCGGCCGCGGGTCCTCGTGCAGCCCCGGTGTCGGCAGCTCCAGCTGCTCTGAAAGGTGCACACAAGCAGGGGCCCACAGCTCCCCATGTGGGAAAGGCCCTGCTCATTCCCCCTGGGGGTGGCCAGGAACCAGCTCTAGGGGAGTATGCCTGGAAAGTAGTGGTTAGCTAATTCACATGAACGGACAAATGGGCAAACCACAGAATTTTGAAAACTGTTTCCAAGAATATTTTTCTACTGTGCTGATGAACACTCATTTCTTTTACTTATTGGTTTTCAGGAAGCCAATAAAGTGTTTCAAGTTTCTAAATAAAATCAGTTCTGAGCCTGTGAAGGTTTGTGATTTTTTTTTTTTTTTCCTTTTAAGCTCAGAGCATTCTCCAGATAAATGCAGCCATTAGTTGAGCTGGTTGAAGGGAATCTTTAAAATGATCCTGTAAATATGAAACCAAGTATTATGTCTATGGGAAGATATGCCCCATTTATTGAGCTTATAAACACCAGGGAAATGTACTTGATACTTGAGCTGGCAGAACTGTAATTCCAAAGAGAAGGATGCTTTAGGGATATGGAGAACAGCCAAGCCCTGGGAGGCAGGTGTGAGTGAGATTTATATTGAAAGGTTATGCTGTCTTTTGAATCAAACTCAAGGTACTGCAGGAAGTTCAATACACTTACGTATTTTTTCCAGTGTAACGTGGAAACTCCACCTGTCATTAAAAATAAAGTCAGACTAAACTGCAAGGAATCCTCCCTGACACAGGTGCATTGGGCTGTGAAATAATCTCCCAAGGGAACAAGTGGACACCTGGGATGTTTAGGCCTTGAATAAATATAGGACTGTGGGACACCATCAAGAACAATTCTGATAAAGAAAGGGAGATAGGTCATCTATTCCTATAGGTGATCAGCTGTAGTGTCACCCTTCATTTATAGGAGTCTACTGGCTCAATCAAGTCAGGCGAACAGTGTTGTAGTGAATCTGCTCCAGAGGTGAACCCAGCATGAAAAGAAGCTACAGAGACTTCAGGAGCAAGGATCTTCCCCTCCCAGTCAGCACCGGTTCTGGTAGGATCACTCAGGTTTCGTACAACGCACCCAAGGAGCGCCTGACACTCAACTGACAGCCATGCCTTTTCAATGGACCTTGTGATGTAAACTGATGGTCTCAGCAGCGTGAACAGGCTGTCCTCATCATGAGCAAAAAAATCCAGCCCCTGCAATGGTACCCCTGGATTTGTCCCAGAGAGACAGGGACTGAATTGGCTTAAGACTTAAATGAAATAACAGCGTGGTTTTTGTAACATGAGTTACAACATGATGGATGGATCTTTGTGTACAAGCTTTTTCTACTGTTTCTGTAAGTATAGGTGGATGGGATCAATTGCCCAGTAAAGCCAAAATGATCACCTCTTAAGCACTGAAATCATTCCTTCCAAAGAAACCTAGCTTTGTTAGCCTAACATTTATGTAACTTGTCCTCCAGGGCCTGCAACAATTGCTTCTAACTTCACCTGGAAATCTAAAGCACTCATTGCACAGCATATTTCAATGACCCCAGAAAGATGGGGGTTTTTTTAACATTCCAATTACCACATGCAGCCTCTGCTCATACACCCCCTAGGATGAGTCAGTTTGGGTAGAGGACTTTTTAATCCTGTAAAAGCATAGCAAGGTCCTGCTGAAATTTAAAATAAGGAGCCATGTTAAAAAGCAAGGATGATTACCCACAGAAATTTATACTATTTCACCATCAGCTGAAGCCCATAGATAAAGATAAAATCTGACCTTCTGAAGATATTAACTTACTCTGCTCTAAGTTTTTGGACTTGGTACAAAAATGATCGGGTTGAAAAATCCTAACACCTTCACAAAGCAGGTGGTCACCCCAATGAATTGTGATGGCTCCTGGCTTTAAAATCTTGGAACATTTTCATGCCCTGTGATTGTATTGTGAACTTTCCTTTATGTTTTTGGGAACTATGTTTTGGGTTCTTTGACATTTCCTTACAGCTCAGCAGAGAGATCTTAGACGTGCTCTTCATATGAAATTTAAATGGCTTAGCAGGTGCGAACAAAAGGCTGTTAGTAAAAGCTCCTGAGCCCGGAGGGTTGTTTGCCAATGTTTGACTCCAGTGAACAGTCTATTGAAGAACCAGGATCCCCCAGTGCCTTTAAAAGAACTGAAGCACATGTACACACATTACATTTTGAAAAATAGTAAGGTTTTGGCTGACTGTTTTTATGGACTGAACAATAATAACCTGTGGGTATTTTCTACATTTTATTGAGCAATTCTGTACCTACTGGAGTCAGAAAGGTCTTTCCATTGATTTTAATAGGAGTTGGAGTAGATTCTTAATAAGGAAGAGTTATGGCTTTCAGTTGGTTGTGGCTTCCCATAGAAACACCTTGCTGATAATGGCATTTTAAGTTACAGTCTTGCAAAGAATATTGACATGCCTTTTTCCAAAGTTTCTTCAACAAAGAGTAATAGCTTTGCATACATTCTCCAGAACTCTCTCTCCAAATGTTGGTGTGATTAGCATCATGGTCTTAATAAATACATTTAAAGTTTTAGCACTGTGTATGAATTGGACACTCAAAACTCTGAAAGGTTCAAGTGCTACCTAGGCAGGCAGCTCTACTAATGTTTTGCTCAACCACAGAGAGAAGGACGTGATCTGAGATTTCTCAGCTCTGAACTAGTGTGCACTCCAAATCGCAAGCTAAAAATTCCCCCATCTATTGACAGGTATTCATTAATGCTACCTGTCTTTATAAATATATTAAGATGATTGATTCTTAAGTGTTTATAAAGTATTTTGAAGATGAAGTAGAATGCGAATGTTTAATACAGTAGGAGTGTTGGGCCTTTCCAGTACAAAGAGGAACCTGTCAGAATGGCTGTTTACACAAAATGGGCCATACAGGTGACTAGTGTTACCACTTTTTATTTAACAGCACAGAACATGAACTCAGTATTCTCATGGGAATATTAATATCTATGTACATGGCTTCTCACCCTAAAATCTATCCAGGCACTTGACTGACCCTCAGCATTCCAATAGCTAGGCAAATATGAAGCATTTTTGGTCTCTATCTTCCATACTCAGTTTGAGGTATTATTTTGCAGTAGCAGACAGACCCAAAACAGAGAAATTATGACTTATCCAGGGCTATGTGAAAAATCTGTGGCAGAGACATGGATTACGTCCAGATCTCCAAAGCCCAACCTAAGCACTGTCAACACAGAACTAGTTTTCTACTCTTTCTAAAAAAAAAAAAACCAAGAAAAAAGAAAAAAGAAAAAGAAAAAAGAAAAAAAGAAAAAAGAAAAAAGAAAAAAGAAAAAAGAAGAAAAAAGAAAAAAAAAAGAAAAAAGAAAAAAGGCAAGCCCAACCACCTCTGCAGATTTCATTGAATATCTAGTTTCTGTGGGTAGTTGTTTTTTTTGGGGGGAAGAGAAAGGAAGGGAGGGGCATTAAAAAAAAAAAAAAAGAGAAAAAGACATCCCACAGTTTTAGGGAGATGTACAAGTCCATTAAAGATTTACTTTGGGAGGAAAAATTACTTGAGATATCTTCAAATTACAAAAAGTATTTTGAAAGATGTTTGGCATATCTTCAGTGCATTTTTGACAGCTGGAGACATGTTGGAGAAATTTTTTGAATTAATTTTAAATATCACTCTCTCCCTTTGTGATTTCTTGTATGGGGTGTGCTGTAATTTATTTTTAAAGAGGCAATGTATGTTTCTAGATGCTGTTAAAGGAATCCAAAATAATTTTTTTGCACCCTGCCACTGTTCAAAGAAAAGGACACTGAATTCATTTAAATATATTTGTGAAAGATTGATTCCCCCAATGGAATTTACGCATCTACTTTCACTAATTATTCCTGAAGTTTCATCTATCAACTGACAATTTTCTACTGAAAGGAAGCAAAACAGTTTGACTTTCGCTGACAGCAAAGAGCTTTAACAGAACTAGAATGAAAACTGGCATCTCGCACTCCTTACCTCGATAATGTCTACATTACCAGAAGAAAGAGCACTAATAACCCCTTTTTATGCAAGCATTAGAACCCAGAGTTTAGTCTAAGCAGCCGGGAAAAGAAATCAACAAAACATTTATTTTGATAATAGTTACCTTGAATTTTTTGTCATCCTTAATATTTATCTTAAATGACAGACTTGTCTGACTTTCAAATTAATGATAAAGTGGTGGCACTGAATATGTTTGCCCATTTTTATTGGAACTGAAATATCAGCTGTCATTTTAAAATACATACAAAACCAAGCATTTCTTTTTTATTTTTTTCCCCCCAACCATTAATAGGAACCTTTCTAAAAAAGGTGCACAGAAAGATACAGTCTGTCAAACACACAATTTTATTGGCCTGATTTTGGAAACAGCCTCAGAAAGTTGGAGAACAAACTTAATTGCAATTACTTCCACTCTGTGTATGAAGTTAAGTCTAAAAGCAAATTGTGTCTGCAGCAAAATTGGGTGTTCATCAAAGAATAAAGACTCCATATAAAATGCATTTAACACTTGCCAATGTATCATCAGCTAAATTGATTCTCATTTCCTACCTTTTTCAAGGCATTGATATGCTGCAGGGCATTGTGGTTATCATTATTATTTTACCATATGAAAGCTTAGATGCATTTGCCGCTTAAGTGATCTGCATCTCTGGCCTTGTTCCAGGTATCCTTTGCTCTTTCTTAAGGAGAAGCAGCATAAAGATTTTAGTAATTGGTGGACCTCTTTCTTGGAGGATTGGGTGTTGGGTTTTTTTTGGAAATACGCAGGAGAATTGAACATAGAGGAAGGGATTTGAAAAAGCCTCCCCAAGCTGTGGGAAAACTAAGATCTGAAATAAAGAAAGGCTAAAAGGTCATTTTGGTGGATGAGGCAGCCAGACTCTTGGGCTGGCACCCACCAGAGTTTCAGGCTGTGGGAGAAGAGGATGCCCAGGGAGGTCGCGGTCAGCTCGCACTACTCCTCATCCCTAGGGACAGTGGGGTTTGAGGCCAGGACCCGTCTGCATTTTGTCACAGGCACAGATACAACTAGTGCTCTATTCTGTTCTTTGTGTTGTATGGGATTTTTTTTTACTTATCAGCCATAAAGTTATTTGGTTTCAGGAAAGATCCCCAGTGCAATTAGAAAGAGATTGGGTTTTAAATTAATGCAGAATCCAGTACATTCGGACATAAAAAAATCTGGGACCACTGTAAGCAACATACTTTGCACTCCTTGCAATAGCTGCTGGACGATGGCTTTTTCCAGTCCTGCACAGCCTTCACCTTTGCGGTAGACTACAGCAAACAGGGAGATCACTAACAGCGTGCAGCACACTTCCCACGGTGAGAAGCTATGCCTTTAGGGACTCATTTGGGAAGAGAAAAAGTGCTGGAAAACAAATATATTTCTTTATCGAATTGGTCAATAAGCCTGTCTTCCCAGCTGTGGAGGAGAAAAGAACACAGGGACTCTTCTCCAGAACAACCTATAAAAAGACTGCAAAACTCAATTTTTTCTTGAAGAACCTATAGGTAGCATTTATTCTAACTTTTCTAGTGTGTATTTCATATTAAAATACTCAAGCCAGAAGCTTCATCATATGTTTTCTTACCTATTTCGGCTGCTTTTCCAAAGCTAAATAAATCTCATTACTTCTCATGTAGAGTAGTAACTTACTGAGCAGCATATACCGCATCCATTTCTTGTAGGCAGCCTTGCAATATGGAACATATGTTACAACCCAGCCAAGGCTCTTTCACCTTGTCCTTCTCCACAAACTTCATTTAAATTATCTAAGATTTCAAACAGTCTGTAAGGAAACATCCTGGGGCTCTCACTTCAGAGTTTAAGTCTTTCTGCCAGCCTTTCATCTTGTTTTCAGTTTGTTGCATCTACATTTATTTGACATTGAAGAGCATTTGTGACCCTTGGGCATCTCCTTCAATGTGTTCCTAGCACATGTTCTCCTGGGTGAAGCATACAGCACAGCATTTGGACCCTTCTCCTTCCTTCTCCTCACCATACTGCTAGAGACCCCAAGCCACGGGGTGCGGAGAGCCTGTGGGGCACTACAGCATCCAGGACCTTCTGGTGCTGAGCACACTGTGAGATCTAACAAACAGCCAGCATGAATAAATAGATACATTTTAAAAAACTGAAAGTCTACAGCTCCCTTCACATCTCTCTGAGGAATGGATTTGTAAGTATGTTTGTAGAATTATGCTAACAAATTAATTCAAACAGACTTCCCATGGCTAGAGGATGAAATCTGAAATCTGCAAAGCCATCATTTACACCAAAGTCCATTTTACAAACAACATATTTTGCTCATTTCTTTTTCTGTGTTCTGCTCTCTGCTCACCTACAAAACCATCAACACAGTATGGCTGAAGACAAGCTTGCCAAGGAAGATTTAGTATGTCATATAAGAGAAGGTATTTAGAAAAGGGAAAAATAGCACAGAATCCAACACACTCTAACTCTTCATAGAAGAGAGAATAAAACAAAATCAAAGCAAGCAGAGTCATAGTAAAAAACCCCAAAACCCCCCAAAAACCCCCCAAAACCCCCAACCCAAAGGTTGAACAAAAATGCTGAAGAAAATTTGCCAATTTCTGTTTCAATACACAGTTAAGGATGCTGTACAGCTTCCTAAAACTAGTAGATAACCAGAGTCTCTTGCTCATCCAATCATCCAAGCCTGTCCTGTGAGAGGCACTCATCATGATGCTGCCTCCTGGGGTTGTCCTCTCTCCTTGCTTGGACAGTAGTGAAAAGAGCAATTGTCTCAAGAGATGTTTGTAACGTGGGGTGCCTCCCTCATTTTGGGCAGTTATGGTCTTCCCAGAACATTGTATTTCTGAATTCTGTCACCAGACTGTGGGTTTTAACCCCAGCGCCATGGCAAAGAGACAAGACCACACTCCCCACTCCCACATGGACACTAGCTATGGTAACATTATTGGAAGATGAGTGTGGGAAAACTGATTTTTGACACCTTCCCTTTACTAGTTAATATTTAAGTTTAATTTCAAAAATCACTTCACTGCAGCACATTTCAGGAACCACCAGGACAGAATCTCAGTTACGCCGTACACACTGGATATGTGTAGATATTCCCATTTCCCTTAACACCTAGCATCTTCTATTGAGTTAACCAACCCCTCCCATATATTGTTGAGCTATTCTTTTTCTTCAGATCAAACACACCTAAACACATCGTTAACCAAACCTCTTCCTGTGCTGTTTCACATTGCTTTTAAAGCCCATACACCTTTAAAGAATTGGAAAGACCCTTAAAGAATTGGAAGGGAGTAGGCTTTTTCACCTCCTCCCCACCCCAGAGAAGCACTGGAAGGAACCTAAGAGAAGTTGCAGTTGTTTCACTTTGTAATTAAGTTATTGTCATCCTGCTTAACACACTCAGCAGACTGAATGACAACAGCAAGAGGCTTGCTGTCAGAGATGCCAGCTGATCCTGGCTCAAGTGAGATCAAGGATGGGATGTGTTGGTCCAGCCATTTAGTGTAAATTTGTAACTACTCCTTGAAATCTTTTCTGCTGAGAAGTTGACATGCATTATGGAGATAATACCATGTCCCATCCCTGCCTGCTTAGCTTCAGCCTGTGCTAAGATGTAGACGATAAAAGAGAAGGTAAAACACATCAGTTGAAAACAAGAATTAAAAAAATCACCAAACCAAAACAACAAAATTGAGCAACCTAAACTATATTTTGGAAAGAGCAGTGTAGAATGTCTATTTGTTGGATCCCAGTCATTGTCAAAGACCGTTGGAAGAAGAGGTAAAACAATCAGATAAGAGTAGAGTCTAGGCTGAAAAACACAGTCTTGAAAAGAGATGAGTATCTGTCCTCCTTAAATGTTTGTGTGGTCTTTGACAAGTCCAGAATAGACACCTCACCAGGAAACTGAAGGTAATGAGCAAGATCGGGACATCATGGTTCTGTGATGACTCTTTGCATGACCAAGTAGGTGTGTTACTTAAAGTCTTAAAAGTGAAGATGTGGAAAATGCAGGCTTGTATGTGTATAACATCAAAGTAATCCTCAGGTTTTATTCTCTTCTTTTCCCAGGGCCATCTGCTAATTAAATTCTTATTTTGGCATGCTGGACTGTAAACATAGATAACAACTTGCAGGGCATGTGCTCCTCCCCTACCCAATTTTTGCAATTTTCCCCAAACCCTAAATGGTGTAGGACTCTGAAGCTATTTCATTTATCAAGTTGGCTTATGTTTTCAAGACATTCAGAATTCTTCTCAGTCTTCAAAATCTTCCTTTACAGTGGCTCCCCTGAGGCCATAGCCAAGCACCTGCCTCTCGGAGTGCTCTCCCAAAATGCTTCCCCTCTCACCCCCCAGTCTCTAATGTTGCTTTTCTCAGTATAAATTTTCTTCTTCTAAGAAAAGAAAAGCAAAACCAAACCATAATTATGTTAAAACCCAAGCATCGGAAAGAAGCCTGCAAAGTAGCGTTTGGCTCTTGATTAACAGCGGAGTAGGGGCTGAGGCTATGTCTGTGAAACCATGCCTGAGCTACAACTTACTGTCACAGTTACTTTACTTCTCATTTGTTGCTTGTCCTCAAAACTAAGATAAGGACTATCTGAACGATCATGTTCAGCATTGCAGCAGTGTTGTTCTCCTGCTTTTCTTGATCAGCAGTGACAAATATGGTATGACAAAAATTGCACCTTGTGGGCTTCAAGGCAGCAAAATGCCTGAGTCCAAAAATCAAGTGGAGTTCACAGGTCATAAAACGAGGTATGTGAACTGATCCTCAAGTCTCTTGCCTGCGCTAAGCCTGTTTTTGTGGTATTACTATTTTTTAAATCTTTCATGATACCTACTCAGGTCTCTCCTTTACTGAAGGAGCTGCTCCCATAAGCTGCCCATTTCTTTCCTTGACACTGTCCCTTGCTCAGCATCTTTCATCCTCAGTGGCCTAAATCATCTGTTCAACTTCCCTTGAGCACAAGCACGCCATACACTCAGTATTTGAAACTTTTCCACTGACTGGGGCATTCAGGATTTTTATTTCCTTCCATATATTTCATAACTGCATGCTTTTGGGGAAGTTCCCATCCTGTCTAGATGTTTTTTGATACTCTCCATCCTGCCTATTCTTACATCCAAAGCCAGTGCTTTCTATGTTGTTGCCCAAATAACCAGCAAACAAGATTCCTATCTTGGTGCTGGTCCCAGTCAGTTCGCTGACTATTTTATTCTCTTTCTCTTGCACAAAGTTTATAAACCCCCCTGTGCGAAAGCAAAAGGCCTATTCCCTGGGCCTCTGCCCATTGCAGTTTCCCCCTGAGTACGCTATAGCATCCATCCTACCTGTACCTGCTGCCTTTAATCTACATAGCAACGCTTCACTTGTATTTAAGGACAGAGACTGCTGCAGGCTGTGACTCCGATTGCTTAAAGGACTATCGTCTTAGAAAGGGTCTGCGTTAAGCAAGGCTATTATTTGAAGTAAACAAGTGTCTGAAAGGAAGGCACACTGAAGTAGAAACAAAGCCTGCACTTCTTCCCTGTTTTTTAAAAGAAATTTTTAAAAGCCTTTGCCACAGACAAAACCACACAGCTATTTTCTCACAGCTGTAATTACGGCTCACTGTCACACTAGCTGAACCAGCTCATCTCGCTGGAGGAGAAATATTAGAAGAACCTAGACTATGCCTAGTGCTTTTATGCTCCATTTTTATCCTCATCCCTGAAGTTGTCTGACCTGTAAGAACTACTGCTCAAACACTGCTGTATGTCTTAATGTAAGGTAAGCTGGAAACCTTGATCATTTCAGAAGATGAAATTAAGCAGCAACCTATTTATACAGTTTAAACTGCATCAGCCAAAGCTTCGGTGATAAGATTTTGTGCAACAAAGGTTGGAGCAGTGCCACAGCTTCCTAAGTCTATGATTTCTGCCGAACTCAGAATGAGTTAACTAACTCGTTACACCCCTTCAGCAGGCAGTCTCAAGCATTTTCAGTAAATAGAGACAATTTTGTGTTGTTAATCTGTACCGTCAGCAAGTTTCATAACAACTTCATCCTGAAACTGTGGAAAAAGGCTACAGCACCAGGTTCTGTGCTGAAGGTAGTTTGGATTGTGGGTCCAGATGGGTTATACATTGTGCCCGCTCATGGATACAGCAACCAGATCAGAAAGACTAATATAACATGAGTAGAGAGAGTTAAATGTCCTTGACTGCAAATGAACTCGGGTTTCACCTGCTGGGACTTAAATCTACACACACAATTTGTAGCAAAAGAAATGTCTTTCAAAACTTTTCTGAAACTTACCATAGTTTGGTTTTAGGGCTGCTAGAAAGATAAGTTTGGTTTTAGGGCCGCTAGAAAAATGAACTCACTCTGGTTACCTCAAGAGAGAAACTTTAAATATACTGTAAGCTTTGGTTTCACGTTTGCTATGGGAGTGCAAAAAGACAGTAACTTTATTCAAAGTTTCAGGACTCGGCAAAATACTGCGTCACTTCAGTTACCATTCTACAAAAGATTAGATACACAAAGCAAAGACAAAAGTTTTCCACCGTGAAGTGGAAAGAGCTCACACTGGTCTGCACCTGGCAGGAAAATACACACGTACTATCACAATCTGGAGGTACTGTGTTTTGCCAGATGCCGTTTTGTGCTCATTACCAAAAAGCTCCAGGGTATTCCAAGGCTTGCAGAAAGATCATGTTTTGGTTCCATGTCCAGAAGAGAGGGTTTTGTTGCTGGTTTTTAGCATAGCCTCCATTTTTTTTTCTGCTTGCTTAGTGGGGATGTGAAAAATCTCTGAGCATATGGGGATTTCAAATTTATCTTGATATAATCTGTGAAGTCAGGACTATTTTCTGATCCAGATGGAAGCTAGAAAGGGTTACAAAAGACTATTGAAATCAAGCTTTTGTATCTCAACAAGGCACAAAAACATCTGTTCTTTGTTGGCCAAGACACAGTTAATAAACATTATTATTAGGTAAGCATCCTATTGTGCCTGTCATCATACATGTCAGTCTCTGCATAAATTAGGACTCTAAACCCAACAGCAGGGAAAGAATTAATTTCTGAGAAGCAGGGGCCAAAATAGTGTTTATGCCTGTCAAGCACTACCACAATCTCACATTATTCTTTGACTCAGGCTTAAAGAAAAAACATCCAGCAAGCTTAAAATAATTTAGAAACATTTCTATATTGTCAGCATATCAAATTTTGCTCAGACGCTCTGGTTTAAAAAAATAATAAAGACAAGGTTTTGCCGCATATAGTTGAAGGGAAATTTATGGGACTAATGCTCTGCATATTCTGAAAGTCTCATCCTCAGTACACGCAAACTGTTACTAACAGATTATTCAACCCCAAAAGGTAAAGACCTAAGTGAATATTCACAGATACCCTTGACTATCCTGGATCTGCAGAGGTTACAAGACCTTTGACTGGCTAACAAAGGAAGAGCACTAGCAATAAACCACCACAAAGGTTCTTTTGTGAGATTAGGATCACTTAACTCAATTCAGACCTGTACGTGACACAGGAAAGTACAGCAGAAAATGAGTTACTTTTCTTTTCAGTACAGAGCAGGGCACTATAAAAGCAGCTTTTACATCTATTTAAAGATCTCAGGGTTTCTTCTGACACAGCAGCGGAATGAAGCTTAAAAGAGGCCCTTTGTACAGTCATTTGTCGGTCCAGGTGGCCTGGCCACGCAATGATTCTGCAACATTTTTTCTCAGGCTGCCCCTTCCTTCTCCGCTAACGTTTCAATTCACGTTTGAGGCTCAATGACATAGCACTTGCCTACCAGTGCTTCCCCAGTTTGCTTTTTAGACCTTTGATTTTGGAAATTGTTAACCCATTTGAAAGAGCACACTCCTGCAGTAGCTTTTGCTTTCATGTTTCTCTAAAGAATATTGTGTTTCTTAATGTAGTACCTTGGGCAAGGCAAGGACGTACTGTGAACTACATAATTCTATTACCTGAGCGACTTCCTGAATGAAATAAATCCCAGTAACTGCTTGCATATACTGAGGATACTAAGCTTCAAGCTTCAAACTCGTGCCTGTGACTTTTCCAGGAAGGCAAAGCTTCTTTCAAACCTGTTGTTTCCTGATGGCAGCATTTACCTGGGAAGCAGGAAATGTAAATTCTAGGATCTCACCAACCAGCTGGGGTCTGATCTCTCGGGACCCAGATAAAAGTTCAAAAACTGGGTCTCTTCACACCTCCTTCTGCTGGAGCTGGGTTACTATGAAGAGGGAAGGCAGATTCAGAGGGCTAAAAAAGGAAAAAGAAAAAAAGAGAGAAGTTTCTCTCCATACAGGTTGCTGAGGTTTAGTAACTCTTGTTTTAGCAAACTTCAATCCCCATGACACTGCTTTAGACACTTCCAAGGATTTAAGGTGCTCGAGGACTGATACGGTCCTTCAGTGTTGGATCCTAAGATCTGATTATTTAGGGAAAATTCAGATGGTTTGAACACATCCCTAAGTTACCTCTTTGGTTACTGTTCTATATGAAATGAACCAAAGCCATCGAAGTGGCACTCGGAACTCCTCTCACTAGCAACTACGGGGACTAGGACACTGGAGTCACCACTCCTCAGTTTTAGAGCAAAGAATACCTTCTCATACAAAGCAATCTTCGTTTTTGGGAACTTGTTCGCTCCTTTGGTTCCTTTCATTATGTGAAATTAGACCAGTTTCAACTTCATTCATTTCAAATTTGAACCATCTCACACTTCTCCGCAGATGAAGTATTTTGTACCTCTTCTTTGTATTCTGTCTTGATGCCTGTTCACTCTCTGTATTTACTGCTTGTGTTGGTCCAGTCTTCATGTTCTGCCGCTGAGGAAAGCAGAGCCCATGTACCTTGCAGGCTGCAGCCACCTGACCAAATCTGTGCTAATATTTCAGCAAGGGTGGTAGCCAGCAGAAAGACATTGAGGAGTCCTGAAACCTATGGACTGCTCCAGGGCAGGAACTGCCAACATATTGCGATACTGGTGCTTGTGGCTTTTCACTGCCTCAGGGGGCAAAATATTTCCCTCTTCAAGGGATCCCCAAGGTTGGGAATACCTCTGTCCCTCCACTGCACACTCCCTTTATGAGAAATACCTCTTCTCCCTCTGGGCAGGTTTTCATAGTCCCCCTACTTCTCCTTCTGTCTTGCACAGGTCTGAAGCAGCATCTATCCGGGGGACCAGAGCTGGTGCTCCCAGAAAACAAAGCTGGCATTTGCTGCCACTGGGTGAGGTAAGAGAGGGGAGAGCTGCCACAATGAAAGCAAACTCTCTCTTCCTGATTTTATACTAAAAAGCTGATTCTAATATCTTTTGCCTTAAAGAACCTCAAGATATACCATTACTGGAAAATGATATTTCTGATCTGCTTCTCACACATCATATTCCCTCTGCATACTTTTCCCTGGCCTTGCAAGGAAGAACTTCCCCTAAGTTTTTTGATCATGAGCTACTGCAAAAGCCCCTTAGGTCACCAGAGTCAGCTGGAGTTACAGAAATGACGTGACTCTCAGAGTACTTGAACAACACAGGCAGAGTTCCCATTTGCAGAATAACCACCAGCAGCTGTAATGCCTTCTAGCTGAGGGGGATGCTCAATGGAGGACTCCTCTGCAGACACAGTGTTCTGCGATGCCAAGATCCATACTGGCATTTGCACCAGTCATGCTTAATGTACAGGAAAAACTAGACAGAAAGATCTTACCAAGGATGACAAAGTACTGATGGGGATGGACCCTGCTGTCCCCAACACACAAGCTTTCCCTGAAAATAACTAATTACCTAATGGTAATGCTACATTTTTGATCAGGAAAGAAAAAAACAAACCCAAACCTAAAAATAACTCTGGTCAGTATGGAATTTGGCTTTTGCATTCCACAATCCTAAGAGCTACTCATCTTATCTGTCAAAAAATTAATCTAGACTCCTAAACTAATCTTCTCAATGTCCTTTATGGACAACAGAGGAAAGTTCTTCCAGAGTCCAATTCATTTAGTCCCAGACACATGTCTGACAGGCAGGATGGATCAGCCTGTGGAGATGCTGCATTGTCCCCACAAACTGTGGGGACCAGAGCTAGCTTTGGACGATGCATTCAGCACTTTGCCAAAGTTAGCTGAACACCATTGACCTCACAGAGCGAGCTGGGAATGTTGCAATTCTTTTGCACACAGTTTATAATCCCCTTTCCAATGTGGCAAAAGAAAAAAAAAGAGGAATTTTGAGTAGTAAGAACCCAGACCCGGTGAAAGTTTTCAAACCTGACTTGTTTACCTTGCTGTTCATAGGCAGGAACTAACAACGAGTGACAAAAGAAAAAGGTTATTTTTAGGTCTGGAAGAGGTGGAGCTATGCACTACAGATGGGGCACTGAAAAAAAATCTGAGAAGTAGAATCTCTCTAAACATTTCTCTGCCATTTATAGTGTTGGATGGGTAATTCCATGTACCTGAAGTAAAGGAAGAAACCTGGGGCCTACAGATGACGTGGAGTCTTCTCAAATCCTGCCTGAAACACTGAGGTGAAAAATAATATAATATCCTTTTGAGATATTCCTTATAGAAATATATCAGTCTTCTGGACAAGAATGACTCCTTAGCAGGGACAGTAAGTGAGAGGGTATCAAAATAGAAAATAATATAAAATATTCTTTAAATAAAGGTTTAATTCACTCTTACTTTACAGAATATTTAGAAGCACCTTATCATTTTACTGCCAGTTCTAAAAAAGACCAACAAGAGACTGGAATGATTTTAGCTGGCAAAATAGGAAACCTTGTGAACAAATGGATACAAGCTAAGTGAAAGCACAGTAATATTTTGTACACCACAACTATAATCAGAATCTGGCATTGGTTTATTCAAATTTTGCTTTCTTGGAAGCAAAGCTTACATATTTGTAAACATCAAAATAAACATTGCTTAATTTTACAATTTGCTAAACAAATACTTTTTTACCCTGAAGGGCATATGCAGAGCCATCTATTTGTCTCACAGTTCTCCTGTTGACCTGTGCTTCAATATTTCTTTAAACAATTGGTTCTTTTACATTTTTAATGGTGCTTAAAAATTCCTTCCAATATTGTGCAAGTTATAGGCAAGGCCATGTTGATGTGTGCCCTTCCTTACGTAGTTTTTTGATCAGTACTTAACTAATGCAACTGTGAAAAACTATACATTTTCAGGAAAATGTTTTGATTTTGGTCCTGTAGTTAAAGACCTTCTATAACTGAGTTGTTTACATGGATTTGAATCACAAGCATGTACACAACAAAACCACTATACCAATGTTTCTTGGTGTATGCATAAAAAGTATGTCTTCTACTTACACTAAAACATACAAAAAATAAACTACAAAAATTGTTTACACTTGATTTCAGCAAAAAAAGCTTTCTTCAAGAAAAATGATTCTTCTTTTTTCAGCCATCAAAAAAGGAATGCAAGTAAACAATAAATACATGTGCTTTCTCCATATAGACATATTTACACTTGAGTCTTTGGCTTATGTTTAAGTTTCTTTATAAAGATCTTTATGTGATCCAGCCATCATTGCACATTAAAACAAAATAAGCCAGTTTTTTTTTTACTATATATAATATATATGCAACACTTGAAACGTATAAAGAATGAACCTTACTATCAATTTGCACTGTTATTGTACTTTAACAATGTATCAAAAGGAAAAAAAAAGAAAAATTAATACCATATAGGAAATATTGATACATGCAACAGATGGTCGCTCTACTGTAATTGAGAGACGGCTGCATATACAAACACTGAAAAGTCCTAATTTGCGCAAATCTCTTCTGACTCTGGTTTTCATTAAATAGTATTTATGTGGCACTAAATGTTGATACTGTATACAAGCATAGAAACAGATTGAGTTCTTTTATTAAGATACACAACTTCATAAGAAAAATACTTTGCATTTAAAATTTAAAATCCCTCCCACCCCCCTCTTCCCCTAAAATCTTTCTTCACAGGATCAAGAACTGTTGTCAAAACAGCTTATTGAGATTCATGTATTTGGTGAACTTTGTCACATCCATTCCAACTAAGAGGATTCCAAGTACTCCAGCGCAACATCGTAGCAGAAGCGATACTGCTCCTTTAAGGGGAAAGAGGAAAAAAAAAAGACAAGAAGTTAAATTAAGATTCTAAAGTATTAGCAGCAGTATCTACAAACAAGAATGGCCTTTGCTAGCTACTGTGCAATTTTAACTTCAAGCCTGACATACTTGGGTTTTCTCCCCCCCCCCCAGTATATTACCAGCTCTGATTTAAAAACTACCCTAACCAATGAACTGGAAAAAAAAACCTGACCATGAAATGCAATGATTTGCTTCTCTGATTTTTTCAGTTTCTGAACTGGTTTATCAAACACGAAAAGTTCTCCTATCAGTCAGAGCATTCTTGCAGTGAAAGCACCTCGACTCTGACATATCATTTATATTTAAGTTAGCTGATACTGAGCACTTAACCAGTGCCTGCTGCTTGGACAGCCAGGGAATGGCTAGGCAATGCTGAGCTGTGACACAAAGCTGCTCTGGGCCCACAGCTCATTTGTACAGTTGTGTCGATGTAACGTCCAAGAGATCAGATGCATATTTAAGAGAGAAGTCAAAACTGAAAATTTCATCATGGTTAGTATTTCTCCTTAACAAGGCTGCTGTTCAGAGCTGATACTGCGAGAGAGGGAGGAGGAAGGAGGGAGGAGAGGGCAAGTAGAAGAAAAAAAGCCAAGAAAATGAATTCAATCTCTATTGTCCTTGCGTCCTAACAAAACGAATCTGCTTTTGTGATTTATTTTTGTTTGCAAAGGAAGCCAGCGTGATCCATTAGCAGGAAGTGGTGAGGATATCTTAAAGGCTTTATTGCGCTGCTCATTTTTGTTATCTGATCATGTTGCTGAATGTAGGGCACATGACAGTGTTATATATTGGTTTTCCTGGTTTGTTTTCTAACTAACGACTCAACAGCTGCTGCTGTTCAAGAGTTCTGAATAAAACCCCACACAACAGAAACACGTAGCTACGGAAATTCAGTAACTGCAGATTAAAGCTTACAATGGAATTCAGGACAATTTTGAAACAAAATACAAGTTTGCAGACCATTCATCAGAAACACACACAATCTACCTTGGCCTCCCTTTACAGTGACACAAGTAATTTTCCATGTGATCTGACCTGCTTTCTTCATAGCAGTGAACTGAAATCCAGGCAGCAATTCAATATGTTGCGTCTCAGACGTCTATGGCACAGCAGACTGCAAAGTATTTGTGGCAAAACCAGCAATATCTAGCCCAATGTCACTGCTGCTACAGGATGCTATCTGTTAACATTTTAACCATTTTCTTAATTTATGTAGTGGCAAGGGATGGAAGTGATGCACAATAATTAATCAAATCATGCCACAGAAGCTACTTGATAGCAAGCAAACAGTGGCACCTGGATAAAAGGGCAATATGGGAAGAGGTAGCTACAGCCATTTTGCTCAATATGCAAGTTCACAAGGTCAAAAGCAATTTTCACTATGCATAAACTACAAAACGTTTTTAATTTCAGCTGGCATCCCTGACTTTTATGCTGTAGGCAGCCATCTGGCTGAAAAGAGACACTGGCTGCTGGCAGTGTGAGAGTCAAATGGCAGGAACTCCCAAACACCGTCTAACCTGCTTTCACATTCACCTACAGGAAGGAAAAAATCCACTTGGGAGAATTTTTTTAAGGACTTTCCACCCTGTTCAGTTTTTTGTGACTGAGCGATCACATGGACAGATATGCACTCATACTGTACGCATAAAGATTGACCAGAAGAGTGAAGGTTATTTTGAATTCTGGCAATGTACATGCAAATATTTAGTCTTGCGGTTTTGCTAATTCAGGCTCATATTGTTTATATTAGTTTACTGTTTATTACTTAGTTTAACTGTTGGACTCAATGATCTTAAGGGTCTTTCCCAACCTAAATGATTCTATGACTCTATATATTCATTTCCAACATACTAGATCCAGGTCTTTGATTTTAAAGTTCTGAGGCATCATTTTGATTACTAAAAATCTGAATAACAAACATTATCATTATTCGATACAGTTTCCAAAACAGCTGTTGTTATTAAGAAGCAAAATATTCACATCTCCATCTATTAATCTGGACTTTACAGCTTATTCCTACCAAGAAGAAATGCCTTGCTCCGTAAAATTTCGAGACAGTTTGTGTGAGCATAACCCGCTGCAACTTCTCTTCAAATAGACCAGGTTATTTTTGGGGATTACAGTACATTCTGTTAACTCAGAATGTTTTCTGTGAAAAGCACGGTAGCACTACAAGAAAAGTAGCAAAAAATGCTTAGCCTGACCTCTCATGATGCTGACTTGCGTGTGCACTCAATAAATGTCCCTTGCTTCTTGCTTAGATTTGCTCTGTTCTGTGGGCACAGGACTGAGAACGCAGCTCACGCAGCAAGAGAGCCCCCGGCTCCCGAGCTGTTGGCAGTAACCCTGACGGGCTGGTGCTTACCGGAGTTTCTACCATGTTGGGCTTACTGTTCCGCAAAGTCTTCACGGCATGGAAAACGTCCACCACGTTCTGCCTTTTTACCATCTCAACCACAATGCCGATGGCACAGAACATCCCGCTCCGGCCTCCGCCGTTTCTGTACACAAGGAAAAGAGCCGGTTAAATGTCACTATGGCGTAAGGGAGCATCCCAAATGCATTTCTGTTCTTTCACTCTGTAAGCACGAGTGATCCGTGAGTCCCACAGGAAGACCAGGCTTTGGCAATCTCCTTGCAGCTCCAGTGGGTTTGGTTGGAGACATTTGCTGTTTCTGACCTTCCTCTCAATTACTTCTTTTGAATTCTGCCCTTACATCCCACCATACTGCCCAGCTATAGCCTAATTTACACAGGCATTAGAAATAAAGAACTAAGTTCAATGGCAAGTACAACATTTTCCTCTTAGTTCGGGAAAGAGACTCACTTAAATTATCCTATGGTATGAGGATTATCTAGCCAGAGTAATGCCAAGGCATCACTGATTTGATATCTTGACCTTTGGGGACACTTCTGAACTATTTTAATCTTCATTTCAAAGACTTTAAGGTAGATATTTCTTCTTATTAATTTTAAATTAGCCAGAAGGTTCCACAGATAATGAGGAGGGGTGGGCAGAAAAAGGGCCACAAGTTAATTCTGAACATTTAAACAGAAGCTTTTTTTTAAAGTAAGGAGAAATGCATAATTCAATTTCTAAGTTTTAAACTTTGCATTTAAGTAAGGTAGGAGAGAGATTAGTCATTCTCTTCTTAGGGAGAAAAAGATGCTGCCTGGTCAAAACTCCCAAACCAGCTCCCATTTAAATATCAGGCTCAGATGAGCAGCCAGCGGTCATTTACCAACAATAGTTTTAGCATCATATACTGTATTATAGAACTTTTCTCTGATTTCATATACCCATAGCTTTCAGTCTAAAACCCTCAAAATACAGTAGGCCTTCTGGAAAAAATGCAACACACGATAGGCAAGAGATGCACAAACCCCAACCTTTTAGCATTCAGCATAGAAGACTTCCTTACTGAAACAGTACAAAAGAAATTCATCTGTACACATTTTGTACCTGAAAAACATACTATTATGAACAGAAGGAGACAATACACAGTGTCACTGTAGTATCATGTCCAAAATACTCATTCCCATGGTACCTTGACCTGACACAGACAAATTCTAAAGCTGACCAAAAGCCAACCCACAGTAGCAGTGGTAGGGTGGTTTTTTGTTTGGTTTTGTTTGTTTGTTTTTCATATAAAAGAAACAAGGGCATGTGCAAAAGAATGTAGCCATACGAACACTGCTTGAACTTAAAACAAGAACATATATATAAACATTTATTTGAAGAGCACCAATTTGACTTTCTCCCAATTACTCACAGGCAATGGATGATGGTCCGGCCCTCCCCTTCTTCACATTCCTCTTGCCATTTTTCAACCTGGAGAATTAACTTCAAGAAGGATCTCTTGGAAGCTGGTACATCTCTGTGAGAAGCCCATCCCAAATACTGGAATTGCTGCACCATCAGATAGCCCTCTTGTGGCTGAGGGAAACCAAGGAGCTTTAGGTCAATATGGCACCTTTACATCTTGGTTTAGAAAACCAAAAAATAAAACTAACATGAAACCTAAGTGTTTATATTATGGACAGATTCCAACGTGTATATACAGTGCATGGTAGGGTCTCCATTAACTCGTATCACTTGAGCTCAAGGAAGACGTCAAAAAAGGGAAAAAGGGTACTACATTGAAAACAACATCACAGTTTATCAATCATTAATGTAACCTATCCTGACTTCTAAATGGACAAATTCCCTAGATTCTATGTGTCAAAGGTTTTTATCCTTAATGTCAATAATCAATTTAAAACATCACCATTAAATTCTTAGACCTACAGAAATGAAGAGATATACCTCTGGCTCCCATGCATGAACTGAGCCCATTATAAATGAACAACAAGTAATATTGGTGCACAAATATGACCATTTTCCTTGAAGTCGTCCCTTTTTGTCAGACTATGATAATCGTGACAGCCTTGCTGCCAGTCTCTGAGCCTCCCATGTGCTAGATGCTACAGAGGGAGAGCTTTGAATAGAATTATACCGTCACAAGAAAGGCCTCAACAATTGGAAGAATAAATAGTCTATTCAGTTTCTTGGAGCTGAAGATGACAAAAAGGAGTAGGAATGTGGATTTTAGAAAAGGAAGAAGAGAGCAGAGAGATATTTAGAAGCAAGATGTAAAGGCGAAAAGGCATGGGAGACAAAGAGAAGCAGAGGTGTAGAAAATCAAAACTTCGTAAAAAAGAGATGGAAAAAGTAAAAATAAGAAATGAATTAAAAAAAAAAAGAGGAAGTCTCAAAATACAACAAAAAAAGCGCTATGGCGTAATATTTGCCAGTGTGCCTACACCTTAGCTTCCTGTAGTTTCCAAACAAGGTATGAAGAGCTGAAAACGTTTTTCTTAGCTCTGAATATAAGCAAAATGAAGGTTTGGATAAAATGCTGGCCACACGCAAACTGATCCCTGCACATTGAAAAATGAAAATGTGACCAAAATAAAATAAAAAACCCCTTTGTATACACAGTAATAAGTTTTTCCCACAGCTATTCTTCAACATTAATGAAAGTTAAACGTATACTCCAAGTAGCAACTGGTGGCATGTAAGTTCAGTATTGAACGAAAGGAAAAAAGTAATGGTAAGTAAAATGGGGATTGCTGGTTAATTGTACATATAATGGTGGCACAAGCACCTGTCACTCTTTACCTGTATGCAACATAAATGATTTATACAGCTAAATTAAAGGAGGAGGCACTGCATGGCAAACAGGGTTTGAGAAGATGCTGTGACAGTGTGAAGCACTATGGGACAAAGACAAGAAGGTGCAGGGTGTGAAAGAGCTGACAAGAATGCAAGACTGGCACTGCTACTGAAGTTGAGAAAAAAATGATAAATGTAGGTCGAGGCACAGAGGTGCAGAACCCTTCAGAAGCAGAGGAGCTTTCAGAATTTCTTCACACTCTGCTTTGCAGGGTGCCACAATCCTCCTTTTATGTTGTGGTTCTCACATCTTAGGCTAAGGTGCTGGTTGCATAACCAGCCTCAGCGCTCCTGTTCCTGATTCACCACAGATGATGTATTACAGAAGCTATGAATTAAATACCTGTCACTACATGTTCATTACAGGGATATTTCTTTCACTGCACACTGAACAAACAGAACACTTTTCATACATCTTCCACTCATCAGGGAGAACAGCACAGAACAACAGTCATTCACCTTACTGCTCCCTCTGCTTAACATGCAGCTGTAGAAAAGTACTATAGAAATTAGTATTAGGTGCCGATGCTTGACTGACTCTTTTCTGGGTAATGTCTTAAGAACATTAGTATTTTACTATTATTCAAAATTAAAAACTACAAGAGCCTAGAGAGTGTTAAAAATGACATATTTTTTCATTACATATTGTTACGATAATGCTTACTCTTGTTAGATTGCATATCCTGAAAATTCGGTTTATGACGTCGCAGTCCATTGAACACGACATGCATTCCACTTGGATGGGGCCATACCGCAGTATCCCTTCCTCGGGCCAGTATTGTGGGCAGCCCTGCGCCAGAGCAAAATGGGTATAATTAAATGGTAAGCTACAACTTGAGCATTGCTTTATTCTACTGCAGCCATCTCACCTCAGCTTTACTGAGCAACTCATGTTAATTGCTGTAAAGCAGAGAATAACTGTAAAATCACTGCACTGCTCTACATTTTGATCATGTAGTGCATCCAGAGTGATTAAAGTATGTGACAGTACATGGAAAACTCGAGCCCCAAACTAACCTGTGCTAAGTCGACTTCATTTAACATCACAAGGGAAGTACAGCCGTAGTCATACACTAATCTCCAGAAATCTTTCACAGTGTTTGGTAAAGGATGTTGCGTGACAATAAAAGCTGCTGGCTGCCTGTAGCTCTGTAAAGGCAAACGATTTTATTAGCACCGGTAGAGGAAGTACTTCATAACTTCCACTCAAACGCTGCAACAGAAAAAACATATTAATAGAACAAAGCTGCGACATCAATTACACCAGATTTCACCAAAGCTGATGTTAAAAATACATTGTTGTCTCCAGTAACAACAAAGAGGTTACTCTGCTCAGGGCTGCCTTCTGCTTCGTTACAGGCCAAGCCCTGTTGCAGCTCTGATACGCACGGGGCCCTGAAGATGCTCTTCAGGGCTCTGCTGAGCTGAGGCTTGGGCAACTCTGCTCCAGGCGCTGCGTCCAGGAGACCGAGCAGAAACCTTCTCCCTGTGTTGCAGAGAGGGGTGCAGAGGTCTCAGAGGGTCTCCCCATCCACTGCAGGTTACACGTGAGCTCTGTGACTGAACCGAGGACTAAGCTCAATCCCAAATTCTGTTTCAGTGCCACAACCACAGGATCACCCACGGAACTGACCTTCTGGGGCCCATTTCCAGCAGAAAGTGGAAGTTAGACAGCAAAATGCTATTTCCTGTCATGACAGCTGACTCCATTTTCTGTATGCTGTGTTATACACAACTGCAAACAGCAGTTTCCAGCCTTACATAGGTTGGCTGAGATGCAACTAGTAGCAGAGGGGCTACGTCCCTGCAGCACATATATCATGAGCAGCAAGCAGAAGAGGAGAGATCAGAAGTTTTTTGCAGGCAATTTGCAACTATGCACGGAAGAGTTCTGCAGTGAAGAAATACAGATATGAACTGGCAAGGAAGCACCAACAGATTAATCTGAGAAACAGAGTAAGATGGTGAATATTCTTGTAGGCGGATGGGACTGTAAGTCACCAGTTTGAAGATGAAGTGCTGGACCTGCTGTATGCAATGCAGAGATTCCTGTGTTTAGCAACCATGCTGGTACTAAAAGCAGTTTGGATGGTTTTTTTACTGAAATAAGCAGAGTAAATTAACCTAGGAGAAAGACCTGGCAGGGTAGCTAAACCACTTTTGGTGTAGAAGCTTGCTTCTTTGAAGGTTGAGATAAGGGATCTTCATATGCAATATATAACCTCGAAGAGCATAGTGTGAGGCCCAGAAGGAAAAAATACAACTTTTTTCACCCTTCTACTTGTTGTAAACTGTGAAGGTAACAAATCAATGCCTTTAGCATCAGTACTGATTTGACAACAGAGTAAGGAGGCTGACAATTTTTTTTATTTACGTTTGTTATCTTTTTCTAATGCAGGAAGCATATCTGGGTAATAGGACAGACATGCTGCTTGTGTTCTACTTCCTAGATCTGCCCAGGGAGCAAAAAAGAACAACCACTACTGATTCTTCCCTTGTATTTTTAAGAAATAAAACATGTACTAGTTGATGTTTTCCTAGCCTTCTTCCTCATCATTTCTGGTCTTTCCTGAGATAAGAGAACTAACTGAGATTAAGATGATCAGGTTTTCAAAAGGGACAGGCAGGAGATCTGCTGCCACACTGGGAAGCAGACACCTTCTTTTGGGAACACACGGACAAGTACATTGTGGAAAGAGGAAAGCTTCCATTTCTGTTTTGCTATCAAAAGTCCTCTTTCCTTGCCCAGCAGTGGTATCCTCCTCTCTAAATAAATCAGCCTTAAAAAAAAAAAAAAAGAAGAAAAAGGGCAGGGAAAAAGCTTTTATTACCGAAAGTTTTAACCCTGTGCTTATAGCCTTGTTATATGCCTTCATTGTAATATATTACTTTTTTTTTTCCTGCTGCTTTTTTCCTTTTATTACTACCATTTTTGTCTTTCCTTACTTGCCTCTGATTGCTCATCCATTAATACATTGCTTGGTTCCCGTCCCTGCCTGCCACACACAGTTACACACTCAGAGTCCTCCTGCCATCCAGCCGTTCAGCCTGTGCTGTCTGCCTTTCTCCCCAAACCACATTCCTCTGTGCAGCTGTGTTGGTTGGTCCATAGCACATCAGTTTTGTCCAGGTGCTTAATGTAATTTTAACTGCAATTCTAAACAATTTTGGTTGCTACCAAAATTCTGCTTACTCCTCTAATTCATCCATTCAGTCCCAGTGACTCCCTAATAGTCTCACACATGCTACTCCCCTATTTTTCTGGCACAATGGCTAATTGTGAGATTAGGGACTGCAGCTTGCTAGCAGTTCAAACGTTTCCTGCACTAGCTCAGGCAGAACTCCGGGATGAATACCATTCAGTCCTGATGATTTCTGCTGCTATTTGTCATTTTATTCCAGCATCTCTTCTTGACACTGCAGTTTCTGACAGCACTTCATTTTTGAGGAAGGGGAGATGCTCCCGAAAATCAGGCCACTTATTTAACTATTTACTGTAAAGGTAGCTTTAGGGGCCGAACTTTGGAAATGCTAATGGCAGGCACAGGCAGGTGTCTGACAGCACATGTGATGAACTGCTTTATCGATCAGACACCTATAAGCAGGTTCACCTCCTTTTTTCCCATTAATTCACCTCTTCCCCAACAATACTTCTGTCACTCAAACTTCAACTTTAAAGAGCTGCAACTCAAAATATGAACAACAAAAACCCCAACCCTATCCCCAAACATGCCAAATAAACATTTTTTCCTTCTTCCCCTGTCTCTCCTACCTGAATACACATAGCTTTTTTTACAGAATAGAAATACTAACCTCGCACTCAGGTAGGTAATATTTACTTCCCGACAAACAGCACATTTTTGAGATCCTTCTGAGATTTGGAGGGCTGGAGATTAGAGCTTTATATAATGCTGTTGAAAAGGGGAGATTTTCAGTGGGTCCCACAAGGATGCAGAAGGCTAAAGATAACAAACCTTCTGAACAAGCAACACAAGCTGGTGGGGTTTCTTACTCATTCCCTCCACTCTTCTTCATTAGGACTGTTTTACTGGGCACTACAGTAAGAAAGAATTACCCTTTCTTAAACCAGCAAGTGCTCTCTCTCGTATTATACACTTTTTCACGGCACACTATGCAGACAAAGAAGATAGTCTCTTACGTCCATAAGAGCAGCATTGATGTAGTTGCTGCTCTCCCCATCAATAGTAATTAAGAAAGGCAGACATCTGTCAGGTGGCAGCATATCCATGAAGCGGTTCTTGTCGTGGTTCCTTGGCAAGCAGGCTATGCTGCAGTCCTCCGCTTGCAGGCGAGGGGTCACAGAATTCAGGGTCTAAGGGAGAGAGGACGCACGCTTTAGAACGCCAAACTAACAGACATCGGACTCGAGATTCCCCAAGTTTTAATTTAAAATATTGCAATATGGGAAAATGTGAGGCATTAGCAAGAAGGCATTAGCAAATAAGAGCTCCTATCTTTTTGATGGACATGCTGGGGCTTTTGAAGGAGGGTTGAACTGCAGGTGTAAAAGGCACTCTGTGTACCACTGAACAGATACTGCATGACACCGTGCCCTCCAAAAGGAATAAAATAAAGAGGATCCTTTGGAGCTGTAAAGAGCTATGCCTTAGCTGTGCAAATGCAAGCAAAAACTCTCTGTGGCTCCTAGTCAATGCTCTTTATTCCAGACAGATATTTACTGCAATTTTATTCAAAGGAGGACATTCCATATTTAAAACAACTTTGCAAAACACATAAACACAGGCCCTTTATTTTGTGGACTAAAAGTAAAGGACCAAATGCTATAAACATGATATGAAAATCCTTTCCCTTAAAGTAAATCAGATGTATCTAGAGGCAAAAAAATTCTTGTCACATGAAAAGTTAGGAACTGTGAATACCTGAAACTCATCTTTGAGATGTGAAGAGTTTGTCTGAGAGTCTATTCTAATCATATCAAAATAAGCAGCTTTGAATTCGCAGACAGGAATGGCAGTTTCTCCACACAGGCAAGCTTCTAGAATGGCATCATGAATAAAGATGTACTGCTCCTACCAAATTAGAAAGAAACAAAAATTATAGCCCTTTAAAAACAACGCATCTTTACTTCTTTTACAATAAACAGATCTCCTGCACACTGTAAAACTCATTCAAGATAGTGTCCACCAATCCACTAAATAAAGCTTTAGTACAAACACAATGTTGTCCTAATTGGAATGCAGTTAACAATGATGTTTTCTTCAGAATCAATTTAAATTCAGTAAAACTTAACAGAACAGGCATAGCAATTTATTTAATTGGAGGTTATTAGTTTTCTTGTGGTGCTTGTGGATTTCTGTGTATATGCCACTGACTTGTTGGCTCTACTCATTTTGGTTTTTTAAAAATAGTTTTCAATCTTATAATACTAGCAGAAAGTGTAAATTGCTTCAAGCACTACTAGTGTGATTAGTAATTATTTAGCATGCTGCATTCTCCTTATGCGTGTGCAAGCTAGCACACCAATTGTCTGATAGCTGGCTCTAGGCCAGTAAAAAACATAAGTGTGTTCCAACAGGAACAGCATTTCTTCCTGTTCTGTTTTTTTTTTCTGACTTGCCTTGAGATATCCTAAGTCCTAGACAACTGCATTACTATTTCAATACACAAGGCGTTTTTACACAACGCCTAATATATTTACTCACCCTGAGAGTAATAGATGTAAATCATGCCTATACAGCAAAGTGCGAGAACTGTGCCAGCCTCACCTACCTACTGTGGATACCAATGAGGTTATTAACAGCACAGAATTTCACATGTGCCTGTAACAAGAGCACATGTCCAGGGAGCACGGTCGTATTCTGGCTCTACAGCCTGCTCTGCCTTACCCACATAGCTGTGGAGCTATTGCCATAGCTATGGAGCTATTGCCATCACTGTTGTCTAGGTGACCATCACAAGAACTTGCTGCAATTACAGCTTTATTTTGCTGTGTAAGTATGAACCTCTGAAAGAAGATGAGAGGTAAGAGGCAAAAGGGAGAGAAAGAGAAAGGAACAGCAGCAGGGGTGTTAATTTACATGAAAGAGCAGATTAAACTGGGATGGTTGAAGCAGTCACACTGAAACACTCCACCCCACGCACTTCCCAAAGGTTAATGGCCCTGTAGCAGGGGTAGTTGATCGGGAACATTTATTTGTTCAACTGCCACAGGTTGCAGCATAGAATAAAAACTGCACCAAATTACATTGATATGCCTGGCTGCCAACTGCAAAGATTTGCTGGTGGTCACAGGTGAAATAACTTCTCAGGTAGACATGGAGGACAGGAGAGAGAACTGGCAAACCACTTCAGGTAACCTGTCTTAATACAAATCAATAATCTACGTTTCTGTGGAGGCTCAGTGTTACTCAGCTGGCAGAATGGGAGTTGTTATAGCTTTATCACTAAGGCAATGGTTTTACTGTGGAGTTGCTGAAGGCATGAAAAAAACCAAAAAGGGTAGAAAAGGAAAAAGGCTTGACAATGAGGTTAATCAAGTAAATAAAAACAGAATTGAAAAGGGAGAGTGAAAGGGACACAAAGTTCCACAGGTAAGTCAAATTATGGATACAGTGGTTGGAGATAGACTAAAACCAGTGGCAACCTGCTGGAATTCCAACTTTGGGTTCCTGGAGTTGCTGATACCAGAGCTGGGGAGAGACGTGCCAGACAGGCCTACAGTAGGGTCTTCTCTAAAAAATCCTCCTTGCTTTCCTTTTGTTACAAACTTAGGTAGGCTTTGTGTGAAGACACAATTACTGCATTGAGCAACGCTCCCCAGTGGAGAAAATCCCTCAACAGGGCCACTGGCTGCTGTTTTCAGAGTAACAGTGAAATTCTGACCTAGCGCATTTCAGAAAGCATCAGGTGCTTTGAAGGTAAACTGCCGTACCTCTGTCTGTACCATGTTGATGCGACGGGACCGTAAGGCTTTCACACAGTTGTAGATATCCACAACACCTTCTCTTTCTGCCATATCTAACATGATATCGATCACAATATAACAACCTGTTCGTCCAGCACCAGCACTAAAAAGAATCAGTAAATACAGTTAGGAATAGCCCCATGAAAACACCTACAAACTTTATAAACCCATTACTGAGAGTATTTTTATAAAGTCATTCAGTTCTTTCATCACATACACTATCTAATTTTTATCTTTTCTCTTTCTCTTCATAACGTTCTTTCAATGCTTTGATGTGCCCAAAACAACCATTTTCCATCATATTTGATCCACTAAGTAACAGAAAAAAACCAAAATTGTTTTCCTCCTTTTATCACCCAGATCAATACCTTAAGTAAAAAAGAAAAGTTAAGTTAAACTGAAATCTGGAGGATGATTAAGCTCATGCACTTCAAAATATGACAGATCTTGGTTTTATTTAATAAGACTAAGGATGATTTTTAAGTGATATATTACAATAAGAAACTCAAGTGTATGTTTTACTAGCCAAGTTCTCAGCTGGTTCAGGCAGCACATTTAACAGTATCCAGAAGAATCTCTCTTGATTTATTTTCGTTTTATAAAAAGCTACGAACATTTTTTGCACAGCAAATTCTTAAAATCTGTAAAGGCTGAGTAACTTTATCCATGGAATGTAATTAAACACTTGATGGTGCTGAAAGAAAATTCTATTTGTCAAAGGACTGTGTCCCATCAACACAAATCTTGCAAAACCTGCACAGGAAAAACAATATTCTGTATTTGTTGCCATTAACCTCATTCCATCTTCATTCATCTACTTGTTTACTTCGATTTAAAATAATAATCTATTCAGACATTATATGCAATGCCAAGCTATCAAAGCAGCTGTATCTACAGTTATTCTCGAATGCTGTCACAAAATTGTTGTAAGCCACCTAAAATGATAGCCTGAAGTATCATATGATTTAGCTGGTGCAGCTCTTGCAGGAAAAAGAAAATCTCTGGCTATTCTAGTTAGGAAAAGTGTACTAGAATCCAGTTATTTCCAAACATTGCTGTAGACAGCCAAATCCTAACGCAGTGTAAATTAGGCAATTCAAAAAGGGAACAACAAAACCAAAACACTTCAAAATGATGGATGCTTCACAAGAGACTCCTGTAAATGCCCACATACTCAGTTGTGGGAAAAAATCAAGCTACTTCTTCTGTACACACCTGCAATGGACAACAATAGGCCCTGCGCTAGGAGGGTTAGATAATTTTACCCTCCGTATGAAGGAAAGCAGGCCTGTGGCATTGTAAGGAACTCCATGATCTGGCCAGCCGGTGAAATGAAACTGTTTAACTTCACGGATTTCATTGTAGCCCCTCTGTAAAAGGCAAAAAAAAAAAAAAAAAAAAGTTATGAAATTCAAAGTATTTCATACACTAGATATTCTCTGACTCAAATAATAACACACACTGATAGAATCTACATGCTGTTTTCATCGTTTCACCAGTTATTTAAATCAAAAATCATACAACGCTTGAAGATGTCATTTTTTTTTCATTTTGAAGTTTGTAATTTTTACTTTTCCCATTAAGCATGTCAGTTTTGCCTCACTAGATTTTTATTTTAACAGACTTAGATGTAATTAGCATAGATTTTCAGAAGTTTTTCTAATTAAGACAATGGCCTGGCTACATTTACAGTCAAGTATAATGATTTACCAGAAGACCACAACTGTATCACACATCTGGCATTCACAGAGTTTGTTCTTTGATTAAGTGAGATTGACTCAGTGGCACTCAGGGCAGAGTGAACTGAGATGAATGACAGGCATGACTCAAAACCCAGTACTTGTGCTCAGCTCAGAAGCGTGGCTACAGAGAAGAGATGACTGTCAGAGAGCGGAGGGCAGCAGTCAACATTTCTGGGGAAATTCAAAGTCCCACAGTGTTTGGATAGTTAGGCGTGTTTGGATAGTGCTGATACCACGGTGAGGTAAGGGTGCCTACTGTGAACCTGCTAACCAGACAGAGGGACCTGGTGTTGTACAGGAACACGTGCAAACATAGCCTCCTCCATACTCCTTGCTACCTTGGAACAGTATTTTGACGAGTCCTTTCAAAACGTGCTCACCCTTCCCAGAGTGAAGGTCCTGACGACGTACTCTGCAAGGGGCTCCATCTCTACACAAGTCACTTTGAAGTCACCGTAAACTTCTGTGTCATCAGGCCAGTACTTGTAACACTTGACCTAAATACAAAATGGGAATGCATTTTACACCAAAGGAAAATAAAAGCTTGAGGATATGTTACTGCATGTACTGCATTACACCACATTTATTTCCAAAATGACCAAGCACTCATGTGGCTTGTCATGGCTAACGGTCTTTCTGTCAAGTTAAGCGCCAGCTAGAAAGAATTTCCACTGCTTTACACAGTTGTACTTAGATGCCAAATTCATTTCTAAATGAGCATTTATTTTTTTTTTAGTGCTGAGCTATGAAATACATTTCCACTTATGTTAAACTCGGATGCATTTCATATCAGTAATCAAACTGTTGCAAATAATCCCAGATACTTCATATTATTCCCTGAGGGATGTGTTACTGCTAAACAAATAAATAATTTGCTGATTTCTAGCCACTGATGTAGAAGCGCGTTTGCTCACTAGTCCACTTACTCTGCTCATTTGAGTGACTTAATATACAAATCTATTTTGCTGAAATATGAATTTTGGATTCAGACAATTTTTCACTACTCATGCAAGCAAACACAGCATCAGACTTCTTCAGAAGTTAGCTCTGGTTTTACACAATACTGTAACCCACAACAATGTCTGGACTACCAACTGTCACCCTTCCCTTCCCCTCAGGATGCGGGGGCTGTCCTTCACAAGACTTCTACATTCTGCTGATAATGTGTCTTGTCAGCAGTTTTTTCTTTAGGCTTGTAGCATTAAAAGAAAAACAAAACAAAAACTTACTCTCCCAACTTCCACTAAATTCGTGACCATCACAACGCAAGCTGATTGCTCCTGCCATATCATTCTCCAAAAATCATACACGGTCTCATGGACTGGACCTGTAAGAAAAATTCCAGGTAATACTGTGTAACAAAGTAACAGTCATAGTCAAAGTGAATGCTAAAAATAAAATCCAGTGCTTTTCACACGCAAATGCACTTGCTCAGAGATGAAAGCTTTGTGAACCCACATCATCATACCATCATGCGAGTTTCCAGACTATATTGTTGTTTCTAACCAATGCTGAATCTTCTCAGTTTAACTGAATTACCACTTGAAAGAAATGAATAGCGGGTGTTTCAAGCAGCAAAAAGCCAGAAGTTGCTTGAAAACTACAAGGATGCAGCAATGTGTGACTACATCTATAGTTACATTTCTAGGTTTGTCTTACATTTGTTAAATATGAAGTGTTGAGTGTGAGTTTCTTCAGACGTTCACGGAGGAGATGCCTGCGCCGGAGCGAAGCATCAGTCGGGAGGAGTGGGGGTACAGATCCTGCGCGCTTACCCCCTCGCTCCCGGCACAGCGCGCAAGCACGAGTAGGCACTGAGGCATAAACTTCCCACTGAAGGGTATTTAAACTAACCTAACTACTTTTCTGTGAAGCAAACGAGGAGCGCTTGTTTAAGCTTTGCGTCCTGCTCTGCTGCAGAGACAAGGCACGTTCCGTTGAGCGACAGAGGCTTTCACCCTGTTACAATCATCTCAGAAACAGCTCCCTGACTGCAGTCCAGCAGCGGTATAAATATTACTGAAGACCCAACCATATTCCTTCATGTGCTAGATCGAAGGCTGCATAGTAAAGCAGCGATAAATTTTTGTGTCCTTTACACACTATTATGTGCAATGATTTACATAGTAAACCAGAAATAAGACACAAATGTAGACTTAACTGCCATAGACAGCACTTACACAAACATAAGAAAAAATGTGGACAGAAATTTGAGTATCCTGCTTTAAAACAAGCCTTTAGTTTGTCTTTCCTGTGTGCAGCTACAACCAACCCAGGGCACAAATAACAGGATATTTCCAGCCAGATATCTGATTATAGTCACAGATCAAATAATGACACATCTAAATCTAATTATTTTTACTTTAATTCACAGCCTCTGATATTTCAGTGCAATCTTAGATTAATCTATTTCTTTTTCCCCATTGTGATGAGTTTTATCAGAAATACAAAATGAATAATTTCCACAGAAATTCATTTTTCCCTCTAACTCCCCTTTTTATTAGCAGGGTGTTATATGATAAAGATTTCCCTCACTTCTTCCTACAAAGAGGCTTTGTCCTTCTCTGGCCTTACTTTACCCAGATTTTCTGAGATAGTGTTTAATTTATCATTACTATCTTCACTGTCTCCATCCTGGACTAAATCCTAGACAGTAAAATAATACATTGTAATATGGAAAGAAAAATGCCTCAAGGCAGGTTGAAACTGTTCTCTGTCCGTATGCGTCTTTTCTCTATTCATCTTCATAACTGGAAATCATGGTAGTCGCTTCCAACTTCATCAGCTGAATTTATCACTCAAAGAGTTCCTCAATATCTAATTAACATGATAAATTAGTGCAATTTTTGCATTTATTCACATTTCACCTGAACATGCTATGTTAATTTACCATAACACAAGATGACGACTCCCAATATTGGATATGCTTTATTTTCATCTACTTCCATTTTACCAAAACACTGCTGGACACTAGAGAGAACACTTGTTCGGTTTGATTAATGCTGGCAGATTCTTACCTTGGGTTGCAATGTAGTGACTTGGTCTCTGATATCCCTAAAACAGCAATATAAATTGGTTTGAGTACCATATTACTAACAGAGGGGAAAATAAAAGCATAAGGGCACTACAGAATTCTTATCTCTAGACAATGTTTTCAGAACAAACCAATATTTAAGAGCAGCATGAAGCTCAAAACCTAAAAAAACAGTTAATACTGAAAAGGTTCGAATGACAACAGATAAAATGGAAATAAGAACATCTGACTTGAACAGACATTGTGGTGTACTGGGAAGGAGTATTCTAGATGGGTCCCTTGGACCTAAAAATTAGTCCTCCATTGACATTACCTCCCTAGTCGAATACATTGGGGCATCTATTTAAAATTTAGTAAAAATTGTCTTTGGCACCAGATTATCTCAAAAGCTGATCTGTGTTCCGAACTTAGCCAATATGAAAATAACACACACCTTTTGTCTCCTTGTAAATAGAGAATTATTGTAAGGCACAAAGAGGTATGTACCTGAGCCATAACTAATGGGGACAGAGCTGGACACTGTGGTGGGTGCACAGAATCAAGGTCCTACTGCAGTGCAATCTTCTGCAAAATACTTTGCGCTACTGCACAAAGTGTGCATCAATCATACTGGACATGATACACACAAGTATATACACATACATATATATATGTAGTTATACAGATATAGATAGATAGATAGATAACCCTACATGACTAAGCCTTTCCAGTTAGCTGGGTCTATCCCAGTTCTAGAGGCACTGTACAGCATTAATTGTCTGCATACAAACTACAAGACAGAGCTGCTGCTCTTGAGGAAATCAGGGTATATTTTTGATCAGTGCCAGCAACATTAGCTACAAAGAGGAAGAAAACTTTAGTGAGAAGACAATACAGAATTTCACAATGTGAAAATGTTAAAGAAATAACTCCAATTATTTTCTAGGATACAGTTTTATTAGGTCACTTGATTCAAGTATTGCATTACAGGGGAGAATGAGTCCTTGGATTCCTGGTATTCACAAGATGCTACTAAAGTGAAGGATTTCAATGTACCCAAGGAGTTTACATCCTGTTCCACAAACTACTTCATTATCCTGTATAGAATGAGAGCACCTTCCTCTGGGGCTTATGAAAAAACTTCTGAGTATCTTACTCTTGGCTTTACAAGAGACCAAGATCGCATCAAATGACTAAAAAATTTCTCCTGGAGTTCTTAATATCAAGCCCCAGATTCAAATTATGAAAGTGAAACCTGTGCTACACTGTTTTATACTCAGTAATGCTTTCCAGAAGAAGGTAAAAGTGTCTCTTTAAAAGTGCAAAGTGCCAGTTTTAACTTGTAGCTTTCCTGTCTTGTTATAATAAGATTCAGTTTACTCCTAAATAAGAAAAACAAAGTTCTCAAGGAACTGGAATTATTACAAATCTGGAAGAGTTTTCTTGTTTAAGGCCCCAGGCAAAATATCACAGGTCTAAGACTTCACAGAAATTGCCATGTTAAAATATCAAAATAAAAAGACAGCAATATACCTGGAGCTAAATATTTATATCCCGGAAAGTCAAGAGGGTCTTAAATAATTTATCAACTAACGGTGAACAGGAAAAATTAGTAAGGTGCAATTATAAAGAAAAGTAACCAAAGCCACATATTTTAAAAACACTTGTACTAGCTATTTCAGTATCTTTCGAATTACTTTGGAATTGCTTTGAATGAAACAACCTGTTTACTCCTAATGTGTTAATTAGATAGAAGTTATATTTTGTTAATGAAAACACCTGGCAGAATTTGTTTGAATTTCCTGTTTGTGTCAGGGTTTTTTAATATTTATAATTTAATTTGTATTTTAATCAAAGTATGGAATTTCAAACTTTAGAGGTTTGCCACAGAAGCGACGAAATTTATACTGTGTTAAAATATTTATATATATGTTTGTGTATATACTTTGTAATACCTAAATTAGCACCTTAAGATAAATGTCAGCTAAATATTGTTTGCCTAAATTGTTGTTAAAAACAAACAACGAAACAAAACCCCTCAAAAGGCCATCATCCCTCCCTTTTTGCCAAACACGTATTACGACTACTTCACAGGTACATTTTCAGACGACTACAGTACAGCATACTATCCAGCTTCTCACGTATAAATGGGAAGGGGAAAAGAAAAGCTAGTGGCCAAAATCATCATCATAAAAAAAAAAAAAAGTGAACAGCAAATTCTCTTTAACAGACAGGTTCACCTGAGTTATCTAACAATATCTAATAATATTCAGAGCTACGTTAAAAGGCTAAATTATCTTTTCAAAACAGGTACAAAAATATTCACACAAAAGGAAATTTTTTAAAGGAACAGATGAGATAAATTAGATGAGGCATGCATAGTTATCAAGTGATAAAAATAGAAGAGGAAAGTAATTAATAACAATATCTACATTAAATATTTACAATAGGATGCCGTTATTCACATATAGTGGTACTTACATCCCTGTACAGCCAAATCTACAGCCCAAACCAAAGTCAGATGTGAAAGAAAGCACAACAATGTCAGTGAGTACTAGGACGTAGAACAAAGAAAGTGTACATTTTGTTCTTAATAAAAGAAAGCTTTCAATAAATTTGTAGGCATAACATGCAATAGTTTCACACAGAGAAGCTGGCAAATTGAGAGGGAGAAAGCTGTGCAATCCACTCACATCTATGTAGTTGGCATTAATGTAATCTGAAGATGGATCATCTTCAACAGGTTGCAAAATCACCCTGGAGTGGTCATCTGTAAAAACCAAGTGGTTACGGTGCCTTTTTGAAGTGTGATTTTTAAGTAAGATATTACGGTAAGTCATCTAGAAAACCAAAATCAGCTGGCACAAGCGCCTCACAATTTACAACCCTTAAATAGTAAGTGTTTACTCAGAATTACAAAGAACCATTTCATCTGAGGTCTCCAATTACTCCAAAAACATTCACTAAACTTCATTAAGTGTAGCTGAAAGGTATCGCACTGTTACACATGGTTAAAAAGACACAAAGAAGCCAGGTTACTTGCTCAAAGTCCCTTTCAACATCAGCTCCACTGATGGTAATCTAGAAAACCAAAAATCCTGATTACTGTTGCCTTACTTCCGACCCCAGCCTGCTTAAGTTCATACTGAGACATTAAAAACAGTAAGGAAGTCAGAACACAGGGGTTAGCAATGCACTTGGGATTCGATGAAGAGGTAACTCTACCCGTTCAGGGACTTCTCAGGTAGTGTCATTCCTGCGTGTTCAATTGCATTTGTGAAACAATAACAAATCGCGAATTAACATCCAAATGAGTGCTAGCTTGTCGCTGTTGCATGCTTACCACAGCTTGCACAACAGAGATGCAAATGCGAAATTCAGCCTGAGTTATAAAAGGAAGAAAGTTGAACTGTGAAGGACAAAAAAAAAAAAAAATATGCTGGAAAAGGCACTGTCCTCCTTCTCCGCTTGGGGTATTAAGCAGCTATGCCACCGGAGACTTGTAAAGAAAGAGAGAACAGGGCACGAGTAACACACGCTCAGACCAAGCACACCAATACTCACATGCTATAATGTTTCCATAGCGGTTCTTTGTTCTGTTTTGATCCTTCTTAGCGACATCCCAAGAAGCTGACTGCCCCTCAAAGAAACTCTATAAATAAAAATGTTCCGAAAGAAAACATTCTGACCATTAATTTATCTCCAAAAATAACAGTTTAAAAGAACTGCCCTATATAAAGCAAGCTCAGCTTTACTTGTCTGCTCTGGTCACCCAGACGGCACCACGGTACAGAAATATCTCTAGAGAAGAAGGGAGGCTCTCTCCCTCTGACTGCTACGGGTCAATGGGCAAGTCACTGAGGGACTCCAGAGGGATTTCAAATCCTGGAATCGCCGGAAGGCAAAACTTGCTCAGACATCCTTGCTATGGAGGAACAACAGTAAGCTGAGAAAACGCAGGGAGACCGATCACCCTTCTTACAAGACATCATAATGTATAGCCTGTTTACTACAGCATTACATTGCTTTCCTCATATTGCTTAGTAAAATGGCTTTTCTTCCTACAGAGCCATCAGGAAGCCTCCTTGGCCAATGTTTATTGTTCATGTTGTTTTTCCTCATATCCCTCCCTCTGGCCACTAGCAAAATTATTCTACATTTTTGAACTCTTCTTAAGAGTCTGATCTCTCAGTAGTGATAGAAGCATGTTTTATTCCTCCTTGGGTTTTTCTTCATTGCCCGCAGATATTTTACAGCTGTTGCAGGTCTATGCTATTCTTTCCTTCCAGATGTTCTCTTATCCTGACCTGGGTAAGTTAGCTCCAGAAAGTACAGAGTAGCCATGGAAACAAAACTTTAATGCATGCTCAGAAGCCCAAGCCAGGGCAAAGATGTCATATAAGGTAACAGAAGAAGTAGCAAGTAGGAAAACACCTGATGTGGCATCAGGAACCACCACCCCCCCAGCAGCGGTTGACACTTGAGCTTAGCCCTGAAGTTAGGCAGAGCATAATGAAGCGTAATTAAGTAAAAGAGAGGAAAAGAGAATAATATTCTTTTAAAAACCACACATTTATTTATTCCAGTTATGTTACAGTAGAGACAGCTGCAGAAAGGAGAGAAGGTTGAAAACTGAGTCAGAAGAGATTAGAGAAAACTCATTTTAAACCTAGCTGTATTGCGTGCAACCTTGGCAGTCCCATTCCCATCTTTACCGTGTGTCCTGCCTGATATTCTAATTCCAAAGAATCACAACAGATTCAGAGATCGGAAGTGAAATGAAGCTGTACTCATCATCTACCTTCAGTGCCGGGAATTTTTTGCTTCCATTTTAACATTAAAGTTGTAAGTAGACATGCTCAGGCAGGTCTAATTAGAACTTCAAGAAGTTCCTACCCTTGGCATGTCTTTACTGCTTCTCAGCTGGAGTTTAGTCCCAGTATTGCCCTACTGAGATGCTATAATAAATCATGAGAGTGCTTCCAGTCAGTGCTTCTTGCAAAACCAGCCAGGTTAAATCTTTACTTTAACCTAATCCAGGAGATTCGCACTGTAGATGGCTCAGAAAACTCACATAACTGATTACAGCATTTCAACTAAGAAGCAGCAACAAAGAGGTGGTAACTTCTTACAATAAATCAAAATGATTCAGCAGGGCATGTCTTCTTATGCCCTAAAGAATACAGACAGTGTTTTTTCCAGACACTTGTAATGGCACAACCATTGGACTCCACTCACTATTTCACTTTTGGGTTACATATATAGGAATCTTATGCCTGCTTATCTTTATCTGTTTTTCACTTAAACCCGTGACGTTTAGTTGCATCCTTTTACAATGCAATGCAAACAAAAGGCTGCACCTTTCAAAGGGATTTTTCCTAGCAAAAACCCACCACTGAAGATCTCACCTCATACTCCTCTTTAAATCCATAGCTGTCAGAGGTCTTCATTAGGTTAATATGCTGCAGCAGATCAGCCACTCTGATGGCAGGGTGCAGCTGCCCAGTCTGGTATGGGGACTCTGTGCCTTCACAAAGGTAACGAGGAACATCCAGGAGCCGGCTGGACTCTGCTGTTGCACTGTGATTTTCATCTGTGTTCACAAGAAATCAATGCATTAAGTACCTGCGGGGCAATAACACCGGCTGCTATACATATCAACATCTATTTTCAACCTCTTCCTTCAAAAACATGTCTAATTTCTGAGAACGCAAAGTACTTACTCTCCAGCACATAAATACTGTGAAGTACATAAAGGAATTTAACTGCAAACACATACAAAAGTTTGCAATCCTTCATCCTGCAATAAAGATGTCTGAAGGGCATTTTATTTGAAGCTACAAAACTTTATGACATTAATGTACTTGGGAACACCAGCCTCTATCACCCAAAGTAACTTTTTTAATGGCTAATAGGTATCAACAGCAATACTACACCTTAAACAATAAATTAGAATAACTCTGTAGTGGTATCGGCACATCATTTGTCTAAGGCCAACAAACAGTAAATTGAGATCCCAGTAAAAAAGAGAAGCAATTATGCTACCACTTCAGAACACCACCTCCATTTGGGAAGATGAATCAGCACTTGAGAGTGGTCATTTTCACTCAGGTCTTTCAGCAGCGAAATGAAACTGTTGAGTCTGCTCATTTCAGCCACAGTTTTTGCTCTGTATAAACAAAGAAGTCTCCTCTAATGCCCTATGCTACACCAATCCTCTTATCAAAACTGAATGTCAAAGCTGCATGAATTTATTGCATTTTGTCAATCCCTTCTGTGAAATAGGTTGTTGTTTGTTTTTTTAAAAATTATCAAGCAGCAGTTCAAATGAATTTACTATTGTTGCCCAGAGAAGCTGTGGCTGCCCCCTCCCTGGAAGTGTTCAAGGCCAGGTTGGATGGGGCTTTGGGCAACGTGGTCTAGTGGAGGGTGTCCCTGCCCATGGCAGGGGGGTTGGAACTAGATGGGCTTTGAGGTCCCTTCCTACCCAAACTGCTCTATGATTCTATAAACATTCTTACTGAAACCTTTTTGGAAAGTAGCTACCAAAATGAGAAGTGGGTAGCAGGCCCCTCTTCCACTTCTTTGAAATCAGTTTACCATTTTCCTTGCAAAGGATCCAGATTAGGAAGTAAAACACTCTAGGAAAAAAATGAACACCCCAAGGGTTGGACTGTCTACAATTCCACCAAAATGCAAATCCCGTTAATGCCTTCTGAAATGAGATCTCCTAGTAAGAAGCCCAATTCTTTGAACTGTCACACAAGTTGCTAATTTCAGTACATTTATGCCTCACTAAACTGCCTAATAATGTGAGTGACATGCAGCAGTCACTTTTTATTGTAGTGTTACCCACATTAAATCATACACATTTCAAAGCACCTCAGGATTTGCAGTTTTCCCCATTCCTTGCAGTATACTTACCAGTAATAGGCACTTTAACCCATTGAAGCAGCAAAAAACAATGAGTGAACAGAACATAAGAAATTTATTTCAGGACTACATTAGAAAATGACTAAAAGAAAATGACATTAAAAGTTGTTAAAGCTTCACAATAGGTAACAATGAAAGCTGTTTTAGAAATATAAGGGCCACATTATTATGCCATCAATGCAATGATAGGGACTTGAGAAAAGCAAAACTGTCATACTAACTTAGTGCTAATGTACACAGAATGGAGAGTAGCATTAATAATCCATACATGAAGAAAAAGAAACCTAGTACAGCTAAAAAGTAATAAGGGCTTCATACAAAATAACATACTCTATAATTTAGAGCCCATAAAATTTTGCTCATTTCTAAAGAAAACAGAGGAAAACTGTTTCGTGATGCTGGGCCAAGCAAGGGCTATATGGAGGTGGATGGAGTAGGCCAAATGATCCAGTTCCAAAGCAACAAGTTTACAGGTACCCACCCCTTCTACACGGTGTGCCCAAAAGCTTTTCTACTTCTATTTCAGTCCGCACAATGAAAAATACTACCTCTTTCAACTAGCACTGCTTTGCTTATACCAGGAAACTATCATGTCCAAAATATTATTAACAGTAGATGGAAATACAGACAGGAACTATTAAACTGTTCTTCAATTAATTCCTTGTCCTCGCTGTTCACAGCTGCCCGAATCTGTGTCTACCACAACGTAGTGGCAACACATTGACCTTTGGAATATGCTTATAGCCTAAATGAGCTATTAGGAATAGCTTGACAAGTATCACCAGACAGTATCTACGTAGCTTGTAAGCATCTGAAATAAAGCTAAATGAGACGAGATGATCTTAGAAGAATTTCAGGAAAAGACTCATCTTCTCTAAGTCCACTGATCTAATTTTGGTAAGTATTCAGAATTACTGAGCCTAGCCCTCTGCTCTTTCAGGCAGCGGTGCTATTTCACCACCCCTCATAAGCTTCTTAAACCATCTGGTTAGGTTTTCTTGGGCCCAAAGTGGAAGGCTCCAGCATGTAACTGCTCTGATGGTCATAAACTCTCTAAGACACTACTGTAGTCAAAAGAATGGCATTTGCAACATCATCAAAAGGAAATGGGCAGAATATGACCTGATAAATCTCCCACATGGTGAGTATACCCAATTGACAAAGACCAAAGACTACTCACAAATAGTGATGTGCTGTCATTCTCAGAGGACACTTTACATGAAGATCTGCAAAGGCTCCTCCTGGGTATACCTTCTACCAATATTTTTACTCACAACTTGCATAATGGGATAGAAAATACCCTGACAGTATGGGCAGAGGGCACTGAGTGGTAACGCACCAGAAGCACTTCACAAGTACAGGGTCAGATTTCAAAGTTATCTTGATTATTTGGGAGACAATGCAAAAATCCACAAGGTGAATTAAACACTGAATGCAACATAGTGTGTGCAGGAAAGGGAAGTCAAATACGTAACTACGAAATGGAGTAATGGACTGGGCAACGATAACTGGGATTTTAGCAGGTAACTCAATACAAGTCAGCAACACAAGCGCGTAAAAAGGAGAAAATACAATTCAGGTAGCAGTAACACTGCAAATAGGGCATGGGGTTATTTACTGCACTCAGCTCAGCACTGAGATTTCTTCTAAGAACTGTACCTGATTTGGGGCACCACAATTAAAAGATTTCACCTAAGAGTTGGAAAGTCTTCAGAGGAAAAGAATGGTAAGAAGTTTAGAAAACATCACCTACAAGACGATGAGTGAAAGAACTGGGTTTAACTCAACTAGAAGAGAGACAATCGATCGAGGACACGTGAGCCTTTCAATGGGTAAAAGACTGTTTTGAAAGGACAGGAGTGTGTCATTTCTCCGTATTTTCTATGAATCAAAAGGAAATGGGTTCAATTTACAGCAATGAGGATGTAGTCTAGATTAGTCTAGTTAGGAAAAACTAGGAGTGTGCAGTAATAATACTCAGTAGTAACACCCAGTTAGTAGTAACTAAGAAAATTGAGCTTTGGGTCCCAAATAATACTAATATGGATCTGAACTTTATTTTTATTTAGGAGAAACAAGGCACTGGAGCATGCCACTGCAAGAGTTCTTCACTACAATTTCTTCAAACACAATAGACAATCAATTGCCAGAAAGAGTCTATACTATACTATAATGTCCCATCTCAAAACAGAGGAGGGATTAAATTGCCTCCAGGTCCCTTTAAGCTTTACTTCTAGGAATCTAATTTTCAACCTCAGTTTATATTCATATCCACTTCCTGATATTTCTCTTTTATCCTAAAATGACCTCAGCAACTGACTGAAACTCAAAACTGCACATTGTGTTTATCAAACCAAGAACTCAGGTACAAATTATACTTTTATCTTTCTATTTACAAAAACCCCACTCTAAAACATGCATTCAGCATTAGATGCAACACAGAAGTAAGCAGCCTGGCCACTCCCAGCATCTGTTCATCTTTTTGCAGTAAGTACAAAGTTGAAAACCTGACTAGTTAAGGTCAATTGAAATACGTAATTCATATAGGTATACAGGAATATCTGTATAGAACCTAACAACTTGTTGGCTGTTCTTGGATATTTCAGAAGTTTTCCCCCTTTCTACTTTTCTTTTCATTCCTGTTATTTTCTTAAAAAAATCGAGCTTTGGGTGTCAAATAATGCTAACATGGATCTGCACTTTATTTTTACTTATCTCTTAAGAGAGTTCTAGTTTCACATATCATTTCATTGGAACTCAGTTTGAATGGTCTGGGGAGAAAATATTTTCCATTTACCTATCTCCTCATTTACTCTTCAGTTAGCACTGACTAGGAATCACTCCTTAATGAGAACATAAAATAAATTTTATTCTAAAAGCAGTGTCAGTTTAATTCTGAATTGATAAAGTGAGTGTAGAGTTATTTTCTGACAACAGCATAGCTAGCTTTTACATAAAACGAGCTGTTTCAACGTTCAACCATGCAAAGAGACAAAACTCATGCAGGAATGGATAATGAAGGACTAGGGTCCTCACCTAACACAGCTGTCGGCACAAGTGGATCATTGGGCACTGTAGGAAAACAAAGCTCATGAAGAAATACATTACCCTCAATTTGTGTATTTTTAAGAATAAAAACAATATACTTCAGAGTATAACCAAGTGATAACTAAACCCCATTAATTTTGTTACAACAGAAAAACAGAATGACTATATAGTTCCAGAAAGCATTCTGAATAAAAGAGGAATGAAAGGTAGTGATTTTGGACTTCAGAAATGTAATGAAAAAGGCTAAGAGATTCTTACTGAAATGAAATAAAGAAGACATTACATGCAATTTAGTTTTTGAAAAGGCTCCTCCTTCACTATTGTTCCTTTGCTTCACAATAAAGGCTCACTTTCATAGATCCAACTCCTTTTCTTTTAAGCCCAGCCTCTCATGTAATACTTGAATAGCTCATCTCAAAATAAAATGGTATTTCGTTAAAGTCTTCCAGGTAATTGAAAAAAAAAAGCATATTTAGAGTTAATAGCTTTTTTTTGTGTGCAATGTCGAAGATATTGCTCTTAGTGAGTATAGGAAAATCACAGATACACAGATGCAGACGTCTGAATAGAATTCATAGAATTTTATCATTCGTTATCACAACTAGAACCATGCAAAGACAAATGCGCTGTTTTGGACAGAAATGGCAGAATCCAGAATTTGGCTTTGTTCCAATCTGGAACAAACAATGAAAACATCATATCTCTGTGACAAAATTGAGCTCCAGTTCTCAAGCAATCTGCCTTAAATTTTGTCACATAGTAGGAAACCCCAGAAGCTTGGAAGGTGTTTTGCCCTAGAACAGACAATGGTCAGGAGAACCGAATCCTCCAACAACCAAAAATTCACATACCTAGCTAGGATGCTAGAAAACCATGACATCAAACTTCTCTGCCAACCAACCAGGACAGCTGTCATTGCTGGGGCTTATGGGCTCTTGGCTTCCCGTTAGTCCATCTGGAAGGCTGCCCACATGCCTGGCAGCCCCGGGTCAATAACAGCCATGTAGGTTCCTGATGGATACTTTACCTGGGATCCACCATAACTTAGTCCAAATTGAAGTGTCTTTGCAAACCTGCCTCCACAAATGTCAATGCCAATAAGACATCAAACTTTGGAGAATTTCCAAACAGTTCCAGCCAAAACTGTGCACAAAACCTCACAGGCTGATACCAAACTCCCATTTATAATTGGTTATGAGACACTTAAAAAATTAGCACTCTGCAGTTTGGTAAGTTTCAATAAACTGAGCAATAAGCCCTCCTCCAAAATTCATTTCCCTTATAAGAGCCGGGAAAGAACTTAACAGCCTTCAGGGATGTATTTTGCTGAAGCATGGTAAGCAGTATGGGAGGCAGGAGAAGGGAGATGAAGTGCCATTCCCAAAAGACAGCAATTCAGAAGCAGCTCGGGCTGCTCAGATCAGTTTAAAGCCAAGCCACAAGTACATGTGGCTGTGAGAAAGTCAGGTTCCCACCAGCTCCATGGCAGAATTGTGTCCCTTCGGCAACTTACACACTAGTTTTGAGATAGTCGGAGTCTGCCAGTGGAGTATCTTGCTTTTGCACAAGGCATAGTGGAGATGCTGGGAGGCAAGCGTGCTGGACAGTGGGAGCTATAATCCAGACACTTAGCAGTCAGAAACCCAAACTGCCAAACTTTGTCAAAATCAGACAGTTGGCAAGTCTACAAAAAAGCAATACAAATATAGAGCAAATTTGCAGATATATTAACAAGCTTGTTCCTAAACTTCACAAACAGCAATGAAAATTGTCAATGTTTCCTTCTGTTATAACGTCCTTACTGCCAAAAGAAAGAAATTAATTTGGACCTCACATTATTATTCGTTACAGACATGGTGTTACGCAGTAATAATTTAACATGTTGGTATTAAATATCCTCATGAGGGAAAACTCAATTTCAGATTTTAATTGAGATACTCTAGAAGTGCAGTATTTTCCCTAGAACAAGTATCAATGCATACTGAAAGTACATGAAAATATTTAAATAATTTGCCACATACTAATAAGGATAACATACAAACATCCCTACTCCAACTTTGGGTTTACCAGTGTTTCTAGAAAACCTGGAGCTTAACAATTTTCCTTAAAAAGCAGAATTGCCTTCTACAATTCACCTACACTCCAGAGTATCTATCACTGTTGTACTTACATCTGGGGCTGAAGTTATGAGAGTCCATAAATGTGATTGAAAGGGGATCCTCTGCATGCAGGGTGCTCTGGTCAGCGTAACTCCTATCCATCGCGTTCACCATGTGTGTCATCTCCTGGCGGGTGGTCCCCATGGCATCCTTGCGCTTCTTTGCAAGTTTGCTGCCCAGCCAAAAAAAAAAACCCAAACCACCTTAATATTTGATGAACCTTGATGTCTACAGCAATAATTACCTATAATCCCAAGTGACTGAAAAGTTTGGCTGATTTTCCTGTGTACGCCTTTTCCAGCGTGAAATTGATAAAACTGCTATGAAGGAGTCACGATCATGTGTTTTCTGTACACACAGAAATGCTCTAATAGAAGTGCTAACTTCTGTATCCTGGTAATATTTTTTTTTCCTGCAGAGTAATTACACTAATATAAACAAATTAGAGAATATAATTACATTTTAACTGAAATGATAAATAAGAGGCATCTGTGCATGCAGTTTTATCAACCATCTCCATTTAAATCTGTGTTTTGATTTTATAAATGGATAATTCATTCCCCTTGCTTGCCTTGTTAGGAAGAAATCATTTAACCTTCCAAATTACTTTGTTAGTAAAAAATCTATGAAACAACAAAAGAAACATAATTATTCAATATGGATTCATATTACCTTTTATGTTAAAAGCTGTTCTTCACATTCAGTACACAAGATACAACATGATACCACACTTTATTCCTGACACTGAATTTTGTTTTTTTAAAAAATAAACAAAACCCACCTCAGCACTCTACCCTTCATGGAATTTGGGAACATCTTAAATTTTGACATTAACAGTCTTAACACTCTGAATATATCAGTGTTAAATCATTAGCAACCTCTTCTGTACAAATAAACCCTCAAAATTAACAGACAATGCCCTTAAAGTGCATGCTTTGGACATATCTCTCAATTATTTCCTTTTGATGAAGAACTGGAAGTCATTTTTCACTGCCTCCAGAAGTCAGATGGAAGCAGACAATCTATTTTAATTATCACTTAAAACCTACTACTTTTAAAGCATATATCTCAAGTAGTAGGAAGCATGCAGAGCAGCATGAAGTGCACCTTGGAACCTGTGACATACATTAGACTGTTATGAAATCTCACTCTTTTCTCCCTGATTTCATCTGAAGCTCTGACTGCAATACAATAGATAACCAACCTGCTTATTTGGATAAATCTGACACCACGTGGGAGAGACACAATCATCACTGAAAATACTAGGTTCTTGAAAATGTATGTTTAAAACACAGCTTAGCTTCACGAGCTTTTTCTGCATAAAATATCATCAAATATCCTGTTAACTGTTTAGATAGTAGTTATCTTACATTTCTCTGAATAAAAGGACTGCCTGCTCTTCCTCTATTCTCTGATAACTTTTAATATTTTGTGCCGTACTCCAACAGTAGACAAAAAGAATATTAGTGTAAATTATCCATCCATTTACTTGTTAAGTCCTGGGAACATCCACCAGAAAGGACCTACAGCACTCTCTAGGGCAGGAAGCACTTCATGCTTCTGCATATTCAAGTACATGTTAGAGGATTGTTTCTGAAGTTAATAGTCTCAGTTCACAATAAGGGGCCACAAAGTAGGCTATAGGTGGACAAAGCGCTCCTGAGAATAACAAAGATTCTTTCACTGATCAGATTCATCTCCCTAGTTTGTTCCCCCCTCTCCCTTTTTTTTCCCCACTGACAGGTAGACTGGTTGGAAAATTACTACTCAATAACCCCCTCGCTACAAAAATCCCAAAGGTGGTTTCTAAACCTATCGTTTTTTCACCAAACCCTTGTGGTGTACATGAGTGTTCTGTGTACATTGGTTGCTCAATGAAAACTAAAAGAACAGTGACAGTTGGATGTCCCCCCTAAAATGCTTTATTTTATACATTTACTCCACACATTCCTATTTACTTAAGAAAATTTGGGTTAAATGATACTCTGATCGAACAAATGAAGACCATCAGAACTTCCAGAAGCGAAACTGCTTGAGCTTTATAACTGGTTCTCAATACTATCGAAGCTTACACAAAACTGGCATTTCTAGTTCAGACTGGTTTTTAAGTTTCAAAGCCTTTGAGATAGTATCCATACACTGAAGATCGCCTTTTTCTAATGCCACCTCAGAAATGGAACAAAAAGACTAGTATACATCACCTCTTGATTATATCAAGCCCTTCTTTGAAGCATCATTTTGTAACAAAACTTGCTAGCTATGCTAAATAAATCAACAGCTATCCAAGCTTTCAAGTTATTAGCTTATTACAGTAGCTATTTTCTAATTCTTATGCTCTGCTTCAACTCCTAAAAAGGCCCATTGTGTTGTAGCTGCCGGGAAATGGGAGGACAGCTATACTGTTCAACAGCTCCTGGCTCCCTCGGGGTTTAACTTCTTCCTTTTGCTTTCCTTTTTTTCCTTCCCTCACTCGGCTAAAGGCAATCTCTACTTCAGAAGAGTTAAGTAAATCGTTGTGTTAAAGTACTTGAGGCTGACAGAAAGTGTAAATGATTCTTATTATCTGCTGAAGGATCCAGTTGGGTGAACCTGCGCAGGTGGGTGCGTCGGTGGGAGCTGGAGGGGAAAAGTGCTCCATCATAGGATGAAACTGTGTGGTTAATTATCTTGAGCTGAAGCAATTATTATTTAACAAGGAAATTATAATTTGTCACAATAAACTGGAGAATGGCAGTTAGCTAAGCCAGCTTAGCTTATTTTTTTTTATTTTTAAGTTTGTTTAAAGAAGTCAACTAATCTGCTTAAAAATGCGGAAGGGCATCATTATCAGACACGACTCATTCATCAAAGCACTCGAGTGCATTCTTAGATCCTCTCTGAAGTCAAGGGCTTTATGCATTTATTTAGAATTAAGAATGTGTGTAACTGCTTTGTTCAATCACAGCCAAAACTGCTGCAGCCTTCACAAAAACTCATTTGGTCAATGCATATAAAAAAAAGTCAATTTTGCTTCAACGAAGCAAAACTTTATGCAAACCAATGTCATCAAGTAAGATCCATGCTTTACAATGTGTATGCAAAGCCCCTTACAAGCAACAAAAAATATTTCTGTTAAAACAAAAAAGGTTGGTACCGCTGAGGCCAACGTGTTGCTCTGCCATTTGTAGGGCAGAGACCTATTTATAAAGGTCTGGCATCTGCCTACGATGTGCGTAAGAAAAGTGGTGCACAGGATCACTCCTGAACTGATACGCTAAGAACGAACAATTTGTGATTTACAAGCACAGTTCTCTAGCTAGGAAATGGGAAAAGAGGTTTTTTTCCTCAGTGTGATGTGTTGCTGTGAATCATAATGCAAATTAAATTATGATTACAATAAACCAAAATGATAGTTATGGGAAAAACTTTAGCAAAAAGCAAAAGTCTCAATATACAGTTAGAAATACAATATCCCTTTAAAAAAAACAAGGTAAGAGTAGCAGAAACAATGATCCAAGCAATTTTTCAAGCCTGAGAATAAAGAAAGGTAACTATCAATAAAACTTTAGGAAAATTATAAACATTGGTTTTCTTTTTTAAAAAGGGATACTGCATCTTTAAAACATGTAAAATAGTAAGTCACCCGTATTCTACTTACAGATAGTAGGAGTAAGAATAGTAGCTCCTCCTGGCAAGCAAATCACAGACAGTGGAAAAAGAGAAGCAATGGTGAATGAAAAGCGTGACTCTGTCACATTCAATAAAGCAGAGAAATGTGCGTTTAAAAAAAAAATTGAAAAATTCATGTTTCTTTGGTTAGCATTTCAACTTGCTCATGCACAAACTAGCTTTACTTTGCCATGCAATTAAAAAAAAAATACACTAGCATATAAAAATGATTTGTTTTTTAGAAAGATCACTTGAGAAAATTACATGCTGAGATTTCATTTATTGCCAAAAAATTTGAAAATTAAATGGATTGTGTATTTTCAACATGCAGTTCAGCATAATATAATGATTACCACCTAGATGTCATGACAAATGAACAGCTGTGTACAAATCTTGTGCAGTAAATATGCTTTTTACTTTTCAGTTACAAAAACTAAAGATTGCATTAATAAATACATTTAATCAGAAAACAAATTTCATGTCATTCATTTTAACATCTTTATCGGTACACAGGTGTATACATATATGTTTGTATGCATACTATATGTAGCTATATGAGTACACACATTTTAAAGAATACACGTTTACCACAGATATGTGTGTACTGACATATATACCACACATTTCCTGAATGCAAACATATGTTTTCTATTTTAAAATCTTAACAATTGGAAATGCTGATGTAGTCATGCTGAGCATTAAAAATATGGAAGGTAAACAAATGGAAGGAAATGAAGGACATTTGGAAACAGTCCAACAATGACTTAGGAAATACAAATGGCATTGCTTGTTAAAGATGCAGTATCCCTTTTCTTAGCTGGTTTGATTACTCCAGTAAAACTCCGTAAGAGCTGTTAAGAGCTTCATTCAGGAAAACTTCAATTTGTACAAAATGATCAGGCAAAGCCTAAAACATCTCAAGCTTGTGAACAAAACTGCTTAGTACTCCATTTTTTAATAAAATGTAATGCTGCATTTAATCAGATTGAGATAGCGATGGCTGTGCATATGATTTAATAAACCAATGAAAATGCAGAAACCATTGTTTAATTGACTTTTCTGTGTATTAAGCTGTGGTCAATTCAGGTACCAAAAGGGATACTACATAATGATCACTGAATATGTACACTACAGAAGATGACTCAAACAGATTGGTTTTCAGTCCCACCACAACTAAGTGAAGTGTGTTTATGTACGTCTGAATGTGTCGGGGGTTTTACAGCTGTTCCTGGCTTCATTACGTGAATTGCCCTGATTCACTAGGTGGACTGAATTAACTCAGGTATACAAGGGTTTTCTACGCTTTTTGTAAGAAACCTTGACTAAAGCTGGTATTAAAAAAACCCTGCCCACTTTCCCTAAGCAGGGGGGAGGGAATGGCACACCTATAACACGCGATAGACAACCAATTAAACTATCATGATGAAAAATTGCCAAACATTAAAGATTCGTTAAACAGGTTAATTTCTCACCTATTTTGAATACAAAATCGTACAGGAGTTTAGAAATGTTATATGCTTTAGAATGATGATCAAGTATCATTCCTAAGAGGGTACTGCCTTCACAGGTTCAGAGAAGGGAAGGGGGGAAAGGGGGAAATTTTAAAGTATCATTTCACGGACATGATTAACTTACTTTCATCAAACAATTCAACACTGAAAGTATAAGTCTAAAAGGACTCTGAATGCAAGAGGTAAAAAGGATAGGAAAAATGAACACGTCGAATTTTAAGCTTTTTTTTTTTTTTTTTTTTTTTGTGTGTGTTACCTGCAAAACTAGCCAATCCCATCTGGAAGTGACTGACATTATATAGTGGTAGACAGTTTCTCTCTCTCTCACACACACACATGCACACACACACGGAGTCTTCTATTATGCATAAAAGGGGGCCACTGTAACACGCACTGAGAAGATGATGCTCCCCCAGCACATATCTTGTAATAATGTTACAAAATAGAGATTTCTTCTGGAAAGCTGAAAAACAACTTTTTTTTGTTTTTCAAAAGTTGTGTAAATAAAGAAAATTGGCTGACTGTATGTCTTTTTTGCAGATGATGAGTTGGACCTTTTGCACGTGTGTTAATTCTCAACCACAGAGGTAAACAACAGAGAAAAGTAAAAGCACTTTTGGGAAAAATCACATATGTAGCTAACTAACACAGAACACTATAAGCATACCTAATGTTTCTAATGCAGACGTTTCTTCTCCAAGTTATATATCTCCAGGGATAATTGTAAAGAGGCAATAAATTAAAAAGATCTAATGCAAACCAGTAATTATAACATATAGAATGATCTTAGGTACAGTTTTAATTTTTTTTTCTTAATCTTTAAAAATAATAGCAAGCTGTATTTTAGAGGAACATTTGCAACATTTACAAATACGCTTTTCATTATGACTTCTGCAAAGGCAAAGGAACGCAATGCACAAACCACTGGAAGACAAAGGTCTCATTCTACCCAAGAGAAATCAGCTTGTGCCCTGCAAAAGGGGACCCGCCAGGCACGGGGTGCACAGAAAGACAGGAATTGGTTTCAATGCCATAACTACAGATTTATAGAGCCATATTATCAACTTTTATGCCATGTTAAAAGAGTTGCAACCACTGGGGAGTCAAGACTTTTAAAAACTGACCGAGCAATAGAGTAACACAATTCACTACAGGTAGGAGCGTTTGGATGCAGATTTAGCATTGTACAATGCCAGAAGATGGCGATATTGCTTACTGTCTAAGAAAGCACTGAAAAAATTAAAATTCATTCAAATTAATACACTTTTAAACAATTTCATGCACTAAGGACTCGCTAGATAATTTTACAGTGATGTGGTATGACTTCTAAGAAAAAACTCCAGGTTTACAAGAGCATAAATAGAGGTATAAAATTACATTATTTTGCAAGTTGGATAACATACAGATACAAATAACTCATTAGAGTTGCATATAGAAAATCAAATTCATTAGGTGATTACAACATGAAAAGTGCAGTAAGCTATTATTTTTTTTCTTTGCTTAAAAAAACCCAGGCTCCATGAATTTCAATTCCACCCATTTTAATATTCTGTACATTCCTCCAACTGCAACTTAAAACTACTTGGAAATAAATATGAGAAAATGCACAGCTATTGGATCGCAAACATAAAGAAATCCTCTCCTTAAATCCATCATAAGAATCACAGCAAAACCAACGTGAAACACAAAGAACTCATCCAAAAACTGATGTGAGCTACTGGTTCTGAAAATTTTTTTTCAAGACCTGTAAAAAATACCCATTTAGTTATTGCTTGATATAGAGAGAAAAAAAGAGAGATCAGCACAGATCATTTTCTTACCTTTTTTTGACGATCAATATGACAACAAGGAGAAGTAGGATGAATACCAGAATTCCAGCACTTATTCCTGCTATTTTCACCACTCGATCTGTTTGTTTAGCTGGATCCGGAATCACCTCAGGTTCTTCTGTTGCTGCTGCTAAATGAATCAAAAAAGAAGTTGCTTAAATGTGTAAGCACTAGAGACAAGAAAATCACCATTGGTGATAATTTTCAAATATGTATGTGTTTTAATACAGTATTCAGAACATAGATACATGCATCGTGTTTATACATTTACCCATACGTATAGAGACACACTATAAATTTCAACCTATGTGCCATACATTTGCAACACCAAGTATATGACCATTTATCTGTGTATGAATGTGCATATATATGTATATAACTTCACATGTACAGAAGTGTATATGCATCTGGATTTCCAAAGAAGTTACTGTATTACAAAGCAGAAGACAAAGCAGTGACAATCTATCAACTAAATCACCATTATTTCCTTTAATGTTATTTTTTCAGATATTAAATATGGAATATTTAACAGTGACTAGCGAGATTAGGTTAACTCACAAACAGTACATTAAACTCTCTTCCCAAGCCGCAGCCAGCACCCTAAACTCCAGTTCTCCTTCACCCAATTTCAGTCCACCTTTGTATATTAATTCACCTGCATTCTACTGGGAATTTTGTTTCTCCAAATAAGGCCGTCCACAAAGCCAAGCCTAAAGTCAGCAGTAGTTTTATTTCTGTTTATAGGCCCTGAAAAAAAAAATATCGCTGTTCTACACAGAGATAAAACCACTCTGTAACACAGAGTGGGCTGAGGCCACAGGTTACAGCAGAGAGGAAAGCAGAATATATATATGAAAGCGCACAGCCATTCAGTCTGCACCTCTTTGCATCACAGCCTGGCGTGTAAAGTATCAGGAACACGGGGTTTTTCAGCCTGGCAAAAATATCAAAAAATATAAATAGGTTTCAGCCAGGGGTAAAATCCCATGAGGTGTTTACTTGTAAAACAGGAAACGGCTCTTCAGTTCTCTAGTTCTTACTTTCTCAGGCTGCGGCTTAGCACTTTGCCTCTCCCCTGCTCCCAGGCACGGATGGGTATGCGTGCTTGCTTTCTCTCTCCCTGACCCTTCTTCTCTCGCTCTCCACTTGGCATGCAGCAGATGCCACTTAACCTCTCCCCCCTCACTGCGGCTGCATCTGGAGTAGTTACAAGCTCTTGGTATCATCATGCCTATGTCCTTACACAAAAAACGTCCTTTACTCTGAAACTAGAAGGCTTCTCAACAGACCACCTAAACAAGCAGAACAAAAAATGAGGTGAAGCCATAACAGTGAAAGACTATCACTCCCCCAAAAATCTGCTCTGTGGTCCTTTCAGAAAGCCAGTGTAGTCAGCACCAGGGATAACTGGTATCTAATACGTTCTGGTTTTAACCATGTTACTCAGACCATTTCTATTTGGGTTCCATGTGCAGGAACCCATATTGTCTTTTGAGGGAAGGGTCATGCTGATGCTTAAAATCACTCTTTACTACTTGTTTCTGTAACCTCCATCTCAGCAGTATCTGAACCACTTACTAACAGCTTACCCTCAGAACAACCTTCTGAGTTAGGAACGTGCTCTCTTCCAGACACCCATGCGAGAGCTAGGCAGACAGTGAGAGATCTGGCTGTGCTTTAATCATAAAATGTAATCATCATCATCATCAGACTTCATCATCATAATCATCTCTCTCCCCTACAGCTTGAACTCTGTCTGCTGAGAAATACTAAATACTTCCTCCTTTGTGTAAATACATGCCTGTATGCACATTTGCATACATAACCTACGTGGACTCAATACTATATATTTTGTTTGTATTATGTGTGCTGTTGAGGTGTCTAGGGGTAAGAGTCAGGATGGGGTAAGTGGTGTGTGTATGTGTAGCTGTGTATACGCAACACATACTCACGCACAAGCTAGAATTAATGCCAGATATGCAGATGATGCTGTCTGACACAGGAAATGACAGGGATGACTTTTGAGGTGGAACTGAAAGAAGAAGGTGTTCAAGATTCTCAAAGCTTAAAATGAATCAACTCCTAATCTGCTATTAGCTGGGCTGGATATGTCAAACACGAATGAACATTAGATAAGCAGTAGAGCCAAAAGGCCAATCAGTAGAGTCAAAAGACCAATCAAAGCTAAACTATAAATGGCTCTACATGCCAACGGGGAAAAAAACCTCATGTGTGCTGTACGGGGTGCTGAGAAACAGCAAGGCCGGGGGAAGGGTAGAGAGGGGGGCATGCAGGAGCAGGATAGTCGCTATGTCTGGAATTGCCATGTATAAAACGTGCGCACAGCTGGGTAGCTCTGACCTTGCAAAGGTAAGAACTACTCAAGCTGCAAAATAACTAAGGCTTGAGCAAGAGATTTAGTTGTGTGGATGGAGATTTAAGGCCAGCTCTTTGAGAGATTTGAAAATACGAATCACAAGGATTGGATGTGACCTGAAGATGCACTTCAAAAGTTGAAGGCTAAAAAATACATCCAGAAGTAGAGGCTTTGAGCCTTGATCAGGACAGTGGTATTTTCACAGGAGTATTAGTCAGAGATGAGAGAGTAGAGGGGAAAAATGAGAGGCCTGTCTCACACTTCCCTGGAGAAAGACAGGACCCTTATTGCTTGATAGAGCAAGCTGCAATATAGGTGCTTCTCAGAGTCATATTTAAAATTATTGCTCGGCCACTCACAATGTTATTTCATTCAGAAGTTACCTTAGAGAAACAACTATAAACTTCTTAGAAAATCTGAAGGAAAGGTGGCCACTCACAATGTTATTTCATTCAGAAGTTACCTTAGAGAAACAACTATAAACTTCTTAGAAAATCTGAAGGAAAGGTTACTGAGGGAGTTTACTTACTCACCTAACTTAGGCACTGGTGTTTTATTACATATTCTGTAAGAAATGATTGAGTTTGGATCACCAGTAACTGTTCAAAATACAACTCTCTGTCCAAGTTTTTAGAACAACAGTGGAAAGCCAGGAGGATATCAACTGCTTGTCCATTTATTCTGGTTTTTTACACTAAGAGGTTTGAAGCAAGAGACAGTAACTCATTCTATGAGCTTTAATGCTACTTACGAGATAAAGCTGGTGCCCACTAGAAATGTACCAGAGAGTCCTAAATTAGTGGAGAAAAATTACATTGAATAGTCAGAGACTACGCAAGCATATAACCAGTGGTTGAGCCTCCTATATCCAAAATGCTAAAATCTATGGGCAAAACGCTACTCCTGTCCCCAGTATCAACAGAAAAATTGCCTTTGACTTAAATGAAGGCAGGATTATGACATGTATGTTTCCTGTAACAGATAATATATGCATTCTCTAGACTAAATGTTACATTTGGGGACTATATGAATTGTATGCAATAAAACGTACTATTTTGAGGAAGCCATTGAAATGTATCATAGAATCATTTAATGAAACTTATGAATTTGAAAGCACTTCATATTATTCGTGTTTCAATTTTGATAGTTCAAAATGTATTGTAATAAGCATGTGTGAGATTACACATACACAACCAAAAGACAAAAACATAGAAATCTTGTGCCAATGTGTTAAACCTATGTGTATAAGTCAGTGTATCCTGGTTGCTGATTGCACAAGGACTAGAGCAGCCAAAGAAATTCTGTTTACTCTGAGAAATTGCTCTTTCTATCCTCTAGACTACAAGACTGTCAGGGTTTTTCTTTCTCTGAAGTGGCTCTTTATCGGCTGAATTGCTGGTTTTGCCAAACAAAGCAACTCAACTAACCAAGGCTTCACCAAGGTCAAATCTTGCCTGACCAACCTAGAGGCCTTCTGTGATGGAGTGACTACATCAGTGGACAAGGGAAGAGCTGATGTCATCTATCTGGACTTCTGTAAGCCTTTGGCATGGTCCCCTACAACATCCTTCTTTTGAAATTGGAGAGATACAGTAGTTAAAAATTGAATTATTTTGGTAATTGGAGTTAACTACTGTATATTTCTAAATAAGGTAAAAATGGTCTAAAATTAAGTTATACAATCATATAATGGTTAGAGTGAAATTGTGAAAAAAATAGTAATGTGCAACGATATTGTAAAAATTAACACTTAATGATAGGTCTATTAGAGTAAGACTGGCCAAAGCAGCTACATCAGTGGACAAGAGCAGAGCTACAGATGTCATCTATTTGGACTTCTGTAAGGCCTTTGACATGGTCCCCCACAACATCTTTCTCTCTAAATTGGAGACACATGAATTTAATGCATGGACTGTTCAGTGGATCAGGAATTGGTTGGATGGTCACATCCAGAGGGTACTGGTCAATGGCTTACTGTCCAGATGCAGATCAGTGACGAGTGGTGTCCCTCAGGAGTCCGTATTGGGACCAGTACTGTTTAATATCTTCATCAATGACATGGACAATGGGATTGAGTGTACCCTCAGCAAGTTTGCTGACAACACCAAGCTGAGCATTGATAAAATAACCTGATCCAGTGATTCTGGCTTTGCACATTGCCAATAATAGTCATCACGGAAGAAGTAGTTTTCCTTGTTTTCATAGATACTTAAGGACAATATTTAATCGGTTTACTTCCATGATCAATAGCATGAAGTTCAACTGTGAACAGCAATAAATTAGACTAATTAGACTCATCGTGACCTACCACTTCCTCACGAGGGGGAGTGAAGGGGCAGGTGCTGATCTCCTCCCTCTGGTGATCAGTGATAGAACCCGAGGGAACAGCATGAAAGTGTGACGGGGGAGGTTTAGGTTGGATATCAGGAAAAGGTTCTTCCCCGAGAGGGTGGTCGGGCATTGGAACAGGCTCCCCAGGGAAGTGGTCACAGTACTGAGCTTGACTAAGGTCAAGAAGCATCTGGACAACGCTCTCAGTCATATGCTCTGATTCGGCTGGTCCTGTGTGGAGCCGGGAGTAGGACTTGATGATCCTTATGGGTCCCTTCCAACTCAGGCCATTCTATGATTCTATGATGGGTAACACTCTCAGGGACAGTAAAATTCAAAACAGTTGGTGAGGTAGAGTCCATCTTATTCTCATAATTTGCTGAATGCACCTAATTATTCTAAATCTTTTATAATGTTTTAAATCAAATACACCTAAAAATCCAACACTCACTTCTAAAATTGGGTGTTTGCCTAATATTCACACTTAATTCCTAAAGTATACCATGGCATAAGGAATCCAGTCACGGCACATATTGCTTTCCTGTCTTTTCCTTCCTCCTGTGGCTCAGAATTTACACACACCCTTGCAAAATTGTCAGAGAATTTATGAGACTCAGCACAAAATCTATTCACCTATACCTTCCTAAGGAGATGGTGTTGGAATCAAGATAATGATATTCTACTCGCTCATCCAAACAAAATTATTCAAGCATAAAATTCTGGTAGGGTTTTGCAGGGCTGCTTGTATGGTACCACTCAGACAACAGCCAGCCTTCTGAAAGACAGCTTTAAAATCAGACGATTTGAACAAGATTTTATACGTAACCTTCTCACCGTACCATTTGACTCTCTTAACATTCACAGCATTTTATGCTGGGTTTCCTTTGTGTGAGCGAGGGAAGAAACTCTGTTTTATGCGTGATTAAAGCTGCTATTTTATTACACTGCATTTTCTTTGAATGTTAATTTCTGTTTGTGGCAGATCTTTGAATTCTCACAAACTGGTGTTATTGCTGCATAGCTTGATATTCAAAATAGCTCTACTCAAGATAATCTGTTCTGCACCTTTGTTATGTGGCATTCAAAAACTTTTAATTAAAAACAGGAATGACGTCTAAATGAATTCAACAAGGTAACATCAGGATAACATCAAATGAAACTGGAGTTCCAGCCAGCTCTGGTGATATGTCAGCCTACCACCTGAGAAAAGGGCTCTCTGAGAAACTAAGTGAGATTCACTGATGAATACTTTGTTTCAGACTGGTCAGGTCTGCGTTTTAATCATCTGCCCAGAACGACCGTTCTGTCTCCATCCATTTTGTTTTGTTACTGCTTTGCTAGAATGATAATCATTGTGCAATTAAGGCAATTTTTAGAAGTCTGAAAGTTAATTAATAAATTCAAGTTCAGAGAGAGAAGATCCGTAACCCCTTTTAGCTTAATTATGTTAAAAAAAAAAAGAAGTCTCAGCTGATTCTATTTGATGAAAACACTTGAATGTGCTTTTGCAGGCATGGGGGAGACGGGATATGCAACTTGTTCCCGCAAACTATGCATATGATTCCTGAGGTCTTACAAATTTCCCCATGCGAGTCAGTTTGGTACACCGTTGGCCTCTCTTTGAGATTTTTATTTTTCAGGTTGAAAGCTGGAGATACATTTACTGGGAAAGGAATCCCCACAACTCTCCTTTCTCTACATCTTCCAAAGAGCTTCTCTTTTGGAGTACAGCTTCTGGGAGGTGGAGGCATGCTAGAAATTCACTAGAGTTTGGGTACATCTAAACTGTTGCTTCCGGACTCTGAATTACAGCTTTGTAGGGTAGCACTATTACAAAGAAAAATTGTATTTGATTATGAACTGAGAACGTGATTTCCCTGAGCTGTGTCTTGAAGCACCAGGTTCATCCCTGTCACCATGGTAACCAGGGTCCACGGCTGCCCCAAAGGAGAAGAGCTGAACAGGCTCCGTTGGTGAAAAGGGGGATGCCTGGCACCACCAGCTGCTTCTCTGCACCCATCCTGAAAGAGGAGGGTAGTGAGGTGATGCTTAGATAAAAATCTGCTGCCTCACCTTGTGTTGCAACATACTGTCTTAGTCCTTCTATGTGTCCCTTGCCAGGGGAAAGGGGGAGGCGCGACAGAAGCTATCAGCTACGCCTAACAGAGGGGGTCCTCAAGGCCCCAAAGCTTTGTGATATTATAAATTAAGCCCTCGTGTGAAAAAATTAGATACCACTGTTCTCTACGTAAAAGGTCACTGCTGCTGAAATGGATAGAGACACTGTTTCACGGGCCCCTATGGCTCCTTCTGAAAGAGCTTTTTGATCCCTCTCAAAGGATGGCTTACGTGCAAGAAATGAAATAAACACAGCTTCAGGCTAAGCTCTAGTCAGATTTGGGATGGTATAAGATGCTGTAGAAGTTAAGCACAGAAAGTCCCACAGGTGGCTCCGCATACAAATATGGTGCCAGGTAAACAGGTGACCACCTGCTTACACAGCCTGCTTCCAGATAATGCAGAAAAATATCCTCAGCTTATGTTACTGGATGCTTTTTAAATAACAAACATGCAGCTTATAAATATTTATGTGCATTTTAATTAATGAAACAATCTAGCACCACATATCTTGCCATACAATAATGAGAATGCTAGCTGGAAATTCCAGTATATTATATACATTTATATACAAAAGACAGGTTTCTGACTGGTATTGTTAAGCTCTCACAAGTGTAAATATATATTGTTTTGATAAATCATATGTAACAAAAAACCAAAAAAAATCAATCCCATTTTTTCTACTCTCCAGGACTTTCAGATCGGTCCATTGACTGGTACTACTGTGGTAGTAAACTACAAGGAAAACAGAATCACGTGAACCAAGTGTCTGCTGCTACTACAGACTGAAACTAAAATTAATGAGGACTTTTGCAATGTTCCACCAAGAAGCAATTTAAATTCACAGTGACTACTCTGAAAACAGTAATGTCCATGAATTTATAACCAATTATGAAAGAGTTGACCTTAAAAGATTCAGAAGTATCAAGTGAAGAAAGTGCTGCATCCGTTTGCCTCACTAACTGTGAAAGCTTGGACACATGCAGATGAAGAGAGCCAAAGCAGGAACAATGCTGAGAAGACAACGTTCCAGGAACACCCTCTGCCCGGCTGTCCACAGGTCACACTGAAAGAGCAGATGAGTGCCTTCTGTGCATTTCTACTACATCTGCCACTAAGACGTACTACGTGTGCATGTGCTTTGTAGACAAATTGCTACCCTTCAAAATACTGCAAGGATAGGATTCAGTTATAGGGAATGAAGATGTTCAATGCATCTTATAACCTACAGGTTGCACAGCTTTTGATTTGCAAGTAATTATCGTCATGTTTATGTAGAGATAACTAAGCTAGCTTAAAGTGAGCTGGCTCAGTGATGCAACCATGTCCTTGGGACACAAAAAGCCCTGGGTGAATGCAGATGGCAACTGTGACAAGGTATTTTACTCAGGGGTGTAAGGTCAAGTTACACTATCAACTTCTAGTTCAGTTGTTTTAACCAGGACAGGACATAAGATAAAAATGTGGTCTAAGGCTTTGGAAATGGCATCCCTCAAAGCAAAGAACAAACTCCAAGGGCAGAGTAACACGGCCCTGCCCTGCGTTGCAGCAGCACTGACCAAGAGAGAAAATCCAGGAGACAGCCTGTTTTCTCCCCTCCCCTTCTGGCCTGCCTTACCTTCAATCAAATGAGAACAAATCTTTGAAAGGAATCAGAATACTGTATTTCAGGTTTTTGGTACTGTATTTTTTCAATCTTTTAAGTTCTGTCTCAGGTCATCATTTCAATATTATCACCAACAGTGCAAAGGCTAGAGACTTACCCTGAAAAAATCCTAATCTGTACCAGTACTCAGGTCTTAGGAAGCTACAGGATCTCCTAATATACAAATTGTGGACAATACTAAGTGCTTGTTGTAAAATACCAGGTCTCATCCCGTAACAGCTGCATGTTTGAAATGTTGGAGAGATCAAGAGAAATACCTAATGCAATTTTATTTTATTTTGAAATCTAGTTAATTTTCTGTGTCTTGGAAAAAAATCGGGTTTTAGAATGAGACTTTCCAGCCACTTGATGCAGTTCTTTCAGTAGCCAATATGGAAGAAGAGGTCTAAAGACTCGTATACATTTTTTCAATGCATCAGTAGTAACAGACCATGAAAAGGATACATAAAAAAAAGTTGTAGAAATACTTAACATGCATGCTGTAAAGTATCAGACTTACACAATGAAGTCTAAACCACTATTTCTCCCTGATTTTCTGGAAACGATATCGGTTGACAATGGTCCCCCCCTAACACTCTGATCCACCTGATGACAATCATTGAACGACAACTTGCTGGATGGACTGTTACCATTTCTTAAGGTCACTGTGATTACTTCCTGCATAAAATGGGTCTGTTAGAGCTGTTGTAGCATTTTTTCCTGATAACATATAAAGGCAGCGAGCCTTTTGGTAATGAGGTCTTTTATTAACTTTTTTTTTTTTTTGGAGGGGTGGGGAAGGTGTTTGGGTTTGGCCACATTACAAATGAATCAGCTTTCAAGTTTTAGCCTCAACAAACAGCCAGCTCTCAAAAACATGTGTTTTCAGAAATAAATTCTCACTTGATGTCATAAAATTTCAACTATGCAAAACACTGCGTTAAGAAATTATCTGGCTTTGACAATGTCTCCTATATGGCTTGTTAGCTCAAAATTAATCCTGAAAAGAAAATTACTATAAAAGCAATGTTGGGTAACAAATATACAAAATACCTCATCTTTATGTGCCCTTCCACCAGGTAACATTTAAAAAGTTTAGTAAAGTACATTATAATGATCATTATCATTTATATACGCACACAACATGGTTTATGGGAAAAAATATTACTCTCAAATGTCTGAAGTTCCATTTTGCTATATTTATTGAAAATAATATTCTGTGAATAACTTCTGCTAATTCAAGCAACTATAAAATTGTAAGTGAAAATTTACTGATAGTGTAGGAGTTGCAGAGTTATTGCAGACCTGTGCAATTACACTGAAGGAAGCAAGGACTGCTTAACTCTCCTTCACCACAAAACTGCAAACTCTCACCCCAAACTATACGCGCACTAGCTCAAAATACAGAAATTCCCAAGATGACAAATTATCTTAGATCAAATGCAGTGCTCAAAACACTGAGGACAGAATCAAAAGACGAAGGCAATGAGGACGAACAGAAATAGTGTTTCCTTCATCCTTTCAAAAAAATCAAACTCACAAGATTAAAGTTTATACAGTGCTAAAACTAGTCTTTAATAGCACCCATCGGTTATTATTTGCCATTCAGAATGACAAAAGGTGAGAAAATACACAGAGCCCCCTCCAAGAAAACAAATTGTTAATTCTTCCTTTGGAGTTAGGCCTCGGTTTTTCAAAACCCACCTAGATAAAAGTTTGTACGGTGCTAAAACTAGTCTTTAATAGCACCCATTGGTTATTAGTATCCCAGATTCTTACTGACATGATTGCCAGCCTTCAGGATTTTGTTTCCTGAAAAATTTAATAATTTTTCAAATAAAGTGAAAGGGTAAATATAAGTAGCCTGAAAGAATCAAAGATGGTCTCTTTTACTTGAATTCTATTATTCCATCTAGAGAATTTTTTTGCAACTTCTTCAGCTATACAGTACTTCCCTGCCATGATTCAGTGTCTATAGGAGTCCACTGGGATAGCTGGGAAACAACACAGGGTGCACTGGTGTGCAACATGCACAACAGAGACCCTTCCTTCTCTTTAAAATCTTCCCATCTGAAGAGCACCCACTCTCAGAAACTTACACTCATCAAAACTCTTGACGTTCTCTCAGAACTCCTTAGCACTAATAGGTGTCCAAGCAGCTGGAGGTCTGGGAGTGTAAGGGAAAGGCAAATATCCTCTTCCAAACCAACTGGGTATCACCCAGCTGCACATCGCAGCAGGCTCCAAGTACTGTATCAGCCATTACCCTAATTATGCAGTTGCTCCCAAATCTGCTTATCCAAATACATCTGAAAGGTCTTATGTCAGCACTTTAAGCTGGGCCACCTTGCACTGAAACAGCAGTGCTTATCCATCTAGTCTATCAGCTGCAACGTGAGCGCAACAGCCGTTAGCTGACCGAAAGCTTTGACATCTTCCGCTACACCAACCATTTGCAAAACAAACATGTTACCTAAGCCTTAAACCCTGTGTAAGAAGTCACAAGCCTGTTTACAGGCTTGTTTACCGCATTTGACATCTAGAAATGCAGCCGTAATGGCACTGCAACAATATGCAGCTAATGCAATGACAACTGTAGGAAAAAAACACATTGATGTTCACAGCTCTGGGTTGATTGCCATTGACTAGTGAGTTCAGATCAGGACCTGGTAATGACATTAAAAGCCTTTTGTATTGTGTCGTTGCCTCTTTTTCCACATATCCCCATATTACTAATATTTCAAAGAAACTTGCAAACAGGAGGAAGAGGTGGCAGTCCTGCAGACTACAGGACAAAACACGCCTGCAGGAAAGATGACTGTGAACGTGTATTGCCACTTTCTGAACCTTTGGCTTTACTTTTTCACATTTTTTCTTTTCATACAGAAGTCTTGATGCCTTGAAACCTTAAATCTAATACATTTTTCTCTTCTGAAAGAAATAAGAGACTTTTTGTTATTTCCATTATTCGAGTAAATACTCACACAAAACTGTGATGGGGGAACCAGATGTAATAAAGAGCCTCCATGATTAAAGTTAGATGAACTTTTCATAGCTGGTATTACACTGATTCATAAAAAGTAAAGATGAATCAGTTTTTAATCGCACAAAGCTTACTCTGACAGAAGGCAGCCAGGCTGTAGGAAAAGTAGTACTGGGTTGTGCAGTATGCAGAACTAAAAGGTATCAGTTTGAAAGTGGATTTGTGGCCCCCTCGGCTGCGTGTTTCGTGGGTAGTGGAGCATTTAGTTGTTTTTATCCAGAGGATGAAATTAGCTGCTCTGTATTGGATATGCCTTAGGTTGTTGCTTTCCCAGCTAGCTTCACCAGGAAAATAAAACTGTTTCAAAGGAAAAAAAGAATCTATCTAACAAAAGCTTCAAATCCACACAGAAGTCAAAATAAATGAAGCCAACTATAACATGCAAATATTGTATTATGATTTATGTAATGGGTTGCTGGCAAAGAAGATTACTGTACTGGTATTTATACTTTAAATCTGGTTTTAGGTTTTTCAGTCAGTTGTGATCTGATTAAAATGTGACTGATTTGGAGGAGAAAATCACCTTAAACTGAGGGAGCCCCAAGAACTCTTGCAGAAGGAGTGGCAAAAATATCTATACTGAGGCACCGAGCTTTGCCTACCAATGAGCAAAAACAAATTTGCATTTTAAAGTAAGAACAAAAATTGAATTGAACAAGGACTGACATGAAAACATTGTGCTCTAGTGTTCAGAGACACAGGCTAAGACACACCTGTATGTATCTCATTTAGATTGTCCCTTCGGCAATCCCTTCGGCAAAATGTGACTTGTGATTTGAAATGCACAGGCCACTCCACAGTGTGAGGTCACATTTATAAACATGTATTCCTGACCATCCACAGTGAAAATGGCCTTTCTTCTCTTCAAGGAAGTGAAAAATGACTGACTTCATATGACTTTAATGAATGATTCACATCAGCTTCTCATTCCTTAAAACCCAGGCAATGTTATCTATCAGCTTTCTTAGAGACAGTTAGCCAAAATTTTCAAACTTGGGTAGATGAAGTCACCTTGGCATATTCAGACAGCACCAGCACAGGAGATGACTTTCAGATGGCTTGAGCCCCTCTCATAAATCAGACGGACTATCCTATTTTAAATAATGTTTGAAAAGAAACGTCCACCTGGGGAATCACAGTAGCCCATCAACGCAATGACAGTATCTCCAGACAAGACCTCCTCTTGCCTGACTCTTGTGTAACAACAAGACTAGTATTACATGAAAACATAGTGCAATCCTGTACGATCATGTCTGCTACTTACAGAATGTCCCAAAAGTGAAGTTAAATACAAAACTGTTTGCATACCTCAAGCATTTAAGAAACAGAAAGTGGAGAATCAGAATGTATTTCTGAACCAAACATTAAACAACTTTATGACATTAAACTTCAGAAGAAAACTATAAAAGCATTTTTTGATCACTAGAACACTTTAGAAGGTAAATGTTTATCTAGCAGGTTTTTCAGCAGCACAAAATGCACTGGATTTCAGATGTTTCTAAACATTGTCTTCATCCATTACAGTGAACACTGTATCCAGAATAAAAAATAAGGATTGTATTACATTATCAAGATTATTCTCTGCCAGGTATTGCTAAATTTCATGTCAAATGAAATGGCAAGACTAAATGGCCTGCAGTCTGATAATTTTGGGAACTGTGCCAATAAAAGCAAGAAATGAAAATGTAGTTTGACCTAAAATCACATATAACACTAATTTGTTTTCACTGTGCAATAAATACAAATCTTAGAAAATCTATAGTATTAAAGGTCAACCATCTTTGTCATCTCACTGATCATGTAGGAGTAAATACACCTACCATTACCCCACTGAGAAAGGAGATGGGACCTAGTAAAATTTCAGTTTTGTAGACCCAGGGGTTTTACTCAGTGTAACTGGTAAAAATAAATCATAGAATCATAGAACCTTAAGGTTTGAAAAGACCTCTAGGATCATCAAGTCCAACCATCAACCCAACACCACCATGTCTACTAAACTATGTCCCGAAGTGCCACGTCTACATGTTTTTTTAACACCTCCAGGGATGGTGACTCCACCACCTCTCTGGGCAGACTGTTCCAATGCCTGACCACTCTTTCGGTGAAGAAATTTTTCCTAATATCCAATCTAAACCTCCCCTGATGCAACTTGAGACCATTTCCTCTTGTCCTTTCGGTAATTGCTTGAGAGAAGAGACCAACACCCACCTCACCACAACCTCCTTTCAGGTAGCTGTAGAGAGCGATGAGGTCTCCCCTCAGCCTCCTTTTCTCCAGACTAAACAACCCCGGTTACCTCAGCCGCTCCTCATCAGACTTGTGCTCCAGACCCTTCACCAGCTTTGTTGCCCTTCTTTGGACACGCTGCAGCACCTCAATGTCCTTCTTGTAGTGAGGGGCCCAAAACTGAACACAGTATTCGAGGTGCTGCCTCACCAGTGCCGAGTACAGGGGCACAATCACTTCCCTACTCCTGCTGGCCACATTATTCCTGCTACAAGCCAGGACGCTGTTGGCCTTCTTGGTCACCTGGGCACACTGCTGGCTCATGTTCAGCTGGTTGTCAACCGGCACCCCCAGGTCCTTTTCCTCCAGGCAGCTTTCCAGCCACTCTGCCCCAAGCCTGTAGTGTTGCAGGGGGTTGTTGTGACTGAAGTGCAGGACCCAGCACTTGGTCTTGTTAAACCTCACACAGCTGGCCTCGGCCCATTGATCCAGCCTGTCCAGATCCCTCTGCAGAGCCTTCCTACCCTCGAGCAGATCAACACTCCCACCCAATTTGGTGTCATCTGCAAACTTACTGAGCGCGCACTCAATCCCCTCATCCAGATCACTGATAAAGACATTAAATACAACTGGCCCCAAGACTGAGCCCTGGGGAACACTGCTTGTGACTGGCTGCCAACTGCATTTAACTCCGTTCACCACAACTCTTTGGGCTCAGCCTTCCAGCCAGTTTTCTACCCAGCAAAGAGTGCACCTGTCTAAGCCATGAGCCGCCAGCTTCTCTAGGAGAATGCTGTGGGAGACATTATCAAAGGCTTTACTAAAGTCCAGGTAGATAACATCCGCAGCTTTTCCCTCATCCACTACACAGGTGACCAGGTCACAGAAGGAGATCAGGTTGGTCTAGCAGGACCTGCCTTTCATGAACCTGTGCTGGCTGGGCCTGATCCCCTGGTTGTCCTGCATCTTCCTGGTGAGTGCACTCAAGATGATCGGCTCCATAATCTTCCCCGGTCCCGAGGTCCGGCTGACAGGCCTGTAAGTTCCCTGGATCCTCCTTCCGGCCCTTCTTGTAGATGGGCGTCACATTGGCAAGCCTCCAGTCGTCTGGGACCTCCCCTGTTAACCAGGACTGTTGATAAATGATGGAGAGTGGCTTGACAAGCTCCTCCGCCAGCTCCTTCAGTACTCTTGTGTGGATCCCATCTGGCCCCACAGACTTGTGAGTGTCCAGGTGGCGTAGCAGGTCGTTAACTGCTTCCTCCTGGACCATGGGAGGTTTATTATGCTCTCTGTCCCTGTCTTCCAGCTCAGGGAGCTGAATGCCCTGGGGACAACTGGTCTGACTATTAAAGACTGAGGCAAAGAAGGCATTAAGTACCTCAGCCTTTTCCCCGTCCTTGGTGGCCATGTTCCCCTCCGCATCCAATAAAGGATGGAGATTCTCCTCAGCTGTCTTTTTGTTGTTAATGTATTTGTAAAAATATTTTTTGTTATCTCTTACAACAGTGGCCAGATTGAGTTCTAGCTGGGCTTTTGCCTTTCTAATTTTATCTCTGCATGACCTAATGTTCAATTCTGTGCTCCCAATCTCGCACCAGGGCTGATACGTTTCCACTCAGCTACACATGATATTCTCTGTGGAAAATAATTCCACTTTCTTTCACCTACAAAGACAAGTGCGAGACCTTGTACTCGGGATGGCAACACCACACCACAGTACAGCCTGGGGGTAGAAAGCAGCTTTGCAAAAGACAAGGAAGGAGAGAACTGATCTTGTTGCCATCTTCAGCTACCTCATGGGTGGATGGATGTAGAGAAGACACAGCCAGAATCTGCTCAGAGAGATGCACAGTGAAAGGACTAGGGGCAATAGACATGCAACGAGGGAAATCACAGAGTAAATAGCATGGGGGGGGGGGGGGGGGCGGAAATCACAATGAGGGTGGTCAAACGCTGAGACAGATGCCCAAAGAGGAATCTCCATCCTTGGAAACATTCAAAACTCAGCTTGACAAGGCCCTGAGCAATCTAATTTAGCTTCCAGTTTAGATCCAATTAAGCTGCACCTGCTCTGAGTAAGGGTTTGACCAGATGACCTCAAGAGGTCCCTTCCAACCCAAACTGTTCCAAGATTCCTACTTCATACATGAAGACACCAACTAAAATTCTGTTCATCTCATTGCTCTAAGTGGTCATTATTGCCTTGTTTTCATAAATAAATAAATAAATAAATGCATGAAGCAGTATTCTCTGAAATGCAGGAAATGCAGTTTTAACTTTGTATTTCTCCCAGTTTCAGTATTTCACTTAGATTCACGTTTGAGGCTTTTTTCTAAGGCTGCTGCAATTTCAAAAACAATCCTCTAAGATTCAGTCAGAACTGACTCCTGGCACTTTTGAAAGTTGACTGTAGCTTTAAGCATCTGGACCTCAGCATTTAAGATAAAAGCTCATGCTCTGCTCTGCTAAAAGATTCTTGGTGACCACTCTCTGCTTTTCGGGTCCTGCCTCTCAATGCAAAGAAGTGCAGAAAGCTAGTGGAGAAGAGACATTAGATGAGTTAGTCCTTGCTTACCAGAAAGCAGCTGAAGTTTCATTAACTGAGAAAGGGGATAGAAAGCACCCTTTCAAGCTGCTATTAATACGGCTACATACTGGGTAAAACAACTTACTGCCGATAGCATGTGATTGCTTTCCTCCCTGAAATGCTCTCATTTCCTTGTGGACCTCTCCCCAGGGCTGGAGAAACCCTGCTGTAAGAAGGAGTGCGGAGATAAAAGAGAGGCGATTCGGGGTTTAGCGGCAGAAAGACAGCTTGCGGTTAAAGGAGCTGCCCTAGGTCTGACAGGAGAACGAAAACACAGGGACATGGCAAGGGAAATCAGAAGTGAAAAGAAAAAGAGTCTGGAAAACAGATATGCAGAACAAGGAAGACATGATGAAAAAAGAATTGGACTACTAGGAAAACAGCAAAAGAATAAAACAGCAAAAAGAAAAACAGCAAAAGAAAGCAAGCACGAAATACAAAAAAGAAGAAAGGGTAAGGGTTGATATAGAAAGTGTTCAAAATTCTTTAGTGATAAAAATAAATTATTTTTGATTAAATCAACAGGTTTTGGTTGTAAATGTCAATTTAAATTGGACTTGAATTGTATTGCCTTGCTGCATGAATCTGAGCTATTTGTGCCAATGAAAAGAGAAGCAAACCCAAATGTGGATCTCTCTGAGCAAAAGAAGTGGCTTCTTTCTTTCCTTCTTTCAGAAGGCACAATCCCAGCCCTGTTGCAAACCTTACTTTGTGCACTCTAGAGAGGCCATCCCCTGTGCTGGTTAGCAACGGGATCTCCAGATGCTACTACACATGCTGCCACAACACAAAACTACCACGTTAACTCTGCATAAATTGTGCGCCTTTTTGTGAGACAGGCAGAACAAGAACGTAAATAGCATTACAAATCTTGTCTGAAATGCACTGTCAGATCCATGTGCAGTGATTTACAGATCAACCTCCCTGTGATATATATTACCTCGGGTCACTGATAACAAGTCTTCGACTTCAGTTGTAGCAAATACGCTCCTTTCTCTTTCTTACGGTGCATTTAAAAACAAAACAACCAAAGCCACTGAAATGAGGGAAGTGGTGTTACCTTCTACTTAACAGAAAAATATCAGTGCAGAGCTTGTCATCTAACCTTCCTTCCCCCCCAAAATCAAACAACTCCTGCCTCAAACTATTGCACTGCTTTTATCCTCTGATAAGGTTTGTAAGCCTGTATACTTTTTTCTAAGCATAAAGAAATTATTTCTCAGAGTAATGTTTACTGACCAAATGAATCAATCAAAATGAGATTAAGCCTAAATAGAAGCAAAGCAAGGATGAAATTTCAGAGTCCATTTACTCTCTACAATTTTTTTTTGTATTTGTACTGTAAACACAGAGGTGTTTTTTTTAAAAAATAGTTCATACTTTTTAAACTCCAAATGTTTCAGTTTGCTTCAATTATATTCTAGACTCAGCTACTCTTGACATCTGGGAAACCAAACAACTCCAAAGGCATCCGAGAGCGGACCTTCAGTGGGGCTATGCCAGCATGGACAAACAGAGGAGTGGTTCAACCACTCTTAGTACAAACTACTAAAAGAAAAGTCTTATTTCAAATCTCTTTGTCTTCTGTTTCATCAAATGTAGTGAATAAAGATGACAATTTAAGGACTTTCAGTTTACCTAAAAGCAATATCTACTGCAAAATTTTTCAACAATTTGTTAGATGTATCGGCTCTAAGCTCCCAGCAGAATCATACACAAAAAATCTTATTTTCATTCATTTACAGCAAAATGTATTTATGCCCACTAACTAAAAAATACTTTATTAAACATTCATAGGTATTGCAGGTATTTGTTAAATCGGTTTCATCACCAGAAGATATTTTTTATATAATATCAATTTTCTATCTGTTTATTGAGCACTTGTAAAGCCTTTTTCAAGAAACAGTAAAATACATGAAATGTTTTACTGCAGAGCAATACACTACTTAAATTTCATTCTCGCTCAGCTCATTGACTTAACAATGTTTACTTAGCAAACCTGAATGCAAAACAAGTTTCATTGCATTGAACCATCTTACACTGATCTTGACTTTTAGCAAGTGTAAAAAGTACCATTAATATTTAAGAAACTTTAATTACAATTGCTGGTTGAAAACCCACTGACAGCAACAGCCAAATTCAAACTATTTTTTTTGAAGAAGCCAAATATTCCTCATCCTGTAGCCCTAGAAGAATTAGCTTTTTATACTGGCAGGTACTCCCTCATTAAAACCAAATATCCTTCTCCCACAGCAGTGCCACCACGCCTGCGCTATCACAGATGGCTAACAAGTATGAGAAACTCCTGCTCGGTGTTTTACAAAGACCTTTCTCACATGTTTGGCCCATCAAATACTCTAGTAAGAAAAGATTTCAGCTTGGATTTAATTCCTGTCTTTAATATTGGAGGAGGGAAGATTACAGCTGAGATTAGGGCGAATTAGGTTCAGCGCTGGGTTATTCCTTCCTTTTCAGACAGGGATCCTTGTGCACAAGGGTCTGTTCCAGCCACAATGAAATAACCAGGAATGGGTTGAAAATCACTTCTAAGGTTAAAGCAAGTCTTTTCGCCTTGGTTAGTGTCTTAAAAATTTCAAGAAGGATGTGGTCAGAACAGAAAGAGAGTACTAAACAGAGGCTTTCCAGGGAGGTTGAACTGAAGGAATTTGGGGGGAATGCAAGTGTAAATTAGTAGCTCTGGAAATTACATTTTTTCTCCTTTTCCTTCAAAGGCTCTGTTCTCACACTTTAGTTAGTTTCAGATACCTGACAGGGAAAAATACACGGCTCATCCTCCTGTACCCATAGGTATTTTTAACCAAATTTAGAGCTAATGGAGGATTTAATTAACATGAAACTTTCAGAACACCAAATTTGAATCATCCCTGTAGGCAGACATAGTGGAAGGAGTTTTGTCCAAACTTTCCCCAATCTTCTCCTTGGAAAGACAGTATGTTGAAAAATATGACCATAAAATGTAAGCATTCTTAGAGAATGTACTGGGTCTGGCTGGGATGGAGTTAACTTTCCTCATCACAGTCTGCATGGTGCTGCATTTTGGATTTGTAACCAAAAGAGTGCTGATAACACAGGGATGTGCACAACCAGCACAGCTGACCCCAGCTGACCAAGGAATATTCCCTACTATATGACACCATGCTCAGCAAGAAAAGCTGGGAGTTTCCAATTTCCAAAATAACCATAGCTCGGAGACTGGCTGGGCACTGGGCTGTCTGTGGGAGGTGGTCAGTGACAACTTTGCATCACTTTTTAAAAAAATAAATAAATCTTTCCTTCACTTATTAAACCATCTTTATCTCAGCCCACAAGTTTTGCTTATTTTTTCTGCTTCTCTGATTCTCTTCCCCATTCTGCTGGTGGGCAGAGGGAGTGAGCAGCTGGGTGGGTGCTTAGTTACTGGGGTCAGCCACCCCACCCCTCTCCCCTCGAAAAGTATACAGAGAAGGAAAAAAAAGCAACAATCAAAATCGTTGCAAATCTTAGAAAACAAAACAAGAAAACCCCCAAACCCAAATTGGCCATTTATATTCAGGTTGGTTGTCTAAACCCAAAAAGTTATTATTTCTTCTCCATTTAACAAAACCTATTTATGCCGCTCTAGTCAGTTAATTACTACATTGTAATTCACATGCCACCTCTCCTAGCTGAACCTTTAAAAGTCTTTTCAGGTGTTAACTTGAGACAGAGCACTACTCAACAGCTGAAAAGGCTGAAACAGAAAACAAACAAGGCTGGGGGCAACAAGGATTTCACACTCAGGCTATAAAAGTTTGCAGATAAAGGTAATGTTTGGCATAATTCATCCTTTCCTCAGTGGTTTTTCCCCCCCCTCCTCTGCTGTTTTTACACCAAGGTAAGATAAGGTCATACCAGGTTCAGTAACCTAAAAAACCAACCTACACTTACTGGCATTTCTTCACACATTTCTTTTTGCTATCCCTCCTCCTTTTTTTTTTTTTCCCCCCTTGATTTTTTACACAATATTTCAGGCAGTTTAAGATTAAATGATTTGAATGACAGACTTGAAAGGTAAAGCACTCCAGTTTACCACTACTTTTTTTTTTCTCTATAGCAACAGAGGATGAATGAAAAGGGGATAAATGACACAGTAGTCCTTTCATACCCCCTTCTTTTTCCAAGAGCATTCTTTTTTATTCCCGTCGCTTTCAATTCAACCCATTCACAAAGGATTAGCATAACACATCTTTTTATGCTTGTAAGGGTTACAGCTGTAATCGCTTCACCTCATCACTTTACTTAGAAATCCTGTCTCCAGAGGAGTAATTCGATTACTCATGACAATCCAACTTTTACCTAACCAAACAGAAATTCATTATAATGCTGTGCTGGTGCATCAGTTTACTATGAGCTGATGGGAAAATAAAACCCAGCAACATGAATAGTTGGTGTGAAAGGAAGAAAGCAATTGTCTCCTAACAAAAGGCTACCAACAAAAGATAGGATGACTAGCAGAAATTCGTAGTCCCATGGGCAGGGTAGCCTCCAAACTAGTAATGATCCACAGCTTTTAAAAGTCTGGGGTTTCAAATGGGCATGGAAAGTCTAGAAATTGATGAAAGCATCCGATTGCTTCCATCTGACTAGTCTTTAGAAGGTACTGGGCAAGTGTTTGTAAAAACCTCAGACAGCTTTTACACAGGCTGAGAAATCAACAGCATCTTCTGTTGGTGGAAAATACCTGTATACGCACACATGCTAGTGCTTATAATGGCTTCCCTGGCTCTCTGCTTCTGAAATTCAAAAATGCACATGAAGCAATCTGACTGCATACTGCTTCGGAGTAAAACTAGTGCCATCCTTAGCAACTAACAGTGGAAAAGGATAGAAGAAAAAAAAAATGAGGACAACTGACATTTCCAAATGACTTCCAGTTGTCCATATGCCCACAAGCATAAATCTACGAAAAGCTCATGCTGATTGTGGCACAGAAGGACAGGACTTGGGGCACAAGCACAGATGCCAGGATCATGCTTTCTATTTAGAAGTAGAGCATTTTATTTTATATTATTTCTGAAGAGTGATTTTAAGATGCCCAGATATAATGGGATAAGTTCTCAAAGGCAACATTTGTTATGCCAAAGGTTTAGGAGCATTAGGATCCAGCTGACAAATCTTCAGCTGTTAGACTGGCTTAGGTCCGCTTTCAGCTTTCAGAGCCTATAACTATCTTCTTGATTTTTATTTTTACAGATTCCTAAGGATTTCAGCACAACATATGGGCAGCATTAAGGGCATTAAGGATTTATAAATTTGCATCATCATTATAAAAATGCACAAAGTCTGAAATATATTTGGGCTTAAATGCAATACATATACTACTCGTGGTCAAATTAAATATTGATGTGTTCATGTCTGCATTAAGAAGAAAAAGAGAAAACATCTTGTTTACAGTAGCCATATGAAGAAAACATTCCAGACTTACTCATAAAGAAAATAGTTCACTGCATTTACTTTAGTCTGATTTCTTTTTAATCTGGAATTTCTTTTTACTTAAAGTCGCTGCTCTTTTACATTCTTCTAGGCGCTTAACCTTTATTGTGATGTGTGTGCACTTTACAGTGACTGGAAATCAATAATAATTCTGATACCAAGTCCTTTTTGTCTTGAAAAACTTAAAATATCCCTAAGACAGCATCTTTCTTCAATACTACTCATGGGAATTTACTAATAATCACTTTGCTAGATGTGAGTGGAGAAATTGAGTACGTGGAATAAAAGCCAGACTTTAAAATGAAAGAAAGTCCTCAGAGCATAGAAAAAACAGCCGGTTATTGTTATTTTGCAAGTTACTGTTCAACATGTACGCAGCTGCACTAACTATGCTCACTCAATAGAGGCAAAGTATCAGTATTTTTTCCCTTTACTCCATAGTTAAAAACCAGAGGAGAGCAATCCTCCAACCAAAATCTCACGCTGTGATCCTAATGAGATGTCCAGTTCCAAGAGAGAAATCTACAGCTACATGGAGAAATGGGGCAAGATCCAGCATCCAGCCTTGAATCTGTAACATATCTCAAGAAATGCAGCAAATCATTCAGGTACAAGAATGTACGTTCTCTTTTGTCTCCTGACAATTGTTGATTTGCCATTCCTTGTTTGCTGAAAATGAAGTTACAATATTAATTTTTTATATGAGCACGCTGTTAAAGGAACGAGCTATTCTGTTTGCAGAAAAGCAGCTCTGATACATTGTGCAGACAGCACAGGCATGGCCAGGAAAGGCAACACTGTATATCACAATGGAAACAAGACCTTTCTCTCTAATAAGGAACTCCCACCAGAAAAGTTGAAATACTTCATATTAAACCAGACAACAATAATAATAAAATGGAAGAGACAGTGGAAAAGCATCAGCACAAACATGAAAGCACGCATTCGTATTTCATATGCCCTACCCCAAACCAGAAACAAGTCCTCAAAGTTGTTCAACCAAGTTAAAAATACATGGCGGGACTGTAAATATCACAAGCTAGCTGTCATGCTTACAGATAAAGTAAGTATTTTTTGTGTTCATTATGATGATACCTTTTCTTACTTTGCTATAAAACATCTAGTTAGACATTCAATCAGGAGACAAAGACCACCTAGTTCTCAAAACTAATGTTACACAAACACCAGCAGGATAGGAAAATGGCTGAGTATCTGTTCTCATAAAAAATTAATTTAAAACACAGTTGCCAGTTTCAAAGCTCGCAAAAGAAATGTACCTTAAATCTGTACTTAGCTTCTGGTTTAGGGATGTTTCATTTGTTTGTCTCAAACATTTATATCACAGTATAAATTGGTTCTAACTACCTTATCCATGTTCAAGCAGGGAATAGCTACTTCTTGAGAATGGAGAGGAAAAGATGAAAGACTTAAAGTCAGCTTATCCTGCATGATTTTATTTCTCCTTTAGCCTAACAAACATTAAGACATTTTGTTGCAAATCTTGCATTTCTTGTTACGTTGTGGCCAGTGATGGCAACACAAAATTTGGCATGATTAAATACTTGTGTATTGGGCTCAAGGAGCCTCCATACACGGCTGACTGGAGTATGCTGTACAGCTGATGTGTTTTGCATTGAAGACAGGTTGAGCAAGCAGCTCAAATGTGGAAGGAGTAATATTTTAAGAAATTTTATCACTTGATAAAAAGTGGCTGTCACTTGGTTTCATAATTTTGAAAAACTAGTCAAGTGTCTTTTTCAGCATACAGACAAATCCTAATTTTCCCAAACCTCAGAATGAGTAATTATAGCAATCAGGGCTCTATTGGTCTGGCAGCATGATCCCACCTTCAGCAGTGCCAGAGGCTACGTCCCACAGTCGGGTCCCTGACAGGTTTATTGCGTGGGCCCAGCTACGCACAACGTGCTACGTACGTATCGGCCCCAACAGCTTGTGACCTGCACGGGCTGGCTGGGGGCAGCGGAGGCACTACACACTTGCTGTAGGCTCAGGCAGCAGCTGTACCCAGGTGGCTGCTCCTCTCCTCCTCCAAGCTATAGGCGTTACTTCACACAAAAGTCTGTTAGGTTCAGGTCCAACAGCTGGGACAGCAGTCAACCATCAAATCTAGAAGTCCCACATCCTCAGATCATACTCGAAACACAATGCAGCTATGCTATCTCTAAGAACAAGGGCTCTGCTGAGCTCTTCTAATCACAAGCACAAGATGACTCCGGAGACCTGCTATCAACAACTGAACAGGCCTTCCTGCAGCCCAGCTTCAGCAATCAAGCCACTGTCCTCCAAACGCTGCAGCACCGTGTGCCCACGATCTAACAGGTTACAGTATGATCCATCCAAGCACCAAAGACCTCCTCCCTCCTCCAGCAAACCAAACTATTTTATCTAAGTAATTGTTTGCATTCATCCAAAACAGTTCTGTGAATGAGTTACTCAAAAGTAAAGTATAAAAGATTTATACTTCCCAAAACGATTTGGAAAAATACTTTCAGCTGGTTCTGTTCCATGGGTATAAAATTTCACTGTCTAAATTTCACCAACATTACTCAAAAAGGGACGTCCCATTATAATTTCTGTTGCTCGACTCTGCATGCATAAATTGATTTCACTTTCTGAGTCTGAGAAAACTCTTCAGTTCAGTTTGAGTTCAATCTATATTAGTAAAGCTATTTGATTTGGCTAAGTAACATCATGCTTCAGAGCTTATGCCAAATAAGCAGTATCATTTTATACAAAGGCAACCACATTACCAGCTTTCATATTTGGACAAGCATATAATGAGATTCAGTTTGCCATCTCTCAGTCCCTAAACTGCCAGCTACTTATGTAGAATGAGGGTTTCTAAATTCTGTTCAAAAGCAAAATAAAAACTTGGTAGATTTACAAATAGGTAGTGACTGCGGCATATAGCCACCATCCTTTCCCATCTTAGTGTGAGGCATCATGTAGGCTTAAACATGCAAATGGTTGATAACAGCAATGGCACACTCCACAGTTCAAGTTACTGATCAAAAATCCAGTCTAACCCTGATGGTTAATATCTTGACAGCTATTCATGGGGACCTGCGACATACATTCCTCAACAGACAGATTAATCTGAAAAATCAACCTTCCTATCCGATATCTATAACAGAATTTTCTGTAAATGTGCAAGTAGAAAATGAATATATTATTAAATACAGCAATCGTCATCTTTCATCACATCTGAGATACAGAGAACAGAAGCTCCTTCTAGGTGTTTCACCGAGCAGATGAAGCACCCAGTGCCCAGGTTTCACAGTCCAGTATCTTAAAAACCTTTACACCAGGGCAAGGAATGGCAACCCTTTCCATTAGGTGTACAAAAGGAAGTGCTATGAAAGATGAACACATGGATGTAAATCCCTGTATAAACATTGTGGCTCAGTGACTTCAAGCAGAATAAGAACTAGCTGACAACCTTTCTAAATTTTGGAATAGTATGAGATACTAGGACCCTCAGGATTAAATCCTTATGAACTACTAGAAGTGAGAAACACTAAAGAACTGTAAGAAAATCGTTACATCTGCAGAAAGTAATGACAGCATGTTGAATTACCAGTTCTTATAAAATTTGTTACAAAATTCTAGGGAATGCAGCACCGTCATTTCAAAACAGGAATGATAATCTCAATGCAGCAAAATCTGAGAAATTAGAAACAGATCAAGGATTAATATGAGATTTGCTTGACTATATATTTTCTACTGTAACAGGTCAACAAAACAAGCAGACAATTCAGATAACCTGGATGGTGTTCGTGTACATAAAAATTAAGGTTCGCATTAAAAAACTCCTGTGCTTGTGCAAATCAACTGCATTCCATATGCTGAGGCAATCTGAATGTCAATTACAGTAACTGTAGAATCCTACACTCTCCCTCATAGGGAGAAAGAGTCATCCTTTCACCAGTGTTAAAAGTATGGATATAATAGCAAAACCTCCTTCAATGTTTCCAGCAAATAGTCAGCAATTTGGTTTTCCTGTCATTATCTAATGGTCCCAACAATAAGATTTGCAATCAGAAAATATTTTAAAAATGTATCTTCATCTCATAGAATCACAGAAAGGTTTGGGTTGGAAGGGTCATCTAGTTCCACCCCCCCTGCAATGAGCAGGGACATCTTCAACTAGACCAGGTTGCCCTAAGCCCCATCCAACCTGGCACTGAACACTTCCAGGGATCGAGCACCTACAACCTCTCTGGGCCACCTGCTCCAGTGTTTACAAAAAATATGATTTACATCTTCCATAAGCAGCCCTTTGAAATGGCAAAGTCAGAAATACAGTAGCACCAGGGACGGAAAGAGAGTATGACGCCTGTTTTCCATCAGTACATAAGGACTGGGTTTTATTCTCCCAGAAAGAGGCCCATTTTCACAATACTGTGAAGTGTACTGATATAATCTGTTTCATTACCATATTCACTTATACCGGACAGTGCCGTTCTGATTTTATTGGCATGTATGATGGTGTAAGTACCTATTCCTTGCCAGAGCAGAAAACCTTCAGATGTAATCTCCCACAGTGTGAAACTGATGACACATAACTGAGGATGTGCCTTAAACTTGCCCATTAACCACCTCACTACGCGACCTCTGGGCTTTTCTCTGCGTTTGAACTGCCCATAGAAACTGGCTTTGGGCAATCTGCTTCCAACATGAGAACTAGGTTTGGCTTAACTGGACGTCCTGTAATCTTGCTGCAGTGCTGACAACGTGACAGCAATTTAGGAAGTGCAGCATTGAAGGTAACATCCTGCAGCTTTATGGCAGCAAGGGCATGGAAGCAATGCATTGGAAACGGTTTGGATGCTCAATGTGGAGACCATAAACGGTCCAAGTTTCGTAGCCATACAAAGAGTGGCAACAACTAACACACAATAGATGTTTCCTTTTGCAGGAAGCCAGATGTCTCTTATTTCAGACATGCTGCTTTAACATCCTAAATACTGTATCAGCTTTTGATATTCCCTGCATGACTTTGCTATTAACTGTGGTGTTTTGAAAAAAGTATGCTGCTGAAATAGCACCGCTGTTCTCACAAATTTCAGTTGTGTATCGTCAGTGCAGACTACTGCCTCAGGGTATTTTCCACCACAGCAAAGTTAGAGCAGGACCTCTTTTTCCTCTGTGCTAATGGCCTGGCCAAACCACTTGGCAGAGGGGCTGAAACAGTCAATAATATGTAGTCTGCTTACATATGTGTGAATAACCAATACTCAGTCATCAGCAAAGAGCAAGTACACAAGTCAGCAGATATGGGACCTCTGATTTAATGTTCAGGTTAAATATTCTGGCATCTATATGGTATTGAATGTGGTTACCTTTCCTGTTGACTCAACAAAGCCAATGTTAAATTAGAAGTGGCAAAGGATGCAATCTGTTTCACGACCTCTTTGACAGCAAAGTGTTCTGGAAGTCCATCCTGATCAAGAACCTTTATCACCATGTCACTGTGAAGCATGGAGAATATCCACAGTCCTTTCCAGGCTGCTGAATTTGCACAAAAGCCTCCACACACTCCCAAAGTCAACAGCATTGGAAACCACACACGAGGTCGTAATTCTGTTCCCTACGCTTTGAATTTACCTGGTGACAAAAATTGCTTTAGCAGTGCCTGTAACTGCCTCCTGCTCTGACAGACAGATGTGTGATAACCACCTGATTTCTAGAAAGATCGACCCTCCTGTGAGGTCCATCTGCATACCCTTCTGGTCAGGATCTTTCCAGAAACAGTGTGGTTAGCACACAACTTCCCATCAGAGCAGAAAGCAGTTTATACTCCTGAACTTCAGAGATATCGTCTCCTTACACAGCTGACAAAGCATCAATCTCTGTATTCGAGTAATTTGTCAGCAGTGTCAATCAACCATTCTGACTTGCTCTGCAACACATTTGACAGTGTTTAAGAAGTGCTACTACGCTTGGCAATGCTGCTCCCTGCTTCTAGATGACTAGCTGCAGAACTTCACTTAGCACTCTGTCAGAGATGACAAGCAAATAGTTTAATAAACCCTTGTAATGTTCATGACAATGAGGTGGAACTTCTTTTCATGTAGTTAGAAGTGTTTGATTTGATACAGAGAAACGGAGTGATGTTGATTTTAGGGCCATAAACGTCTTTCATAAAAATCAATAAGCACATTTCTGATTTAGGTGTTGCTGAAGTTGTTCTGCATTCTTTGGGCATCACTCTTTTCTGAAACAAACTCCTGCTTGTCCTTCCTGTCCATGTGCACAGTGAGCAGTTTTATTGCTCAAAAATATTTTGTCTTCTATTCAAAATATCTCTGTGTTAGGCAGCTGTTAATACAAGGATGGATAATTGCAAAGATTATCTCCTCTGTGCTAAGGTGTCATATATTGATATAACATTTTATGTTTGTTTTTTGTAGTTGGACTGAAGCAGCTTTGACCTTGAGGTTCAATTTCTTCTAGCAGTTTTAAACATGATTTCAAGACCTTTTAGCTGCACCTAAAGATGGTGAAGACTACCTCCCCCTTGCCTTTCACACTACTCCACCATGCACTGTCATTTCTACCCTGCTTTCAGAACTACTCATGCAATTGTTCTAACCTAGGAAACATTTCAAATTATTTTGACTATGTTAAGTTAGTTTATTTTGGTGAATCTGAGTGAGATCAGTCATTCGTAACAGGGATAGCAATGAGCTGCTGACAGGCACTTTTTGCACCAGCTCTGTGACCACCAGCCATACATACTCTCTAAGAATTTGATTTTCTATCTGCGTTGGCTTATGTGTGATCTACTGACATCAACTCCTCATTATAAACAATCATATCATCAATCTGCCACATAAATGATTTTTACTCCACCATTGCTAAGTAGTACCGTAGGAAGGAAGCTGCTACTATTTCAACACTGAATGCATCCACAATGTCTTCAGTAATGACAGCACATGAGAATTACGGGATAGTGATGAACAGCTAGGGTTCAGAGTGTACCGTTGCTACTGGAGTGCCGTTCAGGTTTTCATTACCACTTCCAAAACAATCCAGTACTTTCCTACAAACTTCCAAATCCAATAAATATGTGTATATTAAAATCTCCCAATCTAATGCACCATTTCATGGAGCCGTTTTCAAGCACAACTGATTTTGACCTCATCACTTTGAACTGTAGCTCTGTACTAGCCATAACAACAGTGCTAAGATACATGTATGTAGGGATATTCCTAGCATCAGCAATTGGTTGCTTTATTGGGTACAGAATTCAACTTACATGTCAATGATGGGAATGGCAAAACCTACTCTGGACTGTCAGCGTCGACATGCTCGCTGATGTGGAGAAAGCGTCATTCTGGCAGAAGGCTACTGACTGGATGTAAACACAATTTACAATTCCAAGAGACTCCCTTTGCCCTTCTTTGAAGAAGTGACACAGCACTGTCCCTTAATGGGGCTGCTCTAAAGCTTTGCTGCGTACAGACGAGCCAAACTCCTGTCGCTCCTGGGCCAAACATGCACGTGAGATGCCTGTGACGCACTGTTGGAGGCAGCAATCTCTGCCTGTTCCACCTCACACACTCTTCAACCCCAGGCAATGCAAGGGTGCATTTTATTCAATGGTACAGTTAATCACAATATAAGATGAAAGTGGACGCAGGCTGTCTGTGTGAAAAGGGGCTAATGAGTCCAGTCCTATCAGGTCATGATGGAGTTTACCTCCTCTACACACTTGCAATTTTACAATGACACAAAGAAGGTAAGGACATAAGAAAAGGCAAGTTAGAAATGATAAAAGTACAGAAAAAAAGGGGAGTTAAAATTAAAAACCCCCACCCCACCACTGTGGTATTAGCAAATGCTCATTTAAAATAGTCATTTTAATTGCATATCTATTATAAGGGGAATTAAGGGTTTTCTATTGCAGTTAAAAGTGTAATGGGTTTTGTAAAAACAGTAGATTTCTACCTTTATGCCTCCGTATTCTTTAACAATGGATGCAAAACATTTAATGCTCACCATCTGATTCAGGAAACAACATTCATAACAGCTGAAGAGACCTAAGAAACCAGGCACCTACTAAAATAGCATATATGCTACGATGCTGACCCTTCACTTAGAGCAGGTAATGTATCAACATTCATTCTCTAATATTTAAATATAAACAAAAACCCTCTACCTAAATTCTTACTTTTAAAATTCTTATTCTTTAGGGAACCTTTAAGGCTCCTAAGTTTTCAATCTGCTTATAGTGTCTGCACAAAGTAATCTGTTAAGTATCTAGGCCAAAAGAAATACCAAAACATTTCAAAATCAAGGAAAGTTAACATATATCTTTGGACTCAGAATTTCTTCATTATAATGTGTTGGGTTTTTTTTTAATACACTGAAATCTCTTACTAGTGTTTCCTCTTATAAACTTAATGATTTTAAAAAAGCTAACTTTCAAAATGAAACTAAATCTAATAAAAGAATGTTTGCATGTAACACACTTATCCACTACGCAATGTATTTAAAAATACTGTTCTCTAGTGAAGCAATTAGATTTATTAATTGTATTTACTAGATTTACTCATCCATGAAACTTTTCTGACCAAAAGCAAGTCACCTGGTCTTTCAAAGCATAATAATAAACCCATATTCCTGAAGACTTAGGAAGGGGGCTGGAAACTAGAAAATATTTCTGATGGTATTTATTTCCAAATACAGTTAAAGTAAATGGCTCAGCTCAGGCAATGTCATAAGCATAAAAAACATTAGGTAATTCAGCGTTTTTTGCGGTTACCCTCAGCTTATTTCTTAGAGATGTCAAGCAACAAGCAGAAAAGAGTACTTTTCTTTGGTGCCTTACAATAAAGAACAGGAAACATTCTCTGACAATTGTTGTCTCATGCATATCAATCAGGTAGCTTCACCTAATAAATGCTGCTGTTACATTAAATTCCTTTTTACTCAAATCAGATTGTGGTAATTGAATTCCAGGATTTAGTTACTCTCTGCACATATATGAAGATACTCACATTATAGGTTTTGTGTCTGGAAATCTGGAGGTGTCCCTCAGTTAACTGCTTTTCTTATAACCATCATCAAATATTCCATCAAAGGATCATTCAATTTTTTATTTACAACTAAAGGTATCACTTATCAGAACTGGCAGATGTGGTTGCTCAGTGAGCTACTGAAATTTTACATACAAAAGAGGAAAATATGCCATGCTAATATTCTGTTCCCATCTTTGGAAAGCTCAACAAGTCAGTTAAAATCTCTTCTTTGTGAGATAAAAGACATTATGCAAAAGACCAATGAATTTTAAACATATTAATAGCTTTTTCCTATGAATGAGTGAAAAGAAAGATATGACTTAGGCAACATCCACATTCTTCTCTAAATTTATATTGCCACGTAGAATCATAGAATAGTTTGGGTTGGAAGGGACCTTTAAAGGTCATCTAGTCTAACCCCCCTGCAACGAGCAGGTCTCCAGTGCCTATAACGATGGTACAGCTAAAAGTCATTGTAGGACCATTGATCCAAATAGAACAACAACAGTCAGAGAAGCTTTGTTTCCTATACATCTAGCATCTGACATCTTCCCACATTTGTGCATTAATCATTAACAGACATATCTGAGCATCCTGCTACAGGAGGTGATTTGACTTTCACAAATTTCCCTAAGAGCAGAAACATCATCAGGAACAATTTCAAGGAAGTAATTATGGTCTAGACAGATTTATGATTTCTAAAGACCTAATCCAAAGCACATTAATGTCAGTGGAAGGACTCCCATTGACATCAAAGGCCTTTGGATCAATCCCCAACTGCTGTGGGAATGAATTCAGAGCAATAACGATGGTGGACTAAATGCACACTTGCAGTTGAAATGTTACCACCCAGACCTTTTTATTCCTCAAATCAGATTAAAAAGTCATTTTCTGCTATTTCACAATTACTTCCAGATGCGCATCATCTCAAATGGCATTTTCATCCATCTGTATGAACCAAACGTGCATGGAAACAGAGAGGTTCTACACTGCCTGAACTAATAATACAAATGAAAACCACAAGGGAAAATAATTTTGGAGGTGATGAACTTCATGTTTTAAACGTGGAGTGAGAAACCTCGGACTTCATTTACTCCTTGTAACTGCTTTGGGATAGAGCTGCCAGGCCCACTACTTCTTTATTTACTGCCACAGTAGAATTCTTTTAATTAAATTTTCAGTATTTTTCTCTAGTCCTCTAAACAAAATAAAAGAATACACGTAAATCAGTGTTAGTCTCAAACTTGGCAGCCTAGAAACTGTCAGAAATGTCAACTTCATATACTCTCTGCTTAATAACATCTCTGCTGTCCCTTCTGTCCTCTTAAATGTCTATTTACATGCTAAATAATTTGAAGCATCACTCTTCTCTGACCATGTTAATCTAGTTTCATTCCCTTAGCAGTCGATAACATTTTAGACTGTAAAATGAAATGGCAATGTTGTGTGCGAGTGGCAACCCACTCAAAGTTTTACACAAACTCAACTCCAATATGTGACTGATCTGTCATCTACATCGTGTGTTACTCAGAAGCGCATGCTGTGGGAACCACGCATCTTTTATTCACTCCTCTAGCGAGACTTTGGTTAGGCAGGTTCAGTTATCACATATTCACTGTGAAATGAGCATGTTATGGACTGGTTGAACTCTGCCTTACCAAATTAGTTTTAGTAGGTTTGAGAACTTTCTACAGGAAATTATATATGTGATACTTTTTTTGTTCAATAACATACATCTCCTAGAATAACTCCATGTTTCAGTTTCTATTGAATATCCGACCTATTACCTACGTCTTTGTACCCTTCTCTGCACTTCAGAAAACAAGATATTTTTTTCTCCTTCTTCAGTTACTCTGTGTGTGTGAAACCAGATTATTAGTGTCTGGGCAATGCTACTACCTAAATTAAAAAAAAATAACGAGGCAGAGAACAATTAACTGGTTTGGTGGGGTTTTGTGTGGGTTTTTTTTTTAAATAAAAATTGATGCTGATCACTGGTTACTAAGAGCAACTGAATGGGAAGGGAATTCAGGTTGACAAAGGAAAACAATATTGGCTAAAAGTATCCAAGGAGTTAAAATGGCTCAGGCCATACATTTTCTGGGCTATACTTGTAATGAAAATGGTGCTTTAGGTATGTCCTACCCACCACCTGTTTCACAAGAAGCTATTTTTAACCTGGTTTCCTCAAGAATCAAAGCTTATGTGAACAGACTGTGTGTGTGTGCAACTTTCATACCCTCTCGCCACATCTAATAACTTGGGACTCTCTTGGCCAATTCAGTCCAATCTGCAGAAGGGCAAAAGTCACAAAGTCATTAAATTCTTACAAGCTTTGTGGAAACAGGTGTCCAGATAAAGGGAGAATCCCATTATTACCCTAAATCAGGCCCATCAAAGAATCACTCTGGCATTCATCCTTCAGCTGCAAGTACATAGGAACTGCTCAGGAGATTACTTTTTAATCTGGTGCTGTTCCAATATTTTCTTCCATGAAAAACTAACTCAGTGTATTTTAATACACCAGACACTAGTAAGCCTCTCAGCTTACTCTAAAAACATTTTTTCAAGACACACCAAAAGCAGCAACATACTTTAGTCATGATTTGGCACCACCTTTTAGATGAGTTCACACTTCAGCGCATGTTGTTATCAGAAACACACAAGAACATTGGATCTGGAATATATGGACTGAAAAGGTATGAGCACTTTAATTTAAATTTGCTGACTTTCATTAGATTGACACCAATAAACAAACTATTCCATCAGTTCTCAAGGTAGAAGGCAACCCATGGGAATGATATGTGCAAAATCCCTTATGCATTAAAATACATGTAAATTATGTTACTAGGGAACTGCCCAATCAAAAAAAAAAAAATATTAGTCAGGGAAAGAACACATTTAAGGAAGTTAAATTATCAAGACTTTGAAGCGATGAATCCCTATTAAATTCAGTCCTTCAGAGCAAGAGAAAGCATTTGCTCCTAATGTTGCCTCCCCCCACATTTCACATCCATCAATTAAAATTAAGTCAGAGAACACATTTTGGGGTTTAGTTCCACATCCAAGGAGTACAGTACTGGCATATCAGGCAAAGTAGTGACGTCACAAAAACACATCTTTAGCCAGAGTGGCAAAGGCAAGTTTTATAGCATGATGGTAAGAAACATGCTACTCATTTCCCCTTTCCTTGAGACTACAGCCATTGGGGTGAACGCGACTGTTACGGCAGAGGAAGGCATACAAGCAACCACCAGGACTATTGCTCCTGTGAACATTGCTTTGACATCAGTGGACTGAATACGGTTAAGTAAAAAGTAACTTCCTCATAAGCCAGGTGAACTCCTTCCCCCTTTTGTTATTACTATCCAGAAAATTTATGATCAAAGAGACCATTGCTTTCCTCTTCCTCATTCCATGTTTCTGTAGTATGTTAGAATATTTCTGAGCCTTTCAAGACTCTCCCTTGACTCAAATACTAGCAATACACGCTTGTGGTACATAAATATTTGTTTATGCAAATATATTTTAATTCAAACATTTAATCTTGCCAGGTAAACAAAAGAAAGATAATGCTGATGGTACTTTTCACAGAAGACTTAGCTCACGGTTTTAATTTCCTGTTTTTATTAGCTTACCTCACTTGACGAAAATATTAACACATTTTGAGAAGTACATTTTATTTTCTGGTTTCTCAAGAAAACGCTTTGTTGCTACCACCTTATTAGAGGCATCATCTTTTAATTGGAACAAGTTTTAAATTGAAAGAAGCAATTGAAAAAAACATGCTGATGTGCCACCACACTACTTTAAATGCCCACTTGGTCATATCTAAAGTTGTTTTGATGCTGAATATCAATATGCAATTAGAAAGAGACAATGGAAGTAGTGCTGGGCCTCTGCAGAGTACTCTTTCAGCATTTGTAAACTCCTTTCTTGTTTATGCTGCCGGAGTCTATCAAACAACTCTCATGTTGACACAATCAAGCAACCATAATGAATGGCTGTAAATACAGTCAAAGCAAGAGATAACAATAAGCAGAACAAGTAAGTCCTCATTTGAAGATGAAACAGCGTTTCTGAGTGAGCAGTATGTGATTAACCCGCCGTATGTGGGGTCAATACGATTTACTCTCACAGCTACGCAGCCAGTCTTAGCCCTGGGCCTCACTTGCTATCAGACACGAGCCTTCTTCAAATCAACCCTCCCCTATGTCTAGCTAACACCCTGAGCTCTTAGGAAAATTAACTACTGTGTCTTTCGTTTAAATTATTTCCACCCCTACTTGGAAATAACTGTTAGCATGACAGACAGTTTACCAAGCGTGCTTTCTAGCCTACAGTTCATCTATCTGCTGCCTGCAATGCTCCAGCAGCCTTAGAGCTGATCTTGAAAACCACAGACACAGAAAACAAAGGAGTACTTATTTTGTCTAAATTCTGAGTATTCCTAGAACACCACTCTCTTGGCCCAATACCAAAGAATAAAAAGCAATAGCCCATTACATTTTAAGACAATCAAGTGGTTCAAAATAGAGGGACAATACTGGATTTGGTTCAAACATTTGACAGAAACTCCCCATTTCACTAAAAAAAGCTACTTTGCTTGGAGGGACGAACCTCTTACCTTTTGTAGCTATTCGAACACACTGAGTTTTGGTTTCCTGTTGAGGAGGCAAAAGTAAAGAAAACAGTCAGATCAGGTTGTTTTTTCTTGCCCTCCCCATTCCACAAATTCATCTGAGATCTGCTGATCAGCTAGGGCAACCCAACAAGGTGGCTCAGAGCCTCTTCTCTCCTGCTGAGCCCAGAGCCGAGTGATTCTGCCTTTACAAAAGCTGGATGAAATCTAGACATTGATCTGTACTATCCAGGATAACGATGGGGAGAAAAGATGCAGGACAGCCCAGATGTAGCCAAATTTCAGAATATTCAAATCAAATGGAAATCATGCCATAACAATACGGAGAGAGGGTGCAGTGGAAACAAAGGGGAAGACTGGTGCTCATCTTTATTTCATGGCACAGAGATCCCCAGCCAGTGTTGACCTCCAACAGCACCATGCAGCAAAGGCGGCACATTTATTCAACACTGTCTCCAAACTAACTTGTCTTGCTGCATCATGATGGTGTTAAATGGAATCACCTGAAACATGTCAGGCACATGCTCCCTCATGCTTCTGAGTGCGGAATTAGAAACAGCCCAGGTATCCCTTCATTTATGACACAGTTAACCTACAACCTATATAATCTGCCCAGGAAAGACAGTGATCGGACAGTGATGTGCTTCAGAAGAAGTTACACATGCAAAGACAATTTTTTTATTCTTTTCTTCCCTTCCCCTCACGTCCCTCCTTCCTTCAGAAGTTTGGTCAGCAATTGAAGCAAATGAACAGAGAAATCACTTGGTTATGCACAGTTTGGACAACTTGAACAGACAAGGGTCAGTCATAAATGGGTTTTCTGACCTTTTTGTACAATATGCAGTCATTTTAAAGTCAAACATACTGAAATAGCATAAGGTTGTGTGAGAGGATGCAGCTGCTGCTGTATTAGATCACTAAACAGTATTAGCACGTAATTAGAAAATATAATAATGACAGTTTCATTCTATAAAATATGCTCCCTCTAGTCCTGCACCCCCCAGCATTCCATCCCTCCATACATCCCCTGGGATATCTCTCCTCCTGAAGATTCCCAAGCAACAGGTAAAATACGTCGATGGTGTTTTGTAAACACAGCTTGCAAAAACAAGCAAAGCTGTGGGTTGAGGCTTCCCCTAAGTGTTCCATGAAGACAATTTTTCAATCTAAATGAAAGCTCTGCAAAATTTATCGATATAATCTTACCTAATTGGCATTCTCCCCAGTTACTGGATTTACTTGTCCACTTTTGCTCACAATGTCTGTGAGGATCACAGAATAACAACCCTCATCCCAACCCTACAGTGTACTTCAGAGCATACTTTACTTCCCTTTGACTATTTTGGTGAGCCCACTGCTTTATAGTAAAGCACCTGTTTAAATATTCTGCAGCTCAGAGGTTATCTTACAACCTGGCTGAATACAACTCTGTCCTGGCAGAATGCAGTGCAGTCAACCCAAAAGCTCCCCCCAAAATCCCCCTTGGAACAGAAATCTGATCCAAAGTTTTAAAACCTACTAGAGAAAACCATTTCAGGATTAAAGTCTCTCACAAGCTGAAATCAAGTTAAAGTGAAAAATAACGTGTTCCTCCCTCATCTTCTACTCATCTGTCAAAATGTAAAAGCCAAAATAAAGATCTATTTTTGTACTTCATATTTTTGTTTTAATTTCCCTCCCATTTATTTCTTGAGGAATGAAACAAATGTCCTTACAATTTAGTCAGCTGGAAGCCAACAAAAGCAAAGGGAATATATGTAGCAGGTGAGGGAAACATGAATGAGTGACTAGCGGTTACCTTTTATTTTGCTTTGTTTGCTTCCTACAGGTCTATAGATAAGAACTAGAAAGAGGGGACGGTCTCTTCCATCAGGAAAAGCCTCTGGTTCTCAAGCAGCTCTGGTACAGTTTCATTAGTTCTTGCTTTTTCCCCATTATGACTTGTTGCATATGCAATTTTCATAATCATAGGTAGAAGGTGAGATGTTCTTCAAAAGGCTCCAAGGCAGGGCTGCCTGTTAGCTAGGATTTGTTTAGTCACCAGAGAGATCCAAACGTAAGGAAGGGTAAACTTGGCTTCCACTCCTTTCCGCTGGCTCTGGTGAGCCTCAGCAGCCATCAATCCGGCTGTTCCTTCTAGCTCCTTTCTGACCTGCTTGGACGCTTCCTATGGAGATTCTTATGGACATATTACTGCAATTTCTTTCAGGTTTCTAAACTATAAATAAAAAATTTAAATTTTTAACTATCTGAAGCTTCTGTGCCTACCATCTTTTCCTTCCTCACCTATCATTTCCCCCTCCTCCATTTTTCATTGATGAGAGGAAAAACCGTTCAAGAGCGACAGCACAGGGCTTGCAGAGCCATGGCTGTTCTTCCCACCTGGAATCTCTCTCCCTGGCACTTTACCCCCTTCCATATGCATAGAGAGCCAGCAGAAGTACTCAGCGGCAGAATCAAAAACGAAACACCGAGGAGGTAATGAAGGTGAGCGACAGCCGTACTCTTACTACTGCAGAGCAGTGGAGCAAGGCTCAAGCACACCTTTTCAGAAAGGCTCTTGAAAACACTCCGTGGGCCTGGGGTTACTTTTGTTGAAGCAAATTTTTACTTTCTATCTGACATTCAGTGTGAGAGTCTCAAAAGTTTGTAATCTTTTATTAGCCTGCTGAGCAGCCCCCATTCTGTTTATTCTGCAGCAATTTTATCTTCTGAAGTGTGCAAGTTCTGAGAATTGGGGAAAGGGCTGTGGATGTTATTTACCGAGGAGTCAGAGTCACAGCACTGAAATTACTTTGCTGAGATGATTACTACAAGATGCATTAAACTCTCACCTAGTAGCAGTTTCTATGATACAAGGGCGGTGTGAAATGTGAATGGCATATCGCCATGCTGTCACAGCACGGAAGGGATTACAGCAGTGCCACTGCCACCACCTACTACATCCAACTCCGACAGTCCTAATTGTCACCATGGGCATGTCTTTGACTCCTTCGAGGAGAAAGGTGTGGTTGGCACTTACCTTCTCAACGCTGCTCATGGCCTGGAAATAGATGTTGTAGCCTTTCCGAGGAGCCAGCGGCGGGTTCCAGAAACCCTGGTAAGTCCTGTTGTCACCCACGGTAAAGGGGGCTGGCTCCGGCAGGTTTCCCGGGGGCAGCTCAGCAGCAAAGTAATATGGTGACCCTCCGCTAAGAGCGGTCTGATAGGTGACAGGGATTTGGTAGCACTCCATGGCACCCGTTTCTCGCTTTGTTCGGTGCGGGTGCAGCTCCTCAACAACGATCTGGTAGGCACTAGTGAAACAGAGGAAGACCAGCATATCTTTAGAGTCACCTGCTAGGGTTAAATCTCTAGTCTTACAAAAATATTAACCTAATTGCTTTGTGCAAACTTAAAAAGAAAACAAAGAAAAGAAAAAAGGGAAAGACAGCAGATGCATGGATGCAGAGAAGAAACAAAGGCATGAAATACAGCAAAACTATCTAATTCAGACATGGGGAAGAAGCAGCATCCTTTTTTTTTTCAGGAAAATCAACAATACAAATCTATATGCAACCTCCTAACAATGATCTACTAATTTTTTAAGGTTTTTTTTCTTTTGAAGAAATATAGGAGTGAATCTGACTTTGAATTACCATAGATTAAACCCTCGGCTAATCGGAAGCATCTGAAATTAGCATTTTCCTTTGAAACGATATTAGAGAAAGCTCAGCTTCAAGGCCCAACATAATGACTGCCTCCAGGCTGTGCCTGAAGCACCAATTTGCCATTGTCATATCATTAGAGACAGAATGTGCTGACAGGCTTCTCCACCTCTTGACCTTGCTGTGGCTTCTATCTTGGCTCAGAGCTATGCAGATCTAAAGTACAAGTGACATGCTGTAATACAAGCACAGATGGACAGAAATCTGTCCATTCCACCAAAATAGACTGCCTCATTCCTCTACAGTTGTGAATGATAAAGTGTTACAAACTGCTGAAGCAGATGGCATTTGGCCTATTAGAACGCCATCTCAACCTCCCAATACCTCTCTTGAAATGGTCCATGGCTTGGTCACTTTTCAAAATCACCTGCTCAAAATAGAACAGGTAATTGTAACTTTTCTTTCTCCTTTAGGGGAACTACCTAACTGCAGGATGTTACCAACTCATTATCAGCTTCCTCTGCTCTGTAAAAGTACAGAACTTACATACTGAGAGCAAGAGGGAATTCTGCAGCTTATAAGAAAAAAAGAAAACATGAGGCTTTTAAGAACTGTACATATGCATACACACATATACACGCATGTGTATACATACACACAATTTCTCATTTATATGCAGATCCATTTGAGGACCTTATGAACAATTAGTATGAAAATATGCCTAAGCATGTAGACAAGACCTCAAGCTATTCAATTAAACTGGCAGAATTGCCTGTCTTGGTTTTGTTTTAAAGCTTTCTAAACAGAAAAAGTAAAATTGAACAGAATTCTGGAAGTGTCACTGCATTGCTGCAGGGACTCCAAAAGGCAAAGGCAAAGACAATCCTCCTCATTTCAGAACTTATGGGGCAGCATTAAATTATTTTGTCAATTTTCTCGGCTACTACTGCCCAGAAAACCCAATAACTATAGTGGCAGAGATAAAGTATGATACTAGGGAATGGAAGAAAAGACAGAAGAAAAAATAAGAAATTAGTTTCATGTCTGTCTTGAGCTGAAAGAAGTTAGCATCCTCTTTTCCTAGCACCTAAAAAAATTAAGGAGGAAAGCCTCTTGCCTTTCAAATTGACCATGAGTAATATAAAAAGTCACCTCATTTTTGAAACTCTCGGTAAAAAGAAGAACATAAAGAAAAAAATGATGAGTTCGTTCCAGGGATCTCTGTTTCTCATAAACTGTCTGTGAAGTGAACTTGGTTATAAATCATCTTCTGTGATAAACTCTATGCATTAACCATGTCCAGTTAATGCAGCCTGCATCAACAAATCACTTCAATGAGAGCCCTGCGCACCCAGAATCTTTCTTTATGCTTCAAAATTAATGTACTAGCAAAAAACCCTAAGAGCATCAGTATTTTAAAAACTTGACAGGATGTAAACTATTAAGAAGAATTTTTGTTTATAACGTCCCAAGGGAAGAAAAGACTACAGGCGTTCATACCTGCCCCAGCCTGGCCCTGGACCCAGGCAAGGTTAAAACCACCGCTCCCAAACTGGGCAGCCAACTGGAGAGTACTGGGAACACAGACACCGTGTCTCTGCTCCCTCTGTTCTGCAGTCTTCTCTCACGAGCTGCCAAAGGACTGGGACCGACACAAATTCTGCTCTCCGAAGCGCCAGGAGAGCGGGAAACTTGTCATCTGCAACACCCTGCCAACTTCGGAGGAGAAAGCCAGCAGGGAGAGCGGAAGGACAGTGCCGGCACGTGGTGGAAGCAGCCGTCCCCCAGAACAGCCTGGCTTGTCATGCAGCTCACAAGTCAAGATCTACCACAGTCACCAAATTAACCCCTTTTTCTCCCTCCCAATTTACAGAATAAAGGGCAAATGAGGTACCTTGTTTTTAAGGCACATCTCCTTTTTAAGGGTCAAGTCTCTTTGGAGAACAAAGAACTCCAAAAATCAAAGATGAAGGGCACGAGAGTTAAATATTAGCAAAGTCTCTTTTAACAGCATTCTTCAAAAACATGAAGTGATTTTTGAATGTGATATAAAAGGTATGGCAAAATTTCAAGCATAAGATCACAATAAAATGTGAAGGTTCTGAAAAATTTTCAAATAAATTAGTTTACATAAAATATGCTTCCAAAAATAATGCTTTTTGGGCCCCTACATCTGAAAAACTAAATGTGTGGAAAAGAAGAAATAAATATACACATTGCAGCCATCTGCATCTATACAATTACTTTTAGTTAAAGAAAGAATACCCAATGACAGAGTCTTTAAAAGTCTCCAATGAGGCTTTTTTTTCCTTTTTTTTTAAATTTTCACAAACTCTTTTTTAAATAAAAGATATCCCTATCCTCTTCGGAATGGGGATGTGGCAGTATTTTTCACACAACATTATAGGCTAACAAGACATCCAGGAATACAGTCATTTACCTCTGCGCCCTTGGTGATACCATCTGTTTAAGCCCATTTACTAACACTATAGAGGCTGCAAAGCAGCACTGTCACTCGACATACAATAACAGTGTTTGGAAAGGACACTCCACTCTAAGATGTGAAGACAGAAGCCAAAGTTAAATTTGCAACTTGGAAAATGCAGTGTTCAATGGCTGCAAAGTTGATCTGATATCAGGCTATAAGTGAAACTTTAAAGGCAATGTACTCTGCTTATCATCGGATTTTTAAATATTAGTAATCCTAGCTTCAGTTATGTTTTCTACACATTTTTTGTGTAACAGTGGGAATTCAATTATTGAGAGAGCTTTCTTGTGACTGGAGATGAGGGAATTCCCACAACAGCTGTTGTATTTTTCCCCCCAGTCTTCCCATCCAGCAAACGAGGAATAAAACAGAGAAAGAGGGACAGGCGGAAAACATAGATGATAGTATGCCTTCTCCCTGATGACTAAAATAACTTCTGAGCTGTTCTGAAGAGTAATACAAATTTCAAGAAGCTGCTATATAAGTTGCCGGGATGATAAAGGCCAAACAGTTATCTGGGGCAGCCAGGAAAGCAGAGAAAGTGTTGAAGATGGAACAGGTGAAGAGCTCCTCTGCTGAGATTTTGCATGAGAAAATTATTTTGACATTAAAAAAATTTTCCTTTTACTTAAGAAAATCTGCACAGAACCTCCCTCTTGACCAAGACAATTACAAACAGCGTAAGGTGGCCCCTGCCAACAGATCTTCCTTCTCACCTCTCCCTAAAAACTCAGGCTCTCAGACAGGTACTGCAGAGGCGAACATGTTGTTCTGCTTCAGCCCTATTCTGTCTGGGCTTTAATATCAGCTAGAGAGTTCCTTCCACGTGTCTAGTTGAGACACAACGTCTTCTCCTTTGACAAATGCCAGACTGACTGACAGCCCAACTTACAACCTGAGCTCCTGGAAGTCTGACCGACAACTAAGTTTTAGCTGCTCCCTGCCATGGTACACTTAATTAGTCTCGTTGTAAAATGAAAACAACCTGATTTTGCAAATGGACATATAAGAAAAACACTTTACCAATCAAATAAAATAAATTTCATCATTAAAAAGTTGTCTATGCTGATTCTGATACATGTGCTTTGGAATCTTCATCTGCAGTAGGATCTGAAAACAAAAGATTGTTTTGCTGGTGCTCAATTAGGATCCTTCAGAAAAACTACAGTGACAAATCACATCTTCAAATGAATCACTGAAGCACCATTGATGCTACTGACTGGGATCTCATCCGCAAGATTGATGGTGAAATGGTACATACTTCTGAGCCATCCAGTCCTGTCTCCTTTTGCATTTGTAGTTTGTAATTTGGTTTAAAACTTCAGGAGGCCATAAAGAATGCTAGAGATTACACGATAACACTCAACAGGGAAGATATGATTAGAGTCATGTTTAAACTGTGATGACTATGGCATGTAGTGTCTTAAAGAAATGACTGACAGCTGGAGATAGATTTCACTTGAGTTAAGGAACATCTGTTTCCTGGGGGGCTGTGCTGATGGAGAGGCTGAGGTACAACAAAATCTGATCATAGTATAACTCTGTTTGTAAAAGCAAGAGTATCAGATTAAGCTTTTTTTTTCCCCCTTTTTTTCTTTCTTTTTAAAAAAACAAAACAAAAACCCCCCACATGGACCTACTGCTATTAAATAAAATGATCTTTTGACCATCTATAGCTCCAGGGACCAGAGGACTGGGTGCAAATAAACCTTTCCAAAAAGCCAACTGTATTCTTCAGTTTCAGGCTAAAGAACAGCATTTGAGTCCCTTCTACTCAATCACAGCTGCAGGCATGGCGATGCGTTTCTTTCCCACCTACCTAGTAACACTCATTATGGCAGCAAGCCAGCTTGTAGTGGAAACACAGCTCCAGTGTGGATGGAGTGAAACTTCACTAAAACGCATCATAAAGTTTAGCGAAATGCATTGACTCAATTCAGAATTTCAGTGTGCCACATTTATCTCCCCCTATTAAGAAGCTGCTGAAAAATACCTGACTGCAATATGCATAACTTCAGGAAAGCGAACGGGACCATGTCTTCTGCATTCCCCTGGAGAATGCTCCTCATTCCATGTAAGGAAAAAAAACACTTAGTTTGTTTTAAGAATAAAACTCAGCTCTCCGGTTATGGTGAAGGACTTATTTCCTTGGCCTCTTGATGTTAGAAATTTGATGTCTTAGGTTTTAGAAATTAATTAAAGTGGAGAGGGAAAACGTGAGACAGGAAGAAAGACATATGTGTTTTTGAGAACATACTCAACAACAGTTATTAATACTCTATCAAACTATCTATTAACATATAATACATAGATCCATTTTGCCACCTTCGTAGGCCACAGTGACAAGCTCATGCCATAGAGCTGAGGATGGTATAAGGAAAACTGAGATGATAAATGTGAGGTGGTGCGCTGCAGGTTTCCTCTGCAATGAGTTACTCGCCTACCAGTACAGTGCAGAGAAACCAGGGCTCCCTGAGCCAGGTAGGAGTAAACCTCTAGCCACATCCCATCATGCTACCAGTTCGTGGAGGAAGACCCTCAGGAGAGAAACCCGGGTTGCGAGACTGACTCCCCTCAGGGTGAGCGGTGGGACCGAAGGCGGGAGCCTGCTGCTGTCTGCACAAATGTCTGCCACAGACCGGTTGGTGTAGAGAAGATGTGCACCACCACCAGATACCCAGTGGTATCTGGCAGGCGTGCTCTGGGCGACCCTATGCACCAGCCCCCTTGAGGGACCAGGCCCAAGACTGAAAGGATTTGGCATGGATTAGATGAGACGCAGATATCACATTTCTCAAACAGGGACAGCTTTGGATATGGCCAGCCACACGACACCTGGAAGGCTTTAAAAGCACCTACAAAGATGTATAGTGAGTTTAAGCACCTGCATAACTTGGGAGCATTTGCAGATCACAGATCTGGTTTCCACTGTATCAATTCAACACAAACCCTATTTTAGGAATCCAAGTCCTGTATTGAATGCAGTCCTGTACGTTTTGTCATTCTTCCCACCCAAAAAAATCCTAGGTTTGCTCCAGGGCAATCTTTCCGAAACTAATGATGTACAGGGATACAATTTTATTCATGACTATAACACTTCAATATCTCCTATAAAGGGAATGAATCTGGATTATCTTCTATGACACAATATGACAGTGATAGGACGAGGGCTAATGGTTTTAAACTAAAAGAGGGTAGATTTAGATTAGATGTTAGAAAGAAATTCTTTACTGTGAGAGAGGTGAGGCACTGGAACAGGTTGCCCAGAGAAGCTGTGGCTGCCCCCTCCCTGGAAGTGTTCAAGGCCAGGTTGGATGGGGCTTTGGGCAACGTGGTCTAGTGGAGGGTGTCCCTGCCCATGGCAGGGGGGGTTAGAACTGGATGGGCTTTGAGGTCCCTTCCAACCCAAACCATTCCATGATTCTATGATAAATAAATAACTTCAGCATATCAATCATGAGGGTGACTCTATGATAAGCATACAAAAAAAATACTTAAAGGTACCTGACTCATCCCCACAACATCCAAGTAAAACATATATTCCTTTTAGTGGAAACAGACTTAAGAAACAGTTAATTTTCCTCTGCTTTTAGGGCTCAGGCACATTACTCAACATCAGCTGCGCCACGGTAACTGACTTAATGTAACACAGAATGAAATGCATTAGCCCGTATTTCTCTAAAATGTCACAAGGGTAAAAGCATGAAAAGGTTCTGATGCTCAGTAGCTAATTAACCCCCAATTAGTCAACCCTGTCCCTGAATCTTGCTGATGCAGCCATATCAGTAAAACACAAATGGAATCAAATAATATCACAAAAATTTCGCGCTAACAAGTAGAAGTACAGAGCAGGATGTGGACTAATCTTTGCAAACAGAATTAAATTATCTCTCAACAGAGAACAGAAAGGGAAAGACCCCTCAAAGTTAACATAAATGAAACATTTTAATATGATTATGGGACACACCAAATGAAATTTAATAGCTTGCTACATGATTTCTAGTAAGAAGCACTCTGAGAGGAAAAAGGTCAAATAGTTTGTATTCATCACTATTATTCTCCCATTTCCTCTGAGCTTCCAATTTTCCAATCATACATACATGCTATAGAATAGCTGATTTGAAGTACTGGAGAGGAAGTGTTATTTTCAAATCCACTTTCTGACAAACACCTTTCAACCTCATATTTCAGAGAGACTGTGAGAAAGTAAAATGAAATTATAATGGACAGGAGGTGGTCTTGGGGACCCTAAATCAAACAGGACAGACAAATGGATGATTCAGGTCATGACTACCTTAAAAAAAAAAATAAAAAATTCTTATTAATTACAGATCTATTGGCAAGTTCAGTCTAGCTAAGAAAAACAATAGTAATGTCCAATGAATCTCACTTGGAAATGAACAGCTTTATGAGCTGCGAGACATCATATAATCAACTAAAAAATCTCCTCTTGATTTTTTTAATTTTTTTTTTACCTGATAGGTGCACCTTTGGCTTGTGCTGGTCTCAAGAGTACAGTTATTGTAGTAGCAGTTTCATTGAGAGATGCATCGACTCCTTCATAGTCCGGTAAAGTCGGAGCTGATTAATGTTGAATGGGAAGGAAAAGAATGAGAAACAAATCAGTGAAAACAATTTGAATTTTCATGAGATTGTGGCCGTTCGCAATATAGTACAAAGCCACAATTTTCATCAGCTACATGAATCTTCTTTAATGATTTTCCAGTCAGGCACAATCTTTTACTAGAGCATAAATGGAACTTCACCAGCAATTGATAACACCATCCCTAACTGCTCCCCATGAAATCATATATATATTATATATAATATATAACTAGATATACATATATCTAGTTAAACGGTTTATTCAAGAAGGACAGAAATAGAGGGAGGAGGTGACTGCCAAGAAACGCTAAGACTACAAAATCCCATTTTGGCCTCAGTCTTTCTACCTTACAAACAACTATATTCACCATCTTGAAGACCCACCTCTACCACCTCTTTTTTTCCCTCCTCCAGCAATTTAGGAGCCTTTCACATTTCCTCTTAAACATCATGGGAGACTGCAACAATACCAACCAGGCTGCAGGAAAATTGGGCTTGGACAGACATGCATCTGTGAACTAGAACCGGATGGGGGAGTCTACTTCCATGCCCATTTCTCCTTCTGTTTCTAAAAGTGGATGGCCAAGCTGTTCATGGATCAGTTTCTGAATCGCTGCCGTTTTCAGCCCAGGGTATTAAGAAAAAACAAAGTCAGAAGTAGAAGCAGTTCAGGAACTGGCTGTTAGACCTTCGTGGCAGTAACATTTGTTGTGGGTTGGATGGCTGGTGTTGGTGATCACTTCAACCATCCAACCTTAATCTTCTGCACAAACCTGCCTCAGCCCGCACTGGTAATACTGTTGCTGACTTCAGCTCTAATGCAAGGAAAGAAACAGGATTTTCTGTGATTCAGAAAATAATAGATTTCTATTAATTACTAATCTTTAACAAGCTTGAAAACTATCTGCACTTTTTTAAATATGTGGCTGTACCTTGATAAAATTGTCAATAATGCTTGTATGCTGAACAAAAAAGATGTTTCCTGGCAGGATGTCAATTGTAAGTCATAGTAATTTTACGATAATATATCAATAGAAGAGCACTGAAAATTTAAAAGCCTTGCTTCATTAGTCCCAGATCCTAGATGAACACAAAAATTGCTCTTATTTCATGAAATAGTATTTTATAGAAATAATGTTCATTTAATGTTAATTTATTTATAAATTACTATTTACATCACAGTCACTAGGATCATGGGAACCACTTGTAAGCTTGGAATAATTTCACCCCTCATTAAAATAAAGCTAGCATTTCCTGAAACATATGCATTGCTTCATCAAAAGTATCAGTTATGCAGACTGAAACTAGACAACAGTTCAGCATAAAGAAAGATGAAAAAAAACCCAGATTGAAATTCAGATACAAAGGGTGTCCCAGCCTGCCTTTAAGCTTTCATAGTATTAACCATGTTTTGCCAACTAAAAGACCCATACTGTGTCTAGAAAGTGCAGTAGACTGGATTCTGGACAAAATTCCCGAAACTTCTGGGTGGAAAAAGAGTACACATCTGAAGAAGCCTGAACACATTGTAGTCCTAAACAATCGAAACATGTCGAGGTACTTATTTCTCAAAATACTGAAACGTCTGGGGGACAGACATGCTAGCAAGATATTATATAGTTAAACCATTTTTTTTTTTCACCTATGAATAGAAGACAAGTATGCAAGTAGTATATCGCCATTATCCCTGAAAATTTATGAACCAGAAGAAACCTTGTGTGAAGAAACACAAGGACCTTAAAAGAACCTGTGTAAAACATTAGACTTCAAAACAACCTAACAGTTAGATAAACAGAACAGAACACGCTGCTTGGGTTTTTCTGGTGGTTTGGTGGGTTGATTTTTTTGAAGGGGCTGGGGTATGAGGGTTGCTAGTCCTTATGTGCTGGGATGGAATTCAACAAATTGTTGCAGTTGACTACGACTACAGCATTTCACTTGCTACATAATTCAAGGAGGTCTACCTTGAATTTTCTCACATTTTGATTTATGTGCATGCTTTTGAGACTATGCAAGTAATTGCCCATAGAAATGGTAGGTGCATCCCAATACATTATTAACCTCCCTTTACAGGACAACATAAGTTTCATTATGGCAGATAATAAGGAAAATAGCCTGCTTTGTGCTGTTTACATTTCTAAATGACTGACTGCTTTGATCTCTGATAAGCTCTGAAGTCACCACGTCATAAAATCAACAGTCTCTCTAAATATAGCACTGACTTATCTTCTGCTATCACCTGCATAAGCTACTATCTTATTTTTTGAGAATAATATTGAAATTTAAGAAAATAAAAATACTAAAGCATTCCATTTGACATTACTTTCTTCCAGAGTTTGCAATGCGTTATTAAGACGAATAGCGTTAATCTTGGTGCATTGCAGTAAGTGAATAAAGGCACAAAGAAACAGACCTATAGGAATCTGGCAGAAGAAATTCACACTTCCTCCCAACTGCCCCAATTCTGTTATAGCTGTGTGCTGCTATGTGGTGTCACCTTGAGTAAGTCAGTTAATTTTCTGCATCTGACTTTACTAATCTGCAAAACAAATATAGTACTTAGTGACCTATGGAGTACTGTAAGGCTTAATTAAGGTTTATACAGCACTTCAAAACCTTTAGATGAAAGTACAAGATTACACAAAATCAAAGAGTTGACAACTACAGGTGTGCAATTTCCACCTCATGCAAGGATTTATCTTTGAACTTATGCTACTGTTTGGCAAATACACTCAAAAACATTTTCAGTAATATAGTTTCACAATATAGTAGGACTTTTGGGGGAGTTTCACCTTTCCTGATTTTTCAAGTCTTACAAACACCCCCCCTCCCAAAACCTTGTAAAACCAGTGAACATTCACACATACATTTTTTTGTTGTTTTTTGTTTTTACCTGAGATGTTGGTTGTTACATTGATTGTGGTTGCCGGTCCAAAGCCTTTGACGGTGCTTGCACGTATAAAGAACTGGTAAGTAGTACCAGGATGCAAGTGTGAGAAGACGTGGTGCGTGCTGTTCCACAGCTTCGACACGGTTTGCGGAGGTCCTGCGACTGGAACTGCAGGATCAAACGACCGTATACTGCTATAGCTGACCTGTGAAAACAATTATTTTTTGTAACAATTGTTACGGTTTTTGGCACAAGGGTATTGTTAGCTTGGATGGAAAGAAAAAAAAAAAAAAGACATACGCGCATATAGCTTCCTAGCTATCTTGGGGATACCATGGGTACTTGATGTGTAGAGTCTGCTTTACTTGATAGACTATGCAAGTGCCCTTCATCCCTCTTTCCTTATGATTATAGTTCATGTATGGAAAATTTCAGTGTTACATTTAAGTTAGGATACCCCCTCCATCCTCCCCATCTCCAAAATCCTTTATTTTTCACTTCCTATAATATACTTCCCTCTCCTAATAATTATATTTAAGTGCTGTCCAAACCAGGCTAATATATTTAAACCCAGCAATCATATCTTAATGCACTGGGTTTGACTGTGGTGTAGTTAATTTCGTTCTCAGCAGCTTGTATGGTGCTGTGTTTTGGATTTGTGCTGAAAACAGAAAAGCTCGCACTTTTACCCTTCCGATTCTCTCCCCCATCCCACTGCGGGGGAGCGAGCAAGCGGCTGGGGGAGGTTGAGATGTCGGTCGGGGTTAACCCACACTATTTAAAGAACTTTGTTAGCATTAAATAGATAAACAAACAGATTCAAGGAGTTTTGTTTGGTTAGTTGGTTTGTCTTCCTCCTATAATTTACTACTACACAAAATTGTATCCTCTGTTCCTTTAAAAAAGGAGTGCTGGAGAGGATGACACTTGTTCCCCAAATCAGATTATGTTTCTTTCCAACCTCCCATGGAGATCCCCAGGAGGCTTATATATTAAATACAACTTAAAGAGAATATATATGTAGGTTTTCATGAAGGGTGATATCTAAAGATCTCACAAAGCTAAAAAACATTGCTCTAAATTGAGTAACGATCTTATTTTTCATGTAACCTTCTCTTCCAACAAAGAAGATTTCATGGATCTTGGCTGTCATGGCTTTGGAAGGATGCATAGTAATGATACAAGATTTTTAAAACTAGCATCTCCCATGTGGACTGTAATATTGTTATACTCGCACGCCAAAGTCATTTGACAGGGCTGACCAGCCAACAACATATGCACCATAATTATGATTTTTTAATATCTAATCACTACAGAAATTCCAATATTCTGTAAATGAAAGCAGCATATAATTGAATAGTTGCCTACAGAGCATAAACACCCACTTGCCGTACTTTCCTAGCCCTATCCTATGCTTGTTAGCCATTTAATGATTACCTCATACTGAGTAATGATGCCATTTGGATCCACAGGTTCCTTCCAGTTGAGAAAGATCTTATCTTCAAAAGGAGTTCCTTTCACCGACTTGGCAGGGATAGGGCCTGGCACTACAAACAAAATAAAACTTTTAAAAATAGGAAATTCGAGAGATGGACAAATTAAAGAGATGGCAGAACATCCTATTAAAACCAAAACGGACCATGGGTCTCTTTTTATTAATATTCATTCGCATGCAAAAGGCAGAGGTAAAAAGCATGAAAAAGCACTTCAAAGTGTATTTTGTTATTCAGAGTGCAGAGAGAGCATGAAGTTGAAACGTTATCCTCACATAAGGTTTTCAAAACTTCATGCAAAGTCAAATTGTCTCGTAGTATAGCCAGGGGAAACAGTTTGAGCTAGATTATGACTTCAGGTGTTCGGCGAACATCACTGAACTCCATAATAAGCGTATCCTAGGACAAGGACTACATGGTTTTAAAATCCTTTTAAAAAGAAAAATCAAAGGCAAGGAAAAGCCTATGCTATACACTATCTTCCAAACGAGAGACATGCCTCCAAAACAGTTTTCAGTCACCCCTTCTTATGATTTGTTGTTTTAAAAGAAATCCTCGTTTAAAAAGGGGGCTGGGCATGGGGCAATCGCAGCAGCTCAGCTGCCACTTCTGTCAGCCGCTGGCCGGCTCCCGCCAGAGCAGGATCAAAACCGCTGACTTCAAATCTTTCCAATAAGAGACATTTTCAAAGCTTTGAACTGAACCACGCTAAGATGACCCTACTTTCTTACTTTAAATGGAACCAATATCCCTGGTGTAATAACAAGTCTGAAGTGTCACCTCGGGCCTCTTTGCCCGAGCGATTCGCAGGACCTGGTAATCCCATCACCGCTGGGCGGGAGCGCTTCGTTATCTCCCATTTCAGCTTACAAGATATTTTTGCCTACACAAACAGTTCCTTTTTAACCGCAGCAGCTCACCTAGACTTGAATGCATACATGCTGAAAAGAAAGGGATGAGGATAAGAGAGCACCTGAAGGAACCCTGAACCCAAAGAAACACCCTCCCCCCCTCAAAAAGCCAAAGTTGCCCAAATCTGCAGTCTTTCAAGCTAAAACGTTACTTCTATTTAATATATTAACATATATTTCTCTCCCCTTCGTAATCAGCCTATTTTCTTCAATGCAACTTTCAGCGAGCCTCACGCATGACATTTCTCGGGTATTAATTATCAAAGCTGACTGAAGTTTTACAAAGAGTAAAAATAAATTAAAACCCACTGGATCAAAGGGAGCGCCAGGCACTGTGCTAGCAGCACCAAGAAGTGAGTGGTCTGTCCCAATAGTGGGATTTATTTCAGTCTACACGGAAGGTATAAATGATGATCTGACCCTTGGTACAAACAACATAATTTGGCACATTAATAATAAATTCATGGAGTCAAAACAGCCCACAAGTAAACAGATGAGAGCTTCACAGAAACTGTTCGTCCATCTGTCAAACGAAGACTTAGAAGCTAACCAAAATCATACGCTGCTGCTTTGCTTCAGTGTCCCGATGCAGACTGGGCAGTAGATGAAGGCTGACACGCCGTGACAGCCCCTGTGTGCCGTTCGCGGCACTGAGAGGCTTGCTGTAGGCAACGCTTTGTTTTTCAGGGGAATGCTCTGCTGTTTTTCTTCTCTACATTTCAAATGAGGTATGAATATACCTCGATGCACACAACATTCTCCCTGGAAGATGCCTGCACATGTGTGTGTGTGTGCGTCCATGTACATCTGTGTTTAGGAGAGAACACAGGAATGCACCGGGGCATGCACACAGAATATGACAATTGACATTAAAGCACATTAAAGCACAGCAGGTAAAAAGAAAACCAACACGATTGCTCAAAACCCTGCAAAATACTTTTTGCGTGGTGCTTTTAAAGACCATGTTTCATATTCAATTGAAACCGGGTGCAGGGCTCTATGTCTGAGGGTTGTGTAAAGCCTCCTACATTTTCTGTTTGAACACCCAAGTGGGAGAAGCCTCCAGGTTTATCACATTGCATGACTTTTCTTCTCCTGCAATATAAAATTCGTTGCTTGTGGCAGCAGCAGCAGCAATGTTAAACTGACTGGAACTACATGATCCCAGTTAGTTTCATGCTTCTCTTCCCACTGGCATGGGAAGGGGACAAGAACAGAAGCTAGCACAGCGACGAGCAGCTTGCTGGGAATCCCAGTAAAAATAAAGTCAGAAAGTAAAGGAAAACAAGTGTCTAGAAAAAGAGAACAGTAATTCCCACAAACCTCACCCACCCCTGCAAATTCACCAAGAATGAAGCTTGGGATCAGCTTAAATTATTTTAGAGCTTAACTGGAATTAAAACAAAGAAACAAATAAAAGCTCAAATGCCCAGAAAAAGGAATATATATTAATTTTAGTTTGAAGGGCACATTTTGATGGGTCTGAAGTTATTTTTTCTCTTATGTTTTTCAGTTCAACCACAGTAAAAACGTCTTTTAATTACAGAGCTTTACCAAAGGGGCAAAGGGAAGCGAGGAAAGAGAAAAGCAGGAACAAAGGAATTTGCTTAAATAACAGTATCTGTGAGCAGGCCCACAGATCCATCAGTCAGATTAGTCAAAATAATGTGGTTTTATGTTTTTGTTCTCAGGTCAGTATTAGATACAAACAGAAATTAAAATGAGGCTGAAATTAAAGCAATCCAAACTAACAAAACTAACAAAAAACCTGACAACAAAAGAACAACAGCAAGGTAACTTGTTGGTAACAGCACTTTGAAGCCTCAAACTGCACCTCTCCATGTAGGCAGCCATATTGCTGTCTATTCCCCACGACTCCCAGCAGGACTCAGGAAATACCTTAAACTTCACCTTTCCAAAGCTGTTTTAAGAGCCTTCCCTTTTACACAATATTTAGCAAGGACTCGGGTGAAAAACAGCCAGGTAAACATCATCCTTGTGCTGATAATAGCTTTTGGAAACCTCCTCACAAACAGCCCAAAACGCTTTCTTCGCGCTTGCCTGTGCACCTCCAAGAAGCCCCATCGCTCTTCCCTGCTGTCTCAACTCCCATTCTTCTTCCGACGCCAGCTCTCGCTCCTCCCCTCGGACTCACGGATAGTCTGTGCTCAATCAAAACACTCCAGACTATTACACAAGTGTATATTAAGGTGAAGCACATTACTTAAGATTCCTTATCAGTGGCCAGGTATCTGAATAACTCAAAAAGTTAAGTGTGTGCTAGAAGAGTTGGACTCAGACCTTTTGGCCTCCACACCCTCTCTTTAAAAAGATTCTGGACCCATTGATTTGCTCTCCATCTGCTGACCTTGTGAAGTCTTACCCCACCATCTCTCAGTGATGACAACAGTAAACACTCTTTCTTTCACATGTATTATTCTATGCTAAACTTCCAACAAGATGAGATTTATGCTTATCGGAAGAAGTGAAATAATTTTGAATTTAACCAAAAAATAAAAAAAATTCCTATAAATAAGTACACAAACATAAAATGCACATGCATATAAAAGTAACATAAAACAAATTCAAAGGGAATTTCAGCAAGGTTTTATAGTGGAAACATCACAAGCTCTTCTTTCACGATTTACATGCATCTCCAGAGCCCTTTTAATGAAGCTATATATTCGTATAGTGAATAGCTGATAATCTTTACTTCTATATACATGTGGGATGGTGGACTTTTATAAATACTATGCATAATAAAAGTACAAACCATCAATCTGACATCAGACCAATTCATTTTAGAGCAATATATTTGCATTAAATTATGTCATGGTCACAAATAAATTGTTATTCACAAATAGTGTCACCTAAACCTTGTTCTACACTAACTTAACGGGAAATTTATATTACAATACATTACTTCTAGAAGAACAACATATTAACTGACACCAACCACTATAAAAATGAATTTATATTGCTTCAGTTTTCCTGCTACAAAATAATGAAATTGCATGTAAACAGAGTATTTTTATTATTATTACACTCTGTGAAAGCCGTGCAGAGTATTATTATGCTATATGGTAAAGGCTATGTGCAGATACATGCATGGTTATAACCAGGAAAAATTCCTTTGTGGTACTCAAAAAGTAAAGTGCATCAGCAGGAAACTTACAGCCTTTCTCTGAAGGTAGATGCTCATTTTCAGGAGATGGAGAGAGTCAATCTCTTCTACTGTTTAAATGTTACAAGCAATTAAAATGGCCCGTCTTTCCATTGGCTTTTTCTGAGGGAATTAGTATTTTAACTTTATGCTTTGTTACAACTCAAGACTAAGGCTTAAATAGAAGCAAATTTTATTATATAAAAATGGAAAAAAAAAAATCGGAATTACTATTACCAGTCTTTACCATAAGAGTATTTACACCAAAGGTGGTGACAAAAATGACTTCTTTAGAAATCGCTCAAGTTGCACCCTTCGCAGTAAAGAACAAAACGCTGTTGAGTGCTATTGGGAAGAAAAGTGATTGCATATATTAATAGTCTCCTTCGGTACACACGCTCTTTGGTTAATGATCTCTGCTCCCGGAGGAGCAGGGCTGGCACGGGCGCCCCAGGAGGTGTCGGGGTGCTGTCCTCCCCAGGCGGTGGGCAGCGGGGGGGCGAAAGCCCACAGCCCTACACAGGTCCACGTCACCCACCCGGGGCCACTGCTGGACTGCGTGGGCGCTGACCCACTCACGCCTGCAATGGGTCCCTGTACCTGCCAGCCTGCATAAAATTACTAATGTAATAAATGTTTACAATCAAGTTACGAAGCAAGCTGACAGAGGCTAAACAGCCTCAATGGCAGTGGCACTCGCCGTAGATATTGGTGCAAATATCAAATTGGGTTAAATCCACGAGTTGTGGATTTGCTGAATTCGGGGGCTCAGGCACCTGACACAGTTTTGTTTAAAGCCTTTTTACACCAAATGCTGACTTCAGTACTCCTCACGTCTGGGATTTGGAAACGTTTCTCCATGTCAGGGTGAAATAACCTTATATACTCGCATACATTACAACTTTCTAAAAATATGCAAATCAATATTCAGAGAGTGCCTTCAGCCAGTGCATGGCTTGGGAATAACGGGAGCTCGTAGGTCCAGGTGTAAGCCCTCAGTCCACTGCAAACTGCTGAAATAGCCACTAATTTTGGCCTATTTGCAGGCATCACTATGCCAAACACACTGTCTCAACAAAGAATCTCATATGCAGTATCACTTTTCCAGCTATAAAGCTTCTAATATAGGTATCTAAAGGCAATGAAAGTAGGAAGTTGTTTCAGCCAGGGTAAATCTGTGTTTCAGGGTCAATTGTGCCTGAGCTATTAATATAAAACCTAGCTTGTATTTCCAGCCTCTGCAATACCTTAGAACAGCTTACTTCATTTGCCATTTGTTCGGGGTAAGCTTAAAATAAATCTCTGATAATAATTTCAATATTTTTCTTACTTCCTCACAAATCAATTTTTCTGATGTTTTTAATAAAAAGTGCTCACGTGTCTTTCTGCAACCACTTTTTCTCAATGATATGCTGATAGCAAATCTTACCTATCATCTGAAAAAAAGAATTGGGGTTATTTTCACAAGCTGAAGGACAAATCAGTTATCCCAGGCTCCTTTTATCAATCAGTTATAATCAGTTTCAGTTCACTGCTGCTAATGACATAAAAATTCCTCCCTTATTTGACTATATTGACAGTAAATTTTGCCGCTGCTCACGACACGTGGGTCATGAGTCTCCCTTTTGGTCAAGGACTGAGGTCAATACCTTTAACAGTGGCACCTACGGCCAACTTCACATTGAACCTTATATCTCTTAGTCATGAGGTTCTCTTTATTAACTGCAACCAAATTTGCCATTTTTTCTCCCAATAGGATTAGTGTACCGGGTGGACTTGACATCCATGTACGTGTCACTCAGCTAGATAAATTACCCAGTTTTTAAGAGAGTTTTCCATTTCAAGCAATCTTTACAGTCCTCCTTAGCAGCATCCGACATACTGCCTGCTTATCTCGCTGCATTAACTTTTCTCCAAGGTGGGCTATTTTTGTTACTTTTACAATGCTACCAGTAGAGTTATATATCTATGTTTTTCCAAAGCTTCTTGAAGTATTGTTTGTTTCCTTTGACTGAAGTATATTTTCCAACTCTTCTCCCCCTCATCCCAATATTTTCCTCGGGTGCTAGAACAACTTGAAAAAGCACAAAGGAAAAGTGCTTCTCATATTGAATAGCGAATGGAGGGTTTTGGGTTTTTTTATTGTGGGTTTTTTTTTTTTTTTGTAAAGGCAACTTACAGCCCTACTATCAAACACAGAAAAATACTAGATGTCAATTATTTCCATAAAATCCTCCCTCAAAGTTGGTGGAAGGTATTTGTCTTCACACATTTAGAAAGTTCACGAAGTATTTAACTTTAACATTTTTTTTTGTCCTCTAATTATAACATTTCTCCCTTTCTGTGCTGTTTCCCAGAGTGGCGAGCCTGTTGGAGTTTTCCCAGGAGCATGAGTAATGGTTGGACAGTTGGTGTCTCAACCCTGCATCACAGCTCTAGATATCTCTGCACGGAGCTGAGTCACCCTCTCTGAAAGATCAGGGGGCCTCGTTTGTGTCCAATGAGTGTGTCCTTTGGTTCAGACCAAAGCTTTGGTATACTTTAAGCCCCAAAATGGGTACTTATCCTACTCCAAGTGATCTTTTTCAATTAGTTGTTTGCCTGCTGTTATAGCTGACACACTCCCTTACTAGTTATAAAATCACCATCGAACACTTTGAGCTTCACGATTTGCTTTCACTGTAGCTTCTCTCTCAGAGCTAATGTCACTATCACTGTTAATCTACTGCCTTTTGCATCTGTTTCCAATTAAAAATTAAGGAAGCATTTATCTGCTTTAATCCTATTCACCATCCGCTGCTCTTAAAAGGGTCCCTCTGAGTTTGCAGCGCCCTTGTGAACAGGCAGCTCCAAGAACGCGTGCACGCTGTTGATTCATGCTAAGTGATAAATTCACTGCTGGTTCTTGTACTTTGTTCGAAATGCCAAACATCATCTCTGCCTGGCATGTGTGCATCCCCAGATCGTGTGAGCCTTCCTCTTTTTCCTTCAAACACTGTCCATCATCTTTTTAAACAAGCCAGGTGAAGCAATGAGTCCCTGTCATGACACAGATAATGACGAGTGCTTGGGTACTCAGAAGAGCTTTCTCCCAAATCTTAGTGATAGTGTGGTCTCTCCCCAAAATGAAAGACGGTATTTCACCCATAAAAAACATTTCCTTCCTTTCATCTTCTTTTTGCACAACTTTTTTAACATTGTATCACTCAAGAGCTTAATTTTTACGTGGAATACAGCTCTTTGCAAATTACTCTAATATACTTTAAAGATTAATTCCATCTATCCAAGTTAAACAGAAATACTTAAAACCACCAAGTATTCACATTTAGGTCTGGTCAGAAAGGAGGCTATTTTCAGACTGATATTCCTGGCTTTGCTTTCTTGCAGGTACTGAACTACAAGCTATTAAAACCTTCTTCAATTGTCAGTCACGGCTCCAAAGGTCTGAAACACGGCTTCTGAATCTTACCCTGTTCTTCTGCTAACTGCTTCCTGAGTTAATTCTGCTCCTGGTGACAGTTAGCACTCGCCACTCTGGGAGGTCTGGCCCAGCCAGGCAGCCTTATATAAACGTGAACTTTTGTGAAAGAGAACCAGAGATCCTCGCCGCCTCGCACCAGAGCCCCGCAAAAGTCCGAGATCCTCTGCATTCAGGGAATCCCAGAAGTTCAAATATGTGTAAAGCTCCTAGCAGAAGGGAGGAGGTGAAATGATAGAAGAGAGATGAAGGGAAAGATTAAAATAAAACAACAACAAAGGGGCCTACAGGAAAGATGGTGAGGGACTGTTTATCAGGGAGTGTAGTGACAGGACAAGGGGTAATGGGTTTAAGCTGAAGGAGGGTCGATTTAGATTAGATGTTAGACAGAAATTCTTTACTGTGAGGGTGGTGAGGCACTGGAACAGGTTGCCCAGAGAAGCTGTGGCTGCCCCCTCCCTGGAAGTGTTCAAGGCCAGGTTGGATGGGGCTTTGGGCAACCTGGTCTAGTGGAGGGTGTCCCTGCCCATGGCAGGGGGGTTGGAACTAGATGGTCTTTGAGGTCCCTTCCTACCCAAACCATTCTATGATTCTACAAAAGGGACAGAGAGCTGGAAGCATAGGGAAGATGGACAAAACAGAAGAGAGCAAAACGGTAAAAACGAAGAGACACAAGAAAACATGGGGTACACACCTTTAACTTCAACAGTCTACCAAGTTTTTACAAAAATGTAGTAGGAAAATACTGTGATCCCTCTATTTTCCTTCTCATAAATCAATCACTGATAATGCCTCCACTACATAATTAACATCATGCTCATTCTACAAAAGCTGCAAAAATCACCATGACAATGAGTCTACTTCTGACCACACGTGAAATATGTGGGGCACAGACTCATGTATCTTCCTGTAGCTCTCATCATAGAATCATAGAATGGTTTGGGTTGGAAGGGACCTCAAAGCCCATCTAGTTCCAACCCCTGCTGCTACGGGCAGGGACACCCTCCACTAGACCATGTTGCCCAAAGCCTCGTCTTAGTCTGAATTCTGCTTTAGGCTGTAAACTGTGTTTTAAAACAGTTTCAGACAGATACTTGACCACATGGGCCTAAACTAGCAGCATTACACATATGCAGAAGTCAATTACAGAACTACTACTTCAACTACAAAAGTCAGGTTAGCATTGCTATGACAGCTCAAGGAGAGATGCAGGTGTGAATGCACCTTTGATCCTCTGAGATTGCTGAAAGCCCTCCATATTGCACATTGGTTGCATATGCTGTATTTTGAAATATGTGACAAAATGGACAGAGACTTTCAAGTTAATCTGTAACGCACAATTAAAAATCTGCATTTCATTTCCAATAGTATCACTGAATAGACCTCACAAGAGGGAATTTTCAGGTCACAAGCATTATTACCACCACTGCGTCTAAATATAGATACCATTTAAAATGTATTAATCCCTCCTTGAAAACAACATCTGCTTGAAATAGTTTACCTTAGCAACTTTTGTTCACTGGGTGAGGCTTCTTCTACACTATGGTACCTCTGACACCAAAGCTAAGTCTAAACAAGTTCACTGATAGCATGCTGATGTTCCAGCTTGAGACCAAAACCTGCCTTGTGTGCATCATTTTCCAAGAATAATCCACAACAAAACCAGAGGAAAAAATATATACACTTATTTCTGCTCTTGGCAAGCACTGCTATAGTGACCAGCCACCATCTTCGCACATCTAACAAGATAAAGGCTATCAGAAACCATAGCCTGTCTTGAAAACTCATCTAAAAAGAAAAAAACATCCATTTTCCATGGACATAACAATATTACTACTTTTTTTTTTTTTTTAAACCTCAAGGAAAATAGCAACCGTGAATATCTATAATGTAAACACAGATACGGAAATAATTCATCATGGATTATATTTACAATTTTTTTAAAAGTAATGCTAAAATTTGAATTGCACGAAATATTCTAATTCTGTACTTGTCAATAAATCTTCACAAGATGCATTTATGTCTCTATAGTTCTCTACAGCTCCTCATATTCTACCCATTTAATAAGCTGTTCTCTCTTCTTTATTGTAACAGTAAACATATTCCTCTTCTATTTCTTGTATAATTGAAAATATATAGGAAAAAAGTGCTACCAGATTCTAACCTTGATTGCTATCCATATATAAAGCTACACTCCATTTTACAGGCACACTACCTTTTTCAATTTTATCTTCTTATGTATCTACACTCCTACATTAGTCCAAGTATTCTTTTTTTACTACCAATGGCAGTATCTATTTTCACTTTGTTGTCAATATTTTAATGAAATCTAAATATAAGAAAAGGAAAGTAAAATTGCTCTTTACTATCACATTTTAAATATTATTAGGGAAAAATATCTACTTTTATTTTAATCTCTTTCATACCAAGATTCATAACCTAACCACTGAATGTCACCATTAACATCTACATCTATTCTTCATTTCTTGTCAACTCAGGTAAGTTCAACTGTGCTATATGTGTGTCTATATAGCGCAAGTCAACAGACTGAGTTTGACTTGCGCTATACGGACAGTTTGGGTTATATATGCAGGGTGACAGCTATAATACTTTTAAAGCTACTGGTAGAGGGCTAATTAATATGTTAATAGAAGAGAACTTCCATCTTGCAGGATGCATATTGTAACACACAAAGTCATTTCCTTCCACCTGTCTAGACTGGACTTGGATGTAATTTCCATAACAGCGTTTACACGTACCGTCTTCATCTGTCTGGATAATGGTCTCCTCGCTCTCCTTCCTCCCTTCTGGGTTGGTTAGGATCATTTTGAGGCTGACATTCGTGTAGGGAGGCAGGTGATCCACAACATGCTGGGGTGCTTTGGGGTCCATGTCCAAGCAGTCCGCCTTGCTCTCGTTGTGTCCGCAGAAGTAGTGGTAGCATATAGTGACATTGAAAGTGTGGCAACGAGTGATGTTGTAACCCAGAGATTCCCAATCCACAGCGATGTGTCTGGCTTGGATCTCAGCAATCTTCAACGTTTTCGGTGTTCTCATCGGTTCTAGAAAACAGAATATAATGAAGAGAAACATTGTTAACGTTCTTCATCCTTGCACTGAACTGTAACTGGTAGATGATACCTCCAAAGAATGTGAAAGCAAAGGAGATACTTCTAGTACTAAGTCTGTGTTTGTTGGGTATCATCTTTTGTACAAGTACCCTGAAGGGAAAAAACCTGCCAGTCTCTGCTTTTTTACTTAATTTTTCTCTGGCCTCTCTTTGCAGGTTTCAATCAGTGATTAAGACTTAGCAACAGTGAGAAAAAGAATTGTTAATTGACATTGCAGTGATTCAAAGCAATTGAGAATACAGGCAGCAGATGCAAGAAGAGTGACCAAAAGGCCACCCAGCTGTCACCACTGGTTTCCCTTCTTGATTTCCCCCTTACTTTTTTTTTTCACCTGTGTAAATTAGTTAATACATCAGAGTGGTAAAGAGTCAACATTCACTACACTATGATTTATCATGCCACCAAGCAATGCTGTATACTAATTATACTAATTACCTTACCAAGCTAGCAGTTACAGAAATGATGCAGATATTAATTAATGTTTATTATTTTAGTAATGAAGCTATTCATTCAAGCAAAAACCTTCAGAAATATTACCAAAAATGCTTTTGGATATTCCCATTGTATCCCACTTCTTTTGGATCCCCAAAACTTTGCCTGGATGTTGCTCTGAGCTGGTGATCTCTGACCTGCTACCCAAGCTCGGCTGCTCTCCACACATGCATTTCCACCAGCAGACTACATGGTGCTCCCCAAGCTGTCATCAATCTTTCACTGTCTCTCTAGTGCATTCGTTCCTCATGCAAGACTAACTTTTATCGCTGAACTTAATTAAAATGATAACACAATGAAAATCATGACCATGACTATATATACACTAGCATTTCACTGGAAATATACCAAGAGGATCTTTATACCCTGCTAATACATCCTTGTTCACCAGCAAAAGGAAAGCCTGCTCTAGGTACAGCTTCAGCCTCGTGTCCTTGCTGGTGTAAGGTCAAAACAGTTGAGATTATTCAAGGAAGTGAATTTCTCTTTCTGGGCATAACAGTTCGTTGTAACTTGCATTTATGAAACGAGAGTCCCAACCAGGCTAACAACCAGCCAAAAGCACAGATGGTATATTGAAATAAGGAAATGTGAATCAGTGTAATCTATTCAGCATGCAGTTTGCCAGACAAACGGCAAACATTTAGTTTCAAACACCAAAACAACCAAGTTCTAAATATAACATAAAGGTATTCCTAGTAACACGATGAGTGTTAAGGATTAAAAATTGTACCTATTTCTTTCCATGATCTATCATTCCCTTTCTGGATTTTGGACAAGCATGTTCCCTTTGCCCTTGAGTACCGATTTATCATATATATGGTGAAAAATACAAATGAATAAGTAGACTTCCCGGGCAGTAGCTTTCTGAATATATTGTATACTGTGACAATAGAGATCTGAAGCTGAAAGATAGCATTGAAAAGGTCCTCCAGAGATAAGAGACTTGAAGAGAAGGAGGAAAAAAGGGGTTTTATAGAGTAAACAATGGCTGGTGCTTTAGCAAGTACAGACAGGTGAGAGGCAGTCATTAAAAAAAAAAAAAAGTGACAACACAGTAGATCTACTCAAGGAGCTGGTAAGAGTCTTCAAAGAATCAGTATTTCCTTGGCTACTGCAAGCACTTAGAAAAAACCCGAACACACTCAGGTGTCACAGAGGAAGAGAACTGCTAAAACAGAAAAAAAAATATATATTATCAGCCTTTTTCTCATATGAATGACAGTGAAAAACCTAGTTATACATACTCTGATTTAGAGTTTGAGGCCTAAAAGAGTAAACATATCCTTCGCCAAGGAAGTTTTGTATTATAGGCTTATTTTTCTTTCTAAAAATGGAATGATTCTTCTCATTTTAATGATTTCCTCTTTATTCTACTAATCCAGGTTGTGCCTTCAACCACCCACAACAGAGATGGCATTCAAACCTGAATTTAAAATTTATTGGAGCCTCTAAAATAAACACAACATAATACATGTTCTCTGGCCATGAAGGTTGAAACTATTCATGTTTGAAGCAGACTAATCGGTAGCAGAAAATGCACTCCATTTTCATCTTGCTTCTTTCATGACAAGATTTAAACTGCATTCACACTATGCTGTACGGCACTTTCAAAAGAGAAGAAAAAAATAAAAGCTTTGTTAATCTTAAAGAAAAATTATTTTACAATTCTATGCTAATTTTACAAACGTGTCACAGTATCAGAGGAGATACTGAAAAGCATCCTTTATTCACCTGTCAAAAAGGAAAGAATGAAAGACAGAGTGTGATCTCACTTTCTCACAACTATTCCCTTCTTTGGCAGAAATTAAACAACTTCTGCAATATTGAGATGGTAATTAAAATCTGCAGAGTCTCTCAACAGCTTTGGTAAAGTCTGCCAACTGTCCCACTGCTCCTAAAATGGTGCTTTAAAAACACAATTTTACTCTCGCTTCTGGGCAACATTCGTCTCAGGGTTCTCTAGAGATAAAGACCAATTGTTTTAAACTACCACACCACAAAGCCTCCATCTGTAACACCTCAGTAGAAAGCAATCTTCGAATAATTATTTTTCCCAGATAAAACACTATTGAATTTTTGAGTAGGCTTCCCAAAAATCTCAGTATCTCATTAAGAATAACTTTGTTCTCGATGGGGACAAAAAGAAGTGCTCATCTGCCATTTTTCCTTTTCCCCATCACACTTTAGGGTTTGCATTTTACTGAAATGTTTCCTTAATCCTACTGGGATTTAATTTCAATTTATGCATTCTCTTCCGATCTCTGGATACTTTTTCACTTCTGCTAATCCCAATAAATCAATTTACATCTTGTCTTCACAGTTGTTGTTTTCTCACCTTTCCTCTTTCAGTCACATCTAGAACTTTTATCCAAAATATATGGACATTCAAGCCCATGACTTCTCACTTCTTTGTTGAATTACTCATGTCAAATCAGCACCCTATGTCAAAGAGGGAAGAAATAAGACTCTCTCAAAATCTCTGTTCATTTCTTAACCTATCAGCTGGAGTTTCAATAATAATGGCAGGAAGCACTTAATATTTTCCAAACATTAATCTACCAATTACCGCTACGAGGCAAGTAAGTGGTGTTAATCCTTTTCTGCGAGGAGAAAGAGACACAAAAAGGTTAATAGCTTGTTCAAAGCTACAAGGTGATTTACTGCCAGGGCCATAAGAAAACTGAATGGTACCCAGCTCCCAGGTCACCGGTGCTCTGGCCACCAGACAGCAGCAGCCAGCAGCAGCGATACAGAGAGCTTGTTTACGCTTTATTTAAAAGAGGTTTTTGCAGACTTTCTTAAAACAAGTTTGAAGAAGCATAATGGTACCCACACACTAAGTGAATAGCTGAGCATAAGGACAAATTATTTGAAAAACAATAGCTTGGCTTATTTATTTTGAAAGATTTCTTGATTGAGAGCTTGGAATTTGAGTGAAACAGCGTAATTTTTTTGCATTGAATCTTGTATTTACAATTAAGATTTTGGAGAGGGGGTATTCATAATTTATTTTTTCAAGCCTTTTTCTCTACCAGAAAATATATTTAACACTGGAGGCAGTTCCTTGTGGTAGTAGCAGAAAGTACTTAGGGCTTCTGCTGTTGCAGGAAATTCAATATCCTGTGACCGTATCAAGCTCTTGAACGTGAACATCCTGACTGGCAGAGTCACGTCTTCCAACAGAAATATGGCAAAAAGCATACAGACGATTTGGTGGTGGTGGCGGCAGGGTTGTCCTTTATATCCTCCCGAGTCCCTCTGCTGAGGGCGGGCTCCCTTCTGCCAGACCCTTCCTGCCCAGGGGCTGCTGCCACGACCTCCACCCCATTCCCACCTCCGCTTACGGCCAGCTTCTCTCTCTGCCCTCTGCTCTCAGTGCCCGGCAATACCCAACTCTGTTATCTTCCTCCTCATCACCCTCCCTTTATCTCTTGGCAAATGAATACTACCGAGCTGACTCAGATTCATCATCTAACTGTTTCTTCCTCTCACTGAACCAATTAAAACCAGAGGCACTGGGAGAATATCAAAAGAACAGGAAAAACAGAATAATAAAATAGACCTCTACACTTATACAGAATATTAAGTCCTCATGCCTTATCCAGAACCTGTGTTAAGTAAAAGAATTACGTGCACGTGGCACTCACTCACAACAATTTATGGATCAAGAAGATTTAACCCAACTTTATGGGATAAAATAAAGAACAGCTTTAGTAATTCTCCAAAGGTTAATAATCCAGGGATAGATGGCAAAAGAGACCGAACCTGTTGACCCCATACCACTTCTCAACTGCAGGATGATTTAATAAGACGCTCCAGATAACAGATGAAATGAAATTCAATTTCTTTAGTGCTTGATAAGCAACATGTGATACGACAGGTCAATATCGGAGCCTCTTTGTAGAGATTACCTTCACAGAGATGGCAGTGAAAACAAAAGCCTTCACAGTTGCAGAAGCAGCAAGGTGAGAGCATGCATTTCCTCAGAACATATTTTTAATGTTAATACGTATTACCCTGCTGTCAATCAGAGGAAAAAAGATGTCCTGAAGTTGTGACAAAAATCCCATAAAATGAGGCTAGTAAAGTATGACAAGTCTTTTGCTCTTCCTGCCTTTCCTCAGAAATCCTAAATATTGATTGCAAGACACAGTTTCATTGCCAGTTATCCGGCAGGGGAGGGGGAATTAGATCTTCTGACCAGCAGACAGAACACACATTTGTTTGCATGACATGGAAAACAATCAGACAAATTTTAAAGCACAAACATGTCGTCAGATAAAGACGGTGCTTCTTGAGCACCACCATATACTGCCTATATACTGTCTGTGTATGCAATTCTTTAATTGGGGTTGGCTTTCAGATCTTCCCCCCCTCTTGATCTCTTTCTGATGTGGCATTACACTGAGGAACTGACTTCAAATTTCTGCCTTAACCACACTGACTGAAATTCATATCAAGTTTAAGAGTGACCCAGGTCGCCTTCATTGGTGACACAGGAGGCGAAAACTAACTGGACATGGAGGGCGAGATAATGCATAAATTTGCATAAGGTTTGAGGGAACTGCAGAGAGATGTGGGGCTTATATTGAATAAAAACTCTGACATAGAAAAGCAAATGTATGACAATTATTTAGAAAGTAGATAGAGTGCATTTGGCTTAAGATAACACGCAACCCTGTAAATTAAAACATGGTGTTTCTGACAGAGTCTCTTTTAATTATCTTGACCTTACATTTTAAAACAAAAATAACATTAAGAAAAGAAAGTCCTCCTTTCCCCCCCCCCCCCCCAATATTCTCAGTCTGAACAGCCACTGGAATTCCCCAGACTTTTCTTTATGAGAACATGAGCCCCTCTGTCCTGTGGCTTCTCCTGACCTTTCCAGGATAGGTCTCTCCTTGGCATGTGGGAAATAAAAAAGGATTATTCTAAGATGTCACTCTGCCTCCTGCTGCTTCCTCAGTTCATGCAAGGTCCTACAAAAACAAAACGTTCCCAAAACTCAAAAGAAATACATTACAGATCTGCTGCTATAAAGAACTGTTCTAAAAAGACCCCTGATACAAGCATGGAAGAATGGTTTGAGTGAAAACTACTGGAGGAAGTACAACCCAAACCAGAATAGCTGTCAAATGCGCAGTAAGAAAACAAAAACCAAAGGTCCCTCACTTGCTCATTTCAGTTGCATTACTCTCAATTATGACTTTTGTTATTAGTGAGCGATGACTCATGTAGAAAGGTTTTATATAGATACTACGTTCCCTCACATCATAAACTCGGTTAAGATTGCTGTGCAGAAAAGCGTATCGCTCATTGAAAAGGACTGGACTAGAGTTACACGTTTCAACAGACCGCCAAACTCTGAGCAGGAAAGCACATCGACTGTGATTGCTTCTGCATTTCTGTGGGTGATCTGCTGCCTGTCAAAGGAGCATCCTGTAATTAAGTTATGAACAAAGCTAACAAAAATCCCTAGGTAAGGTGAGCTGTGCTAGAATATCCATGATGAAACCCCTGTATTTCAAGGATTATTAATCTACAAATCCAAAAGAATTTAGTTCAGGCTAACTCTCAATAACTCCACTATTTAACAATCTGATGATAATACTGGAAGACCAAATTTATTCAGACATCCCAAGAATGCCACGCATTTCAGTCTGATTTCCTTGAACCAGTCTGTCTTTTATGACAGAATAATTCCTGTAAATCCTATTCAAGTTTCTTGGCTGTAACTCTGGCAGATTTTTGACCATTTCTAAGTTGAGTTAAAGGCGAGTTTAAAGTTAAAGGCAAAAATCAATTAGCAGGGCTGGCCTCAATCCTTTAACAACTACTTAATGATAGTTCATGAACTGCTTATCTTCAGTTAGGGACTCTTTCCTACCTACTTATGTGTATTCCAAGCCAAACTCACACAACACCATATTACTGATTGGATCAATATAGACTTTTCTTAATGAAATACATTACTTTTGCAGATGCTCCAGTGAGTATCTGCAATCCCTCATACTTAGAACATACAAGAAACCAGGACACCTGCCATGTATGTAAATACAGGTTGGAAAGTCTGAGGTACTATTTCCACCCCCCCCAAATCTTGTTCCCTGACAGCAGTTTAGAGGCCTAATCAGGCAAACAAATTTGAAAACTCAGGCCTTCAATCCTTTTAAACTTAGAAGTATTCAGAAACAGTGAACATGGAATAAAGACAATTTAAATGAAGTTGAAAAGTCATGCAATTTGACATAATTTCAGCTCAGACAGAAAATGACAAATTAACAGGTATGTATGCCCACAATAAAAATAAAAGGGATTACTGGGCATCTCCGTTCTCAGATGTGTAATATATGGGGGACAAACCAAATATGGATGCAAACACAAAAAGAACCCACTTTGTGTACATTAGTATGTCCATCTATTTGTCATGTGAAATATGAACCCAGAATAAATGAAACAATGGCATTTATACTGTATTATCACTACAGATTTGTTTTGTTGCAAACGAAGGTTATAATGTGATTGCATGAAAATCTATGAGCTGCTTCTCTTTTCACTTCATCTAGCGACTGACTTATTAAGCCAGCTTACAAATTTCTTATTGACCACATACCTCAGGGAGCTGAAGAAAACATCTGAATTATTACATAGATAATCAGCTGTACTACACTAGTTTCAGTAGCAATGAGGGGATATTCAATATATCTTAGGACGTATCTTTCTGGATGCAAAATATAGCTGTTCCTGCTTCAGAGGTATAGTAAAAAGATGAAATATAACTGCACTACTGACAATTATTTGCCCATTTCCTCTTGACAGTATGTTTATTCTATTGCCTCCATGCATGATTAATAGTTTGTGCATCCCTAGCATGTAATCAATAGCTGTGAAGTGTTGTATTAGTTTTAGAGATTAGACATCCCTTGATAATAAATTCCATTGATTCCTCCAGTTTAGCTTAGCTGCAGAAATCCACTTTTTTTTTTTCCCTTCTCCCCCCGCCCCCTGCCCTGAGTTTAAATTAAATGCAGATATATAGTCTAGGAGGAGAGAGGAAAAGCTGGCATGACCTCTTTAAGCTCATTCCTCCAGATGAACAAAACCTATTTGGTGTTGTAAAACATGAATCAGTATGTCAACAAGCATCAGACTCCAAGAGTAAACACAGGGAAAACCTGATATTATAAAATTCTTAGGAAACCCGTCCAGGAGTGCAATGGCGAAGATTAATTGTGTGAAGTCATTACAAAATTAATAGTGATGGGGAAAATAATTGAACCTTTGACTTAAATATTTATTGGTGGCATGGATATATTAAATCAGAATGGAAGACTCATCATCTAAACCAGTAACAATTATATTATAAAGAATATATTAAAAAAAGAATGTATAGTATGCATTTACACACACGTATACACTTTTTAGCCATCTTAACAGCGAACCCAAGCATTCAGCACTATCAAGAAAGCATTTACAAACATTTATTTGAATATAAATCACCAGTTTGCTTAGATGATACATTTTTCATTTCTCTCCAATGCACGTTCATAAACATCTTTTTATGGGTTTGTTTACAAACAATATATTTGGGAGCTTAGGATGTTATAAGTATTATGTAAAATGCCTAAGCTGGAGTAGTGTGAATAAGCAAAAGCAGAGTTTTCTATGGATATCGTTAAAGCTTCAGTTCCTTTCTCCTGTAAATAAAAATTTCAGTTCTCCAAGTCAGGAAGCCTGTGTGTCACCATATGAAATAAAGGGACCAAATGTGGAACACAGTCTATAATAAATAAATAGTAAGCACAGAAGAGAGACTCAGATTGTGAATAAAGTTAGGGCCACGTTCACCTCTGATGACTAAAAATTGAAAACTGCAAGCAGTAATTACGATAGCCACTTAAACCTTTTACATATATATGTGCGTGTATTTGTACAGTAAAACCTGGTAATAACTGTATGTTGCACCTTGCTCTGGCTCCGCCCCATCACAAAATCACTATAATACATTGTATGATATATAATGGTAATCTCCTATAGTGATATATATCTGTCACATAACTTATATGATAATGAATTTTTGTTCCAGCCAAGGTTTAAGTGGCTTAAACCCAGAAATGACACTGATTGATATAAAGAATCTGCTGCACGTCTCTTGCCCTGCCAGTGAAACAATGCTGATTTTTTTTTTTTTTTAACTCCAAATGACCAAATCTATAGCTTCTGTTGTACAGAAAAGTTTTCCCTAAGTACTTGGAAATTTATTTAGTAAATTGGCTTCGTTTTCTTCATTGGTTCATACAAAGTTATGAACACAAGTTGAAAATATAAGCAAGCTTGTTTTCTTCATCAACGCAGACAAAAATAACACAGGTGGGCAAAGAAGAATTCCTCTGACATTAAAATCTTGAAGAAAATCAGAATTTTCAAAGGTACTTAGAGCTCAAAACATGCTGGTAAGGTGCCAACAGGCAAATTCTTTTTTAAGTTAGATACCTGATTACCATGAATTTTTACCACCTTTGAAATTCAATGAAATTTTGTTATTTAAGTCAGTCAGTCACCTGCAAATACCCGACTAAATGTGATTAAAAAACTTCTCAATCCATTGGTCAATGAACATGTCAAGTAACTATCAAAATGTAATACTTGTCCCAGTATAAAGAACCCTTTTTCCTTATACGGGCAGCACACCTTAAGCTGGTATTTTTTCACAGATATTTTATACAACAAAAAAGCTTTCTGTCTATTTCAAGCAACCCAATTTCAATTCAACTGTCCCTTGAGGTAACTGTGAGAAAAAACCATATTCTTGAATAAACAGGCAAAGCACTGTTTACCATTTGCTAAAGGAACAGTTGTGAAATTTTCATTAGAAAATACAGTCCAAAGTTGTTAATTTCCAGAGAGGAGGGTTTTTTTTCCTGAAAAGTTCTTTAAAATTATTTGTTTTCAGAAAGGAAAAGGATGATAAGGAATATTTGCTTTTTATGTCGACTTGCTCTGCCTGGGCAGAATTCACATGGTATCAATTCTCTTTCCTACCACCATCTGGCTATGAAGGTTTCCAAGGCCATTTTGGGAACTGGGACCTAACCCTGCAAATTTTTTGTTCCTGGAGCTGCCTTTGCTCAAAAGGAGCAGGGCTCTGCAGAAGCGAGCTCAGGAACACCTCTTCTCTACTGTGAAACAGGGTCCTCGCAACAAAGAATGCAAAAGCAACAAAAAAGCCTTGCTTGCTCACAAACGGAGGCACTGGCAAGCTGGGGAAATGTTTTCTAAAATACGCCATGAAATCTGAATAATATATTTCCATTTAACATTTAGCTGCATAAAATACTCTAAAGAAACTGCCCCGCTGCTTTACCTTCAGGCAGCTCGTGACTCTCAAAGCTAGTGTTTCCTGTCTAAGGAGAAACTTGGAAAACATAAAATATAACTCACTCTACAGTAAAAGAAGGTAATTTATTTTCGAAACAATTTTCTCTTTGCAAACTTCCTCTGAACACTTCTTGTTTATTCCACGATCCCAAGGCACAAAAAACGCTCCTGAAAAATTATCCCAGAGTATTTTCAGTCGACAGTAAAGCTGGATGACTGATAACAGAAAAGGGTGGCAAACCCAGCAGCTTCCTGGAAGCAGCAAAAGAAAAACAATTTTAGATGCTGTTGATAACTTATACTCCTTTTAAAATAAGGTGTTTTTATAAAAAGTGATTAATTAATGAGCAATTGATCTTGCTTTATACAGAACAGATGGTGTTGTTAAATGCAAACCCAACAAACCAACTTTTCATTCACATGCAAATGTAAAGGATTAGCTCTTCACTTGCGGGAGGAGTCACCACTCCTTACTATGTGTTTTCTTATTCTAGATACCCATCCAGCGATCTATCTAGTTCAAGCTGTCAATCATATTCAATAATTTTACCACATTTTCACTTTCAAAAAGATATTGTACTAGCACAGTTGTCTTGGCTTCGCTCTTACTGCAAAGCAACTGCCGACGTGCTACTCCGACCGGCACGACTGTAACAGTCACCCAAGAGAGTGTCAATCACGCCTGCTGAGTAAGTGGAGCATTAAATTATTTTTTTATGCCTATGTTGTACATGCTGAATCACTGTCAGCATACAATCACAACAGAATACAAAAAGGAAAGGCAGCCAATTAGTCAAGTCAAGGCCACACAGGCGAATGCAGTATTAATTTGGAAGCACAGGCTAATTGCTGGACACCAGCATTATGTCACTTAAACCAGATTTATTGCTGAGTGTAATAAATGCTGAAGAATAAAAAGAAAAACAATCCCTTCCTCCCAACTTATTACTGAAATGCTTCAAATTCTCCTGAGTGTGTGTTAGGCAATTTTAGAGCTAGCTTCTCTCTTCTACAATTATTATTTTTTTTTTTTTCACACCTTATCTAACTGTTTAACCTTTTGGAGACTAGCATAATGAGCACACTTGCAATCTAATACTGTTCCCTCTTGTTACCACAATCAACCCTCTAGCTCATAACCTTTATCAACAAACCATGATAATTTGCAGGATTAAGAATCTGCTGTAAAATGTCTCAATGTTGGTTTGAAGACTTTTATGACTGGTAATGAAATTATTTTTTTGCTTACGCTCAAAATATACCTGATTCTTGACAGCTTTTGCATTCTCTTTTGTAGTCACACTATTCATATTCATACCGGCTAGTGAAGCCAGCCTTAATCTCCCACTGGCCGTGTTCTCCATAACCATCTTCTCCCCTTCTCCTTAAAGGGAACCTTAAAATTATGGCAGCTCTTGCCTTCCCAAGATCACCTGCTACTTTAATATTTAGGTAAAATTATAACATTACTATTTGAGATGTAACAAGGACATGTGCTAACAGGAAAAAAAAAAATCACCACACAAAACCAAAAAAACCCCCAACCCCCAAATACATGTTTGCCTTTCCCAGCAGCCCTTCACTTACTGTTTTTGTCTGGGTTTTCTGGAAGAGAGATTGAATCACGGCATCATAGAACAGTTCAACTTGGATGGGATCTCTGGAGGTCACATAACCCAACCTCTGGCTCAAAGCAATTATATCAGGTTGCTCAGGAACTTGTACAGCCTATTTCTGGATATCTCCAAGGAGGGAGATTCTACATCCTCTCAGGACAGCGGACATGGAAGATACATAGCAGATATAAATGCAACTTTAAGGCTTGAGCTGATTTCCAACTACTGGAACAAGACAGAAGAGCAGTGTTCCACAATTCCCTAAAAAAACCTCGGAATTTTTTCAATTGTGTTTCCCAACATCTGGCACTGACCTCTTGTAGATGGCAAGACTGCAAGCATTTCACTGAAATTTCTCCTTGCTTCACCTTGTTTGACATACAACTATGCAGTTCACAGAATATCAGCAGCATTGCTTCCTATTAAAAATTTTTTTTTAATTGAAGTATTTAAATTAAACGTGCAAAAGATGTTGAACAGAAAAATTCAGCTCTCCTATTTGCAAACCACCTGATGCTAGAGAACAGAACCAATCAATTCACCATACTCTACTCTGCATATTTTCCAACATTATTTAGAGATGTTTGGCAAGGGGCAGCTGTCTAAACAGAATGGATTGGGGTTGTCCTGGTCAATTAGCTTTAGGTTAATATACTTATCTATACATCCTACTACATATCTACTTGAAATTTGTTGCTGAGTAGGGTTTTTTGTTTGTTTTAGGTTTTTGTTTGGAGGATTGGGTCAGTTTTTACTTCTACTGGACTTTATATAAAATTCAAGAGCAGAACTCAGTCATCAGAAGTGTGCAGCGATGCAGCTAAGTACATTGCCTTTGCTTCTTAACGGAAAAGAAAGATGGGAAAGGCCAACAGTTTAGATCTGAACGTACATGGCACAGAAGCCAATGTTTTGACATCTAGACAAAATCATGCATATCAGATTCTTGTAAGAAACTGGGTAATATCCTTACACTTTTGTGATCTGTACTGCCACTGTAATTACCAGTATGATTAATGAAATTTATGTTTTCAGTCTCTAACTGCTATAGTACCATGGTAGTGCAGTGCTCTTTTCAGCATTACAACAAGACGAGTAATCTGTATTAACCGGTTTTGAGCGAAGGCTCAATAAATTGATTGAAGAGGCTGATAGAATATATGATTTTCACAGCTAAGCATTTAAACCAAGCCAGTTACTGAGAGGGTGAACTAGCTTATTTAATAATGAAGTCTATCATCAGATATTTCTGCCAGGGATGCAGGACATATAGTCTGCAGGAAAGGGGACATATACTCTGAAAAGATTGCGCACAGGTTGTATTTCGAGCATAACTCCTGAATGGTTTCAGAGAAAAAGTCACCAGGGTTATAGAAATTTCTAAGCAAAGAATGTAATCCATGTTCTACTTGCAGTCTGGCTCCCAAGCAATGTGTCCCTCAAGAAACACGACCAGTAGGCATTCATCCCAAAGGGACAACAGACTGCTTGTCTTCTTTTGGACGCAAATGCTACTGCCTAATTAAAGCAAGGCGTACAAAATGAAGTTTCCTTCATTTGCTGAGAAGTTTGGTGAGGTTTTCTTAAGCTATTCTCAATTTAAATTCAGATTTTTTTTCTAAACACAAAAATCCTCAAGGAAATTTATTTGAAATGTCTGCTTGGTTTCTTTATTGTTGCTGGCTCTGAATTCTCATTCTTGCCTAGCTATCTTCATCAGGCCATGACTGAGTAGCATGCTAGGAAAACTGCTACCTATCTTAGAAAGGATCCAAAATACTCGCAGTTGGTTTTAATTACTTTTATCATGATGAACAGATCCTACATCAATTCAAATCTACCTAAATATAAAATATTGGAAGAGGAAGTTATCCATAGACTTGTAAGAAATTAATTTAAATTAAATAGCTCACAAATAAAACAGCTTTGTCTTTAACAGAACTTGTTGGAAACTGTTTTATGCAGTCTGCTGTTTACATGGCAATTTAAAAGACCGATTATAACAATCAGCATTTGGCATTTGAGAAGGACACGCAATAAGGCAAAAGATAGCAGATTATATTGACAACAAAATGATACTGACTCCTTGCAAAGGTAAGTGAAGTCATAAAATTTGCGTTACTCTCATCTCCATTTGAGGATGAAAATCCAACAACTTTCATTTCTTTTACATTCCTTGAAAAAATACAAGAGAATGAGAAATCATTTTAATGATACTGTTATGAAGTAAAAACAAATGATGGAGCTGTAGCTACGATTACAATTATGACTATGCTTTGGTACTGCTCAGCTGATAATATCCTGGTGTTAAGTGGCTTGTGCTACTGCTTGAGTTCAATTTCCTTCAGGTAATTGTGCTGCTTTCGGTTGGGGTAGAGTTAATTTTCTCCACAGTAGCTAGTACAGGGCTATGCTTTGGATTTGTGCTGAAAACAGTGTTGATGATAACCCAGGGATGTTTTCGTTACTGCTGAGCAGTGCTCACACAGAGCCAAGGCCTTTGCTGCTCCTCACCCCACCCCACCAGCGAGGGGCTGGGGGTGCACAAGGAGTTGGGAGGGGACACAGCCGGGACAGCTGACCCCAACTGACCAAGGGGATATTCCATACCATATGACGTCATGCCCAGCATATAAACCTGGGGGAAGAAGAAGGAAGGGGGGGACGTTCAGAGTGATGGCATTTGTCTTACCAAGTAACTGTGACAGGTGCTGGAGCCCTGCTTTCCTGGAGATGGCTGAACACCTGCCTGCCCATGGGAAGTGGGGAATTAATTCTTTGGATTGCTTTGCTTGTGTGTGCAGCTCTTGCTTTACCTATTAAACTGTCTTTATCTCAACGGATGAGTTTTCTCACTTCTACTCTTCTGATTCTCTCCCCCATCCCACCATGGGGGCCGTGAGCGAGCGGCTGCGTGGTGCTTACTTGCCGGATGGGGTTAAGCCATGACAATAATGTATTTGGATTCCATAATACGCCTCTTTGGTGAAACCAATAACTGAATCCAGTGGTAATTCCTCAGGGAGTTATAATTTATGGCAATTGTCTGTTCCCACCACTTTCCTCAGTAATTTGTTCCAATGATTAATAGCCTCACTGTTAGAGATAAATAAGTGTGCCTTACTTCTAATTTGAATGAGCCTGACCTCAGCATGCAGCCATTTGAGGTTCTTAACATTTTTCCTTCTCTAGAGGAAAGAGACCTTTTGTACCTGGTATTATTTCCCCCCTATATACATACTGTATGCTCATGTCCCGCCTTCTCTCTGATTCACTTAAGTGATCAAAATCTTGAAGTCACCTCCTGTAAGACTACATCTTAAACCATGACTCTTTTTGTGGCACTTTCCTCCATTCCTCCCAAATTTTCAACAGGGTGTTGAAAGCATGGACACCAGATATGCATGCAGTATATCAATATTGGTCATACCCACAAAACCACATCTTTCCCCTTAGCTACAATCCTGTTTTTTGTCATAGCGCTACACAAAGAACTATTGCTGACTGCTGATCTATGTCCCCCCAAATTCTTTTCACGTTTCTGTACTACTTCTTCCAAATACATGCATTTATTTGCATTTGTGTGTAGATAGTAAGCCATATTATCTATACTATCTCTACTTTAAACTATCAGAGGAGGGGGGAAAAAGCAAAAATCAACCCCTAATTTTAAAGCTTAAAGCAAGTACAAAGTTCTGACAAGTGTAACGTCATAAACTTATATAGTGAGTTATCTCGCCTTTGTAGATCCTCGCTTCACAGCTCAAAATGCAATTTTGATTGCACTCTACAATCAAAAGACGCAAAAGATTAAAGGTAAACACAACAGGCTAAAGTGAAGGGCAGCAAACCTTATCTGCAAACATCTTTACTAATTTACTTTGCTCATCACCCAAAATGAAGAATACGTATACACACATTTGTCTGAATTAAAATATGACAATTATCTCATATTATCAACTGCAGAGAAAAATAAAACAAAACCTGAAAAGAATGCCAATGCAGCAGGAAAGAGGGTTATGTCGTCTCCTGATATAAACAACAGAAATAAAGAAGTCATGCTTGACTGCAAAAAACAATCATACAATTTTTTCTTAAAGACTAGTGTCTCACTGAAAGACACTGAAGCTTCCCCAAGGACAACTTGAATTAGAGTCAGAGGCCAAACATAAAGACACCTCTCTGAAACCTAATCCTCTTGCCCATTTAAAATGCTCCTGCAGCTTCTGGTCAGGAAAACACACCACTGGGATTGCACTGGCTGTTTTGTTTGTTTTTCTGTAGTGTTTTCAAAACCACATAACTCAAATATCTGAACAAGTATCAACACTACTAAAATAAAAGCAGATGGGTTCAGCTAATCTTCTTTTGCTACTCTATATCAGGTTTTTTCCCTTCCAAAATACTATCTTCTGGCATTATCAACATAACAGTGTTTAAAAGACAAAAATGTATTTGAAATTTAAGTGTTTTATACAAAAGGGGATTCCTAGTTGCTGGCTTTTCCACCATCCTTCTGAGATACTCCTCTCCAGGCATGGATTTAGTTGTAAGAATGAGCCCCATGTCTTTTCAGACTTAGGTTGAGCCTGAAAGCATAGCATAATTGTTGATGGTAGTAGCCCAACCAGCCAAATTTGTTCATAAATTAGCTCTACAGAAACATTTAAGTAGTAAGTAATTACAGCTAGGCAAGCATTTATACGTAATCTGATTAAAACCAAAGTCTTCATTCAGAAAAGCATTTTACCAGAGTCTTTGTCCATCACAGAACAAGAAGTTCTCCAGGTCTTTCTGGACATGTCCACCAGATCACCAGGGTCTCCAACAAACTCCGCACATCTGCTACCTCTTTGCTTTCTCTTTAAATACTTCTCTGCCCCCTGCCACACCTGGCTCCCTTAATCCCTGTACTCCAAAAAATGCTCCATCTTAAAGGCTCAGGTGTGTTGGACTCTCCTACCACAGCTGAAAAAATATTTCCCTGCTCTTGATTCCATCTAACAATGTCATCAGCAACTCCAAATACAGCTGCAGCCATTCCAGATACTTGTGTCCCACGCCAAGGCAAAAATCTAAAGTATTTTGTATTTTATTACTTGCGAACAGGAGATACAGAACTGAGGCACTCACTGTGAACATAAAAAAGTCACAAAATGTATTTATAGTCTTCACAACAATCAGAAAAGCATTTTAAAAATCAGCATTGATATACTTCAGACTCTCCACCTTCTCTCCAGCAGTGCCAGGACCTTCTCTATGTTTCCCAGGCTTTGGCCTGAATGTGGCATCTCTGAAGAGCTCATGACTTGTACGGACAAAACCAGACGGGACACAACACTGCCCAAAATTATGACTGGGACACCAGTCCCCCATTTCCCTCTGCTCACCTCCCTTCCACAGCAAAACGAGACATGTCAACAGGGAGGGAACATCTCAGGTCCAGACAGTCTTAGGCCTGTGCTGCCTGAAGGAGTGGATTGCCTCCTCATCCATTTTCCTTTAGTCTTGCAACTGAATACTATAAATCAATAAACAAGCTGTTAAATTGTTTTTTTTTTTTTTTTTTTTTTTGGCAAGACATTAGATGCTACATTAACTAAGCCTTAAATAAAACAGAATTCCAGTAGAGGAAATTTCACATTCCGAATTGCATTAACACAGTCAAAAATTTCCCCGGCACACTACAAACCTTCCAAACACTTCAAGGAAAATCCTAGGAGTTGTTATGGTTAGGGCTAATTCATAACACAGCATACAAGTACTTTATTCTTTGTACTTTATTTCCCCCACACACCTTTGAACTTCATTTGTTGATATACTGATAAACAACTAATCTGTTAAAAGCAGCTTGTATAATTCCTCTGTAGATAATCAGTATATTGAACAATTATTACCACATTTATTAATTATCACATTTCAGAATCAACTTCTTGCCATACAAAGGTCAGGCATGTATTTCCACCTCTATCTTTCAGCTGTTTAACACATGTGTCTCATGTCACAGTTATCGAATGTCCTGGACAGCCTCCTCCACCACACTTTTGTATTTGTCACTGGCGAAATCCAGCTCCACTTTTGCGTACAAATATTACACAGTTAGCTTCCTTCTCAGGTGTGCTATACACAGAGTAACTCTAAGTAAATAAGGAAAACATCAGAATTATTTCCTTTTTCCCCACAAACACACAGAGCAAAATATTACTTTGTAAAAAGAGTGTTTTGATAAGAAAAATCTAAAGATTTTTTTCACAAATGCAAGCAAGTCAGAAGTTTTGTGATAGCAACAATGCACAGCATAGACATAGCATATTAAATAATCATTATAGAAAATTCATTAACTCACTGTAATAGTGGCAGAATTAATAAATCACTGTTAAAAGCCCTGATATCGTATTTCTAAAACTGGTTGTTTTGCTAGCCAATTCTATCTCTGAATACGAGCCCAATAAACCCAAACACGTAAAAGGCTGAATACTATTTTCTATTCCACGAATCTCTACCTATACTATTTTTATTTTTTTTAATAATTACTGGAATTATAAAAGAAGTAAAACTACAATCCATGTAAGACAAATACGCCAGGATACACAGTACTCAAAATGAAGAAAGTGCTTCCTAACCCTGAAAGTGGGTTCAGCAGATTGACTCAATGCTAATACGGTAGGAAGCAATTGTCACTCAGCGCTGAATTACACAGCAATCCAAGTTGCTTAAACCAAGCTTTAATTGGTTAGTTCTACTACGTACCCACTGCATAATGAACCAGCGGCCTTCAACAGTTTATTATCACTTATGATAATAAATGAATAAATTAAAAAAACCAATCCAAATATTTCATTTCATACTCTCTTTATAGAAAACAAAGAGGAAAAAGTTGTATATAATTTTAACTTTTTCTGGACTTTGGAATGCACCTAGCATATTTTGTTTTAAACAAATTTCTTCGATTTTTCCTTTTATTTCATATTGCTCTACACTTTCAGGCTTTGTAGTACGTAACACACAATTCTTTCCCTTCTCTCAACCATATGGGATCAAGTCCACAGCATTATTTTATTTTTGCATATATGACACTTCTGTAAGAAAATAGCAAACTATCAACAACCCTGTTTGCCTCTAATGAACAACTGGTAAGTCAAGCAGCATTTGTCAAAACTGTTCCAAGATCTAATTCTGTATGCTCAGGACTGCCTTTCAGTTTGGAAGTATGTCACATTATAAAATCACTTCAGTATGGAACATCTTTTTGCTGAAATGGTACATTTCCATGCTCTTTAGTCAGAATAAAAACTGAACAAAAACTTTTTTTTGAAGGTTATAAAAGAAAGAAATTAAGATATAATCAGCTCACACGTTCAGAGATTTCAAAACTGTCAAAAATACATAATCAGAGATGGAGGAGATGAAACATCTGCTGTGGTGATAGAAGGACTCAAAATAATTGAACGAGCAAGAGCCAACAAACCCACAAAGTGAAAAAAATAAACCTCTTGCATTCCTTTCGCATAGCATTTATTTTGCATTTGATATTTACTTCCCAGCTACTCCACATGAACTATTATTAAATAAAAGCCTTCACATTCGATATGCCATGAAGCTGCTACAATTACTCTCTGATAATCTTGACAGCTACCGTTGACCTTTTACCATTTGCTGTGATTTTGCATAACAAGAATAATGCATGTGACATTTTTACTACAGGAAAACTTATGAAAGAGATAAACATTTTAATGATTAGGAAGGTTTCTTTACGCTCCAGGTCTTGAGATTCGAGCACCCATCGAGACGGACATGACCACAGCCGTGCAACCCATACGACGCCCAGCGCAGGCAGCAGAGCCCGCAGCTTGAGTGCCGCACACCACCCAGGCCCTCCCAGTTCTTAAAAGTATGGTAGCAGGCTTCTATACTGCACAAATGTGTGTCACCTGTGCTACAGCATCCAGCTGGCAGTGCCTACAAACATCAAGATTTCCCGCTCCATCTCAGTTTATACCGGAGATCTAAGTTCCCAGACTTGTGTCTCCTTCTTCCCTTCAACACCATTTCTGCTCCCTCTCCCCTAACATGCATCTTCTGGCACCTTGAAGAGAACCACTCCTGTGTCCCCTGGCAAACACAGCTGAAAACCATGACCAGTGTCAACGTGAGAAGAAACACTGTGTATAAATATATCACTTTCAATGGGCATATATTAAGTGTGATCTTGTAAGCCAGTGTTTAAGCTGCCCGAATGGTTTAATAAATAACAATCTTTGATGCCAAACAGAAATAAATTAGGCTACAAACCTAATTGTCTGAATCCAAATAATGCAATGCTGAAATGATAATGCTGAAATAAATCTTAGGTTTTGATAGCTCTAGGTACCAAATATCAAGAAAGGTGAAAATTAAGGATCAACCCTTGATCTTGATTGTATACCCTATCTCCTCCATCTGTAGAAATGGTGAAATTGTATTAACTTCCTATTTATCTGCCAATGAAAAGCATTTCATTTCCCATGGACTCTTTTAGTTCTTTTTGTTTGATGCAAATGTTAAATGTAAGGCATAAAACAAAGAACCTTCAAAAAAATAAAATTTATTGGTTTTGTAAGTGTTCTGTATACGCAACTTATCATCTCTGGCAAATTTTATTATGTAAAGCTCACAGTGAATTAATACTTTTTAGTTCTATTAAAATAAAAATCAGTCACAAAATGAGCATAAACTTACAACCTACTCATTCATTTTTGCTTTTCTGGCCACAAGTCATCACAATCTGTACTAGAATCCAATCCAAATTACATGCAATTTACTCTTCTACATATTAAAAAATTAGAAAAAAAAAAAGTAATTTTGAAAAAAATCAAAGGAGTTCTTCCTACCAGCTGTCCCCTCCTCCCTGAATGCCTGTCTATTTGGACTTTGCATCTCTCAAATGTCAAAATGAATTTTAAACCCATTGTAACGTTCGGTGGCTTTTTCCAGAAATCAGATTATATAGCACCTGCTCATCTCTTTCACTCCACTTCCTTAGATTTGGTATCAGACTGAGGACCTGAATTTAGCATTCCAACATCACATGCAAAAGGAGTGCTGTGAACCTCCTTGTAAGTTTATAACCACAAGTCACTTTGCAGAGTACCTCTAGTGTTTAGAGACACCTCGTTTCATGATAAAGGGCAGTTAACACCTGTAAAGTAATTATATCTACCAAATGTTGTTGGCCTGAAATATGAATATATAATTGTTCCTGCCATCTGTTAATTATACTAGTTGAATCACTTATTTAATCATATACATTTACTTGACATCTACAAACTTTTTAATGGCTTTCACAAATGCTACCCTGGCGCTCAGGCAGAACTAAGTCACCGTTTATGTGTCCCACAAGGAAACGGCACGGTTATACCCAAGGCCAGATTTTGCAGCAGCTCGACAAGCTGGGAAGGCAGTTAGTGCCCGGCATCTCCCCAGCCTGTCTGTGCTGGCCGAGGGCCACAGGGACCAACGAGGAGTCACCAGTAGAGGTGGGGGCATCGTTTGTCAGCAACGTGACTGGCTGAAGACCCAGGAGAGAAGGGAGGAAGCTGCCGGGTTGGGATGTGGAGGGAGTGACAGGACAACCTGACTTACTGCGAAAGCCACCCAAAGTGTTCCTCAGGTAGACGATTGCTGCTTCTGAACATCTAAATGTAAGGAATCCATGCAAAACATGGAGCAGTATGTCCACAATTTACAAACCACATCGCAGCTTTGGCCCTGAGCTCTCTTTGTACTCTCTAGTCCATCTAGTTGTCCATCTACCATTGTTGTCCAGCTGAGGCTGCTTTAAAACACGACAGGACTGCAGGCAAAATTGAATTTTGCGGTTCTCAAAGGATAAGAGGAGATACAACTTGCATGGTCCTTGCTGTAGTGGTGGAGAGGGGCTTTGGAGGGGATGTCTGATGAGAACGCCTCCCTCACACCTCAGAGCTAGCTCCCTTAGTCCTCCTAGGGCTTACTGCCTTGACACACGCATCCCAGCCCAAACAAGCTCCATTCTGCCTCCCTCTCACTCCCAGCGGTGCTAAAAGCGTGAGCAAGGTGGGAGAAAGGAAAAGCAGACCATGACCTGTCTCCCTCTGCGCTCAGTCTGGGGGGAAGAAAAGACAAGACCTGGAGGTAAGTCACGATTCCCTCCACTGACACAACTCATGCCCTCAGCCTTAGACAGTAGCTGCAGCAGAGGTGGGAATGAAGGCAATAAAGCCACAACCACACTAGATTTTCAGACTTTTTACACAGCTTCCTATTCCGCCTGCATCCACAGCCACCTTGTTGCTAGCAAACTCCGTCCAGCTACAGTGAATCTAAAGAAACTAAAACAACTTACTGGAATATGTAGCATGAATTCCCTGGTACTGCTTTAGTATCAGGGACAGGAGAAAACGGTGCTGTGCATGCGTATTTTGGAGAGCAGCAACCTAAAATACTCTGAAATTTTTGATGCAAATTTCAGTGTCTCTAAGATTATGTCTCTGAGTTTCTCTTGCAAATAACAGAGTCATTACAACGCAAACCAAAGCACTGGTGCTAACAGAGCACTGCAGAAAAGGTGCCCTCAGGTTAAAAAAAAAATTTAAAAAAAAAATCAAAATTTAAGGCAGGTTCCTATCATTTGCACGTTTAAATAATTATTTTAACAGGTAATATTTGTACTCATATGGACATATCCTCACTTTTTTCCCTCTCTGAGGAAAAAACCCTGAACTTTAATTAAGGGAAATTTAACTTTTTTAAAAAACCCCTTTTGTATCAGTATATCATTAAAACTAACAGTAGGTAAGAAACATGCATAAAAATTCATGCAAGTGTGAGAATAGCTGTCATCTCACAGAAATCAATTTATAACCTGGTACAATAAAGTGAGCCCCATCTTATCTCTCCATTTTCACAGCTGGTTATATTCCACACTGCTCAAAACTGCTGACCTTTCCTAAAGCTGCCTAAAAATTTCCTCTGTTGCTTGAACATTAATCCAGAACTCACAGCTGAACTCTGCTGGTGATCAAGTTCAAATAGCTGGGACAATGTTTCCAGCCCAGTGTGGCGGTGGTGGGACAGCAGCTTGCAAAGGCACAGGGAATATAACCTGCCTGGCCCCAGAAGCCTGGGAAATGCTGGGACAGGTACAACTCATGGTCATCGCTACCCTACAAGACAACAGCTCTGCCTATCGGGCAAATATTAGTATTTTTGATGTGACAAACGCAAATACAGCTTGCAGAAAATCAGCAGCATCCTTGTGCTGGACACAAGTTGAGATATTCTTGTAACATAAAATTAGTTTTTTCTAACAATTTAATTCAAAACCCAAATAAATGAGTTCAGAGAAATCTACTTACTTTAATTTGCAGCTACTTTGCATATCTCCTGGTTGATGAATAATATCTACTGAATCCTCCACATAGAAATTGCAGTGAGTTATTTTATTGTCCATTACATCCAGAAATGGGTTGCAAAACCCAGAACCTTGCTTAGATCAGAACAAGTGCATTTTTTGCTTGGAAAGGCAAAAAACATGCGGTGTCTCCTTCCGGTATTTCTCAAGCTTCCCCACTTCTCCTGGGAAGCAGCTGCAATACACCATCCCACTTTCCAGGCAGAAAGGCAACGCACGGGACTGGAGCCAAGGGTCCCTGAAACACACATCCATCCTCCTTCTTCCAGGAGGAGGAAAAGGACTAGAAAAAGCAGGACCGGGGACGTTGTCTTCGAAAAAAGTCAACGAAAAACTACCAGTGGTCACCAGGGGGGTCCCTGGGGGCTGGGAAGGGCTGTGCAGGGTCTCACAGTTTGAGCCCCCAAGCATGCAGATGCTCTCTTTCTGGGCACACCAGACACACCTCAGATACCTTCAAAAACTTTAGATATGCAAATGATGTCTCTACAGAAATTAGGAGAAAATTAAGTATGCTTTATTTGAATCAATTATGATTAACTCAAATGTTGCAATTAATAAAGAGGTCAGCAAGTAACTTTAAAAAATGTTGAAGGGATGCCTGGGTGTAAAACAAAACCTGAGACTGTAACTGTCTCTCCCCATTGCTCCGAAGTTCCCTGTGTAAAGACAACTTGCTAAAACATGAAACTTTCTCTAGAGAAATAAGAAATAAATTGAAGTCATGCACTGTGACTTTTTCAGCAAGGATTTAAAAAATTAAAAGGATTTCCTCAGGTATCACAAATATATCACCAAGAGCTATGGGCTCAAGATCTAACATTCTAGCTATGCCTGTATTGATCTTACCATTTATTTTGATACTAGTTTTCCCTTTTTCTCAAGCAAGTGTCACTTTAAAAGCATGGGAACAGTATTTGGTGAGGATAAGCACTGCCGGGCACTCTGCCAAGGACTATGAATGCTCAGAGGCAGTTGAGAAAGAGAAAAAGGCAACGGCCTGAACACTGATTCAAAAGGAGAAAAAAGAAAACTAGCCCGAAACTAGAGATTCGGGGAAGACATTGGCAAAAATCAGTGTGGCATGGATAGAGCCAAAGGATTCATTTAAATACACTTACAGTACGCACAAGCAGCTCAAGTGAAAGCAGGCAAGTTTTCATTACCAATCACTGCAGGAATTTTTCGTATTGTTAAAGACAGTAAAACTGTAAATGAATTCAGGAAATGTTATCGAGCTTGGAATTGAACTACATTCTCTGCTTAGACATCTTAGTAATAAATGCTGAACTTGATGCTAAACTGCTTATTTCCTATTGTTTCCTTCCATACATCAAAGCAGATAACTATGCATTATTTTCACATTTGCAAGGCACACAGGCACATAACTAACCATATCAATAGTGTATTAAACACACTAGAGCAAAATTATTCATTTTCTACATCGAGAACTCCTTTTCCCCCAGAATACGCCTCCCTCATCCCTCGTGCAGGCTGAGCAGTGCCTCTCGCCCGGCCTGGCGAGCTGCACACAGGCCAAGGGCTGTTCTGCAGACAGAGACGTCCATTCTCAGCACGGGTCTGTATGCCCGAAACTTTGCTTGCCTTTTTTTTTTTCCAGGTGTACCACTGGGTCTAATAAATTATATCATTTTCCCTCCATAAAGCTACCTCCCTATATCACCGTCCATCTCAAATACAACAGTGCCACTGTTCCTAAATATTTTGCAGGGTGAAGTTTCCATTGACTGCAGTTGTGGCTGAGAAAAATGAGCAGTTCTGTAGGTCGTTCCCCGGGACCTCAGAGCAGGGGCCCAGATTAAATTCTATCAATGGCCACTTGTGAAATATCTGGTTTAATAAGACCTACCTAGAATCACTCCAAAATTTCCAGAGAATGCAGGTTTTTGAGAGCAGAGCTCAATTTCTTTCATCAAAAAGGGATTCTTTCTCTTCCCAAAGTCCTTTGCCTTGTTTGCCAGAGTGTCAACTTTCTACAAATCCAGCGAGGGTCTTACTGCCAAGAGACCCCTTTATTAAATAACTGATTCTTTACGAGACACCCCAGAGCACAATCATCCTCTTCACTGAACGAGCTACAGATTACTGCTAATGAGACAATTGCACATTATCTCAACGCGTACCCTGAAAAGGAGCAAATAAGAGATTGCACTGGCAATCAAAGCCTGGCATTTCCTAACTAACGAAGGCTTGACTTTGACACCTGTGTACAACTTCGTTTCCTTCACAGAACAATTTGCGCTATTATGCGGATACCCACCAGAATCATCAATAGTTTTTGAGCTTTTCAAGCCCCCAGGGAGAGACACCTGCAGCTTTGAGGTAATGGGGCAATAGGAAGGGATTGACAACCAGGTGCAGATACACGGAACATCACTTTGGAGGGATGACGTACTCTGTTGTCAGTTTAGTAGTTTTATGCTGGCATTTAAAAAACAGTGACACACAGTGATCCTGGACTACATTTCAGGCTCACTTCTCAGCTTTCTCTAAATCTGATCCTTTCTTATCTATCCTCTAGGCTGTCCATGACCCACATCTAATTTTCCCCTGACTTCACTTCTCTTGCCAGTATTACTCCTCCCACGTAGACTTTTGTTTTGACTCCAGGCTTCTCATCACAGTGCTCACTTTCCAGTCTGCCCTACTCACAGAACCGCACAACGGCTGAGGTTGGAAGGCACCTCTGGAGACTGTTGAGACCAACCCCTCGAGCTAAAGCGGGGTCCACTGGAGCAGGCTGCTCAGGGCACTGTCCAGTCAGGTGTTGAGTATCTCCATGGATGGAGACTCCAGAGCCCCTCTGGGCAACCTTATCCAGTGTTCAACCATCCTCACAGTAAAAAAAGCTTCTTCTTAAGTATTTCCTTTATCCCAGTTTGTGCCCACTGCCTCTTGCACTTTCAATGCATACTACTGAAAAATGCCTGGCTCCATCCTCTTTATTCCCCTGTCAGGTATTTGTACACATGGATAAGATCCCCTTGAACCTTCTCTTCTCCAGACTAAACAGTGCCAGCTCTCTCAGCCTCTCCTCTTATGGCAGATCGTCCAGTCTTCATGGCCCACCATCTCCCTCCATCTAGTCCCATCTTAGCTGTCTGCCTCTCTAACCCTTTTTTCTCTCTTAACAGATCCCGTTCCCCTTGGCTCTTACCCAGCTATATCCAGCCCCTACCCCTGACTCCCCCGCATTGCTGCTTTCCAGATCCTATTAAACCTATGCTCTTGCTCTGTTGAACTGACCTTCAGTCTCCATTCGCTCCCTCACACAGACTTTCTGCCAAGTTTTTTCCCGTTTTGCAGGTTCATCTCTTTCTCCTCTTTTCACTCCCTTCCCATGATGCCAGGAAACTACCAGACTATGAAGAGCACAAGGACGGACACGTGTGTCCTACTCTGTTCCAGTGGCTAGATGGAAACTGCTTTTAACAGTCCAGAACGACAGCAATAAAGATCTGCTCAGCCTCTTACAATACTGGTCAGCAATGTGCTAATGCAGACGGAACCTACAGGGAATTAGACTTTGAGTTCTTAACATGTCTCTGCTGAGATGTGATATTTCAAAGGCTTACAACTCCGACGGGATTCTCACAGGAATAGAAAAAGCCACTCCCTTGACACAAATTCCTTGTGAAGAGTCAAGTCCTTGCTTGAAAGCTTAGGGACATCATACTGTTTTTGTATTTTTGATGCAGACAAAACATATATTCCTTACTCGTGGCTTTCAGAAATCTCTAAAATCGTTTGGCTGAATTTTTTCCCACGCAAAAGACAATTACAACTTTAAACACCTTGCATTGAAAATTTCAGCCCAATGTTACATGCTACTGAGAACAGGGCAAGCAATAAAGATTTCTGTAACTAATGGGAAGTTAATGGGCAGCCAGCTTGGCAAACACAGTCAATCCCACAGAATAGTTCCTGCACACTTTTACTCTTAGTCTTGTTAAAGAAATGGCTTCCATTTATAAAATTGAGTTTTATCAAGTTCAGTCAAGACCTATAGACTTCTCAAGCACAGATACTAGCAAATATAATCCTAAATTAAATTTCATGATCTTCAGTAAAAGACAGGAATGCCAGCAGAAGTCTGTGTATTTTTTTAAGATTTCTTACACCTCTCTTGCCCACACCTATCCTCTCTTTAGCCTTTATGTTTTCTGATGTAAGACAAGGTAGTTGAGTACATTAATCATGTTCATGCTCTGAAAGAAGAAAAAAGCCCACAATCCAAGGGAACCAATGAAGCATTTCTCCATATCGTTTTATGTGTAAGGGTTTACTGAGTGTCATCAGATAATGCCACATCCAGACAATTGTCTTCCCAATCCTGAATATACAGCTCACCACCAACTGCACTGAAAGAGGTGGTAACAATTCAGTACTACTTTTTCAACACAGTGCAGTTTTTAACTTAACTTTACGTAACAAGTTTCCTGAGTATATTTAGGAGGACAGGAACTTTTTTTTGTCTGTTTTTCATCACCACCAAGGATCCATTTCTAACTCACATCACAGCCCAGAATGCTGCTTTTTGTAAGTATAACTTGATCAGTGGAAAGATACATTAAAAAAAGGTGCAGAATGGATTATTCCACAAGTTACTTTCTTAATTTAGTGTCAGAATAAACTGCAAGAAGCAAGGGAAAGGAAGAAATTTAGAAGTGTGAGAATACACACCTAGCAAATAACAAGGTGTTTATTACTATTTGCCCTCTTATATAATCTTACAGATTCATAAATCAGTGTTATTCATGGGACTGCAGGTGGAAGCAGTATTTAAGAACAGATGTTGCACTAACTTTTAGTTATCAGCTTCCCTCAAACTTGCATAAATAAATCCATTTATACTTTTCACTAAAATGGACCTCAGTAGAATCTTACTCACTCAAGCTACATTTTGGGGGATTCGGTCCTAAAATTAATGAAACAGCAGGAGTAATGCATCATAAAATATACTGTTCTCACTGGACAAATATAGCACAGTTTTAAATTCCTAGGAAAGTTTGTAGTGTATTTTGGAAGAGCCAGGAAATCTTGCAATAATGGGAACTTTCATGTCAGTCATCCACTGTTAAATCTTTGCTCAGAGGTAGGGACAGATTGCTGCTCTGCATGGATAAATTAGGAAATACAGTGATGAGTAAGACCTCCTCCTCTTTGGAGAAAGTCCATGCTACTTTAAAGTAGAAATCTACAATGGATATGCTATGCAAAAGATCAAGTAATCACAGCAGCCTTTGTATAATTAAAAGCAGTTCTAATTCTGGCATTCTTTCAAGCACTAGAAGACAAGCGAGTGACTGTAATTATGGCAGTTTTCCAAATCCAAGATGTGCCTGACAGGAATAACTCCTTGCCTTGGTAACTAAACATGAACTACTAATGGTGGGAGTTTGAAAGGAAACCTGACCTAATGGGGATCAATTGGAAACTTTGGCAGATTAGGTATGCATTGTGCTCTGTCTGTGTACAGGATGGAGACTCATTTGGATGTGTATAATCAATTAATTAGGCGTCACTGTTGAAATTTACTGTTTTTCTCCCGAAAGCTTCTCTCAACACTGACCTCCAATAATAGATAAGAGCACTCCTATCTCATTGAAGTCATAGTTGAAGAGCTTCCAGCTACTGGGGGCATAAAAAAAAAAAAGAAGAGAAAAAAGGGAATTTGACAGGAAGCACAATGTCATCCCTTAGGTGCCACAGCACAATTTTGTGATAAAAACCCCTATGTAGTCTGTACTTAAGCAATATGCATGCAAGTGACTGAGTTTGGTAAAAAGAAAACCATTTCTTTTCTCTTCTCTTACAAAGTATAGTTAACCATTTAAACACAAAGAATATATCTCTACTACTTCTTAGTTATGCCAACTTAGTGGTAACTAATGCTGTGCTGCTTCACAATAGGATTCAGAAGTTGTAAGTGGTGTTATTAGCTGCTCTTTTTTTACTTGGATCTTTTCCTCAAAGTAGACAATTGCCCTGTGTAGTTCATACACAAAACATTTAAATAAATTACACATTTATGCCTATGCATTCTTTCTTTAAAGATAAAAATAAGGCTTTTTTCATTCAAAAATGATAAAGCACTTCCGTTGTTATAATTTACTACGGTAATTTAAGACAATGCAAAAAACCCAACAAAACCCCACAACAGAAATTGTGCACAGTTAAAGGACAATGCTACATATGTTTAAAATCCTACAGTCTTAAAGTGTATTTTTCAAAGGAATATTTCCCCACAGAACTTGAAAAAACGAGGAAAAATAAATCCTGACTGCATGATTTTGGATAGGGGTAAGGAAGGACAGAGGGGAATGCTGGCTAATATTTAAGTTCACCCACTGATTAAACTCTATTCATGTGGTTTTCCTGAAAGTTAATGTTTGACACTACACTGCTCTAAGTCTTACCACGGATTTATTTTCAGTGTCGTTGCATGACTAATGAAGAAGAAACAGGTCTATAACCAGATGCAGAGTCAACACAACAAGAGTGAAGAGAGAAATAACTGAAAAACTCTTTGCTGCTATTTACAGGGCAAGTATAATGAGTCTAGGGTTGATAGATAAGTACAAATAATATCTGTAATTATTCTGACCAGAGCAGACTGGCAATGAAGTATCTGTATCATTCCCTCAACGTTCTTGAGAAAAAAGGCAGGGTTTTTTTTTAAAAGCCATTTAGTTTTTCACCTTGGGAGTCCCAGCAATCAGCCAAACTGCCTTATTGCTAAAATAGCAAAGAGCTAGGAGGCAGCGATATTAAACAAAAGTCCGTAAGAAGGAAGATGGTGATGTGACCCCCTCCCTTGGCCTGTTGTTTAAGAGGCAAGTGTAGCATGTGACATTTGAAGTGCCTGTGGAGCTTTCCCTGCTGACAGAAAACATCAATAAACTACATAGCTCAACTACATTTTGAGCAAGTGAAATCCTGCCTTCAAAGGTCTTGTTACAAAATGATACAAATACAGTTCTTTTTAATGAAAATGTGACCTACAGAAAAAGAGAAACAGTGTTTCCTTTATTAACTTTCTTTCCACTTTCTACCCACCAAGCAGAAGAACTCTTTCAATATAAAGCAGACTTACCACAAGGCCAACTACAAAATCTAGATAACTGCCAGGCTTCTGAGAAAGAAGCTAATGCCATATAGTTCAAGAGATTTCCATCGTTGTTCATATCAGCGCCTCCACCACAGCACGCCCTCGTAGCTACCAAGAGAGACTGAGTCCTTTTATTCAAATATTCCCCATGTAACAATATTTGTGTTCCTCACGAAAAACGTGTTGTGTCTTCAGGGGATAAACATGAGTGCATTGGTAGGAGCAGAAATAAGACTCATCCTTCTCTTCACCTTCAAAGGATATGCATAGTGTTGCAGACATGCTTGTACAGCTGGCAGCAGGGTAGACAACGTATGGATCAGGATTCTCAAATGCCGTGGCTGTGCAAGTGATACACATCTGCTCGCAACTGCTATCTAATCCAACTTAGTTTTACTGATTTTTAACTTTAAAAGCTTTGTATTCCCAAAAAGGCTGCTCATGGTTTCACTAGGAGGCCACCAGTATTTTAGATGCCTTTTCAGCCTAGAAGAAAAACTCTGAGACATCTTGCTTGCAGCCTGTGTCACGCCCAACTTATTTTACCAACAGCCATGGAATTATTTGTTCTTCAAGTTCTACAGATCTGCTATGAGAAGGTGCAAGTCACGGAGCTCAGAAAGTAAGGGCATAAAAAGCGGAGTGACATTGGAAACGATGAAGATCTAACACATCTTCTTCCTACTAACGAATGGCACGGAAAGCAACTGCTAGCCGGCAGCCAAAAGGAAAGTAGAAGGGTAAGGAAAGTATCAGTGAAGCAGACCGTGACTGTGGACAGCTGGGAAGGTCACAGTGCTGCTCACTTGATTTATTTAAACTTTGGAGAGTGTTTCCTTTTAAAATCTTGTGTCAATGCGGAGTGCCTAGCTGTAAGCACATCCTACAACCTCTCTGCTTTTCTTTCAGGCATGGTACGGTTCTGTTTAATCAGGAGAAACAATTCACTCTAATGAAACTTAAATGTATTAGTGACAGTTGAACATGTTTTGCATTATATAGCTAGGAAAATTACATATCTCTCCCATATAGAAATTAACTTCAGTAACCCCATGAACAATAATTACAATCAACTAACACGAAAACACAACATGACAAAATGCACCCTGCAATTTATCTTCTCAACGAAATTACGCTGTACAGAAAGGAAGGTATTCCATCACTTAACTCAGTACCAGTGCACCATCAGGCTAATGAAGTTCCTTCACTTACTGCAGATTCCTTCAAATCATTAGCCACTTAAGATGAAACAGATGCCACACAGCCTCCTTTAGGCATTAACATTCATGTAATCCAACTGATCCCAATACTATGATTTTGCATCTTTTTATTTTCTGAAATGTAAAAGAGAAACTCAGAGCAAGATAGCTATTACTTGCAGCTCAAATAGAATGGTATGATTTTCAAATGTGAAGAAAAAAAAATAACCCAATGCCACCTTCAAACAGATGAATGAAATAAGTATTAAAACTGTAAGAAATATACACAAACTTTCTGGAAGTGAAGTTTAAAAGGGCACCATCAAATGAGTTAACATTTCATTAATACTGATTGCTTTCATCTTGACATGAAAAAGGAAGACCACCACTGGTCATCATATGCAAGTCTATCTCTGACTGCAAACCAAGGTAAATCACTGAAAGAGACATCATTTAAGCACCAAAATGAAAAAGAAGGAAAACATACAAAATTAAGATGAAAAACCCCAAACTATTTTCATAGTAGATAAAATCTGAGGTGAAGAAACAAAAGCAGCGTGTCTGTGTAAGAAAGAATTAATCATAATTGTCAAGAAATGTCATTTGTCTTCCACCTTTCCTGCAAGTACAGGTAAAGGAAATAGTTGTTTTAATTCCATTAATTCCAATAAAAACATAACTAAGTTACCCTTCATGATAACTAGCTTATAGTCAGATCTGCATTTCATACAGCTTTAGATATGTTAAAGAATAAATATAGAAAATATAAAAATAAAAATATATTTCAAAATAATGGATATGCTATTTGAGAAAAATGAAAATATGAAGCCATGAATTTTACAGTATTAAAACATATTGGACAGAATATTTGAAGATAAAATGACTTCTAGTTAAACAAAAAAGCAATTATCTCTACCTCTGTATTTCATCAAGATATTACAGTTTGCTATGAAAAGAACTGGATGTTAACTATGCATGTTTCATTCTCATAGCCTATCTTCTCCCTGTTTCTCTCTGCCCATCATTTTATAAAGTGTCTCCTAAAAGTTGACAAAAGTGTCTTTTTTGACCAGAGAAATCAAAATGAAGGACTAAAGAAAATTTTCTACTTCAACACCATCCTCCTTTACGTTACTTAAAATTTCTGTAGGAAGAAAGGCATTCTCTAGTCCACAGCAAGAGCAATAGTTTACAAATACTTCTTTCACTATTGAAAGGGTGGTGAGGCACTGGAACAGGTTGCCCAGAGAAGCTGTGGCTGCCCCCTCCCTGGAAGTGTTCAAGGCCAGGTTGGATGGGGCTTTGGGCAACCTGGTCTAGTGGAGGGTGTCCCTGCCCATGGCAGGGGGGTTGGAACTAGATGGGCTTTGAGGTCCCTTCCAACCCAAACCATTTTGTGACTCTATATTCACAGAAAAGGATGACCCAAATAGACGACACTATCTGACTGACACTCACTCAAGGAGGATCAGTGTTACAGCAAACCATGCACTGAAGATAATGCTTGCAGCTCAGTTATTAGATTGTAGATGTTGAAGAATAGCAAAAGACGTTTTGTAGCAGACTTCTCTCTCCCTTGCTTAGTACACATTGACCGGAGTGGAAAACCCCTTCATGAGCACTAGGAAGCCCATCAGAGCAGAAAAGGAAGTACCAGTATTCCAGTTCCTCAAGGATACAAACCCAAGTTCTGGACAACTAGCTGGCAAGTTAGACACCCTTGCAAAACAAACAAAAAAGCCACCTCAAAACCAAATCACAAAAAGCACCATCAAGACCTCAAGAACAAGCACCTGCTTTCTATTACTGTCTTTGTAGCCTTAAACTTATGGAGTGAAAGATCAGGATAAATTAGAGCATATTCTTAGAACAGATATATTAAAAAAACACCCCAACTCCTCAATAAGGACAGTGTAACACGGATATTATTGTCATGGCAAAGAACAAATGTTTTATGAGTCCAATTAAGTCATATACTTTGCATACAATTATATTAGGCAGAGAAAATCATCATACTAAGGAATTGTACATACAGGTTTGATTAATTATTCCTTTCTTGAAACAGCTGATTTATCAGGAAGGGTACTTCTCCGCTGTATGCTAGAATATATACAATCCCTAAGGTATTTTAATGATGATTAGCTTGAGTGGATTATGGTACACTGATAAGTTAAAAAAGTTCAATGCATTCATAAATTGAATTTGACTTGATTTTAAAATCTGTTATCATGAGTTTAGGTGTGCCTTGTAAAGAAGGTGGAGAAACTTAGGCTACCAATAAGAAATTCCAATGATGTTCAGTAACTTCTTAAAGACCTACCTGACTTGGAAGCCAAGCGTGAGTTAACATTTGTCTTAAAGGATAATGAAGCAAATGATTTACATGAACATTATTTGTACACCTGGGCCTGGACTTTGATTCTGTCTAAAATTAAAAGTACCAATTGCCTTTGTTCTTCCTGATGTCTTTATCCTAGCCAAAAAATCTCAGACTTTCTCATAAGGGGAAAGAGGTGGGGGGGGGAGTGCAGAAAAAAAAAGTAGAAGCAGCTGCTGATCAGGATGAAATCAGAAACCCTTCAGCCAAAATCAACAACAACCTGCAAGCTTGATATCCTCCAGTTATCACACCAATAGGAGGGTGCAAGAGTAGCTCTGTGTAGAAGCTCAAGAAGCAGCACAAATTCATTCATTTTCAGTTTTAAAATTCAAATTGAGCTGCCTGCAGAGAAGCTGATAAGCTCTCTAGTAGAGTATAAAGTATACACAGACCTTAAGATCTAGCACAGGTGGATTATGTGTAATGAAGTAAAAGGAATAAATATCATCTAGGGTGAACGAATCCATCACAACTCTTACCCATGCAAGCAAAACAAAGCACAAAATGCAGCCACAGTTATGAATATAAATATCTAAAAGAGTATATAAATATTACATTTACAAGAATGTGCCTTAGAGTTCCGAGTAAAATGGAGTTCTACAGTACCCATTATATTTTTAGGAGAACATAAAGCAGAAGTTAAGGAGTTTTCTTCTTCAACTGTTGGGTTAACAAAGAGTGACCAGAAGCAGGAAGGAAATTTTTAAAAGGAGGTAAGTTGAGGAGCATAAATTGTCACATTTCCCTATTTTTTTTTTTTTAAGGAAAAAAACCCCAACAAACTAAACACGAGGAAGAGGTGGTCATCCTGACTTTTTCTACGAAAGGTCTGTTAGCCAATCAGCCATAACACTAAGCACTCATCGAACTTCTGCACAACATTTATCTTTAGACCCATCATCAAGATAAATCAGTCACTCTTAGTTATTTTGAAAATGGATTTTTTCAGAATTAGTGTGTACATTCACACTTTATATATGACTTAGAAGAAAAATGAAATTAAAATGTGTTTGGTTTTTGGGGTGTTTTTTGGTTGGTTGGTTTTGGTTTTTTGTTGTTGGTTTGTTGGTTTTTTTAATTACAGCTAATAGGCTAGCCTACAGCAGTCAACAAATAAGAAACATCACTATTCATTCTACACAGTTGCCAGGTTGCACACAAGATAACCTGACAATGTCCTAAACTTCTTTGCACCAAGAAATTATGAATGTTGAACCAGAGCTCAGATCTGAAAAAGACCCAGCACCCCAGGTACATGTATCCTACTGAATCTGTATATGAAAATTTTTAAATCTGGACAAAGACCTGCTTCATCATTTGTATTTCCATATATTTATTTTCAGTAATAGACTACAGTTTGACAGTAGCAAAATACATAATGTCCATGGTAAAAACTGCAAAAATTCTGGGGGAATTCTGATTTATCAAGTGATGTCAAGAACATATTACCAGCACTGGTTACTGGTTGTAACCAGCACTGTCAAACCCAAACCCAAGAGTGTCTCACATTACATTTCTCAAGACAAAAATAGTAGTTTTAATGATGGATTTCTCACTTTAAATCAACAAATATTATAATAAACACCATTTTTTGTTCATTTGTTGTAGCATGGCAAGAAGACTAAATTTTAACAAATCCAAGTTTTTCTAATATTAAAACAATGCTATATTTTGCAATACTTATTGCTATTGCCTTTCATCCGATCAATATTGGAGTGAAAGGTACTACAGCAAGCTGCTAACACACCAAAGTGTAATGGAATCAAGGAACGAACACTCATACCCACCTCCTCTTCCATGAAACTAGTGGGGAAAAAAAGCCCTCCGAAATTACACCATGTAGCGGTGCTGCTTTGTCTGCTGAAGGTTGATTGTACTGCAAGAGCTTTGGGAGCTGGCAACAAAACCAGAGTAATCTTAACTCTTAAGGAGACGGTCCAGTCTAAATTTATCAAAAGGACTATTTTTTTTTTATGAAGGTGTATTTCCCTTCGCATCTCCCCTCCTCATCTCATCCTGCCCCTCTCCCAGTGGCAGCTTGTCCTCTCCAATCACCAGCACCAGCCTACCCTCACTGCACACGCATCAACCACAGCTGCCCCCTCTAACCCAGCACCACTGCACTTACCAAGACCCAGGAGGTATAAAACAGGAGAGGAACAAGCAGCTCAGGCTTACCCCAAGCAGTGAAGTCACTGTTGCTGCTGTTGAAGGTGGAAGGGGAACCAGGAAGGCTGCTGGGGCTAGAGGAGGCTGCCCTGATGGCCCCACCTTGGTTGCAGAAGCCCCATCTTGGTGCTTGTTGGTCTGCATCTCTTCTCCTAGAAAAACTCCTACAAACTAACAAAAGACTCCATCCCACTCTGGCCTGCTTGAATAAATGATTATTTACTGCAACTCATGTACACGTGTTCAAGCTTCTCATGCACTATCTTTCATGTAACACCTTCATCTCTGATGGGGCTGCAGCTGTGAAGCAGGTAATAGTGTTATCCAAGTTCCTGGGTGCCTTTTCCCATTGGCTTTGGTCCAGTTCCTCCGGAAGAAACATAAGGCTCCTTATTCCCTATCTAAAACCTTTCCTGACCACAATGCCTCAAAAAAAAAAAAAAAAAAAAAGACAAGCATTAAGCTGAAGTGGCTAAGCCAACAATGCCCCATGTTTCCTTGTATTTTGACCTCTATTTCTGTCAGTCCCTTGTTTTAATCTTAGCTTCTAAATTATTTACAGCAAGGACTGGCTTTTTTCCCCCTCACACTTGTACTGGGTACAGCAGAGAGGAGCCCTATGCTATTTCAGAGGAAAACTGATGATTTTCTGCAACATGGAGAGATAATTTTTAACTCTCCCAACACTGGAAGCAGATGAGTTAAAAAGGAAGGAAAAACATGTGTAATTAGTTGGAATAAACATTAGTGAATGTTGCTCACCGTGATAATTCCCAGCATATTAGCAAATATTCTGAAGTATTTTGATACTCTTAAACCATTTCAAAAATAGGAATACATTTCAGGAAAAAATTATATGGTAAGTGAGCCGGAGTGAAAATTAGCATTGGCTGTAATTCTGTTCCATTGAATTTGTTATTTTGGGCTCACTACATATGGGCAAATTCTCAGAAAACTAGTGCTTCTTTACTGCTGCATTTGCATATGTGTACTGGGGCAATGACAAGTTGTAGAATTAATACTTTAATATTCTTTCTTGAGCAGTGAAACTAGTTTCATATCTTGTTTGCAAAATCTACACGCAATGTGCAATTGCTTCAAACATGAACATTTTTCAATACAAATTAACAGCCTAAAAAACACCCACCGGAGGGGCAAAATGGAAACATTCTCCCTGTTTTGTTATAATTAGCAAATCATTTACTTTAGCTCGGTACCACTGTTATCTTTTGAGATACGTTCCTTCAATCTAAGCTGAATTTTAACTCTTGCATACAAATGAGCAAGCATGCCCGAAATTCACTGAAAGAGCAGATTTGGCTTTTAGATTCACAGCTCTGAAGCAATTCTGTTTTAGCATATATTCACAATTTTCATTACCCTCATCAACTGCCCTTTTCCCCCTCCAAATTAGACACAATCTAGTGGAAAGGCATTGGCAATACTTAATATTACCTGTTCTAACATTAAAGTCACTACATTAAGAACAGCTGACTTTAAAATCCAGAATGGCCAAATAGTAAATAGATGGAGAGGGGGCAAAAAAAAGTAAGAAACACTGAGACAGTTCTTGCGTTGGAAAGCAAAATGTTGGTGAGTGTGATAGACAAGACACTTGCAGGATTTGAAGTGGATAGAAAATTAAGATTGTGAAATTTCTTTCAGGGCCTCGAGCTATCTTATTAGGTTTCATATAAAGCATTAATAACAGCTCATTTTTATTTTAAAGCTCAGATGGTATCCATGCCACTTTAAAACATGTGATGCTGCTTGGCTACATCCTATTTTTATGCTAGCAGCAGAGGTAGGAGCAGGGGTGAGGCAGCACCGCGCTCAGAACAGGCAGGGACACCGAGCTTGCTCAGGTACCTAGGTAGGTTTTTCAGCTTTTGCAGGGCTCAGCTCCTTTAGCAAAGCTCCTGCTGGTACATAAAGGAGGCTAGTTTAAAACCTGCCCAGGTTTACACAAGTTTCAACAAAATTGCATATGTCTGCCAGGCAGATATAACCTGCATAGGAAGTTGGAGAGAAATCCCTGAAGGCATGGCAATCATACTTAAGTATGCATATTACTTAATCATACTAAAGTAAAACATTCATTTTAGCATGTTACAGTTTCCTTTAATATGAAGGTTAAGAACTTCTCTCTACTTAAGAGTCCATACTTCTGAGCGTTCCCAAACCTTCAGGCTTTCTTAAGTTAGCCTGAAATATGGTGTGGTTGGTAGGGGCACATTCTATGTTTACGCCTTGGATCGAGCCCTGTCCTTCCTCTCCTCTCCCAGTGAGTTCGGTGTTCTACTATACTCTTTTACACAGGATTTTGGCTTAACTGACAGCTCTAGTCATGGTGAATACAGCTCTGTAGCTCAATCAGCAAGTGCATCCATCCCCTTCGGCGAAGCAAATTACTTGCAGGTGCTTGTATTCTGCAGAGGGGCACAGGGGTCGTGCTGACAACCTGGCAGCGTTTTCCCCTCATTTCTGAGAAGAGAGATCTGTCATGCCCTTTCTTTGCAGGACAACTCTGGACTCCCACCTCCACATCTTACACGGGGCCAGGATATACAAACTGCTACTCAAAGACGTAAGCTCTGCTCAGCACCAGTTGCCTGCGTACGCGCTGTTGTACAAGAAAGCTCATTCTCCGTAAAGTGACCTCAGTCTGTCTTTCTGCTTTCCCTTAAAAGTCCAAGTCAGAAGATATTGATAAAATAACTTAAAATGTAAACCCAAGAACTAAGTGACACAAAACTAGGAGAGTCACCAGCCCTGGTTGCGATGGTGAGGCAAGACAGGTATTTCAGAGACTAACGAGACCAGGAATCTGTGTTGGCCAACAGCAACAGACTGGGAGGTTTGGTCAAAGTTGGGCTGGGTGGCAGCCTGACCTGCCAGGTTTAACTGGCTGAGGTTAGTTATGCACGGCCATATAGAAAACTGTTACAATGTACGAAGGGAAAAGAAAGAATGCAATTATGAGCAATTCAGTGTTTGCCCAAATGTTAAAAACTTAACAAAATAGAAGAGTGAGCTGACAAAGGCAGTGGTGGAAAGGGTGTATTTTGCCAGGGATAATGAGGGAAAAAAAGGAGAGCCTACTCTGTCTCAGATCTTTTTGTAGTTCTAATAACCATCACAAAAATCATCAACACTTCTGATCAAAAACTATGCCTGATTCCTCCCTGTGGACCTGTTTGCAACTATACAGTCCGAAGCATGACCATAAAACGTATTCCAAAATAACAAAAAGTGCAGGAGGGAAGACAGGCTTAAATTACTGATGTCTGATTAAGAGAGAGAAAATTCTCAGCAGTCAACCAACAAAATAGGTTGAATAGCCTAAATATTCATTAAGTTCTGTAGTTCCTTCTCTATTTTCATTCTTTTTGCTCTTTAAGCAGACAAATGGGGACACTCAATGTAAAACATAATGGTAAAATCCTTCGTATAATGTCTTTTTCTGTGCCCAATGGTATTTGGACTTACCCAAATGCCATATGCAGTAACAACTGTATTTATTAAAAAGGTTGTTTACATTTTATGTCTGGAAAACTACAATTCTATCCTTTATGGATCATTCAACCTCTGTAACACAAAATTTCATTTTGTTTTCAAACTCTACCGGACCAGAAACTCCCAAGCCTGCTGAACCTTAAGCCTAATCTACAGGACTGTTAAACTAAAACATGTAATCCAAGTCAGGCATGACTCCAGTGCAGGAAGCTTAGCCTTCCCTCGGGGCTCATTTCCTCCTCTCTTGCCACAGCAGAAGCAGCTTGTTCGTTCTCCTGACTCTCACTTCACACACTCATCAGCCTATTAACCAGCTGGATCTAATAAGTGGGCTCCAAAACCACAAAAAAGCCAGGGGCACACTGAAGCCGTGAGGCATGTTTCGTCATGTCCCTGGCAGCAGCCCTCCAGCACGGCTTCTCCCAATATCCAGCAGAAAGGATAAGGGGTGCTGTGTAACGGATGCTGGGCAGGCAGGGCTGACCGGAGGGGAGTTTCCCTCCCAACCCCACGCTCCGTACAGACCCCCCCGAAGTCCTGACATTGATGCTTTAAATTTACCTGGGCTACTTCAACCCAGAAATAACAGTTCAAAAGACATTTTCAAGCAACATCAAGATGTACAATTTGGGGTAGAGGGGAAAGGAGAAGTAAGCATGCTCTAGATGTTCATTTCTGACAAGCTAGGCATAATATCATTTTATTTCTCATTTTTTATACGTTGATAATTGTATTTTATCCCTTTAAGGGTTGAAAGAAAATGTTGAAATACCATGAAAATAAAATGAAACAAATACCATGAAAATACTGGCAAATCCAGAGAAGACCACCCGTGTCTCCTTCTCCCATGAAAACCTCAGTACAGATGTTCTGTTCTCTGGTAGTAGCAGCGCAGGAGGAAGAGCAAGGGGAAAATCCCACGGGCTTTACCCAACCCCCCCGGGGCAGGCTGCGCGTGTTCTTTCCTGTCTCTTGAATACTGCCCGCTGTCTTCAAAAACTAACGACGGTTAGGATATTTTAAGAATGCAACGTTACAAAATATAGATCTGTTCTCATGGAAGATGCTACTGATTACTCACCATTTTAAGTAACTTCAGTCACCGTTTCATGGGCAAAGTAGAACTGTGATAAAACTTGTCAGCTTGGCATGTGAGGGTGGCCAAGGACCAGAACAAAAAGTCAGTGCTGCAGCATGCAAAACAGTTTAGGAACTAATAGATACTATTAGTATCTACCTTTTCTTCTTTTGTTAAGCGTGTCCATGTTTTCTTCTTTAAGCAGACTGTCATTCAGACAACCCTGCCAGGATCTTAAACAAAGTTTTACCCTTTCAGAATCCATTTCTAGGTCTGTAAAATACTCCCTTCAACACGGCTAGCAACATCTTTTGTCTCTTTGGTCTTAACCTTGCATACAAATACAGTTCAGCTGAATTGCTGTAATTCTGCTGGGACTACTCAAATGAATAGTTACAGACATTTTTATTTGCAGGGCTGGGATGTAATGATAATGCCACCTGAATTTTGAGAGTGATCAGAGCCAACGCTAGAGAAATTCTGACAAATGTGTGAAAAAATATTTCAAAAGCAGTTCAGACACTTGGGGCTTTGGAGTCACTAAGGTGCTTTTTCAGCTATCCTATAGCTTTTGTATTAAATTCTATGCTTTTGTTTTATATGACAAAGACCACATCAAAGTTGCCTGTGCTGTGGAAAACAGGATCAGTTAGTGAAGGCTGAGATATTCAATAACAAACAACACAAAAGAGATGTCATTTCCCTGTAGTCTGTACCACATTCAAAGAGGGGCTTTGGAATGATTTTTTCTGCAATATTCTTCTGAAGGTTGTCAAAAACACAGCCCACTCAAGCTAACCGTTCATAATTAAGAAACATGAAGGAAAACAGTCTGTGGAACGTATCAGGTGGCCTAGTTATGTTTCCCTAACATTAGCAAATACTCAAACCACGCTGTTGGTAGCTTTAGAAGTAGCCTATAATAGCCAAATAAATGACTAAGAAGCTACTAAATCCTATTCGAAATCCTGCTAAAGGCATTTATGACTCTTGACACTTAAGAATTTTTTGGGTTTTTTTCCTTGGATTTTGGGGTGTGTGTGTTTGGGTTCTTTTGCTTTTCTTTGTGGGTTTTTTGGTATTTGTTTTAAAACAGAAACTTTATGTATTCTACCTTAATGTCACACTTTTTCAAATGCGCCTCAAAAGATTCAGCAGAGAAGGAGTTACACATTCTTGCACCTCTAAGAGTCTGACAGCTCAGCCAGAGGGAGAGCAAGAAGCAAAGAATTACAGGGCAATCACCCCTAATAAAGTTACAGAAGGAAAGATAACAGAAGCATGTTGGAAATGAACAGTCACAGAAAGATTTGTAATTAAATTTGTTCAGGGATTTTAAGGGTTTGAAATAGCTGACAAGCTGACAGTGGAAGATCTACCATTAGAACCAGACTAAAAAAAAAAAAAAAAAAACATTTTTAATTTTTACAAGGGCAATCTGAAGAGAATGAAAGCAGCCCATACTCACATTCCAACAAAATCCAAAGATTTAATAAGGATGAAGAACACATTATAATTTTGAAAGACCACTGCTTTCCAGGATCAGGTTGCGTGTATTGTAAATCACCCAACAGGATATAATTAAGCAATAACACGTGTCAGGCATTAGTTTCTGAGCAGTCAGAAAACACTATAGATTTCAGTAAAAAAAACCAAACCAAAACAAAAAAACCCCATGGTGTACTTGTTACTTATCACAGTTTGTACAGCTTTCCTATCGTTACACTCGGCATGCACAATATATATTCACTCTGCTGTAGCTTTGCATGAAACTATGTCCAATCATGTCCTATAAATCCTTAATTACTTCCTGTGCATAAATCAAGGCCAGTTCTGAAGATGATCCAAAAGGCAGAATCTTCTCTGTTGAGATGCCTGCAATCCTTGCATTAAGTGTTGTGGGTGATAAAAATAACCCTTAGCATTCACTAAACATGTACTGACACATTTTTATGGTTGAGAAGTCCTCTGTCCCATCCTGTAATCATTTTGTGATTCTCCTAGCAGCAGACAGCCAGCCGACAACACCACACACAGGAAAAAACACCAGTGTTTTCTCCATGGGCCCAACTGAAAGAATGAAAACAACAGCAAGACATTTTCTTCTTAAAATATGCTTGATGCTATGCCTTGGAATTTCATTTGTTACAAGTGAGCAGCAATTGTTCATTAAACTCAACCAATTTATATTCTACTGCAAAGTTATTATTCTGTATGTTGCAATTTAGATTTAAGCTTCCATAGCTCTGGCATGTTCCTGAAGAAATGGAAATTCTAAGCAGATCAAGATCAAGTAGCAGCAATATTGCAATAGTAACAGTTGAACATGTGCTCTTAAATAAGATCACATTCCTCTCAGAATAAGAGACTTCTGAACAAAACAAAACAACAAAAAAATACTGTATACTGTGAAATACAGTTTCACTGGGCATTTGGGTGAATAATGGTTCTGCAGGGACATACCAATGGTTCATTGTTCAGCTTAACTCTGAAGTCTTCACTCACCTGAAAAAGGCACCGCGAGATATCCAGCTATGTAATAAGCACTGCTTCTGGAGTACTATCCAAGGAGGGTTTTTAAAAAATGACTTGTGCTATTTAGAACAACTTGTAAAGTCTAGCTGTGAAAACTGCAAGTAAACACCTATAAACATTTTCCCCTGTCTCCTTCCCTCAGCAACTCCCTGCCCACCAACTCCCCCTGCCCACCAGCAAGGCTGCTTTACTTCCAGGAAGAGTTTTGTGGCAGTAACTGAGATCCTGTAACTCAGGTTGTTCCTAAAACAGAAAACTAATTGGGAATACTGAACATGTCCCACAGGAGTTCGGAAAGGTCTATTCTTGTTCTGTCCCTCCACACTCGGGGTGAAATGCTACACGGGTCTCCAACCTGACACAAGTCTACAGAGATCTTGACTGCACACGTGGCCATCCACCACAGCTCCTGCATTTCAGAAATCAGCCCATCAGAGGTGCTGATATAACTGTGTTTATGTTGCGCTCCAAACCCAGTCAAAGAACTCGTCTGGCTTTCAAAAACCAATAAACAAAGACCTATACCTTAAATAGTATTGACACCAAACACTGCTATGAAACTCCACCACCAGGCTGCCTTCTGCATATTTGTCCTTCAATTAACTTTTGCTCAGAGGTGTGTGATTACTGAACACAGGGATAATTTTTATGCTTTCCAATTTATGAGCTTCCAAGATACAAATTTTGAAGCCAGCATATGCACGGGATATTCAAATCCCTCAACAATCCAGCACAGTATCTGTACCACCTGGGAGATCGTCACTTTTATCTCTCTCTCCAAAACCAGCAACGTGCAGAAGTTGGATTTCATCGCAGTCCAGAGAAGAGCATCAAAGCATTCTCTGCTCTATTGCTCCTGGAGTAGGTGATGGGCTCCTTAAAATACACCAGCCATCACAAGCAGAACAACCACCTGCAGCTGAAAAACTGATTCTTTATTTGCTCACTGGAAAGATCTGTCTATTGACTTATAGCTCCCCACTGACTTTGCCTATTCTATAGCAGAAATACAGCGCTTCATTTTGGTCTCGGGACAGAGCATACAGCTACGATAACGGAGAAAGGGCTTCAGTTCTCTTGGGTAGAAATTCACACAAATATCACAAGGGTCTGAAGGCAACACTAGTTTTACCTCCTGCCTGGCTGTCCTATTCCTACTGCTTCAGCCTTCACCCCCTCACCACCCCCCTGACAGAATTTACCTACATTTGTAAAAGCTTCCAGCCTTAAAAAATGCCTCACAACCATTGCCCAATAGGAATAACAGCTTGCAATTATAAAAGATTTCTCAAAAAAATTTCATACTAGCATGCTTCATGGACTGGATATACAAGAATTACTGCAGCACTCAATTATGCTACAGCCAAGCATAACTGATATTGCACAATATGGGCTGAAAAGTCTCTAGAAAAAAACAATACTTTTATAATGTTGCCAGCCAAGATGGTATTTAAATCACTGGCTGGGCCCTAAATTCTGATCCTGAGAAATGTTCCCTCCTGAAAAACACAATGCCATCAAAATTTTGCAGACTCGTCAATAAACTCTTGGATCACTGTGTCAGAGAATAATCATTTAAGATGCAACTGCTATGTATGGTAAAGGAAGTAATTTTCTTCTGCTGATTTGTTCAGCAGTTTGCACCAATATACAGTATGTATCGATTGGTTTGAAGTCCGATCTCCGTTGGCAGGGGTAGAATTCCAATAAAATGTAGTGACGAATGCCGAAAAATACACTGTGTTGATAACTTTAAAGTATTAATTCTTTAGTCATGCTATAATTGGTCCCGGTACAGGCTAAGAAACACAATGCAGTTGCACAAAACTTCATCTGTATGCCAACAAACCCGCCAATTGGGGGTGTCACCCTGCTCCCTTGGAGGAGGGACGAGCCCTGGCAGATCTCAAGGCAATTCCACTTGGAGGAGCGTGCGGTGCCCTGAGCATCTGACCTGCCTTTGTTCCCTGATATGCACAGGGCAAGTTGCTCTTCTCCTCCTCCCTGCTGACAGTCAGAGATTTCTGGAGCAAATACTGGGGGAGGGGACATCTAATAGACTGTTCAAATAATGTCTCCATCTAAGGAATCTGTTGGAAACAGATAAGCTAAAAACTTCAGAGAGATCAGTTAAGGGAATGGCATAAGCATATTTAGAAATTACAAAGGCACTTTAAAAAAGCATGGCTGTGAGCCAGGAACTTACCACAAGTTTTTCTTTGCCCAGTTCAACATCAGCAGCCTTCCAAATAATAAGACATGTACCCAGTACACCTCGCTACTTATTGATAAACCTCTCAGTTCCACAAGGGAACCTCAGAATCAAAACCGTAAAGCTAGACAAAAGCAACCCCCCCCCCAAATGTGGGTTACAGTAACTGCTGCTTTGTAAACAATATAGGGTGTCTGCTAGCTATAAAGCAGTTTTAATAGTGGCATTCTGGTCTTAACTGATGTAAAAATGGCAGCTGGCTGGTGGTACATCAAATACCTTCTTCATATGTATATAAAACATACAGTGTGCCTCATGTTCATGGCAGGACTAGGAAAAGAAAGTAGATTCTATGTCTGGCTGATGCATGTGTTTTGGAGCAAGTGAAATTCATTTCCCCCCCCCCCCCCCCCCCCCCCCCCCCCCCCGCCAAATGCAAGTAATATAATCACTAACCTTCAAGTGCCCTTTTTTCCCCAAAAAAAGTAAAAGTTGTCACACACATATCCTTTGGTCAAAAGCAATCAAACCAATAAGGACTTTTTTTAAAAAGAGGAAAGGCAGAGGAGAACTCCGAATCCCCCTGTCCAGCCAGGCGCGGCTGCAATCCCCAAAGTACACATTGTAGATTGTGATCTCTGGATGAAAGATAACATCCTCTTGCCAAGTTCTATTATAAATCTGTGTTTTCATGTTTGAAACTTGCTCTAAGCTCAATTTGTGCTACATTTAGCCTTTATGTATCTTCACTGAATAAGGAAAGCAGCAGGAAATATATACTTGAGATTATGAAACGAAAGCAGTAGATTTCTACACTGTACTATCTCTGACCTTGCAAGTTCCCCACTATTTCTTATTCCTCAGGGTAGACACATAGGGTAGGGCTCTGAAACACAATACATTCAATTTTGGGAAGAAGCAACACCAGCATAATCAAAATAACACTTTTCCAGGGCTTAATAACAACAGTTTTCAAAAGGGGTATGTCCCAGTCCTCCTCACTTTTAGAACTAAACAAGAAAAAAAAAGAAAAAAAGTCTGAGGGAGCCTCAGTATTCTGCATGGCATGCCCGCCTTCCTACACAAGGAAAAGAAGATTAGTCACTGTCACAAAATTCTCTTTGAAATACTGGTTGTGCCTCCACCCATGAGTCATTCACATTAACTTCTCAGGACAGAAGGTAGTTTTCCATTATCTCTCTTTATTTACACAGAGCATCTCTTGTGGGCAGAGCAAATTAGGTTCTCTTCTCTAATGACCCTTTATTCACAGCAATTCCCTGGCTGGATAGCAAGAGAGAGACACAATGACAAAAAGAACAGAGAGGGAAGGAGACCTCACAAACAGCCCAAGACAGGCACTGCCTAGGAACGAAGCTGCTGACTGAACAAAGTCTGCTTGGGAATCCGACAGATCGCTTCCACATGCTACTAACACCCCAGTGAAGGTAGCTGCGCAGTCTTTATCTGTCTCTTTAGAAGTTAGTTCCACCACGCACCTCATGAAGGCCATCGCCCCGAGAGCAGCTTCCCACAACCTATAGATTACCCCAGAAATTCCTAACTGTGGACACGGCACAAGGAACTAATGAGCAACTATTTGAGGGAAATCACAGCTGCAGCTACCTCTGTCCAAATTTATTCAGCTAGCTGTGTATCTTTGTGTTGTTTAGCTTCAGACTTTACTTTCCTGCATTTTTATCATATGCTTGAGACTGAGAGCAAATGTTTTCAGATTAGATTATCCAAAAAATCCCCTGGACTGTTGCAGGGAGGAGACAAGAGACAGAGAAGTCTGTAGACTGCTCTGCATTGTAGTGCTGCTCATTCCCAAATGCAAAGTAGAGTAACCTTTGGGTACTGCTGTTCTCTACTTTTGCTTTTTTTACTTGTTAGCCTGTGTATGAGGCAGCACCTGTGTATATATGGTCATGTTTCATAGAATCATAGAATGGTTTGGGTTGGAAGGGACCTCAAAGCCCATCTAGTTCCAACCCCCCTGCCATGGGCAGGGACACCCTCCACTAGACCACGTTGCCCAAAGCCCCATCCAACCTGGCCTTGAACACTTCCAGGGAGGGGGCAGCCACAGCTTCTCTGGGCAACCTGTTCCAGTGCCTCACCTCTCTCAGAGTGAAGAAGTTATCTTAAAAGCCAAACGTTATTTACAAATCATTGATATTTTTTCTGACTCAAATGCTGACTAGCACTCAAATACACTAGCAAAGTAGTTAATCATGTATTAAAAGTCACAAATGAATGCACAATTAATGCTGAAATTCCACTATCAGCTCATGTTAAAATAGAATTAAAAATAGCTAGAATCAGTATTATATATAGCACACACAAAAAACCCACATGTGGAATTTAAATGCAGTAAAGCTTTTAAGAATGCAAAATAGTCACCCTAATACAATCCTTCCAACAATCTCTTTCTTCCCCTACTTCATCAAATATGGGACCTTTTTTTCCACCTTTTCTCCCTTCTGATCAGTCAACAAATGCAGAAAGTAATAATTTATGAAATATCCTTCATTTCCACGGCAATAGATTAAGAAATCAAACACAAGGTTTTCAATTTCCATCTAAATTTATACAGTAGAAGAGACGAGGGTACTCAAAAAAACCCCAACCCAAACCAAAACGCCCAAATAATAATAAAATTAATAAAAAAACCCACCCAAAACCCCCCACAAGGCCCCTCATTCAGATCCAGCATTTTGGAATAACAGGATAAAACCCAAAGACTATGATCATCTAATCAACTAGTGATTTTCCTTTCCTGTGTGCGTGAGCAGTAGCTCTTATGATAAAAGCTTTTTTTTGAAGGCTGACAACTGTTATGAGAGATTTTAGAAATCCCCAGTTTGTACACAAATGCAAGCAAACAAATATTTTTCCCAGTTCTCACTCACCCTACTTCTCCACGTATGCCTACTAGATAATTATGTGTTTTATGATTATAGCAAGAAGCAATTTAAAACACTTCTGTATTTTAATTTTTATTTAAAATGAAACAGTGTCCTCATTGCTTACTGGGGTGTGTTATAATTATTTAGCTTAGTACCAGCCATTAAAAAAGTGGATGTATTACTTACTGAATGACATGAGACACATGGTTGGTTTGTTAAATATTGTTTCTTTTTCTAACTTATTTCCTTTTTGTTTGTTTTTGTGTTCACTATCATATTGTTCTTAAACATTAAAGTGTTTGGCTAAGCATGAAACGATACAGGCTCACGAGCCTGGCATTACAATTTGCATTAAGGCCTGTCTTACCTTATAACAAGCAGATTTTCCTCAAACCTTCATAACATCACATAACAATTTTAAAAGTAACATGCCAGAAAGAACTTTGAAAAGGCCTTTAGAATCTCTCAAGAAGCAGTCAGTAAATTGGTATATATACTGTTTAAAAATAATGATTTCTTTTCAATATGTTACAGTGACGATTTTTTTAGAAATCAATGATTAGGGAAAAGCAGATTTGAGATTTGTGACAAAAACTTCCTCTCTGATGACTACCATTTTGAAAATGGGCTTCCACTGTTCTTGGTTCACATGACTTATTTTTTAGCAGCTGTTAAAATACTTGCACTTTAAAATATGGCTTCTTTCTGGCAAGCAGCAGTCCTTCACAACAGTTTAAAGTCCTAAGACTTCAAATAAATAAAATGATTCAACCAAAAGGGCTATAAATCATAATCACTGCCCAGATGGTCTTAAGACCTCTGCAGAAAAAAGCTGCACATGTTAAGAAGACCAAATTTCCTTCTGGTCAGAGTCCCTTATCTCCCTTGCCCAGCTATCCATACCGGAGTAATGAAACATCCTCAGAGGTATGTTAGATGAAGGTACCAATTAATTACCAGCCAGAAAGTGATACTAGACCTACAGGGAAGCACCAACTTTATACTACCAGTTAAACACTGGTTTGGCAGTCAGAGTCTGAGGGAGCATCTCCACTGAGCTAGCCTGCGTACAATCTCTGCAACTGCAATAACGTTTATAGACGCAGAGCTATGAGGAAAATGAGCCAGCTGGCTAACATTTTAAATGCCTAGGCTGAGTGCTTCAGTCTCTACGTGCCTCTCCCTTCGGTACATGACCTCTGGTGCTGAAAAACCTTCTAAGCTTTAGAAAACCCCAAATTCCCCCTCCAGCTGTGCCAGGGTCCTCCTCTTCCCACCGCAACCCTCAAAATCCAGGTTCGTGCAGGTACAAACGGTCCCCTGAAGCACACGGCAACAGCAGAAGGAAATACTGTGCGATTCTGCAGACAAGCTCAGGAGTTCAACACCAAATCGCAACTTCCCAGCCACAAAACAGAGGTGTTGGAGAGGGACCGACTAACTGGGAGAGCTGTTCTGCACTGGCACGGTCCTCGGGGAGAATAAACCTCACAGGGCTCGCAGCAAAATTGCCCAGGCACAAGTGAAATGCCGAATTTGCGGGGGAAGCCAGCAGACCTGTGAATCATTTTTTCGGTATCTTTGTGAAACACAATAGGTGATTTCCCCCTTTTCTTTCAAAAGGAAAGCATTTCTTCACATAAATATGCTCTTTGGATATACGTAGGGCTTTTGGTAGCAAGTGGCAGGTGAAATCTTCAATTAGAAACACAGAGAGGCTTGGTCCTGAATCAGAGGAGAAGGCTTCCCCCCAGACAAAATCGCTCATTCTCCTCCTCTGCGTTTCCCGGTCCCCTGAAAATTACCAGTAGCAGTGAACTATTCCCTGGCTGTGAAACACAGGGGAAGGAAACAAGGTACTGAGATACAAAACGAAACAATTCACTGTATGGCTCTGAGGAACGCTTACATACAGAGCTGTGAGGTATTTTCAGTTCAAAAGCCAAAAAAAAAAAAAAAAAGAAAAAGAAAAAAGAAAAAAGGGGGGAAGGAAAAACAAAAAAAGGAAAAATTAGTTTCAGTAAAACTGAAGTGAAACTTTTTCTCTGGATGTCTCACAATATAATTGTTGCCAGGTAGTTTTTACCCTTTTAAAAATTTAGCTTAGCTCAATTTCAAAACAAAACATTGTTTCAAAATCAAAGAAGTGGAACCATTTCATTTTGAAACCACTGAAATGAAATATTTAGGCTCCCAATATTTCTCTTCAGCTGAAACTACTGGATGAATTGCATCAAAACAAGAAAATAGCTTTGATCAATACAGCACTGTGTCTTTCAGTTAATACAGTATTTGCATAAACAATTTCATCAAGCATCACTATGAGTGCAATCGAGACATCAGAAATAAGCCAATCTGCCTACTGAGTAATCTGCTATGGGATGCAAACGATGCAACTGCTTAAATTCAAGGACAAGAGATGGAGTAGCCAAAGAGAAAATGACATTTCCACTGGTCCCCCCCGCCTCCCCCCGCTAGTGATGTCACCGGTGTCTGCTTTAACTGGCTGGAACAACAGGATGGAGGGTTTTTATGTGGAAAATATTTGGGTTGCATCTGCTTTTCCTTCCCAGAGAAGGACAGAGCCAGAGCCATGCATATGGTTGGTAGGTCCTGCTACTGAAGACTGCCCAGATCAGCCATGAGGATCAAGGCTAGGAGAGGATCACTGGCTGGGAAGGGTTGAAAAGGCACAAAGTCACAAAGGGTGCAGTTCCCTGGAATCAGTAACCCAACCTAAAACTGCATTGCTGCATTCCTGCCCCGCGGCCAGTTTCGCATTCCTTCCCTCCGGTCAAGCATTAACCCCAAGTGACCAGGTGGATCCAGCTGAAACCCGGCAGGGCCACACGCCTCGTCCTCGGCTGCACCGCCGGGGATGAGTGTCCGCAGGCGGCCAGCCACACCTTCACGGAAACAAACGCCAGGACGGAACAACTTGACCGTCTGCCAGGAGGAGCAGTTGCCTGTTTCGGATGGAGGGCAACTTTGCAGGGAAGCAACAAAACGAGCTCTCGCTCCCTGCAGACAAATAAGCCGAGCCTGCACAGCGGCACCAGCGAGCGAGCAGCATGGCGCTCGGGTGCCCAAGTCCTGGAAACAAAGCGAAGGCATTCTGAAGCAATTGGTTTCCAGCATGAAATTTCTGCAGAATAACAAATGTTGGTTGGCTTCATAATTAACAGTTTCAGCGGCCTTCTAGAATATGAATCGGAAGGAAACAAAATTTGAATAATGCATTAGTGAGAGTTCATGTTCTAGTAGCCCTATGTGGATTGTCAGTGTGCATTCCAGTAGCTCGTTATGATTTATCTTCATCAGCCATGGGCTGAAATTACCAGACTCCAATTACTTTGCTTCCCATGTTCAAGAGAAAAAAAAAAAAATGTCAGGCCTACCACAGGAGATGGTTTAAAATGCCTGAGGTAAAGAAAGTAATCTACTGTTCTCTGACATTCGCTGCCTGAAAGTCATTCACATTAACAATCATTCAAACTTGTTTAGTGCAAACCAATTGCTTCTATTTTCCTCTTGTCAGTAACATTAGCTTCAATTCAAATTTAACTCTTCGAAAATTTCAAAATGTAAAATGAAATTCAGTGAGGCTTGACAGGGACACGTAAGGGTCTTGACAGAGCATACGGCTACTGAATTTATCTTCCTTAATCTGTTAATTTTGAAATTTCTATTTTCCAGGGGGAAAAAATGATGATCTGCACTTCTTCCCCTATCGCAGGGAAGGTAAGAGATTTATGCTGATGTTTGCCAGACTCGCATTTAAATACTATTGCTAACACAACAAGGACTACGGAGGCAGAAAAATAGATGCACTCAATTTAAACTAACAAATTAAGCGATTATTTACGAGCACAACTTGAGGTTTAGTTACACAGCAAAATACATTTAATAACTTAATATCCCATCACCATGAACACTTAGACTTGTATAACAGGCCATTAACTTCTAAATACTTTGGGCTTATAAGGTTAATGCCTACAGTGAGAAGGGGAAGTAGGTTAGATGGTTAAACAACAGTAGCTGTCGCAGACCGCTCGAATAGACACCCAGGAGATCGGCTTTCATCAATGCTCTTTCCTCATACGACACCCACTAGAAAAATGCTTTTATAGTTTCTCTGATAGTTAAATAAAATAAACAATAAACCCCCCACAAGACACCCACTTTTTTGGTATAATGTGTTTGAGAATAAAACACACAGTAAGTTGTATTACTAATGTGAACTCAGAACATGCTCCGAAAGATGACTTTTCGTATGGGTTGGGGAGGGGGAACTGCAAGAACAGAGGGGGAAAATTAATTTTTATTTTCTTTTGTAGTTGTGAAATCAGACAGGGAAGAAAGCACACACAAGCTTGTGCTGGCTGTGAAAAATCCAACCATATTTCAAGCAAATTAGTACTGTTATAGTCCTTTATGGCACGGCATAATTCAACGCAAGAAAAAGCCAAATCATCTCCTACACGCTACAGAAATGGAAGTAGTAAAGCTCGGTATTACACAGTTAATTGTTTCTAAGCACTGCACATTCATTATTTTTAAACTAGCAGTAAAAAAAAAATTACAGACAATAATTAACTTTGAACAGTTTGGGGTGCAATAGTTGGTTTATAGGCTAAATCAGTGGGTTGCTATGAGCCTGATGTCTACAGTTTAGACATCAGATCCTGTTACACAAACACTGTATTTCTTTATCCAGCCAAATAATTTTCTTTCTAACAAAGCGCATGTCAAGACACCAGCTCCCTTGGGAAGGCTCCGTGGTTACTTTAAGACACAAGGCTTGGCATCACCATAACACATCAGAAACCCAACGCAGTACTTAATGGTTATGTAAGAATTTGAGCTACTGCCTTATATTAACATTAATATCACTATTTTTACTGGTGGATTCAGCATGAAGCTGAGAACTAGAAGCTTGATTTATAATTCCAGTTTTAGTGTTGTGCCAGTTGGCCTGTACTGCTCCCTCTAGGCAGTTTCATCACAGGTAATTTTAAAATATGTGCATTTCATGATCTAGGCGGAATATACTTTTGCAGATATATGTCCAAGGTAAGGAGAGAGAGATAATCAAACCTTTGGTATTGCCCCGAAAGTATTAGCACTCCAGCAGTTAGTTAATTAATGCCTGTCAGCCAGCAATTCTCTCCCCCAAAATCTCTGCCAGTACAATGAGCAGATCTCATTTTCTTCAGTGAAAAAGTCAAACAGGTCCGATTAAACTGCCAACAAGGAGGATTAAAGTTAATATGCACGGCTGGCTTTGCGTGGCAGCAGGCAAAGAGGTCTTCTGCGATCTCTTCCACTCTCCCTGCCGAAGGGAAGGCTGGGGAAGGCAAGGGGCTACTGTCCAAGAGAAGTGCAATGGTAAGAAGATGAAGGACAATAATGCCTCAAGCCATCTATATGTAAAGCAAAGTTTGCAGTCAACATACAGCAACAAAATAAGGTAAAATTACCAGAAGAAAGTTAAATAACGTAAAACCTTGTTTGGTTTTAAGGAAAGAACTCACTACTACTTGGAAAAATATTCTGAGATAAAAGCACATACAGGACCACAACGGGATTTTTCGGAAGTCTTAAGACATATAATTCTAATCATGTCCATACAACTGATGTACCTCAACACTTCTGAAAAATCACACTCTAGAGGCCCTTGGACTGATTTTATTTTCTCGCTTTTCTGAGTTAGGCTGTCTCAAGCACTCACATGGCAAATCCCACATTACTTTTTGCATTACAGAACTCGGGGACCATTTTATGTGGCATAGATCACGCTGCCGTCATAAAGCTTGGCAAGCACTCTAGCTCTTTGAGATTGGAAATTGAAAAAATGAGAAGAAAATCTTTTTGATTAAAAAGCCCAAAATATTAGAGGATTTAAATTCTCAGACATCAGATACATTTGTACAATAATATCGTACAGTACTTTATTGCTGATTTTCCACTCTTTCTATGCATCAAATATTATTATTACTTGCTATTTGCTACTGGTAATAACTTGGAAGTTGATTAATCTAATTTATTTATGATGATTGATAATTTTTTTTTCATTTTTGACAAAAGGGAATATGACTCAAAAATGTTATTTAATTTTTGCTATTTTCACTTTTCAGCAGAATGAGCAAACTTTGTCTTTCAAAAGGTAGGCTTCTTACGCAGGAAATGACTGCACTCATCTATTACCTATATCACATTTGCCGTAATTCAATCTGTTCTCTTTCAATCAATCTGCATTGTTAGTTTCTTGAGATAACTGAACTTTAGTGTTATTCTATACCTTTGTTTCAGCTCTTATTTTCTGTGGAAATTGCACTGCAGCAATAGGAACTTTAGGAAAAACAAACTAGTTATCTTTATGATTTTCTTTCAACTGCCTGAACAGGGTTGTTTAGAAAGGCAACAAATGGCTTTTTGGAACTTGTCGACTTGACACAATTATAAGTAGCAGAACTAATGGTTTTTCAGAAGCACACTGAAGCAAAGGTCTTCACTGTGTGTATATGGAAACAACGCAGAAGTAAAATTCACACTATTATAGAATATCTTCTTCCTAAAAGGAAACATAGGATAGTACCTCTCAAGTATAATCCCGTACGTGCAGTCTCTACGTTTTGAGAAGATATGCAATTTCCTGAGTGTTTTCTGACCCAAAGTTTGCATGCTGAAAGCTGAGCTGCCAAACATTTTTTAATATTAATAACAAATCTCAAGCGTCATCTGAACATTCTACCCAAGGAATGCAATATTCTCTGAATAGTGAGTTTTTTTAGTGAGTCCAAATATAACAAGATCGTATTTTCAAATGCAATTTCAAAACAAACGGGTCATACCTGATGGCACTGTTATGCACTGAGGTCACCCCAATTAGCTAGAGCTTTGGTTACACCAAAATTTCTGAGGCCATTGCAGAGCATAATGTGCCTGAAAGGTTTATGTCAGATTTTAAGCCAAGCATGCAGTTTCATTCCACTGATTCTTAAAGCAAAGGATAGAAATCATAAAAGCCATGTTACCAAAAGCTCAGGAAGTTGTGCCTTAGGAAGCCCCTTCTCGTTATTTTCAACAAGTGCTGAACATATACTTTAAAAATCAGGCACAACTTAAGATACTCCAACTGAATACTAACTGAAACAGTCAATCAGTGTTCATTATTTTATTTTGAATATGGTCATTTGCTTGTTTTTTTGCATCAGAAGATTATTAAAATAGAAAGGAAAGGGTTGGTTGGCCTCCCATCTTCTTCCAGTAATTCATTTCTTCTGCCTTGTCAGCAGAGGACAAAAAACATATAAACCCAAGAAAAACACAACCATAAAATTATATGTATTGCTAAGGCAGTTTGGGCCAGGTGTAACAGAGAAGAGTGAATACAAGGGGAATAAAAGCAGACGCTGATGCTGGTAGGACAGAAGTACAGCCTTCCTTTCATTCACAGTAGTCCACATCCATAGATGTATTTCAATTTCCAGGTTCCGTATCAGATACTTAACTGGAAATTGAAATCCTGCTACAACAGAAAGGTGGAAAGTGAACACCCAAGGGTTGGACAGTTGATGAGAAAAACATGTGAAGTGGTAAAGCACATCCAATTCATTGCCATCAGCATGAGGGAAAAATGGCTGAAGGAAGAAAATTAAGTACAAAACCCGTACATCTTCTGCCTTGTTTTATATTTTCAAAAGAAAACTAAACAAAAACCACAATCTTCCCCAAAAAATCCATCAACCCATCCATCACAAAACACCTTAACTTTTACCTTCCATAAAAAAGGGACAAAGGGCTGGGAGTTTGGGTTAAGACCTTCCCAAAGACATACTTCCATAACTCACTTCTAAAACTGGAAGCTAAATTTATGAAGTTAATCAATCTACTCTTAAAAGAAAAAGGATAGTATATGAAAACAAGTGATGCTGCATACAAGGAAAAGCCTGTGTGGTAACAGAAATGCTTGAGTAGAATACAGCGTGAAACAGAGTGCAGATGGTTTTATCTTACATCCCTTCACTTTGGACCAGATAAAGTTGAGCAATGTTTCATATGTGGGATATTCTCAATATTGTAATTAAAATTACTGTACCAAGGAAACAAAAATCTGTATGGAATTACTTCTACTTAATAATAAAATATATAAAGCTGAATTACTCTAGTGCCAATTATATCAGCATACTTGGTAGCAAACATTTTGAAATTAAATGTGCTTTTCAACTTAAACACTAACTGCAAGAGTGCAAAAAAATACAGCCTTATGGGCTGTCATAAGAAATAGCTCGAAGTTAGCACTTTACTTAATTATACAAAAATGTAATATGAAATCGATTTCTTGTGTGCTGTATTAGTGCCTTGCTTATTACAAAATACTTTTGTATTGCCTTTGTCAACATAAATTAGACTTGCACCATTTTTTCGAAGAACACTTAAATTAAATTTGAAGTAATGCAAAAATGGTATTGCGCTTATGTGCTTTGCAAGTATAATACTAAACTGATGAAGTAAGTTTCTAAATGCCATTAAACCATTGTATTTTCTTTTTATTTTATAATGAAACTTTAAAAATCAAAATATTTCTTGAAAGATGCCTTCAATAATCTGCACGAAGAGCAACTGAGCTATCAATTTGAAATTAAAAAAAAAAACAAACCCAAAACAATCAATTTTTCATCCCGTCTATAAAAAACGTTGAAACTCACAGCAACTCTTTATTCATTAAAAATCAAGCAGCAGAGAGAATGCTACCAGCAATTAATTTTCGGCACAGCTTGCATTATCATTTCAAGGTCAGGTTTCACTGGCCATGCCTCAGTGGGAGCTTGGCTTCGAGGAGATCACTAAACAGTGCTCGCAAGGGAAACATCATTAAACGAAACGTGTACTTGGAAAGCTGAAATTATTTGCAATAGCAACAACTGAAAAACTCTGCTAGCCTGCCTCGACCCATTTACCCTCCAGACAGAAGCAGGTGCCCTTCAGTAAGCCCTCACAAGCTCCCAGGTACACCACCGACAGGATACTGGAGTCTACCCTTAATAAAAGTCTCACCCTCTGACCATGGATCCAAAGACTGATTCAGTCCCAATGATGCCAGATGGCAACACAAAATCAGTGACCAATACTTCTGGGAAAGATTAAAAGCAGAATACCTAAAAGGCAAATTATGCACCAAAGGGGCTGGGGGGAGGAGAAAGGGCAGACGCTCTTGGCCCCAGCAGAGACCAGCAGCCATCTCGATACACGGGATTACTACAACACATGTGTAACGCCAGGAAATCCAATCTCTATGATATCGGCAACTGAGATATCCAAACGCTCGTGCCACAAGCATAATTTTCCATCTCTAGCAGTTCTTTAAGGTTTTCTCCAAAATCCTCTCATTAAACTTTAATTGGAAAAACAAAACTTGAATTCTACTTCCTGGATGATTAGATCATTTTCTCTAACTTCCAAAGTACTTGTATTTATAATCTATATGACACTTCTTTTTTATTTTTATGTTTACTCCTAACGTAATTCTCTGAGACAACTGTTAAGATTAAGTAGTTCTTTCTCTCACCACAACCCATCCTGATGATACAGGTGTTTCTAAACAGTAAGGTGAATTCAGGTTGCTACAGGCATCCAGGTAGCTGGTGTAATTCATGTACCCCACTCCCATGACTGACATGACTATGACACAGAGATGACAATTTGGAAAAATGCATTGAAAATAAATGGCCGCTTCTTTGCAAATGATACCTGGAAGGAACATACAGTTTTGTCTGTTTTTTCAAATTCATAAAATACTATAGGTATGGATCGTTTTCCCCATCATATCTACTGTAATACACTAGGGAGAGAAAATAGTTCTAACCATCTGACTAGTTATTAAAGATATTATAACAATGTACAGAAAAATGTTCCAGTAAGCTGAAACCAATTTATTTTTTTTTCTACAAAGCTATCAGAATATTTTTCTTGAAATTGAGGTATATTTCAACACATCTATGTGTTTGTGTGCATATACACAGTTTTAAGTCTCAAAACAAAGGTTTCTCTATTTCTTTCATATCTTTTTTGCAGAAAACATTGCCAGCAACACCTATGAATGGTGATGGACATTCACAAGCAATTGCTGGAAGCAATCAGGGACCGCAAGATTTCAATTCAATACTGAAGACCAAACAAAGCTAGATCTTTTCCTGTCCTTGAACACAGCAGAGACTATTGGTCTGGCTTCTTTTTTTTTTTTTTTTAAATTTTTTATTTTATTTTTTTATTTAAAGGAGCTAAGCAAGAATGACTGATTTTGAAACATGTACTTCGCCATGACCCCTTCAGGAACTGTTCAAGTTGGTTCTTCCCTCCATGCCTCAGACAATTTCCATACAAAAGGTAGATGAGAAGACATTCTACCTCTCCTTGCCACGTGGTGTTTCCTGACCCCAGACTTCAAGGATAAGCTGTCCCTTGTCTACTCCTACTACTCAGTTACAGCCCTGGATGCCAGACTTTCAACGGCACAAGAGCAGCAGGGCTTTGCAAGGGACAGGTTGGTTCTCATGTCCTGCAGTGCCTTGATCTCTTCCCCAGCTTTCCAATACAGTGGATCTTAGCTGCTAAATCTGTGTCTCACCACCTCAATCTCCTCTGGTCCCTTCAGCCCATAGGAGTCTCTACCCTGTGCGTCTTGTCCTGAAGGACACGGGAAGCCAGGAACTGCCTCCTCACATTAGTGGCCTCACGAAGGAAGAACCAGAGTCCATCACCTTGCCAGACAACGAGAGCTGAACTACATAGCCTAGAAGCAGCTGGGAGAGGAGAGCTTCAGTAGCTACGTGGTGGGAAAGTCTATCAACTAGTTCATTCCTCAGAAAACTTAAAAGACAGCAGTGAGCATTTCAAGACATCTCTCACTCTCCTCCCACCCCTCTTTCTAATTTTTAAATAGGAAATGCTGTCCTCTTGTATAAGGACTTCAGTTGATGCTGACACAGAGAGGATGGGGAGGAAGGGCTCTGGTAAGCAAACACTGGCCTCACCACTCCTGAGATTTGCTCTGTCAGTGTGTAACTGTCAAGGGAGCAGAAGGATCCTTCAGGCAAAGCAGGCCAGCAGCTACAGGGGACGCGCTCTGCTCACTCTCACCGCCAACAAAAACCCAGAGGTTACGGTTAGCTACAAAGAAACCGATTTCAAGATGCTCCAAAACCAACACAAAAACAGCAACAAAAAATGTAGGGATCAACAAGGTGGACACTGGCTATGCAAATCCTAAAGATAAGAAGTCACAGGGAAACAGATTTGGTCCCGTCTGGCTTTACATCCGAGATCTAAACAGGAAGGGGAAAAGATGTGTCGGTGACAAAAAATTTCTGTAGCCTTCTCAGAGCTGGAAGGCTACTTCATCTAACGTGATTTAGCTTACAAAGCAAATAAAGGTGAAGCTTGCTACACAGAAATCTGCTACACATGCTTTAACTTAGCTAATAAACGTCATTCACAGAGTAATGCTCCAAAATGTGCAAACTCCAGCAATTTAAGTTTTTGCATGTTTTATGCATTTTAAGGCAAATAATTCTCTTTTAAATGTCAAAATGCATTTTTTATTAATTTTCTTTTTCTCCAACCACCAGCAGAAACTTTCAAGTGAAAGAATTTGAAGGATTTTCTTGTCTGTTGTTGCTGTTTATAGCAAATTATATGCACAAAAGCTATATTACAGTAAAAGAGCAAAACTAAGTATTCAAAAGTTAAGAAAAGCCACCTTTGAGATATCAATAACAAATTTAATTCAACTTCCTTATGCATATGCATTATGCTATTACGTTTAAACACATGATTCTCCTTAAGGCAACATGGAAAAATCTATTAAAAAAATACAATGTCAACTAATGTGCGGTGCAGGCTAAAAAAAAAAAAAAAGCAATAAATACAATGGTGTATGTATTTTTCCTGTATTCCTTGTATACAGCCTTTAAATAATCAAACTAGATCACAAAAGGTGTATTAGAGAATAGACATTGCTGACAGCCGTAGGAAAAAGCAGCATCGGTGTCTTACCGTGTGAGCCCTCACACACACGTTGTACACAGAAGCCCACGGCCCACTCGGCATTCATCAGAGAACATCCTGAAAGGATTGCCTGGCCTGTGAGCTATTGACACTCATTGTAATATTAGCTTCACAACCCACCATTTCATTCAGCTCATGCTAGGGTAAGCTAATCTATCAGTTTTTTTATACTGATGCAGCCGCACTACAGAGAAAGTGTCCTCAGTTTGCTCTGTGAATGTAAAAAAAGCCAGTTATCCTTACTCTTTAATAAATTGATCTTATAATCACAGCTGAGAAAAGCTTACACTAAGCTTTAAAATGAACAGAATTACAGGCATACTAAATAGATATTAGGTTATTAGAAAAGTGATTCTAGTTATGCGTTAGATATTGATTTTTTTTCTTAAATTTTCTTGCATCTGATTCAGATCAAGTATTTTGAAATTTCAAATCCTTCAAATATGGGAATAGTGGGTTGTTTCACCACACCACAGGTTAAGAAAAAGCAGCAAGTTCCAGAATGGCACTGGATATTACTGGAGGGGTTCTTTGTTTTGTTTCATTTTTCATAGTGCACAGAAGAGCAATTCCTCATTTTTATAGAGGATAATTTAATTTCTCCTTACATATACAGAAATCTAACAGTTGCAACAGTAGTATCTATTACTTCAGAATTAAAGCAAGTTTATTATAAAATGTATTTCATCAGTATGCAGAATATCATAATGACAGTGAATATTGCCATTGAAAGGCAGGATTTGACTGATACAGATGATGTACAGCCTATCTATTGCAAAAATAGATTCCCATGGAGAAGTTAAAAAAAAGCATGAAATACCATCATAAAACCCAGCACACACACACACACACACTGCTGGGAAGACGGCAGAAAAAGAACGATTGCTTCTCTCCAAGCTATTACGGGAATCAGCACACAGCTAACAGGCTCCTCAGTTCAGACTGGAGAACGGACTCCAAAAGAGGAACCAGTTTGAAGAAGGGCTTGAGGTTTCATGGTTTTCCTAACTGGCAATAACTTACAGGCTTCCAAAAACAAAGCCTCTCTCTTCTAGCATATTCTGGGCACCTCTGCGGCCAGCTTCAAAGGAAACTGGATAACTATTTCCCCGTTTCAGTCAGTACACAAAGCCCATTCACTATATATTAGCTGAGCTCCAGCAGAGCAACAACTTGACAAGTCAGAAGCTGAAGCAATATGTGTCAAAGAGATTGAATTCCACTTTCATATTAGTACAGAAGAAGACAGTGCATGATTATTGCTTGGAGCATGCGGTTGTTTAGGGGATAATGCTAGCACCTTAACACTGAGGAGTAATGGAAATTGTCTGTCTTGTTCTCATTCTTTCTGAGACAGTCACTTGTGATATGTCTTGTTACACTGCCAGGTCATTTCTCTCTTCAGGCTCCTTAAATATCACCTGTCCAAGTTGACAATACATCTCTCAAATGATGACATTACACTTTGTCCCTTGCTAAATAGCTAGACGCTGACTTTACCAAGGATGAAAAGCTACACTTTACTTGCAGAAATTAAAACATTACAGGCCGGCCACTATATTAGAGCTCTGCTTCCCGACGCTGCCCATCTGCAAGGACGCTCAGCCCCACAGCATCAAGGCACCTTACTCTGCAGCAGCCCAGGCTTGTGTCCTCCTTTATGTCCTTGTTCCTCATAAAGGAGACTACTCCTGACATTGCTAAATTCAGAGAGATGGATTCAATTATTGAAATTTCAAACAATTAAAAAAAGAAAAAAAAAGGCACATACAATGACTTCCACATTCTTTTAAATGCCATCACACCCACTGAGAGGAACTTCTATTACAGAAGTTGCACTGCGTTGAGTACCCCACCGGCAATTATCCTGTGCAGAAAACAACTCAGCAAATCCCTGCGCCAAAAAATAGACCTTCAGCACTGGAGACAAAAGAATTTTTTCATGAGCTGTTAGTGCTATGTGACACTTAACCCTCACTAAAGCCCACGCTAGGTGCGGGATGAAACACAGAAGGAGGGTGAGAGTAACAAATATTTACAAACAGATTTTTGCCATCCAAAATTGAAACACTATATATTGTGAAGGCTACAGGTTTTAGTAGTTGTTGTTCTTTATTACAATTGTTGCCTATTTGTTTCCAACCAGGAGTAACTGTCTAGACAGGCGGAAGGAAGGATGCCCATCACACCGGAGAGCCTTGAACAGAGCTACCGGTACAGGATGGCTGCTCCACAGAGGCTGGAAAAAACATACCTGGGCGCATGTGTGTTCACTGAGAGAATATGTAAAGCCCCTAAGAGATTAATTTTAGGAGAACAAAGTGAAAGAAAGCATCTGACATTTTCTAATTTAAGTCTGTCCGCGAGGCAGACTGTCAGAGTGTGCTGAGAGGAGAGCACGGCTTCCACAGAACCTGCTCCCCATGGGTCGCAGGAGCCCAGCTGAAGCCTCACTGCCCGGAACCCACAGCGTATCCATTTCCAAGAGATCCTTAAATCACCTGGAGACATCACAGGAATCATTGTACAGACTCAGATTTCCCACCTTAAACTTGCAAATCCTTTCTTAAACACGGAGACAGTAAGCTGATTTGCGAAGGCAATATTGAAGAGTGGCAGCACTTTTGTTTCCACTGTGGGAATCAGATCAAATTAACACAGGGAGAAAAAACCCCTAAGTTTGTGAACTGACTTTATTTAAAGCACACAGCAACTAGTAAATTCAGGACTAAATTATTCACAGTAAGACATAAAGATCATGGTTATATATGCTTATTGATTTCTATACAATATTACTGTTGTATATATTTTTTTCTCATTGTATAATCTATGGGTATAGGCTCTGAATATGCCCATCAGTAAAGTGACAATGAAAAATGTCTGCCATCTTCATTTGTCTTTCAGATATGCATTCACCACCTTTTCCAATTACCGCTAGGCAAGATAAATCATATCTACAAAACTTTCTACTTGTTTCTTTTCTGTATAGGTTCTTACACTATATTCATTACCCTATGATCTGCGAACCTTCTACAAGCACATTACACAATGTGAATAATTTCTACAACATATTATTTCTTCCCTCATCCACTGTTTAGACAAAACCATCTGTATTTTTGCTTCTAACTTTTAAATTGTTTCACAGCTAAAGGGATGGAATAGCTGGGGTTGGAGGGGAAGTAGGGTTGTGTTCCAAAAAACCAAGAAGCTGAGCAACAGAAAAAGAAAACTTGGTAATGGCAGCCTAAGAAATCTTAGAGGTGAAGTGGCACACACACGCAAGAAAGGAACACGCTCAACCAACATGATCCTTAATTATGGCCATTCAGAGAGTAAGAGACAAGTGATAAGGCAGCCAAAAAAAATATTAAGTTCAGGAATAAATTGATTTCCACTGACTTCTATACAGTATGATTGCTGCATTCTTTCCACGCTCCCCACCCCATCCCTTAATGTATCAAGTGAACACCAAGAGTAGACTCCGCATGGACAGACACAAAGAAATGTTGGCCACACTACGATCTGAATGTATCTGTTTATTTTCAAGGGGAGGTCCACAAAAATTACATCAGTAACAAAATTTGTCACTGAATGAATAAAAATTTCTTCTCTAACATATGAACTTCATTGTACTAAATTCTAATTACAAACTATTTATCTGTGGAAAACATTCAGACAGAAAAAAACAAGATCTCATAGCAGCCAGCACAATAAAAGTAAGAGAAATATTTGATCTGGGGGAAAAAAAAAAAAATCACGAGGTAAATGAACATGAGAGAAATTGCTGGGGAAAGATACATATTAACCCTGCTTTCCAAATGGCATCGAGTCGCAAAGTGAACTGATCTGTCAAAGGTGACAGAACAGCCACAAACAGAAAGCAGGTTTCTTCAATTGCAGCTCAGTGCTGTCTTCGAAGGTCGTTACTTTAAGGAAACACAGTGCTACCGAACTAGTTTACTTATTTGTAATCATCTAAGCTGCTACAAGTTGTAAACTGTGAATGCAGCACATGGTATTCCCAGTGGGTGCCCGTGCTCTGACATTTCAGCCTAATTGGTAGAGTTCATTTTGCAGACAAAAGAACTACGTTGTCAAATATATTTTCACCAGTCCCTCACATTGAGGATAATTCTCTAAAATAAAGGCAATAAACTGCAAAATGCATGCTTATGGTACTGTTAGTATCTGAAATGTTTAATTATCTGAATGATAATTAAACATCTTGCCATTTCCAAGAGTAATGAAATAGCTTTCAGCAATTAATAATGACCTGGAAAACAAAATGCATAAAATGAAATAGTTTGAAAAGGTAATATGAAATGAAAAATAGTAGTATACAAATGAAATGGTAGGCTGTTTATGCAGTAGTGTTGGAGATGTGGAACAAGGAAAATAAATTTCAACCACATGAGAAGGCATTGCCTAAATCACGTCTGCATCTCTAAAACCAGTATTAATTCTGGGCATGTCACACCTTAACAAGATTTTGTTTCCAGATTTTAAGTTTCTGCCAGAATTATTCTATTTTGGTTTCCTAATCCTCCTGACAACGACCTCTTGTACAACCATACCTTTAGTTCTACAGAGCGGGATGCTGCGCAGGTTTGGGGAGGGGCTGGAGAGATGGGGATAAAGAGCTTGGGTCAGAAGGAAACTAATTTGGTAAGCAGTTTCAAATGTGCACCTTCAAAAGCTTTAAAACAGTCCCCAATATTAAGGAAAGGGTGAGAAATTTTGCTCTGGTTTACACAGCCAAGGATTACAGGAGCTCTTTTAGTTCCAGTGCCCAAGTGACAGCCCTAATGGTCAGCGATCCCCACGTCGTGTCAGCCCGTGCCCCTCCGTTTGCCGCTCTGGACATATGGACTACTTTGGTTTTATTATACTGCAGCTGGCCTACCTGAAACATAGATTAGCATCACTTAATTCAAAACACTGCAAATTAGTAACCCATTTCTTTTTTTGGAGTGCATTTTTCTACCAGTTTCATAATCTTTTGCAATTTGCCAGCTTTACCATAGTTATATTTTCTTTATAAATTACATGGAACTGTTCCTGATAGGACCCAAATAGAAATGTTTATTCAATTAATCCATAAAAACAGTTTCAGATATATCAGCCAGTTCTTCTCCATTTGAGTTTATTTTATTCTGGTTTCTTAATCAAAATGTTTTATATCAAATTAAATGCATTAGAAAAGAACAATATCGCCTTTATTAACCAAATCTGTAATCTAATTTTACAAAATCAAGTTATTCTGACAAGATCAGTATTCCATAAACCTGTTGACTGTCTCTAATTATATTAGTTTCTTAATTCTTCATTAATCAACCCTTGTATTGGCTGTTCCATTATTCTGTTTAGAATTAAAGTCAAGATGACAAGTTTTTAATTAATTGGGTGATCTTGATCCTTCATGCCAGTATTTTTAATGTTTGTTTTCAAATCATCTGGAACTTTCCAGGACTGCTCCAGATTTTCTTATTTATTTATTTTTTAAACCACAAACAAAACCAGGTAACATTAAGAGTCTTGACAAGCCATTTTAGGATTCTGGACTTACTGATCACCTGAGGTGTAACTTGACATCAGCTGCTGCTTAATATGCTCCTCAACTTACTGTTATAATGGCAGCTATTTCATTATCATACCATACAAAAGCATCACCTGGTCCATTCCTTTTCTCAGCACCAGCAGAGAAATACTGAGAAATATCCAGATCTCACACTAGCATGAATGACATGATATTTCTCTGTAATGGCTTTGGAGGAGAAAGACATGGGGGAGAGAGAAAGAATAATGAATGCATTTGGGAAATCTCATCAACATCCCTCCCCCTCCCTCCAGCACGTGCTGCTGGCACTGCTTTCCTCTTCCACCCTTCCACATCACTGCTCCTGCTACTCACAGCCCTCCCTACCTACTCCATGCTACTCTGCCAATAGTGCCAAAAGTGCCACCGTGGAAAAGTAGTGTGCTTCCAAAACTGTGCATTTAAGTGCTGCAATGACCAGAGCAACTTTCAACACCTTATTAAAATTTTCCTTGCATTATTTTTAATAAAGTGATAAATGAAAGTACAGTAAAAGCTAGTCCTATAAAAGTTTGCTTTATTTAGGTACTTACCAATTCTTCAACACTATAAAAGTAATATCGCACTCCTAAACAGTTGAGAGACCTTAATTATGAAAGCAAATTAAAGTATCAAGGACACGAATCATACTAAAAATGATACATTTCAGTTGAGATTAAAAACAGAAGTCACAGTTAAAAAAAGAGCTCCAGTCTTCTGAAAGGGTAGGATTATCTCAACCTGCAGTCATGTTCTTCGGAAGCGAACACAGACCAAATATCTGTGAATATCAGTCCCCAAACTCTGAAGAAGTTCTAATCAGGCTCTGAGTTATCTGGCCCGGGTGCACCCACAGCCTTTTCAAGTGCTGCAATATGAATTATTGCCCACGTCCATGCTTTTACAGCTGGAATGGGCGCCGTGGATTAATGTACTGCAATACATTTTCTTGCCACAGACAGTGCTCCTCTCGGAAGTGTGATCTATTGACTAGTTACGTGCACTTGGGATAAACTGTGACGGTCTCGGTGCTGCGGCGCACACTGCTCTGGGAAGAGCTGCCGAACAAGCTGAGATGAGACAAGAGATGGAGGAATCGCTTGCAAGACAGGGGAGCTCGGGGTGGGGTTGGCAGCTGCTCCTTTTCCTTCCCTGGCCTCCGTCACACAGCTGAAGTGGTATCCCTGACCCAGTGTCCCTCGCCAGAGAGCAAGACACTAACTTCTTCTGAAGAACTTCCCTCAACTCAGTGGACTTTGCACTGAAGCCCAGACTGGCTGGCATGTTAGATGCCAACAAACATAACCACATCTTGCTATAGGTAACTTGTCCTGCCCTGCCTGCCGGTAGAGACTTCAGAAAGGCGGCAAAGGAAGATACCACCACACACAACAGAAGCTTTGAAAAGCGGGTGGCCATGCTAGAGGAATCCACCTACCTAGGTCCGCTACCCTAACCCCAAGTGAAGAGCACCAGTGTGATTTACTGCCGAATATGATTCCATACAATAAAGAACCAGCCATGAACTCAGCTCATCCCAAAAACAAAGCATGGGAGAATTCAGGAAACCCACGTCTCATTGTACAACACGGCACTTGCAATATCGCAGGAAGAAAGTTTCCAGTTAGTGCAGAGGGAGCTCACAGCTGCAAATACCAAAAAAAATGATAGTAAGCAAGGCTGAATATAGCGAACAAAAGAAGTTGAAAACTAATTTAGGGGAGGTCAGTGTCTGAACTTGCAGTTTACTGCCAATTCAACTGAGTCATCAGCATTGCATTCCTTTGAAAAAGAGGATACCATGCTTAATTTACACAATCTGACAAGAACTTGGCTAGGCAGTGTGCCTGGTCTCCTGCTAGGTAACTCAGCTGTGCTACGGTCCTTTCTTATGGATATAAGCATCATTAGGATTCTATATGTGGTATGGGTATCTGAACAGTGAGTGGCACGAAACACAATAAGCAGTGTATGGTCGCATGTGCCAGCTGATGGTCCAAATCAGATAGCTTTTCTACAGGATGCTCTCTCAATAACAGTTCTGGTATTCAATCCTAAAGGGTATACGATTAAGTTCCTTAGTCCAGACTTTCTCCATTGTTTAAATACCTTTTTTTTTCTTATAGCCAACTGGTAAACCTATATGGAACAAGAGACTGGTGCATTTGGTATCTGCTAGTGAGATCTTAAATATTTCCAATTACTATCTGGCTAAAAGCCCAGAAACAGTCACAAGTGCTAAACACATTTGTAAAAACAACAGCAACTTACAAATATTGGTGCAATGTAGGCCCTTCTGCAATGACAAATGTAAGATAATTTTTAAAAGTATCATATTCATTTAGAATCACAGAATGGTTTGGATTGGAAGGGACCTCAAAGCCCATCTAGTTCCAACCCCCCTGCCATGGGCAGGGACACCCTCCACTAGACCACGTTGCCCAAAGCCCCATCCAACCTGGCCTTGAACACTTCCAGGGAGGGGTCAGCCACAGCTTCTCTGGGCAACCTGTTCCAGTGCCTCACCACCCTCAAAGAAGAATTTCTTTCTAACACCTAACCTAAATCGACCCTCTTTCAGCTTTCAAGTTGTTCATCTTTAGTTTATTCTAACAAAGTGTCCAACTTGTAAACAACAAAAACATGAGTAATAAAAACATATAAAATGTATTTCAGCTCCTCTTTAAGCTATATTGTAAGTCTCTAATGATACCTACTTTGAGGGAAAAAACGTAAAGATTCTGTTCGAAACGTTATGATAACTGCTTTGCTATAAAGGTAAATATTTTCTCTCTGTCCACTTTTTTAAAAAAATTAAATGATTGAAAATTACAATAGCTGTACTATCAGCTTTCAAAGATTTAAATAATAATTTAAGATGCAGTACTGCAAGAGACACAAATGAAGAGCAAGCTTATCCATTCAGTGCTGCATTTTTCCAGAACCCTCCTGTGATGTTGACTGTACCCAATTTTACAAGCCCACTGCCTCACATACCAACATCCTGAATCCTCACGTACAGCACACAGCAAAGCCTATAAATCAAGCTCCCCACCTTGAAACCTCCACTCTGCAAGCGTAAAAGGCAAATAACACCGACCGAAGTAGCACTGCATGCATCCCGCATTGGCACAAGTAGATTTTGTACTGCACTGTCTCTTTTACTCCACTCATTTTAAAAATGAAATACAATTTTTATGTAACCAGAACAACATTTTAGTTCTCCAGATGGCTATGCAAGGTCACTTTCTCAATGGCAACTCTGTTAAAAAGCCCAAGAAAATGAACAAAAACTTTAAGCATGTCTCTCCCCCCGCCAATGTTTCCCATGTTTTGCCCTTTTTTTTTAAAAAAAAAAAAAATAGAGGGGAATTCAGCAGTGTCCTGCATTGTATGTACATTGTTTTCAAAATTAATAAATGTGCAAATTGTAAACAAACATTCTGCACTTGAAAAAGGCAGGCAGAAAGCAGCCCGGCTCCCAAGCTTTCAACTGCAGGTGATCGTACACCAGCGCTACACCGCTGAACCTGGATCTCCGCTATCATGCCTTGAGGCTGATTGTTACCGATGCCTAGATCTCTGTGACAGATAATGATTTTAAACAACAGAATAATAGTAATAATAATAATAATAACAACAATAACAATAGTACCACCACCAATTGCTCCAGTCTCAGCTCTGATAAAGCTACGCAGCTTTCCCTCCCCCTTACTCATTTCATTATCAAAATCAAATAATACAGGCAACAGATTACTAAAATCAAGTCATTTGGAAGGAAAAAAATATGAAAACACACAGGACTCTTTCTGCAACTGCTCTGCAATTCTTCACATTTTACTGAAAAACACACCCTTGCACTGAACTTCAGTAAAGTAGGAGCGAGCAATTCCACTGTGTACATATGTTAAGCTCTGGACAGGCTGAACTATTGACCTCCTTTGCCACTAAAATATCAGTTAATCATAAAACTGACCTGTGAGCTGTTACTCAGAAGCAACAGCCAATGTAAGAGAATAGCTTCTAACTTACAGTTGATAAAGCAGGCTAAGTGGACAATTTTAGATTACCACATATTTTCTACATCCCCCCCAAAGGAAAGGCAATCACAACTCAGAGGATACGCTCAGAAGGACAACACACCCCAAAGCCGCAGAAAACACCCTTAAGGACTACTTCTGATTAAAGCACTACCCTCTGCCTTTGGTTTTGGTTTTAAAATGCTTGAGAAGTGAATAATTTGAGCAATGACACAAGGCAAGAGGTGCAGTCACACTGAAATAAAGCCCAGGTGCCCCGCGAGGATCGATGGGGAGGAAGGAGCCTCCAGCATCGGCAGCTTGAAGTGATTTGTACCTCTCCACACGCAGCCGGGAACACAACCCCGCGCTCGGCACTGACTTCAGCTGTGCTTAGAAATGGAAATACAAAGCATACACCTGGCTGTTAAGGAGGATAGTGTCGGAAAATAATCTTTTGCTTCACATGCTTTAGCCTTACTTCAGCCGTTTAAAAAAAACCCTCAGTGGTTTCACATATTTGACTGCTCAGCACTATCTTTAATTGCAGACTGGTGAAACAACACGCAAGTTTTCTAGCAAAATACTGTCACTCAGCTTCAGCGCAGGACAGATTACCTGGGAAATGTCGGGTAGACAAACAGGCTGGTGGAGGACTTTTAACTAGTAGAAGAATTATCTCTTCATTAGAAAGCAATTTTGTTTAGCATTAGCGGAAACATTTACTGAACGAGTCACCAGACACTGGTTTTGCTATAAGGAAGATGGAAAATTATCTAAATACCTAATAACAAAAGTGCATGTCTGATACTGAGATAAGTACAACCATCACTCAAATTGTTCAGAAGTAGGATACATCTCCAGCAAAGCACAGGCCAACTGATCAATAATTTGTTATTAAGAAATGTCATGAAATTATAAATACCAAAAGAATTATGGAAAAAATCATTTGCAATCTTCATTTGAAAACAATGCTAATATTTGCTTAGATACTAAATAAGCAGAAAGCAGAATACTAACCTATTCTTATTGATGTATCAGTGAGTTTGCTATTGCTGCCACTTCGAACGCAAACATTAAAACCTCATCAGATCAACATTCGCTAATATGTGCTTTTTAATAGGTATAGAGAGCAGTCAAACTTCATGCTGAAAATTCATTTACTTCCTGCCACTCCATTTGACACTGAGCAGATAATCAATTATAACTTGTTTCAGAATTTGAACTAATATGTACAAAACTTATGGAAAGACAAAATTGACAAAGAACATCAACAGAAAAGAGAGTATTGGTCTGAAAAATGAGCGATCTTGTCAGAAACAAGAATTAGGAATAATTGAGGAATCTCCAGAAAGAAGATATTGCTGCAGAGATGTCATCTAATATAGCACAGTAAATCACCTGCCAGTCACTTGTACAATACCAGCAGCAGCAGAGACTGCCGGGTGAGCTATTCCATTATTAGTTTACCTTTTCTTATAAATCTGCTCTTCAGAAGAGACTAATTTTTATGTTTCTAGCTTGCCTTTTACGAGCAAAATTTTTTTTTTTTTTTTTAATCCATATTGACTTGGAGTTGTAGTTCTCTTACAGAAGCCTTGGGAGAACACTGCGGAAAAGGAAAGTCTGTCTTAATTTTCCAGACAGGGGAGGAGGCAGCAGGGCGACCTGCCACTCAACCCCCTGCCGTCCCTGACTCATCCCTGATGCTGGGCACAATCCTTCAGTCTCCACAAACCCCTGCTGACTCACCTTTTTCTAATTGAAACTGGTTAATAGTAACATTTATTCACCTTCACTTTCATGGAATAAGAAGAACTAGTCTTACTGCAAGGTAAACGGCTTGAAATTTTATCATTATAAAAATAATATTGTCACAGAAGTTCAGATTTTTCAAGGTTTTGTTTTTTTTTTTTTTGATCTGGTTCATTTCATAGTGGATTAAATAGAGTTGAAAATTTGTCTCAAGCCAGACTTGATTTTGGTGCCTTATATGTGAGTGTTAAGTTAAAAGCAAATTAAAAATAAAATCACTCCCAAAATAACATTGTTTACCTAAAAACAACTTCTAAAAATACAGCACATAAATTATGACTTCCTTTCTTTTCCTTTCCCATTAAAAAGCTTTAGTCTGTCACAACCTAGGTGAATGAAATCATATTTTTTCAAGTGCTGGGAAAAAGAACCTGAACATTTGGGATTTGTTAGTCTCAGCTCAGCCTCTTTAAAACAGAAGCTATTTTCAATTTCCTACTTTTTCAGAACAATGCCTAAATCAATTCAGTACAATAAATCAATGCTTTAACCTTACTTAGATCTCAACGACTGTCATCTTAACTGAGATGGACACACACATCTTTGTACTTCACAGGAAAGACAGACTAAATTATAAATAATATCACGAATTCAAAAAAATGTCTTCAGTTTAGTCTTGCTCCAGCTGCATGCCTCAGCTTCTGACAGTACTATGCCCAATTTCAAAAAAGACTATCTAATTTTCTGGGATTCATACCTATTAACCTAGTCCGCTTGAAATTCTGGCCTCTGATCCAGACCCTGACTGTCTTCCTAAGCAAACAAAATGAGCGGTCATCCATGCTTAGATGAGAACCTGACTATCTGTCCCACTGAGGTCAGACACCAACTCGTGAAAAAAATATTTCATTTATATTTGTTTTCTTTATGCACATGTATACATGACACATGGAAATCTGCATCTGCAGCTCTTCTTTCTAATTATTTTAATGCAGTTTTGAATAGATGGTTATCAGCACTCATTGCTAAATCTAATACAGTGCAGACTTTAAAATACTGTGAAGACCTAAAAATCCTGAGATTAGGGAAGAAAAACCCCCACGATTTAATTTCTGCTTATTTGCCTCCCAGTCTGATGTTCAAATCTATAATTTTTCTCCTCTGCAACTATGAGACGTAGGCTTATCTTTCTTCTCATGAAAGCCGAGATTAAAATAACTTTAAGTAGCTTTAGAAGGAACAGCATATAACACAAGTTGGCAGTGCTTAATCTCCTTGGTGCTGGCCACACAGGGGCACTCTAAAAAACCAGAAGTAGACTGCAAGATTCAGCAGCACATGATTTCGGTGGTAGGTCAAAAATGGAGAAAAGAAAACTATTAATATTTGCTATTGTATTTTAGGAGTTGTCAGAAAGTCTGGCAGACTGTGCATATTTGCTTAGAAAAAGAAAAATTATCCCAAAATACACTGCTTTTTTGGTAAAATTCTATTTATTAAACAGATCTTTTCTCCATTACTTAAAGTGCAAGTGAAAATATGAAGGCGAAAAAACAGGTGGTTTGTCCTTTCTAGAAATGATAATGTCTCCTTCCTTGCATGAGGAAAAGTAAAAAGTTTTCTTAGCTTTTTAACATCCCATGTCCTAAGCTACCTCCCAGGGTTAACAAACAGCAACCTAGACAGTGACCAGGCAAAGCCGGGGACACAGCAAATCCATATTGACCCAGAACTTGGGGATCCAGCGGGTGCCAAGGGAACCCTGAAGTTCTGCTACTAGTTAATTAGAACCAACAAGGCCACCAACCAATTAAATAAATAGTTTTGTGTGTGTGCTTGTTTTCCAAAGCAGCACTTACCGGCACATTTGGTCCTGGTGATGAGTGGTGGTCCTGGCTGTCCAGTCCCACCTTCGCCCGGTCTGGTGAGTAGGACCCGAATCTCATATTCGGTGTCCGGGTCCAAGTGCCAGAGCTTGTAAGTTGGCGCGTTGACAGCATGGGTTTCGGTCCAGGTCCCAGATGTCATTCGGTACTCCACTTCTTTCAGGATAATGGGTCCGTCCCCAATGATTGAGTTGGCATTCAGCTGAATGAGCAAATAGGTGGGCCCAACGCCCAGCAGCTGCGGGGGTGCTATCGGCCGAGGCGGCTCTGTAGGGGAGACACACACAAAAAAAAAAAAGCCAGCGATAAAACAAAAGCTGGAAAACACATGAAGAAGAGAGCTCTTTCCACAGAAAGTTGTCAGGTTTGGGTCAGAAGATTTCAAAACTCGAAAGGAAAAGTGAACTGACATCAGTGAGGAAGAGCTGAGGAGAATTCCAGCTGATGGAAGTGAGTGGTGCACCACTGCCATCTGCGCAATGCTATTTTTTCCATCTAAAAATCTCAGCTAGGGACCACAAAATTCTATCTGATTTATATATTGCTGCTTCTTAACATTTTTTTCTGAAAAAAAATCTGGGTTCATGCTCATTTATATAATTTACTATGGCAATAAGTTGAGATTTTCAGAAACATAACTGATTTTCTTTTATTGACAGAAGCCACATACATACTTTCCTTAAAGAAACAGCTGCAATAGTTGATACACTAAGCCCTGCACAGAATATTCTTAAAAATGAGTATCACTGCAGTTCACTTGAAAGCCACCAGATGCAGTGAGGGTAAAAGATACAGATGCCTATTACAGACATTCAGAATACTCAGAACTGAGCAAAACTGCCAGGAGAATGACAAAATAAAGATGTGTAGCAACAACATGTAATATTATTTTATTCTTCAATAACTTACTACTGATTTAGAAACTCAAACAATAGGTGGTACATTGCCTTTTCCTCTGTTCTCATCAGCTTCTGCCTGCCTAAATATTTCAACACAGCTGCAAAGTGAAAAGGTAAAGACAGACCGAACCAGGAGGTGAGGTCCCCCTTACCCTGAGAAATGTTTACATACAGAAGTAGCACGTTGCCCAGGCGTGATTTATTTCAAGAAACAAATCACAAGCAACATGTACTTTTCTAATAAAATGAATCCACTGATAAACACGGAAGGTTCATTTTCATTCCAGATGGCTCATATTTCAACTAATTTGTTTCAGTTAATTAGGCAACAATGCTAAATTCAATGCACACAGGGGTTTCACACAGCAGCGATGCAGAACTAACAGCGCAGCAACTTGGAGCAGGTAGAGGGATCTCATGGCTGGTACATTAAAAACATCTAACCCCAGACCATAAGATTTCCCCAGAGGGGGGTCCGTCTCGTCATCGCTCCCTCCACCCCTCTGCCCAAGAACAGCTAAGACGCAGAAGCATCGCGCATATTCTGCCTCCCGGGACTGACCCCACCAGTGTCACTGACAGAGCCCGTGGGGAGCGGCGATGGAGGGGCTCGCAGAGGGCCTCCCACACCTCCTCTGACATCCCACCTTCCCCGCACGGTGAAGTTCAGCTAACAACTCCCTGGTTCTCTCCGTCCAGCAGTAAAGTTTCCCCTCCAGATACCACAGCTGGCTCCCACCAGTGTATTTACTACCTCCGTAAGCAACCAAGTTTCCCCACATTTTGGTACTAAAGGATTTCTTGCACATGTTTTTCCTAAATTAGCTACATCTCAAGCCATTCAGTTTGGAGACCAGGGAATTGGTGAACGTGCCGTAGCGGCGGCGAGCAGAGCTCATTTTCTCCTCCCGGAGTGAAAAGGTGAATGCTCCAAGGTGTTCCCGTTTCTGCTCTGGGATATACAAAACTCTAGAAAGTATCTCAATTAATTATTAACATGTTTTACCCTGTTTTGGCAAGAAATGTGCATATGACCTAATTTAGATCCCTACCTGCATCAAAGCTCCGAAATGCAGCCGGGCTTAATGAGGGCAGTTTATTTGCTGCGGAACTAACACGTTAAATGTCAAACTAATGAATTCTAAGGTCAGTGTATATTACCGCAGAAAACATAAACGTTGATGAGTATGATGCACTACCAACTCCGAGTTATAAACCTCTAAACCATAAGGCTATGTTTAGAAGTATACACTTTGATTAACAGCACGATTATCACAAATAAAACCTCACATTAATGAGACTAATATACCATTGCATATTAAATTTTTATGTTGAGAGGTAAAGCGTATTCTTATATTAGCATATGCATTTTGTTTTTAAGCTCTTGAGGACGAGGAGACTTATTTATAAAGTCTCTCCCAGTGCCATAAATTATGCATGAATTTTAATCAGTTAGCAAATGAACAAGTAATTGTTCTGCAGTATTATTAATATTCTTCATATACAATATACTATCAGAACCAGAGGTGAGGTGCAACCAGAAATCCCAAAAGTACACTAAGTATCAACTGAAGCATGCAATCCCAATATACCAGATAAACTTTTCTGATGTTACCCAATTAACTTTCTATTAATTATTCTCATTTGTTATTCTATAATCAGATCCATCAAACACTCCCCAATTATAATTTCAAATCACATAATTTCCTTTTATATATACAGCAACCTGAAACTTTTAGGGCTTAAAAATTGCCATCGATAACTAAAAGATAGAACAGAGCCGTTGTTAATGTTTTGGTTGACATTCCCATAGCAAGCATCACACACACACACACACACTGTTCCTCTTTTGGTGGGTTTTTAAACACAATTCACATCCTTCTAGGAAGTGATCTTTCTGGTTTTTCACTCTAGCAATCTGGGTCCAACTGGTAGTAAAGAACACTGTTTTGCAGTGTCCTGAGAAGTAAGTCTGTCAAAAATGAAAAACCTCTTATATGAGGTATGGGGGAAAAAAAGAAAAAAAAAAAAAAAAGAGGGAAGAGAGGGAAAAGAGAGGGGGGAAAAAATGGGGAAAAAAAAAAAAGAACAAAAAAGAACAGAGATATGCATGAAAGGGAACCCCAAAGAAAAACACCCTCTCAGAAGTTTGGCCTGGTTTATAAACAATATAAAAACTCAGCTTCAGCGAAGCCAAGTGACAGGTTCAGAGCGCAGAGCGCAGATCAGCAGCAGCATGCAGGAAGCTGAGGCTCCCCAGTTACCCGCGAGGGCAGCAGCCGCCCTCCTGCCTGGCCCTGCCCGTGGCCACTGTGGCAAAGGCATTTTGTGGCTTCCAGTCACCCACACCCAAGCCAGGCAGCACGGTGACCTCCCTCCATCCCCCCGCTGCCCTGGTGTGCTGGTTTTGGCTGGGACGGAGTTGATTTTCTTCATGGCAGCTAGCGTGGGGTTTGGATTTGTACCGAAAACAGCGTGAATAATAGAGAGATGTTTTTGTTATTGCTGAGTTCACACAGAGCCAAGGCCTTTGCTGCTCCTCACACCACCCCACCAGCGAGGGGCTGGGGGTGCACAAGGGGTTGGGAGGGGACACAGCTGGGACAGCTGACCCCAGCTGACCAAAGGGATATCCCATACCATATGACGTCATGCCCAGCATATAAGGGGCTGGGGGAAGAAGAAGAAATGGGAGACGCGCACACATTCAGAGTGACAGCGTGTGCCTTCTCAAGTAACTGACATGTGCTGGAGCCCTGCTTTCCTGGGGATGTCTGAACACCTGCCTGCCCATGGGAAGTGGGGAATTAATTCCTTGTCTTGCTTTGCTTGTGTTTTGCTTTTGCTTTACCTATTAAACTGTCTACCTCAACCCACAAGTTTTCTCACTTTCACCTTTCCAATTCTCTCCCCCGTCCTGCTGCGGGAAGCGAGCGAGCGGCTGCATGGGGTTGAGCTGCCGGCTGGGGTTAAACCACGACACCTGGTCACTGCAACCAAACCAGGGAACTGTACCCTTTATTTCTGTCAGCACCCCCCCTTGCCCTTTCAATTATTATGAGCAGATATGGCTAAGAGACACAGTATTCCTCGCAAGCAATTTTCACTGAGCACAGTTCCCCTTTTTTCAGCCATGAACCCTCCGTGAATAGCCATAGAGGTTCTAAATAATGTTTTATGAAAAAATATTTCAACCCATGGATGGTTTATTAACTCATCAGTAGAATCACAATTTCAATAGCTATTTAAGACACACTGAACAGTTTGAACAAAGACCCTGCATGGTGAGTTTAATTTCTTGCTTTGCTAAGGACAAACTTCAGAATTCCTTTTCCAGTGCGACTAGTTTAATTACTGGCTCATTTTCTGACTATATTTTTCAGCCACTGCTTAACAGTGTTAAATCTGATGAAATCCCTTCCAGTGTGCATGGCCACTAACATCTCTGAAAGACTATATAAAAAGAGCACTTGCACATCTGCAAGATGTTAAAGAAATGAAAGTATTTTCCTGCATAGTATTTTACAGTATTTGGCCAGTTCTAGTTTTGACATAAAATGCCCACAGCTACGTTAATGAAAAATTAAGACTGACGTTTCATCAGTACAAAGTCCCCATTCTGCTGAGCTACTAGCAGTACATTATGCTCACATCAGTATGTATATGACATTGTATATTAAATGTACTGTGATATTTAGGCACCAATGACTAGAATAAGCATGCAGCATCAACCCCAGCTCTAAGCCTTCCTACAGTTAAGCAGTTGTGTCATATTGTTAATACTAAATATTGTACGCAAATAATTCTATTCATAGACAGAAAAAACAACCAGAAAAGGTCATTAGTGTTATTAGTACAGTAACTAGTATGCATAAAACTTCCTACATTCCCAAGTAACTTAGCATACTTATATGCTGCTATACTATTTACCCAGCCTGGGTGACAATAGCCCTACTACGTAGCCCTTCACAACTAAACACCTCCTAAATTTAAAATAAAGGAAGGGAGTTTCATTCGTGTCTTAGTAGTAATCACATACTGTTAATGATCAGTTCAAAGCGGGGGGGGGGGGGGGGGGGCGGGGCGATAAATCAAACCAAACCAGAATCCTACAAGTTGTTCCACTTTGGAGGAAAAGCTGATACTAGATGCATGTTTGATAAAATCTTATTTATTTACATGAAGCCATGTTTTGCTGAGCATAACACGTACCAGTCACAGGAGACTGTTGCCCTGCTCACAGCAGAAGGGTTTGGGGAGGAGAGGGCTGCTCACCACACAGCCCAACCACGGAAGATAGGTGCGTGCCTTCATTCTTCCCTCCCTCCATCCCATCCCTGCCTCGTACGGAGCCTCCACACATTAACACCCTGCAAGGTCCCTCTGCTCACGCGCGCTGTGTGCCGTCCTTCTGGTGACGGCATGTTCAGTCTTCTCAGTCCAATACCTTACACGGGGCTATACAGTTGGTATGGGGATGGGTATCATTGTTTAACCCAATACGTAGAGCAGGGGTTAAGCACAGAGCTGCTCTCTACAGCTTCCTGAGGAGGGGAAGGGGAGAGGGAGGTGCTGAGCTCTTCTCCTGGGGGTCCAGTGACAGGACGCGTGGGAACGGTTCAAAGCTGCACCAGGGGAGGTTCAAACTAGACATCAGGAAGCATTTCTTTACCAAGAGGGTGGTCAAACCCTGGAACAGGCTTCCTAGAGAGGCAGTCAACGCCCCAAGCCTGTCAGTGTTTAAGAGGCATTTGGACAATGCCCTTAATAACATGCTTTAACTTTTGGTCAGCCCTGAAGTGGTCAGGCAGTTGGACTAGATGATTGTTGTAGGTCCCTTCCAACTGAAATATACTATTCTGTTCTATAAAAAGCTTATTTTTTTTACAAGCATATCATAACAAAACATTCATTTTTTAAAAGAAGCTCAACATCAGTCTCACCTCTCCAGAAATTAAAATCAGTATGTCTTACCTACATCATAAACTTCTTCAAGAAAACAGGTAATCCAAAATAATCCAAATTTCCTTTTTTTTTCATAATTCAGCGAAACAAAAACAATTCACAGTAACAGAGCTAATACTGGATGTTCCAGGGAGTACAGCAGAGACGCCTCCACAAATGACTCAAGACTGACTCAGCTCCCACCTAGATCAAACTCATTTCCTCTTCTAGGGCAATTTCCTACAAAGCCGTTTAAGAAATGTCTGCACATTTCTTGCAAGTACTCCAGGTTTCCAGCTCAGGTTCAGTGCCTGACCCGCACTGGCTATGTAGAGTTAAAGCACCATCTTTGCCATGAGAAGCCCCCTGGGACCAGGGGCCCTAGGGACCGCAGGCTGACACCCCCAAGGTTTCCTGAAGGAGCCCCGGGCACAGGGCAAGTGGAAAATCCCTGCTTGCCAGGAGCTGGCCCAGTGCAGAATCGTGCTGGTGCCTCTGTGCTGGGCTCCAGATTGCACACAGAGATGTTGTGGTGAAGCTGCGTCAGAAGACCCACGGCAGAGAGCCAGAAGAGTGTGGGGAAGCAGCAGGCTGCCGATCCCATGCAACAGCAATACTGTTTCAGTACTCTTCCTGTACTGGAAGATTGCATATGGCTTTAGGGATTCACACGTTTTAAAAAAAGACTGAAAAACTGAAGAACCAGGAACGTTTGTTTAAAAGGTGGAGAAAATGTACGAGATTTTCACTGAGCACAGTTCCCCTTTTTTCAGCCATGAACCCTCCTGTCTACCACCTTCCTACCCAAGAAGTTGGGTAGCCTGTACCAGTTACACACCACCAGCTGAGTACGAGCCACCACCCCCCAAATCCATGCTTGGTCCTGTGTCTCACCTTGCAAGACACCTGGGCATGATGGCACTCAAAAACAGGCTTCGGCAGGATGCCACACAAGTGACACAGGCTGCAGGAGGGCACACTTGTTTAAACCAGCTGTAACACTCAAAAGACACACAGAGACCTCAGAGAAGTTTTAAAATCACCTCCTCTACTCCAAGACCAAATGCTGGTTATAGATTCATACAATAAAACTCCCACCAGCTTCAAGCCCTTTGGAGTTCTCACAAGCCTTGGCCATTCTTCAGGCTTTAATTAATATTTCCCTAAGCCATTGCTTGGCTTCTCTATTTGTTCATATGCTCATTTACAGTTTTTGCAACAAATTTTCCGTATTTTTTTGTTTTGTTTTCCCCAACAGTCAAAAGCTTCTCTCTCCTCATAGAGTTTAACTCATTTTAAGAACTGCTTTTTTTTTCTGCTTTGGGTTTGTTTGTTTGTGGGTTTTTTTCTGATAGAAACATTCCTGTTGCTCATACCTTTGTCTTCTGCACACAACTTGGAGGAAGCATTTATTGTTGGTTCCTGCTGCTCATACAAGTTAACATCTCCCTCCAAAAGTATACTGAAGGGAAGGCAGCAAAAAACTCGACAACAAATAACTGACTTTAACATATTTAACTTGTAACAATTTCATGTAGCAAATCATGTAGAAATCGGTAGGTTTTTACAGTTAAGTATTGCAGAGAGCCACAAGTCTCCCTTTACATTTTTTTTCAAAAAACAATGACAAGCTAATTCAGACTTATCTCAGCTGCTGTCCTGCAACCATAAGTGATGGTAGCTGCATGGAGAAACTTGAACAGCTTGTGATCTAGTATTCTGCCACAAAGCTTTTTCTCCCACTCTTTTCTTGTCTTTGTAGTGATGCTTATGCAGACTTAATTCCTGTGACTCCAGAAACATTCCCTCCATGACTTTAAAACACAATTTATCACAACTGTTCAGTATCTGGCTTTAGTTGCTAGTCCTGAGGTTGAGACACAATACCTACAGAATGTTATGTTTTAATTAAGAGAGTTAGTTGTCTGGAACAAAAGTACTCATTCTAAGCAGTAGCTTAGCGACCAGGTCCTATCAAGTGATTTATCCAACTCACTTCAGAGAGTCCGCAAGACCATTTTCATTGTCTTTTATTACTTGGAATGGAAAAACTAAAAGAATCTATTTTAAACAAACATTCGAAGTAAGTATCTATAACACAATGAGATTCAGGTTATTATCTAGAGAATCAGTAACTGCAGAAAAACCAGCAACAAACAGAAATGGCAAATTGAACAGCAAGCTCAAGACACTGGCTTAGGTAGGACACTGACATATTTCACCGTAATAGCATCTCTAATTTTGGGTCTGCAAATGGGGATACTATGTCACAAGCTCACCTCAAACTACTGATTTATCTTTGAGCACCTGCCTAATATATCAAGTCTGTGTGGTAAGTACAACAAACTCTGCAAGCTCATGCAGGTAAAATGTATTTAATTTAGGTGACGTGGCAGTTACTGACCACCTGAAGTGCTGAAATAAGAATTATTTCAACAGTGAAAACTGCTAACTTCTGCATAGTGATTTTATATCCTATGCATCACTGTGGCATTTTATTCACCTTGATTTGAAACACCACCGCATTCATTTTATTATCTTCCCTTAAATAAAAGGAACAGTGTGCAGCTTTAGCATTGTCAGCAGAAACCGTCAACAAGGTTAAGCTCATGCCCAGCTTACACGGAAAAAAAAAAATTCCTTCTAAAGATTGGAGCACGTCATCCCTCTACACGACTTATGAACAGAACATATGCCTATTTATTGAATGATAGTAGGCCATGTTACTCTAGGAATCAATTAGAATAGTATGACATATTTTGTCAAAAAGATTGCATTGTGTTAAATACATTTATGCAGTACACTCCTACAGGAAAAATTAATACATGTAAGAAAAAGAGGTGCCTGTAATGAGAAGACATTCAAAACTTTAAAAAAAAAATTAAAAAAATCACTCAGTATAAATGAGTCAGCTATAGAAATGTCTCAGGGAAAGACTTGATCACAATGATTTCATTATCCACATGTATCAGTAATTCCCTTGAGATCTCAACATTGAGATTATTGTTGGAAAGAAATATTTTATCTGCTTCATTGTCAGGAATCAGCAGGTTAAGAACAAAATTGAATGCCTTCTTCAAAAATTGGTACTTCCCAAGAAAGAATTATTTTCAACTCTACAAGGCTCTGCAATGGGATATTTGACAATACTGCATTCCACATGCACATCCACATGCTGTCAATGATGAGAATGAATAAAACTACAGATTAGGGAAAGAGTGACTGAAGGAGGATAAAATATTATTTTGGGGACTCCAGCATTTTCTTTTACATAGTTATGTAATGAGAATATAATTTTCTTTTTCTTCCTGTTTCTCAAGTACTTGGATTTATTTTATTTTTTTTTAACTTCAAGTCTGGGCTGGCCCAATAAACTGATACTGCAACGATTTTTGCACTGTTGTTACATCTGTTGATGCTATAGTCTTGCTCACATTCAGTTTACTGCCTAAACAAACTGAGCGCAGAAACTTTCTGCTCGACAAATGTTACAGTGACATATTTATAATCAAATACTTCAAACACCTGCAACAAAACTAGAATTTCAGTAGAATTCAGTGGCAAAAAACTCAAACCCTATCACAGCTTTATGCCTTACTAGCTCTACATATCTATAAAACTTGAAAGCTAAAAAACCCCCACTCAGCCAAGCACTCCTGGAGTTCAGTGAAAGCCATCTACCCTACCTGCAGGAGGCTATCAATAACCACTTGGAATTACCTACGCGCAGCAGCCCAGTTGTATTTCTTTGGTAAGGTGGAGCTTTCTTCAACTGATGACATGACTCTGCTACCTGGGAGATCTGCACTTCCCCGCATACCGACTGACCCTCCTGCGGGAGCGTTTGCCTGTCCGGGAAGAGTCCTGTACATCTCAATTTGTAAGTCACATTACATCTGGCCAGCGCTAATCCAAATTTTTATCATCAGCTTTCCTGCATGCCTTTTAAATGACAGAGAAAAATGTTTCACATGCTGTTGGGATAGTATCATGGCCAGGCAGAATTCAAAACCGTATTATGCTCTTTAAGTGCAATGAGCTGTACACATTGCTGTACCAGAAGGGAACTGAAGTATGAAGTACCTGCAGCTGAGAGGAATAGCTGGCACGGTGCTGGTTTCCACGCATTTACAGTTTTATTTAATAGCAATTACAGAAGCGCAAAGCATGTAAGAGGTGAGTCATGGACATCTCACCTTCCCAGCCCTCCCCATCCTCTGTAATATACCTGCTCAGCTGGCACCTGAGATACCATCAGCGTTCCCAGAACTGCCCACTGCCATGCAGTACCTGTGCAGGGTGTTAAGTATGACAGCGAGCTGCCTGCAACCTGTTTGCACGCCTACAAGGTTACGTGAAAAAATCACTTACTTGAGGCTGCTCCCACCCCACCACCTTGCACTGTTCTCCCTCAGCTCCACGTGGCCAGCAGCACCCTGGGGGCCATCTCAGCAGCCCAAATTCCTCCCCCCCGTGTCTCTCTGTCCTTCTATTTCTGGTTATTTGATCCCTTAAATGAACGAAGCTATGTACCGTAAAGACTGATTTGACTGTAAGCGTTAACTCCAACCCTGGACAAAGAAGGCAGGAAGGAAGGTAGGCAGCTCACGCACCATATTATCGAGGCAAGTCCCTTCCAAACGGGCAGGGGGCAGAGATGAACTTAAAACCTCTCCCTTCAGACCGGCAGGGCATCCAGGAACACCTGTACAACAGGTTAAATAATGTCTCCCTCCTCCAACGTCTCCTTCCTCCAAAGTTCTTGCTCAAGTATCCCATTTCACTGAAGTTAAAAGCTTTATGTCAGCACTTCAGTACTATCATCAAAGGAAAAATGGATACAATTTCATATATGGGGTACACATTAATGATTATTTAGAGATTTTGTGCATGCTCAGACTATTCAAGTCTAGGGGAAAAAATGACAGAATCCATCACTTCTGAGCAAACTTATTTCTGAGGGACTGTTTCCTTGCTCAAATCCCTCTATTTCTATTCATAACCTTTTCCAAGACACATTTAGATGTTCCCACCAGCAATGTCTTTACGTTGCTTATTACAGCATGCCCAAATATTTCTTGCCAAAAATGCCAGAAGGCAGCCCACTGGAATGACAGAGAAGGGGCCTAATTTTAGGAGGCACTGAGACACTTCCCTCAATCTATGCAATGAACCAACAGAAACCAAAATGGAAACCCACTTGGTTAATTTTTAGACCACAGTTTTACATCACAGATGTGAATTACACACCTTCTCACGCCTACCTGAAAGGGCAACCCTGCTCCTCTGCTTCCCACCAGTGTCGCTTGCAGTGCCACTCATCTAGTCTGCATTTAAGGCAGTTTAGGTTTAAAACTGATCTGCGGGGGGTGGTGTACATGGAGTATTCCTGCTTGCCTGGGTCCCTGGGAAGCAGTGGTTTCAGATAAGAGCCAGTGCCAGCAGAGAAGCAGCAGTCCAGGCGCTTGAGAGAGAGGAAAAGGGAGGGCAAGGACTGAGACTGCCTTTTCAGCAGGTGTTGACCATTAGGTCTGCTTAGCTTTACCATGAAAGCCGCCTTCAGAAAGGGGCAGGGGGGACAGGGGTAGCCAAAAGGAACGAACATCCTTCCCACAGCACCTAGACAGATGGTAAGAAATTCCTATGAAGTGAAGGGAATAGGTAACAAAGCAGCTGCCCACCTTCTCGTTGCCAAATAGATTTTGACCGTGATGAAAAGCCTGGAAAAGCTTTCTAGAAAAACAAACCAAAACAAAAATCCTCACCACTTCTTCTGCATGCTAATAAGAAACACAGTATGTTTCCTTAAAGGAATGAATAGAATATAATGATTTATGAAGAGTTTTGATAATGTGCTGTTGTGAAGTGGAAATGGAATAGTGAATTCAGTGACGAAATTCTTACGTAGTCAATGGAGAGGGGTGACCATTTATAGCATGAGAACAGCTTCACTCCTGAGAGACCAAGTTGGTTTAACAGCTTTTATTTAGCTGGTGCCACAAACAAGGGGAATGAGAATATTTGCCTTTGAAAGAGAAAGCAGCAGGGCAGATTAACAGAAAATAGGGTAGCTTTTTGACCTAAGAAGTATTTAGACTGGTTTTATTGGGATACTTTCATAATCTACTTTTCAAGTGGGGCTGTTCTGTTAAAGAGTTTGAAAATGTGCATATTGTCAAGTATGACAGCGTTGCTATGAAGAGAGTGTCCTTGTAATTAAATTAACACCCAGTACATTGAATACCAAATTCACTACAGGACAAAAGCACAAACAGCTTTTGTACTGGAGAAAAGGAGGCTGAAGGGAGGCCTTATTGCTCTCCACAACTACCTGAAAGGAAGTTGTAGCCAGGTGGGTGTCAGTCTCTTCTCCCAACTAACAAGCGATAGGATGAGAGGAAATGGTCTCAAGTTGCACCAGGGAAGGTTTAGACTGGATATTAGGAAAAATGTCTTCACTGACAGGGCTGTCAAGCACTGGAATAGGCTGCCCAAGGAAGTGGTTGAGTCACCATCCCTGGAGGTATTTAAAAGACGTGTAGATGTGGTGCTTAGGAACATGGTTTAGTGGTGGACTTGGCAGTGCTAGGTTAACAGTTGGACTTGATGATCTTAAAGGTCTTTTCCAACAAAAATGATTCTATGATTCTATAAAATTACTATGTGCATTAGATTATTTGGATTATAAAAAGCATGTTCTTTGAAGCAATTTGAGTTGTTATCCATGTTATCTTTGTTTTGTTGCAACAAAGACTCAAAGTATAAATATGACAAAAAACTACCAATCATTTACTCTGGAAGAACAACTCTAAGTACACTAAGAGTTTAAATTTTGCACCTTATTTCTACTGACACAAACATTTGCTTTTCTCTAGTAATATTTGTGATTAGTGTGATCACTTACACTAGGGAAAATTTGACTAGAAAGTCACCGATTGTCTTTCTGGTCTCACAAGAAATAGACCTGTTCAATCTCAGCTTAACTGGACAAACTGAAAGAGTCAACTCAAGTGTCTGTAGATCTACAGTACAACTAAGCCACGGTACTTGATGTGCACTCATAAGCAATTAAGAGCCACCTGTACCTTAAGATATGGGTTGCATACCATATACAATACGCAGTGTTTATATTGTACACATCAGTAACTGCCACTAAAGATTTTACAGAACACTTAAGTGAATGGAAGTAGTTGTGAAGCTATGTTAAGACAGTTTGCAAGCTTTTGCAAGATTTAACTGCAAGGGGAAAGCATTTCATTTCTATCATGAGAGCATAAGGTAAGATCTCAAATGCCCAGGTAAAAGCCATGTTTCAATGACAGTCTCAGCAGAATTATGCCTGGTTTTGTCACCTCATTGTACCATTTTCCATAAAGCTGAGATACTGCAGGAACCAAGCTGCCGCAGAAGATCAAGATCAGCTCATCTCTGATCCAGCAGCACCAGTGCTGTTGTACCTGCACCTCAGGATGACTCTGCCTTCCAACAGCACTGCATGGGGCACTCAGGGTGCTTTTAAACACAGTTTGGACACTGCTTATCTGAGAGGCAGAACCTCTTGCAGTCGAGTTTGTAGAAATGTTCCCTCAGAACAAACGGACAACACGATGGCAGAGCATGAGGAAGCTTAGCTTTGAAAACCAGTCTGCACTTCCACTGGCTGGGAGGATGGGGCAGCACTGTTGTTAAATACCATGCTCATCACTTCAAAAGTGCAATTCTCAACACCCCTCCACATTGCCTGTTTATCTCGAGGCATCTGCCTGTCTATGACTAGGTTTGAGTAAAGGGCAACATCAGTGACCAAAATCATCGAACATCCCCAATACGATAAACAGCTGAGAAGGATAGGGATCTTCGTGTTGGAAAAGAGATGATCTAGGAGTAATACTGTGACAGGGCTCTACAAAAATCAAACATCAGAGAGATGTTAGGAGTAAATCAATCTTCTCCTTTTCCAATACAGCAAATATAGATCAAGTGAAGCTAGCAGAAGGCAGGTTCTAAAATAATGAAGAAAGGAAGGGGTCTTCATGCCGAAGAAGGTAGCAGTCTCGTTGCCAAATGGTGCTGTGGGCAAAAGTAGGTTACCCCTTACTAATCAGACAAAAAATCACCAGGCTCTGCACTGCTGAAAGGAATCACATGCTGAGAGGGTAATGTTCACATATGCTTATTAAGCTCTTTCTCCCCCTGAGAAGTCACTAGAAGTCCTCCTTTGGCCACTGCTTGAGAAAGAATCACAATTTAGTTGGATCTTTGGTTTGAACAGTTGTGACTGTCCTTTGTTGTGCTCTTGTGTTCTGTTAATCTCTCTATTTAAATCCAGGAATTTTGATATTGAATGGCTAAACTGAAGACTAGGATATCAAATATGGGTTAAGATAAATGATAATTTTTATACACTGCCCTAATTCAGGCAACTGACCTGATTCCCACCTCATCACAGCTTTATTATCTGAAATAAAATATGCTTATATAACAGTCAAATTAAAAATTCTTTTTTGCTACCTTATTTTAACCACTCTAAGTTTTCTTATTAATTTTTTTGGTGAGCAAACCTGAGAATGTAACAGCTCCTTATTCTACTACGGCATGTTTTAATTCTTGAATATGTTGCTAATCAACATCTCTTCAGTCTGAGCTAGTGCATTGAAAGTTCAGTAACTAGCCTTGTGTATTCACGTAAGAAAGGCAAAGAAAATCAACCACACTGCAGAAATAATGAGGAGAGAAAAAATTACTAGGGCAGAAATTGGATGGTACAGCTTTCCTCTCCGAACACAAGATCCACTGCTAATAATATAGTTTATAATAATATACGCCATCATGGAGGTTGCTACCTTCAAAGATTACACAAGTAAACTACGTTATTTATTAAATTCAGGTTGCCTGTGCATACAGGCATTTTGTCTAAGACTGTGTTTGCTGGTTCTGCACGTTGAACCAAGCTGCTGAGAGCACATTACAATAGTCCTTGGAAACAAAAATAAATCACATCACCGTACTACCAGTGAAACAAATAGGAAGAGTACCTTAAAGGAGCCCTTACATTTTATGTAAGTATTGATAACAAAAGTATGTAACCACGGGGAAAAAATGTTGCATAATTTTATCAGCAAGCTCTGTTGGCCCCAGTACGCAAAGCTAGTAGCACTTTTTCAGGTATTTTAAATACTGCTTTTCATGAAGACAAGGAAAGACATGACTCTTCCTGCCAGATCCCAAAGTCCTGCCTCAAACTTTTGATGTGTGAATTTGAAGGATTTTGTTTGTTTGCTTGTTTTTAAATAACTGCAAGCACCAGGAAACCTCTCTTATGTGACTTGCTACCCTTCTGATAAATGTGGTTTTGGGAAAAAAAGAAAAAGAAAAAAAAAGAAAAAAGTAGTTCTGTCAACTCAGAGGATTGGTTATGTTGCCCCACTGAACTCTATATAGGCTGCTACCTCTGGATCCAAATAATTATCTTGCCTGCTTTCAAGAATGCCTCTGTGTGACACACCCTCCTCCCCACCCTGTAAAAGGAAAGGCAATCTGGGTTTACAGAAACATTCAGAATAGGTGTACATCATTTTTTTCCAAGCATAACAAGCCTCAACACAGCATTTTGACATTTAAAAAAATACCCTAAACCTTTCCTTTCTTATTTAAAATAGCTTTTCCTTCCAAAATTCACTAGAATTTTACTTTAAGAAGTTAAACTGTTTGGCCACTGAACTGAGAAGTCAGCCATCAGCTAGACACATATCCCTAAGCTCTCCCCACCGACACGCTGGCACAGCCTCTTTTCCTGACTTGAGGCACGTTCTCGGGGTGCAAACCCCTCTGTTTCGTACCCACATCCAGCCACGGAAAATTCAGGGGCTAGGCGACCCTGAGCACAAAGCCAATTCTGGCTTTTTCTCCAGTCCTCAAATAATCCCCTTCTCAGGGCCACACAAGTGCAGGAAACCTATTTTATAGTTAACTTTGGTTATAGCCAAGAATATAGAGGTACCACAAACCAATCTCACAAACACATATTTTATACCTTCTTAAGTGCGGAGGCTTAGAAATTGAAAACAGAATAACTCCACGTACAAAAACCTTCCTTCTCCTTGGGAATGAAATGGGCTAGATAGGCTGAGGTTGGGTCTAGGGGGGTTTAGGGGGAAGGGGAGTGGGTGGAGTATAACACTCAATAAAAGTTGAGAGGGTTAAGATAAAAAAATGAATAATTCATCCAAATTCAGCAAATAGCTGCAATAAAAGAAAAAAAAAATTACATTAGCATTTCTAAAACGACAAGCCTAGTTCCATGTGAGGCACTGGATAACAACACGGGGCATTCAGAAGGTAGTTCAGGATTGTGTCTATAGAGAAGCGGGTAATTCAATCTCTCAGCATCAGAAGCGCCACATCCATTCCTCTTGTCTGACTGAACTGGAGCAAGGATCTGAGCAGAAACTTCCCATTTCCCAGGACAGCACCTGAACCTGCAGTCTCAGGGGTTCTCAGAGGAGTCTCTACATCTCCTGTTTTGAAGCTGAACCGTTCTCTGCAGCACATTCATTAAGTCAGATGTCTACCTAGAAGGCCGGGAAGAACATGTGGTTTTTAGTTGTGGCCCCAATTAGTGCAGCAGTATTTCTATCTGCAGTGGTAGTATTTCGTGGATAGATGCATCCAGATAATCTCATTTTCCTTAAGATACTAAAAAATTAAGAAATAAAATGGCAAATAAAGTCAAAGCTGATAAATACAAAGCAGCGCACATGAGGGGGCGAATCCCTCATGGACTCTAAATCAGTATCATCATCAGACAGGAATAAAATCTCTGTGGGGAATTTCATGACCATATCGCCTCAATTCAGAGAAAGAGCCAGATAAGGTATCAGTGATTATTAGGAAGAGAACACAAAATAAAGCATAATATCTTGTGCTACTGTGTAAACTCATCATGTTCTCTCATCTAAACTATAAGATATAGATCTGGTCTTCGTGTCTCCTGCTGGATGGGCTAGGAGACAAGACACAGAAAAGGCCAACGAGAAGTTACCAAAGACCTAGGACAACTTCCCTATGTGGAGATACTGAAGAAGTCTGGATTATTCAACATGAAACAATGATGATTGAAGGACTACATGCTAGATGTTTACGAAATGACAAGTGGCATGAAAAAGATTAATATGGAATGACTTCTGCAATTTCTTGCAGTGAAAAAATGACGGTGCATAACGTTTATTTAAAAAGAGTAGCCTGCAGCTTCAGAAAGGGAAGTATTTTCTTCTCCACCTTGAGTTAACTGTGGGAATTCATTGCTGCAGGATGATGGGCAAAAAAACAAGTTCAAAAACAATTCGACAAAGTCATAGAAGGGTCATCAAAGATACTTCACACAAATATGTTGACATAGTCTCTGGCTTGATAAATCTTAAGCTGTAGAGTGCTAGATGCTACGATGACATATGAAGGGAGTATATAACACTGTGTGCCTCTCCCATTCTGGCGTCTTTCCCTAAGCTTATATACTAAACTAAATAGATTTTTTTACCAAGTAGCAGTGTTTTAAGTTGCTATCATGTTCTCCGGAGGGGGGGGGCGAGGGGGGAATCAGCAGTGGTCAAGTTACTGATTGAATGTTGGACAAAGAAACACAAACACAGGCTTCAGCCCATTCTAGGTTAGTGCCCTCTGCATAAAATTATAAATGCTCCAACTCACCTCTTCTTTCAGGTTATGAATGGTGCACGGCTGCATGGCCGTATTTCCTTCCCATTTTATTATAAACGATCAAGTTTCTTTTTTTCTGATGCTTGAATGGAAAGCTAAAACTACTTTGCAGAGCTAAAGCAGTATTAGCTAACCAAGTGAAAAAAGAGAGATTAATTTTCTGTTGATTTACATCCCTGAATGGTTAATGAAATACAGACGTAGTAAGAGGATTGTAATTATGTTGTACCTGCACTAAGTCATCCCATGTACATAGTATCTTATGAAAAACTTTCTCCCATCCCATCATCCCTTTAATGTGTGTGGAAAAATAAACAGCAAAGGTAAACAAAGTCAGCAAGTAAAATAGCTTGTTTGAACTCCTTTAACTCTTCCTCTCACTGCAGGCCAATCCGTGAGTATTGCTGGGGCTTACAATTGTTAAATACCTTAAAAGAAGATAAAATTACCACTTGTCTACACAGCCTCTCCTGCCAAGGCAAAATGTTTTGCCCTGCTGTCTGCCTTTGTTTCACAGTCAGTATAAACAGTTCCCCACTGGTAAGTATTCTAACCCTGTGGTGTTTATTCTTTCCTTGGCCTGAATTATTTATCATTTCTTTCTCAAAATGTCTAAGGGAAGGGGGCCAGCAATGTTGCTGAAGCTGAAAGTACCCTTTGAAAACACTAAAGTGACCCAGATATTTTCTCTTTGATATGTTGTCTAATTTTTCCCAAGGTTATTAAATGTTCCTGTTCATGCCCTATGTCATTTATACCATATATTAATTGACTGTAAAAAAACCCCACCCCGTAATTCCAGTTAAGTGTCTTTAGTCTGGCCCTTATCTCATCCAGGTTCATAATCCTTTGCTCTTCGATATACTTTGTATTGCCTTCTCTCTTCTCTGAATTATGAACACCTTAACAGTGCTCTCTGGTCACCTCTCTCCTTTTAAATGTCTTTTTGAGCAACTTGAATTACTTCTAATATCACAGCCTGTCAATTTTTTTTCAGCAGAAGAATATTTTTAATTTAGACTCAACAAATCATTTGATAAGAGTATGTTTTGTCCCCAGTTTTTTTCTTTCTAAGGGTTTATTGCGGGTGCAAATTTCAAACACACTTTATAGCAGTGCAATGATGTGCGCACAGCTGTCCATCTTATTACTCATTGACTACTATTGGTACAACAACTACACAGATATGTTTGCTTTTCCATGCTTTAATTATACGTATACAAATGATACAAGTTTACTTCATTAGGATATTGTGGAAAAGCCACTCCAAGTGTTATTGTATTTATGTATTTAAATGTCCTGATTAGCATTCTGAACTTCAATTGGATGTTCAGTTTAAGTGAGATATTTTACTTTCCTGAACTTCCCCCCACCCCCAGTAGATTTCCTCCTCTTCCATACCAAGTCCAACCGTTCTTTTTCTTAACAGAGATGTGGTTTACTGCAGGTTTTTCTATTCAGGGCTATTACATTAAGGCCCATCTTTCTGGTATCTGGTTATCTCCTCTACCATGACAAGATGATGTGGGCTTGAGGGAACATACTAGTATCTCCTGTCAGCCACCCCCGTCTGTTGTATCAACTCCTCTAAGGCATGTTCATACAAGGAAGCTGCTACAGAAAAAAAACCCAACCCCAAAACAACAGTGTTTATCTCAGGAACCATTCCACACCATATTTCCCTGTAGGCACAAAGATTTTCACAGTGTAGTGTAATCCACTTGCAAAGCAGACTGTGGAAGCGGTTTCACATGACAGCTAAGCCAACCTAAAGCAACTACATCGTCGCGGGGAGTGAACTACCACCTCTTCCCTGGTCTTTCCATCTTTTCCAGACCAGTGGTTCTACTGTTAGAAAACCATCCTGATATAAAAATACCTGCTTCTTTCTATGGTGTCTGGTTTTGGTAGTTTAGCTCCCCAATCAGTTCACTGCAGAGGGATACAAGCATGGTTCTGGTGGGAAACAAGCAGGAAAAGCACGTCGCTGGGAGTGGGAGAAGGAAAAAAGAAGTAGGACAATGCCTTTTGGTGGTTCTGCTGAAACATCAGACACTGATGCACACATGCAGCCCTTGCCCGTGCCTACATATATATTCCAGGAAGGGTCCCACAAATAAATAATCGGCGTATGAACCTGTTCATGTGGCACAGAATCAGTCAAAAACAGAACATGCAAAAAGTTCCTTCACAGATTAGGAAGCTTCATTAATTATGGCAGTATGGAGATGCATCTTCAGAAATCTGGTTGAAACCAAACCAAACAGTGACTGATCGGCTTCAGCTCTTGACTGATCGCAAGTCTCTCTGGAAGGCCTCCTCTGTACCCCAACGCTGTGAGTCAAATAGGATTCTTGCCATCAAAGGATCACTTCAATGATTCCCTCTCAATCACTTAAAATTCCAGAATCCTGTGAATTTTTTTATCCCCCACAAGAATCCCATGAGCTCTGCTAAGCAGGTGACAAATCCCAGCAAATTTCAGTAAGGAAACCTCAGGTGCCAAAGCCCTGAAAGTCAGCAGAGCTGGAAGTGCAGGAAGTGCAAGGACACTGAACTGACACCCGCAGGAAACAGACTGTCGGTACCTGGTCCATTAATTTCTGCTAATTGCCTGAGAGCTCAACTTAGTGTCATTTGCTTCCACTTGGCATCTGCTTAGTCAGTTGGCCAGAAGGCTGTCTTCTTGCTGAAATATAGTTCGTCTTAATTATCAGAAGTCCTAATGGTGCAAATGTCTCGGGGGACAGAGTCTCCTTAATAAGGTGACAATTTGCACATACCACGTACTGCTTGGCACACTCTTCCCCTCCTCCCTCCCTTTTTTCATGTGAGCAACAGCAGCTGGACAAAACATCCAGCTTCCAAGCAAGAACATTCTACTCCTTTCATAACACATTTTTAAGAAATTCTTTGTTCCAGCCTGGAAGCACTGACTTACCATTAAATTCCTATTTTGGGGTTAATTTTGGTTTGGTTTTAAATAAAGGGTAACAAAATTTGGTCAAAAACCCATGTGAATTACACCACTCTTGTCTGTCTGCAACTCCAGAAAGTTGCTTGATGAACTTCTTGAAACAGCCACTTGGCTTGGCCTGAATAAAAAGCCAACCTTGTGCTCTCTCAATCAATTCCTTAACCTTTCATATTATCCAAACAATAGGCCTCAGCTGTTCCTGGAACTACTGGAAGTAAAACAGGAGGATCGCTTTGTTTCTAATTGTGAAAATGTCACTGAAAACGAGGGTAATTTGGAGGGAAAAGAACTGTCACTGGGGCACATTTTTTTTCTGTTGCCAAGTCAACATACTTAGAGGTCAACTACTGGAGGTGTTTCCAGGAACAATAAGACTTGTGAAATATTTCTTTAGGCAGCCATGTTGAATGAAAAATGCAAGAGGAAGGTCAAACAGATTCCTGAAACAGCATTAAGAAATAGTTGAAGTTAAAGAACTTAAGCAGTAAAAAGAAAAAAATGAAAAGGTGAGGGCCGGCTCTCACATAAAACAAAGACAAATCTCAGAAAAAAGTCTGTAAGCTTAAACTCAAAATACATCTTAAACATGTCTGCAACCAGCCAGACAGTTGGCATAGTCCAATCTTTTTCTTCAAGTCTCCAATTATATTGCCTTACAAAAACTTTTGGAAAAGGAGCTACTGTTTCTAGTAAAATAGACTTTTTAACCACCTTTCAATTACTTCATTGTCATTTATTGGCACATTCAGCCTGACACCATTTTCTCTGCTCCACTGATGAAAGTGACAACCAGCAGGTAGGGCACAAAAAATGGCCAAGTTAAATCACATTACAGGAAGTCCAACAGAGGGTCTATTGGTGCAAAACTGAGGGGAAAAAAATTAGAGAGAAAGCAGTGGCAAAAGTGAGGATTGCAGCATGCCATACTTGTGAGAACTAGCAGAGAAGGGAATTCGTACTAACTCGTGAGCATGCACCACATGGCTTTGTTAACTTGCTGAAGGACGGCCAACACAAGGAGTCAAGAGGCATGAGAAAAGCGGTGAGACAGGTCCCTCCCCTGCAGAACCAGAGAGGAGAGGCACGTTACTCTCGATGCTGCCTTAATGTGATGCCAACCGAAAATTAGTAGCAAAGCTGATTCGGTTGTACTTTCTTGGGTGGGAATGTAGGCCAAATGGCCTGGTTTGAGAACATAACATGTGGGACTTGTCAATGAGCTGACAGTCATCTAATAATAGGCTAAAGCTGCTCCTGGAACAACTGGAAGAAAAGTATCGTTGCAGAAATACTGATAACTTTGCACTGAGGTGGTTTTTTTCCTCACAGTTGTCTACTTTACCAGCTTCTTGGAACACATACTATGTTTCACTTAAGTAAAAGCAAAATGGATAAAAACATCACAGACTAGGATTCTGGCTTATCTACTGTCTAAATGTTGAGTTCCATTGATTTAACCCAAGTTGCTTTAACTTGTTCAAGAGCTGAGCAAGAGTTGTTGCTTCAGTCATTATTATACTTGGAAAAAATGTGCTGGCTTCCCTCAGTCTTTTGTCTTCAGACACCACAGAGATCAGAAGAAGTTGGTTTGAGGGCATGGGAGGGTGATCTGCAGAGATGCTGCTTTTCTTCCCCCTATATTCTGAACTCATGCCTTTCCCATTGCCCTGGGGCAGGGGTGAACTAGACTAGAAAGGGGCAAAAAGACACAGAAATACTAGAAGATGTTTCTGGCTGGTTTTCAGGAGGAAAACTGTATACTGTAGGACGACCCAAGCCTTCCACTGCAGGAACACCAGAGATCTCTCCTCCTCTTCAGTTCACTAAGGTGACCAAGTGCTATGCTGCATACGTCCAAAGCAAAAACTGCACCACAACCCCACATATAAAAAGCCCCTGCCCTACTACTGTACCCTGGAATTACCTGGCTGCCAATATGAAGCAGCGCTTCACACGCTGCCAAACAGCCGCTCCTTTCTATCCCAATAAAGAGAAGGGGGAGATATTCCCATGGCCTAGTGGTGCAACCTGCACATCACAAGCTCGATCACACTGAGTATATCTCACAGTGTTTTCTCTAGGACGTGCAAGTCATTCCGTCCAAGAGAAGTGGAAAGTCAAATAATACATCATTAGTCAAGACATTTCCACCTGCTGTCAACCCATTTCAAAGTCAGAGTGAAGTTCAAAGAAAGCATTAAAAATCATGAGACTGCTATCTCAATTTTCAAGCCAAAGAATAGCATTTGGCTTACTCCTATCTCCCTTCAAAAGCAGTAGCCTTTACATCTCCAGCTGTTAAAAAAAAAAACCAACCACAACTTATGTTACCATGAGGATGTCAATATAAGAATAAAACACATTTTCCATATAAAATGTGAATTGCAACTTCAAGTGAAAAAAAAAATCAGTTTTTTTTCTTTTTTAATAAGATTTAATCCTTATTAGTTAGTGAAATAGATCAGATAATCAATAAAATACACTAATCTTGATTTTCTTGGGAATGACTAAGCTGGTCCACAGACAGCGTTACAAAATCATGCATGGCATTGACACTTGTAGTATTTTGCCTTGTGGCCACAAACACGTACAATTCCATATGGTTTATGGGATCTACCACAAAACATACGTAAGGAACAAAAAGCTAATATAAATACTCAAAAATGTGAATGAAACATCCCACTATGTTACAGAAATTGTCTTACTAAATGCTTGGTAATTTCAAAAAAAAGCTTAAATTCAGTTCCGTTGTAATCCATTTATTTGGGGGAAATCTAAATAAAAACTCTAAACTGATGAAAATATTGTTACTGCTATTTATTTATTGAAATTAATTCACACAAAGTTAGGACTATCATTCTTAACAATAGTACAACTCCTCATCAAAGGTCAATCTTGCTTTATAAGCCTTGAACCAACACCATGCAAAGTCTAAGCCTTTCAGATCACATTGGTTAAGAACATATTGTGTACTTAAATCCTCCTTTCTTGGAGGATAAAGGGAATGCATGTAAGCTGACTGTTGAGAGACTTTTCCCTACCATCCCTCCTAATAATTTTTATATTAGAAACCTTAGAGCCTAATAAGTCAATTGTAGGCAATTTTTTGTTCCTAAGGAGGTACTTTCACTTTTTTCTAGCACTGTTCACTGAGGTTTGTCTCTGTTTAGTCCACAAGCTCAGGAGTGGAAATTTTCTCTTTCATTTACTAGTAAAGAATCCAAAAAGGAAAAAAAAAAAAATGCACTTATTACCATGTAATAAGTCCCAGACATCAATTGGGATGGCAAACTCAAAATGTTCAGCAGTACAAGATATGCCACAGGTTTTAAAAGTTAAATGGCTAAGAAAAAGGGACATGAACAACTACATGAAATGTTACATATGAGGCCCTGGACACAAAACAGTTTCCAAAAAAAAAAAAACCCCACAAAAACCCAATAAAAAAATTACAGAAAGTTTAGAGAAGAGCTGAAAAGTCAAACTTCAGTCCCAATACAACAGTATCATCCTTCCTCTTTGAGAAGGGAGGGCACAAACTCTGCCATTAGCAACATGCACATACCTGGGGAACAGGGGAGAGAAACACATTCATTTTCCTTATAACAGTCCTTAAATCGTCTCCAAGACATGCCTGCTTGCAGTTCCACATCAGTCTCAATGACAAGCTCTCTAGCAAATCAGCACATCCAAATGCAACACAGCAACTCAGCAGGAAGAAATCTTCCTTTCTGCACGTAGCTAAGCTTCCCTCTACTTCAGGAGAGGCAGGTATGTTTCTCACCATTTTCCATCTAATTCTGCAAATATACTATCTTCCAGCAGTTAACACTGCAGGATAATCCTGCAATATGAATTATTAAACAGACAAATATTTAAAACTCTTTAGGAAAGAAAGAAACTTCTATCCAAACTATTCTGAGCAAACTTTTTGTAATCTCTTTAAAATTATCCTCAAATAACTCCCCAACCAAGATGATGAAAGGTCACTAGTACATTGCAAAGCATATTTTTATGAGATAAATTCCATTATAATTGCAACAACTATTCCAGCCACAATATAGACATAGAATCCAATTATCCATTTCATTTTCATTTACACCTCATGGGCTAGATCATTTATCATGTTCCATGATAATGATCAGAAGCCACATGGAAAGTGATTTCTGGAGGTAACAAATTACCTACCATATTAGCATAGCTTACAAGATCCTGTCAACAAGTACTATGCATAAATATGAGGTAATTAAATTTACGATGTGCAGGAGCGTTTGATATGCTACTTGCTTTTCTAGCAGCTGCCAAAAAATCTGGGTTACTAAATTCAACATACCAGTTTAGTTGCTTAAGTACAGTAATTTAGCTCTTCATAACACATCAGGAATCATTATGCCACTAGAACACCAACAGGTAGACAGCATGCAGCGAGCTCAAGATCTGGAGATGAATCTCTCATCATCTGGTATTATTGCTTCTTGCCACCGACCCATCCATCACGTCTCCGAGACAGGTTGGAATGATAGTGCCGGACCCTCACATTACTGCTCCTTGAACTCTGTCTCATCCATCTTTTGCATCATTCCCCATTTGCAGCTCAGTATCATCTCCCTGCTGCAAAACTGAGTGTGAACCTGTAACGCCTTTAACCTGCAGTGCCACTCTAATAGTAATTGATTTCTTTTTATTGCAGAGATAGTGCTCAGTAAGACTATGTGCGGCTGCTAAAGCTGGAAGATGGTCAGGACAGTACTACAATGCAAGTGTCTTATGCCTTTAGGCATATGACCTATTTCCAAGGAAATATTGCTAGATTTCCATGGCTAGCTATTTTATAATACATGTATATTTATCCATATATGAAACTGGTATAGGTATATATATGCAGTTCCTGCAGTTCATCTACAATTTAATAGCAAGATTCACTCAAATGCAGCTGAAAATTAATGTCAGGGGTGGCTTCACTTTGTATTTTTGTTAAGTGCTTCAGTATTAGAACACTATTAGATTTTTAAATACATACTAAAACACACAGGTGTGCCTGCACTCAAAAAGGAACTTAGATTAACTCTACATTGATCATGGCAAGACTTCACTAGCATGATGACTTGTGTACCATAAACCACCCAAGACTAAGCGTTTTAATTCAGCTTCATCTGAATGCTGTTATAAAAGTTTAATAAATCAAAATGATCAAAATGCCCCCAGTGGCAGGTTGGGATTCAGTTTCCAATTCAAATTCCCTTTAATATATGGCTTCTCTGACATCCCGCATTTTCTGCCATCTACATTGAATTCCAAATGCACTCCTTTTCATCATTACCATGCATCTACTCATCAGCACACTTTTTAACAACCCTGCACAATACACAAAGATGTCAAACCTAGAGGGGTTTTCCCCTCCCCCAAACTGGAAAAGGATGGCAGGTAAGGGAACTTTGTCTACCCTTCAGTAAATATTTTCTTAACCTCCCTGCTAACGTCAATGGCATTTTAACTGAGACAGACCATCCTGGGCTGCAGGATTCAAATGAAACATTTGATTTAAATAAATATAGAGACGGGAATTATCCAAGTGAAATACAGCACTGATGTGGTAGGGCAGTCTGGAGACATCTCTAATTAAGATGAGAAAAATCACATTACTGCAAATGACCCTCATGTCATTGTACTTGGATAAAACAGATATAAGAAACAAACCCCCTTATTTCCTCCCTAAAGTGACACCTGCCAAGAGCTTTTTCCTCACCTCCTTCTTTCCTTTGCACTGCCTCCCATCAAATCTAAAGGCAAACAGGGATCCCACTATTCAGAGTGATCACATTTTAATTTCCCAAATGCTTTATTTGCTCTTTGAATTCACCTAGGCACCTTCCTAATAAGGAGGCACACGAGAAAATTACAGAGGTATAGGAAGGACAACACCTAAACGGTGAGACCACGCTCAAGCAATCAGTGATTAATGCCACATCTGTGGCATCACCGGCAACGCAATTTTGAACCGGGCTGAGTGAGACCGCATCGTATCTTGCCTTTGCTGGTTTAGGCAGAGCACATGATACCCAGCTTACGCTGCCTGCACAGGGGCTGAGAATACCTGATCTGTCACAGAGGCAGAAGACGCCAGAGGAACATTACCTAAAGCCGGCACTAAGCCTGCTGGCGCAGAGCTAACGCCTCTGCAGCTGTGAGCCGCCTGGCCAAGTTCATCCCAGGTCACTACTTTACATCACAGGCCTCCACCGATTTTGACTGAGTAGTATGGACCCTACAGCGGTGTTTATTTTACTGCCAAATCATGGCAAGGTCTCCACAAGACCTGACAAGAACAAGTAGCAGCCCGTTGCCTGGCAAGCAGGAGAGGGCTCTGTTCCTGCCCTCCTCCCCACTCTGGGCTCCTAGCCCTTGGGCCAGCTCTGGCGAGCTGATTGCACCCCCCAGTAAGTCAGAGGTGTCCCAGCGAAGCTGAGAGGGAGCAGCTTGACATCCATTTTGCTCGTTGAACTAGCCCATGGAAGTGACGCAGCCCTAGAGTCAACAGAAGGAGGAGAGGGATTGTGTGTAGCTAGGAGCATGGGAGAGGAGCAAAGCCTTCCTCCCTGCCAACAGCTGCCCCTTCACCGTCACTTTACCCAAACACAGCAATCCCTTAAAGCCCTGCCCAGCTCTCCCTGGCTCTGCACTGCTCCTTCTTGGGCCAGCACGGGCATTCCTCCTCCACATGGCGAGAGGGATCAGGGTTACAAACTTAACTTTAAAAGCTCTTTTTCTGCATTAATTTTGGTGGAGGAAAAAAATCTCCAAAACGCTTCATGGACTGCTGGTATTCCCTAATGCCTCACTAGTGAGCAGTGTGGGACAACAGGAGCAGACCTACAGAGAGAAGCTGTTGGTGCTGAGCACCCAGTGACCCCTCTACGTGCACGTCAGGTAGTCTTACTTGGGATAAACTTTAGTCATTACCAAATATATTATGAAATAAAAGCAAAACATGTGCATTCAGCTCTGGCGGCCCCAGTACAAGAAAGACATTGAGCTGTTGGAGAGAGTCCAGAGGAGGACCACGGAGATGATCAGAGGGCTGGAGCACCTCTCCTGTGAGGACAGGCTGAGACAGTTGGGGTTGTTCAGCCTGGAGAAAAGAAGACTCCGAGGAGACCTTATAGCAGCCTTCCAGTACCTCAAGTGGGCCTACAAGAAAGCTGGAGAGGACTGTTTATCAGGGAGTGTAGTGACAGGACAAGGGGTAATGGGTTTAAGCTGAAGGAGGGTCGATTTAGATTAGATGTTAGACAGAAATTCTTTACTGTGAGGGTGGTGAGGCACTGGAACAGGTTGCCCAGAGAGGTTGTGGCTGCCCCCTCCCTGGAAGTGTTCAAGGCCAGGCTGGATGGGGCTTTGGGCAATGTGGTCTAGTGGAGGGTGTCCCTGCCCATGGCAGGGGGGTTGGAACTAGATGGGCTTTGAGGTCCCTTCCAACCCAAACCATTCTATGATTCTATGAATGCCTACTGGCAGCGAGAAAGTATTACTTCTCTCAAAGAAGGGTAGTTCCTTTGTTCTCACAGCAATCAAGGGCCAGGAAGAGAATTAAATCCAGAGATTTGTTTTGAAAGTACATTCCTGTCTGAACGTTTATGTACATGGTCAAAGATGACCTTCAGAAAACCAGTCAGGCATGCTACATATTCATTCCTGGACACAAAACAGTATCACACCTAATACCACACAAATAGTGTCGCACTTAATAATTAGGTAAGATACAAGAAAAACTATTTGTAGTTCTAAAAGTGATCAGATGCCTAGAGATGTGTCAGCTTCAGATACATATAAGTGATGCTGAAAAAGAAACAAAAATAGCCATGGTGGATAAACATTGATCTAGCTAATTACCAGCATTCCCAGCCCCCCCTCCTCTTTTTTCCCTTTGTCCTGCTGGTTTCCACTCCGAGCCTGTGGGAAGAGAGTTCCCATCATGGTTTCCACTGAGAAGTGACTGGAGGAAAGAGAAGATAAAAGGACTTTTGCAGGATTTGCTATTCCACGTGCTCTCCATGCAGGCTGGATGAAGCCTTGCAGGAAGCACAACAGGAACTGCTGGCTGCTTGGATTCACAAACCAAAGTGCCACACAGCACCAGCATCTACCACAGAGCTTGGGAAAAAGTATGCAATGAAAACCAAAAATAGACAATTTCCCTTGCACAATATTAGTTAGTTAGTTAATCGTCAAACTGATTTGGTTCCTGCATGGTTATTTTTTAATAAGTGATTTTTTAAGTTAACTATGATTCTGATATAAAGATATTTAGCACTTATGCAAAACTGTACAGAGGTTTTAAATCTATGCTTTGGCACAAGAGGTTATACGTTATTCATTCCTACCTGGGAGTGATAACAGGACTGAGTTTAAATAAAGATAAAAAAACCACCTTAAAAATAAAGATAAAAACCCTCTTCATTTCAACTCAATCACTTGGTCACTTGTCATCTTTGATGTAGCTACTAATTTTGTATTTGTTACTCTCTGATAAACTCTTTCAACAGGCTCTGTGGCTTCACACATAGAGCAAACAGCATACTTTCAAGAAGAAACGAGTTAAGATGAGCAGTATTCTCTCTCTCCCTCTGTACTTTGCCCCTCTGCTCTACACTCACACATTTTCTCCATGAGTGAGAAACCAAAGCATGACACTAATGTCCAAGTTGAGAGGGTACCACCCCTTACTTAAAAGATGCCTGAACCGCAGACCCCCAGGAAGGTAGAATCCTATGCCAGCAAGGGACACCTCTACATCTGCTCTTTTCTGATGCTCTATCCCAAATACCAAATACTGAGCCTGGCCACGGGCAGGACATGGGGCTACAGGACTCTGGTTTTTGTTCTGATCCAAATCAGTCACCTTAAGGTTCAGGGAATACAGTAGGATGATGCATATCAGCACAGAAGAGGTTAGCTTGCGCCTAATAAGAATATTAATCTAGACTACATCAAGCAGTACAAAACTCACATCTTACGAGATAAAAGCAAAACATGTGCTTTATCTTACATGTTTCAGATCTTCCTGAAGAACAAATCACAGAGCTACAACAGAGCAACTGTATTGGGTTTGCGTGACAAGGTTTTGGCAGTGGGGGATCTACAGGGGTGGCTTCTGTGAGAAGCTGCCAGAAGCTTCCCCCACGTCCGACAGAGCCAATGCCAGCCAGCTCCAAGACAGACCCACTGCTGGCCAAGATGAGTCCACCAGCGATGGTGGTAGCCTCTGAGATAACAGAGTTAAGAAGGGTGAAATGTTGCTGCACAACAGCAACTGCAGCCAGGAAAAGGAGTGAGAATATGTAAGAGGAACAACTCTGCAGACACCAAGGTCAGTGCAGAAGGAGGGGGAGGAGGTGCTCCAGGCGCCAGAGCAGAGATCCCCCTGCAGCCCATAGAGAAGACCATGGTGAGGCAGGCTGTCCCCCTGCAGCCTATGGAGGATGACGGTGGAGCAGATATCCACTTGCAGCCTGTGGAGGACCCCATGCTGGAGCAGGTGGAGACACCTGAAGGACTCTGTGGCCCTGTGGGAAGCCTACACTGGAGCAGACTCCTGGCAGGACCTGTGGACCCGTGGAGATCGAGCCCACACTGGAGCAGATTTGCTAGCAGGACTCATGTTGGAGAAGTTCATGGAGGACTGTCTCCCATGGGAGGGACTCCACTCTGGAGCAGGGGAAGAGTGTGAGGAGTCCTCCCCCTGAGGAGGAAGGAGCAGCAGAGACATGTGATGAACTGACCGTAACCCCCATTCCCCGTCCCCCTGTGCTGCTGGGGGAGAGGAGGGAGAGAAATCGGGAATGAAGTTGAGCCTGGGAAGAAGGGAGGGGTGGGGAGAAGGTGTTTAAAGATTCAGGTTTTGTTTCTCATCATCTTACTCTGATTTGATTGGTAATAAATTAATTTAATTTTCCCCAAGTCGAGTCTGTTTTGCCCGTGACGGTAATTGGTGAGTGATCTCTCCCCGTCCTTATCTTGATCCACGAGCCTTTCATTATATTTTCTCTCCCCTGTCCAGCTGAGGAGGGGAGTGATAGGACGGCTTTGGGGGGCACTTGACCTCCAGCCATGGTCAACACACCACAGCAGCAGTTCCCATTAAACAGACTTCAAGAGGATTCTAAGTAGATAGAAACACTCTTCACCCAAACTAAGCCAACCCTGGGATGAAGCCATCAGATAGGCAGTGTCCATCACACCAAAGAGCAGACTAATCTTCATCAAGAATACAAGGTTTTACTTTTAGTGATAGTAGCACACAAACTTTAAAAATCATGCATACATGAAAAGACTTTGAAATGACAGCACCCTTGAAAAAAGTAAGCAAACCAATTGCTACAAAGCATTGTGGCATTTCACGTTTAACAAGTTCATTAATGATTTGGATGATGCAGAGTGTACCCTCAGCAAGTTTGCTGATGACACCAAACTAGGAGGAGTGGCTGATAACACCAGAGGGTCATGCTGCCATCCAGAGGGATCTTGACAGGCTGGAGAAATGGGCTGACAGGAACCTCATGAAGTTCAACAAGGAAAAGTGCAAAGTCCCGCACCTGGGGAGGAACAACCCCAGGCACCACCATACGCTGGGACCCACCCAGCTGGAAAGCAGCTTGGTGGAAAAGGATCCGGAGTCCTGGTGGACACCTGGTTGAACCTGAGCCAGCAATGTGTCCCAGGGTGGGGGGAAGAAAAAAAAAAAAAAAAAAAAGGCTAATTATATCCCGGGCTGCATTAGACAAAGTATTGCCAGCAGGTCAGGAGAGGTGATCCTTCCCCTCTATTCAGCACTGGTGAGGCCACACCTGGAGTGCTGGGTCCAGTTCTGGGCTCCTCAGTACAAGAGAGACATGGACATACTGGAGAGAATCCAACAAAGATGATGATGAGACTATTGAAAAAGGCTGAACCAGGACTGGTCAGCCTGGAGAAGAGAAGGCTCATGGGAGTCTCATCAATGTGTATAAATCCCTGAAGCGAGGGTGCAAAGATGGCTGAAGCAGGCTCTATTCAGTGATGCCCAGTGACAGGACCAGAGGCAACGGGCACAAACTGGAACACAGGAGGTTCTGCCTGAACATCAGGAAACACTTTTTCACTGCGAGGGTGACCAAGCACTGGCACAGGGAGGTTGTGGAGTCTCCATCCTTGGAGATACTCAGAAGCCATCAGAACATGGTCCTGGGCAACCAGATCTATGTGGTTCTGCTTGAAAAAGGGGGCTTGAACCAGATGATCTCCAGAAGTCTACTGCAACCTCAATCATTCTCTGATTCTGTGATTTCAAATGCAGCTCTGTACAGCCAGGACCACTCCACATAACAACGGAATTGAGCCTGTTCCAAACACTCTGCATTTCTGCTTCCTCATGCGAATCCAAGTCTCCTTTGGCTTTTTTTTTTTTTTTTTTTTTAATTTTCTAAATGCAGTCAAAACTATTTTCTCCTGCTTCTCCAGGAAATGCAACTTTCCTGTGCATTCTAAAGAAAACGGGCAGCACACCTATTAATTATATAAACCAATGATGGAAATGAGCAAAGTTACTTGCACAGAAGCGTTGCCTGATAAGAAAGTGAAGCTGCTACTCTTTCTGGTATGGTAGATATGTGAAGAGCTCAGGACTCCTATCTGGCTCAATGTATTAATTATGAACATGTAGAGTTAATGAGATATTTTCCTATATTCTTGTTTCATTATTCTTACGTAAAAGAGGCAGGATTTGACTTCAGAGTGACAGCCCCTCTTTACCTGCTGGAAGAAACAGAGGATTGAAAATAGGAAAATTCCTGTGTTAAATCTGCTTAAAGAGGATAAGATCTTAAGACAGTAGAGAAATTAATACCAGAGGATGTCACAAAAAGTTCAAGTTAATTGGATCCTGGACTCTTTGAAGGATGTTTACACCTAAATATACACCCAAAATATATCTTGTGTTTTATTAGCAAGGTTTGGAAAAACTTTGCAAAATCACGGCGTTATTTTTCCAACTGCTGCAAAGTTATTAAGAAGTTGTCATCTGCTTTTCCTACAAGAATACAACTATGAGAGAATTACGCTTCTGCTAATGGAAAACTCGGTCTTTTTGAAGGTGGGCTGAGGGTACAAAAGAGTAACAGTATTAGTATCTGTACTTATGAACCAAGCAAAGATGCCACATGGCTCTTCTGACTCACAACTGACACATTTGCATTCTCATACAGAAGTCTGGCAATAGTTCAAAGGGACACTTAGCCAAGATAACCATGTTAAGCCCACAAGTGTCAACAACTTGGACTATAGAATCTCTCTCCCCAGTTTCCCCTCTGCTCTGAAATTCAGTGAATTCAGAGAAACACACAACTAAAGACCCAGCTCAAGACTCTTCAAAGATACAGTCCAAAGCCTTATTACATATCACCACTGTCTCCTGGAAATTGAATTTCTGAACATATTACGAAGTATCACTAATAACCTGATTTGTCTAGCATTTATGGAACTGATGGTGAGTGATATGACCAGAGGGGTGGAAGGGAAAAAAAAATATCTACTATTCATCAGACAGATAACTTAATAATGGAGGACAGAGATATGGGTCATTTTGCAAAATTGGTACATAAAGAGTTAGACCGTTTGCAAGCAGGGAGTATATATTCAGACTACCTGATGCATTTTCTTCTCTCTGACACCTAGTGCTCTCCATGTCATTAGGCATACTTTTAAGTCCACTACTACACTGAACAAATACACCAGGTAGCAAAATTGAGGACACACATTGGTAGCAAGTCCAGAGATTTCACTTTTTTCCAGACAAAACAAGTACTAGTGAAATTTGTAAAGTGAATTTCAAACCACAGCTTTCTCAAAAGGAAAGACTTCAGAGTTTTCTTTTAAGAGAAAAAAATAATGCTCCTATGAGAAGTATTTGCCACAGGCAAACTCCATCTCCACAGTGTTCTGGCATCACCAGGGACCAGTCAAATTGCTGGTTTTCCTATATAAAATTCTTGAAGGGATTTCAGACAAGAAAGGTAGAAACATCAGTGCCAGACTTACTTCCACAATAGAAACTGCTCCTGAAAGCAAACTAAGTCAATCAAGAGAAGCAAAGAAGAGTATTACCACAAACCTCACCAAAACTCGAACCAAAGACTTAGAGGAGAGACCGCTTACTAAGTCAAAGCAAATACAAGAAACAACATAACTTTTTTCATATTAGTAAGCCCATACAAACAGGCCAGTTTATCAGAACTTGTGATTTCGGGACCAGAACACAGTAGAAGTAAACATGTAGAAGAAAACTGCCTTCCTTTTGTTTTCTGTTGCTAACTTAGATTTACCAGGGACATGAAGACAATTCCATATTTGAGCTACAAACCAAGGTGTAGGCTTCCGCTTGCTTTGACCCTACCACAGAAGAGTTGTTTGGGCTGGATGAAGAAATGTTAAAAACTACATTCACCTAGTGAAAACATCAAAATTTGTTATAATTTATGACTCCAATAAAACTTAGATACTTATCTTAGATACTATACTTAGAACCAAACATATGGTAGAGCTATTTACAGATTATTAATGAACATTACGATTGAATCATATTGAGTCTTCTTCCTTATTTTTTTATCTGTCTTTAACACTAATCTACATTTTCTTCCAACTAATCTATGTAAGATTCACTACACAAAATAAAACACACCATATTTCCACTGATTTATATATATTTCCACAGTATTTAATAGTATAATATTAAATTTTGTACAATTAGTCTGTTAACAATGTGTAACTACTTTAAAGGAAAACAAACTTGGGAAAGCGTACACTTCACATAAAGCGTAATTCCTTATCATACCAGTTGAGAGAGGTTTCCTTAGGATTTTTTTTTTTTTTTTTACAATCAGAGCAACAAACTGCTGTTTCATGAAAATAAATTTAAAAAAAAAAACCACCAAAAAACCAAAACCAATCAAACAAAAAAAACCCAGAAAGACTTAGCACTTAAGTGGATCTTCCAGATCCACTGCAGCCAAAGAAACTGGTGGTTTCATTCATGATCCCTGCGGGACTGCCCAAGTGCAAGACATTCCAAACAGAAACAAATTAAATTGGGATTATTCTACACAGTTTTGTTAGTAAACCACATAAGAATGCAACATCAGTTTCATCCCCTCCTGATAGCCGCTTTTAACATACCAGGTCAACCAAGAGGTTGAGCACAACCGCTGTGATGAAAACTTGCTCTTTTTTTGATGCACAAGATGGCTTTTCTGATAAATATTGCCAACTTCAAGACAAATATTTTGGTAGCTTTTAAGAGCTCTGAACAATGACACAGTACAAGAACTGGTTCCAGGGCAAAGATCGTTACTGGCTGCAGAGAGTAATGCTATTTGGTACTGTAATTTGGAAAGTCTACACAATTGTATACAGCAAGTATATACATGAGCCAGGGCATGGGTGATGTCTTTGGGCACTTAATTTCTACAATTCCATGTTAAGTAGTAAAAGCAATAGAAAGACTTTGAGAGCACAATACACTTGTTCTCAAAAGCAGGTAAGAAACAAATAAAAAGAAAGAAATTGTCAGTGTCACCTTGTTCACACTTCCTTACATAACACAGCTACTGTTCCTCCCACCATCTCACTCCAGTTCCAGTGAAGACACCCCTGAAGAGTTCAAGAAATTACCTTCCCAGAAATTGCCAATTTACCGGCCACCAAGCAAAAATATAAACAGACGAGTAATCAGATGCACCTATTTGGGAGGAGAAGTCAACTAACAGTAATGACAGCACCAAGCTTCCTGTAAAAGGAAGGGGAAAGGGAGAGCTCCTTCTACCTGTATCCAAGAATGACAGCAATGCCATAGAAATTATGTAAAAAATCAATACAATGCAGCCACTGAGCTGGAAGCTGAAGACCAGCACTAAGCAAAGGTGAGACATTAAATCATTGACTGGAACTACTTTTGATAAAATGTCATAATTGAATTAGAAATCCTATCTGAGTCTGATTTTTCTTCAAAAAATTAATCGGAGTAATTCAGTTATCCCTTTAAAGGTCTTTAAATGTATACCAGCCCTCCCAGGTAACCACATTTGTAATAAAGTTCAGAACTCCACGAAAAGTAATTCTTCTGTTAAAAAGAAATAATGATGTTTCAATGAGATGTACATTACATAATTGGAAATTTCCGTAAGACTAACTTATGGACCGCCCATCAGAACAATACTGGATGCCTCTACCCTACATTATGGTACCACACGTCCGTACAGACGTGGAATATATACGGATCTCTGCCACATACCTAAACACACACGTTTTGAGATACCGGGCAACAACTCCTGCTCCTCATCCCTCGCTCTCTAATACCGAGCATTGTCAGTAAAGTTTGGCTTCTACAAACTGAAGACCTTATCATTACTCAAAATGATCTGGAAGCAATACTAAAGCCATGACAAAGTAAATTGTGTTTCATCGTTTGTTTGGGTTTTGTTCTCCTCCTCTGGCTGTGAGAACACACAGATCAATACTCTTCAGCATGAGAATTCTGCAGCGAAATTTTCATTTGTTACACACAGCAACAAAAAGGCCCCAAGCATGCCCTGTCACTTCCAGTTTAGAAGGAAACGCACTAATAAACTCTTCCCCCTGGGTCATCTTTGACAATGGGCAATACTATGCCAGCTCTTATTAAAGGCAATTCGTATCAGTGGCCCAAAAATTTCCTTTAAAATTATCATCTTTTGAATCCATGCAGCAGGATGTCAGCTTTAAAGTGCCACTGAGATATAGGACCTGTCATTATGGTTAATTTTCAGTACAGTTTTAACACCAGGGTAGCTGATCCCTAAGGGTATGCTTTTTTGGCTAACAAGATTTATTTAGTGGTTATCCAGACAAACAAGAAAATATATTACTGTATATTGCTTTTCAAATATAACAGCAAGCAATAAATCCTACTGTAAAACATAAATCTTAGTCCTCCACCATGATGTCAAATAGATGAAAATGTTTTTAGAAGATTAATCTTTTTATTTTTCTTTATATATATATATATATATAAAAAATAAACCCCCTTAAAATTCTTGGGTGTCCAATGCAAAAAGCACACAAAAAGTAAAATTAGTCTTAAAATATGAAACGTATATAGCTCTTGTACATACAGCTAGATATCAAGTTTATGATTTGAGCCATAAAGATGGTATTCTCTATCAAATGACCCAAGCTTCTCTGCAGAAATATATGCTGCATTGAAAAAGAGTACTATGAAGTGTGATATTATCTCATTTTTTTTTGAGAGAGAAATGGTGGTTTAAATACCATTTTATTGCTCTATTATAATAGAAGGAAAAAATAGAAAACGTCATTTATTGGATAAATACATCCATTTGGCCTGCTTTTCTAACAACAAAACAGAAAGTCTGGTTTTGTGCTGTAACAGGACTAATTTCATTGTATTAGGATGAAGACTGTCTTGCACTTTGCTAGACAAAAGGTACATCTACAGAATAAAAAAAGCTGTTAACATATTGTCTAAATCCTCATATGGTCAGCAAAGCCCATTTTTATTGATGTTATATAGCAGGCATAAAACCTAGTTGACCTCAATCAACCGGTCTCTGAGGGAAAACACTCCTGCCAGCAAATGCCAGATACCAAATATCTTAGAGCATTTCCTACGCTACTTTTATTTCTGCAAGCTGAGGACGAACATCCTTTCCCTGTCCTGGCTCCAGACGCAGTGGCCGACTCCCAGATGCCGACAGACCAAAGAGCCGATTGCTGGACCAACAAGTCAAGCGAGAGCCCATCATGCGCCCAACCCCTGCACTTACCTGGCCAAAACAGTCCCCGCACCGGGCAGCAGCACCAGAGGCAGATTTTGTACACCTCTTCTTTTTCTCACTTCAAAAACATTAAACCTCATCACAACTAAGAGTGAAATGGGTGATTTTGCAGGTGACACAATTAGACAAGTAGAGACTTCATAGCTTATCCCAGGCCAAACTGCAATTGACTTTTGGAAGCGAAAACTGAACTCCTGTATTCAGTTATATCCTTTGCCAGTCAGATGACATGCTTCCAGAACAAAAAATGCATAAACAAATCACCAACCCAACATCACCACACACAAGCTATGGTTGCACCCCAACGGGCTTCCAAATGAATTGTAACAAAAAAGTATTTCAAGTAGAAAAAAAGCAAGTTTGTCATTTTCTTCCTCGTGCTTCAGAGGTTGGAAATCGTATAGAATATCTCCATAATGCTCTCACTCCTTGGGTAGGTTAAAGTTTACAACTATTTTTATATACCTATCTTCCAGGTAACAGAACAATGTGGTATTATTATTTGCTGTACTACCAGTCTGCTCAAGGCAACAGGTTTTAAAAGGGAATGTTAACTAACTACAGCAGATTCTCTCATACTTGTAAAAATATTTATAAAAAGTTAAGCAGTTTTCACCTTAAGTTCAACAAATAGAAAAGCATGCAGGCTTGTTACACACGTTGCAAGATCAGGGTTTTTACACAGATGAATTCTATGGAAAGAAATTGTAAGAAGTTTTGCAAACCAGTCTTTCATTTTATGGTAAATTCAGGAGCCTCATAGGGCTAATCTTTGGATGATCATTTCAGATCGAGGCACCTGTAGGCTAAATAGAAGGTGTAAGTAGAAAGCACTGGTATTAAGAGGATTTAAATGGATAAAATGAAAGCAATTAAAACTTTACCTCGAACAATAAGTTGAGCAAAATTTGACACTCCTGAACCTCTTTCTGACTGAGTCACACAGCGGTATAAATCCTGGTCGGTTTTTGTCACCTCTTGCAATTTAAAGGTAGCAGCAAATCTTCTGTGATTGATATTTTTAGTCTGAGCAACTGGAATATCTTCCCCATTTCTTCTCTGAAAATAAGAGAAATCAAGGCAGAGTTATCTCATAAGAATACAAAAGACATTTATCATGATCATCATACAACGAATACATTAAAAAAAAATCCAAATGCATTCACCCTGTGCTGCATTTCCATGGTAGAAGAGCTCAGTGCTGAGGTCCCATCAAGAGACAAGCAGTACTCAAAAGCATGTCAGAGTAAAGTTGGGGTGAAAAGCACCATCAGGCTTTCACACTGCCATAAAACATGACCACGACACACTCAACTGCCACTGCTTCTTAGCTGGAACCACCTTAGGAAAGCCCAGCAGTAGCACTTGTACTCCTAAGAAAATGCATTCCATATTAAATAAAATTATAACAGATATCCTGAGTGTATTGTAAGAAATATTTAAACAAACCTGGCCTTGAAATTTCACAGGTTTTCAACAGCTCTTTTTCAGCAATCAGCCAATGTTTCCTTTTTATGTTCCCTTTTATCTACCCAAATTCAGTACCTTCTAAAATTGTACCTTTGTTATACTAAGGACCACCTATCTACCTAAAGCTAGTTGAAATAAAGAGAGGAGGGAAGGAAGCTGCTAGAAGAGGAATGATGTATATCTCATTTAAAGGAAGGAACATAAAGAGTTCTGAAAAAATCATAGCTCCCACAAATCACTGAAAAATTTAATCTGTCTGGAGCTGCAGGGCAGGGTGAGAGGTCAGTAAGGTAGAAACAGTTTGATCTCTTTTGCAACCCTTTGTCCTTATTCACGTTCACATTAAATGCTCAATTTTTATTTTAATCAAAAACCAGACCCTCCACCGAAAGTTAGTATTGAAAAAAAAAAAAAAAAAGACCCCCAAAAAACATGCACCAAGTGAACAAATGACGTCCCTGCTCTCCTCCATGGATCAACTACATGTTACTCCCTGACCAGGATACAAATTCTGAGTGCTCAGCTTTGCTCAGACACCAGAAAGACATCATAATTTCCTTGTAACTGCATCGCCTGCTCTGCTCGATACGTAGCAAAACGTGACCTCCACTGACATTTTTAGCTCTAATCAACCCCTTGAATGAGAAACTTCATTGAGGTCTTAAACTCAGAGCTTTCTGCCTAACACAAGGAGCGGTACTGCTGAGCCACAGAATTTAATAACCTGAAAGCCTGTGGCAAAAATAGAAAGGGGAGAAAAAGGAAATGAGTTAATGCTGCATGCGTATATTAGCCAGCCTCCTGTCACAGGCAGTACCACCTCATAATACTCCAGCACGTCGTTTTACATCCACACTTCGCGATCTTAGCACGGGTTAGTCACTCTCTAAACGGTTTTGCGACAAATTGACCAGGGGTTCAGTGCTGCTGCAAACTCACTGTAACAAGAATTCATTTTAACTCTTAATGTGTTTCAACAAATGAATTTTAGCTTCTGCCATCTTTCTTGCAGTGGTCAAAGCACCCAGCCCATGCTCCACTGCAAGCCTCAGGTGAAAATGTTCATTTATACCCAACTTGGCAGATTTCAGATTCTTTCAGTCACTGGTATTCCCCTACGAAGACCACACCATCACCTTTATCAACAGCAGTGACTCTTCCTCATTTCATGAAGGCAATGCCTTTTTCCACCACCCCCAGCCACTCTTTTCCCCGTTACACCCGAAAGCGCCGGGAGCCGCTACCCCGGGGTGAGCTCAGCCTGCAGGGCCGGGCCAGAAAGCAGAGTGAGATGCAAAGAGTGAAACCAGACCTCCAGAAGAAAGATGGTGCGTGAGACACTTCCAAAAGGTACTCGCACTGCTTCTCCCTAAAACAGTCGCCACCCTGTGAGCACCGAAAGCCTGCTCATCGCAGGGATGCTATCTGACAGGGACGTTCGCAGGGCAAAAGCAACGGAGGCTGGGCGCTTGGAAACCCGGCTCCATCGCAGCGCTGGCGAGTCGCCCCGCGACCGGCACCAGCTGCCTTCTCAGCTCTGCAAATATCTGCCTCCTATTAAGAAGAATTAAGGAAGTTTGCTGATGCCTGCAAAGGACTTCTACAAATGAAAGGCCTTATTGAACTTCAAGGATCAATGAAATTATTAAATTCCAATATCACACAAATGAGGAGCGATGTTAAAGGCTTTATTTCGGTGCTGCTCAAGCTACAGCAAAATTATTTTGTGGGAGGTACACCTCCCCCTCCGCTTAGCTGGCTTCTCCTGACAGGGAAAGCTAAATCCTAAAGCAGGATTTTCTAGCTCCTTCCCCCCCACCTCTCATTTCAACCAGAGGTTTGAACTCTCTGGAATGATAACTTAATACGAAACTTGGATCTGGTGCCTCGAAGAAACCAAAATAAACAAACCTCATGGCATTTTCTTCCTCTCGTGCTCGTCCATGCCCCCCCACCCCCCCAGCACAAACTCTCATCGCTACACCCCGGCCAGCCAGCAAAGGGAAGTCAAGCTCCCCCACTAAACACAAACTTGCCACATCGTTGTTAAACCAACCAAGCAGCATATGATAAATAGAAGGCGCATTGTTACAAATGATATGGTAGCAGACTTGAGAAGTAACCCATGTAACGCATTCTTTCTTGCTTTGCTATGAAGGGAAATAAAACTATTAGAGAGTTTTCTAAAATGAAGGACTCCCTTCAGTAAGTCCAGTGCTTTAAATGCGAATGCCAAGCGCTCCGTCTGCAGCAGAGAAGCACATCGAGGCTTGCTGTGTAAAATAATTTCCCGTCCGAAGTTCAAAACTTGCTTACTTAAGCTTGTCTGCACGCTTCATGTTGAGAAACAAAGTGAATCGGGCTCCTTCTTAAAATGAAATACTAATACACTTTCAAAGCAAATAATCAAAATTAAATTTAACAAGATTTACAGCTCTACTCCAACCACAAAATCTACGATTTTCTTTTCTATTTACATCAGTGATTGCCTACCACTTTATCTTACAAGGCTTAGAGTAGTTGCTCAAATTTCTCTGTATAAGGATTTGTTTCTTGGAAATCCAACTGCACAATTACATCTTCAAAGTCTATCTTCATGTACAGCTTACCCATTAAAATATTTTTCCGTCATTAAAATGATAAAAAGTTCAAACAGAAGACAGTTCTCACTTAAAAATGAATGTTAAAGAAAATACCCTGCATTCATTTCGGCGTGTATCCCTTACACTGGTAAGCTATTAGCCAGTCAGAGTTCAGATGCACTGCCATGATCTCTTAATTAAATTCTTCTTTTTAATGTCAGGGCATTACTACTGATTTTAAAGGAGAGGAAAGAAAGGCAGCCGTGCTCTCTGCTTATTAGAGGGTTCCTGGTACATACTGTTTCAATTTATGTCCTGCTCACACTGAACAGAGCTTGAAAATGCTGCTGAATTAGGTTTTAAAAATTCAATTTAAAATTAATGTGGAGTTATACTAATAGGTAATGGCTATACCCTGTGCGATCCTTGGTTCCTCCAGTCCCTTGCTGTCTGATTTGATAACCCTGAATTGCTCATTTAGGAGAGGTCACCACCAGGCAGTTCTCCTCCTTTTGTGAATGTAACTCTGGGCTTCACAAAGAACTACGCTCTATCAACACTTGATTTAAAGAAATATAAGCACGTGGAAAAACCTCCTCAATTCTGGCATCTCAGGCATTTAAAATTATGACCTTAGATAAGTCTCTATGACTTCAAGGTTATTTTTAATTTGATAGGAACATGATTTTATTAATTATTTTTCAGGCAATGAAATGAGATCATCTGTATTTTAAACAAAGTCAACAGTAAAGTCTACACAGCTTAAAAAACAATCATAGGCAAATTAACAATTAGCCTAAAATTTCTCTTTTCTGTCTCAGGAAAGAAATCAGGCATTCAATAAACATGAAATGAAATTCTAGTGGATCTTCCAGAACCTGAATAGAACCAGAAGCATCTAAACCCCATTTCTAATTTTCTAATACAAATTTAAAACTAATCTGTATTTCTCTCTCAACTTTTCAGACTGAAAAGTGGTGGTTTGTTGCTTTTTTGTTCAAACAGCAATAATATACCATAACTTTCTGTGGTAATGCTCCCTCTAAATTTTCCTGAACTCTTTTTTTTCCGTACCACTGATTTTTATCATCCTGGACAGCTCAACCTTACACATCCCTGTCCCTTCCTTACTGTAAACACCTTAGAATAAGTCTGCTCCTCTGCTAATAATTACAGTCAACTCTGGTTGCCTTCTCGGGCTCTCGGCTGGATGCCGGGATGCCTCCAGAGATCCGAAGATGTCAACACTTCGGATGCTGCAGTGACACATGTGTTACTCGGGCAGCAGCACCCACTTCAGCTGGCCCCCAATCGCTCCCTCCTCCCCTTCACTCCTGTGCTCCTGCAGAAAACTGACCTGGAATGGGAAAAAAACCAACAAACCTTCCTGGAAAACATACTCCCTCCCCCATATATTATCATCACTAAACAGATTAGCTCATGATCGGATTCACCGCAGGAGCACAGGGAGTGGAGGAGAGGGCAGGATCTGTGCGGGGAGGAAGGCGCAAGCTGAGAGTTTGTCTGAGCAGCTCTGTCCCTGAAGGTGCAAGCAAAACTTCACCGGAGAGCAGAAGGGCCGGAAGGATGGCCCCAGCAGCCCGGGGGATTACACCTCTGCTGCCCCGAGGAAAAGGGAATTTATAAATAACGTGCTCCAAAATTTTTGTGGTTTTACTCATTGCGTAAAGGGAGAAACGTCATTTTTTGCAAGAGGGAAAAGGGTTGAATGTGGATAGTTTGAATGCCAGCAATAAAGCGCAAGCTCTACCAAAAGATGTTTTCAAAAAATAAAACAACATGAGGGGAATAAACAACACAAATAACTATACTTTTTAAATTTTACTTACATGTAGCTGTCTGGCTCTTTTCAGCATACACAGCATATGCTTTTACAGCATTTGAACACAATTTCCAAACGGAGAAAAAAAATGTCTCAAATTTTTTTTTTTATTCTTACTCATTTTATTCTTTTACACAAATGTCTCAATATATATTCTTGGGACTTTAAAACTTATTAAACATACTAGAAACATAATAAAGCATGATACCTATTTATCATAAGAAATGATAAGTAAAATTTTAATTTTTTTCCCTACCTACAAAAGAGCAGATGACTGAACAAGGGGGATTTTTTCCAGTCCATTTTATTTACAAATGCATGATTTAAGCCTAAGAAATCATTTTTTTTCAAGCAGAATGAGAACTGCAACTATAGCTTAAATAATATGCCTAGATTGTCATATCTTCTTCTTAGTATACAAGGTGTAGCAATTTCTTTTGTGTGATTTTTTTTAAGAGAAAGCATGGAGTTAAACTTTTTTTTTTTTAGTAGGAAATTAATACAACCTGCTTTAACTTGCTGGTCTCCCTACATCCATGGCAAACCAGACTAAGATCCTACCTTCCGATAAACTACGCATTCATTTCTTAGCAGGAACAGCAACGCAGCTTTTCCCATGCAAACATATACTGAAGATATTGAATAAATGTGACAAGCCAAGTTTTATCCTGCATACTGCACTGCAGTACAGAAAAGCCCATGATTACTTTAAGCGTCTTGGTTACATGCACTGCTGTTACTCAAACTTGTCCACTTTGAAGTAGCTCAATTTCTCACACTACACTAAACCTCCTATCGAGAAAAGCAAGGGTTCTCATGAAATAATCTAATTGAGAGCCATCTGGCCCTTCAGAGGTGGCAATCCTAATTTATTTTATTATAATAAAATCCACCGGAGGCAAAATAGCAAAATTCATACTACAGTGTCCCTGGCCATTCCACTACACGAATAAAAACGACACTCCCTTTCTCTGGATATTTGAAAGCCACTAAAGCCATTTTGAACCTAATCTAACACATGCCACAAAAAATAAAAATAAAAATCTATATTTAAAAAAATAAAAGAAGCTTTTCAGAAAGCTATAGTTCTTGAATGCAGTGTTGCCGATTTTTTTTTTTTCAGTTTAAAAAATGTAATTCACAGAAATACAAATCCTGGACATGATGATTAAAGATCTGTATCACCTTGAGCAGTGCATGCTGAACTACAGTCTTCATCCTGCAGCTTGAAACAACAAATCTGATTAGTTAGGAGAAGACAATGAAGGAAAACAGTTGCAAAAAAAAAAAAAAAAAAAAAAAAAGACAACCAAACAAAACCCAAACCCCACTACTGAAGATCAACACCACATAAGACAGTTCCTCAGACACTTCTCAGCAGATGATTTTACCCCTTTCCAAAAGCAGCCAAGTATACCAGCTGCTCTTATTCTTCTGTAAATTCATTAAGTCCTGCAGCTATTTGAGGAAAGCAGGGCCTGGGGTATAACGCTACCCACCACACATCACACCACTGAGGAGGAGACAACCTGAATGCAGGCGTTAACAGGCAAGACTCACATGATTAAACGGTCAAGGAATTTATAACAATATATGTTTTTATAAACATCATCTTAATTTCAGGGGTGGTCAGTGAGCTGCCCCCCACACCGCCACGGGATGCTCCAGCCGCTGCAGGAGCGGCAGCATCCCTAGGGAAGACCTACAGGGAGGATAACCCCAAAGGCTGCCATGTAAGCTAACTGACCGGTAGCTACACAGGCTGGAGGACTTAGTTAACTGGGGCAGAATTAAATTAAAACCAGGAGGATTACAGTATTCTATGCTGTTGAAACTGAAGATGACCAGGCATCTAGAGAGAACTGGCATATTTATCCAAGAAGCTGACAAATTGAGGTGGGAGAGAGGAAGAATGGTTCATTCAGAGTTAAATGACACAGATAGCATCAAAAGTGAATACAGAGTGAAAAGATAAGGGGGAAAAAACCTTCGTCAAACAAACAAGTTAGAAGGAGAATCTCAAATATGAAGTTATGAATACTGTATTTTTCATTGGTGAGTATTCTTTATAACCGTGTCAGAGTCAGCAGTGTGTGATACAGAATAAACTACAAGTCAAGTCATTTACAAGGAGCTTGACATATCACTTCAAGGCAGCTTTTCATACATCTTTGGAAAACCAGAACGTCTATCACAGAACATAAATGTGATGAGGTGAAAGTGCAGGTAAAATAGACAAGTCATTGCAAAAGAGGAGCTCTGTCCCTCTATGCTTCCCTATTCTGTTGTTCACTTTCAAAAACATCTTTTCTATAAGTCAGAGTAACCAATGATGAGACAAACGAGGGAAGTGAAGTTTTTGTGCAAGCCTCAAGCGCAACAGAAACAGAACTTATAACGCTGCTTGGCCATTGCCAGTAATCAAGATAAAGGTAAGGTGATGTAGACTTGAGCGACATTTTACCGGCTGAGGAAAGAAGGTTTTGTATAAACAGCCTAATTTGCTGTACAAATTAGTACTCATTTGGGGCAGATGGTGCTGATGATCCAAAAAGTCTGCTGTGTCCCCAGGGGCTCCTCAGATGTTCACCCACCACTCCTGCCACCTGGGGAGAAGAGCAAATCCAAAGCGATTGGTCCTCTCTCCTCCCACACAACGCCATGGCTTTGACTCCTCCTCAGGGCAAGCAGGCCTCACCGCCTTATTTCGGTTCCACACCGAAAAGCATCAAACTTGACAGACGACTAAAACCAAAAAGGGACTAAAAAAATCTCCATCACAGCTCCACCGCTGAAACCCCGTGGGTGCTAACAAGGCACCTTCTCTGAATTTTCTCTAGGCCCCACAAAAGAAAAAGCAAAATAACAAAGTTTCTCTAACATTCAGAGTGTACTCAGCCCCCTTAACTTTCAGGGGTCATAAAATTTGGGCAAAGCAACAAAAAACATTCCTCAAATGTAATGAAAATCGTGAATAGGCAGGTGCACTGTAACAGCAATTGTTTTATCATCAAACTGAAGAAACGGTATCTTAGCCAGTTAATTAACTGTATCAAAATGCAATGGGATCTCAAAAGTTACATTAGGAAATTATGAAAAATTCAAAGTAGAAAAAACATGCAAACTACGTAAACCAAAGTTAAATTGGACGTGACTCTCCTATTATAAACACGTTTTTTCTGAGACCACGTGCGAGCCCCCCAGCACTTCAGTGCAGCTACATGGTTTACCCCAAAGGCCACGGCGCGCACTCAAACCCTCCTGCTGAATACTGATCCACGCCTTCGCCTTCTGGGTACAGCGGGAAGGAAGGATTTGTGTGGCACAACTTCTTTCCTCTGAGAAGAAATACTGTCCTTCCAAAAAGCAAAACAAAACAGTCGATGCTGATTCCCTCGACCCTCTAACAGAGGCACAGGTTCTCATATACGCTCCCCAGTCTAAATTCCTGAAATGCTATATTGGTCCAGCACAACGATCTGCCCAAACGCATCACCAGAGGATACCATCTGCATGTGCCCAGTCCAAAGACCTGTTAAAGAGCACACATACACGGCACCTAGCAAGAAAAACAAACACTAAATATCAAATCACTTTCTGTGGCAACCAGCACCAAAACCCAAAATGCTGGTGAACAGATCGTTAAGGGTTATGGCAGTTTCCTCCAGTAAGGAAGCAGGACATGGCCAGTTGTTTGAGCCCGAACAGACAACCGTGCAGATGCTCGTTCATCCTCCGGTAACGGTTGGTACCGCTGGGAGGTCAGCCTGACTCCATTGTTTTTACAGCAATTTGCATTTTATTTTCCATAATGCTGTTTAATTTCACTTTTTCAATTATTACTCTCAGGCAATTGCTTTAATTATCTGTTATTCCACAAGGAACGACGTTTTCCTCTGGCGGAGAGAGGGGCCGCATCAGACCACATTAACGCTGACGAGCCTCTCCACGGGCGAGAGCGGGGCTGCCTTGCCAGCCTTGGCAGCCCAAGTGGAGCGGCGCTTAGCCAGCACCCACAGCTATTGCTGACAGATTGGCCCGCTCGCCACCGCTCCGACGGCAATCTGCACAGGATTACCAGGCACGTATTAAACTTTTAAATGCGTGCGCTACCCCTTTGAATTTCAGATTCGCCAAAGCAAATGGTATCAACCGCAGAGCGTGGCAAAACACATCCGACTGCAAAGCCAGAACAAGCCGCTTTCCCTAATCCAATGCTATGTTAATGCAAAGTTCAGCAATGATGGATGGACTCATTAGTGCCGCAGTTATCGCCATCTGAACCAGGTGCCAAGACATATGGTTAAACAGATGTTCTAGCAAAAAGCTCTATTCTCTGCGCTGTGCAAGTGTCCAGTTAAACCGGACATCGATAAGACACTGAAAATCGTATTGGGCTTCTGGGAGCCACAATTGTTCCCAGCTCAGGAAGCTGTTAAACACAGCCCGATTATGCAAAAACCCCTATTGCTCTGATATCCCAATTAGATCCACAGAACAAATGCTGGACAATACGTACACCGCTTTCCGGAGTCTTTGTGTACCCAAATGTTATTTATTCTATTCAGACAATTTGATTTCTCCACTTATCTTAGTAAAGAAACAAAGCTTAAAACCTTGGAAGCTTTCTCCACACAGATCTCCAAATCAAATGGGAAAACAGCCTCCCCATCACACCCCACCCACGCATCTTCATGTTTAGCATGCCCTGTGTACCCATCCCAAGCTCAGGATTAGCGTGCAGAAGTGACTGTTGTTTGCGAGGTTATTTATTGACATTAATTCCACTGGAATGTATGGCATTTCGGGGTGGGGGGGGTTAGCAGAATAAAAAGGTGGCCGTATATATACTACTTCAGCACATCAATGTGAACAAAGCAGCAAGGTGCACCAAGCATTAATAAATAAAGAATCCTGATTCTTTCAGTGTCTTTTCAAAGAAAGACAATTCAAAGGCTTTAGAAAAAAGAAAACCAGCAAAAGTGGGCAACAACTGATCAGTCTATATATGCTGTCTATATATGTGCTATATTCAATCTTTAAAGATTGCACACACATGTATGTTCACCTCCTACAGGAAAGGATTTTTCAGCTAGAACTTCTGCTAACTCCTGAAGCTTGTAAGACAGAGCACACCAAAGCATAACAGGTGGAAAAGCTAGGTTACCACCTCGGGTTTGGGGACTCTTATCACACACCCCAACTGCTTCAGAGTGTACAGTAGCACCAAACTACAGCTGTTGGTGTGTGACATATTACAGTGGAAATTTTAAGAGGAGGGGGGAAAATACTGAGAAAAAAGCCCACAGCATTACATTCAGAAGGGGATTACAGCCAAAAAGATATTACACACCAAGACTGAACATATGTCAGAAACAACATCAATGCTCGCTTTAAAGAAAAAGTAAAGACTTTGAAACTCTTCCAGAATTTCCTAATAATTGTAGGTCATAAAGAGAAACCTTCAGCTAACAACTGGAATAGATTCGGTAGTAGATGAGGTTGAAAAGGTGAAGAACAAAAAAATTTGAGCGCTACATTTCTGTCCTGCTCCCACACCTACTATTCACACTGTTACAAAAGGTGCATTTCAGATCATCTTGTTCAACCAGTTAAATCTCTTTATCTGTGCAAACATTTGTTTCATATTAATACAGCTGCAACTTTTAAAGACTTCTGTTATCTTTGCTGCTAATCTTTCAGTGCCAGAGCTCTGACTGTCCAAAATGCAGGAGTGGGTGGGAAGAGGTATGAAAGGGGACAGAAGACCAGATGCAATCTAAAACGAAACAAAAGCAGAACCTACAGCCATGAAATTCAGGAGCAGTTCAGTTCAATGTTAATTCCTATTTGTCTCAAATGTTTACAGACGTACGTTTATCGAAAATGGAGTTGATGGAAAGACTGTCATTACAGCAGTAAACACACAGGAAACAGTGTACTGAAATATTGTGCCTACTTTTATCCATTTTTATTTTCAGACACACAAAGGTATGTGCACTTAATTGTATATAAACTGGGAAAAACAAGCATGGAAACGTACATGCACACAGATCATCTAGTATATGATCACAGATTTTTCCCCAATAACTAAAAAAAAGTTTACATAACAGACTACAATGAGACATGTTACCAAGTTCCACTTTTACTTCATTTCAGGTTATAATCTTTCCCTCTTCCTTGCTTCTAAGCAAACACCCCCATCTTTTTCTACCTGCTGGCACTATTTATATAGGTAATTCAGACATGAATGAAGCTAAAAAAGAAAAAATAATTTTAAAAACCCAACAAAACAAAACAAAACAAACAATCCTTCCCATCCCAAACCACAACAAAAATCCAGTTTGGGCCAAAATCATTTTCAGCCAGATCACTTTCCTGAACTGACTTACTGACAAGCTGCAAAAGCTCCAGCGTCAGTGCACAGAGGGAGGAGGAAGGCGAAGCTGCGATTGTGGCAGCTCAGACCGTGCCTAGCTGAAGCAGCTGTGGGACTGCACAACTCTGAACACAGAGGGTTGGTTTTTTTTTCCTCCTGCTGCTGAATTTACTTTAGCCCTTCTCCGAAACAGAGGGCTGGGAGAGCCAAAGAGCACTGGTAGCGTCTGTAATGAAATCTGTGCCTGCACATCTCTACTACCTCAGTGCAAGCAAATGAGATCTTAGATCATTTCAGATACAAAAAGGCCTCGTGTCCCAGATTGCACCTCGGATCTGTCCTTATCAAAGAAAGTGTTTTAACAGCAAATTGTTTGCTGCTTTTTCTTTCTTCTTTTTTTTTTTTTTTCCAAGGAGATATCTTTTCTCTTTCAATAAGGACATAACCAAAAGCTATTTTCTCTAACACAGTGTACTTGGAAAGTGTCTTCTTCCCACCCCCCCTTCATTTTTCATTTTTGCACTTTTTTTTTTCCCAGTGGCCTTTCTGGTTATGAGAAAAATACATTCCTGGAATGTTTCAGCTCAGGGCTCTCAAAAACAATTACTTAGGCATTTGATTTGATCTGCTGGTTCTTCCTTTCTGGGTATTCAGGCTTTATGAATCTCTGGTTTGGTCAAAGGTTAAAGTGAACTCTTTCCAAGTCACACTCCAGAGCCTTCCGAGGCCCATACATATCCACCCCGGGTTTTAAGGAAAAGGAGTAAATTCACCGTTAGCTGTACACAACAGCAGTAACTTGCTGTGTTATCTAAGGAAGAAAATTCAGAGACGTGAAGCTGCTGATTCAGGTTTATGTTGGGCAAGTAGGATGGAGGAGTGGAATGATGAGGGAGGAAGAAAAAAATGGGTCACCTTTAAATCAGTGAAAATTTGGCACTGTTTAAGGGAAAACAAGAAGGGGAACAGAAGTTCAAGTATATAATTTTAGTAGCAAGGTATCTTCAGGAATATCAAGGCATTCATAAGCACAAGCAAGCAGAGTTATAACCTCAAAGGTACCTTATCTTTCACGCTGTGAGAAATTACCACATCTGTGATCCACACACACCAAAAAAAAAACCCACCCCCAAACCACCCATGAAGTATATGGAGGGACAAAACATATGTTTTCTGAGTCGTTCTGGCTGCTAACTGGGCTTCTCAGGGGAGTGAAAGTTAGAAAGGATAATCTGTCAGAGTTATCTGACTCTGAGGAGTGAGCAACAGAAGATTTCCAGCTGGCTGTCTCCATCGGGCCTTTCTGACCCGTGATCAACTGAAGGTGGTCCTCCATGGGTTTGCTGGTATACTCCTGTTCCTACAGTCCTGCCTTTGATACAGCAAAACACAGCTTAATTTCATTTTGTGTGCTTTGTGTGCTCTATTTGGCAAGTCTCTGAAATCAAACTCATCTTCCTCAATGAATGCATTATATGTTTGCTCAATTTAAACAAGTTATTACTCAAAGACATGGAGTACAAACCACTTCTACTGCTATGACACCTTTTCACTAAATGCAATGCAGTTACTGTTAAATTTGTGTTCCTTTTTTAATGTTGCGGCTTATTTGTCCAGGAATATATTTTGCATATTGGATTTCTTCTAATCTCATACTATCTATTAAAAAAATCTCTTTAAAATTTTAAGTTTATCACATGCCCATATGTAATCGTTACTCAAGGTTTGTCAGCTCTGCTCTCTATTAAAAGGAAAATCAAACAGATTGAAGTAACTGATTATAGTTCACTTCAAACTACAAGGCTTGCCAAAAAATAGATATTTTAAAGTTCTGATTATAGTTCATTTCAAAGTACAATGTTTCCCAAAAAAGTATATACTTTATAGTTCAAAAATACACATTTAAAAAATAAAGTTTTAAAGGGCGTGTTTAGAAACCATTCTAAAAGAGTGTGGGTACTTAAGGTTTATGTATAAACTAAAGCATACACAAAAAGGTACACACATAACTAAAGTGATTTTTTAATCCTTATTATAGTGGCAAAATTTATTTTTTTTATGGAGCAACTGTGAAACTTTGCCATCCTTCTACTTTACCAGGGGTGTTACCTGTAAATTATCCCATGCCCACACCAGAAAGCAAAGCAGTTGTTTCAGGGGGATGGTGGTAGTTTTTTCTTCTTTTTTCTTGTTTTTTAGTGAGAAGGGTTATTTTCTAGTTTTAGTCATCTCTTAGATTCTAACATACATACTATTCACAATTACACACTGATAAAAGTTGAAGTCCCTCCTATTACGGAGACAGCAAAAAAGGACACATAATCATAGAATCGTTTAGTTTGGATCATCAATTCAAACCGTTAACCTAGTGCTGCCAAGCCCACCTCTAAACCATGTCCCTAAGCACCACAACATTCCTTTTACGTTGTCCCATTAAATATGCTACTGAGTAAAACTGATATGCACACAGAAGTACAGCCACATCCCTCCTGCCACCTGCTTGGACAAAGAACTAGTTGTAATTTATAGGATAAAATAATCCTCAAAATTTATGACAGCTGTGTTACATCTCTGTTTTACTAGACCTTAAATGCCAATTATTTGTATTTAACGATAATAAATTCTGATACAGAGGAGCTGATTTACAAGGAGAGAAGGCCCACAATGCCTTAAAGGCCAACCCTCCTCCACTGTCCACCTCAGTTGTTCTAAATTTTAATCCCAGCTTTTTAACATTACAAAACTGATTACAAGTTTCTCCATTTGACAGAGATAAAATTGTATGTAAACTAAATATTATACATGCAGAAGGGGAAAAAAAAAAAAGGCTTAGGAATTTAAGTATTTCACCTCCAGAAAAGCAGCTTGTCCTCTAGCCAAACAGACTTGCATGAGTTGGCCTTACCTGGAGCCATAACTTGTTATTCACTGCATCTCTCCCCGTAGCAATGCACTGAAATGTAGCATTCTGCCCTGCATTGACCTCTACATCCCCCAGCCTCAAGAAATGCGGAGATTTATCTGCAGAGGGGGAAAACAAAAATTACAAATAATATTTATTGCTAAAAAAGGTGCTAGCAACGTTACTGTCTCCCTGAAGATGCATATTATAACAACCTTTGGCTAAAAAAACAGAAACAGAAGAGAGAAAATTATTTGTTTCATCTCTGTTCAAGAAGAAAGAGTGCTTTCAGTCCTTTCCCTTCTCCCCCGGTGATTCTGCTAACTTTATGTTATACATGAGTTATAATAAAGTCTTTTAAAAAATCAAAGCCAAGAGAAGGAGATCAAATGCTAAAATGTCAGCAGCACTTTACAAAGATTATCCCAAAGACATTCGATTGTATGAAACCCATCACACTGAGAAAAACCCAATTAGCAGGATACTGCTCAGGCAAACAGACATACACTACTCAGATTATTTCCCATGTAACTCAGTCCTCTGTTGTTTTACTAAATGAAATCATCTGTGTCATTGAATATAGTATTTCAGGAGCTGACAAATCTATTTCTGACAAAGCCCCTAGGAAAGCTCAGTGGCACAACCACCTGAAGGATTTATTAGACGTAAGAAAGCTGACAGACACTTTTGAGGAATGGGTACGTTACACAGCTCTCGCTCATCCCTTTCTCAAGAGCTACTGACGAAAACAGTAGCCGAATTGTTTTTGCTTTGTGCTTACTGAAAAAAAACAACACACAGGAAAAAACAGCAAATTGGAACAAATAGGGTTTAAATATCAGTAATGAAAAAGAGTTTATCTGAATACTGTATCACGCTGATAATCTGCTGTCGTGGCTGCACCCAAGTGCCTTTTGCTTTGGCACTGAACACAAAAAAACCCAAACAAAACAAACCCCACAAACAAACAAAAAACCCCCCCAAAAACCCCAACCAATGACAAAAAAAAAAAACAGAAGAAAAAAAATGAAAGCCAGATACTGAGATACTGAATCCCAGCAGAGCTTTGCTGAGTACAGACATCAGACAGCTGGGCTGGCTGAAATACAAAGAGGTAACTCACTCAAATACCTTGTGAGCTTGGTAGCCCCCGAGAGCTAGGGTCTTAACAGGTTTGAGGTAGAAGAAAACAAAATGTGAGGTTGCCGTTGCATCTTTATTATTTGGCATCGTTTTGCAGATTTGCGGGAGGAGGTTGTTATATCTTGATCATTTCAGAAAGCAATTAAATTATCAGCCATGAGGTACATTACAATGTAATCATATTTTAGAAAGGGGATGTCTGGGGGAAGATCAGAAGAGTGGAACAAAACCAAATTACCAAAAAAATGTGATAACAAGGTGACAGAAATGCATGTAATAATTTCTTCCTCACAAGTTTTTATTTGCAGAATATTCTCATTATCGCAACTTGTGTTTGCATGTGTGTAATTCTTCCCCAGGATTAAGCAGGGAAAGGCAAACACAAATGCCTGAAGTCTGTTCACAAAAACAAAACAACAAAACTCAATCCTTCAGTAGTTCCATAGCCAGAAGCCTTTTTTTTTTTTTTTTTACTGTTGTGCCCATTTGGGAAAAAAAGGAGGGGAAAAAAAAAAAGAAAAAGAACAAGGGCATGAAATACGATAAAACTCCTACATGCATCTGCCAATTCAGTTTCTTTAATCAGTGAGTACACACATTGACATTAAAACCTGTTTTGATTATGCACACCAGCTATGGTATGACTAAAAAGACACTGAAGAATTTCTACTTTTGTATTCCTGTATTCTTTACTTCTGGCAGACAGAGATTTTACCCTGGTAAATCACTATTGCAACACTACATTTTCCCCTGGAAGCTGCAACAAAAATACTATTGAAAGAACAAAGAACATCAGTGATCAAGTGATGAAAACTCAGCAGTCTACAGCAATATCAAATATGTCCTGAAAAGACAGAGAAAAATGCAGTTCTTAATCATTACTTACCACAAGGGTAACTCAGAACCTGGATGTCATCAATGGCAATGTAGCCATTTCTCCCATCTGAGACTTCAGCTTCAAATATTACCTGTCAAAATGAAAGAAAAAATGTTTACAACACTCATTTCTACAGAATTCCCACAGTGGCAAGCGTGTAGATATAAGACACATTGCCTTTTTCATTTAGTTGAAGTTCCTACAAGGTTTGACGACTGAATGGAATATTTATTACTCAATGTATTTGCAGTTCCATACCACTCATATACATGACTCGCTTTGGATTTGCTGTTTATGGCACACCAGAAAAGCATGTTTATTACCTCAATTAACGGCATACTGCTTTCACTCTGCTAAATGTAGAAACATGATTCAATTCTGAAAAAAACACCATTACTTTCAGACAGGTTCGACATCACAGCACACAACTGATCAACCAATTTTAACAAAATTTATATTCTTGTTGGGGGTCACAGTGTAGTGAACAGTCTCCTGTAACCTTCTGCAGCATAATTGCGCAGGAAAACATGCAGCAGCAGAGAAATAGTGCAGCACTCCCCAGTGGCAATGAAAAGAACAGCTGTAGCACGAGATTTACGCAGTAGTCCTTAACTGCATTCTTCATTCTTGCAAGGCGATGGGGAAGATGCTGCACGTGAAGGAAAAGAAGAGATTGTCTTCACATCCAACTTCTTGCCCCACCCCAAATGGGCAGTAACAACAAAGAATTGCTCTTGGACTGTTCCAGAGCACAGAGCCATCTTTTGCTACCAACGTAGCAAAACAACGCCAGCTGACCAGAACAAATTGATTGTCAAGATTCACGCTTCTATGTATGGAGGTAAAAAAAGAAAAAAGTAGAATACGGTGAAAGTAAAAGGAAAATAATTAGAAGGAAAAAATAAAGGATGAAGCATGACCATCTAAAATAAAAGGAAGTTATGAAAGAGGAATGCACACCAGTAAAGATTGATTCAAGTGATATGATATAAATTTGCAGTCGTGATTGCCCAAAATAAGTATCTGTTGGGGCCTCCTGTGCAAGGCAGCCCTACATCAAGTCAGCTGCTCTATAGGTAATCTTTCCAAGTAGTTTACATCTCATTCTCGGGGACAACGTAAGGGAGCAGCAAACACAATGGATTAACAGCCCAACGTACCAGCCTGCAGGTGAGCAGGAGAATGCTATCACCATCAAGCATCGTTCTCAGGTTCCTTACCAGTGGATCCGCACGACACCTTGCTAGGAAGTATCACCCACTGTGCTCTCCTCAGTCTCAAGGGAGTCCTGGGTGCAAGCAGCTCCCTTTGGAGCTCCTTTTGGACCTCTCGTTCACAAAAACTACCCTCTTTGGCAAGATACCCGGCACTTATGCAACTTGGCTCTGAACACTGCATCCGGAACGTTTCTGTGTGCTTACGCTCCACTCGCTACACTTCCTCACCCTCGCATCCCACCCAGACATGAAGTGCAATTTATTTTCCCACCAAAGGGGACAGGGACCCCAGGTGGCCTGTTTATCCTCAGAACTAATCCTACAACCGCTCAGGCATATAATTAAGGAAAATTTCCAAGGAAATGTGGTTATGGGCATGTTCATGATGTGGTTCACTGGGTCCCCCAACTTGTGCTGCAAGTGCAGAAAGACCATGGGACACGTATACTTGGACAGCACCAGGCTACAATCCTTCTTCCAACTGCTCCAGAAGTTCTTGCTGAGGTTCTGGATGCACTTCTCTCCGCTTTTTTTTTTGTTTTCTTTTATTTGCACCGTAACGCAATTAAGTTGCAGAAACCACTTCATTCTCTGCCTCCTCCCCCTGCCTTGGCTAACAACAGCTTGATGGAAAGGAATTTAGTGTCTGGGGGTCCTACTTTCACTCCTTTGTCCAATGACCTCTCTGACCAGAGCACTATTTGACAGTGTCCACCAGCTCCTCAGGCATCTTCAGAGAGTTGACACTTGTCCGCACTAAGGAACATCAACGTGAATATCTTCAATTCTTCAATAATTTGGATTAATCCTCTGGTTGTATGGTGTGGAAGACAAACACCTCAGTAAGAAGTAAATATTACACTTAAAGCTCTTCTGACAGACCAATTTCTTTACAAAACAATACAGCTCTATCACATATACAAACTCCAAAAGCACTTTGTTTCTCAAAATCCAGTTAAGAAATTTGAGCATCAGTGTTAAGAACTGCACTAAATTTACACCTCACTCTGAACTAGGTTGTTATTAATCCATTACTTAGATCCAGCTTCCAGGGAAGCTTGGCCTCATGTAAATGTGTCCTCCCCTGAATGTTGATACCTTCCTACACTGGGGGCAGAGGGGAGAAAGTTACCTTTCTTGGGACAGAGCTGGGAATGAATTCACTTAGTTTTGTCTACCTCCTCCAGATTAATTTAGTTAAACCCTACCCTCCAAGAGTAGGAAGTTATTAAAAAAAAAAAAAAAAAAAAAAAAAAAGAGAAGTTCACAGGAAAGAGATTAAGACATGGAGATCCATGAGAAGAAAAAAATCCAATGCAACAAAACAAAAAACATGAAGATATACAGAATACGGAAATGCAAGAAGCCTGCAAAAATGTTATAAGGAGTAATGTTTATGAGGTAAGTAAATGAAAAAAAGTGATTAAGACAACAGATATTAGAGAGCTGAGATTTCATGTAAATAGTGATAAATTATTTTTTAATTACATTCATAATTGGCATAAATACAGCTATGAAACATTCAAACTATAGACACTATATAGCAATAGGTGCAGCTCAGTTAAAAAATTCTTATCAGGCTTTAATTTGATAACATCTGTTCACATTTAAAATAGGAAATGGAAAAAGAGAATTGCATATATAGGTGAAAAAAGCAATTTAAAATGCTGACAAGTCAGACCAGAACCTGAGGTTCTTTTCCTCACATACACACACACTGCTTGAGAAAAAACAGACTGTTGAGCTATTCCTCTCACCAGAGAAGGTTTATCCTAATAAGACACCAATGCTTTGGGAGTGAATCCTGCAATTAGTCTGAATTGCTGTGCAGTTAACAGTTCTAGAAAGAATGGCTCAAACACTTTCATTTTAGCTGAAAAATAATTCAGATTATCACTCTAGTCAGAAAACATTAGTTGCCTGTGCAACTACAAACGTCCTTCCACTTATTACAATTTAATTGCATGCTTATCTACTGCTTTTCTGAGAGATGCTGGCTCCCTTTAATGGAGAGGAGAGATTGTTTTGGGGGGATGAATCGGGCTTGCACAGAGCAGAGCTGTGGAGACAGCTATCCCGTCTCGTTTGTACCAGCGTCACCGCAATGAATGAGAATGGGAAATGCTCAGGTAACTCAAATGCTGTTCAAGGGAATTCGATTTGACCCCTGAATTTTCTACACATTTCCAAGGTGATACTCAAATAGTTATTTTTCCAAATAAAATGGCATGTCTTTATTTATGAAGTGCCTGCATTCAGTTGCAAATGAAGATACAGAGTCAGAACTCCCTGAACTGGACATGCTCCTACATTTTCAGCAATCCCTAATGCATCTCTTGCCCATCTATTGGTCCATTTTCCCCCTAAAACCATGCAAGCTTTTAATGAATGCAGTATTACTTGGGAAAATCCATGGATTTACTACTGACAGTATTAACAGCCACTTCCATTTGTTTGTTTTGTACCTGGCTTCCTTTAATGACCCCAATCAGTGACAAATTGATCCCAATCACCCTCCTATATTATTCATAACTTTGTAGACCTCTATTCTATGTCTCCAAGTAATTTTGTCTGAAATTTGAAGAGTCCCAGTTTATTCAGTCTCTCTCATATAGAAAGTATTCCCCCCTTTTCTTTGATTATTCTTCTCATCCTTCTCTGAAGCTCTTTCTAACTGCACTATATTCTTTGAAGATAACGAAAGCAAAGCTGGCACACAGTAATGAAGATGTGGGCGAGTCATAATTTATACAAAAGCATAATATCATTATCTAATTTATACTGAACTTCCTTAACCGTTCTTAACACTTCATTTGCTTCTTTTGACCATCACTGGGCTCTAAGCTGATCTTGCTGCAGAGTGCCAATAGCAAGCTCTGAGTCCATCTTTCTGTGTATGAAGTTCGGATTTTATCCAACGTGTATTATTTTATATCTCTTTACCTACGCTAAAAGATGCCTGCCACTTTATTGCCCAGTCACTCACATGTGGTGATAACTGTGACGGTCCTTCTACAGGTCCTCACAATCACATACTGTCCTTGCTATTACGAAGTAGCTTTCACCTGTACACTTTTATCTTCTCATTGTTCTCTGGCCCCCACCATGGTCCCTTATGAACGTGTTGAAAGGCACAAATCTCTATAGGATGCCCTTGGTGACTTCTTCCGGGCATATTGACAATTTATTCCTACCTTCCCTTTTTCCTCTTAAACAATTATTTATTTGTGGAAGTATCTTTCTTCTGATACAATGGCAGCTTAGCTTCACTACAAGTTTTTATAGAGGGACCGTGTCAAAAGCCTTTTAGAAACCTAACTAGCCTGTATCAATCAGATCACCCTTATTTATATGCTTGCTGACCCTTTTCAAGGTCTCCAAGGTTGAAAACTAAGTGTATGACATGCAACATACAGTAAAAAAAAGAAAAAAAAGTATTCTAGTTGTTTTGTGTCAGGCACTGCAAAATGGTACACACTTTGTTGTCATATCCCAGCTCTAAAATGCAGATGATGACAATCACTCTTTGGCTAATATTATTCCAGAAATAAATGTCTGTGAACAACTCAAGAGTATGTGAATGCAATAGAAAAATTAGTAATTATTACAGCAGAGACCCTCAAAGGAATTTAACTGCTGAAGCTTAATGCTTAAGAAATACTCAAACCTTCACATTCCCACACAACCCTAACACTGGAGCCTGTAATCACCACGAAGACTATGCCTGCACTTGTGGGAACATACCAAATACACATCTTACGGACTGGTCTCACTGAATTTTTAGCTCTTGTCAGGATCCAAAAATGTAGGTATCCTCATTATTAGCTCATTTGAGGCACTGATCAAAATAAGCATTCCCAAATCATACCTAGTCAATTAAGTACAAAACGTAGTTTGGAAAGAGGGAGAACAAGTCTGTAGCCCAAAGGCTACCCTTAGAACAAAATTCTCCCTAGGTTTTGTAAAAGCTGTTTTCTTGCAGGGTATTCCAGCACAGTTTGAGACCTTCCTTGTCCTTCCCCAGCTTGGCTAGTCCTGACTACTCACGATACCGAAGAATGTGAGAATCTCCCACAGTTTTGACAGCAGTCCTCTCAGACCATCATATATATGAAGCCAACATCCATACATCAATTAGATCATGGAATCATAGAATGGTTTGGGTTGGAAGGGACCTCAAAGCCCATCTAGTTCCAACCCCCCTGCTGCGGGCAGGGACACTCTCCACTAGACCACGTTGCCCAAAGCCCCGTCCAACCTGGCCTTGAACACTTCCATGGACGAGGCATCCACAGCTTCTCTGGGCAACCTGTTCCAGTGCCTCACCACCCTCACAGTGAAGATAAAACCAAGTATTAAAAGGCTTCGTTACAACAGAAATGTAGCGTTTCATTGAATAATTTTTCCTGCTAGGCTCTAATACATATTCTTAGAGAGCGCTGAAAAGGAATTTGAGATAGAAGTAGAAAACAAAAAATCAAAATAGTTAGATCTTGTCATTTCGACCAAGCATTCAACTTGCAATACATTTTTCTTTAGCCATAGGAGGGCTTTTACTAGCTTAATGATCTGAAATCAAACTTGTAAATAGATTAATTCCAATTCTTGGTGGAAAAGTGTAGCAGAGAGCTGTAAGTAAATAGAAGGTATCATGCCTGTGATAGATTGCAGTACAAAAAAAACCAACCCAAACCAAAAGAGAACTGGTGATTCTCAACTAGAGTCCAGAATCACTGGAAACTTTGTGCCCTTTCCTCACTGTTCCAGTACGCATAATCCTGATGGTGTGCATTTTGATCTATTTTTGGCACCTTCCACGTAATTTCAATTCAACTTGTGAATAAAACAAATGAAGACAAAATAACTTAGAACCAAAAGAAGCAGTGGAGTTATATTAACTAATGTTACCAGATATGAGTTATATTAACCTCACCAGAGTCTTTCATAACAATATGAAAAGTAAATATTTTAAATTATTTTTCCACTTCATACACATCTCTTTCATTGATTCATTTTATTTTTTGGAAAGCACAGTACGGTGACTCCAGATATACTTGAACCTAGTACTTATACTAGAATTGGTTAAGATTAAACCACACAAAGGAGCAAGTTTATTTTATAGTAAAATAACTTTCTGCAGATGAAAACCCACAAGCAGCAAGAGCAGTTATACATAAAACACTATCGAATCCTATTCACTGCCAACCTCCTAATTCTATCCAACATTTTTGCTCTGTTAAAGGCATTTTAAAATACTAAAGCACAGTTTTTAATTACCAAGAAACTAAAAATTAATATAAACATGAAAACAGTATCACATTATAAAAGAAATACTTAATGAAAACTAGCTGAAAACAAGAAGGGACAGCTAAACAAATTTTTACCTAACAAAAATTTTGTTGACATAATAAAAAGTATTTCCCTTGTGAAAGTTACAAATAATTTTGCCGAACTAATTTAGAAATCATGAAAACATAATTACTTCCATTTGAATGCTTAAGTAATGCTGCAAGGCAGCCTCTGCTGCTGACAGGGCCCAGGAGAATTTCCAGCACAGCAAATCAAACACTTGGGTGAAAACTTTGGGATCTCAATTCTGCCAAGTCAGCTAACACCCTATTACTACTTCTTCCTCAATAACGCATCTCCTGAGATGGAAAACCAAAGGAGTTAAGGCTATCTTCTCGTTAGCATCCTTACCAGTAGAGCTGGACAGCAAACGCTCACAGATTCTTCAACCATCTCGGTCACCCATACGGAACCTTGACATACACACCTCCTCTCATCCCCAAATTTGTATTTAAGATCCACTCAGCACTGGGAAGTCTGTACTCCCAACATTCATCTCAGTTCATGCTCTCTGGTGAGGAACTACCCAGAAAACATGCCTACCACAGGTCCCCAAAGGGTAATCCTTCAGAGAATGTATTAGTCATAAATGAGCTAGCTCCTCTACTCACTCAATCCTGGGGGGTGCGATGTGAACAAAACCCAACCCTAAAATTGTCTCTTTACATGTAAGCAATAACTGCAGGTGAGCTTTAGGTGAGCTACACAATTTAAACACAAGCAGAATTAGTGAGAGTATTTTTCCTCCACGAACAACATCCTGCAGGAAAACACATGATTAAGATGAAGCAGAATCACCCTTTGAAAGTGCCTGTATGACACAGTTATCCGATGCAGGGGAAGCCAGAGACTAGACCTAATGACCCTGGAGACCCCTGCATTAGAGTCAGGAACACCAGGAAAAAACCCTCACATGCTTCCACTTATCTGTGCTTACTTCTCTTAAGCTGCTTAGACCAAATGTTTCTACATTCATGCCTAGAAAATGTCTGGATGAAGCACCACACACAGAAGAGTTACAGCTGCTTTCGCTTTGGAGTAGTAGTAGTTTATCATCTGGGAATACTTAGAGTTTTAGGAAAACCCACCCTGCTCTTGACTGACTGAAGTTGTAGAAAAAACATGCTTATACAGTCGGTAAACACAAGATCTTCAGTAAGCCAAAATATTTAAGGGTGAAAATTCTTAATGACTGAAATTTAAAAATAATAATAATACTGCATGCGAAGGCATGACTTTTAACCACGGGAAAAAAAACCTTGACAGCATTGTAAATCATGACATTTAAAGGCTAAAACTGGGACAGCAGCAATAAGAGACACAAGCAAAGAATCAATATGAAGTACTTAATACTGTGCTTATTTTTGTGATAGATCCAAACCTTACTTCCCAGTAGGACAGCAGCAGTCCTTTTGATCAGAGGGAGCTACTAGAAAATGCATCAGTCAAGTCTGGCATGATGCCACTGTACTTTTCTAAACCTAGAGCAGAGGTCAGTCCTTTTTGCCTTGCAGTGAGCCTTGGGAATTCCCTACCATGTGGCAAATTTTTTTTTTCTTTAAATACGCTCAATCTCAAACCATATAAATTCCCAGCCGAATTACTGATACTTTTGAACATACTCAGTAATTATAACCATTATCCCTTGAAGTAACCGTGGGATCTTTTGCATATTCAATTTTAAAAACAAACAAACAAGACAACTTCATAGAAATAGTCTATGAAGAACTTCAAAAAACAAGTGAAGTACACAGACTGAAACCAGCAGACAAAATTCATAGGTTCATGTTGCATCCTATACACTGCTTTCTAGAATATCTTCCAGTCCCTATGAGAGAAAAATTTCTAAAATTGCTTATTTTCAGAACAGCAGCCAAAACAATTTGCAACACCTATTCAGAGAGTCAAATCCATATCCATGCATTTGCTTGCTCCAGAAAAAGATACTGTTCAAAACCAGTTTTTAATTCCAGCAATCGCCAATCAATGGGCTGACGGGTACCTTGCTTCCTTTCCTCTCCCTTTCCTTTTCTGCTCCTCCATAGTAAGACTCAGAGCAGCTGGAACTGAAGCTATCACCCTTCCTCCAAAAGGGCTCATACTCAGCCTGCTTGAAGAACAGCCCCTCGCAGAAAGCAATTAAAGTGTAAAAACACACAGTGAAAAGACACAGTGTTGAATGAACAGTCATTCTCTTAAGGCGTCCATTCACAGAGTGCAGAAGAGCATGAGCCTTTTTCAGAGAATAAAAATAGTACCCAGCATATTTCAGAGATGTATCTTGACAAAAAATATTTTTAAAAATTATTTTAAAAGAGTATGGGTTATTGCTAATATGAAAACAGAGAACAATTGCAAGCAAAAGTCAGTAGCCAAAGACATCCAGTTGTCCTAAATTCTGACAGCTGCTAGCATCAGGAAGGAAGCAAACACCAAAAAAAGGCAAAACTGCGCAGTACCTCCTAACTGTGTCACCATGAAGAGAGTGTGGAATAACGTCAATGTGTCAACTCAGGAAAGTTAGGACAAAATAATGTTCTAATACAAGTGGAGGGCAGTTTAATAGATACAGTTTAACAGATATTTAATAAATACAGATCAAATACTGCCAAGGAAAAAAAATAACAAAAAAGAAAAAGCAACTCAAAGCAATGGACAGGTTATGTCAAACAGTGCGTGGAGATATTCACTGCATCAGCACCTGCCTACACTAATACTGCAACTAGCACTGTTCACGTAGGAAATTGCTCTGACATGTTCTCTCCAAAATGTACTTCAAGATGCAATAGTTCTATCCACAAATTCCGTACATCGTCTTATTTTATCCTCTCTATTTTTGCATTAATCACAACACGCTGGTGCTGGACAAACACAGAAAGTGACAGCCATCTGTACAAACAGCTTATGTCTAAAGATACAGGAGGTATGACGTCAAAACATTTCCTTGTTCTCTGTCTTCCAAGATACCCACTAAGCTGAACTGAATCTGGCAGAGTTCAGTCTGGCGAGGGATGGAAAGGGTTGGCAAGGGCATCAAGAACTTCTGTAAGTATATGTGTGGCAAAAGGAGGACTAGGAAAACATTGGCCTGCTGCTGAATGGGACAAGGGCCCTGGTGACACAGGACATAGGAAAGACTGAGGTATCAATTGCCTTCATCGTCTCACACTTTGCTAGTACAGTCGACCTTCTGAAATCCAAGGACCCAGAGACCAAGAAGAAAGTCTGGAGCAAGGAAGGTGTGCCTGAAGACCAGCATATACTGGGGGCCACCCTGCTGGAAAGCAGCTGGCAGAAAAGGACCCAGGGGTCCTGGTAGACGCCACGTTGAACATGAGCCAGCAATGTATCCTTGAGGCAAAGGCGGCTATGCATACCTGGAGTTCTGGGTCCAGTGCTGGGCCTTCTCAGTACAACACACTGGAGAGTCCAGTGAAGGGCCACAAAGACGATGAAGGGGCAGGAGCATCCCTCGCATGAGGAAAGGCTGACACACCTGGGTCTGTTTAGCCAGCAGAAGAGAAGGCTTGGGGGGATCTCATCAATGTATATAAATACCTGCAGGGAGGGTGCAAAGAGGATGGAGCCAGGCTCTTTTCAGTATATTAACTGACATCCTCATACATGTCATGCCTAGGGTGTACACTTGGGACCAAGTTTTGGTGATTTTGCCTTCAGCAAAACTATTTAGCAAGATTACACAGAGAAAGACCTTGAAAAGGCCTCTACATAAACCAGAAATGCCAGGCTTCTAGATACTCGGATTCTATTTCAACAAGTCTCTCTGAAAATTATCTTCCTACTTCTGAAAACATTAAAGCAGTAACAATGAAACTATTTAAACTGTCAGTATTATTCGGTTATGTGTAATATCACGTGCCTTGCTTAATGAAACCAGGTAAGTCAGATTAATTTCTTAATTTCCTAGTTAAAGCAGAAAGTTGCATTTGAGATTGTAACAATGGAGGTTTTCTTTTTCAAAGTACTTCTACATCAGAAATGGGTAGTTAAGACGATGAAGTACCAAAAGTAATGGCTGTGGAATCTGTCTGTGAAATCCCAAGATAAACATCAGTCAGGAAAGATAAAGATCTAGTTTACCCCATCAATGGTCAAGGCCAATATGTTATAACAACTCAGAAGGGAATTTCCAGTTATATTTTTCTGGGATATTTTTAGAGTTTTTAGGCATTGTATTATTTATTAATAATAAAATAATTAAATACAGAATCTTTGTAATTTCTTCCATTTATTTGGAGCAGAAAGCTATAGCTATTCACCTTATATTCTCAGTTTGCAGGGAGAAGTAAGAAAGAGCTAGATGCTATTAAGGAGCTGAACAAATGAAACTGGATCGGAGCAGAGAAGACAAGTTACTGACAAATCAAGTCAGGCACATCACAGGAAGACAAAAATCAACAAGACAGTGTCTTGTGGGCAAAGAACCTCCTCTGTCCCCCTTCAAACTCCTACCTTGAATATACCTACTAAAATCTTATTAGTTCTTTTCCCTTCTACCTTCCCTCTATTGATCAATCTGCAAAGACATCTGCTACATCGACTAGCCTTTGAGCAAACAAACTAAAATGAAAAGTCAAACAAAGGAATGATGAATGCTAAATTCAAGAGAAAAGGGGTCTCTACATTCTGAAACAAATCCATTTTCATTTTTTAAGCGTTGAAGATTAATACTGAGCAGACATTCTTTGTTTCTTCTATAGGTGTACCTCATAAGCTATTTCAGCAATTTTGGCTACCAAAATGAGTAATGCTTGTGGTCTCTGGGACTGTGCATAAATTTATCATTTTTCTCCACAGAAAGAAGGCGTCAAAAATACTCACTACCAGAATGAATATTGTCTCTTGAAAGACAGAAATAACCAAGAACCATTCATACTCATACCCTTTGAACTTTTTCAGGATAAAGCACCAATGTTTTTTAAAATTGGTCAGAAAAACAGCTATGAAGCACTAAGCAATTACTATTCTTGAAACAGCTTAGGTTTTATAATTAGCAGAACAAACCTTCTACCATAGCTTCTTTTAATTTGAGGCATATTTTTAACATTCCTATAAAATAATTTTGTAACAGATGGATTACTAAATGGCAGAAAAAGATTGCATAGATGAATACTAACCTTTCACCTCATAAAATTACAATTTTTATCTACAATAGGCAGATAAGAGAGAAGGACGTCCTTACTAGTAACCTTCTGAAGATAAAAAAATCAATCCCAAAATAAACACACATTTTACAATCACTGCTCTCAAGGTTCATCGTTCATTACTGTAAGCCATTGTAAGTTATTAAAGAATGTGCCACTGGCAATTACAGGAAAGTCAGAACATATATTTAAACTGCCCTTCTTTCCAACAGTGGGGTGGGGACACTGTCCCACCAGTGGATCCAGTTATATCTGTATCACAGCATGCTGCCTTATGTTCAACATAGCACTTTTCACTTACCTGATATTTTATAAAAGATGACAAAGGCGATTCTTAAGTGGGAGTAAATTAGGGATTGCCATTGAAATGGTGATTCCCTCCTCACCAGATTCAGGCTTCTGCAGTCACAGGCAATTATCATCACATTGAGTTCACAAAGGTTTGCGGATCATCTGTTACGCTCGCCACAGGCCACAAGAAATTCCCAACGTTAAAATAACTTTAACAACCACAGACAAATCCCAGGCAAAAGCTGAGAGTATGTTGCTCCACCATAACAGATACTGAAGGCAGCATCAGCATCTCTGAAATAAATTCTCCACTGTTTCCTACTGGAAAGTCCATGTAAATTTAAATTAGCAAAAATCACCACAGAATACACATTTACTTTCTGCTCACACTTAAATACTTATGCAAAAATATTTATTTTCACAATTCTAAAGAAGAGCTACAAAAATTACCCCAAATTCCTCTCTATGTGGAAAACTACCGGCCTTCATCTGTTTATAGAATTTCTTCTGAATACCAAGTCTGACAAAACTTTTAAATAGAGCGACAAGCCTAAACTGTAAAGCGAAGTACAAGATAAATATACACTGCATCTGTACACCAGAAAGGAACAAGGCATAGTATAGATTATAGCATAGTATCGCACTTCTGCATTTAGTAATTGTTATATAGACGTATGCATGCATGTACTTACACGGGCCTAGACATACAGTGAATTTTGGGTAAGGTATTGATCACACAAAATGAACAGAGTGGTGTGTCCCAGCAAACATTAACTATGTTTACGCAAACAATGCTGATAAACTGTCAGACTGCTGGGTGCCATTTTTAGGTAGCAACATTTTCAGACAGTCTCTTATATATTCAGCAACACAGCATTTGGAGCAAGTCGTCTGGACTGCGTAAAAGTCTTTTGTGAAGAGTCGTCAGAAATCAAGCTTTCTCTAAGTGCTCAACTAATCCTCACGGAAGCATCAGATTCCTCTCTCCTCTCCCTCTGTTACAGCAGACCCAGTTCTTCTCCACCTAACTCCAGGCTCTCCTCCCCACGCTTCCCCGCAGTTTTGGATTAACGACTATCGATTGCAAGTTTTTACCCCTACACCCAACCTGCAGCACTGAGTGAGCTCTTCCACTCCACAAAAGAAACACTCACTTAACTCAAAGGTACATTGCACAATATTCTACCAAAATAAACGTGGAGATCCTAAAATAACTTTCAATGCATGCTTTATATTAACACACCCTTTAAAAGCTCCTCTTTTTTTTTTTTTTTCCAATGTCAGACTTCCCAACAGCCTTCCCAGGAAATAAAAAATAAGAAACGGGAAATAAAAATAAGAGAGTTTCAGGGGAAAAAATTAATGTGTAACTTTCTCCTTATGCAAACTTCATTTCTCCTCTTTTTTCCTTTCCTCATTACAACATTCCCTTCCATCAGACATTTCTCGACAGCTTTGTGTTTTCCAGACTCTCTCCTCATCTGCCTTTACTTGTTACCTCACCCATCTTGTCCTCCTCGCTCTTTCCTGAGAGAGTACACTTAGTTTGCCCATCCGAAAACAAGGTTCCCTCCAACTACAGCTCCGTCTTCTTTAATTCTCTCCATCTCTCTTTTGAATGAAGTCATCTCCAAATGCATAATTTCACTACTCCATTTCCTTGGTTCATCTTTCCCAGCAAAACTACCATCACCAAAAATTTATCTCCCACAAAGCTAAGATTCATTTCCATCCTCATCTGACAAGCTGTCCTACTGTCCTCCCTTCAAAAACTGAGTGCCCTTGGCTCCATAGCACAATTTTCTTTTAGGTCTTCTGCCCCTTGTAGCATTGCGGCTTCACAGGAGCTTTACTAGGCTTTTGTCGGTCTCATTCTTTCCTTTCTCTTTTGTTTTTTTTTCATTCCCTTCCTCCCCTTGACAGGGGGTACTTGTTATTTTTGCCTCAATCAAGAGAAGACAATGGAAAGTCTAGAAGTAAAGTTCTTTTTTCCATTTGGACATTAACTTATTTAACAGCATAAGCTCCTGAAGTGTTTAAGCCTCTAATTTCTTGCCTCTGAACATAAGCTGTGAGATGGAGCGCAGCACTAGCAGAGCTGAAGATGGAGCACCTTCCACGAGACACACACAACCTGGACAACTGCAGCGCAACTTGCTTTGGTTTTTAACATCCCTTCCATTCCCTACATCTGATGAACCGTACTGATATGGTGATGAATCCCAGAAATAACTGCAGAAATTATTAACTCTGTCAGTACACACTGACTGAAAAGCCATTTGCTACCTTCTCTCAGGAAAAAGTGGCAAACTAGTCAAAGCGCGGAGCTCCATCAGAGCGATGTGCTCCATCAGTCGGACCACACTGCTGAGAACAGCCAACGCAACAAGCACAGCAGCTGTTACAGTACTGACACCCTCAGGCTTACGAACACTTACAAACTGAAACATATTTCTACTACTTTTGAAATAGAAAACTAAAATGGTGGGGAAACGTCTGGTGCAGTAAGCAAGCTTTTTTCATCTCAGGCAGCTGAGTGAAAGGCCAGTGCCTGAGTAAAATAAATGGGACAGTGAGACTGGAAACACAAGCATCCAGGTATCACAAGGCAACAAAGACATCAGAGTAAGATGCAGTCAGCGCTAATTCCAAACTCCAGCTGATTAATCCTTCAGATCCAGTGTGACGGGCATCACCATCATACTGTGAATGTGCATCACCAAATAGGAAGGAAAAAAATAAGACACACAATGCCCTCAGATCACACTAAAGGTAGTCCAAGGTTTTACTTAATTTCCAAAATATCCATGAATACAACAGCCAGTACCTAAAGAATTTCAGCAAGAAAACAGCCACAGATTTTACCAGTTATTTGTATTGTTCACGTTCTCAGATTATCTTCTAATAATCCATCCCTAATCAGTTTGGAAATCAGAGCACTGTACTTCCTTTTGCTGCTGTTTCTCTAACACCTTCTCAACTGATAGTATTTTTCTAAGTTACTCTGCCCATTTCCATTTCACTCACAGATGTAAATTGAACTTGCTGCCCCCCCAAACACACTTTACACTGTATATAAGACAGGCAAATTCTACTCTCACTTGATATGAGTAGACGACGAGGATAAACCTTAACATACAGAGGAATCTGAAAAAAAAAATTGGTAAACAGGATTTCCCTTTGCTTCCACATACTTCAGCCATGCATTTCAGACCCTCTCTCCTTGCAGATGCAGACCAGCTGTGCCAACCAACCTCAGTCTGAGATTTCGAGGTTTTCCGGTGAGATCCCACAGCTCTTTGGATTCCAGAGCTTCCAAACAGATCTTACCTCCCCGAGGTGTTTATACAGCACCAACAATTATATTCTCTCAGCAGAGTGTGTCAGCCCCGTTCTTGCAATCACCGTCCTGCCATAAATCAGGGCTTGAGACTTGCCAGTTGCAGAAGGCAGATAAAAAGTCTCCATTATTGGAAACCAGATACCAGAACACACACGCTCACGTGCAGAATGTGCTGTCTACTGCACTGCAGTTTTTCCTCAACTGTCCTGACTTGAAATGCAAACCATTAAATTTTGCATTTAATCACTCAAGTTTGTTATATTTTGGCTAAGGATACGTAACAAATAATAGAGTCACCAAATACTTATAATATATTAAACAAGAAGCAAGAAAGGAGATTTAAGGAAACTGGTGTGATCAGATCTTCTGTCTCCTGGTGGTGTAATGCTCCAGAGACGTTCAGTCAGTCATGTGTCAGCTAAAGCAGCAAGACTTTATTACTTCTGAAAAGCAATCTGGAACTGTAAACCTGAACAGTAGATTTAGCTCGTTGTCCACGTTTACTTTAGACCTCAACTCCTGACATTTGAGCACAGAAGCTCTAGCCAGATTTAATTCTTTTAAAACAAATACCACACATAACCTATCCTTTTTAATTTATTTCATAACATTTGCTAAAATTACTTTTGCGCACCTTGCTTAAAGAACCATATATAATTCAATATCTTTTTTGGCCAGTACCTTTACAGACGGTAAAGAGAAAAGGTTTCGTTAACCAACACCCCAAAATACTACAAAATATTCAAAGATCATCTTTACTTTACCAGCATTTGCTGACAGCTATAACCCAATCATATTCCAGAGGATGGTTTCTCCGCTATAATTTGAACGGGAAATAACCAGTGTACCTTGGTAAAGCTGACTTTCATTTTGATCACAGCAAACAGTGATAGGACAGGGCTATTAAAAGCATTTCTATTCTGCTCCCTTACAGTGATTACTGTTTAATAATGGCAAACACGACAAATTGAGTAATAGTCATTTTGTCCTTTGGCACATCCAGCTATCCTTGGCTTAAGTTTAGTCAATCCTGTGCACAAAAACAAAGTCAAACATCACAGTCCTGACAAAATTAAGTGATGAATAAGGACAATACAAACTAAAAGAAGAAAAAACCTGTGATCCATCTCTGTGCTGTAAATAGGTCTTTGGATGTGAAAAAATTCAAGGTATTTGTAGAACAATAAATTCAGTGGATGTCAGAATATCTAAGCAACTCAGGTACCATTCATCTTGTGCCTGAAAGGTATGTAGAGCAACCCCTTGCTAACAGTCATGACTTCTTTCCCTCTTTCCTCTTTATCTTTTACTACCCTACTGTAAGTTGTTGACTGCCTCAATTCTTAAATCCAGGAGGCACTTCTGAGAAAAATACTTTCATTGTAAAGCTCAGCAATTTCTTAGGTACGTGTCCTTATCAACACTCATAAATATCTAAAGGGCGGGTGTCGAGGATGGGGCCAGACTCTTTTCAGTGGTGCCCAGCAACAGGACAAGGGGCAACAGGCACAAACTGGAACACAGGAAGTTCCACCTGAACATGAGGAAAAAGTTCTTTACTGTGAGGGTGACCGAGCCCTACTGGAACGGGCTGCCCAGAGAGGTTGTGGAGTCTCCTGCTCTGGAGATATTCAAAACCCGCCTGGATGTGATCCTGTGCAACCTGCTCCGGGTGACCCTGCTCTAGCAGGGGGGTTGGACTAGATGATCTCCAGAGGTCCCTTCCAACCCCTACCCTTCTGTGATTCTGTCTGGGTCTTAACACACACACAGGCATGCATGTGCACACAGGTTTTTTCCCCTTACTGTCTTATTGCCACTCTCTCTGGCAACATCGAAGATTTCAAGACACTGTAAGAGAGCTTCGAGAAAGGTTTCTGTGTTTGTTCTTAAAATTTTATCTGCACACTATGTGAAAGTCCAGAGGAGAAATGAAATTATACCGTTCTCACCGCAATTAACTTTCTGAACACAAGGAAACTTTAACAGGTAGCATATATTATTCACGTACAATTTATTTATGGTGGGACAGGTTCAACCCACAAAATGCTTTATATCTTGTATCCAAAGAAAATTTTTGATGAGCACCAGAAGGTAAGATTGAGGTACACAGTTAATGCCATAAAGTCATTAAGAAGTTCCAGGGCTTTAAAGCACACTTCTACAAACTGCAAAACCCAGAGATTTATCAGCATCTCTAACTATGCCTCAAATACCATCCTGCTCCTACTACGAGTTAAAGAAATACAAAAATAGGTGAGCTGGACGTATATTAAAAGGCTATTTTTCATCCTTATGAAAGAAATTAAACATATACTTATCAGGTACCAAAACCAGACAACCTGTGATGTAGAACAGTGCTTAACTGTAATGCAAATACGTAAGAAATACAAAAAGAGCTGCTTTGTAATTACCAAACATTTTGATTTGAAAGGGGGAAAACCCAGAAGTACCGTTAAAGGGAATGCTCCTGACATAGACACAGGCTGTTTATTTCCAGGCAGCTTTTCCTCAGCAGACCATTGTGCCTCTGCGTGATTAAGTTATTCCAGCATCTCATGCTTTTACCAGTTTACAGAGCTCTGATGTAAACCATTACACTAACTAGCACGCAAAAACCAGCTCATTCATTCTAAAGATACTCTTTGAGGTGCTTCCTCCAAGCATCCTCAAACATATGCTCCTAAACATCCATACATCAAAAACTGTAAATATTTACTACATAGTCTCAGTTGTTCAATTTGTATTTAGTTTCTAACTCTTCTTCTACTTAGTGAACAGAGGAGGAGCTATTCAAAGGATAAATCAGAAAAAAATCAGGGCTTGGGGTTTTGGGTTTTCTGCAGGTTTGTTGGGTTGGTTTTGTTTTGTTTTTTTTTTATTTTCCAGCAGTGCTTTTACTGAAAAAAGATAATGAGTGGATTGGATAAAATTGTCACTGCAGCATCAGTTCTTAAAATTGCTACAATGTGAAATCAAGCTCACAGCAGTTAGCTGAAATTAAGTTTCTTAGTGCACACAGCCTGAGGAAAGTGAAAATAAAGATGAAATTGAATATTACACCTGTAGAGATTTTCGTGTCATGTCTAAAAACTAACCAATGAAGAGTGTATTCCAATACTTACATGCGAGTAAGACTATTACTCACACGTCAAGTAAGAGTAGCTAGACGAACACATGGTATGCTTTATACCACATGCAAAAGTTGAGAAAAACATCATTTTAATAACCCTGTTTATACAAGGGCTACCACCACAGATCAATACAAATAATTTTGCACCTGAACTACATGAAAGTAATGATTACAATACTAATAGACAGATTTACAATGTCCTTTTAAAATTTGAAGAAGATCTAACACACTCAAAAATTAACATTTCCTATATTGAATTCACCCAGTTCTTAACTGGTTGTCTTTTCTGACCAGTAAGGCCAAAGTGAAAGAAACCACACCTAGGCCATTAATGTATGTTTTGGCAATAAAATGAGGTCAGGTCACTTGACAATTTATCATCACTGACAAACCAAAGGGTACGTCCCTTTTCACAGGTTAGTGGCCAAACCAGTTGTAGTAAGTAAATTCATGAGAAAGACATTCCATAAAAAAAAGAAAAGCAACCATTATACTCAAGATGAGTCTTCGTATTTAAGTTTGCTCAATTCAAATCAAGTCAAATTACACAAAGAGAGATGTACACTTTTATTTTTTTTTAAAAGAAAAGATTACTTCCCAAAACCATCATTTTCTTTTTTTTTTTTCCCCTCCAAAGTTTCCCTAACCATCTTCACCTTTCTTCTGCTCTCTTCTAAAAAGATCTTCAAGGACAGTAATTTGATTACTTCCATTTAAAGTGTTTCAGTTCATTCATGAAAAGCCATGAGACTTCTATCCAAGACTACTGATATATTTTTCAAACAGATCCATGAAATCTTCTTATATAGGTAGTGTCTTCATTTGTAAGACAGTACAGTAAAAATAAAGCCAGAAGTTGAAAGTGTCCCACAGTTGGCAGTAAAAGTCTAGAATAAAAATTTAAATTACTTAAAGCCAAAATCAATCAATATTCTTAAGTCACGTGCTTATCTGAAAATACCTGTTTTAAGGTCCCTTTAATTCAATGGGGCTAGAGCCTGTGTATAAAAGTTAAGCATCTTTGCTGAAAAGAACCGTGAAATCCTGCTGCTTAACTACTATACCATATTTTCTCCTTGGGAGGTGGAGAAGTCTTGTAATTCATCATTTGTCGTTGTCCTTGCCAGCAAAGCATAGGTTCTGTCTGGTCTAACCGGTAAGACCAATTTACCTTAAAGTCACTTTTCAAAGACACACGTTGCTAAATGCTCCACGGAAATAAAAAGTCTTCAGTGTTTACCGGGCAAATTTCTAAGTGAATGAGCAAGCAATTCACTAAGTGACTTCAGCAAATCCAGTAATTACGTACATCTCCAAGAACAAAGCACTTAATCCACTTCTAAAAGACAAAATAAAACATATGCAAACCAAAAAGCCACATGCACACAGTATGTCTGAACAGCAGGCAAACCTTTCCTGGCCATCTTTCTGTGCTGTTAATAAAAGCATCTTGCTAAGCATAACAAACTTGTACAACTACAGCAAAGTCTGTAGTCTGTAAAGCAACTTCTTGCCTTCTCAAACACTGCCTGTTGTGCATCCCATGTTGACATGACACAACAATGACCATGTTCTCCACTTCTTTCTCAGCGTTGCACAGTGACTTACTCAACCACCTCCATTTACAGTCAAAACTTAGGCCCCTTTGCCCTTGTGCTGGATATATTTGCAATCGTCGCCAATTTGTTTTCTAGTCCTACCTTCCCCACCTACACGTCTGTGCACGTACAGGATCTTTCACTCATCTCTTCTGCTTGTTCTGATTCTGCATGTATTTTCCACGCTCACACTCACTAAACATGGTAACGCTTCTTAAGAGAGGTCTGAACTCCGACCTTCTCAGCAGGACAGGGAGCAGTTTGCCAGGCTGAGGCTTGAAAACGCAACCTGGTACGCTGCTGCTGATAGATGGATGGGGCAGGGCTTGCCAAAGGAGCAGGTCTGCTGATTTGCCCACAGACATGGAGAACGTACGTGACCTCTACTTGGAAGCATGACATTCGTTGTATTCTGGACCATGAAGCCTTCCCTGCTGCTTTGCTAATTGTCACTCACCCTAGATTTGAATTACAAGTTACACAAAGACTGTGTCATCTCCCCAACTATTCCACCTGTAAACCAGAAAAAAAAAAGTGAGATTATTTAATCCACATATTAAAGAAACCTATTATCTCGCATATATATGTGTGTGTGTGTGTATATATAGTTAGGAATGCACTTAAGTCTTGTTATGACAAATGAGCAGTTCTTAAAGAAATATTTCAGTCTGTGTTTCAAAAATAAGCGTTACACTACAGGCGAGGAAATACATTTTCTTAGCCTAAATCTCACACATTTTGCCAAGTTGAGATAAACGTACTGAACTTAGCTGTGACACTAACTTAATCTTGATTTTTTTATTAAATTCTCCCATATACAGGTTAAAAAAAACCACACAGGGATAAAGAGCAAGTGATCAGATGGTGTTACTATAGCAGCAAAGAATCCAAGACGTGCCAAATTTCTCCCGTTTAAAATGAAAACCAAACTGAGTTATTGGGTTAGGGACTACTATGAGTAAAATTGTACAGTCTGAAAAGATTTACAGAACTTCACAATAATCACTACAAAGGCATTTTTAAAAAAAACAGCTAGAAAAGATGAAAAATGGAAAGCAATCACATTGATGTGAAGCCTTTCAAAAGGAGAGCTCAAGTAAAAATCTTTAAAGAAATTCATGCTTGATGCACTGAATCACCTATGTTACCAGAAGTACATAATTATTCTTGAAAATAAAGAGTATTTTTACCATAAAAGAATTCACAAGGCTTGTATCTAAGAGAGCAATTATTTTATCTGGTAACATTTACCTATAAGTGATATAGTTCTTACAGTGCTATAAACATACACGTGCATATTAATGACGGCATTACCAGTTAAGTGACTGAAGTCTGTTTGGTTCTTGGTTTTGCTCTTCAATCTCAGAATTGTATTTTTAAAAAAATAGTTCATAATCTGCCTGGAATACCACCTACCCAGAATTATTCCTCCTTATCTAAGAAGGTCCAATATGTATGCTTCAGAATATACTGCAAGCAAACAAATCAGTGTTTATTTTACTGACATTGTTTTGTTTGTTTCAGTCTTTACTGCACAATATCAGGCTGCTCACATTTCTGTAACGTTTCTTTTGATTCACTGTCATTTACATTACATGTTTTCACTTGGTAAATAAGCTGCTTGCTGCTATAACAACATGCCTGCTATGAATCAATAAAATATAAATCTATTTTGTACAAATCAAAGAGCCATCACACGTCAATGATTGCAAAAAGCATTGCCTGTGTCCTGGTTCCAGCTGAGACAGAGTTAATTTTTCTTTCTAGTAGCTGGTACAGTGCTGTGTTTTGGATTTAGGTTGAGAATAATGTTGCTAGCACGCTGATGTTTTAGCTGTTGCTAGATAGTTGTAGTGTCTACACTAAGTGAAGGACTTTTCAGCTTCCCACGACCTGCAGGCGCACAAGAAGCTGGGAGAGCACAGCCAGGACAGCTGACCCAGCCTGGCCAGAGGGATATTCCCTGACACAGAATGTCATGCTTCAGATAAAACTGGGGAAACTGGCCAGGAGGTGGGATCGCTGCTCGGAAACAGACTGGGCATCAGGAGGAGGTTCATTTCCGCATGTGGTGAGCAATTGCATGTGTGCATCACTTGGTTTAGATATATTATTATTATTATTATTGATATTATTATTATTATTCTCTTCCTTCGTTATCCCAGTAAACTGTCTTTATCTCAACCCACCGGTTTTGTTTGCTTGTTTGTTTTCCATTCTTTCCCCCATCCCCTTGGGGCGGGGAGGGGTGAGCGAGTGGCTGCGTGGTGCTTGCTTATGGCTGGGTTACACCATGACAGCTACCATTTCAGTTTTCAGCCCACCCATGAAGATAACACACAGCTTAGACTCTGCAACCTCATACAGTGCTCCAGTTCAAACATAATTGTTGTAAACTACTGGGGTTTATGAAACAGCTTGTGCTTTATGCCTCTCTCTCAATTTTTTACATTCCATATATAAAGAAATTTTTTTTGCCTTCATTATTTTCCTCATGCCTGGCTATTTTACAATCCATCACGCAAGTGAGGAACTCACTCATTCCTTCTTCCTTGAAAGCTCTGAGTCTTTCCCCTGCAGGTAAGAGCAGCTGGTTTTGTCCAGGTGTTGAGAGTTGGCTCTTGCTTTTACAGGACTGGCTGTGCTTGTGCGGTACGTCCTCTGAGTGATGTACTGCATCCGCACGGTCAGGATGGTGTGCAAAGTGCTGACTGGGAAACTAATAAAGTTAAACATACAAACATTGGCATGATTGTAACACAAGACTAGAACTAAATCATTCGGATGCTAACACAGTCCCATAAAGAAATGAACGGGATTATTTCTGTACGTAATCATTTCATGAAGATTTGCTCCTCTGCTTCCAACATAAAACCCTGTACAAGCATTCCCTTTCCAGTTCACCCAAAACTGAGCAGTTAAAATTTTTTGCAGCAAATAGTTGCTCTTGGGAGACTGCAGTAGCGGTGCATGATGCTCCATACATGAAATGCTGAATATAACCTACAGCATTATAATTCCACCTACAAACTCTGTCCACCAAAGGGCGTAACAGTGAAAACATCCCTTCTACAAGCTTCCAAATCCAAATCGTAGTTGCTTTTGAATATCCAAGGCCTTACTTAATTAACAGTGTTCTCAAGAACACAGTACTTCCAGGATTACCATTTCGTATGTGGCTGCCTCCTCCCACAAAAAAACAACTCAAGTAGATAAAGGTGCTGTAAGTAGACTTGTTTCTATAGATTCACAGAATAAATTTAGGTCAGCAGGGACCTCTGGAGATCATCAAGTCCAACCACTCGCTCAAAGCGAGCCAACTTCAAAGTTAAGGCCACCAGCAACGTGATTACACAATCAAGTTTTGGGAGATATTCTACTGCCTCTCCAGGCTACTCACTCCAGTGCTTAACTACTCATTTTTCCTTACATCCAGTCGGAATTTTTCCAGTGGAAACTCGTAACTGCTGCCTCTCATCCTTTTACAATGCACCTCAGAAGAATATAGCTCCATCTTTTCTTTAACGTCCTTTAGGCAGTAGATTCAAGATCCACACTAGGAACTTCAGATGGTTATATCTTTTTTGGCTTGCAGCAATGCTTTTCCACACACTTTTGGAAAGGATGCTATATATCTAATATGCTTATCCACATACACATATATTTTGTGAAAGTCAGTCACAGAAAGAGGAGGAGAGGGTCAGAATCCAATTCTACTCACAAAAGAAGGAAGACTGTCATCCAGAGATTTCTGATTATTAGGAGGAGAGATCCCCAGTTCTATTATTTTTTTTAATAATGTTCGCCCTTTGAAGCAGCAGTTCAGTGGTTTCCATCTTCTAGCTAATGAGACGTATGTTTCCTTAGCCAGAAAATGCAGTCTACAAGATGAAAGTGAGAAAAGTTGATGATATCCATACATTTTTTTCCTTCTCAGTATGAATGTTTATGGGACACTAAATCATGAGAACCACCATTTTATTGCTTTCCGTTTCAGGGTCAAAGATGGTTAAAACAGAAGACCAAAAACTACAGTCCTCAAGACGACATCTTCCTTTAATGTACCAAAGAAAAAAGTTAGGAAGAGAGGATGACACTCAGCAACATGGAGAGCATTTGATATCTGAACACTCCTTTCGATTAGAACTTATTCAGCTTTCAAATATTGAGAATAAGTTGAGAATAGAGAACTTTGCCTTTCCTCTACATGGCTTAAAACCAAAAAAAGTACACTATTCTCATTTGTACCACTTGAATGCCTATGGCATTAGTCTCTCTTGCCTCTGTAAGGATTTCAGAAGTTTATAAAAGATGGTATCCTATTATGTACTTTCCAAAACAGAAGCTCCAAAATTCTTGTATTTTGACCCAAAATATCATTTTCGTTGTCAAGATGTGAGTTTCAAAATGAAATATAATTCTACCTTTGCTGTTCACACTTTGATGAACATTACATTTATTCATAAACCTATGACTCAATCAACTGTTGTTAAAGTTATCAAATACAAAACAAGCAAAAAAAGTAACTTGAATGAAATTGTTCTGTATTTTATACTACCACACTGAAAAAGTATAGGAGAGTTTAGCTGACGTACCATAAATGGTACGAAAACACTCTTTTTTTCCAATTGTTATGAAATAGACATTTCATGAAACCACATACTCACAACATTTCCTGCTCTTTAAGGATCTTTTCCTATCCTGAAAGTTTGGGGAGTTGTTTTGCTTTGTTCAATTGCCTTTTTGCTTTTCATACCACAGTTTATATAGCTGTATGGCAGGCATCATAGTCAAAACCTGATGCTATTAGAAATACACCCATAATGCTTTCTGCTTCATTCTTTATGTATTATTCCTCTCTGAGCAATTCCTAATGTTCTATTTTTGTTTATGATTACCTTTTTGAGCAATGAGATTTCACAGAACTATCCACAATGACTCCAGTATCTCTTTTGTCCTGGCAACAGTTTCTTTGCCATCATCTGTGATCATCATGAGACACAAATTATTAGCTGGAATTCCCTCTCACACACATCATTTATCCTGTAATATTTTTATTTTTAAACTTATCTGGCTTACTCTTTTCCTGGAAGGGACTCTATCGCATCTCTTCATAGACAATTTTAGTTTTGACTATCAAAAATTTTGAATGATCTGAAAAAGACTACCACTTGCTTAACCATCCATTTTCTAATTAATTTGTGAAGATGCTGAACCGCACAGCTTCCAGAACAGATCTTTTCAAAACTCCAGTATCAGCTTTTCTCTCACCTTCCCAACTTAAGACCGCAAATTGCCTATTTTATAGGCAACAGACCTGCAAATTGTCTTTCTGACCTATTTCACAAGTAAATTTAAGTCTTGGCAAAGAACCTTCAGTCAAAACTTTTCATATCAAATCTCCAAAAATATCAGCTGAATCATCCTTACGCATTTCCTCACACAATTCTTTTCTAGGAACTCAAGGATCTACGAGGAATGACTTATTACCATGAAGTGGCTGAAGATTTCGGTATACTCCATTTTTGTGCACTTAACTCAGGTCTTAGCTATTTGTACTGGCTTTGGTGAGGATGGAGTTAATTTTCTTCATAGCAGCTCGTATGGCTCTGCATTTTGGATCTGTAACCAAAACAGCGTTGCAAACACAGGGATGTTTTAGCTCTTGCTGAGCAGGGCTTGCACAGCGCCAAGGCCTTCTGATCCTGTCGCTGTCCTGCCAGCAAGTAGGCTGGGGGTGGGCAAGAGGTTTGGAGGGGGGACAACCAGGACAGTTGATCCCAACTGACCTGGGGGATATGCCATGTCACATGACCTTGTGTTCAGCAATAAAAGCTTGGGGAGAGAAGGAGGAAGGTGGGCAAAAGGGAGGGGGAAGTGATTTTACTTTTATTTCAGTCTTTAATGTTTTGGGCCTGGGGTGTTACTGTTTTACAGGCTCACTCCCTTTCTTATTACTCTCATTAGGACATGACTTGTACTGTTTAAAGGATGTCCTCTTCCTTGTAATAGTCACCTTCACTCTGGTCTTAAAATCACCACAGCTTTTGGTTTTAGTGGTGTTGGGATATTCTTGGTCCTCTTACATCTATTCTTCCTGATCCCTCTTACACAGGAGGGTTGTTCCATGTTACCTGCAATTGCTTTAACCTTTCAGCTGCTCCTTTCAATGTACTTTTTTTGTTTTACTGTAGAAAGCTCCTGTGAGACTGCTGAGCTGGAATGCAATAGGATCACTCCTACAGAACAGCTATAGAGATAATCACAATTTGAATTTTCCTCTGCTAGACAGAGGTTTCTCTGTGGTAGGTTTCCTAACTAGTTACCTCAAGGAATAACCATTCATAGAAGTGAAACCTTCCTCTCCACATTGCACCTTAATATTTACCTCACCAGCCAGTATTACTGGCTTAGTGTATCCCATTAACCATCCTGGCCAGGTTGGGAGTACAGTCCTAGGATAATACTTCTCCTAATCAGGTTCTCAATGCCCTTCACTTTCGTGATTAAAATCACAATTTTAATGCTTTTATGGGGCTGACTCAATTTTTAAGAGCCTGATGCTACCCTGTGAACAAAGTGGTGCAGAACCCCTGCACCCAGTTACACTCATTCAGTGAGTTATTTGCTTAGGAGTAAAAGATTCTTCCGCTATCTCCATATGGAGAAGCAAAATATTACTGGAATATTTCTTAAAAAGTTTAATTTTTTTACCTCTTCTGTATATCTTACCCTTTATTAAAGGAAACAAAAAGTAGAAATGAACCTATAGATTCAGTAGAACAGAAGATTCTGAGCTTCTTAGAAGACTCAGAAAAAACTCCACTGTCTTGTAAAGTCATGCTAATTTAAAAAAAATCCCCAATTAAGTGTACTTTGCCTTCATTTTAACAGAAAAAGAAATATTCCCCAATTAAGTGTACTTTATCTTCATTTTAACAAAACCCTTAGCAACCAAACATTGTAAAACTTGGTTGCTATGACAAAGATTATTATAATTAATATGGTTGGAAGCAAAATAAAAACTGTTGTGCATTGGAGAAGGTATCGTAACAGGCCACAATGACAAAAGGTCATTAGATGCTGTAGCTAATAATAATAAACTTCTCTGAAAGGTCCCAAGAGAAGCTGCTTTTCAGTTGTTTTATTCTCCAACATTCCTTGAATCACAAGTGAAGCTTAAACTGAAACTATGGACTTGACATCTCATCTACCACAAGCAAGATGAAACAGCTGCCCAGTGCAAAACTCTGGCTTTCAATCCTTCAAGTATTCTTCAAAGAATAGGAATGCAATTTCCCCATATTGTACAAATTGACTTCATCACTGGGAGCTGTCTCTCTTTACATTCTAATATGAAAAACATACTTAAAGCTGTCTTTTGAAAACTTACAGAAGAGGCTGTTAATTATAGCTTATTCCATATCAGCTTTCCCATCTTTACTACATGGTAAGTATTACTGCCAAATGCTCTTAAAGGTTTTCAGGTTTTTAGAAATCATTTAAATGACTAAATAATTTTTAAAATAACCATTTTTAGATAGTAGTGGTTACTATTAAGGTAGTTAGAGAGTAATAGTAACCCTGATAATAATTTGAGCGTCAAAGCCTTAAAAAAGTGGAAAGTGAAGACTATGTTTAGAAATAATATGACATATGACCAATATATCCAATTTGGTATCAGTTTGACCCAGCACATCTAAATGAAATTTCTTTGAGAGTAGCCAGTCAAACTGCATTGGCAAGCCCCTTTAAACAGTGAGCAAGGTTCTTAGAGTGAGCGCTCTAAGATAAACAGTGACCCACACTGATTGATTAAAGGGATCTGTGACACTGCACACGTAACAGGTGACTTTAACACAGAATGCTCAGTTTCTAATATATTAAACCATGAAATAGCATTTGGTTTTCTTTCAGAACCCCAAGAAGAGGTTCAAAACCACTGTAAAGAAGTACTAGAGAACGCAGATGCTATTCATAGGGTTATTTTAAGATCCTTCCTGTATTTGGTTTTTAACAAGTGTCTGTAGTACAACAATTTGTAATTTTCAGCTTTTGATCACATTAAGAAACAGAGTTCACAGATAGGTAAAAGTAAATACTTTAAACAGGCTAATGAATTATAACACGCAAACTTCAAAACACAAAGATCGATGACTTTCCTGAAATTTGGATAGCTTTGGCAACATTTTAACAAGCACTTTCCCATCAGCAAGGGCAGTTAATGTCACTGATCCCGCCTGCACGGTCCACGTCCTGCCTTCTGCCAGCATCAAAGCTCATCAGGCCCTTCCAGGAGCCAAAGCAACTCTGCGCTACTGACTCTTATTGCAGTGTTAGGCTTTTTTTGTCAGGCTGAGTTAAACCATCTGGTTGGTCCAACAAGTCCCAAAGCGTGCAGAGCACGAGCAGTGGCCCCGCACAGCCACAAACAGGGGAGACACCCCTCCTGGAGCTCCGGGGCTGGTGAGGCTGCCCACAGCCACACCTCTCCGCCAGCCCTGCCTTCTTTCAGTGCTCACGCAAATACAGGTCTACAACAGGAAGGAAACAACTACGTTAAATAAATTACAGTTGTAACAGGTTCATCTTTTCAGAGCAATAACAAAAGTGGAATCACAGACAAAGCAACTTCCTACTTTCCTGTGACCGAGTAGTATTTCCCCTACTGAACACGGGGAAGCTGTCTGGGGCCAAGGAGATTCTGACGGACCCACACCGGGGACGATGGGGAGGGGAACACGTTCATAAACTCACATGAAACTGCAGGCAGGCTTGACCGCCTCATTTTACATCCATGCCCCACGGGTGCTCCTACTCCTTCAGTAAGTTAAGTTATTTTATTATCTCCAGTTCAAACTGCAGTTCCTGGAATTTCCAAATGCCAGTCTTCTGACAGTTTTAATCTGTCTGTACTGCTCTCCTGCAGATCCTGCCCACAAGGTTTCCTGCTCTTTAGGTAAGCAAAGTGGGTGAACGAGGTCTTCTCATGGAAAAAATAGCTACTTCTCTAAAAATGTGCTGTAATTCAGGCAAGAAGCTGAGCAGAGAAATTACTGAATGTTTCCTACCATTTTTATCCAGTACCATAAACTAAACCCATCATCAACCCTTACTTCAAATGAAAAGAAGAGTTATCATGGGGAGAGAATAATAAGGTAATACAAAACTGGAACACTTTACAAAAAGCAAATGAATCCCCAGTGCAATAGGAAAATAGGAACTACATGGAAGCCACAAGGTTCCCAAACCTCACCCTCTGACAGCTAGCCCTTACTGCTTAACAGTAACTGCAGCTCACACTAACTTAACAAGATGGCAATAAACATCAAAAGTATTTGTCCATTCACATTACTATCACCCTCGATCCCTCCCAAATGTTTCTTATTAAAAAAGAAACACTTATACTTACAAATGACCAACGGCCTTAGATATACTTCAAACACAAACATAAAATTTCCCTAGTTCTTTGCTGGGACAAAAAAAAATAAATCAAGCAAGCTTCCAAAATTGTAGAGGATTTCATTCAATTGCTGCAATGTACATAAAAATGACCCTTTGGGCAAAATAACTAAGGAGAAGGTGTGTTGCTCAATATACCTCAAGGAAGTAAGTTTTTCCTTCATCTTCTTACAAAAATAATTAGGGGTTCAAGATTTTGTAAATCCCTCAAAATTGTTTAAAACTCACTGTTCTGCACAGTAAGTTAAGTATTTTAAGATCATTATAACATCAGCAGAATTAACTACTTCTCTATTCCAACGGACAAAAAAATTCACTTCCAATCCTGATTGACATTCTGTCTTGCAAATATCTATGTTCTGCTCTAAATAGATGACAAGGAGTTGCTATGATGTTTTTCTCAGAACTGTTATTTAACATTTTTCCAACTCTGCAAAGGCATGAGAACATTAAAACTCTTTTGTCGGAAGCAGAGTGTTTGAAAGCTCATTGGCAGAGCAGTTACATCCACTTTTCAAGAACACATGACAATTCTCGCTCTGGTTTCCCCAAATAGAGGAGGAGGGAAGAATGCAGAAAGAAGGAGCAGCACACACAATATGTTTTTACTTCCATCTGCCATCTGTTAACAGTTTCAGCTACTTGGATAAATATGTATTTATACTCATCAGGAAAGATTACAGTCTTCTCTATATGCAGTTATTCAGTACAGCTGTTCACGAACAAGTCCAAGGTGAGGGCAGTCTTGCAGAACCAGTAGTTAAGAGTGCACAGAAATATGATATTTTGAAATGAGAATACCCAAATAAAGAACTACTCAATAGCGGGTGCTTATGAATAACTATAAACCGATCCACACCATTCATCACAACAGGGTCTACTTATGTGCTCACCACTGTCTACACAATGCAGAATCTGCCAGCATGGCCTTGTCCTTCAGAAATCAGAGGAAGGAGAAGATATTACATGTCTAACAAGTGCAGCTACATGGATAGATGCAGAACCTTTTTACTGTTATGTTTCATATTAATTTAGGAAGTTGGATTAAACGTATTGAAAAATCATATCTCTATCAAGAGGTTCTTTTAAGAAAAATAACTGCTTTTTTGCTATAGTTCAGCTGCCTCTTTGGCAGACAAACTGTAAAATGTTCGCAGCTTCGATGAACTCAGTTTAGCACCACTGTCATCTCGGATCCTTCCTGCCTTGGCCTCTTGAATAAGCGAAAATAATCTGAACTAAGATGGCATGATAGTACACTACCTCTAACTACACACTGGGAGTAATGATCTTTTCCTTCTGGTGGAAGTGATTTTAAGATGAAAGATGGCAATTGCAGCCTTGTGAGAATTCTTTGGTTTTCTCCTGAAATTGCTGTTCAGCAAGAACAACAAAACCCGTAACACGCAGGACACTGCTGAGGTAGGCTCAAATCAAGTAGAAGCAAGTTAATGTGGCCCTGACTCAAAGTCAGCTTCTCCTGAAAGCAGCCCAGAAAGGCCCTATCTGGACTGGGAGGCTAATTATTTTTAACGTGTATGTTCAAAAGGCATGTAGGAATACCAGCCTTCATAGTGGTTTAAAGCCCATACCTGCTAAGTGTGACTTAAGTTCATGTCAAATATTTATAAGTGAGGAAATTACAGTAGTAGAGTAACACAAATATCAATGAACATTTAAAAAAAAATAAAATCTTGTATTAGAAAGATGCACTGAAGGCACCGAAAAAGTTAAGCGTCAGAGCTGCTAATTGACATTACACATGGCAGTATTAGCTTTGTTCCGTGGACTTCGGTTCCATACAGCAGCTGAACACGCAAAATACACTTCTCGTTATTTTCAAGTAAACTATCTCATTAATTCTCATTGTTTACTGTATGAAAATGCACATTAAGTTAAGACCGCATCAATCAAAAGTCTTCAGCATGCAGGTTGCCTTAGTATTACAAATAATCCCTTTATTCTCCAGCTGTGCATTCTCACTACATCTCTATCTGAGTCCTTTGACGGACTAAGATGCACGTAGCATGGACCGTGTCTCTGTCTCCGCTGTGATGCTGAGCAAACTGGAACTGCTGACTGCGTTACAAATGGGAACGCGAGAGGCTGAACACGGTTAGCACAGCAGACCTCAGGGACTTCTTGAGCCTACAGTTCCACTGTACGACTGCAGTTGTCTGTTGGTGGTCACACTGTACTGTATTCCGACTGCCTTTTATTCCTGACTTGGGCTTGTACACACCTAAACCGTTGGGTTTGATTTCACTGGGAAGGTGCCGATAGACCACTTTTAACACACCCCACACAAATCATCTTTAACGTTATAGCACGCTGCTCACTTAACAGACCTCATCCTCTTTTCTGTGTGACACTGACAACCTAGAGCTGCTGCAGTGACGCGTGTAGATATTGAATCTGTGTTACCAAATGCTCTTAACGGGCTGATTTCAGTGATGGATACATGCCTGAAAGACATGACAAAGATTAATGGTGCACAAAATATCTAAATCAGCTATTAAGGACCAATTCTTAAAAACAGTTTACATTTCACTTCAGTAAATACATCTCCTGGGATGCTGCAGCTAACCAGAAGAGACAGACCAATTCATGTTCAAACTGAGTTGTTGTTACTTGTTTTCAGGACCACCATTTTCCTTGGCTCAATATCAATCATCCTTAGAAAAGACAGCTTACAACCAGCACAATACCCACGGCTCGTTTAGAGGAAGGGAAACAAGTCTGAAAGAAGAAATTACTCCTTTGAGAAAAAATAGCAAAGATTCATTTGTAAAATTAAAATACTAACCGCTCTAATATGGGTGACGAATTTGCAAATTAGATTGATGATGATGAGGAAGACAAGGTAGAAGAAAGTGGCCTGAAGTTTGAATCTTTCATAATTTGGCAGAAGAGGTGTCTCGTGCTGCTGGCCAAGCTACCACCAAGCACGGTGGAAGAGAAGAGAGAACGCAGCCACTCACAACTGGGGGATGGAGGGGAGGGGATATTTTTCATTTTAATTGGCTTGGGAGAGAAAACTTGAAAGAGAAACTAAACCATCATTGTTAAAGTTGCCTTTAATTACTGCTACCTGCCATGGCAATAAGAGTAAGTAAGTAGAAAATACTATTCCCACTGCGTTCAATGGCAGCCACTTGCTAAGTCTTCCTAATACTAAGGAAATCAAAGCTTAAGTACATTAGCTAGCAAAAGAAACAACAACAAGTGAAAATATACTAAAGCCTACTAATAACCACATCTGGATTTACTAATAAAACCTGCAGATCCTAGCTTTATTTTAAATAGAGTGTGTGAAAATTCTCCCTGGAGAATGTCAGAAGAATATCAATCTCTTCCTGAAAAATTTTACACCAGAACAGCATCTAGACTACAGACTGATTCAGCATCCTTTCTTCATGATTTATTTGAAAATACTGTACACAAAAAAAAATTTACCAAACTTTCTTTCCTGGATACTGAGTATATTTTTGCAGATAATCTGTAACAGCTTTGTAACCAAATTTTATTCCTAATCTCTACACAGCCAACTTCATTTTGTAACTATATTAGAGCAGAGATAAAACAGCTCCTAGAGCTCTAAACTGTAAACTTTAATTATATCTTAAATATCTTTACCGTGAAACTAAAGGAGGAAACACCTGTAAAAACCTCAACATTAAATAGCATAGGTAAAAATTACTTATTATCTGGAATCACAATATTTATATGAAACCAAAGAATTTAGAAAAGCATTTAAGATGTGCTGCAAGGCTCCTTTGTACACCATGAAAATTTACTACATTTAAAATTACAGTAACTGAACTAATAAAAGTGAAGCAGTCAAATGAAACCACTTTTTAACTTAATCATAAACCTTGTCATTTTCTTTAATAAACTAATCTGATTTTAAACTATGTAAGAGATACCAATGGAAAATCAGAAGTCCAGCTTCTGTTCTTGGATCATTTTTCTGATGTTCAGCTTTAGTTTCATCTAGCACTTTTGGAGAAGTGCTAGAAAAAAAAAAAAAGCTCCAGCTTAGTGCTTTTACCCAGACAAGTTCCATTTGCAGCTGCACACCTCCCCTATGTGTTCTTTGGAGGCATGAAGTATCTGGCTCTATTCTTGCTCTGGAATAAATAGACTTTACCAAACAATATTCAAATTATAAAACTTTCCAATTTATGTGGTTTGAAATTGACCTGATTTTCCATTTTTATGAAAACTATACTTGATTTTTTTTGTTACAATTTAAAAAAAAAAATTAATTGTAAATTTGTGTTTAAGGCAAAAACACACTAAATGCATTGACTGCTCGTATGGAAGCAGATCCTGCTCTCATTTTGATGTATATTCTCTGAAAGCAAACATCTAATCACTAACAATTTTTGCCAAAAATAAATTCTCCCTAGAAATACTCATGCATTCACTTCTTGCGGCCACCAGCGCTCCAGAGGCAATTCAACTGGCCATTAAATTATGGCTCCAGGAAGATTTGTTGCCTATTCCTGATGTCCCAGCTCTGTGAACTTGCAGCTGAGGTGACAACTTTCTGTTGCGAGTGCTCCAGCCGCTCACAGCCCCTGCTAATAACCCTCCCTCCCTGATGCCACTTTAAACATTTAAGCACTGAACTGTAGCTCATAACAACTTCTCCGTGCACTGCCAAGTGCAGCTATGAGACCACCACATCCCGCCATCACCTCCTCTCCACCAGTACCCCGGCGCCTTGGCTGGCTCCAGGCCATGCCAGGTGGCACCAGCGAGAGGGTCCAGTTAGCCGGAGGGCTCCGGGCCTCGACGCTGGCACCTGATGAGGCCTGGGCAGCTTGCGCTCTGCTGATGCTCACATCCAGAGCCTCCTCTGTGATTTATCCCTTCCACGCTCGCCTGCAGATTTCTGAGAAAAAGGCCCTACAGCAGTTTGCACTTGTTACAGGTTTATAAATTCCCTGCCCGAACACAAAGCCTGGAGACCTGCCTAAAGTCAAGTCAAGTCTCCAAACAGCGCTGGCAGGAGCTTTTCTACCAACCACCTCTGAGAAAACAACCTCCCAAACCTTAAATGGAAACAAAGCCTTTTGTTTCCCCACAAATCAGTAGTGCTGGCTTGCCGAGCGCAGTGTCAAGTTAGAAGTCCTGGGCAGTTTTGCTGGAGCCCTGGCTGAGCAAGCGCAGGTCACGGCATCAAAGGCAGCACCACGCTGACCTATGGGCTAAAACGTGCCAGAGCCTCCTGGTCCCCAAACCACTGCCCCTGTCCCTGTAACCCTGCTCGCTCTCCCACCCCCACACGCTGGGAAGCATCACACTTCAGCAACCGCAGGTAACTTGCTAGCCCGGCATGCAAAGACTGTAATTTTGCTGTGTGGTTGTAATTACTTTTAGGGGGGTTGTAATTACTTTTTTTAATTATTACTATTTTTTGGATAAACTTTTTCACTGTCATAGCAAGAATCTGCTCAGGGAGGAAAAGTACCAAGTGGAAAAGGCAGCACTTGCAAAACGACAAAACTAACTTCTTTTTCACGTGCTTTGCCCCAGCCCAAAGTATTTTTCCTCAAACATACCAGAAAAGGTTATTGTGAAAGTACAAGGATGTGGAATGCGTTAGCCAACTCTTGCCTATTAAGCGAAGGTCCCAACCTGGTTTCCACAAGGGAAACTGCTCTGCAGGCTCGGCCGCACGCAGCACCTGCAGAACCGGTTTTAACACTACAGTACACTTACTGTAGCAAAATTACTCTGGATTTAAAAATGGACAAGCCAGTTTTCCCAATCTAATTAACAATCTAATTAAATTGGAGAAGAAATTTACTTACTTTCATTATGGCTTTACTTTCGAGTAAAATTATAACCCTCTGTGTGATCACTAAGAATATCTGTACCTGGATTACGCTGACGTTTTCAGGTTCACAGAAAAAGAAACTAAGCTTGTTGCTTGTACTACTGATACTGCCACTCATTTTTGAGAATGAGCGAGACATACATATGCTCAAAATAAAATGCCCTCTAACTTCAGAAGCCTTCATGAGGACATCCGTATTTCTGCATTATGTATCTGACCACAGTCAACGAGCTCCTGAAGCATGCACATTTTTCAGTATTGTCTTACCATACGTTATACCCTTGACAAGAGAAGAAAGAAAAAAAAAGTTAAAAAAAAATGCTGGAAAATGAAAGCTCTCCTGTTACAATTTTGACAAAGGAAAAAAAAACCTTTCTAATTTGAGGGGCAGTTCTTCAATCAAATATATTGAACCTAACTGATGGTTCTGTAAAGCCGCAGCCAAAGAAAGCGTACGTGTCTGGTTTAACTGTTTTGTTGTGACAAAATACCCACTTAACACATTTTTCCGTTTCAATGCGCTATGCAATATTTATCTAACATATGTAAACAAATAATATATTAAAATGCATGCCATGTTCTATTTCACTAGGATCTCTGAATCAAGACAAACATAAAACTGAAACTACTCACAGCTTTTTGAAAAATATTGGTTATGCTATATGTTAGTAATAAATCAACACCTGAGCAATGTAATTCAGACTGAATTCAGTGTTATCGAGATAAGTACATCTGACATCCCAGCTCTTTACAGAAAACCAGACAGCTGCTGTTAAACTGTATTCCCTTTCATTGTTCAAATATATATGGCATTAAGATCTCATCATAGTTACATCCAGAACCAAAGATGATGCTTTAGTTTAAGGTTCATATTTAACTTTATAAAAACAAAAGCAAAAAGAAACCCCCAAAACCTAGGCACATGCAGACACGTGCTCATATACACACAAACCCCATCGCATGTACACCCATCAGATTTGGTGTCTGCCATTTTTGGTTAAAATAGAAACATGGTAACCAAGCGAATTCCAGCTTTGTTCTGCGATTTCTACGGTAAGTTGCACAAAAACCCAACTGGTCTCCTGTCAGGAGCTATGACAAAAAATATTCTTCTGTAACATGCAAATTTGACTGCAAGGCATGGCAAGCTGCTTGATATTTTAACCTGTATAAAAAAAAAAAACATCACCACATGGATATCTTATCACGGTTTTCAATACATTACGAAACAGTTCAGTAATTCAGTTCATACAGGAGAGAAATTTGTTCTATGGGGTAGGCACTTGCCTCATTAAAAGCAACAGAAAACCAAACACCAGATTGTTACCCTTTTTTTGAGATTTAGATTAAAGAACACTGGAAACATGGTAACAGGAACTTAGCATCCCCTTGGCTTACCAGTATGGAAAAAGGGAAGTGGTGGGTTTTTGGTGGTGGTATTATAGTCATCATTATTATTGTTGTTGTTACTTATTGTTGCATTTAGTTTTAAGAAACATCTTGTTCTTTGGGTTTATGTGTTCTTCACAAGCACGAGCACAGCGTAAAGGGCAGCACGTGCTCACTCTGCCAAAGGACAAGACCAAATACCACCCTGGAAGCACACGGTTACACAGCAGGGAGGGGACCTGTGCCAGGGCAGAGGGAAGACGGACACTGACCTCCTCCAGACCCTTTCCAAGGACAGCAGCTGGGAAAAGTGGAAAAAAGGGGGTGGCAGGGGGAGAACCAGGTGGCAGGCCTCTTGCCTGCTGCCGTGTGTGCAGCAGGAGAGGGAAGGGAGGACCACAGTGCTGCCGCCCTCCCTGCCCCTCTGAAGGCAAGGCTGAGATCAAGGGAGGACCTCACTGCTCCTCGGCTTCCTCTCCAGACACGCGGCATGGTGGCTGCGCTGCAATGAACCGGAACGAGAGAAACACCAAAGTTCAATTCATCAAAGTTCAACATGGCAATTCAAGCACATCACTAGGTGAAATTTTTTTTTTTTTTTTTTTTTTACTACAAAACCTCTGAGAGTGAGCCAATCTGCAATGCAGACTCACAAGGGTGCACTTATTTGACACAAAAGGTAACATGACTCAAAAGGGGAAAAAAAAAGGGGAGGTAAGGGGGGAACAGACTTAATGCAGCTTGCAACTATTTCTTAATTCATTTTCAAACGGTAGAAAGTTTACAGTAATCACCTAAGCATGGTAGAGAAGATGGAGGTGAGAAACAGGGGTTCACTCACATGTAAGAGGGTGAGCACATGAACATGTGTGTCTGCCTTTAAACCCACAGAAAGAATGAAAAAAAAAAAATCAGAGAAAAGAAAGATTATCTGTCTCCATTCCTGCCTTACAGTCCACAAAAGTTAAGTCAAATAATGATCAAACCTACCTAAGTTACACGACACGAGCATAACGCATGCCCAAAGGACAGCCAGAAGTTGCCACACACATAATTTAATGTATTTTGCTGCTGAAGTTTGGCAGCTGGAAGATACAATAGACTCCTTTCTCTTTCTCTTCTTTCTCTTCTACCGCAGGCAAAGCAAGCTAGGAATGTTTTAGCAGGCAGCTCCTTTAGGTATCTGCTGCTGAATCTGGCACAACCTCTGTTTCTTCCTCATTCCCCAAACGCCAGTGACAGGATGACACCCCCACTGAGTTATAAAACTTTTTTTGTTCTGTCTTACAGCTCAAGACCACCACCGCTTGAGTGGCACCTCTAACTATTTGATTCCTCTTCCTGAACTTCAAAAGTGCACTCAGAAGTCTGGCATTACAGGATTATTTTTTTTTTTAAAGGTTTATCATAAAATCATTCAAATTGAACAAATATGCTTTCCTTAGTCGTAAATTATTTCATTCCATAAACAGCAGCAAACCTCTACTACCTCCAGGTGACAAACATACATCTACTGGATTTGAAGAGCTAAACCTGCAGCATTGAAATTTCAGTCACTGAGCGCAGCACAATAAAATTAAAAAATTATTTGATATGTTTAAAAAAAAAAAAAAATGACAAGTTATTTTCTTCCAACAAGCAACACCAACTGAAGACTGCACAACCTGTGAGATAAATTCATTGCCTAGCAAGCATAGCAAAGACTACATTTTGCCGTAATTGTTGATCTTGTTATCAAGGGAAAAAGTTGATCATTCAGGACTAAAAAAACAAAACTAAAAAAGCCCCAAACTAAAAAACAACCCCAATGTTATGAAATTTCTAAAGGTAACAACTCACACAGGCACCAAACAGGCACACACCACTACCCCTGGTACAAAGATCCTCAGACTGCAGCAGGACAATAAAGTGACACCGCCACAACCCCAGGAACTCCTCTGCCCCGCATCAGCATCGATGCCCACATGATCTACCCCGTCCACCAGAGTGGAAAACCTTCCTTCGCTTTGCATTGCAGTTGTCAAGCCCTAAAGCACCGTCCCAGCTCAACAAAGAGGACAAGCAATGCGTTGAGTTTATGTTTACTGTCACTTGAGATGCAGGCAGATACGTGGTAATCCTTGCATGTGTATCAATAAAACTTCAGAGAGCAACTGTAAACCCTAAAACCAAAAAAGTTTCCAGGACAGAACCTATTCCAGCAAACAAATGCTATGCAAAAATGTCTTGTGGACCACAAGCAAAAGACTCCAGAAGACCCTGAGGTCACACCAAAAAAAAACCCCTAACCAAACAAACAAAGCCAACCAAAACCCAACAAAACCACAAAACACCACCACCAAAACACTAGGAAAAAACCCAGCCTGGCTCACAGGATTGCACAGGGTTCCTTCTAGGTAACCACGGTACTTTGCTGAACTAATCCACTCCAATAAGTTTTACACCAATTCTTCAAACCTTCTGGGAGTTGCACATAAAGACATTTAAAGAAAAATAGCGAAGGAGCTCCACAGCTGATTGAAAATAAGAGCGAGAGCTCTCAAAGAAGAAATGGCTCTGAGCCCAGAGCACTATCTGCCTGACTGCACCATCACCCTGCATCCCACAGGGCAATTACTAGTTTGCAAACTTCCCGTCACTACCTTAGAGCCAGAGAACTATTCTGCTTCAGATGGTGTTTCAGAATACCCAGAAGAGGGGTATAATTTACTTCACTCTGGCAGGACGGGGCAAGGAGTACAAGAAGGACACGGAGCTGTTGGAGCAAGTCCAGAGGAGGGCCACAGACATGATCAGAGGGCTGGAGCACTTCTCTGGTGAAGACAGGCTGAGAGAGTTGGGCTTGTTCAGCCTGGAGAAGAGAAGGCTCTGGGGAGACAAGAAAGCTGGAGAGGGACTGTTTATCAGGGAGTGTAGTGACAGGACGAGGGGTAATGGGTTTAAGCTGAAAGAGAGTAGATTTAGATTAGATGTTAGAAAGAAATTCTTCACTGTGAGGGTGGTGAGGCACTGGAACAGATTTCCCAGAGAAATCTGGGAAATCTGAGGCTGCCCCCTCCCTGGAAGCGTTCACGGTCAGGTTGGATGGGGCTTTGGGCAACCTGGTCTAGTGGAGGGTGTCCCTGCCCATGGCAGGGGGGTTGGAACTAGATGATCTTTGAGGTCCCTTCCAACCCAAACCATTCTATGATGACTTGTTGATACAAACAAAACACCTATATACTACTCCGGATGAAGAAAACCTTGTGACTTTACTCCAAACTCAAGCTTGTTCACCATTTAGCATTAGAAAAAGAGAAAAATACTAAAAAGAAAAAACAAACCCCACCCTATCAAAACAACCAACACATCATAGCATGGTATGCACAGCCTCAAAAGCACAAAATTCTTCTAGAACATACCATCTTGCCCTAAATAATAAAATGCAGGAAAGGACAAAAAGAAAGATAAGTGGCTGCATAATTCTCACTATTACTTCTTTTTCCAACATAGGCATTATTGGGGGGGGAGGGGGAGAAGACGACACATGACCAGACATCTAGAAGCATATAATGCCTCACAGCAAAAATTACCTAACAATACATCTTATCAGAAATGAATTGATGAGTTCCAACTTTTATGTCAAAGCCCCTGACTCTTCAAGGCCCATAAATTTGGAGGCTGATTGGTTTCCAATTTTTGAATTGAAGAGATTTTAGTGAACTTTTTGATAACAATTCAATACTGCACCATTATACTTTTTCTTTTATTTACTTCCACTTAGGGGTAGTCTGGAAACCCCTAGCAGAGCACAATTCATTACTCAATCTTTTCAGAACCTGTATAATGAAATGAAGTATTAGCAATTTCTGCTTTCCTTTAACCATCTACTTCAAGCATATATCACTGATTTCTGTCATAACCCTCTTTCATTCATTTCACTTTTCATGTGAATAAAAATGTATTTTAAGAAGAGCCCAGTGGAAGAGCATATCATTGTCAGCTCCTTGATAGCATGATATTCACAATTTTTCTTAGAAAGGTATGAGATCTTGCAGAAGCTGATGAAAATATGACAAAATCTGAGCTTCTTACATAACAAGTAATGCTTTCCAACTATAGACAAAAATCCCAAAAAAGAAAAATCTTGACAAATGGAACCATCCAGAACTTCTTTATTTACACAACACAATTTAAGTCAATCTTGTATTTCTGAAAAACTGAACCAGGCACTCCGAGGTGGCTGATTAGCAATAGTGTGTTTTCCACTTCACTGCCTGACAGTGCCTGCTGTATGACAGGGAGGGCAATGCTACAGGCTTTTCATAATCTTGGTAATCAAGGTTAATATTAAATTTGCATACCACATTGCTGATGAATGTAATGTGGAAGAGTACCGAGGTTAAAGTCACATATATTTCATCAGAAATTAAGCACTGGCTAAAAATATTACATATTTATCTCAAAGTAAGTCTTCACGAGTTTACAGCCAGCCAGTTTTCCACCCGAGACTTTTAGGTAATTAAAGTAATTTATAACATGGACTCATACTACATATTAACCTCCAAATTCTTTCACTGCCTTTGGAAATGCCAAGCATCTACTAAATTTTTGTCACCTTGCCCTGAAGATCTCCATTATCTTGCAGGGATTAGTGAAAAAAGTCAAAATGCTCATTGGCTTCATTGAAATTACGTTATTCAACAGCAAGAAGAGAAATTAACATCTGGTATGTATAGCCATACAGTTTCACAGAATACTCCAGTCCTTCAAATATAACATTTCTATCTTACTTTTAAGAAGTTCAGATCATACATTTACCAAAGGAAGCCTAGAACACAGTAGAACAAAAGCGACTCACAGACTGTAATATAAACAGAAAGCAAAACAGCAAAAAAGAAAGCTTTGAACAATTTAAGAAAAAAAAGGGAAAGCATAAACTTAGAAAAGTGTGCTGTTTTCTGAAGAGCTATATTATTGCTAAAATTTCCTTTTTGCACATAGAAACGCTTCAGCTTCAAAATTCTGCAAATTCTTTCTTTCCTCAGCACAGGACTACTGATAGAGCTACATAAATGATCGCTCAGACTCCCCAGTTCCATAGCTTGTTAAAACCAAGGCAGCAGAAGTCATTTCTTCTACACCCCTGCTGGAATGGAGTACCCAGCGTTTTGTGGAAACAGAGCTGTCATTGCTTGCAACAGAGAAGTACGGTTTGGGTCACTGACTTAGACAAGGTTGACAGATTTTACCTGCTTAACAATAACCTCTGATATTTCTAGTTATGATAAATTAGTTTAAAGGAATTTTTACATTTGCCCTTTCAATGTAGCAGACCCCTCAAAAATTAGGTATCTCCAAGGCAGGCTAACAAAATTAAATCCACCAAGCTAGGAAAGCTATTCCATACATCTCCATATGACAATTCAGAAGTTCTTTAAAAAAAAAAAAAAAAAAAAAAAGGCAGGGGGAAGGGTGGGGAAGACAACACGACAGATGGGAGAGAGGACAACAGCATCTAACACCGACATTTACTTACTTTCCCACAGCCATCATTCCCTTATCCCTCAGGAGCTTCCTATGCTCACAAATGAACTAACTGAATAACAAAAAAAGCATGTTGTGGCTAGCCCGCAGAACATGCGCTACTGAAATGATGCCACAGACCTGACTTAACAGTCAAAACCAGCATTGTCATTTCTAAGAAAAAAAGAAAGAGCTTCCATGAAGTCTCCAATATTTACAGTGGGACTGAAAACCTGGAGGCTGGTACCTCAGCCATGACTGGGCTTGTTTGGGCAACGTTCATTTCCACTCTGTGCACTATGATTTTCCAGTTTGAAGACTGGAATGAGACCGCATTTGCAGAATTCCTTTGAGACATGTAAGTGCTTTATGATCTACAGAATTAAATTATTAAAAAGTTGCTGGTAATCACTCTGCTGGAACTTAATCTTTCTTTGTCCTCACCAAATTAATAAACATCACAGAAGAAAGGAGATAGAAATACAATAGATATGCTTCCAGACTTTCATGTTTAGCCTAACTGTTAAAAAAAGATGGCGTTTTGTTTGTACTAACAAGTCATCATCGAATCATAGAATGGTTTGGGTTGGAAGGGACCTCAAAGACCATCTAGTTCCAACCCCCCTGCCATGGGCAGGGACACCCTCCACTAGACCACGTTGCCCAAAGCCCCATCCAACCTGGCCTTGAACACTTCCAGGGAGGGGGCAGCCACAGCTTCTCTGGACAACCTGTTCCAGTGCCTCACCACCCTCACAGTAAAGAATTTCTTCCTAACATCTAACCTAAATCTACCCTCTTTCAACTTAAACCCATTACCCCTTGTCCTGTCACTACATCCCCTTGTAAACAGTCCCTCTCCAGCTTTCCTGTAGGCCCCCTCCTTTAGGTACTGGAAGGCTGCTAGAAGGTTTCCCCAGAGACCTCTCTTCTCCAGGCTGAACAACCCCAACTCTCTCAGCTTCTCTTCACAGGAGAGGTGCCCCAGGCTGCTGATCATCTCTATGGTGCTCCTCTGGGCTCACTCCAACAGCTCAATGTCTTTCTTGTACCAGGGACCCCAGAGCTGGACACAGTACTCCAGGTGGTATCTCATGAGAGCAGAGTAGAGGGGCAGAATCACCTCCTTCCATCTGCTGGTCACACTTCTTTTGATGCAGCCCAGGATACAAATGGCTTTCTGGGCTGCAGGTGCACATTGCCAGGCCATGTTGAGCTTTTCATTAACCAACACCCCCAAGTCCTTCTCCTCAGGGCTGCTTTTAATCCATTCCTCGCCCAGCCTGTAGTTGTGCTTGGGATTGCCCTGACCCACGTGCAGGACCTTGCACTTGGCCTTGTTGAACTTCATGCAGTTCGCATGGGCCCACCTCTCCAGCCTGTCAAGGTTCCTCTGGATGGCATCCCTTCCCTCCAGTGTGTCGACCACACCACACAGCTTTGTGTTGTCAGCAAACTTGCCGAAGGTGCACTCGATCCCACTGTTCATGTTGGTGACAAAGATGTTAAACAGTGCTGGTTCCAATACCGACCCCTGAGGAACGCCACTCGTCACTAGTCTTCACTTGGACACCAAGCCATTGACCACAACTCTTTGAGTGCAACTATCCAGCCAATTCCTTATCCACTGAGCGGTCCATCCATCACATCCATCTCTCTCCAGTTCAGGGGCAAGGATGTCATGTGGGACAACGTCAAATGCTTTGCACAAGTCCAGGCAGATGATGCCAGTTGCTCTTCCCTTTTCCACCAACACTGTTACCCTGTCACAGAAGGCCACCAAATTTGTCAGACACAATTCTCCCTTAGTGAAGCCATGTTGGCTGTCACCAATTACGTCCTTATTTTCCATGTGCCTTAGCACAGTTTCCAGAAGGATCTGCTCCATGATCTTGCCAGGCACAGAGGTGAGACTGACCAGCCTGTAGTTCCCTGGGTCTTCCTTTTTTCCCTTGTTAAAACTGAGGGTTATGTTTCCCCTTTTCCAGTCAGTGCAGTCAGTGGGAACTTCACCGGACTTCTCAAATATGATGGAGAGTGACTTAGCAACTTCACGCACCTGTTCCCTCAGGACCCACAGATACATCTCATCAGGTTCCATGGACTTGTGCCTCTCCAGGTTCCTTAGACAGTCTCAAACCTGATCTTCTGCTACAGTGAGCAGTTCTTCATTCTCCCAGTCCCTGCCTTTGCCTTCTGTGACTTGGGTGGTGTGGCTAGAACACTAGTCAGTGAAGACTGAGGCAAAAAAAGTTGTTGACTACTTCAACCTTCTCCATATCCTGGGTAACCAGGTCTCACATTTCCTTCTGGAGGGGGCCCACATTTTCCCTAGTCTTCCTTTAAGCACTGATGCACCTATAGAAGCTTTGCTTGTTGCCCTTGATGTCCCTGGCCAGATTTAATTCTATCAGGGCTTTGGCTTTCCTAACCTGATCCCTGGCCCTTTGGAGAAGCAATAAGAAAGTTCATTATGAAAAAGCATTTCTCAGAGTAACTCTTTCATAAACTGTATAAAGAAAGTCTTTTGATTAACTGCTGTCTAGCAAGTAACAGTCAGTAGAACACTTAGGGGTTTACAAAGCATTTCTGGCAAGAAAGCAGCATTGTTCTTATTTGAATATATTTTCAGAGGGGTCCAGTTCTGCATCATTAGTGATAGCAGTAAGCGGTGAGACAGTTAAAAGTGCTTTTAACTGATAAAAACTATGGAGGAGAAGGAAGAGGAAAGAAAGAAACGGATATATAGGCCATTTCATTGTGTACTGATGAACTAGGAACAAAATAGTTTATGGACAGTCACCTTAAATTCTTAAAAGCCACAAAGTATTCTCAAAGGAGTTATTCCACAAAAGGAGTACTGAAGAATTATGCACCTACACAAGGAGCATTTCAGTGACTTATACTGCCTACCAAACATAAGCCCTTGCAAGTTTAAGGAAAAAAAAAAAAAGCTATCTGTCTCAGTTTAATAAATATTAACACAGTTTTCTTTAATTATAAAGCTAGTCAAACTTTTACTTACACATTTTACTAACAAAATTTTATCTCTGCTAGAATGAAATTTTAGCCACTCACCAAAACAAAAGTTCTAATTCTTACTTTATTTCTGAGAATCCCTACAAATTTAAAAGACTTTAAAAGGTTTAATTCATGTTCCAATTTCAGAAAGTCTAAAAATATTTGTTACCCCAAGTTATATTGACAGGAGATGACAAGGGGAAAAGAGCCATGAGAAATGGGCACAGGGCTGGTGGCGGTAGATTAAGTTAGTTTTCATTTCTACAGCCAGAACAAAAACTTTCACAGAATACGACTAGACTGGTTTAGATAACCACAGAATATAAAAATTATATTTAGTCTGCCTAGGAATACAGAAACAAATTAGTGTACACATTCACAAGAAAAGGAAGAAAGGAAGAAAGGAAGAAAGGAAGAAAGGAAGAAAGGAAGAAAGGAAGAAAGGAAGAAAGGAAGAAAGGAAGAAAGGAAGAAAGGAAGAAAGGAAGAAAGGAAGAAAGGAAGAAAGGAAGAAAGGAAGAAAGGAAGAAAGGAAGAAAGGAAGAAAGGAAGAAAGGAAGAAAGGAAGAAAGGAAGAAAGGAAGAAAGGAAGAAAGGAAGAAAGGAAGAAAGGAAGAAAGGAAGAAAGGAAGAAAGGAAGAAAGGAAGAAAGGAAGAAAGGAAGAAAGGAAGAAAGGAAGAAAGGAAGAAAGGAAGAAGCCTTTGCCCTTTGTATAAAACTTCACAATGGCTTAGCAGCTCAGGCCAAAGGTCTACCTATCCCAACATCTTTTCTTTAACAGTGGCCATGAGGAAAGGTAAGAACAGAGCCAGAATGCACATCACCTCTCTGTGCCCCCCCAAAAATCCTCTGCTCCTCCAGCTACTTTCAGCTCATGAGACTTACTGGCCTTGTTTGCCTAATTACTAATAGTTCTCTTTCAAGAACTTGCCCAGCTTAAGCCTACATACTCCTCCGGCATCCGCAACAGCTGCTTCTGGCACAGACGTTCATGGATCTACAGCCTGCTGTGCGACGCACCTCCGCTCGCTTCTTTTCAGTCTGGTTCCCTCACTAGACCAAAAAGGCCCCAAATTCTTGAACTGGAAGAGGATTCCTCTTCATGCCAGCGATAGTTTTGCAAACCTGTATCATGTTCCTCTGAATTGTGTCTTTTTCTAGGCCACAGAAATTTAGTCTGCCGAAGTACTGCCTCGCTGGCTGCAGACTGCTCCTCTGGCGCTGAACTCTTGCTCATGCTGAGATTACCACAAGACTTTCACTGTCTCGCAACTCAACATCCAAGACTTACAGCAAGTTTTAACATTAACTGCCTGGCTGCTTATCAGTTTTTCTTAAAATGTTCGAATATAACATTTTCTATACTGAATTCTTATTTATTTAGTCAACAAAATTACACTATTTACAAGTTTTATTCATCCAGTATGTCTTTGATATTATTTTAAGTCATTTTCTGTATTCCAATATATTTTAAATAAAATCCTTTTAAAATATCAGTCCTTTGGAATGCCTTTTTTTTTTTTTTAAAAGAGCTTCTTTGGGTTTTCTGGATGCTACATAGCTCGTCAAGGTTAGAGAACGCATAGAATCAAGGACATCTGTCTTATAAATAGAAAGTGGGAGTTTGGGAGGGTGGGTTGTTTCTTCTTAAGTTGGCCCATGACTTAGTTCTACGCAATTCGCACAAGCTGTGTGTATTTCGGTACTTCCCACTAGTGTTCCACTTGTTGCTTTCCTTTCTTAGCTCTACCAACTGCCTAAAACAAACCGAATTCCCTGCTTTCCCAAACTTTTCTGCATGCCGCTGGTTTACAGTCTTACATGTCTGCAAGTTTAGAATAGCGATCCGATATCCAAAAAGGCAACAAATTCTTGTATTTCACGAGAAATTTGTTTCCTACCTTATCTGGCTATGGCCCAACTGTACACACCATTAGTGAATCTTCAATCAATCTGCCATCCTCCTGTAATAATTCTATTACAGTTTCAAGACCTTTTAAGATCATAAAGGAAAATAACATTCCAAGATCTTTGAGCTATTTAAACATTTATAAATCCTATAAATCATCAATATTAATATAAAAAACAGACTCATTATCCAAATCAGGATTCACAATTCAGCAAGAAAATTATTTGGCTTTCTAGAGTTTTCCTGCACATTTTTAACTGGTCATGCATCATTAGTCTTCTGAACGTATGAAAGAACTTCTGCTTGGTGCAGTTTAGTATTTTTTGTTTGCTAGCTATACCTCCAAGTGTAACCATCACTCCTATCAAGCAGGTATCCCAGCCAGCCCCTTTGTTAAACTACAGAGCCCCATTACGATATAATGAAGTTTTAAAGAACCATAAAAAAAAAAATCAAAAAATACATTTTTTACAAGTTTGAGATTTGTGGTTCCAAGTCAAGAGTTTCTTTATTAGTTTCTGATCAAAGGTTACAAAGACCAGAGAGATGTAATATAAAACCAAAACTGGAAAGTCCATGGTTCACATTGCAAAGTGGACCTCACATGTGATCAAGCTACAATATGACCCAGTGGGAGCAAAATTAATTTGCTGGGACACACACACAAAAAATAGGAAACAACTTTTGGGAGACAGTGTGCAAAAACAAACACACACACACACCCCCACCCCCCATAATTCAAAAACGATGGCATCGTTTGCAAGGGAGAAGTGGAAAAACACCTGTGACAGAAGCCGAAAGGAAGAGACAGCCCTCAGCAGCTGGATAATTCCTACTGTGCAAAGCAGGAGAGAACTTGGGGAAATGAACAGAAGCATTAGACAAAACAACACATCCAGACAGGAATAAACATCTTAACTAAAATAAATTAATGCGTTACAGTAGTAACCAACATAGACAATAGAGAGACAAAACTCCCAGCCAGCTACGAAGTTTAAACAACAAAAATCCCAAAATATTTTTCCTTTGAAGCAAACTTTGGGCAGGTCAAAGGTGGCATATTTCCAACAGTGTGATAAAACAAGATTCCAGAACTAACAAGGACCAAAATCAAATCATATCCTCAATCCCAAGGGATGCTCTAACCAAACCCTTTTCCTCGACAGTTCATCCACATGTTAAACAAACAGAATAAAAGATGCAGATGCCTTGCTAGCAGGAGAGAGAAGACAGATCGTATCATTACAGGACTGCTGAAACTTCCCAAGTGTAAAATATGACAACTAAGGCCCCATGCTTGGACAAACCCACAGGAACAGTCCTAATGTGTAATTAACACTAGAATTTCATGTAATATACACTGTAGTCACTAGAAGCTTAAACCAGTGCAAAACCCCCCCCATGGGCTAACAAGAGTATAGAGGCACTACTTTCGTTTTTAAGCTCAAAGTTCTTGAACCACAAATAAGCTTAAGGCTGGAAGCATATTCTGGGGGAGGTATGACCATGAGTTTGTCCTGTTCGTGAACTCTTCTTCCACTGTTATCTGCCATCAAAGACAGGATACGAAGCTAAACAAAAATTCAGATTGAGCCAGTAAAGCTATTTTAATAGAGTGCACTATATTTCATCAGAAAATAAATAAAAAAAATAAACCAAGTGAACAAACAAAACAAAAAACCCACCACCACTCAATAGAGTATAGTTAAAGAAAGGCAAGTAAATTGATCTTTTAAAATATATACATATATCTTGTAAGTAAAAAGAAACATTAAGTCCATCCAAACATGCATAAGCAGCATCTATACTGTCAAGCAGTGACGTGCAAAAACACTGCGCTAGTTTTGAACAGGAAGCAATAAAGCTTCAGCCGGGAGAGCACAGAAACGCTGTTTAGGAGCTCATTAGCTGAGATGCAGCACTTTATTAGTACTATTAACACAGCCATCCTGCTAAATTCCAAGTCACCATACAAGACTTCCTTATAACGTAACCTGTGCTGTTCAGCCCCTGCTAATCTCTACTCTCTTCCCTCACTTAAAAGCGAAGGAAACAGCAATGAAGTTGACCTGATTAACAAAGTACATGCAAACAGTTGTGCTCCGCAGGGGTCTTTAGCAGTGACCTTGCTTGTACAGGCAGAGATCCAATTCCCAGTTTAGTAAAGAGCCGCTTCCATCATGTTATAAAAACTAATGCATATTTCCCTTCAGTGCTAGCTAAATTCATCGACCGACAGGTAGATCAAAGTGCCAAAATCATGAGCTAGAGCTCTACAGCAAAGAACTCCGACGAGAAAAATGAAAAAAATACTTCCATGCCAAAGAATAACTCAACTCAAAAATAACCCTAAAAAAAAAAAAAAAAGAAAGGAACAATGAAGAGCAATGTTGACTTTGAGATCTCAAAGGACCACTTAAAACCACAAAAATACCAACCCTGTTTGTGCAAACAAGCAGGCGTGCACGGACAGCATGCAGATTTCCCCTCCTGTTCGTAAAAGCAGGTTACATTAACAGCTCTCCAGTCCGACTCCAGATTTATTTTTAATTTAAAAATAAAACTGTTACACATGATTTCAATATTCTGCCGGATGACCCAGCAAGGGAAAGAATGAATTTCAGCACAGTCTATAGAAGGATAATGTGAAGGCTATAACGTGAGTGAAAAATGGCCATGTTGCTAAGATAAGGCCCCAACCACCAATCTCATTGTCAAGCCTAGCCATCTGTCAGCAGAAACCTGATTTACTGCATATAATACTGCTATACTTGATTACTACTAGACTGCTATAAAAGGCTCCTGGTTTTTTTAAGCACACCAAAAGCTACTTTCTAGCAGCATATAAGGGTTAATAAAACACCTCCTCAGAAGCCAAGCTTTATGAAACCAGGTTTCAGAACTTTAAATCAAATTTCACCCAGTTTCAATGTCACTGATAGATTAAATTTCTTTATAAATAAAAATATTAAAAACAGGGAAACAAAACTTGAAGAAAAACATAAAATGATAGTAAGTTACACCAGTTGCAACCTATAAGCATCACTGCAAGCAGCCTTACATGTTTTTTATGGAGATTATTTTAATGCTGGGCAAATGCAAAGAACTTTAAAAAAGGTACTTCAAGAAAACATTCCCACAATACCACTATTCGCGAAAACATCATTATTAAAGAGGTCACTTTGCATCATTTGATAACTAGTCTGGACACCCAAACCGTTTGCAAGAGCGCTAATGACCTGAAGTTTCCTTAGGCGAGGGCCTGTAAATCCTGCATACGATGACCTAACACCTCATGGTGTAGTAACTCAGATGAGTACATCTAACCCAACTCTTCCCCCTCCTACACACCAGGACAAAAATGCCTGTGTATGAGATTCATCCTTCACATCAAATACCCACTGAGCGAAACAGCTGCAGGTACTTTCTCAGGTTAATCAAACAAATCAAATAACAGCATCTAGTAATAACAAGACAATTTTTCTCTCTAAACAACAGCCCTACACTGCAGGTGGTTTTGTCCCATAGTGAGCAAACAGGAGAAAAACACATCCTGAGCAGCTGCTCATTAGGTGAGTAGCGTTCTGCCTGCACAGCAAACGTGGAAAAAACCACACTTTATGGTCATGTAATTAGACATGGTAACAGAGGCATATCCAAAAGAGGAGGGAAGACAGGTACAAATTACAGTTGCACAGGCAATTTATTTCTGGGAGTTTATCATTTTTGACACTCCTGGACTTTAACCTTACAATTTCTTTTAATGAGGCTTGTTTCCAGCTTATTTTTTTTTCCTATTATACAATAACAGATAACTTTGAACAATCACCTCCTACAAAAAATACTCATCCCCAAATAATGATTTATTCTGAACAGAACAGTCCATTTAAGGGAAAACACTCTATCAGAACAGAGCAAAACGAACACGAACTGTATAGGACCTCTCAGTAAACGTTATAAAGCGGTGAGAATTTATTGCAAGCTGACCTACCTGATACTCGTTGGGCCAGAAGGTGCTGACGGCCAACTCCGCTCGAAGCCAGTCTTTGCCAGTGGAGCCGGTGACATTCCAGATGGGATTAGCCAGCGGCCCTTTGTTCACCCTAACCAGGATGTTCAGAGTGCCCGGATTTGCTCCATTCTTGCTGTACAGAAGGTAGCTGAAATCAATGCAGTGAGTATCGTTTTCTTTCATCGTTGGAAGCTGGAGTCGAGTCTTTTCTCCAGGGTCATGGTCTGAGGAAATCACTATCATATATGATCCTAAAGAAGAAGGGAATGGGAAAAGAAACAAAATAGTAGTGAGGGAAAAGATGAATGCCAAGAAACCAATTGTTCAACTGTGAAAAAGGATAGAACGCAAAGGTTTTCATATCCCAAAAATCTCAAAATTCAAGTAGCAAGAAATCCAGCAAGGCATAAAATGCCTAGAAACATCACTGAAGTAGTATCTACAGAAGACATCGCATATCTCTGAGACGCTATCTAGATCCTTCCACCTACAAACTTTTCTCTCTCCTGTTTTAGGATCAGATAATTGGAAACAGGATCACAGACAGACTGAATAAAAATAATGAGAGGAGCAAAGGATCATCATTATTCTGAGGTCACTGAGGCCAAAATTCTCTCAACTTGCTCCACAGGTTTCCTGAAAATGAAAAATATGGAATAATAAGGTCTGCATTCCTCCGTGCGCCTTCATCACACCTTTCTCTACCTAGAAAAAGAGACAGACTTGAATTTTAGATACATTAGCAATAGAAATAGACACATTTGTTCTGAAAAGTTGGGTTTGCTGCTCCGTTTGCCAATGGATTTGAGGGGATAACAGAAGTTTCTATAGCTGGAAGACAGCCCATCTTGTAAATTTATTTTACAAGTATACAGAAGACAGAACAAGCTGAACCTGTCTAGCTACAAAGGCAGAAAGTGGAAATCAGATGTTTAAACAGGTTATAAAGGACATACTGCTGAAACAGTTTGTCCTGGTGTTCTGCAGAACAGACAGTAAAGACAGGACCACCGTCTATCCTAGCCCTAGAGCTGCCCCATTTCAAGAGCAACAACTCCGTACCAGGTACTATCCAGTGAATGAACTCCACAGCACAAAGCTTCTGAGACACAGCCTGCCAGGCAAAATGTTACAACCAGGTGAGAAAATCCAAATCGGTATACAAACTGATTCCTTGCTGCAGGAAAGTTTCCTAACCTGAACTTACCTACCCTCCTGCTTAAGGATTCCAGAAGCTTCACGTTGACAGATTTTGCTTCTACTTCTAGTCCTAAAGAGCACCATAATGAAGAGCCCTGCCTCCCGAAGAAGGCTCAGATGAAATCCATCAAAAATACAGTTAAAAAAATAGCCTAAGTTTAAAAAAAATCAGATTTGTGACCACTTGTCCAAATGAGTAGCCCCATAGAAGTTCTGAGAGGTACATGAATGAGCATTTGACAGAAAATCTTCTTCCAGTATATATTTGTATGAACTGTTACCATTCTGTACGTGAAGTTTGTCCTTTGATTTTTATGCAACAAGGAACCACTGTGTTCTAGTATGTCCTAAATGGTTGTATTAACCATTCTGAAAATTGATGACAAGGTGTTGCTCAGGAGAAGATGAAAACTTATGTATATGGATTAAGTCATCCTTGTGACATGCTAATTTACTGGCCTGTAAAGGTATTCTGTCCTAAAAAAAAAAAAATACATATATAACAAAAGAGAAAGCAATACTACAGAATTAAAGCAGCTCTTATTACAGTAACAGCACCTTGATTTTTAATACTGCACTTTAAAAAAAAAATTTAAAAAGGGTTTAAAGAACATTCTACTATAATGTAACATAAGCACCTAGTTAATATGTGGAATTATATGCAGAAACTGTTATTGGATTCGGTTTTTCATCAGAAAATGTGGCAAAGTAACAGTTTCTGATCATCTCTTCGTCATTAATACCTATTTATAAAGGCACAAAGGAATCTTACTATATATTTTAGGGTTTGCTGTTATTAGAAGTCTTTAATGATTATGGTCTAGAATCAATTGACAGTTGCATATGAGATGCTCAAAAATGCATTTCTAAGTCATGTTCACTGGTGTGTAGTTGTTATGCCCCTTGACTCTAGAATGAACTTACTTAGCAATAAGTGTGCTTGTAATCTCTATCTTAGTAATACATATGTTCTTACAAGCACCTGATTAGTCATAACTGGTACACTACAGAATAATATTTTCAAAATTTTTGCCAATAAATACTATGCACGTGGCAGGGGGAGGTTGTACATCGGCAATTTGGGTGGGGTTTTTCTCTACGTGAGAGTTAGAAAACTGGAAAGGATCAGTGAAACATTACAAAGACTGCTTTCTACACTGTTAGCACAGATTCTCCATAACCATTTACACTGCCTCTTAGCCATCTCTTGCAAATATTTCTAAGCAACAGACAAAAAGCAACTGATTTTTTCCCTACACAAAATAAACATTAACATTTCTAAAGCTAAGATCAGAAAGCAGATAAACCCTCCAACTTTTTCTGAAGGGAATCGGGGGGAGGGGGGGGGCGGGGAGGGAAGGAAGGAGTAGAATAAAAGAACTGAGTTTTGCAGAATTTTTGAAATGCCATTTCTCTCATCTTATCTCAAGATAAGAACATTGGGGGGAAAAGAAAATCACAATCAAATTATAAGAAGTAAACTAGATGTATTTCAAGATCTTGTTTCTATACTAAGATAATCTGCTACAGTCTTTGGGAGCTCCAACATACATTTTTCTGCATATCAACACATTTTATAGTACTCTTATTTTTTCAACCTCATTTTTCATAATTTAAAAATACTTAGCAGTAAATTTGCATATATCTAGCTACATGTATTAGTCCTACAGCATTTCATAAAATGCTCCAGACAGCATTCATAAACCATTTGTCACAAAGCCAAAGCATCTGTTCAGCATACTCACAAACTACTTTCCCTCATCTCCCTTTTTAAACTTCTGAAAAGGCTATATCCCACGAATGAACGCAACCTCACTCCGTCCCTCTGTCGTCTACCTACTCCAAGAAAATCAGAAGCCAATGCCAAAGCTAGCTATACATCAAATTCATATCTTTGAAAAACAGGGAAAATATTTTCTTATGTCTTTTATAAGAAAGTCATTCTTTATTTGTAAATAAATACTATATACTGAAATAGGATTCAAAGAGTTGGGTTTGGGGTTTTTTTTACCCATTTACACATGCTTGTAATATCTTAAGTCAAAACTTAAAACCTTACGCAAAACTTTAGCCCTAGATACTCTCTCTACAGATTTGGGTTTGTTTGTTTGGTTTTTTTTTTAAAACAAGCATTTCCTTTAACATCGAAAGCTGTATTGTGTAGTACTATTTATGTGGCAGAAGTTGCTGTGCAATCCATTAAAACAAGTGAGGCCACATAAACATGAATAATAGAAATTATAGAAAGTACAGTGTTTGAAACAAAAGATTTATAATTAAATGTCCGGCTAAGTTTGAGGTAGCATAGCAGTGATGAGAACAAGCTAGAAAGTTTTCAAATTTGAAAGGTACTGGCTAACACTAGACAGTACTTTTATGAAGCAATGCCCACAGGAAAAAGGATCACAGTGGGGATGCATCCCCATGAAAATACATGCTTGTAGAATTAGCACCAAATGCCCTTTCATATACCAAAAGAAATGTACGTGTTTCATAAATGTTATTAGACATGAAGTAAAAAGATTAAATAAAACCACTGCCAGAAGATTTCCCTTTAACTTTTAAATAATTATTTAGCTACAGCGAACAGGAACTGTGCTGAGATAGTCGTTTTTAACACTATCCAAATAGATGTAAAAACATACATGAGTATTAAAAAAAAGACTTTCAACAGTAACGTACACTCCAGCGTACAGACATCCCATGCGGTCAGCCAAATACCTGACCTGTTCTCACGTACACCTACTGCAACACTCAGCTGACTGTGTAAATGGGCAGATAGCATTTACATTTATGTACAAACGATGAAACATAGGCATAACTGCATATGAAAAAAAACCTAACACAAACAGGAAACAAATGTGTAATATTGTGTTATTACCAAATCAAAAGTTTTCAATTAATAGATGTATTTAATAAGGGGATGACAAAACAGCCAAGTGGCCACTTTGCAGAGCGAATCAACACCTTGGATGGTTATTAGTGGCAATATTGGCACAATATAAAAGCAAGACCTCAGCAAACCACTTCAAGCAGAAGAGAACAATTACCCAGATATTTAACATTAAAACAGAGAAATAACAAGAGGACAGGCGATCACAAGCTAGATGGTAAGTAATTTCTGGATTTGGCAAAAATGCATAGCATAAGTGAGGGAAATGCTCACAAATTTATTAATCACTAAGATTAACTAACTACTTGGTATTTTTAATGAGAATTTAGAGCAACTATTAGAGCTATTCACAAGGGTGCTCCAGGCTGGAGCAGGGGAACAGGGTGAGGAGGAAGGAGCAGCAGAGACAAAGTGCTACGGACTGACCACAGCCCCCAGTCCTCATCCCCCTGCGCTGGTGGTGGTGGTGCCGCCGGGAATTTAAGTTAATTTTTCCCCAAGTCAAGTTTCACCTGCGATGGATGGTAATTGTGATCTCCCAAAGAAGTTATCTCCCAGTCTTTGCCTCAATTTGTGAGCTTTTTCATCTTATTTTCTCCCCTTGTGCTGTTGAGGAAAGGAAAGAGTGAGCATCTGGGTGGTGGTCTGGCCAAGGTCAACCCCCCACAGCTGCCAAAAAGCTGAAGAGTAGCATTTAGATAGTGTTGCCTAACTGCAGTTAGGTACTGCCTATACCAGCTGTTTCATTAAATCCCAGCGGAGACAGGCTTTGTGACTTTTCCCATCGTTACTGGCCTAACAGATCAAGCACAAGCAGAAGTAAAGCACTATATACACACACCTACTTCCCTTGCAGACATGGAAGAAAAAAAAAAATTGACCCGTGCTCTGTTTCCAGTAAATTGTACAAGAAGGAATTTGCAAGTGAGTTGCCTCATTAAAAACCAAAATGGGGAAAAAGAATTTAAAAATTCATATTCTGGGCTGTGAAGAAGGAGAAACTGAACATGAAAGAGCAAAAGTTCATTTTTATTTCTTCCAAGACAGAAAGGATAAATTCCATCTTTGGATGATGCTGTAAGAAATTAGAGGCAAGAAGTAACCAAAGTCATCATTTACACCTGGACAAAGAACCATTGCTCTTAACTATTCCTTTCACTGTCTATTTTTCACCGTGCCCAAGTGCAAAGTCTTTAGTTACTCTGGCAGCGGGGCTGTTACAAAATGCATCACAACTCATCCGTAACATTTTTCTTGAAACATGTAGTTTGACATTTATATTGTTTCATCCTCTTTCAGTAATTCCCAAAAGTATTCCCCATCCTTCACAATCTTTAAAGCTCATAAGGAACGTTCTCTTTCCCCCAACAATTGTTTGAATTCTCCAAATCAAACTCCACCCTCCCATTTCTGCTTTTTTTTTAAGTCCCTTTTACTTATTTATTTGCCAGTTAACAGCTCCTAATATTATTCCTGATGTAAAAGGTCAATCCAATTCTCTCCTGCACAGAACAGAAACATCAGAGTACAAAACAGCTAAATGGCACTGCTTCCTAAGCCTTTACTCCGTTCATGCCAAGAATTCAACTGTAGGATCTGACTTTCAGGAAGATTTTGACACCTATTCAGCACTTACTCATGAACTCGCTAAAAAGCATCTACACAGATATGGAATAAGAGACATCAGACTTTTCCTTCCCCGTATTATTAAATATATCTGTATATTCCTCATAGCTTTCACTATGTTTTGCTTATTTTGATAAGATGTCCTAGCTCAGCAGCAAGGACAGATCATTTCAGAATAAATTAATTCCTTTCACTAATTACCTACGAAAAGCCTTAGTTTTTATCCCTTACTGAAAACCAAACTTTCTTATCATCTAGCAGTTAATTGCAGGTAAGAAATCATGCTAACATTAAAAAAAAAAAAATCCTTAACTAAAATATGCCTGCTGTAATGTATCAATGTGGCAGATCAGTTTCCTGATCAAATTATTTTCTCTCACTTCCTTGCTCCCTGAAAAACAGGTTTCTATTTGAAGTGTGAAACTTGTAATTTTCAGCAGGCTGGTGTTCCCCTCCTTCCTTCAAACAAGTACTAACTACCAAGCCATCTCCATTTCAAGAGCACACTGTGGTAACTTCTCCGCCTACTACCATGCTCGTTCAGTTACTAAGACACAATTATGTCACCTTCAGGTGAAAAAAAAATTAATTTGGAAAGTTCTGAATTTCATATGCAACTAGATTTATGGGTACAGAAATGGATTCAACTTTGCAGTTTGCTGATGGGGAAAAATCCACTGACATACATCCCATCATAGTAGGGAGTAATGTGAAGATACTTAAATAAATTCACAGAAAAAAAAATAATCAGGTAAGAAGATCTCTTCCCTATAAATTTAAAAGAAGGTATTGTCTTTACTTCACGGCAATGACAATGACATGAGGTGGAGAGTCAAGGGACTTAAGTGCATTATCCTAAAGCTCAGGACTACGTGACCTTTTTATTTCATTTTTTAATAACTACTATATAACATTATAGTCCCCGATTAGGTTTCAAGCAACCTTTATGAGAGAGAACGGGCAATGAACTGACACTGAATTACAGAAATAGGCTTGCCACTGGAAACAGACCGCAAACAGAAGCAGCTCAGAAACGTCTATATTAATTCACAGAAAACTTACATTTCCCACACATTAGTATTTATGCTTATTTTGTTCTTCAGAGTAATACCCCTGTGATCATTTCACAGAGGGCCCTTTACATGTATATCTGTAATTTGCAAGAAGGGAAAAATTAAAGGCTAATGATAAAACCTCAAAAGCTATTAACTTTTTCTTCTTGCAGGAAGGATATTCTTTTCAAAAGAAAAAAACCAAAGCCCATGAATACATTAAATATACTCCAGGTAAACCTCTATCTGCTTGGGTTTAAAAAAACCTCAAACCATTATAGCCGCCTCTTCCTCCTTCTCCTTCCATTACCCAATACATAGTGAATACCTGCCACCCCTGACAGAGAAAAAACACTATCAATGAAATTTAGAAAAAATAAAGACAATATTAAACTTTCTAATTTTAATGCCCTGCCCCATCAGTTCGGTTTCATGTCTTAAGGAGTGTCTCTAGAAATAAATATAAAGACACTATAATCCCACTTAAAATAAATTACTTGATACATACACACAATTTGCAATATCATTGTATCCTGACTTCCCTGTCGGTCAGCTGCTTGTATTAAAAAAATTCAAAAATAATATTATTACTGTAAAGAATACAAGAGTTTGTTAAATAGTTACAATTCAGAGACACTTTTCCACACACTTGACTTGCTTGCTATACAAGACTCAAATTGTTGAAGGCTTGATTCAGGTTCTTTACAGATTGTCAAAAATGAAAGGGGAAAAAAAAAAAATCAGGATCACCAATTGCGACTTCACTGCACAGCTCACTGCCAATGCACCACAACTCAAATGCAAGTCAAGGCAAGACTCTGAATTTACTACAAAGATTAAAAAACAACAACAACAAAAACACACAACACAAAGACAGGGGAAATTTTTCTGGAGAATGCAATCCATTCAGTTTTTCCTTCTACTTCCCACAGAGTATGAGTATTATTAAAATAACCAACCCGAAACAGGTCATTAAGCTACACCGTGTAAATAAAGGCAGAGTACTCACTCGTTCAAACAGAAACTCGGCCTAATGGTCTGCAATAGCTCATCAATTTTGCAGACACTGCTATTTCATATGACGAGAAAAGGCGTCCTGCCCTCCGGCCTGTACCTGATCATGCCGAAAGCACTGCTCTACAGCACGGTCACGCGACCGGGATTCCCCCGTTCCCCACGCGCACAGAGGTGAAACAACAGCGGGGGGACAGCTTGGCAGGGCGGCACACAGTAAGACCCATCCAGGCACGGTAAATCAAAGCAGTGCCAGGTCGGTCACAGATTTAGTGTCACGGGCACAACGACGCTTCGCCAGTATTCATGGCTACGATACTGCTGGCATGATGCTACCATCACCCAGGACTCGTCTATTCCATAACAAGAAAATGTTTGCCAATTAAAAGGGGAAAAAAAGGAAAGAAGAAGCCTCCATGTTTCAAAGGTTTCAAATTTGGAGCAAAGTTTATGAAGAAGTTTTGACTGAAAAATCACTCCTCAGGCTATAAGCAGCTACAAAAGTTCTGTTCCTCTTATCAACATTTTACATATGAATAAACATGAAAACCATACACTTTTGAAGTGTCTGAATTCCTACTTTTCTTATACATAACACCAGCTTCCTGTGGATTTGTTTGTACTGATGCAGAGAAAGAAAACACTATGAGATCCCAGTTTCTGAGGTATGATAATTTAAGTCTTTTCACCTTGGTTTTTTTTGTGATGAATCTTTAGCAAATACATAGGCTTTAAGCACTCCAAAATCTGAGACAGAAAAATGTCAGCAACTGAAATTTGTAATGGAAGCTTGCAGTGCCTGTACAAAAGAGTATTTATCTTACTATGTACTCCTCTAAACAGTCTCTTCCAACAGAGCATTCAGAAAATGACATTTGATACAGCGCGTCAGGCAAGCTTATGAAAGGACAGTGTTACTGAACAGTAAGCTGCGTTTAAGTAACCAAAAGGCACACAGAATAGTTTCGTATTTATTTGGGAATTAAGGGAGGCACCCGGTCATGAATTTGTTATATCAGTGTCCATGAATAGATAGATAGGATAAAAGTAACAACAGCTCGGAGCTGTCTGAAATTCTGTTGTAAAGCCGTAAATATCCCACGCGTGGTGGCACGGTGACTGTAGGATGCTGCCCAGTCACCCAGGGGCCGATCTGGCTGCCCAAGCAGCAGCATACATCGATCAGCTATCTGTCTGGAAGAAAATGTGTTTTCTAAGCAAAACGTCCAAGAAACATCCAAATTGAGAATAATATCAACTCCGTACGAAGTTATCGATTGGGATGTCACGTAACTGGGTACCACTCATGCCTGCACAGCCTAAAGCCAGTGAGATGTGCCAACGTGCAGCTCTTCCCAGAGAGCCAGCTGATGCTGCCAAACCTCAAGGCGTTCTGCTCGTCCTGGGGAAAATTCAGTCCCATGAAGACAGACACCTAACGAACACTTTGCAACAACTTCACTGTATGAAATACGGGTGCAGAAAAGAGTTGAAATCCATTTTGCTTCACCATTGCTATAAAATGCTCTGATATTAGTAGGCTGGGTAAGATGAGCAGTAACGCACAGACATCTCCCCGTGCATTAGTTTTGTTCCACGCATTTTTGTGGCAGACATTCTAGGATGAAAGACTGGTGTTGGCCATTCTGTGTCCAGCTATAGGACAACGATGACACCATATCATGACCAATACTGAACATAAACTGAACACCCAAACAGACCCTCAAGCCAAGGAGCATTTAGATTTTTCAAATGCTGTTTTAAGAGACACACTTTTCTTTATTGAGAAGGTTACAAGCAGACAGAGATCAAATTATCCACTTCCTCTCTGGGGTATTATTTATTTGGAAAGAAATTGAAGTGAAATTTGAAAATATTAAAAGTTTGTAAGGCAGACAGCCTTATAGGAAACGTGAGCGCTGAGCATTTGTGTTGGTCTTTGGTGTCCTGCGTGTTTGCTGTGGTGCACAAAATCAAGTTCATGGAGAATTCACAAATGTCAGCTGAGGCGACCCAAAACCCTGCTGCTGCTGAAACACACAGGGCTTCTCTTCCCAGCACAGAAATCACCCCATGTCCTCCTCGTCAGAGCCTTGCATGAGCCAAATCAACACCAAAATCCAGCAAAAAATAACCCAGGTCTCCTGTCCCCCTCCTCTTGAGAGAGGCAAGGGGATGGCAAAGTTTGATTTCTTCCCAAGTGAGGGAAATGAACTGACTCCTGGAACAGCCCAGCAAGCACCAAAGCCAGGTCAAGATGCGAGAGGAAATTGAAGCTGTAATACATATATAGACAAGGGCTTTTTTCCCCGGGGGGGGGGGGGGGGGATTAGTTAAAAGTAACTTCTTTCAAGTAGCTGGAAAGTCTTTAGAGAGACAGCTCAAAAAATAGCTTTAGGATTGTTTTCTCTTCATTGCCAAAAAACTAAAGAGTTTGCAGGATTTTTTTTTCCCACCCTCCTAAGTGGCATTTACATTTTAACTGAATGGGAAAATATAATTTTTGAAGCAGCATTCATATTCAGAGTGTCTTTAACACACTAATCATTCTTCCAAAAGCAACAGTATTTAAAGTGCATTGAGAAGATACTTATTCCTATCAGCTTAAGACACTGAAACTGAAAACAGAAATTAAACTGGTCATTCCCTGGATGAGCGTGTGACAGCAGAAAATACGAATTAACAATCTGCTGAGAATACCACTGCCAAGGATCACCAACAGTTAAATAAAGGCTCAAAAGCCATAATCATTACCATATGCGACAGCAGATTACAATTGTTATTACAGACCTTTCAGAAGAGGAAATTATATACCCTGTATTTCTTGAAAGTAGTCTTAGAATTTATTTAAAGCATGAGAGGTTTATAAAATAGTTTCATTAGACTTTTTTTTTTTTTAAATGGTAACTGGAAGAATATTCATTCCTTTATTTTGGACCACTTTTTCTTGGCACCAAATAATAATTTTTCCTGCTATGAAAACAATTTTCCTCAGAACATTGCTTTGTGCAACAGCGACCTGAAAAATCATCTTTTACTTTCAGATTTTATTCCTGTTAAAGGTGTAGGATCTACACTTAAAAAGCTGTATATGCCTTTGATTAAATGCACAACATGAATTAAGAACCAACTACTGCTAAGAGTTACCACTGATAAGTTTGAAAAACAACACAGAATGATGTTTAAATCATGGAAATAATACTTACCTATACATTCAGAAGATAGATCTAATAGCAAATTGTTACTACTTCTTCAAAATATCACTCGTCCTCCCCTCTGAAGTACATAACTTTGTAGTGATTCACCCTCCAGTTGAGAATAACCAGGAGTCATGTCTTAACCCATACATCTTCTGTACTACTTAGTGTACTATTTGCTTAAGGAAAAGAAACCTGGGAACCTTTAAGTTTAGCATTTCCAAGGAAGTCTTCAATCTCTCTTCAGACCATCAACTACGCATGGTTATGCATATTTGCAAAATAAAATCTCAAGCAATTTAACAAGCGTGGTGCATTAACACTGAATGCCCCACAAAGCTCTGAATTTTGCACAGATGGAAAGGAAAAGGCTAAAAAAGAAGGAACATCTACAGACAGCTACTTCTGGGATTGCTTTTGATTTTCCAGTTACTGACTGTGATGTTGATCTTGCAAGTGCCAACAGCCCTATAATACATCTCTATGATAACCATAATAAATAATGCCACCTAAAGAAAACAGTCAAAATCCAAGGATCCTACATATCTAAAAAAATGCATGAGGAATCCTATCCAAGAATATGAGGATTCATAATCCATCATATTAAATACCATGGAAACAAGATTAAAACTCCTAAATATCTGCTGTGCAGCAGAAAGAATTCATACAGGCAATAACAACAACAAAAATAGACAAAAAATCCACCCAAAACACATTTGAAATATTCGTCTTGATACTCTAGGGAGGCTTAGAAAATACATTAAAACCTTAAGTTCAGAAATTAGACTTCCTCTCTCTCCTAAATGCTGGAGTTCACAGTTAAAACAGACACATGGGGTTTATGGTGTGTGACAACTCTCGTCATGCTTCACCTCTTGCTAACAGCCCTTCGTTCCACAGACGTCAACTACTCTTCTCTTCCCAAATACTTAAACTGATTGGCATTAACACATTACATCCAGAGTAATGGTTATAACCTGTACTTAGTTTGATGTTTGCTGCGTCTCCATCAGCCATGATGGAGGCTAGGATGCCCGAGAGGTCACAATATTTTCCATCTGAATTAGTTGTTTTAAAATAAATGAATAAATAAGCTCTCCCTATAAACCCTTGCCTCTCAAATTGTATTAGCAGCTCAATTGGTTTTACACTCTAGCAGACACCATCTTTCTTCTACAGGGAAATACTTTTAAGATGGATAGAAACAACCCTATCTATTATAAAAATCACTCATGCTAACATACTAGCATTTTTTTGATACTGTTTTGAAAGATATAATTGGGCTCAGTGTTCAGCAATGGGAAGAACAGCAAGGAGAAAGACTGCATATAAACCAGGACTGCTGTTTTAGAGAAAACTTGGAAGTTCACAGCTATTAATGGCATTGGGTGGTTTTTGTTGTTGTTTGGGGGATTTTTGTTTTGTTCTCAGAAAACATCTCAGTTTATGAAGATCAGCATCTTTCCTCTTGACACCACACTTTCCAATTAATAAAAATTTGAAACTGTTTTTTCCTTCTAAATAGCTAGTTTGTACATGCTAATGCTATTTAAATCCTCCTTTATTTTGAATACTGAATTTCACAATGCCAACAAAATACACTAAGCATATTCACCCAAGCCCACAAAACATTCCTCTACTGCATGAGGTTACCAGCTAAGGCTCGGCACCAACTAATGCAATTAACCTAAAGTTCTAAAAAATATAAAACTCGGACATCTACCAAAAGATGTACCATATAACAGCTGAGAACCTAGTCTCTGTTTCAGACTACCTGTAAACTTTTAACACTAATATTCATTAGTCTAACACTGTACTTCATAATTAGGACTAGGGATTGAACCCATGTTCAAAATGTAATTTCATGCAAATTTCTTCTGTGATTGAGTTATTTCACATTTTGGTTTCTTCAGTGACACAGTACAGATGCCAAAGTAGCAAGACATCCAAGGAGCTATTGCATTTCCTTTTCTTTTTTTAAACTGCAATTAAGCTTTTAAATAAAGTTTTTGCACTTATACTTCCTAAGGGAATGTATAATTTATCCTAAACTAAGAGTATAATTTCATTCTCTAAAACTTTTTCTTCAAAATTAGTTTGCCAAAACCATAAAGGAAATCTGAAGTTTTTAACAACTACGAATCCTAATACTGCCTTCAGATGTTCTGAATGTCCAAATAACATACTCAAGTGGTCAAGAAGCACCTCAGAAAATGAAGAGAGATTAATCGTACAGTATTGTGTTCTAACACTAAACTTTTTTAAAAAACATCTCTTTCTATGAAGGAAATATGAAACAACTTTAGAAAACAAGCACAACTGTTAATGATGACAAAGTAGTTTCTAAAAAAAAAAAAGTTTTTTAAAAAAAAGATAAGAATTTTATTTCCTCTTATGCTTTACATATCAATCCTCCTGAAAGTGATCAAGGGCTAACAGAAGTCTTCCCTATACAGAATGGAAATCCACAACTAATAGGGAAAGAAAAAGGAATTCAGACTCTTTCCAACAAAAACAGATAAAAATAGGCAATAAAGCCTGTGTATTGTTAGCTGACAGGTTCTTTTCTCACATATAAAAAAAGACACACAACTTTTCCTGGCATTTATGCACATAGAAACATTTCAGGGGGGAAAACTGTAACAGTAGATAGCAGAACACTTAGGACTCTGGTAAGAAACAGCTATTAAGCACCCAAGTCCATAATTCAATTGATGTTTTAACTAATGACCAACCTGAACATCTTTTATTGCAATTTAAGATTATTACTGCTTAAGCTATCACCAGCCAACATGAAGGCTAGGTTACCACCTTCTCTGGACCAACCTTTTACTTTTTGAAATTTCAGTTTCACTTTTCTCTCCTGTAAAAAAGACAATCCTAATTTCTTTAGTCTTTCCAGAGAGGGCATGCTGCTGTCTAGCCCTCCAGCATTTCTGCTGCTTTCCTCTGAGCTTTCCCAGAATGGGAATTCTCCTTCCATGCTGCATAATGAATACAAGTACCTTTTCTTTTATCTGCACTAAGGAAAAAAACCAGAAAGACTATTTTATGTATTTTGATATAGAATATCCTATAGAAAGCAATCACAACGGGCTGGTTTTTTTCACAACAGCGTAACAATGTGGACTCGCATTTAATTAGTAATTCATAGCAACCACAAAAAACATTTGTGTGGATCTACTACTTCATCTTGCACTCATGCTGCTGGTCATTCCACCTAAGTGTCACTGCGAGCCTGCCCAGTTTCACCGAATCATTTATTTTTCATTGTTTTCCAATTCTTCTTGATTAGTAGTAGCCCTATCCATCATAATCATTTTGAAACCCAGATTACCCTCAAATAGGCTCGCAGGCTCAGTAACCTGGATATCCTCATAAAGTTCAAAGGACTCTTGTTCCATCATCCATGGCACTAATGAAAACATTAAGAACATCCGGAAACTATCAGTGTTTTCCAAGCAGCTTTTCATCTACTGTAAAGCAGTTTCAGTTTCATCAATATGTTTCTTCCCTAAGCTTAACAGGGTAAGCCTCACGGGTTACGACATGTGGTATCTATTGCTTCAACTCTCTTTTCCTTGTAATTAAGGAAGTGCAAATTTATATATTACAGGACTTTCTTCTCCATACTGCCCAGCATGTGTAGCTTTGCTCACTACCACATAAAATATATTGTTGTTTTGAGGGGTGGCTGAAGAGCTGAAGATCATCAGCTCTGCTGGACAGAAGACACTTCATTACATGCCTACCCCTAAGCTGTCCGAGCCAGCAGCAGGAGCAGATCCTGCCTGGCCCGCAGGGATCAGCGAGGACACCTGTCCCCTGGCCACTCATGGGTAACTCCCATCAGGCCATCCAGACCAGCGAGCCCCATGCGTCACCCCCACAACTCCATGACACAACCTTCCCCACGCCCCTCCTGGTGCTTTCCCAGTTCAAATGCTGGGGGCGGAGGGGGGGAAGGCGGGGGAAAGAGGCCGTGCTTCAGCAGCTTTTGTAGCACAATGCGGAGGCTATCGCTGCACGCCTCAGGCTAGCCTTTGGAAGGAGAAGCCATGCCAAAACGCTGGCGGGCTACGTAAGGCGTGAAGTGGAAGAACGCAGCACCCATGCGGGCGCCAAGGGCAGCACCCAGGCTGCGCCTGGAGGACTTGGGGTCAGGTACCCGGGGCCAGCGCAGAGGGCTGCACAACAACGAGGAGGCCAGCTGACAGCGCAGACACGCCACGTTTTCTTTAGGAGCATCTTGTTGAACCGCAGCCTACGGTAGGCAAGTGAAGAATCCCGCCGCTCTGGAAAATGTTTGCCCCTATTAAAGCCAAGTTTGCTGCAACACAGCTATTTCGAGCGTTAATTCATCAAGCAAAAATTGGAGACTAACAACAGAACTTACTGACACGCTTTCTCATAACTTACCTTATGTAAGAATCAACTGTTTGGGTTTGTGGGACCTTGAGCGGCTGGTTTTGGGAAAGCTGCTAGTGACTGAGTGCGTGACTGCAGATGGAGAGAGGTGGAGAACAAGGCCAGTGACTATGAATCCAAAAAGCCATTCTGACTGTACACATCTGCAATCTCAATCTCCCCCATTTCCTACCGCAATGTTCTCGTTACTACATGAAACATAAATAAATAAGCAAGCCTACAGATTTAAGGACCCACAGGAGCAATTAGGCTGTAGAGCTTGGGTTAGTATAACTGCTTTGTCTAAACAAAAAGCAAAACAAAAGAACTTTAAATACCTTCAAAAGCCAAAAATAATTTTTAATGTCTATACAAATAATAAAAAGCATAATTTTTTTCAATGTCAGGTACTAATTATCATTTTAGTTGTAAATCTACAAAGAAACTTATTGGAATAAAAATAATACATTGAGAAATGTAAGATACATTTTGAAAGCAAGTATTTTTTTTTTCCTTTAACATAATCAAACATTTTTGTAATGTACAACACAGCAAGGGTGAGGCAAGGCTTGCAGCAATGGTATGGCTCAGTCGTTTAGCAAAACAGGAATTAAGGCAGTGCACGTGATTATGGAAGTATTCGATTATGTTTAATTTTAATGAACCAATTTGAACAATATGTGATAAAATCAGCATATAAAATGATACCTATTGCTAGAATTAGCAAGAGAAATACCTCTCCTGCAAGACGCTATAGTTCTACAAAAAAGGCACCTTCAGAGATTGTGGGTGTACAGGGATATGGGACGGTAAAGCCAACAGAAGCAAATGGAAGCATCTAATGAATGCATGTAGTATCTACACCTATGTAATGCCAGACACCTGTAGTCTATATAAAACAAGTACGCCAAACTCTGTCCTTAATTTTACACTTTTGCCAGAACTTACTCCATTCTCATAGCAACTATTCAATTGTCATAATTTATTTTTGTAATTCACATTCAGAAAATATATTAATTTTTGACAAATTAGCATTTGCTTGAGAATGCTAAAGCTTTTGTAATACCTGATACCTAATGAATCAATAGTTTCCATGAAAAAAGGAATGATAAAGTTATCTAAATCATGCTACTCAAGTTCAAAATCACAGATAAGCATAACTTTTGGGAAGGAAAACTACTAACAGACCATAATTTTTAATATCTGCCACAATTTCTCCTTTAATTCAAAGGTCAGCAAGCACATTTGCTACTCTGAGTGATCAGTGCCTTACTGTCTTTATAAGGTACAATTACTTGGACAGCTATTTATCATCTCTAACAATTAAAAAAATTGTTCCCATCTTCAAAGAAGCAAAGGTCATAAAGTTTCACCTCCAGTTAAAACCTTAAAAATTTGATTACTTACTCCAGACTGATAGGGGCATCACATTGGTATGATAAGAGGATTCTATACTGATAAATCATAACACTATTGAAAGTTCCGTGCTGCCAGAGAGACTCACTTTAAGCAGCATACTGGAAAATTTCCATTTGATGTAATAGTGAGTCATATAACAAGGCTCTTACCCTTTCATTTCAAACTAAACCCACACCAACCTGCAGTACCCAAAATAATGAAAAGCACTGGGGTAATCCCACATCACCTCCAAACACGTAATTGTACCATCAGATTCAACAGAAACCATCTTCACCTTCCATGAATCATTTTTGGTGCTGTATAATTAAGCTGAGGAAGGAACGAGACAAAAACATACATACCTGCACACAATTACATAGGCAGACGCTTCAATATTGCTCTGAATTATTTCTGAGAGTTAGCCAATTTAATAGACAAATTTAATACTACGCAGTTCTCTTAGGTTTATTAATTTCTATGCAGGACTACTCATCACTATGAGATGAGTAGGCAAAAAATTCTTCTTCCCATTTAAGACCTATTACTGCTAGCTAGTTCATGCTCCTATGTCAAGAACCTTATTGCCCAGAGCAAAATAAATGCAAGGGGGAAAAACAAACTAACATATAAATATGGCTTTCATCACCTTGAAACTCTTCATAAAAATCACATCAAATATACTGGTGGAAAAAAGGTATCACAAAACCAGATGGAAAGCAGAGATGAAAATTAATATAAAAATGTAAAAGGAAAGCACAGCTAGAAGAAAAAAGAAAAAAAGACATCCAAAAAACCCACCCCATTTTGTTAAGAGGGCAACCATCAGGATGCAGAGAGGTTAACAACAGAGTTCTACAGGACCAGCCCTAGAATACATCATGGTACAAAAAAGCAGTAATATTCTGTGAGACTGCTTGTAATACAGCACTGGGAGACATCTCAAAGTAATGGAGAACAAGAGCATTACAAAGAAGGGGCGTCAAAGGAAATGAGAGAAATGGGTGAAATACAGTTGTAAAACATGAAATATCAAGAATTAAAGACTTCAGATGTAAGAGTCCCAACAGCTGAAAAGACAGAGAAGCAAGAGGAGAGGGGTTCAAGAGAGAGATCGCTATAGTTCAAATAGCGCTAAGCAGTGTACAACGGCACCAAGTCCAGCTACACGTTATGGGTGGTTGAAAGATGATGCTACATGATCCTAAAGTTCTCTTAAAATAGAGTTTTAACTAAATGATTTTGCATTTTAAACCTGGGGAGGATCTTTTTCCCAAAACAACATGTCCTTGGAACATTATTTCAAGAGTTCCAGAATGTGTTTTTCTTATACACAGATGTCACTCATGTTTAGAAAGCAAAACCTTCCACTTTTCCGCTACCAATGCAAGAACAGGAGCGCTGCTCTAGCAAATATCTGGCAATATAATCCTTCAGTAGACAGCATCAATTTAGTAACTTCAATACACTTAAGGTCAATATCTGCCTCACAAAAACCACTCGCTATTACTTTAATTTCAGTAGAAACGTCATTAAGTGAATAAGCAGTAAAAACAAAGTACCTAGGGGTTTTTGTTCCACATAAGCAGGCATACAAGCAACACATAGAAGACTAGACTACGAACAACTCTTCCAGTCCTTGTCTGTGGATAGCTACATAATTAAGCCTCCAGACTACAAAAAACTTCAAATACTTCATGAGCAGTGAAAATAGCCTTAAAAAAAACCCAAACAAGCCCCACTTGGGGCTCTCCTCGGCCTTCCCCGAGGAAGGACTGAATGGAGAACGCACACATTGCGACCAGTGCAGGTTTTCTGAAGCTCTCTGCCCCTCTCCCAGTCCTGGCAGAAAGGCTGTGGAAGTAACTATTAAAGGGCTACCAAGCTTGCTTGCTTAACATGATATTTGGAGGTTTTCTTTTTTATTATTTTTCTTCTCACTGAACTGTTTAAAGTTCTCTTATGAATCTCTGATCTTCTTGTTCAGATACAGATAAGCAAAGCCTTTAACACTCCTGTGGATTTCAGAGGCACACGTGCAAGTGAAAAAAAAAATTACTTATTCTACTTCTAGCTCCGTTTTAGGAAGGAAAAAACACCCGGTTTCCTATCTTTCATATTAACTGATGTTAATATATATTTCTGTAAAGAGCTTAGCTACAGAGAATATATAAATGGAGGGTATTGATACCTTACAGAGGAGTAGGAGGTATAAAGTGTTTAAAATTGTTGAAATAAAATCACAAGGATTCCCAGTTTGCCTCTCCAGTGTATTATGTCTTTTATTAAGATTTGATAATCATACAAAATAAAACTGTGAATCCAAAATGTAAAGGGGCAGAGAAAACAGTGTCTACTAAGTAGAACGGGTCAGAACAGAGGGCAGAGAACAGGAGCTAACTGGAGGGTTGAAGAGAAACTTCCATTTCATTGAGAAAAAATTCTGAGTATTGGGAATTTTAATAATAATTCTAAGGTTTTGTAAAGACTGTTCGCTCTTTTAAGTGCCAAGGGAAAATAACAAAAAAAAGACCCTTTTCTCATACATTTGATGCAGTTGTAATGTGCAGTATTAAATTCAAGTTATGAAACGAACTAGCATGCTACTGTAAGATGAGTGTTTTCCTTAAAAATGTGCAATTCACCAAACCTAGAGTCCCTGCCAAAGTTCGGCTCCTTCTGAAAAATATTTAAGAACTTGCCCTCTCAAGAACGTCTAAGAAGTTGAATACCCAGGAAAGTGGGGACAGAACGACACCAACAAGCGTTGGCAACAATGCCCTGAAAGTAACTGCAATATGTATTTCATGACACTCCCCATTGATCAAGTCTATAAAAACTTTGAATCTAATAGAAGAACTGATTACAGCTTAATTTAATTACTGGATAAAGTCTTTTTGCAAAAATAGTGAAGCTAAGAACCTGTGAAATTACCACTTGTAAAAAACCAATTCCTGTCTAGCAGACAAGACTACTACAAATGGCAAGGAAGGATAACATTCGAGTTTTTCAAGTAATCACTGAATGCAAAAAGCTTGAGACTGCAAAAAGCTATGTATTTTTTAATTTACTTTTCCTTACAATTTAGGACTTCCAATCAACTGATCAATGTTTTAATAAATTAAGAAACAAGATGAATACTTCAAAACAAGAGAAATCCTTCAAAACACACATGTACGTACCTAAAAGCAGTGAGCTCCTTGAGCTCATATGTTACTGAGCAGACTTAACTAGGGAATCATCTCCAGCAAGTTACCGTTCAGCTTGCTAGTTCTACGCTTGAGATGTTTGCTAATAGTTTCCCATATTTTAACCAGGCATCTTCTCCAGTCCATGCAACTCTCAGCTTAAAAATACATATTTAGAAAATTAATTATGAGAATCTGAGTGGATATGGCTATTTCTGTACATATAAACTTGTCCCTTAACCTGAAGAAACTACAGTCTAAATTTAGGGAGAAACATAGTAATGGGAAAAATGTGTACTGAAACAAAGAGATAAAAACATTCTTTAGGAAGGCCATAAAACTCACAAGGGAAAGACACTACTTTTTGTTTATTTTCTCAGTGCAAAAGAATAGGTAGTATATACACAAAAGACTTCACCATTTTTGAAAGCCTGTAGAGGGAGATGCCCAAGATACATAAATGAGCTAACTCCACCCTAGAAGCTGGCTACCAGCCTCCTCCCCCTTGTTAGCACTCTACTGCTAGCAATGCTGAGACTGAAGGTGCAGCTCTCCAGCACTCCTAATTTCAGGACTTGTTTGTTGCTGCCTAAATTTTCAACAAGATGGAGAATATACTCATGAGCAGAAAAACAGCATCCAGAGTTTTTTTTTCCCCCTAAACTCTTTATGAGACTATCAAATCAAATCTTCTGTGCAGTATAAAGGGATGCAAAAACACAGTTGTCCATTCACAGCTAGACAGCTTGTCAACACTTTTGTTTGTAATTTTTTATAAAAATATTTTTGTCTGAATCAAGATTCACACCTTAAATGAACAAAAAACAGACCTGAATGCTGCTTTCCTGCTTTCTAGTGCAGAAAGAAGAAGGAAAGGGAAAAAGAAAATGCTTTTAAATGCACTTTAAAAATTAATTATGTTTTGTTTCAATTACATCCTGTTACAATACAAGTATATTTTTAATCAGTTCTAGACAGAAACAGTACTCTTGACTATATAAAGATGCTAATTAGTGATTCATACTTTTCTGATTACTCAACAAGATTTCTACTAATTTGAAGACACCACAGAACTACATAACTTACCACTTGGAAAATAAATGACAGGTTGTTTCATAAAATGAATGCAACCTCACAGTTCCCTTCTGAGCTTCTTCTACTTCAAGAATCCCTAATCCAAGAGGCTGAAGGTGTAATGCCAACTAACGATCACTAAACCCAAAAAGGCCCCACACTTTGCAGAAGGTGTATCCAAACAACAACAGTCCTGCAATAATCCAGGTTTCCTCTAAAGAGCAGATTCTGGGTCGGTTCTCCTTGCTTAACCCGTAACAGCCAACCTTTTCAGCAACATCCGTGACTACAAGCTAGTTCCCAGCACACCTCTTCCAGCTGCCACTAAGCTGTGCAGCATGAATCAGAGTATTCAGGTCATTATTACCCACCACAGAAAAAATCATAGCTTTACAATAATAAGGAAGCTACGTAGAGGGGCAGCTTCACAAGCCACTCCAAAGCTATTTTTAATACCTTTTGATCCATTTGTGGGACACTCCACAGCAAGTCTGTCTCCTGGTAAAATGAAAAGTTGAATACTAATCTATCATGTCAATGCCTCTGCTTCCCAAAGGTAGTTTAGAACCAGCCATTCTCTCCCCAAGCCATGCTGGGACAGAGATGGAGAAAGCAGTAGGCAGGAGCTGCTGACATCATCTCTTACTTTCTTTCACGAAACACTGAAAGAACATAATAATTGTGACACTGGCTGTTTGGGATGTTTAAGGAACAGCACAAGAAAAGGACTAATCTTTTCCCATGTTCATTCTTCCAGAAAGCAGATCAGGAACTTCATGAGGCATACTGCATAACCGAATTCTGGTGCTAAGAGTCCTATCGTTCATTAATTCATACAGTACTTGTTTTAATCCAGCTATACTTTCATCTGTCAAAAAAAAAATCATTACATGCAAACACACATATCATCCTTCATTAGACGTGCTGCTTGTTTTCATTGTCTCATCCTACTACTGGTATTCTAAGAAAAACTATTCTGGATTCATATGTACCATTTGTTTTCTGGTTGTACGTAATGTCTAACATGTGCTCTCACTTCTCTTGTCCAAGCTGCTGTGCATTACTTGGTGTTTTTCAAAATTCATCATCTTCAAGTAAAGGTAGGAACAGAGCCATCACTCTTTATCCCTTTATCATTCTTTATTCTGCTTATCTTTTTAGATGTGTTAGATCCTTTCATATAATACCCAATCCAGTCCTGATCATGTGAAGAGATGAAAGCACCACTGATTTATACAACCATTTTGGTAAAGAAAATTCCATCAACCCAAGCCCACCACCTGACCACACTCTCCTTAACTACATAATACTTCTCCTGCGTGCTCACAGTAATAGAGCAAATTAGCTAAAACAAATGCTATGGAAGAAGGTTTACAAACTACTGTAAAGCTAAGGGTCCTTCCAAGAGGAGTATTTCGACAAATCTGTAACAGCAGTATACATACCAATGTATGTGTGCAAAGGTATTTCTACCTATAACTTGGACTGGAAGATCATGCTACTTGTGCAAGCATCCACCATGGATATATTGACATGCATGGAAGAGCTACCTAAAATTGCCTAGGACAAAGGAGCACCAGCAATTGTCAGGTTTTTTCCCCTCCACCTAGCAAAAAAAGTTCTAAGATGACCAGTCTGTCTGTGCTGCGTTTACACTGCATTGGGCAAGGTTCACATGCAGCACAAGACTGCAATTTTCTTGTAGCCCACAAATGCTTTTCATTGTCCCACCCACTAACTTTCACAGTAACACAATATTTGACTATTTGTCAGGCACTTTTTACAGTGAACAAAGACTTGTTCCATAGATTGGATAACTAAATAAGTGCATTGTGCTTCACACACTTTGATATTATCCACTCAATGCGAGTCTTCTTCAACTCTCTGGAATAAGCTACAGGTTTAATAATCCTAAATAACTTTATTTTTCATGGCAACTTTTTAGTCCCAGAATCCACCCCATTTCACAAAACCTTTCTGACATGGAACAGCAAAGGTGACAAGACATACTTTGGAAATCCTAGTGATAACTTTTCCCATCATGAAGACTGGGTATTTTTCCTACTTCCTACCTCACCCTTTTCAAAGGCTAGCACCAGACTTGTCACCTTGCAATGTCAGCAATGGTCAGGACATCAGCTGTTACTTCCACAATTTCACACTGGAGTTTCTTTCAGATGTCTGGAACATTATTCACTGTTGCCAGTGATTCCTCGTAATAGACAGTATCTGCTATGGGGACTTCCTAGAAACACAGCCATAGATGTTCTCCATATGAAAAAGTTCCTCTACTGTGAATACACAGTTGAAATAACACGTTCAGCTTCCCTGTAATAAGGTGATCTGGAATGTTCTTTTTAATCCTTCCCTATCTGTTCTCCCCAACAGCCCCCTCCAAGCTCTTAGTTTCTGACGTCTCAGAAAAAGTTGGGATTTTAATTAAATTCTAAGCTTTTAGCAAGTTCCTACTAAAAAAAAAAAAAAAAAAAATCAGTCTTGAACAGCTGTATTGCAACATTGCATTTAATGTTCCAGGGTTTGTACTCTTTCCTGTTTTCCTCATTGGTAGATAATTTACAGTGTTAATGCATTTGACTAAAAAAAAAAAAAAAAAAGGACCTTGAGCATTACCGGTAACTTCATTCTTCAATTATGGCTAACACAGCTTGAATTCACAGCTCAAGCCCTCTGTCAGGCTGTCAGCTTTCTTTCCAGCTTGATTCCCTACTTTGCAAATTATCAGAAAACCTGATGTCACCATTTTATGCACTCATATCTACGATGCATCAAACACCACACCAATAGCAATTCTCTTCATCCTATTGTAAATACAGCCTTATTAGAAAGATGGGCAAGTAAATAGTTTTCACTACATTGTACAAAGTAACACTTATGAATCTGGACTCGGGATTATTAAGTAATTGCTTGTCCTTGCCATGGCAGGAATATAAATTCAACAGTTTTGTGACATTAGTAATGACCTTCACAAGTCACAGAAGAACATAATCCAGTTGTCTTCAACACTACAAAAACTTTATGCAAGACTCGAACAATCTAAGGTCCATTGATTTTTCCAAGCAACTCACACAACTCAGTCCTTGCACACGTGAAAAACTGAAGGGTTAAAGAACTGAAGACACACCACCATGGAGTAATGTGAGCTGGAAGAAGAATTAAGAACACCTGAATTGTTTGTTTCTTAGTCAAGAAAAGCTTGTCACAGGCAGTGAGCAAGGCAGTGCTCCAAGAAAGCACTGAATTAAGCTGGGGTGACAATTTCACAATTTTCCTTAAATATCTAGTGCCTTGCCACAGCTACTCCTGGAAGAAATTTTGAGGGCTGTACCTAAGCATGTCTTCGGAGCAGTTTACTTTCCTTGGGTGGTCTTCAACATCTTCACACTCTTTTCAAATAAAGTACCATCTTGCTTCAGCCCACTTGATAAAAAAAATAAAATAAAATGACAACTTCTGGATTACAGCAACTACCTTCCCTTATTTGTCTCATCCCTCTTGCACAGATGATGCAGGAAGTTCTCTGTATTACATCAGGCAAAAAAGAAGGTAGAAATCTGCTTTACTGAAATAAAAAAAAGCCCCAAATGAGAACAGCCGCAAGGCAGACTGCTCCTATGTCACATTATGACCATTCCAAGGTGCCTTCTAAATAGTAAATGCGTAAGTTGCTATTACTTTTATTATGATTTGCTCAAACTTAGTCATGTTCATACCAAATCTTAAGACAGTGCTATGGCACAATAAGTTCTTAAAAGACAAGAAAGAGTCAAATCCTGCTATTAAAAAGCTCATACTTAGAGTTTTTCTTCACTCTTGGAAGAACAACAACTCTATTACATTTAATTTCTCATATCATCTATTAGATGATATAGACTTTCTGAAAAACTGGGCTTCAAGAGGTGGCAAGAACAAGATAGATTTATTCTCCCTTTTGGGACAATTAGGGCAAATAAGTACACTATGCATTCTTATTATTATTTCTGTATGTTTTCAAAGGTTTTCCTACAAATTGTCCCAAGAGACTAAACCGCATTATTAGCTTGATTTTAAAAAGTTAGAAAAATCCATTATTTAAGTCTAAGCTAACACATAGTACGAGGATTTAAATCTTTATATCAGTTTTGCAGGTTTAAGCAAAAATAAAATAAATTGCTTTGGTATCAAAATCACACAGTTTTCCTGTATTTTATTTTTCAGACGTATTCCACTGAGTTTTATTTTGTTGTTCTCTGTAGTTCTACAGAAATGAAAACGTACGGACTTTACATAATCACTTACAGAGTATTTCAAAGAACTAGTATTTCAGAAAATATTTCAAGATTTAAAAAAATATTGAAGAAAAATACATAACAAAAATGCAATCTATTTAGGATTGGCAGCATTGTTATTATGTAATTATGGGTCTAAAATGTTAGTTGCCATAACAACTTGGAACAGTTCTACATCCATTATAAATCTTTTGATCTCTCTTCATATGTATGCTTATTTTTAACCCCGACTTCCTCCTGATGCACTTTTTGCTAGGCAACCTCATTAGCTAAACTCCTACTGTGTCAGACTGGCAGATACAATTGCAGGCATTCCCACAGCCAAACAAACATATTATCTTCACACAAGCTGCCAGATGTGCCATATATCTTATAAATGTGGGTTTGCGCCTCCTTTAATTATGTTCTCTTGGATAGCAAAAAATCTTCAGTTTCTTCATCCCTTAATAAAGTGCTTAAAGACTTGAAATTACTATATCGTGCCAGTTAACGGCACAATGCATTGCAATTTATGCATACACTTAATACTATATGGCAAGTCATAAACCTCAAACTTTAAAAACACTAAAATAAAATTATACCTACCTTCTGCAATTTTACAAACTTGTACTATCTCAGAGTAGATTAAATCTTTGAAAATGATTTATTTTACAGCTATATTTAAATTAAAAAAAAAACTTAGACAAAGATTGAAGAAAATTTGAACAAATCTATTCTTCCCTCCTGTCTCATAAATCTCCAATATTGACATGCATGCTACTTATTTGCAGAATTTTCATTATAATGAAAAGCCGTAAGAGTAATAAAACTGGGTTGCCCCAGGAAACTGTATATAAATTAACACTGCCAACATGAGAAATCCATCAGAAAAATCATGCTAAAGTTGTGATTATTAAAAAAAAAAAGTGGCATAAGATGAAGATGTTTTGCTTGAATTACATTTACTTTGAGCAACAGTGCATGTATCCCATGGGAAAAGTAACACAAGAATCATAATAGCTATGCAATACTTCAGGGAATTTTTTTTTTCCAATCATCATCTAGTTTTGTTCCCAAAAGAAGTCTAGACAAAACCAAATCTGCTTCCATATATACAAACATCAACAATAAAAAGAGCTGGACAATACTTTCAGAGCTGGAAAGTTCCTTTGTCTTTCTTATTTTAAAAGTATTCCATAGTTACAGAAAATAAGAAAACCAAATTCAAAGATTTCACAGAATAAGAAAAGGAACAAGAGAAGGTTGAGGCTGGAAGGGACCTCTGGAGGTCATCTGGTCCAAACCTCCTGCTCAAGCAGGGCCACCTAGAGCCAGGCGTCCAGAACCGTGTGTCCAGACAGCTTCTGAATGTCTCCAAGGATGGAGACTCCACACCCTCCCTGGGCAACCTGTGACAGTGGTCGGTCACCCTCACAGTAAAAACGTGTTTCCTGACGTTCAGAGGGAACCTCCTGTGTTTCAGTTTGTATCCGTTGCCTCTGGTCCTGTCACTGGGCACCACCGAAAAGAACCTGGCTCCATCTTCTCTGCACCCTCCCTTCAGGTATTTATAAACATTGATAAGATTCCCTGTGGTGGGTTGACCCTGCCTGGGGGCCAGGTGCACACCAGAGCCGCTCTCTCACTCCCCTCATTCACTAAACAGGGGAGAAAAGGCATAACAAAACGCTTGTGGGTCGAGATAAGGACAGGGAGAGATCACTCACTAATTATCATCATGAGCAAAACAGACTGAACTTAGAGAGGGAATTCATCTAATTTGTTACCAAGCAAAACAGAGTGGAAGAATGAGAAATAAAATCAACTCTTAAAACACCTCCCCCCACCCCTCCCATCTTCCCGGGCTCAACTTCACTCCCGGCTTCAACCTCCTCCCCCCACCAGCAGCACAGGGGGACAAGGAATGGGGGTTACGGTCAGTTCATCACATGGTGTTTCTGCCGCTTTTTCATCCTCGGGGGGAGGACTCCTCTCATCATTCCCGTGCTCCAGCATGGGGTCCCTCTCACGGGAGACAGTCCTTCACGAACTTCTCCAACATGAGTATCTCCCACGGGCTACAATCCTTCACAAACTGCTCCAGCATGGTCTCTTCCATGGGGTGCAGACCTTCAGGAGCAAACTGCTCCAGTGTGGGGTCCCCCATGGGGTCACAAGTCCTGCCAGCAAACCTGCTCTGGTGTGGGCTCCTCTCTCCACGGGGCCACAGGTCCTGCCAGGAGCTTGCTCCAGCGTGGGCTTCCCATGGGCCACAGCCTCCTTCAGGTGCCTCCACCTGCTCCGGCGTGGGGTACTCCACAGGCTGCAGGTGGAATCTCTACACCCCCTCATCCTTCCTCCATGGGCTGCAGGGGGACAGCCTGCCTCACCATGGCCTTCACCACAGGCTGCAGGGGCATCACCTGCTCCGGCGCCTGGAGCACCTCCTCCCCCTCCATCTGCACTGATCTTGGTGTCTGCAGAGTTTCTTACATCTTCTCACTCCTCTCTCCGGCTCCAAAAGCTCGCTCTCACCGTTTTTTTTTCCTTCTTAAATATGTTATCACAGAGGCGCTGATTGGCTTGGCCTTGGCCAGCGGCGGGTCCATCTTAGAGCCGGCTGGCATTGGCTCTGTCAGACACAGGGGGAGCTTCTAGCAGCTTCTCACAGAAGCCACCCCTGTAGCCCCCCCGCTACCAAAACCTTGCCACACAAACCCAACACGTTCCCCAATTTCTCAGCTCACTGATGCACAAGACTATACATTTGGCCAGATTTAGAGAGAAGAAATGTAGTGCTAGAGTTAGGCATGGAGCCTACCAGATGAAAGAAAGCCCACAACTAAAAACAAGGCATCATGTAAGAACTGTATCTTTAAGGAGGGCAGCAAGAGAAAACCCTTGGGTAGAGGAATTCTTTTAAAAGCAAAAATACCTGCTTTTGGTAAAAATATCTAATTATTTTCATTGGTGATCTAGCCTTTTACTTCATTCAGATGTAGAAGATCGGCTGTGATCTTATGAAGCTCAAATCATCAGGAGACTGCCAGAAACCCATTCAGTGTCTCTGTTCTCCCTCATTACAATAGAGCCACAAATTCCAAATCAAACACATTCGACCTAAATTTTGCCATATACCATGGCAACATTAACTCTCTTTATGCTCTGGCTTGTAAAGCAACAGGAGCAATTCTTTATCGTTATATGTTAAGTTAGTCTTCTGTAAATAAAAAGCAAACAAATCATCCTGCAAACCCTGGGTAATTTTAGGTACACCTTATTTACATTGTTTCAACATGCCCACCTACTCATGGAGAGTTTCTTCTTCAGGACTTCTTTTCAGAAGAATTAATTTGGTGAATAACTCCTTGATTTATATTTCAAAGGTCAATTAAGAATTCTGCAAATGGCTGGCATCTCATCAAATCGAGAGAAGATTAAAACTTGAGTCATTAATTTTTTTGATAAGCAGTGCAAATACGTATGAAAAATGCTTGCTTGGTTTTTTGCCTCAGGCTTCCTTAGTGCATCACTTAGTCTCGTTTAGCACATAGGAACGTACTTGGGGGAGGGAAAGACATGAAGGGAATAGTAGAATCCGTAAGATCTCGTGCATATGTATTAATGTAGGCAAACAAACTGATTGTAAAGCGCTGAAGTCACATTGCTGCAGCTTTGGAAGTCCTTCTACTGTATGACCTTGTGCTCATATACGCAAGGGTAGGTTAAAGCATTTCAAGAGAGCGGGAGAGGGAGGGGGAAGAGTCAGAGCAAAAAGGGGAAGGGATGGCTAGGAAATTACAAAGTACAAAATCAACTTTTTTCATCATTTAAGTGATGAAACAGAACTAGAGATAGTTACCATTTTAATTAACATGGAAGGTCAAACACAAACATCATTATATGTAATTTTTCTTCCTATTATAAATTTCAATCAAGTACAGAGATGTTAGAGAAGAATGCAAATTACCTTAGGTTTTTAAAAATATTAAAATTAACTTGCTTATTTAATGCAAAAAAAAAAATTCACTATCCTATCAACTCCACACATGGGAAGAATTAGTATATGTGTTTCAAGTTCAGATCTTTGATCAAAGTTTGTTTTTTCAAGATCTATAGCATTTCAGATCTTACAGAAAACTAATATGCTGATGACATTACAGAACAAAGACTTTGTTGTGGTAAATGATGAATTAAAAGCAACTTTTGGTTAATGTTTAGCATAAAACATTCCCTAATATTCTTGGAAATGATCTGAGGGCAGACTGGTGTAAGAAATGAATTCAGTAATGGAACATACAAAAGGGTAGTGGTTCACATTAAAAAATGCCTGTATTTCTCAAATTGTATTTCAAAATATAAACTTTTAAACAAAAACATGAAATATCTACGAAACCTGCCGAATAATTTAAACAGTCCCTCAGCTTCAGATCTTATTATCTTGCCCATCAAATTCCTTAGCTACTACTTCCAGTTTTATAATACCTCTGGATTTTCTTTTTCGATGTAACAGTCCAATTTCACTTGGAATTTTAAAGAGAAGTAAATCACCAGACAAAGAGGTTTTAGTCCCACATTTACAGTTTATATTTAGAGGAAGGGATGGAAGCACATAACAGATCTCATTTTCAGCTGATACTTAGTCTTCTGTTCCTTTAAGTCAATTTTCTTCATTGTAACTCCCACATACCCCCAAAGATTTCAGTGCATTTCTAACAAGTCATGCTGAGTCTCAAAGTGAAGGAAGACAGATCATGGAGATATAACACCCTCCACATCCCCAACAAAGCTTTTCTACCACTAACTTAGGGATAGTTGTTTTCATATTTGTTCATCTTCAACAGGACTAACACAGTGACAAAAAAAAAAAAAATCCCATTCTAAAGGCTACATGATCTCTTCTGCAAACATGCTGCAGTATCCTGAGCAGTTATCTAGAGCATTGTGGGTAGGTAAATTATAACAAACCTTATGCAAACCTCTAAAGAAATTATCATTTTCCAGGCTATTCTGAAAGTATCATAGGTTTTAGTTCCACAAGATCCTAGCTTGCATCATTTTATTTTCTTTCCCTCCAAGAAACAAAGGGGTTTCTTCATCATTTTTACAACTCAATCTTTTTTTTTCTGTTTTACTGAAGTTTCTGAGTAAAATCTCAGTGCAGCACACACAAATAAAATATAACATAACCTACTCCACGCCTGAAGAACGTTAAGACTGGTAACAAACAAACTTCATTCATCTGTTCAATTCAGTACCTAGTCATTATGGCAACCACTCATCACATTACATCTCTCTCCAGTTCAGTAAAACACTGTTGAATAGAGGAGAATGCTGAATAAATACTTTCTTATTCCCCACTTACACCCTTAAACATGAAATGTGATTCCTTGTACAGATCAAGATTTTATTTTTAAAAAATCATAATCGAGTAAAACTTCAACTTTACCTTTTCAAATGTTGCTGTAGTGATGTTAGATCCTATATGACTGATACCACATTTCACTTGGGGAACAATCATAACTGCTATCATAATTAGGATTTCAGTTAAGGATTAAAGAGATGGAGCAGATGGGATGCAAGAGACAAACATTTAAATGCAAATATCTTTGTTAACAGGAAACTTGTTAAGAGGAGCTATCAAAGCACATGGAAGATAAGTGTTCATCTATTTAAGTCAAATATATTTGAAAGTTTCTCCCAGCAGGAAAGTCAGCTAAAGTCTCCAAGCAATCCAGTAACAGTCAGCACACGTCAAAAAAAAGCAGCAAAGATTCTTCCCAGTTGCCTTTTCAGAAGTCAATACGAAACACTTAGCAAAGATGTGTACAAGTACTGCTTCCCTCTTAATGCTACTGCTATTTGTTGCTCACATTAAGCAGAAAACACTGAATGCTGTATGGTGACAACATGTTGCTGTCCCCCCAAAGCTACTATTCTGACTTATTCACGGAAAAATTACAATCCTCACTAACCCCAGAGTGCAATTTTCACTTGCTTTCTTGTAATGCATTAGCTGACACTGGGATGCCTACACGAAGGATCCGGTCAAACCCCTGGCTTAACAAAGCCCTGCTCACCAAAATACACACCTGCCACTGCTGTCACGATGGGAAAGAAAAGTCCTTTTGCTCCTCTATCTTAAAAAGGTTGAAACTGCAAAATAGTACTACTTCTAAAACAGGCTCTCTATTGTACATGAAGGTCCAGATCCAAGCAGCTAGCAGTGCTGCTTGAGCAGCTTCATATAGTTCAATAAGCACTTTCATATGATATGTCTTGATCAAAATCTTATCAAAGCATACCTTAAATATATAGATACTATATGAATAATATTTAACAACATATAAATATTGCAGGTCCCTCAAGGAAGCATGCATGTGTCTCCAGCACTGCTGCAACCTCCCACATCTGGGGATCGCGCCTGTAATGGCCAGCTACATTGCACCAAGGAGAAAGAGAGGCTGAAGCGATATACGGTTTCAAGCTATACATGGTTTCAAGAAGTGACCACAGCTGTAGCATTAGGTCCCGACTCCACTCCCGGGACCTGCGGGCTGGAGCATGTGACTGAGCAGGTGGGGTCATCCCCTGAGATCTCAAACCTGAATGAGGCTTGGAGCAAAAGGAACCCATCTCAGTGAAGTGGGGAAGGAATACAGAGGGGGAGGTTGGCTTTAGGAGATGGGAGGGACAGATTGGCAGAGTGGAGGAGTACCGGGCTGGTCAGGAGTGATCCTGGCCTTGGGCGATGGTGCTGAACTCTTGGCCACACCACAATTTCCCAACTTGCAAATCTGAAAGTTTGGGGCTTCCCTGGTACAGACTTTAAGATGCTACCACACTCTGAATATATAAAAATAAATAACTAAATCTTTCCACCAAGCAGCTTCCTGGAAACTAAATAAAATAAATTCTCCCCAAGATAGAAAAGGATAGGCCTAGCTGCCTTCAGGGTTTTGCATTCCAGCTCATTACTCATTTTGCACCTTCACAGTGCACATCCATGCAATCACTTCTCCGCTTCTGACTGAACAGATAGTTGTTTTTGGATTGCACACGTGGAAACTAATAAATACGTAAACAAGTTACAAAAACAAGATCTGAAGTAGGCCAATTACAGTCACTGAAAACTAAAAAGTGACAAAACAAGCAACAAAAAAATCTAAACTAACCAAAATCATTTTAATGTTAACTTCCCTCACTGGGGAAAGAAATGTTTAAAATAGGGCTGAGGAGAATTTCTATCGCTTCTGCTTACAGTCACTAGATACTACAATGTCTTTGTTGGCTGGATTAAACAGCTATCACCAATTAAACCTTTTCCTCATGCAGCCACTTTCTGGCCATCCTCACAAGAGCTGAAATTTCTTTCAGATTGACTGAAGAGACCGTCACTCTTCAGTCTCACCAAGAGGCACTTTCTGAATCCTTAACCTTGCTCACTGCTCAGTTCTCTGTTCTTTCCCTTTTGTCAGCATCTGGTTTTGAAATGGACAATATCACAAGGGCAAACGCTCACTGCAGACGCAATTACATCTGCCCACGAACAATTTCTACTCCAACTGTACTTACATCCATACGCGGCTGCAAGACTGCCTGTGACCCCCGAGATCTTTAAAGTCATTGCTTTTCAAGCCACAGTCCCACAAATACATCTAGTCATAAATGGCTGAGTGAACACAGGCACCAAAACAAAGAATACTCTGTGAATAAAACACTACCTTCATTAAAAAAAAAAAAAAACAACAAAAAAAAGAACCCCCAAAAATCTACTTATGCTACCACTTTTAAGCCTCATTCATCCCATGATACTGCTCTGCTGACAATATCATATCAACTGCCTACCAAACGGATTATTTTAAATGGTACCAAAGTTTTGCTTCATTTCTAGTCTTCAAAAAAATCCTAGCTCATACAACGACAACATCACATCAACAAGCTCACAATCAGATTTAAAAGAGAAAAGCACAAAAACATGTAATAATTGATAGTCTTTAAAAAAAAATAAAATCTAGCTCATCTTAAAAAATTAGTACCAGTGGCTTGGAAAAGTCTTGAATCAAGGGTTTGATTCAAGGAGTCCTGTGTGCTAATTATACTGTCCTACAGATTTAGCATGTATTTATTTTTCAGCAGTTGCCATCTAATATCCCAATTACCAGTGGGAGAAGAAAGGACGTTATTACCTGAGTAAGGAATACTGCACCCTGCCTGTTCCTGAGCAGAACTCTCAACTCGCTCAGATCTGTACTACCAGTGCCTAATGCTGATTTGAGGCATTTTCCTTCTATTTTGTTCAACTCATTAGTCTATTTTCCCTGTTTAATTTTCATTATCTTAATTTTCTGATCATTGATTTGTATTCATTGTTAATCAGCATCCTCAAATACCTGCTTTCATGGAGTCACAGAGCGGTTCAGGTTGGAAGGGACCTTTGGAGATCATTCCAGTCCAGCACACTGCTCAAATCAGGCTGAAGTACATAGCAAGCCTATCAGGTCTTTAACACCTCCAAGGATGAAGATCTCACACCCTTCTCCAGATACCTGCTCCAGTATTTGACCACTCTGATGGTAAAAACATATTTCTTATTATCTAACCAGAACTTCCCATATTCCAGCTTGCATCCACTGCCCCTCATCCTACCACCGTGAGAAAAGAGTATGGCTCCACCTTTTCCCTATCTTCCGATCAGGCACTTCTAGACAACAAGCAAGGTCTCTCCCCTGAGCCTTCTCTTCTCCAGGCTGAACAGGCCCAGCTCTCTCAGCCTCTCCTCAGATGTCCTGTGCTCCAGTCTCCTACCAGCTTGGTAGCCCTTTGCTAGACTCATTCCAGTATGTCCACACCTCTGTCCTACCGGGGAGCCCAGAACCAGACAGACACAGCACTCCAGATGTGTCTTTACCAGTGCTGAGCGGGGGGAAGGATCTCCTGCTGCCTGCTGCAGCCCAAGAGGTCATTAGCCAGCTCTGTTGCAAAGATGCATTGCTGGCTCATGGTCCGCTAGGACTCCCAGGTTCTGCAAAGCTGCCTTCCAGCTAGCTCACCCCAACACGTGCTGGTGCATGAGGCTGCTGTTCCTCCCCAGGGCTGGGACTGTCCATCTCCCTTTGTGAAAACTTCATGAAGTTCCTGTCAGCTCATTTCTGCAACCTGTCCATGACCCTCTGAGCACAGCCCTGCCCTCCAGCATACTGAAGACATTAAACTGACCACCAGCAGGACTTTGCACCCCTGATTACAACTTTGAGTCTGGGAGTCCAGCCAATTTTCCACTCATCATCCACCTGCAGAGCCCGTATCTCACCACTTCAGTGAGAAGTAAACCATGAGAGACTCTGTCAAAGGCCTAGCTAAAGCCAAGGTATATGACACCCTTGTCCACCTCATATCACAGAAAGGCTGATCAGGTATGATTTCCCCTTTTCAAACCCATGTTAGCTACTCCCACCAACCCCTTTCTTGCCCTTCATGTGTTTGGAAACTGTTTTTATAATGATCTGCTCCATCATCTTCCCAGGGAAAGGCTGCAGAACAGTTTGTAGTTCCCTGTATCCTTTTTCTCATCCAACTCAAGGACAGGTGTGATAATACCTTTTTCCAGTCCTGAGAAGCATCCCCTGACTGCCATGACCTTTTGAAGATAACAAAGAGCAGCCTCACAACAACATCAGCCAGCTCTTGGATGCATTGCACAGACTTGTGCGTGTCCAAGTGGTCAAGTGATCCCTAAGTCTGTCCTCATCTCCTGCAGGTGCGGCCTCACTCCCACGGACTCTGCCAGGTTTGGGGATAAGCCTTACCCATGAAAACTGAGGCAAAGGCAGCATCAAGTACATCCAACTTTTGCGTTGTCACTAGGTCCTCAATCTCACTGAGCAATGGGCCCACACCTTCCCTAGCCTCCCACCTGCTGCCAGCATACTTACGGAAGAAACCTTTCCTGTTGTCCTCCACCTCCCTTGTTAGCTTCAGCTCCAGATGAGCTTTGGATTTTCTGACTCCATCCCTACATAAGCAGGCAGCGTCTCCATATCTTCCCTCGTAGCCTGTTCCTGTGCACTCTCTTTTTGTGCTTTGATTCAGTCAGGATCACCATGTTCATCTATAATGGCTTTCTGCCATGCTTGCTCAACTCTTCACACAAAGCAACAGTCCATTCCTGTGCTTCGAGACTGTCCTTGATCAACCAGCTCTCCTGGGTCCCTTTGCCCTTCAGGGTACGTCCCAATGGGATCCTGCCAAGCAAGTCCCTGAATAGGTCAAAATCTGCTCTTCAAAAGTCCAAGGCTGTAATTCTGCTGTTTGTCTTGGTGACTCCCCTCAGGATCTTAAACTCAACTCTCATGGCCATTTCAGCTGAGGCTGCCCTCAACCACACTCCAATAGTTCTTCCTTGTTTGTGAAGGTAGCACTTCTCAGAGTCTGCGATTGAGGCTTTCACCAGCTGCATAAAGAGCACTTCATCTACCTCTTGCTCTTGATAGGCTGTAGCAAACACTCACTACAGTATCACCTGTGCTGATTTATCCTCTGATTCTTACCCATAAGCTATCTACTGTTTTTTAGCTTTGCTGCTTTCACCCTCTTTAATCAAAATCTATAAATTCTACATGAATATTACAATAATATAATTTTATATAAATTATATATGTAAATTAAATTGTGTATATTAGGAGTAACATGAATTTTATACAAATGTAAGTAAATTTAAATGGTAATTTTAAGGAGTTTTTTTCTTTTCATACTAGGTCAGCTGATCAGATTGCAAAATTTATTTATTCTAGAGGAAATAATCTGATTCTTTTTTTGTCTAAAAAGTTCCTTGTACGCTTTTGCCCATGAGTGCTTTAAGCTATGGTACACCAACCTTTCTATTGAGTATGCTGCATTTGCTTGATGCAGCAGTTCTCTTTGTGCAGTCACTTGCTCCTAAGTAACCATCACTTTTTCATTGGTGATAACCTCATCTTCCTTACACACTTCACGAAGTCCAGTGGAGAATGTTTTGCAACAATGTGCTAGCAATACACTCAAAAGGTCTGGGCTATATACCTGACTGAAACCTCCAAAGAAGCTACTTACATGGTTCTCCACATTTGGAGAGGGAGGGCACTTACACACAAATGCGTATCTCCATTGTCTGACTCACAAGATGAACGGACTCATCTCGTAGTTTCACACAAGATCCAATACAAGGGCATTGGCAGGACCATGCAACAAAAAACTCGGGGCAGACAAGGTGGAAATTAGATTATATTTATCACGAAACTCAAAACACAAGCTGCTGTTTACAGCTTACAGGTGATGACCTAACAACTCCCTGCCTGCCTCTCCTCTTGTTTGTATGCCTCTCCTCCTTCCAGCTCCTTCATGCCCTTGTGCTGCTGGCTCCGATGCTTGTCAGACCTTTCCATGAGTCAACCTGATTCACTAAGCCAGCTGAACCCAGAAAAACAACAACAACATTTTCTCCAAGATAATGAGTTACATCAGCTCTCAGCTAGAGAAGCTAGCTGAAGCACGATGCAAGGAAGGAGAGGGAGTAAAGACGAGCAGAATAATCCCTTTACTCAACAGTAAGGTATTAGTCTGGCTCACTGTGACCTGTGAAGCTGCAGCCTAATTGGAAACTTATATTGGCTTAATATCTACCTGCACCTGCAGTCTAATTAGAAAGCAGAACTGTTACTGTCAGTCAGGAGGAAAATTATAAGAGTCCACCTACAAAATCTGGAGCCAAAGCAACCTGCTCCCAAGTCACTGTAACCAATAGGCACAAAGAGCATGGGAAGCCATCTCTACTGCCTGGACAAGGGACACTCGCTACTGGCACTGCAGAAGTCACTCAGCTGCACGTTTTCTTTATTTATTTTAAGAAAGTCCACAAGTTCGGAGATCTAAAGCGATCCATAAGCTTGGCACAAACATGCACACAGTGGGAGAAGCCGATGGAAGGTAAAGGCTGGGTTAGCAGATGTCAGCTATACCAAAGAGGAAAACTTAACAACAGCTTCTTCTGTTTGAATGCCACGTGCTCGCTGATCACTCGATTCATGGGAATTAGTTAAGAGAAATGTTTAGTTCATACTATTTGTTGACTTTCTCTAAAATAGTACATTATGTCTGACTCGTGTTTATACATGGCTAGGTTTTCTTCCTCAAGGGAGTTAAAAATGGTTTGATCCAAAATAGAGTAAACAGCTGTTATATCCTGACAGCTGCTCTTCAGAAAGACAAAAGAAGAGAAGGAAGTTTTTATTTGGCTTTTTTTGTGTTTTTTCTTTTATGCTGCAAAATACAGAAGCGATGACAAAGTACTCACGAATCCCTTGGTAATGACCATTTTGGTGCATACGTGGTTCCACAATATAGTAGATGCATGAACACGAGCACGTCTTCCCAGCGCTGTGCAATACACACGTCCCTGAACCAGTATAGCTGCCCCAGTGCAGCATACAACCAAGCTGACTCAGTAACAGGTGGAGAGCAGGGCCATCTCTCCTACCTCAGGAAGACAAGGCTAGCTGCAATATCTCTGGATACTCCAGCACTGTACAGTGTACGTGTACCTCTAAGTTCTGCACTTTTATCCATTTTTTTCCTGAAGTTATGATTTTATGCTGTAGAATAGACCGAGAACTTTAAAAGCTATTTCCTCTGAAATAAAGTAAGAGCTAAATGCATCTTCCCTTCTTGAAGCACAGATCAAAACCAAAAGTGCACCAAAACAAACAGAAAAAAGGAAAGGAATCCTGCCTTTGTGCTTTTATTAGCCCAGAGTACTACTTAATCATACCTCTCCAGACAAAGTAGGGTCCTGATACCAGGCAGGGGTTTTTTTTCCAAGTCTGGTAGGACAGGTGTAAAACGTTCAGTGAAAAAGTAGACTGGCATTTTCATTGCTGTCTGGTAGGATATTTGTCTTCTGTATACTTTTGCACTAATGCACAGACTCTGCTACAAGCAATCTATTTCAAGACCTGCCAGGAACCTCTGTTCTTTCCGCTTATACTTTGATAACTTGACCTCAGTAGAGTATCACTGTGTCTGTCCTACTGTTGTGGATGGCAGGGGGAATGAGCCTTGGCTTCCAAGCTAACTGGTGACAGCTGGCTTTGTCCATGCAGGCCAGGTTCATCATCCTCTGGAGAAGACAGGTGTGAGCCAGGTATGAACCTACACCTCATCATACCTGGCCCACCTCTCCTCTGGAGCCCTGCTGACAATCCCTGTCCACATGACATTTTTTCTTCAGAAATAGTAAAAGGGACATTCTGCATCTACCCAAGACTACGTATTTATAGCATAATGCCTCAGGCGCAGCACACGCATCAAAAACTGCAGGACATGAAGGGACACTTTGGGACACAAGCACAGCTGCAACAGTATTTTAGAAGACTGACCCATTTGGGAAGCTGTAAAACTTGAGGCAACGTGGCCACTACCTATATATCCAAAGTTCTCAGCATCTAGACCCAGGTCTCTTCTCAGAAGAAGCTCAACAGCTTGCTCCAGCAACAGGCCCTGAAGAAACCAGCCTGTACGCTATGTCGATAATGAAAAGGGCTCAAGCTCTTGTAGGGAAGTGGGAGTAAACCAAAACCACACTGCAAGTATACGAACTGAAAACGGGATGGGAAGAGGTGTATATCCTTTCCCGAACCACACACACTCATCATCTCCTTTGGATAGATGTAAGCACTGGCCTTCCCTACGACACGTGCTCCCGCTTGTACCTCCTCAGAAAAGGAGGAGTTTGGGGTTCCAAACACCTCCAGGAAAACTCAACTTCTTACCAAGTATTATAAAACACAGACATCGCTTTCACCAGAGGACCACGTAACTTTTTGATAGCTAGGCCATCTGAGCCTGTGACGGGGCTGACAGCTCTGGTGAACGGCTTTTTGAAGGAAACAAGAGTCCTTTAAGAGGGAGGGGAAAGGGGGGAAAAAATTACCAAAATAGACACTGTGTAAAATGCAAATCAAAGTTAAAAATGTATGATTTAATTCAAGTTTTCTTGCTTGCTAATTTTAACCATAGTTTAAAACTGATTAAAATCCACCCACCTTTGGACAGAAGCAACACATTTTGGAATGAAAAAATGCACTGCATTTTAGAAGTAATGTTTTTTTTTCTAGCGGGTCATGTTCTTCATGGGTTTATTTTCTCAATAATATTCTAAATTTTACAATAAAACATATTTAAAGGAGGTTACGCTTTCAAGTCCAGGAGGAGATGGGAAGAAAGGAAGACAGCTTTGGATGCCAGTGTATCTGTGGCAGCAATATCACCCATGCTAATAATTAAGCCAGATTCAGAAACAACCACAAACATCACATACGAGGCAAAGCAACACAACTGAATCTGTTCTCATACCTGACATAAACCTGCTCCTTCTCTAATATATCCACCTAAGCAATTGCCTCTTCACAGCCTACAGACTCGGAAATGAGGTTTGTGTGACCCCCAATATAACAGATTTGCCTTTTCAAAGTATCTGTATATAAAGGTGGGAAAGGGAACAAAATAGTCCTAGCAAAGATGGAGGGGGGAAGAAAGAGATGAAATAAGCCTTACTGATCATAATTAGGTTGATAACAGCAATTTGAACAAGTATCTGTACAATAATAGAAATGCCCAAATTAAAAATCTTACTGTTTTCTGAATGCAGTTGTTTCATCACTTCACCACAACCTATGAAAAAAGTTTGAATCTTCTCAGTTGATTCAAAATCTGTTCTATAAAATAATATAGTTTTATTATTACTGCAGCTTTAGTCACTATTAACAGACATCACTGATTGCTGCCTCAGCACGGACTTGCAGCGAAAGCACAACAATGGAACATAAATTACCTACTGAACAGCAAAAGGGTTAGAGCTCAGAAATCAATAAGCAGACAGGAAAATTTCAGGCACTGTACATGAAAACATGTAGAGGAAAGTATCACTTCCCTTTGTTTTCTTGCGATTATGTGGCTTACAGAATTTCACCTCATCTTACTTTAAGGGGTTTTGTTTGTTTTTACACGCATTGCTTCTTCTGTTGTTGGGGTTGTCATTGCTCAGGTTACATATACATAGGTAATTCAGATATTAGTTTCCGCTCACGTAACAGGTCCTGTATTAAAGTGGGATTGTGAATGCCCTTACCATGCAGTGAATTCAAGGTATCTCCCAGCTTCACTTCCGCTACTAAGAGCCTTCGTCTCTGATGTGACAAAAGTGAGAAGTTAGCACGGGGAAGGGGAGATCTCAGATCATGATGTACCCATGCACAAAAGGTCACCACAGCACCTTAACCACAGAAATACACGGTATTTCTGAAGCTTAGTGCTTCAGAAATAATAATCTGCATTAGCAACCACTGTACATTACTCATTCTATCACAGGGCTTTTGTCCATCTTGTCTGAACAAACAGTGGTTTTCCTTCACTCCCTCCCCCAAATAGTTCCCAGGCTCTATTTTTATTTTCCCTCTTCTAAGTAGTAAAATTATTTTACTTTTTTCCTCTGCTTCTAACCTGACTTCTTCTCCATCTCCTACAGGACAGCCTGTAGTTATATTGTTGCTTGAATCTGGCATTCATCGGATTGCTAAAAATTGCATACAGGTGAGTGGGAGTGGAATGCAGAGCAGTAAGGTTTCCAGTCAGGTCAACCTACAGAAATGTCAAAGCTGAAGAATAAGAGCAGCCAGAAACATGTGGAGGGAAGAGGGGGGGGAAAGGGGGGAAGAGGGGCACATACATTTACAGCAAACTGAAGCAGCCATGTAAACATAAACTAAGTTCACATACAGTAGTTGTCTGCTTTTCATCTTTTCTGTGAAAGGGTCCAGCCACAGGGTGCCAAACAGAGGGTACGAAAATCACCCGATGTGCTGACGCCATGCCACGGTCTGTGGGCAGGAGCGAGCGAGCTGTGCCCATGCTCTGAGCCAAACGAAGCCATGTGAGAAGCAGCAGTACGTTAGCTCAGGTCTGGCCTTCTGCTTCACTCCATGATAGCCAGAAAATTTGAAGGCCAGGCAAACTACTGTTATCATCACAAGAAAAAAAAAATACAAGCAGGCTGAGACAGAAAAAGATGGTAGGACAATGGCACAACAGGCAGATAGAGTACTCAAAAGCAGGGCTGGCTTGCTCCTCTCCATGCAGGGAAGTGGTGGGAAATCAAACAAGTGCTATTCCTCAGCTGGGCTTCAGGCTTCCAGCCTTGCACGCTCTGAACACTAAATACCTCAAATAATCTGGAACACCTTCCAAGCTACCAAGGTGCTATTCAAACCCTGTTTTCCCCACAACTCTGAAAGGCTAGCACAGCACCATTTTGCTTTTTGTTCGCCCTTCACAATGCTACCAAAATAGCAGCTTCAGGTAATGCCTCTTACTGACATTCACAGTTCCCCAAGCAGCAGCTGACTTCATACAAGTGATGAAACACTTCCAACTTGCCACCAGACTCCTGACTAACACCGCTAAGAGTTGACAAGAACCGGCCATTTCTCCCCTCCAGACAGTGCTGGCCAACACCATTCGAACTTCTTGTGATACAGACAGCAGAAGCTGGAAAGCTGCACCGCGCAATAGAAGGCTGCATCATGAGCAAGAATACTATCATGAATGCTGTCATAGCACAGGCACATGGTAACTTTAGTAATTTTGGTACCAGCATGGCAAAGTTTAACCTACTACTTTGGAAATCTATCTGTAGCAAACATTTCTCACCTTGCTTTAATTTATTACTCCAGATTCAGAGAAATAAAAACTAATATGCTTCAAATACTGAAGTAGGAAAAAAAGGAGAAACGAAGAAAGAGAAGGAACAGTTTCTCAGAAGGCAGCATTTTATACAGCTTCCACTGGAGTTTGGTTGCGCTATACTCAAAATAACAATCTGGCAGATTTTCTAAAACTTAATAAATCCCAGTAAAGTACACTCATTCGACACATACAAACAAGTAAAAAGACAAACTATTAAAGAACTAATGAGCTTTTTGGAAATCTGTATCGCATGGAAGCGCTATGACTGAATAAAATAATATTATAACTTTAAAGAGAAACAAAAAGCACAACCAACCAAATATCACTACATAAACAAGTGTAGCAGCTGGTCTTGAAGGTGAAGTATATTTTGTGCAAATACAGCAAGTAATCTTTTTTTAAATGTTCTGTGTTTCACTACCCAGAGGAAACAGAATAAATCCATCTGTGTATCAACGAATGAAAAAACCAACACATAGATGTTACTCATATGTGAAAGTCGTTTCTGCTACTACAAAAACCTTACTTTTCCTAACCCCATGCCTAGGTTTCCTGATTAAAAAAAGTGGCTTAGCTAAATGCACAAAAGCACTGCTACACTGTGCATTATCTATACAAAGCCTTCCCTGCACCCTTCCTCTCTTCACTTTATACCAAGCCAAGTTCACTTCATACCAAGTGAAGTGTGCTTAAGAACAGGGAACCCTTGGAATTGGTCAATAGATTGATTAATGCACTGTACTGAGTGAGCCAAATAGGATCAGGATGTTTACAGGTGTTCTTTAGATAGACATTAATTGCACTGCACTAATGAGGTAGGCTTCTTTCTGTTAAAGATACTACTAACAAATAATACAGACAAGAAACTAAACCCGAGGCTTCCTGAATAAGAAAAGCAGTAAAATATGTTTTCCTGATCAAGGAGGTACTTCAAATAAATTCAGCTCTGTAGTATATTGACAACTTAAACAGGAAACAAGTATCAGTCAACACTGGTGCCAAGGAGCGTATGAAGACTGAAGTCTGTAAGACAGACAAAAAAATCCTTTCAGTCACCTTAAATAAAACATATCCATCCAATCACATAAAGAAACATAAAAGGAGGAGAGGCAACCAGAATTTTTTAGCAGCCCCAAACGCAGATCCAAACTTTTACAATTTATTTCATAATGTAACGACCCAGATACGCTTTCAGTGATCAAACTTCAAAACCACTACCTTCCTGAATTGCATTTGCCAATCCATGGACTGGTCAATAAATTCCCTTCTGCTTAGTTTCTCTGATCTTTATACTGGCAACGTGAGCCATACAGCAGCAAAACCTTGAAGTCAGTTCTTCAGCTGCTCAGTGGACCTTGTTAGTCTATTAAAATAAGAGACCCAGAAAGTATTCTGCCTGAAGTTCACCCTTCTGCAGTGCAAAACAGCAAGTTGGTGTATCATGTGAGGAGCAGCATCTCCACCTCTGCAGAAGAGCCCAGTAACCCAGGTCATGGTGAGGGTTTTCCTGCTACTTGTCTTTCCAAAGCCTCAAGAAACACCCAGATTTCACCACACACTGCTTCCCGGTTAACTTTTGTCTGATTGTACCCATTCACATCCACATAATATTTAAATTTATTCATGGGTTGGTGGTTTCAGTTCTACAGGAGAAAAATTCAGGTTTAAGTGAAGTAAAAGGCCAAGTCTCATCTATATGACCTCTACATTACAGCTTTCCTTCCTGAGCCACATTCATATGAAATCCATATTAAAATACAAATTTCATGACCTTTTGGCTCCCCTCTCTCATTTATACACTTCATAAACACTTATGTTGGTCCTGTGCTGAAATTCATTTTGGGTCACGCAGGTGACATAAAAGCTATTTCCTTTCTGTACAAGGCAGAACTTAAATAGTGCACAACTGACCTTCCAGATCACAACAAATATTCAACGCTATCTGTACAGAAAAATTAAAGTTGCATGCAAATCTAAGGGTGTCATTTTCATATTTCTTTCAGGTGCCCCAGAGGTTTATACAGCCCCTGTACCCACCCACGCCACCAGCTCCCATGGCCCTCATCAGCTGCACCAGCACAACAACTCTTTTTACAGCTGCACAGTGAACTAGGTCAAGGAACTGACCCATGCTGCATACTTCCACCCCCCTCCCCGGGTTATTATGTTTAATCCACACCAGTTCTCTGACTTGACTTACTACACAACCACATGCGCATCAGAGCAACTGGGAGGAGGCAGCAACATAAGAATGCCTCTGGGAACGACATTCTGCCTAAAACCCGTATAAAAGAAATGACTGTGAAAGCGTGGCCTAACATTACTTGCCAACATACTTCCTCCCATCTCCATTGGCTTTCATCATCTGTGTTCTCCACTCTGAAATAACTGTGCCATCTTCCACCAGGAACCCCACAACGTCAGGCTAACCCAGAATATGCAATGTTTTACTGTTCCTGACTGTTTCTTTTCCTTTTTTTTTTTTCCCCGAACAGTAGTGAATTTAGTTTTATTCTTTAAAATGGGGAAACATGTGAGGTCAAATGTAATTTGTGCAATACTCTTCACTGTAAAAAAAAAAATAAATAAACTTTGCATTTGTGAAACACACTCTACTAAGGAACATCTTTAGATGTTTGATCTGTTCTCCTTCATTCATGATAGATGACAAGCGTGACTAAGGACTCCCCCCAGTACTGTTAATTTATTTTCCTCAGATTTCTAGAAAACCAATTCAAAAAAATTAGCACACATCCAATCTGGGCACATTATCCATCTGAGAGATCGGAAACAAGATGTCCATCTCAGTACACCACTATTGTCCACTATAATTTAGACATTCTTCAAATTGCATTTGTATGTAGGAGGATAATAGCCCTTACATTTAAAAAGCCCTCCATTAAGTGGCTCCCCATCACACAGCCCATTACAGGCTCTCATGCCCTGACCCTGCACAGCCTCAGAATAATGCTGCTTTTAACAGGCAAACCAAACAGGGTAAATAAACTATCTTCTCTATCTAAGGGTAAAAACATCAGTAAATGTATTATTAATATGGATAAAACCACCCCTTTGCACATCCCCAGTGATATAAGAAAGCACTATTATTTAAGTCTTCTGCAAAACAAAGTTATCCACACATAATGAATAGTCCCCTAAAATAACTGGAAAAAATCCATAGCCAAAATTGGATTTCATCTTAATAGCATTCTCTAATTTCTATCTTGTGTGGTATCATGTATAAAAATCATACACGTGAAAACATAATGAATGGTCTAAAGGGTTTGGTTCAACATGTAGAAGATGTTTTTCTTCAGAGGTACAAAGATCAACAGGTAAATATTTTTACTTCATTTTTGTCACCATGTCTACATAAATATAACACTTGGTTACCAATCTTGCCTCACACAAAACGCAAATCCACAGCTGTGGAATCATTTCTACATAAGGAACAGCTCAATAGTCTTGGGCCATTCAACCTAGGATGATGTCAGGAAAAGGGTGCATATTTTATTTTAAAAGTATTTTAAAGGCCTGAATGGTTTGGAGAAGGTGATTAGGAACTGGCTTTGCTCACTTCCTGCTGCGGTACAGGAGGCCAACGCGTATCAAATGGAAATCACATGCAAGTTCAAAACAAGTAAAAAGAGCTGCGATTCTCATGATTTGTAGCAAATGCTGGCACTCTTATAGCACACAGCAGACACCAGAAGTCCTCAAGGAGCCCACAGACAATAAGAGAAGGCTGTCAGGGGAAAAAACATGAATTCATCCAGAACATCACAAATAAAGAGCGTTTCTAATCGAGGAAATTTCTAAATGCTGAAGAGCTGGAAACTGGGAGAGCATTCAGGGCATGATCACCACTCACTTGTCCCACCTCTGCACTCTTCCCTAGGCAACTGCTAATGGCTGCTCTCAAAACCAGCAGACCTTTAGTTTGATCTAGCACAGATGCTTTTATATGCTCTTAGAAACCTGAGGTTGGACATCAGGTGTTTTCCAAGGTTTTAATAAGTAATCCAAAGGTTTTATCATGTAAGCTGCAGTTCAAACAATTTACAAGTTGGTATTTAAAGCTGTACACAAGCACCTGCTCTAAGTGTTCACTTTATTTCAAAATTAATCATTATGTACTGCATTTATTTTTCCCATAACAGCAGATAAGTGGCTTTTGCCTTTGCTCATAATTTGAGAAATACAATGTAGGTCAGTGTAAAAAAAATTCTGAAGTTACATTAATTTCTCAGAGGTAATTACACGTGCCTTACCAACAGTGTTTACTATTGCTATACCTGCAGAATGCTTTCCATTAGGACAAGTTTTCACACTTTCACAGCACTCCAAAGCACATGCCATTAGGTCTGAAATCTCCCAAGATATATTCTTCTCCAAAGCACAACATTGAGTTAAACCCCTCCCTTGAATCAAAAGTAAAACATGAACTCAATTGTCCAATTTTTCCCTTTTCCTATTTTTACGTGTCCTTTTCTCTTTCTTTTTTAGTAAAATTTTCTGAAGCTACTGACAACTAAAAATTGACATTTGAAAATTGAGTATAATCCTTTATGACTACAATGGTTCTGGGTTAATCTGGTAAAGGTAGAGCCCTGAAAACCACATACTCAGCGTTAAGGGTATTATCTTTTTAACATACTGCTAAAACATTGCTCCTTCTGAGACTAAGCTGTACTGGAATACATATTCCCCTTACTAAGGCCGAGGCCAGGGCATTCTGTTGGATTCCAGAGAGATGCAAGAGACAAGGGCTCGAAACACTACAAAGGGTGTCCACAGAGAGGACGTGCGCTATACGTGCATTAAGGAGCTTCGCACCTACCTGAAGGATTATAGAGCCTGAGAAGAAGAGATGGAGAGAAAACAGTCCCTACCCTAGCACTTCATCTTCTGCACTGCTGAGCTTTTCCGGGTACCCCTTCTCTCCTCTCATTCTCTGACTGAGCAGGAAAACGTGGGCTGACTCTGGTCCCTAGGAGATCTCTGGCTTCTACAGGGAAGAAGGTTAGAAAACCCAGCATTTTTTAAAGTGAAAACAGCAGTAGTTTAATTGTACCTATACCTTCATTACCACATCTTATTCTACTTGGATTACTTCTTCATGAGCAGTGGACTGCTTTCTAACCTACAGTTTCTACAGCAATCAGGCAGGGTCAGCAATGTTAAAAAACTGCATGGCAGATGACTGCACACGGTTATTTCCCTTCTGCTTTTTTTTTTGAACCTCTTGCTGCTCCACTTCCTGCAGACCCACCAGAGGAATTCAGTGCTCGTTTCAGAACTGTGTTGCATTCTTAGACTTAATTTAGAATTGTGCTATTTCAAACACAAAAGAGCTTAAGTATTTAGATATAGCATAGATCTTCAGAGTCTGAAGATTGTGAACTTCTTAAGGGCAGCTCATGAGACAAGACTACTCACTTTTAGTCTGGATCTCAGTTACCAAACATCAAACTTTGCAACAGTGGTCCAAGAAGACTAGAATTCTAACCAAAGGAAGAAATAATAATCAGAGGTTCTTCTGTATCTGTTTTGGACTATCTCTGAAACATTCCTTTATTCTGTTAGATTTTATTGAGCAGCCACAATTACACATACAGATGTGGAAAAAAAGAACTTCCTCCAGAAAAGCCCATGTGATACACTCAGAGGAAAAAGGTCTGTAGCAGAACTGAACAGAAATCAGGTGCCAAAGTCAGAGAGCACTGTGCCATTTAACTCCGAAAACTGCCTAAGGATGGATGACAGCTATGAAGCAAGAAGCAGCTATCTTGTAATTTATATTCATTCAAAATACAATTCCTGAAATTGCTGTTCTTCCTATATAAGATGTGCCCGAGGTATGCGAATACCAAGTTTTTTACAAAATGGTGCTTCCATCACAATTAAAATACTTCCAACCAGTTTAACAAACCACGTAGACTGAAAAACGCAAACTGAAAAGTAACTAATTTTGGCCGTCTTAGGGGAGATACTGTTCCGAATTTGTTAATACAAGACCATCATGAAAGGCAGGGCTTAAATTTCCTCTTCCATACGCAAACTTGAAGCACCAAGCAGTCCATTAAATAAAGTGTGGATCTTGCTTAATTAACCTATTTTGTAAGATATGGGGCATGGTAACAGCTGCTCATATCAGTGACTCCAAAGCAGGGTGAACCCAGCTAGTTAGCAGTTAAGAAGTAAAATTACATACACTAACCACCATTAATAATCCACAACAATATATAAAAAGCAGGGGAAGGAATGGTGCAAAGGTTAGGTTACTTCTGTGTGGTAACATTTCCCACTCCTTCTCCACATGTACCTCGCTTCACAAAACCTTTTAGATACAAATAAAATAGCCATGACCTTTTTTCCTCCTCTGCATGATTAATTACTTAATGTACTATTAATTGGAAAATGTAGCTGAATTTCAAATGCTTTCATTTTCTCAGCATATCATGCTGTCTGGGAAGCGCCGATTAAGCTGTTCATCAAAGGTGAGCAGGCAAGGTCATATAGGCTGTACCTCTTCAGTTATTCATTACCTGTCCTAAATAGTAATTAACAACAGCAATATTTCCATAAATCAAAGCTTTTCTGATTACCTTCAGATGACGAGCAGTTGCAGGGAGGGGAGGGAAGGAATCAGTGCATGGGTTTTTGCATGTATCCTTTTTTTTCACCATTTTTTCTAATGCATACCCAAATAATTCAATCAATACATTAGCTGTCATTTAAGACACAGAATTTCACTGCAAGTCAACAGAATAAAGAAGTTATCACTTACCTTCTCCCTTCCCTATGCCCCCCAACTTTAAAGGTGGACTTGATTTAAGAAGGTTTGTCAGTTATCAATATTGTTGTATTTATTATTTTTATTACCTCTGTTATCAAGGTTATAGTGGAGATCACAGAGTATGACCTTGACGCCATACTCAGTGAGGCTCTGAGTTTCTTAATAGAGAAACTTAACCTTTCAGGATCTGTAGGGTTTCTCACCTTGAGGCATCTCAGGTGGCAAATAGTGAGGCTCTTGAGCACTGACATGTACCCAGTCGAAGTCATCGTACAAGTCTTGGTGGTAGTCACAGGGTCCAGGACCATCATCGAACGTACATCCCCCTATGGAAGAAACTTGTTATTAGTTTATTTAAAAGCAGAGCTCTTCCAAGAGTCAAGCAGAGGTGTTCCTCCCAGGCACACCACAACCACGGAGCCCACACAGCCTGTGGCACGGTTCACAGGCTTGCCTGTGCAAAGCTAAAACCCACAAGCAGCTCATCCATCAGTGTTCTCCTTTTTAAAACGTCTCTGCTTCACACAACCAATTTCCATCAGAGCAGGAGATCACAGGCTGAGTCACTCAGCCCAAGTGAAACCTGGCCCAGCATTGCCGTGACAAAAAGCAACACACTACCTAAACCAAGAGGGAAACAGAAAATAATGGACCATGCTCAAAAACTAAGGGTGTAAATCAACAACTCCAATGCACTGACACCGACAACGAGGATAAATACTGTGCCCAAAACAAAAACAGTCCGACAAAATCATTAAAATTACTTAGAAATTAAATAATTACTGCAGAATGAATTGGATAATCTTGCTTTATTAAATCAATCTAGCATAACAGAACGCAAATTAAAGGTGCTTTTTCAGGGTCATGCAAACAATGGATATGAAAACCTTACAACAAAAGTTGTGAGGAGAAGTAACAGGGAGAAAGAAGGGGATGAATGTAAAAGATGGAGAGAAAAAAAAAACCAAAAATTCCTGTGTAACACAATAATGTCTGCCCTGTCTCATTCAAGTAAGTTTTTATTAAATTCTTCACTCAAGACAATTATGTAGGCTGGGAAAAAGAGAGAAGAAAACATGATGATCATGGAAACAGATCAAGGTTTGAGAAAGAAGAAACAAAGGAATCAAAAGAGCCTGGTTGAAGAAAAAACAGAGCATAAACACAAGAAAATACAGATGTCGCACATACAACTCTGCAGCATCTGTTATCTCCATTCATGGCACACAGTCCTCAAGTTTGCTCCTCCTGCTCAAAAATAAAAGGCAAGACCAGGATAGAGTGAAAAAGAAAACAGAGTGCCTTCATCTTTATTTAGGCAGCATTTTTTAATTCAGAAAGGAAGTTCGATGACAACTCAAGAATTAGATTTTAAACAACTCGTGGAAATCAGGGGAGATCTTTCTTGTATCCTCTTCTCCCTGCCCTCAGTAGTTAGGGCACATCAATCCAATCAACAACTGCCATTAGAGCAAAAACTCCTCCTGTTAAGATGACACCTCTCAAACAACAGGAGCATTTATGTTGACTTCATTTTCTGACTTTCCTAATACAAAACATGGGACAAGTAGTGAGAGAGCCGAGAACAAACAAAAACCCCTTATTATGGTAACTTCTAATGTCACCATAAGATGAGTCACCACCACTGCATCAACAGCGAACGCCCTCCATGCCTGCCAGGCTCTCGCCAGCCCACTCTACGCCCCGGAGGAGAACAGGCTGGGGGTGGGAAAGGGGAGATTGAGGACCGTGAAGAACTCGTGAGCCTGTGCTCATTTCTGCCCTCTGGACAAGACATACATGGCCTGGAAACAGGACAGGGAGAGAATAAGGAAAGGAGGAATGGGCATGTATGTCGCCAAACGGAAGATAAAAATATTTTTACCTGCCCAAAATGGAGTATTCAAATGTCACATAACAGGCAGAGAGTTTATAAAAACAGTGTTCATATTTGGGGAAATGGAAGTCCCTTTTACTACATTACATCAGCAAATCTAGACGGTGTCCCAAACTGAGACGATGTTTTATCTGCAATTAGAGATAACTCAAATAATTTCCACAGTTCTGCAGAAGTATTTGTCATTTTGAATAAGTGACAGAAACAAGTTTCAGCTAATTCTGCTTTGCCAAAAACCATTGCCAGATTCTCATTCCCAGGTCCTCCCAGAACCACTTGTTAACCAGTGTTTTGGCTGGCAAGGACACCACCAGGAGAGAAAGAAAACTCTACACTGTAGCAAAAATTCCACTAAATCCTTGTACCATAAAACCTTACAACTTCATATTCAGCTCCATGTTAGCAAAACCTTCTCAAATGCTACCCTGTGACGACATAAGCACAGCATCAACAACAACACAGCAGCCCCAACATTTCATACTCTGTACTAAGGTGGTTACTACATCAGTGTCGCTGTCAAAGACTTCAAGGCACAAGAAGAAAAATATTTGTGCGTCAAAGAAACATTTATGCCTTTAAAAGTCCCAACTCCAATGTCCTGTTACTACCGAGAGACTTTTCTAATTAACATCTATCATGATAAAGCCAGAAAGGCTTAGAACATAAACCTTGAGGTTTGATTTAACTTACAATATACTGCTACGATCGCTCTACAGCAAAAATGTACATTTCCTTCGACATTTAATTGATAAATGAATAGCAGTTTCCCTTAAAGGGAAGTTACCACCGTCTGCTGTCCCAGCACCAAAATGACATATGGCTTTGAAGAACATGCCTGCAGGGCACCCATTACCCTTTTTAATGGTTTAAGTGCCCTCAGTATATAAATTTAAACTACCAATGAATCTTGTAGACTCATTTGGAAGATGAATGTCCTTAATTGCTCGTCTTTGTGCCCACTATTAATTTTAGTTATCAGGGTTCTGATTAGCAATAACAACGCGCCTGTGAAAACACAGCAAGCAATCCAAACCTCCTTGTGCACAGCACGTCACGGCTCCCCATCCACAGCACAAGCAAGCGTCCATTTATCGCATGCGCGTGAACAAAGTTTATCAGGACAGATTATCAACCCACTACAAAATCCACCCTGTAACCAGTCCCTAAACCAACAGCTTCCTCTCATGGAGGACGCCACCTCCTCTTACCAACATATCGTGACATTTCAAGGCAAGTAAAGTAAAAGCCAATGCTGTAGTGATTTACCCAGTATAACACGATGTGACAGACTAAGCTTTTTAAACCCCCCACAGACTGCTCCTTACGACTTAAAACACGAGCAAATTTGGATCTCTCCTTCTCTAACAGTCAACTGCCTGTGTGCTATTTTGGTAACTGGGTGCTAAATAAGCTTAAGACTAAGAGAAGCAGGTGACAGTAACTCCCACTGATAAGTGGATGACCACTACAACTTTACGGTGGCCTCCAGCTCCATCAGCTCAGGACAGAAAGGAAAACCAATTCGGATTCTGAACTAATCATCTTTATCTAACAAATTCAGTGTTCTCGCTACACTCCCTAGAGATCACATCACTTACATTACTTCGAATAGAAACAGTCAGTTGCACACCAATATTACATTAAATTTAAGATACCCATAACACTTAGGATGAATGGCATTATAGGGATGCTACACTGGAGATCTACTGACTTCTGGATAAGAGAAACTATTCCCACATATCACCTAATATTCCATATGTCAGTTTTCATATTTAATTAGACCTTAACAACTCCAATGCCCTTTAAAATACACACAGAAAAGCGACAGTAAAAAAACCAATTCAAAATGTTCAGAAAACTACTAAATTGCAATAAAATTAAATACCTATTGATAAAACTAGTTGATGAAGAATAACACACATTTATACCATCTTTACAAAAAATGATGACCTTCAGCATCAGAGGTAGGAGAAGGAATGGCTGACATTCACTTTTCTAAATCCAAACAAAGAATATATTTCTTTGTCTTATGGAACACTTTCTACAGAATTAAAAATAAAGAAAAAAATTAGTGTAACAAACTATATGCAACCAAAGGAACAAGGCACTTTTTTTAAAGTCTCCTATAATAGCAATATCTATCCGCTAGAACTCCCAAGTACGTTCTCACCAAAATCTGGCAGTAGGTTTCAGAAACTAATAAGGGAAAGCAATGAAAGAAAACTGCATCTTCTGGATTTGGGGCAGGTGTACAGAGAAAGGAAGTTGGAGTATCTCAGTAGGTTTCTGAAACAAATTGACTTCAGAACTGTTCTTCACTACCTATTTCTATAACCTATCAGCATCGCAAACGATTTTTTTCAGCCATGGAATGGCATGTATAGACAAACAGTCGAAAGAACACAACTTTACAGTTTATTTCCAAGATTTGGTCTTGCATCTGACTACTACTGGCGTTGTGCAAAATGCAAAATACGCTAGTAACATCTTAAGTTTCATGCTACTCAATTTTAAGGAGCTGGTTATAAGCCCAGAAATTCATCCACTAAGAACAAGCAGATCACCAATACAGGAGGGAAAAAAAAAAAATTCTAGCATGAGAGTTGGTACTACAGTCACAACAAACTTTCACATCTCACCTTTTCCCTTACACAGGGCTCGGTTACCAATGGTTTCTTTGGGGCTCACATGTACCAAAGTGTCACACCAGGAATGAAATATTCTTTTCTCATCCAGCTCAAATGACTAGTTGGAACAATCCGCTCCTTTTATTCAACAGCATGCTTTTATTTTTCTCCACCACCCGCTGTAACTAGCTTTAAATCTATCAAAGTAGATAGCTCCACGGTAAGAACTCAGTATAAAATTATGTTTATCTGGGATGTCAGGTAAAAGTCCTGTAAAAGTTTAATTTTTCTGCTCACATTGATTGGTGAATTCAAAGCCTGAAGAGTATAAAGGTGCTACACCAGAACTCTTGTCAGTCATATATCCAGGAACAGGTTCTGCTTTTAAAATCGCCCACCTACCACATTAATTTACCTGTTTCTATCACAGCATGCCTCAAAGCACAGGATGTTTTCATCTTCTAAAGGCACTGTGTTATTTCTGTTACAAGCATTTTAAAACACATTGATTGCAGAGCATTCAGACACCTATTAGGAATATACTATGAATTGCTGTTAATGCAGTTTGAGAATAAATTTTAATGACTTATGTTAAAATGCTTATGTTCAGTATTACCTACTAAAAAGTAACTCTGAAATAACCTTAATTAACCTATGGTATCTAAAAAGGCAGGTCAGAGGCACTATTTAATTAAAAAAACCCAAAACCCATGAAAACAGCAACACTCAAGGAAAATGACAGATTCTCCTTCACTACAGGGAGAAGTCATACTAAATACTAAGAATATTTATCTTCTTTGTAGCAGTATCTTATTTTGTAGTACTAGAATTCATTACGCAAAACACAACTGATTATAGTTAAGAGCAATGAAAGCCAAGTAAACTCAATTACCTGCGAACACTTTTTAAAAAATTTCTAGCCTTGTTCTCACTATCAGTATGTTTTAATCATTCTCTTAGCTTATTAACTTGAACACGGAACTCCACGTCTCATCCAAAAGCACCAATGGAGTGTAAACACCAACAGCTCAATAGGAAATATGGCCGATTGTTCCTAAGTTAGCGTTAGTTTATTTTCATCGTAGGGCTTTTGTTAGTGCTGTTAGAACAGTCAAATAATCTAAATATCCCTATAAATGTAAAATTTTCAGTAAAGGAAGTAGACAAAAACACTCCTAAATCACTGCATGCCATAAATCACCTTCACATTAAAAACCAATCCCACCCCTCAATAGCCATCAAGTAGTACCATTTAAAAAAAAGGCAGGTGAACAGGTCATAATCAAGTCTGATCTATGTATATTTGGTTTTCATTTTCTATCTGTCTTCCATATTCCTTATTAATAAAACACAGCTTATTTTAGAAAGGAAAGATGGGAACTTGAAAAAACTTTTAGGTACAAGTTACCAAGAATGCAGGAAGCCTCATGTGGACAATCCTTTCCTGTAACTTTCAGGGAAAGATCTCGCAATTAATGCCAGCATTTATCCTAATCCCAAATTTTGGGAAAGCATGGAGATTCCCAACTAGATGTGGTCTACTTGGCCATGCCATTTATTAGATTTTTTTCTATTAAATTTGTTTCCTTTCCTCTATACCAGGCCTGGAAAAAAGCTTCTTCATATCCCATTTCAAAAAAGCTTCATATTGACAGGCAACAGGAAGCCTTTCCATGCTTTACCAGCAGTGAACAGGACGGAAAAAGGAAAGATGAAACGAAGGGGTGAGAAGATTAGTCTCTATTACACTGTTTGTCCTTCAGTTTCCAAACTAAGCAAAATCTAATCTAAACAAAAGTGTCTTTAAATTTCCTCCTGTTCTCCAGGGAAAGGGAGGTTTTCTGTTTTTTACTAGAGAGGTGACAACAGGTAGCTGTGAGGAATCACAGTTGTTTAATGTCTTTTTCGTGTTTTTCTCACCCTTCCTTGGCATGGCCAAGGCAACAGAGAGCAAACAGCCCCGCATATGCGGATCACTTTATTATAAACTGAAGCTACCAAGACAACTTCCATTTCAGTTGACAAAATATTTCTGAAACCACAAAGAGATTCAAGAGTTTCATGAAATTATGAACAGATCTTCATTAATACGCCAGTGTCAACATCCAGAAAACACCAAAGCTATTTCGTATTTCAGCTCACAGGCTGCAAGCTTTAGTATTCCTCCGGTGCACTGAGCAGACTTCTGACCAATTGCACTGGTGACAAGGAGTTACACCATTTGAATACAAATAACTGGGGGGGTGAGGCGTGGAACCATGTACTTGAGATTAATAAATATTTTCATGACTATACCAATAGTAACTACAACACCAGCAAGAAAATTCTATTACTTCAAGGACACAATTGAGAGCTCCAAAATGAAATTAATCACTTTGATTATTTATGGATATGTGGTCATACAATCCTGCTTCTGAAAACACCTTTTTCCAAGACACTGTTAGTGCTTATTTATAGAAAATCTTATGTAGATATCACAGTCTCTGGCATTTCTCCTAAATGTTCTCACAATATGCTGTTAAAAGTTAATGGATAAGAATGCGATTAAACTCAGTAGGAGTGCTGAATGAAGACAGCCCTACAACCATTACATTAAATCACAAAATTTTCTATAGATTCAGAGTGCTGGGTTATTTTGAAACCTACTCTCCAACAAAAAAAAAAAAAAAAAGCTGAGACAAGGACTTGGAAGAAAAAAGTTTATAGCTAAACTTTTATCTCTACTAATCACACCAGTAATTCAACCACAAACGCAGGCATTAACAACTACACTAGCCATCCTATTGCAACTTTGACAGTTTAACCATAAAACAAGGTGACAGGGAAAAAACCAGGTTATTTAAAGTTTGTTCTAAAAACCATCTCTTTTGCTATCAGGTATTGACATTTTGCTCAACAGATGAAAGCGAGAGTTTCCAGCTGGACAGTAGGAGCAACCATTCAAAACTAAACAGGAGTCTCATTTGAGGACAACAAATGATCACAAGTTACCACAGCATCAGTGCAGATGTCAAACAAATGAGGAAATGAGGGAAGAGTGTGTAAGTTATACAGACTAAACTATAAAAGGAGCTCAAGGAACGGGGGACAAAGAGCTGAAAAGGAATATGGCCAACACAAAAGCTGAGGACTTCCTAGGTGGAGGTGAGCTTAAGACTATACATAAAATTTTAAATGGTCATGTAAAAAGGACGATCAAATTATACATAAGGAAATGGAAAAAGCTCTGATATCAAAAATGACAGAAGCTATTAGAAAAGGTCATTTCTGAAGCCACAGAAGGAGATAAGTCCAAGAAGGTGGAGAGATGATTGAAGAGTTCAGTCGCGGTATAAATCAAGAGTCACAGGAGGATGACAAGAACCTCTCAGAAGAAATCTTTCAAGAAACAACATCAAGGTACATGAAGAATTAAGCTAGCGGTGAATCACAGAACTCCAGCACATGAATGAGAGAGGTAACGTGCAATACTGAGATCAAAAATATATCTTCACATGCAGGCACTGCTAAACTAAAAGCCTAATCCTTTTGTATCAGAAGTGCAGTTGCTGCTCTAGTTTCTCATTTTATAGTAAGAAAATAGTCATAAGCGTTTTAATATCTGGCATATCTTTCCATGCAATCCAGCAATATTCTCATGAAAGGAAGGTTAGAAAGAATATTTTGAAAACACGGTGAAGATTTCTATACCCAAGGAAACAGCCAAGCACTCCAATTTAGAGAAAGACCTGCAGACCAACATATAATAGATTTCAGATGTAATGGCCCCCAATCTACAGAATCAGAGAATAGCTGAGTTTGGAAGGGATCTCTTGAGGTCATTTGGTCCAACCCCTCTGCTCAAGGAGGGCCACCCACAGACAGTTTCCCAGGACCATGTCCAGACAGTTTTTAATATCTCCAAGGATGGAGACTCCACAACCTCCTTGGGCAACCTGTGCAAGAGCTCAGTCACCTGCACAGTAAAAAAAAAAAAAAAAAAAAAAAAAGAAAAGTGTTTCCTCATGTTCAGAGGGACTCTCCCTGTGTGGGAGAGTGTCAAAAGCCTTACTGATGTCTAGGCAGATGGTATTTGCTGCTGTCCTCTATGTGCCTGGAAATGGTTTCAAGGATGAGCTGTTCTACCACCTTCCCAGGATCAAGGTTAGACTGACCGGCCTGTCCTTCCCTGGGTTCTCCTTCTTGCCCAATGTCCTGTTAAAACATTGTCTCACCTTAAACTTTTGTCAAGTAATACTTCTTATTTTCTCTGGTATCAAAATGAAGCTCTGCACATCCTTACAAGTTTTAACACCTTTTATTCAAATCTCACAGACAAGTATAACATTGCCCTCCACAATATCATGTTTAGACACAGACTATAAAGTATCAGAGAAAAGCTGAAATAAAAACCAGAATTATATGAAAACTTTTCATTTTAAACAAGCTGAGAGCAAACAGAAATAGAGATTTATCTTTTTCTGATACATCTTTTACCTTTCCTCTTTAGCCTTGCAAATCTAAGTCTTTCATTAAAGGTGCCCTATGGAATCAAATCAACATCAAATGGATGATTCACTTCACATGCTACTTTTTCTATTAGTTGTTACTTCATTCTTCAGCAAAGTAAGATTTATCAAAATACTTCATAGACTATCAGGAAAATATTTTAGGTAGATTTAATTAGGAAAGAGTCATCTGACAGCAAAGCTATTTAACACACTCAGAGCACACATACAGAAAAAGAGGATGCTAACAACTCACTTTCTTCCTTTACATCTTGTGGATAAATCACTGCCTACTGTTGAACTAATTTAACATATAAATTATGAATGTAAACATATAACCTATCTCTTCTCTCATCACAGTTAGTCCTCAACAAGACCTCTGAGGAACAAACACAAGTCACCACATAATTTTGAACAAAGCTTACTGATATGCCATCATACTTAGCTTTACTTGTGCAATAAAAAAAATACCCTCTCCAGACAAATTGCAATAGGCATGTAAAGCTCTAGCAAGAAATCACTATTTTAGGGTATAAACATTTACAATCAGAATTGTATTTCTACTACAATTTAACAAAGAAAATGTTATTTTGCGACTCCCCAGGGAACTGAACTCAAGGACTTGAAATTTGTATTTTAATCTGCAAATCTGCACTTTAGTTTCAATAGAAGTAACTATTACAAGAATACTTAGCTGTAGTATAGTATTTTCCATGCAGATTCAAGTTGTATTTAATCCTTCCACTTCTTAAATGGAGAAATACTCTCACTGGGGTGGCTCTGTGAAATGGTGTAGTAGATAAGTCTGAAGGTTAGACGAATCCTACTTTAGACCGTGCAATGAAGTTGTAGCATTTTGGAGCCAATCTGTCCATGTCCTGAAGGCACACTGCCCCAAGCACAGTAAGGAGAACAGAGAAACATGATTCATACAATCTTACAATTCCAGCACACAAGTGAAAACGTATCCCTTTACGTTATGTCGCAAAGAAGTACAAAAAAAAAAACTATGGCTGAAAACTGTCCTGGTAGGTACTGATAGGGTACCAATAGTAGTCTCTACGCAGATATTTACCACTCGGTCTTAAGATTTTAAGGCTGAATTAGATATTTTCTTGAAAACATCAGCTTGACACTAAATAGTAGTTAAAAGGTAATTCAAAAGTTAGAAGTTATAAGGAAAGAAATTCAGAAAAGAATACTGAACGTTTCTGTGCTACATTATAAGCCACATCCAGACGTTATATGTGGCTCTGGTTTTCCACCTCTTAATGGTTATAGCAGAAATTAAAAAGGCTTAGAGAAGACCCAATAAAGATGACCACAGGATACTTAAAGTATTGGGCATAACTTCAACGACAAGGAATTTTCAGCCAGAGATGACACAGGAAATAGGACAGGTGCATCCTTAGTGACATGAAGAGGAGAATAGAGATCAACCACTTTTTTTGGGCTGTGTGAAAACATTACAGGGCTTCAAATGAAGCTATGGGGTGTCAGGATCAAATTAAAAACCATAGCGTTAAGCTGTGGAACTGCTTGCCACAGGATGCTACAGCTGCTACAGATATTTGGGGAAGAAAGGATGGACAGAATCACTGGTAGCAGCTGAGAAACACTAACTGAGCACCTTTGGCTCAGAAGACCACATGCCACTAAGACAGTATTTTGGGGAAGCACACCTACAGACTTGCCAGTCACTAGAAGAGAGTATAAAATCAGGGCATTTGGAGAAAAGATACTGAGGTCTATCAGTCTTTGGACCAACACGTATTGAATAAGAGGAAAACGTGTAAGACGTACCACAAAAAGCCATAACTGACTATTTGATGTAATTATGAGGCTAAACTATCTCAGAGGGCAAAAATGGGACACTAAGAATTAAGGAGGGGGGATATTATATTAGACAGAAGAGAACGCGATAGAAAGAGTAACAGGAGGACTACAACACAAATCAGTAGTGAAGAAGTCTGAAGAAATCACGTCCTGACTATGCCCTGTTATAAGTAGCCTAGTATCTAAAGGATCACGCTGGTAACGCCCCGTCACTCCACCCTCTCCTACCACGTGCTATCACCAATGGGCTCCATTAGCCAGAGTATCCCCCAGTGCAGGGAAGCAGACATGGGTCTCTCTGAGGAAACGGCTCTACGCAGATCTGAGAATGAGTTAACAATGCACATCTACTCCTGATGTGATAAAATAAAGTTAAAAGATATGCACGCAGTAGTTTTCTCAGCAATTGTCAATCACATATGTGTAACCCTCCTGGTAATTTTTTTTTCCTTAAACAGCACTTGAGTGTGGGGTAACTGAGGCTGCAATCAAACTAGACTGGAAAAAATGCTGCATTTTATGATTCACTCTTCAGAGTACTAAAGTATGTTCTGTACTCCCCATTACTTGGAGGAAAAGAAAAAAAGGGGGGGGGGAGAGAAAAAAAAAAAAGTCCTACACTTCACTCTTACACTAGCTTCTCTTTTTCAGTCTAGACAAGGCATTTACACATTCAACTAGAACTTGTGCAAATATTACATGCCCATGTTTTCACAAGATCTTTTCAGCCATCCTTTGCTGGTCTATTCACAAAAATGTGTATATGACAAAGTATTCACTTTTTGGTATGCCATTACCTCAAAAGGGGCAGTTTGCTAGTGAAAGGAAAGAGAGACAGGACAAGCTTCTAAAAAGCATCAATTAAGTTTAAATTTATAGTATATTTCATCTGACAATAAAAACCTCATGGAAAGAGCAAACATCTGAAAGGTTTCATGTTTGGGGGTTGTTTTATTTTGGTTTTTTAATGCCAGGAGAAGAGATGTGAATTGTTTCCGTAGGCAATGTGTGTCCTGATGCTCGCATTACTTGTCACTATATATAAAAAAAAAAAAAAAAAGAAAAAACCCACACACAAAAAAACAAACCAACCACTGCGCAAAAGCGGCATTCTGTTTCTTATTTTCTCTGTACTATAACTTAAAGAAAGCTAAAAATTGGTTCTGCACTACCAAGTTATCATTTTAAAGTTAATACAGAACATAATGCAGAGCAATACATTCAGAAGAAAATACTTCATAAAGACCAAAAGCCAAGAAAAGCATAAAAATGTTTAATACAATATAAAAATCAATATTTAATAACAAACACATAATCTGGATGCAATGAATAAAGCCACAAGCATAATAAAATTTTTCTGATTTTAAACTGAAACACTTTAGTACCAGAGGAATATACATAATTTGTAATAATAAAAGTAACAGCCTCAAGGTGACCAAATGCTTCCCCCCCAATTTTTTGCCGTATCACAGTGCACCCCACAAAAGTATGAGACAGTGGAAAAACAGAAGTGTTTTGTTCATACCACCCATACCAGTAGGTCAACCACAATTTTATAAGGAACAAGAAGTTATAAGTATAGACCATTGAGAACTGCTGGTTTAAGTTCAAATACAAATTCCTGCCACCCACTGGCAGGGTGAGGTTCCGTCCTCTTTTGATCCCTGTAACTGTGAATATTTGCATACACTTTAAAGGGAAAAGATGGACTCCAGGTCTTCTTGTCTGCATCTCGTCTCTGGGTATCCTCATCTACAAACACATTTGCAAACATTTTCTCTGCAGGGTTGACTCCATCATACCACTGATGTAAAGTGGTCTCCTTCTGCCTAAACTGAACCCCAGCCTGCCCTTCTGGCTACTGGGAGCAGCACAACACAGTTACAACAACCCTTTCGCTCTTTCACTCCAATCTTGATCTCAGGTCAGCACCTCTTAAGTATTACAGACACCATCATCCATCATTCACATCTGCATTTGAACCTATTCTTGTGTCCTTCACTCCACCTATGCCTGATTTTTGAAGGGTAACTAAAAAGCTTCTCCCAGACGCACTTCTTCTGTAACTCTCTTCCAGCTTTCATCTCCCCTTAACCCAATCACTTTGGTATCTCCTCTCTGCCCTTGACAAATGCGTCTTCTCCTGCTCTTATCTATTCACAGTACTGCTGAAAAGACTCTTTACAGCCCATTGCTTTGGCTGCCTTCCACTTTCACTTCCTCTCTCTCCATTTTCACAGAGCAAACTTATTTTTGTAAGCGTTCACTGTTTATGCCCACTTATGGAAAGTCAGCCAATTCAACTCAACAGAACTCATGGCAGCAACTGGCAGAAACCTAATCCTTTGCTGTTGTTGGATTTGCCTTCCTCTGGTTTAGATGGTTAAAACAACCCAGAGGGTTAAGGGGGAGGGGGACTGAGGGGTCAAACAAGCACCAAAAAAAAAAAAAAAAGGCGATTACAGGAGTCCACTGCTAGAATAAGGCAGATGTGTATAGAGCGAGATGAGAAACCATTTGGTTTGCTAGGTTTCCTGCTTTCAGTTGCCGATAGGTCTCCAATGCAAAAAAAAAAAAAAAAAAAAAAAAAATTAAAAAATCATCACACACCGTCCCACTCATCCAAGTTGCCAACAACATCTACTTAGAGTCAGAACGGCTGACCTGGCAAAGGCACAAGGGTTGTAGGTAGCTAACAAACTGCAACTGTTCTTTAAAGAAAGATTTTAAGTATAGCTGCCCTGATACTGTCGCTGGAGTCGAGCATGAAGTAGTGCTTGCATATCTCAAAACTCAGAGCCAAACTGAGAGGCCAACAGCATTATTCCACAGTCTTGCACTGCTTCTATCTCCTACCAGCTACAGAGTAAAGGGAACTGAGAAGGACCAACTTTGCTAGCACATGCTTTTCACTAGCCAAAGAAAAGAAAGAGACCTTGTCAGCACATTCTTGTACAAGATGACTCCTTGTAACTTTTACATACATTTAATGCCCACATATCAGATTTCAGGGAAGGTACAGTTCAACAGTGATCAGTCTGTCCTTGGATGGCAAGTGGGGTCTTCTGTCCAGCAGTGACTGTGGCACCCACGCACCATTTTACTTTTCTCTTGTTCTTTATACAGTCCAGTTACAAGGAAAACGCTCCTCATCTTCCAGTCCAAATTAGTTTCACCTAGAGTTAACTCAGACACAGCATTGCATTACATATGCAAGCTCTGAGAGATAACCTTCATTTTTGCAATCCAGGAAGGGATATATGCTGCAGGGGACCAGGGGAAAGTTGAGCCATATCAACGCCATTTTGATCCCATTAGCTCAACTTCTTGCTTGACCACAGCTTTCCCATTAAGGTGAAAAATCACCTTCTGGTGACAGAAATAATCACCCTTCAAATCAGGATAAAGATCAGTTATATTTTGTAGAACTAAATCACCACTCAGAATTTGCTGCAAGATACTCATCTGATGGGCTACCCAACAAGACAGTGCTAGTTTTTAGCACTGGCTTTGTTCTGAAGGTCTCAATTTGACACCCCATTTTGCAAACTTATAGAAGACGATGATGGCTGATGCCATGTTGTTCTGTTTAGAAGGTATACTAAGACAATCTACTAACAAACCCATCCAGAGTAACTCCTAAGTGATCTGTTTCTACTGTGCAACACCCTTGTAACCAGCCACCGTTTTCACCGTCCACAGGAACAGCTCAACCGAACAGACCTTAAGAGTTGGTATAGATACTAGCACTCCACATTTTCAAAGCTCTAATCAGTGCTACCCTTCAAATCATACAGTACAGTTATCTCTGCTGATGACATCTGCCTGGGTACCTAATCTCAATCCTCTTCTAGTCCTGAGGGAACCAGGAATTGCAAACTGGCAGCTACAGCAGACTCTTACTGCAGTTGGCATATTTTCCATCTCTAGTAATGCCTTTGCAACTCGGTAGCAGAACGTTTCCAAAAAAGAGCTCTACCAAAACAATCCACATCTGTTCTCTCTCAGCATCACTCTCAGTAGGTCTCTGACTTACCACGGCCATCTGATAAAATTGGATGCAACACCCTTCCCCCAAGCCCAAAAATCACGATAATAGTCTACACAGCAGCAATATTGGATCTACCCAGGGATCACTCATACTTTCTGGACATCTGCTCTTGAGTGCTGCTACTCCACAGCCTGAATATCACGTATCACTCTGGGCCCACCTACCTTACATGTAGTTAGCTGTCACGCAACTCCGCACTACTATGAGTGTCATTTCAGACTACAGATGGCATCTCTACCCCAGCTGCCACTGCTGAGTCATACTGCTCTGCCATTTGCTCACTTTGAACATGCATTTGCTAAAATAGTCACAAAGAGTGAAAGCTCATATGACTTATTGTACCCAGATCTGTTTTGGTATCAAACCTCAATTTTTTCTTACTGCCAGCTTTGTCACATTGCTGTTTGTCAGAGGCAACTCACTAGAAGAGGGTAAAAGATACCACTATGCACCAGGTTTTTCTTCTGCCTCACTACTTCAGGATGCTCCAGAATTGCCTATGTGCCGGCCAGAGAGGGCCTTGGTGCAAGGAGGCAGCATGGGACCCAGCTGGGTTCCAGCTGAGCAGAGGGACCAGCACATCTGCATGCAGATATGGCGAGTGGCAGCAGAAGACAGGCTTCAACCCAGAGCAGTCATGGGATAATGCAAGAAGTCTCATTTCCAAAACTGCTGCAGCTTGGGTTTTCTGCATACATCAAAAACAATAGTAATGAAATTTGGAACTTGATTACCAGAAATATTTCGCTATCTCCCTCCTAGTCCATCTACTTCAACCTATTCAATACCATTACATTCAATTTGTAAACTAGAGAACTAGAAAAATCCCAAAGAGGAAAAGTGCTAGAAATAAAAAGTACTAATTTGTTAGTTAACATGGAACACAAAATGAAATGCCAGAAAATATTTTAATTCCTTCAGCATTCAGTTAGAAAAAGGCACACATGGCCCAATCCATCGCCATGCTCTGTAAAGAAAACATTAGGCAAGCGTTCTCAAATAATATTCAAGACAAGTGACTACTTACCACATTACAGTTATGCAATTAATAATACTAAAAACAACAAAAGAGAGAGCCTTCACTGACTCTGAATCAAACAGTAAACAACCACTAAAAGTTAGGATCCCACCTAATCCTCAAAACTCCTTTGCCGCAGTGGGATTAGCACTACTAGGATACAGTGGGGTTTATGAAGAGCAACTTTCACCAGGTTGATAAGGCGAGGCAATTCCCCTCCGCTCATCCCATCATCTTTATATATTTGTACATTGTACAGAAAAAATGTAAAATAATATACTGACTCTACACCACCAAAACAAATCATACTTTTTAGAACTACTAAAAGACAAATTAGAAACAACTAAGATGGCAGGAGACAAGAGGAAGAACTAAGGACATTTTTTCCTTAGGCCAAATAGGTTTTAGTATCAGTGCTGCTCTGATTAGGGTTCAAAATTTTGTGTTTTCTTGCCCTCGGGAACAAGTGGACATCTTCGTCCTTTGATAAAGTCATTTATTTCTTTGCTGCTTTTAGGTTTAGCAAACCAGAAATTCACAATTCCAATTACAGAAAGTAAGCAGAGGAGGATCTAATTTGAGTTGGTTTTAAATTATACAGCCATAAATGAATTAAGATTATGTTTATTCAATCAACATTTTCAGGTCACCTTTAAACCTTCTGCTATGGGATGCATATGCTAGACTAATTGCTTCAGTTTCATATTTCTTCCCTCTGAAGATGAAATTCATATTTGTCGCTGTAGACCTTGAAGAGCAGAAGGAGAATGAACTTACTTTTTTGGTTCTTTTAATGTCTCAAAATAGTGTTCAGTTTGTACTATTTCCAGAAAAAAGGCTAGGACCTGAAGTTTCTATTTTTTCTATTTAATCTGCAAATTGCAATTTAAGAACTTATGGTCAATTTATATTTTGAAGCACTTTTAAATGTTAGATCAGACAAGATGAGTATCAGAAATCTAATGGAAAGACAAAAATCTGTTAAAGAACCTGTCACAAATTGCAAATGACATCATTGTCATCAAAGCCCACGCAGTAAGCAGTGACAGATAAATTATTCCAACTGGCCAGTGACTATCTAAGCCCCCAAAACTGCCACCTCACTGACATCCAAAACTCATCGGTGAATTATCACGCAGCCATCATAGTCTGAGGTAACCGCAGGAATACCTCTGGTTTAGACCATTTACCAGCTGACATTTCACAACGTTGTTTCATTGTGAAAATTAAATGCTCTTACATTTCTACAAGATGCAAACACTGGTGCTCTAATCTGTAAGCAACTAGCTGACAGAAAGTAGTCAGAATTTTGGACAAATATACTACTTGGCCTATGGGAGGGAGCACTGAACATTGCTGCTGACGTGAAGAATTCAAGAAGGAGAAAGTGTCAGTTCAAGAAGAGTAAGAAGGCGAGGAGCAGCACTGGAGTGACACAGTTCTGCCCTAGGACAGAACTCTGCCGCAGAGTCCTCTTGTCAGCTGTGCCTGAAATACGTAAAAGCAACACGAAGTAAGCTTTAGCTGTTACTCAGAATTAAATAAAGTAGGAATACATAAGTGCAGATTGATGCTAAATTTACAATAACTTTTTAACACAGATTTTTTTTTTTTTGAGTCAAGATGTTGTGCATAGAGGGGCTATTTACACACATGTTAATGCTTCTAATGCAGCAGCCTTCTTCAACTCAGGCTGTTAAAAATAGAAAGGAATGGGTAGGAAGGGAGGTGCTCCTCTTTATCAGCAGCATCTTACTTTAAATGGGTAGGATGAAAGGAAAAAAGGAAAATTAAGAATAAGTATTGAAATGTGGAAGAGGATAGCAGTGGATAAGCATCAGATGTTATACTATATTTTTCCAAGAAAAAAAAAAAAAGGACTTGATATTGATATTTTTATATATAAGCCATCAATACAAATCAAACAGAATGAACACTTGGAAAAAAATCAATACAGTATATTTCTAGTTAGAATCACTGTTGCTAATTACTTCATGACAAATTATCACGATAAAATGTCAAACTTCCAATTTAGGGAGCAAGTCTTAAGTCATTCAGTGCCTAAAGACATCAATTACAAAAGTAATAAATAGCTTTAGTAGAGTTTAGCCTAAGCTAACTCATTTATACAGAGAAGTCTTCAAGTACTGTTCTGCAGAAAAAAATACTTTATATACCCTCCTAATATAAACAGGGGATCAAATCGCTATAGAATTTCTGCATTTGTTAATTAAATACATAGTATTAGAATTATTAAAAATATTCAAAGATACACTTGTAACTACTATACTCACTAAAATTGAATATACCCAGAGCACTGGCAATAAGACACTTTTTGTAGCCCTGACAAATGCCACTGCTCAACGTTTCACTGCTCCCCTTACTTTGTTACATCGAGGGCTGGTGATCAGACAGGAGCAGCTACTTCTTTGGTGTGATATGGCATTACTCTCTTATTTGGGCTTTACTGTAAAAGGCTTGGAAATTTTCACCTACCCTGTTTGAAGTACGCTGTTCCAATTCTTTCTACTCCATTTTATTTGCATGGGAACCAAGTACAGTTAAAACCAGAACAGTTCCAGCTTTTATTAAGCACTTCCTGTACCACAGTTGTCTGTCTTCAGTAACATAGCATTGTGTTTAAAAAATAAACTTATTCTTACAGATTCATTTGTTTTCAAAACCACTCTTGAGGGATTGGTAGGCTGTATCTGCTTTCTGAGGAAGCTATAAGATAGGGTAGATCAACAATTCCTAAACAGAGTTTTGTCTCTCAGTTCATCTCTGAGCCCATGACACATCATGAGATTTGCTGCCTTTAACTACTGCAACAGCTCCTTGCTGGGCCACTGCTGTTGCTAATCAGTTTTTCTGGAGTGTCAGAACATGAAATCTCCAGTGATGACGGTCACTGCCGCGCTTTCGGCTATGCATCAGTCATTTATTATAGCTTCACAAATTGCTAGCTGAGAAAAGAACAGCAGATAGTCAGCTTTAAATTGATAGAAAAACAGGACCTTTTTTTTTAATTTATATTTTTATGGAACTATATAAAACTTCTTTATATATTCTAGGTGTTTAGAATGCTTGGATATCATGCCACAAGTACAAAACCTTCCTGGAAGAAAGCGAGAACATGAAGCTTCCACTACATACAGGAGCATCAATATAATCACCTACTTCACCACCCACTCTTCCGGTTAGTAAGTCAAAGCAACTGATTGGTCATTACAGGACTCAAGCCCAATTTACTCTACACTTCGCACTTCATTCTTGCTTACCAAGCAGAGAGAGGAAAGCACAAATTTGGAAGAGAAGTGAGCACCAGGGAATAACCACTACTTTCTGTCAAAGTTCCACAATCTCTCCTCCATAATACATGAGCTGACAAGGGACCAAAGAGCTTTGCTAGCATACACGTCCCTCTTACAGATTTCTCCAACTTGACTTTTTTTTCTAAATGTAGCACTTGTTATTGTCTTTCATCTTATTTGTCTGTATGCTTAGAATTGTAATTATCCTTCTATAATTTATTCTTTAACTAGCAGTAAATGAAAAGCAAAAAAAATAGAGAATACCTGGGATTTATGCTGTCCTACAAGCAAAACCGTGGGCACCCAGAACAGTGATTTCTCATCCTAGAGGATATTAGCAGCTAGTATTAGCTTTTGATTAAAAGGTTAGTATAGATTCAGCCTAGAAGTGAAAATACACCGCCCCACCGCTAACAAATAGCGATGAGCAAGAAAGAGGTTTCATATATGACAAACAAGATCTTATCTACACAATGTTTTTAAGACTTTTTGTGAACTACAAAAGTGTTTACCAACATTTGTATCTCCTCTCCAGAAGATACTTTTGTGCTTTGTCCTGCGATGAAAAGCAAATTCAGTCTCTCAGGAACTCCATGTTAGTACTCTTCCAATTGTAAAAGTAAAGTTTAAAAACTATAGAATTTTAAGTACAGTGGGGTGTTTTTGGTGTTGCTTGGGGGGGAGTAGGGGGTGTTCTAAAAATTTGCCAGAAAAAAAAAATTCGAATTCTAAATCTAAAAAGTAAAAGCAACAAGAATAAAAATGTCCAGTACAAGACCGTTACATTTTTACTCTTTGACTCTTCATTGTTACATTTTTTTCTCTTTGACAGTCAGCCTTTAAGGAAGGAGACAGCCTGAACAGCTTCGCAGTTTTGGTTTCTGAGGGCAGAAATTGGCTAATGGAGTACAGAACACTGAGCCTAATTATGTCCTTTATTAATTAAAATGCATATGTAGATAAAGGTTTGTCACCATTACCTGAAAACTGTCTACTCTCCCATCGATGTGCAAGTCCCACTAATTACTGAAATCTACAGTCTTTTTTTCGAAGAAACAAAGCCAAGTCCAGAAAGAACAGTGAAACCTTTCTCTAACGAGCACAAACATAAAAGATTCCCTTTTCTAATACAAAAAAAAAAAAGTCTTCCCATCATCAGGTAAGTGTTCCAGTTACTGCATCCTAAGGAACACACACAAAATTAATCCCTGCTTCTCCACAAGTAGGTGGGCTCCTCATTAACTACTTATTAGAGGGATGAAACTGCCGCTGCCACATCAGCGACATGCCCACAGCCCTAACGCCTCCCTGCAGGCTCTCCTCCAGCTTCTGCCATTCGGTGCAACCACAGAACATCAGGTTAGGGACAGCAGCCATTTGTCAGGCTCGCTAAACACCGGCCGCACGTCCACGCTGGGCAGACTGGGACTCGCTCTGCCCCGGCTCCGCAGCAGATGCGAGTTTGCCCTGCCAGCGGTCCGAGCCACTGGAAAGCCTTGTCACTGTGCTAACACGGCGGCCAGCCTGAACTAAAAAGCCCTGCTTGGAAAGAATCAGATTAGCCTGGCCTGAGCACGGCGCTGGGTCAGCGCAGCTCCGGGATGAGAGCTAACGTGATGCTCCTCAGGCTCGGGGCACGCTCCGCCATGTCCGCTGCAAACCACTCTATGGGCATACCTAGTATTAGTCACCTGCACAGGAAAAAACTGCAGCAGAGAGCTGTCATCACTTCTGAAAAATGGCTGTAACAGCTTATACTACAAATTAAAGCAAGGAAAAAAAAAACACAACCCACCACGTTCCATTGGGATGCAATATGTTAAACCCTTCTATCAAAATAAGACATCATTTTAAGTGCTTAAGGTGAAATCGTAAGGTCAGTAAACAACAATAGTTTTATATCAGAGCCTAGCCAAAAACGTTTCCAGTTATGGTGACTTCTTGGGTTTTGTTTTTCATTGAGAAGGAATTGAGAAAAAGCCTCAAACAAAAGTCAGGGTGCTTCCTTGCCACGAGGACTTACCGGTAAGTATCTTTCCCTGTCAGCAGGAAACCCAAACTTAAAACATTCCGCTCAAAGTCATAAAACATTCTGATGCAGTTTGCCGCTACAGAAAAAAATGAGTCTCACCAGAGCAAAAGGCCAACGTAACAGAGAAAAACGGCCAGATTTACATTAGCAGTAATGACAGTGGAGAGAACTGAACCGTGACCTCCCAATACAGAGTACTGCGCTATCAGTTAAATACCAGATTTATGAACAAATCTTTTGTCAGAACAGTTTTGCAGGTCTGACCTAAATTTATACGCAATTCAAGGCAACTCAAACTAAATTTAGTAGCAGACAAATGCATCAAACAGACATCTTCTACATTTGTTTCCCAAATTACCACTCTCAAATTTGTGCTCACACCTACAAATCATTTTGACCTTTAAGAAGGCGAGCTTGACAACAACATACTGTACTGAAACAAGAAGAAATAAATGCAAAGTGATTTTAAATCTAGAGTTGTATACGAACAGCTCTAAGTAGAACAAGAAATTCCTAATGCGTTTGAAAAGCACTAAGCAGTGTATTAACACTGCAGTCTGGGGGCATTTTACTGAGCTATTTCAACAGAAAACAGGTCAGACAAACCAGCGCTATTTGAAGAAAAGACAGAGTGATCTACACTACTGCTCCGACCAGTTTTAAAACTGGTTCGAAAATTCTCAATGTATCCAGCCCCAAAGGCAAAATAATCCATCTTAAATGCCCCAGGAAGAAATTAAACAATGATATTCAAGCTGCTGCTTCTACTGGCACCAGCCAGAGATTCCCAAATCCAGCCCTGCTGGTACATGTCATGAAAATAAAAGAGACAAAAGAGTCTAACGACCAACAACAACAAACTGATGAAACTGTAAAAACCATCAGAAAAGTCACCACATAACAGATTAAGCATAGAGAAATAAAACTGCACCTGAGCACTTTAAAAAGGTATTTTAATTTGTAAAAGGAAATGTAACTTCTATGCCTGAAAATATGCATTTACTCGTGGGAGGGAGGGAAGGAAGGCAGGGCAGGATATGATTGACAGCTCTTTACATGGAAGAATTCAATTAAAAGATTAATAATGCCCTGTTGACAACAGAAAAATTTGAAGCATATAATTTTTTGACTTCTCCATGGTTTTAAAAAATTGCCTTTCCATGCTTCTTCTAATATTTCTCAAATAACATGTCTAGAACTGCAGCACCTAAGAAACAGTTATTAAAGTGGAGTCTGCACAGCTGACAGTCTCTTGTCCAACCTACTGTCACTACACATCTCTCAGCAGATTGTTTCAAAGCAAAGACCGCTTTTACAGCAGCTAATCAAATTTCAGAAAGCTGAAGTATTTTGATAGCTACATCATCACTTGAAGGACACGGGGGGGGGGGGGAAACAATGCAGAAAAGATTTTTCGTTTATTTAAACTTTGGCTCTATGTCAAAACACTCTTCAAATATTTACTTAGGATATTAGGCTCTAATCAAGGTCCACTACACCTTTGTCTTCATAGTTACGTGACTAAACCTTTCCAAATATAGTTAAATTTCCTTCCACTAGGTTGTTCTGATCTTCTCGGACAAAGAAGCCCTTCCTTGCCATTTCCATCTCTGAGTAAACCAGACTTACCTCACATCAGTGAAGGAATCAGATGAGAAAGATTCGGATTAAGCCATGAAGAAGGGTATAATAGGTAGCCTACAGAGGTTAAGTAACATTCAGAAACAATAATCACCTTAGCATGGCAAGTCTCTATGTTATAGCTGTGCACACTCCGAGTTTTTAACATCTGGTATATTGCTGTTGGTATATGAGACTACCTTATCTCACACAAACTACTTCCAAAAGCAGCTGAAGATAAGAGTTAAATTATCACACAACAGCATCATCTATAACATAAGTGTAAAATTTGAGGAGTGTTCATTGCAGCAGAAGTCATCAGCCATACAAAGAGGCTCACAAATGGAAATGCCCACCTGGAATCACAACAGATTCGTACTACAGCTCTGCCAAACTCTGCTTCATCCTGGCACCATTCTCTGTAGTCACATCAAAAGTTCATCTCCTTCCACAAAATTCTTCTTGAATAAACCTGCTTACTTTACATATACGCAAATGTTTTTCAACTTTATATCCACGTTTCACATCACATGACTGTTATTTATCACTTATATGAAGTCCAAAAGTTTGACTTACTAGGTATTTTCTGTAACAGATTTTCAAATGACTAACTGGATTTACAACAGTTTCAACTCCTCAGGGCAGGTCTGCTTCTTTCATATACACAAACTCTTGATTTTTAGAACTACAAGAAGTCGGTGAACCAGTAATTGAATACATACTGCAACACTGATATTTTTCTTTTACACTTATTCAGGGTATGTAGCTATATGCATCGTCTTTTTAGCCTGTAACATTACATGCATTATTTTTTTTCAGCTAGCCTATCAATGCCACTGAAGGTGGTTATCACATTCATTTAAGGACAGAAAGATGTAACTTCTTAGTAATATTAAGAGATATCAATTACTGTCTCCAGTGCTAGTGGTAGATACTCCTGTTCTAAAATACAAACTTTATAACATGCAAAAACACCTAAACACCTACCCTAATTTCTTCCTTAAAAAAAAAAAAAAAAAAAAAAAAAAGTCGGGGCTTGTTGATAGATGCGTCTAGTCTACCTATAGCTGGGCCGTGGTAGGTATAGTCATTTTAGAGAATAGACTCAACAAAGCATAGAGAGGATCCAAACATTGGAAACAATTTCTAAAATCAACACAAGTTTTTGAAGCCTGCTCGTGAAACACTAGCATGCTTACTACTTCTAAATTCAATGACTTGTCTAAAAAGTCAAACATAAAAACAAAACTTTGGTAACAAAATTTTATTCAGTTATGAAGGTCATTTTCTCCTTCCTAGTAGCAGGGGACAGCAGCGGTTCAAGGAGACAGGTTGCCTGGAGAAATATAAATGCACTCCTATCTATCATTAACATTTTTGCAAAGCCGGCACTCTTATCAGTATCTCTTGATATTGGCTGTCTCCAAGGCCTCAAAATAATTGACTGGAAGCTATGTTGAAAGAGTCATGTTGTGTCAGCTGTGTGATAAAAAGCCAAAGGGAGAAAGAGGGTTACGCACATGGCCCAGCCTGGGTTGCAACCTATGACTCATTAAGAAGCTATTCAGCACATATAGAGCAATCCACATGAGAGGGGAAGAAAATGGATATCTTTTGAAAGCTAGGATTATACTGCCCTGCCGCACCATTGTCAATCCAGCCTTGCACTATAGCTAGCAGTCTTCTTTCAAGTCTATTTGACCTGGAATTGTTAGAGGGTTTTTTGGTAACTCTTAGCAACGATTCATAACATTCTTAGCAATGACAAAAAAAAGACAGAAAGCAAGTGTTCAGCAACTTAATGCGCAACCCCCTATACAAAACCCACGTCTCTTTAGCTACCTGCGCGATCAGTGGCTCAGCAGCTGGGACCCAGGTCAAAACAAGGCTTTACCAGCTCCCAGTATTTTCACCAGCAAGTTCACAGTGTTCTATCACCAAAGGATTTCAACTTAAAGGGTTTTTTTTTGTTTTTTCTTTTGTTTTTTGTGGGGGGTTTTTTGTTGTTTTTTGTTTTTTTTGTTTGATTTAGTTCAGCACTCTGGGATTTTCCAGCCAGACACTTTACCCAGCAGAGTAACGAGCCGAGCAGGTTCACTGCAGGCAATGCACACAGCCACCTCCCACCGCCCAAACCTTGGGATGCACCAAGAGCATTCGGAAAAGACAACAGCTTTGGTATGCAAAGTCGAAAGTGGTACAGGTTGCTTAAGTAATGCTTTTTTTTTTTTCATCATTGTTGTTTAAAAGCCCCACTACTAAGCCTCATATTGAATTTCAAGTTCTTCAGTGAGCTTCCATTTTGCTGGTTCCAGTTCCTGGAAGATGAGAGCGTTTTCAGCCTAGTATCTGGAATATATCCTAAGGATTTAGGAGCAGAACAGAACTCAAAACAATAGCCCTGATCATGTCTTACTGCTACTGTCTCTATTATGCATCTTTTGATCAGTTGTAATAAAGTAGCTTAAACGACTATTCTGCAGCTTGAACCTTGATATAAACGTAACACATTACTACTAAGCTGCGTATCTTATTTGAGTTTAGAGTAAGGATTTTACATGAATGCAGCGTAAGAGCAATTAAGGCCAGAGCCTTATATATAAACACCAGTGCCCTTATATGTATCTAATTGACAGACAGACATGGATACATACACATACTTCCAACTCACACTTTACCATTAATAATAGAATTTTAAGAGCTATAAGGCAGGACCAAACATTCGACAAAATCATCATCTCCAATTAGCATCAAAAAGAACAGTTAATGGGAACAACTTAACAATAACATTGAGTTTATTGACAAAATGTTTGCAATTGGTATGCCTATGTATCATTGAGGTTTGACTAAAATTTGGAAGACAGATTCCCAGGATACCTCCGTTCTAAACAGCTGAGGCAGTTCAGTGAAAAAGAAGAGTTCAAGATACAACACACATATTCAATCATTGATTGACTAGTGCATTTGCAAGGCACTCATTTTAGTAATTAGGGTGGGAAGTCCATTAATACGCTATCCATTAAATAACGATCTGTAAGCCTAATGGCTAATTGGAAAAAAAAAAAAGATTTATTGTGGAAGGCATTCAAATTCAAGTGAGCATCAACAGGAAAAAATACTGAACATGTTGCATAGCCAAGGTATATTTTATCACATACAGTTTAATATATAATCAATATGACTTACTTCTCCCTCTCAAAACACATACCTCCTGAAAAGGCACATTTCAAACCCAAGAGTTGCCCTAATGCCAGATAAAGCTATTTTCCAAAGCCCCAAACTGCCTTTAAATATTTAGGACACGTTTTATAAAACATTGTAAGATCACAAGATTCCTTTGTGGGTATTTTAAATAGCCAGCCAGCATTTCAAACACACTTACCAAAAAAGCACTCAAAAGCCCTCTGTACAGATGTTCAGTATTCATTATGCATTTTTATGTCTTTATACATGCTGTATTATAGATGAGAATTGGCACGAACAAACCGAGTAAAGACAAAGCCAATAAACATTAACGCTGTTTCCCGTGCTATGGGTGATTATACGTCGATACCCCTGCACTAGCATGATTTGGAACGTAAAGGATAGCGAGGATTTGAAGCTGTGCAGCACTGCTCCCTCAAACCCCTGCCCCTCCTGGCCCAGGGTGTGACTGTGCCCTTTCTCCTTCAGGTCCAAGGGAGAGCAGGGGCTGCGGGTAAGGGATGCTCACTGTCCACTTCTCTGGAAAAAGCACTGAAGCCACCACACATGTGGTCACAGCAGTGATGGCTGCCGTGTGAGGGGCCCGAGGATTACACTGGGACAGAAAATAAATAAGGGGGGGGGGAAGATATCAAAACCACTCACAGAGCCCCCACATTACCCGTGGCACACGTCTTCAACCCAATTCCTGCTGCCTCCCCACCCAGCAGGGATGGCAGCATCTCAGTAGCGTATTTGGTATTGACATCATGGAATATGAACTCAAAAGACGCTGTTGTGACAGCGCACCGCCACTTCACACACTCATACAAGCCTGGTAGCAGCAACTCCACCTGGAAACCAATTGACCACATCATCTGTTTCTGTGGTTGAATAATCAACATTAAACATTTAAATTTTACTCTGAAGAGTAACACTGAAAAACAAAGGTGTGTTTAAGCCAGTCTATTGTCTCTAAGCAAATTAGCTGTCATCAGGTAAAAGTTCATTCAAAGTCTACCTTGCATCCCCTTAAAAGCATGGAAACCTTCCCAACAATTTCTGTCCATAATCAGGTTCTCACAGATGTGGTGGGTTGACCCTGGCTGGAGGCCAGGTGCCCACCAGAGCCGCTCTCTCACTCCCCTCATTCACTAAGCAGGGGAGAAAAGGCATAACAAAATGCTTGTAGGTCGAGATAAGGACAGGGAGAGATCACTCACTAATTATCGTCACGAGCAAAACAGACCAAACTTAGAGAGGGAATTCATCTAATTTATTACTAGGCAAAACAGAGTAGAGGAATGAGAAAATAAAATCAACTCTTAAAACACTTCCCCCCACCCCTCCCATCTTCCCGGGCTCAACTTCACTCCCGGCTTCAACCTTCCCCCCCCCTCAGCGGCACAGGGGGACGGGGAGTGGGGGTTACGGTCAGTTCATCACATGGTGTTTCTGCCGCCTCTTCATCCTCAGGGGGAGGACTCCTCTCATTGTTCCCCTGCTCCAGCATGGAGTCCCTCTCATGGGGTGCAGACCTTCAGGAGCAGACTGCTCCAGTGTGGGGTCCCCCACGGGGTCACAAGTCCTGCCAGCAAACCTGCCCTGGCGTGTGCTCCCCTCTTCACGGGTCCACAGGTCCTGCCAGGAGCTTGCTCCAGCGTGGGCTTCCCACAGGCCGCAGCCTCCTTCAGGTGCCTCCACCTGCTCTGGCGTGGGGTCCTCCACGGGCTGCAGGTGGAATCGCTACACCCCCTCATCCTTCCTCCATGGGCTGCAGGGGGACAGCCTGCTTCACCATGGCCTTCACCATGGGCTGCAGGGGGATCTCTGCTCCGGCGCCTGAAGCACCTCCTCCCCCTCCATCTGCACTGACCTTGGTGTCTGCAGAGTTTCTTACATCTTCTCACTCCTCTCTCTGGCTCCAAAAGCTCACTCTCTCTAAGTGTTTTTCTTCTTCTTAAATATGTTAGCACAGAGGCGCTGATTGGCTTGGCCTTGGCCAGCGCCGGGCCCATCTTGGAGCCGGCTGGCATTGGCTCTGTCAGACACAGGGGGAGCTTCTAGCAGCTTCTCACAGAAGCCACCCCTGTAGCCCCCCCGCTACCAAAACCTTGCCACGCAAACCCAACACAACAGACTAGGCTGTCTTTTTGTAGCAGACTAGCAAAGAGAGCCCTGACAAAGGACTCCATCCAGTACAAATCTAACAAAGAAATAATTTTTTAAAAAAGGAAAATAATTAAAGGGGGACAAATGTATTGCTGGGAAAAAAAAGACTTGATAACAATCGCTGCCTTGCTTACTCAAGAAGGTTCCGCGAATCTCAACTAAATAAAAGAAGTTTTAGCTCGGAAGGGAAAGAAAAGTGAGTCCCATGACAGTCCCCTGCTGCTAAAAACAAAGAGGAACTAAAAGCATACCTAGAAAAACATCATCCTTAATTCACTAGTAAAAGATACAAGAACGATTCATCTTTGACATGACAGACTACCTTTTCCAGTTAACCAGCTGAGTCCACATGACTGTGGAACAAGAGTCCTATCTTTAGGACTCGGGATGAAATTAAGATAGATATTATTAACTCCAAATCAGACTTGGCCAGTTCCATGTATCTGCTTTCCATATCACAGTGAGTAGATCATGGGAACAGCAAACAAAGCGAGCTAGTTAAAATCTGTTGTACTCGCATTAAGTGTAATAGTGAGTAACAAATTTCTCAAGGGCCTACACAAGCCTTTCCCAAGCTGAAATATGAATTGATGGCTCATATCATCATGTACATTTCTTCATCTTTCATCTGTATAGGATCAACATTCATTAAACATCTACGCATTCAAATCTGAGAAGAAACTCTTAAGTCAGAAGGGTCAAGTCAGAAGCTGTATGTAAGTGCACACATACAAGAGCTGCGTCCCTTCCAATCCAAACAAGAGGAAGACTCCTTGGAGTGTCTGGGGTTTTATTTTTTTTTATATATATATACACACATAAAAAAAATAATTTATATTAAATGACAAGCATAACTTTAATATATAACGTGCTTGGGTTTTTAAATGACACCAAAGAGAGAAATATTAGAAGTTGTTACTCTGACAACAGTGTAGGAATAGACAAGAAAAGAAGAAACTGGAGCAAGTAGTACAGGACAGAACAAATGATACAAGTCTGGAGGCAATGGGAGGAAATGCAGGGAAGGAGTACAAAGTGCTAAAGACAACCTTTGTCACAGGGGACAGAGTAAAGCCACGAACTGCCAGCACGTACAAAGGGATGGAGAAAGGGGGACACAACAGAACACAGAGGCTTTTAGTCTGCACAAAGACTGTTATTTAGTCAAAATTGCTTTAAAATGCTCAATTACAAAAAAAAAATCCAAATTAATATGGATATTACAACTCACAAGCTAAGCCCAGATAAGGCATCCTTATTTCTGTATGAGTAAAAACCAATACTAATACCAGTATAAATTCATACCAATAGGGTACACATGATCTTTGGCATTTTTAGAGAAGATTACCAGTCACTCAAAACTATTTTAACAGCTCACCATAGCCTCAAGTCTATTAGAAAATACTGCAAGCATACAGTATATATGACAGAGGCAGCACAGATATTTTTCACTATTCTAGCAAACTCAGATATTAAGCTAGCAGGCAGTAGAATTATTTTCCATCCTGATTTTTAATATATCTGAACATATATTTTTTTAATCCAAAAATCAACTTGAAGGAATAGGAACTGGCAAAGTGCAATAGACAAATGTTCTTGAGAGAACATTAAGTACCAGAAAAATTTTTTTTTCTATACTGAGAAACTGAAATAGCATATTTCTTCATTTAGAGAATCACCTTTGTTTTGAGAGTGCCCTCTATTTGTTTTTATATAGTAAGTGATTAAACTTAAGGGAGGATGTAGCCCTGAAACAAGCATAAACAGTACTTTAAATCTAAGCCTTCTGGCTCTTAAGAAAACTGTTTTTCTGTGTGATGAGCCACACCTTCCCCCACAGCAGGTATTCAACTCCACCCTTTTCTTGTATATTGTGCTGGTTTTGGCTGGGACAGAGTTCATCTTCTTCATCGTAGCTACTACAGGGCTATGTTTTGGATTTGTGCTGAAAACAGTGTTGATGATAACCCAGGGATGTTTTCGTTACTGCTGAGCAGTGCTCACACAGAGCCAAGGCCTTTGCTGCTCCTCACACCACCCCACCAGTGAGGGGCTGGGGGTGCATGAGGAGCTGGGACGGGACACAGCTGGGACAGCTGACCCCACCTGACCAAAGGGATATCCCATACCGTATGGCGTCATGCTCAGCATATAAGGGGCTGGGGGAAGAAGGAGGAAGGAGGGGCAACATTTGGAGTTGATGGTGTTCCTTTTTCCAAGTAACCGTTACGCATGATGGAGCCCTGCTTCCCTGGAGATGGCTGAACACCTGCCTGCCCATGGGAAATGGGGAATGAGCTCCTTGCTTTGCTTTGCTTGTGTGTGCGGCTTTTGCTTTACCTATTAAACTGTCTTTATCTCAACCCATGAGTTTTCTCACTTTTACCCTTCCAATTCTCTCCCCCATCCCACCAGGGGAGAGTGAGTGAGCAGCTGCATGGGGCTGAGCTGCCGGCTGGGGTTAAACCATGACATACATAAACATAATCTACGGTAGCGTTTTGCTTCACATTTCCTTCCCAAGGAGCCTGAAGCTCTACTGAGGGTGAGCACCGATACACATTGGCTACTTGCCATTTGTAAGGCACTGCTGTGGGGGAGACACTCCGATCTACACTAAGGCTGCAAGTGCTGGAGCTGCACCAACAACAACTTGCGCAGGAATACCGGCACAACCGCACAGCCTCCGCAGTCTCGCCGGGTGACCAGACAAGACTTGATCTGAGAAGGGGAATCCACAATTCCTGACTACTCAAAAAACAACCAAAAGAAAACCCAAATCGATAAGGCTTCAACCACCTTTGCTGCTACTCAGTACCAATTTGCAGCCTGGACTTCCTAAAGGCCCTCTAAATCCCTTTGTGCCGGGAAGGTGGCTGTGGGTAAACCATGTCCCCCTGTCCCTGGCCTCTCCTCAGCCGTTCCCTCCAGCATCCATAGCCTCTACTGCCACTCCACACAGTGACAGAGAAAACAAAACATGAGCAGGCCTGAACTTTATCTATGACGATTAATCCTACAGAAGCCAAATTCCAAGTTACTGAACACACGTAGAATACTTTAGATAGCTGCACCGAGAAGAAAGGCTTGTAACCAGGCAATGTTGCGCTATGCCAGTCACGTGCAAGCTGTCAAACTCAAGATCGAGAAGGCTTTAATGCAGACAACAAGTAGCAGAAGGCTGGTATGTCTAGGATAGAAAACAAATTGGAAGCCTATCTATTTAAATGCAGTTAAGTTTCAATTTAAACTAAATTACAAGGTTTGAAATTAGCCACATTTCATGACCCTGAAGTTACTCCATCCCTTCTCCTCCATCAATACCTGGCCCAACTTGTAAATAACCAAATGCAAACCAACAGTAAGAAGTCCAGTAAGATCTTTAAAACAGGCCTTGTTTTACTTAAACAGGAACCTATTCTACATTCAGATGGTGACAGAATCACACAAAACTGGCCAAAGATTTTCCAAGTGACCTCAAATAACTAGGTTTACAAATCCCATCTTCCACAGTTGCTATTACATAAACTTTTGTTTCAGATACAGGTATTCCATAAGAGGAGGTCTGTGCCATGTAAATGCTTTCTAAACAGCGTCCTGTAAAAGCTGTCTTAGCCAGACAGAATGGATCAAACTACATGAAAAGTATCAAGAGGACTGGCAGAGGGAGAGCAGGGTTTTCACAACCTTCATCTTCACTGAACACTAATCTCTCACTCAGCTTGTTCACCCTGTTAAAAGGATGCTCTATGCAGAAAATGCTACACTATATTGTAAATTAAGGGGTTGACCACACATTCACTTTTAAATATATTGTGCTAACCCAAAGTTTGTGAAAGCACACAGTCCTAAGCATAGACCTACTCTATTCCCACAATCTGTGTACTGTATTGCAAACTGTGACCTGACCTGAATGGGTCCTTCTCCATATCCTATACATTGCATGAGCATCCACCCTGCTGGTCCTTTCTTTAGGCTTTGTATTTCCAAAATATAAAAATATGCTAGACAGAAAAAGCATTAAAAAAAGGGGCGGGGGGGGGGCCCACACGCAGTGGCAGTGGTCATGAAGACATTTAACTACATCTTCATAATTTCATAGAATTATCTTTCCAGTGTGACAAGACATACTGTTTCAGTAGCTTCTGGCCAATCATCAAGGACTGAGCTGAACAGACAGTAATTCTGAATACACACAAAGACATCCAAAGTCAATTAGATAAAGGTCAAGGAATACTAAGAAAACTGGTAGTGCCATGACTTTGTCACAACAAAACAGACTGTGTTCGGGCAGTGCCTGAAGAGCAACCCATTAGGGTAGGAGTCATCCTGGTGCCAGAATGGATACCACTTGGAACAGGAATATATGGGGGAGCACAGCCCCTCCAAATCAGGCAGTGACACAGAGGCAGGGGACAATGAAAGAAGCCCTCGCCTAGCAAGCAACTTTCCTCAGTCACAGAAGCTGCTCCCCATTACCACAGGAAGGATTCAGCATCTCAAACAAGAGACAAGCCTCTTCCATCATTGCTGTTCATGAGAAGAATTCTGCAAAACAGTTTCCAGGAAAGAGTTCTTGTATACATCTGTGACATGATCATCTGCCTCTCATTTGCTCTCTTTCCACTTACCTCCCAGCTGTGCTATTCAAAATTGTGGACAGGCAGGAAATATAATTAAAATTCACCTTCTAATAGCGGCATGTGTAAAGGTTTCATCAATGGTTTAGAGAGAGCCATGCAAGTTTAAATTATTTCTGAGAAACACTGAGTTTGACTAAACGCTAATCGTTGGAGAAAACCATGCACAACTGCACACTCTGCAACACTTGCCACCTTCACATCAAGGTTCCCAGGCATCAGATAAAAGCAGTAAGACACTAATTTTTAAGCATTTCCAGGAATGTAATGTAATTTCCCAAATCATACCATTTGCCAATATTTATTACAAGATATGTAAGTACTTTCTTGCCTTAATTGAAGGATTCCAGCTCATATATGCTGCTTGAGTAGCAACATATATGCTATACATACAGTGGATATGCTTGGCTAGTTTTCAACAACCAAAGATAAAAGGCCTGGCTTGACCCACCTCCACGCACACATAGTCCTGCTCAGTTGTCGTTCTGCCTCTAAGTAACATCCCTTGTCTACACTTTCACTAGTCCAAAAGCAGGCCACCCAATTCCTGCCACCCACCATAGGAAAGTTGAAGCTCTTGCTGCAAACCATTCTCCCCTCAGTTGCTGTCAAGAAATCAACTTCCTGGGCCCACATTATTTCCTCTGACTTCTCTAAAAATAGGCAAAAAAGTTGATCTGCAAATATCCCAGGAAACTGTGATGACCACATAGCCCAAATTACTATTCCTTAGAACAGTTCAGTTGGAAGGGACCTACAACGATCTTCTAGTCCAACTGCCTGACCACTTCAGGGCTGACCAAAAGTTAAAGCATGTTATTAAGGGCATTGTCCAAATGCCTCTTAAACACTGACAGGCTTGGGGCATTGACCACCTCTCCAGGAAGCCTGTTCCAGGGTTTGACCACCCTCTTGGTGTAGAAATGCTTCGAAATGCTGTCTATACCTCCCCTGACAAACGCAGCTTTGAACCATTCCCACGCATTCTATCTCCGGATCCCAGGGAGAAGAGCTCAGCACCTCCTCCCTTCTCCACTTCCCCTCCTCAGGAAGCTGTAGAGAGCAATGAGGTTGCCCCTCAGCCTCCTTCTCTCCAAACCAGACAAACCCAGAGACCTCAGCCGCTCCTTGTAGGTCATCCCTTCCAGCTCTTTTACCAGCTTTGTTGCTCTCCTCTGGACGCATTCAAGGACCTTCACATCCTTCTTAAATTGCACACAGTATTTGAGGTGAGGCTGCACCAACACTGAATACAGCGGGATAATCACCTCTTGTGACTGGCTGGTTACACCATGTTTGATGCACCCCAGGATGGTGCCAGGGCACGCTGCTCGCTCATATTGAGCTGCTGCCGACCAGCACCCCCAGACTCCTTTTGCAGGGCAGCTCTCCAAGCCACTCCTCTCCCCATTTATACTTGTGCCCAGTGGTGCTCTGCCCTAGGTGAAACCTGGCAGAAACCAGCATTCGGACTTGTTAAATTTCATCCCATTAATCACAGCCCGATGCTCCAATCTATCTAGACCCCTCTGCAAAGCCTCCTGTCCCTAGAGAGAGTGAAGAGCACCTGCACCCCTTTCCCGTGAGGAAGCAAAGTCAGCACGCTAGCCTTAACGCTAAGAGGCACTGTGATGAAGCACTGAAGAAACTACCATACTTCAGCAAGCATGCAATTTCTTTTTCCATCATTAACTCAAATTTAAAACAAGGCTGAAGTGGCCGAGTGTTGGATAACTCACTGAAACTGCTGTCTTTTAATGAAGTCCATCACTATACACAATTAGTAAAACACTGCTTCGTTTTTGTACGCATACACATACTGGTTTAAGATGCAGAGAAATCAACACAAGTCAGTTCTAGCTAGAAAGTTTTAGTGACTGACTTTCCCCTGGTTCTAAACAGTGTTCTGAAATTCTGCCAGAAAATACCTAGAAGTGAACTTTGAGCATGTTTGCTATTAATTCAGACAACATTTCATGACAATTTAGGCTCAAAGGACACTTTTTTTTTTTTAAAGAAGAAAAACTCTGAAAAATTAGGAACAGTTTTGTTTCCATGTTCCCCACAGAGGCAGAGGGGGAGGAAGAATCACCATTAGGGTAGTCTCACTTCTTATGTTAACAACCACTAATATAACTCAAGACTGCACTGACGTGCTTAGACAATTTTAGACTCTTCAAAACAGAAGGAATCTTTTGTTCAAGAGTTTTGAATGAAGTAGCTATATACAGATAATTAAAAATTTTCTTATTTATTGAGCTCAATTAAATACCAACTTGCACTGCTGTATCTCTTTCCACCTTCCTCACTGTCTCTCTTCTCTGTTAATAAGAGAAACCAACAGATGGAAAAGAAGTTTTAAAAATAGGTTTTCTACGTACTCTAAAAAAGAGTGAAAGCATTTGGTTTTGCAAGTTAGATGATGATATAAAAAGAATATGAAAAATGCAAACAGCATTCAAAATGTGAACATGTGCAATGTTGTGCTTTTAAGCCACTCTTATAGAAATCTGCCTCCAGCCAAAAATAGCAAGAGCATCACTGTAAACTACAGCCATTCAAACCAAGATTACTCTACCCACCCATCAAGCTGCTCCAACCCAAGATATTTGGAAAATGGAATGCATAATTCCAAACACAAATCTTAAATAAATTAAATCTGTACAGATGCTTCTACAGGTTTAAAGTGGCCTTAGTTCAAGCATTAAACACTTGTCTAAATTAAGTTCAAGACAGCCTTTTAGTACCAAATGAGTAGATGTAAGGTTAAAGCACTTTATTGTTTGTTCAGCTTGAAGCTAATGCACATACATTAAACGACAAACTCCCCTTTGTCAAGCCCCGAGAATGTTTTAAAATTTTCACAAATAGGTATATCTACTTTCAAGACACTATGAAATCACTACTAAAGATCCTAAGGAAATTCTGACATCCTGCCAGTGACTAAGGATGACTGGAAGCCCAGTGCACTATCTGCACTGGGAGTGCAGACAACAGGAGTATTGGCGGGGGGGGGGGGGGGGGGGGGGGGGGGGAAGGAAAAGGAGGAGGAGGGGGAAAAATGCTTGCTCTTCTGTGGTAGAAAGGTACGTGATACTTTACCTGAGTACTTGCAAGGCCAGATCATTCTTTCATAGTTTCTCCTAGTAAAGCCAATGCTATATACCTGGGTATCTCATATTATTTCTTCTCCCTCCCAGCCCAAACTTCCTTGTAATCCCTTTCACGTTCACTCTAAAGCTGGGATCTCTGTAAACCTCATTGCTTTTCCTTTTCCTGCCGATTCACCCATTTCATTCTCTATTCCAGACACCCTCGCCTATGAATCATCCTCTTTTTGTTTCTGTCTCAGAAAATTTTGTTGCCCCAGTTGTCCACATTTTTGGGGTCTGGTCAAAATATAACATCCTTATTCCTTTTCGTAATGACACTCAAAATTACATGCACTATCTCACACGTTCTCTCTGTCACCCATCAGTAGTTTTTAATTTATGAAATTCAGTGTATTCTGTGGCACAATCATTCACTCCAACCCACTCCTCCACAATGCTACTCAACATGTCATCCACAAAGTGGTGGAGGAAGAAGAAAGAGTTCAACAGCCTCATGAAGAGCTCCCTCCCAATGCTTTCACAGCATGCAGAGATGAAAAACCACATTATTATCACCACCATTTTAATTGAAATGTTTATAAATTATGAATAATAATGAAGTTATTTACCACACAGCTGGTCCGTCACATATTTTTTAAACAGGCCAAATGTAACATAGCCTTTCAATGCAACATCTGTATGCAAAAAAAAGCGCCAATGCCAAGGACAGACTTCTATCCAAGATCATAGCCAGCTGGCGTTTTCCATATTTTTTACAAGAACTCTTTTACCTCTTCTCAGTCTCTTGGGAAATGGTAACGGCGCAGTGCTGCAGGTCCCCAAACACGAGAACAGCAAGTAGCAGGGACAGCCCAGTCAAAATGAGAGCTACTGTGTTGCTTTAGAGAAAAGTTAAATGAAGTAGTCCTAGATTAACACACCATCATCCCCGTTATCCTCTTGAAATACAATAATCCCATAAGTTTACAAGCACAATAGACTGAATGAATCAAAGCTGACTACTCAAAATTCCTAAAATATTTTGTCAAAGGAGGACAGAAAGCAGAGTATTCAAAGTATTTGATACATCGTCATGGCAAAGCTTCACTGTTTTTCCTGTGGTGTGATACACCTTTAGAAGTAAATGAGAACACAGGGTATATACCATGAAAGATCAGCATTTGTGTTAATTCTGAAGTTTAAAGATAAGAGATTTATCACCAACCAAACTTAAGTCCCTTAAAAATGTCTTAAATAATCTGTCCTACAGTTGTGTCCCTGTCTATTGGGGACTTTCTGCCAAGCTAGGTTATCTCAGTGCATTTCTAGAGAGAGGACTTTTGTAAATTAAAACCTCCTAAACATTTTCTGCTGTCCATATGCTGATGTAAGGAAGCCGTATAATACCGGTAAAAACAGGTCCACACCTGCCAGCTGCAGCAGATGACCTCTTAACTTTCTGGGGCCACCCTGGCCTCCAAACACAGCTTTGCTAACTTGAGCAAAGCCACACAGAGGCACAGTAATTTTTGCGAATTAAGCCAAGCATTATATGACAGACATTTATCACACTTAATTTAAATCACTTCCTCTACAGGCAAATATATTTAACTAGGAAGTTGCTATTGTGACTGCAATGTTGTCATCATGTTAAGGGGGATGGGAAGGAAGACTCAATAAGTAGAGAAACTAAGCAACGGTAAACATATCAAAACAGTAACTGAACGGAAACATTTGTTCCGAACTATCTTGTACACATACTTAAGAGCAAGCAATAGCTAACTAAAAAGGAAATACACAGTCTTCAACTATGGCCTAATGTAGGGCTTCAATGACTGTTCCCGGTGCAGCACTTATTGCAGCCAGTGGTCTTCCCTCCCATCCCTCCTCTGAATAATCTCTTCATTTAAAGATAAAAATAGATCAAATAAAAGTGATTCTGGAATTGCCCTTCAGTATCTCTAAATTCACATTACATTGTATTATTTGCAAAGTGATGTATTTGTCTTTTGAAAAAGACAGCCAGGGTATTTATTCCCCAAAAGCTGACAGGTGGTTTCACATTTATGCCACAGCAAAGAGCACGGCACAACAAAATGCAGAGGAGATCAACTTCAGGACAGCGCTTCAACCTTGAGAGATTGCCTGAATTTTTTTCAGTCTGTCAAAGCAGACATCTGGCTCCGTTACTGAATTAAGAAAAAAAAAGACAACAGTTATACAATGTTTAAATCAAGAGATTCAGTTAAGTTCAGATACGTTTGAAAAATACAATTAATCAATAAATGATTAGCCAATTCTGCTCTCTCCAACCTATGCGTTTTACCTCTCAACCAGCTCATTAACTCAACACTTATAACAACATCCATAAACATATTCAGCCTTGTTCAAAAGGTGTGGTGGAGAAAACACCATAATTTTGAGGGGAAAAAAAGAAAAAAAGAGTACTGTACAGTTATTGCAGAGGACCTACTCTGGTCCACAAAGTATTTATAGTCTGCAACGAGAAGTCAAGTCAGATCCCAAGTTATGCCCCATGGGCTGGAAGTTAAAAACGCTTTTCAAAAAAGGAATAGATATATCTGATAAGGAACCAAGCAGAAGCACAATTAAGTAAACATTATAGTTAGCTGAAAAAATAATAAACATTTACTGTTATACAACTTTAGTTTTCTAGGAAAATAAAGTCTTCATATTCCCTCATAAAACATGACTATCATTCACTTTCAGTAGCCATTTTTGACAAGAAGATAAGATACTACATGCCTCATCAGCTGCATTCTTCTGAAGACTAATGCCACTGAGTATTTTCTGTAGGTCTGAAATTGGAGAATATTAATATTTGGGGGTTTGCAATTTTTTTTTTAATATCTAGAAGGGATTCAAAGCCAATTTTTTCAATTAAAAAGCATATTTTTATTCATAAAAATCATCATTTGAGGCAATTACACACATTAAGGCAATAAAAAAAAAAAACCTCAATAGATGAAACAGGGGCACAACATTTTTTAACCTATTATGTATCCAGCAAAAAAATATGCCCTCTGAATTTTTTCTGTAGTTTGAGAACTGCAGCTTCAGCAATAAGAACAGGTTGCCATACTGAGATCAACTGGGGGACAGATATTCCCTCCCTAAAACTCACCGTAATGTGTCTTATGGTAATACTTGCTGGGAAACCCCCTCTGAGAACATCCAGACTAGCAGGAAGACATTTGAAGACCTCCACTTTTCATCCTTCTTAATGCCAGAAAGAGGCAATAAATATCTCTATAAATCTTCCAATAGACTTTTTTTTTTTTAACAAAGTAAACATAATCACTATTTCTCAAGTTTCTGTCCTCACAAAAGAGGAAAGTTAGAAGAAACATACATCCTCCCACACCTGATTTTTATTCATATATAATTGTTTTTATATATGCATTAGAGAGAGAGCGTGCACACGTGTGTTAAAAAATATCTGTGCACATACATATGTATTTATACACACACACACACATTTTTGTTAAGGCAAAAGAGGAGCTGACTTGGAATGATATTTAACCTAAATCCAACCATCTCTCTCTCTCATTAAAACTAGCTACCTAAATGTCAGCTACAATCTTAAAGCCTTTTGCAGAAGTAGGAATTAAGCGAACTTTCAAAAATATCGATAACATATTATTACATTATATGTCATTCCTTGAAAAAAAACGGTATTTCAGCGGGGAAAAAAAAAAACAAACCCTGCATTCTTACTCTTTTTCCTCTCCTCATTCTATTTAATCCTTAGTCCCTCCTGCAGGAGTAATGGAGTCAGTATAGAAGAGTGGTAAATTTTAAAATCTTCTTCCATTACCCTCCAGCGCTCTAACCTGTCGCACCTGCCCAGGAGCGAGGTGTTCGGAGAATAGAGACGAGGCAAGGAAAGCAGGCAGCTGGCACCAGCTATAGCAAGGCTGCTGCTTGGATCCTGTGGTCCCTTTGCCGGCTTGGGAGCACCCAGAGCTAGACGAGATTTGCTCAGCTGGCGGTGCTGCCAAGAGGCTGCACCCACGCGCGCGTGCCCGCTTCCCACGGCTGCATGAGGACATGGGATTACGAAAGCAGGAAGTTCTAGAACACTGGTAATCTGGACACCTGACTTATGTTTACGGTGTGGGACAAAAACCTACCGTGACTTAATGAAAATCACTTTTAGTACCATATTTCCTCAGCCACTTTTAATGGAAAGGCTACCTCACCTTTTTAGAAAAAGCTACCCCAAAAAAAGGCTGCATAAACTGTTGCCCTAATGGTGTTAATTTACAGTTAAATATTGATTAGGATAAAGTCTGTTACATTCATTTATTTTCTTTATTCCCTCCTGTTTTGATTGCTTCCACGCAAGGAACCATGCAGGTACATTCTTTGGAGGAGGGAATTTATAAACCACTTTGTGGACTATCTTCTGGTGTCATTTAGACTACAAACTGGGGGTGGGGGGGCGGATAATGCAGTGGACATTCCTGAAGCAGCGTTTTCCATCTTTAATACAGACCACCACCAAAACACTCCCCACCTACCTCCTCTCCCAGGAAAGAGGATCCAAAAAGGAGACTTGTGAAATAAGGCTTAAATTTAGAGTGGAGGGTTGTTTGGGCTTGGGGGTTTTTTTTGTGAAAAAGAAAAAACCCAATATATTGAGAGACTTTATATACTCTCAAGCGGATAAAGGAGGGCACAGATTCTTGCAACTAAACAGGAGAAACTAAATCCTCTCAAGACAGGCAGGAGCAACCACTGCACAACAGAAAGTAGTCTCTATCATCAAAGGCAAATAAAACCTATGTACCAAACCTAACTGCTTCCTGGGAAAAAGAACAGAAAAATATTAGGGGAAAAAATCTGCAAAGCAATTGCTTTTGCCACATTATCTACTCATTGATACTATGTCTTTTATAAAATAAAACTGAGAAGCCATTTTTAACCAAACCATCCGAAAATCAGAATAACTAACTTGTTGATAGACCACATACTCCTGATTTAGGGTCAAAACATGAACAGCTGGGCTTGAAGAGCAAGCACACGTGTTATCTTTTCACAAGGAAGCAAAAGTGATTCAAAGGACTTGGAAACAAACAAAAATTTAATCTTGATCCAGTTGTAGATGTGTTTCTCCCCAATGTAACCCTTTTTTTCCCCTCTTCCTGTTACCTTTCCTTCATTTTTCCAGTTTTCATTTAGATTGTTTTCTTTTTCAAACAGTGCAAGCAGAATTTAATTTCATTTACTGCTTGTAACTTATTTATAATTGCTCCTGCCCTTTTTAAAATATCCCAACCAAAATAAGTTAAGGGGGAGGCAGAAACAGAGATGAAAAGTGAATGAGTTCAAAACCCAGAACACATGGGGTCAGTCAAGAACAGGCCTCCGACAGACCCTCGCCATCCTCTGACAGCCTCCCAACATGTTCGGTGGGAAGAAATGAAAGGAAGTGAGATTTCCTTCCCCATCACTCCAAAGCGATACGATCACGGTTAGCCAAAAAAAAGGGAATGTCTATTTTGATTCCTTCACTCTTCCAGATGAGCTTGGTAAAAGTGTTGAAAAATAATTGAACAAAATATTTTTCCCTTACGAGCTACTCAATAAACAAAAACATAAAGAAAAAAGGACTGCAATTGGAAAGGAACGATAATACCCATACACTTCATACATTTGTATAAACACATTGTAAGCCTTGCCAATTTAAGAGACTCTTCTTCCACCACCCACAACTACTTCCTTTTATCTTATCAGAAAAATAGCTCTTCACCGCTGTAGGCTAATTACACCATCTGTTTAGCCCCAGTACAGTAACACTAAGACATGGCACATTAGTTCCTTAACTTTCCCACATGGAACGGCCTTGTGTTGCCCTCGTACTCACAAAGACACAGGCTGGGCAGAAGGAAGGGAAAAAAAATAAAAATGAAAAAAAAAAAAAATCAGCCTCACATTATTTGTATTCCCTCTTCCTCCACCACAGCTCTGCTGCCAAGCTTCACAGGGATTTAAGCAATCTGACAATTTCTCTCTACCTCACCTCAGTACAATAGTGCCAGTTGTCAGGATCAGCAATGAAAAACATCAATCACGGGCGCGCACACAAAGGAGGACGCAGAGTCTATGCAAGTTTGCACTGCTCGTCGTATCAAGCGAGCTGCCTCTCTCCACAGTGGTCAGAGATCGCTGAATCTCAAGTTAGAGCCTTCCTTGGGAAACAGGAGATACACAGCCTTGCATTAAAAAGCAGGATTTCTCTAGCTTTTGGAGAAGAGGACACTCCCCACACCCCTTCCACCTCTGCAAAGCGAAGGGGTCCTGGCCCATGCCCCAGGACCAGACACAGCACGCAACCTGCCGGCTGTCCCCCAGGTGGGACACGCTACCCACATACCCGGTACGCACCACGCGTGCCGGGAGAGGTCTTCATAAGATCCCTAAACCCTTTTCTTCTTCCTTCCCCCAAAACTCCTTTAAATAAGCCAGATCATCTAACAACACTGCCACTTTGAACTCCTTATTTAAGTTAGTTCCAACTAAAAATAAAAGAATAACTTTTGAGGTGCGCACCGCTGCAGGCTCAAGCAGACAGCACAGACACTTGTCCAAGCCCTGCACTATCTCGCTCAATGTCAACAGCCTGGGTTCAGGAGTTTGCATCTTGCCACTGGAGACCATCACTCCCCACTCCCTCCCAGATCCGTTAGGCGATAAGATTATCTAACCTCTGTCTCTCAGGTAAAATTGCATAGGAAACCGTTTACCCAGCTGATTTGGACAAGTGGACTGAAGACTGAAAACATGAAGAGGGGAGGCAGAGGACAGGAGGGCAGTCATCTCTGCACCGCAGCAGTTACAGGCAGCGACACGCAGCAGCCTCTTCAGCCAGCAAAGCTTCAGCAAGAAGGGAACACACCTGCATCCTTGCAAATTGTAAGGATTCTCTTCTACAGTTCTAAAAGTTAGAAAACTTGTACCTAACTTTGAACGCATCTGGGATTCTTCCTATTTCCCTCCCCTCTTCCCCCTTAGAAGCATTTCTGCATTCGTAATGCGGTGATAAAAAATCCTTATTACAGAGACACGTTCCAGTTTAGAAATTGTTTTCATTAGAAAAAAATTACTTGCTACTGATAACTATTAAGATTACACCAAAGGTGAAAGCAAAAATCCTTAGCCATTTAATATGACTTTGCATTGCTCAGCCAGATAGTTCTGTTAACAGTTATTTATAGATTCCTGTTTCTGCTGTATGTCACAGGCTAGAGGTTTGTTTTATTTGTTGTTTGTTGGGTTTGTGTTTTTTGTTTGGTGGTTTGGTTATTTTTAAAAATAAGGCATGGTGGAGGCTGGAAAGGGGAGAGCCAGAAATAAGATAATACTTCATCTTACAGAGATTGCTTGAGAGGGTATTTACATTCATCTATAGAAGAGCAAGGGCACAGGTCACAGTGAACAAACTGGAACACAGAGGAAGGGAAAAAAAGCAAAGGTGAATCGAACCCAATTACAGGCAATATCTCTGCCCCCAGGTCCCATCAAAAGTGAACATCAGGAGGTATGGATGGGATAAGGACAAAAATAAAACTGTTATATATGCTTTCTTTGCTAAAATATTATACTCATATCTTTGCTTATCATTTTAAGTTTAGAAATACATAGCTATTCTTAACATTACATACAGAAACTGGAAACACTTTCATCACTGTATTTCTCCTGACCTTTTTAATGACAAAACTACTTGGAAGGGAAGCGAGAAAAAAAAAAAGTGGTAAGTTACTTTAGTTAGGTAATTGCAAGTAGAGAAATGGTAAACACTTGGCCAAAACCACCCAGATTTCATCCCACTATTCAGCAGTGCCTTACACAAACCTTGCCTATACAGAACAAACCTTAATACAGCCACAGCTCCGTGAAACTACCCGAGGAGTGGGCTGGCTCGGATCCAGGGGCTCCTAGACAGTAAGGTCAGGGATACACTGTGCAAGACACACTTCATGTGGCACTGTACTTGTTTCTATTCTCTGAGGCACTTTCCTATCACGGAGATAAAAAAATGTAGAGCCAAGCATTCGGTGCTATGACAGCCGTATCTGCCCTTCCAGCTAATGGAAAAGTACCAAACACCGACACCAGCCCGTGGAGAGGAGGATCTTGTACGACTGCTGTCATTTAACACATTCCCTTCCCACTCACGGTCAACGGCAAGGCCAGGGTAAGTCACTAGGTAACTTTATTAAACAGGTAATCCATTAACTTAAACTGTAGGACAGAAAGTACATTTTCTGTATTTATCAATTCTGAAGAGGTGCTGAGTAGGCTCTTTTCCCTTTCAAAGTCGCTTTGATACTGTAAGCCTGAAGATTTTGCCACACCATCCCCAACTGAAAGACAACAAATGTGAAAACAAGTGCATTCCATAATGTAAAAGAAATTCTGCTAACCAGCCCATCATCTTCTCTTATCTTGATTTATAACACATATCTTCATGCTTAACATGTGAATGTAAACAAATTATTTGCATTTTACTAGTAAAATAACAGTTGTGTTTACTTAAGAGGCAGGTCTGGGAAACAATGCACCTTTCCCATACGTACCACCTATTTGCTCACAGAAACAGTCCACACACAGCTCCTGTACCCCAATATATACTTAGTATAAACCAGGTATCCCAACACTGGTAATGCTAAAAAATTAATAAAAATAAGTTTAAAAAAGAACAAATTTTCCCCTCTCCACCCTGAGAACAGTGTCATTCAGATACAAGTGAACCAAGGCAGTTTTGTTGTCGCATAAACTGTAGCTCATTAAAGCACAAACAAAACTAGCTTTAGTTTTACAGGAAGAAAGGGATTTATGGCTTGATGAGAAATAAATTGCCAAAAACCCCACTGCAAACTTGCAACCTAATTAAACGCCTTCTGTTACACATAGCATGAAAACTACCACCACTGCTTTTTATGCCTATAAAACCACTCTTCCTTCTAACTGTTATTTACCTCCTGTTGACCAAGTGTAGAAAAATGCTGGCATGCACTCCCCAGGATTTCCATAAGCTCCTACAGACAGTATAGCTCTGTGTACTGCCATTCTGCTAGCTTGCAAAGAAACCTATCGATACCCTCAAATAGAGGGGGTTTGTTTCTGGGCAGCACACATCTTTGACATTAAAAAAATAATTGTCGATAACTTAATCGCCTTGTTATGTCAAGTGTAATACATACCATCAAATGTTAACAACATAGAACATCTCCCTCACCCTAAAAGCTTGCTAGAAAAGTCAAACTTAGGAAAGATGACTCCCTTTAAACATTTGGCAGTCACAGTCAGATTAAGTAAGTATACATGGAATGCTAAGCACCACCGTTTTAGTATTTCATTATCTCCCCAGCACACAACGCCATTGTATGGGATATAACATTTAATCTTACACTTTTTAATTTTGAAAGCAAGTATCCATTAAAATTTGAGATTATTTAAAACAGAACTCAAACTCTTAAAAATAGACAAAATACTTCAACAGTACATGAAGCCGCAAAGTATCGACGTCTCTCAGTGAACTACAAAATAGAAAGCAAGAGACATGTATTCTTGCAATCAAAGCAATACATGTCTTGATGCTTTTCAAGATCTTGCACATAGAGTAAAATTCTGGCTGCTTCAACAGCAAATTTTCACTCAGTATCTGTCTGCTAGCACATCACCGAGTCTTTCAGGAAGACTCCTTTCACAGAAGTTACAGTAATTAACCATAGGGTTCAAGGCAAAATACAGGAAAGCACTTCCCACATCTCAAAAGTCCTTAGCTGAATTCAGACATCTATTATCCAAATGTTATATAGCCAATTATCCATATCCAATTATGTTGGAGGTTGGAACTAGATGATCTTTAAGGTCCCTTCCAACCCAAACGAGTCTATGGTCCTATGTTTTCATACCTGGAAAACAAGGGTCAGCTTAGCTACCAGCCAGAAGTTTTGGTAAAGAGTCAACTAAGACTAGGCAGGAGATGCTGACTTAGCCCAAGCTTCATAAAACAGTCTGGGGACCATTAGAGAAGGAAAAGACATCGGTAACAAATGGCAACAAAGAAATCCCATTTGCTGCTGTTCTCCAAGGTTAGGTGAAGTTTCCATACAGAAAGAGAGTTCTCCAAACTTTTCCTACTGGCAGCACAACTCCCAAGTATTAAAAGACCTTCTGAAGAAAACAAACCTGATTTTTTTTAAGGCAAAGTCAAATGTATGCACCCTGACAAAACTGATTTGGTAACCTGACGAGAGTCAATCTAATCTAATAACACTTCCTGGCTTGGAAAGGCCTCCAGAAAAGGTTGCCTTTACTCTGAAAGTTTAAACTGTCAGTAGGAGGAAAAAAAAAGAAAACAGAACAACAAAAGAAAAATCATGACAGCTAAGCAGAGCATAGACTCTTCCAAGAAGTAAACAGTCAAAAATCATCTTCCAGTAATCTGGTGGAAAAATAACACAAGTGTGATTAGAACAAGTGAATTAATACTCTGGAAGCAAATCCTCACATGAAATACTGTCCAGATACAAGGCTGCTGTAAATTACCTTCTGAGAAGTCTGAATTTACATCACAGATGTAGCTGCATGAAGACTTTCTAACACCGAATTTTTCATACACATTACAGGTTGCTCATGAGACTGATATTTTTTTAAAGCTACACACCACCCCCTCTGCTATCACCACCACACTCATTTCTTCACACCTTATATTTTCTTACATATGAGGAAGTAGAGCTCCTGTAGAGTTAGTTTATCCAAGCACAGTGATCAGATAAAAGAGAGATTACAGGTATCTAGAAACAAAGTATGTTAATGATCACTTTGACTTGTAAAAGTCAGTGAAAAAAATCATCCTGTCCTCTAAAAAACACCCCATGTCTGAATACTTTGAATACAAGAGGACAGTCATAAGCCTTTCTATGGACACCATTTTATAACTCTACACCTATAACTCCATCACGAACTCACACTATTTTTCCACCCCTATTTCCAAAACTTCCCAAAGAACTTTAACTATACTTTACCCAGGTTAATTTCTGTTTTATAGACCTCCTTTCCAAAACATTTCCTTGGTAGACCACAAAGGCGATGCCATTTTGTATTTGATTATGGAAGTGTCCAACTGTTTTTAAACCCATGTTTTCAAATAACCTCTATTTCACAGCAGAAATAGTCGGGGGTACCACTACTCCCCCCTAAACAGAATCAGCACAGCAAGTACAGTCCCAGGCCCTCCCCTCATCTCTTGTTGCTGCTGCTCCTCAGTAGCTCCCCTTCAACTCTGTGCTACATTTCAGGTAAGAAAACAGTTCCTGCTGCTTCTGTTCCTGCTTCCTTGACTATCCATTAAATCCTGTTTCAACATAGCTTAAGTGCTAGGTTCTTTCCACACGTACCGCAGCATACACCGAGTCCACAGTTGCTACAGTCATTGGCATGCTTGAAGTTCATGCCCTACCTTATCCTGTGGCAACTTGTTCAAAAACCTATACCTTTAGCAATACAGGGAAGCTGGAAACAAAGCACTGCCAATAAGGAGGGAAATTAAAAAAAAAAAAAAAAACCCCACAAACCAACCCACAACCTTAATTTGCTATTAATTTTCTTTTTTAGCTGAGGAAAGTATAGCAGAATCCAAATTGTTCTGCTCCACAGTAAGAGTTACCAAAACACCCAGATGCTGTCCTCTCCCACTACAGTGCCTCTCAGACTGCAAAAGATGGGTAGAAAGCCCTGCACGTTTTTTACTCAAGCCTACCTGGTGAGAAAACCACCATTGACTTGCACTTCCCTGATACCTAAATACTGAAAGCAAACGCACTCACAGCAATCAGAACTCTCCAAACCAGAAATCACCACATACCTTTAAAGAGATTGGACACAACCGAACCCACTTGTATTCAGTAATTGCTGTAAGAACAGTCAAACATCAAATGCAGCACGAAGTCATGAGAATCATCTCATCCCACATGAACAGTTTGGTTTTGTTTTTTTAAGTATGTAAACATTCAGAATTTCTATCTGAATTGGCCTTTTCCAAAATAACATCAAAATGAAGAACACTGTATCTAGCATTACCTTCACAGTTTATGAGGTCTAATCACCTGTAATAATTTTTATTTTTGGCCAAAGTATTAGTTCAGCTGTGACAGCCAGAACATTTTAAAATTTGACAAATTGTGATTCTAAGACCTTAAATTTATCCACAGTCTCAAACTGACATTTTGTCCCAGTAAGCTCTTCCATATATTAAATCATCTCAATACAAACAGAATAAAACTGATGCTTTAGAAGTTGTTTTTAAATATTTAGAACCAGACTCTGATCTCAGTGATTTTGCTCATTGGCGGTATCCCATGATACCAGTGCAGCTCCTAAACATAAGATATTACTTTTTAATAGCCCCATTAAACATGTTTCAAGATTCAAAACAATTTTGTGAGGCCTGGGGGAATGAAAAAAGAAAGGGAAATTATGCTATGTGTGAGTCAACTATGCTACCTGTGAGTCAATGCTAGCTCCTCTTCACTCTCTAAATATCTACATAGAAGACTGTTTCATAACTGCATTCTTCCCTGGACTTTTTGACAGCACATGATCATTAATTGTTTCCTCCTCCTAGACTCAAAAGGAAAAAAAAATAGAGGAAAACTATCTCATTTTTAATAGTTCACAGTAGATGGTGTATGAAAAACCTACTACGTATTCAAACAATACTGATTTAATCTATGATAAAAGTTTATTATAAGGTCGGACATCAGATTATCCACTAGCATGCAAATGGTTTTCTTTATGCAAGCAGCATTTTTAATTGTAATTTATTACTCCCAGTCATGAGAGTGATGGTGAGATTCATTCATTTATTTATTCCATAAAAAATGAAAACACAGGAACTCGGAGACGACAGCTTCATGCATGATCGTGCTAATAAGGCTTCTGGGAAGAGACCACTTCTAAAACCAAGAGGATGATTCAGCCTCTCTTTGTGTATTTGTTCTTTCATTCTTCTGCAATCAAACATAAATTTGTCTTAAACATTCCAGCATTTTGCATGATCTCATTTTCCACATCAAGTGGTAATGACTTTTGAACTACTGAACCAGGACCACAGGGGCAGCTGTGATCTCAAAGTGGAAAGCCCAATATCCCATTACCTGTACAACAGAAATAAAGTTTTCATGAAAACTTACTGTAGGCAAATTTCAAAGAAATTCACAATAGTTTTGTCTAGCTGCTTTTGTCTATTGAAAATAAGTCTCAGATTTATGCAAAGTAGCTTTCTATACTCTGGTTTTACATCCAGGATTACTGAAAATCTAGTTTCTGAAGAGTCTGACAACATCCAAAGCAAGACAGCAAGTATCTTATTTATCCATATTTGTTATGAGAATTGCATGTCCCAAACCTCTTTTAACAGTTATTTCAGAGAAACTGTAAAGTACAGGCAACAATAAGGAGCCTCATTAACAATTAGTCAACTTTACTTAGCAATCCCACAAGAGCAAATAATTGGCTGTCAAGCTAAACATCATATACCAATCCTCCTTTGAAACTACATGGCAAAACTGAAATAAGTGCAGTCTCCACAAACAGGAGGTTCTGCCTCCAAAGGTGTTTTCCCCAGATTATTTGTCATATTCCTCAAAGAGTTCCTCAATTTCCCTGAAGTCACCGAACTGAAATGCAGTCAGATAAATTTAAGTGACCTGGTCTAGTGGAGGGTGTCCCTGCCCGCAGCAGGGGGGTTGGAACTAAATGGTCTTTAAGGTCCCTTCCAACCCAAACCATTCTGTGATTCTATGATAGTATTTTGTGCGCTCGCGGACCATGGATAAAGCTATTAAAATCCCTACATCTACCACTTATGATTCCCAGTTTGCAATACTCACTCATCCTGAGCACAAAATGTCCTAATGGAAGTAAGACAGGTTAAACTTAACAATGACTACAGATCTGAGTAATTGCCCATTTTATGATAAAAGTGCCAATACCTTCTTTGTTTCTGTGTGTGATCACTGTTTAAATGCTTATTAATCTGAGATGTGATGAAAATATACCAGTATTTACAACTATCCTACACACCCTTACAACTTGGCATTTAAACCGCTGATAATGGCATCTCTCCCTCTAGGAGGTCGGCAACCAATCTGTCAAGCACATCCTATTTCAGCAAATTTTTCTAACCAAGCAAATACAAAACTCTCAACTAGGTGATCTGCCAGCATATCTTCTAATGCATTAGTTGCCAAATTTGAATAAAAGGAAAACACTGACAAGCATTCAAGCCTGTCAAGATCTATACTAAAGCTGCATTTCTCTATACAAGACCTACACTTTAGTTCTGGCGAAGCCTACGAGCATGAACAGGTACTGTCCCTGAAAAGGTGGCCCTGTCCTCAGACACTGATCCTTCCACTGGCATCAGAGAAATGATACAAATGAGCAGGACAGAATGTAAAACCCTCCCCTTCTGGCAGCAGTACACAGTACGTGCAAACAACAAGTTTTTATTACACAGTAAGAACAGAAAACATCCTTCGGGCTCCTTCTCCACCAGTAAATTTCCTACTCCCATAAAACTTCCAATGTTGGGTTTGTTGTCGTTATAAAGAGGAAAGATCCACTTCCAAACAACATAAATCTTTCCTTTTGTAGCCCTACAAGTTTGTTCATGCTCTTCATTAAGGGAAAAACACCAGTCCCGTACAGGCAAGTACAGAACAGTAAAATCACCCGGAAGATGATCACTGGGAGTAGACATCTCCAGGAAGAGACAGTGAGGAAGGTGGCCTGACTGCAACATACCTGTCTCTACATACTCTACGTTCAGATTGTGGACTGCCCATCCTATCTTCATCACTGGCCCTTGCCCGACTGCTAATACATCACTTAAATCTTGTTTCCTAACCTATACCACAAGAACAATAACAAAGTGCAGGTGCTCCCTATGCCAGATTTTCTTTTAAGAAAGAAAAAATTAAAAAAATCTCTATTTCACAGGTTTAGTGCAAGAGCAGTCAGGTAAAACCAGAGGATTTGAGAGTTGGAAGGTGGAACTAACAGCTGGAGATTGTACCCACTCAGCTGTGATAAGTAGCAGCCAGACTAGTCTCCCTGACTCTTTCTTAATCCACCATGAGAACGAGTGGACTTGAGCCTAGCTGAGGATTCCACCAGAAGCAAATATTACATCTGCGTGGAAAGATGCAACACTTCATAACGCAAAAGAACTTTTTACCTTTCCCCAAAAGACTACCTTTAGTCACAGCTATTTTACAAATGGCATCGGGCAACTTCCTTGCTCAGATAAGCCAAGTATCAAAAGGCTTAACTGCAGCAGTGACAGAACGCGTGAAGTTTCCTAACTCTTGCTAACAATCGGCTCAACAGCAGAGATACTCTGTTAAAGACTCCATGAATTTTAAAATGCATTTTTAAAGCATCCGTAGGAAGGACAAGCCCATTAATGGCATACTAAAAGATTATTTTTCAAGCTCCCAAACTTTTTGCTTGAACAGAGAAAGTGAATCTGATTCACTAACCAACAAGCCAACAAAAGACTAAGAAATACAAAGAGAAAACTCACTATTCAAGAGGACAATCAACAACATCTCTCGGTTCATGCTTTCTCCATTTTATAACAGGCACACGAACCACGGACACGGCATATACACACACATTGACCTACATCTAATCTTTTGTAGTTAGAGGGAGATAAATATATCTACGTACTCAGGCAATCGCCATGGGTATTTCAATTCTGTTAGAAAATATTCTGCTAATTTTAGATGGTTGAGTTGTACAATGTTGAAGAAAGAAAGCTGGTTCTAAGCTTATTTAAAGTGTTCTAAGCACTATCTCTAAAAACAGACGAAAGTTACCGAGCTAGAAGCACGCTCCATAAAACAAATATATCACTACACCAGTACTATGAATAACTGGTGGGAAACGCTTTACTCTCTGTTAGCGTCTTCAGTCAGTGGGACTAGCCGTATATAGAGGAAGAAAAGCAAGGGAAAAGAGACACAGTTTGGCGAGGGGAAAAAAAAAAAAAGGAAAAAATACATCAGTGAGCTAACTGCTATGTTAGCCTTCAGCTATTAATAGAATAGCCATTAGGATAGCTTAATAGTTAGCTATTCTTCAGCTATTTCTTGATTAACATAATTAAATAAAATTCAGAGCAAGCGATTAAAAACCTCAACCCTGTTTGAAGCTGACTTGAATACAAAATTTGAACTTGAATCCAAAAGTGTGTTTCTTTCCAGGTGCCTTCCCCTGGTAAAGAATGTCTCCACTATTTCATTGGGTGCAGAATCCTCTCTGCATACAATGATTAATTTTACATATTAACATAATTGCTAGGAGATTAATTTGAGGATGGGGGGGTGGGGAAGTGTAATCATGAGGGGGGGTTAAAAAAAAAAAAAGTCTTCTTTCCTAAGTGGAGGTACCAAGGAAACATCATTCTACTAGCTTACCAGCTATATATCTGAAGATGGTAAAGATGTACGGTCTACCATTATAAATATAACCTTTGAGGCACTTCAATTCATACAGGGCTTGGGGTTTTTTGTTTTGTTAAAAAGAAAAACATCTGTTGAGAGATGCAATTTAAATCAACAATTTAAAGCTAAGCCTTAATCTATAGGTAACAAACTGCTGCAGTCTGTTTCGATGCATTTACATGAACATGTTTGATGCATTCAGGGTAGAAAAGGACATGACAAATAAGAAGAACTAGTATTTCAAAACAGAACACAAAGCTATTTCTCAAGACAAGATTTTTGAGGGTTGCACGAGCTTTTTAGTGAGTCTTCTAATATCACTCTAAACGTCCATATCTAGAGGTATATCAGACTCTTCAGAGCTCTTCAATAATGCATCTAATAAAAAAATGTTCTGAGGAAGTGACTCAGTAGGGTCATAGTAGGTTTGTTGGTTTAAGTTTTTTACCGGAATCAAACTATGACACCAGTTATAACAAACCTCTTTTTTTTTTTATTTTACCGATAAGTCCTATCCCCTCTTTTTGTTTTACCTTGAAAATACAGCATGACATAACACATATTTGTGATTTAATGACCTGTTTCACCTCTCAAGTAACACAACAAGCAAATGTCGTATCCCATGTTGCAGTACACAAATAATAAACTGATTACGTAAGACTCTAACATTAGCGCACTGCAATAATAAAAAGTGGTACTGGTCATTCAATTTTTCTACCTATTATTCTCATTTTACTTATTTCTTTAAAAGATGGTTAAAAGCCATAACTGGAAGAGTCTCCTATCAAGTACAAAAGTAACTATCTGGACTATCTAATAAGAGCCTTTCAATTGCAGGGTACATACAGCTTATTGGAGCATGCCTCTATATTTCCATGTACTCAAGACTGACAATCAAATGTAATTCACAATCAAATGTTTGCTAGTCTATAGTATGTTTTCCTGTACTGTGGAGTATATGACATTCTTATTTACTGAGAACAGAGTTACTTCTGTTTTCCATTAATTTGTAGACAGCAAGGTATCCCCTAAGCATTACATTGTCAACTACCCAAGATTCTTGGTTCAACTTAAAAACAATTTAGGCTCACCATGTTTCAAAAATTAAGTGGATCACTTGCCCCTTTCAAAAAGAGTAGTAACACTAATATTTTGATATTTCCATGGTCTGAGGCATAACTGATCAAGGAAAAGATATACCATTTTCAGCTACTTTATTACATTGCTTCCTCTGTCAGGTGACAAAAACAAACATTGCTGACAATCCTTGAAAATTGTCTTTGGAACATGTATAGTCTCTCTGGGATTAAGTCTTAAAAAACTTTACTTCATTTCCTATTACAATCAACTGGTTTATGTAATAGATCAAAGTATAAATAACAGGATGTCAACTTTGTGTTGCTTGGCTACTAAGCACTGTATTTTTTCATATTTTCACAGTGACTAGCAGAGGAATTGCAAAAATTCATTCTTACACTGAGGCGTGCTACCAACCACCGTTGAAACAGGCCTGGTAATCCAGTCTGCATGTTCTGCTACATGCAACAAGCATTTGAAAGAAATTCTTCTAAATGGCCTATGGTAAACTTTATCTGAAGGCAGCTACGTTTCCCTCCTAATTCCATTCATTTCCCTTTTTTTTTTTTTTTTTTGAGAGAGAGAGAAAGAACCAACAGGATAGGACATTCCAGCAACGCAGACACTGTCCCAACCACAGAAGAACGCAACATGACCAACCACAGAATAGAGTTAATTCTTCCAACTGCATTGTAAACTTGAATATATAGCATTTTGCATATATTGGACAAACAAAACAGTACATAACCCAAAAATGAAAGCCGACTTTAGGTAGCCAAGGCTTAAACCTACAGAGTCATCCTAGTGGCAATAACTTTGTAGATATGTTGAAAAAATTTTCTCAAAAATAGTGAACTACTTTTTTTTCCACTGAAAGAGTAGTTGAAATGACAGATGTGTGGACACTTTGCCATCAAATGTACTAAGGGTAACTCTTCCGGGACTGCACTGCACCATCCCACTCTGGGCCTTTCCCCTCAGAGGTGCCAAGTTATCACTCCTCTGATTGCTATCACCAGACACCATCACAAATCGCTGCTTCTCATTGTTTTCACACAGCTGAATTCCTACAGTTAAAAGGATCTGTAACCACAATTCATTTATAAACATAACGCTGAACTATGACTCCTTTGGGGCTGATAAGGCTTTCTCCCTGGCTGCAGGCACCACAGGAAAACAGTGCTACGCAACTACTGCAAACTTGATTTTCTTGGAGATAGGACATGGGTCTACAGGGCCTCCACAACTGATTCCAGGTGTAACTTTGCCTCATTTAATTTATGGACTCATTAAAATCTATGCAACACGTTTTCAGCAGCCCTGAAGACAGCACTGGTGACTGCGAGTGGACTAGCACAAGCACCGCAAGGCTGCGGTGAAGTCTTCTCCCAGGGGTTAAAAGAATTTCAGCGTTCCCCTCAAAGTCACTTGCTTTGCTGCTAGGCTTCGAAACATACAGATTTGTGAATCCACTAACAACAGACTTTCTCCAGGTTTATGGGAAACCAAACTTTCTCATATTCACTTGTAAGACCGAGACTCATCTCACTAATAACAAGAAGAGACTATGGCAACTCAGTTTACAGGAAGTAAAAGGCATGCCCTACCATAAAATCTTTCAAAAACAAACAAATAAAAAACTTCTATGTTATTCATCTCATGCCAAAAAATGAAGTCATTGAATACACAAACATAACCTGAATTCTTCCTTCACTCCTCCCCCCATACTATCAAAACACTTCTGAGGATATTCCAAATAAGAATAAAGAAAAACCTGCTAAACATTTTGCTCCTCGCATGTTCCAGGTTCGGAGCATGTCTTCAGGGCAAAGCTACCTAGATATCAGTCCACAGCCAATATACAGCAGTCCCCAAACTCCATGGTGCATGAATATGGTGAATATTGCTAAGCTAGGCTGTCTTTGGTTTAACGCTTTCTCCACTATCTGACCACAGAAGAACTGTTAATAACGTGTTAAAGCACCACCCCTCCCAGCTTCAAGGGTAGTGCAGCATTACCCTTCATCACACAGCCTGACCTCTTCATTTGTCTTTGAAAGCATTCTGCATAAGCAGCTATTCGTCATGGTACCTCCTTTAATTAAAACCTGCTATGCAAGCCTCTATCAATAGGATATCTTTTTATCTCATATCTTCTGACAAACTTTGAAAATCCTTTTACAGTGGACTCTACCCTCAAGGTCTGAGTTTAAGCTGCACCCTCCTCGTTAACTATATTATAATTGCTCTCAGCCAAAACCTGTTTTTCTCCTAGCACTAGAGCTCCACCAGACAATGCTGATGAGACATTTGTGGACTGAAACATCCCAGCAGGCTCTCTCAAATAGCGTAGTGCTTTAGAGGTATTATTGCACAGACCCGATTAGTCTGAAACACTTGCACGAGTGTGCGTAGTGCCTCCCTACAGGCACATCAGAAGTGACAGAAATGGTCCTTCAAAGCCCAAGCTTGCCCTTATTAGCATGCAGCTCTGTGTCTCAATACCACACATTTGGTCTATTTATACCCTAGGACCTCTTGCATGCGCTGGATGAAATCCACTCCAGATATAACACTTGAAAACACCAGTCACTACTAGCATCAAGGAAAAATAAAAAGTTTCACAAGTTGCTCATTTCAATTACAGCAGCCAGAGCTGAAACCAATTAATGTCTATGGTACATTTCACATACACACACTTCCACACCAGGAGTTTTCAGAAATTTTCTAGTCACGTCTCAAATACATATCCTTTCTTTTTGTTAGCAGCCACTGATAATAGCCCTCAGCTCAAAACTTATTTTACTGGTAAAACTTCCCTATGGGTAGTTTTGCCTTCATGGCCTTTGCTTCTACCTTCTAAGTTTCATCTGACCTAGGAGCACTCGAGAGACCATCTCGGACCCACAGAATTCTTCCCAGTGGCTTAAATGCATGTCTCCCACTTTTAGCCGTTTCACTGAACATCTTAAAGCAATTACAACTGGAGTCAGAGTTTAGTATTCAGCTTTTTTCCTTTTTTTTTTTAATTTTTAAATTAATTTTAATTTCTCCATTTGCAATTTTACATATCTCCCTGTAAAGAAAGCTCGGTTTCTTCTTTATCAGCATGCTGTGAATGTCCTTTATCAATTGCCAAATTAAATTCCAATTTAAACTAACACCTTTCAATATTCTTCAAAGCCTTGCCACTAGGCATTTGTCCCTCCCAGTTACATACTCAGCTAGTCCCAAGATAATGCCAACAACTACAAGGTTTCCTTCTCCTGTTGTCTCCTAACTTATCATTACTCCTTGTACGGTTTTCAAAAGGACAGTAACTACTTCAAAGTAGTTGATGGTCCTTGTGAAATCATCAGCAAGATTCATATTTAGAAGCTGCTGAGAAAGAAGTTTGGAAATTACACTTAGAAAAACAAAAAGCAGCTAGATGATTTTTCTACTTTCTAAAACAAGTTTAAGAGGGAAAAAAATCCCCGCAAAAAACTTAGGGGAGTTTTTTGCCTAAATAGTGACTGTGGCTCAAGATAACCATGCAATGTTCCTAATACCTCCCTGAGCTCCTTTCTCTCCTTCTGACAAAGGAGATTCTACATGAGAAAGTCTCCTGAAAACATACACTAGGGATAAGCAGCAAGTTCACAAAGAGGCCTCTCAGCCTTCCTGTACCATACAAAATATAAAAGTACTAATTAGCAAGTTTTCAAGATGGTAACTCACTCTTCTCTATAGTGTGGAAAACAAACAACAAAAGAGTCGGAAAAATAAAATATATTGCTTAACTTTTATAATATCTAGCACACTTCAACTTCTATCCCTTCCTACGTCAGGTTTCCCCTGTAACACAGGGGGCAAGTAGCAATAAAAGTGCAGTAACGCTAATTGTTCTAAAATGGTTGCAAGTTTATTAAGTGGAATATAATTATCAAAGTGCAATATCGGAAAAGTTGTACAAGACTGCATAAAACATTTGTGCACAGAACTATGGAAATGTTACTCTTGAAACGTTATTCTTTCAAAAAATTCAAATACCAAAACCAAACCTAAATCCCTTCCTCTCATAAGGAAGTTTCTCACTGTACTTAGCATGTCAGAAAACACATAAATTCAACTGTAGCAGAGCATTCCACAGCTGCCAGTACAAAGGACACATAGCAAGTGTTAAGCATTAAACCAATACAAACAGCGAATCGATTTTCCAGAAGAGCCTTTTAGAGCATTTCAGAACTTCAAAATGGAGGGAAATAGTTAGGAAAGGGGAACTATGAAAACTGAACTGCTTTGCTTTTCTGTAGATAAATGATTCAACACTATGTACAGATGACAGAAAACATTAGACATCACAATTATTAAACAATAATGAGTTATGCTAATTATGACTTTGAATAGGAAACTGTTTCCAGAGTCCTAGGAGTCAAACAGACATACTGTTCAAAATATGCAACTAACACTTCTGTGCAAGTTAGCACTGAAGTTACTATTCGTACATACTGTTTCTTGAAACGACTGTAAATGACTGAGTCATATAATTTGATATGCAAAGCTTTTTAGAAATTAAGTGTGTGCAGTCCCAATATCTAAGAATTAAGACAGTTAAGAAGTATCTGGAGAGCCAGAGGGGATCCCCTTGCAATTTTCCCCCCAAAGGCAGAGGAGGTCGGCTCCAGCCCCCCGCAAGCTTCGGAGGCACAGGCGCACTCTGAAGGCACAAGTCCAGGTCCTTGCAAAGGTTGCGAGTGTCTTGCCACACAGGCAACAGTAGTCCTATGCCATGGATGTCTCCTTCCTCGTGCTCATCCTCAGATCGGCAGAAGAATTCAAAAATTCAAATTTAACATTAGGACAGTATGATGCTCTCTTCTACCAGGTACATTTCAACAGGGAGCCCTTGCCACCAGCCAGACGCATCTTTGATTTACTGATAGAGGGATGTCAACTTTAGCTGGTAAAATTGTGTGCAAGGTTGCCCTTGCCAGGCACGCTGTGGGCTCGGGAAAGACATGGTGCAAGAACTATCGCTCATACAGCACAAATTAGTTTCATAGGCTTGTAAATTGGTCAACTAAAATTTCCATTTTCATGACAACATGAAGATACAAGTGGGAGGAGAGGAGGTATTTCACTGCTACGTTTCCACATTCAAATTCCCAACAGTTTCAGCTACATCAGCTTTTTAATAAAGCTAATAGGCTTTCCTTAATTTTTAACATTTCTGCAGCTTCACACCTCAAACTCATGAATTTCTTTGGAAAAAGAGGATGGCTGGTAAAATGAAATCCAAGAGATTCCCATTTTGCAGGTGACAGATAAGGAAGTTAGGAGAGAAAGTCTCACACAACCTTAAATAAATCAGTCACTACCTGTCTACACCATACTCTAGTTTTAAAAGAATACACATATTAAAATTTAGATGCACACACATTACTAATGTATTACCTCTCTTCTCCCTAGTTTGGGCTAGTAAAAGCTCAAAACAAATAGAGATGGAAAAAAAATATCACCGTCGTGTGTAGGCCATTTTAAATAGCAATTCTCAGGAGCAGAGGTGAGAGGACGAACACCCACTAGAAGAAAACGATCCGTGAAAACTTTTCGGGTGTGAGCGGAGGGCGGCGGGGGCTGGAGCACCGCGAGCGCGCGGCGGCCGCTCCCAGCCGTTCTGCGTGTTCTCTACCGCCACCTGCCGGCCGCGGCCAGGCTGCCGAGCACGGAGCGGCTCGGAGCGCTCTGGGTCGCCGGGGGGCGGAGGGGGGCGGGCACTCAGGGTGGGCTGCAAAGAAACTCAATAGCAGGGACAACAACAACAAAGAAAACCCACAACACCGCGCACACACACACACGCTCCCCCCCCAAAACAAATCCATATCAAAATTTGAGGAAGTTTGAACATTGGGGTTTTTAAAGCTTCTTTTGCTTCCCCCACAAAGGAGGGAAAAAGGCAGGAAGAGAAACTGTCATGCCGAGGACACACAGAGATGAAGAGTCTGAAGTCTGACAAGCTCAGGGCAACCGATTCCTAACAGCGTGGTGAAGAAACAAAGCACAAGACCACAAGAGTCTCCCCCAGATTGTGGTGGTTTTTGGGAAACAATAAAGCAGCTTCACCTGTGTCAAAAAAGAAACCACCAAGTACCTACAAAATTCCTACTACAGGGCAAGCCTAACAGCCTCAGCTCTGCGAGCTGGGGAGAGCTCACCTGGACATACACCCATCTGCTGACTCTTCTTGCCACCTGCCACCTTCCTGAAGGCCCCAAAAGGGCCCCCAAACAGGGTCTTCAGGGGTTGCAGTACCAGGAGATATCATACACTGACAACCTCCACAGCTTTCAATCAACTTCACAGCTACATGAGGTCATCTGGCAGAAAGTTTAAATCTCGCTGTATAGGGCCATGTCTCCCCCATCCACCATTCACGCAGGTCCCTGCTAGTCGGAAAAGACAACCTGGAAACACCAGAAATCCCTTCAGCCCCACAGTCCAGTGGCTAGAGAAGAAAAAGGTGCTTTTGTGCAAGGTGGGGAGAACCAAAGCATTCACCTCAACTCTTTTCTTAAGGCTTCTTCTCCAATGCTTTTTAATCATTTTACTTCCTTGCACTATTATTGACAAAAGGGATGTGCTTCTGCAAATAAGCCAAACACAGCTTTAAAGAAAAATGCTGCATCTGTGAAGCTTGAAATTCCAAGAGAAATGAAAATTCAGAGTTAGAAAATTAATACATGAAATTATGTGCGCTATGTACAAAAAAATCAAGAACATAATTTTTCTGATACATTTTTTGTGATGTACCTAACTGTACTTAAGACTACCAGCCAAGATTTTATGTCAACAGAAAGAAGATAGAATTCACATGTTCAACACCTGTGAAATCACACTATTTAAACATCTGGCAAAATATATTTATTTTGTGGTTACATTTCTAGTTAATGTTGCATTTGTAATTAGTGCACATATAATTACACAGAAGAGCTTTTTTCCTTTAAAAAATAAATAAATAAATCGACCGCTACTCTCACCAAAAAAAAAAGCAACAAACAAAACCTTTTGGAATTTATAAACATGGCTTACAAGCATCTGAAATTGTCTGATGTTTTCTACTGTCTCCAACAGAGGCTGCTTATAGAAACAGATCTTATAACAACATTACATGTAAAATAAAATGTGACCAACTTTGTTTGTTAGAACAATTTACATGCACTTGCGTGACACCATGCTATGAGCAACTCAACTCTACATTCCTGTCCAAACAAATCTAATCTCTTCCTTACAACAAGCGCTCCAGAGCCTTCAAGTTGATTTTACCCAAGAGTATTTCTGGGCTATCTTTGGAATGCTTGAGGGGGGGTGATGGACCAGGAGGGAGTGGAAGAAACAAGTAATAAGCAAATATGGATGGAAGTTAAACCTTACTTTGGGTGTTCACCAAAAAAAATTATGCCATTCCTTATAAATCACTGCTTGGCTAACACTGACCTTCACTATAAAATGTTTACAAAGTTAATGCTGTCCTGTAGATTCGACCTCTATGAAAAATGACACCTTCACCTCCTCTACTAACTTATATTATTCCATTCATATATGCTTGCACATTGGATCATAATGATGGGCTCGTAACCTGCTGTATGTCCAGCTTTCCTATTTTCCATTAAAATTGCTACTTATAATGGGCAGGTAGAGGTTTTCTACCAAGCTTTGATTAAAAAAACCCCCCAAACTTTTAAAATCTGAAAATAAAATCAGGAATTTCACCTCAACTCAGATGCAGATTATACCTTTTTTCCTGCTAACACTCTTATCTCCTTGATTTAAGCTACTGTTCCACAGCTTGCCTCGTGTTTCAGATCATAAGCTTTTTAGAGAAGGGAAATTAGACTCATTTTTTGTGTAGGAAAGAGCCATTCACATTTACAGCTTTATAGAAACAAACAGCATGCATACAAATTCTCTCACAAATTGCTTTGTTAGAAACATTCAAAAGTTTAAAAAAGTTTAAATCTGTGCCAAAACTTAGTAGTAACCTAGTTTAGGTTCTCTCTTTTTCTTTGTCACCACTGCTCATAGTAGTCTTCAAACTTTGTACTACTGCTCAAAAGTTATGAAACTTGCTAACTTGAAAACTTTACTCCATTATCTGCAAGAACAGAAGTCAAATGGATGAGTTAAAAGTTTAAAAAAAAAATAATAAAGAGGAACATAAACAGAATGTTGTTCTCAAAGAGTTTCTTCCACAGATTAAGCGTAGCAGTCAGTGAAGATTTCTTCAGTGCTCTGAGGTTTTCCCACTGCAGACCCAAGAGAGAGAATGACTGCCTGCGATGAAGCACAGTACCAGCCCATTAATCAGAATTAAGTATTTAAGTGACTACTTTTAAAAAAAAAGATACATTGCCATTTCCCTAAATTCCAAAGTTTGTTTGTAACCATGGTGTGTAAGCACCTTCGATTTCATGGGTTTTACTACCTCCAACACAGACATTTTGCATTTGTAATGCGTGAGATTACAAAATGCATTTGTGTAATGTAAAGTGTGATCAACTTTATTTCTTTTTTTTCTATCGTGCATTCTGCTACTTGTCTGCAGACATTCTCTGAGAGAAAGTACTAATCCCACAAACCTTATTTAAAAACAGGGAAGCTATAACATCAAATTTCATAGCTTTCATAAAGCATTCACCTATTATATTGATGGCCACAGGAACATTATAAATAATTGAAGTAAATCCTACTGGTCTCATCCTCCTTCCATGACTTGAACAAAGGGATCTACATAGATTTAATGACCAGCAAAAATTAATTAAATAGGAAGGGTGAGAAAATGCAGGCATCTATCCTGAGATCTCCCAAAAGCATTAAAGTAATACCTTACTTAGTAGTAGCGGACAATATTGTAAAACTTGAATCTTACAAGATCTGGAGACATCTTTGACCTTTCAACAAGATTCAAGATGAGGACAGTCTAAAATTTTACCTCTAGAAGTAATTTTGTAGCAAAGCATTCCTTAAGAACATCACATTTAAAATGCTTGCTGCCCTATCTACCCAGACACTGACCTCACCTTCTTCACGGCCCCTTTGCAACCACTGCTGAAAATCAGAGATCCCATTTTCTTAGGAGTCTGACTGGTAGAACAATTAATGTTACAATTAACACCAAGTTAACTAACTCTGAGTTAGTCTTCTGTGTGTATTGTAAGGACCAAAGTGTTATGTCTTTAGACAATTATGGACAAAAATCACATTTAACATCACACAAATACACTATTGCCAATGTGGAATAGACTGTCACAAATTCAACTAACACGTCTCAGACACGTCAGCGTGCTCCCTGTCCCTCCCATAAAGACAGCTACAATCCAGACTGTACTGACAAGCATAGCAACCTCTCTAAGCTACGTTTATCTCTTCCCAGAGAAACCCTTCATTTTCCACAACTGCAAATCGGAGATGAATGACTCAACCATGAGACTAAGTCACCACAGATTCTAGTTTGCCTGTATTAGAACAGTAATAAGAAATCTTTCTACTGTTTGTTCTAGATATAGCCAACGCTACTTAAACAAAACAAGTGAAAAGTGTTTCAAACCTGTATCTTCAACCCCACTTTCCCCATTTGCAATGAGATCACTGGGAAGTTTCTATACAAAGATTCTTTTCTAAATGCCCTTGAAGTGCAAAATCCAATTCTGAGCTCAGGCATAAGTACACCTAAATTTTAGCACTGTATGATGAAGTCAGGAAAAAAAAAATGGATTAAAGTTTTCTAGGAGCAGTCTGTCAAAACTAGATACTTGTCCACTTACATCCCCAAGGATGACACAAGTTATTTCCTGACTGATTTTCTACAAAGTAAACTTTAAAGGCCACAGAGGCCACTGTCAAATGGCTTTTTATTTAAAAAATAAATAATTAAAATAAACAACAACAAAAAAACCCCCAACTCTAGTAAATGCAAATGTGGTAATACGTTAATGGTAATACCACTGCTGGTAACACAAAGTGGCTGTATAGAGCATTCCCTAACCACATATTTCTGTTAATAGGACCATCAAGATTACTTTAATTAGTATCACTTGTCCGCTTCAAACCCCTTCAAAAAACCAGAATGTCACAGATAAAAATCCTACAGTTAGAGACAGTCACACTTTCTGTACTGTGCAGTTAATAAGCTCTTGGGTTTTAATAGCATAACACTACCCCTCCTCGATCACTCCAAGAAAACATAGATCTGGTCAAAGTGTTATAGTGACAGCATGGTTTGCATCTACATCAAATGGTACATGGAACCCATAAAATGAAATTGTGATTAGAAGCAGCAGACTATACCTCCACACAACATTGTCAGGACCAACAATTCAGAAAACAGAGCCTTGAAACCACAATAAAAATAATAAGTCTACAGATAATAAATGTTAATCATTTACATCTTTAATGCCACCTAGCAATACTACACATCATTACAGTGGAAGGATATAATTAGGATGATTTATCTAGAATAGGTAGCATTTTCAGTCTTTTATGAAAAAGAAGGCACTAACCTACAATGGCAAACTACAGATCTGCCTTTACAGAAATACTCTCTGGTTTCAAATTTCTGAACAGAAATCACCGCAGAAACCTTCAGATGGGACTAATGCCATCCAGAGGGATCTCAAAGTTACCTTGAGTAAAAAAATTAAATTGTTTCACTTCAACTATTTAACTAGCCTGCCCTTTTCAAGTCTTCCAGCATGAAATCAGTAACATCAGTAAGACTGCCTCCTTATTTGCCTAACACTAAAGGAGGACTACTTAGGAAAAAAAAATTGCAATAGGAAAAACACATCCAGCAAGCTGGCATACAAACTGTAGCGTGCTCATGTTTATAAAAAGGTTTCCACATGCTATCCGAGGAAAGTTACAAACAGCCTGACTGCTAAATAATTTATAATAGGGGAAGCACACATTTTAAGTTGAGTCCAGAAAGGGACATAGATTTGATTACCAATTCTGACCTTTTACCACTTTAAATCACAGGAGAAAAATAACATCACAACTACAAGCATGCAAAACCCTTTAAGGCAACATTATAGCCTTTTTGAGCAGTTGATTATTAATAAGGTGTCAAAGAGGCCACAGGAGACATAACACAGGAGCTAAGGGATGTTTTCAGAGAGGAGGCTTACAGAGGATACTGGCATTTGAGCTGGTCAAGCCAGCCTACAGCTGGCTGTGGGAGCGCACAACTTACTGGTGTGCATCTAGGACTGGCGGTAGCGAGCATTGCACAGTGTTTCGGGATGAAATGGATGACATCCTTTTCCCAGAAGCAGATGGAGGATTCTGGAGGATTTCCAGCCTTTTAGCTGCAGCTGTAACTGTGGGGAGCCCAGGGACCAGGAGTGGGCACTTCACCCTTGCTAACCAACAGCAGGCGGTCAACCCAAGCTAAAGCAGTACACACAGCCTTCGCTCTGAAGCCCTAGAAACCTACCCAGCCACATGTGACAGGGAAAAAAGTGAAAGGGTTGTCAGTAAACAGACGGAAAGATGAAGGGAAACCTAAGGGGCACAATTTAACATTCATCACCCCTACCTGGTGGCCAGGCTGACTCTGGGCTCCGCTCTTCGTGCCGGTACTCACCTGAGCCACAAAGCCAGGGATGTGGAGCTCGACCCCGCGCTCACAGGATTACCCCTGGCCCCGCTGCCTCCCCGCGGCACAGCATCGCTCCCAGCCCTCCCTTCCATCTGCGTAGCACCTCAGGGAATAGTTTCCTGCGGGATTATCAGGCTGGACTGGCAAACCAGGAACAGGCAGGTTCGTGCCAAGGAAAGGAGAAGAGAGGCACCAGGGAAGCGTCAATTCAGGTCAGCTGGTGAGGAACCGACTCCTAACCTTATCTCACCAAAAACCAGGAAAAGAAAAACTGCTTGCCATCCTAACCCAAATGCGTTATTAACATTTTTAAGTTATTTAGACAACAGTCAAAATCTACTCAAGCATGAGGAAAAGTAAAAAATACCCTTACTTCCACATTCCATTCATAGAAATGAAGTTGGCTTGGAAACGCAATTACCATAACCACCTACTTTCCAGAACACTAAACTTACATGTAAAATTCAGCTCAAACTCTACTCCATGACAGCCTAAAGCTACCATGAGTAATACTGTCTTCCACAGCTCACAAGCCAGAAGCTTCAGCCAGTCTCTTCCCACTTTTTTTTTTTCCAGAGTCTTTACAGGGAAGTTGGTTACCATCCTTGGAGCAGGTTGAGCAGGAAGGTCACAGAAATACTGAAGGAGACAGGCAAAAGCACAAATCCTTGGTCCCAGGGCAGCCTCATACATGATGGAATTTGTTTCAGAAGAACTCCAAGACCCTCAAGCACCTGGCTCCAGATGCTAGAAAACTTCAACCATGCTGGAAGCAGCCCTCCAAACAGTCCCAAAAAAGCACTATAAAACTGACTCCAATTATACATTAGGCCAGACAACTCTGTAACTACATGATGGAGTCCAACTTGTAGTTGACTATCCCAGAAAAACCCAGAAACACAGACCCTGAATAAAACAATTTCAACTTGCCAGCATGAAAAGTAACCCTTTCAGTTTACTCATGATTCCTCTTGTGGTTTCCCTTCTGTTTGCATTAGTGAAAGCAATTGGAATGAGTGCTCAAGAATTAGAAAACAAAGTGTGGTGGTGGGGTTAATAATCAAATCTGCAGAAAGTAAGAAAAAAATTAGGATACATACATACACTTTACTGATGACTTTTTAAATGGTCCTTGTCTCTCATAAGAAGAGGAAAGTGCGTTATGTTTGTTTAATTCACAAGTTTGCTAAAGAGGCAGGTATAGCTTCAGTGAAAACATTGCTTCAGCAATGCTTGAAAGATTTCCTGTTTAATTAAGGTGTTCCTAGAAACACAAAGAGGGAAATAAAGTACCAATCTTCCTGAACGTAAGCAGATTTTCTGGAGTTTTTCATCTAACAGTGCCAAATGCTCTATAAAATTGCCTCTCTCTACATTAGAAGCTTGCATCAACCTAGCCTGAAAACAAAAATACTCACACTTCTCATTTTTTCCTTTCCTTGTTCAAGCTAGAAGTACGTAATATCCGTAACACATATGGCTCTGCAGTGAACTGTGACTTCAACATACTTACTTGACAACGAAGAAAGCCCCAAGGCCCATATTTGTAAGAATAAAGCAGATCATACTAATCTGGCTCTAGGAATTTAAAGACTGGTATCATATTGCAAGTGGCTACCCACTTGAACATAATTTCTCCTCAGGTTTTTCTTTCTACTTGAACTGCCAGAAGTGTTAATCAACTCATTCAAGCAGCACACATTACCACTACAGAATCCAAGGAAAGCTCTAGATCCTACACAGAACATTTTCCAATACACGAAACCACACAGAATTTAAATTTAATTGGTTTTGACATCCTTCTAAACAAACCAGTTTCCACTAGCAAGTTGGAAGCCTACACACTATATTCAAATTTATTTTACAAATGCAGTCTTGAAGGCTTGAGAATTTTTGTTTCATTCAAAATAGTGAGCCAAAAATGGGATAGATTTTCTTGGGAATGACAGAAGTTTTAAACTGGAAACCACAAAGTTTATGCTAATTGCTTTGAGTAGTCCTGAAGTATTCTCTGAACAGGACTGCTTAACTTTTCTAAGCACAGTCAGTTTAAAAAGAATAAGCAAGAAACACCCTTCACAGTTGAAGCATTTTCCCAGAAATTCCAGGGAACTGTAAAAAGTTTCAAGTATGTTCAACACGAGGTAAACACTGCCAGCACTTAAAAATAGGATTCAAAGGTCTAGGCCAACAAACACTGTCTTAACTTTTTTTTTTTTTTTAAATCCTTCTCTTACAGTATTATGTCATGTATATGATCAGAATTTGACCCCTGCCCAACTTCATACTTCTTTTAAATCATAGAGAAAGGGGGGGTGGGGGTGGGGCACAGACCCAAAAAAACCCACATAATTAAAAAAAAATCAGTCACCTTACTAAACACAATCTCCTTGCTTTGGTGCTTCCATTGTTTGTTGGCTTCTCATTCTTCCTTCATTTTCATTAGTATTGTGGTTTTCCTATTCAAAAAGCATTTCAGTTATCATTACATTATATTTTTGAATGGCAGGGATTCATAAGGAGTGATGTACTGTACAAAAAAAAAAGAAAAAAGAAAAAAGAAAAAAGCTAAAGCCTATCTGGGCCAACTGTACTATCCCTTCAATGGGAGATGCTACCAGCAACCAGTGGGAGAGAGGGGTTTTTCCCCCACATCTAAACCAGCTAAAGCTCCTGATCTTTCTGAAGATTAAAAAAGCGAGCATTTTGTGATTATCTGCACGTTTGCCTTCAGAGTATATTTTTATGACAACAGGTTGGTAGTCCTGTGCAGTTTTCCAGAGTGTGCACCAAATTCCTCATCAGACTGAAAATGCAGCATGCAAATGAGGATCAGAGAGTGACAAAGCCAGGCACCACAATATATGTACAGGGGATACACAAGTGGGGGCAAAACCCTACAATCACAGCAGTCTCAAAGATTGGCGTTAGGTAATCCTGAACTGAATGCATTTTAAATGAAGGACTATTCCTTCAAATATGGTAAATACGATATTAATTGCAGTCTTAACGACATTAAGAGCAATCTTTACATGTAGTGAGTGTCCCGTGACAGAAGGCATCTTGTCCACAGAAATTGATGAAGAATTCTGTGTCAGCTAAGCAAAAAAGAACTCTTAATCTGCTCTTTAAATCTTCTAGCTAAGCACCAAGCAATCAATAACTAGTCAAAATTACTTACTTGGATATTAAAACTTTACACTGAATCTACACTAAATCATCTATATGCTACAAAATTTTGTACTGATCTCGTACAAAACGAAGACTGAAGCTTTGGTTGCTCTAGGAACAGCTCGTGGTTTTGGTACAAGGAGAGGATTTTAGGATCATAGAACAGTTAAAAGTTGAATGCTTCTGCTAAAAAAAAAAGTAGCATGAAATAATTAGCAGTCAGCTCTGATACCATTTAGAAAGGAGTAACGAGCTTCTGTCTGAACTAGTGAATAAGTCACTACACAGCTGGAGCAAGGTGTCACTACCTTGAGACATACTCAATGCATAGTTAAAGTTAACATAATGAAAAGGGCCTTCCTTCATAAAAATTAAACTTAAAAACTAAAATTTAAAAAGAAAACCAAACCCTACACTTCTGAAACAGAAACTGCTTCCATTTCAACTTCTAACTTGAGTGTCTTTTTTTATCATAAATTAAAACCAACAGGTAAACTACTTTTCTGAAATACCAAATATTCTGAATATATTAGCTCAAGAAGTTTTTACAGTATGAATAAAGCCTGTTTCCCGAATATTAGTATACATCACATCAAATGCATCACACACAAAGGTGCTATTCTGTGGGTTGTTTGGTTTTGAGAGTTTGGGAGAGTGGGAATGTTTTACTTAGTAAGCAGCAGCTTGTTTCTTGGTTTTTAACCATGAGAAGGTTGCCTATAAAACTTCAGAGCACACAGCTTCAAGGAGACTTAAACTAATCCCTTTCAGAATCTGCCGACACAGCGCTCTCGCTGCTCCAACTCCCACTGGATTTGGTTCAAGCAGCTGAAGGAGTTAATTCCCCCTTCACTGAGCAAATGCCCGCACAAACTGGGAACGGGAGCTGCGAGGTCACAGCCCCGCACGTCACGTCATCTGTAACCATCGCCCCCTCGGCTTCTGCCAGGCTGTCAACTGCAGCCACAAACTTCCCTCTCCGTGATGATTTCAAGCTCTGATGGGGGTTACTGGAGCAGACAGTTGAGGATAACTCCTCCTTAAATTGCCCCAAAACAGATCACCAGACGCCTTGGGGACCTTAACTATCCAAATTATCTTTCTGAGGCTAAAACCAACCAAGTCTCAATGAAAGCCCTGCACAAACACATAACGCACTCTTGCTGACATAACTAAAGGTATGGCATTAAGGTAAGTGACTGTCGTTTTGTTGGGGACACTCCTTCATACACATTTCCTTATTGATATCCTGAAAAGCAGCCTTGTCCTGAAAGCTACCCGGTCTACACAGCTCAACATGAATAAGGAAAATACATCAACCAAGCCCATTCTTCTTCCGATGTAACCTAGTTGGAGAATAAAAAAAAACATACCTCCCTAATACACCAAAGCAGAAGGCTCAACAGAGCCTTTGGAGGCTTCCCAGGAGAGAAGGATAAAACAGGGGCTCAACATTAAAAAAAGTGATTTGAGGTTTATATCAAACAGTGCAAGGAAGGGTTGGATCAAACACGCTTTCGCCAAGATTAAAATAAGGTGTGTGTGCCCTAGGATGACATATTGGAACAATGAAAATTAGTCAGACTTAACTTTAAAGTCATTTATTTCACTTTGAAAAACTAGTAGCCTCTTTTTCCAGAATTAGTCTACTTTAATACATTTTACCCTAATCCGTTCCTAAGGTGAATTATACTAAACTGAATTTTAATATGTCATTTTAATACTAAATGAAAGCAACCCACATAGAAATTTAACATGATTTAACTAAACTGTTCTAAATTAATTTTTAATTTGAATGTGACCTTATTGTCACATATGGACAAGTCACCTTCACCCACGCTTTGAAAAAAGTCCACCTGAAATACAGAAGTTCAGCCTGACAACACGTAACAACGTATCTACAAACAATGCTGTGCCAGGCAGAAAACTTCACATAAGGTGTCCTCCCTGGTGGAAAGGCAGCTTCTCGCCTAACCACCTCCTTAAAAAGCCAGGGGTTAAACAGGTGTGAGGGGTTTCACCTCAACCAATGTTGTTGAATACAACTCTAAGACATCCTTTTTGTGGAAGGGTGAAAATCATATGGAAGAACTTGCAGACATCCTCTTCCTAGTAGAGACATGCTTACTAAAGAACCAAAGCAGGTAGTTGAACTCCAAACCCTAGCTGTCTTCATGCTTGACTTACATTGTAACTTAAATTTGTGAATGAGTCTGCATTAAGAACCATAAATGTTGCTCAATTCACAGCTTTAGAGAAGGGAGAGGGGAAAAAAAAAGGGAGAAGAAATGAAAGAAGTTCAGGTATTTCTGCAAACTTATTCTGCATCTACAACAAAAACTTTTAGAATTTGGTACTGGGCTAGCTGGGAATACATCCTTCAAAGTAAAAAAAAAAAAAAATCCAGTCCAACTGTTCAGAGAAGGAGCAAAGGTTACGAAGGTTATGAAAAAGTCTCTCTGGAGCAGACACAAACCAGCCATTCTGCCAGGCTGGAGCATTTTCAAGCTGCATCAACCTGTTCCCACACCCTGTGAAATTGCAGACTACAGTTCTACTAGAATCAAAGAAGTGTTGCTTGTAAGGCACCTCTGGAGGCCATCTAGGCCAAATACCCCCTTCAAAGCAGATCACCAACACTGTAACATCAGCCGCGGTCCTGTCTAGCTCAGACCTCCATGGATAGGGATTCCCCAGGGCAGTCTGTTCTGCTCTGCCACCCTCCTCCACATGAGCAATGTTTCATAGGACTCAGAGTCTCCCAAGCTACAATTTGTGGCCACTACCCTTTGCTGTACTGTTTGCTGCTATCAAAAAGAGATGGGCTCTGTCATCTTCATAACTGCCCTTCAAGTTCTTGCAAGCTCTTGTTAAGATCAACCCTTCACTCTTCATCTTGAGACCAAAGAAATGCAGCTCCTTTCAGGTGTCCCTTGTAGGTGACATCATTCAAGCTGTAACCATCTCGGCTTCTCAACTTCATCAGCTTCTCACCACACTCCAGTTTCCCCACATCCTTCTAGACTTGGGAAGAGGGCAAGAGCCCCTATACACAACAAAATACTGCATATACACCTCACCAGCACTTAATAGAGGGGAACAACAGCTTCCCCCAATCTGCTGGCAACACTCCTCCCATCGCAGCCAAGTATGCCACTCGCTTTGTTCACAAAAAAAACTCACCCCACACCACACACACAATACACCACCACCAAAAACTGGCTCGGACAGATACCAACCCCAGATATCTTTCTGGCAGGGTTGCCCCCCCACCATTATCCAGCTCGCACCCAGGCATGGGTATTCCTCCTGCTGAGATTGGCCCGTGCACAGATGTTCTTGGTCCAGGTGTCCTTCATGACTCCATTCAAAATTAAATTATCAACTCCACACTATTCTGGCTTGCAGTAACATACCACGTGTCATGACTACCGTAGCAGAATAAAGAGACGCCACAACTCACTTTGTAAATCATGCCATTTTAACAACAGGCAGTCCCTATCAGAAACAGTTAGGAGCACTGGTCATTCTCTGTTAAAAAATTGGCATTGAAAATGAAAAGACAGCAGTAAGTCATAGAATCAGTATTGTTAGTATAACCTGAATTACAATCACGCTCTTCTGAGTGCCTACTAAAATGCACACCTTTGAGAGCTGACATTCGCATGACTTCTAGCAAAGCTATACACCTGGACGTTTTGCAGTCAAAAACTGGGGGGATAGAAGGGGATTTCAGAAGTTTTCCCCATTTTCAGATTTCTCCACTGTGCAACCAAATATATCTCGTCTGGAATTGTACTTTGAGATCACTAGTTCGATATACTAATACTTCCCCAACTTCTTCAGTGAAAACACGCACTAGGAGAATGTGAGGAATAAAAGGGGCAACAAATCTTTTGGGTTTGCAATTAAAAAAGGGTCTTTCAGCTCATCCATATTTCTAACCTGATTCATCCATAATACGAATAATACTAATATTTTGAGTAAAAGCTGGCTCAAAGCCAATTTCTGCAGGCATTTAAGGAAGAGTGTCAAAGGAACACATTCATCCTAATAAATTCGAGTAAAGTTTAAGGAAAACTAAGCATAAGCACACACCAACCTTGTTTCTAAATAAAGGTTGTGTTTTAGAAAACTGTGTAATATATTTTTGTATTTAACACTTAAATGTTAACAGATAAACATAGACTAAGGAAAGTTTGCACTTCCCTCTTCCCCAAGGGAGATCTAACTTCTGAAACTCCATGCTTTCAGGAGCCGTTAAAATGACAAAGGTAGAAAGAACTGTTTGATACGTCGATAACGACATCGATCCTCCATTGCTTAAGCAGAAACCTGATCTGCTTATTACTTACTGTGTAAGGAAGAGGATTAAATATGAGAAGAGTGAACTTGCTACGATTTGCTTTGCAACATTAATAAAACGTTCAATAGTAGTTTTGTTGCTAAGTCTGCTAAAGTAAAATGTTCAAATGGCCTTGGAAGAATCTATTTGACAACAGACCATTAGTCTCTGAAAGAAAGTCAAGGCTATTTACTATGCAAGTGCTATAAGATCATCCCCTTGGTATGGCGAATGCATGTTTATCTTCTTTCCAAATCAGATTTTCGTTATTCTGTGTGATATTAATCTCTATGGGGGTGGACACCTCTGTGAAGGCGCAATGGTTCATCTCCTGGTTCTGGTCAATTCTTGTTTTAATCTCATTTCCAGATCAGAGTCTTCACACATAGTGAGATATTAATCTCTATAGGGGCAGACACCTCAGCTGGCCTTAGCGCACAGCTCCCCCTCTTCTGGTCAATTCTTATTTTAATTCTAATTTCCTGTGATTCATATTACTCTTTCAAGTTTAATATATTCTACATCACTCTTCTCAACAAGTCTCCCCTCTTCTTTCTCTGCCTCTTTTCAGAGATTTTCACAGGAAAACTACTGGTTTGGTCCCTTTCACAATTTCCCTCAAAATCATCGTAGGTATTATTGCCACATCGAGGTGTTATTGTAAATAGGTGTTATTGCCATCAACCCTCTTGCAAAAATACTGAGAATGCTTGCCTTATTAAGCACTAGTTTTATCAGTGGGGTTCAATTTTGTGCAGTCTTACTTCAAATGAAATTTCACTTCCCTGTTTCAGGATGGGATAACCCCACACCTAGGTACCAAACTAGGATATAAGATAGAACATCATGAAGTGCGAACCTCATGAAGGTCAACAAGGCCAAGCACGAGGTCCTGCACAGGGGTTGAGGCAATCCCAAGCACAACTACAGGATGGGTGGAGAATGGACTGAGACCAGCCCTGAGGAGGACTTGGGGTGCTGTGGGACGAGGAGCTCAACATGAGCTGGCAATGTGCACTTGCAGCCCAGAAAGCCAACCATATCCTGGGCTGCATCAAAAGAAGTGTGACCAGCAGGTCAAGGGAGGTGATTCTTCCCCTCTACTCTGCTCTCATGAGACCCCACCTGGAGTACTGTGTCCAGCTCTGGAGTCCCCAGTAAAAAAATAGAGACACCTGTTGGAGCGAGCCCAGAGGAGGGCCACGAAGATGATCAGAGGGCTGGAGCACCTCTCCTATGAGGACAGGCTGAGAGAGTTGGGCTTGTTCAGCCTGGAGAACAGAAGGCTCCAGGAAGACCTTATAGCAGCCTTCCAGTACCTCAAGTGGGCCTACAAGAAAGATGGAGGGACTGTTTACAAGGAGTGATAGGACACGGGGCAGTGGCCTTAAGCTAAAAGAAGGTAGATTTAGATTAGATGTTAGAAAGAAATTCTTCACTGTGAGGGTGGTGAGGCACTGGAACAGGTTGTCCAGAGAAGCTGTGGCTGCCCCATCCCTGGAAGTGTTCAAGGCCAGGCTGGATGGGGCTTTGGGCAACGTGGTCTAAGTGGAGGGTGTCCCTGCCCATGGCAGGGGGGTTGGAACTAGATGAGCTTTGAGGTCGCTTCCAATCCAAACCATTCTATGATAAGAAATTGAAATATAATGCCTTATCGTAGACTTTCTGATTGACAGTCAAGTCTCTGGGCATGCAGTTCTCTTCCTACAAAATGAGGGGTGTAGTACACACAGACCTCACAGGAAAATCACGAGGCTGAAGTATTTCAGGTCTCTCAAATATTAGTCTCATAAAGGGCAACAGAATCTTAGAGGGGGAAAACACAACCAGAGATGTTTAGCCTGCATGATATCTGGCCTCAAACATTTTGAGACCGTATCTTTGCTCTTCCCACTAAATATAAAGCATTGTACGAATACAGTAATTTCACTACCTAAATGAGCTTTCAATTTTCCCTCCAAGATTTGTTTCTCAGCCTTGAAAACGCAATCAGTTTCTCATCACTAAATTAACGTATCAACATCATCTCCCATTTGCTCACTGCTTGAAGAAAATCTACTAGTCAAATGGTTAAATCCAAGACACAGAGATGCGTGTTTGTAAAAAGGGCAAGACACATTAATTAAAAAATATCACTCCTCTTTCAGAGCATGTTTCTCTCCAATTTTTTGTCCCACTGATTTTTATATACTGTTTTGCAGGGAGCCTTTCTAATGCCCTAATTTTTTTTTTTAGATAAGCTGCACCTGTGTTAGGAATTTGGTTCAAAACAGCAGGAAAAACTGAATGCCCTGATTGCTTCCATTTACCAAGCATTAGTTTGTTTCTCAGCACACTTCTCATACAGGTGAACTACACCAACACATTCAGAGAAGAGCAAACCAGAAGCTCCACATCTGAAGTGCTCCAATGCTTCACAGGGAAGCTCGGTTCAGAGTTAACGTAGACTATACACCGTGAGAGCCCTAGGAATGCCACACTTTGTTGTCCCTTTGGAAAGCCTCAAGTGCGTAGCAGAAACATTTGGCCCTCAGGAAAAAACTATCTAATCTGAGGCAACACCACGTGCAATGGTTCCGAGATCTTCGCTTTCTGTAATAATGCGGTTTAGCAGCCAGCATCTATTGCACCAAATTGCTTGCCAATGTAGATACTGCCACAGTCTTCCTAAGACACGGTAAAACAAAATTGCCCTGACAGTTACTAGTGTCACAGATAAAACTGCCAAGATCCTTCTAACTTCTCATCATAGCAGCTCATAAAAGTTCAAGAGCAAAAAGGCAGTGCAGCTAAGTGTGCAGACAACCCTACCCAAACATAACCTTATCTTGCCTTTGGATTTCTTTTACATGTTTCTATTCAGTCATTCAAGTTAAAAGCTTAAATTAAAAAAAAAAAAACAAAACCAAAAAAACCAACGAAGCCATCCTACTAATCCAGGTGAGTGGATTTTCCAAGTGTCCAAGTCTTCCATTCAAAACTTTTTGGAAAGCAAACTGAATTACACTTCAGAACATTTATCCAAGCTTTGACTTCACTTAGTTTTACCATGCATTTGCATTTTCATACATGGTTCTTATGGCTGGCTGGCTGCTAGGCTATTATCTTCTGCAATCCATTAGCCAGTTTTCAAACACTGATTAAAACCCCCATTAAGAATATCTTCTTTTCCCATGCACTTCATCTCCTGCTATTACAACATCTCGTCATGCCAGAATCTGTAAACTGTGTCTGAGAACAAACTACTCTGTCTTAGATAAACTGATCAATCATATATGAAAGAAACCAAAAATACTCCAGGGAACCTGGAAGTATTTATATATTTTACCATGTATAAACACATCCCTCAAACAGCCACTGGGTCCATTTACGAGCTATACATCAATTACTGAACATTTACATAGAAGATACGATCATTGGTAGTTTATCTTATATACTGCTAAAGGCAAATCCTCTTAATTATAACTTCGAAATTTTCAATATGTACAACTCTAATGTTCTTAATGTTGTTAGACTTTCTCTGCTTTTTCCCCTTCCCCCAAGATGAGAGAAATTCTGAGGTCTGATCCCCCTCTTCTTTTAGTTGGGTTCTGAATGTCAAAGGAAATAGCAACTTCTCTGGGCCTAAACCTACCCAAAGTAATCTTTTACATAAGAAGGCCCCATTTCGTTATATAGTGAGGCCACACACTGCCTTCTCTTGATTAATTCTTACACAAAGAAATGTAAATTTAATCAGATGCTTGATTACTATAGTGGAATACAGTAAACAAGCAGGTGAGAATGTAAAAGAAGGGCAGGAAGGATACAGTGACAAACAAGACACAGTCACCTCTGATGCAGAATTACTTCCTAATCCTTTTCTTAAAAAACAGAAGCCAGTTTTACCTGGATTCCTCCTTGACAAGGCCTTCTAAGATAGTAAACTGGAAGATTAAGATACCATGATCTGGGAGTTTAAAAGACCCCACACCAATTAAACAAAGGCTGAGCAGAAGCAAGGAAGAAACTGGAAGATTATCAGGAAGGTTACCAAAACCCCGAGTTGCGGCTGGGAGCCTGGAAAGTGAAGTCTTTAGCAACAAGGTATTCATCCCAGAGGCGAGCATGCTGGTTTGGTTTTCTGTCCTGTTTAATCTGGCAGCACAGTCAACATACAGCATGAGTGGAGTGGTGTGGAATTTTACTTATTACTGCCTACACACCTACAGTTGTCAGTGTAACAAGATGGCGCTAAAACATGAGTTTTTCCTGAAGTACCAAAAGCCGAAGAGCAGTAACAAGCAGGGGTTAACCTCTTTGGATTCACAGTCCACATTTGGCATCTTACAGGGAATAAAGCCACCCTCATCACTGGTGGCACGCCACTAAAGAAGCTCATCAACTTCAAGACTTTTGCAACGGACTTACAGACCCTTCCACCACTTTTTAATATTCCACTTGCTTCTTCAAGCCTTTGGTTTCGTTTGCATTGCTGCAAGGCTGCCGCTATCTCAGGACTCAGTCCTCAACCACGAGACAATAACTGATGTAACGTGGAAGAACATGGAAGAGGATTTAGGATCTTTATGGTTTACGGGGCTTTTTTATCATAAAATTGTGACCTATTGTGAACCTATTTTTTTCTTCCAACAAACACCAGAGCAGTTGCTTTTCCTTTGAGAGAAGTCCTCTAAATATAAACTATGTGGATTTTGATGCCATAACAAGAAAAGAGTAGTGCACTTACACCTCCTCTGTATTTCACAAATCAAAATAAGATTATATTATGAAAATGGAAAAAACAAAGTAGTATTCGTGGCAAGAAATTCTTCAAAACTACTTTCCACTACAGTTTCGTTGCAAGCACTATGCATCCAGTGACCAGGGAATAGAATTTAGTAACAACTTAACAAAGTATCTATTAGGTAATCAACATCAGGACTGCAGCACACCTCAAAAGCCAATCAAATTGTTATTTTATTTGGGAGATAAACAAACATTTACCAACTTCCTTCACTTGTTCCTGTGTCCTCTAGGGACTGCCTAATTTGTAAGATTATCAAATTTGAACATTTTCTTTGGCATCTGCTTCAGTTCCTGGTTGCCTAACTTCTTTTAGTTTTAGGCTGACAATGCAAACGCTTCACATCCAAGTGCAGGGGTTTTTTTGTTTGTTTGTTTTTAATCATGTGTTCACTGCCATTAAACAAATTTTTTCCTAAATCTCTTAGCTTCAAGATCATAGAATAAGATTGACCTATAAATTACTTAAGGTTCCTTTCAGGTGACAAGTGTTTTAAGAGATGGATGGCCAAAATTCCTTCCCTGAAACACAAACTATCTAATACTTGTTTTCATTCCCATTTCCATGCTTAAGCAAACAGAGAGAGATGTTTATAGTTAGCATCTGGATACTATCACTATGCAGGCAAAGCCGTCCAACGGATTATTTCAGTATTCCTAGGGTCTGCAAATGTTATTATTAATCACAAATGCTACTCTTTCAGGTTCACAGCCTCATCACGTAGCCCATAAAGCTCAGACCAAAGATTCTCAACTACATGGTTTCTGTCAAATTCAAAGTAACGTACAGTCTCCCCTCTTCTGAATGCTCATAAAGAACATCTGTGCAGCCTCTCTAAACGAGAGCATAATCTTGCCCTTCCCAAATGCTGGTCACTTAACGCAACTCCTTGTTCAACAGTTGACAGAAACACCAGTAAATCACCAGAAGAATTGCACATTTGGAGTATAAACTCAAAGAAACACAGATAAGTGAGCCGGAGGGAATGGCCACCACCCCCAAAAAAGCTGTTTAGTATATCTACTTCAACGTGTTTAAAACAAGCTATAAACTGAGCCTGGTAGTTAACTGCTGCTCTGCAGACGCAGGATACACAAACCAGCAAGGATCTCGCTCATCCCTGGAAAGGACGGACTGCAGACCTGGAAGCACTTCATGCCTTAAACATGACTCAGGAGGAGCTGTTAACCTACCCTGTAGTATTTGACCAAACCAGTATACAGGGATTTCAAAGGAAAGGAGAAAAAAAACAAAGTACTGAGAATAACACACCACTTAAGAATGCAACACCTTCCCACTTATGCAAGATGATTCAAAGCATTAAACTAACTTTATCGAAGGAAAAAACAGAAGCTAAACAGCTTGGCTATTAACAACATCCAAACTCACTAACTGCTAATAGTTTTTAAAATATTACAAATCAATATTAAAAAAAAAGTAATTTGACTGACTTCTCACTGCCAGGTTTCAGTCAGAAAAAAAAAAAGCGTATTTACATTCTATGACATTACACCCATCCATTTAGTCTGTGTTTACCATGGAAATTCTACGCCCTTTCATTACCAAGCTTTGTTTCAACTGATTCAGAAATCCAAATCATTCCACACTAAAGGTTTTGCTTTCACCTGGAAACAGTCTGTCCTTATTTTACACTTATATATATGTGCGTACATTATAGCTTTCTGTATATAAGTAGCGAGGAGATGGAAGGGTTTTCTTGGGAGTAGGGGTTGTTTGTCATACTATCTGAAAGAAAAGGTAGCAAGGAAAAGGAAAGCCAACCCTGCAGAGATTTACAAATGCAAGAAACTTAATATAAATAGACCTTTTGCACTAAACAAGACCACACACACAAAGTATTCATATGCTGAAGAGCTGCGGAATTAGTTTGCAGTTTCTAGTATTTTCACAAGTTGGGTCAGGCTGGATTACTGGTTAAAACGAACTGCAAAAAGAATATTTGTTTCGCTTTTCTGAATTGAATAAGGAAAAGACTGAAAAGACCATTTTATTACATCTCTGTTGTGCGAAAGAGGAAAGCCTCTTTCACTGGAAATTTTCTAGCCTGAAAAACTGAACATTGAATGCACCGAACAACGCTGACACGTGAACAAAGACAGATACAGCTAAGTAGTTAAGTGAAGGAGCATATAAAAGTTTCCTGAAACATCTAATGATATTTATACTCATTAACCATTTTTGAGTAAGGAATCTCATATACCTTGCCTCCCTTCAATTATGGCACAAAACCCTGTAACACTGCCATTGAACTCTTCCAGCAAAACCCAAGGAGAGCCAAGGAGATTAAAAAAGGCAAGGGGGGAGGATAAGAATAGTGGGAATAAAACAATCCACTTTCTTTTTTCAGGGATGGGGGAGGGGATAATGGGACAGTTGGGTGGTTCTGAGTTTGGTTTGGGATTTTTTATTTAATATTATTTTTAAACCAACACCATTATCTCCTCTGTAAAACATATGACAAAAAGCACTGAAAAGTTAATACACTGGCGTTTTGGTGTATTGTCTACTTAAAACATATACAGTACTCAGATTTCAGCATACTAATTTGAGAGATGCCTGAAGAAACGTCTTCTACAAATATAAAAAGTATTTCTTCAAAGGAAATCAGAAGTTAAATAAAATATAAAACTGCCTTTGTTATTTCATATTAGTAGGTTTTAACAAATTGTCCCTTTAAAGCATTTTAAGTATAGTGACGGCAGTCAGCGCTGAGAACTTATCTCTGCTGTATGAAGTCATGAACTCGGCCACATTTCTTCCATGCACTCACGGCTGATAAGTGCTTTCACGTTTACAAAGAACAGGCAAACAGGATAACACCAAGAGAACCAAGACAACTGATACTCCCCATTTTGATCTTAGTCCAGCCTAATACCACACAGAGATGATACAGATACAATGAAGTGATAAAATATCAAATCAGACCATTTTCCAATTAAAAGCTATGGGGCAAGTCTCCACCAGCTCTTAAAACTTTAATTTTGCACTGCAGTGAAGATAAAAGCAGCCTAAAATTTCAGAGTTTAAGTAATAAAGAAAAAAAATGTACTGAAATCCTTAAATCATTTAAAAAGAACAGGTATCCTAAATCACACTATAGGATTGACAAATAAACATGAGCTGTACTTGGAAATAACAAAAGAAAAGAACAGTATTTCAAGAAGTCAGCTATCCACTCAAATTTTCATTCTAAGCTGTTTTGAATTAATTTGAAGTACAGCCACAATTGTTCTTCATAACATTTTTCTCTTCTGCTTAATATTCATCAGTCATCTTTACTGTTACAGAACAAGTGTTTACACACAAAAGAAAGCATACAACTCCACCTCAGAATAAATTGAGTAACCAGGGTGTAATAATTAAAACGAACATACCATAATTTAATTGCAGCAGAACTTGGTTTTAAAGTATACAACAGTGTCTCATAAGTCAGAAGAATTAAGTTCATGACATGGTAGTTGAGAAATGGCTTCTTTTGCTACTCAATTAATATGTATAATTGCATGTTTTTAGTAAATGGTAGAAGTAGTAAATGACTTTCTGGCAAACTGAAGGGTCCAATCTTTCATACACTGGCTAACAAAAATAACCTCATATTAGCTGTAGTACTGAGAAAGAATATTTTCACAGCCCCAATCCTCAAGAAAGTGTCTCTCAAATATTTTATGGAGGTATATGCTCAGTTTATTACCGTAAATATCAGTCAATTCCATATATATATGATCTTCTTAAAAAGAAGAAATGCCTGACAAGCCCATGCACAGTGCCTTCTAGCTTAAAACAAGTTTTTACATGTTAAAGCTAATTCATGCTTATGAAAAATATTGACTTTTTTTCCTCTGGCCTATTAGACCAGAGAATCTCTTTTAGACCTCATCCAAACTCAGGGGTTTTTGTTTGCCTGTATGTCTACCATTGAGTAATTTCAGGGAAAAAACGCCACACACAAACCTATTAGCAAATCTAACTATGCCAGCAAAAAATTCCTAATGCAGTCCCAAGTTTTAAACCTACAGGAAAATAAATTTACCATTATGGCTTACTCTGAGAAAGCGATTCAAAGATATCAGTACAAGGTTGCCCCATTGCTGTAACATTTGCTGAGATTTTGGGCAGGCCCTCCTTCTTTTTGGCAGTGGCCAGCACTCCTCCCTCCTCTATAGACTCAGATGTTGTTAGCCAATCGTATCAATAGCGTATCGTTATTACTCTATAGCAGTTCTTGCTGCTATGTTCTTGCCCTAGAATATAGTTACATATTACAGATGTTTCAACAAATACATGGACTCAAATTCCTGACCGTCTACCCAGTGATTTAAGGACACATTCCCCTGGTGAGGCTGAATTCAGCAGCCTCGATCCTACAACCATTTTATCTATCGACAAGAGAAATTATCTTGATTAACAACTTCACAGAACTTTTCATCTGCAGTACTTCAAATAAAACCTATCACAGCACTATGCCATTAGTTCATTGTTTTCATACTAGGTAATATATTAGATCCTGTTGAATATTTTTAGATTGCTTAAAATAAAACAGTGCAAAGGCTGTCAAGGCAAAGACTTGGCTATGACAGCAATCGCAAAATAGATTTTGTTAGATCAAGAAATAAATTGTTCCTAATACATGTAGAAATTTGTTAATAAAAATTCCAAAGTTCACGGAAATTAAATTTCAGTAACAAAAAGCAAACCAAAAAAACATGTTGTTTCAAATTCACTGATCAATACTTAGCTTTTACCTGTGAACAGACAAACGCAGCTTATTTACAGAGAACTGTATCAGATACTAAACCACCTAAAAAGGAGCTGCTTAAATGTGTAAATATTCTTTATAATGGATAATTTTAAGCTTATTTCCACAATTTTAATGGTTATTGAGCAGCTCAACATTCAGAAGGAAAAAAACAGATTTCAAATAGTTTCACATGCCACCAACATCAGCTTTGCAAGTTTGAGAGTATGCGTGTACATACTTACAAAAAAACCTACAACAAACAGCTATTCTTTTGTCATAGTCAGTGTTTTGGAAGCTGGGGCAGTATATGGCTTTCTTGCTTGTTTCTTTGTTTAAACACAGCATTGAGGTGACAAAAATACTAATAACTTCTTGTTTAGGAAAAGTTTTCCGTATGTTTTTGTTAGCTTCTAATATTTATAAAACTTCTAGAAATGCAAACATTACTTTCAACTATATAGCTTCCTGGTACGAGTAGACTGTAAATGACTTTAGACTACATTGTAAACATGCACTACAGGTGACTTCAGACTGGGTAGTTTACATCATTTTGAGGTCACCTGTAGTCAAGGCTTACCAGGAAGCGGCACGAGGGAACGGCCTTTCTGACCTACAAAATTAGATGCAGCAGGACCCTATGCTCAGCAAGATGCTACAAAATTCTCACCAACGCCATTCACCACTCCGCAACTGGCTCACCCTGGCCTTTAGAAGCCACAGCCGTTTTTCCTCTCCTACCCACACGTCTCATGGGCAATCCCATTTAAACACCCCACGGGGTGGGGAAGGACAGATCACGCAGGGAAAAAGGTGAAACTTCAGAACCCGGCTTTAATCTGGTTCCTGCTGCACCCCAAACTGGGTGTCACAACATCCTCTAATTCTAGCCTGGGATCTAGGTGTCACCTCCTCCAAGCCCTCTACTGCTTGCCATCACACCTGCTCTCTACTAGGTGCCATTAATAGGCCACTTCTTGCTTATACATTTGTAAAATAAATGCCTTAGCTATCTGTTAAAACAAAACAATGTATTTAAGGCCAGTTTACTCAAAGATACATGTCAGAGAGACTAGCCGTGTCATCGATTTGCGTGCAGTCAGCCAGAATGCTGCCTCAACTGCCTTCACCCAGTCTAACCCCTCCAGCTTCAGAGGGAGCATCGAGCCTCTCTTCCCACCCCTCTCCGTGCCCTCCCGCCTCCTCTTCACACTTCCTTGGGTGAACAAAGCGCTGCACGGCGAGCAGAGCGTGGAGCCAACACGACTCAAAACAGCGCAGGTTCACCTTACACGAGCTGTGCTGCGATGACAGCTTGTTGTCAAACCAGACCATCCCACCATCAGCCCTCATCCTCCCGTGCACCAAGTTGACGTGGCCGCACATCTGCAAGTGAGATCAAAAGGAAACTAATCCCAAACCCCATCTTTCCTCCAAGAAGGTTCACATAAAGCTAAACCAACTCACCCACAGGCCACATCGTGGCCAGATCTAGCACAGGCAAACACCTGAGAGCCATTCAAGCAATGCAGATGCCCTCCTCTGCAGGTACAGTAACTTAAATTGGCTTAACGGCACCGAAGCTCCGAATCGGCGTGCATGCTTCTGGGAGCAGCGCTACGAAGACATCTTTCCATGACTATAATACACTATGACAGATGGGATCCCATCAGTACATGAAAACATGAGGCGTGTCCTGACAGACTCAGTTATCAGGACTAAAGTAATAGTTTTGGAAACTTCCTATTACACATTCAACAGGATCTGTGGTGCAAAAGGAAGAGTAACGATTTCACCAAAATAGATGCTAATGTAAAGCAAAGCTGACACTTAGTGACTTATCCAACTCCTGATGACCTAAAGGTCTTCCAGCTAAAGAGGTCATACAATGACATCATAGACTCCAGAGCAAGAAGCAACTCCACAGCAGTGTTGCAGACCTCTGCATGTTAATGCAGATATTGCCAACCTTTACCTGTAAGAGGATAAACTCTTTTTAACTCGCTTGTGTCAACAGCATTTCAGAAAGGAGGCAAACTGCAGTGGTAAGCATTTTAAACAGGTTAACTCTCCCAGACACCCAACATGAGATCACAGGTCCTTCAACGGCCTTGCTTAAAAGTTTCCTCCCCTCAAAAAAAGGCTGGTTAAAAACTCTGCCCTTTCCAAGAGTCCTGCTGCCCACTGACACAGCCACACCACAGACCATCACTTAACCACAAGATCTCAGCTCTTAAGTAATGAAATAAATAGGTCTATGAAAGTATCAGCTTACAACCAGGAACAGGACAAATGGTCAAAAAAGCAAAGCAAATACCAGGAATGATCACACTACGGATAGGGAACAGAACAGAAATCATTATTAAACACCGTATAAATCCATCAGGTAGCTGTTGTTTGGATACCCCAAGCAGTGTAGTAGAACTGGAAAAGAAAAAGAAGACTGATGAAAGATGAAAAAAAGATATGGAATGGTAACTTCATAGCAAGTAGCTACAACTGGACTTTTCTGACTAGAAAATGAATAGTTCAGAGAGGGTGAAAAAATCCTGCGTGACATGAAGAAGGTAAATTGGGACCAATTATTAACCATCTCCTAATACAAGAGCTAGGAGATACTAAATACAACCAGCAATTTCAAACAACGAAGGACCATAGCCTTTTCCACACAACATATCAATTCCTTGTCACAAAGTGAGGCGAACGCTAAAAGCGATACAGGCTGAAGATGTTACTAGGCACAATTATGGTTACAAGAATCCTCTTGTGACATTAAATATCAGCACATTGTCTCTGTGGACAGACAGTACTCCGAGGAAGTCACTCACCTTGCCAAAATTTACTCTCCCCTGAGTGCCTGCTGTGAGAGACCGCATACTGGGCTAGGTGAACCTCTGCCCTGATCCTATGCAGGTTTTTTTTTATTTTATTTTTACACACACACACCCCCTTTTATTTAAAAAAAAAAAAATTACCTATCTTAAGTAAGGGCAAGACAACCACCTGGTTTAAGATGCATTGCTTACATCACCACCAAACTGCCCAAGCAGTACTGTGATTTCTCAGGCAAAAGGGACTAAACACTTCTGGGGTCACTGCATTCTGGGTACTTTCAATCCCATCCGAACCAGTTAAGCTCCGCTTTGAAAAATTATACAAATTTTATAACTGTAATATTGCATCTAAAAATACAAATAGACAAGTGATCTCTGAACCAACAGTGCCATGGAAGGAGCTGAATGCATAAAGGAAAGGAAAACATTTGGGAAAGTGGGGGTGAAAGCGAGAAAGCAACTTCACTTTTAATTCCACTCATCTTCCATATAATTTGTCAATACATTTTAACAGCTTGGGGGGAAAAAAAAAAGCTACTGAGAAGTCTCTTATACATACACGCCTACCTGCACAAGTGTCTCTTGCATATCACATGTAAATTGTGGCACATTCAAAGATAAAATATGACTGAAGCAACTTTTGCTGTTCTGACAGCAAAGGGCTTATTTGAGTTTAATTACTTAAAAGTATTTTAAAATATTTTCAAAAAGCCCTTAATTTCTTCTGCTACATGATTACAAATAAAAAAATTTAAATAGGCTTATTAAAATTTTCTTATTTTTCTCCGTAAGTATATTTAATTACAAAATTCTTACAAAACAAATAATTTCTTCTACTTTATAATATCAAATTTCTGAGTTAGATTCTCTCCCAAAGACAGACTATAACTATTTTATCGGGGGGAAAAAAAATTAATACAGAAATATTTACTCTTGTCTATTCATTTGTGACACCACAACTACTTTGTATGAGAAAGTCTGAGGAATAACTACTCTAATAAAGGACTTGAACTTGTAAAACATACAGCACTTACAGTACTCCTTTTTATGCTTAACTATCCCTATGGTCTGAAATACCACACTTCAGGTAAGCTGATGATTTCTAGAATTTTTATCCTTGTATCTTTCCTTTAGTAGTAAAAATCCACACACTCGCACTGACACCATCCGAGGCAGTGCAATGCATATTTCCATCAGCTAGTTGACAAGCCGGCAGCATTTTTTAAAAAAATATTTTTTATATATTTCAAATTGAAAAAAAAAAAGACAAAAAAACATGCAAATTGCTAAAAATAATATTTAAAAAATACAAGTTTCAAGTGATTGAGTTGTGAAAACAAGCTGAACTTGTTCTTTATCGAACTGTAGGAGTTGCAGATGAAAGAAGGTGCTATATAAGGAATAGCTAGACTTCAACAGAGAACGCGCTGCCAAAACATTTTGGCCTAGATTCTGACAGGCACGCACCCAAGTTGAAGGGTCATGGAAAGCAGCGGTGTAAAGAAACAATCTACAGAGACCAGAAAACATTACACTGTGGATTACGGCTGGGTTGGGGAGGGTGGGGGGCACAGAGAGAAGCTGCTTAGGTGGGTTTTTTTTCATTTGAGATCTGTGGGGAAAGACAAAATATACAGCATTTCAACTACATGCAAAGGAGGTGGGGATGATCTACAAGCACGATTTTTAAGACAGCAACAAATTACAAGATGTATCTTGTTCCTTTCCCTAACTTGCTGCTGCTCCTCCTCTTGCCTTCTCATTTGCTTTCATGGAATACGTTATGAGGAAGAAGCGATAACAAACGTTACGCACATGCTCCTGAAGAAGGCCAACTTTCAAGAAATTCACACTCTGTAATTTGATTAGACTCTGAACAAGCATATCAAATTTTTTTATGAACAACTCTGGATCTGGCCAATGTTCACACTCAGGAGAAGTACACAGGATCGTAAAAAGGAAATAAAAATCAAATTACAATCAGAGAGAGATTTGTGAAAGGTCCAGACTGAATTAACAGCTTCATTAATGGCAAAGAAAAATTGACAGTTTAAAATTCTTACAATTCAGACAATAAGAATACTAATAAAAAGGAAGCTGAAAATGAGTTAGATTCAGTTTAAGGTGGAAAAGTGCATGCCATTATATTAAGGTGAGAAGAGGGGAAAGCAGTCAAAGGAAGATGCTTGAAAAATATTACTCCTGTTAAACAGAGGAGATGACTATAAAGAAAACATGCTCCTGTGTGCACCAAATACAGAAACATCTCATTGTAGGCTACTGAGAGGCCCTCACTGGAACGGACATACGAACCCCAACCTTTGTGTCCTGCATCCACTAACACACAAAAACACATACACACTTCAGGGACTGGTTTAGAATAAGGAACAAAAACAAAGTTTGTGGTAGTTATTAAATTCAGAGCCTTCAAACGAAGATTAACTCTGTGTTCAGTAGGGAATAGCTCTACATGTGGATATTGAATCTATTTAATAAGAGTCAGAGCACCATACCTTAAACAGTACACTGAAAGCACCAGCTACTAACAAATCTACTTCTCCAAACCTCCAAGAAAACCTGAGTAAGTCCACAATTAATAAAGCTCTGACTGGTGCAACACATCAGTATTTTTGCTGCTTGGCAATAGAAACTAAAGTCTCCAGGTTGCTGACATGCTATACAAAAAAAAAAAAAAAAAATTAATCTCATGTTTCCTAGATACAATTGTTCAACTCCTTGACAAGCTTCACCTACTCTGGTCAGAAGGATACTGAACATTCTTCTCCGCTTACCTAACACATACCCCACGGTACCAACCTGGCTTCTTGTACTCGCAATTCCAAAAAGGGCTCTATGCCCTTATGTATTTTCAACGTGAAATACCACAGACCATGTAAGTTATCAGAACTTCCTGCTCTTCTTACGCCAGTGAACAAGCTCATAAAACACTCTTTACGTAAGGGTTACCTTTGGTATTAACATTAGCCTGACCAGCTGCAGTAAAGCAAAAATCACTAGTCTGATTTCAGTATGGTTTTGAATGAAAAGATGGTACACTTGGGCATATTTTAGTGTAGCTATTCCTACAACATACCAGCTGCGTATATGGTACACGTCCCCTAGTAAAGGGCTTGTAGGTGCTTATGTAATCTTACAATTCTGATACGCAGACATGAAATTATATACACCAAAGTCAGCCACATAGGAGGGATGTAATCTGTTCAGACCAGCATAATTTCTCTTACTGCTTCAGCACATTTCTTAATCGACGACACATCTCAAATGTCTCAATTAAAAATTAATTTATAGGAGGACTGGGGGGGAGGAAGCCTCCTAACTACACATTAGTCCTTACAAAGACTGTGCTTCCAAGTCTCATGAGTGTAGATACTTTTATGAATGACAGTTTTCAAATCAGTATCCTATGATAAAGGCTTCAAACGTTTGTCCAACTGATGCATCCAGTGTAATTGCAAGTATTATTTAAAAAGAGTCTGAAGTCTACTTCATCCAGTCCTTCACGTAATACTTCACACCGCAAAGAAGAAGAAGAACATGTTCACGCTACAGCTTCATCCTAAGCAAACCAAGGTTGCTTCATAAACTGCAGCGGCGGGGGGTGTCAGGGTCAGCACACGAGCCCCCGCTGCGCCCCGCATCGCCCCGGCACAGCACGGAGGAGAGGGGAGGGTCGGGAGGGGGTGCTGCCCCCGCCGCTCCACTCCGCTCCCTGCCCTCCCGGAGCGACCGCCCGCCCCAGCCCCGCCGCGGGCTCTGCCCGGAGGCTCCCCCGGGGCCAACAACTCACCGCCGCACCGCCCGCAGCTCCCACCGCCCGGCCCCGCGGGCTTTTATTCTACAAAAGCCCGTGGCGTGGGGCGGGAGGGGAAGGAAGGGGCGAGAAATTCGCAGCTTTCGAACGGAACAGACGCCGGCCCCATATGCTGCCTTCCCTCCCATTTCTCGCCCACCACTCTTTTTTCTTTGGGGGGGAAGGGGGATAGTGGGGGAGACACTCCGGTAGCCAGAGGCAGCCCAGGCCGTGCCTCGCCTCTCCGCCCCACGCCTCGGGGCGAGGGGAGCTCGGCGCCGCGCCCCGCTCGGGCAGGGAAGCGGCCGGGGCGCCCCGAGGGCTGCGCCCCCCGCGCCGGGCAGGGAAACGCCGGGAAAAGTTTGAGCGGGGGAAGGGGCGGCAGCAGCTCCGGCCCCGCCGCCAGCACCGCCGCCACCTGGGAGGCTGGCCGGGGGGGGGGGGGGGGGGGGGGTGGAAGAGGGGGGAAGGGGAGTTTGTGAGGCGCCCGAAGCCCGCGCCCGGCCCGCACCGCGTCGGCAGCCTGCGGACACCCGTGGGTCGCCTTTCTCGCCGCACCGCGCTCCACGGAGCGGCGGCGGGAGGTTGGAGGGGGAAGCCCCACCGCCGCTCCTCGGGGGTGAGAGGTACCGACGCGGTGCCACCCGCGACCTCCAGCCATGCTCTTCTCTTCCCTTCCCTCCCCTTCCCCAGCGGGCAGCTCGGGCGCAGCGCGACCCTGCCGCGCCGCCCGCCCTCACCTGGGCGCCGAGTGGCAACTCACCTGCGGAGAGCTGGGCCCGGGCCGCCCCGAGCAGGGCGGGCGAGCGGCCGGCCAGCAGGGCGAGCGCCGCCAGCAGCGGCAGCGAGGCGGCGGCGCCAGCCCCCCTGCCCATGCCGACTTGCGGAGAAGTTTCCGAAAGAGGCCGGGGCTGCCCCAGCCCGCGGCAGCGGGCGGAGCTCGCCTCGCCCGCCTCTCCCGCCCCGGCGCCTCGCCAGGAGACCCCCCGCGCCAAGGGGCGCCCGCTGGCCCCGGGGCCGCCCGCTGGGGCAGCCGTCTGCGGCGCGACGGGCGCGGCGGCACCGGCTCCCCTCGTACTCCGGAGTTACTTTGCTGCTGGGCGAGCGGGGAGGGAGGGAGGAGCCGAGCGCGCACGTCCAACCCCCGCTCCCCGGCACTTGGCAGGGGGAATGTGGGACTCCGGCCCGCAGCCCAGAGCGGGCGGAGCGGCGCCCGGCAGCGCCTCCTGCTGCAGGCGCGGGGGCCAGCACCGCCTCGCCTCGGCACGGCACGGCACGGCTCGGCTCGGCTCGGCTCGGCACGGCACGGCACTGCCCAGCTCAGCTCGGCACGGCTTTCCCCGGCACGGCTCGGCTCGGCTCGGCTCTTCGCCGCTCCCTCCGGCACGGCGCTGCCTGGCTCAGGGCGGCGCGGCTCGGCGCGGCACGGCTCGGGAGCCGCTACCGCCGGCTCTGCGAGACCGCCGCTCGTCAACCCCGCGCCCGGGGAAACCTGCTGCCTCTGGAGAAGGAGGAGGCGAAGAGGGGCGAAAGGGAGAAGGCGCCGGCTGAGCTGGCGGGGTGGGGAGGTCGGGGCAGGGAGCACGGTCGGGGGGGCGGCGGGTCCCGGGCGCTGTTTGCAGGGGAAAAGTCCAGCCGCCCCGGGTGTGATTTGCTGGCCGTTCCTGCTTTTGGAAACGCGTTATAGGTCTGGTGGCGAGCGTTGCGTTATCGTCGTGCATGAAGCAGCCTGGCTGTTATCTTCGAGCCAGGGTTCGTGTTTTTTCTTTGCTCCCCTCTGGCAATACTTGTCTGGCTCGTAATGCCAGTGAAGTCTTATTGATTGGAATCGAAATTGTAATAAACAGTATTGCCATTAATGCTGTCATTTCCACATGTAATAAATAACCGACCTTTCAGACAGGTCTGTATGCAGCTATATGACTCCGGCACCCCTGGGTTGCGAAGCAGGATCTTCTCGCCAGATCCAGGCTCCAGGTATGCCAGATAATAAAGGCCTTGTTCTCTGCCCCCGAAAGCACCGGAGGTCCATATGCTTCCAGAGCCTAGAACCCTAAAAAGCATTTGGAATAATGGATAAAGGCACCAGTGCTGGAATTTCTGTTTAAATAAGCATAATTTCCTCTGATTTTTTTAACCTATCTTTTTATTATTTTTTCTTTTTTGCATGGCAACTTGTAATTAGAGATGTTGTATAATGATTACAACAGAACCTGAAACCACTGGAAACTCACAGGTTTTATTGCAAACTCGAAATTCAATCCAGGTTCATGAAAGGTTTGCCGAGATTCAAAATCCTTTCCGGCCAATGTGTAGCAATTGATAGGTTTGCCTTTAAACCCCACAAACCCTCATGTTTTCACAGCAAAAAAAAGGTGAAACACAACAGTTTGCTTTGTTACACAAACTAACATGTACTTCACACCCAAAAAAAACTGAACCAAACACTAAAAAAGCTCTACACCTAGAAACTCCTGTACTTCATTTGGGTGGAGTGGCTGAAAACCAACTTGCGTGCTCACTGTGAACTACAAAATGATGTGCTTCGGTGGACACTGGCTCTTTGTTTGAACTTCAAGAAGGATGGGAGCTGGGTGAGGTGGATCTCACGACACTCGGTGTTTCAGGATGGGCCACGTACTGGGTCCAATTAAACACAGGGAATTATTTTGAGCAAGGTAAAGTAGTGTGCCAGCCCGGCTTCTACATCACAATTTCTGTTGTTATGTGGAAATTTTTAATGAAAAAGATGTGCCAATTCATCTTGGTATAGAGGTGAGGGAGTACTCGAGCATCTGATGCTGTCCTTTATGCTGGGAGCTATAAAGTCAATGCTGTAAAAATGACTTCAAGCCAGATAACTTGTGAACGGTTTGGGAGGGCAGGGGAGAGGAGGGCTAATGCCTGCTTTCCCTTACCGATGGTGATGGTCTCGCAGGTATCCCTGGTGACCAGCACTGCAGATGACCACGGCCGGACTGTGAGAGAGGTTGTTAGGTGATGGTGGATGTGCAGCACCAGGTCGCTGGTCCATTTCACTGCTGTGAGGTGGTAGGTTCCACTGACGTACAGTCACCTGTGCTTTATCTAGATAGTGTCCGTATCTTCCAGTGGGAGTTTCCTGGGATTTTATCCTTTCCCATTACTCACATTCCTATTAAAAAGCAACAAAGATGATTTTGATCGTTATTCTTGTACTTGACTGGAGAGTTCGAGCTTAAGAGGTATGGGTGAGATGCACAGGTGACCCCACTTTTCCTCCAGGTATGTATCTGTCGAACTATTATGTGTAGTTCACTCTCTGTGTCCTACTGTACTTGGCATCCTGACAAATACTTAAACTTACACATCAGGTTTGAGATCATTTTTATGTTATATGACATGAATGGATTTATTTTTGTTCCAGCCTTTACATTTTTAGAGCTCTAAATGTTTTACAGTCTTTTGCATTTTCAATTAAGAGGAAAGCATATTTATATTACCTCTTGCACATCTTTTAAAAACTGTCTGAGCAAACAACTTGTATGCTAAATGTAAGCCGAATATAACATTAGAAAGATGGAGAGACCCCCACAGTAACTTCTTTCCCTCCAGCCTGAGGGATATTTGGAACTTAAGGAAGGTGCAGTCTTAATCCTGATAATTACAACTTCTAAATAAAGTGTCCAATAAATCTCTGTCAAATTCAAGAAAGTTTCGTTCTGAAACTCTACTAGATGCCTCTACTCTCTTTGCATTCCCCGTTAAAACTTTCCTATTATACTTTAGGGTGTTGCTAAGCCCATCATAACATATTTTTTAACACAGGCTATCATTTAATTTTGTTCATAATGACTGACAGATGTCTAGCATAATATATCATCTCACAGTAAAATACCTTAAATTAGCAATATTCCAATGCTATACGATAGAATTCATCTAACATGGTATTTTCCCATGGTATTTGAAAAGTATGTAAAATATAGTTATGTTATAGTAAAATACATATTCCTAACCAGCAAAAGTATTTCCCTCTCCCCTCTTTTTTTTTTTTTTTTTTTAGGAACTTTTAACCATTCTCCTGGAGTGTGAGGGGATTTTGAGAGATTTAAATTAAATTTTTCTAGCCAAAAGATCAGATAGTCAAGGATTCTCATTATCCTGCTGCTCCCACCCAACTTTCCACCCCTCTGCTCTTTTGCTTCCTTTGTGAAAATCTGCTCACTTACTTTATAAGCCTTAGCAAGATCCAAGGCCTTGAAAATCTGGCTCTTCAAGGTTGGAGATCCTAGAGAAAATCGAAAATTGTAATGACTCAGGTTTTCATGGTGTTATCCAATAATGCCCACGGCAGGGTCTTCATTGTATTTTGACTTCTGAAAAAAAAAAAAATTGCAGTAAAATGTACTGCAAATTTCAATTAAGTGTATTATTTTAGCGCATACTAATTCTACAGACAACCAGTGGCCAATGCTCTTGTAACAAAGCAAGGCCACGTGGACTGGAGAGAAGGAGACAGTGCTGAGAGTCTTACTGATGCCTTTGAGCAGGCTCTCCTCATACAGCTGCTTTTTGGATGCAAATGTGGGGCAGGTAGAGGGTCTAAAAAGGATGGGCATTCACTGCTGTGTGCACAGGTGGACTAGGACCATAGCTTCCAAATGTGAGCACCCCACGTTAACCCAGCTACTTGTGGTACATGGTGGGAACAGGGCATGCAACAGGGGAAGTGCCCTGTGACTGTCGGTCCCCAGGGACACCTCTGCAGCTCTTGCTCGCGTTCTCCAGCCCCTCCCCTGTCATCAGAGCTAGTGACAGGTCTGTGTGGTTACACAGAGCTGTGTGGCATTTCCCATCCTGAGCCTCCTGTTCTCACTTGAGCACCATTCTCAGCAATGGCCACCTTTCAGGCTAGAACTATCCATTCTTTACGCGGAGAGGGGATATTACTTTGGTCTGCTTGTCATTTCTGCAGTTTTGATAAAATAGCCTGTGATTTTTTAAAAAAGAGCAGATTCCCTATTATTGACCAAATCCTGTCTTTTTTTTTCCCTTTGAACAGACAAAATAGTTGACAACTGAAATATAGCATGGGAATAGCCCTCAAGAAGGAGTGAGGCACGGCCTTGTTCTGAAATAAATTGTTTTACTGAATTCCATCCCTTCAAAATCATATTGTACTGTGCATTCCTTATGTCAGGGTCCAGCCTAGAGAGAAACTGGTATCTGAATTTGTCTAAACATCACAATAAACTGTTCTGTAAAAGTCTCCGTTTTAATAGAGTTTTGTTCTGTAAGGCGCTATGTGGCAAAAGCAAGGGACATCCAGAGCAGATCATTGGGAGGCGGCTAGTAGGTGAAGCACAGTATATCTATTGGTGATTATGAATGCATTAAACTCCTCAGAACTGTTTAGTTTTAAACAAGTTATTGCAACAAATTTTCTTTATGTATGGGTTTAAGCAAATACATCTTTCCACATTACCTAGAACCGTTGTACCAGTTGTCTTCTACCCCCATGCCATTCGTCACAGCTTCACGCTCATATTCCTCATTAGAAACATAAGAGGAAACATCATTTTGTGCCATTGGGGAAGACACCAACAGGACTTCAGAAGTTTCTGAGGACTTGCAGAGGTGCATTGCATTTCTGTACTGATTAGCCAATTCTTTTTATATTATTGTACCTGTACCTGCTGCTTGCAGTGGTTTGAAAGCATATAGAGCTTTAAAGTCCACAACACTAAAGCTGAGCTTGAACTCAGTTGAAGGTGTTCATTCAGGTTTTGGAACAGCTCCGAAAGAGGACTCAATGTGCCCTTCAAAGATTCGTAAGAAAATGGGAGAAAAATGGACAGATGGCCTTAGGGCATGTGTTGTCACTGAAGTACAGCAGGCAAAGAGATCCAACAGTAGAGAATGGTTGAGTTGGATGAGGTCTTGCAGGTGTTAATCTGATGCAGTGAAAACTAGAAGCTGATAGAAAAATGAATGTAAAAGGATAATATATAGATGGGCCATCTAGAGAGATCATTTTAGTAGCATTTTTGGGGGCTAAATAGTTGGCTGTGATCAGTAGGATAAATTACACAGTATTGCTTCTGTTCCCTTGTTAGGTAAGCCCACATATGTTTGTGGCTTAATTGGGTAAACATGCACATTTAAAATTCAGTGAGTAGAATGTTTGTAGAAAGTTAATGGATGAAAGAAGCAAACAAAGTAAAATCAATGAGATCCAAAATCACATTGCACTTTTCATCCAGCTTTTACCCAGTCTTAGCATGTTGTGATTGGCACAAGCAACATGGCGATATTTTGTACATAAAAAGAAATGCAGAGCTGGGCAATTTCCTCTTAAGAACCTTTAAAGAGCATGCAGTTTGTGAACATTGTCAAGTGATAGGCCTGGAAACACTTACATATCTCTTTCCTAGGCTTTTTTTTTTTTTTACAAGGTTTAAGTGATTCAGAGGTCGCAGCGGAGACATCTCATACAAAACACACATCAGAAATGCATTCGTAAATGTCAAACCCTGGCCCCATTACAGACAAAAAATTCGACAACTTCATTTGAATGGTGTGATTCATCTAGGGAGAGTAATGGCATGCAAGTTGTCCATAGCCTCAAGACCTTTCACAGTGCTGTTACATCCAGTTGTGCTACATCCAGTGATCAGTTTATTAAGGGGCCTTGGAGGCAAATTAATTATTTAGAAGTACAATAAATTGAGAATTCAGTCTTCCCTCCCTTAATGGAAGTAGCATTCTTGAGATTACATTAGATCCTCAATACCAGACATTGCTGAACTCTTATCTGAAAGAAGACCTGTTTGAGAAAACCTTGAAGTGAAATAAATAAAGCTTATAAATCAAAAATTACTTCTAAGTAACACAGAGCTCTGTAGAGTTTAGCAGGTCTGCTGGGATTGGTAGTGACTTTGTTTGGCTTATCCAGGCATAAATGTCCAATATAGATTACTGCAAAACCTGTTATTGAAATTAAAGAAAGCTAGGCTTGGCTTTAGAGAGCAATTACTCTCCCAATCATAATTGTTGGTGTTACAGTGGTGTATTCAAAACTTTTATGAGATCCGAATTCTTTCATGTTTCCACCTCTTCTTTTTAATTGGAAATTGATACATATGAGGGTAGCTGAGGAGTCTGCCTGAATATAAAATGATCTGAAGAAAACAACCCTGAGCATAAACAAGCACGAGTAAGTGACAATATAAAAAACATTACCTGTTCCTCTGGCACTTTTATCCATTAAAAAGGAATACATTCAGGTTCTTGCTGTTAACCAAGAGATGGCTATGATTTGAATAAGAAAGAGGCTCAAGAAGCCCAGTATATGATTCAACCTTACCTTCACAAATTTTAATGATAGCCAGGAATGAGAATTGGAATCTGCAATCAATCAGTCCATACTCAAGGGAACAAGAATATGATTAAAGACATTTCAAGTCCAGCACTATACTCACATTTATTTTTTCAATCTCACTGGCTACAAATTGAAGGAAAATCTGGGGCCCGGGTATGTGCACTTCATACCCGTGTCTATGCTGCGCATGAGTGACAGCCCACCTGAAAAGGAAAGGTCACATCTGGCAGAGGTTTTCCAGCATTACCTGCAACAGGGCAGGGAAAGATGCTAAACAAAATATAGCCCTCTCTTCTTCAGCCTGCCATGTAAATTTGTTGGCTGCGGTAGGGATATATGACCTCTGAAAGAAGAAGGAATAGATATTGAATTATTTCTTCATCTCATATAAAATCGAGGAATTGTTAATGCTCTGAAGATGCTTTTGCAGAAACAATTGCTAAAAATTCATGGGTGCCATCTTGTCTATAGTTTTAGGCAGATTTCATCCCCAAGGGAAATTAATCAAGGCACATTAATACATACTCAGCAGACTCACAAGTCATAACTGATGTCTGGTATAGTGATTGCTCATGTCATTCCACAAAAGCTTTCTCTATTAGAACAGTCTTTCATAAGCTGCTACTAAACTTCTCTTCCGAAGTGGAAAGTCTCATCAGATAAATCTTACAAACTCATAAAGACTTTGTCTCTGGGGTCCAACAGCTATTTTCTGGTTGCTCTTAGAATATTACTGCCTCGGTTCTGTTTACTTTAACTCCAAGATTTCAGTGTGACTTTCAGATATCTACCATAAAGCCCTACGTTTCCACTTTTATGTTCCTTCATTTCAGAGCTGAAGTATTCTCTTCAATTCCCAGTTTTTAAAATAAGCTACTAAAATGGAAAAGGCTACCTACTCCACGAATACATGTGTATATATCTTACCCAAAGTAGGTTAACTTCTGCCCGAAGAGTTTATTGGCAGTTGAATTACCATACTCTGTCGTTGCTGGATGGCAAGTGACTCACTCTGAACTACTGTATGTCAGGATGTTGGAGCCATGCATAAAGTTATTCTATTCTTTTTTTTCCCTTTTTTTTAGTTCTAAATTTAAAACTTGCATTTCTTATATCCAGTATAAGTTGTGTAATACCTGGAATATTTCTTCTTTCTCTAGAGTAAGTTTATAGGAACAAATCAGAAAAGTTGAAGAAAACAGCATTGCGAAAGACAATGCTATCTGAGACAGGATACTGTAATACATTTAATAATAATTTTATTAGAGTCTGGAAAGTGTTCAAAAGTAAAAACTTTGTAGAGCAGAATTAGTGGGGTTTACCCAGAAACTTGTTATAGAATTTGGGTTTTTTTCCTGAAAAGAAGGTTCACACAGCCATTTAAGTGAGAAAAAGGTTTTACCTGGCTCGATCGTTCATTTTAGTTTTAAAAATATATCTCCACTGGATCCTGAAATTCTTTTCATTTTAAAGCAGGTCCAAGGAATATGTCTTTACATTTTATGTAGAATAATCTGTCAGCTTTTATAATGAACCTGGCTGCTTTTTTTTCCTGTCTGTAGTAGGGTGATTCTTTATTATCATGGTTATCACTTACTCAGCTGAGCCGCATTACTGTCCATTTTATCTAGACAATGACAGACTAGGGGACAGAAGAACAGTTCAAGAATACTTATGGCAAATGCAATGCCAACCTTCATCAGCTGTGAGAAATATGTTGTACTACATTGCCATCCTTTTATGTGCTGTAAATAAGCCCTTCAGATGTCCTTTGTTTTGCCTAACTCCTTCCAGATGCCACTTCCCTCAAACAAATCACGGTCCTCAGGTTCTCAGCAGTATTTGCTTGCAGATTGAAATGTGTTTATGGATCTTCCTTTAGCCTACAAGAAGGTAGTTTCTCCAGGTTCAACGACTGGATCGACACGTCTTCTTGTTGCACTCTGCATTATCCCATCTTGCTCTTGAACTGCTGTCTCTTCTGGGTAGGGGCATTTTGGATACAAACGGGAACCCCACATCTTTATAGTACTGATAGCAGTAGTAGCATTGACACAGTTTGCAAAGTAGTGTTCCTGTCTAAAGGGTTGCCCGTTTTTCATCTCGAGCTTGCGTTCGGGTAGCTTATTATTTTCCTTAGTCAGAACTGCCCCAGGAGACCTGAGGCAATCTGTAGGATCTCAGCCTGCTTTTCTCCACCTTCCAGTTTATTCCTCTTCCCTCCTGGCTGCTTATCTTCCGGAGAAGGGCAAGGTTCTCTTCTAGGCTCAGACACCTCAAGGAGGTGTTTAAGAATGAATCTGACCCAAAAAAGTATATCATAGTAACTTCTAGTGGCCCTGATCTTGAGGCTTTCTAACTCAGCAAGATTTTGGTCTCCAGGAAATTCCAAAATTCTTTTTAGGTCCTATTCACAATAATTTGGCACATTTGCCTAATTTTTGGTGTCCCAATGAGAAGCTAGCTGTTTACTCCTCTTACAGTGCCCACCTGAGTGCCAGCACTTCATGACTGTTGACTATGTGGCACCACTATAATGATAGCACTAGCGATAGCACCAGTAAAACAATATCATTAAATCATTTTCCCAGAGGAGATTATAGACAACAATGAAGTGAAAGAAGAACACTATAAATATAAATGATGTTAGTCTTGGAGAAAATCACTGGTTTATTCAGCAGGAAGAGAAAGACAACAATTGTCAGAAACCCTGCAGTCCCTACGGATGAAGGGTTAAGATTTGCACGAACTCCATCTAACTACAGGTTTTATTTGGACAAAATATAGATTCAGAGAGAACCTGTCCTTGCACAGCTGAAATGCCCTTTCTTCTGTTTCCTGTCCCACTGGAGTAATTAGCTATGGTAGCAGTTCAAAAGTGGTTGCCTGGCATTTATGATTAGAATTGTTAATTCCAAATTGCTAAACATTTCTTTTAATAAGGAGTACAGTCTGCTTAAAATCTCACTTCTGCCTACATTTTTGCATTTAAGGTTACAAGTAACATCTACAAATTATTGTACCTGAGAGATTAGAGAGTATACATTCCCCCTATTTTTCAATGTGCTCACATGATGCATTTTATAGCGCTTCAGGTCTAGTTATTTGGTTGTTTTCTTTATATAATCAATGAGAGCCCTGGCCAGCAACACTGGCTCTCCACGTGGTACCGTAAATAGTCCCACTGAAATCAGGGCCTCATTCATCATGTCTGATGATAATGGCTTGCTAGATTGGGCCAGACCTCATAACTTGCCCCCTCTCCCTTTCGAGGGTGTTTTCAAACCATTTGGAAGAGAAAAATGTATATTAAAACACCCAAACCAGTAAAAATAGAAAGTACCCATAAAAATTGATGAAATTTCAAGATTTAGCTTTTAAGGCCACTAGAAGGGATCATTTGTTGGCTTTCTGTGTAACACGGTCAGTAATAGTGTCATCCAACAATACCCTCTGTTAAGTGACCACACTTGAGCTCAACTAAATCAAAGGTCTGAAAAGGCATTCAGTCTTTATTTTTGAAGAGTCTGCGTCTTTAACCAACACTTTGCCTCATAATGGATTTCAATGACTAATCAACTTAATTTTGAAAATGTGTCAAGCTTTAAGTTCCAAAAATTGTTCTTGACAATATCTCTCTAAATTAGTCTGTGCTTTTGCCTACACTAATTATTGTTTTATCTGTATACTATAGCTCTCAGAGGGGGTTGTCAGTAATAAAATGATTAAAAATATATTGTTAGCAAGCACTTAAGTTAAAATTATTTTTACTGTAATTTTTTAATCATCAGCTGTCAGGGATTTGAGTCATGCCAGACTTACAATGAAATCTGCATTTCTAACACCTGGAGAAGATAGGTTATTCTATTGGCTTGTGCTAACAAAGAGTTCTCCAACAAGTCTTTGGGATCAGAAAGTGGAAGCCTACCTATCCAGTCATAAATTATAAGCAGTCTCATTAATTTATTTCAGGTTAGCACATGAAGGGGTTTTTATAACCACGGTTGCTATAAGGCAGGTAGAGTGCCTAGCAGCATGCATGGATTCCAGAGAGGTTTGTGATCTTCTCATCCTGCTGTGTTCAAAGTTTTAAGGATTGTCTTGAAGCGAATGTTTGATGGATAGCATACAGTGCTCTTCCATCCAGCACTGTGAGTCATAGCATTGTGTATTGTACCAGTTTATTCAACTTCCACAGACCAGCATATCCCACACAGAGACCTAAGTGTTTCTTTTTCCTTTCTCTAAGGACAAACTTTCTGATTCTACTTTATATTCTTTATCCACAGCTTGTGAAGTGGAATAGAGTTCCAAATGTGGAGATGGTGACTTGACTCTGCTTTTTTTTTTTTTTTTTCCCAAGTGGAGAAATAAGCCTTGATTAATGATGAGTTTCTGTTCACAGTGTTCTTTCTTTTAAAAGGCAAAACCTGTTCCCTGTGTGTGTGGAAGATGACAGATTGACAGCCCTGGGAGACTGAAAGCCCTCTGTTTATCCCCAGTACAGATACAACAGAACTAGTAAAAATGCAACTTTCCGTAAGCTACCCTGCCAATGTATTTCAGCCCTGATCTACAGGGCCAGGGAAACATTCAGGACGCTAGAGGTTATTTTAGTTATCCAGGCTACGCAGTCCTTTCTCTTTGCCGAAGCTACCCACCACTGTGATGGCAGTTTCTGTGATCTGGATGTCTGAGGACATCAGCTTTCATTGAGCGGTCATCACATGGTAGTGACTTTCATTCGAGACTGATATGGTCTGAATTTGAACTGTGTTTCACAGATAAATGCCGTAATGTCTTGTTTCCAGTCACCTGAGCCTTCCAGCTTCTCTGAGTGTCCCTTGTTTGCAAGGAAAGGAAGGAGAGGTTATATTTTGCATTTGTTTGACCAGGGAAAGGGATTTTAGCTGATGATATGTGGGGCTGATCGCATTCATTTCAGTGCTTTGGTGTCTCTTTGAAACATGGGGATACACCATGAGTTTTTTGTGACTTTTCTTGCATGGCTATAAAATTCAGTGAGTTCAGAGGGAATAGCTGGGGGAGCGGCCTGAGCATGTGACAGTGAATAACACAGTGAATGAGTGGTTATTTGCACACTCGTTATTGCAAGAGATTTTCACAGATGCAGATTAGGAGGATTATAGATCGTAAAATGCTTTAGTACCATTTTGGGAAGTGGTACGCTGGAGATGTAAATGAGGAGATACCATTAATGACTGGTTTCTTAGCACATTCCTGTGTCAAGAAAGCCAAAATTAAACCGGTATTCTGTGGTGGGGATAGGAAAAGGAGTGCGTTGGCTGGGCATACGGCTGTCTCAGGACGGCAGGCGTTGGTGAGGGAGAGGATGTGATTGAGGCAGGAATACTCTTGAGATCAAAGAGAAATAGAAGGCAGGAAAAAACCATGCAGAGGAAAGATGACCAGAGAAACTCCTTGGGATCTTTCTTCATTTCCTATGCCTGGCATTGAGTTGTACTGTAATACTTAGAAAGTGAGTTTAAGTTTATGTGACTGTGGTGAATTTTGGTCAGGGATCTGCTCAGGAAGTCCAAGTGAAATACTTCCCCCCCCCCCGAGAATAAGGTTCTGTAGAGGCCTGGTGCAAGGAATTCAGCAGTTGCAGAAATTCCTGAGGGGACATTTGGTCTTTGTGAACATGCGGTGAAGTGCTGCCTTGCACTACTACAGTGGCAGTATATGATTAATATTGCAATTAATAGCTCATGTTTCTCCCCTGTGCACCCAGATACTGAGCTGTCTGAAACCTGATTCAAGAGATCTTGCTGCAGCTGCAGTGTTCTTGATACAACTCCCCTGTGCTTTTATAACATCATAACTAATATTTCAATGCTACTCTGTTCCCAAAGTCCCCAAATCTTATTTTGTATTTCCCTTCCCCCCCCAATTTTCTACAAATAACATTTGCTGCAAAGATGTGAATATCCTCTCTGCGTCGATGAAGGTCTACCCAATGCTGAGCTCTGTTATTTCTGTATTTCCACACTGAATTCTAGAGCACGACAGCAATTCCCTCTGTCCTCCGAGACAAGGATGGAACTCACACCATGAAAGAAAGAGTTTGTGTGGTTGAAGGCCCTTTACAAAATCTTTCCATTCAGCTTTAGAATCTGCAAAAGCCCAAACATTTCACATATATGCCTGATGGAGAATTTTGACGCTGCTTTTGTGTGCTGTAGGATTTTGAGAACATTAAGGAGCTTTCTGGAGCATATTTAGTTACGAAAAGTGCAAATTCAGGATAGCTGGAGGTTTTTTGGTAATTTTGCTGAGGGTTTAACTCATCAGATATAGCTTTTTTTAATGGCTCCCTGAGAAACATGCAAGATACAGGCTGTGAGTTTGCTCTCCTACCAAAAGGGGTTCGTTTCCTCCTTGAATGGCCAGTACAAATATCTTCATGCCTCATCTATGAACATCATGTCCTATCAGGAAAATCTCTTTTCTCAGTAACCGAGAAAAATATTTGCTCTGTTTGCAATTTCATGTGCTATCATATGATGGCAAGACTGTTATTTGAAAAAACTCTGTTGATTTTCATTCTTATAATTACAGTGCTTACTTAGTTGTCTGTTGAAATGGTCTTTTGTCCCCAAGGCCATTTTTATACAAAGCCAACCTCAGTATATTTTTATGTCTTATTTGAATTGCTATTAGCATATGAAGTTTTTTGCTATTTGTAAACTTTTCTATCAGTTCAGTTAAAATTTGAAACATAAATTTAGTTCAACTAGCATCATCTGAAGTGTATGTGCTTCATTTTTACATTCATTTTGTCAGCTATACATCCCCCATACCATATGGTATGATACTCTCAAAGAGAAGCTAAATCTTTTCTGCACAGTAATTGTTTTCATTTCTATTAAAAGAGAAAAGCACAAATAATAGGTACAGTGAAGGCATGCAATCTTTGGCATGTCACTAAATCCTTGATGTCTATTAAAACCCCACCTAAACTTGCAATTCCCTTGACAGAGCACGTAGGAAGGCCTTTCTCCATCTGCTGTTTTTGCTGATGAGATGCCAAATGTCTTTACAGATACTCTCATAGAAAAGGAAGGAAATGCAATTACAGGAATCATGCTCTTAAAAGCACCATTTGAGGGGGGGGAAAAAAAAAGGTGAAGTGATTTTATATATGCTAGATCACCTCAGAGAATGATTACAAAATCATTTACAATAGAAACTGATTTTTATATATTGGTGTATATAAAAGATGATGTTTGAAATGTCCATCATTCTCTGCTAATTTGGCTGTCCTCTTGCTTTTAAACTTACAGCTTAGCACAGAATAAGAAAATAGCTTTTGCCGAGTTTAAACAAATCTAGTACAACTAACTGAATCTGATTATTTTAATGAGAGCACCAGTGCTTTAAATGCTGTGAAAATGTTAAAACTTAAAGTCATCCTAAATATTTGCCCCAACTGGGTCTAGAACAGCTTTTAACAGTGGCATTGTATTGTTAGACGTATACACGCAGATGTGCTTTCAAAACACCACCAAATTGTTACAAAAGACACACTACTTGTTTTGCTCGTTTGCAATGCACTGGTATGGAATTTAAGCATTCCTTTAGAGACTGAAATGATAATTATACCTTTTTTTTTTTTTGGTAACACATCAAAACCAAAATGTCCGGAGCCAATCAGCTGGCATCTTTTGACATTTTTGTTGACTTTTTTTTTTCTCCCCACAGAAGTAAACGTGACAAACAGGATTCAAGCAGTTTTAGACAGGGATTTCTTTCATATTCACAACCGTTTGCTTGAACTGAAGTACAATCTTAAAAGCATCAAGTTGCTGAAAAAGTGTCTATGAAAATAAAACTGTCTTTGTGAACCATAGGTGATACATTTTCTGTGTTCTCAAATATAGGTGTAAATTGAAACAGAGTAAAACTAGCAAGAGCAAATAGGAAAAGAATTAAAACACTATGTCTTTGTTGTTTCATTTCCTTTACTACAGAGTGCAATCAATACTTTACAACAGGGTTAATATGGTCTCTTCAAACATGCTATTATTCTTTCAAAATAGCACAATAACTTTATTAGTTATGCTGTCTGCAGTCTTTCCAATGTGACAGGCTTGTGTGGGTGTTCAGATTGTAAGTAATTTTCTTGGTGCCCTCTGTTGGAGTGTTTTCCGTGAGTGCTAACAATAGCAACTAGCACCACACAGCTGCAGGAAATTTGAGCGGTGGAAGTTCTAATTCTAATTAGTATAATTAACACAAACAAAAAAAGTCCCACACTGAGAGACTTACTGTTTCTGCTTAGTAGTTATTGAATATTCAGATTCCACATCTGTCAGTCCTTTACTATTCAAGTGAGGTTGTAGTGGTTGATTTATTATGTTTTTCCAGCTTCGGTGACATTTAGGTGCACTGAAAGGTATTTTAAAACAGCCTAGAGACTGATCCGGTAACTGCTTGTTTGTATTCCTTCTTGTACCTTACTTTCGGAAAGCAGCTGTTTCATAAGTAAATAAATGTGAGTAAGCGTTGGCCCCGTTTAGTGTAGCAGTGCCTCCTGCTTTTGGTTTCAGGTGAATTTTGTGTTTACAAGGCAAGAATAGAGATTGCTTCCTTTGCGAGAGAATCGAGATTGAGCAAGTTTAGAAATAATCCGTGTGACCGGCTACACCGCTATATTGAACGCCTCGGTGGAGTGGTCAAATGGCCTTCGGGAGGGGAGGAAGAATGCCATCAAACCTATTGTTTAGAGGAGATTCGAATATCCTAGTGACTCACTTTTCAGAACTGCCTTGGTTCCCATGGTCCCAGGGACTACCATCCTAGGTAACTTTGTCAACATCCTAATCCTGGGCAAAAATCTTTCTCTCTTTTTTTTAAAGCTTGCTCAGGTCTTGGCATTCAAACCGCTGCACGTCACTATTTCTGCTTGTAATCCAGGGTACCAGTATTCTGGCAGAACAGTTTTTCATTTGTCTTTGGTGATATGCACTGGCTTAGTAAAAGGGCAGAAATGTGATGGTCTTGCTTATGATGCGAAGTACCCTAGCTACAAGTAGCTGCGTTTATGTAGCAAAGTGCTACTCGGTACTACTTTGCTATGCAAAGCAATACTCAGTAGCATTCAGTACTACTGAATAAAAGCGTTACCTATGTGGCTGGTCCAAGTGGAAAAAATATGGCAGAAATCTTAATCTGAGAGGGGATTAGTTAACACAGAAAGGACAGATATGGCTGGTGCTTATGAAAATGGAAGAATTGAAGAAAATGTTATCTTTTGCAATTAGGTTGGTGTTGGGCAATCCAGACTGCCTCATCTGCCAAAGGTAGAAGTGGTCATATCTGCAGAAAGTGATAATTTTTCTATCCCTTTCCTTGTCAAGATTGAGTCAATCATCATGTGACAGACCACCCATGTGTAAAAAGATATATGTCTGGTGGGAGCTGATATGGAACCTGCAGGTGGGCTTATTGGCTTTGAAAACAAGTAATTTTCCATTAATACTTGCTGTAGATGATAAGGCCCTGATACTTTTCAGATGAGCTGTAATTAGGCCATTATTTGAGGTCTCAGATACTGCAGCTGATAACTGTGCAAGTTATAGTCTTTTTCTAAATTGCCCTTTCGTCTTTCAGTCTGGTGTTACGTCTGGATATAGCACTGAATGAATCACTTGTGTTAATTAATAGTCAACTTATTAGCTGCACGAGTTATTTATAATTTTTTCTCTCTATGTCGGCCTCACATCAGATACCCATTATTAAATAGTAAACTGTTTTACAGAAGCACCCACTTACAGTTAGGTACTGTGTAAATATGTATAAAAATACAAACTCACAAAGCATAGAAACTAAAGAAAAATAGAATTAATGACCCTATTACTCCAGGGTGAATCTCTGTAACATCAGCTCATTCTCGATACTGGAATCTTGTTTCTGCAACTTACCTCTTCCGTAGAGGTTTCTTGTTCTTTGTATGCAGTCCAAAGAACACGTATTTCTTCAACTATTTTTAAATGAAACAGGTATAGCATTTACAGTAGCCCTTTTGATGTAAGAGGATCTAACTTTGGCACTTACATAATTACAAGGAGTGATATGTCACAAATGTCCATTGTTCAATTAAAATACTTCGAAATATTAATTTGGGGTCTAGTAGTTAATCTGTGCTTCTTCTCAAGTGTTTCTTACATGATCACTTACCCCTAAGTAATTAGCACGAATCAGCTGATCTGAAATAGAATAAGTAGTCCTTGGTATGGATCTCATAAAAAAATGACATATTCCCTGAGTACTACAGAGAAAAGAGAGAGTTAGATATACAGAAAGAAAGAGTTGAATATACAGAAGAATGAAAAGTGCACAAGCATCAGTGAAATAATAAGTATACACTCTCATATGCACATTTTCTTACTCGGAATTGTAAAAGGAGCTTGGGAGTGAGAGATCAAGATGCTTGCAAGAGTCTTCTGAAGGATGTAAAATAGACGGGACACCATAAAAAAAACTGAGAGCTGGAAGAAAAGAGAAAAGCTTACCAGGTTTTCCATAGGGTTGGAAGAAGACGAAACGGCAGCGAACAACAGAAGTGGGAAGGCAGCGGGACGATGGGGTCAGGCTTTTGGCTTTTTTCTGCTGTGGAGCTGAACGTGCAGTAAGGACTGAGGGCCTGGGAGCAAAGACGGGAGGAAAGAGATAACTCCCAGGGGAAGAGCTCTGGAGAATTTCATCTGGGATAAACGGAAAGGCAAAAGATTGAAAGGACCTGTTACAACAGAGTACTTTAAGGGTGGAACAGGACACAGGGACAGCGCGAATGCCCTATAGCTGAGGTGTACACTGCAGTGATGGGGGAGCACTGGACGGAGAATCACCCTTCTAAAGCACTACGCAAAGAGTTTGTTAAGACGGTATTTTGGTTTTGGCTAATCAGGGGAATTGCAAGCCAAGTTCTGACTGATCAGTCCTGTCAGAAACCTGGGTCTGCGTGTCAAGTGTTTGCGCTGCCTTAACAGACACATCCTGACTGCACAGGCTTTTGTGTTTGTTTTCCCTCCAACTGGTGACATCCTTGTCTAGAGGAGATAAAAGTATGAGGTGAGAACTGTTAAAATGCATCTAATTACACTGCATTTACACCTGCAGTTAGCCTGATAGAGGTCATACAGTTAAAAAGATGCAACAGATAAAGAGAAAATATTCTCACTTTTTGGGGGTTTTATTCTCCTTGTGTGGCTGCTTGCATGGACCTCTGTCAGGACGTAGCTAACTGGAGCAGAAAGTTATCACCACTTCGCATTCACTGTGGCACAGAGTCATTCAGGTAAGTGCAGATCACCTTATCTGATATCACCTGAAGCGGCCCAGGTTTGCAGGGGAGCAGGTGAGGCATTTCCCGGTGCTCCACACCACCAGCTCTGCAGAGTGCCAGGAGGTGCCTTAAAATACTTCATCCATTCGAAAGTGAATGTGTATCTGTGTCTTACGCCGCAGTTGTGGTGGTGGAATACTTTATGGTTTGTTCCTCTTTCAGTCTCGCAGTAGCCAGTGATAAATAACTTTAGTTGTTAGCAGTAAAGATAGAAAAATAAAATTGTAGCTAGTATACCATATGTTGATTTGCAACTAGGATGCAAACCCTGCATTCAATAACATCTGTGTGAAACAGCTCTGCTATCCAGCTGCCATCACAGTTTTCTCTTTGGAAAATGGAAAATATGTTTCTACGTCTGAGTTCATTTGAGGTACACACTCCAGAGGGGCCAGTTCTAGCGTTATGTTTTCTGAAAGCTGCTGCCAATCGTCAGTAAGACTTCAGAGGTACCGGTAAAGCTTCTTATATAGAATGTCACTGTACTAAATATTTGGTGTGTGCTTTCTGTGAAACAAACCTAATTTTTGACCCCTTAGGTTTAGACGCAATACACATATACCCTGACACTGCTGTCTTCACTGAATATTTACTGTCGCATAAAACTGATCAGTGAATTCAGTGGTTTCATGGAAGGGAAAAATAAGTAAGTAAGTAAATGAACAGACAAAGACTGTGAAAAGTCATGAACTTTCCAGAACTGAGGTTTTTAGGCTGAGAATTACTGTATTGTAGGGAGTAGTTTTAGAATGACTATAGAAGTGGGTGATCAGTTCTGCAGTTGAGCTGGTCACAGCATTTCAATTTTTTTTTTTCTTTGTTGAAATGTGTTGTTTCACAAGCATGCCATTTCAACCCGTTTTGAGAGAGTCTTTCCCATCGTGCGATGGTCATTAGCACAAGCACCCATCATGGAGGAGCTCTAAGGTCAGTTCTCTTTTCTGATGACTCAGAGCAGAGGATTTCACACATCTGAATTTCACACACTCAGAAATTCAAAGAATTCTGAATAATCCACACATTAAACTTGTAGGAGAGATGTCCCTTGTCCCATGTTAATATTACAGCAAATGGAATCATACCTGTGCCTGGTAAGTCCAAACACCATACCATTCACATGAAAATGTTCAGAAAGTGTTTTTAACCTGTCGGATTGGAATCATGTTTTTAAGACACAGTCATTACATTAAACTAATTTAATGAACTATAAGTATTAGGAAAGTTGGGGCTACATCTGGATTTTCTCTTTCCAAAACACAGGAAAAGGTGCAGTAATAGAGATATTGCCTCTTTGTCCTCTTCTAGAAACAAATTTATCCACTTTGCTTATTGCCTGTGATCCTTATTGCGAGCATTTACACCATGCATGTTTCCATGTCTGTCTTTGCATGCTGGTTTTTAGGATCATTCAAAACAAAAAACCCCAACCTCAAACCCAAAGAGTTACTTGTTTTTAAGCTAAACTCACCTCATGCCACAGTTACCCTTCAGATATCAGTTTATTTTAAATGGAGCTATGCAACAGGTATTATTTATTTAGTAACTGCAAGTCAAACAAAACTGTATTAGTGTGGCTTATGGGACGCATTAGTAGTATTACAGCATCTCAGAGCCTTGTCATGAGTTAGAGCCATGTGGTGTTTCATGCTGCATCCTCAGTGCAGGAGAAAAGAACCCCTTCTTCAAAGGTGAGATGGTCTAGGACAAAGGAGACGAAACACGTACGAACAGGTCCGGAGGTAAAAGGAAATAATGCCTCAGTGACTGAACACCAGTTGCCCAGCTGGTTTCAAGAATACCTTCATATAAAAGAAATATTGGAACTGCTTATGTACTTTGAGTTCTGGTTTTCACATTCTCTGGAGAGGAAAAATAACTTGGAAGCAGATTTATCTGTGCCTACAAGTTCTTGATTGTATTTAAATTCCTTTGAAGACCAGAAGTATTTACAAAATACTTCCTCCCTTCCTAATGTGAAAGGGACCTCTTTGCTTATGCTGCTATTCCTTATTTTGTACTTCCAGACTCTTTAGCTCTCGATTTGCATGGAATTTCTAATTTTTTTTCTATGTAGAAATACCTTCATATTGCCAAGGGGCTGCAAATTGTGGAGAAAAGCAGGATGGCATATCAGTTTATTGCTGCTCCTGATGGTATTTGTGATGAGATGCCAATGACAGGCTGGGTAAGGTCTGTGGTGTCCCTGCCCCCACTTTCTGGCACTGCTGAAGCTATAAGGGAACCCCCAGGATGTCTGTGTGCTGCACAGGAACGTGCTGTCCCCACCCCTCCGTAAACTCAGTGCACCCCCGAATGTATGTGCACAGATGGCCCCGAGCTCAGCTGGTGTAAATCAGCATTGCCCATCCAGCAGACTGTATATACTCACTGTAAATAGATGCTGTGTGTTATATATCCGTGTTAGTGTAAAACCACATTCCTGCAATATTGGGGCTAAGAACTTAAATCTATAAAACTGAGGCAAGTAAAATTAAAGTTGCAGTCACTTGCTCCCCTTGACATACAAAATATGGTACTTCATTACATGTTTATTTTTAGTGCGTGTACAATGCAACATGAGGGACTTAATGTTGCCATGGGAACCATAACTTTGAATTCCTGACTTTTTATGCATTCATTTTTTTTCCTACTATGTTTTATAAAAATAAAAAAACAGTGTACAGAAAGATCATGGACAAAAAAATATTGGACAGAGCTCCAGTCAGTGGTGCACTAGTATGATTACAAGTTCAACAAGGCCAAGTGCTGCACATGGATCAACGCAATCCCAAGCACAACTATGGGCTGGATGGAGAATGGATTTAGAGCAGTCCCGAGGAGAAGGGCTTGGGGGTATTGATTGATGAGAAGCTCAACATGAGCCCGCAGTGTGCGCTTGCAGCCCAGAAAGCCAACCGTGTCCTGGGCTGCATCAAAAGAAGTGTGACCAGCAGGTTGAGGGAGGTGATCCTGCCCCTCTACTCCGCTCTTGTGAGACCCCACCTGGAGTACTGCGTCCAGCTCTGGGGGCCCCAGTACAGGAGAGACATGGAGCTGTTGGAGAGAGTCCAGAGGAGGGCCACGAAGATGATCAGAGGGCTGAAGCACCTCTCCTATGAGGACAGGCTGAGAGAGTTGGGTTTGTTCAGCCTGGAGAAAAGAAGGCTCCGGGGAGATCTAATTGCGGCCTTCCAGTACCTGAAGGGGCCTACAGGAAAGATGGAGAGGGACTGTTTGTCAGGGAGTGTAGTGACAGGACAAGGGGTAATGGGTTTAAGCTGAAGGAGGGTCGATTTAGATTAGATGTTAGGAAGAAATTCTTTACTGTGAGGGTGGTGAGGCACTGGAACAGGTTGCCCAGAGAGGTTGTGGCTGCCCCCTCCCTGGAAGTGTTTAAGACCAGGTTGGATGGGGCTTTGGGCAATGTGGTCTAGTGGAGGGTGTCCCTGCCCATGGCAGGGGGGTTGGAACTAGATGGGCTTTGAGGTCCCTTCCAACCCAAACTATTCCATGATTCTGTCTTTGATTAACATCAGGGGGAGAATAACAAACCTAAAATATTGTCAGTCTTAAATAATAAACAGAATTGGCAAATGATGATGAGTCTGAACACAACTAAATGGAACTGGCAACTGGATCTCATACTGCTGCATATATATGTCTCAGATTTTATATATCTGCCCAAAATTTTATTGAACTAGCACCTGAGTATGATCATTTTTCTGCCGGTCTCTTGCAATGGAAAAACAATAGCTATCAAAAGGAACAGAAAAAATCATCTATACTCCTGCGTGGAGATTCAGCCCAAGCTGCTGAACATGGTAAAAGGTTATTTTTTTATATGTGTTGATTTTTTTTAAATTCTTTTTTTCTTTCTCAAAACATATTTATCCTGAGGCAGTTCTATCTGTCTTTATTGCACAGTCTACACTGTAGCCTTTAAAGAAAGAGTGTTATGACCACTGTACCATTTTGTAACTCTAGAAAGATAAAGACACAGCAGTAGATATGTTAATAGAAACTTTTAAACTTATTGTTGCTCATTAAGGAAGAGATTCTTCATTCAGCTGCACATTCAGAGTTCCTGGAAAATGGAGGTTTCACTACTATCCTGTGGGCTCCGGGGAAAAAGTACCTGAGACCTATAACTTGTCTCTAATTTCTCCAAAGGAAGGAGCTGATACTGGTGGAGAAGGTTCATTGCTGTGCCTTTGATTTCCATCCAGCCATCATCCCTGCCTGACGTAACTCCATCTGTGTGAATTTTACACCTTATACAGTTAACAGCAACACGAAGAAAGTCTGACGTGGAATCTCACAAGATGTTATTGACAAACTCTGGACAGACATGCCGTGGCCTTGCTATGCCCATAATGCTTTGGCTGGTTTCTAAGAGTTCCTGAAATGCAGTGACTAACAATTTACAGTGAATAAACTGTTTTACAAACTATTAGAACATACTAGTTGATCCCTATATAGTGCATGAGTATAATTGACACGTTACAGAAAACTAGTGCTTTATTACTTCTGTGCTTTATCGGATGGCACTGTCACCGAAGAACATCCCAGGTGGAGATAAACACAACCTTTAATATAAAAGAATACAAAAAGATATGCATAAAAGGTACTGTCAAATATGCATGTTCTGTTTATAAAGCCTTATAACATCTTTCTGGATAACAGTTTATTAGTATCAAAGTAGTACCTGGGAGAATATGCAGACACTGTATGTCTGTGCCAGACACTCCTCTGAAGAGTTCAGGTCACTTGCAATGGCCACTGGGCCTCAGTTTCTTTGGTGGTGTCACAGGACTATTTTGGCAAGTATATTGTAGATTGAGTACATAAATAATAAATAATATCCAGAACTGTGCTTATCTGTTCACATGTTTTCTTTGCATATTCTGTGTGAATTAAAAGGACAGTGCTGGTTTTATCTGGTATAATGCTGAAGTAATCTACTGTAATCATTCAAGATACCCATGAACCATCTCTGCATTTGCTAAGACCCTTTCTTCCCCACAAGGGCTGTGCAGCTGTATCTAACTAACCACGGCTAGCCACGTGGTCACGTTGTTTCTCAAGAACATCCATCTTAAACAACATCTTAAACTGTACTTGAACAAGCCCGGGCAAGATTTTAAATTCCCTCTTCCAAGCAACCACTTGTGATTGATCTGTTCTGTTGCTGTTGCCTTTCTCTTGGACAGCGTAACACCTAAGGTTTTGTTGTAAGCTACCTTTATCTAGAAACAGAGCAAGAATCATTCATGGTGTTTTTTAATAAGTTTACTGATAAATCTATCTTTGGTAAAATGGTAAGACTTCCAGTTTCCCTGTTCGGTACATGCTGTTCATGGTTTTATTAACTTCACTGCAGCGATATCCAAGGAATCAAGGATTTCCCCATGCTGTCAGTTCTCCATTACTAATCCTCACAGGTCTTCTCCAGGAGTGGGAAATCCTGGATAACAGGACTGCTGCTGGAGGGCATGTTCTTCTCAGACCGCTGCCCTGAATGCTGGTCTGCTAATCTATTTGTGGTGCCACCAGTTCCCTTTATCCTTGCACACATCAAAATAATGTGAAGATATCACATGGCCCCTTTCAAAGTCTGATTACAAGCACCTGACCACTCAGACTAGTTTCTGTTGATTAAAAAAACGGTCTGTATATTAGGCATTATTAGAGAGCTCAGAGCATTTTAAAGGGATACAACTGTTTTTCTATGCACTGTGATCCTTCTCCCTTGCATTCATAACCCGAGGTCCATCCTCTGCTACACTGTGGAGCCTAAGAGAAAGTGGAACAAAATGCTTCTTTGTGCTCTCTCCCTTCAGGCCTGGCTCTGCCCTCTGTTCCAGGCTCATGTTTGTACACAAAAGCATACACACCATTCATAGCGGCAGAAGCAAATCTGGATGAGCTGGGTCCCTTGCGGATGTGGAGCCAGAGGGCATGATCAAGCATGCAGTTGTTGACTGATGGCTCGTTTGCACAATGTGAATCTGAAGTAATTCTTTCTACTTAGATGACTTAGCTTATTGTTAAAAGAAAATCGCTTGGTTTTTATTCGGGTAATGTGCCTGCTGGAGGGGGCGTGCATAAAAGTTTTTGCATCTGAGAGCACTGAGATGCATAATATTAGTGTGATCATAATGTCGTCTTATTAGTAAGACAACTTGTCCTTTTTTGTCAGTGAATTGCAAAGATCTGTCAAGGCCCAGTTTAATCTACTCCCTGTAATAGGATTTGTCTGTAGCTTGAGGAAACAGAAGCTTGTAATGCATAGGGTTATTAAGAGTGGGATGTAAGCTATTTGAGACTCTTTAATAAAATATAATATCAGTATATTCAATGAATATGGAAAGAGGGATCTAAATATTTCTCGTTACAACCTTCAAATATCTTGGGAGAGGAGAATGATACCAATTAAAACAAGGGGGGAAAAAAAAGCAATAGCTCTCTGAATTCCAGCCTTCCTCAAAGTTAAATATTGATGTAAGCTAGAGTTCAATTCAAGAGTCTCATTGCCCCTGCTGTAACCATTAAATGAAATCCCTGCCCCATTCCAAGACAAGGTTAATGTATTTAGGGAACCTTGCAAACAGCAGCTTTAGTTGCTTTCATGTACACCCATGCGTAGCCCTTTTGCAAACAAGGCTCTTTTAAACAAGCAAAGCATACAGCTGCCAGGAGGTACAAAGTATTCTGCCCTGCGAATTGCCTCACTTCCTACGTAACGAGCTTTGAGACAGTGAAAGTATTTGCAGTCCCAAACCTCACTCACCTCCTCCCTCAGTGCCTTGACAGGAAACACAAAAATCGAAAGCTTTAATTGCCTCTTTTTAGAGGGAGTTTTGGTGTCCTGAGCAAGCAATCAACACAAAGTGATTGAATTTTTTTTTTTTGTGGATAGAGCCATTAGGAACAGGGCTCTGTTCCCTATGCTCCAGAGCATTCAGGTTCACTGTGGTAGGAGACAGGCTGCTTTAACGGAGCTTTTCTGCTCCTCCTCCACAAACACAACTATACCCATCACATGCACACTCATATCCCTGTTACTGGAGATTCCTGGAACTGGAGTAACTTTATTAAATAAACTAAGACTGGCATCTTTTAGTCAATAACTTCTTTGCAGCCCCTATAGTACATCGAATTCACTATTTACCTTGCTGACTAATATGACCTTGCCTGTGCTATATCTAGACAGGTTAAATACCTAGATTGTCAGTCGCTGACAAAATGTCACTAAATCTATTGAACTGAAATCACAAATAAGCAACTTGGGACACTTCTACTCACTTGAGGTACTTTACAAATGCTCCCTGATTGTGGGCCTCCAAAATTACCGTAGGGGAAAGTGTATGTTTTGACACCAGATGTCCTGGCTCCCCTAACTGGTTGCCTCTGTACAGAAAGTCTAGATTCAGATCTCTGAACGCCTGACTCACAGGCTGTGCCAACATGTCGGATACAAGTAGTCCCCAGTCTGTGAGAACAGAGAACATGTGTGTGTGCGCGCACGTGCGCGCACATGCGCGTGTGCATGCACGTGTGTGTGTGTAAAGGACAAATTTCAATTTCTGTTTGTTGGGGTGTTTTTTGGTACCTGCAGGAATGGCAAAAGTACAGGAATAAGTATGGTAATATTTTTTTTGTCATTATGAAATGAAAATTCTCTTTGGACAATGATAAAAGAATGAGATGAAACAAAGGGAGATTTTTCCTTAAGGAATTATCCTTAGTTTAATGGCTAAGAATTAGTTATTAATTAACCTGAGCTAAGCTGGAAAACAAGGAAGTTGAGCTCCCTATGTAAAGTTATTTGCTAAAGGAAATAGACCTGGATATTATCTCAGATAGACAGAAGGGAGAAGGAGTATAGGTCATTTTCCCATTAATTATATTTGAGACAAAATCATACAGTGAAATCATCAGAGGGAAATTTAGGCCAGTCATGCCTCAAGTCTATTCCACTGAGGCTTTCTCCAGGTCGGGAAGAGCATAGTGTGTCTTCAAGGACTCCAGGGCTCCCAAAAGGGTTTGCAAACTGGCTGGTGGAGAGACAGCAGATGGTTATTCCTGTGGCCTCACCCATCCTCTGTCAGGAAGCTTATTCACGTCGGGAACTGCTGGAGTGGTGGGACTGCTTTTGAGGCTTAAATTGGACCTTAGCAAAGAGCAGCACGTCTCTATCTATACTCCTTCCCTAAAGTGTCTCAGGTTACTCCTCTGAATCCCTCCTTCCAAAGCAGATATTACTTCTTTTTTATTAGAGAACGTGGAACATAAAACATCTTTTTTATTGCTACTCTGTTTTGGGTCCCAAAGGTTTTGCTTGTGATGAGCAACGTGACATCCAAAACATTTCATAACTTCCTGAAGAAATTTGAAGTCTGTAATTTTCAGTGACTTCTAACACAGCAGAGGACGGAACAGACTGAGAGCCCGGCTCACGGAGGGACTCGGGGAGCACAGCGCTGAGCAGTGCTCGGGGGGTGCCTGCAATAAAGGTTACATGCCTGTAACCGAGGGAAAGCAGCAGCTCTAAGATGCCTTGGTTCTCTATACAGTCACAAAACTGAACTGGAAGGAAATCTCAAAGAGAGAAATAGGATTTGGTTTTCTCTTTTCTCACAGAGATGAGCATTTTTCCCCGCTGCAAATCCTTCTCAATGGTAAGGACCTAAGAACCAAGCCTTTCCCTTTCGAAGTCAGAGAAAGCAGAGATGTGCCACTTCCCTCCTCACTACTTCTGATAGCTGATGCTACAGTGATAAAAGTAGTCACTGAGGGTAGCATGCAGGGTACAAATCAGTCCTCTGCCTGAGCTGAAGCAGGAATTTGAAGGTTGTTTCAGTTTCTCAGATGAATGTGTTAACCACAGGCTACAGGGCAATCCAAGGAGCATCTGGAAGCCTCCCAGACTAGGAGATCTGACACGTGGGCACTTTGTTGGGTGGGCTGCAGTTCATGCTCTCTGACCCCATACATTTCCACGTCTATGCACAAGAGAAAACTTTCAAAGAAGAGACCAGGAGAGACCAACTTTAGAAACCACTAAGAGCCTAGTGAAAAATACGCTTAGTGGCAAATTAAGAGACCAACAGTCAAGCAAGAATGAAAGTTTTCTGTGCATCTTAAGTATGTTGACTTACTGGGTGTAAGGGAAGGAGTTAGTAGTGAGAAACAGCTTTTCCTGTTACTGCCAGGGGTGTGGTGTGCGTTCTGGTATTGCCAAGTGCAGTTGTAGCTGCCAGTTCCCCATGCAGATCAAGATTGTACCCAAGCCTGTGCCTACCTTCCAGGTAAACGCTCTAATGGTGCTAATGATGTAATGAGAGGGATTGCTCCCATTTCTTCCTCGCCTTTTCCTTCCATTAGACAGAATTCCAGAAAACCAACATGATCAGGCTTTGTAAAAGCCATAATTAGGGGCAGGGAACACCTAACTTTCAAATTCTACTGAGTTTTGTTGAAAACAAAGAGTTTTTGCCAAAAACTTTAAGTGGATAGTGTGAGAGAATGTTAGCGATCTTAATGCTTAAAAGTTGAACCAAGTGGCACCCTTGGGCATCCTTAGTTGAACTAAAGTGGCACCCTGAGTTTTAACCATCAGATTATAAAAGAGATAAAGGTCTAAAATGTGGACATAAAAACAGATTTTAAAAGCAGTGTTTTTTCAAAAGCAAAATATCTCTAATTAATTAATTTCCTACTTAAAATCTGAAGTGCATCTCACCTCATAAACACTCAAATTGTTGAAAAAACATAACCAATGAGTTACAGTGGTGTGAGGAAAAACAAGGACTGAGAAGAGAAGGCATGAACAAGGTGTCAATGAACTTCTGCAAGTGAGGCTGTTTCTGGTTGTAACTTATTCTAATAAGGCACACAAGAGAGAACCTGCTTCCAATATAATAGTGGAAAGTCACTGCTAAGCTTACTGTGTCTTACTAGAGCCAGAAGCTGCTAAAAGATTTTGGGATTTTAGAGCCGAATCTTGTGCTCGCCTTGTATAATCTCAACAGTGGGATCGCAGAGTGGTTCAGAGTTCAATCCTGTTTCAGGAAAAGTTTATAAGCAATGAGCCTGTGAAATCAAGATTCCTAACTTCAGAAGGTTAAGCATTCTGTTGGCTTCACCCTTCCAAAGATTTCAGGACCAAATAAGAGTCTGTGGTCCATGCAGCTGCAAGGGAAGCAATGTTCCAAACTTATTTTTTAATCTTATTTGCAACAGTAGATAAAATAGCCAATCTTCATGGACACGTACACACACGGTAGGCACTCTGTTAGTGAGATATCACAGACCATACTTCAGATGCAGCGGTAATAATTCTAATAATATTGAACAAAACCGAGCAAAATTAACCCACAGGAAAAAAAAAAGATTCTACATTGCAATCTATTATTCTGTTGACTAATCTGTCAAAGGAAGGAGCACTTGCACCATTTGAAACTACAGTGGCCATTTTTCTTCCCATATAGGATCAATATATATAAAAATAGCTAAGTTACAGTTAGAAAATGGGTTTTAGATAACAGAGCTGAAGCTTGAAAGTTGGGTTGTTGATACAGCAAGTGCCAAGATTCCTTTAACCCACAGATACACTAAAAATTGCACAGATCTGCAGAAAACAGTAAGAGGTAAGAAAATCTTTATAAACCAGAAATTTCTCTCTACTGTTGGATCCCTTTGGCAACAGAGGTTCACTTTGTGAGTGGTGCTTGTGGCTGGATAAGGAGCCATTTCCTGCAGGATTTCTTCCTGAAAGCCTGAACTTTCCCTGTGGGAAATTTTTGTACAGGCAGTAAATGCTTTGCAGGCCATTGTACACTAGCTTGCCAAATTCTTCCCTCTTGCTAACTAGCAGAGATAAAAAGGTATCTATCTATCTGTGGTATTTTGAGAAAAGCAGTTGTAGCCCTTTTTCTCCCTCTACAGTGAATGTTAGGAATTTTTCACCTTTATTTTGATCTTTCCCAGACTGCTGCAATTAGAAGATGGATTGTGTCCAGAGCCAGAAAACTGTGTACTGTCCAGTAGACTGCACTGGGCAACTGCTACTTTCCTAAGTTCTAGAAAAACTATCTCTTAGAAATTAAATCCAGCACAATGATCTGCACCGTTGTTGGAAGACCAAGCATAATAGCGGTGGACAAAAGCAAGGTCTGCCTCCTCTCAGTGGTTACAATCTCTATTGCATCTTATACACACCACGATAAAGCAACAGAGACCACATCAGTGGTATGTGGTGTCAGGGAGAGGTTGCCACAGCACACGTGGTGTTGCTCTAAGAGAGACAGTGTTGAAGCTCTAGTGCTAGACCTCTGGTATAGTCTAGGAGAACTTACAAAATGGAGGAAAAAACCAAACAAAACCAATCAACCAAACAAAAAAAGCATTTGTCTCAGAATCCAGGTGCCCAGACTATCCATTCTGAGATGGACTGTAGGTTCGCAGGCAGCCTGCCTTATAGCCGTCCTCACCTTCATCATGAAAAATTCAAAGAATGATGACAAAAGTACACAATATGATGTGATGGTCCACTATCTTTTCAGTAAAAGTGTGTATACAACAGACACTTGCAGGTGAAGTCTACTGTCTGAACCTTGAAATGAGGCAAGGGGAGGGAAAAAGACCATGAGAATACATACAGGTTCTGCGGAGAAAACCTGATCTTTTATAAAAATAAAACAGAAATTATGAATTCATTGAGCAGACTTACAAAAACAGTTCTTTGGAGTTGGCCATAGACAAATTTTAATTGCCTGTAAATTTAATTTTTCAAATGTATGTAATTTATGTAATTACATACATTAAATATATATACCCGGTGGTGAAAACTGCGCATTCAAATATGAAGATCAGTCTCTTTAATTCAAATAGATCAGACTTGGAACCTCTTACACCTCCTCTGAAAACTGGACTGTAGCTGGGGAGAAGTGAGAGTCAAGCTAAGAAGCCCGTGACACGTCTGGAAGCATCATGGCGCAGGATCCAGGCTCAGCATCGTGTACCAGGGCAGCAGCCTCCCCACGAGGCACCGTCCCCTCTGAGCTTGCCTTCCAGCCCTGTGCTCGTCAAGCACCGGTCAGAGACCAACAGCGGTGCAGAAAACCTCAAATGTTTGTTGCGTGTGCAGATATTTCCAGACATAGCGCAGAAAATTCCCATTATTTTGCATTAATTAAAACTCTTGCTTAACGAGCACTTGCTTGCAGTTCTGTAAATTTCTTTGCTTTTTATCAGTGCAAAATAATAAGAAACAAGCATGTGCACTTTTGACACATTTCATCTTAGGAAGTCAGAGAACTTTGCAAATATTAATTAGTCTAACACCCCATTTATTTATCGGAAGCCGTTAAATGTTCTCAAGTCATAAATGGTGCTGTACTGTCAGTGCAGCTTGCGTTGGTGATCTCAGCCAGTGTGCCCAGGATTAATCATTCTGTTCCAAACAGGCCACGGCACATAATTTGTTCTAATATATATGTTTGACATAGATGACATAAATTAATATTCTGAATTATGTTAAGTGGCTTTAGACCTCATAAGTGCAAGAAGCTTCCTTGTAGATTGTTGTTGGGTTTGTTTTTTTAATAATGAAATTGCATTAAAGAAATTGAAGGTACAAATATATTTTCATAATACAAGATACTTTGTATTTTAACATGTAAGGAAGAAGTTCTATGAGTTTCTGAAGAGTTACTGTAGAATTAAGCACATCAGACCTTTTCCCAGATTAGTCTCAAAGCAATGAGGTTAACAGCCTAATCCAATAGTCACTGCTTTTGATGATATTCTTTTATACTGGCTTCAACCAGATCAAGATGGGATCTGATGCAGTGTATCCTCTTTTCAGCAAACCAGTTGTTAAAGTATACTTAAACCGTGTTGCTTAAGAGCACATCTGAAGAGAAATTGCCTTGAGAGTATGCTTAAAGGTTCAATATGTGCTCAAGTACTTTGGTGAACTTTAGTACTTTAAAGAATTTAAAACATTTTGACCGGAATCCAGAAATCAGGAGGATTCAGGCAAGTAATTAATTGCATTTGAGAAATGGCTCTCTCATGTAACAAGCACAGGTCAATAAAAACATAAACTATTGAATCTTTTCTAGAAACGTGATACTAAGGCTAGTAAAATTCTGTGTGACAACCAAAGGATAACCTTTCATCTAGACCACAAAACAAGCCTTTCAGTGTCTTGTTACACGGAGGTATCTGGATAAGGGATGGCGATTCCCATGAAAAGTGTGTAAGACAAAAATGAGAAAGCTCTGGTTGAAAGTCTTGTTTCAGAATAATCCCTGTGCAGACTACCTCCTAGTCCCGAAGGTACCCAATAGAGTGGACCTCCCTGTCTTCCTGTTAGACCTGGAAATAGCGTGGAGTCCTGTGCTTCTGCTCTGGAGCATCCGTGCTCTGCGCCATGCAGAGTGAGGCAGGCTCCAGGAGAGAGGCTGCCTCGAGGTACCCCGCTGTATAGATATGCCCCGGCAGGCTGGGACTCCCTCACAAAGTGCAGAATCACTGCGTTCAGAGAGGAGGAAATTCCCCCAGACCCTCTCCCACGGTTGCGTGCCTCACCTCTGGACTGCAGAGCGATGTGCCGCCAGCCCCAAGGGACTGCATGCCCCTTGGCATGGTGCCCCGCTTCCAGTGGCAGTGGAGGGGACGCACAGCCATCCTAGCTGCACCACCCGGGCCCTCCGGCCTGGTCAGAGCACTTCCCTGGGGGCTGGGAGATGTAGGTCCGAAACCTCTGACTGAGGAGGTGTTGAACCGAATGTGTCCATTTCCTGAGAGAATGCGTTATCTAAAAAACCTACAAGTAAGTGCAGCTTCTTATGGAGGGTTTGAGACTGTGAGTCCTGGTTAGATGCGGAATATTGGAGAGATGGGTATTTTGGATACTCCTTAGGACTCAGTGGTTCTTTGTGTAGAGGCAATTCCATGTTCAGTGTATGACATTTTTTGATCATCATTTGTGGTGCATAATGGTCCTGTGCAGGCTGAAGGGAGTGCAATTCTGGGTACATCTGTGTTACTCGCAGATGCCTAAATAATTTTCTAGATCTATTTCTGAGTGCCTGAAGTAACCTTCTTAACACGGCAAGTCAAATTCTACTTCATATCACAAATTTCAAAGAGAAAAAGATCGACAAAACTAATTGTTAGAGTAAGTGCAAGAAAAAGGAGAAATCCACCTACTGGAAAGTTGGGGAGTATAAAGATAATTCTTTGCTGAAGGAACTGAAACCATTTTATAAAAGTGCTCTGATGTGTCTTTGAAACTCCATTTCACACAGAGATAAGATAGCAATCTTGATTCTCAGCTGGTATAAACTGTCAGGGATACATTGAAGCCAATTTCCTCCAGTTTCTGATCTGGCCCAGAGATATCATCTACTGCTATCTAAACTAGTATCATCTAGTATCATCTGTACTGGCATCAGGACGAAATGTACATGTCTGCATATAGCTTTGTATCTGACAAAGACACAGAACTATGCTAATGCAGAAGAGAAAAATAACTAATACAGAATAAAATGAATACTGACAGCTGAAAAATTCTGTATACGTGATAATGCCCTGGTTATTCTTTAGTTTCTCTTTTTATATAGTTAAGAGGTTCTTTTCTTCAAACAGGCTTATGGTCACGTTAGCTTCATGTGTAGACTTTTTCCAGTGCAACACAAGAGCATATTCCCTCCTACTGAAGGTGGATGTTGTAGTAACATATCTAATGTACTACTGCTCTTCCATGGAGAGGATGTAAAATACATGATGCAGTCAGGGTAATGGCAGTTAAGTGTGATCACTGCCCTGTTTTTTAGCAACAAAAAATGCTATGCTTTTCCTCCTTCAGAAACTCAAAAATTTACAACCAGTCAGTCAGAATGCAAAGGCTAACGTGCACAAGTGGTCAAGGTTTATTTTGCAACATTTTGTCAACAGTCTTATAGAGCCTCATAGCTCTCAAATAGGTTTTATACGGTCTCTTCCTCTTCTGGAAAGTGCACGCGCATGTGTGTGCGTGCGCGTGCACGTGTGTGTGTATGCCTGTTCTCCCAAGGGAGTTTCACAAGTCTTCTACGTGTGGATCTAAGCTCAGTGATGCCAGCCTGCAGGAACGCAGGTCTGGAGCCGTGGAGTGTGATGGTACCGGCTGCATGACTGCTGCCTGAGGTGAGACATTCCAGTAATTTTCCCTGCTATTATGGGAAACGTCGTATGTAATTCCAGTTTTGACAGGTTTTTCTGTAATTGGTATTTGGCTATTGGACGCACCTTTTGCTGGAACAGGACACTGCCCCTCAGGCTGCGATCTGACAGTCTGCGGCAGTGCTGCTGCCTCTGCTTTTGTGCTGAGGCCGGAGTCTGCACAGCTCTGCGCGGGAAACACGTCCGGAACTGATCTGGTTTTAAAAAAAAAAAATAAAAATCCCGCCCCAGCATCAAAGGCCTATTTTTTTGGTTGGATCCAGCACAGATTCCTGTGCTAAATCAATGAATGGCTGTAGAAATGCTTGTGCCAGCATGGTGGTGGGAGAGTCAAGGGGTTGGGAGCAAGTGCCTGGGGAGGAAGGGGTGGCAGCTTCTGGAGGTGACTCAGCTGGTGCAAACTCGCTCACTGCCCGGCTCCAGTATAGGTGTGTGCACTTGCACCACCGCTGCTCTGATTCAGGTTTGTGCTCAATCAAGCAGATTTAAACGACTGCATAACGCACAAGACAGAGGAGAATTTAACTTTTTCTTGTGATCGTAAGCTGCGAAATACGCCATTGCTGCTGTAATGCCGGAGCTGCGGTAGCACTGCCTCCAAGCCCAGGCAAGGTCTTGATGTGCTAAACGCAAAGGTAAAGACTTGTGTTTGGTGGTGCTGACTTACCAGTCAATTTGCCTACTGCATACACGCCACCGTATTTTTAACACTGCTGCCACCATTCAGCATGTGGAGTGTGTTCTGGCATGCATTTTAAAATGGCTGTATATCACCACTGCATTAGCAGGCAGGCAGTTTGAAATAATATTTGAAAGACCTGTAAGCAGACAAACTCTAAAATTGGAAATTAATTTGCCTTGAATAGATTTGGCCTGAAGATGGGTAGAAATCTGAGCTGGACCAGTCAACCATAGTTTCGCTTTAGCTCCACTGCAGTCACGCTCATTCCGGCATTAAGCAACCACCGCTCCTGCACCCGTGATACAAGGGCAAGATGTTTATAGGTAGTTCTTTAATGTGATCTGACTCTTTTTAAAAGGAAGATTATAACTAGGAAAGGATTTTCACTAGGTACATGGTGTTGAAAGTTTGATTCTTAAAATCATGTCTTCTTCTGAAAACTTTTGACATCAGAATATGATTAACTGTGCTATTCCTGTTGTATCTTATTTCATAAAGTCCACAGTAGTGCCATGGAAGCAGGAGAGCATTATTTTACATGGCATACAGATTTAATTTCGAGATGCATGCTGACAGCCTATGTTACTCCTTCTGCCGTAATAAAACAAAGTAATTAAGTTTGGAAAACCTCAAATACACTTTTTACTTGATCTTTAGAGCTGCTGAAAATACTGTCACAGTCAGAAAGCCACCTTCTTTGCTTGTGCTGAGATAGTAGAGAGCTACTGGCCTTCCAGCTCTGTCCTAGTGTGCCAATGGCTACATGGTGGACATTTTATATGTTTGTTAATACAAGGTTAGACCCTGAAGTCCATACACACTTTTCATTCCAGCACAGTTCTCCCTAAAATCAAAAGGACTGATTTCTGAATAGGACTGATTAAAAATGGCAGGAATTAGATCTGTATTTGTTTAGCACCAACAGTGTGTTCAGTACTGTCAAGTATGTAATTGTTTCTATCATCTCAGGCATTTAAAATGCTTTATATACTCCAGTGTCTACAGAATAACTCAAATAACTCCACATTTTTTGATGAAAGACTCTCAGATTTTCCGTAGGGCCATAGCAATAACCATAGTTTCAGGATACAATTTCAAAACCTTTGTGAACAGGTGATCTCTTTTTTTCTTTTTTTTTTTTTTTTTTTTCTTCTCCCCCCAGTCCTACAGTGAAACCCTGTGTGGGATTTCCTCTTTTTTTTTTTTTTTTTTTCCAATTGTGAAATTAAATTATTGCAAAGGCAAGGAAAAACAATCTGAAATTCAGGATCTACTGAACAGCAAAAAACTTTCTATGGAAATGGAGCTCAGAAGTCAGATTATAAACCTATTGGTTCATCTCATATGAAGCTCACTTATCAAAGGATGTCCAACACTGTGCTACTAAGGATTTAAATAAAGTTATATGCTAGAAAAAAAGGTCCCTGAAGCAGTGAAGAAGTAAGTGACCTCCTTACCACCTTTTAGATTGTGGGGAGGTTCTCCGGCACAGCTCTGAGGCAGCCCTGGGCAGGTTTCCTTGGCTCCTGAGACAAAGGTGGTGGTCCCCAGCACGGCAGAGGTTGGTTGACACGATCTGTCATCCTGTCTGGTCCCTCTCCCCTTTCCATTAGTGACTCCTATCTCAGTGCTTCACCCCGCCAAGTGATGCCTTTCAGGGATGGAGCTGGGAGGCCAGAAGGACAGCGGCAGTGAAGAGCCGAGTACCTCAGCCTCAAGATGTAGAAACGACAGAGGCAGATCCACTGTGGACCTGACTTCTGAGATGGCCCTGCTTTGAGCAGGAGATTGGACAAGATGACCTCCACAGGCCCCTTCCAACCTAGGTTGTTTGTGACTTTGTGTTTTTATGAAAAAATCTACTTTGCAGTGTGATTCATTTGAAAAGCATAAGCAATTTTTCATGTAGCATCTATTTATAGTTATTGGATATTCTCAACATTTGAAAGAAATTTCAGAGCATTTCTACCACTCAGTTCTTCGGTCTTGGATTAATGGCAAATGTTTCTCTTTCAGCTTTGCTTCTGAAAATCTTATTGTATTGATAAACAGAAATCAGCTCCTGATGTCTGAATAAAATGGAGTATGCATGTCCATAAGCCAGACCACAGTGCTCCTAAGTCACCTGTGTAATCTTAGAACCATTTTTTCTGTTATGCCATTATCAGAATATATGTGACCAATAAGGATATATTGAAGTGCTGCAATTTATGAATTAATTGTTCCAAGCAATTACTACGACTAACATTAAAGAAGTGATTTCCCCTATATGAGAGATATAGCAAGTACCTTGTAACAAATATACAGTGGTAACAAGTATATGACAAATAATCAAAGAAATTAAATTGTTTTCAAATGAATAGTACATTTTATGAGTCAAATGTAGTCCAGAAACAAAAAGGATTGTTTCAGTTTGTCCTTTGAGTTGTAGTTTAATAATAGAGACAAAAATATCTGAGCAGGGAAATCAACCATCTCAGTCAAATTGTGATACCTTTACTTTCAAAAAGCATTTTATTCCACAAATAGTTCTATTAATTTGGTATAACAGATAGAAGAGTATCACAGTTCAGTCGTTCAGCCTTGAGGTTGTAAGTGAAGGCAAGGTTAGCTTTAGTATCACAATTTTTTCAATTGATAAGTCAGAAATAAACACTGTCTGCTCTCAACAGAAACACTGAGGAGAGCAGGATGTTAAGTTTTATTGTGTATCCTGTTTTTTAGTCAGCTCAGTATTACTTTTAAAAACTTACAGAGTCTTCTGCAGGCTTTGTGTGAACAGAAAATAGTCACAGACAGCTATTCTTTTGCTTGCTGAAAATTAGTATCAAGCACTTCTACAATACAGTCTAGACAGGAAATTGCCTTGTCCTTCAGCAGAAAATTGATTAGGTAATTCATTACATCAGTCATCTAAGACACTCCATCCTTGGAAAATTTGTTTTCTGTGGCTGTGATAAAGGTAAGATCTATAGGTCTTCTCTTCTAAGTAGGTGAGTCATCCCAGGCTGGATATTTCACACATATTTTCTTAGGACAGCAATTCTTCTCTGTGGCTAAACCAATTGAAGAAAAACATTAAACTTACCTGATGCTTATCTGTAGGGTGCTCAGGATACAGGACAGAATAAGACTCCTATAAAGAACTTTTGGTACTTCTGGTCCTCTTCAGCTCGCAAGCAACAGCTTTTGTTCGCGTCTGAAATGTTTGCACTCCCCCAAGAGAACGCTCTCAGGAGAACCTGAATCTCCCCGAGGTATTTTCTTTTCATTGCCATCTATTGATTTTCATTTAAGTGTGTAGATCACAGCATATACGTTTACTCTGTAGATCAGCTCAGAAAAATTCTCGCTTACATGACGCGTTCTTCTCCTGATGCGTTACTGTTTGCACGTTAATCACAATTATCTGACTTTTAGCATTTGCAGTCAGCATGTGACAGAGGTGAACCTAAAAATGTGCCCCATGGATTCCAGCCAACAGAAAAAAAAAATAAGTCAGAGAGTAAAGAAATGCAGCAATTTATACCAAATTATGACTAGGAAGAATTCACAGGGCAGTAAAGCAGGAACAGAACGATGAACGAGCTGAATGTGAGTATATGACATGGCAAAAAGGAAAGCAATTAATAAATCAGTCTTTTAAAAGTAGTGAAGAAAAGAAAGACAATAAAATAAATAGTTTAAAGAAAAAGATATTTTACAAAAGGGTTTTGTCTTTTTTCTCCCCTAAATGTGTAGATTTACAATCCTGATTTGGATAGAAAGCAATTGTAAAAAATGCTGAAAAAGGGAAGAAAGTATCCTTCAAAAAAACTGAAGCCATGTCCAAGCAAGCAAAAGAGAAGAGAATGTGAATAGTGGCAAATTAAGCATATTGACACAAATCACAGGCCAACAATAAATGTTTTAGGGATTGTTTGCTAAAGGCATGAAAACTAACAGCAAACTCTTCTTCAAAGCCGTTGGGAGTGGAGAACCTCCCTTGGAGTCATTAAGGCCAATTGGCATGCAAATGAGAGGGCAAGTTACAGCAGAAGAAACAAAGGGATTCTTGCATGTTTCCTCAGCCTGGAAGATCTTAGAGATTCACATTCCAGAAGTCTTCTTTACAAAGATGGATCAGAAGATCTGTTTCAAACTGAAATGTCTGTGGAGGAGGTTATAGAACAAATTTACAAAATGAACAGTAGCAAACTGCCAGGACCATATGGTATTTACCCGGGAGATCTAAAGGAAATTGAGGATGAAATAGCTGAACTACCATTTTCCTGAAAACTGCCTCTACACGAAATGTATGGAAGGTGGCGACTACGACACTAACTTTTTAATAGTATCTCAGTTAGGGATTCTGGGATTACAGACCAGTGATTTTGATTTCTGGGAAATAACACTGAATGTGGAAAAAATAATCCTAACTTACACGCAGGGTGATAAACTCTGTGCTAGCTGTTACCACTCAGAAAAAAAGGGTCTTGGAAATGTCACACATAATCCTGTGAAACAGTCAGTTTCACGTTCAGTAAAACTCAAAGAAGCAACTACAAAATAAGACAGAATTTTCAGTTGTTATACTTGCTCTTCAGCATATGAGCCCCTTTGCAAAATGCATGCCAAAAGGTTTTTTGTTTGTTTGTTTGTTTGTTTTTTAATTTGTTCTGAAAAACAGAATACCTCTATTTCCAAGCAGCTTGCTTTGATATGTCCTTGGGCCACCACAGCAATAACAATGCTACCAATAAAAGAGCAGGAAATTATTGCTGCAGGAATAGAGAACAAAACAGCATGTCAAACTATGTCCACTTTTAAATACTATGTTACGTTTTTGGTCTTCCCTCCTATCTCTCATCCCCAGAAGGGACAGGGCAGAACTAGGAAAGGTTCAAGGGAGGACAGTAACAGTGATCAAAGAGATGAAACGGCTTCCATAAGGGGAACAACTAAATTGTTTAGGACTGTTCAGCCAGGGAGAGACAATTTTGTACAGCTATCATGGCCTGGAGAAGGTGAACAGTCAATGAGTTTTTCCTACAAAAGCTAGTGAGAGCTCAAATTATATTTTTTGAGGGGCAGGTTGAAAATGAACAAAATTAGTTATACTGTGAAACTCTTTCCCACAGGATATTTTGATATTAAAATTGTACAGCTGTTCAGGAAGCTAATTAACAGAGGAAAAATTCACCAGATACTATAAGCATAAAGATAATATCTCTTATTCAGGAATTCGCTGAACCACTAATCACTGGAGATATTGAAAAAGTATTGTGGGCAAGTATGGGCATATTCTGGCTTGGGTTTTACACTGTTACCAAGTTATCTGTTAATTTTCACTGTCGACGAGGTGTTACACTTCTGGATGGACTTTTGGTCTTATACAGTAAGCTATACTTATAGTCCTTCACTTGCATATAGAGGTACCCCACACAAGGTTATAAGGGATATCAAGGTTAATTTCTGAAGTCCCTTATGCCCTGGTGTGTGGGCAGAGTCTCAGTCAGAATCTACCTTCTCTTTCTCTTAGGCATAAATGTATTTAGATTTTAGATATGAATGCAAACTACTAATCAGATTTTAAGCAAATGAAAGAAAAGTGTTGATCTGAAATAATAACATTGTGTCTCTGAGGAAGTGTGTGAAATTCTGTGTCATCATCTTGAAGAGAAGATAGAGCAAAATTAAAATATTCCAAAATCTCTGTAAGGAAAACCTGTGCCCAGGAATAATTTCCATGAGGGTGACAAAAAAAAAAAAAAAAAAAAAGCATTTTAAATATTTCCTGTAGTTGTATTTATTTTCAACATACACCAAAATTAGATCTCCTTTAAGGCTTAGTATCTGTAGACACTGCACAGTTATGAAGGAAAAGGGATTTATCAGTGCAACTCTGTTGCCAATTTAGGCTGAAATTTTAAATTAGAAAGAGGTCCTCATGTGTTTTAAGTGTGGCCATTTTCCTCACAGAGTGTCTCATCAAGGTGGTAGGAATAAAAAGCTCCTTCACAGTTTGCACTTTGTTGATGAGTATTTGACTTACATGACAACCCTTGCATTTTAAGAGTAGAAATGAATGTAAGCTATTACCTTCTGCTTGTTGCTTGAGACCTTACAGGAATTAATTGCACACTTTTTGGTTTCTAGAATCAACATTCAAACCAACAACCAAAAAACCTAGCATGAATGGAAACTTCGCTAGCAGCCCCCGATTGCTGTGAATCAAATGACTGGAGTCTGATCTCACTTTTTCTCCTTGGAGACAATCCATATAAATAAAGTTGCATGGTCCAGAAAGTAGGAACCTATATATGCAATTTAAAAATATGCCATTATAGGAAGAATGAACAGAATATTTGGGCGGGAAATAAAAATACAAGATCTCTTTCTCCAACCTTGGGCAAATCATTTACTTATCTGTTCCTCTCTTTTTCTGTTAACTTTTGGTGAGCTTTATGTTTATGCCAGCAGATGTATATTGCCAGCAATGCAACTCCTACTCTGCACTTCAAAAATTCCTGATATATATCAGGAAGCATAAGTTAATAATACAATAATCAATATTGGTCTGGTTGGACCTCACTGATTCAGAGAGATTTTACCTAACTACAAGACACTGGCCAGTTACGACTTTGTAGCCCATTGTAACATCAAAACTGGAAAGTTTTGAATCTTCTATTGTGTTTTGGGCACAACTGGTGGCAATAAACATCCGTGTGGTAATGGGGAGAAAAATTTCATTTCTGTTTGCTGGACATCATGTTTTCTGAGTTTCAAAGGTGATAAGCAGGTAGCTTTTGCTTCTTGGACTGAGCTGGGTCCTTCCAGGTGGTTGACATATTTTCTGGATTCAATCAATTTTCTGAAGAGTGTCCTCAACTGAATTTAATTTTTTCTCTAACCACAGCCCCTGTTCAGCAGGTTTACTAAAGAGAAGGCAGACAATAGCAACATCAGTTCCCTTTTGCTGGGGATAAAAGCACCTCTGTGAAGCAAGGGGTGAAGCTAGCAAAGAGAAATTCAGTTTACATTTTTTAATGCCAACTAATGTCTGTGTAACCCAAGAGGGCTTAATTTCACAGTGAAGTTAGTTTGACTCATTTCATGACAGCTAATTTTTTTGAGTTGCTTTTAAAAGATGAAAAATTCTATGAAAGGTGCACAGCTCTGGCAACAAGTTAATAGGGAACAGCCTGCTACAGCCCAAAGTATATGAGCCCTCACTTGCCAATCTAACAGTCGTTCCCTGTTGGTATGATTGGATTATTTCATTGGATTATTTCCCAGATGGGCATTAATGTGTTTGTAGGGCACATTCAGTTAAAGGGTCAATGTTTATTAAAGCTGCAGATATTGCATTTGCTCCGAGCATGTAATTAAAACAGCAGATTGCTCTCTGTTTTGCCTTTCATACAGTAGGCTGTATCATAAAAGAGCTCTGGATCACTTTGCCACCTGTTTTTGTCAAGAGCTTTAAAGTAGAATATATTATAGGCTTCTTAAATGAAATGAAATAGTATTTTTCCATAAAGCTAAGGTTTTCAAAGATTATGATTTACACTGTAGGCAGGGAAATTCCATATTCCCTCAAAGATCTCTGCTTCAGTTTATGGATTTGTTGTACCTTTCTCCCTCCAGAACTCCCTGCTTCTATTATTCAATATGAGAGGGGGAAATCTTCAGTGAAATAAACATGACCTAGGTCCATAATTTCTAAATAGATGATACTGTACAGAGCTATTCTTGCATAAAAGCAAGATTCTGATCATACTGTGATTCAATCATACTTTTTAATATGACTAGTATTAGTAATACTCATTGTCTTACAATTGCCCCTCCCTAAAATATCAATGGTGTCTGTTTTCAGGAAGATACAAAATTATTTTTTTTTAACCTATCCTGTCTTATCCAATTCCATTCTGCATTTTATATATTCTAAGAATGTTTCAGTTCAACATGAATGAAATTATGGTTCTTATATATCATATATTATGTTATGTATTAGAAATTTAGCATTGAGGTCAAGCAATGTTTTATCAGTAGTTTTAATAATATTAAGCAGTAAAATACAGTAGTCCCAGGCATTAAAATGCTATGTTCATTGCTCCAATACACTGTTTCTACCATACAAAGTCTGTATTCAAAGGCTTTGTTTCCCTTATTCTATCTTAAGAAGAAAGTCTCAGAGCCACGTCCCCAGGTTCAGCCATGAAGCAATCTGCAGACCTGAAAAATGAAGGCAGAAAGACTTCTTGGTTTTCAAAGTAACCTTTTGACCATATGTCATTAAGACGCTAGATCTCCTCTAAGAGTCTCTTCCAATTGTATTGGCTTAGTGCTATTCCAGAAGCTTACCATGTCCAATCACCCTAAAAGAATCCTAATCAGGCCTTAGGCTAAAATGCTGCATTGACAGAATAGCTGGATAGTAAGTTGTTGCATTTTCTTCAGCTGATGACCTTGTCAAATAACCACATTTCCAACTTCTGGAGTTAAAATAGATGAAGTGTCATTGAAAATCAAGGTCAGTCTTTTGTTTCCAGGTAGGCAGACAAGTTAGGCCTGCAAGTAAGTCTTAGATTGTAGCCTTGAATCATATTAAAGGGTTTGGATCTGCAAGGTGAGCCTGGATGGACAAAATTCAGGGATGATGCTTTACATTAGACATTTATTTAAGAACCGTCCTTCAGAGGTACTCATATTGTCCATCCTAGGAATACAGGACTTCTTCAGGATTTCTGATCCAGCCCTTCCATCTCTGAGATCTGGGGCCTTAACAGCTCTCAGAACTCCTGCAGTTTGTCTCCTCTTGTCATTTGGTGCTGCTCCAGGGCTCTGAAAATAGCTGTGCTGTACTGCTGACTCAGTTGATGCATTAGATGCTGGCCTGGAACAGTCCGTATGGCCATATTATGGCAAAACTGATAATAAGATGTCCACGATACTGATTTGATTTTTTTAAATTTTATTTTATTTTATTTTATTTCGTTTTGTTTTGTTTTATTTTATTTTAATTTGGGTGACTAACAGAGTCTGAGAACTAAGAAGGCATGATGCTTAACTGATTTGACTTGGTATTTTAGGCCCTGATCTTCTCACATGCTTCATGCACACAGCCACTGTGAAATGTAAACCATCAAGCTCAAGTTGGGTTTACCTGCAATAACTCAAAAAACCCCATATTTTATTTGGTCGTAACTTGTCTTGTTTTGCATGACTTCTGTTCCTAAAGGAAGACGGCTGGGCCCAAAATAGCAAAGTGTGTGACTGATATGATTAGAAAAATGATGGGAGCATTCTCTTCTATTTTTTAATTCAAACAAACACCTGTGGTAACCAGCCTATGAGTTTAGTTACCTCTTTGCAGATTATCGTGTGAAAGCAGCACATTGAACCAGCACCATTCAACTAGGAGAGAAGGCTGCCCACTTACATTTCCTTTGCTTTGGTTGCTGCACCAGATTAAGAGCAGCCTGTGGAGGTTTGGGGAAGTTGTTTCTTTCCTGAAAGCTGGTGAAAACACACAGGGGTGAGTTGCTTGTGACGTGCAAGTGAGAGAGGCAGGGACTCAACAGCACAAGCAGAGAATGAGGGGATATCCAAGAAGAACAGACTCCTCACTGGGCCTCAGCTGTGATGGAAAGGAGCAAGGGGAGACAGTGGAATTTGTTGCAGCCCAGTAAGTCTCTGATTTGTGAGGGCGTTACCGAAGGAAGAGGTCTGCCCAATAATGACATCTGGGGCAGAGGAGAAATTTGTTTATAAATCTTCTGTTTCTGATCTACTTCACTATGTTCGTTTAAGTTCCTGTGCTCCAGTGAGATAGCTTTTGGAAATCAATTCTCCAGGAGTTCCGGAAACACTCACAAAATGGTTGACCCACCTTTGATTTGGGTTGATTTAGGGTGACCCACATTTAAAAGATTCCCATCACACCAATCTTAATAAAACTTTCTCCTGAAGTGTAATTAGCAAGTCTGTACGAATGAGATTAGTGTTGTCTAATAAAACTGATAACTTAATGCCTGCTCTGTGTTCCCATCTGATGCCTCAGCTGGCAAGACATTCCCCTCTGTAGCCATCACCTCTAGGATTAGTTACCAGCTGATTAAATCTCAGGAAAGCCCTTGTATCCTATGGATTGGGTGCTAGCCATGCTCCCTGCAAGCAGGTGTGGGAGCAGATATTTTCTGCCGATGGAGGGTTATGCCTTTGCAACTGTGCAGATTGTCATGAGTAGTAGCACCAGAGATGCAAGCCACAGATGGCGACAAGGGGATGCAGCTGTCTGCATGAGGCTTAGTATCCCTGAAGCAGCTGCACTGGGAATTTGGTAGATGTAGCATGGCTTATGTGTGCTGAGTGCTCTCCTTTAATCCTTTTGCCTTCACCTTATCTTTGCTCATTACAGTATTATTACAAATTATGAGCATTGCTAAAGCACTAACAATAAGGCAACCTGTTGACATAACCCCTATGTCCTGTGTTCTCTGGGTTCCTGGCCTAAGGTAGACTACACTCTGCATTCATTGCTAATTATTACTTCTCTTGTCTTTTTTGTTTTGTTTTCGCTTTACTTTCCACTTTGAGTAGGAACAATCTTATGGGTGTCAAGAGCCTTGCGCAGGAAGGGTAAATAGCATTTTAAATGGTATCCCATGATTTTTAAAAAGGGAAAAAGGAAGACCCAGGGAACTACAGGCCAGTCAGTCTCACCTCCATGCCCGGCAAGATTATGGAGCAGACTCTCATGGAGACTATGCTCAGGCACATGGCAAATAAGGAGGTGATTGGTGACAACCAACATGGCTTCACTAAGGGCAAATTGTGCCTGGCAAACTTGGTGGCCTTCTATGATGAGGTTACAGCGTCGGTGGATAAGGGAAGAGTGGCAGACTTCATCTACCTGGATTTGTGCAAAGCATCTGACACTGTCCTGCACAACATCCTTGTCCCTAAATTAGAGAGACATGGATGTGACAAATGGACCACTCGGTGGATAAGGAATTGGCTGGATGGTCGCATTCAAAGAGTTGCAGTCAACAGCTCAATGTCCAAGTGGAGACCAGTGATGAGTGGTGTTCCTCAGGGTTGGTACTGGGACTGGCACTGTTTAACATCTTTGTCGGCGACATGGACCGTGGGATTGAGTGCACCCTCAGCAAGTTTGCTGACGACATCAAGCTGTGTGGTGTGGTCAACACGCTGGAGGGAAGGGATGCCATCCAGAGGGACCTTGACAGGCTGCAGAGGTGGGCCCATGCGAACTGCATGAAGTTCAGCAAGGCCAAGTGCAAGGTCCTGCATGTGGGTCGGCGTAATCCCAAGCACGGCTACAGGCTGGATGGAGAATGGATTGAGAGCAGCCCTGAGGAGAAGGGCTTAGGGGTGTTGAGTGATGAAAAGCTCCACATGAGCTGGCAGTGTGCGCTTGCAGCCCAGAAAGCCAACTGTGTCCTGGGCTGCATCAAAAGAGGCGTGACCAGCAGGTCGAGGGAGGTGATTCTGCCCCTCTACTTTGCTCTGGTGAGACCCCACCTGGGGTACTGTGTCCAGCTCTGGGGGCCCCAGTACAAGAAAGACATTGAGCTGTTGGGTTGAGTCCAGAGGAGGGCCACAAAGCTGACCAGAGGGCTGGAGCACCTCTCCTATGAGGACAGGCTGAGAGAGTTGGGCTTGTTCAGCCTGGAGAAAACAAGGCTCCGGGGAGACCTAATTGCAGCCTTTTAGTATCTCAGGGGGGCCTACAAGAAAGCTGAAGAAGGACTGTTTACAAGGGCAAGTAGTGACGGGACAAGGGGTAATGGGTTTAAGCTGAAGGAGGGTCGATTTAGATCAGATGTGAGGAAGAAATTCTTTACTGTGAGGGTGGTGAGGCACTGGAACAGGTTGCCCAGAGAAGCTGTGGCTGCCCCCTCCCTGGAAGTGTTTAAGACCAGGTTGGATGGGGCTTTGGGCAACGTGGTCTAGTGGAGGGTGTCCCTGCCCATGGCAGGGGGGTTGCAACTAGATGGGCTTTGAAGTCCCTTCCAACCCAAACCATTCTGTGATTCAATGATTATATGACACAAGAACATGATGCAAGGCTTAATTATTGAACTCAGTCCCTTTTGAATCTATCATTGAAGCCAGAAGACAAGGGTAGAAGATAACCTTGATGGAATACTTAAATTCCAGCTATTATTTAAACTATGTTCTATTTTGCACAGAGTGAAATTGAGGATATCCTTATACCTTTCAATTTAATTTCCACTGCACTCTTAGTGTTTCTTTTTTATTGCTCTGCTTTGTTTCTTCCAGTCATTTCCAAATTTGTTCCTCAAGATCCTTATCCCATCTTCTTTTCCATTGCATTCATTTATTTGATTAGCTATTAATAAATCCTTTATCTCTTATAATTCTCTGTGTCATCATTAGTGCTTTAGCATTAGCACAGAAATTGTACAGTTAAACTTCTCTTGCTATTGGAGCAAGTATTTTTCTCTGAAGCATCCGTGCAGAATTTAGATTATGACTCACATTATATCTAAAGGCAGCTTGATCTCCTGCTGGTGTATCGCAAACTCTCTGGAGGGTACTGGATCTTGCTCCCCCAGATTCCTGATTTTGGGGGAACTGACAGGCTAGTTAGGTCCCTATTGTCATGTGAAGGAGCTCACAAGGATACTTTAATTTGTAGCCTGGTAGAAATTGCCATTTTTTGTGCTGTATCACCTGAGAGCAACAGAGGTACGGTACAGTGCCATCCCAGTGTTATCTTTTCCCAACTCCTGCCTGACCGGAGTTTGCTAGCAGGCACCTAAGTGGATCTAAACTATTTCCAGACTGGGAATTCTCCAGGGATATTAGCTTTGGTTCTGGACCAAGGTGCAAAAGACATAGAATATCTCTGAATCAGTGCTGTAGGAGAGGTCAGGAAGAGGAATAGGTAAGGACGCAGAGTAATAGAATTTGCTTATAATATTATTTATTTAGCATTTTTTCAAATTCCTTTGGGAAACAGAAAACATTAAACATAGAGATAATTCCAGAGAAATGAGAAGGATTGTATTTTAAACGTTCTAAATTCATGAGAGGTTTGGGGAAGGGAAAGAAATGAAAACTGCTCACACAGAGAATATATCAAGTTGCATCAACTAGAGAAGCTTGAATTACTGCTTGTGCAAAACTGTAGAAAATGTTTACAGGCAATGTTATTCTTCCATCAGATGATTTCCCCTGCTTTGCCTTCCCCTTCTCTTCTTCTGAGCTTTTTCCTTTCTATAATCTTTGATTTCCTTTTTACTTGTTCTCAACTTCTCACTTTTTGCTAGTGCCCAGTTTTCCTCTTCCTCTCCCCTTTTGCCTTTTTTGTTGCATTTGCTCTATCTTTAATTTCTCTCCCATGTGCCTTTTTTTCTTTTGTATCACTTGCTGCTTCCCTCTCTATATAGTTATTTAGCTAATTCATTCCCCTAGATCTCTTTATATTTCTATCTTAAAAGACAAAAAAGCTAAGTGGGAAAGGCAGCTTTCAGGTAAATATTTATGCTGTGTAATGGGCTGCTTGCTGTGTTATACACCTTCATGTTATCCCAGCACAAACTGGCAGAGGAGATAAAATGAAGGATGAAGGAGGAAAAAAAAGAAGTGTTGAACTGTCAGGATCCCCATGAAGGCATGTTACAGTGAACAGTATTAACCTAGAGGGCTTTCTTGGGATTCCCTTTTGGGTTAATCTCTGCTCTGAGTATTTGCCTTGCAACTGTAAAATGAAGATTTTGGAATTTCCCTCCCTCGAAGAGGTAGTGCGAAGACAAATATATTAGAAGTTTGAGGAGTAATCACATAAAAAAGGTAATGACACCACAGAAGAATGAAAAACAGTTAATGTCAAAGTGGCAACAGCTTGACAAATACTTAAGCAGTGGACAAAAATGCTTGAGTGGTTTTCAAACTGTGTGTTTTCAAATTCATCGCCAACTACTACAGAGCACAATAAATTTTCCAACATTTTATTTCCCATATGAGCTCTTGGGACAACTAAATCTCAGCATACTATCAAAATATTTTTGATATACATTTCCTTTTCTACTCAATTTTGGAAGATAAATATTTTCTAAGACCAATACATCATCCAGATAATTAATAATAATACAGAAGAACTGGATAAATGATTTCTAGAAATCAGCTATCATTTTTTAAAATGCTGTAATTCTGAAAAGAAATACTGAAAATTAAAACTTGATTTAATGAAGCATTCGCCAGACATCTTATTTGTTTCTTTTTTGTACAACCACATTTAGCAGTTAATGCAAAGTGAATTTTGTACATGTAATTCAGAATTCACTTCACAAAATAAAAATGAAGTGAATTCTAAAGGAGAAAGAGTTAATGAAACAGTGTAAGTCTCAAGAACTTCTTTCAATAGCTCCTCTGACATGTCTCTAACATTTCAGTAGCATCTACAGGGAAAACCTTTATCTTACTGTTGGAAAAAGAGAAAAGACGTGATAATGTGGAAAAGAACCTCCAGTTATGAAGTAAAGTGACAACCAAGCTTGGGTGTAAAAGTAAATTAAGCATTGTAAATGGACTGTAGACGTTCGAGCCTTGGTCCACTGAAGTCAATGGTTATACTCCCACTGAGTCACTGAGAGTGAGGTTTTCACTCTAACTTCAGATTTTAGCTTTGGAAAGCCTTCATAAATAAACACTTGAAGTTCCTCAGTTTACCTGCAAGAGATACCTTAGTTGAGCCTATATTTTAATTTTAGAGTAATCTGATTGACTTAAATCTGTGTAACTAGTTAGAACTAGGAATTCAGGGTTTGGTGTTGACAATGCAATCCCTATAAAATGAGAGAAGCGTTTTGAGCAATGCCTGTGATGTTCTTCCTGAAAGGAAACAGGTTCCTTTACTCATACTTTTGCTGGCACAACAAATGAAGCAAGACTGTTTGAAAATGTTTTATTTCAGCACATAATTTGTTCCTTAGCATTTTCTTCATGTTCACTACTGTTGGTTGTTTGCTTTCAGAATTAATTTTGACAAAGCACCGTCATATAACAATGAATAATCCAGGAGTGGCCAAAATAATAGATTAGTATTTAGTCAGTCTTTTACTTTTCTAGCTTCAGTGATTCTAATGATTGGTAGTATAACTTTAGTGACAAAAATTCCCGATCGTCATTATAAAGATAAATACAGTGCCTCCTGGTTTGTAATTACTGGTAATAGTAATACCACCTTTCTACATTCTCTGAACATATTCTATAAATGGTATTTTAATGTCTAATATAGACAGTTGCAAATATTTTATGTACATTATTAATGGAATTTTGCTACTGGAAAGTACTCAGAAATAACTCTATAGCTAAAAATATGCAATTGTATGTTTTAGGAAATTAAATCCAGTGAGTCAGCCTTATACCATAAATAGTTATTTTTGCCTTTATCATGTGCTGAGCACCACATTCAGGCTTGAACTGTGGGGTGTGTACGTCTATCTCTGCCTTTCTGAGTTGGAAGGTTCATTTAATCTTGATCCCAGAAGAAAGTTTCTCATGAAGATGTCTGGCCATGGCTTTTAAGGGCAGCTCATACAGCTTTTGTGCCCCACAACAATGGCACACTTTAAAATTGCTGAGTGCTGGTCACAAAAAGGGAGTCTTGAACTATGTTTTCTCTCTTATTCTAGTGGCCTCTGCTAAGTGACATCTCGAGGCCTTGCAATTGAATGACCTTCCTTTCACTTTTGTGCCTTTACAGTTGTATTTACTTGTTAATCGTAGTCCTTGCTGTTCCCCGATGTTAACTGAGATTATGTAAATGATTAAATAATGACAATAACAGTACATGTCTTATAAAACATGAATCATCTCCCCTTGCAGGAAAGAGCTTGTTTAAGTGAGAGAGCATGATTGTGGGGGGAATGACCATCTTTGGCTTGAAAGGAATAGGCGTTGGCTTCTTGAAAAGGCTGAAAGGAAATCTAACTAAAGCCAGTTTTGAATCATACTGATAAGCCAGGGAATTCCTAAAACTGCCATGCAAACAAACCACTTATCCTGTTTCCAGGCTTTCCTCAACAGCAAATGCACTGAGGCAATTCCAAGAGTTTCTGAAGAGTTAAAGACAAAACACATTAAGTAAAAGTAGGAGATAGGGGAAAAATGGTGAATTGTTTGTGGAGAGTTTTTAAGTAAAGTAGCTGAAAGAAATTTTACAAAACCCTTTGGACAACCTCCCTCTGTCCTCAGAAATTTATATAGGATAAATAGAACAAATACTGTTCCTGCATGTTTGTTTATCTGTGAAACTTCTCCACACAAAAAGTAATGATACCCTTTCATTGACATCATCCAAGTAATAATATCCTTCTGACTGTGCCATAGGGCTAATAACAAGCTTTCAAGTACTTCAATGAGTAATGTATTTTTGACATTCTACATAAGAATAAAAAGACTCCTTAAAAATACATACCTCCTATTTGTTCCAGTGCAAATCTCAATATCAAAAAATTAAGCTGTTGTGGATTTGAGTGTAGAATTTGACCCTTTGTACCAAAGAAGTAATACAAGTTCTAAGAGACTAGTTATTTCCTTAGTTTTCTTAACAATTTTGTAATTACAAAATTAATTTGTTTTAATTAACTTTTCATCACTATTCCACACGACAAGCGTACATTAGGAAAAAAAGAAAGGAACAGGGTGACAGACAAGGCTTATCAGAACTCTCTTAAGTTTAATTGCATGCTATTAATCATTCAGCAAATTAGCCTTGAGAGGTCACTGTTGCTCACGCAGGACAGAAGCATTAATGCTAAGATACTACATAGTTTAGTTATGCAGTTACTACTAGGCTTTTTACGCTATAATCCAGTCTTACGTTGACATGCAAAGACTTTATCATGTGACACAGTAGAAGGTTGTTGTGAAATTGTTCATAATGAAAATGTAAACTTTCTTCTTTCAAATCATTACTTTAATTACCTAATATAACAGATTTAGTACAAAAAGATGATATGTATTCATTAGGGCACTCTGATCAGATTGCTTCATGTCATAATGTTTCATCACTAATGTGAAATACATTGCAATGTTGATCTTTTTATTAAGCCAATATCTTTTAAAGCTAAAGATCTAGCAAGTTGTACAGGAAGTTAACTATGTGTCTGCTTATTGAGCTTGATTTACTTTGCTGATCTCTTAATATCATCAGATAAAATACGAAGATCAAAGAAATTTCCTGCCTAAGAGGGAAAGTGAACTGCACTTTTTCATGCTACCAGTGAGACTTCTTGTAACCCAACCAATAGAATAACTGCATTGCAGAGGCATGAATCTTAGGAATTAGACTTGCAGAAAAGCTGCAGTCATCGTCTATAGCTTCTTTCAGAACAAATTCCCTTTTCCATGACTGCGAGCTATTAGAATGCCCATTTTACTCTGACTGCATTCCCATTTGAACTCATGATAAAAGCAGGCTTTCAAAGCTGTTGTAAACTGAGTTCTCTTTTTGCCTACTCATTGAAAAAACAAGTAGTAGAATTTGTCTTACATCAAAAACAAAATTCACTGATTTGTTCTGTTCACGTGTGGAATTACATTCTGCCAATAATGTGAAATCATATTTCATCCGTTTGCAATGATAGCTCGCTCAAACTCTATCATATTCCGTAAGCTAGATTTGATAACTTTGAGACTGAACAGTATCTAACGCTGTGAGAAATTCTGGTTAAATTGGTGGAATCAATTGCAGTAACCACTTTAGGATGTGCATGGCATGTTTGAACAAACCCATATAGGATTAGTTTAAAATTATTTTTGTGCTAAACCATTCCAACACCTTCTTTCCTCTCAATATTTTAGATAGGGGTAATTTTATACTTCTTGGCTGTAAAAGTTATTTTCTAATTTGTTTAGAGCCACATACTTTTACAGTTAAAGCCCTGATTCTCCAAACATTTAAGCATATGCTTAATTTTACCTAGTGACAAAATCTCTTATATACTGACTAACAAGGTAAAAGCATTTATAAGATTTGGGCCTGATTTGTATTTCAGGAAATATTTTTACACTCCTCCAAATACTTCAAGCAGCCCTTTTATTGAGCAAACTATGCCTGCAAGGCTACAAAGGAAACCCAAAATAAAAACAGAGATATCTGCACATTTCTCTAAGAAGGATAGTTTTTTCCATTTAAGTTTTAAATGGAAGAGAGAAGGAAGAAGAAAAGTCATAGCAGCACCTGTTACACTGCCTGTTAAACCCATCAACAGGGCAAAATGTGGTATGAACATGGCCATCAGCAGAGTTAACAGGAGAAATGAGCCTCTTAGACCCAGAGAAAATAGTGGAGATCTGTAATTGGAATGGTTGCCTCTAGAAATACAAGCATCCACAATTTCTGTGGCTGCAAAAAAGGGCAAAGGGTAAGAAAGAAGAGCCTTGGTTAAGAGACCCAAATTCACTAGGGTTTGAAGAAATGATGGCAGATTGTCAGTAATAACTTCCTTTGTCTCTTCACCCCAGGTCAAGAATGCAGTCAGTGCAAAGGTTGTTTTCAAGACACAAGCAAAAAAGTGAGTCCAGTTCAGCATACATCTAAATTCCCCTGGGTTTTTCATGTTACCTTCAAGCGTTGGAAGAAATATTTGTGAAGTGTAACTGAAAATGATCACCCCTACAGAGACCAAGAAGTCCTCAAACACAATGGAGAGTCTGAATTTTGCCCAGGACCACTGATGTATTTGTGTGAGACAGTAAGTCATCACTACAAGGATGATAATAAAATGGACCAAGGAGCAAAGCTGGCTGAGTTTGGAAACAATTTTGAGAGTCTTGATAAATACACAAGGGAGCAGTGTAACAAATGCAATTATGGACCAAGTTTTCTCAGTCACTGGTACATATGGAAAACTATGTGACAGCAAGTTCCCACTAACAACCAGATACAAAATACATGTCATGATCAGTTCCATCACTTGGGTCACATTGACAACTATGCCACCTAGTTTGGGAGACAGCATGTTGCAGCAGGCATTCGCAATGTCTTCATACGTGTCTCTCACTCTCATGAGCTGCCCATCTTCATCTTCTTCATACAGGCAAGCGATTAGAATTTTGCCTGTGTAACAGCACAATGCTGCAGACAAGATAATAAGAAACAGGCCACCGTATCCACTGTGGAGAAGAGCATATGGCAATCCTAGGACAAATATTCCCTGAAAAGGATAAAGAGAAAGAAAAGATAGCACAAAATCCCCGAGGCAAAATACTTACTAGAAGCCACTGTCCCAAACCTGCCCTCCACTGAACGTTGCTTTCACCTAACTGCATGGTGGAAGTACTGCTACATTCAGCTCAGTAACTAACAATCACGAGAAACGTGTTTATGATAAATGAAATTATCAGCAAAAATATCTGCTCCTATTGACACACATGTAATGATAAGCTAGGAAAAAGAGAATGTGACTGAATGATAGAGTCAGGTTCCTAGTTAATATTTAATGCTGATGTGATTAGAAACACATTTTAGAAGGCTCATAGGCAGTTATTCAATCAGCATGCATATTAATGAAAAAGGTTCAATATCAGTAAAATTAAGCAACTGTAGCATCATCTGTACAAGTTTCATTCAAATTAAAAATAGCACCGTAGATAGATCCAGTAATGACAATTCTCTTCAGTCTAAAAATTGTTAACAGACCTCTGGAAAGAAAAAGGCATTAGAGTGACATCAGACTTTGCTTGTGTTTCTTCCGTGGCTTTTGAATGCTTCATGCAGCCTTTGCTCTTGTTAAGTCTACTGTTAAAGTGGTTCTTCTCACAGCTGAGATTCTAGACTGTGCAAACTTATTTAGGTGTTTAAAAATACATGTAAAACATATAGACATACTTTGCTCTAAACAGTTTCTGAAAGGAACAGAATTATACTTATTTTATCCAGTAAAAAAACCCATGGCACTTTAGTTTCACAGAACACTGTGTGAATTTCTTTGTCTTTTTCCTTCTTTCTTCTCTATATTTAAGGACGAACAACACTTTTATGTGGTTTAATTTCCATCAGCACAAAACCAACAAAACCCTCGAACAATAGTTTTTCATAAAAAGATCCAATTTAGGAAAGATGCTTCCGTGACATTTCTTTTTATGCTACAAAGCTGAAATTAAGCAATGCACATTACTCAGACTGGTCAGGTGTTTTTTGTTCTTGATGGCTGAAGAAAGGTAAGGAGGAAACACAATACAGTTAACTAGATCTACAGAATTTTTTACTTCAATATTTCTTACAGCACTGAGGACATGATGAAATACAAGCATTTGTGCTCATGTTTGCTATTCCAGCCTGACAGAAGGACTTGATTTGGATCAAACCCATCTAAACTTCATTTCTGACCAAACCTGAGCAACCCCATCTGCTCTGCAAAGCCCATGAACCCCCAACAGAAACAGGCCTCCTCGCAGAAGGGGTGCCCACTCTTCTTCTCTCGCTTTCTGAATCAGTAGTGCCGCTGACTGCCTTCAGGAGCCAAAGCAGAAGAGGTGAGTTTAATGGTCTAAATCTTAATTTCAGACTTTTCCATCGACAATTGTGGACACGAAGCCACGCCGGGGACAAGTGTTTCAGGCATGTTTCCATCTTAGGTGTTTTCTGTCAACTGGTTTTATACCCAGCAGACATTTTCTGTGAGGCAGTCTAGGAGCCCAGCTCTGCTGGAGCTCATCAAGAAGGTGGGTGCCTGTCTCAGCTTTGTAGGGTTTATACCTAGTACTCCTAGTCCTGATCCATAAGGAGTGCTCAGAGGAGAGGCAATTTTTCAAAATAATCATCAATGTATAAAAAGTATTCTCCTTTTCTTCCAGCCACAAAATAGCAGTCCATTTTGGGCAGATTGTGGGATGAGCATCAACCAGAGAAGAAAGATCAGAAGTCCTTAAATTAGAATTTCTCTGAGTCAATGAGAAAAATGGAGTGCCCATCATATGAACGAGCAGCATTGTCTGTTTCACCAGGTTTCACTCTAGAGGCAGATATCTTTGGCTTTCAGCTGAATTAGAATTGGAAGAATCATATTGAGTACATGCCCTAGTACATTTTGATTGAAAAGGTCTATGCCTTTATACACTGAAACAAAAGTAGCTCAGTTATTATTACTGATATAATAATAAAGTTATTGACTAATACCTTTTTTGGCTGTTTTCAATTACTTAATTTACTGCAGTAGTTTTCTATAAGTGACAGGTGCCATTTCATTTAGGGGCTGGGACATTCAACTACATAGCTCGTGGTAATTCACTCACCCAAATCTCCCCATTCCAATGGCTTAGCTCCATTCTAATACAGGCCTCATGGCCCAATTAGCTTGCAGTGTAATTAGCATTTCTTTTGTACGTGAACTTCACAGAAGTGTTCAAAATTCTACCATTTCTGCCATCTAACAGTCTAGTTTATTAAAAAGACTAGATATCTGGCTGTATCCAGACTGCAAGTAGTACACATGCAACAGTAGCTTTCGGTATCATGCCATTTTTAATCGTGGCTTTGACAGATTAGGTAGTTGCCTAAAGAACAAAATGTGTTTTCTTTCCTATGAAAACAATCCTTGGAGAACATTCACATAACAGACTGAGTTTAAAAGCATCACAAATAAACCAAGTCTATGAAAAAAGTCAGGAAGATAAAAACCAGACAGTCATCTTCCATATTAACATAAGAACAATGATATTTTCTCAGTTCCTTGCAGTTTGTAGCAAGCTTATCTCATTTGTTCCGTCCTCACAGCGTTAGTATTTTGACCCTTAACCTGCATTTGGGAGTTCAAACGGTATCTGCTGACCCAAAGGGTCACTGATTAATTAAACCACAGGTAAGTGTCAGCACAGGCCTTGCCCACACAATGGCTTTTCCCCTGCTGAATTTAGGCTATTAACGTTTATATGACTAGCCTCAACCTAAACCAAAGCATAAGTCTTTCAGAGACGTTATCACATTAGACAGCCATTTACAGTCCTCCCCACAGGGGTCTGCTTTTCCATGCTTAATTGTTAGTTTAATCAGAGCATAACATAATTCTAACCTCTAACATCTCCTTGATGTTGTTTATATCAAATAATTTTATTTGGTACATAACACAGACCACAGGATGATAGAGGTGGGGTTTTATTGTTGTTGGTTTGGGGTTTTTTTTTAATCTTCTAAATTCAGACCTTATTAAACAAACCCATTTTTGCACTCTGTATATTCTTTCTTAAAATTATGTATCAGTGATTGCAAATTTCAAATCATATACAGTGAGTTTAGAATTTCTGAATCGAACTTTTCTACAGAAACTGTAAGTTTTCCTTTCAGCTGATGTCTTTGACATCTTTTTCTCAGAGTTTGTAAACAATAGCTGGTGAGATTTGCGTAAGGAACTTACGGTTTCTATGTCCTTCAGCTTTCGGTTAGTAATAGAAAGCAAACATTGTGGACCTAACTGGTTTTGCAGCTTTTTGGATACAGATCATGGTTAGTAGAGAGAAATGGGAGAACTCTAAACATGCCAAAACAGTGAATAAGTATGTATGTGGTGAAACGACAGCGCTTTTCTGCATCAACAGAAATGGTTTTTCCACTTAAAAAACCACCCAAACAAAAACCCACCAACAAAACAAACAAAACCCCCCACCCCCCAAAAAAACCCCAAACTCCACCAAGTTTCATGTATCAATATGTCATCAAATTTCTACAAAATATCAAAAAATGTTAATGATGGCCATGAGAGCTTGAAGAATGAAAGACCCTTTGTCAGACTTCAAAACTCATTTTGGATTTGATCTGCCATTCTTACCTTTCTGAAAGCAATACTTTCTGTTAAGACCATTTCCTGGATGTCACCAAGTTTAAATAGTTTAGTTTCAAAGAAAAAGATATCTTTAATAAGCACTTATTTTGCTGTCAATTTAATATAACAGTACAGGCATTGAGCTGTGTTCTCCGGCTGAAAGCTGCTCAGCAACCATAGAGCATTGCTTAAAATGACTTCTCTGTGGAAAATTCCTCCTCCATAAAGAAATCATTTAATGGATGTTGCTGAAGGTGGTTTTGTGCCCCTCTCACGAGGAGTGAGTGTACAGAGAAGGTAGACAAGGGGTGTCAACATTTCACTGATTCTTTGCTAGTGGAATAGGGGCACAGGTAATTCCTACACCATTTGTCAATGCACATTCGGTCCAGCCTGGCCCCAGCACTTAGTCTTATTGAGTCTTCTGTTCCTGTGTTCTCGTGTCCAGATTATGGCATAGACAGCCTTAGCTGTGAGGCATCAATTAAACACAAGAGGCAAAAGGAACCATTTCTTAAATTGCCTCCTAGCTCTTAGTTTTAGTGTTCTGTCTGGGAAGTGTTCCTGTCTGAGAGGTTTTATTTCCAACTGTTCTCGTGCAAAGTCAGATACATTAGCTCTAAATAGTCTGTTTTAAGGTGATCTGTTTACAAAATAGAATAGCACAGGGAAAAAGCATTCACACAGTTGGGTACAGGGAGACGGAGTTTTTGGAACAGTTCTCTATCACAGCTCAGCTTGAGTGGTTGTGTTCTTTGCCATCACTCCATCCACCCTGTACAGGGAGGGACCCCAAGCTTGCCCAAGGGGCTGCATCTTCCCTTGTCTCCCAAGACGTTGGCAAGACTTGGGTATTTTCACCCCGGACTGAGGATGGAAGCGGACTGTTCATTGTCAGTGAGTGAATACATGTGCCTGGGTGGAGGTCCTTGTCAAACATCTGGAGTAGACTTAGCCATAGGCAGCTGGGCCCAGGAAGAAGGAAGGACTGAGGGCTGGACTGGTGACCAGCCTTTGAAGAAATGGCAAGGACAAGAGCGGAAAGGGCATGTAAGGAAAGGTCAGTCTCAGCCAGAAGCCATTTATTAGCCTTGTCAGAATACCCCCAAGCAGAAGCAACCAGGTATGACAGCTACCACCAGAAATTACCAATCCATCTAGAATACAAAACAAGCAGATCAGGATTTCCAAATTATATCTGCACACTAAAACATTTTTTGCATTTGTTGATGGTTTGACTGCAATATTTGAACTACGTGGGAGTGATGCCCACACCAGCAAGGCTGGCTGCTTGTTTAAAAATACCAGACATCTGCATTAGTGTAGAATGCAAAAACTGGGCCTTCTGCTATCATACCATGTTTGACACTACTTCACCTCAGGGCAGGCACCTCCCCAAGGAATAAAATGTTTTTAGAAAAATGCATAAATGAGCACAGTCAAGCACTCTGAATATATATCAAAATTTCTTGACGTTCAGCTTTACTCTTCAGTCCCAGGGAAAATGCTTCATTTCATAGGCTGTTTTAACCTGAAATATGACACTTTGAAAAACAAAGCAGATATAGGTTGAAAAGTAATTAAAAAGTAAAGAACATCAAAACATGGTCAGAGTTGAGACATGCCAAAAGACAATGAAATAAAATGGAGTAGGAGGCAATGCTAAAAAAAACCCATAAAAAACCAAACAAACCCAAAACCTAGAGAGAGAGAAAAAGATTTCATCTTAAGACAATCAAATGGAAAAATACATTAAGAAATTAAGAAGAATTTAACTGAAAATTATTCAGTTAGTACAGCTCTCCTATATGCAGAATAAATGCTAATACACCAGACTGCTGAACTAGCTCTGATTGCCTTTCTCACCATCTGTAGCTCCTCTACCGGAACAGCTCTGTTAAGCCTATTTTCCCAACTATGTATTTGATTCCCTGCATGAACAAGAGTTAGGCATAGAAACCATACAGGCAAGCTTCCTTCATGGATCTTCTTGGAAGAGTAGGGAGATAAATTCAAGAACCCTGCTTTTCAGTACACTTTCACAAAATATTTAATTATGTTGGTTAGCATTTGTTGGCATTTAAGATAAATAATTTTCCAGAACCAATACAAGTCTCTGTTGCTGTGGTTTTTATAGGAAGATACGACTTTATTAGCACTAAATTAAAAAATATAGAAAATCCCTTAATCTCATGCCAGGATAACAGAGCTATTTGCTTGTTGATGTCCATGGGTTTTTTCCTTTCTAAGCCACCACTGTGATCAATGGTGATTTTGTATCTTCTTCCAGACCATTGTTGACTACACTGAATAGTACTGGACCAGATGCCAATTATTCTACTAGATAACCTCCTAACCATACTAGAAACTCTTTCCTTTGACAATAGATCCACACTGACAGTTGCTTTTTTTTTTTGGATCTGTCACTTTGGCAGGTGTTCATCCATTTAAGGTGTATTCTATTGTTGGACTAATTTTTACATCAGAATGTTGTGTATTATTGTGTCAAAATTCCTTCTAAAAGTCTAAATATATTATTTATCTTTCACTACGTATATTACAATCTCATAAAAGAATTATATCAAGTGTGTTTAATAAGGACTGTAAGGACTCTTTCTCCAAAACCATAATGATTGACACTAACTATATTCCTAGCTTTTTATTCTGTATCAATTAAAACCTGTATTAGCAATTACACTCTTTTTCTTAGAATTATTGCCAGGTTTCACTAGTCAGGATTTAACTGCCTTTTTAAATATTGGAATGATATCCACAATCTTCTGAAAATTCCACATGTAACAGCGATTGAATAAGAGTATTATGAGGTCAGATGTATCTTTTGTTACGTCTCCCAAGTGCAAACATGCTGGACATTCTGCTTTCAAAATATTAATGAGATACATTTTAACATCCATATTAAATAGTAACTGTAGTTATATAATAGTTAATTGTCCAAGTCTAAGCTTGGAAAAAATAGGCTCCTCAATTTATAACTCATGTCTATCTTAAGATAGGTCGTTAGTAGAGCCGAGATGAATTTCCTTTCAGAGATGCCCATTTCTCTTGCTGGGCAACAGAATGTGTACACAATGCAGTGCAGACACACAGCTTAGAAACTCTGAGAGTTAACTTTTAAATGTCTTATGCAGAACAGCATGATGCACATCTTGAAAAATTACAAAATGGCCCACTGTTCTCATGTGCTATGAGCACATCCTCCTGACTCTCTACAGACACTACGTATGAACAGTTGCATCTTTTTTTCAGAGTTAAGAACAATTTTAGAACCTCCTTCTATTGCTAATGTAGGAGATCAGCGTAGCAAAATTCAATGAGAGATCTCAGAGAAAAGGAAGGTGATCTTACGTTAGAAAAACTCTAAGCTGATTTTACCCACTCTCGCAGCCACATACTCACCATCACTGATGTGTGTGTGTCCTAGTGGCTTTGCCAGGATCACTTGTGTGCACCACGGAGGATAAGGGATACCAGCAGTCAAGTGCCCACTATGTGTCTGGGGTTCATCTTGAATAGAGAGATTTTGGATTTACCTTCTGTGCTCTATCGGAGTGGATGCAATTTTGGATCCTTTGCCTCATTATTTTGTCTCATCCCTCATAAATATTATGCAAAATTCCTTATTTTCATAGTACTTTTTCTTTCCTTATCTGCACGTTTTATAGATACTGTCCTCTACTTCATTCCCTTAACACTTATCTATAGGTCAGTTTTTCTACCTTTCCATTTGAATGAAATCACATATATGTCGCTCTGTAGCAGTTAACGCATACCTTCCCTTTCAAATTTGTTCTGCTGTTTCTCCTGGTGCTTTTAGACAAACATACACAGTCACATATAGAGACACAGATTTTCATTTGTACTTAAATTATACCACTATTCGTATTTCTGTTTCAAATTTCTATGCTAAACCTAGCCTTTTTTTCCCTAATTCCTAAAAATTGTTTTTTTACTGTCCTAATCCCTGGGAGATTCCTAGTGTCTTTGGGTTCTTATATCTCTTTGCTACACTTCATAATTTATAATTTAGAATGATTACTCTCGCTCTCCCTTTCTCCCTTTTGCTATTTTATATTTTTTAAATTTTAATTGATACATTCACTTCACACCTGAAGTAGGAGGGGTTTTAACACATAGGTGTACTATTTCTTAATTATGAGTTGCGGCTTCTGGACACCTCATAAATTCTTGTTAAACAACTTTCAAATTGCTTTCACAATTTGCTGTCTGTATTTATTCTTCCTAATCAATTATTTCTCATAATTTTTTCCAGGTTTGTAAAATTCACTCTTTTGAAGTACCAAGTATATATATATATATTACTGTTTTCTGTTTTCCCATAATGAATGTAATTAGATCTACTGATCTGTTCATCTTTATTCAATGTAATGAGGCTCAAAATAGAATTACCTGATGCTAGCTAGGTTCAATACCTTTTGTGTTAGATAATTATCATCCATCATTTTTAGAAACTTTAATGATGTTTTACCACAGACTGCATACAACCTCCAGCATAAGTCTTTAAAACTGAAGTCACCAAGAACAATACAATTTTCCTTACCAGACAATAGCTCTACACAGATAATCATCTCTCTAATATCACTTCTTTTACCTACTCCTTTTTTGTAGACATGTTTTATCTAATTATTTTTAAATTCCAGTCACATAAATCATCCCACGATGTATTTGCAATGTCAGTGATATCCTATTTCTTCTCAGCAGTAAGAATTTCTGGTTCCCTAGCTGGCTACTCAGACTCCTGGCACTGCTCTACAGACACCAGGAAAAGAATTCATCTGCTTTCCCGCTCACTTCACAGTTTGTTCACAGTTCAGCTGAGTTTGAATTAAAAAATACTACAAGCTGTTCTGTGGAAAACTTCAAATATTGTCCATGGCCTGTATGACCTCAGCAGCAGATCCATCTCCTTTAACGTCAGTGAAAAATCTTCCTTTAACTTCAGGGATGGTTGAATTAGACCCCAGCAATCTTGTTTTTCCTGATTTTTCTTATTCTTTCTGCCAATGCCAGCCTGTTTTAGCTGCAGGGAGGAAAGTGGCTAAGGTGTTTATTCTGTGATTAATGCCTGCAATCACCTTATATACTGAGAGAAACTTTAGAAGTGTTGTTCTGTCAGTCCTTCAGGTCCCATAAACAGATGATAAGGCAGATAGATAGACTGCTCAGGAGATGCTGTGATAAGATAAGGAAGGAAAGAAGTCGCATGGTCTGCACAGGAAAATGCATATGTCCATTTGACTGACAGAAGCCACTGATTTTGCTCTCCTTCTAGTGGCCAGATTGGTCTTAAGAATCTCCTAAAGATTAGGAAAGGAAACAGAGGGAAGAAAATGTCTCAACAAAAAAGGAATTGCTGCTATTGAGTGTGACAGCTGATCCCATTGGCTTTGCTATTGGTTTAAACATTTGCTCTAAAACTGAAATAATATGCTCGATGCTTAATTCTGCATGGTTTGATGGAAAATGTTAGTTTGCATAAATTCAGAGCTGTCTGCAAGAATGCACTGAATCACACAAAATAAACTCCCTTCCAAAGCAAATTACCTTTTAAGAAAAAATATTATTTTGCTTGGTCTCAAAGGAGAAAGCAGGCTTTGCTAAAAGAACGAGGGCTTTTATTATGTGTTATGTAGTGGCGAGGAAAAAGAGATTAAAAAAGTAAGGCAGTCAAAACTAAAGCAAACATTATTTTGAAAGTTAGTAGCGGCGAGCAACATGTACTCACTGGCTGCTTACTTATTTCTCACATTATAGCTCATCATGGATTCTCAGGTACACGCCTAGTCTGAAGGCAGGTGAGTACTCAAAGCATCCAGTACAGCAACATGTGAGTGAGTTTCCATGAAAAAGTGGTCAAAAGAGCTTGAGGGGAGGCAGAGAGGGGACTTGGGAGTTCAGAAGCAAAGCAAAGCAGTGGGGAGCCAAATAACTTTATTTGAGTGTGCACTGACATAACAAAAGGAAGAGTTAAAGTGCACAGAAAGTTCAAACTCGGGCTGGGAGAAAGCATTTGGCTTGTTAGGAGTGTGTCATGAATGCTGCCAGTATGGGACAAGCCACAGTTCTTGTTACCTTTAACAAGTAGGGCTGAAGAGGAAATGGAAAAAAACAAAGCCATACTACAAAGAACTTTGCACTGGAACAAACCTTATGCACCTCTGAGAGGTGAAAAGGAAGCCAGGTTACATCTTGTGGAAGCTGGGGTATATTTTCTGAAAGCTGGTGTAGGATTTGTCATGACTGCATGCAGAATAAAAGGTGACTGAATCCTCCCCTGGCCAATATTATCCTGTTCTCTCCTCAGCGCAGACCCAGCCACCAATTTAGGTGGACTCTTACTCAAGCTATAATGACTCCCAGAGCTCAGCGTATAAAGGGGAAATTTGTCTTACAGCACTGCCTGGAGAGAACACAGTTAATAGTCTGGATGAAGGGCGTAAATAGTGGTATACTACTATTTTTGGTCTCTAGGAATCAGTAAACTGATATGGAGGAGTATTCTTCTGGAATACGTGAGAAAAGATGCTGCCTTACAATTAGGCTGGGTATAGACAAGAAATCTCTACTGCTTTGGCTCTCTTAACCTCAGTTAAACTTCGGTGGCACCCCCAGATGCTTCTACCTTTAGGGTAAAAGAAACAGCAACTGATTTTACTGCTGATATTTCATCATGCACAGATACAGGTGAAGTTGAGGTTGCAAATGAATTCCCAAAATGGAGGTGTCTCTCTCCTATAATGATATAAAAGATCACATTATTCTTAAAATTCAATCAAGTAGAATAATTCTCCTAATTTCAAGTAGATAAGACAAACATTCCCAAATGTGTATAATCAATAATAAAGAGAAAAAGTAAAGATCAGAAAAGAAATGTGACTGAGTTTTCTGGCATGACCTGAGTACTCACCATAAAAGCAGAGTTATTTAATCTCTCCTATTAAAAAAAAAATAGTTAAATATAGTTATGCATTGTGAAACCAGGCATATGACATATAAAAAGCATGTCAAAGATGTCTTTTTAAGGTGTCTAGATGTAAATTACTTGAAGTATTACTACTTGGGGAGCTATTTCTATTTGTACAGCCTGTGACACAGTGGTTCTTGACCTCTACTGGCCCATGAACAAAAGTAGTGGAGTTGTTATAAAGTAAGTCATATTACTTTTCTGAGGTGTTTTTTTTTTTTTTTTCTTTTTCTTTTCCTCTTTTTAAAATAATTATTTTCTTGGTCTGCAGCCACACTGGAAAGACTTGGAGACAGGATGCTGTCTGGAAACAACAGCTGAGGGTCTCTGGATGAACAAACTGGGGACCTTGATTATTCTTAACCTTTGACAAAGGTTTATTCTTAACTTTTAGATACAAATACTGTCTGTATGGATGGAGATAAAGCCACTTCTTTCCTTATTAAAACAAAGATAGTTAAGTAATTGCTATAAAAGTTTGTATATTTATAAAAAAGAGTTTAATTTCTTTTTCTTAACCTGATCCATTCTGACAGTGCAGGGAAAACTTCTCAGCTCTATTGGATCTCTCCTTTGTTCATACTGCAGTGTTGAGAGCTGTAGCGATTTCATATTTGAGAAATTTATTTTAAGACCGCATTTAGTTTCTGTTCCTTTCTCCTAAATAACTTTCCTTTCTAACATTCAAATTTTTAGGCAAAATCCCAATTTATTCATGAGGTGACATTAATGGATTTTAGGTGAAAACTCAGTGACTGTTACTAAAGTTGCTAAAATGACTCCTTTTTTTACTTACTTTGGTACCCAAGGAAATGATCAGTTCTTAGGATCTACGAATTGGATTAATCTCACCCAATTTTTTCTGTCTAAACCAGACATTTAATGAATGAATACACGCACTAGCGGAAAAGACATCCATGACCAATCTACCTTGCTTTGATGCACACTTCTTAGGAATGGGATTCCTAAAAAAGCCAAGTAAAGCAAAGGTAATCTGCTAGCTCTGGAAAGGATGGATAGAACTAAGGATCAACAGAGGACTACTCATTCCAACAATGTTGAGCACTTTTTTTAGGATTTGTGAATCTCCCCCAGAGATGCCTCTCTCTCTATGTTGTCTATAGAGTGAAATGAACTCCTTTACGAAGGCCATGAGACTGTGAGGTGCCCAGGAAGAGCAAAGGAAGAGCAGGAAGCTGGTTAACTTGGGTGCATCACTGCACCAGGGGAGGCAGGGACAGGGGGTAAAAGGTGTCATTAGGTAAACTGGAGAGCACTAGAACATAAGGTTGTTAACCATATGAGCTAGCAACAAGGGTTAGGAGAATATGATGGGCACAAGGCTGTGAAGATGACTGATGTGAGAAATATCTAACTATAGGCATAAAACAGGAATAAGTAGAAGGCTAGAGGGAAAGTATGAATTATGCAGCTGATTATCCTTTCTGATTAGGAAAGGAAACCTTCGGGAGTGGAATGGCAGGTCCTCACAATTTAGGAGATAGCAAAGAGTCTCTGAAATCCCATCCAAGCAGCAGAGGGAAGCCTACAGTTTTGTGCAGGTATTTTATTTTTAACTTGAGATGACAATAATAAGAAGTACAAAAGGAAGAGCTCAGAGCAGCTGGCTTCCCAGCAAAAGTGAAAAAAATCAGCAGGCAAGCAAAAGCAACAAGAGCAGGAGTGGAGAACTCATTTTAAACTCCAGATCCCAATTAAAGCTTAGAAGAAGATTTTTAAGTCCCTTAAGGGAAGGTGGCTGGGGAGATGTCATCTGGAGTTGCAGAAATCATGCAGACAATGAGACAAGAAAAAGGCTTTAAAATGTAGTGATATAGAATAGACCTCAGTGCCAAATTCTAAACATGATACAAACAGTAAAATGAGGGAATTAACAGTCATTATAAAGGAAAAAAATGAGATAATTTCTTATAAATATAGATAACCTTCTTATAAAAGAGAAATAATATATCTTGCATCATATAATTCTTATACCCATATTTATGTTTCTTCAGATTTCAGTAGAACTATATATAATTTCCAAAATCCCCAAATTTAGTTTAAAATAATCAAACTAGAATGGGTTTTAAAACTGAAAATGATCCTTTGCTTATCAGGGAGGAACTAGCCTGAATCAAACATGTTTCTGGAGGGGAAAACTGAGCAATAAAAAAAACGTATCATGAATGGAAATACCCATGCACAGAAAAGGCAAAAGCTGAAGCTACCATTGTTACTGATAACATAAAATAACCAAAAATGCTTGCTCTAGGGACCTACAAAACATAACCTGCTGGTGCTGTTATTTGTGTCAATTCAAGAAATGGACTGAGAGAAATTGAAATGGATAGCAGAATATGTGTGTATGAGTTGAAGTGAATGTTTCCTCACTTTGACTCATATGTTTACATTTTTGAGAAGTAAATATTAAATTTGATTTTTTTTTTTGTTAGCTATTTAGTGAACACAGTATTGTACATATGGCAAAACTAGTGCCACTGGCCAAGAATACAGAGAAACATTGCCTTCCAAGAAACATGTGTGTGGGGAGAAGAGGGAGAATAGATGCAAATAGAAGTCTTTTTTTTTTTTTTTATTTAGCTTTAGGGGCAAAACATTTTATACAGCTTACTGCGTTAAAACTAGGTTACAATATATCATCTTCAGTACTGTGTGTAATCAGTGTTTAGGGCTTTTTATTTTCTCAAATAGCTCCATTTGCTCATTCAGACAGAGCTTGTGCCATTTCAGTGAATCTCCTGCTGTCAGGAATTATACACATTGAAGTAAACTGTAGATTAACCATCTATGGATTGTGTGGAAGAAGCTTTACCATTTGGAAAGTCTAATATAGAAACATTACTATTTCTGATTCTGTCAGTACCTTATAATAATTCAGATGTCCTTTACTTTCAGCATTAAATTCTCATACGCACCTGCAGATGTTGAGCTTGTCAGCCTTTACTCCTTGATGAACCCTAAGGCTCACTCTTTCTTTTTATTAAAGAAAAAAAGAGCTTCCTTCTGAAAATTTGTTAATGGAAGTGAAGGAAGTTTATAAAAACCAGGAAAGGAACGCTATCTGACAAAATATTTTACTTTCTGCTGCCTATCACTATGTTCTTGCTGTCTTGGGAGGAATGTTATCTTGGGAGGAGTTACATGTCTAAATACGGTTTATTAAAGCAAATTTGCTGAGGTTACACACCTCATAACTTTAAGAATAGGGACAGAAAGAACATTTTAAAGAAAAATATTTTCCATCAGTGATAGCTGGTCAGTGGCGTGTGCTATAGAGAGGCACAAATGTACAAGTAATCTCAGCCACAGAAGAACGGTAAATAATTATAATAGGTAATTTGGGCTTTATTTTGAAAGGTGACATAATATCACAACAATAAAGTAAGCAGATATAACAGATATAGAAATTAAAAGTTGCCTAATAATAGTGTTCTTACATACCATGTGACCTGCCATGAATTAAAAAAGGAGAAATTATACCATCTGTTTTCATTCAGCTTGTTAAAAATGCTCTCAGGGATTGATAAGACCAAAAAGCATGGCAGATTGATTTGATTTTAGTGTAGCAGGCAAGTACATCAGCTGTTCCCTTCACCTGAGGGAGCCAGAGATCCTTGTTCTGCAACAAGTCGTGGTGCATTGGGTTCTCCCATGGAATAAAGTGATCATTGCTTTCAAGCAGCTGACAGTTACTTGATCCAGTTCGGTAACATTTAGTATTTCAAAGGGTATAATTTTCATAATGGTACTATCTATTTATCTTTGATATCATGTTTCTGTCATTCTGTCTTGACCATCTGGATTTTTAAGATGGAATGCCCATTTTAATGGCAGAATATTCTAAAAGTACTTTTATCATATTTGTCTGCTGATTTATCTTGTGCTCAGCCCATACAATGGGTCTCAATAGCAAGAAGAATCCATTCTATATAGAAAAAAAGAGAGGAAATTGAATCAAATGTCAAGCTGATTTATCACAGGCCACATCTAAACAATTATTATTTTGTAAAGAGTTCCTGTAAAATAGAAAAGATTTTGAGTCTTGCTTTCTAAATTGTTTTCATTATTGGAGCACCTGGAAGTCCTTGATCAGAATCCCATTGTGCAGGGCACTGTGCGAACAAAGTACAAAAAATGGTCTCTTCTCCAAAGAATTTAAAATCTAGGGGTAAGATAACAGGAAACAAATACAGGGGAGTGAAGGAAACCATGAGTCAATATGGAACTGTGAGTCAAGAGAGCAAATGGTGGTTTCAGTGCAGCTTATAGCTGTGAAATTTTCAGCAAAAGGACATTTCTAAGACAATCAGAGGAGTGCAAATAAATATCTTCATATAAGTTCATAGGAATGCTCGTTTAAATATTTAACAAACTGACAATGGTAATTGTAACTGGGACGGAGATCAGAGTGAATAGATGCAGAAAGGTAAATGGTAGATTGTTGAAGAAAAGATGAGTAGCTTACATTTGATTTGGTGGCTGAAGAGGTGCTTGCAAGAGCTGGTGGACACATGGGGTATAGAACTGCATCAGGTTTCCGGGTCAGTGTGCGTGGGGCAAGCTTGGCAACGTCAGGGAAGAGTGTGCTACTGTGACCCAGATGGACAATTATTAGCTCTCAGATAACAGTTTTAGCCTTGTGGATTGGTAAATGAGACTACGTATTAGTGATGTTTTACAATAAAAATAAGCAGAAGCTGGACATAGTCCGAGTGTGAAGATATAGAAAGAGGCCTGACTGAAAGATGATGTCGGATAATAGGCCTGGATGGCAGCAAGGACAGAGACATTCACAGGCGGTGAAGAAAGGTTGGTGTGGGCAGACTCTGAATGGAAGAGGAGGAGCTCTGATTAGCTGCTTCTACTGACTGCTGAGCAGGCAGACCAGTACTTTACGTGGGCAGCAGAGGGATCTAAATAAGATGTGAACTTGAACCGGCCGAGGAAAACACACTCTGCCGTCGTGCCACACTCCCACAGGCGGTGAAGGATGCGGTGTCTATCGGCACTGTCTCTAGCAGCCCTGACAAGCCTGAGTCTGCTGCAGGTGATGGCCTCAGGGAGGAAGGCAGGAGGCAGATGTTCTGGAGAGATCACCAGCGTTTGCTGTGTGCCTGGTTATGCACAGCAGCGTAGAGCAGATGAAACTGGTCGTGACGCTGTGTATTAATTCACTTAATGCTTTTCCTTATGAAAAATTCTTGCAATGAAGCATACAAATAGAGTGGTGTAACGTGTGTGTGCTTCTAGTTATCTACCTACCAATGCAAAAGCTTTCTCTAGGCATTAACCCCCCCAGAGTGGGCCATCTCCTGGGTGACTTAAAGGTTTCCTAATGATGAAATGAAAGGAAAAGAGGTCTGGGAAGCAGAGGCACAGTGTTCAGGTTTCTGAAGTGTTACTCACACGTACTATTTATTTTATATATGTCACGGGAGAAATGCAAACTGACACACCCTTTTTGCAAATATATGTAAATGTGCATGTAAATCACACCTCTCTCACTCGGCAGGTTGTCTATTAAGCTCTAGCAACACCGTTGATAGTAGTTGGCCTTTGAAGAATGGCAGGGTTTAAAGCTCTTGGGTGGAGATGTGCTTTCACTTCATCCATGTAACTGTACTTAAGCTGACTGAGATATAAAATAGCAGAAACATTGATGTCCCCACTAAGGGTGTCTGCTAGCAAGCTGAATTTGGCAGTATGCCAAAGCAACTTGCAAATTCGCATTAACGCAAAGGTTCATGTTATTACTGGCTAGAAAGCCCCGCTGTATGGAGACGAGCTGAGCTGGTCTCTCCCAGCTCCCCCACTGAGCCCCATGCCAGGACCCAGGTCCCCGTTCCCTGCTCTGACTCCATCAGACCTCTCACTGCGGGGCAGGAGGAAGGAGGCGGGAGGGCCCCCCACATGAGGCTGGGTTTGCCTTTGACCACGAAAGCTTTGTTCATAGCCTTTACTGGCAAATACATTAGAAAGGTGGTTGAAAATCAGCACCCAAGTACTCACCTGTGTCTGTGCACTTTTCCTCTCCTCTGTCCTCAAATACACACCGAGTAGTGACCAAATCCATTTTGCACTGGATGCAGCAGTTAGGGTAAGCACCAGCAAGACCCATGTGCTTTACCACTTGTATCAGGTGCCCGTGCCCAGGCGCTGCCAGGGAAGGGCTGCGGGGGCCTCTGTGAGGAGCAGCCAGGGCTGCCCTGTGCTGGATATGGCCGGTTCTAGCCGGCTCGAACCCACCCACCGCAGGGATCGGCTGAGTCCTGCAGCCAAGATGGCGGTGCTGTGGGGAAAGCCTGGGTAAGGAAGGGCTGAAAATGCCACAGAGAGAGGAGAAAGGTGGCCATAGAGGAGTCTGGAGTGAAGGAGTGAAGCTGAGCATGGGAAAGGCAGGAGGAAGGGTATTACTTTAACATCTGTCTTTTCGTTTCCTAAAACCAGATGCAGTAATTAAACATATATATTAATTAGCAATAAAGTTAAATTTCCCCCAGTTGTGTCTGTTTCACCCATAACTATAACTGTTAAGTGAGCTCCCTATCTTTATCTGGACCTATGTGCTTTCTCACTCCTGCTCTGTTTGCTCAGCCCTGCCCAGCGGGTGGTGGGTGGGTGGGTGGGAGGGAGAGAGGGAGGGAGTGTGGCTATTAGCCAAGGCTAACAGCCAAGGCTAACCTGCCTTCAGGTAGGAAGACTGTAGCCTCACACCTATAAAATAACTGTTCTAAAAGATTAATAGTAGTAAATTTTCCAGATGAAAAGATTTTCAAACTTGTATGACAAGTGAACAATGAACAAGAAGCCTCCGCTTATAAGAAACAAGCACTTGCAAGACTTTCCTGACCAAACTGTGACAAACTGGACATCAAGCGCAGGAGAAGTATACTATGCATTCCAGTGACTTAGCTACTCTTTCTAAGAATAACCTTCAAGATAATATGGTGGCTTTGAATTTAAATGCTGAAATACATAGATTTCAAAAGTACTAACCAGGAAGAGTTTCAGCTAAAGTTGTTGGAAGTAATAGAAAATTGACATTTCAAGAAAATATTTACTTGACACTTGATTTTTAGCAATGTAAGGTTATAATTTCAGGTTCTGAACAGAATTATTCAGATTTCTTTAAGCACAGCAGCGCTTCTGGCTACTGTTATCAAAAGGACATAATATTAGACAGCAATGTCAATAAAGCTCAGGTAAAAATCAGTTAAAGATATAAAATAAAGGTATTGGTTAAGAACAAATATTTTTAAAGATATCTATCTTATACCCGGTGCAACCAAGATATTCAGATTTAAGCCTGAGGTTGCTTGTTAAATTCCATGTTTTTGTTGAGTGTTATACTTTAGAATGCCTCCCTCTCATCTAACATGAGATAATTATCTCATATGATAATTAGCTTAAATCATCAACATAGTAAATTATAGACCATGGTATATCAGTTATAGCCAAACTATTGAGGCTATTAGAGTTATTTGTGAAGGCAACAGAGAGAGAGAGACACCTCCTGTAACTCTCCTGCAACTCATCTATTGGGAAATGCAATTTTAGGCCCATGGTACAGGCGAGCATAATCTAAGGACTGCTGTAACTTCTAAAGATTTTTAATATGTTTTTTTAACATCTAGAAGGCTGCAAGAATTGCAATACTTTGATCCATTACTTGTGCGACCAATGTACTTGTTTCTGGGATGCTTCAAGAGATAGTATGGCGCTTTCTGAACCAATTGTCCATATGTTGGGGACTGTCTGTATGTCCAGGGAGTAATTTGTAGAGTAGTTATGTCGTATCACAGCTACTACTAGCTGGCAAATCTGACACAGAGGGGCTATGGAAAGCTGATTTGCCACTCCTAACATTTCTATAATAGTTACAGTAGAATATGCTGATGTAAATCCATTCAACACTCTCTCCATCTGTTCATTGCCCGGATGATGTGACAAACAACATAAAATGCAAAACCTACAAAACAGCAACTTAAATCCCGTGAGTACAATACAACTCCTTCCTGGAATGAGGAACAATTTTAGATGAGCCACCTCTCTATGTTTAGGAGTTCTGGTTTCATAACATTTTTAGTGTTTGCAGCTGACCAAGGGAAAAGTAGACTGGTACAGTGCATTCTCTAATGAGATTTATGGGAATGGCAGTTAGTTAACTCAAAATTGAACCACTGCACAGTGCTTACATGTCAAATAAAGAGATTTCGGTTAAGTAGATATAATATCATTGTTGCAGGATAACACATTTTTTATAAAAAAACTTTGTGATATAAAGTAGGGTTGGGAATAGAGAGAATATATATCCTGCCTTCTCTGTGCTATATGAATATGTGCACAAAACTAAAGATATCTATTGCAGGGTCTGAGCTGAAATAAAAGGTTATATAAAGTGGTGACGTATGTCCAGAATCTTTTTTTCCCTCAAGAGAAAATCCAAAGAGAAAACCAGGGCACAAACGTTAGTTACAGAGTCTTCTTCCCTAACATCCTTTACCAGTTGCATTGCATAATGGTGGCATTCTATCAGGAAGGAAAAACAGATCTGAGTGTAGCTGGCTCTCACCAGGCTCTAGACTTTTTTTGGGTCTCCAGTTGTGGCTATACAGGTTTGTGGTTGCAAACCTGTAAGAAATAAATTTGGCGAGTACTGCAGGTGCATTTCAGCTAAAATCATATTAACTGGCATTTTTATGTGCACCACAATAGCCCTACAGTCGTGGTATTTTACTTAGTGCTGTCATTTTTTGATTAGCTCCATTTGGAAACTTGAATTACTTGCTGGTGCTAGATTAGATATCAGCATTGGGCATCTCCCTTTAATTCTCAGCACCACCTCTTGATGTGAGATGCAGCAGTTTGTTTCCCTCAGATATCTATAATTTAGTTCAGAGTATGACTTTAGCTTCAATGTATAATTCAAGGAAGTTGCTGCTCTGGGCACCAGAAAGGATTGACCCTTGTTCTCAAGTCTGGAAAATAAATACTTAAGATCATATACTACAGTTAAGATCTTAGTGGTTATTTAGTTAAATGCGACTGAATTATTTAAGGTTGAGGATGAGAAGATTTGTATTATGGTACATCAAATGACCTGATGGTGAAAACATGTAGTTTTCTAAGCACGCAAGCATGTGCATATTTATATTTAGAAAATGCTTAAATATATTATTATATTATATATTATTATTATAGTAATTATTATATTAATATATTATATTATATATTATTATTATAGTAAAGCCTAATGGGAGGGGTGTTTAGACACTTTAAAAAGATGTTTGCCTTTATATCTTTAGGGGCATGTCTGCTAATTGTTTCTTAGAGTCACTGTGTTTTCTACTCGGTAAGCACATCTAGGGAGATGAAGGCAGGTAACTCAGAGGAAACATCATAGAAAAATAAATATTAACTATGAGATATTCCCAAGTGAAGCTTCTAGAGTCATAAAAATGAGCCAAATTGGAACCCAATATGGAAATGTATCTACAATGGCACACCATGAAGGATATACAGATATACACTTTCATTTTTAAAAATGGTGAATATTGAAGTGTTGAGTCTTTTCTAAACTAATGTACAATATACAGAATATAAATATAATGAGCATATTTATGATCACTACTTTAATAATTATAAATTTGTTATTGACACAATATTTAATAATTATTAATAATACTAATTGCATTACTGTTATTCCTAGAGGCACTCACAATATACAAGCACCCCGTTGTGTTATTCTGATCATGGAACAAGAGAATTATCTCTGCCATAGGTATTTCTAATCTTTGTACAGCTTAATGTCTGCAAAAGGCAGGAGGCAAAGAATGGCTACAGTAGGCATCAGATGCATTGAATCAAATGGCACATTCAATATGCTTTGATACATCATGTTTTACCAAACGTCAAAGGAAGAATTGTGTGCTTATATTACACTGTATTTTAAAGATTGGACAAGCATCATAATACTGAAAGCTAAAGGGGCTGACTGTTTTGCACTGTTAAACTTGTTTGTGCTCCTGAGACCTAAGTGGAGATAGATTCACAATGATGTAAATTACAGTTAAGCTGAGATGAACGTTATTTCACTTCTTGCCCTTGTTTTCACTTCTTCCCTTTCTCTCTGTCGGTTTTTCTCCATTCTTTGTTGTCTTGTACCACTTCATGATGCTACAGACCGAGTGCCTTTTTCTTTTACTTTGGCTTTCTCTTTCTTGGACAAACATTCACCATACTGTTTGCAACAACCCTCCTATGTGTGGCTGGCAAATAAATAGACTTTATTGTCCCTTGGTTTGGCTATGAAATGCTGTAGCATTGGAACTTAACTACCTTCTTCCTTGTGACTGTTGTTTTGCTTACAGATCCAGCACTACTGTACAAGTCGGTACAAAATTTTTTGGCCTTTTACTGATATATACAAACAAATGCAACTTGCATGAGTCTGCCAGGCGATGCTGTTCATTTTCCCTTTTGAATTAACTCAGCTTTATAGTCTCTGTCCTTACCTAGATTAACTGGATACAGGTTTTCATTTGCCTGTGCAGTGTTGGAATACGAAGAATGTTTTCCCATTTAATGTTTCCCTGGAAACTTTAAATGCCTGAAGCAATCATTTACACGTACAATATTGTCACCAAAAGTGCACGTTTTTTCAGTTGAAGTTAAAAACAAAATAAAAATCTCTACCCATTTGTTTGAAAATATTTGCATTTAAAACACTGTAAGAAAACCCTTGTATTTAATTTCAGAGACCAAAGAATTAATAATTCCTAAAATAAATCTGGATTATGAAATAATTTCACTTTTAAACTAATTGTATTCACCAGAATAGCTGTTTAGAACGCTTCAGAATTCTGCTGAAATGTTTACCTCTAATTGCCATGCAAAACACTTCTGCCCTTTCCTCTGGGTAGGGCAAAACCAACTGTCATTTTAGCATAGTCTGCACCAGTCAGGAATGTTTGGATTGTTTTAATCATTCTGTTCACAACTCTGACTTTCTCTTCAAAGCTATTCATAGAAATTTATTCAAACTGTTATTTTTTACTGACAGTTGCCCCCTTTAATATTCTCTCCTCTCTCCTCCTCTCCTGCCTTTCCCCATCCCTTTTCTGCTCTCTACTCTTGTTCCTAAACCAAATGCCAAGGTATCAGGAAATACACACACGTATGTACATAGATTCACATGTGTGCTCACATACACCGCTTCACAACCTGTCATTAGGACACTTCATTTGTACTCTTGACGAAACTGCAGCTCCTGAGCTTTGCCATCCTCAAGGAAGAAAGCTCAATACAGCTGTAGCCAACTGCTCTTTTAATGCTGATTTCTAAAATATTTGACCAAATGAGATCCAACAGCAGTATCCAACACTCAGCACATGGAGAGTTTTGACTAAGACCGTAGTTACTGATCTGACTAGATAATTTAGCTTAAATTTGTTCTGTTTTTAAATAGGCAACTGTATGTTTGATAGTGTTTTTACACTGTGTTATTGGTCTATTTTTTAACTGGAATTTACAATATTAATAATTAATAGCAATTGTGTACATAACGACATTCAGGAATTTTTAGGCACTTTGATGTATTTACCGAGGCATTATTACTTTTGTTTTTCAGAAAGGAAAACAATGGGTGAGAGAGAACATGACTTGCCAAAAGGTCATACAGCAAATATTGACTAAATTGGCTTCCAGAATGAAATCTTGGCTTCGGTGAAATCAAAGGCAAAAGTCACAGAGACAACAATGGGCTCTCATCCCAGACTCCTGTCCTGACTAGATGCTGCTGAGGGAGACTGAAGACAAAATGTGTTACTAGAATGTAGTTGGAGTATTTTAGGACTTCACGCTTTTTATTCACAGCTAAACATTTTCTGAGTATGATATTCTGCTGTGCCCTAGACGTTATTGTATTGGCTCTCGTGTGGTGGTGATCATGTTTGAAAATACAACAGCGTTAGAAATATGTCCTTTCTTTTCCTCCTTTGCAGAGCTGAGGGATGAACTGGATACATAAACAAATGTTCATTGGTGTAATCACAGACTTGTGTGACACTGGAAAGATTATTTTTCTATAAAGTGCCATAAAAAGTATTTAAGTAACAGTTACTGGGACAAATGTGTCTGTGGATACTGCTTTCTCCTCACTGTGTCAGACAGAAAGTTAGTGATAATGATAGAATTATGTAAGGAAATGAATCATGAAAAGTGAGAAAAAGAATCTGAAACATTTAATGCTAAATTTAAGGATTCAGAAAGATACTCAAATTCCACACAGAATTCTGGGACCAAATGCTTTCAGTCTCTTCAACATGACTATTTTCTTTAACATTGACAAGTATTATTATGCTTCTTGTGCTTCATGCTCCAATTTATATCTAGTCTAACTTACATGTCAGTAAATTTATGTCTGACGTCAGTCTGGCTCTCACTATCCTCTTTTATTAGATGTTTACCTCACATTTCTATCAAACATCTCTGTCACTGAAGTCACATATACTTATTAAAGATAATGTCTGCAATTCCAAAACAGGTGCAACCACCACCTTTTCATTTTCACCTAGTTTAAATATTTTTAAAACTTTAGCTAACTTATCTATCTTTTTTTTCTCTTTGGAACATTAGTTTTTCAGACTGCTAATCTTATGCAGAAAGACTGACATATATTAGTAATAAATTCATAGAAACCTTTCAGAATATTGTAAAATGATGGTACGGTTAAGTTAAGCAGGCTAAGTGATGACCAGGTTTTTCAAATGATGATTGTAATGAGCAGGGAAGTAAAAGGTTACCTGAATGGCATTTGTTACATTCCATCCTGCTTCCCAGCTGGTAAGCAGTTTGATCTGGGCACGTGGTGGGGGAGCTGGGGACTTGTATTCTGGATCCTGGTGGCAAACATCAAGCTCAAAGTTCAGGGGTCCATCTGGTTCCTCTCTCTCCTCGCTGTGAGCTCTGTTCAGTTCATCTCTTCTAGCAAAATTCACGTGCTCTTCATCAGAGCTGTCTAGGCAGCTGTCCCATCTCACCATTCCCAAAAAGAGAGATGGTGTTTCCCTAAAGCAGTTGAAAACAGATGAAAAGGTCTGCTTCAGGTGAGCCATCCTGAATAATAACGTAAAATCTTTCCTTACATGTCTTTTTTTTTTTTCCCCCAGCAGTTTCACATTGTTAATCCTTTTGTTAGGTTAGCCTTGATATTGTATGATATGATTAATGAAGTTTGTTGTCCTTAGTTCATTTATTTGTGCTGGTTTCAAATGCCAGCTAAAGAAATATCTCTGGGGTCTTCAACACACTGCCCAGAGTAGTCTGCAGCGAGATTTAGTAGTCTGCATGCTGCAATTTACAATTCAAATCCTTTTTTCCTTTTACCTATGGTATCTACGTAGATCAGTCATTCACAAAGCATCTACAGGTGGCTGCAAGAATCTCTTCCTGGAAATTATGCATGCTTCTGATACAAATAAATAGTTCTGCCAAAAGGAGAAAAAAAATGCTTCATTAAAAACTAGGGTTGATGGACTGACTGCTAAGTAAATGCATGTAAACAAGTTCACTTTTCCAGATGTGAAAATTTTCTGCTGTATTTTAGTGTCTACAGAGGTCAGTAGAACTTTAAAAATGTTCTTAAAAAAGCTCAAAGTTGCAAGGAAGAAAAAAAGTAGCTTGTTCATAACTATATCTAATTCACAGTTGCTGGTGACAGTTAAGGGAACGACAGAGAGCTGTGATTATATGTTTACTGTATGGATATAAATGATGATACATTATGATTATTCACACTGCAAAATCCTAAAAATAATATTTACTGAAGGATCCTCTTCTTTCCTTGCATGGCCCATGGAATTTTGAAAGAAAAGTAAAGAGAGAGACTTAGGTTGCACAGTTGTAGGATTATTTATGCCCATTTTCTCTTGTTTCTCATGCTTGCCCTTACGTTCCTCTTCCCTCTTGGTTTCTTTATTAAGAGTACTGGGTTTTAACAGCTTAATAACTAGCACAGCACTGCTGATCATGCTGAAGAAAAGTATTTGCTTTTAAAGGGTCTGAATTTGACCATGTGAGATCAATTACAGTCCTTGCTTGCACTAGCATGTCCTTCCTGTTAGCTGAAATTTCAGGAATTCTCAAAACAAATTTAGAAGGTTATATTTCTGAACTAGAATTCTGAACTGAGGACTTTTCTGCCAGATATATGTGAGCTGCAGTCTCACTAGTAACTCTTGGGTCTTGCCCGTATCGAAAAGTAAATATCCCGCATGCAGGCTTTGTTGTCGTTTTTTTCTTATGTGCTCAGAATTAAACAAACATGGAGCCAACCTTCCCTTTTATAAGTGTCTTTTATAATCAGACACTGAAATTTCTCTTCTTCTCATCACGTAACTAATATTCTGAAGCTGTCCACAGTTTATCCATCTGTTATAAAAAACAGAAATATTTCAGAAATACTACCAGTACAGAATTACGTTCCAACACTGACAGCTGAATGTGCGATGCCCATGGGTTTATTGCTGGATGCTCTAGAGTATTTCTTTTACATGTTGTGAAATTTGCTAATGTTGATCTGAACTGAACACCAAGTGGCTCCTGCTTGTCAAAATATCCATTTGCTGGTATTTCTGAAGACTGAAGTGAATGTCACTAGCCATGTCACAAACATATCATGATCTCCTGGAGTGACCTGGAACATGCTTGAAAATACAGCTATGGTTTTTTACAACAAATTTTGACCTCAGTTTAGTCCTTCTCTCATCAAAGCCATTGCAGCAGAAAGGTTCAGGCAGATTTCTGCACGGAACTGCTCTATGATAGGTGTATATACTGCTCACACTATGTAAAAGTGGTAACAATATCTACAGAGTTAAAATAATAACATAAAAATTACAAGGTTGATTTTCCTAATATATACAGAATGGTCTGAGATATGCAAATGGGACAATGGGAAGTGATAAATCTTAGTATATATTTTCAGTCTATTTTTAAGTATTACTTCTGTAGGTGTTTATATTTCTGGACAGAAACACTTTGTTGTCATTGACTTTGTCTTATGTGAAAGGTATAACCTCATGGGACACACAATTAGCACTTAAACCCCCCATTTTTATTAATTAAATACAGATAAGAACCATTTTAACATCCTGAGGAACTGAATTACATCAAATACAAAATTTGTTGTTGTTCATTTATGAATGCATTATGATGCATTACATAAGAAATTGCATTGTTTATCTGGTGTTTGTAGAATTTTTTTTCTGTCCAAAAGAATTTATTGAGACAGCAATCAGTGCTGCTTGGTGGGGTTTTGGGTTTTCTTTGTTCTGATGTGTTTTTTTTAAGTTTGTTTGGTTTTTCTTTGTAAATCAGTCAGGGTTTCATGCAGCTATCTTAATCAAGGGAGGTGTAAGCAAGTTTAGGAATAGAGAGATACCTCTAGGTATAGAACCATTTCATTTGCCTGTACGTGGTTAGAGAGGAATTGTCCAGTTTTCTCCATGGCCCTCTGACAGCAGTGGAAAGACTGCCATTTTCAGATCTCTTATCTGCCAGACGTATCACATCTGGAAGTCAGAAAAATTAAGCAATAGTTTAAAATGTTCTTTCATAGTTACACAAAATAACTTCAAAAATAATGTAAAATCTATTTAAAAAAAAGTTTTCATTGGTTTAAAGTCACCGCTTCCCTACTGACTATACAATATACAAAGACAAATGCAAACAAGTTTATATGTTTCTAGAAATATCTGAATTTTCATAAAATATTTATGTTAGCTCTTCCCAGCTTGGTATACTGTTGGGACTATTTGTTTCAATGAAATATAATTATTAATCTCTGACATACAGCATAGCACAGGACAACACAGATTATCATTGTACAGTATTTATTATTATTTATTTATAATACTGTGTAGAGATCCTAGCAGCCACCTTTGGATTAAGTGTCTTAAAATCAAATAGTAGGAGACAGCTTCTTTATGAAAGGTTTACAGTTTAACAAGAGAAGACAGACAGAGACTTGGCAATCTGGGAGCCTATCCTCCTTCTTTGTCTACTGGGCATGGATTTTTCATTCTATATATTACCCGCAGCTTTGATTTTTGCAGTCAGTAAGACAAGTTATGCTCTTAGTTACATCACTGTATATCTATTGGCTGTTTCACTGACATAAATAATGAGCGAAGGAAGATATATCAAATCTGGTTTTATTATTGCATTAAAAACTGCTGTCTAGATGACTGCAGCAAAATTCATATTTATTGTGCTACTTCCAGGCCATCAGAAATAAACAGTAAAGGCAAGAAATGAGAACTGGACTCAGTCAAAGGGCAGTCCAGTTCTTCACTTTTCCCATCCACTACTTCTGCTAGACATTCTTTCTACAGATGTTCTTTATCCACACAAGCCAATATTATAAGTTTAATTAAACCTTATGTCCTGTCTTAGGAAAAACTTCCTGATTTATGGTAGGCCTGTAAATATGGTTATCATTGTCCTTGTCACCTATTCACCTATTTCTATTTCAGTACCTAAACTGAGAGTAAAATTTCCTCCTTGTAAAGCAGCAGACTGTGATTCACAAGCTTGACAGGGCTGAATTTCAGGAAGAGTGGGTGGATAGGCTTGGAAAAGACATCTTCCTTGGTCAGTGGGATTTCATAGTGCAGCTGCTTATGCCCGAGGGAATTACGTCTTCAGAGCTGCCACTTGCTTTGGACATGTTTTCTTCAAAATCTGTTTGACTGCAGAATCCTTCAGTTATACCCTTCAAGGACTGTTTCAGAACAGCAATGAAAAGCAGATCAACAAAATAGTTTCTCAACCCCATATGCTTTTACCTTACATAACAGTGTATTTACAGATCTTTTTATATAATGGTCAATCCTACCTCTTCCTTATCATCTCACTTTTGCTGTGAGACATGGGTTTGGTTCAAGTACTGGGGTATTAGTGTGTTGTGGCTGCTTAGCATACTCTTTCACAAGGGAGAACTCTCTCCACAAAAAAAGATATCTTAAGTAGTCACCATTCTTAGTATTGAGGCTAGCTGGGGCAAATACAGCAGTTCTAGATATGTAAGAGATTTTCTCTAGAATCAATGTCTGCTTAGGGGATATGCACTGCTATTACTTCCCATAACAGAACTAAAGGGCTTTTTCAGTCTTCCCCATGTCAATGCACTAGGCCTATGTGTAAACCTGGGTCCAAGAGCATGAAAATTTGAGAGTTAGGCAAAGGTAGACCTGTGGTGTATCCCCACAGAACCCTGAAGCTGTATGATAGAGTCACCAGGAATGCAGGTGCACTGCTGAGTGTACAGTTTGACAGACATATCCAGGAAAAAATATCACAGACTATCCATCCACCCTTTGCCTTGTGTAGGTGAATGGTGACTGAGATGAGTAATTTTTTTGCAGTGAAATAAGGATTTCAGTTTTGGTACTGTGGATCCCTAATACAAACATTTGCAACATTTTTTCACAATTGTAACTGATGCTTCTTATGAATGCTCAGGTTTCTTATCAAAATTCATCTTCTACAGATGTTTCTGCCAATTATACAAATTTGGAAAACAGACACAGAGAAGGCATAGCACATGATGAAAGATAATATTAGTAGTTGATTGTATGTTTGTGGAAAGGTTTCTTTGCATTCACTTTCACTTATTTGTATGCTTTTGTAAGGTTTTCTGTATTGTTGCTTGCTCTATGCATATTACTCTGACAACTCTTTAAACAGTTATTCAAAATTATGTTCATGCATGCAAAAATATATATGACTGTAGTATATGTATATAAGTATATGACTGTAAATGTGTGTGGCACTTTAGAAGTACATGAAAGATAAGGTCCCTTCCCCAAGAAGATAAACTCCAATCCAGCCAGAGAAGAATTAATGCGATATACCAATTTAAAACAAAAGGAAAGAATGAAGTGGTTAACACTGGACAGAACAGTACCGGAAGGTTTCTTGAAAGAACTTGATCAGTGGCCAGAATTTGTAGAGAACAGTTCTTGTCAGAGAAGGAGAAAGAGCTATTCAAAGCCTAAAAGACATGAAAGGAATGAAACCAATAGTGGAGGGATAAAGAAAACAGTAGGAAAGAGGATTGTAAGAAACATACATCTGTACGGTGTAAGTAAGAGAAGATAAGAACAGGCATAGAGACAGAAAGGAAACTGGAATGATCAAGTGTTCAAGGGCAGGATGTCATAGTATGAAGAACTTTTACTTATTTACATAGAATATTGCCTAAGACATGCCACAAAAATCTCCATATGTAGCCAGGTTTGTGAGTTTCTCAAAGTTGCTATATGCTAAGATTGTTTCTATTTCTTGCAACAGAGAATCAATTCTGGCAATTTTCAGTGTTAAGGATATTCTGTTGTAAAAAGAAATGTAATTTGTGAGGATCAGAAAGAATGCCAAGGAAAAAGACAGCAAAATATTTCATCAGGAGTGGCTATGTAAACATATCCCAGAGATGCCCCTCAAGGAATATATGCTCTCCAAATCAAGCTCACAAGAGATGCAAATGCCAGAAGTAGGCATTGACCTTAAGTCAGGCCATTTGTACATATGCATTATGACATAGTCCTTAACTGTATAGAGGTTTATTTCTTCCCATTGGCTAGTTCATTGAAGAGAAATCACCATTATCTAGGAATGAATTAGTGTTATCGAGCTAAGAGCACTGAGGATCTCAAGAAGAGACAAGGTAGTCTTGTACCTAATCATAGAATCACAGAATGGTTTTGGTTGGAAGGGACCTCAAACATCATCTAGTTCCAACCCCCCTCCACTAGACCACGTTGCCCAAAGCCCCATCCAACCTGGCCTTGAACACTTCCAGGGAGGGGGCAGCCACAGCTTCTCTGGGAAACCTGTTCCAGTGCCTTGCCACTCTGACTGCAACACTAAGTCAGAGCTTGGTGAGTTGCATCATGGGTTTTACATGGGTTAATACAGATGGGATTCCTCTGAGCAGGAGACAAGTTTTCTGAGCTACTCATTTAGGCCCCTGTCATATACATAGTAGAATTAAACAGGTGCTTCTAGAGAATGGTTTGTCTCAGCCTAAAGTTGGCATGTGAAGTAGGTCAGACGCTGTAGGTCAGTGCCATAAAATTGATGATTTTCCCTGTCTGTATATAATGGAAATCCAGAATCACTAGCTTAGTTATATATCTATCTGTCCTCTGGTCATGTGAAGGCAGGTGAGGTGAATGCCATACTATGCATTTCCTGAATGCTCATTTATATTTGTGAATAACTGCTGCTGTAATGTAGCCCATCTTAGTGCTCTCACCAGATACTGATTAAATTTGGCATTCAAATCCATCAACATTTTGGCATTTTTGCTGATAATCTGTGCTTCTGTTCAGATATGTAAATATATGTAAATGAAAATAATTAACCCTATTGCTAAATGTTATAGTAGAAACAGATTCACTCTTTAAAAAAAAAGGGGGGGGGGCAAGATTTTAAACCTAATTTATTTGGAAGTAGTTTGCTCTCATTGATTTAGAAATTTACATCCTTAAATTTCTTAAATTATAGCCTTAGGGATAGTAGGAATTCGATGATTCTGTGTTCAAGGTGTGGTTTTGATGTTGTGCACTCTGTTTTGTATGAGGTTCCACAGTGAGAGTGAGGATTAAAAAGAGATTCTGAATAACTGTCTCTTATGTGGAGACCATCCTTTTAGCACAGGATAAGATGGGGGTGAAAATATGTGATTATGCAGTAAATGACTATCATAATGATGCATAAAGGAGCTGAATTAAGATTACAATAGCAAATCATAAATAGCATCTACAGCTCTTCAGCACTGCTTTTTCAGGCTTACTTTTTAAACAGTTCTTGGGATACACCGTTCTGTAGAGGTGCACCCATTTCATAGAACTAGAAAAGGGTCTCAGGTTGTGGGGAATGTGCCAAGTGTCTGTCATACAGCTCATGCAGAAACCGTACTTATACAGTGATTCAATGGCATAATTCTTTTACTGGATTGATAAAATAACACAAATTTAATCTTAAACTTTAGTGACAATGGTTAACAAAATGTTAACTCAGTTTTGTTCTTGTTCTGATGAATTTAAATGACAGTTTTACAAAAATAAATATGTATTTATATTCTAATTTTAGATGGTATGGTGAAAGAACTATCAAGCCCAACATACTGCCTTTTAATCCAGCAACCCATATATTAATAGCACACAAAAAGACTAATAAATAGTCTGTCATGTCTGAAAAAAATCAGTGATGTGGCTGAGTGGACAGCGGATAGGTACTAACATCCTCCTCCACTTCCTTAGGAAATGAACTGTGAAGAGGAAAAGATCAGGAGTTTACTAATTGGAAATGTAACATCCAGATAAAGTAATCTGCCACGTAGGGTGAGGGATAGGAAAGCCATAAAGCATATCTACAGGTAAAAGGTGAAGTTGATGGCTATGATTCAAGTTCAGATGGTTGTTGAGAAAAAAATTGTCATGATAATGAAGACCAGCAGACATAAGCAATTCCTTATGTAGCACACCAAATTATTATTTCCTCTTCTTTAGAAATAACTGAGATGTACAACATGAAGCCATGCTAGGTATTTTTATACATATGTTCCACAGCATAATAGGGTTTTTTTACTTTGCCTTCAGGAAAAAAAAAATGTGTCTCCATCAGAGCTGCAATTTTCTCTGTTTATTTGTAGTCCCACAGGCCCAACTGTATTGCTTCATCAGCAAGTTCTGCTCCCTCAGTTCTCATCCATAGCCTTTCTATTCAAGAATTCACTCTTTAGAGGAAGAGTTTCTTCACTTATTATATGTCTTCATAATAGGTATTGTCTTCAAGGGATCCTATACAGGAAAATATAGGTGTAATTTATATGCCTGGCATTATTGTCATCTGTCCGTGCATTTCATTTAGTGTTCTCCATGGAAACTGTTACTTTTAGGAGCAGTTGCAGTTAACAGAGAAGATGACTAAGTGTTGTGATGCTTAACGTCATTTGGAAAAAAAATATTTTACTCTTATTCTCTGTGAGATATATTTTAGACTTTGAAGGATGATTAGGTGAAACATTAATCTAGTCCTGTGACAGTCCTCACAGTCTCTTACATTTAATTTTTTGATACAAAGTTAAAATATGTAGATAAACAGTGAAATCACATAATGTCCCAACACAGACATCCATCATTGCAAGTATATATGAAAAAGAACTGCAAAACATATCATTGTCATAAAAACATACCATTTCACAGGTAAACAAAGGCTCTGAGATGCTAAACTTGGTTGTATTTTCCAACAGAGATTAAATATCAGCACTTCTCCGGATTAGAATAAAAAGTATACAGTAATTAAATCAAAATAATAGAAAATTTTACAGGTAGTTAAATCAGAATAAGCAGAGAAAACAAAAGGTGTAGAAAACAGATGAATAGACCTCTGTTGTTCCTTACTATAAAACTGCCATGCTCTGCTCTCTAGATTAGAAATGCATCAAGCTTCATAGGTGGTTTATCTCTTCTGCTTTTCCCCTTCAGCAACAATCTTTCTTCAAGAATGCAATTAAAACTCAATTTATTTTATTTCTTTTTATCTCTTCTTTTCATCTTTTAATGATTTTTTTAAAACTACTGCTCCTCTGGGAAGTGACAGTGTCCAACGCCAAGAAGCATTTCTGATTAAATATAAATACAAAGTGTGGGGCCATTCAAGTGTCTGTGCTCGAAGAGTTACCGTATGAAATCTTTACAATATTTTCACATTTTGTGCAAGTACTGGTCAAAGCACATGACAAATGAAATATTTTATTCATAATAGGATCATGGAATAATTTAGGTCAGAAGGAACTTCAGGAGGTCTCCAGTCCAAACTCCTGCTGAAAGTCAGGTCAGCTGCAAGTTCAGACAAGGTTGCTCAGGGCTATTTCCAGGTGAGGCTAAAAAACTCCAGAGACAGAGACTACATAACCTCTCTGACCAACCTGCTCCACTGCTAGACTGTCTTCATGGAAGAAAGTTTCTCTTTATAGCCAGTATAAACCTCTTTTGTTCCATTTTATGCTTGTTGTCTCTTGACTTCTCATCATGCACCACTGTGAAAAGCATGGCTTCATCTTCCCGATAATCTCCTCGTAGGCATGGGAAGGCTGCTGTTGGGCTTTCCCTCTCCCCAGAACCTCTGGAGCCTTCTCTTTTCCAGACTGAACAAGCCCTGTTCCCTCAGCCACTGGCTCATGTTCAGTTTGCTACCCACCAGGGCCCCCAAGCCCTCCCTGCAAAGCTGCTCCCCAGTCAGTCCCAACCTTCCTGATCTTGGAAGTCTCATTTGCTGCTTAAACACGTACAGGTCTCTGGCTACTGCTTCTGTTGTGCAAGTTGGATGATTTGAGCCGTTGTGTCTGTAGGATCTCTCTGAAGATCCTGTCAATCTTCACATTCTCTGGCACTGAACAATCTGCTGGCCTTCTCCTGTTGACAAAGCAGGTCCTCAGCCAGAGCACACCCCCTGCAGGCAAGGACACCATCTTTTCCTGTCCCAGCCCAGGGAGAGGTACCGGGCTCTTCCTGTAGCCCCAGACTTGGATGGCCACATCTGCCCTTCAGAACTCTGAGTCAAGGCCTCTGCTGTACCACTAGTTGCTCCAGCTGATGCTAGGAACTCTGCTTTGTGGCACATACCCAAGTTTATTGAGCAGACCCATGCTGTTTTAAGCAGCCTTCCAGGTCCCTTCCATGCACTCTTCTGCGTGAACTGCTGCATCTATTAGCTACTACTTGCTACGCTTTGGATGCGGTCGTTATATAGCTCTTTTGCTAGCACTAGCTCAGTGGGTGTTTGACACTCCGTAATCAGGACTCTGTTGCAGACAAAAGGTTTAAGCACCTTTTGAGCAGTAGAGACTAGCAGCCACTTTTAAACCAAGTTTGCTAGAAGCAAAAGCCTCTAGTACCCACACTTTTCTAGCAGCAGAAGGCACCCCAAAATTCTTAGATGAATCCCAGGAAGTCCTCCAATCATCCCAGGAAATAAAAGAAGCCCAGAAATCGCTTTGAGAAATGTTGTGTCTGTTAGCTGCCTCTGTTTGCTGCACCTTGGGCAAAGAAGGTGAAATTTAAATAAATTAGTATTACTTGTATAGTCCTATAATGCTTATTTTTTGAGTGAGTCTTCTGCTTTATACTTTACCGGAGGATATAGTATACGGCATCTAGATAGGTAAATAACTTTACCTGTCAAGAGATTTATTTAAGCTAATTATCACAAAGGGGTTTGCATCTTCTACATGAGCAGAATGCCTGAACATGCTGCTTTTCTTAACACTGTTATAAAAGGTGTGCAGAAGACAATGTTGAGAAACTCCTCTCCCACATTCAACAACTAAGATGGTTTCTCTTAAGCAGACCATTATTAATTGTTTTCAGAACTATTTCAGAAGATTGATTCATGCATAAAAATGCATTTAGTCAAGGATTTCAAGTTTCAGCAATTCTGCTTAAAAAAGCTTTATAATTTTCATCTTGAAGAAAGATCTTTAATTGCATTGGAGCAATAGAGTGGGATTTATGCATATATTCTAATTATGTACTAGTAAAACTGAAAAGCTCTTCGTTAAAACCATGTGGAGAAAAATCAGACACATGCCAGCACTTCATTACTGAGAACTTAAGAGGAATTGTGTGGTGGCTTATTATCAGCATTACAGAAATAGAAGGGCACTCTACATATTGCATATGTCGACACAGTCTTTTAGATTAAAAAACAGGCTGATTTTTAGAAAACAGAAGAGGATACAAATTAACTCGCTTAATTAAACCAAAGCAATTAATTCTACATAGTGATATTAGCACCTTACTACCTGTTTAGTAGAGTAAGCATAATAATAAACATGTTCTTTCAAAGTTAAATCTGTATATACACATCCACGCACAGATATATATGGAGAATATAAGATGAAAGATCAAGGTTAATTCAACCACAACCTAATTGGATTTAAGTGATCATCAAATAGTATGGTTAGCTTATATAATTATTAATAAGAATTATATGTTTATAGCATGAGCAGAATATATGACATGCTTTCTGTTTAAACATAAGCCTTTATGATGAAGGGTTTTCTCATGTTATAAACAAGAACAGCTGGTGCACAGGCTGTGTTACAACACACTGTAATAACAATACAATAGACTTATTGTTACTTCTAAGATTGTGCATAAAGAAGTTATTCATATTTTAAACACAGAATTACTGAGTGCTTCTTGCCAAATTGCAGACCCTTATGAACAATTCCCTTTGAGTCACAAGCACATGACTTTTCACTTCTTAGGGTCAGTCCATAAGGTGATAAAATAATTAAGACTCATGAGGGGGTTGGGTATGTACAACATCCAGATGCTGACTCCAAATTCATAGAAGGGAACTGAATAAACTCTGAATCTGGGCAGGGTAGGGAGGATAGCAGTTGAGTTAAAAATGAGAAAGGAAATAATAGTGTGTCTCTGTACTGAGTCCCTCTGCTGAAACACATTTGGCCAGCTCCTGCAGCTCTTTCTTTGTTATCAAGATCCTTTATATTATACATCTACCCATAAAAAAAGATATTGCTCTATATTCTAAATGAACCAGCTCATTAAATGTAAAGAGAGTTGACATAGTGGTTTGATTATGGGGAAGATTTCTTGTGGCTGTGTATGTAAAATACCTAGCTCATTATTTGTTAGGTAAAAAAGCATCCTAAATTATGCATAGCACACACATCACTGCATGATTAAACAACATAAATAATTTCCTAATATTTGCAATATCTCATTTCTACTTCTATCAGTAAGTATTTTCAATGAGAGGTATTACTGAATTTTTTTAGGGTAACTTCAAAGTAGGACACATAATGACTGAGAGACTTCCAGTATCATCAGTTCTAGTCTTCTCTTATTATGGACAAATTTCTCATGTAATCTCTTTCTTAAATCGATCAAATTTGATTTTAAACTTCTAAGGTTTCTTACCTAAATTATTCCTATGAGAAAAATCACAGAATTACAAAATGGTTCAGGTTGGAAGGTCATCTGGTCTAACCCCCCTGCTCCAGCAGGGCCACCTACAGCCAGTTGCTCAGGATCATGTTCAGATAGCCTCTGAATATCTCCAAGGATGGAGACTCCACAACCTCCCTAGGCAACCTGTGCTGGTGCTCCGTCATCCTCACAGTGAAAAAGTGTTTCCTGATGTTCAGGCGGAACCTCCTGTGTTCCACTTTGTGCCCATTGCCTCTTGTCCTGTCACTGGGCACCACTGAAAAGAGCCTGACTCCATTCTCTTTGCACCCTCCCTTTAGGTATTTATATACATTAATAAGATCCCCCCTCAGCCTCTTCTCCTCTAGGCTAAACAGTCCCAGCTCTCCAGATGTAGCCTTACCAGAGCTGAATAGAGGGGAAGGATCACCTCCCTTGACCTGTTGGCAATACTTTGTCTAATGCAGCCCAGGGTACCATTAACCTTTGCCGCATGGGCATATTGCTTGCTCATGTTCAGCCAGGTGTCCACCAGGACCCCTGGATCCTTTTCCACCAAGCTGCTTTCCAGCTGGGTGGGTCCCAGCATATGGTGGTGCCTGGGGTTGTTCCTCCCCAGGTGCGGGACTTTGCACTTTTCCTTGTTGAACTTCATGAGGTTCCTGTCAGCCCATTTCTCCAGCCTGTCGAGATCCCTCTGGATGGCAGCACGACCCTCTGGTGTTAACAGAGGGTCCCACTCTGGTGTCATCAGCAAACTTGCTGTCTCATCATAGAGATCTTTAATGAAAATGTTAAAAAGGTCTGGACGCAATATTGACCCATGGGGTACAACGTTAGTTACTGGCCATCAACTAGACTCCATTCTAGCGATCACCACCTTCTGGGCCCAGCTATTCAGTCAGTTTTCAATCCACCTCATTGTCTGCTCATCCAGCCCTTACATCAACAGCTTATCTATGAGGATCTTATGGAGACAGTGCCTAAGGCCTTACTGAAGTACAGGTAGACAGTATCTACTGCTCTTCTCCCATCTACCAGGCCAGTCATTTCACTGTAGAAGTTTATCAGGTTGGTCAAGCATGACTTCCACTTGGTGAAGCCATGCTGACTACTCCTGATGATTTTCTTGTTCATGTGCCTGGAAATAGTTTCCAGGATTTGTTGCTGCCCTGCCTTTGCAGGGATTGAGGTAAGGCTGACTGGCCTGTAGTTCCTTGGGTCCTCCTTCTTGCCTTTCTTGAAGATAGGAGTGACATTTGCTTTCCTCCAGTCTTCAGGTACTTCTCTCAGTTGCCATGATCAATCAAGGAGTATCAAGAGTGGCTTTGCAGTGATATCAGCCAGCTCCTTCAGCACTTGTGGGTGCATCCCATCAGGGCCTACAGACTTATGCATGTCCAGTTTTCTTAAGTATTCGTTGACCTGATCCTCTTCCACCAATGACAGACCTTCCTTGTTGCAACCTTTCCCCTTCATCTCTGGGCCCTGGGGTTCCTGAAGGCCAGTCTTGCTAGTAAAGACTGAGGCAAAGGCAGCATTCATTACTTCAGACTTTTCCATGTCCTGTGTAACCAGGTTCCCTGTCTCATTGAGCAATGGGCCCATAATTTTCCTAGTCTTCCTTTTGTCTCCTGAGAAGAACAGGTTGTTATCCATATCAGTCTAATGATACAATTTGGAAGAAGGGACAGCAAGCCAAGATGCAGCAATGGTGCCTCACTCTTTCTTGGAGGCCCTCTAAAGGAAAGAGAATATTTGCCTGTTTGAAAGCCCAATTTCAGGCTGGTGGCATTTGTCCTTAATGGGTATTGCACTCAAATTGCACTGTTATTTCTAGCTTACATTTATCCTTAATTAACTTATGCCAATTTATAGTAACAAGAATTAGCTGTGTGCTTTTGCCCTAACACAAATGTTTTCTTGGACAGTAGCCATACAGTTTTTAAACTTTTTTTTTTCCCTGAAAAAAACCAATGACTCTTAGTCTTTTCCCATAGGTTCATTTAATAATCTTTTGTCTCATTTCATTTTGAATTAATTTTTCTTGAATGTGAATTATCACAATTGTACACAGTACCTCACATGAGATCTCTCACAACTTGAACAATGCTGTCAATCTTGCCTTCTTTTGTGGGAAATGTTTCAGACGTAGAAGAGTGTATTTGTCTTTTCTCATGATATCACATTTGTGAATCATACACATCTTGTGATTGACTAACATGTACAAGTCTCTCACCTTTTCAGTTGTGTTCTGCAACTGACCCTTTCACTGCAGATGTTTTTGTCAGCCCTATGTGCATAACACTGCACTTCATACTCCTCAGGTTCCATCCCATTTCTATGGCCTCTGTTTTCAAGGTCATGCATTTTTTCCTGTAAGATACACAAAGTCTTTCTTAGTATATTTTTGTTATCTTGATGATTTTAATTTTCAGTTTTTCTATGTGTTCTTGGTTTACAGATCAATAATCATTTCAATAGCTATATAGATGATACATGCACAACAATAGATACACTTAATTTTTATTATCCAGATTACAACTCTTTAATGTAATATACTCACGTCTGTCTATATTGTAAAAAATAGTATTTCAACAACAAGGATGATAGACCTTCTTTATTTGCTTTTAAAGACACTGATTACTTTTAAAACAGTACTTGTTTTAGAGCAAGGATCTGATGGCTTTGCGAAAAATCACAGCCAGAACCTTTTAGCTTCTTCCTTGTATGGAAACAAAAAATGTAAAGTTCAAACATACATTCTGGCAAGAACTCCAGCTGTGATTACCATAGTTATAGCAGGATTGAATTTGTGTGTTGTATGTCCCCCACAGACAAAGTGTTTGTGGATAGAGATAAGCAAAGTTAAACAAGAAGCACTGCGTACAAGGGAAGGGAAAGGAAGGGAAAGGAAGGGAAAGGAAGGGAAAAGGGGAGGAGAGATTAAGGACTGATGAGCATCTGTTGCTCCATGAAACTCTTAAATGTTATCATCATCACTTTTCCCAACCAGAAAATGTTAGCTGCAACCAAGAGGAAAAAGGGTTGAAAAGCAATATTGTGGGCTTCACATAATGTTCCATGTAAACAAGAGGAATGGGAAAAAATTAATTGTTGATATGGTCAGGACATATGGTTGTTTTGTCTGACAGATATTCTCAATTTCTCAGATTTTTAATAAGAGGAGGCTTCTTATTATTAATTTGTAATAAAAGGAAGGTTTCCTTGGCATATGCAGAAAATCTGTAATGAAAAGTTGTTAAAGTAAATTACTGTTGATTTAATGCATCCGCAGCATAGTGTAAGTATCCCTATTATCTGTATCATGGATTTTCACAATAAGCTGTTGAAAGGACTAAGTCATGAATGCTGAAAATACAATGTGAATAACCCAAATTTCTTTTCCTAGACAGAGACCGGGAAAATATTTACTTTTACTGAAAGCAGTTGTGTTGGTATAGGTTGTACAATGCCTGTTTGCTCCAGAGTCAAATTTGGCCTTCTGAGGTGGATTTGTAAAGCAAACATTTTTCCCCTCTCTAACAATTTCTATGTGTTCCGCTCTCACTATTCACCTCTCAGTAAGTCCTGTTCACCTATCATGCTCATTATGAACAGATCTGGCTAAAGGTCTTTTTCTGAAGAGGGCTAGGGGTTAGAAATAAGATACGTTCAGAGGTATTTCTAACTTCACACAAAGTTGCGTGTATTGTATTTTGACACAAAGGTAAAATTCGTTGTATCTTGACACAGAGGTAAAGTTCAGTTGTTCATTTCTAGTTATTCAGTAGTAGCACTTAAACATATTTTAAAATCTACCATTGCAAGCAAAAGTGCTAGAAACTTTTATTTTAAAGGAAGACTGAATATTCTCTTTACAGTACTGCTTCTAAACCAAGGCAGTGCTGGATCATGGTAACCAAATCCTAGAATGATTTATTTAATTCAAGACATGGAAACAATATGGAAGATAGTGAAAAATTAATATTCTTATATATAACTGGTTTGTGATTGTTCATTCTTGTCCCACTAAGATTTTCTTATTTCACAAAATAAGATGGTTTTCCTTTTCCTGAAGAAATGTGTATAAGCTGCCTCCACACAGGCTAACGTAGGTCTACTTTTCTGTCCCAGAGAAGAAACACCTCGCTGCTGATTCTTGCTTAAAATACCATGAGCTTAAAGGCCACGAGCATGATCTGGGCTAGTAGACACCTATCATTGCCCTGCATAGAAAGATGAACCTCTGTTTAGACATGGGGGATATTTCTAATTTTTTTTTCCCACAGTCATCAGTGGAGCTGTCTTCTGCCTTGGAAACCTGTATTTCTTCAACCCTTTCTTTTCTCTGTCAAGCAGATGAGGATGAGATCATCCTTCCCCTCACTCCATTCATCACGTGTTTATTTCTTGGCACACTATGTAAGAGTGTCAGGCCATCCCAGAAAGCACCCAAAATAAAATGTAGAGAACCAAGGAACTGAGTTCCTCGGGTCATTCTGTGCCTTCAGTCATGAGAGGTAATTCACTACCAAATCCAGGCTGTCATTTGACAGCCAGCAATCTTTCCAGCATTGTTGCTCTGCCAATACCCAATAAGGACAAATGCTCCCAGCCTGAAACTAGGCTTTCAAGCAAGTAAATATTCTCTTTCCATCTGAGGGTCTCCAAGAGAGTGAGGCATCAATGCTGCATCTTCGCTTGCTGTCCCTTCTTCCAAATTGCATGATTAGACTGATATGGAAAACAACTTATTCTTCTCAGGAGACAAGTTTTAGTAGAGGAAGGGATTGTAACACTACCAACTGGTCTGTGCTTATGTAGAGAGGTGCTATAAAATGAAACCGATTACTTGGAGAGAGAAAGGGGACATAAGCCTGTTCTTCATGCATTGATGCCTCCAAGCCCATCTCTCTGTCTGTCCCTTCTCCTTGTAGTCCCTGCAACAGGAGTCGAGTCTTCCATGGCTTTCTGCTGAGTGATGGAAACCTCTGCACATTCTAGCAGTTTTTAGCCTCGAAGGAGAGACCTCAGAAAAGATGATAAACGAATAAAAGGTGAGGTACTATGTCCTGATTCTAGGCTCCAGGTTCAGGATAGTAGCAGAAGAGCAAGGGAAGATTGGGAAATGTGTGGGAAGCACCCTGCAGACAGATTTTGGCACTTGCTGCATGTGTGGGAAGCCACCCACTCTGCCTTATGTTAGGCACTGAATAGAATGGCGTTTTTCATTCAACTCTCACAGGACCTGGGCTTCTCTAAAAGACTGGGCATGCACAACAGCAGGATGCTACATACGGATGTGAGAGGGACTTTGGATGTGGTGCTGTGAAACTTACTTTACAACTGAAAGTAAAGCAGAAAGTTATCATTTAGGGTACAACAAGTGTTCTTTCCTTACTCTAGCTAGCCCAGTCAATCTGCTGCCTGTTATAAGGAGAAGAAAGAAAAAAAATCTAGTGTCTTCAGGAAGAGAGAGGGATAAAGGATAGGAGTAGAGATGGAAAAGATGGAAAGAGGAGAACTCTAGAGTAAGTTAGGGCAAGTGGAATCAGTGTAAGTGCAGATGATGTTGTGGATAATATTTTCCTCATCCCCAAGGCTATTAATAGAGCATCAGGTGGGCAAAGGTCTGGGAAACGTACATTCTTACTGAAACTATGTGAGTGAGAAAGATTATTCATTTGCTTTCTGCAGGTTGTAAAGGGCACATGCCATCAAATAAATATCACATGCAGCCCTGGTGGACCTTAACACTTTGACCACGCAGCAATAGCAAATAAGTATCAATGCTGGAAATGCAGGTAAGAACTGTCATGCAATGAATATCAATACAGTAGGGTGTTTGTTTGGCATTTCAAAAATCTTGGGCATCATAAACATGGCTGATGTGTCTAATGCTGATGGGATGTGACTGAGAGACCCTAAAGTATAGTGAGCAGCTGTCTCTTCTTTCAGTTACTTATGCTAGTCATGGATTCTTTTCCATGGATGTTGGAAGGAATGTCTATCTGCCTAAAGCTGAGAACAGCTGGGCATGTTTCCCCATTGGAACATGATAATGTCATCTTAGGTTTCAAATGGGGGACCAGAAATAACCAGACCTAGTGTTAAGTCCTGGAAGAGGGATTTGGATATATTGAAATTAGTAGCTCACTGTTGATCACCCCAGAATTTGGAAGATGAAATGGTACTATCAGTAAACGTTAATGCTCGAGTTCCTCTCAACCAGGACTGTGAAGTCACATCAGATATGGTATTCAGGGATGTCCCAGAAATTTAAAGTACGGATGTGAACGAAGCTGTGAGTCCCCAAAAATGTTCTTGTTAGGACAGCCATTGGAACAGATCCAGGAGAACACTGTAAATGTAGATATGGATCTCTGTGTTGCAGTTGTTCAAGTGCCACAATCTAGTTATAAAATACACCAGCTTTCTGATAAGAACTGTGGAGGAACACCAATAGTAGGCTGTGCCATAATGGAAGGCGAGCTAGGAGTTCACCATGACAGAAACTGAGGTGAAATGCATCCAAAAAATGAGGGAAGTCATATTGCTTGAAAATACAACTGAGGCTAAAAGACTAATACGTGGTAGCAGAGAAGTTGAAGCAGTTTTTGCTCAGACCTTGACTGCAACACATTTCCTAAATAAACCACTATAGCTCAAATGATATATTGAAAATTATATAATTCCATGCTTAATATGCTAACTAGAATTAAGAAAAGAGCACTTAAAAGTTTGGAACTACTAGGCTGGAACAAGAATGAAACTTATTAAGCATACTAATTTTTCTTCATGAGCAATGAATCTTGAAAACCACAGTGGTTTGTCAAAATAATTAAATTCCATTTGCTTTTCAGATATAAATGCCTACACATCTTGCCAAAGTAATCCTTACTTGCTACTCAGAAGCCTAAACTTTCATACGTGTACTTTCTAAAAGACATTTTTTCTTTTTCATTTATGACGTAAGGCAAAAAAAAAAAATCATAGTTTTACTCATACTGATTATAACCTTCAATGTTGTTCACACTGATCCTACTAAGAGAATTAGTTTTTCAGATTCAGGTTCACATGTAACACAGGGATAAAACAAAGCCAACTTTCCTTTATTTTTGACAATGCTAATTTCACTCTGATTCACTTTCATTTGTTTTATCACAATTCAGGCTACTGGATCCCATGATTATAAAATGAAAAAGGCCTGGTGATTTCAGGTGACATACCAGTATCAGTCTTAATTTGTAATTCCATTATATCTGTGGGTAGACATCTACACAGATTTTTCGTAGATTTCTTATTTCCTTTATTGATAGTAACAGTAGCAGTTAATCAAAAAGGGGGTTTTTTTGCTGTCCTTTGCAAAACCTCTGCGATTTCTGCTGTGGCACTTAAGTACAGATCAAAAGTCTTTATTCAGTATTGTAACAGCCCTACACACAAAGCCCCCCCAAAATCTCAGTGTCAAACCACACTGAAACTAGTTAATTGTACTGACACAGAGTTAGCCAACACTTACCCACAGAAAAAGGCAGTATCTTTTCTCAGTCCTTGTCAAGGCTGAGTGCAGCCTGCCACACACCTTCCTAGACAGGAGGCTGCCTGTGCTCCACGCTAGGTCTGACATGATGCAGGCATGTAACCTTGGGTCAGACCGTGGTGATGGTGCTGTGTGAGCTGGGAGAAGCTCTCCTGGTTACTGCACAAAGGAGAAAGAAATTAAGTTGAATGTGTTCCAACTAATTCTCTGATCCTACTCAATTTTTTTTTAAGCACGGGTGAGAGCAAACTTTTTCAACAGAAACATTTGCCTGCTTGAAGGATGTTTTTTCTTGGTCCTTCAAATCAAATCCCAGTTCCCAAATCCTAAGCCAAACACATTTGGATTGAAAAAAAGGATCAAATCAGTATTGACTATTATAAATACCCAGCATTCACAACCAAATTCCAAATTTGTAAGAATCCAATATTTTTTTAAAAATGTGTTATTTTATTTACTTCTTTTTTATTCTTTCAGATAAAGCACCTACATCAAGTTTTCCTCTGCAATCAGTACTGCCCTCAGTAAGTTTGCAGATGACACTAAGTTGGGAGGGAGTGTCAACCTGCTTGAGGGTAGGAAGACTCTGCAGAGGGATCTGGACAGGCTGGATCGATGGGCCGAGGCCAACTGTGTGAGGTTTAACAAGGCCAAGTGCTGGGTCCTGCACTTCGGTCACAACAGCTCCAGGCAACGCTGCAGGCTTGGGGCGGAGTGGCTGGAAAGCTGCCTGGAGGAAAAGGACCTGGAGGTGCTGGTCAACAGCTGGCCGAAGATGCTCCCGCAGTGTGCCCAGGTGGCCAAGAAGGCCAACAGCATCCTGGCTTGTATCAGAAATAATGCGGCCAACAGGAGTAGGGAAGTGATTGTGCCCCTGTACTCAGCACTGGTGAGGCTGCACCTCGAATACTGTGTTCAGTTTTGGGTCTCTCACTACAAGAAAGACATTGAGGTGCTGGAGCGTGTCCAAAGAAGGGCAACAAAGCTGGTGAAGGGTCTGGAGCACAAGTCTGATGAGGAGCGGCTGAGGGAACTGGGGTTGTTTAGTCTGGAGAAAAGGAGGCTGAGGGGAGACCTTATCGCTCTCTACAGCTACCTGAAAGGAGGTTGTGGTGAGGTGGGTGTTGGTCTCTTCTCTCAAGTAATTACCGAAAGGTACAAGAGGAAATGGTCTCAAGTTGCATCAGGGGAGGTTTAGATTAGATTTTAGGAAAAATTTCTTCACTGAAAGGTTGGTCAGACATTACAACAGTCTGCCCAGAGAGGTGGTGGAGTCACCATCCCTGGAGGTGTTCAAAAAGCGTGTAGACGTGGCACTTCGGGACATAGTTTAGTAGATATGGTGGTGTTGGGTTGACGGTTGGACTTGATGATCTTAGAGGTCTTTTCCAACCTTAAAGATTCTATGATTCTGTGATTCTATGATTCAATATACCTATAAATTAACATTTTGTTTTAAAATGAAGCTCATATTCACAGAAAATCACTTACGTCCAGGAAGTGGACCTTCCAAGAAAAAAAATAATATTTTGAGACTTCCAATAATGTTTAGGCTGCCTGAGCAGCTCTTCCTGAGGGTTAAAGCCAGCATAAACTGCACTAGATGAGTGCAGCACTGGCTATTGATAGTATTTGGCAAATGCATACAATATATTCCACAATAAATTATTATGGTGGTAAATACATACATTTAACAATCTTTCAAAGATCTTAGCTGTTAAAAATCTGCTTTGCCAATATTCAGAGGTTTTTTCCCCCTTTTTCCCACCTCTCTCCTATCTTACCCCTCTTCATTCATAAGGTCTACAAGGTAGAGGTTGTCTCTCATTAAAGCTATATTTTGTATTGCCTTCAATCATGATGCTGGAAAACACTCTCTATGCCGAGTAATACAAACGGGTTTGTATCTATATTGTTTATGATCCAAGGACCACATCCATTCCATCAGGACATAATGGCAGGAGAGCACTGTGATTCAAGGACTTCCTTATGGTCCCCTGCACCTCAACAATATGGGCCTTCCATCCATGGAAGGGGGTTGTGACCTACTCCTAATCCCTAATTTGGGGATGCAAGGCTTCCTGGGACATCCTTGGAGAACCATAGTGGGCCGAGTCTACCCAGGTGACTTTCCTATTGTATGCAGAGTGCGAATCCTTATGCACGCTGTCCTGTCAGTGTTAGGGAGCAGTGTGAGGGGGATTGCTCTGCAAGGAGAGGCAAACCTGAAGCTGAGGACATCACTAAGGCAGGAAGGGCAGTGGCCTTACTGGCAAGAACCAAGTACCTGAACAAGGAAAGCAGATCAGGTCTGGTGACTGTAGCCATGGTTGGACGTAGTCAAATGATGACCAAACAAGTCTGTAGTGCTGAGGCAGGTCTGGGACCAGGCCAGACAGCCTAGTCTGCGGGTCAGAATCAGGGAGGTACGTGCAACCATACCGGCAGCATGACTCAGGCACAGGACCAGGATAACAGCCTGAGCTGAAGTCCTGCTCCCGGGAGAAATGGGGGAAGGCTCCCTAAAGAGGCTTCTCATAGCTCTCCTCAAGGCCTTCACCACATCAGAGCTGGCCCTGAGTCCAGGCAGACGGATTCTCAGGATGGGGGAGGGTGCGTGCTGGTAGTTCCCAGCTGCCCTGGTAATTAACTGATTTGGTCCATTTTGGAATGTGGACCCATTTTATGTTAACCCGGAGATTCAGAAGCTGAACTGACTTGACAGTGTTGCATTCTGTATGTATGTATATTCTGCAGAATAAAACATCCCAAATATTACATCAACACCCTCTACCAGAGCAGTAAGGAATCAGTAATTTACTCTTGGAGATTTGAGATAGAATTTAATACATGTTTTATCATATTCAGTTGTTCTTATTATTTATTTATATTCAATAATCTGAACTGGGAGACTTTAAGTGATTTCATAAACAATAGGTTAATCTTGACAAGTCCCTGGTGAGATTTGTTAAGTTTATAGTAGAAGACAATAAAAATATGGAGCTAGGACACAGTTGCCTGTACTTATTAATCAGCTTCCTAAAGTCTGGAATTACAGGTAATTATCAAACTACTTTAAGTTTTTTTCCAATCCCAGTCAGGTAAACTTTACACCAATGGTGTTACTAAAACTTTTAATAGTATGGATAATGTCTATGAGAGTTATATATCATTCATTTAAATACATTAATGGATGTGGCTTTCATTAAAAAGTAGTATTTAACATACAGCAAGTGGGTGTATATATATCAGCGGGAAATTAAAACTGTACATAGCAACTGTTAGAAGCATATTTATATGTACACATTTATTATTATTATTATTTTAGTGTTATATTTAATGTTATTAAAGCATAATGCATGGTTTTAATATTCATTTCATATGTATTTTAAGATTTTATTGAGTCTAACGTTCCAAACACAGCAAACAGTTTATGTCAAATACCTCATTATCCATTTGTAAAAACAAGTCTCTTATAAATGCAGTGATTGGATAAGAAGATTTAAAATATAAGTTTGAAAACTAGTTACAAAGGGAATGATTTGCAATGCATTAACTATAATCTGCCAAGGAAAAGTTTTTTTTTTTTTTTTTTACCTCTATCAATTTATAAGAGTCTCCCTATTTTCTTACAAGAGCATTCACAATTTATAAAGGAAAGAATCATATTCTGTGAGCAACAGCAAGCACGCCATACAAATGTCATAAAATCACAGAAAGAAATGTTTGGATGAGATGTTTGGAGGTCCATTAGTCCAGCCTCTGTCCTGCCAATGTTATATCAGGTCAGCTGTGGCTCTGACCAGCTTTAGTTAGTGCTTGAGTTTCTCCAACTCCCTCTGAACTGAAGCTCTACCAGCTGATGCGTCAGACACTTCAACTAGTCTAGTGTCATCTGCAAATCTGTTTTGATGAATGGATTAAGCATTATGTGCCCCAGTTACAACCTCTTGGTTATTTTGCTACCGGATGCCATTTGGATGTCAAGCCATTAATTATGACATTTTGAGCCTGGCAGTCCAGCCAATTCTCAGCCCTTCTAACAGTCAATTCATCCAGCCCGTATGTCTTCAGGTTCCCAGTGAGAACCCTGTAGGAGATGACATCAAAAGTCTTACTAAAGAAAAGTATATTACATCCAACAAATGTCAACAAATGCCAGCAAAGAGAAGTAAAAAGTACCTGCATTTGCCCAGTGCATATAGTCATATTTTATTGCTCTGGTATGTGTCAAGCCTTTCCCTACTATTTATAAACTAAAAAAGATAGTGCCTAAAATTGAAACAAATGCATGAGCAAATGAACTCTCCGTAAGCCAACTGTGTAAGGCAAAGAAATCAATGCTATCTCAATATCTTTGGGATAATAACTTGAAAAGGCAACAAAAAACATGTCTGATAAAAAATATACAAAACTATTGTCTAGATTAAGCTCAAACATTTTTTCTCATTTTGTTTTCTCATTTCTTTCATGAAGAAGCAGATTTTGGAGCAAGTTCTAGAAGTCTGCAACCTTGGACTGAGGAGGAGAAACAGAATGAAGAGCCTTCTGTTCTTCTGAACATCCAGTCACCAGCCTCATATAAAACAAACCTAGGAATGTATCTTGTTTATCTTAGTCAAGCTGTCAAGCTAAAGCTTGATGAGAGATGATCTGTAAGACATTCAGTTTCTTGCCTATAAAGATAGAACAAGATCAACTGTTTCACTAAAGAATTACTTTCCACGTGCCTGTGTCTTCCTATGATTTTATTGGTTCTGTGCAGAAGTGGTATTATTTTGGATGTCTAGAACGGGTAGGATATACTTCTGTGCTGTGTGCACAGTTCTGCAGGATAACAGATGGGCAGGTATACCAATAATGAAAGCATTTAGAGTTCATGCAATAGACTAATTTTATTTGACTGAAATAATAGTCCAGCCAACAGTGATACAGTGTACCTATCAATAAAGATTGGGTAATTGGGTATTTATTTAAATTAAAGATGCTAGTTTAATCTGACCATTTAAAATTTTATTTCAAAAAGATTATAATCTTGTAAAATAAATAATTTACCGATGGCACCAAATTGCACTTTCTTTTTGAGGATATACATACACATTAGAAACATCCCTTAATTTTACATTTTAAGATTGCTAAAAGGAAAGTATTCTATCAGTTCAGAAACTGACCCTTTGCCAGCTGTTTCTGTAAATGTACACAAAGGCATTTGCTAAATAGGACACGATATGCTATTCTCTTGAAGATGGCATTGCATTCAGAATTCTTCCTTTTGTATATTTCCAGTTTCTAGATTTTCACATTTTTTACTCCAGAAATAGGAACTAAAACTCAAGTGTGTCAAAAAACATCTACTCTGCAACTACTGCTAAACCCCCAGTTTTAAGGCTGTGGATGAGGTCTGGAGGCTTCTTTATTGAATGGAAAATTATGCTACAGCTTAAATGAAGCATTCACTTTTGGCCACATACACAAATATGTAATTTGACAAAAATGTGACCCTCACTACTCTTTTACAATATTCTCCAGGTTTTCCTAATGAACAAAGTATACAGATTGACTTTTCATCAAAATAGGTAAGAATGCACTTAGTAGCTGTCACTTCACAGAGCAGCTGCATGGAAGAACTCTTTAAAGATCTCTTGCTTGGCCCTTTATGTTTGGGAGTAAATCAGCTGAGAAAAGGGATTCAAGGGTTTCTTTTCTTTCTTTCTTTCTTTCTTTCTTTCTTTCTTTCTTTCTTTCTTTCTCTCTCTCTCTCTCTCTCTCTCTTTCTTTCTCCCATCCATCCATCCATCCATCCATCCATCCATCCATCCTATTTGCTCTCTAGTTAGTTACAAGCTTCTCTATTCTAAGCCAAAATTGTCATCAGCTTCAAATACGCTATGATAAGAAGCCTTGAACCAGTTCTAAAAGCCTGAGTCCAGAAAAATGCCAAAGATTTTTCCTTAGCATATCAAATGACAGTACAACCAGCTCAGTAAGACATAATCGTGTGCAACTTTAACCATGTCACTGATTTCACTGATTCTAACACTTCACACTCATTTCAGTTGTCTCCATGAATATCCAGGTGATGAAAGACATTGCTCTAAATACTTCGATAGACTAATGCTCATTTTGATTCCTTGAAGTGACTGGGAGGAATCTGGACTGCGTTGCCTTTTGGATAGTCTGCATGGATATCCTACTTAGGGCCATGACACCTCCTAGTTAATGAATTCTGGTTTTGTAATATGTAGCAATTTTCATAACACATTTTTCTTACATAAATGAAGTCACTGAGAGTCTCAGAGAGGAAAAATAAATTTTGTTTAGAAATGTATCAGTGAGTGAAGAAAACATAATAAAAATTAAACAGAGGAGCTAAAAATTTAGATTTTTACCAAATAAAGTAATATGGCCTTCAAATCTACAGGAGATCATCAGTACTCCTCACATCTTCACTGACAATGACCTAATGTCTCCAATGTAGTTATAAGAACATCTCTTTTACTATCTTTGTGAAGCAACGTTTTCTGCACATTTTGATTTTTTGTCTCTAATTTTGCTGGTCTTAATTTCTGGGAAATGATTTCAAAAGGAAACCAAAGAGTTTATCAAATAATTTCTTGAAGATAAAACCTTTCCATTATAAAAGAGGGAAATTTAATGCCTGTATTTTTGAGGATATAAATTGGTAATAATCTACTGAACTGATCCTTTGCTCTCAGATTACTGCATCAACCTGCTTTTGCCAGTCTTTGGGTGTGACGTCATGGCAAAGAGGAATATCACCTAAGCAACCCTATAATGCTAAAAAGCTTATAGCTGAAACGTGTAGAAGGAAACAGATGGGGCAGTATCTGGAAATTTTATTTGTCAGATAGCGTCCATCTGTTTCTCTCCCTGTCTGCATGTTTTGCAGTAATATCCATTTTTAGGAAGGCAAGTCGATATAATTCTACAGAATTGGTTTAATCTTCTGTTTTATTATTATTATTTAATTTTTATTTTTTACAATTCATTAACGGCTGGCAGGGAAACATAAAACCCACACTGATGATTCAGCCAAACAATCCTCATCTCCATTCCATGAGAGGCAAAGTTATACTTCAGGGCAAAATTAGTAGATGTTAACTCTTCTTATTAATTGGTTCTAACAATTTTGGCATTCTCACATGCAACAGACCTCCTAAATAAATGAATGATAGAGACTATTTTTAAATGCATTCTAAAACTGAAAGGATTATGTGTCATTTCAGAGTGAGTTCTAGTTTTTTTGTAATGAGTAGCTATTAAAATCAGTAAGTCTTTTTTGGCAGCTATCCGATCCTCTGAAAATAGAGCCACAAAATGCTTTGCAACAGGTATATTATTTATGGAGAGTATATAAAGGCTTTGGTAGTAAAAATTAATTATGGGCTGAGCAACTCTATTTGCTTTCTGCTTCATACTCTTAGCTAAACATAAGCTAACATAATGTCATTGCCATCGCTCTCCAAATTGTTTCTTTCTCACAGGACCAAAATGAAAACAAAAGCCGCTTAAAGTAGCACCATAGTCAGAAAGGGCAATGGGTTAAAAGGAAGTTATTAAAAGTCAAGACAAGAAATGAGTGGCACTTACAAATGGCACACAGAATCCAATATCAGGCAAGACCATGACTCCTATCTGTTCCTTATGCATAAGTACCAATAGTGAGGTAGATGAGCATTTAGCTTTGTAAAAGTTAATAAAAAATAATGGCAGTAGGTGGGTTGGGTGCATGAGATTCATAGTATGACTAATTACAGGGGTGGTGAGCAAGGCAAAATGGAGGGTTTGAAACAAAGTGAGCTCCATTCTGAAATGAGCTCCAACCTGATGCCATTTATGGCTCATCAAACTGTAACAAATCTGCTCTTGACTCTTGACTCTTGAGGATGCAGTGACTGCTATTATCATCTTTCTCTTTACTGCCTTTCCTGTCAAATTATCATATTTTCCCTCTCTTATTACCTAGGCCCAGGTCTATCCTATTCTCCCCCTGTTATTTCGATTACTTTTCCTTTCTTTCCCCCTTTAATTTTACAGGATTACTTCCTGACCTGCAGTTACCCGCATCTGTAGCATATCAGCCTTTCAACTGACAATACTCAGTGACCCCAGCAACAGAGGGTCTCACAAGAATGGCTTTCTATCAGTGTTAGATTCTTCCTTTTCTTCATGTCTCCTTTGTCTACTTTGATCTTGAATTCTGTTCCCTACTTTGATATTGATTCCTAGCCACACATCTCATTTCTTTATCCCTTGTCTGTCTTTATCTCGTCTTTTGCCAGTCTCTTCCCCAATACCTGCTTTGGATGAACACAGCCCTGGTACGAGGACATCTCTGGTCCCTCCTGACTTAGGTCCAAATCACAGACCATGTCTCACTTTGCCCCTAAAATGGGTTAATTCTTTGATTGTTGCGATTCATGCATTTCAACTCATTCTAAGTGAGTGTATCTGTACAGTGCTGTATCTGATTCTTCTCTCTATCCTTTAAACCTCTTTTTCATGTTTATTTGCTTTGTCCTTTGATTACAATCCTCTTAAGAATATAGGACAGGGTTGCACAGGTCATCAAATCCATTCCTCCTGCCTTTTGCAGGCAAGTTTGTCACGGAGCTACTTTCATAAATCTACCAAGCTCTGCTTTTAAATCAATTAAATTTTCTCCCTCTGCTCTTCTAACAGAAGGCTGTTTCCACACCTAATGATTAGAAACCATCTTCCAGTTTTCCAGTCTATACTGATTTGTATCTTGCTTATGCTCATTTCCTTTTGTTACAATTCCATCCGTTAATATTCCTGATATGCTTAGAACTCTCTTACATCTTATTTTCCTAGGTATTTTCCTAAACAAATCAAACCCTTCTAATCTATTGTGTCTCAGATAAGTTCTCCATTCCCCAGAGGCCTCTGCTCTGTTTAAGTCCGAATTAATTCTTCTGGAGCATGGGGGATCATAATTCCCTATGATATCCTAGGTGCAATGCAACAGTACAACAGTATTAATTTACATATCTTCACTGGAAATATTTCATCTGATCCTAGGCCTGATGTATCCTAGGCACTACTTGCTTATTTCATAGCTGCATCACTGTGGTGACTCAAGAATGCCTTGTGACTCACTAACTTCCACCCAGGAGTTTCGGGTTACATTCTCTATTGTTAATGCTCATAGGAAACCATTACTGTTAGTCCTTATGTGCATGACTCTGGACCTTGTAGTGTTTAGTATCTTCTAATTTTCTATACTTCAGTAAGCAAAAATAAAAATTGTATAAATTCACAATGTATATACGTATACATAAAAGTATAAATCTATGATGTATACATTGGTCTTCCCCAATCTTATTTTATCAGCAAAACTCATTAAAAACCCTCTCATTTTTTTGGAAAAGTCATGAAAATATTAAGTGATATTGGTTCTCAGATGAGTCCTTACCTGATTCTACTCATATCCTTTCAGCCCAGCAGTTCTCACCTTAGTGCACACTACCATTATTGCCCCTTTAGCCAGTGCTATAACTAAAAATCTTCATATCTGTCTCCATTTTGTCCAGCTTGCCATGGCCCTGAGTGTACCTATAGGCTCTGCAGCCTCTTCTCCCCACTCCCATGGGTTTGGCTGCCTGTGCTCAAGGCCACCTCTGACCTGGCACAGCCGGGTAACATTGTGTCAGGCGGTGGTGACACATTTGATGTGTGAGGAAGAGCTTGGAGAAACCTTGTTGGTGCCTCCCTGCATTTAACAAGGGGGTGCTGCATTTAAGCTCAAGCCCTTGCCCTCAGCCTCTACCTGCGCTTTGCACATCTGTGCCCTGCTTTGCACCTCACTGATCCTGACCCTGATTTATACAGACTTGGCTTCCTGGCTTGACCTCAGATCTGTTTCCTCACTGTGAACCTGTCTGGAGATGTGGACTCTTGGCTGAGCCTGGTTATCATCACCAGACTTGCTCTTCCTGCCTTCGGGTACTGTGGGATCCAGCCCTGTTGGTAAGGCCATTGCCCTGCCTACCCTGGTCTTGTCTTCATCTTCCAACCTGCCTCCCCTTTCGGAGCAGTCCCCTCCTGCTGCTTCTTGACATAGCTCGGCATTTTATAGTATGAAAAATATTGTTGATTTAATAAGTCAGCAGCTTATCCTGGCATATCTTGCCTCAATGTGTCCCCAAATTATTAAAGTTTATAGGTATGGTGCGCAGGTACAGAGATGTCGATGCGGGCTCTGACTGGTGATTAGGTACCTGGGTATGACAACAGTGCAGCTGAACTGGAACTAGGCTGAGTTCTTACAATGCCATCTCACATGGCCAAAGACCATACAAGCTCAACAGCAGGAAAAGCTGATTTGAAGAAAAGATCAGGTAAATAACGTATGTTGGGTTTGATATTGGTGTAATATTGATATTTGGGAAGTAGGGACCCCTACAACCAATCTGCTGTTGATCTTAATAATTTGCAAGCCATGGAGTTATTTTGCAGATACCTGAAAAAAGGAAAACATACTGGAACAGGCACTGAAAAAGTACTAGTTTTTGTTCTTGAGACTAAAGCAACCTGAGAAGTCGCAGAGGCAACAAGGGCTGGTACACAGAAAAAAACCAGCAGTGACAAGGGCAAATTTGACTTATCTTTGGATATGAATAAAAAAGGTTGTTAAGATAGTTTTGAACATAAAGTCAAAACCCCTTTCAGCCCCAGTAAGTGGTGAATCTATATCTGAGCCTTCTACCTAAGATCTAATGACACCTTCTTTACATAAAGCAGCAGAGGATCCTGCCTTCAGGTCTCACTTTCTGCTTCTGGAGTATTACCTCAAACTCATCAGTAGCGCTTGCAGCTCTCGGAGCCCTGGAAAGAATTCCTCCAGCTGGGGGAGTATGCAACTCATGCTTGTATGGCTTTTATGCAGCAGCTGCCACTACGTTTGACCTCATTCAAGCGATAAATGTGTTTTTAGAATCAAACCAGTGTAGATGTAGTTGAATCCCTACCTATAAAACTGGCACTGAATTCCCCAAGTTACAGGCATATACTTGGGATGAAGTGGTTTAACTTTATTTGTTGTACTTCTTAACAATTCACTAGCTTATTCCTCTTGCATATGTGCACAATTCCTTGCAGTCGAAATTTTTGCATGAAGGGAATTGCAGAGGGAGAAGCAACCATTACTGCTTGTATGGGAATACTTTATGGACTAAATAGTGATAGTGATAAGATTGTGCATAGTGTCATAAACACCGTCTCCCTCTCTGTCCCTCACAGCTCACCGACTATGTATATACTTCCATAACAAAGCAAACAGCTGACAAGATGAAAACCATCAAGATGAACCTTGAACTTGGGTTTCCCAGTAAGAAGTGCAGAAAGCCGCTACATCATCTCTTGGCAAGAGTATTTCCCATTGACTTATGAGTGACAAATGGTCGAGCCATATAAGAACGTTATTGTTGCCACCCTGTACTAGGGGAACAGTTTCTACAACACTGCGGAAGCAATGGGTGTCCGGTAACAGGAATCCCAGCAGCAGAGCCCAGGCCATTTGGGGTGAAACCTCAAAAGTGAGCAGTCACTGTGAAGAGAAAGAATGAATCTACTCAGGGCGGGATGAGAGCGGGAGAAACAAGCAGGCTGTGTTGCTGGATGTAACAGTCTATTGTACGCAAAATGCCGCCTTCCTTGAAATGGGGTTTAGAGTAACAGACGAATTTACCAACAGAAAATGCTGTGGTTTGAGAGCTAAAACAGACAATGTATCAAACTTGTGCATACTTATCCCTGAGGCTGCTTAGTCTTGACTTCAGCAAGTAAAGATGCATTTGTGCGCACACACACTGAAGTACTTATGTCGGGAAATGCATATAATTGCTTAATCTCTATGTGAAATATAAAGAACGTTCAGTTTGAAGCGCTGTGGTTCGAGATCTATGAAGATGCAGGGGTGACCAAGCAAGTCAGAAACGGGCTGCTAGCACAATCTTATTTTTGTACCTTTGTGCAGATACACCGTCAGTTCAGCCCAGCTCGCTTTTCCTAACAATCTATTATGTAATTTTTCAGTCAGCTTGCACACAGGTTGGAAGCCTTGCTGTTCTCTTCCTTCCATTATCAAAATCGGTTTATATTGACTTTTTTAAAGGGTTTGGGTTTTTTTTTAAGCAAAAATATGCAATAGATTTTAATCAGCATTTTATTTTAATGCAACGTTAATTTTTCCTTTATGCAGTAATATGGATTTTTTCCTGTCGTATGTGGCTAGTGCTGACATACTACTCCCAGACACAGTATTTGGCTTATTTGCAATTCTAGTTTCCTGAAGGTCTACCCAGAAAGCTTTTTTTTTTTTTCCTTTTTCTCCACAGTACAGGTATTTTTATCTCTCTCGGATAGCTCGATAAACGTTTCTTTTTTAAATAGACAGTTTCCAGGGAGGCTCCGATCCCCAGGCGGCGCAGGGTGCCGGCGCAGGGCGGCACCCCGGAGCCAGCGGGAGCGGCCGTTACGGCGGGTGCCGCGGCCCTTAGGAGGGCACGTGCCGCCCTCCTCGCGCGGCGTCTCGTTTGCTCTCCGGGCGCTACCTGGCCGCTCCCGAAACGCGGACCTCGGCGGCCTCCCCGTGCGCCCCCGGCCGCGGTAAGCGCCGCGGGGAGCCTGCGGCAGCCTCCGTCCGCTCCTTCGGCCGCAGCTGCCGGCTTTACTCCCTCTGGGCGCCCACCGGCCCCTCTCGGTCTCGCGCCTCGCCTGCCCTCGGAGACGCGGCCCGGCGGGGCGGAGAGCCGCGGGGCGGGGTGGGGGGGTGGGGTGTGGGGGGGGACAGGGGTGTGTCCTGCTCCATGCCCGGGGCAGCGGGGTCTTCTCTCCTCTCTCGGGCGGCGGCGGCTCACTCGCCTGGCTGTCCCGAGGCGGGACGAGCCAGCAGGTCGGCTGCCCAGGAGCCATGGCACGGGAAAGTTTGCCGCTCCTTCTGCTCCTGGCGGCGCTCGGCAGCCGAGGCCAGCCGCCGCCGCAAAGAGGTACAGGGGAGCGGGGAGCCCGTGCCTCACTCGCCCCGCCCGGGGCCGCGGAGGACGTATAGGGGGAGGCGACCTTGCCACTGGCTTGGGAGTCCTTGTGGTGACGGGAGGGTCGGGGGGACAGGGACCGAGCGTGACGAGTAACCCCCAGCCTGTAGAGGGGACGGACCCGGCGGCGGAGCGCTGCCGGGGCACCACCGCTGGTACATCGGCCGGGCCGACGAGAGCTGCTGTGGCGCCGGGAGCGCAGCCCTTGGTCGGGGCCGCAGGCTCCCACCCCACCGAGCGGCTGCCGCCCCGCTGCCGCGCCCGCGTAACGTGCGCGCTGCTGCCGCCCCGCCCCGGGGCAGGACCGCCCGGCTCCGCGCGCGCGGGCGCTGCTGCCGAGGTCCCGGCGGGGACCCGAATGGGGCGCTGGTCTGCGCCCCCCTAACACTCTGTCTCCCGCTCGCTCTTCCCCGTTAACTCTCAAACACACGCTTTCATTAAGAGGCAAAGTCACGGGTCAGGGCATGGCAGATGAGGTGCATTATGACTCAGTACGGACGGCCACATCATACTTATAGTTTAGGGACGACTGGACGACCTGTGCTGGTCCCCGAAGCGTCACATAGTGTTTACAGGCTAATCTGTTGGCAGCCCTCTCCCCGTGTTGTGCCCGTCTGTTGGCATCTCCGTGATTAGGGGAAGCTTGGTAGGCTGTAGTGAAACAAATGCGGGCTGCTCGGGCTGCTTTTACTTAAGCGACAATTTGATGCACTTACCCAGTAACAAAGCTCTTCTCGGTGTTAAAAACTAACCACGACTGGAATGGGAACCGAATCAATTGTATCCTGGACGAGTAGTCAATGTCTTACACGTACAATCATCTTCCATTATACGGTGTTTAGGTGTGTTGACACTAAGGGGTTTTTTGTTTATTTTCTTTTTCAATTAGTGTTATGTGGGAAGATCAAAAAGGATGATGTACACATATGGGAGAAATAAGCTTTATTAAATTTATCAGCTCTTGTAGGAAATCCTTAGAACTATTCTGCAGCTCACAGTATTCCTTCTGGTGCCTGCATTTGCTGCTCTTTACATTTTTAGCCTTGCTAAAAAGAATTCAGTAAGAAGATACCATGAGTGTGTTAAAATAAAACTAATTAAAGCCACCGGAATAGCACTGAGCTTCTATTTGACCTTGATGTCATACTATAGGCTGAACACTTTGGATTAGGAATTTTTAGGGTTTAGGATTTACTTTGGAAAACATGATGTTCTGTCATTTCATGAAAAAGTGTCTCAAGCAGCTGACTCCTTAATACTAATTTTACTGTGTGAGGATAAACGACAGTTGATCAAGTGTCTGTGTAGATAAGAACTCATCCAGAATTAGACTGTGTTTAGATGATGACTTATTGGTAAACATTGAAGACTGAGATTTTAAAACTAGAGCATTTAAGAGATAGTAGTACATCATACATTTTCCTCTTGCTTTTTTTTTCTTGTTCTTTTTTCCCCCTGCCAGCTAATTCATTTTTCAGCTAGAAAAATACTGATTTGGCATTTCTTTTACTATTCTTTCTCACACATACACAGACACTTTTGGAGAATGTCCTTTTCTTTATGCAGTAACTTTGGTTTTTTTAACTTTTGCAGTGAAGGGATATGATCATTATTTTCCTTTTAAATTAGAAGTGGGTGTCTTGGACATTCATCTGCTGCATTGTTGGTATTATGTTATAACTGAGTTCTGGTAATTCAGTGAGGAGCACTAGGACTTTTAATTAAATGTTAATAATGTGATGATGGGCCCTTCTAATCCTCACAGTTGAATTCAAGTGCTGGCCTGCCAAATTTTTAAGCCATTTACTGTCTTCTAAATTTCTTTCTAAGTTCTGTTACAGCTGCTAGGAGGTGCTAACACTATGTAGATATCACTGTGTTGCCCAGGCAAAGAGGTAATGAACTTCTCTCTAATGCAAAAAGTTTGAAAAGTCTGACTTCACTGAAGTCCTGAGGGATTTTTAACATGTACAAGAATGGTACTGGACCCATGGTTTATACCTTTAGACTTACAACTTTTGTTTTTCCACTTAATAGTTATTTGGTAAAACCCATAACATTGGATGGTAAGTAATACTCTCTAATTGTTAGCACCAGTCGGATGTCTGTGGAGAAAATTATGTAACAGAGCTGCAATGCTTTGAAAAACAGTATTTGAGACATCACAATGAATTCCCATGTTGTTTTTTAGAACACAACAGTTCAAGAACATTTTGCACCTCAAAGATGAGAACAGTCTGTAATTCTGGGTGGGTTTTTTTGTTGTTTGGTTTGGTTGCCTTTTTTTTTTTTTTTTTTTTAAGTTGGTAGAAGATTTACTGTGGTCAGAAACCTGGAGTTAATTTTAGGGGTTTTTTTCAGCTACACATGTTATTTGTTCTCCTCTTGTTTGAACACCAAGTAGTCATGTAGAATTTTTCATAAAATGGAAGAATCAGAAGCAGAAAGGCATATACATTCTATAACAGTGTTTCTTCAATGTATGCATAACTTGCCATTAAGGCAAATTTACTGAAGTGCTATATAAAGTTCCTTTTGAATCTTGAACTTTGGTTGATCCTCCTTCTTTCTTTGTGAGAGAAACAAAATAGTAGTAGTTTAGAAAGGAACAAAAACCTTGCTTTTGATCTTGAAGAATTAATCCTTTTATTAAAAAAAGGTGTAAGTATCTATCACGAGAGAGAACTGAAGCTATATATCTGTGAAAGGTGTAAATAGTAGGGACAGGGCTAAGGAACATACACTGAACAGTAACTTGATCTGTGGTGTCAGCTGCTGACATCAGTGGAGATAACTCACGGAGTACAGGTGCTTCTTAGAATCTCATAGAGCAGAAGTGTAAGTTGACTCCAAGAGGTGACATGTATAGGATGCTTATAAAGTCAAACGGAAATTTCTCACTTGAAAGAGAACTGAGGGGTAAACATGAACCAAAGCAGAATATGACTGGTCCCAGTCTGTTAGGCAATGGATGGTGGCAGGTTGGTCAATATTTTAGGTCTGTCTGTAAGTGTAGGTTTTTTAAATGAGTTTTCAGAGTTTAGTTCAAAACTGTTCTCTCTGTGTTATCTCATGGAAATGAGGAGTTACAAGATTCCTTCCCATGTACGTACATGCGTGCATATTGTACACCGTACTCTGAAAAGTCAAGAGACAAGGATAATGGGACATAATTTTGATATTTCACATATTAAGATTGAAGGATATCATGCGGATTTAGAACCTCTGTTTCTGGAGAGAAAAAAACCAGATGCTTTGTTAATGTAATCTGGTAAAACAAAACTCAAGTCTCCTATTTCTTTATGGGGACATCTTTGGAGTAAGGTCAGTGTCAGGGTTTAATCCCAGCCAGCAGCTCAGCCCCACACAGCTGCTCGCTCACTCCCCCCATGATGGGATGGGGGAGAGAATCAGAAGGGTAGAAGTGAGAAAACTCGTGAACTGAGATAAAGACAGTTTAATAGTTAAAGCAAAATCCACACGCACAAGCAAAGCAAAACGAGGAATTCATTCCCCACTTCCCATGGGCAGGCAGGTGTTCAGCCATCTCCAGGAAAGCAGGGCTCCAGTGCACATAACGGTTACTTGGGAAGACAAATGCCATCACTCCGAATGTCCCCCCTTCCTTCTTCTTCCCCCAGTTTTATATGCTGAGCATGACGTCATAACGGTATGGAATATCCCTTTGGTCAGGTGGGGTCAGCTGTCCCAGCTGTGTCCTCTCCCAACTTCTTGTGCACCCCCAGCCCCTCGCTGGTGGGGTGGGGTGAGGAGCAGCAAAGGCCTTGGCTCTGTGTGAGCACTGCTCAGCAGTAACGAAAACATCCCTGAATTATCAACACTCTTTTCAGCACAAATCCAAAGCATAGCCCTGTACTAGCTACTGTGAAGAAAATGAACTCTATCCCAGCCAAAACTAGCACAGTCAGTTTTCAAAAATGACCAGTCCCTGCTCCCCAGCTGTAATCTTGATATAGAGAGCATTTCCATCATGATAGATGGCACTTAACTATTCAAAATATTCTGCTGACTTTATCTGGAGAATGGTGCTTGTAAATGATTTAGTTGGTAGTGGAAAGAATAATGTTGATAAATTTGCATTCTACTTTCCTGAGAGAACAAGGCTTAGGTGATTGCTCTGTTTATCAGCTTGTTCTCACCTAAATAAATTTTGAAGCTGTTGTCCAGTATCAACAAAATTTGAAAGCAATGTAGAATTCTTTAAGATAATCACTGAAAGTCAATGGCTATTTGAGAGACAGAGCCCCAAAGTATTTTCTCTTCTATGAGAGGAAAGGTAGAATTTAGCTATTATCTAATCCATCCAGTCTAGTTAGTCAACATATGTAGGGCTCTGGCTTCAAGAATAATAATAATAAGATGTCCATTGTGGAGGATAGGCATCTTACAATGTGTGAATTTTTTTAATCCGATTTTAGGATTTTATAACAGGTAACAAGCCTTGTTCACTGAAGGTGTACTGCAATAAAGTACATTATATGTATATCCTTTTAACATTCATTCTATATGCTACTAAATTTTTTTGCCAGATAAACTTTGGGTGATCTGGAAATTAGGTTTTGGTTTTTTTTTTTTTTTAATGTATGTATACAAGACTGATATTGATCAGTTCTAGAAACTCTCTTAGGAGTATTTAGTATTTATGCCTGATCAACAGAGATTAGCCAGCCCCAAAATTTTGGGAGATGCTGCTCTTAAAAATACGTGATTGCTCGTAATGTTTTACTTCAAAGTTGTCCATATTATTTTCTTATATAACATGTTGAGAAAGTGAAAGCAGAGGGTATCAATATGAGTTTCAGGTTCAGAATGTGAGAAAAGAAAACATAGTAATTAAGGGCCAACCTAAGGTATTAGAAATAGGTAGAATTGCCCAGACTGACTGGAGACATGAATTTGTGTCGGTTTTGTGTACATGCTTTAACTTGAAATAACCACAGCCAAACTGAATGAGGTAGGTCTTGTACAAGAATGCGTGAATTTGTCCAAGCAACAAATAAAAACATAAGATGCACTTTATGTTTAAACCCCTTATTATTAATTTTTCCTCCTACAAGTTTTTTTACAGGAGTCTTTCTTATTAGGCTTGAAATACTAAAGTCAGAACAGTGGTTCTTTAACCTGTTCCAAAAATCCGCTTTAAAATAATACAGCAAACAATCATTTTTAATTAATTCAGGCTGGAGGAAGGAATCCACCCACACATGTTCTAATTTCTTATCCAGCTACTTGGACTGACAGTTTTTGGAGATTATAGTATTTTGGAATAAAAGGCAGCATGAATTCCTGGCGCAGGGTTGCCTTTTTTTTTCCTTCTTTTCTTTTTTTTTTTTTTTTCCCTTTTTTTTCCCCTGAAGTCCAGACTCCTTATATTTGTAGGCCAGGAATGGTGATAAGACACTAATACATGCAAATGTGTGCCATTGTGTGTACCTGTTTATCTCCTTTTCTTTCCCAGCTTTTTTTTTCTTAGATAGTAAGCCCTTAATTACTGGATATTTTTCTCCTGAATGAGAGTTCTGTCTAGAATATCTGAAAACTCATATGTCACACGCTAACAACTCAGGACACGCTAACAATAATACAGACCAAATCAGATGTAAAATACAGACAAATATGTTATGTTTGCTAAACTTTGTATTGACTCCATCCATGTCCTTGAAACAGGAAAGGGAATTCCTTGATGTTTGCCAATAAAGCTAGTTCATGAGCTGACTCCTGCTGATGACTACCTGTTATTTATTCTCTTGTACCAGCTACTGTAGTTGATAGCCAATTCCTAGTTCCTGCTTTTCTGCTGTTTTGATGTTCTCCTCAATCTGAAAATGTAGATAAGAGAAGTAATGAAGAAAATGGCAATGATTTTGGATCACTTCTGTACCATGGATAAGGTAGAGATTACACCTTTCTTCTTTTTTGTTTTTTATTTTTTACAGTTTATTTAGATTAGAAAGATGATAAGATTTCCAGAAAAAGTAATTTGAATTTGTGTGATTTTTGTTCTGAGAAGTAACAAAGATCTCTCAGGATTCTTGCAAAACTCAAAACAAATAGCTGTTACTACCCTCAATGTTTTTAGCAGTTCAGTCTCCATTGGTAACACCTCAGCATCACACGGATTTTCCTAGGACTCTGCTCCCTGCCAGATTCCTCTAGCAGACATTATCTTTGAATCAGACCTTGTAATAACATTAGGCTGTAAAGCAGCTGTAGCAGTATTATGCCAGGGAACTCTTGTGAAACTTCAGGAAGAATAATGAACATTCCCGCAGAGTGGATTATCCAAATGCCATTACAACGCCTTGTTCTGTCTCAACTGACATGTGTAACTACTACTGTCATAATTCATGGATTTAAGATGTAATAAAAAAGAAAATTACTAAAAGTGCACAAAATAGGATTTTAAAAATATTTTTATAGCTATATCTTTTTTTTTTTAATAACAAATGACTATATCTTGTCATTCCTCACCTATCCCAATGAATGGGGACAGTCTTTGAGGTCAGTTAGAAAGAATCAGAAGAATTCTTCATCAGAAAAGTTTGGAAAAAGCCTCTAAACTGCTATGGGAAAATAGAGCAAAGCTGGGAGTTGGGAACTGGGAACGTAGAGGTGCGAGAAAAAGAAATCAGATGCACAGTTTTTCTGCACACTTCCAGTGAGAGTTGATTTAGGATTTAATGTGGGTTTAATTTGGTTTTCTACATATACACCAGCTCCTCAGATGAACCCTGGGAGTTTTAGATGCCACTTTCACTCACGCTACCCTTAGGTTTTGATGGAAGATGCTGAACATGGCAATGTATTCCTCTGTTTATGCTAGCTGCTCAACAGCCTGTAATCCTGTTCCACAGAAATATCTGGAAAATCTCTATTACAGGGAAATGCATTATATATTAACTTTCCTGGAGTATATCCTGTATTGAGAATACAGAACTACTGCTATACATTTGTTGCTGAATAATTTTTAGGCTGGGAGAAGAAATAAATAAATAGCACTATTTGTACATATTACTATGTTTCTAAATATATATGATAAAATACTGTGTTGCGGTGATAAATATTTTGTGCATTTCCTAAACCCACCTGCAATGGTAGAGTAGTTTGGATTCCTCTCAAAGCCAGAGCGCGCTCTACAAAACAAGAAGAAATCCATGCCTTTCAAAGAATGCAAAGTAACATAAATAAAACATACAGGGCTTTTGAATTTGATATATGAAACCACCAGGAATAGAACATGTATGTTTGTGCAAATCCCAGAGCTGATGATTTGGGTGTGATACAGTTGCACATCTGATTTAGTTGTGTGAATTATTTGTAGTGGCAACAAAAAGATGATTGCAGAGCATCAGAAATATATTTCATGTGTTTAACCTTGAGCCGTCATTGACAATACTGAATTTGTTAATATTATCTGAAAAAATAAATTCTTGATACCATTTCATACCTGTGGATAATTTTTTAGTCACCTTTTGTGACAATTGTGGAAAAACCCAAACTGTGAATATAAGAATTCCCATATAGAGTACATGGTATAAAACAGAGTACGTTTCTCATTGGCTTTTGATTTTGGTATAATTGGAGAAAATTTTCTATTAATCATTCCTTTTTAAAGAGGAATGACCCCTCACATAAAAAGGTTTTCTTTACCATGGGAAAAAACCCCACACACATTTAATTGAAAAATATATTTGTAATATGCATACTGAATTCTTCTCTTAAGCACAGTGTCTTTCTACAGCTGGGCACAGCCTTCTAAATTAGTTCCATTGTATTAAGGTTGTGTGTTGTGCGGGTTTAGGGTCTGTGTAAGTGTGCTTCTCCCTCCCAGTCACTTTTGGCATGCTTATATAGTAAATACGGCAAATATTTACTAAAAAAAGTTCAGAGTAGGTGGGAAGCTTTTACATGCATACCCTATAATCATTGATTATGCATGCAGCTTCAGTTTCCTCCCCCAGCTACATCTTTGACATGGAGAATAAGGCAGTCATTTCCCAGCAAAATTAATAGTTAAATGCTTGTATCAACTTCATAGCTTGTTAACTAGAGGGGAAAATGCACTGAGCCTGCTTGCCATATTGGTAGGAGTTATTTAGAAGTGACTTTGAAGCTCATAGTTTAATTGGTGAAAAAACTTCAGTGGCATAGAAAAGTGACAGTAAAAGCAACACTAACAATAATAACGACAACAACAATCATCATCATCATCAAGAGCTTGAGTCAGTTCTTGGGGAAATTAAACACTGTCCCAGAAGACTAAAGTGGAACTCAAGTTGTTACACTGAGTCATTTGTCTATTCATTGAAGATACACCTTATCCTTTGGTGAATATTGTTACTCTCATTATTTCACTTCTGGCTGTCCTTAGATGCTAATACCTAGAGGGATCAATGGATGCAGCTGTGTTCTAACTAATCTATTGGTTCTTCACGATACTAACACATCTGTGGCTGTTTGTGCACTACTTTCCTTCTACTCACAATATCTATTTGTCCCAAAATACCTATTTAAAACTTCTGTGATTCAGAGGTGGTGATGATAGGTTCTTATGCAACTACTTGTTTTGCTGGTCTGCTTTTTGCCTTCACCTGTTGTCTTTCATCTTGATTAAGTCCTGTAATGTAACTCAAAATAGTAAAATTACATGTACGCCACTAGCAAGAGAGAGATCAGTGCTTGGTTTAGTATGTTACTTTGGACAGAGAGTAAAACCGTGTGTATAGTTCCTTGCACAGTGTTTCTATATTTTTCATTACATAGATTTCATACATAATCTGTTTTTTATTTTAGTCATTTGTGGTTTTTAATTTGAACACATAGCTTACTGATACATGTACAGTTTGACAGTGCTCATCTTAAAAACATTGCCTGAGGAACATAAGGTACTTTTTGAGGGGTAAAGTTTGGGAGAGAAGGCTATTTATGTCTGTAAGAATGAAAATAAAAATAATTAGATATTCAGTGAGATGACTGTTAATAAACCAAGATTTTTGCTTCAGGAATTAACCTTTGCTGATATTAAGCCTTGTCTTTGTATTCCAGGCTCTTTAAGATTAAAATAGAAGTACTGTGTATACAGAAGGTGATACGGTGCTGGATCACAAGAGAAAAACTGCGGTGATGAGCAAACTAATGGAAGATATACAGCAATTTCTGATTGTGATTAGCATTATAGAGGACACAGACAGCTAATGCCCTCAGGGTTTTCTTCTTAACAGCAGATACAGGAGGATAGAAACACTGATTTATTAAGTTATCAACTCTGGGTATAGGATTTGTTGTTGGCATGAAAATGTTTGTGGAATCAGCTTAGATATAGATTGGTTAAGGTTGATGAGTGGAATCAGCTCAGTAGCTCTCAGGGAAATAGGTATTTGAATCTGAGATTTATGGAAGGATGCAAAGAACTTGGTGTGAAAGTGCTGATACAGTAATGACATTATATATCCAATTGTTGAACAGGTAATATGAATAGCCTCATTAGAGGGGAAATGGAAGCTGGCAATTATGATGCTAATATTTAAAAAGGCCTCACACAGTGAACTTGTAACTATAGCTTTAGAACTGAACACAGTTGTAGACATGATAAAGAATAGAATTAGTCAATACATGGATAAATATGTTGTGCTGGCAAGAGCCAAAGTTGCTTTTGTATATTATATGGCTAAGCCTTCAAAGAATTTGTAGTAGACCTATTAGTAAGGACTATTATAGTAGACTTGGGTTTTCAAAAGAGTATTTGAGAATATGCCCAAGTATCTTAAACTACACTATCACTACACTATTAAAAAAGGAAAGAACTCAATTTATGGAAGAATTCACAAAGGTTTTGACGAGGTATATGCCTCGCTGGGGTGGAATTAGTCTTAAATTGAATTGATAGATATGAACATTTGTTATATTGGAAGCTATTCAGTAATTTGTTGTAATACTAGTAGTGGTCTGCAGAGCCTCTTTCCTTTAATTAACATGAGAAAATACAACGTTGAGTTAAACAGGCTGCAGCCAATTTCTTATGGCTCAATTATTAAAGATCCAGTAAGTAGCCAAGTGTTCTGCCTTATCTAGCTGTAAGCTGCTGTGAGTCCTCAGGAATTCCAGTTCTACGGATCACCATTTATAGACCATCACTTTTCATGTGAGTGTCTCCATCTCTATGGGAGATGGGATAATTTATATGCAGTCTGCTTCAAAAATGGTGAAATCTGTTGTAACTCCAATGTAGACTCTGCTTTTAATCATTTACCTCAGTTCTGTGCATTTGTGAAACAAACCAGTTGCACATTTCTCATGCAAGAAATTCTCATTGTCTCACTTTTCCTTCATTTTCATTGTAAATATTTTCATAGGAAGAGTTACGCCTGGAAACATAAAGAATCACAGCATGGAAAATTCCACTGCACAGGCAGTTTGAATAAATTAGGAAAAGTAAAGCTTAAACAGTTTTGATATAAGTTGTTGCCCTAGCTTTCTCGTAAATGCAAAGTGAAAACAACCCCTACTATAGCATGCGTAATTGGACTTTAACTACTACCTGTCTTCCTCTGTTATTACCAGTCTTTATTTATGTTTATATGTTGCTGTTATGACAACAGAGAATTTTCTTCCTGATAACTGTTGCATGGACTATCAGTTTTGTGCAATAGAAGGTGAGTGGCTGAGTAGCGTGTGCTTGAAATTACCTGACAGACCCTCAGGGTTAAAAGTGACTGGAGAAGCATTTATACTGCTCAGGTGCGTGACTTTGAACATGGTGTGTGAAGGGCACTGTTTTAGACTCTTCTTGTCCCATACAATACAGTTGTTTCTAAAAGTAATTCTAGAAGGAATTTTGGATGCACAGTATGAAAATAAATATTTCTAATTAATTGAAAATCCATTGATGAATGAATCCATTAATTGATCTAAGTACCTCTGTAATATGACATTTATTTTCAAAGTGAGTCAACATTATTAAGACAATCTAGAATGAGATGAAATTACTCTGCTCAATCTGTTTCATTAACTCAAGTAATTATTAAATTTCATGTAAAAAGCCATTCTATTCTGCACAGCAGACCTTTAAATCTCTTCTGGAATTAGTTTAAAAATGTAGCATCTGTCTGCAGTATGGCAGTTCCTGTACAATTATTTTCTAGAAGTGAAACAGAACTTATGTATTCCCTGCTAAACCAAATCCACAGAGAGTCCAAGGAGATAATTTTCTCTTATTCACTACCTAGTTTTGCTTTATGGCTGTTAGTTGAAATATCCAGGTAAAATACCTAATGTGTGTGATGTGTCCTCATTTTAGTGTGAAAGTTAAGTTTGTTTGAAGTTACGGTGAAATTCTTATTGACTTCCTCGTGGCAAGAATTTCAGTCCCAGTCTTGTAAAAGAAGCATACAACCCAGAACATAACATTTTGTTCTGTCTTAATGTTCTGCTGAACATATGCGTGTGTAAGCAGTTTATTTCTACAATGACTGGAAGAACAAGAGGAACCAGAGGATCCCAGAGCTGTCAGAATGAATAGTTAAAATGAAGCATTAGCTATAGTTGAAAACTAGGGAGTGAGTCACTACAGAGAGCTATTAAGAAACATTTAGTGTTGTTTCCTGTTTAAGTGAGGCTTTGTTTCTATCTTTGTATCAGCTCCCTTGACTTTATAGTGGTACCTAAACAGTGAACAAAACCAATTAGCTATTAAGATAAACTAATTGTGGAAATGGCATGCAAGGGGAAGTTGTTTAAAATGACATATACAGATCCATAGTCATCTCTTCTGTTAGGAGTTAAATTTTTCTGTGTCCAAGCTGAGATATTTTCACTGTATCAGCTGAAGAAACAGCTGTTCTAAATCTGTGAGGATCAAAATATTGATTGGCATGTCATCAGATGGTACTTCTAGAATCCCGCTCTTGAGTTTCATGAACATTAATCATTCCTACACATGCACTTACAAGTGTATGTATGTTTTATGAAAAACTTGACCAGTGGTAATTTCAAATAGGCAGATAATTCTTTATATACAAATAATTCTTGTAATTTTTACCAGTGCAAAGAAACTTCAGTGAGGGATTCAGCCTTTATTGGATAAAGTGTCTTAAGAAGTAAGCTCAAGGTTTTAGAGGCTTATTCTAAAAGAATTTAGATTCATTTTTATTAGCAAAGCTTATTGTATCTGGCATCTTATTTTCAATTTTAAGGTGGATTTAATGTGTAAGAGTGTATTTAAGCTTATTGGCCCTAAAGAGATTTTAAGATATGATGCTTCTCAGCCTTAGTTTCCACTAGGAAATATAATTGGCATGAAAGAAAATGAGTGTATTTGTCTTTATTTATTTATTTAATTTTAATTAGCAAACACACACAAACTGTTTTGTTCCTGAATATCTTTGCAGCTTTGTTCTAAAACAAACCCTGAAATTTAAACCTATTTTAACTCTAGTTATTGTTTGGGGATGTTATATCGTACTAAAATCTTCCTCCATATTGTTAACTCAATTTAGTAACATAGCAACAGTGTGCTGTACTATGCAATGAAGCACTTTGGTTTCATTGCAATGTATGTTGCTCTACCTAAGGAGCAACACATATAATGTTTAGAATTACTGCATACTACTAAGCTGCAATAAAATTCCAACTGAATTAATTATCTAGTACTTTCAGATTTTGGGAACAGTTTTGAGTCAATCTGTATTTTTGATATTAGACTATGGATATAGGCCTGAGATACAGACCATGTAGTTTAAAGCAGACAGGTTGGCTTCTAGACATGCCCTAGCTGTGGCAATATAGACTGATTTACTGTAAGGAGAAACAAATAAGCAGACTGTAGCTATTCTGATGTACTTTGCTTTTTTAAATAGTATTTTTAGAACATTCTAAACTAGAGACAGGTCATATTTCCCACCCTTGTAAGAAGCCTTTTGTGTTCTATTATTATTACTATTATTATTATTATTATTCTTATTATTCTTCCATCCCCTTTCTCTATGGAATGCCTCTGCATAACTTCTATTAAATGGAAATTACTTGTATCTATCTGGAATAGATATGTACCTGGAAGGTGAGTGAAGCTGTTCTTTCCACATTCATAAATGAAGCTTGTACACTGCTGTGTACAAGTGCATTGTGCTTTTGATATCATGGATGTATAATGGAATACTGAATTAATTTTATTATTCTATTAATATTATTAAATCTAGCAGGTTCATGACTTCTGCTCACAGAAGAACTTATCCTTGGATCTGACAGTTTACTTGGTACAAGAGCTGAAATGAAAAGATGAGGTGCACACACCTTGAATAGTTTGTTTGTGGTTCAGTCTTCAGCCTGATAAAAAAGACTCAAGGGGATTATTTCAGTAGTCCCAGAAACAGAAGTAGTGTTCTCTTGGAAACAGGCTGTTGTCTGAGAAGAACATCTGTTTGTGTGCCAACCCCTGTATTCCTCAGAAACGGTGACAGGTTTTATGGTGTGGGGTTTTTTGTTTGTTTTGGATTTTTTTTCAAAGGAAAAGGCACTCTTGTCCAGAATGTACTTCTGAAAAATAGCAAGGTTTCTGAAGACAGGCGCTCTCTGGTACTGCATGGTCTATTGTTGCATTCAATTATTTGAAATGTGTGATGCAGGATTATTTGTTTTCTTTAAAATCTAATTGATGTGCTTGAATCATACTGACTGAAACAGAAAGAAGCTGCGGTCAGGTTTCCTTCCCAGATATGAGTATTCCAGCACAATATTCCAGGAAACTCCTCTGGCTGATGCTTTTTAAGCAATGCATGCCATCATGTACAGATATGTATATTTCAAATATATTCTGTTATTGCAGTCTCTGTGAATATGGATGATTAGCCCCCCCACATGTATCAGTTGACTAGAAAAATAGCAACATGGCATGTATGTGTTTTTAAAATGTGATATTTGCATTAAGGCAATCCTCAGCGATGGAGACGGTGGTGAAGCTGGCTGTAGAAAGTGCTTGTGTAAATAGTTAGAGATACTGTTCTTTACTTAATACTGCTACACTTTCAATGTTCTTATTCTACACTCTCAGCGTTCTCATTCTACGCTTTCAATGTTCTTATTCTACAAATGCTTACACGCTCAGTATGGGACTTTTGAAAAATATCCAATTATTGTTATTAGCAGAATGCTTTGTGTTTGCAGAGTCAGACCCTAGAAGGACAAATAATGCATGAATGATGTAGAAGTTTAGTGGCCTTCTAAATCAGGTCACAGTATATTTTTTTGTCCTTGCTTTGCAAACTTGATATTTAAACAACATAAACAGGAAGTTATAAATTTAAATAAAGGTTAAAAAATAATATGTCCTAGATTTGCATCTGGATTTTGTTACCAGTCTTAAGATGCTACCCAAAGCAACAGCATGCAGCATGGGAAACCTGATAATGTTGTGAATCTTTCAACCTTATGCATTCTAATCTGACCGTGGTTTCCTGTAGTACTGCTGATATGCCAGATAAAACAAGCTTGGATCCAAAATCAACCTCTGTTATAAATGAATACTCTCTGTTATCCCTATTTGTCCTGTAATCTGTGATTAACTGTTCCCTATCACAAAGAGGAAAAAATATTGTATTCACTTTTGTGTGTAGACTCGCTTCCAAATGATGAAGCAATTGTGGTTTACATGACTGTTTAGTTCAAGCGCAGTTAAATATTATTTTATGTTACATTTAAGTGTAGAAATACTCTTACTCAAAGTAGCATCTTCAGGGTAACTAACTGCTTTCATGTTTCTTCAATGGCAGTAAAAATTTTCATGATGATGATGATGAAATTACTGTGATTTGGCTTCCTCAAAGTAAACCATTTTTTCCATTTAGTTGAAATGATGTACAATAGATTACATTGTCTGTAGAATTAAACTCTAACAGCAAAATTTAGTATCAAGAAATTACATTATTTATTTTGCTGTCTCTGATTGCTGAATAGAATTTGTGAATAAAAATACAAAGATCTGGTCCCTTCCCTTCTTTTTTTTTTTCTTCCTGGGCAGACTTCCATCGGAAGTTTAGATGTGAATTCCAAAATCAACATTGCATTATTACACTGAAAGAGCTTTGGTGTCTTTCTGCTATAAAATATGTAGAGTTACACAATAGCCCCCCATGTCACTAAAGGATTTTCATATTTGTAAAGAATCAATAAAGTTTTGAGAGAAATGCTGCGCTCTCTTACGCTAGAAGTGTCTTAACATTATATTTCTCTAACAACTCAGTAAGGCATTTCAGAAGCATAACCAAAAAAAGAAAGCTACCACAGAAAACCAGGCCACTGAGACATAAAGTGCTGGGGGAGGTATCTATACCAGTTAACATTAGGCATGTAGCTGGATTAGGGAGATATTTTTCCTATCGATCACTAATATAGTTAGTTTGTTTCATACAGCACTTGAGAGTACAAGTCTGAGGTGCTCTGATTTGTCTTCTGAAGGACACTTGCTCTTATCTAAAGAGAGACATTAACTGCCCCCAATTTAGGCACTTTACTTTCTTGTCCGATACCCTGATATGGTTAGAAAAAAAGGGCAGATTATGAGGAAAGAACTAATACAAGTGAATAATGGATTATATAATTAGTAATTGAGATCAATACTGTATAGATAGAAGGGCAAAGAAAGAATAGCAATGAGAAAAATATTGGTGAAGTTACAATCTACCTCTCATGTAGAAAGACTAGGCTAAGCTAGTCTCCATGGCTGAAAAAACATGCTTCCTTTTGTTCTCTGGACCAAATTAATACTCAAGAATTCACATGAGAACAGCTGAGTAAGAAAAGTTAAAATACCTACTCCCTCCCTCTCCTTCTCAACTAGTTTGGAATTTGGACCAGTGTCCTAGGAGATGGAAAACATGGATTTAAATCCGTTTGGACAAATATGGACAAATTCTCCATACTGAAGCTATTCAATTTGTTTCAGCAATGTATTTCTGAAGTCTTATTAGATGTGGAAGAGTGATGAAATTCATAAATCATGTACCACTTGGTGGAGGTGACAGTAACTGAAGTCTTACTAAAGTGAGCAATACTTGTAGTTTTGCTAAGACTGAAGTTGAAATAACTAGAACTGAAACAAGCCAGAAGCTGAGACCTACCTTTTAAAACTCAAATCTTGCTTTTTTTTTTTTCTTCAGCACTGTCATTTTTGAGTGCTACAGGATGGCTGTATTTTGTCTGTATCTTGCCACAAGTACTGCAGGCAAACAAAAGCTTATGTGACATACAAAGAGACAGAATTAAAGTTTTCAGTGGTAAAACTGGTAATAGAAACCAAGTACCAATGTCTTCTGTAGCCACTTTATTACACAGCTATATTCAGTAAGAGTTAGAGAGACATGGTTTTAATTTGCTTTATAGCTCAGCTTTTCTGTAAAGAAATTGCATCAGTAAAATATTACTTGCAGCTGTAGTTACAGTTCAGTGATATTAGTTAAAGATTGCTATTATGAAAGAAGGGGGAAGCATATTTCTAGCTCTCATTGAAATGCACGTAGGTTGAATTCAGGAAAGAAGTATGATTGTGACTTTTTTGTAAATCCAAGGGGAGATAAGAGCAGGAAATCCTTGTTCTTCTCATAGTGTAACAGTGTCAAAATGATAGTTTTCATCCTGTAATAATTTAATTTCATTTGATGTAGATAATGCAGACAATTCTGCATGCACATAAAGAAACTGAGGTCTGTAAAGTATTCCATACGCTATAGGGTTACAGTGTCAGGGAAGAGAAGATGAGAACATTGTAGCTTTGATATAGTGAGAACCTCATGCCTAGGAACTCAGGATGGCAGAAAGAGAAGACTTTCAAACATTGCTGTGGGAAGTTTATTGAGTCATTTTTTTCCAACTACTTTGATTTCTATCTTTCAAAAAAATAAATTAGCCCAAGAAATCAGAATCATATCTGGAACTTGGCTTCTGTATTTATAAGGCAAAGATAGTACCTAATGCCAAGCAATGATGTCTTAAAATTCATTGAGATTTTCTGTATTATTATTACTAGATCAGCCTTAAGGCATCTAAATTTGCAAGAACTGGGATATAAATAAAATCTACTAGAACACACATCACCAGTAGACAACTTTTCATGGCTATTCCCATATTTTTTTCCCCTCCTTTCCCAGTCGAATCCTCCCTTAACAGCTTTTTTTTTTTTGGGGGGGGGGGGGGCAGGGAGGGTGTTTAAGATGTAATAAATTGCTTGTAAAGTCTCTGATTTTTAACAGGCGGTAGGTTGCCACATGTCATGAAGCTTTCTGGGGAAAAGTGGGAAAGTGTTCAGTTCTTTTCTCAAATCTCCAAGGGCACAGGATATGATTGGAATTTTTGGTAACCTGATTTTATGTTGTGTACAGAAAGGAAAAAAAAAAGATTGCATTTGTGTAGCATGACAAAATCTGAGTCTTGTGAAATGAGCAGCTGTGATCTCCGTTACCTTCAGAGAATAGGTGTGGTTCATGCTTACTACCTCACTAGATTTGTGTAGTTTTATTTGAAAGGAACTTGGCTATGTTGTCACTGAACTTCAATAAACAAAATATAATGTAGCTGTTTTCCTTTGAGATTTTCTTGTACTTTCTATCTAAAGCTGAGCTAACAGAAGATTCTTTGTCTCAGTAGCATCAGACACGACAAACAACTGTTCTTGGGAAGTCTGCTTATCCTTTTGAGTATATGAATTGCAATTATGCATGACCTGGAGGCCAATGTTGAGATCGTGACCACTGTGGAGGGTTCTTTGTGGTACATATGGCCAGTGGGCTAGCACAATTTAATGCCTTTTCAGCATGCTTACTTTTTTGGCATGTAGAGATTTGAGAAAGGGCTTGGGAACTGGGAGAAGCAGGGTTTGTGGAGCCTTTCCTTAAAACTCTCTGCAGCGTGTGGAACGTATATAAAGTTACACGATGAGCAGAGGATTATAGGAACATTTTAAAGTAATGTCATTAAGGTCAGATGAACTCCATATTTTTTTAAAGCCTTTTATTAGAATTTAATCCTTTTTAATTCATTGAAAGAGCCACGGTAAAGGTTATTAAAAAAATAAAAATCTGGGTCCTAGTGGGCATAATGAGTAATTGTGGACACTCGATTTACTATTTGCACTCCAAAGAGTTTGGATGCTGTTTCAAGATTTTGGAGGCCTACTGAGTTTCTGGATCCAACCTTCTGATGGTCTCTTTTCTTGAATGAGGGAAGCCTTAGCTTACATATAAATTTAGTTGGGCTCAGAATTTTGAAGCAGGTACAGTTTTCTTTTGCAGAGAAGAAAGATTTAGGCTTAGATGCAATGGTAACGGAGTCCTCCAAGCACTGCTCCATAAAGGAAATAACAAGTGAAGACAGTCTGTGTGTCTGTGTGTTGTGCTTGCATTGCAAGTCACAAACTCAAGAGGATTTTATTCTTAATCCTTTGACTTGTGTTTTAATTTCTAAAAAGCTATATAGATTTTGGCCTTGCAACTTATTTTCTTATACTAAAACATGAAAAGCAAATGCCACTTACATCTTTTTATATTGCTGTAATTTTCTGTTTCTTTTTTTTTCATGGTGCTCTCCTCCTCTCTTCTGCTATCCGAAATCAACTTGAAAATTATTTGGTACATAAATCCTATATTATATATTCAAAGATGAGGTATGGGAAACCCTAAATCTTACTTTAAGCCCAGAATGTTCACTAGGCCAGATCTTTCATTCCTTGAGAACCAGTGTGAAACAGGGAGACAGTAGAAGGAACAAGGATGTTACACTGACTTCCCTGCAGATTAGGTAGTGAATTAGGGAAGATTTGTCCAGATGATGCTATAAGGCAAATCCCTGTAACTATGGGCCTGATTTCAAGCTTCCTATTCTGCTGAACTCTGTCAGATACAGGCTTCAGCATTTTGTCAAGATATTGTCATGCAAGTTTAAGAGCTCCTTTGAATGGTGGTATCGACAGGGAATGAGGAGGAGAAAGTAAGTTACACAGCTCTGAATAAACTTTTAATGAAGCTTCCACTTCCAAACTGTGGTCTCTTGGCTAAGAGAGTTTTGGTCACCTGTGTTACCAAGCCCCTCAAAGGTAAAAATTGACTGTATACTTGGAGATAAGTACTTTCCTCCTTCTCCAAGATGAGCATTCCTACTCCTGTTTACAAGGACAAAGCTCCCTTCTCTCACTTTCTCTTATCTTCTCTTCGTCTTTCTCTCACTGTCACTTTTTCTTTTTTCCTCTTCCTTTTCTCTCTCTCTCTTCCTTTCTCTTTCTTTCTCTCTGTTTTTTTCTTCCTGTATCTTCTTTCCTCTTCCTCTTCCTCTTCCTTGTGTCTTGCATTGAAGCTTGCCAGCCAAGGGCAGATCCTTTGTTATGTAACAGTCTAAATAAAATAATGATTGGTCAGTGCTTAATAGAACTATAAAATTTTACTGCTCAGTCTTAAGTGAAAATGCAACCTAAACAAGTGTAGCTAACAGAAATATTTATTCTTCTGCTCTAACATCTCAGATTCTTAATGTATAATACGTCCTGTGCAGGTCAGAGATATTGCTTTAAAGGTATCATCCCAGAGTCTCCAGCTTTAGTTCTTAGAAATAATTTAATAAGTTTGATAAGTCTATATTACTAATCCTGGAACTTTTGGAAACTTGAATTATTATTCAGTTCATTACTACACATCCATTTAAATGAATGTCCTTTGTAGTTTGGAAGCTCCCCATATCCAAAGCCAAAGCAGTTTGGTCAAAGTTAGTCTTTTGTACATCAGTCTCATACTTAAGGATGAGCAATATGAGGCTTATAGGAAGGGATGAGATCATTTATTAGACCAACTAGTTTACTTAGGGAAAAATGAATGTGCTTTATGGGTGCACAAGTCTTCCTTCAGATACTAAAAACAGGTATCTTAATAATACCTTTATCTCATCAAAAGACACAGGAAAAAGTTTTAATTTTCCACAGCTTGTAACAGTAGAAATTGCTTGAAACCTCAGTAAATACTTATGAATTTCCATTTGTGATCTGCTAACAGTCACCTTCCGTTGGTACAGAACTCTATTCAGGAAAACATGGGAAATGACTTGCAGGTTGGAGAGGTGAGGCTTATAGGAGTGGCAAGATCTTTAAAGAGATGAATGGGTGTAGTTTGGGGAAGAAGTAAAAATTTCAGGAACATGAACTTAGAAATCTTCTTAAAGGGTTGTGAATAATGACACAGGTCTATTATGGACAGAAGTTACCTTTAGTGCATGCTGTAGATCTGTCTAGGCATTTAAATGTGGTATTATTTTCCCTCTGGGTGCTATTGCTATATCTGCTATCCGGGATGTCCCATATATTGTGTCTGTGTCTAAGGTGCTCTCAAAAGGTCTCTTTTAAATATAAGACACTCAACTCCATATTCCTGATGGGATTAAAAAAGCAAGATAACTGTTCGTCTGTGGCTTCTGCAGAGACATATATATTCATAAAATAAAACATATTTGGGCTTTAAAACTCACAAAGTAATCTAGATTAAAATGGCTAGACTTTGTCAGGGAGAATGTTCTGCTACCTGTGATGTTACATAAACTGCCTTTTTGGGAGCATGGAATGACTGCAATTACAGTCAATAACATATTGCATATTATAGCTGAACTACACAGAAGTTAAGCTGCATTTGACAAAGTCAACAAGTCAATGGAATACAGATAACTCTTTCCTTCCCTCCTATATTTGAGCACTGATAAGTGCAGACATGCTGTGAAAGTGCAGATAAAGTGTATTTCTCTGCAGGTAAGCTCAGTGGTACTCCTGTATGAAAGATACCTAGGCTGTAGTTCTGATATTTGGCAGCTCTGGCTTAAACTAGGCATGTTCATTTGTAACATGATGCATACACAAGGAATCTTCCTGGCAGTGGATTCAGTGTTCAATATATTGTGTTTAAAGTTGTGGTGTTTTATGCAAACACATATTTTTTTCATAAATGTGTATATATACATAAATATATACTTACACAATTATCTAGTAATCTCTATATAGTCTATACTACTTGAGTATAATACATCAATCAAGCACTGTATTCAAGGGATAGTGGAGATATTTTATGTATTAAACAAACTACATTAAAATAGAAAATGTATTAGTTGAAGCTTAATCTATTTATTGAGCTATTCTTGTTAGTGTCAAGTAGTCAGAGAATTACTGGGAGTATATATAAAGTAACAGTGGCTTTAGAATATTCTAAAGACTGACAGTTGCTTGCCAGTATTATATAGAGTGTGGAGGTGTGGAGAAAAAAAGCGCTAGCAGTTAAAAGACTGAAATCCAAGACTTTTGATTTTGTGCTTGTCTTGTTATAAGGTGCATTGAGACTACATTACTCAATCAATACCTAGCACCCAGGTAACTACCCCAAAGCAGGTATAGTTAAAATATCATACATTTTTCAGTTCTATTTACAGTGCAGTTTGGAATGCTGATTGCTTTGACCAGTAACTGGGAGCTATCAGACCACTGTCAAGATCCCATTTTGCTGCTGTGCAGTATCCAAACATTAATTGTTTGACTACCTAAATCCCATTTAAGCATCACACAGTCATTTAGTAAAATTAAGTTGGAGGACCTTTTGTATCAGCATGTGAGTCTTCCTTAGTATGCTAGAACATTTTTATCTAGGCAAGAAGATGAAATCTGACCTGCTAAATATTGTGTGCTTGTTGGAAAAAAATTAAGTCAGCAGAAGGGGCTTGCCATTCAGTCATGAGAGAAACAGAAACACAAATGCTGTGTGGCTTATCTCACTGTTAACCGAATAAATGAGCAAGTAAGAACAATTGTGTTTAAAAATTTGTGAACTCCTAGAGAAGGAGAACTTGGATTTATTTTGGTGCCTGAGGCAGAAGATGATGATAGACACAGACAGAGGTGAAAAGCAGTTGTTTTCTGCTCTGAAGTAGGGACAGGATGAATGGAAGGACTCAAGCAACCTTTGCATGGCCTTGGTCACAAACATATACATTCCCTTTCTGCCAGTCTACAGAGTTTGTAAGTGCAGAAGGTAATTACAATTTGCTTTGAAGATATTTTGAACAGCACACAGTTTTCACAGATACATCTGTCCCTAGCTTTTCTGCTAAGTTTTTAAAATGTGTGTATATTTTAGTCTTTATTTTGAATAGCTTTAATCAAAAGGGTTGTAATTTTAAGATTTGTGACTTGAGAATGTTTTTTGGGGGGGGTTTTGGGTTTTTTTTTTAAAATCCTATTGCCTTGGAGTACATACTCTACACTGTGGAACAATGTTCTTATTTTCTACTACTATTATTTTGCTATGATGTATTATACTGAATGTTTATGCGCGAAGTTCACCACTACTGAAATTCTTGAAGCTGCAGTATGTATGTTGAGTGCTACATTGTGCCTTTGGAGTAAGGGTTATAATCAGGAGGTACAGTTACTCTGAAATACAATTCCATTGAAGAAGTATATGCAGGTTTTGAGGTCCTGGTCAACTTATCAGAGCCAGTAGTCCATGCTACCATATATCTACCATCTGATCTATAATTTCATGCCCTTTATATTAAAATATGATCTATGTAGTTTCTGAATTTCAGCTGTTATGAGTAATAGAAATTTTCTGTATATTTCTACAAGAATTTCATGGTGTCACTTCTTTTTAATGAATTTTTAAATACAGTAGTATATTTGCTGTTGGAAGCAAAATGTTTCTAGCAGCCCTTCAGTGTTATACAAGGTAGGTTGGACAGATGTCTTTCTGTTACTGCAATTGCAGAGTTTGTCACATGTCTTGTAAATGATGTAACATGCTTACATGTGCAAGTAGAAGGATTGAAAATTTGCAGCCAAAAAGCTGAATGTTTTACTAAAGGACCTAGTCTCTGTACTTTGCTTTCCTCACCACCTGACTTCACCCTGACTCAAAACATGACCACATATGCTAGAGGACTGATGTATTATTCATTTTAAGTCTTATTTTTCATTCTGTGTTCACCAACCCTGTAGAAGCTGCTGTGCATTATGGAATATATGTGTAGGGTTGTGCCATAGCTGTGTAGATGAGATATTATGAACTGTGATCCCGCTTATCCAGTATGACTTAAAGACAGAAATGAAGCATGGAAGGTATCACATCATATTGTAATATCTGTAAGTGCACATCTCAACCAGATGCCACCTGAGTAAAACATTTCATTTACTGTTTGGAAGCATTTCAAATGATTTGTGCCTGGCATTTGCATGTCATAGTGGCCTTGCTGTGAAAAAAATCTTCTAGTTTTAAGTGTCCTGAAATATTAATTGTTTTGCTTTGTGCAATTACTGAGTGACCTGCTGGTGTTTAGAAATGTTACATAGAGAAAATCATTGTTATATAGGTGATGAAATATTTAAGGGAAGAGATGGAAGATTATAAAAGAGTTGAAACCAAAATAATTCTAATTTTTCATGGTGAAGTGCTGCATATATTGCATCCTTGAGCAAGCTGGCCAGAAAACATAATTTTAATCTTTGTAGTTTATTCAAACTGCCACACTGTGCTGAATTTTTTTTTTTTTTTTTTTTTAGAAAAAACCACCCAACATTTAGGTCACTAGAACACACTTGTACTAAGTATTCACCAAATACCTTAAGCATTTTAATACTATCGAGAATAAGGCTGGTTTAGGTTTAAATTAGGTTAAAACATAATGACTGATAGTGACTTCCCTTAAAGATAGGTAAAGGAGGGTAATGGTTCTTTATGCTCTAGTACAATCCCAATAACATTTCCCACCACTAACTTGAAGGTTGACATCTTTGCAGTACAAGAGAGGATACAGGAGGAAAATGTGAGGGTGGAAGAGAGATTCCTGAATGAATAGGAAAAGGCACAGTGCTGCCAAACATTGAAATTCAGTATCTTTTCCACACGTAGGTGTTGACTTGCGGTCCAGGTCTATATGGCATCAAGATTCCTTGCCTACTGCTTTGTTTGTGTGTCTGTATTGTTCTTCTGGATGCAGATGGCAACTGCAGCCTTTTCTTCCAAACAGCAGGTGGTAGAGGAAGTGTCTGACAGTGTCTATGTTTTATGAAATAGGTCTCTCACTTCAGATGTGAGGACTGAGCTTCTATCTTTTTTCAGTCTGAGATGTTTCAGTCTTGTCTCCAAAGAGGATGTTCTATGCATCAGTATACAGACAAAGCTGATGGGGATTAAGTTACTCCTCTCCTGTTAAAGCCAGGTCACCAGTCAGTTGAAGAGTACAAGGGCAAAACTGGCCTACGTTGTCTAGTGGTAAGGCAACTCATCTGACAGACTAGATCTCAGATCTACTCCTTGCTCCTTGTGCTTTTTTAATACAATTTTTTATTCACTGATTCTGTAATGAAAAATACAGTAGTGCTCACTTAAACGAGAGCAGGACCTTATGACTCCCTAGGGACTACCTTTGCCTTCCACTGTTGCATCCCATAGCACTCCAGGTGCATTTGCAGAGAGTCAGGCTGCAGAATTCACCCAGTTCATCCAGTTATGCCTGATAAGCAAGACAGTCTCCAAAAACATAGTTAGTTTTGGTTTTCCATTGCCTGGCAGAGTCTTCAGACTTCGATTGCAGAATATAAAAGGTGGTCACCACAACCGTACCAACATTTTTGAGTGCAAGTTGCTGGTGTTGTGCTGGTCCTGTGCATGTGGCAAGCTCACAGCTTAACTGTCAAACGAAACTGCTCATTTGGTCACAAGATGCCTACTTGTGACTCCTGAACCGACTGTGAAGGTATTCAGTATCTGCTGTACAACACAGTATATATTTATTATATTGCAAAAGACAGAGGAAGAGAAATAAATCTTAGATCATAAAATAACTAATTTCTGTAAAAGAAATCAAGAGTAGTAGCAATTACAAGAATGTAGGCAAACTGTTGGCAAAGCTGATGAAGCATACAAAGCTAGTTGCTCAAGTACTGCAAGTAGGTTGGAAAGATTTGTGTACTACCATATGTCTTTAGTCTTTACTAAAGATTATTATAATTTACAATACTGTTGGTCTGCTACTGAAAAGCAGGAATCAATTTCTAAGCAGTAGAAAATGCATAAATGAAGAACATGTTATTATCGGATACCATCCTGTCATTTGGATGAGAGAAAAAAAGTATTATTTAAGAATCAATGTATTGAACAAAGAAAGTAGAACCCAATTATATCCAAGTATATTTAGGAAGATTATAATGACAAAGCATATCTCAAATTTGCCCAAATGTAACTGTAATAATTTGTGTTTCTTGCCAATTCTGTTAACGTATTTTTTTCATGCAACGTTTTAGTGTGATCCATAGTAATGTAAACATTAAGAGTTCTAACGTGCCTTTCAAAGATCCTGATCACCCTACTATGAAGATGTGTATAGTTCCTGTGAAGGGTTTTCCGTTTTTTTATCCTTGGATCTTTGCCAGTGCATATGATCTTTGTCTCTTGTTTAATATATTTTATGTATATTGAAAAGAGTGAAATCTGTGTTTTAAGGCTCTTCATATCTAAATAGCAATACCTTTTTTTGCTTCATAAGTGACTAGAAGGGATATTGTTATTTTCAACTATCTAATAGGAAGGTAGAAAGAAGATGCAGACAGAGTCTTGGCTGTTCAGAGTAGTACAGTAATAGGTGGCGGACACAAGGTACAACAAGGGAAATTCTTTTTAGATATTTGGAAAACTCTTTCAAATTATGGGTGGTCTGACATGAATAATCAGATAAAATACATGCTTTTATTTTTGATCTATGGCTGAATGAACAAGCAAACAATATAGCTATGAATGCAGAGTTTCTTCAATGTTTGGTAAAGACCTTTGATATTAAAATATGAACTGTGATGTTCAAGTTCAGAGCTGACAGTAAGAATGAAGTACTGAAATGAATGTGCTCTGTGTATTTTTTGAGTTTAATAAATTTTTATTTGGCTATCAATTCCTAATGAAAACTTAAATTTTAGAATATAATAGAAGTAATGCAAATGTTGATGAACCTAATTCATTCTGTCCAGTGTATCAGCACTCTTTCTTGATTAAATGAATAGAGTACAAATATCTCTATGTCAGTATTGTGATTAACATTTATCCTTACTTCATCCTAAGTGTATTATTAGCATGATTGAAAACTCTTCTGAAGCCTTTCCATTGTCTGGTTGCAGTTCAGGAACGTGAAAGACATTAAAAAAAAAAAAATACATTGGGAAAAGAGACACCAAACACCTTATCACCACACACTTACATGTGGAACAATGGTTAATACATGGCATGGACATTTAGGAAATAAGATTCTCTTACCTGTCTTGTTTTTGACTTTGTATTGTTCCTTAAATAAGTCATTTTGCTTGGGATATGTTCTGCAGCAAAAATGCTCTAGGGTAACTATATAAACACTGCAGTGTTCTCCTATCAGTAGGACTATGATATGTCTTTTAGAACCTAAATAGATAAGGAAAATATCAAATGACCTGTGGGTATGGAAAAAATTCCTAGAATATAAAAGAATGGTGAAAAAAAAAGTAAAAAAAAAAAAGTAAATTGAAACTGAGGCACTCGCTGTGAAGCCACCCTAAAATTTGGAGATAATTTGAACAAATATTTTGAGACTGAGAATGTTCTGGGGAATAATAATAATAATAAAAGGACTATTGAAGGGAGACAGAAACTTTATATTGAAGGATTTCAACACTTCTTCAACTATTGAAAATTAATATTGAATTAGGAGTAAGGGAGAATTATTCCTCATTGATTTGGTATGGAGTTTTCCTGGAGGTGTCTTTCTGGAACACCTAGTGATCATTATACCAAACCTCCTGTATTACATGAAATATGAGTTTGATGCAATAAAGCAACTCCTGCATTCTTAAAATCATATTAAAATGAGATCAGGTAGCAGTAAGAAGAAAAGACTTGTTGGGTCGAGTCCAGAGGAGGGCCACAAATCTGATCAGAGGGCTGGAGCACCTCTCCTATGAGGAACAGGCTGAGAGAGTTGGGCTTGTTCAGCCTGGAGAAGAGAAGGCTCCGGGAAGACCTTCTAGCAGCCTTCCAGTACCTGAAGGGGGCCTACAGGAAAGATGGAGAGGGACTGTTTACAAGAGGATGTAATGACAAGACAAGGGGTAATGGGTTTAAGCTGAAGGAGGGTCGATTTAGGTTAGATGTTAGAAAGAAATTCTTTACTGTGAGGGTGGTGAGGCACTGGAAAAGGCTGTCCAGAGAAGCTGTGGCTGCCCCCTCCCTGGAAGTGTTCAAGGCCAGGTTGGATGGGGCTTTGGGCAACGTGGTCTAGTGGAGGGTGTCCCTGCCCGTGGCAGGGGGGTTGGAACTAGATGGGCTTTGAGGTCCTTTCCAACCCAAACCATTCTATGATTCCATGATTCTATGAACACAGCTACAGCAAACTGTTGTTGAAATAGCTTCTAAGCACTGCCTCATATACACCTGTTGTATAAATAATGTTTCTTCCGGTGGAATAGTGTAATGTCCCTCACGAGGGTTGACGCGTGATTGAAGACCGCAAATCCCCACCCACATAATTTGCTTTGATCATACAATTTACTTAAAAAATAACAGCATTCAGTCTGTTCTAAGTAGGCTTTGCTCCTGTGATTTATGTGCTGTTTGTTGTCAGTAAGCCTTGGAGACAGGAAAGTTTATTTGATGCCTAGTAGGGTGCTAAAAATATTAAAATGCCTAGAACATTAAATGAATGCTAAATGTTTAATAAAAAAAGGGAGTTTTGTTTTGTTTTGTTTTTCATTTCTGTAACAATGCTACTATACTTCTCTTAAAAAAAAAAAACAACCAACCTTCAAATGGCTTTATAAAACGTTTTGGTCTGCTGAGCTGAAAACCGAACTATCTCTAATTATCTAAAGAACACAAGTTGGAAGAACACATTCCATTACATTCCCCCGTCAGCATGACCTAATCATCATCTGACTGTTAGGTGCAAGACATGAATTTTTATTTTCATGCAGTATTTAGTCTCTTTGACTTACTGGATATTAAAAGAGCTTATGCTATCCTTTGCCTTGTACAATGTCAGATGATTTGAAACTGTCTTTTTGTTACACTACTCTACAGGCCAGCTCTCAAATGATAACGATCTTCAGTCAATACTATTCTCATCTGGTTTGTCTTAGAGATGAAGAATTTCTTAGGCTTTATCATCTAAAGTATCACAATTGTGTTTTAAAAGTATTATTGAATCAGCACCTTTAGATATGAGCTGTAAATGAAGAGAGGGTATGAAGCATAAAAAGACCATGAAAAGTGGATGGTACTGACTGAGTAATCTAGACAAAATGTCTGAAGTAGTTCCTGGCAATGAGAAAAAATGTCATAAGGATGGTAGGTAGGAAGAAAGGAGAGGGTAAATAAAAGGAAAAAATTAATTAAACCTGAAAAATTGAGGAATGCATTGGTTCTAATCTGAATAAAATGTAGTAAATTAATTTTATATGTAATAAATAAATTCTATAAATTTCTATAGGAACACAAACCAACAGCACATACCTTAAGGCTAATAGAGGAATTCTTTGTAAAGTTAGAAAAATAGAGGGATGAATATACTATTCAAACAAAAAAGTATCAAAATACTTTCCCTAGAAAGCAGAATTGATCCATAGAGCAGTACAGTAGAAGTCGGTAGTCTAGTACAGAAATTAATTTCTTGCACTTGCAAGTTGGTTACCCAGTTTGCAACTGATGTCAACCATTCTACCTTTAAGGAAGCTACCTGCCATATCTTATTGAATTTAATTTTAAATAATATAAATGGTTAATTTTGAATAATTAATGATTCCTTAGAATCAATAAATGTGTGGTTATTTAGGCATTAAATGGCATAAAATATCCTTTTGCAATAGAGCAAGACAGTGGATTTTCCCTTGTGTTAATATATACATATCATACCAGTTATTTATTTTCTGTTTCTCATAACCAGTTTGAACAAATAGGCCAACATAAAAAGAATTACATTCTCAGAAAACTTATAATCTTGTCAGGATGCAAAGATCCTGGGGGATTCCAAGCTATTCTATCACTTTGCAAACTCTTCAGAGAGCTTCATAAATTTTATAACTAATCTTGTATACACTGGTCATTTCTCATAGCAGTCATTGTGTTATGGGGTTTAGGGTTTTTTGTCTTGTTTTGTTTTGTTTTTTGTTACAGAAATCATTATATGCTTACACAAACTTGTATAAGGGACAAATGTAACTTATTACATGGTAGTGTGGATTTCATCCTATACAGTTGCACTGTATATAGTGTTGCACTTATATATAGCGTCAATGGAGAAGATACATGTAAGTGAAGATTCTGATAGTAATTCAGTAGCATGCACGTGGAAGAGCCTTTACACCTGCTTTGAAAATAATCCAGAATCTAAGCTTTTTTCATCTTTTTTCCCCAGTCCCCATCTATCCCACAGTTTATCTGAACTTCAGGAAATGTAATCAAATTTCTGTCAGTGTAACCCATAAAGAAAACAAAATTTGAATTGGTAGATAAAAGATACAGTGTAGAGTTGTGGGCTACATTATATTAACATAATTTTATTTAACTGCCTCACCACATTCTAGTGGCACTGCCTTGTTAGTGGGAAATCATATGTCTGTATTAGAAGACTGTCATGGCATTGGGCTCAAGAAGACTCTGTTAATAAGGAAAAATTACAGCATTCTGACTGTTCTACCACAGAAATATAAAAAACCCCATACCAAAAGGTTTCAGGAAGGGATGTTAGAGTTTGAAAGGATTTTGATAGGACTTCTAGAGGAAAAGGGAGTTGGAATCTTGTTTGGAACTTGGAACTAGAAGGTAGAGGAAGGAAGCCACCTGACAGTCTGTGGGGCAGTCTATCAAGGGAAGCTTTTGTATTTCTTTTGTGTTTGAACTTGGCGACCTTTTTTCTGAGGTTCACAGTCTATTCTTAAACTGGATGTTATTTTTGATTAATATTGTGTGCTTCATGCAGATGAACAGTGCTTTAAAAAGAAAAATAAAAGTGAATATCATAACTGAGAAATGAGAGTCCAGTTGCTGTGTATTAGTATTTGAATTCTCTTTTATTTCCGAGAAACTGTACATGACAGCCTTCTTAAAGAGGCATTTTGCATTCAGATGGCTTTCTTGTATTTGCATCTGACTGGGTTAGTGAATTAGGCTCATGAGGTATGCAGTAATGATCTGTAGCAGAACTGCATTTCTCTAGCAACTACATTAAAAATGGGTCTCGTGCAGTATGAGTGCATGTCACTGTCAAGTTTCAAAGCTGTGTTGATTTAAGTTAGTTTTGGCAGAGTAAAGAAAACTCCCTTCTTTTCTTTTTTTAATTCAGGTAATAATTTTTCTTTAGGTCTTGCTTCTAATCATTGTCACATTGAGCTCTTCAGATCTTTAATCCATATGAAAATGTGGACGCACAAAATCACCACTACCAAGAAGCAACAACAAAAAGAAATTATTTTCCAAATATGACATTCTTTTTAATCCTGTGGGAGCTTTTAAAAAGATATTTCAAATTCATTACCAGTTCTAGATCACTGGACAATTTGTTTATGAGAAAGCTAGAAGTAATATGAGTATCCAGGTTTATCTATCTCTGTTCTTATCTTCTCCAACATATTGACTTCCTTTTGGGGATAATCTTGCATTATATTACTTTTTTTTTTTTTTTTTTTTTTTTGGTAAGTGTCTCAGGCATAAGTTCATTGGATGTTTTAAACAACTTTTCCTGTTTGGGAACTACTGTAATGCTGAGGCAACTGAGTTTGGAGAGGTAGGGCAGAGACCAAGATCCTGTGTAGCTGCAACGAGGATGATAGCACTGGGGATAACTCCTGAAGGATGGATAAACGTCTATATAAATAAATGTGCATGTGCACAGACACACTGGCATACACATGCAACTTAACTCACAGTTCTAGGGTTCTTTCCCAATTGCTGGTGAGACATAAAGAACTGTGCTTCTGCATTCACACAGGAGAGTTCAAAAGCTAAATGATAATGTTTGCAGTCACTTGCTAATCATTTGAGGCAACGCTGTACTAAAGATTGGATGTGTTGTGCTATTTAGTACACTTATTCCTACATTAGCTATGCCAGGGAGGGAAGGATTTTTTTCCTGTTTATAAAATGGATGCAGAGAGTTTTCCTCATGGCATCATTAGCTTGAAGTACAATGTTAATATTGCTCTTAACCAATTCTCATTTACCCACAAAAATCTGGAGTGTGAATTAAGAGGTGCTTTAAGCTTGAGCAAGTCAGCTTCTTGCAAGTTATCAGTTGAAGTTCCAGTTCTGCTTACTCTGTCTAATAATGCAGTGAAAATATATCTACAAGCCTGAATAAGCACACAAGCATCGATTGCTAATGAAATCAGTTTATTTATAAGTTGGAAGCCTCTTGTTCAAGCTTGGCCTAGCTACTAGTTGTGGGCCTTAGGGCTTTAAACCACTCAAATGGAGATAAGCGTGGCTGGTAATTTACAGTATCTAATGTTTCTGGGTGCCTTCAGGATCTTGTGAAAGGATACATGATTAAATTAGACCTTTAAGTACCCTAATCAGCTTGTGGGGGACTTTTTGCATCAAAGGATGAGATACACAGCAGCTAGTATAGAGGAATGCTGAAGCAAGGTAAGATTTCAGTCACCTCCTTTTCAGACTCTTCTGTTGACTAAGCCATACCTTTGGATACAGCTGGTTCATGCTTTTGTAGCCCATCCCACAACAGCTCCTTCTACACTCCCGCTGGGGAAGAAGGGATTCTAGATCCTCACGTCCTGATGAGGTTCAATATAATTTCTTACCTATGTAGGGTAAGGCTGTGGGAAGGGGAATTTCCCATCCCTCTTAATTCTTGATAGAGGAAGGGGAGAGCAAATCTCCAAACCTATTCATGCCTTTCTTATCTTTGGGAAGTGCTTTTAGAACAGGATACTGCTGTCTTCTTGTAGTTATTTTGTACGCCTTGATGGACATTGTTGCTTTAGTTTTCTCAGCTTATCTAGGAGCCATGGGGCCTTAGACAAAAAAGATACCGTGATTCTTTGCTAGATGACTAATTTTACTGATAGAAAATAGAAATGAAGCTGATAAAGATGACTGTTGTTGGGCCTAAGTTGCAATAAGGATTTTTTGGACCTTGTGCAGACTTTCACATGTTAGGGGTCTAGAGTTCAGTTCCCTGCTTTATTATTATTTCATTAAATTGTGGGCTAGTAGCTCGATCTGTTTTTCATATGTGTGTTAGTTTTTTTCCCAGAGATTTACTACTGTAAATGCCACTACCATATACCCATTAACACTTCCTTATGGTTTTAATATTTAACAGCACTTCTATTAAACACATTCATCAAAATTTCTTATTACTTCTATTTTAGTTATATTCACTTTTCAGAATATCCGTCAAAGTAAATGATTTTTGCCCCATAACTCATTTAAAAAATTACTTTTGTAGTGCAGAGTTCTTTTATTTACCCCACTTTAAATTCGGAATGGGCACTCAGATTGTATGTACTCCTTTTCAGTTATAGCTGGGTAGAAGTGCAGAAGCTCTAAGAAAGTAAGGGAAGTCTCTTAAAACCTCAGTAACTCAAAAGTTTGTAAGGTTTCTTATCCATGAAATTTTTCCTTATGTTTTCCTTTTTTTTTTTTAAGGCAGTGTATTTACAAAATTGCTTTGAGTGGGCTGTTACGTTAAACTATGCCATTCTTTAGGCTTATTGCCTAATTTTGTATTGCATTTGCTTCTTTGTAGAGATAATTTATGCACAAAGCATTATTGTTACTACTCTATCTGACTTTAAAAACTTGTCCCACTGACCAGTATAGTAATGTATTCTAATTACTTAAGAACACAGTAACTGTGTTAAAGAAGAGATGTATTTGAAGCAATGACATATTGACAATGATAAGCATAGAGGACATCAAAGGCTTAATTTGGAAAGAAAACCTGTGCTTCGGAGTGACACTTTTTCCTCATTGTCACTGTGAAGAATAGCTGTCTTTTTCGCTGTTAGAAAATAAAGGCATCGATGAACATTAAAATAATATCACCACTTAATGTAATATGCAGTTAAGTGATGTGAAGACATGTAAATTAGTTTGTGATTGTGCATACTTAAATTACACTTTGGGGTTCTTGTGTATTGCATATCTTGGGAAAAAAATTGCTATATGGAAAAATCTCAACAAATAAAATGTTGACATCTCTTACCAGATTGCATAGGTACATTATGTTTTCTTAAAGATTTCCTTTTTTTCCAATTAAGTTCTGATAGTTTATTTAGATTTTTATTTTGCATTGGATACATTGCATTGGATATAGTGAAGTTTTTGTAGTAGCCAGACATGTCAAATGCCCAACTCCAAAGATGACAATGAATTTCTGCTAAATACTGAGGAAAATTCAATATCAGAGCTTCACCTTTTCTTCATGAGGATAATGTTGATTCTGTCCACCCTGACGGCCCAGTAACTGCTGTCAGTGTGTTGGCCTTTATCCAAGAGTCATGAATTATCAGATAGGCAGAATAGCTTGGAGCTGTACAGGTGTTTAGGTGTCAGTAAGATTTGGCCTTGACAGTAATGTGTCATATGCATCCCAGGTATGGTCTGGGATTTTAAGGTGTTCTCTGATTGAAAGAATTCAGAAAGGTGCAGGATGTTCTCCCCTGTTTATCTTTCTTGGGAATGTTTGGCTGTTACTGGTCCTGCCTTCTCTATTTTCACACCGTTGCCTGTAAAAAGCAGTAAATTAGCCAAAGCATCGGAAGTACTGCTTCGTTACTGCCTTGCAGCTCTGCACAGTGTGCGGCTTTGCACATAATCTGGATAGCCAGACATTTGATCAAAGCGCAAGTGACAGTCTGGTACTTGTATCTGAAGATGCAGTAGGTGACCTTAGTGACTTTTTTCTACATGAATCAAACTGTTCTAATATTAAACCTCCTTATGAAAGTACTGTAGAACTGTGGAAGTAAACGTAGGAATAGAGATCAACTTTCAGAACTTAATGCAATTGTGTGAGACTTCCCCGCAGTGTCCACAGGCTAATCCTGGCTAATAGTGCTTGGGTAAAGTGGTGCTGTGTCATGAAAACCAAGATGTAGACATCACATCCTGAGAGAACCTTTCAAATCAGTACTGTTCAGTTTTGTCTGGGGTGGGTATGGGAATCTCGTGTTTTTAATTTGAAAGGGATGTTATTAGGATTGGCAGTTTAGATGTTTGCCATCTGTTTTTTGGAGGGTGGGTTTTCTATTGATGTATTTATATATTTGCAAAATGCACATACTACCAGGTTTCTACCAAAACAGCTGGTTCTGTGTTTAGCTGTCATTGAAGTGCTCCAAAGAACATCTGTAATTGGGAGGAATGACCATGGGCAATATATTTTGCAATTTTTTAATTAGATTGAACACACTTTTATCTTTTTTAGTGTGACCATTCATGTAAATTATTTGAAGCATTGTGAGAAGAGGTTGCATCATCAGGCCTCCAGAAGGGAAAGACGTTTTAATTGCTGGATTCAATGAGGCCATTAGAAAAAGATGCAAGGAAAAATATATTTTAAATTACAGAAGATCTCTTGATAGTGTCTTTAATATTAGGGCTGAGCAGTAGTTGATTAAAAATTAGCTAGTTTTTACTGGGGACATCTTGAATTCTAAAGAGTTAAAGAGAATGTGAGTTGTCTTCTCACATTCAAATATTTTGATATTGTCACTATGGTATACCTAACAATGTATGTGCAATAGCTTTCTCTTTCCAGTACTTTTAAGGACAATTCTCTTGACTTCATACTTCACAGAAACTCTCCTGCCCAATATTGCTGTATCAAAAAAACCCAAACAAACCAACAAACACCCACAACATTTTTTTTTCTTCTTTACCTTATGTGTTTTAGATAATTTTATGCCTAAGCACTTAAAAAAGTTTTTCCTTGCTCTAATGGAATTTAGGGGGAATATGGAGAACTTTAGTTTCAGTTCAGGCAGATACTGCTGTATTGGGTTCAGAGAGCTGACAATAGGTCTTCTGAAATACAGTGAATTTCAAAGTAGTGACTGAGTTCATTCAACTGAGTAAAACCACACTCTACTTCCAGAGGGCAGGATGCAGGCACGTCCAGACTATTTTGCTTAAAGAAGTATTATGAACTGTAATTTTTGAGCTATCCAGAATACATCATCTAAATATGGGGCAGATCACTGCTTGTCTGGCTTCTACTCTCAAATGTGAGATTTTCATTGGCTAATGAGAAACCTCTCATGGAGAACAAATGATAAGTGAGTGGGCCGCATTTTAAGATACTCTATTTTTTTACTGATTTCAGTTTTAGGGTAGAAATCTACTTACTCGGAATTGCCATCATCACTGTTACACTATTATGGCTGATATTCAGAGATCCCGTTTTGCTGGTAAGCTTGTAAGTGGCAGAGTAAGGCCATCACCACCAAGTGGTTAGGGATGCCTTCTATGTCGAATTGACTCCAAGTATTAGCTCTGTTCAGAAAGAGGTGCATGCTTTACAATTAATCTACACAAGTTGTATCAAAGGACCACTTCAGAACATGACATTGGATTTTTTTGTTATTTTTGGTTTTGTTTTAAATGCATAGAAAAATTTCCAGCTGACCCATAAAGTAATGGGGAAGATGAAGAGACTGAGCTAAGTAGTGTGAAGGAAAACATTCAGTAAATGAGACTACAGAATATTTGTCTCTGCCTTATTGTTGTCCTTTCTCAGATTCTCCTTTCTAAAAACAGTGTTGCTTCTGTCTTACATTATCCTATTATATGTTTATTTTTTCTTGGATTCAGAATCCAGTCAAAACAAAATCTGAAACCCATTTTTTCATGAAGTCATCTGTGATTGCCTTCAAACTACTGATGTCAGAGTCATGTCCCCATTGTCTTAGTAACTGTTTGAAAAAAGCTTCACCTTTTCTGAGTTGTCTAGTGCTGCTTTACAAATACATACTACACAATCGATATTTCTAAGAGAAAAAACACATTTCCCACTACCAGTGTCACAAGTGTGAAATAAATTGTTCTGATGCATTCAGATTTTATCCTTGTGAAATTATACGGGAAGAAAATCTTTAAAAAAACCCCAATGCAATGTGAATGACTGGATGTTATTTGAAAGAAAACCTCATCAGATACTTGAAAAAGCATGGTTCTCCAAATGGAGAAGATAATTTAAATGTTTTTATAAAGCCTAGTTAAGAGAAATGAAAATGCCAATATAAATAAAAGAATACATAATAAATAAAAGGAAAAAGATAACTGGTATGAATTAACATTTAAGAGTAGATGTCTGAAAGCTAAATAAATCTACAGAGAAAAAGCAATCTTTTGGTATTGTGGATAAAGACAATAAGAATTCTTTGAGAAAGAAAAAACATCCACAAAACCACTGGAACGTTATAGATCTTTTATTATTTAAGGATAGGAATCGATGAAGTGGTTTTAAAAGAACATTGCAGTACTAGAAAAACTTGAAAGTCCTTAAAAGAGCAGAAGCTGTACCAGCATTTGAAAAGTGGAAGTAAGATGTTTCAGATAGTGGTAGGCAGATTAGCATTCCACTATTCCAAAGAAAAATCCTGGGGAGGACTGATAACTGGAGGCAATCAAGATGCATGATACTTTTGGGATTAGTTAACAAGAAATTAGTTAATGAGAAATCCAGTGCTGGAAAATAGTTTCATGAAACAACTGTAATAAAATGTTTGTTAGGTTATGCATTTTAACAAACTTGACATATTTAGTGCTCTAAATTATTTAGCTTACTTTGATCAATTTAACCTAATTAAAATTACTATTCTGCAAAGACCAGAGTATCACACATTTAATGATAACTGATAGCCCACAGAAACTGTAAACAGAAAATCAAGTAATGGGGTTATAACCAGGTCCAGAAGATCTTTTCTTGTCCTGAGGCTGTTTATCATCATTATAACATATCTGCAAGGAAACCTGTATTTGTTGCTAGTAAATATTATAGATGTCATAAACATAAAAATGTTAAGCAACCATTAAAAGAAAGAAAATTATACCGAGTTTTACAGCACAGTATAGATTGCATGGTAGCATAATCTCACTTGAATAGGGTATATATTTATGAACAAATGCTATATAAATCATATGTACATACATACTGTACATACTCATTCAGAGAACTGAATCTTGGAGAAGGTGTCATGCAGCACAGAATGTAAGAAGTGCTGTGTGTAGCCAGCTGTCTGTAACGCAGATTGGTGGCTACAAGAGCAACAATGATTCTGCAGTACTTGAAAGAAAAATCAGATGAGGAGTATGGAGCTGTTACCGCACTGGCGTTAGCACATGTTTTTGGGGAAAAAATATTGTCTTCATTCTAGTAATGACATGTTCAAAAGGTTTTTGACTAAAATTGTGCGAATAATTGATAACTTGCCTTTTTTTTTGTATGAACTGAATTTTTTTCCTGGCTTTTTTCCACATTAAAAAAAAATCACCCTTATATCTTTGGCTAAAATAAGAATTTTCCTTTTTTAAAAAAGGTTTTTGATTACTTTACATACTTTAAATACTTACAGAGTTTTGAAGTAAAAGAATTAATAAAAGGTCAAAGCAAAATGATTTAGATTAGATAAGAATTAGTTCAACAGACCAAATATAATTATATAAAAAAAGGTTTGCCTCAAATCTGACCAGATCCTGATTTTAAAATATTTTGAGACAAGGCAAAAGACTAGACTGTATGTCTTTCTTGGAAACATATTCCTAGCTCAGCTAGGTAATGTGATACAGGCATCTCTTTGTGAAAATCTATAGCCGAGGCACTGCATGTGACCAGACTAGATAAAAATGGATTCTCTGTGCCTTAAAGTCTAGGACTCTTTGCATTAGTCCATCATCTAATTTTGGCATTGTCTACAGCAATTAATGGAAAATACATTAGTTCTGAGGAAGGAACCAAGAGATAATTCTGAAAGGGGTTTTTTTTTTTTTGGGCTGTAACTTAAATAATTATTTAGTCTGTCTTTAAACTTCTTGAGTGTTTTTTACTCTGTATTAGATATTGATTTACTTATGAAAACAATCTCACTGCCCATTCAGATTTTTTGCTGAAACCATTTTAAAGAAGACCTTGTAATAATTTGTATCATCAGAACAGAATTTGTAAGGAATGTTCAATTCTGCAAAGTTTTCCCAATATTCTTAAGAAAAAACAGTACTGAATAAATTTCAAGCCAGAAAAATTCAGCCAGACAGTTTTTGTTCATGAAATTCTGATATGAATTTAGGATTTGTTTTTCTAAGCATGTATGAATTTGAAAGTGCTATCTTTAGAAAAAACTTAGAGCTTTTGAAAAAGTCTCTATTTTTTTTTGTTTTATTTTCAAGTAAGCTGTCAAAATAATTTAAAATGAATTGCATTTGCTTCCCATGAAATTTGTACAACACAAAATTCCAGTAAAAGAGATGATCATGATTGGTGAATAATAGGGGCCAAAGGAAGCAGAATTAAGCTAGTGTCTCTGTTGTAGAGATCTATTATGAGTAAGCTTTTATGGGATTTGACCTGCTGCCTGCTGCAAAATAATACTATTATGCCAAAAGAAGTTTTTGTAAGCAGGAGCCTAAGTTGAATTGATTCAAACTTAGAGCTTTTATACAAATACTAGTTATTTGTATTGCAGCTGAAAGATGGTGAATCTGTCATTCAGCTGTTTAGCAATTTACTATGAATTATTTATTATTCTGACATTTCTGTTCTTTTTCTGATATACAGGAAAATTGCTGGTGAAATGCAAGTGTATTTATGCAAATAGAAACTTGAGTTAGATTAACTCAGTGGGATATGTATTCTATAACAATAGCTTGTTGTGTGTTTTTGTTTTTTTCTGTAAGACAGAATTTAATAGATTTTTTTTTTTCCTGAATTCCCTTGTTTATGTTCAGTAAGGCAGATAGATAGTTACAAGAAGGATATCTGTGGTCTTCTATGAAATGCATGATGCAGTAAACTAGACATAGATTTCTGTGATCTTTCTCTGTTCTTAAGTATGTTTTTCTAACTGTAGAGAAACTGCTGTATTTTTCAATCTGGCTTCTTCATTTATCCCAATTAATTTTTTTAAACAAGTTATACAAGTTCAAGTGAGGCATATGCTGCTTAATTAAAATACTTAAAAACTACCTATGACTCTGGGGTGAGAGTACGCATTTGGTGTAAGGATGAATGGCACTACCTTCTCTCCCAAATGTACGCTGGAAAACTGCCCATTCTTTTGGTTAGGATGCGAGGGAATGGCTTAAAACTGCATTGGGGAAATTCACATTGGGTATTAGGAAGGAGTTCTTCACTGAGAGGGTGGTGAAGCACTGGAATGAGCTCCCTAGGGAAGTGGTCATGGTCCCAAGCCTGCTAGTGTTCAAGAAGTGTTTGGACAGTGCTCTTAGATATGTGGTTTAACTTTTAGGTTGCTTTGTGTGGAGTCAGGAGTTGGACTTGATGATCCTTGTGGGTTCCTTCCAACTCAGGATGTTGTGTGATTCTGTGACTTGATTATGGGTCAGAGTACTTTTAACCTTTTAATTGGACTCTTCCCAACCTATTTTCCTTTCAGTTGTTTCCTGTGGTTATACAGGTATCACACTGAAAATATACACAGCCTCTCTCCCTCCTTTATTCTCACTTTTCCTACTTAATTGATGCAAAAGTGTATTGTTTAACTAGTTTTTTATTGATTGCATAATTCGGCTGTTGGTTGTTTCTTATGTAAAAGATGGAGGAGAAGTATCATTCACATAATTACTATTTAAATTTACTCCCCTGTCTGGCTCAGACTTCTTCAGTTCTTTTTTTTTTTGTAAGCCAGAATTTTATGTATTTCATAAGCTGCAACTAAAGGAACAATAATCATGTATACATCTGCTAATGTTACAGAAGTCATCTCTTCCTCAGTGACTGCTGAAATCCAAACACAATGCATAAATACCATAAAGAACAAAATTAGGAATTTAACTGTGCATAAAATTGTCATTGTTAGTTGCAATCTGAAATTTGGGAAACATTGCAAAAGTGCAGAGCATCGTGTTGAGAATAACTACTGATTCTGTCACACTAGGATTGGAGTGGAAAAATAAGTATCTTCCAAAAATCTGTTATATGAGAAAAATGGGAAGGAAGAGGCTCTGGTTTAAGTTTGATCGTGCAGTAGAAACAATGTAGGGCAGTTAGGTTGCACAAAATGACCTAATACCTTCACACAAAGTTTTCACATTCATGTCACTGTGACTCCTGCCGAAGTGAAGCCAAACTTGCACCACTTAACAATTATGTTGTTAAAGTGGGAGATCTGCTAATCATATTTTAGGAGTCTGGATAAATCCTATGTTGAATGAGGAAAAACTGTCTCCTTGGCTTATTATCTGAACTCTTAAAAAGTAATCTTATGTTAGAATTGCTACAGTAAATATCTTCTTGTAAATTTTAGAGAAGGTCTAAACAGTGAAATGCCCAGAATAGATGAGTACATCCAACTTCTCTATGCTAAGTCTCAAAATGCTATATATGTTTTGAATTTTGAAGAATGCATACGAATTATGAAATTATTGTCTTTAGATGAGATAGTTAAAGTCTGCAAGAGAAGTTAAATTATTTGGGCAGTTTTGAAGATCATACTTTGTCATTTGTTCAAGGCCGTGCAATGAATCACTGAAGATTAAAGGCTGAAAATGCTTCATCTTGAGTATTTGTTGCTCACTCTATCAACTGGATAGGATTTTCAAGGAGATACTGATAGAAGTATTTTAATCTACTGGTAGAACATATCAAATAAATCAAACGATGATGATGATGAGAAAATAATATCTGTTCAAAGCATTATTAGAGCAGCCACTACATGTCACTTCCACAGTTCAGTAGGCTCATAATACTTGACTGTTTAATCCATGTATGGTTTCAATGTGGCTGAGATGTCTGCAAATTATTAACAGACATTGGCTTAAAGACAAGTATAAAAATAACAGTTAAATGATCCTATTTTGATGAAACATTCATTGAAATGATATCAGTATGAACCACTGGAAAGTTCATCATTGGAATGTTGAATATATTGAGTTACAGAACAGACAGACCACAATCCACTGGGGTGGTTTAAGTTCAACATCCTATTACCTTAATTCAGGTAAAAACCAGGTATTTCTAATTTTCAGATGGGTGTCAGAAAAAGGAAAGAAAAAAGAAGAAATAACATACTCTTCAGTTTAGCTTTTTGTGTCTGTGCTCTGAGGATTTCGGATCACAAATAGCTAAATTCATAGATGAATTAATTGTATGCAGATTAATATTTCCCTCTAATGTAAATAAATCCCCCTTGAAAATCACTTCCCTTCTGAAGGAAAATATGCTAAATCCAAGTTTTGACTAGAGTCACTAAATTGTATGTGATGCCTCATTACAGTAAATAGGCAAAAGTAAATATAAATATGAATCTTCAGAACACGTGCATCAGCCTAATCTGGTGAAGGCTTGCTATGAGCTCCTCTTAAGTATTTTAGGAGTATTCAAGTTGAGTTTTCATGTACAGTATGACACATGACAGTTGTATAATCACTCTGTAGTCTTTATTTTAGTTTCTTCATTTTTGTCAGTAAAGCTTTCTTCCATCAACACCCCCTGCATGCTCCCCCCCCCCTCCCCATTTAGAATGTGTAACACTGCAAACTGGAGCATTTGAAAGCTTGAAACTTCAGAATTAAGATATCTGGAAAAAAGGCTGTGCATTAACATCCTTCATCTGTTTGCAAGACAATCTTTAGTTTCTCGGTCACATCCTGTTTGTTTTTTATTACGGGGTGTTACGAAAGTGTAAGATTTTTCCAGGGTTCTTTTAATCCTCAGATGTGGTCTTTTGTCTTACTGCTTTCCATTTGTACTCTGTCTTGAACACAAAATGACTGATTTCCTTTTTAATATTTTTGTGGGGTTTTTGTAGATATTTTCTATAATTGTATTTAATACTGAAATAGTTCTAAAGCATTAAGTAATTAAAGCAAGTGAGAATCCCCTACAAAGTCATGGAGAGAAAGGTATTCCCTCCATTTTGTAGCCAGTAAATGGAGTTACAAAGAGGTTATAAGCAGACATTTCCCATTAACTCTTAGTGCCCACATAAGGCATTTGGAGCACAATCTTTTCTCCAAATACAGGAAACCACATCTGGAATCTTCAGAAAATTTTGCTGCCAAACTGTAACCACTCTCTTTTCTGCTTGTTAAAACATGCATAAATAAAGAAAAGTACACGTGAACAAGGTGATACCTGGTTATGTTTTCGGTAGGGCATCAAAGGCATATCCTTTATAGCGAGTGTCCTCTAAAGTAGCAAGTTGTTAGAGCTATCCTTTGGGAAAGTTATCATTAACACTGACAAAGCAACTTATCTTTACCAAATTTGTTTTCAGTATCTACAAAACTGTTCTGACTTCCAGAAATTTTGACTAAATTTTTATTCCAAGGCATAAAAACCTCATTTGGTTTGCTTAACATTTGAGTTTTAATTACTTAAACATATTCTTAAGTGATATAATAAGAAAGTTTGTGAAATACTATCACTTGGCTTCTTATTGGTGTGTGTTTACTTTTGTTCTTTATATATAATTTTTTAATTTTTTTTCTTTTATAGATTTTCTCAAATCATTGTCCTAACTGAATGGATAACGTAAAAAAGCTATTGTAAAATTCCCTTCTTTCTATAGTATCCTTGCAGGCATCTGGAGATTCCTTTTGGTCTGAACAGAGCATTTTAAGGTCTTCTACTCAGTGTTCTCTGGACTTCTAATCATTTCTTTTGCCCTCTGAAACCTAGATCTTTTAGAAAGTGCAGGGTCAAAATTAAACTATTGTTCAGGTCTCATCTTGGACAATCTTCTACAATCTTTCAGGTTTTTACTGCTGTTTCTCAGCTCCAGCCACTGATAAAAGTTCTAATATGAGTTATTGAGACCTAAAAGCTGTAGACACTATACGTCTGATTAGATGCCATGGAATGATAATCATCCTTTTTGTAACTACATTGCATGGAGGACTCATGATCTGAGGTTCATTGTGGCTCTTATATGAATTCTACAGAACTGCTAGTCAGTAATTGGTCTTGTTCCTGTGTTTGTGGAGCTGATTATTCCTAGTGTAAGTTTTGAAATTCACTGGATTTCAAGCTCTACTTTTTAGACTTCTTTAGCTGCTAGAGTACTTCTAATCCTGTTTTCCAGACTATGCCACTGTAATAAGCATACTCTTTGTTCTATTTGTATAATTAATTAACATATTAAATAGTATTGAATGTGGAACAGAATTTGCAGAATATTACTTTTCAGATCCTTCTGTTTCCATGAAGAATACTGATAATCCGTCTGCAAGTATCATACTTACAAAAATTTCAGTTGGTAATCTGACCTAGCTTTTGCTTTCTATGTATAAAAATAAGGAATATATGTAATTTATCATTTAATCTTAGAAGTGATTGGTGTATCACTTAATTTCTTACCTTCCCTTTGCACTGAGGTAATTGACAGGCTTGGCATAAAAAGCATTTTTTTAAAAAAATTATAATAGTAATTTGGCTGTGGCTCTCTAGGATATTTTAATGGGGCAGATGCCACACAGCTCTTTTCCTGCCATTTGAAAGACTTCCCTTTGGATGAAAAAGGGTCAAAATTTCTGGTCACAGATTTTGTAAATTCAGCTTATTGTAACAGTTTTACTGATGCTACTTTGGTGATCTATGTTCTTTGCTATAAAAGCAGAATAGTTCACTTGGCAAAATGCACAGGGTATGCATGAATGGAAAACTGGGAAGAAGAAAGTAGGAAAATATACTTTTTTTCTTCTCAGAATGATGATTAGCTTCTCTTATCTTAAAAGATGTGTAATAATCACATTTTCTCATTGTCAGCTGTCTTATTTCTTTCTGGTTTAGCTTTGAGGGATAGTAATAGAGCTGTTGAAAACACCAAGTTAGACTTCATTTAAAAATCAATAAAGCCAGATAAGACACTTGCCACTACACCAACTGAATATTTAGTTAGCGGAAACAATCAACATTTTCAAAAAATCAAGCAATTGATCCAGTCAGTCTATTATAGAAGTTAGCCACATATAAAATAATTTGAGTCTTTTTTGTGCCATCATGATTTGTCTCCATGATAAATTTTCTGCATTTAGCAAGAAATAGATACAAATACCTTCTAAATTTCATACACCTTCCTTTTCCCTCATGGCTTTTATAGTGACCTTTTAGTAGATGACAATCAATTACTGTCCTAAAGGGGAGAAAGGATAAAAACGTCTAAGTCTGTCCAATGTAAGAAAAGTAAGAGAATGTATGCTGACATGCAAAATGGAAGCACACTTCCCAAAAAGCTATAGGGGTATTTGACTGTTGAGATATTAAAGAGATTATTTATAATCTTGGGTATGAGAAACTGAGAACCTTAGAGCTTGATGAAAGACAAGAAGATTCTTTTCCTGAGAAAAAAATAATGCTTGCGAAGATGAAGCATGACTAAAAAAAGAATGCTGTTCTAACCTCCTTATATTTTGATAGACTGTACTAGGTTCAGCAGGGGTTCATCCAGTTAACATGGACATTGTTTGAAAAAGTAAATATTTGCCAAAATTATTCTATGCTATTTATAATTTAAGATGTTCTTACCTGCCAAGCATAAAAGAAAATGTTCTTTCCAAATGCAATTTGTGATCCCTAATATGTGATTCTTATGCTAAGTGATGTTGTCAGCATACTTTCTTTGACTGGGTACTTAGCAGCTTTCTTTTTATTTATTTGCTGAATTTGGAGGTCTGTTGTCCCCACAAAATTATAAAAAAACACATTGGAGCAAGAACCTTCTATTCAAATTAATGTAGCTATATTAAAGTTCAAGGGATCCTCCTGTCAGTTGAGTATGCCAAAGAATTAGATTCAATATAAAAAATATAAAAAAATAAAAACTTTTAAAAAAAATATATTTTTAGTAGCTAGTTTGAATTTATCCAAGTGAACAAAACAGTAAATATATATGTTTAAAAATAGATGTGAAAGACCAACAATCCAGTCCTGTTATCACATTACTTACTTTGTCTATACATACAAATGACCCTCAAAACTGATGCTTCTATTCATAGATGCAGTTTGAGGCTCAGTGTGAAATGGTAAGGGAACTACTCTGCAACTGTTTTTAATGTGTCATAATGGCTACTGTATTTGATGCTGCCTACACCTACATTGCAACTGGAGGAACTAACCAATTTTTTTTCCATTTCACAAGCGTAGTGGATCAGATCTTATGAAATCATAGAATCATAGAATCATAGAATGGTTTGGGTCAGAAGGGACCTCAAAGCCAATCTAGTTCCAACCCACCTGCCATGGGCAGGGACACCCTCCACTAGACCAGGTTGCCCAAAGCCCCATCCAACCTGGTCTTGAACACTTCCATGGATGAGGCATCCACAACTTCTCTGGGCAACCTGTTCCAGTGCCCCATCGCCCTCATTCTCAAAAATTTCTTCCTTATATCTAACCTAAATCTACCCTTCTTCAGCTTAAACCCATTACTCCTTGTCCTATCACCATAGTCCCTGATAAACAGTCCCTCACCATCTTTCCTGTAGGCCCCTTCAGGTACTAAAGGCTGCTAGAAGGTCTCCCTGGAGCCTTCTCTTCTCTGGGCTGAACAAGCCCAACTCTCTCAGCCTGTCCTCACAGGAGAGGTGCTCCAACCCTTTGATCAGCTTTGTGGCCCTCCTTTGGACTCTCTCCAACAGCTCCATGTCTTTCTTGTACTGGGGTCCCAGAGCTGGACACAGTACTCCAGGTGGGGTCTCACAAGAGCAGAGTAGAGGGGCAGAATCACCTCCCTCGACCTGCTGGTGACACTTCTTTTGATGCAGCCCAGGACATGGTTGGCTTTCTGGGCTGCAAGCGCACATTGCTGGCTCATGTTGACCTTCTCGTCCACCAACACCCCACGTCCTTCTCCTCAGGGCTGGTCTCAATCTATTCTCTGCCCAGCCTGTAGTTGTGCTTGGAAAGAAAAAACTATGATCATAGCTCCATAGGATATGATGATAAAGGCTGTCCACTGGAAAGGGCAAGAGTAGTGCTCTGTCTGTGCTTGACACTTGTATGTATTTTACATGATTGAGGCTTAGCATGAAATGCTGAAAAAGTCCTTGCAGCACGGACTGGAAGACAGGCTTCTCATTTCCCAAATGAGTGTCACGGTTGCTTTAGAAAGAAAGAGTAATTCTATTTTTGAAAGTGAAAGTGTGAGTAGGGTTTCAGGAGACAGCTGGAGACTCTGGATTCCAAGTGGGCAAGGGCAAGTGGTTGTACTAGTGATAGCCTATTCTGTCCTTTCCCCCCTCCGTAAATTCCCAGAGATGTGGATTGTCACCTATTTTGTTTCTGTTTAGCCTAGTTACACATTAGTCGAACACTTTTCAGATACTAATCCAATCACTGCACTAAGGTAATTTAGGTCACCTTTCATAATTTATCCAAGTGTACACTTTACTTTAAACATAGGCCTAATTCTATTGCTTTCAGTGGAATTGAAGCAAACATTAAGTCGTCTTTGGATTTAAAGCCTTGTAAATGCTTCCTATACACTGCTGATAACCTACGGAAGTAAAAAGCTAGCTGTGGAAGTGCAATAAGCCAGATATAACTATGTAGATGCTAACAGTTGTACTGCATCAGGAATTGGTTTGGTTTGCAGTCTCACTGGCAACCATAGTCATGGTTTTGGTTTGTTTTTTTTTTTTTTTCTTCTTAATACTGTTTGTAGAAGATGATAGTTAAATGAGTCTGATGGAAGACAGTACTGAAATATCTTCAAGCTGTACCTGAGCTACTATCTGGCCATGTACCTTCCTGTACATAGGCTTCTTCCTCTCATTCATCTCCACAAGCAGAAATAACACAGAAGAAAGAAATTCTGATTTTTGATTCCAGGTGGACTGATGAATGCTGGCAAATGCTGGTCCTATGAATACTGTGACTGAACACTGGTACCTCTTTTTGTCTAGTATGTTTGATTTAGGATCCTGTCATGCAGTGTTTGACTTAGTAATTTTTAATTGCTCACTAAAAAAAAAAAAAAAAGGAAAAGACATTAAATGGTAAAACTGACACTGTAGTGGAATTTGTTCCCCCTAAGAAGTCCCATAAAACAGTCACGTCAAATTTAATTTTTCCACTTCTCATATCCACAATTGCTTTTTCTCAAGATAAAATTCTATACAGTGACCAATTACACACAACCATGTTTCTATAAGCAATAGAACAGGCTTATACTATGATATTCCAGTTTTACACTAGCATGTAAGAGGTAAGCACATAAATTCATATCATGTGTTTCTTGTGATTTCCTTCTATAGTCTCAGTCTTAAATTTAGTTTAAAGCTGACAGTTGCCTATCTTTTTAAAATCACTTCTAGTGTCAGTTGCTTTATTATTATTTTCTTATCATTTTGTAATTCTCATAATACATCATATTACTTAAAATAAGAATTTGTCTATACAGGAAACACTGCATGTAATTAAAGGTCCATTTTTAGACATACTTAGTTAAGCTACTCTATGTTTATGTGTAGCATTACTGTATAGGCTACACATACTTTATATAGCTTTTAATAGTTTATTTTAGTCTAGTTTCTTTTCAAAAGGTTTTTTAATGTTCATTTGAGGTCACAGGAGTACTAAAAGGTCTGTAGTGTGAATGAGATGTAGACCCATTATGCCTGATGCCTGATGCCTGTACCAGAAGCAGTAGCTGTCAAATTTCTGCCATAAGACTTCGAGTCTCTTAGAAAATTTGGGAAGGCAAAAGCTAGCCCTGAGCCTCAATCATAGACTTCTACATGTTTCTTTTAGGTTCATGGCTGCATTAATAATTAAAAATGTGTTATTAATTATGTATTAATGTTTCCTGATTTACACTTCTAAAAAATATAAGGCAGTACTGTTACCCAGATAAATTTTCCTTTCATTTGTGACAGAAACATTACAGAGAAGAAATATCTTCAGGAATCCCTGATAGCATCCCCTCAGCCTTTGTAGGATTAACCTATTGTCTTTTCCAGTTCCTATATTTTCTGTTTTCTTGGACATTGATGGATTCTGATGCTTCTAGTAGTTATTAAGAATCTGAGTCCATTGTCTCCATTTATTTGTGTTGGCAAATTCCAGTGACAAGAAGTTAGTGTTTCATTTACTTTTCAGTGGCGAAATTCAGCCAAAGCCCACTGAGAAACATAGGGATGTTTTCATTAGCTGTTATGGGCTTGGTATAGTTCTGTATTATTGAAACAACTAAATGTCTGTTTAAAGTGGAGATAACCAACCAGCTCAGCTATTGGCAGCAGTGTTTCTAGATTATGAGACAACTCAGTACAACTGCACTACTACTGGTAACTCAGGTAGTTTAAGCAGGGCTAGTTCTGGTAGTCCTCTGTGGCCTTGTGTCATGCAGGCGTACTACAAATTACCTTACACTTTGTTTTTATTTTCTTTGATTCAAATTCAAGAAAAGAGATGCTATTCCCTTACTGCATAGAAAATCATAAGTTAAGGCCATGAGCCTGTCTGATATATGCAAAATGTTTTGTGACTTTGAGCATGTAAATTATATGAAGGGCAAGCTATTCATCCTCACAATTTCTTTTGGCCTTGGAGTATTTATAGAGGCTCCCTGTGGAGCTGCACTGTCAAGCATCCCCCAGCCGGGGAACAGCTTATGAAAGGTTCTCTGAGGAGTATGTATACATGCTGAAAACTCATTAATAGTCATACATGGTCCTACAAGCAAGATTATTCCTGTGGCCTTTCTTTATCTGAAAAAATCTTTGGGTTTGTTTTTTTCAATTGTTGCATCTCCTTCTTTGGAGTATTTTTTGTTAATGCTCAAGGTTGTCTTCAAAAGGGACTAAATGTCATAGAGCTCACTATTTTAATGGCTAACAAAATTCTTGGCTCAAAATAGGCGTTCAGGGTCAATCTTGTACTGGATCATCAGCTGTTTGCAAGCCCTGCAGTACAGAATCTAAAACCACCTGAAAAAGAGCCATAAACAGGAAAAAGAGTGTGGAAAAAAGAGCCATAAATAGGAAATGTGGAAGACTGAAATTTTAAGTTCTGTGGCAGGGGAAAGGTTTGGTGCACAGAGTGAGTAATGGGGTAGAATAAAAATGCAGAATTATTATGTAAAGTTGTAAACATAATTTCTTACCTATCTCTCTATGTGTATAGATTCTTGAAAGAAACAAGCACTGACAACAGGCAGAAAGGCAGATGTAGATTAAAGCTGACATGATGAAATGAAAGAGGGATTTGGAACCAGCAGGCAGGCTACACAGGACAGAGAGAGTCCAAAGGTCCCCTGCCTGTATTGGACCCATACAGCTTCTGTGGGGCAGAATCTGTTGCTGGTTCTTTGAATGATAGTGCTGGGAAGGTGCAAGCATCATGTTTGTCCTAGGGTCTTTGAGTAGGACAGTTCTTCTATAGAGCCTGGTCTGTGTATCTTCTTTGGATGACTGTTTTTATTCAATACACAACATTGCACTTAGTGACCAATTAATGATAAGTATTTACTCTTCTGACTCTGTTCCATATCCATTGCAAAGGTTTTTAATCATAGCCAGAGGTTCATAGTTGAAGATGTAAATCTATGAAACCTTTCATTGGCATTTTATGAGCTATAGATTTCTCAGTTACCTGAAGACCTGATGAATTTTTTCTGTCCACAAATTCAGGGTTTATCTGTGTTTGCATTTGAGATCTGATCAGGATTGTGTTCTGAGTGCATATCTCGATCTTTTCGACTTGTGGATTTTTGGTGGGTTTGTTTGTTTGTTTGTTTTTTATTCCTCCAGAGTGCATAAACTGGATTCCTTTCAGGTTGTTCTAAACCAAAGGTGTGATCTGGTGTGCAGGTCATGGGATCCGACTGGAGTTATTCCAAAATAAATTTAAAGTACCACTTACTTCCCAAAAATGCCTACAGCATGGATATCAGGTCCTCTGCACTGAGATTTCACTCTTCAGGTCCATTCATACTCTGCTGGGCTACTTGGTACTGTAGATCCAAACACTCAGCTTATTGTTGAGATTACTACGTAGATGCTTCAGGATCAGCAGCCTTTGCCACATCATAGCTAACATTTAGACACAGAAAAAAGAGCAAATACTGATACAAACCGAAATTAAACTTTGAGTTAAAGTATTGGTAGTGCTATTAAATCGAGCCTGTGGACTTGTATGGCTCATTTAAACTACCATTTAAAAACTGCTGTTTGGAATGTGAAGCATTGTACAAGTTGTTCTGGTTCTCGGCTGGGATAGGGTTAATTTTCACAAGAAGATGGAAGGGGACACAGACAGCATACCTGACCCAAACTAGCTAAAGGGATCTTCCATACCATATGATGTCATGCTCAGTATGTAAAGGAGGAGCAGGGCAGGGAAGAGGGCTGCTGCTCAGCGATGGGCTGGGCATTGGGTTCTGGGCGGTGAGCAAATTGCATTGTGCATCACCTGCTTTGTGTATCCTGTTATAAGTACTGTTGTTGTTATTTCCTTCTTCCTTTGCTGTCCCAGTAAACTGTCCTTATCCCAACCCACGAGTTTTACCTTTTTCTTCTGATTCTCCTCCCCATCCCACCGGGTTGGCGGGGGGAGTGAGTGAGGAAGCAGCCGCATGGTACTTAGTTGCTAGCTGAGGCTAAACCACAACAAAATGAAATTATTAGCACAGTTTTGTGAGTTATACTTTACCCAATCAGATTCATATAAAAAGCCACAGGAATATCAGAAGACTGGAGGAGTCCAGTTTATCCTTCTGTCTGTCACAGATATTCGACTTTATGAGAATAGTCAAGAAAGTGAGCAGAAGCTAAATGATTAAAAAAAAAGGAAAATTATTTCATCATGTTATTTAGCAGAAAACCAGTATTTTTCAGAAAGAACACTGTATTCATTAATATTAATGGACCTGGAGCATGTGCTAATTCTTCACTTAAGTTATCTTAAATACCATCTGCTCCTGTCACTTTTTTTGATGTTTTTCACCATCTGAGAAGCCTCTCACAAGACCAATTTCTATCAGTTTCAAATAGTAACTTGGAATTTTTCATGCTCCTCCTTTATGACTGTGGATCTTGTTAAGTCAATTAAAATATGGCACTGCTGAAATGAGTTGCTTCTTATTCTTCTGTAGAGGTCAAACTAGGGATGATTTTGGAGTTTCTCCTTAAAGCATAAGGCATTCCACTCCTCAAATAAGTACTGCAAATGTAAGGTCCTGAATATGACCCTACTACAAGAGCCTGAGTTGTGTGGGGTTTGTGTTTAGGGAGTGTCTTTGATTTGGTGGGTTTTTTTGTTTTGTTTTGTTTTGTTTTTAACGCTTACTGGTGGAGAGCTCTACTCTGATAGAATCTGTTCTAAATGCATCATCTATCTGATGATTTAGAATGGGCAGGACTTGCTGATAATTAGCATGTCACTTTAGAGCATTCAAGCTCTCAAAAAACCACAGGAAAATTAGTGAAAGTGGTGGAAGTAATTCCTAGCAGCTTGGTTAGAATGGCCTATCCAGGCAGCAGGGTGGGTAAACAAGTTAGAGATTCACCTAGAATGGTGTCCACCTTCCATCTTGAGATTTTATCATCTTGAAAATCTCTCGTCTCTAACACATAGAGACAAGACATGTCATGACACAGTAGACATGAGGTGTCTACTGTCATGTATGTTTGAGATGAGTTCTATAATGCAGTAAGATAAAAAAAAAGTCTTGCCATTTTCATGCTAAATTTAAAGCTGTTGCATTCTTCTGATTTTCCCAGCTGAATTAATTAATATTGGAGTGTTGTCACCATTTTGACCAACAGTGTATACTCACAAGCACCTTGTCATGTACTGAGAAGCAAGCGAAGTCAGTGTGCAGGCAAGTGAGATCCTTTGGCTGCTTGCACAGCTGTACCATAAAAAGAAAACTGCAGGGTGTTCTGAAGGATCCTCCTGAAGGATCTTCATGTAAGGTGAAAAGAAATAATAAGATCTGCAGATTACCAGGGGGAATGAGTACTAAAACAACCACTAAGAAGATCCCTCTAAAAGCAGAGGTCCCATGAGAGGTGAACTTTTTCAAAGAACACATTAACTCTCCTCTTGTGAGAGGAAGTTGCGTTAGAAGGTTGTATTCCAGCTAGCTTGACAGACAGCATCTGGGCTCTCTGGAGGGTGGCAAAACACATCATAAGAAATATATTTTGCTCTGTTACTAGTCATGAATACCCATTCATTCTGTTCTGATGCAGCCTATTCTGTTGCAGCCATGGAGGAAGTAGTGACACAAGAGAAAACTATTTTTATTTTTCTTCAGTTGTTATTGTTAATCTCTTGTAATGATGTCCAGGGCTGTGCAATATGCGAGAAACTGCCTTTATGCTGCCATTCTGTCTCTGTTGTGGAATAATCAATATCATATCTCAGGATTCAGAGCCTGCCTGCAGCAAATCTGGGTAGAGCTGAGATGCTCTAGTGAAGCTTCAACCCTAGATTTTAACCTACAAACCCACATATTTAGGAGCAGTTCTCTCTGTCAATGGAGTAGGCAAATTATTCCTGCTCTGCATGCTTCAAAAGGGGGAATGCTGATTTGAGTGTTTACACTTTCTCTCCTGCTGCTTATGTGGTGGTGTTTCTTCTTCTCAGGGCTCAACTTTTCTCTGAGCTGTAGATTTTAGCAAGAAGTCTTTTTCTTCAACTTTTTAATTACCTTCTGTGGTTCTGGCTTTTGACTCTCTGTGTGTTGTTTCTTTAGTCCGAGACAGTTTTTTTCATTTTCTGGTACGAACCTTAGAATATCAACACGAAACAAAAATAACAAAAATGAAAAGCATAACCTAGCTCTGCTTCCAGGTAGTATTTCATAATTGTCTTGAATAAAGTGTGAGCCTTACAAGAAATTATGAGCTCTGGTAATTATTGCCAGTCTACTTGCATATATTATAATTTGTGAAATAGTTATTTAAAGCAGCTAATATGACTTTCCATGTTCCCGCTTGTTTTTTGGGTTTTTGGTTTGTTTGTTTTTTTAATAACTGCATACTGTCAAACTCCATTTTCCTGGAGGAGATAACAGAGAACAGTAACAGAGTAGTTCATTTTACTACTCTGTATCATAATGAATTAGTTTGAAAAAAAATGAGGAAAATAATTTAAAACATTTTAGTCATAGCAAATGTTTTTCTGGAAATTCTGTTGCAGCTGATGTTGTCTTAATAACCCCCATACTGTGCGGAATGCTTCTGTGGTTTCTTTTGGAAGCCTGCAGACTGAAGGAGCGTTGTTACACCAGAACACCTGTCTTTTGGATGGGATTCTCCAATCAAATGTTTCTCGAATTTGCTTTTGTGATAGGACCTTATCTCACGGGACAGTGGGTTGTATTAGATGAAACGTCGGAAGCATATGTTTGTCGAGCTCTTCAATGTATCTGGTAAAGGCATTATACATGTAGAGAAAAAAAATAAGCTTCTTTATACGCTGTGCCAAAAATGAGAGAAATAATCAGATTTCACGTAAACAGTGTTAACGGCCATCTGCAGTATCACTCTCTGGTTATTGCACATGTGCTTTGTTTTAGGCAGTCGCTTTGCTCTTCCTGTTTTAGAAAAATGTTTTCATTGCATCCCCAATTATCTCTAAGGACTTTAAACCAAGTTTCCATACACCTGCAAGACCACAACATTTCTGTTTTGAGGGTTGTAGGGGATGTTGTTTCTAGGCCTCCAAGGATGCAAATGTGAAAGAGGAATTCAGTTTTAAACTATTTGGGAGGATTTTTTTTTTTTTTTTAATTAACATGAATGTAATAATAGTGAAAGATTTTAAACTGATGGCTCTGGCAATTGATTGCTGCTAACTAGGTCTGATCCAAAGGCTGTCATTGATGTAAAAGAGCTTTGGGATTAGGTTTTATGACACCCATTCAGGTCATCCACTCCGCTGATCTTCTAATCTCACTTAGTGCATTTTGGTTGCAGTGATTATTTAAAAAAATACTCATGGCACTTTTTGGGTGCATTTTACTAATGATTTCCAAATAGATTTGGCAATACTATACAAGTTAAAATTTTCTGGATGAGAATTCAAATTCTGTGGCAAGAAGGGGAAAGAATTTCAAAGTATTGAAGAATGGATGAGATAACCAAGTTCCTGTGTCAACAGGAATGAATTCTTAAGTGATGGGTAACTGCTGTGACTGAACTAACCACCAGGCTGCTTGCCAGACTGCGTACTGCAGGCATCTTGAACAGATACTGGATCACTGACTGGTTTTGTCCACTGGCTCTAATGAGAACTGGGGTCTGAAAGCTGTGGCTGGAATCACACCTCACTTCTTTGAATTCATAAAACATGGTATATTTCAATTATTAAGTTACTACCAGTAAGCAATATGAATAAACCCTTGTGTCACTAAAATAGGTTAGCCTAAGGTCAAAGTAGAAATAATTAGGATAATGGGGCTCTAAACTTGAGAAACTGTGTCCATATCTGTCATTTGTTCAATTTTCATGTCCATTTGCTTATGTGTTGTGTAGTGTTGAGTTCTATAAATGAAAGATAAAAACTAAGGTCTGCTTCAATTTTTTTTTAATTTGTTGGCTTTGTTTGCGCTTTCTTTCATGTTCTCTTGAACAGCTGATATTTTATTTTCATCATACTTAACAGTGCATAAGCTAAATGTGTGTGTTCTTGATACACACTGTGTTTTCCTAGTGACAAGCCATGCCACTGTGACACCAGGAATGAAATGCATGTTGTAGCTAGATGTGGCCTGGATTCTGTGAAGGGCACATTTTGTGCTGAAAGTAGAAAGAAAGAAAATGTGGGTGGGGCTGGCATAATTGTCTTTTCATTTCGGGTTCCTAGTGCATATTTGTAATCAAAGAAGAAAATCCTGTGGGGTTTTTTTTTTTTTTTTTTCTTTTTCTTTTTTTTTTTTTCCTGGGTGTTTAATGTCCTCCAATCCCAGCATGAAGACCTAAGCTTGTTTTCATGTACTTTCTGAAAAGAAAATAATTTTGTTAGTTTTCTGTACTATTCACATTCTAATTTAGAACATTTGGTACTGGTGCACATCGTGCATTTTCAGTTTGATTAGGAGCACAACAGACTATTACAGCTAGAAACTGCATCTTCCTACAGGTTACTCTGTCACTCAGCATGAAATATTTTGCCTTTGCCAAAGCTTTACCATGTTCTTAATCTCAGTTCTTCTGGTGCTCTTATTTTCAAGAACCATCTGTATTTCAATAGTAAGATTTTTAAATAACTGTCCTCTAGCAAGATTTAATGAAAACCATTTATTTTACCTTCTTGATTTTAACTGAAAAAAAATATTCTCTTGTTAAATTCAAAGCACTTGTTTGAATTGTTATTGGTTTTGTAGGTTCTATACACTACCGAACAATATAGGGAATTTTCTTTTGTGATGTTTGTTTAGTTAGTTATTAGATTAGTACAGTTCTATTCTTACTTGCATATTAAAACTCTTCCTATTTAACAGATCAGTGCTAGAGCATTGAAAAGAACTTTTGAATATTGAAGGTCATTTTGAATCAGTAAATAATGCTGTGACCTAATTCTAGCTTCTCTAATTACTAGATGTAAGAATCACATTTGGATACTCATGGCTGCTCACTGAATAGATGATCGAACACACATTTGAACTACGGCCCTATAACAGGCCTTATGTTTAATGCAGAAAGAGGCTAAATCATTAGAAGCAGTCTAGGAGAGACATATAAATTGTTTTCTTGAACATGAGTCTCACAGAGTACAAAATCCCCACAAAGAGGAAGGAGAACTTAGTTGAGTGAGTTTGTCAATGTACATCTGATGGTACCAGGATCATAATGTTCTCCTCCAGAAAGAAAATGAAGAGTTGGGGCTCCAAATTAGGAATTCACATGTCAAAATAAAACAAAATGAACAAAATCCCCTTCAACTCTACGAGAAGACAACAGTAGTATAAAGGGGATAGGAACATCCATTTTTCACTTTCATTATTCATGTACAGGAAAGTATACAAAATGGAAATTCTGGTTGCTCTGAGTCGGTTTTGACACCAATATTTCTACCATTCTTACAGGAGGAAAGAAAAGGAAAGGTCTGTTGCATAAATCAGCTTCAAAGGGGAAGAATGCTAGATGTTCTGCTGTGCGCTAGACATCTGCAGTCATACAAATGAATCTCTAATTTCGTCATCTAGTGACATCATTTCTGCATTTCCATGTTGTCTACAGGTTTTTCCTCTTTCTCTTGTTTTATAGAACTGTGGGGTTTAGGTCCAAATAATGGTGCTTTTGAGATCACCTGTTAAACCACTGAAGAATCAATTTCAGCAATGCTCTCTCCTTTCTTATTTGCTCAGTAGAAAGGATTGCTTCATGGACTGAACATGGTTTTATTTCTTGTAACTGTTTTCATTTTATACTGTTTGTCCAAAGGGAACCCATTCTAACATGAGAGCCTTCCTCCAGCACTTGGGAAGTATGCGTTACGTAGTTAAAGCAGCAACTCTGTGAGGAAAGACCTGAATGGGTGTTTCTTTTTTTTTTATTTGATGTCAATTAAAATGAAACAGGCGGTGAGGTGGGGGGAAAATGTTTTAACCTCAAGCTATCGGATTCCATTTCCGAATTACTTTGTAGTTTAATCCCAAGAACCAGTCACTCACTGCAGACAGCCATGTTTTAGATGAGTTTTCTGTTGTGTTCCAGTTTTCTGCAGGGCTAGCTGGGGGTGCCCAAGTTTCTGTTACAGAGCATAAATTGCTTCCCTGAACTTTGGGAATCACTTTAGTGCAGTTTGAAGCACTACAGGATTTTAAATGTAAAAGTATTAATATTTCACTGTTGTTGAGAAACTGTCTCACTTGCTCATCTGTGTAGCATATTCTACAAATTAATTACTCGGCAGGTCTGAAATACCTGTTTTTATTAGGCATTCAAAGACAGAATATCACATTTTATTCTTTTGAAGTAAATCACAGAGTACTATCCTGTAAGTATATTGCTGCACATTCCTCCCTCACCACCCCCATTGGTTCATAACTTATTTTGTACCTTTTTGATTTATGTCTGTTACATGTGTATGGCCATGAATACAAAATGTATCCCTGTGAATGGAAATAGGTCAGTTGCTTGTGCAGATTTTGGGGGGGGGAAAAAAAAAAAGGTACCTTTTTAGATTCTCATCTGAAGAACTCAGGTGTAAAATATAGATCAACCAAAACTGACAGTATTGCTACCAGATGGAATACCTAGAATGGCTCTGCAGGTTATATAGTTTCACGGTCAGGACCAAATCCTTTCTCATGAGAGTTACCTTTTAAAGACATCTGGGGTTGTGAACAGGTAATGCTCATTCTTCTGCATTTAAGTACATTTACACATACTCAATATTCTTATTTATAGGTGTTCTGAGCCTATGTGGATGTTACTTCCCTTATTGTTTCATAACATTTTGCTTTCAATTACTAAAACTAAAATAGCTTCCCAATAATTTCTTTGTATGCTATTAGTAAGTGATTTTCTAGTTGTAGCTATGTCACTTGCGAAGTAATATTCTGGTGTAACTAATACCAAGCAACAGTAAAACCTAAGAGATCTTCTGGTATTTTGGAATTGTATTAATACAGAAGGTGGGATTGACACCTGGGATGAAGTGTGTTAGCGTCTATAAATGCACTGTGTAAACTTGCTGTAACCATTGAGCCATCAGAGAATCCCTGCTCACCTCAGGAAACAAACTGGTAAATTACCTTTTCAGAAGCTGGGTGACTAAGCTTCTGTTGTGATATTTCTACACTAGCCATTTGGTTTGGAAAAACTGCTGTTTTGAAGGTAGTTCCCTGATTGTCTCCACTTACCCTGTATTTTGTTCTCAAACCAGTTTTCTTTCTAAACTTGAAGCTCTTCCCTAAATCTATTCCAGTCCCATTAAGATCTGAATCAATGACTGGACAACATAATTACAAGGTTCTCTAGCACATAAATCTAACGTGCATGTGCTAACAGAAAGGTCTTAACTTGTTGAGGGCTTCTGCAGTACACTGAAGTAGATGCATGTGGCTAAGTGCTATTCATACTTTTCAGACCAGCAGCTCTCAACTTTTTGCAACTACTGCATATTCTTCATTTTTCCACCCTTCTGGCTGGAAAATCCTTTACTTCTTGGAATCCTATCATACCTTCTGTTGGCATGCTGAACTTTGATCCCATTATTTGTCTTCTGGTTTTGATTACTTTTGATTTCAGCCTCTTAAAAAATCAGATGAAGTGCAAACCAAGGCCTCGAGGAAGTGCCAGTGCTGATAAATCTGTGCCATTTCTCTAGCTGCAGAATAATCACAGTATCAGAATGTTTCTAAACTTTAGAATGCCACTGTGTAAGAAAGGACTAGTAAACAATACTGCTTAAGATTTAAGGTGATGAAGATAACTACATGTGGAGTGTTGCACAGCAGACGTATACCGAGTAGGAAGAGTTTTAAGAGATCATTGGATAGGAACACACCCTTGAACTTGTTGCTTATTTGATATAACACATAGTGAGTATTGTGTGAGAATACGAAGGTTTCTGGAGCTTTATGGTGCTTCTCTGTGGTCTCTGGCCTTAGCTCTCACAGAAAACCACTGTGAAGGCCTGTTGTAAGACATATTTTTGGCCCACTACCCATCCTGGCAAGTCCTGTCCTTTACACCAGCATTCCTTGATTCCAACTAGGTAAGCATACTGCTTCTCTGAATATGTCTTTTAATTAGGAATGGTGCTGATGAAAGTAGGGTATTCAGTTGCCAGCTGTGGAGAAGTTAACATGTAATCCTGGTCTAGCTGCAGGATTTTTTTTTTCCTGTGGTGCTGAGAGCTATGGAATATATCTTCCCCATAGTCATTAGTTACATCAAAACCTGTTTGCTCAGTCAAAATGACTGAATGAGTCATGCTTAAGACCCACATGACAATGCCGCCCTTTTAGACTTTATAATGACCTACTATGGACCCTTTTGCCTTCTCGAACGCAACAGTTTATCATATGGTGATGTGGAAATGGCACGGCATACAAGAACATTTGTCCCTGCCCTGCAAAACAAGAAGAATGAAACATATAGATTCAGGTAGTTTCCATCTAACTGCAGGGCAATTACTGGCAGAGATGTCAGCCAGTCATGATAATTCCTTCCTCACAGGTCAGGAACCTATGGAAAGCAAAGGCCTGGATGACTTTGACGTTGCATTGTTTTGCAGTGTGAGCTGTCCAACCTTTGAAGAGGTGGCTTGGGCAGTAGGCAGCACGTTATTACTCAAAAATAGAAGGAACAGTAGCAGGAAAGAGGTTTTTGCGTAAGTGGCCTTATAAAGATAATGGTGACAATAGGGAAGCACTGACATAGGCAATAATGTGTTAATACCATCAACACAAGGCAGGGGAGTCGTGTAGCCCCTATATGGGCCTGCAGTTACGTAACAAATGTTGAATCTGAAAGGTTCAGCTGGACACATCCTCTTAATGTGCCTTTCATTTTAACATCCTGTGGGAATATTTTGGTAGAGAAGAATCTGTATATTTTGGGATACACTGATGTGAAGAAGCTGATAAGGTTGGCAGTTGACGGTGCATCCTGCTGCTGCTTTGAAAATTAGAAGACAAACTCCCTTTTGGTGCCAATCTGATGAAGGGGCCTGATGGAAATGCTACAGAGTGGTAATAGACCTTTCAGAGATGACTTAATTGAAAAGAAGGGCTCATCATTTCCAGCTGCTTAGCTGAACTCTGAGGCCATGAGAACAAGGACACTTGTATTTAAAATAATCCAACATTTCTTAAAATACACAGATTTCTCTTCCTCTCAGCAGGGCAGCACCAGGCCCCTGATTTACTCCCAGAATTATTTCAGGAAATATTCTTTAACATGCTATGTATGTTATGAAAGGCAAACAGATGGGAAAAAATCCTGGCATCTGTGAAGTCAGTGGGAAATTGATTTCAAAAGAGTCAAAGTTCATCAGGGATGCAATCCTAAGGTAAGCAGGGAGGTGAGTTTCTCAATTTACAATATTTTTTTTTGTGGGTTTATCTGAATTTGATAGTTGAGAAGAGTCAGTGTAGAAGGTGCTGTCCACCATCCAGAATTATGTTTCTGTTAGCATAAGTAACTGCAAGTGCAATTGCTGCCATTCTTTCCCTATTGCTTTTGAAACATTTTTTCCCCTTACTTTCTTCCATGCTGCTATAGTGCCTTAGATTCCCATGGTGCTGCCAGATCTGTTTGGAAATTGAGTCACAACCATTTCATGACTGACTGTTTTAGTTTAAAATGATAAATTTGAATTATTTTTATTTGTTTTTCTTTTTTAAAATTCTTGGGTGCATGCTGTTCATTCTTGATTTTTTTTTCTTTACAAACATGAGAAATGTATTTAAACCTCTCCCTGAAATTGAGATACTTGACCACCTTTAAAAAAAAAAAATTTTTAGACACATCTCCCAAATGCTGCAAGCCTCTAAATACAATCTTCCGAGTACATCAACTTTATCTGTGGATTTGATGTAAATATTTTTCATTACAGAAGTTCTGGCATTTTTTCCTCAGTAAAGATCTTCTAGAAAAATCATAGCAAAAAAGTGCTGTATTAGCATAGACATGTAGTTCAAATACTAAATGCGATACCATGTAGTTAAGCTATTAGGCTTATCCTACAACCTTCGTGTTGTCAGAACTTTCTTGTAGTCTTGATGAAAGAGGACTTACCTTGATTCAAAACAAAACAAAGCAAATAACCACCTTCCTCCTGTCAACATCCCAACAATTCATAATTCTTTAGAGACCTTAAAGTTTTATCTATGGCTTCTTCTTGATCTTAAAAGGTGTATGCCTACCATATGTTGAAAAAGTATCATTGCCCAGAAATCTGATAGTGCTGAAGATTGAATGTATGCATATATGTAACTTTTATTGTATTTCAAATTGAAAACAGTGACAATGGCTATCAAAACCAAACAAGAATAACTAAAAATATTGATACCCTTTTTCTGAGGATGAACCATTTTTCTTGACTTAGGACTGTCTAACAGAAGTTACCAAATGTGTTTGTAATTTAGGAGGTACAATGTGAAATACTAAACACTATAAAATAATATCAAGATGATTAGGTTAGGTTAACTGTGCCCTGGTATTGACAGTTTTCCCCTTTTTTTAATATATGTTTGTATATGTATGTATGAAGTATAAATATATATGAAAGATTTTTATAAAAATATAAATCAGTTGAAGCATTTATACAATTACCTACCTGTTTTGTAGAAATTGTGTGAAAAGCTGCACAACCATGGATAACGTAACATCTTCCTGTAATAACTGTCTTTTCAATGGTGCAAGCTATTTTTGCCAATGAATGTATTTGTATACTTTTCTTTAGAGCTGCGTAGTATCTTCCTTATCAGACCACTTCTTTTGCTAAGACTTGGAAGGTATTCTGTGGTGTGTGAGTGTTATATCTGTTAAAGAATGCAGGAACCAGAGCCTAGGAGAAGGGACACATCTTGCTAGTGGTCGTCACCTGGATTATTGCTAAGGCTTTCAAAGTGTGGAAATGAGATTTCACGTGGGCTATGCACAATGCTGTCAGAGGAACTTAGCCCATTAGATACTGGAGTAGAAAAACCTCTTTTGGGGGGGCTTTACCTTCCTCACTGTATAAAGTTTTCTTATCATTCACCTGGCTCAAGACTCTCAGTATTTTTATTTCCTTTATGCAAAATTAGAATTAACTGTGGTTTGCATATAGATATATGTATTGCCATCAGGGTACTAATTCACAACAGGGTGTAAATTCTTGAATTTCCAATATTTCATAAAATTATTTCGTCTTCAGAAAAGAGTTACTATACTGGAGAAAATACATTTTATCTGAGAGCTATTTGTAGTTTGAATATGTAAATCGAGGAGTTATGATAAAATTAAATACTTCTGAAATTCTGGGTGTGTTCTAGTACTGCAAAATATGTCTGACACATTTTTTTGTTCTGTCTTTGCATTTTATAAAAGAGCAATGCTGCCAGTGAAGTGTAGTTTATTCATTCATTTAATAACTTTCTCCATTCACTTAATTACTGTTCTCAAATATTACCTCTTAATATTGAAAACATGACCCCAAACTTGTGGAATGTTGCCACTGATTTAAAAGAACTAAGTTCAAAGATTAATTGCTTATAGAAATTTCCATTTTATGCTGTGGTCAAAGTTGTGTTGCTTACTCCAGCATGCAAAAATCATGTCATCCTAATACTTGTGCTGAAATACACCCTAGAAAATTCAATAGAATGTGGGTAAATCTAGGCTGATAAAAGGAAAGCTAAAATACATCTAAGTAATTTCTCCTTGGTTAAAAAGCTTTTGATTCTTCTTTTATTGTTTTACGTACAAAAAGTTATGAAATTAGCAGCTCATTACTAACAAGTCAGAGTTCTGAAAGGTATATCTGAAATCTTTTTTTTTTTTCTTCTGAAAATGAGGTATTACCTCAGCATTATAAATCAGATTTTTTTTTTTTTTTTAATTTGCATTGAGAGGTTCATAAATAGCATATAGTATGTTGATACTGGCAACTCTGACAGCTATCAAAAATGGATGACCCAACTCAGAGGATAGACTATAATCTTTCTAGGGCATGTGTGTATCTGCAATGGAGGAGACTGGCATTTGAAAAGAGCTGTACACTCTACAGGCTCTTTCCTGAGAATCTGACAGGCACAAAACTACAGTTGCCTTGGTACAGCTAGCTGTGGAAATACGCAAGAATACGCAAGATGGTTGAGGCCTGAAATTAAAGTTGAATATGATTGCCTACTTAGTTTTCTTATTTCTTGCACCATTTAAGGAGCATCTGTGTCACCTGAAGTGTTCATATTTGTCTTGCTGGCAAATCATCTGCTATGAAGGAGTAGTTACGGTCTGCTGCTGCTGTGATCAGAAATAAGTGGAGATGCTTAGGCACCTGTCCACTTACATTATCAATGTTGTTTTGGTTACTTATGACAAATGATTTTGAAGATAGAAGACAAACTGGTCGATTTTCTTCAAAGCTTCTACAGAAGTGATCCCATGTGCTGTCAGTTTATTAATTAAATATGTTTCATATAATCTAACTATTGCTGTATATCCCTGTATTACTGCGCTAGAGCTGTCTTCTTAGATTGCATGTCTAGTCTGTGCCATATACTTTCATCAGGTGCCACACCTCCCCTCCCCTTAAAAATTAGAAATTCCACAGATCCAGTTGCCATTCCTATCTTCAGGAGGCATGAGAAGGAGAATCTAGGAAATCACAGGCTGCTGAGTCTCACCTTGATGCCTAGGAAGGTGATGGATAAACCTTTTCCTGTCCTGGAAGCCATTTCCAAACTTATTATGGAAAAGAAGGTGATTGGGAGTGGTCAGCATGGATTTGTGAAGGAGAAATCCTGCTTAACTAACCTGATAACCTCCTGCAATTGGATGACTGGCTCAGTGGATGAGGGGAGAGCAGTTGATATTATTTATCTTGACTTCAAGATGGTCATTCCGTGATTGATTTACCTTCAGCAAATCCTTTGCCTGTCTGAATCCTGAGCAAATATTTATTAAGCAAATATGCAGTTTCTTTTTTTAAAAAAAAAAACAAGATAAATTTTTAGCAGTTAGTTATTTCACAACAGTTCTCAAATTCTTGCTCAAAAATGACTTATTTTGAGCTGCTTTATTGTCATCCTGTTTGTTTCCATACATCATCTTCCTTCTCAGCCATCAAACTGACTAATCCCTGCAGTAAATATTCCATTTGTTCTGGATAACTGTATCCTGTTTGTTTATTATTTTGTAGTTGATGGATTTTGACCATAATACATCTTTCATCCCAAATGACAAAATTGTTTCCTATGTGCAGTTTTTCATTAAGAAGCATATTACATATTTAATTTCATGGGCATGAAAGAGATTCCATTCCAGTATGATATAATGCCAGTTTGTATGTAGAAGTGCTACTTTACGTTGCAATTTCAGGTACTCTGCCCATCTAGTCACAGATTTTTTTCAAAATGAATCACACTTAGTCTTCTGGAAATTCTTGGACTTCCAGAAGTAACTTAATATTTAGAATAAATATTCAAGCAACATTGGATATAGACTGTTTGGATGTGTTGCAGTTTCACCGACTGATTTTATTAGCATTAGCCATACACTTGTACTTTAATACCATGATGTTGGTCAATGCAATTATTAAATCCCAGAAGGAGGGAATTCTCCTATATGTATTTTGGTAGTATTTTTCTCATCTAACTGTGGCAAGAATTAGGCATCTCCATAGTACGATTCAGCCTGCTTGTATTAGCTACTTAGGACGTATCTCTTGAGGAGTGTAATTTAATTCTGCCGATTGACAGAGCTTAACCAAAAAATATTTAATGTTTCTACAGATAAAGCAACGTCTTTGTCTTCTTCCTTGCATATTTAGTTTTGAAAAGTTTATTTATGCATAAAACAAAGAGTGAAAATTTGAAAACTGTCCTCTTAAATCACTCTCCATCTGGAGACAGGATATTTTAATTAGATTTACTTGGACACAGATCACTTGAAAAATGGATATCCATCTATTATAATTATGCTAGAGCTGAGAAATATAAAAATATTTAGATACTTTGCTTTTGGAATGTTTTGGGAGGCCACTTCTGCGTTACTTTCTCAGTTGCACAACTGGTTTTGTGTGTTGGAAAGTATCCGTAGCTTGCATATTCTTCTGTAGGATATACGTGAAATTATACTAATTGACAAGTAGTATTTGGGGCTGTTGGAATATTGAAACAATTGTAAGGTAAATATATATTTGATTATATGGTTCTAAGTTCAAAATTCTAAAAAGAATCTTCTGCACAGGAGAAAATGAGCAGGAAAAAAAAAAGAAAAACATTATTAATAGTTAATTGAAAAAGAAAGTTAGAATACACTGTTGACTTTATCTTAGAAAAAAAGGGAGTTAACAAGTAAAGTGGTTTGGATATGCCAAAAGATGAAGTTCTTGCAGTTGAGTGGCCAGGTCTGCTGCTGCATCCACCAAGGAGATGGACAGTGAGGGCAGGTCGATTCTATCAGTTGGAGAGGTTGGTTTCTAATCTCCTTGGACTATGCCTTTCATCAAAATAATGCTAGACCTTGAAGAAAAAAAAAGTAAAAATTTGTGTGGGTTATTAGTTTGTTTAGATTTACATATTTATAGTGCTGTCTTGACTGACTGGTTTCTGGGTTCCCACAGAGTGCAAGCCTGACAAGCTGAACAATAAAGTCTGATTGCTAACAAGGTTGAAGGCCTTTAAGAGAATGCCTGGCGGGGAAGAGTGAGCATATAACAAGACTGCGTAGCACCCCTTAATGACTCTGACCACATAATGTGTATTACAAATTTTGGTCATTCCACGAAAATCTTTAAGATCTTAGAAAAGGTTTTCTAGTAATCGTAATATTTTATTGTCAGGAATATAACAATTGCTATTTTAATGTGTTTTATTTGCAAGATCAAAGAACCAGTTAAATAAGCGAAGAGTTATATATTTCAGATTTGGGTTTCGGGAGAAAACGTAACTTTAAGAAATCAATTTTTTTCTCTCTTCTGTTATGGAAATTATGCATGCCAGCAACCATAACAGGGTATGACTCTAGGTTTCTGCATAAGCCGAAAGACAGATTCCTTTATGAAGGTACTTTTTATTAAGAGCGCTACAGCTCGAGCTAGGTGCCTCCGAAGAGGGACTCCAAAGAAATCCCTGGGCAATTATACCCTTACAATCTAAGTTCCCCTCCCCTTATGTGATAATCCAGACCAATTGTAATATTAAGGTCTGGGGTCATCTTGCTTTTTTGGGGTTTGATTTGTTCACTGTTTCATCTCACTGCCTATCGGTTGCATTCAGCCTTCAGAGAAAGACCTTTGCTGTAGCTTCCCTACAAATCTCATAAAATGTGTAGCTGTAACAACTGTAATTATGGTACTCTGTGCTTTCTTGATTACACAGCAAGGTTTTGTCTCCCACCTAAGTTTCTGCAGGATATTAAAAGTAATATTAAAAATGCTGCAGTTGTTCTGCTTGCCTGATTGTAACAGTGAAGGAGACAAAATTGATTCCAGTTTACGGCACTGTGTTTCAATGTTATTCAGCAGCACCTGTTGGCTGACAGCTGTTCAGGATTATTACAGGTTTATTAGTCATGAACAGGATAGCAACAACATTAAATAAGATTTAAGCTAGCTACTGAGGAAGTTTGTCTAAAAGATATAAGACTTTTTATAGCTGGATAATTTTTAATGTTAAATTAGAAACAGCATACACCCATGAACTAAGCTATCTAGGTAAATACATGCAGTCTTCATACGTCTACCAAAATCTGTAGAATTCTCCTTCTAGGCTGTATCACATGGGGATGAGAAAAAAACAGAATTCACCAAAGCCATCAAACAGAAGAAATATTTTTTGACTTTTAAGTTCTCAGCCCAGATGAAGTGAAAAGATATTGCTTTGTGTAATTCCTTACCATATGTAAGGAATATGTAAGTATTTTATTTAATCAAATAATATGTGTACCAGAATTACTCTTTGTTATGAAATTTCAGAGATTTTTCAGAAGCTTGGAGAGTAACTAAGAACCATACCTATCTTTTCTATCTTGAATGTGAGTGTTATTGCTAAAAGGTCACAAACGGAGGTTGAAACTTTCATGGTTCTGTTGGAGTCTCTGTATGTTTGCAGGAACTGAGAAAGAAATGTTGTTGAGTAAGAGCTTGTTATGCTATTTTGTTTAAAGAAACAAAACCAATCCCCTTTGGCTGGACGAAACCTCCAAAGATGGATCTCATGCTGTGCTTTTTGGAGAAGCTAATAGTCATATGTTCACAGAGTGTAGTGTAGAAAAAGCCTCACATCTCATGACTCAAGATAAAATTGTACCAGGTTTTCTTTTTTTTAAACTTTGTTTGGTAGGAAGGTGATATTTTGTACTAGTATAGGTTCAGAAGTGCCTATTTAGTTTACTGTGAGACCACATCTGTTCTTGCTCATTTTACGTCCTTCCTGAATAGCTATTGTACTGTCACTTAATTGTTCTCTTATTAGCCAAGTCTACAAATCCTAAGACATAAAATGTCTTTTCCTTAAGAATAACTTTAACTAACTACATTCATCATTTTGATGACAAGCTACTCACTAAAGCTCTGTTACTTATTTAAAGGTCTTCACCCTTGCCACTTGCCTGCGGGAATGTTTGAAAAGACCTCAGATGTGAGAAATAATCTTTGAATTTTTTATATTTCAGTTGCCTTCCATTCCCACGCCCCTTTTGTATGTCTCCAAAGTAATTTTATCTTTTTACTTCCATGACTTAACCAGCTTTTATACGATGAGTCTGTATCTGGTAGCTATTCTATATGTAAATGAGCAAAAGTTCTTTTGTGCTCTGTCCAGTTCACCATTCAGTCTCTTAAAGCATTTTGCTTTACTGCCTTCGAGCAAGCAAAAAGTCTCACTAGGAATCAAGATAATTTTCTGCAGCTTTTAGAGCTCCAGTTTTAAATGAATTCCTATTTATGTGGTTGGATATTATCAACATTACCAGAGAACTGGGGAAGCTGGAGATGGAGGTATTCGGGTAGAGTGGTTACAGAGAGTGTGTCGAAAGTACAGTCACTCTATTTGGAATGAGCAACTCTGAGTCAAACTGAAATTGCATCTTAATTTTAAGTCTGGTCTTTCTCAATGTTTCATAGATTAAATTCTGAGGGCTTGTCCTGGTTTTGGCAGGGATAGAGTTAATTTTCTTTCTAGCAGCTGGTGTAGTGCTGTGTTTTGTATTTAGGATGAGAATAATGTTGATAGCACACTGATGTTTTTAGTTGTTGCCAAGCAGTCAAGGACTTCTCAGCTTCTCATACTGCCCTGCCAATGCGAAGGTGGGGGGTGCCCAAGAAGCTGGGAGGGGACACAGCCAGGACAGCTGACGCAAACTGGCCAAAGGGATATTCCGTGCCGTACAATGTCATGTTCCGTTTCTAACTCAGAGGTGGGCCAGGAGGCAGGTTAGCTCAGAGTCTTGTGGAGCATCGACTACAGGTGGTGACAAATTGTGCTGTTCATCACTTGTTTTGTATATTTTATTATTGTCATTATTATCTTTTTTTTTTTTTTTTTTTTTTTTTTTTTTTTACTGTTTTGTCCTATTAAATCGTCTTTATCTCAGCCCACAAGTCTGGGATTTTTTCCCTTTTCCATTTTCAATTCTCTCCCCCATCCCACTGAGAGGGGCGAGTGAGCGAATGGCTGTGCGGTTGTTTTAGCTGCTGGCTGGGTTAGACCACAACAGGGCTATAGTCACAGCAAGGAAGAGAGAGAAGAGTGCAAGCCTACACTAGTTAGGCGGTAGTGTCAGCCACCCACCTGAGGTAAATGACATGCTGCTCCTGCTGCTAGAAGTGTTCATCTGTATACCGTAAGGCTTCTGGCACGGATGAGTTTCTGAAAAGAGTGTGCTTAAGCACAGATGAGAATGTGCCAGTGTGAATCTGCGGACAGGCAACTGAACTCTGCCTGAGGGGAGCCACATTGAATTCAGTATTTTCTCAAGTTCTGGGCTTAAACCATCTAGAGATCTGGTGGCTGCATTTTTTAACAGAAGTTTGGTAAATGACCAACAGTGGGTCTGTGACTACACATATTCACAATTATGTAAATAAATAAATAGATGGGGAAACCAGCGTGGCTCCACAGTTGGCCTGACTTGGCCTGTAACAGCATGCAGTTACAAAAAGGGAAGAACCTACCTCTTTCCCTGGCTTTCCCACAGGAGTTTGTCCCCATGTCTTTTGTGTAGCTGGTACAGATTATGTGGTCATATGGTGAGTTAGGTCACTGTCCTTATCAGATACTCATTTTTTCCTCAGGTTCATGTGTAATCCCAACTTAGCGTGCAGCCAAATGATTTCCACAGTTGACAAAAATATGGTAAAAATGTGTGGATGTGGGCAGAAGGGGAATCTGGTGTTTTCAGTGGCAGGACATGCTCAAGATTCATTTAAGGCAGCTGGGAAACTGTGTGCTAACTTGAGTAGAAACATGAAGCACGCAAAATAAAAGATCACTAAGAAAGAAGGCTGCCACTTTGCTTTTCGTCAGTTAAGTAAAACATAACTGGTCTTGACATAAAGCCGAACATTTTGTTCGTTTTGGATATAGCTGCATAATGAGGGAGAATCGTGGAAACCATGGAATGAAACAGTAATTCTAGAATAAAGTCTTGCCAAGCAAGGAAATACATTATTTGAAACAAGATATTTTCAAAAATCACTTCAACTTCAGTCAGTAAGTAATTACTCAAGCTGATTCTTGAACTATTCTGAGAAGAAGCAGAAAGAAGAGTTTGCCCTCTTATTCTGTGTCCTTTCTGATGACAACAGAAGAACATCTGCTTAGGAGATCTGCTGGTGATTTCTCAAAAGAAAAAAAAAAGAGAAAAAAAAAAGGAGGAGGATTGTAATTCCAAATGTATGATCTGGATAAAAGAGGTATGAATTGACTGTTCCTCATGCAGTCAAACTTTTTTTTTATGTCATATTTATAAAAATATATTCCATTAAAAATATGCCATAAACTAAAAAATTGCAGGTGAATCTGCAAGAGATTTTTTGTTGGTTTGGGGTTTTGCTTTTTTTTTTTTTTTTTTTTAATTAAATCTAAGCCTTTTTGAATACTTCCTCTTTGTATTCTTAATTTTTCTGTTTTCTCTCCTGGTTGTTAATCACAGAAATATTGGTGGGAAGGAACCACTGGAATCTAACCTTCTGAGATTCAAAGCCATAATATGATCTACCCATAATTAGTTTATTAGAATAGAGTATTATTAGAATATTACAGTTTCAGCTGTGACTTTGTCTAGCCAAGTCTTAAAAACAGCCTAGGATAGAGATTCACAGCCTCTCTAGAAACCTATTCCAGTGCTATAGTACTCATTAAAAGCAGTTTTTCTTGGTCTCCAATTTGAACATCTCAAGTTGAAATCTGTGGCCATTGCCCTTTCCTATGTTTTTGTGACTCAACGTATTCACGACTCCTTGTTTACCTCAGACTCTTGTTTTCCTCATGTTTTCTGCTAAAGACTTCTTTCTTTTTTCTTATTCAAGGAAGGATCCAACTCTTCCAGCTTTAATGCAAATGTCTGTCTTTCACATCATTCAAATTATAAAGAGTTCACATTTGATTCAAATAAATACCACAGATGCTAATAAACTGTCATCTCAGGCTGCGTTTGAATCCGGAGTGTTTACCAGATATGCTATATGATATATAACTATATTAACTACTGTCTCTATAAGTATATTAACCATATAAGTATTAACTATATTTTTATATAACTATTTTATAATACAAATACTATGTTGTTTTCCATAAATGGACACGACATGGCATTCTAATTATGTATTGACAAAGCTTTTGAAATTCTCACTTAGCTTGAAATTAATTTTGAGGGTCTTCTGTGTATGTTCTGAAACCATTTACATCACAGTTGTTTTTCACTGCCTTTCTGTAACTCATTATCTAATATCACTCTAATATAACATCCATGCCTTGGTATTGTTTTGGGTTTTATTTCCATTCTTTACATGACCATGTACATGAAATAAAGCAGCATCAGAGAATGTCTTTAAGTAGAAGGTGGTGGGATTTATGCTCGCTGAAAAAAAAATTATTAGGAGGAAAAAATGCTTCTTTAGTGAGACAACATCGTAGGATTTTTTACCTCAGCTGCACAAATGCTTTGGTTAGCAAAATATACAGAGCCATATAATAAGAGTATAAATAAAGACTGGGAAGTCAGCAGAGCAGTGATGACTAGCCAAGGCCATTACAAGAAGGTTGACTAATTATGCCCTCAGTGTGCGTATTGCAGGAGCAGAGAAAACTTCTTGCAGAAGTAAACTGTGGGAAGAATGATAGTAGACTAGGAAGTTCAGATCACATGAAGAAACAAATATATGTGTCTCTGACTTTGTGTGACTTCATCTGACTTCTGGTAGCTGGCACCAGAAGATTTTTGACACCAAGATGCAAAGAATTCAGACCAATTCAGAATGTTACCAATTTTAAACAAGGCTCGGTTAAGACATAGCACCTAAATTTTGACCCATTCTTCCAACTTAAACATGCCCTTCATGAGACTATATAAAAATGAAAAAATGTCAAAATGCATTATTTTCTCCACATTTCTGTTTTAGCTGAATACTGTTTCAATTGTATGTTCTTCAGGTTCCTGGTGCAACTGTATGTTAATATATACACAATTGGAATTCCACGTGGTACTTGTGATTAAAGTGACTTACACAAAGGTGTTTACATATTTTAAGGTAGCTCCTTGCAGAGATCATTGTTTCTCTGTCATGTAAGAGATGTTTAGGAATGGACACCAGCACCTACACATTCTTAATGGATTTAGGTTAGAATGTAGAATTAAAATCTGATACGCAGTGTTGCTACTTAACTGTAAGTAAACTTGGAGTCATCGGCATTGTGTTCTGTTCGTCTATCAGTACTTTGCTGCTGTTATCTGATACTTGGAGTTACTAAGTTTATTTGACTGACTGTTGTAAGTAGCTGATGCTTTCCCCAGCACACACAGATCATAAGTTATATCAAAATATATTGTGGAACTATGTATGTAGATTTAACTTTGTTCTGTGTTGGGTGGTGAAAAGAGACATTATGTCCCTGGTACTAAACAGAAAAGAGGTGTGAAAGATTGCGGAACTATGCAAGAGCCTCCTATTGGTTTACTTGCTGTCTTAATTTAGCACAGTTTTTACTGAAATTTTCTAGTCATTTTTTCTGCTCTCAGCGCCTAAGTGTCTATTAAACATTAACTGCTGGTGTGAGAATTTCCCCACAAAGGGAATTGTAAAATACTTAATAAATCAATCTGTAGATCTCAAACTTCTTTTACAAAGAGAATTGGAATCAGTATTATCTTTTTCCAGTGATAATGCTGGGGACATAGAGAGAGGATTTCCTATGCTTAAAAAGAAAATGAAGAACCTTGTCAGATTTCAATCATTAAGTTTAAAAGAATGCTTCATGAGAAGTGTCTTGGGGTGATCTACCCTCATTTACTTATGTGTGTATGTATACGTGTGCTTGCGCTCCCCTAACCAGATAGGTAGTGTGTTTCCAGAATAAAACGTGCCCTTTGACCTCCCTATATCTCCTGTGACAAAAAAATAGATACCTTTTTTCTCTATTTATTAGAAGTACTAATAGATACACGTAGATATTGTCACATCAGGAAAAAGTACATATCTAAATATGTTTAAGTTTTTTTTACCTCTAGACTGTTTCTTCCAACATAATTTCGATATTATTTATAAAGCAGGGCAGGTATTATCTCCATTTTACACATGTGGACAAAGAGGTTTAATGTGGGTCTTGCAATAAACCAATGATAGAGTTGGAAGCAGAACTTTGATATTTTGCCTTCCAGACACTAATGTGATTGATTCATATGTGTATACTTTGTGGCAGAGGAATTTTTAAAAGCTATTTCCGTTTCTTTTAACTTCAACCCCACAAAAGTGACAGAAACTGAGGGAAGCAAATCCCATTCTTTATGGAATGCCACATGAAAGAAATTCATGGGGTTTGTTTTTTGTTTACAAGTATGATGCTCTAATGGAAAAAAATGTTATGCTCTTAAAAGCAGGCTCATAGTAACCAGTAACATGGAAATTGTGTAAGAAAAATGTGGTTTTGCAGTTATGTTGTCAGCACCATGTGTTATCTACATAATGTAGATGTGAGTTCCTCCAATTAAAATCAATGGATCTTTTTAACCTGTAGGAACACCCCTCAGATTCCCTTCCCTCAATGCCTCTTTCTGTAGGTATTGGCAATTCAAAGGTTTGTCTTACAGATTTTTGGTTCATATATATATACTTTATATCTCTTCATAATTGCGTATTCCCATTTTCATAAATTGTTCCACGTGAAAAAAATTCCTTTCTCTTCCTGTATGTAAGGGCTTTGGTAAATGGATATTTTATTTTACACTTTTTTATGCCTGTGTTATTTCAGTGTCTTGTCAATGGGAAGGCCGCCTGGTCATTCAGATGTGTCAGTTTTTAGAACCAAGAAGACTGAGAGCATAATAGTTTGTAGTATTAAAAAAAGAGAAGAGAGAGGGAAATTGCAGTGTTGAAAAGAATTCCCATGTTGGTGTATGGTCTGGCAAGAACTGAACAAAAGCTTAGGGAAATGGTTCTTGAGACCTAGATGGCAGAGGAAATTGTTCTTAAAACAGACTGTTCCAGCTTTGCTTCCCATTCTATTGCAGAGCGGTTCTATCACGAGAAGCTGCCCTCGGCCACTGGAACCCCAGCAGGAATGGCAGCTGCGGGCAGTGGGGAAGAGGGCTTCTGTGGCCAGGACCTGAGCCTCACGTGCACAGAATAGAATGTAGGTACAGTCAGGGACAGACTATAATCTTTGTGTTAACATTTTCAAAACATACTGCTAGGAACTTGTTTTACAGTTGCCAACTTCTTCAGTAATACTGTTTTAGACATTACTTCTATCCATAGAACAATCATCTAAAATCAGAACATTTAAGAAAAATTGTGAAGTTATGTAGTGTACACAATCAGTATCGTGAATGTGTGTGTATAACATGCAAACTTCAGTGCCCTTCCTTGCGTACTCCAAGGAGAATGTAGATAGAGGTAATACGAACAAACTTACTGAGCCTTTGTTTTACGAGCAAGGAATCTTTTATCTGAGAATAATTGCCCTAAACAGCAAACACCTGTTTGGTATTTTTTTGTTTTGGTTTGGTTTTGGTTTTAAAGATTTGCCTTTCAGTTGTCTTTGCAGAGTTTGTCACCTGGGAGTTACTACAGGTTTGACTCGGGTGTAGCGTGCTCAGGAGGTTGGGAGATAGCCAAGTCAGAGACGTGAATGGCATCTACCTGTAACCTCCATGACAGCAGTTTTTGCATGAACCAGTCTGTCTTGAACATACCTGCTTTCTGCCTGCAGTACCCAGATCTCTCCTTAAAGTTGATAATGCCAGTGACAAAGTAATAATGCTGCTACTCAGGAGGGAGTGCATCCGTCAGGAGCACTTGGCGCTTCAAAGATGGAAGTCTTCACCAAACCACCAACTGAGCAGGTTTGAGGGTGGTACTGACTGTATGATCCAGGAGAGGGTGACGTGAAAGTTACAGTCTTTTGAAAGTGCAGACAAATAATGTTTCACAGAATAATAACAACATACATATCTTGCAATTAAAAGCAAATATTTTAGTGAATATTTAGCGCTCCCTTCCTCTACACCTAAACCAGCAGAATCAATATACTGGCATAATGGTATGTGATCACCTTGTGCTTGGACAAGTGAACTTCTGTTTGTATAGCATCACAGGAAATGGTCAACTTTGATGCTTGAATGCAAAACTGGCTAGAGGAAACAGGAGAGGAATGAGAACGAGATTAATACTAAACATTTAAGTGTTCTAAATAAAAGCTCATAAGTGTGCCTGAGGACATGGAGCTGTGCTTTTAGCATTGGCTTTTTAATACCAAGTCTCCTTGAAATAAAAGGTTCAGATTCTTGTAGGACTGTCTTGGGAGTTTTGTCACTCTGCGGGATCTACGCCATTTATCCTGCAGATTACTCTGTTAGGTTTCTTTCAGATGAGAGCATAAGAAGTCAAGTCTAGTCTGTATATAGAGATTATAATCCCACGTTGCACAGTAAAAGATTGCTTGCTCTCTCTCTCCCGCTTGCTTGAGATCAACTGTGTGATAAAAATAGTCAGTAGAATCCAATTAAAATAGGGAAGAAGGGCTAAACCATAGATAGACTAAAAGAACAGAAAACTAAGATGATGAAATATTAATATATTGCATGTTTTAGTCAAGCCTTGGAGCAAGATAGATCAAGGATGAGCACCCCACAAAAATCAACAGAAAATGAAATTCTGCTACATGACAGCAGGGGTACTTTTCTTTGATCTCAGCTTCATTGACAGTACAATTGAACCATTATTTAAGAAAGGATAAAGCCCAGCAATATCATTTTACAGAGAGAAACTACTACCACAGAAAACCTGTCTACCAATCCATGTGCACTATGTCACTCAAATATTGAATATATGACAGGTGGGCATGCAGGTGAGCAGAAATCTATGAGGAATATTTGTGAGTAGTTCTAATTTGAGTTGAGTAGTTGGCTGAAGATGACCCAAGGGGTTCTTTTATAATATGAAGAATTAATTGAAATGTGTATTTCTCTTATCTTTCCAATAACTGGATAGCTTCTCTGTTTCTAATGAAAGAAAATTTCCTGTTACAGGATATTAAACTGATCTCCACTGTCTTATAAATTTAATAATTGTCTGGCATATGAGATTTAATTTTTTTCAACAAATGGATAAAAAATCAAGGACACTTTTAGGCAGGGCTGTAAGACTTATAAGGTAGAAAATATGGTGCTGCTCCCTACTGTGATACAAAGTCCCCATGGTTCCTGCTGGTGTGCTGCCTGAGAACTGTAGTACATTTCAAGTGGCTTTGCCTTGGTCCTAGGCTAGAACAGCTGAATGCATTGCCAAAATGCCAAATTAACTGTTGATATACATGGTGTAGAAAAACAGTTATATTCTAGGCTAGTTAACACTGAGTGGAATTGTCTGCAGCCCTAAAGTAATCATACTTATATGAAAAAGACACTATGCAGATTTAAGGATCAGCGGTTGAAGTTTACAAAGTTAAGACATAGATTACATTAAAATGGCTAGTTTATACTCTTAACACGTTCCCTGCTGAATACAAACATGGGAAACATATTTAAGTGTAGATTAAAATAAGTATATACTTACAGTATTAATCGTCCCATTTAACAACACCTTCTAATAGTCTTATAGTTGTGAAAAAGGTCCCTGTGTTGGGTTTGCGTGGCAAGGTTTTGGTAGCGGGGGGGGCTACAGGGGTGGCTTCTGTGAGAAGCTGCTAGAAGCTCCCCCTGTGTCTGACAGAGCCAATGCCAGCCGGCTCCAAGATGGGCCCACCACTGGCCAAGGCCAAGCCAATCAGCGCCTCTGTGATAACATATTTAAGAAGAAGAAAAACACTTAGAGAGAGAGAGCTTTTGCAGACGGAGAGAGGAGTGAGGATATGTGAGAGGAGCAGCTCTGCAGACACCAAGGTCAGTGCAGATGGAGGGGGAGGAGGAGCTCCAGGCGCCGGAGCAGAGATCCCCCTGCAGACCGTGATGAAGGCCATGGTGAAGCAGGCTGTCCCCCTGCAGCCCATGGAGGAAGGATGAGGGGATGTAGAGATTCCACCTGCAGCCCGTGGAGGACCCTACGCCGGAGCGGGTGGAGGCACCTGAAGGAGGCTGCGGCCCGTGGGAAGCCCACGCTGGAGCAAGCTCCTGGCCGGACCGGTGGACCCGTGCAGAGGGGAGCCCACGCCAGGGCAGGTTTGCTGGCAGGACTTGTGACCCCGTGGGGGACCCCACGCTGGAGCAGTTTGCTCCTGAAGGTCTGCACCCCGTGAGAGGGACTCCATGCTGGAGCAGGGGAATGATGAGAGGAGTCCTCCCCCTGAGGATGAAGAAGCGGCAGAAACACCATGTGATGAACTGACCGTAACCCCCACTCCCCGTCCCCCTGTGCCGCTGAGGGGGGGGAAGGTTGAAGCCGGGAGTGAAGTTGAGCCCGGGAAGATGGGAGGGGTGGGGGGAGGTGTTTTAAGAGTTGATTTTGTTTCTCATTCCTCTACTCTGTTTTGCCTAGTAATAAATTAGATTAATTCCCTCTCTAAGTTCAGTCTGTTTTGCTCGTGACAACAATTAGCGAGTGATCTCTCCCTGTCCTTATCTCGACCTACAAGCATTTCGTTATGCCTTTTCTCCCCTGTTTAGTGAATGAGGGGAGTGAGAGAGCGGCTCTGGTGGGCACCTGGCCTCCAGCCAGGGTCAACCCACCACAGTCCCATATTGAAAAGGTTTTCAAACATGAATCTTTCACAGGGAATTTATTTGTATTTTTTTTTTCCAGAATTTTCCTTCAACTCCTTTGTGTAACATCTCAAAGAAAGCAAAGACTAATGAATAATTATGTTTAGTGTTAGACAGCATGAAGGTTCAAAGGCAGTATTTCTATCATTAGGTTATTCTAGAAGAAGGAAGAGACTTGGTACTGATTGCTGACTTTTTTTAGGAATTTCAGTCTGAGGATTTATGATAGCAATGCCAATGAAGTTCTTTTAGACTCAGAAATAGGCATGGGAATTTAAGAGGAGGATACATTGTATTTATGCATAACAAAACCTGACGTGTTTGTAGATACAGCTCTGCACCTTACTTTCAAAGTTATAGTTTTGAGGAAACTAGTTAAAGAAATAACTAGAGAAGGATGGATGTTTCTTTCTCTGGTAGAATATACAAACAAAATTTTAAAATGAAAACTTTCAATTGGAGAGATGTGGCTTCAGGCTTTTTGTTCATTGCTGATTCTGCAATGGCCATTGCACAGTTGGAAGCCTTTTCCACAGAAAATTACCCTGAAGAAAATTCTCAGTCTATCCCACTGTCCCTGTAGAAATTATACTTGGTCTACCTTGCAATTTTGTTTTTTGACATTGGAACGATGGCTTCTGTTGTCCTTCATAGAAGGAGACTTTCTTCTTTTCCCCCCTGAGCGTAAGGAGAAGATTACAGTCTTTGTGTTCTTAATAACCAGAGCTTATTTTGTGTTCCCACCCAAACTTATTGTGTAAGACTTTCCTCTCATCTTTCCTCACTTTGGGAACAGTCTTTGACTTGTTTCTTAGGAGTTTTCTTTGTTACCCAACTTTTTGCCTCCTACTGCTGAATGGGCTTATTGCTACCCTGTTTTCAGCCTCTGAGATCCCTCTGTGCTCTGCTGCTACCACTTCACCTATTGCCTTTCTTACCCTGCGCCCTGATGCGAGGGATACAGTGCATCTCCAGGTGCCACCCACACACACTTGGAACGTCTTGAGCTCTCCTCGCCTTCCTGCTTCCCTGCATCAGGTAGTGTGGGTTTCAAAAGCAGAAAGGTCACCAAGACTGCTGTTCTCTTCTTTCCTCTACATTTGGGGTTCACCAAACCTCTAAACACAATATGTCTGCTGAGTGTTCTTTTATCCTTTTCCCTTATAAAAGTGTCTCTCTCTCTCTTTTCTTCCTTCCACGAACTGCTGTTTTTACCCTTTCTCTCTTGACAAAGGCTGCGTCTATTCCTTTATTCTCTTTATCCTTAAATGGACCTCCTCCTGCCCAACCCTATCTCATGTATCAAAATCCCCCCAATTCTGCATAAAAGAGTGCTGCATTTCATTGCTGCCTATCTGCAAAATTATGTTTCCTGCCTATTTTAGGTCTCAGTATTGATTCTAAATTCCTCCCTTCTAATTTTTCACTGATCAAGAAATCATTCTCTTCAGTTTTTGTCTCTTAGTAAATAGACTCCATGGAGTGGATAGTCAAGTGTACCCCTGTTACCTGGAAAGCATTAATAGGTGCTTTTATTAGCCAGCTCTGTTGGGTGTGGATTTATACAGTTACAGGCCGTTAAACCTGTCATTCTTCTAAACCATCTAACTCTGATTTTTTGTGCGCCCTACTTCCCTTCCTCTTTCCCAGGCCAGTAAATGATTCAGAGAACACTAAAGTTTTAGAATTAATTTTAAATATTAGAGACAATTATCATAGTTCTTACAGGCATGCCTGTAAATGTTATCAACTTGGTAAGTCTACAAAGACCTTACATTTCAAATGTATTTTTTGTATGGATGCAAATCAGCTATGTCTTGTTGATACTATTGCTAAAAGTCTCATTGTATAATGTGGAACTGTGTGCTTCAGTGGACAGTTCACATACAATTAAAAAGTATAGAAGTTAAGGTCTCCACAAACTAAGCAGTCTGTCACCTAGAGCGACTGAAAGCAACTTCTGTTAATCAGAAAAAGCTGCATAAAAAGCTGTTGCTGTACACAAATGTGAGGAACCTGAAAACTTTTTTATTTTTTGGACATTTTCCTAACTTTCAGAACAATGAGGCCAGCCAGAGGAAAACCCAAGAGATGTATATTTGCTTCAGATTTCTCAAAAAGAAACTGTTCTCCAGCTGAGAGTCCATTGCTAAAACCTTTAATCATGCAAATAAATGTCATACTAGTGACAGTAGTACCAGTGAAGCTCGTTAAAATCCTATTGGAAGACCTGAAGGATTCCTTTCCTTGATGTGTCATCCCATGCATTTTTAAAGCAACATGCAGGGATTCATCTGTATGCAGGTCTGTCTGATTTTAATGGAGTGTAAAGATGTGACATCTGTGACAGCTCTGAGTCCGCTTTTATAAAGAAGAAAAGGAGGGTCTCCACTAATACAGATAGGCACAGCTTTACCAAAGAAGTATTAAGAGATACTGATATAATTTAATTTTCATGAATGATAAAGTAAATATGGGTAGGGATGTTCAAGCTGGCTTATATTCTAAGCCAGATGTCTTTGGCAGTTACAAGCAGAAACTGTATACCAGGTTGCACATTTTGTCTCAAATTCTAAACCATGGTACGTTGTCACTGGTTTGCTGAAAGCCATCTGCTCAGACCTCATTTGATCTTCCCATTCAGTCTCAGTTCAGGTTAAGAGGACAAAATATATATAAGGGAGGGAAATTATTGGGATGTTTTTCTCATGGAGAAAATTAATATTATTAAATATTATTTAAATATTCTTTCTCATAAGATATATATTAGATACTGAAATCATGCACATATTCTATTGTTTTCATGAAACAGGAAGAATTTTAGACACATACTACTGACTGCAGATACAGGTGCACTGTCTATTATATTTGTATATCTGTATATCTTATATATAAAATTTCTAAATATATAAATACACTGTCACAGCAGTTACCAATATGTGTATTTAGTACCCCTTTTGTAGCAGTCTATGGTGAACAAATGTATATAACTTACAACAGCTATTTCAATGTACCAGAACAAAAGATACAATAAAATTGACAGAGAATGGTCAAAATATTCTGTCATGGTCTTATATATAACTGAAGAGTTTCTTGACTCAGTGCATAGGAAACACCAGTCTGTATTACTACACAAATATACACTTTAATTTTGCAATTTATCAAGCATTTTTTTCAATATTTCATATTTCTCAGTTACTCAGCTAATTTGTGCCTCAGAATACTGACTGTATGGAAATGAAATGGAGATAGCTTGTTCTATTCTATGGAAAGTTGGGAGTCTGTTTGAGTGGTGGAAAATACATTTTGCATTCTGCCTCCAATGCTGTAATCAGTGAATCAATCTTTCTAATTGTGCTTTACATGCATTGAACAGATCAAAAGTGTAAGGCCTTACAGTATTATTTGAGGAGAGCAACTGAGTTCTCATTTTTAACAGGGTGTTATGTAGCTTGGGTTTAAGTAACACATACACATAAAATGGTAAATGTAAATGGTACATGTAGCTAAAATGTTGGTTTTAAGACAAGCATGGATTTATGGAAGGAAAATTTTGCTTAGCCAACCTGATAGCCTTCTACAAGGAGGTGGCTGGCTTGGTGGATGACGGGAGAAGAGTGCATGTTATTTATCTTAGCTGTATTAGAATCATAGAATCACAGAATGGGTTGGGTTGGAAGGGACCTCAAAGCCCATCTAGTTCCAACCCCCCTGCAATGGGCAGGGACACCCTCCACTAGACCACATTGCCCAAAGCCCCATCCAACCTGGCCTTGAACACTTCCAGGGATGGGGCATCCACAGTTTCTCTGGGCAACCTGTTCCAGTGCCTCACCACCCTCACAGTAAAGAATTTCTTTCTAACATCTAATCTAAATCGACCCTCCTTCAGCTTAAACCCATTACCCCTTGTCCTGTCACTACACTCCCTGATAAACAGTCCCTCTCCATCTTTCCTGTAGGCCCCTTTCGGTACTGGAAGGCCGCAATTAGATCTCCCCGGAGCCTTCTGTTCTCCAGGCTGAACAATCCCAACTCTCTCAGCCTGTCCTCATAGGAGAGGTGCTCCAGCCCTCCAGTCAGTATTAAGGCTTTTGATGCTGTCTCCATAACATCCTCATAGAAAAGCTGATGAAGTATGGGTTAGATGAGTGGACAGCAAGGTAGATGATTGTAAAATTAATGGCTAGGCGCAGACATTTGTGATCAGTGGCACGAAGTCCGTCTGGAGGTAGGTCACTAGTGATGTACCCCAGGTATCAATACTGGGCCAATACATCTTTGTTAATGACCTGGGTGATGGGACAGAGTGCACCCTTGGCAAGGTTGCAGGCAATACAAAATTGGACAGAGTGGCTGATATGCCAGAGGGCCATGCTGCCATCCAGAGGGACCTTGGCAGGCTGGACAAACGGACTAACAAGAACCTCATGAAGTTCAATAATGGGAAGTGCAAAATCCCGTACTTGGGGAGGAACAGCCCCATGCACCAGTACAGACTGGGGCCACATGGCTGGAAAGCAGCTTTGCAGAGAAGGACCTGGGTATCCTGCACGATAACAAGTTGAGCATGAGCCAGCAATGTGGCAAAAAAAGGTAAATGGGCTGCATTAGTTACAGTGTCACCAGCAGGTTGAGTGAGGTAATCATTCCCTATCTGCTCAGCAGTGATGAGACCACACAAGAAGAGCTGTGTCCAGTTCTGGGCTCCTCGGTACAAGAGAGACATGGACATGTTGGAGCAAGTCCAGGAAATGGCTGGGAAGATGATTAAGGACTTGGAGCATCAGTTCTACAAGTAGAGGCTGAAAAGGCTGGGATTGCTTAGGCTTAAGAAGTCTCAGGGAGATTTTATCCATGTGTATAAATATGTGTGTGTCAGAGGGGTGATATGGAAATATAGCCAAGCCTTCCTCAGTGGTATCCTGTGACAGGACAAGAGGTAATGGGCACTAATTGCTATACAGGAAATTCCATTTAAACATAAGAAACTTTTTTTTTTTTTTTTTACTGTGAGGGTGGTCAAACAGTGGAATATGTTGCCCAGAGAGGCTGTGGAGTCTGCATCCTTAGAGATACTGAAAATTCAGCTGCACAGTCCCGGGCAACCTGCTCTAGTGTTCCTACCTGAGCAGGGGTTTGGGCTAGATAAGAGGTCCCTTCCAGCCTCAGTCATTCTTTAATTCTCTGAAGATGATATTAAGAACTCTGCATAGAAATTGCTAATCGGTGGTCTCACATTTTACCAGAATATGTTAAAACTTTTAGAATCCTTATCAGTATGTGTTTGTAAAGCATTACAGGAGAGTAGAAGAAATAAATCAGTTCAAAGAATGAGAATTGAACGTAATGCTTATTCAAGCTCATCAGCTGAGAGAAACATACTTTAAACTATTTTCGTCTGAATCCTCAGGGTAAAAGTAAGTGCACGGAAACTCTTACGTATTGTAAGATCAGTTTTTCCATTTGCTCTTTGGTTTTATAATGTCAAAATCAGTTTGGATTTTTTCATCAGTGTAGATGCTGATGAATAGATGGATGACTTTTATTAGCCTCCGTAACATGTCTTTTGTTGCCTCTTGTAAAAGAACACAGCAAACGTCTCAGCAAACTTAAACAGAAAGCTGTTTAAGTTGACAGCATTGGAGACTCAAGGACACGCCAATTCTGACACTGCAGTGTGGTTTCAATGAACATTCATTTTTAAGTTATTGCAAAAATAGTAATATGCTTCATATTCTTTATTGTCCAAGACAATGTATACCATGGGTTTTTTGCATAAAACAATAGCTTTGTCAAGACCAAAGTTAGCAGTAAATTGCATCTGCATGCTCCAGTTTTCCCAGGCTCTACTCTACCTTTGAGAAATTCTGATTTATTATTTTTTAATTTTCATTCAGTGTGATAATCCTTTTTTTTTTCTCCTTCGGTGGGATGGAACTGGGATAGACAAATCATACTAGTCTCTCTCTCTCACCCTCTTTCCAACGGAGGGAAATGCATGAGAGGGGGAACCAAACCTACAGTGTCTTGCGTATGGAGACACTGGTGTTCAGATGTGGGAACTGAACAAAAATGGACATTTTTAGTCATATTATACAAATTGGTGTCCATCTGGGATAGAGTTAATTTTCAAAAGAAGCTGGGAGGGGACACAGCCAGGATAGCTGACCCAAACTAGCCAAAGGGATATTCCATACCATATGACATCATACTCGGTATGTAAGTAGGGGTGCGCTGGCCAGGGAGGGGAGATCGCTGCTCGTGGATGGGCTGGGCATCGGGTTCTGGGCGGTGAGCAAATTGCATTGTGTATCACCTGCTCTGTATATTCTAAGTACTGTTGTTGTTATTTTCCTCTCTGCTGTCCCAGTAAACTGTCCTTATCCCTATCCATGACTTTTACCCTTTTCTCCCCATTCTCCTCCCCATCCTGCTGGGGGGGAAGGGGTGAACAAGCAGCCACGTGGTGCTCAGCTGCTGGCTGGGGCTAAACCACAACACTTGGGAAAGCTGTAAATTGATGTGTGCTATCTAAGAACAGAAGATACACGATTTGGGAGAATTCCTGTTTGCAGTAAGTAAATCAGTGTTATCTCAGAGGTCCTTTTACTTTTTCTTGTTAGGCCTGCTTGGCTGACCAGGACCATACTACTGCATTGCAAAGGTTTTAATGAAGGTCACGTGGCTAATAAATACAAGGAAATAACTGTAAAGAGTGCTGCTCGCATCTTTATGCATAGTGCACTCTTTCTACAGATAAGGTATTTGTACAACTAGGATTTTGCACTTTAAAATTTGTGCCAGAATACAGACATATATTTGAAAATCGATGGGTGCTTGACTCAGACTGGGTGCGTAAATACCTTTGAAAGTAAGATGTCAATTAAATCTTTGTCCTTTGGATTTTTGATTTGGTTGGAGTTCTGCCATGAATGTCAAGGAGACAGGATTTCATCTTCACCTATTTTTCCTGTTCTGCTTTGCAAAGCTACATTCTGTAACAGCTCCAGGAAAAAGGAAATTCATTACAAAGCTAGGAGAATGCTTATATATTTTATACAATATAATATTGGGGTAAGCCAATAGCAATTTTTTCACTCAGTCTCCCAATCTGTAAAACTGATTGTGTTTTGCTATTAAAATCAGCAAAGTCGCTACAGATTTTGAATGCTGTAAGATGTGGAGAGGCAAGGTAATATTACTAGCTAATCGATACACCCTTTTTCAGATGAGTCTGTTACTTTGTAAGGATAATAGTTAGCTCTGCTATCAAGCTTCTTCAGGTTAGGGTTTTGTACTATGTCTTTTGCGTTGAAGTTAAATATGCAGGAGGATGTATGTTACGTTAGTCAGTGTGAAGAGAGAAAATTACCTGAAAGTAAAAGCAAGCCACCTCTACCACCAAACATCGAAAACTACTTTTCCACTTCCTTTGGAAGGAGAAAAGGATGACTACTGAACAGTACTATAATGCACAGTGGTTTAGGGCAAGTGACGTAAACGGGGACTGAAATATTTATTTTCCGATTTTGTTTTCCTGTGGACAAATGGGCTTAGTGTCAATTTTTTTCAGTCTGCAAGCTCTGTTGTGTCTGGACAGCTATTTCTTCAAATTGGGCTTATTTTCTAGTTGTATAAAACTCTTCATCTACATTGTGGATAGAGTGCATTAAGTTATTCCCTGTGGTGCACAGCTGGAAGCTATTCTGTGCTGCAACATTTTGTTTTGTTTTGTCCCAGTTTTTTCTCCCCACTGTGTTCCCACAGCCTAGCATAGCTCCGCGCTGCAGCAGACGAGTCTCTCTTTTTCCAGTGACACTTCTTAGAACATCTGAAATTGACATATTCTCTTTTGTCTTTTTAGTACAAATTCAGTGGCAAACAGCTCTGCTTGAGTGCACGAACATTTCAAAGTGCTCTATAGACTAGGAAGATTGGCTTGAAAAGTTAGACATATTTAGGCAGGCTGTTTTATTCGCTGCTTTGAAGAGACTAGGGATATTTTGAGAAGATTGAAGGAAATACACAGTGCCAAATATTGGTCTGTTTAGAAGAGAGAAGAGGAATATGCAGGTCTTAACAGAGCTTTCTTTGAAGGAGAAAAACATTATCTCGGTTCTAATGCTTTAATAAGAAACAAAGAAATCCCAGAGTTGGTAACCCAAAGTTTGTTTTCTATCTTGGAAGTATTTTGAAAATACTATTAAAAACCAATAATGATTTTTTTTAAAGTTAACATTTTGCTAATATGTGCAGGGACTGCGATTATTTATATTAATTTTATCCTCAGTAAAATGGGGCACTGATCTTATCGTTGTGTATTCACCATCTAGACATTAAATAATACTGAATGCAAAATTTTGTGTGCCAACCATTATCTGTCAAGAGGAAAGCTTGCATACAGAGCCTTCCATGAGTATCTTTGCAGTGGTCTTTCTCCTTCTAATTTTCTTCTCTCTTTCCCAGTCTCCCCCACTCAGTTAGACAGTTCCTTCCTTCATCTCCATGCAAATATCTCTGCTGCTGTCTTCCATCTCCTATCACTAATTGGCAGTTCCTTGTTTTTTGCTCAGTTGACTGCTGCTTCATCCGTGCAGTAGCAGGCGGCTAACACTGGTTATATTCTTGGTCTTGGTTCTTCGCTTGTGATTCCTGCTTCCATGGTAATGCTGGAGTGTCCTTTTAGTGAGACATATCCCACCGGTTGCTCTGTAGATGTAGGCTGCTGATGTGATTGAAACGGTATTTGCAATCTTCCGTGGGTTATGTGAAGGGAAGGAAAGAAAAACATAAGTGTCAGAACTGGTAAATGGTAGGAAGGCTAATGTACAAGGTAATTATTTTGTTTACATTCATATCTATTTTCAGCACCCCTCCTTTGCTGTAGCTGCTCCTTGACATATTTTAAAAGTAGGTTACCCCAGTGACTATCCCCACTTCATAATGAACCTGTAATCACCATTCAGCAGCTGGAGATATAGTTAATATCTTTGATTTCCCCCTAGAATCCCTCCATCCTCTCTCAGCTAGGGAAATCAACTAGGTCTTGCAGTGTGCTCTGAAGGTCAATCAAATAGCGCTATTTGGGAGGAGAGTGAGAGTGAGAATGAGATTGAATTCAACAGCTGACAGGCTTTATGAAAATGTCTTGTACCTGCTACTCGTGTAGCTCATGTGCTTCTGCTGATCTCAACCACTGCAATAAAGCATGTGGAAAATCTGTCAGTTTGGCAGAGGAGTAGGTAATAGGGCATGATAAAATAGGGCAAGGTGCCAGGCGTCAGATGGGTGGCTTTTATTCCGCTGATACTCATTGAGCTTTTATGAGCTGGAGGTTGGTGAGGAAACGTGATAAGTACGTAAAAGAAAGCATGTGAAGCTGGGCTGTTATTTTCCTTTATGCAATGAGATTAGGAAAACATAAGAAAATGAATTAGGTAGTACTACTTTGCAGAAGCTGGAAGGAAATCACCAGTCTCAGAGAATGTTCTAAGGGTTTATAGAATAAGTAGCCATTAATGAGACCTCTATGGATGCAAGGTACTGATGGGAAGTAGTATAGAGGACAATAGCTGGTGGAAAAAATGAACACTGGCAAAAATTTTATGGTTTCATTAGCAACACCACACAAAATTAAGTTTATGGTTTCTATTCCATTTTGGGTGGACCTTGATATTGGGCTATATGTGCTACCAGCCTTAGTAAGAAACAACTACAGGTATGTATTAGAGACATTATTGAGGAAAAATATGAAAGAGAATGAGTACAGTGATGCCTCCCTGGATAAAACCCTGCGACAGCCAGTGATTTAGGGATATTCTGAACTGACAGTTCAACATCAAGCCCTTCATGTTTAACAGCCCCAGAGGAACCCTTGTTCTATGTATTAATCTAATTGGTTTTTAATCCATTCCTGCTTTTGGAATAAAAACATTTTATAATAGAATTTATTCATGTATTCTAAAATTTAATTTATACCATAATGAAAAGCAGGTCCATTTATAAACAGACAAAAAATGCCAATCAATGTAGAAAACTTCTGTATAAGTTGACTCAGCACCCCCAATTTGTGGTAGAAGGGTAACTAAACTTACCATGTTCACTTCCAAATGTTCACTTGCTAAACCCATTTATGATTTTATATAGTTATGTCATTTTCTACATCTCCCAATCAGTTCTTTTCCCAGTAGAAGAGTCATAGCCTATTAATGTCCACATTCAGAAGCTGATCCACAGCTGTGATCCTGTCACACTTTTCTTTATCTTTTTTAGTTCTACCATGTCCTTTTGGAGATGAGAAATAAGGAATATCATACAGTATTTCACTTATCATTACAGATGGATTTATGCAATCATGTCATGACATTTTGTTTCGATTTCTTGAGCTAATATTTTCATTGAAATATCCATAATAACTCTTTCAGGGGTGATAACAGCTAGTGCAGAGTCTATCATATTTTTCACCTGTGTATTAATTTCAATTCCTCAATTTCATCTGCCATTTTATTGCCTAGACATACCATACCATGAAATTTTTCTACCTTTGTGGTCTGTCCTTATTTTGATTGTCCTGAATAATACCTATTATAAATAAACTGTCACCTTACTTTTTATCCTCTTTTCTAAGTTACTTATGTAACTGTTGAACAAAATGGGATTCAGCAGATTGCTGTGGTTTTCCATTGTCATTCCCCATTTTCCTTTTTTTTTTTTGGTTGTTATCTCATGAGAGGTCATTCCCTCACATGTCATGATAGCTTACTTAACTAAAACCCTACTTAACTAGAACAGTGGTAGCGTAAAACTTGAGTACATCTGAGTTTCTAGGCAAAAATCAGCTATTCCTGGTGACTCGCTGCTTTTCATTTTTTGCCAGTTTTTTTCTGAAACCGTTTGTGTTCACAATAAACTTATCATCACTAATTCTGTAGAGAGTAGAGCAGCTTTCTTGATTGCCCTTGCGTGTTAACCACTTTAAAGAATTTGATTAATTTCTGTGTTATTTTCCTTTCATAGTTTAATCACCTGTCGATACTAAACAAACTGTCAGGCTTCTGTGCTCTAAAATCCAAAGTGGAAAGCAGAAAGATGACCATACCCATTTCATAGGTGAGAATCTGAGGCTGTGTTTTTCTCTTCATGCAACAGAAGTCTGTTGAAAACCAGAAATTGAATCCAAGCTGCTAAAACCACAGCCTAGTTACAAACCAATCTTTTCTACCTATTTCCTCCATGCAAGAATTTGGGTATTTTTTACATTTAGAAATGAATGCTAATCTGTTTTTCGCTAGTGACACAAAGGAGGGAAAAGATTGATGTAGCTGGCAGTTGAAGAGAGTAGAATTTCTGTGCTTGCACTTGAGCTACACAAAATAGAGATAATGTGTTTCTGACTCAGAGGTATTTTACTCAGTCTTTGCACTGGAGCAAATGATTACTAAAGGTACTTGGCAATAAAGAAAGAATAGCTGTCTGTAATTACAGCAGATGATACTTTTGGAAGTGTTTCATAGCATGATGCCCATAGAATTCAAGGTGGGATTGATAACTAAATAAACTTCATAGTTTAGTGAGAAACTGAATTTTAAGAGGCACAAAACTAGTACACTAATTTTAAAATATTTCTTGTGTATAATTATCATCGTGAAAAACAAGGCAAAATTCTCTAAAAAATGAACTGTGGTGTCTTGAGCTGTCTTGCCTTTTTCCTTGGGATTTATGATGAGAAAGACGGGAATCTTAGAAAGGATAAACAGTATATACTAGTATCATGAACATTCATGTTTTTACTTCATAGTGAAAGAGCCTAAATAAAGGATGCTTTCATCTTCTGTGTTGCTAGAGTCTCATGCCTATGTTGTGAAAGTATTACATATATTAATTGCTAGAAAGCAATACGAATAGTATTGAGTCTTCCATTCCATCAGGCTTGCGCATCAAATGCTCTTTAAAAGCAAAGCCTTATTTTGGGCTATACGAAGTAGTATCATAGAGTCATAGAATATCTCGAGTTGGAAGGGACCCATAAGGATCATGGAGTCCAACCCCCTGTTCCTCGCAAAAAAAGATTATTCAAAAAAACTTTAAATTTTTATTTGTTAATTATAATTTTTGACTTGTTAAAATTCCAGGGCTGGGGAATTAATCAATACGAAACGTGAAGTGCTGAGGGCAGTGCAGGAGCACTTTGTGCATCTCTTGCTCTCTGGCTGCCAGATCCACTCCTGTGAGCCTGCAGGGAATGCAATGAGATGCGCTTCTCTCTCAGGCACTGGATCTTGACATGGTCTCTTCAGTGAAACATCCAACACTGGTTTCAGTGCCTGTGTTTGTACTGATTAAGGGCAAGGCTGTGTGGTAGTTTTTCCCTAAGCTGCACTGTACATAAAAGAGGTTACCCGAGAGTGAAATTATGTTCTAATTGGTGAGTTGCTTAAGCACTCTTCATTTACTTCTTTCTCTTACATTTAAAATTTGAGTTAAAACTTGGAAGAATGGTATGATTTGTGTATAGACACACAACATGTAATATTATTATAGCTGTGTGAATTTGGAGGATTTTTGCCTGCTCTTTTTCAGCTGTTACACTGTTTTTTGAAGGATTTATTCTCCTGATGCCATCTACTGCAATTCCTTGCATGTAGGATCATTCTGTCCTTTTTACGAAGTTCACTTTTGAGGGAATAAAATACTTAACTCCAAACCAAATGCCAGACTCTGATAAGACTAAGTGATTACTGCTTTTACACTGTTAACTTTGTATAGTCTAACTAGAGAATAATGAGGCTGTAAGTCAACATAGGAAGTTCCACAACTATTAATTCATCTACTTGGCTGATGCTTTCACAGATTTTACCATGTGCCCCCGTTGTAGAAGGCAGCAAATATCACTGAAAGCATTGAATAAAAATACAAGACCAACTGTATAGATCTTTAAATGTGATGAAAATGGACTGTAATCTATACAGAAGAAGCAAGCTACACGATCAATAAAATCTCAAATATTGATTGACTATACAAATTGGCTAGGTTAGTAACTAATGGGCTGCCTTGCTCAAGCAGTATGTTTAACATGTTTTTAAAGCAAGCGTGAGAAGCACTAACTCACAATGTCAGAGGACAGCTGTACTGTGACCACCCAAGCTTGGTAATTAAATGGCATACAGGTTAATTTCAGAGACAAGCAGGGCACTGGAGTTAAAGAACTGAAAGGAGTTGGTTGAATAGTGTTGTCCATCTGCGGAGGAGGAAAAGGAAAGTCATTATAAAGGGAGCCTTGTCTCTGTACAATAATTGCAGATTCAATTTTGATTGAAGCCTTATTTTAAGTTTATAATAATACAATAGGGTTAGAAGCTGAATGAATTGCAAAAGGGTGGGTTTGGAGCCAGTGGAAATTGTCATCAAATGCATCTGAAGATGATCCCAATCCGCACCTTAGATTTTTTTTGTTGTTTTGTTTTAATCTGCAGCCATGGCAAATTACGTTTTTGAGGATGCAAAACTGATTGATTTAATGTGAGAGGTTAATGTATACATTCAGCATATCATAGCACTTTGTCTCCATGGATCAATTTTATCACGGCTCAAAGGTTTTGATCAGTATTTAGTGGGAAGGAGAGTAACCCACCTTAATGATTGTTCTTCATACGGTTTATAATCTTTATAGTTTACTGCTGCATGGAACTCGGTTCAGCAGAGCACTCAGAGATTTGCTTAAGTGCTGTGCTGAATGAGAATTCTAATACATCACTCAGCATGTGTACCTGAAAGTACTGCCATAAAAGATATAATGCTGTATATATTATCCTCTTCTTGAGGAAAGGGATACCACACATGACAGATGCTATTCATGTTGCTGCATAAATTGCTTAGCTGCTCTGATGACAAGGGTGACTATGAGGTCCTAAGCAGAATAGAAATATACGGTAATACAAGTCTGCCGAATCGAGTGCACCCTCAGCAAGTTTGCTGATGACACCAAGCTGTGTGGTGTGGTCGACACGCTGGAGGGAAGGGATGTCATCCAGTGGGACCTTGATAGGCTTGAGAGGTGGGCCCGTGCGAACTGCATGAAGTTCAGCAAGGCCAAGTGCAAGGTCCTGCACGTGGGTCGATGCAATCCCAAGCACAGCTACAGGCTGGGTGAGGAATGGATTGAAAGCAGCCCCAAGGAGAAGGACTTGGGGGTATTGATTGATGAGAAGCTCAACATGAGCCCGCAGTGTGTGCTTGCAGCCCAGAAAGCCAACTGTGTCCTGGGCTGCATCAAAAGAAGTGTGACCAGCAGGTCAAGGGAGGTGATTCCACCCCTCTACTCTGCTCTGGTGAGACCCCACCTGGAGTACTGCGTCCAGCTCTGGGGGCCCCAGTACAGGAGAGACATGGAGCTGTTGGAGAGAGTCCAGAGGAGGGCCACAAAGCTGATCAGAGGGCTGGAGCACCTCTCCTATGAGGACAGGCTGAGAGAGTTGGGGTTGTTCAGCCTGGAGAACAGAAGGCTCCGGGGAGATCTAATTGCGGCCTTCCAGTACCTGAAGGGGCCTACAGGAAAGATGGAGAGGGACTGTTTATGAGGGAGTGTAGTGACAGGACAAGGGGTAATGGGTTTAAGCTGAAGGAGGGTCGATTTAGATTAGATGTTAGGAAGAAATTCTTTACCGTGAGGGTGGTGAGGCACTGGAACAGGTTGCCCAGAGAGGTTGTGGCTGCCCCCTCCCTGGAAGTGTTTAAGACCAGGTTGGATGGGGCTTTGGGCAATGTGGTCTAGTGGAGGGTGTCCCTGCCCATTGCAGGGGGGTTGGAGCTAGATGGGCTTTGAGGTCCCTTCCAACCCAAACCATTAAATGATTCTATGATAGTGCAGCCTGTGAAGAAAAAGCTTTCCCATGGAGATGCAAGCAGAAAAGAATAATAATAAAGACTTTTCAGAGGTAATTTGCATACAATGTTTCAATGTCCAATTCGATAGAAACACAAGGTTAGATTATGAAAAAAAATAATTTGAGATGCTTTGTGTGTTTTCATACTTTACTTTCTCCTTTGTCATACTGCTGCTGTTCAGGATATAACCAGAGCGTACCAATTTGAATTTTAGAGGGGAATGAGGAAACCATCAGTATAATGGCTTTATTCCGATGTCTAAACTCTGGATTCAAACCCAAAGTTGTTGGTGCTTTTCTGTGCTTCATTACTTCCATAGTTGTTGAAAACTAAGGCTTTCATTTTAATGTGTTATGTTCATTTATGATTGTGCTACCAAAGTCACCTTTGTTGCTTTTGTTTATGATTTTATTTCATTTTGTTTGCAGGGTTGTTTCCCGCAGTGCTGAACCTGGCTACTAATGCTCTCATCACAACCAATGCTACCTGTGGAGAGAAGGGTCAGGAAATGTACTGCAAACTTGTCGAACATGTACCTGGACAGCCTGCAAGGAACCCTCAGTGCCGTATTTGTGATCAAAGGAGCAGGGTTCCACACCGTACGTCTGCCGTTTTCATTTTGTTCTTTTAAAAAGATTTTTTTCCAAAGATCGTAGATATTCGGCAAACAAAACTGTGTATTACTGGCCCAATTACTATGAAATGTATCTTTCTTTTTAAATTAGGTTACTCATCTTTTCTATTGGTACTTCAAAATCTGTATCTGTTATGTATACTCCTCAGACTGAACTTTCTAATTCAGATGCTTAAAGTGGAGCACCTAAATTCAGACTTAGAAAAATTAAGTATCTACAGGTGTTGTTGAATTTTCTTGATATATACTGACCATGAACGAAAACCAGATGACTTTTACCTGCATACCTACATGTGGAATTTGAACATTTTGGCTGATCTAAGCAACATCTGAAATTTCAGTTTAGGGCCAACTCCAGTTTTATTTTGTTGTGTTCTGGGATATTTTTCTTCTTCGTTTGATGTTAATTCAGTTTCACTGAGCCAGCAAAAAAAAAAGATAACAGAGCATTGCTTGGTTTAATTGCTTATTTTTTCATATTAAAATTGATCTTTGCTAACATTGCTTTTTTAAAAACTACCTGGAAGCAAAATCAGTTTTCAAGTATAAATTTGTTATCATCTGCTTCGGAGATGCATGCTTCTAATAGTTTGGAAGATTTGAACTAAGAAAATTTCTTAGTCAAGTCATACAAGTTTAATTTCATGTTGCCTTGCAGTGAAAGACTTGAATAGCATTAACATTGTTAGATTTTTGTGGGTATACTGGCACTGTATATGGTAGAGGGTGCAGAGACACTTAAGACAGCTTTTAATTGAATAGATAAAATGTTGGAAGAAGCACAGCCACAGAAGCATGGAGACAATTTCTCTTTTTTTTCCCAATTGTTTCCCTCTGAAACCTAGTTCAGATACATTTACACTGCATGACTAAGCACATTTAAACATGTGCTTAAAACTATGGGGAAAAAAAAAAGACAACATCTAATCTACCTGCTAGTTCTACACAGGATGAGCTATCTATGTCTGTCTGTAGCTTTCCAGACAGAAGCTTGTTTAGCTTCTCCTTAGAAACGTCCTTCCAGGGCCACCCTTCCTAGAGTTATTTTACCCATTACAAAATCTTTTCCAAATAGCTAATCTGCATCTTCCTTGCAGAAATTCATGTTACCTTTTTCCTAACTTCAGTCAATACAAGGAATGAATTATTCCCTTCTTCTTTACAAAAGTCTTTTACTTAGTTGAGCGTTGATAGTATTGCTGCTCTGTCTAGTTTCTACACGAGGCTATCTCTCTTCTTTCATTCTCCACTTAAGTTGTATTTTCTAGAACTCTAACTGTGCAAATTGCCATTCTCTGAATTTTCTCTAGAGGTTTTCATCTGCATTACAATTCACCTGAGCTCTTACCAGCACTGCATAGAGATGCAGGTTTGCTTCAGAATGAACAGAATATATTCCTGTTTACATGTTTTACTTAGATATTTCCCATTTTTAATGGTGTGACACCACTGAGAGATATATAGCTAGTTGCCCATGATAATTCCCAGATACTTTCCTGCTACATGGCTACCTATCCATTGGCTCCCCATCTTGTATTTGTGAAGCTAATTATAATTGCCCCAGTACAGACTACTCCATTTGTCTGAACACAGTTGCAACCTACTTTTTTTCCCCAAGATAGTTTCCAAGTTTTGATGTCTTTTTTAATGGTAGTAAATGCCGCCTTCTGGGGAAAGGTCACATGATTTTGCAGCAATGTAAGCATTCAGATGTTATGTTGCACTGTAGTAGTGTGCCTCACTCAGGGAAGATTTCAGGGGCTTTTGGAACCATTCCAACTGGCAGACGCTGCGCAATAGTTTCTTTCCCTTCTTTATAAATGGGTGTTTAGAGACATATGCACATCATGCAAGTTTTTTTCTATATCAGGTTTGTTTAATTCAGAAACCAAATCTAAACCAGAGCTGGATTGCTTTGTTCCCATGTCCTGCCTATGATATCAAATAGTGTACGCTAATGTATGTGTATATAGAGACATACATATGTATATATATATAAACTCCATCTGAATGATTTATATTTGTGTTTCCCCTCTCTCCTACCCCCTTAAAAACTTGAATCTTCTCAGCTTCGTAATGTCTAGTCTTTTGTTGCCAACCACATCTCATTTTAAGGTTTTTAAATGTTCATTTGGCAGAAGGAAGTGCCTTATTTAAACAAAGATGGCTCATTAATAGGAGAACCATGTAACGTAACCAGACTTTAAATGATCCCCCTGGAATGTATGAGTCTGGAGTGCCTCCCCTTAATTACTGTAGTAGGAAATGAACACAAATTCCCTGGTTAATCACATGTGAGACCAAATTAAAGAACACAGTTTGATGGGCTCACTCTGTAAGTTCTCCCCCTTGCCATCCATCAGGGAGATTGGTCCTTCAACAGCATTTGCAATCCAGTCCTTTTTGCAAATATATTATTTTCCCTTCCTTTTAAATAGGCAAAACATGCCAGCAATTAATCAGTGTTTTCAAATTAATTATGATTAAACTTTCATAATGGTGATTACAGTTAATCGTTGATTCATCTCCCAGCCCTCCTTCTCATGATTTACCTTTATATCAATTTCACCTGAAGAGACTTAAATCAAAATTTCCAATTAGACAGCTTCTGTCACAATCACCGAGGAGCTCTGAGTTTGATTTACAGAAGATTTTTGCTAGCGCTCATTTAAAGCCAAGGTTTGTGAAAACGATCAGAGCTGTGGGAACTGACAACATGTAAAGCATGGGTGTGTTTTGTTTTTCTCTTCAATATAAAGATAAACCTACTAATAACATCACTTGTAGCACCAGTATTCTAACTTGCAATGTTGGTGCCCACTAATGCCACTGAATAATCTGATATTTAAATGAATTTTTTGGCATTTTCAATTTTGAGGGATTATGCCTTCCTTCACTCCCACAAAGCACTTTAATTGTATCTTTAAATATGTTCAGACATTCTGGCTTCCCTTAATGAGCTAGGACTCCTGTCCTCTGCAGGTGGTTGATGTAGCAAAAAAACAGAGACACAAAGACTATCAATCTGGCTGGTTGATTTAAGTAATAATTAAAATAACAAGAAAATTAATCAGTTCATGAATTAATTATTTGCAATTCTAGGACTAGCTAGTAATGAAACATATTCCAGTTTTATATCAAGAAAACCTGTCAGTTTAGAAAGCCATCCTTAATGAGAGGGGTAGGATTTTTCCTGTCTTGCTATGTTCTTACAGACAGAACTTGCATAGAAAAAAATTACTGTATTTCAATTTCCTTTGAGTTATTTTCCCCATAATGTACAGACTTGCTCTGGGCAATTAGGGACTTCAAAATACAGATTCTTATACTTCTTAAAATTGAGGTTATGTTATTCTTCATTTTGTACAGGAGAGAAACACAAATTGACCACAAAAAGTAACCTGAAAATGTTGAGTGCGATTTTTCTCAGTCTAAATAACATTAAAATACTGTTTAAGCAAACTTCAATAATTTAGAAGATCTTGAAATCTAGGAAGAATTCAATTCTGTAAATAAATTCTTAGCCCTGTTATTTGGGATTCATTTGGGACACTGCAGCAGAGTAAACGTAGACATGAAAAGTAATGCATCTTAGACTTTGATATGGATTATAACCAAGCAAACCTTCTTTATATGCATGTATGTGACTCAGACAATTTTCCAGTTGAGAAATATATTCTGTAATGATTTCTGAATCATTTCCTCTGTAATTTCTGAATTATTTCCTGAATTATTTCCATGTGTGCTTAGAAATGCAAGTACCAGTATTACTGCTTTCCCTGCACACCATATCTCAGGTTCCTGGTTTATTGTTTCTGTTGCAACATTTAATGACTTTACAGTACTTGAAACTTTGGAAGACTGCAGGATGTGTTCATGTGATTTAGATGCCTACGTTTTCTATAGAATTAGGAGAGCCTCCAAGTGCATTGTGGTGCTCTGATTCACCTTCTTGTGATCCTAACCAAAATTAAACTAACATTAGATGAGTAGTCCAGTAATAATAAGCATGACTGTGCCTCAAGAGTAGAAGAAAAATTAATTTCCTGGGTTTTTATTTTAAAGCGCTGCCTCATTAGTTCTGTAATTGTATTAAAATCTAGATTTTAGATCTAAAAACATTTAAATCTCCTAATAATTTTCACAGATATTTATGTATTTCTGCTGTTCTAACAGAACGACATCCGATAACAAATGCAATTGATGGCAAGAACACTTGGTGGCAAAGCCCTAGTATCCAGAATGGAATTGAATATCACTATGTGACCATTACATTGGACCTCCAACAGGTAGACTTCTGTTTGTTTGTTTCTGTAAAGACTTTCTTTCTTGCACAATAGATCACCTGGATTATTTTCCTCTTTGGTCTATGTTGCTTTTATATTATGAAGACACGCTCAGCTTCTCCTATAACTTTCTGTTGTTTATATGGATAATTCTGACTGACCCACTGAGTGTAACATAATGTACCAAATTAAAAATAATTATTTAATCCATATTTTTATGAAGTCATGTTTAAAATTATTTAAAAGATAAGTATTTTATTCATGATAACTTCTGGTTTGGCTCTTTAAAGACAATTAAAAGACAGTTTCAGGGAAAATTAATATGAATAAAAGTTTATGTTCAGAGTAGTGTTCTTTCTTCTTTCAGTAACATAGTACTATATACTTAAATACACAAAAAATACTAAAAATACTTAAATACACTAAAAATAGATCAGCTGTGCTAGAGACACATTTGCATACAATGGCATATTTTGAGCAACAGCCTGGGTAAAGGGAGGAGTTTGGCTAATGAGGTCCTTAAACAAATTGCTTCTTGTTAGTGGAATCTTGCTTGACAGATGTAGCTATACAGAATGCAGTTGTTTGATGCTTACGAAAATGCTACATAAATTCCAGGTTAGCATGGTTTAACCCCAGCCAGCAGCTCAGCCCCACACAGCCGCTCACTCACTCCCCCCACGGTGGGATGGGGGAGAGAACCAGAAGGGTAGAAGTGAGAAAACTTGTGGGTTGAGATGAAGACAGTTTAATAGGTAAAGCACAAGCCACACACAACAAGCAAAGCAAAACAAGGAATTCGTTCTCCACTTCCCATGGGCAGGCAGGTGTTCAGCCATCTCCAGGAAAGCAGGGCTCCATCACGCGTAATGGTTACTTGGTAAGAGAAACACAATCACTCTGAACATTTTCCCCTTCCTTCTTCTTCCCCCCAGGTTTATAAGTTGAGCATGACGTCATACGGTATGGAATATCCCTTTGGTCAGGTGGGGTCAGCTGTCCCAGCTGTGTCCCCTCCCAACTCCTTGTGCACCCCCAGCCCCTCGCTGGTGGGGTGGTGTGAGGAGCAGGAAAGGCCTTGGCTCTATGTAAGCACTGCTCAGCAGTAACGAAAACATCCCTGGGTTATCATCAACACTGTTTTCAGCACAAATCCAAAGCATAGCCCTGTAGTAGCTACTGTGAAGAAAATTAACTCTATCCCTGCCAAAACTAGCACACAGGTGCAAAAGGATCTGAGGGTAGATGGAAAACAATTTTATTTTTATTATGCCAAGATAAATACAGAATAATTATCTGGTACCAAATTTGTTCATTATGCTATTAAACTTGACCATTTTGGTATTCAATTGAGTAGGTAACAACTTAATCGCCCCCAAATCTTGTCAGGTCTGTGGCTGGCCCATATTTGTCTGCAACTTGAATCAGACCACAAAACATAGAATCATAGAATCATTTAGGTTGGAAAAGACCTTTAGGATCATCGAGTCCAACTGTTAACCTAGCACTGCCAAGTCCACCATGAAACCATGTCCCTAAGCGCCACATCTACACGTCTTTTAAATGCCTCCAGGGATGGTGACTCAACCACTTCCCTGGGCAGCCTGTTCCAATGATTGACAACCTTTTCAGTGAAAAAATTTTTCCTAACACCCAATCTAAACCTCCCCTGGTGCAACCTGAGGCCATTTCCTCTTGTTCTATCGCTTGTTACCTGGGAGAAGAGACCAACACCCACCTGGCTACAACCTCCTTTCAGGTAGTTGTAGAGAACAATGAGGTCTCCCCTCAGCCTCCTTTTCTCCAGACTAAACAACCCCAGTTCCCTCAGCCGCTCCTCATCAGACTTGTGCTCTGGACCCTTCACCAGCTTTGTTGCCCTTCTCTGGACACGCTCCAGCACCTCAATGTCCTTCTTGTAGTGAGGGGCTCAGAGCTGAACACAGGACTCAAGGTGCAGCCTCACCAGTGCTGAGTACAGGGGCACAATCACTTCCCTAGTCCTGCTGGCCACACTATTTCTGATACAAACCAGGATGCTCTTGGCCTTCTTGGCCCCTGGGGCCCACTGCTGGCTCATATTCAGCTGGCTGTGGACCTGCATCCTCAGGTCCTTTTCTGCCAGGCAGCTTTCCAGCTACTCTTCCCCAAGTCTGTAGTGTTGCATGGGGTTGTTGTGACTCAATTGCACTGAGCCTTGTTGAACCTCATACAGTTGGCCTCGGCCCATGGATCCAGCCTGTCCAGATCCCTCTGCAGAGCCTTCCTACCCTCGAGCAGATCGACAGTCCCACACAACTTGGTGTCATCTGCAAACTGACTGAGGGAGCACTTGATCCCTGTGTCCAGATCACTGATAAAGATATTAAACAGAACTGGCCCCAGTACTGAGCCCTGGGGAACACCACTTGTGACAGGCTGCCAACTGAATGTAACTCCATTCACCAGAACTCTTTGGGTCCGGCCAGCCAGCCAGTTTTTTACCCAGCGAAGTGTACATACATACAAGTCACGAGCAGCTAGTTTCTCCAGGAGAATGCTGTGGGAAACAGTATCATAATATGTTTTCCACGTGCTAAGAAAAAAGGAAAGGCCCTTTCTCTGGCTCACTGGAGAGAGATTCCCCTTCCTAGCTCCCCCTTCCTCTGTGATATCTTCACAGAGATCAGTTTTCTATTTCATATTATTATTATTGGTTTATTGGTTTCTCTTGGAACCTGCCTGTCCTTATCTCCCTTCTTTCTCATTTAGCCATACCTAAAGAGGACAATAGCTGATTATCAACTAAAGAGGCTTGAATAAAGCATAGTTTGTCAGAAAATAAATACAATGAAATGAAGGGCAGGCCATTGAGAGATCGGTGTGCATCCGTACATACAATTTTGTTCTAAGAGATCAAACTTAGTCTTAACTTAGTCCACAACCCAGAAGTTCAGTAAGGTTTAACAGAGAGTAATGCTTGGATATGTAGGGTTTTGTCCTTTATTTCTTGTAAAAAATCTGTAATTGAAATAATCTTATGGTAAAAATTCTTGTAACTACTGTGTATATGTGACATTGAAGTACTTGGAAAGCAGTAGTCTTTATACCTGGAAGAGTCTTTGAATCCTGGAAGAATTATTAGCACTCTGGCTTTGGAACCCTCTTTGTTACTGGCAGAAACATCTGAGTCTTTGGCCTTATATATGCAAAAGTATTCAAAGTGCATTTCTCATTCAATCAGCAGAGCTAAACCTTTTTATGGAAGTTTGAATTTAAGCTCCTGTGCATTAAAAAATTGTGGGGTTTTTTAAATGTCTGTTAAACTTTCAGAGTTATTAACTAGTTTGCCTGTACAGCAAGGGATCATGCCTCTTGTTGGCTATGATCTGTTAATATGTGAGTAGCTCTCAGGCATTAGAACTAAGTTACCATCCTTGTTTTTCATCACCTTAGTGATTTTACTTGGGTAGTTGTTTAGGTCAGGTCTGCTAAACTAGAGCTTTTTTCTGCTATGTCAGTATCTAGATTGCCATAAGAAATAAGAAAATTTGTGCAGTTCTGAAAGTTTTGGGTTTCCTAATATACTAAAAGGCAGCAACTATAGAGTCAGTGACTATACTGAAGAAAAAGTATGGGTTGTTCTAATGTCTTTAAAAGCCTTCTTTGTGTGACAGTTGACAGCACTCTGAAAATACTGCACTGTGCATTGTGTGGGGTTGGGGGTCGGGGGTTTTTTTGTTGTTGTTGTTGTTATTTTATTTAAATGAGACAAGGCTCAACTATAAGTCTGTTTCTTTCCCATGTTCTCTTGCATATTGTTCAAAGAAAGCTTGGCAGTCCTCTTGCAGTACTGAAGCCAATACCTTCTCTTAGGGCCCTTCAGTTGTGCTGGCTGGAACAGGAGCAGTGTTGAGGTTCCCGTGTATGTCAGGGATACGGCCCCGTGTCACTAATGTTGTCTGGCACGCTCTTTATGATCTGAGTAACCCATGCAGTTAGGAATGCACGCTATGTTTACTCACCACCGTATGTGAACAGAACAACAGTTTTGTTCCCCACAACGTAGTAAAAGGTATGTTGCAGTTTGCGTGGTTTTTAGACTGCTCAGTAAAAAATAAGAGTCGTTTGGGTTTTGAGGAGTATTAGGAGGTTTTGTTTGCTTATTCTGGTATTTTGTAGACACAGCATTGTCAGGTTTATTAAAGTAGTCGGTAAAATATGAAATTTCTCTTCCAGCTAGTGTCATGCATAGCAATCACTATGAATGATGAAGGTCACCAGATATCTTTGAGACCTCACTTAAAAGAAATACAATTCTTTACCTTTGGCTTATAGGAGATTCAGTAATTGCTATGTTGTGTTGATAAATTCTTGCTTTAAGTAGAAAAATGCTTAACTTCTTTTTGTGAGATAGAAATAACAGATGACAAACCTACAAGTAATGGGCTGAAAATTGCAGGAATGCATTAGTTTGTATGTTATTACTGCTAATTATGACAGTACATGGAATGCTTTTAGCAATCCTAATTTCATGAAAAAAGCAGGAAAATAATTGCAATTTCTTCATTTATATAATTCTTGATCTTTTGGGGCAGCCACATATTTATTTTACTTTATTGTACAGTGTAGCCATATAAAATGGTGATTACTAGTTAGCAATAACTAATAAACTGAAGAAATAAAATATATTTAACTTTAGAAGGAGCCAAAACATTATCAGTCAGGTTGGGAAAAAATGCAGTATTTTTTTTTCTTTTTTCCCAACAGTTGAAGTTTACCATAATACTTATAAACAGCTTTTATCTATAATGGAGACTAAGTTTCTAATTCATTAAAGTATGTTTGAAATTTGTACCCCATTAATTATAAAAAATATGAGTTGAAAACTGGGACTATTTGGTTCTGAACATTTTTGCTAATTTGGTCTTGAACCTTCACTTTTCTAGACTTTTTAGCCATTTTGACAGTCACTGTCTTATCTATTTCACAAGAATATTATGGAACACCATTTGTAGCTGTACATGTGAAATTACTTTTTACAGTGCTTTTCATCCAGCAAGTGCATAGGAGGTCAAAATATGTACGTAGATTTATTTGGGAGTTGCTCACATGAATTTAAATGGAGGTTACAATGAGAGGTTGAACTATCCCGGTTACTGAAAGTGAAACTGCAGATCCAAGTTTGGCAGGGTAGGTTCATCGGTGTGCTAGGTTGTTGCATCTCTGAAGCACTCACAAATTACCCAGAGAAGCTGTCTGCTGCTCTGCATCTCTTAGTCCTACTGGCTGTGCAGGGTCTGTGGGTTTTGTCTTAAGAGTGGCGGGCAGTTCGAGTGCAACACGAGCAGTCCAGGTCTGGCGAGTGCAACGTTTGGCAGGACAGAAAATAGGCCTTCTCTTCAAGAAGTGCAGTGAAGAGAGCTGGCAAAACAGAAATGCTTAGACTTCCAGGGAGAACATATTGCCAGTACTCATTGTATCCCAGGTCCTCAGGTGGTTTAATCTCACAGTGATGTGGAAGATTAGTAGAGTATCTTTAAAGAAAACTGGCAAATATGCGGGGAAACCAGGTGGCAGTTTGAGGTGAGGTGGTCAGCCCATCTGTTTCTGATTTCTACACACATCAGGACACTTTTATTAACAAATTCCCTCCTGTTGTGGGGAACAAGGACATTGGCAATACCATTGACATTGCTAAGATACTTGTGCCAGGAGCATATTTATGTGGGGTTTGATTTCTTTACTATACACTGTATATATTTAAAAGTGGTGTTGGAATATTTTCTGTGACTTGTAGATGTGTGGAACTTGGATGGAGTTAATGTTGTGGCAGAAAATTCTGGACTCAATAAGTATATCTTAATTCCCTGAGACTGTGGAGGATCAGTTCAGTGTCCAGGTTATCCTTCCCAGGCATATATTTCTGAAGAAAAAGAAAGTAGTTGACACTCCTCAGAGCTTCATAAGATCTCATAAGGTGCACCTCATAAGATGCAAGAGCAAGAATAACTGATTAAACTATGTAGTTGATTTCTGTATAAAGTAATTGCAGTTCATCAGTTTTAAGTTCCTTAAGCTCTGATAGTGTCCAGCTCTTTCACCTTGTCTTTTCATCCCGTCCCCTCTCCTCCTTCTGTGGGAAGGGAGGAAGGAATCTAAAAAATTTTCTTCTGGCTCCATGTAGAAATCACTGAAGTCCCACTTCTCCTGAAGTGTATTATTTCAGTACTTTTCAGAATGTAAGTTTTTAGACTCATGGAGTTTACTATTTGAGTGGCACATATTATACTTTGGGAAGTGGCATTTCTGAAACAATATAGAGGACTGAATAACCGGAAGTAGGAGGAGAATGCTTGACTTGCTCAGAAGCATTTTGAAAAGAATTTACGAAAAGCAGACAACAATATTCTGCTAATGCTAAATTCATTATTTTGTAATTCTGTATTGTCCAAATATAATTTCAATGATTTCTTTATTTTCTTTTTCTGTTATTTGATTCACTTTAATACCCATGAGCAGAAATACACACACGTGCGCGTATGCACAGTCACAGACATTTATCACGTATCCTTAATAAGGATAATGCTAGGAAAAGAATTGAAAAACTGAGTGATTGCTTTTGCTTTCTCTACACAGGACTGTACAACTAAGTGGCTCTGTGGCAAAAGACAGACATGAGAGAACTAAGACACTGTGACAAGATAAATGGGAGAGATTCAGGCTGGGACAGGAAAATAACAGGATAGGATTCAGACTAGTGTTATAAAAGCTCAGTGTGGTAGTCTGTGGGAAGAACTTAAAAGGGAGGGAAAAAACCCCTCCTATCAGTGAAGGGAAACAGAATCTGTATGTGCACAGTTGCCATCAAATTGAAAAAAAAGATCATTAGGGAGGAAGAGTCCCATGGAAAGTACATTTTCACTCTTTGCTGTTATAGGTAGGACAGCTACAAACATCAGAAATAGCATATAATAAATTTCTGAAAGTAATATTTCACAGCTGAGTTATGGATACCACATGTACAATATGGACTATGATTCATTATTTTGTTACTGTGCTTTATAATACTTGATTTATAATACTTGATTTTTAAAAATTATTATTTTTATTCTAAAGCTTGAATTTTGGGTTGCACAATGTGCTTATACATCTGCTGCTATGCTGAGGACTACTATACATAATGTGAAACGTGACCTATAATTTGAACATTTGGGTAAAATTTGAAAACAACTCAGGGAAAAAATCTGAATATTAATACTTCAGTTTTGCCTGCATCAGCAAAAGCATGTCACGGTGGGAGAGAGGGGGGACAGACTTGGGAGAGGACTTGTGTTTATCTGGTGCTGAGGACTCAGCTCACTTGTCAGGACATTTACTTCAGACTAGCTCTATTCTGGACCGTGGGCTGAATGTCCATTAGCAGCTAAAATGAATCAGGTATGTCTAAGCATGTTCTCCTGGCTTAGTTCTTACCTGAGAGGAATCCAGTTTGTGAGCTCCACGATCTATTCATGATGTGAACCAAAGCATGCTGAATTGGGACAGTTGGGAGATTCACCTCAAAAGTATGCTCTGTATCTAAGCTAAAAAGCTAATGTGGATGTACCCTCGTAAACTCTGTGTCTGAACAGAGTCCAGATTTTATGTTAAGTCTATCAGATGCTACACACACCAAAACGGTGGTATTCCCCCATGTCATAATGCAATATTGCTGACCTTTGTTGGGAAAGAAAGGAAGTATTGCTTGTCATTTGCTCCTTCTCTTTGCCATTGTGACTGTGCTGTGTTAGTAGCAGTTTGAAGGAAACATTATTTTCAGCTCTCAGTTCCCTTGGTGCATAATATTAGCCAGATCCCTTGAGGGAGCACAGCTCTCTTTCAGAGAGTTCATCACTGATACACAGTAGCAGAGCTCGCGTGTTTCTTAGCCAAGGATGACTTGTGGCAAGTGTGGCAAGTCCTGTCTTGCAGAACCATGCTGAAGATGGTGCCCAGATGTGTGGCCAGACTGAGACAGGCTACCTGTTCATAATATGTTTAATCCAAAGAATGGCTGGTTTTAATGGAAGATTATATGAGCAATTAAATTCTTATTTCCATCACCACTTCTCTGCCTACTTTTGACCTTCTTCCCTCTCCCTTCTAGTGTTTGAATGAGGAGGTTACAAAAAGATTGCTATAGGAAGGACTGGCTTGGAGTGCGTTTGTAATCTCAAAAGTAAAGCTGCCCTTTCTCACTAGCCATTTCTTTGTGTTTTTAGTAAAAAAAATTGCCTGTCTTTCACCATCTCTTCCAAAGCCAATCTGAAAACACGTATTCTAGGAACTGTGTCATTTTGCAAATTAAGCAGCAGAGACCATGAATTTACTAAGTCTGCATCCCTGTCCAATTTATTTTCTTCTTAAAGAAGAAATAACCAAGTTTTTGAGTCTTGACCATTTAGTTGTTGTTGCATGACTTTTGGATTCTGGAACCATCTCCCTGTTGTCTGGTTTCAATAAACTAGTGGACACTGTCCCGCACGACATCCTTGTCTCTAAATTTGAGAGACATGGATTTGATGGATGGACCACTCAAGTGGATAAGGAATTGGCTGGATGATTGCACTCAAAGAGTTGTGATCAACGGCTCAATGTCCAAGTGGAGAACGGTGACGAGTGGTGTTCCTCAGGGGTCAGTACTAGGACCGGCACTGTTCAACATCTTTGTCGGCGACATGGATTGCGGGATTGAGTGCACCCTCAGCAAGTTTGCTGACGACACCAAGCTGGTGGTTGACACGCTGGAGGGAAGGGATGCCATCAAGTGGGACCTTGACAGGCTTGAGAGGTGGGCCCGTGCAAACCGCATGAAGTTCAACAAGGCCAAGCGCAAGGTCCTGCACATGGGTCTGGGCTATCCCAAGCACGACTATAGGCTGGGCAAGGAATGGATTGAAAGCAGCCCCGAGGAGAAGGACTTGGGGGTATTGATTGATGAGAAGCTCCACATGAGCCCGCAGTGTGCGCTTGCAGCCCAGAAAGCCAACCGTGTCCTAGGCTGCATCAAAAGAGGTGTGACCAGCAGGTCAAGGGAGGTGATTCCACCCCTCTACTCTGCTCTCGTGAGACCCCACCTGGAGTACTGCGTCCAGCTCTGGGGGCCCCAGTACAGGAGAGACATGGAGCTGTTGGAGAGAGTCCAGAGGAGGGCCACAAAGCTGATCAGAGGGCTGGAGCACCTCTCCTATGAGGACAGGCTGAGAGAGTTGGGGTTGTTCAGCCTGGAGAAGAGAAGGCTCCGGGGAGATCTAATTGCGGCCTTCCAGTACCTGAAGGGGCCTACAGGAAAGCTGGAGAGGGACTGTTTATCAGGGAGTGTAGTGACAGGACAAGGGGTAATGGGTTTAAGCTGAAGGAGGGTCGATTTAGATTGGATATTAGAAAGAAATTCTTTACTGTGAGGGTGGTGAGGCACTGGAACAGGTTGCCCAGAGAGGCTGTGGAGGCCCCCTCCCTGGAAGTGTTCAAGGCCAGGTTGGATGGGGCTTTGGGCAATGTGGTCTAGTGGAGGGTGTCCCTGCCCATGGCGGGGGGCTGGAACTGGATGGGCTTTGAGGTCCTTTCCAACCCAAACCATTCTATGATTCTATGAACCCATTGTGTGTGTTTTTGTCTATACAGTTGAACCCCACAATTACATCCAGTTAAACTAATCCTTTAGGGATTGACTGAAGTCAGTCTTATAGCCACAGTGAAATATAAGGTAAATTGGATGATAAGATATTTCACAACAACATTTCTTCTTTTAATAGAGATACATAGGGGTTTTTTTATTTTAAACTAATAACAGTTCACCGAACAGTGGCTAAAGAATCAGACTGTTGAGCAACACAGCCATATTAAAATAGTCTTTACGCGCTATCTGCACAGTAGTATAGCAATATGTATATCACTAGGAGATATTTGGTTTTCATGTTATATTTTCTCTGCTCTGGATTGTCAAATACATTTTCCAGTGGAAAAAAAATACAGCTAGCTTTCTATTGAATAACTTCTGATATCAAATATCAGAATAGATAAATGAATAAACAGAAGGTTAATGACACTGTTTAGTCTTGGAATACAAGAACCAGATTAGTAAAATTAAGTGCCTGTTGGTCTTCATATGTTAAATCTGTATGTCCAAACATTTTGCTTAGGTTTCAAGTTAATATTTTCTTTTTCTCTTTTACTAAGAATTATGTGCTTCAAATGTCTGAGACACTTTCAAAACAGTTTCATTAAAGGTAAATCTTAAAGCTTCTCTTCATCCCCAAACAAGAAATTAATTTAACAGAAATGAAAATTAATCCAAACTGAGACTTTTCACCAACAAAAGCCAGCGTGTTTTGTCCATCTTCAAAACTGTTTGTCTAAAGCAAGAAATGTGAACAGAAGCAAAGTCTGTTCAGACTGTAACGCCGCGGGTCCATGATTGCTCTTCCTTCCTGTTGCATCCCCCAAACTGGCTGAAGGCAGACAGGAATGTCTCCCTTGTTTTGGTGCTGGCACTTGTGCTGCCATGCAGCGAACCAGATCAGTACCTTGATAATGAAAACTACATCTTGTCTTGTTTTTGGGGGGTTAGGTTTCTGCCAGATCAATTTTCTAATTTGGCTCGTTGTGCGGGGATTTAATGCCAGCGTGGGGGAAGGGGCAGGAACATATTTCTGGAGGTGGGGGGAAAACAGTTCCACCCCTCTCTGGAGCAGCTGGCACTCTGCTTTGGCTTCAACCGACTGTAAAACTTTAAAGTATAAAATACTGATCTATCGGCTACAGTCCATGCCTGCAACATAAAGCTGTCATCCTGAATATTTGTTTTTAGTATTTCTTGTACATGAATCATTCTGTTTTGAAGTAATGCAAACATTTGAGAATTTGAAACATTAATTATCTATCTCTCAAAAAAAAAGTCCCAAGTCCAGTTCTCTGGCTCAGTGGTACCTGAGTGATAATGAACTGTTAAAGTGACAGCCAGAGAAAGATGCAACTAAAACCATGAAAATGAGATTGTGGAACTGATATAAAAAAAAGAACGAGATCTGTTCTGTTTTATTAAACTCCCTAGGTAGCCTTTACAGATGTAACTGGATGATAGTTATAATACTGATTTTTTTTTTTAAATTTCTTTTTTATTGCCTTCATAGACTTGAATGAACATTTTAGTAATTCCCTTCATTTCTTTAGTTTCACAGTTTGTTGGTAATGCGATAATCAGATATCTATAGGATGAAACAAAGTGTACTTTGCCCTTCTGATATGCTTTTTAACCAAAGCAAAAATATTGGATTTGAAGTTGGTTTGAAAAAAGCAAAAAGAAAAACCAGAAAGCAAACAACACATAAATACACCAGTGAGGATTTATAGCAAACACACCTAGAAAACCTAATTATTAGTAATTGTGAAAACAAACAGAACCGTAGCAAATATTTTTACATCACAGTGAACATTTTTAAGAACTACCTGGCTTATATTCTATTAGCAAGTATACTTTGTATTGTGTAGCTTTCCACCAGGCTTTCTCTTCATGGGAAAGAGAGACTATGCTTGAGCAGAATGTATGCACGCTGGCAACAGATGTCATCCAGGGCTCAGTTCTTGTCTCAGAATACAGTTTACCACATTGATATCACTCAGACAAAAGCCTAAAGAAAAATGAATGACCTTTTTCCTTAGCTAAGGGTCGAGAGTGCACATCTGTGCCAGCTGTAACTCCAGTAAAGCCTGCTGCATTAAGCTTTTAGATGTTCTACCAAACAAGTGTTAGTGAAGTTACTCAAGCTGACTTTCCTGCAGCATTAAAAAAGAAAGTTTTTCATGAGTGGTGCAATAATACATGGAGGGAGTACTCTTCAATGCATTCTGAAATGCTAAGAAGACATTATCATCCTGAAAGATCAGTTGTAATACCCACCATAAAGTGCTGCCAGCTAGGTTGAATAGTTGTATTAACAATAAATATCCACAGGATTATTTTGCCCATTTTTTTTTATGCTCCCCACTAAATCAGACCATAACTTTATTGCTTTGTGGTTAGTCAGAAAGATTTCTAAGTAAGCAAATCCTTTCAGCTGACAAGGATTAAAAAAAGTTTTGAGAATTTATAGCTTTTCTTTCTGAGGTTACTTGCCTTATATTTTCCCTGGATGACTAAAATAAATGTAGATACCACTTTTTCTTTTCTAATTTTGGCTTTAACCAAGAGAGCTATTCACCTTTCCATCCTTCAGGTAAATAGTTTCAGGATATAGGTCCTAAATACTCTACTATAGCCTTTGAATCCGGAGAGGCACATATGTTTTGACATGAATATGAGGTTTTCTTCTGATTTTGTACTATTGGTACAAATAGTTCTGGTTCTAAAGAAAGTTCTGATTCTAAAGAAAGTTCTGGTTCTAAAGAAAGTCACAGAGCCTGGGAGAATGGTGGCATGACAACAAATGGGGTCATAGGAGTCTTGGACAGATTTTGCTCTCCTTACTGGAGAAATATCTTGTCATTGAATAGTTTATGATGAATAAAAGCTAACTTGAAAAAACAAGCTTTGCAGCTGACAGTGGTGGTCATGAAATAGTGCTTCTGTTGTGCTAGCCGTTTATCACAAAACAATTACTGAAATGTTAGGTCTATGCTACAAGATGGGCAACAAGGTTCTGTAGTACACATGATGAAAACTGTGGTAACATAAAGGCAGCTGAATATGTGTTAAGAGATAGGTTATTAATTGACTAATTTGTTTTTTGTAAGTTTTTATGTGTAAGTTAAGATTTAGGGGAGTAGGAGCAACTCCTAATAGCAAGAAAGTACCTTGTCGTATGAATGTCATGTAGTGCTTTGTAGCGTTATGCCAGTATTTATACAATGATTTGATGAAAAATGCTTAAGATTGTTTTTAATTGCCTTTTGTTTAAGCTAGCAGGATGTAAAAGTGCTCAGATATCAGTATATGACACAGGGTAAAATACTGCTACTCTGATGTGCACAGTAGTTCAGAGCTTGGTCAAGACTGTTGAATCTTGACTTGCCAAGAGTTTTTCCTCAGCTGTGCAATGGTCTTGATTTGTTGGTGGATCTAAAACCACTCTAGGAAAAACTACTAATGGTAATAAATTAAATGTTTAAATAGGCCTTGGGGCTACATAAAATCATCCTTTGTTCTGAACAATGAAGAATGAAAAAAATAATATATATATTCCTTTCATCAAATCTATTGATGGCAAACCTGTTCTCTCTCTGTGTTCCATGAAGTCCATGTGCAGCAGGTCACATGCTCTGTGGAAGCACTTAGAGACTCAGTTATCAGTGATAAAGTTTAGACAGTCAGTAAAAACCATCATTAATGTAGCTCTTTTTGTTTGATTTGGACTCATGTGGACTGAGTGACTGAAGAAACTTAGAGAAGGGTATGTATTGGATCCCTCTAGCTACAAAACATGGTGAACCAGAGACTTGGTCTGTTCTTCTGCAGAACATACAACTTCATGGTGAAGATAAACCTTTTGCTTGGTTGTGACTCCTAATGTGTTATGTCTTCTAACTAGTCATAAGTAAATTCTGATTGTAAAAGGGAGCTATGAGATGGAAACATAAAATTACTCATCTTGTAATTTACTTTTTATATTCCATGTATCCCCTGCTATGCCATACAGTGACATATCCACATCTAAAGCAGTTCTCAGGATAATTTAAAAAGTATTAAGAACTAAAAGCAAAAATGAAAACTGAACGTGCATACACTTTTTTGATCTGGAAATCAGATTCAGAATCTCGTTTCTTTTCAATTTTCTTCTTTCCTTGTGTATGTTTTTGAAATTTCCAAAGTTTAGTGACATAAGACAGCTTAGAAACACTGCCAGAATATGTTTTCAAGCCTTTTTAACCACTATTATGTTTAGCTAAAGAAATGAAGCGTGGTGTATATGAAGAGAAAGGGAAGAAAAGAAACAAAAAAGAGGCTGAAAATATTTTGGAAAAAAGTCTCCATTGTTTTATTTGAACACTTAAGTTAGTACTTTATTCATGTTTTCATTGTTCAAGTTGTTTGTATTGCACAATATTTCCAGACTGAGATGGAGAGAACATTGTGTCATGTTCAGGGAATGGGTATAAATTAGTACATGCCTATTTCGTATTCGGATCAATGATCTTAACCTCAAAGAGCTTACAATCAAAATCAAATCAAAATCCCAGGTGCTCAAGATGATGCCTCTTATCATACATTATATATGGTGAATAACATGTCCATTTCCAGAGAACTCAAAGTAAAAGCTTGTGAAGGTTTCAGCAGGGAAATGTTAAAGGTTTAAATGGTGGTAATGCAGAAGATGCTCTATGCTAACAGTACAACAGTTTCGGATGTTTGTTTCTATCCCTCTCTACAAGGTGACAGACAGATGTCGCCTTACCAAATAACAAGTATTTATTTGTATACTTTTTAGCACTCAGCATAAAAGTCAGAAACTGTAACATTGAAAAAGATCTTTGATTTCATATTGATAAAATTAGTGCAGCATGAACTTGCTCTCTGTCGTACAAATAGGAAATCTAAATAACTTCGAAGAGATACATCCCAGGGTCCTGAGGGAATTGGCTGATGTAGTTGCTAAGCCACTCTCCATCATATTTGAAAAGCCATGGAAATCAGGCGAAGTCCCCAGTGACTTGAGAAAAGAGAGTATCAATCACACCTATTTTTAAAAAGGGTAATAAAGAGGTCCCTGGGAACTACCGAGCAGTCAGTCTCTAGTGCAAGATGTCCCTACTTAAGGCAGGAGAGCTGGACTGGATGATTCAAAGGTCCCTTCCAACCCAAACCATTCTATGATTCTATAAGAAAAGTAAACATTGTCTAGGAAAATCAGATTCTGATGTGCTATTCCTATATCTGACTAAATAGTTTTATCTATGTTAAAATTAATATTGTCATTTTGGAATTAAAATGTAAAGACTATGAGTCTGTATGAGTCTGTAATAGGTGAGGAGATTGAGAATACTTTTTAAATGTTTAGATTTTAAGGTTTGTGCATGGTAGAACTTTTAAATGGAGCCTAAAAATAGTCTGTGATAGTTATTTTCTTCTCAAGCTAGAGGAACAGACAGTTCATTCTGAAATGCAGCTGAGGAGGGGACACGGCAGGGAAACCTCACTGAAGGAAATGAGAACACTTTACCCTGGGTAGTCTCAACACTACTGGACCCAGACTGAGCATCAGTACTTGGATCAAGGGGGAAAAAAAAATGCATATTTGTGGTTTAGTACCAAAATGGAAGAACCACCTCTTCTGTTCTTCTCTCCTGTTGTCTAGGTTTGAAGAAGGTTTGAATATTGGCATTTCCATCAATTTTCCTTTCCTCACCATACTTCTTCTCCATGGAAAGAAGTGATTAGCCTTAGGAAATAAAGAGAAAAGAAATTGCTTTCTGCTATTATTTGAAAGCACTGTGAAAAGAAATTACTAACTTTAGCCCTCAGTTCTGGTGTACACTAGGCCAATGATGAGCAGCAAAAATGGTGAACAGAAAGCAGCTATTCTTTTTGAGGCCTTCACAAACAACTGCACGGTGGGTAATGGAGAAAACCAACAGAGAAAATTATAAAGAACAAAGTTGACATTGCCAGAAACTTTACAGGTACTGACTCCCTCTGTTTGGCTTAATGTATCTTAGATACAGCTGGACAACTTGAGAGTTTTACAGTTTGACATTTTATAAAGTGCATTGTTTTAATAGACTTTGCTTTTATTTTTTTTTTAAAAATGACACAAGTTATAATCATCTTTTATTTATAACATGAGCAAAAGTTGAGAGGTATTAATAAAGGATCTATTTTTCTCAAGGAGAAGAAAATGTTCTTAAAGGAACCCGAGCCTTTCTTGCAGTTTTATATAGGGGCGGAAGAAAGCTGAGATTGTTCTAGGTTGAGGTATTTTTAAATTGTTTTTTAAAAATGCATGTTCTGCAGGTATTAACTGAATGGGACTGAGCATTGTACATAAGTGGATTTTTGTCTAATTAGAAAAGATGGAAGATTTCTAACTGAAACTTGGCTTGATTTGGAGACACCCACCTTAGAGCTTTTCAAGGTTTGCTATGGTGAAATCTTTCTCAGCTTTTCCCACAAAGTGCTATGGACATCTTGTTTTGCATGACATTCGTAGCTACAGTTTTTCTGGGACAGATGATGCCCTGCTAGCTAGTAACCAGTGGGAAAAGCTATGTTGGAATCAAGTGTGTGCATCCTTCAGCCCAAATTCCCCATCTGGTAGCAGCATTTCATTTGGAAGCAGCTCAGATGAACAGGAGAGACATTATCATTAGAAGGCAAACTGCAGCATGGTGGGGAGCTGTTCAGCTCTCTAAACTGGTATTAGCTGAATCCTGCTAAGCATCTTTTTTTTTTTCCTTTTTTTAATTTTTTTTTCCCCCCATGCCAACATTTTCAATTACAGAATTTCTAACTGTGAGCAGAATGTTTGAAACCCTGGCCACTGTCTCTCAGGACAGCAATAGAAAAAGATATGTGCTAGATGGTCATTTGAGGAATCTGGAGAACCACTTCATTTCTAAATTAGGCTTTTTCTCTGAGTTGGATGTGAGACTAAAATGAGAAGGTTAGTTGTTCTTAAATAGCCAGCTGAAAATTCTTGCATCAAATCTTTCTACTCTCTTTCATAAATAATAGACACAAACAATAATCCATAACAACATATGTGAATTGAAATATGGTTGACCACATAGAATCATAAGGAATTTATATTGGCCTCTGAGAACAAGAGGAGCTGTTTCTCAAACTCACAAAACCTCTGCATTAGCTCATTAGGAGCAGTAGCTGGATTTGGTCTGTTTCATGGCTTAAGCCTGTAGGAGAGGCTATTCCAAAAGGAAAAATAGTGCAAATGTGATATTTAATTTGAGATGTGTGATGTCCTGCATATTTAACAGTCGTTTGTATACATGAGTGTAAAGATGGAAGTTGATGATCAAGTGATACTGCTTTGCATTGGGGATTTGTTTAGATCTGTGATTCCTGATTGTTGGTCACCCCAGGTACTAGAAATTACTCAATCTGGTAGCCCGATGGATGCAAGGCTGCTGTGGCCCTGGCTTCACATTCAGACTGTAGCAAGGCAGAGCTGGTATTTCTGAGAGAGTGAAACACACACACGGCTGCACAGACCAACATAAGTAGACCACAGTGCCCTGTCAACACCAACATGAACACACAGCACTCACACAAACAGAGCGCAGGCTGCCTCACCCTTTCTTCCTCTCCAGGTGACCAGGACTGAAATCTGCTAGGGGCGTGTGTGTGTGTGTGTGTGTGTACGTGCATCTATGGCTGCATACACAACATGCAACACTTCAGTAGCTGGCCTTAGATAATCTGTCCACTAGCTGGCCCCAGATATCACTGGTGTCCCAGTTGCTGGCACCCAAACAGAAGAGCCTTGGAGATTTGCAGCCCTACGCTAATTGCTGGTACTCAGACCTCTTCTGCTTGCTGCCTAGTTGAGCTTGAAGTTAACTGTTGTTCCACATATGCCCACTCAAAGAAGAGACCACACCTAAATGGAAGATACTTAGAAATAGGATTGAATGAGAAAATAGGACAAACTTCAGTGATCGAGGTGAGGACAAACATGCTGCCCAGCTAGCTATTTACAGTCAACTGGTTCCCTTTATCTCCTTTTCCCTCTATCTTATGCTTGTTCCTCTCTGGTCCAGCTTGAACCTTCCCTTTCCCCACCTCTGGTCCCTCCCCTAAATGTTCCAAAGAAAGTCCCACCCATTTACACAATCCCCTTAATACATCCCGTAATAAGTTTTACATACTCCAAAAATGTTTTTTCCTCTGCTTCTCTTAATGAGTCATACCCCCCTGTAGCCAGTAAGCCCCGTTAATCTGCAGGGCGTTCTGAGATAGCTTTCTCAGTTGACTCATCTGGATGGATTTCGTACTGGGACAAGGGGTGTATGCAATGCGTTGCTGTTCCTAACAGCACTTCTAAATGACTTGTTAAATAAATCTATGGGATGTTTAAGGCCACAGGTTTTAACAGTATTTATGCCAGCCTGTAAGAAAACAAACCCTGGACCAAATTCTGCAATCTTCTCAATAAAATGTTTACTTGACCACTGAACTGGAATAATAATCAACAACATAATATAATTACGGTAAATAAGCAGATACAGATTTTACACCAGATTGCTCATGGAAGCCTCCATTAGAGCTATTATATTCTTCTGTTGGGAAAATGAAAAGGAAATGCTTCTGTAGAATTTTGTGGTGCTATATTTTTTCTCTGATGATATTCTGACTTACATGAACGGTTTCTAACTGAAGGATTTATTTTTTAAATAGAAGCGCAGGTGGGAGTCAGGCACAATGAGATTTCCTGCTTCACTAGCTAACCCTATGCAGATTAATGATTCACTTCAGCTCTATCTGAATAATATTAGTGTAGCAAATTATCCTGTATAGTAGGATGCACTTTTCTATGTCTTATGAGGCATTCATAAGAAGATACAGTGCTATAACTTATCGAACTGTTCCTCACAATATGTGCTTCGCAGATCTCACTGCCGAGACAATTACCAGTGAAAATGAGACCCAAGACTCATTTTGTTTCTCATCTTTTGGATTATGTTGTCTATAATTTGGGAAAGGCTTAAAGGACTATTTAGACTATTTCCCTCCCACTCCCATAATTGCACTATGGTCATACGAGCAGAGCAAGTAGAAAAAAGGGCCAGCTGCACTTTGGCAGCTGCGGTAATGGACTATTACATGCTACTAGGCAGCTTGGTTTGCTCCGTTTTCACATTTGATTCAGCAAACTTTGGTCTCCGGGTTACATTCTATTGGACTTGTACAAAACCAGATGTGCTTTAAGATTGTACAATTATTACATCAATTGACATGTGCTAGCTTATTGATGGTATTTGAAAAGTAAACCAGGCATGCTCCATCAATCACCCTGGGGGACTAGAACCTCAGTGTTACAATTTCCTAGAAAACTTGGCTCCAGAAAGCTGAGCAAGTTCACTTTTTTTTGATTGTGGAAACAAATACAGCAAAACTCAGTGATACATTAGGCTTTATTGGTATTAGTAGTCTCATGCCACTGAGCTCTTGCTGGTTGTATTGTACTAACCAGCATGCCATTTGCTAAGCAACTCCACAATAAAAGTGGGGTTACTCTTGTACCTGGAGAAAGACAGTTTTCCAATTGGTTGGAAAATCAGTTTTGCTTCCATGACGTTGACTTGCTTTGAGAATCATCATACAGCTGCCATTAATTTTAGTTTGTTTTTTCTGCACTAGCTGTTTTTGTCAACTTGTTTAGAAAACACATTAAAGCATGGAATATATTATTTGTTGTCTGTGTCATAGCACGGTGATAAGCTGGTAGTGACTAGTGTAGCTCTCTAAGATGGGACAACCGTCTTCCTGATTCATGCTAAAGCTCTACGAGCCTAGCTGTCCCCCGAAGAAAACGTGTTTCTAAGAAGCATGGATTAGCATCCTGTACCTTCTTCAGCCAAGCCTTAGTGAGGAGGATGAGGAATAATATCAATCAGGGCATGTTTTTGATGCATGCACTCGCTCAACTTCCCTGGACTGCAGTTAGCATTAGCAGCCTACCAACATTCAAAAATTCTGGTCTGTAGTTCCAACTCTGTTTCTCTGCCCAGGAAATAATTTTGGTTTATATAAAATAGTCCCTCAGTTCCACTCGTGAATAGAGACTTGAAAGAGAATGTTTTGCATAGTTACAGTTTTAGTTATTTGTAGCCACAATGAAATATATCTATAAATGAGTTTAAGAGAGGAAAGGGCATTTGTGACACAGGGAGCAAGTGTTTGTGTGATTCCTGTTGAAACAATGGAATGAAGCACAGGTTTCTCCTTGTCTCTGGAGATTTTATTTTATGCCATTGAAGAAAAATATTGATAACTTGAGATAATCCTCCACGAATATCCAATTACGCACATGTTTTTCAGGTTGAAATAAATACAACCTCACTCCTTATTCCCACTGAAAAACTTTGGTTGTTAGCGATTTGACTTCCTGACTGAAGCTATTGTGGGTCTTACCATGTCCTGAGCATCTACACAGAAGGCAGGAATGGTAATTGGAGACAAAATTTTCTTTGCCTCCATCATCAAATGTAGGGTAGTATTGGCATTACTCTGCCACTTAATGTCATTTCTATTTTATAATAATAATGGTGGTTATTAAAAAAACAATTTGAGTCTTACTGTTTCTTTCATTGATTACTGTAGGATCTTCTTTGACCAGCACTACTGATTGTCTAAGATTTTGTGTGGACTAAGTCTGAATTTTGCAGCTTCTTTACAATGACTATCCAATACAGAAAACATTAAGTATTAAATCAGCACTGTTTCCTCCATGATACCCTCTGACATCCTCATGTACAGACTCACAGCACTGCATCTTAAAAATATTAACTTCCTATATGTTCTGCTTTTCTCATGGAAATCAGCTGTTTCCTTTCCTTAGCTTCAGTTCTACCTCTGTAGCATCTAGATGTTACTAGGTTTAAAAAAAACAAACCAAACCCACGTCACTAATGTATATCTTTCTGCAAATTGCAAATGTATTGTCTGTGGCTTGCGTTCCAGCAAGCCTGTAAACAGAAATAAACCTTGATAAATCAATTGAATAGGCAGGTCAAATGGACCATAATGAGCATTGATTACATGCTTACATTCTGTTTATAGTGATATTTGATGTGTCTCCGTCCTATAAAGCTTATTTATGGCCACAGTGCCGAGTCATGTGATTGAAGCAAGAATGTTTTATAGAATGATTTCAGTATGATGTGATTACCTTTCAATAGCTTAAACCTATGTTTTTTCTTAACAGCTATAAAGTTGTAACAGAGTTTGGCAACTCTTAACTGTTGCAGAAAATGCGTGTCTATAAATATACATATAGAAATAAAACCACTTCTACAAATTGAAAATACTTGAAAACAAACTTTGCAAACATTTGGCTGAAACTGCAGCTTAGCAATTGCCTACTAAGTTAAGTGGAATTTAGAGTGCTTTTTAATTCTACTTTCAAAGTCTCTTTGGCCTAATGCAATAATCTTTTTTCAGAAATGTTAATGGAGAATTTATTTCTGTAGTTAAAGAGTTTCAATGGAATCTATGGTCACATTGTATTTTTAGGGAAAAAAAATCAAACATTATCATATTTACTGTTCTTAGTCTGGTAGCTATTAAAAAATTGCAATGAATTTATAATCATGTATTTACATATATTTTAAAAATCCATCTATTTTTCAGATTTTCCAGATTGCGTATGTTATTGTGAAAGCAGCTAACTCGCCTCGACCTGGGAACTGGATATTAGAGCGTTCGCTGGATGGTGTGGACTATCAGCCATGGCAGTATTATGCTATCACAGATAGTGAGTGCCTGACGCGCTACAACATTCATCCCCGTCCTGGAACTCCATCCTATATAAAAGATGATGAAGTCATATGCACTTCTTATTATTCCAAAATCCATCCTCTGGAAAATGGAGAGGTAAGATCAGATGTTATTCCATGCACTGTAACCTGACAGAAAAAAACCAGCTTTGCTTAATTAGCAAATATCTGCCTTGAGTAGACAGGGAGTGTTTTGATATGCTTGAAAAATGGGGAGGTAGTCTATTTGCAATTTTGAAAAACTCATGTTACGTGGTCCTATATAAATGCATAGAAGGCACACTCTGATGACCATATGCCACAAAGTAAACCAAGAGGTAAAAGACTTGTTAGATACAACTAGGCACTAGTACTTTCCGACAACCTTAGGTCCTTGAAATATGTTCTCGTGTCACTTGTGAAGAAAGGTGAGAATGCTGGGAAAAATCATGGACCCAGTGAAGTCATTAGAAGACTTTGAGTTGCATTTTCAGTCTCGGTGTATAAGATGGGATGTTAAATGGTAATGATTTTACTCAGAGTTTAATTTATTGCATTTAAGAGCTTGTAACTGACCCTTTGCCCCTGCCCCTTCATTATTCTCCTGCCAGAGGCCTCTGCTGTTACATCGTGAGTCCAGGCACCTGACTCATGGACCAGTCATTTGTTTTAACTGAGGGCACAGGGAAGATGTGGTGGAGGTGACAATGAGGATCTGAGTTTGAAAGAACAAGGCAGATTGAACAACTGTAGCTGAAAATGCAGTATTTTCAGCCACTTAAAATGAAGAGAGGGAAAGCCATGTGTACCAATTTCCAACAACTGCATATTTTTTTCAGGTATTTTTCCAACACTTGCTTTGCACACAACTTGGTAATTCAAGAAAATAATGTGACTTGAATGTGCACTAGATCTGAAGTATTTATTTATTTACAGATTCTTTGATGTCTAATGATGTTCTGTGAAATTTTAGCCTCAATATTTATCCTTCTGTTAATTTCTTCTATTCCACTTTTTTAACAGCTTATGTCCATATAAAGAGGTACAAACTTACTCTCCTTTTTTCCTCTACGTGCAAAGCAACATTCACAGACAAAATTGTTTATACAATTGTTTTTGAGTACTGGATATAGATACATATATTTTGTTTGTGTTCAGAGGAAATTTCCAATGCCAGCTGCAAAAATAGAAAAATGCAGCTTTCAATGAAAATATCCTGCTGATACACTTTAAAGAGATGTAAGCTTGGATCTAAAGGACTCTCATATGAGTTATCAGATATGAAATCAGTTGCACATCTAGGACAAAATCATTGCAAGTACTTTGTGTTTGTAGTTGTATTGTTTGTAGTTGTATCATTTGAATGGGTATTTGTTCTTGTAAAATCTAGCAGGAGCAGATAAAGTGATATTAAAAGAAATAGGGCATACACATATGCTATACTTTCAAAATGTTTCCAACTGGGTGCTTTCTGAGAGGTGAACAGAACGCGGGTTAGCAGCTTATCATTCGCAAAGTAATTTTATACAGTTTCTTTGGGAGAACATGTCTGTGCTGAAAATGTAATGCCAAAGTAACTATTCCAATAATTAATTTAATTTACAATGTTCAATTTCTTTGATTATCTAATTCTCTTGCAGACAAATATTGATTCCAGTAGTCTGCTGTCCTCTTGGTTAAGCCAGTGCCTCCTTGTGTTCTTCATTGGCTGAGTTAAACAGCAAAGGGCTTTTATTCAGCATACTGGCATATATCCATGACTGAAATATTGGCTTAAGTCCTGCTGAATTGAGTGGAACTTAGTTCCAATCTTAAGTGTGCAATTAATCATTTTTAACTTGGCCTGATGTGCTGTAATTGGTGTTCTGTCCTGAACCTAGTAAATGACCAGCACCTGATAAACACTTCCTTTATACGGGAAGAAGACTTTGAAGGGAGGAATGCATCTGTTCCATTCCACTTGGAAAAGGGGAAGTGTTAGATATGGGCGTACTCTATGAAAAGCATACGATTTAAGCCACCCTAGGTTAATCTTGCCTCACACAGGTAGTTATTAATCTGCGATATGGCTCCAATAGAGAGAGAACATCTTGACTGGAAAGCCTAAAGCTTAACTTTTATAGTAAGTGGAAGAGTATCATTCCACTTGGATTAATCAGCTTACGTTTTTAACAATATTATTTTTATACATAAAACACTAGTTTCATCTATCTGAGTAGCTATAGACTGCATTATGAAATGTGTAGCATTAATACAGTATTAACCCAGGTTAATTCTTTTTCATATTGCATCAAATGTGTAACATGAAAAATAATACAATTCATGCCAATATCAGATTTACTTGCAATTGTGTTGTAGGTGGTATTTGCCTGGCTCCTGGTCTTTCAGTGGTACTACATCTGCAATCATTTAGTTTTGTTCCAGAGTAGGACTTTTGTTCTACGTCTCAGATATTACAGACATTTTGTAAGACTGACAGAGTTATGAAATATACATTAAATACCTTTCCTTTGTTTTAAAACTCGTCAGCTACTTAGGCACACCATTCTGGTGTACACTCAGGAAACGTGATGAAGTGCAGAAGGAGTGTAGGTCAACAAGCCAGTTGCAAAGCCAGATCTACATCTACAGCAGTGTCTTAAGTTAAAACTTGTCATCTTAGAAAAAGCAGAATATATTCTTTTCATATATATACTTTCAATGAACATTTTAGCCAGCGACTTGATTGATTAGAATATTTCCAGAAATGTTAATTGTAAGCAAAATATTTTTGGCATTTAAATAGTGTCACTATTTGCACCAGTAATATTCTCTTGGCCAATGTCAGAATTAAAACCAACAACAACTAGAACAGCAACAACAAAAAGACAACAAAAAACCAAAAACCCCATGTGATTTATCGTCAGGTCAGTGTAACTAGCACAAGTTTAAGTTTGCTCAGTCAAATGTGAATAAACAATCTTTAGACCAGATTTGCATAAAATAATTTTATTGAATATTTTCATGAATTAATGGGAAATTGCATAATGATAGCTTCTGAATGAACAAATTCTCAAATCAGGAAATGTCTTTAAAAGTGTAGGCTTGAATGGAGGAAGACTGTTAGCATTGCAGTTTCCATACTGTCTAAGATCAGTGATACCTGAAAAAATCATAGGGAGACCAGAATGTCTCTATATCACCAAGGCAGACTTTTAGCATTTATGCTTCTGATATGCCATCAATAAATGTAAATGCTAAAGTTTCCCAAATTAGTATTTCAAAATGAAAAAGCAAGTTCCACTGTCTCAGTGTCCCCAAGCCAGAAGAAGATCTGAAAGAGAGTTATAGTAATGAGTTACTCATTAACTTGTACTGAATTGATGTTTCTTGCTTCAATGATAATTTTTTTTGGCACTAACTGAGAAAGAGTTGTTTATGTAAGGGTTAATAACTGGTGGGATGAGGCTGCTATTTTCAGGTAAAGAAGAATGCCCATTTTGTGACATTTTCATCTTTACTTAAACACCATATCAGATTGGTATTTCTTTTTATCTCTATTTCCTCGGATGATCATTAGGTTGAGAACTAAATATTAGTGGGTTACCATGGTGATTTTTGCTTCATTTCCCTGGCACAGGAGCCTGTGAAGTTTACATCTAGTTTGTACCTTTTCTATTGAAATCTTTCTTCTTCCGCAAGACTACAATTTGTGTCACAGCTTCTTTACCTTGATGACTGGGTGGATGTAAGGCTCTGGACATTAACTTTCAATGTGGCAATTTTTTTTTTCTTCTGTGAGTTGTATGAAGATTTCCTTTAGTAAATGCATGTTTGAACTAGCGTGCATAGTATTTGTATTTTGATAAATGGGAATCTTTCCTCTTGCAGTTGTTTCAAAGCTGAAGACTTCAGGTGCACCAGCTGATCATTATAACATGTTAGGAAAATGTATATCTTTTCATAGAAAATGACATATTTTACCAGACCTGTAGTTTGACAGGAAATAAAATAGGAATTTACACTTAGAAAAAGCATTCTTCAGACATACATAGATTTAGAGTATTTTGTATAAGCTAGGAGAAAATATTTAGGTAAAAAATAATTGTTTTGTTGTTTCTTTAATATAAAGTAATTCTCTGTGCAAGCAAAGATTAAAAGTCAAATCCAGTGAAGACAGTGGGAGAAAGATTTAATTAATCTGATAGGAAAGCACTTGCTTTTACTAAGAAGTCAGGAAGAAAAACCCCTCATATTCTGGGAAACATTGAGTTTCTCTACAATGAGGCTTTCTGAAAGAATAAAAAACAACAGGAAGGGCGTGAATTTAATTCCCACTTTATTAAATCTTAATTGGAATAGCCAATTGACTCCCTCGTCCATATTAGTGTCATCACATAGAGGAGTTCTGGCAGAAAGTTGTTTTTCAAAAATTATAATCATTGTTGTGTGGAAGGTATGTAAACTTACAAGGAGAAGAAATCCCTCCCTCTTTGTGGCCAGAATCTGTCTTCAGAAGATGCTGCCTCAAAGGATATTCTTGCAGTTGAGTAGAGTTTAGGTTGCACAGAAGTTACAAATGTTGAGCATTATTTGTCAGTTTGGTAGGCAGATTTAATATGAAAAGGAGGGGTTAGGAGACCAGAAGCTGAAGTGGCTGTAGATGAGGAATACTTTTCCTTCAAAGATGTTTGTCTGTGTGAGTGCGTGGCTGTAGCCAATGGAAAAATCTCTAGGCAGGACACAGAGATAACACTGGTCTCTTTCAATCCCAGTTGCCCGTTGCCAGAATTATCAGATGCAAGTTCTCTTGAAGTTCTTGCTCGGGGTAATATTGCTATCTAGTTTCTACTTCCTGGTTATGTAGTCTGCGCTTGCTGTTAACCTTGCTGTAGAGACCAGATGAAGAGGACACCAATGTTGAAACCCTTCCTAGATGTTTTTGACTCCTACCCAAGACAGTTGAAAATAATAACAATGTCAGTACTGATGGAGAGTCGTTGGGGGGACAGTGGGGGAGATGAGTTAAACATTCATTTATCCCTATACTTAATGAAAGCTTTTACATATACATTTTTTTAATCTATCTCATACTGCCCCATCACCAAATACACTTGTGCAATTGTGAGCTTTTTGGCTTTCCATCACAATGTTTTGTTGTATTTCATATTTCACAAAAGAATGAAACTGAGATGTAGATTAGCTGGATCAGGATGCTGTGAACATCACTCCCTGCTCATTGCTGCGATACTAACTTAGGATCATGAGAAAAAATCCATAAATGTATCTCTGCCACAAATTGTAACCGATGAAGAAAGCCATATATTTGTAATCATCCTAACAAGGCAATGGAGAGGTGAAATTTCAGGATTCAGTAAATATTTCCTTGTACTGAATAAGACAAACAATCTCTGACCCTCCTGCGTGAGATGCTTTTGATATGTTATTTTCAGTTGCTAAGAATGATCTACCTTGACATTTAAAGATCAAAAAATTTAAAGGTATTAGCCCTATATTTGAAGAAAAGTAATCTGATTCTAGAAATGAGAATACCACCTAATTGCAGTATGCCAAGTGTACCAAATTTCCAAAACGGTTGTCTAGATGCTTCGGATCAAACACAACCCTGGGTGTTGCTTGTTTCTGTTCAGCAAGTTGCATTTGTGAAGCAATCGATATGACTGTCAGATAATTGATATGACTATATTGATAGTGACTATCAGATTATTGTTAAGGAGGTAATATAGTTGTACATCTGCTACTTAAACATTTTTGAGTAGCACAGCCCAAATGCACCTTTTAAATGACTAATCAGTGTTAAAGGACTTGGTCATTTACTTCAACAATGTCAATTTACTTTCAGCATTACATTTACTATGCAGACTTAACCAAATTAAAAAAAGAAGTTATACCTACAGAGGAATATGCAGTATTTTTATAATATTCTTTTTTAGTAACTAAAGCAGTGCATGAAAAAGGATTTTAAAATAGCTTGGATATTAGACCTGTATTTTACATCCCACACTTTTTCAGCTCATGGGATTTCCTTATCCTGATGTGTTTTGCACTTTTCATACTGTTGATGAATCCATATTCCAAATACTTTTCCATCCTTACCTCAGACCCCTCTGGAGTTCTTGCATTCATAACATCCTTTGGCAATCAGTTCCATATGTCTGGCACCTGTTGTACAAAGAATCACCTCCTTTTGTTTCAGTTTACTTGGCTACCCCTGTTTTCATTTGATGAACCCCAATTCTTGTACTGGAAGATTTGGTGAGCAGTCAATCTGTGAGTCTTTCCTCACATCATTTATCATTTTATAGATTTCTGTCATATTTTTACTTGTCATCTATTTTCCAGGCTGAAGAGTCCTACCCTATTCTGTTGTTTTTTATATACAGAAGATATTCATTCATTTCATCATCCTCTTGACATTCTCTGAACTTTTTCCAGTATGTATATGTGAATTTTAAGATGAGGTGACAGTGGTATTCAAGGTGCGGGTGAACCATGGATTTGTAGTGGTCTAATTATATTTTCTACTTGTGATTTCCTAAAAGCTTGTTTCCAACTTGCTATTTTGGATTGCTGCTGAGCATTGTTGCTCTTTGAAGTCTAATGTTTTCTCTAGGGAAAAAATAGTAAGGGTATCACTTAAAAATATGAATAGCTTACTCCTAAATTCCATATTACTTCTGCCTTACTGGCTTCCTTTCCAACTTAAGGTGTTAAAATTCCCACTTAGTTTCCTTCCTCTTGCTGATCTTTTAATCCTTTTTCACCTCTTTATGATGTCTTACTACCAGATTGTATGTACTTCTTGTCTAATTTTTTTTGTTTAAAATAACTTTTTCTTCAAATTTACTTCTTCACCTTCTATAATTCTAAGAGGTTCAGTTTTCTCATCTTTCCTACAGTTCTTAAAGGACTAAGATGCCAAAGGAGTGAATGAAATGCAGATATTTGAATAGACAGATAATGAGTATTTTGTGCTGGCTAAACCATCTGAACGGACCGCGCCATACCTCACATGTCTGCATAAATATCATTAGTGTGATTCTACTGCCAGAGCGATGCCAGGTATTAAATTGAGCTGTGTCTTCTCCATTTCTTCTGAAAGCATATGTTGCTCATGTAGTATTTGTGCAGGCCTTTACGAGAGTTTGTTAAGACTTCCGCAGCATGAAACCTTAACCGTGTTCTGTCTAAGAATTCAGCCTAGAGAAAGGTCATGTCTTTACAGTGGGAGGGTTAGTACTAACTGATCATCTTAGCAAATTTCCTGAGAGGAAATTTCAGACAATGATTCCTGAGCAAGACAGAATACTAGGTAGTAGATTCAATTCAGCTTCCTAATATATATATATTTTTTTTTTTTAACCCATATCTAGTGTTAAATGAAAAGTACTTGGCAATATTTTCAGAAAGATATTAACACTAACACATCATGCTTATGAAGGGTTTCTGAGATGACTAACTGTTGATCAGTAAACTGCATAGTATTATTTCCATGTTCACAAAGGTAAAAATTAGAGACTGAAAGACTTTGGCAAGCGCTGTCTGTATGAACAACGGAGCATAAGGGTCTCTGAGTCCCGATGCTAGCCTTTAACAAGAAAGTTCTTCCTGCCTACTCTATGGCCATAGCCGGCACTAAGGCTGAAGCAGAAGACTGACAGGGAGGGGAGTTATGGTGGGAGTTAGGTAACCTGTCTCCTCTGCAAATGAGTTTTCCTGTCACTGTTGTTATAATGGTGAGAATGATACTGCAATGAAGGGGATGCTTCAGTGCTGCTCCTTCAAATGCTTAACCTCTTACTCCTCCTATGGTGGTACCAATGTAAGTGTGAGGTCAAAAAAAAAAAAAAAATACTGTTTCTGTGGCAGTAAAGTCTGTATGAGCTCATTCATTAGTCTATATTTTCTTCAGTCAAGTGGAAGCTCAAAGTGTATGCTAAACATGTAAAGAATAAAAAGAAACAGAAACAAGTTCCTTGATAGTAATGTTTTGTTATTTTGTTCGCTTCTCTTGAATGCTAGTACTCTGCCCCTTTTTAAACATGTCTCTGTGCTCTGTTTCGGGTCACTTTGAACCTCCCCCACCTCCCTGCAGTAATCTGCTGCCCGCTGAGCTAGCCTCAGAGCAATGATGCCGGGAATGTTGAACTCCCTTACTTCCTGATGTTTTGTTGCTAGTTTTCTCCTCTTCATACCATAGTGTTTGTCCTGTTCACTGTAGTCTCATGTAGTCTCATTAGATGTCCATGCTAAGAGGACAGAGGGTCAGAATTTTCAGAAGTACTCAAAATTGAAACATATTCGGCTGCAGACTGAAAATTTTGAGATTACTTTTTTCCTAATAATAAATGATACAGATGCTACAGTATTTCTAAAAAAATTGCATAAAAGTTTGTGGATTGCAGTATTGATACTGTCTTTATAATTCCTATTTTTAATTTGATCCTCTCAGCATCTATCCTGCATTTAGCATCTTGAATTTATTGTAAAATCATTTTCCTGAATCTGAGCTGTCAGTTCCCATTGAGTAACAGCGATAGGTTTCTTTTCAATAGAAAAGGCATCTATCTATACAGTAAAAAGTAATGCCAGTAATATCTCTCTCCACGCCCTCAGCTGCAATCACCCTCAGCATTTCTCATGAGTATGCTAAATTTTCATATGTTTGATGTGCATCTCTCTACATTTCCTTAGAATATTTGGGGGTTTGGCATATGTTGTCTTGTGCCGGTATTTTCTTGATATATTGTCATTGCAAAAAATGGATGATACAAAAAATAGGTAACAATCTATTCTTAATGGATGAAACTGTTCAGAAATTTAAGCTGGTTCTACTTCCAGCATCACAGTTTAGACCAAGACATTAGACAAAGTCTAATGAATGCATTCAGAGTTAGAAATCCCAGTACTGGTTTGTTTTTGTGAACAAACTTTTTTCAGCTTGATGTCTGAACAGGGAGAATAACAATAAATTTAAATTATTGAGGTTTTTTTTCAAAACAGTAAAAGGGAAATTTTTATTTTGATCTATATGAATTGTTCCATGCAATGCTGAATGAAAACATTTTATTCTGTCATTTAATGTTTTTTTAAAAAATGCAAAGACAATGAAAACAAATTCCACAAAACTGAGAATGGAGGACATGCGACAGTCTTTTGCCTAGAAAGCAAAAGAAAGCTTCAGATGGTAGAGATCTTATCAGATGCAGCCCTTACATCCAAGAACATGTCGCACTGCTTCCCAGGTTTTTAGCATACTTTGAGTCAGGCTATCTAGCCAAGTGGCATAGCTTCATTTTGTAAAAAATCATGAATTGGGTTTTCTTTGGACTGAAATCTAAGTAAGTGTTCTATCAGCTTAGGACCATTCTCATCCTGCTTTTCTGTCTTCAATGCACAGTTAGTAGTTTGTGGTGAGCAGTAATACAGACGGCCAACAGGATCCTTAAATAAATGGTGCCTATTGTTAAAGATCTTTCCACTGAAGTCAATAACCTTTGGATTAGGTCTTCTGTGAAGACTGTTTATCTCATTTAATTCAATGTTCCACCACTTCAGTAGTTAAACAGTCACTGGTTAACAATCTGGATTACGTCATACTTTGTTCTCCCTATTGGTCTTGGTTTATGTTTTGTTTACTTCCTGTCCCACCCCCACCTCCTGGCTACAGCAGCTTCAGGAAGTCTGGGGGTCAAGCCATGGTTTTGGATATAATCTTATGTGTCTAATTGGTCTCAGTGAAATGACTGTGATGATACCTTCTACTTGTAAGTCTCCTTTTTTGAGTGTTCTGGAAGCATAACTTAGCCTAAAAAGTTACTTGTGTCTACCAAGAAGAATAGAATATAAATTTTCTTCAAGAATTCTGGCACATAAGCTTTCAGCTGATCCAAAATTTCCAGTTAGAACAACCATGAAAGAAACAGTTTACAAAAAGAAGTAAAACAGATCTGAGGTTTGGACAAAGATCCAGGTCTAGTTAATTTTGTTGCTTTTTGGTTTTTTGTCTTTTTTTAATTTGACTTAGTAAAACTAGAGTACCTAATCTGAGGGAAAAAAAAATAAAGACATTTAACAAATGACTGCAAAATAAATGGATAAATTTTACATATTCCATGTACACAATGCTATATTGCCTCACTAATATAAAATTATTAACATTTCCTGATTTCCTAATAGACATTCATAGATATGTAAAAGGAAAAAGCAAAGTATTTGACATAAGTACTCAATATCATAGGAGAATTTTGAAAACATCTAGAATTTAATTTAAGACAATTTTAAATGATTTTATTATGCATGATGAGAACACTCTTCACAATTATTTATTCAAATCTTGTTCAACCAATCTTGCAAGTCAGTTAGTTTATAATTGCATTATAGCAATATTGACTGTTAATTTTTGCCTGAGAAAAGAAAAACTTACAGTAATATTTTTAAGTTGATAGTTCATACTGAACTTGAGTTTCTGATATTTAATATTATAGAATAAAAAGAGTGTAACATACTTCTAAATTATCCAGCAAAGAGGAAACAACTGTGGAAAACTATATATAAGTAGTATAGCAGTCTCCCATTACTGTAAAAACAAGAGGAAGGATATTTACTGGTACATCTGTGTGGGCCAAATTGGAATGAAAGTTTCTTTTGTGTAGTTAGTCAGACAGTCCACTTTTCTATCTTGGCATGCCTTCTGTCACTGAGCGGAAACTTATGTTGTAATTTCTAGCATTTCTGGAAAAAAGAAAAGATGATTAATCATATGAATCATAAGACTTAAAAAGTAATAAAGTTCGATATACGAAGTACATACTATAGAGTAGTCTTTCAGTCTGAAGTTGAAAAGTCAAATTGATTAGATGATTTACCTTTTTTCTTTAGCATCCATCATTTATTGATCACAATGCTTACTGAAAAGAGATGAGCATTGCACATCTTTCTATACATCTATGGTAGTTTTTCCAAATCATAAACGGAGGACTCATGCCTGTAAATGTAGTTTATAACTCAACATACTCTTTTAGTGTTACAAAGGGAAATGGTGCACCTTAGTCTTGGTATTTACTTGTAATGACCCAAACCTGTCTTCCTGTTGGGTTGGGTAGCTAATTTTTTGGGCATTCCAGCAGCAAAACAAGAACACTGAGTGTTTGGTAACTTGGTGAGTTATTTTCTCTTCTGCATGCTTAGGGGAACTGAAGATCCCCAGCGGGTGGTTGTTTTGGGGGTGGGGAAACTGATACTTGAAGATCTTACCCACACAACTGAAATACTTAATAGAAAATTTTGCTTAAATACTACTTGGAAGCACTTTCCAGTAAAAGTTAAAACCACAAACATTTATTTACTTTGGCTATCTATTGCATTTTGTGTAGCGCTATTGTTCTGAGATGAGAAAATTATAACACAACTTTCTAAGGGTTTTTTTGTCTTTTTTTTTTTTTTTTTTTGAGTAGGTGTTAACAGTCATGGATAATTACTGGGAGAAAGAACAACTTAATTCTTGTTTTTAATGAGTCTGGTGGCCAAAGGCTTAGAAGGACTTACAGACTTGGTAAGGATGATAAGCAGCTGAGAGATGCAGAGAGAGAGGAAAAAGCAGTAAGGGTTATAAGGTAATTTAAAACCAGGGACTGGGAGAGCTCTAGTGAGTGTCTAGTTCAAGATGAATCATTCTTTAATGTTCAAATAATAAAACTCTGTATTGCCAAAAAATGAATAATTTTTGTAAAGATAGAATTTGTTAAAATCCAGGTGGGCGATGTGGAGGAGTAATTTTGATCAATAAAAGCTCACTGAAGCAGGGACATATGAATTGGTCAGCCTGAGGCCAAATGTAGGTATGCTTTCATGTCAGTGCAAAGCAATTTTATGTAAAAGAAAATCAAAACCAAACAGCATACTTTACCTGGAGATTTCAGTTTAAATGGTAACTATCACAGAAAATCCATAGAAGGAAAGTTCGTCAATGAGACACTGTAATCCCAATGTACAAATTCTTTGATTGAGGTCTAGACTCTAGAACACATGAATGTGGTGGGTTGACCTTGGCTGGACATCAGGTGCCCACCAAGCCGCTCTATCTCTCCCCTCCTCAGCAGGACGGGGAGGAGAGAAAAATAAGATGGTAAAAACTCATGGGTCAAGATAAAGGCAGCTTAATAAACCAAAAGCAAAGGTCACAAACAGAAGCAAAGGAAAACCAAAGATTTATTCTCTCCTTCCCATCCGCAGGCGATGTCTGGCCACTTCCCACCTCCACCCACTTCCTCCTGCTTTCTCTTAGCTTTTATTGCTGAGCAGACATCATACAGTATGGAATATCCCTTTGGTCAGTTGGGGTCAGCTGTCCTGGCTGTGTCCCCTCCCAAGACCTTGCCCACCCCCAGCCTACTGGTGAGTGAGGGATGTTGGAGAGAGACAGCCTTGGTGCTGTGCCAGTGCTGCTCAGCAGTAGCCAAAGCACTGGCGTGCTACCAGCACCTTGCTGGCTACCAATGCACAGCACTGCGCTATGAGGGCTGCTGTGGGGAAAATTAACTTCTTCTCAGCCAAACCCGATGCAAAAGCATAGAGCCAAGTTGGGTGAGTAGACAAAATGTATCAGCAAACAACTCTGTGTCTGAGAAAATTGATATTTCACGCCTGAGTAGGAAAAGTTAGGACTGCAGTACTATTTAATCAAGGTGGTGAAACTCACTAAGGAGGCTGTGAAGGCAAAAATGAAGGCAAAAATAAACACCGTAGTGAAAAAGTAAACTACGGTTAGCTTCCCATAGGCTGGCTAACTCTCATGATGGAGTACAGGCTAATTTTTGAGTGCCTTTAAACATTCTTCCAAGAAACAGTCTAATTGGAGAGCTTCAAATGAGGAAAGCAACTCAAAATGTTGTGAGAAGAGTGCAATACAGGCTAGTTCAAAATACTGTTATTTAAAGACTGTTCTGTAAAGTGGCAATAATATTCTCACTCCTTGATATGCTCCTAAGAAAATTTGGAAAGACAGTCAAAAAGCTAAAGCGAACTCTAAAGGTGGAAATATATTTTTATAAGTTTTCTTCTTAAATATGTAGGAGCTTATGCATGCTACTTATAAAAAAGAATAAATCTTAGAGTATCCAAAGATGTAGCAGGATAAAATACCTGAGTGTATATAATAGGCGTTAGAAACCAAAAGACATCGTATAAAAACATCTTATCCCAGCAAGGAAAGTAGGAATTTTGCAAATTGACATAAAATCACAATAAGACAAAATAAAGAGCAAGAACCAAAATATTGCTGTTCCATACCAAGAAAATGACTGCGCAGAAGGCCTAAAAAAAAATATGAGAAGCTTTTTCAAGCACATCAGAATAGTAAAGCTGATAGGCAATTGAGATATAATAGGAGTACCAAGGACAGTAAGTCCATAGCAGGTAAATTCTGTGGTTTGAGCTCCCTACAAAGGGCCATAAAGAAGTAGCCACAGTAGAGCTTCTCTCTGTTTTAGAAGAAGTTGGAGGAACTTCTGAAGGAAGAACAGTTTTAAAAGAATAGTTTAAAAGCCCTGGCAGACTTTTTTCACAGCTTTTATTGCTGAGCATGACGTCATATGGTATGGAATATCCCTTTGGTCAGGTGGGGTCAGCTGTCCCAGCTGTGTCCCCTCCCAACTCCTTGTGCACCCCCAGCCCCTCGCTGGTGGGGTGGTGTGAGGAGCAGTGAAGGCCTTGGCTCTGTGTGAGCACTGCTCAGCAGTAACGAAAACATCCCTGGGTTATCATCAACACTGTTTTCAGCACAAATCCAAAACATAGCCGCGTACTAGCTACTGTGAAGAAAATTAACTCTAGCCCAGCCAAAACCAGTACACTAGTTTACTATACATGTCATATTATTTTGTATCATATGTCACAAATGATATCTGAAAAACCCAAACAGTTGAGAGTTTGACAAAACCCTGCCAAGTTTCGTTTTTGTAGCCAAAGTAAGCACTACTATTTTTGTAACTTTACCACAATTAATGATAGGAGCAAAGAACAAAAAGTTGCTTTCATGCACATAATTCTTTAATCTCCTGTGTTTTACAGAAGATATATGATACTGTTTCTGGCCTGGGCTGTTCATTCAGTGCTATTTAGAAACGGATATTTTTCCTGACTTTTCTTGTATTAGCCCCTGTAAAATATCTCCAGGTCTGAAAAGATCAGGTTCAGAGTGGGAGAGGGATCAAAGTTTCTTGTATTCCACAGCTGAGTGTCCTATTTATTCTTTCTTTTTAAAGCATTGTAAATGGTTTTAAAGGCACTGAATGCTTACCATTCAAAGGGATCCCATCTGGTTTTCAAAAGCATTCATCAGTGCACGTTCCAAATGATATGACACAGGTTTTGCTAGGACTTAGACTCCAACATTGTACAGTAATTGTAATGGGCTTTTCCGCATATAGATCTGCAATGCAAAAAAAAAAAAGTTTTGTTGAAATTTCCCCAGTTCAAAACTCTTCAGAGTTGTAGTTCAAGACAAGAATACTGCAGTAATGTAAAGCATATTACTGCAGTTTATTTAATGATAACATTCAGGAGCAGATGTACTTGTTTACTGTTTGAACAGCTTAAATCCTCACATTCTCCCTCTTTTACATCAGCAGTTGTGTTTGGCAGCCCTCTGCAAGTGCTTACAGCTGGACAAGTTCCTGTGGATTTTCTTTCTACTGGTCACCATTCTGTTCTGGCAGTAATTTGTCTGCAATTCCACAGTGCACTCCACAGCTCATCTCATTCAGGAAAAAAATCTAGTGGAAAGTGCCATGAGTTTTTAGGACAATCATGTAATGAATAAGGGAAATCATAATATCTTAGTAGGAAAGGGGGGAGTGGGTGGTTTTTTTAAAAATATTGTTTGGTTTGGCATAGTTAGAAGCTCTTTAGTTAAATCTGGGGATCAGAATGCTTTTTATTATAATCTGCAAGAAAACATAACTTTCCTGTTTTAAGTCATCCATTTGGAATTTCTTGTCCCGTTCATGATCATTGTCCAAACAGAAGCATACTACTTTCAAAAGTAGTAATGAAAATATCCACTTAAGATAACGTGTCATCTCACTTCAGTGCTTTTTTAAAAACTGGCATAATTTAGATTTTTATGTTGTGCTTTTTGAATACTTGTGAAGAATGTGTTTGTTTGATAGATCACTATATTTCATCCTTTAAGCAGATAGGCGGTAGTGTTTAACTCAGTAACGCCAGCGCATTACACCTCTGCTTGATCAGAACCCAGACTAACAGAATTTTCAGAATTGCTTTGCACCTAGAGTTGCCATTGGCATCAGACATTGAGTCATGTGGTTTCTTTTCTTATTCTAATCTACTTGCTTAAGGGCCACTGGGTTACGCAGGGCTGTATGACACTGACAAGATATAAACCAGAATGACAGTGGTCCTATACGTTTTCAGACATCAGAGGTCAGACCACTGTTGTGTACAGTGAAATTTAAAATAGCTGTCATTTGATGATTTAAAATCATAAGTCACCTGTGGTATTATGTGTTAGAACCTACAGCACACTGCCAGTGTGCTTGCTTGTAGATAACTCTTAAAAATACTGGTTCAGTGTGTTTCATCTTTGAGAATGTTCCTGTAAGAGCCAAGGCTTTAACTTTATCTCCAGCTGTCTTGTTAGTTATTACTAAGCACAAAATACCTTTTTACTGTATTAAGAGGTGGAGTCTCACTTGCAAGTGCACTTTGAAGAACCAGTAGAACACAAGTGGTCATCGTTGTGTTACAGTATTCCAGGCCTTGCATCTTGTCTGAATCCCTTTTGGACTGTGGTATGCATAACTGTTGCTGAAACTACAGCATGGGGTCGTGTTTCCACTTAGTTAAGACAGTAGCAAAAAGAAAACAAAAGCTTGAAATGACAAATATACTTTCAAGGTAAACAAATTCCTTATTATTCTGTGATTTATTAATAACTATTGCTCTGGCAATGAACAGTCTGTTTAAAAGTATGCAAGATGATGTCTTTGACAAATTGTTTCTTGTCCAAAAATGACATGCATGAGAATTACGGGAACAATAGAAAAGCAGTGGCTAGAATAAGCAATTTAAGTTTCAGGTGAAATTGGAAAGGGGAAAATGACAAAAGCAAGTTAATCAGAACTGAAGAGATGAAGCCTTATTTAGCTTAAGCTGTAGGGTCTGGTTGTCAATGACACAATAGTATTTGCTAAACAGTTCGTTAAGCTGACATTTGCCTGTATTCTTAGGGGGAATGACTTAGTTGAGATAGAGTTTGACATGCATAGCCCTTGACATTTTAATGCAAGTTTAAGCACTGCATTTCAAGCAGCTCTTGTACTCATTAGCAAGACACAGAAGGGAGTTGTGCTTTCACTTACTAAACCATTAATTTATTAAGAATGTGAGATATTTATTAGAAATACAGCAAACCTCACCAAATACACTATTTCTTATATACAATTATCATAAGTATGTATTTATCATGAAGAATTAGATGTGACTTCTGGCATATGTTTCCATCTACTATTCTAGTTTTGAAACCAACCTAACAATAGGTTAGGGCTCACATCAAGAAAACTCACAGAACTTTTGTCTTTAGGGATTAAATATAAGATGCCAAGAGATTAATTAATCAACAGTAATTTTACTTCTACTGCAAATGAGCTATTTGCAGGAGATAATTAAAACTGGTATTGGGTAGGAGAATTATGAGAGCTACTGAATCACCTGTGGAAAAATTGATGTTCAGTATTGTCCATCTTCATATTGATGTGCTTGCATAACTTGAGAATGTAAATCATGGAGTACCTTTCTCATTAAATCATTTTAAGACTGACACATCTGTCTACTCCGCTGCTGATGATCAAGTAGCAAGTCTTTTTGTGCAGGACAGAAGCTTTTCTCTCCTTTATGCTGATGTCTGAGATTAAATTTTAGTGAGAAATAGACCTTTCTTGACAATATTTTAGATTCAGACACAAAAGCCTTACACAGAGCATCAGGCTTGAAGCCCACAGTCTTAATATGATGTCCAAAATACACTACTGAGTACTTGAACAAAGTGAGTTCTTTACCACTACTAGCCAAAAATTATTGTAGAGTGATGTTTCTGCTCCATCCTTGTGATGAATTGCACTGAGTAACCTTCACTTTTTATAAAAGAATTAAATCTTCCAGTTTATCTAACATTCAGTATATAGATACGCATCAGTGAAAAGCATACTGGTTAGTGATGCTGTTTTCTTGAAAGGCAAGCGAACAGAAAAACTCCATGCAACATAGCCAAACAGCTGGGGTTTTTTTATATCCTACAAATAGCTTGAGATTGACTGCACTCAAATTGCTTGGCAAAGTAACTAACTCCAAATACCAAAGCTCGAAGTAGAAAAATACACCACTCGGATTCATACATGGATATTTTAAATTTGAATGAGAACATTGTGCATACTTAAATTTCTTAAAAACTTTGTTGAAGTGTGTTAATTTTAAGGAACTTAGCACTTGATAATACACTTTCATGCAAAGCAGCAGCATTTTTACTGTTGCATTAAGTAAAACAACAGAGGCAGCTAACACACTGCACATCTGCACATGACTTCACGCAGAAACATGCACGGAAGGAGGGGCAGAAAGAATGGGTTTGTGCTCAACAGTGGTGGCAAGGCACAGTCTGGGCACAGTCCCCAGCACCGACTGGAGCAACTACCCCAGTACAGCAAAGCCCTTGACTCAGGCTGAGTTCCAGAGGGAAGATGCAGATCTTCACTTCTGAGGCTGCAAGAACTGTCTGGGACCTCTTGCTGAGGTTGAGGCACAAAGAGATGGTGTCCTTGCCTGCAGAATGTTTGCTCTGGTTGAGGATTTGTGTCACCAAGTAAAGAACTGCAGGAAGATGTCAGCAGACTGCACGACATCAGAGGTGACAGGAAAGAGATTAACTGACTTTTCTCTGGGACTCTGCAGCCTGAAGCCACAACTGTACCAAAATAGAGGCAGGCTGAGTCTGTGCCTGTTGGTTCAGAAACGGAAACTCCCATGATGGCGAAGACTGCAAACTGGTCCTCCAACACCAGGAGGAAGGCTCCTTCTCTGCCTGCAGATGGGCAGCTACATGATAGTTCAGTGCCTGGTAGCAGATAATGGACTGGGAGCTCTGTTCAATGAGATGCATGAGCCAGGTGTGCCTCGGTCACCCAGGAGCATCAGGAGAAAACAGCAAGTGGCAGCAGTGGTGTACACCAAGTTGAATATAAGTTGAATATAAGCCAGCAATGTGCCCTTGCAGCGAAGAAAGCCAACAGTATCCTGGGCTGCATTAGTTAGAGTATCACCAGCAGGTTGAGGGACGTGATCTTCTCAGCAGTGATGAAAGCACACCTGAAGAGCTGTTCTGGGCTCCTCAGTAAAAGAGAGACATGGACATTCTGGAGCAAGTCCAGGAAATGGCTGGGAAGATGATTAAGGACTTGGAGCATCTATCCTGTAAGTAGAGGCTGAGAGGACTGGGATTGCTTAGCCTTGAGAAGAGAAGTCTCAGGGAGATTTTATCAAAGTGTACAAATATGTGGTGGGGTGTGAGGTGATACTTTTCTCTGTTCAGAAGACCCATTACAAGTCCAGTCTAAATAAGTCAACGTTCATCAGTATATGAGACTTGTCTAATGCCAAAAATGGCAGAAAGTTTCTTAGGCCACATCTGTCACTTATCTGTGGCAGAAACCCAATGAAATTTGTTGTGAAATTCTGGTCATATGGCTGGATGGTCTGATGGTCATCTGGCTGGAGCACATTACAAATCCTCTCAGGTGTCTTTTTTGCAGAAGCTAGGATGCATCCAAGTATTGCCTCGGTATCTGCAATAATATCCGTACCCAGTAGCTGAGAGAGGTTACTTACTCTGCTAATTAATACCTATCCTTAAAGGGTGTTGGAAAGAGGTGACACAATAGGCATGTCAGAAACAAGAAGTTGTTTAGGAATGACTGAGTGGCTTGTGGAAGAGAGGCACTGTGGATTTAAGAATAACATAAAATAAGAAAGTCAGCAGAAACAAAATGGTGTGTGAGGTCTCTATGAAATAGAATTCAGCATCTAAATTGGGACAGCATAGGTTTAACGGTATATCAGCAATTGCCCAAACAGAAGTGTGGAAGTAAGCGGGTCTTGTCAAAGGAAGGCTCGGAATGTAATGTCAGCCTCCTGTAACCTTTTGGCAGACAGTGTAGGTGTCAGAATATAATGCAAAAGGGTATTTCCTAAACACCTGAATGTTCTTGGTGCAGCTAGTAAAGGAACCCATGGTTTAGTCCAAAACAGTGCACAGATCCTGGTCAGGAGTATTAACAGTTGAACAATTGCTATGTAAAAATAACCAGGAAATACTCAAAATGCAGCATCCCAGGGGAATAAAATCTGCCAAAGTACAATTTAAAAACAGAAAAAATTGTCAAACAGCTAAAAAAAATTTAGACATCCTAGAGTTCATTTAAAGATAGCATTACACACATGCATGCTACATTTAAGAATGGTTCCAAAAACCCTACAACATGTTTAAACCATAAACTAAGGAAAGATAATAGATATTAAAAAATGTAAACTAGCATGATTTATGAATGGAAGTCATGTCTTTTCCTCCAAATGAGGACAAGAGGTAGAAAATAAGCTCCAGCAAATGAAATGTTAAACTGCAATAAAGATGTGGAAAAGATTCTGAGTGACTGAATATGAAGTTGAAATAAACCTTTTTTTGAGCACATCAGATTCAAGAAGTCTGCCAGAGAATTGGTGGGCTGAGAGATGATCAAAGAGCATTCAAGAAAGATAAGGTCATTGCTGAAAAACTAAATTAATGATTTGAATCAGGTTTTGCTACACAGACTGTCAGGAGAGTTTCTGCACTGGAAACATTATTTACAGGAGAGGAGTCGGAGAAACAGTCACAAACTAAGTTGTTAACTGAAGAGGAGCAGAAATAATTGATAAATAGGATAGTGAAAAGGAACTCAAGGCTAAAATAGGTGAATTACAACAGTTATTATTTAACCCTTCACTTACAAATATTGTCAGTAACTGGGGAGTGTAAGGTGTCAAATGAAACACCAGTTTTTTAGAAACACACCTTAGGAATCCAAGGAAACTACAGATCTGGAAGCCTGATACCTGTGCCAAGCTAAGTAGTAGTAAAGAAATACAATGAAGAATAGAGCTGGTAGAAAGATATACTTATTTGTTCCAATTTAAGAACCAGGAAGTATTAAGTGAATTTAGTGGGAGGCAGGTTTAAAACAAGCAAAAGAAGGTTCTTTTTCCCTACAACATGTAAATGAGGTGAGAAAGTCCTTACGTGATGGGTGTGGATTTTAAAAGGTGACCTGGATTTAAGGTGAGACTAAGTTCATGGAAATCCTTTGAGGCTTACCAAATGTGTAGAAACTACATATAGCTCAGGAAATCTCTGAGGAAGTATTATGTATGCTTGCCTTTGTCTTATTCTTAGCATGTTGTTTTGCCTACTGTATGAGACAGGCTATCATGCTAGATAGGTCTTTTGGTTCTGACATGGTCCAGACATTCTAATGAGTTGAGATGTTCTTTGAATATCTTTAGTAGTGTCTATGTTGTTCAACATACTTGTGACAAATCTGGAAAATTAGAAAAATCTGTAATAGCAGCATTTGTTGGTAATGCAAAATTTAGGATAATTTGTTCTATTAGCAGCTTATGATACTAAATGAGAAATGCTATATGAAAATTAATGTTGCTAAAAAAGTAATACATGTAAGAAAAAAAGAATTATGCATGAATGCTGATGGGCTAGTGTTGGACTAAATTGTCTTCAGAACAGAGAACTTATAGAATCCTCAACAGTTCCCTGAAAAAATTTGATTTAATGTCATACAGAAGTTCAAAAATAAAAAGATGCTGACTACTCACCATTTCCTCAAATGAAAAACTAGAACACTGTCACTGGAATGATTCGTGATCTGAGTTCCAGGTTTAAAAGGAAAAAAAACCCAACAACCACACAAAATCCAGTTATTTTTGTTGGTGTTTTTTTTTTTTTTTAAAGAAACAGATTTCCTCCCATTGGGACAAGTGTCTATAGTGATGAAAAACATAATGGTGGAAAAAGGGAGTAGACTAATAATAGAGAAAAGGGCAATTGGTAGTCATTAAACTCTATGACTCAGATTCACTCTGTAGCTCAGGAAGCATTTAGACTGTTCAGTCAGAGAAAGTGATATCTCTCTCTAAATGCCCTGTTTCTTAAATTCCTTCCTAATCGTTTTCTCTTGGCCTCTGTTGGAGACAGAACATTGAAATAGGTAGATCTTTGGTGTTACAAAATGACTTTTCTGTTTTTCCATTTAACTAGAGCATGCATTTTTTCAATAACTGTTAGAAGTTTTGGTTCCAAACAAAATCCAGATGATAGACAACTTGGTAACTAAACTAGCTTGAATATATACTGCTGAGTCCAATCGTGTTTAACATCTTCATTAATGGTTTGGATGATGGGGCAGAGTGTACCCTCAGCAAGTTTGCTGATGACACCAAACTAGGAGGAGTGGCTGATAACACCAGAGGGTCGTGCTGCCATCTAGAGGGATCTCGACAGGCTGGAGAAATGGGCTGACAGGAACCTCATGAAGTTCAACAAGGAAAAGTGCAAAGTCCCGCACCTGGGGAGGAACACCCCCAGGCACCACCATATGCTGGGACCCACCCAGCTGGAAAGCAGCTTGGTGGAAAAGGATCCAGGGGTCCTGGTGGACACCTGGCTGAACATGAGCCAGCAATATGCTCTTGTGGCAAAGCTGGCTAATGATATCCTGGGCTGCATTAGACAAAGTATTGCCAACAGGTCAAGGGAGGTGATCCTTCCGCTCTATTCAGCACTGGTGAGGCCACATCTGGAGAGCTGGGAGAAGAGGAGGCTGAGGGGGGATCTTATTTAATGTATATAAATACCTAAAGGGAGGGTGCAAAGAGGATGGAGTCAGGCTCTTTTCAGTGGTGCCCAGTGACAGGACAAGAGGCAATGGGCACAAACTGGAACACAGGAGGTTCCGCCTGAACATCAGGAAACACTTTTTCACTGCGAGGATGACTGAGTACCAGCACAGGTTGCCTAGGGAGGTTGTGGAGTCTCCATCCCTGGAGATATTCAAAAGCCATCTGAACAGTGGGCAACTGGCTCTAGGTGGCCCTACTTGAGCAGAGGGGTTGGATTAGATGACCTCTGGAGGTCCCTTCCACCCTCAACCATTCTGTGATTCTGTGATATAATCTTTTTGAACATACAGTTGCTAATGCAGCTACTGGAAAAAGTTATCATACCCTTTTGCTTGAATAGTTCTGACTATTGAACTGGTTGACAAATCAGATAGTGCTCAAAAGTTTTTTACAAAATGAGAATTTGGCTTTAATTGTGGTAACATTTAGATGTTTTGTAAGAGAATGCTCATTTCCCCCAAAGATCCCATTTGTTGGAATATAATCCTGGAAAAAAATTTTGTTAAGGAAAAATTTTCTAGGGTTGAAATCTACATCACTGTCATTTAGAATCCAAAATGGTGATTACCTCAGTCTTGGAATTGGTAAATACAAGTTGTCCATAAAACCTGAGCAAAATTTGAGATTGTTCCCTCATGGGGACTTGGATTATCTAAATTGTAGCAGCCCAGTGGGTGGATTAAAGTATTAATATTTTCTTGGGAAACTCAGCTTTGGATCTTAGCTCTGCTGTAGAAGTCCTGCGTGGCTCATACTGCAGTACGTGTACAGCTAGTACAGGACATCGATGCCCTAGTTGCCCGTGTGAAAATGGGGCTAGTCTTTGCAGGACTCAGAGCTCTATATGAAGAACTATGATGATCTTGGATGACATAATGGTAGATAGATATTGAGTCCTACGTTCATTGGAACAGTTTTCAGATCTGATTCAAAAATGCTTGGTGGGTGAGGCTATGTTAGTGTCTTGACTGAAAATATGCTGTCACGCAAACAGTGTCTTACAAATAGGTGCAAGATTGTGGAGGGAAATGGAAAGAGAAAGTGCGCTCTGGAAAAACACAGTGATGTCTCATTGTGAGAGTCATACTGAAAAAAATTGAAAGTCTGAGTTCTACTCAAACTTCTTTAAAAAAAGTTTAAAATTCTGACTGTTTATTCCTGATTAATGACAGATGTTTCTAAAGTACTCTTACTTTCTTCCTTATTCTCTTTTCAAGGAGTAGGAACAACTTAGTTGGACACTCTTCAAGATGATTCTAAATGTTTCTAGGGAGGAATGAATGATTTCATCACAGATGTTGAAAGGAGGAGAAATAGAGTAATTAATTTTGCCTGTGTAAAATTTTCCCTTCAGATTCATTTTGATAAAACTACCCAGTTTTAATTTCCTAATCTCAGTGTTATTTTGGTGTATATGTTTGAACAGGAGCCACATTTCATGCAGGACATAGCTGCATTTCAGTAATTGTGAGAAATTATTTGTTTATTGTTTTAAAATGAAATTGTATGAAAAAGCACTCAAAAGAAATGCATTTCCTTGCTCATAGGTAAATATTATGAAAGAAATCTCTGTACATGTGTTCTTACTAAAATCTTGCTTCTTTTGGAAAGATCTATCAATTTCCACCAGACCTGTTGCCACCATCTTCAGACTTCCTTTGAAGTTTACTCTCCACACGTGTTCTCCTAGCTTTTCACTGGGGACTTGAGCAGTTTGGTCTCTCTGGTCATGTGTTTTTGTCCTGCTTGTAGCCAGATGTTTCTCATTCAGGAGGTCCTCCTTGCTTTCTCTGGGTTTTTTTTAATAATCTTTTGTTTGTACCCCGTCTTTTTCATAGCATTTTATTCTATTTGTTTCCAGCCAGCTGTCTCCTTTAATTTAATTACTTATAGTCAGGAGCAAAATTCAGTCAGAGCTCAAAGTAAGAGTGTGGTTATGATCTCAGGAGGAGGTACCAATATCACCTATTCCTGGAGATAACATGGCAGAAGCCTAGAGGTGCTGATTCATACTTAGGCAAGATACGACTGAAAGCTGCTCCTGGCAGAGGGGCTCCCGGTGATTATGTGTACCTGTGGATACAATGGAGCAGGATGCTGGACGTGATGAGGTTTAGGATTTCCCTGTTGGCAGTGAAAATAAATAAGTTAATAGTTATCACGTGGCCAGTGCAAGGCAGCAGTTGTTCAATAAGCCTTCTATCCAGCACCTGCAGAAACTCCAGGAAGGGAAGAGCTACTACTTTGCTGTGAGCAATAGATTTGCTGTCTCTTTCCTTGGTGTGAGGCAGTCATTGCTGAATGAGTGCCAGCTGGCACTCTGAGTGCAGCTGTTTGCCTAAAACAGTGGTTATATGATCATGTTCACTGATAGAAAATGGCTATGTGGTCTGACCCCTCGCTCGGAGCGCTGAGGTAAGGCGCATTTGCAACATGTCCATTGCAAAGAATAAATAATTCTCTTATTTGTTCTAACGTTCCACACGTTTGGCTTAGCATCTGAACATTCTTTCAGTGTACCAGCCTGTAATAAAAATGCCCCAATTAAAATTTAACACTTCAGAATACAGGAAAATTAATGGTTTCTTTCCTCCCTCCCCCTAGGTGCTCATTAACAATATTTTGCTATACCTGACATTCTTCTTGTAGGCCTTTTCCAAGAACAATTCTGTAGCAGCCCATCTGTTTTATTTTGTTGATTAACAGCTAATGTATGCCACGATCAGCTAAAAGGACAGGAGGGGAGAAGATTGCTTATTTTTGTTGCATTGCCCTTGATGCTGCAATTGGGGTCAGAGAGTCTCTTCATGAAAGAGCCACAGAGCACGCTTACCTAAAAGATTTCTCAACTTTAGGATAGGCAGGCAGAGAAAGAGGGCAATCTTTACAGAAGCCACAGCGTGAGCAGAGATTGGTAGTGTCTTTGGAAAAACAAATGCTGAACAGTGTTCTCAGGTAAAGACTTTCCTTAGGGACTAGGTGAAAACAGTTGCAACCCAGGAAATTGCTTCACCTTGCTGAGAACAAGATTCAAAGGAAACGATGTATTGTGTAAAGAGACAGTGGGAAAGGGGAGATGCTTATGAATGCTTATTTTGTTTCATCTAGCTGTTGTGGTTTTCAGTATTTCAAAAGCTACCTTATCCTGGCTTAAGAAAACTCTTAGTTCAAAAGTCTTTCAATGATGACAGCTCTAAGAGGTCCAAACTGACCCCTGTTGAATTCCGAGTCCCATTCCAAGTATCCATTCCTTTAATTCAAAATTTTCGAGTTGTTCAGTAACTTGAAAATACCTGCTTTAGACTAGAGGAGGCAAAATGAGTTGCCTGCAGCATGGACACTCTTGTAGGGCCTTGGTACGTGTATGCAGTTTGTGCTACGGTCTTTCTGTGGCTGATTACTTTCCTTTGCTCAGAACTTTTTAACTGTAAAGCCCCTCCAGAACTGGGTTCTGTGGGTATGTGGAACAGTTTTGTGGGGAAATCTGCTTTCTAAAGAAAGAAGGTGTTTTACATTTACAAAGGCATTCACACAGTGCCTTGAATGATATTTGTTGGCATAATCGTGGCAGCATTGCTGTCATCTAATTTCTTATTGCTTTAATAATTCTGTCTTCAGATTCACACTTCTCTAATTAATGGACGGCCTAGTGCTGATGATCCTTCACGCGTATTACTAGAATTCACCTCTGCTCGCTTTATTCGCCTGAGATTTCAGAGGATACGGACACTAAATGCTGATTTAATGATGTTCGCACACAAAGACCCAAATGAAATTGATCCCATTGTTACCAGGAGGGTAAGTTCCGGCAAGATGGTAGAAATGTGTGCGTAGAAGTTCTCTTACACTTGTAAATGCTGCTCCTGCCTTTGTTTGCCGTAGGAAATTTTGGGAGATGATGAATACCTGTTGTTATCTGTCAGCATCCTGGTGTTAGAGAACTCCATCTTCACGGTATTTTGTTATCTTCTCTGTAGCAGAAGTAACAATTTAATCTTTTCTGCTTAATGGTGTTATTAACATACATAACACGCTTGTTAACATAAGCACACAGCTCCTTTGGCTGCAAACATTCGGATGGAGGTAACTGGCAAGTGGTTGCTGTCAGATAATGTCCTCTTGCCTCTTCTGCTGCTCAATCCTTTGCTACCTTTAACATTCCTTGAACACTTACTTTGAGTAGAATTTCTACTAGTGGTACTATAAGTAGTAGTAGGGCCTGAATGCAACACTTTTAGCATTATTATATGATTGTAACTAACAGTAAAAATTTTTCACTGTGCTTTACCTTAAAAGAATGGATACAGCACTCAAAAATTCACACCATACCAAGGTCTTCTCCACTGTTCCTTGTGTGTGCACACCCCTGTGTCTTCTTTCTGCAATCTGTACTTTCTTCCTATGCCACATCTCCCTGTTTTCCTACTCCTCAGATATTGTGTGTTATTCTACTTTTCCTCTGATTTTTCTACTAAGCATACTTAAAAGCTGTTTTGGGGGATGTGCACCCTTCCACATTTTTTATTTCTGCTCACTTCCTCTTTCTGTTGGTCACCTTATTTTTCTTCTAGAGAGTTTAGTGGACCACTTTAGTAAGTCCTGTTATGCAGGGGGAGTACTGATATTCTTTGGTTTAGCTAATATCATTTATCAATGGTGGGTAACTGCAAAGAAAATTTGCTGCTTCTGCTCCCCATTTCTGGCTTCCATTTCTTCCTCTAAATACATGGAGTGCTGGCTATTTCTGAAAGTTCTCAATGTGCCATTCTGTTCTGCCTTACAAACCCGGAAACCCTTCCATTTGAGTGCAGCTATTTCAGCCTCACTAATCATGGAAACTGCCTGTTTACATAAAAGTGCACATTTAATAATCTGACTCTAAGTGAACAGAAACACAAAATTGAATTCACAATTTAAAAATCGCTGTATACTCATGAAAACTTAGTGCAGGACAATCCACAGATGTCGCAAACCAGCAAAGATCAATAACCTCTGTATGGCGTCTCTCCATGAGGCTGTCCTCAAAGGAACAAGGAACAACTCAAACTCACCATCCTTGTCTGGCTTTCCCGATAGAAGACATTAGACAAGCCACTATTCCACAAAACAGGAAACAAAGGGTAGCCACATATTATATGTTTTCTATGTGGTAGAAGGTTAACTGTGAGTTATATGAGTTCCCGTTTTGTTTGATGCATTTATTAATGATCTGAAAAAGAGGTTGAACACAGAAACAACATTTGCAAATGCCATATGTTTGTTTTGATTAGCCAATTGTTAGGATGTTACAGGGCCCTCACCAAAACAGATGAAAATGGACAAGGTGGCATGTGAGAATCACTTTTCACAGATGCCATGCATGATTATAAATATCTCTCCATCCTTCTTTCTGGTTAGGGCTATTAATCCCCACTAAAGTAAAAATAGAAATGGTCAAATGGCAGAGCAACAGGTCAAAAGTTATTTAAATTCCCGTAATGAAGACTATTCCATAGTCATCCAAAAGGCCAGTAGTGAAAAACGGTTCTTCTCTCCACAGTCCAGTGAATGCCCAAGAACCAGCTAAGGTGAACAAAAGCGTTTCTTAGTTTTTGTTCTATCCCTTCTCTTCTCCCCACCATCATGCCTTTTCCTTTTTGTGTTTTCTGAAAGGAATAAATTCTATAGCATTCAACTTTTCATTATCCAGTGTGCATATAGCCTTTTCCTATTCTCGTGTTTGGTGTATGCTGTGTATAAATTGACATGGCTCTTGTGACTTCAAACAAATGGAACTGTGCCAATTTATACCCTTTTTTTTTTTCACTAAGCCTGAATCTGTTGATCAAGACGCAGCTTGGATTACACTGTCTGCTATATTTGTAATAGATCAAAAAAGAAATAAAACAGGACCTGACAGTTTTGTCACCAGAAATGAATTCTGCAGTTTGGCACCTGCATTTTACAATCCACTTAGCAATTCAATTTCTGTTTTGTCTTCCAGTATTACTATTCTATAAAAGATATCTCTGTTGGAGGCATGTGTATATGTTCAGGCCACGCAAAGGCTTGTCCACTGGATCCAGCGACCAACGTATGTATTTTTCTTTTTTTTTTTTTTTTAATGATGTGCCTTATTCATAGGGTGGAACATGAGAAAAAAAATCTTGATATTCCTCAGAGTTCTGTGAATTTATGTGTGTTCTTCACCTAGAGGAACAGTCAGAACCAGTGCCAGGATGAAACAGTGCTAGCAATCAGAAAAATAAACATTCATCCACTGTCAGTGGAGGCTTTCTCTCAAATGAAAGAATAGTTTTCAGATAATTCAGTCCATATTGAAAGTTTCCTAGGAACAACAGAAATTTGAGTTAAGTTATGTAGCTGTAGAGATGAGCTCTAACAGTCAGTCTTTCTTTTCCTTGTTGATATTAATCAAGGTGTTTCCTAAATGACTGTCAAGTATTTAATTGATACTTGCAAACAAGTAATGGCTCTAGAATGGCACATTTACTATGTGGGAAATATTAATTGAGTAATCAGTCAAGCTAGTCCAGAAAATCATGAGCTGTTTATAATTTCTTCCAACTTGTGGCATTCTTTTTGCGCCATTAATAAACACATAACCAATATATATGAAATATAGAAATATAATTTGTTGCTGATGGTCCAAATCTGTGCACACATTAACACTAATACAGAATTTCCAATGTACTAGTATTAATAATGTGCCACATTATTAATGTGGGTTCTCCATATACTATTCACTTAAGTAGGAGCTTTGTAGGATTTAAGAGAAAATCTTGTATGTATATGACATTAAACCATTGTGTAGAAACTGACAAAAAAACCCCACCAAACTGAAAGAAATCTTACAGCGAATGCATTTACAATTCTAAGCAGTTTCCATGGATCCTTGTAAAAATCTTTCAGATTCCTTAGTTTAATCCTTCTAAGGCTTTTCTGTGTATAGCAAGTCTTGAACTATTGTTTCAGATGGCATTAGTTATCAAACTGCAGCATTGTCTCAGTGCCATCTGTTAAATTGGGCCTACCTCAGAAAATAAGTGCTGTTATTGCAATTAATACATATTTCAGTTCAGATAGATAGTTTGGCTACTGGAGAAAATAAAGGCATTTTGACAAGTGTGGTGTCTTGTTTTGCAGGATGACAAATATGTATTTGTTGTCTGACCAGTATGAAAAATAGCATAAGTGAAACAACTCAAGGGATAAGAGATTTGGAGTACTTGGTTTAGCTCTCCAGGGATAATCTTTAGACTAAGTCATACCAAAATAGGTGGGCTTTGGCTTATAAACATCATGACTGTAGTTGTTAGCACAATGAGTCTTTCCCCTAGCATTACAAAGAATAAACTTGCTTGAATTTACTGCCTTGCTTTTCTGAAGCATTCCTTAACTTAAACTTGTTTTGCAAGATTTATGCTTTATCCTGTGAGCCATAGAATTTCTCCAGGTTAGCTTGCTGCTTTGACCTTGAGTGGCTTCACAAGGAGAATCTCCACCACTGAATAACTATTGGGAAGGCAATTTTTGCTCCTCATTTCTCCAAACTACAGTTTCTTTTATCTTTTCCAAGCTGCTTCTGTGGCTCAGAGAATTTGGGTGTTCCCTACATCAATATTTTTGTGCTGGGACTAAGGTGATCTGCTGAGGAACTGCAAAGCCACTGAAAGGGTGGTCCTGCTCTCATCTCCTGTTAATTTAAAAACTTCTGCTATCCCTCACATAGAATTAGCTCTGCAGGTAGAAGGTTACACAATGAGTTGACTCGTCCAGTAAAAATTAATGCTGAAGTTAAAAGAAAAGATTGGCTCACTCCTAGTGTAAGCTAGCTATCAATATCAGATCAGTTTTCCCATAATGTGAAGCTGTATCTGAGGGCTACCAACACTTTGGTTTATTTGCTATAATGGGGAACTTTCATTCTCCAATCCTCCTTTCTCCAACCAGTTGGAATTAGATTCTCCTATATTCTTAGATTCTCCCTAGATTCTCTGCCCAACTATCTTCTTTTGCACCGTGGCTGTGTTCTTAAAACAGAGCTATAGAAGTTAAACACACTCATTTGTCTCTCGGTGAATGCAGGATACATAAATGAATAAAAATGAATAAACACAGGAATTACAGAGTATAGCCATTCTTAATGTTAGTATTTTCATAATTTGGACAGATTCTTCAAATCATCACATTGTGTAAATATTTGTTTTTCTTTCAAATTAGAAATCCGTCTGTCAGTGTGAGCACAACACATGCGGAGAGACATGTGATCGGTGTTGTCCTGGTTTCCATCAAAAGCCTTGGCATGCTGGCACTTTCCTGGTTAAGCATGAATGTGAACGTAAGTTGAAATCAGTACAGAAGAGAAAAGGTTTATTGCAACTGCTGGTGAAAGCTGAAATCAGATCCTACGTGATTTTGCAATTAATTTTATGTCTAACCATGGGGTTTTTTATGAATCAGTTGTTGTTCACGTACTTAGGCTGGCTTATAAAAGTTAACAGAACAATTACATGTAGATTCATGGGTTTATTGAACTCAGAATACTTTAGTGTAACATGCTGATATTGGTGGAATAGTGTATAAAAAAAATAATTTTGACTTCTTTAATTTTTATAATTATAATGGGTTTGTTTTGATAAAATAACAGGACTGTATCCTGATAAGTAAAAGATGTTTTTTACAGATTTTTCATTATATTAAACTTTAACTGCATGACTTTTGTATAAATGACACTTTTCTATAATGGTCAGCCGTGCTGAAACAAAATATTTTTACATGATCAAAATGCGGTTTGAGTTTCTGAATTTTTAAATGGAAAAGTCAATGTATCTTGTTTTCCAACATGGAATGAAAACATACCTTGAAATATCATCTTCCCAAAGGGAGGGAGTTTCATTTTCAGATTTACTGTAGTAAGGGTAGTTACAACTGAACTTTAACATCTTACTTCCAAAGGCCACATACCACTTAAATTTCTGAACATAATAAAATCTAGTGCTCCATTACACATGAATGTTTATTCAGTTGTAGTATTGCAGCTATATTTTTGCCATGAGTGGTTAAAAGTAAATAAAAAGAAACAGATATCCCCATATTGAAAACAGTAATTCCTTATTTGTGTCCTATTAACTTAAGTCACAGAGGTCTTTGTTTCAGTAGGGACTGTGTCTGCACCTGGAATGCATTCAGGATTGAAATCAGGGTATATTTATTTTCACATTTAATTTTTAAGAGACATTTCTTATCCCCTGTTCAACCCTCAGTGAATTGTTGCACTTTCATGGTGGAAACAGTTCCCTGGGATCTGGTTCAGATGTGAGGAGAATGACTCCCTGCAATGTTGACAAGCTTTGAATTTCTCTTTATGTGGAAATGAATGTTTTAATACCACCGGGGAAGGGGGAGAGAGAGAGAGAGCTACCTCATTTTCACAGCAACAGATTATTAGATTAGTTCTCCTGCATGTGCACCTGAAGCCTAAGAGTTCAAATCTGAACTTCTAAACAAGTTTTAAGATTAGGAATCTCTTTGTTCTGACCCAGTTCTTACATGCATATGTGCAAATCAAGTGTTTTTAGGATGTTTTTTAGCTTTCATGGAATTTTTTTTAATTTACTCACACCATTCTGCTGCTTTCCTTGTAACTCATCAACTTCTGTACTCCCCCAGACAAAAAAATCAAGAAAAAAGTATAATATACAGAATTCCAGGGTACATTTGTGATGGGACCGCATTACTTTTCATAGCTGAAGTAGTAAATTAATGCTTGGATGCGCTGTCAGTTACAACGTACACAGCACCAAAGATAAAATGTTGAGCAACTCTTTTTAATACCTTAGTAACAGTTTGCTAACACAGTTCCTTCTCTTTCAGCATGCAACTGTCATGGGAAGACTGAGGAGTGTTACTATGATCAGGATGTTGCAGACAGAAATCAGAGTTTGAATGTTCATGGAAAATACATTGGGGGCGGAGTGTGTGTGAATTGTACGAGCCACACCGGTGGCATAAACTGCGAGACCTGCGTCGACGGTTACTTCAGACCTAAGGGGGTAAACACGTGTTCTGTTGTCACTTCACTGTAAAGCTCAGCATTCAAACCATCATTTCAGCGTGGGGAGTTAAGTTATTAAAAAGAGATGACACGGTTTGGACTGCCATTTTATGAAGGTTGACTTCTGACAGTTCTGTAGCAGTTGCTTTTCACAGCTGGAAATCTGTACAGTTAATGCTCACAGAAATATGAAAGGGAATGGTGTTGGTATGAAGGAATGCACTTGAGGTCCGGGCCTCCAGCTTGTACTTCAATTCAATTTAAAAGAGGATGTAATCCTGTAAACAGAACTTTTGCCTCAGTAATGAATTTCAAGGCTTGTTATCAAGATCAAAGAAATATTGCTATATTTTATATTGGAGAGAGATAGTCTGCAATTTTTATTTTTTAAATGCAATGTAGAATTAATAACCACTGAAATTCTATAGTGTCCTATGAATGCCTTTCATTTTCAGTGCAGCGGGAACTGTTGTTTGCGTTTCATCATATAAGGCTGTATTTTCATCTAAATTGAAGCTGTCAGAAGATGAATCTTATATTAGGTTGTATTGCCAATATGGGCTGTGCCAGTGCTTTAGACAGCTACACTATTAGCGTGTGATTAAATTCCTGAGATTTTGTCTGTATAGTTTCAGTTGGGATAATGGCTGTTAGTCTGATTGGTTTTCAATCCTCGAACAGAAAACATCAGCAAATAACAATAATTACATTCTCCCTAATATACTAGGTTTAGCCTTAGAGCTTGAAAAAAGGAATACTGAACTCTTCAACAGCAAGGCACTTGATTTTTTCCTCTGAATCAGGTTATCATTCAACTGATAGGGATTTTATATATATGTATGTGTATAGTGTATCTATAGTATGTGTATATACCTAGTTCATGCAGAACTTCTAGTTTATATTCCCAATGTGATATTAGACTAAGGTTTAAGTTTGGTTGAGGTAACCTTTTCAAGAACAAGAGGAATTGTTCCATTGGCTAATGTTCACTTTTCTTCACTCACCCTTTTTGTTCAGTTGTTGACTAAGTAACTTTAGTTAGCTTTTTTGAATTATGTTGACCAGAACAACTGAATTATTTTTCCATATTACTTTAGGTAGTGAATGCTTAAAATCTACTTCATTATGTTTTATTGATTTTAATTATACATGGGTCTGTTATTTTCTCTACACCTGTTTTTTTAGTCGAAAGCATATTTATATATAAATCGCTTACATGTTTCTAAATAAAAATCCAAAATGTAACTTTAATGCCTAGACTGCATGGGCTAAGTTGGGCAACCATCTCATTTTTGTTAAAGTGCAAGCTACCTACACAGAAGTTGTTCTCTCCTACTTTTTGTTTAAGAAGTAAATAAAAGTTTTCAATTATTAAAGGTAAGATTTGGGGTTGTAATCTCTTTGGTTTTACAGGTATTGCCAGATAGCCCAGATCCATGCCAGCCGTGTTTCTGTGATCCAAATGGATCTTTACATGATACCTGTGTCAAAGATGAGAAACATGCAGAAGGAGGTAAGATCTCTAAAAGACAGTGGTGTTAAAGCTTAAGTTCAGCAATGGTCGAAGAAAAGCTGAATACATTTATGATATCTCTTTTAAAAAAAAAAGAGCTTTTTTTTTTTTTTTCTAAGTTTACTCATGTGAACAATAACCCACCTGCATTCTTATGATACTTTTCTTTAGAAACTCAGATTTTATGTTCCCAAATTTGCTGAGGCCTCTTTCAGATTCATGGCTTGCAAACTTGGGTACATTTGGAATATATTGGAGAATTTTGGCTTTAAAGAGCTTTCTTCTTTTACAGGAGAGAGTAAAACTAGTACATCTTTTCCTCTCTAAGCATATTTCCATTTAAAACCTCAACAAAAATCCGTTTGAAAGTTGTCATATTTATGTGCCGTCTATATTATTAATGTAGGATTGCAAGCTGTTTACCATAGCCCTGTAAAAGCTATGTTCAAATAGAGAATAAACTTCTTCCTTGTGCTTTGGAAACAATAGATTGCCATATTTTTCTGGCTCTTTTGTTGACAAACTTCTGACAATACTGTAGGAAGATAACAACAAACTCAAGGTCAGCTCTTAGGAGATGTTTTAATTGGGCTGATTACAATGTACTGACAAGAGATATGGTAGCAATCTTTTTTGAAATAGAGATCAATGGCACATAAAAGCAGCATAGCAGAGATGCAAATACAGGGCCCAGAGGTGTAAAATCTACTGTAACAACCATATACTGATTTCATCAGTTCAGTAAAATGATACGGATTACTGTCACAGTGGTATATTTAGTGGGTCGACCTTGGCCGGCTGCAACTGCCCACCCAGCTGCTCTCTCACTGCCCTTCTCAGCAGGATAGGGGAGAAAATAAGATGAAGCAGCTCAGGCGTCAAGGTAAAGACCAGGAGAATGCTTGCCAATTACTGTCATGGGCAAAACAGACTCCACTTGGGGAAAACTGGGGAAAATATTGCCAATTTAAATAGATTCAGATAATGATAAACAAAGATAAAAATTAATAAAACACCTTCCCCCACTCCTTTTTTTTCCCAGGCTCAACTTCATTCCCAACTCCTCTACCTCATCCCCGTCTACCACAAGTGAGTGGTGCAGGGCGATGGGGAATGGGAGTTGTGGGCAAAATGGTTTCTCTCTGACCCTCCTTTCTCCTCACACTTTTCCCTGGCTCCAGCATGGGTCCTTCCCATGGGCTGCTGTCCTTTGTGAAAAAAATCTGCTCTACCATGGGTGTTCTTTCAGGAAATATCCACCTTCCTCCATGGCGTGCAGCGTGGATATCTGCTCCACCACGGTCTCCTCCAGGGGCTGGAGGGGAATCTCTGCTCTGGCGCCTGTAGCACCTCCTCCCCTTCTTCTCCTCTGACCTTCTCTAACCCATCTGGGGGAGGGTCTCAGCAGTGCCCTGCAGTGGGTCCATTGGAGCCGGCTGGAACCGGCACAGGGCAGCCCGGTCCTCTCCTCACAGAGGCCACCCTGCAGCTCCCCGCTGCCAGCGCCTGGGCACGGGCACCCGGTGCGGTGTATCGCATGCATTGATAGGAGAGACAGTAGAAGCAGAAGAGAGAGGATGAATCCCAAAGCTAGAAAAAACGCAGCAAGACTGTGCAATGCGTATACCAAACCTGTGGGTGAGAGTGTATAGGTTGCAGATGACAGACTTATTACAACAAAGAAACCTCTCATACTATATACTCTTCTGTGCTGGCCACTGGTGTGGGTCATTCTCCAGGGGCCTGGCAGCTGAAAGGCAGTTAATAGGCTGTCAGCTCTTCTTTCATAGGGAGAGGGAAGCAAAGAGATAAAGACATTTTTCTATCTTGTTTGGTTGTCAGTAATAGTGTCATTAGGAGCTCTCATAAAGTCTTACTCTTACCTGTGAGCATTCCACGCATCTAAACCATCTCGTAGTTGCTTTCTAAATCTGCTTACACTTTCTGAATCTGACTGGGTGGTACTGTGCTTTAACCCCTTGCTTCCTGTATCTCCTTCTGCCTTTTTAATCTGCTCATCTTCTTTCTGGTACATTCTTCTCCATCTTTTTTCTGGACCTCTGTAGGAAGAGAACAAAGCTCCTGTTTGGACCCCTCCTTTCCTTTCTTTCTTTTTCTCTGTTGTCTCCATCCATCTAATCTAAAGATCATTAACTGTGTCTTTCTAATAAATCAAGAAATGTGTCATGCCACCATCTTGAAGATAACGTATCCAAAATCGGGTTATCTCTCTCTGTTTTGCCTCCTTTTATTGGCAACCAGCCAGCCCTGCTCATCTAGCCCCAGGCATTTGAACAAGTTTCATATCTCAGCAGTTCCTCCAGCCCCAAGAACCAGAGAGTTCTTTTGTTCTCTTCACAAAATTAAAATGCTCATCATTTTCTGTCTTGACCGTAACCGGCTTCTCCTGATCTTCCTGAAACTTAACGCATTTGGCTGCAATTGGTTAGAGGCCTGTTGCTTTTGAGGACATTAGACTATTCTTAATCTTCGTTGAATCTGCTGTTTGTAGCACATGACGTAATTTTTTACATTTACTGCTTTTTAAACCCATTGATTTCTACTATTTCCAAATTATTTACTGTAGGTAGAGGTTATTCTGTGTGTTTAAACTACTTCTTCTCATATATGACAAGCGCGACAATTTTATTTAGGTAAAAGCCGTCATATACAGAATTCCTTCCCCAAAGTAGTCCATGCATTTGTTACTGAAACCAGTTGTTTGTGTCCTGCCCAGTCCTGGGAGTCCAGTAAGGAGTGGACAGTTTGCACTGTCTAGGCAGTGGCCAGAGGACAATTCTGATATTTATCTTATTTATTTACCTATTTTAAGACCACAAGAACAACACTAAGTCAGCTCTACACATAACTGGGCTTTGTAGCCATTCTGCCTACAATGGTCCTGTTCTTTGTTCCTTGTTCTTTCTGCTTATTTGCTTTTCTTTACTTCTTGTCGTACTAAATAAGGTTCCAACACATTAGGAAAACTGTTTAGTTCTTGCACATTATGTTTGATTATAGTGTTTGGACCAGTGGGCCAGATTTGTGACTGTAACGTCTTATTCAACAGAAAAGACATGCTAGTTGAAAGAAAAAGCCTTTTTAGTATGTCTTTTAAGGAAATATTTTTGTGGTAATGGAAGAGGTTGTGTTAGAATCAAGAGCAGGTCTGGATATAATTTTTAGCATAAAACTGTCCTGAAAGCAGATCACTTTTTACCTTTTTTTTTTCCCTCAAATTTATATTCAATACCCTGATAAAATTCTTTTTACTCTACGCTGCTCACCCTGGGCAGCAGTTGGGTTTGAAGCACTGGGGAACCTTCATAAAGGAAAGGCTGGAAAACATGATTTGTCTGAAGGAATCTCTCTATTCACCTGTGAACCAGAATGAATACACACTGGGTAGGTTGAAATACATCTCAGAGTTTGCTGACTGGTTGTTGAAATATAAATTTTTTGCTTGGTGTAAGATGGGAATATGCTTCTTAAATGTGTGGTAAGCAAATGAGTCAGGAAGATTAAAAACATTAAACTAAAATGGAAATATGATAATAAGGAAAATCACTGGGGATATAAAGTCACCGTGAACAGTTCTCAAGGAAAATAAAGCTGGAGGCTGTAAATTCTCTGTGTGCTTCAATACTGTAGGTAAGCAACAATTAATATGGAAAATTGTAGCAAATACCATAATAACTGCTACATTGATGAAGTGCAGCAAGAGGATTTAGATGACTGCATTCTGTAGTCATCATCAGGTTTTGGTAGATAAGAGAAAGGCATGAAGGAGTTGCTTTATAATTGACCAGGCATTGTTTCAGGAGAAAAAGAATTATTTTTGTATATTAAGCATGTACAATTTCCACTTTGATCAGCCTAGTATAACTTTTGTTCTCACATGTTTCACTTGACATTCTGAAATGAAATATTATTATTCTAGTTTGTATAGTATATTTTTGGTTTTGATCTTCAAGAACACTTTTCAAATATTCTTTCATAGCAATGTTATATGATATGTCCATGAGCAATATAGAAAAGATAGAGCCAGAAAGTTATAATCAATCACAGTATGTTTGCAAACTGTGGTATTGATAAAATAAACTGATGAAAATGTCTCTAGGTTTTGTAAATGAAAAGCAATAATTTTGAAACTGAACTTGTCCACCTATGTCCATTCCATCCTAATAATAGGTAAACTTGACCATCGCTGATGTTGTGTTCGCTTGCAGTTGTCCATACAGAAGCGAAGGTGGAACCTATACATTCAGAACTACTTTGTACTCCAGCAATTAGGCTTTTTCAGTGAATCATTGATACTCTTGTTTGAAGCTGTAGTGGCTTGATTTTAACAAATAGCCATTTTACTTGGCTTTTAAGCACCTGCAAGAGCTGTGAGGTTTGGAAACTGGCAGACTTTTGTGACTCAGTCTTCACTCCCCATTGCCTCTTTATGTACAATATAATCCCAATGACAGATGTTTATTTTTTGCTGAAAAACTTTCTCCAACATTTTAAGATAAATAATGTCCAGACATCTCGATCTTTATTCAGGCTTCATAGTACTTTGCTCAGCAAGCAGTCCCACTGACTTCCATGAGATCATTTTTGGAATTTATACACTGTTGAAGAGGAGCGAAAATGGCAGCGGCCAGTCCTGGGATTGCAGGTTTTTTCAGGGGTCTGGCGCATGCATTTATTTTTGTGCAATTTTGAAAGACTAGTAGGCTGGGAGAGAAATGACTGATAAAACTCATATTTCAAGATGACTCATCCTCTAGGATGAAATTTCAAAGCCTCTGTGCACTCAAAGATAGGACAGAAACCGATAATGTTCAGGTAGAAAACAGGGAATAACAGCTTCAACAAATAAAGCCCCATTCAAACAACGCCTATGAAGTAATAGACCAAAAGCAAAAGAAGATGTGCTTCTGCTGAAATGTTAGTCCATTACAACAACAACAAAAGATAGACCTGAAACAGCTGCCCTAAATTGAAATGTAATTAGGCTGTTGCCATGATATGCACTACATGGATTACAGAAGCCTGGTCAAAGATAACTAGCGGGACAGGAATTTACATACTGTGTAATACAATGAGAGCCTAGATCTTGCAAGTGCTGTAAATGAAAGAAGGCATTGAGCCAAATAAAATATACAGACAAACTATATCAACAAGCGTAAGCGCTGGAAGAATATATGACAGTTAGTAGTCTCTGCGCCTTCCTTTCTCTGTTGTGGAGTGTGAGGTCTCTTGATAGATGGTAGGCTGAGGGTTATCCGCTCACTACTGTGTATTCTGCATAAGAGAGGGGATTGCTGGGCTGGTGACAGTGGAGTTTCCAATCCTGGTCTCTCTTCCTTAACTGTAGAGAAAGGAAAGAGCAGGAGAAGGGAAGGTTCTTGATGGGGAACTGAAAAACCAGACTGACTGGGCAGTGGAGGAGAGACTATAGGTTTAAATGAGTATCTGGGAGTCGTTCCGTACTGAGGCTTTTAATTGAATTTGAGTTTGCTGAGACTTAACTCATGAGACCTAAGAATGAGTTCTTGAGCCTTTCAGATAAGACTGGCTCACTTCTAAAGAGTTAGACTTGCCTGTGTCTTTTACTGCTGATCCCTGGTGTGCAGCAGGGTATTTTCATCTGGAAGGAACAGAAGTTTCTCTTGTAAGACAAGATTGTCCGGCTGGGATGCGCTGACCCAGATGACAAAAGAGCCTGAGGCTTACTGTGCTGTGGGGCCTTGCCAGTGGCTCGGTAAGAGGAGGGGAACTCAGAAATCTGAGAATCAGCTGGGTCACAGGCATCAAAACCTGTGGAGCACGTGGTTTCATGATAGTACGTAACACAGAAATTTCATGCACTGAAATTCTGTATATAATTAGGACAGATCAAGAAGGTGACAGTTAATATGATGTGCTACAGGAGATCAAAGAGACTGCAAGGTTAGAGAAGACAGATTGAATTTCATCTCTGTATAGATTAACAGATAATATCATTTAAAAATCTTGTAGTGACTGCTTCTTCAAACAGCTAGTTAGAGAAACTGTAAAAAGAGAAGCACCTCTGGATTTATGCATGAGGAACTGGTTTAAAACTCGCCTCTTGAAGGGCAAATTCAACATTCTTGTAGGAATGAGAAGGCCTCCCTAAAAAACAACTTCATCAAAACAAGGAAACCTTTTAAAAGAAAATCAAAATGAGTAATCCAAGGTTGCTCATGGCAAGCATAGGCTGCATATTTGACATTCAGAGAAGATGCATTCCACTAGTTCAAAATGATTCAAGCAACACAATTAAGATAGGAAAAAAAAATACCTATTTAAACAATAAAAAGGAAGCTCCCTGAAAAAGCAGAAGTTATATCCAATTGAGGATAATAGAAAAGGACATAAATTGTGACAGATTCTGGAAAGTCATACTCTTAATAACATGAACACATACTTTAAGGAATATTTTGCTAAATGCTTAAATGTTGCTAAGAAATACTTCTTCAGATAAATCAGAATCAAAAAGACTGCTAGAGATTCAAATTCAGTAAGAGTTAAATATGATTAAGGTATAATCAAGTTATAACCAGTGATCTCAGAGAGAAAAAGGACAAAGCAGAAAAGCAAGATTAATTCTTTGTATCAGTGAATGGAAGAGCTCAGGGAATTTCCCGCTTGGGAGTCTTTGTTCATGGGGACAAGTCAGAAGAACTGTGTCAAACAGACGTGTCAGGTTTAGAGTAAGCTCATAAACGAAGAATAAAAATTCATCAGGCGTATATGGTATTTATCCATGGCTTGTGGATGTAGTTAAAAATGGAGTTGCTTGAAGCATTAAATATAGTTTATAGTACTTTAAAAAACTTACATTAATATTACATAAGTAGAAATTGTTTCTCCAATTTGTAAAAGAAAGGCAGAGGATTCCAGGAAACTAAAATCAGAAGGTCTGGTTTCGGGACCAAGCAGTTCAGTAGAACTACAATAAATGATTTATACCATTTCTGAACTGGGGCAAAAATGGGCAAAACTCAGGATCAGGGTTTTTTTTAGGAGGACAGTGTACCTTATGAATCTGTTTGAAGGATTCAATGAACATGTGAACAAAGGCTCATTTGATTAATATTGTATTTTGATTTTCAAAAGGTTTTGACAAGATCCTTCACCAAAGACCACAAAAGAAAGTGTAATAGAATAAGGAGGAAAGTTCTTTCATGGATTAGTACTTGGTTAAAAGAATAAATGGACCATTTTCACAGTGATGATCAGTATGAACTGTTGAAAATATTCATACTTAACCTGGAAAAGGGATGAGTAGGAAGGTGACAAAGTTAGCAAGTACAGAATCTTTCAGCATAGAAAAATGAAAGAACTGCAAAATGTTCAGAAAGATCTCAAGATAGTCAGTGGCTGGGTAGTAAAATAACTGATGAATTTCTGTAGCAATTAAAGGAAAAGTAGAACACAGAGAAAAGTAGTTCTACTTGTACATTGATTACAGCAATTTCTGAATTAAGCACTACCAGTTGTGAAATAGCTCTTAGAATTACCTTGGACTGTGCCCTGGGTGTATCAGCTCAGTGCTGGCTCAGCGGTAGTAAAAAAGATCAACAGAGCCTTAGGAAATATTAGTGATGTTTAAAAAACAAAACTGAAAAAAATCATCAAACCATTTATAGGTCCACAGTATGCACTCCCTTCTCCTTAAATAATTTATTAGAACTGGAAACAGTGCAGAGAAGGACAATAGAGACTTTCAGCCTCACAAAGCAGTTTCTGTGTAAAGAGATACTAAATAGGCTTAGGAGTTTTTGGTGTATGAAATAAAAATGTCATGTGGGATATGATACAGGTATATTGAAATCACAGATGACATGGAGAAAGCGAGTAGGGAATGGTTACTTGCTGTTTTCTATAATATGAGAATTAGAGGGCAATAAATACAGGTTTAACACACGTCAGTGTTTTCTTTCACACTACACATGGCTAAATGTGGAACTTACTGCTAGGGAGCTTTATGGATTCTGAAAGTAAAGGCATGTTCAAAGGAGATTAGGTGAATTAATGGAAGAGAAGTTTTTCAGGGACTGTTCGATGCAAAGAAGTAGGGATAAGTTTCAGTTTAGAAGATCTCTAATGTGCGGATTTCAGAATTCAAATCACTATATACTTGCTCTATCCTTACATGCTTTATTCTAGCTTCTCTCAGACAGGATACTGAGTTAAATAGACGTATGGTCTGACCCACAGTAAATGCCCTTATGTTACACCCACCAAAGGTGTTGCTTTGAGCGCTCTTACCCACATATCTGATAATAGTAATAATAGTAATAATAGTAACAATAACAATAATAAATAATCAAATATTTCTTATGTTTTCTGCCTCTTCCTATAGATATGTTGCCTGGTTTCTGTCACTGCAAGACTGGCTATGCCGGAGAGCACTGCAATAGATGTGCCTTGGGTTATATAGGATATCCTGAGTGCCTGCCCTGCAACTGCTCGCTGAAAGGCAGCATGAACGTTGACCCTTGCGTAGGTCCCTGCATCTGCAAGGTATGAATGTGAAATTCTTCTCAGCCATGCTAATGATATTGAAAGATTGCAATTAATGATTTTCTATCATACATTAGCATTCCACTGTCCTACCTAGCTGTGTTAGTATCTATGTTAGTCACTTCTCATAGAACACTTGTTCTTGGTCCTGTGAAGTGATACATTGTCTTGTGGCATCTCAGTACTCACCGTAATTAACATAGGTACCCAGGAGCCTGCTACCAGTCATACAAGCCCTTAGAAATCTGTAATGAAAGGATACTTAAGAAGCCTGTGAATTGTTTGTTTCAAACTCGCATCCTCATCTGCTCAGAAACTATACATTTAAAGTATTGTGGGCTCTAAAACTAACCTGTAATATGACTTCAAAAGAGAAAATGAGGTGAACTGATGATGTATTAAACAAAAAAGTTGCCTTTTAGGAGTTGTCATTAGGGATATAATCCTCTTTTCTTGCTAAGTTCCAAACTAAGAGCTGAGTTTGAAACTGAAAGCATTCTTTCCTACCTTGGGATGGTTGTTTAGATATCTCTAACATGGAATAGAATAGAATCTTAGAATGGTTGGGGTTGGAAGGGACCTCAAAGCCCATCTAGTTCCAACCCCCCTGCCATGGGCAGGGACACCCTCCACTAGACCACGTTGCCCAAAGCCCCATCCAACCTGGCCTTGAACTTCCAGGGAGGGGGCATCCACAATTTCAATATATTTAAAGAAATTGAATATATAAATATATTGAAGATATAAGATGTTGAAGAATATATTTAAAGAAATAATAATCCACCCTTTCTGTAGGATGAATTTCTTAATTTCTAGGAGGAAAATTTAAGAATTATTTTCTCTGTGTACTTTCATGTACCTCCAGCAAATTATATATCAATATTATGTTGATATAAAAAACTTCTAAAAATACATGCATCTACTTCTTATAAAATAGCTAGTTACCAGAAATACTTTAGAAATGGTGGTGCTCTGTAAGTGACCATGAATAGGCCAAAGGACAATTTACTGTACTGTGGGTCAATTTTTCTGTGTCATATTTGTGGGAGTTTCCTTCCAGCTTTCAATTAACAGAATTAATCACAAATGTGGATTTAAAAATACTTACATTATGTCCTTAAATACAAGAATGTACAAAAAATACTTCAATCCATCAGCTCTTGCTGCACACACACATAAAGCTCTGGTGTGACAGCTGAATAGCACTGAAATCTACTCAGAGAATTAACCTTATTCTCACTTTATGTAACAGTCACATGCTCTCTGTCAGAAACAAAATCTATCCATATCACAGTTCTAATTCCTTAGCTATCAAGTCTAGAAGATTGGAAAAGGGGTGCTTTTGCTATATTCTGACTTGAAAGGGAGCTTTGATGAAGGTGTCATATGCCAAATATAAGATAACCACTGCTGAATGATTCTTACTATTATGACATTATTTGTGCAATGCCAAACTGACCCATTAGTACAATCTGACCAAAATGAACAAATATGGAACAGAGATAATTGTTCCTTTCCCAGAGAGTCCACACTATATATGCTTTTCCTCGCTGTTCATCCTTTGTTTCCTTTCTGCTCCTCTAATCCCTTTTTAAGTGCTTGTGGGAGAAAAATGATACCCTTTGCAGATAGCTGAGATACAGATATATACACATTTATTTTCACTAGCAATCTTCAAATTCAAATCAAAGCAGATTATGGTCAAAGGGACACTGAAATCATCAGATTAGTTATGCTCCATATGAAGAATAAAGTGGGATGTCTGGACAAGTTAATAGCAGGTCTTAGGAAAAATGCTTCCCTTCTTTTAATCACATCTTTCAATTATATATGATGAGCTCTAAATTCACTAAAGATAGTTTTCTTGTAAAGGAAATTGACTGCTGAAAAACAGCTCTAACTGTAAACAGCAAAATGCAGCAGAATGAGCATTAGGTTGTTATCTTTACCACATTAGCCGGAGTAAACTAAAGTACAGAAAGGTGAGGGACAAGTATAAATGCCTGTTATATCACTAATTATCTCAGATTGCTTTCTGAAGTTATATGGTCAAAGTCTCATTTTTTGCATAATTTAAAACCGGACTGAGCACAGTTTTCAGAAATAAATGAGGCTGTAGAAATATTGCTTCATTGGCTGAAGGATAGGTTAGATCTCCTTTCCAACTTCGAGTTTTATATATCTATTACCCACTGAATTTGCTGCCTACTCAATAGAATTATACAGGTTTTACTCACTGATGACATGCTTGTGACTGCAGAGTAGGACAACTTTTCATTTAAACACATGCTTTTGCTTTGCAGGTCTCTCTTTCTATTTTACCCTTCTCACTCTGCACACACTAAGCACATCAGCAAGGTCTGAAACTTTTGGGACCAGCATTCATAATTCTAGTTAGTAGAATTGTGTGTGAGGGCATTTGGGTGCCTGCGAGTTCTCAGTTGTTAGCCACATTATTTTTCATATGAAGCATGAGTAGCTGAGTGATTTCAGCCTACCTGTGGCAGTAAAATGCATTGATTAATCCTGAGATTGCTGGTGAAAATGTAAAAATACCATTCTTCAAATTAATGAGATGTTGAAGTTAAAACTAATTGACTGGTAGCCTTGAGTTGTATTAAAGAGATTTTTGGTTTATTGAACAGAGTCTATATGATGTTGTTGAAGGGGAGCATAGACACGGCACAGCAATAGAGTTAGAGCAAAGATATCTTGCTACGCGTGTTGTTACTGTATAATTAGTGGTGAAAACCTATTTACATTTTCATTTTATCTTCTTCTTCACCTGTCCTTACCCCTTCCCCCTCATTGTCCCTATTTTCTCTTAACCCTTGTGTGCTACCCTTTCTCCCCATACCCTCACATGCTTTGCCCTGCTTTTTCCATCTTTGCTAGTCCTTAACCAGGAGGCTGCCAAATGGCTTTTGGTGAACTTACTTCAGAGCTGTGTATTTCAAGCAATCATAGACTACACGGCGTGGGCAGGCTTTTTATAATGTGTTCATTCGCTGCTGACGTGGAGCCAACAATTTGGTCCTGTGTGCGTACCATGGAGTACTGTCTCCAGGATTAAAGAGACTGTATATAACACTTTTGAAAGGGAAAGAATTTTCTGGGCTATCTCAGGAAAAATATTGAATTACTAAGCCAGCACCATAGCGTGAGCCTTTTGCAACATACTGCTTGTAGAAAAGCTACCTTTATCTTTGCCTATAGAATAAATTGATTTATTGTGCAAGTTAGCAGGACTTAATGCGCAACATAAGCTTTCTCTGAAAAATGTAATTACCAAATGCTAAGAATTCTTCATGTATGTTTAGTGCCTGGCTTTCTGCAGGGGAAGAGTGTGCAGAGCTGGCTGCATGGCTGGCAATCACAGGTAGTTATGGAAAGAAGAAATGCAGCCCTTTTAACACTTGGATTTAGCCTGAATTCAGCTATTAATGATAGACCACTGAAAACTGATACGCTGAATGATTGGTATGACTATTACTGTGTACCTGTAGTTTGCAGCAATTGGGCATGCACAGATTTTATCAGCCATACCTACAAACTACAGTGGTTGAGGCTGTAACATTGTGTCCTATACTTCCTTCCCCTCTGACACTCCTGAGTGTAAAGGAGAGAGAGATTATTCCCTGAAATCAGGTACGTCCATTCATGCAGAAGAAAAATTAAAAACCTTACAATGTCCAAATTACATGTCCTGTTATTTACATGCAGCCATAGGAACTTTTATTGTGTAGAGGACTTGCTATTAATATTCACAAGTAAGAATAGTCTTTGTTACAAATGTCATTATAGTCCTGCATTTATACTCTCCTGCAGAGTATGAAGCTGGTGATCTCAAGTTCTAATCTATGACAACTGAAGTAATATTCTAATGTGCACTTCCAGGAACATGTTGAAGGAAATGACTGTGATCATTGCAAACCAGGTTTCTTCAATCTGCAGCAAAATAATCCCAAAGGCTGTGAGGAATGTTTCTGCTCTGGGAAAACAAATGTCTGCACACACTCTCACCTTACCTACAGAAACGTAAGAAAAATCATACTGTATCTGTGCATGTAATTAGTTTTGTGTTTCTGTGTGTTGTCACTGTCTGTTGTCACCAGAGTGCATCTCATTATAAAATCATGCATGTTCTTTTATGCCCCATATATTTTTCATTTATCCAAAAGACAATGCTTATAAGCTTTGTTTCTCTTCATTGTGAGAAAATTCTGAAAAAGCACAGCTGAACAGTGAGAAGTGCAAAGGAAGTTATGACAGTCAAAAACGAAGCCATGTGCATAAACACAGTCCTGGAACGTGCATACGTAATCGGTCCTGAATTAAATGCAACATATCCATGGGGCAACCTCTTTTCCAGGTCATTATTAAATTCCCAGACCTGCAATAATTAAGAATTTTGAAACATTAAATATACAACACACAGCTTATGTAAGAAAAAGGGATGCCCTACAGGGGGCATTTTGAGTGAATTTCTTTTGCATACTGCATTCCCAGGAAAGGATGTGAAAGGGAGATGGACCTACTATTATTTGTGCTGTAGAAAAATGTCTTTAGCCTGCAATTTTGCTCTAAACTTTACCTTAGTTCTCAAAGCTCAGACACTGATTCCACTGTAACAGATGTATGCTACATATTCATGTCTGTAAATCGAGTTTGGGAAATGTTTTCCAGGTCTACTACCTCCTGGTTTTGTCTGTATTGGTATGCTGGAACTCAGCAAGTAAAATCATATATACCTAGTGTGCTCATTTACATACCAGCATCTGGAAAAAGTTCCATCCCATGGCTGAGCTAATTTATTGTTCTGCTTGTATCCAGGCTCCAGAAGCCGTCCTTGTATGAACAGTGTGCTCTTCTCTGATGATTCATTTCTAGTCATGGGATTTCAGAAATTCAAGTGCTAGTGCTTTCCAGCTTTTCTTTGGCTTTCTAAAAAAAGTGTATTTGAACTTGTAAGGCTTTAGAATTACAAATTATTATAAATTATGCTGTCCACAACAATCAGAAAATGTATATCCATTTGTCAGCTCATCTTCTGTATCCTTCGTGACTGATATTCTTAAGCATGTAAGAATTTTCTCCTCGCTCTGGACCATATGAAGCAGAGAAAGGAAATACTTGCAGTTACTTCAAACTACTCAGAAGTTATAACTCCCAGTCACATACAAGAAGAGAGATTTTTGCTGTTATTACTTTGTTGTTTCCTTTGTTCCTAAACTGCTATTAATCATATAAACTTAATCAGTTGTTAAAAATGGAAGAATGAGAGGCTGTGACGATTGAAATGACTGATGTCCTGATTCTCACTGTAATGTGTTTTGTTTGGGGGGGTGGTTTCTGTCATTATAGGTACAAGACATGAATGGCTGGTATCTGACTGGCTTACCGGGTCTCATCAGAGTTACCCCCAAGCAAAAGAAATTTGATGGGCATCAGCAGTTTAGCATCAGCAACGTGGCTGCGCGGAAAGTACTACCACAGATTTACTATTGGAGTGCACCCAGTTCCTATTTGGGCAACAAAGTAAGTGCAGATGGTACTTGCCTAAACGCTAATTTGGTTTATTGAGAAAAGAAATAAGGCTTTGAAGGAGGGTGGAACTGAGGGAAGATTAAGTTGGATAGCTATTTGACCAGCAAAATTGCAAGCAGCAAGGAATCAGGCGTATGGAGTATCCTTGCGAGGCAAAAAGTTAAGTAGAGAAAATTATCTAAGTATCTTTGACCTCGCGCCCTCTTCAGGCTTCTGCTGTCAGGTATTAGAGAAGTCTGTATAGTTCGCAGCATTATGTTTTTAATGAATTAGGTGGTGTTTAGTTCAACTTGTCCTGTTCTCTTCGCACCTTGTCCTCAGCTTTGAAAAACCAGTTCCCTCGTCTGCTTTTCAGAGATGCAAGTTGTGTATCAGATGTTGTGGGGGTGTGTTACAAAACTTTAATGTTTGGCAAGAAACTTGTGTGTGGGGAGCTCTCTGCCCTAGAACTCAGAAAATTCTGTTGTGAGCTCTGTGCCAGTTCTAATGCATATATTTATCCAAGCCTGCATGCGTCCGTGTGTGCACATACACACATATTCATGCCCTGCAGGTTAATTCCAAATATTTGTTTTCTAAAGTCTTAGATGCTTTAGTGGTCTGACTATCAGGCTTCTCACTGTTAGTCTTTCTGCTATCATACATGATACCTTCATGAAAATCTCATTTTTTTCCAGAGAGGAGAATTGAGGGCTGAATGAGTCCTAAATGTGAAGAAAGCTAAACAGTTTTCCATTTACCATAACCCCCATTATGCTAAAACTTGTCAGAAATGCTAACGCTAATACACTTGAGCGCATTTTCCTCTGTAGTCTCTTCAGGCTAGTCAACCTCTTATTTATTTATTTTCTTCCTGCTGGCTGAAAATCAACATGACAGAAGGTAAGTGAGCATGTTGAAACTAAATAGCATCATTCCAGAGAATTGGGCATCCTGTTCATGGCTATAAATTGTTAAAGATAGTCAGGCTCATTTAGCCAGGCAAGGGAGAGTTTCTTCTATAATCTTCCATGTCTGGTGAACTTACCCTGAGATACGAACTGATACTTTTCCAGACAGAATTTCATCCTGCTTCTATTCAGTAGGCAAAATAATGGTAAGATTGTGCACAAATTATTTGAACATGGAAGATATTTTTTCAGTGTAATTTGAAGGTCCTTTGTGGTTACTGTCAGATATCTCTGTATGAATGAAGCAATTTGCCTTAATAACTGAACCATATAAAATTTTGATACTACAATAATACTGAAAGCACTCACAAATTACCACAGTACATCTTAACTGTCATGTTGCATCACGTAAATTATAGTCATAATGACATGCTTAGGCCATATGATTTATGCTATGGAAAATGAAATGGAAATAGAATATTGAGAGTCCTTATTTGTAAACCCAATAAAACATTTCTCTAAATAGCTGAAACTGGATAAAACTGAATAGCTGAAACTAGATAAAAACATCCTTTCTTGAGAGTGATTGCTAGCTGTGTTCCAGTAGAATAATGGGTATCTCTGAACAGGCAAGATTCTTTAAGAATTTTTGTCTTAGGAAATGTAGAGAACAATTTAGGAAATCTTATATCAAGATGTACACTTCTGTTGTAATTTATAAACCTTGTGTCACAGAAAACTGCCTTTCCTTTTTATTGTTAAAATTATTGCTCCTAAATACCTTTTCCCAAAATAAAATCGAGTAACAAAAGGTAGTAACCATCCTGCATTTCCTAGTTTTCAAATATAGCTCAAAAACCTTATTTAAAATAATTCTTTTAATATAAAGTTGGCATGTTATGCATATGCCTCCACAACGTTGATTGCCATATGTGTGCTATCTGCTTGTTTTACATCCATCTCCAAATGCTTCTTTTGGATGAAAAAAAGCGTTATAAATAGGATGCTCCTGAGCGCGCAGCCTTCAACCTTTTTATCTAAATCTGGGTGACATTAGCCTATGTGATACTGGTCTTTGACTGTGTCTCTAAGGAGACATTATAAATAGCAAGAAGCTACAGGATTCTTGTTTATGTCAGAGTGGGAGAAGAACATGGGCAAATTACTTTAACATCAGTATATACTTTTAGTCTTCTAAATATATATGCTGCTACCAAAACTTAAACTTTGTTGTACAAATACAGATAATTTTTTTAAAAGCCAGATATTTTACCTGTCTGACTATATAATATGCATTTGAACTGAAAAATTGAACACTGTTTTTGATGCAGAATATGTTTGGGAGTAATCTGGAAGAATTTAATTTCTAGAAATAAAATACCTAATGGATAATTTGGGAGAACAGATTTAAAATGGCTAGTATTAAGGTTTTAGTAGGTATCATAAAACGGTTTGTCTTCCCGCCTGCCTACCTTATCATAGCTTACTGAACTAAGGATTGCAGCAATCGTGAGGACTTGTGGTCTGTTAGAACTTCTAGTTACTGAAAAATTGTCTTATTCTATCAACTCTAATTACATTTTAGGTATTTGAAAACCCCGTTTGGTTTTTGTTAGGAGTTTCTTAAATTGTTTTAACAATGAATCTGTAAGTTTAAACTAAACTTCTGTCCATGCTAAAATATTTTATAAATTTGTCTGAAAGTGTTGAGTTACATTCTGATAACGTTTGATCAGAGGTCTGAAAGTACAAAATTAGTTAAAAATTAGATGCCAAATTCAGCAGGATGACATGAAACACTTCTTTTAAGCCAGTGTGGAAAGGGTTAAGTGTCCATGATGTTTCAGAAGTCTGACATTATGTATATGCTCTGTCTCTCTTCCTTTGACACTTCAGCAAAAAGCAATTTGATGATTTGTACGTTGACTAGAAGCCATTTACGATTAGCCGAAAGAAAACATGATATGGAGCATATCTAAATAAACATATGACACCCCCTCCCATGACACACACACATGAGGGGCAGCTGAGGCCACTTCAGATTCCGTGAGGAAACATCCATCTTTGGTCAGACAAAGTCTCTCCGCTTTATTTTCTCTCTGCTGCTGCAAATGCTGTGTTCCTTTCTCTGCTAAGGGCCAGCTTTAACCACGAAGGTGGGGATTTACCCTGCCTCTTTCAGACGGTTAGGGCACTGCCCTTGGTCAGCAGTCACAAGTTAATTCCGCCTTTAAGTGGAGGCCGTCCTAGAATCCAGGTCTCTGAACATTGTTAGGTCTCAATACCCTGCAGTCATACAGAAAACAGATAAAATATCCCCTCTAACTCCTCTATCTGGGTTTTGAGCGGATATTAATGCTGCCGTTACTCATGCTGCGGGCAACATGATAGAAGCCCTAAAACACCTCTGCTCAAAACCACTGTTTGCTTACTGACAGATTTTACTCAGATTGAGCAGTTTCTTGCATCAAATGTTGTTTTACAGGAGTGACTTGAACTAGCTGTACAGCATGATCCCATTCTATGTAAGTAAAGTTAATGTAATTTAGTCCATGAAGCCATGGCATGTTGAAAATTAAAGCAAAAGATGCTTGAATAAAAGGCTTTGTTATCTCTTGGAAAAATTCTAGCACATCGTGTTGGTCAAACCCATAGACTTAAGCGGCCATACGGTAGATACATTGTTCTTTCTCTGACCTCTAGTTAAAATCAAGGCAACAGCTGAAAGTTTTGTGTGGAGTCTGTGCATACAGAACAGGAAGGGGACTTGTTTGACTTAACACTCTCACTTCATTTATTTTGCCTGTTCTTTTAGAATTAGCTCTGTAACCTTTTTGCTGACTTATAGAAGACAATGTTTCTTTCAGTCCAGAAAGGAAGACACTGTAATAAGCCTGTAGTCAATACGTGCAAACTTTAAAAATCTATCAGCCCTTTAAAAGTACTCTACTGTGGAAAGCAAAAGATTGGGATGGAGTGAGCAGTTTGTTTTGTGACATATTATCTATTGCAGACTGCCCAGAATACCTCATAGGATTAAATATTGAATTAGAAAATAATCATAAGCTAGGTTCTTGTGGCTTTTATGTTTATTTCCTTCCATTTGTTTTCATTTCTTAGGCAATTCTGATGCAAAAAGCAGAATAATGCAAAGCAAATTGCAGTCTGCAGCTCCCAGAGGGGAGGGAGGCAGTTGAAACTCAAAACATAAAGAAGCGTAAATAATACAATAATCAGCTTGAACAGAAATGCCAGGATCAATTGTCCTAAATTATTAATGCATCTAAACCCAGAAAGCTTCATCCAGTATTGTCATGCCTTCAGATCTCACCACTTTCTTGCTCATAGGACATGGTAGAGTCAGATAAATCCACAACTCTTTTTCTTGCTTTTACTGCCTGCCTCAAAAATCTAACTTAACACCTTTTGGTATAAATGGATGAGATGCAACTTAAATTGTTATTGGAAGCTACTTTGCTACTTTTTTCTGCCATCAGTTTTGAAATCCATTGGCCTCATGAAAAGCAGTGAGTGACCTAGCCTACATAATTCCAACACTCAGCTGCGTCTTAAATTTAGCCAGTAGGTTGATTTTTTTTTTTTTCAGCATGTGTCTGTATTGCTTTTATTGTCAGGGAAGCGAAGTAGTGAAACATAGATGGGCTGATGTGATGTCCCTTTCTGCACCTTTATAAGATACTTCTTTCACCTGGTTATATGGACATTTTAGGCTCTCGTGTAAAAGATTTGGTTCCCTAGTGCAGACGGGTTGTCCCAGTCTAAGCAGACCAACATTTAGTAACATAATGGCAGTGCTTGAGGTATCTGCTGTGTGAGAGATTTTTCTGCAGTGATGGTTAAGTCCAGTAGTTTGTGATTTACCTTTTTTATATCCTCTGCACAGAAATGAGTTTCAGCCCCAGATTTGAATGTGTAACAAAGAACATCTCCAAGCTTGCAAAAGTAAATTGGGGATGGAGTTGGGAATGTGATCCTCAAATATAGGGCATAACATATCAAAACCAATTTTGTACAGACATTTATTGATTCTTAAATGAAATAGTTAAGTTAGATGCACATTATCCATACCTGTAAAAGAAACATAATAGGCATCAGCAGTACGTAGTATGCAAAAAAATCTCCAGTCAGTGTAACGCCCCTGGAGTTATTCACAGTTGCTGCAAATCCTCAGATTTTTTTTAAGTAGTGTCAACAGCCAACGCATGGCAGAAAATTAAAATGATTCATCTGAATCTAAAGAAAAATATCTTTTGTAAGACAGCTACTTCACTATCTTTTGTCTTTCATATTTGAATCCATTCTTCTGGTAAAAAGCTGGTTTAGTTTATTGATACGTTTTTTATTTTTTAACAAGTAAACCTTAAACTAATATAAATAATGTAATTTTACTTTAAATCACAATCTGAATTGCCTTGACTGAAATTAAGTCACCGTGGTAATCAGACTCAGTCAACGGTAAGAAGATGCCTTCAACTTATACCAAACGTGCTGCTTATTTTATTAGCGCTTACTTCACTATGGCTTCTACAAATTGAGATAACAGGCAAATTCAGACATGGAAAGGATGAGACAAATATAGCAGGAATACAAGTGAAGAGCAAAATGTTTTAAAGATCTGAACCACAGCTGACTGATGCTTCCCTTAAGTTTACTTAATTTGTATTACGCAATTGGGTTTAGATTCTTTATCTTTGCTGAAATATTCTCTCAGCGCGGCACCATGAAATGCATTCTTTCACATCTGTGGCTAGACAAATTTTGCTTGATCCCCAGTGCAAACTGAAGCAATATCAGGACTGTCCTATTTGGGGTTCAGCTGCCCATGACTGTGAAGAACCACCAAGACATAAGTAAATTTTACACACTTTGCTCCTCATTAATGCTTGTAATGATGTTTGGATAGCCTGTTGGGACAGTTCAAGTACAGCTATTATTGTGATTGCAAGGAAAACTAAGGATGCCCAGTAGACTGTTACGGCCTCTTTCCGCCTTGGAAATGAGTTCAAACGGGGCTCAGAGTCTGGTTAGCTGAGTCCACTGACTGCTGTATTTCATGTATCCCGTGATACATTTAATTTCTTTGTGCTAAAATCATCTCATACTACTGTAGAGAAAAGAGGAAATTTATTGTTGGTGAAATTATTTCATAAATCTCAAGTGTCCTTTGCATTACCTGCTTACCCAAGTCTGCCTTGAAGGCAAGGGTTTTAATCAATAGTGGCAGCTGAAAAATGGAGAAACAAGCAGGAAATAAAGTAGTTTCACAAAAGAAGGGGTGTGAATGCTAGAGTGAGAATACTGAGGGGTGTTAGGAAATAATGAAGAAAGTAAATTGGGGAATATGCTTACCAGGCTGAAAAGTCTTACTCTTCTTATCTCTGATCCCAAATGCTAAAATACTGAGGGATCCAACAAAGCAGAAGAAAAAGAAAAAAAGTCTTTGACTTGGAAAGAATTAATATATCAGGCGATTTGTACTGAGGGCTAATCAACATGCAAAGCAGCATGGTGATGGTGATTCCTAAGCTAGAGATAGCTGAATTGAACAGTGGCTACTTAAGACTGCAAAGGAAAGCTGAAGTTTATGAAATGGAGGATACATGTTCCTCTTGTATGCCTTTGCATGCTAAGTACTTCTTCAACAAATAAGCGTTTGCTTTGAAAATTATATTTGGAGTTCCTTGCTGATCACAGGTTACCTGGAAGTAAAGGGTTTTATGGAGTTTTACTCAACTTATCCATTTATATTAATCAGACAGAGTTTATAGTCTAGACATGTGGGTTACACAGGAGTGTGATGAAGGAATCTATGCCCCTCACCAAAAGGGTATACATAAGAACTACTGACAGGTGATTCTCAAAATATGAGAGCCACAGAGAGGTAGTGTTCAGTTCAGTTTCCAGATTTCCCTTTATGAATAATTAAGTTGCTATTCTGTTTGATTTACCTGCCCCTCTCCCCCCCTTTAAATTTAAATGAATTACAAAAACTTGAAGTAGAATGTAATTGAAATTGTTGAGTTTATAACTCATTAGTAAAACTGCATGATGCCACTGGGCTTTAGTTTTGTAATTTTGTGGTGTTCAACTTTTCCTTTCCACATCAAAAAGGCATTATGCAGAAGGGCAAAAGTATTGAGAATTTCTGATGGCGCACAAGGGAAACAGCCTTTTCTGCAAACCGTTTGTAGTACTTTCAATCTGTGATATATTGTTTTTGAAGTTTGGCATGCTCAGTAGAATCTGACAATCTCAAAATGTTCTTGACATGAAGCTTCTCTACAAGATGGATAAATTCTATTATTTCCATTTTTCATATAGGAATTAGCATTGCTTTTCTTCTCGTCTGTCTTCAGAAATCAAGTTTTGGTGCCTAAACTTGATTGACTGACTTTACCCTGTGTCACTGAGAAATTTTAAGACCAAACCAATGTAGCACAGGTGCCCAAATCCAAGCGCTAGTCACCTGTGTACAGATGCAATTAAGAAGTATATGCATGTGAATTTGTGTGACACATATTTAACTGTACGAGTGTTATGTGAATTTTTAATCAGTTCGTAAGTCTGAGAGACCTAATCCAACTATGTTAATGGAATTTTCCATCCATTAGCATTAACAAAAGGTTGTATATTTAAACAACAAAATATTGGCAGGAGTCACTATTTTTTCACACACAAAGCACCATTACTAACTATATATAGTAAAGAAGAAGGAAGAGTGGTTTATCAATGACTGAAAATGGTGCAAATTCAATTACGATATCATTAGTGAAAGAAAACTCAAACTGACACTCAAAGTGTATACAGAGAGCTGCTTCTTATTTTATGGGGAGAAGTAACCAGTACCACAACTAATGATAATAACAATTAAATGAGAAATTTTGTAAATTCTATATATTATTGGCTTTTTCATGAACGATTGGTGAGTGGTAAGGCCATTGTGCTGCGAGTGCCTTACAAACTCTTAGTTTCAGAGGGTGAAACACCATGCTTACTAAATTTCCAGTCCGTCATCCAAAAAGTAAGTATCAAAATTATCACTTTTGTATATTTCAGTTTAATAAGAAAAAGAGGAAGGGAGTCCATTAGATCGTCTGATATGAACATAGTATCTTAACGTCTGTACTGGGTCTGTATTGCCTGGAGTTAACTTTCTTCGTAGCAGCCCGTATGGTGCTGTGCTTTGCATTTGTGACTAAAATGGTGTTGGTAACACACCAGTCTTTTGGCTCTTGCTGAACAGAGCTTACACAGCGTCAAGGCTTTCACTCCAACCCTTCCCACCGATCCATAAGTCTTTTCACCTTCCTTCTGTTTTCTCCTCATCCCATGTGAATGAGTGAGAGGTAGGTGGGTGTTTGGCTGCTGGCTGGAGTCAACCCACCAGAGCACACCATTGAAAGTAATGGAAGAAATACAACTCTGAAGCCTTTGACAATGCAGCAGTTGCAAAGGAAGTTTTCAGTATGGCTGCAATATGCTGACAAAGAATTGAGCAATGAAATTGTAACAAGAACTGACAAGAAGTACCACAATAGTGATCAGAAGCTTGAATTATTGGTTTAGTTTTAACTTGTCTTTTCATAGAGTTCTTATTCTAAAGATTTTAATATTATGAGTGACTCATGCTTTGATCTAATATCTGAACAGCGTATGAAGCACCCTTTAAATCCTGTAGGTCCTGTATCTCATGTACACTAGTCCCTCTGTCTCATCTACCCTATCATTACCTGATTGCTAAAGATTTCTGAATGGACCCATACTGCTTCATTAAATCTCTAGAAGGCAAAATGAGGTCCATTACTTTACGTTCCTATTAAGTTTGCATACTGTAAGCTGATCTTTAGCAGGACAGAATGATGGGGCAAAGATTTTATTTTCCAGAGAGATACTCTAGCAAACTACAACAAATTTCTTTAGAAAGCAAACCTCAGTGGAAATTTTAAATATTCAGTAAGTTCCTAGAAGTAAGGTTACCCTAACTACAGAATGAATTGGCTTTTGTCTTCCTGGACCCAAGAGACAAAAGGGTTAAGACCGGATATTTGGCATATTGAAGGGATAATCATGTGCTAGGACCCCAGTCTGAACTGTGATGAATTATTAAACAAGTGGTTTGTTGGGTGATTGAATATTACCTGCAAAGCACTGCTCGTCTCCTTCAAGCACATCCAGAGCTAACTGAATTGAGCCAATTAGACTGACTGTCTCTTCAATGAGTTGTGACCTATCAATGGTAATAGCTTATTATGATGATAAATGAACCCATCTCTCAAACTGAAGCCTGAGTAGACACTTCAGCACTTTCCCTGAATCATAGGGCCATTACCTATCAATCAACTTCAGATTGACAGGAGCAACAGCAATGAGAGAAGATAGCATGCATGAGTAGACATAGATGATTGTTTTAGCCAAATGAATATATTTGCACTTGTTTTTGGTGAGGTTGTTTTGTGGTTTTGGGGTTTTTTTTAATGGGCCTGCCCGAACATTCCAAATTTCACTAGAAGTACCTAACATTTCTCACAATATGTTCAGTACCAAGCCTGTCTCCTGAGATGGCTGGATGAATTTCTGATTGGTATCTACATGCCTTTTCAGTCTCAGAAGGTCTCTGAATGTGATACAGGAGAGTCCTTTATTCTAATTGAAGAGCTTGTTTTATTTGTTTGGCCCTCTTAGTCCTATCAATTTATTTTCCAGAGGTAATTTCCTCAGAAAAAATGAACAAGATAGAGAAACTGTAACATTACCAATGTTTTTCATTATTTTATTATAAGTTTTTGAAACCTTTAAGTATCAAATATCATGAAATACTTAAGTTCCTTGGTTAGTTCAACTCCTTTTGGAGACAGGAAGATTTTCCACAGTGAAGGCAGTTGTTTTAAAAACTTTCTGTGTCAGTTTTCAGTTTTCTTCTGGGCTTTTTTGGTGTCATTCCTCACCCCCTCAAGTTAAGGATTTCCATGTATTTGATTAATTAAAAATGACAGTGCCAGCGAGACATACCTTCAATTTACTGTCCTGAAAGAAGATTTTGGTTACGGACCCACTTTTTAAAATGAAATTGCGTAAGAGAAATGGCTTTACATATTCCTAAACCATATCTCAGTTATCCCATAAGATAGCTACGGCCTGCTCTGGAAGTGTGGCCTGGAGTCCGTACTCCTTTGCGCGAAAGGCCTGAAGTCACGCAGCTAGCCAGTCGGCCCAGCAACCCTCTCTGTATCCGTGCCTCTCCTGTGCCGGGTGCTGCCTACCGGCTTTCCCGCAGCGCGTCCTGGTGAGCCGTGCCTCGCTGCAGCGCGTACTTCGCTGCGCGGTTAGTAAGGCAAAAACTTACACAGTGCCAAGTTTTCTCTGCCGTGAGCTGGGTGGCATGTTTGCAGCAATATTAATGGATATAAATATGGTGAATAGTGATCCATAGTTTTCCATCAATATTGTATCTTCCATGCTCCAGAAAACCATAGCACAGGATTTCATTCACTTTGATGTTTTTTTTTTTTGAAGCTCAGGTGATCAAAGTATGTCATAATACAGATGAAATTTTTCTTCTTACATATTTTAAATTAAATGCAACAATACAGAGCTATACATACATCCAGTCATTTTAAATGTTTGCCAAGTTAAAAAAAAAAGCAGATGGAAAATTAAAAAAAAAATGGAAAAGAAAACGAATAGATCAGTATTCTGTTCATTAGCTATGGAAACAAGATTTCCTAACTTAATAAACCTAGACAGTCTAAACTAATAAAACTGGTGGACTGAAACTGCATTTTTTAACTTACAAAGTAGATTTGTAACAACAGATGCCTTTAAAGCTAATCAAATAAATAGATACATTGTTTGGTCAGCTGTGTCTTATTACTTAAATGTGTGAGCTAATTCTGTTTAGTCTGCTGTGTTGAAAAGTCCTTTTGAGAAAGAACTTTTTACAGTTTTGTTGCTGAGATGCATTTTATGTGATGCACATTCCTCTCTTTCACAGGTGATGTATTAGTTCGGTTTAGATAGATGCACAGAAATCCAGTTTTGTCACTGTCCTGTGCCTTTTGTTTTATGTCAAATACATGATACACCTACATTTCAATACAAATGGGTTTATACATTTGTCTCATCTGTTGAACAAAAATACAAATGTATGACACAAAGGATGCAATGGAATAAAACTAGCCACATGAGATTAAAAAAAAACTTTAGAAACTTAAATATAGGAATGATCAAGGCAACCTTTCTTAAACAAACCTCGGGCATTTATATTAAAGCTAGCCGAAAATTCTTCATTAACATACTGGCTTAGCTTTTCCTTCCAAACATTTTCAAATTTTCTATTGAAAAATTGCAGTGAGATACTTTGTTTCGGATTCTGGAGAGTGGCATTGCCAGATAAAACCTTCTGAGCCTGTCTGGCATTAATGGTGATGTTCTGAGCTACTGCAGGATGCCTTTGCGGATCTGTCATTCCTATTTCCTTCCTTTGTGACTGAAAAGGGGTTAGCAGTAGTAAAAAAGTTTTAACATTTGGTAACAAATACAGCAACTCAAAATCTCTTATTCCCACCATGAATATGATCAAGTAGATGACCTTATCAGTAAATCATCAGCCTCATTACCAAGCCTTTCCAGAGCTCCGTGAAACAAAACATCCCCTTGCCTGCAGCATTCAAAGAGATAAATGATAGCTGGAGGATTTGGGAGAGTCAAAAAAGCTCTCCAGATCTCAGAGTATATTCTGACTGTCCCCAATTCTGAATAAAATAGAAGCATATACACTGTGTAGTGGTGGTCTCATCAAACTCTGAAACCTGCATTAAAATGTGTGCCAAAACAGGATTGTTAATATAATTTACAGATTTGCAAATCTAATGTTTTCCTGAAAGTTACAGGCAAAAGTAAAAGGAAATAAGAAAAAAGCGTCCAAATTTTCAATGTAAGTTTTTGTGGAAAAAAAAAAAAAAATCTGATTAATTTGACATGCTTTATTTAAAATAATGAAAGCAGCAGGTTTCCCCTTAAGTTGTATTTATTTAAAAATATTTTTACTGATTCTAGTATACTTCCGGTCTACCATCTTCATAGCCATTGAGAGTATTACTCTAGGGAAATATAAAAAACTTAGCCTTAGCTATTTTTCCTGTAAATCATTATTTAGCTGCTTTGTCTGCTTTCTTTCCAGCACTGTGAAGTGTTTTCTATATTTGCTTTTGAATAGTAAGATAATTCTGGGATATCAGCTATAGATGCATTGTACAGAGTATTACCTTTGTTCTGATCACATATTGTGTGTTCCAAAGGGTAAGTGCTTTTGCTTCTCTCTCTCAAGTTTTTTATAGGATAGTTCTTTCAAACTGTCTTTCAGTATTTTGAATGGCTAAATGCTGCAGATTCATTTTAGAAAATGGTTGTTCTGTAGATCTATTAAATGTATTACCACAAGCAAATCTCATTTTTTTCATGGAGGCAGCTAAAGTAAATACTAACAGTAAATCTATAAAAAAGTATTTTTCTGTTTTCTTCCAAAGAGTCCTAGTGTTTTTAACACAAGAAAACTTATTTAAATTGTTATTTAGGTTTCCTGTATGTATTTTGCACGTTGTATATATGTATGTATTTTGCATGTTTGTTTTTTTTTTGTCTGTTTAAAATGGACATTTTGATGTCCACTTCTACATAGAAGATACGCAGAACGTGTAGCTGTGTTCTGCTCTGTAACAAAACAAAAGACTGCATTTTTCAACTACAGAAATTTTGGGCAGTTTGAATATATCCATGGCTTTGTGAGTTGGAGATGACAAATTATTTACTTAGTAACATCATGAAATTTTTCTTATGTTTACAGAGAGGACATTAGTCTAAACAGATTTTGATCTGACCTACTAAAGTCATTCTGACATTTTTACAGCACAAATTTAGTTTCATATCCAAATGCCAAAATCTTCAGGGAGCTGAAAAGCCTTCAGATTCTCTACTTAGGTACCTCAGATTTTTCTGTTGATGCTCAGAGGTGTAGAGAACCACACCAGAAATAAGTGTGAAGTGACTACAGTCAACCGTGTCTTTGAAACTGATATTCCAGAGTTTCTTGCCTGTTCAAGTGCGCTGTTTTAAGGTGGAAGGCCCAGTTTTCATGAGTACCACAGCATGTATGCTACTGCTGCAGCATTTCATAAAGTACTGGAAACATTGGTTATTTACTGCAATGTGATCACTTTGCCTGAAGAATATGGTGAATTTAAGCTTCTGTTACGAGACAGGATTTATTTTGCTCTAGGCAGGCAGTGACTACCAGTTTAAAATAAGTGGATGTTAATTAATGCTTGAATACAGCACATATTATATTGGATAATATGGATACAAATCCACACTATTAATGAAAAAATCCATCATAATGAGTGTATTACCATCTATGCTGAATTATGATGAAAGTCTTACGGAAGGATAAATGACATCCATTGTAAAACCTAATGGCTATCATTATGGTCAGTGTTAAAATAATGAATACCAAATGAATGAGTAATAGGAGGGACACGAGAGCTAAATTTTATTCATTAGCTGTGTTGGTAAAAATGTGTAATCAGTATCACAGATTTCTGTACACATTTGAGTTGACTGTGCATGTGCTTTGGGCAATCTGGGACTGTCAGGAAAATTTGAACATTGCAGCAAAAAGTTCTTAACCATTGCACTAGAAGTACAAAGATACGTTTTCTGTGAAATATTGAAAGTTCAAAGAAAATAGTCTGAATATTGCCCAAAAGGCCTTAAATCTTTTCTTCTTTTCTTTTGTATACAAAGCAACTGAAATAGAAATCCCAGCAATATGACAACAGAAATTAAGCAGACATTTTGTAATTGGTGTGCTTTATTATCCTGACTGCATGAAGTGAACAAAAGCATGAATAGCTAGTGACTTGAGCTGCCCTAATAAGTGCATCTGCTTGGGAAAGCATTCAGCATCCCAGTAAGAGCAAAGATAAAAGCACACCCCCCCATAAGGGAGCTCCGACGACAAGTACATGGTATGTTCAGTGAGCTCCTCAAAATTCCCAAGGTTCTTAGAGCTGTCCACAGGGCTTATTTGTCATCGTAAGCTCTATGAGAGCTTCCAATAGGTTCTCTTAACTATTTATTTATTTATTCCATGTTAGATTTTGTGCCAACTCTCCACAGGGACATTCAAATTGCTACAAGCTTCAGAGACAATTATGTTGATAAAAATACACGTGATCCCACTGAGTTCTTGTTTTTAGGGAGGAGAAAATGAAAAAGTGGTGTTTGTGAGGGGACTGTATCTAGGAAGAGTGGATGCATGCTTGCATGTGGCCTAATTCTCATCTGGATGAGAAGAAAATGAAGTATAATTTTGCCAGAGAAACATGGGCCATTTTTATGGAGGATTTTTTGTATTTTGAAATAACTAAGGCAAAAATTCTCCCATGTGGTCTCAATCTGTATTGGGTATACTAACATACATTAGCTGTTCTATTACAGGTCTTTGATCTGGACATATGTTAGGTGTTCTGTTCAGCAGCTCTGTATCAGGTATTCTACAGTGGCTCTGAGGAAGAACTTTCACCTGAAATACTGAGAGAAACAGGAGCATGATGTGTAATAAAGCAGTAAACTGCAAACGAGATTCACACTGCAGATCTGAGAAGAGGAATTTGTCCTGAGAGGGAGATCATAGATTCAGGTTTAGAACTACTCTTGCCAAGTAGTTTTATTTAGCTCTTCAGGGAAAACAGAGAGAGATGTGGTAATATATTACCTTCTGAATATGTTGCTATTATTATGATCATAAGGCACCAAAAGAAAGGTTTATACTTCCAGTTTTTGACATAGAATCATAAACCTTTAGTGTCTTTCTGAGAAAAAGACAAAGTTTGGGAATATAACAATATCTAAACTGTACTGGAAAGTACATCCAGCCCAGCAGCCTGTTTAATGACAGTGGTCAACAGCAAATGCCAAGGGAGGAGTGTAAGAGGCAGGCAAGGGTATAGTGATACTTCATCACATACTTTCCTAACCTCGACCAGCCCGTTGCCTGGGTACCTCTGAACTGATGGAGGTGTGTTTGTATTTAATGGTCTTCATCCTAACTGCAGATTAAAGATCTAGCAATCAATGAGGGTCTTGTTTGGGAGAGCCAGTATGGTTCTGTTGCAGCCCACTTTGTGTCCTGCCTTCTACCATTGTTACTTCATTTGGAATTGTCCCTGAAAAATGGTCTGTATGGGAAAATCTGGGAGATCAAAATGCTTTCTCTGTAGCTTCAGTTGCACTATTAAACGTTCTTTATATTTTTAAGCAAAAACACAGTGTTTTTGTGCTAGGTCTTAGTGTTGCTTTACTTTGTCCATTTACATTGGCAAGTCAGATAAGTTGTCTGGAGGCAAAATTACCTACGCTTTGTAAAGAAATGCAGATGTTTTCCATGATGTCGAAGCACAGACTATTATACTTGCTTCTCATCCATCTGTCTATGCTGTAAGTTGCCATCTATTACATTTGACACTGATCAGAAAGAAGGAAAATATTTTGAGATTATATCATTGAAAATCCTTTTAAATGTCTCTTTTTCAGGAATGAGTTATTTCTGTCTTCTGCTAATTAGTTAAAACAGTTATGTTAGCAGTGATTAGAATCTGTATGTCCCTGGCATTAATACATTCTATGACTTTGCTTCTATAAAGACTTTAAAAATTTTTAAACCTCTCTGATTCAGGTTAGTATCAAAATAAATGAAGGAACAACATATTGTTATTACTCTTCTAATTTATGTGATTGTATCACACTACTTTTTTTGTACTGGAGTGCATATAAAAAGCAGTGAGCCCTGGAAAGTGACCTGAGCCAGTATTAAAATAGCTAAATAAGGTTGAAGAACGGGAAGCAATAAATCAAATCAAGTACAATCATAGGAGGATATGGAAAAGAAGAATTAGTGTAACTACTATTCAAGGCATATTCTGGCTTTTCTTGAGTGGGCCCATGCAAGAGAAGTTATGTTCAAAAAATATCTTTCCCAGCTTATGTTGTCTCACTTCTGTTGCAGAAATTACGTTAATACTACATACTCCAAAACTTGCTTTGATGACCAAGTCTTCTCTATTCTTGTAGACACCACAAATTGCCAGTTTTCAGCCAATGAACAATAGTTCCATTGAGGCTACTCTTGCTGTTTCTTGTATAGTGGGATCCAGGCTAAAGCTTATAAATGTCTAACCATTAATGTAATGTTGAAATGTTGTTAGTTATATCTTGTTTCACATGTGTGTTAAATCATTGATTAAGCCTTTTAGATATTAAAACAGCATGAACTTGAAAACAAAACCTTCCATTGTAGAAATTACTGCTAGAGCATTATGACTAGTTATAAAGTCCTTACCAAAATGTTCAAAGGGAATTGTGGAGTTCAGGCACATTGTGTTACGAGTTTGGGAAGCAAGTAAGCAAATAATTGTGCAAAAATACATGACACAGACAGTTAATCACTTCAGAGTTCCTCCTCCTTCCCAAAAGTGAGCTGCATTAGGAGCTATAAAAACAATCTGACCTGAGAGATTCTCGTGCTGTAGGGACTGAGGATTAGGTACAGCTCCAACAGTCAATTCACTTAATAACTTCTTATGTCTGAAGTTACATTATCCCCTTTTCTATCTTTCATAGAATCCAGCTAAGCTAGATCAATATCCTGAGGAAATGTGGCTTTCTATTTTAAGACAACATTTTCCTACTTGGCAGGATATTATCGTCATACAACATGTGTACAATATGGTACTAATTTATGTCTGTATGTTAGTCTCAGACAAGTTGCCTTGCACAGTGTATTAGGACTTACAACTATTACTTCAGACAATTTTTAATGCTCTTAAAATATAATATACTTCCTCATTTTCCTGTAAAATTATACTGTATTGAGCAGAGTCTGGAGTTGTAACTCTACTGAAATTAAGGCCTAATAATTTAATAATAATTTTGATCATTAACTTCTCATTCCAGTAGGCTGAAACTGGGGTAATAAAATGGTGCTCGGGCCAAAACTCAACACACAAACTTTCGTATTCCACTGTAAGATGGCACTTGGATGGAAAGACTTTTAAATACACAGATTACCAAAAATGAAAACAAAAGTTTGCAAAGTAGTTTTTGAGCTACGCTTTCAGAAGTATTGTTCACATGGGTACTTTAAGGAGACATCTGTATTAATAAACTGAGAATTGCCGGGACCCGTTCTCTAGTTTTGAGACAACCGGTGTGGGCATACTGGTGAAACACTATGCTGTTGAATTAGTAGCAACTATTTAAAGAAGTAACAATATAGTGTAACTAATAAAAATATTACATTACTTTACACTACTTAAATCTCTGATCCTCCGAAAGAGAATTGTCCCATCCAAACTATAATTTGAGAAGGGCTCCTAGCCCATACAGCCTCCCAAACTATTCCCAGGAGAATTTAGGAGAGGCACCTAGAGACTCCTTTTGTTATTATTTTCTCTTCCCTCTGTGCTAATATTTTGAACTTCTCCAGAATTAAGCAGAACTACATTAATCTAGCTGAGCGCAGAAAAACTTCAAACCACATTAATTGTTTGGCAAGATGAAAATCACTAGAGAAAACAGTTTAAAGCAGTTTAAACAGTTGTGATTTGCTGCCTCACCATGCAGTTTATCAAATGAACTTCCTAAATGGGAAATGCAGAAACTTTGCCAAATAATTAGTTCTATTCTGGTGTATTACGTTCACAAGCCAGTCTTGATGGCTCCCTATGTAACCAGAGGAGACAGACAAGTTCCCCCAAAGGGCAATTCACAGCACTAACTTATGCTCTACATGAACTTAGGGATACACTCTCTTTCTCCGCTAACAGTGGAGGGACACTAAGAATATCATTTCTAAAATTAAATAAGGCATCTAACATTAACTGGGCTTAGGGTCCCTGCAGTTCCCACTTTAACTTGAAAGTATTCTGTTTTGATAAATATTCAAAAGTGCTGACAAAATGTAGATAAAAGGAACCAAAACCCTGTCATGGTTTTCATGAGAAGTACCTTCATGAGAAGTACCTACATGAGAGGTACTTCATGAGAAGTACCTTAATTTGTAAATTCTGTTGAAAATCTCTTTGACAGTCTGCACTGGACACTTCACCTATACAGTAAGTTTAAATATAGAAAGTCTCATTGTGCCACTGGTATTAGATATATCATAGAAACCTGTACAGACAAGTCAGATGTCCCATGTAATAACGCCCAGATCTCCCAATCAGGTGAGGCATTTCACAGAAATAATCACTTGTCATTTTTCTCAGTTTACACATGAAACTAAGATACAGCATCCTTTGTATAACACAGCTATAAGGAAACTATAGTCAATTTAATTTGTAAATAATGGTTTACGTTATAGAAATGTTTACACGTACATTACTGAAATGTTTATGTGTGGCAGATTATAAAACATAAGCTTTCTAAACTATAATCTTTAAAGCAAAACACAAAATGTGTATACATTGCTAGAATCATCTCATGTTTGCAAAGGTCATTTCTCCATCCAGTCACGGCCATACGTTGTCCCAGCGGCAAATATAATTAATGCTTGTATGAAAAAGTACTGTTAATAAAGATTTATGTATTTTAACTTTCTGCATAAGATGAAGCAGCTGGAAACTGGTCAACAGCACATGACCAGTCAGCAACAGCACACGACCAGCCACTTGTTTGTATCCTCAATGGTCCGAAGTGGTATTTATTAAATAATTGCCCTAGCTATACTGTTATCAGCAGGGTGGTGTAAATGTTCTGAACTAACTTTAAATTATCTAGGTTAGGTATTAATAACTGAATTCCCAATCTCTGTAGTCCAGACTGCTTCCAGTCCTCAAGTTAACTAAAGCACTTCTGCATGCAATAATGCATTAATTTTTGTACAATTTTGCACCAACATGATGTCATGCATCAATTAAAAGAAATCTAAAGTAATTTATATAATACACAAAAGTAATATAGAGAGTGTATCTAAATAGGGAGATAACTCAAAAAAGAAAGTGAGTTGAGAAGTAGTTTTAATTGCATGGAGACACGTGAGAAGAACCCTGAGTAAAAACGAGGTCATCCTGCGCCTAGATAGATTTCCAGGAAAACATAGTTACTTAACTTCTGTGGGAATGAATTTAAATGAAATGTGCTGAAAGCTGCATAAATATTCGTGCCACCCAAGAGAGTGCAAATGTAACAGCAGTTCATGTCCTGATGGATAGTCAGTGCTTTCATAGCCTGCTTTGAACTTTAGCAGAAACTCTACAATGTCCTGGGAGGCCTGCCCTTACTGAGCAGAAACTCCTGTTTTCTTAGAAAACAGCAAATAATACTACACCCTGGAGACACCTTTGTTTTAGGGTAAGCAGCCAAACTAACAATCAGTTGTAGACCCACTTAAGTTATCCGGCTCAAATATATTGCACACTTTGATGTTCTCACAGTCTCTTCTTCCCTGCAGCAGCTAGAATTTTAATCTGAAAAAGGATAATCATAATTTTCACTGCAAACAATTCATGTGCACTGGAATTAGGCAGCATTAATTTTAAGGGTGAGAAGATGCAACCATGAAAGAAGACCAGGGATTCTAGCAAGATAGGAGTCATTCTCAAGTGTGTCTCAGTGAATAAGCCATCTTTCATTGAGCCATGAAATAAAAAAGTTGGGGCAAAGAGTAGTGGGAATTTGTTTGGATCAACTAATGACAAAAACATTTTATTTTTTTTTTTCTGAGCTAAAATGAAAAACTGAAGGATTTCTTTCTTCTCCCAGCTACAATGAGAAACTGAAGGATTTCATTACAGGTCAAAGGTTTCAGTTGACCCGGAGCAGATTTTTTTGGTTTGCAGGCGTTTATTAAAATGAAGAGAATTAACAGCACAGCTGTGGAAGACCGGTAAATTCTGTTTTGTCAGTTTAGCCTCTGAAATATTTTTCAGATGAAACTGTCAGGCAAACTTCCTCAGATTTTCTGAATAGTTCCAGCACAAACAAAATAGCATTTTAAAAGTGAAATTACTTCATTATTAAAATGTAACAAAGCTCCTCAGATCTTTACTCTTATTCCAAGTAATTTCATGGTATCAATGTTACGTTCTTTATGTGCTCCTTCTCATTCCTTCTTTTGAGGAATAATGGTGACAATAGGGAATTTTTTAAAAACCTCCTTTAATCACCTAATGATATGGGCATCTTTGCTCTTTGCTTTTGCGTTCCCACAAAAAGAAGTTAGAAGTTCTTTGCTCTTGCAGAGGACACTAAACTGTTCAAGAGCAATGTGGTCAGAATGGTGTATTAGAACACTGTTTCTAGCCCTTACATACTAGCAGTCTGACTCTTTCCAGACGAGGCTAAGCCCAATTAAATACATATCTCAATTAAAAGAAACATTCATCTAAAGTTTTGTTTGCTTTTAGGGGTTGGACTAGATGATCTCCAGAGGTCCCTTCCAACTTCAACCATTTTATGATTCTGTTGTTCTATGATTAGGTACAGACCCACAAGCAGTTGAGTATTAGTAACTACTTTAAAATTATTAAAATAATTAAAATTAAAATTATAGAAATTAAAAGTTTTTACAACTTACTGTACATCACAGAGATACAGTTGACTATTTGGAAATCACTGTATTGTAAATTATTGCATTCTGCTGTTTTTTAATATCAGACATTCCTGTTGTTACTCTCTGGTGTAGTACAGTACTATGGCCTATTTCAGAGATGAAGAATCATACTAGAAATGCTAGATGCCAGTACCTCTCTTCAGTGCCTGAGTTCACAGTAGTTGAATGGCAGTAGAGAGATCCACAGGGACTAAAATACAATGAGAAGCAGTCTGTGTCTCCTCTTGCATATGGACTTTGGTGAAGCTAGTTTTTCTTTAAAGAGTTGAGTGGCTGACACGGTAGAAGTTAAGAGTTCTTTTAGTTGCAGTACCTTAAATTTACTGTTCATTTAAACCAATTCAGTCAGTAGGTAAATAAACTGAGATGATTGATATAACTGGTTAGATGTAAAGCAATGTGTTAATATGGGTAAACTGTTGTAAATACTTGAATTAGCAGCAAGCTAAAGTCTTTGCAGAGCCTGAGTCTGATCATGCCATGTTGAGTTTTACTCTAAAAGCAAAATCTTATATTGAAAACTGTTGAACAAATAATGTCACATAGAATTTACCATTGCTTCTCCACCACATTGAGAGATCAGTCCTCCGGAATACTTGCCTATTTGCTTGAATCTCAATGAACATTTTGTGATGTGTTTTGGCCTTTTCTAATTATATTTTTTTGTGGCATATCTGTGAAGTGCTAGGCAACCTTAGACGCCATAGCTTCAATTCAGATTATTGGAATTCAGCTCCTTGAATTGACTTCAGTGAGACCTGAGATTACTTGGATTTTAAAAGGATTTTATTCCTTGCCTTCAGGTATTTCTCAGACGCTTCTTATAAAAAGACTGAGTGTTTTCCACAAGCTGTAACTAAAAATATCATTGAGACATTTTCTTCTGTTTCTAGTAAGCATATCTTGATGTTTGCAAACTTTACATGATAATCTCAAATCAACTGTTCCAGAATGAAAAGTAGATGGTATGGTGGGTTAACCTTGGCTAAGGGCCAAACTCCCACCGAGCCACTCTCTCACTCCCCCTTCTCAGCAGGACAGAGGGAGAAAACAGGATGAGAAAGCTCGTGGGCTGAGATTAAGACAGAGAGATTGCTTACCAGTTACTGTTGTGTGCAAAACAGACTCAACTTGGGGAAAATGTGTTTAATTTATTGCCAATTAAAATATATTCATGTAGTGAGAAACAAAGAGAAAAAAATGTAAAAGTACTTTTCCTTTGTCCTTTCCTTGGCTCAACTTCATTCCTTCACTCCTGATTCCTCTACCCTTACCTGAGCGCTGCAGGGGAGGGTGAGGGTTATGGTCAGTACGTAACAGTTCCTCTCTGCTGCTCCTTCCCTCTCACATGTTTTCCCCTGCTCTGGCATGGGCTGCAGTCCTTCAGGAAAAATCTGCTCCATTGTGGGCTCTCCATGGGCTGCAGTTCCCGTCAGGAAAATCTGCTCCATCATCTCTATCCTATATATTTTTTTTCCCTTTCTTAAATGTTTTTCCGCAGAGGCACCATCAATTTGGCTGGTGGGCTGATGGGCCTGTGGTGAGTCCACTGCAGAGCCAGCTGGACCATGCTGCACCTGGCACGGGGCAGCCCCTGACCACTTCCCAGAGACATCACTCCTACGTTCCTCCTGCATTCCTCCAAAATCTCACCACTTATACCCAATACACTAAAATACACTGTATTACAGAAGATGTTGAGGAATAAATCATTAAGTCAATAGTTGGGCAGAAATCCCTATGGTTTTTGAGTGCTTGAGGATTGAATTAGGCCTTGAGGACTTCACTTTCTCGAAAGACATAGCTGCTGTATTATATGGTTTCCATGTATACCGATAAAATGCTTCCTTATGACCATATTTTGTTAAATTCTTAGTTGCAGAGATGTAATAGCTTTTGTGTCTCGAGTGTTAATGGTATGGTGTGTTGCTCTTGGTTCCATGACTTCCCATCAAATACCTGGCAGGAATGATTTGGATGTGAAAGGTATTATGGGATGTCACTGTTATTCATCTGATAACCTAGTATTTTGGTGGTTTTCAGCACAATAATCCTAAAGTAACTGATGTTACACTTAATGCCATTTATCCCGAAGCGTATTTAAAGGGAAGTATAAACAGGAAATAGTTTGACCTTCACTTGAAACACATTTCAAATTCTCCACAGAAGGATCTGAAAAGTATACAGAACTGAGGCTTATGATGATTCAGATTGCAGTCCAAGTAAAGTAAAAGTTTTGTGAAGATTGCTTACTGGTGGCTGGAATGCTGAAGGAATTAGTGGGTCTGAAATTTTTATTAAAACCTAATTGCAGGATTTAAACAAACTTTTTACCATTTTACCATTTACAATTTTACCATTTCATTGAAGACAGAATTAGACCAACCCTGCTCACATCTGAATATTTCAAAATAGAACGCCTACATATAGCAAATAACAGGCCCAGATACTTCTTTCTGAGCAGCATTATTTGTACAGATGGCTATGAACCTGATGTTACACTTCACTATGGAAAAGTATTTTGAAAAATATTTCTTCATCTAAGCTAAAATCTTTTAGAATCATGTTGGGAATGCAATGGAATTCCACACACATTGTGCAGGACTGTAAAATTTTTCAGTCTTCCCAAATATGCATAACTATATATATTTTCCTTTTAATAACTTTAATAAAGTAGGTGCACAAGAGTTTTATGTACAAAGTTTATTACAAGTCCATGACAGTGACAAAGACAATGAAACAGGCAGGTGTGTGTACGCAGGCTGTCTGTTACGCATGTCACACAGGGCCTGCATGCTTTTTAAAGTCTGTTTCCCAAGCACAGCATGCTTACATTTAAAAAAAACCCAACCAATGGCCTGCATGTGTAGATTTGTGCAGATTTAGTATGTAGCTATTTGCTCTCTGTTGTTTCACATGCCATTCTTTCTTTTACCTCATATAAGATGTTTAGATGATTTGTTTTGAACTTCAGCTACCTGCTTTCTGTTCTACATTCAGATATTAATGAAAGATACTGATTACAAAATTCTTAACAGACTTAAGTGGATACAGCACAGTACCCATCTTCTGTGAAAATTAGTGGAAAAAGCCATTTTTCGAGCGTTAAGTAGTAGTAATTCTTGCTAGCTGGCCTTGGACACTTATTCACTCCCCAGATATTGTTACCATTTTCTTTTGCTCTTCAGAAGTGAGATATCAACACCCTAGTTGGCACTTGGTGCTACAGGAAAAGACATGTGCCTTGTTTGCGGAAATTTTCAGAAATCAATTAAGTTCATGGAGCTACAGCAGTTTCTGTCAGCAGGAGATCAGTTCTGAAACATCTGTGAGAAAGTAAGAGCAGCTGTAGGTAGTCAGAGGAAAGGTCTGTCTAGCCTAGGAAGTGGTCTCCAACAGTGACCAATACTGCATGCGTATGGAATGGTATAAGCAAGCAAGCAAGCATACATCAGTGCTGTCTCGCACACCAACCCAGTATACAGCAAGTTCAACACATTTCCTGAGGTAGAAAATAGTTCCATTACATTCTGAGGTAAGAGAATGAAATGCTGAATGGATTAGAAAATACACAGCATTAGGTAAAAAGTGATTTACTTATATTCTTAAACCGTAGTCGGTAGTTAATGCAAGAGTTTGTGAAATGATAACAAATAGGCCAGTGCAACTAGGGGGAGGGTGGGAAGAGACAAATGAAGAAACAGAATTCTTACATTAAGAATGGAGATCATGCCAGTGGAGGACCGAAAGGCAGTGTTGGACCTCATCTCTGTCCATCCTAAATTTCAAGCTCTAAGAAATTTTACTGTCAACAGTGGGGAGAAGAATTTATCTTACAACCAAGTAAAAAGTGCAGAAGGTCTGGAACACACTGCTGAGTCAAAACAATGACATGCAACCTGTAGGTAGATGTTATGGCCAAAAAAACCCCACCCCACTCCCTGATTATGTGTGATTAACTTAATACTTGAGTATTATTTAAATATAGAATAGCATTTGTAAAAGAGTTTATGGTGTGTTCTTACTGTGTCTGGAAACTTGTATAACTTTGTGTAGGTCACAGTCTTCATCTAACATATTTTAAACAACAGTAAGTTAAGCTCAGCATTTTTAATCATTTTTTTCTTTTGTGAAGTAAAAGCTCTTTTATCTGCATTTTATCTTCCAGCTATAAAGTTAATCGTTGTTTCAGACTACACCATTTGCATTAAATCTAAGGTGGCATGAAACCCTGCTAAATATTAAATAGTTTGCGATTGAAGCAGAAAATTTACATTGTTAGTCAAAACTTGTTTTATTAGGACCTAGCAGCCTGGCTTACATTAGAACTGAGCAGAAAATACACATTGCCAACAGAAGCAAGAAGGAAGGAACACATTCAATTTAAGAAAATTTATGTAGGTATATAAATCACATTAATCACACTCAGAAGACCTTGTATTTATATATTATATATATGAACTACATACAAGGATGTCGATTCTTCATGAGGTTTATAGTTATTTGTTACACCAAGAATTCAAAAGATATTGAAGGGAAGTTAAAAGTTGGTATCCTGGCTAAAATATAAAATGAAGCTGAGGTTTTCCAATCTATCTGTTGAAATTCAGGATAACTTCTTGAAAAGCTATTGAAACAGAGTGCATAGTAATGAACAATAAAAATTCCTAGATTTTATTAGATTCAAGATTCATATGCTGTTATTTAGCTTTAAAGATCTGGAGCATGTGATGAAATTCTATACCGAGACCTTACTCTTTAAGGTTGAAAAATTACAGTTATTCTTCAAGCAGTTGCTTATAACACCAAAACTCACAATGATTTCATCATTATTCTTCTGGTCTCTGATGCACATAGATACTGTCGTTCTCCATTCTCCAAGGATATAAATGAAGAAACATGAATCAGTCGGTTGCTAGAAACCAAACTTACATTGAGAGAAATTGATAGGTAGCTTAAACTGATTTTTTATGCTTTTTATAAATAATACTTCAATATTTGAATATTATAGCTGTTACATTTTAAATATGTTTATCCTGACATTAGAGTAAGGAATGCTTCCAACTTCGTAAAAGATCTTTGGTCTTCATTAAAGGATATTGATGTGTCTGGGACTCTCTTGTGAACTGGAGATAGCCCAAAGGAGAGTAAGATTTAAAGAAAAACAGGAAGAACTGGATTTATTTAATGACAAACATACATAAATAAAATTAATAAGGACTGAAGCAGATGTCTTAAAGTACCTAAAAGGCAGCAGCTGTGTGGAGGGAACAATTTTTTCTTCATGTCCATGTTGAATAAGACAGATAAGAGTGAGCTGCAATAATGGCAACAAAGGTAAAACATACATTAGAAAAGCTTTTCACCAATAAAAGTTAAAAATTCAAATACATGGGGGAAGTTTTTGTAGCTTTAGCATGGATGTGTTTAAGAACATTTCCAGTGGTATATGTAACTGTAGTATTAACATATTGCACAGAAACTCATTTCTCTTTCAGCATGACCCATGAGCTTTTTCATCTCGTTCTCTTTCCCTGTCCTGCTAAGGAGAGGGAGTGAGAGAGTGGCTTGGTGGGCACCTGACAGCCAGCCAATTTCAACCCACCACAAAATCTCACAAACTTAGAGAATACCTTCAGTCTCAATATTCCAATCGGTAGCTTTTAACAGCACCAAGCTTTCCAGATCAAGCATCCTAATCAGACTCATTTTGGTGGAATTACTTCATCCTTCCTTATTAACACCTCAGTTGATCATCTTTAGCTAAGCTCTTCTAGCTGAACATCATTAAATAAGCTATGGAAAAAGTGTTCTTGCTTTTAGGTAGAGTCAAGAAAAGAATGGCAGTCTATCATTTAACTTTTAGTTTTCAATTAGTGGTCTGTTGAAACATCAGTATCTCCCTCCTTTAACTTGGTTGCTCTTTGAGGATCTCTGTGTAGATTTTTTTTCTTTTAATTATGCCAATGGCCTTTTCTGCATCCTAATAATTTTTCAGACCTAATAATTTTTCAGACCTGAATTTGAGTCAAGGAGTTGTCTAAAAGATGATGGATCTATCTTCTTTCATACTCAGAAAGAAAGAAGTTTGAAATATATCTGTTCAAGAAGGCACTGTCCAAGAAGGAAGCTGCCACTCATCGAAGGTGAGAAGTATCCACACTTATAATAACATCAACCAGATATACCATACCAAGTGCCCATGTACTACAAGGCAAGGAATTTCTTTACAAAAAGTCTCCATAAAATTGTAAAGTGTCAACATCCATAGAGAAAGCAAATTAAAGGAATCTGTTTTAGCTAATAAGGTCAAGTATACCATCTGGAACGGTACAAAAGATACAGTATTGAGTTAGATGACTAAGTGGATGTGCAGATCATTTTTCAGTAGAAATATTTTTTTTCACATTATTTTTTTCATTGTTGTGTGTGGATACTTACTCTATATTCATCCTGTACATTCACAGTGATCATATTGGATATAATTTCAGATAACTAGACTTCATGTATTTATTCTCCTCTAAGCTTGTGAGGTTTGTATTAGTTTTTAGGCACCTCCGATATTTTCAGAAGATTAAAATAAGGTGTATATAGGACAATATGATCACATAGTTTTCATCCTCAATTTGTTATGCAGTATATTCTGGAGCCAAAGGTAAAGGAATTTCTGATATTTTGTAAGGTGAAATTGTGAAGAGACTAGGAGGCTTGCTTTGAAATATGTGACTCTCACTTAAATCCACACAGCACTTTCTGTAAAAAAATTTGCAAAATATCCACATGATTAAGTGTATGAAGTCGACAGGCCTGAGAACACTGAATCTCAGTAGAACTTTTCCCTACCTGTGTGAATTCAAATTCATGTTATATTAATCACGCTCTCTGTGTTAACATACCTCATGCAACTACAATGTGTTTTGATGATGGATCCTTCAAATGGGACTCGGTATATGACTTTCATAGAGCTTACGCCAGTGTAAGATTGATGTTGATTCTTTCAGCACATTTAACCCTTGGGCGGTATACTTGCCCTTTTTCTAGACAGTTATTAATTCATCCAAAGCAAATTTTCTCCATATTTCTGCCTTTAAAGCAGAGGTAACTCATGAATATAAAAGTCCTTTTTTTTTTTTTTCAATAAGAGATACAGTATATAAATTAAAATTGGTAGAAAAAATATTGCTTCGAGTCTGTAAATGGAAGGCACCGCACCTATAGAAACAAATAGTAAGTGGAAACCTGTATTGTCTTGCCGTAAAATAATGTAATTTTTCTAATCAGGATAATTTATGGAACGCAGATGTTTGTTATGTTTTTCCTTTAAGGAAGTAAAAAAATAAAGTAATGTTAAAAATAACATACACGAATGCAGAAACCACAGAATTCATAGAGCTAGATTATCCTTATAATGACTAAAGGAATTTTTTTTTTTTTTGGTCAGCTCCCATTAAGGCAAATTGAAGTTGAAAGAATAAATTCTCTTAGGGAGGTCTTATAAAGCTATGCTGTTTCTCCTTTCTCACACTTGGACATCAATTCACTTGTCTACTTGTCTTCTGTCTTTCTTTTTGCTCTCCAATCTCATTAGCTTGATTGCTCACCCTCCCTACAGTCTTCTAAGAAGAAATACAAGGGTTTTTTCCATAGAAGATCATATCTAAAGAAAGATAAAGACTTTGAACTTTAAGGAAAAAAAAAAAATTACCTGAAAAGATTTTCAGAAAGGACCTTTTTTTTAAGATTATTTTGAAACAAACTTTGTTTTTCTTACCTTTTTAAACAGCAGCATGGTTTTGTATTTTTCAAAGATGACTGCACATCAGGTTTTGTTTTCACTGTGTGTGCACATGCATATAGAGTGTGTGTGTGGCTGTGGCTGTGCACATGCAGTCTTCATATATATGAGTGCATTGCCTCAGGTAAGAATCATCTGTGGATTACCATGATGGTGATGACAAGTGCAGAATTGCTTTCTTGGGTACAATAAAGAGTGGAATGATAGATTTTCTCTACACTGATTTTTTTTGGTTTTTTAAATTCTGTTTTAAAAACATATTTATTAATAAAGTGCTGCCTACACTGTTCTGAAAAATCTTTGTTCCTGGAGTAAAACAGTATTAAAATTCAGGTTTTGTGTAATACATACATATATTTAGTTACTATTAATGAGCATGCATTTCAACTAACATCAAACGCAAGTTTTTTCCTCTAAAAGAAAACATAGGTATTTTTCAACGCTATATTAGCTTGTCATGAATAAGGTTAGCGGAAGAAAGGTTGCAAAACTAACAAGCCAGGAAAGTGGCCATGAATTTAATCATGAGAAAGCATTGGCTCCAAAGGCAAAGTAATTCAAAACATGGTTTACGCTGACTGAAAATAGAGGAAAAATCACAGGAGTTCTGATTCACTGCTTTGTTTTCCCCTGCCCTGAAAAATGAAATCAAAATGCAAGAAGTTTTTTGTTGTGGGGTTTTTTTTTTATGATTAGTGTCAATGAATGATAGTACACAGAGACATGTTTATACAGATCTATATCTTTGTTTAATACTCACATGTTTACTTTTACTTGCTTTTATTTTTATTTGTGATCCTTAGAGGTCCTCATGATATGCAGTAAAATACTAAATAAGAATGTATTATTGTTGCATTTATTACATCAAATGATAAGGCACCTCTGAAAAGCAGAGATTTGGGCTTTGCATATCCTTGCATTTTTGTTAGAAAAGAAGGAATTTTCTTCAAAGTATTGATGCATTTACATGCTATTTCATTCAAAATCTCCCACTTTACAAGTTAAAAACACTGATAGATATTAAAACCAGTATATCCTTTCTGTCAGAATAATTTTGCACCACAGATACTGCAGTTACACAACTCTCTCATGCTCGAAACATTATGATATGTTTCAGTTTCCTGAAGGATCCCAAAGTGCTAGTTATGTCATACTTTGCTTTGAAATACCTGTGCAGCCATCATTGTGGTACGATATTGTCCACAGTAATGTTGCAAAACAGTTAAGTAGAAGGAGGCAGGAAAATCGGTTTTGGCTGGCTAGAAGTTGAGGGGGTTTTTCATTTTCTGTTGTGGCAAAGTTTAGAAATAACATTCCTGAGCTATTTTGCTTGGTGCTTTACAAACACAGAAACAAAAGAAAGCCTAAGATCAAGAATAGTTACAGTCTAACTTGGTGAACTGTACTAACAAAGAAATAGAATTTAACTATTTCTTGTTGCTACTTACACTGTTTAAGCGTTTTTCAGTAGCAAGCCAACGCTTTAGGAAGTATTCATGGATTTTGATTTTAAGATCATCACACAGTGGGATGTCCTCAGCAATATTGGATGCAAGTATTGATTACCCCTAAATGCAATAGCAAGGCAGAGGGAAATATTTTTACTAAGAACAGCTTTTAATTTGGACTTGCACAGTTGCTCTTGTTTTATAGTCCTGCATTTTTGTTTTTAATAGTCCTTGCATGCTGGGATTTCGTTGCCATAGAAATATGAGCTTTTTTAGTTTTGCAAAATTATGCAAATTCTTTTTCTTGTTAAAATATTCATGAAGGAGTACAGCCAGAGTTGGGAGGGTAAGGGTCGGTTCTTGTGTCTTAATGGAATTGAACATTGCCATAAATGTTCTAGTTAGTATTTCATTCTAATATTACAGGACAGCATTTATTGATATGTCTACTGTAATTATGGTTTGTCCCTTTGGAACCAAAGACCATGGAACTGGGAGATGAACATTTAATCAGTAAAATCAAGAATTACTTCCAGTTATGAGGTTGACAGCTACAAGACCAGCAGTAAACAGTTTTTATTTAGAAACATTTCATGAGGATATGTTATTTAGAAACATGTCTTAGACTTGATGCTCAAATGGTGAGTTTGATTTCAATATCACTAGTGGTCTGGAAGATCGTCACAGTTAAAGAAAAGGTGGTATTTTTATCCAGACCTACACCCTTCAGCCACTCTGGCCCTGTTAAACTGGTGCTTATAAAGATCAGAGCAGCTGTCACAAAAAACCTAGTCAGCAGCTGGTGAGTTTTTATTAGCTGTTTTTTTTCTCCTCTGCAGTTTAAGTGTATTCAGTCCGGGAAAAATGTCTGCAATTTTGGTGACATATAAAGTTAATTTTTTAAAATATCCCTCTATGACGAGTGCCTGGCATATTATACTACAGTGTCACAGCTTCTGGCATATTTTTGCCAGACTGGGAGACTTGCAAAGACTGAGATTTACTTGCCACCACAGTCATAGGCATGGGCAGTAACTGTACATGAATTACAGTTACCATATCACTGCTGGAAGAATATATACCCTACTTTGTATTTTTGAATCCTTGATCTAATTACAGCAGCTTGGGGAACAGTGCTCGGAAAGGCACAGTCACAGAAGGACATTGATCATACAGAAAGTAAAGGAGGAAGAAGAAAGTGAGTAACCATACTAAGGTTATATGCTATGGTTACTATGGTTAAGTAACTATAACAAAGTAATCATCTATTTTAAATTTTGTAAAGGCTTATCATTAGCAAAGTGGATTTTAGACTTCAGGAATGGTTGGCCAGACAGTTCTGTTTCTCTTCTCCAGTGAGAGGAAATGACACCTGGGAATGATGGTAGAGATCTGAGAATTTGTAGGATAAATATCTACATTCATAAGCATTTTTCAGGAAACAGCATATATTATTATTGTGCAAATTTTTTCATCAATCACTGATTCCATTAATTTTTCAGTGCTAAGTTCAGAAAGAGGAACTACTCAACATAAGCAGGAGCAGCAGCACAGGGCTCACAGGAGAGCTGGTGTCCTTCAGTTCCCTTCTTCCTTAGGAACTGAGATTTATTCCATTTTTCCTTTTAGAGTTCCATGATACTATTGAATGTTTCAATATTATGTATTAAACACAATGAATTGTTGCATTTTATTTAGACATCTAATTTTTTTTTTTGCTCCCAAATAATGCAGTCTAGTTCATCCAAGGAGGAAGAGAACCACGGTTATGAAATGGTAATGTTAATACAGTATCTCAGTAACAGTGAGACTGGGCTGAGTTGATGGGTATAATCTAGAAAATCCACAAATAAGAAGCTTCTTATTGAATTCTTTAATATTTTCCATTTAAATGTTTCTTATTATAGCAGATACATTGAATTAAAAGAATTGTGTAAGATTTTAATTGGTCTACATTGTGTGTGACAAACTATTTTAAGTATGAAGGGCATGGAAATAAGTGTCAGATTGTCATGCTCAGGATGGCAAGAGTTATCAACCACTTTACAAAAATTACGACTGGCTTCTTCTGGAGCAAGAAGGAAAAGTCAGCAGGACCAAAAATTAAAAAGCTTTAGATTGTCTGATTACACTTGATTTACTGGTATTCTAGCAAAACCAAGGGATACTTGCAAGGGATGATTAAGGAGATACTTACTAGAATGTAATGCCTTTCCCTTTTGATGTTCTTTCTTCACTCATGTTTCTGTTGTGTTTGAATCTGAATGCATGATATTTCTTCAATAGGTGACAGTATTCTTTCTACTGCCTAGTGATCAGATGCAGTGTACAGAAAGACTTTGCTATAGCTGAGACTAATATATATTCTGGAAGGGATCCCAGTTGCTCAAATATTGATATAAAATATATGAAAGAGACATGGTCAAGGTACATATGCTGCAATTTGGCAGCATTTTGGTTGCTGCTTATCAGTTGTTCTTGCTCTGTGGCCAGGTGTTATTTGTCTCTTAATCAGAAAACTTTCACTTAGGGAAAAAAATTAAAGCCACAGATTTGATGGTTCTTTTCATTGCTGAGAAACTTTAAAATAATCAGATTTATTGTGAATGTGTTGTTCTATTATCCAAGGTATGAAGGAAGAAGGTCTTACTTAATGAGTTTTTAAGGATTTTTTTTTTATTTTTCCATAAAGGTCATTCGAGGTAGACAAAATAAAAGTTTTCTCCCTGGTATGCTTTGTATCTTGCTCTTTGATTTCTTAGCTTAGATATTGGAGAACATTTTGTGATCAAATGAGTGCTTACATTCAATAAAACTCCTTTATTTTTGACACAACTCTGCCTTTACGTAGGATTAGCAGAGGAAATACAAAAAATTAAAGAGGCTGTATCATAACATTCTTGATAAGATTCCAGAAAGGAAAAACTTGGAAATCTTCTTATAGTGTGACTTGGTTATTGGAGTGGTCTGTTTCAAGAAACTGGAGGTGACAGTGAATGGTTTGAAATGCTCAGTTTCCCCTGACTGGTTCAGTGTTGTAGAAAAGCACTCACGGAGAGCAACTGCACCAAGCAATATAGTAGACGAGGCTACTTTACTTAAGTTTATTCCCTCCTTGTTCCATTAACTTCTCGGAGCAGTAGTCTGAATAAGTGAATTTAAGTCGAATGTAGCATCAATTTATGCAATTTATATAGAAGAATTTTGAGCGTACTTAAACTGTAGGATTCTGAACTAGCTGGGATAGAGTTGGGGAAACTCTAGGTGGTAGAGAGTTCAGGGAAAGAGCCCGTTCTTTCAGGGGAAAAATTTAACTTCCCTCTGGAATTTGTTTTTAAAGCCAGCCAGAACTATACTGTCATTCAAATGGAACATGATTATTGTGCTCCCTACTTTATCTGAAATATTACTATAATGCCTCAGAAGAGCTTTTATATCCTATCTAAATTCAAGTCTGTCTAAGAAAGGAGAGTCTATTTAATCTCTAATTAGATCTTGAGTAGAACTAAAACATGCAGTCTTTACCGAGACCTATTACTAAATGAATAAAAGTTTGATGTTTTCTTGGTGATGGTTCAATTGCAATTCTTTTCTAGTCCCTGCCTTCCCTCACTCTACGACCAGCATGAAGACTGGATGAGCAAAACCCAAATAAATACCATAAATTTACAGCCAGTACTTTTTCGTAAAGAAAAAGATGAGAGCTGGATTAACAATGGAATATTTCCCTTAACAAGAGTAAATTGAGTTAGGAAAAGCAGCTCTTTGTCCATTCCCTTCTGCATTGAGTGGGCTGGCTAGAAGAACGCATATGCACTTAGCCACCGGTTAAGATGGTACAGTGTGTGTTCAGCACCTTGTCATATCCTATCACAAATGCATAGGTGCCAATCAGTGACTAAATTGGTCACCACTAATAAACTGGGAGCGATCTTATTTTTTTAATGGATTTCCTTCACATAGTTAGTGCTAATATTCTGATGGCAGATATCTCTATAGTTGCTGAAATCTGAATCATAAAAGAAAAGTGTACCTAGAGAGTTTGTGAAGGTGAAAGGCTCCAAATAAACTTCAACATTTTACTGCAGCTCTATTTCATGGAAATTCAAGACGGCCAGCAGGGAATGTTAAACTATATATAATAAGACTTCATTACCTTCAAGCACTGTATCTAGTGGTAGATACTGCCACCAGGAATATGACAGAACTACTGGAAGACTGAGTAAGCATCTGTGTCATTTCTCATAATCATGACAGCAAGCAAAAGAACGTTCAGGAAACAAATGAGGGTTTTGTTTGTTTTGGGAATGTCTTCTTGAATAAGAGAACATTATTATCTCTTAGAACCTTGAGTTACTGTCAGCATCTTGCTGTGAGACTGCTCCTTGGTTTTGTATTCAGCGTTATGTGTATTAGCTTTCTCCACTGAAATGTTCTACTCGTTCATGCTTTTTATTTTTTTTTTTTTTTTCTGGTAGCATTTGTTCACTTGATATAGTTCTAATTGTATGTCTATGTATACAATAATGTAATAGCAAGCAGGGTTCATGTTTCCAAAAGCAAGTCACCTTTCTATAGCTATATTGCAGCTATAATGGTCTAATAATGGTCTCTGTAATGCTTGTCTCTCTAATACAACATGTCAGTGACTATATTTCTGCTAGAACCACTAACAGTGAAGAGGGAAAAGATTGTCTAACTTCTTGATATTTGTTGATGCCTTTTATTTCACTATTTCTAAAGTCTGTTGTATGAGTATTTGTCTAAAGCTAGTCTAATGCAGTAATATATTTTTTCTTTTGAAGGTGTCATGTCCTTGTGGATTAGGCCTGAGATCAAAGCCTTTCTGAGCTAAATCCATTCTGATATAGATTTTACTACTAAAATATGAGCAAGGTGCATGTGCTTTATTTCAATAATACACTTACTGTGTAATACGTTACTCATTTGTGAAATGTATTTTATGTCTTCCAAGTTATTTTTAAATATAAATACGAAGTGAGGTGATTTGAAAGTTGTCCATCGGTGGGAAAACCACAGACCAGCCACTTTCTAGATTCCTTTGACTATATAAAGGACTTCTTTCAGTTGACTACACGTAGCCACATAGCAACATACAAGATGCCCCAGTATATTCCATCTGACTTCCACTCAAGAGGGTCATGGTCGTCTAATTCACAAATGGGTAACTGTATTTAGGTGCTTTAATCACAAACTGAGTCTCTTCCTAGCTGACAGAAGAGCATTTTGCTGCTTAATGAGATAAGGGATTGTAAACAGCACCCTGTTTAGTGGTTGTAGCTCCTGATCTTCTGAAGTTACTTTTGGCAGATGTTGTTCAGAAGAAATGAGGCAGCCTCTAGCGTAGTGGAGGAAGTGCTAAAACTTTATGGGCAGCGTTACAAGAGGCACTGGAGAGGGAAAGTGTGTATCACCAAATGATTCAAGAATAAGGTGAGTTCTGAAAGCTGTATAAGAAAGAGGTACTTTTGAATGACATTAGCGGGAGATGTCCTGACAGCTTGCCTCAGAAAAGCATTGACAGCAGACTAAGTGGAGGAAGAGAAAGTCTTCTAGAATTTGATTTCCATGTAAAGACCTGCAAGCTTTCCTCACCTATGGCCTTGCAAATATTTGTAGCGATGCTATTTGTTTTCAATGCTGTAAATATTGGTGGTTTACTATCACTTGTCTTGATTTAAAAGTGATTTTAGTGTGGCAGGCGTAACATCAAAGCATGCTTTACACAGGTAGCACTGAGTGCTTCCTCCTACCCTCCAACTTTCTTTCTGTTGAGCATGGCCATTTGTTCACAGGAAAGGAGCCATCTCTTCTGCTTCAGAGGGTCTTGGCTGACCCAGAATGCATTTCTCAGGATGTTGTAACGAGTCTTGTCTGCTCTCTGGTTGCATCCTTTAACAATGTGTAACATAATGGAAGTACAGTTAACTGTGAACAACTAAAAAAATTAACTATCTGCCAGAAACTCAGTGGATTAGTATTAAGATAGCTGTGATTTCTCTCTCCTATACTTGTATTTCTCAGGGAGTCTGTGACTTTTCTTGAACATGTAGATTCTGCCTCCTGAGCTGGGAAAAAATATTTGATGTATTAATCTAAAAGCAGGTGGGAGAGATAAAGGAAATTCTGTGGAACTTCCTTGACGTTTTTAGTCAGCTATTCTTGTCTCAACAATACATGCCTTTGTCACCAGCAAGGCAAACTTCTATGCTCTGTTCTCTTTGGTGTTCATATGACCTTGGATGACAGTCCCTGATGCAGAACTCTGAATCTTTGGGTGATACAGAGAATGTCAAAATAAAGGGATCTCATAGGTGCCCAACTTCTGTATCGCCTCTGTATTCAAAATTCAGTCAAAAGTATTTTTTGCACTAGACAAGGCATAACAGTTCATGGAGCACATGGATTGACCTCTGAATTCTTTTGCCTGTGGGTGAACTCGTACTTTAAATATACACAGGAAGGAAATTACCCTTATAAACAATGGCAGAAGGAAGTAGTACTTTCTGTTTTATATTAGTTTGGGTTTTTTTTCTAATCTACATTGGTATTATACAGCACTCAAGGTAAATATATATTCTGAACTATCAGGTACTCTCTCCGCTAAGTGCCATTTTGGGACCTTGACTTCAATGTGTGATCCTGTTTGTGATATGCAAATCTTGCCAGTTGCAGCCATGAAACTCAGATTGCTGTGGCTAGCAGAGACCTCGAGACTTCTTAGTCATATTCCAACTCTTAGGCATCATACCTAGAGTATCTCTGACATGTTTGAACTGCTGTTAAACATTTAATGAAGGAATTCAAAAGCGTTTTCAAGTAGCTTGATACTGTTTTGACCATCCTTACAGTCAGAAAGATTTCTGTATATTCAAACTGAATCTTCTTCATGCCTTCCCTGCAGTTGCCACAGGAAAATAAAAACTGCCATTTCATTTTTCCAGTCTTTTATGTTTTGGTAAGCTATTTTCCTATTCCCTCTTAGCATTCTCTTTTCTGGACTAGTCAAACCCACCCTTTTCCTCTAGTGTTTCCCATTGATTCTACTTTAGAAGTCCCTAATCCATTTGGTTGCTCTCTCTAAACTACTATCTGTTTGCCTACTCCTTTCTAACAGATTTTTGGTCAAAGTTTGCATTGTTGACTGCTTTTATATCTGCATTGATTTTAAAACAGAACCTTTTCTTTATTTTTTTTTCCCCTTTTTTTCTTTTCTGTATGATCTATCAGTTCCCCATGTTGGATATAGTTGGGAAAAAGTAAAACCTGTCTTTGTACATATTTTTTACAGGTTGCCTGAAACCAGACAATCTTTGTTTTCCCATTATTTTCACTTTCTTGAATCCTTGTAATTAGTCTGAACTTGAAATAGAAATTATAAAATTCTGTAAAAGTTACTCTTTTAAAATGTTTGTCTAAAACTGAAAGAAATTCTGGGTTCTTCTTGCAGCATTTCAGATACCTAAATTTTCTACATTCCTATTACAGTTACAAACCACTGTTTAGCCTTGGCCACAGGCAAAACAAAAACGCTGTAAAAGGTGTGCCTAAGAAAACAAAAGTGCTCTCGTGTTGTTATGGTCAAGGCTGAATGTAGTTGCATTGATCCTAATGGGTTTGGGTACTGCGTAGAGAAACATCCAATGCCAATGTTTGTCAATGATACTAAACTAGGAGGAGCTGTGGACTCGAGGGTAGAGAGGCCTTACAAAAAGATCTAGATAGATTACAGACCTGGGCAATCACCAACTGTATGAAATTTAACAAAAGCAAGTGCGCATTCTGCACCTGGTACAGGATAATCCTGCTTATACAAACTGGGGGACGGGAGGCTGGAGAGCAGCCCTGTGGAAAGATATCTGGGGGTATGGGTTGATGGCAAGTTGAATATGAGTCAACAGTGTGCCCTGGCAGCCAAAAGGGCCAACCATATCCCAGAGTGCATCAAGCACAGCATAGCCAGCCGGTTGAGGGAGGTGACTGTCCCACTCTACACTGCTCTAGTGTGGCCCCACCTCAGGTACTGTGTGCAGTTTTGGGCAGCTCAGTATAAGAAGGACATCAGACTACTAGAGTACATCCAGAGGAGGGCAACCAAGATTGTGAAAGGTCTTGAGGGCAAGACTTAGGAGAAGCAGCTGAGGTCACTTGGTTTGTTCATCTTGGAGAAGAGAAGACTGAGGGGTAACCTTATCGCAGTCTACACCTTCCTCAAGAGGGGCAGCGGAGGGGGAGGTGCGGATCTCTCTATGGTGACCAGCGATAGGACACGAGGAAATGGAGTGATTGGACATTAGGAAAAGGTTCTTCACTGAGAGGGTGGTTGGTCACTGGAACGGGCTTCCCAGGAAAGTGGTCACAGCATCAAGCCAGCCAGAATTCAAGAAGCATCTGGATGATGCTCTTAGCCATATGATAGCAGTTTTAGGTAATCCTGTGAGGAGCAGGGAGTCAAACTCAATGATCCTTATGGATCCCTCCTGACTTGAGATATTCTATGATTCTATGATCCAAGATTTGGCTTATGAATTGGAGTGAATTTTGTGGCTTAAACCTAGCAATTAGCTGTACAGCCTAATTTATGGATTTTTATACCCTTGTGGATAATTCAAAATCAGCTGATTTCCATGCCTTAAATACTAGGACATTTTTTCTCCCTAAAATTTCTCTCTAAATTAAAAAAAATTTAAAACTAGATGCATCATAAAATAATGAAGTTGATAACTTTCACTGCTTTCTGTTACTGTGTACAAAACCATCTCGTATGATGAACAAGAGATAGCACATTATGTCCTTGAGAATAACCAGATTATTGTCTTTGTAGAAGACATGAGTTTTCTCTGTGGTCACCAATGTGCACTGGAAGGGCAGAAGGATCCCTGTGATTTTAATGGTCTCCGAGAGGCAGCTCACATTGCACTGAAGTATGAGGCAGATGCATTTAAAAACCAAAATGATGCAACCTCTGATTTACTTATGTTGCTTCCAAACAATTAACAAAAAGTACTGGTTTTGTACTGAACTCTGTCATTCAAGTCTGCAGCTTTTCATTCGCATCCTAAAACTGATCTATTTTTCCAATTTGTTCATGGAAAAGCTAGCATCAGTGCAATGGTTTGGGGGGCTAAAAGAGCATAGAAGAAGTGTATTGGCATGACACGAGAGCCTGATTATTGACTTCTCACATTGAAGGCTGAGTAAAACTGAGAGAAAGGGCTGGGACATTCTTTTAAAGTAAATTCATTTGATCCCATGAGGGAAAATTTTTACTTTATTTTAGGTTACAGTTCATTCTAAGAAAAATATCACTGGCTTTTTTCTTTTTTCGGTAGTTTGCCCCATCAACAAAACTGAAGTTATTGAATCTTCTAAAGGTTGCTATGGCTGCTGATGTAGAGGCTCAGCCTAAATGAGGACCATATAGCTGAAATACACTGAAAACCTAATGTCAGTATCAAGTGGAAATTTGCATAGATTTCAGATCTGTTTCTGATTACTTTGTTAGTCTGTATGTTTAAGGAATTTGCAGCCTTTGACAGGCATAGAAGAAAAATGACTAAGTGTGATTTCTAGATGGTTGAGCAAGAAGGGGATGGTCCATAGAGCTGTAATCCCCAGGTATCTGCATATGGTTTTGCAACACTAGAAGTCTATTTAAGAAGCAAATACCGATGATGGAGAAAACCGCCCCCAAATGGTTAAGGCCTTGTTTCTTTCATTTAATTGTATTTTTTCTGTCTTTTCTCTCCCCAGGTAGCAGCTGCTGGAGGACGTCTGAAATTTACAGTCTCCTATGACTTCACAAAGGAAGAAGAGACAGTTCAATTGATGGTTCAATCTGATGTCATCATAGAGGTAAAGTGATTGTATTTTCAGCCAAAAAAAAAAAAAAAGGGAAAAAAAGAAAATTCCCTCTTTCGTCAGATGTTCAGCATGAAGCCTGGTGATTGAGGACACAAAACAGCAAGGTGCACGTACTTTCACCTAATTTATAGTATCAGAAAATGGACACAATTTAGAGAGCTAAAGTCTTCAGTATTTCAAGAAGCCTCTGGCAATATTGCAGTAGCTTACAAAACTGTATTCTTCCTGCTCATCAGGAGGAATGAAGAAATGAAGTGATTGGTTGTTTGAGGTAACACTTTCACATTCTTTCAGCAGACTTGTGCTTGTGCAGCTCGGCATTGCGTGAATTTGCTTTTGCCTATGCAAAGCCATGACACTAGGTTTCAGCTGAATAACCTAAACTTTCTTTTGCACTGACTTTCAATTTTATCAGGCAAGCCCATTTCAGGGTTATGAAAGGTGAATGTTACTCCTGATACTTATGATTCTTGTGAAATATATTATTCAATAAATCCTGTACCCCAACTGGCTACATATAGAGCTTTTTTCCTGACTTTTTTCATATTTAAATGTCTGTCTCTCATGGCTCTATCTAGGGACGTGACTTGCGAATCAGCACTCCAAAAGAAGGGATCCACCTGCAGCCTTCTGAAGAGCACACTGAAGAAATTGTGCTGAAACCAGAATCTTTCTCTGTGCATGGCACTGATGTTCCAGTCAGCAGGAGGGAGTTCATGACTATCCTTGCAAATGTGAAGAGGATCCTCATAAGAGCCACGTACAGCAATGGGATGAATGCCATCTACAGGTGAATGTGGGAAACGTGTCCGTTTGCCACAGGCAGCTTCTCAAAACACTTGTTTTTCTCTCTTCAGAGAACTAAGCTGATATGATTTAAAACACACTAATTTATCATCATGAAATCCATAGCATTCATTTACACTTTCAAACTGTTGTTAGTATTTTTTTCATTTTGGGTAGGCAGGAGGAGGAGAGGCAACAGAAAGAAGCAGCCTTGTAAGAAAATGAAATCACATGGACTATTAAGGCATGAATGACAGTTCTATAAATATGTTTATTTTGTGAACACTGTAATTCCCATATATATGGTAAATCATGGAGTGTAGTAATGCCATGCTGAAGTAAGAGATGATATATTGCTTATATGTTGGTTTCCCCATTTAATGAGCATACAGGGCCACAGTAACAATGGACCAGAGAATAATAGCCTAAGTCTCTAAGCCAGAAAAGTGGCTTGAGGGGAATTTTCTATGTTTTTAATCAGTACCACACACAGAACTGGCTAATCCCAAAGCTTTTCCCTTGATTTATATCAGGTTGCTGGCTGGACTGCTTAAAACCACTGATTTCATGTGAAGTCTTCTGAGTCTTCTGATAAAATGAAAGACATGTTATATGCGATGACGTAGTTGTCCTATCTCAGTGGCTGTAGTGTGCTCGAACATGTAAAGCTCATTTTGCATTTAAAAATTTTCATAAGTGCATGAACAAATACTCCAGGTGAGCTAGAACATAGCCTCTCTCCTGACACTGTATGATTCTACTCTATCTCTACATTAATAGTTAGGTGGCATAAATAATATTTTTTAAATGTGCAATGGAATTGATTGCATAGTAGCTTTCTACTCACAGGGCATGAAACCTGAAATGTTCTCTAACCTACACATCACTTGATTCAGTAGCATAAGCCAATTTGGAATGGAGGGAGCTGATAGCACATTAGTGATTATTTGCTGAGAGCATGGATACAGTTTTTGCTACTGTGAAATTTCTTAAGCAATCCAACCATTATTTGAATACTTAGGTAATTAAAATACCTAAATTGAAAGGCAGGTTGTGTCAACAGCATGCATTTTTCTGATTTGAGCTTTGAGAGTGTACATTTTTTCCCTGCAAAAAGAATTCATGTTTCTTCAATCTCTTTCTGTTAGTTAATTAGTATGTATTACCTTTCTGTAAATCAGTTTGTGAATCATAAGCAGCTTGACTTTGAGCCAAACTGTTTCCTAATTTGCTCATTTGGTCATCAATCTTGCATCTCCTTGCATTCAGTTTGAAAACCTTTCATGGCTCATCACCTTCCCACCCTGGTGTTAGAGGAGAGGCAAACCACCAGGCAAGAGCTTATCTCTTATGCCCTATGAGCAGACTGTGAGTAGCCGTTAATCCACAGTTTACAGCTGAGACTAGTGGGAGCTCAGTAAGTGCTGTTCCTCCACTTTCTTCTCATTCAAATGAAATAAATACATTTAAAAAAAAAATTAGTCAGAATTTTGCAAACTAAAGAGTGCAGGAACGATTTTGGGGTGAACAATAGGGGCTTTTATGCTATGCTGTTTTAAAGGAGATATGTATGATTGACTTTGGGCCAAAGATCTTACTAAGTATTATGGGAAATGCAAACTTCAGCTATCAGTGGTTTATGTACATTTGTGTACTGACATTTGCACTAGAATGAGAAGGGGAGCTTTCCTACAAAAACCACTGGCTACGCAGTTACAATCTGTGAAGAAAGTGTGTTGCTGGACATGTACTGGCTCCATCTTGCCTCTGCTGTGGAATAGCGGGGGTGTCACAGATCAGATCCCCTCTGGCGATAACATAGAGCTCGGGTCAGCACACGCATGTAGAACTACAGTTCTACAGCTCATGCCTTGTAAGTAAGAAGTGGCAGACCTGTCAGTGGCACATTTGGGAGACTATGCATCACTGCCTGCATCCCAGATTACTGCTTTAGCCATTTGGCCATGTGTGCTGCCTCACTGTTTTGTAGTCTTGTTCACAGTCTTGAAAGCTGGAGGGGGATTTTTTACAAGGGCATGTAGTGATAGGACGAAGGGTAATGGCCTTAAGCTGAAGGAGGGTGGGTTTAGATTAGAAATTAGGAAGAAATTCTTTACTGTGAGGGTGGTGAGGCACTGTAACAGGTTGCCCAGAGAGGTTGTGGCTGCCCCCTCCCTGGAAGTGTTCAAGGCCAGGTTGGATGAGGCTTTGGGCAATGTGGTCTAGTGAAGGGTGTCCCTGCCCATGGCAAGGGAGTTGGAACTAAATGATATTTAAGGTCCCTTCCATCCCAAACCATTCTATGATTCTGTGATTCTATATTCAGCCTTTGGAGCATTTTGGTGGTGTGTTATAGATAACTTTCTGAAAACATGTCTTGGAAATATTCTTCAAGAATAGCTCTGGACAAACATATAATTTATGCTTTGCAGGTTAGTAGCCACCATCTTCTAGATGTAGTGACATTACAGTTAGGAAGATTGGACCCTTAAAGACAATGATTTAAAAGGGTGTTAGGGGAAGGAGCTGAAGTAATTTTGAAGAGTACCTTTTTTTCTAGAAATGATTTTATATTACTGGTACAGCTCTAGCTGTCCCTATGATGTCTCACACCAGAGAAGAATGCAAGGGTTACTGTGTTACTGTGATTACCATCAGCATGTCCAGAAGTCTCTGAAAATAGTTTGCTCTAAAATAAGCACATTTTATTGAGTGCTGTCAGGGTGCTCCTCATTGCAGTTCAGTGTGACAGAAGAGCGAATGTGAAATTCCAATCACAGTTAAATGAATTGGGTTTTTCATCCTTGATTTAAGTGGAGGAATTGTTGTTTCACACATCGGGGTGGGATTTACTGGGTGAAGTTAAATCTTTTCAGAACAGTGCATGCTCCCAGTCACATGATAGAGCAACAACAGCATTGACTGTCATCCAGCCCAGCTTATGATCTGTCGTTGTAGGCATATTGCTGATTTTCAGGATATACCTCAGTTCTGACTTTTTATATTCTCTTTGACTTTTATTCATGCTAAAACATACTAGATGCAAAGCTGTGCTCATAACTCTAAGATCATGCAAAACAACTCTTTTCTCCATATTCTGCCCCTTTAGTACTGCAGGGAAAATGTCCAGACCTAATGAAGAGGATATTCTTTGTGATACCTTGGGATGATTAAGGACTACTGTTGATGGGCTCCAGAGAAAGACATTTTTGCCAAAGAAATAGTGTAGAGCTAAGCCTTAGTAGATAAGTAGATATGAACTAAGAGGTTTTTATTGTCTTTTAAACAGGTATGTGTGGTGGACAGATGGATATTCCTCTGAGAGAGTAAAGAGGGTCTGGCAGAGAGACAGAGATTTTACAGGGTTATTAGATACTTCATGAATGACAATTTCTGCCTCAAAGCATCAGTAGAGTTATGCAACATACTAAATACAGATTGCTATATTAAGCAACCTGTTCATTTAAATACTGAAAGTTTTCAGAAATGGATAATGGCACCTCGTGTGGAAGGATTTCCAAAGGTGCTATTATAATCTGTGCTTGAGAAGAGGCCAGAATGGTGGCATTGTAAGATTAAGCAACTTTCTTGCAGTCGTGTAGAAAGACACTTAAAAATTCAATGGCGTTGTCTCCAGTTAGCAAGAGCTTTAACTTAAAGATTATATTTTTCACCTTTCTTTAGTTTAACCTACTAGAAACATTAGTTAATCAATCAGTAGCACTTTCAAGTAGTTGCTAAGCAATATTAATGCAGTAATGGTGATTTTGACTCTAGCATGGTTTTAAGAACATCTTTTGGGTCATTTTAAGCTTAGAATGTTGTTATTGCTCTATGGCATAATTAGGAAACTTCCTCAAATGAATGGGCTTTCATTTAGATGATCAAGTAGGATAAAAATGAGAACACAGAAATACAGCAATGACTTTGAAAGTGATTACAGCTTCTGAGTTTAAATCGAGATCCTTCTCTAACTTGACAGATCTTCCAAACTGTTGCAGTTAAGTCCATCTGTGGTAGAAGCAACAGGCCAGGAAAAGACAGCTCTCTCTTGTCATTTTGTTTAATCTAAATTGTTAGCTTGTGCTTCAAAGAAAGTTTAGTAGCACTGTTTCTTCAGTTTTCATATCCAGAGTGGCCACTGATGGTAAATGTTGTAGTTGCTCAGATGGGCATTAGAAATTGTGGTGCTAAAGATAATGGATTGCTTGCAACCACATATAGAATCAGCACTAGACACAAGAAGAAGGAAGGAAAGACCAAGGATTTTCTTCCATATGCAGAATTGGCTTCAAGACAAATGAGCAATGATTGGGTCAGTACTTCATGTGCCTTATGTAGCTGATGTGATTCAGATGCCTGGCATAGAAGACAGTAAACTATGCTGATACTGCCTGAAACATCCCCTTCCCTTTTAATCTTGTTTGGTTTTAGAAGTCAACAATTGCCTGCTGACAGTAACAGTCAGCTTAAATATTTGGTCTCTATGTCGAATCTCAAATTGTTCATGCATCTCCAGGATCCAGTGCCCCATTACTGCCAGCATTATGTATTTTAATGAATGCAGAATGGCATTGAGGAATCAGAATTGCAACATCAAGATGGGAGAAAAAAAAATCACTGCAGCTTTCTTCACTGGGTAACTGTTAATGCTAAAAACTGTTAAACACATTAAAATCCCATTTAGCAAATAGCAGAACATAATGAAAATTGGAACAATTCAGTGAATACAAATGTGGGATAATACCGAGTGTATTGTTTCTGTGTGTAAGTGCCTCTCTTTGTTCCAAGATCTGTGCTGAGAGGAAACTAGCTGTAGTTCAAAGGATAAATTAGACTTGGCCTTTTACTAGTAATTTGTTTCTTCATTTACAGATTTTTCTCCTTAAATTGTTATATTTTTTTACTGTTAAACCCATCACCATTTGATATCTAATATCCTAGAGATTGGTTATTCTATTGTAAGGAAAACTCAAAAGGATGATTGCAAAATAAGCATGCAGCAATGGAGCAAAAGGGAAATACTGAAAAATGAGAGAGATCTTACTGAAAATCTGGATAGGAACATGCATCCTTCTCTTAAAATAGTTCCAAGAACCTTTTACAGAGGTTCCAGTATCATCAAATTAGATTCAAGTTTCTAACTGCATAATCCACAATGGTAGTCCCTCTAAAGTCCAGTTATATCCCTAGTGATGGTAAAATTTCTATTTTTCTGAAGCTCCCATCCTAATTTCAGAAATCTTCATTTTTTTCCTGTTAGCTGTAATTTCTGTCTTATTGACAGTAGTCATAAAATTGAGTGGGAAAATATCCTGTCTTAACCTTTCCTCCAACCACTGCAGTAACAACAAAATATTTTTCTTGGATGTTTTCTTATCCAAGGTCATCCAAATAATTTTCAGGATTTTTTGGCAGCCAAAGTATAAATGCCTTAGCATGGAAGAAAAAAAAGGTTGGTTTATATTTTCCAAAGAAAATGGATTATTTTTTTAACAAAATGCATGTCATGATAGAAAGGTATTTTCTACTGAAAAAGACTTCAAAAGAAGCTTTTCTGGTAGCTCTAGGAATCACACACTCTGTTAAGATTGCTGGGTGAAAATAGAAGTCATTGAGCCTCTATAATGCCTTAATGTTCCTTCTGAATTCTCATGAGAATTAAATCCCCAAATCCCAATTTCTTTCCCCAGATGGATACTGTTGAGGTAAACTACATTGCATATTACTTGTCAGATTATCAAAAGACTTTTGTTGTCTTTCTCATCATACTTCCATGTTTTTTTAAATAAAAATCATGTTCAGTGTTTGGCTAAACAATGGCTGTTTAGTCAATGTTTATCATTTCTTTTTAAAGGGCGTGGGACAGAAAATTCTCCAGCTCTCTCTTCTCTGTCATTGGGGAAACCAAGGTGCATGGTAGAAGAGTTCCTTTTTCTTTCATGTACATACTTTTTTCTTTCATACACATAATACTTAAATCCTCCTGGACAGAGCTGAAATCTTTTTCAGAGGTTAAATCTCCAGAAGAAAAATACCCTATAACCGAAACTTAGTAATGTAATATTTTAGAAAGCTGGAGTAGTGGTTTATAAATTTTGAAGACTCTGCTTAGTGTCAAATTTGCTACATATACAGCTGCAATGCAAGTTGGCACATGTGACTTGCAGGCCAGGAATAGCCTTCTATCTACTGATATAGTGCTGTGAGACTTTTTTAATCTATTTTTATCAATGTGTGTCTGACCATAATCTGCTTCATATGACGGACAAAAATAGTAACAAGCCTACAGACATGTAGTTTAGGAAGAAATAGATGAATATGAAAATCTCCTTATTTATAAACAGGATAATATAAACAAGGCACTGAATGTCACTGTATACTGTTGCATCCAGCTGCACATATACTTCCTCTAATTTGCTATTTTAACTGTTTCATTTCTGTTACATCCAGACTAAGAAGCGTTAGCATTGAAGCCGCTGACCACGCTTCAGCTGGGAGAAAGGTGGCGTCTGCAGTGGAGTTATGTGACTGTCCCCCGGGGTACGATGGTACCTCGTGTGAGGTGAGTATCATGACGCAGTCTAGATCAATTGTGCTAACACTGTGATAGCTGTAAGCAACCAGGGGTCCTGTGTTGGTAGGAAATAGTAAGCAAGCTGTCCATTCCTGTTAGGAATTTGGTATAGATTCTCTAGTTGCCGTTATTTCTAGGTGGCCGTTCATTATATTTGATGATATTTGAAATCTGAAGTTTTGCACCTCTATGGTGACTGCTAAGTGATGAAAAGACACTTCTCTTAATAATAAAAAAAATAAATCAGTATTTGTACTCTTCAGCCAATTGATATTACAAATGCATGAAGCTATCACAATTAGAAGGAAAATGGCAGTAATCTGACCTGTGCACAGCAAAGCTGGATCAAATTATCTGGGTTCATGCGGCTGAGCTTCCTCTTTTGTTTTCCCAGGCCTTTGCCATTTGCCTTGGAGTCTTTGAGGATTGTGTGTGTGTTCATGTGAGGAGTGTTTTACTTCAGTTTGCTCCTGTTACAGATAATAACATACACACATGCTCAGAAAATACCCACTTTCCTAACAAATCCATTAGTTCACACAGAATATGTTCATAAAAGTATACATATGATTAACTAGCTCATGTGGGCATAGCTTGGGGTAAATAGAAGCCAAAAAAAAAAATTCTTCAAAAGCTTTGCCTTTAAGGAAATAGTTTCAAACACCAAGATGCTCCGCTTCACAAAACTACAAACTGTATGCCATTTACACAGGCACTCTAGGCATTTGCTTGTCAGCTCTCTTTTTCATTAAAATCTTCCATGCTTATATGTGATATTTCGGGCTTAGAGTCTAGTTTCATGCCAAATGTGATTGCTTGTTGCTGGGGCTAGATAAACTAATGTAGAAAGAAGGCCTAAAGGAATTAATGGATATTCTTATCACTTCCAAAATGGTACAGACAGAAAAAAAACACAAAACCTGGAGAAGAATATTGCCTACTTTGGCTGAGAAATAATTTTGAAGTCTGACCGTTGTCTGTCTGTTCAATTACTTGAAGAAGAAATCTGGATAAAGTGTCATTATGCTTCACACTTTTTTTTTTTTTTTTTACTTGTCCATTTTTACTCTTAATTCAGATTTAGGTGTGATTTCCCAGAAAGCAGCTGGAAAAGCAGATTGCAGATGTTTCGATGTCTACTTTTGTTGTAGAAGCTGAAGGACTTGGGTAGAATTCCTGCCGTGCTGCTGCTGAAATTCTCTGTACAACGTTGTGTCCTTCAATGCTAAACCTTCTCTCCAATTCAAAACAGTCCCTGAAATTTGATATATACTTAAGATCATATTCCACAATAGAAAGTACATATATAGATAGCTGCATAGTCTCTATGCACACTAGTGGGCATGGACACTCTTTGATTCCTGCCCTGGTTGAGTGCTAACCACAGACCTATTGAACTAAACCATATTATAGTCCCTACCTGTACGTCGGTTTTCCTCCCAAGATTGAAGGCCAAGAAGATAGGATAGACTTCTGCATGAGCACACTTTTCCTGTGTCCCCTTACTGAATTTCAGAGCATTTAAGACAACTCAGAAATGCCATTTGACAAAGCTGGCCTATCTTATAATAACAATGGTAGAGTTAAAAGTTTTAGTTACCATGCCTTTATTCACTGAATTAATTTCTCATGAGTCTTTTGTAGCACAGGTACAGCACATGATATGCATTGAACGGTTGTGCTTGATAGAAAAAAATGGGGAAATATTTTGGCGTTTTGAGTAGATGGTTGTGCTTTGTATAACACAGACAAGCAAGAAAAAAATAGGGCAATTACTTTTAACTTTTAACTTATGTTTTTCTTTTATGCATTTTATAACTCTGAATTTTAATTTTCAGTATTTATGGGTTTTGTTAGGAATACATTACTAAGAATGAAAAGAAGGAAAAATAAGGATCATGTCTCAGGTTTTAGAATGTTTTTTTAAAAGAATAATTTCAATTCATCTTCAAATTACTTTCACATTTTGCAGGAGTAAGACAAAAAAGAACATCATCTTTATTTTTATAAAGGAAAATCTTCTTACCTTATGGAACATGTATGTGAAGGGGAAGGGATTTTCTTTATTAAATGATACTTTTAGTATTCTATCACTACAAAACTTTCTCTTTGTATTAGCCAGGTGCTTTTGAAGGTCAACACTCTGTCATGCACTTTTTTATATTATGCAAAATCCTTGGATCACATGAGCAGTCTTATTGAGGAAAGACAGTTTGCAAAAACTATAAAGCCATTTGTGAGATATATAGTAAGGAAGACTGCTGCTTGACATCTTATTATGAAGAAATGGAATAGCCGAATTTTTGCTGATGAATCACAGTTGTACGATGTCACCTTTCCTAAGAAAAAACTGGCCATGCATGTAATATTGATCTGAATTTACCATTTAAAAAAATAAAAAAATCAGAGCACTTTCTTAAAGGGAAATGACTATACTTTATATTTAAGAAGCACAATTTGTAAATAAAAGGATGGCTTTCTTTTCAGCCTGTGCTTTATTTCAGTATAGCCTTTTGTTAGACTCCAAACAAGAAAGACTAAATGGTATTTTAATTGCTCTTTGCAGCTGAATTTCTCAGAAAAGTTTTTTGTTGTTTTGGGGTTTTCTTCCCTCCTCTCTCCTTCAGTATTTTGCCTTCTGGCTATTTTTCAATCTGTACCTTTTGCTTTGATGCTGTCATATTCCAATTCTTCATTTCTCTGCTTTATTTTACCATTTCAGAAGAATGATCGAGTTAAGACTTCCTCTAATCTCAGACCTGCCAATAAGGCTAAAGTCAGTGCAAAGCCATAGCACCAGGAAAAACAAGTTTCTAGAGAAATGTTGGTATTTTTATTCATTTGACAAGTATGTTTTTGTGAGTACAAGTATCAAATTCACAATATTTAAAAAAAAAACCAAACAAACATTCCTTTCTCTGTTCAAAAGAGTTTAACTTTTTATCTAATTTATCTTGCAGTCTTGCTGGCCTCGACACAGGAGGGTGAATGGCACAATTTTTGGTGGAGTCTGTGCACCATGTACATGCTTTGGTCATGCAGAATCATGTGATGATATCACAGGAGAATGCCTGGTAAGTGTCATTACAGCAAACGATGGATGTGGCCAACATCAATTCAATACACCTGTGCAATTGAATTAATGATGCCTGAGACCTGAAATATTCAAGAAGAAAAAAGCCAGCAATTAACAGAAGAGATCTTTATGTTGAACTGTAGCTGAAGTTAAGGATCCCCTCACACCAAGATATGGTAGCTTCTACAGTTAAACAAAAGGAATTTTTTATTCACATAGGATTTATGTTTTGAAATAGAATCAATAGTATAAGGTATGGCATGCAGAAAGCAGCAAATATATCAATATTCTTCCATCCAAGATTTATCTCCCCCTCCCATCTGTCTCCTGCAGTGTATTCTTTGTAAATTCTGTTCTAGTATGACAAGAAGATAATGTTAATGTCTTCCTTCATCTAAATTCCTACTAAACCTTGAAGAAACACTTAATAAATTGTATTTTAGAAAATAGTAAAAGCATATGATTTTGGCTAAATCAACTTTTTTTTCTTATAGGCTATGGAGATTTTATGTAGTTACCTACTAATTTAGCAATTAAATCTGTGATATTATCCCCAGCAAGCCTACCAGCACACCACTATTTCCAGCCCGTTCCATAGCCTTTTGGAATGGGTGAATTATGCTGAATAGACTGTTCTGATTAACTCAAGGGCATTTTTAGTTTTATATTGTCTGACATGGCATGAAGCTTGAAACAACATTTCTCATTTCATTAGTCGTGCAGAAACACAATTTGAGCCAGCGCCAGTTTAGTGGGATATCATATTCTCATTTCCCTGTAGAATTTCAAGCAGACTCTGCATTGTGCATGTTTCTAAATGTTCCCTTTTATTTCCTTAAGAAAAAGCTGCTGGGAAAAATCCAAAATGAAAATTCAGGGTTTTTTCAATGTAATTTGGCACTTAGAATTATCACTGGTCGTCCTGTTTTGCCCATACAAGATGTTTAATTGCATTGCGGTGCAAAACAAGATATCCTTAATATGTGGATCAGTGAATTTTTTAAACTGCTTTTTCATGAATAGAAGCTTAAAATGATTCTCAATTTAATTATAGCGTAAGCCTTAAGATGAAAAATATGTATGGCATGACAGTCATGTTTTGAATCCTTCACTTATATGCAATGAAAATGTTTAGCACTAGGATTGGTATTTCTCAACAAAGATACAATCTGTTGCATTAATGACCGTAGCCTCCAGCTATGATGTCTACAACATCAGTGTGGGATAAAAATCAATTAACAGAAAAGAAAGTGGCGAATCCTGTTTAAGGTGTATCATAACTAGTGACTTTATGGTTTAGGGATGCATAGCCAGATGCAAGTTCTGAGGTTGCTTGCTTCTGTGTCTTCAAGTTTTAGCCCTTGCACAAGTCCCTCTTTATTTTTGTCTGTAGCACCATCCTGGATATGAGAGAAGGCTGTATAGTTGCAAACTAGTGCTTTTGCACTTTTCAGCTGACGTGGGCTATGGTCTGAAACAGTAGAGCTCCCCCTTCTGATGTTTCAAGGGTGCTGGTGTAAGGATAACAGCACTGACACGGAAGTGGAAAACAACCGGTTAAAAATGTACTTTAATCTATATGCGTTATCAAGCATTCTGTATTTTATGTGTTCTGCCTGAGCTTATACTAGATCATGCTGTAAAGAAGGGGTGCACAGGGAGCTTAAAATCAGTTCTGGATTTTCTTGCAGCTTACTCTGAAAACACTGTAAGTGAAGTTAGATTGGTTAGTATCCATGCAGGCTATTAAATGCTGCTATTCAATTTGGATCATAAGCCTTTTGAAGTGAAAGAGAGAGAAGTCTGAATGCTGAAAAAGAGAAATGTTTCACATCAAAGGCATTCTTTCTATTGAGGTTTACACAGCCTTTTGGCCTCCTTATTATTATTCATGGTGTTTTTTCAGTAATACAACAGACAATTTAGGCACCTAATTTACTGATATGATACTTCTTTTTGCTCTTCCTTAGCTTTGAAATGTAGTTGAAAAGCAGCTGAAATATGGTTTTGACTCATGATAAAAGCTCAAATCCTCTGCTTCAACATAGGCCTGTATAAAAAGCTCATTTTAACGCATATCTTGCAGTAACCTGCAAAGCCCTTTGATCCCCACAGCAACCATATGGAGAGCTGCATGACACATCATTCTCGTTACCATTGTGATATACATAACTGCTTTGGTACGTAGGGCAAGTTCTAACATTCAGAAATGGTCTTTTGTAGTGTTCTGCACACGCATTTATGGTAGCTTTAGGAGGTTGGTTAAACCTAAACCTTATGAAAAGCAAACACATTTCAAGGTGTTTCATTCATTGCAGGATACCACATTCCCATTAGTGAGCCCAGAGAATGCAGATTTTTCCTCCCTACGATATGCTCAAATTGCTAAGAGGGCAGTCCCCAGTGGCATCCATTTTGTGTTTTATTCCTTTGTGTGTAAACAGCACATACCATGCAGATCGAGGCCAGTGTCAGAGCTAGCGGACATGTGCTTTAGACAGCGTTCATCACAGGAGCGACAAAATGTCTTCACCCATCTTCGTACGTACACTATAAAAATGATAGTTCCCAAGCTAAATGCAGTATAGGTTATACCACAGGTGAAAATGATGTAAAGCTTCTGCAACATCCTGATTGCATTTGTACCACCAGGAAAGGGAATTGTCCATGTAATCTTGACATTACGGTAGTTTGAAAATGCCAGAAGAGCGTATTCATGCTTCCAAAGACGTAATGCCATTGTCTGGTCTAGCTGGCCAGGGAGTATACTAAAATAGGCACCCAGGCTTACCCTTTCGCTTTCTTTAACTAGCTTAAACTAGCAGCTTCCCTGGTTGTGTCCGTGACAGATACCCTGAGGAAGGGCCGTGGAGTGCCAAAGGCACTCTCCTGGACTCAGTCGTACTCCCTGATTAAAGTTTTATTTTCATCACTAGCCTTCTATTCAGACTGTTTCTTTCCATATTCATATACACTGAGCTGCATATGCAGCTAAGCAGGCATGGTTTTCAGTGTGAATTTAGGATTCCCTGATACTGGGCATGAAAATGTTCATTTGGTTTCTTTCAAGGGGGGAGAGCCGGCTCAGTAGGAAATGGTGGAAAACACACTCCAGGACATCAGCAATAAAGTCTTTGGGCAACAAGGTCTGAGTCATACATAAAATTTGGGACAAAAATAAATTCCATAGTCTTGCTTATTCAAAGGTTGTCTAAGTGAAGATTAATGGTGTTTGGAGATAAAAGAGGTCCAGAAAATTGATGCATTCGAAACAGTTTGAGATCCAGTACCTAGAATTTGAAAGCATAAAGATTTGGGCATAATATCATTCCTGGCCACAAAGTCTATGGATCTATGGAACAAGGCATTGATTTTACCAGAACCACCAGATCAATGTGTTGGAACAAACTATATTTTCAAGGGAATAAAAAGAAAGTGTGTATAATGTAGTGAGCAGGTCAGGGACAGTTGGTCATGATCTTCATACCCAGTCTCGTGACATAAAAACAAGTAATTAAATGTTCCTATGAACGTGACATTAAGACTTCACAGGCTTAAGCATGTTTTCAGGAAATAATTTGAACGTATATTTGAAAGTTGCTTATATTCAGTGGTGCTCAAAAGCATGGCTGTACATTTGGCAAGTTTCAAACTGAGATTCAACCAATTATTATCAAGAAAACACAATTTTTTCATGAGCATTGATAATATCTTTAGAAGTTCTGAGAACTAATCTACTTTGGTATGTAAAGTGATCTATAAATTTGGCAAATTAGTATAAAATTTAATGCATCACTGAAGAGAACAGGCAAACTATGTCACATCTACATACTACATAATCCTTGTTGTTTGTCCTGCAAAATCCAAACTGGTTCAGGGAGAAAAGTACAGGACCACACAAGATCGTTATTTCTCAGCTAAACTCTAACATATACACTGTGCAACGTATGCTCAGATTTTGGCACTGTATGTGTGGGGTTGTTTTTTGTTTTTAAATGGATTGATTCATGGTGAGGAAGTAAGCAGATACAGAGATCTGAATTGTGGAGAATTAGACACAGTACGTGGAAATGACTGGCATTAGAGTTTCAGAAAGTAATTCATCAAAGAGAAGAAGGTCAGGTCTTTGTTTTCCTACAGAATGGAAGGTTTCAGGTTTTTTACTTAAAAAAGCAGAAGCTGCAAATACCATTGTGTAAGAGATGCATAGCTTTAAAATAGTGTGTTAGCTCCTCTCACTTTAATAACACCCTTGACATATAAGCCGTTCATATTCTTCAAAAACAGTAAGATATGTCTGAGGATATTTAAAGCTAAACTTAACACAAAAGAAGAATCCATTATTTTTCAGAAAAAGTACAAATAATTTGACATGACGCCTTAAAAAAGTTGAATTGCAAAGGTTTTTTCTTTTGAAACACTTAAATTATTTTTGTCACATCTCCTTTTAAAAGCATATCTTAATGTTCCCAGCTACTTATTCAGTATGGCCGGTAGATTCTTTTTGAATGACAGCACTTGAACTAACAATCAAATGGACTTAAATGACCTAATGAAGTAGAATTTAATCCAGCTGATGGTTCTAAAGCCATAATTTTATTTGTACTAAGAGTCTCAGTTGTTGGTATTAGCTCACAATCTACCAAATATGTGAAAATATAATATTGTGACTAATGCTTTCATTTCAAAGATAATGCTGATGGTATACACAAGCAATAAGAATGCACCCTTTAAAACAGCAAAGAGCATTCCTGGAGACAGAAGCTTTTGACTCCAGTGTGCTCATGACTGAAAAGGGTATCATGCTTTTTCAGCATGTGTGATACTGGCTATGCAGAGCACAATGCAAAAAAAGCTTCCTACAAATCACTGCAATCCTGGAAAGTCGTGAAGAAGAAATCAGTGTTCCTTAGAATAGTGCCATTTTCTTCATCCCTTTTTGAGGATACATTATGTCTTTCAGAAAGTAAGGCTATTAAATATCAGTCAGTACCATACGTGTGACTTATTACAATGAGAAAACAATTTTAAAGTGTTTCTAAAAATATTTTAAATTAAATCATAAATTTGGAAATACCTACACCTTTTAAAAAAAACCCGCAAGAGTTCTTAAGCAGCAGCTTGGGTGAGACAGATTCTAGACTGGATCTGGCCCATTGTCTAAATCAGATCAGAACACACCCCATTAAATAAAATCTCTCTCATGGCTTTCATTTTGGCCTTTTCAAGTTGCCATATGCTTTTTCAGTCTCTACCCAAGCACATCAAGATGGCATTTAAGAGCCAAAAATATTTCTCTTGCTTTCTCTGTTTTTACACTGTGAAAGGGCTACACTTCGGTATCTTGTGGAAAATAGCAGTGAAAGGAAGAGTGTGGTGTGCTAAAAATGTGGCAAAAAAAAAGGAAAGAGTTTAAGCCAGAAAACTAATTTGCTGAGCCTATCGTGGATCCTGCCAAATTATTTATAATTTCTAAATCCTATATGGTGAAGGGGGAGGAAGAGTAGAAGGGGTAATTACTCTTTAAAACTTGGTTCCTACAAGTCATCATAGGAAGCCCATTCTCAGAGCACCAATTCTTATTCTGCCAAAAGATCATTTAATTTGAGATCGGGCCAAAGGTTATATACAAAAAAAGCAGATCTAGTGCTGCCATTTTTATGTGGGATGTTTCATATGCTCAGATAAACTATCTCTTGTTTTATGAAAGCCAGTCACCTAAAGGAAGACAAACTGTTGAATAGGGCCCTCTATACAGTATATTCATCCTTTTTTCGACTCATAAAATAGAGTCTGAATGCCCTTCTAGCAAACAAGTATTAATTAAGTAATTCAGGCTTTGCTACTATTCAGAAATATATTTGGTATACTGCTGGCCGTGTACCTTGTGAAATGAGCTAATGTACTTATATGTGAACTGTAGTAATTCATTTTTATAAATTATATAGTCTGGGCTGTATTTCTGGGGTCAACAGCTGAAAACTGTTTGTCACAAGATCTGGCCTGTTGCAAGACTGCAATACTAAACCTGTTTTGTGCTGCTCTGAAGGCTGGTTTTCTTTAAGGAAGCTAAAACAATAATGTGGCTGTTGTATGGTGGAAAGGTAAAGGTCTACAGTTAAATATTCTTTTTGTTTTACATAGAGAAAAATTATCCAAAAGAACACAGATACCTGACACATACTGATTGTGACAGCTAACCTCTAGAACTGTTTCTCAACCAGCAGCAGCAAATTAGAATACATGTTGCAGACCTCTGACAATCCTGTTGAGAAGATGGGCTAGGTGAACGAGTTTCAAGGACTTTCCATATGTCAGTTTTCTAATTGTGAATGTTTACTTTTCATCTTCTGTTTAGGACTGCAAGCACAACACAGGTGGTTCTTATTGTGATAGATGTCTTCCTGGCTTCTATGGTGATCCGACCAAAGGGACAGCTGAAGACTGTCAGTTGTGTGCTTGCCCCCTAAATATACTTTCTAACAAGTAAGATGTATATTTATTACATATTGCACTTTTTCACTTAGTAAATTGCATAACTTTTTAGTTTATACATTTGCATGTGCATTTGAGATTTTCTTTGTGGATTAATCAAATAATATATTCTGCAATATAAACTTTAGTTCTCTTTTTACAATTGTATGGAGTGCTTAGCTTCACAGGCAGGCAAAGATCAAGACAAAAGCTGGATGAGACCAGGCTAGACAGAACAACACAGAATTTGGATGACTGCTCTTTGAATCAATAACTAGCATTTGCTTTTCTGTCCTCCTTAAGAGTAATTGTTTTTAGTTTTAAAGCTGAATTTACAGATTTGACGTGGGGGGGGATTTTAATCATTGAATTTAAAATCAATTTATGTTGATCAGATAAAATAGTGATTTCTTCTGCTTTCAATTTTCCTTTCCTTCCAGTCAACACTCAGTGATAATCTTGATTCCTTTGGAGTCTGAATTCAGCCTTAGATCTTGCAAGTGAAAATATTTTGTCAGCATATCTCAGAATAATCACTATAAATTTGTTTTATTGAATAAAAATAATAGTGAAAAGTTAATCAAAACTCTGATATAAGAACAAATGTTTCCTTCATTTCCAAAGCTTGTCTGCACTACTTGCTACCTACAATTTAAGAGGCAAGTGGCTCAAACATTTTTTCACTGATTTTGTCCCAATCAGCACCTAGAAAAGAACAATACCAAAATCCTTTGATGTGATGTAGTTGAAGAAAACTGTTCGGTTTGAATTAGCACATTTGGTTTATGCCATCCAGTATGGCTTCAGTGAAAACCAGCCGTGGTGCAAGTAGCACATGTCCAGATTACACAGAAGAGCTGCTGTGGTGCAACACGTTCAATAATTGTTCAGGAAGATCAGGAACTGTTGAGTATGGCTGACATGTTTGCAGTGGTAACTAATGCTTGCCCAAATTCCAGCCACCAATTGGATATGTTTCCCTTCTGAAAAGAATCACTGTGAGTCCATCGAAGCATTTCAGAAGGATTGTAGAATTGTACTGGAAGATTGTAGACTGTGCACAAAGGCTGCCCCATCCCAAGCTCTTCACACAGCTTGAAAGTTTTAAGTGGCTATAGGAGCTGATAAACCCACTGGAGTGGGTTTTTTTTTGTTTTTCCCTTCAGCTCTACTCTTCTGTTTCACCCTTTTTGCCCAAAACAGAAGTCAGATTCTGTCAATGAAATGCACTTTACTGTTTGAGCATAAAGAGTACTTAAGGTTTACAGGGCAAAATGTGTGGCTACCACCAGCACAGAGAGGGAGCTCTGCAAGATGCAAGTAAAGAAGAGAACATCATCTGAATGGCAGTGTGCCAACATCAGGCACAGATGAACCAAATTTTGCTCTTTAAGTAGTTCAGGCTAACGCTATTGCCTACAGGGGCATTGTGTCCTATTAAAATTGCACTGATCAGGGCAGGCATAATCTTAGCACTTATCAGCAGAAACTTCAGGGGATTGTAGAATGGGAGCCTGCCTTCCTGTTATCACAGGTCTTCAGTTGGTTTTATTAGATATACATGGGTTTATTATGTCTGCTGCTCAGGCATGGTTCCTCTGACATCCTCATTGCTTTCACATACTTAGTATTTTCTTGCATAGTTAATTACTTCTCTTTCTCTTGTTTGAGAACACTACTGACAAAGCAGGAAAACACTATCACATTTATATCTTGTGCAGATGTGCAACAAACCAAATCAAATAGATTGAATTTAGGTTTTTATTGGCAAACTGCCTAGAGACCTCTGTTATGTATTCATCAGAGTTCTGGCTGCGTTGCTTTCCCTTTTCTGAAATTGAACAAGAGGGTCCCCTTTTTAATATTTAGTTTTCTTGAAATATAGGTACAAAACAAAGACAGAATATAAATGTTCTTGAACTGTGAAACTGTGGGAGTCCTGCAATTAGAATTGTACAATGGCTTTCTATTTCTAAAATGGACCAAAGCGAAACTGTGAACATCATCCTGAAGCTCTGTAGAATTCAGTGTAAGGTTCAAGCTCTCATGACTTTACACTTCTAGACCAATCATTAAATTTGTTTATGAGGGAAAAAAAGAGATTGTTAAGGATTTAATGTGTTACCTGAAAGCTGTTAAAAACTCATTTTCCTCTCTTTGTTGGCAGTGAGTTTGGCATGCTAGTGATAATATATGTAAACAATTCAGATTCTTTCCCACATCCTTCACATGAAAAATAAATTTCTTCCAAGCTTATGTCACTGTACAGATGTAGTATACGTCATGTGATTTCTGACTAACCTAACAAGTGACTAATTTATGTACAAATGATTATAAATAGCTGTCTATAGATTTTAATTCCTGTCGCATTTAATTCCTAACATGGCATGACAGGGCATCTGTAGGTCTCTAAGCTTAGGACTAAGTTCCTGGTGCACAGAGAATATTGTCCATATAACAGACCTCTGACATATATTTATATTAAGAAATTAGCTTTGTCTTTTATAGCAGTGTCTTATTTCTTTATGATGTTTATAATGGTTCCCATCACTGTTTTCACAGCACCTGAGACTTTCTTTGCAATGCCACATAAGGTGGAGGAGAACTGTTGTCTCCATTTTAGAAATGTGGTGATGATGGTGCTGTTCTATAGTTAACTTAAGCCGATTTAACTGCTGCTCATTCCCTCTCCTGTTTCCTAGTGGCAGCAGTTTCCATATGCAATCAGTGAAGCCAATCATAAAACTGCCTTCTGAAGCACAACAGTGATAAGTGACTTGCCATATGTCAGAAAAGAATGCTTGGCCAAATCAGGAAACTAAACTTAGGTTGTCTAAGCTTGTTTTCTAGATCCTGGGCTATATTTTCCTCTTTTTGCATATATCTCCACATTTGTGCTTATATGATGCAAATGAGATCAATACCCATATTAAAAATGGCATCTGTAATGCACACTTGTCGTCTTTGTCTTATCTCTTCTCATTAATGCATCACTCTTGCAAACTGTTCTAACATTCTTAGTCTTTAAGGGGTTTCAAATAAACTGATTGTTTGGGGTTTTTTTCCTGTAGCAATTATCAGACATACGACTATATAATTCTTTCTACCAAATGTAGATGTCTGGGATAATTACTGCTTTTCTCTTGAAATGGTGATAAATTTAATAGGGGTGATGAAGACCCTGACAGGAATGTTTTATCATTGGAAATGGGAGATAGAAGGTATCTCACTCAGCTTGGGAAGGTCACAAGTAAACTTGTAGCATGTGAACTGGAAATTCAGGTCTCAGAATGTTAATTTTTTTCTTGGGCAATTAAATCAAATCACGAACTTATTCCCAAGAGGTGTTTTCTGTAACATAGTTGTAAGTATTTAAGAAGCCTTGTTTCCCAACATAGACCTATCACATATATACCCATACTGTGTATTCATACTTGTCACATGACCTCACTGATATTAATGTTGTTACCTTATGTAAAAACTGAAGAGTGATGATGAATCAAGAGGAAGTAAGATTTTTTGAAGCTTGTTTTGACAGATCAATACACACTGTTCATTAGTATTTATCACTAGTGAGTAATGAGATTCTAAATAATCAGGAAGATAAACTCTTTCTTTCTCACCCTGCTATCACGTATTTCCTTTATAGCATGCAGATGGGAATTTCTCAATATATTAATGTTTAGTCTTGAGATGTGGACTGACTATTAAGTCAGAGAAAGAGTCAAAGGATGCTAGGTCTGAGCATAACCCTTGAAAACATTGAAATTCTGCTATTCATTATTATAGCTTGGTAATAATAACTATGTTATTATTATTATTACTAATACTATTATTACTATTAATACTATTTTTACTATTATGATTATTATCTTTAAAATTTATGCAATTGAATTCAAAGCTTTTGATGGAACTGTGGTATAGTCAATCTTGCGCAATGCTATAATGAGCTGTGATAGCATCTCCACAAAGTTTCCCATGTAGCTCTTGGAAAGAGTGAGGTTGGGACTGGCAAGCAGGATCTTACTTGAAATGTCAGGTGCTGCTGATTAGATTCAATGATAACGTGTGCCTCAGTTGAAAATTGCTTTCATTGCTATTTAAAAATAGAATGAACAATTATTGTTTCTTCAACTGGCCCCTCATGCATTTATGAATCTATTCTTAAATGAATGGCATTGCAAAATAACACCACGTAATCCTGATGGAAAAGAAGGAAATCTCAATATGTGCCTATGTTTACTGGACCTGGCCTTCCCACATTTTTCTTACTGATCTCTTATGTCTGTGGGATAACTTGCCCTGTGACAGACGGGGTATTTGTAAATGGAAATAATCAGAAACAGAATAAAGAATAACTGAGGTCAGATCATAGGATGGATGACTCCTGAGAAGTGGGGTCCAGTCACCAGCAGGTAATCACATTACATGATCCTAATTAAGCTTTTCTGTCTTCCCTGTGCCTATTATTTTCCAGAAACTTTCATCATATATCCTGCTTTAATTTATCCAAGGTCAGATTATGTCTGTTTGTCATTATTGCAGCATGAACTTTTACCTTGAAGATGTTTTGTTAGGCCAATTCTATTCCTTCTCAACTTCTATTTTCCTAGGTTACAAAAGATAAGTTTATTATCTTCTTCTCAGATAGGCGTTTTGTTTTCCTGTTGTGAATAGTCACCCCACTATGCACCTGCTCCCATTTTTTTTCCTTTTTCCCCCTTTTTCTATTTTGCCATTTGGTTGACCAAAATTGATTACGATTATATAGATGAGGCCCTATAAAGGTGCTCGTATGTCTCTGTCTCTAATAATCATTCCAGAATGATAGAAGAACAGGTTGCTGCTTCTTCTGTGCGGTGTCTGTTAGAGTGTCAAGACGTTTCCTCACAAAAGTGTGTTAAGGGAGAAAGGTTACGGAAAGTGAAATGCTAACCAGTGAAGGAGCACAGTTCAGAGTTAAACACAGACATTGAGAGGTGGAGCTTGCAAATGCCTATGATCTCCTTATTTATTAAAAAAAAAAAAAACCAAAAAACCAAAAACAAAAAAACCCAGCTAAAAATAAGTATAGCATAGCAAAGAGGTAAAGCTTTCTACTCTACAAGCTATTCTTAAACTTCAGCATGCCTGTCTGGCCTGTTGCTTGAGGTCATTGGCACTCAATTTACTCAAACGCACTCTGGGAAGCTGCACCAGATATTTCCCCTTTTGCCCCTCCCCTTGTTCACTGGGTTCCTTTCAGAGCCGATTAGACACAAAGTTAACTGAGCTTTCAAACCAATTGTCCTTCAGAAAGATTTATATAAGGGCCACATTATGGCATAGATTGTTTTGCCAGGCCCTCGGGGGCACAAACAAACAGCTGTACATTCCTGCCTTTTTAATAGTATCCAGACCGCTCGGTGGCAGGCTCAAGTCCCGTAATAACAGGCTATTGGGATGCTGCCATCCGTTACTCTACATTCAGTGTCACAGAAATAGCAGAGTCATTCCAAATTCAATTTGCTGGAGTCAAACTTAAGCCCCATGTCCACTTTTCCTGGACGCTGTTTTGCAAATTAATGATCTCTGGAGTGGGAAGAGAGCTATGCTGCTAACCATCTTTTCTTTATGTTTCTTCCTTGTCCCTCTTCTTACCCAATATCAACAACACAGCTTTAGCCCGACATGTCATTTTGATCGAAGTCGTGGATTAATATGCGATGAATGCCCAGCTGGGTACGTGGGACCACGCTGTGAAAGGTAAGCAAGCACCGGGCTTTTAACCATATGAGATCTGAAACAAAAGTATTGATCACATGGAACTGTTCTACCTTTGTTTTACTTCCCCTTCTCATCCCCATTCCCATGTTCTGAAACTCACTGAAGAAATTCCTGTGCATCTTCCTCCGATATTGTGTCCATGGATTTGTATATTTCTAGTGGCTGTTTTACTGCTTTATGGTAAAGTACAAAGCTTCCAAGAAGCATTTGCAGAGAAGTGAGAGACTTTTTAAAAAATTATTCTTCTAGCTTTTCTGTCACTCTTCTAAGATTTTTATAATTGTTTTGTCTCTTTTGTCATTTGAATGTCTAGAGCATGGTGAATCAAATATGCAATAAATTACTGATGCCTCTTTTAGAGAAGTTAATATGCAGTGAAAATACAGCTCATCTAAGTTATTTGTTGACTTTAATTATTTTTAAAAAGAATATTTTACATTTTTGTTGCTTCTAGTTTCCCATTGCATTCTTTATTTAGCAAGTAGAGCCAGGTAGGTTTTAATGACAAAGAAGGTAATTATTCTTTGTCAAATACATAGAAAAGCTCAATATATATTTCCTACACTTATTACTACCTCTACAAAAGACAAGTAAAAAAGATATGTCGTCTGTCTTTGGCTATGACAGGTCTGAGTGACATGTCAGTGCTGAGAGAGAAAGTTCTCTCCCCTTCTTACATCCTGTTATTCTGAAAGGATCACAAGGAGACTTTAAATGAAACAGAAGGCTAGTGTGAGTGTTGGTGCTAAGCTCCCGGGAACCCCCTTCCACAGGAGGTGAGACCGCATAGACAAGGGATATCGTCACTATGTCTGCACGCCTTTGGTCCCTGGGGATTTCACATCGATGGAACAGCTTTCAAGAGCAGTTAGTGTGCCAGGGGACCTCTGCTAGTTGTTTGGAGGTCGTGATGAATCAGCATTGGCTTCGGCTCCATGGTCCCAGTCCCCTGTGACTCTACAAATGACACCTTTGTAAGAGGGCTTGAGGGAGACAGAGAACTGTCTAACACCTGGCTAGACAGTTATGAGGCATGAAAACATGGCACTTGTGTTCCTTTTTAGGCTTTTGCCTTTTGGCACTTCCATGAGCTACTTGCAGCGTTTTCCAACGTAAACCTTAAAAAAACAGGTGTGGCTTCTGAATGAAGACTTAAAATATTCAGGCTGGGATGAGGAAAAGTAGGAATGAACCAAGAGAAAGAGCCAACCAGAAAAGCAGGAACCTCACCATACGCTGTGAATCGCCCTCCAGTCCTGTCTTTCCTATTTACATTTACAACTACTTCCTTTTAAATCCCCTTTTGTGCTATATCTGTCCTAAAGTGAGAGTGCAGGCTGTCACCTGTTTCCACCCATCATCACTGAGTCTGTTCCTGCTGCGTGCTCTTTCTGCCTGTCTTTTCCTGTCTGTCTGGGAAGTCGTCACCTTCTTTCAGCTAGTGGGCTGTGAAGTTAATGATGGCAGGAATAAATCACATCAAGAGCACTTTGGTGGCAGTTTGTCAATGCAGGGTCATTGACAGCTTCCATTAGCAACAAGTGCTATTTCTGAGTGGAGCACAGGCTGTAGATGTAGTAGGACAGAATCTGAATAAGTGGCAGGCTTGGATTTTAGCCTGAATTCCCAAGGAAATGAGGCTGGTGTGATCTTTTTGTGCGTGTCTGTCTGGCTGCCCGCAAAGACATTTGAACTTGTAGGTCAATTTCAACCTAATTCGACAGAAGGGTAGGAGGTCTCAAAGATAATCATCGTTCCTGAAGGTTTCGCGAAAAGAAGTGGCTGAATAGAGGTTAATAGATCAGGACATGTCATAGCTAAGGGGGAGAACACTGTGTGAACTCACACCTGATTAAACAGCAGAGAATACATGAGAGCGAGAATGAGAGAGACAGAGATTATTAAATGTTCTGCCCATAAGAAAACTTTCACAGGGCAAGGAAAAAGCGCTGCTGTAGCCTGAGGGATTACTCCCTGCTGAATAGCAACATCCTGCAGCAAATACTCAGCCCTTAGCCTTGTAACTGTGAGATATAAATCTACTGGAAATTAGGCCATTAATTCCAATGTTCATAGAAGTATTTGCTTTTAATTGTAACAAGTTGCTTGGAAATGCCCACAGCTGTCAATAGTAATCAACAGGAGAAAGTGTGTTGCCTTTTGCTATTAATAGTGATTGTATAATTGCTAAAAAAGTTTACATGAAATTCTCTTTCATTTTAGCAACTGCAAAGTGACAAGTGATCTGAGCCACATGACTCATTAACTAAACAGTCCTAAATTATCATGAAGTACCAAGTATCATGAAGTGAACATACACAGTAATGTACTTATTTGGCCTCCAAAATCATCCTCTACCCCCTAGGGAGATAAGATCTTTTATTTATTTATTTTTTAATTTATTTTTTATTTATTTGTTTTTACACCTGAGTTGTAAAAAGTCAAAAAAAAAAATATTGCAACTTCTCTCACTTGAACTCTTCCAGAAAATGTTGCAACAGTTGTTCAATGTTCTGAGGGGTCCAGCTCATAACACCATCAAAAAAATTGCACATATAAACTGTGTTGGGAGTTACCACATATGTACAATTGTAGAGAAAGCCCAGCTTCCTCATTTAAGCCTTTTCCCCAGCAAATTAGACTTATGTTCTTCCTTTGCTCACTGCTCACTTTCCCAAGGTGTATGGGGTAGCACAGACACTCTCCCAGCTCCATGGAAAGGGTGTATGAGAATGTCTAAAAGCTGTCCTTTGAGCCCAGCACATTTATAGGATGATGATACGCATTTTCCAGCTACATAGTCTTCATATAGACAAGAGCATACCGTGGCTGAGAGTCCAGCTTCTCTTGTAGCACTCTTTCATTTACAAATATGGTTCCAGTGACCTTTTCATGCTAGAAGGAGAGATAAGAGGTCAGTGTAACTTAAGTGGGAGGAGAAGGGTGAGCTGGGTCGTGTCCTTCCTTGCCCCCCACCCTTTTCTTCAGGTCTAGCACAGAGTGTCACCAGCCACAGTCCCTTGCGAGTCCTGTGACTTCAACCTGCTGCTCCTTCTCGCTAATACAATTCTGCCACTTGCGCCAGAAGTACAAGTCCGTATTGCAGTGCTAATGGAAAAAGGGTCAAATGTTCAGGAGATTGGGTGCAACAAATGTGTTCTGCAGGATTGTTTACAGCTTGCAAAAGTAGGCGCTCTGATGTTAGAAAATGCAAGATTTATAGTTGGTCATACAACAATAACATCTGCGTTGTGCACCTGAGTTAAGATTTTTAACTACGTGTTCACAAGCCGTTTCTTCACAGGGTTTTTTGCCCGGTTTTGTACACAGGTTGAATGCACAGAAGTTTCAAAGCAACAGTAAAAATAGTATTTCCAGAATTTAAAGTGTTTGGATTTACAGCCTAAATTTACTCTGTCTCAAGGGGTTTTTTTTCCCCAGTAAATATAAAGAAATGTATAAAATAGCCCTGTGTTTGCGTGTATATATATGTATATACACAACACCATACAGGCTGCTATGAAGAAAATTAACTCCATCCCAGGCAGACCCAGTACACATACACACACATATGTTTACATAGTACCGCTGTAGTTGGCATCAGTTATGCCAGATAAAAACCAATGGTGTCAGTCACAGACACACCTGCATTTGAGGGTAAAGGTGAGCATAGAGGAAGAAAGAAAAATATGGAAACAATCTTTCTTCACTGCTTTTACTCCTATCGTTATTTATTTTTTCATCTCAGAGGTGTTCTGTTGTACTTAGCAGTTGTTTACTTAGGTATTTTGCGTAATACATAAATGTAATTTTCCATGCCATGTGCATTATTGGGTTTTTTTCAATATAAACCTTGCCAAACATGCAATGCTTTGAATCTGAGAAGAGTAGCTGAAGTAAAAATGTACTTAAGGGAATAAAGATGGAATTAGTGAAAGTGGATTTTTTTAATCTTCCCGTGCAACTTCAGGAGAAGTGGGAGAAAAAGTGGAAGGATTTACACGTAGATATATGCACACAGTTTTCTTTTAAGCTTAACTGATTTACCCCTACTTTCAGGATCATCTTGAATCTGGATTCGAGATTTTGTATGTATATAAGGAGAACATAGCTACGTGATGGTAGTGGGTTTTGCAAATTTTAATTAGAAAGTCTAAACTGATGAGAATACAAAGAGTTATCAAGGTCTCCTGCTATTAACAGAAGGAAATGAGTAGCAGTGCATGTCTCACAAGTCCCTGGAGCATTTTTTCTGTGAACTGCTTGGTACGTTTCTGTGAATGCTATCAGATACAGGACTAACCCTTAAATGAAAGTGAAAGAGGAAAATGAATACACATGAAGTGAAGTCAAATAGATTAGTAATACCAAAAGGTACAGATTTATGACAAATACACCAGTAATAAGTGAGAAATATCTCAGCAAAGTGTAGGTGAACTTCACGCATCATCTGTTTTAGGTAAAATAAGATAACTACATAAATTATCCAGTTATTCTGTGGCTTTGATAAAACATGGCTATTAATTGTTACATGTATTAAGAGATACTCCTGGCCTTTGTAACTGAGATATCAGTGAAAAAAAGCCAACTTGTTTTGGCCAAAATAAGCTAAAAATCAGTCTTTTGTAGTTGCTGAGATATCTTCCATCCAAGGAAAAAATATCAATTTCTTTGCAGGGAATACAAGGAGGTACAATATGTGGCTACATTCATGACAGGTTCTGAAAATAAAATGCCTGAATTATTGTAATGACAAGATTTTGATGTATTGTTGCTATGAGGAGGTAATTGTGAGATGGCTATGCTAAAGGAGTAAAGCATAGTGGGCTAGATTGTGAAAATTTTACTCATGTTCTTGAGTGGTTACATGCACCCAAACCACTGGAATATTTACACATATTATTCATCTGTGGTCTGCATTGTGGGTATTTTTAGAGAATGGAAAAAAATCCTACTTTTTGTGTAATATCTTACTATAAAAAACCTGTTCAATTAGATCCAGCTATAATTTCCTCCCTAGTCTCAGTTACCCATTTTTGTATTCTTTGCTAATGATAGCGAATACTATTTAATAAATATTTAGACAGCTTTGTTTAGGATGCAGTTGGTAGCTTCATGAGATATCCTGGATGCAAGGAAAAGGATGAACTTGATGAGCATAAAGGGACAAAAGTGAAAGAGCATGGTGGAGCTCTGCATTCCTGTATTAGGATGGTACAGAAGTGGATGGTAAGCTTGACCATACCATCCGCTACTATTACAAAGCAGAAAGGATATCTATGTACTTTAGAACTGTGTTCAAACTGACTTTAAAATAGTAGGAAACATTAATTTATGGAATGTGGTTTATGTACTTTCTGTTTTCTTTACACTAATTGGAGTTCATCTGAGATGCACATGAATAACTTCATTAGCTGGAACTCGGCAATTTTTCTTCTTTTTCTTCACTATCTACAAGTTGCTCTTACTGTGAAGTGTGAGCAAATGTAATGGAAAAGGAAAGCAGACCAGAATATAAATAGGAAATAGGCTGTGAAATGAGTAGAAATTCGCTTTAAATACACGCTCATGTTAGGTCAGATTCACTAACCTGTTTTACATGGTACTCACAGGAAATTGCTAGTGGGCAAGGTGGAAAATAAGGTGATATTTTTAGACATCTCTGTTAAAATATGAAAGGCGTAGTACACACCAACATAGTTCCTGTGATATTGAGCAAACTTTTTGTTACCTGCCTATACACAGAGATTAGCGATCCATTAATTAAACAAATCGGACCATGCAGTAGATCAGGGGAAGGCTAAGTCAGGGGAGGATCTTGTTAGGTAAACAAATTTATGTTTGTATTATTTTCTAAACCTGTCTTTCTAAACTAAACATGTTTTTAAGGTAGAGGGAAAAAATCATCAAGCTTGCTGGTAAATGAGTACAGAACATCTAGACATGATGTGCTGAAATACAAAGCCTATCTAAGATGGACCTGAATTCCTTCAGTGTGCCAATAGACAGATTTCTTATTATGCTTTGTCTCGTCTTCAGTGCCAGTGACAAGATTGTTCTCCCACTGAAATCTAATTACTAGCAGAACTGGCAGGATTTCAGCTGGTACTGTATCTACAGTGTTGTTAAAAAGGACAAGGAGGGGGAGAGAGAAAAGACGCTTAAGAAATACTTGAAAGAAGATCAAATCATTTTTGGTGATTAGTGAGGCAACAAAATTAAATATTTCTAATAAGAGGATTATTTAAGAGTCCTAACTGGTGATGTCTTTTACCTTAGGTGTGCAGAAGGCTATTTTGGACAACCTCTAATACCAGGGGGATCGTGCCAGCCATGCCAGTGTAATGACAACCTTGACTTCTCCATTCCTGGCAGCTGTGACAGCTTGTCTGGTGCTTGCCTGATATGTAAGCCAGGTACAACAGGCCAATATTGTGAGAGGTGTGCTGATGGATATTTTGGCGATGCTCTTGATGCAAAGAACTGTCAACGTAAGTCATGAACTATTACTGCTCCTGACAGTATTGATCTATCCTATATCCATGTTCCTGAGAGGAATACTGTGCCTCTGTATGTGCGAGCAAGAGAACGATACGGTGTACTTACATGTCTAATAACAGTAGTGTTTTACTTGCATCTGCCTCTGGAAAGGGAGACTTCAAAGTAAATAGAAAGAAGAACGTATTAAAAAACTTCCTGCTGTAGTTGAAGCAGTAATGAAGCAGACATGGAAAAAACCTGGGAGAGCAGAGCATTACATGGATGCAAAAGGTTATACTAAATGTCAGATCTACAAAAATAAATACAAATAAATGAAAACGATTCACTAAAAATGCTATAAGCCATCCAGGGAAATCCCATTAACTAGTAAGATTGGTGCTGAAAGGAGGGAATGATATTTCAGTTACTGCAGGGTCCAACTTTGGCAGCACTTGTGGCCTCCTTCCCACCTATAGGATCCTCTGTAAGAGTTGGGAGCTGCTGCCTCTTACAGGGCAAGATTCTCCCACCTCCTCCAAAGCAGAGTCTAAAATCTGATGCATTTTCTAAGGTGCACTGGAGGAAGATACCTGGCACTGCAGCAAGCTACCATTTCTCAGATGAATGGTGGCATGTTTAAGTATGAGCCCCAGCTCATACTTCCCCATAGTGACTGCAGGAAATTATTGAGAGCAGATGGAGAATTTGGTAGGAGCAGGAGCTTTTGCTTCTGTAGGAGGCAGTGACTCTCTCTGAGCCATTGCTGGCACAACTCAGAATGCAGCTATTGCAGCTATTAGGCAGAGCAAGTGCTTTTAACTTAAAAACATTCTTCACATACGCTTGCACTCCATTCTGAGAAATGGAATACAACAGGTTGTAAACTGTCCTGAAAGAGCAGAGAATTTTATTTCACTGTCACAAGGATTTAAGCCTTTTCTTTCCTTTGAATAAACTCAGAGCCACTCCACTGAGTGCAAAGGTCTTTTATCAGTATAAAATTATGCAAGTAAAAGAGCGGGGTCATTGTCTTATTGCTGTGTGTGCATGCAGGAACACAGGGACCACTTCTGCAATATGTGCTGCAAGCACAGCGGTCTGAGACGCTAACATCCATCTCCAGGGTTTGGTCTATTAGCGACTTGCAGTTTGACAGTGCAAATACTGAGTTCGGTTGGACCACCTAAGACTGCATGGGAGCCAGCGAGATGCAGAGCATCACCAGGTTTCTCAGCAAAGGCCAATAACGCTGATATACGTAAAATCATACATAGCCATGAAGACATATACCTGTGTAAATGCTTTCTGTATCTACTTTATACAATGCTGGATAAAAGTTGGACAATCACATATATTCTCTGCACGAGTTAACAGTTCATGATGAATAATGTCATATAAGTTAGGGTGTTAAGTGTATAACATTATTTAAAAAGAAGTGTATTTCAAAAATCATATCTTGCAGTAGCTTGTTTCTACAGTAGTGGCACCTGCATGGGGAAGAGACATAATATGAGGAGAGTTCAGAAAACATACAATTAAAAAAAAGTATTAAAAATAAATACATATTTAATGTAGAATTACAAGCTCTGCTTTTGTTGTTAGTATCACTGACAAGGAGAGCCCCCTAATGTATTCATAGCTTTGTGCTCAGTTACCTTGTATTCATCTACTCTCCATCTTTCATGTGGGTTTTCTTTTTTGCATATGATTTTTTATTTCCTTTGCAGACTTCCATGAAGTTTGCCCTGCAGCTACAATATCAGAGGGACTGTGCCTTTACTTTGTTGTTTTCAATTTCATTCCTTATTAAAAAGCCAAATCCAAGAGTATTGCAAAGCACGAATTTTGCTTTCAAATTATTGTTTGAAATGTTTCTTGCTCTTTCTCAGTACAGTGCTGTTGTCATGTGCATTAACCGTTTCAAATGACAGTACAACTTTATATCACTCTAGTGTCTCTGAATTTCTTGGTGTATCTGTACAAAATAATAAATCTAAGAACACTGAGCAAATGTCCTAGGCTTATATGATTTGATTCTAGTAGGCTGGTTTTTGGTGTGAAATAGCACAGTGTACTGAAGCAAATACCTGGAGGTTGTGCTGATGGTTGTAGAGCTAAGTGCCGTGAGATGAATTAAAGCTGATATTCAGGTGTGCCTATGTGCAGGTACTGCCATTGGAGATGAATAAGTGTGTAGGTTGATTATAAATGCACACGCATAAACATACAAATTGAGAGAGAGTGAGAAGGATCTTGACCAGTGTCATTTTGGGAGAAAGTAAGACAAATTTCTCTGACAGGTTGTATTGTATTATAGCAGCCATTTGGAGGCTTGGACAATAGCTAATTTTCCCAGTAGAGGTGAATGAATGAGAAGACTTTAGGTGAGTTAAATGCAATTTATCAGATTGAGTAGCAGTTTAGTAGATTAATAGCCCTGACTATGTTTCTTCTGTATGTACATACTGCCACAGCCAGGAAAAACAATCAAAGTCTTGACTTCCAAATTCTGCCTTACCACTGCACTGCACTCAGTCATCTGTGGCAGAGTTAAGAATACATGCTATGCCATTTGTGATAATATATAATATAAATAGTACAATCTCATCTCTTTGCAAAATCAGTGTAAATTTTCTTTTTGATTCTTGTGGTGGTGTATGCCTGATTAGCAAAACATTGCAAATAAGACAGGCTTTGTTTTTTGAGGTCTGGGTAAAAAGGGTGGTGAAATACTGTTAATTTGCATTGAGAATTGTGGTTTTGTGAGTTTGGGCTTACGCATCATCTTTCACTGTTGACCGTTTTAATTAGAAAGATACTCAAAAGATATATATGTGCTACTCATCACTGTGTACAGTTTGGAGTGTCAGCAGTTTTAAAACATAAATATTATGGTAGGAGAGCCATATACAGGATGAAAGAAATAAATTATGTATTCAGTTAGTGTTGAAAAATGAGAGTAAAAGGAAAAGAGAAGTAATGTTAATTACAGCAGAAGTGTTTTTAAATGTTTACATTTTAAAAATATATCACAAAACAGAGAGAGATCAAAACCTCTGAAGGTGTTACCAGGCTGATAAGAGAGTCCAATGTGGTGTTGTTACTTATTCCAGAATATGAGACATCTTTGCAAACATTTGAGAAATAAGGCCATGAACAAACTGGGAAGCCATAGTTCACTTACATTTAAAAGAAGCAACTTTCGCAGAATACGTCGGAAGTGGGGAGAAGAACAGAAAATAATGCTTTCCATTTACAATGTAGCAAGTCCAATAAAGTAATGAGAGAGCTCCTGTTGTAATAGTCTATACACAGGAAAAATAGAACTGCTTTGTTTCAAATGACACCTTGTGACATGCAAGTATGTGACCACCATGTGTTCACTGTTGGGACTTTTAAGTGTTTCTTAAAATGAAGCTGTCACATTGAGAAGAAGACCAACACATGCAGTCAGGGCACTACAGGAAGGCAAAACGTGGATTGGAGCCCTGGTTTACAGAGTACGTTGATAATCAATATAGAGATGTGAATTCATTCCCCTCTAGGGAAAAAAAGGACATGCAGGAACGAGCCCACACTGATGGAGTTGGTCGCTGCATGGGCATAGTCCCTGTGACACCCAATCACATCCCTCTTCTCTACTGTGAATCCTAAAGGGATTTTTTCCTCATCTCTGCATGCCAAAAGAATTGTGGTCAAAGAACATAAAGGGTGGCAGAAAGCTTCCCAAAAAATTCTCTTCTCCTAAAACAGGAGAATTTAGAAGTCAAAAGCATTGTTCTTTTCCTCAAGAAACAGCGGCTCCTTTTCATTACCATTTGAAATCCTTAAGAGAGCGTTGTGATGAGTTAGGCTAGCCAGTTGGGTTACATTTCCTCTGGGAACTGGGATGCTATTGCTCAGACAGAGGTACCAGAGAGTCACCGGAGCACATAATCCTCAGTCTCTTTCTCAGCTGCACTCCAGGGTGCTGCCTGTGAGGAAGAGCTTTTGAGGGGGGGTGCAGAGGTTACTGCCCCCACAGCAAAGGCCCCCAGAAGGTAACCTTGTTCTGGGTCCTCAGCCTGCCAACATTTCCTGCCTACCGCATCAGCACGGACTGGACCCCAGGGCAGCAGGACCAGCATGTGGAGCAGTAGCGCTCCCACCTGCCAGAGCTGAATCCCACAGACAGCCTGTGTAAGGGTCTGTACCCTTCACTTTTTTTTCTCTCAGCGCTGCCCTGCCCACTCCAAGTTTCAGGGCAATGGCCAGGCTGTTCTGAGAGGGAGAGACCCTTGTCTTCCCCACCACCCTCTCGGTCCATAAATTTGGCACTAATTAAAATATAAAGGCAAAGTTGTTATTGCTTTAAAACCTTATTTCTCCATCATCATATACTCAGTAATGTGCCCTAAGCATCCTCTTTTGATCTGAGAGGTGGATATAAAACACATTGTTTATGAAGTCAAGGCAAGATTTCTCACCGTAATAATTTGGAGCAAAATTCCACATTAATATGGGTAGGTTAATGTGTGTTGTCACCGTATGGGAGTAACACCTTCTTGCTTTACTTGGGCCTGCCTTCTTGGATTTCTCAGGGTGGCAAAAGCCACACTGTAAACATTTGTTTAGTAAAGATAGCTTCAGCAGCATACGTATTTTAGGAAATACATTGACAGCTCCTTCTCCTTCCTCTGCAGCCTGTGACTGTAACATCAATGGCTCCTTCTCAGAGATCTGTGACCCCCAGACAGGCCAGTGCAAGTGTAAAGCCAACGTCATCGGGCGCCGGTGCGAAGTCTGCCAGGTGAGTGACAAGAAACGCTATTTTCCTTCAGTTTTCTTCCCTGTTTCTCATGACTAAATACAGTTTCAGTTTGGATAGTTTTTCTTTTTTGCTCATTTTACACTTAAAGAACATATATGCATTGTTCTAATGTACAGAATGGTAAAATGGCTGGTTTTTAAATGTTTTCCAAAGGTTTTCTAGAACAAAACGCAGAACATTGCATGCAAATATATTTTAAGCCTCACTGTACATACAAGTACATTTTTGTATGTGGTACATACACTTTATATTCAAGAATGGTTGTTATAAATAAATTAGTTAAAAGTATTGCACCTCTGGGGGCAAATCCCTCTATGAAGAGACTGCAAAATGTTTGATAACATCTGATTTTCAAAAAAAAGCAGGATGCTAGTTTACTTCTGCTTTGAACGTTCTACTTTTATGGTTTATTTTTTTCTTAGGTGTTCTTCTTGTATTGTCCAAATAATGTATTCTTTTTTGGTGACAGTGTCTTTTGCCTTGACGTGGTTTTGCAGTCTCATAAATCACTGCAAAAAACAGTGTTTCATGAACTTTCGCAGAGTTTTCTTTAGGCTGCTAAGGAATATGTTATAGCTGGCTGCACATTTCTCTAGCTCAGCGTGAGGACTTGTGGGCTAGACCTGTGTCCTCAGAACACCTCCACATGTGTGTAATTTAAAGCGCATACAGAATTCTGCAGAAATCACAGAGATCTTTTTCACCTTGCGTGAACTGCGTAATTTCTGAAGAGGTTTGCTTGCACTCTGTTTTCAACAGTATTTAAAGAGTCTGTTTAAAGAAGTATCGTTAGTATCAATGGAATTTGCACAGATTGCATGACATACACAGAAAATATGTCAAGCTTATTGATACAACACTGGCGTTGGTTGGGATTAATTTTTGTTTAATACTGTGTTTACTACTATCTTTGTTCCTGTACTCTTTTATTTCCTGTCTTCACCTTCTAATAGTGTTTACTTTTCATTCTTAAAGCCCAGCTACTTCTGGGCCCCAGAAAAGCTGTTTTGTATACCCTGTGGCTGCAGTGCTTTAGGATCCATGTCACTGCAATGTGACATGTCAGGAAGATGTATCTGCAAATCAGGATTCATGGGCAGACGCTGTGAAATCAGCAGGCAGGTGCCTAAATTGAAAGAAAATGCACGAAGCAGTCAGCAGATCCGAGTCCCCCCTCGGAGATGGGGCGCCAGCAGTGTCAGTGGGTGCCCACGGGGTGCTTACCGGCCTGCTACTCTGGTAATCAGAAACTGTGTGCGTTGCATGGGCTGAAATCTCGTATTCGCTTGTGTTTGGAGCTCCCGCAGGCTTTTTTTGGTTTGGTTTTTTTTTAATTTTAAATATGTGTGCTACAACATACAAAATTATCAAGAAATAGACAAGCTCAGAAAACAGGCACCTTTTTAGGCTTCTCATAGTGGAAATGACAATATAGGCCAGAAGTCAAATACCAGAATAAGTCCAAAAGCAGCAACATCCACAGCAGTACGCACAAAATGTATGGGTGATGTGCATACATCAATGGGATCAGTGGGATTTTCACGGCCTTCAGCAGGATGAGACTTCCTCTTCTAACAACTCAAGAACCAAAAGCTTAAGGAGTTTGTGAGAAGGAGCAGACCCAGAGGCAAAGTGTTAAGATCTAATCTTGAAATATCAAAGAAAACTGGTGTTAAAAGTTCTCATTAGTGAATATGGCTGGTTATCTGAGCCATTTTTCACCAGGTGAAGTGCCCATTATTTGAATGTAACGCCCAAAATGACAGAAGTACTCGTTGTTTATCACATGCCAACAGTGCAACTTATTTCCTAAAATGAAGTAATTATGATGCAACTGCTTCTAACAGAGCAGTGTTTTAGGAATGTTGTGCTTTTCTCCTGCAACTCAAAACCTCCACACTTATCACACCCAGTTTGAAAAATACCTGGCAGTGTTTTTCCTCCTCCGCCACACTCCGGGACCCATGCCATATTTGCTTGTATGGATTCCCTTGGAGAACATGAGCTTTTACCCATTTAACATATCTTACGTAACCGTGTTGCCCACACAAACTCTCGACATACACTGATACAGGGGCACAATGTAATAACATATTCAGAAAATTAATCGTATTTCCTCGTTGTCATCCAGGTTCTTATCTCTCGTTCAGTAAATGTGATTCTTAGAATTTCTGTGTGTAAACAAGCTTTGCTGAGGGGGATTCATCTTGGGGGGTTTGCATGACTGATCCAAATGTCTTTCATTGTGCAGAGCTCATCACAGAATACAACCCAGCATGCTAGTGATCTTTTCTTCCTTCACGCAGTGTGGAGTGCTAGTGTATCAGACTTTTTCTGGCTTTCACCCATATAAAAGAGAATTTATTAGATCCTATCAAACTTTCCATTGAGAACTGAGCTGCATGCTGTGCATTGGTTACTTCACTGCATTAATCTGAATGTCTGTCCTGAGATTTTTGCATATTCACATTTCTGTGTGTTTCTTCCTGTGGAAAAGAAATCTTTAGAGATAGTCTGTATATTTAATTGAAACTTGGAGTTTAATTATATGAGTTTGAGTATTTCTTTCTCTCTGATACACCATGTTTTGTCATGCAGAAGTATGTAATTGGCAAAACATTTCAGTATAGAATTTGGAAATGAAAATTAGGGTAATTCTTTATTATATGTATAATCAAGCATTTGCTTAGGTTCATATGATTCTTCAGGCCAAATTCTGACCGTAGATGTGGTCCTGTATTCTGATACCTATCAGCAGATTCTCTGTAGGAATGTGGAACTTCAATATTAACCTCAGAGATCACATTTCAGGACTTTTACATGGAAACCTGCTGAAGTCTCTGGGAATTCACCTACACAAGAGGTCAAGGGTTCCACTCTGGAACAAATCCATGTAAAATGTAAGTCAGTGCAGCTTCAGTCACTGACTTGAAAAATCTGTACTGATGTATACTAGGTAAAAGTCTGACACCACATGCCTAGGTCACATCGTAGTACACTCTAAAGGTAAATGTTTTCCACTTCGTTCTTTAGATTTGTTAGCAGTGATCTTTTTAATATCTCATTTTTAACATTTTGCCTTCCTAGCAAAGTCTCTGATAGATTTTTACTATTAAATGTTGTAATATCAATTTCAAGTGAAGCTAGTAATATAATTTGGATTTCAGTATTCTCTGAAAATCATCATACCTGAAAAAAAAAGATAGAAAAGTACTCCCATTTTAAGTCACTCTAGCTCAAGACTGAGTTCAGAATTTGAATATGAACTACCATTTGCTCCTTGGGGCCTCTGTTAGCTGGTGCAGTGAAACCCATGGGATGTGTTAGTTTAAAGCTTTGTGCAGAACTCCATTACAGTACATAAATGAGCATGTGTCTTCCCTCCTTTACAAGTATACTTTTTGCACTCCACTAGTGGACTTAAGAAGGAAATTTATTACTATAGTTGATAACATCTATTCTGGTTCTGTAGGAACTTTACAGTACTTAATGCAAACAAAGACAGCAAGGGATGAAAACAGAAGAGAAGCAGAGGCTCACTGATTACTTCTATCTTAGTCTTAGACCTAATCCAAAGATAGAGTTTTGGTCTTAAAAATCGATAATTCCCATTATTTGCTTGTAAAGTACACAAATACATTATATCTATGTTCTTATAAAGTTATGCCTAAGTATCATTCAAAAAACAAATGCCCTCGAGTTACAGAATAGTGTGTACAGACATTGCCCCCGGTCAGAGGAGATAAAATCTAGTTGTTCAGAGACTTTCCAGTTGAATCAATCTCCACTCACAGCTAAGAATTTCAGTTCACTCTCTTAGCAACTAACTCTGCCTGACATAATCTTACAACCCAGACACAGGATATGTATATGGCACTGACATACATTCCATTTCTTATGGGAATTGTACTTACGGAAACACAACCTCATAGGAAATGCGTTACATTGCAGAACATTCATTACAGCATCAGGTAACATTCTGAAATCTGTATTCTTTTTCAGCTGTGGAGGGTATTTAGTGCCCTTGCCTCAGTGTTTTACTGCTACAATTCAATCTGTTATGAGTAGCATTTCAGTGATGAAGAGGAAAGAACCACCCTGATCTCCCTACACTCTCAGCTTTTCCTCTTTTCTCCTGGTAATCATTCCATGTACTAACTGATCTTCTCTGTGGCAGCCAGAAACATTTGGCTTACAATCTTCAAGAGGATGTGTTCCCTGCAACTGCAACTCTTTTGGTTCCAAGTCCTTCGACTGCGATGGAGATGGACAGTGTTACTGCCAGCCTGGAGTTTCAGGAAAGAAGTGTGACCGCTGTGCTCATGGATTTTACAACTTTGAAGAAGGAGGCTGTACTCGTATGTAAATTCTTTGCAGCCAATTGCAGATTTATTTGTTTGCTTGTTTGTCTGTTTGTTTATTACTGAAATTTTAGTTTGGCTGGTTTTGGATTGCCTAACAAATTTTCCTGACAGGTATGTATTTTCATAGACAACCTTGTAAATCAGTTGATTGGCAAGGACAGTGATTGGCAAGAAAAGACCCAAGCAATTCCTGCTATTTTAAGGTCAGTTTATGGCTAAACTACCATATTTAGAAGAAACAGGAATGTCCTTTTCTCCGAGTACTTTATGCCAAAAAAGTTTCTATGAAGTTCCTATAATTTAGTTATGGTAAGAGCATCATAGGAAGGCTGATTAATGTGCTTGCCAAATCACATCAACTTGAAGGGATGTGAATGGGAAAAAAAAGAAAAAAAAATCCCTTTGCTTTTAGTTTTATCCCAAACCTTTTCACTGTTCTTACATGGTTGATCTTTTTTGATTGAATTTCTATACTGTAATATTTAGGATCTTGCTTACTTGTATACTTTTTGTGTACAACAAGATCTTCAGATAAAATTCTCTACTATGTCCCTTGTGTAAACACATGAAAAGTATGCTTTTCCAGATGCTGGAACTCTAGCATCAGACATAAATATTTCCAGCCACCTCTTTACATTTATGTCTGTCCTTTTGGACATTAGGTCAAACACTGAAATGAATGCTTCCTATCCTTAAAGCAGTACAGACTGCTAGATCGAAAAGAACCTAATCCATAGGTCTCTTCGCAGGGAAATATCCATCTTTACTAACAGAACTGTGTTTTTAAAGTCTCATAAACTTATTTAGGTGTGATCACGGCAGGCGTAGATAGCTGTCTAGTGGGGCTAGCTGCTGGGACACCAGAATGGCAATGGCTCCGCAGCATCCTTTGCTGATGGCAGAGTGCTATAAAGCCGACAGTATTGCTGCTACTATTCTTCAGGCAGAAGCTGTATTCTTTCCCGAAGCAGAAATTACCATGCCTAGCATCCTATTCCCCCTCCTTTCGCACCCATAATGGCAGCACAAGCAGCAAGCCTACCTCTCTGCCTTCTTTTTACTCCCTTTGTTTATGGAAGGAGCATTGAGGCCTCAAGACCGACATCTGTGCAGCAAAATTCAATTTCACCTGCAGTGTTGATAAACCTTGAGCCAGGCTGGATTAAAGATCGTATTTGAAAACATTACTCGATGGTATTGTCTTCCATGGGAAGGAAGGGCTCAGAAAACGCTTACCGCCTTGAAAAGTTCAAACACATTGGCACCTTGGAAAAGGGAAAGGTTGGTTCACAGGCTCACCGATGAGAGAGCTGGAAATAAAATGCACATGATAACTGCAGTCCTAAAGCCCTTAGAGCATATATGGAGGGAAAAAATGCTATAGTTTGTCTTCATGATTAGTCTCTTATTCTAACATTTCACAGTTTAAGAGCACATCACAATTGTGAAATACTACAAAATGTTGTTCATTTCATGCAGTTGGGGAAGGAAAATGAGAGAGCAATTAACGAGATTTCACATTAAAATTTTAACTGCTCTCTTGGCAAACATGAAATGACAGAGTTTAAGGAACAGGGATGAAATGGGGAGATAGTGTAGATCTAAACAATCTTTTAAATCAAAATGTATCTGCCTGTGGTCATCAAATATTTTAAACAACCGCAACAGCTAAAGATGTTCAGAAAATTCAGACTTTTAGAAGTTCCAAAGTTAATACAACAGATGGAGAGGAATTCTGTTTTCAAAATGCTGGGGTTTTCCCACTTATTGTTAGTAGGCTTTTATGTATTCCTTCAAATGACAAAAAAAAAAAAAAAAAAAAAAGAATTAAATTATGAATCACAGAGAAAATCAGAAATTTAATAAAAGTATATCAAATCATGCTAGGAAGAAAGTGCACAAAAATGAATTCCATAGTGACAGTTAAGTATTGAATAAAATATTGGACTTCTTTTATGTAGCATTTATCCAAAAGGAATATAATTTGATTTTTTTTCTTGTGCAATAAAAAACCATAAAGCCTAAAAAAAAATACCCTAAAGCATCATCAGTTAGTGTTGACATTCTAGCAGCAAAGATACAAAAGAGATTTCTATTTCACTATTGCTTGCAACAAATGTGTTGTATTTTTTCCATATCCTTTTTAATAATGATAAAAGTAAAACCACAAAAACTCTTACTGTATTACTTTCTTCCCCTCCATGCCTTTTGAACCAATTTTGTGTAAGAAATGGAAGCCCATCGAAGAAGAGCTGTCACATCTGAAGGCCTCAGTCTCCCAATGAGACATGTGTTCTGAAACATCTTCAAGCCACAGCGTGTCAAAAGATTTTATGTAGCATGCAAAATGTCTTGTTCCTGACATGATGGAGGCAAAACTTACTGTCTTCTATGCATCAGTTACCTTTTTTTGAAAGCATTGATGAGGAAAAATAAAGGTCACTTCTTACTTGAACTATAGAGATGAGTTCTATCTTTGCATATCTTTTATTATCTAGTTTTACTCTGAATTGAAGTATTTCATACAGTAAAGGCAATGAACATAAATACAGCCCTCAGCAATGAGCATTATGTTATACTGCCCTATAAACACCCCAAGGAACAGATTATCACTGTCATAGTTTGCTTATGACACTTTTGCTGTGACCTCAGGGGTAATGTTGATGGTGGATATGAAAGTAACCATGCACCAGTTCTACTCCTCTGAGAAATTAGGTGTCTTGTGCTCCATAACTACTTATCACTTACATACCTTGAATCTGCATTTGCATGAGAAAAAGGAAACGAAACAGCTTTTTTGCCCTTTAAGAAAAGTCAGTTTACAGCAGCAGAAATTTCAGGTTGGCTCAGATTGGTGGAAGAGGTTAAATAAATGGCAGGTTCCCTGCGTAGAGGGCTCAGATGCATTCAGGTGGCTTCTTCCATGAGACAGCATCAGCCCAGAAACTGTACAGCAATATTCCCGCAGCTATGTCACGTGAGTGCACCATCTCCGAAGTCTCTGCACTTCTACAGTCAGTTCCTTTGTTTCTCCCATTCTGTTCTCATTGCAGTTACTCCAACCTCAGTTAACCTGTGTTGCATTGCTCCTGGTTTTGGTTTCTCTGGGTTTATCCTACCTTTCCTACCCCACTGTGTCCGCAGATAGCTGCGAGTTCACTGTATGATAAAGGCTTTGGTGGAATGATCCTAACCTTGTTATGGTCTGCTCTCCAGCTGTCACATAAAGAGGTAACTTTTCCTCTGCTTTGTTTTTTTCTGTCTCCCATGAAGCCTGTGAATGTTCACGTTTTGGTAATAACTGCGATCCCATCAGTGGCCGCTGTATCTGCCCTCCCAATACTGTTGGAGAGATGTGTGACAAATGTGCACCAAATTACTGGGGCCATGATATTGTCACTGGCTGCAAGGTGAGTGGCTCTCTCTTGTCTCTGTGTCTGTTACCTCTTTCCCATGGGGTAAATACAATAATTCGTAGCTGGAACACAGTTTTATGTTTGTAAATCATAGTTTGTCTCTGTATTGTGAGTTTTGGTGTCAGACTGTGGTCTAAATGTTGGCGATCTGTTACTGAGCACTACAGATCCTCTGTCTCAGGTATGCAGCCTGTAACGCCGAACCCTGTTTATACTGCTGTCATGCGGAGTCAGTGTCCTGCTTAAGCCTGGTTTCTTTTATTCTAGCTGTGTTTAACGTGACTGAGGAGATTACCACAGTACCGTACAATATATAGATGTATAGTTACAGGTAACTGACAGTGCCTTTGCAGAACAAATTTACTTTGGCCCAAATTGTGATACTGCACTGGGTATTTGTACTTGAAGTTTACTTGAGAAGAGCTTCAACTTGTGCATAAAAGACAGTGAAGAGAGAAGAAAAGAAACAGCCATCTTAGCTGTAAAATGCACTTTCTTCCTGTGTTCTTAAAGGGGAAATAAACCTTCTCATTAGCCTTTAAATCCTTCTTATTCCAGTGTTTGACACAGTTAAAAAAAATTCTAAAAGGGAGGGAAGAAAAGAGAAGAAATAGGAAAACAATGATAACATGTCAAAGAGGCCATGAAAGCTGATGTTAATGTCCTGCTCTTGAGTTAAGGGGAGCAGTATTTGGTTAAGGTTGAGAACTAGTGACAGTGAATATTGTGGAAAGTTCAAATGCCTTCTCCTCTCTGCCATTCTCATTGATGATGAGGAATTTATAGTACTGCTGCAATTACTCCAAAAACCTATGTCCTGTCTGAACATGGTCATACACCATTAATGTTCTTTCTTAAAAGGCTGTTTGTCATGTAGCTCAGGCTGCAAACTAATTATCAAGAGTTATTTCTTTTTTCTATGTATGGAAAAGTCCTCTTGTGAAACCGCTGCTGTGCTGCTGTGATATAGACTCTTGGCTTCTGAAACCAGCCTAATGAGGTTGAAGACCTCTGTTTGAGCTCTGGAGTATATTCGCTGATTGTCTTTTATGTGAGCGCATTAGTATGGCAGTTCCATGGCACCATCTAAATTAATAATGATCTATCAGCCCACATCTCTTCCAGTATGTTGCAGCTAATTTCTGCAGAGTGAGACGTGAATCTCCTGCTCACACTCTTTGTAGAAGATTTCCAGGGCTGTCGTAACTCAGGGGGATGGAGAGCATTGCATAAAACTGCTTGCTCGCAAAACAAACACAACATTTGATTGTAATTTAGGTTTTGATATTGCACACCAAGCTATTTCAATATACGGTGAACAATTTCCTTTCTAAACTTATGCTCAAATGTATCTTGTACAATAAGGTTCTTTCTGTTAGAATGTTTTATTTCTTAGGTTAGGCAGTAGTGTCCCAGTCTAACATTTAACCAGTAGTTAAATGGTTTCTCTGGCATTCAGTAAAGACTGAATTTTAATGTTTCCTGTATTTAATCACCTTCTTTATAAATGGTCTTTTCAGATCAGAAAAAGGTGCTTTAAGTATTTATGTAATAAACAGTTTTGCTTAGAAACTGAATCTACATTTTCCTCCTCTCTTTTTCAGCTTTGTGTCCTTAATTTTAGCAAGTCTATCCATGTCAGTTACTGTGGTAACCTGTACTACTGGCACTGAGTTTGCTTCTGCAAGCTGAACTTCTCCATATGAGATTCTGGTCACGCCAGTGATCACAGCAAATGTCCTGTGCTAACTTTGCAGTACAGTCACAGTAATAGCACTGAGGGATTCTTCTGTTCTTTGGAAGCCTGCAGCTTTCCCTGCTACTTACTTCTGTACTCAATATCTAGACCCCCTGGCAAATTACCTATTTCTATCCTTACCTGCATGCAAAAGTCTCATTCTATGAGCGAGTTTACTTCCCAGTACACCACATGACTAAATCTCTATCCCTTACTGTGTAAATTACTGTCATCTAAAAGTCCTGTTTGTACAAAGAAGATGATAGTTACCTGTCTGATGGATGAGTAATAAACATTGAACTAGATTCCACTGGGACCACTGTCCCCGAACAATTCTAGTTTTAGCAAAGCGGTCTGAACTTACCCTGCAGAGGAGTTACATAGAAAGCACTTTTTAGAGAGCACTTAGAGTTTTTAAGTTAATTTGGTCCACAAAGTATCCCAGTGTCCTTGACACTTTTGGATTTATTTGCTTTCACTGCCTAACTTATCAGTGATAAGTAATAACTGTTCAAAAAGAAAACAGTGTTGTAAATGTATTTAGTGTAATTGCTTGACCCTTGTTGAATAAAGATAAATGCCAAGCCTTATAATTCAGATATGTTACTTTTGGACGGTGGGAATTCAGTGCTGTACTTTATAGATACTCAAAAGAGGTGAGTTGCTTTTTTGTTGTTGGGGTGGGTTTTTTTCAGATGAACAATTGCAATTTTCTCCTTGTTTCTCTCCTTTTTAGCCCTGTGACTGCAGCCTCATTGGAGCCCTGAGTTCTCAGTGTGACTTAAACACAGGCTGTTGCTTCTGCCGCCCTGAATTCTCTGGGGATAAATGCACAGAGTGCAGGTTGGGTTACTGGAATTATCCACAGTGTGTTGCTTGTCACTGCTTCCTGGCAGGGACTGATCCACAGAGCTGTGATACAGAGTTGGGGAAGTGCTCGTGCATTGATCATACAGGCCAGTGCAGCTGCAAGGTAAGACAATGAAGGTCGTGAGCCAATCTTATAGCTGTTGAGAAGTTTATTCCAAAATTCATTGACAACTGTACTTGCTGGTTCCAACATTACGTGCAAACAATTCTAGTTGGTTTCTTAGTGCATTTGCTAACTGCTATGGGAGGAGTCTAACATGAAGAAAGACTTAAGTGCTTATAGTTGCTTTTTCACACACTAATACTTGCCAGGATAGCATCCTCTTAGGCTCTCTTCTCTCGTCGTATTTCTTCCTGTTCTTACAAGACTGTTGCCAGTTGAACCCCATTCAATACAATTCTTGTTCAGATATTCAGCAAATTAAAAGCAAACACATCAGCAATAACTTGACTTAGGAGGAGTCAATATCAATCATTTTATGAGTAGAATTCCGTGTAGTAGTATCTGTTCTTCTGAGAAGACTGCATCCAATTCAGAATCATTAAAGCAAAGACTTTTGGCATCATTGCCCACAGCATTCTTATTTGGAATTGTTCTTGGAAGAACAGCACATTTAGGTGGTTTGAAAATTGGCGGGATTGCTGGGCTTAAAGGGCAATAATTGGTAGTTTGACATGCGGTTGGTAGCCAGCAAGCAGAGTAACCCAGAGCCAATGCCTTGACACAGATGATGGAATTCACTAGCAGCACATTTGAGAATATTGCTGATTTGGAGGAGGTAGAGGTTGACATTTTGAACAGTAGAACTACAATCTAGAGAGTCCTTGAAAAGCTTGATGGTTGGGAAAATAGAAAGGTCATGAACTGGAGTGGAATAACCTCAAGAATCAGTAGAGTTTGCAGGGAGAAAAGACCGAGTGGTAATCCTGCTGAAAAGCACATATGGGCTTTGGGGAACAGCAAACTGAATATAAGCCAACCATGTATTATCATTGTGAATAAAGCAAACTGCCTGCTGAGCTGGATGCATTGATCATACTGGCCGATGCAGCTGCAAGGTAGGACATCATGAAGAGCATGACCAGCAGAGGAAAGTCTTTATCCCCCCTCTACTCAGTGCTGGTAAGACTGCACTTGGAAATGGTGTCCAGTTTTAGGACCTGATTCAAGAGTGTAGAGAAACTGGAGAGGATCCAGAGAAGGGCTACAAAGAGACTTAGAGCAGATGATCTGTAAGGATATACTGAGAGAGCTGGACTCTTTTAGTCTGCAAAAAATAGAGGCTAAGAGAAAATGCAATTGCAGCCTACAGCCACTTCAAAGAGTAGTTGATGGAGTTGTTTCTGATAGTAGCAAAAGATGTGACAAGGGACAACAGCTGCATGTGGCAGCTTGGGAATTTTGGATTGGACGTTAGGGAAAAAAAATCACTAGGAGGATTATGCAGCACTGGATCAGATTATCCAGAAAGGTTGTGAAATCCTTATTCTTAGAGGTTTTCAAGAATTGGCCAGAAAGAGGTGTGAGTAACCTGATCTAGTATTGGTGATAGTCCTGCTTCAAGGAGGAGGTTTTTAAAAGTGACCTCTAGGGATTCCTTCTGTGATTTTGATTCATTCCTTTTCAGGGACTGTATTGACACAAAGAGCTAGTAAAATGGAAGGATGAATTTAAATGATTGAATTGCCAGGTAATTCTTTTGTTAAATGGGCACCAGTTACTTCACTCTGAGTTTAAATGATGGGCTCAATGGAGGAACTGTAGAACAAATTAGATTGGAAAGGACCTATGGAGGTCATCTAGTTCAGCGTCTTGTTTGAAAGACATTGCTGAGGTGCTGTTTCCAAGGATGGGGGTTTCACAACCTCTTTGTGCAAACTGCTGGACCACCCTCCTGTTTTTCTGGTCTATTTGAACAGAAAACATCATGTTCTGTTTCACAAATGCTGATTCATTTGATGGTGAGACCATAAGAAAACAAGTGAGTTGATCACATGGAGTGTGCGTAAAACTCAGCCTAATGATCAGTGTTATTTGTCCTATGTCATCTTCTGAAATGGAAATATAGAAATATCTCAATTCTTTCAGCTTCTCCCGATGCATGATGTGCCCAACCTCTCTAATCATCTTGGTGGCCCTTTTCTGGATTAGGTCCAGTATGTCAATGTCTTTCTTGTAGCTCTTCTAAGCACTAAGTAGAAAGAATGGAGGTTTATGGCATTTTTAAATAGAAATTTTTCTTTGTCGATTCTTCTAAGGCTAATATAGTTACTTTTATGTTTCTGTGAGTGCAAATTAACAGTATATATTTACTTGATGATTAATGATAAGAAATTACAATTGACATGAAATAAAATGCAAAGAAAGTAAAATTCACAATTTATGACAGCAAATGGACAAATAATACTGAATTAAGTCAGCAGATTTTTTCCCAGAATTTAAATCTAGGCTTGAATTTAAATCTAGGGTTAGTTAACCTTCTATGTAACTTTTTTGAAAGAGTTACATATTGAAGAAACTAGATTTTTATAAAATGGTAATCGTTCCCATTTAAACCTGCTGTTAGAGCTGCAGAAATGAGCTTTCAAAGGGTCAGGAGCCCTTTTGTCAGTCCTGACAAAAAGCAGCAAAATGTAAGCTAAATACAGTGTAGGCACATTTGCTGATAGAGTTACACGTGGAAATGAGAATTAAAAATTGTAAATCTTCAGGAATAATGTTGATTTCCTGCATAAGCTTTGGAAAGTTGAATTTGATTTTTAGATTGGCTTCTTCATACTACTCTCAAGAAAAAAAAGGGAGGGGCAAGGGGAGAAAAAGCCAACCAGTGTTTTCATATTGATGATTTTTTAAATACCTTGGTCTCAGTATGAAAGCAGTTTTAAAAGGCTCTGCATAAATTATTGTGTATCTGGCCCTAGCTGGTATAACTTTTTATTTGGACTAAATGAAAAATGAAAATAAAAGCATTGACATTACAACAGTGAAACATTTCAGCCCTGTTAATGCTGTTCAATGATGTGGAAAACAATCACGAAGAGGGGAAAGCTTTTCTCTACAATATTTCCATTAAAATATGTTTCCTAGCAAGAACATTTAGTACCGTACCTTAAACGTTCTAGCTTGTCAAAGCTAATTCCTATTAAACAAAAGGCTTGGTTAACCCTGGCAATTTCAGAAAGACACATTTTTTTCTTATCTTACCAATCAGTTATTGAGCCTGTCATGCCCAAAATGCCATTTGATTTTTCTGTGCTTACAACTGTCAGTATGAAGCCAGCATCCGTTGCTCAGAGCTACTCAGTGGATATAAATGCAAATGCTTCAATTATATTAATTGTATATGTTTGCATACACACATGATAAGAAGCTGGAAAGTTCCTTGAATATTTCCTTATACTTATTTCTTTCTGCACTCTGTTATTATCATTACTGTGTGATTTTCTTTTTCTTATTACTACCTCGAAATAAAGCTTGGCTTTTTGCTGTTTTGCTTTGGGGTTGTTTTGTTGTTTTTTTAAAAAATGTTCTCTCTCTTCCAGGTTAACGTGGAAGGTGTCCACTGTGACAGGTGCAAGTCTGGTACATTTGGTCTCTCTGCCAGAAACCCACTTGGCTGCAGCAGTTGCTATTGCTTTGGCCTGACTACACAGTGCAGTGAGGCAAGGGGGCTGATTCGCATGTGGGTGAGTAGGAAACTGCTGAGCCATGTAATGCGATAATGTCGTTTCCTGCTGGCATCTTTTAGTCAGGCACTGAGAGGTAGCTAGAAAATGGCCAAACATTTAAGCAATCATTTTCCTCTTTATACTTTGCGAAGTGGAGGGAGCGGTATGTTCCATTAGACAATCAAGGTCAAGGCATTAAAAGTAAATAAGTAGGCAGGAAAACCAGTGATAGGATAGCTGACGTCAAGCCAAAGTAAAGCTATTAAAACCCAGGAGAGGGCAAGATAGTTGTGTGGGGAAATTAGACAGTCCAGTGCATTGTAACATAATCTCTCGTATATGACACACAGTTTACCCAGGTGTATTCAAGGGTCACAGATGCTTGCTGTCCAGCATAGATTTTCCCATGGTTCAATTAATCTGTTTATTTTCATTGTTCAGATTTTTTAAAATTTTTTTTAAAAGACCATATTGAAGCTCTGTTTAAATCAAAGAATGGGACAGTATAATCCATCAGAGCAAACAAAGAGCTCTCCACCTTTTTGTTGAAGTGGGCCTTGAGACCTATGCTAGGCTGACAAATAAGGCAGACTGGATGTCTCCATTTATCTGCACAACAAGCGCAAAACACGCATTGAGACCACTGCTGTCAGTCGCTGCTGTGCCAGCTCCGCGGTTACATTCTGGAGGAGCTATTTCTAATGGAAAATGACTAGTTCAGTCCCTGCGTATGATCAGTCATATCTCTGCTAGAAAGCATGTCAACCATAGAGGGAATGTCTGCCTAATGCAAATCAGCCAAAACCCCTGACTTGTTTCCTTCACAAGCATCAATTGGATAAGGATGCTTTGGGCTGAAATCAAGGTGTGATCTCTTACTAAAGAGTTTGTATCTCATAGTTAAAGTAATATGAATAGCACCATATTCATTGTTCAATCCAATAGCGCCTCTTTCTCTTCCCAGTGGATGAAGTGATTTATCCTGATCTGACCCAGTTTTTCTCATTAGTTCAGTTTTGCCCATCATATGCTGGTAGGCTGGAGATGAAAGGCTGCAAAAGGCTGACAAGTTGTAAAATTTAATCAAGTTCCATAACAGCAACAGTTCTGAGAAATCGTGCTTTGACCTTTGTGGCAGCACAAGGCAGAAACATAGTTTAAACCTTCTGATTATTTTGTGTCTCTTGTTTAATTTTCTTTCGTGTTTATGCTCATATCTAAGCAAGTGTATGTCCGTGTCTCATCTAGGTTTTAGTACTCTGATCTGTTTCAGAATTGATTCAGAGTTGTAAACCGAGTGAGACTGGATTCTGCTGGCTGCTAGTGGCTATTTCAGATACTCAAGTGCTTCAAATGTCATTAGATGTGTTTAAACAAGCAAATCTTGTCTTATATGTGTGGTGGGTTGACCCTGGCTGGAGGCCAGGTGCCCACCAGAGCCGCTCTCTCACTCCCCTCATTCACTAAACAGGGGAGAAAAGGCATAACGAAATGCTTGTAGGTCAAGATAAGGACAGGGAGAGATCACTCACTAATTATCGTCACGAGCAAAACAGACCAAACTTAGAGAGGGAATTCATCTAATTTATTACTAGGCAAAACAGAGTAGAGGAATGAGAAAATAAAATCAACTCTTAAAACACCTCCCCCCACCCCTCCCATCTTCCTGGGCTCAACTTCACTCCCAGCTTCAACCTTCCCCCCCTCAGCGGCACAGGGGGACGGGGAGTGGGGGTTACGGTCAGTTCATCTCACGGTGTTTCTGCCGCTTCTTCATCCTCAGGGGGAGGACTCCTCTCATCGTTCCCCTGCTCCAGCATGGAGTCCCTCTCACGGGGTGCAGACCTTCAGGAGCAAACTGCTCCAGCGTGGGTCCCCCACGAGGTCACAAGTCCTGCCAGCAAACCTGCCCTGGCGTGGGCTCCCCTCTTCACGGGTCCACCGGTCCGGCCAGGAACTTGCTCCAGCGTGGGCTTCCCACGGGCCACAGCCTCCTTCAGGTGCCTCCACCTGCTCCGGCGTGGGGTCCTCCATGGGCTGCAGGTGGAATCTCTACACCCCCTCATCCTTCCTCCATGGGCTGCAGGGGGACAGCCTGCTTCACCATGGCCTTCACCACGGGCTGCAGGGGGATCTCTGCTCCAGCGCCTGGAGCTCCTCCTCCCCCTCCATCTGCACTGACCTTGGTGTCTGCAGAGTTTCTTACATCTTCTCACTCCTCTCTCCGGCTGCAAAAGCTCTCTCTCCAAGTGTTTTTCTACTTCTTAAATATGTTATCACAGAGACGCTGATTGGCTTGGCCTTGGCCAGCGGCGGGCCTGTCTTAGAGCCGGCTGGCATTGGCTCTATCAGATACAGGGGGAGCTTCTAGCAGCTTCTCACAGAAGCCACCCCTGTAGCCCCCCCGCCACCAAAACCCTGCCACGCAAACCCAACACATATGACAATAAGACAAGGCTGATCTAAAATTCAAATGTGTTGACGACTTTCTTGATGTCTAAAGTAGTAAACAGTAAAATACGGTTATAATAGGAACTCAGGAAATGTCACTTAGGACTGGCACTGTTAGGAATGCTTCCATTTCTGTCAGACCATAGATGCTGCTGTAAATGGAAATACCAAGATGCTTAAAGTACAGTACAGGGCTTAGTTGATTCCTCATTGCCTGATCCCTCCCTCGTGAACAGCCTGTTGATGGGATGACTGTTAGATATATGACTTTGCTTTTGTTTTCTTTGTTTTGCACACTCTTTGGGAGAAAGCAATTTTGATACTAACCCTTTGTAGTTGTTCACACACTTCCTGTGATACTTTCATCTGCACAGAATTACTAAGACAGCAATTTTAATTATTACAGTTTTTGATCAAAATAATTATTTCTGTATCACAGAATCAGAGAATGGTAGGGGTTGGAAGGGACCTCTGGAGATCATCTAGTCCAACCCCCCTGCTAGAGCAGGGTCACCCAGAGCAGGTTGCACAGGATCACGTCCAGGCGGGTTTTGAATATCTCCAGAGCAGGAGACTCCACAACCTCTCTGGGCAGCCTGTTCCAGTGCTCGATGACCCTCACAGTAAAGAACTTTTTCCTCATGTTCAGGTGGAACTTCCTGTGTTCCAGTTTGTGCCTGTTGCCCCTTGTCCTGTCACTGGGCACCACTGAAAAGAGTCTGGCCCCATCCTCTTGACACCCGCCCTTTAGATATTTATAAGTGTTGATCAGATCTGCTCTAAGTCTTCTCCAGGTTAAACAGACCCAGGTCTCTCATTAGAGAGATGATCCAGTCCCCTCATCATCCTCGTAGCCCTCCGCTGGACTCTCTCCAGCAGTTCCCTGTCTTTCTTGAACTGGGGAGCCCAGAACTGGACACAGAACTCCAGATGTGGCCTCACCAGGGCAGAGTAGAGGAGGAGGATAACCCCTCTCAACCTGCTGGCCACACTCTTCTTAATGCACCCCAGGATACCATTGGCCTTCTTGGCCATGAGGGCACATTGCTGGTTCATACTTAACTTGTCCATAGCTGTATAATGCTATTGAGATGCTTTCAACAAGTCTAAGAAAATTACAAGCATCTAAATGACGTCATTATATTTTTTCATTAAATCTAAATTTAGAGTTACAGAAACCCTGAGCCCTCACTCTCTGCATATTGCCCAGAGAACACTTAGCTTGGCTATTGCATAAAAGTACCAAGGGATCAGGCATTGTGTTCCACAGCCCCCGTGATGTATCATAAGTGTTGGTGAGAAGTATGCTTCTTTGTAAGGTGCATTTTTCACAATCCAAACAGAAGAGGCCTGAGACAGAAATAGCACTATGAAAATCGCTTTGATAAAATTCATGGGATCACTTGCTGATAAAACTATTTCAACCAGTGCTAGTATGTTCTTTGTTAACATGAGGACAAGGTTCAAAAGGCTTGAGGGGGAAGTCATTATTATCACTGTTTATACCTGGAGGAGTAGTAAGACCGTTTTGTGACAAATTGCTCATGATGTGAAATGAAATTACCTAGAAATAATTTTTTAAAGAGTTAGAATTTAAAGGCTAACACTTCATGGGGAAAAACAGACTTGATTTTCTTCTTGATTTTTTTGAATATGTATAGGTGACCTTGAAACCAGAGCAAATGATTCTGCCACTGGTGGATGAAAAGCTTCAGCGCAGCACTCTTTCAGGGATTGCATTCCAGCCTCCTGAAATAGTAGCAAATATAGAACAGGTGATGCAGGATCTTCGGTCAGAACCTGTTTACTGGAGACTTCCAGAGCAGTTTGAGGGACGAAAGGTAAATATAAAATTCCACTGAATATTGATATGGATTTTTTTAATGTTATATTTGTATTTTGCAATACCTTTTTTTCCTTCCAATAAGCATGTGATCACACAGTGGAAGGAACTTCAAAAGAAAATAAATGCCATTCCATTATTAAAAATTACTTGCTCCGTTATCGTGGAAATTACTAAGTCTGTAACATAAACACTATTTTAAAATATATATTTACAGACAGTAACATGTAATATTTTTCCACAGGATAGATTCTGTCATAAAAATGTTATTTGAAAAATTAAGCTGCATCAATTTGATATAACTCTCCCGTAACTTTTTGTTAAACAAATAAAACTTTTTTTTTAAACAAAAAATGCCTGATCTTTGTAAGTTACGCAGGAGAAAATTATTGAAATAACTATCCTTGGATATTGGTATGCGCCTCTGTGATGATTTATTTTGCACTTTTGGTATTTCTTGGTTTGGCTTGGGAAAGTTTAGATGTGTCTCTCTCTAAACACAAACTTTGGGGAGCACCAAGGCACATATAAAGAAATAGATAACATTTTGGTTTTAGTGTAGTACAATAACAAATTGCTGATGGGTATTTTTGAACACAGCCCTTGTCCCCAGATAGTTCCACAAGCACGTATTGCTATTTTCTACCACACACACATTCATCAGACTGCTCACAGGTGCAGAGTGTATCTAGCTCCTACATATGCCCAGGAATTTATTTTTAGCTAACTGAAAATGAGATTTCTTTTTGTACTTTGTGTTTTGCTTTGTTAGCTGACCGCTTATGGAGGGAAACTGAAATACGCCATCTACTTTGAAGCACGAGAAGAGACAGGTTTTACTACTTACTACCCGCAAGTCATCATCAGAGGTGGGCCTCCCAGCCATACAAGAATTATTGTCTGGCATATGGCTGCCCCTCTGATTGGGCAGCTGACAAGGCATGAGATAGAGATGACAGAGGTAATGTTTCCATCTGCTTTTTTCCCCAGAACTTAAGCACCTGGTTCTTTTTAATGCTGTTAATAATCTGGTTTTGTATTACTGTTTTTCAGCATAAATGGGAATATTATGGTGATGACCAAAGAGTCAGAAACACTGTGCCCTGGGAATATTATCAGGATGTCCCAGGTGTCAACAGGACGGTGTCCCAGGCAGATTTCACATGGAAGCATTATGGAGATGACTCAAGACCAAGTAGATCTGTATCTCGGGAAGACTTCCTGAATGTGTTGTATGATGTTCATTACATTCTTATTAAGGCTACTCATGGCAATATCATGAGGCAGAGCAGGTAACTATTTCATGCGGTGGTCTGAGATGGTGCAGTAGTCACAGATAACCTGATAGAGCTTCCCAGCAGTATTTGTATTCATAACATAAGCTATATGCAGTTTCTGAGAAGAACAGGAGGAGTTAGCGTTCAGCATAGCAGAAGATGCAGGAGAGGGAAATTTTGTTCAACAGAAAATTTAAATCACAACAGGGAAATGAAACCCTTATTTTCAGGATCCTAGAAGAGAAAACACATGTAAGTGCATGCATCCTGAAACAAACCCAAAGTATTTCTTGAATGAATGTTTACTTTATGAAAACATGATGCTGTAATTAAATATAAATGTTAGTATATGAAGGAATTTTCTCTTGCAAGTGGGAAATGAGGTAACAACTCAAAGATGAAAGAGTACTCCTTTAATGAAATGCTACTTAATCAAATATATTAGGGGCAGATATATTCAACATTTTCTATTCAGTTTATTCATTAATAAGTTAGATGATGCAATAAAGATAATGCTTACTAAATTTGAAGTGGACATCAGAGAGCAAGATGAGAGGAATAATACAAAAATCTGCTGCAATCTAAAGGTCAGCTATAAGATTTTACACTTTGAAGGAACAGTTGATTGAACAAAGAATGTACAACTGCTTAGTTACCTATTCTTCAAAGAGAGGTCTGTTGTTTACAACATATCACCAGGTGATTCAGTAATGATATTCTTGTTGAAAAATGCTAATATTTTAGCTGCGTGTACAAACAGGTATGGCCTGAAAAGTGCCAAAAATTAATCTTTTACTTCCACCCAATGCTAGTAAAGCCTAAGCATCGAGTTTTGGATACTGGAATTCAAGAAAAAAATACTAAAGTGTTCAGAAAGTAACAGTGAATATCATCACAGGTCAGGAAATATGACCTGTGAGAGAAGATGTAAAGAACCACATTTATTTAGAAATTAGAAAGTGCCTTAAGATCCATAAAATGTTGTCACAAAGAGAAAGAAAAGAATCTGTTCCCTGTTTCCATAGTGGGTAAGTCAAAAAAGAACTGAGCTTAAACTTCAGCAGCAAAGATTCACATTAGACATGAGAGAAAAATTCCTGGGGGTAAAGAAGTTGTGGAATAGATTACGTAGACTATTCCTAAAAGTTTTTGATAACGAATTCACAGTATCTTCTGTGAGCAAAATTTATTAGCAGGGATACAGGAATAATTGGAGATAAACTCCAAAGGTCTCCAGAGGTCCTTTCAATGACTGTCATAGAAGTGATAGGCTAAAATTATTTCCAGATTTCTAGGTCACAAACAGGTCTATAAGAACATGACCTTTGGAGTTTGAAGGTGAATAGTAGGGGCAGATACAATGCAACGTTGCAGCACTGTGTGACAGAAAACACGGTCATTGTTGCTGCTACTGTTTCTATTTAAAGTATGTCATTTACAGAAAAGTATTCATCCAGCTTGCACTGGTTACATGCTAAATATTAACAACAGATGCCATAAATGTTTTACATTGGTTTCATTTATTTTTGGCATGGTCAATTTAGGATATTGTATTACAAGCACAGGGAATTCCCATGGAAAGAGATATGAGAGTAACTCCGGTGCAACATGGAAAGTTTGAGAAGCATATCCGTGTTTTGTGTGTGTTTCTCCCTTTCCCTTTATGCACTACAGATCCTAGTTCAGCCGTGGAAGCAAAAACTGAATACTACCTCAGCTCAAGCAACATAAATTATGAAACGGAACCTCCATTTTCAAGGTTTTGTTCTGACTGTCGTGACTGAACTAGACCTGCATTGTAATACACCACCATTTTATCAAGGCTGCCTAGGAATGAGGCATATAACAGAGCAGAGGAGGCCGTTTCCATTTCAGGGCAGGTTTGCAAGGTGGCACTTAAAGAACCAAAATGTATTTTTACAGCATCGCATTTCAGAATGTGACATTTTATATGACAGCAGGACTTAGCAAAGAGTTCATCTGTTCTTTCTGGTAACTCTCCATCTGAAGTCATAACCTTGCATATCATACAACAGAGGAAGTTTTGCTTAAGACCACAAAATAAATCCCCCAAAATGTTTTTAAAGGTTATTGGAATATTAGCTTGTGTAAAAATTGAAGGCTTTTATTAAAAATACTTTGAAAGCCTTTAAAGGACAATATTTATACTCAAGTTTAAACATATGTTTGCATTAAGTGACTTATAATAAAGCATTTGTTTAAATAGTGTGTTGTGCTTTCCAACTAAGGGCCCTGTTCTAAACTAATAAAGCTTCTTTTTCTATCTGACTGTGCATTGTAGATAAGTATAAAGCAAAAGAAACTGTGGATAGGAGGAGGAAAATATTATATACAAAGTCTTTTTAAATTTTTTAAGGTTTTTAATAGTGCCTTAATTTCAGTTGCAGAGTTTAAAAGCTTCAGATAAGTGATAAACTACAGGAAAAGCATTTTAAAATAAAGTCAAAGCAGCGGCAGCAGTTGGAAGCATAAAAACAGCCTAATTCTAGCATTAGCACTGTGTTAGATATATAGTTTAGCAGCAATGCTCATGTTGTTTCTGCTTCGAAGCTGCAGCATTACTAGTGATATAGAGATTTCTGCTCAGAATCCAAAGCCAAACATTTTCCTCCTATATTGTTCATTTTGTTGCCCTCATTTCCACATTCACCGCTCTAAATTGAAACATTTCTTTTATTAGATTTTGTTTTGCTTTTCAGGCAACTGGGCTGTGATAATAAATTAGTTTGAATTGGAAGTATGCTTTCAATTGGACTGTGAATTATTTCAATATCCCTGACACTGATCAGGTAGCAGTTGTTGGACTGCTGCCTATTAGACGTGTTCCAAGAATCAGCCAAGCCTGACCTTCCTTAAGTAACATTTTCACACAAACAACAGGTAGCTTTGTGGTCCCAGAGTACATTATTATGTAAATTCAGTGTTCTGACAGTAAATAGGTTTTTGCGCACACAGACCATTGCCTCAGCCTTGAAGGTGATGGGGAGGCAGATTTCGTTTTTCCATGAAATGTACAGAGATTTCAGTGTAAGCTTACATTGACATATCACATCTGAATGGTTTTGCTCTCTTTATTCTCAGTCTTCTGTTCTGACCTGGCTTTGTTTGCTTGGGGTTTTTTGTTCAGTTTCCATGCTCCACCAAACCCCTTTCTTCAGGTAGTAAGCAGGGAGCACAGGGTTTACGTTATGATTTGGGGATTTTGCATTGACACAAGGTATCAAGAGGTAAGGGTCTGGGCATCTCAGCTCAATCACCAAACTCTCATCTCGTTCAGCGGTGGGCATTTGCTTTTCCTACACTCATCCTGACATCGGTGCCTATATGCCAACGCGCAGGACAGTGTCACTCAGTTACTCAGTCATCAAGGCGTGGGAGTAGATGAACGGACTACGAGCATGAGGTGGAGATGAGCAGTTCTGTGAGCTCCTCTGCATTAGCCTTATGCACAGACACTTAATAAATAAAAAACTCTAGCAGCATTATCAGCATTTATTCAGCTAGTTGGTCACACGTTCTTTGACATTTTCTTTTCAGTTGGCAATATATTTGAAGCTTTAAAATTTGCACTATTCCTCCTGTTTTGTTTCTCGAAGACACTAATGGTTCCAGACCACAGCATTCGTTGAAACAAACTAACAAACCCCCAAAATAACGAAGTGAGCTAAAAGAACAGCAATGCGGTACATTAGGATTAAGTGTATTGCGTTAGATACTGTGTTTGTTGTCATTGTCCGTGATGTACTCAACCCTATTTGGCAGGTCAGTATGCAGGCTAGAAGGACAGGGAGTGGTTGAGAGGCAAGGATATTGTTATTGATACAATCAAGCACATGTTTGGAAAGTGAAAATGTCAGAAACTCTGCTATGAAACATATCCCTCTGTGATACTAGCAGATGCTTCTATAGCAGGATTTCTCGTTTGCTTTAAATTTATTTATGTGTCTAAATGATCTTAACGATGAAAAATAATAATAATAATGAAAAAAAGGATATCTGTCTATAGATCTTAAAATTCCTGCTAAAAAAGCAAAAGCCCAATGTCTTTGAAGTCTGCTCTAGAGCTTCTTAGGTTGCTTTAGTTGCTCAGGATAGATTTGATTTTATTTTTTTAAATAGTTGCCTCATTAAAAGCTCATTTAGTGAACAATTTTATTGCTGTACCTCTGAGAATCATGACTTGGAACTGCATTTAGTATGTGACTTTATTGTCTTAATGAGTTCCTCCAAAAGAAGAATCAGATATGAGCTTTTCTTAACAGTTTGGCTGAAAAGAGATGAAAAAAAGAGATAGTATCAAGCAGGAGAGAAAAGTTATACTATTGCCTAGAAATGGAAAATGAGACTGGAGGTGGTGGTAGCTTTGTTGTTTCCTTACGAGAGGCAAAAATAGTGCTGTGTGTCTCCTGTGGATGAGGAAGCCTACAAACAACCAAATAAGACCCATTTTCTCCCATGCCAGCTGACCATGAACTAACTGGGTTTGAGTTAGTGCTTGACTAATCTCATTAGAGACATTTGCTCCTTTTTTTTTCAGGATTTCTGAGATCTCAATGGAAGTTGCTGAAGGTGGCAATGTGTCTGGAATGACTCCTCAGGCTCACTTCATTGAGAAATGCGACTGCCCATTGGGTTATTCTGGCTTGTCTTGTGAGGTACAGTACTAACCTGATTTCCAGTGAAAGTCTTTATACCGTCTTTGGTCCATTCATTAGTAAGGTGTGATAAATAGAGTGTGAATTCATTTAACTGGCAATTAAGGATTACATACTACTTGTTCCTGAAAAGTTAAAGATCTGTCAGCTGAATGAAATTCGTCAAATAAAGTATAAAAACTAATTTTAAAACAAAAAAGTTAAAAGAATGTAATAACATAATTGTAGCACCAAGCACCCTAAACAGAGCCATGCAGAATTTTAAAATTCTATTCTGTAAAGGCTTTCCAGATTTTTAAGTTTGCCTTGTTTGACATTTAAATTCCCATATAAAGTTTTAATAGCTGTACAATTGATTGAAATAATTTGCTTTGAAAAAAAGCTAAACAGCATTTCAATTTTGATTTCTTCAGTGTTTGCATTATAATGAATAACTCAGATGACAACATTTAAAAAGAGTCGTAATTTGAAAAGCAAAACTTGAAATAGTGCCTTCTGAACACAGTTGGTCAAAAAGGCAGTTGATAGTTGAGAACCTGTGGACTCCTCACATTGATCTTTCCTCTTGAAACTGTTCCAACAGCATGCCTGTATGGACCAACACTAATAGGATGAACGTTGCCCTTTTTGCTTTTATTTTGCATGCTTGACTACCCAAATTAGCACTGCAAATGCATTAAAAATGTGGACGAGAACCATTCTGTAGCATGTCTGTGCTTCATTAAAACAGCTTCATGGAACATGTTTTCAAAGCTTTAGGAAATATCTACTGTGCATGTTCAAACTGTCAGTATTCTGAATGCTTATAATTTATCCAAGTGGATCTATGAAAAGGGCTGCTGAATTCTGGCAGATAGCTTTCCATTTTACTCCCCCACAATTATTCTTCTTCCAGTGCTGGCATAGGACTCCCATAAGAAGATCTTGCTCAGCCCATACACAAAAGCTTGCCTCCTATCAAAATTCAGTACCCCTTATATAAGTGATGGAGCTGATTGTAAAGAGAAGCAGAAATTCTGGAACATGGTCCAAATAGTATATCTTGCTTTATTCTTAGAAGCAGTCGAATCACTGTGTCTTCAAATAAAATAAACCAGATCTGATACTAATGGAAACTTTTGTCCTGAACCTTTGAAGTTTGGTAAATTTCTAACTCCTTGAACACTGGGAGAAAAGTGTTGGTCAACTAAGTGAGCTTGGTGCTCCTTATACGTGTACTATATTTATTTTTTTGCTTATCTAAATATTTTCATGCTGAAGATTGCATGTTTCAAAAGTGTCCAAGTTTTATAGAAAACCAGCTGACTTGTATGCTTTTGTAAAATGTACCTTATGATAGGTACCAGAGAAGTGGTACTTCGACTGCAGAGTATAAGTTAATATTTTTGACTGTATGTGCTTTTGATGATGAGACTGGCAGTCTTTCTGTGTGCAAAACACCGTATTTTTGGTTTTAAGCAGCACTAGCAATCCCAAATGCCTTTGTTGCAATTGCTAGTTGGAGGTAGCAGTGAACAACACCTCGAGTGTTCCGTAAATCCCTCAGAGATGCGGACTGAGTGGGCTCTTGTGAAACATTCCCCAAAACCAGTGGTGGGAGAACATTTGGAGTGAGTAAATGAAGGGAAAGACACCTTGTTATCTGCGAGAACTCTGCCTCCCTCCGATGTTGTACAGGATTGTGTTACGCAGCAAGTGAGTGTGTTACGCAGGAACAGTGAGTTCAAAGGCAGCATGTGCAAGGAGGCGAATGAAGGCATTTTCTTTGCACTATATTTCAGTACGACCATACACCTGAATGTGTGTAAATACACATATGAGAAATTAATGGGCTCCAGCAGTTGCTCAGTAAAATTACTGTAACAAATTGCATTTTCGAAGGAAAATACATGATAATGTAATTAGAACTTTATTTTAATTCACACCCACCAGGGGCTGGAATAAATGTCTCACTTGCAACCTTCATACTTCGTGCTTAATTGTGCAATCTTCACATGCTCATAACTTAGTTTATTTTTAGTGTGCTCAGTGACGGTTATGGTGTGTTCTGTGAAGGTTTATTTAATTTCAGCAGGAGAAAAAAGTACCTGATACCCAGGCATTTTTTAAGCAAATGCTAACAGGATATATGTATCTATTTCATGATTTATCCTGTAATTGCATTGTGAGGACTATGCGTACAGCAGTTTTTACTAGAAGTGACTTTTATATCCTTTTTTTTCTTTTTCTTTTTTTTTTTTTTTTTTTATTAATCCAGTAATAGGCTGAAAAAGCAGTGGTAAGAGTTTCCCTAATGGCTACTTCTGAAAAACTTCTGAACTAGTAATAAAAATTGTAGTTTGCTTCATCTTTTGTCTGTGTCCCATTTCATCTCAGAAATGCTTAGATCAAAATAGATGAGAAGAATGTCAATAGCATATTATAAAAAACAGTAAGAGACTCGATTTGTTTGAGGTACCATATATTTATACCCCAATCCTAAAGTTACTCAGAATTTGTAAAGCTGTACTTTGTACCACTTTATGTTTGGACAAGGACTCTTCTGGGGATGGAGAGGGAGGAAAAAATTAGTAAATTGTAGTAAGGAAAAAAAATTACTTTCATTTGAGATTATTTATCTAAATTGGAATTTTTCACAAACCATGAAAAAGCTGATAGACTGTTTCTATGCTTCAGGGATCTTAATGTAGTCTAAGTCAAAATAAAAGGGGAAAAGCAGAAGTGAGTTAGATTACTTTCTTTGTGATTCTAAAGAAAATAATTGTGTTTATGCTTTTTCCATAACTTAGACTCCTGGAGTTTTTGCCAATGATTATAAAACTGCCAGAGTGGTGTCATATGAATAGAACCTAGCACGTCAGCTAGTGCTTGACTGAAGAATCTTGCTTTTTATCGCAAAAAGTTACTTACTCTAGATTCTCTTTTGTTTTATTTTGCATCCATTTTATTGCTATGTGAAAAGTGTGCTATTCACATTCTTTCCAAAAAGCAGAAGTTGAGGTCAACATTAGGAATGACCTCATCAGACAGCCTTCATAGGCTCCTGGCACCACTAGGTGCTGGGATTTATATGTGGGACGAGTAACCTTTCTGTACGCACTTACCCCTAATGGTCTGAACCACCAAAATGGTCCTGTTTGTGTTTTTATGCTGCCATAGCTGTGTGCTTTCCGGGAGCTATGTAGACACTTTCATATATTTGCATAATAAGCCTGAAATAAAGATCGAGTGCTTGATTTTGCGTGTGTCAGCTTTGCTAGTAATTTTTGGGTTGCTCTCAGAATTTTATTGCCAAGCTGGGGCAGGGGAGACTTAGTGATAGATAAATTTGATTTGGGGCTAATAGTCCCAAGACATGTAAAACCTTTAATATTTTCAATTCTTTACTTTTATAGTCTTTAAATTATATATCTATAAATAAAGCAGCCATGCAGCCAGTTTTTTGATTATTATCATTCGGCTTTTGGTTATTATCCATCAGGCAGTATGTAGGCAAATATTAGCTTGTCAAACCTGAAAAACTCACCACGGGAGAAGGAAACAGAATCATCATGCTTGCTCTCCACAGTCCCTGCAAAAAATTTATTTCAAAAACAAACCTTATTCTTAAGAAATGAAAGGAATGATGCTTGATGCACAGTGAGAAGAGTGAGGTGTTCTGCATCTGAATGAAAGGTCTCTCAAGCTGTAATAAGAAAAGCCTGGTGCCAGTGGAGTGCTCCAGGGATTTTTCAGCAATGTTTCCAATTAGGGCTGGCTCTTGTTATCTGTAAAGTACTGTATATTGTTTGTAACACAGCTGGAAACCTGTTGGGTTCTTTTCACGACTTGTAAAATCCGGTGATTGGAAAGATGAGCTTGCAATGCCCCCCATACCTAGTCCACTCTGTAATGATCTGTTTTCTTCTGCATCTTGTTTTACTGCAGTCATGCTCTCCAGGCTTTTATAGGCTTCCACCTTCACCTGCGGGAAGGACACCTGCTCAGTCCTTAGGCACCTGTGTTCCATGTCAGTGTCATGGACACGGTACTATGTGTGACCCTGAAACATCAATTTGTCAGGTATTATGCTTCTGAACTTATGCACTAGGTCAATCTTAATGTAAAATTCCTAAGTTGTGTAACTGATCTAAAAAAATAGAGGACAGTATTTTAATCCAATTTTGCTTAAATAGCTTAAATGTCAAAGTTAAAGGGGGGTCAAAAAAGCAAACCATCTACCTTTGAAGTTTTCCATTCTGATTTTCTAGAGTTCAGATTATGCAGTGTTTTAGCAACACTGAATTACTATTTGTGTAAAAAGAAAAATTAAATATCTGCAAACTAAAGAGGCAATGTACCATGTGTCATGCAATAAACACAACACTGCTCTTATAGGTAATAATATGTGTGACCTGATACAGTAAGACTGAATTTTAATTGATTATTTCTCCTGCTTGAATGGCTGGAACAAAAGAGGGCAGGAAGGATGAATGGGATAAGAAATTCTGTAGGATACATCTGGCTAGCTACAGGCCTCCATTCTCTCTCCTTGTAAACCCATATATAATGCAGCAGGCATTTGATATATGCTCAATGCAAGCAATCCCACTGCGAATCATATCAGGGAGAGAGAAATTATGAATCAAAATGAAGCTGGGAACAAGATGTTGTCTGCTTTCTTGTAATTATCAAATATAGCTTTCATTCTGTCTCCTTCCTCTGCAGAACTGTCAGCACAATACTGCTGGTCACCACTGTGAGAGATGCGCGCTGGGATTTTATGGCGTCGTCCAAGGCTCTCCAGATGACTGTCAACCTTGTGCTTGTCCCCTATCCATTTCTAGTAACAAGTAAGCAAACTTATGATGCAAAATTACCTTTCCAGCAACCAAGAACTTTGGTTTGGGCTCTCTATGTCCTTTTTCAGATGGCTACAGGAGAATTGCATCGTGTAAGCCATACTAAAAAGTTTTGTATCTGCTTTTGCTAATTGATCTTCCTTTAAAAGTCGGAAATTGCTCCCTTGCCAATTTGTGTGAATAAATTAATAAGTGCTAGAAAATGCAATAGTCAACAGATAAGGAATGTGTGTTATAAAGGTATTCTCACAAATGAAACTAGAGAAGAACTCAAGTACAATATAGCCACAAGGGAGCTGTAAAAAGTCTTATGCTCATATATTACGTTGGTATAAATGTGTTACAGTGCCTTTCTTGCTCCACTGTGGAATTTATTGATTCCTTATTTAACGTTACATGAGTTTTAGGCAATTTGTGAAAGATAGAATAATTTAAAAGCAATATAGTTATTGCAGCATAAATTTTATTGGTTGCTTTATGCTAATGAGCCTTGCCACGATGTCTCCGCATGTGTTCCCAACAGATGATACTTTAGCACTTGAGATTTGTTTGTTGTTTTGCTGAAAAGCTCTGAATGATATTTGGAATCATACAGTAGTACCACTCTGAAAAGGTTTGTGTTTCGTGATCGTTCTCCTGAAAGGTTGGAAGTGTTCCTTAAAATAATTTTTCTGTGCTTTGTCTGACCTTCAGGATGTTTTAGTGAGCATTTCAGCCAGTATATCTGAGAGGTGGGGTTTTTTCTTCTTCTTGCTTCTTGCTTCTTCCTTTTATCATTTGGGGTGGTCTGAGGTTTATTTTGAAGGAGGGAGTCCCTTTCTCAAACATCAGTAGCCAAACACATCATGGTCTTTCATCCACAGCAAGTGTTTTTATGAAGACTTCTAAGCCTCATAAATACCAAACTGAGAACAAGCAAAACTATTATAAAAGGGGCTTAAAGAAATACCTCGTATCTCAGAAAGTTATAATGTGGTCTTAACTCCAAGTTTTTTCAAGTAGTACCCTTTTTCATTAATGTTTTCTGTTACAACTTGGTGATGTGTTTTACCCACTAGTATCAAGAAAGGACATTCAAGTTGCAAAGAACAAGATCGACCAAGCTTCTCAGCTTTGCACATCAGCAAATATACTGGAAAAAAGCTTTTTCTGTGACTAACATGCAGCAGGAATTGCTGAAAACATCATTCAATCAATTTTTTTTTTTTCTGGGGCTTAAGAATCTTTAGTTGCCCAGAAATACAGGTATCAGATCAGAAAATGAGCAGGAGTCTTTATCTGGGTGGTTATGGCACACAACTACAAGAATTTAGATATATTCTCCACACTATGCTCCAGAAATCACTTCAATACCTTACCCAAAAGCTGATGTAAAACACAGGAGGTGGGTGTTGCTGAAGTGCTCTACGGTTGAGAAATGTGGGGACTGCAGGTAGTGCGTGTGCCCTGGGTGCGCACTCAAATTGCTGAGCTGCCTGAGGAAGGAAGAGCAAGCAAAGTGCCAATCCTCATTGCAGCTGCACGGCCTTTTCTGTCATGCTCACATAAAAGTGATCATGAGGCTTGTTTTGTTCAAAAGCCTTCATAGGAGACAAGTGAATTATACCTAGTCTTAAATTAGTAAATACACTTAATTATGAGATAGTTATCCAATTTCTTAGTGCTAGTGGAGAGAGGAGTCAGATCTGAGCACATCCAGAAACAAAACTGCTTGGGTTTTATAGGGCTTAACTCAGATGTCTCTAAGACGTCATGGACGGGATTTCCACTTCTGTTAGCTGTAGCCATCAACAATTTTGGTATCTGTATAGTAAATGCAGGGACAGACAACTATACATCTCAGCCATGTTAAAACTGAAGGAAACCACCTTTGGAGAGAGAGCGGGGGAGGAGGTGTTTCAAATGAGTGTATATGCCTGTCTGTGCATATCCATTTTCCACTGCTGATAAAGGATGACTGAACAGTTGACTTAGACTACATGCCTAAATTTTAGATGGATAGGCCTAGGTGGGATAGATCCATTCCATAAAGCTACAGAATTAGGTAGAGAATGAAGGTATCACACCTTGGATTTGTGTGTGTTGTGCTGCTTAGTGAAAGCTCTTCAAGATACTATTAAAGAAAAAAAAAATCTACCTGCAGCTATTGTATGGTAGGCAAGTAATCATAATCTGCATGAAATGCAGATTGCTAATGAGCTATCTCATTATCTTATTATGTCATGACTGGCATGATAATGTTTGTGAATGAGTATAGTGCAATTATTTTTATTTATTTATCAAATTTAAAAAAACTACACTAAGGTTTTAAATACTGTTTTTATACTACTGTACAATCAGCAGTCAGCTTCAAACATGATCAGCTCAAAAGAAAAAAAAAAAAGGAGAGAATGAGTTGTTCCTAGGGGTGTGGATCTATTTTTATAGAGTTGAAAATGTGTTGGATAATGAGTTTGTGAGTAATAGATCAATTTGTTTACTTTTTTTTTTTTGCAAAGGTGTAATTTTATATACTCATTCAAGCTCTATCGGTTTAATGCATTATAAGCAAGTTAGAGTAGGATGCTGACTGTACTGTACCAAGAAGGAGCTCTGAGCTCACCTCTGTGCTTTTCAGGCTCTTCTTCCACAAAGAGCTGAGAGTTTTACAGTATTGCACCATTTTAATATTTAGTTCTATTTCTTTTCCCCTTCCTACTCTTTTTGTTTATTTTAACTGTCTGTGCAGGAACTTAATGCACTAATATTCCAGCAACATACTACTTTGCATAGTTCCCATAGGTACACATTGCAGTCACTAGTTATTCATCTATGTCATGGCTTAGTAAAAATAATCTAGTGTCTTCTATGATTAAAATGCGACCCCTGCCTGATCATGCAGAAGGTAGCTTTTAGGGCGTTTTTTTCTCTGTAGGCCAGTCTTTTCTCTTCAGTACGTCCTTGAGAATATCGTCTGATGCAGCCTTTTTGGAACATTCTACATGGCTATGACTTTTATTCTGTTCTCCCTCTTTATGTGTTACCTTTGAGTAAATCTTCCTGACTTATCTCCTTTTATTTAAACTAAGATTAAATCAGACTGGAAAGGCTGGATATTTGTTAGCTCAGTTTCTTATTTTTTTGTTTCACATCCATTCACAAAGTTCTTGATAGAAAGGAGGGATATCCCACTGGTTTTTATAAACAGATAAGAAAATGCTTCCATTTATATTAGGAGTGGAGCTTACCATGGGCCTTTCTGCACAGCTGACTAGAGCAAAATGATGTAATAGAGTGCAAAACGTTTTTTATTTGCTTTTGTTTTAGTTTCAGCCCTTCTTGTGTGGCGGAAGGACCTAGTGATTACCGGTGTACTGCATGCCCACCTGGATATGAAGGCCAGTACTGTGAAAGGTAGGGTGAATGGAAAAAGAAGAAAGAGGGACAATGAAAGGCAGGCAAGACATGAAGGAGAGCAATGTCCTTCAATACTATAAACGTATATTTACCAATGTTTAAATACATGCCTTTGGATAAGTTATTTCCTCTTTATATGTTGTTAAAACTCAACCATCATAGGCATTTTTTTACGTAAACCCACTGTAAATTGATAATCAATGTTATTTATATCACAGATATTGTCCTAGTCTTACTTTCTGATATTTTTTTCCCCCCCTGGGCCTCAGAAGTTAAACTGAAAAATACCCTATTTATCTAAAATTAGATACCATGCTTATAGACTGTCTTGATGCCACTCATACTTTTGTTCTAGCGACTGCTGTGTCCTCATGGGCACTGACCATGAAAGACACTTACATATAAACATATTAATGACCAAATTATAAATTAATAACCTAAACAGCAGCTGTTGTCCCATCCATAGCAATTCTGTGGGATTAAGATGATCAAAATTAGCAAGTGTCTACTATGAGATTTCACTTCTAACACAAAACACAAGTGGCTACTAGGAAAAAAAAGGTCCACAGACAAAACATTGCTAATGTAGAAACTTTTTTATCATGGTATAACAGAAGTTTCACTGAAAACTGTTAGGGATGTGGAATCATTTTTGCATACTCCTTCCATCCAGACTGTTCCATGTCCTGGTTAAAAGTTATTATCAGTTTGTTGGACAGTTTGCAACATTTCTCCCTCTACAAATACATACTGAATCATAAAGCACCAAAGATTTTTTTAATGGTTCATGAATGAATGTTCATATACATTTTTTTTACAGTCTTGCCAAGTAGTCATTATAGTACACTATACATCTCAGTTGGCCAAACCTGGTTTTGTATTTGCAATGTCTAGATGTTCTTCTGGCTACACGGGAAACCCACAAACTCCAGGAGGCTCCTGCCAGGAATGTGAGTGCGATCGATACGGCTCCCTGCCTGTCCCCTGTGACCCCGTCACTGGACAGTGCACTTGCAAGCCTGGATTCACAGGGTGGAAGTGTGTTGGCTGTGAACATCGGCATGCACGTGATGGCATGAAATGCATTTGTACGTATACTAACGTAATTTTAGACAATTTTTGCTTGTGTTTGTCATATTTCAGAAATTCACCCCTGCTTGCGCATCAGTCAGTTGTGTGGGTATCTTTGAAAATAGTTGCCAGTTTTCTTACCAGTTTGGCATTCTGGTCCATTTTTTTCACAAGCCTTGAGACGTTAGGAAAACTCTTTATGTGTTTTAATATGCTCACTGAAAATTGACAACAAAGCTTTGAAGGATTTCTTTTTGTAGTCTGTAGTTTTGCTAAACGTTGTCACTGCTGTTGTGACAATATTTGCTCTTAGTGAATTTTTTAGTGTTGTCCTAAATGTTTAACCAGAAATTGCAACGGTCTATGCCATGAGTCACACAGAAAGTTTTTACAGAGCTTTTCTTGGTCATGTTCGTTCAACAACCACCCGTTGGAATTTAAAAGACATAAGGAATGATAGTACAATATAGCCAGGAACAAAGAACTTCCTTTGTTTAAAACAGAAAACTAATAGCCTTAAAACACCAAGGTATCTTTGCCCTATCTTCAGTTTTGATATCTACCAAATGTCTTGTCTTTTATTATTTGGAATTTTTTTTTCCATGAAATTGGATAGTGTTCGTTTTGAGCCCACAATCTCATTTCCCGTGATATTGTATGCTTATGTCTTATCAAAAAAATTCAGGTAGTAAAACCTTTCCAGAACACTTAGTAAATCCTGACTGAAATAAGGCATTTTCCTCTCCTCCATCTCCCCCGGCTGAGTAGGAAATAATTTTATTGTGACTTTTTTTTTTCCCCTCGAGGCCATCATTGTTCATTTCAAAGTAGAATACAAATAGGGATGCAGTAAGTCCACAGCATATAATATTTTTTAATCTGTGCATCTTGGAGTATATTGGCAAGGCAAAATTAACTGATTTTAATGTTTTACCTGATTTTTATGTTATAGAACTTTAATTGGAGCTTTTTCATTTTCAGGTTTGTGGGGTTTTTTTGTCTGTGTGGGGATGTGTAACATCAAAGCAAGTAGATAAATACAAAAAAAGGCTCTCTTTTTTTCCACAGAATGCATTCAATCTTTACCTCAATACCCAGAGCTGTACAGCTGTCTAATATTAAAATCAGTTAGTACAGCTCAAACAAATTGCAAACATTTTAAAAGCAAATTGAAAAAATAAAGAAACTGAAGAAGTGCTAAAAATGGCTGAAGGTATCATATTAGTCAAGAATGAAGCGTGTGGCTTCTCTGAGTAGTCAGAGGCACATAGGGTTGGGGACTGCACAGTGCAGAACATTGTTTCACTCAACTTAATAGTGATCAGCTCTCAGAGAGTGATCAGGACTTAGCAGAACTAAGCTTCTAAATGTGCCTCTTGAGTTCAGTGCTTTTGCATTAGTTCTGATTCCCAGGTACAAGTCGTCTTTGAAAATGAGTAGAGAGATTACTGGGAATGTAAGCATAAATAATTCTCTTTCTATATTATTAATAATATGGCATTGGTTCATTGATTAAAAGCTTAGTGTACTTAAGGGAAATAAAGTTCTAATGGCCTGCAGTGTGATGTAGTTTAGGACTTAATTCTGAACTATCGTATATCTTAAGCTCTATTTTAAACTACAGCAAAATGAATGCAAATAGAGTAACTACCTACTTTGCTGAAATAACTGTCCTTTGGATTCCATTTTGTGGCCTACGTGTCAAGGAGAATTGTAATCATGAGTTACGTCCATAAGTGCTACAGCTACAAAATTTTAAAATAAGGACTGTGTTTTCCAGAGTGGCATTTAAACAAAAATTACTTAATTTTTCAACATCCTCAATGTCTGCTACGTTATTTCCAGTACTAGCCGACGTTTTCTATCTCAGGCACCACTTAGTATGGTTTTTCACTGGTCATTTACCTTATCAGTATTCAGAAAAGTCTTTTGGATATCTAGGGTGGCAGAGTTTCTTTGTACAAAACAGCTTAAGTACAAGTTTTCATTTGTAATGGTTTTCTAATTTGTTAATCAGACTATTCCGTTGTGTGGAAAATAAGGTTAAAAATCCTCACTATGAATGGGAAAAGCTATGTGCAGGCAAATAAAATTTTCTAACTTTTTTGCTTTGAAAGATGTGGCTCACTATAATCTCTGGTTTAACTGCAACACATTCATGTGCTGGTGTTAAAATGAATCTACACTACCTGTAGCGGCATTTTTACTTCAACTAGATAATAAGTTTTCACCATAAAAACAGTCCTTTGCATGCGCATATGGACATTTCATGCCGTTACTAGAAGTGAGGAATGAAATTAAAAGATTTCTTTCCTTTAGTCCTAAAAATAGGAACCACCTATAGGAACAGATGTGAGATGCTTTAAATCTCCCGTCTCAGGAGCTAGTCTGTTACTATTGACACCACATCAACAACAACCATGTCATAAATTGCAAAAACTGCAATTAAATATTTCCATAGACACTTTATACCTATTTGCTCTCACTACATGATTTTCCCTTTGTTTAAAGGTTCCTCAACTCCCATATTACTCCAAACCCACCTTTGCTGAAGCAGAGCAATACCCCTGACATGGTAGAAAACCAGCCTGATCAATAAACCCTTTACCTTCATAGCCTGTGGTGGACGCGGGGGCTGTGGCAGGCAGAGGGGGGGTGGCAAGTGCAGACTCGGTGGGACTTTGCCTGTGGTTAACGCTGCCTGGTATGTCACAGGCTTCAGAGTACAGCTCTTTTCTTCTGATAGGGATTCATTGCTGCAGCACCGCATGTGCTTTAATGGTCATTGTGCTGTCAAAGAACTATTAGGAACAGCTTTTGGGGAAACCCTGAAGCTTTCCTTCCTTACCCCCAGAACATTTATCTGTTCCAATCTGAGTTTAATGCAGCTGAGAATTTGGTCCTGTATACAATATATTTTTACTTTTGTGTGTCAGCCACTTCCAAAATACTCATTAAATTGCTTTCTGACTAGCTTCAGTTGTAACAAAACCTGAATAGTAATAATAATAGTGATTAAGTACTCTTAATGTACAGAAAATTAGTGCCATATACAGAATCCTGTTTGCATTTAATATTTCAAATGAGCTGTATGCATGTACCTACTTTTGCTTATTTGCAAAGTTGCATTTCAAATACTGCAATTGCATAGTTCCTGTCGGAAATGTGAAGAACCCCTAGTTAGGTGGTAAAATGGTCTCACTTAAAGAAAACACATGCAAATACAATCACTTGTGTTTGAAAAAATGTAGTTGTAAGTAATATAGAACATAGTGTGATTAAGCTGTCCAATGTTCATATGTCATAGTTAATATTTAGGAAAGTGAAAACTGATTTTGAATATTTAGCAAAAAATAACCATCTGAATAATGAATTTTTGGCAAATTATATAAAAGGTCACCATGCAGTATGACATGAAAGCTAAATGCATATTTAAACCAAATTAGAAAGATGGTTTAGCCACTATATTGTAGTGTATTTTATGTTTAAATATAACATTTGTATTTTAACATATCCCTTATCATAAGTATTCTAAAGATTTTAGAGTGAAAATTTGCAGTGAAAAGACAGAAAAAAATCTGGAGGAGCATACATGTTCATTAAAGTGATCTATTTCTGATATAGCTGAAAATCTGTTTTACCAGGTTCTTACTGTTTTTTTCATAACATGTCATTTTTCAGTTACTTAGTGCGTGCCACTTTTCAGTGCTGTGTTATAACAGTTATATTTTAGAAAGCTACAGGTAGAACGGAAAGAGAATATATTTTTAAAAACCACTGTACAAAGGGGAAAAATTTGTTTACTGCTAAATAACAATAGAAAGATAATTACAGGTGAATGTCATAGGCAGAATTCACTTCCCATTATATTCTTAGAACAGAACAATGTTGTTTTCTCTAGGATGCCATTAGAGAATGGAAAATTATATCCAAAAGGTAGATTTTTTTTTTATACGTAATACAAGAGTCTGAATGATCTACTACACATCATAAAAATTCTAAATTTTTTGCATTAGTACAGTTAATAACTGGATTATTTCCCCAGCTAAAGTGACCATCTAGATTGTCATGTACAGATACTCATAATACTCTGCTTATGAAGGGTTCCTTGTAATTTTTGGTCTCAAGTAATCCACTTCTTAGGCTCACTTTCCCTTCTCTTTTGAAACGGTCAGTAGCCAGTAAAATAATTAGTGATGATTGTGAACTAATTTTAATAATGCTGCCATCAACCTTGTACACGGTCATATGACAAAAGTTCTCCCAAATCTTCTCTAGCGCTTACAGATTTTTATTTTTAACTACAAATGAATTGTACTCTAGATGATTGATGCCCCCTTATGCATCACTCATTTTTACTGTAACAAATATATCTCAGTTTCTTCTGCTGAGAGCTGTCAACTGGCCATTGCTGACTGGCCTATAATCACTACAGTATTGAAGACGTATATTTTCTGTTTTCTTAGTTAAACCCCACCGTTCCAATGCAGAACATGGCTGAGTTGTACGATGAACAGGAGCAGCCTTTCCTCAGTTCACCTGTACCCAGCATGCTGAGGCAGACTGAGATCCTTAGTATTTGCTTGATTCATATTTTACGCATACATACGAGAAATATGTAAGCAAGCCAAAGCATGTATTGGTCCCTCCTCATCCTTCCCAAAGAGCTTTGACTGTAGCAAGCTGAAGTGGAAAGGAGCTAAAAGCCTTTGGGATCAAACCTGTAGCAATCGTGCGTTTTCTTAGATTAGTAATTCTGCTGTGCATTTTTTTGTTTACCTTGTGACATTCCACTTTAACTGTAGAGTTTGCAGTACATAAAATGAAGAACTTTAGAGTGCAATGTTGGTACAGTGACTGTACTTGCTACTGTGCAGTGTTTATGGAAAGAAATGATCCTAATGAGAACTTCAAGGCTTTATTCTTAAGCATATAGCAAGTCAGAACTCACCTTCTGAATGTTTTCAGGGCACCAGTCATAACTACAATGGGGTCTTCAAAAAAATTTGGCTTCAGTATTTTGAGCTGTGTTACAACACAAACTGCAAAGCCTTTTCTCATATGTATGCTCCTGTCACAAATGTTCCTTGGGGTCAAGCAAAAACCTAAACGTAAAGCAGTCAGTGTGGTTCTGCAGTACGAGATTAGCAGGGAACAGGCAGCAATCATGACATAGAGAGATCAAACAGATATTTCATTGCTAGAAATTTTTATTTAACTCAATCTTGTGAAAAAAAATGGACCTTCAGCCGTGCTGCAGTCAACAAACTTACATCTTTATGAATTTAAATATTCAATATTGGTAGAATGAGAAAATTATATAATCAGATTCTTTTAATACCGGGTTTTGTACACTTAAATATTGTACTCTAAGTAGACTGGTGCTTACGCAGTCCTTAATTCAGCGGGAGCTGGGAGCTTCTTGTCACCAGTCTCCACACAGTGAGCTGAAAAGAAAGATACTGTGTGTAACACCAGATCTGTGAAACCTTGGTCTAGCTTCTGCTATGATCTGAGTTTAACAGAAGTTGTGAGCCATTACGGCACAGCCGTAAGAATTAAACTTACCTCTGTGCTGGACAACTGCCGATCCCTGATCTGGATCTGAATTTTCCCAGATTTTGGAGACATGTTGATCATGCAAACTCCCTGAAACCAGCAGCAAAGGCAAGGAAGCTAAACCTTTCAGCTCTCTACTGGCGTTCTGTTTTGCAGGGCAGAAGAGCGCTTGTTTATTATTTGGTGTAAAACCAGTGCCACAAAGTGAAAAATGGGGTAACAGCCAACAGATTTATGAGCCTAACAATAGTTCAACACTTTATTGTGAAGCAACAGGAAACTAATACTGAAGAGTGACTGACTCTTCAGGATACCGCCTCATTTCAGAGATTGTATGGTGCCCTTAGACCAAAAATTACCTAGTCATAACACAGTCTTCTGAATCTTAACAGCAATTAATATATTAAAGCAAATTTGTGTTAGGTAATCACTCAAGTGGAGGAACACACTGTGGCTCAGTCATGTAATTCCTTGATTGTACATTATCTTCTCTTTGTAAAATGGAATAAGAGGTTAGATGTCCAAAACTTATAGTGTCTTTTGTTACTTGAGCAATTATTTTTTAAAAAAAAATTTCTTTGGCACGCACACTTTGGAGATGCCTCTCCCAAAGAGGTAAGTCAAAATCCTTACAGGACTTACTGTGCATGGGAAAGTGTGGTGAAAATGGAAAATGCAGTAATTTGCATTAATTGCTTGCTGGACTATTGTAATATTGACTGCATGATTTGCCTCTTACATGCTTGCACTGCTGTAATGATCTGAATTTAGTGCTACATTTCTTAATATTAGACACAAATTTATCCTGACAGTTTTATAGATAGACACAGAAGTATTTAGTCTTGCAAAATATAATCATGCTCTTGAAATATTTCCTGTAGCTACAGTACATTTCAGGCAGCATATTGGAGTAGCTTAGTCCTGTCTCATCTACTCAACTATGGTCCTCACTTGATGTAGTTCCTGTTTTCAACCTGATTATTGTGCAAGAGGTGTTAATTTATACTGAATGCTCACTTATCAGTTGTTTACTCGTTGAGAATACATCATCTCTTCATAAGCTGTTCATCATTTTCTTATTGGTGTGAACTGATTTTGTCTTTAACACATAGCAAATTTTTAGCATTTTATTACCAACCACTCTGACAATTTTGAGGGTGAATAGATTTAGTTTGTTTCATAAGTGAAATGATGCATCAGAGAAAAAAAACCGAAACAACAAACAACAAAGAACAACTCTTTTCGGGTCCAAGATCACTTACTTGCATCCTGCAAAATGATTATCAGGTCTGCTTAGCTTCTTGACCAGCTACAGAAGAGGTGTTTGTTATAAAAAACATTCAGTTGGCTGTAAAACTTACTTTTCCTTTAATTCTCTCAGACTTCTAAAAGCAAGCACATAGATGACAAGAGCTGGGATGGTAATAAGCTGTTGGGTTTTTTGGGTTTTTTTAATTTCACATAGAAACATAAATCAGAATGTATTATGCCCATAGTTAGCAACCACAGAGAAGTTCCAGTGCAGTTCAGCTTATGTAACAAAATACTGTGAAATAGGAGGAAGAAGTCTGCATATGGAAGCAATGAAAATGCAAAAGGAAATCTTAAAATAACAGTATCTGGCTTTCTGCACCCACTGCACTAATCCAGCATCTGTCTCGTCTGCTTTTCAATCATTGCATGAGTTTCATGGTGTATTAAACTAGTATTCATTATTCTTTTCTCTGTATTTGACTCAACTCCTTGCTATATTGAACAGCCAACTTACAGAAGAAGAACAACATTTAGATAACTTAAAACTTTAAAGACCAGCAAAGATTTAAGCTATATGAAGAATAGATTTCAGGGAAGAAAAAGTAATTCTCTGTTGAAAATTACTTCTCTTTTTTTTACAGAAACATGCATGTTGTTTAGTGGGTTTTTAGTCATTGAGCTGCCTAGGAGAGTTGCTGAAATAAATAATGACATAGTTGTAAAATTTTAGGTACAACCCTCCATGTCTCTGAACCTCACCAGTGAATTCATTGTTTCAAGGTTTGTTCCACCTCCTGAGAAGCTGTTTATGTTTGCCAGTCCTGTGTAGCGTCTTTATGCAGGGAAACAGAAAGGCATTCCTGTTCTAAAGGATGAAGAATTTTCCTGCCTGCAGCATAAATGATAGAAACTTTAAGGTTATGAGAATTTCTTGTGATAGTTAATAGAAAGCAAGGAGGGGGAAAATGCAAACTCCTTTCAGTATGTGCAGCACACACCACTATTTTTCATGCTAAATAGTATATGCAAGAAAGGAAGCATACATGAAAAACATGAAAAGCTGGTTAATGAAAGGAGGTAGGAAAAAGCATTTCTTAAAAGAAAACTATCAATATTTTTACCTGGACTCTTTCTACTGTCTGCATTACAAGTTTAGCATGCTTGGCCATGCTGTTATATGACTATAAAGTATGTAAATTGTAAGATTTCTTTAGGGTTTTTTTACATGCAAATCCACAACCATACTATACTTCTTAAAGTGCTCCTTAGATTTTCCAAATTACTTGTCCACTTTTCTCAAAATTCATCTAAATTGCTTGTCTAATTTAGGATTTTATATTGGCTAGTTCATAATGGACAACGTTAATTGTTTTCTCTTTTTGCGAGGTAAGCCTTCCAATTTTGCTCTGCATGTTTTATATTAAACTGTCCCATTACAAAGTCCTAAGCAATAAGGTCTTCCCTGTTCCCTAGTTGTTCCCATTTTTTCTCATACTATGCTTTTGGGATAAATTATCTGAAATCAGTGTTACCTCTCACAGAATTGTATGTGTGCTGTAAAATTTCTACCTCAAAGATGTGTCTTAAACACTTAGCAGGAACAAATGAGCTTTGTTGTTCTTCCCCCGCAGCTTGTGATGATGAATGCACAGGACTCCTTCTCAGTGACCTGGATCGGCTAAACCAGATGATCCTGAGTGTTAACCTTAGTGGTCCACTGCCTGCTCCATATAAAATGTTGCATGGTTTTGAGAACATGACACAGGAATTAAAGGTATGTTCACAGTATTCACATACATAAATACCAGGGCTTCAGTACAACTGTACTTGAATGTGTTCAAACATACAGCCATCAGTAGGATCAGGCAAGAAGAAAAATTCAAAATTTAATTACTTCAAACTTGCTTTGGTGGATAAATAGTTATTACAGCTATTTATTTTTACTTATTTTAATAAATAAATATTGCAGCACTAATTTGTGTACTTATATGCAAGGGATTATTCTGCAGACATAGAAAAAGTGACGTTGCATACAAATAAAATGGTGTTCTTGCTGGTGGTCCATAGAGCAGTTATGTATTTTATATACTGTATGTTCCCTACCGTACTTATAGGTTCTCCACTAAACTATGTAAAGCTGTCAAGATTCCTGAGAAAAGTATGTTGGATGGATGTGACAGAAGAGTCAATGACAAAAGGGAGTTGCATACTGTAATGAAAAGGAAATTTTTGATGCTTCTTTTCTACAATATTTGGAAGCACTGAGATCCATTAAATACAGATTTTTCACTCTCCCTCCTCTATTCCCCAACAGCATTTGCTTTCACCTCAGCGAGCACCAGAGAGACTTCTTCAGCTAGCACAAGGAAATCTGGATACCCTGGTGACAGAAATGGATGAACTACTGACAAGAGTAAGTCTATGATCACGTTGGGGTCTATGAGTTTGGTTAAGGCTGCATAATGACAGAAATCTTCTGAATATGAATTAAACATGAATGAATAGATGAATTATAAGATGCTTCTCAGTCTCAGTGTTTGAAATGGCAGCAAGTCCTCTAACAACCTCTTTTTGTGGGCCAATACATTGAGATATATTTTCTGCAAAACTTTGTAATAATGTAAGAAAACTTTATAATGCTCATACGGAGCACCCAAGAATGAACTTATTTGGAAAAGCTGACACTAAAGGAAAGAGAGTTCTTGATATAGCATTTACAGGCTTTCCCATGACTTCAGCTACAGGTTTAGTTACAAACCTAATGGCAACAAAACCATAGGATTACCACAATTTCTCACATGTCTGGAGTTTTTCTTTGACTGGCTGAGGCTTTTGAAAACTGAACTGCCTGATTTCCTTCCTTTTCTTCTGAACATGAGTACTGTCTCCGGTAAGGCTATGTGTGTTCTGCATCAGCAACATCATCTCATCATATTCCCTTCCAAATCTCTTGACTCTGACTGTCTCAAGATAGTTCTCAGCCTGTTTCTCTTTTAAGATTGCCTGTTGCAATACAAGTAGCCTGGCTTAGCTCAGTGTTATTTAATGCCCAACCAGCTCAAGCACATCATACTAAAAGTTTTGCCGTTTTGCAGTTTCATTTTCCATTTTGGGTTATATGTTATGTTGGCATGATTCTCCAGGAGCTGTAGAGCAAATGGTAGCCTAGCCTGATTCCCTTATTTTAAATAAATTTTATACCAAGTCAATGGAAGTCCTGGTTTAACAAATAACAAGTTCTCATTAAGAGTAAATGAATGAAGTAATTGAAATGGGGACGATATTTAAAGTGAGAATTCAAATATATGCACAAGGTGTGTGAGTTTATTTAAATATATGTGTTCTGTATTTCATTTATGAGGGTAGTGAGAGTCTTCTGGATTTCAATCGATATGCTATTTACTCTTTTTATTAGGAAAGTTTTATTTCAATATAGACTTTATTTTGGTGAGTAAAAGACATTGTCTAAGAAAATAATATAAATTGTGCCACCTAGTGGAGAAAAAAATAGGGAAATGGATCAGCTACAATAAAAATACAGCTGTCCAAAATATATTAATATGAAGGACTAGCAAAAATTATGTTCATTCAAACAGTCAAATAAGAAAGACATGGATTACTTTACTGATGAATATACACCTGAGAGAATTTACCTAAACTCCATACAGTTTTAGCATCTGTGGTGGGTTGACCCTGGCTGGAGGCCAGGTGCCCACCAAAGCGGCACTATCACTCCCCTCCTCAGCTGGACAGGGGAGACAAAATATAATGAAAGGCTCGTGGGTTGAGATAAGAACAGGGAGAGATTGTTCACCAGTTACCATCACAGGCAAAGTAGACTCGACTTTAGGAAAAATGAATTCAATTTATTGCCAATCAAATCAGAGTAGGATAATGAGAAATAAACCCAAATTTTAAAAACACCTCCCCCCACCCCTCCTTTCTTCTCGGGCTTAAATTCACTCTTGATTTCTCTACCTCCTCTCCCCCAGCGGCACAGGGGGACAGGGAATGGGGGTTACGGTCAGTTCATCACACGCCGTCTCTGCCCCTCCTTCCTCCTCAGGGGGAGGACTCCTCACACTCTTCCCCTGCTCCAGCGTGGGGTCCCTCTTACGGGAGACAGCCCTCCACCAACTTCTTCAACATCAGTCCTTCCCACGGGCTGCAGTTCTTCAGGAACTGCTCCAGCGTGGGTGCCTTCCACGGGGTGCAGACCTTCAGGAGCAGACTGCTCCAGCGTGGGTCCCCCACGGGGTCACAAGTCCTGCCAGCAAACCTGCTCCAGCCTGGGCTTCTCTCTCCATGGGGCCACAGGTCCTGCCAGGAGTCTGCTCCAGCATGGGCCACAACCTCCTTCAGATGCCTCCACCTGCTCCGGCGTGGGGTCCTCCACAGACTGCAGGTGGAATGTCTGCTCCACCATCAACCTCCATGGGCTGCAGGGGGACAGCCTGCCTCACCATGGTCTTCTCCAGGGGCTGCAGGGGAATCTATGCTCTGGCACCTGGAGCACCTCCTCCCCCTCCTTCTGCACTGACCTTGGGGTCTGCAGAGTTTTTTTCTCTCATATATTCTCACTTCTTTCCCTTCTGGCTGCTGCTGGTGTAGCAGTTTTTTGGTTCCTTCCCTCCCCTTCTTAACTATGTCGCTGTCGCTGATGGGATCAGCCTTGGCCAGGGGTGGGTCCATCTTGGAGCCGGCTGGCATTGGCTCTATCAGACACAGATGAAGCTTCTAGCGGCTTCTCACAGAAGCCACCCCTGTAGACCCCCACTACCAAAACCTTGCCACACAAATGCAATACAGCATCCTGTCTTAAAATTGTTCATGGCTTACAGAACTAAAATTCTCAGTGAAAGTGGTTTATTTGTGTGGATTATATACAATTTTGAAAAAAATTATGAAATCACGGGCAGTGGGTAAGAAAGCATCTGTAGTGTGTTTGCGTGCGTATGTATGTATGTATGTGTCTATATACCCACACACATATGCACACATGCTCGTTTTTTCACTTGTTTGATCTTTTATTTTTCTACCAGAAATAACTATGGTCGTTTTAAGTCTACGTGGATTTTTAGCTCATGACAGCCCTATAAGCAAGGAATATTATATTTCTTGTATTAAGATTTCTCAATCTTAAGGCTAAAAGACATTTGTTTTTTCCTTTGCATAGTTGCTCTTTTTAGTATCCTTTTCCAATTGTCCACCACCACCACCAAAAATTAAATAAATTTTAATCCTCCATGGAGATGACCTTAAATAATGTTGCAAATTCTGACCTTCTTTAGAGTAGCCTTGGAAGGAAAAATATTGAAGGTCTGATCTTAGGGGATTTATTGTGGTGACCAGATTACCACCACTTCCCTTTCTGCAGTTTTCTATTGTTGCAATGAGTAAGTAGCCTTACGATTTCCAGTTATTCTTACAGAGAGTTGTTAGCTGGATATCAGTTGTTTTTTTCAATACGGGAACTGGCAACTGGTGGCAAGTCCTACCCTTCTCTTTCTATGTTTGTAAATAGGAGTAATGTCCCAAAAAGAAGAGTCCTGATACAGTGTGTTCATGTCTCATTTCCAAATGAAGATATAGCTGACAACCATGTAATGGCTAACACTGGGAGCATATGGTACAAACCATAGGTAACAAAGTTTTTCCCCGTATCTGATTTGCAGGCTCACTACATTTTCAAAGCAAAACCAGTAGCTATGAAGAAAAAGGTTGATGAGAATTGGTGAGGAGTCTATTTCCTTGAATAAAAACCTCTATCCATTTTAAGATAAAATGTGGAAGACAATGTTATTTAGTCACTACAAAACTTTTGAGATTTTTGCTTCCTTGTGGTCTCTTTTCAACTAGTTATCTCTTACATCAGTGCAGCTCTCCTTTTTCTTTTTTAACATCATATTCTTTTCTTCATTCACTCTACCATACAGAAGATCCTTATGTCTTTCTCACACTAGTTCTTAAATGTTTGCATGCACGTTCCCACATCTACCACCAGAGGCAAACCTCGGACTCTTCACTTCCTTTCAGCTCACTACTTTTAGTCAAAACCCCCTGTTCCCTTTCAGTTAGGTACCTTCAGAGCCGTCAAGACAGACAGGGATCAGAATCACTCCTCTTGATTGAAATGCTTGTTTTGACTTTGTAAACTTTTTCATTTCTCCCATACCACTGAATTTCTCAAGCTCAAAATTTTCTGGAAGTAGTAGCAGAGACAACTTAGTCTGCAATAATTGGAAGCATTTGGAGGGACAGCCAAGAACTTCCATCTGTACAGTGAGGTCTGTGTTTACTCCTTCTTCTGTCATCTGCCACCACTAGCTGGAGAAATTGCTGTAGGGCTCCCCTCCAGATGCCATCCAGAGGAGCTTTTTTATGGTTTGATTAAGACCTCAAACCAAACACACAAACAAAAAACCAAAAATGTGTGTGTATTTGCTAATACTTGCTAATAGTCTAAGTTACTAAGTGGTTAATAGTCTTCAGATTGGAACAAGGCCTTCCATGAAACCTTCATCACTAAGTACAAACTGTGAACATCACCAAAGCAGGTCACTGATCTCAGATACTTTCTTTACTAGATTTCCATGGTAGGGATCTCCTTCATGCCAAAACTTCTTGAAGATTCATTCCAAATGCTTGCTCTGGCTCCAGTCTGACTGACCCCTATGGTTGTCCCAGAAACATTTTGTTGTGCCTGTTTAAACCTTTAGGAGATGCTGAAGACTGACCTTATAGAATGGTGACCTATAGTAAACTGAATATATAGAAATTGAGTAGGACTTTATTAAAAAATGGAAACATTTAATTAGCCATGGAATGGCTAGGTACAGTGTGAAGGATTTTTGCCTTTTAATTTGGTTTATGGAGTTCAATCTAGACCAGATAATGAAGCAAAAGGTTATTTTTCAGCAAAGCAAGTTATGGCAAAATACAGAAAGTGGAGCTGAATGGGATTTAAGTACTAAAAGAACTGTCACTGAGAGGAGATGAAAGCTGTTCAATGACAGATTAATGTGCACAAAAATGTAGTACATGTCATTCAGTCATAAATGTTGAGAGGTTAAAGTGGCCAATTGGAATTAACATGAATGTGGAAAAAGTAATCAAAACTAAGAAAAGTATGTGTAAGTTATAAAACACCATTTGTAGTAAAGGACTTAGAAATATTATAGAATATAATAAAAGTGAATGTGAAAATTCCAAGCAAATAAAACCCAAAGAATAAAAGGCTGATTGTGGATGATTTGACAATAAATAATAAAGTAGTTCTCAATTACATGAAGAATGAAATGACATCAGAAATGCCAAGCTGGTTAGAGCAGTGGTCCATCAAGACCATTCTCTATTTTTGCCTTTTTATTATCCTGATTGCCTCTTACAGCTCACTGTGACAATAATTTAGTTCTGTATCCAGGCAGGTAAAGGAGTTTTGTAAATGTAGTGGGTTGACCCTGGCTAGAGGCCAGGTGCCCACCAGAGCCGCTCTCTCACTCCCCTTATTCACTAAACAGGGGAGAAAAGGCATAACAAAATGCTTGTAGGTCGAGATAAGGACAGGGAGAGATCACTCACTAATTATCGTCACGAGCAAAACAGACTGAACTTAGAGAGGGTATTCATCTAATTTATTACTAGGCAAAACAGAGTAGAGGAATGAGAAAATAAAATCAACTCTTAAAACACTTCCCCCCACCCCTCCCATCTTCCCAGGCTCAACTTCACTCCCGGCTTCAACCTTCCCCCCCTCAGCGGCACAGGGGGACGGGGAATGGGGGTTACAGTCAGTTCATCTCACGGTGTTTCTGCCGCTTCTTCATCCTCAGGGGGAGGACTCCTCTCATCGTTCCCCTGCTCCAGCATGGAGTCCCTCTCACGGGGTGCAGACCTTCAGGAGCAGACTGCTCCAGCGTGGGGTCCCCCACGGGGTCACAAGTCCTGCCAGCAAACCTGCCCTGGCGTGGGCTCCCCTCTTCATGGGTCCACCGGTCCGGCCAGGAACTTGCTCCAGCGTGGGCTTCCCACGGGCCGCAGCCTCCTTCAGGTGCCTCCACCTGCTCTGGCGTGGGGTCCTCCATGGGCTGCAGGTGGAATCTCTACACCCCCTCATCCTTCCTCCATGGGCTGCAGGGGGACAGCCTGCTTCACCATGGCCTTCACCACGGGCTGCAGGGGGATCTCTGCTCCGGCGCCTGGAGCTCCTCCTCCCCCTCCATCTGCACTGACCTTGGTGTCTGCAGAGTTTCTTACATCTTCCCACTCCTCTCTCCAGCTGCAAAAGCTCTCTCTCTCTAAGTGTTTTTCTTCTTCTTAAATATGTTATCACAGAGGCGCTGATTGGCTTGGCCTTGGCCAGCGGCGGGCCTGTCTTAGAGCCGGCTGGCATTGGCTCTGTCAGACACAGGCGGAGCTTCTAGCAGCTTCTCACAGAAGCCACCCCTGTAGCCCCCCCGCCACCAAAACCCTGCCACGCAAACCCAACACAGTAAATCATAGAGGAAGCAACCAGTAGCATGACTAAAGCTGTATAAATGTGAAAAGCCGTGTTGTTCTACTGATATAGGGATGAAGCAAAACCAACTCCCCCCAGTCAGTAGGGGTTCTTAATTCTTCCTGTATAATTCTATTTACCTGAACCATTTTCAGATGAATTACTTTTAGAGTAACTACTCTGAAGTAGACCAAAACTGTAAGTGGTATGATAAATCCAGGGATTTCATTTCAGAAACCCAGCTGTCCTGATGTATCTTGAAGACTTCCATCTAGAAGCTAATCAGGCAAAAATAAATGTGTTAAAGTGATACTATTTCTCTTTGACTATTATTGAAATGTGTGAAGGTTTTTTGTGACTGAGAAAACAGTTTGTACAGCTCAAGTCAGAGAAAACTCAAGCTCATTTGGAATTATTGACCTTCTATCCATTTCCCAGAGACTGGAAAGATCATAATGCCCTGCTTCAAGACATTTATTGGGAATGCAATCCCCAGAGGAAAAAAGTGGGGTTTTTTGCTTTGCAATACAGTTTCACAAGCTTTATTGCTTGAAATGGTCAGCTGCTTTGTAATAAAAAGGGGTCCCTTTTGTAAATAGAGACCTTGAGAGCTAAGCAGAGTGTCTTAAAATGATTCCTTTTCTTAGCGTGTTTTTCAGGTCTGCAGCAGACATCTGTCTTCATCCTGCTGCTGCTGCTGCTGTGATTCAATAAAATTATAACTCATTTAGTTCCACAAAGCCAAAATTTTACTGAGCACCCCAATATATTATGAACAAACAACCTCAAGCATTAGAGCTGAAAAAAACAACTTTTTTTTCTCCCTCTTTCTTGGTTTAATTAATGTATTGATTTAAAATTCTTCTTGCTTGTTGGCATGAACTGTCTCTTTGAGAATGCCTCCAGGGAGGAAGCAAAGAGGTCATGATATCTACTGCACTTTGTCAATCGAAAAGTGCACAATTTTGAAACTATGGAAAGTATTCCCTGAAGAATCTATTAAAAGGTTCCAAACAATGTTTCTTTAAGCAAATTCAGTGAATGATTTCATCCTGTCTCCCTTTGTGTGCTGTTGCACACAACTAGGATTTCTAAGAACCTAAAATAAAGCCTTCCAATTTCCATTTAAAGGAAATGGTAATAAAATTTAATTGTGTACTTGAACAGAGCATGTCATTTCCCATGCACCTGATCAATAATTCATTGATTGCCTTTTGCCTGAGGAAAGTTTTGTACACAGATTCAGCCAGTAGGAATATTGCATAGTGCAGCCTTGTCCTGTTTATTAATTGTACTTTTCCTGAATTTGGATCACTAGGCTACCAAGGTGACAGCAGATGGTGAGCAAACCAGGCAGGATGCTGAGAGGACTAATGACAGAGCGAAATCTCTTGGACAGTTCGTCAAAGGCATTCTCCAAGCTGCTGAAGGTATTGGAAAAAGAAAAATATGCCAATTGTTTCTCAAGACAACTGAAGGATGGTGGGGAAGAGGGTCTGAGAGACAGTGAGGAAGAAATTATTCACTGAGTAGTGTCATGTGCTTTAAATGTTGAATGAAGAAACTATGGTCAACTATCTTCAGACTTTTTGTAATCTACAGATGCTGCTTATATAAACAGTTAGTGCATTGGTAATTAGGAACAAAGACTAGCAGAATATTGAGAATGTTCCTTCTGATTTTTTGCAGTTATTTAAGAAAAAAAAAAGCTATTATGATGAAGTAACTAACAGGACTTAGCTTTTGTTTATTTTCAAAGCACTTAAAAACATGTATTGGTAAAAAAGCTTGATGTAATTTTAGCACTTGGTACATTAACACTTCATCTTAATTCCCCAAAATGACTTAAAAATACATTACTACTTGCTGTTAATGAACATCTGCTGCTTGTAATTTGCAAGTGACTCCTAACCCTACCTAAGTAGTGGCATGGAACCAACTCTCTCTCTTCCACAAGCTGATTCACTGCATTTACAAATGCAGTAAAGACTTATGAGCAAAAGTATTGTAGATGGCTTTGAGAAGCAAGACCTATATATTGCATGAAGCTATTAAATAAGATAATAGGCGAAAAGTAGGAAAATAATTGGCCATCACAGGCAGGTTTTTTACTTGAAAAATACTGATCTGTTCTTTCTTCTTATGAACTCCCACTACAGTACTAATTTCAGTAGTTATGCTTCTGAAGGCCCATTTCATTGAGAGGAAAAGCTTCCACTTTTGTCCAAGTGCTATAAAATACGTTTTATATTGCCTTTTGTGTAACACATCCCAGTACGTGCCCTGTAGCTAACTGATCAGCAATTTAGGATATCTTTAGGACGTGCAACTTTGACATGAAATAAATATGGGAAAAGCAACAAGAAAAAGTAAGCAAGTTTTCAACAATTTTTTTAAACAAAAGACCAGTTTCTTCATATTTCAAGATGAACAAGGGCTAAACCAATTTTTTACTCCTCAAAGTTTATGTCCAGTGTTTGTAACCCAAGCCAAAGTTTCCTCAAGCAGGTTTAGCAATAGGAAGTACAGAGTTAGAAGACATTGAGGGGGTGAAAGAAATTTATGTGGTATCTCAGAAGTAGACAAAGACTTTAAAATCAATGTGTTTGCCTAGTGGCCAAGTTAACATTTTAGGAATAGATGAAAGATAGGAGCACAGGACTGAAAGATACCTCCGGGGTTGCTGCATTCACTCCCCTGCTATCATAAACTTTCTAACCCTCATCTTCAAAGTAGTTCCCACAAATACACACAATCTGAATAGCAGGCAGTTTCGGAACTCTTCATAACTACAAACCTTCTCATTTCTAGCTAAAAATATCAATGTTTAGTTTATCATCATGTATTCTTTTGCCAACCTTGTTCTTTAGTTCAAATTGTTCTTTTCTTCTCCCTAGTGCTTCTCCTCCTTCCCCCTCCCCCAACTACGTTTGTGGAGAGGAATCAGATTCCCCTTCAGCCCCTTTTTTCTAGACTAAGACACCTTAAAGCATATGCTCCCAAATCTCCTGCTCACCTTCATATCATTTCCCTTCCTTTGTTCAAAATTAGGTTCATCTTTCCTGAGCACAGGTAACAAGCATTGAAATGAAGTTGCTCCAGTGTCTTGCACTTCGGTAACAGTAAAACCTGCCTATGTCAGCTCTCCTAATACATTCTGGGATAGCATTTCCTTTTGTTCACAGCTGAGTGGAGATTCATAGTATAGCTATGTTCTTATCATTCATACATACCTTATATCTAACTGGCAAAGCCATGTTTACAGCTGAACTATCCACAGACTTCAGGTTTTTTTTCTTTTTAAAATTTTTTTTCCAGGATCATTAATGAAAATATTCAACTGGATTTGCTATTAAACTGTATAGTCTGACATGTGCTACCTTTGGGAAAAAGCAAACAAACAAAGAAAACAAAACACATTAATTTATTCCACATCGTGTTTTCCACTTACTTCCAAAGTAAATGGAACTTACTTCCAAAACAAGTTCTCAGGCCTTAGTGGAATTTCTGTTTCTTCACTCAAACAATCTTCTTCCTGGATTTGCAATGTCATGCACCAGATCTTCCAAGTTTTTAGAATGGCAGTTCTCTGACCATTCCAGCTTGAGTTCCCAAAATGTTCTTCCTATAGTTGTGATAATTTCTATATCTTTACTTCTGATTACCATCCTCAATTGTCTTCCTGTTCAAGATCACCATCTTTCAAAAACTTAACATAAACTTTCACTTTATGTTGGAGGTATTCCTAGATTATTTTAAAATTTGATGGCATTTTAATTGCATATTGACCCTATACCTTGTCTCTGCTCTTTTTGACCTATAAGACATTTCTATATTGTTTCTTAAAGACTTTATGTCCACTCATGATGTTCTGATTGAGATGACCAACCAGTTTAAAGCTATTGTTTATGCCCATTCCTTGTCCCCCATCCCTAGATTACATATTTCTGAAAGTTATAGTACTTTGGATCTCTTGGAATGCAGGTCTCTATCTGTGGCCCTGGGCTCCCTTGTACTTGTTGCCAGTAGGCAACAACTTTAGGATGAAATGCCATGAAAGTACCTATTTCTTTCCATTGACTGAAGGTAATGCTTGAGAACAGCATTGCTCAGAAGTACATGATTGTAGATCTGACAGATGCCTCCCTAAAAGTAAGGGAATCAAGGAATTCTTCAAGCCATAAAAAATCCTTATTACAAATGAGACGTTTCTAGCGATTTGTTGTAACAACCATACTCTGACCATTGATCCATTTCTACTGAACTAATTGCTGACTTTCTGTACTTCTGAATACCTGTAACTAGTTTTCCCTCTTAACTATGGAATTTCCCCATCTTTTCTACTTCCTTGTGTTCATCTATGTCAGTACATCCGAATCTTTTACCACTGCTGGACTCTGATAGTTTGCAGTATAGTAAGACTAGAAAGTAAAGAATTTTATGAGGAGGACAGAGGAGAAAGATAAAGCTAGGTATAAATTTTCCTTAACCTAATAAAAGCTGAGATAACATATCCATTTTCTCTATTAAGGTAAATATTCAGGGAGGTTAAATTACTATTTATTTATTCCAGATTTAAAAAAAAAAAAATATATATATATATGCCTATTCCTGGCCTGAGGTAACTTAGTAATGATAGATAACATAATGCACAGAAGCAATCCATGATCCATTTAAGCAAAGTGTAGTCTTTTTCCAGTCCTCACTACCCCACACATAACCACTCTTGATTAAAGATCCAAATTTCAGTTATCGCCAGCAAATTGAAGACATCACTGGATTAGAATTTTCTTCATAATTTTTTCTAAATCTACACAATATATAGATTGAATAGTCATTTATGTGAATTTTGGAAGACAGATTTTCATTTCTTCAGTTAAAGATTTAAGTTAAAATATTCAGAAGTACTCATGCAACCAGGAACTGTGCCATTTTGGAGAAATCAGTTACTTGGAAGCCCTGTGCTTATAGAAAGGGAGAAGTAATTTTTAAAAGTTAAGATCGAACTGATTGTCTTAAATGACCTAGTTGCTTCTGAAAGAGTTATTCTAATATGTTGTGGTGTGCTATGGCAGAAAGATTTTAGTCAGTCCTTGAATGATACCATGTGTACAATTTTATCAGTTAAGAATAATTCATCTATTTGAAACACATAATACATTTACAATGTACCATCATATATTCCAACCTTCATACTCTTGTTTTCCATTTCTGGGTATCTACTTCTAAACATATGAGCGAGTTTAGACATCTGTGGGTGTCTTTCACTCCTCTCTCCTTCTTTTTCTGAAATTTCCCAATCATTTATTCTTCCTAGCACTGTTAAGCCTGAATGCTAAAACTGACATATTTTGAAGTTCTCCAAAAGTAATTTAAATCTAATTTTCATTGCTTGTAGTGCCTGCTCCATAATTCTATGAACAATATACCAGATTATCTTCTGCTGTTTCGAAGGTTCAGTGCAAATTCTTTCCTTCAGGGAGAGGAGGAGGGGAGCAATATATTTCTTATACTGGATATAAAGACTTCTTCACTTTAATTATTGTGCTTAAAAGTAAGATATAATAAAAGATTTGATGAAACATATAACATTTTCTCATTTGTTACTGATCATTGGATTAACCATCCTTTGTATTTCACAGCAGGAAAAACCGGTGCAAGTTGCATTCCACTCACTGATAGAGTTGACGGGCAGGTGCTTAAAGCCTCTCTGTTGTTTTTATTTACTAACTCCCTACATTAATATTTTTGGCCCCCTACAGCTGCAAATGAAGAGGCTATAAAACTGAACAAGACACTCAGAACCCAAGACGAGACCTTGGAGAAGAGTCTTCCAGAACTGCAGAGTGAGGCTGACAGAATGGTCGCAGAGTTGAGAAGTAGAGCGCTGAATATGCAAGAAAGAATAGCTCAGGATGAGTTAAAGTGAGTAGAGACCTCATTCTTCAACCTCACAGTGATAATATCTGATTCTTGTGAATGTCATTGTTATCTTTTATGACCAAGTTTTCAAGCTGGGGCTTACGGAAATGTGAAGGAACGCAAAGTCTAATACTTCATATCTGTTGATGTAGCATTTGCATTTTTGGAAATGCTTACATATGTAGAAAGCAATACCTAGGAAATTACTTCTCCACAGGTACCAGCAACATTTCTAATCCAGTTCTAAACAATTTTTCTCAGTTTTTTTATAGCTTCTGCTTCAGCCCTGATGAATGGCTTTTGTACTGAAGAGCTTGTCTAGAAGTTTCCATAAGTTTCTGGAAAACTAATTGGTCTAATAAAAACATTATCTGTCTGCAAAGTTTGTCCAGTAGCATAGACATTCAAAAGGATGTATTTTGCCATATATAGAATAGCGTAGATCAGAATATTCCAACTCTGCGGCACATTTTGCGAAGCGCAGGGTTTGGTTATTTATATATCTGTGAAAATAAAACCTATATATGTATATATAATTATATTGGCAACTTTTTATAAAGCATTTTGCAAAATGCTGGAAACTTACCTGATCCAGAAAAATACTTGGCTTGAAGTTAAAATTCTGGGAGTCTGTTACTTCTGTATCAGTCAGACCAGGCATATATTCCTAGACCTAGGCTTTTCTCAGCACTTCACCAGAGCAAACAACTAGCAGGTAATCCAGCTGAGCAGCTATGTGGTCCATTGAAGTTGTGATGGCTCTGAAAACTGTACGGGATAGAGGCATTCAGGCCTGAAAATGTCAGCTATCAGGTGCGTGCATGCTGTAAAGAGATGTAAACAGAATAAAAGATTAGCTAAGAATTCCAAGCAGTATAGAATCAGATTTGCACTGCGTATCACACACTTTATAAACCGGATCATTTTCTGAAAATTCTACCAGTACAATATTTCTTCCCATAATTCTGATGGTTCTGCTTTCTGTTCTCTTGAGAAAGGATATATTGCAAATGTATTTTTCAGCAATGTTTTATTGTTTTCTCTTCTGATTCCACTGATCCTCTTCTGTCCCTTCTTCCCTCACACATAGAAATAATCCAGGAAAAAGTAGAGACAAGAAAAATTTAGCCAAACCTTTGAAAGTGCTGCCTGCAATTTTAGGGCAGACTGGGGGGAGGCCTTTCAAACAAGGTGTTCTTGGTCCTCAAATGCTACAGCCAACACAAAATTGTCATGAAACTAGCATGAAATAATTTCCTACTAGCCCAATAGCTGGAGTAGGAAATGCAGTAGAGCTTTTTTGAGGGAAAGAACTTCTCTCCCTCTTACCATTCTTCCTGAAATGTGCAACGCGAGTGTTTTCATTTCCTGGTAAAAGAATACATTTTATACTAAGAAATATATGAATATACTCACTGATTTAAATCAAAGTTGTATGGTTTATCTTAAGGATAGGATTACATCTTTAAAGGCAGTCATTGAGAGCCAAGAAATTTTGGCAATGAACTCAACAGAAGGAAAATTAGTCACTGTGGATTATGGGGTGAGGAGGAAAGGTCCCTGGATAATGTTTTCTGAAACTTTTTGTCATGGTTAACCCCAGCCAGCAGCTCAGCCCCATGCAGCCACTTGCTCACTCCCTCCACGGTGGAATGGGGGAGAGAATCAGAAGAGTAAAAGTGAGAAAACTCATGGATTGAAACAAAGACAGTTTAATAGGGAAAGCAAAAGCCACGCACGCAAGCAAAGCAAACCAAGAAATTCATTCACTACTCTCCATCAGCAGACAGGTGTTCAGCCATCCCCAGGAAAGCAGGGCTCCAGCGCACATAACGGTTACTTGGGAAGACAAACACCATCACTCTGAACATGCCCCCCTTCCTTCTTCTTCCCCCAGCTTTATATGCTGAGCATGACGCCATATGGTATGGGATATCCCTTTGGTCAGGGGGTCAGCTGTCCTGGCTGTGTCCCCTCCCAACTCCTTGTGCACCCCCAGCCCCTCGCTGGTGGGGTGGTGTGAGGAGCAGCAAAGGCCTTGGCTCTGTGTGAGCACTGCTCAGCAGTAACGAAAACATCCCTGGGTTATCATCAACACTGTTTTCAGCACAAATCCAAAACATAGCCCTGTAGTAACTACTGTGAAGAAAATTAACTTTATCCTAGCCAAAACCAGCACATTTTTTTAATAAATTACTGCCTCTTAAAGAAAAAAACATCTTAAAACTGCTTAAATAATGTAGTATGAGAGTGGATAGGATACGTTCTACAAGGAAAAAGGATGAAGAAAAATTAATCATTCTTAAACCTGTGTGTGCACATAAGTGTGTGGATCACTATGCTCACGTGTGTTCTTACAGACTCATTTAGAGATATTTACTTTTGAATAGCTCTGCAAGTCTCATGGTCACTTTGAAGTAGTTAATCATGTTTATTCTTTGGTGAAATGTCTTGTGGCAGTGATTGTATTCTGCTTTCAGGATTTTGTCCAAGAACAGAATGACAAGAATCAATGGGTTCTTCTTACCTCTCCAATGTGTTCAGTGAATTCTCAAAAGTTAAATGAAGAAGACAAATTAAGTAAAGTCTTCTTGCTTCCATAGATGGCAAAACTTCTCTTACATGTGCAGCTTTTTCCCTCATTTATTATCCTTCAAACTTTTCAAATCAAGTCTGTAATTGGATTGGGTGTACTGAAATGGCACATTAGTCAATAATTTCTCTCTAAAAAGAGCATGTTAAAAATACACCAGTGTCTGTCCTAAACCACCCTGATTCTCATACTTATGAAATAAATCTTTCAATATTTTATAACATTCCTACACATTTTCTTGGATGCCAGTGAGTTGCTATCAAGGGATGCTGTGAGCCGGAATTCTATCTTTCTGTTTAGTATGCTGAATAGCTTTATTTTTGTGTGACTTTTTCTTCCATAAATTTGTCTGATGGCTTTTGAGCCACTGTGAACTTCCATCATCCAGTTTCCTGTAAGAATGAATTGCATAACTCAGCCACACAGTGTTTGAAGATATGCCTCCTGTGTTTTGACATTGCTTCCTGATATTTTCCTTTTTTTTTTTTATATTTGGAGAGACATTGGACAGTTGATCACCTTATCCGTGCTACTCATGATGTTATAGTCGTCATTTATTCTCCAGATAGGACAATTCTAACATATTTAGACTCTCATATATTTACAGTTTATATTGTTTTAGTCATTTTGTCATCAGTTTCTAATCTTTCTTTTGTTCCCTTGTACTAATTTTGAGTATCCAGACTATAGAGCATTCCAGGTGTTAGGCCAGACCTGTGATTTTTTTCTTCTAACACTTCAAGCATGTTGTACAGATTTGTTCTTTTTCTAGGAAGGTATCCGGTAAAAGTAGCATGGCTTAAATGTACAAGATTGTATTTCAAAAAATGTTGTGCAGTCCAGTCACACAGAAATTCTGATATATAAAGCAAGGGATTGCTTGGAGAAGATTTATTGCCTTGTGCTTCATTAGAAAGAGCAGGGGGGAAAATGCACAACAGGTCAATATGGAAGTGTTATCTTTAGAACACCAGTAATGAGTTTTGAGGTAGACTACTGGACAGAGAGGTAGTTTGTACTATGTTAGGAGGTAAAGGCATAAAAAGGAAATACATCTGTCTTCCGCTGTTCCTCCAGTACAGCAGAGTCATAAGGGTATCAAAATTGGTCAGAAGTATAAGAGAATAGCTGATAATATGAAGAACAATGGAGGAGGTATGGGAGAAATTCTGAATTCCTTTCTACACTTCTTCTGTGAGAGGGTGTCAATACTGACATTTTATTTTTTATTAACTATTTTGTCCTCAGAAGTTACAAATTCACAACATAAATAATTTTTTCATCAAAACCAAAGGCAGGACAGATGGGGGAAAAAAAATCCGTCTCAGAGAATCCCAAAGCTAAGATAACAATTTGGCTTTCCTTGGCTCCAGTTCAGATCCTTCATCTAAATTATGCCCAGTAGTAGCATATCTTTTCCACCTCTTAGATATATTTTTTGTGTGCATTTATTTATGTGTTTATTTTTAGAAGGTTTCTAATGGAACCAACTCTAGGCAGGCTAAACTGCAATGTTATTCAGAAAATAGTTCTTGTTTTCCACACAGCTGCTTCTAATATTTTGCCATAATGAGACAGGAAGAAAAGCTTAATCTGTTCTTGGCAGAAGTAACAAGATTTCTTCTGTAGGTATTATCTATCCCACAGATTCCTGTTTACTTAGGAATTTTCTTTTATCTCTAAAGCATCATTTTGGAAGTGCCTCTTTTTTTTGTCTTTTTTGTTCCGTGAAACTGATTCAATGGCCTGGTATCATGAGGCAGAGAAATGACAGAGCATACAGACTCCAATACTCCAGTCCTTTAAAACTGAGTGCAGCAATTCTCAGATGATCAAGAAATATTGCATCCCCTGCCAAAACCAGGCACCTGTGAACTTTCTATTTCTGTGTTGCCAAAGTCCATTAAAAATATCCCAGAATTTATTTTAGATAAGCAAAGTTCTTTGGCTACTGGAAGTTATAAATCCAAGGGTCCTGGGGGTTGTTTATTTCACAGGAAAATACTTACGATTTTTGACTGTCTAAAGCAGTTTTTCTGCTCCAAGACAACTTGAAATCAGGCATATCTACATATCCCCTCAGTTCAAGGTAGGAAACCACTTCGTGTCACATGTCACATTAATGTGAATGAAGGAAATCTCTTTGACAAGTTGAAATGTTTCAGAAAACCTTGCTTTACTCATCAGATCTCAAGAATGGCAGCTTACCAAAAAAAACCAAAAAACAAACAAACAAACAAAAAAACCAACAAAAAAACCCACAAACAAAAAACCAGACAGTCTGCCATGGAGAATATTTTAATATTTTCTACTTCATAAATAGGACCTTAGTGGCATTTAAAAACCTCTTTAAGAAAGGGGCTAAGAACAACTGTCATTTCACTTTATTAAGCATGTGTTCTCTTGAAAGTTACTTTGAGTTTTAATTTAGAAGTCTATTTCATTTGCATGTTATTAAGAATATTCAGATTATTCAGTGCAGGGAATATGAACTCAGTGCCTTAATGGGTTTTGATGTATTGCAGGAATGCAGAAGATCTTTTGGACAAGGTGAAGAAATTATTTGGTGAGCCCAGTGAGAAAAATGAGGATCTCAAAAATGAGGTCCGGGACAAGCTAGCAAGCTACCACACGAAAGTTGATGATGCTCGAGATCTGCTAAGAGAGGCTACAAGTAAAATTAGGGAGGCTGATCATTTATCTGCAGTCAACCAAAAAAATATGACCATGGTAGAGGTGAGTGCTGACAAATTGTATCCTTCATTATGCGGAGTCTGATCAAAGTTTGAAACTTCTCATGATTAAATCTGGAATCAAAAATACAGGCAAAACAAAAATTTTGTTAAAATGTAAGTAGATCTTATGTAATTAAAAGGAAACATTCCTCAGAACGAGGAAATGCGCTGGCTTTTAAAAGTAGAATTACTCCACAGCTTTATCAAAATAATATCATCTGATTTTAAACACTGAGTGGAGAGTGCATTGGATTCATTTTTCTGGGGGAGATTAAATTCATCCCAGTATAAATAGTCATGTAAAATTCAAATCCTGTGCTCAAGATTTCAATAGGAGTTCAGTTAAAATCCTTGCTGTCATATATTTGCTCCTAGAAAACTTACACTTTCATCTCCCTCTCCAACCCCTGGGAAGAAGACTGAAGGGAGTATCTGGATATTACACAGTAATAAATCAAACTCTATCCTCTGTAGTTAGTAGCTGTTATGAATGATCTCCCTCATAGCAGAGGGGTCTGCTTGTGATTTAATTTAAATTGCAGAGACTTAAAGAGCACATTATACTGTACATTAACAAGCATTTAACCAAGACATAAAGAGCAGAGTCAACTTAATGAAGATAAATGTTTCAACTCTGTTTGTATCTCGATGAGCTTTTGCCTCATGTACAACGATGAGGTTAGAGTTCCAAGACCTCAGTTCTCAGCAGAGATTTGTGGGCTTGATTGAATTAAGGAAATACAGTGCTGTAAATAAGTTAGGTGGTCTCTGTTCTGTGCATTTTCTTCCCAAAGGTGGAATAATGGTTGGAGAAATTATTTGCTATCTCAGTTTTTAAAATCTTCTATGCATCACAATATCAGAGTGCCTGAAGGCATTCTTTCCAGCAGTCCTGCCCACCTGGTTGTTGCAAGGAGGTTTTTGCTTTCTTTTGACCAAGAAGCCATCACAGCACTCTTTAACGCTAGAATGCCATGGTCTCCTATCAAACTAATCTGTCATACTCAATGGATCTTGCTCAGGAAATTGCCAGTTCCTTATTCAGAAGCCATCCTTATTACACAATATGCAGTATTTTTACTAGTTGGAAAGTAAAGAATCCTAAGGTTGCTCCAAACCATTATCTTGTATTTTATATTCAATAGTTATTGAAACACCAGTGGACATAAATAGGAAAGCAACAGAATATTTTGATGAATCTTACCTTCATAGCCAGAGAAGGTAATTGTCAAAATGAGGAACTTGCACATCTGAGTAAAAATTAGGGTTTCTAACTTCTTTCTGATTCATTTTGTAAGAGTACTACAGTTAGCTACCTCTGTAATAGAGCAATAAAAAACCCTATCCTGTGGAGAGGGGGATACAAAGTTGGGGACAGGAGGAGAAGGAAAAGATAACTTACATTATATGTGCTTTATTGTTGTCACTGTCTTTTCTCTGAAAGCTCAGAGAATTTCAGAAGTCTAGCCTTTGTGGCATGGTGACAAAATGCAGTCTGTATGGGGATGTTGGTATTTAAACTGTTGTCCCCTTTCTATTAAACAACTCATATTTTTCTTTGTGTGAACACATTCTATAGAAAAAAAAGCAAGCTGTAGAAGATGGCAGACAAGATGTGGAGAAAAGCCTGCAGGAAGGGAATGATGTCCTTAATGAAGCCAACAAACTTGCAAATGAAATCAGCTTAGCTGTAGAGGTAAGTGGTTTATCATCCTTATCTGAGAATGAGTACAACGAAGCGTCATTATGGAAGCAAAATTGATAATTAAAGTAACGCCTGATTTTTCTTTTTATTTATCAATGTTGGAATATTTGAATTGGAAAAAATAATTTTTCCATTGCTGTATGGCAGAAAAGCTAACCTGTTATATAAAAATGATTAACTTTGAGATTTAAATGATTTATTGGGTTACATAAAGAGCTAGCTCATAATTTTTCATGGAGTCTGCCTTCTTTTATAAATATGGTATTGTGATTGCGGTACTGACTTTATCTTTAGAATTGCAGATGCAGGAGACCCATTCACCATCTCGCTGCGACTCTGTGATCTAGATGTAGATTTATCTGCACAAAAACTGTGTGTGCATATCAGAAGAAAATTTCAGAAATAATTTGTTGCCTGTGGCAACAATTTTAAGTCTAGATAGATCAGGGAAAGGATTACACTCTCATTTTACATAAAGTTTTTGAAAATTCTACCTTAAAAGTTTTATCAACATAGTTTGAGATCAGTGCCTTAGCTACCAAACAAACAAACAAACAAACAAAAAACAAAGAAACAAAAAAACAGAGAGAGAGAGAGAAAATCTTGAAATATCATTGGTTCTGGAAATATTTTCATCTTGCATTGGAAATTGTTATAATGAATGGAAAAATGCCTTTTGAAGAAATGGGAAACACTTTGAGACAGTTTATTGGGACAGGAATGGCAGGTCTTCAAAAGCTATAGTTCTTACTAAAGCACTTTAATAAGCAAAAATACATTGGAGTCATTCAAAGGGTCCTAAAATGTGAAACTTGTGTCATTGCTTAGTTACTATTGTGGAGAACAATGACAATTTAGTATAACTATCTACATTTAGGAAAGAAATCCAAATTAGAGTTTATAAGCTTTACAACTGTGCAGTTCCTTAATTGTAAAATAAAAACTTCTACTAATCTCAAGAGAGGCAAGTAGCTCTTGGAATATTGGTTTGACTCCCCTCTACTCTCCCGTCCAGCCATTCCTATATTATTTCCATATTAGTTCCCTGTAGTGTTAATGCATGGGTAAGCTATGAGATAATACCTCACAAGGCAAATATATATCTATAAAGGGCAACAGAGTGCTTGCATGCAGCCACTTAAAGGCCTTTCTTTTGTCATTTTCAGTATGTAGAAGGCATTGCAGATAAGATACAGCCAATGTCTGATCAGCTGAAAGATAAAATAGACGACTTATCACAAGAAATTCGTGACAGGATGCTTCCAGAAAAGGTGCTGCAAGCTGAGAACCATGCAGCCCAGCTGAATGAATCGTCTGCAGTACTGGATGGGTAAGGTGGCCGTTCATTGTTAGTGATACAATCATGAAGTAGTTTTGTAAAATTGCTTGATAGAAATTGAAGGGCATTCTTCTTAAACTTCGACATCTGTCACTGGGAGTATACAAATAACCAGCGTTCTATATGAGTACACAACTATCTAGTTGGTTAATGTGTGTGTATGTATCTCTTGTAAACCTTTTCCTACATCTTGTGATGCTTACAGGCTGCATTACCTGCAAACAGGGCCCTCAGATGCACTCCTAACACAATTTAACTTACATATGCTTTCCACTGTGTTGTTATGAATAAAACTGAACTTTGTCTTACAGAGCCCACTATGTGTTTTCGTAAGTATTTATAAAAAACAAGCAGTATTTTTATTTTTCAGATGACCATTTTGGTAGGAGACCCTTATTGTGGTGCTAATTTGTTTACTGTCAGAAATCCCCTGTAGTGACAGACAGTAATCCCTCTAACGGTTTCAAAACAGCCTCCCAAAATGAGTAAGTGTCACAGGCCAAAACACTTGAACCTAAGCACAGAAACTTCAGTTTCTGTTTACCACTATCACATTCCTAAATATAAGTGAGACTTGCAGTGCCCTCGGTTTATATGATCGCAGTCCTTTCAGAAGTATGATACTTTATAATTCATCTTTAATATAGTTTCCTGGAAGGAATAGAAGTTGAGAGTTTTTTTGGTTTTGTTTTGAGTCTGTTGGATTTTTTTAGGTGGAAGAGGGACATGTCTTTTGTTTTATTGGGGTTTTTTGTATTTTAGAAAGCAAGCCATAAATAGTAAGTGGAATTTGCAATAGTAATACACAGAAATAGATCATGAATATTCTGCCTTTTGGACCTGTCCCCAGCATACTGTCAGAGTTTTATTTTCTTGAAAGCATTGCATGAGTTAAAAAGAGATATTTTTTTAACATCAACAATATGCTCCTTTTTTGCTGCTTACATCTTTTAGATCTACTTAAAGACTTTAATATCCCAAAGACTTGGGAGCAGATGCTTAACACATTTTTTTCTTGCCAGCATCTGTAATTTTGAGGAAAAGGCACAGAATTATCTCTGGTAAAGTGTCTGATACTTGTAAAATTACTGGCTTCATATACAGTGTAGTCACACTACTCTAGATATTCAATCTAATTTATGTTTTGAGGAGTACATAAAATGATGATAGCTGTGGTTTCCTAGGTAAAAAGGATTTGAAGGGCACTGTTTCTAGAAAAACATGGCTTTTTAAAATGGTATGTGCACTGTCTGATTAGGACACATCAGTTTTGTGGTGCATCTCCAGGTCTAAAGTAAGTGACTAGTGTCACATCCAACCACAGTACTGAATTTGGATCTAAATATCCAAATACATGCAATGTTGGCATGGAGGAACTAAGACGCAGAGAAAATGTAGACAGAAAAGAATATTTTGCATCCCTAATGAAATGTTGGCAAGGCATATTTTGAGATAGATGTTTATAACTATGCTAAATAGACTTTTTTAATGGGTGCGTGCATGTGCGTCTGTCTTAATGTAGGTTGACAGCTTGGCCTTAGGGAGCTTAGGGTAGTGTTTAAAGTCACATCTGCTGTGGTATATCAGTACCATGTATACTTCTATCTGATCCGGACATCAACCTCTATTTCTCAAGATATACAATAAAAAATGCAGAATCAAGGGCATTAAAAATGATATCTAAAAGCAAATTGTTCAAAATTAAAATTTCTAATGTGGTCAGATACAGTTCATTTCAAAGGAGAAAGAAATACCAAGATGCTATGTAATCCTCCATCAGGATAAAGCTGTTTACTTCATGGACTGACCTTAAACAGTCATACTTTACAGGAATATGCAGTCTCTATCTGTCTTAGCAATTCAAAAATGTATCTATCTTCACAACTGACACTTGCCTTTCAGTTAATATTAAATTTGCTGAAAAGTAACATTTCACCTTACAGGAGTAATTGAGGGAGACCCCTTTCTCTCCGATCACCCTCTAAGGCTTCAAATAGTATATAGATTGATGGTGAGGATGTTCTCTTGAGAGTTAGAACATGGAACAGTTCATTAATTTAGCTTAGAATAATTGTTATTTTTCCTGTATGCAAGGAGGTAGCAGGATAGGTTTCTCCCTTATGGCTAATCGCCTGCTGATGAGTAATCATCATTGGTATCTGGCAAATTCAGTTCAGTTATTTCCTAACCAGAAGGGATTTGAGCCATATTTCTAAGCAGTACTTGAGCTACTAGCTAGATAGCTATTCTGGGCTGCACATTTCTCCAACCGAGCATCGCAGAAACTTACTATGGCCTAGTGAGCTCCATCTGTATTTGAGGAAGGAGATATGCTTTTCCAGGAGTGATGCAGAGGCAGCTCAGTCAGTAGCCTAAAGGGAGTCTCTTTCCCTCTGTTAACTATATGTGGAGTCCAGGGAGTATGCCTTCCATTCCCTTTGTCTTTCCTGTTGCATTTTGTAGAAATCATTACATACTCATTGAAGCGAGGACTGGAACCCAGCTGTCCCTGTTCCCCAGAGAACAGGTTAATTACTAGGTTAAAGAATGAATTTCTCTTTCTTACACACACACTGTCTCAATGACTAAGTATTTTATACAAGCTGGAACAGGTCCAGCAGGAGTAATCCCTGCCTCCCTTATATTGCCGTATACTTTGATGGCTAGAACATTTCCCAGAGAGGAAAAAATCCAAGTTCAAATCCATTCTTGTCCAGTTCAAGCAGGGATTTTAGCCCATTTACTCTTTATTCAGGAAAAGCATCACAGGCATCAGGTGTAACATATTCTGAGATAGATCTCTTCAAGTTAATTCTGTAGGCTCAATTCTACTTTGTAGAAAATACTTGAATATTTCATACATAGAGAGTGCAAAAGTGATTTCTCCAGCCTGCTGGCTAGAAATTCCCCTGAAAGGGGGTTAGCTGAACTCCAGTCCCTGCACCAGGAAATATTATTTGTTTATACTTACTTTTTAATCTAATTGTAGTTATTAGAATGGAGTATTTCATGTAAATGGAACAACCCATTCAATACAAAGCATTTTTGGTTATGTTTTTCATTTCCGTCAGCAAAATTAACATTTAGGATTTGATTTAGACAGTGAGATCTCCTCCAAATCTGGCATTTCTGTGTTTAGCAGGCAGACCAAGAAATTAGTTGTTCATAGATTTTACTTTAAAACATGCCTGCGATGATCCTCACATGTTCATACAGTGCAAAATTCATTGAGTTGCCTGGCTCAACACGTTACCTATATACCCACATTATGAATATATGTTGTCCAGATTATAGTGTTAAGCACTACACTATCTTTTCTCAGTGTCTTATCCATTTTTATCTCACGGAACCTCCTCTTTTAGCAATCATTGTTTTTTATGTCTTTCTGCAGAGATAAAATGTGAATTCCATTAAAGATATGATGCCAGAACTCCTGAAATCTCAAGTGTAGCATTGCTCTCTAAAGAAATGCTTTAGAAATACAGGCTGTTGGGTTTGAAAAAGTAGGATACTATGTTCTGTTGAGCTCTGATAGCAGGTTTAATGGTGTGTTTACTTTTCCCATCCCAACAGAATCCTTGCTGAAGCCAAAAACCTCTCTTTCAATGCCACACTTGCTTTCAATGCTTATACTAACATCAAGGATTACACAGATGAAGCTGAAAAAGTTGCCAAGGAAGCCAAAGCTCTTGCAAATGAAGCTATGCAAGCGGTAAGAAAAATAAGTAAATTGGGAAGAAGGCTTAGATTTTCTGTGGAACTGTGCTACACCTTACCTCAGATCCATGTTTTGCCATCTCCATGACTTTATTTAGAGACCCCTGCCACCATAGATTCTTGTGCTGAGATTAGAAAGCTATGCCCCTGTCAGAGCTACGTGTACCTTCAGACTACATCCCCATTTGTTCTTAACTCCTGTTCCTTATTTTTCTTTCCCTTTTTATTTACTATTCTTCCTCCCTCTGTCTTCCGCCTTTCAGTCCCTGTCTATGGCTCAAGCCAACAGCTGCTGCAGGAAAGATTTGAGTCAGGAGTGTAGGTCATTTCATACCCAATAAAGCTAGTTTATATTTAACAAATCTTTTGCACACATCTAAAGAACTCCATACCTTAATTAACTCTTCACCCTCTCGTTCCACGAAAATGCTCAGAGGCACTTCTCTGCACATAGAATGAACTGTGTGCACCTAACAGAATTCTAGAAATGGAGAATTGTAGGAGGGGAACAGAAAGTTTTATTCATAGAAACTATACAGCTTCTTTTGTGAACTCTGCCGTTTTTCGCAGAGAAATCTGATGCTCACTATTACTGCATGCAAATTTTCGGAGGAGGAGAAGAGAACTTTTAAAAATAGGATTGTAAGGTAAAGCCAGCTCTCCAGCCTGACTCATAACAAGGAACTCAGCTCCTTAATGCGTGCGTATACTGTGAGCAGAAAACATTCTGAGCATAGCCAGAATTATTTTTATGTCAAATATCACAGGAGTTAATGGCTAATTTGTGAATTTCAGTCAGAGAGCACCTGACGTGCACTTCACAAGCACACAGAAACATGAGAAAATGACGGTATAATATGAAATTTCCAGACCCTATATTTGATACAGAAACATACAGATGAATAGAAGCAACTTGCAGTTACAGCACTTGTACATGAATAAAGGTAGCTTGCAGAGAGCTACTTCAGTCAAATGGATTATGAGAATAGCAAAAGCAATCACATCTGTAAAGGTCTGTATTTAGGAGAGCAATAAAGTGTTCTAGCCACTGCACAAAAATTTTAATATTTTTAGGCTATTTACATTGTCAGCTTCTATTTCAAATAACACTAATTACTATATTTCTCTCTTGATGAAAAAATTTCATCTCATGCATAAATATGTGCTAGTTCTCTGTAAATAGTTATTTGTTTCACCAGAACTCCTAATTACATTGCATAAGGAACTGTGGATTTTTTTATTTCTCATTAGGATTTAATGCAGGTAACTTTCTTTTGCTCCTGTGATGACTCACAGTGAGGCAGGCAGCTGTTTCAAGGATTGAGTAGGAAAAAGAGACACATACAGCAGTCAAGAAATAAAGCAAGCAATTACAGTATGGCTACAAAAGAGTATATATCAGACAGTGAACTGGCTGATTATACCATGGAGAGAAAGTGGATAGATAATTTGAAAGGGATGGAGGTGAAGATGGACGATATGATGTAAATAGAGGCAAGTGAGTAGCAAGGAAAGAGACTAAGATATTATTGCAGTGAGATTTTAAGCATCTCCATTGCATGTATTCATTATTTTTGTTATGAGTTGCATATGTGTAACAGGGATCTAGTTGATAAAGAAGAAAATGGAGGGAGCTCCTGCCTTTTAAATGTAATTGCCTCGATATAGAGTAGAGGTAATCAGTGGTTTACCATCAAATTGCTGCAGAGCAAGATATATTTTAACCATTAATTGGTAAATGTTAGGATTTGGGGCCAGATTTAAAATATGTGTTAACTGTGAAGTTCAGTCATCATTTCACTGTTCTGTTTTTTTGGTTTTTATGCAGACTGTTGAATGTTCGTTCATCCCAAGTGAAGACCTTAACTGCTAAGCAAGTAAATCAGGCTCCCTCTTTCTGCAGGCCCCAAGGAACTTACTTGTAGCTGAGCTTCAGCATGAGAGCGGGAGTGCACCCTCACTCAGGGCTGTCTGGAGCACCGTGGTTCAAGCACTCTCCTAGAAGGCAGCATTTGTGGATTTGAGCCCCCTCAGATTGAGAAGTCCCTAGAACCTGTGTCCCCCCTTCCTGAGAAGGTGCTCTTTGGGACCCTGTGTAGAAGACAGAGATCACGTCTTTCCCCTCCTTTTCAAAGATGGAGCTGTGTTCTCTTCTTTATGAGAGCAGTTGTGGGTGCCTGTCTTCTGTAAAAGACCCTGATCTCCAAATGGTAGTGGATAGCGGAGAAAAATGCTGAAGCTCACATGTGCCTGAGCCTAGCCTTTCCCATTGACCAGTTGCAATGCTGGGGCAGAGGGAAGAAGGTTTCCCAACAACAGCAAGCTGGTGCAAGAACTAGAGATTGCAGGGACAGGATTGAGATTTAGATTCCACCCTGTACATCACTGGAGCAAATAATTTACAAGAACCTTAGTGATGTCTCAGGGGTTTTTTGTTTTTTGGTTTGTAATGGGAAAATTACTTTGTTTTCAAATTAAGCTAATGGTTGCTAAAAGCAAGAACGAAAAGATGCTTAAAATCCATCGTGATTACAGGAAGCCTGATAAATGACTGGGAAAAAATGTATTAAAAATATGACAGAAAAATTCCTCCTGAGCTTTTTATGATGGATTTGCTCTCTCCTTTAAAAGCAAAATAAATTTATCACAGATGAGAAATCTCTAGCATTCAAGCAGCTTCAACATCCCATTACTTAGCCAAGGCAGTAACTGACTGAAGAGAGGAGTTCTGTTAACAGATCAGAATCATAGTTTTACACTACATCTTGCAAAAGCGTGATTATTTTTAGGCTTTCTAGGGAGGGCTTATAGGCTAGTAACCAGAACCACAGGGGTCATGTTGGCTGTTTAGGGTTCTAATTCCTTCTTTGCTTTTGACTTTCTTTGTGGTGGTACCCCAGCAGTTATGTTGGGTGTCTAGGTTTCCTTACGTGGTAATGGCATAAAGGTGCCTAGCCACCGTCCTCGTGAGGATGTTCGGAGGTGGAAATCATTCATAACATTTTAGTACTTCAGAATGCTCGGCTGTCTTCAGGACTGGTAAAAATGACAGTAGCCCTAACGCCTGCATAGGTGAAACTTCCCAAAATATAAGTGTGTGTGAGAAGAAAATAATTTAATTTAAGAATAAGGCAGAACTATTTTTAACTGATGTGAATTAGCACTTAGGTCTATAAAATACCTTGTACCTGTGTAAGTTCAAGTATGTGGTCCTCAAAATTGCCCCAGTGCATTTACATCCATGCTTGGAGCTGTACCTCTGCATGTGACCAAAATCTCCAACATGTCAGCAGATCTGAGCAACATGGTGCCTACTTCATGTTTACATCCATTCATGAACCCTCCGAAAAAATTCCTCTCTGCAAAGTCCCCAGCAACTCTCAGTCTGGTGTGTGTTCAGACCATGCCCAGCACGTGCGGTCGGGGGAGCTGTCTTCACAATGCTGTGACTATGGCTGATCTTATTCAAACTTGCAGCGTGTAACACATTTCCCTGTTATTGTGATAAGTCAGTGATTCACCCAATCATCCCTGGGAGATCTGAAGGGATCTCCTCCATCCCAGGAAAGTGCCATAACCCACCAGGCTATGGGCTGAACTGAAATCTTTCTACCACTCCTGCAGAAGCTGGGCTGTTTGATAAAAACAGAGTTCGAGATTCATTGAAACACCAGGAGAAGGAAGACAGAGGGGATATTCTTTCTAGATGCTTTCCTTAGCCAAAATTGTCTGCTAATTATCAATTTATAGTTTTTCTGTAATTTGATAGATGTTTTTCTTTTGAAGTTAAACTTTGTTAAAATTTTTGCTCACCCATGGATAGGAAAAAACCGAACCAGTAAGGATGATGTATATCTTCAGTGGCAGCATTTTGCATTATATTATTATAACAGCATTTATGCGTCTAAACCATGATTGAGATTGCATTGTTTGGATACATAATGAGATCCCACTTCTGCCAGAAGATGCTACAAGCTGTTCAAGCTGTATAGTTTGCATGGGGAGGGAAGGGATTGTGACGAAAAGCACAGGGTGAGGAAGGTACTATCCCCAGGTTACGGACACTCTGAAAGAGGCAGAATTAGAACAAATCAAGTTCCAGAGACCCTGAAATTTTCCTTTTTTCTTTTTTTTTTTTTTTTATTTTACAGCAAGTGTCCTGATTTAGAAAATAATATCAAAGACCCTTGGTTGTTAGTCTTATTAAATCATAAAGGTGTTCATCATGACCCAGGCTTGCCACAAGGACATAAACTCACCTCACACAAAGCCAGAAAATGTTTGGTTTTTCATTATTGACTTCATCATAACTCAATGTCTCATAAGCCACAAGAAAAGCTAGCAAAAAAAAAAAAAGTATGTTTTGCATCAGATGTCTTGATTAGTCCTCCCTGTCAGAATTTTTTTAAAATAAATGTAAAATAAAGCTTTTAATCAGTACAAGTGTATTTGTCTCTGAAGGGGCTTTTCTAGTATTAACTTTATGCTGAAATCTTTTGCTGACTAATTGTCAGCCCATGCCCAATTATTGTCCCTGATTTGATGAACTACTTGGGTTTGCATTGTAAATCTGGCCTTCCAACTTCAATGTATTGAATATAAACTACTTTAACAGCCAGTAAGCCATGTCTAGTCTTTTAATAATAATAACAATCATTATTTTTGAAGTCCATGGTCACAGAGTGATCATACCCTGGGATCTGTTGCTAATGGGAAAAGGAATAGAAAAGTATCATCTGATTTGACAGGTGCATCTGCCACAAAATCTGGCCAAACATTCTTCCTTCAGGGAAAGTCTTTCGCTTAATTGGATAGTCTTTTTTTTCTAGGTTTATATGTATTTTTCTATTACTAATGCTACTTGTGTTATGTGATACAGAAAACCTATAAGAAACTAATTTTCTTCAGCTTTTGAATGTATAGTTTCTGTCAGTGTTGAAAGGAATTTGTGTACACAGTTTAATATTTCAGATGAGCTTGGAAATATGGCAGTCCTGTGGGCCTTACTTCTTAAAATCACTTAGCCTATGATGAAAGCTAAGTATACATTTACATCCCATATGAATACAAGGAATCTTTAATAGCTATATCCCTGTGACATGGCAACATATGCCATGAGATATCCTGTAACAAAAAAAATTGGTTCTGAATTTTGAAGGTATCCAAAGCATTCCCTAAGATTTTTAAAAGAAAAGGAAGTGGGCAAGTCCAATCTATGGTTTTTACAGTGGCATCAAAAACCAACAAATATTCAGTAGTATGAGAAATATCACCTCTGGGCCTGCTCATTATATAAATAATGAATAGCAATAATAACTGTGTTATTTAATTGACACCAGTTAATTTTTGAGTATATGTATCTGCCCTGGAAAATGAAAAGTAGCTGCTTATTAATTACATACTAGTTACAAGGCTGTGACCCATGACTAATATAGAACGTTATCTGGCTGTCAGGAGTATTCTCAAAGAAATGTATTCAGTACGATGTGTGACCTGAGTTCAGTCTTACAAACTGAACAGTAAGTGGTTCAGAACCTAAAGCATTTCCTACCAACTGAAAATACTAATCTAATTTAGAAAAATCGTTCCATCTATTGATCAATCTCTGCACTGAAGATAGAGATGGATGTTTTTCAAAAGAAAGATCTTTAAGCAGCATGATATGATGAAGGATGTTTATTTAGTAATAAAACTCTTTCAGATTAACTGCAGTTTCCCCTTCTTTTTTAAGCTCTATTTCTTTTATATCATGTTTTCTTTACTGACCTAGCAATTACAATTCTTGAATTTAACCACAAAGGCATCTCTGTTGTTGATATTAGAATGTGGATCATCAGCTCCAGTCTGGCTTCTAAAGGTACTGTAGCAGCTGTTAGGGAGAAATACTGTATTGCATGGTGTTGTGTCCATAGCTGGAGGGAGAAACCTGTGCTGAAGTTTAAATATCTGTTTGTTTGGTTTGGACGAAGTTTTGCTCCTAGAGTCAAACCTGTTTCTTTAACACCAGAGACATTTTCTCTTTTTATTAAAGTCATCACTGGTATTCCAAAGGAGATTTGGCTTCCCATAAAAATTAAAGGAAATTAATTAGAAAAAAAAAATATTTTTTGCGTCTTGTAGGCCAAATATAACAGCAGTGGGATATAATTCTGAGCACACTGAAGTTCACTTTAAGTGTAGATGATTGTTCACTTAGATCATTTTCATATATCTTTTATGACTTCTTACTTTCCTGTATGTATGACATTGCTTGTTTGTCTACAGACATCTGGTCCTCAAGGATCATTGAAGGATGGTGCCAAGAGCTCACTTCAGAAGAGCTTCAGGGTCCTTAATGAAGCCAAGATGTTAGACAATGATGTTAAAGGTATGTGCAGTATATGCTGTTCAGGCCCATTAAATACAAGAAAAACATTGTGAGACCACTGTACTTCCAGTATGAAGAAGCCATATCAGTAGAAAAAAGTATAATTTGCTATCTGATTTGAGATTGAACAATGTATCAATGAAAAAGAGTCTCCTGCTTTGGGTCCAGGCATTATGCAGGGATGCTTGTCCCTTCTGTCCGTTTCTTGGACAGGAAGGCTGAGGAGGATGGAGCCTTGGTCTTCCCTTAGTAACTACAGTAAGAGCAAGAGCAAGTGGGGAGGAGAGGGGAATGGAAGTACTGGTTTTGATTTACTAAATGCTCTAGCAGAAATTGCCAATATTCTGTTCTTGCCAATACAGAAGCAGGGTTTGCAATGCCAGTCAGAGGCACCACATCTCTTCAGGATGCTTATGGGATTGTGCCAGAAAAGAGAAGCATGATGAGGTAGAATGGAGATGTTTGCCAAACAGTAATGGGAGGGAATTGCTAAGTGTTTTCTTTAAAAAATGAAACTAAAAGCATGTCTCCAGACAAAAAATTATTATTTTCACACACAAAAACAATTTTCTTTGTTCCTAAAGCATAAATACATGTCTAAATGCAGCTCAGATCATGAAGTTTGTAGATTCCAAACCAAATACTTTGGTTTCACAGTGAAAAGTAAACCATCTTTAATTTCTAGTCACTATTTTCCACTGGGAAAAAAAAAAAAAAAGGATTTGAACTATGCTGTTTGGTGAGATGTAAAAGCTGGTAATTCAGATCAGACTGTGCTTATAATATCCTTAGTATTTTCTCATTAATGCATTAGAGTGTTATTGGTGAATGCCATAGTGTGAAAAGGTAGGACAGTAGTCAGCATGGTGCTTCACGCATGCATGAATAATTAGCTGCAGAAATGCAGGATGAGGAGCAATTGTCTGGGTAGCATTTCTCTAGAGGGAGACTAAAGAGCAGCATGGATCATGTGCTGGGTAGAGGTGGAAAAGGCAGATGTCACAGAGGAATGCATGAATAGGAGCATGGCTTTCCAAAACACATGAAACAATCCTTCCACTCTGTTCAGGGTTCCTAGAGCTTTAGCTAAGTTACTGGCTACAGTAACGGGGCCTGAACTTCATGAGGGCTGAGGTGGTTTACAGAGAGTCCTGAAGACTTTATGAAGATGAATTGGAGATCTAGGGGAGGAGAGATGAGGAGAAAAACTGAAATTAAATTTGTAGACTGAAAAAGAGACAGTTGAGTAGGGACTCAATATTCTTCAGTTACGTCAAGGTTTTGCCAAAGAAGATGGGACTAATGTATCTCAAATGCACTGATACAGATCATGTATTAGGAAAATCTTCCTTGTAATTAAAATACAGAAGTACTGGAATTGATTACTGAGAAGATTAGGGAGATTTGACCATTGAAAATCTTTGAAAACAGCTTAGACAAACATCAGTGAGGAACGACTGTCGGTCAGAAGGAGAAAAATGATCTTTGGACAAACATCTGTTCTGAGCCTATGATTCAATGATCTTCTGATCATTGCAACCAAAAGCAGTTTATTTCTTGCGTCTTTATCCAGACAGATTGTTTTATAGGTCCTCTAAGAAAATACTTATTGCAGCACTAATGAAGCATCTGTTTAACAGTACTCAACACTTCTTTCGCCACAGCAGTCTTAGAAAGGAATTGAAAAAATAATTCATTTCAACTAAACCTGAGGGGAAATAAGCCTGATACAATTATCCACTTTCAAGTAGGCCAACACTGAGTTTCACACATCTGCCTTTGTGAAAAATGTTAAACGTTACTGTTTTAATTGCTTTGTTTTTACATATAACAAAGCAAGCAACTTAGGAGCATACAGTGTTTGTGCCGCTGGTATAGTAAAGTCTGAGAGGAGGATCAATTAACTGAGTCCTCCATACAACTGTTTTGAAGGTCTTTCATCCAAATACTGAGTAATATTTTGATTAGTCTAGACAGAATAAGTTCAAGTTGATAACTTTGTGGTTTATTCCAAATTAGTACACTGTAATCCCCTCCCTTTTTTTGTGTACATTTTGAGAAGCTTGTGTCCAGTCACTGTAGTTTTTGAAAAATTCTTTCGTACTAGATACATTATAGTTTAATCTTATTCGATTGGCTGAAGCTATAGTAGGGTTAACCTGGAATTAACCACAAGGATGGGAAAAGCATAACACTTGAAAACCTTTGTGAGAAAACAGGTTTAGGACTTGGAAGAAATAAAGATGAGGAGAGGAAAACAGCTATGATATGGTGGTTTTTTTGCTCATCATAGGATCTGAAAATCAAGCTGAGGTGGTTTTTGGGGTTTTTGTTTGTTGGTTTGTTTCATGCATCAGAACTAGAAAAACCACACACAGTAAATATTCAAGGTTGAGATTTAAACTGCTAGTCACAGAGATGATACCTGAAGCTTCCCTGTCATGCTAGAGTAGTTAAAATACTTTTTATTAGAAACAAGACAGATTTTTATAGTAGAACCCAGACTTTCAGGTTTTAACATAGAAAATTTTCATTGGTCTCCTGGGAGATGCATTACAAAAAGCATACAGCATGAAGGATGAGATCTATACAACCTAGAGTCATCTTTTGGCTATTACTACACTTTCATTTAGTTTTGGCAGCTCTAGGATTTCCACTGCAGAGATAGTTAAGAAGTAAACGTAATGTTTAATAACGTCATAAAGCATAGTGTTTCATAAGGTCATTAATTACATTTCACTGTCATAGACTGAAAGTTAAAAACATTATTTTCTTGCAGCAGCTCAGAGAAAAAAAATGTGTCTGCAGTTACTAGTAAATCTTGGATGTAGATTTAGGGTGTTCTTTATTGCGACTCTTTACTGCCAGATTCGGTACAGATTTAGGGCTGGAGAGGCATGTTTCAGTAAATATGTTACAGAAAGTCACAAGACTATGGAGGAAGGCCAGTGTGCAATTTAAGTAGCATGGCGGAAGTAGGACAAATAGGGATGCTGTTAGTGCCCCTTTCTGGAATGGAAACTGCTGCAGTTTGCCATGGCTGGTGTCTAGGAAACACTAAATCGGCAGCGCTGCCTCTTCCCTGCCGCAGCATTCCTCTGAGCAGACTAGACGCCCAGAGTGGAGCCCATAGCTTGGTGTGCTCCCCAGGCAGCTATAGCGGAGTAATCATGTTCCAGAGAGCACAGTGCTCTCTTTTCAAGGACAAAATAAAATAGTGTCTGTACTGGGATATATGTCAGTTCCATGTGCCCACAAGACTGTCCAATTTAACCCTGAGAAAAGATGTATTACAACCTCAATAAGACATTACTTCAGAGATTTTTTTTAAAAAGTATATTATTCTCCCATTTTACGCCAGTGAGAATTTAAGTTGATAGCAGTTTCATAATTCAGAACTGAAGGTCTAAACAGTCTAAAGATACATAAAGCAATCCTGATGCAAGCAGGGAGCAGTGCTTAAAATGCACGCATTAGATCTTTGCCTATGTTCTTGCCCCATACTGAAAGGTAATAAGACGGGGCTTTCTTAATGCTCTCGGATACGTCTTAGATTTGAAGTGCTTCACACAGACAAACATTCTGAACTTTTCACAGTACGCCTTTTTGCATCTGATAAAACATGCCCATGCTCCACAGCGTGACCCAAAGAGATCAGTTAACATTGTGCCCAGAATGCAGATGCATAAGAAGAAATTGCAATGATAGATTTATTTTTTTCCCCACCCCTCTTTCACTCCAAAGGGGTGATTTTATTAGTATTATGAGCATAATCCCTTCTGGATGTCTTGGTATTTCCAGGACAGAAAGTGAGAGTTGAGTGTAAAAGTAATAGAACAATATTTTTTTATGATTCTTACAAAGCCATCCTGTTCAGAGTCTCGACTGGAAGTGCAGAATGGATGATGGGCACTCAATAAAAGATCTAGTAGACAGAAGTAATCATTAGGTTAAAATTTCTCTGTCCGCACTACAGGTAGAATATTAGTTAAAGTAATGAAGACCCGTAAGCCACTCAACTAATAGACACGCCAGAAATTCAGGCTGGGCTGTGATGGAGGTGGGAGTGTTTTCTTGCTACATTATGACATTCCTCTGATTTGTGGCCAATTACCCTAGTTATAAAATGGCTGTTAATCACGGAAATGTTTTATATTACCACCAAAAACTGCTGAAACAGTCCTTACAAAGCAAAGCTGCTGACAGAAGCTATTAAAATGGAGATTTAGTCATTTCTCTCTCTGTGGGGCTAGGAGTAAGAAGGAATAACCCTGGTGGGAGAAGCAAAATCTGTATGTAGTGCTCTGGCTAAGAAGGATGTTTGAAATTTTGGCTACAAATGAGTGAACGCTGCTGCCTGCCAGCCTCATTCTCTCTGTGCCTTGAGGGATTTTCAGTTTGCCAGGAGCAATTTTTCTTCCTTATAATTTTGAATTTACTGTTTTAAAAATATACTTGCCCCACTGCAGATTTGAAGCTATCTACAGACTTTGTCAAAACTGATCAATGAAAAGCAAAAATAAGATGTATAAATTCCTCTTCAGCTGGAGACTGCTGTCAGGTGGCTACTGAAATTTAGCTCATGTCATTTCTTTTCCTTAAGAATTGACAACTTGAGGGGGACCTGTCTTGTCTGACAACATGCGAATATTTTTAGCTAAAACATTTTCCAGCTGATAGGCACAGCTAAATCCCTTGTTTGTGTATTCTCCTCTGCTTTGCATTTTTGCTGACCCGGCATATTGCATTCAGCAAATTATTACGTTGGTTTGATGACCAGCATAATATTCATACAAAAACTGCAGTCAGTGCTGACAGTAGTCTTTTTAAAAAGTTAACCATCATTAGCTGCATTTCTCTAGTTATATCTGTTTCCCCTGTTTGTTCCTAATGCCAGTTTCTAAGTCTTGTTTGTCTAAACGGACCCATCTTCCTCTTCATAGGATGAGACTGTGAGGAGCAAGAATGCTCCATGGAAGAAGCAAAACAAAGATAACGGAAAGGGATGTGTCTAACTGCCAGCTTATTTGTAAGCATCCAGTCGATAAAAACAGCTGCATATGTTGCTCCTTGATAGATTTCCACCTTTATTCCGGTTTTGGGGGATATGCATTGGGTAGCATAGCCCTGTGATACCTTCTTGGACAGTTTCACATGGAAAACTGCATTTGGTCATACTATCAGAAGACATCTGTTTCCACTAGCGTTGCAAGGGTGGCACACCATCAGTAATTAACCAATGCCACCTATGGATGTGAGCTGCAGACACTTGTAAATACTTGTCTCTTGTAAAAATAGATCACTGCATATAAATGGTAATTAACTGAGCTCTTAAGTGAGTTCTTAATGAAACATGAGTGTAGGGATTTTTTTATTACTTTCATTTGACTTATTTCTGTTTATTCACTTAGAGGGAAAAGGGATGATGCTTTATTCTGTAATGCTGTGTTTAACTATGGAAATATAAACAGGAATTGAAAATCTTTGTTCGTGTTAACCAAGTCAGAAAACCTAAAGGTCCATCAGGATCCAGCTTACTCTTTAGGGTTTAGTTTCAGTGATACATTAATAGTTTTGTTGATTTGAACAATAGACAGTGCATTGATTGGCATCCCGTGCCATCTCCGTGCAGAGCTAATCAAGTGGAAACAGGATTGAGAGACATTTCTGAGGATACTCCTTAACCTACACTTTAATGTCAATTGACAGTGTCTGACATCTTTCTGTGCAGACCCACTAACCTCTTCCAAGTCAGATAAGCTGTGTAGCTTGGAAAAACTCAGACTGTAGCTGCCGATATTTTGTCTAGCCTCTATGATTAACAGGAGGATCTCAGGCCTTCAAATCGTAGCTCCAGCATTTTTCATAAATGCTAATAATTAAAGGATGGGGAAAAGCTGAAGTGAAGTCAGTTCAGTTTGTGATTCATACACAAAATTAGCTCAGTGTTTAGTGAAGAGGACATCTGGATTACAGGATGGGAAGTAACTTCAAAATATAACTTCATGTTAATATCACTGTGCAAAAGGAACAATTTCCTTGAAAAGCTGAAATGGGCCTTAGTATCTCCTCACATCTCTTTGTGTAAGAGCCTCCCTCGGGGCACTTATTTATGGCTTTATTATTGTAATATTTTTAAAAATACAGTTAAAATGTATTAGAGGAATTAAAAGAAAAAATATTAAACAGGTGGAGTCTCAGTATTCAATTTCAAGAGTTCTAAGGAAATTTCCCTTATTAAAATCCATAAAAATCAGTTTGCTGCTATGGTTACAAAGCTGAAAACAGAAGTCTGGAGACATGATTCTTCAGAAGTATAACCGGGGGATAATTAGCATAATGTTGGATCTGGCAGAGTAAAGAGGAGAAAAAGAGATAATTTAAGACTAGGCAACAAAGTTAGTACACCACCACTGGCAATTAATCAAATATCTCAAAAATATTAACACACTTTATAAACATTAACATTCCAAAAGGCACCAGAGACACGAAGGAAGTATCAGGCAGACCATAATTTCAAAATTAAATGGAGGAAATTAAAACAGTTTTGTTGGTATTACTCCTTAACGAGAAATTAACTCAGATAAAGTCCCAGAGCATTTAAGACCAGAATCTCATGAGTTCATCCTAGTTTAACATCACATTACCAGTGGCCTCATTCATCAGTGGAGACAAAACCTCACATTTAAAAATAAAGGTGTTTTTGAGGAGAAGGATGATCTTACAATTTAAATTATTCTTCCCAACTTTAGTGTTAACTGTGCCTCTTGCAGTTCACAGTGATGTCCTGTTCCTCTGCAGGTCATTTCGCAGGAATTAAGGCTTACCTCCAGGCACTCCTGCAGTCCTATGTGTTGATCTAGTTGAGATAAAGCAAACAGATTTCTTCCTGAAAAGGAAGGGTCTAACCACAGAAGTATGATTCTCACTTAAATTTCATTCACTGTTTCAGTCTTGCTATAGTCTTGGAAAATTTAGTTAATGATTTCTTGTAGGTAATACACATTTTGTTTGATTTTTCTCATTACAAATTGCTCCTTGCACATCTAATTTTAAGTAGCCTTGCATTTTAGAATTTGTGGAACATGAACCACAATCCCTCATTTTAATCTATTATTCTGTTTATTCTCTCACAAAAGGGTTACAGCCCTGATGTTGCTGAAGGTGCCGATACATCTAATTATTGTATCTTTATAAAAAGAGATGCTTTTTGGTTTTGACAAGTATGTGACTATAATTTACCGAGAAACCTCATCTCCACTGTTTTCCTATCCCCCAGTATCTACTTGGATAAGTATCCAAAACCTAGGTGTTTATTTTCAATAACCTGTCACATATCTGAAGGTCACAGTTATTCTTTGTATCCTAAACTCCTTTTCTACAAATTATTCTCCTCTTCCTGCTATCAAGTACAGTGATGTTGAATTAGTTTCCCAATAGGGCATGCCTTTAAGGTAAGAAATTACCATCTGTCTGTTCCAAAGAGTTCCGTATTGATACAAAGAAATGATGAAAAATGCCCCCTAAGATAGTAGTTCAAGCATTAACTTAGGCTTTTATCTGCCGAATTTTACTTCTAAATTTTGAAATAATGTCTGTTTAAATAGCCATAAAACTTAGCTGAAATCTCACTTTTGACAGTGTGAAATATTATTGCTATGCTAGATACTGTTCCAAAAATCTCCATAATTATTATTCAAAGCAACTGCTGAAGAATAGGAACTTACCTGTAAAGGACAACACCAGTTTCATCTGTAATGTACCGAATATGACACATCTGTGCCTTTGATTTGTACTAGTTCTTCAGTTTGAACATATTCTTTTATTTACTAAGTGGGCTTTTTCCATTTACTAGGGTGATCTTATGTGTTTTCCTCAGATGTTATGTCAACGTTGGTTATCTTTGAGAAAATCCAGGAGAACGGGGGTCTGGCCAGTGTAATTGCAACAGTAAGCTGACCAGATCGATCTTGCCTCTTTCACACTATGTTCAAATCATTCATCCCAGACAACCTCCTTAAGAAGAAAATTTCAGTAGCAGCTTAATCTAGGAATCAAAGCTATGACTAAACATCACACTTGTTGAATCTATCAGCGGGTCGTTGTGTGAATTTGCATAACTCATGGCATCTGTGATTGTAATTTTTTTTTCTTTCCTCTGTACACCTTAGGAAAACCCTACATATACAACAGTACAAGAAACTCAAGCTTTTAGATACCATGGAAGTAGGGATCTTAAAGAAACAGAAGATTATCAGTGAACGCTACAACTGGTTTTACTGGACTTCCTTATTTACACGATATAATAACAACGATAAATGGCTTGCTCATTATTATGCTTTTTAAATTATGTGCGAAGAAAGCATAGTGGAAACAAAGAGTTAAAGCTTCTGTACTATGTGCACTTTTTTAGAAAATGGGGATAACTTGGACAAGATGCAGAACAGGCTGAAAGATGCTGATGAGAAGAATTCCGTTCTCCTGAGAGCTTTGAATGAAACCTTAGGAAAGCTGTCAGCCATTCCTAACGGTAAGCTGGAAAAGTGCTGCAACACTTGACTCATCCCGGCTCTTTTGTTTCATTTTCCATCACTTAACATCTGTCTGATTAATCTTTGCCTGTGTCCACGCTGTGTCCACGCTGTGTCCACTTTGACCATTGGCCGCTGTGATAAGAGGAAGTTGAGCAATGTGAGAGAGAGAAGGGAACTGAGAACAGATACGTGGTATCAGTTTGTATTTTGGCTTGGTAAAAGGTACCATCCTCCTGCAGTTTGCAAAAGGTTTCAGAAAGAAAAGAACTATGATACCAGGAATTATGATACAATCTGAGACAAATGGTCTTTTCTTTAAAAGTGAAAAGTCTTTTTATGAAACTACTGTTTAATGAACCATTATAGTTTAACCAGTATCATTTAATCCAAGAAGAATAGACTTACTGACTTTACAGAAAAAGCAGGATGAAATTTGCTGGGGGTTTTCTTACCTTTCTACCACACTCTTATTGATTTATGCTGCAGTATTGTTTCCAGTCACTGTTTGGTGGTGTACATCTTTTTTTGACTGTAGATTGCCTAGAACGGGGACAGGCTTTCCTCAATGAACTCTGAAGTGCTATGCACATTCATAATTCTATATAGCTGAATTTTTTTAAAAAAAAAATCTGTAATACTCATTAAAATCCCAGAGTTCTGCAATGTTACCTACTTCGTATTGTGATAGCAAGAGACAGGGAGCTATGACATAGCTTCATTATAGTGGACAGTGATAAACTGAATTGTTGTTTTAGGAAATAAAAAGGGTTTTATCAATGTAATTTGCTATGACTTTTCTCTCAAAGGAGCACTTTATAAACTGAAGATATATCTTAAGAAAAGTCTCTAAAGAAAATCTATATTCTGATTTGTGATGGTCTGGAAGGTTCAGACTGCAAGTAAAACCTTGGCATGAAAAACAATTTACTACTCATCTTGCACATTGTCATGACTTTAAGATTCCAGATAACTGAAAAGTTTTGGTTTAGATTTAGTGATCCTTGAAATCAGGCATTCACCAAAATTTGTTTTAATATGTCATGATCATCTTATGCCACTTCCCAGGTTTTGGCCACAGGTATTGACATGACTGTTAATCGTCTTGTGCACAGACAGATGTCTCAGTCAAACAAAATGGACCTTGAATGCCAGTTGACCTTAGGACATAGAATATTAAATATGAAACAAGTAAAAGAAATATGAAATATGCAACCATTAGCAATGTAATAAACTCTTGTCAGATTAGAGTTACAGGCTGCTTGCTCTTGGGACAAGGACGCTCATATAAACAAGCAGATGCGTATTAAGAATGAAATTCAGAGCAAATAAATGGCATGGATAAGAAAATGCAGTAAATTAGTTGTCCAACGGGGAAATAACCATTGAGGATGGGGGAGGAAATGACCCTGTCATATTTCTTGTTCTTCAAGGATTCAAGAAAGCAGAGAACAGCTTAAGCTAATAATTCTCGTGTCCATGTTATACTAATACCCAAATAAAAGCAGAAAGATTCAAAATGGGATAGATGGATAGATCACCTTAGGACAAGGACCCACATGTGCAGCGATAGGCATAATTTAAAGTGTGGGTGAAAATAAATATAATTTGTGCGACTGAGAGAAAGTAACACAGTAACTCCAGCTTTCACTCTGCCAGAAAGGTGCATGACCTCGAATAATGGCCTCAAAAAGAGATACTTCGATATGATGAAAAAAGGAAGTGGAAAAAAGCAATCAGAGTTCTCTGTTCTTTCACTTGTCAGTACTGATGATGATAACGGTTTATTAAAGGTTCAGTTGTATTTTCAAGGTATTGTATTTGGGGGCTTTTCAGAACCAAAACTTCAGAAATAAAGGTGGAGTTGTTTGGAGCACAGGTGTAATATATCTTTACTCAAGGAAGTAAAAAGGGTCATGTAACTCTCCAATGTGCAGGACAAACCCACCAATTCTCTATGGCCTTAGGAAGCACCATGTGCTCCTCAGGCCACAGGTTTGGTTGCATCAGATGTTCCACAGAAGGAGAAGGACCTACCTAAGAGACCATTTGGAAACCTATACTGTTGATCCCTTGAAATGGAGAAAATGTCCATGTTTCCCATGTCTTCACACAGTCATAGAATAAGGAATGTGCAATCTGCTTCAAGCAAATGTTGGTATACACTAACCCTTATCCACTATCTCTTAGAAAAGGAAAGAAAACACAACCTCCTGTGCCTTCCCCACTACTGCAATGCAGCCTGTTAACTTCAAGGACTACCACAGGAAGCCCCAGTCAGTATGACAACTGGCACTATCTCTACATGATTGTTCCAGAGGTGTCCAAACTTCCGAGCTGCACTCCAAAATTCTCATATGTCTGAGGGACATGAGGATACCTTGGAGAACACAAGGGGAAAGCACCTCCAAGCAGGTGGCAAAGCAGGTTCCTGCAAGTCCCATGACTTCACTGTGGTGTGGTGGTAGAGTGGGAGTTCACATGGGTTTCCTTGCAAGCTGGAGTGTCCACCACAACATTCTCTGCTTGCTCACTTCCTCCCATCTGTGGCAATTCAGAAAATTTGGCAGGTCCCCAGCCCAGCACAATGTGTGCTGCTGACTCATCAAGTGATGTAATCCCAGCGTGCCAACAGCACCTGAACTGCTCAACAGCTGCATGATAAGTTTGAAAGCAATCCGATTTAATAACACAGGATTTGAATAAATACCAACTTGAATACCTAGCTGACTGTTTTATCATTTATCAATAGCAGAATCAAAAACATTCCAGACTTGGATGATTTCACTCCAAATATAGAACATTCATTTCCATTTTGCAGGCAGAGAGGTGGGGCAGCATTAGACTAATTGTTTTGCTGAAGGTCACCAAGGATGTCTATGGATGTATGTGATTAATTCAGTCAATGAACCCTTGGTGTCCTGATTCTCGAGATTATTTGTCAGTTTCAGCTGAAACACATGGAGTTAGATTTCTGTACTCTGCACATCAGAACACTGAAAGTCATATTTTTATTATTAAGTATCAAATATTATATCTGATACTTGATCAGAGGTTAATCAGCAACAACAAAATTGCACAAAAATTTACCTAATAAAAATGATTTCTCCTTTACATACAAATGGAGCTGGAGCATTTTCTCTTCTTGAGGTGCATTTGATGTCTCAACAAAGATGTAAAGGGCCACATTCTGCAGTCCACACTTAACAACTAGTAATGTCTTACTACATGTGAAGTAGGAGGTCTCAAAGAACTACACAACACAATTTAAGATGGTAGAATTTTGACCCAACTTTATTCTTAAGATGTGTGAAGAAACTTCTGTACTCTAGGCAATCATTTCATTATCCTTTTGTACCTACAGATACAGCTATAAAGGTACAGGCAGCCAAAGACAAAGCAAGACAAGCCAACGATACTGCAAATGACATCCTGGCCCAGATTAAAGACCTCAACCAGAATCTCCTGGGCTTGAGAAACAACTACAGTAAACTTGCAGATGATGTGGCGAAAACTAATGCTGTTGTGAAGGATCCTATCAAGAACAGTAAGATCTTTTTTGGGTTGTTCCGTGGAGGTTTTTTCAGTTTGTGGTTTTCATTTTGCATCTCAAAATGAAACAGAGACACTCCAGATTTTCACTCACATAGGGTTACTACAGTATGCTGGAAAAAAAGGAATCTCTATCACTTCTATTTTCTGGAGTCTATATATAAAAAGGATTTTAAATCTTAAAGACTGCTGCTAGTAGTTGGGGGAAAAAAGCTAATGGCAGCAGGATGAACATGTAGTGGATAGATTTATTCTGCAAGCTACTTTTTTAAAGTATTTAGGAAGGGAATAATCAAAGATTTTGACTGGCATTTCATCCCTTGATTCAAGCAAAATTCTGCGCAATAACCCCATCTTCAGACAGTCAGATAATCAGTTCTGGGAGAAATGCATAACTTCTTTCATATACATTTCTATTTTTGGTAGAACACTGAAGACACTTTTAAGAAGAAAGAGAAAAAGGGGAACCTGTGAATGGTTTTTTGTATGCTTTTTTTTTTTTTTTTGATAGTGAGTTCTGTTATCAGATGTGACAATTGCTTTAGCATTTTCACTTTGGTTATGATGCATAAAATTGAATTCTAAATTACAACACATTTTATGGTAGATTACTAGAACGTATCATATAGGAGTATACGGCCAGGGCTGACCACAAAACCAGAGTGTCTTTACAAAATTACTGAAGGACTAATTTCTCAGCTAACCTAGGCTCCCCAGATTGTTGTCAGATTGATGAAGCTGGACACCTAAAATCATGCAGTTTAGGAGGTTGTCATTTTCATTCTATGGACAAATACCCTCTTCAAACTGTAGCTGTACCAGTGAAAGAAGTTAATCCCAATGGCTGTTTGTTACTGCCTGCCTATCACAAGTCCTGATCCCTCATCAACTGAGATACTTCTATGAGCCCCAGGTATAATTCCAACCCAGCAGACTGATCCATACTAGTTTAGACAATATAAAAAATAATTAATTGAAATAGTGTGGTTAGATTACGGTGGGTTATGGAATAAGCAGATCTATGAGGTAATGACCTCTGGCAGGGTAATAATAAACAACTGAGAAGTGGCCTAAAAGTGGTAGTTTCTTGGCACTGCTGGGTCTAGTCTAGGCCATCTGTCCCAGCTCAAGTATTCTAAGACTATGTGTTTGTTAGCGCTTTAGTTGAGATTGGGAGCAATAATTTAGAAGTAATTTAGACTGGGGTGATTGTCCCCAGTCACCATTATTTGCTTCACATTGAGGAGTGTTCTTAACACTTGCAAACTCTTTCATGTCAGATAAAGCTTAACTGGAAGACGTTCTCCAGAAGTACACTTTTACCACTCTCCAACTGCTAATGGATACTCAGAATACAGAATGAGGTTAAAGTAAATGCAGAGTAAACCACTCCAAATGTATATAGGGAGTAAATTGGCACTCACAACTACATGCTAAAGTAGACATAGCCTCTCTTGTATGTCAAAATTCAGGCTCTGATTTCTCATTATGCAGATATGCAGTATATATAAAGTAATAAATTCTTCTCTAGACTAATCCTGTCCCTTAATTTACTTTATATTTGTGTTTAGATCTTAAAATTTTTTTCTTATGTTATCTTCTGGTTTTTCTCTTTTCTTTCTCTCCATATCTTGCCTACAGAAATCAGTACGTACATTTTCTTTCTTGCTGCTTTTATTGTGCCTTTTCCAGTAAACAGTGATTCACTGCTTACCACCAAAGCTTCTGCATGGTGCTCTACATTTCACATTTGTTGAAATAGTTAAATAGTTACTTTTTGAAGGCTCTGAGATAATGTGACTTGGTAACTAGTTTCACTTATGTGAAACCTTAAGAAGCATCTTGAAGGTTTGGTATCAGTGTCTGGGTAACTATTCAAAAACTAGATATCCAGACTTTCATGCTTTGTCTAAGCATTATTATTATCATAATCATCGTCATTATCATCATTATCTATCATTATTCAATATACATTCTTGTAAATGCAGGTTTGTCCCTTTCAGTGTCATCCACACAAACCCATACCCTCACGCTAGTCAAGTGTTGCAATCCTTAGATCTACTGTAGAATTGTCAAGGAGAGGCCATTGTTCACTGCTTGTATGTTGAGAGGCAAAAAAAGTCATTTGAAGCTTACAGAAAAAGAGAGAACAAATATCCTTGTGAAGTTATTAAGTTCACCTGAAAAAAAAAATATTTGCAGTTTACTGCCACTATTTTTTAATCTGCTTTCAGCATGCATAGAAATTTTTACACTGGTGACCAGAATAAAGCCTTTTTCTAGTTGTGGCAATTTGAGTTAATTCAAGAATTAACTTGACGTTAATTCTAACCCTGTTTCAGAAGTTACTAATGGAAACTAACCAGTTTTCATTAATCTAGCATTTTTCTTCAGAATTGGAGGGTTTTTTAAAAAAAAGAAAGTAAATATTTCATTCATAACTATTTTGTTACAGGAAATGTTTTCCATTATTATCATCCTGACCTGAAACATAGTTACTGCTTCAAAATCCTGCTTTAACACCTGTGTTTGCTACTCTTGCTACTTTAACTTGCTTCTAAATATTCTTAAATTATATTCTGTTCAGGTTGCGTCCTGGTCTGTGTGTATATCATAGTAGCATATACAATCACCTGAGTATTGTGTATGCAGAATTTTCTTGGATTTTATTATTACAATGTATAATTACTCTCTGACACTATTCTTTAAAACTCTGCCTTGTTCTTTCTTGTGAAGTTGCTGATGCAGATTCCAGTATTAAAACCCTAGAAAAGGAAGCAGATCGTCTGCTAGATAAGATCAAGCCAATCAAAGAGCTTCAGGATAACTTAGGGAAAAACATTTCTCAGATAAAAGAGCTGATAAACCAAGCTCGGAAGCAAGCCAATTCGGTAAGCTGTCTTTCTCAGTAAGATGACCTTTTGTGTTTTGATGGGATTTTATTTTTTACTTTTCTATTTCTTTTCCACAGGGTGAATCCTTTCTAATTCTAAACTTCTGTAAAGAGAGCAAATAATGGGCTATAATTTCTCAGATAAACAGAGAATATTCTGATGATTTTCACTCCGTGTCTTGTTTCTTCATTTAAAACTTACCCTTGTCAAATGGATAACATCTGTAGGAATGTATCAGGAAAGGTTACTATTTAAGAAGTATTGTGGATGATAGCGCAGCAGAAGAGTCACAACAACATTGATTTTTTTGTGAAAACAAAAATATATTTTTTTTGCCTCTGATTTCATTTCATAGATATTTTATTAACTGAGAATGACACCATCTCAAACTCACTGAAATTGCTGAATGTGTTTGCTTTTCCCATATTCTTGACTTTCTTTGTCCAGTAGCAGTTCTGCAGACTCAAACTTGAGTTAAGAATATATTTCTAGTCCATGTAATGAGTTTAGAGTCCATCTCCCTGACTCAATAATACTCTAAACTCAAGGACCAGCTGGTTAATACTAAGGTTATTCAGCTTGTGACCTAATGTGGGAAAGGAAAAAAAATACTTGAAGATGGTACTTAAGAAATGTTCCTGCAAAATGGTTGGAAAAAATAGAATAATAGGATCCTGGGAAAGAAGTGTATTCCAAATACTCAATGAAATTTGCCCATGTTAGAAAGACAATCTACAGCAATGATATGGTTTTATTACATTCATCTTTTGTCTGAAGGCTTTGAAGTACTTAACTGCTCAGCATTTCTGAGATAGGGAAATTGCGAGTTTGGTCATACAACGGATCTCCTTTTTGACAAAGTTTGCCCTGAGCATAAGGTGATACCGTTATGTACATCTACTCTAATACATAAACATGTCTAGCTGGAATTGAAATACCATTGTACTGTCATTATGTCTGTGCTGGCATTATGAAAGCAAACAGTATACTGTTTTTATCTATGCTCAGAGCCTGAGGAGGCTAGCACACATATCCAAGTGCGTATGTCACTCAGCTGTGAAAATGAAACTTAGTTATGAATACCAACTCCATTAGGGGCTATGTAAAAGCAGTGATAGACACAACTGTTGGTTTAAAAATAATTGTTAAAAGATGTCTTAAATTGGCATAATCAAAGATACTACAAGGGAAAAAATAGATCAGCCTGTCTACCTGATAGCAATGTGCCTGTGATCCCCTCAGGAGTGCTGCTTATTTTCCTGGCTGCATTCTACTTAGAGACTATCTCTACTGCTACAGTTCCATTGCTGCTCGTGTTAGACCAATATATCTTCTAGCTATTTTTAATCTATACAGTTCATCCTTTCAGATCTGAATGCCACAAAGAGCTTGTATTTCCTTGTAATAAACAATCCCAGAAAGAAAATTCCATTTCTACCTCCTGTGCATATCCAAGCAACTCCCTGGTACATGTAACACAGAAATGGGAATAAAAAAAAAAGTGTAACATTCTTATAATTATTTGGAAGCATCTAAAGTTATTTCTGGAATAATAAGCAGTAGACTGAATTCTTTCTGCTGTGCTTTTTTTGAAGATCAAAGTGTCTGTGTCCTCTGGAGGTAATTGTATTCGCACGTACAGACCAGAAATAAAGAAGGGAACATACAACACCGTCATTCTAAATGTGAAGACTGTGGTTGCTGACAATCTGCTTTTTTACCTTGGAAGTGCCAAGTTTGTAAGTCTGTCTCCTGCTTTTCATGTCAGGGTTGCTCAATCAAATCAGGCTACTGACAAATACAGAAGATGAGAAAGGCTTTTTTTTCCTCCTAGAGGCTTCAAAGCAGTAGTAGAGGGTCTAAGATAATCTAGATGTTTACTGTCTTTGGTATTTATATAGGGACTTCTAAAATATGACCAGAAAATATTTTTCTATATTTTTTTATTTTAACTAGATATGAAATGGGACACTCGTAGATGGACTACATTAGAGCTTTAAAATTCACAATACCATCAGGGTAATTTTTGGGTTGGTTGTAGGTTTTCCCTTGGGAATGAAGTAGTTAATCATCTTGCATCTGTCAAAGCTCCTATTTGTTGTAATTTTAAGTCAAGACTACAATTCCAAGCATAATAATGATGAATGATTCAGTTTCCCATGAGCCCTATAGCAGACAGACTTCTAGAATAATCAATAATAATTCAGTAAATGGGGAAAGTATTCTATTATTTCAAACATTTTGACCTATATATTTTACTTATCTAATACAAAACGAAAAGACTAGATGACATCATGTATTAGCCTGGAATCCTGACATCTTTCTACCATCCAATGGATCTTTTACAAACAACATTACTCTGAGTTAAATCCTTCCCTTGATGGCTACAATATTAACACTTTTGTAAGTCTAGCAGCCATTTACTGAATATCACTGACAGAAGTCACTTGCCATCCTTGGCTTGAAATTCCTGGTCTGAACCAATGAAAGCAGGAAAAAGAGAATCTTATTTTAGATTACTGTAAGAATTAATGTTCATACTTTAATGTCTATATATGGATTTCTGATGCCTCATTAGACCTTCTGAAATGTGAAGAATTCTGGAAAACTTCCTTTAATTAAAGTATGAGATTGCTTCTATTTTCATATTTTACATGTAGACTGACTTCTTGGCCATAGAGATGCGCAAAGGCAAGGTGAGCTTCCTGTGGGATGTGGGATCTGGTGTTGGACGGGTAGAGTATCCAGATCTGACCATTGATGATGGGTTTTGGTACCGGATCGAAGCCTCTAGGCAAGTACATATTTCACTTCCAATATTTGGTTCGGAAAGAAAAAATGGATACATTTAACAAGTTCTGCTTCTAATCTACTGTCCACAAGTTGGCATACCTCAGGTTTACATGGAAATGTTTGCTACGTTTGAAATAGCAATTTAAAAAAAAAAAAAAAAAGATTATGTCATAAATAGGAGAAATTCTAGTCAGGTTTAATGGAAGATTTTGAACCTGCATCCAATAGTACCAAAAGTGTATACACAACAATTATTATTGAAATGTGAACTGTTCTGTGTCAAGAATTTATTTTCATCACATATTTCCCCTCTAGCATCAACAATCTATGACTGCTTATATTCCCTTCTGTTTATGTATCACCCTATTGATTCCCTACTTCAACTAGCTTCCTTTTAAATTAAATCAGTTACAGATTTTGACACTCAAACAGATAACTACTATTCTTTTTTCGTTGAATTTCAAAGAGGAGCACCTTTTCTGAATTTCTAGTGTTGATACAGGACTGCAAATGCAGCCTGCCATACACCAGTATCTTGATTCTTACTCAAAATGCCATTTCCATAGGCAGAAGGTCTCTTCAAATTGGAGATATTTAAAAAGATGCAGTCTATGAAAATCCAAGGATAAAATGTTGTGGAAAGTTAAACTATACTTTCTACTTTGAAATCAGTTGTTGAATGCTTTTGAACTTTAAAAATACCAATACCTTAATATTCAAATTTCATATTTGTTACTTGAAGTTTATATTTTCCATTCAAATAGCAAACACATGGCATATGGTGTAGTAATTACAGCATAAGGATTACATAACTTTATATCCTTTATCCTCTACTTCCGAACAGATCTTAGTAATTTAGGTAACATTGTCTATATTACAATTTGATATGAAGCTCAGTAATTCCTCCTGCATCATTACAGTTAATTTCACATAATATTAAACATAGAAGCGATAATATAGTCAGAAAATAAGAGAAAGAAGGAGAAAGAAAACAAAGCAATCTAATTCCAGTTATATCCATAGCTCTCAGAGGAGGAAATGGTGTCCAGTTTAAATAATTTAGTGAAATCACAGAAATCAGCCATTAAGAGTAGAGAATTAAATAAAATTATGGCACTGTCTCCAGAAGCAGGCTTAATGAAACCTTATTGCTAGGAAATACGAACTGGGGTACAATACGAATTGTTGAAATCTTCACCAGTTCGTATTATGCATACTAAAATAACTTCATGACACAGTAACGCCAGACTTTCATTTACAAAAAAGCTGCTTCAGCAGAATATGGAGCCAGGACATGGTATAAAAATTCATGCATCCTACAAAAGCACATTGCCTATTAAGCTGGTTGTTCTGGATGTATAGGATGTGCATGCCATTAGTTTTGAATGAACTGCTGGATCAGCAATTTAGAACAATTACAGCTGCACAAATCTGAAGTACAGAGGAGTGTTTAGGAGAATTACATTACAGAGACATTAGTTGGGTTTGTGGGATTAAGATGAAGAACTTGGGACTGATTTTGCATTCTTAAGGCAGACTTCATAAATCACGTACCCTACTGAAGATTCTTCAACTTTGAACATTTTAGTCTATTTAGTAACTCTCCTCTGACTCTGTTCATAAGCTGTTGGAGAGTTTTACTCATTTCATTCTCTCACTCTTTTTTTCTCTAAATTTCTGCTCAGTTCCAGCCACAGACTTTTTTAGCAATCTGACAGGGCCACCAGAACAGCTGGAGCAGGGCATCAACTTAGGATGGGGACATAAGATGCAATTCTGGCCTTGCTGAATTTTGCCATTGATTTCAATCGTGACAGGCATTGACACACAATAATAACAAGATGGTAGGTTTAAAGGTTGATAGCAGTTCTTAATCATGGATCCCAAAGGGCCTTAAAAAGAGGAGATGAGGTAGCCCAGAGGTTATGAAATTCTCAAGGTCACTCAGCATACTGACTGAAATCTAAATATGAAAAAGCTGACTGTTAAGTAATGATCAGGGACGTTCAGTTCAGTTAACATCTGTGCCAAAATTTCCAGTGTGTTAAGACCAAATTGATAATTAGTGCATCTGTTTTCCAGGGACACTTTTAATTTTCATCACCTTTTTGTTTAAAGCATACTAATACTTTGCATTTTATTGTATATGCAGAGGTTATCATGGAAATATTTTCTTTTTTTTGTATGGAATTGAAGTAAAATTTGTTTTTTCCTATAGGCTTTCCTATAGGAATTTCCTATACTTTGATGGTACAGGAATTTAACAAATGTCACTTACAGAGTTACTTACCTGCTTATAGGGGCAAATCTGATTTGCATTAAGAACTGCAATCAATCAAAGTATCGATTAACAAAGGAAAATCTGGCGTAACAGTATGTGACAAAATGATTTAAAGCAGGTCTGCAACAGGCAAATAATGTCAATTTTGTGAAACAGTCAAATGCACAATAGAATATTTTTGAGGCTCCCTAGATCAGTGAAACGTCACTTGACTTCGGCAGGTCTCCATTAGGAGCAGAACCTGATTAGTTGTGATCTTAATCAAGTGTGATTTAAGTATTACCATTGTTTTAATTGTTAATGACGGGGTTTAAGCAGCGCCCTTCCTTTGAGGACAAAGGACGCTTGAATCACAAGTTCACTGTAGACACATCCAGCCCAGCTCAGCAAGAACTCAGTCTTAAACTACTGTGGCAAGCGTAAGCCATACTTACCCATGAAGATTTTCTGTGCTTTCAAGGGGTCAAGGAGCAGAGGTTTCTACGTGGTATTTTGTAATCCAATGGTGATGACTTGCAAAAGTCATCTCATTTACATCATCATCTCCTAAAAAACCCTGCATGCACGGCACTATGTAAATTTTTCAGATGATCAGCCACACAGTGCTGGTACATCTTCTGTAATCCTCCAGTTTTGCAGAACTGACTATCAATAGAACAATATCTTCTAACCTGATGACTTGTCATGCACAGGACAGCAATGTCTCTTTGCTGTCAAGTTAGTCAAGTTCTTTCTTCAAGCTTAATTGTTCTCCTTAAATAAGAGAGAATTATTTATGGAAGAGACTCCATTGTTAGCATTTCAGTCTGTTTGAAGATGAAAGACATCCGTGCTATTTGTGACATATTAGACACCCTAAAAAGTGTCATTCTGCTCAGTGACTTCTGCATTATTGCACTTGGATGTTTTTAAACTGGAATCTTGATTTCAGCACCATATAGATTGAAAGTGCCAATGATTTTCTTTCGGAGAGCGTCAGACTTAAGCAGTTTTAAAAAAAGTCTCTAGCAACTGTTAGTCTTTCAACAATTACTACATTGAGAACTTTTATCCTTTAAAGGGTGTCACATCAATAAACCTTCTGAAAAAAATAAAATAAAAATTTGGAATGTCTTCTGCAGAGAAAGCTATCTACTTAGTGTTCAATTCATTTTGGAATGAAAGGTAAAATATTGTCACTAAAAGGAAATTTTAAAAAATAATCCTTTAGAATAATGCGGATGGCTTTAGCCAACTTTAAAATTATTTGGAGCAACTACATGTTCACATATCCCAGATGTCACTTAGGAGGAAACTAGGAAACTGAGAGTCCCATCTATGTGATTTCCAGAGCTGCCAGATCAAGGCACAGGTGGGTAATCAAAGAGCTCCAGTGGTTTTTTGCAAATATGCATTTTTCACATTGAAAGCCTTGAGATCCCTGACTACAAAGCAGGCAAGACAGCATAGATCTACAAAGGTATTCCCTATTGATTGGAAACCCTCAAAATTACTTTGCAACCCTGCTTCATAGTTCACGAGAAATTTATCAAAACTGAAATGTCTCAACTAAATCTTTTTCAATTTAAGTGACTTTTTTCCGTCTCTATTTTATTTCATAAGAAAACTCTCAACTCATTCTGTTTTTTGGGTAATAGGTTCTGAAACAAAGGAATTTCTGAAGAGTGTTTTTTAGACATAAAAAAGCATAGTCTTATAGGATTTTTCCACCATCTTAGAGCCCTGGTCCAGTAAACTATCTAAATCCAGGAATTCTGTAAGTACAGGATAGCAATGTCTTTATTTAGCTTATTCAGTAGCCTAAGTTATGCAGTCTTCCTTGCTGTGCTCTAAATGTAAGTTCTTCAAGTAAAGCTTTATTTAACAAAAAATGGCAATTCTTCCTGAAAGGTATGCTTTTAACTTTTAGTTTGCTTGTTAGTTCAATACCCCAAGCCAATCTTTTTTTTTTCCCCCCCCCTAATTAGACAAAAAGGAATTTTGCATCTTTGCATGCAGCAAAGTTCAGGACTTACTTAGAAAATCAAAGGGATTTTTTTACAGGCTAGATACATACTAGATGCTAGATACTTCATCCGCACATGATGGGATTTGGGTCACACTCCATGCTTATTTCTACAATCATATTATAGTGCCGTAAGAAATTATGTGTGTTGATTATGGTCCATCCGTCTGGGATGAAACGCTAATTTATAGTGTGACTATAAATGCCTAACAGTTTATGTCTGCTAGGTAAGTAGTAAGCTTTCTATGGAAAGCTACTATCCATACTACTGTAAGCTAAAGTAATATTAAGCAAATTACTGCAAAGGATTCAAAATTGTTCAAGTTTCCTTTGAAAAACCTTTCTATATACCTGGAAGACGAGGAGGAATCATCTCTCTCCACATTCTGTTCCTCCTATTGTAAAAATATGTCAGCAAACCCTTTCCATACCAGTTACTACATTAATATAACCTAAAGAGTAGAAGACGACCTGCTACAGAAACTGTTAACAAATGGCAAATTCTTTTGCTGTTGTTACCATCAATATCCGATATGGTTCATAGAGGACAATGAGGTAACGTCCTTAAATGTAAGGGGATTTGTGCCTGTTTGATAAGCAGCAGAGAGCTCCACTGCAGAAAGTGCAAACTCTGCATCACAGTGAAGGAAGTTGAAGTACTTTATCACATGATCATTCATTTCAGTTCAAATATAATCTAATAAACCTTATGAAATTCAGAAATTTAATTTGGAACCTTGCCTGCATCATTTTTCAGAGCAAGAAACAATTACTTAACACTAATTTCATCACAATAATTTTAAAAAATGCAACTTCTTTGTTTTAGTTAATGAAAGTTCCACTTCATCTGTATAGTGAATTTTGTTCAAAAAGGACATTGAGGTGAGAAAATAAACTGGTTCTGTGATCATGTCTTTAACTTACACAGGCCTAAGACTCTATTCATTTGTATCAAAATGGAACATAATCAAACCAGTAATGCATGCCTCTATTAAAAGATGTCATCTAAAATGGACTTTTCCTATGTTTGGTTTGACTACTGACTCTGTATGCTTCAATTATTTTGTTAAAATCTCTAGGACTGGGAAAAATGGCACAATATCAGTGCGAGCTCTGGATGGTCCTAAAGCCAGCATCGTGCCAGCCACATTCAGTGCTGTCTCTCCACCTGGATATACCATTCTGGATGTAGATGTTAATGCCATGCTGTTTGTTGGTGGTTTAACTGAAAAAATAAAGGTAACGTCTTGCTGGTGCTAGTGTATTAACTGGCTGTTTATGTGGACAATTTTGGTTATTACTTACAGTAGAAGTAGTAAACTTTAATATGCTGGCATCATTGTAGTAGGTGCTTTATCAGCAAATAGTACACCTGCACTCTTGAAAGATTATTGGGATTTACCTAGACATGTAGGTGCACAGACCACGCTGTTAATTTCTAATCAGCAGCCTGGTGGCTGGCCGTACTGATGCAGCATTCAGCCCAAAGAACTAACTCCTGCGGGGTAGCTGGGTGCTTTACCCTGGACATATTGCTGCCCCAACAGGCTTTCAGTATCATAGTGAGAGGAACTCATCCCTGTTTCCATACATTCCTGGGCTCCTAACAATGTGCATAACAAGTTATATTCCTTTACATTCAGGGGATTTTCTTTGTCATATACCCACAGTATCGCTTCATCCTTTGCAGTCTACTTTTGACATTTCTGTTTTATTTTCTTCATTTTTGGTCCTGTTTTTCCCCCTGTACTATCCCTCTTTTTAACTGCTACCTGTGTCAGATCCCTGACCTATTTTCTCTTCTTTTTGCCTGTTCATTGCTTCTAGATGGCTTAACTTAATGGCAATGAATAGAAGATTTATGCCAAATAGAATGGATAGAAATTTTTCAGCAACAAATGTTCTCCAATAAGTACTAATTAGCATATATTTTCCAGTAGCATTCATTACAAAACAATTTAAATGAGCTATTTTGTTCCTGATCAATATTTTGATTTTTTTAATGTTAACATTACAAAAATTTAAAAATCCTCATTTAGCATTAAAAAAAAAAAAAGCTAACATTCAGACTTTCCCAAACAGTGAACTCAAAGAACTTTTGTTTACACTAAAGTATGTATATGTCCTCAAGTGCTGAAATAGCACAATATTTTATGGTCCAACTTTCTAGTTTTTAGAAAGTTTAACTCTCTAGATGGTTCTGGTTTGGAAATGTGTGGATAGACATATTCCTTTCTTATAGAGAATAGTGTGGGTGCACATTTCTAGAGAGTCGAAGACAAAATCAGAGCACAGAAAAGGAATAGAGAATGTAGATTCCACTGAAGGAATGTTCAGAGGAACAGGAAAAAATGTCATGATATTTTGGGCTGAGAAATTGCAAGTCGGTCCACGTAAGTAGAACTCAGATCCATTCTCTCTGTTTTATCTGAAATGGATCCACAAATAATCACAAACATTTTCAAGTTCTAAAGATGCGGATGCAATGAATCTTGACATTTCTTATTGAACTTGAAGGGTCCATATAACTGCCATGCATTTTCTTTTATGTAATTTGATTTCACATGGGAAATAGACAAGGAAGTCAATGGAAGAATTTCTTGGAGAATTACATATTAGAAAAAACAGCCTTTCTGTCACCTTTTTCTGTGTTCTCCTTACAGCCTTAAACATAGGTTCTGGTTTGCTCTCTATCTTCCTGCTTTCTATCTAGAGGCAACTAAAGGTGTTTGGTTTCTTCTGTTAGTCCTAAACAAGAACCCTCGAAACATATTTCTAAAATTAATGAATCATCAGTTGCTAAAAGTGGCTCTGTACTGCAGAAATTATTGACCCTTACAAAACCAGAATGGCCTCACTGGCTTTCTGTACTCTATCCCTTTGATCTGCTATTTCAAAGGGAATGGAAATAAACCAGGGAGAGGTGCTTTATCTCCCACACCTAATTTACTTCACAGCTTGCTTTCATTCTTGGCTTTTTGCTATGTCGGATAAATTTTAATTTCCACTCCTGTTTTCACCAGTAACAAATTTAATTGCATTGGCATTACGTCCTGGTTTTGACTCGCCGTAACTCCTCAGTGGAATAAGCACTGCACTCAGCTGAGTCAGGACTATTCAGTGCTTGCAGTGCTGTGTAGCTACGATGACCAAAGGCCCAAACCCATCACTTCATAGAGGCTATAGGGTTGTGTCTGCCCACCTCACTAAAATGCTTAACTGTCAGTCTGACTGCAAGCTTGGAAGACAGACTGGCTCAGGTAGCAATCGTAAGGGCCAGAATTGTGATTAAATGAATAATTTCATCATTCTGCATTTAGAAAAGCACTTGAGACTCTGGTTTGTACAATGTCTAAATTTCTTTGACTCTGTTGAGACCTTAGAAAATGCATGGTCAGGTGAGTTTTGGCTTATTGTCTTTGGGTGATCCCGCAAAGAAGTCGTGAAACTTCAACCTCAAATGCCAGCCTAAACCCAAACTTTGTTTTAATTTTATTTTAGATTTGAATTATTAGAAGGCAAGTGGGGCAAGTATTGAAACATAGTAATACCATTTATGTTTGCACAGCTCTAGAACATCAAATGTCCCAGGCCGGAGCTTTCACCTGAATTCTACTTGAAAAAAATTCTCGTGTTTACATTAAGAATCCAGAGAATCAATGATACAGAAATTCAGCATCGGCTGTTCTGTGCCACAGCATAAAGTAGTCTTGTGCCTAGTCCTAATTTCCACAGCAAAGCTGTCACATTAGACTAATAAAAATATATGTTTTACTTGATGTCATCTCTAGGTTTAAGTGTTACAGATATTTTCTTGTTAAATAAAGAGCTCTTAGTATTACAGTTTGATGGTAGAAAAAGTGAGGCAAAGGTGTAAAGAGAGATCATATGTACCATTTGAGTAACCAGGCCCCAAAGCTGGTACCTCCTGCTCCAATAAAAGATGTCACCACTCCTAACAAAGATCATCTCACATAAACTGCACTGTCAGAGGAAAAATTAGTTTGAATTTTAGAATATTTAATGTTATATCTACTGCTTTTACTTCATGTTTATTAGTAGTAGTATTTATTTGGGGTATTTATTTGATATTTAAATACGAATAGTATTTGAATAATACTTAGCCAATAAGAATTATTTAACAATGAAGGTTCATGAAGTGTGTATTTAGGAAAAAGTTGAGATTTAGCAGAATCTTTAGAGGGAAAAGGATTCAAGGGCTCTTCATGTTCAGGGTAAACAAAAGGACCTGGAAAACAGTAACGTTTAAATCTGAACCCTTTTCTGAATGTTTTTCTTTTTTCTTTTAGTTAGATGCAGTGAGGCAGAAGTGGGTAGTGAGCACAATTCAGCACGTAAGACAGTTCTAGGATCAAGTATGAGGTGCAATGTAGAACAGGAACAGGAATTATGGATGCTGCAAAAGTCTGATGCCAGAACAGCTGTTTTCAATGTCAATAAGAGATATTTTCTGGAGAATTCTCCATTTTTTTCATCTTATTCAGGAAAAACAACCTGAATTATTTTTTCTCTCTAGGTAAAAAAAGATAAGGGCAGAGGCAGGAGACAATTGTAAGATTGGTATGGCTGGTATATTTGCAGGGTTTTAAACACAATAAGACTTGCTCTGCTCAGACACAGTCTGTGAATTAAAAGATAAATGATAATTTTTTCTGGGAATTTTTGTCCTCATGTGGTACAGTTGTCAGGCTCACACAATGAAGACCTTAACTGAGACTCTCTTCTAAAACCATGAAGCTCTTTGGACATTTATCAAGGTCACTGATATTTTTTAAATCTTTGCCTCAGAAATCTGCTTTTTTGTATTATTGAGTTTTGGAGTGCTTTAGATTTGTACTGGGATTTTGTCCACATCCCTTTTTGCATGCATCTTTGCACTGTATTCAAAAAGAAGGCTCATTTTCAGTTTTAAAAACCATCTTTCATCTGACTTGAGTAGAAGTCTATGATACTTAGATGTCATGAATTTCTCAGAAGTGATATTAAGTTCATACTTGTTGCTAATTAAAACCTTCCCAATTACCCTGGGAAATATCACCAGCACGTTAAGTCTTTTGAGTCATACTTTTCCTTGAATATTTTCAAGTTGCACTTCTCCATATTCTCTTGCAAGATCTTAATATTCGTAATTGCTGTATGGAAAACAGCAGGTGTTTGTCTATCTCAAATAGCTAAGTATATAGATTTTCAATCAGCTCATATTGATGAAGTGAAATTTAAATGAAACTAGGTATTTTTAGAAGGATAATTTTGAGCTGAGTACTCTGTGTACTGTCAAATATTACTACCTTGATCATGGTACTATGTTATAATCTAATGAGCTTTACCCCATGTGCGTGACCCTAGCTTAAAGAATTGTGATGGGATGTGAGTTTTAATTGCTTTGTCATCTGCACTTTTTTCTGCATCCAAAATTCAGCATGAACTTTACAGGTGTAGCCAGTCAAGTTCACAGTGGTCTTTTAGCTTGGACGATCTGCTCTGTTTCCAGGTTTTTGAGCATTAAGTACAGTAGAAACAGTTTGCTTATTGTATTGCGGACAAGATTCCTCATAGCCCTTTTTATGAAGTCTTAAACAAGAACCCGGACAGACCTTGAACAAGTGGGAGCGGGCAGCCCTCTGAATAGCCAGGAAAGCTGATGGTGATGTGGAAGCCGGGAATTGATCTGCCAAGGCCTTCCCCAGAGTCTCAAGTATAAATGGGCTTTTCCATCCTGACTGATACATAGATTAGTTCACATTTTTGCAGATCAGTTGTTCTATAGGAGGGCTTGTCAGATTAAATATTACTCTTGATATTTAAAATATTAAGAAGTATCTTCTGGTATTTGTGATTTCCATACCAGGTACACTTTCAGACACAATAGATCACTTCAGATTGAATTCTAATGAGGTTTGTGTTTTCTATTGCAGAAGTCAGACGCTGTAAGAGTCACCACCTTCACTGGCTGCATGGGTGAAACCTTTCTAGACAGCAAGCCCATAGGACTGTGGAATTTCAGGGATATCGAAGGTGACTGCAAAGGATGTGCCGTCAGGTAGGTAAAGCACTGACTGTTTCTCATGCTGCTTTGGGAGCCTGTCTGCGGTGACACTGCATTCTGTGCTAAGCAGCAGGAATTTCTACAGCAGCCATCAAGTTTCAGGAGACAGCTGTGGTCTGTATGCAATGCTGAGAGTTGTAGGAACTATGAAGTTAGCTTGCAATTACACCAAGAGGGGAAGCATCCAATCTGCGTTGTAAACGTGGTCTGTGTCTTAACAAAATTAAGACGGTATAACAGTGCTGTGAGGGAAAGACTCCTGCTAACCAGTAACCAGGTTTAGTCAAAGCATGGGAGAGGGTGAGATCCACAGTGGGACCGAGTCTGGCTCATGGACAGCTGTGGTGTGGGTGCCTGCAGCATGGGGTGGGGTCAGATGCCTCAAGGTGGCTTTCACAGCCACCAGTGCAGTGAGCGGAGACCCACACTAGAGAAAGGTGTTTCCTTTCTCAAAAGAGAATGGGAAATCCTGTCCTTGTCAGTGACCTGTGGTTCCAGACAGGGCAAATGGCCCATCCAGGCAGGACCAGGATTCACATACGTAGGCTCAGAAGTCTCTTCAGGAATTTTAAAACAACTTAAGTTACTTCCTTTCTGGATGTGTCCTTCTCCTTAGAGAGCTGTGAGCCATCTTCACTCCTCTTTCCCACCAAACTAGTCTCAAACACTTTCTTGTGCCATGTCTCAGCTTCAAAAGCTGAGGACCCTTATACAGCAGCACCACCTTATACTACAGCACAGTCCTGGGAATTATCATGTAAAGAAGACAGACTCCGGGTCACTCACAACCTTGTTCATGGTTTATGACTTTCACAGTGACCCACTGCATGAAAGCAGCACTGTCCTCTTAGATGCTCCTGGTTTTTTAGGGAATTTGGCAGTGTTTGTATATGGTATGGAGCTCATGTTGCATCAGGTAAAATAATTATAGACCCAGTCAGGGAAGTCAGAGTAGGCTAGTTTTCAAAACTAGGCTGCTAGTTTGACAACCTGCTATGTCTTAGCCCTTTGAAAATGATAGAAATTGCAGTTGTGAACAGAAACAATTTTGGAAATACTGGTGCATTTCCTTGACTACAAATGTAGGCCCATGACACTTAGGTGGAAATTTAAGGAGCGTGATGATGGATATATGCATTTCAGTCCCAAGCAAGTCCTAGTGGAAATGCCTACACGTTTCTGTGCATCTCCGCCTGAATTTAATTTTCTCATTCATTAGTGATAGTGTAGATCTGCTTGCTTGGAGTGGGGGTGGGTGGGAAGGAGATTAAAAAAAGAATGCTAGACTTGAGATTTGTAGAAAACTGTATTAAAAGCTCCCTTTTACCTTAACCCATTGTTCCAGTATCAGAAAGAGTCCTGTTCTCCTGCAAAATCTATTTGCAAAAACTTAACTCTTAAATGTAGCTATGGAGGGTGAAAGGACTACATTCAAGATCCTTGTATGTGTGCCAACATAATGGAAAACATGTTCCTAGCTTGTAGGTTCCTTGTTCAAAATTATGTTTGTGATTAAACCAAAAGATTGCTGTCTTGCAGCTATATATTCTGTGTGAGAGAAATGGACAAGAGCCTATAATGAAAATCATATCAAACAATCTCAAAGCCTGATCTTTTCTGTTCTGTAATGACAGGAATACCAAAAACTCTGGAGGGACTGATGCTTCTGCTCTTGTGGTGTTTGTAATTGGTGGGTAAACAGAGAATCAGTTTCCAGGGTTTTCATCTGTGACCCTCTAGAAGTTGTAAAATAAATCACTAACAATAACAAAACCAAGATTTATTACAAGATGAAAGAGTACATAATGCAATTTTACACAGAGGATTGCAAAATGAGTCATTACAGACCATGAGATACATGCGACAGGTTCCGCTTCCATCTTCCTCCTTCCGTCTTCCCTGTGCTTTTGTGTTGCACAGCCAATGAGCTGACCTTATAGCTTCACTTGTTAGAACAAGTGTTTGATATAAAATCAAACCAAGTTCAGGAAGACTCCCAAGAGGCGTCCCCTCACTCCCCTTTCCCCCTACTTTTTTTTTTTTTTCACCTCACATGGCAAAGGAATCTTGTTGGAATTGCCCCTTTTCAGCCCACAGGTGGCAGACAGCGAAGGGACCGTCCAGTTCGATGGCGACAGCTACGCCATGGTGAGCCGCCCGATCCGCTGGAACCCCAATATTTCCACAGTTATGTTCAAATTCAGGACCTTCTCGTCGAACGCCCTGCTGATGTATCTTGCTACTGATGACTTGGTAAGAACAATCAGCTAACATCCACTCTCCTTACAGGTTTTATACCATCTTTACAATGGCTGAAGTCATCATATTATGAAAACAAATAGGAATTGAATGTAGCACTGTCCTGGTATAATGTTGTCTGGTATGATGCTCCACGCTGTCCAAGTGAAGACAATATTATAGTGTGGAAGTTGACTACCTAGTGTTTACTGACTGGGGAGCATTATGTTAGACTGAGGGGAATTCCAGTTTTTCTGAAATTATTAATTAATTTTCATTTATCACAAATCTTTACCTGTGCAAACATTGCCAGTTGTGGTTACACAATCATAGTTTAAAGTATCATAGTATGAGGGCACAGAGAATATGGGAAGAGACAAGTCTTAAATAGAAGTCCTACTGATATAAGAAAAAGTTTGTGTTTAATGTGAGTGGCAGTAAAAAGGGACCGAATGGTGCAACAAACAGGATGTGATGGTGATGACGTCTTTACAAGGTCTACAAATAGTGCCTTTACAGATAAAATAGAGAATAGAAACATTAGTTATAAAGGTGTTCAAGATTTTTATTCACACTCATTATCAAATGTGTGTGGGTAACAGGGAGAAGTTATTTATAAAGACTTCTGGCCAGATCCTTACATGAATTGGGAATAACTCAGCTTCAGCATCTCTGATCAAGATTGATTTGCAAGCCTGACTGGGAACAGAGTCCTTTCCATAGCCTTTTTATGTGGGCCAGAAGTTATGTACACCAGTTCTCTTGAAAAATTACTGAGTACTCACTCTTTTACAAAAACTGTGTTTGTAAATCCGTCTTATTTCAGATGCCTGTGTTTTGGGAAAAATTATCAGAATTGCTGGATTTATTGAGTAGGAGTGTGCTCCTTCTGACTGACTATAGTAAAAGATATAATTTTATTATGATAATGAAGTAATTATGTAGTTTTTATAATTAATTTTATAATTGAATATTGAAAGTATAATTAATGTAATTATTTTAGATGATTTTGTGTAATTACTATTAATTTATGTAGTTTTCTAGAAAAAATTATTCACTTGAACTTCTGAAAAATACTGGAAGCTGGAAGGCAACTGGTTCCTGATACAATTTGTTTCTTAAGATATTGCCCCACTGTTTGGGGATTTTGAGGATGCTCTTTCTCATGATGCATGGATAGACATGCGTAAGCATCTAGAATACTGAGTTTGTTAAATTTTACTCTTTTCTTCTTAACATAAATTTATGTTCATATACATAACATTATTATCACAGTTTTTGCATAAGTATTCAGCACATGGTAAAGTATTTTCATTCCTCCTAGATCTGAGCACAGGTTGAACTGGCCATAAGCAACATTATAATTAAAATTTCTCTGTTACATTCATGCCTAGATCATCGTTCCACCATTACTTAATGCCTTTCGTGCTATCCAGTTCCCTGGCTATTTGTATCTTGCCAGCTCTTTTTCTGCAGATACTGCAGCATATACCATTGCTCCAGTCAGCCATCTTCATTTACAGCTTAGATATTGGTGTCAGTGGTTGATGAGGAAAATAGTTCATAGCTCTCTATTGCTCCATCAGTACAGAGCACTCTTTGGAAACCCTAGTACAAGCAGCCAGTTTTACCATCTTTACTAATGTTGTTTTCTACCTTGCAAGTTTAAATCTAGCTATGTAGTAAATACACTATCTGTAGTACAGCCATATACTCAAAACTGAGTATTCATTTCAGGTAATTATAATGTGTATTTTTGTCTTCAATCAAAGAAAATAAAAGTACAGACATCTCAGCAAAACTTCAGCTAAATTAGCAATCCAAAGGAGAAGGAAAGGGGAAAAAAGAACTTGTTGGCAGCATACATTCATACATTACAGTCCTGGGCAGTAAATGCCTGAGAAGATTTTTTTAAAAAGCTTGAAAAAAGTTGTCTATTGTCAACCGGGAAAAGAAAGTGTTTATTTAATGTCATATGCCTCTTACCAAAATGAATGAGAGTCATATTTTGTGTATCTAATCTTTTTCATTAACAGAAAGATTTCATGAGTGTAGAACTCAGCGGTGGGCGTATAAAAGTCAGCTATGATCTGGGTTCAGGTACAGCTTCTGTTATCAGCAACCACAATCATAATGATGGCAGATGGAAATCTTTCACCCTGTCAAGAATTCAAAAACAAGGTGAGTTCCTGTGGTGTTAACACCGTGACTTTCCCAGTTACCTATGCAGTACAGCTAACCATCTAATCATGGGGAAGATGATGTCCAAATTGCTGGGAGCATGAATTTCTAGTGATTTAGCAACTTGTTTTGCTTAGATTACAGGTGTGGTGGGTTGCATGTGAGTGACTGCACTGTCAAACAGGCCTTTTATCATAGAATCATAGAATCATAGAATCACAGAATCATAGAATCATAGAATGGCTTGGGTTGGAAGGACCTTAAAGCCCATCTAGTTCCAACCTCCCTGCCATGGGCAGGGACACCCTCCACTAGACCACGTTGCCCAAAGCCCCATCCAACCTGGCCTTGAACACTTCCAGGGAGGGGGCAGCCACAACCTCTCTGGGCAACCTGTTCCAGTGCCTCACCACCCTCACAGTAAAGAATTTCTTCCCAATATCTAACCTAAATCTGCTCTCCTTCAGCTTAAAGCCATTACCCATTGTCCACCACTAGATGCCTGTGTAAACAGTCCCTCTCCAGCTTTCTTGCAGGCCCTCTTCAGGTACTGGAAGGCTACTGTAAGGTCTCCCTGGAGCCTTCTCTTCTCCAGGCTGAACAATCCCAACTCTCTCAGTCTGTCTCCATGGGAGAGGTGCTCCAATCCTCTGATCGTCTTTGTGGCCCTTCTCTGGACTCGCTCCAACAGCTCCATGTGTTTCTTGTACTGGGGACTCCAGAGCTGGACACAGTACTCCAGGTGGGGTCTCACAAGAGCGGAGTAGAGGGGTGGAATCACCTCCCTTGACCTGCTGGTCACACTTCTTTTGATGCAGCCCAGGATATGGTTGGCTTTCTGGGCTGCAAGCGCACATTGCCAGCTCATGTTGAGCTTCCTATCCATCAACAACCCCAAGTCTTTCTCTTCAAGGCTGCTCTCAATCCATTCTCCGCCCAGGACCTTGCACTTGGCCTCGTTGAACTTCATGAGATTTGCATGGGCCCACCTCTCAAGCCTGTCAAGGTCCCTCTGGATGACATCCCTTCCCTCCAGCATGTTGACAACATCACACAGCTTGGTGTCGTTGGCAAACTTGCTGTCAGTGCACTCGATTCCACTGTCCGTGTTGTCAACAAAGAAGTTAAACATAGATGGTCCCAGTACCAACCCCTGAGGAATGCCACTCGTCACTGGTCTTCACTTGGACATCAAACCATTGACTGCAAATCTTTGAGTGTGACCATTCAGCCAATTCCTTATCCACTGCATGGTCTATCCGTCATATCCATGTCTCTCCAACTTACAAACAAGGATGTCATGTGGGACAGTGTTAAATGCTTTGCACAAGTCCAGGTAGATGACATCACTTGCTCTTCCCTTATCCACCAATGCTGTAACTCCGTCGTAGAAGGCCATCAAATTTGTGAGGCACAGTTTGCCCTTAGTGAAGCCATGGTGGCTGTCACCAATCACCTCCTTATTTGCCATGTGCCTGAGCATAGTTTCCAGGAAGATCTACTCTATGATCTTGCCAGACACAGAGGTGAGACTGACCAGCCTGTAGTTCCCCAGGTCTTCCTTTTTTCCCTTTTTAAAAATGGGGGTTATGTTTCCCCTTTTTCAGTCAGTGGGAACTTCACCGGACTGCCAGGACTTCTCAAATATGATGGAGAGTGGCTTAGCAACTTCACCCACCAGTTCCCTCAGGACCCGTGGATGCTTCTCATCAGGTCCCATGGACTTGTGCATCTTCAGGTTCCTTAGATGGTCTCGAACCTGATCTTCTACAGTGGGCAGTTCTTCGTTCTCCCAGTCCCTGCCTTTGCCTTCTGCAACTTGGGTGGAGTGGCTAGAGCACTGGTCAATGAAGACTGAGGCAAAAAATGTTGTTGAGTACCTCAGCCTTCTCCGTATCCTGGATAACCAGTTCTCACATTTCCTTCTGGAGAGAGCCCACATTTTCCCTAGTCTTCCTTTTATCGCTGAAGTACCTATAGAAGCTTTTCTTGTTGCCCTTGATGTCCCTGGACAGATTTAATTTTAATTTTTATGAATGGGTAACTTAATTTTCAGGCATAATTCTGCTTTGTAGTTGCATAAATTACATTCTAAAATGCTTCTGAGTGAGGAAAATAGAAGCTTTTTCATCAATTCCCTGATGTTATTCAAAATCATAGTAAAAGCCTGTGTGATTTTTGTTAGGACAGCAATAGCTTTCATGCTGTACAGTCGTCTATTGCTAAGCATGTCCCAAAGCACTTAAAAAAAGCAATGACTTCAGTACTCATAGTACCATATCTCAGTAGACAAACACAACAGTCATTTTGTACTCCCTAATGATATGCAGAGTGTCATGATATGAATCTGCATGGAAGCAACTGGGAATGTTTTTAAAAGCGCCACTAACATGTTACTTGTGCAAAATGTGAAGTGGTGGCATCTGATAAGATTGCAAAGAATGCTGGCTACCATGCTGGCAAAATTTTTTGTTTGATTGTTTTTACTCTAATTATAGGACTGGCAGAATCTTACCTGAGCCATTGTGGTGGGTTGACCTTGGCTGGAGGCCAGGTGCCCACCAAACTTGTTTATCACTCCCCTCCTCAGCAGGACAGGGAGAGGAGAAAATAAGATGGAAAAAACTCATGGGTCAAGATAAAGGCAGCTTAATAAACCAAAAGCAAAGGTCACATGTGGAAGCAAAGGAAAACAAAAAGATTTTTTCTCTCCTTCCCATCAGCAGGCGATGCAGGCACTTCCCAGGAAGCAGGGCTTCAGTACGTGTAGAGGTAGCTCCAGAAAACAAATGTCATAAATAACAAATGCTCCCCTTCCTCCTCCTTTCTCTTAGCTTTTATTGCTGAGCAGACATCATACAGTATGGAATGACTTTGGTCAGTTGGGGTCAGCTGTCCTGGCTGTGTCCCCTCCCGAGATCTTGCCCACCCCCAGCCTACTGGTGTGGGGGGAGGGGGGAGATGTTGGAGAGAGGCAGCCTTGATGTGTGCCAGTGCTGGTCAGCAGTAGCCACAATCCTGGTGTGTTACCAGCACCTTGCTGGCTACCAATACGCAGCACAGCGCTATGAGGGCTGCTGTGGGGAAAATTAACTTCATCTCGGCCAAACCCGATACAGTCAAATTAATTCCAATCCATAACACCCTCAGAGCCTTTGTGTCTTAAAGTCTTACTGCATTCTGAATCTTCAGGGTCACCAGGAGCCCCTGAACAGACTCTTCCTCCTCCATCCCCTGCAGTGCCAGCTCTCCACCTGACCTCATCTCAAACACAGACCCACTCTCTTGGCACTTGGAAGAAGTAGACTTGGGAGCTGGAGCAGTGGTCAAAATGAGTCCAAGCTGGCTCTTGTATACTTGCTGCACCTTTAGAAGAGAAATGCCTTGTTGTTAGCCAGTTAACTTAGTTCATACTTAACCCAGGAGGTATTAAGATAAAATACAGTGTCGCGTAATTGTAATTTTTTCATGCCATTCAAACATGTCATGTTTAAAAAGATAAAAATATAAAAATGAAAGGAAAATTAGTCTATTTAGAGTAAGATACAGCAGGAAAGTCTATCACCCATTCAATTCTCTTTCACTCCTAAAAAATAGGAAGTTTGGTTTCAGGTTTTGCGCATTCCTTCTCTCTTTAAAGGTATTTATTTAATCAGCTGCTGCTACAAGAGACTCATCTGTGGGGAGAGCTTCTATCAGAGAACACCCTTACTCCTGTCCTCCCATTGCTCCTTCCTCTCCATGGATTATACATTACCTCTTCTAGCCAGTCCTCTCTTTGAAATCTCCTAAGAGGGTGGCAAGTCTTTCATCTCCAAACTCAATCTATTCCACCTTTAACCAGAAATCAGGCTGGACATTTTTTTAATTAAATTAAGGTTCATTTCATTCCTTAGGTATGTAGATGGGGAGGGGCAGTGTGTGTAGATTATAAGCAATCTCTTGCATTTAACTGTCTGGAAAGAAAAAAAAAAAAGGAAGGAAGGAAGGAAGGAAGGAAGGAAGGAAGGAAGGAAGGAAGGAAGGAAGGAAGGAAGGAACCCTTTCTTTGCATCTCTATGGTAGAATATCCTCTTCTTCCTTGGGGGCTGCTCAGCACATTTCAGCATGCCTTGTCTCTCTCATTGAACCTTGCATTCTGTATTAATCCATACATTAAAAATATACACAGAACAAGCATTTAAATAAGGTGGTTGTATATAGTGCATCACTGACTCCAGATTGAGATTAGACATGACAGCAACCGACTGCTTTGGGTTGAAAGTGGTTTAGAGTGACTGATCACCAGTCTCTAAGGCACAATGACAATGCTTAACGAACTTTTACACTAAAAACTCCTGCTCAAGTGACAACCTTTGGACTGAAATCACAAATTAGATGTAAAATGATCTTTTCTGTCTTGAATTTGTCCTGAAGTGTTAGCTCCAAATTACATTGGCACAAAGAACATACTAAATTGAAACAGGTTTAGAGAAAATACAAAAATAAAGCATACAGATTCGCTATAGCTTTTCAGGTTGTTATGGAAACAGAGGAAAGTGTGGGTGCCTTCCCCTGCCCATAATTGACAATTAGGAAATCCAGTCTCTTGATTGCACAATACAACCCTCCTTGCCTCTCCTCTCACCGGCTAACCCTCCAAATATTTCCCTGTTGATTTCTTACGTTAACACATCATTGTTCGTGTCTGATATTTTGAAACTATTCTCAAATCTGTTCCAGCCAACATATCAATTGTAGACATAGACACCAATGAAGAAGAGACCATAGCAACGACTTCTACAGGCAGCCACTTTGGACTCAACTTAAAAGGGCATGAGAAAATATATTTTGGGGGACTGCCAACCCTGAGAAATCTAAGGTAACATGGCTCAAACCAATTTCTTTACCTTTGGTAAGGGGATGTAAATGCAATGTAATCCTATTTTCTGCATCTATTTCTCAAGTTCACTTGCAGTAAGTGAATGGTGAGTTTCCAACATCCCCTACATTGCCACAGCAGACCAACACTTTATTTGCATATGCTGTGTATTTCATGGAGCTTACATTGCACAAATATGATGGAAATAGTGGTAACGGTGCAGTACATCTTTCTGATGCTGTGCAGAACCATGTTGTAGATGACTTTTTAAGTATTTTTTTATTCGATGAATTGAATCTGTGACTTCCAACTTACAGAAATGGCTCCATACCTCCACAAAATTACGCACAAGCATTTACTTTGTGCATGAGAAGAAAAATTAAACTACAAACTCTTCCTCATGGGACTACTGTTAAATGGATATGCATGTTTTTGCATGATCAGGGTCAGAATACTTTTAATATCTATAAAAATACTGTATTTAGGCATAATTTAAAAGTGTTTGTAGATGTAAGTTCCCTGGACTCCTTAGATTAAATTCCGCCTGTGTTCAGGAATGAAAGTATATGATACAATAACATATTTAAGGTAAGTAGAATGAAATATGGCAACCTTTTCCCTTCAGAAGCCTGATCCCGAATTTCTGACACAAATAAAATTCCCAATATTTATTTCTAAAATATTGTGTAATATTATTGATAAACTTTAGCTTTAATAAGCTAAAGAAATGGTATAAGAGATACTTGAATTTAGTGACTGTATCACATGGTTTTAAATAGACAGAAAAACTTACTTAAGGTTTAAATGAATATTCAGCAGTTTTGCAATGAGGAGAACGAGAGAATTCTGTGCTACAATGAACAGATGAGCAACACAGAAGCAAGCCCATTAATCTATGTCAGCTTGAGCTACATGCCATAATGACGGCCTTGAAGTGGTCTTGTGCACAAGGAACTGTTGTGATTAGTCCATGGGCTGTTCTGCAGCTAAAAGAATGGACATATTTGTTAATTTATTAGGTTAATAACTGACCTCTGATGTCAAATCGCCCAGCAATAAGAAGATCTAAGATGTATTTTACTCATGAAATATAACGTTATATTATGTAATTGTGAAATCACACCAGTGCATAACAAAATGTCTAGAGCAATTATCTTCCAGCAAATCCTCTGTGGTTGCTTAGAAAATCGGTGTACCACAGCTACTTGGACCTGTGGTAACCATTTTGCCTACAGCTATGATTCATGAGTCACTGGGGCAAGATGAATGTTATGGTAAATTAAAATCAAAAATAGTGAAAGGGGGATTAGGGCAAAGCTGAGCTACTGCAAACAATAGACGCTGAGGTACCCGTGACTTTGTAATTATCAGGTCGTGTCAGTTCTGCCAAATTCTTTTACATGGTTTGCTCTTACTCGTGACCAAGTATAGCAACAAATTATAACAGCTCTCTGATAGATTACATTTTAAGGTAGCTGGTTGCAGAGTGACCCTGTTAATTATTATAGCCTGTAGAATCTCACAATCCATTATGTGTTGTTTGTAAATGATGTATATCTGCTTCAGTGTGAAATATTTTGAACCTTGCTAATAAGTATCATTTGCTACAATTAATGAAATTTTCATATTTTTTTTCCCTTTCTCTCTCACCCTAGTATGAAAGCAAGGTAAAAATAATCGGATTACTTGCATGACTTGCATGTGTCTAGTAAGTGCAGCTTGAAAGCACAGGCGGCAACGCAGAAGCAGCGTGTGGGCAGTATTTATACCAGCTGTTACGCCAAGGCTGTTAATTCAGCGAGTCGCTCCTGCTGCAACAAGCAAAGCTGCTCCCAAGTGCTTAACACTGTCATGTTACACGCTGTGCACACACCTACACAAACAACTTTTATTTTTGTCACGCAGCTGCTTACTTCAGCTGCGTTTGTTTGTGACACTGGAACGCCTCGGAAGCAAAGCTGCGGGCAAGCTGCACTGCCCGCTTGGGCTCTGACCTCCAGGCTGTAAGAGCAGCGTAGTCCCGGGTCAGGCGAGGAGCGCGGCGCTGCCAGGCAGTGGAGTGCTTACTGAGGAGGGTATGAGAGTGAGGTGCAGATTTTTGGGAAATTTGCCACTTCCGAGTTTAAGAACAGGGGGATAGGAAGGGTCACCTATTTCTGACTGGTTCCACTTTGCAACTGCTTGCTTTTGCTTTCATATGCTCAGATATGAACTGAACTCCACTGTTTTGCAGCTTAATTCCTGGTGTGAGTGACAAAAATGCAGCTTTCCCCCCAATCCTGAGAAAGATTATTTCCTCCCAAGCTCCAGAAATCTTTTCTTGTGTTCCCTTGAAATTGATCCTAGTTTGGAAAAAGAACAAAAAAAAAAAAAAGGCCAAGAATTTATGCAAGATCTGTAAGAGCTTGGACCTTGTTCTGTATGTTTTGGAAGGGAACAAGGGAAAAAAGGAAGTCTTAGGAAAACATCGAGCAAGTGTTAAAGGTTTACAAGGATGTAGAGTTCGTATGGGTTGAGAATTACAGGATAACGGTGACTGCCTGTTCTGTGAGGGCAGTCTGTGACTGGACAGGGCAGGAAGGGGGTAGGAAAATGAATGGTTTCTGGATGGCAAAGACAGGAGACTGGGCACTGCTGACAAAGACATGGCAAAACTCTGCTGCTGCTGGGAAGATGAGTCTATGAAGGAACTGGGGAAGAGCTAGGAAATAAGAAATCAAAAATGAAAGGTGACCATAGCTACATGACTGTAAATAAAACAGAATAAGTATTATTTTAGTAAACCAGATGCTTACTTTTGGGGATGTAAATTTGCCAGAGAATACACCGCGCTTGCTAGAATGGCTATAATGCAAAGAATGGCTTTCAGTACCAAAACATGCAGCTGAATTGTGCAAAATGGTTTTATTTTGTAATTAATATTCTTTAAAATCTTTTCTTTCCTTCCAGGGAGCTGAAGTGTTGGGGTTTTTTTTCTCTCCACAGTTTTAACTCCTTATTTATTTTCCAAATCTGTTTTTCTTTTTTTGAGCTGTTCATATTATTCAGACATTCTACTAAATTGTCAACACTCATGGATAATATTGTGAGTGAATTAACTAGTGCTTTTTTTCTTTTTGGATTTACTCTCCGTGGGATGTATGGCAACTTTTTTTCTGAAGTGACTTTATAAGGCTTTTCTTCTTGCAAGCCTGGTTCAGATGTTGCCAGCAGTTGTGGTCTCACACTGGTGTTCCCAGGCCTGGGAAATCATACTTTTGCATTCAAGTATGGTAGCTTTGGTGTTACTTTCAGGGGTTTTCTCATTTCTTCTGGCAACCAGCTGATGAGCCAAACCATGGAACTTTGCAATTCTAGGACAATATTTTCCTGCCTTGGATGGATAGGCAGATCCTGTTACAATCCCAAGTGGTTTGTTTTCTTTAACTGCCTAAGAAAGTCAAATATATTGTTGTGCCACAAGAAAATATGCAGCAGTTTTCATAGGAAAGATACTGGGAATATAAAATACATAGAAAACAAATGTCAGTCCACCTGAACATGAAGAATTCCTGAAGCATAAAAAAATATAAAATTAAATTTTTTTTCAGTCTTTGGCAAAGACTTCATCCAAAATGTTTGTATGCTGCTAAAGTTCCTCTTTCATTAGGATCTAGCATGCAAAAAGATGAATGAAACATCTGACTTCCAGTTAAGGTCCTTCCTTATTGTTATGATTTCCCAGCTTGCATCTTTCTGCTTTGCCTAAAGAACAACTACTTACTTATTTCATAGCTCACTCCATTTAAACACCAAAGGTGACAGCACTCTTGCAGTACCAAAAAAAAAAAAAAAAAAAAAAAAGAACAAATGTAAAAGAGGACTATTGTCAATTGGAGATGAGATGAATCTCCTGTTAAATCTTTGATGAGTGATGGAAGGCAGAGTGCAATATGTGCTGATAGGTGGTAGAAGGCAAGAAGTATTCATTTGAGTGTATGTGTGTATTAAAAAAAAAAAAAAATCAAGCATCTGTGCATCTGAAAGCGCATATATCTGTGTTCTCTGTAAATTCTATTTTTGAAAATATATTGTACTTTTAAATTTTTTTTAGGCCTGAAGTGAACTTAAAGAAATATACAGGTTGCCTCAAAGAGATTGAAATTTCAAGGACACCATATAATATTTTGAGTAGTCCTGATTTTGTTGGTCTAACCAAAGGATGCACACTAGAGGTGAGTCTGAATTCCATGTCTTTTGGTCTTAATGGATATAAATGTTTTCCAGTTTCTGATTTTATGGCATAACATATTAATTGTATAAGGCATAGTCAGACACACATAGGGCTCTAACCTGAAAATCAGAATGTTTCTATTTAAAAGAAAGAAAGATGAATTAGTCTGATCAGCAAGTAGACCAGTTTTCTAGATCCTAACTTCTTGGACAGTATCCCTGTACAGTTGTGATATCCCTGATCCTAAAGGGTGGGATTTTCTGAAATGCTTGGCAGTGGTCTAGTTCTGTTTCAGCTGACTAAAATGGGAATTATTGACCTTAATGAGGATAGAATTAGGCACTGACAACATTGCAAAAACCTTAAAAATTTTTGATACACATAAAATACAAGGATTTAAACAATTTTCTTTTAAAAAATTGTTTTTATAAAATCAATCACTACAGAAAATCTGAGGTAATTTGAAAACTACAGTATATTTGGGGGTAACTGAAACAAAGTCACCTTTAGGATAGGAACTGTAGAGCACTTACTGTTACGAACTACTACTGAGCTGGAAGGCACATTTCTTGCTGATCACTAAGAAAAAGCCAAATTGATGTCATTATTTTAACTTTAAATACAACTCAAATCTATTTTTTTTCAATTGATGCTGCTTCTAATTAACAGGCTTTCAGTGCATCTAAATCAAGGAATCTGATCCTAAGTTTGAGAGGGAATATAGTAATTTTCCATGGAAAAGAAGAGTCTTATATAAAAAAGTATTTCCAGTTGCATTTGTCTCCCAATAAATATTTGTATTTCTTCCCTGGAAATGTACACAATTTAAGGTAGTTTTGCAAGCAGATGTATGATCTAGAGTTCCATATCAGATACCACCACAGCAAATTAGTTATTGTTAAACAAATGCTCTCCAAACATTTTTCTGCAAAACATTGAAAAATTCCTTTGAACAATGACTGGAACCTGGCCCAGGCCAAAATAAAGATGAGTACCCTCTTTTGCTGTGTTTATCACTTTTATCTCTGGCCTTCATCAGAGCAAAAAGCACACACAATAGGACTCTCAGAAAGGATATTAGATTAGATGGATCTCTCATGAGATGTCCATTTTTAAGTTTTCAGGTTTGTGACAAAGCTAAACTGTAAACAACCAGATTGCTCAAATGGTTTTAAACCTTACAAATTTGGGTTCAGCAAAAATTTTCTACAGAAGTTCATATTTGTTTGCCTTTATTGTAGATTCTTTCCTAAATAGGAAAGAAGGATAGTTGTGTTGATTTTCTTCCGTTGCTATGAATCTTAGACAGAACTTTGTTTTTCATGTCATGTTGTAACTCTAGGGTTTCAGGATTTGAAATCTAGTTGGATTGACCATTTTGTTGGGGAATTAAATAAAATACTCTAATTGTACAAAACAGGATATGTAGGATAATTAAAAAGAAGTGAATTAAAAGCAAAAGATAAAGACTGGATATATGCTCAATTATTTAAATGCCCTCAGATATCAGAGAAAAGTGAACATCATCAGCAATGATTTTATCTAGCATAGCCTATTATCTCTATACCTGAAATCAGTTCTACTGTGCTGAAAAATGGGGAGTTACTTTAGAAAAAGTCGCTGTTTCTATAGACTGGTCTTCCCCGGCTGGAAGAGCACAAGAATTGGCAGTGATTACAGAAAATCTTCAGGAGTATGCACTGATTTATTATTTGATGTCATATTCAACTCTTTAAATTGTGTTAATGGCTACCAACGTCCACAGAGTTGGGCCATGCGCAACAAGTGCTTCATTTATGAGCCTGAGTCATCAAGAAAGCAGTGCTGCTTAGTGAAGCAATAATGATGAAACAATAACGACTGATTAATGGAACGTATTTTCAGGGCACATTTGACAAATAATAGAATGTAGTTTATGTTCATATTGGCTGTTATCTATTGTATTGATTTAAAAGCAAAATCCCACTGTATTAACTCAATGGAAAACATTCATATTAAAAAACACCTGTGAGCAGTTATTTTTAATCCAAGAGGATATACCGAAATAAGACTGGAATTTGCCTTCCTGTAAGACAGGATTCCAGAAACATTCTAATGATGCCAGATGTAAACAGGTAAATTAGTGTTTGCACAACACTTTGAGAAGTAAATTGCTTGGTGTTTATTATTACTTTCCACCTCTTCACACTAGTTATATTTACATAGTTTATTATTTTAGTTAAGAAATCTTTCTGCATGTTCATAGTCTTGCTTTTAATCCTATTAATGCACTTTCCTGTCTTCTGCTTCCTACAGAACATTTACACGGTTAGCTTCCCCAAGCCAGGTTTTGTGGAACTGCAGCCCGTCTCCTTTGACGTGGGCACAGAAATCAACCTCTCCTTCAGCACCAAGAATGAGTCCGGGATCATCTTGTTTGGCACAAGTGGCACAGTTGTTCCCCCCAGGAGAAAACGCGGGTACACTGGAAGGAAAGCTGCCCCTCTGAAGAGAAAGCGCAGGCAGACAGGGCAGGTGCGAGGAACCTAGCTAAAGATAAAGAAAAACCACAGTTTTACTGAACTACTTCCACTTGGTTTTTTTTCAAGACACTGTCAGATGTTTCTGCTTAAGTTAAAATTGGGAATAAATTATTTCTAATGTTATCCTTTATCTGATGGAGAATCTGATGGAGGCTCAGAATTTATTTTTTTGCATTGGAGTAACTGTTTCTCTTAAAGATTTACAGTAAGGCATCTATTGCTTCTTGCTAAACAACAACGGATTTGTTTTTCTATCATATAGAAGCTCCCATGTTGTTTTTTAAATCAAACCTAAGTATTCAAGAATACTGTTTGTCTCTCATTCACTACTTATGCACTATTAATGCTTGGAAACATCTCTCATTTCTGTTAATATAGACGTAAATGAGGATCATTCTGTTGCCCCTGAGACCTAAAAAAAAAAAAAAGCTGCTAAAAGCAGTACCAGATAAGCCCCTTGTTTGAGATCATTGCTGTGGGTTATGAGGTTTAAGAGTGCTCCAACGTCTCTTCTCCCATAAAATACAAATCTGCAGTATAAATCCTTTCTGGAGAAGAGGAGAGTCAATCTGTTCAGAGAAAGTACCTACAACAGTCTAGGTGACTAACTGATAAAAGTGTGATTGCTGTTAGAAATTACTCAAATCTTAATTAAAAACCTCCCCAACAGACATACTGCAACAGAGGTAACCAGAATATTTTAGTGCTTTCCTTGTTCAGGACTTCCGGGAAGTGATATTTCATTATTCTGGTTCCTGCCTGTTTTGGAAGAGAATTCTCAGTGACCTGGAGGAGCACACTCCAGGGACAGCACATTATAGTGGTTCACTCGCATGACATTAACTGCAGGGTAGGGGCTCCTTTATCATTACCCAGCTCTTCAGGTCACAGAAGTGAGCGTGACACTCATTGCTATGGTAACTGGAGGTTAGATCCTGAAATCCGCTACAACATGATATTGGTTGCTAGAGTAACTACTAGCGTGATTTGCCAGCCCTCCAAACGCAGAACTCATGCTGAGGAGATCAATGCTATCCAGGGCTTGTTGGGTTTCAGGCCAATCCTTGTAACAGCAAAAATCAGAAGAATTGTAGGTTAGAAGTCTCCATCCTTCCCTGCAAATAAGTATGCAGAGAGTCAAATCTTTTGATGAGACTTTCCAGCATGACCTCGTTTTACCTATTCCTCATTATAAAAATACAAGAGAGTCTGAATATAGCAGTAGCAGAAGTTAGATTACAGTATTTTTACCATGGTAAGCAAAGAAAATAAAACATACACACTAATGTAAAATTATGTGAAATAATTCCTTTCCCAGTGTAACTTACTTTCTCATACCAACACATACATTGCAGGCCTACTATGCAGTGTTCCTGAACAGAGGTCGCCTAGAAGTGCATATCTCCACTGGGGTACGGGATCCCCACAGAATCACCATCAAACCAGAAGCTGGCGAGTTTCACGACGGCAGAGCGCACTCCATCCGGATAGAAAGAGCCAAAGGGTAACAAATACCGTGAAGTGCTACAGACCACACAGCACAGCTAATTCAACAAAGTGAACATATCGATGTCATTAGCAATCCATGCAAATGCTTCTGCTGAGACAAAGAATTTCACATAATTCCTTCCTTATCCAAAAGTTTTTAGAAGGCCATTTCTGACAGTGCTCATTATTCTGCAGAGCTGGGTTTAGATGCTGTCATAGGCTGTCAGCCTGGTTCTCCAGAGACCTGCATTTGTCTGAGTTGGCATCTTTAACCTTCTGGTACTTGGCAAATATATTTTATTAATTGAATCTGTGGATGAGAAATACTGCTGTGGTGCAGTAAATCACCTCTTCAAGACACGTAGAAAAAGACCGTTTTCAGAGTATGTAAACAGCAACAGCGCAGCAGCCTGTAGCCTTTTTGAGATGCCATGTGCTAGTGCATACACGAGGGGTTACGGTGGTGCCCAGGTAAGTATGGTAAAACAGTGAAGACACACAGTCCCAGATAAATGGCAGTCATGCTTATTGCTGGAAAGCCATTGCAGACCTTTTCAGACAATGTTGTTTTAAACAGAATTTCACTTAAATTCCTTTGCCCTTTCTCAGACACGGTAAAAAGTGCTAACTACACTTCACAATTCAGAAAGTGATTAGAAACTGCACTACTGTAGTGTGTAGGACTCAGGTGGTCAGTATTATTTATGGCCTGGAAGAGTCCTTGTTGTGGACATTTGGACATAGAAATGTGTACATGCTGTACAGACATTCACTGGATTAGTGCACTATGCGCAATATTGTTCTGCATTGTTTAAAAAAAAAAATCAGAAAGATGTGACATCCAGCATGTTACAAAATGTGCTTATCCAAGCACACCGAACCCTAGGCTTCACCCTCTTACCCCCACAACGCTGCAGCCTTCTTGAGCAACAATACCTGTCTGTCTAGGCCCAAGGTGCCCTTCTGTCCTCTCTATAATCTGTTTTGCTTTGCTTTGTCCTTTGTCAGTATAAATTTCTGACTGAATTTCTATTGTATCATTAAAAAAATCTTGTAATAATGCCTTCTGACACTATCTCTCCCCCACTTCAATGACTAGTTCAAGGTAAAACCGCAAATTCTTTGGGAGAAAAAGTTATTTTGGAAATGGATGACTGCATTTTGCAAAACATTTTGTGTCACTGTGACAGAACACAAATATGCAGATGATAATAAGAAGCTCTAAGCAACAAAGTTCTTATATGCAGTGCTATAACAAGTGCAGTAGCTTGACCTGTGAGAGTACATCAAGACACAACTGCTGTACAATGCCATACAGTGATGATGCTTTTTCAGATGAAACCTCTGTGTTTTCAAAGTAGTTCTGTTACAAAACAAATTGTCTGAACTCTGCAGTTTCTGTAACCTGAAATGGATGTGAAAAGATATAAATTAAGGTTAACACTTCCTCTGCTCATCACGAACTTGAGCTTTATTTGATTAAATATTTGGAACATCCTTTGAAAACTCCTCAGATAGTTGTCCGTATAATTATGAAGTATTTGCTTTCTCTTCCAAGGTAATTATAGGATACTGTTGAAGACTAATGCACATCACTGTATGGTTCTGCTTGGAGCAAAAATGTTTACTATGGTCATGGCTAAAGATAAGATGAAATACTGCGTGCTGATGAAAATATTGACAATCAGTAGCCATGGCTACCATGCAGCAGCACAAAGGGTAACTTGAGTCTTGACAGTCTGATTTCCCTACAGTTCCTCTGAGGGCAGTGGAGGGAAGTGTCCTCTCTGGGACACTTCGGAGAACCTAAATTGGTCTGTTGCTCTGAACTGCCCCCAGAGAAATCTCTCTCTTCTGTTTCCACTGCTGAAGGGTCTGAGGGAAATCCTAGAGATTGTCCCAAAAGATAAATCTTTTAATACCTGCTTCCTCCAACCCTTTGAAAAACGAATCACTTTCTTGCTCTACAGCTTTCTAGACCAAATACATCCATCCAAAACTATGAGGAAATAGCCTCTTTTCAATAAATATTTTCAATATTCATTTGCTAGCGTTTGTACTTATTGGTAAGAAAGAATATTGGAGTTCAGCATAATTTTGCAGTTGAAAAAAGTAAGGCTATTTGCCAGAAACTGATTATTTCTGATATGTTGTAAGGATGCTCAGTAATTCTGAAAAATCAAGCTATTTACTTACAGATACCAAACCTGGATTTAGATAACTAATTGTAGTCAAAGATGCTTGAATAGTTAGGTCATGATGTTTAGTTTTGCATGACAGTAACATATTTGAAATAAAAACTGCATTTCATAAATCATATCAAAATTTACAGAGACACAGAGCTTTTTTTTTTTTTTTTTTTTGGTGGTCCTGATTCTCTCCTAGCTAAATTCTATGAAATATAGTCTAAAAACATAAAGAAATTATGCCAACTAGCATTCTACATTCACCTTCAAAAATACTGAAGTTCTTATCCATCCTTTGCAACTCAGCTCACCTTGAGCTGGATTTGTTCAGAAGTTGGAGATTTTCTGTGTTTCTTTAATGGTACATTGTCCCAAAGACAACAATTAAATTCTTTACTCTTGTTGCTATGCCTTATTATATGTTATCCCTTAAAATAATCCACTGTCTCTCAATTCCACAGCCCTATCATTAACACTTCCTTCTCAGTATACACAATGTATGGCTTGGCAAACTAGTTTTTCACTTTCATAGAGTCTTTTTGGTTGGAAAAGACCTTTAAGATCATCGAATCCAAATTTCTGTCCCCTTTACCATGTTTCCTTGTAAATGTGGTACAAACCTGCAACATTTGCATGCCAGCAGCTTTGGCAGGCTAGAGCATTCAGTTTTTTTCCTCACATTTGAATTCTTGCTTTTACCAGAATAATGCCCTTCATATTTACTCCTTTCCTCATTGCTCTTTTTTCCATTTCTTGACTTGGCTTGATCAGCCAGCCGTGCTGTGCTTCGGAGGCTTCTACCTTCCTCTCTACAATCTTAACAGTATCTTCCACGGGACTGCTTTGTCTTTAACTTGCAGCATATGCATTATCCATGAGAGAGACTTGTAGCACTTGTATCAGTACACGGTGAACAATCAGTAGTTCTCCTACTCTACCATCTCCCACAAGAAAAGCCAACCAGATCTTTTAAAAGGCGTACAGTACGTATCTGTGATTGATTCTGCAATCAGAGCAGTCTGTAGCAGCATTTGTCCCCCAGCAAGAAGATAATCACTTGTACAAACCAGGAAATAGGGAGCCCAAACAAAATGTGACCCCATGGCATTCCCATCCCGCTGGGCACTGGGTGATTACACCTACCATCACAGAACAGCAGGCCGGGCTCTTAACCAGGTCAGTGTTGCCACACTGCAAACCACTTCTTCCTATTCAACTGGTGACTGATATTACCGCCTCTCAGCAGCACGGCTTTGCCAGGCTCTGTCAGAAAACTACCAAGGAAGCATAGTAGTAGCTGAAAACCTTTTAGTGGTTAATAGCATTTAATGTGAGCTGCTAATTACATAATTTGGGTTGCTCAGTGTTATAGCTGGTGTAGGAGTAAATGGGGCCTGCAAAATGGTGATTTCAACACAAGCAATAACCAGAGTAAAATATCTATTTCTTTGCTTTCAAATCTTTTTCACAGGATGTTCACTGTTCAAGTAGATGAAGACAAAGGTCAGACTCAGAGATTGCCAACAGACCAACCCATCTCTGTTAAGAAGCTTTTTGTGGGGGGTACTTCTTCTCCGTTTCAGACTGCACCACTCAGAAACATACCACCATTTGAGGGCTGCATATGGAATCTTGTCATTAATACCACGTAAGTCTTACTGATGCCAACAAATGTCTGGTTAATGAAGTCTGGTTAACTACCTTGGCTGCCAAAATATACGTAATTGTTGCAAGGTATCATAATAACAGCAAATCCTAGAATATGATCTGTTTCCTTAATATGGCCTTCCTTTTTTTGTCTACAGTATACGCTCCATAGGCTATGCAATTAATGAACTGCTTTACAGACAAGCCAACACCTGTCTATCCATAAAATCAGAGAAATGCAACAGTAAAGCTGCAGTAAGACTTGCCTCAGTGATAGGTATTTATGGTGTACTATAACACTTTATTTTAAGTAAGGTTGATCTCCAAGAGTATACAAATTCTGAGAACCACCATGGGGATTAATTTGCTTTGGAAAGTGCATACTGTGATAATCTAGAAGGAACATTTAAGTAAAAAGAAAGGGAACGGTGAATAAAATAAAACCTCTATGGAAAGTTCCCATCTAAATCTTTTTTTTGCATAACCGAAGTACCTAAATTAGAATCTCATGACCTCACACTCCATCAGTGTACATCAGAGAGAAGGACTTCTCTGCAATGTGATTCAGCCTACCTAGGCTGGTACAGCTTGCCAAAGTGGATGCCTGTCTCTCTGCACTGACTGTAGGAAAGAAAGCAAATGGTGACTATCACCTCTAATTTAAGTGTCCCTCTTCTGTACCTAAAACAGATGGGATGAATCCTGGCTCTTGTGTCCTGTGAAGTGGAATCACACTGCAGCATATAGCTATTCTTTATAAATGGGTGGTAAAAAGACAGAAAAACTAATAACAGACATCAATTTCTTTGTGTGTTCTCAGCCCCATGGACTTTGCTCAACCGGTGTCCTTTGAAAATGCAGATATTGGCCGATGTCCCTCTCTAGAACCAGAGGTTAGGCCACCTGAGGATGAAGATAAACCAGTCCACCCAACAGTTCTGATCCAACCTGAACCAGACACTAACGGGGAGAAAGAAAGACCAAGGACAACTCCCGCTTCCCCTCCTCCTCCAACACCATCTCTATCTTCAGCACTTGTAAGTGTAGATCACTTCATTCAGGTAAAGTTTGAAATTTCTCTTCCCAGGGAAAACTGAAAAGCTAGCCACCAAGTAATTTCCCACAAAAATAGTAACAATTCAGCATGGTATTGTAAAGGGAACACCTTGTTGCAGGTGAGTAAAACCCATGGATAATGGAAAACTGGTTGATGACATTTGCTTGGATTATCACAACAATAATTTAAAGAATGATATAGCAGTAGAATTCCCTTTGGCTTGCGTGCTTAGCCCCAAACCCTTGCACTTCAGGATATAAGCCAGGCAATATCTGATCAGGGCTGGAAGGGAAATTTTCCTATGGGTAATCCATGTCATTATGATATTTCTTGTGCTGTTCTCTGAAGCACATGTTAACAGCCATGTCAGTGACAGAATGAAGAAACAGGTAAACCGGAGAGGTCTGTTTGATATGGCAATTCCCCCACTGCTGTTTTATAACTTCAGTCAGGAGACTTACCAACTTAAGAACTGAAAGCCCAGTCACTGCTGAATTGAGCTCAAATGTTGTTGCCAGAAATCTTAAACAGCTAGATAGCGGCAAGCAGTCTTATACAACAAAATTTGAGAAGAAAATTCTGTCTCAAGTATAGCAGTTTTACAGGTTGATGCAACATTTTATTGTCCAGAAAAGATACATTTAGATACCTGAATATTAAACTGAATAATATAACCACTGGAAGATATTCCTGGGGGGGGGCAGGGGGGAAATCCTTTGCATTTTATTACACCAGCATACAACCCACAGGTTTATGCAGGATATAGTTACGCATGGGTGAGGTTCCCAAACAGTGTGAAAAGACTGCATGTTTCCCAATTAGGAGCCTATTTACACTACCATAATTTACACTACCATAATAAGACAGTTTTGAGAAGTTAACAACTGGAATATTTAACTTCCCTTTTTATATATCGAATACAAAAGAGTCAGTAATTTTGACAGTTTCTCCTAGATTGGATTTGTAAGATCTTTTAACCATTTGGGGAGGCACTCCCACGCTGGGTCAGGTTTAATCTTCATTCCCATTTCACACCTTCTCACTGACACTACATTACAGAACACTGAGTTTGTTTGTATTGGATTTTTCTGTGTGACCCAGAGATTAAGATTATCAATTAATTGCATGAAGACCACCAAAAAAAAAAAAAAAAAAAAAAAAGAGTTGTGATTTTCAGTCAGTCAGTTGGCTGTAAGTCTGTCAGTTAGAGACAAACAGTCCTTGTTGCCTGACTCGTTTTCAGAATTCATATCTGGTTTTCCTTGGACATAGGCAGGATTTCTAACAATGTTTTTCTACAAAAAAAGGGTACAAAAATTAGGCCAATATCCCTGAGTCATTAAGGTTAATTTTGTATTTGAGGTTCATGGCCACCTTCAGTGGCCGGGTACATATGGCACAGCTTTATCTCGAAGGACTTGTCAGGGGCTACTGAAGTCTCCACAGCACATGCAGCCATTTGTGTACCTGGAAATGGAAGCCTGGGGATCAAGATAGGCAAGCTCCATCTTAGTTATTACCCATTCCCGAGCCCCAGAGTTGTATGTATTGGCCTTTTAATGCTCTAGGGCAGCATTTTTGATTCATTCCCACAAGGTGGAGTAGTTGTAACACAAGGGCTCCGATCCATCTTTCTGTTTGCAGTTGAAAGTAAGCAAATTTGCGGTATAGCAAGGCTACCATAGAAAGACAATGAACCAGGCAACAACAGGGTAAAAAGGGTTATCCAGTTTAATGCTCAGTGTTGTGAAACAGTGCAGTCATATTAACCCTTGATCAAGCATTATAAACAAAATTTAAAAACACAGAAGCACATGAGAAAGCAAGTGCACACTTTCTAAGACTCTAAGCACTCTTTTAAATAGCAAAATTGAGAGGAATAGATCTACTCATTAATATCAAAAACTAATCCCATTGTAACTAGGTAAGTTTTTTATATTACATATCTAGAGCTGTGATAACTTGAAATGAGAGTTCAAAATAAAAATCTAAATAAAACACCATTACTCCACTTTTTCCCTTGGAAAAAAATGAAACCATTTTAGTATTCTGAAGACTTGAAAGCATTTTAAATAAGACAAGCTTTTGGATAGTTTTTATGTTCCTCTAAGTAAGTTCTCCAAAGTATTTTTCTGGGGAATGTTGCCAAAAATAAGTAACTACAGTTTAATAATGAGGTAGCACTCATATGACAGTTAGCTATACAGAAGCTCAGTGTAGAAGGACTGTATATAGAAAACACACAGCAGAAAAAATTATTGCCACATGGTAGGCTTAAATAAGGTATCATCTGTTCTACTTAAGTCCTTTTAGGATCTTTTTTTACTCTGTTATCCATTTACATGTGAAAGGGGAGGGGGAGTTTACTCCCAAATGAAAGAAAATCTACCCACTACTAAAGGCAAGACAAGATGAGATCTAGAAGTAGGACAGTTGGGAAATACACTGGTCACCAGTTTGCTGCTGCTGCTTGCTACCAAAATGTTTCTCAACATTGGGTAACTGCTGCTTCTGCCTCCTGTCATTCCCTGCTGCTCAGGATTCGCTTGCCACAGAAATGAAGAGCGCCAGCATTTCCTCTGCATTTGACTCCATGACGGTATCTTCCACCATTTCTCCGTGCATTACTTCATTGTTTTATTAACACTATTCAATGAGCTGTGGGGATTGCTTCAGTGGTGCTCCCTTTTCCCCCTAACTACTTTCTTTGTAATTGCTAATACAGCACTGTTTGTAGAGAATGTGTGACAGTCCACCAGTGGGCTTTTCTGTTCTTCATTTCCACTGTGATACATATCTAGCTTCTTGACTTACCAGTCAAGTCCCTGACATCTGACAAGACTGAAGTGCAGCAGCAGCGTTCAGTCTTGAGGCTCTCAAGTAATATGGGAGATTATTAAACAGCCAGGTTTAAACCCAGGACACCTTAAGGCCATTACTGAAAAATCAAAGCTGGGATATTTTAATACAGGCTGATGATCCATGCTTAGTTCACAGTCTTGTGAAGGCTGTAAAGTTGGCTGTCCTGAGATAAAGTGAAAGCAGAGACAGGCTTGTGAATAAAACATGGACGTTTTTGAAGTGTGCCCTCTTGACTTTTTCCTTTTACTGACATTTCTACATCAACCTAATTAATGTTCACTATTATCGATCACTATTTATCAGTAAATAATTGGTGTATGCTTGCTATGATCCTAACCATCGCGGTGTGTTTGGTATTCTCCCCACTCCCTGCCCTTCCTTACAGTCCTCCTGCTGGGATGAAGAAAAATGGCAGAGTTTGCTGATGCTGGGGAGCACCTAAAGTGTCAGGGCCAGACCCTTTACTAACACAAACCAGCCTAGGATTCAGTTTACTGTCAGAATATATCCTTTTACCATGTAATATGTAAAAGTGTGCCACAGGAACGTCTGTGTTAGTGTATTTTCCAATTCCTTCCTGTTGCTCTAGTACTGTAGTTAGTCCCTATCTTCAAATTTTAGCAAGCCCAAATGCTATTGAAAGTATTATATACACAGTAGTATTATTAACATAGTTATTAAGCTTCTAGATAAACCTGTAAGGCTTTAAACAATTAGAAACTTTACCCAGCATTAGGGGAATACAATTTTTTCTTTCTGTTTGATGACCACTGGAAGACTGCTATCACACATTCATAACTCTGGTCCTGTTGAGTTTTTCCCTCACTTTTTCCCTCCATTGCACATTGATGTGTACTTGTGATAATGCATGGTGTTCTACTCTGTCATATTCAAACCAGAGGATTCATTGTGGAAAACTAATTTTTAGAAGTGCTCTGTACTGTTGTGAAGATTTTTTTGTGATGTGTGAAAGCAAAAAATATAACACTACTGAAAAACTGAGAGAGGGGAAAGAGATTTCCTCTTTGCGGCTGAAATCTCAGTGCCTGATGAGTCACCCATGACATTTTCAAAATGTTTCACAGAAAGGGCTCTTTGTCAGCAGAGCACCGCACCTTGTGCTTTGCGGGTCCCTGCTGAGTCAGGGCTCAAATAAGAGACTGTCGCCAATCCAACATGATATCAGCCACAGTGCTGAAAAACAGAGCTCGCAGCTATCAAAGTTTGTTTTTTTCCCAGCGGTATTGTCCTGATATTGTGTTGCGTTAGATCCTTTCAGTAGTTTCTTCACAATACTCTCAGTGGGAGGCAAAAGCTAGACATGAGTAGGAGCTGGTAATTACCATGGTCTCTCATTGCCCCAGGCACCCCTATACAAGAGCTTTAGGGCCAGAGATTAAAAGACCTGGTGAAATTAAAAAGAGAAAATTATACTGGGCAGAAGATATTTTACCTTCCATTGTTGCACCACTTTAAGATTAATAGCAGCGGAACAGACAGGGAGGGGTTTCTTTCTTTACCCCCTGGGTAATGTGTCTGCATTAGACAGCTCAGGGAGTTTAACAGTTGTTACTTCTACCCATCAGTTATTCGGCTTCCCTTATTGTTGGGGGGGCCTTTCAACAGCACCAGGGGAAACAGCAGCACACTAAACAAAGAATACAATTATAAAACAATATAAAGAAGTTAAAGGGGGGGAATCTTTGGCAGGTGCAGGATCTGAAACTACTTTTAACTCATTAATTTTAAGGTGACTAGATTTCAAGTCGACAGCAAAGTATCCCTTAAAAAATGTAAGTCTTGCTTCATTTCTGTAAGAGGGCAGCCTACTGTGTAAAACTCAGTTATGTGAGCTAAGAGTACACTGAGCTGCCTGGAAAGCACTTAAGAATCTTGTAAATGTCCACTGGCGGCATGAAAGCAGCAATGTTCATATATTACTTTTATTTGCTTTTACAGCCAGCTTAATGAGCTCTGCTTTTACACCAAGTTCCTGTCATACTGGTTTATAACTTCAGCTGGTGTGATGAGGCATCAACACGCTGGAAAACTGGAGGGCCAGTGTCTAGACTAGGTGGAATATTCTGACTCCTGAGCAGTTGGAAGACTTCCAGCATGTGCACAGCAGAGATAGACACAAAATATGAAGTTTGTATGAGCGCTGTATATTTTGCAGGATTCCTGTGCTGCTGACACTGAACCAGCTATTTTGGAAGGTGGCAAGCAATTTGGTCTTTCAAGGAACAGCCACATTGCGGTTGCATTTGATGACACCAAAGTGAAAAACAGGTATACTGTTTACTTCAGCGATGAGTTGTGATGTAATAATGTCAAAATAAAATGCCCCTCCTAATACTCTTAAAAGCATCTCCCAAAATTATGGGCATGCTCTGAAAAAGATCACATCCCATGGCTAATTCATTTCATTATGCAAATATAAAAAGCATTAAAGCATGAAATCTAGGCAATGAAGTGCCCACCTAAGTAGCTCTCACAAAAACAGTTAACCTCTTTGTTTTTAAATGTTTGGGCACATACAGACCCCAGGCTGATTTGCAGAAAAGCAAACAGAAGAATGGAACCAGGTCGTGCAACTGAGTTCATAGGTTGCTTTTTTGAAAGTTTCTTGGTTCATTAACTTGATAATTTCTTGTAATAGGCAAACCTTGTTTTCCCTTTCTTCCGATAGTTAAGATCAAGCTTGCAGAGTAAACAGACAAAAAATGTATACCAAAGTATAACAATATATATGTATACACATTGATATGCAAAAGAATTCCAAGAGCTACTTATAAAAATACAGCTGTTTTCAATGGATTTGTGAAGCTAAAACTTGTTAATTGTTCACTTTTGCTGTGACGGCACATGGTCATTAACAAATGTGTCATGTCACACCACTGAGCATTTTTGCTGCATTATAGTTTACAAGTCCATCAGTCTCACACTTATTTTTGCCTATAAAGATGCTGTACTGTATTTTCACATATGCTGATTTTAGAAAACTAGGAAAATAACTAAAAGAAATATGTAATCTTACAGTCCTTGCCTGTCTTCTTTCCAAATAAGAATCCAGGCCTGATCGTTTTCATGCAATGATTTTTCACGTTTATATTATCAACTACTTTCAGATATTGACTTTGCAGCTCAGCTTGGGCTACGTTACTGATGTGCTGCCAGTACAACCTTAGCGTGTAGACAATCTAAATCATTTCTTCCCAGGTTCTTTGCTGTAGGGGAGGTTTTTGGCATTACTGTTCAGTCCAAGGGGTCATCAGACCTCCTCAGACACAACCCATTTTCAGAATAAGTGTTTTATATCCTGATTGTAAACTCTTTCTGCATCTGTAAAAGTTTTGCAACCTGTCTTCAGGCAATACAACTCATTAGAAACTCAACATTTGCCAGCTGTTACTTCAGCTCCCTCCTCTTTGTGAGCATCATGTGTGCGGATGACGGGCAACGCCGCTGGAATTTTATAAGCGCTGGGATTTTCTAGCAACTACAGCTGCAGCTGAGAAGTGTATCTTGAAATTCTATGCCAAGGCTGCACTTTTGTATTTCCACAGCAAAGGGACTAATGAATGCTCCCATGTCAGGGATCAGATATGTGTGAAATGCAATTCACGTATAACCAAATGATTTTTCCTAAACCCTGATGGACAAGTAAAATGGGCCAATAAATGTAAAGTTTTATTAGAGGAACACAGAAAGGTAAAGCAGATAAAGTTGTCTGCTGTCTGACTCTGAATATCTTTTCCTTTGTTTCTGTTTTCCTGTTTGTTTGATTTTCAGACTTACAATTGAATTTGAAGTCCGAACGACAGCTGATTCTGGCTTGCTGTTTTATATGGCCCGCATCAACCATGCTGATTTTGCTACAGTTCAGATAAAGAACGGACTGCCTTACTTCAGTTATGATCTGGGGAGTGGAGACACCAACACAATGATTTCCAGCAAAATAAATGATGGCCAGTGGCACAAGGTATAATACTCACTAACACTCAATTTTTCTTTGGAATGCTAAGAGAGAGCTTTGTTTTGCCTTAAGATATTTGCAAAATGTAGTCTATACAAGCTAAACTTTACAACTAGGCATTTCTGTAGTCTGCAATATTTGTACTTTCAGATGCACTGCTGAGTACATGGTACATACTCTACTAACAAAATGTTAGTGCTGGACGTATTTCTGGACATATTTAGAATATGTCCTATGTATGGTAAGGAACTGCAGAAAATGTTCCATCTTCCCTAATAGGGCTCAGGTGAGTATCAGCTCATCGTGATTGAGTACATCATTAAAGCCAGTTGTTTCTTTGTTAATAATTTCACTGTTCTGCCATAATCTAAGAACAAAGAAAGAAAAAAAAGACTTAAGTAAATCTCTCCTGCATTATTAATTTAATTCATTAGGGAATAAACGTGATATTCATGGATGTAGTTGGCAGCCCTTTCTGTGACTTTATGAGAAGAAGCATTTATACACAATGCCTGTGGCTTTCGGATGGTAAACGAAGGAATAATACCACAGCCGTGAAGTTTACTATTTACTGGCCCAAGGACAACAGACATTTGAAGGCACCAATAAAGACACAGAAGATAAGAATACATGTAACCATGTGTTCAAGTTATGTGCTGTAAGAAACATTACATTTTGGACAGATATTTGGAAAGTCACCATCCACATCCCTATCACCAAATGGGAAAATAATCTAATTGCATTTTCTGTTATGCTTGCATTGGTCTTACCACATCCTTTTTGCAGTCATCCTTAGTCCCTCTATTGCTCCATTCCCACTCTGTTCCACAGGAATTTTATTTTCACTGGATTTTTATTCATGAACTTTTTGATGATAGCAAATGCTCTAAACCAAGGTATTTAATGAGGGGAAAAAATAAAGTTGTAGTCATATTTATCTGTTTTACATAATGCCTGGGAGCACAGGCAGTAGACCAGAGCCCCTTTCTGCTAGACTCTCTATAGATACAGAACAAAGACTTTTATTTTTTTTTCTCTTTTAGCCATTTTCTCTATATTCCAAGAGAACTAACTGAAGCATATTCTTAATGCAAGACTATGCTCTTCGGGCATGCAACATGGCACTCTGTGCGAGAAGGACCCTTGTCGTATATCCCATTTTTGTAGGAGAGAATGAAGACAAAATCCAAAGTCACAGTTCCCAAAAAGCACAAGGAAGTCCATTCAAGGAGGAAAAGCGCAACCTCTTGAACAAAACACCACAGTCTTTGTTTTTAAGAAAGCAGAGTCCTCTCCTTAAAATAATCTTTTCAGTGACAACCTTTAATCCATTTGAAATGGTTTAGGTTGAAACGTGTCCATCAGGCCTACAGAAGCCACATCGTGCCGCTGCTATCTCTTTAGGTCCTCTGTAAGACTGTCTGTTCCCTGTTCCTGTCTCACTCACCAAATCCTCCTTCTGCCCAGGGTGTAACTGTCCATCTCAAATTTACAGTTGTCTATAAGGGACCAAGTTCAGTCCCTTGCCTTCAGGCCACCCTTTGTCAGTGTTCAGTCATTCCCGTTGCATCATGTGCTGCCACACTGAAGCAGAAGCAGCCATGTTAAAGAAAAGCCAAAGAAAAATGCTATTTCTCTCTCTGCTACTCTGGTGAGAAATCTGCTAATGTGCATGCTCATTTTACATTTTATCCCTTTTCTTATACAGAATCATTTTTATTATACTGATTTGTAGAGATTTCAGTATAAATCTTTGGAAAGAAATCAGCCTGCAGTTGTTGGGGTAGAATTTCCTCAAGTCTTCAGCAATTGCGCTTCCTCCATGCAATTCACAGCCCATTTGTCTGAACTGAAGCCATAATACCAACAGAATATAGTTGATATTATATTTACTCTAACATGAACTGTGGTCTGAGGCACATCCAAACTAGCGGAATCATAAACTCAATATTGTATGCAAACCTGTGCTGCAATAAAGATTTGCAACTGGTGCCATTAACATTCAGCATTTACTGTTCCCAGTACTTAAAATTGCTATCTGATTCCAGGAAAAACAATATTGTGGCATGTCTGTCATAGTTACAAGCTTTTAAGAGGAACCGCAAGCCCGTTCAGTAATTCTAACAAATAATAGTCATGACGCCTCCTGACCCAGAGCTAATTAAAAGGCAGTCATATATTTGCACAAAACCTTGCGCAGGAGCTCAGTTCCATGAACATTATCCACAGTTGCTGCCACAGTACTTCTGCTAACCACTCCTACTACTTTCTCCCATATTGTTATATATTTCGGACTGTAAGGCTAGTTACAATCTGGAAACAGTTATCAGAAAACTATCTGTAATTGTATTGCATTTGTGTGTCTTTTTTAGATAAAAGTAATTCGGACAAAGCAAGAAGGAAACCTTATAGTAGATGATGTTTCAAACAGGACTGTTAGCCCCAAGAAAGCCGATATATTGGATGTTGTAGGAATGCTGTATGTTGGAGGATTGCCGATTAACTACACAACTAAAAGAATTGGTCCAGTAAGCAAGTTTGTTTAAGTTATCTTACACTCCTTAAGTATGTCTTGATTGGTACCAATGTCTTCCCAGTTTTGTTTTGCTTTGCTTTTCCTTCAGACTGCTCAAGAATATGGATAAAATGGACCATACTGGAGGTACACTACATTCTTTCAGTGCAAAGATCTGACTCAGAATCCAGTTAATGCAAAGAACTAGAAACAGCAGAGTTAGTTACTGTTATGGAAAAGTAGAAAGATCCACACACTCGTATCCACTTGGATCACTGTGCAGCTAGTGTGTAGGTCATGAGTACTACTTGCCCTGTCTCTTGGCTGTAATTCATCTAGCAATAACTGCCAATAAACAGTGAAAGCATCTCCTAAGAGAAGCAGCAGAAGCCAAAACTACCCTGGACAAAGTAGTAGCTTACTGTAGTAACCGGTTTTGTGTTGTTATTACTAAGCTGGGAGAGAATGTATTTTGAGGTAAGGCCATGAAAACTCTGTTGTCCTCTTTCTGTTTCCAAATCAAAGGTGCACATTTCAATTTATCATTGTTCCAATCTGAATGTCCAGCTTCCACGCTGACACAGAAGACACTTTGGCAAACAGAGAGCCCAGAGAGCTGTATATCATTTTAGCCTAAACCTTGTAGGATTATCTAGGAACACCGTACTCCTTCACCCAGGCCATTCATTGCATCTAACCGCACAACTCCATGTCAGTCATCTCACTTTCCTGCTGCCTTCCCACCCCCCAGGATATGCCAGTATCAGCATCAGAGAAAACCTCTTCCTTGCATTATTTTTGCTCTGCACAGAGGGATCTTTCAAAGCAGAAGCCAGAACTTGGGTGAACTTAATTATAGCAAACAACAAATTAGGCATATGGTACAGCACAATGTGGAAAAAAACCTGGAATATCAGTAGCAGCTACATCTGGGCTCATTCTGGGTGGTTATACAGAATCGGTAGAGAGGAGGAAAAGCACAGATCCTAGCAAGGAAACAAACCAGACTCTCAAAGTAATCTCACATGAGTAAATACCATTCTAGTAAGATGTTTATGGAATGGCGAATACTAGTATATAGACAGGCAAGAGTCCACGGGCTCGGGTGGACAAAATAAATACAGAAAAGGAATTCCTAGATCCTGCTTAAAAAAGTCATTATAATAACTCATGGACTGGGAATAAAGGGGAAGAATAACCACTCTAAATCCGAGAGTTGTGTTCCATAAGGAAAACTTACCTGTAAGATCATATTTCTTAACAAATTCTGGATTGTGCAGAAAGACCAAATTGGGCAGAAAAACCAAATTGAGGCAAATCTACCGAGCATTTGGATTTAGCAGATCTGAGGCACTGAAAAACAAAAGCAATACTTAACTACCCACAAAATATAATTCTTAATACTATCAAATTATGCTCTTTGAAATACATGTGCAATTTACAAGTACTAATCTAAGGAGAAAAGTAACACTAAATCCTTACCTATTGCTCCTTGTCAGAAGTAATGGAGGGAACCCATGCAGATAAATGGCTCAGTCTGGCAATAACAGTCATGTCAGATCCTGACAGTCTTATGTGCTTGGGGATTTAAATGAAGCTGTGACTTCAAATGTCATTCACAGAAGGTAAAAAGCAGCGCTTGCCTTTCAATCATTCTCGGTAAAATACACCACATGAGGTATTAATAGAGTGTTGTGTTGTAGGCTTCATGTAAAGGCTCTGAAGCAAAGTAAGTTGAAAGGATGTATTATCTTAGTTAGGACTTTCTGCTACACACACATAAACCTTTTTAGACACTAATCTAATACGTAACCGTAGGTGGGCTGGCTTCCTATTCAGTGTGGAAGACTGATACCTACTTGTTTGGCTCCAGCAGATGTCACATTTTAAGCACTCAAAACGCTGCTTTCAGCAAAAGAAGTTATATTGCCTGTTAACCATGCTAAAGTATAACCAGATTTGCTTTTCCGTAGGGAAAGTGAAATTTTAAAGTTAGAGAATGTTATCGAGTTGTCTACAGATCTTGCATTTCTGTGATTTATTCTCACAGTGAAGATGGCAAGATTTGTTTTCTTTTATGGCGTTTTTCTTTTTTGGTAACAAAATTTGTTGATCTGGAGATGAATTTCACTTAGAAATTAGGAAAAGGTCTATTTATGAAGAAGCTGACAGAAAGCATTGATCAGCTCAGAACTGAATTTATTCACTGATATTGCTCAAGTTCTCATGAAAACTCTGTACTGGTGTATTTAGCAGTAATAAGCTATATATTCCACAGTACATCCAGCTTTGATTTACAAGGAAAGAAATTCTTTGGAAATTCTTTCAAATTACTAGTCAGACTATTGTTAGAGGAAGTGGTATGCAGAGTCAAGGCTTCCCTCTGCAGGTATGCCTTTCTCCTTTCTGTATTTATACAGATTTCTATGCTGTATTTTTTTATTTTCTTCCTTCCGACTTCATTGCTTATGAATATGTCTTCCTTTTCTTCCTCAAAGTACGTGTTTATCATTTTCCTCTCTCCCACTGATATCGGGGATAAATTTTCTTAATTCTAAGTCAAAGATCAAAGCCTTTGTCTAAAGCTGAGAACCAAAATGCAGCTGCTGCCCACCTCAGAGAGAAAAGGGAGGGAGAGCTCTGGGGGCAGATCAGGGCGGGGAGATGCCCGTGGCTCTCAGAGGTCCCACAGGGATGCACTGATCACAGCGCTGAGCCCCGGGACAACCCGGGGTGTAGCCTGGGCAGCCCCTCACTCCTGCCCCAGGCAGGAGCTCACTTGCTTACACCACCAGCTTAAGCGTGCGCCCGTCACCCGCTCCTTGTCACAGCGACGTGCTCCCAGCGCAGAAGCCAAACTGGAGCTGCAGTTTGCTACCCTGCATGGGAGCCTCCGTACACCCAAGCGCATCCCCTGCCCCACCTGCCTCTCTGGCCAACAGTGGCCTTTGTCACTGTGGTCACCAGACCTATATATGGTTCTTATATGAAGAACTATGTACGGGCAACAACCTTTACGTAAGGGCTTTGTTCATTTTAGTAGCTGAGTACTTGCATTAGTTCTGTCTTACCATGCAACATTAGGCCCATAGCAAAGTGATTAAAAGGGGAAAAAAAAAAAAGCCCTAGTAAAATTACCAGCAGCCCAGAGAACTATATCCAGTATCTTCATCTACTCACAAACGCCATAACCTAGTCAATTAAAAAGGTAAAGTATAGGCCATTAAATTCCTGCATTGCTGATGTAATTTGCTATGTTTCATTATGCAGTGTATTATTTTATGTCCCCTCCATTAAGCCAAATAGATGTGACTCAGATGACATCCCTGAAAAGTAATGTAATTCATCCTCGGTGTGGCTGAGATTAGATTCCAATTACAATCAGATATTAAGGATTAGCCATGTAAAATTCAAGTTTTATGCAGCTCCATAAATCCAGCAGAGAAACAGAGGAAAGGTGCTTTTTGATGACATACTTCAGGCCTTTTTTCTGAGCACTTCAGCTTCTTTGCAGAGTTACATGTTTTGTTTGAAATATTGGCTGCAGGTCACCTATAGCATCGATGGCTGCATCAGAAGTTTTAAAATGACAGAATCACCTGTTGACCTGGATAATCCAACGTCCAGCTTCAATGTTGGAAAATGCTTTGTAACTGCGCAGAAAGGCACATACTTTGATGGAACAGGCTTTGCCAAAACAGGTAATGAACAGCAATTCTGCTGATTGATAGGCAAAGAACAGAGAAAAAGGAGATGCTGCTCTCAAAAACGCCCAGTGCTACCGATCTCCTCTTGGCTGGAGGCAAAGTGAGACCAATACTTGAAACTCTCGCTGATCATTTTTAGTTATCTTGCCTAGGGATAGACTTTATGACTTTCTAGCACGGTCTCACACTAAGCAGAGCCACCATAACAGTTACTTACATGATTTCACGTGAAATGGAGTGCATTAATAACGCTGAGTTAGTTATCTTACATTACTGGCGACACACTTTGTGTGATTATTAGGAATAATGTATGAAATGCTTTTCTTCATTTTATTACGCTTCCCCTTTTCTCTCCAAGTTGGTGCATACAAAGTGGGAACAGACCTGCTGGTGGAATTTGAATTCCGTACAACACGAATGAATGGTGTTCTCCTAGGAGTGAGCAGCCAGAAAATGGATGGGCTTGGCATTGAATTAGTAGATGGAAAAGTGAGTAGCAAAGCATTTTTGGCTCTTTATAGAGACTGGTTTTAGAAAGCATAGGTAGTTTAAATGCAAGCTCACTACACCAATCTCAAGGTGTCTCAGTCAATATCGGGGCTCTCCTTTATGTAGCACTTGCCACTTCCCATACAGCAAAAGACGTTACACTTTTACAAAGATATTTTAAGATTCTGTTAACACTTGAGTTTCCTAAAACTGCAACATCAGGACTTAAATTAGTGAGAATATGAAAAGTTTTGAGGAAAGGCTTTGCCATTAATAATACTAGTGTCTTGTGTATATCTTTTATTTCATAGTCCGGAAAATCTGTCAGTAATCTATCACTATAAAGACCTTGGAGTGCTGGGGGTGAAACACCACAAAACTGTGACAAAAAATGGAAAAATGACAACCTACACAACAATTTTGCATATTTCCACTAGTGTTTATCTCAGTGACATAACCCAGATCCCAGAGGGACAGCAATCCACATAGAGGCTGGTATTAAATTTGAACAGTCAGAGCATGTTGACTTTAAATAAACAGAAAAACCCCAAACAAACAAACAAACAAAAAAAAAGAATTGTAGAACTTTTTTGAGAACTAGCTGACTTCCATGTCATGCTTTTCAGGTGATGTTTCACGTTGACAATGGTGCAGGCCGATTCTCTGCTATCTATGAGCCCGATGCACCAGGCAGCTTGTGTGACGGGCAGTGGCACAAGGTTCTTGCAAACAAGATCAAACACCGTTTAGAGCTGACTGTGGATGACAGACAGGTGGACGGTAACAGCCCAAACAGGGCCTCGACCTCAGCAGACACTAACGACCCTGTCTTTGTCGGAGGATATCCTGGTGAGCATTTAACACACCAATGATGCTTTACTTATGCTCTAGCAACACTGCCTTGAGAAGGTCTTAATGTAATTAGGACTAGTGTGCAAAAGATGATGGATAAGACTGTCCAAGTTTGTATCAGTTGGCATGGATGCTTGTTTCTGCATCCAGCTGCATTTCAGAACAAGAAGTTCTGCTGCACTCAGGGACTCTCACAGATCCCCCTGCCCGGGCTCAAAGGTAGGCTCTGTCACAGAGGAGCAGGCAGACTTTCTGCCTTCTGCTGCCCATGCACTCACAGCCTTCCTCTTAACTATTATGCTGTTATTAAACAGAAAGCTTTGTTTTTCAATAGTAAAAGCATTTGGCAAATTTAAATTTAATTTAAGAATGGCAAATTTAAATTTAACTAAAGAATGCATATATGCTTGGGGGGGTAGGACATTGTGTGTGTAAATCAGCCTGTAAAACCTGAGAGCCTGAGGAATGTGGACAACAGCTTGCACAGATTGGTGAGAGGACACCATCTCTTTCTGATGAATGTCTTTGCTAAGAGGCTGAGAACAGCATCCATTTTGGCCTTTTTTTTGCTCTGTTATTCTGTGGATAAATAGCTTGAGAAGTTGGAAATCTGCGGGATGAGCATATATGCGTCATGCACCATTTGTAGGTAGCAAGCTGCCATTTGGCCATTTTCCTTAATTTCCTCTATGTCACATAACTGAGTTATATCGTTTACAGTGGTAGTTTAAATGTGTTCAGATTCTGCCACTGTCATGCCAGGACAGGAAAAGGAAAGAAGACTGGATTGTTACCACTAACATAAGCATTTATCACATTCACTCATAATGTTTGTCCTTTTTTTGAATAAAGAAGATATATAGCAAGTAAAATATTTATATATTGCTGGGGACATCTATTCGCCTGCAGGACCCTCAAAGAACTTAAGTATCGATTCAGACTTACCTAATTTTTTTTGCCTTTTTTTTCCCCTCCCTCAGACGGTGTGACCCAGTTTGGGCTGACCACTAATACTCGTTTTAAAGGATGTATTCGATTTCTGAAGCTCACCAGGGGTACTGGTAAACCTCAAGAGATTAACTTCAGCAAAGCTCTGGAGCTGAAGGGTGTTCAACCGCTGTCATGCCCCGCAAACTAACTGTCATTCAACCAATATGGGTCCATTTATATAAGCACCTCAGATTTAAAAAGTAAAAAAAAGAAAAACTCTATATACATTGCATTCATAATAAATGTCTTATGCAAGCATTTGAGTAGTGTCTGTGGTATTTTCAAATGGCTGTTTCAAGGTACCTCCCAAGAATGCAAGAACTAATCCTTTGCCCCCCCCCCCCCCCATTAAGGGAGTAGAACAATAATGTTTATCTATCTCTTTCCTTATATCTTGAAATGGAAATGTTTCACCATTCTTCTGATGAGTGAGACCACATATTATGCGGGGTGTTCCTTTACTACGGAACTCAGAATCATAGAGTATCTCAAGTTGGAAGGGACCCATAAGGATCATGGAGTCCAACTCCCTGAAATGCTCCCTAAATACTTTCGGTGAGGTAGATCTGTAAACTTGCATTCCTTTACCATTCTAAATACAGTGCACTTGTGTGCAGGCACACCTCTACCTTTCATTAGCAACGGTCATATTACCTTGCTTAAAGCACGCCCAAGAGCTCTTAGAAAACTTTACTTTTCTGACCATAATATTTCCTATGAAAACTTCACTGAGAAATTAAAAATTTTATGTAGTCTACATGGCTTCTGTCATGCTGTAGGCATGGAAACAAGTGCAGGGAAGGAAAATGTTACTGCTTGTGCCATTTATTTGGAATTATTGAAGAAAATATGTTGCATCTAAAGTCCCTGCTATATCATTTGAACAGCACTGGATTTTAATAGAAGTCATGTTGTTTGATGTTGGGAGATGTAGTCTGTAATGGAGGGAGTAGAACCAGGTTCTATCACTTACCTGGAAATACGGTTTGAAATGATCCTTAATAAATAAAGTTTGATACCGCCCCTCTCTCCTACTACACATGATATTGAAGTGACACGTAGCAAAATTCACAAGCCAAGTTTCTAAAGGAAGACGAAATCTGACACTACTGCATTGGAGCAGAATGGAGGTGAAGCAGGAGAATCCCAGAGATTATTAGCATGGCACATGTCGCTAACAGCTACTGTCGTCTAATTAATGAAATCCTTAAGGTAAAAGCTTCTGCTTGATGCTGCCACTTTGTGAGGAATTCTGAATGCAGAAGCCACCCCAGATCTTCCTTAAATAAAATTTAGAGTGCTCTGTGGATAGCACTTTAAACATAAATAGGGAGAGGAAAATTGCTGCTTAGATTCTCACCTGTGATCACTCTCCTGGTGATTTTCCACTGTACTTTGTATGTTTTAGAGGACTACGAAATCATCGCTGAAGTGTGGATTATCTTTTCTATGGATTGTTTCAAATTGTTAAACTCCACTTTTGCAAAGGTTGTGCTTGGACGTGCAGAGCATCTACTGTACAAATGTAAAAACAGCTACCTACACAAAAGAGAAAAACAACAGAAAAAAAACCTAGCAGTAAGGTAGCACAACCATGCAATTAAAAGGGGTTTTTAAATTATTTTTTTTCTGCCCACAGCGAGCTGTGAATACACTTTTTCAGAATTTCTGACATGGCTAAAAAAACGCTCGGTGTAAAATTTGTGCATAGGGGATCTGCAAAATTTGTGCTGCCAGAGAGCCCTCCTGCAGGAGTGCTTGGTATTTCACAAAAAGGCCTCTTTGGCATACAGTGTTTCTCTAAACCGCCGTGGGAAAAAAACACCTTTACACTGGGACACTACATTAAAGAGGTGGCAACAAATATGTATATTGCCACTCTAAGGATTTAGGGAGTCTAACATTCATCAGATACACCTGAAGAAAAACATCTAGCTGCAATGAAGGCCTGAAGTAATTGACTTCAGCAAATATTCTAGTTTTTACTTGCAACTGGCCCTTTAATGTTAACAAACAGTTAGTGGCTGTGCAATGTTACACACATTCAAAATGCTAAGGATTAGTAAAGCATGCACTTGTCTCTGAAAAAGCCCGATTATGGGACATATACAGTCCCACTACAACTTCCACCTTCTCCTAGTGCGACTAACAAACACATTGTAAAATATTCACGTGTTTCTATTTTATTCTTTTTATGTCCCATGTATTTACCTATTCTCATCCCTATAATATTGCAGGGTAGTTTGAGTAGCTCAAGAAGAATAGGCCATAACACTTCAAATATGATTATTTCCAAAATTCTTGAAAAATATGAACAAATGAAGGCCCAATACTTCTCTCCAGAGGGATGTATATTATTGTCATGAATTTCTCACAACACACAGAATAGCCGAGCCGCTTGGCCCATTACACCCGCAGGCAGTACCTAGGTTAGAGTCATATTTCCTAGCCTCTCGGTTCTATTCAGCACGTTGGATTCTTTTCTAACCCAAACTTGCTTGCAAAGCTGTTTTTTGTGGGTTGTTTTTTGTTTTGTTTTGTTTTGTTTTTTTACTTGAAGACACAAGGGAAATTCAAACAATGGAGACTAGAAGGCCAGGAGTTAATACAGTGCCCTGCCTCAGAGGCAGGAAATTGCCACTGCTCTGCTCAGCGCTGCATCAGCGATGGTCTTTCACATAAAGATGTCTTTGCCTTAGAAACAAATACTGGAGTTTCTGCATAAAAGAAATGGAAAGAAAAAAATAAATAAATGAGAGGCCTTTATGTTCTTTGCTCTGTTGAATTATTTCTCCCTTGCATGGCCTTGCAGGAATGCGTGGGACAGAGCAAAAACAATGAAACGATGCACATTATTACATTTCTTCAACTTTCGGGTGGAAAGAATCAACCAGCTGCTGTCCTCTGCTAAAGGAAATAAATTCAGTAGACTGAAACAACAGCTACTTCAGCAAATAGCCAAGCTAAAAGGAGACAGAAAAACCTGCCTAATGTGTTTTCGTAGATCACAGAGTGGATGCACCAAGCACTGTTAGTAAAGCTTTCTGCCTTGGAAGGTTCAGCAGAGCACCTGGGAATGATCCCAGCTCCCTACTATTACCTTTTGCCATACCACGCATGCATAGATAAAATTTTCCGAACAGAGCAGGTTGTGAGCCTCAGAGCCATATACAAACTGCTAGAGATTACATCACTGCTGGCTGTGCCGAGAGTGATGTAATTTCCCAATTCAAGACTGCAAACTAATACACTTCTTCAAACACAAGTATTTAAACCCTTATTTTGGTAGATTTTTTGCATACAGAAGTTTTTACTGCTTTTTTTTTTTCTGCACACATATTAAATACTCTTCACTGCTAAACTTCTGAACTAAAAACTTCACATCCACAAGTTCTTAAAATTGTGTTTAAGATTGACCCTGCTGACTGAGGTCACTTTTAGGTATTTATGATGAACATTGACTCTGAATGGGACAAATCCCTCTTTAGCTTTAGGCAAACTGCTACGTATGAAAGAGAGTTGTGTTTTCAATTTTAAATACAACCAGTTTTCAACTTAGACTCTTTGTGAAGAGTAATTTACTTTTCTTTCTATCAGTTACACTTTCAGCTCTCTATAGACGCTTATAAAGGGAAAAACATTCTGCTGGCTTAATATTTTTCTTCAGAAAGCACAAGAAAAACTTAAAATGCTTAAAAATCTAAACCATTTTTTCCTGTCTTTTAACACAGAAACCACTGGGAATGCCAGTTCCAGCTTTCCCTTGTTCAGCTATGGGGCTTCTGAGAGATCTCAGATATCTGCTGCGGGGTTTCTCAGTATGTGCAAGTAAAATTTTTCACTGACCTGTTCCTGACCAGCAAGAAAAGTATATGCCATATCTCTCATGAGAACACATCTACTGAAGGAACCACGAAAGATCCCTATCCCACATACACACCAGTTTTTTAAACCTTTAAAGAAGACCTTGCAGTTTTCAGCTGTCTTAAGATTTTAAGAAACCTATAAAACTCTTCTGAAAATATTCTATGCAATGAAAAATGTTATTTTCAGAGCAATTTAATGAGATACCATAGCACAGGATGTTTAACCTAAGATTTTTTTTTCTTTGTATTATCTGCATTTCTTAATGACAAAACCCTACCAGCTCTTCAGTCATCCATCAAGTCTTACAGCGTACATATAAGCTGAACTTCTGGTGTAAACATGTGGGAAGAAACATCACTTTCACTGCTTCAAGATTCATAAATAGCCAGAAAACCATCCACACCTTTCTACAAAATAATTCCTTAAATATACTGCTGATGCGTCATGCAGTGGAATTAAAACAAAACGCCAAATTATTCAGTCTATATATTTCTATGTTGTTATTCTTCATACTTGAGAGTACAAATAATTCCTTCAGGTATCTGAAGTCCTAGATAATTCCTGATCTACTTCAACTCCAAAAACCAAACCTTTCCATTTCAAGTTTAGTGGACAACCTAGCATAAAATCACATCACTTCAGAAACCAAAATATCTAGTTTAAGCAGAGAAAATCCTAGGGAAATTTCTCCAACAGTCAGTGCTCTTGTACACTTTTCATGATCCCCCTGAGACCGACATCAGATACCTTTAGCCCAAATCTAACACAGTCTCACAATTTTCACTTGGCTATGGAGTTACTTATTTTGAAGAGAACTGCACAAAACTTTCCTAATGCCAGAGTCGCCTCCTTTTTCCCTTCTGTTTCAAAAGGATGTTTGAATACAAAATTGAACTGATGCTTTCTGCTTGCCCCATCTTTATCTAACACTGTGATAACAATACTTATGAAAGTAGAAGTCTAGAGTTTCAAAGACTAACTTTTATGATATATAGTATTATGAAATATTCTGCAAAGCTGAATAATCTGCTGTGACATCTCCCCTTTTAATCATAATTTATTTTGACAACTTCGGTACTTCTAGTTGGCATGAGCAAGGAGGGATGACTGGCAGTTGAGGCCCTAGGGCAGTTAAATTTCCTGTGGTTTTTCTTCACTACGATTCTGTCCTACAACATAACATGAATTTGATTTAAACAGCCAAAGGCCTCGCTCTTTCACTGAGTTTCGTGTCAACACACTGGCTCCCTGGGAGAGGAAAATCTGCCGCGTGTGCGCCCGTGCCTCTGTGTTGAGGGAACGCAGCACGTGGAGCAACGTAGGCTCCTGCGTCCTGCAGAGGCGTAAGGTTAGGTGGAATAAATCAGGGCCCTTTGCTCCTCAACTTTGCATGATTTGAAGTTAGAGCCTTCTTAAGCACTGAGATGCCAGGAGATATAGACAGGCCAGTCTACAGGTACAAATACTACAAGTTATTCTAGTATTTCTTATTTAGCACTTGTTCAAGCAACACTTTTATTTCATTCCTCTTTTAAAAATTCTATTTTTATGTTAAATTTGCTTGAGGGAGAGTCATTGTTCCTCTTATTTTTTTCTTGGCTTTTTCTTTCTCTGCCTTGTGGATAACTATGCCCTACAACTGAGGTGGGAGTAAATCTTCAGCTGAAAATAAATATTACTGCTTGGAAACAAACGATGTCGTGTCAATCTGTTATTGATATACCCATCAGACTACAGTTTTTACTTCAAATAACCAGAGGAAACCACAGGCTCTCATTCACCATATCTGCAAAAGCCATCTCCAGAGCTCTTCTGGCTACTACTGTCCCAGAATCCAAATTATAAGCTTGATCGATCAAATGAGACAGCAGGGCTGCATGCCCAGATCATGCCAGCAACTGACAACAGCAAACTTTGGTCACCCCAAGAGCCGCAGACAGGCCCACTATCACCCTGGGGGTTTTGTTTCATTTCATGTGAGGGAGGTGTTTTAAGATTTGGTTTTATTTCTCATTGCTCTACTCTGATTTGATTGGAATTAAATTAATTTTTCTAAGTCAATCGAGTCTGTTTTGCCCATGATGGCAATCGGTGAGTGATCTCTCCCTGTCCTTATCTCGACCCACAAGCCTTTTGTCGTATTTTCTCTCCCTTGACAGAGGAGGGGGAGTGACAGAGCGGCTTCGGTGAGCACCTGGCCTCCAGCCGCGGTCAACCCACCATGTAGGGTTGACTGAACACAGCAGAATCCCAGCTTAGGGAAAAGATTCCAGATCCAGGTAATACCAAACATTACTAGCTAGGTTCTTTTCCACGGAGAAACAAACTCCCTAGTAAACCTGAGATGCAAGTACAACCACTCAGATCTTTGTCACAGAGCTGCAGCATTTTAAGAAATAACCTCACATATGTATTCCCTCAAGCCTGTTTCTTTCTGCTAATGGCTGCATTATTGCTACTATTCAGCCCATTTTGACAATCTGAACAAATCTCCCCATGAAGTAATAGAAGGTTTAACAAAGGGGGTGAATTTGGCTGGAATAGCTGATCAAATTGGTTGAGAATTCGCTGAGGCAAGTAGGAGAATTCTAAGTAACTTCTGACTGCTGTTACAAAACCGCTGTCTTGTGGGAAGTCTCAAGGTCGAAAGGCCAGGGCACTGCTAATGCTGCACTGCATCTCCTCCAGCCCACGGACAGCTGCACAGAAGAGCAAACTCCCCAGACAAAAACTACTTGCAGCAATGGGTTGCTCTAAATTAGAAAAAACAGCTTTTATCTGATGCTGCATACAGCTGGTGCTCGCTGAAGGAAAAGGTTACAACATGCAAAACGCTGAAATCACATCTACATACGAGATTATACATTCGTACAGCCAAGCGGACAGCTCTGAGAAGGAAATAAGCAGGTCAGGAATGCCATTATAGCAGGGCAGAGAAAAGGGTTGCTACAGATGGGAGTACTCAGTCTGCAAATCTGCACCAAGGCCAGACACAAAATGGCTCACAGTGGTTTGTTTCTGCCTTTTCTCATGTAAATGAAAGAATGAAAACATGTACTATAAAATTCTGCTCGATGCTCTATAGTCTCTACTGTATACTCTCCTGAAGATTACAGCTGTTCAACAAGCAGCTGATGATTATGGGTAAAGGTAGGTTTTTTTAACAGTGTTCTGGAGTTTTTTTGGTTTGTTTTGTTTTTTCTAAATTATTATGGGCCAGAAAATTTAACACTGCTTCTCACACTACTAAGTTGCTTAGTGTCCATCCAATAAAGGGACAATGGAGAGGAAAAAAACCCTGTATCCAGACATTTGTACTTGAAAATACAAACTAAAGACAGCAGTATTGCATTCAGGTTACATTAAAGAAGGATTACGCAGCCATCATTGACCAAAATCCAACATAGCCACCTTAAAACTTATAAGGTAAGCTGTTCATCCATACCATCCACGGCACAGCTCAAAGACCAAGTTTGCAAGATGCTAATATATTCAGTGCAAGACCATGGCAAGCATGACCACAATGCACAATCACACCTTTGTACAGATTGTCTAGGAGGTATATGTTAATTTAAGCCTCCAAGCAGTTTTATATACTGAACTGCGGTACCAGCGTGCTCTCAAACACCAGTTGGCAGTGGCACATTGGGTTGTGAAGTCGCTAAAATGTGATTCCATAAATGGCATTGGATGTTGCTGCTACTTAAGAACTGTTAAAAGTACTAGAACAGATGGAGAATTAAGTTTACCATTTAGCTGCCTAGTTCATGGACCATTTTCTGCTCCCCACCCCCATCAAACATTTTTGGAATTAAAAATTTTTATTGTTTTACTGGCATTTCTCTTTTCTATGGTGCTTTTAATAAACCATTCCTTCTTTCACTTTGTGGTGTGACATCTTTGTAATATCCTGCTTTGTGGTATGTAAGAACTGAGAGTTTTGACTGATAGTATTTTCAACTGATAATCTATAATTAGTCACCTTAGTAACAAAAACAGGTTTCTTTCTTCACAGAGATACTATGTTTGTTTTTTGAGTTTTGTTTTTTGGGTTTTTTTAAATTCTTAATTAAAAAAAACAAAAACTGTTTGGCTATCTGACTTTTTCTACCATTTCATATGTGGATGATTTGGGGCAATCAAGAATGTAAAATAAATCTTTTCCTGTATCATGGGGGATGCTCTTGAAAGAGATGTGGATAGGCCTAGTTCTAGAGGAAACAGTCTTGCAGCAAAGAAAACCCCAACCAACCAAAAACCCCACCACACAGTGGAAAGGGCTTGAAGAGGCCACCTAGTTCATCCTCTCCTCTTTGCAGAGCGATGGCCTGCCCAGTAATTCCCCATTTGTGTTTGCGCACGAGCTTTCTCCTGCGACAATGCCTTTCCCTAACAGGCATCAGCACTCCGTGCCTGTACTTGGGAAGTGTCCCGGTGGGGGGAAGACCAGGGAGCAGAGGAAGAAGAGCTGGATAGTTTAGCAGAGGAAGAAGAGCTTGGTAGCTTATGTACTTGCAAGATTTCTTCTACTCATCCTTTTTAAATTTAGCAATTCCAGCTTTGGAGAGATTTCTGTCTCCTGAGCCAGTTCAAGACAGCAGACATAACAGCACTTCAACTCTGTAGCTGGCCAAATGCAAGCACACGTCAAGATAAGGGCAATTTTACAGCCCTGCTTCATTTGTCAAACCTGACGTGTACGGCACATTATGATTTCCATGTAATGGTTTGACTGTAAATTTACCCTCAGCAAGATCCTTTTATATGCATTCAGACTAATTTACCTCTCGCTGATTGAGTCCTAACTTGTAATTTGCTTAAATGCAGAGCCTAAATTGACTAAATCAAATGCATTTGCGCAAACTCAATAAACAGAACCATTACCCGCTGAAATAAGCAAGTCTCCGAAGAGCATCAAACGCTTCCTTACAGTGGAAGAGCTGGCTCAGGAGCCAACCACCACTCCAGCTAATGACCATGTTTCTCTCTATTTCATTAGCCGGTCTGAGGCCTCTAATATTTTTTTCCCCTCTAAATGGAGGTGCAAGAAGCATATATAGCTTTTGTCAAGCACTGCAACCAAAGTAACTAAAGCTCATTTTCCAGTGTAATGAAAAGGAACCAGTGGAGAAAGATACATTTGAATATCCCTGTTAATGCATACATTAGCTAAGCCACAGCCATCCTTAAAGATCTCCACCACCTAGCACGCTGTATCCATTTGCAGAGAAGGTCATAAAATTACTGGAGCACTGTGTCAGTACATGTTTTTTTATAGCAGCGCAAATACAGTTGAGTCATACTGATCTGCCTCCGACTCGGTGCTTAGAAAGGGACATTGATTTGCAATTGCAAAGTAACTATTCAAAAATAACACACTGCCAGCAGTCAAGAATGCAGTCAGCCTCTTCATGAAGGATGCTCAAACCAGGATCCACCCAAAAGGGATGGAAGACTCTACCAACTGCAACACAACCTACCCCAAGTATTTCACTAGTGTGGATTTATTTCAGTGGCTTTGTAATTTCAACATAATGGTGACAGTAGCAATAGAAGTCAGCATCTAGTACTTCACACTGGCTTAAGAATACCTTCATTGGAGCAAAAGTACTTAAACTTCATCTTTGTTGAAAATAATATCTGAATGACAAGTGGTACACCACACATACCAAGAGTTGTTCTAATGTGCAGAATTATTACTGCAGGGCAGTGAGTATACCTTCAAGCTGTGATGCAAGGGGGACTAAGCAGCGAAGTTCATTCTCAGTTAAAGCCTCAAACTGTACTTCAAGTATCTAGCTGCCATGAAGGGAAAAAAAAAGCATTACCAAAAGTAATAAGACGCTACAAACATTTTTTGCTGACATGTATAAAATAAATATATACCCAGAACTGAAAGTCTTAAACTAGCAGACTAATTTGGGGAACAACTGCCAAGTTTTTAATACAAACAATTAATAAAATGTAGCATTTATGAAACACTTATCTTTAAGATGCTTTAGGAATATTAACTCATCCATTTTTCTATTAATAATCAAAAGTCGTAATTTGGGCTTACTACAAACAGCTATGGCAAAGCCATAACCCCCAGGAAATTAAGTTATCCAATGCAATAACTACGCCATTCTATTTTATCTGTTTCTCCTTTGAAATTTCTGCCTTCGGTTCCCTCTGTGCTAATTTCCGTCAAAAAAATCCCTAAGACAGACTTTGCTGTGGTTTCTAAGATAACATGTTAAAGAATTACGTACAGATCTACCAAAGACAGATTTCCCTCAGACCTGCCTGAGCAGCTCCGGTGCAGCTTCATATAAATTGGCCCTGGCCAGTGACAGCAATAACAAAGGAAGGGTGGCTTGTGATACAGAAATCATTCTGTACTGCAGGGAGCCTTGACTCTCCGTAGTGCAGGTGACAAGCACGCGAAGGGTCTAGGAATTACCCGTGCTTTGCAACAACTATTAACTTTTTTAATATTTCCATTAAGGATTAATGGCAATCGATGCTAAAGGTGGGGAACTGCGGGCTTGTAGGATGACTGCCAGCTGAGAACACGTTATAGCACACTCTTAACAACAACATCAGCAATCCAGTCAAAATTCTTCCTTGCTAGTAGAAAAAGTTGCCAAAAGGCAACACTTTATAAAAAGATTTGTGTATGTAGCCAATGTTTTCTGTGACAGGTCCTCACTCAACAACTGAGATAGATATAAAAAAAAAGGGACATTGAAAAGTCAGGCAGGTGAGGGAACAGGACACAGGGCAGGAGGCAACACTGAATGGCAGCAGAGACAATTTTAAGAAAGCGTTTCTTCAAACAGCAGCCACCAAAGGAATTCTGCCTGCTGGACTGAAATTGCAGATAACTAAAATGCTAAAATTAGGACCTTTGAACACATCTTCTTGTTTAATTTGCTTGCTAAGTTTGCAGTTAAGATTTGCTATGTCTTCCCTGCCTAAAAATGGCACATAAACAGAGATGCGACAGCTCAGGCTACTCAGCAAGGTTCTTTGCTGGTAAACAAGGGAGAACGGGATTTCCAAATTCTGTGAATAGAATTAATTTCCTGGATGTGGGTCCTGATATTTTTATTTTTTTAAGACTTTTTAGAAAATGTACTACTTTTCCATAGTGAGCATTCCCCTTATTTTTCATTGGTTTTATATAGAAATTATAGTCCAGTAAGTAGTATACTAGAATATACTGGAATATGTCCAGAATTAATCACATTTTTCACAGCCCCAGCCTAAAAGACTGTCAATTCTGGGTTTATTCCAGTTACAATTAGGATAGCTTGGGTGCTATGGGAAATTCATGTATTAATTTGCTGTATCCTGAGGAAATAAGTGATGCAAAGAACCAGCAAAGCCATAAAGAAAGCCACTTTAATTCCAGTGCAGGCAGAGGTTTATCGAATCCCATCAGCAATTGTTCCATCCTTTATGGAAAACCAATTACCACTCTCAGAAGTCCCTGTCCAAAACCAACTCACCTGGAGTACAAGGTATGCCATAGATCTAGAAAGCAAAAATGAGCCATAGTGGTTCAATCACTTTTTTTTCTCCCAAAGAGTATATTCCACTGGCGTTACCTTGCCTGTTAGATGCTCAAGAAAGTGCTGCGTGATCTACGACTACACTGTGAAGCTGAAAATTGCTAACGGCGCATATGCTGCAGCTGTGATGCATCTACCAGGTACGATGCGGTGCAGGTACGTCTCCAGAAATCGGAGGCTCATTGAAGAGATGATGTAGCCCGAGGTTTTCAGGGGGTTGTTAATACAGGGAGGACGCTGTGTACTGTTTCTTCCTTCTGGACCGCTGCCAACACCGCGATTCGCACGCTGCCATCGGCTGCACAGGCTCTTCAAGCACAAGGACATCTCATAACAATCTAACCTTACAGTACATTAAAAATAAATATAATCTCAAATCCCCCCCTCCAATTGTGGGAAGACTGCTGCCAACCAAGCGTCTCTAAAGAAGGCTTACATAGACTGCAAACCCTCTTATGCTTGCACAATGCAGAGTGATGCCATCTTAAAAAACAATACAAATTAAATCCAGATCAATCCCTCTCTTTCCTTGTGCGTCTTCCCTCAAAACCAGACATCCTCGTCTAGAGTGATGAACAAGAACTTATTCAGCAGAGGTGCGTGTTCTTCATTTTTCACAGCAGTTAGACATGCACATATTGTCAGTCTGTCTCTCGTTGATCTGCGTATAGTTAGCGCTGTTTCAAACTAATAAACAGAATAAATATTCATCGCTCACTCCCTTGCCTTGAAGCCCATTTAATGCGACTGGAGAGACAAGTGCACGGAAGAGTCAACCACTGTAGCAATACAGATAAAATCATTCTCTTTGTGAGTAATGAGCAATTGCATTAAGGAACTGGTGCTTTTCTAGTTGGCTTCTTTCATTGTAAGGAGACAACATTTTGTCATGTTGTCTCCAGACCCAATTTGAGCTGATGGAGAACTACTGTCCCTTCAAGGCAGGGATGTAATTAGAGGAAACACTGTAGAATCAGAAGAGGCAAATATATTTGAGGTAATTCACTGTGAGCAAGACTCCAGTCAGCAGCAACCATTTTATTACTCCATTTCTGAATCGCTTTCTTGCAGTTCACTATCGGATACTCTGTTCAATCCCTCAGTTTTGTTCTAAGAGCTTGTTCAAAGAAATGCCAGCTAACAAAGGCGTGAGTTTGGTATGTACAGCACGTGCTAAGCTTGTCCCGGAGCTTCTTTCTGAGGAAGCGTCAGAAGCCGGATTAGGACCCAACCGTGCAGCCCGGCACAGCGCGGGGGAGCGTCTTCCCCACCTGCAAGGAGCCCAGTCTGGTTCCTTCCTCCCCTGACAGCAGTTGCTAGAACATTCTCCCATTCACAATTATTAAAAAAAGTCAAATACTGTTTAGTGCTTTCAGAAGGAGGGGAAGAAAGCCAAAGGGTCCTTCGATTGACCTGCCCTCTCGAGAGCCTCTACTGGTGCCAGCACTGGCACGCTCCTGTCCTTCCCGTGGCCTGGGACCCCAGGTAAGTCTCCTGGGCTGCTCACCTGTTCTCCTTGGTTGGGGAGTGGGGGAGATAAAGATGATATGGGAGGGGATCAACATTCTGGGTACATTAACCCCCTTTATTCCTTCATAATATGGAGCAGATTTGTCTTTCAGGATCAAAATGATCGTCATTTTTGCTATTTCCACCTTCTCTGTCAGTGAAGAAACACAATGAAGCGTATCTACACTGGTTTTATTCACAGATCCAAGACTAGGTGAAGGTTTTCATAAGCAGCTAATGATTGTGACTGTCTCTAGATGCCCAGCCTGGGGCACAGCAACAAATGCTGATTAATAAAAAGCAAACAAATGAGCCACACGTACTCTTTTGAGGGCTGCTCTCCTGAAAAATTAAGTCCTTCTGAGGTGCCCCATTTTGGGAAACAAGTCAGCCAACTCTAATCACCACTCACATTTTGCAAATTGAGCCACAGTGTGAAAGATAGATTTGCTTGCTATATAATCCCACAGTGAGGTCCCCTGCTTCATTTTTCCAACATAAATTTCTATGTATGTCAGTTTGCATTAATATCATCATATTAGCTATCTTTCTCCAATATTTCTGCAAACAGACTACCAAAATATAAGCCCCATGGAAGGGCTCCTTGGAACCAAGTAAATAATAATGGAAAATAATAAACTGTTTTCTGGATGATATATGTGCAGAAGTGAAAGTTTGGAACAATTCATTAGTCCTCACATGCAGTTATTTTAGTTTGAAAAGATTTAAATTATTTTCTAAAGAAGAAGAAAGTTGTTCTGCTGTAATAGGTAGTAACGAGTAGTGGCTTTTTTACTGCTGTTGCTGCTACTAGAAAAATATAAATGTGTTTTTAAGAAAAAAGTAAGATCCATCTTTCAATGGCAGAAAACAAACAAGCACATAAGTCTGAAAATGATAGCTTCTCAATGCTTCTCTTGTATATTTTAATATCTTCTTGTTCCATAAATGACTGAGCAAGTGAAAATAATTTTCTTGTTAATACGTTGGAAACTGCATTTGAATGGTGGCCAGAAGACAAAACTTCACATCATCTTACATTGAAAGTGTATAAGCTTACTGTGGAGAGTTGCATTTTAAGCACCTGCTCTCTCATAACAGGGAGGCAAGACAAACGCTACATAAGAAAAAACATAGTGGGTCAGACATTACCAGAATAAAACTCACTTCAGTATACTTTACATTTCTAGCTATAGAAATAGCTGTATGACAGGTGAAGAAGGATAGGAACAATTTGGTGGACCAAAAAAGATTAAATGATTCAGATGTATAAGTAATTTGATTATACTCTTCTCCAACCACCTCTCTACCTAATTTTTAGAAACTGTCAGATGCTACTAAACTCTATATTTGTACATCACATATTTCATCACTAAAATATAATTAACACATAGAGCAGCAAATGGGGTTATCTGCCTTGCTTCAATGTTGTAGCATAAACATACCAGATTGTCAGCTGGAAGTAGAAGTTACTACGAAGTTCTCTGTGGATCCTTACCCACAGAGACTGGCAGGACAGCATCAACTACACCGAGAAGAAAAGACAAGAAATTTGAATGCTGTAGAGCCTCCTCAATGGCTTTGGCTTACAGTATACTTTTAAATCTAAGGAATTCCACCTAATATCGTATTAGAAACATCCTTTACTGACAGTCCTTCTTTAAGATGTTTCATGGTTGATTTTTTTAGCCCAGTGCTCAGTGGACCAGGTGAGAACCTCCATATTAAAAAAAAAAAAGAGAGAAAAAAAAGGATCTACACATCTGCTCTGTTCCCTGCTGCAAGTCAGGGCATCTCAGATGCAGAATTAAAGGCTAGTGCAGCTTTCATCTTCTTAAAGAAATGGCAAATCCTTCTATGAATTAGTTCCAAATACTTAAATAAAAAAAAAAATTTCTTACCTAGCCACTGTTTTTTCCTAAGGAGCTAAAAGGACCATGAAAGGTGCAGAATTGGCAGACATTGGCGAATATTGTATTCATGAAGGAAATTTTAAAAGCCTGAATAAATGAACCCTTTACCTCTTTTGTATTCATTTCTAAGCAAGCTGATGTCTGGGAATCTTTGCAGAAGGAAGTTTTCGGTCTCAGCTCTTTTCGTGAACAGACAGCTGTAACACGACCCATCCTGAGGTGCAATTGCAGCAAGACCGCATTACTGGTAGAAAGGGTTATCGATGGCATCCTCTGTATCCGCTGCTTGATCCAGTCTCGTGATGAAGATCTGGAATGTGTTACTAACGTGCAACAAAGCACTATACCATGTGTATTTCATAAATCTCCCTTCTTTCATGCATATAAATGCAGAAGCAAGAACAGACTGATTATGTTGTTACAAGATATTTTTATTATTGAGGAGCATGAATGATTTTCCCTTCTGAGACATTCTGATATATAACACTGATCCTGCGATGGAGGGGGGGGGGGGGTGTCATTATGTTTTCCCCTAAACTGCAAGTCCTGCAATGTACTGAGTAATAGATGCTGTGCCCATCTCTACTATAACTTTGAGCGTTTGGTAGTTCTCAATGCCTCCACCGGCCCTCTGCAACTCCTCTGAGGCGCACAGCTCAGGAGCCCTACAAGTACCTAGGTCACGTTGCTCCAAAAGGCCCATGAACTTAGCTTGGCTCTCATCTTTCCCCTAACACCTTTGCCAATATAGTTCATGATTTCTACCAACCCCCTGACTTCTTGGACTGCGAGGCTTCAGCAGCCCGTCAGCACGTGGGAATCACCACTTTCAGTCAGGCTCAACCTACTCTAACAGCGTTCAGAGAGCAGCCGCAGACCTGTCAGCGATATGTTAGGTTTAAGGACGCTGCAAAAGCCTTACAAGGGAGTCGTGGGCCCCCATGGAGGACTCGACTCAGCCGTACCTCTGACACCTGCAGAACGGCTCATACCAACGGAACAAGCAGAAGGAGCTCTCCTCTGAAGCTTCAACATGGTGCATGTAGCAGACTCTCCCACAGGCTGGCCTGGCCTCCCACTTTTTCCTAAGTTATGGAAGTTCGGTGTAAAAGGTCTCCATCTCCCAGAAAAAGAATTATTCCCATTGGGGCGTACACATAACCCAAGAGAGTTTATGAAGTCAGAAGAAAACTTTTACCCACCTTTCCCAGCTGTTTTCATTACTGCCAAAGCTTTGACCCCAAAACACTTCCTTCTTTGTGGGTTCTGCCAGCCTGGTGCACCCTACGTGTCTGTGCAGCTCACAGGGAGCAAGGAGGAGCCCTTCTGTTCTCAGCAGAACCAGCTACACCAGCCTCCAGCTTCGACACGTCTCTGAAGAGGCGATCTTGTTCAGCTCGCCACAAACAAGGTCCGACATCAGGCTGCTGTCGCTTCCAGCTGAACAAGGTAACATTCAGTTCAAACCACGTATCAAGCCAGTTCAAATTTCATTTCATTTGCTACATCATCAGTGCCTTGTTATTTCTATAAATATGCAGTTTCAGATGTTGATAGATATTGATTTGACATGGTTCAGATTCACTGAATGTTCCCTTCTCCCCATATTGTAAAACAAGGAACGGGGGTGCTTTATTTTGGATTACATTTCACAGCATAAATCTTTTTCTGCCCTACAGAACTGAGACCTAATCTCTTTTTCTACAATGCTGAGCAAAGAAAACTAGAAACTCACTCTACCATGCAGGCTATTCAGAGTGTGCACTTCTGGACTGCAGGGTAGTATTGATATTTGGTCAATACAGGTGACTGGTTTGGGTTTTGTCTGCTCTTGATAGATTTTGTTAGAATGTAAAATCCAAACATCAAACTGTAGCTTTAAAGATAAGGGCACAGACCTTTTAGAAAAAGTAACCATTTAAGAATGTGCTCAAATGTCGATGTTTGGAAATTGCAACCGGTTAGTTGCCTCCAGCTCCCAAAGACACTCCAGTATCATATAAAAAGGAACTATTTTCCACATGCCAACTATAAAAGCAAATTACTATAAAGTTTAAACTTCCTTGTGAAAATTTTTAGCAAATTATGCCAAATAATTGGCTAAATGAAAGGAGGGGGGGGAAAAGGTGCTATTTGCTATACGTTCATTGCTACGAAGAATAATTAATTGACTGCTTGCCAACCAGTCTCTCACTGTTTAGGTATCATTGTTTAATGAGCACATGGGTTCATGCTCTTGGTGGGGGGAACGAGGATGAACCACATGCTCCAAGTTTCCAGTGTCACATATCCAGTATAAGGAAGGCAGCACATGGTATACTAAGTTCTTAAGAAAATTCGGCCCATAAAAGTTAGAACTGGCCCTTCTGTTCCTTAATAAACTTCAATGAGACACCAGAGACAATTAGATAGAATAGTTCTGCTTACTTCACAGTTTGTCTTCTTCTGATATAAGACTGTTCAACTTTTTATTGTGTGGTGTGTTTTGGGTTTTTTTTCTCCAAAGGCAGCTAGCCAGACTCTGAGGACAGTCTGAAGAGGCATGACAAGCTGTTCCTGGGGGAAGGGACACAAGGAAATGCTGTATTAGGGTAAATTTGAAGGGACCTCTGCTTGAGAAATAGATTTAATAGTTTTCTCTAAACTTTGCATCCAACTGCCTTCAGTCTCCTGAAACTGCTGCACGTCTCCCAGCTAAATCAGATTTCTACACTAAATGTAAGGGTAAAATTAGGGCTCCGTATTGAAGACTTGGCCATTACCACAACTTCTGAGATTAATATCTATACCCAACACTAAAAACTACTATTTCCTTGTTCTCATACTCCCTTGCCAGAGGGTAGACGGGAGGTGCATTGATGGGGGACCAATTAAACTAAATGAAGCCAAAAGCAGATAAAAGCCGCACTGAAACATAGTGAGCCAAGGCATTCCTGACACTGTATAAACTTAAAAGCGATACAAAAGGTCAGAGGAGAAATAAATTAATAGCTCAATAAAAGATTATTTGCAGCTATGCTGTTTCATTCAGAAATGAATGGCATTTGTGGGAAGTGTGACAGAGATGAAAAAGGATTTAAGAAAGACTGGATAATTACAGCAGTTGTTTAACATTTCTAAGCAGGTCTTTGGATGATCATTTAAGAGAATGAAGAAGCAAAGCTAAAGGCACGGATCTGCTGGTGGTTTGCAGTCTCCGTCAGCCTGAATATATAGAGTGCCTGCAGAAGCCTCACTGCGGAGTTACCATGAAGACCTGTGCACAGCTACCGCTCTTCACTTCACATGGCGCGGCTGCCTTCGGGGTCACTGCGACGCTGGAACAGCATGGATGGACTGGAAGATGGCGAAAGGGGTGGAAGGAGGAGAAAGAGAGAAAACAGAATCAGTTGGGAAAGAAAATAAACTTTGTGAACGGGAAGAACACAAATAAGCATTGCATTAGGATTCAAACTTTCCAAGAAGGGACAATCTTTCCATCAAGATTATACTATTTTAGTAATAATTCATAATAAATGGTCACAAAGCAGAGGATCAGTGTCGGAGCAAAACCTTGACAAGAAAGCCGACAGTCCAAAGAGACTCAGTTTCTGAAATGTCGCCCTGAGGTACCCCACGAAAACACACCTCTCCCGCAGGGACAAGATGGGCACAGAACTGACCCTCCAGAGACACCCCCTCCTCTTAAAAAGCAGCCAGAAGACAGGCATTCACTTCACTCTTGCTCATTTTGTTTCTTCAGCAGGAGCAGCAGGAGCCCTTGGGGCAAGCTCTTGGTAGGGGGAGGGACGGTGGCAAGGTTTTCTGGGGGTTCGGATGTGACCTGGAGCCCAGAACGTGAGCTGGTGGAGAGGAGAGGTGAGCCCTGGAAGGAGTCTGCGGTTCAAAACTTTCACTGGTGCTTCAGTGGACAGAAATACCTCCATCTCCAGCAGCACCATAACTGTTTTGCACAACTAGGGGGAGGGACAGAAAAAAAAAAAAGAAAAAAAAAAGAAAAAAAAAAGAAAAAAAGTACTTTGCTAAGCATTAAGCAACAGGATAAAGCACATTATAAAATGCTATCTAGACAGTACAGTTCCTCCTGCCTTGGTTTACCAAAGCACACCTTGACATAAACTGTCAGGTTGCTACAGTGTCAGAGCCCCAGATGCTTTTTCTTTACCTGAATTCCGTGAGAGAATTGATATGCTTTTGTGAAGGGGGACCTACTCCAGCAAGGAATCCAACAGAGACTGGCTGTAAAGCTTAAAAGAAAAATATTTAAAAGATAAAGAAAAGTGGAGCTGCCCACAGGTAGCAATTGTATCCTTTGAGAAGTGCAATACAGGGAAAGCATTAGAAGAGAATAGAAAGGTCTCAGAGCTGCACGGACAGGGCTGAAGAAAAATTTACATATATATATATATTTATTTATTATTAATACAGCATTCAAAGGCAAACTCCACAGGGATTTGGACACTCTTTAACTCCCTTTACTGTGTGCTACATAATGTAATAGCACAAAGAAGCAGGCCAACACCACTGACCCTACAAACAATACCCAGAATGCTAATCATGGCAGAAGCCTCAAAACACTGCAGAAGGGAGAAGACATGCAGTCAAGGCACAGGTCAGAGACAAGAAATAAAAGCGATTCCTCAAGGGCCTCAGGGCTCTGCTGGGGCTGGGCCAGACACGAAGCTTGGCTCCAGGGCAATCCGACAGTGTCAGCACCAGCAACTTCCCTGGCTCAACTTGTCCGAGACCAAAAAATTCAGATAAGCAGCAGCTTGTGTGCCACAACAGCTCTATGCCTATCCAGATGCTAGAGAGTCCATCTGAGGTGCTCAGAGATTATTCTTCAGCCGAACGGTAACAACAGTACATGAAGTCATCACTATTGCAGCCCCTCCAGTCACGAATAAGCCACAGAGACAACATGGTGGAGGAAAGGAAGAAACTGGGTAGATCTGCTGGCATGGATCACCTGGACATCACATAAAACAAAATGCTGATGGAAGTTGATCCAGAGGTAGGAGGTTTCCCAGACATCTGCATGACTGTCGTCACACATACGTTTCTCTGTCCTGTGGCCAAGTGACACGTGCACACAGACAAAAAAACCCATCTCTCTGACCAAGACAAGAGGAACCCAGGAACAGAGAGATGCACTGTTTGACCAAGACAAGAAGAATTTGTGCATAGAGAGATGCACTGTTTGACCAAGGTGAGAGGAACCTGGGGGAGAGATGCACTGATGACACTGTTCATGACCCTTGTGCTTTCCTTCTTCCATGCTGGAGCTGATGTAGCAAGAAGTCTCATGGTGGAAGATGACAAAGTTAATGAAAACAGAAGTGATTCCCTAAATGAAGTCAGGACAGTGATCCTAGTTGTTAGGAGAGGGACAGGCCATAGCGTGAACTATCACTGAAACCATCGATTATCTGTGATGCTAGCAGTCCCTGGGTTAAAAATAGGTGACCTCATAAGCTATGAAGAAAGATGTGAGGGGAGAGGATATGTTTTTATGGTCTACCTACACCAGAAAGCAGATGACCAAGTAGGAAGTTAAAGGCTACAACATCAGTAGTAGTCCTCTGAAATGCTCATACTGTTGCAGTGGTACAGAAGTGGTACAGCAGGTGTGGATCCAATGGCATCTGAGGAAACTTCTGGAACACACAGAAGAGAGGAAATTTGTGCAAGAAAGATATTCTTCACTTCAGCCAACACAGAACCATGTTGCTACCACCTCTCGAGTTATAGCAGAATTTTAAATCAAAGGCAGATGCAGAAGAGCACACTGTTCAGAAATAACGTCACCTACAGAAAGGCTCCATAATTTCAAATAAAAGCAAGTGAAAGAGTGAAGCAGAAGAGTGCTGTTTAACAGGAGAGGAAAAAAATAAAAAAAAAAAATTAGAGATGATTAGAAGTCAACATACACACACACCTTGATTTGATTAAGAATATTACTATGATGGGTATATAAAAAACCTGAGAGTGGGGACTGATACACTGCAGAACACAGTAATAATAGATACAAAATCCATGTACAAGGAAGTGTGATGTGCATGTGCAGAGAAGTAACAGAGATTCCCTATGAGAAACACAGATTCCCAATGGGCTGAAGTTCCAGGCATAGAGAGGAAGAACACGGTACGAGGAACCAAACATGAGCACAACAGCAAGGGTCGTATACTGAAAGAGGCTGGGAGATCAGAGAGGCTGCAAGCTGAACTATGAAAGATGCCAACTATCCCTACGCCTATGTGCTGCATAAGATATGAAGCCACACATTTAAACACATAAATAATTGCCTCATAGAGTAATTATTTAGGGAATGCACAAAAGGCAAAGCAATTCCTGACTGGTTCTGAGGAACAGGCAGGATCTGGTTCCGAATGCTGCAGAGATTCATTCTGCCATGCCCCAGATATACCAAACTGCAGGAGCAGCAAGAGTACCTTCCCCCATTTTCTTTAGATGAGACTAAATTAAAAAAAAAAAAAAAAAGCAGCTTATTTAAAGAGAAAATCCCCAAAGATATAAGCCAACAGTTAAAGTGTTAATATTCAACCTTTTTGTTATTTAATCATTTTACCAAAAGATATGCTTTGAAAATTTAAAGCCATGTCCAAGTAGGAAAAAAACAAAACAAAACACACACACACACTGTCATATTTTATGTAAGATTATAGTGAGCAGGCCAAAAAAGGGTTTTGAGAAACAACTTTTTAAAAGGGTGTAAAACCAGTTTTTCTTTTCTCAGGAGTAGGAGGTCTGCCAGAAATTTATAGGACCAATAATTAATGTGTAAATGGAGAGATCAAAGCAGAGAACACAACAGAAAAGCTAAATTAATTTTCTGCACCTATATTATATCTTTAGAATTTACAGGAGTGACTCTGGAGGAACTCTCAAACTGAATTTGAGTAAAAAGCCGTAACACAAACAGAGAAAATTAACACTAGGTAGTTATCAGCACCAGATGGTCTTCACCCACAAATTAAACAGAACTCCAGCATGACACAGCTGAATTGTTAACTGTAGTAACCCATTACTGAAGATAACATTGTTCTTTTATAAAAAAAGTCATGACTCATGAACTTATCGGGGTTTTTGAGGAAGCTCTTATATGCATGTGGATAAGGAAGACCCCAAAAATAAAAATAAACATCAAAAGTCTTAATTAAGAAATAAGGTTGCCATGGGGAAAAAAAAAAAAGAAAAAAAAGAAAAAAAAAGAAAAAAATGGTGCTCACATGGAGAAATGAATTTAAAAGATGAGAAAGAAAAGGTAGGAATGCACAGTCTCTTTGCAGACAGGTCACCAGTGTAGCACTCAGACCCATGCTGAACTTGAGGTGAATAAATGAAGTGAAAAGGTTGGTTGCTGATACTGAATTACTGAAGATTCTAAAGAAACAAACTGCAGAGGGCTCCAGACGGACCTCACGACACTGGTTGCCTCATGACTGACCGGTAAAAAAATGACAGATGAAATTCAGTCTTAGGTATAAAGTAACAAATATGAGAAAAAGTCCCAAACCGCATTCACAGTGATTGAATCTGAACCGCCTGCTAAGCCTTCTGAGGTTACACAGATGAGTGCTGTTTCTGGCCTTTCCCCCTCCACATACTCTAGGTGGAGCACACTGGCACAGAGAAAAAGTCATCCACGGCAGACCTTTACCTTTTGTCTCTGTCTTACTAACTGCCTGAATATTGCTAAAGGGCTTTATAAAACAGTAGGAGGGCTAAAATGACGTAAAAATAAAGGTAGAGACAAATGAAGAACAGCCACTCTAACCAGTATTGCCCACACTCAGCATTTCTGAATGGAATCTTTAGGAAATTATTTTGTAACCTTAAGGACATCTCAAAGTGGGGTACTGAGGTGGGCACCTCTCAGCTCTGTCTTTCACAGATAGCAAAGCCCCACAACGAGAGCCTCAGCACCATTTCTCCTCCTCGGGCTCTGGTTCCTGCTGAAAGAAACTCCCTTTGTGCAGACCGAACCAGATTTATGAATAACCACAGCTTCTGGCTGCCGACAGCAGAGGAGGAGCGTCCAGAATAAGAGCTTGGGAGCTCATGTGCCTTCTAACTTACAAAGCACAATGTGAGAACGTACCAGACTATAATTAAGACAACTAAATTAGGTTAGAAACACTGAAAGTTTCAGACTAATCCAAAATCAGAAGGCAAGATTTAAATCAAACAACTCTTCTCAGATTAGGGGAAAAAGCGAATCAGCGAGAAACCAGTTTCCAGTTGCCCATCGAACACAGCCCAGCGTCTGGAACCTCAGTCAGGCACTCGAACATTTCTGAGCAATTCATTTATTCGGGGTCATTTGGAGCGAGTCATGCATCTGTATGTTGGTAACCCGCAAGGGATACTCCAGTAATTCACGCAAGCTTGCGATTTTCTGCTATGCAAAGCTTCCTGTTCTTGCAGTTTCACTGTGCCCAGACAACCGGACACTGAAGTTGCACGTGACCGATGCACCATCTCAGATGGGTGAGTTATGCGCTGCCTGACTAGCCACAGGTGTGAGAAAAATACATTTGTGAGAAAGAGACATTACGTACATTAATTTGGGAAGTCGAAGAGCTCTCAGGGCAGCTGGCAGGATGGATGGCATGCAAGCAGACAGGGACACACAAATTACCACTGGCACAGATTACATATATGTAGTTAGAGCACTAGGTATTTTAAATCCTCGCTTTCTCCAAAAGGTACTGATTTACCATTATTTATATTGGGGAAAAAAAAAAGAAAAAAAAACCCAAGAGATTATCAGACAGATGTACTCCGTTTCGTGGCTCCCATGTTCGGCCGGCACGGCACGGCGCGGCGCGGCACAGTACGGCACCGCCACCTGCCGCCTTCCCGGCAGCGGCAGGAGAAAGAGAGAAAGGAGGTGGCGGAGCTGCGGTGCGTCAGGGTCGAGTCAGGACACCAAGGTGCGGCTGCCCACGCTCCCTTACCGGGATTTCACAGAGAGCGGCTTTCCGACAGGGAAGCAAAGACGTGCATGCTGTAGGGCTGATCCTCCGCTTGTCCCCAGTGGGGTGATGAATTACACCGGACAGCAAACACACATGCAGGTGGTAGTTCCACCGCTCTGAAGACACAAGAAATCCCATCAGTAACACAGAGGGGAAAGCTCATTTGGCAGGTAAAGCATGGGGATTTTGGCGCTCCATGTGAATGAGTGTTATTTACTGGTCTTACTTCAATTATCCCAAAAGGGACTAGTCGAGGAGTGGTACCATCTGCAGGATTTTGAACCACCACCACCACCACCACCACTTCCGTATGACTCAGAACAGAGGATCTGAATGGCAAGCTATATTCCCACTACAGTTTAAAACCTGCGTGTCAGGTCTGTCCTTGGACACTGACTTAATTTGATCTGATCTTTGTCCAGGATGAAGGTTCATTCCCAAGAGACCCACAAGCGGAGAGAGCAGACGTACTGCTACCCACCTTCCCATCTGTGTGAACACCATTAACCGCAGGTACAGCTCAGGCCGGGAAGGTGCTCACTTGGACGCTGAGTCCAAAGGGGGATGGGGGACAAGCCGTACTAACCAGAAGTTTGCACCACAAAAGCCAGCCCAGCTGCACCCAGCCAACTGCAGCTTCGGCAACAATCACCCACATCAAGTCAGCAAAGATTCGGAAGTCAGAAGGCAACACAGGCAAGTGCCTTCACAGGCGTCCAAACACCAGATGCCAATTCCCGATGGCTGGCTGGGAGCTCCAAGCACAGCCCCCCTCCACGGTCAGAGCACGCGTATGTTCCCTCTCCCGCATCTGCTCTGGTGCCTCAAGAAAGAGCGAGTTTATGCTGTCGTCTTCCCTTTGATCAAAGCACTCATACTGCCTGTCTCCCTCCCAGTTGTCTAGCTTTATGAAGCTTGTAGAAACTTAATTATTTTTGAGACATTCCCTCCCCCCACTCCGTTTGCCAAAAATGACTGAAGTCTGCCAACAGATTCAAAAGTAATTAGGGGAAGACACACACAGGCAGGAAGATTACCCCAGACACCTTTCCTTTGGAAACCAGGCTAAAAACCACAGTATCGTATTTATTAAAACAGTCCCCTGAAGTCAGATTCGTGATTGCTGTACTTCTGTTATTGGCAATATGGCAGATTTTTAAAACAATTCTTGGAGGATTATATTTGGTTTCTACAAATCAGATTGATTTCACCCCTTCTAGCTGCAGGCAAGCCATTTATGAGCACTTTTCCCATCTGTTAAATGGGGATGATAAGTACTTACTTAGCTCAGATGTGGTCTCTGTGCAAACACAAACAGTGGTTTGAAGATCTTATAAGCGTTGCTCTACATAAAAAATAATTATTACAAATATTTCTGTAAGATTAGTGCATACACATTTTATTCTTTTTGAATGGCTGCAACCTTTTAAAAATAGAAGCACAACAGAGGTCTAATCCTCAGATATATTTGTGTGATACAGGGGAAATAATTCATGTAGCCAATCTTTTGCCAAGTTAGCTTTTGGCTGCAATTTAACTCTTAATACTTAGTAAAAGAGCGTACTTTATTGGACAGTTCCATTGCTTTTAAGAAGAATATCTGACAAAGAAATAACGGGCTGGAAAAAGTTTCAAGCAGGCCTTTCTCAAACATTTCATTATCAGTCAGCGCTCACTGGATAAAAATAGATCTCCTTACCCCTTGAATTCATCTCAGTCATACCACCGCATACTGAAAGGCCTGAAGGAAACTCAGCCAATGTTTCCACACATCAAGACCCATTTGTCTTCCTGCTCCCTACTGCTTTTGTGAAACCTCACCAGCACATTCACACACGCTGCTTTTTTTATAGAATCACGATAGAACGGTTTGGGTCGGAGGGGGCCTTAAAGCCCATCTAGTTCCAACCCCCCTGCCATGGGCAGGGACACCCTCCACTAGACCAGGTTTGCCCAAAGCCTCATCCAACCTGGCCTTGAACACTTCCAGGGAGGGGGCAGACACAACCTCTCTGGGCAACCTGTTCCAGTGCCTCACCACTCTCACAGTAAAGAATTTCTTTCTAACATCTAATCTAAATCGACCCTCCTTCAGCTTAAACCCATTACCCCTTGTCCTGTCACTATGTGCCCTTGTAAAGAGTCCCTCTCCAGCTTTCTTGTAGGCCCCCTTCAGATACTGGTAAGCTGCAATCAGATCTCCCCGTAGCCTTCTCTTCTCCAGGCTGAACAACCCCAACTTTCTCAGCCTGTCTGGGCTGCAAGTGCACATTGCCAGGTCATGTTGAGCTTCTCATCCACCAAAACCCCCAAGTCCTTCTCCTCAGGGCTGATCTCAATCCATTCTCCGCCCAGACTGCAGTTCTGCTTGGGATTGCCCCGACTCCTGTGCAGCACCTTGCACTTGGCCTTCTTGAACTTCATGAGGTTCGCATGGGCCCACCTCTCCAGCCTGTCAAGGTCCCTCTGGATGGCATCCCTTCCCTCCAGCATGTCGACCGCACCACACAGCTTGCTGTCGTTGACAAACTTGCTGAGGGTGCACTCGATCCCACTGAGGAACACCACTTGTCACTGATCTCCACTTGGACATCAAGCTGTTAACCACAAGTCTTTCAGCGCCAAATTCCTTATCCAGCACATGGTCCATTCATCACATCCATGTCTCTCCAATTTAGAGACAAAGACGTTGTGCAGGACAGTGTCAAATGCTTTGCACAAGTCCAGACAGATTATCCACCAACACTGTCACCCCACCGTAGAAGGCCACTAAATTTGTCAGGCACAATTTGCCCTTAGTGAAGCTATGTTGGCTGTTACCAATCACCTCCTTATTTTCCACGTGCCTTAGCATGGAAATCCTCCTCTCCAGGAGGATCTGCTCCATGATCTTGCTGGGCTCAGCAACAAACCTCATTGACCTGCAATGTGAGAAAAACTTGCCATGCTGCTGCCTGCCTCAATGCTGGTCATGCAGGGATGACAGCTTTCCTCTTAGTGTTTGTGCATGTCCATGGATGGCATGTGCACTTCAGTGAAGGTGGGGAAGTCGAGGAGGCTATGGAAGATGAGTGCAAACTCTTTGGCCTTTGAAACGGACAGGCAGTGTGAGAAAGGTGTCAACACCCCACGCACGCATTGTGGACCTTCTCACCCCTCCTACATATACACTGGGGGATGATTTTTGAGCACAAACCTGTCCTTTCTTTCATGCTCCACAACATCCAGGTGGTGGTATGAGGGGCCACGACCTGCTTCCCCACTCCTTCCTTACCCCCAGCCCAGCCCTGCAGTGCGAGCAGAGCTGCAAGGACTCATTCTTCGTGCGCGCACGTGGGGTTGCACACTAAGTGTTAAATCAATTAATTTGTCAGCTTGGCAAAAAAAACCTGCGCATGTGTTTCCCAAGTCGTCAGTCAAAAGATGATCAGCTGCCAAATTGCCCTGAATAAGCAACCCAGGCAGTGTTGTCGTCTTAATTATAAAAGATTTTTATCAGCTTACCTGAATGCATTTTGGAATTCCCCCTTGTGGCCTAATTTAATTCTTTAATTATGAGGAATTAAGAGCCAGTATTTTCAATAAATGCTGAGAGGATTGCTTTTCCCTCGCATATACCCAATAAGAAGTGTTGTATTATGGATTTAGCTAAGGTGCACTGTGATTGTGGCAAACTTTTAAACTTCTAGCCAGTATTTCCTTTTCCAGCAGCTGCTCATGTTGCAAGACTCTTTCTAACTTACCATGTAACTTATCAATGTCTCTTTTCATACACAAAACTACAAACTACTTGCAAAGATATAAAGTGTGAAATTAAAAAATAATCACCACTTAGTGCCAACTGTGTATGTTTTACTACAAATATAATAATTCAAGTGAGAAAATAAGTCAGAAAAAAACAACATTTAATTATAAAAGAGCTTTTTAAATTAAAAAAGATAATGGCACTAAACCAGAAACAAAGTTATTTAAGAGATCATAGCCACAGGGTGGTTGTAATTTTATCCTGAAACTGTACAGCTGTTCCTATCATCTGCACTTTGCTCCTGATTAAAATAACATCTAGAGATCCAGTAACAAGTCATCTTTTACAGAACTACAATGTATTATGAAAACACACATCATTCTTGTATTACATGACAAAACCCCCTTATATTTATTACATTAGATTCATAAATATTTACCTAAGCATTGTACTGGTTTTCTACTCTACTCCTTACATTTAAAGAAACAGGGAGTGTGGTTTGTTCTATTGACAAAATGATTTGTCTTAGAGGGTTCGCCCATAGTGGCACAGTGCTGCACCACATAGGGTACCCGATGAAATGGAGCTTCGAGGGCAGTACAGTCACATTAGAACAATTTCCTATGTTACTCATCCTGCTTTTGAGAATCCTCCAGTGCTTCCTTTCCATATGAAAACAGCCTTTGACTTTAAAAAAAACAATAAATACTTATGCCCCCAAAATTGTTCATATGCTGTGATAACTAATCAGTAGATGTCTAATTTTTCTATGACCTTTCAGAGTTCTGTTTCACTGCTTATATATAAAATGGAGATTTCCAGTGGTTACTTTGGGAACAACACACTTAGGGCCTGTATCTAAAGCTCAGCAGAAAGGCCCTTTATTGCTTTAATCAGCTTTGATCATGTAAAAAAATGTAATTCAGTCCTTGATTGTATGTAGAATATTCCCTATGAGGTCAATACAACTCTGTGTGTGCACTGAAAGAAAATATTTCATTCCAAGTATATAATTTCACAGTAGTTATTTCAGGTAGTCAGCACGCAGGTGTGAGCACTTAAGCACGGCTGAGCTAGTTTACAAATAAATTGTAAAGCCATACACAAGTTAGTGAGCCTGAAGTGTTGCTGTGGGACTGGAGTTCTGGAGCTACAGTCCACAGCTCTTTCTGCTGCAACAAGCCATGTCAGTCTACAGTTCATTATCAGTGAATTTCACGGGGAGCTTCCAATCCTTCCTGCAAAGAGAAGGATTTGCAATAGTTCACCGTTGGACTATTAATTTTTTAACTGGATTAGACAGCATCTGTCAGCATAAGGGAAATCAGAACTTGATTTCTAGCCTTGTCCAGGATAGACCAGCCATAAAGCTGATGGTAGATAATAGCCAAAAAGCCTACGTGAACTTCACAGTAGGCCTTTATACTGAGTTTGAGTGAAAGGTTTGGTGGTTTACTACCTGCGAAATTCAGACTACAGTTTCCCTCCACAGTTATCTTATCCTTCCTGAAAATTTTTATTGTGCTAGTAATTAGCAGATTTTGGCAGTTCACAAAATGTGACCTATCAGATGTCCAAAAAACCTGAAACCAGTGTATGTAACGTGGCTGCATCATTGCTGAAAAACCTAAAGGTCTTTCTAGTGCATGACAATATTCCAGAAAGGACACTGCCAAGAGCGGTTAGCTTCAAAAATTACTCACCTTGTCACATGGTCCTTTTTTTTTTGTTGTTTGTTTAAATAGTCTCAAGAATACAATCAACTGGAGTAAGAATAAAAAATATTTAAAAGATCTAGCAAAAAAGCTGCATAGAAAGCATTTTCACAGTTGTTTTTAAATAGTTTTCATCAAACTTTACCTAGAAAGTGAACAAAATTAGGACTTCCAAAGACAAAATACATTGCATTGCATTGCAGTTTTTTCCTGTGAATTTCACACTTACTTGGGAAATTCAAATAACTGGTTTTAGGTATTTTTAATACTGTACCATTCAGAAGTGCTGATCAGGATTTGGTTCTCCAGTGTACTAGCACTGTAAAAACCTACATGAACACACAATTCTACACAAACAGACTGTAGATCTCTAATATAAAGAGGTTAAACATCTGTTTGAAAAATAAATTCTTCTGAAACAAGACCTACCAGATGGGAGGTAGATTAGTGCCATTAAAATATTTAAGGTACTTATTCTCATTTCAAATATGAGTGGGAAAACTGTGCTACCTCCAAAATTTTGCTGTGAGTAAAACTGAAAATTTACTGGTAATCACTGTTGGGTTTCCATCATTTTTTTTTTTTTTTTAAAGAAAAAACTAGGTAAGGTTCTATTAATATAGATAGCAGCTGAATGTTGAAAGGACACACTATCCCTTTGAAACATTCAGCCTTACAAAGTAAGTCCACAGGTTGTTCGTTTGCCATTAGTCGTGGGCTTAGCTCTGCTTAGGTTTTATAACCCACTCAGCATTTGGGTTGAGCTGGTATAGGTCCTTCATGTAGGTCTCATCATCAAGGCAGCGTTCTCCTAGAAACAGAAGAGATGTATGGCTACATCAGTACCAAAAAAAAGGAAACAATTTTCAAAGTTCCTGTTGCTATTTGATTCCATTTAGGTTTTCAAGCCCTCTCTGTGGTATTAAACAAAGGATAACGCAGCTAAAACCTAGAAGTGCTCTTACCTTTCCCATCTGTCTTGGAGAGGAAGGGGGACAGAGGAAGAAGGAAGGAGAGTAGGGGCTGTGCCACCTCTGTGGCCATTCTAGGTCAGATTCTTCATACAGACCATGCACATGGGAGCTCCCCTCTGTGAAGGTTTAGGAAAAAAGGAGCAATGCTGTGGTCCTTTCATGGTTTTATCCAAACACTAGGTTCACATTTGCATAGAAGCCCATTAAAAATTTCAGGTTATTTTCCCCTTCTTAAACGGAAAGTTTGAGCAAGATTTGTCCTTGCTAAGAAGGTGTTACTCCTTATCCTGCTCCTTTTGGTCAGCAGTTCTACCTAGCACTTGTAATGGTTACTGTCCTAGGAAGGAAAAGTAGTACAGTGTTCTTGGTGCGTTACAAGCAATTAATTTATGTCTAGTAGCTATGATGAAAATAGCATATGCTCATCCACCAAGATCTGCGTACTCTTCCCACTCCCCCACAGGCAAAGCATTATATCTCATGCATTTGCAGCTCTACATCACAGACCCTCTCCTGCTCCACCATGTAAGTGGCTGGGGTAGATGGCTCATGGCCAGCCAGACATTTCTAGCACTTAAGCTCCTGAAGCAGGAGGCGAGCAGAGGTGCAACGCTGTAGCTGGGTTTGTCCGCTAGCTATTTGGACTCCCTGCGCAGGCAAGAAGGCAAGACTCCCTGCTCAACCAGGCTCTGTCTCCATCTGCTCCCTCTCCATCCACTCTCCTTGCCAGGTGGCAGCCTGTCTTCCCTCTAGGATTTTTACCCCAACCTACAGGACCTGTACCGCCCACACTGCTGAACTAGGCCCTCTCCCCCACAGAGCGCAGCATGTTCAGACTGTCAGCACCCAGGGACAGTGGTTTGCCATGTCCCTGTGCAGTCCTGGTCACAAAGTAATGGCAGAAGTCCTGTTTGGTGCCCTGAAGCCCTATATGGTATTAAGTACTCCAAAAACATCTGGAGACTTCAGCAGCTCCATCTGCTAGGGGACAGGACTGTAGCATTGCACATGTTACAATTATGAGCGTAAGGGTAAGCATATGAGTGTATCATGAGCCCATTGAGTCTTCTCGCTTTTGCGCTCCCTCTACATGAGTCAGTCACACTGGGCAGCAAGAGAGAATGGCAAAGATCAGGACAGCTGGTGTACTTAAACCTGTACAGCAGGTTAAAGTCAGGGAGTTTCTCTTATCTCAACTGAGAATATTAATAAGGACTAGTATTTGTAAGGGCTGATTAAAGTTGAAATTGTCTGGAAGTAAAGCATTCAGACAGGGGAAACATCTAAGCTTCCTACCCTATTTCATAAGAAAACAAATCTGCAACTAGCCATGTATTTTCCCTAAGAGACATACTAAGAGACGGTCACATGTTTACAATGAGAGTACCTTGTTTTAGTTTCACTGGAATTCTGTTACAAAATCTTTTTTCTACAATGATTACACCTCTGTACAACAAACAAGATACTCCTCTCCTTTAAAAAACTCTTACATCTGGGATCACAACCTGCTTTAACAGGCATAGCAAATGTATGTACATATTGGATATGCAAGAGAACATATAATACATTAATCTGGCATCCAGCTATCTTAGTAACTTCTTTTATGCCATCAGACTTAGTAAAAACACTAAAACAAATCTGTTGTAGGGAACATAGGAAAGTGTTATTTTTAATTTACTTTAAGTCTTTTGGTTTAGACACACACACAAAAATAATTGATTTAAAACAGTGATTAGGTAAAAAAGAAAAATGCTGGAGGTAGCAATTTACATACAGGATTTAAACTTGTAGAGTACAGAAATACTGGCTATTCATGGAATTTTTTAACTTCAAATACAGTTTAACAGGTCACGGTTGATAAGAAAAAAGTAAATGTATGTTAAATCAAACACTGTTTTCTAGTTCTCTTTTTCTTTGCTGAGCATATGAAAAATACCGTGATCAGAAGCTGATTCCCAATGCAAAAATATTTCTGCATTCATCAAAGAAAATTTAGAACTGTGTCCAAAATTATCCTTTGGCATTAACCTTGCTGGTCTGTGATTTGCTTTAATCAAGAGGGTCTGGAAGACACAGAGCAGGAAAGACTAACCATTGGAAAATTTTATCACTGGGCATCTTTCTGGTTGAGCATTTTTTTCCCCAACAGAACCTGCAAGCAACGCTCAAATGCAGAGCATGAAGGACTGTAAGTTCACTTATTATGCCTCAATACAAAGAGATGAATAAGATGAACTTCAAGCACCTTCCTATCCAACCTTTCTGTGCTTCCTCACTGTACGTACTTATCAGGAACATCTGTTACAGCTGCCATCTTCCTCTAGGACAGATAATACGGTACTACTAATATGATGATCACACCAACATGTCTGCTTCCTTCTCCCCAAGGTTAACTGTCTGCCTTAGCGTCAGGGGGAACTAGGGACATGAATAAAAATGCAACCACAGTGAAGCCCATGGACAACGTGCCAAGGAATCCTCTTCTAGCAAAAGAAGTCGTTCAGAAGCCATTCTTACCAATATTTCCTCCTATTTCATAAAGAAAGACCTCTTCTTTCTTGAGTGTTTGGACATTTCCACTGTCAGGAACAAAACACAATGAATAACAGTATTATGAAAGAGCCTGTATGCCAGCCACTTAGACATGTCCGGGAGAAATTATGCTAATTAAGAACAGCAGTGTACCTGTCATAAACCCTTCATGTTTATACTCATTTACTGATACAGTAAGTGAATGAGAATACCCTTGCATGCTAGTGCAAATGAATAGTCCTGCAAGTGAGTAATACACTATAGAAAAGGCAAAATAAGATAGATGTGAGGAAACTGTGGGGTTTAGAAAAGAATTCCATTGTCATTAGCAAGTAGCCTTTATATTTACCCTCTGATTTTTCTTTCACTGCTGCTGCAAAAATAAGTATTCCCCTCAAACACTTCATATTTCTGAAAAAGCCTTATGGTTGGGTGGGAGAAACCACATTCTTGCTGGTTTTAATTTTGATGCAACTAAAAGAAGTAAAAAACAGACAGTGGAAGAATAAAGTCCCCATATTACAAAGGGATTCTATTATTCTCACTGCTTAATTGTAATAATATATGCTAAGGCACAGCCAGAAAATAATTTTGTGTCAAAAGTGGAAACCTCTGAAAACAGCAGTTAGGAAAAAGCAGCTTCTTAATCTCAACTAGTATGCCACATTATTGCTTTGGCATGAATAATTATATGTGATGCACTCGTGTGTTAAATATTTTTTTTTGCTAAGTCTATTCCGATTTCTGACTTCGCTCGTATATATAAAAAAAAGATGTAAAAGTTTGACTAAAAATTCTCCCTTTCTAAATGCATTTGGATGACTCAAATGTAGCTTTCCCTTTGAATCACTGCACATGCACAAGATTTGCACATATTTATATTATAATACCTATAGCTACCTATACTGTAGCTATATATAAATGCATTTTTTACAAAATACTTTCTTTCTCTCTTTCCTTTGTTTCCTAGACTTATTTTCTTGGAGTTCCCTTCTATCTTCTCCCCAGAAAGTTATAAAAATGTTCCTGACCCATCAGATTAAATAGCAGTTAATTATTTACTAATGGCACTCGTATTCCTGAAGGCTTCATGAGCTTTAATGACATTAGGAGCACTACGTTAATTCCTCAGTCATATATTGTAATAGGCCTAAATTCAGCCCAAAGGTTCATAATCTCGCCTGGACTTAATGCATTTTCAAACTTTTTTCTTGATATAATATATGAAAAGCCACCTCTCCCGAAATGATAACAAAACAAAAATGTGTTCGTACCTTTTCTGGCTGAGAAACCTGGCTACTATATCACCGGCTTTCAGATCTTCTGTCAGCTGTATTGCCATGGAAACTTTCGAAAGATGAGGCGCTTGCACCCGTATCACTCCCTGAGGAACATCAGCCTGCAAAGCAATAACGATGTTGGAACAAAGCTGCTAGCAGCTGGCTTTGATGAGCTTCTCAAAATACAGTATGGAATAAGTAACTTAGTACAGTGCTCTGTAAGTACACTTAACTACTATCTACTACACTTCACTGCAGAAATGTGGTAACTACACAGTAATTCAGTAAATTACATCAGACCTTCAAATCTCTTTTTAACAGCAGGGAGATCTTTGGAACAAAAGAACGGTAGTGTTTAATTATTTTTCAAAGTTGTTTAGAATAACAATTACTGCTATATTGAGAGCACACTTTGATATGATAGGAAGCATATGAGATTGATATGGAAAAGACTTGCTGCATGCATGAAAGCCAGGCAACCTCCCCACACCACCCCCTTCTAAAACTTCCAGAAGAAACCTTTCCAGTTTCACTTAATCTGAATTTCATGCCAAAAAAAAAAGAAATCACAAAGTATTCACGGGTCAGTCTACTTTAAGTGATTCCTCTTTTCAAATATAATTTCCTTTTAAAACAGATATTCACTACTGCAGCTTTTTCTCCCTATTTTTTATTCTCCAGAATATATTCAGCTAGTCAACCTGCAGGTCTGACTACATAATGGATTTGTATTTTATTTCAACCCAAAAATCCTTGATGATGAATATCAATCATATTAGTTACAGAGAAGGAGGGTTCCAAAGAACAGTTTTTCTGTTCAACTTGCGGTACATGACATTTGAAGTTTCAAAAGGCATAATTTATTTGTGAATAAGGTCCTAATTTCTGTTCCTGGAAATCTTGAGGTGATTTTTCTATTCGTATTACATTACCATTTACCCAAATGTACTCATTTTGATAGGAAAAGAAATGTAAGAGTCTCAGTAGTCAAGGTTGATTATGACAGTTCATTCTCTTCTTTTCCCCCTTATTTACTGCAATTGTAAGGCTGAACATTTCTTCTTCCATAATCAATGAACAAATCTGGGCACCTGTGAATGCAGGATAGCTTCTCTGAAACCATTTGAGTTAAACGAATATAGAACAAGTATAAATGTGAGCAGAATCAGAACCACAGCTTCCTGAGAAAGCTAAAGGCTCATTACTATACAAGTGACAAGCTACGGTAAGTAATTTTAACCAAACAATCCTTCTATATCTAGTCTTTTTATTTATTGATTTTAAAAACACTAGACTTAATAACTATTTATATGCCTAAGGCATTAAGATCACCAAACTGAAAATTTGTTTCATAGTAATCGTGGAATCAAAGATTCGTAAGGCTGTAATGGATCTCAAAGAGCAACTCCCTAAATTTATCCCTAAATTTGTCAAATCTGGTCTTTAAGGCCTCTACCTATGGAAACAATGTCTGTAGCCATCTGCTAGGAAGTCAACATCTGCTTACACATCTTTTGTCTCTCTGCAAACTGTTTGGATCCTGGCAAAAGGAAAGGAAACTTTTAAGGATGAAATGGTAATTTATAGATGTCCCTAACTGATCTTTCAGCAAATTCAGCATTGTAAATTTAAATTGGTTTTCATTTTTCTATACAATTCTGTATCACTTTGTCTCAGTTGATTTTAATGGAGCTTTTCCAACCTTCAGCTGGATAACGGGGGTTTTTTCTCTATACAGCAGGCTAAAAACCTGCCTGCTTTGAGTGTATGAGAGAAGGAACAAGAAGTGTCCACAGAGCTGTAACATTATGGTCACAGATCAAACAGAATAATTACTTTGTTTATTCAGACAGAATCATTATTAGCTCAGCTAATGAGTGCATTTTGCCACTTTCACCACTTGCATTTACAGAAGACCTCATGCCAGCTGTACAATATGTTTGTGGCGCCCAACTATAGAGAGAACAGATACTGAGCATCCCCTAGCCCATTCACTGTGCAAATTGGTGGGAAAGAAAACGTGGCCATAAAACGTCTAGGAGCAGCGTCACAGAAGGACCTGTTCTCTGCACAGCACAGTTCATCAGGCTAGATGAAGACAGGAATGAAGTGACTATGCAGTATTTTCACTAATTACTCAGATGACAGAATATAATATATACTTATTAAAATGTGCAAATGATACCAAGCAGGAATGGGGCGCGAGCATTATGAAGAACAAAACTGGAATTCAGAAGGATCTTGCTACATGGGAGACAAAGTCTGAAAGAAAATGGGATGGAGTTGTTCTCTTTGAACTGCAAAGTGTTGCACCTAGTTTGGGACAAAAAACTGTAAAACTGTATAAAGAGATATTATTTAGCAGGCAAAATTTTTAGTTAATAATCTGGCATTGCAGTGGATAACAAATTCAGCAAGAGTCAGTAATGTTACACTGTGAAAACTCAAATGGATTATGCAAACAGAATAGCTATGGGATGCAATGGTTATTCTAACCTATTAGATAAGATTAGATTAGATTAGTATTGTGTTGTGCTACTAACACGATCATTGTTGTGCTGGAACAATTGCAACATATAGCAGAATACAACAATAGATGGTATAAATCTGGCTATGCTAGCAGGCAATTTCCAGTCCTGAGGGCATCTTTCTTTGCCTAGCTAGAGCATTATGCACCCCAACAGCAGCATAAAGACTTAATCCCTAACACAGACTTGGGACTGTAGGTGTGCATATGTATCCCAAAAAGCAATTAACCCTCACAAGCCCTCTAATATTAACCACTCTCAACTAACCCTCATGAGCCCTCTAATATTAACCACTCTCAGCACTATACAGAGATCTTGCCCAAAGTCTGCAGTAAATGCTAGTTAACCTCTGTCTTAAAAGGGGAAATGTGATTGATAGAGAGGCCTCATCAAAGATGAAATTTTATCCAAATGAGCTGACTACCATTAAGAATGCAGATATTGAGATATTTCTGGAGAGTATGAAAGTGACTCAAGCTCTGTCCATCTATGTTTAATCATGTGGGGCGCCACAGCATGTGGTAGAAAGTAGCAACTTTTGCTTAGTAGTTATTCAGCTGCATGCAAGGTAATTAACTCTCAAAAGTTTCAAACAGTCTTCACTGGAGTGGGGATTCACCACAGGTCTGGGTGCCTCAACTGCCACGCAACGGTGGAATGCAGTTCAGGAACTGCACAGAAAAATCACCTCAATTTCAAATTAAGGCAGTATAAATTGAAAACTGGGGGGAAAAAAGCCCAACCAATTTTCCTTAAAGAATGAGACAATTTTTTCTTGCAAAAATGTATAAAATCATCATTCACAATGAAGCCTTATCAATCTGGGAATATGATTTTAAGAGTAATGTTCTCAGGCACCCAAATTACTGAATGCTTCAAATAAGCATGATGGATTTGTGAAAAACTGTACCATTTAATTTTGACAGAAATCCCCACAGATTTCTAGGGCTTAAAAAATTCTTGAATAGTAACTTTACATTTACATTTGGGTATGTATTACATGAGACTTCAGCACTAACTCTCCAGTGGATTAAAAAGGCATATTTTACTCTAAACCACCAACAACACTGAATTACAAAAGAATCCAGTACCTGAAGTTGCAACAGCATTTGCCTGTTTCATTGTATTTGCTGTTATTTCTATGTTGAACAGGGGATGGCAGCATTAAGTGTTATCTCATTATAACCCAACTGAACTGTATTCAAAGAATCCTTTTCTTATTAGACAGCATAAAACAAATGTCAGTGTTTAACTAGCTTTATTTTAAAATTGTATGTAAGTCCTCATTCTGTGTACAGATTCTTTCATACAGATAGATATGAAAGTAAGGCAAAGTGATGCCTGGGGAATTAACTAATTTTGGACATTAAGAGATGTGTCAAATACTGCATACAAAATGAGGTAGGAACACTGAAGTATACGTCTCCAGTAGATATTGGATGCAGTTGTCCAAAGGATCCTGCTATCTGCACGTTCAAAAAGGAAACAGAAGGCATACTTGCAAGATCAAATCAGGAAGATTTGAGGATAATATGGCATATTCATTTGCCATATTCTATTTCTTGGCTTAATAGCTTAAAAAAATGCCTTTACTAGAATATGACAACCCTTTTTTGTAAGTTTGCCATACACATATTTGAGAAGAAAAACACAGACCATTCAAACCAATGCATTTTTACAAGCTACCACAAGATGTCTCTAATTCACCGGAATCTTCAATATGACTTCAACCCACAAGGTGGTATTTTCATACCACCTAAATCTGATATGTATTCATTATGTTATCAGGATACACATATTTGGTGTTAGCTGTTTATGTATTTAAAATGACTTTGTAATCATGTATTTCAAATGCATTATAATGAAGATACTTGTATAGGCTAATGAGCTTTAAAAAATTATAATTACTAACTTCATTGAAATCGTAAATAATAAGCAATTTCAAGGTACATAAGATACATTTTTGAAAAGCTTCCATGTCAGTGGGAACAGTTCAATTAAAATATTTCTAAAGTACAGGAAAAAAAAATCACACAACAATGGCACAGGTTTGGGGGTTTTTTTTCAATGTAAAGAATGCCTGAAGAGCATTACACTGTAACTTATGCCTTGACATCACTGATGGGTCTGGTAGAAGTCAATTATCTAATGGATAGATACTGAACTGTAGATTAAATACACAAGGGTAAGTTGGCAGTAGACACTTGGACAATAGCTGCGTAAGAAGCCATTTATCAGGTTTTTACATTTTTTTTATCATTTGGGGTTTCTTGGTGTGGGCAGGTTGTACATGCTCTAGCATGCTCTACTTTACAAGGAATAGTTAAAGATTCACTGAGGCAAAGAGTACAGTGGTTTGGGAACTTCCGTAGGGGGAAGAAGGATTAAATGCTAGGTTTTTTTCCAAACACTATCAAATATCAAATAGTTAAATCTAGGTATTTATTTTTTAAGTAAACACATGGTCTACTGTGATTTCAACTGGCCAGCAATGCATTTAAACGTGGGTACAGTAATACTGAGTGTTGTCACTACACTTCCTCCTTCTACAGATACAGGCCTCACATACTTTTGTTTCAGATGTCCAAACTGAAACAACCTACAGGGCATCATTTTTCAGTATAGAAATATTTTGAAAAATCTGGGAAAACAAACAAACAGCCCAACCCTTTAAGTGTGTCATACTGGTAACCCATAATTTACGAAACCCATATTAACTTGCTATCTTTTGAAATTCTCAGTTAAATAAATGTAGATATCTCCTCTGCTATATCCACTTTTTCACTAGAGATGATAGTCTTATTAATAAAGTATTTCAGATGTATGTTTCCTTACATCGTTAGGGGTCTTCTCCTGTTTCTCATGCTTTTCGCGGTCATATGCCATCTTTTTCAGAAGTTTCTTCATAGCTTTGTCCTTTTTCTCCTTCTTCTGGCTTTCAGTGTTTTGTTTTCTCACTTGGTTAACAATAAACTTAGGAATCTAGATGAATATAGATAGTAAGTATGAATATCTACATAATTTCCTTAAGTAACTAACGTATCAAAATTTTGTAAATCAACAGATTGTCAGGTAGAACTCAAAAGAATAGCATTTATTTCCAGTAAAAATTAAAGACTCAAATCATATAAAGCTGTGAAATATTTTTAAATCCACTCCATGTGTGATGTTATATTCCATTCAGTAAGTTCTCAGGGGAAGAGAGGTGGAATCACGCAGTGTTTTTACTTTCCTCAGCCAAAAAAATTCACTCAACACTTAGTCTGTACAACGGTGATAATAACTTTTCCTCACATGTAGCAAAGGTCAAAATTGTTTAAAGTTGCTGATGGACAACAAAGCCCAAACTTCTCCAGTCTATCTAAGTTAGAGCTTTGCTTGAGACCATGACACAACTTCATGTTTTATCAAAACATGTTTTATATAATACAAAGTTTGGCCCAAAAGGGAAATGAACTAAACCACTGTGTTTCCTGCCAATATCTCTAAGCAGAAAAGAATAAATTCCTCATAACAATGCATACTGATAGGCCAAATACAAAGATCCCCCAAGGACTTATTTTTGAGTTCACATATGGTACATACAATATTAAAAATCTGACCATCAGAGCTTAACTCTACCATAAAATATTATGATTCTGTTTTGCTCCTGTAAGGGTTACCTATGAGCAAGAACTCAGCTGGATGGAGCTGATCTTTCTCTAAATCATGGAAATTCATCTTACTTCTTTGTTCAGATGCCCTGTTTGAGAAATTTATTATTTCCCCCCCTTAAGAATACACTTACTGTCCAGAGAAGTTTTTGGTACTGAATCATAAAGCGCATGACATTTGCTGTTCCAGCTGCCATAACAAACTCGCTTTGTTCAATAGTCTTTGAGCCAAACCCATGAAACGTGAAAAGGTTTGGGGCCATCACCATCGCAACATTATTTAACGTCATCTTATTTTTGTCTCGATGATCAATTACCCTTTGAAGGAATTCCAGCAGTACCTGAAATAACAGCAGAACTTACAGCTCAACTCTGCACATGAAAAAGTTACAAGAGAAACATAATGTTACATATTTTTGGAAAAAGCTCTTCATTCCTAATAAAATCACATGAAAAGCAATCAGTAATAGGATGTGTGGATATGTTTGTTCGCAGGACTCCAATGCAAATTTTGTTTCCTTTAAGTAATGAAGTAAATCATTCTCATTATTTTTGTGGATAACATTTTCAAAAGCATTCAAGTGACTTGGAAGCTCAGCGCAGTCAGATTTTTTTCAAAACTCTCATTATGTAGGTGCATAAGTAGCATCCCACAGATGCTTTTGAAAACGTTACTGTTGGCTTTTCTTAAATTGAAAGTGAACACAATAGTGCCAGCTGTCATGGTTATGGAAACATGGAGTGGCTAGTTCTGTAAGGTAAGCAATTTGTGAATAAACCACTGCATTGTGAATGATGGGTTGCAAACTGTCAATCTTCAATTAATTCAGTTCCAGATATTTGTAACTCAACTCAGGAGCCCTCCTGACTGCTTCCACACAGTAAATAAACTCAAAAAGAAATGTTTAAACAATAAGACTTAATAGGATTTTTTGCCTGTAATAGAAGATGCTCTGCATCCTACACAAACCCTGCAAATTCATTTTTGATTGTAGCAATTTTAATAGTAAGCATATTCTGAAAAAGATGAATAGCTTTGCTACAAAAGGACAAGCCTAAATTGGAAGACTTCATGTAACGTGCTGCAAATACCAATAGGAAGTGTAAATTTTGAGCTTATTGAGAATTGAAACAAACAGCACAGAGAAAAGTGGGGAATAAAAATGAAGAGCTAAACCCATTTCATAAAAGCAAACTCTCATCCATAATTTTATAACACTGTTTATATTTTGCATTGGAAATAATCACTGCTGCTGCAAAAAAAGGAACAAAACTTCTAAGAGAAAAGGTCGCTCGCTGGGCTATTATTATTGCAATCTCCTGGAAAAAATTCAAATCACATTCTTAAAAGTCATTTGGGAGGAATTAGAGTCCTAAGTTGTTTTTTTTTTCCTGAAGTTCTGTGAAATATGAAAGAAGAAAGAAACACTAGTTTCAGCATTAACTTTGAACTGAAAAAAAGAATGTTAAAAGACAACATCATTCATCACAGAAACAAACAAAATATTTGTGCAGGAAAAGAGCGGTAGCAATTCTAACCTTCAGAGTGTCTCTGTTTGCTTCAGGTAGAAGGAGAACCAAAAGATTCAAAGCTTGCAGTTGCTGTTTCTTCATTGGAAGACCTGCCAGTGAAGCACATGAACCTCAGTATTTTAAAATTATCATTTGTCCTCAAAAAGAATGATTTTAAAGAGGAAACCTCTTGCAAAATTCTGAATGTATACACATGGCTAATTGTCATAGTATGACAAAGGACTGGCAGATACTTTCTGATACTCATTTCCAAATGTTCTTTTAGGATTCAGTTGCTGTATGACTCAGCACTCTTCTGGCAATACTTTCTAGATGCCTTGTGATTCTTTATTTTGCAATGTTACAAGAAGAAATAGTCAGCTAACGGTTCCTCCCTTTTTGAGCCTGTGCCCCAACATATGAAAGGGTATATTCAAAATTGCTTTCACAGTTTCTCTGATTGCCTTAACAGTTGCACGGTCTCCCAAGTCACCCACACAGAATGAATACCACGTGTTGCTGAATAAGGCAGGTCTCCAGCGACATAAGCAGCAGCAGCTGCAATGGCAAACCAGTGAGGATAAAGCCAAGAGCAGAGAAACTTAACACATATCTACAGCAGTGAGTGCTGTACCAAATGTGGCAAGCTGTCATTAAAGAAAAGTGATGTTGGTTCTGCCTTTTACCCAATTGTTTAGTGGTACGTCATTCACCCGAGACGCAGGATGAGTGCATTGCTACACTTCTCCACATCCTAGAAGAGCTCCTACATTCTGGCAATGTTGAGCAGCAGAAAGCCTCAACTCTCTCACGTTTGTCACTTGTGATAAACTTCCTCCTGTCATGCTTTAGAGGACATGCTCTGGCAAGTCTCAGCAGATTCCTAACGAATCAAGCCATACGTAAAACAAGTAAAGAAGGAGGTACCTGCGCTTGACATAGTTTTATCACACTATTTCAAAATTCAACAGGGCTGTTCTCGTGCAACCTGCTGGGATTCCAACTGAACTGATATTTCAAATACATTTCATCCAAATCAGTTTGGGAGATATGCAAAAAACAAAACTTCATCAGTGAAATAAAAAACCTCCCTTGCTAACTATTTTCTGCCATAATAAAAATTAAGGACCTAAATAAATGAGTGACAAATTATGTAGCCATTTAAAACATGCAGGTAGTGTTAACAGTGTATCTACCTGCTCTAGAAAGACATACATTAAAAGTAAGGGTTAAATTTAGTTCCAAAACACCATGTCACAACACTCAAAAAGCAATGAGAATCAAGCTTTTCCTAGGAAAGTAAGCAAAAATACAACTGCAAAACAATTAAAATTTGTCACTTCAATCAAGGTTTTCTGTCCACCTAAATAACAATTAAATTTTACTTGTTTGAATTACTTAAATTAACAAATAAAATTGTTTAAATTTACTGTTTAAATATTTAATTCTAACCACACTACTTAGTCACAGTATCATGAAAAACACTGATTACTGTCATAAAGATGGCCCTTTTTCTCTAACACCTAACCTTATTACATGTAGCCAACAAGACGGGCAGACAATTTAAACAATGGGAGGCTATGAAGTGCTATGTCTGTTTTGCATCAAATCCTTTGGCTCAATATAGAAGGTGTTTCGGATTCTGGCACCTGAGTATTTTCTGGGTAAGTAAAACCATATAAGCCTTCAGACAGCTCAGGAGCAGCAAGCAGAAACCCTCCTGGCTCCAATCAGTATCCAGTAAGTGGAACAACCTTGAGGAGCTGTTTGCTGCCAGCATCATATGAAAGCATCCTGGCCAGCTTTCATTTGCTGCCCAGTACTGCAAAATCAACACCACTATGCAGCAGGCCTAAGCACTAGCCCCCTGCTCCCAACTTAATGGCCTTGAAAGGCAGCTCACAACCCGGAGACTGACACAGCCCACAGTTTTTAAGAATATTCGTCTGTCTGCCTGTCCGTGGGAATTCCTTGAAAGTGTCCCTTAGAAATGAGCCATCATTCTGCCTGCAGACAAGGGGCATAGATTTTTCTGAAACTTGCACTCCTGTGTTGGCTGGGGAGCTAATGTATGTGGGTTCTCACTCCTGATTCATTATCACCAAGCTGCTCTCTTTCAATTGCAGCTGGTATGTTTGCTGTCTTGGTGACCAGTTGGCAAGGAGGCCATTTTCACAGGAACTTGCTGATCTCAAGGGACCGGGGATTATCGGCAGTTCTGACTATTCTGCTCTAACTTTTCCTGTTGTAAATGGATAAAATACCCTAAACAGTATAAATTACTATTTTTAGATTTTCTGCAGACCTACTATATCCTTGCTGTTGTTTTCCTTTGAAGCAAATATTGTTTTACACACACACACACACAAAAATTGTCATACAATTTCCTTTTAACCCATCTATACCTCCTAACGACTATCAGAAACATCTTATCAGAAAGTGGCAGTGTGCTTTCGTTTTATGTGTAAACTATTAAAATAGATGTTACACAAAAAATGTTATTTGTGCATTAGCAAAAATATGCCCAGTCTTCTCAGGAGAAGGCATATTATTGTTACTGAATTTGCTTTTCAGTTTCACATAGTATTAGCGAAAATACTGCTATGGCAAAGAGGCACTTCTCTGCACTGCTATCATTTCTTTGCAGCTGAGACAGAAAGGACACTACTCACTCTGTACATCTTGGAAAGCTTTCAGATATTCTACAGTGAGGAGTGGCTGAGGCAGTTCACGGATGAAGAGTTTTAAAAGACTTGCTGCATCATGTTGCTTTACATTTTCCCAGTTGAAAGTCCCTTCATAAAATTTTGCTTCCAGTTCTTGGCAAAGACTCTGAAAGGCAGTAGATACAGAGAGTACCAATAATGCTTGGCTGCTGGAAGTCATGCATTATACACACAGCAGTACTTTCCATACTTTGAAAGGGGGAAAAAAAGGGATATCTGAAATATCACTGAAGTCCAGCTGCCACTGATCTTTTGCTACAAAAAGATAAACTGGGGATCAGAAGCACTGCAAGTAAACATATAGTAATAGGCAGCAGACAGCCAAATCATATAGGAAGAAACCTCACAGGCCTGCCTCAGGTCTAGATGGAATATACTGTAAGAACCAGATATCATACTCATTCACATAAGGGTTATGACTTCCCCGCCCCCAAATATTAAGACATGGCTGATATACTTTGCAATTCTGAAACTACTACCAAAGGGTGTTGCTGCAATGCATGCGTGGCCATTTTCATAAACAAATATGGCAATTATGCATGTTGACACACAGTTTCCTATCAAAAATACACTAAAGTGAGTCTCGTTCTCAAAACACAGGGAAAAGACTTGTGTGACTGGACAGCTGGATGTCTTGTCATCTACAGGGAACTCCATGCCACTGAGCGCATACAGCTTTGCCTAGCACTGGATGTCAAACATGCTCTCTACGGAAGGGCACTGTACTGCAAAACATGAGGTTATGCAGCAGAATAAACAGCACTGAAAGTCTCAGTGATACCTCGTAACTCTGGGGTTGGGAAAGGGTGGGATACTGCTGGCAGCAAACATTACCATATACCTGCCCTGCTCCCATGGTAGTGCTATTATTGAGCTTCCAGAGATGTATAAATGGGAACACACTGCAAAGTGAGTCCTTCTTAGTCTCACGTTAAGCATCGGTCCCAGCCTTGCACCAGCTTCATTTATTTCCCAGTCTGGCAGAGTGGGAAGTGCCCTCAGCATAGGGCCAGTGGCCCTGAGGCACCTCTCACAAGTCCCTCCCTTCTTGCCTCAGTTCTTCCAGACAGAAAAGGAGGACAGAGACACTGGCTTGTTTTGTAAAGGATGTGAGATGAAGTGAGGGGAAGTGCTATGGAAATATATCGCCTTAATTATTTATCTGGACAAGAAGGGCACATTAGATGGAGGATACTAGATACATTTTTAAGATACTGTTCTCATTAAATTTAACTTTGTGCAAACAGAAAATGGATCTATGTCCAAAGAAAATGTGGGCACTTAGGTTGGATATAAAAATGGGATGTTCTCAATTGTCTTCCAGGGACATCTTCTGTCTCCACTGGTTAGGTAAGGGGTTCAAAGGTGCAAAGATCCTAACTCATTTGTCTAAAGTCAAGTGGGTATGATTTCCTGATCATCAACAAAGGCAAGCTTTAGAAATAAAGGTGAAAATTCTGCCTCCGAGTCTCATCAGCTCCTACATCCACATTCAGACCAATCACTGTGGCAAATGCAGTATTAAACATCCAGATAAAATGAATTGTTTTATCTGAGAGGCAAGCGCAGAAACATCAACTATGCATCCTAATGCATCAATGTTTAGATTTTAAAGTAAATGTATTTAACTATGGGGTATATGCAATGCATTTGTTTAATAATAACTCTGAAATCTATAGAATAAGATAGCAAAATATTTTTTCTTGAGATTATCTGTGCCTTTCTATAAAACTACATAATGAGGAATTTTCTTTTCTATAGGAGAAAAAAGTTTAAGAAAATGAAGAGAAAAACATCAGTCCTTTAGTATGCTAAATTCTTTGTTTTTCTACAAAAATTTCTATTTGAATAAGTAAAGGAACTTAACATCTTTGCTAAGAAAAAGTCAAATAGTGAATGATCCCCTGCTTGGGAAATCCTATTAAACTGATAAATCCAAAGAAGAAACAAATAAACAAAATCATTCCGAAATCACTCCAGAATGCAGAACTGATGAAAAGTGGAAAATACAGAATGGAGGAAAATTGTAAAAAAAATAGTATCTTAGTTACTGGTAAATAAAGTCAATTTCCATAATATTCCCTTCTTTCAGTTGTTTCTAATGAACTAGCCGCTGGACCGAGTTCTACATGGCAGAGGCTGGCAGACATCTTCGGACAGCTGAATCCACTTAAATGGTCCTTTCTGTTTAGAATTTAAGGCCAGTTCAGACCGTCTTTTTAACACATTGACGCTTGGTGTGAATCATACTGTGTATTTAGTTTCCTGCATTAAGGCAAATACTGGGGAAGATTCTGCATGTAATTGGCACTCACTCTGCAAAGTGTCAGTGAGTACGGACGTGCCTAACAAGATTGCACTTTGTGAGCTGAGTAGTTATATTGCTGTTCATAAAAATAAATGTGAGAAGTTCTTCAGTGCATGCTGGCTGCCTTGCCCTGCAACACAGGTTAAGGTTAGCTATTAAAATAGGCTCACAATGCCAGAGAAAAGCTTCCTCCTGCACTAGAAAGACTAAGTATGAACTGTTCAGATGATTAAGCTGGTTCAGAGAAAAAGCAAAAGGCTGGATATTAATGAGATTTTGGCACAACTGAGTTTGAAACTTAGCCTTGACTCTCCTTCAAACTCAAACTCCAGTCTTCTCCCCAAAAGTACCCTGGATGAAACCATCAGCTTCCTGGCTAATATACTCAGTTTTCTTTGTAAAGAGATTTTGCTTCCTGTTTTTAAAAATTTTCATAATGACCTGTTATTAAAATACATTTCCACAACAAAATGAAATCAGCAAGCACAGGCAAGTTTTTAGAGATGTTGAGAATCTGTGCAATGTTTTACCTTTATTCTTGTTGCAACTCCTGGTATTCTAAGAAGTCCTTCTGTTTCCAGAGTTGCCTCTTCTATCTGGGAAATCAGCTGTCAAACACAAAGCAAAATGCATGAACAAAGATGCCAATTAAAAATTATTGGTAGATAGTTCTGATATACCAGAGCCTTTATGTATCTATGTGTGTTTGTGTATATGCATGCATTTGTGTATGTACATATGTAACATGTAGACACACAAACACAGTTTACAAATGGATTACAGTTCTAGGAAAAACCTTTTACTATGGCTCTTATCTGTTTTATGAACACTATTAAAGAAGAGTTTGTCTATTTTATTAAAAAAGAAAACTGTATTTTTTTAGACCTCCTCTGGGGACTGAAGTGGGTTTTTTTCCAAAATTACTCTGTCTTCAAAAATAAATCCCAATTACTACCCTTATTAAAATGTTTCTGAATCAAAACAATTAAGGTAACATTAGAAATACAACTTTCTCACAAATATGCTGCTTTATAACTTTACCAGAGAAGACCTAAGTACTCTTAGACTTTAAGGAAGCTTCAATTTTGAAAATCCTGGCATTCTCCTAACAAACTCAACAGTTTGCAATCCTACGTGTGGCTTAGACAAATTAATAAAAATTCTGCAACAGTACTTAAGACACATATGATAAACTCTGTTTCTCTAGAATACATGCCTAGAAGTATTCACTGAAGGATGGATCTAAGAGTATTCAAAAGAAATTTGTAAATGTCAAAAGCTGATGACATCATTTTAGCATAAATGGTTCTCACAATGTTTAACTAGGGCAGTGCCTTTGTTACATACCTTCCTGTGCCAGCTCTTGACTAAGAAAAATTATGCAACACAGTTGTGTTTTCTCCAGTTACAGAAATTAAAGGGGGCTTACCTAATGCTGTATTTATGTAATTGATAAATGCCATAAAACAGATCAGACAGAAAAAGCCACAAAGTAAGAAAACAGCACTAAAGGTGTCACTCTGATATAATTTCCTTGGTTAAAAAAAAAAAAGAAAAAAGAAAAAGAAAAAGAGCTAACTGGCTGCATCCAAGTACCAGGCTTACACCAGAGCAGTGGCTGCCACTCTCATCTGTTGCACACAAAGACACTGCAGGCTTGTTGTGTGATTTGCCACCATCACCACGTCTAGGGGGAGGCAATGTCTCGTGGCACTTCTGGCGGCCACAACTCTTTCACACACACTCACTCACAAGTGCCCCCTTGGCAGGCAGCAAAAGGTGGCCGCTGGCCACCACCAGCTTCCTGCCTACGGGAAATCCCCTCCTCATCTCTCTCAGGGCTGCTTTGCATGGCTTCATTAGCAGGCCGAGACCTGAATTCCTATGAGCAGAAACTTCTGGTGGGGATACATGGATCAGTATTACCCTCAGATTTTCCACTTGGAAAACCCCTAGGCTAAATGATGCCATTATTATTAACCATAATTCCTCAATAAAATAAAAGCTAGGTGTATTTTTATTAAAAGTTGTTGTTTTTTTTTTTTTAATTAAGCAGCCTTCCTATTAGCTTGGTTTGTTTCATTTAAGTGATAACCAAAGTACATTTAAAAAGCAGTATGCACGAGAATGTTCTTTCTTGCACTTTATATAAAGCCCCTATTCTTGGAAAGCATGTACTGTAGAGAACAGGCAGAAGAAATGGAAAACTTTTTATTTTCATATTTTCATTTCAAGAAAAACTATATTCCAAATGATGCCTGCACCTTGCAAAAGAAATCACATCTGTAAGCTACGAATATTTATGTAGAATTTTCTTCCTGAAGAACTATGTTTACTATGTTGCTCGGATAGCACAGTGATCAATCACTTTTTGTCATTTGATATCTTTCTTCCCAGACAGGATCTTTCCCAGAAATGTATTTTTTATGATCCTGAGGAAGTAATTTTTGGCATGAATGACATAGCAATAGTTTTGAGAGAGTGATGCAAAACTACTTTTGTTTTCCGTTTCTTGAAAGATAACTTAACAAGCAGGTCCCCAAACCTACTGAAATGGTGACGACAGAGCACTGAGTTTCTGTCAGTGTTAGGACAGGTCCACACCTGTGGTCTCTCCCTTCTCACGCAATGAGACCTGCTATCTAGGTTCTCCATCATCTTTCCTATTATCTTCCCCATTACCATGACACGAAACAGGCCAAAGCGTCCCTTCACATACTAAAGCAACAAATCTTCTGGAAAAGGGCTGCTGCCACCACCAGCCTGATGCCCACTCCCTAGCCACCTGCCTTGTGGTCAAAATCACTTCTGAAAGGAGAAAACCACTTCCTAGAAAGGTAAGTTCAGCCTGTGGGTCAGGGACTGAGAATTTCAAGTATTTGCTCTGAAAAAAATAAGAGGCAGCCCTACTGATGATGGAAGTTACATCCCCTTTATGAAATGGGATTTGGCTGCAGTGGGTTCTTACACCGATTGTCAGTTTTCACAGGTTTGGTAGTAAACTTGTCTAAATCAGTTGTAACAAAAATGAACTTCATACCTTTAACTCCAAATATGTCTGATACAAAGCAAAGTATTGGAATTAACAAGTAAAGTTGCAAATAAAAGTTACAATAACTTTGATTGATTAGAGTAATATACTAAAAACTGTGTGATAGGGAGCAAATAAATCCAGGACAAAATGTTATTTGTCATTTGCAGGTACGTAACAAGTTGACTTGTTCATGCCTATTTACCTTTTGAAAAATCAATGGGATCTTGGTTCCTGGCACCTTCTTCTGATCCTGTTCCAGTAAAACTGACAGTGGAACACCAAACAAGCCAGAGTCTGAAGAATAAAGCAAAAGAAATTGAGATATTATCCACATCTGTTCCAGTACATGTGATAATGGTATAAACCCACATTTTTGAAGCGATAAGCCTACTGAATACATTCAGAGCTATTGACCTTTTGTTCAAAGTGTTTGAATGTCTTCGTCAATCAATGTATTACACAAAGCATTCTGACTAGAAGGATTCATTCATCTCTTCCTTCAACCATGAATCAGGAGTTGTCTGTTTTGACTTCAAATTACCATCCACATATTCTGCAGTACAGTGAAGCAAACTGCATAAATGAAGCATCTGCATGGTTCTGGTTTGCAGAATGGGTGTGGTGATGACCCTGCAATGCAGATCTGCATCACTCAATGCAAGTTATTCTAGTTAAGATGCAAATAGCATGAGTAAAATACCCAGAAATTTGGCTACTAAAATGAGACAGAGGTAATTATCACCCAGAGTTACTCTGAATACTTCTCTCTATGAGGGTTTTGAAAGAAGAGCTTTTCAACCCCTATGCTTTTGCATTATACAACACTGGCAGGATAACAAGATCACCATCTTGCCAAAGGTGGTTTTTTGCCTTTTTTTTTTAATAAAAGCAAAAGTACAGTTAAGTCTTGGTTAGAAAATGGCCTTTACAATAGTGCTAAGGCAATGCAAATTTTAAAAAATGGAATCTAGTCTCAGTTAATCTAGCCCTGATGCAAAACTAGCTTCAGTCTTCAAGTAAATGGGACTCCTACATGTTTATGGCCCAGCTGAATAAAGTGAATGACCATTAAGAGAGAGCTATACTAGTAACTACCAACCCAAAGTCTGCTGACACAGAACTTCTCTGTCAGAAGTACTGATAATTGCTGTATGTGCCATTTTTCTGAAACAGCCTATAACACTATATGTAGCTAAAAACTCCTGCTTGGTATGATGCCAGGCCAATATTGAGCACAGAACAGCTGTAATTACTAAAAAGATGTCAGCCCTTGAGAAAATGTGATATATCTCAAAGAAACATCAGTTTCAGTGCCAAATCAGGGAGTTCTTGTATCTCTGTCAGCATAAAAAGTCTAACTCTAAGATATGTAGAGACTCATATATGCACTCAATATCCACACCGCATAGTTTTATCACCTTGAAGATCTTGTCAATAATAAAAATTTCTACTGAGATGAAGTTGGAGAAACAAACTGTAGGAGGTAAATGGAAAGGCAGGGCTGGGCACAGCACAGCATTCCACTGAAGAATTATGTTTTCATCATCTTTATGTATTGAAGCACAAAAGGGAACAGCCAATAGATCCACCATTGTGTGAATCAATTGGCCAAACAACACTTCGGGAGTGAAGAGGTGAGGGTCAGGTAGAGCAGCAAGGCACCGAAGGCATTACATTGCTAAAGTAGATCTGTTTGGCAGAAAGGGTTACATGTCATTGTCTATTTCCCACACATTTCCATGAGTCTAGCTCATCTTTTTCAACTTGGAGAAAAACAGGGGTTTTAATCAATTCAATGTTTTTCATAACTGCCTATTCAGATAATAATGCTATAAGTGAAATTCAACTAACAATAAATTTGGTAAGAAGAATCAATCAAAACTAAGACCCAAAATACAAAAGAAGAAAGTGTTTTGTCTCTTTTTATTAGTGAAAGTACAAGCACTTCTGCAAGAAGAAAATGCATTTAAGGGATCAAGGTGTCACAGATGGTTCTGTGTATGCCTTTTGCATTTAAAAAGTTATTTTCTACTACTGTAAACTGAAGAGCATATTCTGAAGAATCTATTGTACCTTGCTATACATCTCTCAACCCTCTCTCTTGCTTTCAATTATTAAAAGTGAGCTATTGCACTGTCACATTCACTGAACCTTGACAACAGGGTTTTGGCCAAAGCAGGCTTGTGATTAACTGGTAACACATTTAAGCTCGTGTAAAGCATTTAGCAGAAGCCAGAAATACAGAAAACAAACAAAGCACTGAAAACCTCTAGCATCTTGAAATGGGTTTCCATGTGTCCTATGTTCCCAAGAAAAGCACTGTGATTACACTTATGCTCCAATGCCTTGCAGAGCATAATGATGCATTGCAGCTGTCTCGACATCCTCTGCAACAGCCCTAATCTTCCACTTCATATGATGTCATTCAGCATAAAAACTGCATTATGTCCTGAGTAAATACTGGATGGGCAAGGCCTATGTGACACAGGAAAGCTTGTACCAGACAGAAGAGGAAAGCAGGTGAGAAAGGTTCCCACAGCATCTCCAGGCAAGGGCAATGAAAGCAAAAACGTCAGGTAGAAGTAGCACAGTACCTACTTTCGGGAAAGCAGGAAAAGAATACTCACAAAGAGCACATACACGTGCCCTCTCAGGGAATGTATCAGCACATACAAACTTCTGTGAAGCAATTCTATCTGCACAGCACGCTACTAAGATAGTTCACCTTCTTCGCTCCTTGGCTGATGCGCCCCGTGACTGACTCGAGTTTTAACTTTAGACAGAGAGCACGGTCCCGTAGCTGGAGTGACTATGTGCATAAACTTGCTTAAAGTGTGCTTCGAGTTTTAAGGCATATAATTAAATGCTGCTCAGGACCTACATAACTATTTATATATTAATATAAATTTTCTGCTAGAAAATCATAAAGAACCAGATGCATTTGTTTTATTGGATTAAACCAGACCCATTTGGTTCAGAATATGAAACACTGACTCACCTTTGGTTTTGATTTTTACAGCTTTTTGCTGCTTGAATTCTGTCCCAAGTATGTCATAGAGAGCAGTTAATTCAATCAGTGCTAAAGAATAGACTTTCTTCATGTCCTGAGGGGCCAAGTCACCAATCTTTGTGGTACCTGTTTTGTCCTTCGGTAGTCTGAAATTCTGAAAGCAGAGATATGCAGCACAGAGAATAAGTCCAAGTCATAACAAATTATTTAGCTCGAAGGCTATGCTTCCTTCAGGGCACAACCTTTCATCATGAAGCCTGCTATTACTGACTAAATCACAGGAAAATCCCCCAAATAGGTTGAATAGCAGATGATCTTAAAATCATAGGAGGATTTAGGTTCCTAGTGACTTTTAGAGGTCATCTAGTTCCCCTGCTCAAAGCAAGGCTAAATTCAAAGTCTGATTGGGTTACTCGTTGCATTGTCCAACTGAATTTTGAAAACTCCCCAAAACCTCTGTGGGTGGGTGTGCACTCATTCCAGTCCTTAATGCTCTCACAGGGACATTTTTTTCTTTGCAAAACAGAATTTCCCCTGTAGTCACTTGTGTCCATTGCCTCTTGTCCTTTTGCTGTGCGCTTTCAAGAAGAGTCTGGCTTTGTCTTGCTTGTAACCACCTACCCCCACAACCTGCTGCATCCTTTTGCAATTTATAGTGGTGGAAATAGCTGTCCATGAACAATCCTATGCATGTACAATTGGGATAGAAATCCCTCTGCACTTAGGCACACAAAGTAACACATTTGGCTGCCATATAAATAATAATAAAGGGGTTCCCCTCTTAGGGAAGGGGGATCCTTAACTATGGTTCATTTCTACTGCCTTAAAAGCTCAGAAGCTGCAGTCGGAGACCAATATAAGGAATTGAGCGAGAGGGTGAGGGAGAGGCACTTCCCAGCTCATAGAGCTTTTAAAATCCATCTCTCACCAGCAGGCTTCTAAGTAAGACTATTGGCCAATACTGACATTAGCAGTGTGCATGACTCAAAGCAGGCAGGTTGACAAGACTTTCTTCCATTTGGAAAGATATATTATACTCCAGAATTATTTTCTCATGGTGTGCAGATGCAGTGATAGCACAGCTGAATTGGTGGCTATGGTACATGACTACAATGACACATACCAAAACATAAACATAATTTACAAATTGCAGATATATAGTCAGTTTCCTACCTGGACTTGCACAAACACGTGTGTTTAAAAATAGCTGCAGATGACCAATGTATAACAAACACAAATTGTAGATTTAAATAGGTAACTCCTTTTTCCTAGCATTTTGCCACTCCTTTCATCATTGAAGGAGAAATCACATAGCCATGCCTTTGAGCAATCCTTCATAAGCCTAGCTAAAAGTATAGCCAAAGTATGTAGTATGCATCTATATATATATGCATATATACAGAAGTAAGTTAGAATATAGCTATCATTTCCTTGTTATAGGCTGCATTAGAGAAACATGACTCAAACACTTTAGAATCCATTTCTAAATATCCATTAGTGTCTGGTTTATAATGTTTGAACTGGGATACATGGGGTAATTACTATTTGAAAAACTGCACATGTCCTTATCTAAATTAAGTGTTTGAAGAACTGTGAAACATTGTTACTTCAGACACTATGTTTACTCAGACATGTTTGCATACACTGTTAGAAAAAAAGAGACATTTTTCACACCAGTCATTTGTTTACAGGTCATACATAACTGCATGTTCATGAACTGTTACATAGAGAGAGATACTCAAAGAGATGCCTGAGGACAGACAACAGATCCTTGGAGGATCTTCTTTTTTATTTATTTGGATTAATTCAGAATGACCCTTTTTTAATTAAAAGTTGGAAAGTAAAACTGAGCACAAACTAATCCTCAATTTCCTGCCACTTGACTTTAGACTTCTATAGACCATTCTGTTCTTCATTCTCATCCCTCACCTATCTGCATTGGATAACTGTACAAGGTCTCTACAGGCATTCACCAACCCTTTTTAAACGACCACAGAGATTTTCGTTACAGAGGTAAAGCATCTCACCTCAGGCAACAGGAAAAAGGGCTGTAAACAACAAATGAAGTAAGGATGACTACCACTAAGCCACTGTTCCAGTTTAATATTACCAGTCTGTTATTGCTTATGTATAAAGTACATTTTGCCAGAAAGACAACAACATAATGTCCTGGTTTTGGCTAGGATAATTTTCCTCCTAGCAGCTGTAGTGCTGTGGTTTGGATTTAGGATGAGAATAATGTTGATAACACACTGATGTTTTTAGTTGTTGCCAAGCAGTCAAGGACCTTTCAGCTTCTCATATTGGCCTGCCAAAGCGAAGGCGGGGGGTGCCCAAGAAGTTGGGAGGGGACACAGCCAGGGCAGCGGACCCAAGGGATATTGCATACCATATGACATCATGCTCCGTCACACCCATATATAACCGGGGGTTGGCCGGGAGGCAAGGCAGCTCAGGAACTAGCTGAGCATCAGTTTTGGTGAGAAACTGCGCCGTTCATCACTTGTTTTGTATATTCTTTTTCATATATTATTTAAATAATAATAATAATCATCATCATCTTTCTATTAAACTGTCTTTATCTCAACCCACAAGTCTTACTTTTTTTCTTTTTTTTTCCTTTTTCCAATTCTCTCCTCCATCCCACTGGTGGGGGGGGAGTGAGCAAATGGCTGTGTGGTTTTTTTGGCTGCTGGCCAGGTTACATCACGACACATAAATAGACATAAAAGTAATTACTTCCATGTTATTGAGAATACTATTCCCAAAAATGAGTTATCTTGAGAAGGTCTATCTCCACAAAGCTGGATACAACAACATTCTTCGAAGTCTAATTCACCCACTATCAGATAAATGTCATCTAAACAGTACCACTAGCGAAAACAAGAATGGGAGCAATAAATAGGAAACACCTACCGGGAGAAGAGTGTCACCACCTCCACCCTTGCACATTTTGCCTACTGAGCTGTCTTTGATATTTGTTGCCTGTTCTGCAAAAGATATCTCCAAATTGATGTCAGTGTCTGAAAAAGGCATGTCCTCAAGTGGGCTCTTCTGCTCATCCGTTCCAAGACTGAACTTCGAACCTGAAAACAGAGTAGAAAAACTAATAATCAACAGCAGCCCAACTGATCATCACTCAGTGCATGAGAGTAAGTTTCAAACCAAGTAGAAGTTAATGCTGTGCAAGGGATGGACTTTCTGGTTGCATATTCACTGATTTCTGCATTTTTTTTTATGTCATTTGAAAATTTAGCTTCTTACAAGAGTCCATCTTTTGTAGTTTTTCCTGATAATTCTGCCCATGCATGGGGTTTCCTCCTGTTTATCTATTACGAAAAGATAAAACAATCCACCTCAAACAAACAGCAGATTCCTAGGATCTTCCAGAGCCAAATAGCTTTGGCATCACAAATTTCTTGCCATCAAACACTTTCCAGCCTCAAAGACTGTAACATTCATCAACCAAACCAGCAATTCTTTCTGCTTTAAAATTTAAAAAGCAATAGAGAATGTTTCCTCTATGATCCAAAGCATTAACATCTGGGAATAACAGGGAGTACACAGATCATGTCGTCCCAACATTCCTGTCTTCACCTCAGTCTGAAGAGTCTAGATTCCTCAAAACTGTTTGGACGTGTTTCCATGATACAGGGAAAGACTAAGTATACAACAGTGGCCTTACTTCTCTTTCTTTGTTCCTTAAAGGAATCAAACACTAGACAAATTAAGAACATTTTTTAAAAAAAACCAAACAAACTAAAAAAAAAAAAAACAGACGGAAAAAAGGAACCCGCAGTTCTGCTTTTAGAAAAAGAAGAAGTCTAACTTCATAGGAAATCAACCATTGATTTTCAGTCTGAAGTTAAAATATATCATGAAAGAAGCAAGAGGAAAAATATATTGTAATTAACGTTATTTAATACAAAGCACAAAAAAAATTTAGCCAGAGAAAGATTCTGATCTCTCCACCATCTCTCTCGTGACGTTGTATTTCTTAAAGGACACATCCAGGACTAGGTTCCTTGTATAAGACATTACAAATGCCTTGCAAGTATTTCTGATAAAATTCAGACTTTATTAAAACCAGTGCAAATATAAACAAATCAATCCTGCTTATTTCAACGGGACCATGATTCTGCCACTGGCTCCTAGGCAGAGGAGACTGCAGCCTGTTCAGAGCTAACATACCACAAGTGCAGGAAAAGCGGGATGGAAATGGACATGAGTTGAGGAGGAGAACCATGAGCCGTGCATATGCTTTAGTATAAGAATATTGTGTAACACAACAGATTAATTTCTTTACACTGCTGTGGGAAATTTTTGTATGGCCTGGAATAACTATGCTAAGCCAAGCGAGAAAAAAATTCCCAGAAAATAGTTACGGCTACAGCAACATTTGACCTTGAAGTAGGGGAAAAGCTGCAGATACACTGATTAAGAGAGAAGGCGTCAGGGAAGTGCTGCTCTATACTGATACTTTTAGTGGTCTGCAAAAGAGCTGAGCGGCAAGCACACAACCCAAACAACATAGGAAGCATCAAGTTTAAAAAGGAATTTACAAATACTTGAAAATTTTTCTGAATTTTATCTGCATCAAATTGAAAGACTATACACAAAACAAGACTAGTCTCTGACATTCCTTAGAGTGAGTCCTGAAAATGACCTCAGTCTGCAAAGGCCAAACTCAGGAGACCTGAATGACAGGCAAGTGGCTGCAGCCACCACAGCCACTCTCTGGTAGGGCACAGTGCTTTACGTAACCACTCCCACTTCAGCGTAATTGGTCTAGAGCTGAGACACTTTCAGAGAGAGAAAGTGGATTTGAGTTAACACTGACTCTACTTACAACCAAGCAATGCTGTGAGAAGTAGAATAAAACATTTCCAAATTTTGCCTGTTGTGTTTGTTACTCACCACTTGCTCTTTCCAGAGTGGCTTCTGCTCACTCTCCATAGACCCCAAAACACGTCTGGGGCATACGCTAAAGATTAAGCTGATCCTGAAACTAGAGCTGCTCCTTTTGGCAAAGAGACATACGAGACCTCAGTAACCAAACATATCCAAGGTCAAATTCATTCCTGGCTTCGATCTTTGGCCTCCCTGTGTGTATAACTGTATACATCATGTAAACTGTTTAATGCATCCGAACTAAATGAAAACAGTTCCCCATGCCTCAAGACTTTTGTCATGCTAATGTGGCCTATACATGACCTACATACTTCCTACCAGCCTGGGAGGGATCTGATGTTAACAAACAATAAAGCAGTAGCTCCTATTTCAGCCCTCTGGTCATACGAAGGTGCCGTGTAAAGCAGATGTCTTGGTAATGCTGTGCACATTTTAAAGGTCTGGAAATGCTGCTGTTGCTGGGAGTTTCTTGGGAGTTTCTTCTTGATCGTATAGCCTTGCTCCTATTGTGCATTCATTAACTAGGAAGCAGCTGTAAGAGGAAGCAGGTTTGGTGTTCTGCCAACCTGCCAACTGTATGCAGTATTTCATGAGAGAAACGCAAGTGTGATACAGAAAAACATAAATATTGTCTACAAGATGTGGAAACCATATTTTACATTAGTCCCATACCCTTTCCTTGGTATACAGTGCTATTTAAAAATCACATAAAAAGATGGGAATTCTTCAGTAGCAGGGTAGAGGTTATGTTTTGGGTTTCTTTTTAATAGGACATGGAATTATTGGAAGTGTCAGCCTTGTTATTTCCTAGTTTTGCTAGAGAATCTAGAGTGTACCCCAATGGAGCTATGCTGATAGATCTTAATTTATAATTGGAAAGGTAGAAGGGCTGATTTTTCTTTTTTTTTACTGACAAAGCATTTCTCTAAAAAGCTAATTCATAAATTATTTTAAATAGAAAATAAAAAAAACTTTGTAATATTTTCACTAACACTATCACTCTGGCCATAGATTCCTTATTTATCATATAAAATGAAAAGCAGAAACAAACTCTTTAATTAAAAAGCACAACCACATTTCAGTCTTTTTCCCTATCAAGAAGCCAACATGACGGCTTTTCCCCCTCATATTACACATAGCACATGCAATTCTTTCATCCATTTGCCAGATCCTTATGCTTTGAGGTTGCCCTTATACAGAGGTTTTATCTAAGATTCTTCCCTTGTAGCTAATCCTATGTGTTCAGAAGGACAACTGCAGTCCCACAGTAAAATGACTTTTGCTGCTCTCCTATTTAAGCTAATGAGAACTTAGCTTTTCATCTATTTTATTCTTTCATTTTTATTTCTTGAGATGTCTCAACCAACATGGTTATTTACTCCTTTTCACAGGCATTCAAAGAGAATTACTTTTCTTTTGTAGCTGTTGAACATATTGCCAGCTTTGCAGGTCTTTAGTGAGTGTTATGGATTGATAAAATGATAATGTCTTTTGACAGCTTAATACATGATTCTGAATTTTCTTTTCATTTCCTGTAGACACATTCTGTACCTACATGAAACAAAGAGGCACTTAAAGCCAGCAAGTGAGGGTCCTTCCAAAAAACCTCAAATATGCATCCACCAACAAAAAATCATAGGAACTCATTAAACTATTCTGTTTGAGCAGGATCAGGCAGAAAAGGATAAAAATGTAATGGTTTCATATTATTCCCTGAGTTTGCTTGTATTTTTTAGGCAAGAAACAAGGTGTGTCAGGCTGGCAAGAAAGGAGTGAGCACAGGTTCACACAGCCCATGTATGCTCTAAGGGCAAACCATTATCGTCTTCAGGCTGGCAGAAGCACTTGGGAATGCAGCATTCAAATACCAAATTAGGAACAGAGCGATCACCTCTGGAGAAGGGCCAATGAGAGTCATTCACTCTAACAGTTTTAAGACATCTCAATTTAAGCTTTGGACTTTTTGATAACATCTGAGATTATATTCATATTTTTCAGGTAAAACTGGTACTACTTCTCTGTCAAAGGGGGTTTCCATTTTAAAATAATGTCTTCAGATTTCATAAATATTTAGTATCTCTGAAATATCAGGCATTGTTTACTTTTTGCCTTAAATTCATTCACTGTTTATATAACACTAATTTGTTCATCATTCTGGAGGAGAGATCACAGCACAGCACTGAAACAGGTGCGGTGCTTTTAACACCACCAAACTTGCATGGTTTGACTGCAAATTGAACTGATTTTTTCTTCCTGCTCCAGTCTTGGGAGCAGAGCCCACTTTAGCATGTTGACAAGAGCAGAAGTGTATCAGGATGTAAGCAGGCTGCATTTGCCATCCACATCGCAATCTGTGCTGAGGAGAGCTAGCATATGGGATTTGCTTTTCAGAACTTCCCATTTCTGAAGGGTTCATCAGGGCCACTGAAAAAAAAGAACCAGATGTGATAAAAATTCTGTAATAATTGCTTGGTAATTTTCCAGCTCTGAATCCTACAGTGCAGTTTATTGACACAAGCACCAGGCATCTCTTCCTTCCCTTGTGCTGAACCAGCAGTCTGGCAGTCCTCCCAATTTTTTACTGTTCTTACTGGAGTGAGGTTTGTTGAGAGTGAGGGAGAAAGGGAAGGATTAACAGCACTTCTGGAAACACATAGATTTGGTGATATTCAGGGCTGGTTTATATTCATCTCTCCCACTTCAACTTCCATGCACATCCTGTATTGTCTGTTGCTGTTTTCTAAGTCTAATCCGTTTTTCCAGAATATTACTGGTCAGTATTCTAGAACTGGAGCACAAGTTGATTTGGTGGCTTAATTACAGATAAGTAACTTGCAGTAGGGAACTTGATCTGCCTGCCTGCCTAAGTGGCTGTAGGGTTCAGCAACACCTATGTGCTATCTGGTCCCCCGAGAGAAGAAAAAAACCCCAATACAGAAACAATGCAGAACAGCAATGTAGTATCTTAAAGTTTAAATGGCTCCCAGTTAGTGTCCTGATCTCTACAGTGATGGGTATGGTTGTATAACAGACATGACAGACCCCCTACTTCAAAGAAACCTAAGATGATGCAGGGCAGCCACTCTTTTATGATTGGACCTGAAGAACAGCAAAAAGCTTTGACAAAGTCTTTCATCAAAATTCATACTCTCAAAACAGAAACTATGGAATCAGCTAAGGACTTCTGTGATGCTCTGTCCTACCTGGCAGTGAGAGGGAGGGGTCTTCCATGGGTACTGCACCCCTCTTGCATAATCATGTGCTGTTGAACACCACCCAGTCCTACACACAGAATTCTATTTCCTTTCCATTTTCCTTAAAAAGGTAACCAACCTTTTTCTTCCATCCCTGCTTTTCTTTCACTTTGAGCTGCAGATATACAGCCAGTTCTCACTTTCTTTGGATGTTTATAGTCCATTTCTTTTTGTTCTCTTGTATGCACTGATGAGTTTATGTGTAGTGCTTCATTTCCTGTACTGTACAGCAGAGATAAACCAGAAGGGATAAATTAAGGATCAGGAAAGACCTAAGCATAAGCTATGAAAGGAGTCTTCTCCCAGATGACTTGATTATAAGATGATAACTGGTAACAAACAAGGCTTCTCAGATGGCACAAAGGACACTATCTACAGCCACACTTAAAAAATTTACAACACTACAACAACACAGGCCAGAACAGGTCTCTCATAAGAATTTCATAGTCTTTTGCTGAAAAGTTACTGGAAATATGGACCTATGTAGCAGCTTGTGTAGTCGAAAGCCTACAAACCAAAAGGAAAAAAAAATAAAAAAAGGAAGAGGCATTACCTTTTGTTCCATCTTGTGTTTCATTTTTGTTTTCATTTGTTCTCACAGTTGAGGGTTCACTTCCATCACAGACCTAAGAAAGAAAGAATAAATAAGCATGGCTATAAAAACCAAATGCATGGTTGTAGAAACTCCTTTGAGTCTGTGCAGAATTAAAACACATACTCCTGCAATTCAAGAGTGTACAGAAGCACACCTGTGTGTTTCAGTAGAAAACCCTTTGCCAAAGTCTAAGGGGATCTGAAATCTAGTTAATTAAAAAAGAAGTAATTAAGTACATTCTCCCTCTTCCTAAAAGGATAAGTGGGTATAAGACTTAATTCTCCAGTGTTGCAAAGAATAAGAAAATTTATTCTTTGACCTGATGCCATAGTTTGCACTGGAAAGGGTATGGAAAGAGAATCTGGAGGAGACATTTTGACTGCCTCAGTCCAAATTCCTTCCACTTACAAAATCTTACATGGTTGCCTCCCCTACAGAACAATTCCATCCCTTTTGTGGGGCAGCCTGACATTAATATCTGTGCTTACAGCTTAGATTCCCAACAGCAAAACTAAGACACTTCAAAGAGACAACAAAACAGGAAAGGATTTGAACCATCTTCTCCTTTCTACAATGCTGCGCTACCCAGTCTCAAATTTGCCACATTCCATGAACTGCATGACACCTACTATAGAAAAAAATATTTCAGAACATGTAGAAAATCTATACACACATATATATATACATGCACATATATACCCATATACATTTTTACCCACGTATTATTTTTATTATCTTTTTGGCAACTCAGATCAACAATGAATGTTTAAGACTCTGGATTTTTAATTGTATTTTACTCAAGCACTGTATAACTCCATACTTACTGAGAAAAAAAATTCAAGTTTTAAAGATTTCTCCTACCAACACAAACCAGTATTTTTTTATTTTTTTTTTTTTTCAAATCAGGGATCTTGAGAGGTGGAAGAAGATAGCATGACTGCCCAGAAAATAATTACTGTTTCACAGAGCAGTAGAAGCAGACTCAGAAGCTGTCAAGGTACCAAAAGTCTAGCTTCTCATTGGGAATAGGGCAGGAAATTTAACAGAAACATCAACACAATTGTTGCGTTGATACAAAACATCAACACTATTGTTTTACCTTTCCTCCTGCTTTCCTCCAGGTGAAGGGAGGTTACAGGATTTTTGGAGGCTATTATTAAACTGGAATGACTTCATGCAGCTGCAGATGGCTTCAGTCCTCTTTTGTTACATAAAAAGCTTTATAATGATGGGAGAGTAACAAAGCACTGTCACACGTTATCTAGAGAGGTTGTAGAAGCTACTTCACTACAGGCTTTCTGTGACAGATTAGATGAATAACCACAACCAACGATTTCTGAGTAATTACCTTGCTTTGGAGAAAGGAATGCAGTATAGTTTTGAGGGCCTACACTTCTATTATTTTATTTTAGTCAAGGAGACAGGTTTAGAAGGATTCTTTTTTTTTTCCAGTTTTCTCTACATTTAATAATATTCTAACCTTCTGTTTTATACATCTTAAATGGCTACAATAATTTGTCTGCTTGCATTACTTCTCATTGATGTCATCAATATCAAAACATGTAGTTCAAGAAACACAGAAGCCTACTGAACACTGTGACATACGATTTTCAAGCATTACAATGTGTAGCTTAAATACAGGAACATGAGTATTTCTTCTGCTTTTCTGAAATAACATACTTGAAAGGGAAATTATACTGCTTTAAGCTATATGATATTTTACCTAAATTGCTCTGCTATTAGATTTTGTAATTTTCAGGTGTAGTCAATTCCAAATCAGATCCCGGAAGGCTTTTATGGAGTTAATATCCCTTCTGCAACCACATGCAAAGCAGAACAGTGAAAGGGAAGTTGTGCCTCCAGAACATACATTTAGGCTTACAAACTCCCCCCACTACATTTCACCTCTACTGAATTTGAAAGAAGTTGCCAAAGGAGAGGAAGCTCTTGGGGAAGGAGGCACTTAAATCCCCTCATTTCATCACTGCTACCATTGCGCTGAATGGTGGCAGCAGCAGCGAGAACAAGGGACAGGGCTGAGGTCAGGTAAGCTAGCTCTGCACTTTCATCAGATCACAGTCTTCTTATGGCTGATGATCTCGTTGCTTTTGGGGAAGCAGAGAGGACACATACGCTTCTCCACAGAAGATGAATTCTAATAAGAGTCTCTATTTCTCGCCTTCCCCTTTCCTGTGTATGGATTGTTCCTCTCGTTCAATACTCCATGAGAGGAGACAGGGACCCTTCAGGACCTGTCAGAGCAACTGACACACAGTTTAACACACACACAGAGGCCCTGGGAGTTAGTACAGGGTCTAAGCCACCAGCTGACAGACAGAAAGACCTAGCCAAAATAGAGGAGGTCATGTTGATGTCCCTTTTATTTCCTAAGAGGTACTGCCCCTTATCTGGCAGACCCCTGAGGACGGCTGCACCAGCTGCAGGGCACTACTACCCAAAGACAAAAGTGGGCTTTTAGTAGCTCTTTCGGTGATTGTTGTCATGAGTTTTGCATCTGTGTTAAAATTAATTCAGATTAATATCTTGAACTTGGAGTGGTTGTTTTATTCATCACCTTTAAGTACTATAAGGCCAATATACATACTTCTTTCTACATACCAATATTGCTTAATGTAATGTCAAGTCTGGACCAACGCTATTCACATAAATTCAGTAAAAAATTCCCTTGGAAATCCATGAAAAGTTAGACACAAATCTTCTGGAAACAGCCCTTTTGTGTCTGTGTGTCCCTCTCCTCCCACCCCTACATGTCCTTTTCTTCTCTCTGCCAGAATCAAACAAAACGATGGACAGGAACTTACTTTTCCCTTTGAGTCATTTTGTAGCCTGAAGATATCTCTGACATCAGGAATCTGGTGCTGTTTGTTTCTTTTCCTCATGGTTTGTGTGACAGTCTCTACTCGCTTTTCTACGGCTGCCTTCTGGGTTCGGGTCAGTGTGGACAGAAACACCACACTTTCCAGGGAGTCACCAGAGCTCTCACCAAACAGATTTGACAGACCTGCCTCCTTCAGCCATTCTTCTTCCAGTTCCCCCTCTGAGCAAGGCAAAGAGAAAAAGGCATAAGCGTTGGCTTTTGAGTACTGTTAAGTGCACTGGATGTTAATAACGTGATGTAATTAATGCGGTTCACAGGGAAAGTACTAATGGGATCAACAATTAAGAACAATTACTTACACTATCATGACTTGGAAAAAAGCTATTGTTTCTAAAGAGCTTCAAAAGGGTTAACATATGATATTAAAGCTTTTAAAATAGTTAATCCAATACAGATTGCTATAGGGCAATCTTTATAAAAATCTATAGCACTTCTATTAAATCATATACCATTTTATAAATGTACCTAGATATAAATGTGTATGGGGAAGTCTAAAGCCTCTGATCATTGCTGCTTCATTGATTTTTAGTTCAATCCTCAATCTTTTTAGCTCCTGTACTGACACGGTTCTGCCCACTTTTCTTGATACATTAATCCTACAGCTCTCCACTAGCTCAATTTAATGAAGGACAAACCAGGCTACAGGAGTCACCTTACTGCTATCTTTTAATCAGTTCTTATGACATGGTCTCCAGCCTGCTGACAGCCAACAAAACAATTGTTGCTTTAGTCTTATAGCTGATAAGGTATCCTTTATTGACAGATCACTGCACATGAAAGAGGAGAAACCTATTAAATACTGTCACCGATGGCAAAACTTCTGCTTCTGAAATCAGTATCTCTCTAATGATATTTTCTTCAAAACACTAAGTTCTGTCTGTAGCAGCCGAGCTTGTGCTGAATGCCAACAATCCTCTCAAATGTTCAAGTAACATTTCCATTTATCAGATATCTAAAAGTACTTCAAAGCTGGCAAGTCGACTTTGCTATTGGCTGCAGTTTCCCACAGCGCCCAGTGCACATCCAAGTGGGCACCTGAATATTAACAACGTTCAGAAAACAGACACAAAATTTTAAACATAAATTTTGCCATGGCTGGGTGGCCAAATCCAGCACAAAGAGCTACACCCATTCTCCAGAGCAGATGTGAGCCAGGTATATCTCATCTCTCCTCTGTCTTGCCTTTGCACAGCCACATCTCAAGCAAGCTCGCTGCCCGGGCAGGCCCATCAGCCAGGTGCAGCGTCCCACTCATTCAGGAGTAACCGTACCCAAGAGAGGTGCTATACATTAGGCAAAGTGTGGAGCAGAGCAACATCTGCTAGAGCTGATCAACTCAACTGAGTCGACTCACTTGGTCTTCATGCCAGAGTCAGCAGCTCGAGCTAGAGCGGTAACTAGGGGAAAAAAGGCTATATAAAAATGGAAATGGCGTGTTTTAGAGTGCAGAGCCTGAAGGCGTAGCAGCATCAGTGAGCTTAGGTAAGAGAAGAGGCTCACGCACTGCAGAAGGATGGGCTCTGCTGCTCCAGAGAAAGCCTCACAGCTCCATCAGATGCTCTGCTCCCCAGGCACGCAGGCTTGGAGCCTTGCTGCTTTCTCCAGAGGCCACACTGCTACCCTCTTCAGAGCACTTGTAAATAGCAGTGATATTTCAAAACACCTGGGCAGACAGAAGTGCAAATCCCTTTGAAAGCTAATGGAGCACATTCTTCTCACTCATGTAGAGGCCATACTAAAATGCAAAGCTCACCATTTTAATTTACTGAGACTGTGGGCCTCTTCTGAGAATCTGAGAGGGGCAGATGCTGTACTGTTAAAACATAATTTTTGAAAGAAGAGTAGAATTAAGGATGTTACTTCTTTTTTGTCTGATAGGACAAGAAAAATAAAGAAATTGCCCGACTTCTTCTAAGACCATGCCCTCAGGAGTGGCCATAATTGATGCTTCTGAGAAACAAAAATAATACAACTGAACAGTCACAACAGTTACAAGCATAGAAAGTTACTCACTAAACCTAAACCGGTTAACCATTGTTTTTACCCACAATAGCTACAATAACAAACAACATACGCAAAGAGTGAAAGGGTAAGTCAGTTTAACAGTAAACTGCAAATAAAACTTTGATTGTTGTGATTTGCAAGTAGAGGCACCTTTCTGATGTTCTGCAAATACCATTTAAAGGAAAACCAGCCTTTTACTTATCTCCGATATGATTCTCTTTCAGGGCACTGCCTGTTTCGGGTGATGCATAGCAGACGCAACAGAATTTTCAACAGTGGATGTTCAGAAGAGCGACCTCCTTTTTGATTTAAGTGTGTTTGGTGGGTGCCATCTCTTGAAATAAGACTTAGAGAAAAATCCCTAAATCAGCAAACTGATGATCATTCACAAGAACGGATTTCATTACCATCTGGCTCCTTCACTACAAGTGCTACTCGTTCCTCATGATTATTTCCTCTGGTTTCATGGATGTTTTCAAGTTCTTTCCAGTAGTCATCCATAGACAGTTCATCCAAGGAGTCCTGGGATCCTGAGCGGTCAAACGATGCTCCATCGGGAGTCTTCTTGGAATGGTCATGGTTCATTGTATACTGGCCAGACCGACGGCTATAAACATAAACCAAAAAGCAATTATTGGTTAGCATTTTAAGATATAAGATATATTAGTATCTGTGAAAGCAGTTAGTGATGAATTGTGTCAAAGTATCAAAGCAAATTACTGTCAACAAGCAAACCAAGATATTAAAAATTACTTTTAATATCTGAAATACATTTTTAATTTAGCATTTCTGCTATACGTATCTCCCAATCTGGAATGGCACAGGAGTCTGTATTAAAGAGGAAATAATGAATTCAAGTTCTAGTAATCCTATTTACACAATCCTCTAATGCAACTCACAACAGTTAGTTCCACAAACTTCATGGTATGTATCTTCCTAGCATCACCATGCATAAAGAATTTTTCAAAAGTGCCTTTCTGCCTGTGTAAATTCTTACAGCTTGACACTACCCCTACTGCTTTTAATTTTTATAAATGTTTAGTCAGGTATCTATGACCTTAATTATAGCTGGAAGAGGACAAAGTAGAATTACTGAAGTTACAGTTTGTGAAGTAAACTGGTGAGTCCAAACGTTTAAGAAAGGCCACTATTTGTTTCTATCTTGCTTCCTCTTTGACTGAAAGCCACTATTTTTATGGCTTAATGTTACTAGGTTTTGGTTCACCCTGCCAAATGTATGTTGCTATGGTTTTCAAAAGGGATCTTTCGTCTTAAGTACAGCTGTGACTAGAAAAAAGAAGGCAACAAACTGAAACCTCTAGGTCTCATCTTGACCTCATTAAGTCATGGGCAAAAATTACCACTGACCTCGCAAAGAATTCCTCTTTAAAAGTGCAAAGGTTATAACGATGTCACTGAAGTTACAGGTCATCCTTACAGTCAAATATACCAAATCAAAAGCCACAAACTGATTCAGAGTATCAATGGATTACATAAGTAGCAACCTGACCTAACTTCAGAGTTGGCCCTACTTTGAGCAGGCGGCAGATCGGACAAGATGATCTCCAGTAGTCCTTTCTAAACTAAGTTACTCTACTATTACGACAGTGTATCAAAATTCTTCCTTGTGTTAAAACATAAGAAGTTCTTAACATTTCAGAAACAGCTTCAGATGTCTTTTATGTCTGAATTTGTCTTCATATTCTAAAAAAGAAGGCATGGTTTGGGGGTAAGTAATAAGTATCATTTATTCCGGGAGAAAAACATATCAGAGATCAAGCATTGTGGATTTATCACAATGTAAATGCAGTAAATTAAGTCCTACTTTCCCATTTGGCTGATTTTTTGCAAGTTTATCTAGAATTAAACAAAAGCACCTCGTCCTTACCCCCCCATATCTTGGGACAACTGACGCTTGTTAGCTGCCCCTAAGTAAAAAAGCCATACCTTTCTCTCTGAAGATAAGCCTCTTGTGTGTCCAAGTCACAAATCCTTTCACACCATATGTGCTTGATTCTCTGATAAGAAATACTAACTATATGGACTTTGCCTTTAAAGGTAAAGAGCCTTATGGAAGGACTATGAGTTTCCCCCAACCCTGCCTCTCTGCTCCAGGTACAAGTTAATAAATGACAATGAATTACCAAGCTAATATGCACCTCAACACCATTCCTTAACCTGACCTTATTTGAAAGCCCAGGGGAAAAATATATAAAGGAGTATTTAGCTTCTGCATCAATGGCAATAACAACATCTTGCTAATAGTGCATGTTACCCAATAAATACAATTTCTCCATGTAGCTACCTCAGTTCTTAAACTTCTCCTGACAGCATGTCCCATGTGTGACCTGGGCTGCTTGTGAATCCAGCACTAATCACTGCAGAAAGACGTTCATGGGAGTCACATCAGAAGCGTCCCCAGCAACAGATGTAGGTGCCGAGTGTGGCCAAAGCAGGTGGGGCTCCTCAGCCCTTGCCCAGGCTTCCCTCCTCCCGCAGCTGAAGGTGCTCAGAGCAGACAGGGTCCCTCTCAGAAACAGACTCTGTACACTTGAACACGGGGTCCCTCTCAGAAACAGACTCCGTACACTTAACAAATGAGCGGCAGCCTGAGTGAGGTCAGATTTCAGCTTATCATCCCTTGGTTTAACCCTGCGGAGCCGCTCAGCAGCTCTTTGGTGGCCTTTCACCTTTGGAACAATCTGCTCTCGCTGATCCACCTCAGCTGAAATTTAACCACCACAGTACACCACGCAAAAGATAAAACTAACAAACAGATCTAATACATTAAAAGCATGCACTCTAAGGGGCTCTGACAGCCTGAGGTGGGACATGCTGCAGCAGGCAGCGGCTCTGTGCCATGCTTCCAGGACGGTGCTCCTCCCGTCCTTCCAGAAAAGCCAGCCCGCTACCTTCCCCAGACCAAGTCCTGTCTCAGAGAAGTCTGTGTCCCGAAATGCACAGCTGGTACTCGGCACAGAGCACTCAAGGCCATTTTCAGGGTCCTGTGAGCATTTGCTGTAGATTAAAAACACTCCATTAACTCTCAAAGACTGTGCCCTACCCTTCAATCATCGGTCACAAGCCTGCTCTACTCCACCAAACATAAGCTGCGTTTCTGGTAAGGCTCTTCCCAGCCTCACCTTTCTATCTCTCATTAACGATATACAGCAACTCCTAACTTTGAGCGGGCAGTAACGCTGCTTCTTGTCATAATGCCGCCCTCAGAGAGAGAAGGACATGAACGACCATGGGAACTTTCCAAGACATTTTCTCACAAAATCCCCCTGCTCTGCTGCAAATCTCCCTTTCTAAGTGCACATTGCTTCAGGCCCATTCACAGCAGCAGTGCTCCAGCCCCTGAGGAGCCGAGGCCACAGGCCGCTGCCACACCACTCCGGCTCCACTCACCCGTTCCTTGTCTTCTCTTGTCTGACTCCATCAATCCCCTATCCCCAGTTTCTGTCTGGACTGCAAACCCTTTCAAGGCCATTTGCATTTGTCCACATCCACAATTAACATTTCTATGGGCTAGGACAGAGAGAGGCTCAGGCGGGGAGAGAACAAGCTCTAAAACTTTAGCTGAGAGAGCAGGTCAGACCCTATTTTCACTTCACTTGGTTCAACGTTTTTTGCTTTGCACGCCCCACCGGAGAAAGATGTGGGAGGAGCGGTATTTGGTGCATAATCTGCACAGCAGTGGCTCCAGGCACCCTGGTCTCTGTCTCTCCTTGTGCACAAAGAGGCACGAAGGAGAAAGACTCTTTGAGGATAATGAGGACAGTCTTGATATCATAGAATTGATGTAGGTGAGAAGAAAAAAAGAATTTAAAAATGCAGAGTGTAGGGAAAACAGGTTGCCAATTAAGATTTTTATTTTTAGGTATCTATTGACAAGACCAAGAACATGGGATTTCTGCTGTGACCTTCCACTGAATTAAATCCTTTTTCAAAAGTATGCTTAGTAAGCACTAGTTGCATATCACACAATAAAAATGTATAAGTGGGAACAAGTTAAGGCCAAGGAAAAAAGAGAGGGGGGAAAAGCAATCAATCTTAGTAATAATATTACAAGGAATCTGGAAGAGAGACGTGGTTTTAAAAATAATTAATCCCACATTCACAGAAAGACACATAAAAAAATCAATCTTAAAAAAGCATTTCAAATACCCCATGTTGAAAGCTTTAAAATTTTGTAGAAGACTGCTTTCCAAAAAACTATTTGGTCTTTTTTTCATTACAAAACCAGCTACTATTGTGGTGGCAGAAAATAGGTTACTTCTCCAGCACATTCTGAAATTTTTAGGTGTTCAGTTTTTCTATTTAAAATTTGAAGAATGCAGCTGCTTTTCAAGGAGATCTCTTTTACTCCCAGAAAATGTAAAATACTGCTAAGAAACACAGTCACTCAAAGTAATTTTCGAACACTACTCATTTAGCATTCCAGATTACTAAACTGTAAGTTCACTCTCCTGCAGTTTTTTTCCCCCAGAAAACTCATATTTCCATTAAGGTCTTTGCTAACAACACTCTCAAACTCTATTAAAATCTTATTAATATCTATTTCCAATCAGTAGTAAATAGTTTACTCTTCAAATAGCTTTACAGGGAGCAGCGCAATACTCTCATTTCCAAATTACACAGTCAGTTCTGACCTCTGATACTCAGGCACATACCCTTTGCAGCCGATGAGATTTTTGTCTATTTATCTCATAAGCAAAGCTGAGCCCCCAGTTATAAAACCCATTCTTCAATATAGTTATTGCAGTCTCTTATCAGAGTTAATCTTCTTGTCCCACCCACTGGAGATGCATTTATTTATTAGAAACATCAAGGATGCGAGACGAAGCACTCCAGCTCTTCCAGAGGGGAGCCATTAGAAAAAATTCTTGTAATGAACACCATTCCTTACATTTACAAGAAATTTGGGTTATTTCACTGAGCACTGATGAGCTTCACGTTGTGGCAAGTACTTAAGGGAGAAAAACTGTGCACAAATATTTTCTTCAGCCTTTCCTTTTGTGACCAACTGTGTCCTTTCTCAGCCTGGAAAAAAATACGATTCTTCACATTCATCAGTGTTTTACACCGCAATAAAAATGTGGGGTTTTTTTCAGGTTCTGTCAGCCTGATTTTGATTTCATCAATAGCCACTTTATACTCATGCAGTTGTCTTTACTCCTTATTTTCTTTCCTGTGAAATCTCAGTCTCCCTGTACATTCCAGTGCCTTTTTAGCAGTTCATAACTGACATGTGTCACATGTAAAACACAGCGCCTAGAGATTAATCAGTTAGTAAGGTGCACTTTCACTGGCATTTCAGATAAATTCAGTTCACAGAAAGTTAATTTTGCCCTTACTTCCATTTTTCTCACTTAAGAATTAGGGACTATGTTGTGTTTTAAATCCGTGAGTGGTGAGAAAAAGATAATCTTTGTCGCTTCTATAGTGCTAGCCGCTAATTTTGGATCTGAATATGATCTTTCTACATCACTATACAAACATAACAATTGTATGGTATCCTTATGTAGCCAAAAAGACAGGCCTGTAACAAAGGCCTACTTGTATTATATGTGATAAGAAACTATTCATTGTTACTTTAGGTAGAAGGCTAACGATTCTTAGAATGAGCACCTGTTACACATTATGATAAAAAGGAGGAGCTACAAGACACCTCAAGGCCCTTACATACGTACTTTGCAGAAAGGGAGGACACTAATTGCCTCCAGCAGCATCCTTATCTTCCTGAGGCGTATAGCGAACAATTACCAACACCAAAGTATTGAGAAACTAGGGGAAAGGTAATTTGGGCCAGGGTCTCCATGACCACCCACCCATAAGCCCCCTACCCAAATTATACCACCTACTCCAAAGACAGAGGCGGAGAAAGGAACTGAGCATGCATTCTAGTTTGCATACTAGGCGAAGAAATATGAACCAACTATTGTAACGGGGAGTGCACCACTTTGTAATCTTTGTCACATTTGTGTATAAATATGACAGAGAACCAGCGTTAGGTGTGCCTGATTAGAGGAACTATCCTCCTGACACCCAGCGCTGCAATAAAAGGAAATGCCTGCTTCTTCATGCTAAATTGGTGTTAAGGAGTTTTCTTTTATTACCGAATTTCGGTGACACTTACACACTATATATACAGGTATGCATGTATCAGATGTGTAAATATACTGAAAGGCAGAAATAGTCAATGCAGGATGTTCATGGCCATAAAAACTAGGGAATATAAATACACTCTTGAACCAAACCGAATAGATTAACACTGCTGAAAGAGAAGTGGAGTTCCTCTAACAGGATTACTGTAGGAGAGCTCACTGACTCCAGGAAAGGACAAAGTCCTGCTACTAAACACCGTACGAATATAAAGCAAAAAGATACCAGTCTCTATAATCTGTTATCTTCTTCCTGAAAAAATGCAACAATGAATGAAACGCAAGTGAAAGGGAAGAGTGGGAAACACCTTTTCTGCCTACAAATTAGGAATTTCTGTAGAGAGACCTTTTTTCTACCTGCTTTTGCCAAATTTTGGAATTCAAAATTTAGGATCTTTTCTGAATAAAAACTGTCACAACTATAAAAAGGTCACAAGTGGAACAAAGGAAGAGTCCACCTGATTAATTACTGGGTTTGACTTCAGTTAGGATTCAACTCTTTGGGGTTAAACAAATACGGTTCTTTTTCACAGCTGCCTACCAAACACTATGGGAGGCTTAATCATTGTCTTTAAACAGGCTCCAAATTGAAGGCCAATTCAATGTTCTGCAAGACTAAAAGTTTCACAAACATTTGTTTGTATTAGCCAACTTTCATCACTGAGAACTGTGCAAAAAAAGCATTGCTTTACCAAGTGATATCATTACTTGTCAAACTGGATTATTAAACCTCCTTAAACTGTATACTGGAGATACAATCTTCGTATTCTTGGCCTTAATAGCTTCTTTAATTAATCCTGGCCATAAACCATTGCTATTGGGGTTCTTGTACAGGCAACACCTCGCGCACTGCAACCCCTTCAGATACGGTCTCTGGTACCCCAATAAACTAGCACTTTCCTTCCAGAGTTACATAAAATGATAAAAAAATATATCTGACTACAGCTATATTTTTGGTCCCCACTATACAAAAAAGATGTGGACAGGCTGGAGTGGGTCCAGAGAAGGGCCACCAGGATGATCAAAGGACTGGGAAGCCTGCCATATGAGGAAAGCCTGAGAGAACTGGGTTTGTTCAGCCCTGAAAAAAGAAGGCTTAGGGGTGACCTCATCATCATGTTCCAGTACTTTGAGGGTGTCTACAAAGAAGATGGAGACTCCATTTTTACAAGGAGTCACATGGAAAAGACAAGGGGTAATGGGTAGGGTAATGGGTACGAGTTACTCCTGGGAAGATTCCAATTGGACACTAAAGGAAAATTTTTCACGATGAGAACAATCAGCCATTGGAATAATGTCCCCAGCAAAGTGGTGGATTCTCCAACACTGGACACTATTAAGATTTGGCTGGACAGGGTGCTAGGGCATCTTGTCTAGACAGTGCTTTTGTCTAGATGGAGCTTTTGCCAAGAAAAGTTGGACCAGATGATCCTTGAGGTCCCTTCCAACCTGGTATTCTATGATTCTATGATTACATTACAGCAGCAACTGCTCATGCAAAGGCAGTCATCACTCCCAAAGCCAGTGCATGTCTGGCCATTTACATAAAAGCTATTAGTAGTATTATTACAGTCATACCTCAGCTGATAATGAGGCTCACTGACTCTGAGCATCATACCAACATGTTGTTAGATGTGCTAATAACCTGATAAAGAAGATACACAAAGACTGGGGGGGTGGGGTATTTGGCCTGGACACGTGAAGCATACTGTTCAAATTCATGGTGCAAATCAGTGACAGAAACAAGAATAATTCTCAGATCTCTGGAGTCTTTCACCACTGGACCACTGAGCAAGACTGAGATCTGACCCATAGCGAACTGCAAGGCAGATAAAAGGAAGGTCTGCTGTTGTGGGTTTGTGATAGACTCCAGCACTGTGGTCTATAAATAGAATAGCACTCTCAAAACAGAATTATGTTGTTGACATAGGAGTTACAAAGTTAAGCAGTAATTCATGCAAGTAATTTTAAGCTAGTACAAAGGCTAACTAGATTTAAACAAAAAAAAAAAATGCCTGTGGGTACTGTGGTCCGTTTTGAAAACTATTTACTGAGCGATCACATCCATGGGATGCTGTGCTCAAATATAAATGCAGGACTTCCCAAGTCCTTTCAAATCTAAACAACTAAAAGATAAAGAGAGGGAAACGATGTGGTCTCCTGCCCCACTTCTCATCCTGAGGGCTGAGCTGCAGAAGTGTGGGAATAAGTAAAGCTCCTAAGCCCAAAGCTCCCCTCATCCCTCCCCTCCTTTCAAGAAGCCAAGTAGCACCACAAGGTGCAAAGACTTAACTGAATTAACCAAGAAAGCTCTAATCTAATGGCTACAGCAGTTGCCTGGCTTGAGCTCCCTGTTGTCGACTGGGATGCTGGCCTGGGAAGCAATCACCAGACCTTCCTATAGCCATGGTGCCTACCAGAAGGGCATCCCAATCTTTCACAGCAAAGCTGCATCCCAAACGATCAAACATGAAGGTAATGCAAGGCCTTGATTTCAAGGATGTGTTAAATCAAGAATTTTTATTACTAAATAACTTATTCTAATGGTTTCAACCTAATCTTTTAAGAAACTTCTTTCTGTCACACCATCCCTTTGCACAGTATCCAGTATTTTGCAGTGCAGCTTTGAGCATCTTGCAGTCTTTTGTTAAAAAAAAAGATCACATTGCAATTCATGTGGCCATCAAACCAGATTGTCCTAAAGTAACTGGATTTTGCATAAAGCCACAAAGTAGTGACGCTACCTAACTGAAGTTATTTTTTTTCATGTAAACGTATTCATCCTTTTATATGGCTTAACATATTAAAGAGATCATTTCATTGATAGCCAAAACCTCCTGTCAAACAAAAGCCAGTACCACCAGCTCTCACGAGCAGCAGGTAATCCCTTAGCAATACCTACAGAGACCCAAGTCTGGCCATCTCATGTCCAAAATAATGCAAAAATATTTCTCACCCCTTTTAAAGTGCTTCATAACTTTTAGAGGGCATTAGAGAAACTTTAGTCTGGGCTTGTATTTCTGCTTTTCATTCTACCTCCTACATCTTGTCACTCATTGCAACAACTGCATCCTTTCCTTTCTACCTTTTCTATCATTTATTCCTTCCATGACTGACTGCAAACTCTCCTGCAACTTAGTCTTTTCAAGAGAGTCATACAGGAAATGCAAAGATAACAGTAACAAATCAATATAATTTCCAGTATTTCTGTTGAATTGACACTTAGCACTCCTTCTCTCCCGACTTAAAAGACTTTTCTTTTGACTACTTTGTGACCTTATGGGACATTTTGAATGTCAACTGCAATCAATCAAACTTGCCCAAATCCCCCTTAAGCTCCAAAGAAAAGCCAGAGAAGTAGGAAATGAGGCAAAGCTCTGTTCTCCTTCCAAAGACAGAGTACAAAGTGATTGCAGAGAGGGTATAAAACAGTACTAACTTTCTAAATGAGCATAAAAAAGGCTGAGCAAGGGGAATCAGGTCTCTTAGGACTTTTTGTAATACCATCAGCTGTTAAAACCTGCTCAAAACTGCTCTGGAGATTAACAAAAAAACCCAACCCAAACCAAACCCAAAAACACCCCCAAAAAACAAACAAACAAACAAACAAAAACAAGCAACCCCCCCCAAAAAAAACCAGAAAACCCCACAAACTGGCATTTTAAACCCTTCCATGAATAATAAATTTAAAACAGGCCAAAGTTAGGGCTGCCAGACTGTAAGTCTAAAAAGTATATATATACACTGTACTGCTTCCAGCCACCTCCCTCTATTATTTATGAGATTTTTTTTTACCTTAGTGACCAAGACCTTCCTCCTTTCCCAACCCCAACCTGTCACTGAAGAAAACAGGAAGGAAACAGACACAGTCTATTACACTTAATACTCTAATCCACTGCACCAGAAATGGGAGATTCCAGATAGGATGCCAAAAACTAATCTGCTCAAACTATATGCAGCACTTCTAAGAAGATTAAAATATTTCGTGACACTTCCTTTAGTAGGACCTCATGCTCCTACATAGCCATTTAGACCCTACATATTTTCTACTTCTGATTAGATAGATTATAATTATGGTAAACTGATACACATACACACCCTATCTAAAATGATGGTATAGATCATTGGCCTCTGTGTATGATTGATGATGTGAAATGATTTATTATCAAAAAAGGTGTTAGAACTATAACATATATACTTTTGAACATTTGCAAGAAGAGTTGATATGCCATCCCAGGTTGTTTCAGAATAAACGTGATCTTGTTCAGTGTATTCCACACAAATCGAGAAAGAATTCAGGACTGACAACTGCAGCCATGAAGCCTGTCCCCCACAAAATGATTGCACCAGTTGTGTTGCCTTGGGTTTTGGGGGACTCCTGCATTCCAGTGTCTGAGCTGTTCATTCAATTCAGTGCATGCTTTTAGCTTTATTCTCCAACCATAAAATACAGACGTCTGCTTATTTCTTTTAGTGAAAGGTGAGTCTCACAGACTCAGATATGGAGCTTTAAATAGAACATCACGTATTATCACACTTGCAATAAAATTATCACAATTAGCTAAATAGAGAAGTAGTATCAGAAGAAATCAGTTTTGGTTTTACTTCTGTGTTGACAAAATGAAGTAGACCGTATTCTCTCAGGTCCTGCTATTTGGACTCTTAATTCTCATACCATTTGAATGACGAATCTCAAAGGCTTTGAAAATGCATTCCTATTTTTTGCCCATACATTGAAATTTCTAGTTCAAAAGCATACATTTCAGAAAGAGAAATAGCTATTCCTGGGAGTGCAAAATCCACCAGAGGGGAAAACAAGAGGACGAGGAAACCTGGGTGACCTGTGTAAGTACAACCACACAAGTGGCACCATGTTAGAAGCCGGTTTGTAACTTGTGCAGACCTTTGGAAGAGCTGGACGTGCTTACAGAACCTTGAGTCCCACTGAATGAAAACACAAGTCAGTCTCCAAACTCAACAGACACCCAGTATATTTCCCTTACATGCAACCCAAATTGTGCTTAAAGCTCTCGTTTTAAAGTAATTGTATTGACCACAGCTAGGAAAATAAGGAAAGGAATGGCCTCACTCGAATGTCCTTTGTCACTTTTTTAGCTCTGACCCTTGGTCAGTTGATCTACCTTTCTCATCCTTCCAAATGCCTTCTACATCACCTGGCTTCATATGGACACAGATGTTTTCCTCTGCAGTTTTGCTTCTTTTCACTTTCTACAATCCATACCAATTACAAAAATGTATGCAAAATATGTTCTCTGTAACAACTCTCACACTGCTTATTGGGAAAACATTTGAACATATCATATACATTTTAAAAGTACACTTTTTATGTAATCTTCTAAGAGAACCACTGGAACTAATCTTCTCCCAAAGAACAGAATAAAGCCTGTGTGAGATTACTTCAGGCTCCACAAATATGAAAGAGAATAAACCAGGAAGTGAAATAGATACGGTATTTGTAATTCCATTATTGAAAGGCACAGAGAGGAAAGATTTAAATAATTTATTTTTCTTTTCACAGTGGAAAAAAATAAGCATGGCAACAAAGCCCGATTTAAGCTGTCCTGGCAAATACCGGGACCATCTAGTAAAGAACAGTTAGAGCCATGAAATGATACTGGAGTCACTTTTGTGCCTCTAAAAGCAATTAGCTCTCCAAAAGCATTAGCTCTTTACCATGTTAAAGGACCTATTAGTTAGACCTATAACCCTGTTACTTGCAAATATAGGGCCTACAGCACAATTCAGTAATTGTGTTTATGCTTGAAGGAAATTGGCACGCATTCACAGTCAATTTATTACAATATAATCCTTACATTCAGAATAAATTGTAAATGAATTTGTATGAGCGTTCCCAAACAGCAGGCAAGGAAATCCGTGCAGGAGTCTAAAGATGTTTTGTAAGGAAACTGTTTCATTGTAGGAGACTGCAAGGGATGGACCATCTGGGTTTAGTTGAGGCTCAGCATGAGGAAGGAGGTGTTTGCAACCAGCTTCACAAGTGGTCGCTGGGATTTCGCCTGCTCTCAGAGGGGCTAGCACAACGCTGCATATGTCTCTGCACAGGAGGCAAACCTGCTTTGAGGAACTCCTCTAGCAGGAGCCAGGCAGAGCGTGCCATGGGCAGAGGCGGAGGGCAAGGCAGGTCTGCCCTGACCCAGCTGTGTCCTTCACACCCCCTCCCCACAGAACCACCGCACAAAGAGGGCAGCAGCAAAGTCCACTGTCACCTCAGCCAAAGAAAAGAGACAGGAAAAGGGCACCCAGTCACAATTCTTACTGTTTGTCTTCAAGGGCAACTGCTAAAGCCACGAGCCTTTGCAACATCTCCTTTCCTACCAAAGTCCTTCTTCTAAGCAAATATTCCTGGGAAATACCTGCTGTTGGGGTGTAACAACCGAACTGTCTGCAGCCCTATCTGTTACCTATGCTAACGAGCACTTCCAAAGGCTTGGCGTCCCTATGACCCAGCAGGAACCCCACTAAATAAAACAAAATTACATTAATATATTCCATCCCCCCTCGTATTTCTGGTAGTTTTTACATGTCAGTAGACAACCAAGCAAGCAGGAAACAACTCGGAACCACAGATTCTCTCCTTCCCTCTCCCCCTTCCTTACCACCTCTGTTTTCTGAACATTGGCAGAAAAGATATAAAAAACGCTGCATTTTTTCAAGCTCCCTGCTAAGTTTTACTGCCTCTTGTATGCATAAATATGTCCCTTCACTTACAAATTAAATATACAGATTTACATCTACCAATTTGAATATATAGATGCATTCATGTGCAAGTTTGGAAACTAGTGGTAGCCCTGTCATAAAAACCTGGTCTGCAATGTAAGAGCTCCAGCTGCTCCATTGTTTCGCCACTGCAGCTTAGGAAAAAAAACTTCCACACACAGCAGAAATGCCCTCTAACCCAAGATGGAGGTGACACCGAGGAAGGAACAATGTGTTTGCTGATGTGTCTGGTTCTAGAGGAGTGATGGAGAGGGGAAGCCAAATTACCCGCAGTAATTAATTCATTCTCACAGGCTGGGTCTCCCTTGATAGCACGCCACCCATCACTAAATGCCTACCATAGCATTCACTACAGTGCTATCTGCCCACAAGGTCTGAGTATCAGCACTTGAATACAAAACCAAAACTTCAACAGTAAGGATTTAAAAGAAGATTTGTTTTGTTTCAGGAGAAGGGAAACCCAAAAAGAACATAATGCAAACCAAACAATAGAGGGAAAAACAGAAAATAAACAAACATTGGAAATTAAGAAAAAGTAAACAAACCATGCAAAATAAATAGCAATCATTTAATAGGAACAACTGTTCAAAATGAAAAACAAACCCTAAAAAAAATCCCATGTGTATTTCATTATTAGTTGATCACGATTTTACACATGTAATCCTTGTTTCTCCTTTCTACTAACAGCATTACATTACAGTTTTGTTCTACACTCTTAGATCTGGGGGCGGGGGGTTGGCATAAGCAGTCTCCTTTCCATGTGGGAACGTGGGCAGCAAGTTCATCAAAACTTAACACGGTCATGGAAGACTGTTGTCATATTTTAAGGTGGCAAGAGGAAATGGTGGAGACTGGTCAGAAAGGGAAGGCTGGCAACCACTGCTTGCTCTGTAGCTGAAAAAAAAATGTGCTGCTAGTAAAATGAGAAAAAAAATGTTTCCAGAATTATGGAAATGGAAGACTGAAAGAGCTCTTACTGCTCTTACCAACTTCAGTTTAAAGTACACTCATCAAAAAGAGGATGCAGGCAGGATTCTGGGATTTAAATATTAAATACTGGTAGTACGTTTAAAAAAAAAAAGTCATTCTTCAGATTTCTAAATTCTTTAGATGATAATTCTTAACAGAAATTATTTAGGAAAACTCTTTTTTCCCTTCTTTTACCAGTATCTTACAAACATGAGAGGTATCAGTTTCTAAATCAACGTACAGGTGCCACCTATGGTTTTTCAGCTGATAACATTCTCCATGATTATTGTTCTAAAAAGGTATTAGTCTATTTCAGAAGATGTCAATCAGTTATATAAAGCAACATCCATCTGTCTTTTTAAAATTATTGCACCACTAATATTAACCATAACTCTTACCCTGCATTCCCAAACAAAACACTTCAGTGGAGGGTTAACTGCCAGCAAAAAATGCAAGGAAAAATGACATTGTGCTCTTTTAACTTTCCCCATGTATCTAGAGGTTAAATCCCTGACTTCAACTTTAGACATATTCCTTTGTGTAAACAGGGTAAAAATAGCACTTACTCATAACACTAAGTAGTTATGATTACAGACGCAGTAATAATCAAGGAAAATTAAATACAGTGCTTTGCCTATAACACATTAAACCTGAAATAAGGCACAATCCATATGCAGATGCTTCTATAAATACAAATTCGTATTTTCTCTTGCCATATGTACACACACTGCATACAGAAGAACAAGAGCAATGTTATGCACTCTTGAGTATTACTATCCGTGATTTTTAGTTACAGGACCAAGCTCCCCATGCCAGACATCTGTACTTCCCATTATGAGATGCATCTTCTACAAATGAATACCATATGTTTTTATACAGCATTAGACGTACACAGGAAAGGAAACTTTTGCTACATGCAATATTAAGTCACATATGAAAACTCCATTTTAATTCATTTGAAAACATTATATTATGACAGTGACCTAAGCCTGCAGTTCGGGGGAGGAAAGATGGAAAGACAGCCTGAACGGGCCTGACCTGGGTGCACAGAACAGAGACATTTCTCGACAGCGAAGGGGACAAGGTGTGAGGCAAACCAGAGCAGAAGCTGCAGGGTGCCCCACAAGTCCTTCCCTCCCAGCTCCCAAGCTGCACGGCCCCACTACTCTGTCTTGTCCCCAGCTCTCACACCGTTTCGCCACGCCAGGCAGGATCCCCTTGGCTTTCCAGCTCTAAAGCTAAAAATTAGGGAATCGGCACATACCAAGAGTGCCGGGGAGGCGATGAAGGGACTGATCATCTCTGGGCCTGATGTGGGTGACAAAATACATCCTTCGCACTGAGGCAGGGTGACACAGTTGAGCCCCTTCCTACCAGAGGTATTAAAGTAAATGCCTTCTTAATATTTCTGCACTCAATCGTAAAGCCATCTTTGAATACAGGAAATATTTGATTGTGTAAGTAGCCAATTCTATCTCAGAGGATAAAGAATAATTCCCTCCCCAAAATAAGGCACCTGGACAAAGCATTACATTTACAAGTGCTGACTGATTAAAATGGAAACATACACTTGTCAGCATCAAAATATAAGTCAATGATTCACAATGTAAGTCAACAGAGTAATGGCAAGGGAAGTAGAAACTCTGTAACAGAAAATTTACAACACATTTTAACATAAAGATGAAAAGCAGACTTTCAAAGACAGACAAATGCCCGTATACCTAAATTATACCATTTTCTCAATTCTCTAAATGCAAAACCGGTGTGTATACTTTACAGCTCCTGCCACCATCGTTGGGTGTTTTCACTGGAGGTGTCAGGTCTCTTTCCTCTTCGAAAGTCAGGAAGGTGCAATGAGGGATTTAGGAGTATTTTCATTGACTGTGCCCCCTAGGCAACTGACTTCATTCTCCCTTTTTCGCTGTTTCATGACACCTCACTTGGAAGTAAATCAGTTAGAATGATTTGTACGTCTCACAATAAATATGACTTATTACCAAGCGTATACGCAATTGTTATAAAAGAGGTAATACACTGCAGCTGCCTCTTCCACAAGAGTGCCCCAAACAATGCCCTCCGGGTCCAGGTCCTTCGCTCAGTTCACAGAGTCTTCACAGCAGCGCAACCTCAGAGTGTCCCAGGGTGATGCCCCCAAGGGTGACACCTCAAGGCCACCCCACCCTTCACAGTAACTCGCAAGAGGCAGACACCACCCTCTGAGCCCCCTTCTCAGAGCAGCCTTAATTCACACCCTGAAACAACCATGTGCCAGGCCCTGGGCATCCCATTCTTACAGGCAGATGCCTTCAAAGACAGCACAAGCAGGAAGGCAGCCAGCCTGTCATACACCCAGTGCTATTCAGGGGAAAGGGAAGGGTATCACTGTTGACTAGGAGAAAACATGGGAAAACTCCAGCTACCAGGACTGTCAGAGAACTGTATGATAGTATTTAACAGAGCCAGTTAGATGCACAACTCAAGCAGGCCACCAGCCCAGTGCGAATCACCACCATCTGCAGCCACAGCAGAGAATAATTATTTATTCAGAAATACCAATGGGTCTACATCCATGGAAAGGGCATCAGTATCACGTCAGCACTGCACCTCCAGCCAACAGCTAGGCTTTCTTCTACTGGAGGTCACCAGCAGACATCCAAAGTAACACAGTCACCCTTTGAGCAGCTAAGCCACTTCCCACAACAAAAACCCAGTGCCACTGCTTTTTCCCTTGTATTGCTCATTCAATTTGACACAGCAGAAGACCTGGATTCCCAGAACTGTACAAAGGACTTGGAATGGCCCTTGTAAATTAGTTCTTCCTTAATGCCATTTAGTCAGAGTGGTCTGTAGGAAAACACCTAACACCTGCAAGGCACCCTTTAAGGGAACCAGAATGTACAGAGTCACATCTGTCCATTAGTTATCCACACATGAGCCTGCCACAGCTGCACATGCCAGCCATCTTGCCTTTCTTCCAAGCTATCAAGCCAGAGAAACAGAGGCAGGTAGATCCTGGTGTATCTAGGAGAAGGAACATGCAAAACATCTGGGTCATATCTCCTTAACAATTTCCTTAGTATTACGGACAGCACACTCAGACAACAAGCAGGCAAGGTCCCACTTGCCTAGCAGCACCAACTTGGTGACAACCGTGCAAAGCAGATGCTTCTGGGAAAGCAGAAGGCATGAGGGATCCTTGGTAATAGAAAAAGACAAAGCAATACCTTCTTCTGGTTCTAAGGGTCACAAGCCTCCTCCTTAGGAAACTAAATGGATATAGATGTCCTTTTAGTAGCCTGGCACAGCTGACTGTCCCATGACCCCTCACTGCAGCAGTACTCTCCCATCCTTCCCAGATGGCAACCAGCTGGAAGCAGACTGGATGGCACACGGACTCACAGAGCTGGAGGACCATTAAGGAGGTGGTGGACTTCCTGAGGTAAAATTGCCGAGCTACTGTTTGACAGACCACCCTGGCCAGTTATCAGTGAGGGATACAATGTACTCTGGGATCAGGACGAAGGCCTGGGAAACACAAGCTCAGCACCTCCAGAGCTAATGAGGCCAGCCAGAAGCCAGCTGACATATCAATAAAAGAATGTTGTGCTCTTGATCTGGAAGAGGACATGCCCCTTTGGGAGGTATTGTAAGTCATTTCCTTGTTTAAAGTACTAGCAATGGCTTCTTGTGACAGCAGCAGCTTGAAATGGGACAAAGGATCATCCTGACTAGCTCAGAACAAGCCACAGAACCAAAGTAACATAGTTATTGATAAAAATCAAAGCTTTAAAATACTACAGTTCCCTCATCGGTTACTATAAGCTGCAAAAGTGTTGCTCCTACTTGCAAAAGCATCTTAGGCTGTTAGGGTATGTTTCCCTGTACAATTTTATTTTTCCACCTTAAATCAAAAAAATCTAATTTCATACTAATATTTTGAATCAGATACATTTCATCAGTCTTCAGAAAAATCTTACTATTACTTAAACTATAGGTAAGTGAGTAAAAGTTCTTAAAACCAGACAGAAAATCATTCAGTAATGATACAAAGAAGGAATTAGTATAAATATGTTTCAGTTAAAAAGTGGGGAATACATCTAAAAAATAAAATGAAGGGTAAATACAAAACATGTTCAGCAATTCCAGAGTCCTACAAAAGTAAGATAATTTCAACTTTAAATAGAAACAGACATTAGTTTCTCACACCAACAGTGTGGTGGTATAATGGAATACCTCACTTAAGTTTTAGAGGACAGTGACAGATGAATAACCTTTATAATTATTGGAGCAAAGCTGTGTAAAATGAGAAATTGTCCAGTTACTTTTCATTTCTAGATTTCCAACTTCCCAAATATTCTTAAAAACAGGGTTGGTTTGTGTTTGGGTTTTTTTGCAAAGATCACATAATATTGTGGGACATCTGATGGACACCAGACAACTTTTTCAATTTTAATAGGTTTTAAGCAGTCCTACACTGTTTTGAGTAAGAGTCCCCCATTGTTTCAGAGATATTCATTATCAGATGATGTTGCATATTGTAACAAAAAGCTTTTACCTCCCAATCCTAATTTGCAAGTTGAATAAAAGTAAATTAAAGGAAAATAAAAGAAATCTTAAGGAAGAGGTTAATATGCATACCTACAAAATGACCTGTGTGCTCAGATGGGATGAAACCATTGAAAGCAGAAATTAAATCCACAGAAATCCAGATCATCTATTCATATATAAACATATATCATGAATGTATTATAGAATGCAGGGAAAGAAATCCCCACAGAGAAAAACTTCAAGTCTTAAACAAAATCAGAATTGTAGAAAGAAATTTCTAGTAGCCCAATAAAAGGGCTTCTATATCAAAAATTGCTGCCTATAACAACACTGCTAGCAAAAAACTTAGTTCCTAGTCAGCAAATTGCATTACAGCTATAGCTGTATACAAAATTATACAAGTCAGTATACATTGTTAAAAAAAAAAAGAAAAAAGAAAAAAAAAAGGTATTTACCAATACACTCACATAAAAAATGTTTGCATGTACAGGCTCTAAGATTATCTACATCCTTACCTATAAGGAATGGTGCAAATGAAATGAAATCAAAACAGCATATGCAGATGTGACCTTGATTCTTCTATTTAATAAGAACAGTAATTCCTACTAGTGATTTGTGCAAGATAACCTACTTGGAGAAATACCCTTTATCCAACTGAAGCTCTTTAGGATCAAAGTAGAATTACATTTTTTATATGAAATTACCTATGTGAGAAAACTTGGAGGGTGAGAAAGAAATAGAGGTTCAAAAACCTCCAGGAGACTAACATAACAGAGCACGGTACAAAAGGCACCAACCTTGTCCGGAATCAGAAGTTGTGCACCTGTGTCAACACACAGGGGGTGGGAAAAGAAACAAACCCAAAAGACCAAGCCAGGCTGAAGGAAAGGTTTCTCAGCCTAGGCTCAAACCCACACGAATACAGTTACCAGCTATCCGGCGGGTTCATGCTGGTGCTGGGCTAAAGTCTGAGCACGCTGCAGTGGAGACGTGCCCTAAGAAAGGTACCACTCAGCACAGCCTGGTAATCTCTTCCTGGAAACCCCCCGTTCCTAAAAGACAGCCAAGAGCCTGGCTCCAGGCTTCTATGAAAAAATTTTAGGTACAAGCTTAGATTATAATACAAAATCGGAAAGGTTTGAAAAGACTGTCATAGGAGGTTGCTTGTGCTGAATGGTCTGTCATCCCGTGCCATTCCATCCTGCCCCATTCCCTGCCCTGCTTCTCGCTGGCATGGCCCCGTGCAGAGGTACTGACCGATGGGCTGGCCCCAGCTGCATTTCTCACCCCAGCGAACTGCTAGCTGCTAACTCTCACCTGCCAACTAACTGCACCTCCTTCAGCAACTTCTTCAAGAGTATACAACAAAACTTGAATTTGCGCCTAATCTGTATTGCAGAGATTAAATATACACATATATTTAAAATGAAACTTCTTAACAGAAATTGGAACAACCTGTACTGAGGTCTGTGTTTAGTGAAATCTGTATCAAATAATTCAGCAAATGGACAGTGAGTGAAAACATGTAAGCAAATGTCTCGCTTACACTCCCTAATACAGGATGACTAAACTTTCTTTAACAATGACTTCAAAAGCTCAAGCAAGGCCCAAAAATCAAAACACTGTGACACATCACACAGATTTTAATACCATTGGTCTTCATAAGCTGTTTTCTGATTTGAAGTACAAAGTGCCAAATGCCAGCTTTCACAGCACAAAGCTCATGAAATTTCTCATAAACTTTCATGAACAGTGCCTACTTACTAGGAGAAAAAAGATAATGTTTTAGTTTGTTCTTGTAAGCACTATCCACAGTAAGAAGTTCAAACAAATAAAGTCTTTTTCTTAGTTTTCACCTCAGAGAAGAATAAGCACCACAATGTAAACATCCTTCTCTGAAAGGGGAAGGCAGGCAGAATTTGGGTCACTTGGACACTTTAATTAGTACATAATATTTTCAATGACTTATATTTGTATAATGTCTTATGTATTTAACGTCTTAGACTTTTTTACCCTTAAAACACAAAACATTGCTGCGATGAAAAGTCAGGTTGTGTTTCCTATAGGAAATTATGTAAGCTATTCTGATTACACTTATCATTGCTGATACTGTTTCTCTATACTACCTTGGGCAATATGAAAGCCAAGCAATCTTTCTGGTGCAAAGTTCAGAGCAAAGAAAGGCGTGTTTAAATAAGGCACAAATCAGCAACCTTTCAAGAGCTTATCAAATGACAACCAACCATAATTTAGAAGCTGCATTTTAATTTACCTCATTACAGTGCGTGGGAATCCAAGCTGGGCTTTGTTTCTTTCGGTGAGGCGGGCTGCACGATGCCACGCTCAGACGAGGAGGGGAAGGCAGGTTACCTGCAGCTCCGTAAGAGAGGCGAGCACAGGTGTTCCCTGCTGCGCAGCGCACCTGGGCGCCAAGGATCTCTTCTCACATCGCAGCCTGCCTTTTGCAGATAGAGGCCACGCGCACGACTGAATCACCGAACGGTGTGAGTCAGGACTAAATGAGCTGGAGATGAAGCTTGCGCTAGCTTTAGGGTGGCTGCTAAAGGACAAGCTGTACCTGAACTGACTAAAAACCTGTCAGTACAAAGCTAAGCCATCAAATATCTTTTTAGCAAATCTGAACCAATGGAGTTAAATTGTGTCAGATGAGCGTCTCACAGGATGTGGCCTTAGCCAGTACTAGGACTCACAAAAATGAGTTACCTTGTCAAATCACAGCCCCATAATGATCACATTAAGCTGGCACAGATGTAGGCTGCTGGGGGCACTGCAAAGTAAATATTCTAATACAGTTTTATACTATTGTCACCTTTGGCCTAGGAAACCTCCCTAGGAAAGAAGGATGCTGTAGAAAGATGACAGGGAAAATCTCTGAAATTGTCACAAAAGCATTTCAAGGCCAATCGGACTAGGATGCTGTAGCAGGAAGGGCAGGGAACAGTCACAACAAGGAGGAATGCTGAGCAGCTTATCCTCACGGGAAGGTATGCCCAGGTAAGTAACCATTTCTGTGCACACTTTTATTCTGCTGTAATATAAGAGAGTTGGCACAAAACAATGACCAAATAATAAGTTCATCGCTTCAGCTTTTTAGGGAAGGCAGAGGGGTAAATTGCTTAGGTGCTCATCGCATATGTTGCTTGGGGTATCACCAAAAATACACCTCAGAAAATTATGGCTAAAATTCTACTTATGAAATAAATCAAGTCTATTTGGGTTTTACACATCCAAATGTTTTTAAAAAAAACCAAAAACCCTACTTTTTCCCCCTATTTCTTTGGCTATAAATATTTAAATTCCCTGGCTGAACATGATTATTTTGTGATCAAGACTTCAAGGCAGAGGCAGGTTCATTGAAAAACCGGCAGCCCTCACAAAATAGCCCACTGGCACACTGGAAATGCTCAAAACTTAGGAGCGTGGAATTCTTCCTCCCCTGGCCAAGCAGGTTTACCAAGGAGTCCGGAGTGGCAGTCAGTGACCCACACGTAACTGGAATCTGCAACGCCACTCACAGCAGGAACCTCACTGCATCACTTAATGTAATTATGGCCTCCGTTCAGCTGTAGTATTCTGATTCATACAAGAAAAAAATGAAGGTGCGCACTCAGTAACTCTAGTAAAAAAGCACTAACAATAGGGAAGGCTGCTGGCCTTGCAAATGTTACCAAAACATGTACGAGTATCCTTTTAAAACCTCACAGCTTTCAGCTTCAGCCTCACTAGTAACAGATACGAAACAAGAATAAAATAATGGCAATAACAATAGATAACACTTTTTAATCCAGTGCTAGTGTCAGCAGACTGAAAATGCCATTAGTCTTATTCGAAAACAAGTTCAACAATTCTGCTCTTCGAAGAAAACAAACTTAGAGAAACAATAAAGAAATATTCATTTGATACCAGACTTAGAGCAAACATTGGAGTTTAGATTTACACGGCTCCTCTGGCACTTTGCTCATCAGAAGTTCAATTACACTCCAATTTTGCACAAAGTCTACATACTTATAACAGCACATCTAGTAATACATTGTTATTATGCTCTGTATCATCTAGATTTGTACACACTCAAGAAAAAAAGGGAAAGCCTTTAATTAAAATGTTCAAAAGGCCTTTATGCTTCACATTTCTTATAGCTAGACAAGCATGACATCTCATTCTCTGTATGTCATTAAAATAAAAAAGAAAGCCTATATACCGAGGGCCCTGATTTTCCTCTTTTCTGCTACGTAGCTCCGCTGATTCAGCTATTATTCTCATTTTATATCTATTTAAGGGCCTGACCCAGAGTAGAACTGAATAGACTGTTTTCACTGATAGCAAAGGGCGTTAAATCAAATCTACATCCATGATGTTGAATAATCTAGGTCACATACTGAACTGGGCTTGTTGAAATAATGTTGTTTTATCATACTGACAGATGCTAAATGGAAGAACTGCAAGAAGCAGTGACCATGTCTACAAAACGAGGACTGCACTGAAAAAGAAGAGCTTGAGCAGATCTAGGCCTCAGAAAGGACATGCAACTCAACGTGAGTTCCACCAGGATGCTTAGAAAAACAAGACAGTATGACTGCAGTATATACAATTGGTTGAGTGGTAACTAGCAGCAAGGAAGTGATTTTACCTGTGTAGACACGACACTGACACTGAAGTACTGTATGTAATTTAGGCTGGGGGGGGGAAGAGAAGCAAAGTAGCAGGGCAAGTGTAAAGAAGGATGCTGAAAACACTGAAGAAAAGTGTCACAAAAAGGGGTTTCAGAATGATGAAACAAAGAGACTCAAAGAGAATTATTTGCTCTGTCTACCAAGATAAAATTGAGCAGCAACTTGATGATAGGTAATAGGCAACAGGAGAGCTTTTTAACTGATTGGAAAGATAGGAAGAACCAAAGGCAAGAGCAAGATAAATACAAAGAAGAAATAAGGTGTAAACTGGGGGAAAAGAGAACTCCGTGAAGGAGGGATATGGAATCAAGAAAGCATGAAATGTTGGGATACCACATCTTGCTGTCAGTAGATCAGGTTACTGGGATTAATACAGTGGTAACTAAGCAACACATTAAGGGTCTACAGTATATTACATATTTACACATGCCTGAAGTATAAAAGACATAAAAGCAATTCTAAGTAAAGCAACTTAATGCATTGCTGTCTGTCAGCTCTACTTGAAGGTGTTGGTAGGCATTGGACAATAAACAGTTTGAATTAGCAGGCAAATCCAAGGCAGGAAAAAATTTTCAAATGCATTTAGATAAAACACTGTGCTCATGTAGAGCCTGTAAACTTAGCTTTTTATAAAAAGATTGCTATGATTTTGTAAAGTCAGCTGTAGTGAGATAGATCTTTGAACACATGGAAGGTACTGAGCCATCCATATTGGCATGACAAAACACAGGTTACAGGGGTTAGGAACAACTAATGCTGTAACGATACGGAGAACCTGAAATCTGTGCCATACTCACAGATTGCAAATGAAATTGCAAAAGGCTGCACTGACCTAAGTCAGTTGTGAGTAATCAGCTTGTGAGGTTGCTGCTTGTACACTGAGCATTACATGCGTCCCTCACAGTGCTTTGGTCCTTCAGACTGGATTGCACTAGATTTCAACTCCAAGAGTGAGTCACTGGTGGGAAAAGAGGGGGAAAGGAATGAGAACTTTTCTCTCTGAAGGAATGGAGATTGAAACTGCCCTTGAAAAAAGGCATGAATTCATGCTTACTACTAGATTTCTTCTTGGCTCAAGATGCAAACTACTAAATCTTCAGATTAAACTGGGCAAATATTTGAACAATTAATGAGGCAGATTGTTCTGGTAAGGAAAGAATAAACTCCTCTTGTATGTGTGATTTGTAATGTCTCTTATGGTCAACGTTTGAAAAAAATCCTATATTGTGGGCAATTCATAAAAGAAGTCTTTGTCATTTTTCCAAGCTCAAAGGACTTTGTTCATCTAGTTTCTTTCTCAGGGAGATCAAGCAGTGAGCGAGTGACTTAGAGCACAGCTGTCTGTAGAAAACACCAAGTATTTTATGCCCCTCGCTTGTCACCCATCCCCACAGTGAACACAGATGCTACCACTACTAAGTTAGTAAAGCCCATATTTACAGAGACATATAAAAAGTAAGTATTTTGTTTTATGTAGACTTACACAGTAACCCACCAAAACCCAACTGAGCCCCACTGGTTTCACTGCCACACAGATCCAAGCATCAGCTGGCACCTTCAGTAATGAAGCGGGACAGCGAGCCTCGGGGACCGCAGGCCATGGCTAGCAGGTGTCAGTTGAAAGAGGAGACCTGAGGCAGCGGCAACCTTCTCTCGCGGAGTAGCTAAGGGTTACAGCACTGTTCCCAGAACTGGTCTGGGCTTTAGTTTCACCTCAGGGAAACTAAACTCATCGTTCTCATTTTGCAAGTGAGTACCAGCCATCCAAACGCAAGATTTAAATAGGGCAAGTAAGGGAGGGTGCACATAACTGCATGGCCTCTGAGGCAGAAGAGCTGTATCCTAGGCTCTATGAAATGTTGGACTCCTTCTCATCAAGTTCTTAGCAATACGAGGATTCACAGGCCCTTCGGGAGCATATGATGCTAAACAGGCACTTGTTTGCAAAGCTTCAAAACTCAAACTGTTCTTCTGATGTAAGTTAGAGGAGTGCACATGAAGTGGCAGCAAAAGTGCACATGCTGGCTGCTGGTAAGCAAGCACGATGACTCAGTGGAAACAGGCACAGGGAGTCTGTGACTCACGGGACAATCTGGTGGAGCACGGGAGACAATACAGAACAGCAGCCTCCCAGATAGGACAAAGGTATGGAGAGAAAAGCAAAGTCAACCTCCAGTGGCCACCACATTTAAAATCATTTATCTGTTACTCAGTTTGCATTTTAGGCTTGGCTCTTGAAAACAGTCTGTAGCAGAAGTTTATCTGACTTGTGCACTGGTATGCATGCAGTTAGTTCTGCATGCACTCTGCATGCATTCACTTGTAGTTTTGCTATATCCTATTCCCCATCCACTAAATCCTCCCGACTTGGTCTTAGCCTTACAATCACATTTTAAAAATATTTTTGCATACATATACATACGCACATACATATGCATACGCACCCACACTCACTCATTCTACAGGACAGAAATAGTCCCGTAAAGGACTCCCTGGACAGCATTTGATTGCCTGAGGGTAAGCCCATGCAGCCACATGAGAAAACTTGTTATCTGAAACGCCTACATATGGATGGCAAATATGACATGAGACCTGCAGTCCTTTCTGCCACAGTTGATGGGGTAAAATTCCCCAGCAAGGAACCTAAATGGCACGGGAAGTCTATGCTTAAGGGTGTGGATTTCACATTTCACGTGCATGAGGGTGGCATGCCTACAAGCAGTCGCTGAAACGGGGTCTTGGCCTGAAAGCTATCTGATTCACTCTTGCTTTCCACAGTCCCTGTAACAACAAATGGTTTCACAGGAAAAACAAAAAGAAATTATTTAAAAGCTTGTGTGTGGACATTGTAAAGAAAAGGAGATGACACCAAAATGCAAGTAGCATGACAGCCAATAAAGCATCAGTGGATCTAATGGGTTAAAACTGGGAAGTGAGAAAGCTGAAGCAATATGGAAAACAGAGCTATTAAAATTGAATTTGATACTGGGTAATTCGCCTTTGTGATTTCTCTAAGGAAGTTCTTAAATAAACACTTAGGTATACCACAGAAGTCACCCACAATCAATATCTACATTACATGAAGATATTCCTTTAACTGTTACTTTAAAGTAAAATGTAAAATAAACTTCTCAATGGCAAATACGACAGCTCTGATGCTATTTTGTGCATCACCACTGCCAAGGCAAAATTCATTAATTGTCAAACTTGGAAATAATCACACTGAGGCTGTTCTAGATTTTAGCCTAGTGAACCAATGGTAAGGTAAGCCCTTCCTAAAGAAAATATTTCACAGGCTCGTTGTGCCTTTAAAGGACCAAAAAAGAACAGAAAAGTAGCTCAACAATCTATTAGATCACTAAAATTCTTAAGTTTTATAAAGCAAGACTTCTCATATGCCTGAAGGAAAAAATAAATGGTCAGGAAATATAGCGCTTTGCTAGGATGCCACTTTGTTTGGAGCACAGTCGATGTATCATTTTTTCCAGGATGCACCAGTGCCACACTTCCCCAGCCCTCCAAAGACAAAGCAATCTCTAACATGCACTACTCTGAATGCCTATGAAAAAAAAATAATTCAACATAGTTTCTCTATTAACCTTTCCAAAAGGGCTGTTTCATTACAGCTGGCACTGTATTACACTAGCTTCCTAATATTCTAATCCCTGTTAAAAATTACAGAGTTTTCAAAGTAGCAGAGATGCTAACCTAAATACTGAAAGCTGTTCTTATGTTGTTATTTTTAAAAAAGGCAAAGGAATTTCCAATTTCACACCAGTAATAAAATGCAGAATCTGGACGGCAGAACTGGTATGCTTGCACACTGTGCAGAGCATAATGGAAGAACTTATTCCACAACATATTTCAGAATTTTATGGGTTTGGGAGTTTGCTCTACTATTATCATGCAGCTCTGCAAATCTTGGGAATGTTGATGAAGAAGGAAAGTAGTTAGAAATATGAAAAAAAATCCCACAGAAATATTACAATGTTTCAGAAAAGTTTTGTTTGTTTGCCTGTTTTTAAAAAGACCAAAAAATAACAAGTGGTCATTCCCTTCCCTCCATGCCTCATGAAAATAATATTCCCAACCTCTCTCAGTTCAGAAGTTAGAAGACACTGGGGATGCAGGGCAGGAGGGAGAAGATGAATCAGGACCATGGAGTTGAGATCCTGGTTAATGGAATGAGAGAGACAGGACTGAGGTCCAAATTTAGAGTGGCACAGCAGAAGGGTAGAGAGGTGTCCTTTAGGATCTTGTTTAACGAGCTAAATGGCAAGCATGCACGGCTTGGGAAGCCGTAACACTGCCAGCGGTGGAACTCAGGCAAACTAACTGTGGGAATCCCCTGTTCTTCGCAGCCTTAACGTACATATTTATTTGCTATAATTAAGGAAATGACACTGCTTTTCACATTTATTTCTCCCCACACCCCCTTAATCCCACATCAGAATGACTTGTGAAGGATCACCATTATTTGCACGGCAACGTCTCAGTTTACCCAGGAGGCTGTCCCCAGAAGCAGCTGCAGAGAACCTGATGAGATCGCTGCTCCTAACTGCGGTGTGAGCATGAGAGACAAGTTTCTAGGACACGGAGGGGCCCCAGGACTGTGCTCCTGCGTCCAGGGCCTCTATGGGCTAAGAGTAACTGCAGCTTAGAGCCATGTATGCAGGCAGCCCTGTGTTAAAAGGGGAGCTGCTCTTAACAGTCTACAGATAGAGATCCTTATTCAGAAGTTACCCCAAGGAACAGGGAAAGTGGTTTTTATCTTGTCCCTCCTCCATGAGAAGTGTGAGGAGAGGTATGGGAGGTAAAAACACTACAAACAATAACAGAGGAGGTGGTGGATTTTGTTATTTCTTGCAAAAATGCACATATTTTGCATTCAAGAGTAAACAACTAGATCTGCAATGCCCTTATATATGTAGCTAAGATGACAGCAGGACTTAAAGCGGGGTTGATAAATAACATCAGTTATGGAGAAGTACCTCAATAAAAAGAGAGGCATGGCTTTGTGGTTCAAACACAGGGTAGGCTGTAATTCTCAGTTCAGTTCTCGCCTCTGCTGTGGACCCTTGGTGTGACATATCATGGTGCATCAGTTATCTTTTGTCCAGTGTGACACACTGTACTTCCTTTTATCTTCTTTTAATCAGACTATAATCTCTTTGATCTGACACGCTTTTCCTATGGACACATGGAAACAGTGTGCCAGTTTCAATACCTTCCCAGTTTCAGCTGGCTTCTCAGCATTAATAAAAGTCCCATCTTTATCAATAGGATCTTTGTTGACAGTTTCAGCAAGGAAGAGGCAAGACTGAATGGGCCATAAAGACAAAACTATCCTTTCCACACAGCAGCCTCTCCGGTCATTGCTATGGAAAAGCCAGCAGTGCTTCTGCCTGTGTCAAACACATGCTGTGAGGCACTAGGAGGTCCTCAGCCTTCATCTAAATGAAGCCGGCTTCTTTGCCCATTAACACTTTTACCTTTTAAGCAAAATGATAAATGCTTTAAAAAGTTTATCTTGCCCTTACCTGCACCCTCCTTCTAATTATCACATTAAAAAAAAAATCAAAGTACAAAGCAGTAAAGTGCAAGGAGATTATACGTAAATCTATGCTCTGCACCCCCCAAAGAGCCTGATCCCAGAGATTCTGGGGTCCAGCTCGCCCTGAAGCCACGGGGGAGCACCCACCACTACCTCTACACACCCTCCACGCTCCAGGTCTAACAATGTACCGACCAGGAACAGTTTGGGTTTAACGCTGACGACGCACTCCGGTGGCCACGGGACTGTGTTCAGCTACAAACACCTTGACAACAGCCGGCGTCTGCTGTCTGCACTCGACTCGCAGCAGCCCAGCAAAATGCCTGGGGTTCCCACGACATGCGGAGGTTACTGGGGAAAGGGGTGGAAAAAAAGAGAGGAAAAACCGTTTGGGAAGATAAGGGACAAAGTGCAGAGACAGGGAAACCCTACCAGCCCCCGGGGGTCGGACAAACACCTTCTCCCCGCGCTACAGCTTCCCGCTGAGCCGGCTTCGCTCCCGCTCCGCCGCGGCAGGGAAGCAGCCCCGCGGCCGCCGCTCTGCCCGCGGCTGGAGTCGCCCCTTCCCCGCGGTCCCCGAGCGCACCTGCCGCCCGCGCCGGGCCGGGCAGCGCCCGCCGCCGCCGGCCCCCCCGCACCGCCACTCACCCGCCGGGGGCGTCGCCGCCGCCGCCGCTGGGGTGGTAGGCGGTCAGGACCACGCCGCGGGAGCCGGACCGCCAGCTCATGGCGTACGCCGCCGCATCCCTTCTGGGGACGCTGAGGCGGAGCGGGGCGGCCCAGCCGCGGCCCGGCGCGCCCCAACGTCCCGCCGGCAGCGCAGCGGGGCAGGGCCGGGTGACGGCAGCGCTTCCTGCGGCCCGGCGGGGCCCCGCCGGGCCGTGCCCCTCCTCCCGGCCCGGGCACCCGGGCGCTCCGCGGGCGAGGGCGGCGAGAGGCGGCGGCAGCGGCCGCTCACCAGCGCGGCGGGAGCGAGCGGCTTCCGGGAGCGGGTGCCCGCGGCGTGCGCCTGCCACCCCGCGCCGCACCGGCCGCCGGCGGCTCGACCCGGGACGCGCCTCGGGCACCGGCGGCCGCCCCGCCCGCGTTAGCGTTCTCTGTGCTTCCGTGCATCAGGTCGCGTTAATTAACAGCGTTCCTCAGTCAGGCTGGGGTTTTTTAAGGTATTGCGAAGAAATCGGTCAGTTGAAGGAAAGTGGCTGCAGACCCGTGGAAGCGGGCTGGCTGCAGGTGCTGCGTGCCACACGCCAACTGCTGCTCCCGGTAGCGGGGGCTCATGAGACCGCTGTGTTTCAAACGCAGCACGACAGTAAAAATGAGGAATGTCTTCTGCGTCCGGTGTTGTTTTGTATATTGTCCATTTCACTGAGCCACAACGTGATTCTGTGCTTGGTTTAACTTCTCATGCACACAAAAATATGTATTTTTTTAATTGCAAGCTATCGTTATAAAAATCACAGCAGATGGCGTCGCCAGGCGAGGACACAAGGTGACCGAGCTGCCTCAGCTGCCGTGCCTTAAACCAGCCGCCATTAGCTCCAAGGTCACGCTCTACCAACCAGCGACAGCCGGAGCAGGGCAGGCCTGCGTCAGCCTTTTCGGTAGGCACAGCCACCTCTGCGCCTCGCCGCCAACCCCCGTGAGGTGGGACTCGCTGCCTAGGTGTTAGTTCTGAATCGGTAGGCCGGATCTGTAACACAACACTCAAACCTGTTTGTTTTTTTTCCATGGCAACATAGCCGGTAAATGTATATACACTATTTAGGTTTGTAATTCATGTCTGCATTCACGGAAGGGTGTGAGTTGTCTGAATTATAATTACTTTGTGCCATAAGTGAATGTATCGACTTCAGTGTAGCTTGCAGTGCATTTCCTTTTTCCTTTTAAACAAACAAACAAACAAATCATGCAACTGCTTTCCTTGCAGTTAAACATCTGAAAAGTCCAGTACCGGGCTACATGAGGTGTTCTAGAGCATGCAGGTATCCAGGTCTGAACCTTCATTTATTTAAACCACCGTACACCTAAATGGGAAGGGTGCATGCAGTCACAGATTGACTGCGCGTTTTTCTGTGCAGCTGTTCTCCAGCGCAGAGCTGCCAAGCAGGGGCAGCACAGAAACCTCGACCTACGGTCGCTGTGAAGTTGCTCCCAGCGGAGAAGCAAACAGGAAGAACTTCCCGTCATGTTTGAGCAAGATCAGTTTGTCCTTCAGAGTCCTGAACACACTTGGTACTTACAGCTGGTGATTTTGCAGGGTGCACGGGTGATATCCAGGCATAACTGAACTTTGTCATTGACTTAAGCGGATAATTTCATCCAGTAGATTTCTTCTAAAAAGGGTGACCACCTACAGAATGCCTGAACAGGACACCCTGATTTCTTTAGAAAAGGTAATGTCGCCATGAAATTTTGCAAAGAGTCTCAACTCTGTCCTCAAAGACAGGAAGACCTGGCCGACGTTCAGCAGACCAATCATTGGTCTATTGGTGCCTTTTCACTTCTTACACCACTGAAGGTCAACTGCTGCCTTAGTTTTAGTTCATATAAAGAATTGAGGGTGGGGGGTGTTAATAAAGCCTGCCCCTTCCTTGACTTCTGTAAGATGTTTTATCTGTCGGCAGCTGGCCAAGGCGTTTTGACTAAAATATTTTCTGTATGAAAATTGTTAATTTTTAAATAAAAACTTTAGGGTTTTTACAAATAAATAATTTACGAAAAAAGAGATCACAGTACCAACAGATAAGCTTTGCATATAAATTAGAATAAAGAACAGGCCTATTTTCAACTATGTGGATTTTTACATTTTTTTAACCGGCTGTATTGGGGCAGATTTACAGTGCAAATAAAAGAGGTTGGTGCTGCCCCACCTCCCCACATCTTGGTTTCCAAAGGGAATGGGTAAAAGAGAGGGCACAGCTACAGTTCTGCGCAAGCAATGGCTTAGTAGCACGGCTACAACGGCTTAACTAGCAGTATGCACTACAACTGGGACAAATTATCGGCATGTACTTACACACATGCACGCACACACAAAAACAAGGACATGAAACCACTACAAAACTCAGGATTGTGAAAAGATTTCCCTCTACTCCCACTGCAAAGGTACAGCACTCTATGTCTCTCAGGCTGTGTCCAAGTGGCAAAAATTGGCCTAACTTCTCACATAAACACACAAACAAGACTCGCCTGTTTTCACTGGTTACTTTGGAAGTACATCAGCATGAGATCAGAAAACATCCTATTAATGTATGTCACTACACCTATCTACTGGTGCCTTTGGCTCTTTCATTAAATGCACGTGTCAATTGTCAAACAGCCTATATAGAATGCAAAATTATTTTCTTAAGGATCCAACCTTTTTCTTTGAAACTAAACCAAGAAAATTAAACATGTAAATACCACGGTCCTTAGGACCTGGCCATTTCTAAAACTTCAGCTAATTGGTTGCATGCCAAATACCCCATTTAGTTATAAAGCTTCCTTTAAAGAATAGCTAAGAAAATAACAAAGAAAAGGAAAAACATTTAAAGCATTCTGTGTTGAATGAGTGCTTTCCAAAGCCTTTTGCCCAAACTAAATATATATTAGGTGCTAGAAGAACAAAAAATATAAACTGCTTTTTCTTTGATAAGCATCTTAAAACACATCGTAATTAAGGCACACCATAACTGCTGCTGTAAAAAGAAAAATGCAGAAACAAGATGTAGTCAATGTGGCGTCACCAGGGACCGTTCAAAGAAAATTTTACTGCAAATGGAGAAGGGGAAGAACCTGCCTTGTTTGTGGAGGGGGGGAGATTAAGAATGGCAAAATCCAGAACGAGTTTGTACCAGTCAACTGGAGAGTAAGGAAGCTTTTGTAAGTATATCACAAGGAGGGTGGGAAAAGGAGCTAGAAAGAAGTAAATTCTATTAATAAATGAGAATAGGGATTAAATTACTGATAAAACTACCAGAGATACTGATTCCCTTCTTAAATCTGTCTTTAATATGACGCACTTCAAACGTGGCAGTGGATTTAGGAGCTTAACTGTAGGCACACTTTTTTCTTTATTATGTTTGACAGCTTGATAGGATCAAACTCTACTGTTACGACAGCGTAACACCATCATAGTGTTCTTTGATGAAATTATTCCAGATTTACAGTGGAGCCAGCTAGACAATTTAGACCTACAGATGAATTATTGCTGTAAACTGACATGAATATCACCACTGTCTTTCATTGGTGTATCTTCTGCCTAAACCAAGTTACAGTCAGTAATTGCTGAGTTTGCAGTTAATATTCATGTTCTTAACAGGTACGGGAATGCTTATTTGGAAGGTAAGGTTGTTCATAATCAATCAGATAAGAATGCACCATTTGAGGCATACAACTTTATGGGATAAAAGGAGATATGATTGAGAAAGGAGATTACAAATCAGTCTATCTTGCTACAGAATCCAAGACTCCTTCAGAGAGTTTAAATATTTAGATTGAGATGTCATGCAGTGCATTTACACTTAATATAAGCCATCATCAGAGCCAAGCAGATCACGCAGGGTTCTCACGCTTAGTGCTCTCTTTAGAAAGCAATTGCTAAAGAGAACTTCTCAGCAGTACCATCCTTCACCACTGCTTTACAGGGTTTGAATATGCATGTGTTCAACATATGCTTTTGACTCTTCACTGCAGAGCAATTTTTTTTCTTTTTTAAAGTTTTCCCAAATAAAAAAATAAATTACACTGATTTTCATATTTTGTATAAATATATGATGATATCTCTTATATAAGTGGTGGGTGATTTTTAACATTCCATGTTCCTGATGATGTGTCAATTATCAGCAGGTAAAAATGCAATCCACTGAGAAGCACTTCAGGGCTTCAGAAAATAGTAAGAGGTGGGCTTACAAATTTGAATTCACAGGCTGTCTTCAATGGCAGTAGGTGGATTTATTCTTGCAGAGGTCCAGAGATCCCTCTGGAACCAATGCCGAAGCGTTCAGACAACCAATACAGTGCTGCAGTGAAAGTACAACTTTACTTCAGGACTTTTAAAGCATAATTTTAATGCAGGAGAGTTTCATCCTTTCCCTAACATTATCTACTGTAAAATTTGTTCAGATGGATTTTAAACTGAGCAGAAAATGTCTCATCAGCTCACTCAATTCACATTCAAATAAAATGGCAGCACTTCCATCATCCAAATTGTGTTTTCAGGGCTCCAGCTAGCAGCCAGAAAAGGCATGAAATGGAAAGTTGTTTGTATATTGTAAGATGAAATCTAGCCCTTATCAAGCTTCATACTTCATGTATTGCTGCACTCCACTACTTAACCACATACATGAATAGTGTTCTGCAGCTGTTAACAGCCAATGCTAGGAGTAATATAAAAAAGGAATATCACAGGCTACATATTCAGGGTATGATTTCTGTTACTTTACTCCTGATGTCTACATCCCCGTAAGTGATTCTAGGCTCCACTGAAGGTCTGTGAAAGAAATGCATGTTCAGGAGTAAAATCCTCTGCCCTGTGTTAAACATCCACTTTAGGACATAAAGATAAATCACGCTCTAGAATTGCCTGTTTCTTTCCACTGACTGGAAAGATTGACTAGGTAAGTAGGTCACATGCAGATGTCCACATCTGTCAGATAAGCTCCACCTTTAATGCTTTTATGTTGCCTTTGAGAACATGGAAGATGCAACGTTCAGTTATAATGTGCACCATATGGCATATACAATGTGGAGTAGTCAGTGCTCTGAAATGTACAGTACCGGTATGTAGGAGGTGTTTCAGATCACCTCACGTATCCCTAAATATCAAAGATGGGGATGAAGTCACACACACGTACACAGAATGCAGACTTGTACACAGAAAGCTGGTAACATGTTTGCTAGCCAGCACATTGTGAACATTTCTTATGGTCTGATCCTGCAAGCTAATGCGTATCCTATATTCCAATTTTCATAGGATTTTTTATGGAAAAAAATGTCCAATACTATCAGGAGGCAGTTCGATACATGGGGGGATTTAGCAAGCAAGACCCAGTTGGCACAGAAGCAACCGCAAGGACGTGGCCACAGGTAAGAAAACTGATGCCCTCCCGGCTTTCTGAAAGTTTTTACCTCCCTCCCTGCTCTCCACATACATATTGAAACAGCTGATTTGTTTCTCATAGCAAAAAGAAAAGAAGAAAATAAGAAAAGGGACGGACACTTCTTAGGTTCCTCTCTTCTCTTGCACGTTGCTCTAAAATGTATCTGGTGCACTCTGGTGGCTGTTTTGGTAATTCTTAATTTAATGACTGCAAAAGGTGAAGCAGTTATTACTGATGCCGTTTTTAAGATTATCCATACAAAGACTAATGTGCACATGAATTTATTCCAGTTTATCCGGTTTGATTTTTCTTGAATGCACCCCCTGGAGAAATTCGGATCTTGCCCATCGCAGCCCATCTGCTTACCTTACATAAATCGCAGGGGGGTTGAGCGGTTGAGGTTCTCGTCTCATCTGCTTTATGTTTTTGCTCATGGTCAGACAGCTGCTGAATTTTACCCAGAGGTATATCAATTTCAGTAGTGGTAATTTATCCATGTTTATTTGTACTGTGACCTTGCACAAACCCTCGTATCAATTCTTGCTTCCCTTTCCCTATCCATATAACGGGGCTAATAATATCTGGCTATTTATGAGGATTATTCACCGTATGTTCAACTACATTGAAAGGTACCAAAAAATGCAGGATATTACTTCCCATTACATCGCTGTGTTTACTTTCTTTTGGTGCATGATTTAATAGGGATAAAATGGCACAGATATCTGTATCCACAAGCACAGAGAACAGATGATAAATCTAGTACACTTTGCAGTATCTCCACATGAGGTATAGGACCTTTGGGGAAAACTTAATACAACTGATGTTTCGTGCCACTTTTGGAAAGTCAGCGTCAAAGTTGGAGACTAAGGGATTTTCACTGGTGACTCTGAATGCCCCCTCTCCCTTGACCTAGTTTTGATACAATTTTAGCTTTATAAACTATCACTTCACATACGCCACTAATTATGAAGAGACTGTGTGTTTTCAGAATATAATGGCCTCAGTCCTTCATTCTCCCAAAGTGTCACAAAGATGTGCACACCGAATGCATTCCCTGCATAGGTAGGTATACTCTACTAGTGTATGAAAATGAAATAAAGATAAAAGAAAAACTCTGGAGTATGGTATCTCATGCTCCCATTCAATCCTGTCTTACATTTATATAAGGCAGCTGTATAGCCCTTCAAAAGTATTTTTCTGAGTTAGACATGCTATGTCTTTTTTGGTTCTATTTCAGCGAGAGATCTTCCATCCTCCTGGCCCATCCCTGTTGCCTCTTTTTGCATCTGTTCCAATTTGAATTGATCTTTCTTGAGCATGAGGGCCCTGAACTCTAGAGCAACTGGGGTCTTGAACAATATCACGAATACTTTCATGACTATATCACAAACACTTTTTTGTGGAAAACATCACCTTTTCTCATAGTGTCACATCGGTGCTTATAGTCCTTCTTTCCTTGAACATATGTGTGCGTGACAGAGTTTGAGCAGATTTGCTGACCAGTTTGCACATCGAAGCACATGTAGGAAGCTCATTCTGAAATTTCTTACAAGGGATAAGTACAGAGTGGTAGGGGGCATTCACTTTGTTGTGAAAATGCTGTCATATGAATGCCAGAAATCTTGGTTCTGTCCCTTCTCTTGGACATTGCAACCAATGCCAAACCCGCTGGAGAGGCAGGAGAGGAGAACATTGCTATAAACTCACAACTCCACCTCTTTTCTCCTTTAAGCCAGGAAGTAGACCCCTATATCCAGCATCTGGGCTGTAACTGAATGGATGAGCTGACCGGCTGAAGTTTCATCAAGGGAGAAGGAGGTGGTGGTAGCAAGTGTGGAGAACATACTTGAAAATAAACGTATGATTTGCTGCTTTAAAAGGCAGGCTGTATCCATCACTCAGGCTCATGGTCTGTGTCAGCTACTCCCTGCCCCCCAATTTAGATCGGGTTTGAGTAGGAGCTGGGATAGATTTTTTTTCAATCTACATCTGGCTAGGAAGTTGAAACCATGCTCTCTCTCGCACGTGTTCACTAAGCCAGTCTGCACATTGACTGAGAGATCTGTTTGTTGCCATTCTAATTTCGCTGTTGCCTGCAGATTTGATCACAGCTGAATTTGCGGCACAGAAACATCTGGTGAAGTAAAACATACAGCAGCCACGAAGGAGAAGAGTTTCTTCTGAGTTTAGTCAGTCAGAACAGCTCATGAAAATCGTGACACAATCCTAAACTGAGCAAGCCAGAGCTATCCAGAAATGTCAATACGAGCTGAATGCTGCAAGAAATGTTTCAGAACAAAGAAAGGAATGATTACATGAGTCATGGGCTGCGAGAAAGAAATCCACTTCTCTGTAACGGCATTGAAACTGAAGATTGCACAGTAAAACTTCAAGTTAACACAAAGCAAAATATTCTTCGTTCCTTCTTATTGACAAAAATACTAATTTTGCATCATTCTCTTTCATCCCAAACAAATCTTAGAAAAAAGTTTTCTTCTCTCACATTTTACACAATGCAGTCAAATTCAGCCACCCTTCATATGGAATATTTCAAGCTATCAGTATTGGTTTTGCTATATTGAATTGAAACAACCTTCTGAATTCAACATGAATTTAAAAAATGGTTCTTATCAACTCAGAACTGCATTTTCCAGAAATTTAACGAAAATCCAAAAGAAGGGCACCATACCTACCACATGTGAAATCCTGACTACGGTTTGAGAGGTATCATATGAATGGGGCAGTATCTCTTCAAACTGTAAGTATCAGAGATAAATCAGAAAGGAGGAATAGAAGTCCCCACATTCTTGCTTGGCTTTTTCATCAGCTTACCAGGCTCATTTCTGTTATGCCTGCATTCTGTAAAAAATCATCGATTACCACAACCAGAATCTTTTGCATAAATTAGCTTTGACAGCAATGCTTAGCACTTGTACTGTTGAATTAAATTTGAATATTGGAAGCTATTTTCCAATAGCATTATTTTAACAAGGATTGGCCAAATTTTGAGCAAAGACATTCACAAACATAATCAGTAGGAAAAAAACTGATTATTTGTTTCTGATAGTACTTTTGAAGCTTTTTATTTGCTCTGCATAGTTATTCAAAAGTAACTCTCACGTAACGCTCATGACGAACAACTACAAGGAAAATGAACATGAATACTTGTGCAAAAATTTGTACAAGAAATAAATATTTGAGGTTTTATTTGTTTCTTTGTGATTGAAAGCAGCCAGTGAGAAAGCTGAAAAAATACCAGTCATATGGTAAGAATAATAAAAACTCAAAGCACTGTTATAGCTGTACTATAGTACCATGTTCCTAGCAACAACTATAAAGTTCATGAGTATTTCTAGACTGATGCATAGCCACACACACTAGTCACAAATAATTTTAAAGAAAGCATCAAATTTGTAGCCTCTGAGGCCTCAGTCCTCTAAGGGTACGTTTGTGACAGTCACAAATGACTAAATTTAACAAATCACTCGTTGTAGCTAATTTGCTCATCTCTGTCTGCAGAGAAATTGTGGCAGAAAGGTTTGTAGAGCAAAGCTCAGCAAGATCTGCACAAATGCAAGGCAAGAATATACTACCAGCGCTGCGTATTTTGGAAGCAATCGCTGGTGTTACTGAAGGCTAATCTTGAAAGTTTGCCTACATCAGGATATCATCTGTGTAGTTTCTGCAGGAACAACATAACGTTTACAGTTCATTTGGAAGATACTCACCCAAAAACCCCACATTTGTGTTATAGCAGTCGGATTTGCTTGGATTTAATATAGTATCTTACTATTTAATAGCTCACGCTATGTACAATACTGTTCACCATATGTCCAGGAAAAAAAAAAAAAGAGATGCTGAAGTATCTTTTAAATAACCATGCATATAGGGAAAAGCAATGTAAATGTATGTAAATGTATACATATATATAACATATAAATATTATGAGGGCATCTACAATCAAGTCTCCTGAAATTTCAATCTGTGAAATGCAATCGTAGCTTCCCTGGGAGAAATTAATGCGGTCAGGAACAAAACCAGAATGAGAGTGCACGGCACAAAACGCGCCAGGGAAGCGGGGTGGTTTGTGGAGGAGGATGCACGGACGTACGCAGCAAGAGGGAATGGCTCCGAGCCGTATGGCTGCCGCAGGGAAGCGGGGCTCCGAGCGAGCGGTCATGGCGCACGGCTGCGTCAGGGTTTGGTCTTGGATGAGGAGCCATCTGCAGCCCTTGGGTCGTGCTCTCAAATCAGGGAAGGAGCGTGACCTCTCGGCACTTGAAAATCAATGGGAATGGTGCTACTAACTTGCCTCAGTGGAGGCATGCATTTTCCTCAGGGACAGAAAGCAATTCCCAGGATCGGGGAACGCCACCCCCATGTATTTTTACTAAATACAAAATCAAATTGCCAGAAAGCACTATAATCTGGTCACTAATATTTCTATCTCAGAATTTAAGCGAGTCCATCCATCTCTTATCATGAGACAAATGATCTAAAATATGAAGGAATCATCAGGTTCTCTTTCCTATCCTTCCTTGACCATAAAAGAAAGCGCTGTATTACTTTACATACTGTAAGTGTGTATGAGAGACAGACAGAGGCAAAGAGCTGCATTTTGCGTTAATGAAAAGTAAAATTTTTGAAGGGGCACATCGTTTCCAGACAGAGTACCATCTCTTTATCAGTAATTCTGCATTTTAACAATCCCTGTATAGTACATAGGTTGTATAAACTTTTAGTTTTACCTCTTTTTCCAAACTCATTTTCTACCATCTTTAAAACTGAAGTATAAGAAGTAAGCACTTCCAGTAATTGAAGGTATTTCACAAATTCTCGCTGAAGAGACTCATCGTGTATGTGAGCGCGCATGACAGTGAAATTTGGAAGAAAATATAACAAAGAAGATCCTTCTGTTACCATCAGCTGTGCTGCTCTGGAGGGAATTATTTAGCACCTATTTAATTTAAGTTTGTTCTGGAGGGTGTTACAGAAGCGCAGGTGAGGACAATCCTCTGCAGGAGCTTTCAGCTCCTTGCCACCTGCCTGCCGAGGTGCCAAAGTTTCAACTACACCCGAGTACCTCTGCTCTGGGAGGCTGCAGTTTTCCCAGAATTAGAACAGTGACATTAACAAATATCATAAAATTACACTTCTGGCGCCTTAGCAAGTTGGGGGGAATCAAGCAGTCGTGATATGAAAATTATATTGTTTGCATTTTGCTTCTCTCTGTGCTATCACATATAATCTAGATTTTAGAGGACAAGCTACAAGGTGAAGGACAGATCAGAAGCGTGCAAAACCAGCACACAGGCCACAAACAAACATACAAGCCTCAAATATTGTCCAAATGTTTTTTTCTCCCTCATTGCCTGTATACACAGACATACAATACCCAGCACTTGTTTCCAAATTTTTAATTGCCTAATTGACATTACCATAGCCTGTCTTAGGTTCTATTCTTAGTGGAGACAGATACGATAAATATTGATAAATAGATAAAAGGCAAACTGATAAATTATATGATAAATGCCCACATCGTAGGACAAGAAGTTACCAGATTTCCATAGTGGGGATCATCAGTGCTTGTGAAGAAGGTAGCCTTACTTCACCAAAGGCTAAAAAAAGCTTTGGAAGTGGGGTTATAAATGAAGGACAGTAGAATACAGCAGCTTTTCTACAGCCAGAGCACGTGAAGCAGTACATTGACCCCACCACAGTCAAAGACTAAGCCTCTGCTGATTTTCCTGGGACTGAGATTTCAGCCCCGAAATTCAGTTCCTGTCCCATGAGCTCAACTTCAGCTGCGACGTGCAGGCGCCTGAGGGGGTGCGGGAGAGACGGGCACCAGGGTGGCTCCTACCAGGGCTTTGGTCCCCTCACTCTGCTGCTGGCCTGGTGCCGCTGGAGCTGGATGGTCCACCAGCCTGCTTGCCCTTGTAAATTGTCTTCTGAGGAATAAATAAATTCATCAGTGAATTGCTTGCTCTCTGTTTTGGTTTTGGATTCATAAAACATTTGTAATGTTTAGATTGCTTTTTCCTTCTGTTTTTCTTTCTCACTGGGGATAATTATAGGACAACCATATATTTTCTGATTCTGCTCTTTGTTTGCATTTTTTGCTTAGATCACTGCTTGATTTATTTCAACATCATTCTTTGCGCTACACAGGTCTTTTATGAAACAGCAATATGGTTGAAAACTTATACCACCCTTTCATTTGGGTAAAAACAAATAGATGAGAGAAAGGAACACCCATGTGAAACTCCGCAAGGATTCACGTACTATTCTTCCTCCCAATGCTTCTACCAACATGATGGGATTACCGGGTGTCAGCTCCCTCTCCCCTTCACGCTCAGGAACACATTTACTGTTCAGGCTGGGGACTTGTCAGCAGTACCCAATTCTGCAGCACTTCCCAAAAGAATTAGAATAATTACGCAAAGGGGGCTTTCTCATTAGGGCCTTCTACACTTTAATTTTACCAGTTGGACTCCTTCAGAATGGGTAAAGAAAAAAGACGACCCTAGTGTAGATACAGTTTTATCAATACAAGAGGACTTGTAACCTTTAATACCTGTTCAAGTATTTAGGTGGCTGCAGCAGCAGAAAGTGCTTTTCTATTGCAGCTGCAGTAGAGCTTTTACTACTACAGCTATCATTTGTTAAAAAATCACATTTTTCACTGACATAGGCCCTGTGAGTGCAGAAGCCCACAAATCACTCACAAAATTAAGGAAAATTAATCTTCGGCCATTGGACCTTCAGATACGTATTAGTTCTAGTCTTACCAAGGAATCAGCACACAGACCACGTGTCTGTATGGCTTCTGGGGCTCCTGGCCATGAATAAACAGTTAAGGAGAAAAAGCTGCATGCCTGCCAAAATCATTCTTCTTCTTTTTCTTAGCCTGTTAGTTTCTTCCCTTCAGTTGCTTTGGGGCATCACTAAAAATAAAGAGGAAATTCTATAAAATATTATTGTTCTAATAAGAGCAGATGCTCATAAAAGCAGATTTCAAGCTGAAGATTTTTCTTTTTCCTAGCCCCAGTTTGAGTTATCTATTTGTGGCAGCATCAGGTTCTACAACATTATCTATGCAAAGTGCATTTCATTACAGTAATCACAGGAAGATATTTTCACAAGGAGTCAGCACAATGTATAATGTGTACTGTAATGTTATGCAGAAATATATATTAGAATATATAACCATAATAGTTTAAAATGTCTTAAGTGCTGCCTAAAGTACTTGTTACATGCGCAAAATTGGAATGTTGCTTTTCCCCATGAAGCAAGTACATTGGTTTTTAGCTGCCAACAAGCGGTGAAATGGGAATAACTTTAGGATGTTGCTGTATCCCACCCCCATGAATGCAGCCGCCAAGGGCTTCAAGTATCCAGCTTCAGTCAGTGGAATTCCCTACTTTTAACTATTCCATTCAGAATTATTTTAGTCAACCTAATTTCTCATTCTTTTGACTGCAGATAAGTACTTTAATGAAAAGTAAGGCTGATATTTTTAAAATGAAGCTTCATCACAGTCGCTTTGCAAGGACCCAAATTTCAAAGCATAAGGAGTCAGTATGTGTACTGTATTTTGTATTATTCACATTTAGGGACAAAAAGCACAGAAGTGTTGGAATACATGATTATGTACTATTCTTAAGTTATAGGCATATAGCAAAACACAGAAGAATACTGGGAATATACTTACAATTCTACTAATGGCATTTTCTGTATTATACTCGGAGTATGTCAGGAAGTCTTCTGAACCCTAAAAGTACATGGCAAACTCTTTTGGCGTAACATAGTCTTACTGAAGTAAGCAATGCACATTAATAATAAAATAAGTATTGGCCTAAATTGTACATTGATCAGGTTTTCTGTTAAGAGGCTGATTGCCCCCAACGTCCAAACAAAATGTAATGGAAGCTGTGTTTATGTTTGAACAAAATTCATATTTAAACTATATGAAATACCATTTGTAATTCACGGCTTAGTTGGGTATACCGTGCTCATACAAGTAATCCTAGCGATTTTACTTCCACCTACTACAAGAGCTATTAAAAACAGCAACAAAAAAACCCCCCAACAAATACGGTAGAGAAAGCGGTCTGCAGGTGAAGACTGGGACCTAAGTAAGTAAGAGACAAACCTCAAGGCGGGGGGGGAAAAAGAATTACACCAATGGATCATTCACTGTCTCTTCCAGTACCAGAACTAAGGAGAATTAACTGTAACTATGATGAAAAAGCTAATTCGAAACAGACAGAAAGTGGTGGCATTTCACGTAATGTGTCATTACGCAGGGGAATTGCTTGCCACAGGATGCTGGGGAAGCCAAAAGCTTACACAGGTTCTCGGCAAGACCGGACATGTTCACGGGAAAGAAATCCATGGACTAGAACTAAATACACAGAAAGAACATCTGGCTCAGGAATTGCCTGGGAGCATATGGCTGCAAGCTGGCAAAAGCATCAGGAATGTCAGCCCTGCTTTAAAACTCCTGCATGGGCATCTTTTCAACACTGGTAGGATACCACAGACAGACAGGTTTTTGGTCCAATCCAGTACAGATACTTTTATGTTCAAATAGGCTATAATTAAAAATAATTCTGGTTCCTTACAACAGTGGAAGTAGTGTAAATGCGTATGGTTCAGGGGCAGTAGCAAAAAACCTTTATTATATTGCTTTATTTTAAAAATAACTTTTTTTAGAAAAGTAACACACCCTGTTAACTTTATGATTGAATTCCTTGAACTTTCTGAGGATAAAATTTTCTGAGTAGACTTAAAAGCATCACCATTCAAGGAAATCTGAATCAAATTTAATGTGCTGCGGTCACAAATAACTCTCAGGAACTCAGTCCTCAACCTGGATCTAGTGATGCACAGGTAGGCTTGCTCCCGCTTCGCAGAAATGAAGCAATTCTTCAATTCTAACCCCTGTGGCTGAAACATTTTAAACACAGACTAACACTGACAGTGTACTTATCTGCAGAACACAGGCCCCTCTCGAAATTGCAAGCCAAGTTTTTCGCTCACAGTGGATGTTCAGTGTTACCTTAATTCAGTGAATTATGTATTAGCAAAATAAACATGTATTTAAATGTTAATGGTGCATTTTAGTCAGGCGAAACTGTTGTGTTTATGCCTTGATTGGAAATGTAAATATCAAAAATGTCAATGGACAAACAGAAAGACACCCTCTGTATCACTCCAAATTTGAGTGATATTTTGAGTTAATTACAACTGTCAAATACATTTTACTATAGCGAAAAGTACAAATATTAAGAATACCTCTGGATTGAAGACTTTCAAGAAAAAATCTATTGTCACTATGAAATGTCAGTATATATTATCAGCTCCTATGTCCTTCCAAAAAATAAATTCACATGCATCCCCAGAGCTCATAATCCAGCTCATACGGACGATTGCAGACTGTCCCACTGATTGTTTGATTTTGGTGTTATGTTTGAGGCACTGGAGCCTAAGAATTAATTTTAAATAAACTGAATTTCTTTCAGACTAGACCAAGGTAGATGGTGCAAATAAAAGAAACCCCCTTGAGAATACTCACAAGAACTTACCTGTTTAAAGATTATATTAAATCCAGTTTACACAACAGGCCTTTATTATGAGTATTCCATATTTGTTTTCCTCCCATTTCATCCCTAAACATTTGATCAGTATTCATACATACTGCAGTGTCATAGAAATACCTGCAACACTTATCTATTAGGGCTTGCAATATTTTTATTTTGCCCCATCTATTCATATTTGCGTGCGAAGTCTTGTTATTGGAAGGAGCTAACACAAAAGAGCACTGCAGAATCCAGTGATTTGCTAAGCTAACAATCTTAGCGTGAATCTTAGCTAAAACAAGAGTATGCCCAAAGATCCTGTGAATTACAAATTTGTGGTTGCACAAACTCCGGAGCACGCTCCCAGATGTGAATGAGTTCAGTCTCTGCCTAGTCAGTCCATGGTGTGTTCCAGCCTCTGAAATCATCATTCTCAAACGTGAAGTAAGGAATTCTGTTCCTCATAGCACATATCTGCTGGGAAGAGTAGACAGCGGAGTAGGACCATTTATTTGTCCTTTTTGTCCTGATACTAGGAATATTTTGTGTTTTGCAACACAGAGACCAGTTTTGTTTTCACTTCATAGAATCACAGAATGCTTTGGGTTGGAAGGGACCTCAAAGCCCATCTAGTCCCAACCCCCCTGCTGCGGGCAGGGACACCCTCCACTAGACCAGGTTGCCCAAAGCCTCATCCAACCTGGCCTTGAACACTTCCAGGGATGGGGCACTTCCCTCAACAGTTACTGGGCTGGTGTAGGTGGATTTTGGGAGAGCTTGGCCACAAGCCCATTTCCCCAGGGAGTAGTTGGGAGTTCTGCTGCTGGAAGTTAAGAGCTGGCTTGGAATATTTCTGCTGCCAATAGGTAGGATTGATTATAACAATTGCCTGGATCCGAGCATAATAGTTCTCAAAGTGACATTCACATAATCCTTATCAGAGTGGTATCCTTAGCATCAACTACAGCACGCACACACTCAGTGCTGGTGGGTGCAAGCCTGGTGCCTTCTATTGCCTTCACTGTTCTTGTAAATACGGACATCCCTATTCACAATTCCAAGGACTTCACCTGAAATTATAATAAAGCTTTTCATGGGATCTTCCAGTTCTGAGTTTCTATTCTTGAAAGGTACAGAATTATTTCTCTCACGTTCAATATGACCCTTTTTTCTCCCCCCCCCCGCCACATTTCATTGTGTTCCCAGGCTAAACTGAGAAAACATCCATAAAGAGGGACAGGATCTTCCCGCTAAATTCTTCCACTTCACAACAAACAGCAGTTACTCTACTGTGCATCACCAACTCAAAAGGATTTTTTTTTTTTTTTAAAAAAACAAATGTTCAGTCTTCTGCTTTCAAGGAATACTTTGTCATTTAGCATGCCTTTATTTTACCTCCAATACCAAATGTATTCAATAATTGTGAACATACCGGTACCTGTCAGTCAAACCAGTGCCTATGATGGGATTGTGATCCAACAGTGCCAAAATCTGATTCTCATGGATGAATTTAGAACCTCCAAGCTTTGCTTAAGTACCCCAACAATTTGAAGCTCGGGGAATACTTGAGGCAAATGTAATTTTGTGTCCTGAAAGTAGCAGCTAGCATGAAATACAGAGATGTCAGCATGATGTCCAGTTCCAAGGCGGGATCCTTCAGCTCCAGTAGCTTCAAGACTCTGCGAACTTCATGCTTGGCCTTCTGCCAAGAGTGGTAATTGCAGTGTGTCATACCATGCAATGCTTACTCATTTCTCCATGTGCCCCGAATGCCTGTTTTTTCCCTCATGACAAGTTTTGGATCCTGCTGTCCCACATGTCATACTACAGAACTAAAAAGAACGTGTTAGTGCAGAATGACATTGGCTGGTTCTCTGAGTACTTACTAAAGCAGATGCCAAAAATAAACAAGACTATACTACATGTAATACAGGTATACATTTAAGAGGGTTTTATTGAGATAAATATGCATATTTACTCAAATGTAAATTGCAACAACTGAGCTTGTAATGGTGCAAGCAACAATCTCCCAGAATTTTTCCCATTAGATTGAGGAGGAAACAGCTATTGTCAGATGGCCGCATGATGTGCCAACAGGAAGGACTACAGCGTTCAAGTCATCTTAATCCTAGTGCATAAGCATTAATAGAGACTTTTCTTTCATCACAAATGACTAGTGTAACTAACCTCTGACACTGGCCTGAACTTCTGACTTACCTGAGAAAACTATATTCTGTTGTTAGCAGTGTAACAGATGAAGTAATGTTTCCTTTAACAAAAATGTCATGAAGGATTTATAAATCTGATGTAAACACTTAGATGGATAGCAACATGAAGCCCAAAACATTAAAATGGTATCTCTGCATTGGCTCTAAAGACATCTTGAAAGAAAACATAACACCCTGTACTGCACTTAAATCGATTATATTCAGGTCATCATGACTTCCTCATTATCAAATTGAAATGGACCTTATACTCTGCTGAGTGAGAGAGTTCAAAGGAAATTGCTAAGGACACAGAGTGCAGCAGGAGTCAGCGTACACCAGGGAGCTCATTGCGTGCAAACTTGCTCAGGAACAGAAATGCAGTCCTGAAAGACTGAGAAGAAAGACACTCCAGACTGACATTTACTCAATCACTTCTGTTCTGCCCTCATTTCACGGCTGTCTTATCCCCTAACACTGAAGGTCTTTGCTGATCCCATTTGTGGCAAGTGTATGTACACGTGCATACATTCATAATCTGTACTTTTAAATTCATCTTAAAAAATCTATTTACCTCATATCACTACTATATTTAAGAAAGAAGTATTTTAATGCACTTTTTTTAGTATCTCATTTTGATCAGCTTTACTGTTATTACTACTATTATGATAGCAGTCACCTTTACATTCTTTCAATTTTGTTTCAGTCAGTTTTTATTGACCATATTGGCCATATCACTTACCAGAAAGCAGAGTGTCCCTATGACACCATGGGGAATAAAAGCTAAGGACAAATTTGCTGCTGCAGGTAGTTCAAAGGATTATCACGCAGACCAATCCTTAAATTTTATTAGAAATTGATGATCCCTTAACTGAATTAACCATCCACAGCAGGTTTTTATCCAAATTAAGTTTCCTTCTTAAGTTTGTCTAGAGGCAGATGGCAGTCTTTAAAGATTATTGGAGATGTAAACCATTCTATCATCTCATATATATAATTACAAACCAATACCGGGTCTCTAATTCATAGAGAACATGTGTTTTTCTCTGGCTATGGAATCTTTTGTCTCATTATGCCCAGGTCTAATTGCATTTGCTGTCATAATAGCACAATGTAGCATTTATCTAAGACGTTAATCTGTTGCTCGTGCTGGCCACCAAATGTGGGACCATATGCTTCTCTACTGTGAAGAGCAGAGAGGAGCAAAATTGTTTTAACAGAATTAAAAAATATATGGGAGACCAGTTCTCCTCTGGCACCCACCCTTCGCTGTAGGGATCCCACACCAGTACCGTGCAGGGGCAAAGGTCCCACAGCTCACCTCTGTAGCAAAGACTAGATTTCATCATCTGAGATGGACTGAAACCAGTTCTAAAGGACACTTCTCTTCCAGTTGTCAGATGCTATCACAACTGTAGTTGTCTTTCTGCACATGCACATTCACCTGCACACCTCAGCAACCCGGGAAGCAATGGATGCCTGCACCGAGGAGTCAATGGCCCTTCTATGAGTAAGAGGCTCAATCGGAGTCCTTTCCTCACAGAAGAAATGGTAAGGATTGGGAAGTACAAAATAATGCACATTATTTTCTTTTTAGACAGGTAATTTCTTATGAGAAACACTAAAGACTGCTGGACTTCTATTATTCCTTAACTGCTGTTAAATGTGTATTACCTAACAAACAGCATTCAGGTCCACGACAAAGAGGACAGACAATATACTACTGTAACATTACTTTGGTTTATAATTCTTATTTAGAAGTGGTCTAGCTTCTTTCCACTGATTACTATTTGTTCCTCCAATCTTTGTTCAATTTTGTGTCAAAACAAAAGTATGATAGAAGTTTTACTGAAGTGGTAAAGTACTACACTCTTCTTCGTCTTCACTTGAATGAGCATAATCTTCCAGCAAGGATCCTGATTCTCAACTGAAGCAATTCCCCTTCCAACGAGCAATCGCCCCAGCCATTTAAGTAGTCCAATGTGACACCTTTGCAAAGCATGAACTGAACCACTTCTTCATTTTCCTGTATGCGAAGAGTGTCTCTTATTACAAATTTTAACTGGATCTAATGAACCCACTTAGCACAACTTTCCATAGCTACTTGAGCCTTTTTTCATGTTAGGTCCATCATAATAAATTGTACATAGGAGTTTGATAGTTTTTTTTCAAACAATATCAATAACTTCCTATAAATGCATTTGTAAATGCTGGTTTTCTGATAAACAAGGACTATAAAACCTCTCCTCCTACTAATTTTATCTGGCAAAATATTTGGCAGGAATCGGAGTTCTGATTCTGCAGTTCCTCTGTCAGTTGTACCATTTAATGAAATTATTGTTTTCTGCTTGATTTAATAGTGAGTACAGACTGGGGGGGAGGTAACTTCATATTTGACTCTCTCACTCACACAGTTAAATGTTGATTTCTGGCATTCATAATTCCTGTGCCAAAAAGACATTGTTCTAGTAATCTGAGTTCCTTCACAGAAGTTGACATTTTTCCACAAATGCTTCTTTGGCCACATTCATTCAGCTATGCTGTATTTTTGGCAATTAGTATTTGTTTAAAGTTGAATATGACTACCACTTCTTAGCATCAAAGTAAAATCGATCTGATCGCTCAACCTGAGAGAGAGGAACAATATTTTTATTTAAATGTTCCTTGCTCACATGATAAAATCAAGCTTTTACTGACATTTCTGAGTTCTTTGGACTCCTGCCTTCACAAGTTAAGTATCTGATGCAGCGCCATCCACCAGGCTATTACCACAGTTCTTGGATTCAGCATTTCAGTATCCACCTCCTTCACCGAGCTGCTCTGTACAGCTGCAATGCAAATTACACACAGACAACATTGCGGATATGTTCCCGGCTTCTTTGACATTTACTTGCAGGTTCTGACACTCAGATTCAATCACGTATAAGCCATCTCCAGAAATCTGGGTTTTGAAGAAAAATTAAATAATTAGATAGCATTCTAGAATGGACTATAGGAGTTGGTTTGCACTTGTGAAAAGAGGGGGGACTGTCCTCTCATTTCTGCTAGAGGCAACTTCAGTTCTGCAGAAAGGGAAGGAAGGAAAAGGTACGTGTAAGCTAGGGTAGGTATGTCTGGGTCTCATTACTTTGTGTAAATCCGTAAGCCCTTTGGTAAAGTCTGTGATGTCAGTACATGCCGCTGCCCAGAGTGTGAGGAGATCCGTCATTCCACCATCTACAGATATCCCAACTTTGAAAATAGTATTAAACACACCAGAAGCAAACAAACGAAGAAGAAATATCTTTCTCCTAGCTAGACTCGCCGTAAGGAAGAAACAAACAGAATTTTTAATATTTAATACTTAATAATAATTTAATAATTTTACTATTTAATAATATTTGCCTTGAGTTTAAGCTTATTCTTGGGAGGAGATGAAATATGAGGGCTTACGTTCTTAAAACTGCTAAATTTATTGAATGCCTATGACATGTTCATTTTTGCTGGACATCTTTGTGTTGAGCTTGCCTTCAAATGCCATTCTTGCAACTTGTTTTTTCTTGTATCCTATGTTTAGGCCTGGGTGGACGTTTTTCATTAGTGTGCATTTCTTTTATCTCACTACTTGTTACTACACTCACTGGGAAGAACATTGTTTACAACTGTAACTATACTGGTTTTTTACAAAGTCTCCAACTTCTTGCCATAACATTGCTTGACTTACAGTAATTCCACAAAATGACTCAGTCTCTAATTATTCCATCTGACAATTATTTGACAGCTAAGTGGGACACATAGTGGCTAAGAGCTGTTCTGGGTTGCTCGCTTCTAGGAAGTAAAATGTGCTTGCCTGTACTATTTTCTTGAGTGGATTTTCTAATAATTTTCACTGTACTTCAAGCTCCTGCTTTAAATCTCTGATCTCTCAAAGCTTACTTTATGTAGCACTGTTTCTCATTTCAATCTTTGTGCTGCAGAGAGAAAAATTATTAAAGTGATGCAAACCTTCCCTCCAAGCTGACGGACTGTGATGGCCACATTGGCTTCTTTTTTTTGTCCAGAGATTATGAAGGTGGTTTTGAAAGTACAAAGGAGGAATGAGGCTGATGATAAAAATGTATACTTGTGACATGATAGGAATCAAGTATCCAGTGATTCTATTGACCACTGTTGCAGGAAAAAAAAAAAAAAAAAAAAAAGAAAAAGAAAAATGGGAATATTAGGATTTTCAATTACTCATTGCAGTCAGTTTTGCTGATGAGAGGCTCTGATTGGGAGGATACGTCAGGAAGGATTGGAGGAAATAAGCATCTAAGCAGGAAGAATGAGGGAATTGAGGTGTATGTATATGCCACAGAGTTATTGGTGTTGTATTTCCTAACAGAATGAGGGAAATTATTATGTAGCTATTGCAGCGATCTCCTTTCCCATGTTGGAAAAGCCACCACATCGAGCACCCAGCTAGGGCTGTGTCTGGCTTGACCGGCAGTATCAGAAAGAGAGGACGCAGTCTGAGAAACGCCTGCCAGCTGGCCTTCTTGGTGACAAGGGTCACCCTCCACCTCCAAACAGTAAGAGCATCTTTTCCTTTCTATTGCACCTGGCAAGCCTGGTAAAAGCTGAAATGGTGAGTGTCCCATCTCATGCTTCCTGGGCTGGGACAATCCTTCCGCCTTTGTGTAGGTTCTGGGAGGTACCGCATGGAGCTGAATGGCAAGAAATAAAATGCTAACAAAACATTCGTGATGGCCTTCTTTAGTCAAAGAGCTAGTCAAGTTTAATTGAGTGAAAACTGCTGGATGGGCATTCTTAATTAATTTCAAGAAATTTTTTGTCATTTGTCAGAGATTGGTCAGAAAGTGGTTTAAGCTGTTTCAAAGCAGCCATGAACAAACATCCTCTTCTGGAGCCAAAGTGCTGATGGAGGAGGTTTACACCTTTGCAGAGCTGACACATAATCATTCAGTAATCCTTTTTAGTCAAAATGAGCTGGATTAACTACTTTACTTTAAACAGTATGTCTTGACTAACAGCATCTTGCAGAGTGCATGCCTGTTTTTTTCATTTTATGGCACTTTTAGACAAAAGCAAGAGTTCAGGCTTACACAGAAATGATCCCCAGGTCTAAGATCTTGAGTTCTCTGTTCTACAGCCTCACCATGGGCTTCTTGTATGTTCAGTATCCTCTAAAGAAAGAGAGTTGGCAGCTCCATAGAGATAACTGACAAGTGTGCAGCATCTCTGGTTGAAAAAATAAATGGATTTATCTAAACGCTGTATGAGGTGTGAGCAAAAAGCCTACAGGAAAGGCAGGGTGAGAAGTAGGGAACAAGAAAGCTCTGCCTTGCAGGTCAAAAAGTGTAGGGATCGAATGAGAATTGCCAAAAGTCAAGCTGAGTCCTGACAGCTGACAGGTCCTGAGACCTAGTAAAATAAATTAAAATAAATGTATACTATTCTTTGACAGTATAGAGAAAAAGAGAAATTAAATGGCAGTGAAGTTGCTACACACTAAGAATGGAGTTGAAATCAAAGATACTGTTGGCACAGCTACCCCAAAACTTTCTGACTCAATCTTCTGTAAGGGGAGTGACAACAAAAGCCAGACAACTCCTGAAAATGTGTGTATAACACTAAATCACATTCAAAATAGAAGCAAAGTTTTCAAGATTTGGTAAAATTAAGCCAGGCAGAATAGATAATGTCCTGTCCCAAATATTGAAACAATTTACCTATGAATTCAATAGTAAGTAATTAAAAAAAATCTATCAATCAGCTCAAGTGATGCCACCAGAGAATGTCAATGAAACAAATATAATGCAGAAAGAGAAAAACAGAAAAACTGGAAACTTTACACCTGTTACTCTGAGCTCGATAGTGTGGAAGTCTTTTTAAGAACTTCAAAGGAAAAGATCTTTTGAGACACGGAGGTAAATGGAAACCTGGGATAAAATACAACATGACATTAACAAGGTAAATACAGATTTTGGTAATAAAATAACTTGCTGTATTAAAGATGGGGGGCTGCAGCAGATCTAACCTATATGGCTTTCAATATTGCATTTGGTACTGTACCACTTAAAGAACATAACTACATACACAGTTACCCCAGCAGATCGGGAACAGTGCAAGTTTGTAAACTGGGGAAAGATTTAACTGAAAAGAGATAGCAATACATTATGTCAAAAAGCTAATTGATTAACTGGGGGAAAGGGAGTCTTCCTGTTAAAATTTCTCACAGTTCCCTCTTGTTAATGATCATCTTATTTAATATTTTTATTCATAACTTCAGCACAGAAAGAAAAATGTGAAATTTACTGATAGTATGAAATTAGGGATATCAATTTAGAGAAAGTCCAGAATATTACACAGGAAAAATGAATGAATAAAAGGACTGGAAAAATAAAAATGAGACATAAGTACATGTATTTAATAGACTTAATAACTAGATTTTATGCTATAAGCCAGAGGAATCATCAGTTTGAAATGCCAGATATTAATTGGTCATAAGACAACCATGAGACACAGTGTAGTACAGCAATAAAAAAGGCATACAGAGTCCTACAATATATCAGGCGAGATGATAGCAGAGTATTAATATCATCACAGACATTGATCAGATATTACTTAAAATTATAGTGTCACTTCTGATCACTAATCATCCAGAAATCACATGGGAAAGAGCAGAATCTACTCAGCATGAGCAACTAAGAAGCAATGATAAAATTGCTGTTTGCAAGTACTCATAGTCATAGATATCCCAGGTGGGAAGATCCATTTGAGTTCGTGGACAACGTTGATACAAAAGAAATGTGTAGAAACTTTCCATTGGCAACTGTAAGTTGAAAATTAGAAATTAATTTCTAAATATCAAGAGGAGCAAGGTTCCAGCACACTCATCAAGAAGGACAACCTGATCTTTAAAAAAGCTCAGTATGTTTATGAATTGGAATAGAGATGGTAGGTAAGCCACAAGGTAGCATTCAGTGAGCAACAAAGTTCTTTCCAACCTGGCATCCTGCTGTGCTATGTTCCTACACTAGGGTGGAAGAAGCAACAGAGTAGCTACATTAAATATATATATATATATATATATATAAAAAACCACCTTACATAAAAGATACATTAAGCTTGTAAAAGTAAATGAACTCAAGAACTTTAGAAGTCAATAATGAAACTGCAGGTCTATGTGTCTCAATATGTTAATTGTGTTTATTTATAATTCCACAAATGAAACAAAATTATGTACAGGTATAGCTTTTTTTTTTTTTTTTTTAAGAATCAAAGACCACACAGTGGCCCATGCAGACTATTTGCATGCTAGTGCAATAGCATAAGGAGCCATAAAATACCTGTGCTGTATAACCTCACCTGCAGCACTCATCAGAACCCTCTATGCTTTACATGTCCATTGGAGATGGCCGGGATGGTACCAAGACCCCAAAAGAGTAGAGGCAAGGACACTCATTTGGACTGAGGAATCATGATAGTTCCCTGGGGTGCTCTAAGAGGGACATGAGACTTCTGAAAAAGATGTTTCACAGGGAAGCACTTTGTCCAAGTATGGTAGCCATACCATATGCTGAACCAAGAGGTCCAGACTCTGTGCTTTTGTAACAGCAACATCAGCAGTTTCAACCTTTGCTGGACCTCTAACCAAGACAAAGAGTCATGCTCCTTCATCTGCTTCCTCATCCTCTCTCCCCTCTCTGCTCATTCCTCAAGCTAACCACGCACAGCCACGTGCTAAGGTTTTGGAGTAGCAGCAGTACAGCATGCTTTAAAAATTTCTTGGTCCCAGGCTCCTTTGAGAAAAACATGCCAGGCCTGCTAGAAATGTTCCTCAGGCAGGATTCAGTCCATCAGCCACATCTTGAACCACCACACCCAGATCATGGATTTTTAAGAAGCAGATCCTTAAATCCATGCTCATACCAAAGCCCTGCACAGCCTAACTGAGACCTCTCGGTGAGTGTAAATATGTTGGAATGAGAGGGATGAAGGAAGATGTAACAGACAGCATTAGCAGAAGGTTTTTATTTGCTGACCAACGTTTTATTAAAGATATAAAAATTTCACATATAAAAGCAGGGGTCTCATGACCACTCCAAAAAAGTCTTATTAGTTGCTGCTTCAGTTAACAATCTTATTGCATTTCATGTTGCCACTTTCAGAGACAGGTTATAAAAACAGATAATTAATTCCATAACCAATACCGAACTTCCAAAAAAGCACTTCAAGCCTAGGACTGCTCTTTTCCACCTGTGTAGCTTAATCATTTTCATTTCCTAAAATGAGGAACTGTACCTACCACAGCCATGCTTCAGTTCAAATTTCTGCAATACAATTTACTGTGGAAATCTCCTTGGTAGCATCAAATGGTCATTCCCCTTGTGAATGTCTCACATTCATAAGTCTACGTCTTTGTCTTCAGTGTGCTTGTGTTGCCTGGTGTTATCCTTGGGAGCTGCTCTATCTGCCGCCATCTCCTTTGTCTGTTGTTCTCAAGAATCACAGCTCATCTCATTTCTGTACACTGCTCTGCTTTCACTTGGTGCACAATCTTTACTTACATAGAGATAATGACATAAAGTATATTTATATGAAAACATTTTGCATTACTGAGAACGTAATATAGTATTTTTACAGGTACTTTCTTGACTGAGCCATTACCATTCAGTAAGCCTGCTTTTGTCTCACTGAAACTAATCAGAAGTTTATGACTAGGCTGAACGGGACCTTTCCTGTTGGCTTACATGGGTACAGAATCATCCTCTGTAAGGCCTAATTAGTCGAGGCAAGTGTAAGAGACCAAGTACTGCTACATGATTTCTTCTAGCAAGTATGAGTACTGTATTTCAATGTATCAGAATACTTCTGATTTTCAGAAAGGGCGTTTTTTAGAACAGCTGTATAGTGCCCACAGTTGTAATATTACTCCTGTAGCTTTGGGATCTTATGTTTTGCAAGGTGTCAAATTCAAAGGTAAGACAGATTCCTATGATGTACACATTTCTGCTAACTGTGCAAGTCCTACAGTGATATAAATTAATTATCTGTTTCTCAGTAAGTACTGAATTAAGGGCATAATTATGATTCTCTGAGAATCTGATCAAAGTAATTGTTTGGGCTGCCCGGTGTACTATTTTATTGGCATAGTCTACTCTTGCCACAAAATGTATTCTTATAAACTTATTAAGTACAGTCTTTCATGTTCAAATATCTTTTTCTTATGACATATTAGCATAATATTTATTCACTTAACTGTGGCAGAACTTTAAAATCCAATTCATGTACCAGGCCTCGCTAGTTAAGTATTTACACGGAATACAAAGATGACAGGTGACCCTTAGCATTTCTGTGGAGGCTGCACTCGGGGGAGCAAAAGGGACAATGCTGATGATAAGCATTTTTCCCAGCACAGCAGCTGCCTAACTATTCTTAACTCAGGCAAACAGCTTATTTTTCGGTTTCCTTACTGTTAACTGGCTTTTAACTATTTCCATCCTCACATATAGGAAAAAATATTATTGCATGTCTAACCAGAAGCCTACTAAAATGGTTTAATCAAAGCTCATAAATTACAGTATTTCAAGGATATGCCAGACAATTTCATATTTATGCACTCTCTTTTCTACTTTACTGTTTTCTGGGTTCATTGTTATATTGCTGGTCGCTTGCTAATGGAGGCAAAGAATAAGCACACTGTAATGCCTAATAGTAGCTGTTCATGCCTGACTGGCATGGATTGAAACATCCATCCCCTGTCTGTCATGATTTTGTGATCCAGATGGACAAAAGTATTGCATGATTTTGCTAAAACCAACCTGCATTTTAAGCCTGCAGACTCACTAAAGATGAGTGAGTACCCTCCCCTGATCTGTTCTGTGTGCAAATACCCTATATCTTGCTGATGTGTACTGGTTCCAGGGAACACCTCTTGCTCATTTATGTCCTGTCCGATACTGCCACTATTTACCACTCCAGCAATGCTCAGTGAAGTATCTACCCTCTTGTTTAGCTTTGACAAACAGAAACTCATGTTCCTTCAGGACTACAACACTCAGTTTCTTCGCCCATTGCACATTTACTGAGTCCCTTTGCAGCCACGTCTCCAATAGCTCTACTTCTCCTATAACAGCAAATTACTGGACTTGTTAACATCTTCCCTAATTTTATTGACTTCTTTCACTCAGTACTAAAATAATCGAATTCTGCATTCAGCCAGACCACTGGCCACGCATTTATTAAATTTTCAGATATACTGATCACACTTTCTCGATATCTTGATGCTCATCCAGCATGAGAACAGCATAAACTCGTTAGCCTCTTTGCATCCTTTCTCATGATATCTACAAGACACTTGACAGCAATCAGGCTGTTGCTGGTTTAAGAACATAACTTTATCACTTTGCTCCATTCCCCCATCTGTCTGCATTATTTGCTGTTTCCTAATTTCCTTTATATTATAAAGTCTTTGAGGCTGAGAATTTTTTTGTCTGGTGCTTATAAAGCAAATAGAGCCATGAAGCTCTGGTTCAAAACCAGCAGTAAAATGCTGTTAAACAAATACCCACTGTTCAGAGGAGGACAAGAGAAGAGAGGCAGGCATAAGGACTTGGCAGGGATTTTTCCTTCTTTATTTCCTTCTCTATTTGCCCAGCAAAGGAACAGCAGCATAAAAACCACACAAATTTATAAAATTAAGAGTTGTGATTTCGGTTAGGCTTGTGGAATAGGTTAAACAGTTTTAGCAGTTAAAATATCCTATTAAAAAAAAACCCAAAACCAACCCAGGTTAAAAATTGGTGACATTACATGCTTCTCTCATGTAATTCATGCCAAAGTATCATTATTTAATAATCATTAAAAAACATCTAGATACTGCAGATATCCTGGGAATGAAGCCTTAAATCATACCAATAAAATATTACAGTACAATTGGTCATCATTTTTTCCACTCATTTCCACTCCTATGGCTAACTTGGAAAAATTTAGCTAATGAAATCAGTTCCCAGAGTTGGTGTGCCTTATGTGACAATGCTGCACAAAACTATCACTGCTTTCACAAATTAAATTTCTGGCTCAATGTATGCTCCCTCTTGATAGATCTTCTTTATGTTTTCAACCAAGTCTTTTGATGCACATTAAGTGTTCTTATACAGGAGAAAAATTGTGATTCAACAAAATACAAGTGGAACATCACCGGGACTGCACATTTTTTTGCTTTCTTTCCACTCAAAGCAAAAATATTCATATTTATCTGCTAAATTCTAATTCGAATAGATGATACTGGGAAAAATGGCTTAGTAACGTATCCTGCCAGAAGTCATATAGAAAAGAAGAAATATGCAATTTGTCTAATCCATGCTATTATAATTACGCTCCACAAGTACTGAAAGGTCATCAACTTTTCAAACTATATAATAACAACCGATATTCTCCAGAAAGCGCCTTGTTGTCCTGCCGTGCTGCAAGGCGCACGTCAGTGAGCGGCTGGAAGAAGCCGCAGGGAGCGCGCACGGAGCCGGCCGCCCGGCTCAGGTACCGACTGCGGGGGCGCACACGCTCCCACCCGCGGCGCCAGACCCCCGACTGTCGCTCGTTCCCAGACCACACCGTAACGCACCAGCCGGCAGCCGCCGAAGTTTCCCTCCCGATCGCTCTCGGCGGTTTCGGCGCAGCCCGGCGTCGCCGGCCGCGACCCGCGGGACGAGGCGGGGCAGGGGCGAGCGCAGGCTCCGGGCGCGGAGCGGGGGGCCGCACGGGTGAGCGGGCAGCCCAGACCCCGCGGCAGCGCCCGGCGGGACGGGAGCGGGGTGGCGGCCGCCCGGGTGTCGCGGCCGCCGGGAGGTGCAGGGCAGTCGCCGCGCCCGCCCGCCCTTACCTCAGGTGCAGGTAGTGCACCAGCTTCGTCACCACAGTCACCATCTTCCCGGGTCACCTTCCCCGCCGCCGCCTCGGGCGCGGGAGGGACACAAGACGAGAGGGCGACACTCTCCGGGGGCTCCTCCCTCAGCGGCTCTTCCCCTGCAGCTTCACCGTCCTTAGTCCCCTCGGGGCGGCAGCGGCTTCGCTTCTCGGCCGCCACCTGCCCGCGCCGACCGCCGCCGCGGAGACACCGCCGGCGCCCGGCCCCGCGGCGGAGAGAACCGCCCGGCCAGAGGGCGGGGCCGGCGCCCTCCCGGGGGGCCGCCCGACCTCGACACCACCCCCCTCCCCGCCGCCCGGTCCGGAGGGGCAGGGGCGCGGAGTCGGGCGGCGGGGCGCAGCTGAGTCCCTGCGGGCCGGGGGCGTCTTGGCCGCTTTCCCGCCGCATCTTCGTGAGGGGTAGACCGCGGGGCCTCCCGCCGCGGGCGGCCGGGCCCCGCTCCACCTGGTGCCGTCGGGGCGACCCCCGCCCACCCGTTTCCCCTCCGCTCTGCTCTGGCCTGCGGCGGGGCCACCATGACACGCCGGGCGGCGGGACGGCGGGCCCGCACAGGGTAGGAGGGCTGGGGTCGGGCCCTGCAGCGTCCCTGAAGGGCCCGGCTTTGGTGCGGCTGCCCTGGGGCGGCCTTTCCCCCACGACGGCGCCTCTGGACGAGGCGAAGACCTGGGGAGGCCGGCGGGGTCTCGACTTTGTTCTGAGGTGGACGCATGTCTCCCCTGAGAGCTGGACACAGATTCCAAGCGCCGGGTCGTGGACAGCGGGGAGGTCTGTGAGCGTGGAGGGGTGTTGGTGCTTGGGGTAGGTGGACGTGTGGGCTGGTAGCCCAGACACCCCACACTGCGTGGGAGAGCACAGGCTGGGAGCTGTGAGGGTGGAAACACTCCACGGGAGTTGGAAGATGGCCCCATCCCTGCAAATGGCTTGGCCGAGATCTGCACGGTGCCTGTGTGCTCTTTCAAAGGCTGCTCAGAGGGGAAGAGTTCAACGAGGAGCAATGGGAATGACTGCAGGTCTGGGCAACCTGCCTCGCCGTACGAAACTGACGTCTTCACCCCATTCGGCTCAGCAGAGGATGGGGGAAGAAGAGGTGATTTGATTATGGCATGTAAGCACCTACGCAGGAGGATTTGTCATAGCAGAGAGCACTTCAATCTACCAAAGATGTAAGAAGAACCAAAGGACTGAAGCAGCAGCTAGACAAATTCAGGCTGGGAACACTGGAACACCTTTTGCATTACCGTAAGGGAACTGAAACACTGAAACAATTTATATAAAGCTCTACTGGACCTTGGATCTCTTGAAATTTTAGCTTGACAATGATTTCCTCATATAAACCACATATAAATAATGTCTACTTCTGTTTGATTGGGGTCATGGAGTAAATTCTGTGGTCTTTGTTACTGTGGAGATCAGTCTAGATGATTTCAGAGCAGATGATCAGAACAGTAACTCCAGGTTTTCAAATCTATGAATATTAACTACTTAGTTTCTGATGCACTCCAAATTGAGAATATCCCTTCAGCCTTATTCTCCCCTTCTTGTTCATCCACCCTGGGCACTGAACTAGGCAAGACTCTTGAAAAAGTAGTATGCACTAAATGTAATTCAAAGATAATCATAATGCACGCATTAACTTGTATGAGGGAAGGCTGCAAACAAAAAGGTGTTCCGTTTTCTGCCTCAGTATGCTTGATTTATAATAATGTCTTACTCTAATGAAGCATTTCATTGTGCTGATAACAGTCAAATTACTGAAACTTGGAAACAAAGAGAAGTCATAGTACATGAAATGTTTCTAGGTCACCAGGAAGTATGTGTGGACTGTGGATAACTTGGAAGTAAGTAGTGCCACAAAGATACAACTTAAATATTTGATACATGTTAGAAGGTTGTACCTGCAAGTTACTGTTCAGTGACCATACCCTTTTGACATAAGTTGGCTACTGTAAATTGTATTTCAGTTTTTCTGGGAAGAATTAATTGGAAATCCCCACTGACAGTAAGAATTTTGACTCAGTTTGTGATTCATTGTAGTCTCTAATCCCTTCTGTCTGCACGTTCTTGACAGCATCAGACTTGTGAGAAAAGTGTGTTTAGTTATTGGTGATGAATCAGAATACAGAATACTGTAAACATACAGGAGTTGATGTAGATAGTTAAAATAGATTTTGTTGTTGTTGTTGTTGTTAATACTGCTATATAGAATATTTTTTCCCATTCTACATATGGCTTTATGTCCCAGATCCTCAAGCTTGTTGTTTTCATTAATGTCACTATTTTACTCTCTATAAATTCTTTCTATACTTCCTGTATTTCTCAGCTCATGTCAATTAGAGCTCCAAAATATGTGCCCTTCACTTGCTAACTTGTTCTCATGCTCTGTGTTGCTCTCTACACCATTTACAGCTCTGCTCCATCAGTGGAGCAGAGGGAGTGTTTCAGCTGTAGCAGGTTTAACATGTCTGGCTTCTTTTTTGTAGTTAGTGATCCCCTTTTTCATATTTGTTCTTAAAATTCTTTATTTCTCACTAGCATTCCTTAACTAATCTTTACTTGCGTTAGCTTGTTATGCTTGTATTTATTCATATAACAAATTTGTTTGCAAAAAGATTAGCTGTGATCTAACAACATTGTTATAATTAAATGTGCTCGTTCCTAAAAAACATATGAATTGTCCTTCTAGACTAAAAATTGATCTGATGTATTCAATTTTTTCTTTTTTTCTCTGCAAAAATTTAAACTTTCCATGAAACAAAAATTCTGAAAAGTCTGTTATGCAATTTCTAATTGGACCTTTCCAAATGTTTAAAATAAAACATATACTTTAGGAATTTTTTTTCAGTATTGCTTTGCTTTATTCCATTGTTTGACTTTAATGATTTTACATCATGTTCTGATGTAATTCAGTAGTCAACAGGATAACATATGTTTTGATTATATTCTATCAACAAATTTAAAAAAAAAAGTACATTTTTCCTTGAAATTTTTAGATTTTCTGTAATCAGCAATTTCTAGCAGAAAGCTACCCATCGGAAAGTTTTAAATCATTCCAAGGATTGAAAATTTAGCTGACTATTTTCACCGTGCTAAGGATGAAAGCAAAGCTTTTCAGCATAAGGCATTTGGTTGCACATAGTGGACAAGTGAGGCATAAGCTGGTGGAAAGGGGAAATTAATTCCTAATCCTATTTGTTAATAGATGGCTTATTCCCAGCTGTATCTTCATATGTTCTTTTTACAGTAGCTAATTGATTTAATACAATTCTATTTTTTCACAGTCTTACATTTTTGGCTCGCAGTCCTCATTGGGATGCATACAAATCAGCAAACCTCAGCATGTCAGAAAAGTCAGGGTAGCGAGGTTGAAATAGAAGACCAGGTGTGATAATGGCTAAAGAACTTGAGAAAGAGCTATTGCCTTTTGAAGTCAGAGCTTTGCCTGCAGAGGAAATCCTTGGGAAAGGATTCAAATAAGCTCCGTGGAGTGAAGAAGTACGGTCCGTATAAATATAGTCTCCATCAAAATGCACTTTGAGTGTTGTCAGAAGAGTTCACTGACTCTCAAACAGATCAGATGATTACGATGAAGTGTCAGGAGAATACAGGAGCTATCAGATGTCTTGAGTATATCACATTCTAATACATAAAAGCATCCAGTTCCACCTAGAGAATTAAGCGTTCATAATTTAACACAATCTGTAGGCAGAACTCCAGAGAAGAGGCAAAAGATTCTGGTGACAAAACTCAGTTGTGTTTGGTAGCCTGAGACAATTTGCATTTGTGAGGCTGGTGTGCTATAGTAGCAGTTGCCATTATGAGCCCTGGAATTTGTGAGACTTAGTTTTGATAATTTTGAAATGTGCAGGGGTTTTTTGATGGAGAAAGCATCAGAAATGCACCATGAACTACTAACATCAGCAAGGTTCTCACTGCAGCCTCAGAAAGAGCAGCTACGATTGCAGTAAAATCATAAATGCATGGCATTTGTACTGCTGGTATAATCTAGTAGATATATAATCTAGTGAAAGTAGCAACAGCTCAATGTCAGTTGATCTGTGTCATGGACAATACTTATGCATACTTGATCATAAACATTACTGAGATGTGTTTTATGATTTGCTTTCCTTAACTAAGCAATAATATATTTCAAAGTTAAAAATTAAGTTAGAGAAAGATATGTGCCTTCCTAAAATTTCCACCAACCGTCCCTGTGTATTAGTTAAGGATACATGCAACAATTTTTCCTGTACTATTTCTGTACAAACTATGGTGGTGTGAGATTTGTTCATCTGTCATTAGTTGTTTGTCAGGTGTCATTTTTGCCTTATTTGCTTCCAAAGCAACCTGAATCAGTATGAAAAGGATACTCAAGCATTTAGCCATACCATTAATTTTCATGGAAAAAGGCACTTTGGGGGGGGGAGGTGTAGCTTCAAGGTAACAGCAAGACATCAATTTTCTGTGTTTGAAATTAACATAATGTTTTACATAATGAACCTCTCCACTGATCATTAAAATAACAGTTACCTCGGCAACTGGAACAGTCTGCAAATGTGATCTAGTGATACATAACACATTCTAAAAATATATACAACAAATAAGGTATGAAACATTATAGTTTGGGAAAAAATATTTTTTTTCAATAAAAATACCTTCTGGTCTAAGCAGATTTTTGTGAGAAAATTTCAGTTCAATACAATTTTGTTTTTAATCAAAACTGATTATATTTGCTCAAAACCTGAAGACTCAATGTTGTTCCTGACAATGGAAAACAGTAGTTGCTTTTCAATTACAACTTGCATTTTTCTTTAAATGTTTCAATGGCAAATGTTCGGGAAATAAAATTTCTTTGTAAAGCAAGGGTTGCATGCTTAAAAAGCTGCTGGAAAATATGGCACGCCAAATAATTGACTGATGAATTCGATCTAGAGAGTTTTCTGCTTTAGATCAGAACGTATCCACTGTCATTGCAGCCCTCTCGTTCTCTTCTTGTTGGTACCCTTGTGATTCTAACCTGAACTGGGATCTAATGGGACCGAAATGAACAGGCATTGACACTCTTCACCTTTTTTCTTTTTCAAGCAAAACACAATTAACTGTGTTCACAGATGGGTTTGGCTGTCTTGAAATGAATTTTTGTGTATAAATGATGTACTGACAAATTTGACTAGGACCTAGTTACCAGCACATCTCCCATTAGAATGGAAAATTGCTTCCAGCTAGGTAAGTTGGTTCATATCCAACAAGTTCTCTCTCATTCTTCCTGGGTACTGAAGCAGCTACATTCTTGAAACACCCTTTTCTCTCTGCCTTTGCCACTTGCTGCCTGCCCTTCTCTTTCCTGGAACTGTACTAAGGAATATTCCCCACTTTTGTAGGATTCACTATAATTTTCCAGTGAAGTAATGTTAAAACAAATCCTTAGAATTCCACTTAATTATAAATGCTAAATTCAAATTTGTATATGTATCATTTACTGTTGAATTTGCCCATGTAATTTAACTAATATCTGCAATATTTTGGCAGTTAATACCATATGGGACATCAAAGATATTGATCTTTTTTGGTCCTTTTTAAAGGTACAACTTTGTGTGGACCCTCATCAAGGTTTATGAAGTGAAGTACTTTTTTAGTGTACTTTGAAAGCTGATGTAGATGTCATTTCAGTGCAAAGGTGTCTGAAGACTGCTAGGAAATTGGTAATACTTAATGTATTTGAGCATTTTGCCATCACCCATGTTTTATTTAAACACTTCGCGTTTTGCTGCTGAAAATCTGGTGGCATGACCGCTCTGAGACAGGGTCTCACGTGTAAGTGATCCTTTGTTATAGAGTATTGCTCCAATAGCAATAATGGGATCTTTGCTGTTGGGAAGCAGAAGTGGACCCTTTGTTTACAAATCACTTTGCAAATCCATAGCAAATGATCTCATATAAGAATTGATTTTCACTGGAAAATACAGAACAGTAATGGCCAGGCTGTGACTATCTTTGATTTAGGACAAAGACAGCAGGAAACTGAAAGTACCTTTGCATATTTCTTACAGGCTCCAATTTCAACCACCATCCTTGTATTCGATTGCAGCTGTTTTCTAGGGGTAGGCAACCTTAAAAGATTGGGGCCAAGGCCTTTCCTCAGATTTTGGTTGTCCATAGTTGCTGTTGTAGTGTTGCTTCCCAGATCCCCAGTCCAAGCCAAGGCCGTGCTACAACTTCATGGCAGGATGATATCCAAGCCCACATCTTTCCCTTCTTTTACCCTTATTTGCAGAGGAAACCTGAGTGTATGAACTGGGAGACCACTGCATGGTATTCATTCGGTCCCCTGAACTGGAGAATGGATGGAGTAGGATGTAAGTCCATCACAGACCATGCCTGCCCTACAACACGGGCATAATTATCCTGGTGTGTCTGAAGGGGGATCCACCGCTCTAAAAGGATTCGTATCATTCTCCCTGGGCAAAGGAGAGGCTGGGACATGGGGCTCCATCTTAAAATCGTAGCCTCACATTAAAAGGTTTAAAGCCAATACTAAAAGGTATTAATTACATCATCAAATTTTATAACCATTCCTAAGACCTTTATCCTTGCTGACATCTAGTGAGAGAGTACATGCTGTCTGGGGCTGTGATTAGCTCACAAAAAGGAGAGATTAGAGTATTAGCCATTACTGAGCAGATGGATCATTACACAGGATCTTAAGCCAAGAAATAAATATTCTCAGTAAGCCACATTTGGAAGATACAAAATATTTAAATAAAGCTTTAAATACCTGTGGAGATTAACAAGGATCTAACTTTGTGGTGTGACAACATACATACCAGAGGATGGAAGGAAGATTGTGTAAGTCTTTCACATCTTTTCCCTGTTTACCAAACCTCACTCGGTCACGATGGATATTTCTAGTCATGAGACTATGGGCCACAGGAACCCTGTGCATGAAGATCCAATGTGGGAGACTGCAGTCAGGTGACTCATCTACCCGCTGCTGATGATCGAGTATTATACTGTTTTCTGTATTTATTGGTGCAGCAGTTGTTGGTATCTTTAGGAATACAGAAATAATGAGTACTGTGGGTTTTTGTTTTGCTTGCTTTTTTATGTTTGAATACAAAAGAGATGGAAATGTTGATCAAGCAATTTACAGAGGTGGGAAAATGATGGGCTTAGTTTGAATAACCAGCTCTTTACTTCACTAGGAAATTATAAGTATTTAAACCTATATTTTTACAAAAATGCCAACTAAAAATCTTTACATTGTCTGTACTCCATAGTTTGACATTTGATGGTTTTTATACATTTGAGTTAGTTTGTTGGTCCCGGAACAACTCTTTGAATTGGGTTACACTTTGACATTACATTGAAGGCAGTGCTATTAGCCCAGGAATATATGCTTAGAGTCTCAAAAAAACCGCATTTGACTCACGTTCTTTGTTATGAGTAAGACATTTCACCATTTGGAACAAGAATGAATGCAGAGCCATTTAGAGAGAGGGCTGCATTGAGGAGAACTATAATCTGTCTCAGTAGGTGGCTGGATATGATGAAAAGGAGTTTCTTGCCTCTGAAAATAAATTCTTAAAATGATTCTAAGTATGGTATTATTAAGGTATGCCATTTGTGTACTGTTCCATTGATTTCTGTACCTAATGTTTGCAACTTCTAACCTTCTTCCCTGCAAACTCTGCCTAGAAGTGGATAAAGTCTCCATCTGCTTGTAATGTTTTCTAGACTGTCTACACCCCCGCTGATACCTGCGCAAACTCGTGACTACTAGACTGTATCACAAGGGGTTAAATAACACCAAGCCCACACCAACTAAATTAGACAGTATTCCTGTGCCTGGCTGAGTCAGAGAGTAAAGAATTCCAAAAATCCTGGTGCAGGAGCAGCAGGAATAGTGTCACAGATTATAGCCGTAACTATGGATGTGGAAGCCACCTTTCCTAGAGTCATGTATACATCAGCAGAAAAACAGGTTGCGGCATCCAAGTGGCATGCAAGTCTCATGTCGTGAGACTCCGGTGCTACAAGTTCAGTCTGCGGATTTTGTCTTTCACTGATCTTGTCCATTTCTGCCTGCCCATTTCTTTCTTTCATTGTGCCTTTTTTTCAAACACATGTCCCTATTGCTGTTTTCTCTGTTTTCCTTGTTTTCTGTAGCGGTCTTTTCTTGTAGTCTTTGGCAGGTCTGTTGTGAAACATATACAACAATGCCCTTCTTTTCCTCCAGCAGCTCTTCTTTCCCACCTGCGTCTTGACTGTTATCAATTAGTCACATGCAAATTGCTCCAGGGGGTCACCTTTTATTGTTCCAGAAACAGCCAGGTTTGTCGTATTCAAAAGTACTGTTTTGGTGTATCAGAAATCACACAGGATTAGATACTGCCTGTGAAGGCTTCTAACCAAGCAATGCCCACACAGATCTATCTCATACTGCTTACATGATGAATATTTATTTGTATAATATGAACTTTGTCTATACTTTAAACATTATGTGTAATATTTACCATTGGTGCTCATCATAAAAGTGATGGAAAAGATGAAATAAATAGTGTTGAAATTGTCTCACCATTCCATATCTGAAAGTAATGCAAAAAGCTAATGACTCTTTAATAGCTGGACTAAGGCTTTTAATCCTTGATAGAGTTCTTGCTGTGATTGTTTTTCTAGCACTGGCCTAGGTGTATGCGCTTTGGAGAAATCCTGAGTCTAAAGCACTCTTCATATTAGTCTGAAGGTATCTCTTGCTGGGGGTTTAAGATTTTAAATAGAAAACAAAAGTTAAAAATGTCAAGACTGGGCAACAGAGCTACTACAAGCTGCAGCTGGGCTGACACGCGTAGAGGAAAATCCTGTCAGGTTAAAAATAGAAACTTGTTCCACTCGTGGATTAACTTTATATCTAATCCACTCATGTTCTGCCACATGGCACACTACCTACACACACGAACTGTGCGAGGATGAGGACAGAGGTATGAATTTACATTAGACAGTACTTCCTTCACATCCATTTTTATAGTTCTGAACTGAAACAAATCTGGAAGAAATGTGCAAATGTTTTTCAGACACAAAATACCAGTCGGTTATCTGCACACTAATGTTTATGGAGATACAAATCCATCAAACTAAAAGTCGTCCATGGTTCAGACTACTGATAAGTGTGGATCAGTTAATTCACTGTCCGGATTCTCTCTGCTGACCAGTACACAGTGTATTATGCCAAAAAACTTGTAAAGTCTACGTCTATTCAATGCTATGGATTTACATACCTGGTTTGTCTCTAAAATGACGTACATATATGTCACTCATGAGAGACAAGCTCATGCTTTTGGTACTCTTTGAAACGTGCTTCTCACCATATATGAACTTTCAGTATTGAAACTTAATTGAAAATTTTAGAACTCGCAGTAAATTTTAAGATGTTTGATTAGATCAACGGGACAGATTCTTCAGAGGCGTTATCTGTTGAGTAAGATTAAGGCAAATGCAACATTTAGCACTCCTGTGCAAACAGCAATACAGTCTTGCTCTTCTAAGCAAACTGCAGTTGAAATCCAATCACCGGTATCGTATTTAAGATGAAGTTGCCTCCTAGCAATTTTTACAACTTTATTATGGTTAAAGAGATAAAGAGTTATTTGAAGCCACCACTGTGGTTGGTTTGTTGTTTTGTAATTACCACTTGTTGTTTTGTAATTACCACTACCCATAGACTCACACTTTGGCGTTGGCCACAGGCAGCTGCGCGAGAGAGAAAGGGATATGTAAAAAAGTGCCCATCGGTAGCATTTGCCTTTCCTCATTCCAGCACAGCCAGACCATAAATGGATCATTAGCAAAAGACAGAATAGCCTGAAGCTACTGTAGAAGGCATTTGTCTGTAGCATCCCTGGAAGCAAGGGGGTCAGCCAAACATTGGGGGTTGTACATGTGCCTGCTGTTATCTTGGGCAGCTTCTAGGTGAGAGCTTTAAGATGGGCAGAGATGCAGAGCTGTGTGCTGTTCACGGATTCTTCTTTGCCAGGGGTTTGCCAGAGAAGACTGCTTGAAGCCTGCAGTGATTTATGCCAGATAGGGTGACTTCAAATTTTTGCAGTGCTTGTGAGAGGTCAGACTCCAGCCTAAATCACAGTCAGCATTTCATAAAATACAATAGATAATGAGCACCCTGAAAACTTTAAATTCAAATCTGGTTTTTTCCTTTTCCTTGTAAGATTTTGTGAAAGTGTTGCATCATTGCTCTCATCCTCCTTATGGTTTGTTTTTAAAAAAGAGACAGTGTATCTAATTATTTGTTCAATGGAAATCGTACATACAAAAGCTAAAAGTGATTACGTACAACATCTAAAAGTGATGACATTGACATTGCAAATAAATGTAAGATACAAGAGGTCTAGTAAGCTGAATATTAGCCTTACAATTAGACAGTTGCTAACTTGATTTTAATTATGTTGTTAATTAAAGCATAGAATTCACATAAATATGAAGGCAAGTTCTAATTTTCCTTTTCAAAAATCATCTAGAATCGGGTAAGTGAAGTTGTCTTTGAACAAGCAGTATGCCAAAATCTGTCCTCCACAAATCATTGAAATTACTCCAGATCCTGAAAGAAAATATATGACTGTTTTACATTAATTTTTATAGTGGAATACAAATGTTATGATAAAACTTTAAACAGACATTCTTTTTATCTTCAATTTTTTAAAAATGGCCTGTCTACTTAAACATTTTGCCCAAGGCTTTAACCACCTACAAAGATATCAGCCCCAGCAGCTGCTGATGCAGAACCAGTTGCAGGACAGGGAATTAACTTGCCTGTCCCCATCATTTAGGAATTTACTGCAGCTGTCGATCCTTGTTATCCATCATATAAGAAAGAAGAACAGAAGCCAGTCCTTTTTCCCTTAACTATTTTTCAAGATAATATATTCTAGTGCAAAGCTATGCTTTTAATTTTACAGAAAATTAAACATTCAGACATGTAGGATTGCCATTCACTCTAAGGAAATGTGATGACTGGGATTTATCTCATCTATCGTAACTACCTGTGCATAATGTTTATAAAAATTGCCTCTGAAAGTGCCTGTTTCTTTCCATTGATTATAAAGGGTACCAAGGAAGGCTAGTTTGGACAACTGTCTTTTTGACACCTGAATTAAGTGAGATAGTTTGATTAGTCAAGACTTAATCACGATTTATTTCAAGAACATGAGTGTATCTGCTGTTTGTCAGCAAGATTAGCATAAGCTGAGTACATTCTGGTCTTAAAACAGAAGATATTTTAAGGCGAGGCAAACGTTAGCCCAGCATTACTTGCCTGTGTCATTAAAAGAAGTATAAATGAAAAGCATATATTTCTTCTTTAAATGTCAACAATTCTCAAATTAGTGAGACAACAGGCATTTAACAGAAACAATTCATACTGTAAATACAAATTTTCTACACAGAGCCTAACAATTTAAACTTTAAAGAATGTAATTATACCTAATGCCAGCCACCAGTGTAGCATCAGAGGGAATTCAGACATAACTGCAGGGAGAAGAAATGGAGAAATGTAAATTTTTAAACAATAACAATTGGGACATGCAAACATTACATTATGTTATCACGGGTCTGCTTAGTTATGTTTCATGAATTATACACTTCACATTTATTGACATTGCAAACACATATTTAGGTCCCGATCATTCAGATACTTGGTCATACCCTTAAGCTTAGCCTGGTGAGCGATCCCACTGGAAGGCAAGTCTTAAACCTAATAGGTATGTACTAAACAGAGCTCTTAGACTCTCTGAGGAAGAAATGCCTTTTTTATTACTTACCTGCACACAGTTTAGTACAACAGAGACACCGATCCCGTGGTGGAGTGCCTACATATTGCTGCAATCCAGATAAATTAAGCTGCTTGACATTTTCAGTTTAATGGGTGATGCAGCACGTGAAAGACAGGCTGGGTCTGCGCACTGCGAGGTAGCACCGTTGCACAGCATGCTCTCTCCCCTCTCAGGCACTTGCCCTTGCCTCACACAAGCTGACCCACATCCCCCCTGTATGATCAACTGCAGGGCCATTATATGACCCGCTGTTGCCCCCCTAAAAAAAGCTGACAGGGCTGCAGAGGTAGCAAAGGGAGCTGGGAGGCTCACTGCATATGCTGGCAGCTCAGAGTCAGCCAGCAGAGCTGTGGCTGGCCATCAGAAAGAAACGGTAACAAATCTAGGGCTCTTTGGACATCAAAATGCATCATCTAAAATTATGATAGAAGATACCTTCCTGCATAAATTATATACAAAGCAGGTTTTATTGCAGTTTTTGTAAATTCCTTGATTTAAATACAGAAGCTATTCATAAGGAGTAACAGTAGTTTAAATTCCAGGAAATCAAATTCAGTAGATGAGAAATTATGCTTAACTTTTTAAGATGAAGTCTCTGTTGGTCTCTGGCTTAACTTGTCACGGGAAGTAGGGAATCCCTGTCTGTATAAAGTGCTAAAAGACAAACAGACAAAGCACTGGAAAATGGAAGATGAATTATTATGTAGGAGGGAGTCCTAATTTGTCAGTGATATTTTACCTATTTCTAAATTCCAGAATAAAAATACTAAGCTCATTGTTATGGGAGAAAGGAATCCCCAAATGGGCTCTGGCAAGGATGGGGTTAAAATGTATTTCCTAAACAGCATGAGAAGAGGGAGCAGGTTAGCAAGTACTGGCAAAAAGTGATGATGAGTCTCATTTACAGCAGCCAATTCTTTTCCTTTTCTTTCCTTTGAGAGGAAGAGTTTAAGGAAAAAAAAATATGCTTCAATGGTAAAATGTTTTATTTTCCTCAGTAAGATTTAGTTCAAATGATCTACCTTAAAAACTTTGAATTGGCTTTGCTGAAGCATGCCTCATTTTTACTCTGAACTAGAGCTGAAGTGTTAATGAGTAGATCTTAAAGTGTCAGGACATGGACAGCTATTAATTTCTTGGTTTAGAGAAAAACACACCTCCCAGATGCTGAACTTGTATCTAGGCTCGATCTGTTTGATATGAACGGTTAGATTACAAACCAAAACTCTGAATTTTTCATTAAAAATAGTGTTTTAAAGTTCTGCAACAAAAACAGAATTGAGTTTTAAATGGCAGGGTTTAAATACATGTATGAGTCAAATGGATGGAAATTAGAGATATATATTTATTTAGCTTTAAGGAAAAATGATAAAGATCATCCAGTTATACAGTAGATGAATCATAGTTCATTGGTCCGTCAATTTGTGATACTATGCATATATTTAGCAGTAAATCTACTTACCAACTGAAGTTATGATGATATGAATAATAGTAACTGTTACAGCATAATCCCAAACCCATTCTTCTACAACCAGGGCAAACAGCAGACCGCAAATGAAGAAAGTTATTTCCAATGATATCACAAGAACTGGAAATGAAAATAGGAAATGTACACCAAACAGTTTTGACAGGCTTTTTTTTTTATATATTCAAAATAACAGCAATAGGAAGTTAAAATGTCTGAGATAGGCAAATTATGTTTTACAAGATCAAACATTATACTAATGTTTTCATTATAAAGTTCATTTCTAATTTTGCCACAGTCATCTGCATGGGTTGTCCTGATTTGCCTATAGACTTAAAAATGTTATACATTTTATGGAAAAACATGAAGATTAACAGGATTATGGCCAGTTCACATAGCCTGGAGGAGAAATGGTGTGGAAATTCTACTTAGGGACCATCCACAGTCTTTGCATATGGCACCAAATAGATTTGGTTGATACTGACATCCATCAAATTTTTCCCATCCAAAACAGAATTGTGTGGTTAAGGAGCTATGTTTGGTAAGAAACTTCATAGCCTTCTCCCCGTGCACTTCATTGCATTAAAAATAGATACGTGTGTATATATATATGTTTATATGTGTATATATATGTGTGGGTGTGTATATATATCTCTGATATGTGTCTATATATACGCATATCAGAACAATTTAAAGACAAGACATGCAAGGGGAGATGGAGCAGAGAGCCTACAAGGTGAGCAGAGGCCATCCATCCATATGGGTCCCATGGTAGGTACAAGCAGGAGCCTGGCTTTTCTCAGCGCTGACAGCAAGGCTGCCACAGCTCCGTGCTGTCACCGAGCCTGACATTCAGCAGCGAGCTCTGTGCTGTGTTAAACCATGAATGGGGATTACCAGCAAAGCGATAGTAACTAAACTATGCTGCCAAAAGAGACTATTAAAGTTATCAGATCAAGAAAATTCCTTCTCTTGATGATGATACGGTGCATTTCTGTCCCCCGAGCCACGCTGTGCCGTGCCGTGCCCATGCCACCAGCCTGCATCTGCAGCCACCATCTTCCCGACGCGGGGCGCAGCTCTGCAAAGGTAATGGCGTGGGCAAGCCGTGTGTCCGCCGTGGGCAGGACGACGCGCAGAAAGGCATGGAGCAGCTGCCCTGGGAAGGGAGAGGAACCTCCTCTGGTATTTGATGAGCTGTATCCTTCGACACAGCAATGGAGTGGTGCTTAGCTGTCAGCTTGTTTGCTTGCTACTACGTGTAATGAGATCAAAAATAATCACTTTTAGGGCAAAGTTTGACTTTATGCTTGGTGGCTACCTGCTATTAGCAGGGGGTTGGATGGAAAATGCGTGATGGCTCTTTCAGCTGTAGTCCTGAATTGCCATTCAACAAGCCATAATTGTGCATTTGTAATTCATATAATTTTCCATCTAAATGCATTTTGTTCTTCTTTTTAAGTACACATGCATATAAAAGTCAAATTTTTAATGGAATTACTTTTTTTTTTTACTGTTGCAGTAATGTAATACCTAAGATTACTGTAGCTGAGAGTAGAGAGACCATTGTTATTTTTTCACTCTATTTAATTTATATATTTGGATGCATTTTGTGCCTTTCAGTTTTATTCTTTTCTTAGAGAGTCAATTAGATCCTACCGTAATATGGATCTTTCACCCAGCAGTTTAAAAATATCTAAAAAATGAGAAAAGAAAACTGGAAAAACACATGTAGTTAGGAAAATGGGAAATAACACTTCAAAAAATGTAAACTCTGCCAATCCGTTTCAGTACTTTTAGTTCATTCTATTTCATGATTTCCCTTTAAATTATGCCAATAATTTTATCATTTATAAAGTATACCTAGTGTAGACAGATGCTCTGTAAACCTTTTTGCAAAACTGGGCCAGCAATGATACCTCAGTTCTGAGCTGACTTCCATTTTTATTTTGAGGTTATCTTTTAAAGACATAATTCTGTTTATAACAGGCATGAGTGAGACTCTTGAGCAAACTAATTCTCATTTGCAACATCATTCAGAGACCTTTGTTCTGTTGCTGTGCCCACAGACTTTAAACAGAGCCTGTTATGTTTTGCTATTGCATGTTATTTCATCGGGTGGACAGAAAGGAGAGTAGACTACTAACCAGTTGCATAACAGAGTTGCTGGTTTTGGCATATAAACATGCTGCATCAAACTAGCTGATATAATTTTGGGGAAAAAAATCATATCGAGATACAGTAATTACATTAGGGCCTTTAAAAGTAGTTCTAATAGAATATGATTTAATTTTCTTTTCCAGTGCTACAACTGAAATGCCCTTTTTTCAACTGAAATCAGTATTGACACTGTAAAAATATCCATGCGTTTTTATTACTCTTTTTAACCCGCTGAACTAACCAATTTACTTTTGAGCTTTACTGACAGATGATGTGGTTTGCCTTTGTAAAATAGATTAGAAATCTGGTAAAATTTCATGTATGCATGACATGAATGCCAGTTTAGGAAAAAGAATATATTTTAAGAGCTTCAGAGAAAGATGCAGAAATTTGTATTAGGCTTTTCTGGGCTTGCAGCCCAGAAAGCCAACCGTGTCCTGGGCTGCATCAAGAGAGGTGTGACCAGCAGGTCGAGGGAGGTGATCCTGCCCCTCTACTCCACTCTTGTGAGACCCCACCTGGAGTACTGCGTCCAGCTCTGGGGGCCCCAGTACAGGAGAGACATGGAGCTGTTGGAGAGAGTCCAGAGGAGGCCACGAAGCTGATCAGAGGGCTGGAGCACCTCTCCTATGAGGACAGGCTGAGAGAGTTGGGGTTGTTCAGCCTGGAGAAGAGAAGGCTCCGGGGAGATCTAATTGTGGCCTTCCAGTGTGTCGTGGTTTTACCCCAGCCAGCAGCTGAGCACCACGCAGCCCCTCACTCACTCCCCCGCTCCGGCGGGATAGGGAGGAGAATGGGAAGGAAAAGGCAAGACCTGGTGGGTTGGTGTAAGGACGATTTACTGGGATAGCAAAGGGAGAGGGGAAAAGGGAAAAAACCAAAACAAAACAGTACTTAACGGAGTATACAAAACTGGTGATACACAATGCAGTTTCTCACCCCAGGACCATACAACTCAGACCGCACGCTCAGACCCATCCCAAAACCGGACCGTCCCTGAGCCACGTGTCCTGGAGCTGCTGCTGCCCCTCCCCAACTAGCCCCCCTTTTATACTGAGCATGACATCGTGTGGTATGGAATACCCCCTTTGGCTGGTTTGGGTCACCCGTCCTGTCCATGTCCCCCCCCAACTCCTTGTGCACCCCCAGCCGTCCCACTGGCAAAGCGGTGTGAGAAGCAGCAAAGGCCTTGGCTCTGTGTAAGCACTGCTCAACAACAACAGGTCCATATACCAAAAACATCTCTATATTATCAACACTGTTTCCAGCACAAATCCAAAACATACCCCCATGCTAGCTACTGTGAAGAAAATGAACCCTCTCAGCTGAAAACAGGACACTGTACCTGAAGGGGCCTACAGGAAAGATGGTGAGGGACTGTTTATCAGGGAGTGTAGTGACAGGACAAGGGATAATGGCCTTAAGCTGAAGGAGGGTCGATTTAGATTAGATATAAGGAAAAAATTCTTTACTGTGAGAGAGGTGAGGCACTGGAACAGGTTGCCCAGAGAGGCTGTGGCTGCCCCCTCCCTGGAAGTGTTCAAGGCCAAGTTGGGTGGGGCTTTGGGCAACGTGGTCTAGTGGAGGGTGTCCCTGCCCATGGCAGGGGGGTTGGAACTAGATGATCTTTGAGGTCCCTTCCAACCCAAACCATTCCATGATTCTATGATTCTATGGTATATAAAGATGTGTTTAGGGATTGAGCTACAAGCAAACCCTGAAATTTTACTGCTCACTGTATTCTGACATTACCAAAGCAAGATTTTCATTAATTGAATGTGACTTGTTATTCAGACCTGGATTCAATATGGTCATGAGAAATTTGCTGCAGTATGAAAATTAAATTTAACAACTTTGTGGAGGAACTTTACGGAGAATAGGTAATTGTTCTGCAATGAAAATGAAACATCCTGCCAAAGCAGCACATTTTCTTCATACGATGCAAGATCAGAAGAACATCTCAAGGAAAAGCCTAACAATCACTTGAATGATAAGTAGAAAAACAGAAATGAAAAGTGCAGGGAAGATGAATAAGTGTTTAAATGCAGTGTACTTAAAATACAGAAATCATTAGTATTACTAAACCAGGTTTAAAATACCACCCATAAGGAAGACAGCTTTACATCCAGATACAATCTATTTTCTTGGCTGGGGAGAAAAGAGAGAAACAAATTTCAGTTACCTAAATAGTATGGGTTAATCCATGAGGGATTTGTCTTAAAATCAAAAGGTGCCAAACCATCCAACATTTTAATCCTGTGGAAACAGAAAGAACAAATTTAACCAGAGCTTTTCGATAAAGCCTTAGTGATTATAGCTGTGATTATTATTGTAGTGATAGGACAAGGGATAATGGCCTTAAGCTGAAGGAGGGTCAATTTAGATTAGATATAAGGAAAAAATTCTTTACTGTGAGAGAGGTGAGGCACTGGAACAGGTTGCCCAGAGAGGTTGTGGATGCCCCCTCCCTGGAAGTGTTCAAGGCCAGGTGGGATGGGGCTTTGGGCAACCCATTCCATAATTATATGATTCTATTATTGGTGCTTTTAAATATGATTTCAGTGGAATACTCTGGGCTTTTACAAGCTGTCTACGTTCCATTGTGTGTTATGGTCTTGCACACAGTGTCCATGATCTCCACTTTTATTTAAGACATGTCTGGCACTATACATGCTAATCAACTTCCTAAGGGAATATAATTTGTCTTTTTTATCAACTATAAAATTTTTCTTTTCCTTTTTTAATGTCATCTTTGCTCTTACGTTCATTTATTTACATGGTGCAAGTGCAAGGAGTGCATTAGAACCAATATTTTGTTTTTGGTTTAAGTCTCTGTGTGCCAATTTTTGCACTTGATCAAAGCTTCAGGTACAACAATTCCACTGAATTTAAATAATATGTTCAGGGGTAACTGGGACTGGGTGCCTCCAGTCTGGATGCCTCCTCTACAGGGTCATAGCCCTACCCATTATATCCAGTTGTAGTATGCCGTCATATTAGACTAAACACAAAGAAATCTCACTTGAATCCTGCGAAGCACACAGATAGGACCACATAGTACACAGTGTAGAAAACTGCCATGCATATCAACAGGTTCACCAGAACAACCTGCAAAAGGGAAAAAGACAGGAAAACCTAATGCCATGTTTAAACAGAATTTTTGCTGTAGCAGATTACGTAAAAGTTGTAAAAGGCTCTTTGGTACATTTCAGATCCTAATGTATGGTTATAATGCATGGTTCTTTATTTTTATTGTATCTTATTTTATACCAACTATTTATTGAATTTATAAGTGTTCAGAGAATGAGAAGCACATTTCTTGACTGGTATTACACAGGAGACCTTGAGAATTTAAGATGATCCAGATGCTTAACTAGTTTTTAACCTAGTTTTAGCCTAGTTTTTAACTTAAAAGAAATGCCATCCTTGTAAGTATGTTGAAACTGTATACAAATAAAATGTAGAAAATTGTGAAGCAGTAACTCTTAAGTTTCCCAGCCTCTAGAAAATGTCGCCCTAGTGCTTACTTCCAAAAGTAAGGATGTAGACAACTTAAATGAGTAATGAGGCATATTTGTAAAATATTTTTCAAAGTTCAATTGTTTGTGAATTAATTCTAAATAAATTCCAACTCCAAATTGAAAAAAAAATACCCCTAAAAATATGAATTTCATAAAGCAATCACTGTCTTATGATCAAATACTGTGTCTTTAAGAAAAGAGAAACACGATATACAGAATTATACAAAGAATGTATGTTTCCTAAGATACCTTGGTATCGTTATTTCTTTCATTTAATTTAATTTCACTGTCTTCACTTCTAAACTGAAGTTTCAGAAGCAACGCAGCCAGAGAAAAACCTTTTAACTTTCACCTGATAAAGTTCATAAAATGCCTTGAGATCCTTTCAAGTGAACATATCTCTGATCACGTATCTCTGTTCTTCTAAGTTGGCTTCCTGAATTATGCAGACCCTAGGATTTGTATTCTTTCCTACAGGTATAATGTAAAATCATGTTTTGAAGGTTAATACATTTGGTAAAAATAGTCTTGCTAATGCAGAACACTTTAATTTCTGGTTTTTTGTGGTGATATAATAACATTCCAGTTGTTTATTTAGGCTTTTATTTTTTTTAAAGGGAAACATGGGACATCAGGACTAGACACCTCTGTGCATCAAACTTGAGCAACTGCTTTGGCAATATTGTATGTTTGCTTAAGAACATGAAACTGAAGATGTATACTGCAGTTAGTAGAGTGGTCAGTAAAATCAGTTTTTCTTTTCTATCGAAACCAGACTGTCTTGTGTTTTCTCACTCTAGCTAGTGCTTTTTCACGTTGTATATCTCCTTTCCTCTTTCTTAACTTCTTTGTATCTTTCCTCTTTCAAAGGCCATTTTTTAACTCTCAACTCCTTCTTTATTGTCTCATTTTCTTCTCTGCCTGTCCCCTCCATTCTGCATCTTCTACTCTTTACTTTCCTCCAAAAAAATATAGGTAGAAAGCAGTCATCAGAAAGACAGTGACTGTAGAGAGAACTGCTACCAGTTCCATATTGTCCATCTTTAATATTGTGCTACATGATGCTTTACAATGGAAGTATCCGTGGCTACATTTTGCTTTTTGCTATTAAAGCACTCCAGTTTCTGTTTTATGGGTAGACTGTTGTATAAATTCTTAGTCCAGGTGCAAGACATGTCATGAGTTAAGAATTTTCTTGCATTTCCTTCAGTTTGGCTATCGAATGTGTTTACCTGACTCCTCTGGTAAGACCTCCACAGATCTCCAAGCTATGCAATAATGATCTAAGGGGAACATAATTACTATAGTGAGTCCGTTATTAAGTAAATACGCTTGGACATGTAAATATGGGCCCTAAGCCTCCACGTTTTTGTGTGCCCTGCAAGATCCCATGCTGAATTTCCCCTGAGATCAATGGAATTGAGCTGACAGCAAGTGAGTTTGGAAGTTGTGATGTTTTACAGGACTTCTTGTCTATGTTGATCAAAAATAAATTTAAAAAGGAAAAATTAAGACTAAGATGATGAAATATTCCAAATACAGGTATTGATTCAGAAGTAAATCCATGAAAAGTGGCCCTGCATAAAAGAAGCAGTAAAATAAAGGGGTCTGGATGCAATTTTTCAGTGTATCAGAATGGCAAGCAGAGACTATGGACTGCATATAGTGAAGCATTATATCAATGCAAAAGAAGCCAGTGTTTATCTCTTTGAAAGCTGACACCTTATTTACAATTGGAATGAGTTTTAGAAAAAATAGGAAACAACTAATAGAGGAACACAACTCAACCCCTAAGAAAGGTAGAAGGAATCACATGTGTGTAGGTTCGTTACAGGGACTGAGGTAGGGGAAATAGTAATTGCATATTCATAACTAAAAAGGAAGAGGAATTATTTGAAGAACATCTAAGACTAAAGGAATGAAACCAAAAACCAAATGTATAAGATACAGCAAAATTTCAAAAATCATCTCAATTTTTCTAGGTTTGAAAGAGACTTGCTCTTTTTATTTATTTGCTTTTATTCAAGATTTTTTATCGAAACTGGTTATTGAGTCCCCTTATCATTGCTGTGGATTTTGAGGATAAAGTTGAATAATGTTCTTGACAGGTGATTCAAAATTAATAAAGTGAAAAAAAGAAAACAGAAGGTATAGAATATTTTTAAGACCCTATTTTTAAATTAAACTCAGTTGGCAGGTAAGATTGCAGTGAAAAATATAAAACATAAGCCAGCTCTAAAGGACAATTTCCATTGTGATTTAGTTTGTTATATGCTGGTAAAAGGAGCTCTTATTCTAGGAGGTAGTGACTCTGAGAAGGGCTGTAGATGAGCATTAGCTCACACTAGCTCATTTTTACGAGGTTCTCTTGCATTATTGTGTCACAAAACAATCCCTTAAGGCTTTGAGTTTTAAGGAAGGAGAATATGAACAGAAATAGGGAAGAAGTATTATCTCTAAACACAGCACTGGGATGACAAAGCGGCATCCAATTTGGCTGGTGCCAGCAATTTTTCAAATAACTTAAGAAATTAAGAAGGTGCAGAGAAGAGCCACAAAAGGGAGCTGATAGCTAAAAATGTTTTGGTGGGGTTTTTTTGTTTGGCTTTTTCTTTATTAGGACTACAGCCCTAAAGAGGTCAATCTGTTTATCTCTGAGGGCTGATTTGATTATGATGGATAAGTACCTTCGCAGGCAGAAAATACCAAGTACTTAAGGGCTCTTTATCAGAAAAGCCACAAGAAGTAAACAGCTGCAAGTTATAGCTAGACAAATTTGAAAGATGTGTGAAGGACATTTTTAACTCTAGAGGCAATTAGCCAACGGAACAAACTGCCTTTGGAAATAATAGATCCTTCAAAGCAAAACCAAATGCCTCTCTGGATGAAGCTTCATCTGTAACATGATCACTTCTTGCCTTAGTTCTTTGAGTGGTTGTGTGGTAGATGAAGTATTTACGGAACCACCCGACATTGACAGAAGTGTGGATATTGTGAATTTAGCAAACTACTTCTTTTTCTATTGCTAAATATTGTGAAGTGCTAAATATTGAATAGTGCATCTATCTCCCACAACGAGAGAGATCACGGAGATTTAGTTTTTAATGCAACAGGAGAGAAATTCATCATGTCTGTGCAAACTGGTATTTCTCAATAAGCAAATGTACAGGACAGTCTTACTCTTTTCTTCTTTCCCTACATCAAAACAAAGCCAAGCAAAAACTGAGAACAGTTAATCTCTCTTCAACCAGTTTGGTCTGAGAGCTAAACAGCTTTCCCATTTCCGCTCTCTTTAGACTTATTCTGAATGAAAATTGGCCAAATAACCCACATGATCCCTTCTTTTCCACAGTGTACACCATGGTCACTATATCAATTGACCACAATGCCACGTGCAAGTTTGGCAGCCATGCTACCTCCTGTCCCCCTCAAAGTATCTCTAAGCACTGGAAGCTTAATCTTTGGCATATTTTTGGTGGGAATCATTTTCATTCCCTAGCTCTGAGCAGATGCACATTTCCTGTAATGCTCCTTTATCTGCTACCCCTCCTCAGGCACCTGCCTCCTTGAAGCCTCCTCTGCTCTAGATGTAGATTTGTACTGTAATAAAAGTGGTGAGACAAGACTGAAGTGAAAATCAGAGAGCTGAAGGACAGCTGTGAGCTGATGACCTGTTGACCTCTAATTACAGAATTCTTAGCATCTCTTGAAGTCAGCAACAAAATTTCATTGGCGTCGAAAGCCCAGGATTTTTCTCTTTGTACCCAAAACATTCTTAGACCCTGTCTTAGGGATGCAGTGATGTATTATTAGGTATAGCATACTTTGCTCAGCTAAGGAAATGCATGTAACATGAAAATGAAAACACTTTGAAATTTTTCCAGTTGTATCACATTCTATTTCTTTTTTTTTATTTGACCTTTGCACTGAAATTTAAACATATATTTTTTAAATCTCAGAATACTTTTTTTTTTCCAAACTATTTTTTCCCTTTCTAAATCCTCAGGTATTTCAAAGCAAAAAAGCACAAGTTAAAAACTACAGGGTCATTTATTATATGTTAAAACAATTTAAAGAAAGAATCTTAGGAAATCACTGGTATCATCAAATGTAGGATTTTATTAGACACTTGCAAGAATTATATCTCATAAATGGAACTACATCACATATTTTGAAATCTTTCTTATAGGATGTACTTTGCAGTACTCACTACCAGCACTATAGTATAAAGTGTCCTTTTAATTTTGTTTGTTAGGAAGAGAACATTGAAGAACACTCTGTAAGAATGAAAGCAACAGCTCTTCCAAGCCCCGCAGTAGCTGTCTAATGCTCTAAATGCTATCTGGTGACATACAACACTAAACAAACTCAATTCCCTTTACCTTGGTTTCAGCAGTTTTGACCTTGAGAGCCATGGACACATGATGAGTGAAAGGAAGTGCTGTTGCTATATTCCGTGTGCCAATATCAGCAGGAAGAAGCAGCTGGTTTTCACCCAAAAACCCCAGTCTTATAGGTGAGTATGGGACAGGGTGAGGCCAGTTGATTGGATTAAACTGAACTGAGACAGAAGCCATCTGCGAGCTAACTGTAAGCTGCTGAGGAGCGAAAAGAAAATCCTCCTAGCTCATCTAATGTTCGTACTTTCATAAGTAGAGTCAGCCAAGGAATGCCTATAATATAACTTAGCTACTTAGAGACAATATTATTAATATTATTTTCTATCTTCTATCTGCTTTTTTTCAGCATTCATTTCATCATAGTTCCTTGGGGTTAATATACCTTCCTACTTTTAATTAGTTTTACAATTTCTAACATTAATTCTATTGACTATAGATATGGAATGTTACATTCTTCACAATGTTCTTTGCTAACATTTTTCTTCCGACTATTACTTTATTACATCAAGGATAATTCCATTAAATTAGGTATAATTAGGTTAAGAAATACCAGACCTATGTTATGACTTTTCTTTTCCTGCACCATATTTTGTTCCTTCAGTAGAATGAAATTTAGTGTGCTTTAGAGCACATCCAACTTCTACTGAGCAGTTCCTTAATGGATTCAGATTTTACTTTTTACAGACACATTATGATTCAGTATGCTGTGTTATTTGGAAAAAGGAGATCATATAAGGGAACACGTCTGAAATTGAGCGAAGAATGAACTTTTTTTCTTTTTTGCTATCACTAACATAATATGTGCAAGTTTCATTAGGGTTTTTTATGCCTTTTTAATAATACAAAATAAATGTAATCTGCTTGAAAATATAGTGTGCACTCAGCAAACAAGAGCTTTCACTCACGGATTCGATAGCTCCAGATTGTGAATACTGTCAGGGAAATTACTAGTAGTATTGTGTGAAATTCCTTCCTATCCAAAATGCTAGCACAAAAATCTGTACATCAGTTAAGTCCTATTTTGAGGGCTGAAGTGATGTCAAAGGAATAGACTGAAACAAAATTAAAAAAATAAATTAATTTGCTTAACAGTTGTAATAATCACAAGTAGCAAATTAATGAAGAAAGATTGGCTTTAGTAATTAAAAAATATTTGAAAAGGAACAAAAGGTTTCATTCAAAGAGCATCCTATCTACCCCGAAGTATCAGCTGAAAACAGCCATGACATAAAATTAATTCGCAAAACTTTTGCAGTAACTCTAAGTAGCAAGATAATTGAAAGAGTAATGGATTGCATTCATCTAAGACCATTATTAAACATAATAAGAGTGTACATTCACTGACTGACTTCTTCACAAAGAGTCAGTTTAACCAAAGATCGAAGATAGAACCAAAGTCACCGAATTTGACTGAAATATAATGGAAGCTGTAGGCATGGATTTGTTGGGGAGACTAAGAGGTTCCTCCCATTCCTATTGCACAGTTAAAAACTTTCAATGCTCTAAGAGAAAGGATGATATTTCTGTTGCATTCTTGCTTCAAGATTGGAATTGCGGTAACCCAGTGAACAGGAGCAAATCAAAATTGGGAATGGCAGAAACTGTGTGTGACCCAAAATGCCAACTAAATCACTCGATAGTGAATATTAACAGAAAAGATGTTGTGTTGCTGTTAGCAAAATGGCCAGATAATGGAATAATCACTTTTTATATTTCTTATTTTCTTCAAATTCTTTTTTACTGGGTCAGCTATAGGAAATATGACAACTTCTATTCAGCAGAGGGAGATGGAAGACAAGTTTTCGTAGAGGTTAAAATAAATGATCTATTTTGCTTTCAACAAGCCCTACTTTTAAATACTGATTATTTTCTGAAGCATTACACTACAGATTTTTATTAAAGCTATGAGGAAAAATAGTACTCCATTACTTTTGAATCCCTGGAGTCTGTGCTGGTTTGCCTTACGGAAACAGTCAGGAAACAGTTACTTTGGTAGGATATCAATACCTTACTCTCACGTGTTTGAGTAGTTAATAAATACTGTTATTTGGCATTTGGCTGTACCCATGTACTTTCTGTGTAGTGATATGTGATGGACAAGATTTAAGAGACAGTGACAAAAGCATAAGTGCAGACAATTGCAGAATGGAGAACAATTAAAGATACCTTTTGAAAATGAAATTAAGGATACATCAATAGGGCAGTATCTCTTTTAAGAAACTGATAATGACACTTAATACTACCCAGGCAATACCTAGTTCCTATTTGCTACCTGGGCCAAAACAAAAAGTCAATTTGTACTAATGAACTGGGAGAAAATTTTTATAAAAGCTTCCTATTAAGTTTGCTGCCTAAGCTTATTATTTACGGGGTTTTTTTAAGAATGTTTCCATTTAAGCCTACGATTTATGATGCTGTCAAATAGCACTGCAAAAATAATTAACAACAATTTGAAGAACTATGTCCTAGAGCAATATTGCATGATTATCTCTCATGGCAGTTAACAGGTGACTTGTGTTGTTGTTATGCCAATTATCTGCTCTGCAGCATGCTGTGCCTTAAGAAGTAGAGTTAGACCCAGAATCACATTTCTTAGGTAATTCCAAAACCCTAAAAAAGTCTTAAAATCAGGTAAATGACTAAACCCCAAGGTATATTGATTCATTTTCCTGGAATCTTTAAGAAAATACAAAGATCAACCAAATGGATGCTGGCTAGGTTGTGTGGTGAGAAATTCTTAACTGAAGGATGATGACATCAAAACATGTGTACTCTGTCTCCATCTGCTGATAGGGAGGAACTATACTTACATTGTGGACGAGGATAGAGGAGCTTGGAGACATAAATAATGGCCACTATTTTTGTTCTTTTACTGCAGTGACTGGAAGAGTCTGTCAATGCAGTGAAGGGAACTTGCTGAAAATGCATTTTTAAAAGAAAAAAAGCGCTAAAATTTATTGACTTACAACATGTTACAACTGTAGCAAGTATAGCTTAATTGCATCCTATGAAAGACAGCCCATGCAGTTGGGTGTTGATCGTATATGCATTATACAGCCTTAATATGACAGCTTGACTCCCATATGGAAGGAGGTAGAATTGTGTGAGGTCTAGATTCTACCTCCATGAGGATTAAAGCAATTTGGTTCTTTCCTTCATTAACCTCGGTTGCAGATGGATAAATTTTGAGGGATGGGAAATCTGAGAATTAAGTGGAAGCAGGAATGTGCTTTGAATGTATCAGTCTATTATTCGTTCCAACATTTGTTGGATTGATTTTAACAATGCCCTCATTCCTGATAATATCATATAAAAGAGCTTTCAATATAATTGATTAAATAAGTGGTGAATTTTAGGGACTTTCAGCTCCTGAAAAGTTGTCCTCTGGAATTGCAGGGTAAAAGCTCACAAACTCTAAAATGTTCATAGTACTAAAAGAATTAAACTCAAAAAATTGGTATAATTCTTTCTGATTTGCAAACTGCAAATAAACTGGAATCTTTTAGAGATAATTAACTCCAATGAGCTACTTGTATCTAAGGAGCTGGCTTAATTAATAGCAAAAATAGTAAACAACATCTTTTGTTTTGTTAACTGACGCTGTTGGCTTTGTGAACAAGTTCAATATAAAGCTTGAAAGTATTGGCAAAGGAACCAATTTAGTAGGCTTTATTTATTCAAACTAGAAATTAATTTTATTGTTTGTGAATGGTGTGGGATTGATAGAACTGAAAATGAAGTCTTCTGTTTATCCAGAGAGAAGCTATAACACAATTGCAGCAATGTAAACTTTCCACCCTGGCCCCATTGTATGTCTAAGAACCAAGTTTAATTTTCTGTATTTAAAAAAAAAAAAAAAATATCAATATTTGGCCTTTCGGCTGAGAAGCTTAACGTGCTGATTACCACAAGCCTACATTTTGAAGATATTCTGGCATCTCCACTAGTGTTAGTGGGAATTTTTGATGAGTACAGTAAAGCAATTAAAAAAAAAATCTCTTTAGGACTAGACCCACATAACTGAGGAGTGGGCTGCAAAATTGCTGCTACTGTTAGAGGAAAATATATCATGCTGGATCAAACACTCTGAGAGAGGCAAGGCTGCTGCAGCTCCATGCCCCAGGGCTGAAGATGTATTCCCAGTAAGCACACACACAGAGACCATACATATACATCACAGATATATACATATACACCACACATCGCAGACAGGCACACGCAAACACAGACAACGCCAATGGTCTCATCCTGCTCCCCTCTCTGGCTGAGTAGGTTGGAGGCCCACTAGTGAGAATATATATTTATACACTGGTACAAGGTAGGTCCCTCCAGTAGCTGGGCTCAGACAGTCTGCCCAGTAGCTGGTCCCTGGATCCCAGTCTCCCCAGTTGCTGGCACCTGGACACATGAGCCCCTGAGGCTGCAGCCCCACTCCAGTTGCTGGTCCAGACTCTCTCTCATACCAAAACACACCTCTCCACACTTGTTCCTCCCCAAATCACCTAAGTCCCTCCTTTTCCAGCCTTTGGTTCCTCCCCTAACTATTCCATAATAAATCCTGGGCAATCCCAAAAGCACTCTTCTCCTACATCCCATAAGATGTCCCACACCCCTAGGCAGTAACCCCCTTAGCCTGAAAGATCATCCAGAGAGCTACTCCCAATGGCTCATCTTGATGGGTTTCACACCTGGGCGACGGGGCTGAGGCTCTCCTGGTAAAAACCTGGAAGGAGACCAGACAAGATGTTTGCTCCTCAGGAGACTGTAATTTGGGTTCCCATCTGTCACTGTGCACCCGTGCTCCTCTGGGCTTGTGGAGATGGGCCAATGGCTCTCCTTGATGAGCCTGGGAGCAGCCCATCATGGCATTATTTGGGCTGCCGCTACAACATTGTCTCTCTGTGCTCTTTTGTGGATGTGCAGATGAGCTGTTAACCACATAACCTGACAGCTACCAAGCCGGTTTTCTGCCTTTCAAAAAAGCCAAAATCTAGCTGACAGGATATAATGGGTGATTTTGGGATGGTTGAACATTTTATGGTATTATCTATTTTTTAATTGATTCAACTATAAATTTTACGTGTTATGTGAAAGCTTAACAAGTAACAGTACACTATATGTATACTAGTACCATAAGAGTGCCGGGAAGGCTCCTGGCCACATGGCGTGACATGACCGGTGTGTACTCTGCCAGACAAGGTGGCTGTCCACAAGCTGCCCAGTAACGCCACCCGGGCCTGCACCATCCTCCACAGTTGTGCTAGCCAGCGTGGGCAAGAACCTTTTCCATCATCATTTAATTTAATGTGCAATCCCATTTCTGTGCACAAGAATGTTCCCAGTCACTATTTTAATTTACTGGGGTAGATGTAGCTGTCTCTATGAAATGACCTAATGGTCTCATTTTTGTTCATTGCAGGCAGGTGTCCCCAGCGCAGTAATACATGGCACTAATTAGCCACCCCTTTCTGGCACTCTGAGGAGAGATACCAGGATTGATCGGGCATGGAAACCGAACTCTTTTTTTCATTTGCAGAAGTGTGCCTTCTGATTGAAGGGGTGATCCGAGCGCTGGCAAGGTAGTAGAAAGAAATTTGCACTGCCAATAGCTATCATAAATGTGTTAATATACAGCTGGGGGACTGCCGGGGAAGGACTACTGGGAAACTTAGACGTTCACACGTTTCCTTTTGCTCTCCGAAGAGGGAGTTTAAATAAGCCTGCCTCAGTGCTTTTACACTGGCTTCTTAGGATTAGGCAGTAAATTATTCTGCATGCATGTTGTCCTGCTCATGGAGGATGCTTTTGCTGTTTAGCAGTATTCAAGGAAAGTGATTGTTTTAAAAACAGCAAGCTTGTAAGCAAGAGACGTCGGTGTAGAGGGGTCAGGATGAAGTATGTATTTTCTTATTAGATTGAAAAGTGCCACAAATTCATGATTTTTGTTATTTGCCATGTTTAGTTTGAACTCATCATTTTAATATGAGAAAATACAGAAATTCTAAAACTGATCTGATGTAGAATAAACCACATCCAGGGTGAATTTCCATTTACAAAATTTTCTCATTTATCTTTATTGTTCTGCAATCATAGATACACTGCATTTGCTTAGAAAATAAAAATGTGTGCTGTTGAAATAATCACATTATTCACATTCTTGAGTTCAGCAGGTTTGAAAATGAGAGTAAAGACAGTGCTGGGACGTTGTCTGTTTTCAGACCTGTCATTTCTGGAGAAAAAAATTCTTCCATTGACAAGTAAAAATGTATTTTCCCCAACTTTTCACTCCAAAAGCAATTTTGAATCTTCAAATGAGGCACAAATGTACAACAGACAGCTTCTGCTCTCAGTTACACCTGTTGAACTTCATTATCTTCCATTCTGCCCTAATTACATATAGACAAACTCATTCACTTGACCTCGTTGGCCCTACCATTAGAACTTTAATTAACTCTTGTGACCATGATTCATGGCCCAGAACAGAATGCAAGTCACTTTATCGCAACAAGGTTGGCAATTGGGGCTAAAGTATATTTTCAATGAATTGAGCATTTGTCTGTGATCACTGAATAGCAGGTTGAATACAGATGCATTCAGTAACTCAATGAAACATCGATGTATATTTATATTTTTGACTACTACGGTGTAAACAGACATATCATTAAGCTCAGAAAGCTGACAAATTCTCTCATCTAAAGAATTTTTATTCAGTTTTACTGCCCCTCTGATGTTAGATCCAGCTGATATTTGTCAGAAAACAAACAAAAAAAATTGTATTTATGACCAAAAAAAAAATTGTATTTATCTCCAAAATGTATGTCACCAGCTGTTTAGTACAGCTCCAGTTTAGTAGAATTCATTATTAAATGGTTTTCTGCAGGATAACAGCTAATGACATCCTAATATGAATTTCAGCATCCTAGATCTTGTCTAAATCCAATTTTTCACATCACATTGCTCAAGTTTTCAGTGTTTGGGGGATTCTCCTGTCAATTCAGGATACTCTAAAATTGGAAGACCTGTGTTCATCTCTGACCTTTTGTCACCCTTTGGTTCCTGTCATTCACCAAGGTTAGCTACTGCTAGCTATTTGGCATATCTTCTAGACTGACTGACATCTGTTGGCTCTCAAGTATTTCATCTCCATCATTATGGAATTGGCTCCCAGTAGACTTTAGACATGCAGGACTCATATCTTTTTACTATTTTAAAATTAGGTCTAGGGACATTTTATTCTGACACTGGGTTTAAAGTTTTTTTAAGCTTCTTATGAAATTTATGGAATTCCTTGTGCAGAAGGAAGGGCAGAAGTCTTTGCCACTTTGAGTCTGAAGCAATGAGACATTTATCTGTATAATAAGATAACAGCATTTCCCTGTCAGATACATTTCCTGTGTCACGATACATATGGTAATGATAGGAAAGCAAGGAATAGTATAGTAATAAAGATCATTTAAGCACTACAAGTAGATAAATGTCCAGTTACTCTCAAGAATAGCCAAATTAGCATTAGAAGTAGGGAAAATAAACCCGCTTACGTAAGTGCATAAGTGCTACCAGGCCATCCACCATCAAAAAATACATCTTTTTTGCATTTCCTGAGCAGATTCTGGTAGCTGCTTTGGGTTAGGAGGTATGGCATATGGTCGCTAGCTGCGACTAGTCTTTCTATTAGTAACTCATAACCTTAATACAAACAATCTGACCTGGCCATGCCTTTGCTTTTCCCATGTAAGCAGCTGACGTTCCAGTCATTGAGACTACTCAGATAGCGTGACACTTGGGCTATGTAAAAATTTTAAGTAATAGTATTTCTTTTAATCCCAGAGAGACTGGCAGGAGGGGGAGATGGGTGAATTAAAAGCTGTCGCATCACCGGCATTTTGTTCCATCTTCTTTCATGCAAAATGCTACAGGTGATATATATCCAGCCACACTGTACAGAAAGTATTAGGTCAATTGGAAATGGTTTTGTGTGAGATAGTCAGCTTGAGTCAGGAAATTTTTCCTGTCTGAATGTACAGTGCTGGGTATACATGCAGTTACCCTTTGAGGCTTTAAAATCGTTTTTACCTGATAATGTGTGTTTTCATACACCTCAGATGATTTAATACACCCCGGTATTTAAAATAACATCTACTGTTTTAAATTACTGTCTGTGTTCAAAATAGTTGCCACTAGGTGGCAAACTGATTGTATGCAGACTTCCACACAAAGGGAACGTCTCTGCTGTGTGCTAGGTGACCAGGTGAACGTATTGCATCAAATTTATCCTGCCCTGATTCCGTTGAAACCACTGGAATTATACCAGAGAAACAGATGGCTCTTTAACCTTAGGTACTGAAAGCGCCTACAGTAAGTAAATATCATATTTGTTTCTGTTTGCTTGTCTAAATCAAGTCTGTCGTACTAAATCTTTTAACTTCACATCACACAGAAAAAATGCAAGAGTTCGGGCCCATCGTTCAATTTTAGGTACCAGGTATGTTCCACGGTACTTACGAGGTAGTGAGTGGCACATACCGACACAGATAAAAGAGACTTGAAAATCCAAATCCCCTTTTATACGCGGCCGGTTGTACAGGACCCATGTAAATGCTCACGTTTTACAGCACCCCATCCTTCGAGTGCCACAAATATGCGATTTAGAGAGTTTTGCATCTATCAGCTCACACTGAGGCTCAGCTAGAGTCAGGACCTCTTATGATGTTATCCTTTCCTTTTCCCTCATAACATTGCAATAATGGATGGCTTTTCTAAGTAGGTGCTGCACATTTCCATTCACAAGTGCTATTTGCGGTCACTTACAAAAACACATTAACCTACTCAAGAGCTTGTTATCAGTTTCACACCAGTGCCACTTTACTGTTGCTGTTATAATGCAAGAAAATATGTTATGATCCTACAGTAAAAACAGTTGGCGTAGGCCTTACGTCTGATCGTACACTTTTCTATTGTGCATTGGTCAGAAACCACCAGTCAGAAACAGAGATGTCTTTTAAAAGCGGGAGTTAGACAAAAATGATATTGCTTGCTGTATTTTACTTTCTTACATTAGCTGATGTGTGTATATATATAAATGTATACATAAATATTATGTCTTTGCTGTGCCATTAACTGATGTTGGTATCCATCTTTGATTAGTTTCTATTTGAAATCTGAGTTTTCACCCACTTTTTTTTGTGAATTACCTTGTTAGAGATTTAACAGTTCTTAAAGGCAAAGGATCAGTAGTTGTACTGTCACTTTCTTACAGAAACAGGCTTGGAAATTCTGACTTGGGATTTATTTTTCACTCTAGTTTAGCTTACTGGTGCTATGCTATCGAAAATAAAATTGGAGTTCTGATTTAATTTCTGTTGGTGTTGCAAATTGACAGTATTTTAAAATTTGCAACAGTTTAGGACGCATGTCAGAATCTCAAGCAAGATGCATTCTAAAAAGATTCACTTTAATCCAGTTCATGAGAAAAAGTGTGGCAGGTCCACTGGACTGACTGGATAGGTCTGCAGTTCCCTCTGGTTTTACTAAGTCTGTGTCTAGCGAAGAGATGTTTATCTCCATCCTTCACAGGCCTCAGGGATATTGTAGGCAGAGCCCTCGGCATGCTTGTTAAATTACAGCTGTGCAGTAAAGCAATCATTACAATTGCATCTCATGCATAGGGCCATTAGTTATTCACCAGCAAGAATTGGTACAGCATTTTTCTGCCTCATGAACAATTAGCAACATGTAAGCAAGTTATTCCGAGTTTTATGATATGCCTCTCAAGTACCAGAGATCAACCACACCTGGATACGGGACCTCACGCAGAATGAATTCATGCTTTAAGGCTGTGCAGAAGATCTTTGCTTTGAGAGACCTGCTTAATGTGTCCTCCTCACATATTCACATTTTCACTCATTACCAGATTTGGAGGTGGAAAGGAATCTAATCCACATTAGATTTGCCAAGTATTGAGAGGACTTTTCCCTCCTCCATATGTGAAGTGTGGTTCATCTTCTGAGATGATCCTCATGGGTCCCTTCCAACTCAGGATATCCTATGATCCTATGAAGATCACATCACCTATTGGCCCTTCAGCTCTTGCCGTGACCTTGGACACAAGTGTCACCTTATGTGTCCTGTTTTCTGACTGCAGCTAAAGAATCTCTTACTCTTCTGGGCATTGGAACCTTATTAATCTAACTTAATAGCTTAATTTCAAATGTAATACAGTAATAGATCTGCCTGAAACCTAATAGTTTGTATTATATAGGAGGTAAGACTACAGGGCCTAATGGCTCCTACTGGCTGTAGGCTGTGAAAACAAAAGATCATACCTGCTGAAACTTGCAAACTCACCTTACTACAATGTTGAAAACAATGTTTTCAGACTTTTTGGCCAAAATGCTGGACTGTTGACCTGAATATACAGTTATGATTTTTTCCTTGCAAAGTGAAACTCATGAAACTTTAGCCTCTTCGTAGGCTTTTCTTTCATGTAGAAGTTAAGGGATCCAGTTCTTACATTAAATTACCTCTTTTATGGCTTCAAGAGGCTTTTTAAAATAAAATTAAATGAAAGTTTAAAAAATGTGTAGTGTCTCAGGTTATAATATCTCATGAACTTGTTTTCAATACAAGGCATTGTCTCACTCAAAGGAAAATTGCTTAGAGAAAACTTCTGCAATATTTTAGATCTGTAATTCAAATGCAGTAACACTCTCACAGCTTAGAAGGCTGAAGTAATTTTTTCTATAATGGATTGTTAACTTTTCCTATGAAAAAGACTTTTTTTTTTGAGAAAGTGTGCATACAGCCTCATACACATTTAAAATAGTAAAGAGCTTTCCTTATTTTTGAGTGACTTTTTTTAGAAGGGAAAGGATTGTCTCCATTTTGTCAAAAGTTGTGTTAAGAAACAGGACAGGGTCTCAGGAGTTTGCTTGTTTCTCCCGTAGACTTTACCTGTGGACTTTAGGAGGCCTGAGCCTTCGTGTGCATCTGCTAGCAGTCTACAGATATGTGGGAGAATAATATTCCCTCTACTATAAAGTTATTTGGATGTTTGGTTAAGGGAGAGGCGGTATTAGACCTGCTAATGTAAGGTGCCACAATGCATATGTCCAAAATGAGGGATGCGGGGGGAGAAGGGAGGGAGGGGGAGAAGGAAAAAAAAAAATAGGACATACTTAGCAAATGACAGGTTCTAATTTAAGTTTTCACCATTTAATACTCTGAGAAAAAACACATTTTCTGTGCTATCTCCAATTCTGATGTTAGTGAATTTGGTGGGATTTTTGTAATTACCAGATCGCGACCTGTAAATATCACTCCAGGATTAGGAGTGTCCTGAGTTTGATTTCAGCTGAACCAAGCACGTTTATTTTTTCCCTTGTGTAACCCTTTGCTTTCAGTCCTCTGGCCTGAGAAGTTACATAGCAAGCTGTTCTGCTGTTAGGCACTCAGATAAGTATGTAATACCTGAGTCACTAAAAGATATAAAACACTCTTCTGAGCTTCATCCTCCCACACTACTACAAAAAATGTTCCTTTTCTACCCCAGGTTTTGGCTCTGTATCTTCCTACATTAGCTGTCATTTAATAAACTCTACTTGGGTATGAAAGAATCACAGTTTGGGTTTCCTGAGTTTGAAAATAAAATGAATGCAACACTTCAGACTATTGTTCCACTGAAATTAATTTGTCTACACGGTATTTTACTGTAACTCCAAACTGTTCTCTGGTTTCTATCCAAAAGTGGAGGTTCTATTTTAGTTACAAAGCTTAACCACATAGGTTTTTATTCAGTAAATGCAAGCTACAATGGATTTCTCATTCCAGAACTATTGTTTTTTTCTCCTTATGCATTTAGTTCAAGAACCTAGTTGACCCCTTGTGTGAGATGAATCACAAGCTAACCAAAAAAGTGCCAAAAGCCCTGTAGGATTGAACTAAATGTTCAAGTTGAAACAAACAAATCCATGGAGTTTTGCATAAATAAGAGAGTTATTACTGAGGTATTCAACTTGAAATCAATTGTGGAATAACCAAAATAAATTACATTTCTCTATTTTGAGGGACATCTGGACCCAAGTAACAGTTTGAGGTGAGAAGCATTAACTGTCATAGAATACGAAAGCGAGAACTTAAAGTCAAAACTGTTTCGTAATATTCAGTGTCCAAGGTGCCAAGGACCTGACCTTTAAAGTCCTTATGTCTGAAGCATCATTCCAGGAGAATTCAGCTATGACTAGCCAACTCTATTTCAAACTAGATCTCAGATTTCTGGGTGGCTCTCTAAAAATGTGTAATTAGTGACCATCTGGAAAAGTTAGATTAAAATTACTTGTTTAGTATTATATGAGAACTGTCAGAGGCAAAGAAGGAACCTAATTTTCAGCATCTTCATGCAGGTGGCTTTCCTCCTAGCAATCCACTGCTTAATGCCTTTCACACCTTCTGACTGCCAGAGCCAATGAAGCAGGAGTTTTGTAATCTTCAATTCATAACCTTGTGGAAACCCAGAGGAGATTTCTTATAATGGGGTTCCCTGAGTAAGGCTGCGTTTCTGTAGAAGAAATAGTCTATCATCATGCCATAATAGTGTGTCATCATGCTTGTGCCCAAGGGTTCAAATTAAAGTTTCAAAAGCAGTATCAATGTTGGCATTTCCTATGTGTTAAAAGCTTGCATTTAACCTCGCATTGCACCTTTAAAATGTTGGTTTAATGTTTTGTTTGACTCTTATTCGCAGTCTTCTTTATGCCTTTTACATTCCTGTCTGCTTTCCTACCCAAATAACTCAGCTTAACCACTGACCAGCTCCCAAACTAACAGCTCTCTTGCACAATCTAATCCCTGGTTGAGCTGGTGTTCATTTTCGACCCCATTCCCTGAAATCGTCATCTAATTTTCTTCACACACTTGTCCTGGTCCCTTTGCTCAGCTAATGTCAGTTCTCTTCCTTTCTCCACCTTGGTTGTTTGTCATCCTCTAAACCTCATCTTCCACACAAGCTCCCAGTCCCCGTCTCCTGCACATACGTGGCAATTCACGGTCCCACCCTCTCACTCATCATACTCCTTCCATTTCCTTCTCCATGTATATCATCACTAACTCCTGTGCAGTCTACGCTGCATTCAAATTAATTTGTTTTCTCCTCTGCAGTCTGTCAACAGAAAGGTCCCTGAGAGGCACACATTTTGTGGTGCTTGGCTGTAATCACAGGAAGAATTATGTCTGTGCAGCCCTGAGTAGGTCCACAGCAGATGGACTCCTCAGAGTTTTCAGCTAAATCTCTAGCAAGTCTTTTCTGAACACTTGCAAGGAATTTTTCAAATGTAGATAGATTTTCAGAAGAACAGCTGGAATATTTCCCTAGCATAAAGCCCCTCCATTCCTGTCAAATTTAATCTTTTTGCTTCAACAACTGGATGGAGTAAAACTTTTAAGGTAAAAACCCACATTTTCAAGATGGGCAACATAACACACTTTGTGTCTAGCCCTGTTCTGATAAAGGCTTACATTATTTTATCTGTAAATTGAGAAACAAACAAGATAACAATCAGGCTAAGGAAAAGCATCTGCTAAGAAATTTTTCAGTCCAAACCCCATTTGGCAAAACTGTAAGTCACGAAAAGAGGTGCCTTGAAGTGAGAAATGTTGGGACATCTTCACTAGAGATTGTGCTATCAGATCCGATCATAATATATACAGTTACAAGCACTGTGTATTAATTGTCTCCAGCGGAATAACTTCCAAGGTGCCAAACCTCGAAGCAACTTCAAGCTTTGTGTTCATAAAGATGAAGAATATTCAAACAAAAATGTATGCATAAAAAATGTTCTTCCAAATACATATTACCATCCTCATAGAATTACTTAAACCTAAGGCCCACCTTTCCAACAGTCCGCAAAATTATGGTTTATATGGTATATAGGAAAACTATGTTATATATTCTTATATACATAATACTTATGTGCATAATAAAGTTGTAGTCCTATCTGTTTTAATTTAGACTGCTCCTCACTCACCTAGCTCCAGGTTCCTTAGTAGTCACTCAATTCCAGACAGGACAAACTTGAGGGGGTTTTTTTTTCAGTTCAGCTTCTATACATAGGAATGAAAAATTATATTGAAAAAGTGGAATGTTTTCTCACCTTGAAGATCAGGACTGCCAAATTTTAAGCTACTTGGCAAGACTCAGTATGACTTTTATTTCGTAACTCAAGATACCTGAACAATATAATCCAAATTTTCAAAGCAGCTAATAACTTCCACATCCAGTGGATGTTATTGCATGGCGCCTTTCCCTATGGTAGCAGTGGAGAGCTGGCTGGAGGCTCACCAGGAAGAGCTCACTGCTCAGGCTCTGCTGAGTCCAAGAGCACCAAGACTTCCTGTACCTTGGATCTGTGGACATTATCACTTTACTCTTTTTTCTTGCTAGTTAAAGACCAAGTGATTCATATCCTCACAGTCAACTCAGCATGATTTTGGCTTGCCAGAGGGGCATGAGAGATGTTTGGTTTTGTCAGGAAGCGGTGATTCTTGTCAACTGGTTAATCAAAAACTACTTTCTTCTTTGTGACACTGCTTGCTAGAAATAATTACTTAGCAGATCAACTGCTGTCAAAAGCTAGGTTCAGAAGTCAAATAGGGAAATCTTTGAACAAGTTACATATTTCCCCATCCTCAATGAGCTATTTGTGGCCCACAGCAGCTTTTATACACGGATGACAGAGATGTCTTAAATTTGCCATCTATAGGATCTCATCAATGTGATTGGAGTGTCTGGGGTGGATGAGTGGGGCAGGGAGCTGTTGCTGGAGCTGGGGAAATCTCCCAGCTGTGCATTCCAAACGGGGCGAACCTCAGCTGCTTGCACATGCTGCACGGTTGTGCAAAGTCACTGCAAGTTTAGTTTCCTGGGCTGGCATAGCGCTGTATCACACTGGGCGTGCTTTTAGGGATGACAAGCAAAGGAACATTTGAGCTGACATGGAGCCCCAGAACATTTGGAAGCTGAGAAAAGATATGGCCAAGGAAATTACATTTTTGTAATGTGATCTGCAACTTAATACCCCTGCTGTTAAATGGACATCCTTACAAAAAAAAAAAAAAAAAAAAAAAAAGTTAAAACTATGCTTTAAAACAGTATTTCCTATGTTTTCCAATTGTCAGGTATGGGATTAATTGCAGGTAAATTTTGAATCAGTGCAGTGAACAGTATACCCTAGTAAGCTGAATCTGTCAATAGAATTCTTACTTTGCTTACAGGTCAGTGTTTGAAATGTTTCCTTTTAGAAAGTTGTAAGTTAAGACTTCACAAAGCCATTGAGTCCAATAGGAAAGATGTATATAATATCAGATCAATCTGTACTGTTCACTACAGTGTGTAGAGAGGGCTACACTCAACAGTTTGATATATCACTACTGTCACTTTGTGTAGTTCCTTTAATCTACATAGCTTACTTTTGGTCGTATATATCAGTCTTTCCTGATGCCAAGCATATGTAAAACACAATGATTTTCTTTTTCTTAATGTTCATAATGTTAGAGGTATTTTCACATCCTTAAGTTCCAACATATAAACACAAGATCCACTAAACCCATGAGGTTTTGGCTCCAGAAGCATTAGCTTTTTTTTAGATGTGGGCAAAATTTTCAAAATGGTCTAAAAGGTTTTTGAGCTCGGTTCCCACTGGGAATTAATGCCCAGTTGAACTCTGTGGGCCTTTGGCTGACCAGTCACTGAGCGGGTTTAGAAGTATGTATTATCTTCTAATTTTTTTGTTTTGCCTCACTTCAGAAACATGTATAATGACCACGCTGTTGCAGTCTCACACGGATACATAGAGAATAAGGCAGTTTGAGGCATCGGTGTCCTCTTGTCTATAGCGTTGCCCTTATTTCAAAACATCCACATTGCTATCTGACACACTAAGCACCTGAAATATTGGCATGATTTCCTGGGATATAGGGACTATCTGATCATACACGCTAGCCGGAGAAATCATCAGTCATTATGCAGATGTGATCTAGTGCATATTCTACTGATCTTCTTGATCTACTGCAAATTTCTGTGGTAGATTTCTTTTTGAATTCAGTCCATGTTGCAATAGAAGCAAGAAAAAATGATTTTGATGGTTCTTCAATAACCAGTGCAAGATGACCTTGTAGCCTTGATTAGTTTTCAGGGAACTGGGCTCTATATCATGGAGAATGCTTAGTTTTTGCTCTTATTGACAGAGTCAGCTGAGATATGTTTGAGTCAATGCGCACTGAAATGGAGCTATCTTTCAGCTAAGCTCAAGTGGCAACTGGAGCCTAACTTTGCCTCGAGTGGCTACTTTTACATCTGTGTTAAGGCAGAGTGGCTAACCAGTGTAAAAAACCCTCAGGTTTTGCCCTGAGGGCAAAACTTGATCGATTATATACTATGGGTTAAGCAACCAGATCTATGCTTCAGAAACATCGCCCCATATATTATAAACTCTACATTAGAGCTAAAAGGAGGCAAATGCAACAAAGTCAGAAATTGGTTTCATTCTAATCCCCTATTTTCAGTCATTTTTGTTACTTAAAGAAATATTTTAGGCTGAAATTTTCCATGCTTGGTTTCCACCAACGTTTATTTAGAATACTACAGAGAACAACAGTCTCTGTTATGAAAGAATTCTTGCCACATTTTTAAAAAAAATAGAAAATAAAATTAAGAATTTAAGATAGAAATTGGCATGGAAATATTCATTATTTTGGAGTACATCATGCCATTACTGTGAGGAAAATTAATACTGGGTTAATTAGGCTTTAAGGATTCAGAAGCTGGCTTTGAGCACCAGTAATGGTAGCTATAGTTAAAGAAATGTGTTATTGCACCTTCTCTGTTGCTTTAGGAATAGATATTGTTTGGTAAAACTAGTCTGTGAGTATTGTGAAGTATTAAATATTCACAATTACCATGTTATACTTCTGGATTTAGCTTTGAAGAGAGCAACTTAAATTATTTGGAATATACTGTGGCAGCTTGTAAATTTGCAAGCTGTGCAAGAGAGGGGTGGCGACAGTGGTTGTAAATACACATTGGTTTGGATTCCAGCTGAGCACCTGCCTTGTCTGCAATGCGCATATGCATGTGTCTGTTTCTATAAGCATGTCTTGACATATTAGCTATTACAGCAGGAGAAGCAGCATGTGCAATAAGTTTATATAATGTTTCCTATCCTATTCAAATCTGCAGCTGCAGATTCCCTGATGTGTGCAGAACCGCACTCACTAGTGCCCTATTCTGATCGGTTATAGTAACGTAAACAAAACTGTACAGTACTGTGGTCTATTCCAGAAATAAAAAAAAATCTTAATTTTACTTTAATATTTTTGTATGCAGCTGCTTCTTCTCAGACCATGTCATTTTACATCAGTCTTCTAAGACAAATGCAGATCATGATACTCAGAACTGGGTATCCATCTTCCCTGCTGAATGGCATTGCACCAGGAAGACAAACTGTTCGTGTTTTGGCTCACATGCATGTAAGCCATCATATTGCAAACCTCCATGAATGCCTAATATAGACCAAATAGTACATGGCTTTCTTCGTATAAGTCCATTTATATAGGTGCTTTCTGCCTGCAGGAAATTATACAACAAATACCATTTTATTATAATGTGATCCTGTTGTTATAGATGTGGGTCAGTCTATTTTTATGTGTGCTTATGTAACTCAATTATTTGTTCCCAGCTGAAACTTGGCTTGCATTCCACAGAAAAGAGCAACCCTGTTACTTGCAAAAAGATTAAGTATTTTAATATAAATAAATTTATAAATACATGGGGTGTATATATATAGTTACATTACTAGAATTTTAGACTCTTCTTTCTTGTTTAGATATATTTAGGTAGTATTGCTTTTCATTGGATGGATGCTCAGAGCTACCTCACCCACAACAGGTGAAGACAGAAATATTATGAATGGAAAGAGATCATCATCATGTAGGAGATGGTTTTTGCCAAAAGTTTCTGGACTTAGAATTGCAATTCAGATATTCACATAGTCTATAATGTTAGGCATGTATCTGAATCCACTGTATAGTTAGTTAAAAGCAATAAACTCTTAATGTATATGTTTAAATCCCACTCTAAGGAACATTCTTCACTCCATTGACTTTATAGAAAGCCTTAGCTCCAAACTCCGCATGTAATGGAGATGCCAGAAGTTAACTGTTAAGAATAGCCCCTAGGTGAGGTCTGTGCAATAATGGCACCCTCGCCCATCATCATCACTGTGATTACTTCTGTGAGTAAAGTGAAGAACATGCATGGTGCTTTCAGGATGATCAAATATTTATGAAATTACTAGTTACATCCATGCTTGCCCAGATGAGTGATGAGAGGGGAAGACATTATCTCTTTGAAGCCAGAAAAGCCCATCACTGTTTTTTAGCCAATGATCTCAAAGTTCTTCTGTGTTTTCTTGAATGCTTACAAATTTTAAATGTTCCCTGGGAACTTGACAACACCATGAAATGCAGCATTTGTGCCCTGCAAATCAAAAAGTCCTTCAGTTTTAACTTAATTTTTCCAGTTTAAATATTTGGAGGTTAGGTAAAATCAGGTAGATATGCTTCCCAGTACAGTACAATAATGATTTTAATGATTATACATACAGTTCATATTCCCATGCCACATCATCTTCTTTGTAAAATTTAAGCCACAGAGGATTTTTGGTTTGTAAAGAAGTCCCTGGGGGGGTAAAAAGCTAGGAGGACTTGATGTAAAGTGTTACATGGAGCTTGCCTTGGAACATCTGAAAATGAACTAATTTCAGAAAAAGTATCTTTTCTCAAGTTCAGTTCCTCTTGAACGCTTAAGAGCATGCATCAGTTCTGTTATCACTGGTTACTGAAATCAAATCATGTGGGAAACTGTAAATGTAAACCAACATGAGTAGATTCTTCCATGAACAGGCATCAGCCTGCACAGACTGCTAACATATACAGTTCTGTACTCAAAGCAAAAAGAATATCCTGCCTGCTTTGTTGTGGTAGCCAGGAGACCAAGTTCTCAATTAAAGTGTGTTTGTCGAACCTTGAAATCTATAGCAAGCAGGTACTCCCACCTCTTATTATTGTGCATAATTATTTTTCTAAGAAAAAGACTAGCACTAGTTCACACTTGCCATTATTTTCTAGATAATAAATGAGATTTTGGCAGATTGATTTCCTAGTATGAGGGGTTAGCACATAGCTGAAAAGTCCAGAACGAAAACTCCTTTTTACTTACTGAAGTCACTACTTACATTTACATATATCAATCCATGACAGCAGGTATATAGCCACGATGCCCACTATTCCAGCCCAGGAACTGTAAGAGTTGACTCCACAAAGCCTGATGACTCAGGATCAGCAACAATGAAATATGAATTTCTCTGATTCTGAATAATCCATTTGTTGTCAGTCTCAGAAACAGGCCCCATTAATATTCGCTGTTGCCTGTCAAAGAGCAGAATGCTATTGCTGCGTGTCCATGTGACATGACATCACTGGAAAAAACGTTATAAAGGATGCACTTCTTGTTCTGCAGAGAATGTTGGGCCTACCGGCTAACAGGAGATGCTTTCTCTGTTGCTTTAATTGCATTCGCATTTGGTAAGCCTAGTAGATACCTGTTCTGCTGCAATCCTAATTATGAATTCTCAGGTAGGGAAAACCTCTATCAATGTCCAAAAAAGCTTCATTCAATGTTTGCTACAGCCTAGCTGTATTTCTGTTCTCCTTCTATTGCCTTTAACCACTGGTGTCAGGTTTTTGCATTAGCCACTTCAAGGGGCAATCTGTTTGCTCAGAGTAAACCTGTGCATTATCCCATGTACATCAAGCATTTATTGCCTGTTAGGTACAATCTCTCTTACCTCATCAAACAAGGCCAAGTGCAAGCACATGGGTCAGGGCAATCCCAAGCACAGCTACAGGCTGGACGGAGAATGGATTGAGATCAGCCCTGAGAAGGACTTGGGGGTTTTGGTGGATGAGAAGCTCAACATTACTCGGCAATGTGCGCTTACAGCCCAGAAAGCCAACCGTGTCCTGGGCTGCATCAAAAGAAGCGTGACCAGCAGGTCGAGGGAGGTGATCCTGCCCCTCTACTCCGCTCTTGTGAGATCCCACCTGGAGTACTGCGTCCAGCTCTGGGGGCCCCAACATGAAAAGGACATGGAGCTGTTGGAGCAAGCCCAGAGGAGGGCCATGAAGATGATCAGAGGGCTAGACCTCCTCTCCTATGAGGACAGGCTGAGAGAGTTGGGCTTGTCCAGCCTGGAGAAGAGAAGGCTCCGGGGAGACCTTATAGCAGCCTTCCAGTACCTCAAGGGGCCTACAGGAAAGATGGAGAAGGACTATTTACAGGGCGTGTAGCTATAGGACAAGGGGTAATGGGTTTAAGCTGACGGAGGGTCGATTTAGATTAGACATTAGGAAGAAATTCTTCACTGTGAGGATGGTGAGGCACTGGAACAGGTTGCCCAGAGAAGCTGTGGCTGCCCCCTCCCTCGAAGTGTTCAAGGCCAGGTTGGATGGGGCTTTGGGCAGCATGGTCTAGTGGAGGGTGTCCCTTCCCATGGCAGGGGGGGTGGGACTAGATGGGCTTTGAGGTCCCTTCCAACCCAAGCCATTCTATGATTCTATGATCAATAACTTTTTAAAATGAAGTGTTGCAACACACTATTAGATAAAAAAGGACTGAAACTAAAGAAAGAAGAGTCTGCATGCATACTTTTGGGTAATCAGATCTTATGTCTAGTAGAAGCAATATTTGGGATTCTTTCCTCTTCATCTACTGCTGGACCAATTTATATTTTACTAGGAATGTCCACATGTGGCTGTGAGTCACTAAGTCTGACACATGTTGCTCTAAAAACCGTTCTCTTGCTCTCCCTGGAGAGCAAGTTAGAGCAAGTTCTCACCCTGCCATTGTGTGTTACGGATCTCGGATGGGACTTCCTCCTCCTTTCCCTGCGCTGCCAGCCTTTGCCGTCCAATCAGACCCACAGGATGAGCCATTTATTCACTTCCAGATATTTTTCAGCGACAGTTATAAATTTAGAAATTCTACCAACAATTATTAAAGTAACCCCTTCATTTGTTGCCTATTTCAACAGAATTGTTTTCCACATAAGGACTGCAGGCTGCAACCCTTTCTCATTCAGCTTCTGTTCCCAAGAGTGATGTTTGTGCCTGTGCTGCCTCCTCAGCTTGTCGTCTTTGTGCATATTTAAAAATACAGCCTTAGCTCTCAGAGTGACTACTAGCTTTTGGATGACAGGTCTGGAATATCCGGCTTGAACAGGCTTTCCAATGTAATACTCTGCTGCAAGGCTGTTGTATTATGCGTGGTAAGCCAAAGCCTTTTGCTAAGAGAAATGATAGTGGCCCTTATATGCAGCATGTGCCCATGCCCCTTAGCAAAGACCATGCGGGAACAGAGCTCTATGTCAAAAAGAGCCCTGCGGTGGTTGCCCTCTTCCTCACCCATAAGCAAGATGTTGCTCATTACTACCCCTTCAAACTTGACCTAGTAAACTCCATTTTTAAAGACCCAAATCTCCAGCTTTGCCTGACACAGGTTCCCTCCTTTCTTCCCTCTTTCCTTCCTTGGCTTCTCACACTCTGCCCCCTTCCACATCACTTCTCCTCTCTGGTAAGTCTCTCTTTTACTACTCTCCACCTTTCCCCTCCCACAGGACCTTCATTCTTAACAATTTCTTTTGCCCTATCATCCATTCCAGATCACACAGCTGCTGTAGCTTTGTACCTCTCCTTCCTAACACCCAAGGTGGTGCCCTCTCCTGCTTCCTTCAACTGATTCAAGATTTTGCCAGTGCTCCAAGCCCTTCCCTAATGCCCAGCCCAAAAGTCCAAGCTTCTAACTTCAGCATTCCCCTTGCTGAAGAGTCCTCATCAGTGTTCCCATTAGAAGTCCTAATTTGCATTGACCCACTCTTACAAATGACTTTTTCTGCTTTTACATCTCATTAATCTGGTCCAATGCTTCCCAAACTTTCCATAGGTAATATTGCTCTGGATTCGCTTCTGCATTTACAATCCCATAACTTCCATATCTCCCTTTGAATCTCTTCAGGATGAAGACCAATTCTGGAAATCTTTGCAGTCTTGCAACTTGGATGAAATCTCTGAAACACTTGCTTTACAATGGCGCAAAACTCCTAGTCTCTAGAAACAAGCTCTCCAAGGCTGCACCTAGAGTGCATCTGGGAGCATATTGGGCTGAAACCTGGATGGAAAACACTGCAGTTTCTTTCAAGTACTCACACTCAGGTTTTCCTCCAAAGAAAAGACTGCTGCCTGCTTTAGTCCTCCTCTGGTACGGGACTGGGATGTGGTCAGGATACACACACAGATTTGGAAGCTAGGAAGTACTACAGGTTCTCCAGTTTAGCGTGACATTTGAATCAACTTTGATCATTTTTCTGGGATTAGTGGCAAAAAAACAGTCAACTGCCCTTGTAACGTCCAGAGGGAAGATTCTATTGATAAAGGGTTGGTTGTTATTTCTTCACATCTGCGGGGACATCAAATTCCCTGGAGAGGGTGACAGCACTGTTGAAGGGAACTGGAAGCACCATGGACTACAATTTGTCTTTCTTGATAGACAGGCACATGCATCATCTTTGCTCATCCCAAATTTCTCACAACTTCTACACTTCTATTTTCCTGGCTTAGAGATTTTACGTATCATATACAAGTTTTTTTGTTGCCAGTGATTGCCCTCAAGCCTTCTTTCCTGTCCTCCTGGTCTGGCTTGGGGAAGAATCACATGCCAGACTCATGACTATCACTGGTGAGAAAGGTCACACAATGAGCTGCACAGGTTGCTAGAAGGGTGATAAAATGTCACGTGCAGGCTATTTTTGAGAAATAAGGCCATCTTTAAGGCATCTTAGTCTGTATTCCAAAAATCAAGACCCCAGAAGTGCTAAGTAATTTTGTAAAATGTAAACACTGATTCTCTTTTTTTGTCAATTTATTTTTAGCTATTTGCTGAGGAGCCATTAGATCACATGATGCTATAAACCAAATACGCAAACTGAATAGATAATGTACATTTCTTTCCTCTCACCACCTTAAATGGTATTCAAGATTTGGGATTTGGAAGCCATGTGTATGGATGTTCATGCGCATGCTCCTAGAAAAATAATCAGTATTTGGCTACAGCACAAACACCTATTCAACGAGTTACAAGAATACTCACAGAAAGACCAAATTTAGCTGCTCCAAAATCTGTCATTAAACATACTGCCAAAACCATATTAAATGCCATACTTACATATAGAAAACAAGTGTTCAAAATGCTCTGTCTTCAGAATACAGATGGAAGTCTAGTGTTAAATAAAATGGCAACAGAACTAATGTTTAAAGAGCGTATTTGAATAACGTTTAATCTATTTTTACTCAATAAATTTGTATTGACAAAATAATGGGTTTATTATACATCATGAGCTGCCACAATGTGATTAGGGCAAGGATCGAAGAAGAGACAGAGAACAGAAGGCACCTTTATTAATTTCCCAGGTCCTTTTACTTTAATCAAAGAGCTATCCATTTGAAACTACTGATCCAATAAAGCAGCTATGCTCTAGTTCAAATACTTGGTTTCAGTTCCGACTTTCAATATATATCCTTCAAGGAGCTTTTCCACCTGTGTCATCATTATCTGTAAGGGGCTACACTCCTATGACTTCCACAAGTAGATTAGATGGATCAGAACATAACAAGGTTTTACAAGTTCTGTGTTTTTCCCTTTAAGGTTTTCATAGGGAAAGGGACAAGGTCTTTCAAGCATAAATAAAATAACTGCAGGTAAGTCAGCATTTGTATTCTTAGAAATGCACCTTCATAACAGGGTATGGTACACCCTCCCCCAAAACCTCAGTGTCATCTGGAGAAATCATCAGTACAGGTCGAGCATCCCAGAGAGTCTTAAGTAGCACCAAATTGTATCATTCTTTAAGTGTCTTCTGCAGAGCCCAGCTAATTTAATGCTACAATAGAATAATCTAGTTGTTAGGCAACTATCTGCATAAAAACATTTCAATAACATTGGGAAATGATTTTCAGAAAAGCACAGAATGACTTCAGTTACATTTTATTCTTTGTTTCTAACCCATAAATTTCCTCAACTAAGAGCTCAGTGGTAAAAAGTAGGAATTTTCTCATCCTTTACTATTTTTTGCATCTGTGTTTTAGAAGAGTTTAAATGTATGTTATCACTAATTATTACAATTAGGTTAATACTGTTTTCTGTAATTAGTTTCTAATGAACATATGCTCATTGATGAAAACTGCCGCCTATATGCAATGCCATTTGAGCTGAAGGGGTGCGAGAAACATTCATCATAAAATAACTACTATGCCTTGCGCTTAGGCACCGGTCCTGCAAACACTTAGGCGTGAGTCCCATTTTACTGCTGTGAGAAAAATTAATTTAAATAAATAGAAACTCTCAAGGCAGTATGGTAAAATCTAAGTAAAGTCACCTCTAAATTGTTTGATCATGGACATAATTTAAGGGAGGAGAGTTGTAAAGTTTGATCCTTAAATATTTTAATACACATTCTTAAGTAAATACTCTAATGAACAGAAACTGAGACTGAGAAGTTCTCCCGTCAGAGAGGGACCACCTCTATCCTGTGTCCAGTGCAATGCTGTCCCCGCCATGGGGACACTACTGTAACACAGCATATATCCCTAATAGCAAAAAGGTTGTATCTGGTCTTGTAGAAACCACTGTATTACCTATTCCCACTCTGTAGGTGAGCATTTTTGCCATGTATTCATTTCTATTGGCATTTAATGCTGATATTTATTCCTGGGTATTTATTTTTCTGTTCTAGCAATTGGGGCCAAAGTTGTCACTGTAATTGTAGAAGGAAGTGTATATAAAATCAAGGGAAAGTTTGGATGTGGATAATTACTGGGATTAACAAAAGATGTATCAAGGTTTGAGGCTTATTTTAAGAGATATCTAATAATATGCCAAACTATGAAAAATTCAAAATTCACTTTGCCAATTTTTGCCTTAAGGACAGAGTCACCTTCGGGAGATATTCTGTGGTCTGAAAAAAATATTTCTGATTAGTATAATTATGTTCTGTGTTGTTCTATACTTTGCCTGCAACTATTTAGACTATCATACATACGAAGGACTGCGACCCTCCATCCTGTGTCTGCCCCGGGGTAGTTAGGCCTCGTGTGGGTCCATTTTGCTGAACGTTCTTTTGCCTAAGAGATCTTGTAGATGAAGGAAGCCCACCCTGGCCAACCCCGTAAAATACCAAGGGCCTTCAGTTTTTACTGTTTTCTGAACAAGTGACAGAAAATAACTGCTGAAGACAGCATTGTTCTCTGCGAACACAGGGCAACGAGGGACAGAATTCAGGCAGGTGGCACATTTGAAACTACTTTTAATTTGTAAACTGGCTGAGCTTTAAATGAGACGAGGCCCATCGCAGGGAGCCTTTCCGTGCTGAACGAACCCCGTATTTCTGGAGCGCAGGAGGAGCCTGGCTCCGCGCTGCCCGGCCTCAGCGCTTCCCCGGGTGAGCCCGCCCTGGCAGCAGCGGAGGGCTGCCCCGCTGCCGGAGGGCTGCCCCGCTCCCGCAGCCCGCGGGACCGCACTTTCATTTCTGGTGCGCAACTGTCCTACCTCTGCCTCGGGGCGGGTTTATGGGGAGGACGGGGGCCAAGAGCCGCGGGGAGGCTCTCCCCGGCCTCCCCGCGCCCATCACCCAGCCTCACCAGCACCTGGCGGGACCGCCGAGGACCAGACACCCCCCCCTACACACACTCCCCGAAAAGTGCAAGGCATTATTTTTGAAAGCACCCAAAATAGCGCGCGGCTGCTGCACAAGTCTCCTTATTATTCCTCCAGCGTCGGCAGTAAATCAGAGGAGATGATGCACCTCCGTCGGCGCCGTTGTTGGCGGCTGTATTTTTGGTAAGGGCGATGATTGCCGCTGCCGCCGGTTGCCGGTTGCCGGCGGCTGGGGCGCAGCGGCAGCGCAGGCGAGGGAGGAAGAGCAGCCGCGGCGGCGGCGGCGGCGGCAGTTTCCCCTTTCCCCAGCCCTGGCTCCGCGGGCGCATGCTCACTTGTGCCCGCAGCCCTGGACCATATTTGTCAGGACTACTCGAGAGACGGAGAAAGAGAGAGAATTTGGGGGGGTAAGGAGCGGCGGGTTCCGATCTAATCCGCAAGCCGTTTAGGGAGCTGCAATGGCAAAGGCTGGTGATGGGTTTTAATTTTCCCCCTAGGTGAGGATGAAAGTTAGAGAGAGCGCGAGAGATAAAGGGAGAGACGCACCTCCTCTCCCTCCCTTACGAAACGTATCTGGGGAAGGGGAGGGGGGCTTCTCCCCCACCACCTCGAGCAGAAAGGATGGAAGTTAATGCCGGGGAAAGTGGGCAAGTGACTCGCAAGTGCTGGGGAGCGGCTGGGGCACCGGGGATCTCACTAAATCATAAGTGTACGAGTGTGAAAGAGGAACAAAAGAAAGAGAGAGGTGCCTGGTATTTCTTTTTCTCTTCCCAAACACATGAAGGGAGTACATGTATATCTATGTGCGCTATATATTTATATACATACACAGGCACGCACGCACGTATGTGTATGTACATATATATATACGGGGAGGGAGCTGTGGAAATGTGTTGGGGGGGGCTTTTTTTGGGGGGGGGAGGTGGTTCCGAAGGGAGGGGGAAGGGAAGGGGAGAGACATTTTGCAGACTTGCCCCACCAATGAGCTTGTCAGTTGGCTCCATTTAATGACACTTACGGGGCACCGCCGCGCTGTTGGGAACAATGTGATGCGGGTGCAGCGGCCGGGCGGCGGGGTGACTGGGGGGGGGGGGGCGTGGGGGGTGCATGGGTGTGCGTGTGCGTGTGAGCGCCGGGCGGGGAGGGAGCGGAGCGGAGGGAGGGGGCTCGCTGCCACCCCAGCCCCCCCTCTCCAGCCCCGGCTCTTTGTTCACACAGGCTGAAGGACGGGGAGAAGTGCGGGCTGCGAGGGGGCAATGCGCAGCGGAGAGGGGTGTGAAAAAGCCCCGCGTTTTTTGGTCGGAAGCGGCGAGAGGTGGCGGCTGCCGGGATATACCGGTTGAATGTGCCGTGTGTCCCCGTGTGCGAAGGCCTCGTCGGCGCGCAGCGGAGAGAGTTTGTATTTTCCGTCGCTCCTGCACTTTGTGTGATTGTGTGCGAGAGATATTTAAAATATAATCATCTCCCAATTTCCGCCATTTTGGGGAAAGTTTGCACACACATACACATACCAAAAAAAAAAAAAGCTCCTAGCAATTTTTTTTTTTTTTAAAGAGGCGAAAAAAAAAAGTCTTTTGCTCGAGTGCTCAGTTCCTGCCTCTGTGCGGTGCGTGCGCCGCGCTCGCTGCGGCAGACATGTGAGGCGGCGGGGGAACGGCCCCTGCCCGCTCCGGGCTGCGTGCGGCGGCGGCGGCGGCGGCCGGCGCCTGTCACCGCCGCCGGCTCCGTGGGCTGGCCTGGGGGGGCTCTCGGAGGCTGCCCCCGCGGTGCCGGCGGTGTATGTGAGTGCACATACACGTGAGTGCGTATTTTCCTGAGGATGGGGGGGGTGGGGGGGGGCAGGGAATAGGACACGGCTTTTCTGTTAAGTTGCGCGCTCTCGCCTGAAGTGCGGCCGGGGTGGGGGAGCGGCCCCCGCGCACACGCCTGTCTCTCCCTCGCCGTCTCCGCAGCCGGTGCATGTAACAACAGGATATAGGCACACTTGTTCTCGCTAACGTGTGCGAGGCGATGTTTTTTTCGGCGGGGGGAGGGGGAAAGCGATTTTTTTGGGGGGGTGGGGGGTAGCGGCGGTCGAGGGGAAGGCGCTCCCGCGGAGCGGTCGCCCGCCCCCAGCCGGGGCTGGGGAGAGGCCGCCGGGGCGGCAGCGCCCGGGGCGGGGGGGCGCCGCGTCGGGGCTGCAGCGGAGCCCGCTCCCCACCCCCATGTTTTTTCCCCCTCCCCGTCGGAGCGGGCGCACACGAGAGCGTGAGAGAAAAAGTTGCAGCGCGGGGCCGGGCGCTGGAGGCTGCGGGGCCGGGCGGGGGCGAGCCCTCCGGGGAGGCGGCGTGTGCCGGCCCCTCCCGCGGGAAGGGGTGACTTCTCCGCCGAGGGATGCCCGGAGATCGGCTGCGAGCGGCCGGGGAGCTCACCCCCGCAGTCCCCTAGAAAAAAAGAGAGCTCGCCCCCCTCCTCCTCCTCCTCCTCCGCGCTGGGGGAGGGGAGGAGGGAGGAGAAGGTAACATTTTTTTTTTAGGGTTTTTTTTTCTTTCCACTCGGAGACAGCCTCCTTTTCCCGGATCCCGCGCTCGGGGGGTGGAGGGGGGGTGGGAGGGAAAAAAAAGCAAAAGGACCCGGTAAACAAGCAGAGTCCCTCTCTCGTTGTGCAACTTCCTCAGGAACACTTAACACCCAGTTCCTCTCCCACCCCCGCCCGCAGCGCGCTCGCCCCTGCCGCCCCCACGCCGGGGCAGGGGGCACTCTTCCCCCGCTCGATTTAATTGCCCGAGGCGGGGGGGGAGAAGAGAAAAAGGCAAATTCAGGAAAGAAACGGAGCAACTTGAGAACCGCTTTCCTCGAGCGCTCCCCGCGACGAGCCGGCCGGGACGGGCGGGCGGGCGCTTTTGTCTCGGTGGTTCTGCCCGAGCTTGGGGAAGACGCGGACCTGAGCCCGGGTTTTCTCCAGAAAGTTTCAAGTGCAGCAAAAACACGCCGCAAAACTGGCCAAGGAGGGACCTCTGGTGGTAGGCCGCGGGCTGCCGGCGCCGGGGAGCGGCGGCCGCGCCCGCCGGGCCTCGCCGCCGCGTTCTGGCTGCCGCGCGCTCCGCCGCGCCGTGCGGGCGGGAGGGAACGCCGGCTCCGGGGCGGACGCTGCCGGGGCCCGCCGACTCCCAGCTGCGCCGCCGCGGGTGGGCCCGGCCCGCGGGTTGCGTGGGGAGCGGCCGGGGACGCGCTCCGTGGCTGTGTCACTTGTCCCACTCGCGAGCGCGGTTTGAGCCCCAATGAGTAACGTTTCCTGGAAAGGAGGCCCCTGGAGGTGCAGCAGCCTCCCCGGGTGGGGAGGGTCACAGCCTCTTCCGTTTCTTTTAATTACCTGTGCTTAATAGCAAGGGGGTGTGTAAGCTTTACAGTGAAAGGTAGCATGAGTTATATTTTCAGCTTGCTTCTGTTTTATTTTTAATTTGCCTTGTACAGTTGAGTAGCATTGGACTGACCATTTTTGCTGTTTGTTTCTACTCATGACTGGATGCTCAGTCGTGGGCGCTAAAAATCAGGTGGTGAGTGTAAATAAAACTCGAGCTACAAAAACTTCAGCGTGAGTTGTTTTAGGAAATAGCCTATGTTCAGGATCGTGACACAGTTTTCTTAATGCAATTTTAAAAGCTGTTTAGGAAACCGCTACTTTTTACCAAGGAAGTTACCAGGTTCCCAGAAGTTTATATGATGAACATCCGTAGGCGAGAAACTCCCTGAAACTAGCGGCTGAAGGCAGCAAAGCACTCCGCTTGGATCCGGGTGGTGCCGGGTACTCGCTTTTTCCTGGTGTGACCTCAGCGGCTTTGACTGTGGTCCAGTTGGTCTTCTCAGGAACTGGTGCTCTAATGAAGGTGGCTGAAGCAATCGTCATCTTGGATGTTTTTTGTTGTCAGTTGGGCAATTGCAGTGAACTCTGGTTTTGTTTGTTGCTGTGGTGTCTGTTTCACCTTCAGTTTAATGAGTTTTTCTGGAGTGTTGCTTTTTAAGAGTTCTAATAACTTAAGAAAATGATTACGTGATGAGTCCTTTTCCTCAGTTTTACTGGGCATCACCTATTCTGTGAAGAGAGATGGTTGACTTTTTGTGGGCTATTCCCTTTACTCTTTGAGTTTTTTTAATACCGCTGGTGAGTAGGATGATGGATTGTAAGTGATGAGTGTGAGGAACCAGTGATTACCTGGCATGGGGCTTACTGAAGAAAATGATAGTGTGTGTGTAGTCATAGCTTATTCGTGCTCCAGTAGTAGGACCGCTCATCACAATGAGAGATACGAGCTCTTTATGAATGAGAGAGAGGAGAAAGTCTATAAATGCAGTAACCTGCTGAGTGCATTTAGGAGCTAAGAAAAAGGTGAATTAATTGTTTAAGGACAGCAGAGCTTATGGAAGCTGCAAAGAACTGGCAGAAGAGGAGGACACGAGTCAGACAACAGGAGTGTTCAGATGTGTATCAAATTAACTCGGGGAAAAAATAACAATTTGATTTAGGTCAGGTGATATTCAGTGTGAAGATTTGGTGCGTCACACAGTTCTTCTCAAGGAGTTGTCTGCACAGGGGAGGGAAGGAGGCACAAGTAAACAAAGGCAGAAGTTGTTTGTAACTTTCTGTGCCTGGTTCAAAGAATTAAGAGAAATTAAGACATGGGATTTCAGAGTTGTTGTACTCCAGTCTTACTATCTGAGTAGGTTAAACCTCTACTCAGGACTGCACAGCCAATAACAGAAGTAAAAGAGTCATGAAAGCATTGCAGAGGAAATACTTTCTTGGTGTGAGGCACAGGTAAACAAAATGAAAGTTGTTAGTGGTAAGTTTCATTACATGATGGGATAGCTTTGATATTGGGTAACTATTCTTATTGTACTGTGGATATTTGAAAATGAGGTAGTAGATGAAGGCTGTGTGTAACTGTGTTACCCAGTTTCTAGCAATGGTATGGCAATACCTGTGTTAGCTCGCTGACAGAGACCGGACTCGGGTGAGGACAGCATGAACCTCCTTTAGCACTGGTGCAGGCTCAGGCTTCACAGCATTTTGCAATGCATCTGTGACCACCTTCCTTCTGTGAGGAAAAAGGTTTTAAGCCTATGTATTGGGAAGCAGGAACAAACATACACAATACCCCTGGAGAATTCAGCAGGCAGAAGAGTAGCAACAGATAAAAGAAGAGGAAATAATGCTAAAGGGGCATCATCAATAAGAAATCTGGTCCATTTTCTGTTACAAGTGTTAAGAATGGCAAAGAATTTTAAGCTGTGGTCCCTTTGTGAATACATCTGTGAGCTGTATATCTCATCTTTAAAATAACTTGTAATAAACTTCATGAGCAACAGACAAAATAGTGGAATTTACTCAAACAGCTCTTCAACACACAGAATAGAAACATGGCAGAACTAGTAAAGTAGTTCCTAAACAACAAAAAATGGGATTTTGAAGGAAATGTGTAATATGCAGATACTTCTTTTAATGACACATTAAAATAGTTCAGCCATTAAACAGGTACAAAACAAAGCACATATTAAAATGTGGTGGATAGCCTCAAAGCATTTTACCGTTTCCTGCACTGTTCCTGTTGTGGTTGTTTTTCTTTAAGTGAAGAATCGGATGCTAAAAGATGAAGGGTGAGAAAGACACAAGCGTGGGGTGCATGCAGCTCAAAGAGAGGATTGCGAGGAGAAAAGCAGGGCACACCCCGGTGGGTTTACAGTCTCTGCTTTTGCTGTCATTATGAAGCTACCTTAATACAAAGTCTGTCTGAAATAGAGGGAGCTAACATTGCGAGGGGTAATTCTGCTTTGTGTGGCTTCGGCAATGTAACGTCAGCCCTGGTAGTACTCGCATTCTTGCACGTTAAATAAAGCTGAGGCTGAGTATCCATTTGTCTTCTGGTGTCTAGAGCTTAGTGTATTTGTCACCTTCTGATGCACTTTGTTTTCCTGATTTATTGTGTAGGGAAAAGTGTCCCTTTGGCCCATGCATGCTACACCAAGCAGCCTCCTCCTTGGAGATGCCCAAAATAACCATCTACAATATTAGGACAAAAAAACCTCACCTGTTGCCTTTGTTTCTGAACATCTGTCAGTGCTGGTATCACCTAGCCCTGTGGGGAAGAGGGACCGTGGCTTGGCCCCATAAGGATGTTGCCTCCCTTGGACCTCATCCTTGGTGCCACTTGCTGAGACCTCCTCCTCCGGCTCGCAGGAGCTGTCAGCCGGAGAGAGGACCAGTACAGGGCAAATCTGCTAGGCTATCCTGTCACGGTGCCTTCAGAAATACTCAAAAGTAAAAATAAAAATATGCAGGGATGCATAAAAAGAAAAGACGCGCTGTCGCAGACAGGTTATGCCACTCTGGTGTTGCCGACTGGTGACTTTGCTGCTGAACCCTCCTCTTGTCTGCTGCCCAGTGACCTGGTGTTGAGTTGGCCGCGCTGGTGAGAAATCATACGGACATTTCACAGGTAGCATCTTAGATTTTAAAAATTTGAGTAGGTGTCAGGTAGATTTTTAAAGCTGACTGAAAGAAAGAATCCTTCTATTATTACTTTTTGATGTATTCAGTACATAACCCTATAATTATTTAAAAAACTACTTGTAAGTTTAATTGGCGTATTCTCTCCTGTTTCTTTGCTTCACATCTTTAGAGAGGCTTTCACCAGATGAAACTATCTCATTTTTAGTGCTGTTATTCTCATTACATATCTCCTCCGTGAGGTACTCATTTATTGTCGAACCGGTTGGTAAAAATGAGGGTTTTTCTAAAGGATGTGTCTAATCTTATTTTATATGCTTGCTTATTTTAATGAATTTATTACATCTGTCTAAAACAAAGTTAATATTGAAATATTAACATGCAGCACACTCCTCTATAAATGTTATAGCTTACAGCTGTGAAGACTGAGATGCAGTTACATCCCTAATAGTGGATTTTAGAGATGCTTTTGTAAGGTGACTGTTCCAAGTTCTTGCTATTATGTCCTTTCCTTCACATCAGATGGCATTCAGTGACAGGCATAGGGACAGTACTGTAGTTACTTTGCCCCTTATTCATCCACTATTTTTACTACTTTTCAGGAAGTGTAGCAACAGAAATGATAGCAAGTGAAATCATTATGGAAGAGTCATACTAGTTCAAAGAACTACATCAGAGCTTTAAAAACAAAAATGAAAATGAGTAGATAAGACATTCTGTAGTTTTCTTTGTACTGTGGTTTAGATGTATATATTGCGATGATTTCATCCTTTTTTTAGTACCTCATTGCTGTAACAATTTAATTGGTCTCTATCTCCCTCCTTGTTATCATTAGTAGAGGGATATAGCCCTATCTTTCATCTGTTCAAACTCAGCAAAGCTGGAAATAGATATTTTGTTACATGTAATTCCTTTTGGTAAATTCATTTCTATCTGCATTGCCCTATGACCTTTTCATCCCCACCAAGAACATTTCTGAAGGCTGCAGAATGTGAAAGTACAGATTGTGCCTTTGATCTTGAGTTAATTTTGAAAGGAAAACAATAATGAATACCTTATCAAACAATAGAATATATCTTATTGCTGATTGTTACCTGAGGAAACTTTGTTAGGTGTAATTAAGTTAAAATTTGTATGTTTTCTTGAGAGAAGTATGCCCTGAACATTTCTGTTACCAATTATTTCTTTAATTTTTTTATTTTCACAGTTTACATCCTACCTAAGTAGGCTAGGCTCTTAAGATTTTTTTCCCCATGTCATTTTTTTCCCAACTGGTTTTGTTACAAAGCGTGTCTGTAAGGAGAGTGGCACTTTCGGAGATGGCAGCATCTGATGGAGCAGCTGTCCGCTGCTCCTCGCTCCGTGGGACAGTGGCTGCTGTGAGGAAATATTTCCCCACAGCCTCCCAAGTGTCTTCCCATCTTCTGTCCTGCCTTCTGCAGAAACCATTGGAACATGTTTTCTATAATAAATAAACCACTGGCGGGTTGAGTGAAGTGTCCTCTAAATAGGATGGTAATTTAAGATCACTTAGAAACTTTGTGTTTGCTTAGCCAGGCTAATCGCAGGGAGCTCATTACACCGATGTCCTTAAACTAGTATGTTTCATGTCCTTAAAATTTCACAGGTTTCTGGATAGATCCAATTTTTCAGCTGCTCCTTAGCAGCTTGGGGTCTCGCATTCTTGAGAGAAGGCCTGCACCGCTGCCATCGTGCTGCAGTTTGGTTTGGTGTTGGGCTGCTTGAGTTGGCCTGCAGCGCTCTGCAAGGCTGGAGGCTCGTGGGCTTGAACCCTGCGACATACCGTGCTCTCGGGTCAAGCACAGGTTGTCCGGGTTGTACGGCAGGAGCTGCCCTGAGGTGGGGTGGTGGATTTTGCCAGGGAGTGATTTTGAAAGACAAGGTCTGTGGCTTTGGGGAATTTCTCAGTTTACACTGAATTTGTTTAGATTTATTGACGTATTTTAAAATTAATTTTTGTGCATTGACAGTATGGTTTTCAATACCTTCTCATAGAGGATTACTGAAATTAGAGATGGAGAAGACACATTGAATCATGTGCTCTTCTTACTTCAAACTTATGCAAAATAGGTGAGGTTTTCTCGAGGAGCCTTCTGTGAACCCTACATGACGTATGAAATGAAGGTGAATGCAGAAGCTTTCACTCAAAGCAGTGGTTACTGACTGAGGTCCAGTTCCTGTCACCCTGTTGATGTTATGTAGTGGCTATAGTGTAACAAAAATACTCGTGGAGGAAGGTGTTGCTCAGGGTTTTAAAGAATTCTGCTAGAAATAAGGAGGAGGAAACCAAGGAGAAATACAAGGGAGTCCACATTGTGGACCCAAAACCAGAGTAGTATCTGTCTGTAGTGGTGGTGTTACAGTGATTGGTACAATTTTTCTGATGAAAAAATGTAAATTTGATTATTTTTCACTCAACAGAGTTAACTAGCTAGGCATTTTTCTACTCAAACTTTCAGTAAAAAACTTCTAGAAGACCTGAGTTTACTTCTGCTTGGTTTACATCTTTTTCTGTATCTGTGAGTGAACAAATATCACTCAGTCTTTTTTTTTGGTGGAAATTCCAGATTTCCAGAGAATACTAATAGATACTGGCAGATTTTAAGAGTGGGACCCAAGTTAGAAATTAGATTTTAGAAAACAAGGTCAAGCAGTGAGGAAGCTCTCTACCTATTTGACTTTCAAATACTGATACTTGCAGCAAAAGTTTTCAGTCTACAAATGGAGTATGAGGCTTAGAAAGGGTTTGTTAAAAAGTTCAGAAAGTGTAAATTTGAGAAGGGACGAGCTTTTGCTAATAGCTCACAAATTGAAGACAGAGCTGATTTTGCCGCAAATTGTTTCAGCTGCTAGGCATAGCGCTGAAGTTCTTCAGAAAGAAAATGAGTCAGATTTCACATTGAACAAATAATAAATTAGGTGCCAGGGCACAGATTTGAAGATTGCTGTGTTTGTCAGAAGTGGAAAGGAAGAAGTTGGTGGCTGCTAAAAACTTTTGCAGCTCAGTGCAACTGATGCCATCTTTGTGGCAGTGACAAGCGGTGGGCCAAAGCCAGGGATCAGGGGCACGTGTTGTATACTTCTGTTGCTTCTGCAAATTATTTGGGATAAACTCTTACCACAGTAGAGGAGGTCCAAATCCACTATTTCTGAAAACACGTATTTCCTCTTCTCCTTTCACTGTTCTGAAACAAGGGGATCCTGCAAAATAAAGTCCTGCAAAGCAGTAGTTTTCTCTGGTGCGTATGTGCTTCTCTACATGTAAATAAATTCTACAAATGCAAATCAAAATTTGGTGAAACTGTATGGAAACAGAAGGAATATCTGTGTATCCTGAGACAGTGAAAATGGAATACAGTTTCAAATTCATTTTGAAATTTTAATTTGATCTTGGGTACAGCATTCACATCAGCATGTTATCCCATATTAAGGAAAAGCAGTTCTGTTAATCAGTGCTTAATGTATTTATTATAGGTATGCACTCACGTCTTGTCTTCCTTAGGACAGATGTTTTTCTTAGATGTACTTAAGGTGTGTTTTCCCCATGTCAGTTTATTTGCACTTTGAAATTCTTTGTTTCTCTCCAATACAGCCTCATTAATAGCCTCCTAGTATATAAAATAGATACTATTTTTTAAAGTTTTCAAAAGATTTCTCCTTGTTTTTATTACATTAATGTATATTATCAACATTGTCATCAGTTGTCCCCATTGCCAATGTGCTGAGGGAGGCGTTTGATACTGATCTATGAAGTGCATTTGAAGAAATGTCTGATGATATAAGCATTAAACCACTTCCAGCATTTGCAGAGAAAAATCTTTTTATTATTTTTTTTCTTTTTTTAATAGTACATGCATCATGAATGAATCTGCCTCTAGTGGAAATGGTCAAGAGTTTGATGTATTTAGTGCTATGGACTGGAAGGATGGCATAGGTACTTTGCCAGGAAGTGACTTAAAGGTAAGATATGTGGGTTTTTTAATAAGCAAAATAAAATTGCTAAATGCCAAAAAGAATGTATTTCACAAGCTGGCGTGTAGGTATCTACTTTTATGAATAAAACATGAATCTGCAGCTCTGAGTTAAGAGACTGTAGCCTGTTAGCTTTTAGCTCTGGAGTTTCTTGATTCAGTTTCTGGTGCTGGCATAGACAGCCGTCATCCCCATAGGAAGGCATAAATTAGCACTGCCTCACTATACAGACAGAAGTAATCAAGTGCACAAAATCCAAAAGAAATCTCAAAAGTGTGAAAATTCAGTACACTTAGGGTATTATGTTTTTGTCTCACTAAGAATCTTTATACTGTCACTGACTCTCATGGTCTCATATTCTTAGTTTGTTTTATTTCTACAAATAGTTTATTTTTGCTTTGCTTTTGTCATGCGAGTGCCTAGAAAAATGAATAAAGTGAGTGCTTCTGTGCTTGGTATAGTTTAGAAATTTAAATGATATTGGAATAGTCCTTTTATTTACTTTTTCCACCCTGGTTGTATTTACTGAAGTAAATTACAACAATTTTGTTTTCAAAATATTCTATGTATTTTATTCTATTTGATACTTTTTACTATGTCCTCAGAAGATGTCTTCTGTTGTGTTAGCTAAAAATACAATTTCAATATTAGAGACTTTCTTGCACCTATTTCCTGTTGATTATAGTCAATATTTTCATATAATTCCATTTAGACTAACATTGACGGTGTTTTCTCGTAGTTTATTTTTTGAATGGAATCTCAGAAATTAATTAGTTTTTTAAAAAACTTTATATCCCATGGTGCCTGGTACAATTTCTGTTGTTGTAGTAAAGAGTCAAAAAATGTTTGAAATTCAGGATACAGATGTTGTGAGTGTCATCTGTTGTTTTGTTTGTTTGTTTTAAAATCACAGACTTATAGAATAGACTCACAGAATAACTTGCTTTGGAAAGGACCTCAGGGGACCACCACTGACCACCCCAGACCTCAGGCCACCTTGGATCAGGTTGCTCAGGGCCTTGTCCAATACAGATTTGGTTATCTCCAGGGCTGGAGATACTGCAGTCTCTCTGGGCAGCCTGTTCCAGCGTTGGCCACCCTCATAGCGATTTTTAACTTTTACTGATACTCAGTTGGAATTTCTCCTATTGCAGCTTGTGCTCGTTGCCTCTTGTCCTTTTACTGTGCACGTCTGAGAAGAACCTGGCTCCGTCCCCTCCATATCTGCCCATTAACTACCGGAAGACAGCAGTGAAATCTTGCCTTCTGTTCTTAAGACAGAGCAAACAAGTTCTCTCAGCTTCTCCTTCAATGTCATCTGCTACAGCCCCTGCTTGTTTTGGTGGATGTCTGCTGGACTTGGTCCAGCATGTCATTGTCTTTCTTGTGGACACAGTAATCTGTGTATGGTCTCATGAGAATTGAATAGAGGGATAGTCAGTTCCCTTGACCAGCAGCCCTGGATGCTCGTGGCCACCTTTGCTGCCAGGGCACGTTGCTGACTCACGTTCAACTCATTGGTCTTTTGCAAAGCTGCTTTCAAATAGTCAGCCCCCAGGCTGTCGGGGTGCATGCAGCTGTTCTATCCCAGGTGCAGGGCCTTGCATGTGCTTTTGTAGAGCTTCATGAGATCTCATTAGCCCATCTCTTCAGCCTGTCAAGGTCTTTCTGAATAGCAAACCTGTCCTTCAGTTTATCAGCCACTCCCTCCAATTTGGTAATTTGCTTTTACTGCCTGTACACATATAGAAGCCTTTCTTGTTGCCTTCGCTAGTTTCTTCTTCAGCTGTGCTTTGGGTTTCCTAATTCCATCACTGTACATTACAGCAAAATGTATAACATTTCCCCAGTTCACCTTCTGAGTCCCTAGTTCATTCATGTTGGTCTTCATCCACATTTGCTTAACTTCTTGCACATTGGCATGCGTCATTCTCCTGATACGAGGTCCCTGGAGAGATATCCAGATCTCCTGGGCCCATTTACCCTTTAAAGCAGTCTCCTGTGTGATCCAGCCAAGCAGATCTCTGAGCAAGCCAAAATCTGCCTCTCCTGAAGTCCAGTGCTGCTATTTCACTATTTGTTTTACTTGCTTCTTTCAGGATTTCAGACTTCACCATCTCATGGTCACGGCTGCCAAGGCTATCATCAGCCTGCACATCCCCCACCAGTCCTGTATTTTTTTAAAAAATGTCCAGGCTTTTAAAATTCCTTTCTATTTTAATAAGCAACATTGTGTGAAAGGCAAACACAATATTGAAATATTTGAGGAATACAAAAGGGAACAATGCAGGAAGATATAATAATCTCGTATAAATCACTGGTACGTGCTTTGTTCAGTTCTGGTTACCCTATGTTAAGAGAAACAAACAAAGCAAAGGTGGGGTCGTTAATTAGTAGAGGAATAGGAACACTTCCATTGAAAGCGAGGGAAAGGACTGAGCTACTCAGGTGTAGCTGAGGGTTACTTCAAGAAATCATTTAAGAAGATTCTTAAGTATGTCCTGTTCAGGAAAGCATGAGCTTCATTTTAAGGTTGTTCTTCTGGTTTTGTTTGTTTTATTTTTACTTGGAAAGAAACAGGTATTTGATTTTTGGACAGAGATTCCTTCTTTGGTCCAGGCATTAGGGATGACACAGTCAGAGGTGCAATGGTAATGTACCCAGAATGATGACAGAGGGAATTGGCCAGGCAGCTCATTCTCATCTTTTTTTTTTTTTTTTTTAAATACAAGAGGCATTACTAGATGAAATTGATATGGAGCTGTTCTAACACTGACTGGAGGAAGAATATTTTCTAACAATGCAAAATTAGCCTGAGGAGCTCACTGGACATCACGAGCATCAAGACTCGGCGTTTATATAGATACCAAAACAATCTGAGCTGTTAGGATAGCAAGGATTTTTAAGCTCTCAAGATAATTGTAACAACTCATTTTTCAAGGCTGCTTCTAAATACTGATGGTTAAAAGGGTGACTAATCCCTTGAAACTGTAAATGTGATCATGGAAGATATGTTATGCTCTTTGTGGAATTCTCAGAATAGGGTTACTGTGGATGGTTTACCTGACCTGTCTTGATAACAGAGTATTTTAATACTGTGTCCTGAACCTCAAGAAAATGGCCTTACATAGCAGTTACTTCTTGTAAGCTTGCATGTGTCTTTCAAAAATTATAATAGACTTGTTCCACTAAAGATACCAAACCATTGCCATGTATTTACGTTGAAATGCAATTGAAAAATCCGGTGAAAACACAGTGGTAGCAAGATGCACAAATCCAAAGATTCTATTTTTACAGCTTGTAAAAGATTAGAATGTCTGGATTTTTTATAATAAATAAAAAGGAATAGCTGAACTATTCATTGCAGACAGGGTATTGCTTACATTCTCACATTTAGTCTTTTCATAAAATGTTGGGGAGATTGTCTTTGAACACTCAGATTTGGTAAACTGTATTGCATGAGCATGTTTTAAGTTAAATGTATACCAAAATGCTGAAGTGCTGTTTTTTAGTATAGAAGTTTTGGGGAGTTACCTGCTTGAAGTCCTTATTTTTAGTCATGTAAGTCATATGGCATTTGCTTGTCTTTACTGCTTGCTTGATGAGGTTTCATGCTTATTTTTACATATGCACTTCTAAAGAAATCTCTTGTGTGCTATATTGATGTCCAGCCTCCTCAGATTATCGGGCAAGTATATCTGAGCAACTATTCTTTTTAAGAACCACTTCATTTTTGTGAACATAAGTTCCTCTCTGAATAAAAGCTGGTAAAAAAATGTTCTAAGTAGTGTAAAATGCTTGAAACATTTACAAATAACTTTTCTCGGAATTTTCTTATCATTGCTTAACTTTAACTTTTCTTATGATGTAGAAGAAGAACCAAGTCAGAAATAGGAAATGGCATTATTTCTTTTTGTTACGAAGTCCTATGGGCAGTTTCATGCCTGCCAGACTTCACTCAGATAGGCTGCACCAGGAGGCACTCACTTCCCAGCCTAATCAAAACAAGGGAGCCGAGTCAGATACCAAACCTCTGCCGCTCTCAGCCATGCCACAGTCTCTTATGTCTGCATCTGTTTCCACATCGGTAAAATGCTGAAAATGTTCTTTTCCTATAATTTTGTGCAGTGTTAATTGTTAAGAGTTTTGTCACCCATAGTTGGAAAATGCTATGGAAATACACTCTTATACAGATATTGTTAAAATTCTTTAAGAAAAATAATCGTAAAATAGTTAATACTTCTTCAATGCTGCTTTGAGTATGCTATGTGACAGTTAAATAGTGAGTGGTTGTGGAGAACGCTAGAATTTCAAATTATACAGGGGATAGGGAAAATTAAAAATTGTACAGTATGATGCACTGAAGACTGAGAACAAAAATTGTAGCATCGTATATTAGTTCTTTCAAGATGTTTAAATAAAACAGAAAACTTGAATTCCAGTAGAGTTTAAAATAGTTTACAAATTACAGAATGCCTTCATGTGGCAGGCTAAGTAATGTATGCTCATCTGAAAAGCATCAGTGCTTACCAGTTACTCTGCATGGTGTGAATGTAAATGTGAAATACTTTTTTTCTCTTTTTTTTTTTTTAATCTCTGCTGAGTGCAGGCAGTAACACCATCACTTCAAGATTTAAATGTACTCATTAAATTGGAAAAGCTGTAATAATTTACAGTCACTTCCTACTGCAGTGACAGAAGTTTATGAAGTACTTCATAATGAGTTTTCTAGTGCTTGTGTTTGGAAAGTGAGCTGTTGTATACTGCATGGACAGAATTTTGGTCATTATTTCCAGCCTGCAAATTGTGCTTGAAAAAAAAAAAAAAAAAACAAATAAATTTGATGATGAAGGAATTAACCTGTAAATAAAGTTGGGCAGTTAATATCGTAGGAAACCAAATATAATAGTGGAACATGAATGGTGGAATAATGGTCAGTGGTGATCAGTATTTCCAGCTGCGCTGTGAAGAAGGTAACAGTGATTCAGAGCACTGTGTTTCTGTATGCACAGGTGCAACAGCTCAAGGCAGTAAAGTGCACCCTTTCATCTGCCCATTCTGAAATTGCATTTGAGTTTGCTTGAGATAATTAACATTTTGAAAACAACTTATTTTTTTTCTCAGTTGATTATACAGCAGAAATACTGGTAGCGTCTTAGGGAATAACTAACTACAGTGCTTTTTTAGTGCAAAGCTAGTTCTGCCCTCACGCAGTGGCATGTGCTGCACTGAATCTGGGGAGCCATTTCTTTCTCGGGGGAGAGCATCCGCGGGAAACATCGTCTACCGGGAAACGGTTAAATCACTGCCTCCATTGGGAAGATGTTATTCTAGAGAGAAGCTGGGTTCCCTTCAGGAAAGGTGGTAAGAGTTAATGCAGGAAGGAGAAAGGAAGGCAGAATAGACTTTCTCTGACCATATGTGAGCCCCTGCAGATGTACCTAGTGGCCTGGTCTTTTCCACGTGGAGATAACTTTCTTCTCTTGTAATCTAGCATAATTAATTATCTCGTGCTGTGTTTTATTGCCATATATTTCTGGTTAAACCTTTGCATTGTCAGCAAATGATTGTACCTTATTTAAAAGAAGGAAAGACCAAAAAGGAAACGTCACTATTAAAATTGCTGAAACTCCAAAGCCAAGAAATGCTGGAATTAGGTTTGCCTTTGGATCTTTCGTTGGGCTTCCTCATGTGTAGTCATGATAGAGTCTTCTCTTATGTGATCATATGTTATTTTACCTCAAAATATACCATGTCATTTGCTGTAGATGCTGTTAGACTTGTAAATAACTGGGCAGAGGATTTCAGGAAGGAGAAGGAATAGTTTTGTGATTAATGCAGGTAAATCCCACACAGGAAGGTTTAGTGCTGCACTTGATTCTACCACAGCCTTCCTGTGCGGTGCCGAACGATGCGCTGGAACCAAAACTTTGGCAGGTAGCCAGTCATTTTTTTATTTGTCACTTGCTTGGGTTTCCCATGAGATATAAGCATTTCGTGTTTAGAAATATCCCGGCTGAGGTAATTCGGAGCCAGGGTTGCTTTGTAGGTCAATTTCTGGATCAGTAAGTGTCATCTTGGCAGGCCTTGACTTCTGGCTCTGTCACTGATTCATGTGTCACCTTAAGAAAGTCTGTTTAGCTGCAGTTTCCTACTCAAGTGGAGCTAATAAGGCAGACTGAGTTTGCAGTGGAGAGAAACTGAGAAGCCCTCTGGTACTAAGATAATTCTTGAGCACTCGGGGCGGAGGGGGGGATTGGAAGAGCCTGAGGAGTGTCTAAGAATAAAGTAGATAAACATTACTACAGACAAGACTGAGGTCTCGGTGGTACCTAAGCTTTCCATTCAGAAGTGACAAGAGAATGTTTCTTCTATTAATTTTTTTGGAAGGTTGTAATTTGATAGTAATCCTTTCCTGCTTGTGCCTGCCCAGATAGGAAGAAAACTTTCCTTTTGGATGCAAATTGTTGTCTCTTCTTCTTTTCTTCAGGATTAGCCTATTGCAATGTTACTGAAGCATCTTAAAATCAATTGAAGGTTGCTTCAAGTGCTTGACTTTCTTGCTGACAGCATCATTCCAGTGAGAGGGGGTCTGGCCGTGCGCCGTGGTCATGGTGTGGAATTTAATCTCTGCTGATTATGATTTAGGGAGTCCTAAATAGCCCGGGATCCTACTTCAGTTGTTTGTCTTTTGCTGTACTTGTCAGAGCAGGAGCATGCAGGGAAGATCCCTCCTCATCATTAAAGAAAGGGAACAGCCAGGTGCAGGAACATGTTCCCATAACCTTCAGCATCCCTGAAAGAGTCAAAATTTTGTGACCAGGCAAGCATCAGGGCTGACATGCTTACTGCCTGCTTTGAAATAAGCTGAGAGCAGAGTACTCAAAGGATGAAGAGCTAGGAAGAGATATTTTTATTTTCTTTTGTAAGTGGCTGAGAACAGAGGTTTTGTTTAAGGAATTACTTTGCACTGCATTGTAACACTAATTGCTAGAGTGCCTACAGTTTTTTTAGATACATGCTTTTTGTTATTTCAGTGGGGTTTTTTAAAAAAAAGAAAATAAACAGTCATTCTACTTTCAAACCTTGTCGAGTAAATAAGACTGGCTTTACTGCTTGAAGAAAGAGTATAAAAATACACAACAGCTGCCTCATTTTCTGAATGCTATCCAGCCCCTGCCTGGGGCAGGGGTTCTGTGGAAAAAATAGTATGTGATCGTGCATGCAAAGACTGTATCTCTCACACACACACACACTCTCTCTCTCATGCACATGCACACGCACACACACACACACGGAGAATGGTTGAATGGACAAGTTCTGGCATTTACTAACTTACTCAACTTAATATGTAAAAAATAGTTAGGCATGTAGCAAGATGTGGTTGGACAATACAATGTCTATAGGCAATTCTTTTGCTTTAAAGAGAGGAGGAGCTGTAAGATACTAGAAAGGCTCTGATTTATCTGAACAGTCCCACTGAAATCACTGTGATTAAACGGTAATTAAAATCAAGAGTGGTGATAACTGTTTGCTAACCAGAGATCTGAGTGTAGTTAGTTCTTTGACTTTTATCACTGGAGTCTCAGATGTCAATCCTCTTGACAGACTGCTGTATAATTCTACTACTTTAGTTACTTCATAGGCATAAAAAGCATTTACTCAATTTACTTTTGTTTTGGATAATATAAATTTTGCAGGTTTCTTCTGACCTAGTCCACAATCACACTGTTGTGTGTTCAAGATGAGTTTTATTCCTGAAGTTACTGTCAGAATGCAGCAACAATTGTCTTTATTGCATGAACTCTTTGTCCTTATCTTCCCCAGTAGATGGTAGTGTTGGCTGTTTTTTCTAATTTATTTTAAAGCTATACATTAAGATGCATGGGTTTTTTTCTTCTTTTTTGTCCTTTTTGCTTCAGTTGATCTTCCTTTGTCTTCCTTTTTATTTCTGTCCTCCCAAATAATATTTTTACCTTATAGAAAACAATAGTAGTCTTTATTCTGATTTGATCTCTGTGGGTACTGATAAGGTCTCGGTCTTACACACTCTCAAAAGGGCACAAGTATCAGCAAACGGAGATAGTCTGATCTTTGCTCTCAAACACGTGCAACAGCGGGCACTTAATTTGAAACTAGATCATATGTACTTCTTCCCAATAGGTTTGAGTTTCTAATTCATCTGCAATATGGTAGACATTTTGCATTGTTTGCAAATTTATCCCACATAGTGACAAATACACAGACTATTTTTATGAAATGTGGAGAAAGAACTGAAAGACCTCTTAGGATATAATTACCCCTACATAAAACTACGGAGTGCCTTCCAGCCTGGGTGATAAGGCAAAGAACTTCCATCAGAAATTGAAAGGTCCTAAAGCCACTGGAGGAGGGAGAGCAGAAGTCCACTTGTGGTGTTATGCTTAGTCACATTCACTGAGAAAAAATGAATTTCCATGCTTGAGCCCGGCACATGCTGGGCAAAGAATGACAGGCTGATCAAGAAGATAGAGCACCATTTTCACAAGAAGAACAGGAGCTTGTGCTGAGCCTAATAAAATTAAGTTTGGGGGTACATAATTCCTTGCTTCAAATGAATACCCAGAGAGTAAGTGCTAGGGTACTAGAGCTATGTAATCTATAGGGCAATGTTGCATTAAGAACAAATAGGTGTAAACTGACTATGAATAGATGTAAATGAAAAGTTAGAAGAAGGGTTTTTGAGAAAGAAATTCAGGAATGGACTTTGAGTAGAGGCATTGGTAACAGAAAATCTGGCCACTTCTCCATTGTAGCTGAAACACGAAATAGTTTGTGTGATACTATTGCCTGCAGTAAACAAAGACTTCATCTCAGTGACTTATGATACCTGTTCCAGTCCTGTGTAAATTTTAATGCAATTTAATTTTTTTTAAAAAATGTTTATTGATAGTAATTTTGATCCCTGTAGAAGAACTTAGCATGTAGACAGACAGAAATGGTTCAGAAAGTATTTATAATGTTTGATGATTATCTATTTAAGCCTTGATTTCCCTCACTGTGTTTTTTATTTGTTGAATGAATATTAAAATGTTCCTGGGGTTTAAATTAACAGTCATATAAGATGAAGTCGTGGTATATCAGGGCATCATTTCCCGAGAAAGTGAAAATGTATCTCTAATGATGTTTAGATGGAAGCTGCTCTTTAATTCCCTTTTGATCCTTGTGGAAATTGCTAAACAAGGCAGCTAAGTAAGTTCTGTGTTATATGCTTACCCACTAACAGTTGTACTCATCCTGCCGACTCAGTTTATGATATATTTGTATTAAAAGAACTGCAGTAACTTGAAATTGTGTATTTTTGCCCTTGTTGCTCACTTGTGCATGAAACTTTGAAAGTTAAATTTTCTATCCAAATGTTATATTTGATTCTGTTTATCTTACTATGGATTCACTCATGCAAGTTGTTGAAGTTTCTTCTCTTCTTCTTTGCCTTCTGATCTTTTAAGACCATTGGCTCCATTGAGTGGGATAGAGAATTAACTTCTTAAGAGGATACTTAAAATTTAAACAGGCATTTGACAAAAGTCAAGTGGATGAAATTCACACCCAATAAGCTTTATAATTTATAGTTTTTTAAACATTGAAGTGACAAAAATCAGGCTTCTTTGTGAGATTATTTAAAAAGTACTCGATAATGGCCTTTGTTTCCATCAGTGGAAATTTTACTGTTTGCTTTAATGAAAACAGGTTTACAGAAAATCCCTTCATCCAATGCAAATTTATATATTTACTTAAAGGAGTTTTGTGACTTAAGAATGAATTTTTACTTCTCAGAAAGCTATGGATCCATCCTCAGAACTTAGCTCAGTGGTTTCATTTCCTTCCAACTGTATCACTTGCTGCAAACTTCCAGACTGTCAAGACACTTAGAGAAGTATATGAGGACTGCTCTTACTATATTTTCGCTTGGATCACCAAAAATAAAGGAAACGTGACAGAACCTTTACCTGTATTTTTTTTTGTCACTTTTCAAAGTAGGACAGGCTTACGAAAGTGGTGATTTTTTTTTCATGGACACATAAACCACCATTAATCTAGATCCTTTTTTGTCATGCTTCCAACAGTAGACACTAGTTGGCACGTTGCTCTGGCAGCTCTTATCCTGTGATGGCTTTGTGCAGCATGCTGCTCTCTACATCTGTTTATCCTGGTTTTAAGCAATTGACCTCTGTCAAGTTTTTCATTGCTTTTCCTTCCCAGCTAAAACCAGAGTATGACTTCCCAGGTCTGAGGCATTTTTCCAGTCAGCTACGGTGAGCTCAGGGTGTTCAGAAATACCTTTGGTGTACATGTGTTCTGGGTGGTATTGTATGAAGGTGCAAGAGTGTTTCCAGAAGTTTGTTAATAACCTTCCCGTCACCTGTTGGTTCGTGGGCTGTGGCACCGTGTTTTAGTCTGTGCTCGCAGCGTGCTTGCTGAGCCAGCTGTTGTAGAGTTACAACTCTTGGAAGCAAGGAAGGTTTTCCCTCTGACATTGCAGAGGCAGCAAAGCACCAATAGCAAAAATGAGCTCAACCAAAATAGGAGCCAGGCTGGGTGCATAAGTCAGCCGTAAGACATGTGGATCCTCTTCTGAATGGTAACTCCACTGCTTTTCTTTGGATGGAAGAGTGTGAATGTCTGTCCACGAACTGGAGTATGAGCATGTGGTGTTACTGCGTTTGGTTGCCTTTCGAAGCTGAACTCCTGGTCTTTCAGTCCAGATGGATTTATCGAGTTTGTCCACACTTGCATATCTGTTGTGAGCGTAGCTGTTTGCAAGTAAAAATCTTGGCTCCAGAAGTCTTGGCTCCACACAGACTGTGTTCCTTCTCTTCTTCCCCTCCCTCCCCTCAGCTTATTATTTCTGAGCTGCCCGCATTCCTTAGGGCCTGGTGGCTCTTTGCAAATCCTGAGGCTGGAAGGACTGTATTAGTGAAAGCACACTGTTGTGGTGTGCACGTCATGGGGTTCACCTTTGCTTTCAGTCAGAATGGCTTATTTTTGGTAGTCTACCATATCAGGGTCCAAGGCGAGTGGGAGGGATTCATCCTGCAGCCTCCGGAGGCATGGAGAAGATCAGTGTAGTGCCAGGCGATTGTTCCCCTGCTCGTTTTCCCAAGGTAAAGTTACCCGACCAGAGAAGGAGAAATGGGCTTCATGCTACTGCCCCGAAGGAATATTTTTGCAGGTGGGTGCTGGGGAGCTTGGAAAGACTCTCCTGGGTGTAATTTTTCCTGTTGCCCTCTGTTGGTGAGAGCACCTCAGCGCTAGAGACCTGTCCTCTGTGGCAAAGCTCAGAGTTGCACCCCTTCGCTGTTCAGAGCAGGCTGTCACGGACAAAAGGCTGCCTTCAGTTCAACCCGTGAAACCAGCTGGGCCTGCGAACCGAGTAGTGACTGGGAAGCTGAAGTTTGTTCTCATCTGGTGGCGCTGGAATCATTACGGCATTTGGAAGACTCTTTTCTGCTGGCAGCAGGATGGATATAACTCCCGGTGCTCCTGTGTAAGCACAGCATGTGGGGTATTGTTGAGCCTTGCTTCTGGCTGACAGTAATACCATGTTCAGCGTGTAATTAAACAGCTCATAAACTGCCTTGAGATGTTTGTTTATGTGCGCTTTACAGCGGAGAAGTACTTGTGTTTTCAGAGGATGCTGTACTCCGTGAAGCATTTGTATTTGACATTCAGTTCCCTTTTTCTCGACAAAAATAGTGACTGGAGTGCATTATTTTGCTGGCGATGAAAAGCATATGGTTAGGAGGTTTTCCCCTGAATTTCTGTTTCTGATTTTTTGGGTTTTGTGTGTAAGTTAGATACTGATCTGCATGTGGAAGCATCTATATCAATATCTATTGCAAATTAATATTTTTAGATAACAAAATGAGTTTGCATTTTGCTCAATAGAAACAAGGAAGGCTTGTTTCCAGTTCCTTGGGGATAAGCAGAAACACAGAGAAATTAGATACTACTGTAAGGACACCATGTAATAACTATCTTGGTCAATAAAAGAAGACACCATAAGAGAGTATTAGTACATTTTTACTCTACTCTGTGCCATTTGTTTTGTCTTACAGTTTAGAGTGAATGAATTTGGGGCCCTGGAAGTGATTACAGATGAAACTGAGATGGAAAGTGTTAAAAAGGCAACTGCTACGACAACCTGGATGGTGCCAACTGCTCAAGAAGGTCAGTTAAGAGGTGGTAAACGTTTTCTGTGGTAGACTGTATTTTGTTTAATATACATTTTTTTCTTAAAGGTTGCCCCCCAAAATAAAAACCGAACTTAACATGCTTTAATGCAGAGTATCTATGATGATGTTATGTGTTTCTTGGGGTGTCATGATTATGTATGAAAATAAATGCATTTTAAATTGAAGTAATTTGACCGTTAAACATCTGAAGTTCAATTACAGCCACAATTTTTTCTAACAGTATTTTTTTTCTAGTTTAGAATCAGTGTTTTCCCTCTATTTTATTTGCGAAACAGTCAATTTCTTGCTTTAAATTACTGAGAATTTTTTAGATGTTATTTTTATTGAGCTGGTTCTCCGGACTGCCCACAGACTTTACTAACTGCCTACAGTTCATTTGTGACCGATGTACCGTGCACTGTCAACCGCCTTCACATGATACTGGCTGCTGCTCAGCTGCTACCACCGATGTCGATGCACGTCTGCTCTGCTGCCTTGCTCCTGCTGACTATGCTTTTTTGCAGCATTAAAATTAGTGTGTAGTAACCATTTATGTTTATCTTGAATGAGAAAATTCTGATAGCTGTAGTATCTGTCTACCAAATAAGGTGTTTCCTGGATTTAAAATACTGATGTAAGGAAACAGCTTTTTTGTTTAAGGAAAGTTGGTTTACATGGTCATAAATTCTCAAAAGTTTGATACGCTGTTTCCAACAATGACAGAGTAGCATGAAAGAGAGTATTACAACTGGTTTTGCAATTACTTACAACTACCTAGTGGGTTTTTTTCCTTGTTGATATTTTATCAATTTTCTTTTAAAATGTGCTTTCTGTAAGTCGTTTGAAAAGCAGACTTCAAAATTTTGGTTTAGTAATCATCAGTATAAGCTCGATAAGCAAAGTCAATGAAAGTTTTCCTTTGCTACTGCCCCGCCATTAAATCTTAATGTCATGTGACAAATTTTATCAATAAGCAAAACATTTACACCAGTGGGAAAGTAGTTTGAGCCTTAGCTGTGAGGACCACAGCTACTCTGTTCTGTAGGTCTGTCTCCAAAGCAATGCTAGTTATTCAAGGTTCAAATCTGTGATGAGAATGGCAACAGTGTGATAGCATAGTAGCACAACAGGTTCTCTCCTTAGACTGAGAGATGATAGTAAAGCATACAACTTCATCCCATGCAGTCTGGTTAACCTAAAAAAAAATATAAATAAATAATGTTGCTACTGAATTAAAGTGGGTTTATGGACACATAAATGTACCAGTTAAGCATCCTGCTACTACCTTACGCTGTCCTTGATTAATTTAATGCTCCTCAAAGATAAAAATACTGCTAAAATTTTCCATTGTGAGAGGAAGTAGTTGCTTCGAACCACTGATGATGCTGGAGTGTAAATATAGCACATAAATTATATATTCTTCTAGTGGAGAGAGTCTGCACACAAGAGTTCATTTGACTCCACTTTCAACGATAGTACAGTGCTCAAGTAAAAGAAATAGTTTGACTTGAAATTTGTCTTTTGGGGGGGTGTAAAGTCAACAACCTGCTCTAGAAGCTGGACAACTTCACAGTGCTTCATACTTGCCTGTGAGTGAAAGAAACAGCATCCGCTCCTAGGCTACACGCCTCCTGCAGGGAAATTATAGCTTAGGATGAGTGAGTACCTTAGTATTTGAAAATTTCTTTGTTGCAAATTAGTGATTTTTTACTTCTGGTAGACCTCAGGCACATTGAGCGATAGCTACTGCTGTGAGAGACTGTAGAATGTAGTCAGTGATTTACTTCCAGAAATAAGTTCACCTATTGAAAGATAACTGCTCCTCAAACCTTTTTCCCAAATGACCCTTATAGGTCAAAAATAAGGCACATCAGCAGGAGGTGAGATGTGGACTCTGTGTAGTGATGACTGTGGGCAGTCAGCATGGTGCCTGTCACAAAATTCACTCCTTTCACGAGTAGCCACATGAAGCAGTGTCGATGTGCCACTGATGACAAAGGCATGACATCGGTGGATTCCTCTCTCTAGTGTTGCAATATGAAAACCCAGCTTGCATGTGAGGAATACAGACCCTACACAGATGCTAACTCCCAGTTCTTCATGCTAACAAGAGTGGTGTGACTTCTGGTTTTCTGTTTGCTTGGCACAGCCTACTGAAGGTGGTTGGAAATGTATCACCTCTACCTAAATGAAGTTCCTTTTTTCATTTGTGCAGCCTTTTCAGAAAAGACAGGGATCCCCACAAGGTTGAAGGAAACTGCAAAAATGGATGGACTTGTTTTCTGTGAAAACTGTTATCGCTATGGTACCATAGAAGAATTTGTTCCTGAAGGGAAATTTTGCAGCCAGAAATGTGCCCAGCAAGTAAAAAACAAGTAGGTGCTATTATAAAGCATAGAAACAAAGAATTTGATGTAAATGCACCACGAGATAAAAGTGGTGGGATAAAACGTTAACAGTGGGGCAAAAGGAGATACTAAGCAGCCGTGCTTTGGTGAGTCTCCATCGGTACATAATATTCTTTCACTGTTTTTCATGTAAATGCATTAACAATGTTTGGTTATGTCTAACACTGACACTGAAGGCAGTCGTTTTTGCTCAGTGTGCGTGTTCTGCTGTCAGATGCAAGCAATAAAAGAGTCTATGGGATACATGAATCAGTATCAGACTCCCACCCTGTTTCATAATCATTGGAATTAAGATAATCGGTAATGAGATGGTTGGTGTGGTAAGTTAATTATAATTAAGTGCAAGAGCTGTGTTATAGATGACAGTGAGTAAAAACATGAGCATACTGTAGTTTCTGAGTTCCTTTTCTTTCAGCTAGTGCAGTTCATCTCATCATAAAAGAAGTTTTTCGATAGTATGTCCATTCTGTATTGCATATTACTGCATTATGGCAGTTTTTAACATCTATGATTTTGTGCATTTTCCTTCATTTTTAGCTAATGGCTTTTAAGTTTTCTGTTCTGATTGCTTGTTTAGCAATTTGTACAGTCACATACCAGCTTTCTCCAATTGGATTTGTCACTCTTAACAACTACCTTTGCTTTCCTTTCTGTAAACTGCCCTGCAGTCCTAAACATTTCACATTTTGCTTCTCTGTGAGACTTGATGGTACATGGGAAAAGACACGGTGTTTAAAACATGCAGAACTTGTTCAGCGTAAGCTGACAGCTTTCCTTTTGCAGTTGCTATTGTGTGTCTCCCAGATTAATTTTTTTGGCAGATGTAATTTTCAGTAGTATTTCTAAGAATATATTTGGTATAGTACCCTGGGACCTCCAAACACTTGACCTTCAGATATACTTGCTTTTTACTTATTTTATATGAGAAGTGAAATAATATTGGCATTGTGTCATTGTGTTACTCTTGTGATAGAGAACCAAAGGAGGAAAAGCCCAGCGTGGAATGCAATGGGGAAGATGATTCCAAAGGCATTCGAAAAAGAAAAGCAAAGTTACCTCTCAAAGAAGAATCCAGGGATAATGGGGAGAAGAAAGAGAATCCTGATGAAACTGTTAGTATGCATCATAAACCCATTCCTGCAAGTGGGAGTTTTGCCTTATATTGCAATGTCAGTAACTTCATCAGTCTACAAAGAGAAGTGACGGCATCACTCTGCCAGAGCCACAATAAGTAGTTGGTTCAACTTACCAGTTTAATAATGCCGTATCAGTAAACTGTAATTCTTGACAGTGAACTAATAAGAGCTGTTTTTTATCTCTTTTCCCTCCTTTTTTTAAGAACAGAACAAAAAGAATTTAAAGGAAAAATGATACTAACCTAGACTTGCTATGTCTTTGGTATAGAAAAATAGGAGTATGTATTTCCCTACACTTGTCACTTTGTCACTCTGTACATGAACAAATTACTGTAGACCAATTTATTTACAAAGAAAGCTACATTACAGTTAAGAAGAGAATACTTTTGATTTTCGTAGTGTAATTTGCCTTAGAAAATCAAAGCTAAAGATTTGGTTTTGGTTTGTGTTACAGTGTAATGTTGGGGCACCTTTTGTTTTTTTTCCTTTTGGATTTATTCTTCATTTTAGAATAAACTTATCACAGTACTTTCCCATAGCGTTTGTTTTCCTGTAATACTTGTTTTTTCCACAATAGCTGTAACACTGCTGGGAGGAGCACAGTTTCGAGGGAGAAGGGGAGAGCTCTGCAACTGCAGAATTGTCAGAAGGCTGAAGACACTAGAGTTGTTGGAAGGGAATTCATAGCTCTCTGTATAGCAGTATCTGAGGCAAAAGTCAGGGCACACCTTCTTTGCTTCCATGGATCTGCCCTCCCAAATGAGTACTTCTGTTCATCTATTCAGGTGCTAACAAAACTGTTAATACACAAACAATGAAATAAATAAAAAGGATCAGTGCCATTTTGTATTTAGTAAAGCAATTGTACATTTGAAAAAAAAAACCAGACTAAACCTGTGAGAGGTTTTCCTTTAAATTATTTTGGAAGCATGAACATCTCAATGATACTGCTATTTATCTCCGGCTCAGCCAGGCCTGCTGAAGGGTTCATGATTTGTCCCTGGCTTAGACAGGGCTGGCTGGCTGAGTGCTGGCTGTTGAGAGTCCTTCCGTCTGTCATTTTCACCATGTTTGCTCTCATTTGTCACTGATAGCTCACTTTGGTTTTTTTAAGACATCTGCAGATTTGTTTGAGATAGCAGAGAGCTCTGTCAGTAGCCATTTAAATGGAGTCACAGTTAAACCTTGGGTGTCACCATTTTTTCTGTACTAGACTTCTGAACTAATGAGGTTCCTGTACTCTTTTTAATTTAGGAGGACAAACCTGAAGGAAGGATCTTGAGAGTCTCACAGAGAGCCAGGAGAAAAAGAAAAGGGGAAATAACAGTTTTGAGACAAAGTAAGTTAGATTATGAAACAAAACCCTATCAATTCTTTAGGTAATATCCGTCTTTTATTGTGAATTGCCAGCATTGTTTCACTGAATTTGTATTCCCTGTTGGAGTACGTTTTTGTCAATTCTGTAAAAAGACAGTGCCAGTGTTATTTACAGCAATTAAGTTTTAAGGATTGAAGAACTGAGGGAGTCAAGTGAAAACTGGGAAAAAACCCCATCACTTGGGAATTGATTACCTTTTACAAAGAGCTAGTTTATATACCTCTGGCAGTGTGGAGAAGGATACAGTGAGTGTAAATGCAATTGGTGCACACTTTCCATTTCTTTTTTTTCATCCCTCTAAATAGAGTGCTGATATTAAAGGGAATCAGACCCGTTGAGTTCCCAGATGTTGAAAGACATGTATTAAGCAGACGTGAAAGTTTACTTTTGTTTCCTCGGGGATCAATTTTGTATCTACAGTATGTGCTGGAAATAGACACATTTATGGAACTCTTTAGGAATAATTGCTTTAATCAGTCCAAAGGGACATACGCTGCATCAAGCAGCATAATAAAACATATTTTAAATGAGTACTGTTTTTTCAAGCTATTTGTATGATAGATACTTTTAGGAAGAATCAGAGAATCAGCAGCTATTACACCTCAGTGATACACCAAGCACAAACCTATGTCTTGCCCTCCAAAGTGCTTCTTAGGGTAAACTGGGAGCCATTACCAGACGTTGCTGGGCCACTAATCAGCACAGAGCTCCAAGTAGCTCTGCTGTGCACCAGGCAGATGAAATACTGATTGCAGCTGCAACACACAAAAGTTACGGAAGATCCCCTTCCCAAGATAGAATTATTCCTGAAATATAGATATTATTTCTACAGTTGTTTCCAAAGCTGAGGTGATAAGAAGTGTGTGAGATACAAGCACAAAGCTGATGCTTTATGGAAATCAGTGCTGTCCACTGACAGAATTATCTGTACAGATTTCTTCTGTGTGTTTTGTTGGGTTTTTTTATTTGGGAAAATGTCAGTTCAGCACAAGAGATTTGGTATAAAAGACCAATATATATTCAGAACCAAGCACATAACTGTGTGTTATTGTGCTGAGCAACACATCTCTTAAATGGAATAGATAAAAACTGGGTAAATCACATATAAAATGAATGTGCTTAAATAGTGTGGAACAATTGCTGTGATTCTGAAATTTGTTATCTTTTGGTTACATTATCAGGTTTCTTTAGGAGAGTTTGGCATTGCTATTGTTATGGTTCATGTTTTAATCATAAAAACACTTAGCCAGACTGTTACTTAAGGGGCTTATTTCTCTTGTGAGTAGCCCACAGTCAGGATCAGGCCAGGATCATATTGGGGACTGTGAGGAATCCTGGCAGCATGAGCTTGTGGTCTGAAATGCTAAGCTGCATGTGCAGAGGAGGCATTTTAGGTGAACATCAGTAGAGCAAGTGGAGATATGAAAGTAGATACATACATGGCCAGTCTCACAAGCCATCTGTTTTTGAAGTTCCTGGCTTTTGCTAGTGCAGTTAGTGCCTTATTTTCAAGGCCAAGAAACTGTTACTCACTGATGTGACTGTAACCAATATTAAGACGGACTGTAGTCAATATTACAATTACTGTGCAAGTGTACGTGAGCGCTCATACTACATGAACAAACCTGAAACTGGAGGTTTCTGTCATACGCTAATGACACGATGGGGGAAAAAAGCACTGGTGACAGTTTTGATGGCTTGGAGAAATTACTGTTAAATCACTGCCTCTCCACCCAAAACCATCAAACTACAAAGTGATGGAGTAGGTTAGAAACATTCTGAATACTGTCAAAGAATAAAGTATTTCAACTGTGATTAGAAAAACACATCACCAGTGCTATCCAGGAAAAAAAATCCTTGGGGAAAAAAATTCAAATATCAAGCTACTTTGTGATTTGAACTGATCTTTTTACACATTTACAAATTGTGTATCTTAATGCTTCTTACAAGCAATAAGGCAAAAGGGACAGGGGCAAGACTTTGAAAGTTGTTCTCATTATCTAAAAGAGCTTTTTCTTGTTACTAATCAAAATTTGAACTGCTGGACTTCCTATACAAACCAGGAACCTTCACGTTCCTGGTACCATTAAAGCTACAGAGCTACTTCTTTTCCTGAAGTAAGTGCTGAGAAATACCATGTATGCATTTAATAAACTCTAGATTTGAGATAGGTGTATTACAAACTTCAGGGTGTTGTTCGTTGGCTTTTTTTTCTTGAGAAGTTAACAGTTACAGAATTGTTTTGTTATTGTGTGCTTCTTTACAGCTGTACCCTCTAAAGGCAGGCAAGCGTGGTGTTGGGCATCCTATCTGGAGGAAGAAAAGGCTGTTGCAGTACCTACTAAGCTTTTTAAAGAGGTATGACCTTCTGTAGTTGAAATCAGCTGATATCATGAAATTTCTAGGAAATCAATTAAAAAAAAATTTGAAATTTTTACACTTCTGTGGGGGGAAACCTACTTGATTAAAATAATGGTATCCGTCAGCAATCATCAAGATAGTCAGAACATGTGAAATTAGTTATCTTTCTCTGCTTTTTCAAAGAACTGTAGTTGTAGATGAATGTTGTCAACTGAGACTACGGAAAGCAGATGCTTTTCCAAAACCTGCAAGTTGTAGCCTTTCCTTCTAACCTCTGAAGCTAAAAATCTAATACGTACCCTTGTTTTTTCATGCCATATCATTCTCTTTAAATATGTTTAGAAAGGTGGTACAAAGGTCATCTTTTGGCTTGTTGCTTTATATTACCTTTTTGCAGCTCCTGCTGACATTATGTTTTGTTACTACATCAGAAACTAGTTTGGCTTGTTCCCATTTTGCCTGTCATCTGATTGGACGTCACATCATCAAGTCTTGCTTGTCCTTTGCCTGCTGTGGTAGTCTTTGTCATTTCAGTGCTTTCTCTAGTGCTGTCTCTCTTGCTTGGAAGAGAGCTCTGTATGCAAATACACGAAGCTTCCGTGCTGTTCCCTTCTCTTGCAAAACCTGGCAAAACATGTCTCTGCTGCTGAACTTCTCTTACATACATCCAGTATTATTTTTTGATAATTCTATTTTTACTTGTAGTCTGTTTCTTGCATCCATTTCTTTCTGTTTGCTTTCTACTTCAACTATGAAATCTTTTGTGCAGGGATTAGCTTTTCAACTTACATGTGCGTGTGATGCTGACCTTTAATTGGTGCTTTTAGACATTACTGAGGTACAAAAGTAAAGAACTAGGGTTGTAATGTACAGAATCCATAGCTTTGTAGGTGCAAGAACAACAGTTACCTGATCATCCTTAGTTATATCCCCTTGTGCTATACACACTGATTGAAAAATTGACAAGAGAAAAATCCAGGTAAGTAGCATCTCTGTCTGGAAGGTAGATTTCCGAAGCGTTGCTCTGCCTGTCTGAAGTTCCATGAAATGCTGTTGGTGACACACAGGCATAGACCAGCCTTTCTGGGCATTGCACTTGGTGGTAAAGTCTGGAGTTACACGATGACATACTGTTTCCTTTATTTTCCCCACAGTGTACCTTTCTCATTCGATGCATCTTATTTAATATTTTCTTTTAAAGTCTTTAGCCCCTGGGTAACTCCAGGGCTTTATTTAGTGTGCAATATTTAAAGTCTGTAGCAGAGAGAGAATTCTTAATAGCACTCAGAAGTGGCCAGGTAATATTTCTGCATTTTACAGATGGACAAGCAAGCCACAGGAACAGTAAGGTTAAAAAAATAAACCAAACATCACCACCAATTTTGAATCCTTGATTTCCATTTGGATTATGAGAATTACTCTTTTTTTCTCTTTTTTTTTCCAGTTCAGAAGCAGTAAAACAAAATTATTGACCCTTGAATTTGGTTTTTTTTCAATCTCTGACTCCCCCGATGTAATCTTTTGCATTTTGTCTATGTTCCTGCACCATACATAAACGTTTTTAATCCTCAGTCTGCCATCTGCTCACTTGTTGATTCCCTTTACCTTTACTCTTACTTCGTTCTTGTATCTCTCCTTAACAAAGTATCTTTAAATGTTTCTTGATAATGTGCAATTACTAAGTTTGACATACCTTTACCTTGGGTGATGTATTGAGTATAATGCACAAAATTGAAATCTGTTAAATAGTATTAAAGTTATTAGTCTTCTAAAATTTGCCTGTTACTTTGCTGTAATGGAAACCAAACTAAAGATTGTATTGCCTTAGAAGTTTTAAGTTTGATAATGGAAAGAATAGCGAATAATTCATGTCTGAAATTTCAGGAAATATCTGTGTGATAATTGCTTAATTTTTAGTGTATTGTTTATAGAATTTTGTGCTGTTTGTACAGTAATGTTTATTATAATAATGAAAAAATAAACAGATCTGTGAATTTTTAGTTGTTTCCTTTCTTTGTAATTTTATTTGTGCTTGCTTTTAAAAAATCTGTTACATTTTTGGCCACTGTTCCTCAATGTGTCAGTATTTCTAGCATTTCAGTTTTCCGTTGAGGTTTTTTATCTGTAAGATATTTATGATATAGGTGGCATTAACTGCAAGTCTGTGCACTGAGATGTACTTCAAAAATTTCAGTTTATTGATTTTAAAAGAAATGCTCTGCTTTTACATTCCTCTTGAGGAAGTATCCAGAATTATGCATAATGTGACTTCATTAAACTTTCATTGATAATAAAAATGTTAAGTGTGGTGATGATAGGATGAAATAACTTTTCAAATGTATGTACTACGATCAGATATCCTGATCTCTTAAATGAGGTCTACAAAATGATCTAACCTACTTTTAGATAGGGACTTAGAGCTGTGGTTAGACATCTGTTAGCTGGCCACTTTAGCCTGATTTAAACTGGTCTGGTTCTCCATTTCCCTTCCCCTTGACCGCATATTCCTGGCTCTTGTGCCATGGACTGCGTTTTTTTTCTACTGGGTTTATTATTCAGTTATATCAGTTGCAGCCAAAGGCACCAAAGAGAGGATTCCCTTCCTTCCAAGTAGGTGAGACCTCCCTGAGTACCTCCCTTGGTACCCTTCCATTTCCATTGCCATGTGCAGTACCTCTGCGGTCTCAGGAGCATGTGTAGCTTTTAGACAGGAACGGAGGGAAGGGAGAGTATGCAAGATGCTTCTCCTGTGTTTTGTCTGTAACCATTTGGGACATAAAAACTGTCTAGCTGTGAATTTGGTAACCTGTGGAAAAACCCTCTTCAGCTTTATTCAGTTTTGTTTCTGGTATTCCCTCCAATTTAACCTTAGTATTTGCTAGCTTCCTTCCTTATTTAACAGAAGTCGAGCATGTAACGTGGGATGCTGATGTCTTCTGATTGAAAACATCCTTTCCGCTTAGCCTTGGTTTTGCTTTCTTTTTTTTGAAAGATGTTCTTCTGGGTTCGTTGTAACGTGATATAAGGGTAGGCATGTTCCTGTGATGCAAAAATATTCCTGGAATACGAGCTAATTGGGACCCAACATACAAAGGAGCAAATGGCATCAAAGAGGCCATCCCTGTGTACAAACATTGTTGTGTATTTCTGCCTTACAGTTCATCCTTGATTGCCTGAGATGTGGAAATGAAAAGGAAAAATAGAGCATCATTGTTGTGATTGTTACAGGAACGAGGACCACCAGGTCAAAGTGTCACTGTACAGGCTGAAAATTAAATAATTTCATTGTTGAAATATTTTATTGACAATTAGTGAAAAAAGTTGAGGGGAAATCACGCCATCTCCTTTCCCTTGGGTAACCTTTTTGCTAATTCTTTATAATTTTTTAAGTACTCTCAAGTTTTAAAGTCATTCTAGTATCCACGTTTTTCAAACAATCATCAATTTCTCTTTTCTGCAGTATGTTTTTAAAAATGCGAAACTTATTTTAAAGCACTTTCTTAGTTTTTTCAGAAACATGAATAATAAATAATCAGCGTTGTTTTCCTTATGAAGGTATTCTGTCTTTCTCTGACATACTTTCAGAAGTATTGAAACTCTTTTTCCATTGCAGTATCAGTCTTTCCCATACAACAAAAACGGATTCAAAGTAGGGATGAAACTGGAGGGCGTGGATCCTGAGCACCAGTCGATATACTGCGTTCTCACAGTGGCTGAGGTCAGTAGAGGCTGCGAGCAGCCCTGGCGCGGGATTTCGGGAGAGACTGAACTGGAACAGTAGCAGCTGAAAATGCTTGCTCTTCCCTACCAGGCAGACAGCAACTGTATGTGGGAAGATAGCTTTTAAATGAATAATGCCCTATTAAATCTACCTGACAAACACATGACGACTATGTCCAGTACCGTGCAACGGTGACTGTTCACATACATTTAATGTATGGCGCTGGAGAAAATGGGTTATGCTAGTTGGATGAGATGTTTTTTCTGTAATCCTGTCATTTATATTTTAAAGAAAAAATAAGTAGAAAAAGCATAAGTGTGATGACTGATTTACAGTGGTTTTACAGAGGTTTGACAGCATTTACAGTTGCTATCCGTATACTGATGCAAAAACCTCACACTTTTTTGTGTTGCAGTGGTGCTACATTTTTTTCAGGCTGATGGCCTCAGAAATTGTCTGTATTGGCAACTTCTACAGATTAGTATACCATATAAACTCCGTTTGTCTTTTTACTGCAGTTTATGAATTTTTTTTTTTTATTAGTAGTTTCCTTTTAATAATATAAATGAGAATCCATTTCTCAGTTACATTTTTTATGTCTTTCAAACATACCTTACATTAATTTTTACATAGTTTTACCACAGATCCTTTTTGGGGGTTGTTTTGTGAATTAAAATGAGGAAACAGAAATAGAGTAGGTGTTCTGCTCTGTATCGCTGTTGTTCTAAGCAGCTGTTATTTTGCAGTTTATATTTTTATAGCCTAGCCTTTTGTTTTCCCCTTTCTGGATCTCTCCATGGCCCATAGTCATATGCCATCTCTGTGGATGTCTCTTCCATTTTCTTGTGGATGGTGTGTCAGTGCTTGAGTATTTCCTGTGTATCTTGTGCTCAGCACTAAGTGATGGGTTATGTTTTACTGCAGGATGACACGAATTCCACAAAATTCTGAGATGGCAAACTGAAAGTTATGTCAGAGTATAAATTAAATATAAAATAGGGAGACCTTGATGTCAAGAGATTTTCACTGATGACTGCAGGAAAGTTACAGCATTTGGCACTCAGGAACATGTGGAGAATTTTTGTACAGAGAGATTGTATGTCCTGTTTTTCTCTTCCTCTCAGTGGTTAACTTATTACTTCATGCAGTAATGAAGTTCTGGGGGGTACCTCCACTGACTTCTCATCTTTAATAGCAGTTCTCAGTATCTCTTTGGAGAGCCTGTTGAACATAGTTATTGTTGAGTGCTCTCTTGCATATTGATTAATCGGGATAGCTCGAGAGCATCATTATCTGCGCTTTCTCCCTGATTATATCAGATGTATTCATGCTCTTACTGTAGGGTTTCTATTTTATTCTGATGTTGGGCTGAACAGTTTTTAAGTTTTTGAGCCCTAATGGCAATATCCAGCTTTTAGTTAATTCTTTTCACCAGAAGAGGAGGCACTCAGACTGAGAATAGCTTTCCTTTTTTACTCTTTCCTTTTATGAAATGAATCTATTCATCCAGTGTTGGCTTGAGCAGAAGTAAAAGGCTGACTGAAAGCACACTGTTAATATACATAATAATGAACAGAAGCTGTTATATGTAGGGCAGACATCTTAAAACATAGTGTTGTATGTTGTACATTCTTGCTTTTAGGTTTGTGGCTACAGAGTACGACTCCGTTTTGATGGATACCCAGATTGTTACGATTTCTGGGTGAACGCTGATTCTTCAGACATTCATCCTGTTGGATGGTGTGAAAAAACTGGTCACAAGCTTCATCCACCTAAAGGTACTGTTTAGTTTGAAATGTGTGTGTTTTCCATAGCTCTGAGATTGAGACTATCTGTGTAATGCTGTAATTATTTTTTTGGCAGAAACTTTTTTGTTCATTTAGTCAGAGTATTTGAACGTGGCAAATTAAACTTTTTTAACTCTTGCTAAAGTCTTGAGGTTGAAATCCTACCCTTTTTATTCAGTGGAAATTCAGAGAAGACAAGAAAACAAAATGAACTGTAAGAGTAATTTATAAGGTATTAGTAAAGAAAGGTAAGCAACAGACCTAGACCCCAAGTGAATGCTTATTGCAAGTAAAATGGCAGCATACTGGTGACATGTAGGCTTAAGCTGAGGTCTCACAGGCAGCTGAGAATCCTTTAGTGGAAGGTCTTAGGACATTTTCATTACTAGATAGCAATCACCATTATTGTACATGTGTTGGCACAGACTAATAAAGATTCTGCTCTTGCCACAAAAAGTAAGCTTGAAATAGAGGCAAAAGAGGAATGAACAGATAAGGAGGGAGAAAAAAGGGTAAGATTACGAGCCTGAAAGCATTAATTTGTGCATAGCTTATGTAAATGGTATACATGTATTGAAATACGTGTAATTTGCTTGCTTAGTTATTCTATTTCAGATTATGTAACTTCTTGAATTTGACAGGTGGAGGGCATCTGCACTGAACTGTACCATTAAAAAAGGGATAAATGGGCTCCCTTTTGGGATAGGAAGGGAGTATGTGGGGATGAAGGGAGCAAGTCCTGAAGACAGGAGAGTAAGAAACAAACGAATGTGATATTTTGACATACACAGTGAGGGTAGGATAATGTGGTTTCGAAAGGCTGCAAAATGATGAGTGTACAGAATCAAGAGGCTGGATTATGGAGAATTAAAAAACTGTGGATGTCACTGCTGGGGTGTGCAAGATGAGAGTAAAGCCACTGAAAGTGAACAGGCGGAGGGCCTGCCAGTGTGGGAGAGGGTGGCATTTCTACAACTGAGCCTTGGAGGAGTACGAAGGAGGATGTGCTGCTCTTCTGAGCGCTCTGTGGGCTCCGCTCTGGCTACAGGCAGGAGTGCTCTGTGCTGCCACTCCAGTACAGGAGATTTCATCGGGCATAGCTCTGCATAACTGGCTGTGCAGAAAGAGCAATTTATTGAATGGAAATCAGAATTTCTCAGAAGATTGGCCTCCACTGAAGTAGTAAGTTACATGTAGCAAATGAGTAGTCCCCAGTTACAGAGTTATTGATGTTATTATAGCAAGCTGAGTAAGTTTTGTATCTGTGATGAAGGTTTGCCATCTTTTCCATCTTAAATGCCTGGTTTAGAAAGCTTAAGCTTTTGTTAACAATGAAATATTGCTGCTGGAGGAAAGTTACTGTCTGTCTCTCAGCCACTTTCATGAAAAGTTCCTTCAGTTTCTTTTCTAGTTCTAAGTTGGTGGGAAGATTGTCCTTCTGTGTTTATTTTTTTCACCATACTGAAGCAGTGGAAAGGTGTTTTACTTAACACAATCATGGAGCCTATCAGAGGTGTTGAGGGAGACAAGTTAGGAGGATATAGGGTGGTAATTCTCAGGGTTCTGGTTGTCATCCTGCACAGCTATGTACTCCTATCATCCGCAAGACATATTCCTGATTTTGAATAGCAAGGCTGTTCTCTCGTATTTTTATCCAAGACCTGGAAAGTGCTCTGCCTTTTGCATGGGTTGGCTCTGGCACTTCACCTCAGTGGTAAACCATTTCACCATTGATGAGGATTGGTCTGATTGCTGAAACCTGCCCTTATACTTGTGGGACTTTGTCCCGGTAGAAGCCTAGCTTGTACATGGGATGGAAAAGGAAAGAACAAGCAGTGTGGTAGAATCATGCATTGAAAGGAGGCTGAGAGCAGCCAGCTGTTCATCAGTTAAACATATTTTTTTCTACTTTTTCAGCAGGAGGGCTTTCACTACCTGTGTTTTACTGATATTTGTGGAGTTCTGTTATTCCAAGGGGAGCGAGAAGATGCCAGTCTTAGGTTGTTGGGGCTTTTTGTGTATTTTTATTGGGTTGGATAGATTGCTTATGTTTTGCTGTGGTATGACATTTTAATAATGATTTCTTTTTAGTGCCCATTGCAAATCATCTGGACACTAAAGCTGATACTAGTAATGACATAGGGCACAGCACCTTATATAAAATACCACCTCACAGAAGAACTCAAAAGTTTGCATTAGTAGCCATTTTTTTTCCAGATACAATGCAAACTTACTACCTTTACGGTGTAAACCATAAACTATTTGGAACGTGGTGGCCTGAGAAAGGAGCCATCTTTCTCAGACATTCCTGCCATATTTCTGTGTAGTGCAGCCACAGTTAATTGTTCCTGCAAGCTTGGTCAGAAGTGTCCTGCTTCACAGGAGGGGGGTTGTAAGGAGGGTGTGCTCCAGGGGGATTTGGGGGCCTGGTAAGTGACTCCTTGTTTTCTGAGAGGGTTGAAAGACGGTAACTTTCCAAACAGACCTAAGTCCATCTTTCCTTGTTAGGTCTGGAGGCTCTGGAGGGATGGGAAGCTATTTATTGTGATGGGAGGGAACTGTGAGGGGTGTGAGGGACATGAGAAAGGAAGAATATTGTTATAGAAGTTTTCTGATATGTATTTCTATCCTTGTTTATTAAAACAGAAGAGGCACTGGGCAGGACAGGCCTTGCAGCAGGGTGTCTCCCATCCCCATGGCAGCCAAGGCAACAGGCAGCTCCCGCTGGGCTTCCAGTAGACACAGGGGCACAGAGCTGCAAAACAGAACTGGGCTTCCCAGGAAGAAAACAGATGGTGTTTCAGGACACTGTTCGTTCTGTGTGCTTAGGAGGTCCCTTTTCTGCCTCACAGAGGTGTGAAACCTGCAGAGGAGGGGTGTATGTTTGTGTGTTCCCAGAACTATCATGGGCTCCGCCATGGTAATACTGCTGGGCTTTTGACTGGATCGAGCCAAGAATCATTTGGATGGAAGTTCGTGCAGCAGAGGCTGCCTGGTCTTTTGAATCCACTTCAGAGGAGTTGCTCTGCAGTCAGCAGAGCAGGGAAGAGCCTTGAAAACTGTCTGTCACTGAAGGTCCCAAAGTAAAAATTGCATTGACTGTTCTGTATCTACAGTGACTAAATCAAATTCGCCTTTGGTCCTTTTTTGAGAGATGAGGTAGGAGACAGAGATCTTCCTTTTTCAGAGATGAGGTAGGAAATAGAGATCTTCCGTTCTCACTTGGTGACAGGAAGACCCACGCTGTTTAGAAACTGTTTCACAGTCTACTGAAACCAATTTTTTTCCCATGGACTTTGTCCCAGTACCAGTACCTGATCCCATCACATATGCAGTAGGTGGGAGTTTTCTGTTGTCTACTGTGAGCTTTGAGTTAGGTTTGAATATCCTCTAGAATTAAAAAGGGAAAATTAAAAGCCTCAGTACCACATTCCTTTAAAAATGGTTGCAAGTGGTCTACAGCTATAGTGTATCAAGACAAGAAGCAACTGGAGTGTAAAGAAAAATATCATTTGGACTTGGAGGTTAATTTATGTTAGCTGATTCTTAAAATGAAAACTGAGAAAGGCAGATATGGAGATGGTGAAGTTAAAGGATTCTTTAGTTCTGGTTCCTTGGAAAATACGAGATTCTCAGGAGGTCAGACAGAGCTGTTATCTGTGGCATATTTGAGTAACACTCCAGATAGTCAAGAGGTGACATGTTTCAGTAGTTAAAGCAAACACTGAATTTGGTGGTGGTTTTAGTCTTGTTTTACTGGATTCTAATGCATGAACTAAAATAGATGTTCCTATAACTATTATTTAACAAGTGAATAAAGGAAAAAAGACTTATTTGCTTACAACTCTTAGCATTGTTTTATAGATTAGAAGTACAAACAGTTTCTTCTGAATTATTTTATGCAGTTCAGTATATTATGAATTATTTTGTTTTTTCTCTAAGAAACTAGGAGGCAAACTATCAACAGAAATTCTTTCCAAGAAAAGGTTGTTTGGAAAGATTTCTTTCCAAGTGCTGTATGCATAGAATAAAAAATGCAGAAAGTCCATGCAGGGGACAGTTCACACTGTAAATGCATAAGGGGTCTTGGGGTATTGATGGTGTGAGCAACTGTTTAGATACAGGGAGTTTGTTTTAAAGCTAGTAGTGGTCATGCTGTGTTGGTGATAACCTGAAGACTTAGTAGGGGTAGTCTGGAGGAGGGAATTTATTTTATTAGACTGACTGGCATAGTGAGAAGAGCTTTCAGGCCTGTGGGCCCTTTGCTGTTTCTGAAGTAGAAGCAACAGACTGAAAAGCAGCTGGAGAGCACTTGCCCCAAGCTTGTTGGTTGTGTTGGAGTCAGTCAGATCACCAAAGGGAAGTTAGTTGATACCTGAGAGGCAGAGAGGTGGTAAGGTGCGGTTTTCTTGGGTACAGAGAGAGAGGACTTCTAGCCTGTGCCGCTTGGAGAGATTTGTTTGGAGGGAGGGAGATTGTAGTATAAAACTGGTATCTTACTGAGACTGATTTTTTGATACCTTGTAGAATTACGAATTTTAGTTTCTAGGCTGCCCCTGGATGTTTTCCCCCTTGAGGACCTTCGGGTCCCTTGGAGGTCACAGATGAGGGATAGCACGGTGATTTTGTACGAAATGCTTGCCAGCTGTCCTGGTTTTCGACTGGGATAGAGTTAATTTTCACAAGAAGCTGGAAAGGGACACAGCCAGCATAGCTGCCCCAAACTAGCCAAAGGGATATTCCATACCATATGATGTCATGTTCAGTATATAAGGGGGGGGAGCTGGCCAGGGAGGGGGGATCGCTGCTTGGGGACAGGCTGGACATTGGGTTCTGGGCGATGAGCAAATTGCATTGTGTATCACCTGCTTTCTATATTCTTTAATTAGTATTGTTGTTATTTTCCTCTTCCTTTGCTGTCCCAGTAAGCTGTTCTTATCCCAGCCCACAAGTTTTAACCTTTTTCTTCTGATTCTCCTCCCCATCCCACCGAAAGGGGGAGAAGCGAGTGAGCGGCTGCATGGTGCTCAGCTGCCGGCTGGGACTAAACCATGACACCAGCTTGTTTTGAAGGTGAAATTGAAACTCAGCTGAAATCTCTTGAGTTTTGCCTAGTGCTTTATTTATATGACTATTCTTCCTCCCACATGAAGATTAGGAACAGTTCAAATGCCAGTCCTAGCCAACTATAAAAAACTAATAATGTGCAGCTCAAGAAAGCAGAGTATTTTGCTCAGTTAGTGTAAAGAAAGCTTGACATTTTGGTAAGGAAGCTCAGCCAGCCCTAAATAAAGAACATGATTCCTCTTTGTAATACCAGATGCCCAAATAAAAATAGAAAAGCTTCATCAACTTTCTTTTGAACTCTATAAGCTCCTCTAAAGTGTGTCCTGCTAAAATTTCTGATAATCCAAACCAGTACTTCCTCAGAGACTCATTTTGTTTATACTGAGGTAGAATTAACAAGTAGTTTTAAAGTAAATTTTCCCGGTGTAGTTTATATAAAATTAGAATAAATAGTTAACAGTGCATAGGCTTTTCAGTTTTGAAATTGTAGGAAACAGTTCAGAACTAGATAGAAAAAATAATTTCATCAGTTATGATCAAATCACCTGCATGCACCTTTTGTCTCATGGCTGTCATTTCTTGCCCTTCTTTTCTGACCCTCATTTAGGATATAAGGAGGAAGAATTCAGCTGGCCCTCATACCTAAAGGCATGCAAGGCTCAAGCTGCTCCTAAATCACTGTTTGAAAACCAGAATGCAGTAAGTACTCACTTGTTACTAATGGTGTGGAAAGCTGCTAGTATGCTTGTGTGTGTGGTAGAGAGTCACAGCACATTTCAGCAATGGCAGACTTGAGACCTGAAATTTAAGATAAAAATATTTACAAGAAACTCAATAACAATCTCCACTTCAGTTCACCTCTCTGCAATTCTGACCCATTAATTTTTTTACTAATCTGTTTAAACATCTGATCTGACACATTCAGAAATAGTGTATTAAATGAAAATTAAGACTTAGTAGTACTGTGTCTCACACCATAATTTTGTGGAACAAGCACAGTCTTTCAGAGAGAGAGTATCTAAGAGTTAAAACCAACACATTTAATTTAGCAGCAAGTTTAGTGGTTTTTTTTATTTCATAAACCACAAGTCTCTGTGTCTGAGCATCTTTCATGTCAACTAATTAGGCTGCTGCCACTCTGTTGGGTCAGCTAATTGGGAAACTTAAAAATGACATGAATATATTGATTGTGGGCACTGGGGAGATTTCTGGATTTATAGTATTTATCTTCAATTAAATGTCTGTATTTAGACAGTGATTCCGTCGGGATTTCGAGTGGGGATGAAGCTGGAAGCCGTAGACAAGAAGAACCCGACTTTCATTTGTGTTGCTACGGTAACAGACATGGTGGACAATCGTTTTCTGGTTCATTTTGACAACTGGGATGAGAGTTACGACTACTGGTATGATGTTTTTGTTTTGTGTTCTAGTGAGACATATCAGAAATGTGTTAGCTTTAAGCAGTATTTTCTGTGATACTTTCCAGACTGTCGATACAGTTACCATACCAACTTTTGCTAGATATGTAATTGTGGCCACCAAAGTGTGTCTCAGTGGCAGACTGGAGGAATCAAAGTTTACATACCAGGTTAAACATAAAAAATCTCCGGAGATTGTGCTAAATGAGTGTCCCCATGTGGATTAATTTCTCATTTCAATTACATACTATGGCTGAGGTTGATATCTTTAGTGAATAACATGCACCATTATAATGTGACTGATTGTACTTGGAATTAGGTTTACATATATCTGAAAATTGAAAGAAAGGCTGCATTTTCTTACAAGGTTCTTGAACCTCTATGTTGTTCAGACCAAATCTGAGCCATCTTCTGTAAGGTATCAGGATAATGGCAAAACCTGGTTTTAGCGTTTTGTGTTCTACCTTCCTCTGAAATTGAGATCTTGGTATCCTGACCTGTGCTAGAGATGACCCTTTGGTGGTGGAGGAGCTTTGTGTATCTATATCAAAAGTCAGTGGATGGAGCAGGGTGTACTACAGGCATAAAGATCCTGAAGGAAATTCAGGCTTTGGCTGTCACAGAGCAGGTTTGTATTTGCATTTACATCTTCATTTGGCAGATCGTTTAGAGCAAAGTCATATATCTTACATTCTTTGAAGAGTAAGTTACTGCAGAACAGGTAGAGCATTGTAAGCCTTCGTCTTGGATTTGGCAGTGGCAATGTAATTGTATAGCTCGGCCTGTAAAAGCAATGGAAGAAGTTTTCTTCCTCTGTTTTTAATGATTGCTTAGGCACTACGTCAATGAGAATGATGTGAAACTATTATGTAAGTTCAAAACTCTGTGAGTCCGTCTCTTGAAATAATAATTGTACGGGCTACATGACAAATAAGCTGTAGGAGAATTAAATTATTGAACCACTGGTGAACAGGTGTTTCAGTGAAGTCAGGAACCAAATATCAAGATAATAGGATATATGAGTCAAAGAGCAGAAACATTAGTGATTATTTCTGTGAAGAAGTAACACAGAACATACATTTCCTCTACAAAGCAGGAGGAAGCTGGGGACTGGGAAGAGGTATTCTGAATTTCCTGATGTTTAAATGCTCACTAATAACAGTTATGCCATTAATTAATAATTAAAACAGCAGTTAGGCAAGGCTTTTAGTGCAAACACAATTTGTTCTTCTGGTGAAATTGTAAAATACCTTTCTGGAAGGAGCGAGAAGATGCTGCCAGAAATACCGTGCATGGAAATTAAATTCTGAGAGGCAGGGCCTACCTCTCTGCATTGCTGTGACTGAGAATGGGAGTGAATAGAAGAGGAAGAATAGAAAATAGGAGAAAAGAAGAGCAAATAAAAATAGCAGTGGAATGTCCAACCAAAAAAGAGCCTGAAAATGCATCCTATTATATTTTTAATTTTAGACACCAGGTTTGTAGGGGCCTTAAAATATCTTAGGTGCATAAGTTTCACATCTACCAACTGGTGTTTGTAACTAAAAATGCAAAGTTCAGTTGGGATTACTGAGAGTGGAGCCTCATAGTTTCCCTGCGCCTGGTATAAGTGTCAATCTCAGAATTATAGTGAAGGAGAAATTATATATTTAGTGTATGTAGCTGATTATTACAAACAAGTACCTTTTTTTCTGTATATCTTTTGTGATTTAGTTAGTTTGGGTAGATTGAACTTTTTCATTGAATATAAAAAGTCTTTCCTCTTCTTGGATAACTAAAAGACAGTTGATTGATTTTACTGGACTTCAGGCAACAGGAATCTATTTCCTTCGCCTAAGCTTTTTTAGGCTTCAGGCTTTGAGCCTGAAGATCCTCTTCCTGACTTTTTCCTGAGCATTACAAAATACGTTAATGGTTGAAAATAAGAACTCTAGCTAGAATTAGTCATTACTACAGCTCTTTAATGCATGGTGGTGATACTTTCAGTGTATTATAAAGCCCATTAGCTTGTCCTTTGGCAGTGGCTTTTGGAGGGAAGAAAAGTGAAGAAAATTGACAAATTTAAGATGTTCCTCAGGAAGGAGAATTTTGACCTATATGACACAAGCCATCAGGTCCTTCCATCTGTCCCATATTTTTTGATGAACAAGTAATACTTACTTGAGAGCCAAGATGTTCCCTCTGAGTGGAATTTCCAAATTTTTCTTATGGTTGTCTGAATCTGGAAATAGAATTTGGGAATCTTTGGGTATGTTTGAACTATGAATTAACTACACTGGCTTTCAGTTCTCCATTCTCTTGCACCTGTTATGCTTACACACAGATTTATGTCACCTCAGCTTCCTAATTTATTTGTGACCAAACCCAAACATGGCCAGAGCTTGCGCAGGAGGTGGAGCTGTGATAGCTTGTTGCCGCTTGGCCACAGGAGAGATGGAGCGATGGCCGTGCTGGACGTGCCGCAGCCCAACCTCGCTGGGTCGGAGGGCTCTGGCTGCCGTCCTCCTTGGCTTGGTCTGAACTTCCCCTGCAGAGAAGGTGCTACAGTCAGCTTTTGGAATCAGCTTACCAGAGTGTGAGAAAGTATGATGTCACATGCTTCACTCACCGTTCTGTTCCTGTCCGTCTTGCATAGAAAAAACGATATCTAAAGTGCCTCGTGAAGACAAATCAGCTTTTGATTTTCTGAACCATTCTCTGGCTGTATGAGTTTTGGAACAGACTGGATTTTGGTGTGAGACTAAGTAAGAGGCCGGTTCTGCTCTCCACCAGCATCTGCTATTTTGCTAAACAGCAAAGTCCTTAAAAGTTGTGCTCTGCTTGTTTCGTTTTTGAGATAATTAACTTTGCTCCACTCTCTCTTTGAAAGGAACAGTCTTTTTGAAGGGGTTGTACTATGTGAAAAAGAAGATAAAACAATCTTAAAGAACCATGAGTCACAGTGCATGCTTTCAACTATTTAAATGGATAATAGACCATTATCTGACCCTAAAGCTCTAAAATTCCATGCAAATTACCATGCAGCAGCTGTCTTACCAGATTTTCAATAGAAAATACAGTAACATGGCTTGCTGTACCACCTCTGGACACATACCATAACCTCACATTTTGGGAAGTCCTGACCTAAAATAATACCAGCAATGATGAAGTATTCTCACTTATGCACTAGATGGGGCTGCAGGATGGTTTCTGTGTTTTTCTTTCTTTTTTTTTTTCTTCTTTTTTTAATGCACGGTTAGGTGAATGACATCTCACAATCAAGAAGTTGTATAAGTAGTATTCTTGAGGGCATATTATTATTTGTGGGTATAATGCATGTGCGTATGAGAGATTTTTGATAGATAAGATTTTCATTACAGATTGTATCTACATTTAATAAAGTGAAAATCAAATTGCCAAAAGGTTTGTTTTCACAAAAGTGAAAATAAGAAACTCTTTCAAAACAGAAAATTCGTATAACACATACAGTTTATTTTAAAGAAAATGCCAATTACTAAATGAAAACTCTGTCTACATCTTCAGGTGGAGACCCATTTGGGAAAATATTTTTCTAAAATAATGGAATATTCATTTTTTTAACAGCAAGCATTATCATCCATCTCTCTTGATCTGAATTTAATGAGCTGTATGTATGAAACAGATTTCTGGGAAAAACTAACAGGACAGCTGAAAGCAACCGAAAGAAAAATACTACATCGTCTTCCATGTCTGAGTCTCCCATTGCGACGTGCTCTCCTGCCGTGAGTTAAGGCTTGTTGAACTGCACACGTGTTCCTGTCACGCAGAGTGGTGCACGCTCCAGGGGCTCACGTTGTCAGCTGCCCTCGACTTTCCTTATTGCAGAACTTCTTCCTGACCTTTTACATCATGTAGCTCTTCCCTGCTTTGACGTCCTTTCTAAGATGTAGTTAAGCTACGCATAACTCAGGGAACTGCCACTTGTTCTGAGCCCTCTCTGTGTGGCTCTCTTAGGGGTTCAGCTGGTGCATTCTGCTGGGTTTGGCTCCACTTCAGCTTCCTGGATTAGCTTCAGTTTCCAGTATTGATAATAGATGTCTTTTTCTGTCCGCATGTTCTTATGCGACAGAAAGAATGGATCACAAGTGGCATGAACTATATGAACATTATAGTCTTGCTTTATTAGTTGAGTGTGCGCGTGTCACCACTCCACTGCCTGGTGGAAGGTGGCTTTGCTTTGCTGGGATCCAGGGGTAGGTAGGTTTGGAGGTGCAAAATTCTTCAGCTCCTGCTAGTGGCAGTAACCTTTTTCGGCCTAGCAAGCATCCTCACAGTTCATGGATCATCATCTTTTATGAAGCATGTGAGCTGGGTGATCTGTTTTGGAACACAAAAAAAAAAAAAAGCTGTGGGACACAGCAAATTGATTGTGAGAGTTCAGAGTAGCCTTTAGCATTCCAGCTGACAGTTCTTGGACTTAGTCTGATAGACTATTGTTGTTCTTCCAAACTGGATAGTATGTCCACGAAATAACACACATTGAAGCATAGTAGTTTTACTTAAAATAGTGTGTGATATTTACTGATCTCTACTTTTTATTGTTAAATGGACTGTTAGAAGCTAAAAGGCTGTGTGAAATCAGTAGGTAAAGATGGACCATATGACCTGGTTTTGCTGGCACAGGGATATTTTTTATTCCTGAGGTCACAGAAGTTTCTTATAGGCTCATCTGTAATGACTGGGTTTTTCTTTTAAAGCAAATCAAAACGTTGTGGATGTTTTGTAGTGCTATTTTGCAGTGCTCTGGTATTGTGTAGCACTCATTGCTACATGTTCCACGTTCGCACCCATTGCTGTAATGTCAGAGCATCTTCCAGGAGTGCATCTTTCATTGTGACATACCTCGGTCACTTGCTTCTTGAATCTTCAAGGCAAAAAATGTGTGCAGTGGCATTTACTTTTCAGATTTTTATAAAAATGTATATTCAAACTATGCTTGAAAAAGCAAAACAGAACAAATGCATTTAGAAGGTTTGTCCTGGTAAGCGCTTTTACATGTCTACCTCGTTATTTTAAGTATAGTGTTGATAATACCATAGTGACGCACGATCGTGGATCTTGTTCCCAAATTTAACTCAGGAAACTTTTGAAAATAATTTGTGGACTTTACTGCAAAACATTTCAGAAGTAAGAGGACATGTCCTTCCAGTGCAGGAAGATACCTCATCCGTGTAAAATCCTTCCAAGTGAAACTCTAACTTGAGAGGGATGGGAGAAAGAAGTGCTGCCCCCCTTGCTCGTTGGCTTCTCTTCACCGTTACTGTAAAGAGAAGGGAAGAGGATAGAGGGAGCATGAAGCGCTCACCTTTTCTCTGGGTCGTTTGGAGCAAAGCATTTCTAGGAATCAGATGCTGAGTTTTAACAGTGCAAAATTATCACAAAAGTCCTTTTGCTTCCTTTTATTAATGGCAACTTCAGTGATTTAGAGAGTACCTGGTGTGATTCTATAAATACTAACTACACACAGTATAGCTTTCTATATTGTAGTAGGACAAAAGGTTGGTATTCTTCAAGTGAGTTGAATCCTTGGCTATTGTCAGAGCCATTACAGAGTCTATCAAATGTAGGTTTTATCTGCTAGAAATTGATCTGTTTGGCATCATGACAAAGAAATACTAGCAGAGCTGTTTCGTACATAAAGCCACAAGATAATTGCAGTAGGTTGGCCAATATTTTTCATCATTAGTGCTTGACTCTTTTTAAGTAGAAGGCTAGAGGAGTGCTTGTTGTGAGACAGTGCTTCTGAAACACCCAACCTGCATTTCCGTTGTTGAAGTACATCCATACTGAGTTTTTGACATCATGTGAAATTACTTTTCAGATTTTAAAAAAAAATTAGTGTTATTCTGTGTATTCCAAATATGATGTGCTCCTTCATTTTTCTTTTATGCAGCACAGGTTCAAAACTGCAATGTGGCCGTAGCCCAGGATTCAGTCTACAGTCTTTTCTGTGCTGTGTTTCCTTTTGCAATCCTTAAAACATGTTTGTGTTCAAGATCTGCAGACCTAGCATTTTGATCTGAGCCTTAAGACTTTAAGGTGCCATTTACCTTCAACTTCTTTTTCTGTCATGCACAGTTCATTGCACCCTCTGAAGTATTACAGATTATCAATATGTGATATTTAAAAAAAAATATAAACTTGTACTGCTAATTAAGGAAAATTAATATAACTTCCAGTATGCTAATACTTTCTGAGTAGATACAGATAATGATAATTTTATAACAATCAGGGAGAGCAGACTCACTGTTCAGGTATTTTATATTAGTAACTCTTGGGTTGAGGGGAAAGGGGAAGAGTACATGTTACCCTCCAGCCTGATGGTTGAGGCATTGACTTCAGAGAGGGATTAAATAGGAACTGGATCACAATGAGTGTTTCAGCATTTTATGCAATGATTATTGTATGTGAAGTATATGTCTTCATGCATGGATGCTCTTTGCTTGTCTTCTTTTCTCATTAAATATTTGAAAAGTGTTGGGAAAGCAGCATTGCTTCAGCAGGAGGGAGAGATGGTGTTTCTATCTCGACTGCTGCTTGGCTACTTAAGCTTGGTTTCTTGATCCCTCCCTGGGGAATGAAGACTTTAGCTACTTCAGCTGACTCAGGCTGCAGCGTGTTGGCCTCGGGTCCTTGGAGCGAGTGAGGCACTGGGCTCGTGGCCGCTAGAGAGATGGAAGCGCTGATGGGATTCTCCAGAAGAGAGAGGGCACGTAGCTGGGAATATTTAATGTCAGCTACTGAAGTACCTTTAGGGTTAGGAAACGGTGAGAGAGAGAGAGTTCGCTGTAATACTGAATTTATCTAACTAAAAAAGAAATTAGGTGGGACAGGCTCCTAAGAGAAATGAGGTCCCTAAGGACGGATCTATGTGGGGATTACATGGTTATATTTGAGTTTCCAGCTAAATAGAGGAAAACAGTATGTTCACACAGCATACTGCAGTGCCGTGCAGAATAATGCTAGCTTTTTGTGTCAGCATGATGTTCCTTAGTCACCCTGACTACATAAGTAGTATCTACTTCTTTAAAAAGCACTGTTAATTGTTCAGCCAGCTCAAAAACAATCATTAAGTATCGATGCAGACATAGGGATGGTGCATGTTTCACAGCAGAGTCTGATGACTTTTTACTTTTCCTGTAGATCAGTCTTACTTTTTGCCTTTCCTAATCATAGTGAGTAATAATACAATAATTATAGTATATACATTATATATTATATAAACCATATATTATATTGTACATGATACATTGTTATGAAATAATATAACAATATGTAATAAAATTATCTAGTTCTATAATAATATAACAATGCTGCATGTTTAAACAGTTTTTCTCTCACCTGCTTTGGTGTCAATTACATTTTTGCAATGCGTGTCATGTTTTTTGGTATTGCTAACAGAACTTGATAGCCAGCACCCACTGCCGCTTTCTTCTAAGCACAACGTAACTGAACCAGTGAGCACAGTGAGAGCGATCTCTCCTTGCTTCAGAGCGATGCCAGCACATGTCAAGTATAACTCACCCTGCCCCTGTTAGTCTCCTGTGGTTCTTGTGGCATGCCACAGGCAACAGCACTCGTACAAAATTTGATGCACATGACAGAAAATATGGGAAGTTGTTAGTCACTTGAGTCAGAGAGTTTGATCAGCTTTTTTAGAGCAATTTGCAGTCTTGGGTCACTGATTAGTTCTGGATCCTTTCAGGCAGCTTGGGCCTAAAATGCTATTTTATTCTTTTTTGCTGATGGTTTTTCCTCAGATTACTTTGCTTATGTGCTGCTGGGTTATAATAACGTGGTTATAGCTCCATTCAAACCACTCAGAATCTGGTTTTGAATTTTTACTCATTATTGACAATGCATTGCAGTTTTGCATGATTTTCTAATCTGTCTCCAGGTGCAACCTGGATCATTAATCAAGGTCTTTAAGCTTTTGGTTTAAAGTTCCAATCTTGGCATTGCAAAGCCCCATCTTTGATGGGTTTACTGCGTTCTTGCAACCAGCCAACATGTTTCTACCAAGAGTCTCTATGCCTGAATTTTTCAGGTACAGCATTGTAGTTTCTCAGTGGAGATCTACCACTGACTTGAAGGTCTTGATTTTTTGATCTTCCAGTGAAATAGTAAATAAAGTCTTATGCTGCTTTCGGTGGTTACAAGTCTGTGTTGGATTCGTTCATATTTTCAGGTTATGTTTGCAGTTTAAGTGTAAGTTGAAGGTGTCATAGGTTATTCAGAATTTGTTAAATCTTTTTTTGTATGTCTTGTTTTCTAAGCATAATAGAATGTCTGAAGAACTGCATCGTCAATCCCCTGTTTTCTCCCCCTCCTCCAGGTGTGAGGCAGCTAGCCCACATATTCATCCTGTTGGATGGTGTAAAGAACATAAAAGAACTCTCATCACCCCACCAGGTTTGTGTCTTACACATCTGAAAGATTTAAGGTTATAGTCAGCTAGCACCATTAAAGCTTATACCATAAGCTTATTGTTACCTCTCCTGAATTTTTCTTTCTGTAATTAAGAATTGGTATTTGGGGAGTTCTAAATTTTTTTAGAGGACATAATATATTGAAAGTAGAAATATAGTAGACATTAGGTGTTAAGTACGCACATATATGCTGCTCTAGTAAGGAGACATCTGTCCATGAAAGGTGCCCCTTGGAATCTGAACAAGTTTGTATTTTTGACGGAATGTATTCACTTAGAAGACTTACATTGTGAAAATGCTGATAAAGCAGATTCCGGGTGTGTGAGATCGTTGCATAAGAAAAGCATTTTCATGTGAACTACATCTGCAAGGTAATGGGTTGATGAGCAGAGTGCCTTACGTGATCAAGGAATCAAACTTGTAGGGGCTCTTTGGAAGGGAGGAAAGCACAATGAGAGAGACAAAACAGAAAAATGAAAGTGTTTTCATCATTAGTATGAAATATAAGACCGCTGTGGTTTTTCAAGACTGCTGTGTATGGCTGGATGATCTAAATGCCCTGTTGCAGAAACTGCCATCTGTGATCTGAGAACATGGAAAAATTTAATTGGTTAAAACCAACTTTGACAGAAGTTCTAATAGCCAGCAATCTTGAAAAGTCGTAACCAATCTGTCTGTCAGGAGGTTAATTACAGCCTATTATTCAGTGAAATCCCTTTTAAAACATACCAGAATTGCTTTCGTTCTGTTCTAGATTATGAATCATAATATTTAAACTTCAGGTTAAACTTCTGGTGCAGATGAAAGGCAAAGGACAGGCACTGCCTTTTCTTCAAGAGCAAAGCTGCCTTTGTGTTTCGTACAAACACTTCATGCAAACATGACACTTTCTGAGAAAGGCAACATCTTTTTTGATGATGTCTGTAAATTATTCTTATAGTAAATGTCCAGGCTGGTTTTTTTAGAAATGTAGTTAAAACGAATTCACTAAGAGAATAGCAAGTAGTCACGTGTGCTCTACGGTGGTACAAAGCTATCACTGATTAGATTGTGTTAGCCAGTAATGTACTGTTTATAAAATACAGGATTAGGCTTACAATACTTGAATGAATTCCTTGAATTAAGTGGACAGATTTTTCCAGTCCACATTATTTATATTCCCATACCCAAAGCAATTGTGACTTTTTCTGATAGCTACTCGATATTGTATATGAAAAGATTGTTGGGGTTTTTAACCTACATGGTGAATGTGTCAGAGACAATTTAGAGTAGCCTTTCTTGTAATTATTTCATATATCTGAAGCATAAATCAGAACAGTATTATAAAAGCGTTAGGCATTCTGTAAATTAGACATTAATTTTATTTTTTGCACTGCAATGTTTAATTCTGCTCATATTTCTTCTGTGCCAGATTATCCACATGCTAAGCATTTTTCTTGGGAGAAGTATTTGGAAGAAACCAGTTCATTACCTGCACCTGCAAGGGCTTTTAAAGTGGTGAGAAAATGCTTATATTTCTTCATGCTTTTAAGTGCATATAATTAATTAGTTTAAGAAGAGAATACATATATGGTGTTCCTATGTTTCCAAATGTATCCAGTTAATTAGTTGCAAAATAGGTGGTTTATTTTTATGCAAGCTTGCAGTTCACTGTTAGAAAACAGGTAATTATTACTATAAATCACTATTACTTTCTTATTTTAATTGTTATAAATGCGATTAAATGTTACCAAATGTTACTAATTAATGTAATTTGCTATGGGAAATTACTGCCTAGTTATTAGAAATAATGAGATAGCTACCAAGTCATCATAACATATTTTGAACATATGTATTTCTAACCGTACATTTTAAATGGCCCAATAAATACAGGGAGAATGTAAAAATGATTGTAGGTGGTCAGGCTGCCCATCTGGTCCATCGTATCTGGCAGTGGCCAAGAGAGAGTTTGTGTTTCATATCCTTCAGTAGACTTTTTCTTCTGCGAGTTTGCAAGCAGGGCACATGGGCAGCGTCCACAGGCAGCTCCCCAGCTTAACTGTTGTGTTTGGTTACAGCATCCTTTTCTTTTAGCTTTGTACTTGGTAGTTTCTTCCAGGGGCACCTATCTTTCTTGAGCTCTTAGGATTTCAGTGAGGAAAGTGGACTGGTCGGTAACGCAGAAAGGATTGGTGTTGGGAGCCAGCATCAGATGGCTGGTAGCTCCCATCCCCTTGTCTCACAGCACACTGAAGCTGGTTTGCCTCGGCTGTTCAGATTAAGGTCACTAATTCTGAATCACACTTTACTAAGAGCTGGAATAACAACAGCAGAAATGTGGTGCTTATAGCAGTTCCTGGGGTCAGTAGATCACCAGAGTTTATTACCGACCTGCACTTTATCACCCCAAAATGTGTCTGGCTCAACAGCATGTCTCAATCTTATGTTCTCACCAAAAAGAGCAAGGATTAGGAAGGTATTTCGTTATACCTGAGAGGTATAGTCCTTGGTGAAACAGTGGAGGGCTGTGGCCTTGACTACGTCAAGATAAAAGCAAACATTTTCTTTTTCTCTGGGAGCATCCATGTTTTAATTTCTCTCCGTGGGGTTCAGGGGACAGCCACCCTGCAGTGCTCAGCACTGGGAATGCCCCACCAGTGGCCCGCAGGGTCCGTCTGGCTGTGTCTGCACCGGGAATCTGACCGGGACATGCCACAGGTGTGCAGGCATGGATGGCGTTAAACTGGGAGACCACTAGCTGGCATGGCTCAACGCTGTTCCAGAAACCATGCTGGCAGAGAGCGGCTGAGGATGGTGTAGGTCCCAAAAGGGAGCTTAGACAAGGCCATCTGGCTTTGAGGATGGAGAGGAAGGAGAGCTTGACTGCATGGGGGTCAGCTGTGCTCTGCGTTCTGGTTTGTTTCACAGCCAGAGGAAATCCCCTCCCTGCTTGCTGTGCTAATACAATGGCAACCATAGAATGCTAATTGTGACAGACAATAAGAAAGCACATCTAATGGGAATAAAATGCTGATTGTCTTGGAGTTTGGGTGAAGTCTTCCTGAGACGGTCACAGTATTTTATGTTGTATTTTGGGAGAAAATAGAGTTCTTAAGCTGCAGCTGAGGAAAAACCACCGATGTTCAGGGAAGTCTTAGAGGGACAGATATGTTGCTTTCCTAGAAATCTAAAATACAAGCATAGCATGTCTTGTGCACATGTTCCTTTAAAATAGAAATAATTTGTGCTTTAAGTTTCTTAACTGTAGATGACAAAGATAAAATCTGATCTTCCTAACAAAGAGACCTTTTTGCCAAAATAGCATTACAAAACAGGTATTCGGTCCTGGTTTTTCCAAGTCAGTATTTACTGGTATACCGTGGATTAGTTATGTTGTCAGTAGGAAACTGAAAAACAGTGTTTGATCCACAAAGTGAAAACACATACTAAAAAAACCACAAATATGTTTCCTGTAGACAATTTCATAGACATTTCAGGCTGCTGCTATGTAGGTACTTCATTCAATACTGTTGGTCAAAATCTCTGGGAAAACTTTTCTAGAGAATTTAGGAAAAAACCCAACTGATTTAAAATAAAGATCCATAATTACCTGCTTGGAAGGCTTGAATGGAGAATCTGGAATCCCAAAGTAGTTACTTTATTCCTCTACTTTAATAACACTGGTTTGAATGAGGTTTTTATGGTTGGATTTGTTGGAGGGAGAGAGCAGATTTGAAAAAATGAAGGCAGAAAGTTTTCTATGGATTTTATATACTTTACAATTGTGTGAGATTTTTGAGGTTTTCTTCTGTTTCACAAATAATGTTGTTCTTTTCTAGAAACCTTCTCATGGCTTTCAGAAAAACATGAAACTTGAAGTGGTTGATAAGAGAAATCCAGTATTTATCAGAGTAGCAACTATTGTAGATACTGATGACTATAGAATAAAAGTAAGTTTCTCTGTCTTACTGTACTATCCCGTTTCAGTGACTGATGAGTACTTTGAAAACCAAAATCTTATAGTTGTAAAACTAAGCACTAAGGAAGAAATGAGTCATATGCTGTGTCCTGCTAAGCTTTTGCTCATCATTTTCACTGATTAATATGCATATAATTCCTTTGGAAGGAGTTGTTTTATTATCCTCTTAGTTACATTTGCTGACATAGGTAATTAGAGAGCAGAGTTGAGTATGTGGGAAAATAGCTTTGGGAATAGTTGATCAAAGTTGTCTATTCTATCAAGAAATGGAATGATTTAATATCAAGTGTCAAAGGGCTGCTATGATATTTGTGTTAGGGTCCATAAAATATTTGGCCTGGGTTAATTGAATCTGTCTCTATAAACTTCAAGGGAGAGGAGAGAGATGTGAGATATGAAAAATAACCCTGATCTCTTGTGCCTTGTCAGAGACTTCTGCAATTCTGAACTTCATATTAATTATAGACTTCAGATTGGATTAATCTCAGATAATGTATTTTTAAGAAATTCCAGTTTTCCAGAAGTTGTATACTTGAATGATACTATTTTTTATTGTACAAAACCAGTTTATGCTCTGTAGCCCTTAACTGTTAGAACGGCTAGCATATTCCAGGTGCCCAGTTAGATGGATGTGAACGATGTTTGTGTTTGTGGTTTGTACAGATTTATTAGGCATACCTGGAAATGCAGCATGAAATGCAGCTGACGTTTCATTTTGAATCTGAATTAACTGGTGGTAGGGAGTTAACAGAACTAATATCTTCACACCTACACATTTTCTGTCTAAACTTTAAGTTGGTCATGCAAAAAAGAAAACCAAAACACAAAAAAACCCCTCTCTAGTCTAATTTATTAAAATTACAGGATTTGTAGCTTCTGGAGTGGTAATTTGACTCTGTTGCATATGTTGAAAGAGCTCTGCTTGTAATTATCTATGTGTACATGCATCCCCACATGCGCATGAGAGATCTGAGCTATTTACTAGTACAGAGGTCAAGTAAGATTTGAAGATATTTAGCTTTTGCCTGAAAAAAATGCATGTATAGCCCGTACTAGTGGTTTTCTGGGAAGTCGCATACTTCATTTGCTCATCAGTTTCAACTCTTTATCCTCTGTAATCTCATTTTACTAAAATTGTTACTTGTGTGTTACAGGGGTTTGTTTGTTTTCTATGGATAAATGCCTTTTTTAGTCCTTCATTTACTGTTCTGCTATTTTTAAATCCTGTTCAAACAGGAGATTTAAAAATGTTTGGATTTTGGGGTTTTTTGAGAGAGACAAAAGGCAGAAATTCATGCTTAATTTAAGTATTAATATGAGAACTAAACTCATCCTGCTTTATTCCTGGGATTTGAGCCTGTTGATGCAAGACATAGTAAACAACAAAATGACACCTCTCTCTTTACTTCAATCAGAGTATGTCTGAGTCCAGAATCTAATGTACATGTATTTTCTGTGTAACATCGATAGTTCTTTTGAAGTGTCTTCTCTAATGGGCATGTCATTTTTATAGATTACTTAGGGAAAGTGATTTTATAGAGAATTTTTCTGATCTAAAATCTGTTGTTCTCCTTTTTGATTTTAGGTCCATTTTGATGGCTGGGATAGTATTTATGATTATTGGACTGATGTAGATAGCCCTGATATCCATCCTGCAGGCTGGTGTACAAAAACTGGACACCCTCTTCAGCCCCCACTTAGTAAGAGAAATCACATTATAATGTAACGATGTTAAAAGGCATGCGTACCATGCTCTCTTTTTTCCTCCAGTGCCGCCCAAGGAAGAGTAGCGACTAGGATATGCAAAATAATGTAAATGTGACATTTAGTGCGAAATCAACAGTCGGTAATTAATCACTTTTTAGTAGATAGCTTTATTGACCCTTACTGTAATGGCAATACAATGTTTCTCTGTATGCAGAAGAACCACAGTCAAAACCTGAAGTAATGATAAAGATCTGTTGCGTAAAGTCCTGGCCCTTTGGAAGCCAGTGATGAAGCTGCTGTGGCACTCAATAGGGATAGGGTATCACTCTTAAAAATCTTCTGTCCATATCCCCTTGAAAGTTAGTGTGCTTTTTAGCTCAGTGGAGTCCAGACCGCACTGAAGAGGCACTCCCTTCAAATGCTGTGGCAAATCCTCAAAATCAGCTAACGTCCTTTTCTTTTTCAGCTGAGCAAAGAGGGGTTAATGCTGCCCACATTGAAGATAAATCTAACAGTCACGGTACCAAGAATAACACTGTATTTATCAGCTTGCCCTCTTCGGGGATTTTTTATTACTTGTTGAAGAAGTGGGAGGTCTGTCATAAATGGTGGCAGGGAGAAGAGACTTCTGTGGTAAAGATATTCCTGCCTATGCCATTGTGTTTCTGGATAATGGTAGTGAAATCACTAGCCAGATGATTTTTAATAGAGTACTCTTCTCTGGGATTGTTTTATACTGTCACTCTGAGGTATGGTTTGCACGAGTGCTGAGTGTTCACAGCTGTAACTGAGATCAGAAGGAGCTGTGCTCGGAAAATAAGAAATGCTGAGCAATGCTAAGTACTCTGAAAAATTAAAATAACTGGGATAAGACACACGCAGATTGTGTGAATGTGTTACCTGAAAATCTCTGTACCTCAATTCAGCGTCTCTAAAATGTCAAGAAGAAATGTTTCTTATCAAGAGCGTGATCGCAGTATATTCATTAGTTTTCTGAGCACTCCAGTGATACGGTGATGACTGCCTGCTAGGAAGTTAATCATTCTGCCTTCAAAGCAGAGTCTGAATAGCGTGCCATAAGTGCCAAAGCACAAAGTGAATAATGAGAAGATCGGATGCTGCATATACGCTTCTTAAACAGAGATGTGCATCCTGCGTACTGAATGAAGGAACAGTCCAGTGGGAAAAAGTAGCCTGTGACCATATAAATAAAAATTGTATCATATGGCAAAAGAGCCAAATAAGGTTGCAACATTTCTATTACCTAAGATTGAAAAGAAAAATCCCCTGGGTGGGACTATAAAATACATAAGTTCATTTTGTTGAAGGCATTAAAAGAAACAAAATACAGATGCCCATCACATACAACACATGATCTCCTTTAGGTGGTGGCGTAGGTGGAACTGTGCATCTCTTTTTAGCATGTGACTGGTGGAACTGACTTTTTGCTACTAGTTAAGCTGTAACAACCAAAATGGACAATGTTACAGGAGGGAAAGTGACCATCCATTAAATAGGAAAAGATTCATTAACAGCACAAATATTATTAAAATAGGATGATTACTGAGTAATATATTCTTCCAACAGTATGACTTTGTATTATTACTGTAGAATATGGTATAGGATATAGAATACTATACAAATATTAATATCATTTCCCAGTAAAGTGCATTGCAAGTTTTGTGAAAGGGTTTCAGGAGAAAAGAAAATACTTTGCAAGACACAGTATTTTTTCTTCAGTCAGTAAGATGGTCCTTTTCATGATGCAGTCCAGATCCCTGTCTTTTAACACCAGAAGCTCTGTGTGAACACTGCACAATGTTAGCAATATCAGTCTAGAACAGTCATCATAATGGTCTTATGCTCCCAGTATTTATGTATTCTTAGTGTTTTAAGATGCAGTGAAGTCATCATGATGGATTATGACCTTTTTGATAGCAGTTAGGGAATTAAGAACCATGCATTGGTATCGATTTTAATATCGTTTCACAGTGACGCAAACAGCAGCTTCTTGCATAAATATGGACAGCCAGTTGCAGGTCTTTTAAATGACATTTTTAGAGAGTTTGAATTTTTTTAAGTGAAGAGAGAACATTTGTAGGGAGCTAGTTTTTGCAAAACCAAAGCATCGGTGAAGCAGGACTTCCCTTTACAAAATTGTCCCTATTAAGTTAACTCTTCCTCTGAGTCCACTAACTTGTTATGTTACAGGGATCAATTTTCCATAAAGGAAGAAAAGATAAAATTCTCTGTTCTCCCATCCATGACACCATTTTAAAACCTATAGAAGTCTTTGGACTTCAGTGTAGCCATAGTGTGGTAACATTAGCATAACATTTGTTAAAAAATGCTTTTGGACTGTCCTAATTTTACATAATTCTCCATCTTTCATTATCCGTCTGCAAGCAAGAAAGCTATCTTTCATTTCAGAAAATTTCTTTAAATAGACCTTTTTATGTCAGTATTGTTATCTGTAGGGGGAGATAGAAGTTCATGTACTTTTCAAGTAAAACCCATACTAGAGAGACAGTGCATGTTTGCAGATGTGCAGGAGGTGTTCTTAGTTTCATATACTGGAGTAGGTCTGTCTCTCACTTGCTATGAAACTATGGGTTATATACTATGTTTGCTTGAGTGTCAAAGCTAGTTTTGACAGCTCCATGCTTTAATGTCTCTGTAGGCATCATTGTTACAGGTTGATGAAAATCAGATAGACACATAAATTCAGATAAGTAAAAATGTCAAAAATCTCCTGATGGCTTGTTCTTTTTAGTAGTAGTTTCAGCTTTTGATTTCACCACCTTGTCTGCTGGAAAACTTGAGCTAAAAATGGAGTAGATCAGTACCCATTACGAACAGAGGATCAGCAGGGTAACTTACTTTGTGCTCTTGCGAAACAACCAGATTCCAACTGCAGGTAGTTAATAGGAGAGAAATTTGAAGTCATACAGTTCCTCCAAGGTTTGCATTCTTTATATAGATGTAGCTCTCCTGCAGAGATTTACTCACACAGAATAAAATTATTTCTCCAGTGGATTAGGTTGTTTAAATCTCCATCATGCTTTTGCAGAATGCATTTCTAAAGTACTTTAAAATTAGGTTTTATTCACTTACTACTTCTTCATGTTTACCATGATACTCTGGTATTCCTGCATATTTATATAACTTGTAAAGATTAGATACTTTTTTTTAATCTCATATGTAATTTCGCCTGACATGCAGGTCCCTTGGAATTGGTGGAAGCTTTAGAGCATGGAGGGTGTCCCACAGCAGGATGTAAAGGAGTTGGGCACATTAAAAGAGCAAGACATATCGGCCATCATAGGTAAGTGCTATGAAGCTGTGAGTTTATGCTTTCAATTGAGTGATGTGTACATGTGGGTTTTTTTAATTGTTGTTCACAAGAAAACACATCCAAGCTGGAAGAAAATATGAAATCTTGTGAGCCTAAATATGCAGTGATTTCAGTTGCCATGGTGAGCATGCTGAAATAAACATTAGCAATCTGTAACTTCACTTCACCAGGGTGTGCAGAGATAAGATTTGTCGAACATCATTTTTTGTCACAATTGATAGATTCAGCTACTCTGTGTTTTGTTCCTATGAGGATTCCTCGACTTGCTGTTCAGATTGCAAAATGTTACAGACAGATATGTATAAAGCAATAACTTTTGAACCTTTTGAAATATGAGGGCACTAATTTTATTATGGCTTGGGTGTTTTCGTTCTGCTTGGTTGGTAGGGGTGCGGATTTGCTTGTTGGCTTGGAAAAATACTAAAACGGAAATTCAATTCATGTGTTCCCAAATGACAGCCTGAACAACTTGCTGATCCTTTTATTGAACACCTTCAGAAATATAATACAGAAATCTGGACATCCCAGGCTCTCCTGGAGGAGAGTTGACATAGGGAGGGCAGTAGCATGAGAGAATGGAATGGGGTGGGGGCAGAGAGGCAATGACAGAATAAATGGGAAACATTTATTAAGTCAAAAAGGTATTATTTTAAAAACATTTACAATATGACTATTTAAGTAAGGGATATACAATTAATGTAACATGTTAAGTTGAGAACTAAGTGCCATAAATATCATCCTATAACCTTTTTGCAAATTAGGGCTTCCAGAAATTTTCTTGGAATTTTCCCATTACACAGTCATATGATCCTCGAAGCACTTTGTGCTTTCTGCTGTCATATGGCTAAGAGGATTGCTTTTTGGTAATTTGTCTACTGATGTTTTTTAAGTTTATTATTAAACTAGCATGATCCAAGAGTTAGCTGTGCAATCTCTTTATATTTCTGGTGGCAGAATTATGTCCTTTTGGCCAGAATTACACTACAGGGTTTTGATGGCGTACTAGCGATGGTTGAAGCCTTGACTCATCCATAACAAAATAACTGCCAGCAAAACTCACTGTGTTGTTACATGTTTAATGTGCAAAAGGCATCTTTTGCTGCAAGAATTTCTTTCCTGTCTACAACAGAGACATTGTGGTTGTGTTGTGAGGAAGCAGAACAGTGCTAGTACAAGCTTTATCTCTAGGGAGGGACGTGGCTAGGATAGCTCCAGTGACAAAACCTGTTTTAGTATGAGTTGTGGTGGTGTTCTAGCATGACATGGTATGCTGCATTTATGACTTTCAGATTATTCTCACCCTTTTCCTTCTGCCTTTTTCTATCCATGTTCTTTTTCTTTGGTTTATTTTTTTTCACTTTTTCTACCTTCCCCTGTGAGCTTTGTTGAACTCAGTCAGTAGGATAACTCCTTAAAAAGTCAAGTTAGTATTTAAGAGGATACAATACCATCCTTCAGTTAGGATATGGTAACCTACTGCATTCATGTTCTCAGTCCACTGCAAATGTGAAGTTACCCAGACTTGCCTAAAAAGCTTCCTGGTTGCTTAGTTCAAACCCGTTGTATTTCATATCCTGGTAGACTAAGTCTTACATGATTTATTAATGCACCTGATCTGTACGGCAATGACTTCCAATTCAGAGGATCTCAATTACTTGGAGTCAGATGAGCATACCCATTCTTAGTCCAAGGCTGAAGCCTGGGAAAAAAAAAAAAGATACTGTAAGTGAATGTGTCAGAAGTTTTCATTTCTGATCTTCTCTCTAAGTAAACTTTGGCGCTAAAACTTCTAATGTTTCACAGGGAAGGGATGAGTAAGAGCTATGTGTCTAGTTAGTTCATGTAGCCTTTGTTTTTATAACTAGATTTTCCATGGTATTTAAAGTTGTTACACTTACTCATCCTGAATATTAAGAAAAGAAATAAACTCATGGCACTCTATTGTGGTTTATTTTTGCTACGGTCTTAGCAATCCTATTATTTGCACGTTAACTGATAGTTCTAGGGGATGAAAATATAACCAAAGAGATTTTGTTGATCATAAGACAGGTATTCGCTGTTTCATAGCAAATAAATTAACACTGTTAAGTATCTTATTCACTAACTATATTGGATTGCCCTCTGTGCTGATATTGTGGGTTTTTTTTCTTGAGCATTTCTGAGGAAGATAATGAGATTTGTTATTTATCTGGAGTCTACAGATTTGAGGGGCCAGGTCACCCCAAAAATTCTAACACTGTATCATCACTTTTCTCCTGAATTAACAAAGACATTTTGAAATTGGTATAATTATCCACGTCAGGTAGCAGTCCCTTGGCTCTTGGCAACCTTGAAATGTATTTAACTATGCTTATCCTTTTTTTCATGATGAGGTACAACGTCTATCTACAGCATAAATGCCTGTGTGCAGAAAAGATGGTAATTTAAAATGCTAAGTAGTTCTGAAGTAATTTTGAGAGCTTGTTCCTTAGGAACCAGATGAAAGCCTTGGTGATTAATTATGTAGTGGGGTTAAAGCATTTACTTTTTGGAAAAGTTCATGTTAATAAGGACTTGGTATCTATCACCAGCTGATGTAGAGTTTTGTGCTGCGCAGTTGAAACTGAGACTGATGTGCAGGTTGGTAGCATTATGCAGATCCCCGCATATTTATGATTGTGGATTTTATGCTGTCTGATGTTCAATGCATGCATTAATTTTCAAGTTCAAGCAGTAACACAAAGTGGTCAGTTGTAAACAGGTTATTAGTGTTTTGGGTCAACTCACTATGAATAAAGTTTTTTACCAGAAACTTTACACGTGTTAGGTTTAAGTTGAAGTGAACCGAATGTGCCGTGGTGGAGGCTGTAAGAGAACCACAGTGCAGAAACGCAGGAAACCTCAGCTCAGCGGGATGTCACATCTATTTGTTTGGTGTCTGCTGAAGTAATTCTCATCTGATTTTGATGCCAGTCTCAAGTTTCACTTTATCTTTTATGTAAGGTCATTGGCCCCAGCCAAATCCATTATAAGCTACTCAAGTCAGGTTTAGACTTTTGAAGGAGCTTTCTCCTAAAAAAGAATTACTTTGATGATAAACATGCATTGTAAATTGTGAAAGAGAACATTTGTATCACTTGTTTCCAGACTAGTTAAAAATGTTTTCCTAAAGTCAACTGAAGTAAAGACATCACTCAACAAAAATCAAGCAGATAAAAAGCATATATCTCGCAGATGTTGTCAGGACCTTTTTGCTGGAGGTTTGTTACTAATCACATATCACAACCAGCAGATGCAGTCATCTGGACATAGGCTGCTCTAAATAAAGTCTAATCCGTGAGTTAGTCCAGTCTGTTTCTTTAACCCATCAAGGAAGATAGTTTGAGCAAATCTGGGTGAATTTTCCTGGAGCTGCCATACAGCCTCATCCCTTGGCATTAACCTGCACCTGAAAGGCAGTGAGGAGCTGGCATTGGTAACGTTTCCAATCAGTACAGCTAAACCAGGAGACTTGTCTGTGGCTTCACACAGGTTTGCAAAATATTCCTAGCAGCCATAAAGCCTAATAATCTATATTAAAAAATACTTTAGCATTAACTTTCTTTTACCAAATAGAGTACCACCTTAGTCGTCTTCTTCAGGTTAAGAGAGAATCCTGGCTTATGTTCTGGTCTGACATTAGGTATAGCTGAGGCTGAGTAATCCAGTTGGACTCTGTACTTCAGAAACTTTGCATGTTACTAGAAGATAGGAGCATCTCCGGATGTCTGAAGAAGACTTAAGTTCCATGCCTGCCCATCAGTAGCCCAGTTTATCCTGCTACCGTTGAACGTCAGAGAAAAAGATATGTGTGTAACCGTACTAGAGATAGATCCTGAGAGTGATAGAAGAGCAGTCGCAAAGTAACCACAAATGGGATACGCTGTCTGGATGCTTTAGTTCCATTGGGCAGTTCTGGAAAGAGCTGATTATGTAAAACCTCTGTTGACTTGAAAATCCCAGGCCTGTGGTCCTTGGAATTCTTCAGAATGGTATACAAGAAGTAGTAATTGGTGCATTGGGTTTTTCCTTTATTGATCTTTCCTGATTCGATAAAAACAGAAGTGTATTTTAATGCTCAGTTTTTACTCAGCCTATGCAGGACTCTGGAAACAGTGGCTCCCTTTCCTCAAAAAACTGCATTATGGACACGTGTATTGCCAACCACTCAGCTGCCATTTCAGTAGGATGCAAAGTGTACAGCAGGTAGCTAATTGCTGTGCTATGTTGATCCTCCAACGTTTAGAGATGGCTGATTACTCTCCTGTGCGGGGGGGTCGGGTGGCGTTAATGTGAATATTTGTTTACTGAAACATGGGTTGAGCCTACTGAGGCAGCTCAGATGATAATTCAGTAGCTTTGTGTTGGACTGGTTTCAAAGCTGTGAAGCAGCGCTGGAGGGTGTACAGCCCTGTCAGATGTATAGTAGAGGTTTCAAATTGGGTAGCTGCTGCTGCTTTTGCTTCTTGCCATACTCCCTGTGCCTCTGGCAGACCTTGGTACCCTCAAGTCAAGGACATCTGATCATTTTGGAAACTGGCTTCTGAACTTCTGCTGTTTTCAAAATACTCTGCTAAGGTAGACTGCAAGCTGGAGCAGAAACCCAGGTTTAAATTGACAGAAGAGTTAAAAATCGTAATTTAATATTAAATAACCTAAACATCAAGACTTCTGAGCCCTTGAGATGAATTGTCTCTAAAACTTACAGTCCTGTATAAATCAAATACTTCTATTATGTAGGGATAACAAGATTAAATTTTTATTCTTTGTAGTAGGCAAGCTAAACTGAACTAAAGGCTGGAGGCATTGAGGTTCAGGAGGATTTACTGATTGATCCGAAACCATGTAACTCATGCACAGGTTCATTCATGCCGTGTTTTGTTGAAACAAAGCCAACAGTGGAAACCATGAGGGTTCTTTTTGTTGCCCCAAGTAATAGTAACATCAAAGGGCTATCAAGGAGTTTTTAAAAATGATACAACAACTTGAATAATTAATCGCAAGGAAAAACTCAGCGGAATTTAGTGTTCTAAAGCATCATTAATATTATAACTGTTGATTGAAATTGTCATTCAACTTCTGTTTTCTAGAAAATGCGAAAGGAAAAAGCAGTATGTAAACAGGCAAGTTCTGATGAAGGACTGAATTTTGAGGTTTTTTTGTATTTTTTAATTTCAAACATATTAATGGTGTTGGTAAACAGAAGACCTGCTGGAGATGAAATTGTATTGTCAGATTTCATTGTGGTGTAAGGCTTGTTTAGTAATACACAATTGAAGTTAAATACCTCATTGGTAGTGTTTAGTGTTTCCTTGAGACAGCCCCTCTATCAGCTTAAAAACACTAAGCCTCAGAACACCTCTGTGAGCATAGGAAGCCAAAAGAAGATTACATGCTTTGCCTTATAGCAGTGGCAGAACTGAGATTAACCAATATATTCCTGAGTGTCTGATAACTGTATTTCATCACAGTGGTATGATTTTGTCACAGCAAGAACTTAAATCCCACTAGCATTGGCTCCTTAAAACCTTTTTCTGAATAGAAGCCAGTATCTTTTATCTTGTAGTTAATTTGAAAGGGAAAAAAAAGACATCATTGTGATAGATGCAACAATATAAGAAACTGAGAATATAAAAACACTTGCCTATCTTTCCTAGTGTTCCTCTTTTCTTCCCCATCTTTCAGTTCATGTTTTTTTGTCCTTTTAAGACGCTGGCAGAGGCTAGTCCTAAGCCAGACAAAACTAGTAGGTTGAAAAATAAATGTAAGTAGAGGTAATATAAATAAATCTAAAATAAAATGCCAAATTCTGCTTAAGAGAAATCAGAAATAGAAGTTAAATATTCCAGGTTATTTTTTTCTTTGTATATTGTGTTCCATGTCTTTAAAACATTTTCGCTAACAAAAAAATACCCTATTTCAAGTGTAGCGCTTTAGTGTCCAGCCACCCATCTGGTTATATCTTATTCTGCTATGTAAACTTCGGGTATGAAGGTTCTCATGGCAGAGAACTTCCGGGCCTGTATCTCAGAGGAGGTGCTGGAACTACCACCCAGTTCCTCAGAAGAAGGCAAAGATAACTGTCCTGTGTAGATCCTCTGGGGTGGATGGCTGTATGTCCTTTGCAAACGCTGTACAGGCTGTTGTGGAACACCATCTCCTTAGAACGGCCTTAAACAGGGACCTCATCTTGATTAGAAAAGCAGAAATCATATTCTGCGGGCATGTTTTTCCTCCATAATTCAAGTTCAGCACAGCTATACAAGGATTAAAAAAAAAAAAAGGTTGATACTGTCTTGTTTTCCAATGAATCGACTGACAAAATCAGACATGCTGCTGGACTCCTGTGTCGATAACCCCAGCAAGGAGTGACTGACTCAGCTTGTGTAGCCTTGAGGAGTTTTCTCCTTTTATGCTAAGTGCTGAGAGAAATGTAAATTTCCACCAAGCTCTTGTTTATGTTGGAAAGACCAAAATTAGATTACTAATATTGGTCCAGTCTTGTTTGTAGGAGTTGATACATACACACTGTGAATCCAGAACTTCATTGGTAAGGGAAAAGGCAAATGTATGGCATATTTTGAATAAAAGGCCTTTTTTATTCTGTGCTTTGTAAAATGAACATGATAATGAAGTCTGCTGGTTTTCTATTTAGTTTTTGTAATTTGGAGGTGGCAGGGTAGACTTGTTTATATTAGACAGTTGTATTTGGAAATCCTGCATGTAACAATCAGTGAAACAAATACAACATTGCAGTAGTTTATGGAAAAGCAGATAGTTACATTCTTGAAAAGAAAATACACAAAATCCCAGAACATGGGGTTTTTACATTTTACCATTCTAGAGGTCCTTGTAATAATACCAGTGAGTAGGAAATCACAATTTTAGTTCATAGTTAGTCATGGCTCACAAACCACAAGTAGACCATTATGTTTAGTACAGCCTCTCCTGTATCTTAAATAGACATTTGAAAACTGAGTGTGTTGTTATTCACTGTTGTGGCAAATGTATACCTTTCAGAATTTGGGTTATTACCTTTGAAGTGTGAGTATGTGGCCTGACTAATCAGTTGAACATTGCATGGCATTCTTGTAAAGACAAAATCCCAGTTCAGCCCAGCATGTTTTGTGTTGCTGTTCTTCCCTTTCCTACCTCTTGTGGGAGGTATGACTTTTACATTTGTTAGAGTAATAGTTACAAGTCATTATCAAAGTATGGTGTCAAATTCTCTCTCTACTTGGAGTGTGGTCAAATAGGGAGTGTTGAATGATAGGAAGGACTGAAAATGTCACAATCTTTTAATGGAATATGACAAAACGGCATTTGCAAAGAGAGGGCATTCGCTGCAGTAAGAGGATGTGCACTGTTCCTCATACTCTGCCCTTGCAATGCAGCTTCTGTGTGGGCATTACATACATAGTAGGAGTACCTCTCCTTTACTGGAAAAATAAATGTGGGAATATGATTTTGTTTGGAGACAGGTAAGTATAGTCAAAGGCACCCTGTATATTATTTATAAAATACCATTAAAAGTATGAGAGAACAAGCTAAATACTCATCAAGCAGTTTTCCAGAATGTATACTGTAATATAAATTAATACAATTTGTGCTACATAAGTTGCTGTCAAAAGGAAATGCGAAAAACATTCAGGTTGAGGTTTTTAATTAGTGGATTTATTAACATTTAAAAGCATGACTACTTATTGCATTTTTTTCTAATTTTCTTCATATTGATTGATTGCATCTGCTTCTAGAAAACTAGTCTCTGTTGTCATTTCATTTGAACTGTGTCAGTAAAGTGTCTGAGAATAAGGAGGCATTTCTTTTCTTCAACTTCTAGTGCAGTCAGCTGCCCATATTCAGAGATGAACTTGAACAAAGAAAGCCTCTTACCTGACCGGTTGAGTGGGGAGATGCCAGCAGCCAGTCCTGTCCCCAGAAACAGAAAAGTGGAAGCAAATGAAAGATCCACCTCTCCAGTAATCAAGTAATTAATGATTGAAGCGATGTCTGTGACTAACAGTAGTACTTTATTTCAGTGTGCTGCAGTGTAATTTGCAGTTGTGTCATGGCTGAATGGTTTCAGAAAGGCTTGCCTATTTATCTCCATTTTCATTTACAGCGAAGGAATGGTTTCATCAGCACTTATCGAAAAGGTCACCAAGCTGTCAAAGACTGATACTGATTTTACTATGTATGACTTAACAAGAGTTCGGTTTCATCTTCCGTGTAACTATCTAGACGACTAAGTGGTTAATTGGAATTTGAAATGGATTGTTTACCAGTTGGTTTCACTGAAGAAAATGATTTATTTGTGTTTCTTTTGTTTGCTGGGGTGGCCTTGTTGATGTGACTGTAAATTAATGTTGCTCTCTGAAGAATAGCCACTGTGAATTCTGTTCTAATTGTGGGAGTGGAGAATCAAATTACTGGGAGTGAGTTTTGCAAGAATGATGCTAACGTCTGTAGCTGAAGCTTCTAGCAGGAGCACTAGGAAAAACAAAGGGATGTGATAGCAAGGTGATGATTTTCAGATAATGATTTTCTATCAGAAATTGTGGACACCAACTCCTGTGCTTTTTTTGGGCTGTGGCGATACGTAGAGAATTAAAGAAGGAAAGGAAAAAAGGAGCGGCTTTCCATTCTTTTCAAGGGCTACATTAATGTAAATGTGAAAATGCGAATGTTTGTAATGAAGGTTTCCAGTTCCTGCTGTAATGAACACATATTTTCAATAGATGGTATTTTAAATTACATTCTTGGAGACAGTTTCAGCTTCATGCTTTACAAACAAAAATATTCAGCTGTCAGAGAGTGCTGCCTGGTTCGATTGTTCTTGTAAGTGTAGGGTTTTGGAAATCTGAAGTGACTTAATCACCCTCTGACAGGCAGCCCAGGTAGCGTCCCAGTGAAGCCAGTAACAGTTTGAGCACTGTTCTCTGTGATAGGAACTGTGTCCAGTGCTACTTTTTTCATTGTCCTAATTGAGAGACTGCATAACATTTTTAAAGGGTCCTGACTGCATAACGGTATATTGTGAAAGGGAGAGAAGGGATAGGAGGCAAACAATGCTTCAGAGTTTTCTTGTGTTACAAATATTTGAAGTGGATAGCTTATTATCAGAAATAACGTTAAGCAAATTCCGTTCCTGTTGAATTGCCTAAAAGTTTTACCTTTGATTTCATGGAGAAGAGAGTTCTGTATTGTGATTTCTGAAAATCCCAGGTATACAATTTTCATAGAATCATGGAATGGTTTGGGTTGGAAGGGACCTCAGAGCCCATCTAGTTCCAACCCCCCTGCCATGGGCAGGGACACCCTCCACTAGACCACGTTGCCCAAAGCCCCATCCAACCTGGCCTTGAACACTTCCAGGGAGGGGGCAGCCACAGCCTCTCTGGGCAACCTGTTCCAGTGCCTCACCACTCTCACAGTAAAGAATTTCTGTCTAACATCTAATCTAAATCTACCCTCCTTCAGCTTAAACCCATTACCCCTTGTCCTGTCACTACACTCCCTGATAAACAGTCCCTCTCCAGCTTTCCTGTAGGCCCCTTCAGGTACTGGAAGGCCGCAATTAGATCTCCCTGGAGCCTTCTCCTCTCCAGGCTGAACAAGCCCAACTCTCTCAGCCTGTCCTCATAGGAGAGGTGCTCCAGCCCTCTGGTCAGCTTCATATTTTGTTGGTAGCAAGTAAGAAACTTCTGTGCATTTCTTAAAACAAACAAAAACCATGTATTTCTTCAGTTACACTAACGATTCTTTACTGACAGAGAAAGTAAGTTGAACAACTCCTCAGCTGCTCTCAGTTTTAAACATTTTGTTAATTTGTTTTAAACAGTGACAGAAAATGCCCCAGCCCTGGTCACCTAAGTATGAAATCTTCAGCTCACAATCGATCGTCTGGGAAAACTGTATCAGAAACAACTAAGCTGGAAGATGCAGAAAGCAAATCTCCTTGCAAGAAACCCCTGTTCTGCGATGTGAAAGAAAAGAGGGCACCTGGGTAACTATCGGTTCCTTTCAAAGTGTGTGTTGTTTGGAGATGGTCAGTTTAAAATGCAGCACAGTGATTTGTCCGTGCAGCTCTTGGAAGCAGTGGGAAGGAGATGGAAGTTCTTCAGCGGTCTTTATATTAGAAATAGAGGGTAAAGGGAGTTTCATAATGTAGTTAAGAAATAAAAAACGTGTATCGGAGAGGAGAGGAAAAATTCTACAAAACAGAGAAATTATTGGAAGTTGGGATCCTTCTTCCGTGCCTCTGTGTACAAATATGTTATTGTACATGTGCAAATATGTGCATACATCTAAACATGAAAAGTAATTCCTTCACTCTCAGGATTTGGAATATCTTTTTGACAAAAAATTACATGAGAGAGTTCCCAAGCTTGCATTGACAAATAATACTTATGGTATAAAAAGGCTATCTTTGAGACTAAAAAGATACAATTCATTGTTTTCATGGGGACATGTGAGGCAATAGCCTTCCCTACGTTTTTAATTAGTTACAGTATCAGTGCATTATTTTGTTGGCTGTTTTCATACAGAAATAGAAGACACCCTGGAACAAGAAGTATCATTTGTTATATATTTATGTCAGCTACATCCTCCTGTGTTCATAATACATGAACTGTAAGTGTTAGTAATAACAGTGTCTTGAGAGACTTTGGAGAGTTAGTATTATATGGTAAATACCTCACAGTAAACCTGATGATTGAAATGTAACTTTTATTAAGAAGCAGTAAACTCTCTACAAGATTTTTTATTGTACCTTTTTTCCAAATTGGGTTAACCAGATCTAGCAGTGTATTATGACTGCCCTTCCTTTTTCCACTAGATTTTTTTTTTCTTTCATGAACTAGTATTCGTTGCTTCCTTTATTCCAAAAACATATGCAACAAAATACAAAAGATATTTTTGGAATGTTTAGCTTTTTGCATATTATAAAATTGGTCAGCTTTTCTTTAGAACATTCTTTCACATTTCAATTAGGTGATATTATTAAAGTTATATTGAAAAAAATCTAGTAGGAGCATCAAGCACTGTTGATATAATTCCCATGTCACAAATAAATAGCATTCACTAGTCATACTCAAGTGAATTTAAACAGCAAAAAAAGACAGAAGACAGTTTCATGCATAATTCTGAAATAACCTGTGTTAAATGATAGATGTCATTTATCATTTTAACCATAATTGTAGTAAATTAATCTTTTTTAGAAATAAACTTTGACTTTATACAATATCTCTTAAAATTAATTGAAGAACAGTTTAATTGGTCTTTCATTTTTTTAGAGGGTGTTACCTTTATGAAGCCCTAAAATAAGTAATACGTGTGCTATCTGTTCACTCTAGTGAGTCATTTTTATTCAGAGAATAACAGCCTCATGCTAACTTTGAATTATCCAGAGGCTTTGCAGTTTGTGTTTGAACTGTATGAATACACTGATGACTTTCTGCATTTTATCATCTAGCTTTCCACATTCTCTATGTATCCAGCATAGTCAGAGGACTTTTAGTTGAATAAACTTCCTTTTAAAAAGGCATGAAAAATAGCATTCACAACATTAGGTATATATGAACTGCTAGAGTTATAAAATATTGAGCATCTGGTTATTGCAATACCCAGTGGATCTTTTTAGATGTGTATTCAAAGTACACATGCATAATTGAAGACACAGATACATGTACTTGTGTGCTCTTTAGCTACTGAGCTCATAGTATGGATTTAATTATTTTTTACAGTTGGCTATTCCTTCATGTTCCAGGTAATCTTTTGTTTCATAGAAGTCCTTGATTGAGGAACCAACCACATACGGAGCCAACCTTGAGAATTATTTTGTTGTGTTAAATCTAAGTGGTACTCAGATAATTTCCAGTTCCACTTACTCCTTTTCTTTCTTTTTTTTTTTTTTTAAACTAGTAAGAGATACTTGTGCATACAAACAATTGCACTAGAAAATTTTGGTTTGCAAAAATATGTGTATAAACACTACAATCTGTCCCTCTGGAATGTTCCTGAGATTAAAATTCAAGATAAAAATTACATGCCTACAGCATATTCAATTTTAATTTGAACGTATCTTTATACTGTCTTCAGAGCAGCAAAAGAATTTCACTGTGATAGGATTTCCACTCTGGAAATATTTACAATTAAGGAAGGTGAACCCTCAGGCTTGGGAATCAAATGGCATTACTTCTTGAAAGAAAATTAAATTTATCTTCCAACCCCTTCCCCAAACCCTTCAATTTATGATACTATCTTGTACTTTACTAGTAAGATAAAATTTCTGGATGTATGTCACTATGAAAATTGGCCTCAAGAAAATAGGAAGATACATGCTTCCTCACAGGTGTTGGTGATCTCTCTTCCTTATGTTGAATTACAGTATTCATTTTCTTTGACTTTGGAATTAATTGCACTACTTTGTAGCATCCTACTTTAGAAGTTTGCTGTGTTTGTGGAGGTTAGGCAAAGAATTTTTAAGTAAAAAATGCAGGTGATATTTCTGAGGAAGATACTGTGGAGCAGTCCTTTGTGGCAAGGACTGCAATGACAAGCGATGCCTGCCGTATGCATTCCACTGGCATTGCTTCTCATGCCGTTACTATGTGTGTCCTACCGTGCTACAAAGGCTGGATTTTCTGATTTGTTGTGTTCATTTTGCACCATTAATAGTGTGTTAAATATATTTCTGTTGACGTCAGTGACCTTGCAGCTCCTAGCTGATTTATTCCCAAATGCTTACTCGTATTTAGTAGCATAAATAGTATTTAATATAAAAATTGTATTTAATACTATAAATGTAAACAATGGAATTAAACAAGGCTGTCTCTTCTGTGGATTTGTGTTTTTAGGTTAGCTAATCTTGATGTCTAGCAAGGTGTTAGTTCTAGTTTGGCTTTTTATCTGTGTTTGAGACTTTTATAAAGGGATTCTTGTTGACTGCTTTGCTGGTAGACAGTAAAGCATGAGTTCAGGCAGTGGGCTTTCTTGTAGTCTTGACTTTAAGATCATTCTGTCTGGTGCCTATTTTTAGAAAATGTTCATTATGTACTTACTGTCTCTGAGAGCTCTGCATCTGTGATGGTTTAGTAAAAATTGGCCAGTGTGTTCTCAAGTTCTTAAAAGCAGAAGGAAATAAATACACACATAATGTCAGCGAGTTTGTATAAGCTTCATTTTTGTAAGAAACCAGGCTGGAAATACCTTCTGAAGGTGGAGTTTGAAAAGGAACTTCCCAGGGGCTGGCTTTAAGATGAAGATACACCCACCCCGTTAGAAGTTCTCTTATTCCCACCTCTCTTGTCCCGTTTTTCTTGATGGGGGGGAGGCGTTCCCTCTTTGCAAATGTTTGGGCTGGCAAAGCTGAGGGAGCAGCCACAGGCAGCAGGCACAGAGCAGCTCTTTTAGCTGGGTAAGAAGTCATGAAAACAGTAACAAAAGAATACAGATTTTTTTCACTGGGATTATGAACAGCTGCACGACAGTGTGTCAGTATAGTACAGGAGTTGGAGATGAAGGCCAGACAGAGAAAAGGGAGTAGATGTTGTTTCAGACAGCTCCTGAAAATGGCCTGGATAACCATTATGGCTTTGTAGCAGATGCAGCTATGTATGTGTTTTTCATTTTTCCCATCTTCTGCCATGGATACATCCACTACCTTCATTTGTATATTTTCCAGTTTCAGTTACGAAGTCAAGTGTGTTGCTACAATTTACGTGATCTTACTTTACACTACTCTTGAGCCTTCATTGCAAAATTCATGTCAGTAGTTACGCCATCTGTGTAAGTCAGAAATTAGATCCTCTTTTTTACTTTATGATGATACAGCATCCTTTGTGTGGGAATCCTGGAGTGTTAATAGCATTGTTAGCAAGAGATGTCATCATGCTTAGTGATTTTTATGATGTATTAATAAAAAATGAACATCTTATTTTCCTCAGTGGAGTACTACAAACAAAGGACTCTATAAAGAACAAAGAGAGTGAGGAAGAGGAGACAGAAAATAAGCTGCTCATTTCAAATGAAATTAAAGGTAAATTGGCAGTACTTCATTTGTTTCGTATTAAAATCTGCAGAACAAAAGAAGTGCGATATTCCTTGAAATTCTTTATGAAACTGCATTGCAACGTGTTTTCTATATTCACTACTTGTGCTCACAAATTTCTTAACAGTAACCCTGTGTTTCTTTATCTTGTAATCAACAAAGGCTTTGCCAACAACTTTATTGCAGTTGTAAAGATGAGTGCAAAATGAATACTGGTATTAAAAGTTTCATTTCAATAATATTTTTCCACTGACTTCTAAAAATAGGTGATTAAACCAGGCTGAGTTGTAAAGGTATTATGTTCATTTGTTGCTTTGAAAGGGTATTGAAAGGAAGTTAAAGATGCAGACTTTAGCATTTACACATTACAGGCATAATGCAAAGGTAAGGTGATTTATTCAACCCAACCTCGGTCTGTTGTGCAGTCTGATACTTTGCAGCAGCCCCTATGCAGAATGAGCCCTTTCTTTTTCATGAGTGGTACAGAGGGACGGCTGAAATTTGTACTTCACTGAAAAACTGGAGACAGTCAAGCGGAGGGCAACCAAAATGATTAGGTGGTTGAAGGACTTGACATAGGAGGAAAGGTTGAAGGAATTTGGGAAGGGAAGGCTTGGAGGAATCTAGTCACAGTCCTCCAGTAACTAAAAGGTAGTTACAGAGAAGATGGAGGCACCCTCTCCTCCAGGCTGCAGAGTGGTAGGAAAAAAGGGAACGGGCACAAGTTGCTTCAGGGGAAATTCTGTCTGAATATAAGGAAGAAACTCCTCACCATGAGAAGAACTGGAATAGGCTGTCCAGAAAAGAGGTAGAATCTCCCTTGCTGGAAATATTTAGGACTTGGCTTGACAGGGCCCTGGATAACTTAGTCTAATTCCCTGCTCTTAACAGAAGAATGCATCATAGGGTCTCCAAAAGTACCTTCCAACGTGGACTTTTCTTTGGTTCAGTGATTCTCTGTGGTCATGCGTACTGCTGTGTCAAAACTCTTGGCTGTTCACTGATCCAGTTGGACAGATTGAGGTAGCTGTTCATTATTCATTTTTATCCTCATTGTTTAGAAAGAATACAACACAATTCCAGAACATCACAGTCTTAAGTTTGATAATTATTTTGCATGTGTGAAACTTAGTATGTTAGGGTATTTAGTTATTGGACTGAGTCAGTGCATTGTTTCAGTGCAGCTTTTGCTGCAATACTTTCATTAACTCATGCAACTTGAGTGAGAAGCTAAACATCTTAATTTCATAATTTAATTACTTAAATTTCTAGATTTTTTCCTTCAGTTTGTTGTGCAACAAAATTTGTAAGGTTTTCATCAGAAATCTTGAGACTTGAGTAACTGTGGTTCTTCAAGGGCTACATTTCTTAAGTTTTAAGTGAGTTCATCATTGTAAAACCTTGGAAATTCTTCTAGACTAGTAGAGCATTGCATAAAGTTAAGGTGATGTTTTATTTTTAAGTATTTACCTCTGATACATTTCTTTTTATCTTAAAACATTGTTTGTCTGCCAGGAGTTTTCAGATAGATCTAAGAGGCACTCTGAAAACCTTGTGAAGTATGAAAGGTTCCATCTATTATAAGAGCTGTGCAAAAGATGTAAAAAAATTCAGATTTTTACAGTGTTTTGAAACATGATGTTCAGAATTCTGGAGAAAATGAAGCATTAAAAGAAGACTCTCTTTAAAGCAGATGAAAGAAAGAGAATTTTTGGCCATTTGAAGTATTTTGTTTCAGCAGAATGGAAACATACTGTTTTGTTGTTGACTTTGCATTATCTAACACAGTACAACAAAATTAAAATCCAGTAGTTTGGAACATTTAATTATCTGCAGTTCTTCTTTTATTCTAAGAAAACTAGCCTGATTTTGTGAAGCTTTCTGAGTTTGTCAGTATATACTATTTGGATAAAGTTTCACCATGAGCTCTGCTTACTACTTAGGATGCGTTTCTGTGTAGGGTCTTGCAGAATTAGATTTATAAAACTAGAACACTTTCTTGCGTTATTGTTTAACAAAGTTATCCTTTTTACCTCCTTTTTATACACATAATTTTGTGCCATTATTTGTTTAAATGTGCCATAATGCTTAATCTTCAGGATAGAAATGGATCATTGAGTTCTTGCTATCATAGTCATGGAAAGCTCAAGCTAAAATAATTGCAGTTGTGCAGACTTTTGTGAACTGTGACTACTGGTACCTGTGCTTGTTGTCCTATTTTTTTCTTCATGTCACATTATTATTCTTCAACCTACTTTTGCCATACTCATGTGACCAGTTCTCTACCGATACTTCATAAAATGTGTACTGCTATATTTCTTTTTTTGGAGAATGATTATTTGAAGCTAAAGAACTGCACTGAAATCAGGGCCCCTTCATACTAGCTCTTTTTGCGGACACAAAACCTGTGTTTAAAAAGCTGATACGTGTTAGGAGCTAGAACATGCGGGAGGGAATGAACAGTGTTAATGGTCTCTCGTTAACGCCGAAAAATGTTTGCCATTTAGCTTCTTTGAAACTTCAGGTTGTATTTTGTTGGAAGGTAACTCACTAAGAAGATAGACGTGAATTAAGGAAGACATGGTTCAGGGAAAAAGATAACAAAATTGCATTAAGTATGAAGAAGAATGTAGAGGCAGGTGGGCTAAAGCTGAAGCAAAATGTCAGCAGAGAAGAACACTGATCAGTGTTCTTAGAGTCTGAACTTAGTGCATCTGGTTCTGCTATCTCACGTGGAGCTGGCAAGCAGATTTTGTTTCTTCACTTACGTGGTTCAGTGAGCTCTTTGTGGCACTGCGATGAAACTGGCTAACCCATGGTGTACCTCCAGTTACTGTTCTCCTAAATGTCTAAATTGAGACCTAAATTGGAGTACATCACGTATTTTCTCTGGCCCGCAAATACAGATTGCCTCTCTATGGGAAGCAGGGCTTGCAGAACAAGGAATACCAGAACATGAGGGTAGGGAGAACTTTTAGATGTCTGATACAACAGACATAGATTGTAATCAAAATACTGTGTTTTGCACTGTCTTTTGCAAGAGGTTACCCACAGTAAACCTGAACTTCCCTTTGTCAGGGATGTGGTTATACCTGCTGCGGGGTTGAGGCCTTTTTTTTGTTTTTTTCTTTTCCTGCATCTGGTTGGGTAAACTAGCATTTTACATGCTCATTTTTGTGCTCCTCATCTTACCTGTGAGGCAGATAGGACACAGGGTGAGAAGGAGAGGCATTTTTGCCCGCATCCTCAAAGGCATTAGGCGCTGAATTCCTTTCTGTGTCAGTAAATAGAGCTCTTGAATGTGAATAGATGAAGTACAAGGTTTAGCATTATGCAGTGTCACATTAGTGAACTTATTTTCTACTAACCTCATTCATAACCAGCTGACCTGTGTTTGCCTGAAGTTTTCCAAGAAAACAGCATGGAGAGATGCACAGCACAGATTTTTCGTCTGGAACTGTTAGGATTTGACACAGCTGTAAACTATTGAAAATAGAGACATATGGGATAGATAGGTAACCTTAGCTGTCATTGCTGCTACTCGCTATGCGTGTACCAATATGCTCTTCTGTATACATATGCTTAAACGTGCATAAATGGAGTGCAATTTGCTTGGAATTTTCTTCACACAGTATTGTCATCTGCTATTTAGATTACAGTATCAGTGTATCACATGCTTTGCAATTGGAAAACAAAAATAATAGCTAAATACTTACATTTTCAACTCTTAAGAGACCTCTTTTAGAAAGAAAAGATCAGGAGATAAGGGTGAGGAGGAGATTCAAGGGAACAGTGAGCAAGATACTATTTGGGAAAATAGGCTTTACATTCAGCACGCTTGCTGTCTTACAAGACTCCTTTCTCATGGAGATTTTTAGTAGTAGAAGGTCTAAGGAACATTTGAAGAACAACAGTGAAGTGTAAACAGACATGTAGGGAACTCACTTCCAAGAGTAAGAGTATGATGTTAGGAAAAGATTAAGGAGTCTATTTAAAAATTTAATCAGTGGGCTGACAATACTGACTAAATGGCTTAAGAGTCAACTTCTGAATAATAGGCATTGATATAAAATTAGGGTAGGTCTTGAAAGTAACAAAAATTTAAACTGGAGGAGCAGAACAACACAAAACAAATGTAATCACATCCTATATTGGCCACATTATATATTCTAGACCAGTCCCACTGTGCTGGCAAAAATCTGTAATAGGAATTTGTGCCCTAGTTGTGGGGCACAAATGTATGAAAACTAGAACCGTAAGGATAGGGAGAACTGAATAATAGCAGCTTCCCAAAAAAGGAAATAGGATGGAGCTGTAATAGAAGTGAGCGATCCAAACAAAAATAGCACAGAGACTCGTGAGTGATTGCATGAAGCCATGTTAGTAAGAAGTATTGGGCATAGTGTTTTTGTTGTTTGTTTCATTCAGAAATTAATTCCACAGGTTTTTCACAATTTTAGTCGGCAATTGGGAAGCATTCAGGCCTGAGTTCATAGCAGGCACGTTGCTTTTCATTTGCGATGGATCTAAATGAACATAGATGTCTTACGAAGTTTGACATCATTCGAGGCACGCCTCTTCACTCTTTCCACCTACACACATCTGCAACTGCTGCTGCTCTCCAGAGCAGCAGCAACAGCAGCATGTGGCTGAAGCCGCCCTCCCACCAGTACATTACCTTTGACGCTGGTGGGATGGGAGCTCATTCCTTCCATTATGGATAAGTAAGATAAAAAGAGAAACGACCTTGCAAAAAACCCCCATAACACCACAGAGAAGTTAAATGTTATTTTCCAAATAAAACATTCGGTTAAAGTGGGAGCAGGGAATTTGCAGACATTTGTGGTTTTTCCTCAGAAGAACTGAAAAACATTTTGTTGTGGATGAGGCATAAATGTTGTGTGGGCTGGAACTGTACAACTGATTCACTTGGAATTTTGTAGCATTGCAGTGCTGCTTTTGATGAAGTTATAACAGTTCAACCCTGAAATTAAGTTAGTTCTTGCACTGCTGTACAACTATTAAATGTGGGTGTGATTTATTGTATCAAAATATTTAAAATTATTTGACCTATGGTGTGGTATGCCAACAGTTGTGTTGGCATAGAATTGTGTTGGAAGAGATTCTTCCCTTGTATGAGTAGTTACATATATGTAGAGCCAATGTAATCACAGTCACACTAGTGGAAGAACAGTCATGGTAGTCCTCTAACTCTGGTGTAACCAAAACTGTACTGCTTGTGTAGGGACGCCCATATATATCAATAGAAATGAGCGTGCTTTTACTGTGACTGATCTCATCGCTGACTGAGGGATTTAATTCTTGTTTTTTAAAGATGTTGAAGAACCCAACACACAGAGGCTTCTTTCTCAACCAATTATTGTGTCTTCCAAGTTGCAAATCCCTGGCCTACCCTTGCGCTGGGAACAGCAGAGCAAGCTCCTTCCAAGTGTAGCTGGGATCCCAGCCAGTAAAGTTTCTAAGTGGAGTACAGATGAGGTAGGTTTCCCCTGTATCTTCTGTCTCACTGCCTCTTCCCTTGAAGACTTGGTTGATTCAGAGCTTTAAATTAACCCCATAAATGAACAAGGATGCATTAGTACTCAGAGGATTAAAGTCAGCCAGACCTAATGTTACAGATCCCCAAAATGCCCGTTCAGCTGCCATCCAGCCCTAGAAGCAGTAAGTATTAATTCATATGTGTATAGATAGGCATAGATATAAATATGTATCTCTGTGTGTGTGTATATATATATTCACTGGGGTTAAAAAGGGAAAGAAAAGTGCTAAATGTGTGGCCCGGTAGATCAGGTGCTCAGGGTCTACACTAATAACATCTAGCACCCACAGACATCTTGGAGGAATGGTTTAGGGGTCAGCATGGACCAAAGAACTATTCCTGGTGCATAGTTTGGATGGGTCACGTTGTTTTGGAGGGTGAGAATATAGTGCAGAGAGGAATGGTATGGATATGGTCAGGCCATGACACCTGGTTTCAAGGTAAGAGCCCTGTCACTGTTCAAGTATGTAGTAATGCTTGGACAGACAGGGTCTAGTCCCTGCTTTACTATGACTAAGGCGGTTTTCAGCAGCTAGAACAGTCAGATCTCTAATCAGAGGAAAAAGGATGAACTTTGAAAAAGGATTTGCTAATCTCTATGCTTGTACAGAATAAAGAAGAGGAAGGCAGCAACCATTTTGGTTTGTGAGAAGTGATTCACCAAGAGAAGATTCATGGTCTGGATCTGCATGGATAGAATAACCTGGGTAATTTTGAGGGAGAAGCCATATCCCACTCTTAGGTGTCCTGTGGACAAGAGTGGCACATGGAGATTAGTTTGCAGATTTTGTGAATCCTGTCCTTAAACACCCAGCTGCATGACTCCACACACTTAGAGAAAAAGGTGGAACACCGAATATAAAGTTATAAAAACAATAGCTAAAAAACTGTCAATCTTTAAGACTGTTTTGAGAAAACACCAGTCTTACTAAATCTTTTGTTGTATACTTTGGTGGCAGGTCTCTGAATTTATACGGAGTTTACCAGGATGTGAAGAACATGGCAAGGTGTTTAAAGATGAGGTGGGTGAATTTTATTTCAGAAAGACACAGAGTACAAAGGTTGGTGGAAAGATTAATTTTATGTCATGATTAAAAATACTTATAAAGTAGTAGGGTGATGTGTGTGTTTAAAGTCAGACGTAAATGTATGAAAGATTAGGCTGGTTTGCAGGTCATAGAGTGGGAAGGAAGTAAAGAGGATAAAAATAGCTAAGGGTCAGCCAGGTCTCATGCTTCTCTGGCTTTGTTACTGCAACTGAAATTACTTAGAACTAACAATAGAAGAGGAGGAACTTTGTGATTTACTACTATTCTCTCTTAATCTGGTTGGAGGAAATTTGTAAGTATGTTATTGTAGTTCTGCAGGATGTTAATAAGTAAAATAAAGCAGAGCAGTGGTTCAAGCTAACCACCTCTTAAAACTCTTTGCATCTTGCCTGATCACACTTAGCTCTTGATGCTCTTCCTCCTGATATAGCCAGTTTATGAATGTGATTTGAGTGAGCGGGAAGTGAGAAATCTGAAGGCTTCTGATGAGGTTCAAAGGAGTGTGTACTCACTTTGTTAGCATGCCAGGTGTGCTTTTCTGGTGTCTGAGAAGATTATTGTGACAAAGTTGTCATTAGGAAGTGATAAGGCTTTTAGGCACAATACTCCTTTATAAGCTGGGTTGGCTTTTTCTTTTGCGCTCAGAGGTTTGTTACTCCTGTTAATGCTTAGTTTCAAGAAGGCTATTTTATCACAAATTGTCGAAGTGAATAGTTCAGGTGCTTATCCCAGCCAGACCACCTGAACGGGCAGAGTCTGATGCTGTAATATCCTAAGTCAGCCAGCCTTTCAAGTGAAGAATAATTGTCGTACGTAGACATTGAGAGGGGACCTCCTGAGGAAAATGCATACAGATGGCCCGGCTAATCTACTGTGACAAAAGTTTTCAGGCTGTGCTATAGATTGTAATGACTATTACAGTTGCATATCAAAGGACTGACAAGCAGCATCTCTGGGCATTTTGCACTTGTTTAGATGTTAGGCATTTTAGAGTTGCAGCAGGTATGCAGGACTAGATCATCCCATGTCACTGAAGAGTGTCTCACCAATGAATTTAAGATCAATAAAAGCTGGCATATTGCTGATCAAGCCAGGAGGTGGGAAGTGCCACAGAGATGGATGAATCCTAAACACTTTCATTCTCAGAGGTGTAAGAAAATACTTCCCCTCTTTAAGATTCAGCCTCTCATGCTTTGTCTGTAAGTAGTAAATTAAACCTCCCAGCGAGGCCAACCGGCATGGACTGGCTGGCATGAGTAGGTCTTTCAGTGGGTAGAAAATACTGATTCAAACTTCTGCTGTGGAAATGAACCCTCATCCTGCTGATATTAAGATGCTGCAGAAAGCTGGGTACCCCCGTGTTTGCACGCTTCTGGTTGTGAGCCCACCCAGCCCAGCTTTGTGCGTGACATGAGTACAAAGTAATTGTGGTAACTGCGTGATGCTGTTCTCACTGCAGTGTCCCTCGACTTACAGTGCTGGGGTGGACGTTGTGTGTCTTCCTTTGCAGCGTGTCCGATTCAGAAAGCTTGTGTTCTAGTCCTACAGAAACTTAATTACAAATTAGTATCTTTAAGCCTAGGCAATGCTCCTGATTTAACTATAGTTAGCTTTTAGGCCTAGCTGTCCTGCTTATGTTACATTGAAGACTTACTACAGATACCGAAGTTCTTTGAAGCCTACATGAGAAGAGTTTGCCCCACTGAAGCCCTTGGAAGTGAGAGCCTTGCCTTGTGGCTCTTCATGTTCAGATTTAGCACTCCTGCTGACAGAGCGATTTGCTTACAGGAGAATATTCACTTGTAACGTTTATTAAAATAGCAACACTGCAAAGCTGGCAGGAAAAATACGTAGTGTTTCAAAAAGTTGTGGTTTGTGTCAAAATGGCAGTTTTATGTAGCCTGGCCCCCATTTATGTCTGGGACCAAATTTGTTTTAATTTGCTATTTAATGAATAGAAAGGGGTGGCCCTGAAGGGGGTTCCAGTTCTTCAGTTGGGAGTGAACTCCAGAAGATTTCTTATGGAGTCTTGCATGAAAGGAGTAGCTAAGTTCTTAAAAAGCATTATGGTGCTGCAGTGCAGTTGAATTCCACTTCATTTACCCATTTTGCTTTTACTTTATACTGTCAGTATAAAAATAAGAACTGGTTAGCTAAAAATTAGCCAGACAGTTGTTTTCAAGCAGAAAGATCATCATCATCCTGTTCTTTTGGACGAGCTGATCTGTCTAAAAGGTTGAAATCAAAGCTATCCTGAAAGCATTTGAAAATGTTTGTATTCAGCCATTCCTTTACACTGTCTGAAATTGCTGGGAATTTTCTTTTCATGTTTTCTGAAACGTCTATACTGCTGTACTGTCAGACCTATTAATAGCTTTATGTGTTTTTTCTTCTGAAGCAAATTGATGGAGAAGCATTTCTGCTAATGACCCAATCAGACATAGTCAAAATAATGAGCATTAAACTGGGACCAGCCCTAAAAATCTTTAATTCCATTCTGATGTTCAAAGCTGCAGAGAAAAACTCACACAATGAACTTTGAAGATAATGGAAAATGTGTACGAGCCAGCTTTCTCCACTGGAGCTCATGTTTTATTCAAAGCACAAAGACTCGCTGGAACTGTTGAGTAAGGACTCTCAGAAAGGAAGAAACGTATGTTCAGCACTGGCGGACTATTTATATTCTCCTAGAGCCGGTACACATCTGAATCCTTCTGGGAAGTGTTCAAGCTTTTGAGAATGTACTGTGTAACAACCGAGTCAGCTAAGTCTTATTTACCAAACTAATGGCGCTAATTCTCCATGGATGGTTAGGATCCCTAACTTTCTCTGGACATCAAGAAAACCTATTTATGCTGTATTATATAAGGGAACCTTAATATTTTCTAAGAATTCTTGAATTCTACTTCATGTATCCATTGTACTTTTCCGAAGCTTTTACTTCATACTATCAAAATAAAAACTGATTAGCCAAAAATTAGGCTACAGGTAGCCAGAGGAGACTGTTATGGCTAATACGTATTTGTGCCATAGTTCAGAAATGAAACACTTTATGTTACATACGTGACACTTTATGCTACAGCATATACTTTACAGATTATAAAACTGTCTGTTTGCTTGTAACAAAACAAAACAAACCTTGTTGAGGTTGAAATTACAATGCTTTTTTGATAACTGAATGTTTTTACTTTTGCACGATTACAAAAATGTTATGTGAGTTTTTCCACCAGCATCTTTAATGTATTTTACCAAAAGATCGGTATAGAGAAGGCTGCAACTGAAAAATAAAGTTTGACTTCATAGAATACTTTTTGTTCATGCTGCACAATAGAGTCCCAGCCTTTTATGTGGGAGCCTGCTACAGTCCTTCAGCACACGAAGGAAAATGTGTGTATTTTGAGGTAAGGATATTAGCAAAAAAGAAAATCTATTCATTCATGTCTGCAGATGCAGTCTCCAGTATAGTTACCACAACAGTGGAGAAAAACAGTGTGCTAAAGTCAGGACTGCTGCTTTGGCTTTATATCCAACATAGGTTTGTTTGCCCAATGGTGGGAGAATTATTTCACCCACCACTTCCTAGTTGGAAAGTCTGATTTATAAATGAATAAGGCACAGGGGGAAAGACGAAGCACGGAGGAAAAGTATACTTAAATGCGTACAGTGCATCGGCACATCCTAGGTTTAAAATGCATGCGTTTCACTAGGGATGCCACCAGCAGGTACTTAGGTGAGGCATCCTTCTTTCTTGGAGGATTATTGTAACTATTTGTCAGGGAAAGTCATTGTACTTGGTATATGTACGTAAGATGTAAACCAGATGCACTTTAAATGCGAGAAAGCCTAGCTACCTGTATACTGAGGACTTTTCCAGAATGTTACGTTTGCAAGAAGAGAGAGTTGGATCAAGATTTTTGGCAGCCCTTAGCGCTGCGGTGGGCAGTTGCTCAGTCTTTAGAGCTGAGAACAAACAGAGCGTTTCCGCTGCACGGAGCTGGGAGAATTTTACATCTTCCCACAGATTTTGCTAGGCTGTTCTTTGGCTGGAGTTCCTTCAGATTTCAAGAATTCTCTGTGCCCCTTCCAGATGATGTAGGTGACTGGTGCCTGCCATAATATGAGGTGAAACAGGGTCAGTATGAAGTAAGTTGCATTGCTCTGTTAATTTCCTTCCATAGCATTGCATAAATAATATTTTTACATTTTGTTCAATATTTGTACATTCAAATTGCACTCTTATTGTACTACAATACAAATAAAACCTGAACTGGAGCCGTCTGTTACATTTGTGTGTGCCCAGGATTCTCAGATGAACCCGGCTGTTCCCCAGGGTGGTGTGGAGTCATTCCTCACCGTAGCTCAATGTGCCCGTGAGTATAAAAGAGCAGCTTGGCTACTGCTGCCTGCCCTCTCCCAAAACGCTTGTGCCTAAGGCTCACAGGCACTTGCTGTCACAATCAGAATCCCATTGATGGACTTGGATTTTGGCACTGGCAGCAACTGAAGTTGCCCGTGCAAATCAGTAAAACATCAAATTCTTCTGCTTTCTTTCCTTCAGTCGTTCCATGTAGTCTATTTCCCCTCGCCCTCTGTGTCTGTCTTGTGTGCCAGCTCTGTAGTCTGCAGTGAGAACCAATGAAGAGATTTGCTGCTCGCCAGGAGATTACTTGGGGATGTTAGCAGGTCCCTGAATTTTTATCTACCTGCTTACAAAGTACTGTGGTTTAATAAATGGGGTTGAATTAATTCTGTTTACAAGATGTAGAATAAACCTCACTTAAACGTTACAGAACCTAACTTTTTATTCATAGAGCTATCACTCACAACAGTGAGGACGTGCATAATCCTTACTTTTGTATCCCGTGTGATGAGATAGCAGGGTGTAGCCACTTCTGTTACAAAAACTAGACCCAACAAATTCACTCGGAAACTAAAAACACTTGGGAGACCTCCTAAATCTTTAAAATGATAGTTGGTATTGTTTTGTATGTTGTGTTGGAGGTAGCCCAGCTGTCACACAGGTAAAGGTTGTCCCCTGATTCCATGGAAGCTGTATGAAAAATCCCAAGACTTTAGCAAGAAAGTCTGGCCATTAAATGCAGCGATCTCCCCTCACAGTGCAGGGGCTCCCACCGTAATCTCTGCATTGGAGTCACCCACGCACAGCCAGGCTTTAACAAAACTTCGGTGTTTGAGAGTTTAAGGAATCGTCGTCACCACAAATGCTGCTTTTCCTATGTGGGCATTTTTAGAACTGGTGGGAGGTTGATCTCTTTAATAGAATGCAGTGTTTTAATAAAAAGCCATTTTAATTTCTCATTAATGTAATGAGTCATGTTTGCTGGCTGCTGCTACTGTCCATTACTAGGTGCTTGCCCGAAGTCGTGCACCGTCAGACAGCAATCCCTGGGATTTCCGGACATGTGGGAGTTAAGAGGAGAGCGTTAGGCAGAAGAGGAGGCTGTAGAAGAAGAGAGGAGAGGGCCTCCATGCTGTGTGAGCAGATCGGAGATTCTCCAGGTGGAGAAGGCCAATTTGTTCGGGGGAACAAATTCAGAGTGAGAGTTCTCTCCCTGTTGCCAAAGCTGTGGTTACAAACGCACATGGCAGTATCCCAGAGAAGTAATTCTTGCTACTTTGAGAGCTCATCTCAGAATCCCTATTTAGCAAATTCAGGATTAATGTAAAAAAAAAAAAAGTTTCATGCATGGAGAAAATAGTAAATTATAAATCAGGCCCACCATTTTAAACACAAAAATTATTAGAGCTGGCTTTCAGTGATCGTGAGGTAATGAAATGATGGTAGCAAGTAAATCTCTAATTTGTGCCACTTCAAAACATTAAATGTGTTAGTATCTGAAGCAGCAAGTGCTCACATTAACTCACAAGCGTGGGGTTTAAATTCTGACAGTCAAAAGACTATCTGAATCTTTTAAATGTTGCATATAGAAAAATAATTTGACACATGCAGTAATCTAGAAAATTTTATTATCTCTAATGCCTCTAGACTGCTCTAGAATTTCCATTTACAATAATGAAAATACTTGGGTTTTAAATTTTTTTAAAAAGTAGCCAGTACAATAAAAACAGGGGGCATTATTTAACATAATAGAGTTACAAATATACATACACTTTCACCAGAAAGAATGGCACTGATTGATCTTCACAACAAAGGGCTTTATTTTGACAAAATGTCAGATGCTCCTGAGAGGAGTGTCATGTATGCCATCAGATACTGGGATGCACGGGTACCTCCAGCCCTCTCTTGACCTGGGTGGGCAGGGATGCTGGGCTCCTCACCTCAAAGACCAGGGACTCCAGGAAGCTGAGGGTCCTGTGGATTCTCTTTGGGCATGGGATGTCGAACACGTGGAATGCAGCCACCAGCGCCGCCAGGGCCATGGTGCAGTCATCGAGCTGGGCTAGCTCTTCTCTTTCTATGTACAGTGCAAACTCACATGAATTCACATTGAAGGGATTTTTGACTTCCAACACCGGTGTCGCCACCTTCACCTAAATTAAAAAAAGAAGGATATTTCAAATGATGTCACAACATCGCTTTGGTGAACAGATCAAACAAGTAAGTGTAATAACACTGTTTTGAATTTAGCTAGTATTTCTATCAATATTTGCCTTCTCCCCAAAAGGCAGGCTAATGTCATCGTTTTCCAGGAACTAAGCTGAGCCACTGAAAGGCCAGGTGATGTGGAAGAGAGACCAAGACTGCCGGTGCTCTGTCTCCTACCTCCTCATTCACTGCAACAAACAGACTGGAATCGTCTCCAAAGACATCTGGCAGGAGTAAACACGCAGCAGTCATTTTCATATCTGTCAAAGGCAAGGAATTCTGCTAAATTACAAATGAAAACGTTCTGGCACTGCAGTGTCGTCCTGGAAAAGCAGATTGTGGCTTATGAAACAGTTCAGCAGTGGAACTGTTGTTCAGTCCATTTCAAAGGGTAGTTTGTACCACGGTGAAGGTTTAGGTGCCTGGCAGTGGGCAGTAGTAATCAAATCATTCATGACACTCTGCTACTCAATATTACAATTAAATGTCTCACAATAAGTAAGCAATCCTTTGTGTTACTTCTAGTGGAGTTTGCAAGCTGAGTAGCCCTCCCACCCCCGCAGCCTGTCCCCAAACCCCTCTGTCCCCAGTAAATCGGACATCTCCGGGGAGCCCTGTGCCAGAGGACTCCACTTTGAAGGCTGCGGTACAAGCTGGTGCTGCAGGACCTCTGGGACGTGGTATCCGTCACCCCTCTGGTTCAGCTGTTACTGACCCTGGCATCTTTTTTGCAGATCAGGCTTCTGGTGGCGTGTTTCACTGAACCTATCTTGTCAGGCATTTATTACCGAGCTGCCAGGTCAAGTTGTTTGTGAGAGAAAAACAGGAAAGTAAAGGCCTTGGGACTTTACTAAGGTATGAGTTAAAATCTTTGTGGGCATATGGTGTAAGAAAAGGGGAAATTACTTACAACGTCCGTAGCTTTCTAAGGCCAAAGGTATGAGTAGAAAGTCATAAAGGGTTTCTGGATTAAGCTGTTCGTTGACACTTTTTAATCTGTCATGAGCTATTGAGTACCCATGTTTTTAAGCTTAAAGAAAGAAAACCTCAGGTTTTTAACCTACTCTGCTTGTTCCTTTAAGAAATACCCTGGTTATTAAAGGAGTGAAACTGCTATAGGAAACACACGTGTTCATTCTGTGTCACCTTTGACTTGACATCCTGGCATTACACCTCTCTGACAGAAGGACAGTCTAAGGATGACTTCTGTCAGAGCTAAGCTCCGGCATAGGCATCGACAGCTGCAGTTTGGGAAGAAAAAATGATTCTGAGTAACTGCTTCAAAGGTTTTTTCCCCCTGCAGAACCGCACTCCCAGGATTTCTGGGACTGAAAGAAGTTGAGCGGCAGCAGGCGCTCGCTCCCTCACAGCCGGCGAGCCAAGCGCGTCCAGGTATGTGGACCTCTTCGCATGGCCGGGGTACCTGCTCCCCAGCAGCACCAGCTGTGCGCTGATGTGAAACACAGTTAGTGGAAACTGCTGCTTTTATTTCACTGGGATGAAGACTTCAGCCATAGAAACAGTGTCTTTCTAAAGGAAAATCGTCTCTTTTATATGGGACTATTTCTTTCTAAAACAGAAAATTAGTTTTCTGCATGTATTTTTAGAAAACAATAGGCACTCTTTTACATACCTAGAGACACATAATTCTGCTCATTTATCAATACTTATTTTAAGGCAGTTACTAACTTTATCAAACCTGCACTCTTTATTTACTAGGAAAGACATAGTTTTAATACCTGATTTAATTTTCCTAGTAATTTATTAGCTTTTATTCTTAATGCTTCCCCATCACTATATATTTTTCAAGCAACTGTGACATTTTTAAAATGTTTTTGCAGTAAATTTGAGCTAGTTTAGTTACATAAGTAAGAACAATTAGCTACAACAAAACTCTGATATTCAGAGCATAGAAGATTTGTACTGACATTTCAGAATATCTTCCTCTGTGTGCCGCTTCAGATTTTCTTGCAGCATAATGTTAATTGGATTATTCCTCACCGCATACAAAGATAATATGTTTTCCGAATAAATCTCCAAAATCTCAACTGTTTTCTTATAAATGTCCATGTGCGTGAGAAGCTGGAACTCCCTAAAAAGCTAAAAGAAAAAGAAAAATTGGGTATTACTGCAATCCTCAAAACCAAAACTGAAAACAACACGAGGTGCACACTTTGAAGACAGGATAAGACTAGCTCAGTAAAATAAGTTTATGAACTAGAGGGGGTGGTTTAATTTCTTTGCAAAGCAGGGGAGCAATACATCAAGTAACACCAAAGCACTTCAGAAAACCCACTGGTGGTGTGTGTGGCATGTTGTAACACAGGACTGGTGAATCTTTTAAAGTGAGGTTAGCACCAAAAACATGAGTTAGATTAAAGAGGACAATGTCGATGGATACTTCAATGGAAACATCCACTAAAACACGTGTTTACGGTTGTGTCACATCTGTAGCATAGAATTCAATGATGTCATTATTAAAAATAGCTCTGTTACCTGATAAGGGCATCTTAAGAAAGGAAATAGTCTAAGAATGTCTTTTAAAGGTGCCTTATCGCTGATCATCTTCCTCCGTATTTCTATTGTCACATTCATTCTGTTATCCACTTCTTTCCAGTTTCTCTGAGTTTTCATATATTCTTGCTTAAGCCACTTAATGTTCACATCCATTGCACTGCCTTCAAGATGAACAGGTTCTTCCTATCAAGAAATGAAGGACAGAACGGTAACAAATCAGCTAGTCTTAATTGTATTACAACAGTAATGTTTGTTTGTGACCAGCTTGAGTAGGGATTCCTGTCCTCTTCCTCACTGCACAGGAACAGAGGTGGTGGGTCACACGATGTCATGCCATACCCTCCTCTACCCGGTTGAGAGGGGTGCTGGGAAAAAGTATAAAGTATAAAGTAAGACTCCACTGAACTGGTGTTCGTCGACTCCCATGGGTTATGTCTTTATATTTAATAGCCTTCAGTAGATTTTTTTCCTTCCATTATTTCTCCCAGTCACTTTTCCAACTCTCATAAAATCGTACTTTCCACAACATCCTGCGTTAAGTTCAGCAGTTTTAACTATGCACTGTCAGAAGAAATGCCACCTTTTGTTTGTTTTTTCCGGCTGCTTCTGCCTTCTAATTATCATACTGGATTCAAAGCCTACTCACCATCTCCTTGCCAATGTTGTTTTATAGATATGTCATATTCTGTTCTCAGCCACCTCTTTTCCAGCCAAGACTGTCCTAAGCTATTTAATCATTCCATATATAAAAGCTGGTCCATACTTTCAATTATCCTTGTCTTTGCATATTTGGTTACCCAGGATATGGAGAAGGCTGAGGTAATCAACAACTTCTTTGCCTCAGTCTTCACTGGCAAATCCTTGAGCCACACTGCCCAGGTCACAGAAGGCAGAACCGCCCACTGTAGGAGAAGATCAGGTTCGAGAATATCTAAGGAACCTGAAGGTGCACAAGTCCATGGGACCTGATGAGATGCATCCGCAGGTCTTGAAGGAACTGGCAGATGAAGTGGCCAGGCCACTCTGCATCATATTTGAGAAGTCCTGGCAGTCCGGCAAAGTTCCAACTGACTGGAAAAGGGGGAACATAACCCCCATTTCTGAGAAGGGAAAAAAGGAAGACCCAGGGAACTACAGGCTGGTCAGTCTCACCTCTGTGCCTGGCAAGATCATGGAGCAGATCCTCGTGGAAACTACGCTAAGGCACATGGAAAATAAGGAGGTGATTGGTGACAGCCAACATGGCTTCGCTAAGGGAAAAGTGTGCCTGACAAATTTGGTAGCCTTCTACAGCAGGGTTACAGCATTAATGGATAAGGGAAGAGCAGCTGACATCATCTACCTGGATTCGTGCAAAGCATGTGACACTGTCCCACATGACATCCTTGTCTATCAATTGGAGAAACATGGATTAAATGGATGGACCACTCAAATGGAAAAGGAATTGGCTGGATGGTCACACTCAAAGAGTTATGGTCAACGGCTCAATGTCCAAGTGGAGAACGGTGACGAGTGGTGTTCCTCAGGGGTCAGTACTGGGACCGGCACTGTTCAACATCTTTGTCAGCGACATGGACAGTGGGATCGAGTGCACCCTCAGCAAGTTTGCTGATGACACCAAGCTGTGCGGTGTGGTCGACACGCTGGAGGGAAGGGATGACATCCAGAGGGACCTTGACAGGCTGCAGAGGTGAGCCCATGAGAACTGCATGAAGTTCAGCAAGGCCAAGTGCAAGGTCCTGCACGTGGGTTGGCGCAATCCCAAGCACAGGTATAGGCTGGGCGAGGAATGGATTGAAAGCAGCCCTGAGGAGAAGGACTTGGGGGTATTGATTGATGAGAAGCTCAACATTACCCAGCATTGTGCGCCAAGCCAACCGTGTCCTGGGCTGCATCAAAAGAGGTGTGACCAGCAGGTCGAGGGAGGTGATTCTGCCCCTCTACTCCACTCTGGTGTACTGCGGCAAGTACAAGAGAGACATGGAGCTGTTGGAGTGAGTCCAGAGGAGGGCCACGAAGATGATCAGAGGGTTGGAGCACCTCTCCTGTGAGGACAGGCTGAGAGAGTTGGGGTTGTTCAGCCTGGAGAAAAGAAGGCTCCAGGGAGATCTAATTGCGGCTTACCAGTATCTAAAGGAGCCTACAGGAAAGCTGGAGAGGGACTGTTTATCAGGGAGTGTAGTGACAGGACAAGGGGTAATGGGTTTAAGCTGAAGGCAGGTCTATTTAGATTAGATGTTAGAAAGAAATTCTTTACTGTGAGAGTGGTGAGGCACTGGAACAGGTTGCCCAGAGAAGCTGTGGCTGCCCCCTCCCTGGAAGTGTTCAAGGCCAGGTTGGATGGGGCTTTGGGCAACGTGGTCTAGTGGAGGGTGTCCCTGCCCATGGCAGGGGGGTTGAAACTAGATGATCTTTGAGGTCCCTTCCAACTCAAACCATTCTATGATTCCATGATTCTATGATTTTCTAATTTCACTATGTCCTTTATGAAGTGAGCACAGTAAAACTTCAAATACTAGCTGAGATGCTGGGACACCACAGGTGCATATAGTTGAATAACGCACTCCCTTTTGTTTCTTTCTTAAGTAATTCTGAGTATTCAATACACTTTTTTGGACTGCTGCTTAGCATTGTGCCAAATTTTCTTTGGCATAGTATAAAAATGTAATTTGTGAATGGCAATAATAAGCTCAGTGCCCATAGTGTGAATGTTGTTAGGACTGGTGTTTCTCCTTGCCTTATTTTACATCTATCACTACTAAATTTTATCTGCTGGTTTTTTTGCCCTGTCGCTCAGTACCATGAGATCCTTCTGCAATTCTTCATTGTTTGTCTTTAGTAGCCTTAGTAGCATCACCAAATGCGGTCAGCCATTTTCCACATCATTTAGAAATATATTGAACTGCATAAACGAAGCATTAATAATCTTTTCCACTGTAAAAAGCAACTATTTCTCCCTAGCCTTCTTTGTTCTGTCTTTTAGCTGTTTATCCATGCAAGGACCTTCCTGCTTATCCCCTCAGACTATATCCTCTAAGAGCCTTTGAAAGGCATGTGGTGAAATCTCTTCTGAAGTTAAACTATATCAGCTGGATTTCCCGTGTCCTCAGGGTTGCTGAATACTTCAAAGAACTAATGAATTTATGAAGAATTACTTCTGTTGACAGGAACTTTGTTGATTCCTTCCCAGTATGTTCATCTCTTCGGTCTGCATTAGAGTTCTTGCCAATTGGCCAGTAAAGACGGGAGGGTCAATGTGTTCCCTAGCTCTCTCCTGAAACTCTAGAAACTGGCATCAAATTTGCTACCTCCAGTTTTCTAGTATCATGTTTCATGAGAGAAATTGCACATGACAATTAGAAAATTACCTATTTTTATCCTTGGACACATCTGAAAATTTTGCACAAATATCATCTGGTCTTGGGAATTTGCTACTGCTCATTTTAGTATATGATTCTGTAACCTCTGCTCTGACGCACTGATCTGAGACGGATGCCCTGACATTGCCTATGAAGAACGGTCCTAGTAATGTGAATGCCCTCGTCTGAGAAGCAAAGTCTGTCTGTTTGTTCTCGTATGGCTTTATGTGCTGCGAGCGCTCCTGCACCTGGAGAGTGCACCCTGAGCACTCCTGTCCCTAAGCTCTGGCAGGCTTCCTGCTTCTCATCTGTTTGAACAAGCCTTTATAACCAGCGTAGAAAAGGCAGAAAAACCACAAAACCAATTCTGTGTAAATCTCCAGCAGATCGCTCACAGTCATCTGAGTCCTGTTTTGCTGCTGGCATACCTCATCTCTGCAAGCATTAGTAATTGGTATTTTCTGGTATCTAATTTATACTGATTACCGACTGTTAATACCATTCTAGTATTCACCCATCCCGAAGTGAGCCATTCAGCTGTTCCTTAACCTGTTAACTTGCACTAAGTTGGACAGACTTGCTTCAGCATGACCACTGCACAAAAACAAGCATTGGTCCATTCAGTCGGTCTCAAGATGCTCATGCTTTCTCACACATGTACCCACACAAACTTGGATTGTTGTTTGAGGGTTTTTTAATTGTATTTATGTTTTATACTCTGGGCAAGAGATAGTTTGAAGTCTCTGATGCAAAAGAAGCTCTGTTACTACTGGCTTCTCCTGTGGGTGTTCTTCCAAGCCTCCTGCCTGTAGATCAGGAGCTTCTTCAGCCACCTGATGTGGAGCACAGCAGCTCCTTTCCAAAGGGGCCATCACCATCAGTTCCTTACTTGCAGAGGCAGGAAAGCAAAGCAAACTCAACCCAGTGTGCTGTAACCACGGACAAACTGACTGGGTTGCTTAGAAACAAACACCGAGGAGAACAAGTTGTGACCTTTACTCCAGCTTATCTCCATCCCCCTTGTCAAGGCAAACACTGCTCGAGTTGATGCACTCGCCATCTAGTCAGCTCTACCCTTGAGAGCTAGTTGAGCTAAGGACATTATTAACTAGCTAAATGAGCCCATTTGACATTTTTGTAAGCATCAATGGCAAGCTACCAATAGAAGTATGGCAGTGGTATAAGGAACAATTGCTGTCATACTTACCTACTAGGAAAAAAATAATGGAAGGCCAAACTTTGTTGTGTACATCATCCATTGCATACGAGTAACAAACAAAAGTCAATGTCAGAATTGGTTTTCTTGCAGTGTTCAGCCTGATTAGAGCAATCACCATCTGTAATCTTTTCATCTTTTTAAGCTGCACTTCTAGGCTGAAGAAAGGTGTTGGTAGTTCTGAACTTTAAGCTCTTTAACATAGCTTGTTTAAACTAGCAGTCTATGTAATGGATATATGTACCCAGCCATAAAACACATCTTAAAACTTCAGTCAAATAACAGACCTCCAGAAATGTACCAAGTCTATGGTAGCACCGTTCAGATACCAATTAACGACAGTTTTCTACTGACCTTAGTGTCCATCACTTTTTCAGAGATTACTTCTCATTCATTAAAGTGCAGTGGAAACATAACAAATAAAGTTTATGTACCTTGAGGATGGGCGATAGTAAGTATGATATAAAACACTTGGGGTGTTGTAAAACAATGCTGCTTGCAATGAAAGAGCAAGCAAATACCAAGTTCTAAGGTAGGCATTAGCGACCAAAGTTGCTATGATTTGGGTGACTCCTTGTCTATATACAGTGACAGGTCTGTGCCTTTTATATCTCATCATTTTGTCTCTGGACAGTTTCTTTCCTACTGGGGAATACAAACAATATGCTGTAGTATATAGAGCTCTGTAAATATAGATTAGTTGGTAACTGGGAGGTTAGATTTACTGCATCATTGCATGTTTCTCTATTCCAACTGATTTAATGCAAGTGGCGTACGTTTATTGGTCAAGAACAGAACAGAGCAACGGGACCTCACTGGTACATGAAGTCTAATGGCAGCGACAATCTTTAGCAGAATCAGTGTGGAATTAGAGAATAGTGAACTTAGATGTTTCTGGATGAGTAGTTGTTTTCACAGACAACCTAGCTGAAAATCCAAAGGGTAAAAGCATTCTGATTTATGTTGCTCATTATTTCTAAGCATAGTTTCATTCAACTAAAATCTGAAGGTTTTTGATAGAGCGGGAAAGTTTGGCATCACTTGATTTTTTTCACAAATCATTTCTGACCTCAGGATTTATTAGATTCTAACAGCAAAAGAAGTTTTTGCTTTTATTAAAAAATTAAAAAATACCATCCTTGTAGCAGAATGTGTTCTGTGTGTAACTTGCTTTATAACTCAATTCCCATTATCTTCAGACCTTCTTCCTATTTTGCAAATTTGCCTTTTTTCTAGTAAAGTACAATGAATATTAACTCAGTCACACCTAAATGCATGATTGATGTTTCATTTTTTTCCTTTTAGTTTTTAGTTTGTGAACAAGTTGATTTTTAAGGTAGATAGAAAGGTAACTGAGAGTTGGCTTCTTTCTTTTGGGGGAAAGACATTATCTCAGGGGCACACCATTTTGCAATGTATTTTAAGTTTTATTGGAGAATGAGTTCAACTGTGATTTAAAATCTTTTATAGCAAACTTTGACATTGCTGGTGTGAACAGGAACAAGCTGGGTTTGGAAAGCTGGTTACTGCACCCCGTGCTAATTTAGGAAAGACTCTAGATGCTCTCCGCTTTAACCATCAAAGTGAGAAAGCTATTGACAGCACAGCAACATTCCAGTAAAATTTTGACAATGAGGTTAAACCTCAGTTATTTCAATACTGGGGAAAAGCAATCCCATCTCCACTGAAACCAGTATCCTCTGTATCAATGTCTGAAGAAGTGAAGCCAAAGCTACCAGGTCAGCATGTGTGCAGGACAGATCTAAAACAGTAGCCTCTTTAAATGAGGAATCCTTCATTCCTGATGTCACCCAACCTCCTCTGGCCTGATTTTCAATTGTGTCACCAGTAACATCCATTTACCTTGCAGCAGTAAGGAGAATGTTAATTGGTGATCTTTAACTATTTTTGTATATAGGTTTTTGTCTTATTTAGCAATATAAATACTTAGTTTATCATGTAAAGAATTTCCTCTCTTTTTAAATAATAAAAGTTTGATTTATTAATAAAAAATATTTCTGGAACAAACAAGAATTTACCTCAATGCCTTTAAAAAAGCTGCCTTTTTGTCACAACCTCCTGAGAAATACAGCAGAACAGAGAAAAAGGTCAAAAGGATGCAGAAAGGAAGTTAATGAGGTAAGCAGAGGACATCCAGTGCTTGTAAGTCAGTGTAACCTGGACCTTGCCTGAGGGACGGTCCTGCCAAGGCTCTTAGCCCTTCGGCTGGATTTACACACAAAGTGTGACAGGAATAGGGAGCCCATCCCTGAGTGCGCGTGACCGCAACTACCCTCAACTTCTTGGCATCTCGGACACCTGTGACTAAAGTCACTAGATCTAGGAGTCACACAGGTTGTAGGGCTCTCTGCCCATGCTCCAGATGCCTTTTGACAGTGACCCCCAATTGATATTCACAGTTCTCCTTGGAACCATATATAAGTAGGTTGTGTTAAGATGCTCACATTAAAGCAAGAAAACATACATACATACATAAAACAACTAGACTCCAGATCCTTCATGTCTCCCATCTCCTGAAGCAAGAAGATAGTCATTTGGTCGGAGACAGGTTTTTAAATAAAGGCCCAAATCCTTAAAGTACTCTTGATGGATCTTGATTTTTCCCAAGATGCAGCTAGCGATTATATTACCATATTCTTGTGAAAAGCCCCAGCTAGCAGGGCACTTTTATGAGTCACTGCCACGGCCAAGGAAATAAAGCTGCTACATCTCCTTGTGGGGAGGAAGGGAGCAATTCTTATGCATGATGTGTATCTCCAAGGTCTAAGCTTTCAGTTACGGTTGAAAGCCAGCATCATAAATCCTAAAAGTCATTAACGTCAACACCAAAGTAACATGACTGCCTAATCACGGAGTGATGAAAGCTCCTCTGGTGAGGACAGAAGGCACCTCTTGCTCTTTACAAGATTTTACACCAGTTCCTGAATGGTAAATGTAGCCTAGCTGTTGCTAACGACAAAGATCAAGATCTCTTTTTCAAGAATGCCAACAGGACCTACTGACTTCTTAGTTTGAGAGAGTTAATTCAAGTAGGACTAGTAGAGTTAAAGGGATGGACATGAGGACACAGCACTGCATGCTGTTGGTCTGTTCACTGCCAGCCATGAGTTCAGGTCCCTCACCTGGGATGCTCTGGGAATATTCCTTTGAGGGAATTCCTTTGGATGTTTGCTGGAAAGGGTAGAAACCATGCAATGGTAATGAGAACCATCTCCTGAAACAGCAGTGCCACATAGACAGGTTCAGTGGTGTCAGCACTGAATGGGAGTTCCTTTTACACCATACTTTGGCACTGGGACTGGGTTGCTGATGAGTAGCAGTGTTGGTACAGCTGTTGCGTTGCCTTTGATTATAGCTGCTCTTGTCAGCTCCCAGCAGCAGCTAATATTTCCTTTGGAAAAACATTTCAATTTTGCCTTGCTAGATGCCCATGCATACTCCAGGTCATGTTATTGCTTAGAGCGTTGATGCTGCTAACACTTCTTGATTGCTGAGTAGACTTGCATCAGAGGTGGCATCAATGCTCAAGGTACTTATGCAAGAAAGCTTAACAGTAGCAGTTTTAGTGTCTTCTCTGTGCCTAAACAAAGAGTATGATGCCAGCATACTCACACTGGGGAGTATGGTGGGACCCTTGTTTGGGGTAATCTTTTCCATTAATTGGGTTTTGTAACTTCGTCAGGATGAAAACCAGCTTTCACAGGTAGTTAAGTGAGCATAATCTGAATCTTGTGTCTTGATTTTTGAGTAGTGAAAAGTGAGTGTTCCTATTTTGTCTGGAATACATACAGACACAAAGCATTGTAAAAACACACTGCACAGAACAGTTTTTAATACCACAATTGTAAGGGACAGCCCTTTTTCTGTGGTGACTTTTAGTATGCTCGGCATTGGGGCATTTATATCAGGAGGAACTTTCAAACAAAATAATGATCATTAGAAAGCGAGGATTTGCTAAAAAAAAAAAACCAACCCAAACACCCAAGACAGAACTGGAACAAGTCTGAATCTGAAAGGCAGGCAGTAAGCTGGACACTGCTCAGGAACCATCTTCTCGCCCCAGAGGGTGAGGGAGAACTGAGGTGGCATCGCAATTGTGCCACCTCACATGTCCAAACACTGAACACAAAGACAGCCAAAACAGCATGGGCAGACTGCTTTCATGCAAAATGAGCATGTAACCTACTGCAGGATCCATGCTGACTGGGACTCAAATGAGATGTTTAATTAAAGCAGGCTCCGCTTTAATTAAACATAATTACCGTTTTGAGCCAGGCAGACACTCTCAGAGCTAGACTGACATGCCAATGCTAACTGCAAACTTTCAAAGCCACATAAGTCAGTTTATTTCTGACCACAACTGCTTTCTGGTTTGTCAGCTGCCAAACACACAGCATAAGCAAAATGGATGAAATCTATTTTCCTCTACCAAGGGACAACCCATATTTCACCCTTTATGTTAACTCACAGAACAACAGAGATACTGAATGACATAAATAAGAAGGTGAAGCATAAGATGTACACCAGGAATTTGTGTTTAAAGCTTCTGCTTTGACTCTAAAAGCATTTTAAAATGTTGGCTAAGCAACACCACACTATGTATGCACATCAAAGTTTTAGTGGGAAAATCAAGTTATAACAGTACAGCCATTGAATGATCATTCATATACACACACTCACATTCCAGCTGTGCAGACATTCAAGCACTTGATTTGGAGCCTTTGGAACCTTAGAGGAAAAGGGGCTATCACCCCTGCTTCATCTGTCACAGCATTCACAGTATAGATGGTACCTAATGCCGTACCTGCCCAATAGTGCCTCTCAACCACAAGACTGAGCCAAATGAGCTTTTGCATCTCATGCCCAAGTTGTTCATCCTTTGAGAATTTTATAGACATTTGACTCATTTGGTTTCCTTTTGCCCTTGCTGATGACTTTTTTTTCCCTCCTCATTCCTCCCTTTTAGTCCAGCCATCACCTCCCAAATCCTATCCAGTCTGCACTCCTTGAAACCTTGTTCCAAGTTTCTAACTCCTGCAGTGGCATAATCTCATTGACAAACATGAAACTAGTTATCACCTCAAAGAAAAGCATATCCCTATTAAATGTCTAACTTGCCTAATTTACCTAATTCGAGAAAAAAGAAACTCCAGCTCACAGGTTAACCATCACTCAATCCTGATTCCTCCTTTCATCAAAGACAATTTCCAGATCATGATGAGCATAAAGCCAATGGGGTAAACCTCTGTGAAGCACCTAAAAGCAGCAACTTTTCCATCACCATCACCATTTTTCTCCTCACAACTAGCCCTAAGACCCCCCGCAGAGGCTCAAGCAGACTCCCAGCTTCAGTATGAGTCTGACCTGGGCAAAAGGTTGTGCAAGCTGAGGAAGGGTAAAGGCAAAAGACAGCATAGATCATCTGCTTCACCCCATTAAATGACTGGCTTCCTTCAACAATCAGCTCCCTCGTGCTGGCTGGTACAGGGACTGTCTTCTACATCTGCCCTGAAACAGGTACTTTGTGCAGGTTAAGCCTTCCAGGCCTCATCATTAAATCTGGCTTTGGGCACCCAAGGTGATCTTAACGTGGATTTTGGCCAAACTCAGGAAGCCCATCACACAGCTTTTCAACAACCCTCCTCCTGTTTAAAGCCAGGAGGCCCATCCATTGTCTCCGAGACAAGCTCTCTCTGAGCTTCTTTAGCTAAGGGACAGCCTCAGCCTTACAGCAAGAATGTTCTCACTAGCTTCACTGCTCTTGTACTGCATGATACCACCAAAGCAGACACATTGTGCCCAGCTTCCACCTGGATGCCTCCTGGGCCAGAAGGCTTCTCTGATTTTCATCTGGTCCTCTTAGCACAGAGGTCTTCCCTGATTTTCATCTGGTCCTCTTGGCAGAGGATTTGCACATTGACCATTTTCAACATTCCTGCTTATCTTCCCTGTACAGGAATAATATCAGCAGATGTCCAACTTAATGGGTTTAAGTTTCTGCAGAATCCTTCTGCTTCTCTCAAAGTACTCACCAAAACATTTCTTACCTCTTTCCCACAGATAGGAGATGGTCTGCTGGTGCCCCCTTTATAAATTGTCTTGCCTATGTTATTCCCAGTTCTACTGGGTGTGACAAATATACCCAGTTATCTGAAAACATCAACCGCTATCTTAACTGACGTCTTGTCACAGCCTATTTCTCCTTTTCACACCTAACTCCAAATTTACTTGTGTGACAGCTTCAAAGAAGCCCTGATGACCTCACAAACAGGCTGTCATAGGATGTAAGAAGCTGGAGGCATTAGAAGAGGTACTGTACTTTCTCTCCACTTCTGTTTAAGATCATGAACTACTAACAGTCTTCTAGCCTGTTATATTCCCTTAAAATTCAGGTAACTTAAGATATCCTTAAGATAGTTCCTGTGCTGACAGGTTTTCTCATACAACAGCTGGGATGAATTGAAGGAGCTTGATTCAGTTGCATAGATATAGCTATTTAGTGGCATTTGAGATGTCATAAGGGTATCCCAGAAACCTCTGGAAGTAGTGGAATATGACACAGGACCTATGGGAGACTCATGCCCTTCTGGATTGGCAGGTGGAGCCATGCAGGACATCTGTGGGCATTTTTATGTCTGTCTTCAGCTAGCTGAATTGATTGTGATGTCACGCTTTCCATGGACAGCACTGTTCAAGACTGACAAGATTTCAAAACTTGAAGGGGACAATTTGCTCTTTGGTCACCACCTCAGCGATGACTATGCTAGTATTTGAACCACATGCTTTCATCATATGGAAGCCAATCACCAGCTCTAACTGCATTTCCCTCTTTATCACCTTTTGCCTTTTGATAATCCTCTGGCCAAAGATGCACACCAAGAGTGTTCTATCTTCCTACTGGCTCCCCCAAGTCTAGGGCTCCTCCTGTTACAACTTGCAGGAGATGGTTTCTCTCTTAGCCTGAAGGACCATAAGCCAAATAATTCCTTAGGGCAGAAGAAGGGTTTTATGGTGCCATTTTGATGTTAAAAAAAAGAATAAGGAGATCAGTCAGAACAAGCCACTACATGGCTGCCTTAGCAGCAATCCCACCCTGGCTGCAGAGGGGAGATTGGCTTGCCTTTCTGATTTATTTTCATGCTATGATCACCCTTTCATGGAAAGTATCTTCCATTTGCAGCAGATGAAGGTCATTACCATTACAAAGCACTCTTCCCTGGATTACTGCAGCTCCAGGATATTTGGCTGACTGCAGAAAAGGACTGAGGAGGATTCTCACTCCATAGCCAGAAAATTTGTTAATTAAGGAGGCTTTCCTGATCAAGTTCCGAATATCCCTCAGGCATGGAGGCTCATATTAATGTCTATGTCAGGCATAGTCCAAGTTTCTTTCTGATGGTGGCTCAACCTGATGAACATTTGTAGAGAGCATCATTTCAAGCAAAGTCTCCTTCAGTGACAGACAGCTCCAGCATGGGTTTACGTGCTTACTTCATCATCATTTTACAGCCCCAGGCACTGCACTTGCTCAAGACCTTTCCTGTAATGCTAGCCACTCTAAAATGAGTATACTCTTCAGTCCTGCTTGAATATAATGCTCTGTAATGAGCAACACATCAGCAGATGTTTTAAAGAAACTGGAGGAGAAAGCCAGATGCTGCATCTGGAAGCAGTGCCCCGCATAGGAGGCCAAGTAACGCTCCTGCTGTGTCTGGAGGAGGAATGCCTGCTGGCAGGTAACCAGGCTTGGACAGACATCATCTGTGGCTCTAAGCACATCCCAAAACATCACAGGGAGCTTGTCCTGGCAAGGAACTGTTTTTTCACATGATGAAATGGAGAGGAGTCAAGGATTTTATTAGTAGTAATACCTTTATTACTCTTTTTACATTAAAAATTGCCAGGTATACCAGCAAGGCATTTCCTATTAGTAAATAATCTTTTTATCAGTTTCATACCATTAACAATCCAAGATTATACTGACGCAAAGCACATCTGACAGAGTTACATCTTACGACTGTTCAGAAACTAAAGCCCAACACAGAAGTCAGCTGCGCGGCTGGTAAGTAGGTCATCTGCTGGGAACAGATGTGCTCTCTCATCTGCACTGCTTGCCAGTTGGCTTTGACCTATCATGCCCTAAAGGTCCTACTCTGCCTATTTAAGGGAGAGTGTGGAGACACAAAGGGGCTAGGAATCCTTGACTGATCATTCTCCAAAGGTCTCCTTAACCTGGAACTCTATTGGCTTCTAGAGTTCACATAAGGCTGACCTGTTCTTCCAAACTTGGAAAATGGATGAAGACAAGGGGATCTGCCTAATGGTAATTCAAATATCATTTGGTTTTGCCTCTGTATTGACTTCTAGACCAAATATTTATTTTTTGACACTAAAACTCTTCATTTAGCAGTTTAAATTTATCACAAAATAGTTGGTGCCAAGGACTGGCAGAAAGGTGCCTTTATGTGTGTTCCTAAATATACAGAATGAAAAACACCACACTGCATTTGTTTAAAAGAATATTAAATGACTTGTTCAGCTGTGTACATTTGTAGTGACATAATTTAGGATCTCAGAGCCAGGCATACCTGCTTTCAATGTAGAAACACATTTAAAACTAAGAAAGTTATGATTCCCTCAATTTTGTGGGACTCATTCTTAAGACTTAATAGGCTTCATATGTGTTAATTCTTGCATTTATATTTATATATTTGTTCAGGATACAGGAAAAATGAGAGAGAGAGAGAAGGAGAAAGAAGAGGAAGAGAGGAAGAGAGGGACGGAGGAAGAGAGGAAGGAAAAGTTGTTCAGGGATACTCAGCATCCTGTCAGCTCCTTTCAGTTTAACACTCATTCACTTTAAGGCTAGCAGAAAATGCCTAGGACTTTAGAAGAGATGGAACGTACTTTTTTCTTCTTCAATTTCTAAAGCAAACAAGGGATGACCAGTGATGGCCTTGGGCAATGCAGTTTACAGACACACGGCACAGTGCAGTTACACCTTCTCTATAAAAAAGAAAAAAAAAAAAAAGTGGATCATGCAGTCCCTACAGGATCACTACAAAACCCTTCTCAACTAGCTGATGTGACAAAAAAAAAAAAGACCCACATTTGCTCTTTCCAAGTATTAGCAGATAAAGAATGGCTAACTCAATACATACACAAAACTAGGAGTCTATCATGTCTCCTTTACTGCATGCGAGACTGTTTATTGTTTTCAACCAAATTAAAGGTATCTTACTTCATACGTTCTGCAAACTGTTCAACTAAAGCAGGCAAAAAGAGGGAAGTGTTTACTCCTGCACATATTAATCAAAAGGGGATAAACAGAAGTTACTAGAGCTTCTAAAAAAACAAACCAAAAACATATATCTCCTTTTTGGGTAGAAAACTACAGCTACCTTCAAACACAAGGGAGATGTATGTAGAAATGCATCCAGTAAATCACTTGCTCCCCTAAAGACATGTGTCTGGTAAAAGGCAGGATGGACATATGTAAACTAAAGTCAAATATCTGCTTTAATATCTTATCACTTTCTTACAATTGTTTAATTTGACCACATTTTAATTGCAGCACTGAAGGTAGTGTGAGGAGTGCTGGCAAAGCATAACTGGAACCTTAATGTTTTTATGAAAGTGTATAAATTAACTAGTATGCTTCAAACACTTGCTGAACAGCGATGGCTCTCTGAATTCTCTAACTAGAGGGAAATACAGAAACTGCACGCATACGTTCATAAGCATCCCTATATATATCATCACCATGAACACAAAGAGCTTTTACATAACAAAGTGCAATGTGCCAGTAGGATACGGCCATTTGCTACCAGTTCAAATAGTGCTTTGCATTCTTATTTGTACAGAGGTTTCAGCTCTTAGATGTAAGCCTCTGTTGGAGGTGTATAACCTAAAGCAGAATGGGAATTTCAAAAATGCCAGAATGGGCATTTAAAAAAAAATAGAATTTTATGTCCAACTGGCAACAAATGTGCAAGGCATCCAGTATCCGCTGTTGATACTTAGTTATCCAGAAACAAAACAAAGTAAAGGGTCTGGCTATAGGACAAACTCTATACAAAATGACTTTAAGTAGGATGAAATCACTTCATTCGATCCTTTTCTGGCTGGTGGCCTTACTGTCTGAAAAGACATGGAACTCAGTTAAGTGCCAAAAATCTTACCTCTACTTGCACCCGGACGTCATCAGGTTTGTTTTCAGCACAAGAAGATTTCCTGGTCTGTCCTCGCCTGTGGCCAAATTTGCATTTGTTCCTCAGGACTTGCTCATCATCTTCAATGGGTCTTCGCACATATTTGAAACGATCTTTAAGGGCCCTTTTCCATAGCAACTGCATGGGGAAAAAAGAAATCTGTCATTACCAATTTCTTGCAAGAATTTGCCCCATTCCTAAAGAAGGTCACTTTGTTTTATCTAACCCTATTTTATTAAAAAGTGTTTGCCACTAAGCAGAAAAAGATTCATAGGGTGGCATCAGTGTACTGGTGGCTTCAGGACTGAAGGAAACATAAGCACCTGTGGTATATGACTCTACGGCAACTAAACAGCAGGGCTACTGGCACCAGTGTGGTTCATTAAGGATAGCAGTAATTGAACCTAAGGATCAGATTTATCCAATATAACCAGAGCTGTCAGTGAAACTGCAGTTTGCTTTCCTTTTCTCAGCTCTTACTTTGGGATCCACCATGACATCAGGTCATGAAACTACACAGTGAATCAGATCAGCTCACTGATGCTACAGAAAACTAATGTTTGGTTTGGGGTTTTTTGAGTGGATTATTTTTCCCCGGCCTCTGAACATCATCTGACTGGTTGTGCAGTTGTATCATTATTACATCTAACACAAGGGAGCAGGAAAGACACAGTGGGATGCTCCCTTTTGCAGGGAGCCTACAGTTACACTGGATGAAGTGTATTATTAAACTGAACTCAAAACTGCCAAATTAAGAGGGTCATTTAAGTAGGTCCTAGCATTTGTGAGACTCCTTAAGGCATGCAAGTTGCAACTTAAAGGCAGTTCTGCACAACAAGTGGACGCAGTCCCTGTTTAACAGAGCTGCTGATCGCTCCTTGGCAGCTGAACTTCCTCGTGCATCCTTATGGACAGACGGCCGGTCGCCTGCAGTCCCTGGCTGGGCATCCTGTGGCGGGACCCAGCCATGTAACTACCGGCAAGCCGGGAAGCAATTACTAAGCCGAGGCTGCTAAACATGTCTGCAGGCAAAACCTGCAGCTGTGAATATTGAAAATATTTTGTCAGATCCTCAAAAGCAACCTCTTATTTCAGTTATTGAGGGGTTTTCAACAGTCAGAGGCATCAAAAATTAGTCACAAAAGTGACTGTAGATGACAATGTAGCAAGAGATATTCAAAACATCTGTTACCTAATTTTCTAAAATTGACTCCAATACTATACTCACTTAATACCATACTCTTACTGAACACTATACTCAAGCCTGTACTCACTGACATACTAAAGCACGATATAAACAGAAGAATCATTACCCCAAATTTCTTACCAAAATTATGTCCTTTATTAGTCAAGGTCATATGACTTTAAGGGTTAAATTTAGTGTAAACCAGAATTCAGTAAAAGTGGACTAAGTAGTACAGTATCTTTCCTTGCAGCGAGCCTGACACACCTGCTGTTCTCGCCCACAGGGTACGGATGGGAGGGCGAGGATGGTGTTGAGGGCAGCGTTATGTTGCCTTTCTCCTGCTCAAAATACTCCTCCCAGCTCCCTAGGGTTGACTTACAGGTCCTCAAACCTAAAAGCAAGGCCTCCAATAATGGTGAAAAATGAGAGCAGAAGATCTATGAGAATACAGCCCCTGTGGCATCTACCTCAGCTCTTCTTGGGCAGCCCTGGGCTGGCCAGGGCAGGTGTGCTCCCCGGGGGGGACACTTTCTGCCACCCACCTACGGGCTCGTACAGAAGTATCCTCTCACTGCCAGTCACATGTGAACATCTGAGAACTGGAAAGAAAACAAACCCATCTGCATTTCCAGTATGTAAACTTCAGACTTTGGGTTCTGCCAAAGCAGGGGTCACGTCGTCACCAACCTAAACGTAACGATGAGAAGTAGAGCACAACTTGCTCACCCGGTCTACTCACAAGGCATATTTACAGCCTCAGTTTGAGTATTACACCCCAGCGCTGTTTTCAAAAGCAGTAAGGTGACTACATGCCTCGAAAATCCCATTAAGGTTCCTAAATATATTTACAATTCTGGCCCTGATGCAAATACCCCAGCATTATGTGCTTAGCAAAATTTTTTTTTAATATTGTTATTTTAAGGCTGTTAAGAAACAAGCAAACAAAAAACCCTTTAGTTTAACGCTTCTCTGAAGTGTTCAACAGATGTTAAAATATTTTAAAACACTATTGTCCCAGAATACATTACCAGCTGACAATTTAAATATCCCCTGAGTTGAGTGTTGTGCAGTTTCTTTCTTTTGAAAACCTTTGTTTGGCTAGGAGACATTTTTGCTTATTCTTCCACATGAAAGAATATGCTGACACCTATACAGAGCTTTAAATATCCCCTCAAAGTTCAAAACATTCAGCTGTTTCATCTTCTTGTCCTCAGATAAATTAAGAGTTTTAACTAAATCTATTTCTGTAATAGGATTCTCATAAGCTTATGCAAGTCCCTTCACACATGCCTGTTTCATGAATGAAACTGCAAGCACATACATTTATGTGGTTTCCCTAGTGGGTAATGCATCTTTTAAAAAGGATGCTTTCATTACCATTTTTGAGCTGGTAACTTTATTTTCTATTCATTCACATTCACCTCCCAAAAAAAAAAAAAGCTCACTTCCACTCCAGGAAGGTTTACAATGCTTGTAACAGAGCAGGATTAGTCTGTGTTTGTCTGACACAGGAGGGAAAGGATTACACGCAGACAAAAAGCAGTAATTTACTAGCGAATAATCATTTTGCGTGCAGCGGTTACATAAATAAGGCATGTCAGCACTGGGATCCCAGGTTTCACCGGCGTCACGGCACCGCTCGGCAGCCCCGCGCTCAGGGGAGCAGCTTATGCAAAGCCCCCCGGCACGCGGTGCGGGTGGGAGCGCCCCGTCTTTCCCTCCTCGTGTAGGGCTGTCTTGAAATCACACAATTTTCAATTGTTGTCTGAGATGAAATGAAATAAGGGCAGTGACCCTTTCCAAATGGTTGGTTTTAACCCTTGTAAAAGAAATAAATGCAAATAGAATAGTATCTTGGAAGCGGTCGAGAAACGGTGTCATGCTAATTTTGCTGCAACTATGATCTTGGCTTTTTCTATATAGCCTATTTGTCTGTAACTACTTAGAAATGTTGCATTGGTTACGTTATAGACCAGAAATCTAATAATCTATTTCATGATTAAATTGACACTCATTTTTTAAAATGTTGAATGTGTTACTTTATGATAACATTGTTCTTTAAGTAGAAGAAAACATTATGGGAAAAATTCCTTAGGTAAACACCTTAAAGCACTTCTTTCCAAAAGCTAATCTTGGAACAGGGTGGGGAAATTAATTTCATTCCAAGTGCTCCACAGACCTCAAATGAGTTTTGCTCTTAGTATAAAATGATTTAATTTTTTAAATTATTATTTAGGATTTCAGATAATTCTTTCTTAATTCCTGCTTCTATAATGACATACTAAATAACCTTCTTTTTAAATTCATAGTATATAAGTAGCTTATTTGTAACCTTATTTTTAAACTTATTAATTTAGGATCATTATCATCATTCAGACTATATTCCATCAGATATCCTTTTCAAGGGCCAATGGCACAAAAACATATTTTTCTCTACTGCAAAATTAAATAGCAAATCTTTATCCATAATTCTATTTTCTTGGTTAAATCTACCAATAAATCTTGAAACACTAACCTTTTAATGACCTCTCATCACAACTGTATGAGATGATTGAAAATACCAGACTACATTTCTACGTAATGCACGCATTGCTTAAATTACTTGTTTAAAATAGTTTAGAGTTGTAAATAAAGTGTCCAGTGTTTTGGGGGGGAAAAAAACCCGAAACATCCCAAACACAAAACAAAAAAAAAAAGGCATGTTCAAAGTTTTGCAAGTAATTTTTTTTCCTGTCCTGAAAATAGTGGTGTGAATTTAGGCACTCTTAGCTTTGTTTTCTTGTTGTTGTTCCTCTATGTTTTCCAGCATATCTTTCCCCTTTCCAAGCCATTTCATTTCCATGAAAATGTTGCAACAGCAGTGCCGACATTTCCAATTCAAAGTTTCTCCAAGTTTTTCATTCCATCAAGATCTTTATGTTCTGATTTTCTGTTCTTGGTCAGAAGCAAAAAGCTAATTCTGGAATGTGGAGCTCTCTCATGGGATGACCTTTCCCTTTTCCCAGCCAGAACGCCCCACGGGCTGCCCCTGCCCACCCACGCCACGCACAGGCATGCACACTGGCGGCGGAAGAACCCAGAACAGTTTCCACAGCATCCTTCCAGCAGCCAAGACGCATCCATTTCTGGTGAAGGGCTCCAAACCACAAGATTCATGAGTTAAAAATAAAATCAGACCACTGGCAGACCTCCTCGGGGCATCGCATTAAGAACTGCTGCAGCCTTCTGCGGACCCCAGCAGATGCTGTGGCTGCTCCTCCACCCCAAAGGGTAAGCAATTCCTTTCCTTTGAAGCATGAATTTAGAGTTTAACTGAATCTAGGAACTGAGACATAGCACAGCAATAAGTAAAGAGCAATAAATTAATGCCATTAACAATACAGTGGATAGAGCATTTTGCGTAGCAGAAAGGAAAACACCCGATGGCAAAAGTGAGCTCCAGCATGCCAGAGGGAACGCAAGACTTAGTACTCCAAACTGTGTTCATCCCTTTTGTTTTTTTGAAATGCATACGACTATTTCTTTCTGCTGTAACTTTGACAAGAAATTAAAAGTCCAAAGACTTGAAAATGTGGTGTTTAGTATTCTAAATAAACTCAAATAGCTTTATTAGTCTACTGGTCCTGGCAACCATTATTCTGAGAGGCCTGCCCAGCTGAATTGCCACGTTCAGTGTGTCCCTTTCTCCAGCCTTACAAGACACCGAAAGGAGGGGGCACAGACATCTGTGCACAGCTGGCCACCCCAGGCTCCCTTTGGAGTCTGCAGGAAGAAACAAGAACTTCCGCAATGCTATTCCTCTCTTCCTAATGTAGACGCCAAAACCACATTATATGAACCGAATCTCCAGAAGGTTATACATATGTTATTTAATAACTAATGTAACTAGCATTTTTGCTTAAAATACTACTCTCATTTTACAGTTTTCCTTTTCTACATTTAGCTATCAGTCCCCAAATAAAGAGCTTTCTGCTTTACCTCTGAATTATTTTATTGATGATAGTTTTCTTAAGTACTTTCAATGTACTATTAATAAAATATAACAACTGTCTAATGATTATAAATAAACAAGTGTGAGGTATTCAAAACCTCTCAGTAAGCAATAGTTTACAACTCACAAGACCTGTGATTCAATACTGTTATCAGGAACAACAAGCTGTAATTCTTATAGTCCCATGCTAACCTGAGGCAATTTTAAAAGAAAAGCCTACAAAAACTTCATTTTTGTGAGCTGCTGAAGACACTTTTTCCGAGAAAAGATGAAAGAATGGTGGTTAGCCATTTTTTGTCGATGTTCATTTGTTTCTTAAAGGTATATGAATTCAGATTTACTGCAAGCCTCACGCTAAGTAGCTGTGCATATGTTGTAGGGTTTGTTTTAAGCTGCTGCAACACAGAACTATCTCAGATCAAAAAAAAAAAAAAGTATTTATAGCCTTTATGATCATGAAGGAAGAACAGAATGTCTAGCAGTAGGGCCAATAAAAATAAGTTTGGAGGAGGAGGTGAGGATGAATTAAGTATCCAGACCTACACCTTTAGTGCCTCAGTCCAGGCAATGGAGAGGGGCTGGCTCAGAACTGTTAGACTGCAATATCACAAACTGCTAATTCCAGCTTCCTCGCTCCCTTATGGTGGTTTCTTCCAGACATTCTTTCTCGTAAGTGTGAAAGAAACATCAAAAGATAAAGAACAACAACTCTCATGTCTCTGCCCCATCACGCAACTTGCCAGATAGTTTCTTCCAGCACCAATTCTAGCACCAATCTGGAAAGCGATGAGCCATTTCCCAAAGAACGGAATTATAAGTAGTTTCACTCAGTCTACAGTTCTGCTGCACTGAAAGCCCTTTGAAAACCTAGCTTAAGAACCTCTGTTTTAAAACAGTTTTAAAAAGTAAAGACTGTAAAAAGGTCCTCGGAGATGCCCTGAAGGTCATTCCAGCTCCCCTTGGCAAAGGGAGCCAGACGAAACGTAGCATTACCCAGGACCCCGGCCGGGACCCCTGCTGGGGTATTCAGAGAGGAATCCTGATTGAAAATAAGGGTGGACCATCGCTCTCTGATCCTTCTGCTCCCTCTCTCCTTTCTGAGATGTTTGTTTTCTTTAGACTCTTCCCTCCTACAATGCCTTGGCTCAGGGGAGAACTAGCCACCCCTTAAGCCTCACTTTTTTTTTTATTCTCAAAATTATTTTGCTTTCTGCAGGAACTGTAGATGAGAGAGATATTCATATATGTTTAAAGCTAACAATCCCCACTGAGTCTCACAAGCTTTTACAAGATGCTATAAAAGTATCACGTGGCAAAGCAATGATGTGAAGTCAAAAGGTGAACACTGTCCTCTGAGACCACAGATATGTATTCTGGGTTACGAGAGTGAAAAAACGTAGTTCAAATTTAAGTTATCTCTTTCCACTGCTTTCTGTTGTATTCCTACTGGGACCCCAAATAATTAGGCCTAGATTCCCGACATACCTAAACCAGTAGTATTATTACCTGATGAAGCTAGTTATCTAACATACAAGTGATCATATTGCATTGCAAGAGCATCGCTCATACGCTAGTCCTCATACAGACAATTTTCTAAAGGTTTCCCTTCTTTGTTTTTAAAAACAAAAATAAGTCACATTTACTTAAATTTATCCTTTGGGGAAAATCCGTCTGGAAAGAAACTGTACCTAACAAGCAACCAGGGACTTCATGTACAGGTCTGCATGATTTCACAGTGGCTTTGAGGAATGCCTGTAACTGGATTAAACTTTAATTAATATAATGAAATAAGAATGTGATTTGCCAAATATGTCAAAGTGAAGCTTACAGCTCTGAATAGAGCCAGTATATAAGAAATTTATATTGATTTCCTCTGAACTAGGTTATATTCTTGTGATCGATTATGTGGGGAAAAAAAATTATTTCCGTATTTTTCAATTTTACAATACTTACAAAGCCATTCCCATCTTCATCGAGGAATGGGTACGCCTGCAGCAGAGCATTGACAACAATGTTATATTGCTGACTGTTCGGATACCTGTGCAAACAAGATGGAGATGTAAAAGAAATAGTTCGTATTCCAGACAGTGTTGGACACTGCCTAGAGTCTATACTGACATACATTAAACTGCCTGTTTCTAAGGCTATCGAGTCCCCTCCAAATAGCAAATATTTAAGGCTTGCATGAAAACTTCCTGTTTGACTTCAACAGGTTTCAGGCCCTCAGCCTCCTCTATTTAAGCAAGCATATTGAAGAGAATGGCTTTACATTCATTTGAAAGTTTACTTCTGCAGCCAACAGGTAATGTCCCCAAATAAATCTAACAATGTTTACTCACAGTGATCCTCCTAGGTATTTTGTCATGTCTGCTTGCAAAAATTCAATAATCCTTATTCTCATACTGTGATCAGGGCATTTTTTTTCTGCTAATATGCATTTGACATCATAAGGGAAGTCTGGCAAAGCATAAGAACTTGTCCACTGCAATGTCTTGTATCTTGCAAAAAATGATTTCAGATTTTTTCTGTAAAAGAAAAGATTATGTCATCATGATCACATTCTTCTTCAATGGGAATGCAGGCCAGAAGGAAAGAAAAACAGAAGCAAAACTCAACACAAAGAAAAGTTATTTCTATAGAGATTCAAGGCTTGCTCTCTTGGTTTCTACATAAAGAACACTCACAAACGCTGCAGCCAAAACATATGGGGTTAAAACCAGATGTCAAATGTGAAATGTTTTAATCAGCAGGCACTATAAGGTGGACACTAACTGAAAGCAGAAGACAGAGCAGAGGAAGTGACTGGGGACTTGCTATTGTTGCAAAATAACTTTATCTGTCATCATTTATTATTTGTTTCCTACCAGTTCTGCTAACTTACTAGTGAGAGTAAGCCAAACAGCTTAATTGAATAAAATATTATACACAACATTAGCTAAGACTGTCCTCCCAAAGGGGAAAGCAGCGAAGGGATGAAGGCAGTTATCACCAGCAAGATGGCTGGAGACAAAGCAGACACAGCCCGTAAGTGCCCGCAGCTCCTCTCCCAAGAGGACCATCAGCACCACGCACAAAGGGCACACCCCAGCCGGAGACAGGATACCACCACTGGCCACCCAAGGCATTCCCACCTCCAGACAGCCTACCAAACCCTAATTTTGAAGGAAAACAGGGAAAAGTAGACATAAATTGAGCTGGAAGTCAATCAAGAGCCACCTAAAAGATGGCAGTGGTTCTGGCAGCCCTAGGCAGCTTCCCAGTCATAGTCGTCCAGAGTCAGTAAAGACATTTCAAATGAGAGATGCCAAAGATAACTAAAGAGTCCTGTTATGTAGGTGGTATCACTGCAATTTATGTTTTCTTTAATTTAAATCGCAGAAAGCAATTTGGAAACAACTAGCAGACTTTTAAAAGAATTTTTAAGATAAAATGCTGTCATTATAAATGACAAATGGAGACGCTTACATTGTATAAATATACAGATATCTATATCTGAATTAATCATCTGCATTCCCTTTATATTCACTGAGGAGAGATCGACACCACTGAAGGATGACAGAACAACAAGAAGACATCTAAATCAAACCAGATGTTCTCTCTCATGTATTTCTCTCCACTAATTATGAAGGAAATTAAGACAGTTACCACAGTTGTTGAAATCTACACCGTATATATCCCAAGTTAGGAACCCGCCATTTGGTAGGTGAAAGCTCCCACACAAAGGCATGTGGCTGGACCAGGCACTGGAGACACTCTGGAGTCCCTTCCAAGCTGCTCTGGATATTAAGTCTATGAAAGTTATGGAGGAAAATACTACTAGACTTCAGTCAACATACAAGATTTCACTCCTAAAGGTCTCTGTGGTAGCCTACAAACAACAAATACGTATATAAATAAGAGTTGTGAAGAGTTTTAACAAAACCTCCCAATGAAGACCTTGCTATCCAGCCTCTTTCAGATAAGGAAGTAAAAACAAAACCAAACAAACAAAAAACCAAAACCCAAAACCAAAACCCAAAACAATCAAAAAACCAACCCACCCATGGTAGCCAATATCTTTAGGCTGGCAAAATCAGCTGCAAGACCAATGGAAGAACATTTGCAATAGCTTTGTTTACAGCACTTTGAAAGATTGCTATATATCTGTGAGTCAGATTATTTTGGGCCCCTGTAGCCGTAGTTATAGCCTGAATACCTTCTTGAATAGATTAGCCTATAACTCTCATAACCTTGTTGACCTGTTTATGCTGCCACACCATCTCGGTATCTTTTAAAATAGGTTGGTAGCTTTCAGGCTGGCAAAAGCTCTACAGCCATGACATAACTCCACCAACCCCAGCACTACCACAAACTGCAATGCAGTACTGAAAAAAAAATAAAAAAATTTGGGAACTGTCATCTGATCCTCATAGTTATATTAATAGTAGTAGCAGTACTCACAGCACTACTGTTTCCCCATGCAAAACACGTACAAAATGGGCAGGGCTGCTGTCTCTCCAAGCTCACCAGATTTTATGGGACACAGATGGTTAACAGTAGGTGCAAACTTCAGTGAACTTCTATTAGTACTTTGCAGTCTCAAAAGAAGGAACATCTGTGCAAGAAGTGACAAACAATCCACACAGACACATTCTTGTCCTTTTTTGGTGATAAATTAATACACAAATGGGAAAATAAAATCCAGATTCTGAAATCGCTTAGAAATGCCTCCTATGCAAATAAAGTGCAGATGTTCATCAATGAGGAGCTCTGCAGCCTATGAAGTTTGAATCCTGTACTTTCACCAACTTTACTGATGAAAGTGATGTATCAGGCTGCAAGTTTGTGTATACTATTTTCAACATGCTGTCATTTAAACTAGCTCAAAAACGTACAGTAATTTGTGGCTGAGCAGCACTGATATTCCTGTTGTTGCTGATACCAGTGAAGTTGAATTGCCATTTCAAAAAGTGGAGGGGCTTAGCAGGCTCAGTTCAGGCACACATTTCCTTGAAGAAAATAAAAATTTTCTTGGAGTTGGGATGGCTAATAGCCAGGGAGGCATGATAACTCTCTCCTCCACCAGTCTCTTCACATCTGCCAGCACAACAAAAATACTACAAATTCCATTTCTCTTCAGCCTTACCCAACACAGAAAATACTTCCTTGCTGTCCAAACAAGATCGAAAAATTCTTTTAGTCTCCACAGTACAAGAGATTAAATATTTTACTAGCTTTTGCTGAAATCATTGCTGTTGGGCAGTCATGTTAAATACATGCAGTCATATATTACAATTAAATACAAGTTTGTTTGAAAAGAGACACAACTCCACACTAAACTTTATCCCCAGAAATGCTCACATGCAAACTCGCTTACCTAACAGAACAGCTCAGTTAAACTGTATGTGCACCGTGATTTACGCACATAGCCACGAACTTCCTCGATTGCGGAGAACAGCATTACAGCTAGAGATTTAGGTACAAACCAATAGAGCCTGTTTCTAACCATCGCTCTCTGGTCTTCTAGCTGACCTGAGACAGCGGTAAGATCAAGATCCCAAAACACAGATTACTACATCTTTTCTCTTCTCTCAGCTCTCAAGACATTTGATGCTGCAGCTAAATCAATCTGATGGCCAACTGCTGCCAAGTGTCAGTCCCTCTCTCCCCCCACTGCCACATGTCTTTATCCCTTTCTTACTGGTACTGGGAAGCCTCTAACCCTGCAGCAAGTTACTTCAAGAAGCTACAGTGATGAAAGTCCTCATTTTCCTTCTTGGTTTATTTTTCTCACAGTTCAGGTCCCCAAAATAGCTCCCCATGAGGTGAAACAAATACCAGTGCAGATGAAGCAAGCTGGTCTCGTTATGTTCAGCTGCGACACGGAACTGCCTCCTAAGAAGCGTTTCCTCAGTAAGGACACAACTAGTCACGGAGCTTTTGACCACTCAGCTTTCGTAGATGCCCACTTTACTTACTGTACTAAGTCACAGCACTGTTTCACACAGCCATTTCTTTCTTTGGCTCAATTACAACCTTATACTGCTCACACACAGCATGTTTACTGAGACACGAAACTATAAAGTAACATCATTTTCAGAGGAGCCATTTGTCTTCTTCAGCTGGCAAAAAACCCTGAAAAAACCCAAAATTAAACAAACAAACAAACAAACCCAATAAAAGCCCCCCACTTATTTGAATTGTATAACCTCTGGGATCCCTAATCCCAAGGAATATCTTGTTTTACTGTCAAAAACCCAAAGATTTTACATACTTGCAGCATCACCCAGAACATTCTATGAAGGTTTTAGACTGCACTGGAGTGAAGTGTTGGGTGAACACAGCATTGTGGTCTCCAAGCTCAGTGTCTGTGCAACCTCACGCAGAGAGACAGGGCAGACTGAATTTGCTGTGACAAGTCAGTAAAAATAATCTTGTCATCGATATAGACAGCTCGATCAAGATAGCTGTGCAAAGTACAGTAGATATCTAGAAACAGATTCAAATACAAGATTGATTTTGTCAGTTTTAAGGCTCTGAGCATACTGGTAAGAAGGATCAGATTCCTGCATCTAGTTCATTTAGGAAAAAAAGTGACTTAAAGGCCAGCTGAGCACACATATAAACAGGCTGTGTGCCACATGCTTTTCTTATCGTCTACTTTACTGAAGTCCATGAGTCTGTGGTACCCATTGCTACATCTTGTATCAGCTCAGGTCCCGGTAACTCAGAGGAACATGAGTTCAGCAGAACCTTGCTCACATCAATGGGTTTCCAAGTTCAGCATGTCCAGACAGAACTCGGCACATGGGTGGAGCCTCAACAGATTCCTGTTTTTCACAGGTGAAGGTCAAGCCTTTCACATGTCTACACCAAACATCAGCAAGAGACTCCTGTCTGAAGATTTGTAGGCTGGAAAAGAAGTCCACATCTGCAAAGCCAAGGAAGAAACAGAAGAGAAAAGAATACCTAGAACTTGCAGATGTGAAGGAAGGAAAAGTCTGCAGCTGTAGAAAATGTTCCTTTTCCCTAACACACGTATAATATGCTTTCAACTGTATGACAATATTTAAGGTTGTAAAGGTTGTTTCCATCAAAAGGAAGAAATGATGACAGATTATTAAATATCAGAAGAAACTCTTTTTCCCCTCTCAATAGTAGGATAAAATAGGGCTCTCTTTTCTATTCGCAGTTCCGAGATCTGTGCCTGAAAGATTTTCATGCCTTTCTTTTCATGTGCTTCACTGCCGTTTCCTACTTTCCAGCACAAACGCTGTTTCCCAGTTATTCCCTAGAACCTGGGATTTGCAGTCTACCTGGGGCTCGATGATGTCTTTTACTTTCTCAGTTCCCACTAAACGTAGGGGCAGGGATGCTTTAGACTGAACGAGAAGTTGCCCACAGCAGCGTCAGCTCCAGCAAGGCCAGGGCACGGGAGCTGACAGACACGCTGTAGCTGCCCATTTCCCAGAGCAGCTCCCATTTCGGCTTTTCCTACAGAAATCATCACATTCAGTATGAGCACAAAGATACAGACAAAATTAATCAGCTTTAAAAAAAAAGTTTGCGAGATGCAGACACAACCTTCTTCTAGAGGGAGTCACGATGGTTTTGACAGCTTCCATTCTGAGGAGCTGCATCACTTAAGCGAAGGCTCTGCACTTCTGTCTCATAGAAGGGCAGCAGCTGTAGGTTACACACAGGGGGAGAGAAAAATGTTCCTCGGGGAATCTGACTGACAGAACTGCCAGCTAAATCAGGCCATTTTAAAGAAATAGAGTTTATTTGCATTGACCCATGTAAGATGTGTTATACTGTATCCAAAGAAATTCATGTATTTGGGGTTTTTTTGTTGTTGTTGGGTTTTATGACTTTGCTAGACCTTAAAAAGGCAATGCAGTTAGTATCTCCTGCAAGTCATATGTAAGACGTGGCTTATTTCTGGTGTGGAAGAAAGGAGATTTAACTTCCTCCCCCCCCCAACTTTTGTGGAAGACTCACAGCACCGTATCAGTAACAGTAATTTCAGCTCTGCTGATCTCAAGTGCTCCAAAACCATCAGCCCAGATGCCTCGACTTCCATTGAGGCAACAAGCAGAGAGAAGATATTATTGTGAGTCCTCTAGTTTTGATTTTGTTGTGTTGTGTTGTTGGGGGGGTGGTGTTTGGCTTTTTGGTGGGTTTTTTTGTGCATGTGGTTGTTTAGGTTCTGTTGTTTGTTTTTTTTTAATTTAAGTTAGTATTCTTAAGCTTCCTGCTGCAATAACAGAGACATGAAATGCTGACTTAAAAAAAGTTGGCAGAAATTCTTGCAACCACATAAATTGAAAATCTAATTCTAAAGAATCTCCCACAAACCCTACAGAAATCAAACCCCACAGATAGAACAGCTTTTATGAAGATGGAATACCAAATGAAGTGATCAGGAATCATCAAAATAAAAAAAAGACATTATTTTCTGTTATGATACATAATTCAACAGGGGAATCTACTATTGAAACAATAAATAGCTTCAGAAGTATTGAGACAAATTCATAGAAGAAAGATTCAATCAGTCACTTAACGGGCTAGATGCAATTTATGGTGTTTCAATCTCTAAACATTAGTTGTTGAAAAGATATAATCAAAAGAAGCATCTGATGTCTGGATTTCTGAGCAAAACAGACAGAACTTCTTTTCTCCTACTATTGACCATTGTCAAAAACTTAACATGGGATTTTTTTATGGCTGCTTTTCATGTCCGTATGAACTAACTGAAAAAGAAAAAAATCATCACATCTACTAGAAATAATTCTGATGTTATCAACAATAAGGTTTCTGCATAGAAACTAAGAAACTCTTAAGTTTGTAAAGACACAGTCCAGCTGAGATTTTCTTTGTAGGACTATAGCTGTATGTATATATACATGTAAAAGTAATATTTGCTCTCTTGTGTAAAGGGAGTAAAATAATATGAAATAATTGACTAAGCAACAATTTTTCAGACTAGCTACTCTCCTCTTTTTTTTTTTTTTCCTTCTTTTTAAAGCACAGGCATAAGCGTGTTTCTGATAAGACACATTAAACACATACCAACAATACTGATGTATGGGTAACGGGGAAGCAAAGGAAGGAGCTCTATAAAGATGATTAGCAGAATGACGTGTCAAAACTAAAGCAGGCCTCAGGTGCAGCTGCCCAGCAGTCGGTGCAGTTGCCTGCATCCCGACCGAACTAGATGTGAGACTGCCCCAGCGAGGGAGATGTACAGCATCGTTAACGTGGTTCCGTGCTCTGCTCACCTCCAGTCCCTATCAGCAGAGTGTTAACAGTTCAAACGTCGCACTAGTGCACGCCAGCGGGTGCCCGATCTCGAGAGGGCTTTACGGCAGGTGAGCTGGCTCCACTGAGCAAACGAATGGCTTGCAACCACGCAGGCCAGAACGGCCATCTTGGAGATGGGAGCCAAGTTTATTTTCAAATAAATCTTCCAATTCATTGGCCTTGGTATCTGCCCAAATTTACATGGACACCAGCACCACCAATATATTGCCAATGCTGGCAATAGATTTATTGGTATAGGAACGCTTATCAGGCCTGGGTTTAGTTGAACGCTGACCGCCACACCTTCCAAATTCGCAGCACGTAGAGAAGTTCAAGGCCATCAAGGCTGGCCAGGAGATCTGTTATCCTGCTTGTGCACATAAGCCTGCTCTGAGCAAATTACTTCAAAGCGTTCAGACAGTAAATCTGTTACACAACACTCAAGAACTACAGAACACATTTTTATAGAAAGAATAAATGTACAAATAAACCTGTATCGGGACATCACTCTTGAAGGAAAACAGCTGGACCATCATATTGGAAACAGTGAGAAAGGGATACGTTGGGGATGTCATTTGATAAACAAGCACCTTGAGGAAAGGCAGACAAGATGTATAAACCAACCAATAAAAGGTTGGTTTTTCACAGCAGTGTCAGGTATTTACAAGTAATGACAGCCTCTGTCTTAGCAACGAGATAAACACCAGGCTGCCAGGAGCCATCAAACTGCTGGTACTCCGATAAAGAAAAGCAGGTATAAGGGAAATGTATTTATTGAATCGTCCCCTGTAGCTATCCTATTGTCCTCACAGAAAAGCTCTGCTTCAAGATTAACCTTCTTGGGAGATTAACAGACTGGCTGTTTTAACTTTTTGCTAGCAACCACGGGAGTAATTCCACTAAGGTAACTTGCAAACCTCATCTGGTTATACATAATCATAATATCAATACATGAAAAAGAAAATTCTACAATTGCTGCATCCACTTAGTCTATTTTTGTAGTTAAACACTCTTCTTTGATATTTTTGTGATGTTTAGTAATGCAGAAGAGTATATGAATATAAAAGAGTGCATTAACGCTGTTGTTAGGACTATCTACACAGGAAAGATACAGAGAAACTTTGAGCCAATTCACCAGTGCTAATAATCCATAAAAGCACACACAAATCCATTTCAAGCAAAACTATGCCAGTTATTGAAGCTGTAGTTGCATGGGTCTGGGGAATGGGGAGGCAGGGGAGCACAAAAAGTTAATTCTTTTTCAGATGGGATAAATGGGGAGACAAGAGGCTACAAGTGTAACTCTGGCAAATATCAACCACTTGAACTGTACATTTAAACCAACCCCACTGAATTAAACTAACCCCTGGCAGAATTGCCTCTTGAAGTGCTTATATGAACCGCTCTGCCACGAAATAAATGGGTGAGGTGGGAACCCCCACTAAAGAAAAGTGGAAGTTGTCATTGTTCTTAGCTGCTTTTCCAAATCTGGCCTGGCTGATGAGAAATGGGTACCTATCCTTCTTCTTATTCAGAAGATGACAGTCCAGAGTGTTTTATTTGCAGAACCACCTCCCTGTACAACTGCAGCTTCCCCTTCCCCATTAGTTAAGATGAGACCCTGGGCAGGGAAGGGAGGCAGCAGGGAGGCAAGAGAAATGCATAGACATTAAACATTCCAACTTTAAAGCAATGGGGAAAACCCACTACTTGATCTAACAGAAATATCAGATTAACATTATGCCAAAATACAAAAAATAGCCACCATTAATCTGATGTGAAAAAAACACTTTTCACCATGGCACATAAAATCCATAGACTGGAACTAAGCTAGCTTTGAAAGTAAGTACATTAACTGAATAGGCAGGTGGGTTACTTTTATACTCTAGGCTAAGAATCTATCATTACATTATAGTCAAAGCAACTTTTTCTGTTTCCATAATAAAATTTCTAAAACAAACATCTTGTTCAACCCTTCACAACCTGCTTATATGCTTGAGGGGATTTATGCTGTCTATAGAACATTAAATTTTTCCATCAGTTGTTGAAAATGCAGTGAGTGAGTGCTGTAGGGAAAGGAAGTCAGGAAGAAAAGGAGAAAAACCCAAAATATCAACCCTAAACTCTATAATATTGCATTTATCAGTGTGGATCAAGTCACAGACATATCTAAACAGCAGCATTCACCTCCAAAAATAATATATAGCTAGGGATCAGGCTAGTGCAGCAGTTAATGGATGCAAGGGCTCTTCAGTCTTAGTCAATTAAAACAGCTGTTTTGGAGAAAGGCATTTGCCCGCTTCTCATCTGACCTTTAAAGAGAAGCCCTCATAAAATTTACTCAGGTCTTCAAGACTACCAGCCATCACAGTTCCGCTGACTTTTAGGGCATCTGCTACTTCACTGCGCGGGGCACTTCCATTTACAGCGGCAGACTTCCCTCCTCTCCCGCTCCTTTGCCCCAAGGTGAGCTGCCGCTGCTCCTTCCCAGTCCCTTTCCCTTAGCAGGGCCTGTGAAAGCTACCGCTGACAGCATTTCCTAAAGCCAGTGTCTATTCTGGGTTATGCTGAATCACACCACCCATTTAAAAGTCTTTATACAGCACAAGGCAAATTACTCATCATTAATTAAAAATGAGCATCCTTTAGAAGTACAGGCTAAAAACCATCATTGCAAGATCATTTTAATGGTTTGTTCTCAGGGTTTAAAGTTATTTGGGTTTGTTTCGTTGGCAACGATGCTGACAGAATCTTTGGGTTTAGGTTCTTTGTTTTGTTCTTTTGAAGCTCATAGCAGGACTTTATTTTAAAAGCGTTAACTATGTGATTCACCAAGCCCTGTCCTCTGTTCCCTAACTCCCTGTTACCTCTTTTAAAGTGATAAAATAGACATTTTTACAGAAAGACCTCCCCTTATCTCATAATATCAGACTGATAATGAAACCATCAGTCACATCTATGGGAGAGAAATTCCAGCAGACGGGAATAAAGAAAGGTAATGACCAGCAGAGAAAGCTTTGCAAAAAAAGAAAACAATTGCCTTGAAAGAGGAACAGGACTCTTTAAACGCCAGCTGCCTATCTCAAAGGGGAAAAGCACGTGCTGAAAAAAAAAAAAAAAGAAAAAAGAAAACCCACAACAAAACCTCCTCCCTTGCCTCCAGTTTTTAAGACAACTCATTTTGATACCCAAGGAAAATAAGCGTGCAAATGGAACCAGCATGCCTACCTTCTCAAGTGCTATATTTAAGGTGCCTCAAGCGCAAGATTTTTTTTATTGCCATATTCCCCTCTGTAATGATTAATTTGCCAGATTGCTATTGAAAACACATCTGTAAAAGAGGTTTTTCAAAAACTAGACAAATAAAGATAAACTTGTATCTCGCCCTCTGCATGAGGCGAGATGAGATAATGAGCAAGGACTGAGGATGGAGAGCAGAAAAAAAAAAATTAGACTATGGTGTTGAGTTGAATCCTAATAAATTGGATGTTTTATAAATATACCTGAACCTGGCCTCCAATAATTAAGATCGCTTTTTACAAATTATCTGTTTAGTCTTAACAAAGCAAAAAGAAGTGTTTATGTCACTTTCAAATGGTAAGATAAATTTAGTAAATGCATTATAAACTCACTTTTGCTTTAGCACTCTGTGATCAATTAGTCCTCCTTCACTTTTAGTCAAGCACAGATATTTTTTCTGCTCCACAGGACAAGCAGAATGTAACATTTGTCTGTCAGTAACCCTGAAAGAAAAAAAAAGAAAAAAAAAGGAGAAAAAAAAAGGAAATAAAAAAAAGCATTTTCACTGTCAAGTTTTGTGCCGCATATAGAAAAGAGGTATTTTAGGGTTCCAGAATACCGGTGGCAGAAATAGAAAAGGAGAAAAATTAACATATTAAACAGTCATGATTTTATGTGATGCTGATGTCTCTTAATCAATCTCTCATTTGATAATTGTATCAAACTCTGACAAATTAAAGGGAAAACTGTAAATAATACTGCCTAGTGATATTCTAATTACTACACAGTTACAAACCCCGAGAAAATAAACCTTCTCGGCATTGCAGGATAACTGCCATCTTCATAGCCTGGCACGTCCTAATCTCTGGGAATAACTAATTAAAATATGCAAGGATGGGAGGAGATTTAGAGTATGGTAAGGTGGTTTCTATTAAACTAGAATCTTGAACATGCATTTTCTCTGAGGGTTAAGTCCATCTTGAACCTTTGGGTTCAAGAACGCTGATTCACTTCACTCTACCAACAGACTCTCCAGCTTCTAACTGAATCGATTAGGAAACAGCACAAAAATGTTTTTAATCAGGCCACTAAGGTAACATTATCAGAATTTTCACTATTGCAAGCACTGGTGCCGAAGCCTTCTCCAGGCTTGCTAGAACTAGGCTTAGGGAAATGCAAACGCACATTGAAGAACTATGCCTCCACCAAGTTATGACACCTGGAAGTCTTTTTTGGGGATGGTACAGCTTCCTTTCTGTACCCCATCTCTTCAGAGCCTCTGAACTGCAAAGGTGCTTTATAAACTGTTCCAGCCTCGGCTACACTCACACAGGAAAGGCTATCATTGGAAGCGACATTAACATTTGCCAAGTTTATACGGGGAGTTTCCCCTTTTCATGAATCAATACATCTCTTTTTTCAGCTATCCAGTTAAAGGAGAAAAACCCAGTGTGTTCTCTATGTGACTCCTAGAAACAATCAGTCTTGGAATTGGAAAGCATCTTGATATTTACCTGGTAAATCTCCGTGTGAGCTCCTCATATGCACATGAACACAGTTTCTATCGCATGACCCAGAATGCTTCCACCTTACCAGTGACAGACACAAGATGCTATTTCTATGTCCTAGTCCAGATGGCTGGAGATCTAAGTCACATTCCATGTTCCTTCAAAAGCACGTTACATCCACACAGAGGGCCTTCACCTACCATACTCAAAACTCCATGTCCAACCAACAATTTCATTTCTGTTCCTAGCAGAGGGGTGAGCTGAGCACAATTCACACACAGTTAGAAGGTGTGCTAAGGACACCAGGATAAAGAAGTGGCCAGCCAGGAGTGCACCAAGCGCTGGGGATAGCATTCGCATAGGGAAATACCACTGGCAGCTCTTGGAAGCTCCACAGCAGTTTCAGCAGAACCAGAAGGACACTGCTATGGTGCTGCTTTGTCCTCTGCCCCTTTGGCTGAGCAACGCCTTCTCCACCCTGGCACAGGTAATGGCAGGATGAGCTGGTTGTGGGAAATGGCCTGACTGAGAAATCATTCTGCAAAACAGAAGAGGTGGTTGGTTTTCACCTGGGCTCAAGCACCACAGGAAAAGGTCTAGGAACACGCAGACTCAGTTTTCACACTTGTCCCCTGCCACCGTGGGGCTGCGCACCCAGCTATGGATGCTACTGTGAACCTTAGTGCGGTGACTGCTCACATGGCCAAGACTGCAATCCAGCCTAACATCACTGAGCAACAAAGGAAACATGAGTTCACATATATTGTGGATCTATGATTTTTTTGTCACGTACTCTGTTCCTCTGTATCAAAGCAACTTAAAAAAAATTATTATGTTACTTCAAAACAGTGTCTCGTACGCTTTATTCTAGTCATAAGTCGTTGAATTAAGTCAAAAGAAATTATTCTTACAGGGTTTTTTTTTCCAAGGTGTATCGAACAGACAAAATCATTTCAAACTACATCACTAAGACAAGCACTCCAGAGTTGAGAGCTGAGTTACAGCTACTTGCATATGAGGATACAGCTTTTAGTTTTATAATAAAATACTATTTTTACTGTAGGAGCTTTTTCATCATTCTGTAGTCCAAAAAAGCAGATTCGTTGCCCAGTGTGCAATAAGCCAATTGTCACACACACACAGGAGAGATATTGCTTTTTATTCAGGCCTGGGTGCTCGGTGGATTTCCATCAAATCAAGCGCACCTAGTGCCGGTGCTCTTGTCATATTTATACACAAGCGTTACAAGGTAGTACGCTCCCAGTTACAATGACTGGGTCAGGTTTCTTTGCCTAGCATGTAAACTAGAACCCATGCTCAGTTCTTGGTCCGCCTTTATCTTTTGAATAGGTGGTATCATTGGGGTAGGGGGCTCACGGGTCGCAGATCCTCCTGCCAGAATTGCCTTTCCCCTAGTTTCCCAATAATTTTGGTAATTCTAAATGGTTCCTTAGGGTCTGCTGATCAACTAACAGTTCATCAGTTACGCTTCTACCTCTTGACAATCACTCCTTAATTAATACATTGTTTGCATGGACATCAACTAACACAGGGGCAGGACCATACAATAGCCGTCCTTAGCAGTACCTAGCAACTATCTGTAACATCCTTAACTACAGAGTCATGATTAACTTTTAAATTCGATGCAAGATATCAATTCTATACCCCAAAGTGCATGAAATATCTTGATTTTTTACTCAACCTAAAATATATGACTGAATGCATTTCTTACACGTGCTTGAGTTTTATTCTGTAGTTCTTGACTCTGACACAGAAAACGTTTCAGAAACAGCAGGTTATTCACCTATCTTCCCTACAAATAGAGGAATACCAGCATCTTATTTTCCAGGCAAGAAGACTGGGCAGGGAAAGATTTTAAGGTGAATTACATTCTTTAATATTTGAGCTTTCCAGCATTTGATTTCCTGGAGTCTGCAGAACTTCACAGAAAAGCTGTGCCCTCACACTACTGTGTGCTCTTTGTGGGACCGTAAGGCCTGATTTGCAGGACTGGAGAAGTACACAGGGAACAGTCACACCTGAGACCCAGTCTTGCCAAACCTCCCTGACAAAGATGAAATTGAAATATTCAAAGCAGCATTCTAACTGCCCTAAGCATAAGGATGTTTTCTTCTGAACCCCCCTGCTAAAATCACTATGTATCTGCCGCACTTTGGATGAAGTACAGGGCCCACATACAGTAGTCTTCTTCACAGCAGACACCTGCTCTACCACCTGCAAAGAGGGAGCTTCCTATAAATCAAGTGAGGCAGGACCCTGGTGCAGAGAACCAAGACTGGCTGTGATTGCATACTTCAGGTCTATGACAAATCACACATGTGCCGACATGGTCCTCTTCCTGCACTTCCCCTCCCCCTTCCCCTCCAATGATGCAGGACCGTTTCCCCAAGGGATTTCATAAATTCTTCCACAAAGACAACAGGCTACACCTTAGTTCTGCTCATGAGTGCAATTTGGTTGGAAATAACCCAATCATCACCATTTACCATGCTTTGGTTTGCACTGTGGAATCATCTCAGAGTACATAACCAGGACTTCTTTTGGATGAAGGCAAATGCTACAGAGAATACTCTACAGATCTACTTCTACTGGGCTACTACTGTGTACTACTGCAGGCTTAGTGCTAGAGTCTTCTCCTTCGAAAAAGTGCATTTTACATCCATGGCAAGCCATTCTCTACTGTCAGGATTCTTGGGCTTAGAAGAGACTACTGGGAGCATCTAGAAAAAGTAATCCTGCAAGACTTACAATAGATCAGAATGTGGGGGGAACCAAACCAACCAACCCACACCAAAACCCCCAACCAAAAAATCCCACCATCAACCTCTCCTCACCCCCCCCCCCCCGCCCCACAAGAAGCCCCAAACAAACAGAAAAAGAAACTCTGCTCAACCAGGAGCCAGAACATGCTCAGTGAAAACACTCTCTGTGGCATTTGTTTTTTAAAAAATCTCTCTAGTTCCACACAGTGGGATTATAAAACGCCCACATCTAGATCAAATTCAGAGCTTCCTTAGAGATTGAATTTAAATACACCTGTGACACAAACACTATCTCTGGCTAAATCATTATTTTACTCCAAGACCTGCAAACTTTTTAAAGTGCTTCAAAAGCTTAATATCACAAATACAGACAAATTTAGCTATAGTGAAAGTTTGACAATGCTTCATGCAAATGCAGACTAGGTCCTAGAACTGAAAATGACAAGCAGTTTAAATTAATTAATGGTGTTGTTCAGGCCCCACTTAAAACCACAAGATAATAACCTTATTTTGCATTTCACATGTTGTTAGAGATATTCAAAGTATAAAAATTAGTTACAACTTCCAGCTGAAAAGATAGTAAATGCCAGTTTTAAAATGCTGTGAAAAGAATACAACTATACCCAGACCGATATTTTCTGTGCCATGTACAAACTCACCCACTGATTACTTCTGGATATTTTGGAGAAGCTGTTTCACAGCAGTATGTAAGGGATTCTAGCCCACTTTTTTGTTGCTGGTATTTATTAATTAGGTCCATCAGCACTGCCTGGTGCCCAATCTTCTTCACCAGCTGCTGTACCATACGATCATTAAGAGCCAAAAGAGCTGCTCCACTTACTTCTTCTTCTGCAGATTGAAGGGGATTAAAGAATTACTGTAAAATAACTTTATAGTTACAGTAGCATTCTATAAGCCTAAAAAACGTTATGATGGAGGACAGGTCAAAGGCAAGGATGCTTTCTGCTGCTGCTGATCTTCAACAGCTAGAAAGATGTTGTTTTAGCTACTGTCCTTTCCCAAACAGTGCCAGGAGCCCTAGTCACTGGCCAGACACCTTCCTCTGACAAAAAGCCAAGTCTGAAACGTATAGAAGCAGGGAGCTGACTATTTTAATACTTTTAAATCAGGCCTTGCTTAGACCACAGCAGACTGTTACTTTGTTAATGAAAGAAAGCAAGCTTTTTAAGAAAGCACACAACAAATAGCCTGTTCACCTAACCATTTCTCACGCACTCTTTTGTAGAGTGTTTATATACTCAGACCATAAAACATTTACAGGCTACAGTTGCATTATTTCAAAAGATTTATACAATATAAAATAGGCCCTGTCAACCCTTTTAAACTGCCAGCTCTGATTCAAGGTGCATCTATTTATATACAGGCTTAATCTCATCCCCCAACATTTCTCAGAGACTTGATAATAAATCTGCACACTTATTTTGATTTATCAGATCCACAGCAGTTCTCACCCTAATAAATTTCTATACGAATCTGAAGTTAGCATATACATACGTGTCCCAAAACAAGGTAGGCAGTGCCAATTAAAGGCATAGAAAGATACACTAAACAAACCCCACACAAACAACAAAAATGCTTACCACGAAACTTAGGAACTAGTTCTCCTAAATTACTCTGTCTCAACCAGTTGCAGACTTGATCAACCGACCAATTTTCCATCTTCAGGTACTGCAATGCTAAATTTCACCATGAAATGAAAAGAGGATTATTTTTATGCTGAACTCTACACTGAATTCCAACATTTCATAGGAAAAAATGCACTTAGCAAATAACATTACACTTACATGCTCTGCATAAAAACAGTGCAAAATAATCCAACTAATGCCTGTTGCAAGTGGCAACCTCCTTGAATCCCTTTCTTCACCTCCTCTCCCCTCCCTGCCTTCCCTCTGCTCCAAGAGGCAGCCTCATTCCTTATAAAACACGACCTGCTCCACTACCATTAACACCCAGGTTTCCACACAGAGAGGAAAAAAGGTGTGAAATTCACCACCACCACGCTCATCAGGAAATGGCTGACATTTTACAGAAAGAAGAAAAAAACCCAACAAAACAAACCAAAAAACCACCACACCATCAGATAAGAGCCTGTCTACTATATGCTCATAGTAAATCAAGCACCTTAACCCTCTGTGCACCACCACGCAGGTACTCCAGCAAGTGCTTAACCCTCAGTTACCAACAACCGGGGCAATAAAGCTCCCGGAAAAGAGAGGGGAGGGGACTACTGCTGTTCGCTAGTCCCTTCCTTGCGGCTCCGGCGCTCCCCGGGAAGACGCTGCGGGCGCGCAGGGAAGGAGCAGCGCCAGGAGCCGGTCCCGGGGGCCGGGGCGGGACGCCACGCCGACCCCCGGGGGAATCAGTCCAGCACGTGCCGTGGGCCCCTTCCCCGAAGGACTGGCTGGAATCTCGAAAGGGTACATCGCATACCAAAATCAACAGCAACCTCCTCAAGAGAAGATCACTTACAACGACAAAGCTTGTCCTATTCTGCCAGCTCCTTGACAGCAGAAAATTCTCTCCGAGGATGATTTTCTTATTAACGTGTTTTAGTGCTACCGCATAGCTATGCTCGCAATCCATAGCAAACAACTTTACAGGAAATTATTCGAGCAAGTTTGTCAGATGAGAACACGAGTGTCTGGCACTGTTGGCCAAACATTTTCCTGCTTAAAATACATCCACGAACATACCCTGAGCCTGCGGTGAACTCCAGGCTAACATGAGGATTCACCCACACAAACCTCATCAGGATCTGTTCCACTGCACTACAAAAAACCCGCACACCATCCTTGAATAGAAACACTTCCATTTTCGTTCTTCAGCAGCAGAGACCCCCAAGATAAGTGCACTTCAGCTCATGCTTTTGTGCCAGTAGACTTCAGCAACTTAAAAGGGTTAAGTTTAAGAGGAATGTCTATCTGAATTACAAGAGCGGATTTAATTTGATATGACAACAGTAGCCATACAACTCCTCCCCCAGGCTAAGCAGCAATAACAGGGTGTGAAAAGTCATTATTTGTTGAGAACTCTGGTGTAAATTAAAAATCACACCTTCTTGTCACACTTCTTACTTCCTTGTAAAGAGTGGGGCAAAAAAAAAAAAAAAAGCTCCAAAAAACTTGAAGGATAAAACCAAATGCAAAGCAGAAAGATACTTGCCTCAACAACCAAGCAGTGTAAAAGTAGAGATATACATTCAAATGGTGGCAAGGTCACTGCTTCATCCTATAAGACTAGCATCCCAGAACAGTCCTGCTAATGCAGACTTGCAGATACCAATGTTTCAAAAAGTGTCAAGCAAACTACAGCCATGCACAGCAATATGCACGTTTAGCCCTGTGTGGCTGACTCTACAGCAAAATGTCCATTTCCACATGGAAATGCAGGCTGTACGTTTTAGGGAGGGAGGGAAGGAAGCGACAGTTTAGAGGCAGTTTTAAAAAAATCAGATTATGTGTATTAAGGGTTACTACACACAAATACTTGGAAATGCTTCTCAAAATGATTTCACTTACTTGCATATATTATAGATAAAGGAGCTAGGAAAAGAGCAGACCAGTCTTCTAGCAGTATTATGGAGGCAGGAAGAAAGACTGAGCATGGATGCTGATATTTGTCTTCATTAATGATTCTATTGTAGTACCATTAAAAGACTATCCAGTGAAGGGTTCCCTGTGCTCACTGTGGTAAATCATGTGAATATTTATATTCTTTAATCACCTCTTAAAAGTCAGAACAACAAAAAAACCCCACAATGGCAACATTTTAAAGACAGACAGTATTTTAGCAATTTGCAGCATAACTTCAAGTCAAATTCAGAACAGTTCTAAGTGTGAGTGATCCCTGCCTGTTAATAAATACAGCCAATCACTGGGACCCATTTCTTCAAACACCTAGGGTGAATGTCTATCATTAGGACTTAACCAGCCCTGGTTAATGAAATTAAGAAATGAAATTAATGAAAATTAATTTTCCCTAGGATGACTCAGGGCAACGCTTGCTTTTACTGTAAAATCCTTCAACACCGAAGGATGAAAATCTTGGTTTTTAATCAGATCAAGCTAAAGACCGATCTATGGTACAGATTTCTGCTGATGTAGTTGGTTACACAATAGCAAGAGACAAGGTTCCTGACCAGCACGCCTGTGCTGGCAGATCCATACTGCGCATGCACTAATTTACCATGCAGCTTGTTTTACAAGAAGATATAATGAGCTACCATCAACTTGAAGTGACACTTCTAAATGAATAAACCTATATGTCAAAACATTTTTGACAAGAAAAGTGACTTGTTATATCTACTTTACATGTTGACGCGTGTAAGAGTGTATGGCATCACAGACTACAAATACAACAGCCTTTAACCGGCCTTTATATGGATGTCACTGAGGTTGGAATTCAGGTTAATTTTAGCACATTTTAGTACAAGAGTGAGGAATGTGATGTGTGCATGTCTATACATCACAGCTATGTGGCGCATTTTGTACAGGGCCACATCTCAAAGTTGCAAGTATGATGAGTAGAAATTGGTTCATACCAAGGACATAAGCAAAGTATCCTATGTGCATTTTTTTGATGCTATCATATTTTGGTTTTAACTTTTTAACTTTGTATGCATTACAGAGACTTTATTTTTTTCTTTCCACTTACTACCAACCTATTTTAAAAATAATTAAAAATATATTCAAGCAACTTTATAAAAGGCAGAATATGTCATCTTGGATCCAGTGCTGAGTTATCATGAAAAGAACATTAGTTATCCACAAAACTTTTTATAACATATAGGGAAATACTGTAAGAGAGCAAATCCTCCCCGCAAGAAAATGCCAACAGCTTATTGCTCACATTTATCAGGCACGTGCCGGAACGAAGCATTGCTCTGAACGCTCACAGAGACAGCTGAAAGAAGCACTGTGAGGGGAGGGAAAGAAAATTCGAATACCAGTGTAGGAGCAAACCTCAAAGTGCACATTTAATTTCTCATTTCTGTGCTATTGTAGAGTAAGACACATGCAGCAGCAAGATCAGGAGACATACAAACGTACAGCGGATGCAAGAGAAAATCCGTATCACCTAGGACTAAGGCTATATAAGAAGAAAACATGCGCAACCATTACCCAGATGTAGATAAAGAAAAAGAAGCCAGACAGCCCTTCTAAACGTTAATGGGAGTTAAGGGGAGTATCACAGGTTCTGAACATGCCCATTTATTGAGCTTATCAAGCAGACAAATACCTCTGCTGCAGGAATTAACTCTGAAGATTATTATGCAAAAAACCCCCTCTTTCCTTAATACATGTGCTTCTGATTGAATATGCTGTTTCTAGTATCCAAGTTTTTACTATATGAACTTGAAAAATATTTTCATCTGTACAGTGCTACTGGAAGAATTAACTGTCCCACTTCAGCAACAAGATTCAGCCCAAGTACCAAGTTCTCTCTCTGACAGCTGTACAAGTTATTTGGTAATTTGAAAGGAAGAAAAGAAAGATAATTTGCCTGTGTTTTAAGGTGATTTAATAGTCATGCAGATGAGACTCTGTCCTTGCTATCACTGGCAACTGCGGAAGCCCTGAAATACTACATTTAGCTATAGAAGAAAATGCCTTTATTTTTTAAGACCCCAACTTCTGGAAATTAAGCTCCTGTAAAATGAAAGCCTTTTATATTCAACTTTAAGAAAACTGTGTCAAATTAAAAATACAAGGTTACTGGATATTGAGAACAGGAAAAAAAATCAAGTAAAGGTTAAAAATTCCTGAATAACAAAAATGAAATCCCATATACCACAAAGAAAGCAATCAGGCTGAAGGCCTTCAGTACAACACAGGCACTGCTTCAGAAAACTAAACAAAAAAGTAATTTCCTCCTGTAAGTGATACCACACTCACTTTTCTTTTTTTCCCAGAAGTACAAATTTCTCACCAGGACCACCAGTACTTTTGATCATGTCACTGTTCATCGGCTTAGCAAAGGACTCCAGCTCCTGTCACTGAGCAGCACAGAGACCTCTGACGCTTAAGCCCTGCAGCGCAATTCCACAGTAGCCTAAATCCCAGCAGTCATAATCCAGCCCTCTTTTTGGTATGGGTCCATGTTGGATGGATCAGTGCCTTTAGCCAACGCCCTGGCCAGTTGGGTGAAAGCAGATGGTGGAACCATATCCCCAGATTCATCAAGCAGGCACAGAGATAAGCAATGCATTATAACTATGAAAATTTCTATCATAATGGAGCATTGATTTGTAAAGTTAGGCCAGAAACCCAAACTGTGAGTAGCAACTATTCCACCTCCAAAAAACCCTGGGAAATGAACCCATATCCTGTCCCTCGTATCATATCGTCCTGTCCTGTCCTGTCCTGTCCTGTCCTGTCCTATCCTATCCTATCCTATCCCATATCTCATTTTGCTCGAATTATACTGGCTCTTCTTCTTGCAAGGTTACTCTTGCTCCCATTCAAAGCCCGTTCAAGCTTTCCTAGTGAATAAGACTCATGCTAATAAGCTGTAGAATACTCATAACAACAAGGCTAATCCATTAATTACTGAGAAGGATGGGTGCAAGTTTATATTATTTGCTTGCTCCACTCTTGATTTAGAATCATAAACCATTTCAGAGAGCTGAAACAGCAGTCAGAGTGACCTTACAAAAAATGGGTAAGGGTAGCTGAAAATAAGGGCTTAACCAAGTCTATTCTCATGAAAAAGGGTTGTTGGCAATTTATAAGTGGTTCAGTTGGCAGATCCTCAAAGGCGCTAATGTTTGACAAAGCTGCTCTCTGTTGTTCCTAGGGGATGGATACAGAAACCTTTTTAGCCTGGGTAACATCTAGAAAGTGATGCACATCTTTAAGTGAGTCTGCATAGCTGAACTATGACAGAAGTTGGGGCTCCACGTGGAACCACGTGATACACAGCATTTACATGGTTTTCCCAGCAAGTAAGTGATCTACACAGCAATTACACCTTCAGTACACAAGAGGTGTTATAAAATATGTCACTTGAATTTTGTTGACATGCTTTAATTGTTCTTATTCTGTATAACTGTGGTCAATTTTTTTCAGCCATGTTTAAACAGTGAAGCAACACACTAGTACAGTGGAAAAAATATGTAGGAGGATTTGTCCCTTAGAACTTCTTGCTTGCACTGGACTGCAACAAACAATTGCATATCTCTTTAAAACAAGTCTTGCAGCAACGCAAGATTTTGTCAAGCAGTGACTCAGTTGTGGCCAAAGTTGGGATTTGACCTCTCACTGAGAAGGGTCTCCACTAGTCTCTGTGAAACACACCATCATCAGGCACGGCCATGTGTCTGGGAAAGCCAATCAGTCTTGCACACCACTGCCTAGCACCTCTGGATTGCTGTTTAGCATGACTGAGGATTGCTGAATTATATGGTTACTAACCACTGACAGTACTCCTCCTCCAGTTTATCCATCACATGAGTATGGAGATGATGACGAATAATGAAGTTTTAACACATTTCATGATGCACATTTTTTGTTTTGTACTATTAATTCATAATGACGGATCCAGTCAATCGTGGATTTTTGTGTTAAGGAATTGTGTTGGCATGTGAAGCCAGGTGAGGTGGGTATGATTGAGCTAGATGGTAAAAACAAACCAGGCTGTCTCATAGGCCTGTTTTATACACTAGAAGCAGAAGTTTAACTAATTTGGTATCCATTAACTCTTTATGTACAAGGTGTTCTAAAGGATGAACTAAGTAATAAAATATTAATCCAAAAGAGATGGCCCTACAGAGTGATTGCATTTATTTAATTCATTGATGTTTAGGGCCATATCTTACAGTCCGTATCTTACAATATTACCACACCAAACTGGTCATTACTGCCCACTGCCTGTGTGTTACTGTCTCCTCATCACATCCAGATGAAGAAGTCATATAAACACTGCACATCCAAGACAAGAACATTAGTTGAAACCACCAATGAAAGATAATCAATAATCTATGTGCCTGATGGAGACAGGGAACGAGAAAGTTTGAACATCTGTAAACTCCTATTTTGTTGTGATAGTGTAATCATGATGTAAGTAAAATAATTCACAAGCCCACTTCAGAGGACTGATTCATCCTGGTTTTTGCCCCTTTTTCATCTATGCTAATTTATGATGCCTTGAAGAAAACCCCACCCCAAACACATAAGGACCTATGTATGTATAACCATGTGTTCTAGTGACAAGGGTCTAAGTTTCCCAGTCTAAAGATCTACTGAGACGGTATCCTTAGACAGTCTGTCAATTAGCAAGCTGACATTCTAGTTGATTGCTGTAATCTGCGCTTTTCAGGACTTCTGAATCATTTATGCAAAGAGGAACCCCTCAGTTTGAGATATTCACTGTGGGTTGTCCCAGAGGCTTTTGGCTCCCCTATAGAATACAGGAAAAAATGTGTAGGAGGATTTGTCTCTCAGAACTTCTTACTTGCACTGTCCTTCCAGATTCACAGGGACTGCAACAAACAATCGCGCATCTCAGTCTTCAGATTAGGCTGAGCTGGGATTTGGGAATATGCTTTACACCTTCAGGCTGTCATCCATTACAGAATGGGGTGGGACAGTCGTTTGGAGGGGAGGGGATATCAGAAAAGGACGGACCTCATCTTAAATGCCTTCTCCAGGAGAGGTGCCAGGGGTGAGGATCTCAAGGGAAAGTAAACGCCTCACTCCAGGCTGAAGATAGGTAGGTATAGTGCATTCAAACCAGCCACATAATGTTCATGTTATGCTTGTATGCTGAATTAATGAAGTTAAACTTGTTTTCCCAGAATAGCCAAAAGAAATCAGCTTTGTGATTCAGTCTCAGGTGGTTACAACATATATAAGAATATGTAAGGGTTCACTGATGTAGCTTTGTTTCACTCATTCTGTGGCTCCTAAACCTACGCATTTTCTAAATAAATCTTTTCTGACTGTAGGTCTTGTTTGCATTGCAGAGAGTCAGACTGAAGCAATACAACACCAAAAGAGGTGTGAAATTCTTCTGCATGTGTCTTAAGTAGAGTGCTAATGTCAAAACATCATTTCACTGTTAAAATGCTAATAATTTTAAGCAAATGCATAGCCAAAACAGCTACACACATTGCAAGTTATCTGTATTTAGTTATGTACACTGGGCAAATACAAAAAAACCATACTTTGGTACACAGGGTTCAGCAGTCTAGGATAAGCAGTACACCAAGATCTTTTTTCTCCCCCAAAAGTCACATTGGCTGGCTTTTCTACCCAGCAAATGGCACAGGGGTGCTTCTGTGACAGACGGTCAGTGTTGCTATATTCTGCATTTAGCCTTTCTTGGATAAATATCAGGAAAATTAAATTTTTTGAATAATTTTTCTTTCCATAAATATACAACAATATTGTTGTATTCATATTTCCAGCCATTGTTTTCTCATTTGCATCATCCTTGGGATCATACCAAAAGAGAGCACAGACAGCTTACCCACAGCCAGTACGTATACACTCACACACAGATATATTAGTAAGTTTTTATGGACGCAGTAATATAAACGTAGGATGCACACTCAAATAAGTACTTCTGGACACTGTAAAATCGTAGCATTTGTGATCAGAATGCAAGAAAACCTATTAAAATGGCTTTGTTTTCCTATTCAAATGAAAGAGCAGAATAAACATTTCCCCAAACACCCAAGATCTAATTAAAAATACTATATTAAATTTATGTAAGAAGGTAAACTGCCTGGGATTTGTTACTCCTATGTTTCACTGTATCTGTTACTAGGTTCATTACTATTCAGGGATATATTGAGATATTACTAATGCAGCTATCAAATACAGCCTAGATGAATACTTAAAACTGGGCATTTATGATATGGTGTGGAAACCATAGAATCAAAAAAACTTTCAGACATGAACATGATTTTTTGTCCAAAACTTTATATTAATTTGTGTCATTAAAAAAAAAAAAAAAATTCCTCTTCTTCCCTTTTCTGATTGTTTGATTACAGCAAAAGCCCTACGCAGTCCCTTTGCTGGCAGCTCCCTTCTGGATGCTCTGTTGCTCAGCTGATGTAAGCACTGGGGCTGCTGTTGAGAAGCCACTGCCACTGCGAGAAGCTGTCCCTGCCCCCTCTTCTACCTCCTCATCCTCCTGCTCACACTGCCCCTACCGCTCCTGCCAGCACAAATGCTCTCTGGCCATGCAAACAAGATCAGGAGACCAAAACCACTGAAAATGGAGAAGTTGGTTAGTTTTCTGTCACATCTGGTCGCCCGTCTGGTCCATCGTACAGTCGTACGCACACTTGTGCTGATGAAAGGGAGGTGGTGGCGCAAAGATGGCAGTGAGCTACCAGAGGCTTGCTTATGGGGGAAGACTTCTTCATTTCAGTAGCAGTGTTGGCTTAAAATATCTATTGAACTAGTGCCTGATTTAAATAAGGATGTAGACAAACAGTCATTTTGGAAAGAGCTGCCCTGATGTGAAGTTACCTCCAGCTGCTTATTGTTTCTCGGCTGGAAGGCTGTTAAGATGAAGCTGTTTGGGTACTCTGTATGCCAGTTTAGCTATGCAGTAGGTAATCACTGGCACAGTAGGCAGGATGCCTTAAATCACCGCAGCTGTTTTTCACAATGACTCTGATGTGGGTGAGTGTCATCTTTAGAGTCACACTGATCTCCATATTTGCAGCAGTTCTTACAAATCAGACATTTCATCTCATCCATGCCTTGCTGCTCCTGGAGTCCTGGGCAATGGCTGGTACCATGGTTTCTCTGTTTTTCTGAGGGTGATAACGCTGGTGCTGTTTGCTCAGGCTCAGTCTTGTGAAAACTGAATGTTCATCAGATCCAAATTCAGAGCAGAACAGGTTCAGTCTTCAGGCTCGATGGGAGTCCGTGGGGCTCCCTTTCCATGCTTGCAGCAGAAATGGCAGGGGCAGTCACGTAGGAAGTCAGTGCTTCGGGGGTGTCTTACTGCTGCTTGGCAGCTCATTACTCCCCAGTCTCAAACAGCCACTAGAAGAGAATGCATTCATGGCCACTTTAATAAAAAGTCAGGGCTTAAATCCTCTTTGTTAATCTAAGTTGTTGGACTCCTTACTGATGTACTAAAGGTGGGCACACAGGTTTCATTACCATTTTGATGTGGATGAGATAATCTTTAGCAACAGGTGAGGGGAGAAGGGGGAAATCAACATTCGTAGGCAACTCGATTTATTTAAGACTGCTGGTATTCGGAATTTCTCACATTACACTTGCAAATCTTGTATTCCTTAAAAGAGCAGACAGATGTTTCTTTTTTCATACCTTCTTGCCTACGTATTAAGATCTTAATAACATCCTCAAAATGTCGAGTCCTCCTCCTGCCACAGCATGAGGTCTGGGGTGCTGTGGTGCTGGAGCTCAGACGTCCTGTCATAGCTCACGCCAGTCCAGCACCGTGCAAGGCTGTGTCTAGAGCTTAGCATAGCACAGGACAGGTTCTCCGTGGCTGTAAAAAGGCTGTACGTGTCTCTGCAGAATATGGAGGTGGGTTGCTCTTCATTTGGCATGACCCATGGGTGCCGTGGTTCATCCTCCAGACCGTGCTCTGGGGGTGAACCTGGGGAGAGCTGAGCAGCACTTCTGTCCTGCTGCCTGGCGCAGAGCGGGGAGATGGGGGGGAAAGCACAGCTGCACAAGCAGCCTCGAAACGCGTCCTGACAATTATTTGGGTCCTCTTTTTTTTTTTTAAATTGAAAAATCTGACAACCTCAGAATTGCTTTGCCCTTCACATTGCCTTGTCCTACGTCAATTAAAGGTTGTCCATTTTCTTAATTGCCAGTGCTATACAGAAGTTAAGATTAGATGGTTGAATGTATCTTTACAGCCTTAAAGTTTATGAAGTATTTAAAACTCAGCTATATCTTAAAGGGCTAAAAATAATCAATGCTGACTGTTATTACTTATGTAATTAAGGCAATCAAAGGGTAACACAGTGACTGCTAAATGAAGTTTCAAATGTTACCATAGAGCAATACTTCCATCACACTTATTATCTCATTTTTATAAATGCTTGTAAAGATACAAGGTATATTATCAATTATGTTTTGCAAAGCTGTCTGCAAATCCAGTTTTACTGAGAGGAAATAATTAGCTACATTCCTAGTTTTGACTCTTAGGATCTCTTGACATTAAAGAATTACACCAAACTGCTGCAAAGAGATTAACAGCTTTTCATCAGTATTTCTATAATGCATGTCCCTGCTAGGGTAGTGAATTATGAAAGCAACCCACGGTTAATTCTGCATTACTTTAAAATACTGAGCTATAAACTGGGTTAGTTTAAGAACTGTTTCACAACCACCTCAACCTTATTTGCTGTACAGACAGCAAACTTCAGAAAAAAGATCCCTAAAGGTCCCTCCAGCTGCCTGTGTTTGTGTGTGTATGTAATATTGTTACACAATCTTATTTACAGTAGGAGTTTTTGGAAATAACTGGCTATCGTTCCCTATTTGGAAAGATAAAGTGAAAGAACTGAAGTCAAAGGAAATTTTGGGTGACTGAGAATGTGAATGTTGACCCTAGTACGTGAGCTGAAATAGCACAAGCGAAATGCTTGTGGCTGAGGACAACAGGAATGAAAGGAACAACTACAAGAAAAAAGAAGAACTACAAGAACTATGCAGAGCAAAACTGTTTTTAAAAGTTTATAGCCAAGAATGTTAACGTGCTCCTTTGTGCCAAGCATGTCCTACATGTATTGTTGGTTTTGACCAAACAGTAATCAAATTTTATAGAATTTCAGCATAGTAAAACGTATCATAGAACACTGTTGGAGCGAAGAGCCTTATTCAACATATGTAGGTGGCAACAAAACAGGGGTTTTATTGCAGTTTTTATTGATATTGAATTCTTGCTAGCTATTTTCCTCAGGTTCTGATATCAAATGGTTGAAGGGCAGCCTTATGTCTTTTGAAAGTGACAGCAATAATAAACTGCTGGGTTCCACGGACTTCCAAGCAAAAAAATAAACTATCTTGTACCTGCCTGCTGGATCCTCTTCTGACAGAAAACCAGGCCTTATTTTAGAAATATTGTTTAAAATACAATGCGTAATTGCTCTGGTGAAATTTCCCACGTTACTGTCACTGTCAATTAGCCAAAATGTTTCACAGTCAGCTCTTGTTGAAGCCAGCGATGCAGCCACGCTCCGCTATGCTGGCTTCAAACAAAGCTGTGCTAGAGAAGGGAGCGAAGGACTGGAAGTGTTGTGCTAGCCTCTGTCCTGCGTGTAGCTGATGGTTCCTTCTTAATAAAATACCACTATCATGGGCTGTTTTTGATTACAGCTGAGACTTTGGACTCTAGTGTGGCAACACCGAAGTAAAACCGTGTAGTTTCCATGGCAGAGATAAGACTATGTCTACATTGCTGTGTTAAGAAGTCCCTGGGACTGTCCCTGTGACCGCGCCTCGTGCACCACGTGGAGCAGCTTGTATTCCCATTGCTCCAGTTTGGCTCCTCACCGTTCCTGGACTACGGGCTCCCGCAGCCTGACTGCACTGCTCAGAAAGGGTCAGGTTGGTTTCTGCTGCTTGGTTTGAGCTGGTAGCAATTGCACGTTGTAGTTGAAGAGGAATAAAATGGCATCAGTCTTGCGTATACATGCAACCTTGGTGTCAAGGCATCTTATCTGTGGCTCTGATGCTCTAGTTGCTAGGCAAAATTGGTGGTTTCTGCCTTGCAGACACTTGCCTAGGACCCCAAGACACCTCTAAAGAAGTACATTTAGATGCCATTGATCTGGAGGAAGAGAAGAGGAAGGGAAGACTCTGCTGTAAGACAGACTGGGGCAGTTCCCAATGTCAGGAACAGACAAACTGCTTGAAGGGACGTTCTGGTCAGGCTAGCCCAGTTTGGCCAGGAGCAATATGAAGCTGCTGGTTTTAATTTGCTGATGACAGTCTATGGAGATCCCCCCATTTGATACCCAACATGGTATGTTCACTGTATAGGGAACCTGGATGTCTCTCTCAGAACTAGGGATTTTATGCCACAATAATTTGTCTAGGAGTTAAGTGTGTAACACCTTGAAGTGGTGGTGAATTAGTTCACCTCAGTGTGAAATCATGGCAGTTGATAACAGCATTTCCATGGGGATAGATTTTCTCCCCTACTTTTGTTTGAAAAGTTGAACTCACACCAAAATAATCTGCATCAGAGCAAATCTAATCTTTCAGTGGCATGAACTGTATCTGGTGCCCCAATAATTATGCTTACTGGGTAAGTAGGGAGAGAAGATCTAACTTTTAACATACACATACTTTAAGTATTCCTGGCGCAGAGCTTTCTTTTAAGTTATGCTCGTCCAATAAAAGGACTATAAACTGTTACTTGAAAGAATGGAGATTAGTTCAATAACTATATCGGTTGCAATGGTTAAAGCTATATGTGAAGCAATAGTTTTAGTTACACTTGTTCTTAACATACATGGGGGGCATGGGAACTGGTCCAGTAAACTGGTAAAAGAAAATGTTAACTGAGCCATCTGTCAGCTTGCTAAAGCTTTGATACAGGACACTTGCCAGTTATCCTTTCTATGACTGACATTTTCCTAATTCCATGTAAAATTATGCATTAACTGTTTTTGCTATAATCTCAGTGGGCTGCTATTATTCATTTATTTATTTATATGCATACTAAGACATCAACTGCAGTCAAAACAATTTGTTACTAGCTCAGACTTCCTAATGCCTCTGGGTTTTTACAGCTTTGAGTTACTCGTTTATCAGAAATTGTGATTTACCTTCAGCCCAAGGATAGCATATTTAATTAATATTTCACAAACCTTTTCCAGTAATTCTATATCTGAAAAAAAGTACATGTATAATGTCTACCCCAAAATATTCCTTATGTTAAAATCAGAGGAGGGATTAAATTTATTTAAAGTAAAAAAAAAATAAATCTAGATAACTTTGTAAAACCCTGATGGCTACTTCAGAAAATAAACTTGAACCCTGAGTTGGAAGGGACCCATGAGGATCATCAAGTCCAACTCCTGACTCCACACAGAGCAACCTAAAAGTTAAACTACATATCTGACAGTGTTGTCCAAACACTTCTTGGACACCAAAAGCTTGGGGCCAAAATTGCTTCCCTGGGGGGCTTGTTTCAGTGCTTGCGAAGAAGTAGACATTAAAAGATGATGATCTGAAATTTGGCAAGATGGTAGTCTTGGTATTTAAAATGTGTCTTTTCCATCTCAATAACAAAATGCCTGCATTGGCAAAATTATAAATTGCCTATAAATCTCTGCTTTCTTTTTTTTTTTCTTTCTTTTTTTTTCCCCTGCTGGTAGCGTAGATAATGTTGCCGTTTGTCCTCTCAACATAAGCATATTAAGGAATTCATTACTAAATTTAAAGCAAAAATAGTCAGATGATAAGTTGTTTTAAGCCTTGATGTTTCAGTTTGCATGTAGCGTACTATATATAGTAGTATATAACTATATATAGTAGTATATAACTCTATATAACCAACCCTTTTGATTTAAGCACTTACCTTCTTTTCTTTGTCTTTGTAAAACACTTTATTTTGATGGTGACAACCATAACTATACCACTTTTACAGACATTTTATTACAAAGAGGTTTCTAAATTTACCACTTGGTTTCGTAGACAATTTATTATTCTTCCAAGCTTTATTATCAGGTTTTGCTGTCTGCATTTATTACCAAACTCTTGTTCAAATTCTCAAAAATGGTTATAAAATATTAACCAGTGAAAGATATCCTCTAGTCTCACATCTTGGAAGCAATTTCTGCTATTTAACATATGAGCCATGTCATCTTTTTTAGCAAAAGGAAAGATGAGGAAAGATCATTAGAATCTAAGGCTTTGATTTTTTTTTTTTTTAATCAGTTTTCATGGTTTAAATGTTCTTTAACCCATGAATTTAAATTCTTCTGGGCAGAAGTTAGTGCTTTTGTAGACTTTTGACATCATAGAGTACAATCAACTTTACAATTGGATATGACAGGAGGAGCAGTGGAAATCATACCATACACCAAGAAGACAATCTTTTTGTTAAAAAATAAAACCCAAGCTACTGGATCCAGTGCTTATAAGTTTTCTGATCAGTAGGGCCTTAAAAATCTTCTTGATAATTTGAACCCTCTAATTCTGTGGCACTGTTAAGTTTAAATGGCTTTTAAAGTGTGGTGATGATGTTTAAGGACACCTCTTCCAACTTGAACTTGACCGATTGATGAGGACTAACAGCAGTGACCATAATTCTAAGTACACTGTACCATTATTGGCCAATAGCTGCAAGCAACTTGCATGAAATAAAACTGTCGAAATGGATACATTCTGGAGAAAAAAAAAATCAATAAATAGAATCCACAACTTTCTTTGCAGGACACATTCACATGGGACTGGTCAAGCTATGAGATCTATGGTAGCCTAAACTGGTCGTTGCATGGATGTTTTTCTTCCCATTGCCCCTGCTGGCAGCACTGATGCAGGGAAGGTTTGGGATTAGATCAGTTTAAACAGATCTGTAACAGTCTCCTTGCTTGCACTGAGCGCTGGTTCTGCTCACTGCTCGTATGACCCATTTCTGAGTGTCTGGTAAAGAAGTACAAACCTTTGTGAGCTTTGTCTGAATGAACACGAATTTCACAGCACGTTAAGTTCACACGCACTTAGGTTCATTTGCAGTGCCTGCTGTTTTGGCATTATTCCAGCCTTGCGTCCTCACATGCCTGCTGGTTAGTCTGTCCGTGTGGCCTCTACCATCCTGGGGCTGACTGGACACCAACTGCTGGAAAGCTTTCTCTGCAGTTGAAAACACTCTGAATTTGAGGGTATATCACCCTCAAATAGAACAATACACTACTGGTCTCCTTGTCCTTTGGGAAGAGGTGATGCTTTGTTCTGTGGAACAAACTTCATAGCAATGGTGTTTACAAAGCCGTCACTAAAGTGTTTGCTTAGCAAAGTTGTGTCTGCCCTGCAATGTGGGACCCCAGGAAAAAATCTGCACAGTCTCCCAGGAACTAAAAGAAAAAAAGTGGCCCTTCAGCACTAGCTGCTCTTTGTTTATTACTATGTGGGGCTGGACTAGGCTTTATTTGCCAGACACATCTGCCTGCCCGTGGTTTGGGAAAGGGTACTGAGATACTGCAGTACGGAGATGATGCCGGATCAGCGTGGAGTCTGATAACAGTGACTTCAAAACCAGATACTCCTGGTTGTGAAAAGCTCTCTGAGAAGACTATAGGCAAGACTCCTTGGTCTGCCAGATTGCTGGATGGGACTCCTTTTTGGGATGGGAATCTAGTCAGATTTGGTTTTTTGTTATAAATATTTTGTTTAACTTTCTATGATAGACATTGAGTCTTTTTTACTCATAACTAGAATAACGCTTATGTCAGGGAGGGATCATTCTTGCCTCTGCATTTAAAGATTTTCTGTACCTAACCGGGTCACCAGACAGAAGCCATTTCTTTCTTGTTCTACGGTTATTCTTGCTTATGGGGAAGTGGATGTACGGTTGTTCTGTACTCACAACAATTACCTCTTCTTCCTGCCTGCCCCATGTACAGTGCAGACGTTGAATAATGATAATTATTGTATTTATCTCCAAACTTGGTCAATGCTCTTAAGACTGCATAGGAAGTTGCAGAGTACATTGTAAAGCTCTGTGGAATAGTATGGTGAGAGGCCTTTCAGGTTTTGTAGCACAAAAGCATAGCGTTTCAGCAGGACAACTGGATGGCTTTGTGTGGGGGGGACGGACAGTGGTGTCTCATACAAAACTTGGGAATTCTGGTGTTCTGCTTATTGAATACCTAAGTGTACACAAGTAATAAGGCACTAGTAAGGTCACAGGCTTAGGTCACCGCACCTTCTAAGAATTTCAAAAGTTGTGGTAACCCCATTTGTGTTACTGCAAACTTTGTGCATGTCTGCAAGGGGTACAAAATGCAACTTTTGTGCATAGAAGTACTCTGTTGTAGCTCCAGCATCAGGAGGAGAGTTGTGATGTTTTTCATTTCAGAACAGGTAGCTCTGGCCTTTCAAACCTGAAGGATGTCAGGTGGGACCATGCTGGTGAATGATGTCAGTGTGTATCTCGCTGTGCTCCCTTTAGGCCTTTTGAAATAGGCATTTGTTCTGACTCTTCGTCAGTGACACCTCTCTGACATAAGGACTGCCTGCAGAGGGATAAAAATGTAGCTGCTAAATGCTTCTCCCTCCACCTCACTGCCCATCCCTTGTGATGGTAACATGACCCTTATCAGGCATCCAGCATCTGACAAATGATAGGAGCAGCGTGTAAAAAGAGGAACATCTAGTGAGCTACTAAAAGATGGGACAGCACCAAAGGGACTGAGGATTCTTGAGGCTGAGGAGGAGAAGAGCAGAGAGGCACCATGACCGTGGTGCTGGCAGCGTGCAATGTCCAAGGAGACTGGACAGAAAGGCTCACAGTTAGGGAATGAAGAAATGTGATTTGTGGAAAGTGTGAATAGTCTGAGAACCTTCTGGAAAACATGTAATGCTCCCCCATCTTTTCCGCTGAAACCACTTCCCTGCCTTATGTGGCTCCATCTGATCTGGCACTGAACACCTCTTACTCATGTACATTTTGCCAATCACAGATCCTCCTACCCAGAAATTTCACTTAGATAATGCCACATCTGAGCTGCTATACCAATGCTGATTTCTGCCATGTCTTTCCATCTCTCGAGTGTAATGAGGAGAAAACTTGCAATGATATCTCCCTGAGCTGTATGGCCCAAAGACTGTGTCCCTCTTCTTCTCTCAGAATAACAGCATTGGACCTACATTACCAGGCACCCAAGGCAAACATTGCTTTTAGGGACCCTGGCAGGACTATTTAGAAATAGTAATATGGCTTGGATTCAGATGACATGCTTTCACCAGAGAAGGAGTAGTCTTCTTTCTGCCTCAGTTTACCTGCCCTTCAGCCTCCTCTGTGCATTTTCAGTGTAAAAAAGAATTTTGTGAGGTCTGACTGACTCTGTGATCTCACATGGTTGACCGTTCTTCCTTTTCGTTCCTTTAGAGGAACCTGCAGAAATATCACCTAAATTACATCATTAGATAATTATATGACTGGCACTTTCAGGGTGACAAGCATATCACTGTGCTGTACCAGAATCTCCATCCAGTCCTCACTGAACTTCACCACCACCAGTCCAAACATCTCACCCAGACAAGACTCATCTTCCTCCAGGACTTTATACTTGCAGAACCTCCAGCAGTCACCTGCTCCTGCTCTTGGGCTGCCAAGTGTTGCCCAAATGTTGTTGACTCTGGAGGCCCTCTTATTTTTAAGATACAATTTGACCATATTTTTTGAAGCTTAAAAAAGACATCAGCTCTATGCAGCAATGTGGCTTGATACTGTTAGAGAAAGATCATTTTATATATCACTATATATGTATTTCAAGGAAACAGCGACAGTGTGGCAAGCGTGCACTATCCTTAGTTGTGTACCTGCAGAACTGCATCTTGGGGAAAATATCTGTGTAAGACATTACTGTCAATAAAATAACATTACTGTGGATGCATTCTGAAGTAACCCATAGTCAATTGAGATATCAGTGAATGTGGCACAGCTTAAGCTTTCTGCTTCGCTATTGCTGCTAATTAATAGCTTTTTGAAGTACCAAAGTAGTTCTGAAGTCTCTCTAAAGTGGGAAATGAATGTCATACTGTATGGGATTATTATAAACCATGTCTTTGGTTCACAGGATGTCATATAATCCTGCATTTAGGATTACATCCTGCATTCTGCTGCTGATTTACCAGAAATAAAAGCAGATAATTGCCTATTGGAAAGTGGCAGGTCTAGAAGAGCTTACATTATGTACTGAAGATTCCCAAATGTTTGACAAACTAGATAAGAACTGCTCATTCTCCTATTCCTGTTTTTAGCTACCTTGAATAGAAAAGAGCAGTCTTTGTTCGCAAGAGCCTTTTTCTTCAATATTTCTTAATACCACAGATACTTTTTAACAGAGATAAGATGAAAAATAACTCTACCAGTTGATACCTCTGTTAGGATAAATTCTAGGATATAATGATTAGTAGCAACTCTTACAAAAAATGAACTACAAAGTACTTTAAAGACTACAAGTGCTCAAGATCTCCATTTTACATCTGATCCGGAAAATCACACGCTCTTTGGGCTTAGCGAGATAGAGGTGCATTGTCTGGCCATGCCCTATGCCTCATCAGCACAACCCAAACCGGCTTCTCATTCAGAGCCATTTCTAATTATTTCCCTCTGCACGTGTGTGCGTGTGAGTGTCTAAGTGCCCCATAGCAGCTGGAGCGGGCCTGTGGGTCCCAGCGCCGCGTGTCTGGGTGCCAGCAGGGAGGTGTGGGTGTCTGTGCCTGTGTGTGTGACACAAACAGGGAGGGCAAGGATACAGGTGCATGGCTGGGTGCATGATTCACCAGCTGAGCTCAGTTATCGGAGGCACCCACCACGTGCGTGTGTGCTGGTGTGTGTGTGTGTGCGCGCGCACTGGTGTGTGTAAGGGGGTCCCATGCACAGGTGCCAGCAGCTGGGGAGATGGAGGATCCAAGACCCGGCGACCAGATGGATCCCCACTGCATCTATACGTATCTATTTCCCACTAGCAGACCAACATCTGGATCAGCCAGAGAGGGGAACAGGATGAGGCCATTGGTGCTGGTGTGAGTGCTGTGGTTTCTGTGTTGATCCGTGTGGCTGGCAGTGTATTTATGTATATACATGTTGTATATGTGTGTGTGTGTGTGCACCTACTGGGGGCACGTATATGCCTGTGCCTTGGGGGCACGGACCTGCGGCAGCCTCGCTGCCGTTGGGCTGCTGGATTTGGCAACGCTGAACGTGTGCTTTTGCAGCTTTGCAGCTGATGACACGACTGCTATGATCAATCCAAAGCAAGGCTGACCATTTAGCCTAACTCCTGCTATCACTGCTGCTAGCCAAATATTCCAGAAACTTCAGCACGCAAAATAGTCTGCTTCCCTAAAAATCTGGCCCTAATGGAAAGTTTTAAGCACTCAGAGTTGAGTCCAGTAGGGCTGCCCTAAGGCCAAACATCTCCAGTTATACAGAAGCACTTAGATCAGTATGGTAGTAATTTATTTAGGAAATAAACCACAGAGGTTGAAAAGTATTGGATCAGCTTCTCTCAATCTAAATTTAATATAAACTCCAATCTTAGGCAGGCTTCAGATTGTTGAATCTCAGGCTGGTTTACACTCCCCTGTTCCAGAGTGCTGACTGACTGTAGACATAATTAAAATCAGTCTTACAATACTTATAGATTATATATGGATCTCCAATATGAAATGCTTTTATTGTGAACCACAAATGTGGCTATGGTGATGTATGCTTTGATGACACTTGGTCTGGGGAGCTATACACCTGAACTCTACTAGGATTATGAGATGGTTCGATGACATCTAAAGTTGGATTAACCTCCCAGGATTTTAGACCTGCTCAGCCTATTCCTTGTTCATTCTCATTGTCCTTTATTAAATGAAAACCACAGATTGACAGTGTGCATTGACTCATCTAGGAAATAGATGACCTGGATTTTGACCATGTTCAATGTGAGGGTGATGGGACTACCAGACTGCGGAACAGCCTCGTGTGAAACTCTTCTGGGACACATCAGCTCCAGCTTCAGCGGTGAGAGCAGCCTCCCCTTTGTAGAAGTGGAACACAGTTTTATACAGACAAAAAGCAAACAACGGGCAACCCTAACTGGAGGCTCAAAACAAGGAAATTGGCCTTGAAACAAATGTATATTATACAGTCCTAGGATCAACCAACCGATTGTCTTTATTTTTTTAGACTTATTTTGATATGGTATAGGAACAATAAGTGTATAGGATGAGGAGTTCCAGGATATATTTCTAGGATTTGACTAGGGCATTAATATTGCCCAGGGGCTACGTAATTATTCACTTATCGGGGAAAGACACTAAATGTTAGATGACAAGGGGTTATGCTGTGGATTTCCTTATGGAATGCTAATTACTGTTAGCAAGAATTGATTTCACTGTGGATCAGCTGCTGTTGTTTCCCGGTAATAATTATTTTACTCAGCATTTTCCTGCACTAAGATGCACAGCAGACAAAAAAAAAATAATTAAAGCCTGCTGAATGTGTGATTTTCTTACATGAAATCCAAGCAGTCTTTCTTCCTTAAAAAAGTGTTTGCAAACAGGGGCTGATATGCTTGTCGGGCAGACGATTTCTATTAAAAACAGTTTGGCAAACATATGGATTAAGTCTTGCAGCTACAGAAGAACCCAGTTCAATTAAAGTAAATGGCAGGCTCATTGATTTTCGTTGTGTTGGGACAAACCCAGGGTGGTTGGTAAAACGGTAACATTTTAACCATTAGATTGAAACCAGATGCTTACACGTACCATGGTCTTAGACTTTAAGATTATAATTTTTTGGAATCCTGTAGGATGATCCTTCAAGAAAAGGGTATTTAATGATTAACACCACCAGTGCCCGAGCTCAAAGCACTAGCATTTTACAACATTTGTATCTGGCTATTTTAAACCAAATTGTAAAGAAAATTGTAATGTATTTTATCCATTTCTAGCCTCTTAGTTTATTGAAACAGTTCTTAAAGCTTTTTCTGCCCTCAAAAAAGGAGGTAAATCTCTTTATGAACAAAAGTATTATCAGAAATGGTACAGATTCACTAGGTGGCAGCATAGTTACTAAATTTCTGAAAAATCTACCTCGTATTCCATGGATGTTTTAGGCACTTTTTGGCCAAGCTGGATATGAAAACAGATAGAAAAATAGCCTCTTAGAAACCTAATATTAATAAAATAAAATAATTGTAATATGACATTTTTTGAGAACATGTATTAATATAAAGCTATGTTCTGTATCTGAGATAAACAACATACATGTATTATGGTGTGATAAAGATCCAGAACAGAACACAAAAAATGAAATTCCTAAAAAGGGGTTCCATCATAGCTTTTAATCAAGTCTATAGCAGATGAGTAGATGAAATCTGAACTGCAGCTTCAGAATGGTTAAAAAAAAAAAAATTCAGCTGTTAAAAAGTATTATAAGTTATCTGAGTTGGCCCTAACCAAGGCAGAAATTCAGTCAAAATTGCACCTCAGGAGATACAATCTGTGCTCTACAGAACCAGGTATAGGGCAAAGAGCATGGTGCCAAACGGGAGAACAAAGTGAGCAGAGAAGGGAGCTTACCTCTGTGCCTGACCATTTTCCAAGTTACGCTGATGCTGCAAACTTGTAGCTGAAGTCGCCTGGTTGGGTATGAGGCTGAAAATGGATCTCATCTGGTTGCGAGATCCTCTCTGATTTCATGGCTTTACTGTAAATGACAGCTTTTTTTACTTCTCTTTAGAGGAAAATCTAGGTTAAAACCTTCTCAGCAAGGAAAACGGATATGAAAATACATTGGTAAATAGACTGAAATAATTCAGTCCTCTCAGCTTCGAAGATTCAAATGAACTGATGATTGGCCCTTCTCACCTCCATACACACCTTACAGCGACAAACATAAATTCAGAATGGATAACAGTGATTTACTAAAATGTCCTGTAAGCAAGCTCTTTCCTGGTACAAATCAACGTAATTATCCAATAATCTATGTTTTGCAATGCTGCTCTCAGCCAGTTCCGCTTAATGCGTGTTTGCAACGCCGGTGCTGCTAACTCATGGGGAATCCAGCCGTGCAGTACTTAGTCAGGCAACCTTTTCTTTGTCGGTCTAATTTCCCCTCATTAATGACTGCGAGATAGGTTACTTTATATTCCAAACTTTAGGACTAATCCCTGCCCTGCTAAGTCGAGCATATTTTTCTTCCTGATTTTTCTGAGGTAAATTTGCAGTCTAGTTCAGGGTTGTTTCTTGTGCCTTTGGCAACTTTCTTTCCCCTAGGAAAGGAACAAGCTTGGTGGATGACAGACAGTGACGCAGTCCTGAGCTAAATTCCAGTCCTGGTATTTAATCACAGGGACTGGCGACCATTCACAAACCGCTCAAGCTGTGCACTTGCTGTTGAGGATCTCAGCGTCATCCCCTGATGATGTTACAGTTGTGTTCAATCAGGATTGATGCATGCATTTAGACTTTTGGCAAGCAGAAAATCTATGGCTCAGAAATTATGTGTAATATGTTGTAGATGTTGCTGTTTATAATGAAATGGAACACATTTTGTATTTTTGTAGTGCTTGTATATATTTCAGGGGATAGGACTAACAGAAAATACCATATTCAGAGAAACTCTAGCAACTTTAATTCAAATTAAGCATAACACAACCTAGTAACTAGAATTATAAATTCAGAAGTCCATAGAACAAAGATAAAATATAACACCTAAATATGTGTATTTATTTTTGGAACTGTACTTGTTTGTGTATGATATATAAACATCTCTTCATTTGTTCAAATCCATTTTCTTGAGGAAAATTGATACTATCTTCAACCTTTTTTCCTGAGCATGGACTAGAGGATCAGCTGTCGAAATTTCAAGCCTTGACGATACTCTCATTGAAGTGCATGAAAGTTTCTCTGGCTTCTTTGAGTCTCCCCTCAGTCATCAGGACTTAGACACCACCTTGCTTTCTGCACCTCACAAGCTGATATTCTGAGATGTCAGTATTTTAGCCATGGAACCGATGTTTCCTTTCCAGCAAGGGTAATAGGGATCAGGACAGGCCTAGCGGTGCCTTCACCCACTCTCTATCATGCCAGGCATTGAACCTAAGCGTGCATCAAGGCAGCAGAAGCAAGCGTGAGCTGAAAAGTAGACAGGAACTCTACTGAGGTCTTTTGCCATGGAGAAAGGAGAAGCAAGGAAACATTACTCCTCTATCAGCTGTTGTGAAAGCAGCATAACTGCACGCCATCCGCCTTGCAAAAGGCTTGCCAAAAGGTACAGCTCTAAAACCGTATAAACAATTTGGATTAAGAAACATTAAACACATTCACACCTGCTTTCAAGCTCTGAATCTGCAGCTCTGCAAAATGTCATCTATTGGAAGAAAAGCAGACATTTTTTCTTTCAGTAAACATCTGTTTGGAAACAATAAACTTTTTTTTTTTCTGCTATTAACTTTCCTCTCTCTTTTACCCATTTATCTTCCTATTAGTTGAAATATACATAATTGATTACCACTGCACAATAGCCATATATAATGATATTGAGTTATTCCCTTCTTTGCCTTTTTTCCTTGGCTATAAGCTGAAGGTTTTTCAAATAATTCTACATGCAATTGCTGAACTTTAAAATACAAACTGAAACCCAACAACAATCTGCTATTAAGTATTGATAGCTGGAAAATGTATTATTCTGCTTTACTGTTCAATACAAGAGACTTTCAGTTTCATTAGAAAGCAGTTAAACTCAAAAAGTGAATGAAAGACAAATCCCTGTTTAAATTACTTACATGATTTTGAGACCAATGAAAAACAACCCACTGGACAAGACTATTTGAAGTGACATTTGATTTTATGACATATTCAGTTATAGATAAAGTCTTACAGGCTTGATTTGAATCAATCTGTAATTTAGAAATCCCAAAGATTAGGAAAAAACAGAGTAATTCATTCAAACATTCACATGAGGAAACTACCAGATGTTTCTTTAGAAAAGAGTGGACAGGATAGGAAATCAATGAGGCATTTAACAGTATAAACACATGTTAATATTTGATGTGTACTTCAAATGTAAGGTTGTGATCCTGGCAACGTGTCCCAATTCAAGTAATATTTCTGAAATCAAAGGAGTTGTTTGTATAAATAAAGGTACTTGATCACGTGTTAGGTTCTGTATTGTTATATGCAAAACCATTGGGATTGGAAGCTGTACTTAAACCTTTGTAAGGTATATTTAATGGAATGTAGAATTTTCCTGTTAAAGTTCCTGCAAAATCATCAGTGGTGTGGAAAGTGCCGGACAGTATTTCATAACTGTTCTTACATACACACATCTGCAATAAGCCCAGCTACGGCCCAGTGAAAGTGGTGTACAGGTTTTGAAGGAGCTTGAGAAAACAGTAAGGGCAGAGCTAACAGAAGATATGAGGAATATGATATTTAAGTTTAGAAATGAATGGAAAGACAAATGGGTGTATCAGTAAGGTGGCTGCAGTTGCATTGTTATAAATTGATATATATAATATACCACAATATAATAATTAGCAACATTAATATTAATACTAATATTTATGAGTAGAATTTTTATAATATAATGTTTATAATATAATATTTATATATAAATATATATTGATAAAGTTCACTTAGGGAACTTGTTGCATCCATTTTGCGTACTTGCAATTAACTTCAACTGGTAGAAGAAAGTGTGTAGGCCAGCCTGTTGGAAAAGAGATCAAGATTAAGTTCAATTTACCTTCGATGTTTTTCCCTAGCTTTTGCAAAGGATAAACTCTGGCCTGCTAACTTGAGATGAAAGGTGTTAGCTAATATCTAAGTTAAGAAAAGCATCATTATTTTGTAATGTGGAGAAAATTTAGTTCTACACTCTCCCTGTCTGAGAAATCCTCCTGCAGTGAGTAAACCAAAATTTATTAAAAGTCAGAACCGTAAAATCAGATTATGGTTGAGGTTGGAAGGGACTTCTGGAGGTCACGTTGTCCAAGCCCTACTCAAGTAAGGCCATCTATACAGCTATTTGTCCAAGACGATGGATTTTGAGTATCTCCAAGGATGGAAACTCCACAAGCTCCCCAGGTAACCTATGGCAGTGGTCAGTCATCTTCACAGCAAAAATGTGTTTCCTGATGTTGAGGGATGCTCCTGTGTTTCAGTCTGTGCCCATTGCCTCTGGTCTTGTCACTGGGCACCACTGAAAAGAGACACTGCACTGAGCACATGTTTTGCAGTAGCTCTCCATGTTGACATACCTCAGTGAAGTCAGAATACCCTTCCTTTGGAAGAGGATTAAGCTGAATGATATAGAGGTCCTAAATCCAAACAAATTTATAGAATCATAGAATCGAAGAATGGCTTGGGTGGGAAGGAACTTCAAAGATCATCTAGTTCCAACCCCCCTGCCATGGGCAGGGACACCCTCCACTAGACCACATTGCCCAAAGCCCCATCCAACCTGGCCTTGAACACTTCCAGGGAGGGGGCAGCCACAGCTTCTCTGGGCAACCTGTTCCAGTGCCTCACCACCCTCACAGTAAAGAATTTCTTCCTAGTATCTAACCTAAATCTACCCTCTTTTAGCTTGAACCCATTACCCTTTGTCCTGTCACTCCATGCCCTTGTAAACAGTCCCTCACCATCTTTCCTGTAGGCCCCTTCAGGTACTGGAAGGCTACTGTAAGGTCTCCCTGGAGCCTTCTCTTCTCCAGGCTGAACAACCCCAAGTCTCTTAGCCTGTCTTTATAGGAGAGGTGCTCCAGCCCTCTGATCATCTTCGTGGCCCTTCTCTGGACTCGCTCCAACAGCTCCATGTCCTTCTTATGTTGGGGCCCCCAGAGCTGGACGCAGTACTCCAGGTGGGGTCTCACAAGAGCAGAGTAGAGGGGCAGAATCACCACTCTCCACCTTCTTTTGATGCAGCCCAGGAGACAGGCTGCAAGCACACATTGCCAGGCCATGTTGAGCTTCTCATCCACCAACACCTCCAAGTCCTTCTCCTCAGGGCTGCTCTCAATCCATTCACTGCCCAGCCTGTAGTTGTGCTTGGGATTGCCCCAACCCATGTGCAGGACCCTGCACTTGGCCTTGTTGAACTTCATGAGATTTGCATGGGCCCACTTCTCCAGCGTGTCAAGGTCCCTCTGGATGACATCCCTTCCCTCCAGCATGTCAACCTCAACACACAGCTTGGTGTCACCAGCAAACTTGCTGAGGGTGCACTTGATCCCACTGTCCATGTTGTCAACAAAGTTGTTAAAGTTGCCGGTCCCAATACCTACCCCTTAGGAACGCCACTTGTCACTGGTCTCCACTTGGACATTGAGCTGTTGACTGCAATTTTTTGAATGCGACCATCCAGCCAATTCCTTATCCACCGAGTGGTCCATCCATCAAATGCATGCCTCTCCAAGGATGTCCTGCAGGACAGTGTCAAATGCCTTGCATGAGTCCAGGTAGATGATGTCAGTTGCTCTTCCCTTATCCACTAATGCTGTAACTCTGTTGTAGAAGGCTATCAAATTTATCAGGCACGATTTGCCCTTAGTGAAGCCATGCTGGCTGTCACCAATCACCTCCTTATTTACCATGTGCCTGAGCATAGTTTCCAGGAGGATCTGCTCCATGATCTTGCCAGGCACAGAGGTGAGGCTGACCAGCTTGTAGTTCCCCAGGTCTTCCTTTCTTTGCCTTTTTAAAAATGGGGGTTATGTTTCCCCTTTTCCAGTCAGTGGGAACTTCACTGAACTGCCACGACTTCTCAGATATAATGGAAAGTGGCTTAGCAACTTCATCCACCAGTTCCCTCAGGACCCATGGATGCATCTCATCAGGTCCCATGGATTTGTGCATCTTCAGGTTCTTTAGATGGTCTCAAACCTGATCTTCTCCTACAGTGGGCAGTTCTTCATTCTTCTAGCCTCTGGTTTTACTTTCTCTATCTATGTAGAGAGTGTCTGTAAAACAGGAAATGAAGTTAAAATTCATGACCTAACTTGTTTCACAACAGCTTTTGTATGCACATGTGCCCTGAAACCAGATTCTGGACAACGTATTTTGTTATGGAGATAAGATTTCAGATTTCTCCACAGGTCAACCAACCAGAGGTGTGTAAAGAAGTCCAGTGTTTTAAAGGTCTTCCAGAATGTCTTTCACCAAAAAGCTTTCTTAGTTCCAGAATTCACACACCTGTAGAGTTCATATGCATCATTACAGGACTAAAGGTAGGTATTTTTGCCAGTATTTCTAACATCTCCTTTCAACACATCATGGGCCTGAAAAACACATCTCTAAAGAATATCTTTGTTATTTTTTTTCCTCAGAATTCTTATCAGATACAGTGGTTGTAATAACAGGTTCAAATAGGACCTGCAATATTTCGCACAAGTGCTGGCAACTCAATAAGGCTGAGGGTTGTGGCACATCAAGTGTCTGTTGTCTGTGGCGTTATGCTGTACAGACTGATGAGCAACTCTTCTGTGGAGCTTGTGCTCCCATAAATCCCTTTTCTGCACTGCACAGCCATTTCTTATCTAAAACTTGCACTGAGAATGTCATGGGAGGCTCATTGCCCTTAAATAAATGTGTTCCTATATTTACACAGTAATTTTTACTCTGATGCACTTTCAAAGCGCTTCATAAAATTGGGATATTTCCTATACCAGCAAACTTCTGACAACCCTTGTTGTTTTCTATTGTGCGACAAATGGCTACTCTGCACAACTGAGGACAAACAGCATTCTGCTGCACCTGATGCCATTGCTATTATAATAGTTTTATGTTTTTAAGCATTGTTTTTTCATTGTCTTTTATGCCAGAATACTAATTTTCTATCCAAACCCCTCTAATTAATAGTACGTGTGAAGAACTTGCACTTGCACTAACAAACTCCTACATTTTGATAATGAAAATTCATTACTCGACATGGTCCCGAGCCAGCATGCTTGAACCCTTCCTCTGTCATGAGACTGCATATCCTAAGGTAGAGAGACCGAGGCCCCGGCAATGAACATGAAAGCACACTCATGGAATCATACTCTACCATGTTCTTCCATCCATGGCAGTCCACCGCTCCAGAGGATCACAGTCTAACCTTACAGGGAAAGACACCGAATTAGGAAACAAACAGCTGTGCTATTTAACAGCTTTTGGTGAGCAGTGCTGTGACAACTGGGAACTGTAGAGGGAATTTAAAAAAATAAATAAGGTAAATATTCATGCTGGAATGTAACTGGGAGACCAAGGTTAACATCAGTAGTTTTCTTGGGATGGAGAAAATACCAGAAAGAGAATGTCAATATATGATGGCTTTCATTGACAGATAAAATGAAAGTAAGTACTAGGCAGTACCTCCCTCTGCCATCCAGTGCACTAAATTCACACTAAAGTCAATGAGAATTTGAGTGCAGATGGGTACATAATAAACTGTCTGGTTATGTCTAAATAACTGTAACAGAACTGCTTTCCTGAGGAAGATGTTATCCAGCTTTGGTCAAGCTGTGAAGAAAAAAGATATTTTCAGAAGAGACAGTAAAATAAACAAACAGATACTGACAAAGCTCCTTGTGTTTCATTTCAACACAAAGAATGAATTGATATTTTGGCAAACTTCATCAACGGAGGCTCCAGCCAGCCTGCTGTGTGCTCGTCAGCAGATGTGCTGAAGCAATTAGCAATATGCTAAGGTAGTCAAGCTCATTCTGAAGAGCATTTTGTTCCAGAGAATCTCCTTTAACTTAAATACCTTTGGAAAATTGCTTAAAAATATCTTTAAAAATAACAGTTCTTCTGAAGCATTATTCTCCTGGCATAAGGTTAGTATGTTTTGACATGATTCCTTTCTATCTTTACTTCAATAGTATCAATACTTCTCTGAAAATAATTCCCTCCTACTTAGGATTTTGATATAATGAATCCTGGGAGACATATGGAAATAAGGAATAACAGACTCTCCTTTATCAAGCTTCTATGTTAATTACCATTTAAGCAAATCTAATATTCATAAATAACTATTCAGTTATAACCCATTCATAAAGGAGATTTGAGACAATACTGTGATAAAATACACTGAATGGTAGTTTGATATGATTGTTATATAATTATTAATAATGGAAAATTTAAACATTAATGAATGGTTCCACTGTTATTTTTCTGCATTGCCCTCTTAGGCATCTTATGTCAACAGTTTACTGGAAATAGATAACAGATTACATGTTCGTATCTAAATCATCCCTAACAGGCATTTAGAATTCTTTAAGCAGAACAGACACCTTTAAAAACATAAATAAAATCCTTCAATGGTATCTTTGTACAGAGGTTTGCCCCATTCTTCAATTTTTCCTTTTACATTTTAGCATAGTAGCTACCTCCACGATCCCTTCTGAGACAATTTCCTGATATAAACTATGCTGAGAATCTGCTGTTTTCTGGATTACTGGTTCAGAAATGAAAGTGCTGTTTACGGGCTTCTCACTCATGACTACAAAAATGATAGGAAGTAGAATGCACTTTTAAAAGGGGCTAAAAATGTCAAGAGTTTCTTTCTGTTTATTTTTTTTTAAGCTAGGACATACCTTTCAGTTTGATTTGCTTTAGTATACAATCCTCTAAAAATAACGTATCTCCCAGTATGTCTTGCTTGGTTCTTGTGGGAAAACTTAAATCCTTAAGCATTGCAAAATATCAGTGGAAGGAGGGAAACTTGAATGTAATGCATTTTTTCCAAGCAGTAATGATTTTTTTTTTTTAAAGTATGTATGTACATATGAAAAATCCACTATCTATAAGTACAAGATCCCTATCAGAAAAAAACAACAAAACATTTTCTAAGAAGCTGGGAAAAAAAGATAAGTTACTGCAACATATTACCATGCGTGTATTGATAGGGCATGCGAGTACAGAATTCTCTCTCATGCACATCCAAATGCAAAAGGCATGAAGTCACTCTGTCTTCTTTCCTTCGGGGCTTGGAATATTTTGCACCTCTTGAAGACAGGCAGAATACCTGAAGACCTCACTGCTGAGCTAAACTGAACTCTGAAAATTACAAACCAGTAATTTTTATCTAATGCTCCTATTTTAGTAAAACTCTAATATGAATTAAGACTCCAATCTTATTTTTATAGCATGAAGACCCCATAATCATTACTGAGTCAGTTTAGCAGGACACTGAGAACACTGTCCAACAGCAATATATGGGATTTTCAGTTGCATTATTCATGTTCACAGTTAAATACGTCTTGAAATGTTTTTTACTTCCTAGTGGCAGAATACTCTGCATCTTGAGAAGGCTCAAGCCACACTTCAGTAAGACAAATACTTGGGATACTGAATTTAAAGTATGTTAAAGCTGTTCATTTCAGCAGAAAAGGGATCATTCCTTTAATTCTACTGTATTTACTCATAATTTTACCCTATTCTCTCAGTTTTAATCAAAGAACATTGCTCTCTGACTCCATACTCCAGCTTCTAACACCACTGAAATGTAAAAACCAAAACCAGAGCAATCCCTCTTCTCCAAAATATCTACCTCAGGATTTAAGCAGTAAACTGTCAGTACCTTCTTAAATCTTCACTGGCATTAAAAAACAAAGAGAGAGTGGTGGCTAAAACTGGATGGCGAGAGGACTGCTGAGAAAATCTACAGGGACTAATCTTCTATATAGGCTTAAAAGTCCTTGAAATACCAGATAATATAGACTACAGATTTGTGTTGTATTGGAACCAAAATTTTGGATTACTTATAAATACCATTTTCATAATTATTCTCATAGTAAATGTTAATTTCCTGATGTCATCAATTAGTCCGCTTTAATTGCCACATTTGGTAGTCTTTGTTACAGAATTATTCAGCATTTACCTTTCAGAAACAGGCATAAAACTAACAGAACAACAAATCTGTTCTTCATAAAGCTCAGAAATGATGACTGACATTTTACAGTACATTTGCATGAAGACCTGATGCTTAAGATTTTGTGCACCTTCTTAAACTATTTGAATAAAAGTTAACTTCTGTGTAGACTCTCAGTGGGACTCGGTTATTCAGGGCACTTGCATAATCAAGGCACACAGGAAGACCCTCATGACGACAAACTGGACTTAATGCAAACACATTTTTTTCCCCTCTAGAATATGTTCCAGTGCTCCACTATTACATGGCATCCTAAAAACCCATCCTGACATTCTTTAAGCATAATGGGAATCTATAAAGATGATTTTGTGCCAGTTTTCTATGCTTAAGATATTTTAGCAAATTTTCCTGGAACATCAATATTTTTCTAAAGTATTTCCTGTAATTCAAGCATTAAGATCTAGCTCTTTCATCAAGGATCGGCAGTAATGGCACATGATTACGGTGGAAAAAATGCTAATGACTACGGGAGAGGTGCACTTTCTTTGAGGCACCTGTCACTTTGTAAAATTCATGCTTTAGCAAAATATGCATATCTGGTCACGTCACAGGAGGCTTTTAACACCCTCATGCTTTCTTAATGAAGCAAGCTATTGTTCAGGTCTAGGTTTTTTTTTTTTTCTAGAAACAATAATATTTAGGAAACTTATTGGTAGCACTTGTAGGTAATTAATTACATGTTCGACATAATAAGATTGAATTTATTACATAGGCACAGGTTTTTTTCCGACATAAGTAAGCAACAGAAGGAATAATTGATACTTCTCTTCATGATGCATTTTGATAGGGATATAAGTATTCAAATGAGAGTCATCTATTCACTTTTCCTAGTGCTTCATAGTTTTTTCTCACCATGACAGTGAGAAGAATTTCAGATGGCATGAAATGGCATGAAGTCTGAACTCACCATCACCACAACTAACCTGATGACAGATAGTCTGTCACATATAAAATACTTCAGTGACACCATTCAAAATTGTGAAATTATATTTTCTCCATTATTTAGATTTTAATTCAGAAGACCAACAATTTCTCAAAGATAGTTCTGCTTCACTAGCTCCTAATTTCCTACAAGTCCCCAGTGGAATTTTATACGGAGATAGTATGACTACTGCTCACAATAGCACTTGCATGGGAAGCTTGTTACGAAACTGGCACGTTAAATCACACAGTATGTTGCTTTTTGTTATCTTCCTGGAAATATATGATGAAAAGATGGTGGTTCTGTAAGCCATTTTCTCTTTTGCTGGCACTACCGCCGGCATTTAAAATGCAGAGACAAGTCCATATGCAAACAAAGAAATATCATAGAATCATAGAATCATAGGATGCTTTGGGTTGGAAGGGACCTCAAAGATCATCTAGTTCCAACCCCCCTGCCACGGGCAGGGACACCCTCCACTAGACCACGTTGCCCAAAGCCCCATCCAACCTGGTCTTAAACACTTCCAGGGATGGGGCATTCACAGCTTCTCTGGGCAACCTATTCCAGTGCCTCACCACCCTCATCCTAAAGAATTTCTTCCTAACATCTAATCTAAATCTACCCTCCTTCAGCTTAAGGCCATTACCCCTCGTCCCATCACTCCATGCCCTTGTAAACAGTCCCTCTCCATCTTTCCTGTAGGCCCCCTTGAGGTACTGGAAGGCTGCTATAAGGTCTCTCCAGAGCTTATCTTCTCCAGGCTGAACAACCCCAACTCTCTCAGCCTGTCTTCATAGCAGAGGACCTACCTGTGGTCCCAACATCCTGCCCACCTGTCTTGAAACAGACCAAACAGAAGAGCCGTGGGGTTTGATTCATGATGAAGTGTCAGGAATCCTTACATGCAAAGAAGAAAAAGTGTTGGCTGCAAACAATTCCATAATCTGGGAAAAGATCACACTTTCTATATATGTGTTAATTTAAAAACATGATTCCACTAGTACTTTATTTATTGATGGCTTCTACTATAATGGACATAAAAGCTACACATTACTCTCCATCTTCCTTTCAAGACAGTGCTGCTATTTAAAGATGCCAACTCCAGAAAGTCTCCCAGACATAGGCCAAAGCTCTTAAATGGCACTGACTTACCTAATAAACTAAAAATTAAAATGCACACCTTTCTGGAAGATTTTTTTCTTCACTATTCTATGCATTAAACAAGAGTTCCAGTTCACATGTATTCAACTTTCTTTACATTATTCAGTGTAATGCTCAGAGTCGCTTCACATGCACGTGCATAATAAATAGTGGTTCTATTTCTAGTTGAGGATTTCTGTGTTTTTTATTAGTTACCAACATTATACATTCCAACATATCCAGGTATTCATAATATATAATAACACTTTGTTCAGACGAATATTTTAAATAAAGGCATACCAAAATTTATTACACCAGTGTAACATGTTTAAGAAAGCCTGACTTCTTAAACCACTTCAAGACAGATTAAAACCTACTAAACCCAAACACTTGTTTCATATTTCAGTTGTTAACAAGGGAATAGATATTCTTTATATACAAAAAGCCATATAAACTCTCAGTGCTGAACAGAGAAAAAAAGTTGACTTTCTATTTACAGAAACTACTAACACATGGTTTGCAAAGGTATATTTTTTATATCATACTTGGAGATCTGAGTGTTAAATGTTGTCTATTCTTTTTAAAAAAAGTTAGACTGTAGGAACATATGAAAGGATTAAGATAAACCAGCATTTTAAGCATTGTTGACAGCTCGCAAATCATTTGGAAGCAGACAGTTCGGTCTGCATTCTCACTAGCTTCAGAAACTGTTCAAGGTAAAGCTCAAGCCAGTAAATTTAAGTTACTTAGCACTTTGTGCCATTTAACTATTGTTAACGTAAATAGTGACACATGCCAGGATCCTTCTATATGGTTCTGACATTTTCTTGGCCCTGTGTTTCTTGCACTACCTTGCTATTACCAAATATTTGTACCATAATGCTGCTGAACAGGATCTCACCGATTTCTCTCCGTGGTGTACAGGTGCAAACCAAAAAGAGGCTATCTGCCATGAAAATGGCCCGGAATTTGGACTGGTCAGCCTGAGAGTTGGTGGTTTTGGCATTGCAGCAGCCTAGCTGCTTTCAAGATTTTTCTAAGCAATGAGACCACTGAAGTAGCTCTACTGGTACTTATAATGAGCTGCTAGTAGGACTAGTGTGTAAAGCATCATAGAGAAATGAATTGATTGCTTATTAAACAATTAAATATCTTGGCAGTTGGCAGTTGGCTAGGAGCTGACCTATCAGTATAGCATGGGATAAGAAAAGGAGGTCAAATACTTCTAGACCTCTGATGGTGACGAAAGGTGGCTTTTGTTTGAAGAGACAGACAGTGGGATGCAGTGATGGAGTCATAAGTTAAAACAACAGCCTTTGTGGCATCATTTCTCTCTAATACTAATTTTGCTCTCAGTTCAAGGGAAAATACCATAAAGGCCATTTTGTGTGCTCTAGCACTATATTAGAAGTATCTACACTGTTAACTCCATTTCCTGCTGGAAAACATTAGGATGATTCAGATCTTTTATGACTGAATTTTGGTTACTAGCTTGTACCTCCTGATTACATGTAACAGGCTTGTGATTTAATATTTAGGCACTATTTAGGTCTTTGATTGCTTAAGCACTTTCCCATGTACAGATTAAAGATCTTAGATTTTGTACTTTTAGGGGCAGAAACCAGCCATTAAGCTAGAGATCTAACCATATTTTGCAGTTACATGTTCATTATTTATTGACTAACACATTGCTTATTATCACCAAGGAACTCCTGATACCTTTATTCTCCCTTATGGAGACCAAATTTTCACTGATTACACTGTAAAAAAATTGAGTATGAATAAATCAGTACCAAAAAATGACAGATTGAAGATTTATTTTATGTCTTATCAGAATTAAAGGGATAACAGCTTTAGACTAATTTTTTTAGTTTAATACAATGTGGAAAGTAAGCTATGTAAGATAACTGATTCACAGTACTATTCACATTAGGACTTAACAAAAATAAAAACTTAATAGTGTGGTTATTCTCACTGTAATGGTTCACATTTGTCTACAGCTCTTCACCTCTAGCAGGGATTCCTTCAACCTTCAATTTCTTTCATGTTCCAAATTCAGGGTATCTTATCTCACTATTGCACAGAATAGTTAAGTGTCACAAATTCTAGCCAAATTCTAGCCAAAGTAGAAATTAGTCTGGAACTTAGAAAAAGTTCCTGTCCAAAGGTAAGAACTAAAAAAATGCCAGCCTTCTCTTTAATTGCATTAAATTTACAGAAAATATGCTTACAGTTTAATCCACCCACTGCCTTGCTTATTACAGCAAATGAATGACTTTTCATACTATGAACTAAAAGGTGTAGGTTGGAAGGAAAACTAGTATAATACTGCTAACATCCCAACTTTCAAATAAAAGTATTCCACTCCTTTAAATAAATTAAAAGGGAGGATGTCACTCATGAGGCTACTTACGGATTCTTGCTATAAACTCAGAAGCAACCAACCTCGTAATTAATGCATTAAAATGTTTGTTTTACTGGGCATTTGCAGTATTAGTGTTGACTTTTAAAGCCTGGAATATTGGTCTTGACATTGGCTGACTCTCCAAAGATGTGCAGATGACTGAGATTTGAAAATCCTCAGGGCTTTATTATCTTCTTTCTTTTCTACTGCAGATCAGGACTAAATTCCTTACATCACTGGTCTTACAGTCAGTATAAAACTGTTGTAAGTAGTGAAAGAAGCAGGCACTACCCCTCTTTAAAAAATTTTAGAAGAATCCACTCAACGAAGGTAAGAAGCAAAGCCAAATGTCATCGGCTTGCAAGAGACGTCTCCCAGACGTCTGTCACTAGGATGGGCAGCTCTTGTTGTACTATAATCCGCAGCAATCTCCCACAAAATATGTTGCCCATGATCATTTAAATTGATTGTCACATTTTCCTACTGTGTTGGGTTTGCGTGGCAGGGTTTTGGTGGCGGGGGGGCTACAGGGGTGGCTTCTGTGAGAAGCTGCTAGAAGCTCCCCCTGTGTCTGACAGAGCCAATGCCAGCCAGCTCTAAGACGGGCCCGCCGCTGGCCAAGGCCAAGCCAATCAGCGCCTCTGTGATAACATATTTAAGAAGAAGAAAAACAGTTAGAGGGAGAGAGCTTTTGGAGCCGGAGAGAGGAGTGAGAAGATGTAAGAAACTCTGCAGACACCAAGGTCAGTGCAGAAGGAAGGGGAGGAGGTGCTCCAGGTGCCGGAGCAGGGATCCCCCTGCAGCCTGTGGTGAAGACCATGGTGAAGCAGGCTGTCCCCCTGCAGCCCATGGAGGAAGGATGAGGGGGTGTAGCGATTCCACCTGCAGCCCGTGGAGGACCCCACGCCGGAGCAGGTGGAGGCACCTGAAGGAGGCTGTGGCCCGTGGGAAGCCCACGCTGGAGCAAGTTCCAGGCCGGACCGGTGGACCCGTGCAGAGGGGAGCCCACGCCAGGGCAGGTTTGCTGGCAGGACTTGTGACCCCGTGGGGGACCCCACGCTGGAGCAGTTTGCTCCTGAAGGTCTGCACCCCGTGAGAGGGACTCCATGCTGGAGCAGGGGAACGATGAGAGGAGTCCTCCCCCTGAGGATGAAGAAGCGGCAGAAACACCGTGAGATGAACTGACCGTAACCCCCATTCCCCGTCCCCCTGTGCCGCTAAGGGGGGGGAAGGTTGAAGCCAGGAGTGAAGTTGAGCCCGGGAAGATGGGAGGGGTGGGGGGAGGTGTTTTAAGAGTTGATTTTATTTTCTCATTCCTCTACTCTGTTTTGCCTAGTAATAAATTAGATGAATTCCCTCTCTAAGTTCGGTCTGTTTTGCTCATGACAACAATTAGCGAGTGATCTCTCCCTGTCCTTATCTCGACCTACAAGCATTTCGTTATGCCTTTTCTCCCCTGTTTAGTGAATGAGGGGAGTGAGAGAGCGGCTCTGGTGGGCACCTGGCCCCCAGCCAGGCTCAACCCACCACACCTACATATAACTTATGGGCCATGTGTAAAAATAACAATCCTGCAGTTCAGTGGCAGTGTGGATTTTGCACATACCGCAAATGCAAAGGGAAGTCTATCCCAGAGATGCTTCTCACCTGGTAGCACTACTGAAATTTGTCTTCCAACCTACTCACTCTGTCCTCAAAACCACACTGGCTCTGTCACCTGCCTAGGATCTGTTTGGAGGGGGCATGGCTGTTTGAGAGCATAAATCATTTGAGGATTTATTTTAAATCCCAGCACTTCCAAAAGGACAAAATGTATCTGAGAAGCATCTTATGGCATGAAAATATCAATAGAGAAAAAAGATACGGTGATACTGTACCTGGTCCAGTGTTGGAGGGCAAACAGAGGTCACCAGCAAGGTCACTAGCAAGAACTGAATGGATTGTTCTCCTCGTACATTTACAAGCCCCAGCCTTTCCAGAGAGAGTACAAGAACGGCGCTGGTTCACATCATGCCCTTGGTCCACATTCAGTCATCTGCTGACCAACACAGGAGGGTGAAGTTTCCGTATCTCTTCCACAGTGATATTTTCCATAAATTCTAGACAAAATTTCTGAATTTTTACTTGTAGAGACATTGCACCTAAAAGGGATTTGGTGGACATAGATAATCCTTTAATTCATTCCCTCTGTGGTGCACAGCTGGTTTACAGAAATTGACACACCTGCCGGCAGACCTGTCCTCTCACTAGCTGACATCAAATACATGTTATGTCACGCACAAACCAAATTACAGATCTAGTAATATCTGAATGGACAGAAACCTGACACTTGAAAGCGATCCTTCACTCCTTGAACCAAAACATGCCGAACAGCTGGAAATGCAATGTTTCAAACTTCTGAGGAATGTTACTCTCTCCTTTGCTAGTCCAGAGTTGCTGGCATGTATGTCTCCTTGCTAAAGGAAGGTGATAACGGAGGATATAGTTAATGTGGAAGCCACTGCAGCCATCAGGCAGGAGTATAATGATTATAAAGTGTACACTGAGAACTGACGACACACTGTACAACCACAAAGAATGAACCTGTATGCATTTAGGATTTGAAGTCCTATTGCAAGGTGGACAGAAACTCCTCAGTTACCACCTGTCTTGAGAAAAGCAATACCTGAGATAAATTTAGATATGACTATGCCAAGTTCAGCTTTTTTCTCTGGTTTTGGGAGATGCATTAGGTAGAATTATGGTAAGTCACATAAAAGGCAACGTTCAGGTATAATCAGTTTTTGAAAATGAAATAAAACCAACTACCAACTCAAAACAAGTGCAGAGTTTTGCTTCCCCCCCCCCCCCAAAGATATGTTTGACTTATAAATGTGGAGAGTTACCATGCAGGCTGGAGTCTCCCCCTCTCCCAAGCCCATCTGCTGGATTACTTTGCCTGACTGGAAGGTGCCGAGCAGCAGGTAGCTCAACTCTGCCGTCCCTGGCTGGACACGAGGCGTGAGCGGGTGACCACAAAAAAAAACCCCAAAAATAAGCGGGGGGGGGGGGAAGAGCTGAATCATAAAAGTGTAATTGACTCTGAGGTAAAAAACCCCACATTTCGGTGAATCACTCCTCGCTCCCACGGTTGCCGCCCGGCTCTCGCACGGGGGAAGGGAGGGCGGGCACCCGGCCCCGCATCCCGGAGCTCGGCGCCCCCTGCCCCGCGGGGAAAGGCCGCCCCCGCCGCGCCACCGCCACCGCCACCGTCACCGTCACGCTCGCGCTCCCCTCCCTCGCCGACTCCCCCCGGCCGCCCCCGCCGGTGACTCCTCCCTCGTGGCCGCGGCCCCTCATCCCGCCGGGGCGTAACCGGGCGCCCTACAAATTCGCCGCTCCGGCGGGAGCGGAGGCAGAGCGGCGCGGGGGGGCTCCGCAAAGGAGGCGCCCCGGCCGGCTCTGGCGGGGGGAAGGCGCTCCCGGCGGCTCGCCGCGCTCTCCCCTGGGGAGAGGGGAAACTTCCCCGGCAGGCGGGAGGTAGGGAAGGAGCCGCGTCCCCGTCCCGCGGCTCCGCCTGCTCCTTCCCCCGGCCGCTGTCCCGCCGCGGGGCTCCCCGTCCTGGCCGCCGCCTGTGGCTAAAACTGCCTAGAGCCCGCCTGACCTTGCCAGGCTGGTCCCGACCGCGCCTCAGGGCTCCGGCTGCCGTCTCCGCAGGCGAGGGGGCCGCCCCAGCTCCCCCCCGCCGCCCTCCTCCGCTCGCTCTCGGCCGCGTCCCGTGGGGAGCGGCGGGAAATGAGGGGGTCGTTTCCATGGAGACGGGGCCGCAGACGGGAGGTTTCTGAGTGAAACTTTGCCGCGGGCGGGCGGTGGGGTCCACGCGCGAGGCTGCCGAGCCTCGGCGGCGCTGAGGGGAGCGGGCGGGCCGGTGGGGCGGCCGTGAGGGCGGGGGTCTCGCCGGGGGCGAGCGGCGCCCGGGCACCTCGCTGAGGAGCCGGGAAAGTTTTGCGCCGCGGAGCTGCCGCCCGCCCACTACCCCCTCGGCGGCTGCCTGCCGGCCGTTCCCCCTCCGCAGCTCCCGGCGGCCCGCGGAGCCCGCTGCTATGGCACCCGCCCGTCGCCGCGGGGCGAGCAGGGGCAGGCCGCCTCCGGCTGGCCGTGTGGCCGCGGCGGGGGGGCGCGCAGCCCTCGGTCGGCGGGCGTCCTCCTCCGGCCGGCAGTGACCGCCCCGACCCCGCTCCCTGCTTGCTCGCCATGCCTCCTCCCGCCCGCGGCTCGTCGAGGACGGTGCCGGGGAAGGGCGAGGGGAGCCGCCGCCCTGTCACTCCCTGAGCCAGCCGCCGCCTCACCGGAGAAGCCCCATGTCCTCCGGGCTCCGCGCAACCCCGCAGCTCGCTGCGCCGTGAGGGCGGCGGACACCTCGCACCTCCCCACAGGTAAGCGGCGGGGCAGGGGGGGAATGCGTGTGGCGGGGGTCTCCCCTTCGCCCCCAAACTTCAACCCGCCTGCAGCAGTCACCCCTCCCGGGGAGTGGCGGGGTCGGGCCGCGGCCGTTCCTGCCGGCGGCGGGGGGGGGAACCGGGAGACGCACCCTTGCCCTCGGGGGCGAGGGGCAGGGTGGGAGCGGGGACGGGTAGGTGGGTTTTTCCCAGCCAGAAATGGACTTTCCGCCTCCCGAGCGGAGCGGGCTGGCGTGCCGGCGGCTGCCGCGTTCCGTGCAGCTGCTACACCCTCTTTTGTCTGCTCTCGGGTCCGAAATACTTTACGTGCTGCCATCGCCTGCCCCGCCGGTCGGTAGCCCTGCCCTGCTCTGCCGAGCGGCTGCTCTCCCGGTTCACCCCCCCTCGCCGCCTCCGCCCCCGGCAAGTTTCCCCTTTGCCTTTATTCTCACAGAAGTTGGATTTTCCTTAACCTTTGTTTGAGGGGAAAAATGGTGGTGTGCTGGTTATCTGGAAGGATGAGAGGCAGATGGGGACGGCAGGGGGGTTGCCCTATTCCCTTGCGTGCAAACATAACTCACTGCTAAATCCCTCATGGAGTAGACATAAGCTTACTAGTGAGGTAGACTTTGAAACAAAAGTACTGCAAACAGCTTGGGTGCATGGTAGATACTCCTCATATCTTATTAACATAACCATTGTTAGTACTTGAGCTTGAATTCAATACGCGTGCAGCTGTACTGCAGATCTGGAATTGCAATAGCTGTATCTACTTGACACTTAAGACTAATTGTCATTAACCACTGCTAGTCTATTTTGTGCAGTGGTTATGAAAAATAAAACGGGTTTTACTGTTTAAAGGCAAAAGTATTCCTTTAGTGTAGCATTCTGTGTAACATGAACTACAACATAACCTGTAGCAATGTAGTGGACTCGCACTTCATCATACTTTTAGGATATGAGAACTATATTGTTCAATAAAATTTTGTCAGCAAAGGTTTTGTCTTTGGCTTACCTTGGTTCTAGAGCAATACACTAGCAAGTGTTCTGTTATTTTTCTGTAAGTAGATGGTGCTTCTAGTCTATGCGATGGAAACCAAGTAAGTGTCCAGATAGAAACAGTCCTTTTTCTCCTTTAGTTGTTTCTGTGCTGCTTGGTAGAAAGCGGGGGAAAAAACAAAGCCCATTTAAAACACAAAATTGTATTTCCATTGAATTTAACTTAAATTACTTGATAATGAAGCCAAGGGGTCTCTCAAGCTTGGAACATTTTAATGTACTTCTCATGTTGCCAGTAAATGTACTTCTAGCAAAATACTTGTTAGAAGATAATTATAAGACAATTTTAGTAATTTGAAACATGAGTTACAATTAGATTTTTTTGTCCTGAGCACAGAAAAACATCTTAATAGAAAAAGATATGCGGTAGTTAAATAGTAATATGGAAAATAAAATTGTATATAATATGTATTTTATTGGCATAGAAAGATATTTTATTTGTTGCTTCTTTGTTGGATTGCAGCAGTGATCCAAATGAAAGTTGGAAAAGGAATGCTGGTGCAAGAGTTCAGCATACTAGAATTATTTTATCCCATGTATATAAATGGTTTTTCCCAATACAACCTCGCTGGAATTTGAACAGAGCTTCCTTTTTATGGAAGCCCTGTAATCAGATTATAAAAGGTGGGCTTTCTGAATTTAATCCTGTGAAGTATGAACAGAGCAAGCCCTCCTCTGAGAAAGCACTGAAATGTATGCTGACCCTCAGGCAGGTAAGTAGTTCCAACCTCCATCCCTAATGATCACCTATGGTGTGAGTTCATTGCATGTACCGGTAGGTCCAGTAACTTCAGTGAAACTGTTCACTGGCTTAACTGCATTGCTGGACCTTTCCTGGACCAAGCTCTTTTTCAATGTGTTCTGCTTCTATTTCCTTGATTTCTGGGCATATGACACAAAATACCTGTGCCATACGCAGGTGCTCACATCAGCCACATCTCATGGATTGTATATTCTTGATTGACTCACACCTCTCTGGGGGCAAAAGGGGGAAATGAAAAGTGAAAATTGGTTAAGGAGTAAAGTACACGTATGGAACAGCAGGAGGAGACTGCTACTTCTTGTGCCTTGTTCAGTATATTGTAGGAGCCAAAAATCTGAAATGCCAAAAATCAGTGAAAACTCCCACTAAAATTACTGAAACCAGACAAAGTTATGATATAAAAAATATGAAACCTAAAGGTTGCTGTCATGAATAGTTTCCTATTTTTTTTTTTTTTAACAGAAGAATGCTGTCAGTCTTGTCTACGATAGTGGTAGAGAATGTAGTGGAAATACAAGGAACTTGATATCCTAGCTAGTGATGATGCCTGCATTTGATTTAATGTCATTATGCTTTATAAACAGGTCGATTACTTTTAGTCTGCATGTGTTTGATCTCATGATGCTGGAACAAAGGGGAAATTGCAAATATTTTTTTAGTGTGCAAGACTAGAGACTAAAAGTAGGATTAATTTGTGAAAATGTAGGCATCTTGTGCCAGTTCAGACAACCTAAGGTGTTTCAGACCTCTGTATGAGGCTGGCAGACAGTGTCTAAGGAGAAGCCGAACTTCTAGAAAGGCAGCTGCAGACCAGGTAGAATATCCTATTGGATAATGTTTGTACTGCAGTTCTACAGAAAAGCCTTGAAGAGGACTTGAATCTATTGTCTGAAAACCTTGTTGTTAAGATTTCTGATGCCGCAGTATGATGGATGTGGGAAGACATCCCAAATATGACATTACTGTCAGGATCTAGGGAGGTCCATTCTTGATGACCGTTTACCAGCAGAATCTTTGTATTACTTACTGTGCCACTAACTGGTGACTTCCTTTGAGTTACTCAATGATACTTATCAATAGTTTTAGATTTAGAAATCTTCTTAGAGAAGTTTGATACGTATTTTAAAACATAGAGCTCTCCAAGCCCACTAGAAATAAAACAAAATTGCAGACAGTGCTTGAGTTAGTGCTTTAGTCTTAGTTAGTACTTCGGTTTTAACATAAAAATACTGTAACAAAAAGTTTCTGATTTTCTTCTCTACTGGGTAACATATCACCCACACAATCTCTGGGTAATTAGCTTCTTAATAAGCGGACTGTCGATTGCTTGGAAAGGTGAAATGCTGACAACATCAGTGAATTAAGCTACAGAACAGATGTTTTGCACAGCTGTTATCCTACCCACTAGTTTCACACACTGCTGGGTGTCCACCTTTTGTGGAATTTGTGAGAATAAGCACTGTTCTAAACTTCCATATTGGGACTTCAGTCTAACTGTACAGCAAGGAGTTGTTACTTTATTCCACCATTAACCATTTCCACATAACACAATTCAGTACTGGGCGTACACATGTAACTGCTTTTCATATAGGTGAATCTTGCCAGGAGCAGCTCAAATGGACCTGAAGACTGAACTTAGTACTGAAATATTCAGATTATACTGGTCTCTTGGTATAAATGAAATTACATTCTCCTTCCAGAGAATGGAAGAATGGAAGTTAAACACTTCTTACAGCATCAGTGATTTTAAACTTTGTGATTTTTGCCTGGGTGCCTTAAAAAATAAAGTTTTTCTTTTTTGCACAACAAATGAGATGGATACCCTGTAGTATAGAGCTACTTGAAACCTTTTATCTGCAGCCGTAGCAGAGCATGTTTGTATCACTCAGTATTCTTATTTTGGTCTTCTGGTGACAGAAATATTACAAAGAGCACTTGGTGGTTTTTTGAAAATGATTCAATGGCCAGAAGACCTGAGAAAGAAGGATGCTTTTCCTCAGTTGTCTCCTCTGTTCTTCTGTTTCATGTTGGGGAAGCTTATTGTTCTTTTTTTCTCCATGTTTCAGTACCTAAAAAAAGAGGGACAGGGAGGTGCAGTGTCACCTAACCAAAACTGAACATCTGAGGAACATTGTCAATGAGATGTAATGATGTAGCAGAGATTTCAAGAAAGGCAGTACCAAACCAGACATTTTGAAAATGAAGCAATGAAGTACTTTCATGTGTATAAAGTCTCTGAAAAGTCTTATGAGGACTGTAAGACAATTGTCACTTCACTCTCTTGTGTCCATTTATATCAACTTCTTGTTATTGTTTATCTCCCCCTGGAATTTTAGTCAACTGTTCCTTTTGTTGGAAGTGTGACCGTTTTCCTCTAATTAAAATAAGTAAAAACAAAGGACATATTTGTCTACATTGTTTTTTAATTCTACCCCACTGAGCTAAATGATGAAACTGTTACTGAATCAGAGAGACTAGGATTTTGTTGCTTCAATGAAATACACTTCAGATACATACACTAACGAAACAGATGTTAAAAATCACAAGAGATGTAAAATATAGTGTAGGTTGCTTTTCATAGCAACTAGTTTAAAGACAAAGAACTGGAGAGGAAGAGAAAAATATCTTTTTATACAAATTTTCGTATAGATATGACCTTTTCAACAAAGCATTGGGTGCTAATAGCTTATGAGTCTTGGCAATTGGTTAGTGGCACTTAATTCTTTGACTCAAAGTAGTAGAGGTTTGTTCTTTGATGCTTGACCTATACTGGGAACTGTAGTATTAGCTCAGAGAGTGGGTATGAAATCAAAGGAAGCTTTTTAGAGCTTTCCAATGATAGTCACACTACTTTCTTCCAATAAAGGGTGGAATTCCAAAAGTAATTTTAACTTTTGTCAATTTAAACCACCATCAAAACAGATTAATTAGGAGGCAGTTAAAGAACTTCACATACTCTGTTGAATTTGGTGTGATAGTGGAAACAGTAATAGAATTTGATTTTTTTTTTTTCACATTCTCCGTCTGAATGTGTCTGAATAAATGGCTCTGCTTATCTGTAATCAGATGCCTATTGTTGAAGAACAAGTTTGTATCTAATTTAATCACATTTTGCTATGTATTAAATAAAAAAAAAAAGTGCTACTACTTGTACCACAATTTGTCCATCCACCTAGTTGCATGTGTAAAACTGCAGCTGAAAGACTGGGGTTTTCTCTCTCCTTTGTGTAATTCAAAGTAACAAAGGCATGTCACGTATTACAATACAGAGGAAATATACAAAAAGGTATGTTGTAATTAAAAACAGTTCCAGTTACTCAATTTTTGTTTGCCATTACTGAAAAGCTTCTGCTTATGATTTGTTAGCATGCAGTGTGTGAGAAACTACAGATAAATGAATAGTGCTCAGAGTTGTTAGGATGTAAAGCCATTTTCCTGTGTACTGAAAAACTCATAATCAAGAATGACGTTGTATTGGTAGGGCTTGCCCTTCTTCAAACAAGTTGGCAGGATTGTCAAGGAAGCATGTTCTAGCCTAGCAATTGACTTGTCCCATTACCTAGATTTTTAGATATGTTCCCCTCTCTTCACTTGAAACAAACATGTACAGACACTATTTCTCTTGCTCAAATACAAAATTTGGCATGTATTAACATTGTAATGAGATATACATTTAATGCATTCCTTCATAAAGAGGAATGAGACCAGCATTGTGTCTTGGGGCAGCATTTTGCTGCTGCAGCAAACCAGCTTTCCTAAGGAAGTGTTCCTTGGAGCATGCAAGATGTACACAACTTAGCCGCTATAGTTTCTCTCTTTTGCATGATCTTGTGCTAGGCACACTTGACGTAATGAGGCAGCCTGCTGGACCCGGAAAAATAGATGCACCATGAAACTATGCTGTTCTGGAAATGTGGATGTCATGGTAGGGTTGTTGAAGGTCAACTGGAATAAACCCGATACAGTGTCTGAGACTTGGCAGGTGTGTACTTCTTGGTATAAATTACTGTGTATTTAACAGTTGGCTTGTTTCACCTGAGGTATGACTATATTTCTGTAGGAAGGAGAAGTTAAATGACAGATAACAGACAAAAAGGAGCAAGGAGGAAAGCAGGGGAGAGGGGAAAGTGGAAAAAAGAGCAAATGACAAAAGAGAAATATTGAAGGCAATGAATGAAGGCAGAAAAAGGATGAGATACAGTAAGTTGCATTTTTAAAGATGAATGGTGCTACATTCAGTGTTATAAATGAAAATAAATTCAAATAATGAATAGAATAGTAAGACTAAAAGATACAGTGGTGTTTCTGTTTTGAAGCTTTCCTGTCTTTTGACTCTGGAAAATGAAGAGATTAATTCTTGTCTCCTTAAGATGCATTTTAAATTATTTATCTTTGATATGTATCAAAGTATGATGCTCTGCAAAAAATGATGTTAAACACTTCTTACAGAATATATACTGTAAGCAAATCAGTTCAGACAGACATATGAAAGGGAGCTATGGAATATAGTTTGCTTATGAGGATAGAAACTGCATTTTGAAGTGTCTGCAAGTTAGGTGAACTGTTGTTTCCGTTTGCAAACAGATTAATACTCTGAACTCAAAAGTTACTGCCATGCAGATCTATGTAATCTGTCATTGTCTCACAGAAAACTAGTGAGCACAATAAGCACAATGGGGACTCGCTTCAAAATGGTGGATAATTAAAAAGTGTTTATCAAGTGAATACTTAGCCACCATACTAGCACAGAGTTTTCTTTCTGATCTGTTTTTGCTTTGTCTGTGTTAGGAACCTAATGAGGCAAAGGCCTGTTCTCTGGCCATGAGGCTAGCCGGAGCGGTCTGGCTATGTGCAGGTGTTAAACTGTCTTTGAGAGGGTCACATCCAAACTGCCCGGTTGGAAGGAGCTTCTCGACTGAACCAGCTAAATGCCTGAGAGGGTACTAAGTGACCTCTGCCACAAATACCCCTGGTATCCTTCTGGTAGCGTGAAAGAGATGTGGTGGAGTCCCACTGCCTGGGCCTGTGCCTGGGCACAGCAGCCGGTACTGGGCACTAGATCCATGACTTGTTAAAATCTTTTTCCATCTCAGCCCAAGCAGTTTTATTACAATGATCCTAATATACATGGATTTGAAATAGAAGTATGATATTAAAAGTCATCTTTAGAGACCATTGTCTGCTCTAATTACATTAAAAGAAATCTGATGTCAGTTTGCTATCACAATAGTAACTTTGGTGTTATGGAAACTTGAATTTGGAACATTATGTTTAGATAAACAAAATGTGTGGAACTGGTGGAACATACTGGGACACCGTACTCCCAAATGGATTACAAGAGATTTACCAAACAAGCCCAAACTTGCACAGAAATAAATCTTTAGCTGACAGTTCCTTAATGTCACAATTATTGGCCTGGTAATAATAGTCTGGTACAAAAATGGCTAGCAAATATTAATAATAAACATCCAGAGGCCTAACAGACTGTTCTTGGGAAGTAATGGCTTGGCTATTAATACTGTTTATAGACTTTAGAGCAGTAGAATCACTTTGCATTAATTCAGTGCCAAAGTGCTTTCCCCAAACCCTTCTTATGACCCCTACAAAGTATTTGCTTCGCTCTTTGCCAGGAAGAAATTTCTTTTCAAATTACTTTGCAGACGCCTATTCTGAATTTATTGCTATTCTTTTTCTAATTCAATTTTATTCTCCTAGGACATGGCCTCATTAAGTAGTGCCTGTGGTGGAATATCTGTAAGATCCTACATACGTTGCTGGAACATAGTTCAATAGTCTATATTATATTAGAAAGACACAAGTCACTGTTTTCCAATCCAAGCTCGCAAATGATATGCATACCTATGAAATTACACACAGAGGCATTTACTGGTTAAGGACAAGCAATGTCATGTTTTGCAGAACTTTGTAATTTTTCATTGTCCTATTGCCTGTAGAGTTGAAACAGCAATGGAAAATAGGTTATAGCTGAGACTGTGGTTCCTTTGTATTTTAGTTCTTCATGTTACGAATTTTTTCATTCAGTTAGATTTTTTTTTTTCCTTTGGAGATTATGACTAGGTGGCATTATATACATCATCTAATTCCTGTAAAAGAGGTAAGATTATCACAGAGTCAGAATTAGACTATGAGAAGCTGGGCCCAGATGAAGTAGTATAGCTTTCTGTTAACATTTTCTAGATAATTTTACAAATGTATTCTTGTGCTGCCTTCATAACATACAAATGCGTTATTATTGTGCTTTGTGACATGACTTCATCACATGTGAAGTTCATTGTTTTTCCTACTTTCTCCAAAGAATTTTGAGAATACTTAATCTTTGCTTTTAGAACCACTTTGTCAGTGTGCATGTGACTAGGTATTTACCCTGTGTTAGGGAAGGCAAAGTCCAAAGGGAGAACCTGGAGCAGAAAATGGTTTGTGTGATCCTTAGTTCCTGCAGTCCTTCCTTCCAGAGTTTAGAGCTAGTCTCAGGGAAAACTATTTCTTGTACAGAATATTTTAATTGTTACTAGACTCAGTTTCATTTTGAATAAAGCTTGTCATCCATGGTTTTCAGGTTTGACCTTAGGAGGTAATTTTCAGCCCAGAATATTGAGCGCTTTGGAAATAGGCCTAACACATTGCTTAATACTCCTTGAGAAGCCAGTATCGGCATCACCCTCAGGTTAAATATGCTTTTGTTAAACCCTGTGGCCGAAGAGATGGACTTCGGGATTCAGTTCCAAGCTTTCTTTCCTAATCTAGCTATTCTCACTTCACAGGTGAAGAAGCATCTACTGGGGAAACTGGGGAGGAGAAAGGAAAAAGAAAAGAAGGACGATCCAGTACAGCAAGCTATGAAGTCAGATGGGGCGAGAGAGAGAGGCTGGTTAAACCAGCGTGGAACAGAGATAGCCCTTGGAGAGGGTGTTGATGTTACAGAAATTTGGATTGGAAAATTTTTCTGATGAGTCATTTGCTCTGGAATTAGTTGAGGATGTCGCCCTTCAACAGTGAGACTGTGTTTGGGAATACCCATATTCCCAAGAGCATGTGCCTAAAACTCTTCTAGTACTTAGGAGCCTAGGGCTTCTTAGGTTATACCTGGTGCTTGGAGGCCTGGCTAATGCTTATTGTGTGGATTCTTCTATTGCTTTACATTAATAATCTTATCATTGTGTTGCACCTAACTGCCTTCATTTGATTCAGTTGCACACATTCAGTAGCTCTGTGTTGTACAGAAAACTCACAGAAACTCTGACACAGTTTATTACACTTTCTTAAAAAATTGTAGACAAACACAGTTTACTCCTTGACAACTGCAGGACCATGAATATAATGATATTAGGGAGGCAGAATGTAGGTAGAGAGGAAGATAGGTCAGTAGTATAGCAGCAACCATAGACATTGATTATTCTATAGGGGCAAGGCTATATTTTTGCAAATAATGTCTTAGACAAGTAGTAGGGAGATTCTTATTTGAGTAACTGGAAGTACAAGGAGTGGATCTTATCATGTAGTGTGAGTAGAAGTATGTGTGACATTAATATCATAACACTGCTTTCTTTCTTGTCTTTCAGTAAATCCACAAGGAATGATGAGGCCAGGTGTTGGCATTTGCCATGGTTAGCAATTTAGCAAAGAGATGGTAGGGGTGACACTCAGGTCTTCAGCAGTGACAGCAGAGACTTTGACATACAGCAGTAAAAGGGCCCTAGAAAAGGGGTCTGACCTGCTTTTGTGCCTACTGCTCTCCAGAAGTTTGTGGCTTTTGAACTCTTTGCAAACACTTAAAAACGTCTCTAGGAACAACACCCATTGCACTGAAGGATTGCCCTCAGCATGGTCATATGCATGTTTGTACTGCTTCTTGTCTGCCTTTTGACCATACTTCTGCCTTTTAGACTGCGACATACTCGGTGATGTGGTAAGGATAGCATGTCCTTGGGGGTATGGTCCAACCAAGCTCTAGCCCACATATTTCGCAATATGAAAGGTAGACAGAGGAGAAAGGAGTATTTGCAGAGGTTGTTGAGATGAGCACTAAGCTCAGGTTTTCAAGATTTTTCTTCAAGATCTTGAGACAGTTTGTTTTCAAAAGCTGAGATTTTGAGCATGTAATCACGTGGACCTTGGAGTTAAGGTGCTGGGCAGGTTTCTACAATTCCTGTGCCTAAAATCCCATCTTGATACAAAATTATCTTCTCAGACAGAAACATCAATGAGATGAATGAGACAGAAAATGTCTACAGATCTTACCTTATGCATTTCTTACTGTTTTAGATGCAATGAGGTTTTCCTGAAAAAAAACACCCAACAACAGAATTTGAGAATTGGTCAAAACAACAGAAATGGTTTAAAAAGCATTTAAAATCACTTTCACATACATCATGTGTAAAACCATGTGGCTGTGATTAAACAAGCTCATTGTGTGCGCAAAAGCTAGAGGATGACTGTTGTTGACTATAATTTACTTTGCACAGATTTTTCAGGAGAACTACCAGTCATAATGATCAAACTGTAAAAACAGAAAATATGAGCCACAGCAGAGATCTGAAAAACAGCCAGAGAAACCATTCTGGATTTCATCAAAACCCCAAAGATTATACGACTTCATGTCATGGCTTTGGGAGAATGATAAAATTGAAGCTGATGAATGGCTTGTGTTAATAATTTTATATTTGGCTTGTGTTTTAGTTTTCAGGATGCTTTATTGTCAAACTTTTTTATTGCTCATTCTTAGTATGGGTTTTGTTTGTTTTTACTGAGACAGACTCTGCGTATTTATAGTGTAGCAACTCTTTCCATTCTTTCTGGATAGTTCATGAAGAGGGAGCATGAAAAAAGCATGGCTATGCAGCCAAGCTAATATTGCATTATTTGGATGTTTGTCTGAATCTACTATAGTTCTTCTGGCTGATCTGACAGTAATTTCTGTTTTTTCTCCAGCAAACCTGTCTTTTCCATATATATCTCTGTGTGTGTGTGTGTATATATATATATAAAAAATCTTGTGAGGAAAGTGGGGAGTTTATGGAACTATTTCCCCTCTTTTTGTAAAAAAAATAAATAAATCAGAGGATTTGCCTCATATGGAGGCCCTAGTTTTGTTGTGTGTTTCACAGAATAGCAGTAGAAGCACCTTAATGCTGTAGCCCTACTCTATGATGTGAACCCAAGCCACCCCTGTATTGTATAGATATAGATGAGATACCAGGGTGCATTACAGCATGTAAGAATCTCGTGGACATGATGTTATGCAAAAGGTTTGATAACAGCTGACTTACTCTGTTCCTCTCTGAAATAGTCCTTTAAATCCTTCGAGTTTTTTGTGTCCCTGCAATGCTCTCTCCTCTCCTTATTTATACTGTAGGAGATCCATCCTCTCCTCCTTTGCTTCACATCTCCCTTTTTGCTTTCTTTTCCTACATCAGAGCAGCAAAGGCTTTGGCAAGCAAATGGTATTTAGATTTGCTTATATCTAGGGTGCACACAGCCAGGAACTGCATGCTGGACCACTGAATGACTCCTGCAAAGTTAATTTCTAGAGTTGTATAAATTACATAGGTCAACAAAGACATAAGAATTTGGATTCTCTGCTATTGTTATTCACATTCTACATCAATATAAATCCTTAATTTTAATGGAAGTTTTAATATATATCACAAAACTGGTGGAGGTTTAGATATTACAGACTGAGAACTGGATGATGCAAGTCAAAAATGGTCTTTTCCTGCTGTGATCTCAAGAACACTGTACAAAGATTAATTATTCTTTTTTGCTTACTGTTGCTCTGGTAGTGTGGTGAGATCCTGACCATGCGAAATCAAAGGCAGAATTCCTAGGTATTTCAACAAGGTTAGGATTTTATTCAGTATGCTAGCTAGTCATGGACCTAGTGCTGGTTCTTACATGGCCCAAAAACATCTAAGATGTTTTCTGTGAATCGTGCCTTTATTACACAAGCAAGCCAAAACAGCCCTTAGGAGCTAGGAGGGTTTTAGTTCAAAGCCATGACAATAAGTTTCAGCTAATAAGCTGCCATCCCGGAAACCCCCAAAGCCTTCCAGAACGTGCTTTCTGGAAAGAAGACTTTCTAGTTTATCTAAGCCATGTTAAGGTGGTATTTTTGTTGTTGTTTTAACGTCCCTAAACATATGCTTTTATTGGCTGGATTTTAAGATGTCTGTCTTCTATATTTCTAAATGATATACGTAGCATGCCTGAGTAGAATGAACTTTGGAAGTAGGAGATATTTTTTTTCATCTAATTTCTTTGATTATAATAGAATATTATGAAAGCATGTGGTAGGTTAAGTTAATCAAGATATGGAGTAGATGTTCAGTTTTCTTATTAGTGAAGTTCAAACTCTTAATGGGAAACATAATGGGGAAGATGTCTCTTCCAGTCCAGGAGAAACACTTTTTAGACAACTTTTAGACATGCCTTAATGCAGATCCAAAAGACTTTCTGAGGCCAGTAAATCTCAGGAGGTCAGATGTTCATTCTGCAAAAAGCTGGCCATTCATGAAAGCCCATATCCCTCACCTCAAAAATAGTAGCAAAATCTCAGTAACCTTTACATCCCAGTGTGCTTGAGCAATAAGATTGGAGTTGTAGGAAAGGTTATTTACATGTGCTGAGAATTTACTTACTTTCTTCTGATTCTACAATCCCATCTGCTGGGATGGGAAACACTGCAATTTTCTGCCCCTTACTATGATCTGACCTTCTTCTTTGTATGACATAAGGCTGTGAGAGTAAGATGTCTGTACCTAATAAGGCTCCTCTCAGAATACACTCTGATAGCTATTAGCTGCACTTTGGAGAAAACCTATTAAGTTCTTTCATCTACTCAGTAGTGTACACTGATCCAGAAAAAAACCTTCCTCCCAGGCTCAGATGTGAAAAGAAGTGACTGAGTGTGCACGTTTCCGTTGACACAGTGTCACTGGGGACTGAACTGCTGGGCTGAGGTCTTCATTGTCTCTGCCATAGGTCAGAGTTTTAGCAGCTGCCAAGGCGAATTTGGGCTTGCTGTGAATACTGGTGTTTGTGATTCATTAGGCTTAAAACATCTTGTTGTATGAAATGGGGTAAGAGCAGCCAGTTGCTTAAGCAGTGTAAAAACTATTGCATTCCTGTGCTGGACAGTTTGTACCATTAATGTAATTGAAACATCAGTATTACATTTGTAGTACATTTCTGAGCTGTTTTAAATGTAGAGTTGTACACATAAACCTTATACAACAGTATCTAGAAATAATGTATTCAAATTGTAATGGTCATATTCTAAAAGCACAGGCATAAGAATCTGATGATGAAGGTTTTGTTCTTGGCTTTGCCAGAGGTAGTCTGTGACTTTGGAGAGCTTGTCTGATGCCACCTTTCCAGAAATGCATAGGCATATTATTCCTGTGTTATTTTCATCCCTTTGGAGAATATAATTTTCAGTGTTTTTTCCTTCAGTTTACCTGTCTGCAAAATGGGGATATTTCTGTAGGAGGCTTAACATTCATAAATACTCATGAGGGGTTTTTGAGATATTTCAATGAAAGGTGCTATGCAAAATCAAATCAGTATTATATACCCTGAGTGAAAAGAGCTCTGTGAATGTTGGTGCCAGAGCAGAATCATTAATGGTAGAAGGCATCTTAATGCACCGAAATGTATTGGAAATTAAGATATTGAAACTGAAAATAAAATAACAATTGAAATTGGAAGCATTTATAACGGTGAGAAGAATTAATTCTTAAAGTACCTTCTAAGAGCTGAGTTGTCACTCTTAAAATCAAGACTATCTTTCTGAAATAACTAACGCAAAGAGAAGTCATAGGCTTCATACAGAAATCAGAGGTGAATTTCCTTGGTTATGTATGCATCATGCAGACAACAACAATCTTTTCTGGCCTAAAATATCCATGAATATATATATTTTTTGGTAGAACAGTCATATGTTTGTGGCTAAATAGTGCTTTTCTCTTGAGGGATTTAAATTCCATCAAAGCTATTAGTTTGAAATGTATAATGTAAGCTCGTTATTTAGACAAACATAATGGCCTAGATGTTTATTTTAGGCAACTCTCTCCAGCTGTATGGATAAATAGATGTTGGAGAGATTGGATGTGGTTCTCCAGCACGCAGCTCCTTGATAAAGTTTAGATTGCACATGCTCAGTGTAGTGAATGGAACAAATGTGTCTAAGTAGGAGTAAAATTCTGCAGACACACTGTGCCTTTAATGCATTATTTGTGTGTGGTGAAAGTAGGGTTGATACTGGTAAGCCTGCCAAACAAAATTCAGTACCGTGGTGATGCCTGAGCTAATATGGGCACCAGACGTGGGATAGCTATTACATGTGTGCTCCAGATGTCTCCATGTAGGAATGGATAATTTACACAAACCGTATGAGTTCAGGAGCAGTTGTCACGCTAAGGGTTGTATGGAGCAAGGTTTAATATACAATACTGCATACAAGCAATTTGGTAATATTCTTCATGGCTTGAACAAAAACTTGAATCATGTGTGTTATAAGGCACACAACTAGATCATTTCAGCACTTTCTGAACTGTTTCTAAGTTGAAATAATAGTAGTCTTTTGTCTTCCTTTGCAGTTTATAGGAAAATAAATGTGAGTTACATACCTGATCTAACCTTGGAGTTAGTGGTGAGGGTCTCTTCTAGCTGAAATTATTCTATAGTTCCGTGATTTAAGAATGTGTTGGGATTGCGTGGCAAGGTTTTGGTAGCGGGGGGTGGGGGGGCTACAGGGGTGGCTTCTGTGAGAAGCTGCTAGAAGCTCCCCTGTGTCTGACAGAGCCAATGCCAGCCGGCTCTAAGACGGGCCCGCCGCTGGCCAAGGCCAAGCCAATCAGCGTCTCTGTGATAACATATTTAAGAAGGGAAAAAACAAGTTAGAGGGAGCTTTTGGAGCCGGAGAGAGGAGTGAGAAGATGTAAGAAACTCTGCAGACACCAAGGTCAGTGCAGAAGGAGGGGGAGGAGGTGCTCCAGGCGCCGGAGCAGAGATCCCCCTGCAGCCCATGGTGAAGGCCATGGTGAAGCACGCTGTCCCCCTGCAGCCCATGGAGGAAGGATGAGGGGGTGTAGAGATTCCACCTGCAGCCCGTGGAGGACCCCACACCGGAGCAGGTGGAGGCACCTGAAGGAGGCTGTGACCCCATGGGAAGCCCACGCTGGAGCAAGCTCCTGGCCGGACCGGTGGACCCGTGAAGAGAGGAGCCCACGCCAGGGCAGGTTTGCTGGCAGGACTTGTGACCTCGTGGGGGACCCACGCTGGAGCAGTCTGCTCCTGAAGGTCTGCACCCTGTGGGAGAGACCACGCTGGAGCAGTTCGTGAAGGACTGTAGCCCGTGGGAGAGGCTCCATGTTGGAGCAGGGGAAGGATGAGAGGAGTCCTTCCCCTGAGGACAAAGAAGTGGCAGAGACAATGTGTGCTGAACTGACCGCAACCCCCATTCCCTGCCCCCCTGTGCCACTGAGGGGGGAGGAGGTTGAAGATGGGAGGGGTGGGGGGAGGTGTTTTAAGACTTGATTTTATTTCTCATTCCTCTACTCTGTTTTGCTTAGTAATAAATTAGATGAATCTCCTCTCTAAGTTCAGTCTGTTTTGCTCGTGATGATAATTAGTGAGTGATCTCTCCCTGTCCTTATCTCGACCCAAGCCTTTTGTTATACTTCTCCTCCCCATCCCGCTGGGGGAGGGGTGAGTGAATGGCCGCATGGCGCTCAGCTGCCGGCTGGGCCTAAACCACGACAAAGAATAAGTGGTTTTGCTTTGTACGCATGTAAGAATGAGTCTGCACACTTCAGGGCCATGTAGTTGGACAGATACAGATAGTTGGAGCCATTCCAGATGTGGAGGAGTCTGTAAGACACCTTTACTGCCTTGTGGAGGTGAGGTCTACTAGCTATAGGGCTGGATGGGAAGATTGCCCTGGAGGAGAGGATGGCACATGCAGGCCAGTCAGCAAGGAGGCTCTTTCCTTCCCTGGCAAAATTGCCCCCCGAGCTGGCTAGCATCTGTGATAGCTCTCTGCCTGGAAGGGCACCCAAAAGGAAGAAATGTCACCGTAAGAGACTGCCTTTCCTTCTGCCTCTGCTTCTTAGAGGCAGCTTCTGTTGGCTGAGTCGCAGTTAGCTTTGTCTCCTGGTAAGCCTCAGGTGTGGGATTTGGAGATTCTGTCCAAGGCACCGAGGAGGATGGATCATATGTATGGAAGAAGGACATTATGACATATATTTGTGTTTTGTTCTTGGTGAGGTATTGGACAGTTCCCATTGGTAGACTTGGGAGAAGGAAGGTTAGACATACCATTTTTCCCAAACAGAAACAAATTAGATGACAATGTGGTCTGGGAAACTATGAATGAAGTATTATTTTTAAACATACTTAATCCTTCTAGTATCTTATGCAAATACTATCTCAAATAAATACTTATTTTAAGGAGAAATACATACTTTCATAAGCAAAATAGTGCTTTGGCTATTTTAACAAAGAACATAAAAAGTACAAGCCACAGTGTTTGCGAAGAAGTTGGTTTGGCAGGTTTATCAGTTAATTAACTAGTTGAACAAGTTTGCAGCTAATACATGCTGATAGTACTGAGAGGAATTGCTGTGTTGCTTGTATGTTTGCAAGGTTAGACCAAAGTCTGGGTAGTATCTCTCACTTCATGTTCATTCATGTCAGAAAGCAACACATGGTGTGGTGGTCTCAAAGAATCATTGAGAGTTTGCCTGTTAATTTCTGTGGGAACATATGCATAATTAAATAGCGTAAATGATTTGTTCATTCTAAAATTCCCTTTGCTAACCAAAACTCCCACGGACTTCACCGAAGACTTTATATTTCCAAAGAGCCACCAGCCAGGCTTGAAGTCTGATTTTTCTCAATTTAACGTGAACAAACTTTGTTATTGTTCAGATTCATAATTCATTTGATTGTACAGTTCTTTTTTCTTCTTTGTTTTAGAAGAAAAATCATTTATGTGAGAAAGGTTGACAGAATATTATGTGAAACATTCAAAATTATCCCCATTCTTATTTAGATGGGCTGGTTAATAATGGAGAACTTATGTATTTGTCTGCAAAATCTGTATTTTATAAAGAAAGGTTTAGTCATCTATTTTTTTCTTTAAATGGTATTTTACAATTTTGGGCAGAGCAGATGTTTATTCTTTTTTTGTGTGTGTATCCTGTTCTTTCATGTTACTGCAGAGTCTGAACAAAAAATGTCATCACAGAACTGGTGTCCCAGTTGTATTATACCAAGAGTTTGCATAGAATTTATATGCATATAAGAAGGTGCAGATTTTCAAATAAGCAGTTAAAAATACTGATATCACCATTGCTGTATATTTCTCCCCAATCTCATTTAGAAGTCAAGCAGCCAGGTTTTGGTGAAATTTTCATAAAAAACCATCAGATGCAGGACTGCCCTGTTCCATAAAAGCCCTAAAGTATTAAATTCTGGAAAAATTACAAACAAGAATTTACAAAGAAAATAACCAGGCAGCTGGTTAACCTGGCAGCATTTTAAATGGACTTTGGAAAAGGAAACCCTTTCCTTTGCAATGATATAAAATAACATCATGAATCACAGAAAATCAAACAGGAAGGGCCATTGAGAATGGTCATTTAATAATTTCTGCTGGTCCTTAGCAGATTCAGCTGGAACTGCTGGACCAGATACTGTCATGTTTCATTCTCATACCCTGCACACAGTTAAAAGACTGGTGCAGTTTTAAGCTTATAAATTGCAGGCTCAGATTATCTTTTAAAGCAAAATACTTGAAAATAATTTAGATCTACAGCTACTCAGTTAGTTGTAAATTTCATCTTTCCTGTGAACCGAAGGTGTCAGTGCAGGGTGAGGTACAAGAAAAATACGGAGGAAGCACAGTATGTTTGGTGGATAATCTTGAAAAATATCAGGAGGAGGAAGACAAGAATTGCCAAAGAATGACAGATTTTCATAACCATTTCTTCATTATAATGTTCAGGGAAAGAAAGGCAAGTCATACCCTGTATGCATTTTTTTCAGTGAACTATCAGAGATTTCATTATGCTCAGTTTGACTTTAAATGCAAAAGCTGTTTATCAAGAATATATCTAATCACAGTGATTTTTAACAATAGCTACATTTTAAATTGAGATGCTCATAGTAGAGAAAGTAGGAGGTTTTACAGAGAGGACATCAAATAGCCTTAATATAGAGACTTTCAAATTTTTTGTAATAATTAAAAAATATAAATTCAAGGTCTACTTTTATGCAGTCTTCCTGAAAATCTCAGAATTTGTTTAATGCACACAGTTGAAATATTCATTTATCTGTTAGTGAATTATTAGGCTTTGCAGTCAGAGATACTTTGGACTTAATACACTTGCCCAAAATCTAAGTTAATGTCAAATCATTACAAACTAGTAAGTGACCTGCAGAGGACCTTGCATAAAGATTTTCCCCTAAACCTGTTCATTTCATATTCAATTTGATTGTATGTGTTTATAAGGAATTAGCCTCTGTCAATCACACAGAGCCATGCTAAAAGAGAACTCCCTTTGGATGAAGGTGGAACAGGAGAAGCACTGGCTCTCAGAGTGTGAGGACAGACATAAGGACTAATTTTCTTTTGCACTTTCTTTAGGATGCAGCTTCCTCAGCCAAATGGCAAACCTTGATACCAGTGCATGAAGGGCAGTTTTCATGAGAGCCCTTCAGCAAATAGCTAGCTGTTCAAAACATCATTGGTTGTGTCTACACATTGCAATGTCAGAAATTTTGTTACCTGCTTAACCAGCACCATGCCATCTGGAGAGAGTAGCACCTCTGCAAAAAGAAATACAAAAGTGATACTGCATCCAAGGCAGTAAGATCCCCTTCTCTTCTTTCAAGGCCCAAGCTAGCACTAGCATGGTACTTTGTTTGGGATTTTGTTAGCTGTAGCTCACAGAGTTCAGTTTACTGCACTTCATTGCATGGTGTAGATATGCCCAGAGGCTGCAATTCTGGCTGATAAGGAAAGTGGAAAAGATTCTTTATGGTCTGCACAAAAGATCCTGGATCTTTATTCAAAGGCCAGACAACAAAGAGTATCCGATGATCGTTGTAAAAATGCTATTTATGTTGTAAAACCAAATATTTTGTAATATGTTAGCTTTATCTGTAAAGCTTGTGGTTTTATCTGAAAGTACTAATTTAGTCACTATTTCTTATTTATTGAGATCTTCACATTCACTGAATATTAGTACATTTGTAATAATGTACATGTAAATGGTGTACGTTAGTATATATACACCAAACAAAGTACATTTTATTTATTTCCACTTCTGTAAAATCTATACCACTGTGCACTTATAGCATACATTAATTCAGTCTAGCTTCTTTATGATTTAAAGGTACTAATGATTATGATTTATCTTTACCAACCAATCTGTCCAGTGCTGTGCTAGCTGAAACTCTTAAGGTCTTGGGGCAAATGAGTGTCATGAAATAAAAGATGAAGAGAAGCAGGGAGAGCTAAGGACAACCATGAGAATCCAAAATGAGATAGTATTTTCATTAAGTCCTTGTTCTCCCTGTAATGTAAATTCCTTTTACTCGGTCACATTTTTTTTCATGTGGTCTACCTTACACTGCACACACATAGTGGACTTCAGTGGTTGCTTTGGATGAGGCCTTTATTTTCACTCTGAAACAGTGTTTCTGAAGGAAGATGAGGCAGTGGGAGGTGTTCGCTAGAAACATCAGAATGTCATTCTAATAGTCAGCATTTTAGAGTGACTTTGATAAAAACTTGCACCTGAATTTTCCTGGTTCCTCTATAGAAGTGAGGAACTAACCAGCCCTGTTATCAGGATCTGAACATGTATGCATGCTAACATACTGACAAATAATCTACCAAAGAGAGACCAGGCTTTGTTTCAAGAGAAGGCTGGGAGCAAGCCAAAATAAGGCTTCTAGGGTACAGAAGCATATGACAAGCCTAGATTAAAAAGATACTCAGAGAAAATATTTTTCTTTGTGGTCATACCATACTTAACTGCAGTCAGCTTGCTGAGCATGAAAATATACTGCTGAATGCACTTTTTAACTAATTTTAATATGAGGAAGAATTTCTCAGGATAATTGATGTGCTGTAGTAGAAGGTGAAACTCTAGGGGGAGTTCAGCGGAGCTACAGTGATGTTACATTTGGTGGAGTCACGTACACAGATGCGCCTTGAGGAGGGAATGGGCTTGTTCTCTACAGTCACCATGGTTAGGTGAGGTAAAGGCAATGGGGAGGTCTTTTTTTTTTTAATTGGTCTTATTAGGAAAACAAAGAGGAAAATTACTGCATTTAAGGTGCAAGAAACAAATACTTAACCTTCGAGACATGGACCACTGTGTTTTATTTTTATAGCGTGTCCTGAGAGGTGTCCTGGTTGGTGAAGGAGCTTGTAGGTGCTGCTCTTGCTGTGTGTGACCTGCTGCTAATAACTTAAGAGCTGAAATATTTTCATAATTTAAAAATAGTTTTGGAAGACTTACAGTAGGACTACTTTTAAAAATAGTTTTTCAACTTCTTGACCATGTGTGTCCTATTGATTCATTCTGACTGGTCAAAGTGTCAATCCTGCAAATAAACTAAAATACAGACTTAGAGAAACCATACAGCTCATTTGTTTTGTTGATAAGTGTGGTGGATTGACCCTGTCTGGAGGCCAGGTGCCCACCAGAGCTGCTCTCTCACTCCCCCTCCTTAACTAGACAGGGGAGAAAAGGTATAAGGAAACACTTGTGGGTCGAGATAAGAACAGGGAGAGATCACTCACTAATTATCATCATGAGCAAAACAGACTGAACTTAGAAAATTCATCTAATTTGTTACCAAGCGAAACAGAGTAGAAGAATGATAAATAAAATGAAATCTCAAAACACCTCCCCCCACCCCTCCCATCTTCCCAGGCTCAACTTCACTCCTGGTTTCAACCTCCTCCCCCCCCCCTCAGCAGCACAGGGGGATGGGGATTGGGGGTTACGGTCAGTTGATCACATGTTGTTTCTGCTCCTCCTTCATCCTCAGGGGGAGGACTCCTCTCATCGTTCCCCTACTCCAGCATGGAGTCCCTCCCATGGGAGACAGTCCTTCATAAACTTCTCCAACGTGAGTCCTTCCCACAGGCTACAGTCCTTCACAAACTGCTCCAGCATGGGTCTCTCCCACGGGGTGCAGACCTTCAGGAGCAGACCACTCCAGCGTGGGTCCCCCTCTCTCCAAGGGGCCACAGGTCCTGCCAGGAGCTTGCTCCAGCGTGGGCTTCCCATGGGGTCACAGCCTCCTTCAGGTGCCTCCACCTGCTCCAGCGTGGGGTCCTCCACGGGCTGCAGGTGGAATCTCTACACCCCCTCATCCTTCCTCCATGGGCTGCAGGGGGACAGCCTGCTTCACCATGGGCTGCAGGGGGATCTCTGCTCCGGCGCCTGGAGCACCTCCTCCCCCTCCTTCTGCACTGACCTTGGTGTCTGCAGAGTTTCTTACATCTTCTCACTCCTCTCTCCGGCTCCAAAAGCTCTCTCTAACTTGTTTTTTCCCTTCTTAAATATGTTATCACAGAGGCGCTGATTGGCTTGGCCTTGGCCAGCGGCGGGTCCGTCTTGGAGCCGGGTGGCATTGGCTCTGTCAGACACAGGGGGAGCTTCTAGCAGCTTCTCGCAGAAGCCACCCCTGTTGCCACACAAACCCAATACAATAAGCAAAACCATATGAAATTACACATATAATTAGATCTGCCAGTTTCTGTGGCATGACAGAATTTTTCCCCACCTACCAAACAGCAAAATGAAAAACTGTAGTACTCTGGCCTCAGCTCTACAAATTCTTGCCAGTTCTAGCAGCCATTAGTCACACGAAAAATCACACTTATTTTAACAGAGGGAATTCCAGGATTTAGGTGCACTAAAGGCATTTTCTTTCTGAACAAATTCCATGTCCAACTTCTAAGATTATAATGTTATTTTCCATACAAGGTGCAATAACTCTGAAGAATTTACTGTAATAGTTTTCTGACCTTAAAATGAAGAAGAAAGTGCAAGTAAGCAGATGTTTACAGATCAGACTCTCTGTAGAAGCTTATGCTAAATTTGTAAAAATAAAGCATACTTTGTCACTATAGAAATAATAATTTAAGTTTCCATAATACCTGTGTGTACATTAAAATGAGTCTTTTAATTTTTAGGGTTATGAAAAGATCGGCATTTTTAAGTTCCACATTAATTATCATCATATTGTTTAATAAGCTAATTTAATGCTGAAGCATGAATATTTAAGAATGAATAACAATATCAGATCTCTTAAGATTTGAGATGGACAGCTTCCAAAGACTCCTAAGCGTATAAATAATAAAGCATATAAATAATAAACCATGGCAGCAATTATTTTGAAAAGGCAGCAAGGTGCACATCAAGAATTACTGAGGAGAAGGAAAAAAAAATAATTCTGAATCACATCTAACATTCTGCTCCCATTTGAACTGATGGCAACCTCCTGTTGCTTGAACTTAAGATTTAACCTTTTGTCTTGTTATGTGCTTTCAAAGCACATATGTGAGCATTCGGATATGTAATTGATAAGACAAATAACTTGAAAATTATGCAGAGCATGGGGAAATATAGATGAAGGTTTGACAAAAAATCCAGAGAAGAAAGTTAACCCTAGAATTTGCTGGTTTCCATACTTCTTCCTCACTGAACTGTTTTCTCAACTAAAGATTAATGCATATAACAGTACTATAACTAGATGGCTAAACAAAATATGGGCTTATCTTCATCTTTATGGCATACCTTTACTTACCCTTGTCTTTCTGCTGGGATGGATAAGATGGATTGCTTTTGTGTTCTGTTCCAAAATCCTTGGCAGTCTTCCAGGGGCAGTGAGCTAAGATTTACGGATTTTTTAAATTTTTTTTTTTAATGGGAGGTTGTAGTATAGCGCATGTAAAGAAGACCTTGCTGTTACTTAAGAAATGTTGATATGACTGTAGGATTGAAGGCATCTACACATCAGCTTTAAGCAAATAGTTAAGGGATCTTATAAGCAGCTGCTGCCTCCAGCAGCTCCAGAGCCTGCTGATTCCTCCTATGCAGCTACTGGAGCCCAGCCCAGGATGCCCTGAACCCTAGAGGTCTCCATCCCAGACTGATGGACATGGCTGCTGCTTTCCCATTTACAGGTTTAACCAGTAGCAAGGCTAAGTGTGCACACCAGAGACACATACGCACACAGAGCGCGTGCACAGCTGGCTGTGTAGACTGCCATAGGTAAGATGCTTCCTTCAACAGTACCCGCATGTAACGCTTCCAGGAGTGATGTAACAGCCAAGTCCCCTTCCTCCTCTTTGGCTGGTAAGGATTGACATTCACTAGTGAAAGCACATGTATAGTCGTGGATCCCCCAAGCACCGGCGTGGCCCCTCTGTCTGCCCAGCGCCCCTGCCCGGATCCTGGGCCCCCTTACCCACCCCATGAGTCCCCCCACTTGCCAGCTGGTTCAGCTTGGTGCCTACTGCAAACAGGCACACACAATCACACACTTGTCTCACTGGCACCCCACGCTTGTGGGTCCCCCCCAAATACTAGCATGAACCCTCTGCCCGCCTGATACCTCTGCCAGGTCCCAGAGCCTGCTACTCACTGGCTAGTTCAACTTGACAATTGTGAGTGAACACCCCCCCCCCCCCACCCCCCCCCCCCCCCCCCCCGTTCACATGACCCATTAGTAACTGGAGGTCTTTGGCATTGTCTCTCTTTATCCCCTGTCTATCAGTTTGTGGTGCTTTTGTTTATTGCTTCCCTCTTTGCTTATTATCCGCTTTTGTACTGAAAAGGTCCTTGACTACATGAAGTTAAGATACTCTCACCTTCCACATGCCCTCACATAAACAGGCTTTGGTATTGGTAGGGGTGACAACTTGAGCTCAGTAACCTGTACTCAACCTACCCAAAGGCTGTGCAGGCATCTGGCCAGTTAGACAATGCTCTGGCCTCTGACCCCCGTTCAGTGGCAGGGTTAGTTGTGGTGGTTTAAGATGTTACTCGTACAACTGTCCATCCCTGTGCTTATCAAAGGCTTCCTCCATTGCCAAGCAGCAGGAGTGAACACATGACAACTCCTCAGTTGCTACAGTTCATATTTTAGCATATTAATATGAATCATTAATGAAGATTAACAAAGTGTTTATATATTCCATTGCAATTTGCAGTAACTTTGGCCCTAGCACATCTGATTCTGCTGTTCTGCAAGGGTACTGCAACACTGAACTGAGAAGTTCTGGGGTTGGATGCAGCAGGGCAAAGTGGTTAATCCACTGGACTTCATGCCGCCCGGCACTTCACCTGGTAGCAACACCCAACCCCACTGAGCTGAAGCTGGCCCATCTAAATTGATAAGATCTCCAGTCACTGTTTTAGTAGCCTTGTGAACATACCCTATCTGTTTGTTTCTTAATCTTCATTAGAGTTTTATCTTGTAAAATTTGGGGGTTTTTTAGTGTTTTTGTTCTGTTTCCTGGATCTCCACTTGCTCATTGTGCACAGACCAGAGTGTGGGAAACATTACAGTAGGTCAAAGAGCTGGTTGGTGCCAGCTCCTAGCATTTTTGACATAACAGACCTGTATCTCAGATCTTACAATCCATCCAGTACAATTAACGTCCTGAATGGTTCATCTCCTAAATCAGAAAAAAAAATGAGGAAGGTTGAATAAAGTGAATGAAGAAAGCATGTAGTGCAGATAGGATGGAGAAGAGCTGGAGCCACGCAGACCCAAGTACAGAGTTGTGGGGAAAGGGGAGATGTGTAGAGCCCTGACTCTCCTGCAAGGGAAGAGCAAGGAAGCCTGGCAATGATTTGAGGGATCCTTGCTGACCAAACGAGAGACAATCAGATCCTGCCTGAGGAAGGAGGGGGAGGTTGGCAGGTCCTAATGAGAAAGGGGCACATAGGAAGGTTTAGGACTGGGAGTGGAGTAAGGAGACACGTTCTTCTACAGAAGCACCAAAAGGCATTCAAAGGAAACATTGGAAGTGTACTAGTTGTATGACCTGTTCTTAAGCCTTCTCAAGGATTGTATAATCTGCAAGTATAATCTACATTATACTATACATTAGAAAATACATTTTCATTAATGTAAAGGCCCAGTTCTTGCATCTGTACCAACAGTAAATAGAATCTTGGACAAATGAGTAGCCCCAATCAGTTCCACTTGAACTGTTTGTAATAGAAGAAGTAAGGTATCACTTGGCAACTCTAGGGGCCCCAGAACGATTTTCTGTGAGCTACTGTAATACTCCTACATTGAACAGACTGTAGATCACAACAGGATTTCTCCTGCAGCATGGTGATATCCCGGATGAGTCACAGCAACAGCATCCAGCCCCAGCCAGTGAAGTACTGTGTGTGCCAAGAATGGCTGCAACCGTCAGCAGCAAATCTCTATCCTGTGTTCAAGAATATGGCCAAATTTCAGCTCTATGTTGATGCCATGTCTGCATTAATATCTTTATCATAGGGGAGAGTTTTTTTAGCCCCTCTTCCTTTGTTGAGTTACAGTTCTTTTCCCCCATCTCAGCAGATATCCTGAGCAAATGTATGTGGCCTGTAATGCAGCTGTGGATTTTTATGACAACAGGGCGGCAGATGTTCTGTATTTGAATTCATCTTCAGATGTTGCTACTTTGATAAACAGCATTCAAGGACTTTTTACTTTGTTGCCTAAGTGTTTTTCCATTTGGCATTTGCGAAGTGGAATGTTGAATTCTGAGACTATTGAAAATGATAAATCAGTTATGATGGGTTAATCACTAACACAGATGAATTGAAAAATAAGCAACCAATGTGGACATTTGTGCAAAAGTAACTGGATATTTATATATTTCAAAAATTCTACAAACACCAGGAAAACTCATCTTTTTAGAGACAGACATTATCTTTTTTTTTCTTCTAGGTTTTAGGGCTAATCCAAGGCTAATCTATGGATGCTTTCTTCCTATGGGTAAAAGCTGCATACTAGGCTTTTTGTTTCTTTTGTTTTCTTCTAATTTCTTCTTTTCATTTCTTCTGATCAGGTATACTTATTCTTATATTGCAGAGATCTATCTTAATTTGTCATAGCGCTCCCCACATTTACATGTATATGAAACACCTTATAGCTGAAGGAAATCCGCTATCCCAGAAACTGCTAAGGGTTTCCTAGCAGGGAGTTTAGGGAGTGCACGATTCAGTCAGAGTCAGCATGGAGGACCTGGACCCATCTGTGTGGAATATCTGCTTCATAGCAGAAGTGTGACTGTTCAAGACATCTGGCTGTTAAAATAAGAGTTTGCCATGAAGACTTAAGGAGTTACTTGGTGGAGACATAAAAGAAATGGAGACAGATTTGATCACTCCCCAATTCTGCCATCTGCAAATCAGTCAATGTGAGACTTGGCCATTAACTTTCAGTAGCAGACCATTAAGACCCTAAGAGATTTGGAGATCTGAACATGCTGTGAGATGAGGACAATAGGATTTGGCCTTGAGAAGTTAGAAAGTTAAGAAGTTTGCTACAATGTCCAGACACCTCTATGGATGCTTTCTGACATACAAAAAAGAAATTTTATGTATGTGTTTTGTTTTGGTTTTCTCTGTAATTTTTCCTCACAACCCTGTCTTCTAAAACTGTAATTATTTTTATTTTGAAAAGATGGCTCATTTGGCTGCTGAATTTCTAATTATGGCTTTCGGCATGTGACCTTTGGACTCCATGGAGAGTGGGAGGGGGTGGGTCTGTGCACAACTTCTAAGACACTTATGGAAGATAACTGAGGGAAAAAAGTTCACATATATTAATTCTACCTCTAAGGAGGTTGCACTGGAAGTTTTTCAGGTGTCTACAAATATCAGAAGTTTGAAAATCACTGATCTAGAATATGAATATTTTGCTAACTGAATTACAGGTGCCAAAGCTTGCCTTCTTCTTTGCTTGTAGTCTTTCCTAGGCATTTTGGCTCTGGAAACTGGAATTTGGTGTTTGCCTTTTGGCATTATGCAGTTATTTTGAAGTCTTTTCCTGGAAGACATACGCATTTTATTTTCCGTTGCCAGTTTTGTGGCTGGATGTTAGGACCAGTGGAAATAATTCTAAAGTACTTCTATCTTAAATATTATTATCTTTCTATTAAAGAATATTAAAGGAGACAACATGCATTAGAAATCAGTACCTAATGTAAGTTTCAAATGCTAGACTTCTGAGTGCTCCTGAAAATGTTAATACTTTTTATTTTCTGTTTTCTATATTGCCATGTAAAGTACTCATACAAATAACAGTCTAAATGACCACATATGAAATAAAGAAACTTGCCGTACAATAATATTGACAAAACCACAAAATTAAGAAAAGGTCAAATGTGTCCTTTTTCTAGTTGCTCTCAATTGTTACTGCAGCAAGGAAAACAAGCAGTAGAAATTATTTAAACTTTGTTTTTATTTTAATTAGCTATGTTTAAATTTGAAGTGCAGAGTCAAGGCTTCATCAAGGTGTTGGCCTTGCTCTGAGTTGGAAGATTCCTGTGTAGGTCTGAGGATGCGGTGTAACCAACTTCCTCTCCTGATGATGTGTTTCAGGCTAAAAATTTATTTCAGAGCACTGACAGCCAGAGTGCTCAATACCTTGCAGGATCGATTCCTGGCAACTTACAGGCTGATTCTGCACCAAAGATTATATTAATTTTGCTAGTGCATTCAGTTGGGGGTCATATAGGGGCCTTACCAGTGAATGATACTTAAATTCTAAATTATATTTTATGTGTTAATATTTATCCATTGCCAACTATATGCAGTTACACACATGATATTTTATGCAAATTGAATAGAAGTAATTTTAATGTTGGAAGTTAATCATGAAGCCGAATATTGTACCCGGTGTCAAAGTTGGGAAATGTGACTGCATGGAAGTTAGCAGTTACAGCTGGGATGGGTACCGAGGACTGCTGGCGGTGCCAAAGGGTATTTGTGACAATATGTGGGGTGGGGGAAACTGAAGGAAAGACGGGAGTTGTGGGATCGTGAACTTAACCCCGGCCTTTCACCTGTGTCGAGAGATGGCATCTGTTGCCACCATCTGTTCTACTTCTCTGCTTATCTTCCCATGTATGATACCAGGCTGGCAGTCCAAAAAAGGGGACACTTTAATGAAAGTTTCATGAACGGTGCTCTGAAATCCCCAGGCAGCAATTGGACCCTCTATGGATATGTGCAGTCTTTTGCCCGGCAGAGATGAAGATGCAACAGGGCTGCCACAAATGTGATTAATGTCCTGCAAGGAAGTTTTCCTGACTGAGCTTCTGTCTAGAATAAGAAGTATATTGTCTGACAAAAAACTGTAGTGAAAATAAAGTTCAGAAAGTCAATCACCCTCAGAGAATATCCATTTGCTGGAGCTTCCTGATTTAAAGTAAAGTAGCTCTGCAGCTACTATTTAAAACTCTGTTCTTCATAAAATCCAGCAAATGGGAATATATAAAAATTTTGGCAACTGAGAGTAGCTTTCGGTGAGAGAACAATAGGATACGTTAAGGGAAAATAACTGGTCATTGCCATAAACATCGTCAGCTCTTCTAATAAATCTGCTGTATTTGGGCAGCAACTTTTCAGCTCTTGGCAAGCTTGTAGGATGTTCCATAGCAGAGACAAGAATTTGGAAAACCTCAGGGGACAAGCCTGGCTGCAGTCTGTGACAGTTGGTAATATATGAATCTGAAAATGGTGTGCGTATTGTGTAAAACTTTCTTATGATCAGCATGATTTGTGGAGATCAAAATCGCATTTCATAAAAACAGATAATTTTTTTTAACCAGATGAATGTCAGTTCTATGCGAAGTGTTTCTTTCTTTTGACAGAAGTTGTGTGATTTATAATATGACTCATTCTGTACATGCAATATTTTGGTTAAAAAAATCACTTTTACGTGCGAAACATTTCACTCCGACTCAGTGTTGACAATAATAGGAAAGAAGAGCTGCTGTAAAGTTTCTTTTCATCATCTTTTTTATATAATCGTTGTCAAAACTTTGAAATAGGATGAAGCTAAAATTGAGGATACACTACATGTATATCAGAACAGCATTTTTGCTAATTAAATCTGATTGCCAAAAATGCAGTATAGATTAAAATAACTAAACCCCATATGGGCATTTATACTCTGTTCAGCCAGTGGTTTTGGTTTAAAATAATAACAATTGAAAACAAAAGTTGAAGCAGCCAAAATATTTTCTGGAGTTTTTTTGAAAGTGAAACCTCTTTTTTCCTCTCAAAAGGATGCTTTTTTAGTCAAAATTCACCCTAAAAATAACTATTTTGAAACTGATAATGACACACAGAAAAATACCTGTTGTTTGAACCAGAATTAGTTTTGCTTGGTTAAGATTTTGCTAAGAAAGCTATGAGCTATTTATATTCACATCCAAACAATTTTCCATATCATTCCATTTTTAGGATCACTGCAGGGGTTCTGGGCCTAAGATTTCCCAGCATATGGGCAACTAAAAATTCAGAATGCTGAATTGGCACATATGTTAGTGAATATTCTCTAGAAATAATTATGTTTTTGGAAAAAAGTTACAAAAAATTTCATTTCTTGCATGGCGTGTTTTTTCATTTCCTGTGTGGTGTTCTCCACATTTGTGTAGCTTCCAAATTATGATAGTCTGTGTGAAAGGAATGCTTCAGAATATCCACAAAATAAACTTCTAATTCATAAGTGAAGGTCTATCCTTGTTTAACTCAATGCAAATTTTGCAACTGATGTTAATAATTAGGATTTCACCCAGTAGTGTCGCAGCCATCTTGATTCTTGTGACTCAGCCATCATATCTGATTTATTATTTTTCAATAATGTCTCAGAGTTCAAGATTCCGTTCCTCAAATGTGGAATGGAAAAACACTTTGGCAATGATGTGAGAAGTATCTGAATGCTGTTTAAAAACACTTAGAAATTGAACTAAAGCACCTACATTTGTTCTATATTGAGAGGGCACATTTGTAAATTTGTGTTCTCAAAATTGAAGAGATCTCATCACCAGTGTCTTTTGACCACTGTGTACTTATTTGGTATTCATAATCCTATTTTGTGTTAGAGGAGCAACTTAATACCCTTTAATATCATTTTGTATTCCTTGAACATTCAAAACTTCCATAAAAGCCAACCATTATTTTATATGCACTTAGAAAAGTAGGACCAGGCCTCTAATTGTAGATAAATTTTTTTCTAATTTAGTTTAAAGAAATTATACTAAGCATAATCCTAACAGACATTTCCAGATCAAATTTTACTTGCCTTACTAATGCAAACTTCCTGTTGAGAATTGGGCACCAATAAGAGTAGTATTAGCTTAACCATAAATCTTTGAAAAATCTTCTGATACACAGCAGGTGATTTCAGAGATAAAGAGAATAAGAGGGAGAAAAATTGTATCTATTACTCTGCCTTCTATTTACAGATAATTAAGTTCAAAGGTTCTGAAGCAACATTGACTCTGTTACAGGATGTCCTCCACACCAGAAAATGAAATTAATCAGTCATTGCGGTATTAAGTGAAAACGAATTAGTTGCAGACAAAACACTGTACTTTCATTAGTCATGTCAGGATGCAAATGCGAAGATATATATCTTCACATAAATGTTCACAGATAAACAAAATAATTAAATTCACTGTTGAAACAAAATAATTAAATTCACTGTTGTTATGCAACAGATATTCTCTCAAGTATATGATACTTGGTTTATGAGAGTACACAGTAGGTTCTTTATCTGTATTTTGTCTTTGATGATAGGAGAATCTAATTTTTGTTAATCTGGGGTGCCTGGATTCAGGCAGTGACTCAAGAAAACATCTGTGTTTATGCTTAGTACAAAGAGTCCATCTAAATCTCACTGGCTGCAAGTTTATGTTTGTTTTAATAATGTTCCCCTGAGGAGTATAGTGCACAATCTGATCTCACAATTTTGCAAGTGTCCATCAGGATGGTTCCAGTGAGGCTGCTTTTGTCCAATGACTAGAACTGAAACAAAAGGTTTGCTTTATATATTTTCAAAGGATTTCACTAATTAGTGTCAAAGCAAACTTCCTAGTGAGCATTTGCTTTAATTTCTGAAATGTTCCCAGCAACAGAAAACACTTAAAACTCATGTGTTAATTAAAAATGATTCAAGAGTTAATTGACTTAGTTTTTTGCTATCAACTTGAAGGAATGCAAAGTGGGAAGGGATGCCCTGCCACATTCGAGCGGTGGTGATGTACACAACCTGCTGTGCATAGGTGCAAACTCCTGCACAGCTTGGAAGACAACAAAGAATCATGTTCAGCGTGTCTGCCCATAGAGTTTACAGTCTGATGTGTACATCTTCAGCTACTCTTCATTCATGCTGATGGATGGCAGCTGGGAGTGGAAGGCTATGAGAGGATTGTGATAAACAGGGTTTAGAGTGACAGTGGAAGAATTTTCATAAGAACTGTTTTCATAAAGGATTAAGTTCTTGGAAGAAACTGGTCTGATAAGATGGGACCTCAGGTGAGGGGCATTTAATGGAAGACAAGGGGAAGGTGTACAAAGCTGTGAGTATAATGAATGGGGGTGTTTCCTCTTCACCCACGTGAGAACCAAACTACATTCAACAAATAACTAACCAAAGGAAACAAGACTTCACATTTCCTATTTGAAATCAAAAGCTTTGTAAGCTTCAAAAGATTAAATACTTGTTGAGAGTAAATCTGTCAATAATAATAAGTAAAACAATGTCACTTACTGTTATAAGAAAAGTTATTAGGGAGGACTTTATTTTCTGTGGTTGGTACGCCTTGCGACTGACAACACAGGGCTTCTTGCACGTGTTACTAAACACAGAAAAAATGCCGGGTTAGGTGCTCCACTGCCACAATTCACCGATATGGTTTTACAAATAAGGTTTAGGGAAATGATCAAGATTCTATCTGCATTAGCGTGAAGTTGGGTAGTTACTATCGGCTTCACTGTTATAACTGGATACTTGTTCTGAAGAAAGGTTTTAAGTCTTTTTATACAGTGGATATATATGCTTTCATCATGTTATTATCAACTGATAGTCTGAAATATAAAATGTTGCATATTCTCTGTTACTAGGGAATCAGCCCTTTGGGGTTAGAAAAAGGCTTCAAGCCCTTCAGCATTTGCTGACAACATCAGTATATTCTCCCTCCAATGTACGTTAGCTGGGTAACAGTGTCTTTAGGATCTGGGAAGAACAAACTAACGTTTGGGGTTTTTTGCGTATTTTCTTCATAGTTGTCAAACATGTTAGTTTTGAATAGTTCAAGAAAATCAGTTGAGGTGGCAATGAGGAAAACACAGAGCAGCATGGGAAAAAAAAATGAATAATCAAAACCTCAAACAATCCAGAAGCAGCAAAGGAAAAAAATTATGGAAAATGTAGCCCTTCTTCAACTGTATGTCGCAGGATCAATAACAGGGATTTGCACAAATGTCTTTATATGGATTAAAGTCACCTATCAGTAAAAAAGCAAACTGCAGATTCTTCTGAAACAGCTAAGAAGTCAAAAGACAGTAACACTGCAAAATTGTAGAAATCTTAAATCCTAGCATCCATTTGAAAGAACCACCCTGATCCAGCAGCACTTACTTATGTGAGCTCCTCAGCATCTCTGTGTGAATCTTTTATGTAAAAACGTCAGCAGGATTATAGCTCAGGAAAGAACTGCAGAAATAGGAAGGACCTTACCCCAGTTTGTGCAACTGGGAAACATCAACCGCCTTGCAACACTGAGTGTTTGATCCTGCATTTGTTTGTCAGAACTTCAGCTCACTTGCCATGTTTCCTCACAGCAGTTGATGGCACCAAAGGCAACAGCCCACTTCTTGCTCCCAGGGCTATGATTATTTCAGAAAGAAGGAAGCCTAGATTTAGAATCTGGGAAAGCAGGAGAAGGAAGAGATAGCATGATACTTGAATATTTGCTTTATATTGCATGAGTGCACAAATAGAGTTTAATACCTAAGGTCTGCACTGTGGAATAGGGCATTTTTCAATCTGTAATAGATGATGGTGTTTCGCAAATAATATTTTTATGTTTATTCCTTGTAATGGACTTAGTCTTTAAAATAGCTTGGTTTGAAACACTTTAGCTACTTTACAAAAAGAAACCCTCAATCATGTCAGAGTACTTTTTTCCTTTTTAATTTCCAATTCATCAAATGCATCATATGTGAATACGGTATAGATTGTTAGAGTAGTCTCAACAAGCATGATCTTAAAGAAATAAGAATTACTATGTTAAAAAGTGAACAGCAAACCCCCAAAATGTTTTACCCTAGGTTATTTTTTTGTGATGCACAAGCTTGTCCTCACTGCATCTGCTCTTGTGCCTATTCTTTGTATTGGCTACGTCAGATCCTGATCTCCTGCTCCCTTGACCTCAGTCTGCAACTTGTGGAGCATATTGCTTCAACCCATCGATGCACAGAGCATTTTAGCATGAAAATGTGAAGCACACTTGTAATGCTGTCAAGGTCAGCTGCAATATTCATATTCTTAAAGTTTAGCATACATTTAAAAAGTATTGGTGGACAAAACAAGTGCTCGGAGAGTGTAAAAAGTGATGAATCTGTCCTGCTTAAAACTACTGGGAATTCCGAAGGTACCGTAACAAATTATTTCATTAGTGAGAGAAATAGCAATGGATTGTTTCAACAGCAGAGATGCAGTTTAACTCAAAAATGTAGTTGACTTCAACTATCTCAGAATAAGTTGCACAAAAACAAATGAGCATCAAATGAGCATAATCCAGGAATAAAATTGAGCTGGAAGTGAGAAGAATATTTCTAAACATTGAGGTAAAGCAATCCCAGCAGGAAGGTGGGAACAGATACGGCACTTTTTGAATGGAGGCAGTAGATTTATTGAAAGAGACTATAAATGGGTTTTAATTGTAAAGTAATGAACCAGGCATCTTTTCCAGTCTCGCATTTTTAAAACAATGTCTGGTGCTATCTTTGCCATTGGTAAAGGGATTAAACTATAAGTTTTCTCTCTATATTTTAGTGTGGCTTTAAGAGCAGCATTGAAGAGACAGTATTTAAAAATTATTCAAAGAAACATTTTCACCTAATTGTCAAGAGTTTATATTTATATTAGTGTAGAAGTTATTCTGAATGTTAAAGTGCTCTAGTTGACATGGTGCAAGCATGGGTTTCTTTTTAATTTTGTGTGGAGAAAGAACACAATTAATGTTTACTGAGCAGTTGAATATTAAATCTAAAATGTGACATGATCCTTATGAAGAAGACTGCGTCTAGGGGCCAGCTTCAATGTTTCAGCAAGGCAGCCCGTATAGGGAAAAATAAAGCCTTATATAATCTGTTTATTCTGTTAATATGTTTATTTTTTGTTTGTGTAAACAAACCAAATTTGAATGTGTGGTGTATTCAGCAATGTAGCCCTTGTGTAATAATTCATATGACAGTAGAAAGATGCATGATTTTGAATTTACGTATATTTCAGTATTCTTGTTACTAAGCATGTTAATAATCTTGGTCTAAGTCCCCAGGTTAAATACTCACCTGACAGTAAGCTTTTAAAGAAACTATTGCTGCTGCCCATATGTCATAGGCATATTTTATAATAAATAATGTTTTCCCTGTACATTTATGATATATTATTCTTTTCCCCCCTCCCCTGTAATTTTCTGCAGGAGAGCTCTTCAGAAGTTCACAGGTGGGCTGTGAACTACAAGGAAGCATGTTTTTAAAAAGCAAAATTGAAAGACTTCATAATTACAAAGGTCCTTTCAGCAAAAGACTGGTAAATCTTTGATAGTAACTTTGCTAACGCCTTTTGAATTGACATGGATTTTTTATACACACAAACACACATCCTATGTTTGGTTGATATATAAAGACTACTATAATTTAAAGGAGGAATTACTGAATTTGGGCATTACTTAACGTATTTTAAATCTGCTTTTTGTGTGCAATTCAAAACCCCAAGCAGACTGGACTGCTGCAATAGAGAGTGAAAAATGCAAAGATTTTGTCCCAAAATAATGACAGGCATCACCTTATAAACACACTAGAGAAGTGAACAATATGGCCTGTGTATTCTTTTTAAAAATTATTTTCTTCCTTTCCCATTAACAGACACCATTAGACAATAAAACTCTACAAATCTGCAGACAGCAAGGTGTGAATTCATCATTTGAAAGCTTGCCTGAACTCTTAAACCCCAATTCTTTATAAGGTTGATGTATGTGGAGAATAGGGCAAGAATGAGGAAGGAGTAGCTGTCAAGGGAAACAGTTACAACTTAATTACTTGGTGCTTAGTAAATAGGAATTTGAGGAGGTTGTTCTGTGGTCAGAGCAGAAGATCCATGGCTCAGCTAATAGATGGAAACTTGGAAGCTCTCACGTTCAAATGCTTAAAGCTAAACCTTCTCTTAATTGCAGGTTCAGACCCTAAGGGTAAAAGTGTCAAAACCTTCTAAGTAATTTGGGAACTCAATTTCCATTTTGAATGAATGTTCCCAGGTAACTTCTGAAAGAGGTTCTGAATCACTCTTCAAAATTTTGCTGTAAGTTTTCTTATGCATTACTTGTTCCATGAAGAGGAAATGGATATTAAACTTTTAAAAGTGTTTTAAATTCTGCTGGTGATAATCTCCTGATGACATAATTTTTATAGCTATATTCTGAACGTTCTGGAACGTATCATTATTGTGATATTGACTAGGAGTAGGTTCTGGTGTGCTGGAGTCTGTTTATGATTTTCTAGGTAAGAAACATGAATCAGGACTTGGAAAAGTATCTCTTACTTACTCCTTCCATGAGCCAATGGAGTAAACATATTTGTCATTATCCCATGGCTAACATCGGTCCTCAAGTGTTGTGGATGTAATCCTTTTACATTATTGGTGAGATAAAGGTTCTTAAATATTGAGCTGTAATACAACCACATGTGCTGTCAAAAGGAAAGAATAGGAATAAATATGTAGATAAATAAAGATGTTCTGAATAATTGCATCCTATGCAAATCTAAATCTGTAAATCCTTCCCCAAAACACACATTGAGTTCCTTTCTGCTTTTCCTTTGTCTTTACTGCCCCTGTTCTTTTTCAAGCAATAGGTTTCTATGATAACTGTTTCAATGAAGTACAAGAAACTAATGTGGGGCATGTGTTTAATCAGTGCTGAATCAGAGATGCAAATGGTGGACAGCATTCATTGTGAAGGAATGGGAACAGATAAATGCAGCCTGCACTGCAGAAAATCAGAACAGGATTGGATTAATCAGCACAGTGTGTATTAGGAGGAGGCCAGAGCAAGCCCAATTCAATTGAATTTCAGCATGTCACAGCTCTCCAAGCCAGAGTGTCTGTAATTAAATTCAGAAATCAATGTTAATGCTCAGCTGGGTCACACAGCTCAAATCAGAAGATAATCAGGAAGTGCTGGAAAATTGAAGGTTTCATAGAAATATTCTGTTGGCTGTAGTGCACTTCATCAATGTTCTTCAGTAATGCTCTTTCAGAACAAGTACTATGGGGTGGTGTAATGCAATTAGGACCGTATGATGCTCACCAAGGATAGGTGTCACTGTGCTTATTCATGAATATAACAATAGTAGAATAGGATAGGGGAGGAGTAGGGTGGTGCGTCATGCATGGCTTGTGAGTTTCCAAGCTAGAAAAAGATGGCATATTGGTATCTCAACCTTTGGCCACCTCTCAGAGTTCGCAGGACTTGAGGCTTTTAGAGTGGCATGAATGTCCCAGCAATTCTGAAAGCAGTTTAGGTGACACCATGGTCCTGCTTTAGGAATTTTGTGATCTGTATTATACCTCAGATGGAAAGAAAATTACATTCCCCTTACATATGCTGATCCTCTGTGAGCAGGATCACATGGGATGATGTTTATGGCACCTGGGGATGATGATGTCATTAACACTCATCACCTCAGGGCAAGTGCTGGTTAATCCTTTCTGTAGAGGAAAAACAACAGTGTGATGTGAAAGGAAAAGGAGGTTCTTGTTCTGTAAAACCTTATCCTCCAGCTGAACCTGGAAGATGTGATCAGCTTCCTAATTGACATTTCTGTAATGATTTTAGTATAAGTGAGAATATTTCATCAAGAAAGGTTCTGCATGTAGACCGCATGCAAGAGAGTCTTGTTTGGTAAGACCTACGAGCTGGAGAAGCCATAATTCCTTCCAGGCTAATTTAGGGATTATGTAGGAATCCATCCAACTGGTCCCAAAGCAGGATGACTCATCTAGGTTTTTCTTGTTTCACAAACTGCTAAGGTTCTGTCCTGGCTCCATATAATGTGCACACACAAGCTTCCTGTAAAATGGGTCATTTTTTTGCTTCTCAAATGTGGAGTTTTCAGGCTAGATTTGTGGATCTACATATGGATTATGAACTGAAAAGTTAGGAAAAAAAAGCACAGCAGGGTTTCTGTTTGCTGATTTAAGTCAGCCTAAATAAAGTAGACAAATATTGAGCACTGAGATCCTAATACTGTGTCCCTGCTTTCAGCATGTCTGGCAGCAATGAGCTGACTGTCGTGCTCCTGTTATGGCTAAGGCATGTAGTAACAGTCCTTGGGAAACCATCAGGTTCAATATTGTCACTGACTATTCCTAGGTATATGGAAGGCTCCTTCTGTGTAAGTGGCACAGAAAGGCTGTCACGTGTTATCAGTAAGGACATAATAGAGGTCTGCTATGCAAGCATCTCTCCATGGCTTGGAAAATGTGACTTGGTACTGTGTGGAGGTGGACTGTACAAGTGAAAAATCTAACCACAGCTTTCAGCCAATCTGAAATGCTGGGGATGTTCACGTTCTCAGTCTGCAACTGGCCAGAAGACCTTCAAAGATCCCGAATAAAACATTACAACAAAGAAAAATTTACCAACAGCAACAAAAATACCTATGTGATCCATCCTATTTCCTGATAGTACAGAAATTATATTTCTAGTTATATAGTAGGCATCTTTCTCTTCTGAATTTAGCTTTTGAGGGCTACAGGAGAGATGTTGTGAGTGTCCTCTCTTCTGACCCATTCTTTCACCCACGCAGCAACTCAGCCGTGAAAAATTGCAGAAGGCTTGTGTTAAACCTTTTCTCAAATTCACAGCTATTTGAAAGGCAGAAGCATCAGAGTTGGCTGCAATTTGGAACACTCTCGGTTGGGATGTGCCTCGCTTAGAACCACACCCTGGGATGTCAAGGCAGCGTGAGAAGCCGCATGCATGCACCAGGGCAATGCAGGCACTTTTCCAAGGGAGCCAGCTGACATAAGTGTCTGAGGCTTAGGTGCTTATGAACCGCTTCTCTCTCTGGTGGTAGCTACGCTAGTTGGCTGTACTGCATGAGCACAGAGCAGTCCGTGACTTCTGTGAGGACTGTAGCAAGTGTTCTTGTTTCTTGCTGGTGTCTTAGCGATGCTCTAGGATAATGAAAACTGAAGAATAAATGAGAAACCTAAACGAAGCACCTGTGAAGTGGTCATTTCAGCCTCTGGGCAAGTGATGGTTGATCCTTTCTGTAGAGGAAAAACAACAGTGTGATGTGCAAGGAAAAGGAGATTCTTGTTCTGTAAAATCTTGTCCTCCAGCTGAACCTGGAGGATGTGATCAGCTTCCAGATCTGCCAGCAGCTGCAAGTGTATCTGACTAGTTAACTCCCACAGATCCTACACATTTCCTACAAATCAAACAGTTATCATAACCAGATGCTTCTTTTACCTTCCTTTTTGCTTTCATTCTCATCTGTCATGTTTATTCATCATTTGTGTAGGTCTTGTTGATTTGATTTGTCTTTGCCTCCTAGGGTGTTCTTATCTGTTATCTTCATTTTTTTTTTTTGGCATTTGCATTGGTTAAGTTACATTCTGTCTCTGACATTCCAGGCTGTTTGCACATAGTTGCATGATCTGGTTCATCTCTCTGCATGCTCCTCTACCTCTTTATTCACTCTGGGTGGTCCTCAGTGTTTGCAGCTCTATCAGCCACTATTTCAGATGTCAAGCTCAGTTCATGTCGGATGGAACTTTTTCGTTCTAATATTTGCTGTGCTAATTCTTAGGCACATTTGTAGAAAAAATAAAAGTTCTCCTTTTACTTTCTCATCTGTCTGGCTTACTGTGGCATTGCTGCAGTACTTTCAATGCCTTGAACAAGCAATAATTACTTTCTTCACATTTTAGTCCCATAATGAACTTGAACTTGTGTATATATATACAAATCCATCTGTCTAACCCATTTACTATACCCATGGTTTTCTAGGAAGTGCCTTTTCTGTGGAAACAAAACCTTCATGGCTTCCACAAGGAAGTGCAAGAGCTAACTTAGTACCTGTCTTCAGGATTGACCCACGTTAGGACAGTATCTTGCAAAACTAGAGAATGGTTACCCTTCAGGCATGCTCTGTGCTAATCTTTATAGTCCCAGCTGTTCCACAATGCCTGTTGTATTTTAATGTCTGTTGCCTCTTACTCCATACTTATCTTGGCATTGGTGCTGTCTTTCCACTGGGAGGAACAATCATTGAACGGTGACCTTTTAACGCAACTGTGAGACAAGAGGAATCATGAATAAACATTTGTTAAAAAGTATTCTTTATATTTTCTATGAATTTTAATGAATACCCTCAATTCTGCTTGGATAATTTTCATTTTGTTTTTGCTTGTTGCTTTAGCTGTCTAAATAAATATATTACAGGTAATTTGGTAACACATTGCTAGCCTTCTATTGAAAAAATAATTAACTGGTGACATCGTATTTCACCCTTTCCCCTACACTCTGAACTGGAAACTTTACTGTGAACTGCTGGCAGCTTCCTGCTGCTCAACCTGTAACTACATTTTTGACTTACCTCTCTCTCTCTATTTCTTCACCCTGCTTTTCTTACACAGAGCTGGTAATTTTGCAGTAGAGTCTTAAAAGAAAAAAACAGTAACCCATGCTGTATCTGTTGGTATTTGGTAGTCTGCTGAGAGAGTTTTACTGACCTTTATTTTCTTTTCTCCTCAGCAATACATTCAGAAATTGGGCTAAAGATTTAGACATACCAGACTGACTGATACCTACAAATGCTCTGTAATGGGCTGAGAAGACCCTAAAGCAATAAGACATAAATATAAATTTTACAGTAACCAGAAAAATTTGGCTCTATATTTTATCTCTTCTTGACTTTTAACTCCTTATTGAAATCATCTCTTAGTTGTTTATGCTGTCTATATTTGCATCACAGATCAACCAACAGTTTTTAACAAGTTGCTTTGAATAACTTCAGTCATGCATTCGTTTTAGTTTAAACATGCCTTACTTTGATTTATAAGTGCTTCAACATTATGCTGGCTTTGTTTATGTCAGGAGGATTTTCATTAAAATAAACTGACATTTATCTTGGTAATTAACAGTGACCATACCCAGGCTAAAGAAAAGTAAGTAAAATTTTAATAGCATAAGGTGATGTAGCAATAGCAATGTAAGTGAGGAGACCTCAAGGAGCTGAAAAAAAATAATCGCAAGTCGTTTGTGAATAAATTGCAGCTTGTAATACATGCTAATAAAAGGTGAAATCTTCTGCTATAATGAAGATGTTACCTAGTATCAATCAGTGTTGACATCTGTCCTGATCATACAGGTCAGCTAAGACTGTGTTTTAAATTACATAGGGTAGCTCCGGTATGCTAAAACACGGATGTATAGACTTTGTGAATGGAGGGCGTTGAAATTGAGCAACACTCTAGATAAGCTAGCATGCTATCAGCAACGCATCTGTTAATAGGTCTTTAACTAGGGCACCATGTTTTAGCCAGCAGTACCATTTATCATTCCTCATGTATTAGGAATATTCACATTTGTCTCAGGCCTGGCACCCTACGGTTCCACAAACTCCCTATTAGGCACTCTGTCTAACTGGAACAACTGGATGGAGCTGGTTTTCTGTAAAACAGCAGGACAGGCATATGCTGATTCATAGCTGCAAAACGACATAACAGCAACTCTGCCATATTTCAGGGGCCATGGTCCCATGGAAAAGCTGTGTATATTTGAAATGTAGGCCAACAGGATGGAGGAAGGTGTCTGAGGTGAGGGAGGCAGACCTTTAAAGGGTCAAGAAAGTTTTGTGGTAGATGCGAAGTCCCCTGTGTGAACAACACCTGGGCATCCTGGAAGCAAGGAGAAGTGAGGAGGTAGTGCAGGAAGCAGTTCTGCTATATTTAACTGGCCTTACTCAATGTACTACCTAGGAATTGTTTGCTTTTAACCCCCAGTGATACAGCCTGGGTTGGATTGTTCACAGTTAATGAAAAAAAGAGATTTACTAAGCAAGTTATGTGTCTGTATAAGTGAATTCTGCCAGCAAAGCTTAAGATACAATTCCATAAATGTGACCCACGGTATTTCAGCATGTCTCTCTTAGCATCTCACTGTTCATAGGCCACTTGGCTTCCTGTGAATTCTTGCTGTTTGCAGTATCCTTAGTTTTGGGTGTTTTAGCACAAAGAGAGTGGTGGTTATAACGCAAGTGATAATGGTGTCGATTAAAAATACAGAAGAAATTGTGAGGGATAATTTACATAATGGGAATGAATTTAAACCTTGATATTGACATTTCTATTGTTTTATACACGTGAAATATTAATTTGTGTCTTGAAACTGCTGCTCTGATGTATACTTTGTAACTTGTGTTTACTGTCAACAAGCGGAGCAGCAGTGGGGATGCTTACAGGTTCTGCTGATGCCCCCATGTGGATGTCTGGCTCGAGCACTTGAGTCTACAGCTGAAGATGTGGTTGAGTGCTACTGTTAATTTAATAATAATTTATTTCTGTGGCATCCATTAATGGGCAAAACAGTATGACTATGTGGCATAAAGAAAGTATTTTTGAACTATGCTTTCCATTCTCTATGAAATAGTGCTTCACTATCATTTTTTTGTATCTAGCATTTGAAACTATTGTTGACGTATTGGCAGTAGCATCATGGTAACCACTTCTTTTTATGGGATTCCTGAGACCAAATAAAATTTTCATTCCATTATTAATGTCCTAATAATAGCTATGATATAACGATGGCCTAATTGGTTTGCCGGCATAGAGTAACTTAAACCTCATACACTGATTTTTCTGCCCCTGTGGATGAATATAATTATATTGTAACTATTTGAGAGTCCACCTGCACCCCTGAGTCATTGAAAGTTAGTGTAGACATGCTGGAACTGTCTTTAAATGTTGTAGCTCAGATACTGTGAGCTTTCTAGTTACGGAAACAGAGATCCTAGGAGGGGCTGATTTGTCTTGCTTCTTGGAGGGTAAGTTAACTCGCACAAAGGTCTTCAGTGTAAAAGACATCTTAACACTGACCCATTTTTTTTTAGTGTTCCTTAGAGCATAGTCCTCAAAGAAGATTTCAGAAGGAGCGACAGACCAGATGAGCATAACAATAGCATAGGGCACAGCTGTGCTGATGCAGCTGTTTCTGTTGGCCATACAAACACTCACCTCGTGGCTGGGGCACTCAGGGAACCCAAATTCCAGTTCTTGTTCCAAAGACCCCTTGCATGGGACTTTTCTAATGACACGGAAAAAAACCATCCTGCTGATGGAGGGGTTTGGCACTCAGGATGCCCCACTTCCCATGCAAGTGTCTTGGCCACTAATTTAAAACCGTGCTGCTGGGGTTAATGGAGAGGTAGCAGGGTTAAGTTTGTGGCCTTCACAGTTACTTGTTGGTCCTAGGTGCTTAAGTTCTGCTAAGTCAGGAACTTAACATCTTTTTTGTACCTCTGTCATGCACTGAGAGTTTCAAATACAACGACACAGTGTAGATACCTATGTAGTTTTCAGAGTTAGGCTCTGGCATTACTTGAGCATGTTTGAAAAATTGGTCCTAGGTCTCTGATGGTAAACAGAGAATGATAACTCCTACTCCTTTGAATTTGTACATTTTATAGAACAAGAAGTATTTTCTAGGTCAGAGGGAAAGTTTTACTCAGACATCTTAGTTGTGAAGCAAATAGATTTTATTTCATATCTAATATGTATATTATTTAAGCCTTCTTTGAAATACTTACTTCATTTTGTTCCTGATATTATTTGATCTTACAATCATTGGACTTGTATACAGTGGGAAATTACAGTTGTTAGAACCTGCTAATTAACATGATTAACTGAGCATGCAGTGCAGATAAGGACATTTGTTTGGTCTCACGACAGCTGGTCACTGCCTACATTAAGTGTGTGTCTAGGCTGGAGATTTTGCCTCTGACTAAATCAAGTAACAGATTGCTAGTTAAGCTAGATGATGTGAGTGTAAACGGCAGCCAAAGCACTCCAGCATTGTTTGTACTTATATACCTCCATACCAAGTGCCTGCCACTGTTTTATTCGATTTTTTTGTGCGTAAAATTGAAGAACCAGCAATCCTAGTGCTTGTAAATGAAGACATTTCCTAGCATATTTGATCTTGTTTCCTGTTTGGTTTTTATTAGGAAACTGAATTTATCTGGCAGACTGAGCCCTGGAGTGTTTAATCATGCCTTTCATTTGCAATAGATGACAGAGAACCTACATTTTACTCTGCTTTTACACATTCAGTCTTTTGGAAACCTCTTGAGTCCTTTATAAAATTTTTTTCATGACTTGTGGTTGACAGCTGATCAATAATCTGATCTGCATTGTGTGACCTTGCTTCAAAATTCCCATTAGTTCTGTGCATTTTGGATTTCAGTTCTAGGGTTGCTGGGCTATAGTATTATCTCACAGTTTTCACCTTCTTACTTCTAAAAGAAACTCCTTTTTATTCTTTATGTCTAAAAGAGAAAACCTGAAAAGAAGCAAAGCTGAGTTAAATGCATAAAGATCCTCATCCTTCTTTTACACATTTTAAATTAGATTGTGCTCATAAAGTGATTATTTTCAATAAAAAGGTTTACTTTCTATTTATACTGAAAGCAGAAAGATGTAAAGATATAAAATTGTCTACTTATTTCACCTATAAACATAGATAACCCAGGATCTTTTCAGTTTACTGAATATGAATGCTAATAATGTGAATGGATAAATGTGTTTAAAATAATTATGAATATTTTGCTAAATAGCCAATATCTGCTTCTTGTTGTAGTACAGATTTTCAGTAGAAAGTGGATTTACACAAACCAAAGGGCTAAAATAGCTTAGAGACAGATTTTGTCACTTTAGTCATAAAGGACAGTTATCACCTTACTCAATTTGGGCTAAAAAAAACCTTAGCTGTTTTTTAGTAGAAAAACTCAGACAAACTGGAGAATGCAAGCAAATAAAAGGAAAAGTAAAGCCTAGTATATCCAGCTTTTATTTATCTGTGTGCATATTCTATTTTTTGCTTCTAGGAAGAAAATGAAAAAAAACACTTTATTAGTCAATCACCCTTTAAACACCTTTTCTTCAAATCTTATAAAGCTGCTTCCCATTTTTGTTTCCCCAGTCTTTTTTTAGCTCCTTCTTGCTTTTCGTTGTAGTTCTGTACTACATTTTGGAACAGGACATGATGTATCTGTGCATAAGAAGTGAAAATTTCTATGCATAAGTAAAGAAGTTATCGGTACACACTTCTGAAAACAAGTTACAGCTCTCAGTTTATTGATAATTTAATACAGTGAATACAGAGATTACAGTAGGCATTCCACAAACATCCAGTGCCTGGGAGCTTGTGTTTCTTTAGTCTGTCATCTAGGACCTGAGCTAAGCTGGTACAGCTACAGAGAGCAGGACAGCTGGGAATTCGGGACATCACACGTGACAATGGCAGGGCAGGAGGGTTTACACTGCATGAGTCAGGCGTTTTGTGGCCTGAGAACGTGTTTGGTTCAGTGTATGATGACTGGGAAGTTGTGCTAGACATAAGAGACCCAGTGCCAACCTCATACTACATGAGTTTTATGTTGGTAAAATCCATGAACTTCTGTAGACTCACACCTGATTTACCGCAGTGTGCCGGTAAATGTAGTTGAGGAAGGAATGAATTTAAGAGTGCAAGTGGGCCAGGCAAACATTTGTAGACCAAATCTAGGCCAAATGATAGAGCAGTGTCTTGAAAGCAAAATATAGAAACGCAGGTTCCTTCTTTCTCTCTTTGATGTGCGCTCTGTGCCTTTGTGAGCGGCTAACGAGCTCTGTGTAATGCTGCCGATATTAAATGTTGCTGATTTTGCATGGAATTACAATATATGACCCACTGAAAGGATCAGGCTGAAGAAGAAATAATAACAAAGAGGATAAGCAGCTCAGGCATTCATCTTTGTGCAGTACTGCTGAGTGTTCACCTTACTTTTGACTTTGGCATAATAGTGGAAATAATTAATAGATATGGCAGATACTGTAAGAGATGAAGGCATTCAAAAGGGATTTTTCTTTGGTGTGATTTAAATAATGCAGTCATGCCATTCCCTGAACCTGGGTAACAAGTCACTTAGCATAGATTGTCTTTATCAGTATTTCTGAGTTTGTAATTTTTAATTCAAATTCCATAGTTATTGGTTGATTATTTCAAATTAGTTTAGAGCCAAATAAAGTCCCACTTGATTTCCAAAAAGGAATTTCACATTAATAAAATGTGAAGAAAGACATTTGCAGGCTGAAGCAAGTTCAGCGTGTGTTCCCCAGGGAGGTCGGAGGTTGAAGCTCTTGCCCTGCAAACAGTCTGAGCAAGTGGGGCTGGTTCAGCCCTGGAGAAGAGACGGCCCTGGGAGGACCTAACAACAGCCCCCCAGTCCCTACGGGGGGGGCGATCAGGAAGATAGAGCCAGGCTCTTCACAGTGCCACATGGTGTTAGGACGTGAGACAAAAGACACAAGTTGCAACAGAGAGGTTCAGACTGGGTGTCCCTGCCCATGGCAGGGGAGTTGGAACTAGATGATCTTCAGGGTCCCTTCCAACCCCAACCATTCTGTGATTCTATGGATACAGGGGGGAACTTTGTCCCCATGAGGCAGTGGGGCAGTGGGGCAGGCTGCCCAGGGAGGCTGTGCTGGCTCCATTATGGGGGGGTTCCGGACTAGACTGGACACAGCCTTGAGCAACCTGGTCTGACCATGCAGCTGTCCCTGCTGTGAGCAGGAGGTTGGACTGGAGACCTCCTGAGCTCCCACTTAGCCTGGATTATCCAATAATCATATGATCCTGTATCCACATTGCATATATGAACCAGGGCTCTGACCTGCTGAGGTCATTTGAAAACTAAAATGGCGCTCTTCAAGCTCACTTCCATGTGCTTTCTGAAGGAAGGAGAGACTTGCATTACTGCGGACACAAACTGATTTACTGTGAAAGTTTGGGTATTGATCAGTTGTATCTTTGTAACAAAATTCTATTCCTCATCCAGTTCAGAGGTTCACTTAATAGTAATGAAGTGTAATTTTCACTTAATAGTAATGAAGTTCGGTGTGTTCTGGGTTTGTTTTTTAGACGGGGGTTTTACTTTTTCCCCCCTCCAAATAATAGTAGAGGGTTAAAGGTTTTTTATTGTATTTTTTGTTAAATAGGGTAATTTTATAACCTTTCCGCTGAGTCATTATGCAGACACTTGGTGTAACATCTTGAGGAAGGCTAGATGAGGAAGTCATACTTACAGTCATACTTGGACTTTCCTAGCTGTGAAAGTCCTGCTTTAACACAAGGCAGTGGACAGTCATAAAGGCCAGGATAGGGAATGCCATGGCCCAGGCTTGCTAATGAAATAGGATGAACGTGAGTCCAAATGGAGATTTGATATATTCAGTGTGGACTCAGTGTGGCTCCTTCAACTACTTGCCACACCTGACAGTTGCATCAAAGTCACTTTGATAAAAGGGAACTGTACCTCTTCGTACAATGTAAAGGTACCTCTTTGCATATGTTTCAAACCAGTGTGAGACAGTGTAGTTACAGAAATATGTATAAAAATGAGATATTATAACTCTCATTAAAGCCTAGATTTGTTTTTTAAAAATTCATTTTCCCTTCTTAGTTTGTTTCAATATCCAACTTTTTATAGTAGAACAATGAGCTGCTTCTCTTTTGTTCCTAATGTGTGTTCAGTCCATCCTCTAGATCCACTCCAAATGAGTGCTTTTCTGTCCTTCACAATTTGTGGACCCCCTGGATTCCTTAAAGCAGTAAAAATTGTTTTAAAGAAAGTTCTGATGTGCCGTGCTTAGTTACCTTTCACAGATTCTGCTGGACCCCTGTGGTCTTGCTTGGACTAGTACAGTGCAGATTTCAATACCACCGCCAGATCTAGATTTTTAAAATAAATGGATCACTGCTGGCCTTCAAATTTCCCAACAGATTTTGATCTGTCCTTAATACCAAGATTTTATTTTCCACTTATGAATGCAAAGATTTTACTATTTAACATGGTACTATTGTAAAGCAAATACAGACCATTTGATACAGCTCCATGGTCTACTAATACCCAGGGAACCTCAGTTTCTAATCTCTGCAATGGACCTTCTGCCTGCTGCTGCCACTTGGACACCCTGGTGCTCTTGCATTGCCAGACCCACATGCAGTGAAACTGCTTGAGCGATTTGGCCGGCTTCCATAATCTGACTGGCAACTGGGAGGTTAAGAGGACATGATTAGTCCCTAAGCTTATCCCTTTACAGCCTAAAAGAGACACTATTAAAGGGAATTTGAACTCAAAGGGTTTGTTTCAGCTGGAAATTTCAAAGCTTTGATGTTTTAAATAGGCACGCAATTTCCTATCCTTGGCTTTTGCTAGCCTGACTTTAAAATCACAGCTGAGGTTATGAAGGTTTTTAATACCACATTTCACATGCTTTCTTCTCACCTATTGTCAGTTAAAGTATCTTTAAGATACCCCATAATCATGAATACAAAAGACGTCTTTTGCTTGCTTGCTTTTCTTTTTTAATCTGTTCAATAAGCTCATCTCTTGAAGAGTGGATATGAGGAGAGAGATGTATCATAACATAGTCCCATTGGTGTGCTAGGCACTTGGAGGGGGCTGCTTTTTGAACTACTAAGTAAAAATGTAATTTGGGATGATTTTTCTGCTTCTTGTGGAACTACCGTCTGTTTGGCTCTTGCTGTATTATCTCTACCAGAATGATTAATCCCTTTGGGCCTATAAAACTGCATGTTTTTACCTTTGGAATAGAACAGATTGTACCAGAAGACAACCTCTATGCATAGATAACATATTGATATGTATATATTATACATCAAGATAAAAGTATAGATGTGTTAATACAGCTTAATATTGATTTGTTTACTCAGTTGTTATCAGTTCTCTTATTACTTTATCATTTGCATTCTTGATTATGAGAAATATTTTATGAGTAATCAGTCTCTCACATACCTCCTTCATTTCTAGGACTCCAGGTTTATCAAAGGTAAAAGATGATGTCCTTGATGTTAAAATTTTTCCGCTTGTTAAAATTGAGTCACTTAAATGATAACAAATCAAGTACTAATGGGAAATAAATTTCCTAATCAGCTGAAATAGTAAGATAGAAAATGCTATGGTAATATAAACCAGGTTCTGTCACACACTACTTCTTACTGCAGTAATGTTTATTTCTTTACTGAAAGACAAGAAGTGTACTTTCAGAAAGTTTTACATAAAGCTAAACTACAGGGAAATAGCATGTACAGTTCTGATAATTTCACATAATTAAGTTTCAATCATTTTTCAAACAGTAAATGTAAAAACAAGATATGCAAGCAACAAAGATTGAAGTTGGGAACAAGTGCTGAGAGATTAATTAGATTTTTAATAGACTATCTCTGGAAAAAAGTTGACAGCAGTACAGTTAAGGTGATGCTAGTCTTTAGGGAGGAAGGAGGGATATTAAGGTGGTGGCCTCATAGGTAAAAGAGAGAAATAAGTAGTTTATGGTTTGTGGAACCAGAAGTTAGTTGGAGCCACTAGTATGTGCTATGAAGTCAATTCCTTCCATTGAATCTGTGCTCTTGCACACACATCTTTTAGATTTTCCTAGGCTGCCTTCCATTAGAGCCGTTGTCTAAATAGCAGCTCTTGCCTCAGCTGCTGTTAAAACAGAAGTGTGCAGTCTGTAATACATTCTTGCAGTTGACACATCTCTTATATCTGGGATAATCAATCAGTGAGTCAACTGGGCTGAAATCCCATCAGATCCTATCCCACCCATTTTGTCATTTGCCTAGCTTCCAAAAGATAACCAGGTATTGCTTGTGTGGACGGCTCCTAGCTTCAGAAGGACTGAGTCACTCCGTATCTGCCATACCTCCCTGTGGAGGTGTCCAGGCTGTTCAAGTTGCTCTGTGCTCTGCAGCTACTCTAGCGAGTGCCCAGGTCACCTGCCTCCTGCCTCCCTTCTTTTCCGCAGGCTGACAAAGTCAGATACGGGTAATGCCAGCAGAATAAATGCAACATATTTCTGCCTGATCATCAGTGATAGCCTGATGTACTGGTAAAAAAGAAGGCTCCTTGTCCACCTGTGCTAAATTACAGTCTGCCTATGATAATGTACCTATGCCTTACCTTTGTATAACAGAGTGAATGTGCTGTTTCTTTGTTGATTTGAGGAGTTTGACCTCCTGACTTGGTTAGGGAAATACTTCAGTCTTTGCTTGGCAAATGCAAGTCTAGTTGGTTACTCACAGCCAACTGTTTTGTGAAAGCTGTTTTTACTCTCTTTCTTAAGTTTCCTTTATGACAGCCTTTCCTTGAGCATCTGAGCAACATTTCCCCATACAGAAAGGTGATAAAGGAGAATCCCTTTTGGCTTGGGCAGCCAGTGTAATGTAAGGAAAAAGCAGATGTCACTCCACATCCCAGGGGGTGACGCTTCTTTTATCATTACCCATTTTGCATCACGCCTGCAAACCTTTCCTGCATGAGTTTATTCCTCTGGCTCTATTATTCTCTTCTTAGATGGGCTGCAGCCCCTCTCGTGGCTCCTTACCCACCCATACTCTTGCAGGCATCATCCAGGTCTTTCCCTCCGGCTCCTTTTCTCTGTCCTAGCCACATGGCTGTCTGCAGGCCCTACTAAGGCTGTAGCTACCTGAGATAACTATCAGTAGCAACTGCTGAGGAGTCCTTCCTTTCTTCATGCTAAGGGACACACAACAACCTGTTACTCCATTTGCTGCTGGGTTTTTTTAGGGCATGTCCTAGAAAGTGAGCTGGATGCAGAGGACTGGGCTTAGCCAGGTGAGGCGTATCTTGCTAATGGCCACTGAAGAGGTTAGAACTGAAGCATCAAGAGCCTGAGTCATTCTCCTCTGTGCGAACAATGCAGAGGGAGAGTGAGAATGAGAGCGAGCAGGAGCTGCTTTACAGGATCTATACCAAGACAGGCTTTTCTTGGGTGATCTTTGAGTGTCTGACAGGGCTGGTGTCAGGGCCACTCTTTAACAACAGCACAATACAAAGCGAAGTTAAATGTAGGGATAAATCTGGGCCACTGCTTCTTTCACGACTAAAACCCTAAGCTGTCCAGGCCTTTGGACCTGATGTTTTCGCTGAAGATGAAACAAACAGAGCAGCTATGAGGTTAGAGAGTCACTCAACATTTGTTCTTCAAAAGGAGCTTGGCAGCTGTGGTGCTTTTGTATCAGCAAGACCGTTGTATTTTAAAAAAATGAATTACAGACCTGTCCCTTTCTTTTTTTCTGTATTCCATATCCATTTTACCGTAATTTGATTCATTGCAGAGCAAGCCTGTGTCATTCAGAGTGCCACCAAAGAGATGCTGTCTGAGCTTTTAGCATAATCTTCCTTTAACTCTGAGTCAAAGTCTTCTAAGGTTGGCTTGTTCAGAAGTTTGAATTCAGACTTCAGAATAAAACTAAATGTAATCACTGTAATAAATTAAATAAAAGTAGCAGCATTTGTCATTGGCACTCATGGCTGTTACGTGGTGAAAGTAAACAGATTTGCAGAATAATTCAAATGTATCTGCAATGTGCCTTTATTTTAAATATAATATTTTCTAGAAAAAGGTTTCCATCTTAATAAGCACTTCATTGTAATTGGTTTCTGAAAAGCTGTCTGTATGAAGTGAAATCATCTCATACCAATATGTCTGTTAATACCATTGATTTTATTAGATGTAGAAGAGATCAAAATTCAGCTGTTAATATTAAGTAGCATAGAAGCCTTACCAACACTGTGGCTTATTACAAATTATTATTCAGCCTGGAGAAAAGAAGGCTCCAGGGAGATCTAATTGCGGCTTTCCAGTACCTGAAGGGGCCTACAGGAAAGATGGTGAGGGACTGTTTATGAGGGAGTGTAGTGACAGGACAAGGGGTAATGGGTTTAAGCTGAAGGAGGGTCGATTTAGATTAGATGTTAGGAAGAAATTCTTTACTGTGAGGGTGGTGAGGCACTGGAACAGGTTGCCCAGAGAGGCTGTGGCTGCCCCATCCCTGGAAGTGTTCAAGGCCAGGTTGGGTGGGGCTTTGGGCAACATGGTCTAGTGGAGGGTGTCCCTGCCCATGGCAGGGGGGTTGGAACTAGATGATCTTTGAGGTCCCTTCCAACCCAAACCATTCTATGATTCTATGATTCCATGATTATTTACAAACCTGGTTGTGATTTTTTCCGTGAAAGAAGGGAGATTTAATAATATTGATGTGAAGTCAAGAAATAGGAAAGAGACTATTTCGATGTATAAAATATGTTTGGATCTTGTTGCAGCCAGACTTTATCTCCCCTGCATCCAAGTTCTGATGCAGGTAAAGTGAACAGAGGAACAACCTGTTCCCCTGAAATACTGGGAGGAGGCCAGACCTCAGTTTCCCTCTGTCCTTCAAGTTACTGGAGACCAATTAATAATGAAATTGAGATGTGGTTTTCCTGCATTTTTTGTAAAATTTGGAAATGAGAACTTTCTATAGAAAGACATCCTAAGATGTAATTTTTAAGAATGTTTTTGTTGGCTCTGCTTTTAAGACTTCGAGAGGAGATCTTGCTAGAGGTATGTTTAAAATATTTAGCAAGCAGATAGGAGCTTACTCCATTCACCCTTTGGTACAGTCCAGGTAGCTGTGATAAGCACAGTACAGTACACAAAATAACAAATCCTGCCATACCTGTGCAGTTCCTTGGCAGCCCTGAGAATGGACAGATTGGGTTGATGTGTGCCTGGAAAATACCACATGAATATGAAAACTCCTTGTCCCCCCAAAGGTCTGGGATCTGGAAAAGAATAATGTAACAAACTAGGTTATAGCTAAATGATCCATTCATTTCAGTAAAGATATGCCGTAATTCTCTTAATTTATTTCATAGAGAAAACTAATTACATTTAATTGAGTCATGACAAAATAAAACAGCTTTTATAATGGATGTCCTATCTAGAGATTCAAAACATTATTTTACAGAATAATGATCTTTTGTTTTGGCAGAAACCCTTAAATACATAGGCATATGAGAAAGTTTTGTTTTCATTTTTGAGGACTATCAATGTCAAATAACTTTCTTTGGGGGATTTTTAAATTGTTACATTGAAGAAAATGCATGAAGCATTCAAGAAATAATTTGGCCTCGAACTATTGAAATTGCCCAGATAGCATAAAAATAGAAGAGAATTGCAAAGGGTGAGAATTTCCAGAGAGATTATGAACATGAAACCTGACACCACAAGTGAAATTTCTGAGATTTTTTGAATAATGCTATGAATTTCTCTTTCACAAATTCAGAAAATGCTATGTACTTAGCACCCTGAGCCTTTTTTAAGGTCTTTCCTACATAAAGAAAAGGTTTGTCACAGTGAGAGCAGCAGCACTCTATCCTTTAATAATGAATCTGCAGGGAGGGAGTTCAGGTTGCTACTCTTTTTGTCTGTCATCTGAATTGCTGCTGAACATATAATAATGAACACTGGCTAATTTTTTTCTCTGGATTAGTCCTTCCACTTGGCCAGCTATCTCAAATTCCCTATTAATTTCATAATCAAGTTCATGATTGGTGGGTTGGACCGATTTCTGTTTGTGGATCTGCTTATGTGATACCTGCTTGCAGTGTTGGAAATCTATGGTAGTGTCCAAATACAGAGTCTGGCTGTTTGTTTCTCATACCATGATAGCTCTAATCTTTTTTTTCGCATGGGTGCACTGTTGAGATTTTTTTAAAAATGGAAATATTTTAAGAGATCTGATGAAAATTGCTGCCTGTAAATTGCAGTCACCAGTTTGCTTTGCCACTGCTTTTCAGCCTCTCACATTATTCACCCAGTCCAACTTTAGCTTTGTCTGCGTGTTAAACCATCCCCAGCTTTGGCACGGAGCCTTTTCCTCTGCAACAATCAGTCAGCCTTTCTTTATCTCTGAGCCTAGTAAGACCACCAAGGACAACATAATTTTTTCATACCTGGCTTATAGTATCTTAATTTTACTCTGTAATATTCTCTAGTATTCATTCTAATATTCGTTAATTAAGCTCAGAAACTATTTTTTAGTCTGGTTATAAGATACCTTGTAAAATAAAATACAATTATCTTGAACTGTGTTGATTCATTTCTTACTCATTAAAAAAATACCAAACATGGCTTTCTCTTTTTAAACCCATGCTGGTTAATGTTTCTCATGTAATAGACAACCAGGTACGAAAGTAAGTCTAAAATGAAACAATTTCCTCATAAAATGTTGAAGCTTTGAATTGATGAACTGGAAATTTATGAAGATTTCTTATCTGGTAGACTAAACTGAGCTATTTGATTTGTAGTCCATGAGGAACCAAGAAGGGGAGAAAAAAGATCTGGATGTGCATGAAAGAGGATTAGCTTTATTAAGAAAGGCAAAAATGATTCTGTAGTTGAGACACAGGTGATCTGAATGGGCTTAATAAAAGCTTCTTTAAATGGTAGAAAAAATATGTATTAATATATGCTAAAATCTATAGGGAAAGATCTCTTAAAGGGAATATGTAGAATGATCTGTATTCATAGTCATTGTGTGTCGTAGAAGTTTTTAAAAGAGCTACTAGCTAAAGTGCTAAAATGACCTAAAATGCATACAAGGTAATAATATCTTACTGACTTTGATGCAGACCAGTCCAGAGATAAATCATCTATTAAGACTTCTGAATATTTTCATCTTTAATCCTGATATATCACTACTAAGAGCACTAGCTTTCTGCTACTGTCTGTATCACTGATGGAAAATTTATTACCTATATTTACAGTGATAAAAGACTTCAGGAATTTTTTTTAAGATGCCATGTGAATCTCGAAACTATTATGTCATAACTGGATTAAGATATAGTAGCTTTTTTGAAGTCATGAATATTTTGATTATCAAGAAATATCTACAGATTAACAAAGTACTATTTATATTTGCAGACACAACCTTTGCTTGCCTCAATATTTCTCCTTTTTTTTCTTTTTTTTTTTCCCCAGGGTACAATATAGAACTATGATAGCAACCGGAGGAGTCATAACAGGACTGGCTGCCTTAAAAAGGCAAGACTCTGCCAGATCTCAGCAGCATGTAAATCTTGCCGCAGCACCAGCTTCTGAGGAGAAGAAACCAGTTAGACGCCGGCCCAGGGCAGATGTAGTAATTGTCAGGGGCAAAATCCGTCTCTATTCTCCATCGGGATTCTTCCTTGTTTTGGGAGTGCTTATCGCATTCCTGGGAATCGCAATGGCCATCCTTGGATACTGGCCCCAAAAGGAACAGCTTTTAGGATCTGAAGATCATCTATCTGTAAATGAAACCCAGGTCCTGAGAAGCCAAGGAAGCATTTTACTTCGTTTCTTTGAACAGCACGTGCACTCTGATAAGATGAAAATGCTGGGCCCTTTTACTATGGGCATTGGAATCTTCATTTTTATTTGTGCAAATGCCATTCTGCATGAAAACCGTGACAAGGAAACAAAAATCATACACATGAGAGACATATACTCCACTGTAATAGACATCCACACCCTGAGGATCAAGGAACAAAAGCAGCTGAGCAGTGCTTTCACTGGCTTGTTGGGGGAAGGAGAACTCAGGCACAGCGGGAGCTCATGTGCGTCACGGCTGGCTGCGAACACGGTTGCATCTTTCTCTGGCTTCAAGAGCAGTTTTAGAATGGATAGTTCTGCTGAAGAAGATGAGATTACCCTAAATGAAGATAGGACTGCCGGTAGCCTCCTGCCACCTCTGCTGACTGAGCAATCTGGTTCAGTCTTTGGACTTTACCCTCACTCCAGCAAGGCTTCAGATGACAAAAACACTAGCTCTATAAAGTGTGAAACAAAATCCATTGTATCATCTTCCATTAGTGCTTTCACACTGCCAGTAATTAAACTGAATAACTGTGTTATTGATGAGCCCAGTATAGACAACATAACCGAGGACTCGGAGATCACTAGGAGTCGGTCTAGAAATCTGTCGATGGATTCTCTGCCCATTCCACTAACTGATACCAATGAATCCTACAGACCGGCCGCTACCGTGCTGCCACGACACAATTCCTTTGTGGACACCCCATCTGATCAGTTCAAGTCTTCTATGACTCTCGGACCAAGCACGGGAAAGCTTTTATCCCCTGGCGCTGCCAGAAAACAGTTTGGGTCCAACACATCTTTGCATCTTCTGTCTTCACACTCGAAGTCCCTGGACTTGGACAGGGGTCCGTCTACGCTCACTGTCCAAGCTGAACAGAGGAAACACCCCAGCTGGCCCAGACTGGATCGGAGCAACAGTAAAGGATATATGAAACTCGAAAACAAAGAGGATCCGATGGATAGGTTACTTGTGCCACAAGCAGCAGTCAAGAAAGACTTTACTAATAAGGAGAAGCTTCTTATGATATCGAGATCTCATAATAATTTGAGTTTTGAACATGATGAGTTTTTGAGTAACAACCTAAAGCGGGGAACTTCTGAAACAAGATTTTAATATTTAAATTGCAGTTTACAAGATGTCATACAGTATTTTTTAAAAAAACATTTTGACAAGCATTTCCTTTTCAGTGAGACTAGTACAAGCCTGTTTTTAACCAAATGCTTAATGGCCCATTAAAATTGGCATGTGTGAACAGAGATCTTCACCTTTGTAATGCCAAGAGTTTTTTGTCTTAGTAACATACAGCTGCAATACTGTACACTGTTGTTGCTCAGAGAGTTTTGGTACGACTGATTCCAGTTTTTCCCAAGTCATTTTTTCTTTTGTTCTGTATAAGCATGTTACTTTTTATCAATTTGACTCCAGAAGCCTGCATTAGGAAAAAAGCTGCATTTACCTATAAGTTCTGTTTATTTAATGACTGCAAGAGTCTAGAAACAGTGCTTGCGGTCTAGAATGGGAAGTGAGCAGGAGCACATACTGGAATTGTCAAATCCAGGCCTTTATCCTAGGTGTTGTCTTTCACATACGGTACATCTCGGTAACTACAATCTTGCCATTGTCATTGTGAGAAACTTGTTTACATATTGGGGTGGGTGGATAGAAAAGAGTGGGTATTATTAAAAACATTTTTGTGAATTCATTGTAATTGGTCGAGTTGAATACCAGTGTTGTGAATATTAACTATGCTTTGTACAATAATCTTTCTACATCCATTGTAATTTAATCCTGTAATTCTGGGAAAACTTATATAAAGTAAGAAATCGGAAAATTTGTCTGGGATTAGTTCTCTAAATCACTTTGATTGGCAGCAGGTTTAAAATAAAAATATACAGATTCAATTAAAATCATAGGAATATGATGAATGCCAACAGAATTTTAGAAACCCGGTGTATAATAAGATGATATTGTGACATGAATCTGAAGAGAATAATGGAAAATGAATATATTGCCTCTCATTACAATAGCAAGAAGCTAAATAACTACATCTCTATGTTCAAAATACTGATACAAAGCATACAATTCCAGATATATACTAACGTAGTGTGAAAGCCCCTTGCCTAAATTTTGATTCATATATTTCACATAATTATTGGCATGATGGTTCACTAGAAGCTTAGCTGTGGTAATTTGCATTACAAGATTTTGCAAAAGGAATTGACATTTAAAACGTTTTTCTCAGCAAAGCAAGCTTCACAGTTGACAGTTGTAGGCTATTGCTAAAGCAAACAAGAATTTGAATGTGCATACCGGAAGGTTTTCATGTATTTCATTAAGGTATTCAGGCCGTGATCCTGCCATGACAGCCAAGCTAGAGAGTATCACTTCAAGCTGCAAGGCTCACCTAACAGGATGTTGGTCTTAATTGGTCGTTCTTGATATAGTCGCTTAACCTAAATACTCAGGAATTATTGTTAATGGCTTTTCCCAATAAGAACCAAACCTGTTAAAATGTCGTTGTTCTTCAATTACTTTGATTATGAAAGATCAAAGATAAAAATACCCTCTCTCTTTTTTTAATATTCAGCTCCATATTTCAACTGTGCGATGTTTATGTATCAGGAGCATTGCTCAGTGAATTGAGGCATAGTGTTAACTGTTAGAACCTCAAGCCTATATATTGTAACAGAGTTGGCTAAATATTTTGCTATGAAGCTTTTAATAACTTTCTGGTTTGTGTTCTTAAGACATTTGCTATTTTTTGAAATAAAATAAAACGTCTATCTACATATATCTGCTGTAAGACCTGTTTTTCCTCTATGATCTCAAATCTTCCATATCAAAGTATAATTAGGTATCACAACATTGTATGTAGCATTGAGCTTAATATATTAGACTGCTACTAGATATTTGGCTATGACTAATTGATTTCAATGACATCCCTACGCACGTAAAGGCTGAATATTTTTTTCATGTAATGTGAAATGTATTTGATGTGGTTTTGATAGAAGGAAGTTTTATATAAAAAGAACATTTTGTTCTTTTAGTTTGATGGTAAGTATCCTTATAAAAATGGAAAACACTGTTAAAGACATGAATGATATAAGTTTTTATTTCCTTAATAGCTACTTTAAATCATAGCTTAAAAGACTGTTGATTTTATTGGGTACCATCATATGTGGGAACAGTGATGCTTTTGTAAGTACAGCAGGACATGAGCTTTGAATTTTAACATAGTTACCTGCTACTGAAAAATGTACTCATTTTGGAAGAAAATTACGCACTTGGGAGACCAAGGTAAAGCTACTGACTTAAAGCAAGAAATTAAAATAGCACTCTGCTGTTTTATTATATAATTTTATAATTTATATTTTACATTATTTTTATTATATAATAGCAATCAAAAAGAAACTCTGCAGTTGCCAGACTAACTACAAAAATATTCCCAAATACCTGAAAATGGAATATTTTGTTCAGAAAATTGCAGGATGGTTGAGGTGGGAAGGGACCTCTGGAGGTCATCTTGTCTAACCCCCTTGCTCAAGCAGGACCGCCTAGAGCCAGTTGCCCAGGACCATGTCCAGACAGCTTCTGAATGTCTCCAGGGATGGAGACTCCACAACCTCCCTGGGCAACCTGTGCCAGTGGTCGGTCACCCTCAGAATAAAAACGTGTTTCCTGATGTTCAGAGGGAACCTACCGTGTTTCAGTTTGTACCCATTGCCTCTGGTCCTGTCACTGGGCACCACGGTCTTTTCAGAGCCTGGCTCCTCCTTCATTTGCCCTCTCCTTTAGGTATTTATACACATTGACAAGATCCCCCTGAGCCTTCTCTTCTCCAGGATAAACAGTCCCAGCTCTCTCAGCCTTTCCTCATAGGTGAGATGCTCCAGTCCCTTATCATCTTTCTAGCCTTTCACAGGACTGGCTCCAGTATGTCCATGTCTCTCTTGTATCGAGGAGCCCAGCACTGGGCCCAGCACGCCAGGTGTGGCCTCACCAGTGCCGTGCAGAGGGGAAGGATTACCTCCCTTGAGGGTAATGTACGACCTCGCATCCTTCCATATTCCTTTGGTAGTTCCAACTCAAGCTCAAGTCAGGAAAACTTGTAGGCATTCGAAAGGCCTGAAGACTGGTCTTCACGTACAGAAGTCAGAAACTGCAGTAAGGCGAAGATGTCTGAACCCTTTACAATACATGGGGAGAGTTAGGAGCCTTAACAGTGGCCAAAATGGGCACCATGTACAGTTGGCAAGTAAGGTACTGGTGAACACGAGATCGTGTCTTAAACTTTAATTGTATTTTTACGGTATAAATATTGTATTCAATCCGTTGCTGATCCAGTTCACAGACTTTTTTTTTTTAAATGTCTTTCATTTCCGGCATTGATGCTCTGTGCAACCCCTCAGTGAATTGCTCTGGTACAACTGCAGGGTGAAAAAGAAGCCAAAGGCAGGAAGTTTTAAACTAGTTTTGTCATCAGAGAAAATAACTGTATAGCTACACCACAAGCTGTTTCATGGAACAAGAAGCTAAACCTTACATCTAGCCAGAGGAAATGTTATGGTATTGCATCCTTTGTATGTAATAACTCCAAAAAGAAATAATTTGGTCATGCAAGCAATGAGTTTGCTCCGTCCTCTGCCTAAGACTATTTAAAAAATACATTTTCCACCTCTCAGGTAAGCATCTTAATCTCTACTTATGGATTAAACTGATGTGGTCTGTCCCTCCCTCCTTGGCAACGCTGTTTCACTCTGCTCATTTATTGGGCAAGATTCATCAGGAAATAAAGAGCGTGACTCTGCCGTGACAGAGCAGAAACGTTGGCTTACATTGTCTCTTCCAGGATTACGTCTGTATTTTACATGAAATGGTTGGTGGATAAAATCCCTGAAAAAGGGACTGGATTCTTGCTGGGCTGGTATTTTAACTACTCCCCTGTGGAGCCCAGTTTACTCGCCCTGTGAGCCAATGAACCGAACCCTTCCACGCAGAGCAGCGCGGGGGTCGGCAGGAGGGACGGGCAGATGCTCCAGCTGCTCGGTTGCCAAGGGCTTAATGGATGGGAAGGTGTTGGCGTGGGGTTTCTCAGCAGCAAAAGGGCTTTGCCGTGGCGTTACTCATCCTGGTGGCTGCTCTAATGCTTGGCCTCTGTAAAGGATGGAAAGGCGAGCTGGCACCACCAGTCTGGTTTTGAAAGAAAAAGTTAATGTTATAACTGAGCAGAGGTTTTGAGGCTGACAGTTTTGGAGGTAGGCATCTACATCTGTCCCACCTCATATATTAGATAGATAGCTAAATAATTGGTTTTGCAACCGTATCGGAGTGCCTTTCTCAGACCTAGAGCTGATTTTACTTATCCTCAAAACACAGCGTTTCTAGTCTTTTAGTTTCTGCTGAGTGACATTTGGGAAATAATTTTAACCTACAGCAGAAGTTTTCGCTCTGAAGAGCTTTTCAGGCAGCTTGCAGAATTCCTGGATTGCTGAAGTTCTTTCTTTCTATGAGTCTTTCTGACCCTTTCCAGGATCTTCTGCCTTCATCATTCCAACACTACCTTCTTTTTTGTTAATTTTTCCTACCAAATGTGGCATTATGATCAACCAGTAGAAATCTTTTAGCGAGACTGTGTATGTATACACAAGGATGCAAATGGAATAAATGGTCTATTATAATGTAGGAGTGCTTTGATTAGTATGATTTAGCTACTCAAGGGCAAGTTCATGCCCTTTGTTTAAACCTTTTCTAATTAAACTCAGGAGCAAATTAATTGCAGTTATCACAGTTATCAGATGTTTAACTTTCAGGTCACATTTATTAAGTCTTTCATCAATATTCTATGTATGGCGATGTTGAGTTGTTTTGTATTGTAGAACTCAGTGTTTCAACATCATTGGAGTATTTTATGCATTCAGCAAAGCCCAGGTTTTTAACAGTATTGTCTGAATGACAGCTGGCAGAATTACAACCCTGAGTCTTGTAAAGAGTGGAAATCTGATAGTTACAATGCTTTTATTTTAGAATAGTTTGTTGAAATTGAAATATAAGAACTCACTGTGTTAAAAAAAAGCAGTATGTCTAATCTGTTGTCTTGGTTCTCGTTCAGGTGGATAATGCTTTAGAGGAGACTAGTTTACAATCACTGTGAATTTTCCATAGGAAGAATCATAGAACGATTGTTGTCCCTTATCAGTTTTTATTCCAGCTAGTGTAATTATTCAGGACGGCATTCACAGAAACATCTATTCCATTTCTGGATCCCACTAAGCCCTTCGGTTTACTAATATTGTTTTTGCAAACTACTGCAGATTAATTATGAGTTGCCAATAGATATATTTCCCTTATCAGTTTGAAATTCTTATCAGCACTTCAATTTCATTGCAACAGCCAGCTGCTCTCCTATTAAAAAAATACACCAGGAATAACCTGATATCTGTTGTAAATATATTGATATTTCTGGGGGGTTGTTTTTCATATTTTTAAAGAAATTAATCACCCTAGTTGCTCGGAGTTATCCTGTGATTCACTGTACAACTGGTTTAGCACTTCTTGTTCTCAGAATAGGTTCCTACTTTGTAGGCAATACTGTATTTGTTTTGGCCTCTAATTACATGCTTTTTCACTGTTAATATTAAATTCTATTTCATTCCGGCCCATTAAGACAATTCAGTTTGCCTTCTGACCTCTTTCATGTTGATAGTACTTAGCTACTCAGGCCACACAGGCAATCGGTGCCGCCCGACAGGAGCACGTCTGTGCTTGGTGCCAAGGACCCGTTGTCCGTACTGGTTCCATTTCAGAGAGTTTACTTGGCCAGGTCCCGCCTGGGCTGGTTGAACTGAACATCCATTGGCGACTGGAACGTGTTTTATGCACCTGGAGGACATGTCCCCATTTATTTTCCTCTGAACAGAGTCCAGTGCATGCTAGGAGATTGTTCTTTGACACGAAAAGTGTGGTACATGAAGCAACTCGGAGATTTGTTTTAAAGGAACACTATTGACCTGGAAAAAACTGCCAGTTTAGCCACACCCTTAATGACTTCTGAGAATTACATCAGCACAAATGTACATCTTTCTTAAATCTAATAATAAATGCCATTTGGTAAGATTAGTTCCATGCCAGATCCTTGAAAAACTCCACTAATTTCCTCCCTAAAGCCTTATTACATCCCTTACAAGCCCAGCTTGTCATCTCCTGATTTGATGGTTAATACTCAGCATATTTTTCCTCCTATTTCCCTTCTCCAGCTTAGCTAATAATTTCACACGTGCTACTGTACGAAATGCTTTGCTGAAGGCAGGGCAGATGAGATCTACTGCATATTTTGTCAAGAAAATTATTATTTCAAAAAGAGATATCGGTTTAGTGTGGTATGATCTATCTTTGGCACATCTGCTCAGCATCTTATTCTGTTTCTCATTTTCATTCTTGTATTTAATTCCTTGTTGGTTTGTTTGTTTTTGTTTTTGTTTTTTTTTTCCCGAAGCCTTCTAATACTCAGATCACACCAGCAGGCTTGAGAGTGGACCGATAACTTCTCCCTTCCTTCTTTCTGCCATTTCATAAATAGAGTTTAAAAGATTACTGCTTTTAATACACATTGCCTTGTCAGCTCAGTAGATGTACTGAAATTCCTTGCTATGATGTGTTTCACGTACCAATTTTTACAGGCTGCTGTAACAGAGATTACGTGCCCCAACACTGTGAGAGCATTCAGAGTTTGGATTTATCTTTCTCACAGGTGAGGATTTACGCAGCTTCCATTTTCACACTTTCTTTTTTTCCATTTTCCACACTTTTCTATCTCCCATTTCCAGATTTTTTTTCCTACTGGTCACCTTACCTTTCCCCCTTTTCCAATATAGTTAACCTAGCTGAAAAAATGCGGCAAAGTATTCAGTCAGTATATAGGCTTAATCTGGAACAAACCTGTCACTTGTAGTCAGTTTGGGGGATTTGTTTCATTTTAAATTGGGTTAAAGGGTAGCTGGATGTGACACTTCACGCTTCGTGATGTGTTCCTACACCCACTGTCTGCTCCATTACATACGTTTCCTCACTACGTTTCCTTGCCTGTGGGATTTTTTTGGTTTACTTTTGCTGAGGTTGTCATTAATCCAGCTAGGTCTGGAATTCTCTTCAGAAGCTTCCTACAGTCGAGGTACACATTTGTGTGCTAGTGGTTTAAAATAACATCTGCCTTACCTAAGTGTCAAATCACCAGCCTTCTTATCTGGCTGGTTTCAATAACTACTTTTCTTGTGAAATTACCAAAACTTGGTCAGCTGAAACCAACACTTTACTTGCAATCCCACTGTAGTTTATCCTTTTTGTTTAAAGTTAATTGGATCAGCTCATGCGCACTTGAGTTTCTAGGAGCATCTTGTCTACGGCACACGCAGTGCTTAACAAAAGCCAGTCGGTATTTGCTACAGCGATTGTTTGTGGTAGACATCTGTTGGCTCTTCCGCCTTGGGATATCTCTGCTCAGTTGTCACAACCACCATTTGTTCACAGCCTTTTTTTCTGGGAAATTAAGTTTTCTACAAGGCAAAGGTAAAAATTCAAGGTAAAGACAATATTTAGCTTTGTTAGCAATAACCAATATACCTCTGCTTTTTATTTCAGTCTTCACAGGGAAAAATATCCCTGTGCCTCCTAGCTACTTATCTGGACTGTCTGAAGGCCTTAAATATTAGTGCAATGTAATTCTGAAAACAGTGAGCCAAAACTGAATATCCAAGATGAGAGTATAACATTTAAAGGAATAGCTGTAATGGAATAAAATATTTTCAGTATTAACCTCTAGTTTCCTTTGTATCATCACAAAATTTCATTTTTTAGTCTGAACATACATTTCCATTGAGCTGGCTTCACTGAGATGTGGCTTGCTCTTCTGTGTAAGTGCGGTTAGTTTTGCAATGATCACAGTACAGAAGCGCTTCATATAACTCTTTCCAGGGTGCATTTCTCAGCATTTTTCAGCAATAATTATCAATTCCGGCATGTTCTATTCTACCTTGAAGGAATATTGCTCCAATTTGTTGTGATTTCTGTCTTATTGTAGTCACTTGGTTTTCAAGGGTCTCAATGGACTCAAATAAAAGCCTGTGAATTGAAGCGTATGTAGATCAGCTGCTATTTTGCAGGGGGTGTACTATAGGTAATCTCATCTTGCACCTGTAGAGAACTCATTATCATTTTAACAGGAAGCACTCTGATATACAATGTGAGCATACTGTATTATCTCCAGCAAACAAGTGTTCTTTATTATCTCTTTATGGGGACTAGGAAGTGGATTAGACTTATAAGTTAATTGAGTGGCAGTACCCTTTGACTCTTGTGTAGAGGAGTCAGGTGGATACAATAGATTAGGAGCGGTTAGGAATTAATAAAACATACACTGGATTTTCATTAAACTATACTTTCTAAATCTGTATGCCTTATAACTAACACTGAAATGGAGGACTTGCTTATTGTCACAGAAAAAAGTCCAAGTCATTCTTCCAAGGAAGAAAACGCACCTGTTTCTTGTCCGCTGACTTTTTGAATGAATGTTTTTATTCTTATAACATTGATATCTATCTCACTGTTATCTAGACTAGCAGTTTTGCAAAGTTTTCATGCCTTTCCTTAATACTTCTTTTACTCTGTGTTTTCCTTTTGCAGGTAGGATAGGTTAGGGCAATTCCAGAAGCCATTAAGAACTCTCTGATATTTACGTCTGCACCGGCACCCCTCTACAGCGATGCTTTAGTCTGTGGTCTCATAATTGGCGTAAGATGACTAAATCTTGTCTGCCAAAATAAGGAACAGATTCTCCCTCCCTTCCATCTTCCCACCCTTTTCTACATGATCCTACTCCCTGAGCAGCTGTGGTCAGCCAGGTCAGGAACTGAAAACAAACTCAGCAAAACCAGCTACAGCAGCAGCAACTCATTGCAGCAACCAACCAGCAGTAGCAACCAAGCAGTTTTCAGGTAGACCTGAGAGCCAGTCCGCTTCCAGACTTCCCTGCGTAAGCACAGAAGAAGAGCCAGGCTGCCGTGGTGGTGGAGTGGTTTCAGCTGGTTGTGAACCTCACCCTCTCTTCATAATATTGCAGTGACTCAGATGAATTCTGATTTTGGACAGAAGTCTAATGGTTTCTCGAGAAACCTAACGGGCTACCTGTGGTTTCTAATATCTGTTCTGGTAATGAATTCCTGCGAGTCTATGGAATACACATCTCTGATTTTCTGTCTGAATTTTCTCTTGTCATCTTTCAAACATCCCGTTTATTGGTGATTGTCTATGAATGAGCATGCCATTTGAAGAAATCAAAATCCTTTCCTGAAAAGAGAACAAAGTATACTTGATAGGTATTATTGGTAAGCCATTTATTCACCTTCTGTTCTGTTGCTAAAGGTAGGCATGGGTGCTTCTTAATGACTGTATTTATAATAGTCAGTTACTTTCTCCTGTGAGATCTGTAGATCTTAATTAGTTGATGTTATAAGTAGCTTTCCAAGCCTAAGGCAGATGGAAAAAAAAAGTACCCCTGAGCATGTCTGACTGATTATCAGAGTCGATTGAAAGGTTTATTTAGTTAATTAAATTATTTCATTTTAATCATGTGCTAGATCCTATATGCATATGAGTTTTACACACATATGTATATATGCATATACACGCAACATTTTTTATTGGATCTGGAAGGTGATCTACTTCAGAGCGTGCTACTTCAGAGCATTCTGCTTTTGTTGCTCAGCAGAGATAAAAAGCATGGTGCGAAGTGGGTGAAGAGAGGAAGATGCCTGTGTCCAAAATGCTGGGCTGCCTTCATCCATTCCTGCCTCAGTGAAAGTAAATGCAATATAAATCATTAAAGCAAAGAGTTAGAAAAGTGAGAAAATTATTAATGAGATTAAAGAGCCGTAAAAAGGAGGCTAGCATCCCAAGTCAGAGTCTGGGAGGATGCAGGCTAATATATCACCAAATTGAGTCTTGAAGGATTCAGGCTACCACATTATCAAATTATCTCATTTTTAAAAAGTAAGGCGATGTCTCTGATTTTATCATTGTTGGAGAACAAATAAAAGGTTAGTGCACTGAATCACAAAGAGATCTGGCTGGCAGCAGACTTGGACAGTCCATTACAAACACACTTCTGCTGTTATCACACACTATTAACAAAAACCAAAAAACCTTAAGAAGGAATGACCTCCTTAATATGTGGTATAAAGCATTATTAAGATACATGTTTCCACATTCCCCATGGGAGAACTCATCGCTCTTTCCTTTTGACATCCTGGAACTGAAACTTGTGTGCTGACTCGAAACTGGTAAGGGCTACGGGACTCTACGACACATTTGCAGCCTCTTTGAGGCAGGTCTCTGAGAAGATCAGGGGCTGAGACTCCTTGCAGAGTTAATACTTATTAACATAAGGAGTGAATTCTGTGCAGTCGCACACCCTTTCTAGGTTCTCTTCTTCCCTTCCCTGACATTAGGAATGCGTATCACGGTAAAGAAACTCCGAGTATTTTCAGATATGCCGAAACCGGTCTCTGCCAGCATATTTAGGCTTTAGCAGCTTGAAAGGCATTTAAACGCACCCATATTATAATAGAACAATGTTTTGCAACATTAAAGTTGGAATTTATGTAAGAAACAGCCACATAAGCCTCAGGCATAGTCCTTGCTTTCAAATGTGATCTGCAGATGAAAAGTTTCAGGTAAGGACGAGGTATAAGCCTCACCTGACACGGGCCAGGTAAATGGCTTGCAGAACTCCATGACATGTGATATACTAGCCTGGATCATGGCTATAAACTCGGTTTGGGGAAAGAAAGACTGTGCTTTTCACTGAATGAAACAGTTAATCACAGCTAACCTTATTTGCAAGGATATTATTCCCATTTGCTTTTGATAATATTGATGCTTAAAATGACTTTCACCACAGGTGCCAGGGTAAGCAATGCATGGCTGCTTGTGGCAAACACATACGCAGATCATGACCGCAGTCCAGCTGACTTTAATTTTCAAATTTTAGTAAGTATGTACGGAAAAGAAAAACTACCTTTCGTTCAGTTTAAATTTCTTCATGTTATCTAAGAAAAGCTTTTGTACTTCATAAAATACAGATTCGGCATAAACAAGCACGTGCAATGGGACACAAAAGGATTTGCATTCCTTAAAACCTGAGCACGACGAGATGTGAAGAGGATACTGGCTTTCTTGAAAGGGGAAATTCAAGCTGCTGAAGTTGATAGATTCTCTGCAGCTACTTAAGATCATCCAGGTTGAGTGCTGTGAGAAGGATGACAGATCATTCCCAGGCATCCGGAAAGCTCAGCTCAGCTATAACCTGCAAAATTGTTTACCTGAATGTCGTCCTGAACAGCCCAGGGCCTGGCTTAGTGAAGTGCTTCGCTGTTATTGTCTATAGATGGATTTCTTCCTGAATGAGTAACAGTGTCTGTTAGTACAAAAATGTAAGTTATAAGTCAATTTAAAACCGTAGACACTTGGAGGACAAACACGGTCATGTTTTCGTTGCCTTCACTTATTTCTTCCCTTAGGCTAGTGTAGTCTTATGTCTTTTTCAAGGGTGTAGAAGCAAATGATATTGTACAGGAATAAAAATTAAATAACTTTCAAAACCATCTTCTCTGTGATGAAGCTCAGTCACAGAACCTGTAGAAATTGAATAAAAATAGTTTTGAAAGGCTGTCACCTCTTGTCAAAACCCACAATCCTGAATGAATTCTGAATAGATTGGGCATACTGGAAAGACATAAATATCACCAGCTGACAGAATTAGATGCATGCCATTTTGGAGAGTGGATAAATTATATAGATAAGTTTGAAATAAGGATTTTTCTCCTTTTTCTATTTATAGAACAGAAGTTGTTGAAGAAATGTATCCTGGCCAACTCTTTGCTGCATACAACTGCCTGAAATATATTTCTTTTTGGGTTTTTTTTGGAGCTAGTCGGAAGAGTTAGAATGGAAATACCTTTTCATAAAAGTGTAACCTTTTCCATCTCTGTTCATCAATAGGCATCTGCTCTATTTAAAAGAAAGTATCCCCAGAATATAAAGGCAGCTGAAGGTTTACAAATTTTTTAATGCCTCTCTAATAGTAGGAAAAAACTTACTAACTAAAGTTAGTGATAATGTCAGTGTGATAAGAAAGGGTCTAAAACAGATTGAAGACCCCTTAGTTACTTCATGTATGCTGCTAAACTGCGAGGGGTAATAACATGTGATTATCTTAGGAACATTAGGTACATTGGGAACTTTGCCGAGGTGAAAGAAGCTTCTATTCGATAGCAGTTTTTTGGATAATAAGGTTTGCATCAGTATTGGGTACAGGTCTTCATATAGTCAGCCATATCTCCTGCAAATCCAGTAGCTGATACCACAAAGGATTCAGCTATTTTGAAATGACTTTTAGTCTCTAGTAGAATTGATGAAAATGTCATTTTCTGGACTTCTAGCTAATAACATGGGAAAAGCTGACCAGTATCAGAAAAGGCAATCAACAACAGGACTAGCAGGATCCAGACCCTGAAATTATCATGAAGTTTCCACTTAAGCTTGTCTCTCTCATTGAATCAGCATAGTTCAATTTACAATAATTTCTTTCAGGATTCTTTCATTACTCAAGCCTGTGGGCATCATCCTAAAGCTCAGAATGTAGTATTTGCCTTTTTCAGTATGAAGGAACCATCTGTTTCTTCTCCTACACAAGTAATACTGACAAAGGACATATATAACTGCTGTAACGTTATCTAAAAGGAAAACAACATTTGCTTTCCCCAAGGAACATAAATAACATATTGAAAAGTATATGAACATCCACAGCATGTATGTGTTTGGATACAGCAGAAATGTAACCAGTTATAGTAACAAAAATTCAATTTTCTATTGGTAGGAATTGAGGTTTATAATACCTTTTCTCTTAGCCCTGTCACCACGCTGTTTCCTGTCACAGTGAATGTTTGCTTTAACAGATAAGAAAATAAGAGGGAGTCATTTTGCCCAGCAGACTGTCTAAATCCTTCCTGTTGCAGCCACTTGCCATTCCAATTTCTACCCTTAAAATTAACTGACTTTGTCCATCCTTTTCAAACTGTGGCTGCTCTCAGTAGGAACAGCAGCATCCTTCGTTGCTCACAGGGAGAAAGGATTTACTGGGTGCTTAAGGGAACGCAGCAAAATCAGGGTCATGGCATAAAACTCAGAGCGGTGTGCCTGACATGCTCCTTCATGCAGTGAAAAGTGTACATCCACTTCGCTCTGTTTTCTCCATTAAACATTTTCCCATTAAAAATTTCCTCGTTTCACCCACATACAGACTCAAAACAAGGGGTCGAAAAAAAAGATTTGGTGTCCTACTTAACTACCATTAGTTCCTATTACACAGTGCACTTCACATTCCAGCATTGCTTTATGCAGGTACTGGAGTTTCCATTCTAATTCTAATATTTGCTGTCTTCTTCATACCCCTGCAGACTGTTTCTTTCCTGCAGCCTTTCCATTGCAAGGAATGGCTAAGTTAATTTTTTTCTACATCATTCTACCTCTGTTGCAGGATCTCTGCTTCTCCTTCATAGCCTGCACCTTACAACAGTGAGATCACAAGCCTCAAGCTACAGATTTCCTTAGCTCAAAGGTGCCACCAAAGACATTGCATGCTGGAGAACAACATAGTACCTGTTAAAGATCTTTTTGTAGACTCCCAAATATAAGTCTGTTTTGCTCTTAGAGGAATGAGCAAAGGAAGAAATGTGGTTTCAGAGCACCTACAGAAAGTTAAACCCAACGATTTCTGTTGAGTTCACAGAACTGTATTACTGTGAACATTTATAAAACCAAGAACTGATGTTATTTGGAATATTTCTAAAGCAGCCACAAAAATAAACCTTATGTACATGCAACAGGGCATTGCTCACATTTGAGATTAAAAAGACAGAAGTCCCTTCAGTTAATTTTCAACTGTTTCACTTTTGCTTGGTTTAATTTTGTGTGTGAGATGGGAAGTGGTTTGCTTAGAGTTTAGGTCCCTTACAGTTACCTGCCTGGCATTGACTGATTCCTGAAAGGAAAACTGAACCCCAAACTCAGTAATAGTCATGAGGAAGGTGGTCACAGAACAACCTTGTCTCCTCCGTGGAGAGTGCTGGCAGTGCAGGGCAGGGGCCATAATCTGACCTCAATTTCATCATCAGATCTTGATTATGAATATAACAAAGATCAAACAGGACAAAAACCCCACAACTGGATTGTTTTGGAGTGTGATCACAGCTTTGAATATACTGACATCAGGAGAAAGAGGGAGGCTGGTTGCTTTGGTAGTGGATTTCCAATTTGGTGGAATCGTCCTTGTTGCTTCCACATGTGACATGTTTCTTCTTCTTTTTCTCCCTGGATGAAAACAAGACAATAACAAAATATTGAATAAGAGTGAAAGTAAGAGAAATAAATGCTAACATTTCAATATGGAGTAACTGAAAAGTAGAAGTTTCTGTGAAAAAAGCTTATTTCAAAAGAGAGGACAACAGGGATGAATTTCTAATTTTTGTTCCACACAAAGCTATTAAATAAAGGGATACTTAGGAAATTTTTGCTTTTCTTTCTCTTTGTGAAGGGGCACAGGACCTACACTCCTCTGGTCTCTCACATCCTCTTCTTCGCTTCAGCCAATACATTTGCTTAGTTCAATACACATTTTTCTATAAATTCCATAGCAGGTGACAAACAGAGCTGGCCATGAAGTGCCGTGGCAGCCAGCCAAAGAGCGAAGAGCTTGTTGTGTGGGGAGAGTGCCAAGGAAAATGGAAGGAAAATTGCTAGAAAGGATCAGAAGTGATGGATTGACCGACAGGAGAAAATGTCCATTTTTTTTTCACTTAAAGGTAGGTGGCATCCCTCAAGAGAGAAAACAGGCAATTAAGAAAAAAAAAAAAAAAAAAGAAGGTAAGACATCCTTCCTCCTGGCCCTTGTATCCCAGAAGTTCAGTGACATACAACAACAACTGTATCTGTGCTTTGGACACCAAGAAACAGGCTTTAAGGAAAGAGTGCCTGATGATAGGCATAATTTTGCAAATAATCATGGTTTTGTTTGCCTCAAAGTCTTGCATGCAGGAAATCACCCACCACTCAGTTTGTCTAATGTTTCCTGAACCCAAGAGGGCTGAAGCTTTGCGTGCTGCTCTTTCGGTTCTGCATCCTAAACCCAAGCTGCAGAGCTACGGTTCCCCCACACGGGCGGCAAGTCTGGGGAATCAGCAAAGCTGCAACAGACTATTGCAGAAGCTTAGCCTGAAAAAAAATAAATCAGCATTGGCAGATGATTTCAAGCCTAGAGATAGCAGAAGTGCCTGAGGTCTCGGCTGCCCTAGATTATGAACTGGGTAGGAGTCTGGTGACAATAAACTGGACAGGTTGCTGAGCAAGCAAGAAAGCTGTCAGAGGAGCGGCTCTCCACAGAAGCGGTACAAGCTGGCCCACAACAGAGCTAAAGGGACTCTGCCAAAGACAGCGACCCAGTAGAGAGTTGGAAATTATGTATTTTGGGAAGTGGGGGGTCAAGGGCCACTGGAAAGTGTCCTGGAAAGCAGCAGGAGCTGAATAACTGTCTGCTGTAACTTTTCTTACAGCATTGCCAATTGTCATGGTTTGATTGTAAATCTTGCAATATTTGGAGATTAATTTTCTTGCTGTTTGTGGGAATATATGTTCTCACTAGACAAGGCCTCCATTCTTTACCCTCCATCCTGCAAAAACTCCTGAAAGTGTGGCTTGAGCGTATTCTGCATGCTCAGAAGGAAGAAAATGATGGAAAGTGCTTGAATTTGTAAATTGAAGAAGTTATTTGTAAAATATCTGAAAATTTTATAGATAGGCTCTTGATTTTTTTGGACTTAGCCCAGTTTTGAAGACCTGGGCCTGGAGAGAACGGGGGCTAGCTGTAGGAGGTCTGCTTCGGGAGATTAGCTCCTTGCAGAAACAGGGAACTCCTTGTAGAGCTCTGTGCACCCAAATAAAACATTAATGTTCATCTGAAGTGGAAAAGATTATAGGTGTCCCAGCAGCGAGTCTGAATCTGTCTTGTGGCTGCACATGGAGCTGACAAGTGGGATTCATAATGTCTAGCTGGGTGGATGAGTTTACACCCCCTGAATTAACCACACAACTGCAGGTGTGTGTGGAGAGATTCCTACTATAATACCTTTTTCTTCAATTCTTGCTTTTTTTCTTTAGTGTCTTTACAAGACAACATGGAAGAGACAGCAGAAAAGAAGAGAAATCTCATTTCAAAGTGCAGTTTCTGTGCTTTTGTGTAGAGATAGGAAAAAAAGTGATGTTTCTCACTGCACTGTATTTATTTCAGGACTGGATTTCCGAATTATCTGGTTCTTTACTCTGATGTGACTGATGACAGGATTTGGCAAGAAAGGAGACACGTACTGAGAACCGTTTAATTCAGTGAGTGCCAGATCAAAACAGAGAGCTGGTGAACAGAAGAAGGTGAAAGCTGAGAATTTTCTAGATGTGTAAAGTTTTCTCATTCTCTTTCTTTGACTGTTGATCTCTTATATATTGAACATCTTTTTGAAACAAAGCAATGTGAAAGGGATCATTGACTTGTGAGCTAGGAAAAAGGAAGAGCATTCACCTCCCAGGTCTGTCTGCATGACTCCAAAGATCAGCAGAAACACGTAAGTATCTACAGACCCTTGGCTCACCAGATTTTCAAACAAGGTGGCTCAGCTTTTGGTTTAACACTACCTGGTATGCAGAAACCTGCAGGTACCCTATGGACTCATGTGCCTATAACATTTTGTGGGGCAAATGACCAGACGTGTGGCCCGTGGAGGCTGCCATAATGCATTCTTGATACACGCACCAGATATACAGAAGTGCACCATCCTAAGGAAACAAGGGGCTGTATTCTGCTCGTGTCTTAGCTCACAAGTCAAATGTCTGCTTTAGCTGGTGGCTGGAGGCTGATGCAAGGGGAGTAGGCACCCTTAAATAGATGCATTCATTGCCATTTCTGTCTACACTGCCCTTGAAACCTGGCCCTCCTTAGCACTTGACAGACAGAGTGGCTCCTAACAACTGCTGCTTGATGGCTAAATATATGTTCTTACCCGCAGAGAGTGCCAACCCGCCTTGAAGGCTGCAGCAGAGCCTTCAGCCCCCTGTGGACGGGAAAAACACCACCACAAAGGGACATCACATAGACGGTAAAAATAGTTGAGAGACCCTGGGGCAGAGAGGATTACGTATGTGCTGACTCTTGGGACAGCCCAAGAAAGTATTGGGAAGGATGTTTTTTATGCAAGAAGCATAACTTAGAGGATAAGTGAATTTGCATTTTGATTTCCCCTGCAAATACAGAATGCAAGAAAGCACCATTTACAGAAGGAGTCTACTGTCATCATTTGGGAGGGTGTAACAGCAATTGGGGGGGTGTAACAGCAAACACATCCCAAAGCGAGGCACTGAATGAGGGCAGAGCCCTGCAGGGCTTGTATGCTCTTGCAGAACCCAGAGGCAAACTCCCCCAGGGTGGTGTTACCTGCAAGCTGTCACCTACCTGGGGCTGACTCTCCTGCAGGCTGGAGAAGCAAAGGTCATAAGAACAAGGGTGAAGCATAATTATTATTTTTTCAATACATGGAAGCTGAAAAGGTGAAGAGGAAGAATGCTTTAACCAGCTAAAAGGGACAGTTGTTTTCTATTAAGCGTATGCATGCCTTTGACATCTTGCTCTCATGACTAAAGCAAGTGAGGAATTGTGGTGAGATCCTAAAATGGGGAGAAACCAGCTTCAGCCTGCCAGTCAAGGCAGAAGTCTATTTAAAAGGTCATATTTGAGATCTGGGTGAGGAACGATGTGATTAGCTGGCTGATGGCATATTGATCAGCCCTGCCTGTGGTGAATTGCCTTTCTGTCTGTTGGGAATGGAGCAGCTGGGTTCCTTTCTTGAAGGCTCCCTCTTACTGCTGTTCTTCAGTGTTTGCTTGTTCTTCTCCATCAACGACCTTGTAGCCTAGCTGGATGCATGCGCTGATCTGCTATCTAATTGCTGACCCTATTTGCCAATTTTCCTAACTATGACTAGGCAGCATCTATAGCATCCTAACTGCTAATCTCAAACAACAAGAAAAAAATGTGTTATTCCTCTCTTTCTCTGTGTTTTCTAAAATAAAGGAACATTTTGCACCACTTCTGCAACTTCTGTGAACACGAGAATTTTAGTGTCTCAGACACAAAGATTTATGCTGGTAAGACAAAGACTTGGGGCTACACTTTTGTTATTCCCAGCAGAGGCCAAAGATTTGTTCTTAGCCCATGGAAGGACGTTTGATGTGGAAGTGCTACAGCACAACTGCAATGGAATCTTTTCCATTTTATCAGCATTTTTTATCAGAAGCATTTCTACAGTACTGAGCCTCTGGGAATACAGCTGGAAATTACAGACATACCACTGGAAATGTGCCCACAGATCTGATGTCATATAAACGCAGGAATCAAAATTGCCTTTATATGGGTGAAGCCAAATTTACACTGTTCACTGTGGAATTTTTAAGGCAGCAATGGGAGACAAGCACCTAAATACCTTAAAAAAATTAGCTCTTGGTCAAATTTTGCTATTTAAACTGTGATCCAGAATTTGAGCATAAGGTCTGCACAAGAAGGTGGGAGGATTTCCTCTGACTCTTTATCTGGGATGCCTGCTTATACTAAAGACGGTATCAACAACACTTCTGCCCTTTGCAAAAATTTCTTTGGTGTATACCTGACTAATATTACAGGCTGGTGCAACCACCTAGGCAAGAGCGTGGTCTTATCTCTTTATGCTCATGCTCAAGAGGTAGCATGAGTTTGATGCATTTCACATACACCCAAACACTGTGCATGTAGAGCATAAAACTGTCCCCACCTTTGCTAGTTGCAACAGAGTCTACGGTGCTGGGAAGATGTGTTTGTTTCCTGGACAGCTGTTTGGCATTTCCCAAAGGCAGAAAAGCTGTTTTTGCTGGGAAACAGTTGTCTTCTCTTTTTGTCTTCTACTCATATGAACTCAGATTCTTTTACATCTGATTTAAAAAAAAAAAAAAAAGTGGAGGAAACTCTGGTTATGATGGTGTTTGCCAATGTTTTTCTGTCCTGTAGGACAGAGCTACCTGTTCTTCAGGTAGTTAGAGAAGGGAAAATACAATGTGGAGAAGAGTGCATCATGAGACACCTCCCCTGCTTCCCCTCCCGCCCATACAGCATGAGCTATTCCGTCTTCGGGCATCCTAGCTTTGTGTTCTGGCTATTTGTTTAGTTTTGTTCCATTCCTCTTCCTTTCTTCTGTGTGAAAGATTTTTGCGTTAGTGAGTGACACTATATAGTATTTAGCTGTGAGCAGTATCAGCTGCCAGTGGCCTCGCAGGCTGTAAGATGCAGAAATAGTAATAAAGTGATAGAGAACCGAGAGTTGCATCGGTGAGAGTACGAAGAACACTGGAGCTCGCTGGCTTGCAGCAGCGATTCCCTATTGCTTCTGATATTAGTTTATTGTTGATAATGTACTTATTAAAAAGAGAAAAGCAGCATGCTGAGGCAGAATTTTATAGAAGGCTGGAAGGATCATACGCTGCTGGATGGATTTTGCCACTCAAGCTACACGTGGGTAACGGTTGGCAGTGGGTAGTATGCAGCAATTGACTTTTACATAGATGAATACTGTACCAGAATGTTGACTGGTGAGAGCTCTCCTCCCATTAAGCAGTAGGAACTGTTTCTTGCTGGTTTGGGCAAAAAGGTTTTATATAATTAGAGTTGTAATTAGAAATGCCAGACCTAATGTTCTGTTGCCTACTTTGGCTTGAGAACTATGGAAAAATATTCACTTCTGACAGAAGTTTGCACCCACTAATTACTTGTGAAAAGATTTGGATGGAAAGCAGAGCCTCAATCAAAAGCAATTAAAAGAAAAAGTGAGCCATTACGTTATTCATTTCTCTGGATGATCTGTGCCATTACTACATTGTTACCACACTGACAACATTCCCTTATTAGTAGCATTCAGTCTGACTTTTCTTTATTCTAATGTCCCTGAACATACCTCTGTCACAAGATTGCTGAAATGTGGGAATAAATTATATTATAATGAAAATAAGACTTTGATCCCAACTGATCAATAATTCCGTCCATCTTCTCACAAATGATCCACTGCAGTTAGGAAAGACAGATTTGAGGGTTACTTTTCTTGACAAACATTCACACATTTGTCATTTCCTCTTGAATCAACAGCTCCTACTGATAGCTACAGAAGTTAGTTAACATACACTGTCATACCAAACTATTGCAACTTATTAGTTATGCAAAGGAGTTTGAAACCTTTTCCTTTCCCTTCCATGTAAACATATGCACACGTATCAGCCCTACTTGAAACAAACTTGAAAGTGAGGATAAGTTGCCCAATGCTGCCTTTACATTTCAGAAATAAATGAAAAAAAGGATCTTGACAGTAGGTGATCCAGCATATCTAAAACCCCCATAATGGGCTTCTGGAGGAGCCCATTTCTCTCTGCTGGTAGGGGAGAGAACTTGAGGAATTACTCTCCCTAATTAAGCAGAACAGAACTTTAAAAATTATTAGGAGTCAGAGGATACGTGATAGTCTAACCATTGAGGATAGCACTGGGGCAGGAATTCTGTCCACCTAGCAGTAATATCACATTTGCTTTTTCCATCTGTAATTGTAGTGGCATACCGTATATAGGTCATAACTCTACATTTTTTACTAGTATTTAGAGTGACCTACACTGCTACAGTGACAGTGGAAAAAGATTTCTTCAGCTATGCTGCTGCTTCTTCCATTGCTACATCTGGTTACAGCTTTACTGAAAAAAAAGCATAAAATTAAGCTAGCTATATACGATTGGTTATTAGGATACAACCTTAAGCTATAAGCCAATATATATAATGCCAATATACATAATGCCAATATTGGTCTTAAACCAATATACTAAATTCAATAATAAAATTAATAGTGATGATTTTAATTTATTTGATGAAGTCTTTGAGTTCTTTCCTCAAACAGCAGCATACTGCCTTTCTAAAAATTAGTCCTGGAAGGTAAGCCTCGCACAAGACTTTCCATGAGAAATTTTTCCCAGTCCTCCTCTCTTTCCAAAAGGCAAGGGTGAGGAAGAGAGATACAACCTCATATTTTGCCTAAGGCCAAATAAATCTTTAAACTTGCTGATGTTAAAACATGACCTGTCCACCCGCAGAAGTACTTCAGAGGTTGAAATCTTCTGCAGCTTCATGTTGTGGCAGCGCAGGCGTTGCTGCGGAGGAGATCGCGTGAAGAGCTGGGCCCCTGTTAGGCACGTCCCAGGGTAAGTACCTCACGTAAGGTGAAGCAGGCAGTTGAATTCTCCAGGCTGTCTTCAGTTTGATTCTTCTGCTTCATCAAATTGACATTCATTGTAATGCAATGCTGGTCTTTGCTGAGAAGAGTGAATGAGGCATTCCTGTGGAGGAAAGAAATCAGAATGACAGACTGATATCTGAGCTGTTTCGCTGCACGCGCAGAGCATTTAATGTTTTTATTTTTATTTCTAGCATGGTTGCTTATGTGGGGTTACTTTTCCATTTGGTACTTTTCAGCACTTTTCCACTTACGGAGCTGAAATGACATATCCATTTATCTTTTCAGTTCTTGGATGATAAAAATACAATAGGAAAAGCAAATCTTGTGTTAATTTTCTGTCATGAACAGCTATGCCAAAGCATAACTCCTCCTTCCCCTCCCTTCAAAAGCCCTGTACGCATACAAACATTTACTACAGACTTTAATATAATATTAAATAATATTCCACTTTCTTTTCCCAAGTTTTCAGCTTTTATCTTTAAAATCTGCTTCCTGAAATGAGGTTTTAGCTGTTTCATAAAATATGATTTTATTGTAAAATATTGATTTGGAAAAGAAATACCTAGAGAAATACTCAAACTTATGGCAGGCAGATATTCACCTGGTTAGCCACTACTAATCCAAAAGTAGGCTAGTCGCAATTAAATTCTGTTGGTACCTTTGTATTTAGTCCCAAAGCAAGTTTGCAACCTGATTTTTCTTTACATTGCCAGTTGTTATACAATAGCTGAGACATTTGAATGCTCATCTAAGCTGGCGTTCTTAATAGAGCTCATGAGAGTTTGCAGACTCCCATGTCAGTCGAACAGTTAACTGCTGAGATGCCTTTGGAAACTGCAGCCCTACATTTCATAATATTTCCTTTGTTGTCTGCCTAAGTGACAGAAGCTTTTTAAAGAGAAAAGCGATGAAAAGCAAATACTGAATAAACTTATTTATACACAACATTTTTTCTATATGTGGAGATACTGGCATTTATGACAACAGTAACTCCCAAACATTTATGCCTTTATGCAACCAAAATCTAATTTTTACAAATATTTGCCTGGTATCACTGCATTAGGCACCAGAACAGAATTCAAATGTCTGTACTAAAATTTATAGTTATCACACAGTCCTAGTTTTGCTGTTCAAATGCTACTGGAAGCTGCGGTGTCCCCTGTGTGGGCTGCAGGAAGGCAAGCTGACTACCTCTGAGGATGGCGGAGGAAAGTGTGGCTGGATGCAAAGGCTGAAGTGCCCTGTTATCTTTAAAGATGCTTTTTCTGAGAAGCAACACACACTGCCAGATCCCCGTGGGGAAGTTTGGCCATACCTATAATGCGGGTAGACAGTTCTGAAGACCCTTTCATCTGATACATTTCAGAAGGACTAAATTCATTATGAAAGGATTAAGCAGCTTAGCTATCACCCCCTTCACAGCGGCTTCTTTCCCTGAAGAAGTCCCAGGAAAAGGATGCTTTCCATGAGGGTGCCTTGCGTGAGTGATCCACAGAGTGTGGTCATACCCTGTGGTCAACATCAATTTAAAAAAACAATTGTGACACCAGGACCGCTTTTCTTCCATAACTGCCTCTAAACTAGACAGAGCTGGTGCTCCTCTAAGGAACAAGAGCTAATTTCAGTCTCGTCGTTATTCATGTAATGTGCTCTTTCATTTTTGATGAGGAAGGATATCCTCTTAAATGAGTTTTGAATCGCTGTGAGTATTTTACTGAACACATGCATAAAATATGGTAGGCTGAGCAGAGAATAACCCAGATTCCTAAATTGTATTGTGTGGCATCTGCTCAGAGAAACTTGAAAATGAGTTTGTTTTTCTTTTTAAATTTTGCTTTGATTTATGGCATGCTCAGTGTGACTAAGGATCTTAATTAATTCTAGCTTGATCATATCTACATGTCTGACTCACATACTCTATCTAAATTTAAAGTAGCTACAACTGGGCTGGAGTACTGATGTTGAGAATACATTGGTATAAATCTTTGGCATTTCTTTGGTACGTGCAATTAAGTGCTGAACTGCTGGCAGCACAAAGTTCAGTGAATTGTGACCATGAGGATGCCTTGCCTTTCCAAATTAAGAATGTCAAAAATTCTAATTTATTGCATCTAAAGTGAGGTGCAGCATGCAGGAACACGAGATTAATGATTGCACTAGGTCAGGAACCTTTGATTACTTGCCTGCCTGTGTGGCCACTGCTTTTTTCATCTTTGGAAAGCTCCTTCTCCAAGGAACAAGGCAAATTAAATCAAACTTGTTTAGATAAAAGTCTATTTTAATGGAAAAGAAAAAAAAAACCCGAAGATAACAATTGTAAATGTTTGATAATATAAAATAATCTTCCTGATGAATATTTCATAGGGGTAACGAACAACCTCCATAATATATGGCAGAGGTAATTGGGAAGTGTAAATCATGTATGTAGAAACTCCATAACATTGTCTACTCCTCGTAGTAGACCTATGGTTTTGACGATTTTGAACTTATTTCAGTTTTCTGTGATATGCAAAGAAACAATATTCTCAGAACTCTGATAGCATTTGTTGGCTTTTCAAATCATGTTTTCAGTGACCAATATTTCTGCCAATCAGTTCACCAGTTATTTTTCCTGTGTCTCTGAAATTGTAAATGATTTTATTTCTTCTGTGGTGCTACAAAGTTGATGTAAGTATTTTCAGTGATGCTTATTGAATCTCACCTCACATATTTTAGTGTTAAAATATTCAGAAAGGTGTGGCAGAATGGAGAGACTTTTTGTGCTAAATTTTCAATATCTGATGCTTTGACAAATTTGTCCTTTGCTAAGAATCTGAAAACTTTATTCTGGATGACAATGTCTCCTTTTTAATTTCTATTCGATTATTTCTACAGAATAATGATAAAAGTATTCTTAAGTTTTCACAAGAATTTTTTTATAGATTCATTTTGGGGTCTCATTTTTGAATGGAATTCTTTGTCTTTGTTCTTATTGAATATATCCATTTTAATTATGTTCTGTCAAACTGTTGTGATAAGGTTTCTGCATTGTTATATTTAAAGAGTATAGTGGAATAGAGTCATACTTCAAAAAGTTGCTAGTATAATACAAATCACACTTTCTGACACTATATTTCTGGGATTCCTGTAGGTGTTTTTATGTCAGGTTAATACAGGTTGTTTAGGGTAATTAACCTGCTAGTACAGGTTCAAATTTCAAAATTTTCTTTAAGTTGGCTCTAAACACTTGACTGATTCTTCCTTAGCATTCTCTCATCTTGTGCTCAGATAACATTTTTGAAGACAGCACTGTTTAAAATGGAGACGCAAATTCCTTGACACAAATTACTGCTGCCAATGAACTCATTTGGCTAACATAAAACATCAGCAACAGAGTTCAGATGAAAATTTCCACTTTGCCTAGAAAGTGCTCTCCTCTAGAGCAGCCTCCTAGCTTGTCCTCCCCAGCTCCTGTATGTTGTTCTCTTATTTGTTTTGCCATCCTGTCAGAGATCTGGACTGCTCTCCAGTATTATCGCTAAAGCCCCATTCCTGCAAAAAATCTTCACAGTGAGCCTCTTGAACTTCTCCTGTTCTTGGCCCAGATCAAATGAAAGGCTGGAGTAAGGTTCAGATATGGGTGCTGAAACAGGCCCTTTAAAGGAAAAAGAGAAAGAGGAGAAAAAGGAGCAGGGGCAGGGTGGTTGCAACTTCTGCAGGATAAGCATGTCTTTGTAGAAAAGAAAGAAGTATATGAACACCAGGTACTGTGATATCTCCATACCTTGCCATTGCAATAAAGGTGTCTTTGAGAGTTTATATTGCTTCATAGTGAAGTGAGATCGGATTTTCTGCATGATTCAAGTGGAACTGACTTTATAAGGGCTGTCCGCTTCCCTCCTGTCAAAATAAAAAGGGAAGCAAAGCATGGCATCTACACAGAGGATAGATAACCACTGAAGCAGGAAAATGAAATGCTCTCTAGCTGGCTGGCTGCTTTCCCTTCCCCTCCTCCAATTACATTTTCAATAATTCATCCAGGGTTTTGTGCGACACTTTTATAGCACAGAGTTAAGGATCACAAGACTTTTTCCAGCATGATCAATTACTTTTAGGGGGGTTATTGCGAATTTTAGGATGTTTTTCCCCTCTTTCTCCCCTGCCTTCCCACTCCTGGGACAGTCCGCTCAAGTCTTTTGCTGTTCTGCATCAGGTTTGACGGGATCTAACGAATCTCAGGCACTTTCTCTGTGGTTGAGGCACGATGAACTCCCCCGGAGTGAGCAGGACCACCCAGAGTGCTGCTGGGGGTTGTCCCTGCTGGGGCACCCCGGGTGGTAGGGACATGTGTGGGGTGCAGGGACAGCCCGTGCTCCCCCCAGGTGGGTGGTGAAGGCAGAGCCAGGTCTCACTTGGCTCTGGGAGAACACAAGGGTGCTAGAGTTGGTCCAAGTGCTCGCTCGTACCTTCAGACACGCTTCCATTAACCAGAGAAATTCTCTGGAGTATCTGGAGAACAGAATTAATTAAACAAGAGGGAACGATCTATCTGAGTCAAGCCTCCATTCAGGATGATCCATCTTTTTTTCAATAAATATTGCTAAAAGTCACAGGAAAAAAGGAATGGCAAGGAGTTTACACATTTTCGAAAGAAGAGCTTAGTGAGTGAAAAAATGATGCTTTCTTTGCTTGACAAAATCCAAAAGGGTTTAAACAGATTGGTTACAAAAGGGCAGGTTTAGCATAGACAACCTTTCCCATCTGAACACAGAGTAGGATTTATTAATTAGTAATTATTTCTGTAAAGGACAGATTCATACTGACAGCAGTAATGAAAAATTCATGATGGAGACTTAACATTTCTAATCTGCTGGATTACTATAAGGAGGCTGCCAAACTTGGGCGACCAGCCAGTGCTAAGAACACAAACAAATATCATAGTTCCCATAGTAACTGGGATCACCTTGGAGATGATTAATACCAGTCTGACTTACAACGGGTGTTCCAGAGATATCACTCTCTGCTGATTTAATTATGACCTGGTGTAATGTAGCTGAGCATCTCTGAAGAAAAATAACTCTATATTTCTGAAGTTCTTTCTCCTACACTTTGATGGTGGTCCAGGAAGGATATTCTTTTATTTTGGGGTTTTGCGGGGTTTTTTTGCTATTAAGAGAGAAGAGAAAACCATATAGCACACATCCCAGAGTCACGCATGCCACACTGGAACGTAAATAGATACTGAAGACTATGTAGGAATACTTAGAAACGTCTTCCTTTTTTGTTTGTTTGGGTTTTTTTAGTGTTGTAAAAGTGTATATTGCACATATCTGCATTACTCTGAGCAAAACTAACCAACAACAGTTTTCATACTTTCAGAGTATATCAGCTGATGCTGATGATATACAATCCATTACAAAAATGGAGCTTTATGAACAGAATCTTATTCCAAGGTTTTACAGTTTTAGCCAAAGTAAAATGTTAATTTCCCAAGAGTCTGTGAAAAAAAAATTGTTAAAAATGAAAGAAAAATTAGATCTTGTTAGCAATGCCATCAGAGAATTTAGGTATTCTATGAATAAAACACTGTGTGCTTCAGTCATCACTCTAACACTTGTGGTGTCATTCAGTCTCTCAGTTTCTCCATGAATAAAAAGTGGATACCAAATCTTGTACATTAACATGTTTTTCTAAAACAGAGCAATTGACTGAAAGTGCTAGAGCTCTATGAAAAGCTTCTACTATTATCATTGAACTAGCATAAAATTCAGTTTTCCTTCAATTTGTTCTTGAGGATCAGTTTTTCATGTACTTTCCTGATACATGAAAAGTTTGAATTTAACAGTGACTTGTAAGAGATCTGACATGTTTACCAAAATGAGCTCTTATCTCATATTTACATAAAGCATTATTATTGACACCAGTACTCAATATGGTTTGACATACTATAAACTTTTCTTCACTGCTGAGCAAAATAAATAGCTTCAATGGTTTTAGGTAAATATTCTCAATGTATTTTATTCTTTTTTAATGTTGAAAATGTTTGCATGCTTACCTGCTTTTAGAAAATTGAAAAGAATGAAAATATTTCTCCCCGTTCATGAGTACAATCAGAGAACATTTCCCCATCCAGAATCAGAAGTATAATAGCCTTGGTTTTCCTCCACCTCTGGATGTGGTCTTAAAACGTGTCAAGTGAAAAAGGGTTAGAGAAGCATTAAAATATCAGAATAGCTATGATGACTTTCAACTTGTATTCTTTATGAGTGAAGTTTTGGATAGACCAGATTCTGGGAAACTGACTGTTCCAGAGAGTAGTAGCATCAGAACTGTGAATGCTGACTGTCCCAATGAGAGCAGAAATGGAAAGGTACTAGAAGACCAAGCTAACTATACTGATAACTCCGCAGTGGCCTCATAGGAAAAAAAAGAGAAAGTGTAGATAAAGCAGAAACAAGATCAGATTTGAAAGATGCATTTAAAAGATAAGTAATTGTAGTATACAAATGAAAAATGGAAGGATATGAAAGGGTATGCAAAGAGAAAGGCTAAGAAAAGCTAAAAATATTTCATTTTAAAAGTATGTTAAGTCTTAAGAAGAAGACAAAATATCTGCCAGCTATTCAACAATGGATGAGTGATATTAATGGATGAAGGAAAGAAGTCTGAAATGGTTGATAACTTTTTGAAAGACTAACCATAAACTGTCAACTTACAATATGAGAGTAAAAAGAGTACAAAACCAGGCTAGATTTTGGTCTAAAAGTTTAGGTGCTCAAGTTAATTTCTTTAAGATATTTTCAAATTGTTTAGCAGTTCTCAGATGAGTTACACGAGTCCGAGAATGGAGAAAAGCTATTTCAGGACAAAGAGTGGTAATCTGAAAAACTGTCCATAATGGGTAAGCTTGTGAAAGGATGGAAAAGTCTAGATGTAGTAATCTTTAAAAAGAGGAAAAAGGAGAGCCAGAGTTTTGGCACTAGTCAAGTAACTTTCTATCTCTTGAAAATTCTGGAATAAATAAGCAAAGCATGGATGAGAATTAGCAGATTATGAGGAAGAAAGATTTTTCAAGAACAAATCACATCAGACTGCTGTAACCTCCTTCTAGGACAAGATAATATGCTTTGTGAATGGGAGAAAAGTAGTAGATGTCTTGTGTGTTTTGAAATTATTTCATTACATGCTCATACAACCAATCCAGGAAAATTTATTCTCACTGAAACTAATAGACAGCTATATGAAAAACAGGGTACAAGCCATACTGGATATGGTTCCATGGTTCAAGAGACATGAAGACCAATTAAAATGAACCCAGCAGTGAGAACGCTCATCAGGAAAGACTGGAGGCATGGATGGAATAAAAAGCAGTAAGTTTAAACTGAAGCAACTAAGATTTGTATTACAATTAGGAAAAGAATGGCTAGCAATTTGAATAGAAAATAGATATCCAAAACCAGTGCTCCTCCAGCTTGTTGGAAGTGTGAGCTCCCTCTTGATGATTTGCTCCCATGTGACACCTTGCATTGAAAACCTTCATTTCTCCCCAGGAAGAATTGCTACATGCCTGTGCTTGATGTTAGTTACCAGCTCTCTGCTTCCCATTGAACGGTCACAGCCAGTGGTCACAACCCGTTCTCACTTCCAGGTGAAAAGGAGCTGCTGCTCACTGCTTTGTGGTCTTCCTGACACCTTTTCATGAATCTCCGACTTTCTTCTCCTCCCTACCTCTGTATCCAAGGGACACTGCTTGAAGGTTTTCAGCAGATGGCAATTTTAAGAAAAGGATACTCAATTTTTATCATGAATTATGTTGGTATACCTGTTTGTACCACAGAGCAGGGAGACAGATGCCACTGTCTCAGAAAATCCCCTCCACTTCTAATTTTCTGTGGTTCCATGTGAGCAAGATGAACTTGAGGGTATCATTCTTCATTAAATTGGAAAGCTCACCGATGAATAAGTAAACACTTATCTTAGGAAAAGCTGTAGGTCCCTGATTTGTATCTTTTTTCTGCCCATCAACTTTTAAATTTAATTCTATCCAAAATGTTGGATTGTCTGGAGGAGAGTAAGACTGACTTCCTCCTGTACTAAAAATCTTGTAAGTTCTTAGATTTAGTTGTTATCAAAGGTACCCCTTCTTCCACCAAAATTTCCAACTAATGAAATATTTTATGGCAAGAATGAAGATCAGATGTTTTTCAAGAGAATCTATCCTGAATATTTTGGTGAATGTCTACATGTTATTATGAATTTTAACAGATTGCTTCTACATAAATATTTTTCACTAACACAACCATTGATATAATTTTGTGGTTGGACATGGGAGAAGGGCGTGGCAGATCACTTCTGACTGGCTTCTTATACGCACTGGTCTTACCTCATTTATTTCAATGGGGTTGCTCCGATGCAAGCTAGCATGATGAGCCAGCTGTGTGCTCCATATCTGGAGCTATATTTAAATTTGGTTTTGCTAATTTAAGATCTCTAAGCATGCCTTGAGGCTTGCAATTTATTCTTCAAGTGCCTCACATTTTCTTAGCTATGTAATAAATTGATAGGATCCCACACAGAGGCATGCATACGCTGCAGTGGTTTGTTGTAGGCGTAGAGTCAGAGGACAAGAAATTCTACACAAGACTCTACTCTTATGTCTTCTTTCAGCTTCCACTGGGACAAGTCACAAATATCTTAGCTTTATGAAGGCCTAAAGCATCTTTTCCTCCCCTCAAAATCGGGGGAAGTCTATCTCCTTGCAAAACCAAGCTTTTACCATTTCATCCTCCAGCACAGAAAATCCTTTAGAAATTCTCTTTCCATTTTGTATGATGGAAAGAACACTCCTTTCCTTTCCCCTCTGTGTTTTTGAAAATCATGTCATTTATCTTCATAACAGTCTTGCTAAATGTTTTCCTTGAGGACATACAGAGAACACAAAGGCAGTACTCAGTGTTGTTGCAAATATATTTTTGAGCTGAAAGTCAGAAATGCAATTCAAAAACTATTTCTGACTAGAAAGCATGATACCTTTTGATGCCTGGTCCTAAACTCAACCCCAACCTTCTTCAGTTCTTGTCTGAATCTAATTGCGGGCTGGATCCCTGTTACCACCTTCATTTCTGTGCATGTTTAACTTTGCTGATGAGAATGCGTTCATTGGCTTCAGCGGGGCCACTTGTGGCAGAAAATTAAGCATGTGCATAAACTTTTATAAGGTTGCTGCAAATTATACTCTTCTCAATAGTGCCTGAGCGGCAAACCTTGGTATGCCTAAGAGTCTAATGGTGATGCGACACACTTTGTCAAAGCAATATATAGCAAAATTTTGGTCATACTTTGCATGCAAAGAGTTGAAACATAAATAATTTTATACTTTAATCAACAGATACTAAACCAGATCAAAACTGGAGTTCTCCAAACCTGATATCAACAAAATTCCCATCATGACCCTCTGCCATTGGTCTCATGCAGAGATCAATTTTTGGATAGTCACTGTACATATAGGGTGTCAATTTTTCAAAGGCTTGTGTTACTATAAGTATACTTTAGTGTATTACTAGAGAAAAGTTTTCTCTAGTTTCTCCCTGCCCTGACATGAATCTATTTGCTTGTCTTCTGTAGTAAGTATCTCTGTGAATAATTATGCTAAATATTGGAAATGCCAAAGAAAAGTTCAGTAATTTGTTCATATGGTCCTGACAGCTCCCTTGCTGAGTAATGGGATGATACTATATTGATAGTAATTGAAATTATAAAACAAATGGATACATAGCATATTATAAAAATTAATCAAGGCCTTTACTTATCTCAGTACAATGTTCTGTGTTTCCTAATGCTATCCTAGAACTCATGTCAATGAAAAATACATAACAGGAAGCAATTTGTTGGATTCTGTGTATTATTTTGAAAAGTACAAGGAAAACTGCTTAAACAAATGCAACCATATGTCAATATAAAATTGTATCCTGAAGGCTGGTAAACTTTTTCTATGAAGTATGATTTATCAGCTGAAGGTTGAATGAATCTTCTCCATTCCAAGAATACCATCAGCTGATGCTTTGAATGCTCCAAAAAGCAGTCGCTAGCTACTTCCAAGGGGGTTTAAATAGGTGCTGTGGTGCACTCATGAGAAGCCTCACTGACTTCAATGAAGATAAACTGTACTGAGGCAGATGCCAGTGCTCAAATCGTGGTTTCTACAGGATGACCTTTTATTGACAGATCACTTGGAAGCAGAAAGAATTTGTTTGTGTTTTCTTTTCTTGATGGAAATTATTTCCTCACAGTATTTTCCATTCTTTTGTGTCCTGATACTGTCTACAGCTGTCATGGTTTTGCCCCAGCCGGCAGCTCAGCCCCACGCAGCTGCTTGCTCAGTCCCCTGGTGGGATGGGGGACAGAGTCAGAAGAGTGAAAGTGGGAAAACTCATGGGTTGAGATAAAGACAGTTTAATAAGTAAAAAAAAGCTGCACACATGAGCAAAGCAAAACAAGGAATACATTCCCCTCTTCCCATGGGCAGGCAGGTGTTCAGCCATCCCCAGGAAAGCGGGGCTCCAGCATGTGTCACAGTGACTTGGGAAGACACACACCATCACTCCGAACATGTGTGTGTGTGTGTCCCCTTCCTTCCTCTTCCCCAAGCTCCTTATAAACTGAGTGTGACGCCATACGGTATGGGATATCCCTTTGGTCAGGTGGGGTCAGCTGTCCCAGCTGTGTCCCTTCCCAACTCCTTGTGCACCCCCAGCCCCTCGCTGGTGGGGTGGGGTGAGGAGCAGCAAAGGCCTTGGCTCTGTGTGAGCACTGCTCAGCAGTAACGAAAACATCCCTGGGTTATCATCAACACTGTTTTCAGCACAAATCCAAAACGTAGCCCTGTACTAGCTACTGTGAAGAAAATTAACTCTATCCCAGCCAAAACCAGCAAAGATTGTTTATTCACCGATAGAGCTGATGAGGACTAGTAGTTCATTGATCATGTCTATATGTGTGGATTCCAATGTTTGACATTTAAACAATATTTTATTCTCCTAGAATATATTTTATCCATGGATTGCAAGCACTGAACTTAAAATGTAAATTTAACTAGCCTTCATGAAACCAGTCTAATAATAATAATTAAAAAATTATCATGCCCATAATGTCTATTCAGGTACAGAATAAGAAGTATATATCTGAGGGGGTAAAGACGTGTTTTGTAGAAGTAATGGCTGCACATGGCACCAGGCATATCTGGTGGGATTCCACTGTGAATCAGTGCCACAGCAGAAAGCAGAACCCAGTAATCCTCTCCAGCTTCCCAGTTTGCCCAGGCTCGACTGCCATTCTAGGACAGTAAATAAAAATAGGCTAGGTATCTTAGTGGTACATTTCTATGTAAATACAGTCTAACTGCAGGCCAGGGTTTTGATCACTCATTCCTTCTTCTGGAGACACATAGTGGTAACCAATTTTTGGCTTTGCTTCTTAAATAGCTGGTAACTAGCAACACATACCCAGCACTAGATGTGCAATAAATCATTGTATGAACTGACAAATGAATACACAAGTGAAAGCTCATCTAGAAGGGAGAAGATGAAGGATGATGGCCATTTTTTGCAATTGGAGAGCTGTTAAGATAGGCATTCTCTTAAGCTGGCAGGGAGGTTCTTTTCCCTCTATATTTAAAGAGTTCACTTGCACAAATTTGAGTGATTATTGATTTTAGCAGGGAGGTATGTCTTTCACACTGCATTGTTACTTTTTTCACACATAAAACCTCACAGAAACTTTGGTGCTGATAATAAGAAGCCCCATTACAGGAGGGCTAATAAGATAGATAAGATGTTAAAGCTATATGCATTATTCATACCCTAAAAATGGAAGCACTGAAGCCCTCAGCTCACTGTGGAAGCCTTGGAGGCTCTAACAGATAGTGTGGTTAAACGTTTTGCGCAGCAGTCGCAGGGTTAGGAGTGTCAGATGAAATCAGTATGTTTCCACAAAATTATGACACTGACGGTATAAGAAAGGGGTACTACAGCAGGTTTCCTAACAAAGACCGCTTTAGTAGTTGAATTCCTATTTCCTGTACCTGGTTACCCAGATCAGCAGTGGCAGTTCTGCATGCATTTGTCTCTCTCTTCACCCATCTCCTGCTCCTCATCGACCTTAATGGTCCTCAGAGAGGAAAGCGTTCTGAATTTCTGTGCTGGAAGAAAAGATTGATGACCATGAAAACTGACAGTGCTCAGTACTTCACGGGAGACACTGAAAAACTTAAAGATTGGCTCCTTTAAGAACTGTTTAAGAAAAATACCTGGTGCAAATTGGGTTCAGTCTGTGTTTGAAATATTTTCTGGACAAAAGATACTTGAAATACCTTTATTTCAGGGATTATCATTAGTTTAAACCGCTTGGGTAATCTTGGTCCAGGTTCATATTCTCCATGCAGTCCCACCTCAGAACTGCATTGGGTAGAGTGCAAATTCATCTCAACTCACCCCTTTGTAACTGTTGTTTTTATTTGCAGGGCAGTGACTAAGGAGTGATTACTCAAGGGGTAATGGAGGGCACGACATTTTTCCTAAAAGAAGGGTGCTGGAATTTGTCTCACTCTTGACAAATGTCTCATCCCATGACAAATGTGCTGTTTGCTGTGATAGTGACCCTGGGAGTAATAAAATAATAAGCTGCCCCATAAGTTAGTCTGTTCTGCTTCCAAACTATGTAGCATACTTCCAGAACACACTTTATTACTCTCTTCCTACTCTTTTAAGTCAACATATACTCTGATCCTGATTTTTGAGATAAGGACACATTTTAAAGCTACAAATATTACCTTTGAAGTTCAATTTAAATTAATTGATAATGATTAATCAGCTATATTTTTATAACTAGTGGCATAAGACTTTTGACTAAAACCAGAAACTGAAGGAAATGAGACATCCAACTCCAAATTACAGAGTTGGAAACTCCTTTCTTGTTTGACCTCAGGGTTCTCCAGTCTCATGAACATCAGGAGGATCACTGGGGTGAACTTGCTACGCAAAGCAGTGGGTGGGAGATTCAGAGTCACTGCTTTCCTCTCTGGAGAGAGTTCAAACTTCAAAGAAGTTTGAAGGAGAACATCATTTCGGAAACCACTAAGTCCTTCTCACCCCTTGCCAAAGTGGCAAAAATGAAGGTGTCTGGTGACCAGGTCAGCTGGGCAGGAGGTAGTGGGATGGTCCCTGGCTGGTGATGCCCTGCCTGGCTGCCCCCAGCCAGGGCGCAGGGCAGGCTGGGGGGCAGTTGAGGATAGCCTCAGCCTCAGGCATCTTTTTCTAGTAGTAGTCTGCTGTTTTCCTACTGTCTTTGCATCACTTCTTTTACATCTTCCTCTTCTCACTCCATTTCTCTTGCTTCATGGGATCTTTTGGCTTTCCTCAAAGAGAAGGTTGACAGAGTACTTGTCCTTCCCCTTGTCTAATTCTCTTGTTGACTTCGCCTCCTACAATTGTCTTGTCTCACTTTTTGACATACACAGAGATTTCTTGGCTGCTTTCCTTTGCTTGGCTCTTCTTCACTTGCACAAGTAATTTTCAGCTCCCATTTGCTACTCGCAGTTATTTCTTTTGACACTTTTTGCTCACAAGTCATACCTACCTAAACCTGACCAGTTAATCCTCTTCCCTTTCCAGCCCCTTCTGCCCTTCTGCCATTCATATATCAGCTCCTTGGCTGTCCTGTATGCCGCTGTCCTGGTCCTCACGCCTCTCCACTTACTTCTGTGTCTTGCTGAAGTTGCTCTCAGTAAAGATTATAAAAATCTTGAACGGAGTGGGACACCGCAGATCTCATTTAGTACCGTGATGGTTACACCTGCATATTGCCACCTTACCCTCCATGTGTAAACTGGTCTGCAAGACCAGTCTCCCTTGTCATGTTATTGTCACAGTTGACCCTCCTGCCTGAGAAGCAAAGACCCACAGAATCACCACAAAACCCTCCTTTGCCATGATGCCTCCAAACCAATCTTGACAGTGGGTTGATTGTTGATGTACTGAAATCATTATCTTCTGTGGTAAATAACATTTTCTCATACGTTCTGTATACTCCTGCCATACTTGAAGCTTGTTGTTGTGGTTGTCATGGGGCAAGGAAAGTAATTTTTATGCATTTGCAAAACATATAATACAATGGGACCGTCTTCAGTCCTTCAGGAGGGCTCCTGAGCATTACAGAAGCATAGTCTGCACTCAGAATAAGTGATTCATGTTAGTTCTTTGTTTAGCATGGCCTGAGAAGGCAGATTTTGTCCTTAAGACTTTGTCCTATGGTTGTGGGGAGGTGCTGCTGTGATGTTTCCCGAAACCAGGATCTGAAGCTAAGCAGATGTTTTTATTATTGAAATCCTTAAACCGACATTAACTACACTACATCCTTAGTAGTAATAGCTGCTTTCTTTGAACTCGTGCAGATTAAACCAAACCTAATTTACAAACAAGAAACCTTTCAGGTTGCTTGCTCATTAGTGCAGAATTAGCTCCTTTTGAAATTTTGACAATGAGAATTTGAAGTAACTAAACACTACCGTGATTTCTGAAACAGCACTTGCGTGTGCATTGATCATACAATAGAACAAAGAGTGTCTAAGCCCTTAGTTCATTATGAAAGTCTATGAAACTTTGAAATGTATTATTCCCATGCTGGCTAATTAGTTTGTATGTGAAATTTCAGCTTTCATTTCTGTCTTCTTCGTCACCAGTTTGCCTTACCACAACTGCCATACTAAGTGGATTTTGTAATGCTTGACTACAAACAGAGTATTTCCTTATTTATGCTTCTGTCTTTAAACATTTGCCCAGCACTAATTAGCACAGTATGATTTTACCGGTATTTTTTCTAGAACTTTAGCCAATTACAGGCCATTACTTGAAGCCATTTACTTTTTCAGCTGAGAGCAGTGAAAGTACACAAAAAGAGAAGCAGGGGTCCAGCGAGAACTGTTTCTAAATGGTTTGCAAGGCTTTGAAGGCAGCTGCCTCCTGTGGACTCCTGTCTGAAGGTCATCTGAGAGGGTGACAAACAGCCTTCCTGTGTATTTTCTAGCTCAACCTCTTCTCTAGGTTCCTCCTCCTATTTACTTACCTGACTGGTCCCAGGAAGCTCTGAAAACACTTCTGGCAGGCCTGGGTGCCTGCAGCCTCCTCCCAGCTGTAGCTGTTATTAAAACAGGCATGCCAAAATAATTCAGCTACCTGCAGGCCATTTTCTGTCGTATTTGCATTTTCCACACACTATGCCTGATTCCTCCCACTTCATAATTATTAAGGCTTGGTCCTGCAGACATTTCATTTTAGAAGTGAAAGGCTTTAATCTAAGCTTTGTAATTATTCTGGGAGTTAGTCAGAAGTGAGTGTCAGGATCGAATCTGCTCCATTATCTCATGGCTATCTGGGAAAATAAACTATTTTTTTGAGAGCGACGTTTTCAGGAAGGCAGGTATTCCAGCTGCAAGTGCCAGCTTCTGCACTCCTGCACTTGCCATTGTGGGCGAGTGAGAATACTCATGCTTATTGGAAATATACAATTTTTTGGGTCAAAGGAACATAAAACTTTGCTGTCTCGGGTTCTCTGCTTATTCTGGGAATAAGCTGCACTATTTACTTTCCCAGGGACAGTTATGCTTTGGTTTTGCTTTTAAATAAACTTACTAACCAAAACTGTAGTAGTAGTAGTATTGTTCTAACATTTAAGTGGCTTAGTCCTATATGTAGAGTAAAACCAGGGAAAGAATGACGAAAAATAATGATGGAGGTCAGTTAATAGCTCTCCTACTGAAACAACTAAGAAATACAGTTAGCAAAAATGTTAAGTATAAGCCAGCATTCAGCAATTTCTGGCATTAACTAGCTCTGAAGAAAATACTCTTTTTCATGGACATTATGGTGTGGTATATCTGGCCTTAAGTAGATATTCACCAGCATTAATGCAAGGAAGACTCTTACTTTCACATCTTCTGATAATAGTTCAACTCTGACCTCCTAAAAATCAAATTGTTTCTGGCTTAAGGAATAGGCTGATTCATAAGAAAAATTATGTAATTATAAATAAATGGTTGAAGAACTCTGATTTGAAAGATCTTTCAGTGAGGCACTACCATCGCTGTGTGTGTTTTTGTAGCATCTGACATAACAAAGCCCTAGTCCTGAATAAGAACCTGAAAACACTTCATTAATATTAATACTATTAATAACAAAATAAACACCATCAACATCTTAGAAAAGAAGTTCTAATCTTATCACTATCAATATGCGTGTAATTTAGAGATTAGAATGTGAATTCTTTGCAATTCAAATGATCGGTTGCGTTACTTGTGTCAAGCCATGTCCTGTCTCTCATGGGATAACATGGCTTTAGTGACTTGTTCCCTTTCCTGCCTGATGAAAAGATATACATAATGAGTGCAAGGTCTTGTAATACAATCGTGTCCTACTTCGCATGCTTTTTTTTTTTTTAATCAGTTAAAACCTTTCAGAGTTAATGTCATGTTCAGGGAAGAAACTATGGAATTCCTGGTCAAACATGTTCTTCATGTAGTTAATTTAGTAAACCAACACTTCATAACCAGAATCACAGTAAGAACAATCTCTGATCAGAATTCTTCAGGATTTCACCCAGGATATTTTGCTTCCGAAAAGTGATAGGTGTACATTTTTTTTACATTAATTGTAATTAAAAGTGTTATTTTTCATAACTAGTAGAAATGTTTCACTAACACTGAGCTAGAAGTGCTGCAGACTGTGTTATGCCATATACTAAATTGTCGTCCTTAATTTACACTGGGTTGTCCTATCTGTTTTGTCCAAAGTTTTTTCTTTGCTGAAAATGCCCAACTTAATTCTCTCTACATTTTCCCTCACTACTGCAAACTGACCACACATACATAGCTAATTTCTCAGTGTAAAGCCTCTCCCAGGTAGCCAAGTGATGTGAAAAATGTATATTTTTACTCCTACAGACAATAGATGCAATGCCTTTAAAATTTAAAAGGTGCATGTACAGTTGCCTAGCAAAACCTGAAACCTTATGGAGCAAGACTGAGATATAAACTGCTTGCCACAAGTGTAGCTGTTTCATTTCAGGCCCAATTTATTCTGAGTTAATATTTAATTTTCTATTTTAGGAACTATTATCATAAGCAGCTACTGGTTTGTGTTTTCAGGATCAGGATAGATGCAAGAGGCTTACAATTTTTTTTTTGTTTGTTTCTATATAATACTGTCAAGATTTTCTTGAAACATATTCTTGTTGTGTAAGGCAATTCTCTTTGACATCAAGCAAAGTACGGTTTTAGCAAGTGCTACAAACTGTCATTCTGTCCAACTCAGGCAATAATTGGACACAGGCAAAACATAGAAGTGAACTTGATTTTTTTTTGTTTCCACTGATATCATTGTTGATGCAGCACAATATGTATAGCTGGCTTTTCTATAAAAGTGTCTTACTGTGGGATATACTTTCTCACATGTGGGTGTGCAATTATGTCAAAATGGAGGAAAAAAAATATATTTGAATTTAGTCTGTAAAGTCTTCAGAGTTAAATAACCTAAAAATTCCTCTTTGTGCAACTGCAATGAAGGAGTACCATATTTCCTTGAACTGAGCATATGGCAGGGCTAAAACAGCAAAATGAGATTCATCACAACAAAACATACCTTCCCCTTCCTTGATTTAATATGGTTACCAGAATTCCCTACAAAGCTTACTTTGAGAGTCTCCAGACAGACAACCGTATGTGGAGGGAACATACTACAAAGCTTACATAAACCTGGCATGAAATGTTGCTTGGTGTGGGAAGAATTTTTTCAGACCTATGTTATAACCCAACTTTAGGTAAAATGTTTCTGAGATGTCGCCTTAGGACTTTTCTGAACATTGCTGCTTTGCAGATATGAGGGAGCTTGACAAAAATACAGATGGCATACAAAGATATATGTTCAATGGCTTTTCCCATCAATTTTCAGTGATAATAAAGGCAGAAGATTTTAATTATGCATTTCCCATTCCTCCTCTCTTGGTGGAGAAGTAAAGGTAGGTCAAGATGTGAAGATGAAACACTGCTTTGATTCAGGAAGGAATACTGCAACTGTGCTCTTGTTTGCTCTACACATCAGCACACCTCAAGGCTTCACTACGCTGCAGAGTTCTTTATAACTTTCCTGGCATCTCAGCAGTGACTGATTTATAACCAAGTATGAAAGCCATTACAGACTCTGAAAGTGTCATTTACATTATATAGTAGACTGTCTGGTTTTAGAAAAGAGGCAAATTAATTCCCAATATGCTCTCTATGACTTTATTATACCAAAAAAAACCCTTAAAAAGGAAGCAGTCCTTGGCACTGGGCACAGCTAAAACACAACATGACCTGTTTTTTTGATGGTTGCTGTCCTCTAAGAGCCTGATCCAAAGCCCTCCATTTTTTCTTTATCTTCAGTGCACTCTGACTGGGTTCTAAGTGTAGAAAATAACTACAACATTTTTCCTTAAAATAGATTGATACTGTATATTAGGTATCTGAAACACATGCTTAGCGCATCCTTTGTCCTAAACATAGTAATGTGTCACATGTCCTTGCATGCTCCAGAGTGCTAATTCTTTTCATTCTTAGAGCTTTAATCTCTTTTCTTGCAGGCTGCTTATTTAAGACTTCATTGGGCAAGGCACCTACAACCTCTCTTTTTCAGGTATCTGCCTTTCTGAGATGAAGACAAAGCTGTATTTTCAGTCTTAACACTGACAACACTGAAGTACATAAAATACCCGGCAGCGGGTGGACTTCATAGCCAGAAGTTTGGTGGTCACACTGCTCAGTGATTAGAGAGAGAGAGGTATCTGCGAGTCAGATCTTCAAAAGTTCTGTAGGCAAAGTTTACCGTTATTGTGGAAATTTCTGGTGTGTTGGGAGAGACGAACTGCAGTGTATCATTTACCTTCTGGGGCAGGTGAAGATTTTCAGCTTCTCTGGGTTCAGGCTGTTGCACACCATAGATATAAGTAAATGCAGAGTACTCATAAAAGTAACCAACAGAAAATGCCTCAGAGTCAAAAAATAGAGCAAACGTGTAAAGTTGCTTCCCCAGACACTCTCCTATCCTTCAACGTTTTGCAGCCCAGTCAGAGACGGTGTCTTTGTGTCTAGTCGATGCTAATGTATTTCACTCCCACGCACTTGTTCAGTGGCATGCGAAACTCAGTTTAGCTCTCTACAAACCCAGATATGTTAAGTAAACAGTAGAGTCTATAGAAGGGCAACTCAGACCACCTCAGAAAGCTTCTCTGTCTACCAGTTAGTAGAGGGATACTAGGCCTAAACTTAGCATGAATGTAAGTTCCCAGCTTTTTCCAAACAGCCTGAACTTGACTCCATTCCATCAAAATCCACAGCAGAGGACAAATAGCAGCTCTGGCTGCTCATGCTTATCACAAGACAGAGGTCTTCAGGCCTGAAGATCAGTGAAGTGGTCTGGTGGGGACAAGACCACAATAACCAGATGAGGTCACTGTGGGATGAGATGGGAAGAAATCTCTTCCTGGTTAGGAGAAATAGCTTAAGTATATCTCTCTGTGAACATCTAGTGTAAGCAGAAGTCCAGGAGTGCTAAAGTATGACAGAATTTTCCCACTTTGCTGGCTATTCCTGGAAGAAAAATAACATGACCAAAGTCTGCTTGGTAGCTTGATCCAAAGAGGTTGGCACAATATATGAAAAAGACCTGGGATATGGAGAAGACTGAGGTACTCCATGACTTTTTTGCCTCAGTCTTCACTGGCAAGTGCTCTAGCCACACCACCCAAGTCACAGAAGGCAAAGGCAGGGACTGGGAGATTGAAGAACCACCCACTGTAGGAGACCATCAGGTCTGAGACCATCTAAGAAACCTGAAGGTGCACAAGTCCATGGGACCTGATGAGCGGCATCTGCGGGTCCTGGGGGAACTGGTGGGTGAAGTTGCTAAGGCACTATCTATCATATCTGAGAAGTCATGGCAGTCAGGTAAAGTTCCCACTGACTGGAAAAGGGGAAACAACACTGTCATTTTTAAAAAGGGAAGAAAGGAGGATCTGGGGAACTACAGGCTGGTCAGCCTCACCTCTGTGCCTGGCAAGATCATGGAGCAGATCCTCATGGAAACTATGCTCAGGCACATGGCAAATAAGGAGGTGATTGGTGACAGCCAGCATGGCTTCACTAAGGGCAAATTGTGCCTGACAAATTTGGTAGCCTTCTACGACAGGGTTACAGCATTGGTGGATAAGGGAAGAGCAAGTGACGTCATCTACCTGGACTTGTGCAAACCATGTGACACTGTCCCACATGACATCCTTGTCTCTCAGTTGGAGAGATATGGATTTGATCAATGGACCACTCGGTGCATAAGGAATTGGCTGGATGGTCGCACTCAAAGATTTGCGGTCAATGGCTCAATGTCCAAGGGAAGAACGGTGATGAGTGGTGTTCCTCAGGGGTCAGTACTGGGACCAGCACTGTTTAACATCTTTGTTGGCAACATGAACAGTGGGATCGAGTGCACCCTCAGCAAGTTTGCCAATGACACCAAGCTGTGTGGTGCGGTTGACACACAGGAGGGAAGGGATGCCATCCAGAGGGACCTTGACAGGCTGGAGAGGTGCGCCCATGTGAGCTGCATGAAGTTCAACAAGGCCAAGTGCAAGGTCCTGCACGTGGGTTGGGGCAATCCCAAGCACAGCTACAGGCTGGGCGAGGAATGGATTGAAAGCAGCCCTGAGGAGAAGGACTTGGAGATGTTGAGTGATGAGAAGCTCAACATGAGCCGGCAGTGTGCGCTTGCAGCCTAGAAAGCCAACTGTGTCCTGGGCTGCATCAAAAGAAGCATGACCAGAAGGTGAAGGGAGGTGATTCTGCCCCTCCCTCCACCTGGAGTACTGCGTCCAGCTCTGGGGTCCACAGTACAAGAAAGACATAGAGCTGTTGGAGTGAGTCCAGAGGAGGGCCACGAAGCTGATCAGAGGGCTGGAGACAGACTGAGAGAGTTGGGGTTGTTCAGCCTGGAGAAGAGAAAGCTTCAGGGAGACCTTATAGCAGCCTTTTAGTACCTCAAGGGAGCCTACAAGAGAGCTGGAGAGGGACATTTTACAAGGCCATGGAGTGATAGGACAAGGGATGATGGCTTAGGAAGAAATTCTTTACTGTGAGGGTGGTGAGGCACTGGAACAGGTTGCCCAGAGAGGCTGTGGCTGCCCCCTCCCTGGAAGTGTTCAAGGCCAAGTTGGGTGGGGCTTTGGGCAACGTGGTCTAGTGGAGGGTGTCCCTGCCCATGGCAGGGGGGTTGGAACTAGATGATCTTTGAGGTCCCTTCCAGCCCAATTCTATGATTCTAGCATTCTAGGATTCTATGACTGAACATACAGTTCTCTGCCCAAAAGACCAAATTTTTGTTTTGCTCGGGCATGCACTGAACTGTGAAGTTGATTCTGTGCTAAGAACTGGCCATCCTTGTAGAGCAGAAGTTTGTATGCAATGAATGAAAACAGAGCTTTCCATTTCTATGCTAACAGTGCATAAATCCAATTAATTGACCAGTTCATCTAATGGCTATGTGGAAATGTCAATTTTCTTTTTCTCTGGCAGATTTTAGATTTTCTAAAGCAAACCCAATCCTATAACTTTTTTTCAGAACAGCCTGTGAGGAAAAATCAAACAAACCATTAAACCATCAGAAAGAGACTGAATGAAAATCTTTCAAAAGCTGAAAATATCTGGTATGTCTCAATACTCAAAAAAAAAAAAAATTATTACAGGGGTCTTTGAATCATCCTTCCACAGTGCAGCTATTCCAGAACAAATGTCTGCTCATCTTTTCCTTTCAGCTGTTACAGTTTTGACTAGTTGCAGAGACAATCTGAATGATCACCTGAGCCAAATTTAGTTCAAATGCAGAGGGAGTATGTAGTGTGAACATGAGAAGACATAATTTCATTATGCTATCCTGTTTCCAGAGCAATTCCCTTTAAAAAATGTTAATACAGGGACAAAATTTTAGCATTTCTCCCTGTGCATTGACATAGCTCCCACCTTCCTCCTGCTGTGACTGATGTTCCTACTGGTTCAACAAACAGGGCTTCCTGTTTTCAAGAAATAAGCTAAAGTAGGAAAGAGGGAGGCCTTTTGCCTTTGGCCTAAACATCCACGTGATGACTACTCATACTCATCAGGATAGTTCCAACTAGATGAAATTTGTATTTTACAAGAATAATTTTGCTATGAGGCTTCTGGATTAAGAGGGCAAGGGAGAACCAGGGATGCATATGTTTGTTTTGAGAATGATCTTTTAAGAAATTTGTACTTGCATAGCTGAGCCTCCCTGCTGCCTTTCTCAGAACCTCTGGCCGGCTGTTGGTTAATGTAATGTGCTACTGATGAGTTTGCCCTAATAAAACAAAAAGCCCTCCTTGTCTGCCAGGAATACCCCCTCCCAGTCCATGCTTACAGGTCTGAAACTTCAAGGGGAAAGCATCAAAGCCACTGAAATTCAGTAGCAGCAGTAAACTCACTTCTATCTGCTCTGCTCTGGTGTCTCTCACACACTGGGGACTGCTCACAGGCCATTCAGGCTTCCTCTGAGCTGTGCCTCCACTGCTGCCGCTTCTGCTTTCTGCACACTCACGTGGATTAGCATGCATGTATGCAGGAGTTTTCTTCCATTCTGTTTCTCTGTTTTCCTTCTATTCAATTTGTATGAGTAACAATTTGCTAATGATGCCAAGCCAAAAGCTTCTGGACCTTTATACATCCTCTGAAGATTCCCAGTCCTTTCTCATTGTTGCGTTTCCTGACATGTATAATGAATTTTGATGGAGACAAAATTGCATTGACCTCAAGTCATTCTGTCTCTATAGAAATGCTCATCACTTACATGCCTTAATTTCAGAAGTAACCCAAGTAATACTGCTCAGAGCCTCTTTGAAATGCAAAAAGTTATATCAACAATATCTTTGGAGAATTGATTTATTTTAATAATAACAGATAATGATATGCACTAAGAGTCAGGTATGGCTAGTCCAAACAAATTTTAGAACACAGACAAGTAATTTAAGAAATACTTTGTGATAGTAGTGGCTTTGTGTAAAATTATCTCACATTTGCAGCCTGTCACTAATATTAACTGCTCCCTATTGCTGCTGTCCTCTGGTTTCTGAAAAGTAATTGCTACTGCTATCTTAAAGAACAGAATATATTTTGGTATTGTTATTTATCATTATTTTCCTCATAATACATTTTTTAATGAGCTTGATATCTGAAGGATTTTAATACATTGCAAATATATAATTCAAACCACATTCAGAGATACTATTCTTGGAACTCCCAGATTTGTTCTCCTACTGAGGAATCCTTGTTTCAGAGCTGCAGTGGGACCTCATTCCATTTCCTGGAGGAAGAGCATCCACATGGTCAAAACCATCACCACAATTGGCACTAATAGGGAGTCCTTGAGAAAGTTTGAGCAGAGACCAAGGTTTTAATAAGCAAGGAGTATGAAACACCCACTCAACACCTTGTACTGGGCTTCTCCATGGCAGTGTTAGACACATTGTCATGGCAATTGGGAAAGTTTGCACTGCGGTGCTTTAGATAATTAGAAGACTTGATTCCCTGGAATCGCTATTCTGGAACCTTGCACTAAACTCTAATTTTTTCTTAACTCTGTTTCTAAGAGGTAAGAAAGAAAGGCAATGTTCTTTTGTCAGAAATAACTACAATACAAAATTCAGCAGCTGCATCGCTTTGGACACTGCTAATTAAATAATCGATATCACCACTCAGTATTAATTAGTGAGTTTCAACATCTATAGACTAATGAGGCTAATCAAACCTTCAGTCAATTCCTGCTGTGACTCTCTTGTGTCCTGCAAATCGTTCAGTGTTTTCCTGCCTATGAATTCTTTAGTTTTCAATTACTTCACAGTAAAAGATTTTAAACATCAAAGTGCAGCAGATGTTTCAGGAGCATAGTAGACCCCACAAGGATGCTCTTCTGCACAAAACACTCTGCAGGATCCAGCCACAGCGAGATCTACTGCATTGGATGTGAGAGTGGATTTACATGGGAGACTGTTGGACCTGAAACTTTCTTTTTCCCTTCCCCCAGCACTGAGCGTTGCTTCTTGCTGCATGAAAGAGGAATACCATTGCTCCTGTAGAGAGATCAACCCAGTGACAAGATGGAGCATGGCATTTCTAATACTGCCTGAATAGAGTCAAAAGCAGAGTGTAAGGGCAGGAAGCTGCAGCCAGCGGTCCTCCGCTGTGGTGTGGGAGGGCTGACTGGGGAGTGTAGGGGAGTATTTAGAGTGTATTTTACAACAAATAGTGAGTGTAACTGACTGGCTGGGAGATATTGTTGGCTTTGTTGGCTGTATAAATACATTTTTTTTTAAGCAGCAATTCAAGCGCAAGCTTTTTAAAAGCATGTCTATCTATTCTTGGTTTGTTTGTGCATGTGTGTGGCTAATAGCTCTTGGCAGACAAAAAAGGAAGCAGAAGAGCCATATAAGATAAGTCCTGGAGTCCCCAGCCATCACACAACCTGCTATTCTCATCTCAGGGATGTGGCACCTTCTGGACAAGACAAGGGCTTGGCTCCCTTCAACAGCAGCATCTCCAAGCCCCTGATTTTTCCCCACATCCTATTACACTGCTGTTTGCCCATGGAGACAGCCTGACTCTTAGTTATTTGGATACTCGCATAGCTTAGACACAGCCCCTGCCTCCAAAAGGATCTGATCCTAAAAACGCTCCTATACATGAGTAGACAAAGAGTCTGGGAACAGAAGGAGAAAAAGCAGTTACTAAATTGGTAACAAAACCTGGTCATATAAGTAGAGTTTTGGTTGGGATATTTTTAAAGGTATTAATGCATTAGGCATTTTTTTATTACAGTGGTTTTGTCATTTTAACCTCTCTAACAACTGTTTCCATTCTTCCAAGGGTGTGTCTGTATACTTCAATGAATGTGTTGTAACAAAACACACAATAGAACTTTTTTCCCATTAACAATATGAAGAACAATGTATGGAAAAATATCTGATCATTTTTTCTCCCTGCAGCTATGTTCATACCTCCCACACAAGCTGGCTAAAGTGGGTGGAGGAGATTTAGCTATCATCAGGTATGTTAAACCCAATTAGGACTCACGCACTATGCTTGGGGCGAGCCACGCTGATTCATCGCTACTACACATCAGCTGGCATTTGCCTGCCTTAGGCTGGTCTATGAGGGAGATTTGGGGAGGGAAGCATAGACACAGGCTTTGTTTGGAGGCACTTTTTATTCATGCAAGTTCTCTCCAGGGTTTTGCTTTTTCCCTTTGATCCCATGGCACTAGCGTTGGATATTAAAACAGAGGCAAGAAAACACCAGCACTTTGCATCAAATCCAATCAATTCTGTTTGGGTTCATGACAAGCGTCATGAAGATTGGCAGGAAAGTTTGGGTGGGTATGGAGAAAGTGATTCTTATTTTTGCAGCTATTTCTACTTTCTTTTAGTTACCTGTAGTACCCATGGCACATAGTAAGTCTTTTAACTCTGCTTTGTCTTTAACAACATTAAGCATACATAAAATACTGTGCTCCTTCTACAGCAATATAACAATCAATCCAATGAAGTGTAAAATCAATGTTATAAAGCCAGACACTGTTCCAAATAAAGCTAATTGCAAAAGTGCTTTCTACTGATTAAATGTAATGTTATTAACTCTTGGGTCCTACACATACACAAATAAAGATAATCTTGGCACAGTATCAATAACAGAACTTAAGAAGTTTACTTTAAAAATAATTTTTCTCTTTCCAAACAGATCCTTGACTATTTCTTGTCACTTTGTGTCATGAAATCAGATGGAGAAAAACTAGAACTTCTTGAAATCATCCCCTCCTCTTGTGACAGAGATCAGCTAAGAGGCAAAAAGCTGCATCAGGTGGAATGCACCTCTCCAGTTGCAGGCAATAGGGTCCTACTGAGCCCAACCCTATGTCCCAGCATGTTGCAATGTGCAATTCCCAGGCAGCTGGCTTAACTGAGAGTGGGTCTGATGCTGCTCTAAACATATGTGAAAAATATCTAAATCTTTTCAGGTTATTTTCAAGATCTGCAGGACTTTACCTGTGCCCTATAACCATTTTTGTCCTATCAGGCAATAGGTCAGAACTGAGTAGCTGTAGCCTTCCAAACAACGGCATGTGAAATCCAAGTGAAACTGCAAATCAAGAACTGGTGTCATGAGCTTGGCAGTAGGACTGCAGGTAAAAAGTAGGTTGTTTCCTATTGCATTGTGTGTATGCAGTTGCTTACCCTAGATAGTGGATGCAAGATGAGAAATTCAGACAATAGGTCAGAGCTGAGTAGCTGTAGTCTTCCAAACAACGGCATGTGAAATGGATTCATGAGAAAATAGCAGACTTTGCCAAGCTTAGATATGCAGGATAACACTTCAAGTTGTTGTTCCTTCCAGGGAAAAGCAGATTTCCCTGCAATGCTGATAAAACTGGTAACTTCAGGTTGTATGCCTGACCCAGCAAAAATAGTAGAGAGTGTTTGTGACAGTGGTCACTGCTGAACTGCAGTAACACCGATCACAAACCATGTATTGTGGTCTGCAACTCCTTCAAAACTGCAGCTCCTGCATGTAGGCTTCCTAGGCTTGCCAGGTCTGAGATGTTTGGGAGTGCTTAAGATTTAGCTGTTCTAAGCAGGAACAACCTGATCTGGCTCTAGCTCTCCCTGCTGCCAGGAGTGGTGGTTGTTAGGGGATCTCTTGTATCATTAAATGCTTATTAAGGTTATGGTCACTTGGTACCTCTTTTCCTCTCCCAGTTCTCTTTTCTTGTGTCCCTCCGGCAGCAGGGCTACAATACAAATATTAACAAGTATGAAGAAACAGTCTTGTAAGAACAAAACTAAACTAATTTATTGCAACTGTATCTGTGAAATTGCTTTCCAAAGCAGGTTAGCAGCCTTGACAATTCCCAGACATGCAATGACTGACTTAAATCGGAACTGAAAGGCACATCCTATGAGACACATTCAGCATTGGGATTCATTTCCCTCCAGTTCTTTCCCCAAGAATATCTGTTAAATTTTCCAAGAATAAACACACTGTGTTCCTTGTCTTTTGAAGGCGGGAAGTGAAGAGGGGGTCTGAGGATTTAGGATTGCTCCTGTACTAGATTTAGGATTATGATTTGTTCACTTATTAGAAATTTATTTATTCTTTGGAAGGAAAGGAGAAAACTCCCAAGTCAAATTAGACATTATTTTATTCTGGAGAATATTATGCTACTGATGTGATGAGTGCCTGAAGATAACTGGAAAATATACAGTTATTGAAAGTGTTATAAGCACATAAATAAAATGTCAATCTGCTTGGTGACAAAGCTCGCACTTGGTTTCACAGCCATTTTTGACTGTGGGAATTCCAGGGCGGCTGGGAGGGAAGGAGGCGTTGACGGTTTTTCATAGTTCTCCACTGAGTACCAAATATGAGAAATATAAACATTAAACAGTAAATCAAATGTTGAAAAAATAAATAAATATGGAACAGATGGGCAAAAGATGTGTCCAGCTGGCTCATGACACTCGTTTTTTTCTCATTTGAGCAATAGCCGCATGCAAAGTGGGTTGGGTATTGTGCTGAAACTGTATTTTCCAATGTCACACTGCAACCACTTTCTCCCACAGGCTTTTCAGACAAATCAGAGGAAGAGTTTCTCTGATAAGATTTTATGCAATCAGCCAAATAGGTAGGGTCTTTCCCACATCACCCTTGCTTATGAAGAAGAAAAGTGTCAGGATCCATTGTACCAATAGTGACTTGCACATGTAATCGTCATGATGACCATTTGTGGGCTGCACAACTCCGTGCCCGTATCATGAGCCTCTATTGACAGTTCATGTGTTCTGCGAACCCATGATCATGTGCGCAGCCCCAGCTTTCAGCAGACGTCACACAGACCTTCTCTTGACAAATTAAGTGGAGAACACACTAATCAGGAGGTTGCTGGGGCATGTCTTCGAGGACGAAATCTCCTTCTCTCCCCTCTACAGCTGTTGGTGGTGCATTTTGAGGGCTATAGTTCTGAGGGCAACACCTTCAGAAGAATGCTGTGGCTTTGACAAAGCCTTGCATTAAAACTAGAATTTTGAGTTCTGAAGTATAAATACTGTGTATCAAATTATTTACCCTATCTCTGTAGCAGATTTCACAGCATTAAGCAGGACGGTAAAGAACTACTTTTAAAAGACCAGCTATTTCTAGTTTGTGGTACCGTATAGACCACCATCAATTATAATTCTACTTCATTATTTTTAGCCAATTTTCAAGAAGTGTGTTGCTATGAAAGCTAGAGTCTCATTCCAAATGCAGCTGAGTGAATATGGTGTGACTGATGCTAACATTTGGCCTGGTAGTTTCGGGAATGACTGGGATGGTCCTAGTAAATGTGTGATCTGATTTACTGACCCCAAGTACAATCTCTAAAAACCAGTTTGTTCTGATTAAACCTTTTCCTGTATAGAGAGGAAGGGAAAATAAACACTTTAATTATTCTCATGACATTTGAAAGTGTCATTGTATATTTTTTTCTCAAGGAGGATAAAATATGATATACCTGCAGAGATCCCTTCCAACCTAAATTATTCTATGATATCATGATCTGTACATTAACAAAGATCTGGGGAATGAACTTAGAAAAATGTAGGATCAACAGTAAGAAAACACAACTACAGTGCAAGTATTGCCCACTGCAGTGCCCTCCCCTGGCATGTTCAACTCCTTCATCTGTCACCTTAATATAAAATGTGATTTGTGTTTGGCTTGATCAACAACTGAAAAGTATGATCTTTCTCAAAAGTCTTAACTGATTACTCTTCTATTCAACTGATACCTGAAGGACAGATATGTTGAATGATAAACAATTGCAGAGAAAGATTTGGAGACAGACACAGTGCATATGACCTTAGAGCAGGCACTGAAAATACAGCCATAAACACACCACAAGGGTTGTGTCCAGTTTGGCCTCAAGCCACTCTCTGCACTGGTGAGGAAGCACTCCTGAAACCACTTCCTCCTTGCCATCTTCACCAAGCATAACTGTACAGCAGGTGACTCATGCAAAAACCACTGATGCTTCTGACTTCATAAATATCCATTTTGGCCTCTTTCCTATGAGCTAAAACTGATCCAACCTTCAGTGGCCTGTGGTGAAGTCAAACCAGCACTCTAAGACGAGGAGCACTCAGCCCACAGTCTATGATTCAAACCCAGCCCTTGAGAAAATTCATCATCTGGCCCATTGGCCCTTTTTCCTTTAGACATTCAGCTTCAGGCAGGATGAATTAGGCTCTGGGGAGATCTAATTGTGGCTTTCCAGTATCTGAAGGGGGCAAAGGGAAAGCTGGTGAGGGACTGTTTATCAGGGAGTGTAGTGACAGGACAAGGGGTAATGGGTTTAAGCTGAAGGCAGGTCTATTTAGATTAGATGTTAGAAAGAAATTCTTTACTGTTAGAGTGGTGAGGCACTGGAACAGGTTGCCCAGAGAGGTTGGAGGCCCCATCCCTGGAAGTGTTCAAGGCCAGATTGCATGAGGCTTTGGGCAACATGGTCTAGTGGAGGGTGTCCCTGCCCATGGCATGGGGGTTGGAACTAGATGGGCTTTGAGGTCCCTTCCAACCCAAACCATTCTATGATTCTATGATTCTATGAATTAATCTGGCAGATGTATCTTGCTCCCAATCTCCCTTTTTCCTCAGCACCCTTTCCTGTATCACACTGGGATGTGTGTGCGAGGCAAGGCCTACACAGCACCTGTAAAGCTGTGCATCCCTACGCTAAATCCCTAGAGTTTCCCCACCTAATCTTCCCTTCCTGCATCTCTTGACTTTTTACTGGGAATCCTGTCAATACCTGTCACCAGCAGACTGGCTAACAATGGACTATACTAAGCACAAAGCTTACATCCTTCCTCTAAACCTTTCTTGTATTTTGGAGGCATTTAGAGAATAAAAATAGGTAGAGACAATGCTCTAACCCTCTGAAGAGATTATAGGTAGGGGAGGAAAAAAAAGCAACCAAAGAAAACAAGATGATGTACAAATACATAAAGTTAAAATGAGTCATCACTTATCTTTCCTGCTGATAAAAATAGTGCTTTTAAGATTTATGACTGCACATAGAAAGTGATTTCATGCTTATGGGGTTCTGCCTGCTCCCCAGTATGTACTTAGTAATAAATACACAACTTTCAATTTTGGGATTTACTTTGCACTCTCAATCTAGCTGTTCTCGGTTTTTCTTTCTGAGGTTATGCTTTACAAGTCACACTGAGCAACTGGTCATTTAAAAAAAAAAAAGATTGAAAATATCAGTTACTCTGCAAAAGGAGTACGAAAAAACAGCTAGGCATTATTTTGAAAAATCTATTTCCTGACAATTTCTAGTTCAAAAGGGTATGTAAAAATTACTTTTCTATTGTATTTATAGACAAAATAATGGAGTCTTATCTTTACTTCTAAACCAACAGCAATAAATGCTGCTTCATAAAGTGAAGTTTATTTTCCTGATTGAGTTATCAACTTTTACACTTCTGTTTTGCTTTGAAACATTTGCATCTGTTTGTTTCATATTTTCTCAGGCTGTTTCAGCTACATTTTTTCAAAACTTCTACTGCCAGAATATCTGGGAACAGCAACAAGATATTGGCAAGACAAGTCAGATGATCCTCTGTGCATTTCTTGGAGAATTATGTTTTCTTATAGCAGGGTAAGCTCACCTCTGCCTGCAGCGATGCCTGCTATGCAGCACAGGTCTCCGCTGCCTCTGTCAGCCATTGCAATGGGGAAAACCACAGTCTTCCAGGTTCACTGCATTGATTGTGCTTTACCATAAGTTCTGCGTCAGAAATTTGGGTTGTGTGATCTCCCTCATATTTGCCAGTGGTGTTTTGATGGCAAAAGGGGATGACTCCTGGAGGAGGGCTCCCTGTGAGGAGCTTTCCTGGGATCCCTACAGGGAAGAACTACAGGCCTCTCAGGTTGCTTCAGGTGGGCAGCTCTGTACTTCCTGATGGATCTGTTCAGAGACTCAGCAAAAGGAAACGGTGCAGCCTCAGTAAGAACAGTCATATTAGCGTAAGCATGGTGATCCAGAGCAGTTTCAGGCACAGGGACAGGATTGCCTTCTGAAAGACAGCAGATGATCATTTGCTGAGAAATGAGTGTGAAGAGCAGGACAGCTTCTTTGTGTAGGTGGCCATTGATATCCATAGGCTGCAGTAAGTCCACGGTGAGATGAACACTAAACAGGTGTCTAATCTGAGCTTGAGTTATTGCATCTCATGGATAGCATTTTCCATGATTGCTCCATCCTTTGAATTATGAGATGCTATCAGTGCTGCAAGCATGTCCTTTGTATCTCCACTGGAAAGTCCCCTGGCTGCAAAGATGTCCAGGTTTCACATGGATTAGGCAGTGGTCAGGCAGCAAAAGCTTTCAGGCTCAGATTATGTTTTTCTGGATTCAGTCCCATTGCCATACCCCAGCACCTGCGGGCACTTGGAGGTGGAAGAGGTCACCACCTGAACAGCCACTTGCACTGCCCACCTGTGTGTTGTGGAACAGCTACAGTACAGTGTTTCTCTTTGGAAAGTATCTTGAGATCAAACTGCTAATTGGTGAGGTTAGCTTGCCTCATGATAAGAATCTCTGTGATGAACTTCTTGCCGATCATTTGCTGGGGACTTTTTCTCACAAAAGAGTCCACCTAGCAGGACATACATGCAGTAGGATGTCACGGCATCAGGCTTCATAACAGAATTGCAGCAGTAACATGGTAGTCATTACATGCAATGCTCAAAATGCCTTGGTGTCATGTAATTACAGCATGGAATGGTCAAATAGTTGAATGCTGCAATTCCAGTCATTTTGTGAAGTGACTGGCATTTGTAATCAATGGGCAACATACATAGTACAAGCACATTGCAAACGCAATCATTTCATGGAACTCCTCAGTTCAGGCAGGCCTGATCATTCCCACAGGCTGCAAGCAGACAATTCCCTATTGTTGTTCCTGTTGATAAAACCCTGCTGCTACTGAGCATAGCATGGGCCCTCCATAAGATCCCAGACTAACTGGTGGTGCTACTGGTTTGTTCCAGTTCCAGTGATTTAAAACCAGGGTCTCTGAGGCTGGAACTCACCAATACTGAGTTGTCATCCTTCCCCTTAAAAACATAAAGAAAACTTATGAGGAAAAAAGAATGTTGGAAGAATAAAACATTCAGTAGTATGACAAAAGGTTTTTTTTCCCCCACAGATTTAAGCAGATCTCATGCAGTGCATAAAGATTTTTTCTATACACAAAGTAGTTCATATATGCATGTATTGGAAAAGTCATAGCTTGGGATGGTGCCAAGAGATTTCATATTATTTTGCTATTGTAAAATGGAGATGATACAAAAAGCCATATTGCTATTATACTTGTGATAAGGCTTTACAGGTCTTTAAAATGAAAAGTACTGAGGGAAAATTATGTCATTTTTATTAGTGATGATATAAAACATCACAAAAACTGTAACATGAAAAAGCAGTGATTTGTTCACTGTATTAAACACTAACCAACATAACCAGCTGCATGTTTTAAATCACAAGGTAATTTTGAGTATTTAAATAAATGGGATCTAATTAAATCTACAAAACCAAGAAATCAAAAGTAATGACTAAAAAGTAATCAGCAACTCCTTTCCCCATGTTTAAATATTAGAGCAATATACTCTAAGAAACTGAATCATGCACTAAAGTATATTTCATCTCATGGTACTGAGCCTGAGACATACAATTACCATAAACACACGAAATAATTGAACATTTAAAGAATTCATAGACATTTTGTGAAGGATCATCTATTGTAAGTTTGCCTTCAGCTAGATGGTATGCATTAGATGTATACAATTTTGTTCAGCTGATAGAAAACATGACCCCCACAGATTGCTATGCTATTAAGTGCGCAAAAAGGCAAAGCCTCCCTGGTATTCATTTTTCTACTATACAGCTCAATCTTTTCACAGTTTAGTTGAAAGCAAAAACCATTTTCCATCCTTTATTTAGTTCCGGAATTGTCTCCTGTAGCTCCAAGTTTATGTCGAACATAGAAGCTGCTGCTGTGGTTAATAGAAAGAAAGAGGCTACAGGAGGAGGTGGTGAAAAACTGATCATGGACCTCTGCACTGCCAGCCCATGCAGGGACTGACAGTGTGTGCATTTCAGAAGTTGTTTTAGATTGCAATTTGATATGTTTTGAATTTATATGCTTTACCATTTTTCAGCTACTTCCTCAGCAGCTGCCATCACCTCCACCAGAGTATTTCTGCTTTTGTCAGCAACTGTGTGCTGTCCTGAATAGATTCTTGCGTGACCTCTTGCCAGCCCTCCTTATTCCTTTCCCTGGAACAAGCCTCTTCCCTGGCATAAAAACTGAATCATGAGGATGCAGAGAAATCAAATCTGGCCAAATCTTCTGGATCACTCTCTATTTTTCTTATTGCTGATAGACTGCTGTGTACTTATCTCAGGCATTTTTATTCCATCTCATACTTACTTAATGCTTTCAAGCCTCATGCCCTGATGATCTCAAACACTTTTCACCCTTCTTGCTGAATTATGAATCCTGGAAGCAATCACGAGGGTGGAATGGCGGCAAAGCCAATGGTGGTAAATACAAAGTTGGTGAAGGAGCCTGGAGTATCCGAGTGTTTGAAAGCAAATGTTTGTAGTCAAAGATTCGACCACGACCTATCATCTGGAACTTCAGTCACATCAAAAAGGGGAAATATTTACAGAAAATCTCAGAATACAGAATACAGAAATATGTATTAAAAAAGCCATCTAAAAAAAAAAAAAGAAATTAAAAACAGAGAGAGCGCTTATAGGACAGGGGAAAGGACTGATATGAAAATTGGGATACCAGGCTAAAGGCTGGGTGAATAAGGGGACCCAGCTTGAGGTGGAAACAAGACTGATTTTAAGTCAGGGAGCCCATAAAGTCTACAGCCTACAGGGTCATGAAAGAATATATCCAGTTGCAAATGCTTTTACTTAATTTGTTAGACTAAGAAATTACAAGATTTTAGCCCAAGAACCCTTTTGGGAGAGTGCCCTAATGCACAAAATATTTAAGTGCATCTAGCTTTAAGATGGCACTTAAACAGTTATTAAAAGAGTGTGTGATGTGATTGCCTGAGGCTGCAGACAAAGCAGAGGACTGGCCTCAATGAATCAGGAGTTCTGTTCCAGCTTTGTATTCCCACAGGAAATCTACTTTGAAATAAATCTAACGTTTTGAAATTATGCATTTAGAGAAAGCTACAAGTTTGAAATCCTCCCTGTAAAAGTAGCATTTCCTGCTGTTCTTTCAAGATGGCAGAAGGAGCAGCAGAGCCAACTCTGCAGAGCAATATTGTCTGCACCTCAGAGCTGCGTAGCCAGGTCCCTGCTTATCTCTGGGCTTTACCAGCCCCTGGTAAAAGTATATGAGTGTACTAATTGCCACCCTGTCCTTACAAGCAGAGATCCTGGCAATTTATCCCAGCAATCATGTAACAAGCATAGTCTCAATCCCTTACTGCAAATTCTAGTCTCTGGCAAGTCAGTGATACGTAGGTGACAATAAAAATTCCTTCTTCTTTTCCCTTATTCTTTTTAAATAAGCCAAGAAGTGAAAATTGATGCAATTATGCTGATGAACAATGGTAAAGAATAATAATTAGGGAAGCAAGAGGGATCTAGTTGCTAACATTGGTGACACGGCTTAAAGGAAAACCTGAATGGTTTGCTTCAGTTTCTCATTAAGAAGCTATTCAGCCAGAAGTGGCATTCTAGAGACGACGTACTTTTACAGGTGTTTGCACAGGTTAGTAGAAAACCAACATAGATTTTAAAATCACACCAACATGAAACCAGAGATTTGGAAGAGATAAAGTAGACAAATCAGAGAACAACTATGGTGACTGTCTGTTTGAACAGCAAAATCACATTTTCTACAAATTTTACCTGTGAATTTAGATCCAGACTTTGATTCACAGTTAAAATGTCAGTTGTTGCATTTCTATATATAAAAAATTAAATCTCCCTGCACACATACTTACAATTATGTTTTGGCATCATTCTTGGTTTCCATTCTGCCTACCCTGGAAGCTGGAATGCAGATGATGGAAGCTGAAGGTGTCAGAGCCTGTGATAAGAAGATTTAGTACATACACACACATACGTGCACACACACACACATATGCCCCAGTTTGCCTGGGATTCATAGTGGTCAGCAAAGAAATACTGAATTACCTCTCACTTCTTCAGTACTACTTCACAGACAAAAATGTACAGATTTATGGAAAACACTAATCTGGAAAAAAAAAATTACAAAACTAATGAGTGTAATGCACTAACATAAGACATTTCTCTGCATTTTATAAAATCCAGAAAATAGTTTATAGGTTTCTAATAAAATGTAGATTTTTAAAGAAAAAAAAAAAAAGAAAGAAAGAAAATGTCCATAAGGTTAAACTTGTCAAAGGTCAACTTATTATCTGGCTAGTTTAGGTTTAACTGGTGTGTCTCTGGGACTACAGTATATTATCCAAACTGTAAGTCCTATGGATTGGCACAACAAACTTCAAGAGAAAAGCCTTTCAACAGGCATTTGCACACTCCTCCCTTTTATCTCAGCTGAATCTGTGCATGGGACTCTAGGAAAAGGGATGAGAACAAGCATGATTTTGATTTTTGGTATGGCTCAAGCTCTACTCTTCCAACCAAGGAAGAACAAAGAGAATCATTATGGTTTTGTCTGGAGAATGGGGGCATTCAAGTCAGTTTTATTTTATCTGACATTTTTATGCTTCTGTACTATCACTGATCACTATCACAATTCATTAATTCATTACCTTCTTGAAAGGTTTCTGTATTATACTTTCTGTTTTCTCCCTCTTTGAATCCTTGTGTTTGCTCAGTCATTATCTGTCCCTACCTAGGCTAAATACTAAGTAGTGCCACAAAACTTGCACTGGAAGGCTTTGATTAGTGAAAAAAAGGAGCACAACCAAAGAACAGAATTTCAGATCTAGTTGCTTGGGTGCATTTGCTGGACACAGGAAGCAGCGGTGGCTGTCATGACTTTTGTGGGGGTCTTCTCTTCATCAAGTTCACAGCTTGCTCACAGCACAACCTTGACATTTATCTTTGGGAGCTGCTGCTGAGCTGAGTCTGATGGTTCAGGTGAGGTTCAGGGACTGGGACTTCTATTTATTATTAAGTTGCCTGAGATAGCAGGAGCCTACTTGGGACTGTGAAACAGTTTTACATAGGCCAGTCTGAATAACCAGATGAGGACTGAATGGACCACCTATGTTACAAGAGCTATGTTGAAGGGTCTTCAAGATTGTGAAAAATAATCATAATCTGAAAGATTCTAGAACTGGGAGAAAACTTGTGGCTGAAATCACCAGACTGTATTTGAAACAGTTAATTTTAACCAGATCATACTGTTGTGCTTGAATGTTGTTTATCTGATGGTCACCGAATAGAAGAACATTTATCAGCTTTTAATGCTGCAAGTAATAAAAAACTCTTTTTCCTCATCTTCTTATTTCATGAACATGGATGCAGAAATGTCCTCCTTTTCCTTGCTGAACTATGTATGGGAACCACATTTGGCCACTGAGGGGTCCGGTTTCTAAACTCTCCTTACAGTTTCTCAGCTGTGCCACAGCCTATGGATGCGACAAACAGCTATTATTACAATTACTGGTGCAAAGGTAGCACAAAAAATACAATTCCAGGTATAACCAAACATTGTCATATCATATCTTACAAATTGTAGAGATTTAAGAAAATTTAGAGAATTTTAAATATGAAAAGAAATCCTTGCACTGCTGTAACTGGTACTTGAGAGTGAACAAGTAATATTGATGTTAATCATGTAAGAAAGATTGAAGAAGTCATATAGACAGACCTGATGAGTTTCAGCAGGAACTTGTATTTACTGGATGCATCTTCCTAGTTTACCTTAAACAGGAGAGCAACAGAATCATAGTATCTCCTGGCCTTAAAAGCAATGACTTTGTGAAACTTGATTTAGCAATTACAGCCTAGAATAATTCTCCATGGCATTTACAAAACCATATTTCTTCTTCTGTTGATTGAAAAAAATTCATTCAGAGGCTTACATTTTTCAACAGCTGGAAAAACAGTCAAGTATTTTACTCTGGCTATCGCTGATGAGAGAAAAGCATTTTTTTTAATCTGTACTTTCTCTTTTTGCATCCAGTCCTGTCATTTCAAACAGATGTTGAGAGGACCAAACCATTCTGTGGATCTGTGATATAGGAAAGTGCAGGAAGGAGAGCGCTCTCTGACAGCTTGGGAACCAGCAGAGAAACTGTCGGCTCCCTAAACACTGGTTTGGATACAGTATTTAGACTGTTACAGCCACGCTAGAAAAGATCATACATAGTCTGCCAATGCCTGTTATGTCAGAGGGATGTGTGAGGAGCCGCTGCAGTGCGGGACAGCAGGGACACCCGAGGTGCAGGGGCAGGCATGGGGGGCATTGCTTCTAGAAATAGCTTGGATTATGTGCACTTGAGGGTTAAAGTAGCTATGAAGAATTGACCAAAAAAAGTTTGTGATATCTCCATCCATTTAATCAACAGTTTCGCCTGTAATAGAGACACACCCTGCGTGTCTTTAAAAGCTCATATTCAAAATTTTCTTTGTAACAGGAAGACCCAGAGAAATAGTGTAGAACAAGGCGGAGGGAAAGACGACTCACCTCGAGAGAAAATTACTGTGTGTCTTGTACAAAACCTTTTCAACTCCAGTGAAAATATTCTCTTTTAAATGACAGTGCATCATATTGATCAATAGAGAATTGAAAATGCTACAAAAATAAGAGACGAAGTACAATTTAGCACAATAGGAGCAGACAGGAAATTGCAGATCTTCACAAATTGGCGAAGGAGCAGTATTATTTAACTAACAGGCAAGGAATTCCATTGCAGTAATGAATTACAGAGAATAACTCTGAGAAGTACTAGAGAAACAGAAGTATCAAAAGCTTCCTAACACTGTAAAACTTCTATTTTCCACAAGAGAAAGACAGATACATTGAGTTTCCTATCAGCCATGTTTGTATTGTGAATCAAGAGAGTTAATTTATAGATTTAATAAATCCTTCCTTTCAACTTGGCAATGCTCTGCAGCATCTGAGATTTTTTTTCTCTCATCCCAGCCTATATTCACCACAATGCTGTTTTTTAAATTCAATATGCAAATTATTCTTTTATACATGGCTCATGAGCATTGAAGAAAGCCCCAGTCGATGAGGGTAGTTTGCTGAGTGAGAAATGTAGGATCAAATCTCTTCCATACTTCAAAAAGTGGTGTTCAAACACCATATGAAGTGGTGTATGAAATATGCTTGATGTATCTTACTTTAAACTTTGAAAAACTCTTCTTTTTTATTTTTGAAATTTTAACTGGATTAGACAGGTTTGCTTTGCTTTCTTTCAGTCATGACACCAACTTTCTCTCTTAAGGACCTACTGCACAGGTGGGGCTGGGTTTCACCAGGTGTTTGAAAGTGCTGCTGCTGAAGTGGGGCTGCATTAATATTTTTTCAAGAAAATGTCTTTTTGCTATATTATCTGAAAGACAGATGCGAGCCAGAATTCCGTTCTTCTCTCCCCAAACACAATCTGCTTTTAAGCTGCAAATCAATCCAACATGCCTCAGATGTCTGCCTCCAGCTGACTTCTCCCTTTAAACGTAAACAGTGCAGATTCCCAAGGCCTGTTACTCTGACAACCCTATAATGCCATCCTTTTGACTGTCCAAGCTCTGTAAATCTTCATTCCATCACAGCTTGAAACAGACCATTCTATTTTCACTGCTCAAGATATGGGAAGCTATAAAAACAGCTTCCATGATAAACTCATCAGATTATAAAATTGTTTCAGTATGATCTAAACACCCATTAATGACATAGACAAGTCGCAGCTTTTAACGTCTTATTTTATTTCCAATATAATTACTCAGTGCTGTTTCATCTCAGCAATTTGGGAGAAAACCCCATTAATTTCAGTGGTGACTTAGGCTGAAAAATGGATGGCCCAGTACGAGCACAGGTGAGTACGTGCACGCATATGTGACACACTAGGTATTTAACAGATGGCCTTTTAGCATCTTTAAGTACCTAGCAATATGAAGAGTAAGCACTTCCAAAGTGCGGTAATGCAAATCACCAAATGCCGACCTAAGGGAAAACATGCAGGAGAATACGTGCTTAGTGAAGCCAAATAGCTACCATTTTTAACATGATAGCGTTCGGTTTTAGCCACAATCCCAAAATTTCCAATGCCCTGCCATAAAGCAGTGAGATATTCATTGTTCTTAGAAATTGTAACCTACAACAATGCCATTACTTCTCACAATAATTTGCAATTACAGGCAAATTACAGGCAATTACAATACATCCAACACTTTATTTTTATTTAGAAGGGAAAGAGCAGATTAATAACTTGGTGTGTTGGAAGCTGAGTGTTTCTTTCAGTCTTAAAAACAATGCAAAGAGAGCACAGTTTATTTTAAAAGGGGCTAAACACATGTCTTGCAAGCAGCAAACATGATGTGCTGTTTCCATAGAAACGGAGGTTGGTATTATTAAAAGAAGTGAGCCATTCTGTGGCTGCTTCTCCTGAGGGACCCTCATTTACAGCTAGTATCGGGTAAACTGGGTAAGTGAGTTTTACCACCTGTTGTTAAAGATCATTAGATATGCCTGTTTAAAGCTTTATTAACTCTCTGCTAATTCATGAAGAAACTGGGAGGAAAAACATTATGCCCTACCTATAGATTCTTCTGGAGTACTTTTTTACGTTAAAAATCAAACCCAAAGCTTCTTTTAACTGAGTTGATCTTTAGGATGCTACTTGCCACTATCGTGAAAGAAAAGACAAATAATTTTGGCTCCGTCTCACAACCGAAAATATTTGCCTCCTGTTGAAGCCTTGAAAGACTAAATAAAGGCAGCAAGAGGAAACTTCTGAAATTAGAAGAACTGAGTGGTACCAACAAGACAAGGCATTATTTCAGAAAGTTACTGAAGTTTTAAATTAAAATTATACATATAGCTATCTATCTACTCATATCTTCTGTGGTTAATCTGGCTTTTTAATGCCATGAGATTCTTTTAGATATGATAAAGTTGAAGTCTTTATTTTTCTCTGATTTCTATACACTGATGTTGTTAAAGTCATTGCTGCTCTTGGCCTTCTCAGCTTTCAGAACCAACAGAGTAAATGGCATATTGGGTAAGGTATGAAAAAGAGATCCCCATCTCCGTGCTCTGAGCGCAATATGTTAGGTGCTAAAAAGCCAGCTAATCATCTCATAACATCATGTTGTGCTACAAAACAAGTATAAGGCTGGTTTATTAAGAGAGGGTTGGAACTGTACATGTTTCATTATCACTTTTCTTTCAATTTTTAAGCATAATTTCTCTGTATCTTCTACAAATCCAAAACTGAGCTCCCCATTCTTTTCAGTTCCACCTGAGGCCATAGGAAACAGTGAGCTTGGTAAACTAGACATTTCTACAAGGTATGGACTTTACCACCCAAGGAAGCTGAGATACTTTTGCCAAATACAGAACCGCATGGCCATCATGCTCTGGCTACTGCTTCAGGATCTGCAGGCAATCCAGATATAAATGGTTTGAAAAGCTTGATATAAAACACAGGTCTGGGCTCAGTGATACAAAACATCTTAAAGCCAGTGTGGGACGCTTTACAAACTACAATACTCTTTTGATTCTCCAATTTTTTTGGCCAGTTTAAGTGATGCTTTTTTATTAATTCCTCTAGAGCAGGAGGGGTTCTCTGTCAGCACGCTGATTATGGTGCATGGACTTCATATCTTGATGTTGCTTCTGGAAGCTTTGTTCCAGTGTGTTTCAAGCAAAGGAAGAGCCACTTTGAAGAATCTGCTACAGATACCAGATTATCACCCTTTTTCTGTTTGCTGTCACAGCTTGAAAATTAAATTCATAGAAAGACAAGTTAATTACATGCTTCCAAGCTTCTGCCTTTCAGTGGCAAACAGAAGGTCAGTGTGCATGGAGGAAGGACATAGAAAATTATTTGTCCTCTCTTCCTCTTTTACTCTAAAAGAGTTTTTCTTTTCCATCGGTTTCCCAGGGCAGTAAGCCAGCACTGTTCCTAAAGCTACCTGTTCCAGCAGGAGTCATCTCTTCAGTCCTCCTACATCAGCATGACAACCTCAAAAGGGAACCACGTCGAGCTCTTCAAAATGTTAATTAAAGTTGACAAAGGCCAAAGCCTGGCTATGCTGATGTGAAATGGTAAAGCCTTCAATGCAAAAGAATTTGGGTAGCTAATGTAACTATGGAAAGAAGCTGAGACCCGCGCTTGCTCTGCATTATAAAGTCTGCCCAGGCAGGAGGAAGTCAGTGAGTTTTGCGCGGCTTACACTGTACCCACCGGTTCCTGCTCTGAGACTGCCAGGTGTGGGTCAGAGGGATGAACAACAAAAGTGAGCGTCCTTCGGGGAACAAGAAGAGAGCTAGTTATCAGAAAACACCTACTTGCTTGCTGTGAGGCGTGCAAGCTGAGGTCAAATCTAAGTTCAGACAAATGCCATCCTGAAAAAACAATATAATAGGTTGACAAAAGAGAAAAAGAAGGTGAGCAAGCAGTAGTAGTTTGGGAAGAGATAAGTATATACCTATATATATATAAAAATACTTAAACCCCTGTCATATATGTAGTGCCTTCAGCAGGGATGGAGGGCGAATTGGGACTTGAGTGTGTGTGCTTGAGACAGCTGGACATCCATCTAAGCTCTAAGAAAGGTAGGCAGGATGCAGGTGAGCAGACACATGTGTGTGTAACACATTCCCACCTGCTCTGTGTCTGTGGGTAAATGAGCAACACCTCCACCTGGCAGAAGCTGCTCTGACCTGCCCCAACCAGCTGCTGGTTGCAGACATGCAGAGAGGAGAACGTCATGCAGCCTCCAGACACAGCTGGGCTCTGCACACTCCTGCGTGGGGTGCAATGGAGAAGCCACCCCACAGGAATTTGTGGGTGTCCCCAGGTTGCAGGGTGCACATCCAAGAAAGTATGGGCTGGTATTAGGAGCAGGGAACACGGGAGCTTGGTGATCCGGGTGAGCATAGCGTGAACCACAGAGCTCCAGCAGGGACCTGTCTGTGCAGGGATGCCCTGGAGAAAGGCGGCACACAAGGAGAAAGAGAAAGTAAGAGAAATCAGCCCATTCCTTCAACAGGACGCCCTTCATATTTACATAACAAAGTTATCTCAGGACTGGGCGAGGAGGAGCTCTCTAGGGGAAATACACAACTTTCTTTTCAAAGAAAAACACTATATATGTATACACCAAAACAAAATTTAGAACTTAAAAAAGCAAGCATTTGACATTTAGGAGCAGCTTGTACAACCTTAATTATTTCACTGTATGCCTATAAATTATGGTTCACTTTTATGTTATACTGGTTTTTTTAACCTCCCTCCCATTCAGCACAAGGTTCTCATGCAGCTAGCAGCTATTTAATATTTTGCTTTCTCCTTGGGTTTTAGCATGCAGCTCACCAAATGTCATTTACCACACTCTATAACCTCTTCTGAAGTTAGAATTAGTAATATCTCTATAGGCTTTTCTGCATTTCCCCCCACTATGGTATCTGAGTGCTTCTTAGACCTGAATGCATTTCTTCAACATCCATGCAAGCTAGGAGGGAGTAGTTATGTTCAAAATTGAGAACCAGGACATGGGAATTAGTTTCCTAGGAAGATTTAGGATGTAATTTGTAACATCTACTTTTTAAATACCCTGCCATTTAGTGGCATAGCAAACAGAGCACAGAACATCATTAGCTAGCTGAGGAAAAATGTTGTCAAGAGGGGTAGAGTCAACACTGTTTTTGCAAGAGTGGGAGGCCTCCATCCTCCCCAAGATTCACAGCTAAGGACGTGCCTCTGGGATTAAATGAGAGCGCACTGGGGTGATGGAGTCAGTGCCATTCTTCTTGTGCTCTGTAGTCTGCAGGTAATAGCTTTTACCTACATTATAAAAAATAGATTCAAATCCTTCTTCTGCATAACTAGATTTTACCTGGATCAATCCTAATTATATATGACAGTACTGAAGTTGAAAACAAATATATCATGTCATAACACCAGCAGGCAGTTTTTTTTGAGATGGCTTTTCAGGGGGTGTTTTGTTTCTCCTCACTGCCCCGCTGCTCTCCCACTGCTCCGTTCTTGCCGTGGAGCTGGGACCTGTCCCTGTGGATTTTTTCCTAGGAAACTGCTCTTCTCCTCCTCTCAAAAGTGTGGGATTTTCAAACCAAGCAGAGACTCTTCCTGAGCTCCCCACACTGTAGATTCAGGAGAGGAGAGCCCTGTGCTCCGACCGTGCAGCGACACTCCTCTTGCTTTCTAGCATCGACTACATCTGGAAAAACAGAGGGCTGCAGTCAGGACCCCAGCGGGTTCAAGCAGAGCAGCACTACACTGGGCCCCCAGCGCAGAGCATCCAAGTAGCACTGCTGACAGTTCGGCATCACGGCACATTGCAGCATGTTTGTTATCAGCAGACATGGTATTGGTATACTGTCCATGATTAATCGGAGCTGTCAGTCTTTCCCTGTGAAGGTCACTTTATGTAAGTACCTCTTCACCAGAGCAGGGACTGCAACCTCCTTTTTCTGTTTCCCTGATGCTCAGCCTCATTATCCAAAACTCTCTCTCTTTTTTTTTTTTTTAGAAATTTTGGATCAGAGTTGAGCCTGTTTTGTGACGCCAGCTAACCTGTGGAGGAGGATTCAAGCAACTCAGAGCTGGCAAGATGTAAGTGGTTCTCTGCATAAACATAAGAAAAAGTAGAAGGTCTAGCTCTACATACTGGCTGGATACTACAGCTCTGAATATCTTCTTGGGCCTTCCTCTTATGGATGTAGGCCAGTGATTTTAGTCAAGAGTATTTAATAACCCTGAATGGCCACACTGTAAACCTAGGATTTGATTTTTCAGCATGTTTGGCATTATATACTGAATGCTAGTTCCTATTGACTTCACTTTGAGCCTGATGTGCAAACCTGGAGTAACCATGGAGAAATAAGCAGAGTTACAAGTGGAGCTGAGAAGAACAACAAGCAATTGGGAGCCTCATGCAAATTCTCACAAATTATTCCTTCTGATGAGTTTGGAGACAAAAATAGATGTGTGAAGAATTGCCTTTAATGTAAGCTGAAGCTTTGAACTTCCCAGCAGTATTTGTTGCAGAGCAAAGATCTTGTTTGGATAGTGTATTTTGAGTTTTAGAACTTCTAATGTAAAGTCTCTTGAAGAAGATATTTGAAAAGGAATGAAGTAAAATTAGAAGGAAGATAGTAAAGCATGACTACAAGTCTGAGACCAGGGACATGGCATTGTAAGGTACGTCAAAAAACTGAGAAAATGACGCTAGTTTTTAAAAGGCGGTTGTAACGATAAAATTTCAGTATTTCCTGCAGACTATTACATGACACTGAGATGGGCTCTACCCTGGAACAGACTCTCCTTGGCACTGTGGGCTGAAGAAAGAAACCAACAGACATTTCAATAAAGGTCTCAGTGAGGGAAATGCCAGTTGCCCTACATCTTTCCAATTGCCCCTTTGCATCAGTGCTTTTGGACTGGAACAAAAATTATTTCACTAGTAGAAATGCCAACCATATCCTGGGCTGCCAACCGTATCCTGGGCCACATCAAAAGAAGTGTAACCAGAAGGTTGAGGGAGGTGATTCTCCCCCTCTACTGTGTTCTCGTGAGCATAGCGTGGAAAGTCCAACAGAGCGAAACACCTGTTCTTAAGTAACAGAGTCCTGTTAAAGTGCAAAAATAGGGTAAATCGTGTCAAAACCAGCATCTTCTTCCTCACCCAAGCTGCTGTACGTGTGGTTTCTGCTGATTGCAGTGACATTTTAGAAAGTTTTTGCTTTGCTTCTTTTTCTCAGAGCCTGCTAGCAGCATGGGCACAAAATGCTCTCTCCCATCAATAATCAGTCACGGATGCAGACAGATGTATACTCTATCACAGCCAAGGGAAGAGTTTGTCTATTACCCCTTGGTACCACACCTGGCTGATCCTGACCACTGTTGGGTCAGGAATTGTGGTCTCCTCAGACCTGAGGTTCATGACAGAACTGCACCAAGCAGAGCCAGGTTAGTAAAGCTTACTTTGTAAAATGTTTAAATTAGCTTATTTTGATTGAAGCAAATTAAGGTGCAGTTTACATAACAAGCAATTTACACAACAAGCAGAAAACAAGCAGTTCAGCCACCACGTCTGACGGGCAATAATTTCCCATAGAGGAACAATGATAAGTGAAGTGAGGGATAAGTGGCCCTTCCACTTCTCCCATCGCCACAGCTGGATTCAGATCAGAGCAGCTGCTGGAAGCCAGGTCACCCACTGTCTCTGGCAGAAAGACCTAAGCTTTAAGGTCCTGAGTTAGGGGTTTAAGGCTACCAATTCGGCAGTTTGGGGGAATTATTTTTTTTTAATGCAATGATTATACTCGAGTCACTGAATAACAGAAAACCCATATCTAACTATGTTATTTTTACAGCACAAATCCGTATTTTACTACCATCAGAAATGTTCAGAGAGCTAATGTGGTGTGACAGCAGTCCAAATGAAATTAATCTGCAAACTGAGATAGTAGCTCGAGGTTGACAAGAATTTTTTCCCAGCTGGAAACCTCTTAGGGAGAGCTTCACAGCTCACTTGGTCAGCTGTATGCCCCATTAAGCATCACTGACTGATATCAGTGAAGGCTTATCAATCACTAGAGTCTCAGAGGCTGTGAAGAGATCAGGAGTGGCACAATTTAGTATGGAAAATAAAGTCCTTGGGGGGGAGTTTCAACACCCTCCAGTCTGCTTTGCTTTGTAGTGAAATTTTAATAGGAGTTGAAGGAAAAAAAGATGGAGAAGGCATAAGGGTGCATTTTTATCTCTTTTCTCACCTGATTCCCTAAGTCCGTAGAAAAGTACTAGTACAAGCAGATTATCAGAGCAACTGATCCATAATTGCAACTCGTCCTGTAGCAAAGGCATTGTACTTTGGTATGAAACGTGTGCCCTTCTTACGTTGCCACAGCCAGATGTGGCTGTAAACTTGCCCTGATTTCACATTTCAGGCCATGAAGACAGGAAATACTGCTGTGATGCTCTAGCTGTTTCACTTGGCCACAATGACTAAAATTAACGTAAAACCCTGCTATCTACTGATTGAAAATGATGAAGATTCTTTTTCTGATGCTCTCATAGGTAAGCTGCCAATGACTTTAGTTTCTGTGGCAGCAACAAGTTAGGACCATTTTATTTCCTAAACAAGAAGCTTTCATGCTTAAGCACACACTATAGTATTGATCACTTACCTATTTGCAAAGCATAATTTAGATAGAAAACTAAAATGAAACCAAAACCTGAATGTTTCACAAATACAAAGAAAAATAGTGCCTTCCACTTTTTTACTGTTTGCAGTCCTACTTTCACGTTTCTCAGACTGGAAGTCAAAACCCAAAAAAGCTCAAATAACAAGAGATTCTAAATATACAGCAATGAAACACTAATTACATGTTTAGAAAAGGTCAGAAGTCTTAAAATTCCATGAGCTTTCTATCAGTTTTCTGCTTGGAAAGGAATTTTAGAGACCTTATTACATGTGAGTTTGAACCTGAGACTCTCCCTCTGCATGCCTGCGATAGGGACTGTTAATTTCAGAACATGAATAGAAACATGAACTAGGAGTGCACATGTCAGGTGAATGCCATTCTGTATCGGTGACAACAGCTTCTTTGGGAAAATTAAGCTGTGTTCCGTGTCAGCAAGCAGAACAACCAATGACCCAGTATCGAGTTAGTTTACATTGTGGACTAGCTAGCCAGGCTTTCTAGCAAGAATCACATTTAGTAACAAAGAAAGAGAAAACATGCTGAGCAAAAGGGAGTGAATTCTAATGCCAGTAACTGATTCTGCATATTATAAATATCTTCCCAATCACTGCTTAGGCAACACTTTCCTATCTAAAAGCGTCCGCTCTGTGTACTGACACAGCTGCCTATCTTTGAAGCTCAACAACATATCATTTTACCATTCCGAAACCAAAACAAGTAAAAGTTATTAAAAAAACCCAAAACAACAAACACACTTGCAGAAATTAGGTCCGATAGAAATGACTGGAACTGAACTGGTATAATTTTTGCATAGAGAGTAAATTTCTAATGTTATTCCTAGTTTCAGTTTTAATTTTATGCCTCGGCATATTTTCCTCAATATCAGTGTACTCAAAATTGAAATTATTTCCAATTTAAGTCAGCCAAGAGGGAAGAAGTCTTAACAAATGTCAGATCTCTCAAGGTGAAGATGAAGTACGTTTTAAAGATCAGTCTAGAAAACCTGAATAAATGAGCAACCTGAAGCACCTACTTATTGCTATTGACTTTACTCTTACTTCTAAATGTATCTTCTTTCCATGAAGGAGGTAGGCTGTGTGAGCATTAATGCAAATAGCGTAAGAAGATGCAGGTACCTGATATCATTCTCCTATTTCCATATCAAATGTGGATACCCATCCGTTTCAAGAACTGACGCAGAGTCTCACCATTTGAAGCATGTTACTTCTGTGCTTGATATCGTGCAGTGACAGCATCTGGCCCAATGGTTTTGATTATAAGGCAAAGAGATTCCTCTCCTTCACAGCACACAGAGAACGGAAGAGGAACTGAACTGACTGCCCTCAAGTTTTCATGACAATAATCACTTCAGAAAGTTTTGACCAGATTTTTCAAAGCAATCTGACATGATTTTGCTTCTAACCTCAGCTCCAAATGAGCTCACCTCAGGAAACTGTGAACAAGTGAACAATAGCAGTTAAAATTCATATAACTGCCTGATAAAGTAATGCATGATTGCCATGAAGAAAGCAGCCAGTCTGAGCATTCATTTTATGTAATTCAGATATACTGTAAAAGTCTTTTTTAAAGGCTCCTTTTCCCCCCTAAAAGTGTATAACTGAGAAAGACTTAAACATGTAGCCTCAAGCATGACATTACATTTTGCTCTGGCTGTACTTAATATATTGCAGAGATTCTTGAAATTTCTAAAATGGGCACATATATACTTTCTGGTACGGATTGCAGAAGCATGCTTGATATTGGAAAAGTTCTTCCAAACAGATACACTTCGATAAAATACATTTTTAAAAGATAATTAAATTTAAAATATTCTTAGGAGTTATTTCCTCATTTTTCAAGTTCTTCTCCTTAGGCAGTAGACTATCATTTACCTCTTCACAATAAAGGCAATATAGCATTTCTATGTATAAGAGTATTTTTCAGTTTTTCAGGACTAAATCTCCTGTCATACCAAAGGAACTATTCATCATAATTGAAACACAGCCATAATCTCACCTATTTTTAATTGCTTATAATTGATTTAGAAAAAATAATTGGACAGCTCCTGAGTAATTGGTTTAGAAAAGTGTAGCAAACTTCTAATTAATGGATGGCTACCTGGAAAAAGACCTGGAATTATCTGCCTTTGGTGCCTGGTCAGCTCTAGGTACATGTAGGAAGCAGTAGTAGTGATACTGCATAATTACATCTGGAAAAAGGCCAAGTATACGTATTTACATACAGGAAATAGCAGAGGGAATTGAAAGCGTGCTCTGTGCCCACTGGGAATACCCTCAGCCTGATGAGCATGTCTGCAGTGCTCCACTCAGGTCTCTCTTGCAGAGCAAAAGCACAGGTGCAGCACACTTTTGGCCCGTTCCCTGTCAAAAATGTAGAAATACAGTTTTTCCACATTGTCGTGGTTTAACTCCAGCCAGCAGCTCAGCACCATGCAGCCACTTGCTCCCCTCCCTCCCCTGCATGGGATGGAGGAGAGAATCAGAAGAGTAAAAGAGAAAACTGGTGGGTTGAGATAAAGACAGTTTAACAGGGAAAGCAAAAGCCACGCACGCAAGCAAAGCAAACCAAGAAATTCATTCACTACTCTCCATCAGCAGACAGGTGTTCAGCCATCCCCAGGAAAGCAGGGCTCCAGCACACATAACGGTTACTTGGGAAGACAAATGCCTTCACTCTGAACATCCCCCCCTTCCTTCCTCTTCCCCCAGCTTTATATGCTGAGCATGACGCCATACGGTATGGGATATCCCTTTGGTCAGGTGGGGTCAGCTGTCCCAGCTGTGTCCCCTCCCAACCCCTCATGCACCCCCAGCCCCTCGCTGGTGGGGTGGTGTGAGGAGCAGCAAAGGCCTTGGCTCTGTGTGAGCACTGCTCAGCAGTAACGAAAACATCCCTGGGTTATCATCAACACTGTTTTCAGCACAAATCCAAAGCATAGCCCCATACTAGCTACTGTGAAGAAAATTAACTCTAGCCCAGCCAAAACCAGCACACACATTCTTGTATAGGGATAAAAAAAAATTGCCTTCATATATTAAAAATCCCTGTAGAGATGTACTATTCATTTTTGCATACCACTGCCTCAGTCCCTTTTTAAGAACTGACTGAGAAGAAAGAAAAAGACCAAGAGACTTTGCCTTTTGCTTCAAGATGACAACAGAAATTACGGGAAGCATTTGAATTTCAGTCACTTTGGCATTACCCTGGAAAAACTTCATTGACTAATGGAATTACAGTGGATTTATATCAGCATAATTGAGTGTAATCTAGTCTTGTGCATTATAATGTAGGCTGATCTTTTTTTTCCTAACTTATAAATTAGGGCTCATCCAATTACACTCTAACAGAATATTGAATATTTTCCTCTTTCTAAAAAGAATTAATGGCAGGTAAACTTGCATACAGTGCAAATCAGCAACAGTTAGTAATAGTTTGCTACAAGAAAGTCATTCAGTGTCTCTTCAGCAAATATTTAGAAGCAGTTGCTAACCCTAATACCGAGTGAAACATGCCCAAGTACAGTCTGGGTGAAAATATTAGGCTATACTGAACAGAATTGTTGGATTTTCCATCATTATGCCCACAGATAGGTTTATTACATTTTGCATATGCTCGTTATGTAGCATTTAGCTGGAAGTTTTCTTTGGGCAGTGCTGAGAATGGGCCCCATATTGCAACAGCCACTTAACCCTCACAGTGCCATACAGAGGTAAGACAAGGGCAGAGCAGGAGGAAGAGAAAGGGCTGGAATTATTTCTGCATGAAGGAGTTCCAAATGTTAAAACTATAATTGTTTGAACTTCACCTGTTCTATTCTAAGAACGTATTAAATACCTTGACTGAATCCTTCGCTGTCTCGCATGTGTAAATTATTGAGTGAACCTTTAATTATTAAAGACCAGCACCTGTTAAGTACTTAAGACAAAACAATATATGCACATAAGGCACATATACAAGGAAACATAAGAAATGTACAGGCACACAGAAATCACTACTTTCACTGAAATTTATGTTGTACAAAAGTATTGGTCAATCATTGTGCACGTTCAAATAATTTTGTTAAAAGACTCCTCTACATCTTTTAGAATAAGGACAAAAAAGATCTGTTTCTGCTCAGGCTTTGGATTTTCTCTGAAGATTTTTTTTTAAGATATTATTTATATCTAACTGAAATCATCAATATGTCATAAAATATTCATCAACCATTCGGGTGTGGCCTAGGCAGCCTGTTATTCACACAGGCGAATGAAACCTTAAGACTACTTAGGTATGTGCAAAGGCAGAGGATCAGATCCTCAAACTTACTATTTTGCTCAATTCCTTAAAATCAGCATTTAAAGACAGGATATGGCACGGTACAAGAACCATTTTGTGCATACTGATCTCAAATGTGCGGACAAATCACACCTTGCTGAAAATGTATCTGCTGAAGATTTTTTTTTTTCACTGCCTGAGCCAAGGCATTAGCCAGTCTGTGCTGCCCAAGAAGACTTTGGAATTTAGTTGGAAAACAAAACCTCCACATGAAAACTCAGACTGAGAAGTGGTAGCCTTTGGATAATTTTCAGCTTCTGTTTCTTTCAACACAAAGTTAAAATACAATGCAGAAAGTCCTCTTGTTTTTCCATCAGTTCCAGTTAGTAGCATGAATAATAGAACTAGTCTTGATTCAACCTGTACCACATCAACAGATATATTCCCAAGAGCATAGGGGAGCCAAAGAGGCAGCGTTATCTATGTCAAAATATGAAAAAAAAATTGTATTTTGCATATTTAACTATACATTTCTGTACTAACATATTCTAGTATACTTCACTACACCCTCTGCACCTGAACTTACAGAAATGTTGTACAGTGCAAACTGCAGGCTGAATTCATTGCACTGAACATTTGAACATGCAACCAGTTGCCTGGCAAACTCCCGTCACAGAACTGGATGCATGAAATCCTAAGGAAACTACTTAAGCTCTCCCAGAAGCAAACCCTAAACCAAGGCTATTTCATGCTACCCATAGGCACTGACATCAAAGGTGCAGGAACTCTCTGTGCCCACGTCATCCAGAGACTGTGAAGAAGTCACTTACATGAGGAGCAGGTTTGATAGCAGATTGCAGTTCCTGGGAGCCCATGCAAAACCTTAAAAATGCAAAATTTGCACCATGTAGGAACTGAAGACAGTATTTATTTATTCACAGTAAGACCTTCTCTTCTTCCACCCCTGCATGAAAAAACGAATAAAAAGAAAGGATTATAATACATTTTAAAAGTGTTTTGAGAGCCCTGTCAAACAAAGCAGTTGCCAAATGGCTTCCTCAGCAGGTGAACCTTCCTGAAGGAACTCCACCTTCAGCTTCCTCTTACAGATGTACATTGAAAGCCTCTGAAACCAGTAAGGGTGTGACCACACACAGACACACACACACACACAGAGATCATTTCAAAACATCCTACAGATGGCAGAGGTGAAGATAAATCATTCTACCACAGTTGGCTCTGCATTGAGGATTACGGTCTGAAACATAAACAGGAGTAACCTGTGTCCCCAAAAATCCTTGACAGACATGTTTATTAAAAAACTTGTTTCCTAACCATCGTTTGTTACACACCAGTGCAATGACTGTAGTGTTTTATACATAATTAATAAAAGAAAATAAATATCTTTTTGGATGCATATTATCTTTTTTACTCTTATTAGGAGTACGTTAAAGAACTATTTCAGTTCTAGTTGATACTATAATATTTCAGATGTAGCTGCGGGAGCCCATGTGTCTGTCCCAGGCTCTTCACTAGTGCTCATTTCTGCAGCTCGCATCACAAGTTCATCTGTTGTGAATCAAAGTGATTTAATTTTTGAAAATACTGCTCTATATAACTGGATACTGATGATCCTGTTTGATTATCCTGTTTAATCAGTGTCCAAATGTTACAGACACAGGATAAATTCTATGAGCTTTTCTAAATGTTATGATTTGATTGAGGGATTTCACTCCTGAGCAGGAGCTATATCAGCAGGCTGGCTAGTAGCTTTGTTAATCTTCTATATCCTGATATGGTTCAGGAATCATCTTGGATTAAGAAAAAGCACACCAACTGTTTTTGCATGTGCAGCCTCCTCAAGACTATTCTATCTGCTCACCTGCTTTGCTCTAGTCCTTTGGTGCCTTTTTTCAGGTCCTTCCCTTAGGTGCATCCAGCTTAGCCATGTAGCCCAGGGAAGCTATTACGAAAAGCCCACAAAAACCTGTATACTTTTTCCTCTATTTAACAGATTCACAGTAATCCCAAGTGAAATTATATGTCAAATATCCTTTTGAAAATTTGAGCTAGAAATTATTTTGATTCAGGTCATGGAGATGGAGCATGGGTAAATTAATAGGAAATAACAACAATTTTCTTATTTCATATCGCATCAAATTAAATGAAAATGATGTCTCCTTCTTGCTCATAATTTTATTCTTCTCTTCTTTTTTCTTTTTCCTCCCTCCCTGCTTTTCACTATAATCACTATAGTTGTCTTCATCTTCCTTTCCCCTAATTCCTCAAAATGCAGTCCTTCTACGTCTCCTTTCCTTCTCTAAAACACTTGTTTAGACTTTACACATCATGCCTCTTCCCCTGCTATGAGCCCTTGTCAACCAGTGATTATACCATGACTGAACACAAAGCTTCACCTCCACAAACTTTGGCTCTGCTGAAGGCTCCACATTTTTGACCCTATAGCCACCTGTCCGAGTCTCTGGGATCTGCCATCCCCCCTTACTTTGATTAAGCAAGACAGACCAGGACAGATGACTACTGGGTTAAAGGGGTTTAGTACAGACCTCTGCTTTCACAGATCATAGTTTCCATGACTTGCTTCATTCACACAGACGGAACTGGTGTCTTGTTGAGCTACAAGAATCTCATGATGCTCAAGATCAGCAGTGGTTAGTGGGGCTTTTGCGATCCATCAGCAATGTCAGGTATCTTGTTTGTTCTTATTCTTTATTTATATATGACATTTTATTCTGTATCTAACCTACAAAAGACTGGATAAATTTATGGGTGACAAAGATTCGCACCAGTGTTAAAGAGAAATGCTAGATGAAATATTTAAATACTTGGAAGAAAATTTCTAAAGCGTTTTTCATGATCTTGTTAAATAGTTCTGATAACACATCAATTTAGAATGTGAGGCATTTACCTTCATCTTGAGCTTCATCTGATTAGGTAACATGTTTGAACTGCTGTAGCTATGAATCACTAAGTGGTATAGCTGTGTTCATTCAAAAATTATCTGTAATGCTGACTCACCTTCTGGACAGTATTTCATAGGCACACTGTAACTGCAAGCCTATTTCAATAGCATGCCTGGGAGCTACAGGAAATGTTTAACAGGCAAATTTCACCATATAATATCTATGATGTGGTTTCAAAGACCAGTGTTAATGCTCTGAGAAGTCCCCAACACACACCAGGTCTGACCTCAGGTGATTAAATGAATCAGGAATTGCAGTTGCCTTTAATATGACAACATAAACAGTTCATCTTGCACGGTCCCGCCTGTCTGTTGCAGACATGGCCTGATCAGCTCATCAGTACAGAGAACCCTGTGATACTTAAAATGCCATTTCTAAGGTTATGGTAGGCTCCAAACCAGGTTCTTGCTAGAAATAATTTTGGTGTAAACAATCTATATAAAATAGCAGCTAACACATGCTCACTGCATAACAATTCCAACTCCAGCCAATGCTGTTGCATGGTACAGCTATTTGAATTTGTTTAAGAAGAAATGCCATAAGACAAATGAGCCACTAGTGGTAATTAACAAGACTTCTGTTAATTAAATTTTGTTTTGCCTGTAACTCATAGTGTCCTTACTGCAAATGGAAATTTTTTTAATAGCTAGACCTGCAGTAAACACCACCATACTTTACTAAATGCCCTGTCTTTGTGGCGAAATGACCCGTATAACTCCTGAGTATTTCAACAGCTTATTGGGCAATTGTTTTTTCAATATAATTTTTTTTGCAGTCATTTGAAGTCTTGAGTTGGAGCAAACCATATACGTGGTTTATGTGGAGGAAGACTTCTGTTTCCAACATATTGTCAGCAAACACGCACTTCCATAGCTTTATCCATTAGCTCAGTTATGGAGCTGATCTTGCATATAAGTGTAGCATACCCTGAATATTTTCTTTTTCATGATTCCATTTCTGGTTCCACAGAACAAATCAAATTCATGGAATTAGTTTCATTTGTAGCCATTCATAAAAGTATGGGCACATTATGAATCTGTTTGAGTCTGCAGACTATTTTGGCTGCATGTGTGTATCCCCCCTGCAATGCTACAGGCTTGGGGCAGAGTGGCTGGAAAGCTGCCCAGAGGAAAAGGACCTGGGGGTGTTGGTCCACAGCCAGCTGAACATGAGCCAGCAGTGGGCCCAGGGGACCAAGAAGGCCAAAAGCGTCCTGGCTTCTATCAGGAATAGTGTGGCCAGCAGGACTAGGGAAGTGATTGTCCCCCAGTACTCTGCACTGAGGCAGCACCTCGAGTCCTGTGTTCAGTTTTGGGCCCCTCACTACAAGAAGGACATTGAGGTGCTGCAGCATGTCCAAAGAAGGGCAACAAAGCTGGTGAAGGGTCTGGAGCACAAGTCTGATGAGGAGCAGCTGAGGGAACTGGGGTTGTTTAGCCTGGAGAAAAGGAGGCTGAGGGGAGACCTTATCACTCTCTACAACTACTTGAAAGGAGGTTGTAGCCAGGTGGGTGTTGGTCTCTTTTCCCAGGTAACAAGCGATAGGACAAGAGGAAATGGCCTTGAGTTGCACCAGGGGAGGTTTAGATTGAATATCAGGAAAAATTTCTTCACCGAAAGGGTTCTCAAGCACTGGAAGAGGCTGTCCAGGGAAGTGGTTGAGTCACCATCCCTGGAGGTATTTAAAAGATGTGTAGATGCAGTGCTTAGGGACATGGTTTCATGGTGGACTTGGTAGTGCTAGGTTAATGGTTGGACTCGATGATCTTACAGGTCCTTTCCAACCCAAATGATTCTATGGTTCTATGATTTTATTTTATCTTATCAGCCATCACAGAGACTAAGACCATTTAAAAAAGACACAGTTGTCTTTTGCGGAGAATTTTTTTACTTGTAATTTCTTCCAGATTGAAGTCAGACTGTTTGCAAATTTTTCATGCAGTGTAAAGTGAAATCAGGCATAAGAAACTGTACTTCCACCTAAATAAATTTTAGATAGGTCAAAGAGAATATTTGATTTAAAGTGCATGAGTCGAGCTTCCTGCCACTCTTAAAGCAATAGAATAATTGCACTGCGCCAAGTGTCAAGAAAGGAAACATCAGCACAAGGTTCAGCAAGCACAGGAGTTCCTACCTTGTTGTAACTGTTCTCTTTCACTTATTTTATTCTGTGCACTTTAGTACTAATGTGTGTCTTAGCAAGGTGATTTCTGAAAAAAAAGGTCTTTCTTTTCATGAACACTGCCTTTTTCCCCAGGCCAGGTAACTCCAAGTCACGGAGCTAACATTAGAGGTGGTTTTAGCAACAATATCTAATATAGCAAAAAAAGTGTAGTGGTTGTCATTAGCAGTGACCAACAACCTTTTTTGTGGAAAGAAGGTAAGAGACTCTTCTTGTGCTCTACAAGGTTGAAAATAGACAAAACTGGTACACACTGATGGTGATGAGAGAGCTTCAAGATACCATAAATGGCTTGTACATTTCCTTCTCTTCTTGGATGAGCATGAGACAGAGTAGGCAAAAAGATAGCCCCTCAAAAGAAGTAGCATTCTGGGACCATTTGACTTCAAGAGGAACACAATCACTGCAGTCACCATTAGCACAAAAGACTTGGACTTGGTATACTTCAGAGACCTCTGGAATATGTGAAGGTTTCTGACATGCTGATAGTCTTCATAGATTATAAGTTTTGATTTTCATAATCCTGGCCAAGTGTCATGAACAGACTCTGTCTTCCAGTATCCCTCACAGACAGCTACTTTCAGTCTTCATCAGCCCTTGTCAGGAACTAATTGTGGCAGTGGACTCGACAGCCAAGGCATACCAGAGGAGCTCTCTATGCAAGTCTTATTCCCCTCAGAGCTCCATCCTCATCTTTCTGCTTGACAGTTTTGTCTCTTTGCAGCTTCTGACACTACCAGTGTTGAAGGACAAGGCTGTATTATTGCTCAGAAATATCCTGCAACCTACTTCTGGTGCAATAAAGGCTACAGTATCAGTGTGATGCTCCACCTCAATATCTTCTCAGCTGGGTTAATTAACCTAGACAGATTGCTGTGTTAATTTTGCTATACTGCTTTTGGTGCCTGAGGTAGCTTGGATATACTTCCAATATATATAATATACTTCCATGTTGTGTGGAGGCATCCAAAGACAAAACCCAAGAAAATATATGAGAGAAAAGAATTATGAGGGATGAAGGAGCATTTTCCTTCCAAATGCCATGATCAATATCACTCAACAGAACAAGGAACAAGAAATATAGTCTTCCATTGTCAAACCTACCATGCTTTTCAGACAGATAAATCACTGTGTCAGTCAACAGAACTGCGAAGAGAGGTAGTTTGGGAGGAAACATTTCAAACTGGTTGAATCAGGTTAAGGACAAGGTATGACCTTCAGGAAAAGGTTTTTAGAAATACTTTTTAACATCTATAAGAAAACAATTTTTTCTTTTATTATATGGGAACTGTAGACTTCTACAGAAAATAAAATTATAAGTTTACACTTCAGGAATTGCAATTAAAAGTTCATTTTTCCCCCCTAAAACTAGCAACTGAATGTGACAATTGGGATTTCTCAAACAAGGAACTAAACTGGTTTTCATCTAATCTCTATTTTTCACTCTAAGTAGAAAGAAATTTGCCCTTCATATGAAACATTTTTTTCAGTGAGAAATAAGCAATGGATAGAAAATGCATTTCACTTACCAAAACTATGTGTTACAGTGAAAGATCATTCAAACTGAGTTTTAAAATGTTATAATCTATCAAAGAATTCAGGGGCCAATGATGCAAGTTCTTACTCATTCTAGCAATGCCATATGCTTTCTCAAGTGAATAAGGATTAGCAGGACATGGGTTTTCACCTGTAGGTTGAGAAGGAGGCTTTTAATTCCTGAAAATGAGAACTGCCATAAAAGAGCTCAGATTTTTTTTTTCTTTACTGGCATTACGCAGGCACAATTATTATTTTTCCTTTCTTAACACGGTCAGATGTGTGATTTGGTAAAGATCTGGAAAGAAACATTTTTCTTTCTGAAGATTTTGCCACTCAAAATGTAAATACTACTTGATTTCATATAGCACTTAGCATTTTCAAGGTATTCATTTTGATACAATAATGAGTCAGATTGTGGCAGGGTAATGTCTGGGTTAGAGCAACTATTATGCATTAAATTACAGATTACATGTATTCTTAGATAATACAGGCTTCCCCTCTTCCCTTTTTTTTTTTAACATTATTTCAGCCCATCTGAAATCCATTTGAAACCTACTTTGGAATCCATTATTTCCACCAACTCATCAGCTGGAGAACTTTATCATATATTTCATAAAACAATTAACTTTCCTCAGAGTCCATTTCCTTTCCATCTTAATACTATCAAAACCTTACTTATGGGACTTACACATCAATTCCTTTTTGCTTAGTGTGATGATTATACTAGTAAATAATGATGACTATTTATTAATACAAATATTTTGCATCTCAATACCAGCTTCCACTCAAAGATATCACTCATGTATTTTAAGGCCAGTATTACAGTTGTCATAGGGAGTAAATGCAAAAAGGGGCTTTCAAGAGCTAATCTGTGCAAAAAAACCCAACCCCCCCCCCCAAAAAAAAAAACCCCAGACCAAAAGCCCAAACCCCAGCAACACAGAAACAGATTTTAGACTGCTTTATTTGCAGTTGTTTGCTTTGAGTTAAGGTGCTTTCATATTGTTTTAAATACACATACATACACTCATTATTATCTTCCTAGTTCCACCTGCTCTGACATATTAAAAGGTAAGAAAAGAAAGATTCTCTATGTGATCTTTAGTCTAAAAATTAATACATGAACCCTTCACCCTGTACAGAACATATTCTGGTTTTCTTTTGGGATTATCCAATTCTTTGTTGGTTTAATTTTCATTTCATGTGCTAAGACTCAAATTTCTAACAACAATACTGCCTTAACCTACTTATCAAGATCATAAGACTTAAAAATACATATTGGCCATTAAACAAACAAATGTATACAAGTTCACTAAGCTTTCCAGGATCATACATAGTTCCACATAATGCGTCAAAAAGATTTGTTCTATTTTTATAAAATTAAGACACATTCAAGATTCACTTAAAATATATTTTAATTCTAGAATTTATTCCTAGGCAGGCTGTTCTGTGTGCCAACATTGACATGCACAGGATTTATTTGAAATGCCTATGGGTGTTGTTACTCAGTTCTTTGGACCTGAAAGTGTTGAATAACTGAAAGCAGCCTGGGAAAACCCAGCAGTCCTAACTGGAATTAATATTGATATTAAAAGATAGTACAATCTAGGAGAGGAAAATTTCTGGCAATAAAAATTTCAGGACAGCAACAAAAATTCCCAGATGAAGCTGCAAAAATTTCCACCAGAATTTTCAAACCATAGCATGGGTTTTTTTCTCATTCTCGTATCCTTAAAAAGCAGTAATAATTATTCTTCTCAAATTAATTTCAAACAGGATATTTAATGAACATATAAAAATACCAGGATGATTTATTTAAGTTTACAACAACAAATTTTTCAACATACAGACTAAATAAAGACCAATCCACATTATTTGTACTGTAGAAAGCAACCTACTGTGGACAATAGCAAGACCCACCCACTTTGTCCAGTACCCATATACAATTAAGAAACTCACTCCTATTTTCAAACATTTTTTGATTTATTGAAAATTTAATCCTAAAATAATTTTTCTCATACTTTCTCCAGGCTACAGAGAGTTTTGCCTGCAATTATTTATTCTCTTAAAATATGGCCCCAGTTATTTCTCTTGGTCTGTTGTTTCTGTCTGTGATTTCTCATAATGGTTCCATGCATTAAAGGAAATCCTGCCTCTGGCAAGAACGGTAAGGAACTTACAAATCACTGTTCTTTGATCCATAACGCCCACAAGAAAAAATGCTGGTCAAATGCATAATTCATAGTCTATGTGCCAATATAAAAACTGAACAGAGGAATAGAATAGATTTATAGTTATAAACAAAAATGTAAAGAAGGTTTGATCACAGATTACCAATCTGTAAGTAACAGAATTAACTATATTAACTATCTGAAAAGATCCTTCAGTGCAGGCATTACAAGCAGCTCTTCACATTAATTCCAGGTGTGAGTCTTAACAGGATTGTGATATGAAATAATTTCTACCTTCCTAAACCTGATACTGTTTACGTTTTACCTATCTATATTTTTTTATTCTACTTATTAGTGTGTTCTTATATCCCTGATTAATTGTTAAGTTACAGGACAAGTATATCAAATTAACTGCAAACCATCTGGCCAAAAATCACACCCAGCGTTCTGTTATTCCTTTGATGATTCCAGGATTTAAATGTTTTCCCAGTGGGTCCATAAAACTTTTTAAAATCAGTTTCTCTGCAATTTTACTGTCTAATTTATCATTCTGACCACAGAAGTTATATCCATTAATCAGAACTTAGATTCATCCCAAGTAGCGAAGTGTCCATGCATATTCAGTCATCCCAAATATTCTGAACACGAACATTCCCTTTGACCACACTGTTTTCAAATGAATTAAAGTCAGTTTACAATGTATTTGTGATCTCTAGGAAAAAATATCTAGGAGTGAGGCCTAGTTTGGTTTTGAAACAATTGCCTAATCAATTGTAGTTTCACAAAGCAATGCACAGTTTATATCAAGTATTTATATAGCAGTGCTATAAAGACATATGCACATATTCAGTGAGAGGTGTGTCAGTAAGAAATAGCATACCAGTCCCCTGAGAAGCATAAATTACAAAACCATAGGAGAAGAAAAAGCCAACAAAACAGGACTAGTGCTGAACATACAAAGAGAGGTAAGCATGGGAGCTTTAAAGTGTATTGTGTAACGTGATACTCAGAAATGTTTTCACAGTGAAGAGGGAATGAAAGAAGTTACTGAAAGGGTGTGTTTAGGCAAAATGGATGGAATGAAAGGAGGTGTAATAAAGCCAAGGCAAAATGAGACACCACATAGGTTATGAGAGGCTCAAAGAGGAATTTGGCACTCATCTGCTATTGGCCTTCAATAGGAGATAGATGTCTTTTTTTAATGCGCTCTTTTTTATTACTCTGAAAATATCCTTACCTTGTCTAGGGTTTCTGGATAAATTACATACGTACATCCAGGTTTCTGCATATGTTCTCTTTTTTACCCCAGAAATGCTATCCACATAAAAAGTGGGCTTTGGCCACTTGTCTAGAATTTCCAAATGTCCAGTAGCCCTGATGAAGGAGTAGCCTTGGCCAGACATCTGCAAATCCCAAATGGACAGACACTTCACACACAGAAACGAATAGCACAGAAGATTTGGAGTTTAGTGTGTCCTGGATGCGCTGAACTCATTGCACAATGTTGTCTGGCACATGCATGTTCATTTATGCTTAGAGAAATACAAAGAGATATGAAAGCACTACTTCTGTATTAATGAAGTATGGTAGAGACTTTAAGGAGGTAATCCTGGGAGTATATAAGCATTTCAGGGAATATATGGTCCTCCACTGAGCAAGAAAAAGCATAAATAAATCTGTGTCGATGTTGTAATTCACTCTAATACTCCTAGTTAAAATTAACTGGATTTCTAAAGCATGGATGAGGAATGAGGATCAGCACACTGCTTTTATTAAAGCCAGAGGACTAGCTGCAGCCCAGGGGACTTGTTGGTACTCCTACTAAAGGAAAAAGAAAAGATCATTTTTTCTGTAAGTTCTGGACTGGTTTTCAGTGATGAAGAAGGAAGATAGGAGAGCTGAGGAAGGCCATACCTTCGCCCATGATTGCTCTGAATATCTGTATTCACCAATACTGTCAATATATCACACAGAAACCTCAGCATTTTCAGCCACAAAGTAAAACATTTGAAAAATGTTGACTTACTTGATTGGGGTGAAGAGTGGGCAGGATGGGGAAGGTGAGAGCACAAAGAGGGCAATCATCTATCAGCACCTGGGATCTGCAAACCAGGAAGACTTGACACCAAGAAGAAGAAAGGTGGAGAATCAAATGGTAAGGCCCACCCCCAGGGAACAGAGAAAATGAGCAGAGAGCAGGTTATTTGCAGGCAGCAGAAGGAAGCTGTGGGAAAGACAAGAAATCACTCAGTGGACGAGAGAGAAACAACACTCAGCCAAGCAGGGGAGTGCATGTTCTCAAAGCTCCAAAATGTTCTTGGCAGGCCTGGAACAAGCCACCTGTTTCCTTTTTTTTTTTTTTAAGTTTCCTTCATATCTAACATTGTTGGGTTTTGTCAGCATAGGGACTGATCCACACTGCTTATTTTCAGTATTCAACTTGCAGAACACATAATTCCTGGGTGGTTCCTTGCAGAAACAGCTACACATATATATGTATATTTTTATTGTAGCCTAGTTTGCTTTTAACATACCTGACTTGCTAACCTAGGAATAGACATAGGGAAAACCTGGAACTTGTTTTTCAAAGTGCTGTTTACCTATCAGGGAGGCTAACTGGACTTTTAAGATTGTTTCAGGTCAGGGGCAGTGAGGACATGGTGCAGAGGTAAAAACAGGCAGAAGACCTCTCATGTGCCATTAGACAATTAGAAATGCAGTTGTAATTTTCTTCCTTGGCTCCTTGTAGAAATGTTCAGTGAAGCATGATGCAGAAATTCAGTGAAGTTTTTAGAAGATTTAATCTCAGATGTGAGAACTGCAAAGGAGAGTAAACTCAAAATCTAATGACAACAAAACCCAAACTAAGAAAAAATACTACTTGGTCTCGACCGCAACCTCCTTTGGCTTCCTCCATAGACTTATTGCATATGCATATTTTTCCAGATCAGTTCACAAGGGGACAATGGCTTTCCACTTCTCATGCTTTTCATTTAATAAACATGTTTGGGGTTCCCAAAATGCCTTCTAAGAAGAAAGAAGAATTTATATAAAAACAATGTGTTTGAGATTGTGCCTCATGTCAGGAAAAGGCAGAATTGCTATATAAACAGTGGGGTGATCTTGGCCACCAGGAGCCCCTGAGTTCAAAACTAGTTTTACCTGCTCTGTGGTTCCAGCTCATTTCCCTGAATCCTTTAATTTACTCTGGCCTCAACTGTTGAGTATAAACTGTTGTGAGAACTTGGGACCTTCAGCCTGTGAAATGTCCATTTTTTCTTCTGCTCTGGATTGTTTATGCTCTGGCCCAGAGCACAGACTCCAGACAAGAAAATGTTCATTGCCTTGCCAAGGAGACAGGGCAGAAGAAGAGGGAAGAAAGTGGAGAGGCCAGGCCCTGAAAGCCCCATGGCATGGGAGGCTGGAAACCATATTCCTTGAGAGACACAGTCCCCCCAGCACTGCCTGAATCCTTCTGGGAGCCCCAGCAGCCCCTGGGGCATCTGAAGAAATGGGAGATGGCTCAGTGGTGCTGCAAGGACCAAGGATATGAAGAAGGCTGAGGTACTCAGTGACTTCTTTGCCTCAGTCTTCACTGGCAAATCCTTGAGCCACACTGCCCAGGTCACAGAAGGCAGGGACTGGGAGAATGCAGAACTGCCCACTGTAGGAGAAGATCAGGTTCGAGAATATCTAAGGAACCTGAGGGTGCACAAGTCCATGGGACCTGATGAGATGCATCCGTGGGTCTTGAGGGAGCTGGCGGATGAAGTGGCCAGGCCACTTGCCATCATATTTGAGAAGTCCTGGCAGTCTGGCGAAGTTCCTGCCGACTAGAAAAGAGGAAACATAACCCCCATTTCTGAGAAGGGAAAAAAGGAAGACCCAGGGAACTACAGGCCAGTCAGTCTCACCTCCGTGCCTGGCAAGATCATGGAGCAGACCCTCCTGGAGACTATGCTCAGGCACATGGAAAATAGGTGATTGGTGACAGCCAACACGACTTCAATAGGGGCAAATCATGCCTGACAAACTTGGTGGCCTTCTATGATGGGGTTACAGCACTGGTGGATAAGGGAAGGGCAACTGACGTCATCTACCTGGACTTGTGCAAGACATTTGACACTGTCCCGCATGACATCCTTGTCTCTCAATTGGAGAGACATGGATTCGATGGATGGACCACTTGGTGGATAAGGAATTGGCTGGATGGTCGCACTCAAAGATTTGCGGTCAATGGCTCAATGTCCAAGAGGAGAACGGTGACGAGTGGCGTTCCTCAGGGGTCAGTACTGGGACCGGCACTGTTTAACATCTTTGTTGGCGACATGGACAGTGAGATCAAGAGCACCCTCAGCAAGTTTGCCAATGACACCAAGCTGTGTGGTGTGGTCGACATGCTGGAGGGAAGGGATGCCATCCAGAGGGACCTTGACAGGCTGGAGAGGTGGGCCCGTGCGAACCACATGAAGTTCAACAAGGCCAAGTGCAAGGTCCTGCACATGGGTCAGTGCAATCCCAAGTACAGCTATAGGCTGGGTGAGGAATGGATTGAAAGCAGCCCCAAGGAGAAGCACTTGGGGGTATTGATTGATGAGAAGCTCAACATGAGCCCGCAGTGTGTGCTTGCAGCCCAGAAAGCCAACTGTGTCCTGGGCTGCATCAAAAGAGGTGTGACCAGCAGGTCGAGGGAGGTGATCCTGCCCCTCTACTCCGCTCTGGTGAGACCCCACCTGCAGTACTGCGTCCAGCTCTGGGGGCCCCAGTACAGGAGAGACATGGAGCTGTTGGAGAGAGTCCAGAGGAGGGCCATGAAGCTGATCAGAGGGCTGGAGCACCTCTCCTATGAGGACAGGCTGAGAGAGTTGGGATTGTTCAGCCTGGAGAAAAAAGGCGGCTCCAGGGAGATCTAATTGCGGCCTTCCAGTACCTGAAGGGGCCTACAGGAAAGCTGGAGAGGGACTGTTTATCAGGGAGTGTAGTGACAGGACAAGGTGTAGTGGGTTTAAGCTGACGGAGGGTCGATTTAGATTAGACATTAGAAAGAAATTCTTTACTGTGAGGGTGGTGAGGCACTGGAACAGGTTGCCCAGAGAGGTTGTGGCTGCCCCCTCCCTGGAAGTGTTTAAGACCAGGTTGGATGGGGCTTTGGGCAATGTGGTCTAGTGGAAGGTGTCCCTGCCCATGGCAGGGGGGTTGGAACTAGATGATCTTTGAGGTCCCTTCCAACCCAAACCATTCTATGATTCTATGATTCTATGATACGTATGGTTTGTGTTCACTGGCGTAGGTAGTTAAGAGCATGTTCAAGATTTGCTTAAACAGTGCAATAAATTAGCACAGCTGTTTGATTTAAAACAATGTTTACTTGCCCACATGTGGCTATATAAAGATTACAGGAAATTAAAACATCTAAAAGTAGAAAGAGTGTCAGGGAAGAAAAGAATTTAAGCATGCCATGTGAGCCAGTGCTGGCCATTTCCATCACCTCCAAACCACACAGGGCTGTTCCCACTTGCATCTTGACACCCTCACTGCTCAGCTGCTCTCAAAGGGAGGAGTCGGCATCAAAATCAGCGTATCTCCTTTCCCCTCTTTTGGTGAGAGCTGCAGAAACAGCCCCGGAGCCTGCCAGTCTGCACTTGCCACGCCGTGCCTCCCTACCACCAAAGCCATCCTGCATGAAGGTGAAGGGCTCGTGCCACCCTGCAGGCATCTGCTCTGCTTTGGGCTCTCATGGGAAGGTTAGCTGAGGCCTGAAGGGTCCTGTGATCACAGGACAGAGCTAAGCTTGTCTTGTTTACCACTGTAGCTCTTCAAGAAACTAAGTTGTTATGAATTCTCAGCAAAGCTATACGTTTGCATCATTTTGCATTGTAGGCAAAAGTGGTGCTGCCGTGTGCTGGTGTTCATGGGTCTTCTCTCCAGTTAGAGGCACGCCTCCTGGGAGGCATCCAGGCACTTGGTGCCTCCAGGTTAGATTCAGTGTCTTTAATCCAGAGAGAAGCACCCTGCCTCCAGGCCCCCAGCACAGGCTGTGGAGAGGCTTTGCTAGGGGATGAGTCTTCCAGCACAAAGTAAGAAAGATGCAAGGCACTCCTAACATAGCCTGGGAGCCAGGAGCTTGGCAGGGACAGGGCAAGAAAGCATGCTGAGGAAGCTTATGGCACGTCTGCTGAGGGAACTTCAAACACTGCTGCTGTTCTTAGACAACCAGTGAATTTCTAGCTTTCTCAGGGCTATCTGGACTTCTCAGGCCTACCTTAATTTCTCAGGCTTTATCTATATGATACCATTTATTCATGTAACAGAGCATTCCCAGATTGGGAGGGTATGAAGGTAGTTTAAAGGCTGTTATAGCTTTTGGGGTGTGAGCTTTGAGCTACATCTCCAATGGTGGGTTTTACAAGCCAGGCAATGTGATGTGTGAACTCCATTTTCTTACTAACTGTACCATTTTTTCTGAGTGAAGTCTGATGCAAAAAGTGATCAAATAAGAAGATATCACAGTTTTTGTGAAAACATTCACATTTCGTATCTGGGACTGGATACTGGAAAAAAAATCTTGTGGAAAATATTTTGTAAACAGTATATTTGGATGTTGACCTTCTCCATAAATACTCGGCATATCCACTGCCCTTCTGAAAAATAACAAAAGCCCCACGAGTACCTTTCTTTTCTTTCCTTTCATTTTAATCACATCTGGTTCCAGCTTATTGGCTTCCCTAGCTCATTAGCACTATAGTCCTGTTGTGCCCTGTATGAATACTTGTTGTAAGAATAATCAGGGAAATCCTTGCAAGAAGCTTGCACCATTATCACTGTAACAGTAACAAAAACTAGGACATCCTCCTTGATCCACTGTTGGAGGGAGAGAGGGACAAAGATGTTAAAGGGTAGTATTTTAGACATTTCAGGGATGTATGATCCACACTGGAATGGTAGCTCTCTCTTTCCGTCAGCTATAGAGGACCTTTGAAAATAAACTGAAATGTAGTCCTTCGATCTAACAAAAGTCTAGATAAGTAACATTTCTTGATTTTTCCTCTTTCCCCTTGACTAACATTGAACTACACTTTAATCTGCTTCCTAACTTGCCTTTTTTATTCTTCATTTTGTCTTCACCAATTGCTCCTCAAACTGCATTCTTCTGTTCCCTACCTTTATGGTTTATTTAACTGTTTAACTGTTTTCAGGAGTTGCCTTAGTACCCCACTCTGCACATGCCAGTTGTAACCTTGGATGCAAGGAAAATATTTTAGTGTTTTTAAACTGGTAGAATCATTGCGAAATTCAGCATAGTGCCTCTATTAATATAATGAGTAATTTTCTACTAAATATCTAAGATGCAGGTGACGCTATTTAGAGACTCATACACTTTACTCGTGTTGCATAAAACTTCTAGTAATACTGCTACGATCTTACTGTGATGTGGACTATGTAAGATGGAGACTATCTGACTAACAAATGAGTAAAATGCAGTATGAGGTACCGATGAGCAAGCTGAGGAGTTAAGTGACATCATTACTCCTATGAGACAACATTCTAATAACCTAGAAACAGCCCCAGTACTGCATTATAATTATGTGTAATTTAAGCTTTTGCTTCCGTAGAACTATTCACGTGCTTACAGTAAGCAACATGCACAAGAGTATTCAGGGTAAGGACCATAGCGGTGGGTGTATGAAGTGGACATCCTAATAATTAACACAGGAGAAAGACAAGTTCAGCAAACAAGAGCAGTGGTTTCTAACCACAGGATACAAGTCGCTTAGATTGTACAGAGGGCAGACTGAACCTCAGGTAATTTTCATTCAATTTAACGGTGCAAGGAAAGTAGCAAAGCCATATAAATACATGACACAATCAACTATGCTAAACCAGGCAAAGCACAGGGACAGCACACACTGTGCTTTGAATATCAGACCCCGCCCAAAGGAAAACACAAGTCAGTCCTCATTAACACTTAAGGAAAAAAAAAAAACCAACAGGGTCAGTGGTAATCAGAGTAAGGGCAAGAGGTGGATAAGGATGACCTTTTCTCTGCCCGAAACAGCAGTCCTCCCCCTCTGATATCTGAGAGAGATGAATCTACACTGCAGGAGGGAGCAGCAGCGAGAAAGACTTGGCAGTGGTATCAAGGGACAACTTCGGCAGCTGACCCAATTTACATTCAAAGCAAAAGCATCTGAGTTCCTTCATGCAGACACTGCACTGCCAGGAACAGCAGTATATTGCTTCCTACGAATTCCTCCACTCTGTTTTTGCACATCTAGGGCAGATGATATTAGCCCTCACCTGTACGTCCAAGCAGATCACCAGACTTTGGAGAAAAGGGACAAAGGTGCTAACACAGCACAAGGCAGTGAAAAAACACTTCATGCACAAATTGTCTTTCAGTGTTAAAACTACATTATTCTAGTTCTGAGATAATATTAGAAAAAGACAAGAAAAGATCAACATTTCTTAAGGTAACAGTATTTTAAGTGAACGTCACTTCAGAGTCCTGAAGTATTTTACAAATACTGATGAACTCAAGTCTTGCATTGTAATTCTGTCAAGTCAGTACTATTCTCATTTTACATATGAGAGAACAAAGGTAGAGGGACTTTGGGAGTGCTGGTTTTTGCCATTCTCAGGGCTGCCTTTGAGATTTTCAGTGGATCTTGAAAGTTTTTGCTATAAACACAAATGCTATAAGTCACTGAATTCTGGCACTTGAGACTTATTTTTAATACAGCAGGTAACTAAATTAACAAAGGCATATGGAGGACTATTTTTGTTGAAAAGAACATTTTAGAGTGGATGTAATTTGCATGTGGTTCCATATAAATGAAGGTGAAATTTGTTTCAGAAGGGGAATTTTAGAAAAGATATTATTTGTGTTTCCATAAGAGGTAATCTCTGTCCCAGACTCTTTAAAACCCAGATAGATGACAAGAGTCTGATGGAAACATACAAATCAGTCAGGAAAAACTGAAGAAATTATAAAGTAATGCTGGTCAGCATGTCAGACAGAGACCTGAGCACACTTTTCCACCCAAATACTGAATCCCCAACTCTTGCGAACTGTGCATGTAACTTGACTTGGGACTCTGTACATAAAGAATTGTGGAAGTCTGGTTGGAAGCACATGATGCTATATTTTTCTTTTTTTTCTCATTTAAAAGAATTAAAGAGTCTGTCTTGTCAGGAAAGAATCCAAACACTACAGCAATCATCCCTTGAAAGCTTCAGATGCTAATCTTGTTTTCATTAACAGTACGTCAGTGATATGGGAATTCAACCAAAATTACTGTGATGGTTTCATGTTAATGGGTATTTAAGTAAAAGGTAAGACATTAATCAAAGATTAGACAAATGTATGCTAAATTATTGTGATATATGTATAACTGAAAAGAAGTGTTGAAAGGGGAAGAAATTTCTTTCTTGGAAGAACAAAGATTAAAACCTAGACCAAGACAGATTCAAGGTAAAATATGTCTGAAGATGCTCTGAATGACTGCTTTTATATTCTTTCTCTGTATTTTTCTTCTCCCTGTGGGAAATAAGCAATTTGTCTTGAACAAGTATTTGGAATCAGCAATTTGATGCTATAAATAGAGGATCCAAATGAAAGTTAGTCAGTCAAGGTAGCCTTGGTAGCTGCTAGGGCAAAAAATATCTTCCAGGTTAGAAGAACCAGTTAAGTTCTCCTTAAGTCCTCCTTAATAAGGCCCCAAACTTGCAAATGTAGCTGTGATGGACAGTAACATTGAAACCTGACTTAAAGTTCAGTTAATGTATAAGTTTTTTTAGGAGCCATGTATAAAGAAATCAGCTGATGCAATGCAAAAGAGTAATTTTGGACGTATTCTGTAGTGCCTTTGGCTGTTTCTGTACCAGGAGAGATCTGACTTAAATTATTCCTCTGTGGATTCAAGTTCTTTCGCTGGAAGGGAGATGAGTGGCAGCCATGGCCCCGTGTCTCACTGATCCCTGAGGGGCAGTGCGGGCTACTGAGGGCTGTAAAAAGAAATCCAAAGCAAAACAAAACAGCTTGAAACTTGTTCTCTCTTGTGTAAGACAACCATAGTCTTTGGATAACAGAGCTGTAAAAATAGTTTCAACCTACTTCTGCCTTTCTTAGCTCTGGTCTTATGACACAGCCTATTTGGGCCCAGACTTAAGTCACTCTGGAAAGGAAAAGCTCTTGCCTGAAAGCTCCCCATAGGCCTGAAATACACTGGGCCTCATGCAGAGGGATGAGCAGATCGGATGGTGAAGCAAAAGCCCTTGGTTTGCAGCCGTCCACCATCCCACTCCCCCCAGCACCAGCACGTGGGGCCATCTCCCTTTTCTGAATGGATGTTTTCTATGAAAAGCCATGATCCATGTCTAGTTTTCTGTCAGGTCTCCTTCCCAACAAACTTATTATCTAAGTAGAACCCCTGGAAACCACCTAGTCACCTGTGTGTCTGCATGTGGTGACCGGCTGACTCTGAAGCCTTCTTAGCAAGTCCATGGCAAGTGGAAAATTGGGGCCTTACTTCCATCTTTGGGAAATGTCTTGAAAAAGCCCAAGATTTGGTGTCACTGCTGAGCACATGGGGTATTTTTCAATGCTTTCTAAATTCCATTGCTAAATTCATGAATCCACTTCAGGCAAATTAATGGTTGCTATTTTGTTTACCAGGCTTGAAAGGACTGAGAGCCTGCAGTGACACACTGGATTATGTCGATCTCATTAGCATTTCATTAGTCCTCTACTTCTTCTCATTAAAATCTCAACCTCATGTAATTTCTCTGCTTCTCTCTGCAGATAAGTTAGAAGGCTCAGATGCAGAGAGTTAATGGAGTCAGGCTTTCTCCCTGTTTCTGAGGTATGTTTGCTACAGGCACTTGCTGAGCCCTGTCAAGCTGATATTTTTAATAATACACTATGTTCTTATTAGTCTTCATGCCTGTGAATCACATTGAGCTGAAAGAAATTTCCAGCAGTTTTAGGCTCCATGCACAGCTTGGTATAACTTCCCTAGCAACAGGGATCTAATGTGACATGGCTTTGTGCAAAATGTATGCCTCAAAAATCTTCCTTGACCTTTTGAAACTCTTGTGTCTCTTGGGGTGATGAGTATAGGGCTACACTGGCTCTCGAGGGTCCCATCCTGCTCGTGCACGTCAAGGGGAGGTTTGCCCTCTGATTCAGCTGTCAGGGAGGTCAGGCACTGCCTACCAGATGACGACAGCTTCTGGGGCTGTTACGATTTCTAGAAGGATACGAGAATCCCCCATTCTCCCAGTGTCCCCCACATCCCACAAGTAAGATATTAAAATGTGAAACACCAGACTATTCAGAAAGGCAGTACAATTCATCCGCTGACTATTGTAAAGTGAGCAATAACTACAGCCCCCCCCCTTAAAAAAAGACACTTCAATAAAAAGAAGATAAACTTTTCCCCAGAAAGAGAAAAGGCACCATGAGGAAAGCAGTATTCTTGTCTTCTGTATGATGCTGTCTGAATATCTGGAAGTTCCAGGCAAAATTTATAAAAGCAAGAATATTTTAGATTCCTTTTGTATCAATGCACAGCGACTGCTGAGACTGGATTTGGGGGGAAAAATTAAAAGGACTTTACTGGGTCTGGTTAGGATAATTTGCTTCACAGCAGCTTATATGGTGCTGTGCTTTAGATTTTTGACCAAAGCAGTACTGATAACACATTAATTTCCTAGCTTTTGCTGAACAGTGTTTGCACAGCGTCAAGGTCCCTTCTGCTTCTCGCTCTGCCTCTCAGTGAATAGATTGGGGGGTTTGCAATACGTTGGGAGGGAACACAACCAGGCAGATGATCCAAACTAACCAAAGAGATGAACTAACCAAAGAGATATTCCATACCATATAATGTCACGCTCAGCAATAGAAAGGAAAAGAGGAGGTTTTAGGGGTGTTAGTCATCTTTTGCTCCGGAACTGGCTGGGCATTGTCCACCCACAGGAGGTGGTGAGTGATTGTGTTTGCATCACTTGTTTTGTTTTCTTCCCGCTTCTTTCACTTATCCATCACTTATTAAACAATTTTGTTTGTTTCATCTTGACTCCCAAGTTTTCTTGCTTTTATTCTTCTCTCCTCCTCCCCTGTCCCACTGAAGGAGGGGAAAGTGAGCAAGTGGCTGTGTGGTGCTTAGCAGCCCACTGGCGTTAACCCATAATGAGGACTTATAAATGCTTCACAGATTTTCTTATTTTGGTAAACATTTCTTATGGCTTATAAGCCTGCCTGCCATCTTTGCTGATTTTTCTCTAAGAAAGAATACTGGGCTATTTTCTAGGCATTGTAATAAATTACAATCTGGTTGGTACTGAACAGTAGGTTTCATGGAGAAGGATGGCTTCAGACTTGTTCTTTGGTTAAGAACCTATAGATCATTATCTAACACATTTCATACCAGAAATAATTTGTGGAGTTAGAAGAACATAATTTTGTGTTAAGCCTCTCAGAGTTATATGCTTTTTAGCCTTTAAGGGGACAGTTAAAAATGACCAGCAAATACTTGATTACAGGCTATTTTTCTTACCTCTTATTTTGATGACCACATGCTTGCAGCCTCCACACTGGGTCTTTCAAATGTGAACTCTCTGGAATAGAAATTGTTTATATCTTGTGAGGACAGATTTCGGTACAAAAAGATCCTGATTTTTAATATGGCTTTAAAGTGCTTCCACAATAACTTTAACAAAACCAATAAACCTCTCATGGTTATGATTGTAAATAATCATTAAAAAGTAGTTATTTACATTACTCAGTAGGGAGTCATATCATAAATGTGTACACGTTTAAAAGACAGGAAACTGCAGGAGAATAATGACTTAACATCACATGATTAAGCATCTATCTGCACTTATGTTTGTTTTCTTTGGTCTGCTCCAAATGAGTTGGAGATAGATATGAAATACAGAAAGATCAGAATCAGTTCGAGCTGTTATCATTTAGAAAATGGTAAACATAATTTCTCTAAGTCTCTGGTGGTTGTTCCATAAATCTTTATAAGGTCATTTTCCCCCGAGTGAGTAATATTTTAATTCATGGACTGACACTGATTTCATATTTCTGTATAAATAAAAGGATGCTACAATATTCTATTGCTGATTGTGGTAATCGAAAGGTAGTTGGAATGTTTTATATAAATATTTTTATTTATGTATGTGCACATATATACATAGAAAATGTGAGTCCTTTGTGGACTCCTAATTATACAAAAGCATTCCTGCGACCTCAAGTACAACAGTGTAGACACTGATAAACTGATGTTCTCTGGAGCCAACTATACTGCCATTTCTTTTGTTAAAAAATGGTTTGTCAAATTAATGCCAGCTGATTTTTAATTCCATAACATTTACAATGTTAATAACCATTATGGCTCTATCTATTTGTTGGATGAGACATTCAAATCCCTTCTCATACAAGATGGTAGTCCCTTACATGGAGTTCTTTCATCTGCTCCAATCAAATTATTTTGCTGTCTAATCCCAAACCCACTGAAGTAATTGAAAAGAATTCTTTTAACTTCAGCGGGATTCAAAACAAGCCTAGAGCAAGTAATCATCTGCAAATGGTTCATCATCTGACCCACAAAATTTGTTTAGTATTCAGCTTAATGGAGTATTTAATCAAAAAGCACCATTAAGGTGCAAAATAAGGAATATTTATTGTTAACTGGCTGGATTTCATCTGAAAAAATGCAAAATCAAGATTTGAAGAGTACTGTCTCTTCTGGTTAATAACTAAGCTTAGAGATCCTCTTTTTCCTTGATTTATGCCTAAAATGTAGTAAGCCTCATCAGACAGTCCAGAAATACTCATCGACATAAATCTTTTAATGTGCTATAATTTTCATGACAGTCCTCAACAATCTATTACGATGCTTTGACTAAAGATCTTACACGCTAAGAAAAAATGAAATATGAAGTTTGAATACCTTCCATTTAGTTTTGCAAGGTTTATAAATTAGTTTTTCTGTCTACAATGAGCTCGAGTGCAAACCCAGGGAGATCCCCTTGGTTTCAGCAGTGCAATAGAGATATAACAGACATACCCATACAAACTGGCCCAGGACCAGCCACCCCTACCAGTACATCTGAGCAGCCCTGCTACTGCCCACTCCAAAGAAAAACAGAAGCAAGTTGAATCAAGGGGGCCAAAGACAGAGTTGGGGCTTGCCACCCCAGCGGTGCAGGTAGCTGAGCTGGCAACACCGGCTCTACTGCCTCTCCCCAGTTTGCTCTGCATGAGGCATATCCAGCTGTAGATCTCAGTGCCCCATGCTCCTAAATGCACCCCAGACCAGGAGGAGCCATGTAGGGTCGCCATCTGCTTTCTGCTAGCCACAAGTCTTTGATAAATTAAACATTCGGTGTAGATATCCTTCTCATTGGCACAAAATGTGGGAAATTCCAGGTCAAATCCTGACTGTTTTGTTCATTTCAGCAGTCTTAATGAAGGCAGTGAGTGAGCTCTGAAAGGAGACAGCTTGTTGTCTGTGGTTTCTGAAGCCTGAAAACTGACAGGACTTACCTTGCTTATTCACTGGAGTTGCTTTACCTGGAAGTGGGATGGCTTTAGCAGTGGTGAAATTAAAAAGTCTGCACTGTCTTTCACTGACCCATGTGCATGCACACTCACATGGAGTCTCTTAGGATCTGATCCATAGATAGAAAGATACAGTGGCCCTGAAAGACTTCGTATCTAACTTCCAGACACTTAGCTCCCTGAATTCTTGGTATCAAGAGAGGCTCCCAAATGAAAAAGGATTCAAAGCAGCCACTGTGCAGGGATTGGCACAGGAGGAAAGGGACCAGCCTCTCAGTCTCAGCATTGATGTATTGGGCACTTCTAGCAAGGGAGCGGTGCTGTGGAAATAGTTTATAATGTGAGACTGAATCGTCTCAGGCTATGGACTTCCCAAGTCATGACTGAGTACCATATACTCTATGCCAATATATAAAAGGGGCCCTGGGCAGGACCATCAGCCTTTCAGGATATATTTTGAATGCAAATGGCTGCAAGTGACAAGCCCTGGGCACAAACGCTATAGATGACTTGTGCTATAAGCCTAACTATTGAATAGGGCTTCAGGACAGGTGGCAACCAAGTTGTCAGCCATAAACTTGCATCTACAAGAAAGGCTGGAAGGAGGATCCAGGGAACTACAGGACTGTCAGTCTGACATCAGTGCTGGGGAAGGTTATGGAGCAGATGATCTTGAGTGCCATCACATGGCACATACCGGACAACAAGGTCATCAGGCCCAATCAGCATGGGTTTATGAAAGGCAGGTCCTGCTTGACCAGCCTGATCTCCTTCTATGACAAGGTGACCCGCTTAGTGGATGAGGGAAAGGCTGTGGATGTTGTCTACCTAGACTTTAGTAAAGTCTTTGACACCATTTCCCACAGCATTCTTCTGGAGAAACTGGCTGCTCATGGCTTGGATAGGTGTATGCTTCGCTGGGTAAAAAACTGGCTGGATGGCCATGCCCAAAGACTCATGGTGAATGGAGTTACATCCAGGTGGCGGTCTGTCACAAGTGGTGGTCCCCAGGGCTCAGTACTGGATCCAGTTCTGTTTAATATCTTTATCAACAAACTGGATGAGGACATCTGAATGAGATCAGTAAGTCTGCAGACAACACCAAGTTGGGCGGGAGTGTTGATTTGCTTGAGGGTAGGAAGGGTCTACAGAGGGATCTGGACAGGCTGGATCCATGGGCCGAGGCCAACTGTATGAGGTTCGAGGAAAAGTGCCAGGTCCTGCACTTAGGTCACAACAACCCCCTGTGACGCTACAGGCTTGGGGAAGAGTGGCTGGAAAGCTGCCCAGAGGAAAAGGACCTGAGGGTGTTGGTCCACAGCCAGCTGAACATGAGCCAGCAGTGGGCCCAGGGGGCCAAGAAGGCCAACAGCATCCTGGCTTCTATCAGGAATAATGTGGCCAGCAGGACTAGGGAAGTGATTGTCCCCCAGTACTCTGCACTGAGGCAGCACCTCGAGTCCTGTGTTCAGTTTTGGGCCCCTCACTACAAGAAGGACATTGAGGTGCTGCAGCATGTCCAAAGAAGGGCAACAAAGCTGGTGAAGGGTCTGGAGCACAAGTCTGATGAGGAGCAGTTGAGGGAACTGGAGTTGTTTAGCCTGGAGAGAAGGAGGCTGAGGGGAGACCTTATCACTCTCTACAACTACTTGAAAGGAGGTTGTAGCCAGGTGGGTGTTGGTCTCTTTTCCCAGGTAACAAGCGATAGGACAAGAGGAAATGGCCTTGAGTTGCACCAGGGGAGGTTTAGATTGAATATCAGGAAAAATTTCTTCACCGAAAGGGTTCTCAAGCACTGGAAGAGGCTGTCCAGGGAAGTGGTTGAGTCACCATCCCTGGAGGTATTTAAAAGATGTGTAGATGCAGTGCTTAGGGACATGGTTTCATGGTGGACTTGGTAGTGCTAGGTTAATGGTTGGACTCGATGATATTAAATGTCCTTTCCAACCTAAATGTTTCTATGATTCTATAAGCATGAAATAAACACCAAGAGATTGTGCAGTACCAGTACCAGCACTGAAAGGCAGTGCTCTGAACTCCCAAGAAAGCCTTCTGGCACTTGCAGGGCTTAGGGAGTGAACCATAAGTTGTGGGGACTGTGTTGCCTACATGTTGGACTCCAACCTCTCCCCACGTCCCACCTGTAGCACTCATGTACCCAAATCAGACCCTAAAAATGAAGAATGAGTCCCGGTTTCAAAGAACAGGGATTTTCCATGTTTCAGGCTATTCTTTCTGTCTGTGCTCTGTTTGATAAGTATAATTGTTCTTTAGCAAAGCTGCTACAAATCACAAAAGGCAGAAAGCCTGACCATTAATGAAACAAGTTCATTGATTTCTGGTGGTACACAGTGTTCCTGAATGCAATTAATTTATATGAACAGTACAATGGATTTGGTTCTCTAATCTTATTCTGTTGTTTCATGAACAGCTAATGTGATAGAATAGATGAGACCAGTGCTAAGTCAAGGAAGAACGCTTCCATTTCTGAGTATTTTAGGTCATCACCACAGACATAATGTAGGTTTTAATAAATGGAAGAGGCTAGGGTCCATTTAAAATGCTTCTTCAGTTCCTGCATCTAAAATAGATGCTCAATTAAGAACTAGCTGCTTGTTTCTGTTAGGATATAGTAGTTAATAATATTCACCAAGGCTCATGTTCCAGCCATACTGAACTGGAAAGCTTGTTCATTTAACCGGAGCTCACATACTCCACTGGGACAGCTCCTGGGAATTGGTTTCCATCTAATGGCAGCAACATGAGAGTGATGGAGGCTTCATTAAGATGTAGCGCAGATTCCACTTAGAGTATCTCTTAAGATGATGTTACCACCATAACTGATGCTTCAGCAGATATGAACACTAAGCTTCAGTCTGCACTGTCGCATAAAGTTTTAGATCTGCCCAAAATAAGAAGATCGCTCAGCAAATGATGATTGCAATTAATGCATTTTTTCTGCTTTTTTATTTACTTAATTCTCATTTTTGACATATTAAGATTTTCAGGTTCTGTTTAAACAATCTCCTTCTTAGGAGATTTAGCACAATAGCAAGTTTTAGAACAATCAACCACTGACTAAGATGACAACAACAAAAAAGCTTATGTTATTGTAGTAAACTGAGACACCTGAGTTCATTGTTATGTGGAGGATTTCACTGTGATTAACTATGAGAGAAACTCACTTGAGTGAGTTTTGGTTTTATTTTGTTAAAGTTCTACACACCAACATGTCTAAAGATACTACAGCTATTACTGATGTAAGATATTACACACTTCCACTGCACAGGGAACCCCTCTCAGATCTGACTGCTCCAGCATGCATGTACAAACAGGCAGGTTCCCAAATCCGCAGTTTATCTCGTCATTCTTGCTGTCAGTATAAGAGCAGGTTGCATGAAAAAAAAAAAGAATGGCTAGCATGATGCTTGTAGCCACTGCAGAAAATTCTTCTACCTTGTGATCCCAATTGGTCTGTAACACTTCCTCCAAAAGTGCACTGACCGATGTCTCATTGAAGTGGGAGGGTTTTTTCTGCTTCTGCATTTGGGGATGCACACATAACCCCTGCAGGCTCTAGGGACTAGATGGAGGGTATTTTTCCAGCCACTCAGCCAACAGCCTCCTTGCATCGTGGCTGGCATGGGAGTCTTCCTGCTGCAAATGCTGCTCCAGCCTGTACGAGCCCACCTGCAGATAGTCCTCCTGTGGGAGCAGATCCTGCGTGAAAGATTCTGCACCAAAAGCAACGCCTCTCTGGGAATCTGCCTGGGCCTGATAAAGAGGGATGAAATCATTTCCCTGTGTTCGCTATGGAGCTGTCTTCTCCAGCATGATCCCAGGCTAACAGAGATCTCAGTGAAACATTTCAGCAAATGCAGCCCTCTTCCACTTTCTGCAACAGTCATAAATACTACGTGAACAGGGAAAGAAAGATGCATGTAATGATCAAAAATTTGCAATCCTCATCCAAATGTAGGAAGGGATCGTTTGTTTTCTAATCCATATAGCTTCCTCAAAGTAAGCTCAGTCACACAAATAATTTGGACAATTGATCATCTAACCTAATTTTATAACCATTATTACTGGAGATTTTATAATTTCACAGTAAATTTCAGGGCTTCATTCTCCTAAAATAAGATTAAAGTTATATTATTATGGCTGTAATAATTCCAGCTCTCTCACCATGCAGCAACAAGTTGTCTAATAACTGGTCCCAGGCTGCAAACCCACCTGAAGAGCTTTCAGTGCAATGGGAATTGTACTTGGAGAGTTCATGTAGAGAATTTTCTTTTCTTGAGGTATTTTGCAATGGACTGATCTAAAATAATCCTCAGGAAAATTACATTTTTTTTCTTTCCCCAGACATTACTTCAGAGATTTGAAATCTCACAAGCTTAATTTCATTTTGTAGCTTAGGTGGGCAAAAGGGTGGAAAGCAAAGGAAAAGAAAACTATGCTGATTTATAGTGTGCGTGCCAAATAAATAACTTCAAATAGAAGTTAAAAGGTAACACTACTTCTTAAGTTTTCTGACCAAAAAAAAAAAAAGAGAATTAATGAGAGAGACATAGAAAAAGACAGGCTCAAAGAATGGGATATAAAAAATGAAAGAAGGGAGAAACAGAACATCACCCCAACAGGAAGTGGGAAAATAAGGGAGGCAAATCAGGTTTTTCAGGAAACTATGAATATGGTCTCCACAATGAAGAAGAGAGGTGAGCACTGAAGGAAGGTGGCAGGTTCATAAAACAGATGGAATTAACTTTTGTGCTTTTGTGTTTTCAAAAGTTTCTCTTACTACTAATGGAATACAAATTTTTTTCAGAAAACAACTTAAGAATCAAGGATAGAAAAACATTCTAAAAATAGCACCTACATGTTTTATATGTAATATATATTTATTTATTATTGCTAAAGAATGCAATGAATTTGAGGCAAAAAGAGATTTAATGGCTTCTCAGGAAATACGTTGCTGTATCACAAACCTCTCAACTCCCAATACTATGTTCCTTCTAAAAGACCAGAACACTATTCCTATTTGGTCAGTAGGCATTCACCCACGAGCTTCAACATGAGACGATGAGATCCTAGGAAGAACACGTGAAAACATAGGGCACATGCCATGCACATGTGTTCCATAAGGTTGGAGATTCAGTGAAATTACTATTAAATGAGAGTAAAATCCCACTGGCAATAGGGCATTGTAATGATCTTTGCAAGCATTACGTGTATCTTTTACCTCCTGGTTTTCTCAGATTGATTATAGGACTCGCATGCCAAACGCTCAAGAGTCCTTTAATTCTCAGTAGGAGACTATCATCTCAAAAATCAAATCATGAGCACCACATATAAAGTGCTGAAGAAAAATGTCGGCAGTGTCTCTACTCAGAATGAACCACTTCAAGACATTTAAGAGGGTCCACATTTGGGATTAACTTCGGCTTCTAGTGCTTATCAGTGATGACATAAATGGCAATTTGAAACTGAAAGAAGGAGAGAAGCATAAGCAGAGGAAAGGGAAAGCACTACCCACATTCAGCTCAAACACAGAAAAAGGATCAGTGCCATGCAGGGCAGTATGAAGAGGGCAGGCAGAGCAGATGTAAAACCAGATATGAAGAGCTTTATATGTTATTAAAACTTGGATGGTAAAAGCTTTTGCTCAGATTAATATGTCTTTGAAAAAGGGTTTATTAGGCATGGGAAACAGTTACTGAAGCAACTTCAGTCAGAGAGAGAGAAAAACTACTAGGAGGGAAAGAGCATCCTTCCTGTGAGTCTGCTCAGTTCCCAGTATTTCCCTGGGGACAAAGGTTTAGCCATGGGGACCAGGTCCCCTCTGCTCTCCATAGGATATTTTTACCTATACCCACTGAGGATATGGCTCACAGTTTTTGCAGCAATTGCCAACTGGTAATTTTTTTTTGGTTTCCACTGATGGCATAGTCACACCTTTTGTTGAGCCCTCAGAAAAATGAGGAATAAAAATTCCAGTAATGCAGCTTCAGTTATTACCTGTTAACTGTTTGTGCTCTTCTTAATTTATAGTAGCTAGCATTAAAGGGTTATCTTTATGTACACAGTTAACTTTATTAGTTACAGAGAATCACTTTGCAGAAAAAAATAATGTAATGAAAAAATTTTTGTTAAAACCACTGTATTAATCTGGAGATCATAGCATGTGGGTCCCAATAGAATTTTGTTCTAAAATATTTTCACACTTTTTTCCTCCTTTCTCATTGCTGGAGACTATCCTGTCTGGGGGGGTTATCTAGGAGCTAGAAGCATACTGTTCACCAAGTTGTTGTCCTTACTGAGGAAACCAGGCTTTCTCCTGTTTTGATTTTCTTTTTTTCTGTATAAGATAAGATAACTGGAGAAGAGTTCGCACAGGAGTCAGAAGGTAAGGTAGGCAAAGTCAAGGTGGGTAGGCAGTTGTCTGATTCCACCAAAAATGCCTTCCATCTACTTGATCATCGCCTTTTGGCAGAACTCCCGTTCACCTCAAAAGTAGAAATGGCTTGGATAACCACAATTGCTGGATGCTATTGGGGCCAGAGTGTCTAGTATGTAAAACACATCCCCCGAGCCAAAAAAGCTATTAACTTTTTAATTTTTAAGGGATTTTTACTGTGTCAGGATTGATATAATTGTCTTCAGTAGTTTTATAAACCAGCTGTAAAAAGAAAACCTGGAAAGTCCTCACCACTATAACGTGTCTAAAATATCATTTCCATGCTTTTACCCAACATAGGAGTTGGCTACAAAGGCAGTTTGGTGCTCTCCTGCAGGTACCCTGCTCTGCCAGAGCTCTGTGGCATGTGCCACACGCCAAAGGCAATGGTGAGGAGAGGCTTCTCCACCTCCCTCTGACACCTGTACATGCTCACCGGTGGGATGGGCTGAGCATGCAGTAAGGAGGCACCAACAAGGGGCCCAGGAACTGTGCCACTGGCACATGGAGGGGTCCTGACAGTATCTGGTCTCACATTAGGGTTTTTTCTTATTATTTTCCTTTGTTGAAAGTTATATATAAAATTAGACCAAGACATTAACTAAAAAACGAGTGAAGTGAACTAATAACCGAAGAAAATACTTTTGTAATAAAAGCTGAGACTAAATTGCTGGCATGGCTCTAAAGAGCTTAGCTTGAGTCTGCACCACCGACAGTGACACAGGCGAAGTGAATTGCTAAAATGGATCACTTGAGGTAGTCAAGGGAATAGGCTGCACTGACTATATATATTACCCTCCTACCATTCCTTGGCTCAGTCTTTGTTAGAATAGCTGACGCCTAGTTTGGAGAGGCTTGACTAAGTATGATGAAGAATGAAAAATCAATATTAGAATAGCAGATACTATTTATTTCCCGGGGAGCAATGAACATGAGGCTCTCAGAGAACATTACCATTTTCTGCAGACTGCTCAAGCATACTTTTTCTTTTCTTTTGTAATATTTGCAAGCTTAAATAAATGTTTGATATCTTTGTCTCCTGACATATATATGAGAAACAGATCGTCTACCTGAATGAGGTCAGTTCATTCTTCCACCCAAATATTTAAAATATAGAAGAATTGCAGATGTAGGCCAGACAGAACAGCCGTAAATCAGTATGATCTCACTAATATGAAGAACAGTGCCCTTACATCAACCGATATAAATTACCTTAACTCAGCAGATGTCACTCCTTGGCCCCATTTCATATTTTCCCAGCCTGCCAATACTCCAGTCTCCACGTTAGGGAATGCTCTGCTGGTTGCTACTTTTCCGTGCTAGCCGTTCTGAGTTGATGAGTACAGACCTGTGATCAAGCAAACACACCATATGCATTACCACACACACTTGACTAATGAAATGGATTTCTTAAATGGCTACAATCACAGAGTGTTTACACTTGTTTAGACTGGACAAGTTTTGTTTGCCTTTGCCTTTGCATAGAGGAGGCCTACAGGAATACCATGTGCTCGGCCAGAGGAGCCGTACTGAAGTGTAGCTCAGAGAGGCTGCCAGTCTCCCTGGAACGTTAGTGCTTTGCTGCCGTGGAGGCTTGCCAAACCATTGACCCAACTGTGCGGTGTTGTCAGAGTCATAAGCAAGGAAGACAATATGATCACGATAAGGCTGGAATAACAGCATCGAGGACAGGATAGCCTGTAAACAAAAATTCAGATGGAATGTAATATTCTGTGTTGTTTGATCCTACTATAAAAGAGGACTGAGACATGGCAATGACTGTAGTGTGTTAAAGGAACACCATTAGACGTTAGGTAAACCACTTTGTCACAGGAACACGGGCTTCAACTCCTGACCTGATAATTACTAGGCTAAACGTACTGATCTGAGTTTGATGAAATAATCCTTAACAAAGCCTGTGGCCATTTAGAGCAGTTTAAATGTTGAGATCTCTTCAACATACATTTTCTAACACTGGAGTTCTTGATAACTCTATACTGAGGCCTGAGCAGCACCTGACAAGGACACCAACAGTGCTGGGGACCACAGCAATCTCTGTCCTTGGTGACCATTGACAGTATGTCTGTTACAGGTGAGTGTTCTCTGGTATGTAACATTGCACAGCAGCACGCATGGATATGGCTGTGGATACATTTGAAGGAAATCATGATCTTGTCACTGATATTCCAGTAGCAGACAAGCAGAATAAATGTTGAAATATTTGCTGACACCTAAACCTCTTCTACCTTGCCTCAGCAATTCTCACAGTATTATTAAAGACAAGAAGACATTTCCTTTATATCAGGTATGTTATATGGGGGTCATATTTTCATTTTTAAGTACCTCTGAGACAAACATTTCCTTGCGTTACCCCCTAAGAAAAATTCTTGACTAGATGGCCCATAAGCCTCACTTAGTCTAGCATTTTTCACGGCATTTAGCTACGCAGCTCTCCTTCTGGGCTAGCTGCCTGTGTTGTCAGCTAAATTGAAAGCCATGGCAACATGCCCACTTAAGTCATGAAGCCAGCCCTATACAGAAGAAACGTGCAACTCAAAAGGAGCCCAAAGTATAGGTGAGGAAATACCTGAAACTGTTTTTTCCAAAACATTTTTAAGTTTAAGCATGCTCACAGACATTGTGATGTTAAAATCAAAAGTCAGTGTTGTAAAAGAAACATACCTGCTAAGTGCTACCATTTTGATGTCGCTCTCAAAAAAATTGCAGACCAAAATAACTTCTCATAGGTATGCTCATTTTGTGCTCTATTACATTTTCTTCTTCAGTCTGATTTGTTTTAATAATTATGCTTTGTTTTGACATTTTGAATCATTTCCATGACATTCAGCATATTATCTGATCTGTGTTACAAGCTGTCACTGAAAATGTGCTGTGCAGTAAAGTTAGATCTGAGGTGACAAGCAACTGAGCTTTTTTTTTTTAACCTACAAAATTCAGTTTTATGAAAACCTCATTTCTCACTGCATAAAGCTCTTGACAACATACTGCTGCTGTGAATGCATGGCAAATCTTTGAGTTTTCCCATGGCCTATAATGGTTACTCACATAAAAAAAGTGTTAGTCAGAGGTAGCTTTTACTTTCCACTAAATATCCAAGATCACCACTGGGTTTTCCTTTCAGTCTTCAATTTGGAAATGTAAAGTGCAGAAGTGTTTGCCCATCCTTTTGGTATGTAACGAACACTTAAATGCCTTCCTTGGGTTTTAGCATTAATAGTGTATAAACTTTGTCTCTTGAGACACAAGGCTTGATCCAAGGCTTGTTCAAATGGATGAAAAGACTCATTACTTTCAGATGGCTTTGGATTAGACTGTGGGATAACATTTGGGCGGCTGTGAGGCAGCTATCAGTCTTTGATCATGAATCTGGGAATCAAGGTCTTTCTTTCATACTTGGCAATCAAGTGCCTTTCCTCTAAACAGCATACATAATTGCCACAAGATAGTGTATCCACTTTTACTGCTCCTTTGGGTTTCTTGGAGGGTCCTATTGTCCATAGCGCACTGTGCGGACGTTGTACAGATATAAACCCTGCAAGCCACCAGCACACGGGTTCTGTTCCATGCCCCTCACCACTCTTATCTCAGATACCTCCTTGAAAAATCAGTTTAAATTTGCAATGGTGAGGCTTAATACAGTAAGAATTTGGATGGATAGGAGTTTTCACAGCTGTAAATTTTGCATTTGCAGTTTGTCAGTTTGATCATTCCTATGTCATTTTTATAATTCCTGTTGTTTCTGTTAACAGTATGCCATATCTCTCTCAGGAAGTTTTGCACCTTGCTTGAAAGACCCTTTTTCACTTCCAAAAAAATTAACCCAATCTCTGTTTGAATCATTTCATGAAGTTTATTCATTTACCTCTCTTGTCTAACAAACAAACTGGGCTCCATTTTCTATGTAATTACTTTCTGTGATTGAAGCCTATTCCTTCTCAATTTTCCTCTCTCTATTTCAAGGCGAGACTTTCCCAGTACAGCTATCTTTCCATCAGGCTAACAGATCTGACTATCCAAATCTTTTATCACGTTTGTCATTCTCCTGTCAACTGTCAACTTGTCATTCTTCAATCTACCTGTCATTTAATAAAAGCAGACACTTGGGTTTGGGTAGCTCATAATAAAAGAGCTGATTAAAGAATACAACTACGTCAGACAGGAAACACTTCTTCCAATGTTTTCAAGGTTCAAGAAGAAGAAAATCCTATTGTGAATCCAAAGGAAACCAAGGAGAACTAAAATGCTAGGAAAAAGAGGTTGCTTCATGTTCAAAGGGCTTTGGAGGCATGTGAGGGACCCATGTTGATGCCTGTCTGTCTCAGATGAAGACTTTCCTAGGTAATTTCCTGAAGCTTAGACCATCAGTCTTTTGTCAGGATTTTACTAAGTTTCCAAATAAAATAATCAGATACATTTTCGCAAAATATCTTGACACTTTAGTACTAAAATATGAACAACAGCAACAGAGTCAGACTGCCTATAATGCTAATGTTCAGGTTATTTCTGTGAAATACCTACAGTTCTAATTCAAATAAATATTATTAGAAGAAAAAATAAGATAACTTGCAATGAAATTTCCTTTCATAAAGATGTCTTCTAAACCACAACCTTTGCCCTCATTTCCCAACTTGCAAGAGATTTAAGATGCTAGAAAAAGAGCCAGCATTGCCTGTCTTATTTCATTGCTGAAGAGAAGATGGAATGCAGCTGTTTGAGAAGCAGATTTGCATAAAGAACTCAAAGTACCATATTTTGGCAGCTAGAGGTCAACAGCTGGCTGCAGCTGGCACAAGGGAGCTAGAGAGTTGCAGAGGGGGCAGTCCTCCCTCCTCCTTTCCTGTGTTCCTGCTCCCAGTAGCAGCAGCAACTCCACAGTCCGTAGCAGAAAGGCACATTCAGAGGCTCCTCTTAGCGAGGTTTCCACTGCCGCAGGGACAATCGTGTACCCCTAGATCCAGCTACTGCTGATGCTGAGCCAAACAGTGGTACCTTCAGGACTTCGTGAGCAGGTTTCTGCAACTAGGTGAATGTCATCATTTATAGATCCTGCTGAGATTTTTCTTTCAGAGTCCAGATGCCTGCCTGTTTCTTTTTTATCTGTTCTTCATAAGATAAGATGAATTCTTTAGTGGAAGTATTTGTGGTCCAAATTGCTCTCCTACTAAAACATAAAATTTCACACTGATTTGATGAAAAAACCTGAACATCTTGCATTAACAAAAGTCTACTAACTGAGTCTTCCATTTCATGACAGTTAAATTACAAATCCAAAGCATCAAAGGGGCAGGGGGAAAAAGACAGGGGGAATATATGAGAGAGACTCAAAGAGGCCATGGAGCATTGCGCTGCCCTGCAGAGCTAACTCATGAAATACAAGCAGCATATTTATCCAAGCAATGGCATACTTCTGCTCTTTCCTAAATGGCAAAAAAAGTTTGCCCTTTGTTCATCAGGCAATCTCCCAGAAATACAGCCAGGCTTCTATAAGCAATGCCTACTTGAAGTGGAGCTGGTGGGTGGCAAAGAAGACCACGGCCGTCACCGGTAGGACAGCTGGAACTGGGGGTGGCTCCTGTGTTCATTTAAACCCTGATTGCCCTCAGTTCCCCCCTCCTCCATGTCAGTTGCTGCCACTGATGGCCTTTGACTCTAAATGTAAAAATAAGTACAAGTATAATGTGAAACACCTGTCATAAGAAAAGGCTTTTTGAAAAACAGCAAAAAAATCTTGGCCTGATACTTGGATAAATGTGGTACATGAATGTCACCATTGTGAAATTAATTGATGCATAAAAAGGAAAAAATAAATGAGTAATTATGCATAAAAGATATACCCAAAAGATTATGATGGAAACCGAGTTTATTTTAAGAACAGAATTTGCTTGTGATCTTCCTGAGTTATTATTAGGTCTAGCCACAGAAAGAAAATGCAGTTCAGAAGTGGTGTAATTGGGTACATATGAGTAGTTACACAGTCAATAGCTGCAAACCTAAATCAGTTTTCTTAGTAACCCGAAGTAATTAGTGTAATTAAGCATGCAATTTATTTATGAAAGTGGGATCCAATGGCTGTTCCTAGTAGATTTTGAAGGAGAGGTTGTAAATTAAAAGGAAATATCCCAGGTTAGATTAATATCTATTTGTAATGCACTATATTAATTTTTATTTTTATTTGATTTCTTTTATCTGAGAAAGGATATTCATGGGGTGACAGAGGTAACATTTTCTGTAATCAAGATAAATGTGATCATTCTCATTAAAGTATCAATCATTCAGAAGAAATCACAAAATCTAGTCTTATTCTTTCACATGCTTTACCTTATATCCCCAAGATTATGTCAAGTCTGGACAAAAGCTGTGCAATAGAACCTTTTCAGTAAGGAAACTTCTACTGTTATTTAATTAGTACAACATATGACACAGCTCTTTTTCGTGCAGAATACTGTCTCATCACAACTTTTCTTCCTTTTTTCCAGTTGCCAAAGAGCTTTATTTTCAGTTCAATAATCACTTTCATAATTGGCAACATCAGTGATTTCCACAGATTTTCCCCTTAGTACATCTGGTTGCCCCACACAAACGAATCAAACATGATTATAAGAGCAAGTTTCCAAGAAAAAAATATTCCTATGAGCACTGGGAGACAAAGGAAAAGTAAATTAAGCATCCCTGTTGTAACACATTGTAGGGATTAGATTACACTGATCAGATTTTGACAAGTCCATATATATGGTAGACACATCAGTCCCTGGGGCTTTTACAAACTCCTTTGCTCTAGAAAGCAAAATTAATTAAATAATAGAAAATCTAAACAGCTTTTGTTTGTTTATTTTTCTTCAGCAACATTCACAGTTGGCTGGTGGAGAAGTACTGATTATCCTAGGTCATTTGGGATAATTTTTACTGCTGGTGAAACACCCCCTGATGAAGCATCCTTCAGCTTCTCACCTTTTTCAGACCAGGGTTTCCCTAAGACTTTTGCAGTTTGTCTCTTTGGTCACCTGCAATCCAGAGTCCCTGTAACCTTCTCACCCACACATCCATTGGCAGGGCTGCAACCTGCTGAATGAGAAACTTGTATTTTTCAGTTTTGAATCTGCTTCTGGCTGAATTCATGTGATGGCCCCCAGTTCTACTGGAAAAAAAAGGGAACGATTGACCCCTATCTTTGTTCTCCATGGCACTCATAATTTTGCAGACATCTGTCATGTCCTCCTCAAATTTGTCCTCCTTTTCTTCCTAAATGACTCAATCATTTCTAATGTGGAAAATGTTTAGTTCCTCTGATCATGCCTGCGGCCTTTCTCCAAAACTTGTCTAGTTCTTCTGTACCTTTTCAGGGTGAGGCAACCAGAGCCGCCTACTTTATCCATGATGTGAGAGAACCACTGATTTATGCAACGGTAGAATGACATTTTCTTCTTTGTTCTCTATTTCTGTCCCAATAATTCCTAATGCTTGAATAACTTTTCAGACTTCTGTCTTTCAACACCAACCCAATGTTGTCATAGATCAGTTGATCCTAATTACCAAGTTTTTCAGCTCAGAGTCCTTTTGATCCCCCATGAAGTTATGGTTGAGGCCTGCAAGGCTATCCTAACTGTTTCTGGACAACTGCTAACCCTTTCCTTTCTGGCAGATATTGCCTGAGGTCTATTGCATTGGAGCAAGAGAGATGGAGATTTTGCAGTCATGTGAATCTGAGCGAAAGTTGTGTGTGTGGACTGGACTGTTCTGCCAGAAACTTATATCTTCATGCTAATACAGAGAACTGAATTCCATATTTTTCTCACTGTTCTTTGTAAATCGTTTCTTTTTTTATCAGCTATAAAATCAGCTATAATTATATGACTTCTATTCTCATTCCACTTTTACCTGCAATTTAAGGTAATGCCAGAGGAGCTAAGGAAGTATCCTATCACTTGTCTTGTATTACTCAGCCATCAGGACATGAAGATCTAAATTCCTTAGAAAAGGCCAGTTTTCCCTCTAAGACGTAAAAGCTAAATCCTCATGAATACATCCTAGAGCAGAATCAGCTGAAAGTATCTATATTGCCAAGAGTAGAAAGGGAAGGTACTGCTGTACTTGGCAGTCAGTTTTAGTTTCATCCTCCAAGCTGCTTTAAGGCATCCCTATCTCTTTTCATAGTGGTTAATGCAGGTAAAAAACACTATTCCTCATTTGCAATCATTAATAAATATATTGCAGCTGATTCAGTGATGGCATTTCTAGTTCATCATTTCTGTAAATTTCCCTTGTAGCACTTCATGTGAGTAGTTCCCTTTTAGATAGATGCAATGATCATTTATATTCCTTAAAGAATTAAGGAGAGATTAAAACCCTTCAACTTAAACATATATTTTATACTAATGTCATGCTTCTCAGCAAAAGAACAGTAGCAGCATCGCTAATCTATGTGGACAGCGTTTTCTAAAAAAAATGCAATAGCAATACATGCAATTTATGCCGTGCTCATTACTAAGGATCTTTAACTCAAATGTTCACTTTTCAGTTAAGCTAATTGATAAACTAGTTAAAAACAAAGACAGACAGACAATGTTTCCAACATCATCTACCAGTTGTGGCTACTTCAGATACCTGCTTTCAGCTGAAATATGAAGCAAACAGTGTATTGTTTTTGTTTCTGTGATGAGGTCTCCCATCCAAAATAAGTATATCCTGCTGGATCTCTTCATGCCAACAGATTACAGCTATTTGTTAAAAAAATCAAGCTCTAAGAAGCTTTAGAGGTCAGCAGAAATGCCCTGAAATTGAATTCCTTCTTTCAAATGAAACTCAGAACGTTGTTGTGGGCAAACTGGGTCATTTAGTATCAAAGCTCTCACTTAGTCTAATCCTCCCAGCCTGCTTGAAGCCCAGTGAAGAGATGAACTGCCAAAATACCAGGTTTGGTATTTTCACTGCCAATGGAGTTCTACAGCTTCATTAAATTGAACATAAACAGCATCATCTTTCAGATCACTCAAAATTTAACAATGATTCTTATGAAGGAACAGTACATCTAAGCTAGGCTTTAAACAGGAAGAAAAACCTGTGGAACAATTTGTCTCTTTTATGATATCCCTTGCTATCAAAACTGTCTGCCTGCATGGATAAAGAAGTTTCAAAATTATCAAAATTCATAGCTTAGACCAATTTCTATGAGTTATGTAATGAATAATTTAAATCAAAGTCTCCCTGACTTCATTAGATTTTTTTTTATTTAGTCTTCTCAGAAACAAACAACTGATTATCTCAGTCATCTAATTATGTTTGCAAGATAACAGAAACAAGACATATTAATTTTCAGCAGCCAGATGCTGACTCACTGCTACAAGTGGCCAAAGCAACAGTCCGTACATTTTCACAGCACCTAAGAAATCTGAAGAAACCATTGTGTCATCTACTCTGGCCACATTGGCATCAAATCTCATTACATTTCACTCAGTGATCATTTTGCCAAGCCTCATAATCAGTGTTTGTCTTGGCCTCTCTACCTGAGAGGCACTGAAACACCAATATACCTTCAGCTTCTGACAAGTGGTTCTTATTAAGCTTTTCCTCGTTGAATAACATAAACCTCTGGCACCCACAATTTTCTCATAAGAGTAAACACTACTTCACTCTACTTAAATTAGGGGAGTTCTGTGTATTTTATATTTCAATTATTTTTCTGAAGGCAGCCTCGCTTGCCGTTACAGGCTCTCATAGTGTGTTTGCTAGCAATGCAACAGCAAGTTGTCCTTAAATTTCCTGTCCTAAAACTCGTACAAAAACAAGAGCTAAAAATATGTACTGCAGGGAAGGATTAGCAAACCATTCACTGCTTATCCCGATTCTTTCCCCGTGCAGTATATAACTTTGCCATCTCAGCCAATGGAGGCATCTGAGGGACCGATGCATGAGGGTGCTCGTCTTGCATCCATAGAGTCAACGGAGCCACTGGTGGAGCTCAGTGGAAGAATCCCTGCAGTGTTTTACACAGAAGCTTGTAAATCACATAAAGTCATGTGTTTCTGTTGTAGCTAAATCATTATAAATCAGAATGGCAACTTTTCCTTGCAGTGAGGCTCCCTATCTGCCCGTGTCACAGCCAATGTCACCTTCTAGCAAGATAACTGTCTCCAACAATAAGATTCAGAAAAAACCTCAGTTTTCAAGCACATTGCAGAATTAATGTGAGGCAAAAATGTCTCCTTCCACATGGGTTTTCAGAGTGATATGCTGATTAGCATGAGCATGGCTTTCTTTTAAGTGGGAAGCCTGATGTTTCCCTCATTCACAGAATTTGCATTAAATAGATGTGTCCAACAGTAGATAAAAAGGGGAAAAAACAGTCAGCTTAAGACATTTGCAAAATGTGGAACAAATACTTGACAGATCCATTTGAAGGACAAGGAATGGAAAGGCAGCTTTATAGATAAATTTCTTGATGTGTTTTATTTTTGAAACAGTTTAGAAGGAAATATCATCATCTGTAATTTATAACATTTCATTATGAAATATTTCTGAGTGCATAATGAGTATCTGCCATGCCTAAATATCTTCAGAGTGTCACTCCACAGTCCTCCCACACATACCATTTCAATTCAAGGCAACAGCTTGCCAAAATTCCTATCAGCTCCAGTAGGAAAGTAGCTTGCATAAGAATAGAGGATTTGACCGCTGGAATATAAGTATTGTGGAGACCCAAATGGTCTCTCTCATATTCCTGGACACGGCAAGTAGTCTGTAAGGACAGATTCCTATTATTTGCACCAAGTCCGTTAAAAAAGGGAACAAAGTAAATGCTAGAGATTATTTTATGCCATGGGTTTCATTTTGTCTTTAGACACACTGAAATTAATTTTGGTATGGGACTACAATTTTGAACTCTTTCCTCCATTTTGCAAAAGGACCTCATATTTTGATGGGATTCAGGATTTTTTTTGTTTTGGTCTTCTGTCAACACACACTGCAGGAGTGGGCCTATATGCAAATTATTGCAGGGAAAATGCACTCTTTAGGCACCACTGGAGGTGGTAAAGGAAATAAGGATGAGGGAAAACAGGAGATAGGGAGATAGGAGTAAAAAATAGGCTGTTTTTTTCTAAGTGGGGTTGAGAGAAAGTCAGTGTTGTGACTCTGAGACTTTTTTTTCTTGTTTCTTCATCTGCAAAGACTGGGGAGATGAAGCACATGTGCCTTGTATCTGAAGATAAAAAATGTATAGTGACGCGTGGTGGGGAAACGTGTAACATCAAGATAAAAGACAATAAGGAAGAATCCAGGCTTCAAATTCCTTTGCCGACTTTTACATAGTTTCAGATTATTTTGATTCAATAATTTCATCTGTTTTGCTGCAATGTAAATTGAGAATACTCAGTAACTCCTTGCATCTGCTGGTTTGGTTTTTGTTCCTTTCCAACACAGACACACTGAAGACTAAAAAGCAAAGAACTTAAACATTGGTTTTAGCAATGCCCAGAAATAAAGGTTCACGTGTCAGCTGTAACGATCCATCAGTATGATACACACATACATGCAAGATAACTGCAAGTGTGTCTCATGGTAATAATTGCTCTCTAACAAGGGATTTAGCATAATGCAAGGCACAAATAAATAGTTAAAGAGTCTACACTATAGCACAAATCATGGGATGTGAATGTTACCTTCAGTTAGAGAAAAAACCTTTCTGTAAATGGGAGGCAAATGCTAAATTTTCAAGTTGTCTAAAATGCAGGTTCTTCAAAGTATTTTAAACTCAAAGCCGAAATCTACAGTGCCCTGTATCTTCAGTGACAGATATGCTAGCTACATTATGAGCTAACAAAAGTGGCAAAGAATAAAAATTTGAGCAGGGTTAGTCCAAGCCTAAAAAAGGATGCAACAGCAAGGTTGTCTTGGGCATTATAAAAAGAGATATATAACTGTCAACTGGAATTTCAAGGTTTTAACAGCAAAAAATATTGAAACCACAGTCCTGGAAATGGCAAATACCTGAGGAGTAAGGCAGCAATTACAGAATAGTGTAATTTCCATTCCTGCAAATCCTTAGTGCATGATACCCTAAGCCTAAGATTATGAGAGATGAAAACAAATACAGGTTTCATTTCTCTCTAGAAAAGTTGTTTCTCTTACCATCTAGATGTATAACATTTCTTAGAAAAACCAAACCAAACAAAAATACCCCAAACCACCAAGAAATACCAACACAAAGTTTGATACCAGCTACTCACCCTGCAGTGAGTGGAAATGACCACAGAGAAAATGCAACCTGAAGAAGATTTCCAAGGCAAATAAACAGAAGTCAGGATTATTGGCTACTCTCAGTTTTGCAAAAAATTGGCACGTTCTTGGCTAAAATACAGATTCCGGACCCTGTGAGTGTCCCTGATGTTGCAGTTCAAGGTCTGCCTATAGCCTGTTGTCAAACGGAGGATACTGAGGGAAGCAGCATATGATTAGAGAAAGATGACAAGAACAGGCTGAATATGTAGTGATGTATCCACCACTTCTAGCCCCCTGCTAGCCCCTGTTCAGAGGCTTCCAGAGTTGGAGCATGTATCGTGGTTATTGAGTTTACAGCCTGACAAACTTCCTTCCGTCAATTTGACTAATAACTTTTCTGAGTCTATTTAATCTCTTGGCTTCCAAAGCTGCCTGTGCCAATGAGTTCAGCAATTGACTAACATCATATGAAAAATATTTCCTTCTCTTTCTTTTAAATTTGCTTCCAAACTATTTAATTTAGTGTGTGTCTTTGTGCTGTGATGAAAGGTGTATAGTTTTCTGATCATATTCTTCAGACCAATCTTGTTTTAATAAATCTCTGATCTATTCTTTCTCTGGGAGAATCTTTTAAGATGAAGAGATTAAATCTTGGCATCCACAGAAAAAATTCCTTACCTCTAATCACAGTTATACCCTACTCTATGTTTTTTCACCATCTTCTCAGAAGTGAAAGTAACTAGAATTGTATGCAACACTCAAGATGTGAGAAATACATGGGATTTCTATACTGGCATAGAGGTATTTTCTATTTCTGCCTCTCTTCCTAACAACTAATTGGACTACTAATTTTGGCTACTGCTGAGTGATGAGCTGATGTTTTCAGAAGCTTCTACAATGACGACAAGATCTCTTTTCTGACTGGTAATAGCTAACAAAGTCTGTCATCACAAATGCATCATTTCCCCCTCCATCTGTATCACTTTATGTTTCATCTGGCTTTTTTTTTACCCAGTCATTCAGTATTGCATGACTTTTCTGAGGCAGTTTGCAATCAATTTTAGTTTGGATTACTCTAATTTTTCCATAGTCAAAATGTCATAATGTCTCTCTCTATTCGCTCCCTCTTAAAGAACATTTACCACACGGGTTGCGGCATATACTCACAGTAAACTCTTGACGTTATTATATTATTCTTCTATGCCCCTGCAAAAATCTATTCATTATATTATTATGGTTTCATCTAGCTTTGCTAGTATGGAAGTTAGACTTACTGATCTCTACTTCCTTGGATTAGTGGCTGTTTCAAAATATTGTCATACTTGCCACCTTCCATTCCTTTCATATTGAAGTTTCTGGTACCTTGGAACCAGTGGCATACAGTTTTGGGTATGAGCAGGATCAGGATGTTAAGTTCTTAATTTTTCATCTGTTAATTGGATGCTCTGTAGAGAATGATGTGAGGTATAATTAACGTTTGTAAGTTCACAACAATTACCTATAGCATTTGCTGAGAGCTGATTTTAGCATTAACCTTTACATGGCTGTCAATTAGCTGGAAAAAAAAGTATCTTACGTTAATGTGTTTCCTATAGTAATTCTGTCTGGAGACTGCTCCATCATTTCTGGTGACCATTATAAAGAAGGGCTGTGCCTGTTCCCACCTCTTGTTTGACCAGCTATGTTGGAGCGAGGGTGACCGTCCTTAGTTTCTGACAATGATACCCTGGTGCTGATACCTATTGTGGATAATGATGGATTTGGGCTGCAGCAGAGTAGATGTAAACCTGTAGTTTATCTTGTAATTCTTGACATTTTTAGGAGGCAGTTTCCATCATCATTAATAAAAAGGAGGAAGGGAGTTTGTACAGCAAGCATTGTTTTTTTGGTGGTTTATTTGCTATTTTTGTATGATCACACAGTGATGTGAACTTCTCCAACATACAAAAAAATGTCTGTTTTGAAGTTTACACAAAGGCAGTTCACACATTTGATTTCCCACGTAAATGAGAGGTAAATCAAATGTAAACAAGAAGCAAGTCACTGGAGAAAGTCACAGCCCAAGTATGCAAGATGAAATTTCATGCTCAGGGAGCATCAAATGTTAGAAAGTTTTCAAATTTATTTTTTTTTTTTTAATGGAAGATATTGCCAAGTAACTGTTGCCTTGAATGGCTGGCTGCTTTAAAGAGGAATGTGTCATTTTAATGAGAGTCCTCCTGCTGTTTCACTGCTTTTGACTATTAAAGAAAGTTTGTGCTATTAACGTGGTTCTTGGCAAAGTGATTGCCTCAGCTTTTGTTTATGACCAGGTAAACCTGCTACTGCATGAGTGTGATAGAGGAATACCTTTCAGCAATTTTGCTTTTGCTGAGAGAATAATTCTAATGGATATTTTTGTCTGGCTTTTGTTTTTGAAGTGTGATTTTTTAATGATATGTTGGTTACTTTTCATATTGTCAGCAGTCAGCAGTAAACTTAACCTCTTAAAGGCCCTTTTTTAAAGGTCTTTTCTTACTGATGTTTGCTGCTGACAGTGATATAGCCTATTGTGGTAAAACTCAAAAAATGAGTTTCTGATAATATTTAGGAGCCAGACACTGAAACACCAGAAATGTACACAGGAGTCATAACTTCATGTCTATATTTCATTCATATGACTGTCTGTCTGACATGATATTTGTTATTGGTATTGTCAGTTATGGTGGGCTATGTAAAAACCACAAATCAATAAATGAATAAAGTGATTAATAAATGAATAAAGTGATTAAATCTCACCAAGACTGAGGAGCTCTTGCAAGAATTCTTTTCACTCAGTTATTGCTTGTTAGAAGAATATTATGGATCTGATTGTTTTTATTTAGCCTCAAATGTCTATATTGTAAAAACTATAAGCTGCCAGGGGTGAGGTTCCAGCTTGCCAGGTGCTGTACAAACCAGATGATAATGGCTGTTCCTGCGGAGACTCATTTGGGCCTCCACTCAAAGAGATTATTTTTGTTACTTTTGGGTCATCTCTGTTTTGAGCTTAAGTGGTTCTGTGCAGATACAGCTTTTCCTGGCCATGCATTTATCCATCAGGGTGGAAGTTCCCCCAGCTTTCAAGCTTGGGATGGCAAAAACTGATTTCTCTGGTTTAACTTTCCATCCATCTTCTCACCCCCTCCTTAACTCTTTTCACCCATTACCATGACATCTGTCCCTGCCCTTCCTTGAGTTTGTCAACTCTACAGTCTCATCTCTGACTCTTCCAATTTCCAAGTAGTTTTCCAGGATATCCAAAACACAAAAATCTGCTTCCTAGCATGGGCTGGGGCACTGCCAGAGCACTTGCTACGCATTACATGGGCACCATCCTCCTGGATTAACTCAGCAAGACACTCACTTACGTGTTGGTTCTAACTTCCAGTCACCACAGATAGGTTTAAGTCACTGATGAAGAATAATTTCTGTCGTTAATAAACTCCCAGGCCAGCCTACTTCATTATCCTCGCTAACATATTGTGATAGCAGCAATTTACAATTCCATTGTGTCGCCCACAGCCTGAGAGGCGCGACGGGGAATTTGGCTCTCGTCTCAGAAAACAGAAGCAGTTTTGTTCAGCTTGGGAGGCCGCATATGTGACAAATGTCCCAGGGATCTTCACTTGCCGGCCTTCCATTCACGTCGCTGAGCATCACGGGAGGGCAGGGACTGGATGCCTCCCGAACCAAAGCTACCTGCAAGGTGTGCTCCAGCCTCCACGGCTGCTCCTTCCACAGGACAGAGCAGAACCTGAATTTACACCCTGTGAAAGGTATGTGGGGTGCACACCAAATCCTCAGCACCAACTCCTTTGCTCTATAAATCTGCTTATATTTGACCTTCCTACTTAACAGCATAAACATAACCTTAATTCTAGAAATACAGGGAAATTAAATAAGGACACTGCTTTTCAGATGCCTGTTCCCTTTTTGTTGCAAGAATCTTTTCCACTCTGAAAACTTCTCCCTGTTTAAAAGGCTAGGACTAATCATCGTACTTTTTTTTTTTAATAGGAACTTCAATGGGACTAAAAGACACACTACAAGGAGCATTGACAGAAAAAAAAATCAGACAGAAAAACAGCGCTCAGTTCCAAATAAATAATGCCAGCAAGAAAAACCTTGTGCAAGGGGAAAGAGAAAAACAATATTTCAGTTCAGATCTGAAAGAAGAGCTGCACAAGGGAGAGAAAATGTAACCACAAATGAAATCAGTTCCTAGGGCACTTGACCTTTACTGGGTATTATCGACCAAGATGCGAAAGAACCTGGATAAATGCTAGGTCCAGTTCTTTCATTTTCTGTACTAGCAGTGGTTGTAAGTCAGTAAAATCATACACACACACACACACACACACACACACACACACCCTGGAGCGAGTTTATTCCTTACATGGCTTTGCTGTGCCTCTTCTAACCAAACAGGCAATAATATTTACACTGAGGGGCTCCCCAGGGAGTTTCATGCAAATCTCCTTGTCCAAGAGAAACTCTCCAGCAGTGCCTGAACTAAGGTACTGGAAACAAAGGCTTTGCGCCTTCCTCCTCCTCCACTTCCAGCAAACCCCCTCCTAGGTAGGTACCGCTGATTCTTAAGTAGCATTAAATTTAAGAGGAGTACAGAACCTCTGGCGGCAGAGCCAGTGGCGAGGGAAGGGACTTGCTGAGCACGTCCGAGCGCAGCAGCAGCGTCCCACCTGTGCTGTACTAACATCTACAACAAGCGAAGCGGCTGTGGGATTTCTGCTCACTTGATGCCGTCCTTTTGGAGGGCCACCGGGCTCCGTTATCACCAGCCACCTGGCCATGTTTTACCGCCCGTTTTCAAGGGCAGTTGTGTTATTTCTTAGTGCCACCAAGTGGCAGAATTTAATAGCACTATTTTCGATCGTCACTTTCGACCAATGAAGAAACCAGGGTAGACATTACCGGTGCCAGCAGGAGAGCAAAAAGCCCTCGAAAAGGTTAAGGCACCAAGATTTTGCAAATTAAAATAAGAATGAGTGTTATCTGTTTCAAATGCTAAATAATGCAAGTAGGGGACAAGTTCTCAAAAGCAAAACTTTAAATGTGTAAATCCACAAGTCTCTATTCACTGTAACATCAAATACGTGCTAAAAATAACTGAAAGGAGAAAGGGTTTAAGCATATATTTAATTTCAAGACCATCTGCTTGCAATGTCTTGCTCAACAAGTGTGGCTTGCTGAGCCACCAACGATACCGGTAATTAACTCAGAGAATCAGTGGGTGGAAGCTGAAATTTCCAATAGGCTGATGCTACTTTCTGTTATAATTTAATGGGAGGAAAAATAGTCACCACTTCCTGGTACAATGTAATTATGAAATAGTGCAAGTCTTAAACTGCATTAAACCATGGCTGCAGTTTTGTAAAGCCCTGAATTCTGTTTGTAAGCATATGAACTTCACCAGGCCCCAGGAGGTCGCTATGGGAGACACTGAAAAACAACAGTACGATGTATCAATCTGAAACAAGTATTTTCCTAACTTTTTCAGGTTTCTTTTAAATTTGCCTGTAAACAAATGGACAGAGGTACAGAACCTAGTACTACATCAAACATAATTTTCTGGGCTGATTTTCCTTCTGTTTTTCTCTAGATCTGTGGAGAAATAAACACAGATACATTTCTGGAACATGAATTTATATTTGGAGTATTCTCCAGATGGAATTACCTAAAGTATAAAATAGCTGCTTGCATTCTTTAAAAAAAAATAAAAAACATGGTAGTGCGAATGCATTACATCCATCAAGGTAACTGAAAATGTTGTTAGGATCAGAGAAGGAATATCCTAATATAAATATTGCAGTGAAGTCTTTCTCTATTGGAAATGCCTAAGTAACCTTTGGGAACAGGAGGGCTTCTGTATAATCTATTTTGAGAAAGAAAGAGCAATGCAGCTAGGTCATCTGTAGCTGCAGTGAGGGCTGGGAATGTGGGTGCAAACAGGTAGCCTGTTCTCAGTGGAAAAAAAAAGCTTTTGCTCATTTCTGGGTAACAGGGTTTTCTCTCAAAGCCATTCTTTATGTAAAGTGTTGGAAAATTGCACACTCAGTCCGACTGTTTATTCAGAGAGCTTGGGGGCAGCTCACTCTTCATAAATAACGGTATAAAATGAAAGCTAAAAATAGGTTAACTATCTTCCTGTTTACTAACATGACAATAAAATGTATCACCATATAAAACCAGCACATAAGCACCATTTAAGGATAGGTCACTGTGCTAAGAGCAGCCTGAGCACTTGCCCACAGCTCCTGGTGCTAGTCAGCATCTCAGGCTCTGAGAGCGATGCCCTTGGCTAACGGGTCCAGCGAGAGGGCACAGTCATCCTCCCCACTTCAAAGGTCAGCAGCAAGTACTGCCCCTGCCTCCCCCTGCCTCTCTAGGCCATTTTTCTTCTCCCATTCTTAGAAGACTATGCAAGATTTGTTCCCAGTGGATATTGCAGCTCCACTGCTAAGCTAGGGCGCTGTGCAGGCATCAGCAATAACAGATTCTTGTGCTGGATATGGCCTTTAAAAGAGCCGGTCGTATCGGAGACCAGTGAGCAGCTGAGACCTCTCAAGCCAAAGGTCCACATCAATGCCACCATTTTTATGCTTTAAAGGTATTTAGATACCCACTATTAAAAGATTAAACTATATGGTTATTATGATAACATGTTAAAGACATGTTTGGGAGGAAAAAAGAAGATGTTTGAGTTTAATTTAAATAAGGACATATTAACATTAGAAGCAGTTCATTATCTTCTCTAGGAATTTAGTCAAGAATTGCACACTGTGTTCATATACTCAGTCTAGCATTGGATATTTTTTCAGCAAGTTGATGGTAGAAAGAAGCCTTCCCAGCTTTGCAGCCATAACAGCGAGGGATAATAGATGGAGAATGTATCTTCTTTTGCCTGTTATACCTCTGTTACTTCAGTGGTGATACAAGAAACCATTCAAATTCCCTGTCTAGAGTGCAGCAGAGCTAAAGAGGAGTGGTAATAAGATGAAAAAGAAACCGTGAAAGCCTCAATAACCTACAGGGAATTAATCTATTTAGTATTTTATATATTCTAGATTAAAAGACCCATTGTAAATACATAGCAGCCTTACACATTTCCCAAAAATGTATATTCCTACCCTCTTCCTCATGTATCCATGCACAGTTCATAAACCGTGCAAACTTATCCTGAGGAAATTTTTCTACTGAAGTGCAATCTATCCAGCTAAATCTCTGTTAACCTGACAGCTTCTTCCAATTAGTCCTTCCTATTTAAGCACATGCCCTGTGTGCTACTGCACACACATTCAGTTAAGATGAAGAAAAAAGTGCAGTAGACAAGCTTGACATTAATATAAATAAATGAGTGTCTTTTCTTCATGCACAAAGATATCACAGTTCAGCTTTCAATCAAGCTTTCAGTTCAAGGGGATTTAAATACAGATAAACTTGCACTGGTACAATGTCTGTTTTCAGTAAGTAGAAGAAAGGTGACTAACAAGTACAAATGTCTTCAAACATCATATACCTTTATCTGGATCACTAGGACAATAAAATTAAGAGTGATTTCAGTGTCTTCTAATGACACTGAATTTTTTATACTGACAACACTGTAAAAAAAAGATAACCAATTTGAAAATAAGCATGGATTGCATTCTTGTTCAGAGAAACACAAAGCTATAGTGAGCTTGGTCTTCTGCAAGATCAGAGAGGTGTTGCCTGCTCTCCTTCACCCCCTGAGAGCACTGTGCACCATCAATCCAGCTCTGTGTAAAACAAACAAACACAAAAAAACCCAACCCCCGGTTTTGTACATAAAATTCTATTAGGATAGATTCTTCTCAGCCATCTACTGTGAGTGCCTCTGCCATTTATTTATCTCTGTGCTAATCTCTCACACTGTTGTATAGTATCAACTAGCTTCTTTCTCAGGTGGTCCAAGAGATGATGTACTCAAGTTGAACCTGCAGCAATTTGTCCTCAAATAGTACTAAAACAATCACCACGTCCACTTCTGATCTGGAGAGGGCTTCTCTCACTCTGAGCTTTTATAGTCTTTTGTTTGATGAAATGATACGGCTGGGTAAAAAAACCCCAAAACATTTCTCTCACAAACTTCATCTGAGATGTCTAAAACATGAGAGACTATACAAAAGCACATAGAAATGTTAAACCCCATATATAATTATAGAGTAGATTATCTGTAATTTATCTAAATATTGCAATGATTTGGCTGTTTATAAAACATGGATTTCCTCAGCTAAAGTAGTGCTTCCCAGTGTGAAGCATTTGCTTCACATCAAAATCCTTGGTTGACCAGCAGAGTTCAGCTGAGGGGCCAATCACTTCAGCAACAGTAATTATAACCATTTCTGAGAAGGCTACTTATGGTCCCTGTTAATTAGAATCTAGTCAGTAAGACATGCCTCATAGGTCTTCATCAAGGATAAGGTACATAACATGAAATATTATTCCAAAGATAGTAGTGGGCTGCTATTAGACTATTAGAAGAATGGTTGTTCAGACCTCAGTCAAGAAAAATGTATTTCTACCTTAAGATCATCAGGAACATTCAGGATATTAGAAGCTGGCCATGTACTTCCACACTTCACCATACATGAACAAGACAGGAAAATATTGGCTTTACACAAGCAAGAAAGAACATCAAACTTACTTTGCACGTTACTGTATCATAACCTAACATATCAAAACCTGGAAAAAATTGAAGACACATGTAAGAAGCATTATGAGTCATGTAAACATAGGAGCCAAAACCAGTAAGTTGAAAGTGTCTAGAAAAGGCATCTTAATAGTTTCAGAGCAAATCATGCGTGTTCTGATTTAAATCAAGCATTGACCTGCTTTTTATAAACACACACATCGGTTATGCTTTTTGCCATATGCTTACTTAGCTAATTATATCAAAATCTACTTATGCATTTGTAAAAAAATGGACTGTGGACAGTTGAGTGCCGTGATAACACAAAAAGCAAGAGTTAAATCCTTTTCTGTTTACCCACGCAAGTAACAGAAAACATGTTGAAAATGGCAAAGCCAGTATAAAATTTATTTGGACCCACAAAAAAATCCAGAAAACCAAGGACACAAGCTATCCATGACTAGAAATATGCTAACATGGGGTTTGGAAGAATTTCCACCACACTGAAAATGTAAAAAAATATGACAAACTACCGCTCTTGTTTGGGAGCAGAAAGGGAAGACCTGCATTCATGGCTGTAATTCATGTTTTGAGTAATTTGCCCTACTCTCAGCAAAAATGGGCATTCAGCGAAGGACTGATCTCACTGCTAAGCATGTAGTTAATCTGATTTTCACCGGGGCTGTATCCTAAAATGTCTCAAGCACACGTTGAGTGTTGCTAGTGCCTGAAACAACAGTGCCTATAAGAACAGTGGTGGCCCCTTTGCAACAACCAGGCCAGGAGATGGATAGCTAGAGCAAAGCACACTTCACAGCTTTATCATTTTCTGGTGCCTTTCTTCACTTTGAGATGCTCTGAATTTCAGAAATAAACTTGACCTCTTTGAAGGCTGTCTGAAAAACCACAAAGTTAAACACCACAACAGCAACAACAGCAACCATCCCATCTCTTGACATCCTGGTATCTAGCACTCTTGTAGTGTTCAGAAGTTTAATACAGACCAACTTTATTTGGACTTATTCAAATTAGGAGGTCATGCTCAAAAAACAAGAAAATTGGCTAGATTGTCAACATTTTTGCTTTGCTGGCTAGGTAAACGTAGACTGGAGTGCACTAAGGGAGGTGTGATTTAGAGATAGAATTAAAGCATTAGCAATTTGAATATTTTTCTTGGGAGACAACTGTTGAGTGTCACTTGGTTTGTGCAACGTTTGCTTTAAAACTTAAGGCTTACTCAAAACCAACACACAGTAAGTGTAATTCACCCCTTGACAGTGAAGCCAGACTTGGATGATTTCAGCTGACCTGTTTTACTTCACGGCTGAGTCATACGGAGTCTGATATCACAGCTCAGCTGATACTGGGGAGGCAATTTTAACTCAGTCATTTATGACTCTGAGAAAGCACTTGCCTTCTGCACTGGCTTAGACACACTGACATCTGGAAAGGTGGACTGAATTGCAATCGGTGCTGCCCAGTCTGAGCAGAGCTGCAGGTCGCTTGGGGCAGAAGACTGCAAATCACTGCAGATCTAGTTCAAAGCATAATGTAAATGTGCGTAAAGCAAAATAACTAGGTTGGCTTCTTGGACAGCTGCATGAATTCTAGCAGAATTACCGCCTGGACATTTTAACTACTGCAAATGTCTCCCTGAGGATTTGAGCTTGGGCAGGTTCGGTCTGGGGGCATTTTCAACCTGGAGTGGGTTTTATGCATGAATCAGAGCTGAAATTGAGGAGACACGTCAGTCTGCCTCACCCTTCATGCAGGATTTTAACTAGGGTAACAACAGGAGGAAGGAAACTTTTTTGGTTGGTTGTGTTTGCCTGAGCCGCCTTCCCACTCTGGCCACCATGTCCATCTGCATACGGACCCATAACTTGAAGTTGCACTGGGAGAGTTTTAGGTGGTTTTAAAAACAGCTTGGAAAATATAAACTCTCTTGTTTGTGTTTTTCTCTGGCTGAGCTCCTGTCCAGACACCTGCACACAAAGAAGTGGCTTAAATTGCATTTTTCCTCATGTCATTTAAATAATTTAGAAACACCGAGCAGAGGGAGTGAATATTAAGTATTTTAAAGCTCTCTCAAGGGTCCCTGAGAAAGAATTACAGAATACTGCTTGCAATCAAAGTGGAGCTGGCACTTTCCTTTCTCAAAACTCAGAGGAGGTAGTGCTTGAGAACAAATGTTCCAGTAACAAAATATTTAAAATAACTGCACTCTTCACTGAAAATATATTTCCTGTTTTCCACAAGTACAAAAAGAAAGACCATGTTTTCTTGGTCTTGTATAATAAAATGTTTTTCTGTATTTCTTCTTGTATACCATTCACATATAAGACACTCCATGCTGTAGAGGTTTCTATAGCAACGGAATAAAATCTTTTACAATAGTAGCTGTTCTTTTCCCAGGTATACTTATCAGCTGGTCACAGTTTAGCCTTTGAAATTAAGCTTCTTGTCTTTATGGAGCCACACATCTAGAGTGAGAAACTGTATTTTCCACTTAGCTTACATGAGTATATAGTGATGCCTTTCCAATTAGCAAATGGAGAAATGAATACAGGAATTTTAGTGGCAGAGAGCACATTACTGTGTCTGAGTGCTTCATAAGCTTTGAAGCATGTATACACATGTCCCTTTCCTACCCTCAGGAATTTATTACTCTCATGTCACAGGAGACAGGGAGAAGGCAGAAACACGTGTCTTGCCAGAATCATACAAAAGGGTTGTGGCAGAGTGGATGAAGGTTTACAACTATGCAGCTTTTGCCCTGTCTGGCATACCATCTTGTGCACCACCAATGAGATGGAAATGATTGTTTCTGCTCAGTTTAATCCCCCTTCCAAACTACACTAACGTTAAAATTAACGTTGTTTCCTGCTCCTTCATTTGATGGCTCCTTGGGCCTTGTTTCTGAGCATCAAGCCTTTCCTTCAGCATTGATTTTAAAGAATCAGTGTAATCCCATCCCCACCTCTGCTGTTGCCACAGTTCGTTTCTGAGCCCTTTCACTTTGTACTTCCTTAGACTCATGTCTCTGCCCAGCGCTCTGCAGGAAGGACAGTGCTGAACGTGCTAAGTGTCTTCAACCTCCATCTTCCAAAGACTTTGTAAACAGCTACTTTTGCCTAAGATTTCACTCATCAATAAAGCTTCTTTTTTATCTTTTGCTCAAACTCTTATTTTGTCTTGATTCACATAGTATCTCTTCAGGACAAAGAGCATTTCACATTGCATCTGTTAACTGCAGTGTATATTTATGCTACTAGAACAGTACAAAAGCATAAAGGATCTGGATTTCATCGTTCTTATTTTGGGGAATGAATGCAAAACCACAAAAATCTCACAAGTCAAAAAAAAAAAAAAAGGAGGGGGTGGCTGTTCTTTGCCCTTCATCAATTTATTCTGAGTTCAGGCTATTATTTAAACTAAGACTTTCAATCATACAAGAAAGCAATCTTGCTGTCAAATCAGTCCTTAGGAGGCAAGAGGCACAACTTCTGCTTGTTGTAAGATGCTGTTTTCCCAGTGCCTGGGAAGCCATGTACAGACAAGCCCCACCGCCTGGCATCCAGCAAGCAGAGCTGGTCCAACTGGAGGGAGGAAGACCTCCTCCCAGAGAGCCATGGCACTATGGTTCTCCTGGAGACTCTCCTAAAGAAGGCGACTCTGCTAGGACCTACCCAGCCTGGCCCAGAGAACTTAAACTGACAATTTTTTTCCAATTTTAACTGACTTCTCTGTTTAAAAGTACCTTTTCCAAAGCTGCTCATGTAACATTAAGTGTCGGTGGTTTCGAAGCAACCCAGTCTGTGCTGTGTAACATATTTGGTCCTTGAGCTGTAAATCGGGTTAGAGACTCCCAGCTTCAGTTCAGCAGCTGAGCTGCAGCGCTCCTTCGCTTCCCTGAAAACCACAGCAAAATCAACCACAGACCCTGGAGGGGCATGATGAATCTGGAAGTATATCGATTTTATTTTGTGGGCTATCAGAGCAGATACTTTCACATTAATGTTTTCACCACAAATATTCACTCTAATTTAACTCTGTTGCTCTTCTCTAATTCAATAGAAGATCAGTCACTCCGCAGAACAAGGCAACGAGGCAATGAATAAATAAAGGAGACAGGTTCTGCTGCTGTCACGTTACTTCTGTTTTGTCATGCTGCATGTGTCACCAGGGAGCAAGGATTACTTTAATTACCAACTGCTTTAATTTCAAATAGTTATTATGGAAAATTGTGAATCATGTTAATTTACTTTGGCAGCATGACAATGGGATCACTTTCAATCCTTGGCGGTGGCTTGGGGAGACCGGTGCAGAAGGAGGCAGGAATGGAAGATTTAAATTTCAGAGGGAGTGTTGTCATTCAAAAGAAAGTATGCGCTGGCTTTCACATTGCTGTTAAGCTGGAAATGTGCTGGGTCCCCCGGCGCAGTCTATCAGAATTTCTACACTGGTAATCAACAGTCCAGAAATGTTCATTATCTTCCATTTCAGCAGTTTATAACTGATGCAGCTGGCAGGAAAGGTTTGTTCCTTTGACTTCTGCTTTTTCAAATGCTACTGTGAACTTTCAAAATCCTCTGATCGGTTCTAATGGAAAGTGTACACTGCCCAAGCCCAGTCACCTGGGAATTCCATGGAGAGGTATAGCTAGATGCACTTAGTGATTAGAGTCTTGTTGAGACTTCTGAGTTTGATACCCCTTGGGCACAAGCTACTGAGCCTAGATGAGCTTAAAAGGTGTGACTCAGTACCACAGCACTATGTTCTGTTGCACACCTCTCTTCCCTCCCACTCCGGTGTCTCTCTTTAAAGGTCAAGGGAAGGTCTAAATTCAGGCAGTTTTAGGTGCCTTCTCTTTGCCTGCAAAACTTCCTGCCTCCTCTCTGTTCCTTGCTGCCCAAAGCTAAACACTAATTGTTCCATCTCCATCATAGAGAAAACCAAAATAAAACTCAATTTGACTTATTTAAACTAACTTTTGAAGTTCAGTTTCATAGAGAGCTGAATCAGCTCAAGTGAAGAAACTGTGAATAATGATTGAGGGCAATACTTCTTAACTGCGTTTCTGTGCCCAAGATAATGCAGGGTGCTGTATGATAACCCATAAATTGCGAATTAATATCTCTTGTAATTACAGAGCATTCAGTGCCTTTCTTGATTGATACAAGTAGCATTTATCCAGGCTAAAAAAACCTCAAACAAGAGAAGTTGCTAGTAAGGATGTTTTTTATCTTTCGGACCTTGAAGAAATACAGTCCAAATTTCATCCCCTATAATCCCTCTGAGTTAACGGTTATTTCCAGCTAATTCAAACATACACTGAAGCTGCTGGAGACTGGGGGAAGGTCAGCCACCAGAAGCACTCTCTAGCTTTCTTTTTTATTCCTGGCTGGAAATGGGAATACATGAGGGCACATGCTAATAGTTATTCCAGGACACTTTAGTCACATTCCCTGAGGTAAGAACAGGACACTGACTGCCAGGTCTCCTTTGCCTGAGGCACCAGAAACACCTTTCTGTTCACCCAGGGCTCTGACGAAATGCAGGTGAAGCACTGAGGGCAGATGGTGTGTATTTTGGTTGTGTGTTCCCAGCTCTTCCCTTAGGAAGAGGAGCGGTGTTTTGTGAAATCCCCTGAGAGAAGGGGGTTGATCATCTTCCAAGAGGCAACTGAGCTGCACAAAGACCTAACAGTGCCGTAGAGAAGGTAGCAGCGAGGCAGTGAGAGACATGGGTTTAGCAGGGAGGTTGCTTAGAGGAACACAGATAAGATCCCACCTTGGAGGTGACAGGAACAACCTTCCCAGGGACCACAGAGGACTGCACAGTTTGCTACAATCAGAAATTCATTGAGATGGCTGAAATGAAACAGAAAGCATCAGTCCTGCAGAGAGCAGGGAGAGGGTGGCTTATAAACCTTTTATTTCTCTTATCCCTTCCCTAGCTGCCAAGTTTTCTCTAAACAAAATGTTAACAATCATGGCTTGTTTTCTAATAGCACCTGGCTTGTTAAAGCTTGAAAACTTTTTGATCTTTTAGGGATGCTCACAGCACAGGGAGGTGCAGGCAGTTTCAGTGCAAAGCGCTGGCCAGCCCCTCCCAGATCTGCTAAAAATTCAACCCCTTCAAGTGAATTATACCAGCAATATATATTGAATACCGTCTTCACAACACTCAGGAGGTATTTGCATTTAAGCACTTCAGCAAGGCAAAGCTGGTGATCCTCTCAGCATCCTGTTTCTCTGCGTGGATGCTCCGGGCAGCTGTGGGCACTTCACGGGACGGTACCCCGGCAGCAGGTCTGCGTGGCAAAGGTGAGGGAGGGGGTAGTGCCTTGCAGAGGCCCGGGCCCACTTGTGCTTAGTGTATGCCAGAAAACGGAGTGCAGTGCTGGCGCATGGTTGCTGATCTGGTCCAGGGAACCAGTCCCTGTCAGCTGGCTCTATTTTAGTATGAGAGCTGCTGTAGTTTTACAGCATATTTAAAAAAAAAAAAAAAAAAGTCCATATCTCTTAAAAGTCTCCAAAATTTGCCATTTCTGAAGAGCTACTATGACAATTACTTCAACTCCATGGTCATGAAAAAGTTTCCTGGTTGGCTGGTTTCTTTCTTTCTTGAACTGTTGCTGTAAGGGCAATGAATGTGTTTGTTTTCTGTAGGGTTTTGTGTTGTTTTTTCAAAGGAGAAATATCAAAAAGATCAAAAGAATTTCAGAAATGATAACAAAATGCATCTCAGAAAACACATTTGCATTTTAAGGCACCACTTTGCAGAGAAAATGCTCCCCTGAGATTTCAAAACCGGAGGCAATGTAAGTTAGATAATAACAAACAACGTAAGTGCAAGCCACAGGTATGGTTAACATTTTCTGTGTCATTTCTGAGACAGCGTTGAAGACTGGCTATTCTTTTATTTGGATTCCTCAAAACAGCTTCAGGCCATCGTAAATGTAAATTGAACTCTGACTTCCAAGAAAACTAGTTGGAATTGTTAACTTAAAATACTACTTTTGCTTCAAGCAAAGGTGGATTGCAAGGAAATGTGCCCCATACGCTGCATTTGTTCTCTACATCTATTGCCTTCTGAAGATTTTTCAAGATTATATTAACCAGAAATACACCCCTGGAAAGCATTTATCTTTTAATAAACACTGCAATATCCGAACGATGTTCATTTTCCCTTTTTTTCTCCCAAGTATCCAGATGCTTTTGTATACAAGAGTCCTAGAAATAATTTAATTTCAAGAATGCCTTTTTATGCTCTGACTGCCAGATACCACAGGGAAAACTGGATTACAAACAGCCTAAGCAGCTGTGTGTATTTAATCCAAGAGCAGCTTTTTTTAGCTCTGAAATTTATGCTAATTTAATAATTTATTTTTAAAACTTGTTAGGAAGGTTGACATCTTAGGTTTGTTGAGTATCTGTGGTTGCACTGTGATATCTTGAAAATAAGTCTTAAATAGAAGGAAAGCAGTTTGAGACAGAGTTGTACCGTGACTGTGCCTGACATCATTCCACCAAGAACGCAACTGTAATGGAGCCAAAGTGGCCTAATGCGGGCAGCTCCCTTAGACTCTTTAATGGCGACAGGAGCTTCTCTATCGCTGCACGTGCTTGTGCCTTGACTCAAATTTAGGGACCACTGTACATTCAAACTGTTCCTTCAGTCCTTCTTGTTGAGTCAGCACACAAGACTACTGGCACATGACTGGTTCATAATTGGTTTTGTAATAGACACCCCAGCCAGAGACGCCCTCTGTGGAGATGTTCCCTTCCAGATATCAGTACTGTCATCTCCTGATCCAAAACCAGGTTTTACATTACTTTGTGACTGCATTTGATCACATACATACACATGGTAAATTGCCCAACTGCTGTGAGACTTTCTTTAAAGCATAACAGCAATTATTAAAGCTTTCTAAATTGCTCTAGGCATTATGACTTGTTTGCCCAGAAGTACTAGAAGAAAATTTGCAATGTGATCATTGCAAGGAAACTATAACACTACTTAACCCTTTTAGTATTTCCTATACTGCTTAACATTGACAAATCACACAAACCCCTGAAGCCACCATACCCAACAGCATGCCTGGAAGACATATTGCATTGCATATTGCATGCAATATTTGCCTGCAAGGCAAAACTTGGCAAGTCAGAGTGCAAACATGCTGGAAATACACAGTAGCTTTTTAAAAATGGGGCCCTACATTCTCTGTGGAAAAAGTTAGTTATTCTCACCAGTTCAAGTGTCTGTTGCTATTTTTGGCACTCACCAGTGACAGCAGCAGAATAAATTCCCCTTCCTCAATTTTCAGAGCACAGCGTGAGACTCATCTCTTCACTAAGACAATATCCTGATGGATTTGTAAGGTCACTTGGACTCCTCTTGGGGGTCTAATCCTTCTGAGCAAGAGCTTCTGAAAGAGAGCAGAGAGTTATTGCTCGCATATTGCCCCCCACACATACCATGCCACACAGTGTCTCTGGCCTGTAAAGAGACCACAGAGATCGCAGAGATGAGCTGTTCCATTTTTTGTGGCAGTAAATATGTCAAGATCTCCTGTCCTTATGCATACACCACAACTATCTGCTGTACAGAAATGTATCTTAAAAGCTGAGAGCAGCTGGGGGAACTAAAGTGAAACAAATGGGTAAATTAAGAGCAGCTTTTCCTCCAGGCAATTAAGATGCCAAGAGGAGGATAGCCAAGGAAGGGGATGCAAGGGAACCTCCAGGAGCGCAGCTGCCACTGAAGAGGTGGGGGACAAGTTCATTTGTACGGTGAGATGTTGGATATGTTGACTTTGCTCTCGGTTTTCAGCTTGGGTCTGGAAAAAGCCAAAGCAAGCACCTTTTCAGGGATCTCCTTGTGGGAGGAAGAGGTATGAAATAAGGGCAGAGTGAGAGGAAAGCTTTCCCATAAAAGCCATGGATTCAGAGCAGGATCAAGCATGGGTGGTGGAGGACTCCCTTTGCATCCAGCTCCCAGGCACTGCCTTCTCAGGTTGAAAATATTTCCCTCAGCAACTCTAAAGGGCTGATCGCCAAGATCGTCTGCCATTTTTCCCCTGTATGCTGTCATATTAAGACGCAGACTGGGTGGGCAGGGGAACAAAGAAGGTACACAAAGCAAGCAAGGCCTTAGATGATAATGGGTAAAGTGGAATTAGCACACAGGAAATCACATTTCCTGTGCAACAGAACCTCCTCGCTTCAGCCCTATTTCTCAGTACATTTAGCAGGCTAAGTAAGAACTATCAGCACCACTTTGAGTTCTGATAGGTACCTGAAACACATTCAAAGGATAACATGAATATATTTAATTACCATGGTCTAAATATGAAGCTTTGTGCTGCATTCCTAGCTTATAACTTGTCAAGGAAACTTGTTCCACAATAGTATTTCAATGGTTCATTAAGTTGGAATTGTCTTTCACATAATTATCCTGCCTTCTTGTCAGCCTGCATTTCTAATACTGATGCAAATCCCAAAAAATTAAATAGAAGCTGGAGGAACATTTAATAAGAAATTATTTCTGCAGATATGGACATAATACGCTACTCACTAGCAATAAATATAGTTTCGAGGCCTTGATCATATGGTCTTGCCAAGGTGTGTGATTTCAAAGACTAACTTTCCAAGTAGTTCAGGTGACAACTGTTAGATCAGAGGACAGAGGAAGGAGCTTCTCTCTTGGATAGGGCAACACATAGCTGTGGACACAGCTCCTCTTAGGAAGCTGACACTGTAATTGTGGACTTTTTAGTAGAGCAGATCTCTGCAAGCCTACGATTTATCTAGGGCTGATGAGCTTCAGCATTCACTGCAGTCATGACAAAATCAAAGGGATTATTCACTGATTCAGGAGGCATCTGTCTAATAGCAACTTATTAAGCAAAATAAATCTCTTTTATAGATGAACTCCAGTCCTTGACTACTTAATTGTCCATGAATAACCTTGCTTGCTCTTCAGGACACATACCAGAAGAATGAGATATGCTAATAGTAATGGTTAACACCTGTCTGAGGCAAAGAATATTAATTAAGCACTGAAAATTTTTTTTTTTTTTACATGTAAAAAATGAAAAGGTGATAGAGGTGAGAAAGGTTCTGCAGCAGTTACATTATTGCTAAAAAGGGTTGTATTTCGTAGAATCATCATAGAATCATAGAATGGTTTGGGTTGGAAGGGACCTTAAAGATCATCTCGTTCCAACCCCCCTGCCCATGCGCAGGGACACTCTCCACTAGACCAGGCTGCCCAAAGCCCCATCCAACCTGGCCTTGGACACTTCCAGGGAGGGGGCATCCACAGCTTCTCTGGGCAACCTGTTCCAGTGCCTCACCACTCTAACAGTAAAGAATTTCTTCCCAATATCTAATCTAAATCTAACCTCCTTCATCTTAAGACCATTACCCCTTGTGGTGGGTTGACCCTGTCTGGGGGCCAGGTGCCCACCAGAGCTGCTCTATCACTCCCCTCATTCACTAGACAGGGGAGAAAAAGTACAACGAAAAGCTTGTGGGTCGAGATAAGGACAGGGAGAGATCACTCACTAATTATCGTCACGAGTAAAACAGACTGAACTGACAGAGGGAATTCATCTAATTTATTACCAAGCAAAACAGAGTAGAGGAATGAGAAATAAAATCAACTCTTAAAACACCTCCCCCCACCTCTCCCATCTTCCCAGGCTCAACTTCACTCCCGGCTTCAACCTCCTCCCCCCTCAGCGGCACAGGGGGACAGGGAATGGGGGTTACGGTCAGTTCATCACATGTTGTTTCTGCTGCTTCTTCATCCTCAGGAGGAGGACTCCTCTCATCGTTCCCCTGCTCCAGCATGGAGTCTCTCTTATGGGAGACAGTCCTTCACAAATTTCTCCAACGTGAGTCTCTCCCATGGGCTACAGTCCTTCACGAACTGCTCCAGCGTGGGTCTCTTCCATGGGGTGCAGACCTTCAGGAGCAGACTGCTCCAGCGTGGGTCCCCCACGGGGTCACAAGTCCTGCCAGCAAACCTGCTCTGGTGTGGGCTCCTCTCTCCACGGGGCCACAGGTCCTGCCAGGAGCTTGCTCCAGCATGGGCTTCCCACAGGGCCACAGCCTCCTTCAGGTGCCTCCACCTGCTCTGGCGTGGGCTCATGTTGAGCTTCTCATCAATCAATACCCCCAAGTCCTTCTCCTCAGGGCTGCTCTCAATCCATTCTCCACCCAGCCTGTAGTTGTGCTTGGGATTGCACTGACCCATGTGCAAGACCTTGCACTTGGCCTTGTTGAACTTCATGCAGTTCACACGGGCCCACTTCTCAAGTCTGTGAAGGTCCCTCTGGATGGCATCCCTTCCCTCCAGCATGTCAACAACACCACACAGCTTGGTGCTGTCAGCAAACTTGCTGAGGGTGCACTCGATCCCACTGTCCGTGTCGCCGACAAAGATGTTAAACAGTGCCGGTCCCAGTACTGACCCCTGACGAACACCACTGCTCTCCACTTGGACATTGAACCATTGACCGCAAATCTTTGAGTGCAACCATCCAGCCAATTCCTTATCCACCAAGTGGTCCATCCATTGAATCCATGTCTCTCCAATTTAGGGACAAGGATGTCCTATGGGAGGGTGTCAGATGCTTTGCACACAGGTAGATTACATCAATTGCTCTTCCTTTATCCACCAACACTGTAACCCCTGCCAAAATTTTCAGGCATGATTTGCCCTTAGTGAAGCTATGTTGGCTGTCACTGATCACCTCCTTATTTTGCATGTACCTTAGCATAGTTTCCAGGATGATGTGCTCCATGATCTTTCCTGATACAAGCCCCTGTTAAGAAGCACATCTGTTTAGAGAGTGTGTTAGGTCAGCAAATGGGTGCCTCTGTACCTCTCAGAATAGAGTCACCTACTACTATCACACATCGCGTTTTCTTAGTTGCACTGGTTGTTATACAAGGATCACATCAAGCTGCCTTACTCAGCTCCAGCATCTGTCCTGATGTGATGGGTCTTTCATCTTCAGTCTGCAGAGCAGTGAAGTGGTTCTGCATTGGCACCTCAGGCTTCGGGGGAAGCCTCTTCCTTCTGCTGGTCCTTACCCTTGCAAGCTTCCATTCTGCATTATTGGCCTCCCTCCCTTCTGTGTGTGTTTGTGGCGGAGTTTTTGGCTGTTTGGCCATTGGGTCCACTGCAGACTGCACTAGGAACCAGCTATCTAACTCCTTCTCAGCCTCCCTGGTGTTACGCAGCCTTCTCACCGCCTCCTGCAGCTCAGCCACCTGCTGACCTGGGCAAACCTTTTGCACACAGGTCTACCGCCCATCCCTGCCCTTGGAGGAAGCTCTGGGCACTTCCTGCAGCCTGAGGTCTGCACTGCAGCCTCTTCCTTCAGCAGCTCCATCTGGGTGGAGACATTGGCCACTGCTGGGGTAGATGGAGGAGAACCCCCAGCCAGAGCTGCAGCCTTTGCTCTCAGAATGCCCACCATTCTGCCTGGAGGGTCAGGTAGGATGGGTGCCCTTGACCTGTGCAGACGGCCACAGAACGGTGCCTGGTTGCTGGGTTACATGCACTTCACGTCTCCCACTCGGTCGGTGGAATGTCCCCCCTTTGAAGAGGCGCCCACTCGCGTGAACTCCTGCACCACACTCGAGCTGAGGCACCACCCCTGACTGAGGCACCACGCCAGGCCGCTCACGCTCCCTGGGCTGTCTTGTGTGGGTGTGGGGTGGCCACCATGGCTCCAGCAATGCCTAGGCAGCGTCAGTGTCTCCCGTGAGAGCTGCCGGCTCCTGGCAGGTCTCTCCACTGCCCTGGCATTTCCCGGCCTCAGGAAAACCCCTGTGCGACAAGGCCTGCTGCTCCCCTGCTGGTCAGGCCGGCTCTGGAGCAGCTCCCCTTTGGCGACTGACTCCCTTTAAATAGCCACGTATAAACAATATTTATACAAATGTCAGTGGCATGAATTTATGGTTTTATTAATCTAAATCTGATTGTATTTCAGTAACCTATGGGACCACAGACCCAGAACATTTAACACCTCACAAGTCTGTACCCAGAAATGTGACTGTGAAATAAATAAGATATTTCAGAGACAATGAAGGGAGATCTTGGCATTCAAAGGACAGAAAAGGTAAGAAAGTCATAGAAAGACATGATAAAGACAAAGGTGTGAGACACTTTTCACACAAGTCTTGATGTTAGTGTTAGGGCCAACGCCCAGCATTAATAGTAAAAACAAAGCAACCATTAAAGCACATCTCAGTTCTAGATACTGAAAGGCTTTGTGGAGGAAGGTTCTTGTTCTGTACATATAGAAACTATACCTGACCAAGGCATTTTCCCTAAGATAGGTCTGCAGACAAAAATATCTCAAAGTCTCATCCCTACCCAGGAAACCGCACAGCCTTCCACTAGCTATCACATAATACGATGCAAAAGGTGAAGCGTGGTTGAAGAGGAAGAGTTCTATAAAAACTGGACAAAACCCAGAAGAAGACAGGAAAGTTTCAGGGCTAATGTTAACCCAAAACCACAGAGTGATATCCACTTCTTGAAGTTTGGCTGTGAGGGAAGAAATGCAATGCTGTCATGCTCCAGCCCTTAGGGAGGTCCTGCCAGGAACAGCTCAGCTGAAAAGGATCAACAGGAATGGTAAAAGAATATTGGATGGTAGCCTTTCACAGCAGACACTGCTCACAAACATACCAACTCATCTGTACATCTCTCTCATAATTGGCTTTTTGCCCTTATCTTGTCCCTCTGGAAAAGCAGTCTGCCTTGAAATTACTTTCCAGACTTGCTATGATATTTCTGATGTCTAACAAGCGGGGTGATGGTGTTTTGAGACAAGGTAGGAAAGCTGAGCCAACAAGCTAGGAGGTATTGCTTTGTCCTGGGACAGCATAAAACAGGTTCAGCAAATAATGGTCTTTGGTTGCTGCATCCTTCAGCAGGATCTGCTTGCTAGCTCACGCTGGCCTGAAACAGAATTTATTGGGATGAAATAACCCTTTCTCCCTCAGACTGTCAGGATGCCTTGGACAACAGCAGTCAGTACTTCTTAACAAGCCAAGGAGGGCAACAGCTCACGGAAGAGGTTCTGGGCTATCTGGGGAAGTGCTCAAGATTTTGGCTGGGCTATCATCTCCTTTAGGGAAAAGAACTAGGTGAAAGAGTCACACAGCCAAACGTTTGACCATACTTAAGGACTGAAAGGGTTTCAAGAGGCAGAGTAGAGTCCAAATTTCTCTGTGCAGATTCCTTTTTCTCTGCTTTGCCACTGCTTTATGGGTACAAGTTGGAGAGAAGCTGAGCGCACACATCGTAAAACACAGAAATTGAAGCTTACTTAAAGGATTTGCCTGGCACCAGGGCAAATTTGCTGGTGTACCAACCTCTGTAGCACAAAAAATATTTTCCAAATGAACTTGAACTGGCATTAGATCTTCCTCTAATATATGCATTCCTTTTCTGTGTGTGATGTGAAGATGTATCCTTTGAAGCCCCAACAGTTCTTGCAGTTATCCAAACTGTTTCATGTCAAAGCTCCAGAAACATTTAAAAGTTTCTAGCTGCTCTAACTTCTGAAGAAGAAAGCCTAATTAAATCTCACTGGGGCTCTCACTTCTTCTTCTTATGTTGCCATAACTCCAGTCCTTGGAGGCCAAGGCCAAGAATGGGGGTAGTTAGTAACACAGAAACTCAGAGATGTCTAACATTTTAGTCTTTTCAAAAATCTCAAAAATACTAAAAAAATAAAAAGTATTACAACACCAAGCAGATTTTCTGCAGAGCTTCCACAAATTTCTTCCCCCTTTTCATAAGGTCTCTGCTGTTGTGCTCTGACACTGAATTCATAAATCTAAGTTGTGGACAAATGTTTGGCACCATTTAGAAATCAGCAATCACTATTTAACCACATGGAAACATCAAAGACCCCCCAGCAACAGCTTTTCCTTACATTACATAAGGATTATGATAAATATTTATTTCCATTTGACAAACAATCTCAACACCTTTTTTTCATAGAGGCACATTGATTAATTCATTGTCTTAGATAAGTAAAATAGTAATTTTCCTTAAAATTTCAGTGAAGGAATTTCGAGGAAATTGCACTTACAAGCTCACAACAAGAGATTGTTGCAAGTACTAATGAAGCTATAACTAGGATCAAACCAAGATATATTTAAGTTCGACCACACTAGATGTCAGTACCCAACAATAGCCCTGTATATACACACATAATATGCATGCACACAGAACAGGAAAGTTGTCAAAACTGAAGAGAGAATCTGGATCTGCTGAAATTATGGATTCATGTACTGCTCAGAACTGCTCTTGAATAAGTCCAGATTTGTTCCACCTAAATAAATGGGACTACTTTGGATTCCCACGAATTTAATCAAGAGCCAAACAGCTGAAATTATTTTATCTGTAAAAAATTTATCTGCAGGAGATAGTGGTTTTGGTTAATGAGAGCAGTATAACAATTTTTGGGGGAGGGAATGTAGCGAGGAAACAGAAGCAGACAACTAACTCTAAATAAAAAGCATTGAGGATTACATTCTTGGCATGGTCTGAATAGTGGATTATTTGCAGCTCTAGTAAGAAAGGACTGCCAAGAGCCCTTGTGAATGTAATTCCCTAAATCTTGGTTTGATAGTAAAATATTCTGTAAAGATAAAAAAATAATTAAAAATTTAAAAATAATTAAAAAATTGCAAAAACTTTTGTATTAGTAAAAATACTGTTTGAAAGTCTGACAGTTTCACCAGCTAAACTATTAAGGTGCATTTAAATACCATATGCGGTACAAAAGAATAATTTTAAAACATTCTTGGACAGAGTAAAGTTATTATTAATAAAATGAAACAATGCCTGAAGTGATCCATGGTAATAGAAAGATGCCAGAAGCCTTGAAACCACCTTAGAAACCTGGCTAATTCCCCTCTAAAGTCCATTTTGTTCAGAAATTAGATCGGTGTTCTGTATGATCTAATTTACCAGTAAATAACACTTTATCTCAAAATTTTTCAATTTTTTTTTTTCCATAACCTTAAAAAAATTATATAGGTGTTCTTACCCTCAGCAATGGTGTAATTTGCATTGACATATTGTATGCATAGACTTGGCACATGAACCTACATTTAAAAAACAATGTGTGTATATTACTTTACTTTCATTTTGAAGTTCTCCAGTACAACATATTTGCCCCGAGAGAAATTCTAAGATAAGAAGTACCTTTGCACTGCTTTTATCAAGCTCAGGAAGATTCAGAATTGTAGTAATTAAAGATTATTATAATGGACACACAGGAACTAATTAAAATTCCATGGACATCTTCATTCTTGTACATTAGGTTTTGTAACTATATTCTGTGTACGGGTTGTACATTCATGTAGGGCAACTAAATGTTATCCCCCATTTTTTAAAAATGAGCTGAAATGTGGAGCTGCAATCTAACTTCCAAGTGGCCATTGTATGGGCAGGTTACCACATGCAGAACTCATTCTGCTACTTGAACTAATGAGGAGTCTAATGGGAATAGACATTTAGCCACACAGAGGGATACTAAGCCAGGCTATGGCTCAAATAGCTGCGGACCGGGAATCTCAGGTTTCATTCCAGCTGTGGGAGAGGACAGTTCAGGTGGGCAGAGGTTCTTCCACTTCTTCTTCTGAAGTCCAACTCTTGCCGCCTGACCCCCTCCAGACCTCTTGAATATTTTTATGCTCTCCATATGCTATTCCATTTGAGACTGACATCTATGGCCCAAACCATTTCAGGTTTGTGAAGTTTAAGCAAGTGAAAACAGGGTCTGTGTAATGGGAAGTTCTCAGTGACATTAGCATTGAGTAGTAGCACCATCCTGCTACAACTTATCATGGAGACAGATTGCAAATACCTGCACTGAACTTCTAAGCACATCCAATATAAAATAAATCTTCCCAGAAGCCACAGCCAGATCAGACTGAACTAAGACTGTGTTGCTAACAAAAGTGCTGTGTCTTTTCTACTGCCAGACCCAATCTCAGTGCTTATTAAACATTACACACGATTTACTATATCTATTATCATAAACATACCATTTTAAATGGCTTTATAACAAACAAGCACTTCAGTTGCTTCAGAGATTATGGGGACTGGTGCTTTTTGCCAGCAGTTTTTTTAGGCACACAGTCCATGTAAAACACCTCATTTTTGATTGTTTTAATTCTAGTACACATGGAAGTAATTGAATTTGGGTTTTTTCCAGTGCAAGGGGGAGTGAAAAAGATGAACCAGAGTGACTTTCACCAAAGCCGGCCAGATCAAATCATATTGGGATTTGCAAGTTAATTTATTTGCTTCATGTTATCTTTCATTTTCATCCCTCTTAAGGCTTGCTTCCAACTGGAATTTAAAATACAGAAAAATGTTTTTAAAAAGTTTTTGTAAGAAAGACATCCATTTTGCAGGCTCAGAAGAGTGACAGAGTTTGAGTTAGGCTAAGATAAGCACTCAGAAGAATGAATGCTTATCTCAACCAAACTTTCTGAGGTTTTTCATGTTAGAAACAAGCATCTTAACTGCAGTCAGAGATGTAGGAGAGGGGCTGGTCTTGGGACTAAGTGCTCCAGCCATCGTGCTTCTATTTCCGACTCTAACAAAGTCCCTCCATCTGACCTTTGGCCAATCATTTAGCCTCCCTCCACCAGTCCACTGCATGTGAAATGGAGATAGCAATACTTCTTTTTCCTTCAAATATTTGTCTCTGCTCTCTGTTCTTAATGCAGCCAGAACGGGGACAGCAATTAACTGCTTAATGTGGAGAATTCCCTAACTCTGTTGGACCTCAAGACATTGTTGTAACACTAAAAACAAAATTAGTTAGTAGTGCTAGATATTGCAAACCCATTCCCTTCCCTGGGAATTTCCTTAATTTCCTTCCCAAGTTTGTTTACAAAATGCTTCTAAGTGACAAAACATACTTAATAAAATCATTCAGTAGAGATTTTAGAAAGATGTATTGAATTAGAAAGTTTTGGTGGAAAGAAATTTTTGACAATTTTAAGCACTGATATTTTGCAAAGGAAAACATCAAATATGCTAAGGAAGGTGGTCCTAGATTATGTAACATCTTTTCAATTAATCTGATCATTTCATATATGCAAGCTCATCAAAGTGGTGGTTGCCAAAAATTTAGACAAGTCCAAAGACTGGCCTGAATACCTGACCTGTGAGAGCATCAATTAGAAGAGATTTGTACTGAATTTCCCTCACTCATCGAATTCCCACCAAGGTTTACTGAAACTTTTTTATTCTAAACATTTTAAGTGCTTTGGAAAACAATGCAAAGTAACTAGCAAATTAAGCTAAATGGAGCATAACAGCAAGTTTTCACACTGCCTCTTGATTTGACAGACATCACAATGCTCATTAGAGGAGAGACTGATATTAAGCCCTTTAAGACTGATGTGACAATGATGGGAGTTGTTGCTGTTCTAATACATGTATTCAAGATTTTAGTATAGGGTTTAGATTTAGGGAAAATCATGAAATGAAGTCATGATTTTCAGCTCCTAACACCTGTTTTATACTGTATCCATCTCAATAATTGGAATCAGGACACGTATTCCTTCAAAAATGTATAGCTGGAAAAAGTAAGTCAATGCAGATCTTCAGAGAGATGTTTGTTTGAAAGCCAAGCCCTTAAAAAAAGCAAAATAATCAGGAAAAAACCCCACCCAACCAAACAGCTCTTGTTACCAATTATATACATCAAGATGAATTTCTGTATTAACTTTGGTTTTCCACTTAGAGCTAGTGAAGTAGGTTGATGCCACTGGGATAAAGAAAAAAAGCACATTGTCAGAGATCTATAATTTACTGCCAGTTTCTTTGCATGGCAATGGAAAGCTCTGCTGGTGGTTGAAAGCAATATGCACATCATGTGGGAGCTGACAAAATTACCCAAATAAAAACAAGAAAATGAGCATTTGAATGAAAGTTCTACTTAACATCAAATGTCTTCTAGTTCTCAGCTTTTTATTCTCAAAGCATTTTAAAGAGAGGTTTTGTTTTCACAAACTGGACAGCTTCAATGAACAGACACAGAGCGAGTGCTCTGTTACCTCCTGCTGTACAGCACAGTAGCTGGTGAATTTTCACGGGACAAATGCAATGAGGAATTAATCCCTCTCATTCCCGGGGGGAGCAAAACCCCATTTTGTCACTATACTTCATCCAGAATACTTTGTACCTTCAGAGGAAAACTAAGCCTGCAACACAGAAAGCTAGTATAAATGTCACAGTTTGCTTTGCAGAACAATTTAGATATTGCATGTAATTTACATTTTTCAAGAGATATTTTCTTTGTCAATCCCTTAGGATTAAGAGTAAAGTGTAAAATATCCCACTATGAAATCTCAACTTGTTTATGATTTAACAGTAAAGTGTAAACCTAACACAGTGAGCTCATCTTGGCCTTAATGGTCTCTGCAGTGCCAGTGGTTTAATCCATGAAAGATTACTGAGACAGCTGAAGTCTGCACTTTAAGCCATGAAAATCTAACAAGGCAGTTGTGAGTGCATGTGCAGGACTGGAGTGAGAGGCTTTCAACTCCATGCATCTGTTTCTGCAACATCCTCATCCCTGGCTCTGACAGGCACAACCGTGCCCTCTCCCCCATTGGGTCTCATCCTTTCAGAGCTCACCTGCAAAGAGTGCTTTTCTAGACCATCAATTTAGTATCTCCTCTTGCAATCTACCTATGCTGCTTCCTCCTATAGGGCACTCAGTCTTGGCTACTTTTCTCTTCCAAGGTATCCCATATTCTGTCCCGCCTCATTGACCTATTTTTTTGAATACCAAGAGACTGATAAGCTCGTGGTGCCACTTTGAGTCACATACCCATGGAGTTCCAAGTCACTACACTTTTATGTATGGAAGGTGACCCAGAAGGTAGCACCTTATGAATTGCCTCAGTAACTGCCTTCAGATTATTTCTTAAAACCTTCCTTGCTGTGACGACTACCAAAAGTCATGGTTACTGTGCTAAGTCTGTTGTTTATTACATTGACTAATGTGGTCTTTTGTTTCTTTGTCTACACCTAACTGTTGGTTGCCTTGCCATGTGCTTGGGTTATGCAGTCTCTGAGGCAGGCTGTTTCATTTAGCTCTATTTAAAGCTTCCAGAACAATGTATGTATACTCCATGATGGGCAGTAGATTAATGCAACACAGCAAAATGTTTTCAACTAACATCATTGCATGCTGTGTTATAGGTGTTGGTATAAAAAAAAGCAGCATGACCCACGTAAGATGTTTTTAAAAAGTAAAGCTTTGCTATTTTTTGGTAATACTTCTCTTTGCAATACTAGAGAACAAAACTGAAACACTTCATTTTCCACAGCAGGTATTTCAAGAAGAGATGAAAATAAGAATTGAGAAGGGAATCACTCCATGCACAGAAAAGAACCTAGTAAAGAAAATTAAACAATAAAAAATTACTACATTACTGCTCACAGTTTTACCAGATGTTGGATATCATGGCCATGATTCAGCTCACAACTGTCTCATACTTGGCTTTTAGTAGAAGGCGACCATCTGTTTATATGGAAGTACTTAACTGATTTTTTTTATTTACAAGGGAAGGCAGGTTTCCACTCCAAGATTCAAATTCACTGAACTTTGCAAGCTACACTATGTAGTTCCGTTATTACATTTTCAGGTTCCATTTTTTTATGCCTAATGTATTAGGAAAAAACCTTCCGACTTTCTGATGATGCATTTAAATGAGTAAAGGGAGCCATGGGGGATAGCTGGAGGCCTAAAAACTAGAGCACACTCTATGCTTTTGTGAATACTTACATTTAATTAAAGAGCACCATATGCCATCAAAAGTATTGTTGGCTGGGTAACGTCCCTTCTAACAGATGTGATTACAGACAAAGGGTAAATATTATGCAGGAAGACATAATTGTAGCATAGCCCATTGGGAAAGGAGAAACCTACTAATACAAAAGCTACTCTAGGCAGCAGTGTGCTATCTGACAAGAATATAGGCTTGCTCTGGAAAAAAACCCTACCTTTCAGCCTTGCATAGAAAAGCTCACGAGCTACCCAAGCTTTATCCCTTAGACTTACCTTGAAAATATACATTGTTATCCTCCAAAGCACACAAACATGTTGTGGGCTTTGTATTTTTCCTCAGAATGAGTTTGGGCAGAAGTACAATTGATTTTTAGTGCAAAACAACCCATATCAGATACTTCCACCCCACTCACTCACCCTTGCAACACAGACCCCTGCCCAGCTGGCTCCTGCATCCGTCAGCAATGAGGAAACCCCTGCTAGGAGCCAGCTAGCTCCAGGAACAGGCAGAAGTTGCACCAGGCAGTCACCAGCTCTTTCAGAGCAGTGCACATCCCAGCAGCACATAAGAGGGCACCGGGGATTTTCCTTACTGTGCTGGGTGTCGTATAAAACCTGCTACCTTACCAGCAGGTGAGCCATTCCTCCAGTTCCCGGTAATTCCTTTCTTTCATGGCGCCAGACTGGGAATGGACCACAGCCAAACTATTTAACTGATAAACAAGAGGATGAGAAAAATAGTAGAAAGAAAGTGAAACAAAATAAGAAAAAGGTGAATGGAAAAGAAATGAGAAAGAAAGCATACTGGGAAATTATTTAAAAGCTGCATGAGCTTTAATGTTACATCTTGCCAAGTGAACTGAATAGTGAGTGCTGTTGTGTGTATGTGCTAAAGGAAATCAGGAAAGGCATGTAAAGATGCTTTAATTCCTTCCATACTTGTTTTTATTGCTAGAATATAAAAAATATTTTTGGCTCATTTGTGTTACTTATGCAGTTTAATATCAAGAACAAAATAGCTTTATAACCACCTCAGTTACTGTAAGATAAAATAACAGTTAACTGAATCAATGTAGGCTAAAATAGACTTGAGCTACAAGGTCCAGAGATTGTCAGCTGCAACTGCCAGGATGTAATATTTGCTGAGCGTAATTATTCTTTCCTGCTGGCATGGAAACATGCTTTCAGCTGCTTTTGGCTGCAGTCTGTTAGAGCCCTGGCCAATTAAGGCAATAGAAAATCACCCATTAATGTCACTGGACTAGCTAGCATATTCAGAAAATGGTTGTAGTTCAGCTAGTATACATGTTTGACAAGAAATTAAGCTGAAAGAGGATGTCAAAACTGCATCTGTAGAAAGATGTGAGTGGAAAAAAGCTACTAAATTTTTATCAAGAAAACTGATGCTCCACCATTTTGACTGATGTCATTGCAGAGTTTCCAACCCTGAAAGCAGGTCCTTCCTCAACAACACTGTATTTGTCAGGAACAAGCTGTAAGAAATCTTTTCATCTCTTTCTCTGAAAAGATGACTAGTCTCATGTAGAGGAAGAAGCTACTGATGCAGCACATCTCAGTGTTAGTAAGCCTTTGATACAGTCCCATTTCTGTTCTCAGAAAAGAGCTTGAAAGCAAGCCTATAAGGTAGATGCACATTAACATGTCAGCCTATCTGCTTCAAATGAGAAGGTCATTCAAGTCAGGTCACAGTCTGTCCAAAGACAAATCTATTTCATATCTTTATCAATGACTTTGGTGATGGGTTAGCATGTAGGTCATGCCAGGATGAGAAGATTAGCATTTAAAATGAATTTAAACAATTGGAGGAATAAAATTCAAAGTTCAAAGGACCATACTAGAAGCAAACCTCAAAGGCACACATACAAAATGTGGTATAGTCAAGCTATGTTCCAGCATTGGGGGTTTTTGTGGCTCAAAAACTGAAAGGGAAGAGATACTGTTGCAAAAAAAGGATCTATTGAAGTCACCAGCACCACCTTTCCTTCCCTCAGTTATGGGGGTAGTGGCAATATGCTTGGCTCTTCTTCCACTCTTTCCCACCACTTACTTCCTCTCCAACATATTCTGTAGGCTCAACTCTGTAAGTTCTACCCCAGACAACAACTCTCCAATTGTTCCTCTCCATAGTAAGTCTTCTAGAGGAGCTCCTTCTTCAAGGGTCATAGGGAAACCCAGACCTACCCATTCCCACAAGACCCCTCCCAGAAATTTATACAAGTCTGGCTTTCTGTAAAACTCCCACCACTTCCTTAGGCTGTCTCCTACTTGGCCTCTTCTCAAAGGTGCTGTCATTCTCCCATTTTGCATGGGATGATCCCATTACCAAGACATATCCTCTTTCTGAGCCTTCAAGACCTCCTTTGTTGAAGACAGAGCCACCCTCTTTTGTTGACCCATGACTTACCAGACAGTTTAAGGCCCACTAGCAGTTCCTTAATATCCAGGCCACCTCCCTTCCCTCTTGTAGAGTCCCCTCTTGATCCCCTTTCTAGGATCAACACATACTCCTCCTTAGCCAGTTTTCTACTATGAGGCTTATTCTTTTTGATGGCCAACACTTGCCAGACACGGCAGGCACACCTAAATGGACAGTTGTGGGGGGGTGGGGAGGAGGAGTTAAATGAAGAAATGTTTTTAGGCAGAGAAAAATAATAATTCACCGATTAAAAAGAGCAGACCTCCAAATGGGTACCAGAGAAACTGAATGTCCATCTCAGCCTCCCTTCAGCAGTTACCTGCATAAAATGGTCAATGCAGTAGGGGAAGGAGTCTTTCCTCTTCATTTCAGCACAAACAATGAATTTATAAACAGAGAAGAGTATTTCACATTCACTGAGACAACAAGCCAGCAAGAAGGTCACAGTATCATCTTTTAAGTATGTTTTAAAATAAGCCTAACTTTTCTGAGTAAAATTTTCCTATAAGGTACGCTTCTAGTCTGAAAGCTTAACAATACATTGAGAACTTTTATAAAGATACAGTAAATTACTTCAATTAAGTCTTTTTTTTAGCCTGACAATGCTATCTTGATTTCTTTAAATAGAATCAAAAGTGACAGAAGACTTGGTATTTAGGTAAATCTCCCTAAATTGTACTGGAATACTGCTAATACCGAGATAGAGTAGTCCACTTGCATTATTTTTAATATTCTTCCAGTAATGTCAAATTATGTCTATAGCAGTAAGCTGAGCACTTCAGATTTGCTTTCACAATTAACTCCTTGTAATTTTGGCTACTAGGGTTTAAACTTAGTTTGCTTACTCCCAGCAAGCTGAGAGTTGGCTTGATGGAAGCAGCACATGTTGTCCTCATCATCTTTTACCACCATAGGTTGTAGGAGCCATTCTTTTGCCCCCTTTCCACTTCAGCTGGTAACGAACACATCCAACCTACATTATTATTTAAAAAAGTGAAATAGTGAGAGGAGTGTCTATTTATTTCTGTGAAACATGACACTGTTTAGTAATCAAACAATAGGAGGACATTTCTTTTCTTTTCCAACTTCTCAGTAGCCAACAATGCCATTAACACAATTTCTCTCAGGCCTGAGCCACCAAGACTTCTTCTACTCTATCTCCCTGGATTGTCTTCTGTCTGCTGCTTTTGCTTCTTCCCCACTCAGACAGGCCCATTAAACTACAGCCATTGCCTTCTCTTGTGTTCAGAGCCCAGAGAAAGTCCCTGTTACCTTCCGTCAATGTGCCATCGCAGCTTTTCCACAATGATTTGTGATATAGGAGAGGTTTCTTAGTTCTTTGGATATGACCAAATAAAGATACACTAAGTTACTCTGCCACTCTGATTAAATGAGATTCATCCCTGCCTCCAACCAGCTCCAGGGAAATTTGCCAGCTATGGGCATCCTGTGTGTCCTCCATCAAGGGAAACTCAGGAAATGCTTAGAAGATAAAGAAGCTGTTTTTTTACTATTAATTTGTTAAGACAAGGTAAAATCTTAGTTTTGTGGCTGTAAAATAGGAATCGCTAATCCTGGTGTTCCCAGGAGGTGCTGAAGTCCCCAGCACATCTAAGAGAGCGAATCTATCAGTGCTTTGCACAGAGCTTGGGGACACTTAGATAGAAAGCCCTATTACAACTTCAAATGTTGGTATTATGACTCGCTGCCAAATGCACAAATAAGCACTACAGAAAGACAGGAGAACACATCTCTGTAATGCTGTTGATTGTAACCCATTATCTGGGTATCCCTGAGTGCACTGTGCTTCTGCCATCCACTGATTGAAGAAGAGTGCTAGATAATAAATGCTGTTGGAAGCCATTGAAAAATCAGCAGGTTGATGTCACACGACTAACTATAAGTGAAAATAGATAATGATACCAGGATAAAAACAGCACGAATGGAAGAAAGAGTGTGTGGGAGAGAGATCTGTATAGGTGATGGGGGAAGAAAATGAATCAGAAAACTTAAAAATGTGTATTTTCACTAATTTCTCTCTAGCAGTGTGCTGCAACAATAATTATAGATGACTGTAGCTCCACAGAAGCCACATTGTTTCTGTTTTTGTAAACAATAAAACTGCCCAGACACTCAAGACTGATAAATCATGGTCTTCAGATCCATGCATGCACACACATACACAAAAATAGGTCACCAGGTAGAGCAGGCTGTGAATTCACAACTACTCTCTGATTGCTACCCAGGCATATGCTCACCAGCAGAGTGATTAGCCACCACAAGTGGACAGGGCAGGTAAAAATCTGCCTGGGGGCACACACCCACCAAGTAGCTGGAGTGCTACTCTGCATTCATACCCTTTTCAATCCCTATGAACTAAAGTTTGCTTGATAGCACACTGTGAGTTACAGTCCTCGGTGCGTTTGGTACATTAAACACATCCACAGCTCTTTCTGCCCATTCTTTTTGGTTTGATATTCTTGACATTTGTGACTTCTGTTCCTCTGAGGAGTCAAAGTACTTAAGGTACTTTTTAAATAAAGATCAGACATCTCTACGAGGGCAGCCCCTGGCCAAGCCACTGCAGGGAAGCTAAATGAATTCCTTTTGTAAGTACCAACTCTAGAAGAAACTGGGGAGACTCCAATGCTGGAACTCCTTGGTGGAGAATAAGGGGGCAGCAAATATCTGAAATTTTAAGTGACTGTAGAAGAAGTTACTGAACAAACTGTGAAAAGGAACACTAACCCATCCCCATTATTCCCTGAGAAGTTCTAAGAGAAATCAAGGATGAAATAGGTGAGGCACCAACAGTGGTAGGTAACTGGTTAAAACTGCCTTGGTATCTCAGGGCTTGATGGTGCAAAAAAGACACTGAGTTTTAAGAGAGACCTTGGGAACTCAGGGGAAAAGAACTGGGTAAAGCTGATGTCTGTATTAGGCAAATTAGTAGAACCACTAATAAAGGAATACAAGGACAGGATTACTCCATTCCTGGATAAATACAGCCTGATTTGGAAGAGCCAGTATGGCTTCTGCAAAGGGACATTTTCTCTTACAAACTTCTGAAGGAGCAAAATAAATGTCATAAGAACAGTTTTTGTGGTTTCTGCTTGACCTGCAAGTCAGTGTCTCTGAGCATCTGGCTTGGCAAGAGTAAGATGTCATGAAGGGAAGTAAGAAGGACCAAAACAGGAGTGGACTGCAATTTTTCAGTCAAAATATTATTTTATGGAAAAAGTCAATTTGCCCAAGCCAGTTGTAATTCAATGAAAGGTTTTTACAGTGGGTTCTGAAGGCCCGTAGGTTGAGTTTCTGGTCAACACAAAATGTCTCGCTATTTTATCACAAATGCTCATATGACCATTAGGTTATTGCTTAGTTCTACTCTAAAACTGACATTAAAAAGAGAGGAAAAAAGAGCATTTATGAGCTTCAGATTTTAAAAGATAAGAAAACTATGCCTTCACCATCTGCTAGTCCTGAATCATTAAGCATTTTATTGCAATTAAAAGCAAAAGAGGTCTCATTACCCTTCACTTATTCTTCAGGATCAACTATTCAATCAATGTCTTAAAGTACTTGTACAAACCAGCTAAATAGTCTTGCACCCCATTACAGATATATTTGCTATTATATCTATCGATCAGGTCTTACAGGGCCTATCAGCATTTTCCATATAAATTGGGCCTATGATCTGAAAAGTCAGCAAATTGGGGCACTGGATTCTCAAAGCAGCTGTAACTTTGTCAAACAAGAAACATTTGTGTCAATTATTTCACCTTCTTTCTATTTTATCAGTTCACAGCTCCCTTATCCTACTGACACAGCTCTACGTGGTTTAACATTCATGCTAGAGAAGCTGTTGCCCATAAGGCAGTTTTCTGACCAGGATGGAGTATATTTACTTTATCACTCTAATGAGTAAAAGACCTTGGAGTGCATTCCTCTTTCAGGGAAAAAGTGCAGATATTGCTCTCTTAAAACACTGCATGAAGCTCCCCATGGCAAAACATTCACAGTAACTATTTTAAATCATCAGACAATGTAGGGTTAAAAACTCTTTCCTTGGTCTTACATAGTTGCATGTGTAAATTAGCATTTGTTGATGCCAGTGTCAAGGTTAAGCATAAGGTTTTCTGGATATGTTACAGTGTAAGGGAAAACATGAAGGGCCGTCTGCCTTTCTCCTTTCTGGGCACAGAAAAAAAAAAAAAAAAAAGATAATTTCATGCCAGCAGATGGCTACAACTCATTACTGTGTAAATGTACAGCATGGAAAGTGGAATGACAAATTAATTAGCCTTCACCAGGAATGCATAACAGAGAATGATATGTGCTCATGCCATTTTATTTCATGTCACATTAATCGAGTACTAGATAACTGACGAAATGCGTTAAACTAACCATAGCTTTCGCTAGCAGTAGCAGATAAGCTGAAAATTTCTCTCACACAGAGATTTTATTTCCTTACAGACCCTGTGACAGAGGAGGTAGCTGTGCACACACATGCACCTCTCCAGCGTTACTTGCTAACTTACCATGCTCTTCATTTCACTGTAAATTATTTTCACCCAAGGTTACCGTAGGCCTTAGCCCAATAAGTTTCTGATGAAGCCGTAGCTCACCCCAGTTTAACCAGCAGCTTGTCTTCCTGGCGTTTGGCTGCACAGAGGAGCCCTCTGTCTCCAGGGAGGCAGTCCCCGCAACGGGAAGGGGGGTCACGGCTCAGATTGCTAGGAGGGAATCTCACAGGGAAAACCTACATAAAATGCCTGCCAGATCTGTAATGAATAACTTTAAGAGATTTAGGTTACTTACTGGCAACATGACACAGACACTTTTAACGTGGATCTTGAGTTTTCTACCGCTCTATCAACTCTATGAAAACCTGGGATTTTTTTCAAGTATGTCTAATAGGACCTTGAGACTGACATACTGCAAAATCCTCAGCCGTCCTGAAAAGCAGCTGAGGCATCGTGGCTCAAGTCACTTTTCTGGCACACAAGTAAGTACAAATAAGCTAACACATCTTAAAAAGCACTCCAGTTTGGAAGATGCCACTTTTTTTACTTTGCAGAGCCGTGCCTCAAGTCTAATACAGCTACACACCTGTGCACATTTAGCCATTGAATAAAATGCAGCTTTTGCATTAGTGCCTCTCAGTGCACCTTGTTCACAGGGGTTAAATACAGCCTGTGGCACTGGGCAGCCTTCCTCACCGTCCGTGCTGTAGCTGCCCCAGCCAGGCATCACTGCAGCAGCTCAGCCCCACGCTGGATTAGCCGGGGCTGGGGTCAGGCTGCCCGAGGAGAGGCGTGGGAGATGGCTGGGGCATCTGCAGCTCAGCCTCTTGAGCTAGCAGGGCACAGCTGTAATTCTGGCCCCTGTAGCCTGCTCTCCATCCTCTTCTACTGCGGGGAAGTGGGAAGAGAAAATGTGCATCGCACTACAGCTATATGGTGACTCAAAACTGTGTGAGGTAAGGGTAGGGTAGCAACACTGCAGTAGCAGTGATGCTGCAAAGTAACATGAAGAAGTATTAGTTAGTATTAGGCAATAAATGGCTTAACACATTTGAAATTGGGCCAGCTAAAAAAAAACAAAGCAAAACAAAAAAACCCAAAACATAAAACCCCCCACAAAAACCAGCTCAGTTTTTACAATTGCGCTGATCATTTCTATGGAACTTTACATAGCAGTTTCAGGTTCACTTACAAATTGAGGCACCAGATGAACATTGAATCTGTCCCAGTTTCTAGAAGCACATCTTGTTGCTTTGGTTGTTGCTAGGTGAAAAATGACCTGCCAGTGAGCAAACGCTAATACAGCAGACTGCCATCATAGCCGGGGCCATGCGTTATGGGCAAGACAGAAAGCACTGTGCTACCGCCGCACAACTGTTCCCAGTTCAACCTTGCTCTGCCTTTCTGGGATATCAGAGCAGTGCGTTTTTTCATCACTCCCTTATCTACGCTGTCTAAATGTTACATTGATTTCCTCTTTACTAATCAAGGAGAAAAGCATACTGGGAGGCAGCTGCGAGCTGTGCAAGAGATGGGATGGGAAGAAACTGGGGTTTTTTTGCAGTATTTATTTAAAAAGATAAAGATACCCTTCCTTTAATACACTGCTGCTTGAAGTCTCACACAGAGACCATTCATCATATGGCTTCTAAAGATCTATGATCTTTTAACAGAAATGGGATTCAGCGGTAGGGAGGGACCCTGCAGGACTGGGACATGCCAGGTGCAGATGAAATAATCCTGTGCTGGGACTGGTGAAGAGCAGCTGTTTACAGAGCAGTCTTTGGGAACTGGTCTTATTAGATACTGGTGATCAGTGGGCAACTAACAAGAAACTATGCACACACACTAAAATAGGTATTAGAAATTAACCTATTTGCAAAATTTTTAGGAAAATTGCTTGATGGAAAAGAATAAATATTTATTAACTTAATAAAACATCCAACATACTTAATAAATTTGTATTTAACAGAAATACAAAAAAGGACTCAAAGAAACATTTACTGGCTCTCTGTAGGGCCATATTTCTAGACGAGCATGACTTTAAATAAAATTCCCTATTGGTTACATGGGAAAGGCAGCCGCTAGAAATAATTTTTCCCCACAAGCAGCAGAAGTAGCAAAGCCTAGTTTTCTATGAGCTTGTACCCTTTGCTGCTATACCCCTTGTCATTGTAATCACTCCACTGTTGGACCCGTGCCCCTTGTGTCACCGTTCTGGGGTGAGTGGCTACACATGCTAGTGTGGTGTGGCCGACGGGTACTGAGGCAGCGGTTGGTGTCCTGCTCCCAAAGTGAATGTGCGGGAGCTGAGCTCTGCCCTCCTTCCCCTCTGTTTGGGCACTAGCTGCAGTTTTTCTTCAACTGAGCCACTAATTTTCACAGTACTGGTAAGTAACTTGCTTGGAGTTTTCTATGCTTCTTAATTTTTTTTTAAAAAAAAAGTTGGCTAAGAGTTATTAGGGAGGACAAACATTGTGATTCCATAAACTTTTTTGTCTTGGGAAAAAAAAAATAAAAAAAAAAATAGGATTGCAATCAACACATCTGAAGCCATGAATATGGACACTATCAGTTCCTTTCACCATGGAAAATGCTGTGGTCAAAGGATTAGGAACAATTAGGGGGTTTTTTTTCATTCTTTTAAAATTATACTGAAAGCAAGAGAGATGTTCACAGCAGCCCATATCAAGATGGTTTAAATAATAATATACAGGAAGTATTACTGCTCAAGAAATACTTTGGTTTGTAGTCGAGAAGGCTCATCCACTGGTACCATTGCCAGATGCTTCTGCACAGGTAGATTAATATTCGCCCATACAGGTGATTAATAACAAAGCTGAAATTTAAACTAACCTGTACTGAACAGAAACACTTTGAAAATCAAGAAGCCTGGAAGAGGGCTAGAAGTTGGTCAAGCAGGTTTTAGTTTCACTTATGCCAATTTTTCATAAATCTTAAGCATAATATCGAGGAGACCAGAAACCCATTATTTTCATGCCAATGCTCAAATGATCTGGCCTAGTTATAGGTAAGAAAAATAAATGCAAGGCAGGAAGAATGCAAAGATTGTTCAAACAGATAGAGAATTGGAATATAAATAAGCTACTTAGCATGGTTTATGTAAAATAGCTGTTACTTTGTTAATGAGATTACAAGTTTGTTTGATAAAAGCAACCACAGCTTCAATACACTTAGAAGTCCTAAGGCACTTGAATTAGTAACACACAACGTGCTCATTAAAAAGTAATCACTTTTCTGTATCAATAAAGCACACGAGTAACGAATTAGGAATTGCTGCAGGGATCTTAAAAGTCATATCCACAGGGGAGTCGCTGCACGCAGTGCTTCTGGTGAGGCGATAGCTAGGCATTTGGCAGCAGAGCCATTTCCATCTGCTGCCTCACTTTGGGGAAGGGGCTCCTTCCGAAACGGACGCTCATCACCACCTCTGTACGACTTACAGGCTGTGCCAGCATCCCCTTGTGGATGCCCACACAATAAACTCAATCAGAAAACTGATCCAGTTTAAAAATAACCTAGTTAATACCTTTCCCTCAAAGCCCAGAAACAGCTTATGCAGCTTTTCAGCTGGATCAATGACTTGAACTAATTTACCATGGGAAGACACAAATGCTTGTACTAGAAAAGCAACAAAGTAGAAAATAGGCAAAGTAGGAGAAGAAAAAAACCCCAACAAAGTAGAAATTGATGTAATATCACCATTCTTAACAAGTGCAGATGATCAAAGGCTTGGTGCTAAGTAATAAGGAGAACACAGCAGTTAGGCTGTGTGATCTGGATCATTTGTGAGAGGCCGGGTTTATTACAAGAAAAAGCACTGCAACATTTCCAAAGCAAAGTTTAACATCTAGAAACAAGATTAGGAGGTCATCCCTAAAGGTTGTCCTGGGAAACCACAGTCCTGAAGAGGATGGAGACCCAGAGCAGGTGTGCAACGCAGCAGGTGCCTCCGGACGCTCTGGCAATCGTGGCTAATAAGCCTTTCTGATGAGTGAACAGCAGAGTAACAGGTGGGAATAAAGACACAGTTTTACCTTTAGGAGTCTCACAGATGATACTGTTAGGAGATTGCAGCCTTTGATATGCCCACATTTCAAAAGGTATCTTTAAAAAATAGAGAACACACAGAAAACCTGCAAGGACATTTCAAGGATGGGCAAAAAGAAATTCCTGCTATAAGGAATTAAATGACCTGCGTGTGTAGTTTAACAGGGAAGAGATTGAGAACTGACATTGCAAGGCGTAAGTACTTTCAGAGGGAAAAAATACTAGGTCCTCAAAATCTCCCTGACCCACTGAGGAAGGGGCAAGCAGACAAGTGGCTCAAGCAGAAGCATGGGAAGGTCTAAACCAGACACGAGGAGAACGTTTTACATCATGACTAAGCCATGGAAAGGGACAGATGATTCTCCATCTCCTCATGTTTTCAAACCAAGGCTAAATGCCTTTCAGGGAAAAGAAGCCTTAAATGATCAAATCATTGGATTCTACAAAGGACGTGGAAGGAAATGAAATTGCCTGTCATAATAAAGATATCAAACTACCTGATCTAATAGCCTTTATCAAATTTAGGTTGAACAGGGGAATAAAGGATTTTGGTGTTCTAGCAGAACATCCAGGAGAAAGATGAGATCTAAATGCTTATTTAGCATTTAAATTTAATAAAATTAATACACTTTTCATAAGACCTTTTAGCTTGATACCCCAGGAGACTAAAGACCTTTTTCCATTCAAAATGTGTCTCCTGAGAAGAGGACACAGCTTACCAACACCCCTGCTGGGCCAGAGGACACTTGTGGGAATATTCCTTCCCCTCAGCTCCAACAGGTATTGCTTGGCCTTTTTATTTTCCCTAGTAAAGCCATGTAGAAATTTTAAGAGAAATTTTTCCTTTGGAATCTGTGATTGAATCAAAATATTCAGCAAGAATATGTCGCTTAACACACACACACACAAGAAATTAAAGTAATTCCTTCCAACAAGGTAGGCCTGATGTTCACCATTTCTAATGTTAGTTGGCAGGTTTTGGAAATAGAAGTCATTTAAAGTTTGAATCAATTCATTTGTGTTCATATTTCATGCAAATAATCAAAATGATACAGCTGAAATAAGAGTTTTAGTGGCTCTAAAATTAATGTTCCTTAAATTCCATTTCACAGGAAATTAAGTTTCTGGTTCAAGCCAAAAGGAAAAATTTGAAATGGTTGAATTTCCCATGAGCCAGTAAGTGAGCTTTTGGCAGGTCTGCTGGCAGCGCTGGGTGGGGGGGGGGGTGATGAGCAATCATTCGCTTCTTTCCAACTGGTGAGAAGTCAGTGACATTTTCACAAAGCTGGTGAATCCATCTATTTTCCCAAATACACCCAAGCTTCACGGATCATCCAGGAAACCATATGTTCCTGCGTTACTAATCCACGCCTGGCCCACATTTCCCAGTTTTCCTTCGACTGTGGCAGACGTGGTCGCACAGCAGAGACACACCAGGCATTGCAACTGCTGAATGGGGCTTGCTGGGGTGCAGAAGCCCCACTCTACCGAACTTCACTGCCCATGCGGCAGCAGGGCTCCTCTCGGCTTTACTCACACCAGCCACCATCCCAGCCAACTCAGGTAGAAAACGAACTGCCTTCATGGTAAAAATATGTGTAACCCTGCTTCCGCCTGCATTTGTCCTGCTTCAATATGACTGGAGTGTAGGGATGGAGGGGTACAGGCTCTTTAGGAAGGACAGGCAGGGCAGATGAGGAGGGGGCGTCACCCTCTATGTCAATGACCAGCTGGAGTGCATGGAGCTCCACCTGGGGACGGATGAAGAGCTGACCAAGAGCTTATGGGTCAGGATTAAAGGGACAGCAGGGACAGGGGACACTGTAGTGGGGATCTGCTACAGGCCACCTGACCAGGGGGACCGAGCGGATGAAGCCCTCTATAGGCAGATAGGAGCAGCCTCACGCTCACAAGCCCTGGTCCTTATGGGGGACTTCAATCACCCTGACATCTGCTGGAGGGACAACGCAGCAGAGCACAACCAGTGCAGGAAGTTCCTGGAACGTGTTGATGACAACTTTCTCCTCCAAGTGACAGAGGAGCCCACAAGGAGAGATGCCATGCTGGACCTTCTTCTCACCAATAAGGAGGGCCTGGTAGGGGATGTCAAGCTCAAGGGCAGCCTTGGCTGCAGTGACCACGAAATGGTGGAATTCAGGATCCTCAGGGCAGCGAGGAGGGCGCACAGCAAGCTTACTACCCTGGACTTCAGGAGAGCAGACTTTGGCCTCTTCAGGGATCTGCTTGGTAGAATACCATGGGACAAAGCCCTGGAAGGAAGAGGGGCCCGGGACAGCTGGCTAATATTCAAGGGTCACCTCCTCCAAGCTCTGGAGCGATGTATCCCAGCAAAGATGAAGTCAAGCAAAAACACCAAGAGGCCCCCGTGGATGAACAAGGAGCTCCTGGGCAGAGTCAAACAAAAAAAGGAAGCCTACAGAGGGTGGAAGCAAGGGCAGGTAGTCTGGGAGGAATACAGAGAAATTATCCAAGCAACCAAGGATCAGGGTAGGAAAGCTAAAGCCCTGATAGACTTAAATCTGGCTAGGGACGTCAAGAGTAACAAGAAAAGCTTCTATAGGTACATCAGTGACAAAAGGAAGATGAGGGAAAATGTCGGTACCCTCCGGAATGAAACGGGTGACCTGGTTGCCCAGGATATGGAGAAGGCTGAGGTACTCAATGATTTCTTTGCCTCAGTCTTCACTGGCGAGTGCTTGAGCCACACTGCCCAGGTCACAGAAGGCAGGGACCGGGAGAATGCAGAACTGCCCACTGTAGGAGAAGATCAGGTTCGAGAATATCTAAGGACCCTGAAGGTGCACAAGTCCATGGGACCTGATGAGATGCATCCGCGGGTCTTGAGGGAACTGGCGGATGAAGTGGCCAGGCCACTCGCCATCATATTTGAGAAGTCCTGGCAGTCTGGCGAAGTTCCTGCCGACTGGAAGAGGGGGAACATAACCCCCATTTTTAAGAAGGATAAAAAGGAAGACCCAGGGAACTACAGGCCAGTCAGTCTCACCTCCGTGCCTGGCAAGATCATGGAGCAGATCCTCGTGGAAACTACGCTCAGGCACATGGAAAATAAGGAGGTGATTGGTGACAGCCAACATGGCTTCGCTAAGGCAAATCGTGCCTGACAAACTTGGTAGCCTTCTATGACGGGGTTACAGCACTGGTGGACAAGGGAAGGGCAACTGACGTCATCTACCTGGACTTGTGCAAGACATTTGACACTGTCCCGCATGACATCCTTGTCTCTCAATTGGAGAGACATGGATTCGATGGATGGACCACTCGGTGCATAAGGAATTGGCTGGATGGTCGCACTCAAAGACTTGTGGTCAATGGCTCAATGTCCAAGTGGAGAACGGTGACAAGCGGCGTTCCTCAGGGGTCGGTACTGGGACCGGCACTGTTTAACATCTTTGTTGGCGACACGGACAGTGGGATCGAGTGCACCCTCAGCAAGTTTGCCGACGACACCAAGCTGTGTGGTGTGGTTGACACACAGGAGGGAAGGGATGCCATCCAGAGGGACCTTGACAGGCTGCAGAGGTGAGCCCATGTGAGCTGCATGAAGTTCAGCAAAGCCAAGCACAAGGTCCTGCACGTGGGTCGGCGCAATCCCAAGCACAGCTATAGGCTGGGCGAGGAATGGATTGAAAGCAGCCCTGAGGAGAAGGGCTAGGGGGTATTGATTGATGAGAAGCTCAACATGAGCCCACAGTGTGCGCTTGCAGCACAGAAAGCCAACTGTGTCCTGGGCTGCATCAAAAGAGGTGTGACCAGCAGGTCGAGGGAGGTGATCCTGCCCCTCTACTCCGCTCTTGTGAGACCCCACCTGGAGTACTGCGTCCAGCTCTGGGGGCCCCAGTACAGGAGAGACATGGAGCTGTTGGAGTGAGTCCAGAGGAGGCCACGAAGCTGACCAGAGGGCTGGAGCACCTCTCCTATGAGGCTGAGAGAGTTGGGGTTGTTCAGCCTGGAGAAGACAAGGCTCTGGGGACACCTTATGGCAGCCTTCCAGTACCTAAAGGAAGGGGCCTACAGGAAAGATGGTGAGGGACTGTTTGTCAGGGAGTATAGTGACAGGACGAGGGGTAATGGGTTCAAGCTGAAGGAGGGTCGATTTAGATTAGATGTTAGGAAGAAATTCTTTACCGTGAGGGTGGTGAGGCACTGGAACAGGTTGCCCAGAGAAGCTGTGGATGCCCCCTCCCTGGAAGTGTTCAAGGCCAGGTTGGATGGGGCTTTGGGCAATGTGGTCTAGTGGAGGGTGTCCCTGCCCATGGCAGGGGGGGTGGAACTAGATGGGCTTTGAGGTCCCTTCCAACCAAACCATTAAATGATTCTATGAATACGGAAACTTGCTGTACACATCTGCCATGCTGAACAGCCACTAGCCGAGTTTTGTTCCTCGCCTGACTGCTGTGATCTGAGCTGACACCTGCCATTTCACAAGAAGGTTGTACAAATGTGGAGGGTTGAGAATTTTCTCATTCTTCCTGGGCAGAAACGAGCCACGTCTGAGCTGTCTACTCTGCGTCCGTCAGCTGTCTGGCCCCATGACAGCCAGGTGTGACAAGCAAGGCAGCTACATACTTCATCATCTTCCCTGACTCGCATTTGACGGAAAGAACTAGTATCTCAGGCGCACAAGGAAAACCAATTAACAAATCCAAGTGACTCTTTTGCCCTTGTATGCAGGTATTTAGTTCCCATTACTGTCATCATGAGCCATGCACGTGTATCAAAGAGAAATAGCCTCCTGGCTCGTTTCGTAATGTCACAGCACTTGGAATTCAGTCACAGACTTTAGTCTTGCAGACTGAACTCTCCAATTGATCAAGATATTTTTTTTTCTAAGAGCACTAGTTAGGAAGGAATTTTTAAAAGGATCCAGAAGAGGGTTCATCAAAATATTGCAACTGTTCTGCAGACCGGAACACTAACAGTCACGATAGCCTAAAAAAAATATGAATTAACTTTATATGTGCAAAAAACCCACAACCTTTAAGGAATTTATTGATCACAACTGACAGGTATCTATACAAGGAAGGAATTATCTGGCAACAGATGGGCCTATAATAATATTAATATCCTCACCACCTGGTTTTTAATCCATGCTTTTCATCAGGAGATCATAAAGCACTTCATGAATGAGGTCAAACATCTAGTGGGAAAAGGCAGAATGAAACATAATGGTTAGAAGCCACAGCCAAACAAATATAAGCAAGAAATAAGGCACACTCCATTTGTTCTTTTATCAATCACAGCAGCAGGCGATTAACAAAACCAGGAATTTGCCGGAAAACATGATATTCTCCATCACTTCTTGTCACAAAGGGAGGATCTCATGCCAAATATGTTACAGTTCAAATAAAATGATGAACTTAAAATAATTAATGGTTTGCCTTTTGAACACAGAAGGTGAAGAAAACAAAGTCAACATAGAAATACCCCTTTCCCCTGAAAATCTACAAATCCACTGCATTTCCTATTAGCCCCAGCGTACCCACCTACCCAATTAGTCAAAGAAATCTTGTAGTACATCCTTTCTGGATGCCCGGAGAGAATTGCTGTCAAAATGGTAATTTTCACCCCGAGCTCATGGTCCTGTTTCAGATTAGGTAGGTATTAAACAAATAAAATCCTTATCATCTCTCAAATGCACGTGAAACGAGCCGGGTTTTTTTGTCCATGTCATAGCAAACTGCTGAAGCCACAAACCCACCCACAACAGTTAACGGTACCTGATGCCTTCATTAGGCACCAGATATGATAAGCCAAAGACTGAACGTTCAGGTAGACTAACCTGATCAACAACGTGAAGCACGTTTCTGTTGGAATTCAAGCACACGGACAGGTCAAACAGTGAGATTCTGCACTGGCCCCAAGTAGAAGTCAATGCAACCTGCGTGCAATGGCACTTCCAAGGTGTCAGGTGTACTGACCGGATGTTTTTAGAAACCTGAAGGTGCTGACAAGGGCTCTAAAATGACTAATCATCTTTTTAAACCAATCAATGCATCCTAGACACAGTTCTGCCATAGGTTTGTCACCAGACGGGAAAAACTGAACATCTCAAACCCAGCTACTTGAATATTTTAAAAGTTCTTGAATTCTTTGGCACTTCTGCCCCCCTTCAAATCACGTATTTTTAACTTTGCTAAAAAAAGAAACCTTCCTGAGTTTCACTGTTGTGTAGCTGCCTTTGGAAAAAGTGCTGTTGGTACAGCATCCACTCGGTCACTTGCTGCCTGCCTCAGTGGTCTTGTCCAAAAACTCTTCAGAGCAGAGCCCACATGTACGCCTGTGTAGTATGTATAACAGGGTCTTCACCCTGGGTAAGCATTTGAGATCTATTTTAAAATTAATAATATACCTAGAAAGAGGATGCTTATTATTTAGAATGGCCTGTACAAGATTAGCAGATGACAGAACCCATATTGCTCAAAAGGCAGCAGCCTTACGTATTGAGCCCTGCCCAGCCCACCATATTCAAAGCTTTCAAAGCCCTACATTACTTCAATACACACTTTCAAACTTTGTGGTTGAGTCATTGTGCGCGTGAACTCCAGTCCTACTAGGAATCACAGGCTTACACAAACAAACCAAAGTCCAAAAAAAAGAGATAATAGCCTGAGCAAAGGGCAGAATGTGGACACATGTAAAAAGGGAAGAAAGCAGGATAAATAAGGTCCACACTTGGAGATCTGAAGGATCTTGCTCAGCATAGTTGCTGCAGAGGAAAATGAGCATGAGTTACCTACTTTCGGTGTTTGTGAAGGAGCTGCCTGGCTTCATTCTCTTTGCTGGGATCTTTATGCCCGTGACTTTACTCCTGCTGCTGCTAATTGCCTACTTCAGGATCAAACTGTTAGAAGGTGAGTCAGGGCCCGGGGGCAATGCGTGGGTAGGCAGACAAAACTTCTTGTGCAACGGGCTACTGCTAGGCTTGTACCATTAACTAAACTGAAGAGGACTATGATCATAAACAACTTTCTGAAGCTGTACTGCATTTTAGACAATTTTCTATTTGAAAAATGTTACAAGAATTTGTTTAGAACTTGAATTGAACCCTCACTTAAAACTCCATAGTTTTACACACCATACTACAGAAGACTTTTACTATTCTACACTATAGAAGAGGCAACAGAAATGGAGAAAAAAGAATAGGGACGCTAAAGTACAGGTCATTTTCCTCCGTGCTTTCTCTGTGCATGTCTTCCCTGAGACAGGTAACAGAAGTTACGCCCTGTAACTAGTTGGTTATTGAGTAAGTGTCTGTGTTCTTTCAAAGGTACGTATTTGCTTTTACTTTGTACCTAAACGCACATTTGCCATGTTACCTTTTCTATTTTAAAATCAGCTTATACTCACTTCAAAAATCTATCTTCAAAGTAAAACCAAACCAAGAACCCCCCCACCCAAGTAGACGCACAGTCAGTGCAACACACCTCCGCCCTGCAAACTGAGGCTGCTCACAGAGCCTGACAGGTCCCACACAGAAAAGACTCTGGGCTACAGCTGTAGCAGGCAGGGAGTTTCTTTTAGAAGGGAAATCCCTGTACATCAGACCATCCAGTCCCAATGGGAAGATGTTCATGCTTTCCAGGTTTGGGTCCCAGCCGCAGGCTGAGTCTGAGGCGCAGCAGCAGATTCACACACGCTCTGCTCTCGTTTTAAGCTTTCAGCTGCCAAGGCGAGCCCCAGCGCATGTTCAGATCAGAGTCCTCATCTTTTCTTTCCTTCAGCCCTTCCAAAACGTTCTTGCAGACACTGGGCTAAGCTTGTTCCTCAGACTAGCTGCCTTTTGAACCTTTTCTCTACAGGGAGTGTTGGGGGAGCTAAGGTGACACCCTAGATTTCTTTTGTGAGCTTCAGACACTTCTTGATGAGAGCCCCCTGCCTGGGACAGTTGTCCACAATGCACGTACTACACGTAGCAGCTTACCCATGATCTGAAAAGCAGGATCTTGGACAGGGCAGACAGGACAATCCCCACCACAGGGCTCTGCAGATAAGCAGAGACATTCACCCAGAGCTGCCCCCAGGTGCATCAGCCCAACAGGAGAAGGCTAGATTTACCCACCAGTGCAAGATTAGGGAAGAACCTTTACCTAGATGCCAGATCAAGGACTGTAATTTGTACATTAAGTTTGCTCTATCCTGCAGCCTTCTAAAATCCTGAAAACTGGGCAATTTAACACAATTCTAAAAGCAAGAAAGGTCACGCATACCCAGAAATGTAGGACAAATTCACTTCCAACTTTGAATAACATCTCCAGGCATTTAGACCCAAGGCTTTAACAAAAAGGAAGGGTGTTTGTTTGCATACAAGCCTACACCACAAGTTGCCTTCAGGCTGCTGAAACTCAAACATTTCCCGATCAAGATGTGCTTTTCAGACACTGAATTAAGTAACTAGGGAAGCCTGTTCCACATGCCTAACCCAGCTCTGCCTTCGGTTATAAATTACCCTTCGAGCAAGGTGCTGACAGTTTTTCATACGCTAGTAAACAACCACCGAAAAATGATGTGGTGCCAAGCCATCATACAATTCAGTATCTGTGAGGGAATAGGGAGGCTAAGTATTGAGAGCTCTTCCTTGAAAAAGGTTGAAATGGAAGCTAATGAAATGGTGGCATTAGACTTTGGATAAAAGTGGGGATTCTCCCTTTCAGCAAATAATCATCTCTGTGTCCATCTGTGATAGCTAGACATTAGTTATTACGAAATAATACTGCGATACTACTGGGTCATTCTTTCCTGGTGATGCTCTTTCTTCTCTACTCTGGCTAGGATCAAGCAAAACAGGAAAAGCAGGTGGGTCACAGATCCCATCAGTTCAGGTATTTTGCTGAGGCTCAGACAATACTTTCCTTACGCCAAAAAAGCCCCTCTGAAAAACCCCACAGATGTTTGCGTTCATGCCACATGAGCAACTGCGGAACCGAACTGGTGTGCCCGCGTTCACAGTGCCCACACCCTCCTTAACTGCACTTTCTGCAGGTCTGTAAATAAGCTGCAGAACCAGATGTTAAATCCTGCTTCGCTTAAAGCAGAGAATTTTTGGCTTTGGGTTGGTAGTCAGTTTAAGTAACAATTTCCTAAATTTGCTGAGATTAGCAATCAAGGCTTTAAGAGAGAGATGAATGAAGTAGTTGGCAGACTAATTTGCCAAAGGAAAATTGCTTCAGTACCCTTTCATAACTGAGAAGGATGCTTGAAGAGAATCACCTGGCTGTTCAATGCCTCAGGGAAGGAGATTCTCAGTTTGCAGATCACAGGTGTTCTGTCTGGGATTCTCAAGAGGATGTGAGATGAATTTCTATTTACTTAATACTTTGGGCACCGCAGTCCCAGTTCTACCTCCAAGCCCTTCTTTTTGCTTGATCTGAGACCGCCAGAGTCCAACCTGTCGCTTAGGCCTCCAGCCAACATGCACAAATCATCCCGAGCAGCTCTCCCTGTACAGGTAAGCAGAGCCAGCTTCAGCTTAACACCGTCAGGTGAGCAAAACAGCTAACCACAGCCTCATTTAAATGCCAACACTCCCTCTCTGACAAAACCTCAGAAATTCAGCATGCTTTAGGTGCCTGTTTCCTTAGATGTCTTTAAAAAAAGAAATCATCAAATTTGCATTACTAAAAGCAAGGCTGCCTTGTTTCATTATCAGATAATTTTTTGTTTTTCTCTGTGCAGCAAGAAAGAGACTCCATGTAAATATATTACAACCCACCTTAATATCATCCCTTCAAGATTCCTTAAAAATAAAACTAAAACTAGCAAACCAACCAGCATACCTTTCCCCTGAACAACTAGCAATGACAAGGGAAGGTAATAGCCCATGACAAAGTGTTTTATGCTAACTGTTTTTTCTTTTCTTCTTTGGGGGGGGGGGTGGTGTGTCTTTTCTCTGTTTCCCCATCCTACTCCAAATATTCTCCAAGCCTCTGACAACACCGTCCTGTTCTGAAGATGCCAGGTTACGGGGGCAGAAATCATTTTTCTGTTCCGTTTGCACCACGGGCAGCGTCGGGAGGATCAGGCAAGTTTGAGGCTCCATGGCACTGCCACAGTACAGCAGAACGCAAATTGCCAGTAAAAGCTAACTGCTCTCCTTGCTGCTGTTTAAGGATTTTATTCTGACTGAAAGCTGGTGGAGGCAAATGAGAATAATTTCTACTAATGTCAACAGAGTTTGCGTTAGTGCTTCACTGGGCATAGGCACAGTCCCTACCTCACACTCAGAAGACTTTCTCCTAGGAGCACGGGCAAACCGATAACTAACATGCTACTCGGGCACCTTCGATTTAATAAGATTAGTTCTTACTAATATGTGTCAGTAGCTTTTCTTTATAAAAATTCACCACTGCAAATTAGCGCATCCTTATGGAATTTTGTGTTGTTTGGTTTATTTTTCAGTTAATGAGGAACTGGCCATGGCACAAGACCCCAGAAAAGTCCTCCTGAATTACCATGGCCCAGGGCAGAAACCCAGGAGACCTGGACAAAAAGAGAACAAATGCAAGAACTGAAGGACGTTTAAGCGAGTCTCACATATAGGGAACCAAGCTTAAACCCAGTATTCAGCTGTGCAGGTTGAAAAATAACCAGCTATAGATAAATACCACGGGGGAAAACAAAATGGAGAGAGGAAATTAGTGCTGTGCGGTACAATGAAACAGCTGCTGCCCTTCAAAAGGCTCTTGTAGCAGTTTTGCTTCCTCACACGAGGCCAAGCAAGCAGCACTTCATGCTACTCATCGGGCAGCAGAGACCTCCTGCAACGTACTGCATCAGTTCCCTTGGGTGGCACAGGATCTGGGGGGGAAGCACCTGGCTCGCTGGCCCTTCCTACCACACTGAGAAGAAAACTACGTAACAAGCTCCTGAGAGAGCTGAGCTAGCATATGCAAGGGAGGCAGTCTTATTAAATTGAAGATGCATAAATAGCGAATTCATATCAAGCACTGACATCTAGGAAATTGAGAAGGGTGATGAAGGGGAACTGACTTTTTTTTTTTTTTATTAGCTTGTACACTTTGGGAAAGATTGTAGGTTTTCTAAATATGTTTCCCATAGAATTTGGAAGCAAAATATAACAGTGATGGGAAACAAAAGGACTTCTCTCTGCTGACTGACCATGCCAAATTTTGAAACCATGAAAAGATTGTTAGTATTCTGTAAACCATTTACTATTCTAGTTTAAGGACAAATGGATGACTTTTCAAATGAAAACCCCATAAGTGTGGAGTTTCTTTTTGTGTGTGTCATTTGTCATACATAAAAAAAATCTTTTCCCCTGTAGATGTACAATTTTTAGTGCATCTGAGTTGGCTGTGGCAGACGGCCCACAAAAATGCAACTCAAACTGTTTGAAAGTACTATTGCCTGTTGGTTTCTCTGTTTCTGACTCTCAACTTTAAGCCTAAACTGATGAAGACTGCGAAGTGACTACCATTACTGTCCCCGGTATTTACTGTCCCTATCTGCTGGCAATTACCTTTCATTACAGCTGTTTGTCATTACCCTCCCTGCAAGACCAGAGTGGATAATGCCTTGTCTGAGATTTGGGTGTTTTTGCACAATTTTTGGTTCTCATAGACTTTTAAGAACTCCTTTGAATCATTTTATAAAAACCCTAATGAGGCCATGGCTGCGGGTTTAAGAAACACTGTAATTTATCAAAGTCTACAGGAAGAAAACAGGAGTCAAACAGCAAGTACCTTTACTATATGTAAGAGTCCTCTATCACATTTTAATACTATCCTGTTTTTAAAGATATATAATTCATCACACTGGTTTACATCTATGCAAATAACAGAATACATTGGATTGAACAGGGGATGAGCCAATTGTTTGTTACTCGGCAAGAGCTACCTGTATGTTTTGTGTAGTAAAAGTAAAGGTTAGGAAGCTTAAATGCAAGTACCTCTAATTAGATCTGGTAGCCTCTATTTAGGCTCACAAAAGAATTACCTGTGTTTGAAAGTGCAAAGTATTTTGTAATTCCTTTTGACATCAGCAGAAGGTGCTAGGTGGAAAAAGGCAGGCATTTATTCGGAAGTTGCAGCACTAACGTGAACAGCAATAATTAAATACAAGATGGACATACAGACTTTGACTTCAAAGGAAACAACCCTGTAAGACAACCACAGCAAAACCTGGAAGAGTGAAGACAGTGAACCCAAGTTTATCTCAGTCAGCTGGCAGAGGAATCTGCAGTTCAGTTGTCGGGCTCCCCACCTCCAGCTGGCACTTCACCCCGGATGCCCATTAACAGGCTCCGTGTGTGTGTCAAAGATGCCCCACCTGAGATCATGCCAGAAGTGCTTTCCCCATATTCTGCAATCAAAATGCTTTTCTTCTGATTTTACTCTTTGTATAAACTTGTTCTTCCCGGTAAGAGCAAAGCATGCAGTCCTTTGGTTCTTAAACTTCACACCAGAAATTTCATTTGACTAGCAACAAACACGATGTGTTTCAGAGAGCACAAGGAAAGAGGCACCCCAAAGGCAGCTCTCAGGAGGAAATCACAGTAACTCCCTATCACCCAGCTGTTGAGAGGACCTTACATCTGCAGCTACTCGGGGCGCTGGGGAGCACCTGCTCCCTGACCTCCTCTCACACCTGGACTTTTACATCGCCTGGCAGGCCTGGTACGACATAGTCCAGAGCAGTGCACGCTTTCTTTACATCTAGTGCCTGGACTTGACTGTAAAGGCAGAGAGTCTCAAAAAGCGTCAGTATCAGCATAGTCCTACCTCTAGTCAACTCTGCTCTTGCACTTAGCGCTGGCGCAATGCAAACAAAATAATGCTGCTCTCATTGAAAGATCCATCATGATCCCATGAAAGCAGTGATGATGGGAAAGAATGTGATGCTAGGTTTTATTTTTAATGCTTCTAAGCTTAGATCTCTGTCATTATGTAAAGTATTTAAGGTTGACTAAAAAAATAACAAGAGACAGTTATTATGCAGTCAGAAGTGTATTTATGAATACTTATGTGACACAGATTGAGAGACCAAGATGTAATACATAAAGATTCTTAAGAAAAGTGGTGTTAACTCATACAGCTATCATTTATTAACAGAGGTAGAAAGGTCTGCTCTTCTGGTTACACAGGTAATGGTTTCTTCAGCGTCAATGTTCCCATAGGCTGTAACGTTAAAGGTCAAACACACCGCAGACAGCAGACATCCAAAGGTTAAAGCCAGGTATAATGTCATGTCTAAGGAGAGAGATCTGAAAGTTTGCTTCTAATGATCCACCTCTGCTTACAGCTCTCTCACCTAGAAAACCCATGGTATGTAATCAATGAGCCTGACCTACTGGCCTGCGGCCATGACTCTGCGCTGTACCTCTCCAGAGGTACGCTATTTCATCATTCGGTATTGAAGTGTCCGACAATTTCCTCAGAAGCAGCTGGCATAGATCCTTGCAACCCGCAGCACATACCGCCAATGGATTCAGTATCCTGTTCTATGGAACAGTTCTTCTTTTCCCATATAATCCATAGGTAACACATTTTTGCTTTCTAAGTAGATCAGCAGCTTTGGAGTGAAAAAGAGTCCGTTCTTCAGCCTCGCCAGTGAAACTAGTGTTTACCTGAGTACATAAACTTCTGTGATATTGATATCTTTCCAGAAAACCATTAGTCTCTGTAATATATTCTTTCCTCTTTTATTAACTACAGTCTACACAATCCTTTGCAGGGATGTTGAGACAGCTGCTGCATTGACTTTTTACATTTAAGACAGATGCTGCCAATAGAAAAGCAGTCATCTTGGATACTCATCAGAGGTTAAAGGAACTGTAACACAGCCACCCCCCTCCACTTCCAAACACACGTTCTTCTACCATTCAAGAAAAGATGGGCCTGGACCAAATGTAAAGATGCAGAATTGAAGTTTAGCAAGCCTTACCACAACATAAAATGGACAAAATGAGTGAGAATAGAGAGATTTAAAATACTGAAAAGTGAGATCACTCTTCAACAGCACTTTAATGTAAAATGGTGGTATGGATACTGAAAAGAATACTGTATAGATATTAGGTAAGAATTATACAGAAAGACAGTGGATGCCTTTGGCACAACTGCTTATTGAGCTGTAATTGCTAACATGGAGGAGGATCTGACATTCAAGACTCAGTACCATTGTCATGAAAATCCTCAGGCCTTGCTATTTTCAGTTTCATTACTGAGTAGCATCAAGAAGTATCTCTGTTTTCACGCTACCGGCATGGTATCTTACATAATTCCTTTGAAAAGGAAAAACATGTATTGAAATAACACCATAGAACTAAGCCTTTGTCTAGATTAATTATCAAAGCATTCTCTAAATACATATGAACACACCGATTGCAAGGAAATGATTTGTCTTCAATTATTGTTGTCACTGAGGAGCCCTCTGTCTCCCAGTCACGAGCAATAGTGGGAAGCTACGATTCCACTGCACCTACAGCCAGTCAGCATGTTTAAAACCTCCCTGCCTACCTGTGATTGCTTCCTATTCACTCCCCCAAACAGAATTTAAAGTCCCAACATTTAAGTAGGAAAGGTACGGAGGAAGGCGGTAAGAACGATAAAGAATCGTGGAATAGCTTTTGGCTGGGGAATGACTGAGGAGAGAATGACTGTCTGGCGTCTCTTCTAGTGCCTGCAGTGCTGCTGAATGAAGGTAGCAGAGGCAGGCTCAAAAGAAATGAAAGGAGGTGGGTTTTCTTAAGACACATGGAACAGTGAAAATGCCTGCCAGAGGAATTGTTTAAAAAGCAATTAGCCAAAAATCCACCGAGGCAGATAAATAAGACTGACAGACCAGTAAGTCTTTGAAAATCGCTGAAAGCTGGAAGAATATTTGGGGAAGTATTACTTTCTGGTACCGTACTTATTCCTACACACACCCCTAGGCAACCACCAGCAGCCTCAGAGAGAGGAATCCGGGAGTGCTCGCCATTTCCCCTGGCCAGTACAGCCGCTCCTATATACTCACCTCCAAAAACTCTCGTAGGATTTGCTTCATGCCGAGCAGAGTAATTCAACAGTACAGGTATTAGCAGCATTTCAAATACTTGTAATTTGTACTAATGTTACTAATCTGAGTAATCTAGTTGATTTCTTCTGTGGCCACACTAAACGTTGCCATTCAGCTTGAGCTGACAAACAGAAGAATATATAAAGAAACACATTGTACTGTGGTCGCTCACCACTTTGAGCAATAAATCTCGGGTTTTGTTTTTTAAAAAGTCTGTCACCAGAGTTGCTTGCTTGTCCTTTACGAAACCTTAATCAAGGAAACAATCTGTAACACAATTTCAACATTTATTGTGAATCCCTATGTGATCGTGATTAAAAAGATGTATTAAGTATTTTTGTGTAGGATTCACATGACTCACTTTTCTCAGTATTTAAGCAGAATTAGTTACTGAAATATCTTCTCATTAAATGGGCCTGTAATTGTGTTTGAAATTGCCAATGTATTAAAAAGCCAGCTTGTGAAGTGCCTCGAGAACAATTTCTTTTGTTGCATGTTGCAGTTTTCGCTAGATATATTATATAAAAAAAGTAACAATGAAAACTCATCAGACTTGCACAATATTCCAGAACATTTGAATAATTACATACAACCAGAATCTGCAAAACTTGACTGTTTTTAGGATTGATCATACTTGGGGCTTAAGTTTTTCTACATGACAAAGGTTGTTTAATTAGTCCATGTTTAATCAATGGAAGTGATAGCTATGTACAAGCTATGCTGACCTGACAGCACTATTAGTTTTTCCCTGATGAAAGGTTCTGATTACTACTGGAAGAAATACAGCTCTCAGTGAAAGTAATACCGTTTTCGAGAATATTATATTTGCAGTTTTAAGTATTAAATACAATTGCAATAAAAACCTAGTGTCTAACAAATGAGAAGAAAGATCCAAATCAATAAGGAATTGAAGTAATACACTTTCTGCCCACCAAACGAGTTCTGCAACTAATACTACATCATATCAAAAATACCTCAAAGATTTTATAAAGCTTTTTCTTACACACTTTTGTGAGAAAAATCCTTTAAGACATCCTGTTAAATGCATATATCTCCATTTTGACCTCCACTTACATATCCCAAACTTGCCACTTCCCGGACGACCTCCCTGCGTGCACACAGTGCTGTGGCAGTGTTCTTACATTATTAGGTTGGGTGGGCTTCTCCTCCCCTTTTTGAAAGACATAATGTCTCTTGTTTTTGAAGAAAAACAGGTCAGAACGTTATCTGCTATTTTTCAGGGTAATGTGGGATGTAATCAAGAACACCTATATGCATACATAAATCAACATCTTGGTTACTGTTGTCTTATGTTATCCAAATTGTATGAAGGCAAAACTAATACGAATTTCTGTTAGGCAAGCATGCTGACAGATGGCAGCAATCTAAACTGGGAATAGCACCAAAAATACCTTGCTCAGAAGTGAAAAAGAATGAACTGCGAAGTATTATGATTTGTTCTGTTACTTGAAGATCACAGTACATCCCAACTCAATGAATTCAGTAGAACCACTTGCAGACTGAGGGGCATTTTAACTTGCACTGTGCTGTCCAAATATCATCTTTTTTGGCATCTGAAGATTTCTTCTCTGAACCACAGAAACCAGGATGCTTACTGGAAGATGTCTAAAAAAACACTGACACTTCAGTATCAGTATTAGGAGCCAGACAATTGTGCCACCCTTCTGGTAATCTGTGAGACCACTTGTAGTAATCCCTGCTTTTCAAGGTTCTGTGGCCTCTGGCACTGTAGTTCTCATAACTGACTTGCTCACTTTCAATATCTTCCAAGTTTATGTCTGAGTGCCAAAAGTCATACAGAGAATAAACAACTTTATTTTATAACAGAATTACAGAAAGCAAAATATCACTTAATACAACTTCAAGCTCCTATATATCTAATTTGGCATTTTAACTATACACAGAGTCAACTGCAAAAAAAAAAAACCCTGAACAAACAACCCCCCTTGCAAGAACGAAACAAAAATAAAATCCAAAATAATTAACAGGTTTTCTCAATGGCAGTCTCAAATGATGGTACTGTCTTATTCCTTAATGAATGGAGTCCATCGTACACTTTTACTCAGTATCCTAAAAACCTGTATCAACCATTAGACGAAGCATCTGAAACATACCTTCTCAATAACAGAAATGTCAGTTCTAACACGGAGACAGTGAGGTTTAATAGAAAGCAAGCATTCTACACAGGTATTCAAATAATGGAAGTGTTGAAGTTTGGACACAGTAAGAAAGAAAGCACTAAGGTTTTAAGCTGCCTAAATCATCTCTTGTTGGAAGAAGAGAAACACATTTTGTTCCTCCTTCTTTCCTTATCTGGAATGCTGCAGACAGCAAAACGTCTGCAAGAAGTTGAGCATTGGCACCAAAGTGCAAAAAGAACACAGTGCTCAGTCAGAAGAAATGTGTCTGCAACTCCTTCTCCTCTACAGACTGCTGCACCACCTCTGCCGCACAGAGAGGAGAACCTTAGAACAGAAAGAGTTACAGGCATATCAGTATAAAATTTATCCAAAGAAATATATTTTTTCAAAGTTTAGGAAATGTTGTATTTTTATAAAAATCTTTGTTATGAGTGATACCATGTATTTACCTGAATAATCAGAAAAAAAAAAAAATCTGTAACTTAATCCAGTAAGAGAATTCACTTGAAATATTTGGAAAAAACTATATCTAAATTAATTAAGATCACCCTTCCTGCACAATTACCACCTGCTCCAGTGAACAATGCCTTCCAGACTTCTTTTTTTGTTCACTTTCATATAATTAAGAATCATCTTCAAAAAAGACAAGTATTTGTGCAAAAGAAGATCATACCCTCTAAAACTTCATTTAAAAAATTATCTAAGATTGTTAAGAAGTGGTTATAAAGAAAAACAAAACCCAAAAAAGATTGTAAGGGAATATAGACCAAAGATGTTAAAATGGAGTTTGGTATTGGCATTTAAGTCTTGAACATCTGGTCATCGTTGCTAGGCTTGGTGAATTCGGTAGAGTAGTGATGACTTGGAATGATTACAGTTCCTCATGGTCACGATCGCAGTCAGTATCATTTTTACTTCTGGAAGAAAAAGGAGGGGGAAGATTACATAAGCATTCATAACGGATACTATGTGAATGTCACATCATCAGAGTCAAAAAGTCATCTTTCCCATATAGGTTATTTTGGGGGAAGGTTATTTCATTAAAAATGTTGCATTAACTAAAGGTCCCTTCAATCATGAGGTAAACAGTAGTTCCGTTTCTGTCAATGCTTTTCTTGCTTTAGTGTATTTCTTCCCTCCCCAAAATTCTCATGGTATTTTCATAGTCATGTCTTGCACAGTTTACTGACAATTTTAATCCACAGTCTAGTGCATAAATAAAAAATGAAGATATTTGTTCAATCAATAATCCCTCAGAATTAGAGTGCACTATCTCCCACTTTTATTAGAGAAAACAAGTCTACACAAAGAATACTGCTGTAGTCATCAGGGCAGATCTTTCATCACCTTGTAAACAACTGAGCAAGATTCGTGGCATGATTCTACTGCCTAAACACAATTGTCTAGAGCTGCTTCTGCAGTCCCACCTGCCCTTCAGTTGCTGCTACAGGAGGGCATAGGTCTCTTGACGATCCAAGCTGTGGAGACATATTCAAGGCACTTCAGGTGGCCTGTATTTAGAAAACTAAATTTTTTCCTTAATGTTTAACTGAAAGGCATCCTCAGTCAAACAAGTCACCAGGTCTCAAATACAAGAGCAGCATGGTGAAATGTCTTCATATTAGTAGTCTTTTACTCTCTCACAAGCATTTCAGATCCAGAGCAATTGCCAAACTCAGACAAGAACATCTGACACTCTGATACGCTGCAAACACCATTCCACAATGTATATATTTCTCAAAAAAGCAAAAAAAACCCCTACCCTCAGCAGACAGAAAGAATTATTTGAATGTTTTTTCTGAATAACAGTAGTTAAATATTTGATGAAGGAACAGAATCAACTTTGCAGTTAGTCACTAATGTAGAAATGCAGTGCAAACCTGCCAAGATTGTTTCTTCCTCCCAAGACAAAGTCCCTTCAAGAAAGATGTTGTAATAACTTATATGAGATAGATTATCATAGAATCATAGAATGGTTTGGGTTGGAAGGGACCTCAAAGATCATCTAGTTCCAACCCCCCTGCCATGGGCAGGGACACCCTCCACTAGACCACATTGCCCAAAGCCTCATCCAACCTGGCCTTGAACACTTCCAGGGATGGGGGAGCCACAACTTCTCTGGGCAACCTGTTCCAGTGCCTCACCACCCTCACAGTAAAGAATTTCTTCCTAACATCTAGTATAAATCGACCCTCCTTCAGCTTAAACCCATTACCCCTTGTCCTGTCACTACACTCCCTGATAAACAGTCCCTCTCCAGCTTTCCTGTAGGCCCCTTCAGGTGCTGGAAGGCTGCTATAAGGTGTCCCCGGAGCCTTCTCTTCTCCAGGCTGAACAATCCCAACTCTCTCAGCCTGTCCTCATAGGAGAGGTGTTCCAGCCCTCCGATCATCTTCATGGCCCTCCTCCAGACTTGCGCCAAATTATGCCGACGCTGATTTGAAAGATACTTTTCTGGATTAAGGTAGTATAAAGAAACTTGCACATTCTGCACAAATGTAACAGAAAGGGAAATCCCTGCTCCCATGACTTGTGAATTCACAGATTAAGAATAAATGAAAAATGTGATGGTAGCACATATTATGAGAGTAAATCCTTGCAAATCAAAATTATCTGTTCTGCTGTCTCAGTGTATCTTTCTACCTTAGATCCTGCTACGTAAAATGCTGAAAATATGAGAAGGATGGTTTGAGCATGCATGTTTAATGTTGCTGTGTACCAAGGGACCAGTGCAATTACCTAAACCACAGACTTTCTCCTTGCTACAAACTAATGGCTCTCTCAAAAGTGATGTGGATTTTTCCAAGCCCTTTTGGAGCATTATGTTACGTGAGGACTCATCCACACATCCCTATCTCACAGTTCAGTGCAATTCCATGTCCTCTCCCGTGTTTTCAAAAAACAAAAAGCTGGAGCATTCATGCTATACCCATTTTCAGTGTCACTAAGCAACAAAGCTACAAAGCAAATCCAACTGAATACTGAAATAAAGGTACAGTGAAAAAACATGCAGGGATTTGTGCAGAGTTCCTAATTTTTGGTGACTTTTCCCCAGTCCTCCCTTGCAAGCAACCCTTCCTTTGTTATCTTCATAGTTTATAACATTTATATGATGTTATTGTAATTAAAAAAATATTAATGTTATCACATTAATATCCAGGTGAGCGTTGACCTAGCACTTCCAAACTCAATCCATGTTGCTTTCCTAGTTTGTACAGTTATGAGCAAAACCTATTAATTCCTTTTTCAAACACACAATAATCTCACCACAACTGAAGAAATTTTCAGGGGGCAGTTCAAACTTAGCTCCACTCTGATGAAAAACCTCCAGCTTCTCAACAAGCTCAGAGGAAAACTGCCCAAAACGTAATTTGTAAACTAGCATAATCAAAACAAACATTGTAGTTCTAACACAATCTGTATGAGGCCAGGAAAGGCAACTGGAACCACTCTGATGGAGAAGGCAGATAAACTTTCTGTCTGCAGGCAGAGGGCAGGCATCCTACTCTTGTCCTCATGGACTTCTCCACGGCATTCGACACTGCTGCTCTGTGCAGTGTTTCAGGAAGCAGTTCAGGATAAACTCTCAGAAGACTTGATGTGTGCAGTGACGGGAACCAACAATTCTGCCAATAGATATAGCACAACAAACTCTCTCCCCAATACCTCACAATACGCAGTCTCTAACTGATCATATACATGTCAACAGTTGGCAGCGTACACTAGGTCTCCCTTTCCTCAGCCACACAGGCCCCTCCACTCCTATCCAGATGTTAAAGAAAAGCAAGACACTTGTGGGTAGATGAAATAAACTAAGGCTTTAGCCTATCTCTTTCAGCTGAAAATATGCATCTGTGATCAGTGACTAGTTCAGGAAGACTCAGATTCCTTGATAATGGTCATTTTCATAGAGTAGCACCCAGTAGGTGCACTTCATATCCTCTTAAACTGATGCTTGCATCTTTTCTCCTCTGGATCACAGAAGTGATGCCCGACAGTGAAATCTTCAGCTTTTAGGAAACTCGGGCACAGGAATAAAACTGATCTTCTCAACATGAAAAAATTATCAGCATTATGTGAAATACATCCCCCTCACTTTATAGTAGCTTACATCAAATTTGGAATCAAGTCAGTGTCTCATTTTTCATATATTCCTGGCACTTCACGAATAGTCCTCATGATATCCAGAAGTCTCCTGAAGCTACAGGATGAAGTTTATGATAGGTAGTTTCCTTTGGTAAAAAACTTCATTCGATACTGAGGGAATGCGTGCCTGTACAGGACCTAGAACTCTCTTTTCCTCGGGCCACAACCACCATTGTATAAATTACTGAACCGAGGAAATAAGAATTGCAACAACTCTCATTTCTTTAAAAAATACAAAATCTATTTTTTTTACCTTGTCTCCCGCCTACATTACTATCATCAAAATGAATATTCAAAGCTTAAAGTTGCAATAAACCAGTTTTCCTTCTTGAGATGTGCCAATAGCACCTCTGCTAACTAAATACAGAGACTTAGCAGTAGAAACGAAGATGTCTCCCAGCGAAGGCTTAAAACATTGCTTTTTAAACCTTATTTTTAAATCTCTCCCATTGTTATCTAACCATTCCAAATGAAACCTTTTCTTTGAATCTGAATCTACGATTAACAAAACCATCAAGTCTGAAAAATCTGAAGCTTCAGTTTCATGACATCAACCAGTGTGACAAGCAAAATCTGAAGCTTTATACACCCAAATGGTTCCTGAGCTTTAATACATTAGGCTATAACCAGTGCAACAGCAGATGTATTCAGTGTTCATTCTCATTTTTCTATTGAATACATCAAGTAGAGCAGGTTTTAGTTTTGGTTTTTTTGGTTTGTTTTTTTTTTTCTTCCTAGAAATGAGGGCCTAATAAACTGACATTCCTTCAAATACCTCTTTCAACTGATAAGAGGCTTTAAAACTTGAGTTTGCAATGCATTTACCTCCTTGCCTGGGAAAATGATAAGAGGTTAAATATTTCAGTGTGCTTAGGATTAAGAATTAGCTGACTAAATTGTCCAAGTGTGCCCTTTCACTACTGGAACCTGCACATAGCCTTCCCACTAAACAAACAAGATGTAAGGCAAGGACTGTAATTGTACAGGTAAACAGAAAAATGTGACACATCCTTCAAGTTTTGCAGAAATAGCCCAAGCTCACTTCAATATAAACCACAACAACTTGACCAAACATGGCAGGAAATGTCATGAGAATACTGTGACAAAACTGGGAGACATATACAGGAAAACTTGCAATTAAGATTAACGTCAGATTGGACTTAAGATAAAAATTCTTACACTAACAGTCTATTATTATTGTCTATTTCAACTCACCATTTTGTGACAGCATATATCAAAGACGCCCCATATTTTTCAAGCCTTTTATTACAGAATGCAGCAGAAAACTGATGCTACGTTTTCCTACAGTAGTTATATACATAAACTTACCTGAAGTATTTGCTTGAGGGCATTTTTGATTTTACTCTTCATCTTCCTCAGCAAGTTCAGTTTCTTTGTGCACCACCACTCTTGTGACAGACATGTCAGGGTGCTGTTCTTTGGCTTCTTTGATTGCCTGTGCCAGGGCCTGCAAACGTATTTGAAATATGCAACTATAAATTCCTGAACTTGAGAGGGCTCAAGGGTAGAAAAAACACACAACAAAACCAACCAAAAAAGCCCACCAAAAACCCCAAACCAAAACCAACCAACCAACCCACCCCCACTACAAAAAAAAAAAAAAAAGCCCCCAAACCCCACTATACTAAAAATTAACCAAAATTTCCAGGAAGTTATCCTTTAACTTTTCTAGCTCATTCCAGGAGGCAATAAGTATTCTTATACCCCAGAAGTTTTTGAACTTCTGCAACAGATCTAGCAAATAAAGACTTAAAAAGACTGTACACAGTAAAGAAAAATAAGAGTTCCCTTCAGTTTCCTGAACAAAATGGAAAGATACTTTGGAATGTGTACTAAGTATGGTACTGAAACTCTGGAAGAAGATCATAACAGAAATGTCCTTCTCAGCACAAGAATCTCCTTTTTCTCCTTTTACTAGTTTAAGAGAACTTTCTCTGGTTTAACTCAGGGAGGTGTAAATATAAGTATTACTCAATTTCTTACAATCTCTCCTCCACATTTTATGAAACTTTATCTTCTTAACGATGTACCGATATACACAGCTGGCAGTTGGACTAGATGATCACTGCAGGTCCCTTCCAACTGAAATATTCTATTCTATTTTGTTCTACACAAGGCTTTACAGTCAACCACATAAGAGCACCCTCTGAGGCAGAAGAGGTGAAAAAGCACCTGGGATCTTCTATTCCTTCCCCTGATCTGAATCTTATTTCAATGAGCTGCATTACTGTTGGAACCCAACAGAAGAAAAAAAAAAAAGAAGAAACTGGAAGGCATTCTGAGGCAACAGTAAGCTCACTGTTCACCTTGGTATCAACCACAACTAAAAAACCCCATAAATACTAGAAGGAGCAAGAAAAAATGCAACAAAAAGATTTATCTTAATTTAGAAAAGTGACAATTTCCTGAACCATAGGCAATAAGTGGGAGAAGAAATCACTAACTCTGAAGAGAGATGGGGAACACCAACATTAGCACCTTAACTATCATATGATAAAGAATTTGAAATTCTATTAAGGAAATCTGTACAGAAGAACACACAGTGTGCGGTGGTATAATACTGATATTTGCCTAACAATTTTTTATTAGTTTGTCTTTTACAATATGCCAAGTATAACCTCTGTGGTACAAATGAGGATTTAAAAGAAAGCGGCTGTTGAGATTTAAGAATCAGTGTTTATAATCAAACTATAAACAATGAAAAAACCTTAAGTCTCCAACTGTTAAATTACAACATGTAATACAAGATTTTGCATTCTGAAACTCTAATTTAAAATACTGTTTTCCTATTGAAAACTGTTCTAGTGATGTAGGGAGCTAAAAAAGAAAAGAATAAACATCCAGCATGTAATTTGTGCATCTAAAAAAGCTCCATATCCACTGAAGAAAAAGTGGTAGAGATTTCTTAAATCTGTTAAAAGCTGCTCACTGTTGCTTTAAACTTCAGTGACTAAAATTGTATTCCTTTTTTATAATTTCATTTTTTACTTCATTACCCACTTAAATCAAAGAAGGGCTTAAAGAATGGTTTTACTAAAGCATTGTCTGGCATACTAAAGGTATTGTGTGACCTTTCCAGACATCCGAAGTGCACTGAACGTGTGTCAAGGCAAACAAGAGCCATGCCTGATGCTGAACAGCCCTGTCATTCAATTACGAGTTTCAAGAAGAGATTCAACTTGTCAAGAGCCACTTTCTGGAGGCAGATCAAAATGTGAAATGAAATTCCCCAAGAGCTCTTTAAATTAAATCCTGTTATGTTGATTTGTGTAACTTTATGAAAGTTAGAACTGGATTCACTGCAACTTTATGTAGAAGGGAGGCCTTCACATTTGTATTATCCAGTGACTGTTGGTTGACTTTGTTACTAGAGTTTCTTAGATGAAAAACGATAAAAATTATCATAATCACTACAAAGAATAGATAATTGCTCTTTCTGCATTATTTTCCTGTGTACTGCTTAAATTCAGTCTTCTTAATTGGGGAGGTGGAAGTGATTTTAATCTTAGTTTCCACGACATTGTAAAATACTGCTTTGGTACTGATAGAGATGAATGGTACTTATGTGAGATTTTAGAAGACCAACAATTACTTTTGTTATATGGAATTCTATAAATACAAGTCAAAAAACTAATTCTTAAATTTAAGCAGTTTGTGCTTTAATGTATTCCAAAGCTTTCAGTCAAAATGAGTGCTGCACTCAGATGTTGCTGACACAATGCGGTAGAGACTCCCATCTATCCAGATTAAAGTATCAATAAGATTATTTTAGTAATGTTTTTCCTCCCAAATGCCAAAAGCAGCACTAAACAAATTGGGTCTCTTCCAAAAAAAGCAATCCCTTTAAAAATAGTAAGAAATCCATTCACATGATCTATGATGCAAAGTTACAAATGCTGTTTTCCTTTCAGTTATATTCTACAGGCTCCTTACAAAACACAATCGCTTAACAACTTTGCCACAATTAACAGTCTCAGGGTCTTTCTACGTCCTCTTATTCAACTTCTCTACCTTCCTCTTATTTCTGGTTTCTGAAATATCATCTAGATCTCTCCGGACTACAAAAAGCACACTGTAAGTGTTAACAGCTTACACTCACCTCATCATGGTCAATATCCGCATCTCCAGTAATGACAATGCGCTTCTCAATTCTTGTTTCCGATACCCCACCTTTTACCATCTACAAATGGCACAAAAAAAACCCCATCCTTGTAATATTTCCATATTGTCACAAAGCATCCCTTTCTGTTGCACTGAAACAAATAAATTTCTGTGACTGAGTTGCAATTAGTAGTAAATATTCTCTGTGCTAAATCATCCTTTCCTTTCAGTTACACAGTCACGTTCTAGCAGTTGTTAAACTTGATAAAAATCAACTGATAGAGAATTCCTTCTGTTACTGGAGCCTGAGTTTGAACAGATCTAGATACGCAGACACAAACTGGAATTCTAGCTTCTTCCATCATATAAATCTGGCATCATGGGCCTCTTCTGAGTCTCTGAAGAATCCTATGCCATTAAATACAAAGATGATCTGGTTTTCAGTTCTGCTGTTCACAGACCTTAGTGAGATATTTTCAACATATTTCACATTGCTGATGGAAATAATTTTGTGCTTTGTTTCTTCATTTCTTACTTTAATGATTAAAACATTTTAGCTTATAGAAAGTCTCACAGAAATAATATATGTTTGTGTTTTTTTAAATCAGCATGTATAAAAGAAAGGAATAAACTACTACTTCAGATACACTGACCATATTAGAAAAGATCCAAGATGATTCTGTTAAGAACGCCATTAGAATATTGAAACTATTTTGTCAGGTCCCTTTATCAATAATGAACAGTTTGGGATGTAAAATAGAAAGTTAGTTTAGGAAATTCAGTCTTTTGAATTGACAATGATCAGTCTGTAAGAAAAGATAAGGATCTGCTGCATTACAGTAATCCCAGTAATTTTTTAGTAGAAGACTGAAAGCATATTCAATAATGGTTCTTTCCAAAAAGCAGCATTATTTGACATCTGAACTTCACAAGTAAATGTCCACTTCCCCCCGCTCTTTCTATTTCAATCTTAAGAATATACATATTAAATATATATCCAGTGAGCAGTGAATTATCGTTCAATTCTGTGATGATGTGAAACTCCTTGTCTTGGGGGGTGGAAAAATCCCAAATTCGCACTTTATGTATCCATCTTCCCTTTTGCTTTACCCTAAACTTTATGTAATTTTCTTGGAAAACTATGTTAAGAGTTCAATGACAAGAGCTCAAAACTGTGTTGTTAGGGCACACCTAAAATTTGATAATTATTTACATAAATTAATAGTAACAACAACAATCATCATCACCACCACCACCACCCCCCTTTGGTAGTTCTAACATACTCTGGCATGAAACATTACATGAGATTGAAACAGATGCGATGTCCTGTTAACACTGAATTTTCCTTTCCTTTTCAAGCATGGAATGCAGAGCACATAATTCAGCACCAAAATATGCTTGCAAAGTAATTGAGCGGTATGGTCTGTTTTTAAATATGCTCTAAACCTAGCAGCACAAGGATCATTGACATTAAGTTGGAGAAAACATTGTTTCAGTTCATCCATATAACAGATGCCATTAGCAGAGCTCCAACGGACCTCAGACAAATCAGTTACATTAACAAAGATTCTGTAAGATATCAGTGAGTGCTAACAGGACTGAAACTGTAAAAATTTAGGTATATATTTCTGTGTTTGACAAATGAGTAAGACCTCTACGAAACATTAAAAAAAAAAAATCATGTTTTTCTCCCTTTCCCTGTCCTGTTCCCAGATACTCCTGCTTATTCATTAGGGCTTCTCTGTTCAAAATCTGTGTACAGAAAGACTAACTCTCACACATGCCTGGAATGAATCCAATCTACTTCAAGTCAGTTTTCTTCAATAAATTAGCAGACATATGAGAAACTTCATGTAAGACTTTATTCTGAGACTTTGGGGTTTTTTTTGTAGTTCAGAGAGACATCATTGTATTTTACCTTTGTGATGTGTGTAGTTGTGGTAGTGGAAATGGACTCTGATGTAATTGTCTGTGCACTCAGCAGCACACCAGCATTGCCACCAGCACTGCCATCAAACTGTAAGGAATAAAAATGGTATTTTTGAATTTTGGCATTTAAAAGCTTTGTCTTCACAGGAGAAAAGGCTGGTTTTCTTACTAAACATGTTCTTTAGTTCAGTTAGAACTGACATCTAAACAGAAGCCATCCAAGTTTACCAAGTCATGTAAGACTGTTGTTATGGTTCATTCTTGTGGAAAATTTATGATCAAAGCTACATGTTCCTTTCAGGAGCAATGAGATATTTTAATCAAGTTTCCAAAACTAAAAATGAGTTGTACATTTGCAGACAGCAACCAAGTCCTTATACAAAAAATCCGAACATATAGAACTTTAGGAGTAACACTGCTTTTTCTACACACATTTCACTTACCTAATTCATAGCCAAAGTATAATCTTAGCTGTTAGAAAAAAGTATAGGCTTTTGAAAAGCACATTTTGGACACTATCTATTTTGATGTACAAGTAACTGGAATAAAAAACAGCTTGCAAACAATATAATAATCCAGCCACCATACCTGTGGAGATTCATATGTGATAGTTTTAGTTTCTGTTTGAACAATTGGAACTTCTTTAGTGGAGATTTCAGTTCTCTGTGTGGCATCTGAAATGGTTACCATCTCTGTTTTCACTACTGGAGGCTGTGGTGCAAGAAATAACCAATCAATTCAAAAGACATAAGAAGGTTTGTAAAGCGGACCAAGAGAACACAACCAAAAACAAGAAAAGCTCAGCAGTAAGATAAGTATCCAACTGTCTTCCCAATGAAAAAGCATGCAATAAATAAGCAAAGTGAAATGAAGACTAATACACCAGCCCTCTAGTAGCTACATAACATGGTAGGAAAAATTAATCTCCTAATAACCTTGCCAAAGTTCTGTGTTTCAGCTAACAGGAGATATCACAGAAGGCAATTGCTAAAACCAAGCTGAAACACAAGTATTGAAAAAGTGTAAAAGAGCATTACTAGGGAAAAAAAAAAGTCTTAGTCTGCATAAAGAAGCTGATAGCTAGCTCAGATGGATAAGCTTCACATTAGAATTAATCTGGGGAAAAAAAAAACATATCACTGCGCAGTCAAACTGCAAATACGTACTAGACATTCCAAGGAAATTACGTAAAATTTAACTTTTTAATATGTACTACTTCTAGAACAGAAAACCAACTTTGACAAGTGAAATGACGTTCAATGTAATAATTCTGGAAATCAATGGCTTCTTTTGACAACAATCCTAAAAAGCCATTTTAACCATTTAAAATTAGCTAATGGTGTTCTCTGCAATATCACAAAGAAAGTGATTAATCAGGGGTCTGTAAGCCAGTAAACTTGTTGAAAGCCAGTAAATATGTTGAAAAGATTTTTCAACATATTTAAGAACTTAAAAAAAAAATAATCTAGTAAAGCCTTTTGATATTTTGAGATACATCAGTTGCTATCTCCCATTGATTTTGGATGTACATCGGGAGAAATCCCAGAAAAGAAAAGAAAAAAATCCTTTCTTTCCCTCACACACTTGCATACACAGCAACCCTTCTCCCCTTCCTCCAAACTAGTTATGCTTTTAGGAAGTGTGGGTGCCTGCAACTTCTAAAGGTCTTATAAACCGATTCTTTCAAATCATTAATCAGAACACCTGTGTATGCAAAAGATGGCAAAAGAAAGAAGGTAAGCTGTTTGGATTTAAGTGCAAAGAAAAAAAAGGTGCCACCCTTAGAAGAACAAGCAGGTAGACAACTAGGAAAAACCCCACCCAGTTGTTGAAAAACCCAGCAGAAGATCACGCCAACTTTACAAAGAGCTACATATCTGCACTTCATTATTTCCCTTTCTGCTTCTTTTATAAAGTTTGCCCAGTAACCAACTCTTCAACCTTGTTTGGCTTAAAATAACTGATTGTAACTGGAACCCATGCATGCTTCCCTAAATATCTACCACCCCAGAAGACAAACTGATTGTAACTGGAACCCATGCATGCTTCCCTATATATCTACCACCCTAGAAAACATTATAGTAAGTTCATGATATATGTCTTATTCCTTTACAATGCTGTGCTCTCGCCTATGTGATGTCTAGGCATACTTATTCTAGTCTATAAATTCATAACATTTTTTAAAAGGGGAAAAAAAACCACCAAGAAAAGCAGTGAGTAATGAGGAAGAAAAAAAAAAGGAACAAAAATTTGTATTGGGTGTTTTCCAATTTCAATTACCAATAGTTTTCCTATCACAATTACATGTCATGGACGTGTCAAAAACAATTGACAAATAGACAAGACAAGACTTAAAACACTGGAAACATGTAAATAATAAATATACATTATGTATGTGCATATAAAATAAGGGGGAGATAAAAAGGAGATGTCAGTCTTCGGAAGGTTTGCCTTACTGGTGATTCTCACTCAGTTCTAGCAAAAAGTCAGAAACCATAACTGAAGGAGACAGAATTTCACTGCTCATCAATGGTTTCCCCTTCCAAATGATCTGAATCTTGTTGGATGCCTGAAGAGCTGGAGGAATAGGAGAAGAAGAAAGGCAGGTAGTTTTCAACCCCAGAAATATCTCTGCTTAATCTAGTTGTCAAACTGTTCTACCATTTACCTCAGAACAACAAATTATTTGTGGTGCAACATCAATGTCAACATGAGACATATCTCCATTGAGTTTGAGCTGTTCTTCCTCTTTTTCTTCACCTAAATCTTGCTTAATTTCCTCTGACAAATTCTTCTCTTGTGTAGCTATGGTAACTGCATTTTCCTGGACCAAACCTTCAGCTGTAACTTCTGTGTGCTCAACTGGTACATTTCGTTTACTGCCTTCTGGTGTAGCTTCCACATGCTGTAAATTTTCTTCATGTTCTTTCCTTTTCACGTCTTCCTCTTCTTCCTGTTCTTCCCTGATGACTTCCTCAATTGCCCTATGATGTGGCTGGTATTCTCCCACCTCTTCATCCTCACTCTCACTACTACTGCTGCTGCTGCTGCTACTATCTGATGGCAATGACGAAGAGTCCTTTTTTGACAGATGTTCCACCTTACATGTTTCCCCAGCATCAGTGGCAACTTGCATTTTCCCTTTGTTGGTTTCGTCTACGACTAGTGTTTCTTCTATCCCAACCTCTGCCTGCTTCTTCTCCTCCACTATGTCCAGAGTCTCATGTGAACTCTGCACAAAAAACACGGATGAGGAAAAACAAAAGTAGAGCATATGAATAAATTAAAGTGATGGATACAAAATTAGCTGATGGCTGGTTCATGTCATGTAGAAGACAAAAGATGGTTGTGATGGTTAACTGAAAAAAGGAAGGAAAGAAAGAGTGAAGATGGATTGGAAGCGTTAGAGCCAAATTTAACTATGGAAAAAATCAGTAGAACCTTATCAGCATCGCTGACTCCAGTACAAGGCCCTTCTGTTCGGGAAGCATGTCTCTGTGAAACAAAAAGCAATCAGAGGACAAAAATCAATGCATAACCCTTTTCAACAGTGCAACATCCTCCACACAAGCTTTTAAGAACATATATACACGATACTAGACAGATACTGTGTATTCACTGCAAGATTCACATAGAACTATGCACCTTTCCTTCCACCTCATTGAAATTTTCCATTCAAAAGTAAGAAAGAATTATGGACATTATTAATTGGGATAAGAATTTAATTATGAAAGACTGAAAATAAAAGCATGAATGCACAGGCCAATGATGCTACTAAGCAGTTATTTCTCGCAGTTGAATCAGGAATTAAGAATAAATAATATTAAGGAAAAGTAGAAAAAAAAAATAACGCAACAAAACACCTATTTAGATTCTACTATTGATTTATCATCATACGAAATAAAAACCCCCAAACTTTATTGTAAGATGTTATTAGTTGTTCATCTTTGGTCTGTTACTTTATGAAACTTAATAGATAACAAGAGGGATGCTGTTTAGGGTGGTGTGTTGTCAGAACAGCGATACACGATTACCAAGATGACTCCATTAGGATTCAGTTTGAGAGCCAAAATGATGAGATTAAAGCAGTTATATTAGTATTTGTTCTGTAACAAGATGATCGGTGATGGATAGCCCAGAAAGCCCACTGTAAATTACGTATTGGGTAGTTTTTTTGATCTAACATATTTTTAGCAAATGGTTTGCAGCAAAATTTGAGTCCAAATGATAAGAATACAAAAATCAACACATCATCTGTGACTTAATCCTAGCTTTTATTGCTGTTTACCAAGCAAAGCACCTACAGAGTGTAAGCCAGCACTCCTGGTGAAGCTTAACCAAGTGCCAATTAATATTGCTCGAGCCTTGCAAATACAGAATTAAGCTCTCTAGCCGGCTCGCTCTCCGCTGCAATACAAGCAACCAGCTTACCGGCTCTGATACACGAGCAGTAAGCTGCAGGCCGCCCTTCTGGCATTTTTAAGGCCGGGGGGGGGGGTGGGGGTGTGGGTGCTTAACCTTTATGAGGCGGGCTGGGAGCCGACCCCACCGCCCAGCCCGCACGTTTCCGAGCCGGCAGCGCAGCGGCGGGAGGGGACGGGGAAGCACCTGGGGGGGCGGCGCGGCCGAGGCGGCGGTCTCTTCCCCCGCAGCGCCCTCTGCTGGCCCCACGCTGGCGGCGGCGAAGGGCCCTCTCGTGCTAGCGCCAAAGCCCTCCTTACTAAACAAAATGGACGTGATCTCCTCTTCTAGGCTCTAGACGAGTTAGAAAAGGGAAAGGAAAGAATTAGAGAGTGACGGACGGAGCGGCAGCGACCTACCGAGGGAAGGTCTGGCAAGAGAAAGACGTGACAGAGAAAAGGATTCGGCTGGGAGGACGCGGTAGGAGCGGGGGGCGGGCACGGACTCCCCGTAAGGCGAGATGAGGTCAGAGGGGACAGAGAACGGCTGTCACCGCAGCACGCAGCCGTGCTTAACGCTGCATCTCTCCACCACGCATATCACGCTATAAAAATTGAAAACATTAACACTTCCGTGGATTTTTCCAAACAGAACAGTTTACTTAGGCAGTAATTCTGTATTTACGGTTGGGATTTTTCCCTTTTAAAAATCCATTTTTAACACCTCTTAATGCCCCATTGCCTCAGAGCTTTAGGGTAGTCAAATACATTTCCTTGGAACAATATGTACCCACAACGCTGAAATGAGGTTTTCCTTGTAATATACGTTCTATATGTGTTTTTCAAATGCTTAAATAACCTCAGCAAATTCATTTCTATTAAAAAGTCTGTTTTCAAAAAGCATCTCCCCTTCTACTGGGAAAACTTGTTTTATTCAAACATATGTGATTTACTCTTTAAAGCACAAATTATGTTCACAGTCTGGTCCATTTTCTGTAGTACTATAAATCTGTATGGTGAAGCAAACTTTTAAAACTCATGTGGGTACAAGTCTCTGAAAATGCTAAAATTCTTTATTCCAGTTTTCCTTCCACGGACTTTTGCATTAAGTTAGAAGTAAAACCAGTTAAAATAAAAAGCCAATAATGTAAACAAATGTAACATTGACATAACACACATTTTGACAACACTCAGTAAGATACATTTCCGTCTTGGAAAACGGTACTACAGAGAATCCCGGCAGAAGCCCGTGCCAGAGGAAAGCCAAGGCGCCATGCAGACAACCGCAGTCCGTGCGCACTCGCCACCTGAGCAGCAGCAGCGCAGAATCTGAACTGACATAAGTTACACCATGCTACTGTGCATATACTACAACACATACGGCATGCAGAAGAACAGAGAAGGAAAAAGAAAAAGAACCCCTACATTTTTTTCCCTACAATAAAAGTTAAAGTATATTTCAGAGGTGGCCAAGAAAATTTAATGTGAGTGCAAGTTATTAAATCCGCCCTCATGCAACATTCAATGTCCAACAGGGCAATGTGTTCCTCACCCCCACTTTCTTTCCCTAATTTACCACACCCATTAAATGTTTATCTATTAAGAGATTACATTGAAAGGCAAAAATTATCATGATGCTTCTTCTACCATACTCTGGTAGAAACCACATGTTTTCTAACCACTCAAAGCAGTAAAAAAAAAAAGGGGTGGGGGGATATTTACATGGTATGTGGTCAGACTGTATGCATCACTAATTATATACATATGTGGGGAGAAAGACAGGCACATACCACACATCTTTTTGCATTTTACGACCTTCAAATTTTTAGGTCTTCTCATCTTTTAAGAGGAAAACCCCAATCACACAATTTGCTTAATAATGTAACCCCTGTTCCCCGATGAGGCATTTAGTAAAAAAGATTAAATATATAGATAGAATTGGCACTCCTTATCCAATAGTTACAATAATGTATCAGCCTGTGAAGATGTTTAAATTCCTGGCAAATTCCTTCTGGTACATAGTCATATACACTAACATGAAATACTGTTTACAAGCAGCATGGGGGTGGGGAATGGATTAGGAAAAAAAAAAGATTCTGGGTATCCATAACCTAACAATATTTTGCGTATTTATTTGTGACATACATATCAATATGTCACAATTTCTGTTTTAATTAAGTCACAGATGCTGTGCATTTGTGGGAGTATGGTGATACAGAAGTATAGTGGCACAAACAAGATGTACCCAAAATAACATTTCTCATACACAGAAAATTACTTATTTGCAAGTATTTTCATTGGAGCAAAAGAAGGAAGAAAAGAAAGAATATCAGTAGTGGTATCCCTGCTTTATTCTCATCTATTGTCCAACTATCCTAAAGACAGGCAAGGAAACATACAGTCCAGGAACAGGACTGAGCAATGTATTAGTCTACTAATACCAGCAAGTTTATAAATTGGGGGAAACAAAACACTTGAACACAAACCTCTCCACATCCATCAACAAATAATTCAGGATGGAAATACTCTGTTTCCCAAACCTCATATTTATATACATTACTGAAATAGGACTGACAGCTTTACATTAACCTAACTTTTGTCCCAATTTCTAGGTGGTGGAGAATAGTCCAGAAGTGATGTATAAAGCAACATCACAATTGCTAACCATCATCACTATTACGCTGCTAGTAGTCCCACGGGTTATATAGAGCTTTTCACTGCACAGATGTTAAACCAGCTTATGGGGAGAGGAAACTTCCCTCTTTTCCTGGATGAAAAAGAGAGGTATGGAAGCGTGGAGGAACTCAGAACCAGGCTGCCGTTGAAATGAAGCTGCTTCTACAGCATTACTGATTTGAATGATTACATAGTGAACATGGAAAACAAAAAGTTCTTGCGCGAAGTGTCATATAACTGCAAACAATTATTTCCATCTGGAATAGAAATACATATTTTGCTGTCATCCTAGTCACACAAAATACAGTAATTTTCCAATGAGAAACTGGTTTTCTTTTTAAATAGTAGCCATTCAGAACTTCACAGCTAGTTTGGTGTTTAAGCAGAACGTTGCTGGCATTCATATATATGTGTATATATACACACACAAACAGATCTTGGTTTACAACTCTCAACCTTCTCCTTTCAGTACTGGCTTAAAAAAAAATTATGTCCATCAGGGAAAAAAAAGAAAAAGAAAGAAGTGCCCAAGCTAGCCCACAGCAGATACAGCAAAAAAGGCAGTAGGTTTCAGGGCAGCCACCTTATCGGTTTCCTCTGGTTTTGCTCCAGCAATCCATGGCATCGCAGTCCATTGCTTCTCCTTCCCAGGCAGCGTTTTCAGTTGGAAAATGTGGTCTCCTTTTTTCTATTTGGTTTTCATTTTATAAAACCAGTGTAAATCAACAAGCAATGAGACAGACACACACTATACATAAACATAAAACCAAACCATCTGAAAGTGACAGAACATATTAGATGAGGAAAAAAAAAAAAAAACCCCAGATAAAAACTCGGAGGGGTCTCAACTTCAACACAAAGAAATCAACACAGACAATACACACAGCCACATAATAAAAAATAAGTTACGCTTTTACATAAATGTCTATTTTAAGCAAAAAGATATTTATAGCTATTAAATGAACCAATGTGTCATGGACATTTGAAAATTTGACCAACGTTTTTACCTATGCATATACCACTATGCACAGAAATATTCAGGTACCACTCAGAAATTTGAGGAATAATTTCTTGGCAGTAACATTACAGAAGTGATCCATACAATCAGTGACTGTATTATCTGTATCCACATACAGTTCAGATTGCTTAAGTATCTTATTGAAATAATGTCCTATTAACAAAATTATTTGGTAGCATCAAGCAAGCTTAATTTAAAGTTCACCTCTCTGGGGACTGAAGAGAATACTTAAGAATTTAATTGGAAAGGATAACAATACTTTTAGGAGGGAAGGGTATGAACAATGGTGAAAGATAAGGATAACAGCATAAGATAAACTAATTGCTTTCAAAGACTGATTTATTTTTCTACTCTATGAAAGAAGCAGCAAATACTCCTCATAAAACTAAAAGTTTCAGAACAGCAAGAGAAATTTATTTGGGTAGTTTTCTTGGCTCAAGCATTGAGGGTTATATTTGTAGAAAATCTTTTTCCGAACTGCTGTTTTAAGGTTCTGTCAGGAAGGAGGTATAGAGAAAAAGTAGATAAATTCATTTTACAGACTTTGGGAGATTAAGGTGAGTAAATTTTAACAACTACATTAAATATGTCCTGAAGAAGTCAACACTGTAAATTAACTGACCATGTAAGGACCTTCTGAAACAACACACAGGCTATGTGTGTGTTTATGCACAAGCCGTCTATAAAAAGCTGAAGACAGGGGAAAGGAGGGAAAAGTTCTACTGTCACTGAAAAGTTATCTCCATCAGTCTGTGTAAATCACAGTGAAATTTAAGATGTCCTTAACACACAGGAAAATACTGACATCACCTCGATTTTTTTCTAGTGATTCTATTTCAGTTGTTCTTGTAGAAGAATAAAATTCTACACATTATCTAAAGTCAAGTCCAATGGTAAGTGGTAAAAAGTTAACGTACACTTAGTACAAACAAACACTACATTAGCCAAAGAAAGCGTTAATCTAAAGGACAAACTGCATTTACTATATCACATACAGGGTTGTATGGAAACGCATGCGGACAAGCGTCTGCAGTGACATACCCCTTGTGTCTGTAGGGACAGAGGTGTGATACGCCGCTTTTCCCACTCATTTGGGTGTGGTTCAGGTGTAGATTCCATGAAATTGCGCTTGAGCTCACTAATGCTAGCCTGGTGTTTCAGTAAGTCGTCCTGGGTCTTATCCAGGTCCTAGCAACCCGTAACGTAAAACAAAGTAGGACAAAACACGACAACAAAAGCAAACTTAACTGGAAAAAAAAAAGAAAAAAAGAAACCAAACCAAAGAAAGTGCCTTGTGTCTGAAGAGCTATTCTTCTTTGGAGTGCCTTAAAAAAGTTTAAGGCTCTAAAAGAACTCAGATGATTTTGGTTTTTTTTTTTTTTTTTTTTGCAATGAAGGGCGGCTCATACACTGTTTCTTCCATATTTTAAGGCAAAGGAAAAATATGCTGTGCATGGTTATTTAACAGAGGGATCTTTTCATCCAAAACATGAAAGTACTAGCCCTTTGAAACAATAATAATTTCCAGTAGTTACTTGCTTTCATCTAAAATTTGTAAGCACACAAGCAAGCATTTTGGGATATTGCACAACTAACATTGCTGAAGGCAGCTGTAAGAAAGAATAGTCTAACCCAAGAAGCATTATAAAAATTATCTCTCTTGATATTAAAAGCTCAATGAAAAATACTTACTTCTGTGAAGATGACACTACAAGGCCAAATATGCAAGCAACTAACGCCTGCTTAACTTCAGAGGGACTACTCATTGTGCCTGTCATGTAGGCTTAAACTTACTGGAAGAATCAGGTTTAAAGACTTGAAGCCTGAAATCTGCCAATTCTACATCTAAGAACCTGACAGCAAACACAGCACTCAAGTAGGGACAGTTTTTGTGCACATCAATACCAAAGAGATGTTCTCTCTAAATTGCACCTACATAGGCAAGTGCCAAAGGGTCACCACAGCGTGAATATCAAATTAGATTTTATGATGACACATTGAGGCTAAGCTGCAGCACCGCGTATCAAATTAACTACAAGCTAGTCTTTTGGTTTATGCCAGATACAGGAGCAGACCTAACAATTCACTATCCTTTGAATACAATGCTGGGCTTTGGTGGGAAGAGCAGATTTCACTCTGCTTTCGTAATCTGTCCCCCTTCCAGCATGCCAAGCCTTGAGGAAAGCCTATGTTGGTTATGCACACTCTAACACAAGAATATTGTTTCAGTATTCTGTGGTGAAATTCAAGTTCAAGCCTCAGATCCATTTTTAGAACAGAATTAAAAGATTGAAAATTAAAATGGAATAATATCAATGTAGACATAATTATTAATGAAGTTTTATCAGAAGAATGTAATCAGATACAATAATTTAGGTAAAGCATCTGGTTTCTGTACAAAGATCGTATATACTTTGTAACAGAACATTTTGAAATTTTACTTTAACATTTTATAGTTAGTGCTCACAATGCAAAGATGTCCTGTCTTAAGTCATGAAAAATCCAAACCCAATACAAAGGCATTAGTTTCTAATTACTTTTCACTTGCATGTTCAGCCCCAGTAACAGGTGGTGCTGCACACTTGTTTCCTAAATCCATGAACAATCACACATGCACTTTGAACACTAAGAACCTCTCCCCTTCGGGCAACTCAGTGGGTTCATACTGTCACGGACCAATGCTTCACTTTTAATCTAGGACTAACAAATGAGACATTAAATATGTCCCCCTAAAGTATGTATTTTCTGAGTGAAGTAAAACCGTATGCCAAAGGCATTTCATTACACAATTGAAGCTCGTAACAATCATGTCATAAGTTTAAAACCTGTCTTGGCTTGACACAAGGCACGTTTCTTGGACTTGATCAAAGCAAAGTTATGCAATGCACGCTTTCAATGCTTTAGTAAGTTTTACACAAGCAAAGTTTCAATAGTGATCAAAAAGCTGCAAAAAGCCAAAAATGTATTAGTCGGGTTACTGCGATCCATACATCTCCTTATTACTGAACAAAACCAATGATTTTTAAAAAGACAGTTTTTGTGACAAAGGGAATTATTTATAGCCCCATCTGGATGAATAAAATAAGTTAAGGACAGCAGAAGGATTTTCTAAAATTTCTTCAGTTACTAGTTTATGTTATTAACCACAAGTTAAATGACACTGATTATAACCACAGACAGTCTTTGATAAAATAATCCATATTAACAGACTACATGGAAATTCTGAAAATAAAAATCTCTACTTCAGTGACAGAGCACTACACATTAACATACTTTTCAAAGCTCTTTGTTGTTGTTCATCTTCAATGAAAACCAACCTTTATGAAGCAAGAATTACTTTCATTTGAAAAGTGACAAAATAAGGCAAAGATTTCAGAACATATCTAAACATTTCCTTTAAAAATCTGATCCTCACATAAATTTCTCACAGCTCCTAAAATCAAAAAGCTTCAGAATCAGAATTAGTTTTCCAATACTTCTTTCACTGCTTGTTCCTTACTAACTACATTTATAATGTATTTGATAAAGGCTGATTAAACTGGTGATAAATAGAAACCTGCTCAACAGAAGATACACACATTGAGGAGCAATGTATAAAAATCCCATTTAGGATTATGAATTGGACCCAGGTGTTTGCTTTATCTAAATAGGGCTATTATTCCCAGTTGCCACCTTGAAAACATCTAGCAAAGATATATAAAATGTACATCCAACATTGATGCTGAGGGGGTTTTTTTTTGTTTGGATTTTTTTGTTGGTTTGGGGGTTTTTTTGTTGGCTTGGTTTTTTTAATTTTTATTTAAACTTGGAAACTAGAATTATAGCATGCAATATTTCCAAGCTGTTTTTCTCCCATGCACTTCATGCACTGTGCCTGTAACAGCCTGCGAGTGACCTCCCATTCCATGCAGCCTGGCAGCCCGTGAGAAGGGAAAGTGTTTCTTATGTTATATACAAACCTCCAACATTAAATTGCTATGTCTGACATAAATATTTTCCCCGTCTACTCTCAAGGAATTGCTCTGTGAAATTAAGCCACACACAAAAAACAAAAACAAAACAAACATAAAAACCAAAATGAACATAAAATATACCAGCAAGTAAATAAAAAAAGATCCTTAGACAGTTAAATAAAGGAAATCAAATGGTAAGGTGAAAAGGCACTATTCAGACTAAATCCACAGGAAGTTTAGGGTGCTAACAAGGCAGGCAGCTACAGCCAGATTTAATTCTAAAAAAACAACCATGCACCTTCTGTTGTGCTTCCTCCTCTTCAGATTCCACCTATGTGAGCACATGGCAAATGATCAAGAAAAGGAACCGTTAGCATACACTTACAGACTAGCACAGAGGCTTCACCTCTTTGTCAATGCTGCAAAGCGTGCTGTATTTACAGACCTGTACTGTTTCGGCCACAGATGTTGCTGAAATTATTAAGCGACTTTGGTCTTCCTTCACCTACATTGTCGTAGAATGGCTGAAGTAATATTTGGTGTAAGTGGCATGACAAATGAAAGTTTCATACTATGTCCCTTTCTTGCTGTACTTTTCAGTGTTTTCCCAGATGGAAATTTAAGAATGAGTAAAGAAAAATAAAATAAAATACACTTAAAAAATGCATAATTTCTATGGTAAGCACCTTAAGCTCTGCAACAAGTTGATGGGAAAATGGAATCTAATGCATGACTTTTTTTGGTAAGAGAGTCTAAGATTCAAGTCAAACACCTAAATACTGTACTATATTTACAAACTGTCTTAATTATTTGAAGAATGTTGCTGTCTTGGGATGAGTTATTTGCACCCCAGCCCCCTCTTTAGGTGAATATATTCTTCCTCAAACTGCAATGCACTCTCTTGGAAATGACAGCTAATCTTCATATCTTACCTACAAGTATTCTGAATGCCTTAAGGAACAGCATTCCCTAAAAAGCAAACCACTTCCCAGTCTTTCCACAGGTACAAATATCAACTACTAATCTTGAGAAAAAAATGCATTTAGAAGTCAACACTCTGCAAGTACATAAATTTGAAAAGGGGTTTACTTATTGCACATACTGCTGCATTGTGGTTTCTGTGTGAATGCACACGTAATGTGGTACATACCACATTTTTATTCATTTCTCACTTATCTAGGGTTCTATTTTCTGCAACTTTATGTTACAAATGGTAGATTGAATTAGTTTACAGAAAAATTGAGAAAGTCTTTTAAGCCATGTTTTTCATTATTTTAAACTTAGATTGATGTTTTTAATGACATCATGTTGTATTTAGCATGGTTTTAATATCTACATTGTATTGATTTAATCAGTTTAACAAACTTTGCTAAATGTAACATTGAAAAGGTCCTCCCCCTTTTTAATTTTGTAATATTTGGTTTCATATTTCCTTTGAAGATCAAAATAAACCACTTGTTTCTAATAGTATTGCTGTAACATGCACAGCAGGCATAAAGAAAGGAGGCATTTTGTCAACCACTCCAGATGATCAGAGCAACGTATTAATGTGACTGAGGCTTCCGTACAGCAATTTTAACAACGTATTTCAAGCAATGTTCAGGCTCCAGTGGTTGAAGCCTGACACAGCCTGCAATCCCAGCTAATGAATGAAATCAGTCTCTACCTTACCTGCTGCTAGACATTAATGAAAGCACTTAAAAAAAAAAGTGCCATGGACAGACTCAACTTTGCACACACCCTTGTAGAGCAGAAACATCTGAAATCTGGAATAACAAAAAACCTGATTTTAAAACATTCACCACTTTCTGAATACAGGTTTTAGGAATTTCACTTTTCAGATCTAAACACAACTCTGGAGATGTGCGTTTCAGTCGATGCACACAGAAGACATGCATTTTAACATGAACTGATAGTGCAAGTAGCACAACTTGCAAATAGTATTGAGTAATCATATATGTATTATTATACAGCACTTTCTGTATTCAGATTTATGTGCTCATAAACATTTTGAACTACAAAGCAACTCTACCTGCAGCTCAGTACCTGTGGAATCTAATGAAATTGTGCATGCTGTAGGAATTCAGGCAGAAAAGCCACCAGCTATCTATTGACTAAAAATCCCTCAATAGCAATTTTTCACTAGTAAGAAAAGTTAGAAAGACACAGATATATATGTGTGTCTGTTTGTATTTATATATATACAGGCATGTATACAGACATATCCCTATACTAGGAAGTGTGCAAAACTGAGCAAGCCTCTGGGAGAAATGGCATAAAAGCTATGTGCAAGTGTCAACATTTAAGCAACAAAATTACACACCTCCTCTTCCTCTGCTTTGTCATTCAGGTCATTGTCATTAGAGGCACTAAAGGAAGTCGCCTTAGGCTCCAGGTAGCAGAGGGACAGAGCGAGAGGAAGGGAAAATGTGAGTGAAAAAGGAATAGACTGGAAAGCAGACAGAAGCAGCACGAAGATAAGGAGAAAAGAGGGGATGAAGGAAGGAGAGGTAATGGGAATATAGTGCTGAAGGCCAGGTGGGAGGAAAGAGATGCAAACATCAGGAAGGCTAGGAAAAGTAATGTAACCATCCTCGTCAAGCAGTGAATGGAAACTAAAAGAAAAGCATCTGATAAAGCTGAATGAGACACACAACTCAGTGCTTTTGTAGTCATCTGTACGGAGTTTTCCCTCCACAGCAGGGGAGACTGAACAAGCTAGGGATCTCATAGATTCAAAGATGATATTCGGTGAAGCTATTTCATTTTTATTATGATCTGGTGTTTCTTTCATGGAATTGCACTCTGAGATGTCTGGGATGGTAAGGAGGGGCTCTCCAAAGGGATCTTCCTCTGAAATATCTGAAAGCATGTCCATCTCAGGTGAGAGGTTTGTGAGGTGGGATGACACAGAATGGATGGGTAGCGATGGTGGGTGTACGTGAGTGAGCTGAAGAAATAAATTCTGTGCACAGTGAAAAATGAAAGCACAACAAAATGCAAGTTTGAAGGCACAAGAAGAGGGGAAAAAAAAGAAATTATTAGTTAGTGAAAATTTTTACTTAGAACCAGGGATATCTCTACTAATGCAATAGAAATGCCAAATAAAAATAGAAATCCCCCTGTGTTTTACAAGCAGCCAACTTGTTTACTTCTCTTATGATACCAAACCCATTACGAACGTTTTGTTCTCAGGCTGTAAAGAACTGTGCACTTTTGAACTGTAATAGTCACTTACAACAGATGGAAGCAGACAGACATTCAAAGCTTTGGCAGAAAGGTCAGGGGACAGTGCAGTACACGAAAGACAAGCTGGCACTTTGATTCTCGAGTTTATAACCATTTCCTCTACGACTTAAGGAGAGCCAGAAAGGAAAAGAAGTATCTGTGCTAGGGGGGAAAAGAAAGCTGTTCACAGATTTGGCATGTGTAACAAAACCTTACTGAACAGCTTCCTGGAACAACTTCCCAAAATACTGCTTTTTATTTTTTTCTTCTTCTTTTGGTTAAAATATTGAAAGATACTGCCACTTTGAAAACAAGGGAGTATCACCATTTTACCAAGCCCAAAGTCAAAACATAGAAATTTATTTTACCATTTTTCTCCCATAAAGAAACACTGTGTGTGCCTTTTTCCTAGGCTAATTCAAATTTCACTTGCCAGCAAACAAAAAAATTGCAACTGTTGGACTTGCGCCCGTCCTACACTTGAATGCAGTGGGAACATGTGAACCGCACAGAGAAACTCAGCAGTCCCTCTAGGAATCAAATAGGTAGTTAACTTGCAAAAACGTTGGAAAACAAAATTACTCTTTAAATATGAAAGTTCTAGAGAACTGGCAGAAAAAGAAATGATCTCCAAAAGAGAAAAGCAGCAGATTTTAGATGACACTTTCGAAGGAAATTTTTATATCAAATCATACAAGATCTAAATTTAATTTTTTGACCTATTCTCCCAGTAGCTCAACCAAGCAAGACAAATAAATGGTTGTTTGCAACAGGACAGACCGAAGTACTCAACTTTTCACAGAAATTTACACCTCAGTCAAAATACAAGTTTTTAAAGGATGCAATAATTCTACAATGGCTACTAAAACAATACTGTTATCTATGGTAATTAAACACAGTCATAATATACCCAACTTTGAGGATTGTACATGACTGTGGATATACTAACAATTTTTTAAAGTCTAAACAAACTAAGGAAAAGAATAAAACATCATTTACCCTTTGAAACGTTTTTTCAAGAACTCATGCAAGCTTACTGAGAATTCAAATTAAATTTATAGCAATGAAAGAAACCATAGATCAATGCCATTCAAAAGTTCGTAGTCTCTTTTGCTTACATGCACTTACATTCAGTTAAACCTACAGAAAACACTTGACAATTTTCCTTTTATATTTTAATATGGTGTTCTGTATGATGCTCAGAAGTGATAGACACTAAATAACCACAAATGGACACAAGTTATGTGAAAAATAATTTTGGTATGAAAGTCAGCCATACCTTTCCATCCTGAGTCAATTCTAATTGTGGGGTTTTGACTGGGCTTCCATCTTCTTCTCTGCCACTTTCTTTTAACTTGGCCTGACCAGCAGCTTCAATGTCAATGACTTTATCTCCAGCAGCCTGCCCTCCAGTAGTAGGGAAGTCTCTTAGCAGACTTTGGTCTGAGATACCCATGGGAGCTATTAGAGAAGAAAATAATTTTGGTTAATTGAGGTAAGTTGGAACATTTTGTTTTCAAGATTTCTTAACAAAATGATTTGATGGTGATGTCAGCAATGAGCAATAGAGGTTGGTTACTGAGTAATACAGTATTTTTCAGCTTCTTGGCTTTGCAAGAAGTCTACAGTTCTCATTGCACTGACACGAACAGCAATGTACCTGTGTCATATAATGTGCACTTACTATGCCAGGGGGGAAAAAACCTCACAATATCAGCTAGGTATTTAATTATCAAGTTTCTGGTTAGTCTTGGAAGGCAAATTGAAGGTACTGTTCTTGTGACTGTAAATCACCATGACAAAAGAGAGAAATGGACAACAGTGTTTTGTGGAAATTCACTATTTTGTGAGGACTGTTTTAATGCAATATAGGTACGGATATAACTGTCACAGTATTTTTATTCTGGAACCTTAGCAAAATTGGTGCTGCAGAAACAATAGCTCAGTGCAAGTAAGACTTTTCCTCCCTATATGCTTATGAAAAATGGAAGGGGGAAATACTGAATATCTATATTTGAATATAGTCAAAGCACAAGATAGTGAAAGGCCTTAATTTTGTTTTTCTTATTTGATTCGGCATAATAGGATTAGTGAGCAGGATGGCTTTTTTTTTTTTTTAAATCGGGATGACTGGCTCAGTCAAAATAGGAGTAATGAAACACAGGAGAATTAATTAAATTAAACAGCTTTAATGAACAAAACTTTGATATAAATTAATTTAGCAGTCTTCTGTAATACCTCCATATGCCTTGACTTTACAAAGCCAAAGTGCAGAAAGTTGAGAGGAAGAGGTGTTTCTTGGAGTACCTTTGAGGAATATCCTCTTTTGGAAAGAGTCTCAGCTTGATATCAGAGGTTCCCTTAAGCTGCTGAGAAGCTAAGGGCAGCTAATGGCAAATGTGGGATGTTAGTCTTTCAGGGCCTCTCTAAATAGCAGGTTCTGTAACTTAAGCTTCTGATCCCTTCTTGGGTGGCAAATAGAGCATTTCTTGGGTATATGTCCCTCAAGTTCCACAAGTAACTTCTGACAAATCAAAGAATAATTTAGGTTGGAAGGAATATCTGAAAGGTCAGCTAGTCCAACCCCCTGCTCAGAGCAGGTCCAATTAGACCAGGTTGCTCAGGGACATGTCCAGTTGAGTTTTGAGCATATCCAAGGTCTTGTTAAATAAATAAATAAATAAACGTTCTTTCTAAGTGAAATCTCCTGCGTCTCAACTTGTAGGCACTCCCCATTGCCTTATGAGTGGGCACCTCTGAGAAGAGCGTGGCTCTGTCTTCTCTATACCTTCTCTGCAGGTAGCTGTAGACAAGAATAACTCACTACAGCCGCCTTCTTGAGGCTGAAGGACCACAGTTCCCTCAGGCTCTCCTCATATATCATGTGTCCCCAGCCCTCTGGCCAGCCTGGTGGCTCTTACTGGGCTCATTGCAATAGGTCAATGCCCATCTCATACTGGGGAGCCCAAAGATGGACATGGTACTCCAGATACAGTCTTGACAAAATACTGAATACAGAAGAATAATAATTTCTTCTAATGTCCTGGCTATGCCCTTGCTAATACAGCCCAGGATAGAGTCGGCCACCTTTGGTGTAGGGGCACACTGTTGACTCATTTTCAACTTGTCCAGCGGGAATCCCCACATCCTTTTCTGCAGAGCTGCCTTCAGCACTGTCAGTGCCCCCCAGCATGTACTGGTATATGATGGCACTCCTCCACCTCAGGTACAGGACTTTGCATTTATTTTTGTTGAATTTCATAAGGTTCCTTCCAGCCCATTTCTCCAGCATGCTCTGGTCCCCCTAGTGAGGGGAAGGTGGGGGTTGGAGCAAGACTAACCCCTATAAGGCTGAGTACACAGCTCTAGATAGGAGAGGTAGGGTGCAAGCACACCCTCTACAGAATTTTCCTTTCAAGTGTACACTTACAGTGTGAACCTACATTTGGACTACTGCCTGAAGAAAGAACAATACTTGAGTTTGGCTTTGAATGAACACAGTTTAAAACTATTACAGCCTGCAGATGGCAACACCAGCAAGCTGCCTTAAATGCTGCCAGGAGTAGCTAGTTTCACTTGAGATGAAACCAAAGATGATTAAGAAAAAAAAAAAAAAACAAACCACCAAAAAAAAAAAAAAAGGAAAACCCAGAGCAATGTTTCATCATGTTCAAAATTTTGACTATGGTGGTTCTGTAAGAGTGAAGTTTTGGACCTGAAAACACAGGCATACACATCTGCATTCTGCAGATGATGCACAAGGGATCCCAGAAAGGCTTGCTGATACAATCTCCAAGAGTTGGGAAGAATTCAAATTGTTTCTAACCAAAAGTAGTACAGGAACTAAACCAGAGTCAGATGGTAACACTGATGTAGCGATGAGCCTTTTGGTTGCCACAAGGACTCATCACATGCCACCAGCACAAGGGTTGTTGCCTCTTATTTTTGCTTTGGTTCTCAGAAGGTAAGACTTTAGGTTTCCCAAGCAAGTGTCACAGTTTGCTCATTTGTCCCAATATAGAAGAACAAATATTTTCAAATGTAAAAGTCTTCTAAGTAAAAGATTTTTGGAGAAAATAAGGTAAAGTTAACAGCTGAATTGTAGCTAAACTCTCATCACTGTCACAGTTGACTTTTATTCTAGTGAAGCTGTGTATGCCTGAATCTAAGTCAAGCTTCACATCATCTTTCTGAAGAATTTTTCTACTTTATGTTTATTTCAGAAGTGATTTAGAGGAAAACATGTGTTTCTACATCTCTCTCACATACTGCTGCTATACCTGCCTTTGGAAAGCATGGCTGTTTTCAATAACAGAAACCAGAAGGTATTTCTGCTCAAAGAGACCAAACACCAGTAATCAAAAATTTTAGTTATTCAAACAGCCTCAATATAAAACTTTTTAACTAAACATGTAACTAACTAATAAATATACTTGGATAGCAATATACTGAGCAAAATGATACAAAACTGGAAGAAAAAACTTGTTCACTCTTCTATGTTTGGTGTAGAGAGAGGCACTCAGGCCAACCCAGAGCCTGAAAGATGCCACTGACCAAACAATTCTAATCAACAGCATATAGTGCATGCCTATCCTGTAAAACAGATGTGAGTAGTGAACACAGATGCTATATGTCCAATATAGAATCATCCACACATTCACGGCAATGCCATACAATTTAGGCAGTGACTTACTGTTTTGTTCACCAAAAACTGACAAGTAACCAAAGTGGCCACTCCTGACATCACCCATCAGAAACTGAAATTCATAAATTTGTCAACTGACATTCTGGACAGCCATAATGTCAACATTTTTGAATACTGGTCAGATCAGAGGGACAGCACATAATGTAATCATTACACTGGAGAAATCCCATAATGTAATCAGTACACTGAAGAAATACGTCAAATTTCATACCTCCATCAAGGCTCCTGGAAACACGCTTGCTTGAAGTGCGCTCAAAGTAGGGAGCTGGTCTGTCTATGAGGTTGCTAGCCTGTCGTGTCTGTGCTTGTGTACGACCACTGTAGCGGAACTTGGAACCCAAGGTTAGAAACTTTGCTTTTGGAGGCTGTTCTGGTGATACAAGTCTGAAAAGTAAATATGAGGAAAGTCAGTTAAAAAGGCTTTATTTCATGTATTTAATGAGGTACTTTAAAGCTACTTATTTTATTTCAACTTTAGTTCACCATGCATGAATTATGCACTCCAAGAAAGGATTCTACCATAAGCTCTGAGAAGAACTTCTAAAACAATGCATGTTATTCGTTATTGGCAATTGGAGTTGAAGTGATGCTGATAACCATCACATTTTCCACAGTATGACTAAGCATCCTTATCTTTTGGTGCTATCTTGGTTAAACTGCATTTTTTGTAGAAAGTTGAGGCCATTATAGGTCCATGTAGAATACCTCTCAGACATCTCTCCTTGGAATGTTAACTATAGTAGAAACGATACATCCCACTTCCACTATCCTTCCTGTATTCTGAGGTACCAGTACAGCAGCTGCTATTCCTCAAAGTTAGGGAATGGTATCTCAAAGCTGCATTGAAGGCTGCAGCAAGTGAAAAAAAGATTGAGGCTGGACAGTGACCCAACAGTAAGAAGTTTAACAAGCTGAATTCAGACTCCAGTTTCTTTACAATGTCATTTATAGATTTATATAAGTTGATGTTTGCTGGATATAAGCAGGGGGAAAAAGGCATATCGTGAAAAGAGTGAAAAAGAGATTCAGTCACGAGTACTATTAATGCTGGTTTCTGTGCTGGCTATGTATGCTTGTACCTAAGTGTTAGAGTCAAAGTCAGAAAGTGCAGGTAACAATGTTGGCAGAATTTGCTATGAGGGGTTCTGCTTTGTTCCACCAGTTTTTGACATCACATGAGAAGAGAAAAGGTCCCTATACCTCCCTGAATTTCCTTCAGTTTGAGGACTTCAAGCTCTTATTCATATAACCCTCATTGGCTGTTCTTTGGTTTTGAAACCTGAGTTGTCAGCTTCAACACCCAGGGTACTGTTTATTCCAGTGCCATCCTTGCTGATAGGATAAACAGTCACCACTGCAGGAACTCTTCCCAGTCTCAGCTTCTCTAGAAAGGTCTTTGATGTTGCTTCCCGGACCAACATAGTGCTGCAAATACATGCTCACCCAGCATGGCAGTTTCCATGGCCTATTCTCCTCTGTAGAAAACCATCAGACTATTACAGATAGAGCTTTTTGATTTGAGGATCTGCAAAGAATGAGAAGCTCACTGGGTATCGGCTGCTTTCAAGCAGAACTGGCAACTACTGGGCCTTTTGTACTTAGGATGGCACAGATGGACAAGCAAAACTTAAAAGTATGCTGACTTTGTTCTACACTTTTGAAGCATTTGTACAGGGAATATCTGTTAGTGGAATCTGATCCAACATATGTTAAAACAGTATCCAGTGGTGGGTTCTGAAAACTTCCAGTCATTCTAAAGATATCAGCAAACCAGAATAATTTTCAGTTAGTTAGCAAAAAGAACGGTGGGCTAGGTAGAAAGTTGTCTAAGGGAGGATGTTCATAGCTTTTTCAGAGTGCTAGCCAGAAGGATCCGATCCTGCGTACCTAAGATGCATATACACGCACCTGAATCCTGATCTGTTCCAACACATTTTTAAAGAAAATAGAATTCAAGACAGGCAAATCCACCCTTCTACACTAAGGCCACTTTTAAAAATCACAAGTATCTGGAGCTTCACTTTCAGTGCTTCTATAAAACAGCCTTATGCAATCTTTGTGACAATTCAGTTTGCCACATTATTTCCAAGAAAGAGTGCATTATGCATTAAGAGGAAGAAGGCTAACAGGGTTTTTCCAAGGTTCTTTCTGTTCTTTATTTTCCAGTCTTGGCAAGGCTACAGCATTAACTGCCGTTTTTATCTTCCACCCTGCTGAGATAAACTTTTAATCTTTTAATGTGGAAAAAACAAGAGAACTAATTACTTCCTGATTAAGGGCATTTGAATGAATTTTTTGTATTACAAGCTTAAGCATATAAAATAATTGAAGACTATGCTTTTACCATTTTAAGATATTCTGGGGAGACTCAGAAACAATCATGAAAATTTCAAATAAAACATCATAAAGCAGAATTACAAGCAGGTTTCTGCAGCCATTGGTTAAGATCCAGAGTTGCAGACTAAGCTTACCTCAAAAGATTAATGTAGATACATAGTCTGACTGTATATCTTAGATTGTTGCTCTTTGAACATGGTACTGGAATCCTATAAAGTTGAGCCGATACAAGTGAATCCAATGCCTTTGGGCTCTCATTTTCAATATAATTCGTTACAAGTTTTTATAAATAACTTTATATGCTGGCTGAATTTCCCATAAATTCTAAGATGGATCTTAATGTAATTATTTGGGAAAACTGAAACATTATAAAAGACAACACAAGGAATCTTACAATGTTATATAGGGCATGCTAAGAGATCTGGAAGCTAAAAATGTACATCTAAATTGAATACCATCTACTGTGGTATCATACACAAGCTTTACACATGCTCTGAAAGATCTACAGTCTCTTGGACTGTAGCAATTGCTTTCTGCTTTTTATCTTTGGAGAAAAATACAGCTGGATTTATTTTACTGTTTTTAAATCAGGATGAGAGTTTCAGAGGATTTTCTGTCTGATGACATCAGTGGAGTATATGGATTTTACAGAATGGTTCAAGTATTTGTTACATAATTCTCGTTATAATGTCATTCCTGGTTAGGAAAAGCCACTTCTGATTGGAATAAAATCCAATTATTTTTATTATGTCAGAATTTCTGTAGTAAGATTATCTAATATGTATTAACATTCCTGAAAACTTATATTTGCAAATGGTAGTTCTCAGTTTAGGATTTTTGACTTCCATAAGATTTGGGTTTTCCCTATTCAGGTCCATTTTACTACTATAAAATTAGGAAATACTGTTTCCCAGCAAAGCAAATCACTGCATGAGTTATTTGAAGAGTGTTGATAAACTTTTCATTGCAGACAGAACTGCATGTTATTTGTGGTAACAGATATCACCAGCCAAAGCAGACTTCAAATTTTAAAAAGGAATAGAATGGTGGACTATGTATCCTAAAAAACTTAACTAATGAATTCTATCAAACATGAAACAAAGATCTTTGACCAGGATTTAAAAAAGAAGTGCTCCTAAGTTAAGCATTTTGAGACTGATTGCCAATCTCAGCACAAATTCTAACGCTGCATTCAAGAATATTCTACATTCAATGAAAATACTGAAAACCATCCAATGAGACAGCTCCAGTAATGAACTACTTGGGTCTCATGGTCCCCAAGTTCTCTGAAGGTCTCAGTCTAGCAAGTATATTTAGCTTAGACTAATACGCAGCAACAGGATTGCATCTACCTTAAAACACAATTGCTTTTTAAAAATAAAGTAACAGGCTACTGAAGGAGAAAACTTACCTTTTACATACCCTAGTTACTGTGGTCTATCGAAGCAAGAAACTCAGATTCAATGCCTATTCAATGTATAAGAGATTGAACCTAAATCTGTGACCCTTAGGCTGCATAGGGCACATGCACTCCCTCATGGAGTTTGTGCTATTATAAAAGTCAAATGAAGATTTTTTTCAAATTCTTTTTCAATGGAGAAAGCAGAAAGAGGAAAAACTCTGTGGCCTACTGTTAAAATGCTCATTTACAAATAGACCATAGTTTCAATGACCAATTCAGAATTTTATGTTTATCAGTTGCTGGTGAAAAAATGCAGAGAAAGTTAAGGATTACTACATAAACAAATAGTAGTCTGTTTTTCAAGTGATTCTTTGTTCTTTAAAGAATGACTGTGAACTCAGCCCTGTTTATAAATAAGGAAAAATTCAGCTGTAAGCATTTACACTCAGCAGAATAATCTGAAAAGTGAAGTGAATGAAGATTACTGTCAAGCCCTGAGAAGTTCTGATGAAGTATAGTGGCTTTCTAGATGGTTGCTCTGAAGAGTTGATCTCTCGGCGAGTGTTACATATGATCACTAGTTTAGTTCCATCCTTTTCGCACTCTGAAAGTTTAAATAAAGCAGTTAATTGTACTTGAGACTTTCAGAATTGGTAATTTGGGGTGAATGATTGTTAGGGTGTCTTCTGTCTAAGAGGTGTTACTGGACTGAGATATCAGGGGCAAAGAGGGGGAAATCTTCTCTACTTTCCTCGTGTTCTTTAAAAGAAAGATAATGAGCATACCTGGCAAAGTGGGGGAAGCAGAGAATTATCACTTACCTGAAGAAAGTATGGTGCTCCACACAAACCTTCCATAACCTTTTAGCAGCCCGATGGTTTGGCAGCTTGAACCCAATAGTACTCTCAAACTGTTCCAGCTGGAAAGAATCCACAAACAAATTAACCCATTTCCTTAAGCTAGCTATTAACTAGCAGGCAGAGTTCAGATAGTTTCACTACTGTAACAAGCTGTAATTCTCCTGTCATAAGACTTTGTAAGATTTTAAAAAAAAAAAAAAAAAATCTATTTCCAGCTTTTAATAAAATTATACTTGGCAGGCTAGTCGGGTAATTATCACATTGTCACTTCCTATCTGTAGTAATGACTCTTTTGAAAAAATCCAATAATATTTTAGTGCTCCTTGCTGATTTTCTGACTAGCTGCCCAATATATTTATTTTTAAACTGCATGAAGTAATTGTACTGTAGGTTGTGCTGCACACTTTCCTTGGATTTAATAAGTCTGAAACCTGTACTGCAGTGTTAGGCTTACGTGATGCATTTCACTATAGAATTTTCTTAGCAAAAATATTACATCTATGTACCATCAGTGAGTACAAAACCAATACATCTGTGTTCCAGAACTACAATGTTAGTATTGTACTCTTTTGTTTTATTTATTCACACAGTAAAAGCTACCTTAAACATTTTAGAGTATAATCTAAAAAAGCATTAGTGTTTGATATTTTGTTTTTTGTTAAATTTCCAGATACAATGTGTTCAAAACGTAACCCCCTCTACTTCAGCAACTCCCACAAACTTATAATGGTATCTGAAAAGAAAGTTGGATCCACTATTTCCACAGCAACTAACGGAGAATTATAACACCCTGTAGGACAACTCAAGCCTTCGGTTACACTCATACAACTAGATGTGCTGGCATTTAGTGAGCAATTATACCCGAAGAGGAAGAGAAGCTGGCTCTCTCCCAGGACTGCAAGTTTGTATAGACAGTAACAACATGGCCAGTATAACTAGCTTTCCCCGTAAAAAAAAAATAAAATTACAAGATGGCATCTGTGAACAAAAGAAAATAGATTTTCTTCTTGATTTGCATCAAGATAAGTGTTTAATACAATCACTAGAATTTGAAGAGGAAAATAAAACGTTCTTAAGTTCTGCTTGAATCCAACATAAGCCTGTGAGGACATCTGGGAAAAAATGAAGATGTTTTCATGTTGCTGGATAGAAATGATCTCACAAAAGAAATAAGACGGAAAGGTGCTACTTACTTCTGCTGGCCTGACTTTGATGTAGAAATTACTTCGCTTATAGGAAATCTTCAGAATTTTTGGCCAAGCAAAGCGGTTGATCCGGAGTCTATCTTTGTAAATGAGCAGTCCATTAGCACATACACCCAACATGATATCCACACCTTCCGAATCCTATCATGTATGAGACAATTTCATAAAAATCAATTTAATAACATTCCAAAGAAGTAGTTATTGCTGGCATACCTTGAGAGAATAATGCAACTGGGACTTGTTTCATATTCAAACCTGAAAGACCTTGACAATGAGATTCTTAAAGCAGAAATAACCCAGTATATTATTTTTACTGGAAAGCCTTGAAGTAATGGCTTTGGCAGGCCTCTATCTGCATATGCCACAGTTCTTGGAAGTTCTTCAAGATTCTGGCAATAGGGACTAAGCCAACAACTTACAAGCAAGGAGAGGTATGGTGGGTGTGCTAACAATAATTCCAACAAATATTAAAAGAAGAAAAATCAAAACCAGACCCTTCCAACTTAAAACGAGTCAGTGAAAGTCTGAACAAACTGGTGATCATGGTTACCTACTACTCCACTAAAGATACAGGAAGTAATGGATAGTTGACTGAAAATGTCAACATAATGATTTCAGTCCATGTGCTGGTGGGCCAGGTTTCCGAGCACTGTTTCACTGACAGTGTTTGATGCAAGCCTTACAGGCTACAAAACTCATCGCTCACTGATAAGGCTTCGCTACACTATACCACTACACATTACAGCAGAATCTCACGTCCTTGCCAACAACAAATCAACTACAGAAAATGCTGACACTGTCATTAAAAAATTGCTTCACTGGCATAGCTAACAGCTGCAAGCAGATTCTGGCAAACGGCAGTTCTAATGCTTGCAGTTACTTCACTATGGTGAAAGAAAGTTCCAATAAAACTCTAAAAATCCAAGTTCCTTAAACATTACAGACCAAGTGAAGTACCACGCCACATTTGTATTAAAAAATGAATAAATGTTACAGACATAGTTGATACACGTGAATAAGTATTTAAGTATATTTCTTTCAAGTGTTTCTAACAGAACACAGGAAAGAGTCTATGGAAAATTGCAAAAACAAGTGCACAATGTTTCCATATGAAACAGAATTAAACAATGTTTCTCCAGTACTTAAAAGTCTAGTTTTCTTTTTTAAATACAGGAGTGATATGCTTATGATGATACATTAATTTTCCTAATGATTTGAGACTCTGGATTTGTGCGAGGGAGTGGGAGGAGGTTGGTTAGTTGGTTTGTTAGGTTTTAAACTACAAAAATCCCACTAGAAATGTAAATTTGATTTGACCTACCCAGAAGCAGTATTAAAAAAAAGCACACACCCCCCCCGGTTTTAACTGTCACAGTATTAGAAAGACAATTACGTGTTCTTTTAGGCTTTACTTTATGGCCCCACATCTCCTTGGCATCAAAACCCTGACATTTAAAATGTATTTAGCCACTCTTTCAAATAACATACTCTTTCCAAGCTGCACATATGTCTATGTATTAAATAAACTTAGATTTAAAATAAATTCTAAGGATGTTAGAGCTGTTAACTGAGTACTTATTGTAAAAGATAAATGGCTTATACCTAAGAATTGAGTGTATGAATTTTTTAAATAATCTATATATACTATGTTCTTTAATACTAAGCATTTCTACCCTAAAACAAAACAAAACCAAAATGAATCCCCAATACCTTGGCATGATGTAAATCCACTCCATACATGGAGAGTCTCTTAGCATTTTCTAGGAACTGGGAATCCGCCTGTGCTGGAGTCAAGCCCCTAAAACCATTGAACAAGTCTTGAGTTCATTGACAAAAGAACTGACAATCAAAACTGAATGAAATCCTGGAATTCAGACACATAGAAAAAACTCACTTTGTAAGGTATTGATATCATTTTTGCCCTAAAGGGGAAGTGTTCTTTCAAAGCAGTAGAGGTTTCCACCTTGACTCTTTCAAAATATTTTAGCTATATGTTGCTTAAACACTAATTCATAAGCTCAGATAAAAATACTTTCTCCAAAAGTTCTCTACTGAGATCTTAGTGAAGCTACTATTTCTAAAGTGAAATTTTTAAGCCCATGAAAGTAAGAGGTTCTAGTTACACAGCAAAAGATTTCCAAAGTAACAATAATGCCAGCATAGGAGTTTTTCACATACTCTTAAGAGAACTGACATAAAAGTGACTGACAAAGCATGATGGTTTCATTTAATCCCACTGTATGACACACCTGTGTGTTTTGTGTAGCTCAGCTACTTTCTCTTCCATTTCTTGAGTTTGATTGGGTGCAAACTGGAATTCACTGATATAGTCACTGCGATGCTCCTCTGGGTCATGATCACCCAGCTCAGCCTGCAGGGTGTATGAACCAAGGAGGGCATGAGTCACAAAAGAACATGGCAGTCGACCAGAAGCAATATCCTGACGAAGCTGTAGGCACAAGAAATATCTGCAAGACAAAGGAAAGGGAAAAAAACAAACAAAAACAAGAACAGACAAAGTGTTACCAACAGCCAGTTTGAGAGATATGTCAGAATTTATCGAGATGCATGTAATTGTATAAGCATATTTTAAAATAAGCCAATGCATTAATAATTTGCTACACCTTACATTATTTGAGCATTATTGCCACACGATACATTTCACTTCCATTTTTAAGAGTTGATATTACTTTCATAAATGATGCGAAGAGCAGGAAAAATTCTGATTTCCAATACAAATGAATGAAGAACTGTATCTAGTTTGTAACGAAAGTTGACTTAGGAACTCCTTCATTTCACGTTGTAGCCTGCAGGTATCTAAGGTTTACAAATAAAAACGCACGTATTTCCTTTGACTTTAAAATCCTAACTTTTTTATCCCTTGCAGCTTACAAGCTAATCAAGTCATGTAATACACAAAAGAAATCCAGTTTAGTACTGAATCCATAATTCCCTTCCTTAAACCATGTATGTATTAGAATTTAATATTTCGGGTACTGTATGCAGTCTTCTACTTAGTCTTCTAAGTTTAACAAGTTAAGAAACAGTAGACATCCTACCCTAGCACAGATTTTAATGTAAATTAAAAAAAAGGTTTACAAGTGAAGCTTAAATTTTAAGGAATTTAGCTCTAAGCTATAACCATAAAAATGCTTTTATCAGCTGAACACACAATTGAAAAGCCAACCAACTTGCTGAAAATTTTCAAAGAAAACACAGACAGCTTTTAATTACTCTGCATACTAAATGCCTTAGACTATTTGTAGTAATATATGAGCTACACACTTGTGTAGTTATCTTATTTTGTGCAGAAGACTGATGCGATGTGATGTGTGGTAAAATATATCCTGCCTCAGCAGTCAGCTAACTCCAAACCAAAACTAAATGGTTAGGTTTTCCATAACCCCTGAAAAAATGAGTGTCAATTCCCTGCACCCTACCCACTGGTTATATTAGTCTTGCAATGATACTTTTTAGGTGCCTGGTATCCACTGCATTCTAAGTATTTTCTATCTGAGAACTTTGGAAGACAATTATTTTCAGGCTTTATTATGTTACATGCATAATTTATTTATTGCATAATTTATCTGCACTTATTTAATGCAGATGTATAAAACTACATTTTCGCCAACCAAGCCTAGATTATTGCTGAAGTACCTTGGATTGTTTGAGTTTTGCTGTTAATATCAATACCCCCACACCCTTATGTGCTATATAATAAAGCAAAGCAGCAGCCTGACAATAAACCAGTAATAGCCAAACCTGTTATGGCATCCAGATACTGAAGAAGAAATTTTATATGGCCTTCAAATTAGACAGTAACTTTAAGTTTAAAATTAGAAACTATGCATACCTAGTGATGTCTTCAGTCAGCTGTGAAGGATCAGGGGGATAAAACTTCACATTAAAGGTGAATATCCAAGGTAAACCTGAACATGGGAAATATCCGATTGTCAATCTCAAACAAGTTGAAGCAAGCAAAGAAAGAACCTTACTGAAAAATGTTAGGCAGTCATTTCAATCTTAGATCACTGAAATCTTGAAGAAAGTTTTTTCCTCTCTTTTTACAGTATAGTAGTAAGAAGCATAGATTATTTTCATTATCAGGTAGTAACTCATATACACATACAGCGAAAGAGTAGCATGTTACAAATTATTTTTAAACCATGTTTTACAGTAAGTTATGTAAATATCAGAAGACATTTTTAATTTGAAAACTACCATAACATATTAACACTCTGTGTTCAAAGACACTTGCACTGAATTTATGTTTAGTTCCAACTCCTCCAAGGCCGCCTCCTGTTTAAACTGTTAGTTTGAAAGACTGTATAATAACTATGAACATGCGATGTCAAAATGAGGCCTGTGTTGTATACAACAGAAAGCTAATAAGTACATTATTCCTATTCATACAGAATGCATGGAAGAGAAAACATTAGCTATTCCTCCTTTAAAATATTTTTTTGAGAAACAATACCATTAACAACTACAATAGCAATGCTATTTTAAGTTTAAATTCTCATGTGTTAGAATTGTTAACACCACATGCATTTTTTTAAGCAAAAGCATGCTTAAAACTAGATTAATAATTTGGCAAAGCATAAAATGCTGCCTTAAGTCATAGCTCTAGTTTTAAATAATTTTTTAAGATTTGAAAGCTGAAGTAGCTCATCAATAATGAAAATACTTTCTCAGAATGTTACTGTAACAGTATTGTAACACTATGTGCAAGAGGAATATGTTCATTGGAAAGTACTAATAACTTGACAAAATGTAGAACTTTCTTAATTCAAACAGATTAAGTACAATGCAGACATACATATGTAATAAAAAAAAAATCCCAAAATAAGAGTCTAGGAAAAGAATTTAATAGTTTGGCTTTGCATGCTGCTTGAAAGCAAATGCAGCTGAGCTTTATCATATCTTGACAAACATAAAGCAACACTACAACGTAGATCTGCTAAAAATGATGAAGAAAGATAAGCAAAGAAATCAAAATATTTTTGAAACAATTAAGTAGCCATTTTTGTCTTTCTCTCACCCTTTTTCTCCTAATGCAAATAATATTTTGGGGAAAGACCTAGCAAAAATTATCTTTGGTAAAAAAAGGTAATCATTTTATGAAGCTTACTAATGATGAATTTTGGACATTAAACAATTTTTTAAATCTGTCCTATACAGATAAATCATGCTTTGAAAAATGTGTATTTTAACAATAACAAAAAAAGACTGAAATGCCATTTCCAATATTATGCTAGAAGAGAGTGCTGACATTTTTGCTTATTTTCTGAACAAGATCCTATTTTAAATTTTCACAGCTGTTAAAGGTGGAGAGCCTTTGAAAGACATTAGAAATTTCAACACAACACTTCAAAAATTATTTTGGTTTTCCAGACATGACTATTTATTGGAGCACTTCAATTTCTGCTTAAACATGAACCTCATTCTCTACCTGGCTGCTAAGCCACTATTTCCTTTTGAGAGCTCGGGGTTTTAGCATATCTTAATGTTCCCAGTTATCAATTATTTGTTAGAACAATGATAACTTTGCTTACAAAATAAGGCAGGACTCCTGAAATGAGAAAGCCTAATTTATCGGCCCTACACGTAGTACCGAATCAGGTAAAACATGCCTCATTGCATCACCCACTGCAATCCAGTGCAAGACAGAATTATGACAAAAATACCTTTAGAAATGTCTAACATTAATTAATACATATAGCATGAACAAACAGAATTAAAGCTGGAATAGATTAGCCCACTTCCATCATTTATCTCCCACAAAATTAGCATCATTTAATGAAAAACTGCTGATACTGAGTATGCCAAACTGATGAAGAGAAGCAATTGGGAAAAAATGCCTATGTAGAGAGTGTTAGGGAGAGTTGTCGTGTTAACAGGGCTGTGGGACAGGGAGAGATGGATGAAGAATGAGTCCTTCCACACAGGTGCTAAACCAGTCTTCAGGTTTTCCTGGAATTAAGCAATTTTTCCTGGTCTAAAATTGCCATTAAACTAGTCACAGATGAATTCCTGCTTAACCTATTTCTCTTTCTTGTCAGCATTTCTAGAGTTAGCTTTCAGAAAGCACTGTAGCCAGGAGACCGAGACACTGTTTGAAGAAAAAAAAAAACAACCAACCAACCTATATTCATTATAAAAAGCTAAAAAGAGCATAAATCCTCTGAATCTATGTGAAAAATGTCAATGTCTACTGATACTACTTCCCATAGCTAATCCATAGAAAAAATGTTGTAGCCGACTTTCTACTAAATGTTTTCTGGACAGTTGGTGACCTTATATATTGCCTGATTACTGAAAGCACATTTATCCCTTGAATATAGACTAGCAAGTATATTACAATGTGCACAGTCTATATTTATACTTGTCACTACAGCATACTGTTTATAGCCACAGAATGGTTGCATACAAACGTAATTGTCTTCACACAATAATGCACACTATAACTGGTGCTTTGAATTGGTGGCCAAGACAAAGAAAAACAATAATCTGATATTTAAAATGATATTTAGCATTCTGTCCCTGATAAGGCACTCTGTTTTGATATTTAATAATATGGGCCACAGAAATGTCAAAAATTTTTCTAGCCAGCTTGTTACCTCAAAAATGCTTCTGCTGCAACTTTACGCACATTCTTAGAGAAAAAGAATGCAATATAACCAACCAGCTAGCAGCATACAATTAACATGATTCATCCCATTCAAACTGAGAAATCAGTGAGGGTTGTTTTTTCCAGTAAAAGCTTCGTCTGATGGTACCTCTGTCTCAGCTAACATTTTTCGGGTAGTGTGTGACTAGGACAGACACACCGCTCACAGACAGATGTAAAAAAAATCCCATAAAATTAAGAAAATTACTTCTATATTTTTGCTTAAGTTACCTTCAGGAAAATTAAATAAATAAGATCTATATCCAGTCCACGTTTTCAAAAAAATATAAAAAATACCCCAGAGTCCAGCCAGCCCTAGGTGGACTAACTAGATTCGGCTCTCAAACTCAGACATCTCCAAACTGCAAATCATTCTTTATCATTAGGAGACATACAGGAGCACTTCTGTGGGACAACTCTTCCCTAGCACAGGTGCTTATTTCTCTTCACCAACTATGAGCTTTACCAATTCCAGCATAAATTGCTTAGACTGAAGTTAGCTACAATTTTTACAGATACATAGTTATTTACATAAAAGACATGGATAAAGTAAAGTGATCCTGCATAAATTAACCCCATATTTTGATGCCTGAGCTTAACCATATTTTGTTAGCATTAAAATCAGACAGCCAAAGCTGTACATTTAAAACGTAAGCCTGTTCCTTAATTATCTCTAACTTCCCTTAGCATTTTAAATACAAACCTTAAATTTCTTAAATATTTTAGTACATTGTGTTGCAAAATTCTCAACTCATGATATATTATTCTCACAGAATTGTATTTATGAATTTATCATCATTTGCTCTATTGTGTAATTTGAAAATATACATATTTAACTATATCATTATCCTTCCATATCATCCTCTTTCCTGAGCAATTAAGATGTTTAGGCTGTATTGCAGAATATACCATAGAACCAATGTCAAAAATCCATCTCATCCCCATGACATTCCCAGAACTACCTTAATTGTTGGCTACATATGTCTCAAAGACAAGGCCGGTATTCCATTTGGCTCTTTCTAAGTTCTCCAGTCTGAATGACTAGATGCCCATAAACAAAAGGATGTTGAGAACAGTCTTCAACATAAGTAAGGAGCAGGGTTTAAACTTGTAGCCCAAGAGTTACCACCAGCTGCCTTGCCTATTGTACTGTTTCATCTGTTCTAATCCATTTCCATAGAATTACAGAGGATTTCCCTCAACCCCCTCTAATTAAACTGAATCAAGAAGAAAATTAAGTTTTCTGTCTTCACTCCTTCAGTTAATCACTCATTTCTAAAAAGAAAATAACTTTTCTATCCCTATAACCATTATCTTTTTTGATGCCAGTGGACATAGTTTCATTCAGCCCTAGACTACTGAAATTTTGTTCTCTACACAAGACACCACTGACTTCCTTTAGAGCCAATGGAAAAAACCCAGGCATTTGCAAAGGGTGGTTTGGTTCCCCTCTCAGGCACCCATTTCAAAATGCACTCACACCCCTCCTGAAAGTGCCTGTTTCCTTCAGAAAACAAGTGCAATTACCTTAGGTGGACACAGTTAACCTAGATTAGATCAGACTAATCATATTCTAGGTGTTACAGTAAAACCAAATGCAAAAATGTGATATGAATGAAGTTGTCATGCTGCTGCAAAAGCCCATTGTGTAGCCCTACCCCTGCTGGTCTAAGGCCAGACAAGAAATATCTAAATAATGTACCTTTGTCTGATAAGTAGGTTGTGATTGTTAAAAGCTGAAGGTTAACTGATATATTACTAGTTAAGTCAGTAAACCATGAAGAACCATTTTCACTTGCCAAAAGTACAGAGAAAGTAGGGGAAAGTTAATTCCGGCAAGGGGAATTGCGACCACTGACCCATGGACCACCTACCCCAGTTATAGCACCTACTCAAAAGATAAAGGCGGAGAAAAGAACTGAGCTTGCATTCTAGTTTGCATGCTAGATGAAGAAATTTAAACCAATCATTTAATAGAAAATGCATATGTATTAGAAAGACGAATATGTTTGTGTTTTATGTATAAATAACCACTGATTTGGAGCTTTGGTGTGCTGTCTTGGGACAGACACCCATATCTGCGCAAATATGCAATAAAATACCTCTGCTCTGTGTGTATATTGGTGTATTGGCCAGGTAAATGAAATCCCAGTTTTGGGACAACATAGGTACAGTGATGAGCTTCTAAAAATCTTTCTGGCTAAATAAGCATTCTCTTGACAAAAGACAGTAAGACAACTTTAGTTAACTTCAATAGCAAAAACAGTTAAATGTGTCCTTTATCAGGTGAGAATGCACAAAAACCCACCCCTACACCAGTCTATTCTGCCCTCAGAACATCCAAATACTCCCCATTTCTTTTAAGATAAAAAAGACAGGATATGAGATATGGGAGTTTCTATATTTTATCATAGAATTGTATTTTTGCAATAACAATACTAATCATGCTGCAGACTAGAAATAGGTTTAATTGATATAACCTTTAACTGATATTACCTTGAATTTAAACCACTATTTCACACAGCATGGAAATTAAATATTTACTTGGAAGAGTATAAATTATGGTTGCAAAATTTGTGAGAAGGTTTATAACTCAGTTTTATATAGTTCAATTACACAAACAACAAGAGCAAGTAATTAGGCTTCCCAAAACTGGTGGCTTACACATTCACATCTCTAATGTTTACCCATGATATGACTGTGAACATTGAAATTGCAGGCAAAAGATTGGTCTTCAACCGCAGTTAATGCTATGATGAAACCAGGCTTATGTAGTTTACTTATTCAGCCCCGTTACACTGAGAATGAGAGTAATGAAAATACTCACAGACAAAACTGAGTGGAACATCATGTGTTCCATACAAACTGCATGTACAATATCGCACACAGATAAATTCTCAAATTAAGCTTTATATAAGGGTGAACCACCACACTCTTTGTGAAGTCTGGGATTTGACTATTCCAAGGTCAGTTGCTACTGCTTCTACCACCACTATATCCAAGCTAAAATCCTCAGTTTCACAAAAGCTTGAATCCACTTCAGGTGTAGTCATTTTCAAGAAGATAGTGACAGAAATGTAATTACCCAACCTGTTCCTGATTGAATTAATTAGAGGTTTTAACACATGCCAGTGGATATCCAATTACATGAATTGAAAAAAGTCAAGAATTAATTTTCCTGAAGAGATCAGGCTGGCTGAAAGCAAACAAGCTTTTTGCCACCTTCGTAGCCCTGAGAACAGAACCAGTAGTTTGTGGATCAAGTTCATTAGCCTAAGTAACATCAGTAATTGCTGAGATCCAACATAATTGCCCAGTCAAAGGCCAGCGTGAACAAATGAGAGATCACATAGGAGGCCTTAGGACCCTGACTTAGCAAGAGACAGCCTGATGTAGAACATGACTTGGGGGAGACTACGGGATTCTTATTTTGTCTGCCCCAGTCACAGGTTGTACATACATGCCCAATGTGCAGAGCATTGCTGTTGTTCACATGCAAGAGAGACAGAGATTGTTATAAATAATACAATACCAGTAACTTTTCCTTAATTAAAAGATGGCCTCTACTTGCATAGGTATATTAGCACATTTTCTATTTTTTCTATTTTAATAGGTCTAGATTGCTTATACAAGAGTATGTTAATTAAAAAAAAAAAAAGAAAGCTTCCAAAGAAGCTTCTGTAACTTTCATTTCTTTACTGAAAATATAAACCACACCTTTCTAGTAAGGGATTCATCAATTGGGAACAGTCTAAAGAAAGCTGAATTAATGCCACTGATTTCTGGAAAAATGTGAGTATTACCTTAAAACAGAAAGTTAACAATAGTAAAGAAACTAACTGTTTATCATTGCAAATAACACACTGCTGTTCTTAATTACAATTGTTCCCACTGGATCACAGTGCCCAAAAGACTTCAAAGTCAGTTTCTCAAATAACTTAAATTCTTGTTGTGTTGGAAGCGTAGACATGTAAATCTTATCATCATTATCATCTCCTCCCCACTTACATTTCCTACCAGGCACTAACAAAAGAAGGTTTCCACCAAAACAACAACAAAAAACCCTGCTGCATTGGCCACAAATGAGTAAAGCAATGAGAACTTCAGTGAGGGCAAGGGCTATCTAGCACTTCCTAGTGGCTACTTATTTTGAGAAATGTATATTCGCAAAGAGTATTTCCTGAATTTATTGTCCCTTCACTCCCCTATCTACTACAAAAGCTACCTGGCTAGTGAAGAGCTTTGACAGAGTTTTATGCAGAATAAAATAAATTACTCATTGTGTATTGAATATAGGAAGTAGAAAGACTTCTCACATGGATTCAGTCTGAAAAGCATTGTAGTAAGACGCTCAAAAATTATGCTCTCTATTCCATTTCCATTCTGGAAATGATGGGACACATCAAAAAAGCCAGTGCTGGACTGATCAGGATTAAAAAAATATACATTTTCTGTAAGATGTATTGATTCTCTTTTTATAGTTTCATATTCGTCTGGTGATTCTTTGAAGTCAGAAAGTCCTATAGCAATCTTTGCAAGATGACATCTACTGTCTCAGGATGCAAAAAGATCAACTATTAGTCACATACAACACAGGAAAATTTTGGGGTAGCAGCCAGTATAATGATTAACTTCTACAGCACAAGGCTGAGTGATTCTTTCTCTCCTTCTTGGACAATGGACAGAAAGAGAAGCTTTGCCTTCTGTTCTAAGGCTGAATACGTCATTATCAGATATAAATTCTTTTAATGCTGTAAGCGTACAATTTAGTTGACATCCAGGCTAAGTTTATGAAGATATTTCTGTGAGGAAATAAAAGAAGCATTACGTCTGACTACAGAAGTACTTACTTCGAATTTGTCTCTTAACTTCCTTCGAAGAATCTAGCCAGTTCTGAAAAAAAAAAAAAAAAACAAACAACACACAACCAGCATTTAAATTCATTTCAGACCGAAGATGGTGAAGTAATTTCATACAGTGCAGTTAAAGTTTGTATTGTTCAGACATCTGTTCTACTTTAAAATAAGCAAGAGAATTCTAAAATTGAACTTGTGATTTGCTAGCAACTATCCTCACCCATGCACATAAATGAAACTGTGTAATGCCACTGCCTTCATGGTTGTCTTATTGCTTTATTTATGCTCTGTAATTTTGAAAAGTGGATAGTCTTACAGCGAAGGTGGTCTAGCAAATTACATTTGACAAATACAATTTTCTTTCATATTCCTTTTATTGACATAAGCAGACTTTTCAGGAATGGCTATGTAATCGCTACGTGTCTGTGCTTACTCACCCACATAGCGTTACTTAAGATATTTCTCTTGAACTCCAGAGACTAATTATACATGGAACAGACACACATGCACGCAACCAGCCTGTCAGTAGGACTTAGCACACTTCAAAGACAGAGGTGTGCAAAGTAGGGAAGAATTAGCAACTAACTTATAATAACATTTGCATTTCCACAAACCACTGCACATATCAGCCACTTTAGAGTCAGTGGGGACCTCGGTGCTGGCACAGACGTTGCTAAAGGCATAGCTCTACCAATGTTTCTTGCCTTACCTAGCCAAGTAATGGATATTGGGTATGATGTGACTCACCTTTCAGTCTATGGTACCAAACTACAGATGCGACAATTGTTTTATAATCCTGTATCGCTCAGTCTTTATTCCAGGTTTTTCCACCCAAAGTCAAAGTTATTTCAAGGAGACAAAACATGCTATGCCACAGTTCTATGGGTCTGTATGGATTATGAGAATGTGAAACTATACGGTTTTGCGCTAGTGCAAATCCTTAATGTAGATCACCTCTGCTGACAAAGGATGTGGCTTCTATGAATATGATCCAAAATACTAAGTTCCCTGTTGTAAATTACCTTGATGGAAGTTGATTTCATCACAAATGCAGCATGTATATAGTACACAAATACTGTTTACAAATTAAATGCAAAACCCCCTTTTTATAATTTTTATAGATGTAATTAAAAAAGAATTATTTCACATTTCTTGCTTTAAGAAGTCTGTGACCTCTACATTTCATAGCTACTATAATTCTTGCAGAGATGCACAGTCCATAATATTGTTACAAAGAAAGATATATAAAACACTTCTCCAAAAGATCTGGATACCATTTATTCTGCTTAAGTCAGAAAGACCGCTATCTGTTGGAAAAGCCTTGACAGGGAAAGGCCTTGGAAGACAACAGAAGTCTTCAAATAATTTTCACCAAGACTCACTTCAGCTACAGTTATCATCCTAGGATTTCAGTTTTGGCATGAATTCCCTTCCAAAATTATATACAGCCGTATTCTTCCAATTACAGAGATAACGAGAAGTAGCTTAAACTCTTGAATTTTAGATAAAGTATAGTATAAAGTAAATAAGTATAGAATATAGCATGGCTTAACTACAGCAGAAAACTAAGATTTGTGAGTATATGTTACTTTCAGTGCTTTATCTTTTATCATTATAAAGTAGGAGAAAAGAATATACAATACAGAATATGCTGCAAGACGAGAAGAATAATCCTTTCTTTACAGAAGTTATACAGTTCATTTTCTGCTTTTCCAAACCTGGAGTAAGCTTATTGGAAGCCTACTTTGCCACCAACTTTCATTACTGTTCTGTCAAACAAAATCAAATGCTGATATTCCATTTATATGCATAATTACAGGAGTGGGGGTTTTTTGCATCTCTGCCTTTTGTTATGGATAAAAAACAAACTACTGAAAGAATCTACCCTGCAATAGACCTCTTAATGCAGAACAGACAGGTCTGTCTTTCAAAACAAAAGACAAAGTGTATACACGCTATTTTGCTCCAGTAGGCAGAAATCTATTTGTTTAATGTGTGAATTGTAAGGTTATAGACGAGACAAAATAATGAATTGTCAAAGAACAACAAAATGTTCTCTACCAGTACAAAAGTATTTTGTGCAAATCCAGAAAAACAGCATTTCCAGCTGGTGCCCAGAACATAAGAGCAAAAGCTTTCTAACACTTCTGCAGACCAATTACAGCGTGAATTAAGCATTCATGAACTTTTGAGGGTTTGATGCAATGAAATCACTAACTAAACTCTAGACCAATAAATACAACATTCGCAAAACCACGAAAGAAAACTTTAATGAGTAATTTGACTGAAATAGTTTTAAAATGCGTATTAAAGCTAACAAAAATGAGTCTGATTTGAAGACATAACATCTCTCCCCACTGCACAGAACACCCATAGAGAAAAGTTAATGGGACTCCTCCTCCAATGGTACCCTGATGGTGCATTAGGGAGCAGCTCTAATTCAAAAGAGTGCCTGGCATTCAGTTTCCACACCCCACAGCTGCCGTTGAGTTCAACAGCTGGCTCATAAATGGGTGGCTCTGATGAGTGCACAAGAATGAGAAAAACACATCATTCAGCATTTAGTACTGACTGGCCTGGAGGTCAGAGATTTGTGGCATTTTAATCTGAAGAGGCAACAGTCATAACAGGAGAAAAAATGCTTCAGAAAGAACTGGTACTGAGATAGAAAAAGAATTCAAACTTATTACAGAGGTGAACAAAGGAGAAGGCCCTAAACCCAGTGAAAGTTCCAAGTCCCCAGGCATTCTTTGGCAGCTATTCCTGAAGATAATGGATCAGCCCCACCCCCCCCCCATCTATTAACTAAATCAAAACATAAGTTGTTACATGTTTTTTTCCTTTTTTTTAAAAAGAATGAAAACAAGTGGAGACACTTAAAAGTCCCAAAACAGAAGCACAGGTTTCATTAAAAACATACCACAAATATTTAACATACTGAAAACAATTTAAATGCTCTTCATCCATGTATTACAAAAATCCCTTTAATAACAAAAATGAGTGCTCCAATCTTACTGAGCACAATTCTGTGTTTTGTTATACAATTTCAAACTTATCAGCATGAGAGAAATAGCAGCTGGGGAAGGGGAAGTCTCTCAGCACACAACCAGTAATTTTGCCATATTAAGACACTGCAGTAGCTACACTTCACATTATCAGTTCATACCATAATTGGTGTAAGAACTTCTAAACATGGTGTTGTAAAAAAGTAGTAGCTTTAAATTAGGTAACTTGAGTGACAATAGCAGTAAAAATAAACATGCCTCTACAACTGTGCACATGTTACGGAACTGAATGTCCAACTCGTCAAAGTCTGTGAGCACTTAGCCAAGTGTGTGGTTCATGCCAAAAGCCCATGTTTTCAAATTCTTCTTTGAAAACCTGGGTATTCCCACTCATCTGGCAATCACAACTTAGAGCTGCACCAGAGGCATAGTACCATCCATGCAATGGCACTTTGGGTACAATCTAGAGCATATGGGCTATCCAGCCAGGAAATTTCTAAAATAAACCCCTCCTTCGCTGTTACTCACTGGCATTCAAAATCTTGTAGTTCCTGCAGTTCACCATAAATTAAGCTTAAAACTGCAATAGAAAGTAGGAGGTGGAAAATGCATACCTGCTAGGGAAGACTCTTCTTTATTGTTCTCCAAATACCACTAAGAACTTACTGGTATGAAGATGACAAAATCCAACAACGGTGACTTTTTTTCAGTCTTCAAAACAAATTGGACCAAATTTCTCCAAAAATTTTCAACTAAAAGCCTGCTGCTATCTATAATTCAGGTGTCAAGTGGTCTGCTCTTCTTTTGAAGAGTGCGCCAGACTTAGCCTGGACATATAAATAATCAAACCACAGAGATCCCATTATCCAGACACAGTCATATGATGCACAGTAGCCAGATTAAACAAACAGTTTCAACATTTTACTAATTATCTCATAGCTGCTTATATTTATAGACAGCAATCACAAAATGCTAAGTTTTGCAGAAAGAAAGCAAAATCAGGCAGTGAGTTCTTACTAAAGTGTCAGTAAAAACAAAACAGTAATGAAGAATGCAACAGTCGTCATCACGTACATATATCTAAAGTTGTAAAATATATGCCAACTGCACAAAACAAGAGCTGCTCTAATAGCTTTGGAAACCAAATTAAAATGAAAAGGTCAGAAATCATCTGCAATGGGCACACAGACAATCCTTGTTGAACAAGCATTAAATGCTGTAGATTCAAAGAACAAAAAGAAAACCCATTTAAATTGGGAAATTTAAGTGGAGTACCTCCTTTTCCGTATCCACAACTGAATGTTCCTTCCTTTTCCTTCTCAGGCTTTGAAAGACATCTGAGTGAATACTCCAAGGGATATAGTAGTTCAACTCTGATAATCAATCTCTATTTGCAGGCTAAGTACCTGTAGTTATTTCCTCAACTGAAGATCTTTTTAAGGAAACCACTGGTTGACCTGAGTTTCTGAGGAAGCCAGAACTGGCAACAATATTTCAGTAACTGTCCCTACCCAACCTCTATGCCTCACAGGAGCTTAACTAGTTTGAATAAATAACTTCACATCATCCTCAGTGTGCCATAAAACCTTGGAATCCCACTTCACGTGGTAAATACACTATAGCTCAGTATCAATGATAACTACATGTGTACACATAGATGCACACATGAAAAAACAGATAGGCTCTTTTTATGGTGTGGTGCTCTGTTCCTCTATTAACAGACTAAGAAATATCAAAAAATCTGTTAGTTCAACTAGAAGTACATTAGAATAAATACAAAAGAAATTAAAAAAGAAAAAGAAAAGAGACAGACTCTGCAGCAACCCAGACTTTCATCTTTACAAATGCTAAAATTTTCTTTAAGCTTAAAATTAATAAAAAAGGAACTCTTGAAGCCTAAGAGTTACAGACTTAGGGGCAAGATTTCCTTCATGTTCCTCTTCAAAGCATTATTAAACACACATAAGAAAAGGCAATGAAATTATTGGAAAGTCAGGTAAAAGATTAATTTTTTGTATTATTTATCATCCAAAGTTTTATTTGTTTAAAAAAAAAAATGTAAAAAATGAAAGTGTTCAGAACTTTGGGGAGTTGACAGACATTTCAGGCAAAGATATTAGTTAAAATTTCCTGTCTTCACTTGCAAGGATGGTATAGTATACTTTTTACTATAAAGCCTAGCAATTACTCAGTTTTCTCAAAAATGCAGATATTTTAAATATTCCCCCACGCCAAATAATAAATGAGCACTTTGTTAGGTATCTTAACATACACATCAGTATCATGTTGCAAGTTTACAGTAGACTAGAAATGGTGTTTTGCAATGGTTTACTCAAATGTTTCTAATGTTATTCATTTAATACAATATACCTCACTAAACTGTTGAAGTCAGTAGCAATGTATGAAAACAAACAAACAAAAAACCCATACAGGCTTACCTTCTGTTCTGAATTCTCATAAAACAACAGCCCGAAATAGTCCTTTTCCAGTAAATTGAGATGTTCACAAACTTTGTCAAACAGCACTTGGCCTTTTGCTTTTTTCTGCGGGGGGGAAGGGAAGAAAAAAAAAGAGTACTATCAGTAAATCCTTAATTACTGGTACTGTAATTAGATGGTATTAGGAAAATTTAAGATATCAATAAAATCGATTACAAATCTGTAGCTTTCACTACACTGTTCACCATATTTTGAAATCTATACACATCATTGACAAAAATGAAGACATTTCAATTTTTTTTTTCAATTCACCAAAAAAGTTGACTTGAATGCACAAGGAAAATTCAGTAACTAAACTGATTTAAATATTTTGCACCATTAAATATCACTAAATAGTTCTTAGTTTTTCTAGATCTTTATTTTGAAAATAATGGAAGACTTTTTCATGTGAGCCAACTTTTTCTATATTACTATGTTCTAAAAATTCATATACTTCCTACAGTGTTAATTTCTGTTAACTTCTGCATTTCTAGCATTTTGGCATACATCTCAATAACTGTTACAAATCATGTGATATGAACTCCCCCAAAAAATAAAGCATGTTATCATCCTCAAGAGACAGAAAGAACAAGCAGACCACTAGAAGTCGGTGATCAGAGCAGTAAAAAGTAGCATACAAGTCTAAACAGAGCATAAGCAACATGTCTAGCTGTCTATATTGCAGAGGTTTTCAGGGGCAGAAAATAAGAGGGCTGCCTTTTATCCGTGGATTTATGAACTCTCTCAGTACCCAACAGATCCATTGGATATTCAAAAATAAAAACCAGTCTTAAAGAATTTTATTCTTCCTAAAAATACTATTTGGAGAAGTCAGTAACAACAACAACAATGTAGATCACATTTTTATTTGAGGTTAGTTTCAATATTGTAGTTGTTACTTTATAGTAGTAATTGAGGACACTTCTAAAAAAAGGCTGCATGCTGTAGCTCAGTATTACTACAGCTTAAGCAAATGGCAATTTGAAGTTTTCACTGTTCTTCTTGTACCCGGAACTGGGAACATAAAAGCATCCTGTATCTCCCTATTGCTAGCAATGAAAAGCAGGCCCAGGCCCTATTTCTGTGCACCAAGTTTTAGGTGGTGGTGATGGCAGCTGACAGCAGACAAAGTTTTAGAGCAGACAGCTCACAACATACACGCAGGGGTGGGGAAGATGAGAATTTCTTTCCACAGTTAAAATGTGAACATGAATGGCATGCAGTCTCCCAGTTTGAACCAACTCCTTCATGACTGTTCTGCTATTTGTGGCATTTATCAATGAGGCCACAACATGGCATTTTCAGAGGCCTGGCAGCTTAAAGGAATTTTTGCATTTGTTTATCCTACAGATTTCAGTGGATGCCATACACCACTGCAATTCCACAGAAACGCCATCAACTGCCCCTGTGTAGGCCCTGGGGACAGTGCAGCCATTGTCCCCCGCAGACAGCGGCAGAGCCATCACAACGTCCCCAGCTGGGGACTTGCCTGCAGCTCGGCTCCACCGCACAAAACATTAAGGCCAGGACCGGAGGGAGCAGGGAGAAAAGAAGGTATGTGCTGAGCAAATAATGAAGGCATTGTTTTATTCCCCAAGAATCCAAAGCTTTATTTATTCAAGATTGCATTGTTCAGCACACATTACAGTCCCAAAGATCAGAAAATGTTCAAAGAAACACTTATAAAATGAGGAACACATTTAGCAGCCCAGGCATCGCAGCAAGGCAGTGGAACTTAGAAGTCAGAGTCACTTTTGAAATAGGGAGCTGTTTGGTACTTTCAGAAATCTAATTCTTCAGAAAGACAGATGACTATTTCCCCTAGCAGACTGAAGTAACCACTTTGTTTTCCTGACAGCCTCACTTTCAGCTTGATTAAAAAAAAAAAAAAAATCAGTTATACAGAGAAGAGCTAAATCAAAAGTAGGAAAAGTATAAGCACAAGAGGGTTTGAAGAAGCTTAGCCTGCTTAGATGCATGTAATAGATATAATTTTTCTCCCTAAATCATTGTGCCTGTCAGTGATCACACCTTACAAAGGCAAGTTCCAGGCACACACATTTCAGTAAAGGAAATCTACAGGTTAGTGCAGAAATAATATATGTTATCATTAAGCCCATATCTGGAATCAGTTGCTAGTTATGTAGCTTTTCATAATGTTCATTAACTAAAACCCACAGTTAATAGCAAGTCTTTGGCATACAGAAACATAAAGAAGTCAAATTTACAGGAAATATATTGTAACTGTAACAGTAAAATATTGTAGAAGTTCTTCTTAGGAAGTTCTAGTCAACACAGAATTTGGATACACTGGCAGTGTCCACTGTATCTTTAAAGATGGTTTTGTAAGTGTATAGCTCTTCTCCACATAAGGAAAAACACCACCATGCCATGAAGGCCAAGTCATGTTAGTCTACATTCTAGACAGCAGCATGATACAAAAGTTATAGCATCAGAAAGTGACGTTTATAGAGCTCTGTTGTGGATTCAAAAGCATGAGAAGCCTCTCAGTATTAGCAATGGTTCTCATTATAAAATCCTAGTTGTAAAATTAAAAAACTCCTAGCTCTTTACTTGTTTTATATTGTGATATAGTTTTAAAATCTGCAAAAGTATTTAATTAGCAAAACCAAACTTTTCAAGTGCAACTTCTCAGTAATCCCTCTGGGGACAGGCATTACTATACAGTTTAAATTACATGATAACATATACTTTTTCTGGTAAACTGCATGGTCTTAGAAGAGTGTCTCTAAACAAGAGCTGAAGTTACATAGAAAAAACAACTGTTGCGAACCAGACATTTCAGAAGTTAGAAAGTGTTTAATAGAAGAGCAGGAGACTCTAAAAAGGCAGCATCACGGTTTGCACAGTTTAACATTACTCTTTAAACTGGATTCTATTTGTTTTTCTACCAGTTGGTTGAGGTGTCAAGTGATAGTCACAACCAATATGTAAACTGATAATCGTTAACCTTATATATGTATGTTTAGATATGCATTTATGTATAAATATATACACACGCATATGTATATACTATATACACACACAAACGTGTGCACTGAAAACAAGGAAATCTCCTTATTCCAGATTCCAATGCTGGAATGGCAGTAACAACACAAATCCATACTCAGCCCCCCCCAAGAAGGGGAGCATATTAAAGAGGCTGAGAAGTGAGGACAGCCTCACAGAGCCAGCGGTTTAAAACACAACAGTACTCAGAACAGCAGTATACTTTGTTGCCCCCAAGTTATGCCTTTTTTAAAGTGAGAACATAGAAAGAACACATGTAACCAAGGGTATTCCAGTACCGATTCCAAGTCTGTATTTAGACACCACAGATGCCACCTCATATTACCAGCACTTCATAAAACCAACGGTAACACGGTTTCTGTCCTTTACCACCTCCTCACAAGAAGTGCAAACAAGAGCAAAGCAATTGCAGCAGATGCACAGAATGGAAATTTCTATGCAGTTGGGAATTAGAATAGGATATTATGTACCCATTTGACTAGAAAAGAGTTGCCAGCTATAAATGCAATATAAACACCAGTGACGTTCCTCAGGGCTGCCAGTTCTGTTCAATATTTTTATCAGTGATCTGGATGCAGGAGTTGAATGGACCATTAGCAAGTTTGCTGGTGATACCAAACTGCTGGCTCATACCAGTTTTGGTCAGCCCTGAAGTGATCAGGCAGTTGGTCTAGATGACTGTTGTAGGTCTCTTCCAACTGAAAAATATTCTGTTCTTCTTCCTACCTCCTCCTTTCTCTAGCAGTACATGTTGAGGAAATCTCTGATGACATTTCTTCCCAGCCCTGCACTAGCAGAAGAGATTGAATAGGTAATCATATCCTAGCCTAGGCATTGGCTCTGTCCCTTTGTGGGGAAGGAGGCATGTACTTTCTGATGGGGGTGAGAGCTGTGGATCATCTCGAGATAATTTAAGCATCTGAACAAATTAGAAAAAAAAAATTATGTGTGAAGTACAGTTTTTGAAAGTCTTCTGTGTTCATCCTGTTTAGCTGGGTTTCCACAGGATGGCAAAACCCCACATCTCTGACAGTAGCGAGGCTCACAGATCAAGCCCTCAGTCTGAAGCAGGATGTGCTCCTGAACTAAATGGTTGCAAACCTTTTTGAGGTGACTAATATCTGTTCATTTCCCTCATGGATTATTTTTTCCTCCTTGTAGTCATTTTTAGAAATACCTGAGCCCTTTCCCTTAGAAAAACATAATAAAACAAAAAAGCCCAAGAACAACAGTACTCCATCAGAGCAAAGGTCCATCTGGCTCAATACTCTGTCTCCAAAGTGGCCAACCATCAACGTCTAAAGGAGAGCATATGAGCAGTGCAGGTCTACTTCTGTCAAGGTCCTGAGGGTGCTCATAGGCCTCAATGGCTGAGACCAGCCTCCCCCGGGACCCTCAACCCAGACTGCCTCCTGCCAAGGGCCCAGGGGACGGAGTGTCTCAGCTCAGCCTGGGGCCTTCAGTCCCTGCCTGCACCATGTTGTAGCTGTGCCCGCCTCTGCCCCTCTCTCCTGGATGGGTCTGGGACCTGCACTGCAGAGAGCTGTGCTCCTGGATGGACCTCTCAGACCTAGGTTAGAGCTTGTCATGCATAACAACATAACTATTCTACTCCCTGTGCTCACCATGAGTTGAATAATGATGAGACTTATTTGCCTGAAGTGCCAGGGGTTTTCAGCTCCAAAAACACTTTCAAGGAGACATATCACAAAGTTTACAGGTGGAAACAGGATTTTATTTTATTTTTCTAAATTTGCTTAAGAGCCAGTGCTCACAAACATTAGCACAATGTACACGTGTAGCCAGGAGCAGGCTGATGCATTTTTCAATTTAGCTTGAAAAAGAAAACATTCTTTGCAGTCTGGCAAAGGCAAGTCATAGAAAGTAGCAGCAGGAATAAAGGCTAAGCAAGTTTCGTTAGGAACAAGAACTTGAAGAATGAGGATCGGTACCGATCACACACAAAAGAGGACGAGGAAATGTGTGGCACCATGCGGTATTTTCCAAATTATGATACGCAGCAATGACAAGCATACTTTAGCTGCAAAAAACTGCTCCACTGTGCTTCTTGGCCAGTGATGCATGAAAAGCGCCCTCATGCCTGCCCCGCGCTTGTATTACATGCGGGGAGAGCTGAAAAGTGGCAGCTCCCGATGGCGCAGCAAGCCTCAAGCCCTTCCAAGCACAGGCTGTTTTGCACAAGCAAGAACACCTGGGGAAATGGAACTAAGGTACTGCCAGAGCTTGCTCCCACTACAAACTTGCAATGGCAAAGAGAGCCACAGAGAGCCAGGACATGAGTGGCACCTTGGAGGTGCAAAAGCAGCAGACAAGAACCTAGCCACAATGGCTCAAAGGAGCCCTAGCAAGGAGCCATGCTCAATACTGCAGAGGGATGCAAAAAAACCCCCATGGACCATTGCCAGCCCACTCTGGAGGCAAAAAAAATCCTAGCTCTCCTGAGCTACAGGGCACAAGAGGCCATCTTCATGGTGGCAGTAACCTAGCCAAAACAGACCAGAGGAGCCTTGAAAAGTGGTCATGCTCATTGCTGCAGAGGAAGGCAAAAAACCCCCGGGGACCAGTGCCAATCTGCCCCGGGGGAAAATTCCTTCCTGACCCCAGAACTGGCGATCGGCTGTTCCCTGAGCATGTGAGCAAGACCGGCCTCCTCCCACAGGCTGGTCACACCTCCCAGGAGATGCCCAAGCCCTATTCTCCCTCAGGCTGAAGCCATCTCAGGGGCTTCCAAGAGCAGCAAAAAGCCCCCGGCCTGATCAGCCTTAGAGGCAAGAATCCTTCCCCTGCCTGGCAGAACACCAGTGGGTGCTCCAAAGCACTGAGATCCTTTGCAACATCTCTGCGTCCCATTTCTTACAACTGCTGCCCCTGGCTCTGCAGGGGATGAGGACAGCAAGCTCTGCAGTGCTCCTCAAGGCAGCATTCCTTTGATCTTGCCACTGCCATCCAGCTGAAAAGGCCCAATAGCCTTGGGCACCTCCAGGTGCTGGTGGTTCTTCTCATCTCCTGAGGAGATGGCATCTGTTCCTCAAAGGCTGAGGCAGGATTTCAGATGAGCTTTGAACCTGGCCCTGCTGGGAGCTGGCCTTGTAGGGGAGAACGTTCAGCAGCCTCGTCCAGCCTCCAGTCTTCCTCCCTCAGCCCCCTCCTCCAAGTAATTCCACTGGTTCCTCAAGGAGTTCCTCTCAAATGCATTCAGGCTGCCCCCAGGCCAGCTCTGTCCTGACACCAAAGCCAGGCAGGCTGGCAGTGGGACACGGGAGGATGCTCCCTTTATCCTGCCCTGGGGCATTGTGACTGCTGCGTTGTCGGGTGGTGGCACTATGACACAGGGTGACAGGCCCCCATGCGCAGCCCAGCCCTCTGCCCAGCATTCTTTGGAGGAAGGGCTTTGGGTCCTGGCCCCAAGGCAGTCCCTTTGCTCAGGGGGCTGTCCCTGCCCTTGGTGGCCATGCACTGGGCACAGCTGCTGGGCATCCCCCATGCATCCTCTGCCACTCAGCTCCCAAGGACAAACCTTGTGCTGTTACTTTTCTCTCAGGCCATGGCAGAAACCAACCCTGCAGCTCAGAGACCACCCCTATTAGCTGTCTCCTCTTTGCGCTACAGCTTACATTCATCACTGCCACGCAGTGAGGAAGACCAGAGACTTGATCTGGCTGGACACAAATCCTCTCTCAGGGGCATAAGGGAGGTGATTTTGGCAGCCAAAGCCTGGAGGAAAGCCAAAGTGTAACCAGAGCCATAGGTTGGGATGGATAGTGCCAATAGACCTCCACGGAAAAAAACCACATGCTTTGAAAAACAAGCAGAAGATACACTGGTGTGGCAGAAGGGTTGGTCATTTTCAGATCTAGAACATTTGGCTCTGTGCCCAAAGCACAGCAAGGTAGATGATGACTCTTCCAAACCGTAAAAACAGCCCATTGCTGCTATCACTGTGACATCCCCTTTTCCTACTGAAACCAAGCCACACAGTTGGCCATCTTTATACAGGATACAAGACTCACTTCAGCCACAGAGTAAAACTTTCAGAGCTCATTTATGACTTTAGCCTTTCTGAGAGTTGCCTACTTCAATTTGTGGGAAGCTGTTCAGATCTTATCTAAAACCCTAGCAAATCTCTTTTTCTTCAGGAGTCAGTACTTTGAACACTGAAAGAGCAAGGAAGGTACTATTATTGTAATTTTGCATGTTGCTGCCAAAATTGGTATGTACATTCAGACTATGTAAATAAGGGCATTTATACCATATACATTCATTTGGTTGTGGTGACGCCAGAGGTGAAAGAAAGGGGTTTGCTTCCTTCTGCATGAGCTTTGCAGAGATGCGAAGAGCATCTTTTGGCTTTGAGATGACTTCACACATAAACATTACTTTCAGTGGTGTCTGTTGAACCTGGACCAATATTTTTAAAATGTATCAAATTTAATGTCATACCTATTTTCCTTTTTCTAAGTAAAAGATGTCATACTTTAAACAACCACTATGGTCTATTCACGCTAGTCTACACATCTAAGCAGTTAGGAAATAAAGATTTGCAAATCAAAACTCAACTACAATTAAACATCTATTCTGTATCAAGTTCATTCAGACTTTTCTTAATTCAGGGTTTAAAAGCTGATCTTAACTGTACATTAAGCAAATACATTTTTACTTTGTATTAGCAAACTGTAAGCAACCATAGAACCTATGTCAACTCCAATATATTTCATTTGTTCATACGTGCATAAAATACAGTCAATGCTGGCATCCTTTAAATGCCTTCTGTTACAAATATTTAATTAGACCAGTGATCGAATGCAGTAAACAAACCCAACAGGATCTTCATTTGCTTCTAACTAGTAATGATTATGCAGTTAGTACTTCTTTTTGTTTGTTTAAACTGTGTTATCTTCTACTAAAACCCAAATTACATTTAAAGCAGAAAATCTGAACAAATCTTTATCACAGATCCCAAATTTAATGACAAAATTTCCTCTCAACTACTTCAGAAACCACAGAACAAGAGGACAAAAAGCAAGTTGATTTCCCTCCCATGAAAGCAAGAGGCACATATAGATCACGCTAAAAGATCAATAACTTACACCTGCTCCCACAGATGTCAATTATCAGGAAAGAAGTAGTGCAAATGACACAATTTTGACCTGTGCTAAAAAATTTAAAAATAGCTTCTAGAAATTAAATATCAAACATTCCAACAGTCTGCTCACCCAAGCTATTAAAACTCAACTGCTATCACATCTCAAATATTACACTATTGAATCATGAACCTAAGCTATTTTATCCTTTAATATGGTCCTGTCATTTTAAGTAAGCACAAAGTTGTATTTTTGCAAATACTACTCAACATCTTTCATCCTCACATACTTTAACAAGTCTCTCTGATTCACTTACATGCTACTATCCTTATAAGTGAACTCAACTCTCTTTAAAGAAAGTAATAAAAGGTAACTGAAAGTCCCTAACAGTTCACAGGCTGTGAAAGTTCTTTTAAGTCACGCTCCTCGAGAACGATTCAAACAATAGTTTCTTCCTCCTCTGCAGGCATTCACACATTACTCTGAGGAGTCTGAGGCTATGTGGACATTATCTCTAAGAATTACAGTAGTTTTAAGGTTAAAATAAATTCATTTAATTAATTGCTCATGTTCTCTATGTATGCACATGTTGTGTATATATAACTCATCTTCTTTAGCATAATAACTCCATACAACATTATTTCATTATGTATTTCAGAAGTTTCCCAGAGACAGTGAGCTTTGGACATTTTTACATTAAAGCTACAGAATGCAGAAAATAAATATATTTTGTTAATATGGAACCTGTGGACGTAAGGAACTTCCTACATTTCGGTCTAAATGTGAGAGGGCTTAAATACAACATTTCAATGGAGGTTACTTTGCTTCCTTATGAAACTTTCTGACTTCCCAAAACCCCCCAAAAAATCAAGTTTGAAGAGTGCCTGGTATGAAAGTTCATAACTCTACTGCCATTTAAAGTTTTTAATTCCTCAGAGCAAGTAGCCAAAATGCAGAGCAATCATTTACACACCACATATTTTATCAACTATCCATGATACCAATGCATACAGAGATACTGGTAGTAGAATTGACTACAGTTCATTTCTAGGAAAAATCAAAGATCATAAAATACTTCAGAGTAAGAATTTCAAATAACAATGAACTGAGGAATAGGTTTCACCTGGTACAAGGCTTCACTATGCTGACAGGTCATGGACTTTTCTGGGCAATAGTTGAGTACCTTAAATGTTTTATCTATGCTGGCATTCAGACAAGAATATTTGGAGAAGCTATACTCAAGAAAAAAAGCCTATAAATCAGGTCCTTCAAATTTGCATCTTCAAAAGCTAAGTGATAAACGTACAAAGGCACATGAGAAAAAAACTGAAGGAAATCATGACAAAAGAAGCTGAAATATCTGTTCAAACAGTTCTGTAGGAAAAGAATTATTGACTTAAAGTTCAAACTGGCAAGTTCATACCTGTCAGAAGACCTATTAAGGCAAAATAAAGAGTTCTAAGGGCAAAAGAACAAACGGCTTACTCTCAGAGGTGATAAGTTAATTTACAAAGTAACATTCAAAACAGAAATATCTGAGATGTGCTTTATACTGGAAGCCAAATATCAAGCACATCAGGCATGCCCTGGGCAACTGGAAAGGCCTACAAAACAAGCCAGAAATAATTCCATTGTCACGAAAGAACTTAATTATCAATATACAAAACATACAAGTAGCAAAGAAACAAGAAGAGTATAAAGGTACCTGTACTCCTACAGCAACATCTGATGACAAATTCTGAACCATGAAAGAACAGCATAAAGTTACAGCCATTTGCAAAGATGTCTCTATTATCACAGTAAAAACACGCTGATTTGCCATGAGTGATCTGTTTGGTTCCCCCCCCCCCCCCAAACAATTTCATATATAAGCATGCTATCTCAATATGTTAAAGCTATTTTTTCTAACTGAGCATCTCCTATCTGTTTCCATTCTGTGGCACTCAGGAACAAATGACACAACACGTTAGAGAGACAACACAAAGAGGAAATAGCTTTCAGAAACAATGTGTCACAGAAAACAATTTTTGTTTACTCTGAAATATCTCTCAATGCATTCTACATGTCACAAACAAATATACTTCTTTTTGTTCCAAAAGGTGCTTTGATTCAACATAGATTCTGAGAAAATGTCTTGTTATGCAGAAGTTACAATCAATTTAATTTTAACGAGACTTTAAAATGTAATAAATCCCAATTTTATTCATACAATACAGGCTAAGTTTGCACATGTACTTAATACATTCAAAATAAACTAAAATAATTCCAGTTAGAACAAAGTGCATATCCATGCAAATTTTGTACTGATATAACTAAGTTTATAATTGCATTGCAATTTGTGCTGGTTTTTGATTTTGTTTCGTTTGTTTGTTTTGATAGTACATACATTCATCAGAGTTCCTTATAAATATTTGCTCCCAAAATTCAACTACTTTCTGAAGATTCCAGGGGGGAAAAAGAAAAAAAAAAAAAAAAAAAGGTAGAGTGACATGATATATGATTCCCTTATGCAAAACCTACTTCCACTCCTGCTGTTCTCAGTTGGCAATAATGTAGCATTAACGTTTGCTTACAGGGTATAGGGATAAGAAGCCCTAAAGCCCTAGAGCACTCCCATTTTTCCTGTGTAAACAGGAAAAATTTTATATTGGTATTTCACAATGCACTTGTGAAACTCCATGATCAAACCAAATACCAGAACATCTTTACAAACGTTGCTCAGCTAAAAAAACAAAAAAAAAAAAAAAAAACAAAGAAGAGAAGAGCTAGCAAAACACCACAATCTACTTACTGTCCCTGTCTACTGGTTACTGCCACGGACATACTGCATTTTCACCTAAGCATATTGTACACCTCTTATTCATAGAATCATAGAACGGTTTGGGTTGGAAGGGACCTCAAAGACCATCTAGTTCCAACCCCCCTGCCATAGGCAGGGACACCTTCCACTAGACCACATTGCCCAAAGCCTCATCCAACCTGGCCTTGAACACTTCCAGGGAGGGGGCAGCCACAGCCTCTCTGGGCAACCTGTTCCAGTGCCTCACCACCCTCACAGTAAAGAATTTCTTCCTAACATCTAATCTAAATCGACCCTCCTTCAGCTTAAACCCATTACCCCTTGTCCTGTCACTACACTCCCTGATAAACAGTCCCTCTCCAGCTTTCCTGTAGGCCCCTTCAGGTACTGGAAGGCCGCAATTAGATCTCCCCGGAGCCTTCTCTTCTCCAGGCTGAACAACCCCAACTCTCTCAGCCTGTCCTCATAGGAGAGGTGCTCCAGCCCTCTGATCAGCTTCGTGGCCTCCTCTGGACTCTCTCCAACAGCTCCATGTCTCTCCTGTACTGGGGCCCCCAGAGCTGGACGCAGTACTGCAGGTGGGGTCTCACCAGAGTGGAGTAGAGGGGCAGGATCACCTCCCTCGACCTGCTGGTCACACCTCTTTTGATGCAACCCAGGACACAGTTGGCTTTCTGGGCTGCAAGCGCACACTGTGGGCTCATGTTGAGCTTCTCATCAATCAATACCCCCAAGTGCTTCTCCTCAGGGCTGCTTTCAATCCATTCCTCGCCCAGCCTGTAGTTGTGCTTGGGATTGCGCCGACCCACGTGCAGGACCTTGTGCTTGGCCTTCCTGAACTTCATGCGGTTAGCACAGGCCCACCTCTGCAGCCTGTCAAGGTCCCTCTGGATGGCATCCCTTCCCTCCAGCGTGTCAACCACACCACACGGCTTGGTGTCGCCGACAAACTTGCTGAGGGTGCACTCGATCCTACTGTCCACATTCAAGCCCTTGAAAGTCAACCTGACTAATTGTGCTGGGGTGGAGGAGGAAGACGCATGGGAAAAACAGATTCATGTGAATCACCCGCAGATAAACCTATATTTTCTCCCGAAATTTAACGCTACTGTGTGTTAAAAGATGGGTTTTGTTTTTTAATATTGAAGTGCAGAACTCTTACCCTAAAGCAGTTAAATCAAGCCATTCAAAAAAAGTCAACTTTTTTCTTAATCTGTGGATGAATTAGCAGCCAGCTTTTTCTCCAGTGAAGAACTGTCAGCTTCTCAGAAATTGTTATCTATGATGCCATGTGCAAGCAGCAGCAACCACATGGAAACACCATTTCTGCTGCATATAATTCAGTATTCCGTGCATAAAACAAGTTAAGACATACTCAGAGAAAAATAACTTGGATGCGTGTCAGTCTCAACACCTCAGAATGTCAAACACTTCAATATCAAACATTATCTTTGAAGGAAAACTTCTGGAACTTGTAGGTAATAATTCAGAAAGTTGGAATAAGTAACACCAGCCACTTTAAGAAGCCTGTGTCACCAGATGCATAAGGAAAGCTCACAGAACATGCAACACAGCTGATCATGACAGAGCCCTCCACGGTGCAACAGGCTGAAGACAGAACTTCCAAAGAGTTCCTGCGCTTCTTCGTTACTCTCTCCAAGTGATGATATCAAGAAACTCTGTAACAGAAATCTTAAAAAAGGATGTGGGATCTATTCAGGCAACTTCTGAGTCTCTAGCACCACAAAAGAGAGACTTGGAGTAGTTGTGTGTAAACTGAGCCTGGAATTGCCAGGAAATTTATTTTCCATCCTCCCCCACTTATCCTATTTATTATGTGCACTCTTCAGAGTCCCATTGCTTCCTCTTCTAGACTTACCAGGTGCACAGAGAATCTCATGTTGACACCTTTTGTAAGAAAGAAAAACCAAGAAAGGAGAATAAAACTGTTTCACTGGCTTAAATAGTCAATGGCTGCACTAAAGAATTAAACTATCTCAATTTCTTTGACTGTAAGTGATTAAATTTGGTATTTCAAATGCTAAATAATTATTTTGAAAGGCCAGTCTTAAAGAGATCAAGGACATGAAGCAAGTGGACCTTGCGGCAACTTGTTGTCCTGGTTTCAGCTGAGAGGGTTAATTTTCTTCACAGTAGCTAGTATGGGGGTATGTTTTGGATTTGTGCTGGAAACAGTGTTGATAATATAGAGATGTTTTTGTTATATGGACCTGTTGTTGAGCAGCGCTTACACAGAGCCAAGGCCTTTGCTGCTTCTCGCACTGCCCTGCCAGTGGGATGGCAGGGGGTGCACAAGGAGTTGGGGGGCACATGGACAGGACGGGTGACCCAAACTGACCAAAGGGATATTCCATACCATATGACATCATGCTCAGTTTATAAGGAGCTTGGGGGAAGACAAAGAGGGGGGGGTGGCAGCGTTCGGAGTGACAGCGTTTGTCTTCCCAAGTAACCGTTACATGTGACAGAGCCCTGCTTTCCTGGAGATGGCTGAACACCTGCCTGGCAATGGGAAGTGGTGAATGAATTCCTTGCTTTGCTTGTGCATGCAGCTTTTGCTTTACCTATTGAACTGTCTTTATCTCAACCCACGAGTTTTCTCACTTTAACTTTTCCAATTCTCTCCCCCATCCCGATGGGGGGCAGTGAGCGAGCGGCTGCGTGGTGCTCAGCTGCCAGCTGGGGTAAAACCATGACACTTGTGTCCACTCAAAAACACAACATTTAGCTACACTGCAACTTCTGGAAAACAGTAAAAATTGTATTAAGGGAAGGCTATTCTCAAAGCAACTTAACTCTGTCCTCTTTGAGCTGAACTGTGTTAATACTACACAGACTTAAACCAAATTTTTGCTGGTTTTGAATACAGATGCTGCAGAACACAAGAGACAGAGGCACTTGAGGATAAAATTGTAATATTTGAGTTTGGTCACAAAAACATGTCGAGAATTAGATATGAGTACCTTTCACTCAGAACAGTAAACCTGCTTCACGTAAACAACAAATGTTTAATAAAGATTATAATTTTTTCAATCTTGCTTTGAAAATTCTTTTCCCTCACTCCCTCAATTAAAAACAAAGGCACTGCCACACATGCCAACACACAGCTCACAGCTGCCAAGACAAGAAGATCCCTAAGCAATATGGGGATTATTATTACAAAAACCAATCTGTGGTAACCAGGACAGAAAACAGATATCTCAACATACACCAATTAGCTTTAGTCATATCACAGTTACAAGACTTCACCTAGTCACTTAAATTAATCCCTCCACCTAGCTCAGCTTCATATTGCAGAATTCAAGCGTTTAGGAGTATAGCTGAACTCAATTTTCAGCAAGTTAGGATATCCGTTTGTCACTTGATAAATACTAAAAGTCTAGTGAAGCATGGAGAGCCTGATCCAGACCAACCTCTAGAGAACTTTTGCTGCTTAGTCTAAATCTCTGAGGTAATACACTTCTAAAAACGAATTCCAGATGAACTTCTTTTGTTAAGCATGAACTTTAACCAAAGACTGTAACCTCTTTTCCAATGCAATTATTTTATGTATTCTACTAAAGCTCACTAGCATCTTACTGAACTGAAATACCAATTTTTTTTAAGTTTGAGAAAATTCTTTCTATATCCAGTTAACTTTGAGAAATTATTCCAGTTTAATTTCTACCAAACATCACTTTGCAAAATAAAGAACAAAAGCAACTTCAACAGTTGAAAAATAAATAAATAAATGAAAAAGCTAGGTTTTGGATAAGATGTTATATGAAACAAGGTTTAATTCTTTCAATATCCAAAATTCAAAATCCATGTTATAAAAAATGAAGTATGTTGGAAGTGTTTTAAAGCACTGGAGCTGAAGAAATGTAGCCACAAATATGTCTACAACTAAATTAAGCTCACAAAGCAAAAGAATATAAGCAGGATAGAAATCTAACTACCACATGGATAGTAGAGCTGTTTCTAGTCTACTGAAATTGCATTTCTTCCTAAGCACACAGACTATTGTCAGTGGATATTCTGTTCTTTCAGGAAAAAAGAAAAACAAGATGGACAGAAAAAAGAATGACAATTAAAGTAAAAAAAACCTATCAGAATTGAGACACAGGAAGCCAGCTAGCACCTTAATCCATATTAAGATTACTTTTTAAAATAAAGGAAAATAGAGGGAAATAAAAAGACAGGTGTCAGACTAAACACCTGGCCTAGATCACGGAATTCAATGAGTAGATTCAAAAGAGAGCTCCTGTTTTAGAAGTGTTTTAATAGGGACTGCTAGGAATGTTAGCTTGAACTTATCTGTATTCCCAGACAGTATAAAGTCTCAAAGTATAGTCTTCAAATTGTACAGGTGTGCAACAAGCTTAAGGAAGTTCTTCATTATTTAGGGATTTATTGTTTTATTTCAAAAAAGCTAAAGAAAACCAGGCACTTGGGCAACAGCAATAAAAGGCTGAGATTTTATGGAACTACTTTTTCCTGCAAGTAGAGGAAAAAAAAAAGTGAGAAGTGACCACCTTGCTAAATGGACTACATACAAAACTATTAAATTTGAGAACCTAAGAAGATATGAAACCAAACTACAAAACCAAACTCCAGGATTACTACACCATCTATGTTAAATTTTGTTTTATATATGATTTCTGTATGTATTTCATCCATTCATAGATATATGAATATATAAATAAAAAGACTTTTCAAGAGCTTTTAGGTGACAAAAATCCTGCAAATTTAGACCATTAGCATGCACAGTCCTACACAATTTGTTCTGGAGACCAATTATTCTGTAGTATATTTTTCACATTCATGTTTATTATCATAAAATGTTTTCTTCTGTAAGCACAGCATAAAAATAAGTAGCGTTAGCTAACATTAATGAAGGCTTCACTATCGCTTTTACGGTTGACTTCATTTAGGGTGAAGTGGTCTACACTTGACATTGTCAGGGAGAGATCCATGTAGGGCTGAAATATTGTACTTGAAGAAACATATACTGAAATTATTTGGGTTTAACATCAAGAATAGGAATTGTTTAACATCAAGAATAGGAATTATTTAACAATTGGAGGCTTTGGAAAGCTTTTATTACTAACAGCTACAAAAATGTAAACTTTAAAAATTCCAGCAAACTGCAGCAAAACATTCCCAAGTAGTATTTCATATTGATAAACAATGAATACATTTCTGAGTTGACAGGAGGAATTTTATTAGAGAATAGGTTTGAAGAAAGCTGTCCTAATGTGTGAAATAAGACTTAAGTTGGGATGAAACTTCTGAAAGTCTTAAAATCAGGTAGGTTTTTTCTAGTTTACTCTGTTAGTTTCACAACATCTCAAAGCACAGGTGAACAGTATACATCCAGTATTACATTACAGTGCACAAAAGGACTTGTACACAACGAGCAATTAAACTACTAGGAAGCCTAGTGAAATCCACAATCAGTAGAGACTGACCGACAGAGACTGGAAAATGGAACAACACAAGAGAAGACAAAAGGTTTCAAGCAGAAGACTGTACTATGTGGTGGGTTGACCCTGCCTGGGGGCCAGGTGCCCATCAGAGCCGCTCTATCACTCCCCTCATTCACTAGACAGGGGAGAAAAAGTACAACGAAAAGCTTGTGGGTCGAGATAAGGACAGAGAGAGATCACTCACTAATTATCATCATGAGCAAAACAGACTGAACTGAGAGAGGAAATTCATCTAATTTATTACCAAGCAAAACAGAGTAGAGGAATGAGAACTAAAATCAACTCTTAAAACACCTCCCCCCACCTCTCCCATCTTCCCAGGCTCAACTTCACTCCCGGCTTCAACCTCCTCCCCCCTCAGCGGCACAGGGGGACAGGGAATGGGGGTTACGGTCAGTTCATCACATGTTGTTTCTGCCACTTCTTCATCCTCAGGAGGAGGACTCCTCTCATCGTTCCCCTGCTCCAGCATGGAGTCCCTCTTACAGGAGACAGTCCTTCACAAATTTCTCCAACGTGAGTCTCTCCCACGGGCTACAGTCCTTCACAAACTGCTCCAGCGTGGGTCTCTTCCATGGGGTGCAGACCTTCAGGAGCGAACTGCTCCAGCGTGGGTCCCCCACGGGGTCACAAGTCCTGCCAGCAAACCTGCTCTGGCGTGGGCTCCTCTCTCCACGGGGCCACAGGTCCTGCCAGGAGCTTGCTCCAGCATGGGCTTCCCACAGGGCCACAGCCTCCTTCAGGTGCCTCCACCTGCTCTGGCGTGGGGTCCTCCGTGGGCTGCAGGTGGAATCTCTACACCCCCTCATCCTTCCTCCACGGGCTGCAGGGGGACAGCCTGCTTCACCATGGCCTTCACCAGGGGCTGCAGGGGGATCTTTGCTCCGGCGCCTGGAGCTCCTCCTCCCCCTCCTTCTGCACTGACCTTGGTGTCTGCAGAGTTTCTTACATCTTCTCACTCCTCTCTCCGGCTGCAAAAGCTCTAACTGTTTTTTTTTTTCCCTTCTTAAATATGTTATCACAGAGGCGCTGATTGGCTTGGCCTTGGCCAGCGGCGGGCCCGTCTGAGAGCCGGCTGGCATTGGCTCTGTCAGACACAGGGGGAGCTTCTAGCAGCTTCTCACAGAAGCCACCCCTGTAGCCCTTCCCGCTACCAAAACCTTGCCATGCAAACCCAACACAACTACCACAAGACCTGTAATGCGTGTACTACATCAAAAATTGAACAATTTACATTACACAAAAATGGGAATATTTTGAAGGAATAAACTGGATCTAGGTAATGCCATATCACCACTTTCATCCTTAGATCAATCTGAAATATATATCTAGATGTCTGGTTTTAGACAAAGAGCAAATTTTAACCACTCTTCATAACTCAGATATTCAGTCTAGGCACCACAGCTAATCAGTCACAACATCCTGCAAAATGTAACAACCACATTCCCAAGTGTAGGCCAGAAAAACTGGTTTTTTCCTTCACTGTAAACAAATGGATTCTCTAGTGCAAAGCATAAGCCAGAAATGTAAAGGAAGAGTTGACTTCAGTGAGGAAATGTGTCACCTTCTATAACAAATACTAATTCTCCACATAAGTACCAATGCATTGTGGTTCTAATATTCACTTGCTGTGGGTGTTGTATTAGGTACCATTTTGCAGAACACACTGAATCATATCACATTGCTTGGTCACATCTTTAGCTTACTGTACCCATGAATGAAAATTATGGTATTCTAAACTAGCAGCTTACATGGCCATAGAAACTTCTTATCACCTTACAGCCAACTCACATGACTGGAACAAACAGAGACGAGACAAATTTCACAAAGAGAAATGACTACAACTGGAAGCAACAAGTAGAAGTGGAGCATCAGAAAGCCAGACTTCACCAGCTGTTTAATTCACTGGATTGCTCTTTTCCCCAGAAGTTTACAAATAACTGAACCCAAGAACAGCTTAGAGCTCCAGTCCTGTGAAAGCAACTGCTGAAGAGCAGAGGGTTGTTTAGGATTGGGATGCACCTGTACAAGGGAACCAAGACTCATCATTATAATCTGCCTTTGGTGCTAACTAGCTGAAAGAACTTTCAAAATATCACCTATGCAGCCTTTGAGATACAGAGCCACAGTCTTCAGGTACTGTGAACACAGTTTTCAGGTGTTTGTAAAGTTTACTGGAATTACAAAATAGAACTAGACAAATTTTTATATGTTCTACAACCAACTGGCTGCAAGTATGGTTTCCAAATCTAAACTTTCCTACAAGGAATATTGTCTTTTTTCCAAGGGGAAAAAAATCCAGTATTAAATAAATGAGCTTCTTTCTGGGGCATCCATCAATCCAGCATGAAATGGGGAGTTTCTAGTTAAAACAATTCCCAACCCTTCAGAAAGTGTGCCTGAAGAAGTCATGCAGTTTATAATAGTCAGTGTTGCATCTTCTACTGGCAGAAGTGATTAAATTGAACTTTCTCATTGAGAACAGTCTCACACCTTTGTACTGAAATGACAGGCATCTTTTGGGAGAAAGTAGTAGCCTGAAGTAATCTGCTGATAAGATCTACTTACTACCTTACTTATATATGCAGATATTTGACTGTTACATCTGACTTAACAGACAGATATACACAATATCTAACCCAGAGATTCACAGTTGTAAACAAGCAATCCATGCAGCCATGAAAATTTGGAACTAGGACATAACTTTAAATACAAATATGTATTTTATACCTGTAACAGAATTTTTCTTTGAAGCAAACTTTAGTTCTCCTGCTGAGATAACTTAAACAAAAAACAAACAAAAAAACCCCAACCAAAACTTACGAACTAAAGACAACTTCATTAGTTCCTGTGACACTACCTTCAGGAAAACCTTATCTTTTGCAAACAAAATCAAGTTTGAGCTGTCAAAGGATCACCACTGAAAGGATTTATATATTGCATTTTACCTTATTTACTAGTGTACCTCAGCGTGCATTTTTAAGATAAACTGATAAGGTCTTAAGGATGGAGTTTTAAAGTGAAATATTAACTGGCCCTAATGATAGCACTGTGAATGTAACATTCTAACAAGCTCACTAGATATACAAAAATGTATTTGTTAAACTCAGTGCAAGAAAGCAAATTTTCTTTTTCTCTATAGAAAAAGAGCTCTTTATGTAGAGACTTGATGCCTTACCTCTAGGTCACAGCTGTATTCTGTGCCATCCAGAAGCATCACTTTACACTGCACAGTCTTCATTTTCTTGGGAGACTTCTGAGGAATGTTTTCTGTTTTAATTTCAGCTGTCTGCACTTCTTTTGTCTCTCTTTTTTCTTTTTCTTCCTTTTCCTCTGCAACTTTCTCTACTTCCGGTTCTTTACCATCTTCTTTGGCAGACTATATAAAACACAGTTAAACAATGATTGAAACTCAGGAATGTGGATATTTTTAACTTGTTCATTTCTTTTATAAGCTATCAATAAATACGACATTAAGCTTTCATTAAAGTTAGGCACATACTGGAAGCACAATAAGCATTGTAAACATTAAGGTCTTCCTTTGGGGACCAGATATTCTTGCTCTCAAAACACAGAAGGTGCCTTTTTTTTCTTTTCTTGAAATAAGACTTTTTTTTAAATGTTTTATTGGCTTTTTTCCTAACAGAAATAAATTTAACAAGAAGCTCCAGTAATACAAAACTAAAGAAACAGTGCTTATGAAACTCAAGTTATACAAAAATCACATGAGGTTGGAAGGGACCTCTTGAAATCATCTAGTCCAATGCCCCTAGGGCCCCTCTAGGGCCACCTAGAGCAGTTTGCCCAGGACCGTATCCAGTTGTGGCTTGAGTATCTTCACAGATGGAGACTTCATAACCTCTCTGGGCAACCTGTTCCAGTGTTTGATCCACCATCACAGTAAAAAAGATTTTTTGTGCTTTGAGATGGGATTTCATGTTTTTAATCTGTGCCCATTGCCTTTTGTCATTTAACTGCACACCACTGAGAAGAGTCTGGCTCCCTTTCATTCCTCCCTTTCATTCCTCCCTTCAGGTACTTATACACATTGGTAAGATTCTCCTTGACCCTTCTCTTCTCCAGTACCAGCTCTCTCAGCTCCTCGTCATATGAAAGATTCTCTGTGCCCTTAAATATCTTTGCCACCCAGAACGTGAGGTTTGAGTGTTAAGAACTGACATGCAACTTTAAAAAAGCAAGACTCTGGAGCACTGCAAAAGGTGACGTTTGCCTTGGAACTCAGCACCAGCCTCCCAGAATGAATCAATAAGGACAGTGACCACAAGCACGGTTTCTAGGTAAAGGATAACAAAAATGGTGATCACAAGGACTCAGAGAGAATCCATTCATTATTCGTTGTGGTAAAGTCACTAAGGAGGTAGTCATGCAATCCACTTGCTTCAGAGACAAAGCTGACTTAAGAAGCTTCTCCTCTTATGCCTGCTCATTTCTACCACAATGATACAGTTCAATGCTCCTTTGAACTATGCCAAAGTGGGAGGTTACACTAAAATTAGACATCTAGAATGACTTGTGCAAAAAATGGTCTGCCACACAGCAGGAATCTTTAAAACCAGCTATGCTACTTGTAACTATATCAACTCAACTGCACAAGATGCCAGATAGCAGCTGTCATTTTTATCCTGATATGATCCTAACGAAGCTTTACATGAATTACATAAATCATGAATCAAGTCTCATTAAAATTACTCCAAAGCATCTATTAGCCTTCCCACATGTACCTGTGTTTCAGCACTATTAACAGAGCGTTTTTCTTCTTTGTTGTCTGCTTTAGCATTATGCTGATTTTCAGCTGCTGCTTCTAAGCTCTTTTTTGGCTGAGCCACCCCCTCTGGTGTCTGGCATTCACTTTCTTCAACTACTCGTTCTTCCTCTGTGGTCCTTTTCTTGGTCTCATCTTTGGGCTCTGTCAAGGTATATGATTTTTGTTTCTTAAGCCAGGGGGGAAGGAAACGAGAAATACCCTTGCTTTCAGGAGAAGCTTTTTCCTTCTTCTGGCTACTTGGACTACTTTGGCTAGTTGGTGCTGGGACAGAGGAAGAATCTTGAGCTTCTTCAGAGGATGTTTCCCTGGATTTTTGATTTTCTGGAGTCTCTGATGCTTCTTCAGGCTTGTCCTTGGCTTTGTCTGGTCCTAGCTGCTCAGAATCTTTCTTTACTTCAGTCTCTGAGCCAACTTCAGTTGTCATTGTCACAACTTACACTAAAAGAAGCAACAATAAAAATAGTTTTGTTATGTAGCATCACTACTTTTACTGACTTGTACATTATTTGCAGTAATTTGTAGTAATAATCTACAAGAGTGTCTAAATTAAACTTATTTGGGTTAAAGAAATTAAGTTCTTTAACTCTTTAAATTATTTTCAAATTCTCAGCTCACAAGTAAAACCAGTAAGCTAAAACTCAGCGCTCTGCAGATAAAGATTTCCAAAAATAGTACTCTAGAGAGATAGATCTACCAATAGTTTCCTTCTCCTTGATAAAAATTCAAGTGTGCTCACTGAAATGCATTTGTTTTATTATAAGCTACTCGTAAAGTTATTGGCCAAGATTATATCATGCGTAACTCCAGTTCTCTTTCTACTGGGCTCCTTGGTTGCTCCAGAAGCTCAAATTTCCGAAGAGCATCCACCTTCTCTAGTTAAACTGGTAGATGCAACCCCCCTACTATTCAGTGACACTTATCAATATAACACAAGTTTTATACAGAAAGTCTTTCTGAATCAAGAAAGAGCACATGCTTCTAGTTGTTCCCTTTACATTAAGAAAAGCCATTCTTGCCTTAAAAGAGACTTACTTAAAATATCTATAGCCTTAGACCTTATATAACTCTTTGTCTTCCTTATCATCCACACCTTTTCAGCATAGAAGCTGAAAGTAGGTTTGCAGTTGACAGTACCAGAAGACCACCTTGATTTTAAATGGGAAGTCACAGCTTTAGTATTTAAGTTTTAGTTTATAGTCAAATCTGTTGCATGTAAAATTAAGGGTGTATTTTCACAATTCCCTTATCTCAGTCCATGGTGAGCCAGTGGTGGGGATGGAGGAAAATGAAGGATGAAGCTTACCAAAAAATTGGAAAAAAGGATGGTGAGCATGATACTGAGTATAAACAAAATAATTAGAAATTGTAAGTCATTGATACTGTGGGAAGTACTAATAACACTAGGAAGTGTATGAGTTCATACCGAACAACATAAAATCATATATAACTGTTGTACTCTCTCACCACTTCTGCCCGCTCTTCCTTCAGTGAAATTGAAGGGAAATCATGATACCGTAACAACAGGATATGACATAATAATCTTTAATCATAACCCAAGTTATATTTAAAAGGAGAACTTGGCTTTATACTGCAGAAGCAAGGGAAACTTGTTACAGCCCCTGTCTGCATAGGTCTGTCCATGTTCACTTAATGCCTTCATTGGATGCCTGCAACTGGAAGTGACTTCTTTCATGAGCTCAAGTTCCCATACATTGTAACTTCAGTGCTTTTCCAGGGGAAAAAAAAAAACTGAGAGAGGAAAAACCTACAAAACAAAACACACCTCTTCGCTAAGCCTGTTGATTTCTTTACACTCCCAGCAGTCTCTGAATGAGTTGTTAATGATGAACAAATTTACCAAACAAGAGCACTGACCAAGAGTGTAAGGGATAATCTTCCTAAAATGTTTACCTTCTCTAGCACATGAGCTTGATATATTTCTTTTTCTAGAGTTTCATTTTGGCACAAGAATTCGGCATCCCTTGAGAAAAAGAAAATCAGGTCTACCTGCCCTTCCTTGCACTCACTATTTCTATGGTCTGTCAGATCCTCCAGTTTTGTAGTTCACAGGAAAAACAGAGGTAGTGGGATACAAAACATCAGAATTCTGCAATCAGTCTACTGTTGCAGGTTGTAAAGTCTCTGACATAACCTGGTTATTTGATCTGCTTGACTGTAATAAAGGTAATCTGGAAATGGCTTTTTCCTGATCTGAGAGGGAAGACCTTGCAAGATCCCATCCAGCCCTGTGTCTTAACAGTCAACAATGTGTCAGAAAGAAAATGGAAATAAGCAGCAGACAACATTTGTCTAAGAAATGTGATCAGGAAGAAAGAAACCAAATTAGGTTGAAAATTTACAGTTCTAAACTTTAGCCGCATCTTTTCTTCCCCTCCTGTCTCCAAGGAAGCACTGACAACTCTCATTTCCTTTTACAATGCAGCATAAGCACACTAAGTACTTTTACCCCTTTAATTTTTTTAAGCTCTGTAATGGCTGCAGCAGGATATGGTTCTCCTTATCTCGCCTCTTTTGTGTTGCAAGGTAATATTAAATCCATATTTCACTTTGAAAGGAGAATGAGAGTAAGAATCTTGAAGCAGGAGTGGACAATAGAGAAAGAACCTTAGGGAGATGCTCAGGTGGAAGGGTTACCAAGGTCTGAGCAAAGAGAAAAAAAATCTTGGCAGATTTCACAATTGGCATTAAACCCACGCACATTAAACTACTAGTGATAGCATCCATATCTTTCGTAATCCTCCTGAAAACTTGGCTCATGCAGATTGAGCACCTACCCAAACTGCAAGGACCAAGATGGGAATGGTAGGGCAAAAAGTATTGGAAACCACCTCACGATTTCTGAAGAGGAATTAAGTTTCTTAAAACAGGTCCCAGTTTTATGGGGTGCAGGTGTCCTGCCGTAATCTTAACACTATTGACTTCCTCAAGCAAGGGTGCTGGCTAGGAAGCAACCTAAGAAAACAACTGTTCTCTCCCCTCTTCATTCATCTCTTCCTCTCCCTTTTTATTCTGTTGAGGAGAAGCTAATGCTGGCTAGAGTTCACACCTGAAAGCAGGGCAGAACACTATATTCTTTCCTTACCACTCTCTTTCCTCTCAGATGTACAGATTTGTCAGTTGGTTCATACCTTTCTTCCAGTTCCTAGCATAAATTCTTGAAAAGTAGTTGTCTTACCAGAAGGATTCCTGCCACCATAGATAAATCAGAAACAGAAGACTTGTCAAGTATAACATGAAGCTTATTTAAATAAAAAGTGGCTCAAAGATCATAATTGAGTATCCTGTGAAGTTACAGACAACATCAAACTAAAACCATAGAAAGTTTCTTTTCACTGCAGTTGATAATCTGCATCTTAATTCAGTGTTTCTGTTATAGTATTCTTATTCATCAGCACAGATGAACAAACCCAAATCCTTTTTCCGTGCATTTCTGGATCTCATTTTACTCATTTTCTGAGTATACAGAAGTAGGCAGTCCTAAACTTTTCGGTTTGGTTTGGGGGGGGGTGGGGGTGGGGGGTGTTTTGCCTTTTTTTTTTTTTTGCCAGTTTGTCACCGAAATTTACAGCAAACCCAAGAAATCAAAATCACTTTGATAGTTATATCTCCATGAATCTACTATGATTTGCAAAGAAACCATAATGTTGTAGAAAACAAACAAAATTATCCTACTTCTATTGGAATAAATTACAACTCAGTGCACTAAAAGCCAACATGGATGTCTGTGCAAGTCATGCAATTTTCTGGATCACCATATTATTAATGATTCTTTTTAAAAATCATTACCTTTATAAAAATTAACTAATTGTACACTTGCACTTCCAAATATGAAAGCTCACATGGGGTACACATAGAAGAACAAAAAGAGAGTAAAGAACATCTGAAAAATATACAGGAAAACCTGAAACAAGCTCACACGTACTTCAACTACTTATTTGGGAGGTTTTTTGTTTTGTTTTAAAGAAAGTGTTTTATTTCTTGTCGTATTATTGATTTGAAGCACAGAAGACTGCTCTGCATTTCACAGTTGGTTAGGACAGGTCATTTACAAAGAATATGCTTGCTAGTTTCAATACATAAAATTTGTTGAAGTAAAATCCTAACTGGAACAGCTGTTCAAGTTTCACAGAGTCTGGTTTAACCACTAGGCAATACCTGAGAAATTTGGAACTACCCCCAGAAGAATTTTCAAAAACATAAATTAATTATTTTCTGTCAAGTACAAAAATTTATACTCCAAATCAGGCTGAATGTACTGACAAAAAAACCCCTTTCTTTTGCCTTTCTGTTTATTTTTAAAACTTGTATTTTATCATCGATATGTACGCAAGACAACTCATGGCATCGCATGATTCTGTGTTGCATCATTTTTCTGAAGGTGCCAATATAACCGGCACGCATTCTACAGCGGACAAAGCAAAAAGTAAATCCAATATCACCATTTAGTCATTATTTAGGTGGGTTATTACAATTGCAAAGACATGGATCTCTCTGAATACAAAGGCATAAATTAACTAGTTAACAATGACGAGGCTTTGGGCAACGTGGTCTAGTGCAAGGTGCCCCTGCCCATGGCAGGTGGGGTGGAACTAGATGATCTTTGAGGTCCCTTCCAACCCAAACCATTCTATGATTCTATGAACAACTAAAGAATACATTTTTCAACTTTGAGATTCTTAAGGAAGCAAAATGATCCCTAAAATTGACTTAGTTACATCAAATCTGCAACGTTTACATTGTATGGCTTCCAATAAAATACTGATCTGCAGTCAAGCATCAACTCAGAAAAGCCCCAGTTCTCCCCTAAGAACTTGCATCCTTCTCTGTATTTATACCTATACAGTACTGTATATACATCTATACAGACATACTTCGACTAGTCAATCTAATAATTTGGATTAAGTTCATTTTCAAGCACATTCCTGAAAAAATAGATGAGACTAAGTCAAAGGTCAACAGTTTAGCAAACTACTGAACATGTTTTAAAAAGTTACAGCAGTGAACCCACAGGAAAACATGTTTTGTATGTACGAAATTCAATCACCTATTTTCAAACAGTTAAGATCTCTTGTTAAGTCTCCAGCAATTGAACCCAAACCTAAGTATTTACATAATGAATGTGACATGGAGGACTGTTTTGGTTTGCTCCTTCCCTGATAATCACTGTACAGAAAAATCAAGGTTAACTGCAGCAGCTGAAGATACAGACTGCAGACTCTGCTTTTTTGTGAGTCTCAACGGTAGCCACAGGGCAGAAGCCTGTAAGGGTCCATTGGTTTCTCACACTGTGACAAGACCCCCAGAGCTGGGGCCTGAACTGATTGCATGCTGTCACAGCTCTTCTTTGTAGGCTTAAAAGGTAACACATGGATAAACAGAATACCAAGAACAATCCTATGGCACATATAGCCACCCCCACCCCCCCCAAATTATTTCTTTTAAAGCTTCACAGTTCATGGAAGAGCCTTATGCAATAATCCATGGGACTAGAAATCTAAAGCTGTGTTACGAATCAGGCTTTTGCCATCATAATAATATCTCCTCCTAAAAATATTTATCCCAAACATAGAAGAAAAAGAAATTTAAAGATCACCCTTTCTCGTTATGATTGTGCCCCAATTGCCTCCTAAACTGGAAGCTTATTTGCGAGGAGGGAACCAGGTGAGCAGTCATTGCCAGTCTGTACATTGGTCAGCAGATGGTGCCATAATAGTTCTAAAAATCAGCAGCATGTTTCAAAGGTGCTATTTCAATTTCAAGTGTAGTTCCCAAATTATAACCAATTGAATGTTGTCATAGAAATACTAACATAACAATGTAATAAATAGAACTTCAGAGCCAGACAGTGAATTACTACTCCATGAAAACAAGTTATGGATGCCCCCCTCCCTGGAAGTGTTCAAGGCCAGGTTGGATGGGGCTTTGGGCAACCTGGTCTAGTGGAGGGTGTCCCTGGTTGGAACTAGACAGTCTTTAAGGTCCCTTCCAACCCAAACTTAAAGTTACATATGTGCAAGAACAGGTGTGTGTTTAAGTATATACACATACTCACTTAGCATCTAAGCATATCTCCAAGAGCAGAAATGGCACAAAATGGTGTCTTCCCAAAGGATCCTACATCTATCAAATCCAGTTTCCAGAGATTTCCAGGCATGTCATGGTGGCTAGCAGCCCCAAAGTTAATGGCAACAATACTCATAAGCATCCTTTTTACCTAGATAGTGAAGTCACTATTCAATATAATAGGTATTTTTTGGTAGTCTTAATCTTTACATCCATGCCATCACATATTTGCAAGCATATAATGTTTCCCTCCAAAATACAGTAGCCTGCTTGCATTACTAGGAAAATATTTTTGTCCTTATATAAATATTGAAATATCATCAAGTCTCTAGAACTTATTTTTGTAGTGCTAGAAAATTACTACAAATGTGTCATCATGCCTTGCAATACACAGAATATACAGGACTCAACAGAAAAACACTGAGAAGCCCCTACATAGGATGGTGTGAACTTAAAAGATACTTCTGAAGCAACAATACAAGACAAATACTAGAGTAATTCTGAAGATCACTGTGAAGACAAAAAAAATAAAAATAAAATCAAGGATTTAGACAGCAATTGAAATGAGACTTGTGTCTAAAATTGCAAAGTAAGTATCCGCAGCCCAGATAAAACTTTTTTCACAATAAAACCATTATGCTGACAAAGTTCTGTAAATAACTCTAGGGAAGTTACCTCAACTTATTGTACAGTCAAAATATAATTCAGTAATGTGAATATTTCTCAAAATCTTTTTCCTGTTAAAGCAGCACAACAACACATATCTATTCCCTATCGCTCAAGTACTCCCAACTTCACAAAACACCTGCTGCAGGCCATCTCTATTTTGTCTGGTGAAAAACCTGGTTACTGCAATCCATATACAACTGAATAAGATTAGTTTTAAAGGATAATTCAGTTGAAGGGATACAACTCTCCACAAACAAAAGATAATACTACTAGACATGAATACAAGGGAGAATTCTTTAAACTGCTTTACTGAAATTTGTCTCCTGACACTAGATAGCAGCCTAAAAATGTATAATAAAACATAGAAAATAATATTAGAATGTCCTGCTTCCCAAACTAAATGAAATGCATCAAGAACTGCATCGTCTATGTAACAGCACCTATACAACATGTAAAGCTCAACATAAAAAAAAAATCCCAAAACTTTCAACAAAATCAGAACATAAATACCTTTCAAGTGCTACATGTAGCCACGTCGTGATGCCCACATCGAAATTTCTTTGATATTACATTTAAACAAATATACATCCTGCAGCGCTCTCAGTTCTATCTATACCATATCCAGAAATAACAGGAATCTATTCCTTCTGTATTTTCAATCTACAAATACTCTGATATATCAAGGCAAAAAAAAAAAAAAAAAAAACCTCTCAAAGAGCAACTTAAATCAAGAAATCTCTCTTTGTCAGAGATATGCACATATATAATCTATCAAGCTAGTTTTGTGCTGTTCCCCAGCGCTGAAAAAGTGTTGCAAGCTGATGAGAATCCAACAGTCTTTTTGAAAAGCTGTATTCAACAAAAGTGACCCCACCCAAGCCCTGACACTGCTAGAGAAGGGCATGCTCAGTGGAAAACTGGGATTTGGTTCCAAATTCATTCCAGCAGCCAGAAAATGAACTTGGGTCAAGAGACAGCTCTGTTTTCCTGTTATCTGTCCAACAAACTAAGAAAAACACAGTTTGAGAAAAATCTCTGCCCTATCTTTAAAATCAGCATTGCAAGTTTACAGTGGGTTTTGACTGTTCACATTAAACCCTCATGATAACCATAATTTTAGAAATTAAAAACAGCAATGAGCAATCATTTCTTCGGAGCAACGTAGAGACCAGTGACGAGTGGCATTCCTCAGGGGTCGGTACTGGGACCAGCACTGTTTAACATCTTTGTCAGTGACAAGGACAATGGGATTGAGTGAACTCTTGGTCAGTTTGCTGACGACACCAAGCTGTGTGGTGTGGTCGACACGCTGGAGGGAAGGGATGCCATCCAGAGGGACCTTGACAGGCTGCAGAGGTGGGCCTGTGCTAACCGCATGAAGTTCAGGAAGGCCAAGCACAAGGTCCTGCACGTGGGTCGGCGCAATCCCAAGCACAACTACAGGCTGGGCGAGGAATGGATTGAAAGCAGCCCTGAGGAGAAGCACTTGGGGGTATTGATTGATGAGAAGCTCAACATGAGCCCACAGTGTGCGCTTGCAGCCCAGAAAGCCAACTGTGTCCTGGGTTGCATCAAAAGAAGTGTGACCAGCAGGTCAAGGGAGGTGATCCTGCCCTTCTACTCCATTCTTGTGAGACCCCACCTGCAGTACTGCGTCCAGCTCTGGGGGCCCCAGTACAGGAGAGACATGGAGCTGTTGGAGAGAGTCCAGAGGAGGCCACGAAGCTGATCAGAGGGCTGGAGCACCTCTCCTATGAGGACAGGCTGAGAGAGTTGGGGTTGTTCAGCCTGGAGAAAAGAAGGCTCCGGGGAGATCTAACTGCAGCCTTCCAGTACCTGAAGGGGCCTACAGGAAAGCTGGAGAGGGACTGTTTATCAGGGAGTGTAGTGACAGGACGAGGGGTAATGGGTTTAAGCTGAAGGAGGGTCGATTTAGATTAGATGTTAGACAGAAATTCTTTACTGTGAGGGTGGTGAGGCACTGGAACAGGTTGCCCAGAGAGGCTGTGGCTGCCCCATCCCTGGAAGTGTTCAAGGCCAGGTTGGATGAGGCTTTGGGCAATGTGGTCTAGTGGAGGGTGTCCCTGCCTGTGGCAGGGGGGTTGGAACTAGATGATCTTTAAGGTCCCTTCCAACCCAAACCATTCTATGATTCTATGATCTATGAAGTGTGACCAGCAGGCCAAGGGAAGGGATTCTGCCCCTCCACTCTACTCTTATGAGACCCCACCTGGAGTACTGCGTCCAGCTCTGCGGCCCCCAACATGAAAACAACATGGAGCTGTTGGAGAGAGTCCAGAGGAGGGCCACAAAGCTGATCAGAGAGCTGGAGCACCTCTCCTGTGAGGACAGGCTGAGAGAGTTGGGGTTATTCAGCCTGGAGAAGAGAAAGCTGTGGGGACACCTTCTAGCAGCCTTCCAGTACCTAAAGGAAGGGGCCTACAGGAAAGTTGGAGAGGGACTGTTTACAATAGGACAAGGAGTAATTAATGGCCTTGAGCTGAAGAAGAGTAGATTTAGATGAGATACAAGTAAAAAAACTTCACAGTGAATGTGGTGAGGCACTGCAACAGGTTGCCCAGAGAAGCTGTGGATGCCCCCTCCCTGGAAGTGTTCAAGGCCAGGTTGGATGGGGCTTTGGGCAACGTGGTCTAGTGGAGGGTGTCCCTGCCCATGGCAGGGGGGTTGGAACTAGATGGCCTTTAAGGTCCCTTCCTACCCAAACCATTCTGTGATTCTATGTTGTCCATCCCACCTCACCAAATGGCTGCTTCTGTACCAGTGCCACAATTCCACTGAAACAGGCAAACATTTAATGTCTTCCAATTCTTATTAAAGAAATTGGGGAGGGGGAGGGAAATCTGTTTGGGTTCTGTAAATTATTTAGCTTGTTCTGATGTGGAGGTGATGGATTTTTAGATGCCACAACAAATTTTTCATTTCCAACTTTCATTCTTTACAATGTATTGGCAAAATTAAAAAGTTTCTTTTTGTACTTACAACATTAAGTTTACTCTTGCATAAAGTATGCTTTCAAGGCACTTACAAGAACATAGTTAATCAAAGCACTTTAACTCAGGTTGAAAAATAATGTACTAGTACCTGAGAATTTTTTTTACTGCAAACTGAGAGGCCCCAGTGTAATAAAGCTCCTGGATGCTGGAATCCCAGACACATATCATTGTTTTGACAAGTATCCATTTCCTCTTCAGTGGAAGTCATATAGAGAATTATTACCATCTCACATGTTTAGGAAATGTACAACAGCATGCAAAAAGAGGGAAATTACCACAATACCAGGATTCAAGGTCAGGAAAAAGAAATAAGAAGCAACGAATCTGTGCTTTTGGTGGAACACTAGTGACAGACCCCTGCAAGCAGAACACATTTGCAAGTAATTTTCATAAGCAAATATAACCATTAACTTTATTTCACCAGTATGTCGAGGCTGAATGTCATACAGATGCAGACACTACTGAGATCACATTCAAAATGCCTGTTAGCTTTTTATTTCAGCTAATCCAGCTTAGGAACAATGGCCAGAAACCAACTGACAAACGCATTAAGACAGTTTGCTCTGTCATGAACAAGAACAGAGTTCAATAGACAAACATTGTTTACAAAGCTTCAGGGTGTAAATATAGCCACAGAAGTGCCTTTTTTGGCAGCAACATCAGTTCTGTATTTCACCTCTAAAGTCCACCTCATTTTTGCTAGTGTCAAATATAAGCACTATAGGGAGAATAGTTCTCTCCAGCAAGCCAGTTTAACAATACCGGTTGATGTTTGCACATTACTGAGGGAAAGAGGAACTTGGAAAAAGTTACATTAAAATTATAGATGATTTTATACAGGTGGCAGATGTAGAATCTTCTGCTGCTACTATTTTTTTTTTTTAATATCAGTTTTCCTAAATCAGGATGCAAGTTGAAATACAAAAATTGATACTGTTACCACTTCCTACCAATAATGAAGTCAGTTTCAAATACTTGGTTAAATGGCATCCCTAGCAATTAATCTTAAACAAGCTTAATCCAAATTCCAACTAAGTGCGAAGTTTCAAGCTATACGGTGAGGCATTTCTGGATTTCTCCAAGTAAGTTGCAGCTCTCACTTTGCTGGGTATGTTGCTACCTGTATGTCAATCAACTGTTGAAACACCAGCAGAAATCTTGACACACATGCTAGTAAACAAATCCAGGCTATTAATTGTATAGTATATTTTATGAAAAATAGAATGGTTAAAAAACATGATCATTCACAACTGCTGCTGCAATGAATAAATGCTGTCCGATATTCCCTGCCAGCTATCCCACATTCCCCAAACCTCAGAGGCTAGCCACTCGAGATATCTTGTGCTGGTGTTTTAATTTTTATGTTTGCAGCTAGTACAAGCTAGCCGAGTCTTTCATGTGCTACTGGAACAGAAGTTTTCCCTTGAAAGAGCAGAACCAATTTGCTCAGTGTGCACACACCCCCCACAGAGTAATTATAATGCACCTAAATCAGTATATGTAAAGCGGAACACTGCAAACATTTTCCTACATACTTATATTTACTTGAATATATAACAATGTATTGAAACTACAGATAATACTGCTCTCCAGGAAAGTATGCATCTACTGCTCCTGTGGGAACATAACATTGCCAATCCCAAGCAACAAAAAGCAGTGAGGGAGAGATGCCTCTTAGCTGAGCAAATAAAATTGGCAGCTAAAACTTCATCGCTCCCATAGGCTCTTCTGAATGCTGGTATTTGATTACAAGAGTGAAAATATCAGCAACTTTCTAAACGTTTCCCACTTTCTGTGGCAATGGCTTCACCACTAACAACACTGCAACATCTCTGGGCTAGACAAAGTGAAATGATGCCCTGCAGGTCAGAAACCAGTCTAATAATACTAAGGGGGTTGGGAGGTTAAGCAAAAGAGAATTTTATGCTAATAATGCTGGTTTTATGCCTGGACTTCAGCACTTAACATGTTTGTTGTCATCTAAGTGCTTTAGCTGTTTTGTGCTTTTTGGAAGTACATTCCCAGCATGAAAGACTGTAATATAAAACAGATAACAGGATATGCATGAAAGTCCCAAGGGAGTAACTATTTAAACAAAGTTTTCTTTGGAGAGTTAGGGAAAGACAACAGATAAGAAGGATTTAAAAGAATAATTCATTTGTGAACACCAAGAACAGGGTGGGGAGGAATATTTAGAACTGTCCTGTAGACAAGGAAAAACAGACAGTGACTTGCCAAACCACGAATGCAATGACATTCCCATATAAATATACATCACAAACTGCAGTTTACCAAAGCAGCCTCACCCATTGCAGAAAAACCTTTTAATGACCACATACAAATGGGGATGGTGTGTTGTTACAGTAAGCTTTCAGGCCAAATTAAGTAGAGGCTTTATTCTGCCTTCTTGGGCCACATTTTCAGTTCTCATTCTACATATCCAGAGAAGTTTCAAAGCTTTGAAATGGTCCTAGGCAAACACAAGTCCAAGGTGACAGCAATTTGTCATCTAACAGTTTTATTACACAAACAAATATAGCACAACATTACAAACTCCACACCAAAAAGACTTATTTGTCTGAATGAAAGTCCTAATCTGCATCAGTTTGAGGGTTTCTTTGCTTCCTTTTGGGCTCATCAGTTTAGGTGCTGACTGAACACATGCTTGAAAGCATATTTACCCTCAAGTGTACTGCTGTTCTCTATGGGTATGCTTCTCTTGCATTTAAACTTCGATCCAAGACCATGTTTGAGCTCAGTCATGGATTTCCCCCATCCTATCTAAATTTTCCTTAACTCTGGATTCACCTCTGAAGTACTTTGAAATACAAAGCAATGCAAGTGGGAAAACTGGTATAAGCATATAAACAGACAAAACTAATTTCAATTTTTTTTGACCATAGTGTACTGGTTAATGATTGTTTGGTTTTTGGAAGAGTATATTCCTGTGTGGAAGCCATAGGAAGCACATACTAACAAAGAGAGACTCAGACTCTTTAAAATTACATCATGTTCTCTCAGAAATCAAGATCACTCGAACAATAGTTTCCAGAATGAGATGTCAGAGACCAAGAACTGGAGCTCTAGTCCAGTTAAAGTCTGGGCTGTGCTACTCTAAGAAGTCTGCTTAAACACGATCCTCAACAAATAAAAGACTGAAAACTTCTAGCACTTAGAAAATGTGTACATCTATGTGTCTGTGTTAGGATGGGAGAAATACACCCATGTGATAGCCTTGAGATTTGGGAAACAGCATGAACAACATGCAAATTAATGTTCAATAAATTATCAAGTGTGGATACAGAAACACAGTAAAAAGGAAGCACAAATGTTATAGCTCTCAATTCTCTCTTCCTTTTAATACAAACAAAAAAATTGGGAAAAATAAGGTAACAGTGAAAGAAAGTAAAGACACCACTGGAGAGAAAGTCAGGAGTAAAAAATGGGGTGGGGGAGGGAAGGAGAAAACAGGAAACAGACGCTGAAGACAAAACAGGAAAAAAAGGTCATGATTTGTGTAATAGCCAAAAAACTGCAGTGAGGCCGGGGTGGGGGGCAGGATGGGAAGACATCAGAATTCCGGCATGGGCTAAGTTACACTGTAGAGGCTACTGGACAGAACACAAGATCTCCAAGTGTTGGTCCTGCAAGTGCTAGGCCGCAGGAGATCCAGCAAGTATCAGTTCACCCTCGCATATAAAATCCTGCCCAGTAAATTCATTTAACCACAAAAGAATTTGTGCAAGAAAGGGCAAACGCACACCTATAGGACTGGGAAAAGCAAACCCCTTAAACCTGCTGCCTTTATGACATACTGTTTCCACAAAAGAATATCTTTTCAAGAGCCTAAAATCTTTCCTATGCAATCAAATGCCTCACAGGAGGCAATACCTTTAATACTTTTCCAGTAGCTTCTTCATTTTTGTACATTAATTTCATGACAAGTTTCAAGGCTTGTTCCTCTGTTGTAAGATTTAAACAGAGTGCTCCTTCCTTTGCACTTGCAACTATGTATGTATTTAATTTTAAGCAGTGAATGCTTGCTTTAGATTGTCTAATGGCTTAAGCGAAAAGTTGGACTTCCTGGAAAAACGGGGTTACTGTATCCCCAAATCTCTAAAATGATAGAATTCTGATTAGTTCACTTTTGTTTTTTCAAGCATATCTACACATCCCTAAGTATTCCAATAAATATCAAGAATTGAGGCACAATATTTCAACAATTTAACTACGTCTTCGGTTCACCATTTCCTACATAGTAAGCTTCTTTCTGGTTTTAAAACACATCATATATTACATCCCATTTACCTTTTGTCGCAGAGCTCAAAGATCAAACACCTATCTGAACACAAGCTACGTGTTTTGTGGTAGTTATAAAATTGGTTAATCTAACAAATATTTCTGATTTTGACAAAAACTAATTTCACAGATAGAGAAACTTGGGCACTATGATGAGAAAGTGACGCACAAGACACACTGACTAGGACAGCAGTAGAACCAAAACAAAAGTAGGTCTCAAGGACTCCTCTCCTACATACAGACATCAAGTTTTCCTAGATGTTCCATGTAAAGAGACATCATCATAGTCTTCATTTATTTTCAGCTGAAACCCAGAGGTCACTTACCTCCAAAAATATACAGCTCACAGTCTAGAGAAGTTAAATTTAAGATAATAGCAATACTTCCAAACTTCATATAGAAAAGAGAAAGTGAAGACAAGTCTTTTTAATCTGTTTACATTATTAGATCCTCTAGGCATGCACTAAAATTGTATTAGATGTACAGAGTGTCAGTACTGGGTTACATGGGGAGTTAGGAAAACTACAAAAAGTTATGAAATGAGCTTTTTTGCTTTTAAAATTACAAATCTGGAACAGAAGTATTCCCAGCTCAATTTCCACTGAAATAACTATTATACAAGCTAAAAGTTTCTTCTTGTCAAGTAATGTAACATTTTCCTGTTGAACAATCCAAGCTAATTCATACTTCTATGACATCACTAAAAATCTGAGGTCAAGTCCAAGGAGACAGACACCACTAACTGTACATTCCAATGCAACAGAATTAGAATTCACCACAGTTACACAGAAATGAACCAAATTCTGCATCCACATCAGGTGAAGAAAGAATTTTGTGTTGGCAGATTCTTTTTATGAGGTACTACTGTCATCAAGTGATTCCCTGCAACTTCATTAATCACCATGACCACATTTACACAGAAACAATTCAGTACTTGAAGCAAAATGAATATGCAATCTTTTTTCTGCAAAGAAGAACTGCAGCATTTCTCATACACTTCTTATGCCAATTAAAACAATGTTTCATTGTCGTCTTTAACAAAGGAGAATGGATTTTAGACTGCACGTATCTACAACACATACGGCAAAACTTGAGATAAAAAACTATAAAGTAAGCTTACTGGAAAAGGGAAACAGAGAAATGTAGTTTAAGGCATTCCTTTTAAGATATACAGATAAGTAATATAGCATGCTTGGTGTGACTTCCAAATAAGAGTTTCAAATTATTGAAAAGACAAAATATTTTTTCATCCCACAAAGATTATGTGAACCAAAATATTGTACCATACTTCACATAAAATGTAGAAGTATGCTAAGCTATCAAAAAAGATTTCAAAAGAGTTGAGAAGTTATTTATATAATTCTGATTCTGAAAATGTATTACCAGCTTGTGTTACTCCATGCTAAGATGCATAGATAAGCCTTTTAAATATACATATATATAGCCATATGATAAAGAGACATTTAAATGGAAATGGTGAAAAAAAGAGTTATGTTGGAGCACAATGTTCCATAATCCTGTAGCGGGAAACAGATTCCCTGAAATTCCCAAGACATAGCAACAATGCTGTTTTAAGCCATAATGTGTGGGCTTCACTATTTACAATGCACAGACAACCTTCTCACTTCATATTAGTTTCCTGTTTAAACACCTCTTTCATCCTCTTTTCTTCTCCCTCCCCTCTTGTACCTTCACTTAATCTTATTTACTTTTTTTAGAATCTTCCCGATTATCAATTAAGTCCTATGCCTTCCATTCTTAATTCCACCACCATTGCTAGAAAGCCACGGTGCCAAACTGTATCAAAAGCCTGGCTTCCATCCAAACATTTTAGCATCTCACCTGAACAGAAATAACATAAGCGATTCAATTTGCAAGCTAGATTTTTCTTTCAAATCATATCCACATGAGAACAAGCAAAATAAGCTGTTCACAAAATTATGTGTATGCCTTTATTTGCTAACTGATCAAAACAACAACAAAAAAATCAAACGTAGTACTTAACAGCTGTTCAGCTAATCACAGATTATGCCACAGGCAAATATTTAATATGAATGAAACAGCTTCAGAAATAGAGAATGCATTTCTGCAGCTAATTTTTTAATCAGAACTATACTACTGGCTAGTACTGGGGATCTGTTTCTGTGCAAAGCAACTGGAAATCAGTATAGCCAAAAATATCACGAATATGTCCTGGGAGGCTGAAACAAAGGGAATTCAGTTCTTCCTTTTCTGTGCATCACAACATATGTTCCAGTTAGTGTTCTCAACATCCCCAGTAATTGGGGAAATGACAGAAATCCTCTTAAAAGAAAGAGGTAATCAAATCTGAGAACGGTATAAATCACAAGATTTTTCTGCTCTAATCTTCCCAAAGTATCTTGTTCTGAAAAACGTGGATTGATTATCTTCTTGATCCACAGTCTATGAAGACATCTGCATTCCCTAACTGAAGAGATTACAGGCATCAAAAACCAACACTACAGCTCCTTTCTTAAGGAATCTCTTCCAGAACAGCCCCTGATTAATGGAGATGAAAGTGGAAGGCCTCAATACTTCTGCAAGAATCTGCCTGACAAAAAACCCAAGGCAAAGCCTATCTAGAAGAAAAGGATTGTACGCTCTGTTGACGTTATTAGTGACCTCCTTTCAACTGTCATGGCTGGGATGAATAGCCTAAGTCACCAATCCATTTTATGACTGCTCAATCTGAGCCAGGGTTTAAGCAGCATGCTGCGCTGCACAGGCTACGTTAATCTGTCTACAAGTTAAGATATGGAGAGCTGCAATCTGCTCATGCCCAGCAGACAGAGTATCCCTCGGCTTCATTCTACGAGGACTGTGTTTATTTAGGGAGTAAATTTTCCAATTCAAAGAATGAATATAAAAATTTCAGGAGAAATATATATTCTGCATTACTCAACTCAGAGCAGGTTTTAGTGTTTGCAGACCTCATGCAGAGGCAGAAATACCACATTCTTTTTCTTCTCAATTTGACCATGACACTATCTTAAGAATTGGCTCTAACTAATCCTTAGTATATCCTTTAGTAAATGAAAATAAACCCAGCAGGAACAAAAATCAATTATCAAAAGAAAAACTGTAAGAGGGAAAGATGCCATTTGTCTTTTCGCTAATTCCTAGCATTATGGGCCTGCAGAAAGAATACTGACGTCTCTTGGAAGCTGTGCAATATTTCTTCCACTTAGCGTTTAATCCCTTCAGGAAACACAGCAAGAATAAGAAGAATGCAAACAAATTTTAAGAAGCTGTGTTGGAACAAGTTTTTCTTCTAGTTCTGAGCACTTTGTTGAGAGTGGAAAATGGAAAAAAGCTAGTATTTATAAACACTGTTTAGAAAAAAATGTAGTTGATTTTGTAAAGAATTGTAAAGAAAGTTTGTATCGCTGTGTTTTTAAAATTCTTTTAGGTTGCTTTAGTAATAGGTGCTCAAACAGATCTGACAGCTGGTTTTAAATTGTTAAAAACTCCAAGTTCATTAACGAAGTGACCATAGATTCTGTAAAGCCACTTTCTAAAAATGTTTGAGACATCTGTGAAGCCCTTCTATAGTCTTCATTCTAATCTTTCAGGAAAAAAGTGAGGGGTTTTTTCTGAAAAGGATAACCAGGAACCATGAAGTTCTATGTATGGCAAAGTAACAAAAACCTCAAGGTTAGATGCCAACTTTGACTTACGTTCTAAATAGTTCTAGCTCTGACTACTTTATGGCCTGAAATAGAATTTATTGTGGTATTTCTTAACTTAAACAACTGGAATAAATATCCCAGTATATTATACATCCTAATCAATTGCCCTGTAGCCAGTATTCATTGATCAAGTTAATCAATAAGGGGGTGAAAAATTTGTTATCTCTAAGGTCAGCGCAGCCTGTGGAAAGGCGTTATTTCTCAGGATTGACTAAACACACAGGTTGTACTAATTTGAAGATAAAACTATCTTAAAAGAATACATCCTCTGATTTCAACTGGTCAGCAGTAATGTTCTATCAAACTGTGTTCACATGCCTGCACATACACGTTTTCATTATTTTTCTCAACAAACATCCATTTCTTTTTGTTCAGTAGCTGTTAAAATTGCCTTATTTCAGCAAAATGCAAGGCTAATACTACATTTGGCATTGCTGTTGTGATAATCAATTACCCACTCGTTCAAGTTATTATTAACCTTTATACTTACTTTTATTCTTAACTTCACTTTATGATGTTGAATGATAATTTTTTATTTCTGATTAATACATCATACTATTTAGAATGAAGTGGAAATTTGTTTTCAAAACATGGCGTAGAACACAAAAACTGCATCAGTGAGACAGAAGTTTTGCGAAGATAGCCAGTTTGATTAGAGAATTGGTGTGTACAAAATGCATTGCTATCCTCCGATCTGATTTCAAAACTAATCATGCTTGCTAAAAAATAGCAACTGGCTTTTTTATTTAAGTGTGTCAGGCCCAGCTTCTAACCAGACTCTGAAGACAATGTTCCTTTTCAGTAATTAGGCAGCCCACAGGTCCTCACTATTTTTGCCTTGTTAACCTACTTATATATTATATCATCCCACTTCAATCTTGTATTGGTAAACTAGTTTTGATAAACTCAACAGGTCAAAATCCTTAAAAACTATTATGTAAGAGCTTTAAAATTAGTTTTGTTCTCTCCACTTTTCAGCATGCTTTTAAAAATTGTCAACACTGAAAGAGCTAATAGTGTTTTAATAGTCACTTACAGTATACAAAGCAGCAAGGTCTTTTCCCCACTCCTACTCCCTAGTCTCTTGCACACCTATCAGATAATTCCATTGGTCCTTTACAGTGCTGGCACTGCACTGACAGCCCGTCACCCTATTTTGAAGGGTAAAAAGATGGGGTATTATGGATTCTACCAGGCTTGGTAGAAGCTTGACATAGTTTGGTTTATTAGTACAGATGTATCCAACAGAAGTTTGAGCCATCCCTCTTCCTAATTTAAAGTTTTGTGCTCAAGTATCTATGTTCATGTCAATACCTAACAACAAGCATTTACTTCCCAAACTAAACTACATACAGCTTCAAACAGAAGATGCTATATCACAATTCTGAAGATGCTATATCACATCAGCACATGGACTTGTATTTAGGTTAGCACCTAATGAACAGCATAAATACTTTATATACTTTTTCGTTGACCTAACCATATCTCAGAAAAGGTACTGCTGAAAATAAATTAAAACCAAGGATTTCTTATCCAAAATTTAACTTGTTAAAATTATGTATCTCTAGAAAATGTATGTTCTCATAGCGGCCTTTCTCCAGTGTCTCAAAGCAGCAAGTATGTGCCTGTATACACCCAAACTACTTCAGACACTAACAATGGTTATAAAGGAAGAACCGTAAAACTCAGATACAATTGTTACATTTTGGGGCCAGTAGTCCCAGTTGCAGCATTTTTGGTATTTCAGCCAATTCACCTAGCTACATCAATGGCAGCTGCAGTCACATTTTTGACTGTAGAATAAACACATTCTAAAACCATCCAAAACACTGTAGACATGGCCACTGGAAAGATGCTTTTTCAAAATTCTTTCCCCTTACACAACTATATTCCTTAACCTTATGAAATTACAAAATATGTAATCAGCAAATCAGAGACTAACTCTAGGCAGAAATAAGAGTATTTTGACTCAAATCATGAGTAAAAGATGCCCTTAGTGAGCCAACAGATCTGTTTCCAGCATGAACAGGAAACAACTACTATACGGATAACGCATCCTCCCTAGCTTTAACATGGGTATCACCAGTAGGAAATTACATATGCCATAAAAGATACAGTGAGTTCTGATCCCTACAGGATACATCATCAATTCTCCACACTGTTCTAACCCAAACTTTAACAGAACACAGCTCTAATTTGCATTATCCTATTCAGATCTTAGATAAGTTTAATAAATTGAGCAGCACTGCAGAGTCTTCCTTAAGTACAGGGATTTCTTCTCATACTTGAAATCACATATGTACTCTCAGTGGGCAAAATGTGAAAGGAAAAATAATGGCCAGACCATTACTGAACCAGATTCTCCATTCTGAAAGTGTCTCAGTGAGCAGGGTAGAGTTTCAATAGAACTTTTACCTCATTCCCCAGGTAGTGTGCTTCATGCAAATCCCACATGAAAAATCCAGTGTGTTTTGCTACTTTAGGATCATGAGTCCTCCAAGGAAACTTTTCATACAAATTCTGCAGCTGAAGAGCATAAGAGTAAAACGGGAACAATTTTGTCCACAAGCAAGCATGTATGGTAGTTCCATCTTGCCAGAAGACTTCACAAACAAGTGACTCCATTTGTATTGGAGCTGTGTAACTATAGGATGAACTACAACTGAACACCCACAACTCTCTTTTAAGCTGGTATTTTCTCAGACTCTCACTACTGTTAAGATTTCCTGGGGTTTTTTGCAGATCAGATAGCTCCACCTAAAAAAATCAACAACGTAACTGTTCTAGTGCTCTGCACAGTGCATCAGATCACACAGATTAGCCCCTATTTATTGGCAATGTGCAATACATTTTAAATCTTTCCCAACAGTTGTATCAAAATATATTTCAAAACCACCAGATCTATCAATAACATTAACTTGTTTTTGTCTAAAATGTTTAAGGTGAGTGTTCCTGTCTCGTTGCTATACACCCTCCATTCATGTCACCTCAATACCCTGAGGTACTGACTCTAACACAACCCTTGCCAAGGCTGGCAGCCCTTCTCCACGCAACAGAGCCCTGCTCCAGTTCTTCGCTGGAGTGCCACACACACACTACTGCTGCTAAGGAACATGAGAGAGGGGAAAGGCAAGGTGCTGGACAGCATAGCCCACCTCTTGCTTCATTGGTTTTGCTGCAGAAGCTGAAAAGCCAGGTGTCAGGAGGGGATGGAAGCTGACACGCAGAACAAGGCAGCACGTGGAGTGCTGTGCCAGGCCTGGCAGGCTCACCCCAAGCTCCAACCAGTACTCTGGTTTTGTATTGCCTACTTTCATGACTCACATCCTTTGGTTAAGTCTGAACTTAATATATACCCATAAATTGCAACAGTTATTTTAGGAGGGACATCTTGTGTCAGTCTGCACAAGATTCAGTACAGGGAAAAAAGTAATATATGAAGTTCACTAAACACATTAAGCCTGACACTTAAAACAGCATCTACAAACTAGCAGATAAAGACCTGTTAGAAAGCGAGCTGTGCATAACACATGCTAATTCACTCCAACAGAAAATACACTGGAAAAGTGATTCCTCATGAAGAGAGCCTTTTTCATGTTTTAGTCAATACCTGCATCATTTTTGCATAAACGCATGCAAGCAAGTTCTGTTTCTCCCCATCTTCTAGGTTAGAAAATTAGATATGGCAATAGAAGAAAAGGATTTACAAATGCTTACTGAGAAGGAAAACTAAGTCACATCTGTGCCAGTAATACTACTCCAGGTAAACCAAATCAACCAAATTAGATGTCTACTCTCTAGCTCATGTAATACTCTGTACTAACAGATTAGAGTATTTTCCCACTTTGTGCAGAACTCCATTTGCCCTGTTTCCATAAGTTTCATGGAAAAAAGAGAATAAAAACCTATAAATAAAGGATGAATGGTAACTGTCATGTCATTTTTCCACTAATCATCACAACAATCAGTATTAATTAGCAGATCATATATTGTAGTACCCAAAGTAAAATACAAATTCTATTTGTGCAAAATAGAGGAAAAAATGTCAAAATAGCTCAGACATTTAAGGTGATTAATGTTAATTCTTACTTAAGTCTCTAAATACTTTCCACTTACAGAATATTCTGTATCACATTACTTCTGGTAAAAGTGATATTACGATAAAATTAAGAAAAGCATGTTATAAATACACACACACAACATTCGTTTGTTGTAATGCAAAAGCTACAACAGCTTTCACAGTTCCCCTCCCACTGGATGCAGAAACCTGAACTATACGGTAACACAACAGTGGAAAGACATTGTAAATAATCAAATTGAGAAATTCTGATATTAAAATGAATGGGTATAAATTTCTGGAGTAAGTATATTTAGTAAGTGTTTTTTCATAAAACAAACGAATGAGATTGAGGCTACTTTCTCTAAAGAGTAGTAAGATGAACAAACAAAACCAAGTTCTCAAAATGGCATTTGCAAAGGTTTTGAAACAGGCGATGTGTTTGCTTTCAATTCTTGATGACCCAGGGGACCTATTCCAAGTCTTTAATAGCTAACAATTCAAACATCCTAATACTCACCAAAACTGAAGCTAGGACTTTGTCAACTTACATTGCTGTCATAGCGCTCAGCATCTCCTTTACGCACCACTTTACTCTTTCAGAACAGGGACACAGAAACGCAGTGTACTTTCTCTGCTGCTTTGAACAGACAAATCTCTTTGTAACCACTCAAAGAATGTGTTCTGCAATCTCTCATAATTTAATCACTGTCAGTCATAACAGCCTATTGTGAAAAATAATCCACTCATTTATTTTATCATCAGTGCACTCAAGCGTGGTCAGTTTACGAGCAGAGTCACATGTAACAGCCACGAGAGATCCATTACAAAGCTGCTGGAAAGTTTGTGAACAAACAAGTTGCTTTCCTCTGATTATCCATAGGCTAAATCTAGAACTCTCATGGTCTTTCATACTATTTTCACAGAGGAAACAAAGGAAAGCCTTCAAGCAATAGTTCTAGTGTTTACTTCAACACATGCTCACACAGACAGTAGGCTAATTACAACTTCAAATTTTAATACTAAATTACAGTAATTTCATTCAAATTGGGTGCTCATGGAAGAAAATGTCATCTTGATATCAGCATAGTAGCCAACAAGTCCTCTGATATAAGCAGCATACTGTTCATGCTGAGAGACCAAAAGCATAGCTGCTACTGGAAGTGTAGGAGTTGTTTGGAGCTGCAGAAGGTACGCTAAGGCTTGGGAGTTATGAGGCTTTGCAAAAATCAGGAGTTGCAAAGTAGCAGTCAGACTAATACACCTGCATGCATTTAACAAGCCCTACTCACAGAGTCAGGTTAGTGAAGTCATGCAAGTGATATCAATAATAACTATGAGATAGCGCTAAGAAATCCTGACATCGCTAATTCAAGAATCATCGTTATGTATTAATAATTACTAACAGACTGAGGAGTTCCACAGAAGCTACACACACAAGAAACACATGCATACACACTTTTTTTAAATGTTTGCACATACATGTATGTATACTATAGTCTTATCTCTCTCAACCAGCCAAGGATTCCCCAGGAAATATCCTCCTACATGAGACGTCATATAAATTTATATTGTAATAAAGATTGGTCAGAAAAATCATTCAGATTATTATAAATCCTAAAGCTTTGTAAGAATTTTGAACTGATAATTGTTGAAATTGAATGATTGAAAAAAAATTAATTTCACAGAGTAACTCATTAAATCCTGTCTTTTTTTGTCCCATATGCACAACACCTGCACAATACCCTTCTCCTTAAAAGTTCTCTCATCTCTTCCATTTTAAGAAGAGGATATAATTACAAAAATAGTGGTAAAAAAGCCCAAATTTTCAGTGTTAACATTTTCAGTCAGAATATGCAGATAAATCTAGAAGTGGTCTACCACTAAGTTTAAAAAGAAATCCAACTAAAGAAGCACCACCGTGAGCACCTGGCCATTGAAGGTCCTTTGCAAACTACAGAAGCCTCACCCACCCATCCTTGCGGCAGGAGTATGAAGCTACGGGGTAACCTACGTGGGAGACATGGCAGACGTCGCTGCACATCCTGCCAAAGCCCCACAGATCTATCTGGAGAAAAACTGCAGAAGAACTGCAGATGCTGACAACTTGGAACACTCTCTGGTTTGCATTACACTGTGTTCTGCAATGTACCTGACCAAAGGAGCAACGCAATTCTCACAATGTACAGAGATTAGGTATTTCTCTAACTTTGCCAGAAAAGATTCCGAGACAAATCAGAGGAAGTTTCTTGTTTATTGCAACAAGATTTGACTATGAGTCAGAGTATAATTAAGCCTCCACACTCAATCACTTAATACAATGCACTCTAGTTAATTGAGTCAATGTACTAGGGAGATGCTTAGGTATTTCTTGTCTTGAAGTAGTTTTTTGGCTGCTAGAAGAAAACCTGCTTTGAATGCAACTGCTTTCACAATGAAAGTTAATAAGTGACTTCCGTAAGAAATCCACAGTGTATCAGAGATGTCTAAGAAAGTTCACATATGCATCAAAACTGGTATCAAGAGCATCATGCCTATTCCCTCATTTAAAGAGATTGAATTTAACCTCTCTAAAGTGTTTGAGATCATGAAATACGACTTCTTCCAGTTAACTGAAAGTTATATACTTTGAGTTATTTCTTTCTAAGCAAAAAAAGAACAACATGGCAAAACTCCTGCTTACTTTCTCACTAAGCTACTTAGGTGCGAAAACCGTAAAGCAGTAGAGCAGCACTGCAACTACCTGAAGGAACTGAAGTAACTGAATTCAAGACAATACTTCACAGAAAGCCTTTTCATGCTCCAAAGGTTACTATTGTTGAATTTTCCAAAGGAGTCAAGAAGTAATTTTTCATGCAACATTCAGTTTTAAAGTCTGCCCAGCACTCAGAAAAGTCCAAGAACAAAAGCTGGAATTTACTACCCAATTAGGTCAGACACACTAGCGCCTCAATAAGCAAACACTAGCAAATACACCAAGTCTTTGCCACAGTTAGAATCTCTAATTCAGAAACACTCGTGTTTGGGACTCATGCATTGAAAATTTAATTCTGCCACTTGTGAATTAACAGATGTAAATTCTGAACACGACAGAGGAACACAAAAAACTACCGCAGCAATCATATCCACAAAATTCAGCTATCACGCTTCTCTTCAGAAAAAGCTGGAGTTTGGTTGGTTGTTAACTTTTTAACTTTGTGGCCCTGCTACCTCCCTGATCTACAAGCTGTTTCCTATCAGAAAGCACTGATGGCAGCCAGACTGTGCACCTCACTATATACACCTTATACAGATATTTAATATGGATTATCTATTAACCCTCAGAAACTGCCAGTTGTCACTTCTACAGAAGTCTTGAATTTCAGAATTAAATCTGAAAAGTAATGTTTTTGAGAAATGTATCTGTGGACTTAAGCATAAGACAACCGTAGTTATGTAAGATTTACTTATAAAAGTTGAACTAATTAACTCCACTTTATCCCTTGAGCAACAACATGCTCCTAGCCAGTCCACAACTACAGCAAATGTAGCTTCTGGCAGCCTTGAAGTGGCTCCCCTTCTGAGTTAATTATCAATATCAAGCTATCACAGGGGCAAATACGATCACCTGAATCCCCACTAGTCATAGGGACTTCACAGCATCATCCTGAGACTCAGCAATGGCACAGTGGGTCCATGTGGATACACTGCACTTGGCACTCCCACCCATTAGCTACTGCTGATGGTTCCCTCTCCTTCTGAGACAGGATTTGCGACTCCTGGGTTCTCAGCCAGGCAAAAATTTTGGAGTGAACTCACAGGGCACAGAAGTTTACTGTTGCTTCAACAGCAGTGCTACTTTAGGATGGTCCTAGACAACTATGAACAATGCAGTTTCCTACTGACTGTAGGATCTGTTTCTATATTTAAAATGAGTATTTCAGAAATTTTCAAAATAATTAAAGGACTCCTTACTATAAGGAAAAAAAGAAGTGCCTAGACCCATATTGAAAATAAGACAGATTCTCCTCATCCACTTTTCAAAATTCTAATAGATTGAGACAATGCATCTGTTTGCATCAGACTCCACCGGACAATGAGAAAATTATTCCACAGAAACTAAATTTCCAAGGAAAACTTTTATCCTGGAACACATAGCACCTTACTTTGCAATGACTGACTTTTCAACGACTCTAACCTGAGGCTGCCTTTGGAACATAGCGTAAGTATAAAATCAGTTCCAGTTTGAGGTATACTGTATTGCTGAAACTGAGAAATACCTTTCTATGGCACTACATGCACTAAAAGTTACAGTGGCTGCATTTGATCATTTCAGAACTCATTGTCAGGGCAACTCCAAGACTGACATCCAAGTAATAGGTCAGGCACAACAAATGCTAACAATAAACTCTCTTCAAATGGTGGTACTATAGAACAAGTTGAAAACAATTTTCAAGGTGAGTATTTAGTACCTCCAGAAATATTAGGAAGAAGCAAATTTGACAAGTGAAATTTTTAGTAGTAAAAAAGGTTTCTATCGTCACGACATAACCATCTTTATTCCAGTATTAAACTAGTTATTCTGCATTGACTTTTTTTCAAGAAACTAAAGACTTCCATGCTAGTTAACATATTTATTTGATTTAAGTATTTCTTGAAGGAGATCTTTTTCCACAGTGCTGTTTTCTACACAGTGGATTTACTGGTTTGGCTAGTTCATCTGATTCCAACAGCAAGCTAGTGCAGTATCATAGGTCAAGCACCTCATTTCTCAAATTACCTTAAAGTTTTGTACACATTATTGAAACACTAAAGCTTTTAAAGATTCCTTCAACCTTTGGTCCTATTTCTAGCATCTTGATATAACAAAGAATTAAAGGGAAACATTTTAAAGAAAAGCGAAGCTAACAGGAGATGCATGATATCACTTATTACAAATGCATTTTCAAAAGCAAATCACAAAGACACTTTTAAACATAGCTGATATTTAGATTTTCAAGATTTGTCTATTCTGCTAAAAGGCAGTAAGCCCATTAACCATGTAATTCATTTGAAAGGTTAGGGACAGAGCAGCACAAATTCAAGGCTTCTCAGCAGTACTGACAAGACTAACTTTTTCCAGTCCAACTCATTTTTGCTGCAGCAGCAGCACTAGCTCCCACTTCCGTCCTTCCTCCCACAGTTTAGGAGCCCCAGTGACCTCCCCAGCCTCACTACACAGCGACACCAGTCCTACTGCCCTCATAGCGTGCCCCAGTTCCTCTCTGTCTTAATTTCCGACCTGTGACAGCTTCCCAGAAATCTGCCCAGTTTCAACCACGGGAACAGAAACAGAGGTAAGGATATGGCAAGAATCAAGCTTCATTCTAGCTTGCCTCTGCTTCTCCCAACAGAGAGATAATACATGCCAGTACAGGATGGAGCAAGATGCACAGGCAGAGGAGTGGGCTGCAAACCCTGCTCAGCATCAGCACCCTCAGCGATTCAAGCAGATCTTGTGCAAAAGCAGGCAAAGCACAGAAACTCCACCCTGAGAATCTCATCCTTCTGTTTTAGGCTGAGGTTTTGCTGCCCTTATCAGCCCCCCACCCTACATATCATTTCTGTGACAAAAGACAGTTAAGCAAAGCATGTAACAAAGGCAATCTTAGTCTATACCTTCTCCTTCCAAAAAATGTTTTGGAAACTATTAATTTGCTCCAACATTAACTTTTTTGGGGGACAAAAAAAAAAGCAGCTGTTCAGCAAACTTTTGTGTAATCATTCCTATCAGCTCTCACAGGGGTTTAATTTAAATTGAAGTTGAACTTCATTTTTCAGGGGCAGGGGTGGGTGGGTGTGTGAGGGTGGGTAGAGGAGGAAATCAGGCTAAGACTACTACTGAAACAAAAAGAAATGAGTTTGTTTCCAGCTAAGCTAAGTTATTACAGTGAATTATTTCACTGGAACCTCCTGAAGTGCCTCAGGAGATATTCTTCTGTATTAAGGTTGCAATTACTCTACAAAGCTATATTAGAAATTCTTCATCCCTTAACAGCTGTCCCTCTATTTACAGCTACACTTAACTGAACTGCTGCCATCAGCTACCTGCATTTTACACAGACTCAGGCTATATAAATTTTAAGAATTATTGTATGACATCTGCATTTTCCCTTCAACACTGCTCTTGGTATCTGCAGTATCTGTAACTTGCCAGCACTTCTCAGCCATAGGCTTATTCTTAAGTGTTTAAAAACTATTCTCCACAATCTGTCAGTCATTAAGAGCTTTGCAGTTTAGTCAGAATTATGCCATAGGCATAAAGTGTTTTCAATAGCAATTTCAAAGAGTTATTTTTGTGTCTTATTAAAGTAATAAGCATTAGTATTCCTGAATGAAAGTAACAAACAGGTGTATGATTGCACTGGTAGGTAAGATAGCACCGTTTTTAAACTATGATATCCATCCCGTTAAAATTTGCACCATCTGATACCCCTAAAAAAAATTTAAAATGCTTTTTCATTCAACTTTTCATTGTAGTGCACATCAAGTGTGTCTATTTCTAACCAAGTTAAATTTTAACAAGTTGAATGAGCATCAGTTCCATACCTGGAAGAAGGGTGTTAAGTACCATCTAGTAAGGCTACAATTACAATTTTGCTTTAAGATGCATCTCCCCAGCTGATGTCTAAAATGACCTATTTCACATACCTAGTTTAGGGAGAAGCTGCCTAAACAGCTAACTAAAATAAACAAGGGACGATGTCTCTGTCTTTGTAGGATATGGGGAGAAAGTTGAAGCAGCAGTCTCTCACGTGGTAAGGGAAGGCAGGGGGGATACAGGGAAAGTGTGTACAGTGGCAGAAGTTTCCTAAATGGGAACTGCTGCCAAAGGAATTATAACAAGTAATCAAACCTTTCTGTTTGTTTTTATGTTATAAAGACAATAGAGACTTAATCTGCAAAATCCACAATAGCCCTTTTCTGCTAGTTAATACCAACCTAATGAATGAACTATAGGATATGGTTAAGGCAAGTAGCAATAGTAATGTATTTTTTGTCTTGCCTATGGCTACAATCTCTCATGAAATAACAAGAAATGAGATTCAGAATCCTTGACTCAAGAGAGATATCTAGAGGTGAAGATCAAGCTTTACAAGCTGTGGCACTGGCTTTGGGAATCACTGTTTGAATCTCTGTACAGAGAAATCTAGTCTTATGAGTATCTTTAGGAAGCAGCACAGACATATCAGTGATGTTATGAACTCAGTTTTCAGACTTCACACTAGATAAAAACAACCCTCCTTTATCTTCGTGACTAAGTCATGATCAATACCTTGATTCTAATAAAATACAAATCGCTTTGCATGCAGAAGATATAATTGCAACTATGGAAGACTCTACAGTTATTTCAACAGTCCTTCTACTGGCAGCACTTCAATGCTCCCTTGAAGCAAAACAAATACACTATTGTGTTAATGCAATTCATTTGAATTATGGAGAGTAGTTTCTATATGCATGGTAACCAAAGTTTTTACTCTTTGTAGCTTCAGCTTTCCTTGTTGCAGACTTAAAAAGGTACATTTGAGATCAAACCACAGACAAACAGATATGTGATAAAATTGAGCTAAGAGCTCAGTTTGTTTTGTCAGACATGTCACACAACAAGTAAGTAGATAGGGAACTTACATGCCACAAAAATATACCAAAATATATAGCTTATATGAAGTTAAAAAGAATGTCAGTACATAAGTTTCCATTTTATGCTTAGATGCTATTCAAAACCTAAATACCTCCTTAGTATTTGAGAAAACTGACTGGCTTTAAAAATCTTTCTTAAAAAACACAAAACTAAAAAAAAAAAAAATTCACCAATTTTTAACCAAAACCAGAAGATGTATTTAACTGCTCCGTAAAAGCAGTTTACAGTCAAACAAGTTATTCAAAATATTCCTTACACATTTATCTCTAGTCCCCCAACGAATTAACTTTAATATTGAAGGGAATATACTAGATTTTAAGACGTAAGCTTTACACATTTTAAAGCAAGTTTCAGATACAGTAAAATTTGCCTGAAGATGTAAGTTGGAAAGATATATGTGATTCCATGATTTGGTACTCTTCATATTCATTCCACAGAACAATGATAAAATGTATTTGTAGATGTTCCCATAAAATTTCAGAACTGTAGTCTATTCAAATTATTTAGAAGAAGAGTAAGTTTACATAACATACTCAAACTGTGTTAACATAATACTTTAGCTACCTTGTTAAGCCTTATTAAACATATTTATATTAACAATTTGGAGTTTCTAAAAATAGCATGCATAAAAAAAAGGTACTTAAGTCTTCTTGAAAACCAAGGGACACTGAACATCCAGTCTTTCCCTCAGAATCTTTCCCATACAAGTGCATCTACTCTCTTCATTTGCCTCTCTTCACACATCAGAGGTTTTGTTTTGTTTAAAATATCTAAGCTATTTCAATAGCATGGTCATCACTATCACACAAAGTATTAACAGAAAACACGACTATGCTCAACTATTTTTGCCCCTGTTCTTGTGCAACTGAGGAAGCCACTGTCACATCAAATAGCACAGTTATCAATACAGATCTGATCACTGCCTGAGGACTAGAGTTCACACACTATGTTTGGCCCCAGAGGAATTTTATAAAAGATTCAATCGTATAATTAAAAATTGGAAATAATTATCAACTTTGCATTTGATAAGCAAGAAAACACTGCGTACAAAATTTCTAGAATGCCTGTGTGGGCAATGCCATTTGTAATTCTGGAGGTTGGGGCACTCAGACAATGGTTTATAGAAGATCTTTCAGATGCAATTAGATTGCAGACCATTGGTTCCATCACAACAAGCCTGAATCGTCCTCAAATTTAGGCAATATTCACAGGATATTTAACTAGGATGCAGAGAGGGTTACTACCATCATAACCATAGCCTTCTCCAGCTATTCCTTGCCCTCTTTCGCCAGTGCACTAGCAAGGGAAAAGAAGCCAATGAGACCAAATAGTACCCATCCCCATGGAGCTTTCTCCCCCACTGCAGGCACTAAGATTTATCATCAAAACAGTCTGGGACACAGACTGCTGTTAGTGTTGCCTGCAATGCTGGCAGGCTGTTAAAGTTACAAAGAGAGAAGTATGTGCCAAAATATGTACTCTTGCTTGCCAAGCATATAATCCTGATGCATACTTCCTGATAGGAAAAGGATTTAATAAATATGAGACAATTTCCTTTTCCCTTTGCTTAGAAACTATCTTCTTTCCCACGTGCTTAAGGTCAGAGAAAAAGAAATGGCACAGCATCCACATTTAAAATAAGCTCAGTTAATTCTCTGCCTGGAATACTCAGCTTCATTTGATCACTCATATTTTATATTTTCTTAACAACTCAGATGATAACCACCAGGACAACTTTTGGAATCTAACACAGAGTCTCCATCTCCCACTACTCATGAAACACTTCGAAACGTGTTGGAGGGTTAGATTTATTTGGTGAATATGGCCCCAGTTGTTGCCTAGCCTACTCTACTGTGTGGTCTACTAGGAGGTTCTCCACTGGTCTGAGATAGTAAAGCCATACCTGTGAAGGACCATGGGTTTTGCACTTGAGTCATAGCATGCCCTTGGTTAAAATCTTCAGGAGAGGGCAAGTTCACCACAAACTTTCCATGCTAGGGATCTTATTTAATTTACAGGATACATATATGTTTATGGATAGCTTCTGATGTTTAAAAAGGCAACAGAAAGATAATAAGTAGAAAAGCAAAATACATAGGTCAGGGAATCAAATAATAGAGAGCATTACAGTGCTGAGGCATTCATAGTTTGCTTCACTACTATAGTATGGCAATGTTCTAGTAATTAATTTAGTACAATGTCATATGAGTAATACTAGTAAAATACTAGAAAAACCAAGGCTAGGATTTCAAGAGAGTCCTAATTAAGGAAAAACTAGGGGTAGCTAACAATAAATTCAAAAGATCTTATTGAAGAACAAATGTGGAGGAGGTATTAATATCTATGTTAAAACCCTGTGTCAAAAATAATCTTAACACATTTAAGAAAATAATTACTTTCATAATAAGGCTTCCAAAGAAGAATCAGTTGTCATTTAGATCTAACAGAAGAATTGTCCACGTACTGAAAGATGCCCAGCAAATGACTTAAGTGTTACTAAGGTAACGATCATGACTGTATTTTCCCTAACTTGCAACATCCTTCTGCTAGTTAACGTCTTTTCCTATTTGAAAAAAAGGAGGAAATAAGACCTTTTACTCATGACAAGCTGTCAGAGATTTCAGTTGCTAAATAAGATATATTCAGCTGAGTGAACTTAAAAGTTTACAGAGGATATAGCAAAACAGTTAACATGGTTTTTGGAACAAAAGTCAACACCACACAGAGTCAGTTTGTGTAGCCACAAGATTTGCTTAACAGCAAAAGGCAGTCTACAAATACTCAGTTCTACCAGAAATATTAATCATTTTTCAAGCAAAAAGCAGGCAAAATATTTCAGAGGGGAAGAAAACCTGCTCGAGTAAATCAGAATTCTCAACTGAAATTGGAAACATTACCTTTTGTCTCCTAGCCGTAAGATTTCCATAACTGCTGTAAGTCTAACAACTGTGCCTCACATACAGAGTTTAAGCCCTATCTGACATCTCCTCAAGACGTATCTGTACAATAACAAAGTGAAACAAAACAAGAAATCTCTTACCTTTGCTTTAGAGGCTAAATTGTGTAGCTTTTTATTTTTAACCATTAGTTTATAAATCATGAGCTAGGCAAACTTTTTTTTATATATATATATATGTATATATATACACATACATACTTAAAAACAAAACCCATTCTCTGTATTGATCCTCTTTTGACTAATCATCTCTTACCCTATTACTACCATCTGAAATACCTGACACCAGCCTGGAAGCTGGTCTTTAGAACCAAATATGAACTCTCTGTTCTTACAAGGAGTGCCAAGGTAATCACTAGCAAAATGTACACAGACCATACATGACAGAGCATTACAAGACAAACTAGTAGGACCCTCTCCCATACCTAACAGATGCCTATGGATACATGGTAGACTGTTTTCTAGCATCACGTCTCTGCTGCACATTATGGTCTGCAGATTCATCCAGTTTTAGGCTCCACAGTATGAGAGTTGAGAACATGCTGGAGCAAGTCCAGCAAAGATGGTTAAAGGCTTGCAGCATCTGCCATATGAGGAGAGGCTGAGAAAGCTGGGATTGTTTAGCCTGGGAAAGAGAAGGCCTGGGGTCAGGGGATCTTATCACGTTGTATAAATACATGATGGGGGTATTAAAGAAAATAGAGCCAGGCTCCTCACAGTGGTACAAAGGATATGAGACAATGGGGACAAATCAAAATAGGGGAAATTCTACTTAAACATGGGGAGGCGATTATCTTTTTTACTCTGAGGTTCATCAAACCTGGAACAAGTTGCCCAAAGAAGTTGTGGAGTCTCATCCTCAGAACTATTCAAACCTGACTGGACAAGGTTCTGTGACCCTACACTGAGCAGAAGATGGGGATGGGCTGAGTGGTCTCCACAGATCCCTTCCAATCTCAACAATTCTATAACTCCTAGCACAAATAAAATGACTAATCATGTTCTTGAAGGGAAGCAGAAAAAAAAAGTTAAGACAAGAATGCCTTTATGTTCTCCTACAACAGATGCTATGTACTTCACAAAAATAAAACTATAATCCCTACCTCAAACCAGCTAATAATCTATTCAAACCAAGAGATACCAACCATCATCAGATGTGTTTGGAATAGGATGAAACATACTATTTTGAACTCCAACAAGAATGATGTTTGAAACATTACAGTTGTTGGCCTGGTTTCCTACCAAAACAGGACCCGTGGAATCATATTGCCTGTTCATCTGTTTGTTATCCTTCTCTAGAAATTTTTAGATTCAATGGTCAGTTTTAACCATATTTAGCAGTGGTCCAGAGGTCTCAATAATACTTAATTTCTACAGGACTCACAAAACCAGTTTGGCAGGAAAGAAATCAAAATTAGTGAAGAGTCTCTAGAATAGGTTACTTAGGACATTCTATTTGGCTTACTAGCTTTACGGGCAGCACTTACAGCCAGACAAAATACATACTTAACCTAGTGATACTTGGATGGTTCTGCATCGAGTATATTTAGGTGATAATGGGGGGGGGGGGGGGGAACAACAAAAAAGAAAGAAAAGAGGTGCTAACAGCACAGAAACATTTAATAGTGACAGAAAGAATGCTGACATTCTGTTATAAAGAGGAGCAAGACAAAGTAACAGAAAACCATGCTTCATGAGTTCTTCCATTAGAACTTAGTTTTAAATATTTAAATGTCCTGATGCTTTCAGGTAAACTTGAAATGAATTCTGAGGAGGATTACAAGAAGGTCAACAACATATTTGTCACCACTAGCTAAGAGAGGCTAGTATTTCAGTATTCCCATATTACTACTTCCAAATATTACTGAATATTGTATAGTGGAGCATCAGAGCACAAAGGGAGGAAAAAGGAGAAAGAACATGAGTGGAACAATATTTCCAATACATTAAAACCTGATTATTACCTAAAAATTCTACTACTCGTGTCCTGCTTTTAATCACACTACTACTACACTCATTAGAAAGTTTTTGAAAGAAGTTAGCAGAATCAAATCAAGCAACATAAGCCAATTTCAGCAGATATTAGATAGGTAAGATCTCTAAATCCAGTTTATTCATCTTGCAGGACTCTCATTATGAGTTTTGCATTCTGGGTTTCTTCCCTCCCCACCCCACCCACCATCCTTACACTCAGAATGCAAACTAATTTGTGCCTTTAACCCAAAGAATCTGCACTCAAACTCATGGACAGTTAGCTGACCATAAAAGCATGAAGAGAGGGCTGTGAAGTTCTGCCTGCTGCAGGTATTTGAACTGATAATGCAGAAAGGATCATGTAGATTAAAAAAAAAAAAAAAAATCTGTCTCCTGAATTGCTAGTTTGATATTTTTTGTCAAATATTCATGACTGTTTTGCAAGTATTCAAACTTAGTTCACACTGATTATCAACACACCTCAACTGTTGCAGCTGACAGATTTGAGGAAAACAAAACTTTAGCCAGTCATCCTGGAAGTTTGGCAGCATCAATTCCTCAGACTACAAAAAATTCATCGCATCGTTTCTGTACCCCTGTCACAAGGGCACAGAATTTGTTTCAGTTTACCTTATTGGGCACGGTGACCTCAGACTGGAAGTAGGGAGCACAAACACTGTGTATGGAAACATAAATGTCATGTCCCAAAGGTTACTTTTATTCACAGCTGAGTAAGCCATCTACTTCCGATCTAAGTACTGAGTGTTTCAAAGCTGGAATGATAGTTTAGACACAGACACATCTGCACATATAGAAAATATATAAAGCACTTTGGTCTCACCCAGAGGACTGACTATACCGATTTTTCTTTTGAAGAACATACCAAGTTCAGTAGGCGATGTTAGAGGCATCTGTCAAAATATGTCAGAGAAGTTCATTTGCAGCCTTTATAGAGCTTAAGCTGCTTAATTAAGTTTCTTGACTTGGAAGAGAAAACAAAAGTATATATCAAGTCACAATTCTCTTGACGCTCTATGAGGAAGAGAAAAAAGTGAAGGGTCTTTAGCATCTTATTACAAGAACTCAGCAGATCTTATTTAGCTCTCCCATAATGGCATCACAACCTTTTCTGAAAGGTCAGGAGATACCTCATATTTAATAACACTCTAGTCTCCTAAGATGTAAGCTACAGAACAAAGCAGATATAATAGTCATAAGACCACCAAAAAAAAAAGTCATTAGATAACATTCAGAAATCTCTTAATGCATGCATCTTTGCATTTTGGGGTAAAAGAACTGTAGTTTTCACTACAATATATCCCTCTCAAAAAGGTTTTTTCTGCCTGCCTATCAACTGGTATATTTCAACACCCTCTCTTGTGCAAACTGCTGGTAGTGATTTTACAAAGTTACTTGGCTATAGCCAACCATTTTGATACAAGAACTTTAACTAAGAAGCCACACAGTTTAAAAAATACAATACTACTGTAGACAATGACAGTCTATCATAAGCAGAAGAGATTAATTCTGCTAATTAATACTCCTGTATTTCTTATACATTCTTTAAATTTAAGTCAACAGCAACAACAGTCAGTGAAGATGTTTTAGAAATACTTAACTTTATAGACTGAGCTAAATATGTAGGGAATTTTGACATAAACAAGAGGAAATAAAACCATCCACAGGAAACAAAGCAGCATCTTACTGATCATACATTGCTATGCTAACTCAAATGTCTTGTGAGAACAAAACCACAATAATGCAGAGTCATTGCATTACATCAGACTGCAAGTCTCTACTTCTCACTTTTTCTACTTTATGCTAATCAAGAACTAGCTGCTAGTCAGACCTTTGAAGATCACCATTTGCACTATGATGCCAACAGCCACAAAGTCCACTAGCTGTAAGAAGAAAAAGACTAGCAGCATTTACTCATGAGGTGGAATAAGTACACCTTATCCTAACAGGGTATAAAAGGCTGCAGAACAAAAAAAAAAAAACCCACACAACATAGGTGACTCTGGAACAAAAAAAAAAAAAAAAAAAACTCCCACTAAACAAAAAAACCCCACAAACCAGAAAAAAATCATGCAACTTTAGATTCTCCTTTTCTCTTGTCACCTCAAATGTTATGCCCTCTTTACCACAGCAATCAGAAATGGAAAGCTAGTGGAAGTCAAAGCCCAGAAGCTTGCACCTATGCTCTCCATGTGCATCACTGACTTTTCTCTTGCTATCACTTCTCCCTGTACAGCAGCAAGCTTTGAATTTAAAGAGTTTGATCTTTCTACTTGGTTCCTCTACACCTACACTAAAATTTGCAAGTGTGCTTTGAAGAATAATAACAAAACAACAAAGCATACAAATGATTCAAAAAAGTAACTACAACCAAATCAGTGGATCAAACTGGAAAACTGATTATAGTACATATGCGTTCTTGGCTGAAAAGCATTCAACTGGCGACAAAACTCTTGCAGAATATTTTAGCCCTTCAGGGTATCAGCATCAAAGGCAGTTTTGTCATGTGGATGACTGCATACTCTTGAAAAGTAAGTGTAGCCTATAGCAGTGCTTTTCAAGCACAGAGACAGGTCAGTAAATGGAAAGGTTTTTCATGCAAAGACGCACCTCAACAGATAACAAGGCATCTCCCTTAGCCTAGCAGGGTGAAAGGAGCATCAACTGTTTTCAAAACAAAAGGTTAGAATTGTTGCACGGGAGCATATTCAGCTTAGTCTGATGTTGCAAGAGTCTTAATATTGTAATCATGTTGATATAAGGCCCATCTTAGATTCTCATTTGCAGCAATAGTTATGTTTCCCATTTTTAAACAAAAAATTCTGAGATGGCTGCTTCAATTTCAGCAAAAGCCCTGAATGTGATCACCTTCATATAAAGCAACAAGAAGACTACCATACTTAAGTACCGTAGCATTTAAAAATCCCAGCTGTGGATCAGGTAACATTTTACTGCTCACAGCAGAGACAATAGGTTTTGCATACCTTTGCCATGTATCACCATCAGACCGCCCTCAACTCATTACAAACTTTTCTTTAGCCATGACCAGCAGAGCAAAAGCTGTCTTCAATTTTTCACTAGTACAGGACTTTGTAAACAACAGTAGTGTTTACTTTAGAGTTAATTCAAAGGGAGAACAAAAAAAGACAAGAGAACAGAAGAAAATTAAGTGGGGAGGAAAAGGTTACAAAGGGCTTGGAACTGAAAGGATGAAGGGGTGAGAAACTATGGGGAACCACGCCTTTAGAGGAAAAAGTGAAGTGGAGGGGAGGGAAAAGAAATTATACTCAAAACGGTACATCTACTGCTGTAAATGAAAGCCCAACTTCAGTTGCTGAATGTAACCTCCATACAGACTACAGATACTCAGCCTCCTAATTTCTAGGCATCTGTGTAAGTACATTCTTGTTTTAAAAGTCCCATCACAGGAGCAATAGTTCAAAAGTACCATCCTTGAATGACATGGAGTTGCCTACTGATATCACAACTTTAATAAGCTCAAATTTAGCACTGAAGAAAAAAATTACAATCCAGTTAGTGACCAAATTTGCTGTTCAAATATTTGCATATACAAGATACATATGATCAAGGGTACAAAAGTCACACTCTACTTAAGCTCACCAAACCAGACAAGGAAATAATGAATCAGTCAGAAATGTCTCCTGTGTCCCCAGCTTCAATTCACTCCTACACAGTGGTAAATTTTCCCTCCATGCCATCATAGTTCACATACCATTTTGCACTAAAAATGCTCTGCAAAAATATGTTTAAAGAAAACAAATTTCTGTAATTTTACTTTGTGCTACTGAAAAGTAGAAATAATTATAATTTTAAGCTTGCAAAAATCCAATGACAAAACATGGCTTCTCTTCTATAAAAAACCCAAACAACTGCTAATATCCTAACAATAGCAAACAAAAAACTAGAAAAATGGTACAGGTGGAATTCCCATTATAGCAAAATCCTGCTGCTCTAATGAGAGGCTTTGTTTTGACTGATGTCAAAGTTGCTATTTTATTATTTTGTTTCTCTTTCATTTTATAAAAGAAATATACCCTGCAAAACTTTCCAACTTTGTTTCCATATTAAAAAAAAAAAATCAAACTAACACTGTTCTGTCACGTGAGAATTTTACTCAAGCCTCTACAATACCAAGATACTTCAATAAGAGAATTTCCACACAGTTATTCAAGTATCAGTTACATTCTTGAACCATCAGAGAATAACACTGTACCTGAACACATCTGCAAAAAAAAACCACTTAATTGCACAAAATCAGACATTTTTGCATTTGTGTAACAAAACTAGACTAATCCAAGTCATATTTGCCATGAAACACCATTGCAATGCATAAGTATACGAGCCCTCTTCCTCAAATCAGGATGAGGTTCCTTCAAGAATAAAAGTGTCATCTGACAGCAGATCAATGCCGTCACAACACAGTGCTGTGTCCCAGATTCCCCCACACACAGAACAGCAACAGACTTAGAGGTAAGCAACTGGCTCCAACACATTGGTGGGAGGCAGAACCTGAAGCTTGTCAGCAGAAGCTGCTTTTCTCCAAGAGAAATGAAAAACTCCAAACGCATGAAAAACAGACAACAAAACACTTTGTTTCCCTCCAAAAAAGAGTGATTGTCTTTATTCCATTTTATACTAAAAAAAAAAAATTAGGATGAGGGAAAAACAAGCAAGATTTCGCATGCTGCAGAAACCATGGGCAACACATAAGTACTATCTAAAAGCATAATTCAAAAGAATTGATAAAGCAGGATAGAGCTTCTTTCAGAAGAATAAGTGCCTGATGCATTACTAAGTTTCAACTCAACTGATTACATACTTAAAACTGTTTACTAAAATTAAGAATACAACAACCTTTTCCACTAAAAAGTTACCTCAAAGAGGGAAAACCACAAATTTTAATTAAAAATGGATTCAAATTTAATAGAGAACAGCATCCAATAACAAATAGAAGGTAAACCAAAAGAAAATATCACTCAATGAATTCCTAATAAAAAAAGACATATATCTTTACTAAGGTTAGGAGCAACCAAAATAATCCCATGACGACAATAATGTATTTTATAATACTGTCTTGCACTAGCGCCTGATGCCTAAAACTTAAAGCATTTTTTCCCTAATACAAGAACTAGGATGACTTCTTCATATACTATGTAGTACAAATTCTAACACACAAAATCCAAGTACTTCAGTCCTGCTTTGATTTTTATCATTGCTGAACATACAGCAATTTCAGCTCTGACGTGGTAGTTGATCAAAAGCACAGTCCAATAATGGAGAACTATGGTCCAAGCAAAGAATTCACCTCCAACATCACCATGTGAAGTAGGAAAAAAAAAAAAAGAAAAAAAAAAAAAGAAAAAGCAACAAAACTTTATAGAATCTCCTGTATCTTCTGTAAATTTTTTATAAACACCATTTTCATGTCAACCAGCCTACCTTTAAGTTCTTAAATATAAGTATTAGTTAACCATCTCTCCTAATGATGATCCATGAAACAGACAATACAGGAGATTGACAATACTTTAATCAACCTTTTTTGTTAGGTTCTTGTTCACTCTGAACAGCACAAAACTTGTTTGCCCTACACCTAAATGACAATTTTTTCCTCTACAATTTTTCTGAATCACCAACAACTTGGTGATTAAAAAAAATTTAAAAATTTAAAAAAATTAAAAAATTAAAAGCATTCCTCAAGAACAGCATCTCCTAGACAGGAACAGCTCTAACCATCGCTTAACTCTACTGTGCTAATCTACCCGTAGCCCTGGATGAAGATAGTTTTAGTTTGTTTGGTTGTTTTTTTAAGCAAAGAATAAAATTACATTGAAGAGGATCTCTGAGAATACAAACTTTATCTTCCTTTAATTTGAGTTGCTACCATAACTACGTGATCAGTTTACCAAGACACACCTATGGATATACTGCCTGAGAACCTGACTAAAGCTTTGTTTCAGGTAAGAAAGAGAAAAAAAACCCCACCCCACCAAAAAACCCAAAAGAATCAGCCAGAGGAAAACTGCATTCTTCCAAAACAAATGCCTATGCTCCGACCTTCTTGACATCCCCAAAGGTCCGAAAATATTCACAGAATATAAATTCACTTGTTGTGTCTTGTGCAGTTAACTGCTTATATACTGATCCTTCTAGCCAGCATCCTATACTGTTGTTAGTCTTGGGAACAATACAACATAAAAACTCTCTTAGAATCTGAAAACTAACACTTGCAAAAAAATCTCTTTAATATAACTACTTAAATGCAGTCTTATAATATGTAACCAGAAAAAGTCAAAGAAAAACTGACTTGTTTTTAAAATGAGTAAAACAAGAACACCCTTGTGAGCTTTTCAACAGAAATGATCCATGGATTTTTAGAGAGTATCCTTAGCAAGCAAGCAAAGATCATTCAGCAGTAAAAGAAAGAAGCAGGTTAATTTTAACTTCAATAAGCTTAACATCTAAACTGCAACATACTAGCTTTTTTTGCCTTTTTTTTAAAAAAAAAAAAAAAAGAAGAAACTTCACCAGGCAAATTAACTTTCCCACATCATGCAACAGTTTACAGATACAAGATGTTTCAAGCCAGAAGATTAGGGCTCCTGACAGTGACTAAACAGTTCATCCAACAAAAACTGCTTTCATCTGGTCCCATTCCAAAGCTTTAACACTGCTATCTATGGCGTATGTCTCGCTCTTTATCTAAGGCATATGACATACTCTAAAACAGCACCAACAGCTGGGAATTTTATGGTAAGCCAACCATCTTCATGGTAGGTGTTGCCTTGGAATGCAAGTTAAGAGAATGAAAAGAAAAAAAATTAAATATCAGGGAAAACTGACCAAAAGATCTGAAAACTGCAAAGGAGCTGCATTTTTATAAAAGCAAAAAATGGCTGAAGTGAATCTGCTCCCAACATATCAGAAGCATGTTCTACGTTTTTCACATTGGCTTTTAGAAATCCATTTGCAGGCAGTAAGTGAAACACTTTTCGTTCTTAGCCCAGTACTTCAAGTCTCACGATTCCTCAAGATAAAGAGTAAAATCACTTAGACTTTCGAACAAGTCAGCACAGTAAAATATACTTCAGCTAATGTATGTGTATTTTTATAAAGCTTCCTTATGCTAATGGAGACAAAAAGTAATACAGCTTCCAGCATCATCCTTTCATATCAGACCTAAAATTGCACAAACTTTTCCTCTACAAGGATCTGTCTCACATTTACTACCTGGTCTCTAGTTAAGACTGCAGATATTCTGTCAGGATTATTGAGCTTGTAACGGTCTAAGGATTAAAGTAAAATGTAGAATTATGTATTTTTCACTAAATTTGCTAAGATAAGTGTGTATGGGGGGCAGTGGTAAAAAGGTTTCTGTCTTCAGCCCCTTCAGGTCTTCAAAAAGAAGGAATACCCAGTTAAATTTGTTATATATGGTTTATTAAAACTTGATTATTTGACTATAACATGCTGGCACGCTCCCCAAGTCAGAACGCTGTCATTCACTACTATGTTCTGTAAGAAGATTTCATTTTGTGTTTGGATGAGGTTTTTAAACACAGATCTCTCTGGCACTGTAAGTCATTTTACAGTGCATTTTTATGGGGAAGGCACCTTTTCTCCAAGCATTTACTCACCTGCGACACAGGATTGAAGTATTTCCAGGTTCACTTTATATATAGTTTAATTTCTGTTACAGTACAAGACCAATAATACTGGTAATAGTGTAAACTTTCCCCCGCCCCCCAATACCCCAAGTATTCAGTCTCTACTAAGTCATTATTCTATTCTGCAGTTATCCTATGGAATTTAAACAGCATCCTTACTTTCTGAAGGACTAAATTCAACTGTGACAAAAAAAAAAAAAGGTAATGTTTTAATATGCAATGTGCTTCACCTTTTCTACTGAATGGAATTAAGACATAAAGGCTGAGATTATGGACTTCAGTCCAGAAATGCATCTTACCCTTCTGAATGAAAGTATCTCAATGTATTTGGAAAAAGTTACAATGGTCTCATGTTATAAGCAAATATCATACTCAAGAGGAGGGGGGAGGAAAAATAAATAAATCTGTAAGTGCACAGATCTCATTAAACATTAATTGCTTTCTATAAGACACGTTCTGAAGCATGCTAAGTGTAGAGAAAGCATATTGTGAAGTGAGCCCAAATATCAAAACAGTTTAAGTTAATTAACATGAGATAATTAGAGGTCGAAATCAGGTTAAATACTAAAATCATTTGTAATTGGGGTTTGCAAAGAAGGAGTAGTAGCATTGATATGTAGCAATCCCAGACTTGATCCGAGCAGCTGCCTTTGACCATTATGTAGCTAACCTCTTGTCAAAGATTACTGCAATACAAAAGTGTTGACTACAGAGGGGACAAAGCAGCCTTAAGACCAAATACGGACTTAAGTATGAAGTTTATGTTATGACATTCTTTGAGTTTTGGTTGTGGGTTCCCCCTCCCCTTTTCCTCCAGACACTGGATTTGCTTCAGATGCATTGTCCAATACTGCAATATCCTACCAGGAAAAGTACCCAAAAAGCCATACAAGAAAAAGGATCGTCCTCTAAGGGAAGATCAAGAACACACAGGCTTACTATTTTGCCAGATTTTTTTAAATTGATTGATGATGGTACAACAGCAGTTACAGTATTATTTAAGGCCAGCATTTAAGTATAACTTCAGAAGGAGGAAGCCAAACAGCGGATAAAACAGCTCCTTTCAACTGAGGAAACAGCAAACAGTTCATTCACAGTGTCTACAAAGTACAAAACACTGTATTTGGAAATTGAACAAGAATTCAGATTCAAAATTTAAATGTTCAGAATGAAAGGAGTTTGCAGGACATACACAGTATATTCCTAAAATATTTTGTTAATGAATCTTTGCTTTTGTGAGTAACTGGAAGCAATAAACATGTTTTAACAAATGTGAAACCCAAATGTGTATTTTTATCATCAGATTTTAATTTTGGTTTGATTTTCAGAAGTAGGATACATGCTGAGTCAATCAGAATTTAAAGGTCTGCCTATTACCAATTCAAAAGCTTGCAATAAGATTATATATTTAAAATCCCATACACAGGATAACTGAGTATTTCAAATTAGAAAAAGCTGTTCTAATTTTCCATTGTGGTAAGACATCACATCATGCATTTTAAATACACACTGAAGAATGTTATTAAAAATACAAAAACTATGTTCTTAAAACGTTGTAGTCAAATTCTTATCCAGGCCACTAAAAAAGAATACCACAGTTATAGTCTATACTTCTCAAGCCACAGTAATGGGATAGCAGTAATTTACAGTAAAATCTGGTGTTACATTTAGCTGTACAACACTACTAATTACAGAGTCATTTCAACAATAAATATTTGGTTAAACTCTGCTTTGTCATCAGTGCAAGCAATTTAAGATGAAACTGATCTTTCAGAGAGTCCACACTTCTTTTTTAGAGTCTATTTTTATTTTCTGGTAACTGAACATCTTTTCCTACAGAACATTTCTCCAGAACTACTGCTTTGCAAACAGAAAACCGCATAGACAATGTTAGAAGCAAAAGGAAAGATTCAAACCTGGAGCACCAAGGCAATCTATAGTTCCCTTTAAACTGTCCTTAGTTAACCCTATTTTACTATTTAATGCCAAAGTCTTCTAACATCAACCTTACAGAACACAGAGGCTGCATCACTTAGTAACAGCAAGGTCAATTAAAAGGCCATATAACACTCTTTGGGTGTCTTCAAGACATAGACAAATATGAGCACCATGGTAGATAAAATATCAAGTAAAACACTCAGTTAACCCCCTAGATACTAACAAAGAAGCCTTGAGTTTTAAAGAGAGGATCCTCCTGCAATGCTCCTTCACAACATGGTCTCTGAAAAGCCAGGCTACTATTAATAGAAGCACTACATAGATGAGTGGTAGTAGTACCTTATCTCCATTAGAAAAAAAATGCCAACCAAACAAAAAACCCCAACCAACAAAACACTACTACTTGCTTCTGAGAATATTCAGAGCCAGCCAGTCAGTTTTTATATCAGAGGCCAACTTAACAGAAGTCAGGCCTTCAAAGCATATCATACTTGAGTTCAGTGATGAAACATCATGCCATCAAAGAAGTTGTGATGTGCAGAGCAACAAATAGGCATCCGAAATTCTCCTTTATGAAACCTCATAAACATTACTTATAATTGAGTCCTCTATTCTTGTAAGAATGAGAAAAGATCCAGCCTCAGCTTTCCTCCAGAACTAGGAAAAAACCCAGGGTACAGGAGTGTGGAAGGCAAGAAGGTAAAGAGAATTATTTGAGAGGGAAAATAGGATTTGAGTTTTGTTTTGGTGGAGTTTGAAGTTTTTCATATCAAGTCCATAGATTTCTTCTGATTGTTTCTATTTTCAAGGTAGTATGTCAGATGTAAGGAACTACATAAAGAATATAAACTGGAAAAAACAAGCCACGAGCTGTGAAGGGAAATTAGAGAGTGCTATTCAGCATTACTGTCAGCAATGCCTATACAATTTGCTGGGCAGGTAACAGCACTTGCAGGCTTGCTGTAACACAGGGTTTGCATAGTGCCACTAAAACATCAGACACTACTGCAACTGAAACAAACTTTTTTTCCCCCTCAAGTCTGTCAAAACAAACAGGCATGTATTCTTGCTGAGCTGTCTTACTTGCATTACATTCAAGTCTATAATGCCATACCATACACAGAACATACGTTGCTCATTTCACTAGCCAACAGAAAGGATATTTTTTGATTACGTAGTAGTAATTAATAAATATTCTGTTGATATGACCTTCACTTAGTCTGTAAATCTTTACAAAGCACTCACAGACAAGGTGAAGTGTATGGAGGAAATAAGTCACTCGTAAAATTACCTTCACTGAATATTTTATATCTGTGTTGGGTTTGCATGGCAAGGTTTTGGTAGCGGGAAGGGCTACGGGGTGGCTTCTGCGAGAAGCTGCTAGAAGCTCCCACTGTGTCTGACAGAGCCAATGCCAGCCGGCTCCAAGACGGACCCGCCACTGACCAAGGCCAAGCCAATCAGTGTCTCTGTGATAACATATTTAAGAAGGGAAAAAAACCCAGTTAGAGAGAGCTTTTGCAGCCGGAGAGAGGAGTGAGAAGATGTAAGAAACTCTGCAGACACCAAGGTCAGTGCAGAAGGAGGGGGAGGAGGTGCTCCAGGCGCCGGAGCAAAGATCCCCCTGCAGCCCCTGGTGAAGGCCATGGTGAAGCAGGCTGTCCCCCTGCAGCCCATGGAGGAAGGATGAGGGGGTGTAGAGATTCCACCTGCAGCCCATGGAGGACCCCACGCCAGAGCAGGTGGAGGCACCTGAAGGAGGCTGTGGCCTGTGGGAAGCCCACGCTGGAGCAAGCTCCTGGCAGGACCTGTGGCCCCGTGGAGAGAGGAGCCCACGCCAGAGCAGGTTTGCTGGCAGGACTTGTGACCCCGTGGGGGACCCACGCTGGAGCAGTTTGCTCCTGAAGGTCTGCACCCCATGGAAGAGACCCACGCTGGAGCAGTTTGTGAAGGACTGTAGCCCGTGGGAGAGACTCACGTTGGAGAAGTTCATGAAGGACTGTCTCCTGTGAGAGGGACCCCATGCTGGAGCAGGGGAACGATGAGAGGAGTCCTCCCCCGAGGATGAAGAAGCAGCAGAAACACCGTGAGATGAACTGACCGTAACCCCCATTCCCCGTCCCCCTGTGCCGCTGAGGGGGGAGGAGGTTGAAGCTGGGAGTGAAGTTGAGCCCGGGGAAGATGGGAGGGGTGGGGGGAGGTGTTTTAAAATTTGATTTTATTTCTCATTCCTCTACTCTGTTTTGCTTAGTAATAAATCAGATTAATTTCCTCTCTCAGTTCAGTCTGTTTTGCTCATGATGATAATTAGTGAGTGATCTCTCCCTGTCCTTATCTCGACCCACAAGCTTTTCGTTGTACTTTTTCTCCCCTGTCTAGTGAAGGAGGGGAATGACAGAGCGGCTCTGGTGGGCACCTGGCCCCCAGCCAGGGTCAACCCACCACAATATCACAATTTTTTTAATTAAGACTTTAAGATTTGCTAAAAGTCAAAATAACTACTGTATCATTAATATGTTATTTCCTGTATAATATTACAGAACTGACAACTTAAATCATATAAATTTATCACATCAACAGAAAAAAATATTTGAGAAATTGGAACAGAACACAGAACTTCAGTGAATTTTCTGATATTAAAAAAATTAAATAAATTACAAGTTACCTTTAACTCCAAAACAAGTCTTGAAGATTAGTAGAATGCAACCAACTATGACAACTGGGTAACAGCACAGTATCCTCTTTACCTACAAGAGAGTTAAATTCGGAGTCAAATTACACCAGAAATTTTCCCACTGAGTGAATGAGAAAACCAGGTAAGTGACATTGAACTGTGCTTAAATCAGACATATATTTTTTAAATATGAACACTGTTCTAAATAGGAAGGGAAAAATGCACAATCATTTAACTTGCACTTTGATTTTCTCTCTTTCAAAAAACACAAACAGAAGTGTGGCAGTTTATTTTACAGTCTAATGCTCTTAACTTTAAGAAGAGTCTTTTCTTTTAATTTAGAAGGTCAGAAAAAACCCTTACGATGCAGTTTGACTTCTTGTATAATCCAGGCTATAACACAATCACACGGTCCCACATCCCCTTTTCTTGCTCCCATCCCCTTTCTTGTGTCCAGCCATTGTGTGAGTATGCAATGAACAGTTTTTCAACACCGTTTTTCTTAGGATAATTTTGCCTGCAATGAGGAAGAAAGCCCACCTTCCCTCTTCTTACTCCTCCTGACTTAAGACCAGTTCGAGAATGAAACTACCATTCGAATTAGTAAGTCTTTCTCAGGAAAGCATTTAACCTTGCTTTAAAAATATCTAATGGAAAACAGACTATACACCACAACCTTTGTTAAAATCATTTTTACCCTATTGAAATTTACACATGGTAAACCAAAATGTAGAAAACTCATCCTCTTTCAATAATTGGAGTAATGCTGTATATTACAGACATAACTATTAAAAATGTAAACCATTTAGATACTTTTCCTGCCACTGAATCCTTTCATAACCACTATTACCTGCTCTCGTCCACATTACAGCTACACCTATCACTGTTTTATTTTGTTCCCTCTCTTTTAATCCTTAAATAGATCCATCTTTTGTACTGAAACATCATTCCCAGTTCTTGTAACTTTTAAAATTCTTTCAGGTTATTACTATCAACTTTAGAAAGTATACTGCCAAAAGCGAACACAGAATTCAAAAAGGAATCCCACAAGCATCAACTACAGAAAGATTGTATTACCTTGTCATATATTATATATGTTGTTTATATATCTAGTTTCTTTTTTTTTTGAACAATGACTGAAAAAGAACTTATGTTCAAATTATTATTATTATTCACAACCCACAATAGCTCCTTTAAATGTCTGTACTTCACAGAACACTTTCCCATTCTCCATCTACAACCCACATTCCTCATCCTTAAATGTGTGACTCAGGAGTTGGCCACATGAAAAATACATATTTTGTCTATATCCACACTCACGAAATTATTCCGATCATACAGTAAGTAATACAATCATTCTTCAGGTTACCCTCTCTAAATGAGAGCTATTCAGTCCACAGTGCTGTCACTGGAACCCCATTAACAGACATCAACAAGTCAAAATGGCTTCAAAGAGCTGCCTTCAGTTGCTCCTACTTTTCAAGTTATATCAAGAAGTGATAATAAATTTAAAAGTTTCTTATGAATTGACTGCAATTGCTGAAGACTTTCCAAATTTGAAGTGGAACAAAAGGTATATTTCCAAAGGAATGAAGCCTGGAAGTCTATTCTACATGGCCCTGGCTGTTAAGAAGTTTGAACTCTCCCTCTTCTCCACTTTCAACAAGTGTGCACACAGAATATGTACATTTTTGAAAGTCTAATCTAGACCATTCTAAGTAACATTGTTACAATGCAAGCTCATCTGCTAGGGGTACAAACTGTTGATATAAACTTTGAGATCCATAACCTCTGAAAACACGGAAAGGAAGGTCATATTTAAGCCCAAAGGGAATCAAACTCAGCAGAACACTGCAGTTTAAGCAAGAAAAAGCAGCTCAACTTCCCACCATAGAGGTTAACACCAGATAGAAAACAACATAGCAAGCAGAAATGGATACTTGTTGGAAGGGAGGAGAGTAGCAGCTGAAGCAGAATACTTCAGCTGAATACCTTTTCAGGGCCATTCCTGTGCAACCCAGGATGTCACGAAACTGGTTTTGAACTGGGTCTGTTCTATAATCAGTTGGCTCTGTAGCTTAGGGACTGAATTTATCTGCTGTTTGAAACTTAAAAATATCATGCCAAAGGATGCAGCTTTATTTTTTAGATAGTTCCTATTAAAGTACTACTTTGTCATTTCAAACTCTCCAGGTTTGGAAATATGCAAGTTTATGAGAATTTGCTGAAGGCTAAGTTTTGTAGAACTACATGCTTGTTGCATTTCACTAACACTCTGGAAGCACCCATGCTAGCAGACAGGAAAATGAGGTAGTAAAGCTAAGCAAAGCACTACATGTCAATGAAAAAGCTATAAATTACATGTTTTTAATTAAAAATGGGTCTTAGACAGCTTTACAAGAAGAAAAAACATCCTAATTGAACTGTTTGCTAGTTGTTACTGGTATCAAAGCACCTTAACCTAAGTTTACTCCCTAGCTGGCTATTACTTGTTCCCTGGCAGTGATTTATTTCAGAAGCTGTTTCTGGAAATCATAATCATTAAGATGACAAACCCTCAAACCAACTCCCTTTATGTCAATCAGCAATCATTCATACAGTAACCCCCTTTAAGTCCATTCTAGCCATACACATGCATGCACAGTACTATTAACATCAAAAGGGATTAACTTCAACTCAGTGGGATCTTCACCTGCGGAAAAATGCTACACTAAAAATGTTACCACAGCATTAATAGCTCTTTTGAAAGTATTCAGACTTCACAGTACTGTAATCAAAGCCTTACAAAAGAACAATAATAGGAAAAGAACTTTGGACCTAAATTTATAAATAACATCTCGATTTTTTTTTTTTTTAAAGACCTCACTGCATAATATTCACACAGAGGCCAGGTCATCACATCTTGAAAGGCAGACTTTTTTTTTTTAAAATAGCAGATAAAGAACACACCATAGGATTCTGCACTGATTTTTATTCTAATCCTGAAGAGAAAGGAAATTAGGAATGTACAGTCTTCCTCAATTTCATCCCCTACCTAACTACTGACAAACAGTTTCAGTGCAGGGTCCTATTCAGCTCATTTTTCTGCAGTTGCTCACTCACAGCTGCAAGAAAAAAACAGCCCAAGATGCAAACAGATGAAGTTATCAGACTGAGAAATGGTGCTCTGGGAGGAAAACACAATTAAAAATCTCCTCTCCTCGCGCAGTATTCATAGGACGGATGCGGGACAGTAACCCGACAGAAATCGGGGCAGATTTTCGGGGAAAAATACCCCTTTTTTCCTCGCAGTCCCTGACCATGAAGCGGGAGACCCAAAAGCGCAGCAGATGCGGGGACCGCCGCGACGGCGGGAGCAGGTCCAGGCCCGCCCGGGGCGCCTTGACGTGCCCGCCGGCGGGCGGGCTCGCGGGGCGGCGGACGGCCGGAGGCTGCGGGCAGTGCCCACGGCGGCAGCCCCGCGAGGGAGATTTGAAACTGAGCTGTGAGGAGCGGCTCCACACGGCTGGCCTCGCCGGGACCAGCGCCCGAACCCCCGCGGAAAGCGGGGAGAAGTCGACCCCCTCAAAGACTCCTGTCCGCTCAAGAGGGAAAAGGCCCCACCGCGCGGAAGGGGCTGCGGCGGGTCCGCCGCCGGCGGGGAAGGGATCTCGCCCGCCGGGGCCGGCGCTCCGGACACGCTTCCTCGGAGCCGCTTCCTCGGAGCCGCTGCCGCCCCCTGCCGTCCCCGCTCCTCCCACGGCCGGCCCCAGCTCTGACAGCCCCCGACCTCCCTCCCGCCCAGCAGCCGCCCGGGGCCGGGAGGGAGGGGGCAGCTCTGCCCATAGGATGATCACCCGGCCCGGCCCCGCCCGCGGCCTCCGCATCCCACTGCGGACGAAGCGGAGTAAAACGCCGACGGGTCCGGGGCAAAGCGGCCACTCGGTGCATAGCCTCCCCCCCCCAGCGCTGCCGTTGCCCGGCGCCCTCCTCCCCGCCATCCGCCGTTCCCCTTCGCCGGCGGAAGGCCTCGCCCCGGGCCACACTCCCCCAGGGAACTCGCTCCCTCCCGCTCCCCGCCGGTACCTGCCGCCCAAACGGCCGCTCGCGCTCACACACGAAATTGAAGTTCCCAAACCGCAGCCGTCAGCCCAGCCCGGGAGAAACCCCCGCCGGCCCCGCCCCCCGGCCAATCCGCGCCCCGCCCGCCCCCGCGCCCCGCCCCTGTCTCCTCCTCAGCCGGGCCTCCCCGGCGCCGGCCCGCCGGCTGCCCGCTCCGCCCCCGCTCTCGCCGCCGAGCCCCGCCCTGTCGTCATTGGCTAGAGCGGCTGTCAATCGTCAGAGTGGGCGCTTCACCCCGCCCCGCTGCCTTGCTGGGCCACCGCCAACGGCCACTGCCCGTCAGGGGCACGGAGGGTTCGGTCTGGGCGGCAAGTGGGGCCAAGTGGTGGGGTGCGCTTAGGGAGCGCTGCTGCTGCGCGGACGCCCGCCCGCACCGGAGGGACGGCTGCCCGAGAGCGCCGCTGGCGAGCCAGGGCCCCAGGCGAGTGGCGCGGTGTGCCGCAGGAGCCGCCTCGCCCCTCCCCGGCTCGCCGGGCACGGCGCCGGCCGTGCGGGCGGTGTGGTGCCTCTGTCCCCTTAGCGCCTGTCGCAGCGGTTTCTCCATGCAGACTCGAAATCCACTGATGTTACGCGGAATGAGCTCCTGCCGGGCTGCGAAGGAGGCCAGCGGCACCGCGGGCCGTGCGGGCGGGCAGCGCAGCCGTAGCTGGAGGAAGGCTGTTACCCCTCTCAGCCCAGAGCTCCGCAAATCCCGCGTCAACGCTGCCCCCCAGCTGGGCCCCCCGCGGGGGAAGCACACGGACACACGGACGAGCTCACTGGGGGTGGCCGGGCTGGCTGAGGGATGGGGTCGGCTCAGCCTGGGGAAGAGATCGCGATGCGGGGCTAACAGCACCCGTGGGGAGGTGGTCGAGGAGAGGCAGCCAGGCTCTGCACGGTGGGAGGCTGAGAGGCAACTGGTGTGAGGTGAAATGAGAGGTTCAGGCTGGGCGTAAGGAAAAGTTTTTTTCATACTGAGGACGGTCGGGCAATGGAGTGGGTTCCTGGGGGGTTCTCCACTCCTGAGTGGACACAGCCCTGAGCAACCTGGTCTGACGAGGCAGGTGGCCCTGCTGTGAGTAGGAAGTTGGACCGGAGACCTCCTTACAACCTGATTTTTCTAATGATCTTGATGGGTATTTGTTGTCCTCCTCCTTGTCCAAGATCTTTCAGATGCCTTTGTGGATGCCGACTGCTGAAAGGCCTGGATATGAAAAGCCTGGTGGAGCGTAAAGGCAGCTGCTGCGCTGCACAGGCTGCAGGCCCCAGGAGTGCTGTGGGTAGTCTGCCGTGGGCACCTTCCCCACCTGAGGGCAACTCTCTTACCCTAGCCCTTTGGGCTCTCCTTTAAGCCATGTATTAGCCTTTTCATTCTCTTCGTAACTTTTCTTCCAGCATATGAAAGGTGTGTCAAATCTTGGACCAAGAGGCAATGCTCTGGCCTGCAATTTATGTGTATTTGTGCCAGAAGGAAAGAAAACCCTACAAAAATTAACTAAACAACTCTCTGGTTAAGAAAGCAAGGCCTCTTTTAGCTTCGATTCTTTTCTCATTAAGAAAATTATTTACATTACATATGCTCATACTGAACTTGAAAAATCAAGCACACAGTATATGTTGCATGTACAACTTCAGTTCATCCCTTTTATGCATTATAACTTAACTACAGACTTCCCACCTCACCCCCATATGCACACAGAGGCATGCCTTTTTTAGTGCACAGAATAGATTTTTCTACTTTGGAGCAGAGCTGTGCAGTAAAATAAGATATTTTCTATGTAATCCCTGTGTCATTTCTAGGAAAATTAGAATGGGAGGGGATTAGAATTACAAAATTAGAATGGGAGAGCAGTATCATGACTGAGGCTGCTGAGTATTCTTTACAGAATTCTAAAGAAATTGTAAGATACTAAATTTTCTTTATCAAAAATTTCTGTGTGATGCCATGTGCCACATTAATTTTATGAAGGGATTGAGGGATGTGTTTTCACAATGCCAATCTTAAGATGCTGGGGTCTCATTTAGAGTAGCTTACTACTGAAAATGAAGTCAACAGGCAATATATCATAAATATTCTGTGTATTTCATAATGTGTAAGATGAGAAATCAAGTGATGAGTATCTTTTCTTTAATATTGGTGCTTCAGAAGTAAAAGCAACTCTGCAGTTCATGGGAGTGCTGTTCAAGGAAATTAATGTAAGCACACAGAGAAGCAATGAGTCGGCAATGAATAGAGAGCAAGCAGTATTAGATATCTGTGCTTAATTCAGCATTGTTCATTCTGCATCCAGTGAAAGAAGTTAGGGACCAATAATTAAAGAAGGAATTATAATGCATGTGCACAAGCACTTTTAATTCTTACTAGCTATATTGCTTGATGTTGTAATCTTCACATTTTATTTATTATAGTGTATAATTTAAATAAAGCTAATGAAGTATTTTCAGTACCTCTTTCTCCACATTCAAAAGCAGCATTAAAAAAGCCTTCAACTCTTTCAAAGAGGAGATGGCATATCATTTTTCTTTTTCAGGAAAAACCAGTCACTGTGGTTCCTTCTTTGATATAGCAGATGCTACAATTACCACAACACCAACTGGGTTAGGATTTTACCTCTAGATGCTTTTTATATGCAGAACAGTTTCTAAAAGTCTATGTATGGTCTTCCTTGGTTCATTCCCCAGATGCTTTAACATCTAAGGAAGGAAGCAAGACAGAATCACAGCAGAATATGCTCTACTTCCTCAAGAAAATAAAACAGCAGTTTCACATGCCCTCCTAAAACCAGTAACTACTACTTTTAAAGGCTGAATTTACAGACATAGCGGGAGACACTTGGTCTCTGCAGCTTTCAGAGGCTACCTAAGTTTGCACCATCCAAACTGGTTTTTTTTCTAATTGCTAGCACTTGTGTGGCTGCCAATATTTAATACCATTGGCCTGAGCAAGTTTAATTGGCACGGTACTAAAAACAGCTGCGCCTGCAACAATCTTGTCTTCAATAAGGTTCTCAATGTTGTTAAAACCAGTGGAAATGCCTGTAGTGAAATTTCCCTAGTTTATAAAATTCTGGAAGATTTCAGAAGAAACCACTTCAGACTTGCCTCTTTTTGCTCCTTTGCTCCGAGAGACTCAGAGTCTTCTGCTGAGAACCTCAGTTAGCAATGTCCCCCCGAGAGGTTTATTTACACTGAGGTTTCTTCTCACACTGGTTTTAGGCTATTTGTTTCTGAAAAAAATCTGCTGCCTTATGACAAACTTCTCTTCTCCTCTGATGTACAATATTGGAAAAGTAAATAGTCTAGCAGTTTCATTGGTTTAAAAGCTATGGTTTAGAAAATATAAAATGTAATACAATTTTTGGTGTATGCTTTTCCTTAACTCTTTTATTGTGGGACATGCATGGCCTAAGGAGTAGAAGGATGTAGACAATTTCATAAGCAGAGTAATGAAACATCTGAGTAGCCAAATTAAGTCTATGTGATTCTGTCTACAGCATGTCAGGTGATGATTTTGATAGTCTGCTAATTTTTAGGAGGTGTACTGTTGCTGCACTAGCACTAAAGAAATGCCATTAATCCAGTTTTAAATATTCTCCTCCACCCTCTCTCCACTCTTCTGAGTTTATATCTAAATTTTGCATAGGTGCCACAATGATAAGAACTGTGACCAATCTGTTGCACTCAATATGCAAAATTTCTTGAAAGCGCTGATCCAACTAAAGCACTGTTTATCAGAAATAATGACTGCAGCAATACAACTCAGTGTAAGCACAGTTACATTTTAAACCTCATTTTGGAGCTGCCATCTGTACAGATCATAAGTTGGTAGTCAAAATGGTTGGTTGCTCAACTCTTGTGCCAGTAGGCTTCTTGGCTTTACCTAGATGACACTAATATAACTCCCCCTTTATAATGTTCATCCTACAAAGACTCCACATCAGCCTGGTGGCGCAGCCTTCACCAGTGTCTGTTACAAAAGAAAATAAATGAGGGGGAAAATACCCATTTCCAATTGTAAACTATTTGATGTTAAAAGAAAACATGACATAAGGAAAAATACTCATGCTGCCTTCTTTTATGTCAGGATTTCTCCATTTTAGAGATTATGAAGAAACAAATGAAAAAAGTTCCAAGAAATGGCTGCAGTAAACACAATAAGACTGCATGATCTATTCCTCCTACAATAATATAACTATTGCTAAACTTAATTTTTAGTTACTTTAACTTTAGTTATTCAGCACCACCATTGTGGTTTTTAATGAGTAAAATCCTGAGTGGTTTAGAAACTGGTCCTGAAAGAGTGTCTCTCTCCTTCTTACATAAAGTTTTCTTATAGATGGGAATAAGCTTCTAGAAGGCTGTTTTCTGGAAAGGAAATGTATCTCCTCTTTTGTCCAGAAGTCAGTCTGCTGGCATGTCTGCTGGCATCCAGCAAGGTGCCAAGGCATTGAAAAAGCATGTGAAAATCTCTTCCATAATTAATAGAAAACGTGCTACAGCATAAAAATGTGCAGTAGGAAAAGGAGTTCATTGTACCTGAAATTTTAATGTGATAAACCTGCATTACCAATCAAGACCCTCTTCATGGACGATATTTTCAGTCTATTGGCACACAAGGTTTCATGTGCCTGGTAATATGATTTGTATGCCGCAGTTTAGGGTTACACAATTAATACCCATGCATGAAGTCACGTGAAAGGTACCCATTGGCATCGCAGGAGTGGATGTTGCTACTACATTTGATTGCTGGTCAAGGAATGCCCCTTCCAGTTGGGTACCTTTTAATGTGTGATTCTGCTTTGCGTTTCTGGCAGTAGAAGAGTGCAGTGGATTCCCTCTGGCCTCAGGTTTTGACACGTCAGACACAGCCCAAAACAAGAGACAAGTTATACTGCTGCAGTGCAAAGGCATGAGCTTTCTCACACCCCAGCTGTGGTGCTGACTGTGAGGACAAATGCAGCAATCCCACTCCGACAGCATTTACGTGTTGATTATAAGCTGATAAATGTAATTGGGGGGGTGGGGGGTGGAATTAACTAAGATTCTAATCTTGGAGACACTACTGGTTAAAGGACTCTTTCTTCTGAGTGCATCTTCTGAATTGCTAAGATTCTTCCTGGTTACTGCTATACTGACTTGAGGATTGTCCTCAAGTTAGGACACGTCGCCGCTGTAGAAGGAGATGTTGATTTTCACACCGTACCATTAAAGAAAAGAAGCTTGCTTTTATCTCTGGAAGAAAAGGTGCACCTTAAGGGCCTTTGCGCCTTTTATAGCAATAGAAGTTGTAGAGTTAGGAGTGTTAAAGGCAAAACACAAAATAACAAGTCCAGAAGATGTGCAGTGTGTGATGTGAGGTAAACACAACGAATTTAAACTCTTTATTCAACTGGAGGTAAGAGGGTAAGAGAGAATCGCATGGGGAATATACCATGTTGGTCATAAAACTGATACCCATAGGTGATATTTGTCTTTTATGTTTAGATTCCCCATTTGTTTGATTCTGTAGTGTTGTTAAGTGTCAAAATCAATGCCACAACATAAATTCCCCCAAACAGCAAAAACCAACTAGTAGTTCAAAGTGACTGCTGATGTGAAAAGCCTGTATTCTCTTGATGTTGCTGCCTGGCATTGCTACAGACTGGGTAGTGAAGCGGATAACAAATATTGGCATGAGTAAGTGGCAAGTGTTGCTGAAGACCTAGATTTTGTTTGTAGAGCAAACATCCACAACAGACGGAAAGATCCAACCTGGCAGGCCAACCAGGGCTCGAAATCAGTTATGCCAAAAGAAATGTAATTGCAACATTATTGTGTGGTAATAAAGTAGAGGATGAAAGCCATTGAGAAAGAAAATAATTTACTTATTTTACAGCTCCACTATACCAACCAATGGAGACTCCAGGGGAAAAACAATTTTAAGAAAAGCAAAGGATGTGTGTAACTTAGTAAAAACATGATTGCTGCACATCTGGGATTTCGATTGCAAAGCTGGTATTTCTCAATTCGTATACAATCTCTGCTATCATCTCTCTAAAATGTTTCTATTTCTAATTTATTTCACTACTGATGAAAGCTTCTGGACTCTGGTTGGAGCGAGCTTGTCTTCATCAAGTCAAAAGCTGTCCTGGTTAAATTTGGCACATATACACTAGCTACAACTTTTAGGTGTAAGGCCATAAAGTGAAAAGCATTTGGGATGAGAGAATGAACACCTTGTAAAGAGGCCAAAACAGCTGGCTCCATTGTTCAGCGTAGAAGAAAGCAGCTGAATATAAAAGAGAGGATTACAAGAAAATGCTGTCTGTCTATGATATCAATGTTACTGTGGAAAGGATTAGATAAAATAGACACGTGCAATAATAATCATCATCATCTAGTGTGCATAGGCACATCCTATAGCTATTCCATTAAGATAATTCAAGGAAGTAGCTTACATGTTCTTTGTGCAGGGACATGCATAGGTGCTGTTGCCTCATCGGGAGACTCCTGTGTGCCTGTATAAGCTCTGATATCTACTCCTGCTTTAAGAATTGTTGCTATAAAATGCCTGTGGACCATGCTGATCATGCTGATCTGTTTTCCTCCTGGGGATACAGATTTTCTCGTTTTGACTTTTAGTTTGTCATTTCACAGTGAGCAGATGGGGTTGTGTGACAGAGGGCGGCATTTTCATGGGGCTGATAAATAGAATCATGGAAAAAATGTAGGCTGGGAGGGACATTTTTTATTTATATTGGAGTCCCATGAGAGCTGTGCCAAACAGGCTAAGGTCCCACCCTGGTCCCATTATCCTCAATGGTAAAATGGGTATTTATGTCACCAGCGTAGTATCTGTCACACATACTCCTAGAATCATCCAGCTAAAGAAGCTGAGACCAAGTTGTGGGCAACCTCACCACTCAGCTAAATTCAAAGAAACTGAAGTTGATTATAACACAGTATAAATCATTTAGCACCTCGTAGGAACAGACTCACCAGGATTCTTTAAAGAAGTTCTTGTATCACAGTGTCCTATGGTAGGAAGCCAAACCATTCACTAAGAATGCGTTGGAAGGAGCATATCGCAGTGTGACAGATCACACAATGAGAGAAGATGACACTGGTTAATTAGATGAGTTACGTGTTAACCCCACAACTCTGCATGGGAGTCTTGGCCTCATTACTCCAACAAAGACAAATCTGAATATGTATCAGAATACTTGTAAAGGAATAAAGTCAAATTCTTGCAAGGGCTTTCAACAGAATATTTCTTTACTGTTTGTATTGCTTTCTAAAATGTTGTAAGTTTCTACCACTTGCTGACTTTATTTTCCTGCTAAGTTTTGAAACTTTCCAATTGCAAAAAGTTAAAATTGTAAAGAGGGGGAAACGCAAACTTGATACCACATCCAACCACCTACCTGTTTTCTGAAAGCTAAAGCTTTTTCAAAAATAAAAACCATATCCAGCATCCACTCTGCTTCTCTTCTTCGGGGTGTGTGCTGTGGATCCTCTGAAGCAGGCTTTCCCAGGCTGTAGTGAGGACCATAGAATAGTGGTGGTGTGGGTCAGCTCTCGTTTCATTTGTGGAACAAACAAGGACAACCACAGCAACTGCTCCAATGGAAAAGTAACATTAAGAAAATATTTAGTCATTCCTAACTGTTCCAGCTGTGGTTCTGGCCTTCACTTTCTCTGCGAGGACAGTGCATACAAGAGGCAGTTAGGATCCTTACTCTGTCCCATTCCAAGTGCTTAAATAAGATTCCTGACTTTTCTTTTCCTGGCTACTCCTCCAAGTATCTGGAAGCAAGGAAGCAGCACAAGCATACTATCAATTATCTACAGACCATTAGAAAATTGCCTGCTAATCCCATCTTGGAGATCGTTACTATGGAAAACACAAAGTCGTGTGTCTGTAACTGTAATAAGTCCACTTCACTTGATCATGACAGAAAACTCCAATAGTTCAAGCTTATTGATAGCTCACTCCACTGCTATGAAGGTCTAGATATTTACAGATACATATTTTTCTCACACTAGTACTTGTGTGACAACCCGACTCCTCCTTCATTCTAGCCCTAATGATGTGGCTGTGCTTGTATGATGTTTGTGTAAGCCCTTTGCAGAGCAAAGAAAATACAATTACTAGGGAATGCATTTGTAGTAGCTGAAGAAGAAAGGAATATTCAGGTTGGAGTTAGTATGAAAAAATAATTTAAAGTTTCCTGCTTAGCAGGGATTTTATTTTTATTCATAAAAATGTGTCACTGGAAGCACAGCATGCTATGTGTATTTTGTGACACTTCATCACAACAAAGAGATAATTTTTTTCTTCCAAATAACTGGGGTTTTTCTCAGTACAGTCCCAATGTTCCTCTTTTAGTGTATCCACATATTTTTCTACAATTATGTGTATGTCTTTGTAAGCACATATTTCCAGTACCTCTGAACTCGCTTCCCAGGGTATGACCCAATCATTAAAGCTGAACCAGTCAAGCGATTTAACATATAAGGGTTTCAGGTAGGGTGTAACTGGAGGAGGGAATGCAGCCCACCCAAGTCTGAGCCTGTGAACGCCAAGTTTAAGTAAATTTACTAGCAGGCTTTTTCCCTTTAACCCCACCGACCAACCATATAATCAAAAGGTGAAGAGTTCAGTTATGGAACAAACAGGACCTCTTTAAAAATATGTAGCTGGCTGTAGCCAAAGACAAACTATGATGTCATTGGGTGGGAACTTCCTCTCACTGTATGCGAGCAGCATTGGAGCGATGGGATGCAAGTTGTGAATAAAATCACAGGGGTGATTGTAATATATTCTGGGTTTTAGTTGTTACAACTAATCTGCCATATCAGTGATTTTCTGTTTATACCTTTGACTGTTGTTCATCTGCCATAAATTGGGGCCCATGCAATTTTCCATTCGTAGCCACGCTACTCTCATACACAGACAAAAAGCTAATCTGATTTGCAAAGTTGTCAATCACAGCATCGATTAGGTGGTAGATAATGGTGTTAACGCAATCATGAAATGGCAAGCAGCTTTTGCAATGTTTTCTTTGAACAGCTTGTGGGGCCCCATCTGTATTACAACCACAGCTGATTTGGGGAACCTGGCTATTGACAAGTTACCCTATAACTGGGTTTTAACGTTTGTATTGATTGGCCCAAGGTTGCTAAGACTTCAGTCCTGCAGACCTTTAGGTACGTAGTTCATATTTTTTGTCTGCAGAGCTAGAAACTAGTTTAGCCCGCAAGAGATTTCCCGTGCAGCCAGTTAGGCTTAGATACCTTTATAGGAAATTCCTTGAGAAAAGGCCATGTGTGCTGCTGTCAGAAAATGTGTGAGAAAAATATTTTAAAGAAAAATTGGTACTTACTTTGATGTCTCTAACTCTCTATTCCATGCAAGACTTTAAGGGTGATAAGAGAAACTAACATCAAATCCTGGCTTCACCGCATCACTAAAAAACAACCTCTCTTGACAGCAATGGGGCCTGACTTTTATCCTATATGTTTCACACTGAAATGTGACCCAGCAGTGTGAATCAACTCTTTTACTTTTGAGAGCTTAGATCAAAATAAGCTGAAGAAGCAAATTAGCTTGCTGTTTGTTTCCTACTACTATATGGGCATTTGTCTGTAACATTAAACTTCCACACAGTGTTTTCTTTTCTCATGGTAAGATCAGGCTTGACTATTGGAAGTTTTTTTGGTCCGTGATGAATTACATTAGTTTACATATCTGAGAGGGATTCAGATAAAGCATCCATCTCTTTTACATTTTGCTTTTCCCCAGAAGAATGGAATGAATATTTCATTTTTAATCAGAGTTTACAATTTCACTTACATGATTTTTTTTTATTAATGACACTCAAGAAAAAACAGTGGATAATAAACAGCTTCACAATTGACATCATTGATTTTCAGAGAAATCTGTTACCAGTTTTCAAGTACTATATTCACAAAGGTCAATAAACTCAGAATGCACAGACTCATTGTTTGAGCCTACAGAGTGCTGAGGGGAAAATGTGCATCATGAAGAGCTAATCTTTTTAAAATCATCTATCTCAAGTGTTTGCCTCAGGTCATTTTTTAGCATTAAAAAAGCATACCATGTATAGCCATGACCTTGCCAAGACATCCGCGATGTCTTGTGTCAAAAGTAATGAATATCCTGATTTTCAGATAATTTAAAATTTGCCTGACCCAAAGCCAAAAGCTTCACACTCTTCTTTTCTCAATATGGATTATTCATTTTGTTTCTTGAAAGGAAAAAATGACAATATCAATATTGGGCCCAGTTATTCCATTTCAAATTCTTTAATATTGTATGTATTTATAAAATGTTTACTCAGAATGGTTACTGTACTTATATTTTATCACAATACTAACTTTGATTATTATCCATATGACATTTACCAGTATTTCTATTTTATACAAGTAAAAAAGCATCCTTCTCTGTTAAAAATTTGTATGACTGGCTTTATCATTAGTGAGAAACATGGTTATCCCGTATTCAATTTTAGATTAAATGTGAATTAGGCAGTACTCTTGTCCTTTGAGTGACGGGAAATAGCCATTATAGATATATAAAATCAAAGACTAATAGTAACACAACGTATTTGTTTACTTCGCTACTGTTTTGCGCAGAAAGTCTCAGAAACTAAGTCTTGCACTCGAGGCCTGACTTGCACACACCCCAGTGTATATCCATGCAAGCTGTGCTCAGAGCAGGTTCGAGTTTCTTGCCAATCATCTCATACGCACAAAGTAACCTCACTTTAAATTGATTTAATGTGCCTGCACAGCAGGTGTGTGCTAAGTGTTTAAACTGATTCAAGGGAGATCAGGAGTGCAATTCTCTGTTCAGAGTAGGCCTACTACAACTTTTAAAAAAAGAAGCAATAGTAGCATCAACATTGCTTGTAATGTCCTTTGGAGCAGAGCGGAGCAGTGGTGCCCCTCGCAGCTCCTTCCGCTGACTCGCTGCGCTCCTGAGAGGGAAGGGGAGTCTGGAGTGAGACCTGGCTGACTTCCCCTCGAATGCCCTCCCAGTCCGTAATCCACAAACCCCACTAATCTGCGCTGGGGCTTCCCTGCATTATTGTGGATTAGTGACGTTCTGCTGTATCATATAGCGTATTTATGCACTGTTTGCAGACCCTATGCAATTTAACTCATGGCAAACATTGGTCTGTAATCTCGTGTACTGCCAACCTTCTTTAGTACAGATATAAAAAATAGGTATAAAAAAGCTGTATAAATAATGATATGCTTACTTTATGGTAGAGTTTTATACAGCACACTGCATGCTTACCTTATAGCCAAACGGTTTTTCACAACCTTGCAGGGGGAGGTTAAATATCTCTCAGCGTTCAGCCATTCCTTTGCGCAATGGCAGCCTCTCACAAATCTGTCAGGAGGCGGTGGCGTCCAGGGACTTCACCTGGATTCCCCTTTACTCCACAACTCTTTTCTAGTGGCTTGACTTCCAGCCTAGCAGCATTAGTTATTCTCCCTCTCTCAAAAAAAATATCAGTAAGCCTCTATCCTTCAGGAAGCCTGGCAGTCTTAGCCTCCCCTCTCCTGTAGGCTTCAGTCACCCTGTTTTTCTAAGGTTTACCAGCGGTCCTCTGGCAAGGATGCCTCTGTTGAAAAGTGGTCCTGACTATTTCGAAATGAGGAGCAATTTACAGGACACATTGAGTTCCTTTAATCTCACAGTTTACTGGCTCTCTTCCCTGCCCATCACCATTATATTGTCTCTTTTCCTCCACTTTTCTGTGGTGAGCCAGAGGGCAGGTTGATGTAGGCAAGGTGAGGAGAATTGCAAGAGTCCTGTGCTTCTTGAGCTTCTTCTGGTCTTACTGTGCAAGGCACCCGGCATCCAGGGTGGCGGCGGCCCCTCTCCTCCCCCTTCCACTCCACCATTCCAGAGCCTTACTGCGCATAGCTGCCATGAGAAGCCGCCATCACAAATGCAAAAATATACCCGCAGGCCCTGCGGAAGGATGGCAGCACTGAATTGTTTTCTCTCGTTCAGGAAGAAGGGCTGGAGCCAAGCAGGGGAATGACCGTGCAGGGAGAAAGGGTCACCAAATGCCTTCCTAAGCGTCTGCTTACAGCACGTGGGGATGCGCACAAACAGTTCTGCATACCTCGCAAACACTTACATTACGAATCCTCTTAAGTTCTCCTTCTTTAAGAGGTGAGAATACTAGAGCTGGAGTTGCTGGGGAAAGTCATGTCTGTCTACCCCTTCGGGGCCCTGCCAGGGCACCCCATGTGAAACACTTTTCCTTTCAAAACTTGCACCTCACTCAGCATCGCCTGTCTCATCTGCCGCCTCTTCCCTCTCGTCCTTTCCCTGTCTGACTTGCTGCAGGACCCCGTATTCAATCCCTACTCTCTGTTAAAGCTTCGGCAGTGATACAGTGTGGCAGGGACAAAGGTAGGGGAGATTCTGATGCTGGTGAGAAGGTGCAAGTCATATGGAAGAGTAATTTTTGTGACAATGAACTACTGCCTATTGCTGTACAGTCTTCAGCTCTAATGCTAATTTCACTATGGACAAATTGCTGCTATTCCAATAAAATAAATTCTCTTCCTCTCTAGGTACTCTGGTGGCCTGTCATACCTAATGTACCATTTCTTATGAACAGACTTAAAATAGAACAACAAAAAGCAGTCTGTCTTCTCTCCTAATGTGGATGAAATTGTAAGTTTCCCCTGGTCCATTTTAGGATCGTAACTACTGTGAAGGCAGGAAAGTTAAGTCAGATGAGTTTTGTGGTCTGTGAACCTCTGGACTACTTCCATCAGAGTGTGTGGAGATGTTATCTATCTCTCCCCTTCCTGCTCCATCAGTTGGGTTTTTTTATGGTGCACAACTGTGATGGGAAGCTGGCCTCACAAATAAAAAGTATATCCAGGACCACTTGCATACAGTAATGGCAGCACTGAACTGTATTCTCTACTCTCTGAAAAATGTAAAGGTTTACTATAGGGATGCTGTGTCTGTGGAAGCAAAACCAGTGACATCTACTGAAGTTATTATCCTTATTGAAGCATTTTTTTTCCTGTTGACTTGAAGCTATCTTGGAGAGGCCTCTGTAACTTGCATCTCTGTTGAATTTTGTACTAGACGCAGCATTTACCGGCATTTCTGAGGAAATTTCTAGGCAAACTGAACTGTAAACTGGCTATATGTATGACTGTGGCATACTCTAAGAAATCACATACTTCAGAGAAGTAGCGGGAACACTCTTCACACAACACACACAAACCCTCTTATGATGTAAATGTGAACAGACTATGTACCTTTGCCACGTTAGCTCAATAATCCAAACGTCCCTCGGGCAAGTTGCCTGTGTGTCTAAACAGCACACATCTGCTCTTTTCCACCACTTCGTTACATGTTCGTCCTCTCCATGTGCCTGCACCATCCTCATTTTAGAGACATTCCTCAATGCTTTGTTTATTTCTCAAGTATATTTCACAACTGCACGCTGTAACAACAGTATGTGCTGAGTGCTGGTTTTATACAATTTATGACCCAGGGTTTGTTTTTTAATATATTAGCATGTAATAAGAATAACTCCATGAAGTCATTCAAGGTTAAAATCAGGCTTTCTGGCTTCAGGCTGACTGCGCAGCATCACAAAATACCACATTGCCTGGCAATGTAACTAACGAATCTACAATGACACATACTATGATACATAGCAAGGGATTTAGGATACGAGAAAAAATCTAATTAAAATTAGCAATTTAATAGTGGCATTCAAAACATTAATTTATTTTCACTAAGCATAATAACAAGAAAAATACACACTAAATTCAGAAGATATATTATTATTTTTAAATCATTATCTTTAGTTTTCTGTTCTCAGGTGTTAAACAGCCTAATTTTCTGAAATGCTGAGCAAATATTTGTTCACTAGTGCTGAAAAAATAATGCTGAATGGGTTGATTCTATGAAGTCCACCATCTTTGCAACATTAGTACAATGTTGTACAAATATCAGGACAATGAAGATGCTCATTTTACCCCAAGGATGGAGTAAAACATTGCTGCTGTTTGAAAACTCTTGCTAGAGCAGCCCGGTTCTGAGAAGTGGATTACGAACCTTTCTGCTTAACATTATTTTGTGTTTTCTCTTTACTATTTAAAGTGTTCTACAATTAAGAAGCCAGATGATAGGCTGAAGTGAGTTGTTTGTTCTTCTACTGAAATGACAATCGGTGCTACCAAAACAAAGCACTCAGCACAGGACTTGTTTACATGTTTGGTCTGCTTGCTTATCATATTTGAGTGCTGATTAGCGCTGCCTCAGTCTCTTTTTCCAGAGCCTCTAGTTGCCAGCCTGGAGTGGAGCCTGCAGTGTGGGTTTTTATAAAAGGCTTAACGATAAAAGTAAAATTCACAGAGAAATATTTTCCCTTTTTAATGTAGAAATCGCAGCAATAAAGCATAGGAAAAAATCTTTGACATTAGGAACAGGCACATCTGACATTCCATTCCTATAAAATGAGTCCCACAGATGATTAACAACGCATTGTTCAGAAAGGAAAACAAGTATTTTCAAGGTACAAACACAAAACAGAAAAGTATTCCTGTATATAGAATCATTTAGGTTGGAAAAGATCTTTAAGATCATTGAGTCCAAGTGTAAATATAAATGGATATTGCTATAGAAAAAAGGTTTCTGCTGACTAATCTGTCAGAATGAGAAGAACTTAAAATTGGCAGAACAGAAGATCGGTATGGAATTAAAAATCAAGCACTAAGGAACTCACTGAGATAATTATTCTTGAGCTTTTTTTTTTCTTTGCAAAGTAACAGCAACGCATATCTCTCACCTATTTGTGATGGCTATAAAGAGTCAAAAATATTTTTTCAGATGTGTATAAATAGTACTGCATAATGTCACGTTGATCTCTGATCATTATAAAAGCAATTATTTCCTTTGGACAAAACCCTCTGTTCATTAGCACTGAATGGTATTTATCAGTCTTTTTCCTGTTTAGATAATTTGTTCAGTGTTGATATATTTAAAAACATTCAATTGGTTGGAATAGTATCTGCGGCTTCCCATCAAAAGAGTGATGGCAGTAGCTGCGGGTCTAAATCTCAAAGCACCACTCTGTAGACTTCCTAAGTGATTAGTACAGAGTATTATCGCTCTCCACCATCTGGCTACCTAATATGGAAACAATATTAGAGGAATGTGAAGACCTATACGGGCTTTGACACTTTGGACATACAGTGTTTTGCAGCAAAAATGTGGAAGCTATGTTTAAAACAACAAGAGATACGCTTAAACATAAAAGAATTCTTTCTGTTTGCAGAGAAGACATACGTCTGTCCTCCCTTTAATTACTTGCAAGTATATAAAGCCATACATATGTACGCTGAGATAATGCAGCTTAGCACATACACACGGGCTGCATGTTTAGCATGCTAGGAGTGAAATCTGTTTAAATTAAGAGTCTCATTCTGGTTTTGATGTCACTACAATTAGTTGATGTGTTGGATGGATTCTGAGGCTTTGATTCATCTATGCTTTAAAGGTTTTGAAGTTAAATCTTTGGATAAGGCAGAATTAAAGAATCATCAGAAATTTCTGTGTTAAAGCCTCACAATCCAATACATAAAAACTCTTGTAATTCAGTGTACTGTATATCTTTGTGTATAAAAATATCCCTTTATAGGGAAGAACAAAAGATACGCTTCTCCACTCCAGGAACATTACATGGAATAAAGAGCCTCTGAAAACCTCCGAAGCACAGAATGCAAGCTTGTGCTGCCAGACAAAAGTGAAAGCCTATCCTGTTTTCTCTCTCCCTGATGTAGTTGCTGTGTCAGATGAGGGCATCAGGGCAGATTCAAAAGTCAGAATCAAGAAAAGACAAACAGTGCAGTGAGGGGGAGAAGTGTGGTGAATTCAGTCCTATGAACACCTAGGTTTTCCCTGCACAAGCCCAGCTTTAGGCTTTTTAATTTGTTTGTTTTGTAGAAGTGCAGATAAAGGCGGTAATTAAAAATGGGCAATCAGATTCCACTCATTCATAGGTGTTATGCTCCGGGGAACTGGGAGCCCTGTATCCGGTAAAGAGAGAAGCAGAAAAAAGGGAGGTCTTTTCTTCTGTTTCCTTCAAGCTGTTTAGGAAGTTATTTCTTTACTTCTTTTCTTTTAATGGCTTTATTTTTACCTCATAATGAAAATCAGTTTCTTTGCCTTGCCAGAGAATCCTGAGCTAGTGGGCTTTCAACTTTGCTCACGTCAGAAAAGTTCAGTAGCCGTTAATGAGGAAACAACAAATGTTTTGCCGATCAGCACAACGAACAGAGTCTGGCTTGGTAAAGATCTGTGTCTTTTGGTCCTGAAATCTCCTTCCCCACTGCAGCAATCTCAGGTCCTCCTCTGTCTTCTGTGGCACCTGCCCTACGGAAGAGAGAGCGTGGCCTGCGGCTAACCTGGAGAAAGGACAGTAATGGAGCTGAACCTACCTTTCCCTCTGCCACAGAATTATTTTCCTTTCTCCTCTAGCCAACTGTGGGGTTTTTTTTACAAAGCTTGTAAGACATTAATTGTCTTTAAGATCACTATCCTCTTGCACATATGGCTTAAATTGGTCACTGACTTCAAAAGCTAAAGGGCAATGGCTGACAGCAGTCACAGGCGCCTTAGGAAACTAGGCTGGCAAATCACTTCCAATATGCTTTTTTGTACTTTATATTCTCTGTACTTTTGACCACAGTTCTCTGATCATTGGTTATGTTGGCCATGATAGCCAGGGAATGTAATAAGTAAAAACCCAACAAGCACCATCCTCTTACCCAAAATTTCAGCTTCTCTCTTCTCCATCTATCATGAAACAAACACGGCATCTTTTCCCATTATGTACAAGCTACTTCACAGATGAAGGCTGCGGATCTGTGTAGCATTGCTTTTGGCAGCAAAGCCAGCTGAAGCCAAATCAAGCTGATGGGCTCTGTTCTACTGATCCCAATCTGATCAAATCTGCATTGTGCTTTGTGTCCACATCAGTTGTGTGAACAGAGCAGTCTGTGGACCCTAGGGTAAGGTGGCTCACTGAAATGACCAGGACTAAAAAAAAATAAAATAAAAAATTATTTTTTTTAAGGTATTGTTAATTCAAATTTTTCCAATGTTCTCACTCTCATCTCTTCCACTTTCAGCGGTGCAGGGGCAAATGTGCCCAGCTGCAGTGGGGAAGGGAGCTAGGAAATGAATCTTAAACTGGTTCTTCTACCAAAGCGGAATTAATTTTCAGTTACCCCTGAAGTGTGAAATTCTGTCCTGACTGAAGATACTAGAAAGTTTGTCTTTTACTGCAGAGTGGATAGAATTTCATCTTGTGCAGCCACAGTGCAAGGGCAAGAATCCAGGCCCTAGTAACATCAGGAGTAAAGTATCCCATGAATTCAACATCTTGGCACTGAATAAACTCCAATAGTTGTGACTCTGTGCTAGGGTAGTAGTAAAACCTGTGAAACATTATCATCTGTGGGTAGAATCTCCCCTGCCATTACAAATTCCAGTCAGAACTATGGAAAAAGAATTATTAAAGGAGCGAAAGATAAAATTAATATTGCTCCAGACTTAACTGTCCTGATCTTTTCAGAATTTAGTTAGGATACGAAAAACTTTTAATTCTCCTGTGCCTACATTTACATTCATAGTTTAGGCAAATATTTTATGCAAGTATCTAAACTTTACTGGTGCAATTTCTTTTAAGCCAGTGCTAATTAATAGTGATTGTGACCTGTTTTCTGTAAAATTGGCATTAACAGAGATATATGAACAACAGAAATGTAAACAGTTTGGCAGTATTAAAAATAGGATTTTCAGATACGTAAGAAAAAATCAGGTGCCAGCAGGATATACAAGGAGAGAGAAGAATTGTCAGCCTCTGTGCAGTGTTCGGCCAGTTCCTAATGACCTTCCATGTGCTGGTTCCTAATGTACAGGACCTGCTCACGAAGTCCTAATTCTGGCAAAAATTCCTTTTCCCTGAGTAAGGAGAGTAGAGCAACCCTCACAGTGAACACTCAGTAACACAGCATGTAAAAACTAGCACAAGACAGTTTTTGGTAAGGAAAAATACATTAAATACATTTTTCAAACAACTTATGTAGATATTTTATCTTCTGGTTTATAGCCAGATATTTCAATATAGTTAAGAAACTGTAATAAGGAAACTCAGTTAAATGTATTTGTGCTCAACTTTTACTCATTGTTGGGCACATACAGTCTATGGCTGAAAGCAGGAACACAACAGCAACAGCATTGTTTTCTGATCCTAAGGGGACAGTATTTCTGGCAGAAATTGCCCTGGTATTCCAAAAGCTACCATCTCCTTTCAGTGTGTTAGTAGTCTCATAGTAACCGTTCAGCAAGAAGCAGGGGGTTTTACCCACCCTTTGCCACCAAGAGGAGAATCACGCACAAAAAAGTCTGTGTCCAGCATAACCACAGTAAGCATATACCCCTTTTGCCTGCAAAGGACTACTTAAGTATGCTAGTGTCCTCGTTGTAGAGAGGCAATATACACATTTCCTTCTTTATGGTGGAAATCGGGGCAAGATTATACAAATGCCACTTTCAAAAAAGTAGATTTAAATAAAATATAAAGGACTTTATCATGCCTTAGATAATTCCTTCTGGTACAGATTTTCTTACAGATTTACATCCTGGATTTCCACTACCATAGATGTCATCTCATGTAATTAAACTGGATAATTTTCAACATATAGGATATGATGAATCACTCAGAAATCAACATTAGGAAATATACTTGGAGGAAAGTAAACTTTTCCAGTAGTAATACTTTAAAAGACTCAGGAGTAAGTATTTGCAGGAAGATGCATCTATTATGACATACAACTTAATGGAATTCTTATGAGTTCTTTTTAAAGTGATGTACTAGTAATTTAAAATGAGATTTTAGAATAAAGGTTTTGTCAAGGCTTGAACTGATGGTACTTATCACACAAACAAGAAGTTTTGTTGTCCAGTTTTAGACAGATTTTTGTGGTTGGTTTTTTGGGTTTTTTTTTTTAGTTTTAAAGCAGACAAGCTCCATCTGAGATAGATAAACTAGGATATATACAAGGGAGCCACAGGAGAAGCGTTAAACGGCTTAGAAGATAGTCTTAGTGCATTACTAGCTCAGCAGTTGTAAGGATTATTGTTGTTGTTGTTTGGGATTTTTTTCTGGCAATATCATAGCAAATAACAGTTTAAAGGAGAACAACAAAGTAGTTTTGCTGGTGCTAACAGCAAAGTTCCCGAACAGAAGAGGGAGCATAGGAAGAAACATGGATTATATGTCTGCACAGTACTGGTGTAATGATGTGCACAGATATTTGAGCTGCTTCTGAATGAATTAACATGGCAGTGGAAGCAGAACAAATTCATTAGTGCAGTATTTTCTTTGGGCTGTTAACCCGGCTGAGAGGCACAATGTATTCATCCAGATGTACAGCCACGGTAATGCAGCCGTGCAGCTTCCAGTACCCACGACTGGTTGTTACGATCTGGACTGTGTTTCTCTTGAGCTATGCAGGCACAACTGATAGCTCCTGTTTAGAAATTAAGTTACAATCCTTTCAGAAGAAGAAATCAACCTTCTCAATATTAAACAAAAGATAATTAAGGCAGGCATCAACCATAAAGAATGAAAGTCATGACACCTAAGTTATTTGCTAAAATACAGAAGCTGTGGAGGAATTTAAAGATAGGTGACATTGTCAAAGTTAAAATTCTAGAAAAATTACCTTTTCAAAGACTGTCTAAATTACTGCATAGGAGAATTAAATTGTATTTGTCAAGGCCACAAAAAAGGATGTTTCAGTACTTGAGACATAAGGTGAAGATCTGGGGAAGAATTTCAATAGTATGTGTTATAGGATACCTTGACAAGACTCTGTCTTAGATAAAAAGTTAACTTCTGTATAACGCATCTTAGAACAGATTGAGAGAAGAGCTTTGAGAGGTTTGAGACAAATGCAATGTCTATGTTATAGGCACTAAATGACGGGCAGGAAGCTGTGGCCCCTGGTGACTGAAGGAGTATGGAGAGAGAGGACAAAATGTGTTTAATGATGTTGCATGTGGGCTGAAAGCCAGACATCCACAGGCAGACTGACAGTCAAAGACAGGCTGAGATCTTAATTGGAAAAGAAGGAAATACATATGAAGAAGAGGAAGACCTGGGAGTGATTTTGATAAAGATGGCAACATGTGCTTTAGATGAAAGAGGGTAAGAAGTGAAGGGTATGCAGAAAGGGGTGAAGGAGTAGGACAAATCCTCCAAAGGCAATGCTGAAAAATGGGAGAATCATGAGTCAATGTTGTCATAGAAAAGCAAGTGAGACAAGATTTCAGTGAGAGAAATCCGACCATGTGATTTGAAAGATGTCAATTAGCCACTCAGAGTAATGATGGAGTCTTGTTTCTGGGACTGGGGTCATTTGAGACTTGGCTGAAAACAATTTCAGTTGTAAGGCAGAAACCGGACTGTAGAACATGCAGTTTTATAAAAACTTAGACAACAAATGTAAACAGCATATTGACTGAGCCTGGAGCTAAATGGGTAAGACATGTAACATGTAGAAAAGCAAGTACATACAGACTTACTATCAAAGGAGCAAAGGCCCCTTAGGTTGCCAGTTCTCATGGGAAGTCAGTGAGCTCTATCTAATCACTCTCGCTTGCTCTGAAATCTCCCTAATTACCATTCTAATGACATGGATATGACAAGTCAGCTGCCACTAGTGGTACTTCCCATGAGTCTCTGGAGCTCTCTGAATACAGTACATAATGGGTAACATCTGCTGTAGATCCACACATAGATTTGACAAAAGTGCAACTCAACATTTCCTTTGGCAATTCAGTTTGCTTTTTTCCTCCCTTGTTCTTCTGCTGGTCCCGCTCCTCTTCAGTTAAGGGAACAGGTCCTGGCCATATTACACCACTGCAGGAAAACATGACCTCTCTTACTGAATGCCCCTCAAGTGAGGGATCCTATTATTGCCTTCTTAACTGCCCCAAAAGCATAAAACAACCTTTTTGTGGGTATGATTTCACCCTTTTTGAAAGTCTCTATGCAGCTTACCTGTCTCAGCCAGCTACACTGTGAGGAAGGCTGTTCTTAGGATTGTAGATACCATTGTGCCAAGACACAGCAGAAAGACAACTATATGTCCCATAGTACTATTTGTCTGCTATTTTCAATTTGCCTGTTATTTGCAATTTTGATGCTTATCTGTTTTGCTCAAAATAATGATTATGAAGTTTTTAGGAACAAGTGCAAATTAGAAAGACAGCAGTCATGTCACAATGCTATGATACATGGGAAGTTATCATACCATTTGGTCAAAAGTGAATGTGAGTATATCTGATACTACAGTATTTTGAACTGAGTATGAATTATGTGTCCAAAAAATTCATTGATTCTCTGACTGCACACCAAAAGTAGTGTGCTTGACAGAGTGCAGTTTAACGTATGCCAGAGTTCCTTCCTTTCAGTGTTTCAAAACATGTGTAAGCCAACTTTCATGACTTCTAATCTGTAGATTGTTCTTTTTACATAGAAGTGAGTCTGGCAAATTCTACTCTTAAAATGAAAATCACCCAGAAACTGATTAAAAATAAGACTTTTTTTCCTCCTACATAGGTACAAGTTCTTGTGGTAAGACCAAATAGCTGTTGTGATCAGACAGTTCTTCTGGAGCCCTGGGGAGATGCTTTTCCCCACCCTCTCCTCACTTTACGCTAACTGCATTAAACAGCTGTTAGTCCGCTTTCACAGATACATGGTAATGGGCACATGCTGGCTTACAGAGACAGACTGGGTGCCTGACAAAATGACCCAAAGCTGGTCCTTTCAGTAGGGGCGCTGAAAACACTGTTCTAACCTGGACTGAAAGTCAGATATACCAATGGAAATGTAAGTGGTTTCCTCCCTTTCAGTTATTGCAGCATATTTAGTGCTACTGTAGGAGTGACTGTGAATTAAGTGGCTCAGTAAAAGCCTGCAGGACTGAATAAGAACTATATGAGATCGACTATTAAAGACATAGCAATGTGCTAAGCTGGTGAATTAAAACCTGTCTCTTTCTCATTAGGCAGAATGTATTTAGGTGTTTTTGTTTGATTGTATTTGTTTCCTTTTTTGTGCTTTGTCATAATATTAGACATAATAATTAGAATTAGAATAAAGACTGTAAATAAGGGAGCTTTAAATTGGTTCGCCCTTGTGACTTGATATATTAAGACCTTGAGCCTCAAGAAGAGGATCAGGAAACTCCACCGTCAGCAAAGAGATGGCGAATACCCTCAGAGCAATACATGCAGACTGATCCAATAACTATAAGAGATTTCAGTGACAGAAACTGGATGCCAGATCACATTGCTCCAGGTGTGAGAGGCAGCTAAAACAATGATAGAACCGAGATCTCTCATTCCTGTTCAGGTCAGGGACCCTTTTCTCCTTCAAACAATAAGTTACTGTTTCCCTGAATAGCTTGTAGAACAGGTATTTTGAACATCACTGTTCTTTTGTTTTACACTTCTGGTTAAATATAAACAGACATCTTAAGAGAAGGAGACTGCTGATCTGAAAGCAGTGGGTGGGATTTTTTGTGCAGTCAGGCCCAGCAACACCAGGGGTAAATCAATTTCAAAATTCATGTGAAACATAAAACAACACCACTTAATTATTTCTTCCTAGGTAGGCTCTAACTTGGCAGAGTCCCAAAACCTACGCTGTGAAAATTTTTCTGAGCACTTGAGCTTTGCAGCATTAGCCATTGCCATCATCAGGTTCTTCCAACTGGACGAGGGTTAGTATAATATTTGAGAAATGCTGTTTTGACACAAGTGTTTCCAATTAGAGAGTAGATGTTAAGTTTAATTGTCTGGGCTCCAAGAGGCTTTGCCAGAGCCTGAAATATTGGGCCAGAGCACAAATGTTTTTTCCTAATTCTGAACCAGGTGATCACAAAATTCAGGCCTTGATCCATTTCACCCAACTTGAGCCTTCTAACCGACGTGCCTAAGCAGGACACAAGCCTAGTTTTTCTGGCCTTATCCATGGCCCATGGAGAGAAACGAGCGTCTCTAGAACAACTCTTACTTATTAGACGAATTACAATTTCCCTCTGGAGAAGCCTCTGCCTTTATTGACTGGTGAAGAGTCCCAGGGCAGGTACATTCACATCTGAGGCTAAATGAGCAACTGGGTGAAACTCTGATAGTGCTTGTGAACTAATGCCTCGGCTGCTCTTAGGAAGAAAGGCAGACACACACCAGAAATGTGTGTGGAGGTAAGAGTGATGATCTGAACTTCAGGAAGGACTGTACTGTGTTACAGAATGATAGAACTGTAGAATGGTTTAGGTTGGAGGGATTTTAAAGACCATCTAGTTCCAACCCCGCCTGCCATAGGCAGGGGCACCCTCCACTAGACCATGTTGCCTGGTCTGTTCTGGCAATAAGACACTTAGATTTGTTTGGGGTTTTTTAATTGGACTTTGTGCTCCGCAAGAGTGCAAGAAAGATAATGCCCCTATTCCTCAGATATCCTAAGTTTACAAAAAGTCCATAGATAAAAGAAAAAAAGATGCAAGGCAACACACAGAGCCTGCACAGCAGTGACAAACACATAGCATGTTTGTGCAATATCTGGAGCTTGGGCAGGTAAGGAAACCAGAGCTAAAAGAAGCTTGTGGCTGAAGGAAGAGACAGACGGAAGAGCAAGAGGGAGAGGACAGCAAGAAACACAACAGATAGACAGCTGAGAATCAAGATTTTTTCAGTTTAGTCAGTTAATACGTATTTCCCCCACCCACATCTGGAATAATATGAATTTTGGATTCAGAACTGCATTCTTTACTTGCCTAAGACTCCCAAGCAAAGTGTCTTTCGCTCAAGGAATGCAGGATCTAGTGTCTCAGCTGTATGACTTCCGCATGTAGTTGGCAATATTCACTGCATTCAAAATCAAACTGATTTTTAATTGCAGGCAGTGTTGTCTTCTTAAATAAAACAGTTTCCCTCCACTTTTCACCTGCACATACTTTTTTTTTTTTTTTTAAAAATCTGTATTTCAGACAGAAAATAAGAGTAGCTCCAGGAAGCTGGAAATTTCAGATCAAACTTAACTTGACCTCTGGAGCTAAAAAGTCCAGCGGGGTTAGTAAAGTCTCTAAAGGAGGAATGTGCTTTTATTTCAAGGTACAATGTCTTATGTTGCAGATATGTGAAGGTTTCCTATCAAACTATATAGTGTCTTCACTCTGCAGGCTGCCATTCTTAATGATCTCCAGAACATGCAACTTTTTGCTTAAATCCAAATTATATGTATCAAGAATAAGAGAAACAACATTATAGCCATCAAAATCACTTAAAGTTATTTTCTATTTTATAGTTTTGTTTGTGTGTGTATAAATATTTAGTAAAAAGAAAGCCATCTACTCATGTCTCAAAATATGGAATAGTAGAAGTATTCCATAATATTATTTGTATTCTAGTTGCCCTATATTTTGGAAACTGAAATTATGTATATCACATTGTTTGATGGAATTTGTGTTTCTGAGACAAAGGTGAAGAAATTAATAGCTTCTTTTAATCTGATGGTGGAACAACATATGGAAGACTGGTTTTGTTGGCAATAGAAGGATGATGTAACTCTGGTGCAGAATGAGGATTTACCTAGATGACTTCTGGTGGATTTTCTGTGCTGACAAGTGAAAGAAAAAACAGATTTAGAAAGTATATTCTACCCCTGCTGTTTCAAGTATTTAAGAGAAAATATTAAAACTAGCCAATGAGATACAATTTGCAGGGCAAACAGGTAAAGGAAATAACTCTAATAATTGTTTTTTTCAGGAAGCAAGGGCTATAGAATTTCAAGCTAGAGATTACACCCTAATAATAATGCCCAGTGCAGAGTCCAAGTTAATAAAAAATGTAATGGACTGTAAGTTACTGCAGATGTGCATCCAGATGCTTTTGCCAAAACCCACCTGTCCTAGATGCATGATTGTACATTTGTCTTTGTGAACTTCATGAAGCAAGCATCTGTTGTGCCTCTTCTCCAGCCTGTTGAGGTTCCCCTAAATGCTAGCCTGTGTTCAGGAACATGGGATGGCCACCCATGCACACTGCTTTCTCAGGCAGAGAGGGACAGCCTCTGCCATCATGCTGTCCTGCATCTGCTTTCCCATTATCTACCCCTATCTCTCTGCCAGCACATCTCTTGTAGCTCTTCCAGTTCTCTTCCAGCTTAGGTCTGATGGGAGTCCTTCTCTATCCTTCAGTGACCTAGTTTAAAGCCCTCCTTAGGAGACTGGCAAGCCTGTTAGCAAAGACATTCATGCCCCGCTTTGTTAGGTGAATCCTCTCTCTACCCAACAGTCATCATTCCTCAGAAAGAGTGCTATCAGCATAAAAGCCTGGAGGAACCTGGAAGTGTCTGAAACAATACCTTGACATCAGTAGCACTTGAATGTCTGGGCCGATCTTTAGCCAGCATCTCTCATAACAGGTAGTTATCCAGAGGGTAGCAAGTGAAGAATTGCTGCTCTGGGTAATCAGTTAATTTTTCAGCTGATTCCCACTGTTCTGTTCCCTTCTTCTACAATATAAATGAATGTTTGTGATCAACAGATCATGAAAATATCCATTTACTGTAATGCTTTTAATCTTCATATTCATGTTAGATGTCAATCATTAAGTACAACTGATAGCATCTTTATGCACTTCTTCCTTTTATACCAGTTATTGCAGACACGCTAGCCTATTTGCTTTTTCATCTTTGCATTAAATTACTTTATCCCAGGCACTCCTCTACCTCTTGTTTTCCATTATCTGGAGTTCTCACACTTCTCTTTGTTTCTCTAGCAAATCTCTTATTATTACCAGATGACGGTCTATTCTTCTTCACTTGTCAGAAGACAAGTTGCTGTATCAGCAGCGTCAGTAATGAAGCCTTGTTTTGTATCAGTTATGTCCTCCCATCTTATCACAATAACCCAAGCTTCCCCTATAGTCTCCATGCCCTCCCATTACAATACCTTCAACTCCCTCCCATGTCCTACACAATATCCCAATGTCCCCTTCTGACATTTAGGCCTCCATGTAACACATCCCGTTCCTGCCCCTTTATTTCCTAACCTCCCACAGTGAGTCATGTCCCAAATACTCATGGCTCCCCCATATCTCTTGCTTGACTAAGATAAGACATAATATGTATTGATAATTTGTACCATGACCTATCGTGTAACGAGCTGACCAGTACTCACGGCCAGCCACCATTTCACAGAAAAACATATGCACAGCATTGTTTCTTCTTTTCCTCATTTGGGAGCTAAATGAGTCTCTCTTTTCTCCCAAACCATTAATTTTCAGGAAAGGTGTGGGAATATCGTACCTCTGAATCCTCTTACTAAATTTGATTAGACGATGGATTAAGAAACAGTAAGGTGGGTGAGAGGCTAACAGGCATTGGCAGTGCAGTTGTGTAAGCAAATACATTTGTAGAGCTGACTGTGCTTCCTCTTTCTGTTCACGTCACTCAGCTGTCATTATGTGATTTTTTTTTTCCTCAAAGGGACAACTGTACCGCTGAAAGGTTAATCAGAAACTCTTTAATAAAGGCAAGGCCACAGAAAATTGATAAAGTGCTGGCTTTAGCCCAAACATGAGCAGTAGTGAAAACAAGTTTCTGCCAGGCACCAGGTCAGTGTCCTCTACAAAACTTGTCCAGTATTTGGGCAAGCAGAAAAATCACAACATGCTACTTCAGCTTTCTAGTTGTCAATTGAACATTTCCCTCGAATACCACTTTTATGACTTGTAGGGACAATTCATGGTAACTGTCACCAGCTCCAGCTACGGTGCTTTTAATTTCTCACTTCCCCTCATCCTGGAGATAGTGTATTCAGGCACATCATGAACCCAAAGAATAGTTCTACATATTAGTGCTTGGCTAGTGGGTATTGGTTAGATACAATGTTAGCTCCACTAAAAACACATTGTATTTTCAATTGTTCAGAGGACTATTAAATGCTAACTTATCTAAACATTGCATTGGACTCCCTTGTCAACTATACAAACAGAAATGTTCTTTCTAGAGTTTGCTTGCTGGAGATTTCTGCGAAACACCTAGTGAATTGATTTGGAGCAGTTTCAGATCCAAAACTGGGGTTTAAATTCATATTTTTAAAAAGACACTTGATACCAAAAGATTTTCTCCCAGTATTTAATCAGTAACTCTATGGAATCATTTTTTTATGGAAGTATCTTACTTGCAATGCTAACAGGCTAGGAAGAGGTGACCACTTATGTATTTCGTCTCCTATTGATAGCTGATATTCAGATGAAATGTGTATAGTAAGAAACACTGCCAGCAGCCTCATCCTAAAGCTTCTCTGGGATCCCACAGAACTCGGACGTCTATGTCCCATCCAGCCTTTAATCTCCACAGGACTATGCAGACCAAATGAAAATACTGTGTGAAAGACAGTGAAGGCAAATACAGCACAAAATAGGTCAAAATAACGGTAAAATATTTCCAAACAGATTTTATCTCCCAGAAAGGGAAGGCACAGAGGAGCCAAATACGGAAACTGGCCTCATTTTTCACTCGTGTCTCAGCTTCTAACATCCAGCAGCCATGCAGCTTCCTCCCTATCACAGCCACCCTGTTTTACCGATTTACTTTTGCCATCCCTACTCTCTTTAAAAATGACAGTAGGAATCTTTATATACCTATCAACAATCGGCACCCTCAGATCTGGTCTATATGCACACACAGATCTGCAAAAGCACCAGGGGACAGCTGGCCTGGCTTCTCCCACAGAACACAGCAACAGGATTTGGCTTCCAAGGGGCACCAAATCTTTATTTTAGCGGGAAGAGCACCGCCCGTTCCTTGCCTCAGAGAAGCAGTCTCTCCCGTACAGCCCAGAGGCCGATGGCTAACAGGAGACTGTACAGCCATGGCAGAGGCCGGAGTGCCAGCAGCCGGAGGGGCCCGGGGCTGCACGGGAGGGCCACGTAAAGGACGGATTTTAGAGCAAGACCATCTAGTCTCCTCCGGACAGCAGCTAAATGGAGGGAAGTTATTGCTCTGGGTTCTATACAGTTCTTCTGGCACCCCTAAGCTACAAGTGATTATTCTGGGGAGGCTCAAGCCCAAATTATTCCTGTTAGTTGCAGCCCTTCTGCAGGACAAGTGCTCTGGAAGCCACATTTCAGTAAAATACTGAGTGCAAACAGCACCATGCAAACCGGATCTCACGTTTCAGGGCACACTAGCTCAATGCCTTCACTGTGAATTGGACAACACAGTCAAAAACTGGCATTACACAGAGCAAAGTAGAGGTAAGTGGCGGGTGACGACGTGCAAGACTCGGGGCCCCTTCCCGCCATGCCCCGCGCGGGCCGCTCGGCGCGAAGCACGCTGGGAGTTGTAGTCCCGCGGGCGCACGGCCCCGTTCCCTCTCCGCCCGGCGCTCCCGCCGTCGTTTGCCCGAGGGAGGCGGCGGCTTCCCTGAACCCTTTCACTCGGCAGCGGTTTCCCGCCGGCCAGCCCTGCTCGTCCTAACCGGGCATGCAGCGGCTGCTGCGGCGGCTTCTCCCCGCGCTTTACTCGCAGCGGCCAGCGGCGGCCTGCGCCCTCCTCGCCCGGCGGGCTGTACCCGCGCTCCCGCGCCTCATGGCGCTGCGGCCGGCGGTGGGCGCCGGAGGAGGCGGTGGCGGCGGGAACCCTTCCCCCGCAGCCAGCGAGACCCCGGAGCACGGTGAGAAGGCGGCGGGGCGGGTTTGCGCAGTGAGGGGCAAGAGGGCCGGCGCTTGCGAGTCAGCGCGCCCGCCTCCCCCGCCGGCTGCGGCCGCAGCCGGCGGGGGAGGCGGGCGCGCTGCCTCGCAGAAGCCTCAGCTTGGGCCGGGCGCCCTCCGCTGCCGCGGCGCCTCCGCTACCGACGGGCAGCGTGTGGGTCGTGCTGCGAGGGAGAGAGACCCGACGTTGCTCATGTCCGTTAGCCGTTAAACAGTGACGTTGAGCAGAGCTTGCAGTCAGTGTAAACACCTGACCTGGTTGAATACTAAACCTACCGGTTTGGGGGTTTTTTTCAAAGTTTTTTGTTGTTTTTAAAAGCTTTTTCAGTTCTCTACGTAAACATTACTGCCAGCACCGGGAGTTCAAAATGCCAAGAGAGTAATACCATCAATTTCTACAGCAGCTTTCAGTTAAATTCTGTCCAAAGGATTCACTTATTATTAAACAAATGAACATCGACATATTAAACATTTTAACATAAACATACCAAACAGGGAACAGTGCCTGGACTCCTAATCTCACTATGATCTCTGATGTGTAGGTGTCAAATAATAGATTATTCTATTTGAAACTGTAAGTATGGAGAGAAGAGGGCTGGGATCAATCAACTATGTTTTACTGCTCCTTATTTTTGTAGTCTCTCCTGTATGAGCTAGGTGTATCATGATTTTTTTTTTTCTGCTGAAGCAGATGACAAATACTGGTTAAGATCAGTAGCCACTTAAACAAATGCAAATATGGGAATGATGTATATACCCTGTTCATAATGAAATTCATGCTAATATAATTTAGCATATGATTAAAAAAACCTCTTTAATGACCATCATAACAGCTTGATGGTCAAGGAGTTCCTATGGAAGCTGGACTTAAGTCTCAGATTATCAACATTATGTCAAGAATTTTGGAAAATCTTTGTTTTCAGGTTGTTTTAGTGACTAGAACACATTTCTTGAATTTTGTTGCTGATTTTTTTATTTATTATATTTCAGAAAAGGTGAGGGATGGAGTTTTTTCGCTTGAGGCACAACCTGTAGAATTTAGAAGCAGTGCCTGTTCAGTTCAGCTAATTGATTTGAGAAGGGACATTGTTAATCACTAGCTGTGCCTTTCCTATGCCTATCTGCTATTGTGAGCAGACAGAATTTTAAGTAGCACAAGTATGTTGCTTTTTGAGCAGAGCGAGCTACGGAAACTTGTAATCTGCGACATACACCCCCCAGATTTATGTGAGGCCTTGTTTTGCAGATGATGCTACCTTAACAAATTCCTTTTGCTCCCAGCTAGCTACGATTCTGCATTTCTGAATCTTGTTGATAACTTTTCTGCCCCAGGCTGACCTACTTGTTTGTCGGTTTCATGGATTTCTGTCTTGTCCTTCACTTTGAGATCTCTTTGAAGGAAGGATTGTTGTTTTCTGTATGCTTGTGGATCAGCGGCAAAATCTGGTTTGTGCGATCTTTACATTAATCTAAATGTTAAGTAATAATTTTATTATTACTTGAACATCTGTTTGTGGTGCATAGTTCTTTAGTGTCCACAGGGGGAACAAGCAACAAATCTAAATACTTTGTTTCTTTTTAATAGCCTCTGGGGTAAAGTTAGGTGTGGGACCACAACCACAGAGTGATTTATGCCTCCCTACTTTAGACTGGAGTGAATTAGCATTTAATCAGGTTGTTCTTTTACTTATCTTCCCTAGCATAAAGTGATACATGCAAGAAACATTCCACGGGGTGATAATAGCCCAGAGTGGGTCTTTGATATTGATTTTATACATGTAGTGTAGCTTTGTATGCCACAAAAATATAATACACAGTTTTGCTGCCAAATTTTCCCCTTAGGCCAGATTTGGACTATCTACACTGGTCACAAGAGGAGCTTTGAAAGTGCTTTGTCTGTAGTAATGAGCTGTCCTGGGATAAACTGCAATTCTGACATAAGGCTTCTTCCACTACAGTAATCGCATTGTGGAGTTGTCCCAAAAGAATATTGCTGGATGCTGGGTTATGTGCACATTTTTTGCTGCTAGAGAAGATTTTGCTTTTTCATTTTTTAAGGTATAACTTAATACACAAATATTAGAGTTTACTGATGCAGAAACATGAAGCAGACATAAGGAAATGACTCATGCTTAGTACTCTTGGGGAAAAAGACATTTTTAAAAACTTGTTAGCGGAGATTATTCTGTTATTGTGGTATTACTCTGAGAGAACTTCATGTATATCTTTATACATAGAAGATGAGTTTTGATTTATATTGATTCCTTCTTTAGCTTAAATACTAAAAATCAGGTTTTAGAACCAGAAGTTCAGATGATTGCTGTCTATAACATGTTATACTGTGTGGGAGATGCAGGAATAGAATAATGATCTCATTCCTGAATTATATAGTCAGCTGAGAACTCTTTGTTATATGTGGAATGGTAGGATTGCCTTCCTGCTCCTTCGTGCCTCATTTTCAGTGTGCTTACATTGGAATTAATTTGCCAGTGTTTGCACTGAATTTCGTATGCCATTACTATTATCTAAAGTGAACTTTACGTGATGTCTGAAGACTTTATTTTTTTCATGCTTGTTTATGAGTATCATCTTTTTTTTTGCATGTAATTGCATTTACTTAGAACCAAACAAGACCATAATTTATTAAATATAGAAGGCTGAACTTCCTTTTTTTCCTATTCCACATAAAGCATTGAAGTATTTTTTGCTGATATGTCGGAAGGAAGAAGAGCAGCATTCTTAAGGGGGTTATGTGTCAGTATTCATTTGCTGATAATTAGAGAAATGTAAACGTGGTATATTGCTTGTGTAAAATGTCTCTTAGCTGTTTGTATCAAAAACTAAGACCCAATGTGTTATTTTAAATGTATTACAGATGGGCTGGATAACATGCAGCAAAAGAAAATCTGTAATGAGAATAAGGAAAGGACACAACAGAGAAAAGAGCCATGTTCTGCTGATTCTGTAGAATCACTAATGGGAGAAATGCCGTTTGTCGACACAGATATTGAAAATGAATTTGTTAGTAAGTATATTAAACAGAAGTAGTATGAAAGCATAGACATATCACACACTCAGTTCTTGGTCCTGCCTGTTGGCACGTACAAGTGGGCTGTGCACATGGAACAGAGTCTCCCTGTAAACAGGATCCAGTCCGGAGCCTCTCTTGTTAGTACTCAGTCCGGGGAATACTTGAGCATATTAAAAAATTACCATTTTGCAATCCATTGCAGCAATGAGTCACAGAATAAAGACATCTCGTGTTAATTCACATTCCTGTATATGAGCTTCTCAAGTGATAGTATTTGTGAGCTCTCTTCCAATATGTGCGTTCCCAGTATGGGGCTAGAAGTGCACCTCTAATTGGACAGTGGGTCTCTGCAGCCTGATCAGGTTATGGGTATGTATCAGGCCACATAATAGAAGAGTGTCTACAAAGTCTTGAGGAAATAAGCTGGGAGAAAAATAATTTATGGTGCAAAGGAAGAATTGAGGACATGCACTTTTCTTTTGCTATGTTGGAAGGGGTCTTTGCAAGGAAAGGAGGAAGTAGAGAGTAGATCTGACTTGGATTAAATTTTCTTCTGGCCTGGATTTGGTCCTTTATCTATCCAGTTCTAGTCTAATACAACCTTTTCCTTTAATGATCCTGTGTATTATCTTGTTTTATATTTCAAAATGCAGTGTGAATGGCATTTTTGAAACTTTATATTGGCACTTTTTCTCTAAAGTCACATCCATGTTCAAGTGGAGACAATTGCAGGCCTATTCCACGGCAGTGCGAGCTGGCTAAATGAAACACAGTTGGAAAGCTGCATGTCTGTGTTAGCAGCTTACAAGCCCTGCTTAGAGGTGTAGGCTGTTAGTTCAAGTATGGTACTCCACTTGTGTGACTGCATTAATTCAGGTTGGAGTAGGATCCCCATCAGACAGTTCAGAGCTTGGGCTGATCAGATGACTTGGAAGACATGCTCCAGTCAGTTCATTGAAGTCCAGCTCCTGTTGGCATGATATTAAGTGTATCTTTGTTTTGATTTGTCTCTATGCTGAATGTAATTTTTTTTTTCCTCTTCAGTGCATGCAACCTCTGAAATAACTATAAAAAAGAAAAGAAAGAGGACTACTGGAAGGGAAGTTGAAGAAGGCAGTGACAGAAAGAAGAAAAAGAAAAAACAGTATTGGCCAAATTATTTCATTTCTCTTCCAATTACTAATCCAGAGGTGATATTCTTTATTATACTAATTTGGTATAATCAGAATTACTTCAACAGCTGTGTGTGTTTATAAAAAGAATAGTCTTCGATCCAGAGCAAAATAATTTTTTTCAGGTATTTTTAAAGGAACATTAGCAGCCTATTCAAAGAGTAACTTTTATTTTATGTAATATTTTTGTGAATAAAATTGCTTATATGGAAAATATGAGAGGAAAAATATTTATCTTTTTATTCAGTTTTTCAGTCTTACGGGTTTCACAGTATTTTGACTGAACCTGGCTTAAATTTTTTTAATTTAATAAGAAAATCCCTAGCAATATTTTTAGCTCTCCTTATAGATAGGAATTTAAATTTGTATCTGTTGCTGTTTTAACTAGGCAGTTTGTAGTTTAACATTTTCCAGTAAAATTGATGATTTTATTTAAAATTCAAACAAGCTATTGTTTTAGTGAAATGTTCAAATGGATTCAAGAAGTGCAGAATGGTCTTTAAGAAAATTTATTTTCTTGTAGTTAGCATGTGTTGTCTCATTTAGGCAGTGCACGAGAATGATTTCTTACATGCTGTGGGATGTCTCTGGTACAGCTTTGATACCTTTTGTGTCTGCAAACAAGGAGAATAGGTGCGCTATGTTTAAAGAGTTAAACCCAACAGTTTACCACCATTTCCAAATTTAGGTTTAATTTTTAATGCTAGGAGCTATCTCAGGTGAATTTTATCTGATCCTACATCTGCATTATCTGTTGTCTGAGAAAGTCAAAGATTTAGAGAATCCGAAATGAAAATAAACCAAAGTAGGTTTGAAAATTACCTTGAAGAATCAAAAAATTATTTTGATTCTTCAAAACATACTATGTGAAGAGATTGTAGAGGCTGGTTTTATAAGATCCAGGATAGCCTCACATGAATATTGTGGGAGATCTTTTGTGCCGTCTTACTCTGAAATATGTTTTCTTCCTGTCTCTTCCATGATTTAACAAGTGCAAGAATAATGTAGGGGTTATATAATCTAATAATTGAAAATTCCTGCTCACGATTATTATTATGTTGAATGGCTGGTTGAGTGGAAAAGTCTTAACTATGCATGCTTTTTTTCACGTCATTTGTTTAGCCTTACATCATTTACAGAGGTAAAGGAGCAACTATATTAACTCTCAGAGGATTTGGGAATTCTGGGACTTTGCTAGAAAGTTTTGTTTATACCTGCCTTAGATGTAGAGATGTTCTGAAAGTAGAAAATACGTGTTGGAATTTTTATAGGCAACATTAGCCAAAATTCAGAGTTAAGACACCTGGTTTCTTGATAGCCAGAGGGAATCTGGTAATTACTAGTAGTATTTCAGTTAGTAATGAGACACCCTTTTTTTTTTTTTTTTTTGAGGATCTGGTTTTATTCCAGTGAAGTGTTTTAGGCATTAGTATTCTTTCTTCATATTTTTTGTAGTATTTTAAACTTTACGCAGAGAACCATTTCCTAATAAGGGATATTTCTGGAACATTTAATGAACTGTTCCTCTTGGCAATGAAGCAGTTTCCTTGTTTTCATTTTAATTATCTTTTGAGTCCTCAGAAATAAAATGTGATATTCCATTAATTTTGAATTTGTATTGAACTTTGCATTATTACTTGTGTGAAAAGACTTAAATGGATGATTATAATTGTATCCCTTTCTGGTAATTTTTTTCTATGTTTCATCTGATGTGTTATCACTTGGTAGGTTAGGCTTCCAGGATCCTCTAATCTTGATTGTAATTATAATTAATCTGTTAAATCTTTAAAGCTTACAGTCTTTATATTCACTTACTAGTAGCATCCTTCCAACAAGCAAAACTTAAGTTATTTTATTACTCTTCAGAATAACATATTCCATGTAACAGGAGAGGAGACCTTGAAATCAGTATTTGAGGCCTTATTTTGGAGCACTTCTTAAAATAATCTGAGGTGGGAATTGTTGAGTATGATCCGCTTTCAGACATTTCTTTTAGTTGTTAGGAAATCTCAAGTTAAAAGAAATAGTCAGCATGATAACAGTTGAAATGTAACATAAAACTTTGTAAGGTAATGTAAATAGCAGGTTAAATAGCGATGTAAAGTTTATATTTATGCAGCGGGTCATAACTAGTTATACAGAGGATGTAGAAAGAGTCCTGGTTTGCTTAATTAAAATTCAGCGCACTCAACTGTTAATTGCACCTTAGATTTATTGAAGAAAACAGAACAAATCTGAAGTTACATTATGCATTGTGATGGCACAGCTATACTACAGCTATTGTGGTATGTTTTGATCACATAACTTCTGGGAAAACATATTAAAAATAAATTCCTGAAAGTCACAAAAATGTGCTTGAAAACTTTTCTTTCTTCTTTCCAAATAGTATACATTGTGTAGAATGTTGTCACTTCAGCCAGAGAGAGAGAGAGAAAGAACGTGCTCAGTTTTCTTTCTATTTTGCCTTTATCAAAAAGGCAGCTCGTTTCATCCTTTCCCGATGGGTTCAGCAATAGCTGTTTCTGGAACTGCTAACTGGCCATCTTTGAAATTAATCCTGTTCCAAAGTATGTTATTCATTAGGTTTTTAGTTTGGTTTCCTAATAGAGTTTATACAGGTGTGAGCCTGCCTATCTGTTTGCTTTGTTATAACCCCATTGGGGTTTTGTGGGTTTTGAACCCGCTCTGGATTTTCAACTCATTTTCCAAATATGGATTAAAAAAATGACATCTCAGAAGTACTAATTTCCTACAATTTTTGTGGAATTTATGCTTGTGTAAAAGAGAGAGCCTTGAAAGAACATGCTTGTGTTGAAGACTGTAGTGTGAGTGTGGCAGTTAGCTATTCTTTAGCTATTCTTCTAGACCTGCCAGCTGATGAATGCGTATGTGTGTGTGTGTTAGCCAGTCAAGCCCTTATAGCTGAAAATCAGCCACAGCATGTGTTGCTTCTTGCCCAAGCCAGAACTGAACTGTATGAGGGAGCTGGAGGTAGTTTAGGATGTGAGCAGGAAGGGACTTGGGAGTACTTGTGAAGGAAACTGTATTGATAAGGGGATGTGGGGTATTGGCTGCTAATCTGAATACTGAATAATATTGATCTTTTTCAGAGCTAGGATGGTATTACTGCTATGATAACACAGTTCCACACCTGTCTTCTGTATTCTGAAGGGCTTGTACACTTACATTTATTTTTTTTTCTTTGCCAGCTCTCAGGTACAAATTACGTTTAGACCGATAGTTGAAAATGGAATAAAATTGTAATTCATATGATAGGTGATTTAAATTTTTTTTTCTTTACTGGGATAACTGCATTTGCTTTAGTCTAGAAACTTAAAGAATTATGCAGTCGATACATTGTAATTACCAGGGATGATGTTTACCAGTTTTTTGCTTAAATGTGGGTTAAATTTCTCCTACATCTGAGACAATAGAAGTGTTATTTATCCAGGATAAGATCAGTTCTGGCATATGAAGGAAGATGGCCACGTTGGTGCAATTCTCTTCATATGTCTTATACTACTTAAGACATTTGTGGTTTTGTAGATGCCGTATCACCTTTTTCTGGCAAGTGGCTTTTACCTTCCTTTCTCCTCCCCACCCTCCTTAGAGTTGGTTCCTTTCAGTTATAATTTGCTTTTATTTATATGGCACTACTAGATATCTATGGACATTAGGTAAAACTCCTGCATGGCAAAACTCACCTATAGAAATTGGATCAGAAAAGTACCGACCACTCCCATTAGATCGTGTTTTTTTCAGGAAATTTATGTGTTCCTTACGATTAACAGAGCTACCAAAATATATCAAAGCTTTTTTTTTTTAACCTAAGAGGTATTTGTGCTTATGTTATAAAAGTCAATATGTACAGTATATTTGTGAAGCATTCACCACTGAGTTTCAAAAAAAATCCAACCCAAACAGATTGAAGTTTTCTAGAAGTTTTCTACATGCTTCTTTTAGACTTTATACACCAAAGTTGATTTGTCTGTAATGTCTTTGCTTACCATGCTTTAAGAAATAACTAATTTTGTCAGATGATCAAGGTTATTTGATTTGATTTAATTTCTGCTAACAAATTCAAGAATTGCGGGGGGGGGGGGTGTTTTTGGTTTTTAAATTACTGCAATACAACTATCATAATGGCAAGCACAGTAAACATTTTGAATACAATTTGTGAAGCATGTATAACCATACAAATAATTTTCAATGAAGAAAATGTAATTCAAATAATTTTAAAGAAAAAGACTGATGAAGTTAGAACTGTGTATGTGTTGTATGGAAATTCATTAAAATATGTTTGAAGAGAGTATATAAATTATGCCTGTCTATTGGACAGTATAATCAGAATTGTAAATCGGATATCTCTACAAATTATTTACTGAATGCTCCTGTTTTTTATGTGCCCAATCCTGCAAAGATCTCTTTCTTTTTCCAGACACTTGTCTGCACATAGCAACATACAAGTTTAGCAAAGTGGGCAGAGAAAGTCCTTGAAGAAGCCTTTTATTTGGATTACTGGCAGTGTAAAACTGGATGATCTTAATCTACTCCAGGAATTTATCATACTTATGGAAGCAAACTCCTATTAAGATGTGAGGGGGAGTGTCCAGTGATTTATTAATCACTCCATTCCTACCCACTTTGAGTTTGCTTGGGTCAGTTAGCACAGCTTTGTCAGAGGATAAAACTTTCTTCTGCTAGAACGGTTTTTACATAAACGTTTGATTTCAGTTTGTGTGCTTTCTTGTTCACTTGCATGATGGGATACAGTAATTGTAATGGCTAACTGTTGTTTCTGTGTCTGCCTTTCTTCCCAGATTACTGGCAGTGTTCAGGCTGTCCAAGATGTAATAATACAAAAGGATCAAAGGCTTTCCAAAGCAATGGTTCGCTCTGGCTCATTGCATGTCACCATGTTAGTGATGCATTTATCCAATGAAGAAGAAATTAGCGTGTAGGTATTTGGTGCTAAATTAAATATATACAAGTATTTTTGCTTGAGGAGTACCAGAAGACTAGAGGGTGTAACCGACACTTATTTTTTGTCAGTCCTAAATTACTAATGTTACTGAACATTTAATTCATGTTGTTCTTAAAAATGCTAATCTTAGTATTATCCATTTTCATAACTTATGTCATGACTTCTGAACAAAGTATGCTTTTTTCCCTTGCATTTTTCATAGTGTGTGCTGAACTTGCATGCACAAATCTCATGATTGCTAAAATAATTATTTTAAAGCAATCTTTTGATACAGGGGACGCTGAACAGATTAACGGGGGAATTTTCAGAATTTCATTGCTTAGCAAATGTTATAAGCCATATTAGTAATTGTCACTGAAAGACTGTAATGAAATAAACCTTAGCTCCAAGCTAATGCCTCATGCAGTTATAGGGGTTTTTTATGTCCCTAAATGAATTTATTATACTCGAAATTTAAGTACACTAAAAGAGAGGTGGCTATTAGGCCTTATTAAAAGTATATTTTTTACATTGCTTCAGTGATATAGCTGATTTTTTTCATCATATAAAAGGTAGAAAAGTTGTGGAAAGGCATATGTATTATACGATGATGTCACTTGTCTAAGTGTTAGCTGTGACTACTTGCTTTATACAAATGCAGTTTGTTTTTTTTTACTGTTTATCACATGCTGTACTGCTATCTGACAAGCCTACTTTAACTTACAAGTTCAGTGGTTAATATGAATGTTCAGACTTTTAAGTCTGTCTATAGAGCTGTAATTTATGAATGTTCAGAGCAATAATTTGTGTGTCTAGCTGTAATTCTGACTTGAAATGAAAACGTATATTGTATTTTATAGTCCTGCTTTACACAGACTTTCTCAACAGTTTTTATTTAGATGTGGTGCCTAATGGCCTGCATATGTGATGTCTCTATATTCGCACATTGTAAGTGCAGAATTGAGATTGCGAACACTTTGATAACTGTAACAGAGTATTATGTAAAACGCTGACAAATGGCCTACTGGCATTATAGGAACATCTGGGAATCCTCCATTGCTTATGCGTCAATTTTGTAGTGAATTGCCAATGAATCAAAATTCATCAGATCTGTATAATTCTGTGAGAGAGAAGCCTCATGGTTTCATCTCCCCCAGATGAGTTCTTTCAGGGGCCCTCTGTCAGATATGTATATATATCTATAGCTTACTGGTTTTCTCTGCAGTGTTAGCAGGCATGCGGTCCATGTGCTGAATTATTTAGATCAAATAATGAGTAAGTGCAGTAAGACATTGCTTTGGTTATGGTAATACAGTTACAAAATAATGTGTCTAATAAGTGTGTGTTGAATATTTTTTCCCCCAGAAGGTTTGGCTGTTAAAGTGCAGATTGCTCATAAGAAAGTGAGAATCCAAGATGGAATGTAGGAACCATTTGGTAGTAAAGGGCATGCTTCTCATAAGTAGAAGTATTTCGGCTAAAAACATTTACCACACCTAAAAATAATGGGATATCAGTATATCTAAATCAATTGCCCTGTGTGTTTTTCCCACTTGTTTCCTTGAATGCTATATCCTTGAGGCCTCCACGCTATTACCTGTCCTGTGAGGATGTGAGTGTCAGGATTCTTGTCTCCAACGGTCTGATCTAAAGGGAGAGAAACAGATAGTGAGGAACAGAGAATAGAAAGGAAAGTGAAGGATACTAGATCTGCTGGATTCCCTCTCATCTCCATGTGCCTTTTGTCTCCTGGAGTAGGCACACCAGCTTCCTCCTGTCCTGGCTGATGAGTAACTATGGTAGCATCTGAAAATCAGTGAGAACAACCACTGACTGTGTGCACAAGTTTGTTTTAAAATGGGTTTGAAGTATGGACTTTTTAAAAAGGGAATGTGAGAAAATATCTCAAAGGCCAGTATGCCTCCTCATGAATATTTGTTAGAATCCTAAACTGTATATCAAAACAAATATTCCCAAATTCAGTATCTTCTGCTACTTCTTGAGCTCCTTCTCAGCTCTCACTGTCTGACTGCCACCCAAGCACGCACTTAAGGAGTTCTTCTCTGCCTCTCCCAGCAGAACTCCACAGTCCAGGTACCCAGGACCTGTCCTCTAGTCAGCAGCAGCTTCCCCAGTGATTCACCCCTTCCCTGGCCAGATGCCTCCTACAGGCATGTAGCTCAGCTATCCTCAGGTATTCTAGATTGCATTTTCTATTATATGGGATTCTCTTTTTTTTTTTTTTTTTTTTTCATAACTAATATTTTCTGTTTAATTTTTTGGGAGAATTCGAAGAGTAAAAAGTTGAATTTTCCTGTCTTTGCTTCACCGATTTTTGATACTAGGTTAATGGAAAGAAACCAAGATCCAGGCTGGCAAAAGAATCTGTGTGTAACCTAGGGTTATGTTAAAAAAAGTGCAGCTAGTCAGCTGGGCATCTGAGCGTTCACAGATCCTTAGGTTTGGATCCATTAAGTTACTTAGATATCTACAGTTTTTCTACTGCGTTTGCACAATAGTGCCTCTGTCTATACAGAAATGAAATGTGTTGAATGCTATTTGAAGTCAAAATGCGTGATAAGAATGTGCTAAACATAACATTCAATTCATCACAAAGCCCTTTGTATGGTATTTTAGTACATACAGCTTTCACCCTGAAAATGGAAGATCTGTATCCTAGGCCGTTCTTTCTAAAGGAATCCAGACCTACAATTGCCATGCGAGTTTCCTAACTGATTGGCTGTGGTCTGGCCTTCATGAATGCACTTTACATCTTCTTTTGTAGGGCTATATGAAATCAAGAATGAGATTTTAAAAACCATAAAGAAAGTGAGCAAGAAAGAGCCATGACAGCACTCCCTTCAAACAAAGGAGTTCTAGTCCATGCTAACTGTGTGCAGAGTCATGGGATCAGGTACTAGAAATCAGGATGTCTGCCTTCACAGCAAATGCCTTCATTACCAGACTATAGTGTCAAGTTCTTCTTGCTTGTTATCTGTCAAAGACTCTGTGAATCTAACCTCTTCATTATAAACATGAGAGCTGAAAGGATTCATTTGGCGTTTTTTGCAAGGTTGTTTTTTCTAACAAGTAATCAAAATTAACAATTCAGAAATTTCTAAAAAGAAACTACATCACTTTTAAGTCCTAGAATATTTACATTACAAAAGTATAGAAAAAGAGAAGCACTGCTTCTATAATCCTAGTTGGTATTCACTTAGATGCTCCTTAATGCTTTTTTTTATTTCCTTTCTCCACTTTGGAGCAAAATGCTCGTAAACTTTTTTGTTATCCCTGTGGGTTAGTTGCACTGACTGTAACTACTATTTGGTATCATAAATACTCTTTGTTATGGAATAACAAGAAAATAGCACTGTTGTGTTTGTTGCTATTGACTTCAGTGGAAATGTTTGTCCTTGTGCATTATTCTTACAAAGCAATTGTTAGACGTTATAAAGTGATTGATAGAATACGAAAATACAAAATACGCTAGAGTGAGATGACAATTATTTTTCCACATATTTTGGTGTTTACAAGATTATATATAAATTATATATAATACAAAAGAAAAAGTAGAACTAAATCTTCAGTGACACAGTGCTAAATTGAAAACACACTGCGCTGTTTGACTTGACCTTTCATAGACCTCATCAGGTAGTTCAGCTAGCCGATGAGTTCTGCAGCACACCCTACAGTATGGAAATATAAATCTTTGTTCAGCTGGGGAACAGAGCTGTCCGTGCCTCTCTGTGTATCAGTTCTCAGATGCAAAAAAATCCAGAGATGGGTTTTAGGTATGTGAGTGATTCACTAATTGAAAGCCTGCTGCAATCTTTGACACAGTCTATTTGAAATATCTGTACTTGTTTTGGAACAATTTTCAGGTTCATGTCAGTAAATAAATCTACACATGATTACCTGTGAAGTTATCTGACAGGTATAATCATTATTAGATGGTGTTTTTGAAAGGTCTTGAAATATAGCATGTATGGAAGACATAGGAACAGGCTTGTCTAGTGGTGATAAAAGTGGCAGAGGAAATATCTTGGCTAGGACAGAAAAAGTAAAATTGTCTCTTGAGAGTTTTTAACCTGTCACTGCCATCTAGCGTTTATAATGTCAACATCACTTTAGTGAAAAGTTTTGATTCAGTCTCGTTGAATAGAATTAAAAACTGAGCATGTGAGACATCTTTTAAAAGAAGACAGTAAGAATGTTTATAGAGTTTTTGTTTAGCAAGTGAATCGCTTCAAGTGCAGGTCAAAACAAATATTTCATGTAATTGTACGTGCACTTAATATGGCTAATTAAAATGATTATTAAAAGGTTACCAAATTGGCTCCTGATTCTTAAGTTACATGCAGATTATGTGTGCATGCTACTTATCTCTTAAAGAAAGTAAGCATCAATTTAGATAGTACTTCTTTTAATAACAGTTCTCAATGAGCTTACTAGTAATTTCCATATAATTTTCATATATCTATATAATGTCACTAACCTCTGTTTATAATATTAAGTAACACTCTGTAGTAACTTTGAATGAAGCATAATCTTAGAGTGTTCAGTTGAGCTATCAAAAGATGAAAAAAGTGAATTGAGAATGGAAAACCAAATACGTCCAAGTAAGCATCTTGTTTAAATGGGATGCATAGAGTAATAGAGACACTATCACCTATATATCTAGTCAACTTGGGGACTGAGATAAACTCGTTTGAGGAATTACATGTGCTGCTAGGTCTGCCTTATAATTTCTGTGGTTTTATAGCAGGGTCTATGAACCAGTTTACCTTTGTAAAATGGTAATAATAATACTGACTGCATTGATAGAAAATAGTGCAAAAGTACCCGACTAGATAATAAATTGATACTAATAAAGTTTTGTGAGATTTTTTGATAGAATGATTAATAGCAATGTAAACAGTATTAATATATTTGACTTTCATACAGATTTTTTTTCTTTCCTCTTGACAGAGCAGTTGGTGCTCTTTCAGACAGCAAGGATTTTGTAGAAGATCTCCTGAAAGGAAAAACTGTGGATTTGTCTTTTCAAGGAATTGATCACTTCAGAAATGAAGTTGGATTTGTGAAGTTAGCAGAAAATGATCATACAACTATACTTACAGAAATAGCAGGTACAACTTGTTAATCTAGTTTAATTGCTTTAAAGACTTTTTGACAACCCAGATGAGAATGGAGCACAAAGATAAGTTGGTGCTAAATTAGTCAACATTAATTTACCTTTAACAACTGCAAAGGCTACATAATTAATTTCCCAGCATAGTTCAAAATTACTGAATTACAGACAATACTGTTCTCTAATATCTATTTAGTATATGTAAAAAATGTGGTGCAGGTTTGTAGATGGATATAAAGACTCCATTCTGTCTTATTTTGGTCCATGTACTGTATGCTGTTTCTCAGCTGGTATTTATACTCCTTCCAATTTGTATATTCATACTTACTGACTTTAAGAACTGTATCTTTGATACAACTTACCTGACTTGCAAAGTTACATAGTTCTTTCCTTTGTGTTTGTGCTGAGTAGAGCACTGAGAGTGACATTATTTCCTCTTCCATGGTCTGCGAAATCTTTAAGTTTTGTGTTTCCTCTATGTCATCCATATCGCTCTTCAATCTCAGTGAATTAACTGTAACTTACCACTCCCACATGTATAATACACACATAGAGATATGTATAGGTATATATATGTACTTTATACATACACTTCCATATATGTATAAAGTAAAATTTGGACTTTCTTTGCACCCCTGGAGGATAAGGGGAGTTCAGGAGAAGGACATGACTCATCTGCCAGAGGAATGGAGTTGAATTTCATGCTGCTTTAGCTTGAAATTTTTTTTGGAGGAGTTGTGGAACCAGTCTGTAGCTTGTTCAATGTTAATTGCCTTCCTTTAGCAATTAGGAAGTTACTGAAAGATGTGGCAGGTACACGCTACTCTGCGTGTGCACCCCCATGTTCACTTCAAGAGCAAAACTCTCAGTTCTGTCTTAACATTGGAGCTAAGGCCACTGCCTTTGCCAGTCAGATAAAATGCATCCAAAGATACAGTTCAAGTCAGTAGGAATAAACAAATCAAAAGGAGTATAATTATCAGCTGAGAAACAGCAGTCAGTACCTAGACCAAAACAAAGTAGACTGTCTATGTGTCTATACTTAAACTATGTTTAAGATATGATTAACTATATCTGTCTATGAGTCTATACTTAAACTATGTTGTTTACAGATATTAAATAAAAATTCTCAGAGAACAGTACTGCCTGTAATTCATTGGTGTCCTTTAAAACTATCCTGGCAATTCCAACTATTCCTTGGAAAGACTCTTTAAAAGAGTTTTTCAGTATTGATGAATTATCTTTTGTGCTCTGAGGAATGTGAGGTCACACCATTTTTTAATAGTGCAATAAGCCATATAGGACATTTTGCAGAGTAGCAGAGACTGCTGCTGTCACGCTACCTCTTTGCAGTCCAGTACAGAGAAAAAATGGAAAAAGTCTTTATTAGTACGGTGCTTTCTCTAGCAATTAATTAGTTTTAATTTCTGAAGTGCCTTTAGAAAATGTTTAGTATTTTTTAACTTTACTTTAAGGAAAGGTTGAATAGAAGACTGTGAGCTTTTCAGCTTACCAAATTGCTTATGCTGTTATTGGGCAATGCTTTATTATTTTAAGCAGCGCTCAATAGAGTATTTCTAATATTCAGTATGGTAGAAATTGAACAGTACTTACAGTTCCAGAGAGGCTTCAGTTGTCAAATAATCCCATAATTATTTCAAAGATTGAATCTACCAAGTATTTCTTCAGTCCTTTGGACAATATGCTTCCTCATCCTTGTCTATGAGTTTGTCTTTAGATTTCTTTTAAAGGTGACAGAATAGTGTATGTATGCTGTGTTATAAACAGTGAGATAATTCATAAACTGTGTTTTCTTTCAATACCCCTTGTGAAAGGAGACAAATGGTTTCTGTTAGTGACAGTAACTTTTGATTTTGGGAAGTTTATAGTTAATTATTTAGAACTCCAAAATAATTGAAGTTACTAAACATGGAGAGCCAAATATCTTTTAACTACAGGAAGTAAAGAAGTTTGTTATGAGTGATTTTTCTACACATCTTAGACTAGTGAACCAGTTTTTGATCAGAATTAGACAAGTAAAAGATGAGATCAGATTTTGACCTTTGTTTTTCAGTTTGACAGTCCTTCCTAGAAGACAAATTGATAGAACAGTCAAATTTAGCAAACAAGCAAACCTATGTTTCCTTTGTAAAGTATAAGTACTGATACCCACTGGTGAGCATTCATTGCTTATATTAGAACTACAGCTGTATATTATTAACACTTAACACTGCTGCGTAGTAAACTTAACACTGTTGTTCAATAAAAATGTTTCTTATTTCAGTGTTTACTTTTGTCAACCCAATGGACCATTTCCTGGCCTTAGGCCTGTCTTTCAGTCTTTAGTGATGTTTGTTTTGTCTGGATTTATTTCTGAAACAGGGTAGGGAGCTGAACATTACCAGAATAAAATGGTAAAATCACTGAAAATGTTTAATGGATATGACTTCAGAATATGCTGTCTTAACACTGCTTACTGACTGTTATAACCGTAACTTCTGAATTGCTGCTGATTTCACAATATCTTTTTGTGCCTTCTTGGAAGGGCTAATATCATTTCATAACAGGTAACCTATAATTCATGAAAGCAAATTCAGTTTTTGTATTGATGCTTGTGCCAGAAAACAAGTTTTTAGGTCTGTAATTATGTAACACTGAAGATTATACAACCGTGTTTCAAAAGTTAGTTTTGTTACATATTAAATTAGTGGAAAGGCCAGGTAAGAGTAGGAAGAAAATGAATACACTAAATACTTTCTACTTATGTCTTCATTAGACTAAATTGCAAAGAACTTAATGTAAGTAACCTGATAAAAATAGAACATTTCTTATTACACAGATGTCCTTCAGGGCAGTGTGATTTGGAATATGAAATAATATTAAACAAAAGAATCCAGGTGAACTCTTCAGAACTGATGAGATAAACAAGAGAGTCGTTAGGATTCTCCCCCCTTCCCCAAGTGTATCATATGTATAATTCCTTTAATGTAAGAGTACACTTACAGAGTTAATTGCAACACAGTTTAGTTTGCATGCAGTTTTTACAAAACATTAGCAGACAGTCCTCTAAGGGCCAAACCTCCTACCGAATGTGTTGAATTTTGGGGAAAAGACCATATAGTACTTTCTGGGCTGTTCTTGACACAATAAATATACCTTCTAATGTAAAGAATCATATTAGCAGAAATGTGCTGTTGAGTTTATTTTCTGTAATACATTTTATATATTAATTCAAACCAGACTGTATGTCCAAATTATGCCTAGTATTCCTGCTCTGTGGATAGTATCCTGAATGCACAACTTTAGAGAGACAGCTGCAAGAGAAAATGCTGGAAACTCTTTCCTGCTAGGCTGCTATTGTCAGGATCTGTGTGAAGATTGCCTCAGGTCTCTGTATATACTGCTGTGAGGTTATATATGTTTGACAGAAATTAATTGTCACAAGTTTATTCTGGCTCCTAGCACAGCTTGCCTGTGATATACTTGTGTCTCTAGAAAACTGCAATTCTGAATCTGGCAGAAAGAAAAAAAAATACAGTATTGCCTGCAGGATGTTAATCATTCTGTTGTTGTCCATGGAACAGTAAAGAGAGATCACTTCTGTAGCTGGTTTGATTTTTTGCAAGACCTAAGTTTAGTTTATTACAGAATTACTGTTTTGCTAATTCAAGACTATGTTTGGTTTCTGCTACGCTCGAAGGTGAATTTTGACTTCATGTGTTATTTTGTGTTCTACATGGATGTTGAAAGAGAAATATTGGTAACACAAACAGTAGGAGATATATGAAGTTAAATTAGCTTCTTGTAAGAGCCCATTTAGTTCCATAAATTATATGGAAATTTGTTTGATACCAGTAACATCTGAATGTGGTACAACATTATAATTGTAAGCGTATGTCTGCTAATACCGATGTAAATGCAAGGTTGCCAGAGACACAAGTTCAGGAAAAGCAACGCTAATATGGATCTTCAGTTTGTTGTGATTTGCTAGTTTTTTCCCAACAAGCCATTAAAGGACATTTGCATCATATAATTATCTACCAGGAACCGTGCTAAACTGTTATGACAGAAGTTTGAGGACTATTTGAATCACTCTTTGTCCAAGTCTTTTTAGAATTCCGGAGCTAAAAGTGATATACACACTTACAGTGATTTTTAAAAACCTCTTCATTTGTTGTGCTTTGCTACACTATAGAATATTTGTAGTACTAAGTGAATTTGGAAAAGGTAATGAATTGTTTAGCTTCATTTTTAATTTTGATAATTATATTGTAAATGGTATTTGAAGCTGATAAAATTGAATAAGTGAATCTAAGTGTTTTCTACCTGCAGGATTTGCAGATTTTGGTTTTATGGATGGAATGATGCATGTTATGGTCTAACCATGAGAGGGAGCTTGTATTTCATGAATAAAAAAGTTACTCTTCTGTTTATGCAGATGACTATTTCATTTGCTTTTGGTCCTTTGTTTTTAAGAAATGTTGATTTGTTGGGTAAAATATTTTAATACAGTTAGGACTGCACTAGACAGACAAGTAGTACACCTAACTAGTCATTTACTTTAGTTTTATATATATGACATTTAGTCTAATCTCACTAAGTTGTTTTCCCTAACAATCTGTACTAGAGAGAAAGAAATGGAAAGTGAGTTATACTGCCCATCTTCTTCTCTAGGTACATTACAGCTTTACTCAAGCATAAGCTGGCATTGCCACCATACCAAAGCAGTCTGGCCCCTCTTGTTGTGTTGGGGATTTGTGCAGCCACATGGTGAATTCAACTGTGGTTAAATTAACTTTTTTTACCTTTGCCAGTTAATTTTTAACCTAATCAGTTTGCCAGTTCACTTTACTGTCTAGCTACAGGACTGTTGGCACAAAAAGATAGGAGCAGTGGTGGGCATGGGGCTGGAGAGGAACAGTCTGTTTTGGCAAGGATGGTGGTTTATGAGCTTCTTTAAAGATTATGAAACCACGCATTTAGCATCTATTTTAGGGTGATTTAAATTGCCCTGACTTCAGAGAGCCTAGTGAAATAGTTTAATTCAGTTAATTTCGTTCACTTTAGTTCCAGATGGCTGAAGCTAAGATAAATGACTTTTGCCTCTTGTCAGTTATTCGTAAGTCATTTCACATGGTGGAAAAATTGAGAAATCAAAACTGTTGTAATTTCCCATTAAAACAATTGATTTGTACAAAGTGAACAAAAAGCTGCTAGTCTAAATCCATAACAGTTGCACTGAAAATGTACTGCTGTGACATGTTAGATTTTCTTTTCTAGTCCATGTGCCATTAGTTCCTACTAATGTGTGTAGCAGAATTTTACTGGACTATGTAGAAACTTGGCTCATCCATAGCAAGAAGAGAAGCATGCTCTAAAGTTGGAAGTGGCAATGTTCTGTTGTCTCAAGAATATAATTATGTCATCAAATATATATATGCTATAATGTGTGATGAATATAACCAATGATTCTTTGGTTGATTTCATTACAAGAGCCAAGACACTTACTTAAATGAAGGACTGATTCCGATAGACCTGAGCATTGTTCGTGCCTTTTGATATTGCAAAGTTTTCTGCATGCAACCTTTTCTAATTCAGCTTTGCGCTACGTGACAGTTTTCTTCATTTTAGGCCCCTTTACTAGACAAATGCTGACAACAGGGGCAAACATTTTAGTGAAGATGAACAGTCATTATTAAGGCTAAGTAACACCAGTTAGTTTTATGAGTTTGTGCTTCCAACAGGTAATCCTTCACTAGACAAATGCTGACAACAGGGGCAAACGTTTTAGTGAAGATGAACAGTCATTATTAAGACTAAGTAACACCAGTTAGTTTTATGAGTTTGTGCTTCCAACAGGTAATAGTTATTAAATACAGTTTGCTCTGGAGCTCAACATTTTATTAGTTGCATGGGGATATTAAATGCTGTGCTATCACCAAATTTCTTAGTTCACCTTTTTTGTGTGTCACATGACAAGTAGAAGAGGCTAAAGTAGATATGCAAGAGTGGTAGGCTGGGACAGGGACCTGGCTTTGGAGCACTGTATTGCAGTGCCTTTCCTGCCCTTTGACTCTACTGCTCTTCACACAGGGTCTTAAAATTTTGATCAACTGTGTGGAAGGAGTCAGAAAGAATCTTTTCAATTGGCTAAGAAAAATGTGATTTGGCTGTATAATGGCATTTTCAGCAAGGTACAGAGAGAGCATATACAAGGGGAAGAATAAGGGTTTAATAGAAAGGAAGTTGAGGTAGCAGGCATAAGTAGAAGATCTGTTTGCAAGGCAAGGAGAAAGTACATTTTATAGGAGGATTTTGGTATTTACAGACCAGATAATCTCTAATTTGCTCTTGTATAGGCAGGCGGGCGTGGAAGAAAAGTTTTAAATTGTTGCAAAGAGTTTATTCAATTAGTAGGGAGATTGAAACATCTTTGGTTTGTCATAGTATCCTATCTTTGCACCTTGATGTTTATCATGGTTTTTATTCTCATTGTAGTTGTGTATGTGAAATATATAAAACAAACTAACCATATGCATGCCTGGCTCTGAATCTGCCATTTAATTTCTCCTTGATTGTTTACTATAAGATGGTTTTGATTGTTGACATCCTCTGTACAGAACACATATGATGATCTGGTTAAAGGCCACTGAGCACAGCTGTATTATTTAATGAAACTGGACATGCTGTTCATTATGTTCATTGCCTTCATTCCTCTAAAACACTCATTAGTGTTCTCCACATTTGTTCCTTAATGCTAAAATTGTCAAGTATGGTTCTCTGAAAGCAAGGACAGTAAACACTTTTAGATTTTCATTTGCATTTGTCTTCATATTGTGCTGCCAAACACTGAATAACACTAACTCTGATAAATACCTTATTAAAATGAAGCAATAAGATATGTTTTTTGTGATGTAAAAGAAGGTACTCTCACCCACTTTTTGTGATTGTGACAAACTCTTAGGAAGTATTGGAATGGATTAAAGTCAGTAAAATAACTGAGTTTCACCAAGTCCTACCTACGTTTCTATTTCAGTCTAGCACTTTGAGCCTTTACATTATCATTGTTTGTCTTGTAAGGCTTACCTTACATATTAGCATCTGTGCGCAAAGCAGGGATTTCTGGGTCCAGCTCCTCCTTGGATCCTACTTTATGAACAAGCACATCTTTCTTCTAGATACATGTATGGCGATGCAGAGAAACAGAACAATCCGCGCATGCTGCTGATACATGTTTGAAATAACCATATAGCTCACTAATATAGAATAATGGTATGGTACAGTACAGTGATAACTTACTCTAGAAAAGCCTGAAAGTAATATATAACCAAGTAGCAGTGGAAGAACCATTGGGAAATTGGCTTGACTCTGATTTACCTTTTGGTAGAGTGTGAAGCTGACTATTTGCAGAGAAATGCTAGTACTGATGGAGAGAAAAAATACCCTCTTTTCACATGGAGAGATGAGAAGCAAGGCCTTTCCTTTTCTTACATCCTGGAGATAAAAGTCACCAGCACATGAGGTAGTGACTGACCCCGGCAGAGCCACCATTTTTTTTTCATCAGAGATTGGGGATTGCTGAGGTGTTCAGGAGTCAGTAGTTTTTGTCAAGCAGCAGTCAGGGGCACTCCTCGGGCTGATACTATCCTTTGTAATGGCCTTAATGGTGGGATGGTAGAGTTTGGTGCTTGCTGCAGCTTTTGATTATATATTCCAAGCATAACATGATATCTAAAAGATTTTTTTTAAATTGGTGGTGGACACCTGTGGTGACACATAGTTGAGGTTGTGATAAGTATTATGATCTGAAATAGGTGGCTTCAAGTTCTTCATTGGCTTGGAAATTAGGTCTTTTAAGGCTTTGCAAGTGCATTATGCTGGTGCTATTGGGAAAGGAAGGATCACCAGAAGAGCTTCTCTGTAAAACCCAAACTTCTGCTAACTGATAGCCAACAGAATACTCTTAAAAAACAACTAAGGACGTAAATTTTTAACATGACTCAACATGTTAGTCATAGTTGTAAGTTATCTATGCTCAACTTGTCTTCAGCTTCAAGTGTAAAGTAAAAAAAAAATATCAGTAAAGAGACAGAATACTGTTTCTAAATTCCAAACCTTTAGTTGAGGGAACATGGCTTAGAGACAAACAGAAATTAATAGACTGGAAGAAAAAGTACATATGTAGCAGTTTTCCATATCTAATGAAATTTTAGAAAAGATGGCCATTTGTATTATGGAATATGGCTCAATGTGCAATTTTTCTATGAATCATTCTGTATTGATCCAGCTGTTGCATCTTTGAGCCTTTCCAGTATATAGCTGTTCTGGGTAAGTTAAGTTTCATGTATCACATTTCAAGTCTTAATTATGGGGAAACAGTTGTCTAATGGATTCAGCTGCATCCAGTGTAAGAAAGGCAGATGTCATTCAGTAATTTTGACATTATAAAAATAAGGTACAAAAAGGTATTGCAGAGTACTTCAAATTGCATGAAAGACGGTCTGAAAGCTGTCCAAAAATTTGTTCCAGGGAGTCACTGAGCTTGTAAAAATAGCCTTAACTTTTCTAGGGTATACTTTGAAGCTGCAAACATTGGTCAGCCTGAGACTAATAAGGGAAAACATGGATCTTGTTTCATTTTTCAGTCTAGCTGGTAAAGTTGATGTCTAGGGGAAGATGGCAGATTGTTATTTGTTAAGACCCGTGGGCATTGTCTGTCTACGATTCTTGTCACTGTCCTCTAATTTCTTTCAGTTCAGGCAATCCCCATCATAAAGTTTAACCTTCTTTGCTCAGTCTTCAAATCCACTTTCATGCTGTCCCATAAGCCTGGAACTTTCTCTTGCCCACAGCATCCGCGCTTCCTTCCCCATTTCTTTTAAAACTCTTCTTGTGGCCACTTCTTCAAAGAGCTGCATGGATATTAATAGCATTACATTATCTTTTAACCTTCCTGTGCTCTCAGGAAAACATTTCCCTTTTTGTTTCTTTCCCCCCCTCCTCCATCTACTCAGATTTCTTTCTATTTTCATTATCTTTGAAGAGGGAAACATTGTGCTAATTATGTTCGTAAGGCACCTTAACCAGTATAATGTCACACTTTCCCTAACAAAACTGGGGCTTTCTGTAGTACCAGCAAGTGTGGCCAGTCTCTTGAGCTGTGATGTTTAACAAGTCTATGCCATGACAAAGCTGTGTGAAAAGTCTGATCACCATGAGAACATGTGCAGACACACATGTAAATCTATTAAATTTCAAACTGCAATCTCTCTCTGAAGTTATGCTTTCTTTCTTTCCTCTGACCCAGTTTTTCAGTATGTTTTTTCTTGATTAGAATTGCCAGATATGAAAAAAAGATGAATTTAGAAAGATAACTAGGAGCAGATATTGAACAAAGCTATTGAGCACAAAATGAAGACAGGCAGGCCATGTGGTTGCTGTTCGGCAGTGTGAAGCGTAGGTGCCCTACCGTCACACCGTGACACACAGTTACAGTGATCAGTCTACCCTGTTGAAAACACTGGGCTTAAAATCCTGTCATCAGATGCGCATTGGCAAACCACTGGTCTGACACCAAGCTCTTACTGGAGTTAGGGGGACACCCTTAAAGGTGCAAATCTTCACCAGTACAGAACTTAATTGCAGAGTGGGAGACAAGACACTGCTTGGCATGAGACATGATGGCAGAAAGAATTTGAGCTTTTAGGGGGAAAAAAGATGACAATCCACAGGACTGAGTCAGAATATCACAGGGTAGTGTAAACATGGTTTTGACAAGACTAATCCTTTTCTGGAACATCAAAGTCAATGGGTCCTCAAATGATGCAGTTCAGAGAACCAAACAAAGGAACCAGAAAATGGCTTTGTTACAGATAATTTCAGTTTTAAATAACTGTAACATTTTGTTAGCTTACTAACATCAGAAAATAAGCAGGCCATTGGGTGCATGGAAATACATGCATACCATAACTAAATGATGTAATTTGAACTTCCATATCTCAGTTTGAAGAAGCAGCAAACATTTATTTGTAGTCTTCTGTTTTGATATGTTAATCTGTTGTTCAGCAGCATTTGCGTGCACAGCTGCACAATAGCTTAGTGGGGATTCAGTGTAAATTTGGAAATGTTTCCCACAGGCACAATTTAAAATAATACAAGTAGGTAAGCTGTACTTTTATATAGATACATAGCTGTAGCTATAGGTATACAGTAGGTCTATAGATCTAGATAGATATATGTATAGATTTAGATACACTGATCTGTAGATCTGTATAGCAGTTATGCTTATATTGGGGCCCCAGTACAGGAGAGACATGGAGCTGTTGGAGAGAGTCCAGAGGAGGCCACGAAGCTGATCAGAGGGCTGGAGCACCTCTCCTATGAGGACAGGCTGAGAGAGTTGGGGTTGTTCAGCCTGGAGAAGAGAAGGCTCCGGGGAGATCTAATTGCGGCCTTCCAGTACCTGAAGGGGCCTACAGGAAAGCTGGAGAGGGACTGTTTGTCAGGGAGTGTAGTGACAGGACAAGGGGTAATGGGTTTAAGCTGAAGGAGGGTCGATTTAGATTAGATGTTAGGAAGAAATTCTTTACTGTTAGAGTGGTGAGGCACTGGAACAGGTTGCCCAGAGAGGTTGTGGCTGCCCCCTCCCTGGAAGTGTTCAAGGCCAGGTTGGATGGGGCTTTGGGCAACGTGGTCTAGTGGAGGGTGTCCCTGCCCATTGCAGGGGGGTTGGAACTAGATGGTCTTTGAGGTCCCTTCCAACCCAAGCCATTCTATGATTCTATGATACCTATGTACATACATGGAGTGAAAGAGAGAGAAAGAATGGGCACAACCAGAAACACAGGAGCTTCCGTATGAACATCAGGAAACACGTATTTCCTGTGAGGGTGACCGAGCGCTGGCACAGGTTGCCCAGGGAGGCTGTGGGGTCTCCATCCCTAGAGACAGGCAGAACCCATCCAGACATGGTCCTGGGCAAGCAGCTCTAGGTGGCCTTGCTTGAGCAGGAGGGTTCGACCAGATGACCTCCAGAGGTCCCTTCCAGCCTCAACCATTATTTTCAGCATCTGTCACAGTAACATGACCCCATTACCATTGTATAAATGCTTCACGAGTTTTAATCTGGTTGTCCTTTCAGTCCTGTGAGTTAGAATAAAAGGTTGGGCTAATTCATTTTTGTAAAATGCATCAGCATTTTCCATCAGCAACTGGGGAGTGAAGTTTGAAAGAGAATTTTCAATTGGACCTGTGTAAGAGATGGCATTTGGGTCTTTGATTTCCTTGGCTTCTTTCAAAATCCCAACTTTAGTTGCATAGACTGTGGAGCCTAAGGTTATAAATCTCATGCAGCAGAGAAAGAGGAGTGAACTTTGATCTCCAGGTCCCAAGTGAATACTCTGAGCTTCATCTGGAACTTTTCTGTTGCAAAGTAGTGCATAAACTCGTAAAATCTCTTAAGTGTGATTTCAACGTAGCTCACTTAAATAGTTACTATAGAAAATAAAAAAATACAAGAGTAAGGACTCTGGAATGGCATATTACAGGAGCGTGAACTGACAGAGTTATGCTAGCTAGCTTTACATGCATATATATTCCTCTTCCTTGGGCCTTCCCTATTTTTCTTCAGCCAGCTGTGCTGTTTGCTTCCCAGTGTAATGCATTTTCTTCCAGGTGGGAGAATAAAGCACAGGAACTTTCTGTTACTGCTGAACTATCAAGTAAAAAAAAAAAAAATACACTTAAATGCAAATACATCATTATGGTAAGGGTTGATTAAATTAATGTGATACGATTGATTTTTTTTTTCCCCTTATTCTGATTTGAGTTCAAGGATAGTATGAGTCAGCTAGACCTGCAGGTAGTGAAAAACTGGAAGTTGTATTTGCAAAAGAAAAAAAAATTTCACAGTTTTTCTGGTTTTCAGTAATAGAAATATTCTACTTACTGGTATTATTTTTGCTACAGGTTTTCACCATTTTATCTAAACTTTTTTTCCAAAATTACAACAGCAATTTTTCATGTAAAGTATTTCATCTAAAATAAATATGGAGCATAATTCAAAAGTTATACTGAAATTTATTTCCAAGAAATGAAACATGACATTGGCCAGATGAGCTGGGAAATAGTAAATTAGGTCAGTTTAGTCAAATTGCTTTGGCCTGGGCTGTAGAGAGATAAATGTGTACATTGAAAATATCAAATTAGCTTGGAAGGCAACAATGAAGCTAAAAAAAAAAAACAACCCAAATCATCAGCATAACTGATATGTTCTCTAAATTTGCTATCTAAATCCAGTGCCAGACAGCTTGCAATTTCAGATTTCCTTTGGTGTGAGTGGGAGATATTACCCAAATACAGATAATAGAATTCACCACAGAATAGTGTTTTTTAAAAGATACAATTTTGTTACATACTCATGAGTTTTCCTGAAGTTTCCAAAACTTCCAGTGAGAATAACTCCTGAACAGTTCTAATGTCAAGTTCCTATTTTGATAGCAAAAGCAGACAGCATGGACAGCTTTCTAATTGCCATTATTTTAGTAGAGCCAAAGTTGTGACCCATATTAACTGTAAATATAAGACTATTTTCACAGGAAATAATGTGTACCTTTGAAGTTACCTAGAAATCTCTCTGCCTTTTCGTACTCATCTTGTTTTTTCCATGTGGAGTGGCTGTGACTCATATTACAGCTGAAAGCACATTTTTAAGCATTCTATCACGTAATATCTTTGTACCTCCACATTTTTCTCCCTCTTCAGAGACTATGAAGAAGATATTTCAAGAAAAGGGCATCTTGACAGGAGGAGAAAGAGCTTTTAAACCACATCTGACCTTCATGAAGTTGTCAAAATCAACACAATTACGTAAGCAGGTGAGCTCACATTTCACATAGCTCAGCAGCAATCTAGAAAGTTTAATTTGGAGACAAGCAAAGGAGTTGCTTATGCTATAGCATCATACTTTCTACTTTGTAACCAGCTGAAGAGGTAAGACTTGAAAATACTGGGGTTTTTTTAGGCAAAATACTTAGTACATCTACCATATAAACAGCAGTCCTGTACTATACTTTAAGTTACCAGTCTTGATAGTACAGTAATATGGTCTATTGTATTTTGTGAAACTATGCATGACCAAATGATGAAAGTATTTGTTCAAAATTACAGAATTATTGTTAGGGTGTACATTATATGCATGCAGTTTGGATAGTTTTGTTTTGTTACTCTATAGGAGAAAATAAGCAAACAAACAGTGGAGTTTACATTTGAATTATGCATAATATGCAGACTGTCTGTTCCCTCTGTTGAATATGCTTTGGTGAATTTCAGAGTAGCAATGAAACATATCTTCCATATTCTCTCTTGCAGGCAGTTACTTCTTGCCTGTTTATTAGCTTTTTAGACAAAACACACAAATACATAAAAGTAGGTTATACCTGTGAAGATAAATATATAGAAGCAATACTAGTATATCTAGTTTTTCATTTCATACTAACTGAACAGTATTGTTATTTAACATAAGATATAGCTCCATAAATTTTTTTTTGCTGATATTGTATAGAATGTTTTACATGATCCTTTAACATTGATCAGGAAAATAATTTTCAGAAAAAAATATATTTTAAAGTAAGAATTAAAGTACATAATATAAATATTTTAAGTTGATTTTCTTTCCATAATAGTAAGCACTAAAGAAAAACAATTTAAAATGTTATTTGAAATAACTCTAAAAATGCTGAAGGTGCACATTTTAATTAAGTAGTATTGTGCAATCAGCTGGAAGAAGGCAGTGAGATTTGAGATACATCAAGAAACTTCAAGGGCACATGTACTTGCTCTGAAACAGAAATAAGGACTTGTCCACAGGTTGTACATGGTATATTATAGCTATTAAATTTGTAAGCTCACATAAGCTGTTGCTTGTTTTAACAGTTGTTTTTAAAAACCGCTAATTTTAAAAATCCACAGCTCTTCTAGAATATCAGCTGTTCAGTAATTTAACTGTTTGGTTAAAACATCTGAGACAATCAGGGTGGGGTTTTTGCCATTCTATTTTTGCTTGTTTTTTGGATGGTGGTTTGTTTTGTTTACATTTATCTACCTTGCATGAACTATTAGCCAGGATGCATGCTTTCTGTGTTCTGATATTCACTGCTGCTGACAGACCCAGCTCAGTGTCATTCCAAATCATCTTCCTTAGTCCTCCATAATGCTGGATAGTGCATATGGTATTCTAAAGACATACTGTATAGAAAGATATTATTTATTAAAAAAAAATTTCTCTGTCAATCCACTGTCAGGCATAAGCATTGGTCTTTACTATCATTTTTTGTTTCATTGTGCCCATGCATTTACTGAGATAGTTTCATTCATTTACTATAAACAATAAATAAAAACATGGAACATAAAAGGAATGACTGTTTTGTAGTACATTTTAATATAATGCCTAATTGCATTTTCAGATCATAGAACAGTATGAAAAACAAGAAAGGGGGAGTGGATGAAGGTTACATGAGAAAGCATATAAAAGAGCAAATAGAACTAAAGTAGTTGAGCATTAATATTTTTTTAAATGTAAGTTTCCTTATTTGAAGCAATAGTCTATTAAGCCACTCTCCTCATAATGACATCTAAATTCCACCAAAGTTATTTTTGGGGAAAAAAAAATAAATGTTTTTCAAACCTTAATATAGCTACAGGCGTTTTTGAAATGCATATCTTCTGAAAAGACTGCTGATATTTACAAAGAAAAGAGTCTGAGAATTCAAAATTAATAAAGATCTCAGGAAATCAGCTTTTTATTTTGAAGGCACAGCTTTAAGCTAAAAATGGTAAATGCAAAAAACCTGGAAACAGGCATTAATAAAGTATGAAAATGTGAGATAAAGCAGGTTAGAAAAGACCTATCTGGGTTACCGTACCCCCTTCAGCTTCTGAGGTTAAAGAACTTATTTACCTACTCAGAAGTGGGAGCAACTCATTCTTCATGCTTCGTTGGACGATTCTGAGATCAAATGTGCCACTAAAAACTTCCTCAAAATAAGGAGGTACAGTGTGCCTCTCAGTGTCCTTCTGGAAGGAGATAAAGGGATATAATTTACTTGCACGTTTAGCTATTTCCACAACTGATGGTTTGGATGATAAGAATCTTGGGTTAGTATCATTATCTTCCATACAAAGAACCTAATGAAACAATGAAAGAAGCAACTGGAGTTTTGCACTTGAAGATAACATTCTATTCCTGCTTCCCTCACTAGCCGGCTACCTTGCCACAGGTCAGTCACATCCCGTCTGTTTTTCATTTGTCCAGGCTGCTGTTTACTTCAGGGTGTGTTGTGAGGCACACCTGATAAATGCTGTACGACATTTGGAGATCCTTGGATACCTAGTGCTGCCAGAACTGCAAATACTGTGACATGGATTTCATAAGTAGAAGATGACTGATGGCTAAATTGCTCTGATGATATCTGCTTAATTAGTAAGGAGTATATCCTTAGCCTAGACAGTGGTTGACAAAAAAAATGGCCAAAAATATAATTTATGAATATTTAATATATGATAGTCTTCTGTACAGTGTATCTTTAGAATGCTATATGTATAATTACTAAAAAAGAATATATTAGTGAGAAGAATCCATTTGTATTTACAACACTTCCAAGTGTTGTACAAGGCCTGATTCACTGTTACCAGTCAACTTCAGTGGTAACATCATCAAGATGCTAGATATTCTTTTGCAGACAGTATTATTATGATTGCACTGGAAATAGCAGTAACTGCATGATTCAGTAATTTATTCTTTTTTTTTCATGTAAATTACATTAAACTTCTGCCATTATCCTAGTTGCATATAGAGATAACATAAGGTACTTATTTTGTAATAATAGTAGCTCCTTCATCATAAAATAGGAAATTCTACACTGAGTGAAACCCAAAAGAGCATCTCCAAGTTCAAATGTTTTTGATGTGCTCTCCCATTCATCTTTTTGCTATATTCAGCTAGACATACCAGATAAGATGTTTAATACTGATAATTACGAAGGTAATTACTTTTTCTCATATAAATTTTCTCTCAATTTATGTGACATTAATACTTTTGGCTTCTTGAAATCAAATATAGCTGAAGAGAGGTGTAGTGTATTTGCTGGTGTCTTTTATTAGCCATACTGTAAGCAGTTACAGCAAGTTTTGGCAGTCAGACTATAAGCTAATAACTCTTCTGTCTTATTTAGATAAAGAATCTCAAGCACTTATCTCATTGCAGGAGAGGTTATTATTTCTATAGTACTTACATATCATGTCTCCTGCATCATTAATTTGTTAATGAATTTTTGTTGCATGTGCATACATCAAATATTGTGTTCAGTAAAGATCCTCTGCAGAACAGGGTAAGTGAAAGGGAATCCTGCCCTTCTGGTATTATTCCTTTAATGTTAAGTTTTACTCAATACTCAAAAATAGAATACAAAATGTGAATTTCTGTCTTACATCCCTAGTATAGTTTTCAGTTTCCTAGATTTGTAATTTTGCTTTTATTTATACCCATATGGCCTAGATACATAGTCGTACCATATAGAACCTTATGAGAAGAGAGTGATTCTCACTAACCACCAAAGCACTTACCCTGTTTATCAGTCCCTGCTGGTTCTGGTGTCCAGCATTCTTTCTATAATAACTCCTGGGATCTCTGGCATTTTGGACAGAAATGCTGGTATAAAAAAGCCTCAGAGCTCATTAAATCCCTCTGTATTTCCATTTGTCAGCTTCTACATCTGTGGTTTGTATTGTGACAACTGTTACTTGCTGATATGGGAGTCTGAGGCACACACTTATTTGGAATCTTTGATGCTGATCCTAAAACAGCTGAAACGATCACTTTGGCACAATACAAAACAATCAACACTGCTTTCACAGTCTTAGGAGACCAGCAGAAATGTTTTGTGATTTTTCTACAGTATTTTTTATTCTGAAGTTCTAACAACAGGGGCAGAAAACGCACAAACTGGGTGACCCAACGGCTGGAAGAGGTTCTTGAAGTCTCTTCTTTCAGTCTTCCTGCTTTCGTATCATACACCATATTGCAGACACATGTAACTACAGTACTTGTTTTAAACAAGAAGAAGAAAGAACATAACTATAGGCAGTTTGTTACAAGCTAGCGTGAGGTGTTAGTCATAGTGATTATTCTTTAAATTACCAAACTCTCCTACTGAACGATGTAGATATGATGTAATCTATGCTTTCACACATACCCATGTTACAGTACCGAGGCTGCAGAAGGCAGCACTTCTTTACGCATGAACTCTTCTAAGTCCACATGGGGATCATCAAGGTCTAAGCGAAGAAACTTTTCCACAACAGACCTGCATTTTTCCATCCGATCTCCTTTTGAAGGATGATCAATACATTTGATAGCTTTTCCGTTGCGAATCAGTTCTGACACTTCCACTCCTCTTTCAACAATTTTGGCTGGCATTCCTGCTAATGCGGCGATGTTGGCAGCATGACTAACAGTGGACACGCCCTGTTTGATCTGATAGAAAAATATCAACTCATCTCCATCTTGGTGGGTCTCCATGGTCAGATACTCCAGAAGAGGTGTGTCAGGCAGGAGTTCTAGCTGCATTAAACTGTGAAAATTAGTGGAGACAAAGACCTGCGGACACTGTGTTCCTTGCCTGATCCAGTACCTCAGGACAGCAGCCAGAAGGGACAGGCCATCCAGTGTGTTGGTCCCTTTACCAAACTCATCAATAAGTACCAAGGACCTCTCTGTGGCATTGTTTACTGCCTTGGCAACCTGGTTAAGATCAATCATGAAAGTGGAGAGCCCTACAGAAACTGATTCCCTACTGTGGATTCTCGTGTAAATCCCATCAATTACTCCAATCTCTGCCTCTGCTGCAGGGACATAACTGCCAATTAGAGCCATGAATACTATAAGACCGACTTGCTTTAAGTAGATGCTCTTTCCAGATGAGTTGGGCCCAGTGATTATCTTTATACGTCTGGTAGCCTCGCCACTGTTTACAGGATTGGCCACAAAAGTCTTTGCACATAGTTCCATGAGCGGATGTCTTCCATCCTTGATGTGGAAGCCATGGCGGTGAGTAAAGCGTGGCCGGCAGTAAGCATTCTCTCGGGCCATCACTGCTAAAGCTAGTAGCACATCTAGGTGTGCAGTATACTCAATCACACTGTTAAGCACTTCAGACTTCTCCAAGATCTTTGTCTGCAGCTGGTGCATAATAAGTGTTTCCTGGTCTCTGATCTCACAATGCAAGTCACCCAGCAGGCTGTCCAGCTCCTTAGTCCTAGCACTTCTGTAATGCAGTTTATCCTCTGACAAGAACATGAAGTCCAAGCCTTCGATTTCAAAGTCACTCTTATCCACCATAGTTGGTAGCCGTGGAATGGAGAGAAGGAACCCAATCAAAGGAATGTAGATCACACAGCAGGAGGGAATATGATTGTCCAAGGTCTCCAATTCTTTTCGTGCCACTTCTGTAAGGAAGTCTGACAGTCCCATCAGCTTTCGTTTCTTCTCATCAATGGTGGGGTCCACATTGGGTCGAACAGTGAAGCGGTTCTCTGAGATGCTGCCTTCAAAGTCCACCACTTTGCTGATTAGACTAGCAATGTAGCGCAGATCATCAGTGAAGACACGCGAAATAGTCTGAAAGAGTTCAATAGTGTTGGGCAGAGAACGACATGTGTCTCTAAGGCACACTGCACTGTACACTGTCTTATAGAGTGCTTGCCAGTCGCTAACTTTTGTGTGGGAAAGAGTCATTCTTTTTAGAATAAGAGGCACATTTTTAATATTCTTGAGGCAACCTTGAAGAGTGAGGACTGTTTCATGGTTCTGAGCCAGCAGGAAGAAGTGGATAACATCTAGCCGTTTGTTCAGCTCTGTCAAGTTCCGAGTAGGGCGTGTGAGCCACAGCCTGAGCAGTTTTTCTCCCCATTTGCACCTGCAACGGTTTAAAATTCCATATAAACTGAATCCTTCCTTTAATCCACTGGACAGCTTGTACACAGAAGGATGGATATCACTTTTAAATATCTGCAGGACACAGTAAGCATCTTGGTCCATATTCACAATATCTGACAGCACAAACTTTTTAAAGGCCAAAATAGGAACTGCAATAGTGCTTTCTTCGAGCTCAACTCCAACCCTTCTCCTGTCTAGAAACTTAAGGAGTCCCCCTAGGGCTCGTATCATGAGTGGGCTCTCAAAAGGGATGATTGAGGACAAGTAGAGAATTTTCTCTGTTGCAGTCATATGAGGTGGGATAAATGGAAATTGCCTAGATAGGATCCGTTGCTTGCTGACTTCTAGGCCAAAATCTATGTTAGGAAACAGGACAATTTCTGGTTTTCCTGTATCTTTATCACCAGCAGTAGCTGTTATGTTGGTCAGGAATTTGGCAATATTCTGGTCCTGTTTTGCACTGGTCACTATGCATTGAGGATTAACTTCCCCAATCACTTTTTGCAGTAGCTTGAGGTCTTCATTATCAGGTATGTCAGGCATGAAGTAGACTGAGCAATCTTCTGTATCATAATAAGTAATTGCAAGCTGCCCTGCATACCACAAAACAGACATGTGTGTCTCAGAGCACTCTTGGTCCTCTTGCTCGGGCGCAAGCGGTACTGGCAAGGCAGAACTCGTGAGTGACGTGGCACTCATTCTGTTGGAGAAAGATATTTTTATTCACAACTCATCCAGAAAGTCCTGAGAAGTAACTGTAATTGATAACCGCAGGTTAACACTCACTCTTCCAACCCTGGAGAAACTAAGATGCTGCCAGGAATTAAAGATATGTTACCTGTTCAAGTGAAAAGATGCAGCCACTAACTACAGCCGCCATGTTGCTTCCAAGCGAGGTGTAACTGAGCTAACTACCAGCAATGTTGGAATAGTTTTACAGTTTTTCTTTGTATCCTTTATTTTAGCCAGTATACATATATGCCCAAATACCCTTAAAGACAGTAATAGACGTGCACGTGTATATACGCATACAAAATCATCCTCCCTCAGAGGTACGGGACACCTCACAACAATGCAGCTATGTAAACTGGTCATAATTTCAGGGGTATTTATGCAGCACCATCACATAGTACCAGTTTCTGTACAAGTACGTAACGTGCTCCGGAAGGGATCGACCATACCAGTTTCCCCTACTGAGTCCACAGTCACTGTCAGCAACCCACTTCTAACTCTCTCCCACTTCTTCCCCCCTCTACTCACCCTGCTTGCCACAGACGGGCTGCTCGTCACGGCTGCTGCGTCTCCTTACAGTCCGAAAGTTTTATCTTGACCCCCTCTCCGTGCAGGTGCCTCGCGCTCCAGCCCTCAAGGCCTCCCCGCCGCAGCTCCTGTCAGGAAGGCGCCGCGCTGTGGCGCTGCATCCCTCCTCCGCAGCCAGGCCGTGGCCGCCATCCCGCCCCGCCCCTGCCGCGCCGCCGTTAACCGCCCAGCCCCCCCGAGGGCCCACAAAAGCCCTCGTACGGTAGCAAGTCCTGGGCGTCGTGCGGGGAATGGACCCTCAATCGCGCTTGCGGCCTCCCGGCTGAATGGCAGCACCCCTCTCCGTCTCCTCGGAGCGCCTGAGAGGGAGGGAGGGAGAGAGAGGAGGCAGTGGGAAGAAGCCCCCTGAGCAGCCCAGCCCTCTGGCCGGCATGGGATGCCAAGCATCTGCTCCCACATAGCATCTCCATGACCTCTGCACCACCTGCCCGTGCTCCCGTGGGACCCGTGGCCGTCCCTATCCACTGCAAAGCTCCCCACTGCTCGCTTCTTTCACCCATTTCAGTGTCTGCAGTTCACTTAACCAGCTACTTTGAGCAACTGTAAATGAATCTTCATATGCAGCCCTCTCCTTTGAAGAGCTGGATGTGTGGTGCTGGAAGCTGGCCATTTTGGCCATGGGGTCTGGTGCATGGAAGCTGAAGCTGCTTGCGGGAGGGTGTTGGACACCTCACTTTGCAGCCATGGGAAGGCCTGTCACCACTTGAGCCTTCTTGCCTCTGGGGCAAATGCTGCCTGGCCACCTGCTGATGGCAGCCATGGTCACTCCATGCAGCTGGAGGGTTTAACTGCAGGCTGGGAACAGCAGGCTGCACCTTCCCTGCCTGCATACAGAGGCACAGACAGAGAGTTAACAGACGTGACAGGGCTACCAAATGCTGTCTCCTTGGTGCCCTGCCAGTCTTACAAGAGCTCCACATGCAACACCTCTCCAGGCCCACATTACACGTTAGCCATGTACCTTTATAGGCATCCATTCACTACAGTGCTTCCTCAAGAAGCAGATGTCTCCCTTTTCAGCACCAAACTCTTCAAAATGGCCTCTCAAGTACTCTGTTTCTCACCCTCCCCCAATTATAGCATAGCTTTATAATCAGCATCTATAACTTTCCCATGTGGTAACAACTGCTGTCTTTCATCTCTATTGCCCCAGACCCTTTCAATTAAGAAATGAACCGTGACCTTCCCATGCACCTGCATTGTTTCATCCTTTCACATCTCATTACAAACAGTGCTTCAGAAATTGCTCCAAGTTACTGAAAATATCTTGGTTTTCCCATGGCTGTTTTTCCAAATATCTTTCAGTAGTGCATCACAAGCATAACTCAGTTCCTGAACATTCATAATTTGATTCACGCCTTACCAATCTGTTTTTGACAAGCAAAATCCCAACCTCTTGTAAATGCTATATTTTTTATTAGAGCATGAAGTGGTGATTTTGATCTTTTCCTCATTTTGTTCCACAAGTACTCAAGGCTTCACATTTTCACAAGTGTTCTCCTGGCTGAAAAGGTCTTTTTTTGGTACTGACTGATGTCAAAATGTATTTCCAAGAACTGTCAGCCAAAAAGCAAAGAATGATGATTTAATTTCAAAATAACCTTAGTACATAAGGACTAATCTATCCATAGAATATCACATTTTAAATAATGATAGTGAGGATGGAGTAAATGTAGACTTCCATGGAGGCTGTGTACCCAAAATGAAAAACAAAAAGCATCCACCACCAGATGTCATCGTTTCAGAGCTTAAGGAAATGGAAAGACATTTTTGACCTTCACTAAATTAGACTTTAAGGGACCAAAAGTCTAATTTAGTAAAGGGGACCAAAAATCTCTAAATTAGACTTTAGAGACCCAAATGTGCAGGTACTTACTCAAGCAAAGTGCTTCTGAAGTCAATAATTTTGTACCTAAGTAAGAGCTCAGTAGACATACTGACACAGCCCATCTTGCATATGACTAATTGTAAATGAAGCATCACAAGAAATGCTCAGAGGAACGGATATAGTGTAAAGGTGTGAGGGAGGAGACAGCATCTGTCCCCTTTAGGGTGGCTGATGAGGGACCTTTTCAGTGCAGAAGGGATAATAAAAAAAGGAGAAGGCCCTGAACAACACATACAGAGACACAAACCTGACCAGCATATGGTAAGGGAGGCAACAGCAAGAGCCAAAGCTGGTCAGCCACATGGACTGTGGAGCATGGGGATGTTAATTTCACTGGGACTGTCTGGTTGAGGACCTTGTCAAATGGAAGAGGAAGGAGAAGGGGGAAGCCATAAACAAAATATACAGAGACATAAACATGTCAAACAAAACCAAGAAACAAACCCAGTTGGTTACACTAATTGATGGGCTATCAAGAAACCACAAGCAAACTGGGACTTTGCAGCTGTTGGGGAGGTAAAGCTGAGGGTCCAGGCAGTTGGGGGGGTTGGCGGGACTGTGTAAATGGGTAGGGGATGTGCAGGGCAAGGGGATCAGGGAGGAGCACAGGAGGAGTGGACAGAAAGGCATGTAAATGGGGCCAGTTGTGTGTAAAACGGGGCTGGTGGGTGCGCTTGTCTGACCGAGCTCGTGTCCTCGGTGCTGGGTGCTGGGGGCAAATGTCTGTATCGTCCTCAAACTGGGTGTGTGAGGGGTGCGGGTGTTCACTACCAAACCTCAGGCTGGACCAGCCAGTATGTGGGGGACCCGTGGGGTGGATAAGGGGGCCTGGGATCTGGGCAGTGGTGCTGGGTGGGCAGAGGGGCCGTGACGGTGCTTGGGGGATGTGCAAACGCGCATGTGCTTCTGAACCTGGAGAGCGTCGTGTGCCTGCACTAGTGAGCTTCTGTCTCTGCCAGGGGCTATCTGCACTTGTGGCCTCTGTGAGCCCTGTATGTAGGTGCTGTTGAAGGCAGCCTGTGTAGCCAGCCGTGTCCGTGTCCTCTGAGCATGTGTACGTGTCTCTGGGACGTGAAAGCAGCAGGTACATCCACCAGAGACCCTGGGTCCCTGGGGCATGGGGCGGGGCGCCAGCAGCCGGGGAGTAAGGAGCCCTGGGCTGGAGCTGCTGGAGGCAGTGGTCGCTCCTAACACCCCTTAGCATATAGTAATGATTTTTAAAAAGCAAACAGTATTACTTCAAGGTAGATCGAAAGAGAAAATACTGAATTTCTACAGAGATTGTCTATTTTTATTGAAAATATGATGGCATGAGGAGCCCTGAACTCTTAAAATGACTACTGAAATGAGGTTTCTGAAAACAACCTAATAGAATATTTACTATGTTCCACTTTGTATATGCAAAACTACATAATGATATTGATATTATAAATCACTGTAAGTGTTTAGATTTACTGAGATAAAAAGTTTAGCACTATTTAAATACAACCACATTTTCCTGTTTGGCGATTTTAAAGACCCAGAAAACTGCCCTTGACAAACATTTGAGATTTTTCCTTGTAGTAACATGCGCAGTGATGACAGCAAGAATAATTTCCAGTTACATGTTCCATGAAGACTTTTGCAAACCACTGGAAGTTAAAGCAGTTGTAGTATTGTGCATGTCAATTTGTTTCCTACAGGACTGAAGAGAGAGGAGTAGAAAGGAGGTGTAATGACACTATTTCCCTGTTTAAGTTCTGCAGCAGACACTGTTTAACTATAGCAGAAGATTTGGCACATTATTGTTTCAGTATTCTTTTTGCACCTTGAAGTAGTTTCCCATGCTAACTATACCTCTGATTAAAATGAAAACTATAGCAATTAAATATGAAAACTCAGTCTTCTAGTAGAATGCCTAATTTAATTTTTATGTTGCTATTTAAAGGTGAAAAAAATTGACTCAAGCCTGTATGAAGATTTTAAAAGCCATTATTTTGGAGATGAAATCCTGCACCGCCTAGATCTTTGCTCCATGTTGAAAAAAAAGCAACCGAATGGTTACTACTACTGTGAGTCGTCTATTGTTTTTGGTAAGTACATCTTCATTTTCCTCTTATATCTATTGTGTCTGTAAGTTATATGCCTGAAAAGCCATTTCTTTTCTGGAGTGTATATTAGGCAATTCTTGTAATAATATCCACAGTCTGACAGGAGTCTGTCCTTCAATCCTGGCTTTCCAGGAACACTATGCAGTATGTCTTGCTGACAGCTAAAGTTTATGTTCAACTATCCATCCCCAGAATCCAGTTCCATTTCTCATCCTAAAATGAGTGTTTAAGATAAGTGACATGTATCACTCTCCAGAGCTGCTCATCTCTCTGTTGACTATAAAAACAGCCTGTGTGACTAAGTTAAAGTGGTAATTATAGATGATTAACGCCAACTGAAATGTCTCTAGTTTGGCAGAGATGTGACCTTACTTGGACTATGTTCACATACAGAAAGAATTTCAGTGGTACAACAGATTTCATATTAGGTATTCAGAATACCATCAAGACTTTAAACATTGTATAGACACCTTGCCTAGATCATTACAATGCTAGAAATCACAGTCGTGTCCTCCTTCACATCCCTGTGATTAATATTCTAGGCTTGTCTTTTCATTTCTGGCACAAGTCGTGGCATTCCAAGCTGGAACTTGAGGTGATACGCATGGAAGGTCTATAGACTGAGAGACTATGGGATAATGGCTTGTGCAACAAACCTCTCTGTGACGGTTAGTTCCCAGTAGCTGATAGTGGATCTTGGGGCTGCTATTAGTCATATTAAGAACATGAGTTAAAACACTCTAAGTGGAATAACTAGACAATGTTGAGGATTTTTCCTTAAATGCTGTCACTCCTTTAAATCTGTTGTGTGATGTGTTGGGAATATCTTTAAAAATACCATTCCTGCACCTGCAGATCTTTAAGAAATCAGATGACATGGGAAGACAGTCAAGTAGTAATACAGCAAAATACAAAGTTTTTTATATTAATTGGGTTTTTTCCATCTGTCCTAATTAGGCTGATTCTTTATATATGTCACATTAGAGATGAGTCTCAAAAGACAGGTTTTTAGCAGGGAGCAGGACATGGTCTTCGGAGGTCAGTTTATATTTTTCTCCTTTGTACTGGTACAGCTTGGTTTTTTGTTTTGGAGATTTTTTTATTATTTTTTTCTGCTGCAGTCATGTCGAAGGTTGAATGTAGTGGTGTTGGAAGACATGGGATACTGAAATTCATACCAAAAGTTAACGTGAAAACTTAACTATGTCTTTTTTCTTTAGAAGTAGAAATTTAGAAATAGAGCAAAACTCTATTTGGCATGTTGTCAATGAGCAATAGTTCCATCTCAACAAGGGTATGGACGGTCTTATTAAACCTTAGTAAAACAAAGTCTTTACTTTGACCTACTTAAGGAAAAGAGAACATCTGTTCTTGTATGGATCATCTAATAATAGGAAAGAAATATGAAAAATCTTTTACAAGGAGCCTCAACAATAAAATGCTTAATTAAAGACTATGATAAATTTGTTGTCATATACCTTGCAACATTTTCCAGATTTCTGGTAATAAGCAGAAATATAAAAAAAAGAAAATGACCAGAAATCATTCCAACAAGCAAATTATTCAGTGGATCTAATGCTTCCTACCGCAAAGCATACTAGTCCTTAGTAGTGAACATATTCATGACCAATGAATGATCATATCCTCAGAAAGAAAGAACAAAACATGCAACATCAGGGAAATCTTCCAAGACCGTTGCCATCTCAACTAGCTGAATAGAAACGTCTTCACTGGAATTTTTTCTCATGTGGATAGTTTCACTGGAATCTCTTCTCATGTGGACAGTTTTCAAGGAAAGCCCTGTCTTCACCCTTAAGTAATAAGGAATCTCAAAAAGATGAAAACTTCTATTTGTTGTGAAGATACATCCTTAAAGCCTAAGCAATCTCAAAAATATAAAACTTCTGTTTGTTATGAAGATACCTTGTTAAGGACTAAAAAATCTCAAGAAGATGAAAACTTTATGAAGGTGCCATGTCGACCCACAAATTCTGCAAAACCTTTAAAAGTATGATGAGCATAAAATAAAAGGAAAACTTCTGATCCAGGCACCTCTTCTAGTTGAGCTAATTTTAATGGAAAGATCCAACTTTCAAAGGCTTATAATTGACAGAAATACATGTGAATAGTGTATTATACTCCATTTTTCCTAAGGACATATTGTTTTTTTCATCATCATAAAAACCATACCTGGTTAACAGGCAGGTTAAATGTGGTTATACCTGGTGCCTTATCTGCTGTTTTTCAGCTGCTTTTCAAGATTGGATTGTTTCATTCTTAATGCTATCAAAACTGACACTATGTTGGAGACAAAGGGTGTTCATGAACAGCTAGTACTACTTTTAAATTCCTTTTGTTAAAAGTTAGTGCTGGTTCCAGGACTCTGTGTAGGGCTTTGATGATGACTTGGTTTCTGCCTTGTGGTACCTTGTTTCCCTATGCTGCTGCCTTGCAGATGGCAGTGCTTAGTGGTCTTGAGGACCATTTTGAGGACTTACAATTAAATACTTATACAATACTTTAAGCACGTCAGGTGCTTTGCAAATGCTAAACATTACTTCCTGTAAATGTTTTTGTTTGCACTTAGGGCCACCTTAGCTTAGGTAGACTGTTACAAAACAAATCAAAAGAAGTACAGAGAAAAAAAAAGTGTAGGATGTCCGTTTAAATTAGTGACAACACTACTGCAAAATCCAGACCAGTCAAAATTAAAGTGAGGTATATTTATACATACATACATATCTATCTATCTATCTATCTATCTATCTATCTCAATAAATTATCATATTTATTACCTTGTGTTATGCATGTATCAGTTATGTTTACATCTGTGTATATAATTACATATCTAATGTCTTCTATACATGTTTGTACATTCAAATATGTATTTATGTGCATCCAAATGCTTAGAGAAAGAGAAATTACGAGATTATTTAACACGGTATAAAATTTTTCATTTGGATGAAATTGAGGCTCCACTATTCACAAATATACTTAATAATATTTTGGAATATGTATCTGATTAAGAAATTCGGTAAACAACTCGTTACAAATAATAGCTGTTTCGTAGTATATTTGGTAGATATTGACAATGTTTTTTCAAAACATTTGTTTAAATCTCTCTTTTTGAACTTGGCTTGTTACTGACATGTCAGAATGCTAAAATAAGACAGTCAGTCTTTCAGCTGTCTTTTGAATATGAGCCCCATTAAATGGTTTATAACAGCAGTCAATCAGCTGGTTGTCAGAGCAAGAATAAGATGCTTGTTTGGCTTTAACTCAATCCTGGTGTCACAATGTGTAAAGAATTTGTGGAGGTGTCATTTTCACAGTCCGAACAGAATTCTCCTCTAAATTATTTTTACATGAGTACTGCATCTTGTTTTTTCTAGCCATATTATTTGAAAGGATGTTCTTCACTGAAGACACATTAAGAAAATGTAGTATTATTCCCACTTTTCTCGGTCCTATATGGACATAGATGCATCTTGCCCAAATACATGCAGTTAATTTTTTCTGGTTTTGTACGTGTTAATATGTATTTATCTAAAGCCAATAGGAGAAGGAAAACAGCTATGTTGGAACAGAGTTTAAATGACTTATTTTTTAATTTCAGAGAACAAGAAACTATATTTTAATGAATTTTGAAAAACTAATTTTAAAATGTTTTAAAATGTGATTTGAATAGAGTTTTTAGGAACTATAGGTGTCTAGGACATTAGAATAAACACAGGAGGGACTTAATACACTTCTATTAATACATCAGAAATAGTGAAATTGGAAAATTACTTAATACAGACAAAACACTGTATCCAGCTCTAGTTCTTTTTACATGTGCATGTACTCAAGCAGTTATCTTCTTTCCTTGAAGTGCACAGAAAATACAAAACCAGTATTTACTTTTTGTTACCTAGAGTTTGGGCCAGACTTGAGTGTGATATTCTTCTAATAAGATGAAAAGATCTAAAAAGGGATCAGAACTAACAGAAACAGAAATCCATACACAACAAAGAATTGCATACTGCCATGGCTAATAAGCGCCACAACACATATCAGCTTGGTAGCTGCACATTTTAAAAGCATGTTTAAAAATATGGGAAGCATAAAAGGTTGATATGAATAAAGGCAGAGGTGAAACACCTGCTGAGCTGCAGCAATATGCACAGCAGGTAAACAGGCTTTGACAATATGTTACAGAGCAGCATCCACTATTTTCAGCAGAGCCTACAGACATCTGCACCAGATTTCTCTGCATCTGCATGCCAGCCCCATAGGGTATGTATTCAGGAGTTAAAATTTGACATGACAGTGACAGTAATGTTGAAGCATCATCCTCAAAGTAGAGCACAGTTTATTCTTTAAAGCAAACAAAACAGCAAGCCAACAAAATGTCCTTCTTCAGACCACCCACCTCATGGCAGCTGTTTTATGTCACCCCAGTCCCCAGGAAGACCAATGTATGCTGGAAGGAGTTGAGCTTCTCAATATATACTCCTTTATCTGAATGATTGGTCAGTTCTTTATGTCACAGTGAAGACATTCAATAGATCCTCTGACCATCAAAGGGAGAGTTATGTAAATCTTATGTTAAATATGCCTTTAGCATTAAGTATCTCACTTAAATATTTTCAGAATCTATTCATGAAATTTTTTGTAGACTTGTTTCAAAGAAAATTTGTTTATAGTAAGATAATGTAAAATGAGATTATATACACATTAAAGGAAGTTACCACATGCCAAGCTATACTCAGCCTGTAAACTGTGATAAGGTTGTCCTGAGTGGCTAGTGAGAAGTTTATATATCACACTTCCGCTGTGCTGTCTCTGAGGTACAAAAAACTTCAAGAAATGTGTTCTTTGGTGGAAACCACCCATCAGGTTACTCTTACTTTCTGCACAGCCAGAACTTATATATCTGGAATGCATGCCAAGTTGGAGGTTAAAGTGCTATTACAGTTCTCCTTAACCCTTGAAATCTAGCAATAGCAATATGGAAGTTGAAATATCAGACTACAACATCTATTTTATCTGGATAAAAGCATAATAATATGGTAAAAGGCAATGCTCCTTGCTGCTCAAATAATACCTCAAACAGATACCTTTGTAAGTAGCAGAACATTAGTGGATCAATTTACATTTCGGTGGAACTATGTACAAGTTCAGTGTCCAGTCTGACCTTGTCATCAAGGTACCTTCTGCAGTCCCTTTGAAATGGGAGACACCTGCAGAAAGTCTTTCATCCCATCCTAAAATGTGTGTGTGAGGCAAAATCAAAAGGTGTCTAAGATAGTGTCCTGGTTTCAGCTGAGAGGGTTCATTTTCTTCACAGTAGCTAGCATGGGGCTATGTTTTGGATTTGTGCTGGAAACAGTGTTGATAATATAGAGATGTTTTTGGTATATGGACCTGTTGTTGTTGAGCAGTGCTTACACAGAGCCAAGGCCTTTGCTGCTTCTCGCACTGCCCTGCCAGTGGGACGGCTGGGGGTGCACAAGGAGTTGAGGGGGGACACAGACAGGACGGGTGACCCAGACTAGCCAAAGGGGGTATTCCATACCACACGATGTCATGCTCAGTATAAAAGGGGGGCTAGTTGGGGAGGGGCGGCAGCAGCTCCAGGACACGTGGCTCGGGGACGGTCCGGTTTCAGGACGGGTCTGAGCGTGCGGTCTGAGTTGTACGGTCCTGGGGTGAGAAACTGCATTGTGTATCACCAGTTTTGTATACTCCGTTAAGTACTGTTTTGTTTTGGTTTTTTCCCTTTTCCCCTCTCCCTTTGCTATCCCAGTAAATCGTCCTTACACCAACCCACCAGGTCTTGCCTTTTCCTTCCCATTCTCCTCTCCATCCCGTGTGAAGGGGGGGAAGGAGGAGGGGGGAGTGAGTGAGCTGCTGCGTGGTGCTCAGCTGCCGGCTGGGGCTAAACCACGACAGATAGGCAAGATATGAGTCTAAGATACACTACTTCAACAGTTGTCAATATTTGTTAATTAGTTTGCTTGTTAATTTTATATATATATATATGTGAAGATACAAATTTTCAAATAAATGACAAAAAGTTGCATTATATTTGCAAGCTTCATATTTCTGAGGGAGATCAATAGCATTATGAATAGAACACATTACAAACAAAATTTATTCTTGCAGATTGCTGCTGTTAGGCTATTTGAATAATTTCAGTAACTTTTTAGTTACTTAAACTCTAATAACCTTGAGTTAGGTTTTAGTGGCGCAATTTAGGCTTCCATATTACATTTTATGATGTTAGCCTAGGCAGCTGCTCAACACCCATGTCACAAACAAAGAGCAAGATGCTCCTGGTATCTTGTATAAGAGCTCACCAGACTGAAGATAAGTTTGTCAGCAATACGTTTGGGGGATACCCACAAAGAAGACAGAATCAGAAGAAAGAAGAACCAAAGAAAAGACTCATCTGTATCTGAAACAGAAAATAGATATGACAATGTGACTTTATGAACTCAAAATAATACTGAGAAGAAATAAAAGACTGAAACTAAGAGTTGGATAGATTGTCAACATCCCTCGGTTTGATTTTTTTTAAAAAAATGCACTTACAATGTCAAGCAAACAATACAGTAATATTTCACCTTCATCATCAAGGAAGAAGAGGGCTCAAAGACAGTCTGCAGAATGAATTTTGCCCAGTTTGTCTGAAATCTTTTTTTAGGGGCACTGGCTTAAATGAATAGACTGGCATTTGTCTCCTTCAGATACTTTCCTGCTTCTCTGTCTACAGATGGTTTGACCTCAATGTGATTGATTTTATTCGTACAGCAGTTAAACATTTTCTCACATTGGAAACAGCAATGGTAACCAATTATATGCTGTTTTAATTGTCCAGATTCTACATCCTGCAAGATTACACATATTGTGTGTTGGTTTCTTTTACTCTCCTTATTTGCATGACAGTGAATCACTTCTGCTAAATTAATTAATCATTCATTGATTTTATCTGTTATCTGTTCTTTCTTCTTTTTCTATAATTACAAAATACCCCTAGGTCTGTTTCTTTCACTTAATTTTTCTTTCCTTGATAATCTGTTTGTAGGCTAGCTTCTACTTTCTCTACTCTCTCAGGTTGTGAGTATCTGCTCTTGAGTTTCTTGCATATCTATGGCACTCTTCCTAAATTTTAATTAATAATATGGCAGTCATACTGCTTTTGGATAAAAATGTCTTGGGCAGCTTTGTGGGGCTATTTCTTAGCATTTTAAGTTAGTCATTAATTCACTGTTTGTGTTGAGTTTATCCACAGGTGCTGCAATTTTGTGTATGCAGTATGCTTAATAACTCTTTGCCTACATAAAAAGCAACAGACATTGTGTGCTAATCAGTAAAGTCTTTCCCTAAAGCACTATTTCTTAGCAGAATCCTGTGGTAGAATATTGACTTGCAAAAATGATTCTTTTAAACATGGCAGAGAAACATTCACATTTTAGTTAGTAATGTAGAAGCCAGGCTCTTTATGGACAGTGACTGGAAAGTGGTGATCCAGTGGTTTCTTACACACATCAAATATTTTCCATTCGCTACTGAGAACAGAGTGGTGGTCCCGTATTGATTCCTTTTCACTAGTCTTACATTAAAACTTGATGGATGTTCTCTTTATCTCTATCTCATCTTGTATCCCTACATTGGGCAGTTCCTTCTGTATTTAGTAATTTTCTGCTATTGAAACTGACTATTAGCATAGCATTTTTTATGCTGAGATAGCATTTTATATTAATTTTGTAATACCAGTCATAACTTAAAAGCTATATTGATACATTCTGTGTGTGGATAAGGAGGAGAACAAGCTGATTGAGAGGGAAATAACCAATGTAAATACAGTTTGAAAGCAGAAATTTTCATTTCAGAATAGTATTTCATTGATTTGAGGGCAAATTCTAATATCCCTGACTTTGAGCTTTAATATTGGCAAATGTGTAACAAACTTCTCATTAGAAAGTGACAGGGAGCTTTAAAGACAGGAACATGATGTTCAGAATTCAATCATGCATCTGCTAATACTGAAAGTAAGTAAAACCTTCTCATCACCTTCTGTGAGCCTGTGATTCGTGATTCGGTGGTTATGACGTATGTAGCATTTGCTTTATTGTACAGGGTAATTTTTGCAATTCTCTTTAAAAATACCATAATGTAATTCTATTCTTAAGGCTGTTGTCCTTTTATTTTTCAACAAAAAGTGTTTGAAGTAGTGATGTGTTTTCATGCCAGAGCTGTTATCAGTAGTTGAAAATAAGTGAAAATAAGATTTTCCACAAATAACTTTCAAAAACATGTGCAGACAATGGGATAAAACTGATGAAGTAAATCTGACAGGACAGCACAAAAGCATATTTGATATCAGTAAGAATGTGATTCATGATTGAAAATGTGGTTGAGTATATAAAAAGACAGAATTGATTTTTCACAACATAACATAGTATGCTATAAAATATAATTGAATAATGTCCAGTAGCTTTTTTGTATCCTAAGTATATCTGCTTTAAAGACATTTTTCCTCAAGCAGACTTTCGTGTCCAAACAACGAATTTATTTCTAAAGTTAATATATTAAAAACACATTGAAAATATGTAAAGCATGCATTTCAAGACATGTTAATTGCAAAAAGTAAACAGACCACCTAGGAGGTGAGGAATACATTACATATGTAATATTCTTTCATTGAATAGATCAGCAAAAGATAATTACTTTTTATTCTTAAAATTTTTCCTAGCTAGGATGTTGCTTTTGTTGATATGTATTTATTGTGTAGTCTTAACATGAAATGGGAGGTATGTTTGATTTACCATAATTGAATTAAGCTCTTCTGCAGTTCCTGTGAGGATGTTTTTCAGTAGTTCGAAGGACATGGAATAAAAGGAAACCCAGTTTTCCATTGATCATATGTCACCATTTTTCAATTGTTGATGGTTAGTGTAGATGTGAAGGGTTTATCCAGTGTGGTTACATAGAGAGAATCTACTACGCTTCCTACCTAATCCCTGTGAGGTATTCTAAAATAAGACATGGTTACAGATCAATAGAGATCAGTACTTCAGGGATAATACAAACACTGACATAAAAATGCAGTTGTTGAGGAAAAGGGTTTGTTTTGCTTAATACCACAACTTACATTTCTCTTTCAGAACAGCAATGAATAGAAACAGGTGATAATTTCGTTTCCAGTAGTTTTCTTATTCTAGACTGTACATCAAATATTTTTGAAGCCCCTAGTATTTCTAAAAGTAATCTCTTTTCAGTGGAAATAATTTCAAAGGAAAATGTGACAGATTTTGAAGAAGCATTGTTAATGTGGCATATAGTGTCATTTCTTGTTTCCTAGAAAGCAGCAATGCGCAGTTTCTTACGGAAGCAGTAGAATGTAAGAGCAAGATTACATCAACCACAAGCTGAAATATGGCATCATTGTCTTAACAGTAGCCTGCCAAATTAGTTGAAGTTTTAATCTGTTCTTAAACACATCAGCAAGGGCCATGACAGTACCTCCTGAATACATAGTATGTGATCTTCCGTTTTTGAAATGAAGATCAAGCATTTAAGATCTGAATTAAGATTTAATGACTGGAGAGAAATCTCTGTTTATAGGACAGTTACACAGATCTGTTGGGTACGAAGAGTTGGAAGGTGTCACTCATGCAGTACAGAGAACTTTCTGGTAGGGTGCAACATACATAAACATTGCTTTATTACATAGGTGAAGAGTTTCTGTTTCTCCTTAGTGAAGTATGCCTGAGTCTGCATGTGGGCCCTTATTTGTCAGCCATCCAGCTGGGGACAGTCCAGCATTGGGCTTAATCCCTCTGCCCCACAGCTTGAAAATTTACCAGAGGGCATGGGTTAGAATAGAACCACTGTAGGCAGCACAGTGCCAAACCTTGCCATTTACAGCCGATAATAAATGGCTGAGCAATGCATAAGAAACAACTTTTTAATGCTGCCTTTCATGCTATGTGAACATTCCTCATCTGTTCCATTGCAAGATTAAACATCTTAACCACTCATGACATAAACTCTCTGATATTACTTTAGTGATCTAAGGTACCCTGCTTGCTTGTGCTGTGCCATAGACCCGAGCACTCGGGATCAGGAGGAGATGACAGTGCTCAGTGAAGCTGTTCTTCCTGCTTCTCAAGAGTTGGCTGCCATCTCTAGGCTGATGCTGTAGTGTTTAACAATGTAGTAATTTCTACACAAGCATCAGTAGGTCGGGAGACTTAATGTGGCCAAAGCTATGGTACCAGGCCTAGGTCAAAAATGCATACATACTTATTAGACGTATTTACAGACGCCTGAAGTTAGGCTTCCAATTTTTTAAGTTTCTAAACCTGCTTACACTGTATTTTCTGAGTCAGTGTGGATTCACACCGCTTGCATTCTCAGCAGGTATCTGGGTGTATGTGGTTGCACAGTGCTGAGCTTGACAGCTCGAGTTGGCACCACAGATTCTGTTCACCTGGATTTGGCTCAGCTATGAGTATGGGAAGAGTGAGCTCCTCTTGTCCTCTCTAGACTGCATGGTTTTACTTCAGGTAAAAAGCTTGATTTCTGAAGTGCTAAGGAACTACTGTTGACCATTTGGTATATACTTTTAAAAACCTCTGCTGTAACTTTGTGTTTTGCAAAGAGCAGATTTGTCTTAAAGAATTCTGACTAACTGTCTACAGCCTACAGATTACAGCAGGAAGCAATTGCTGACTGAAGACTGTTTAAAAAACCTTTTTACCTTTGAAATCACATATTTAGGGAAATAGTGAAAATGCTACAATTGCATTTTAATACCTAGGCACTGTTTCCACAGCTTGTTTATGTAAAAAAAAAAATGTTTAAATTGTGTTGAATCAGAAACCCTAGATCCTGAACTTTATTGCTTTAATCAAGAGAACAAACAAAAGGCTTTCTTACACATAAAACTGTTACTAATTAAATACACTTGGAAAGTGGGTCAAGCTGAACAGGAACAAAGCACTCTTATTCCAAAATAAGAGTGTTCACATATGGAATTATTCAGAAACAGCTCTTAGTACTTTAAAGTTCCCAGCCAATGTTAATCGGTCTTATCTTTCAAATGTAGGCAAGCCCTATGATTTTCCTTCTCCATTCCTATCTATTGTATTGCAAACAGAAAACACATTGGATGTTAAAAATTTATATCACTTGATTAAGATGATATACAGCCTTTGGCAGAAGAGGAGACTTGTTAGTGTATCTTTAATATTAGAAATGTTATTTTTAATACTGTACTGCAGTATGATATATATAACCATTCTTTGGTGAAAAAAATAGGAAAGAATTAATATAAAATTAAAGAGCGAAAAAAAGTTACATGATTGTCAGGATGTGACCATATATACACGTGAAAGCAAGTAAATGCAATCATTATTTTACATGGCAAATTTACTTACTTATGGATGTGCTCTTTTAGATGCATATGTTGAATTCTTTGTGATCTTTATTATTGTTAAATTCCATTATCTATACAGTATCATTTCCTTGCCTGACATACATCAGCCACATCCCTGGAAGTGTTCAAGGCCAGGTTGGATGAGGCTTTGGGCAACCTGGTCTAGTGGAGGGTGTCCCTGCCTATGGCAGGGAGGTTGGAACTAGATGGTGTTTGAGGTCCCTTCCAACCCAAACCATTCTGTGATTCTATGATTACCCAAGATGTGGAGATATAAATCTCCAAAAATCTTCATTACCATCCATAATCCAGACTAGCTGTTGCCACAGTCATTTACATTTTCCAATTGTCTTGCAGTTATCTAGTTATCTAGTCAGAGCTTCTCATATACATTTTTTCTTTTCAGAAATATACATAACGTGGTTTATCTTTCTTCATCATCCATTACCTGGATTGGTTTGAATGTACTTCGTGGTTATTTATTTTCTTGGGGATAGCTTTTCTTAATTTTGAAGAACACAAAACAGATGAAGGCATACTGTTTCTCCACACGGAGTTTAAAATATCATAGTACAATTCTTTCTATATAGGTATAACGAACACATATTTAAAAATAAACCTAAATCTGTAATTCAAAATACAGATGTGTAAATCCTAATACCTTAGTTATTTTTAAACTATTCTAAATAATTTCCTGATAAAGAATCATCTGTATTTTTACTGCTTCTCTGTATCATGGGACCTTTTTTGGCTTATATTACCAATGTTCACCATGATGGTGTAATTATTCAGGTTGCTTATGAGGAACAAGGGCTAAGAGGTTTTAAAAATTGAGTTCTTTCTGGTTGTTTATTTGCCCTTTCAATTTTAAACTCTACAATCACTTTCAGTCCTTTTCTTCACTTCTTTCTCAGTTTGGGACTTCAGTGGTGCAGGGCCAGTGGTGGTGAGGCTTACATAATGAAATTCTAAGGAAAATAACGTTATTTTGGGACAATACTGCTCTGTAGTAGGGCAGATTTAAAGGTAAGAATTATACAGTAGAGTGCACTAGTCAAGTACAAAATATTTTTGAATATTTGAATATTTTTGAGCTTTTACTAGCATCCCTCTTGTTTAGACTCTAGATGAGTTGCAGAGCTCAAATGCATGGAATTAGCTGCATATATTTAATAAGTTTGTCTATTGTAATGGTAGCTATACTGACTATTGCTTTTTTATTTGAACGCTTTTGTCTTTATTGGCTTCTTTAATTTAATGGAAGAATCTGTAAGGGGTTGAATACAAAGCATTGAATACAAATGGTTTCGAACAGCCTTTGACTACGGGACTTGTAGGGTACCTTGACATATATCAAAGCTGCTTCCTACCAGTTGCACAGTAGATTCCCCATGACAGGCTTTGGACTGAGTACAGCCCAGCTGTTTGTTTTCTCATGTATTGTTAGGAAATGATTCATTGAAATGTTCCTTTTCTTTGGAAACAGTTCGGAGAGTCTCGTACACTGACATGTTTATGAATGTCCATTTAAAGGAGCGTCTTTTTGATTGTTGCGTGTTGTTACTATCTTTTGCATGTGAACTTATCTTTCAAGCTATGCTATCTTTTACATTCTTACGTAAAAGCTTCATTAGCACTTAAATAAAAAGTTCCTGTTTAACACTGTAATTAAAATACATCAATAAACCCTATTTTAGCAATTAGTATAATAGTAGCAATTTAAAAATCAGAGCAGATACCGAAGGTGTAACCAGTGATTTCTCCTATCTCCAAAACATATTTTTCATTGCTAAGGATGAAAACAAATGTCTCTTTCCCTTCTCTAGGAGGGAAATACATTTGTAGTTTGTACAGTACACAGAAATTCTATGGAAATAAGTAGAATCCAGAGCAAACAAAGGAAACCATTTTACTTCTTTTAAAGCCTGTTTATGTATGAGTACATTTTGTAAAGAAAAAATTTTCAATACGTTGAGGAAGGGAGAAAGAATTTGTTACTTCATTTAGTAGACATTGTATCCTCTCCTTGTTCTGACAGCAAATGCAGAATCACATTCCCTTTTTTTTTGACCTTTATAAATATCACTGTGTCCTTGGAGTAAAGAAATATGTAGGAATCCCCACTCAGTTACTTATGTTGTACTTGGTTAATACAGGCTTCTCAATCAAAGCTCCCAATTCTTGAATCCCTTTTTAGACTGAAAGTATTTTTCTCAAAATGATATATTTTTTATACAAATAGAATGTGTTCATACATGAAACAAAAATTCCAGAGCACACTTCCCTCATAGTTCTAAATCTTAAAAACTGAGATTGAAAGATGTTTCTAGATGAAGATAACAAGGAAGCCTTCTAGGTGTAGTGTTAGCTGGTTTTTTTAAGAACCTTCCAGTAAATTACTCCTAGCTGTTAGCTCACTTTTGACTCCATAGATTTCTAGGAGGACTTTCAGATTATGCACTTTCAGTGTTACCAACTTTATATTAGTAGATATCACTTCTGCATCTTTTTATAGAGATGTGATAGAAAATCATAGTGCACAAGCTTTGCTTCACTTGTTCTTTACTTTTTACTTCTTGCAGGTATACGTAACATTCAGATTAAGTGTTGTCAATACGCTTATACATAATGACTTACAAAATAACTTATTGATTTGAGTTTATTTGAAAATTTATGTATTTTAATTTTAATTCTGTAAGTATATTCTGTTAATGTTTGAGTCTTTTGGGTAATATAATCAGGTTTACATTATTTTAATGAACTCTAATATTTTATCTCGTGTAATTGGAAGCCAATGGAAAACTGGCAGAACCATTTGTTTAAATCAGTATTAAAATCAGGAGGCTGTTGATCTGTAGCAAAGGAATGGCTAGGTTCCAGCATAAGTTTCTGGTAACATTGGGGCAGGACAGAATTTTTATGTTACTTAGGTTTTTCTGAGAAGAATGTATGAAGAGAATAACAAGAATCTGTGTATGACTAACCAAAAAGAGTTTAGTTCACAGTCATCTGAGAAAGCAAAAGCTGGCTGGCATTCCCAGTTCTCCTTTCCTTTCCATTTGGAATGAGTTTTCTGCTTTGATCTCATTAAAACCTTGGAGGAGAACACCATAAGAAATGAGTCAGTGTTACTGCCTGTCCTGATCTTTTAGTAGAGACTATCTGGCACTTCTCTTCATGATGATGAATCTGATAGATTCACCCACAGCCGTGGCAGTGTAATACCTATTAGTTAAAATTAAACAGGCATTTGGCCACCTTTCAATCCTTTGGCAATGCGTTTATGATGTGTTGGTAGACCGTATGTTAAAGGGTTGCCTGCAAGTGATAAATGCGGATTATTCAGTACACTTGCTGCAAAGGTATATTAAAAATGAATGCATTTTTGTGCCTCTTTGTGAGAATGAACATTTCAAATTCCATGCTGTTTTCCCCTTCCTTTTCATAGCTTAAATTCAAACAGAAAAAAAAAAAAAACCAGCTTTTTAAAATGACGATTGCTACACTAAATGTTTACAATATTCTACAGTATGTGGGCTAGATCCTGAAATATTTCCCATAGCCCCATTTCTGTCTTTTTAGGTAGGACTGAGAGCAAAGTTGTTCCTGACATAAGTTCATGTTAACCAGTATACTCAAAGTAGACCTTAACAGTTTAGCGCGCTTGCTACCTGCAAAAGACTGTACTCCATGTATGAGTTATAGCTGGTGTAGATATGGGCTTAACCTTGTACATACTGCTTTAAATTACATAGTGCATCTCAGATGAAGGCTCTGGTGCTGCACATAGACAAAACAATTCAAACAAGAGAGCAGCATGAAGGGTCCATACTTGATTTCAGTTTGAAACTCAAGGGAGAGACTGCTGAATTTCTGAAAACAGCTGTTGAAGATGCATGAAGTATAAAGCCAGAGATGGTTCCATAGTCCAGCCTGATCTCTGCTACAGTATGGGTGGTAGCCCACCTGGCCCCTCATTGAGTTGAATGGGGTTAGGTAGGCTGAAAAGATGATGTTCCTATGGAGTTTCGCAGGTACATGGTGCAGACCTGGAACAAGGACATTTTGCCTGCTGCCAGTGGTCAAAGCCCTGGCAATGGTGTGGAATCTCATTGGTGTGAAAGGAGGCAGAATTCCTCTGGGTATCAATCTTGGTCATCAGTCTGACTGCCTGCATGTTTCATATGTGTGCACCAGTCAGGCAGTTAAAACTGAGGATTCTCTGTACTGAACCTGCTCACTGGTCAGAGCATCCTTCTCTCTTCCAGTGACATTCACAGACCTTTATCCCACTGTGGCTGATCTTTTTGAAGGACTGTTGGCTGTGAAAGAAAAGAACGTATTTAAGGATATATTCAAATCTAGAGATTCCTTTTCTGGTGAAATGTGTTATTTCAAAGGAAAGGGAGTCAAGGGTTAATCCTTTTCTTTCAGAATATTTTTTTCTTCATAATCTGAACAAACAGATTGGTTAAGGTGTGTTCCTTGGTTAGGTATACAGTTCACTAAAGCAAATCACAGCACTCAGGCAGATTTCAGTGAACCATATTAAGGTGCAGCAGTCTAGCAAGTGCCACCAGCTGACAACATCAAAACCTTATTAATTGTGGATTTTTAAATATAAGTTTTACCTGGATTTTTTGTTGACTTTTTGCTATTTTCCTTTTGTCCTCCCATGAATCATGAAAAGCCTTTGATACAATCTTAAAAACATAGCTGTAAAGCACAGTAACTAGCATTGGTCCCTTCATTTCTGTTCTTTAATGCTAAGGATTTACTTGCACGGCACCAAATACCACGTTTTCACTGGCATACCAGAATAATATGGCAAAAGATTGAAAAGTGACCTGAAACGCTGGGGGTTTGTTCTCAGTAGAAAGTCAGCAGAAATAACTTTTTACTACTGATTTCCAGAACTTGAAAGAGCATAAGGCATCTGTCTATTCAACATTTACTTTTTGTTCAGACTGTAAAAATACATATTTAAGGAGCCTTCTGCTGTTGAACTGTTAAGTACCTCTTAAATGAATGAAAATTTTACAGAAAGGACTACCTTAAATCTCAACTCTGTCCTGACTTGCATTCTTACCAGCAGCTTCAACAAGCAGGAGAAAAGGAACTTTGTAATATTCTCAGAAAGTTAACAAATCTGGGCTCTGGAGCTCCGAATGTAGGAGACTGGTGAAAAGTTGTAATACTGAGGAGTGTCGCAACAGGAATGGAAATGAGACTGTAATCCAGGTCTCCCTGTGCAACCTTATGCCAGCTAAATTTTGGGCACAATCAGTGACCCTATTTATATACGTGTTCCAAATCCCAGAATAATTCTAGCGTAGAATGATAATGAAGAGTAATTCATCAGCAATAAAATATTGACTGGGGTCAGCAGCATTAGCAGATCTGACACACAAAACTGTGGTATGGTGTCAGTGCATTTCACTGATTTTCTTGACAAACTTTGAAGGGAAAGAATATTAATAGTCACAATTTTTTTTTTCTTTTTTAGAAAATGTATTCAATTTCTTTGTTCTAGTGGAAAGTTAATTTTGATTTTTTTAACAAGAATTGTTCTTCTAGGCTGTGCACAACACGTTGTGTTCCAGAAAGTAAGTTTTGACATAATGTGATAGATAATATATGTACATTGCAAAAAATATCTCACTGTGCTGTGTTCATATTGCATTTTTTTTAAATGTAAAAATTTGTCATGTTTGAATGGAGAACAAGAGACAGAAGTACAATAACAGACCTCTAACTTCATTTTTTTGGTAGACAGATTTTCCTGTTAATCAAAACAAGCATTTTCAAATGCTGAATGTAATTAGGAAATTAAAGAAGATATTCAAAACAACATTTGGGAAAAAAATGGAAGTCGTCTTAAAAAAAGGCAAACAACGTAGTGATAATTTGTTGGAAATTAAGGTTCATCAATTTAGATATCAGAATATAGTTATTAGAGCCTTGCCACTGCCATATCTTTCTCTTGTTTAATTTATGTACCCTTAAGGAAAAAAATCTCATTTTACTATAGTAAATAAGTTGAAAGTAAGGGAAAGTTTTTATGTTCTCCTTAAAACTTTTTTGGTGTCCTCACAGTCAGGTTAACTCTCAGTAAACCATCGTTGGACAATGATAGCTGTCTCTAGCTACTTACTGCTTGGCAGAATAATTGAGAGACTGTCTGGTTATGAACAACTCTTTTCAAGCCCCATTATCTCAAATGTTCAGTTCACCTTTGAAATTTTAGAAGGAAAAAGTATATAAGTACCAATGTTTTTGTCTTCACTTAAATTGCCCTTTTTTTTCACACATGACATTTAATAATTTGTATTAAGCCAAGAGATTGAATTTCTTCTTGTGATTTTGGAGGATTTTTCCCCCACAATAACTAACATATCCTTCAAATTCTGATCCCCCTGCTTTTTACTTTCTTTAATCTTTCTTTTCCACAACAGCAGGAACTAGCTGAGCATTGCATTAAATGAAAGCTTGATGGGTTTCAGAGGCTTAGGCTTGTTAAGGTGAGCCTTGGGAAGACCCTGAAATGTGAGGTGTGCCCTGACACGGCTTTTCACATTGTCATTGTCTTGGGACTTATCTACAAGTGTCATGTGTCAAGGGGGACACATTCTTGTATGCTGGCATCCACTACGAAGTCCATCTCATACACCCGCTCTCAGCAAGGAAAATCACTGCAGGAATAGATGGGATACCTCGGGACATACACACCACAGATAGACACGTTCACTCTGCAAAGAAGGGTGCCGTGAGTACTCTGCAGAGCTTGAATATATTTGGGTTTTTCACCCAGAGGTGCTGTAGGGCCTATTCTAAACATGGCTCTGAATGCATTCCTGAGGGTAAACAATCTGGACAGTTGGCAGATTTGGTCTTGAGCCTCGCCCTGAGGTTGCACTTAAAATAGAAGGCAGACATATCGGTGGCTGGCATCCCAGCCTTTGCTGAAAAGGTACAGTGCGTTCAGCAAATGGAACTCGCAGAAAAAGTGATTCACAGTGAAAAGGAGCAAGATTCTTTCTCTAGAAGGCAGTGTTGTAAAACACATATTAATTGTGAGATTTCCCTGGATGTATTTGAATGTGGTTTAAAAAAGCATAGCTAAAATAGGCACTTCTATTTTAGAATGCAAATGCCAAGTATGTATCATTTTTTTCTTTATAATACATGTTTCTAGGAATATTCTTAAGCCATTGAAGAATAAGAAAATCAAATATTTTAAAATTAATCTAGTATAGTCATAAAAGATTTTTTTCTCCAGAAAAATTGAATTGAAAGTGTTTTCAGAAGGACACAATTGAAAATTTGATAGAATTACACATTACGTTACAAACCAAGTATCAGAAAGAAATGGGAGCATAATCTGCACTGTCAAACACAGTAGGAAAATGTTTGCACTTTGGAAAGTCCAACAGATGATTTGATTATCTCTGATTTTTTCTTCTAGCTGGAAATTGTAATTCTGAATTGGTAGGTGCTCGCAAAACAACATTTTGAGTGATACTCTGTGTGTGTGTATGTGTGTTTATATACATAGGCTTGGGAACAGCTTAGGTTCTGAGTACAGAAATACTTTTAAGTTGAAATGTAGATCAGCTTTTCTTCCTCACCCACTTTTTACATAATTTGCACCACAAGCATCATCTAAAAAAAGCTTTGCTGGGTTCCTTCTGGATCAGCTGAACAGTATTCAGGAGCATTAAGAGTCTGAAATTGCTTCTGCTTAGAATGAATACCATTTAGTTTCTCTTAGTCTTTATCTGCTCTGAAGAGACACACTTTCCAAGATTCAAAATTATAATTTCTGCTTGCTGGAGGCCAGTACTTCTGTTTGCTGGTTTTGCACCAGTTTGTCTTGGCTGGTGTAGGCAACCATCCTTGATGAAGGATGGCACCTTGCCATTCCTTACCTGGAAAAATTCCACCCCTCAGCTTCAGTCCCAAGGTGCTCTCCAGCTTCCCTTCCTCCCAACAAAATATATACCAGTGTCTCTTGGCATTTGTTTGGTTTTAATAATACTTTGGCTGTTCGGGCCTCATATGGCTAGAGTTATTATAAGTTTATATCCATTCACATTTATGTGCCTGAAACAGCTGAAAGCTTTGCCTCTGTGCTGTAACTTCTGTCAAAACGTACTTTGTGGTTCTCAGCAAAATTTCAAGAGGTGTCAAACCAGAGCAAACTACAGGCCTCGAGCTAGCAAAGCACAGAAAATGTGATCAGACCCACTTTTGTCGCTAAATATGCCCAAATACTTAAGAAGGATCATATCGAGGTTTCAGTTGACTTCATGGTCCTTACTCTCATCTTGCAAGTTAGAACACGTACACTAATCTGGCCAGTGTTAAAGGGCCAGGGCCCTCCTTGAATCCTCTGCTGCTTCTCTGTATCTGCATTTGGGCTTACGTGCTTTGTTAGTTTTAGCTAAAAGATGGCTTGTACATGGATGACAGAGGTCTGTCACTGGTGGTGACCATTCCAGAATTGCTTAATAGCGTATTGTCAGCCTGACGTCCATGGATTGCCAGGACTGCTTACAAAGCCATCAGTAAAAATAACTATGGTTATTGCATGTTTTAACAGTAGGATGTTAGGTTTTAAGTAAAAGAGGACTTTGTGCTTCTTATGCTGCTTTCTAAAACATGCTTCCCAAAAGATGATGGCACCAGGAGTTCTATATTCATTTAGGTGTTACATGGATGTGATCTGTCTATATAGAAAGAGATTATGCCTGTTTATGAAAAATATATGTTATTGTTTGGCATATTACTTGAACATTTCTGATTTTTTAAACTCTTGGTGGAACATATTTGTTTTCTTGCCTAAAATGTTGCCTGTGTTCAAGTTTTGATCCTGAACAGAACCACTCGCTCTTAGAAATAGTCTCTGTGCTTTGATGACTGGCTGCACTTATGCCCTGTAGTATTCATGTTTAATTCACTTATGTTGTAGAATATGGGTCACATTCTTTTCTTTTTGCTCTTGGTTAGGCTGACAGCATCTCCTCAAGTGAGATAACTGCACAGCTGAACTGAATTTCTATGAATATAGAACTTAATAACTGTTCCAGTTATTTTAAAAACTTGTATACCATCCTCATTTTTTGTTTCTGCTACTGGAGCAACAGTATCTTACAAGAGTATATGATTTCATTATTGTTTATAACAGAGTAGTGATGGAAAAGAATAAAAAAATTTACAACTTAGCAACCTTATTTTAATGCATTTTAATTTTGGAATAGTACTTAGCTTAAAGACAATTCTATTTTCATAAGGAACAATGCCATACAAATACGTTAAATATATTACACTTGTTCTTCTCAGATAAGCTGACTTCTCTCTATAAGAACTATGAAATATTCATAGGATTCTCCAGTCTGAGATTCTTACATCTAGGAAAACAAACATACAATTTCGTGAATCAAATAGTAGTTTGAATATGAAACACTAGACATTTTTATGGAGAATTTCTGCCACTGATTAAATTATTGGTTTTCTGGAAAGCGTGTCATGCTAACTAGAACACTTACAAAGTGCAGGTTAATAGTCGCAGAATTCATACCCTCGTTTTGTGGTAAATGGATTCTTTTTCAACTGTAAATATTAGTCTTTAGAATATAAACAAGAATATTGAAAAAAGTAATCTAAGACTTAGAATTCATTTTATCTGTATGATAAGGAAAACAAGTGCACGCTTTATCCATCCTTCATATTAATATTAAATGTTAAGAACCATTGCTATCACAGGCTCTCTGTTATATTCAATGGGTGCTCAAAATGTTTCAGTGAATGCAGGTGTCACCAGAGAAGGTATTTGTGGATTTAGTTTCTTCTGATTTTTTTTTTCATTCTAAATGTAAAAAAAAAAACTTTCAAAAGCAATGCCATGAAAGGCTGCTTTTCCAGTGCACAAAGCTTATCTTTCTGTGAAACACCATGGTTCTCCTGGATCTCCTGGACAGGAGATTGTGCACAGGCTTTCTAGACTGTAATCCCAGCATGTCTGTGTATACCTGCGTTCCTTCATTATTAGCCTAATGATAGAAGGCTTGTGGGGTTATGCTTTGCATATGTGTGTGTGCATGTGTTATCTGTCCATTGCAACAATAACTTTAACAGTTGTTGGCAAATTTCTGGTAAATTAAACAGATGTAGAAGTCTCAAAATACTAAATATCTATATGTTAGCAGAACTACACATCCAGATAGAAGAGAGAGATTTTATTAATTCCCACAATGAAGGAAAAATTGCAGTATGAGTTCAACTTTTAAGAGCCTCGGGGCATCCAGGGACTGTTGTCATTATGACTAGCTTACCATGGGTCAGTCTTCAATATGAGTTCATTGGACACCCAAAAGCTGCTTCTCAGCCACGTAGCTCATGTATATTCTTTGTTGTCTAGCAGAACAGTCTGTGATGACAGCTATTTGCAGCAAAAGCTGGGATATTCACAGTATACTTACCTTGCAAGGATGCTTTGATAGCTAACAGCGTGTGAGCACCTCGATAGTCTTTGTCTAATTCCTTTAAAAATTCAATGAACCACAAGACAAAGTATGTAGGAAGCCAGGTGGTTTTGGTTCTGGGTAACACAAGAATGTTTAAACAAAATATATGTCTTCACATTTGTTTTTATTTACATACTTTGGATGAATAGACTCAGTTTGCCAAAGCCATACAGGCTGTGCTCATTTACTATCCTTTCTCACTGTGTATGCCAAACTTGCACTTTTAGGTGTTTTATTACTTATTTACTTTCAAGTAATTAATGACTGTGTTGACTAATGTCCGGACTGGTACTAATCCCTGTAAGGACTGCCTTTGATTATTTTTCATCTTTAATCACTAACTTACTCTTTACTGATGTCGCATCTCGGTAGTTTTTTATTACCTCAGAAAAGCCTAAGTTTATTACATCCACCGGGTGACCTCCATCCCCCACGCTTGTGATACATATACCCCGTTGAGAAGGAAGGCTAGTAACCTCGAGTAAAGCCAGGTGACCAGCTCTGTTCCTACTGAAGTCAGTAGCGAATCCCCACCGAATTGAGAGCAATAATCCTGGTTTGTTTCTCAGCGTCTCTTGCTAGGGCTGCCGCTCCTCCAGCAGCTCGACCAGCTTTTTTCCAAGCTTAGTCTTATCACCTCATTTTCGCATCTGGAGGAAAGAAGGAATATATTCTTAACCACATATTCTCCCCTTTCTCAGCATCCTTTTGTGGGGCAGAGGGGAGCTGCGGTGGCAGAGGGCACACAGCCACACTTAGACTTTTTAAACGACCGGTGCCTTACTTAAGGTGGCCAAATTGCGCCTATTTTTTGTTAAGTGCCCATCCCTCCTTTAACAGAAGGACGAGAAAGGGAAGATCGGGCAGTTGGCTTTAAGACAAATTGCCTGGCAGGGAGGAAAGCGCAGGGGGACGAGTGGTCCCCCGACCCCGCGGGCTGAGGCCGGGGCCACCGAGGCCGGAGCCGGAGCCGGAGCGGAGACGAGCGGCGGCGGGGCGGAGGCGGAGGCGGGGCCTGCCGCTCACTCCCGGTCTCCCGCTCGCTCCTCGAGCAGAATAAGCAATTTCTTCACGGACTACAGCCTGATCTACAGCTTTCGCTTGAGGTGCACGTAGAGAGGACGAGGAAGAAAATAAAGCGGTAGATGCCATGGGCCAGCTCTGCTGCTTTCCTTTCTCCAGAGGGGAGGAAAAAATCAGTAAGTGGGCAGCAGTGTGCAGCGCTGCCTGCTGCCGCCTCGGGAGGGGAGAGCTGCGGGGAGCGGACGGGCATTCCTTGGGGTTTGGTTTGTTTCCTTTTGGAAAATTAACTGAGTGCTTCGTAGAGAAAGGGTGGGGGTAGGTGGAGACAAATTGAGCAGTGTTTCCACTAAGTAGATTAAGATGTCTTTGTAATAGAAATAAGTATTTATGTCTGATTTTGTTTATAAGCATTCTAGCAGTCCATTTCTCTAAGCAAATGTAGCCAGAGTGAGTATTTTTATTTTCCTTTTTAGCAAGTGTGATTTAGAGTAAGAGATGAAAAGGATGAAAAAGGATAAAAAGCAAGTGTGGTTTTAACAAGTGCAATTTTGAGTAAGAGATGAGAAGGGGTTTTTTGATATTGATAGCATACACATGTTGATGGTAATGCTCATTAGATAGAAAGAGTGGAGATTCTGTTGATGGTAATGTTGATGGATGATGAAGGAAATCATCAGTTCATTTTCCATTTGGGTGTTGGTTGGATGTGTAGTCTTAAGCAGACCAAGTGAAGGAATAGTTGCACTTCATGTATTCATCTAGTAGTGTCTGGAGTGACTATCAAGTATATATAGCTCTGCTTTTGCTTTTAGTTAAGTAAATATAAGTTGAATTAGAGGAAGCAGTTCTGATTGCTTCATCCTTTGGTGCACTAAGTCAAACTAGCTAATTTGACTGGAATGTTGTTTCTGTTAAATTATGCACTGAAAATGATGTTTGTCCTAAGTTTGATTACACAATAAAATATTTACTCTTGACTTTTTGCTCAGTGAAATATTTTCAACCTTTCTTCTAGAAGATGCAGCCAAATTTCTGAAACATTGTGTCTGAAATCAGTTTTAACTAAATTCACATAATTCATTAGCTGTAAGCTAGAAAATTCACTTTTCTGATCTGGTTTATATTTCATTCTTGTTACTCAGGAAGCTGTCTAGGCATAAATAAAATCAGAGTTTATACCATCAATTAAAAAAATAAATGTGTACACCAATAGTGGAAGCAATCTAGAAGATGGCCTCAAAAAATGAGTTGGCTGTTTTAAAACGTTTTTCCCTCGCAGGTGTAAGGGCAAATGTTGTAAATTTTTCATGGGCAAAATGGCTAGGAATATTTTATATTTCAAAACTTTTTTATTATGTGGCCAGTACAGAATGTCTTTATGTGAAAAGCAAGTAGCTAGTGCATCTCAATACTCATACAGAATAGGTGAAGATAAACAGCAAATACAAATTGTTTTTAAGATTGTTCTGTTGACAAAGAACAAAAGATACAAAAAAGTGATAGATTCTTCTGCATCCTGCTTCTCTCGGTCCCCTCACTTCACTGCTATTTGACTTCTGGCGTTACCTGTCATGCACCAGCTTTCTTTGTATGTTCTCCTGTGAGTGAATGGAATGTACACTAAATATAACATTTAGCATAGCATGACCTCAAACTGCTTGTAGTGAAACAAATCATTCGGGAGATGTCATTGCATGCAGAGTCAAAGGCTTTGGAAAGAGGTGGGCTTTTGGCATGTATCAACTGAAAGGTGCGGCACAAACCCCCGAGAATGAGGAAGGGACAAAAAGGATGGTTATAGGATGATGGGAATCTGCAGCCAGGATGTCTGACTGTGGACGAGGTAGGAGGGCAGTGTCTGACATGAGTGGAAAAAAATAGATGTAGCACTGTTTTACCAGTAGTGTTCATGGGGGAGTAAGACAGACTGAGACATCTTAAAAAGGGAAAGACAGCAGAGGAAGTATATGATGAGCATGGTGATATGACTGGCTTTTCCCTCAGCCCAGCACAGTGTGGAGAAAAGAGGGAGAAGAGAAAGGGCTTTCCTTTCAAGTGGTCCCCTGGCCTGCCTCCCTCCCTTCTGCCACCCCTCATTCTCCCTCTGGGCGGTGGGAGGAAGCGCTGCTGCCTGTCTGGTGTGGCTGTGCCCCAGCTGGACGGACGGTTTGAAGCTGGGCGCAGGGAACAGGCAGAAGGGAGTGACTTTCACATCCATTTTTCATCTTATCATATTATCATGATGGCCTTAAAACTAATTGTGTTGGGAAATTAGTGGCAATAAAAAGTCGAGGTTAAATTATCCTGGTTAGCAAACATGCAGGTGCAAATCACGATCATGTGATTTTTGTATATGAACAAAAAATACATTAAATAAAGGGAAGCATTTGCAGTAAACAGCAGTTTACCATGCTACTTGACTCATTTCAGTCACAGTGAAGATGAAAATGTCCAAACTTCATTGTGGTCTTTCTATAAGTTTTGTTTCAGCTGGGGTGCCTCAAGTTAAACACAGCTGACAAATGCCAGTTATTGAATTTCTGAGAGTTGGTTACTTAGGCAGTAAGGAGATGTTTCCATTTTATGTATAGTGTAGTTTCAAAAGGTGTTCTAGGTTACAATGTCTGGTACTGTTACATAGCAAATAGTTGTGTTGAGTGAGGTGAAAGCTCACTGCTTCCATGGTGTGCTTTTTAAAATTTGAGTTTAGATCTAATTTCTCAACAAGTCTGAATTGAATTTAGCTTCAACTCATTGCCTAATCTGCATTGTTTTTTCTTCTTTTTTTTTTAAAAAAAAAAAAAGGAGGGACAAATTTAACCGTAGAAATTAAGAGATGCCTATGACTGAAATGCACCAAAGTACTGACAAGTGGAAGCTGAGTCATGTTATTAAGTTTGAACAGATACTTACATACTGTGTGTGGAAACAAGATGTAAGCATTTCACATCCCTCTCTATTCTCTTAAAATATAGATATTGTATTTGGAAAACATTTAGCCAAGTTTTATGGTTATGGTAAGATCGTGAGTGGTTGTTCTGGACCAGATTTAAGATCCCTCTCCCCAGCATCATAGGCACAGAGTACCTAATAAAACCATTAAAAAAGGGCAGGCATAAGGAGGTGTTTCCTCAAAATACAGCTCTACTGCTGCAGCAGTTCAAGGCTTGTGGACTTCATGAAGTGGAGTAGCACCCTTGATAATTAAAAGTCTGTAATAAATTTTTCTTCCAAGGATTTTTCCAGTCACCTCTGGAATCCATGTAAACTTTCAGTATCTGTAATATCTTCTGGCAAGGAGCTTTACAACTTAAATACGTATTTTGTGAAGAACCTTATTAGCCATGCCAACAAATACAATTTGGTTTACTGAGTACCGTCTAATTAAACAGTTTTTCTGCCACACTTGATAGAAATCAATTCCCAGAATGTACTCTGGGGAGCAAAGAGCAAGGGTATTCTGCAGAGAAGGGAAGGAAGGAGCTATCTGTCCTCACCACTGGTTGTGGGACAAGTAAAGCATCGGTAGAAGCTGTTATAACTTAGGCATTTAGGACCTTCACAACCTATTCTTCCAGTTGTCTCAGTGAACAATCATGTAACCACTCTGAGGCTGGGGAGCTTTCTACAGGGATGCAGACACCTGATTCAGCATCTCCAAATGCCTTTATGTATATTTATCTATACATCCTATACTGAGTCCCTTACCAGATAACCCTTTTTAAATAACTAGTGGCTTAACTAGTTTTTTTCTTTGATTTTAGGTATGTAAAATGAAACCATATTGATATTATTATCCTGGTCTTGTGCAGGAGATCACTTGGGTTCCAATAAATTTGAAAGAAGTTATGCTTGTGAACGGAAATAGTGTCAGAGGTTATGAAAATTTTGATAAAATTTATGAAGACTTTTTTTATAAATTAAAAGTCTTAATGTGGAAATCTGTTTAAACAAAGAAATCTGTTTAAACAAACAAAGAAAACACCAACCCAAAACTAACCAACCAAAAAAACAAAACACAAAACAAAGCCCCCAACTTTATTTCTTCTCTCATTCAATGTTATATTCCAGTGAAGTTGATGGGAGTTACAAAATTCAGCTTGCTATGTTTAAGGAGGAGCTTTTGAAAGAGTGTATATTCCAAAAAAGTCTGGTGTATACTCTAACAATTAATTCTTCATATTTCTGACATCATGAATGAGTGATAACCCTGGAGTTAGACCTCGTATTGATTTTCTTATGTCAATGCTAAATAAGTGCTTTTTCATTTTGGAAATGATCTCAAATTATCTTTAACTGCTTTTTGAAATTATTTAATTGGAAGCTTATTTCTGGTCAAAAGTTGTTCGTTTATTTTAACTTAATAGCATTAATAGCCACTTTTTAATGTGGCATAAAAGAAGACATTTTACAAAATAAGCATTGTTGCACTTCATTTTAGCTGTATTTGATTTAGCCCATTTGCTACCTGATAGGAAACCAAGGATGAGAGTCTTTGTTGTACTGGCCAGAGATTGTTAAAAAAGGCTGTTAAATATTGAATGCATGCAAAATTCCTGTGTCAGACAATTACTGATGTGAAATAAGGCTGGTCACATCAAAATAGAACATGAAACTTATTTCAATTCTAAAAGATGTGATTCACAACTTGAGAGGGCAGAGCATAACGATGTGAGCACTTTTACGTGTTTTGATTTAATGAGATTAAGCACTTAATTCATTGTTTGATAGCTATTATACACTATTACTGGTGGTGCATATTGAATATAACACATGCAAATAGTTGTGGAAATAAAGAAATGAGCACAGGGCCTGGGGCTGCGTACCCTGTGCACAGGAACCAGGCAAGCTCCAACACGCAGCCAGGCCAGTGACATCCAGGCCAGATCTTGCTCTTTTGGGCCTGACCAAAAATTGCCCAACTGTATCAAACTAGGGATTGGATTTTGAGGGGAAAGGAAAGTTCAGTGACTGACATGCAACTATTTTATTTAGGTCTTGAACTGGTTTTGAAAATCCTGAAAGTTATATTTGCAAATCAATGACTTGGTCAAATTTGCAGTTTGTTAGAAGTTATCATGAATTATTTTGCATTTGTACTATAGCTGCATAAAAGATGCATTGTCTGGCTTTCTGTCATGAGAGACAGGATGGGTTTGCCTACCACAAATAGTAAGTCAATCCCTGTTGTTAAACAGCCCTTGTACATTTGCCAGGCTAACTCGTTTCCAATACTGATAGCTTCCTGTCCCACAGGTTGTGTCCCCTTTTCACTTCTGTTTTATGAGGTTTTTAACTCTTAGTTGCTCAAAGCAATACCTGGTCTGGTACTATAAAGACACTATCCATCTTCCTTCTTCCCTAAACATGAAAACACACACTCATCAGCTGAGCTTGGAGAGTCCTATATACACTCTGTTTTCCGGTGCTTATATTCTTTCTTGTCTTGGTAATCTCCCTGTGTAATGTTGTTTCTTCACTCCTACACATACATTCACTCATATACACAAGATATACACAAAGAGATGCATGACATGGATGAAAAAACCAAATAGTTTGAAGGAAAGGTGCATTCCTCAAAATGACATTTTGAATAACAACTAGGTGTTATTTGTCTTTTTCCCTCATAGAACTTTGGAGTGCCTGTGATTAGGTTGCTAACATTGCTTACTTTCTCTGTTGGAAGAAGAGAAAGAAAATTTAGTTGCCCCAACCAAAACGAAATGTTCGATACTTACCACGTCAAAGTTGAAAGTTACACAAATCTTTCTCCTCCTGCAGCCAACAATGTTAGGTTTGATGACCAAGGCTATAAGCCTAACCAAGGCCTGATGACAACCAAGACTGTCATAAGTTTCTGAATCACGAGTATCTCTACTTGTATGTCCATTCTTGGGACTGACATTGGCTGTCGAAAATAATCCCCCAGTAATGAGCCTAGACTGCTAGAAGAATTGTACACACCAGTGAAGACAGAGAAAGCAGAGATATAAGGAACATCTGGGAGAGAAAATAAGGGGTTTACATGAACTGTTAAGTTCAGCTTCATTGCAAGGTATCTAGGAGGGCGTGGTAGAACAGGTTTTAACTAGGAAGAAGGAGATTTAAAAAACCCTTCAGCAGTGGATGCCTGTTTGTGGCCTCAAAATGGAGAAATATAGTCATCTTGAAGTAAAGAGAAAAAAATTAATCATGACCGAAATTGGGGAATTTTTAAAATTATGTTAGATGTATCCATATGCAATCCTTAGGAAATCCTCCTTGAAATTAAAATGTCTCTACATTTTTGGTTTGGGTTGGGTTTTTAATTAATAACTGCTTTTAGAAAATAGTCCTACATGGTATGAGCACATATTGCTGAATTTCCTTCAGTGTCTGATTTATAGTCATTTCAGGTGGCATTTGACTTTTAATTGATAAGTGAAATTCATTTTTTTTCTCCCTTTATGTTTAATACAAACATACGTGAGTCCAAATTTAAATCCTATCAGCACATATGGCCCATGGAAAGAAATTAAATTATCTTATTGAATTTAATTTTTGAACCAGTTTTTATTTGGGTATAAAGAATTTTGAAGCACAAAATTATATCATTTTTAAAACTAGGCTACGTTTTACTATTTCATGAGTATGCAGCAGACTGTCTTGCTGTGTAATCTATTAGATTGCAGATGTTGGGCTCCCTTCCACCTTCCTGGCAGGATGTTTTGTGTAAAATGAATTGCAACTAGAAATTCTAGAGATTAATCAAGTCAAACATGATTGCCTTGCTATTAAGTTATGTTCCTGATGGGGGGAAAAAGCAGCAGTGTTTATTATATAATTTATTTAGAGATATGGCAGAACTGCTTTTTTTCCAGAAAGAAACATGAGCAAAGACAGGGAGTTCTTTGGTTCATAATCAAAAAATGTCCAGGCTAATTTGTTATTTCTAAGACAGTGAAAATTGTAAATTTGGTTAAAAGTCCAATCTTTATGTAACGTGCACTTTTGTATGAAAGGGAGATGCACGTGGGGAAGACTATATTTGCGAGTACTTTGGACCACAGTGGTCCATAACTACTATACAGTGAGAAACTTGAGCAAAGCCCTTAACCAAACTTGTTTGTATTAAAGGACTTGAAGAATTGCCCATGAGAACTTAGGAAGACATTTAATTTAATTTCATTTCAGTTGTAGCAAGCAGAAGACCAGGACTAGCTAATCGATAGAGGTGACTGCAATCACTTCTTGATTACAGTAACAGAAGATGAGAAAGAAAAAGAGTAATAAAAAAGTTCAGAAGACCCTGATGAGAAACTTTGAAATGAAGATGAGGTTGCTGAAATTGACACCATGTTGATGGAATTGGACCTTTAATAAACTTAATGATCACTTTTCAAAAAGTGTGTTGGCAGAGAACTAGCCTCCAGTGATTTGTGACTGAGTAGCAAGATGAGAACTGCCCAGGTGCCTCAGTGCAGCCTGCTGTTACTGCAATTGGTTGTTTTCCGTCTTCCACTGGTACTACCGGGAGCAGGTTGCAGAAAATGTCTGTGCTGACGGTTAAGATCCTCTTAAAACTTCCCTCCTGGGTATTTTTTGGGGCAGTTTGTTCCTGTCTGTTGTATCTAGACTGTCCATTAGCTTAAGTATTCAAGGGTAAATAGCTTAATGTCCATCTTATGGTCAGCGTAATTGCCAAAGCCATCACTTTGCATAGGTGGAAAAAGTAAGGACCTTTTCAGCTGTCAGATGACACAGAATATTTTGCAGAAGTATTTGCATAGATTTCTCCTATATTGTTAAAATTGTGTTTCTTTTCCATATTGAGGCCAAGCACTCCATCCTCTATTTGCATGCTACTGTTACTTTACTGTCAGTACCTCTGCAACTGTATCAGGCCCCAAACACATTGGAAGAGAGAGAATGAGATATATATATATATATTTATATCCATTTAAATGACTGGCAGAGGGGGCATAAGATAACTCTTGTCTCTTGCTTTCACCTTCACCATGAGCACAGTCTTCTTTCCCCCCTATGTGGGAGTTGTGTGATCTTCGGCATGCCTGCCTCCCTGGTAAGACTATCAAGGTGAAATCTGGCCCCTGCCTGTGCTTTGTGGTGGGTTGCTACAAGCTGCCTTCTTTCACGGTGAGTTCTAGCAAGAAATACGTGATCATACGCAGTACTAATTAACCTTGCTTGTTACAGATAGATATTGAAAGAAACAAAGTTACTATGCTGGCAATTGTTAGATAAGCAAAACAATAATGGCTCTACAGCCGTAAAAACCCATCGTCTTCTAGAGTCAAAAGTGCTGACAGAAGAGGTTGCTGATCCCATTGTAGCCATTGCTGCCACCATCCCCGGTCACATAGACCGTGCACTGGCAATGTATGCTGTGTACAGTGATGCATAGCAGAGCAGGTTATGTCAGCACTCTTCTAAGGCAAAATAACCCCGGTGAGGTTAAACACTTCTCCATTGTTGGCTGGCTGACCTGGCTAATTTTGGCTGAAGTGAATTAAGGAATCCTCAAAAACCCCAGGGCAGATGATGATAAGCATCACCTAGTCACAATAACTTCTTCCATTGTATGACTGGATCAACTAAAGAATATCTATTGTTTCAGAAATCCACAGTGTCGGTCTTGCAAAGTGCTGAGCAGCCTTGATACCTTGTGAACATCTACACACGTGGTGATGCTGGCTTCCTGCTGCTGGCAGAGGATGCTGGGGTGGCAAGGAGCTAGAGCTTTCCTGGCACGTGGGAAGGATTGGCCGTGCGGAGGGAGGGTACATTGACCAGGTTAGGTTGATTACGATGTCTTTCTCAACAGACTCCAGTAGTAATATTTATATTGAGATAAAAGAAAACTGTACTACTCCCTTGGTGCAATGACAAGGATTTTACTGTGTCTAAAGTAATAAGCTCTGTTTCTGTGCAGATTGATCCACTGATATTTGTGGATCAAACATTAAATCATGTACGATGTCAGATGGGTCAGCCTTCCTGCTAAGTTCAGCATTCTCAGGACAGTGAAACGGTGTCTCTGCACCTACCCTGCACGCAGAGGGAGAGAACAAGGAGGACCTGCCTAGTTGTAGTCCAATGTTTTTCAGGAACTGCAGCAAGAACAGTTGGAAGGGCGAATCTCTGAGAGGTGTATGGGCTATGTATCTCCCTTTTGCCATCCCTTCCAGTTGTATTGCCTCATGTGGCTGCTGCCCCACAGGATAAAGTGCTGTACTTCTCATTGGTTGGCTAACTTTCAAGGTGCTGTAGCATTTATCATGCTTATATTTCACAAGAAGGGTATCTTCATATTTGTATGCTTCCCCATCCTCTTATGATCTGCAAAACCATAATTCTCTGAGAATTCCAGAAATGAGTTTATTGACAAATAAGTGATAGTTATTTAATGCCAGTCTGGGAATGTTACGAGCCATGGAAGAAAATGAAACAACTGATGCAAGTCTATACCTCATTTCTGCTTTGAAGGACATTGTATGAGCCGTTTGTTGATTTTTAGGTAAAATAATCTATTTAATTATACCAGAGCAGATTCTTCACTGTTTAGTCATGTTAGTAGTGCAGTGGATAACTCCGTTATGGGATTTTTCATTGAGCAAAGATGAGAGACAACATTAAAATTGTTTTGTTTATAGCTGAAGGCTTCTTTGCAGATTATGGGAATTGAGCCTGTGATCTCAGTGAGCCCATACAAAGGTCATCACTGCTGGAACTAGTCAGCACGCTTGTCAGACTAACAGAGGCTGCTGGTTGAGGGCGTTGTGAAAAATGCACTGTTAGTTATGCTACAGTTATGCAATTTATTCTGGGTGGAAATAAAACTAAGTAAGACATGATGATCAGTACCATGCAGTATTGCTGCTATTACATATATAGCATTGTAACGGAAAGAAAAAAGTAATCCTCTGTTAAGGAGGGTCCCTCTCCTTGAGATATTTATTTTACTGCAATGAATTATTTCCATCACTTGTTTTCTTGCTTTTGCTCTCTATTTTAAAATTTATGGCCAACTAACTTTTTAGTATGCTTTGCTGCAAGGTCAGGCAGTCCACATGCAGAAGTAATGCACTGGAAACTTGCTTATGTGGAGAAATTTCTGACTGTGACATTAGCCAGATGTTTTATTCATTGATTCCAGAAGGTATTTCATTCAAGGAATCGCATGAATAAAAGAGCAGATTCCACAGGAAAAGTAGTATTTTCTTGATCTTCTTGCTGAGCACACCAATGCTCCTTCAATTAAATTGGCAAATGTTTGGGGAGACAGGAAGTTTCAGTAGATGAGCCCTGCATTTCTTAGGTTATATAGATATCAGTTTAAATTCCATCCACCATAGGTTATTTCCTTGCCCTCTTGGGAGGTGGGGGAGAGGCCCGAGAATATATCCAAAACATTTCATATGGCAGTCTAGGAAAAAGGAAGCTTTACAGTGATTTTGAATATGAGTGAGTTCTGCTGCAATAGCATTCAAGTAGCCCTGGGCATTTCTGTGGGCCACCAGCTGCAGTGGCAGATTACAGCTGAAAATTGCATTTAATATTCCAAAGTGTGCTGCTGCTTGGTTCAAAAAACCAAACAGTAGTACAGACCAAAGAATGGTGAATACCATTTCTCATGAGGCCAAATCTTTCAAATGCAATTAGTTTGTTTTGCAATAAGCATAAAGTTAGAACAAAAACTTGAATAGAAATGAATAACTCTATTTAAATATACTGTATTGGGTAATACCTTTTCATCTTTTGTAAAGGGGAAATAACTGACAGTTAACTATGGTCTATCAATTTGCAACGTAACATAAATAAGAATATATGTTGCTTTTGCCCACAAATTTATTTCTATATAAAAAAATTATACTTTTCTGGTAGTGATAAAAATCTCAGAAAAAAATCCAGTGTACAGTAACTGAACTGGGAATTTGAATAATGGTTATATTCATTAAAATAATAATTTCAATAATAATGTACCATTTAGTACTGCAGTGCTTGGATGCTGTCTAAAAGGACACTTCAGTTGGAATATTCAATTAGAAGCAAGCTAACAGTGTTTAAGGATTTTTGCTAAACATGCAAGTAAAACCACGAAAGTGAGACAGATTATCTGGGGCATGAATCAAGCGGTAGTGAAAATGTCAAGTGAAACCCTTAGCAGCAGTAAGCAAGAATAGTGCTGATTTATACCAACCGAGGGTCCAGCCTGCCAAGTGTCATGGCTGTGACAGTCCGCTGACAGTCCCCGGAGTCAAGGGCTGCAGCGAGATGGATGAGAATATCAGCTAGCCCATTTAAAAGCAGACCTTCTATAAATAATATCAGAGAGATTGGTTCAGATGGCAAGCCAACAAATTGCCAACTCCATCTGGAATCCTCTTTGTAAGTACATACATAGCAAAGAAAGGAGCCCGGGTAAAATACTGTTCTTACAGCCTTGGGCATTAAAAATCAGGCTGGTAGTCTGCTCCCATGGCTCTTGCAGGAGCCTTCCAACATGATTTCTTAAAGCGAGAGTGAGCCTGGAAGGAAAACAAGATCACGTTTAAATTTTCCGCATTTACACTAGTTTGCTTAAGCAGTGTATCTGCTGCTATCCCATATCCTTTTGGGTTTGGAAGGGAGAATAAAGGGCAAAAGACAAAGTAAACATACATAAACATGGCTTGGGTGAACTGAAGAGATTAACTTCAGTGGTATTCCTGTATGCAGATGTTCCACTTAAGAAGAGGAAGTGGTGTATTAAAGTTCTCATACTTTTATAAGTATGCAGGTTAAACGTTATTGCTCATTAGCAGAAAACATGTTTTGTATTCACTTCATATACACCTAGATATGAGATATTATGTCTTTTAAGCTGTTAAGATGATTTAAAGATTATCTTAGTAACACCATTGCCACAGCAAAAGGAAGACCGGGCTCTCAGAGGAACTCTGCTTGCTTTACCCTAGCATACTATTGACTAAGGCAAAGGCTGCAACATTATGTTTTTATTGATTTCCAAAGGGTAAATTACAGGCTGTTGCTATCAGATACTATTAAAAGCTGCCCTATATTCCCAGTGAACAACATCCAAATACCTTATTCTGTATAATGGAAATCCCCTTAGTACTGTTTCTCATATTCCTTTTTCAGTTTACTGAGTTGTATGTATACTCTGGCAGAGTGCCTCTCCACTCACTGTACAGATTGTGCCACTTGTTGTTCACCAAACAGGAGAAGGAGCAGCATGGTTTTCTGAAGTGCTGTGAGACCTACCCTGAAAAGTAGAAAGCATCGGAAAGTCTAAATATTTAGAGTTATGGATTTTACCTTTCCATTTCCTTACTTCTGGAGGTTAAATCAGCACTACAGCAGTAGGATTTCATTGTAGTGGAAAAGGAAATGGAAATTGTGGTTTTCCCACAGCTTTACTGGAGTCATGAGCCAAATCCTGTCCTCTAGCTACTACTGCATTACTCTCTGAAATTGTTCTTAGTTCATATTTCTGTTTTCATTTGTGCTGGACTTCTTTGGAGTTAAGAGTCAAAACCTCTGCCAGTAGAAATCCACAGAAGTAACTGTTCCATGAATTTGGCTCAACGTACTTCTCGGCTTTGCTACCTACAGACACACCCCGGCTCTGCAGACCACTCTACGCGTCCTGGACTCCTGTGTACTTCATGTAGGGGGGTCTGGGGATGCACCTGGGCACTGGGACTGCCTTGCCCATGCTGTAACCCTGATGTAGTTCTGGCTCTAGCAAAAGGGCACCTTCTGCAGCAGCTCCTGGGTGCTGGTTAGGAGTTAGCACCAACCCAAGTCCATTCCCCACAGGCAGTTTGGGTGCAGCCACGCCATTTCAGGGCTAGCAGGGCTGGATAGGATGGACCTGAGCTGCTCTCTGCTAATTGGCCTCATAGCCAAAGAACAAGTGCTAGCATTGTGGAGCTCAGCTGTGTAAACATAGCCAGGTACCTCTGAATGAAACACTGGGTTTCAGAGATGCTTTTCATGCTACTGTGTGGGCAGGTGTTATGTCTAATGTCAACACAGAACCTAAGTTTAATTTTCCTTCTCAAAAGCGGTGCATGAGCAAATCCATATTACAGCCAAATAAGAAGTGTGACATGCTAAACATGAAATACCATTCTCTGTTACTATATATGAACAGCTACCCCAATTTAGATACTCGGTTGCTTCAACCTATTGTATTGCTGTATGCAAGTTCTACTGTAACCTAACCCCTGTGAGCTTAGAGTGGAACCACTCACAGTGTAGGAATTGTAACATATGGAAAAAACATCTATTACAGAAATAGAATGGCCACACTTGGGAGTGGGAAAGTGTTATGCAACCAAAATGTGGTAATTGTCTACTTCTTCCTAACCTGATGTTTTAAACATCCTTTTTTTCTCTTATACTGTGTTATTTGTGATGCTTCATGCTAGCTAATTGAGTGCTTTGTTTTCTAATGGATAGTGGTATTCCTGGAAGCAGGCAAGCATGTTTTAGCCTTTATTCCAGAAACCATTAAAACATTAAAAAAATTATAAAATTGGTCTACACAGTCTCTCTTAAAGATACCATATAATTATGAAAGAGAAAATAAGTTATTTTGTTTCATTAAAGGTCTCTGGAAACCAAAATCTGGACAAATAATCAGACTCTCAAAATTGACATTTCTATGCTGACCTGGAATATCAGGAGGCTGTACTCAGTCCTTTTTGAAAAAGGAGGGGAAACGGGTTTCATCTATGGAAAAGGTTCACCTCTAGGAGGGAATAAAAACCCCAAACCCCATCTCTTTTTGCCCAAGATCATGTGCCACCAGACCTACAACCATTTAGAAGAAATGGCACACATGCTGCGCTAGCTAAATCTGCGCTGGAAAGATAAGTGCAACTTTTTTCCTAGAAGCTGAAGAGGCACAATCATGGAGCAGAGAAGGAAGAAGTTTGGAGGAAGAGTTACATTTTTCAAAAGAAGATAATGCTCCAAACACAAAGTAGGAGCCCAGGGTGCACTTCCAGAAAATGCCTGGGGATCTGCAGAGAGCTCCATCTTGGGGACAGCCCATGTCCTCTGAGAGTAGGAACTAGCTAGTTTTGGAAAAAAAAAAAAAAAAGGTACAAAGCCAGAAGGCAGGAGGAGGAACTGGTTAACATGATTGAGCAACTGTTAAGATAGCATGGGATTACTTCTGTTGCATCATGTGAAATAAGAACAAGAGAGAACATTTTGTATATATTTCAGGGAAAGCTTCCTGTCAGTGACAAATGCGGGACTGCAGAGAGTCTCTACGTTTTGCAGTGTTGTGACCAAGATTTTCAGATTAATGCAGACAAAGAAAACAAGGCAAACAAAGGTCCTTGGTCCAGTGAGGGGTTGTCCTTTAGATGACACTGGTCTGTTATTTGTGGAATTATTGTAGGCAAAGTGAAAAATAAGATATCTTGAGAAGTATAATAGTAAGGCATACTGGCATCTTGTTCAGCAGCTGATTATTGCTGGTTTAGTAATGTTTCATACCTAATCATTTTTGCTATTCCTAAAAATTGAGTGATTGTGTTTCAATAAGCTTGAACTGTAGAACTGACAGAAGAGACTGAGATTTAGAGGAGTTTGGGGTGTAGGGTTGTATACGCTATGGAAGTTAGCATGGAGAAAGGGCTAGGAAATTATCCTGCCTTAACAAAAGGAAAATGGACTGGATGCAAGAAACATTGTTTAAAATTTATATACCTTCAATTGATAAACATTTGACTACAGACTAAGTCCTTGGGCCTTAAGTAGCTAAAAGTACACTGTGCCAGTGACAGATTTGGCACTGCCAAACTTTTACAATAGTTGGTGCTTTTAGACTTGTAATTCTGATGTAAGCATACACAGCTGAACTTTTGTCAGGCTCTTGACCCTGCCTGTAATTCTTATGAACCCCAGGAACTGCTGTCCTAAATTGGTATAGAGAAAACTCACTCCTTATTAGATATCTCCTCTGGATCCCAATCTCCAAAATCTCAAAATCCACCAATAACTTTATCTTTTCTGCTGATGACTTAATCCCTTTGAATATCTGTCAGTCTCAGGTGAACTTCATCTGGGCACTTGCTGAGTTTCCTGTGAGTTAAAATCCTCAGGCATGGATAATTCATTTGCTCTCACTAGAGAACTTGTATCCTTTTGCTAAGAGGAGAAATGTCTTATGCCATGGTCTATTATTGTGTTACTCATTCTGTTTCACATCATAGCAATAATTTTTTAAATGGCATTTTATTCAATTTTCCACGTTAGTGCAAAGCATGAGGATTGAACAAAAACATATTATCAGGCATGTTTTCTGCAGCACTTACTGTGGCTGAGGAGAATCAACAAATGAGTAACATTTTTTGCTGTCTTAAAAATCCATTACCATCCAGTATAGCCTAATACAATCAAAAAGGTTTTCCTTCCTTCCTCTCTTCTCTCAGCTCCTCTTTTACTTTTTACATACACATCATTAATAGAATGTGAGACATTTTTCCAGCACAAAATGTGAAGTTTATTCTTGTAGATCTACAAAATATAACCTGTGACTAAGGTGAGGTCTAGCGATTGAATGTCCTCCTGAAGTCTGGGATTACCTTGCTCTTGTTAAAATGAAATTTGGTGTAGTGTTTGTGTGTTTTGAATCACTGATGATCCTCTGATTTAATGAAATAAATGTTGCTTTCTGTAGACCCCTCCTGTGTGCCCTACTCACACATTGTGTGTGTTCTCTGTTATAATTAGACTGAAACATTTGGAAAGAGGGCCAGGTAATAAGGACAGAGGACTTGGTGTAACACAGCCCAGATCATGGAGGCATTGCCTGTAATGCCTGCTTCAGCACAAGTGAATAATAATAATAATAACAATAACAACAACTCCATTCCAAATGAAGTGCATCATTTTGTTTTGAAAGATTAATTCCCTTGGTCCTTTTTTTAGCCATAATCTCTATAGAAGACGTAAAATAAGAAGAGATTACAGGATTAGACCTTGGATAAAAACATGTTATGTGGTAAGATGTGTCCAAGTATAAGCTCCTACATCAGCAGTGGAATATCTGGATCGACATGGTGCTGCACCCAGGCCGTGAGGACGGGCTAATTCTCAAATGCTCTAAGTTACTGCTTCTGGTGCGCCACATGGTAGCAGCAACTAATCCTCTGATGTATGGCTATACCTGCATTCTTGGAGTTAAAACCATATTGCATTGTGCCATGCAACTGTCATATGCGTTTACCCATCTCGGGAAGTCTCAAAGTCGTGAATGATATAGTTGAGTGGAACCATTGCCCATCTCTTTCCTTCTCCTCATTCTTAATGAACTTTTATTGGCCCCTGTAGCCAAACATAGAAGTGGGAAAACTTTTCTGTGTGGAAAACATAAAGGCAAAGGGAACTATGGAATCAAATGCATTGCTGTTAAGCTGGAGTGAAGAAAAAATACCTGCTTTTGATTTCACAGTTGGTTATGAATGTAGTGAAGAGAAATGCAGAAACTCGTTTTGACATGAATATCCAACCTTTATTCTTTTACTCTGAGTTGGAGAAAGACTGAGAAAAATATTACTTTAAAATAAAAGAAACAAAGATGAAACTCCAAATTAGAACTGTTTAGCCTGATAGAAATAAAGAACCAGAGGACCAGCTGGCATAAATAAGGAGTTCTCCATTGATGTTAATGGGACAGAATTAGAATTATTAGGGTGCTGAAGAGGAAGGGATGGAATTGTGTACACTGTGTAGGTAGAGATAAAATTTGCAAATGGCAAAAGGAGTGGAAGGAGAAGAGAACCATCAATTTTAAGGCATGGTAATGAGCGATCCATTATGGTACAGAGTGTAAATTGGTGAAAGTTGTGAAGATTATTTCAGGTTTTGGCATAGCGGACATATTTTTCTAGATTGATTTCACTGAAGTGCTGCTAGAATAGGCTTTGACTCACTGAGTTTGAGGAAATAGAAATATAGGGGAAGAGAGAGAGGGAGTTACTGTTTTGCTAGAATACAGTGTATGAGCTGTAGGGAATTACTCTTATGAAAGAAATGTTGCTATTAGGTAGGGAAATGTTGGTTATGTTCTTAAGGAGTTTTATGTTGTTTCACAAAGAAAATTCTTTCACAACTATTTGATATTTAGCATAGGAAGGATGTGAAAGTAAGGCCCACTGGTTTAAACAAACAACCAGGCCTCAGTTATTCTTGATTTTCTGATGGTGAAGCATACTGAAGAATAAAGTTAATTTCGATTACTAGGTGCTTGTTCATCAACTTAAGATACATGCACTATTCACTAAGAAAACAGGATGAAAAAAAATTAGTGTTGTCATGTAATATTCTTATTCTTTCACTTTTTCTTGTCCTAGATTATAAAGTCTGCTTATGTTATGTGAAGGATTGATTGCATTAAATTTAGTTTCATGACATGGTGATGTTTCAACTTTTTTCATCCACAGATTTCATTAAGTGATCTCTCTTTACACTATACTCTAGCAACAATTTTTAGATTCCTATGAATTAGATTAAGTGAACTGTAGTTATACCTTCAGCATTCTAACTCTTTAACTACAGCTATTCTCATTTCATATGGCTGAGGTGACCAAAAGCCTGGTGACACAGAGCAATTTGTTATGACCAAGCACGTATCTGAATTTGTTTCTTGTCTTACCTGAGTATTTTTCTTTGGACATCAAGATTGACTGTTCTTGCAAGTGAGTACGTTTGGGCTTTTAAAGAGAGATTAAAGTCTACGAAGAGCTTGTCCTGAAGAAGATCCTGAGCAGTAGTTTTATGGGTTCAGTTCCGTAACATTTAAGGAGAGGTCTAAACTTTTACGAACTAATCTTTCCAAGTGTCAAAAATGAATTTCATATTTACAAAACTTTCATAAACCTATATGTGGTAGAGCAATGAACATTTGTACAGCTACATCTCACAAAATCAGAGTGAAAACTTATGTCAAATTCTAGCTTTAAAAAACACATTTAAAGTGGAGGTTACGTGGCAAGCAAAAGGAAGGAAAGAAAGAATAATGCTAAATACATTACTTAAGGCAAAATATAACATAGATAAAGGAGATTAAGATAGGAAATGCCATGATAAGTATGTAATGATTTATTATTATTTTTAATGACATTCAAGTCAACTTAAGGGTGTTATGTTAGTTTTCCCAAAGCTATTAACAAATTTGGTCAGATTCTGTAGGCTTGATCCACGAAATGAAAGACAGCAATGCTACTGCTCTTATGTTCAAAAATACGTAACTTCATGGTTTGCCCAAGAAGCTGATGAAGTATGTTCAGTTCCTTTATGCAAGATCCTGGGGAAAGGGATTATACCCATCTATTTTGACAGTCTTAGGATGTAGTTACAATACTGGTTCAAGCCTATCTAAGATGCTCCTACCAAAAGAGGTGACTCTAACCTTCCATTAGATTTAAAGTCTAATTAAGTATTACAGAGATATTAAAAGCACCTTGCAAATTACATTTTTCCATAAAAATTGCACCTTATTACAGTATTTTATGGGCACTGTTGGCCATCCTCTTGAATTGCAATTATGCTTACATCTTAATATTTTTTGGACAAGATTTCATCTTCCTTTTGCAGTTCAAGCAGTACACAGCTGTGTTTCACAGCTTATGTTACTGCAATTGAAATAAATGAAAATGTATGTTGATTAAAATTTGACTTTTCTCTCCATAATTTACAAATATATTCAAAATTGCTTTGCCTGAGGAAAGACACGTGATATGTGAGAGACTATTTGACAGCATGACTTTGTATGGAATCTTTTTCTGAGCTCAGGAGCAACAACACAGGATCAGCTTGTTAAGATTCACATATTAACACTTGTCTAACATCTGTCTTAGTCCAGAAAAAGATTGCTTTTTTTAGTCTACTTGACAGTATCATGAAGAAGTCTCAGCCAAAATAGTGTCCTATTGGAAGCTGTATGGTAACAGATGAATCCTAAAGAAATGGAATTGAAGTTTAGAGTTTAGAGAGAGGTTGTGGGTGCCCGATCCCTGGAAGTGTTCAAGGCCAGGTTGGATGAGGCTTTGGGCAACATGGTCTAGTGTGGAGGGTGTCCCTGCCCGCAGCAGGGGAGTTGGAACTAGATGATCTTTAAGGTCCCTTCCAACCCAAACCATTCTGTGATTCTATGAATATAGGAAGGATAGGAAACAATAACAAGAGGTGAATGTACATTAAATGACTTCCCTCATCCCACTTGTGAGTAAATGTTCAATTTTCATGGTTTACTGCTCCATAAGCAGGGACTTTTAGGATTTGGCAACACATTTGGACTTTGGCAATTAAAATCTGTGTATATCCTATTTTGGTTAGCTGCTGCATTTCTTGGGCCTACACCACCCTCAGCTTAGTGACATAGCAGGGTGATTTTCTCCCTGCAAGACCATCCAGCTCTGTCTGTGGTCACTGGTGACCAAGGCTGATGGGGGAGCAACCTACGCCGTTCTCCCATAGTGCGTTACATTCTCAGTATTATTTCTGGAGGGCCATTGAAGATGAGGGACTGCTGGGTCTAACTTGTTCCAGAATTCAGCTTTTCCCTGGGAAGTGAGGAAGCCTGGTTTCTCCCTTGGGTTCTGAAAGGAGCAGGAGGCTCCCCCCTTGGCTGCGTCCTGGAGGGAGAAGGAGCTCGCCAGCTCTCCCTGCTAGACCTGCTGGCCCAGGCTGCTCCTCTTCAGTGCTGTGGATGGTGAAGGGGGGCAAATCATTCTGCCTGGATGTTTGCTATCGCAATCTTCCTGGGTCTTTTGGTTCTCCCATTGTCACTGTGCACCATGGATGTTGCTGTGGTTATGTAAAACCACTTTTGTGACTTGAGCTGTTTTCTCTACCTGAGTGTTGGTGAGAAAATAGAGTAAAACGCATAACTTTTAAAGCCATCTTCTTTCCTTCAGCAATTACGTTATCTTTGTTTCCTGTTACACTAGACTTCTTATAAATTCATTAAGTTTAAGTATTAAACTACATAAAGGGAGTCAGGAAATTTCTCTGTCAGCAGGTCTCTTTTAATAGGAAAATAAAACCAAGATACTTAACAGAACTCCTAGTATGCCACGATTTGAGTCTTAGTTAGTTACCTTTTTTTTTTTTTTTGAAGGCTTGTGCCTGTGGCATTGCATCCTTCAGTGCTCGTAGAAGGAAGAGTAGGTTCAGCAGAGCACATCCTGTTTCTCCACTTAGAGGTGGTCAGAAGTTTTAGATCACTGAGCTTCAAAGTGTTTTGTCTGAAACAAAACAAACTTTTGCCACATTTGCCAAGCCTCCAGCTCGAAGGGAACTGCAGGTTTTCCCGCTGTCATCACTGAAACTGGCAAGAGCACCGTTTTCCCTGAATAGCTGTAACACCCTTAATTTCCTCTTCACTAGAAATTCGTATTTTTGTTGGGTTTATTCCATGGTGGGCCAAATCAAATTTAAAAAAATCTTTCCAGCAAACTAGAAACATGTATTCAGCATGAAGGACAGGTTGATATTGCCTGTATTGCCTTGTTATACAGTCCTGTATTTACAGAACAACATATGAAAAACCAAAGAAGTTTTAGATTTCCAAGAGGAAAGCTAAACTACACACGCTGCTTAACATAAAGTGGGAATGTCCAGCAGCACAAATGTCATCACCATCATGTCGTAAGAAGATTGTAATTTCACCCTTCCTCTCAGTATCTTATTTGTGCCAATTCCTTAAGTGACCACTCGAGACATTTCATGGAAGTCCTCCCTAATTAACAAGGAAATGTTCAGACTTGTGACTTTCCTGTCTATGCTTATTGTGTTGATTGGATATGGGCACATGCTCATGTTTGTGTTCATTACGTCAAAACCATGGTCTTGAGTGTGCTGGCTCATTCACAGTCTGTTGCAAGGGTGGGAAGCATATGGTCTGGTGGCTGGTTATAGCTTCTTACTCAGTTTATTACGGACTGTGGACTCACTGTCTTTGCAGGGCGAGGGGGGATGGTATTTCTCTTATGCTATAGTTCTGTTTATATATGGCCTACCAAATTTATCTGAAAGTCCTCAGTAAAGAAAATGTTCAGCACATTGGTCTGAGGCAGAGGACATTGCAGTTCAGTATGTAGGTGTGGGAACCTCCTCCAATTCCCATCAAAGAGTTTTAATTTAATTTTGAATCAGATTCTGCAGACACAAAGTTCCAGTGTAGCAAAAACTAGATGTTTCCACAGGCCGCAGCCAGGCATGGCAGCCTTGCGGTAGTCTACAGCTGCCTGGGTTTTGTTTGTATAAATGATGTCTTCACTCTTAGGTCTTTTCCTGATAACATAGAGATAGTGAACCATGATAAAGGCACAACTACTGATGTCACAACCTGTATGAATTCACACACTGAAATCTATCAGGCATTTGTTTTATTGGCCTTTCTTTGTTTTCTCTAACCCCACCATATGCAGAAATAGTTGATAATCATCTGCTGAAGGTTTCTTAGTCTGTCAATAGTTGGGATAGTTGTCTCCTTTCCTCCAGTCCCGCTATACTGCACACCTGCAAAGCTTTTTCACCTCTATGGAGAGACTAATAATCAATTATCTTATAGTGAAGGATTATTATGAGTTGGAATTACTGAGGAGTCACCATAAAACGGGAATCTTGTGGTGAAAGCTTTGAGTGTTTGTAACAGTGACTTGGCTTACCCTCTTGGTGTCAGTGAGAGGCACAGTGTAAGTAGAAAAATCAAGCTTTTCAGCATTCAGAAGGAATTTCTTAACAATTAATTTTTGAAAGATTGCCTGAATGCCTCATGGGTTTTTTTGTTTCTATATTTTGTAAAATCAGTATTAGAAAACTGATGAACCAAAGGGTAGATGGAGGCATGTCTGTTACCACAGCCCTCACCTGGGTGCAGACTGTAACCTTTGCTGCCAGAGTATGGACTTCCCAGCTGGTCTCAGTCACCTATTCAAAATACCAAGGGTCTCCTTATAATTTGCCCCATGTTGACATCATTTTGTTGTGATAAAAGGTTCTTGGCATAAAAAAGAAAACCCAGTGTGTTGAGGCCATGAGGCAACATTTGCAGAACATTATCTTGGAGTGTAGGTGGTAAAAAGTTGTAAAACTGGCTTTTCCTGTAAAAGGGATCCACTGTTGGTTCCTTCAATTAAACCTCTCACAAAAAAATGGACTAGTAGTATAAACAGGAGAGGGATCCAAGTAACTGTCCTGCCTCTCTCCAAATCTGAGATATCCACATAGACTCTAAAACAGGCTGTGTCAGGACCATGAAAATGCTGTACCAGGACCACTAAATCCGATTTGTTCCAATGCAGTATTTCAAAATCCAGATCACAGTCTTGTAAAGAGTAAGGGAGTGTAGACTTGGAGAGTAGACCTAGTCCAGTAGAGAGATACAGCAGGGAATTTGAATCCGAACTTGCATTTGGTTGCAGGGATCTGGTTCATGTCCATACCTGCTAGCAGCACACTGTAGGATCATAAAGCCCCTTTTGAATAATTCTGTACAGTTGATAGTTCCCTTTTGTAAAAAAAAGGTGGTCATTTCAGGACAATAGGTATGCTTCAGCTTCAGTAATATAAAGCACTGCTTGGCATAGATGCACTGGGATATATTCAGAGAGTATGAATTTGTTTTCATCTTTAGAATTTTTTAGAGAAGAATTCTGGGATAAACAAAATGAAAGGGTTTTTTGGGTTTTTTTTTCATTTTTAGTCTGAGCCACATGCAGGAAAAGGCAGTGGAAGATTTTTATTCACAAGCACAGAAATAAAGTAGTGACACAGTCTGTACTGAGATGCACAGCATAGATGCAAATCCAGTGCACGTGGTATATCTGTTCCCTTTTCAGAACAGAGTCTACTAACAAAGCAATTCTGAGTTTTTAAACCTCCCTTTTAAATCTAAACCATTCATATCTACAATGGCTTTTTACTGATATTCTGATAATTCCTGTAATGTGAGACAGTCTACACAAAGAAGCATTTGCCTGCTGCAAAGGAATTGAATACATCTAAGAAGCAGGCAAGCTGCAGATGCAGCGTGGAGAGAGAGATATAAACAGGACGTGTGTGTGTGTGTGTTAAATATTCAAGTAAATATAGATGATCAATACCTGTTATTATTATGTGACCTCTTTCTTTTTGTCAACAGTCGTGAATAGGAATGATGCAATAGTATACAACTGCCTTGCCAATGAACCTCAGCATTGCACAGATAACTCACACAACTGCTATTTAGGGAGTCTGAGAACATAAACAGAGCATATATATATATAGCCACACGTGCCGCTCCACCAAGGTGGCCAGACGGATAAATCCAAGGGTGCTCTTCATGAAGGGATGTGCACGCATTGGCATTCACACATCAGTGACATCCCGTGTATGTCTTCCCAGTGGGAGTGCAGAGCTCACTTAGGAGGTGCTATAGACTCGACTCCAGACTGTTGATTAGCCATGAATGTCTCAAAATATTAAAACCAAACAAACAACAACTGAACCCCAAAACATTCTTCTGTAGCTGTATAAACTGTACTTTCAAAAGACTCATTTTAAGTAGTCTGACTTTTTTCACGCTTGAGAAATTGCTTACACAGTGAGCTGTCTACTCATGTTTTAGTTTTAAATGCAATAGTAGGTATATGGATTTTCTACATGTATATGTAAATGAGAAGTGTTTTGCAGAAAATATTCATGAGAGAAGAGCTCTGTCCTTTTTTAGACTGTAAGAATAATACATAATATACTACAAGTAAAATTACATTCTGAATAAATATAATCACTACTGTTTTGTGGTATCTGGAGGCCTCTGTGATTGATTAGTCATATTCTGCATATTAAGTACTATAGCGTCAAGTGTCAGAGTGGCTGAGCACCATATTTCCAATCAGTTTTGTCCAGAGTTGCATGGACACATCATTAGAGCTGTGTGAGTAACAATTTCTGTGATTCACTAAGCAATTCTGAAAAATAAGAAACTCTCCAACTGGAAACCACAGTGTTATTTTTTTCTAGTGAATAAATAGACTAGGGCAACCAAAACATTTTGTCAAGCATCTTTAATAAAAGCAAAGGAAATTTGGAATCAGAAGGCTGCATTCAAAGGAGCATGTGAGATCAATTGATAAAAGCTGGGAGGAGATGCTGCTCATATGTATCTTAGGTCTCCTGCAAGATAAGAGCCTGAATTAAGTCCCTCCTTTAAGTAAGTTAAAGGATAGGCTTAAGCCCAGGATTTACAAATAGGAAAGGAACATGGTAAGCAATGGGCCAGAGAGCGTAAAGTATGTAGCTGTTTGGGTGGTTTTGGGAATAGTGCCTGTGCCTCCCTCGGACTCGCATATTAACCTAAAGTGTTTCTTCTTGGAACTGCTAAACCCATTTTTAATGTTTTCTCTTGTTTTTTTAATTTTGTTTTAACCAAAACTATTCCCGTAGCTGCCTTATAAAATATGTTTTCAGAGTATTTTTCCAAACTTTTTCCAAAATGTAATGAAATGCTTTACCCAGGTCTAGTCTGATGACTCTTCTGCTGGAGACCGTAGTTCTTCCATCCCCACAGTAACAGTGCTGTGGAGGCCCAGAACTGGAAGAGTTTGGTCTGTCTTGCTGTTCCAGAGTGGGATGCTCTTACTAACAGCTCATAAAGGCGCTGCTGCTCAAAATGAAGGGTTTTGTTTACCTCTCCCCTTCGAATCCCCATATGAATTATGTTTTATCAGTGAAATCACTCCTGGGTTGTGCAATCCACTAGGAAGACTAATAAAAGTCTTTTATAACTATAATCTAGATGTGCTGGCAAACTTGAATAAATTTACATATATGAAAAAGAGCAAATTTAGATAATTGAACAGTACAAAGCTTTGTGCTGAGAGCATACAATAGTATCTCTTTTACCAGATGTGTGTGACTAAGCAGTCTCTTATTAGTGGTTGCAGAATGCTAACTCCAGAAAAGGACATTAAAAGTATGGCCTTTAAATGCAGATGGAGGGAAACAATTATTTACCCAGGGCAAGAAATTGCAAAGTGACAAATTACATGACCAGTGGAAATCAGACAATAAAATCTGCTTTTCCTGGATTGCATTCCTCATAAAAGAAGGATGCTGTAGTCAGCTATATAGTTTATTAGGAAAATGATTAATGGAAAAGTACAATTTCAAAACACATGTAATGATGTATGAGAATCCTCACTATGTATACAGTTATTCTGTTGTATGTGTTTATTCATGTGAACTCATAACAAAACAGGGAAATGCCAGCTTCTTGCCTTTATCAGCAGGTATCTAAGAATAGACTGCTGGAACTTGCATTCCTTCAGTGTCAGAGCTTTAAGTTAGAAGACAGAAGAAAGACAGGGAGGGAGTATATGGTTTTTTCAAGTTTTACACTTCTAACCCACACTTAGAATATTTTAGTCATTTTTTCACGTGAGAAACGAATTACAAGCACTGAATAAATAGGTAGAAGATTTTAAATTTGTTAAGCAAAATCACAAAAGAGGGGCAGCTAAATTTAAGAATGCTGGTAAAACATAAATTCATCGTGCGCTATGTTCTTCATCTTTGCCCAGATAGCACAGGTGATTGTTGGCCAGAAGAAATAAAATTTGCAGTCTTACTCTTCTAAGCTGAGTGGGTGCTCGTAGTGTCAGCCAGTGACTTTAACTGGAGTGTTACAATAGAGATGAGCAGTGAAATATTTTTGATCTGATATACTATATGCATCTTCATGAAACACTTTCGATTCAGAGCTTGAGGAGGGGGAAATTGCTTTTTACAGTCAGGAAGAGGCAGCTAATAACTTAAAATCCAGCTCAGCCAGAGGCTCCTGATACAATTACGGCTGCTATCTTTCAGTGGCAATGAATTCCTTCTCTTGTCTGTTGTGACGCATAGGTGAAAAACATGTAGCAGAGCCAGACGACGCAGAGCTGGTGAGCCTCAGCAAACGGCTGGTGGAGAACGCGGTGCTGAAGGCTGTACAGCAATATTTAGAAGAAACGCAAAACAAAACCAGACAGACTGATGGAAGCCCTGTGAAAACTGAAGAAGAGGCAAGTGGCAGTAAGAACGAGAGCGACAATGATAACAGCAAGTGAGCACTGTGCAAAAAGCCCAGGAGCAAATATCCCACCAAGAATAACCACAAAAACATGTCCCAGCTCCCTGCTGAAATTTGCTAAGTGGTGCTGGGTGACAGGCACTCTGCTTTGTGAGTCTCTTATCAAAAGTTTGTTCTGAATCGAAGGACACTGTCTACCAGTTTAATAAGTGATTGCACTGCTGAAAATCTGTTGAACGCTGGGAGGGATGGACGGTGGAAAAAAGACAAGAATGGTGAAGCAGGTGGCTCCAGTCTTCACTGGCTTTTGATACCAAGAGTCCCTTCCTTGCTTTTGAAGAGAAACTGAATCCTTTGCGTTTGCATTTCGGATTGTCACGAATGGCCGTGGAAGAGGCCTTGCCATAAGTGGAAACGATGCCCTCCGCCCGAGGCTTTGGCACTGCCGCCGGGCTGCTTACTCCTGTGTGAGAGCACATGCTGTTTCCTAGTCAACAGCAGCCAACCCCAAGCTAAAAATTACCACTACAGATATTCGTCACAGATACTATTACACAGTATGTAATATGGCAGGAGTTTCTCTTAAATGTGACGCTGTACTCTTCTTTACGTTTTGGTAGCATTTCTTGATGTAAATTATATTTTTTTGACAAAGTACCTTTTTGTAAAAAATCGATATGGGCAAAAGGCTGAGCAATTAATACTCTCCCAACCAGTTATGATCCCTTTATCTCTGTACATTAATGACTCTAAATGACATTAGTTGTTATAAAAGGTATTATATTGTTCTTTTCCTCTAGGAAAGAGCCATGAAGCAGACTTAGTAAAGGAAGCTTTGCACAGAGAAACACAGGCCCTGTTATCCAGACTGAATCAGATAAAGGAGCTGTTATCCAGTCCTGATATCCGCACGAAAATTAGCAAAGAACTGTTTGACGACAGGCACAACTCTAACAGTAAAAGGAAAAGTTGTACTGACTCTGGATCTCCAAATGCATAATTGTAAATTACCATGATGTAAAATCTCATCAGGTTGTTTAAAGACAGAAAATATTCTTCAAGAAATTTTTATTTGTTTCTTATTTACTGAAAATATGAATGGGTGTAAATGGATCGTGAGGAATAATGCTGAAATACTTGCACAGAAGGAGTATATTTCATAATGATGAAGTATAGCCACTCCTCAGCACGGCTGTGAAATGTGCTTAAATGTGCGGGTATATGTCATGGCTCCTAAGTGGAAAAATACTGATTTCAAATAAATCTGAGCAAACACTGTGCCCTTCCTTTATCATTGCAAATAATTCAGATTTTTCTCATTGATCCTTTCCCTTGTGATGATATACAACTATTAAAAAATGAATGCTTTTAAATACTTTAAAATGTATATTTGAAAAAACCTCTTTTAATTATCTGCCTTTTGGATATGTATTGGCATTTTGGATTAGCACTGTCTGGTTTTTATTTTTTTTTTTAAACAGCACTTGAATACTTGTATAGATGCTGACATGTTGTTTCTGCTGATGTTTACACTAATGCAAGAATGTTTTAAATTTCAGAATGAAATTCAGGCTCCACTGATCTCAGTGGGAGACTCTCATTGGCTTTCATGGAGTCAGGATGCTGCAATTAAGTTTTCTCGTGAAAATAATAATATTCCGTGGGATAATATTTGCCTTTTTACTTTTGTCAAACAGTGGTTTTGTCTTTTGTTTTTGATTTTTCCTCCATCTGTACCTTCTGCTGCCTGAGGTGGGGCGTCAGTTTGCTCTCGTTGTTCCCTCCACATGCCTGCGAGATTCACTGAAGCTTTGGATGTACGACAATGCAGGAGTAGGTCCAATATTTGCATTTTGTATAAACATTGTTTAAAATTGCTTCTGATCATAAATGATACATGTCGTGATTGGTATCAGAACTGTGCTGTTAGAACAGCTGTGTGTGTGTTCTTCATTCGTCTCAAGCACTGGTCATTTATCTCATGTATCATACAGCATATTTTTTTTTCCTCATTTGATATATAACAGTATTTCTGAAATACGTCTCATACATCTCTGAAGCCATGTTCACAATAAAGAATTCTTTCCTTTGCACTCTATGTACATTTTCACCCATCTCCAAATGGACTGTAATAAAATGAAGTACTTTGCAAGTAACAAACCTGACAGAAACAGTGCTTGTATGAATCACGCCATTAGCTTGACTATGGGTATTGTGCCAAGATACTGATCTAGAGCTTGGGTGCTGAAATCGTATGATGAAATTCATGCAGATAAGCTAGTCGCAAGACATTATTGTTTTAAATGGAAAACCTTTGAAACTCTAGAGTTTAATTTCTATTCTGGGCAGCGTGGGATTGGAAGGAAGTACTGTACAACTTCCTAGAGGTCCATATCTGCTTTTCAACCTCAAAAACTGATTTTAAGTTGAACAAATTAGACTCAAATTTGCTCTAGGAAAAAAAATTAAATCTGAGTTTGCCATCATCACCAGAGATAAAAAAACCAAATTTTCATAAGTGGATCGACAAATCCCTGCACAGTGACTCTCTGAGCCCAGTGTGTTCCCTTATTCCATAGGCTGAGGAGAGATGCTGGAATTATTGTATCCTTATATAAAAAAAGTTTCTTTGTCATATCAATCATTAGTGAGTACTAGTTTGTTCAGAGAAGGCTATTCAAATTCAAATCCAACTTGCAGATGATAGCACAAAACCAGACAATCAGCTATAAAAACAGGAAAACAAATTATTGTATTATATCTGAATCTCAGGTTGTCATCTCTCTTTCTTCTGCACAAGTCATTGCTGTGAATAAGTGCCCTTTTATATCGTTCACCTTGTAACCGTCATTGTTCACAAGTTTCGCGTAAAACTAGAAATTAATCACTGAATCTATGTCCAGACACTTTGACCTGGTTATTAGAGACTCTGCTCATTCACAGTTCTTATGGATAGCATCAAGAATAGCAGCTCTGAAAAAACATAGTATAGGGGACTTAACAGTCTGAACATAGGCAGCTGGTATCATTTGAGATGCCCTAGAGTGGGCCCGGCGTGGGTCTGGCAAATACGACGCAAACCCTACAGGAGACACTTGTTCTTCTGGATCAGGAACTGTGGGCTAGAGGATACCCCAGAGCCTCTGAAAAGACACTAGGTACCTATGTTTAAGCAACTAAACCCCATCTTTGATATTTCATATGGTTTGACCCATGAAAGTCAACAGGGCTTTTGTTTCTAAACCATTCACATTCTTTTAAAATGCCAACCACAGTCTTTATTTCTGGTTTTGACAAGACACCACTGCTAATTTACTCAAAATTGAAAACAAAATAGGGCAAAAAAAAATCCTGCATCTGGATTCGTCCTCTTATGACAACCCTTCTTCTTGCTTTCTCTATTTTTATTTTTTTTTCCACTCGTAGTGAAGCCTGGCTGCCAAATTAAAGCATAAATCTCTTGTATGGAACTGTGAGATGAGCACTGAAGAATGCAGAGACACAGAGACTGAAACTAATATAGGCAGGTGTGAAGCTCTGAGCCGCACACACCAGAACAAGTATGTTGCCTTCCTCACACTCATAAATCATTTTCAGACAACAATTTTGGGTTTTAATTAAGCACTTCTTTTGGGGAATGTCTTGAGGTAGTGATGCACAGGTTATTCCGGGAAAGCACTGGCATTTCAAAACAGATGGTGCAAGTTTGTCCATGTTTTGTTTTCAGTTCTACCTCCTAGCTCGCTCCTACTCGAGTATTTCTACACTGCTGATTGTAGAGATGACTGTGACAGCTCTAAAAGCTGTAGCTCAGCTTCCAGGACTAGTCTAGCTGGAAGTCTTTGGACTGCCATGACCCACTGAGAAACCATTTCTGACGTTTACACTTGGTCTAGGCATAGACAAAAGTTGCAGAAGCCATACATTTGATATCTGAGCAGCCCTTGCCATAAGTTGTCTGCACTGCTGAGCTGTGCGTCAGAGGTGCTCAAGAGATAACCAGAGAGATCAGTGAATCCATGTAAGTCCTGACCAACAGACACTAATTCTCTGATGGGGGAAGAGAAACTGTTACAGAAACCGATGTCTCTAAGCACGGGTGAACATGGCTCAGGGGTGCTCAGGCTGGTAGCTGGATAGTAATGCGGGAGATGAATGGGCATTAAGATCTTTGTGAAAAGGAAGCTAAATAGTGTTTCGGTGTTGACTGAAGGTGATATAAATGTAAAAAGGCTTGGACCTTAAAGTCAGATTCAGATATTGTGTATCCAGGTATACAGATTCTGGTACACGCACTGGATAATGCCCTGTATCTACAAAGGGTCCTACTGAAGTAAGTATGATGCTTTGAGTCTTAAAATACTACTTCATGGCAAAGTTATACAATCTGGAAGTTAGGATTCAAGAGGCTTCATGTTCTGTATTTATAGAAGTTTCTGATTATAACTGTGCACACTTATGTGTGCTATTTTAGCGTAAAGGCCATGTGAGTGTGTCATGGATCAAAGTGTGTCAGCCGTGCTTCATTCTGGTGACAAGAATGATACCATTTCATTTTTATGTCAGTCTAGACATGACTCATATAGTCTTGTTAGAATACTGTTTTTATAAAAGACTTGAGAGGTATCCTACACATTTTTGTAGTCAGCAAGCAGGAGAAATAGAAGAGCAAAGCCACTGTGCTCAGCAGAGCTCGTAAGTTGAAGTTTAGTAAAAACACACATTCACTTTTTAAATTCAGTTATGACCAAGAATACGCTTGTGAAATTAAGCGTAAATTGAAACTTTCTCACTGCAGATGAAATACTACCTGCAGAGCCAGCTCCAGCCCCGTGGAAGCCAGGAGGGAATCCGGTTGCCTCAGGTGGAGTCTGGTAGCCAGAGAACACCTGAGGCTTGCTTCACTCTGCTTCTAGCCTGGGACTTTGTTTTGCACAATCTTTTTCAAAGCAGTCTTTTATCTGTGAATGCCCTCTGCCCCTGTTCAGCTGTCAATGGCATATTGTCTTGGCCTGAGAAAATGACGGACTGAATCGGTACCATGGCTTTCAGCTGTTTCCATCCCTTTCGAGGAGGGGGGAAGTTGTCACTGAAATCCCGAAGCGGTTGGTGTCTTTGCAGAGGCACCCCTAGTCTCCCTGTGAGAGGCTGGAGGAGGACCTGTGCAGCTGTTCACTGAAGTCTTCACCTAGAGATGACTGCTGCCTGAGCCTCGGGCCGCAGAGAAGGCCCAAAACCATCAGACAAAAGCCGTTCCCGAGGGATGCATCCTCCCAGAACCAAGAGGGGAGTGGTTCAGCTGTGTGATTAGTGGGCAGCCAGGTAAAATAAGTGTTGTTTTAGCTTGATGAAGATTGTTCTAAGTCATGGTCCTGTAGTAATTCACTTTGTGAAAAGCTTTTGATTCTGATTCTTCCATAAGGTTTCGCATAGTGGTAAGGGGTAATCTCTGAAACCAATGAAGGTGCATTCACTTTCAAAGAGCTCATTAGTGCTGTACCATAACGTTCTATAGAAATGCTTTGCACTTTTTATTTCAGTTCAACAAAATCATTATGTTGGCCTGGTTTCAGAGGCAAGGAGTCACACCATTCTTACGGCAAAGGAAACTGTTTGAACCCTGGGAATAGGAGCACGTTAATGCTGACATGTGTTTACTCCGCTGTTCCTTTGATCCATACAGTTTCTGAATAAGCAAGTTCTTAGTGTGCACTCATTTTCTCATTTATATTCTCCTCATGTTAAGTCCTTATAATGAGAACATTTGTACTGAATGAAAATCAGTCCTGAGAGACGGCTGGGCTGCGAAATCAAACGCACTCATAGTGGAGCAATAATTAGAACAGTACACAGGAAAACAAAAAGCGATACGCCTGCCATTCCTGGCATAGCAAAAAGGGCACTCTGGCATTGATAAGCAAATACTTCTGCAGTAAGAGGCTGCAGTTTGAGTGCTGCGTTCTGGTCCCTGCTCCCACCAGTGTTTACGTGCTTTCTATAGTGACTCTTGGACGCAAAATGCATTAGCAGGGACTGGGCCGTGGAACTGTTTCTTGCAAGGGACCCTCCTTGTTGCTGGGAAAGAAAGCCTCCTTTCGCTCCTGGTGATTAAGGATTAAACCAATCAAAAATGCAGAATTAGGGTAGTTAAAAGGAGTTGATTAAGAAATGACCCATAAGGATTTCAGCAAAAGCTTGTTTGAAATAAAAGGAGTTTTTCTTTCAGATAAGAAAGGCAGAGGTGTTTTGGGGTCAGGATTGACTCTAGAGATTCTGGTGGGGTTTTTTTAGCAAAATTACAGTTTGAATTAAAAGTCAGGGAAAGCATTGCACTTTCAGAATCTTTTTTATTTTTTTTCCCCAGCTATACAGAGAACTTCAGGCACTGAAACAGTCAGAAGAGAAGAAGAAAGCATGCTGATGTGATTTAACTTCAGTCATAACTCAACCAGAAAACAAGAACAAAGCCAAGAAGAAACACCAGCAGCTACTGATAAAATTTGAACATAGCTGCCAGTGTAAAAAAAAGATGTTTAGAAGAATAAAGGATGAAATGAAACAAAAAAAAAGTTCTCAGCCTCTGGTTAGTGAAATGGTGCGCACCTGCGGTTGTCACTCAGCTGTACTGTACAGGCCAATGTCCCATTTCCCAGTCACATTTTCCAATCAAATACATCTGAGAGGGAAGGCCCGTGGCCCTGCAGTACCGCTCTGGCAGAGCACTGGAGTGAAGGGCTACAAGAGGTAGTGCAGGGCAGAGGCTGAGTCAGGGCAAAGTCAAGGCAAAGCTCAGGGAGGTGATCTCTAGAGGAGCAGAAAGAGGCGAAGAAACAAAGCATGCACGCGAAGCTCCTTTTACTAATACGTTTTATCATTGCGTAGATCCCCTGACCTTCTGTGTCTAGAAATCAAAGTGGACTAAGCAGTCAAATCCTTAAATGTGCACAGAGCGCTACAGAAGTTAACCACAAATAATCTTAAATCCTGGGGTATGCCGCGTACCTCCCACCTCCAGAAACATATGGATGACTGAATGCGATGGCCGCAGCACCGAGCTGCTGGCTGCGTTACTTTGTGCTTGTAAAGTGCAGGAAATTGGAATACAAATCATGGGTCAGAGGAAATGAAATGTCTATTTCTTTGTATAGGTCACATCAGCGAACTTATTTACGTTAATTACAAAAAAAATCCACTGCAAAACCAGGCAGAATCATCAAGCAAATATGATAACAAGATAAATTAAAAGCCGCTTTGCCATTAGGCTCTAAAATGAGATGTAGCACTGCACCGGGGTGGATAGTCTTGTTTGCAGAATGATTGCTAGCAAAGGAATCTGTGGAGAATGGCTAAACCAACATCCTAAATGAATAATACTGCAAAGGAAGACGTTTTAAAAGTGAAGGTGCAAAAAGGAAAAAGAGGATTAATTTTTTTAGTAAATCCAGATATTCTTAACTTCACCCTTCCTGGCAAAACTTTAAGTGCAGGACAGGTCTCTAATATGTAGAGCTCCATTACACTTAAACCATAAAAAATATGTTAAACATGCAAACACATAACTGAAACTGCTTTTAGTGGTAGATGTAGCAGACATATAGAAATAGATTAATTGCTCATCAAGCTAACATTTATTGTAAATTACCTGGCACTTTTGTTACATATATATTCTATAATTTTCTATGTACACATAGTAATAATTTTTCTAGAAATACAGGACATCCACTTAATTTACACTTTAAAAGGAGATTATTAAAAAAGGAAATGAAGTTACATACTTTTTAGAGAGACTGGAAATTAACTTAGTTATATGCTAGATACTTTTTGCATTTTCGGTATATGAGGGTTTATTACTTTCAAAGTAACACAAACTAAACACATGTTACTGGACATCACTGGATTTAATGAGTCACACAAAAGATATGCATGGAGAAGCCACGGATCAATTTGTGTCATTTTGTCTTGTTGCTATCCTGTAACTTCAGACTATTGGAAGACTACTTTCATCTGCGGTAACTGCACAGATGCTCCTTCATAATTACTTATTAAGCTTCTGGGATTTTTACTAGTGTAGCATTTCTGGACCATCAGTGTGAATTAATAATTTATATACATTAATAATTTACACTAGGGAGTCTGATGGAGTAGCAGAGGCTGGAGGCCATGGGATCAAAGGGAAGAAGGATCTTCTCTGTAGTCAGTGAAGTCACCAGGGTCATGAAGAGAAACTGAAAGAGACCATGTATGGGGAGTCTCCTGTCTTTGTGAAGAGCAATGATGTGCTCTGTCTACCAAGCTGGGTGAACGACCTACCCCACCAGCACAGGAAAACCTGTGAACACAAGGTGAACAGAAGTAGGTCCTAGTTCAAAATGTGTTACAGCCTCTCTTTTGGATCAGTTTGTTTGGCCATCTTTAACCAGGCACAAAAAGACTCTGCAAACAGGATGTGCACAACTCAAAAGCATAAAGTGATTGTTTATTACATAAAACACATTGAGAATTGGGATTTGTCAAACTACTAAGCTAAGTATTAGCATGCTCCGCACCCCAAGGTCTCTTTGCTGGCCAGGCAGGCATCAGACAGGAGGAGAGGGGTTGGTCTCCAAAGTCATAGAATCATAGAATGGTTTGGGTTGGAAGGGACCTCAAAGATCATCTGGTTCCAACCCCCCTGCTGTGGGCAGGGACACCCTCCACTAGACCACATTGCCCAAAGCCCCATCCAACCTGGCCTTGAACACTTCCAGGGATGGGGCAGCCACAGCTTCTCTGGGCAACCTGTTCCAGTGCCTCACCACCCTCACAGTAAAGAATTTCTTTCTAACATCTAATCTAAATCGACCCTCCTTCAGCTTAAACCCATTACCCCTTGTCCTGTCACTACACTCCCTGACAAACAGTCCCTCTCCAGCTTTCCTGTAGGCCCCTTCAGGTACTGGAAGGCCGCAGTTAGATCTCCCCGGAGCCTTCTCTTCTCCAGGCTGAACAATCCCAACTCTCTCAGCCTGTCCTCATAGGAGAGGTGCTCCAGCCCTCTGGTCAGCTTCGTGGCCTCCTCTGGACTCTCTCCAACAGCTCCATGTCTCTCCTGTACTGGGGCCCCCAGAGCTGGACGCAGTACTGCAGGTGGGGTCTCACAAGAGCAGAGTAGAGGGGCAGGATCACCTCCCTCGACCTGCTGGTCACGCTTCTTTTGATGCAGCCCAGGACACAGTTGGCTTTCTGGGCTGCAGGGGACATCTGTGGCTTCGCCTGGACTGAAGCCTCCCCAGTGCTGAGCTGCCACCAACACTGGTCCACCCGCCGTGCAACCCAGTGATTCCCGGCACGGTAATTTCGCATTGCCGACCCCCTGCCACAGTGTCTGACATCTTTCTCAGCAGCCTGAGTGAGAGTCGCACAGGGGGCCGTGTCAGAGCAGGACCTTGGCTGCAGGGTGGGTGAGCAGCTAGGCCCGGCTGGAGGAGGCTCACTGCCCGGGCTGGCCTCGCTTTGCCGTGAGACAAAGGCAAAGCCACGGAAAGGGAAGAGGAGGTAAGGCATGGTTGTAGGTGGCCTGTGCCAGGCAGGAGAGCCTCATTAGCTTATTCATGAGTGGATTAATGTTACTATTAATATTCCAGACTCAAACTAGTGCTTGCAAGAATTAGAAAAAGGAAGGTTCAGGAAAGTGTTAGTTAACATTTGTTAATCATTATTCTTGAAAGAAATCCCATAGCACTTGGCTCTGCCAAAATGTTTGGTGTTTTCTTACCCCGTCTCCTTTTCTCACTCTAGAGAAATCAAAGAGAAGATTGCTTTAGCCATGGCTGGCCCCAGAGGGTTAGTTGCAGAGGCACAGGAGGCATAAGGCCAAAATTGAATGGAAGCCTAGGGAGATGGACACTGAACACACAGATAAAATCTCTATATTGCATGTAGTCTTTTCCTTTCTCTGGTTTGCCTGGGAGTCATCTTGCAGTGCTCCTCTGGTGGGGGCTATGCCACGTGGAAATGCTCATGTTTGCCTGTTTTGTGTAATTCATCCTTCGCTATCCGTGTTATTTAGATTTGTAGGTTTGTATAAGACCAGTTAAAAATAAACACGAGCCCAACAGAGACCTAGCACAGTCTGGTGTGAACATGTTGCAGCAGCTGAGTTACACTCCCCCCGATGTTAAAAAAACTTCGTATCCTACCAACACTTCCCCTGGAAATCATACAAATAAATTAAGAAGCTTTCAAAATAAACCATTTCTTAAAACAGAGAGAGTAAAGCTTACCAATGGGTTAGCTGCTATCCGGACATTTTATTAATTGTACAAGCGGGCTCGTTAGGTTATGCACGAAGCACGGGTCAAAGAGTCTCTCGCCTGGTGGCTACGGTGGAGACTCTTGCATGGTCATGCGTGGGCCTGGGCTCACATACTCACTAGTATTCCCTCCGCGTTCTGCTGCAACTGCAGCATGTCACATAAAGTGCCTGTACCACAAGAAGGGGTTTATCCGTACACGTGAGCACCATGAGGTGCTTTACTGGAGAGAAAAAGCAGCTCAGAGTGATAGCACGCCCAGAAGCTAAGCAAACCTGGGCTAGGAGACACCAAAGTCTCCTAGATTTCAAATCAAAGCAACCTTCAGGAGGGTCTTTCATCACCCAGACTTCTGTATTGAGAGGACAGATGTAGAAGTAGAATCCCAAACCTGAACCAGTAAATATTTATTAGGCTGTTTATAGACTGGGCTGCTGGCCTGGTGTGTAGAGTAGCCCTATTTTTAATCAGACTGCTTTAGAGTGTGTTTAAAAGCTGAAAATACCATTGCTGCCCAACTGAGGTCAATTCACCTAACAGTCTACAGGAAAAACATATCCAGGATGGGATATTTAACAGAAATGAAAGTAGACTGAGGCCCACAGTGAATAGTTTTAAAACTCTCAGTCTGAGCCTCTGGGATAAACACAGTTAAATAATGGCAAAGCAAACCTGTGAATGTATTTACAAATTCATTCCACAAGTCACATTGTTGCTTTTTATGGGCTCAAAAATCATTATGCATAAAATTATACAAGAATAATCAGCCCAGTTTTTACGGCAAACAAAACATTAGACAGACTCAACATTTTTTGTCTATTTTTGACTGTTTCCCTTCCTATAGCATTTCAGAGCCAAATGAGAATAGGAAATCTATCCCCTGTCTTAACAGGCATTACACATATCAAACTGTAGCTTATGTAAATAAACATACTATTTCAAACCAGAAATTTTCCCCATCTACTTTACTCATGTGAACATAAGAACTGAGTTAGAGCAAAGCCCTCTGTAGCTGGCTTCTCAGAGCAGCCAGCGGTGGCTGCTTAAACCGGGGCAGCTGAGTGTTTCCCTCCCTCGCAAACCCTCCCAGTTTCCAGCAATCAACCCTTCGGGGGTTTCATGAGTGGGAGCTTGCGTCTGAAACTGGAGGCTTTGATTACCAGCCTGATTACCAAAAATGAAAATGATTTCCGAAGAGTAGAGAAGAGACATAAGAAGGCGATAATAAAAGACAGTTGAAGTCGTAAGTGAATTAATGAGCTAGAGAGAAATTCGGTTCTATTTAACCATAATGAATTGAGTTTTATTTGGTATAGGCCCAGCTCTCACAGAAGGAGAGGTGGGCTGCAAAATGCTGAGTGGCTTGGGTTGCTCATATGCCTTGCTACTATCTGCTGTGAATCTGTACCCATCGCGTGCACAGGGCATGGCAAAGCACGTACTATGGTTCTTAGCATCCTGTAGCAAGCCTTGCCCAAAGCACTTAAACACTGAGACTGACAGTCCTTTTTTATTGCCATGCTGAATCAGAAACGTTTGGCTGTTGTGGTAAGACGGATGTGCCCAGCAGTAAGTTGGTGGGCAGCTCTGTTTTTCAAACAGGACATTGGAAATCCTCGCCACCTGGGAGGCCCCGGGGCTATGGCCACCAGCTGAGGAGCAGTCATGCGGTTCTGACTGGCATGGACGTGGTGCCATTAGCAAGATCTCCTTCTCACAAGTAAGCAATTGGGGTCATTTACACCCTCCCAGGGAAAATGTATTTCAACCAGACCAGAGGGTCAAATGCAATACATTAGGCAAAATAGCTAATGTATGAGAGATTTGTGGCTGTGGAAAATAAAGACATCTTTTAAAAGAAAATGTTACTGTGCTATTAGGAAAGGACAAATGTTGCCTGAATAATAATTACAATTGAAATTACACTTTTGTTTTTCCACTTGGTTTGGGGGTGAAACAGCAGTGCTACAGCTAACAGAAGAGTCTGATTCTTCTTAATGCACCAAACCTGCTAACTGGGGAGAAGGTCTTTTTCATATTCCTTTTCTGTTATGCTCCTTTCCTATTTATGTTCTTTTAAATTACGGTCCTTCCTAAATACATGGCAACAAGCTGGGTGGATATTATTATTTGGTTCTTCGACAGCCTGGATCCTTTCAATGTACTGTGCTGCAGTAAGGGGCATCAGAGGAAGCTGGCAGGACAGAAAACAAACAGAAGGGTGGGTTTGTCCGGCAGCTGATAATCGGCCTGTGGAACCTATTGCAGAAGGATCTTGTTAGTGGAAAATCTTTACATGGCTCAGGGGGACAAATGGATGAATGCTTGGAAGGGAAATCCACTGTGGATTGATATGGAAACCATATCCACTTCAGGAAAGCCTCAATTGTGAAACTATTTCTGTCCTTCAAAATGATAAATTATTTAGCTTTTAATTCAGCTACTCAATAAAAGCTGTGAGCTTTGTTACCCTTACTCCTTGGGCTTTGGAAAGGTGTTATACTATATATTTGATCATATACAGAAAAAACATTGTCACCAAGCCGCAATCAGATTACCAGTAAAAATGTGATCACAGACTCAGTAAATGCAGGACAGCCTATTGGAGGTGATGAGATGTGCAGATCGCTCTTTTGTAGCCCGGGGGGGATTTTCACGCTTCAGCAGTATCTTTCCCACCACTGGCACAGAGAATTATCCTCCTTCATCCCTTACCCCTCAGTTCAATGTAGAGCTCCTTACTAACGCAGGCAGCCTACTCACTATTTCTCTTTTATTTGGAAGAGTGTGTTCTTATATGGGAGCCATTCTCTATTTCTGTATTTTCTGTATTTTCTGTATTTCTGTATTTTTGTCCTTGTTGGCCATTGCTGTACCTGTCTAGCTCTAGTACAGGCTTTCTGGGCAGATGTGACTAGAACTGAACACGCCATTTGCATTCCAGAGGCATATACAGGCTGGCATTATGATCTTTTCTTTTATATTCCCTATTTCGTTCCTAATAATTCCTAACATTCAGTTTAGCTTTTTGATTGCTGCCCTGAACTAAACTGAAATTTTCAGAGAAATATTCACAGCGATTGCAAGATCTTTTTCCTGGGTAGAAATAGCTAATGTAGAAACCATTATTATGAATGTGTAATTAGGGTAGGCTTTCCTTCATGAGTTAATTTGTATTTATCAGTATTGAATTTCTTCAACCATTGCATTATTTAGGGATATTCTCACAAAATCTTTTTACAGCTCTTGATGGACTTAGCTTTGTCTACTGTGAATAATTCAATAACACCAGCAAAAGGTATCTCCTGATTCCTCACACTCATTTCACAATCACTTATAAACCTTTATGGAGTTCTACAGCTATTCCATTTCCTATTACTCTACTAATTTTATACTCATAATTGCTTAGTTTCTTTAATGCACTTTGAGGAGAGACATTGTTAAAATGATTTGGTGATTAGCTGACACTTAATTGTATGTTTGCTGATATCTTCAAATAACTCCAATAGATTTTACTCTAAAAGTCATGTTGATTCATTCCCTGTATATCAGATTTATCTTTTTTTAATATTGTTTATGTTCATCTGCTCAGTATATAAGGCAGATTTATCTCCCTGTAATTCTCCAAATTTCTCCAGGGGTCTTATTAAATATTGATGCCACATTTACCATTTTCCAGTCCTTGGGATCCGATGACATTTGACAATTTGGTCATTTCAAACCATCCTAGGACTGAGTCAAGCAGAAATTACTCATGGTCTGGTAGCTGGACTTCCCTGTGTCTGTTTTGCTGCATTGCTGTGGGCAATTTCAGAGGAAAAGCAGTGCCACGCTGCAGGCTTAGCACTTCATCCACCTGCAGATGAGCTCACCTCTCATTTATATCAGTTGCTTTCAACTCCAGGACTTTTTGGCGTTGTTAGACAACTGGTAAAGGCTCAACAGAAAGTAGTAAGAACAGGCACCTATTGCCAGTGGCCTTAACTAAGTGTACAGCACACTTCCATGGGAAAGGTTTTACTGGTCCTTGTGTCAAAATATACTGTGAAAACTGGGTTATATCCTTTATACTTACAAAATTGCCGTGGATTAGTTTGGCATGAATTTTACTGCATGAGAAGTTCAAATAGTTGAGCTCATGTGCAACTACCTACTTCTCAACTCAACAATAACCAGGAGAACCTCAGGCTATACACAGCCTCACAAACAGATGAATAATTTGGCTAATGAAAGCTCCCAAGTGAGGTGAGCCCATGCTCACCTCAGGCGAGAAAATGAAGATACCAGTGGAGGTCAAATTGGATGGGCCTCCCCTTTCATCCTTGTGCCAAGACTCATGCAAATGAAATTAGGGCACAGCCTTGGATAGCAGTTCATTGTAGGAAGGAGAAGGTGGGAGATCTTCCTAACATTTACAATAGCTTTGATCTAGACTTGTTTCCTCGTGACTGTGTTTAGACTTAGGCAATTTGAGGGGCAGGAAATAAGAATTTGAGAGAGAGAATTTAACAAAAAGAAAAACCCCGCATGCTGAAGTTAATAGTGTTTCATACAAGAAAATTTATTTTTGGCCTTCAGAAAGAAAGCAGCTTTTAATTTTCTGTCATGCTAAAGCCATTTTGCACCATCTGGACTTCTGTTCCAGTTTTCAGGCAGGAAATATTTTCATTCTTGTGTAAGCTTCATATCTTAGTTGCAGTGATCTCTAAAACTCAGTTACAATAATGATATTGCATAAATTAGAATAAATATTGAGCATCAAATACTAGATTGATTTTCTCTTCAGAGAGCCCATTTCTTTAACGTGCAAGTTGTTATGTCCTCACAAGGAGCCTGTTACCATGCTTCCCCTTCTGCTAGTGCTAGGAACAGAAACAGAGTTCACCCCATGGCTTGATCCTGAACCTGCTAAGTATAGTGGCAACGCTGCCTGCTGTTTTAGCACTATGGAATGCAAAGTTGAAAGACCCAAGGTCCCATTAGCCTTCTGAGGGATGTGGCAAGAGTAACAGATGCAAGAATCCAATTTAAGTTTTCATTTTCAAATGGAAAACCCAGCACTGGAGAAGATCTTTGGCATATGTCAATGTAGTTTTATTGACTTGAGTTTATTCTACATCAGGACAAACCTACCTGAAAATGTACCTTTAGGATTACATTACAGATCTATCTAGACAAAATTTTTCTTGTTTATTCAGACATTGTCCATAGCATAACTCTCCTCATTTGCAAGAGTGAAAATGTTTCAACTTTGGTTCACAGGTCGTGTCATCTTAATATTTAAATTTTCAACAAATCCAACAGTCTCATGCGTCCAGATATCACAACTGCCATAGATAAGTAACCCTGGAAAATCCACTTACAGTTAACAACAGAGGATTAGATAAGCAACTAAAAAACACCTAAACCTTGTGGCTGGGTTAGAACAAAGTTTTCCTTATGATTACTGGGGTTTCCTGTTTCTGTTTGGGCTGGAAATACTTTGGGAACAGTTTAACACAACTATGCAGCAGCTCCAGTCCTAGCAGCAGCTGTGAAACAGAATAAAACATTAAAAACTCCAAAATTAGCAAAAGTCTTAAAAATCCCATAAAGTTTGCTTGACATTAGTTATTATTTTGAAATGAAAATTTGAAGCAGAAACATTTGTTTGAGGAAAACCTGCTCACACCTTTCTTTTCTTGGAATGATCTCTCTTTCCTCGGAGAAATGCTGAAAACACCAAGAAACAAACATAGGTTCTCCATTGGTTTTCCCAGCTGGGGGTCTTTGTTCAGTTAAAATATTCTTAGTCTCTTAAGCGTGATCTGATGCCACTTCTTCGCATGCCGCATGAGTCCTCTTCTGACCTTGTAAATCGAGTTTTATATGTACACTTGTCTACAGCTCTCATTTGCAATGCCAGAGGCAATTTAATTGTTCAATACTTTCATTAGTCCCCTATTGATCGGTTCCTTTTCCTCCCTGCTATCCAGAGAGGTACGTTTCCTTATGCTATTTGCTATTTAATAAAACCTTCTTACTGTTTCTTTGGCATTTTGATGATATTTGATGCTAATCTTACCTAGTAGTACTTAAAGCAACATTTTAATTTAACATTTTATTTAAAGCAAACTTTTAAGCAATTTTACCTGGTGCTGCAAGTTCTTTTACTCTGAACCCTTAGTAAACCACTTCTCCTCCCTGCCTCCCTGCAAGCATCTCTTAAACCAAATACTGGGTCGGGAAGTGGGAGGCTTTCCTCACCTAGCTGGAGGCATTCATGAACTAATATTGTGGCGTGCCCTCTAAGGATGGTCTGTAGTGTATGCTGGGAAGTTACGGCACCCTAACACATTGCGGGTGTCATTAGCCGGGACATTGGGGCCTCTAAGCTCTCAGGAAACCTCTGTGATCACCATGCAACCTCCTCGGAGCCAGGTGAGACAGCAGCCATGGGAAAACCCTGACCTGCCTGGTTCCAGCCTGGGGGTGTTACATGAGATTGCTATGATACATTAATTTAAAACACAGTCTTTTATACAGACCTAAGCTTTCTTTCATGGTGAAAAGCCACAGCACTCCTGTCCAGGTACACCAATCCTCTATTTCTAGAACATTTGCTGACCCCTGGGAAAAGGGCTCCTCCAGCTCAGTGAAGAAAGTCCACGTCTTTGGAGACCACGTGCTCATGGCACCTGGGGCTGCACCAGGCTCCCCAGCTGCCCACGGTCGCAGTGGGATGCCTCCGCCTTGTTTTTGTGTTTCACTCCAATTCTGTGGTCTTCAGAGTGCCAGACTTTCTGTTTTCAGTTTTCAAATTAAAAATCTCATTCACTCCAATAGTTTTTCTGAGATTGGCTATGGTTTGGTTTGGTTTTGTTTTGTTTTGTTTTGTTTTGTTTTGTTTTAGTTGGGTTTTGAGCTTTTGAAGCAGCTAAAGGTCTAGGAGAACATGCTGTTTAGGTGCTCATTAGCACAGGCAGGAAATTAAAAACCTCTTTCACCTTTTTTTAGGGCGAAACACAACAAATTCATACTATGCCTTTTAAACATGTTATTTTTAAACTGTTCATATTCAGATTTAAGAGGCCTTAGGTGAGTCACTGGAGCAGTGACAAGCTGTAAGGCAGGAAGCAGATGGTCCCAAAGTCCATGCAGCTACTGAGGAACAAACTTGACCCCTTAGAAAAGCTGATCCCCCAAAGTATGGACATTTCAGATACGTCCCCTTCCCTCCCCATGCTCTCTGGTGTTAGTGGCAAGGGCCAGAGGTCTCTGGGGGTGGTGTGGCCTCAGAGGCCTCTCTCAGAGGTCTCTGGGGGTGGTGTGGCCTGAGAGGCCTCTCTCAGGTGTCCCTGGGGAGCTGCTTTCCCCCTGGGGAGGAGGCAGTGCCTGCAGCCACCCCGCTTCTGGCTGAGGGACCCAGGAAGGACCCCACCAGGACCAGACAGGCTGGACCTGGTGTTGAAAGAATGAGAACAGTGGGCAAAGAGAGCGGTTTATTCTACCAAACCACCTTAAAAGAGCTAAAGATACATACATCTGTTTTGGTACACACAGTATGCCCCATTTGGTGGCTCACCACCAAGTACTGCAGACGGGGATGAGCTGGTACCTATGGGACATTGCCAATGTGTCCTGCAGCTGCTGCTGCTGCCAGACACAGCCAGTCTCCACTGCCAGCTGGGCACACATTTACAGGGACGCCATTGTGGGGACAGCGGTTACTGGTGGTTGCCCCAGTCTGACACAACAGATGCATCACAAGACAGCGGGCAGCTGTAGTATGTCACTGGATGGTAACTGCCAGCAAATAAAAGGGCTGTAGTTGTTTGACAGCATCATGGTCTTCAGGCTGTTTTACAGATTTATTAATTTACTGGTTTTAATGAGTTACTGAGACCTATAATTCTCACAGTGACCTTAAATGTCTCTCGGGCAAGAAGCAAAACTGGGACTCACAACATATACTTTGGAAGGTGTATGAAGATTTAGGGACACAAGACGGTTGAGCTTGCTAGTAAGGAAAAACTGTACTAAACTGCCATATCTGTGTTTTCTCATGTCTCCCGGCCTGCATAGAACAGGACTAAAAGTCACTGGAAGTGGCAACATGCCACTTCATCAGCTCTGAATCCTTCTGCCAGAATGACTCAACTTCAGCCAGATGTTATTTAAGAAAAAATACGATTAAGCGTTGACATTGCTTTATGGTATGAAAGATCAGATCCTGAAATTTAAATTATTACAAAATTTTTTATCAGAAAAGTAATAAGGCAGACATGAAAGCTCTCGTGGTGAAGTTCTCCATTGCAAAGGCCTTTCCTGATGCCAGTGGAAAATTTCAGCAGAATTTCTGCCCTGGTCCAACAGTGAAAACCTTCTGCCAAAGTCCCAGGTTCCAGCATGGAAATCCTGAGTGTCAAGCGAGTATATTGCTGAGAGGTTAACATCAATATGGAAACTGTTGATCTGTTTTTTGTTTCTGGCTCTTCCCACGCTTCCCAGCATTTAGTGCTTGTCCATGAGGTTTGTTCCAATGGATATCTTCTCCTTCCTCTGTGCCCTCCTGCCTGTCGTGGTTCAGGGTGAGGCAGACGTGCAGAGCTGGGCTTTGCCAACCTGTGAGCACGTGTTGGGCACCGAGCACCCTCCTGCCGGTGTCTGTCATGACAGAAACAACTCTTCCCACTGCTGCTATCAACAAAACCATTGCCTGGTGTCCATCATCATGCAAAACACTTTGGCAACCAAGGTTCATGTTGTGCTACAATAGCTTTGGTGGCAGACATCTGGAGAGAGGGTCCTGCTCTATCTCGGTTTTGGTAGTGGTCATCGCTGACAGTAATGAGGCCTGAGCACTTAGCAGGAAGAGAGGAAGGTTAGAAAAAGCAGGAGGCCCAGGGAAGGGCCCCAGCCCATGGTCCTTTTGGCTTGGCTTTGCCCTCAGTGACACAAGGGAGTGCTTGGAGCATCTCTTTGCCCTAGATCTGGCACACAGTCCCTCTTGGTCACCACGGCAATGGCTGCAGGGCTGGGGGGGATGGCGGGTCACCTGGAGGCAGAAGATCTCCTGCCTTGCTGGAATACCCCATTTCAGCTCCAGGCTTGGCCAGAAATGGCTTCATTTGGTGCGAAGCTCTTTCCCATGGAAACAAAGTCACTGAGCTTGTCTTGAGACAAGTTCTTCATCTTCCTTCAGGGAAGTCCGGTGTCCGATGTGAGCCACAGCCATCCCCAGGCTGATCAAGTGCCCTCCAGCCCTGCCCCGTGTTGCAGACCCACCACCTCCACCCCTGAATCTTCCTGCAGAGCCCCTTAGTGCTGTTCCGTGCATTCAAAATGACATGGCAGGAGTCCCCAAGAAACCAGGTGCTTGGTGGTCTCTGTGGCCCCAGAGGGATACGCCTGGGCATACTTACGTGCATGTTTCCAGGTGACGGCTGCAAGCAGAGTGGGTTACAGCCACACAGTCCTCAGCATTTCCAATCCTTAAAACAAATACAATTCTCTTGACTGCAGCTTGCACAAATGAGGAAGTTTTAATGGCATTCAGGGAAAAATGGCATGCTCTTTACCTCTGTGAGCACTCAAGTTTTTGAGCCTCAGGTTTTCCTTCAGCCCCCCCAACCCAGAGCCAGGCTGCAGGCACCATGTCACAGGGCTGCTCGGGGCTCCTCTAGTTTCTGTCATCCTCACTTCACTCCACAAAACGAGGGCTGAAAGCCCCCACAGACGAAGGCTAGCTGAGGCAGCGTGGCTCCTGGCTTGCCAGATACCTGGCGCTGAGCATGGCGAGTATTTGCTGTCGCACGCTTGGTTTGGGAAGCAGCTAACTGAGCAGAAGGAATCACCAGGGCTCATTTGGCACCGGATGAGCACCTTGGCTCTGAGGTGACGTGTCATTAGACCCTCAGGGGCCACAGATGGTGTGGGTTCTGTTTTCCCACTTCTGACCAGCCCACGTGAATGTCTGTTGGAAGTGGGATGGCAAAACCAGAACTAAACCAAACAAAGGACCCAAATCATCACCTTTTTGGGAGGCAGCACTGAAAGGCAGCTTGGAAACTGTTTTCTAACAGGCTGAAGCGATAGTGAAAATGCGATGCTGCGGTCACTGCACACAAGCAGGGGCTTTGTAGAAGCGCTGAACTGAAAGGGACCAGCTTGCGCACAGGTAATGAGTGGCTAGAAAGGGCATTTACTAAAGCCATTCCTAATGCCTTGTAGCAAATTTAAAACCTGCTGCAAAAGGTCAAAACCAGCAAGTGTAATGTGCTGGAGAGCAGGGGATTGTAGGTGTTGCTCATGTTCTAGGTACGCTGCTGCAGGGAATACGTTAAATGAAACTCCTGGACAATCACAGAAAATGGACCATGCCCCAGGGAAAGGTGAGAAACAAACCCAGAACAGTCAGTGCGTTGAGTCCTGGCAGGCTGACATGTAGCAAGGGTCCCCAGACAAAACCGGTGCAATTCTGCACGGGCATTTGTTACTGCTGGGGGTACCAGGATGTCCTTCTCCTGCCTTTGGGTGCATGGCCCCTGAGAAGGGGAAATTGTTTATCTGAAGTAAGCTGCAGCTCACCAAAGTACCCACCTGCAGATGTCTCAAAGCATTTACATTTCAGCCACCACCTTGACTAAAGCCTCTGAGCTGAAAGGCAGCAGATGAGATTTTAGGATGCTCTCTGAAGAGCAGAGGGGTGACTTGCCCATGCCGGGTGGTGTGGTGTGACACGGCTGCCGGCACCGGTTCTGCCTCCCTGCCCTGTGCAGCCCTGCTCATTTCACGCCATCGTGGGTCCCAGCCCTGTTCCCTACAAATGCATCCAGCTTTCTCTGGAAAACAGCAAGAGATGGCAAACCTTTCATTTCTGTAAGCAACTTGACCCACTATGTGCTCTTACTGGTAAAAACTAACTGCTAATTGAATTCTTCTGGATTTATTTTCCAGGAAGGTTTTTTAGTTATTTTTTCTGATAGACTAAAGCAGCCCTTCGTATCTTTTATTTTCCACCTAGAAAGACACGTACATGCTGTGGTCAGACCACTGTTAATCACCTGATAACTGACATGGACTGAACAAATTCTATCAGAACTGATTCTCCATTTTTATTTTCCATCATTATTTTCCCTAGGATTTGTGGCAGGCTGCTATATACATATATTGTATTGTTCATATTGATAGTATTTTAAAAATTATTGGCACTAGATTATCACTCTTCCATGTCATCTGGAACTTCAGTGCTATTAATGGGTAAAAGCCTCAGCAAACTCTGAGGAGTTGAGAATAAATTGGTTACATCTACTGAATTGAATTTATTCCCTGAATTTGCTTAACATCCTTAGGAGTTACTAGTGGCACCCTAATAGGCTATAGGTGGCTTAACCTATTTCCAAATACAGAACGAAAGCTGTATTTGAACATGCCGGATTTTTTAATTATTCATAGAAATGAAATGGTTGATTAATTGTCAGTGGGATTCACAGGTATGTGCAGCCACTTTTGTCAATAAATCACTCAGGTTTTGGATTATGTGGAAATTTCAACAGCAGCCAGAAAGTTTTAAATCACTAATTTTATAACACCATCAATGAGGTTTGTGTCACTTTGAGCAACAGAGCCAGCACGTGGGAGACCAAGCAGAAGTGATGCTACTGCAACTGAGAGACCCTAAGGGCCATCAGCACAATGTGCTCTGAAGAGAGAAAAAACTCATTTACAACCACGTTCCTCTGGGAGATGAGGCTTACATTGCTGACCTGCGGGCAGCATCCCTTGCCAGCCAAGTAGTCCTGCTGCAACTGCTGAGCCAAATACCAGCACTCGTGGGTCTCAGTCGTACGGCTGGTTTGCAACAATTAGGTATGGCATAGCAGCGTCAAATGCATCAAATGTCAGAGGGATGATCCGTGGGGAGAGGCCAGCTATGAATGGCACGAGAAACATTTGTTAGTGAGAACTATCTGCTGGTTTTAGCTGCAGGAAAAATATTCTGGGAGATCTCATAGCCAGCAGCACTGCATGAGATGATATTCGTGGCTATTGATGTGGTGGTTGCTATGGGAAGTATGTTTTCAGAACAGCATAAAAGGGTGGGGGGAGAGGAACTCTCATTAGAAGAAAGTGTGAGTTGGTTCCATGCAGAGGAAGGTAAGGTCACCAAACCAGAGGGTGCAGTGCAGCCTGGCTGCGGTCGGCGGCGTTCAGATAGCTCAAGAAAAAGATATGGAAAATGCCATGAGGAAAAAATTGGGGCCTTACAAAACCAAAGCTGAATTTGTGTTACCCTCCCTTGAGGGACGCACTTCAGGGTGTATCACTGGCCCTACGAGGTATGTCAACAGCAAAGCTGAGGGTGCTGCCCCGTAGGAGGTACCTACAGCTTCTCTGGCTTGGCAATGGAGCTGCCCCCCCCGCCCTGAGACAGCCTCCCCGCACGGCCCACCCAGCCGATTACAGTGCATGGCAAGGGAATGGATAAAAAATGAGGCATCTTGTATGAATAAAATCTGTTTGGGGGAAAAAAAAAAAAAGAATGAAAAAACAAAGAGAGAAAAGAAGGAAAGAAAATAGGCAGGAAAGAGGGAAGGAAGAAATTTTGAGAGAAAGGAAGGAAGAGGAAGAAAGGATGGAAGAAATTAAGAAGGAAAGAATATTAAAAAAAACCAAGCAGAGCTAGTTTCTAAAACCATGACTTTAATAAATAACTGTATAGTGTTTGTAATACATTTTTTATTTAGTAAATGAATCTATTTAGAATCAATTTTCTTTTAAACCAGAAGTACTTTGAAAATAGTAAGATTATTTTATAACTAATGGATCTCATCCACAAGAGCACGCAGACACAGCCCACTCTGAGCACTCCAGCTTGGCTGAATGTGAGGCAGGTCCAGTCTGGACACGATGTAAACAAATTTGGTTTTGTGGCTCATTTGTTCAAGTCACAGCTCTGCAGCTTCTAGCCTGGAGGTGGCTCGTGTCTTACCAGTCTAGAACATGAACATAAAATAAGCGTACAGATTTGTCCATTAACACAAACCTTCAGTATGCTGTCTCAGTTTTGCTTCAGTCACTTATCTGCACTGAAGTTGGGTTTTTTGGCTTTAATGGCAAAGATCTAAACCAGAATGCGTTATTGCATCACTCATTAATTCAGGCTATTTCTTTGATAATAATAGGAATCTGGACCCAATGTGAGAACTGATAAAATGAAGAGATTCTATTGGCAGTAAAAGTTGATCCAGCTTTTAACAATGTCACTGATATATTTTGAGGTCACATTTAACAACATCAAAGGAGAGACAGATCTTTGAACATGCATATCTCCGTTAGACCGAACCATTGCTTCAGGCATCAGAAGGAAAATATTGCAAGCACGATTAAGTTACAGGAGCACTGTGGCAATGGCTTCCTTTGGATTTTTTTTTCCCTGGTCTGTTTTACACATTAGAAAATCTACACAAGGTTTGCCCAATATTTACACAATTGTATAGTTGAATAGCCCATGCAAGTAATATAAAGAGTGTATATTCAGGAAGGGAAGGCTTTTTTCAGTTGTTATGGGTATCACATAATCTAAATACACAGCAGTCAGATTTCTGTAGTCTTTCACTGACATGGTTTCTATCCTCAATGTGGAAAGAAAACACATTTTTCTGGGAGCGCTCCCAGCTCTTTCTGTGAGCAGGTGACACCACAGGCACTGAAAATGCTTAGAAAACTTCCTATTTTTTAGAAACCCCCTCCCATGCTGTCCGTGCTCCCAGATACCTAGTTTTTACACCTCTGAAAGTTGTGTAAGGTCCAAGAAAGAGACACACCAGACTCCCATATACCCACCAGGCAGAGCAGAGATGCCTGCTCTCTTGGCAGGTGGAGAGGGGATGCCAGGAACAGGAGCAAAGAGCCACAGGAGCAAAGAGCCACATCCAGCATCTCTGTTAGACAGTGGGAGTGTGGGAAAAAGAGATGCAGTTGCTGTTTTTCCAGTTGACCTCTGATGGTTCATTAGTCTGCTGCTACAGCACGATTAGATCAGTTGGGCCAGTTTTCTAAAGCAATCCAGATGAATGAATTAGCCAAGGATCAGTCAGATTATTTCTGCCTTACTGCCATCATTACAGTGCCATAAATATATAAATTAAAGAGTTTGCTCTGACAGGATTCCTGCTGTTACTAATTCAACGGCTCATATTGCAAAGAAAACCACTTTGGTGGTATCCCTGAGGAGATTGTGATAGTTGAGTGTGGTGGGATGGCCCGCCTCGGGAGCTGGGGAATATGGCTCCTTGTCCTGGGCAGAGCACACGTGGCTGGGTGTGATGTAGGAGAAGGGGTGCTATGGAGCCAAGGACCCACGTTTGGGTGGCAAAGCGTTTGTTTACCCAAATAAAAAAAATCAGCTGAGCTTGCTCTTGGGACCCTGCAGAGTCCTGAGGAGTTTGGGGACATTGCCCAGCACCCTGGGCTTGTCCCTCCCCACCCCAGTAACATCGATCCCTTTGACCATACTGAAGTCTGCTGCCATGTCTCGGTCTTCAAACTTTATATTTTGCAGAAAAAAAAATGGATGCCTTTAGACTGAAAAAGTCTCACATTATTTCCTGAAAGCAACAACAAGATCAATGCTGTGGGACAGCAATGGTAGCATTAAGGCATTATGTACTCTGAAATCCTTATCGAAATAATTGTGGATGAGTGATCAGCTTGCTGATCACCTATTAAGCTTTTAAAGAACTGGAGAGCATTTCCAAATACTGCTTTCCAAAGACTTGTAGTTAAGCTGCACATCTGTGCTCTGACCTTGGGATTATGAGATATTAAAGCTTTCCCATCAGTCACAACACCTCAGGAATACTTTGTGGGGGTTAGCTGTGATTATGATAATTTGCAAAACCAAATGCTGGGTGGAACTCTTAAGTTCTGAATATACCATTTATTTGCATGAAATACATGCCTCTCTTAAAGCATGCTAGGAGTTTCACATGGAGCCTGCAGAGTGGGTGGATCTTTTTTCCTGGTGCCTAAAAACTGTGAAATTCACAAAGCAACACTCAGATGAAGTCACTATCAGCATTACATGGCTGACCTCCTAAACAAAAATTGTGGAAAGAGACCTCTTATAAAAGGGTAGCTGCTGTAACCAGGGCAGGTCTGGGCTGCTATCTCTGGCTGACTCCAGCTGATGCCTTGCCAGTTTGTTGATGCAGCACAAGAAAGCACTGCTGCACAGCTTTGTCATCTGGCTTGAAATCGTCACTGCTCGTACAACTTGGCTACATGGGTCACGTTTATGACTGAAAGAGGACCACTGCCTATCACATTGCCCTTCCTTGCAAAGCTTCCTCTGTCTCTGCTCATTCTCTCTGTGCTCAGAATGAGTTTGCTTTTATATTAGATACTTCTGGTATTTTTTTTTCAGTGCACTACGCCAACACAATGCTGGAGCATGAACTCGAGGTTACATTTCCCAGAACAGACCCGTCTGGTTGTGTTATCCCTGTTTCTCTGCACACTGCTGGCCTGGGGCTTTCCGCCCGGCTGCTCAAGCCCCTCGTGCCACTGCATCACTTCTTCCTCCTGCACGGCGTATGTCGGCACGAGGGAAGCCCTTCCTTGCTACAGTACTTGCTTTTTTGCTACCGTTAGGTGTGACAGGCACCGCCAGCATCTGCCTAGCACTTACAGTACTATTAACGCTGGGTAGTATAACCTTTGTTGCTCATTAACAGGAGAAGCACCTGAGGGAGAAGGGCACGCTCTGAGCATGAGTTGGGAACAAATGTTGGGCACATCAAGGTGTGTAGGAGGAGGACACTGAGAGCAGGAGTAGCAAGGAAGAAATCACAACTGCAACCGAGATATAGAGAAAAGTATCTTCTTACCTATGGGACAAAGTTCATAATCACAGGATAAAATCCAGGTGTGAAAATAACAAAATAATAAATACCAAACTAGCAAGTACAAAATGCAAAAGGATATTGTGTAGAGCCCTCCCTGTGGGGTGGTTTGGCTTCCACTCTTGTCTCCCCTAAATTTAAGAGGGAGAGCGATATTACTGAAAGAGAGTTCACAAAAGTCTTTTCTTCACAAGCTGCAGGTTCCCAGGGCATTTATGGTCTAGGAAAGTGATCATAAAAAAAAAGAAATGCCTAATTCATATACATGAAGATCTTCTACTCATCTTCAGAAGAGGGTCAGGAACATCTATAGGCAGGCACCTTGCACATCGCCAGCTTTAATAGGTTCATTTCTGAGTCAGGATTGGAGTTCATGTTCACCAGATTGTTCCTGCCCTCATCATGGACCAAAGGGAAAAAAAAATGGTTCAGGCCACCCTGAAAATCAGATCCAAAAGCCGTTTTAAAAACTGTCACTTTAAATTTGAGTTATCAGTAAAAAGACTTAACATTTGTCAAGACACATCTACGGCTTTCAGGGGTCTTTTTGCTCAAAACTGTCTGCTACAGTCTTACATTTCCTCACATTTTCAGTATTTCCCCTCACCTCCAAGGTGGCTGCAGACAGCTGTGAACGAGGAGGAGGAGGCAGGGAGAGAGCAGCTCCCGAGGGAGATGCCGTAGCTGGAAAGCTCCGTCCCCTGGCCAGGGACAAGACACAACTCTAAACTCTGACAATAAGAAAGCCTGGTTCAGGCGCTGGAGGGGCAGCCCCTGCGGTGTGCCCTCTTCCCGGAGGGCAAGGCATGGCTGCCACAACCCGCGTGGTGAGGATGCGGCGCACCCCAGAAGAGCGATCTCACACAGTGCTCGGGGGCCAGGCTGGTTGTGCAGTGTGCTGCATCGCTAATTAGAGGCTGTTGAGGAACGCAAACCTACAGAGTCTAATTACAGCTAATTTATTGCATCAATCATTTAAAATCAAAGGGTGAAAGGGGAAGAAAACACAACTTTTTTTTGTGCAAGTGGGAAAGTATTGAATTAAACAGATCTGGTCTCTCACCATTACTGTCTAATTGTGCTGTTTTTTCTGCACCCACTGCGTAGGTTTAGCTGGAAACATTTTCTAGAGGCAGGAAGACAGCGGGACAACTACCTGTGAAATTTACTTTTTTTTTTTGGTCCTTGCCTAGAGTACCACATGTTACAGCTTTTATTTGTGCTGTATTGGCAGGAGAAAGCAGCTAGTATGTTCTGAAAACAAAAATATGGACTGCAAGTCCTAACCCTTCACTGCAAGAGTCAAGTGATCAGCTCACAAATGAACATTCAAGATGGAACCACAAAGCTGGTCGCTGCGTGCAGAGCCCATCCCGATGTCAGACGACAGGGAGTACTTTCTGAAGGAGTGACTTCAGCTTGAGTTGTGTGAGCACTCTTCAGGGGCGAGCGGCCTTTCAAACATAATCCCTGCACTTCAGAAGGCAGAGAGAGCTTCACGTTTCCCCTGGTGCTAACGGGGAACGTGACTTGGAGCAAAGCGCTAGTGGGCTTTCTCTTCTCTCACGTACGGCACTGTAAATATTAAAGAGCATCCACTTACTCCAGACATCCCTCACTGCTGAAGTGGGAGCAGGTGGTGGGAGACATTGCCTTTTTTATCTCTTGCCTCTTCTCCTTTGGAAGCATAAAATTTCATCCTCTTTCAAAGACACATCTTGGTGCTTTCATTGGTGACACCAGCCCTTTCCTTCCCTCATGCCGTGTCACTGCAATTTCACAGCAAGCAACCGAGGAAAAAATGTATTAATGGCTCTCAGCTCATGGGCAGGCTCTGCCGCGCTGGAGGAACACTGCTATAAAAGAGCTAATTGCAGACAGGCGGCCTGCTGAGTTACACATGCTGAACATGAGGCTCATTTCTTGTGCCTTTCCCTTGCTCTTCCTTGCTGCAGTGCCTGTCTACTCCATCCCGGCAGCGCTAACACAGAGAGAGATTTTTGTGAAGGAACAGTTGGAGAGGGGGCGAGGGTCTCACTCTGCCCAAACCTTGCCGTGAAGGTTTCCCTTTGGTGAAGTACTTCCCCTTCGTTTGCTCAGGTCAGGCCGCTTGGCTTGACAAACTGCCTTTTCTCTAAATACCACATTTTAAATACAAGATTCCCAAATCTGCAGATGAAGGGTATCCTTAGTTCTCACTAGACCTTCCCACATAGAAACTAATTTGAATTTCAATCAGGGTAGAAAATGTAGTGTATATGCAACAAAGCTACTGAAGGCAGGCTGAGAAAACATAAATGAGCTTCATTTTTGTTGCTTTCAAGTTGCTTCTGTACAATCTCTTCAGTTCTTATTTACTGTAATCAACATCCATCTGATGGCAATTTGTAGGTAATTGTGTGCTACAGTTTGTTCAACATTCACAGAAAAACTGCATGTTTCTGAAACCTGAGGTAAAACCCTGCAAATGCTAGAACACCAGATGGAAGATGAAAAGGTCTCAGACCATGACGCTCATTGTTCTGCTCCAGAAAAAGGTACAGAGGTAGAACAAATGGGCACCAGCGGCTCCTGCAGCTTTTTACATCAAGATTATTCCAAAGACAAAAAAGTTCAAAATAGGTTCAGTTCTTCCACCCCTGTGGGCTGTCTCAGGCTAAGTCATGTGGTTTCAGCATCTCCCACATACAACTGGGAGACATTGGAGAGGTTTCTGTTGAGCCCCTTCCTCTTCCCCAGCTGCCCCTCTCTCACCCTCTGGGTGGGTGATGGAGAAACCTATTCAGCTGCGAGAGCAGGTGTGGTGTGAGGAGAGCAGGTAGTGCCGGTGGGTGGGTGTCTGGGTGTCCCAAAGAACTGAAGCAACACAAGAATTTTGACCAATTTGCTCAGCTGCAAATGCTGTGGAAGGTGCCTCTCTTGGCGTCACTGTTTCTGTCCACGCTGCTTTCGCTTCTCATGCAGCCTCCTTCATGCAAAGCCAGGTTTTAGCAGGAAGGATAACGGAGGTTGAAAATACCTACATCCTTACACATGTGGCTTCTCTCTGATCGTACTTGAATAGCTCATTAACCTTGACTGCACTATTCCCCTGGCACAGCACTTTTTAAACTGATATGGTCCTTCCTTGGAACAGGAACAATGTATTTATGTTTGTAAAACATTATGTACATTTATAGGGTACCTCAGTGGTGAGCAATAATAAACGTATCAAAGGTCAGCGCAGCCACCAGACTCCATGTGCCTGTGAGCGATAAGCCCGATGTGAAAAAACTATTGGAGTTATACGCAGTTAACGTGATCCTCTCGAGCAAATCCAGTGAAATGCTATCCTGGGAAGAAAATGGAGCAGCCAGTGTGAAACAGCAATTTATAGGGGCTGAGCAGCATGTGCACATCTTAGGCAGTGGCTGCAATTCAGAAAGGGCATTTTTCCCTGCAGCTCTTGTCATTGCTGAAAACTTTAGGGGACTGAACTGGTTTAAGATCTTGGGGCAGACTGTGATCTAATTGTTCGCTGCCTCTATGTAAAAGGTACTTAATTTCTGTGCAGAGTTGTTATCCTGGGGCACAGGCCTTCCTTTGGATTTAGGAGATGATCAGGGAGAGCACTTTGTGCGGTAAGCCTGAAGCGTGACTGATTTAATTTTGAATAAACTGTTCTTATCAGACAGATCAGCTATTGCCTCTGCCCTGGGCTGACAACCAGGTCCTTTTGCTTTGAGCCAATAACGTTTTAAAGCTTCTTTAACACCCAAAATGCCTAGATCCTTGCATAAACAAACTAACAAAGCGAGTTTGTGAGAAGTCAAATTCTCCATGGAGGTCTAAACACTCTGCAGCTGAGAGACGCATATGAAAGCTGCTTTGGAATAGCTAAACCCATTTAAATCCATTAAAAAGCCTCACAATTAAATTTGCATGCAGCCAGCGACTGCTCTGTCTCTCCTGAGTAACAGTGGGCTTAGCAGTCTGGAGAAAATCAGGGCCAGGCTGCGGGAAAAGGGCACTGCTGCTTCGGTGGGAAGTTGACAGGGGAAATTCAAAGGAAGCGAAGTACGAACAGACCCCCCCAAAAAAGTGATGCGAGCTAAGTAACCTCTCCCTGAAGAGGCGAACCGCTGAGCAAGAGATGCCAAGGGTCAGGCGTGGCCCCTGGTGTCCCTCCCAGCCCAGGGCACGAGGGCGGATGGGCTGCCAGCATGCCCACGGGGCTGGCAGGTGCCTGGCACTTTGGGCAGCATGGTGCTGACGGAGGGAGAGTGTTTCCGGGATGGGAGCAGCATGGACGAGTGGAGAACACAGCAGGTCAATAGCAAAGAGCAGAGCTTTGCTGCTGAGCAACAGCGCTGGGCTGGGGGCAGAAAAGGCCGGATGTTATCTGGGCTCCCAAAGCACCTCCAGCAATCACTGCTCCTCATTAAAAGGCTGATGATGGCAGAGTTTTCACTTGGCAGCACTCTATCTTAAGAGATAGAGCGGAAACATTAGCTTTGCCATGCAGATTTAGGGTCCCACCTGTCCTTGGGTGCAGATGATCCTTATTGAAACAGATGGCTGCCGTGGATGGATAAATTGCCAAGGGCTTGTCTGTTGGGGTTAGAAAAAGCACATCTTCCTGCAGCCACACAGAAATCCTGGGGTTGGTTAAACAGGCATTTCTGTCTGCTTTCAAATATGGGCCAGAGCCATGTGTAATGGCAGCTGTGTGTTCCCAAAACATTTCCATGCAATTAGGTTGCAGGGAGACAAAGCCAGGCAGCCCGGCTCGGTTCTCGCTTACTCTGCTCCAGCCCCAGGGACTTGCAATGTGCTGACACCAGCCTCAGCAGAGATGCTGCCCATGAGGCGTTCAGCATTTTCTAATCGAACCTAGCTTCCCAACCCCTGGAGCAGGGAAGGCATCCCTGCCCCCCGTCCCCCCCCTCCCCCCTGCTCCTTTTCCTGCTAACTTCCCCAGAAAGTCAATCAGGGGGTCACCGAGCGGGGGGGGGGGGCACGGTTCTAGCTATTAGGAGCATATTCATATTAGGTTATTCTGATTTTCATCCAGGGAGAAAAAGTAGGACAAATAAGACACTGTTTCAGCCTGAAAAACACTAATGAGTAAGGAAAGCTCAGTGACACAGTCTGTATTCAGAAAAATCTGTGGATTTTAAAAGTTGTTTTCACAAGATCAAAATGTAACAAGTTGTCTTTTTGAGAAACAAGACTAACCCCACCTTGACCTATCCGGTACGTGTCAGAAAGGATTTTATGCTTTTATCCAAGGACATCAAAGTGCTGCTGGGCTCTGTATGGTACACCGTAATCCCTTCAATCTCTGAAATGCCCTTTGTCCCCCTGCGCTGCAAGCCTTGCTGCTCCAAGTAGATGTGAGCTGACACGCAGAGCTGGCTGCTGAATGTGTGCCTTGCTGCCGATTCGTACAGCAAAAATATTATTTGGGCTTTGCAGAGTAAGCTCCTCTGCTCACGCCGGCCGGGCGCAGCTCCCTTCCCTCTGGCTTGGCCAGCCCAGACTTCCAGGGGAGCGACTGGCTGTGGATGGTGGGGGAGGAATACGGGCTGGGAGCTTGTGGTGACAAAGACTGTCACCAGCTGGTGGCCCTTGGTGAGCTGCGAGCAGCTAAAGGGAAAGAGAAGCAAAACTACTGAGTATCAATGGTCGCAAAAGCTTAGATAATTGCCTCTTTAGTCAGTTCTGTATTTTCAAATAGTTGTAAGAGATCCTTCAAGAGCTTTTTCTTTTAATAGTATTAGAATAAAGCCGAGGTAGAATACGTATCTTTTTTGGTCTCCGTTTCCTGCCCACTTCTTTCTTCAGATGAGCATAGAAGGGGTTTTTATAAACGATTCCAATGGAGTTGTTATAATGCTGGAGCATGTTCATCCACACAGTTTCAAGTGCAGATTGCTGCGGAGAAAAGATTCAGTGGTGAGGTGTTAAATTTCTTTCAATAAATTAGAGCAATGATTATTAATCCTCCAGCTGTTCAAAATGCTGTCAGAACATACAGTTTTAGCAGAAGAGAGCAAAGAAAATATGTGCTTGCATGTGTATTTGCTACGTTGTTCCCTCAAATTCTCCAGGCATGAAAACATTACATGTCTAATGAAGTGGCAATTACAAAAGCAACAGTCCTTATTAGTCCCTTTGGCACTAAGGATATTTTTAGATGTTTTTCATCCCACCTTTCACAGATTCCACTGAAATTCAAGGTGAATTTTTGAAGTTTTTCCACTGACTTCAAAGGAATGAGTGTTACCTCCAGCGGGGCGATGGCCGGGATGAGTTCTGCGCAGAAGTGTCTGAGAAGTGCCTGTGTAACTGCCTCGTGAGCGGTAATAACACTGCCACTGCGGATGCAATTTGTGGAATATATGACCAAAGCAGTGTGAAAAAAATACTCTTAGGTTTTGCAAATTGATACGCTAGAGGTTTCAACTGGGATGGGGAGGGGTCAATTTACACTTCAAAACCAGAACCGTGCCCTTGGATATATTTGCCAAGCTCGTTCAGAAGTTAGTAAGCACCGTGACATTAAAGAAGATACAATTTAGCTTAACTGTGTCTTTCTAACTACTCCATTTAGACGGCTAATCCCTTTCACTGTGCCTATTTTATATATTCCACAACCCAGTTTTTCAAAGGAGTTTCTGAATGTTCAAGCTGAGGCATCCTAAGGACAGGAGGCAGTCTGGGGGGGCTTCTCCAACAAGAGTCTCTTAAAATAAGAGATACCGACACATTGAACAACCCTCAAATCTCCAGATTCTTCAGAGACTGGGAAGAAGGTTTTTGTATCCAAACCCTCACTGTTTTCCAGCTAAGCTACTTCATTCGGTAAAAAGATCAAGTCTATCTACAAACCTTGTCTTATCAACATGCCTAAGAGTAAACTTCTTCTCGTGACTCTGCTCTAAAATGTTCCTGATTGAAACTCACCAATTTCTTGTGAAGTGGAAGGAAAGTTTTCTTCCTGTGTCTTACTGCTTCCTTCTTTTTTAAAACAATATTTTGACTGAACACCACAAACTCATCATTGTTAACAGACTGGCAAGATTTTTAACATCAACACAAATCTAAAGTAAATTTGATATTTTAATTAATCTTCTCAGATCAATAAAAAGAGCAGTGGAAAATGATGATTGAAGTCTTTCTTTTTCATTTCAACCCTTTCCACACAATGAAGTGATTTAGGGTGGGTGTCAGATATTTCTAACCTCCTGGAATCATGTGGCAGGTTGTGCCCAGCTATGAAACAGGGAGAATGGGTTTCTTTTCTCCAGAAATTAATTCCAGTGAAGGATTTTCTAAAGCAGCAGCAGGTATAACCTTATTAAAAACAATTATGGGTACTTCTTTAATCAATCTGTCTCAGGACAATTATGTTGGTTTATATTGGCATACTGAATAGACTGAGGTCAGTTTAGCTTTGTCTATGCTAATTAAATAGAAAAGTCCCTATTAAAAGAAATCAATTTGACGATCTGACATGAACTGAGGGCACGGGAAGACGCCAGAAGGGCAGAATCATGGCGTTACCTTGCTTCGTCGTGCCTTGCTCTGGAAACAGGTATGTGGGACATTGGCACACACCCTGTGGAGGCTTCTGTAATGTCTGGAGGGATTAGAGTGGGGCAGAAACAAGAGCAGGAGCTTGACTCCCATTATTTTTAAAGCAGATCAGATCAGAGAAAATATTTTTTTTAAAGCAACTTTTGCTGTTGTTTTCTTTTAGGTATTTTTTACCATGATGATTGTGCACCACTTATTCCTCTGCTCCCCCTTTGCCCTTCTCTGCCTTGTTTTTGGGGGGGTTGAGAAGCTGCTGCCACAAACCTTGCAACAAAGAGGATGCAGAATGACTCTGAAGGCCTTCCGTGAGGCACGGGAAAGTAGGAAGAAACAAGCATGGCATGCATTCAAAGGTATAGTTGGAACTATATAAAAAGTTCTATACTATACCTGTACTATAACTATAAAGCACTTTTACAGTTCTTGGATGCCTGAGCAATCTTCCTGGCTGTCCCTCACGTTCCCATTAGTGTTTTCTGGAAGCTGAGTTGTCATTGCTGCCTTTTGGCTTCTCTTTCCCCTGACACACAAGGACCACCACCACGACTATTTGCCTGTGTCCTCTCACAGTACAGCCCTCTCTGCTGAGAAACTCTGTGATGCTGAGGATCAGAGTAGGATTTTGAGTACAGCCCTGATGGACTTTGCCTTGCACCACTTTAAAGCCTAAGATGGATGAATGTGACAGTAATGATGAGATTAGAATTTTAGGGTGGCATTCTTGGTGCCAGAAGAGAGAAATAAAATAGCCAATTTTCAGCTTCTCTACTTCTAACCAAACTCTAGTCATTTGCTGTCTTCCAGGGCAGCTAAAAAATGTGCAATAAAGAAAGAAATGAGATTTCTGGATATTAAACTTGTATAAAGCTGAATACTTTCATACCAGGAACAGAACAGGAGAGGAAATGTGGTATTTTTTAGGTTTTAGGCAGGTCAGACATTCATTCTTCTTGTTGAAGGTGAGTGAGAAATATCACCGAAGAGACATTCTATTCTAATGTGCAATTGAGTAGGTCTGCAGATGTCTTAGGGGGGAAAAGTACCTCTCATATATACAAAGATAGCTGAGCATTTATTGTCTGAGTTTCAGAAGCAGCAATAGAACCTGTACTAGGTCTTGGCTTCACAGAGCTTGTTCCTATACATATATCCACAAAGGCATCGTGTCTACCCAGCGCAGCTTGCCAGCTCTGCCCATGGCCAGGCAATCGACTCGCAGTGGTTTTCCTCTGCGCAAAGTCAATAAAAAATTTTCAGCTCTATAAAGACCCCAAGGCTAAAGGTACATATATATTCTAAAAGAGGAACAGTACGGGTAGATGGAATATGTAAGGTATGTAACACAACCTTTGACTCATAACAACAAAGCACTTCAGAAATCCATCATGAACCTTGTGGAGCTTGGTGCTGCCAGACTGTAGCCAAGCTGTGAACTGTCCTTAGTAGTGCAGAAGGAAAATCATGACTTTTTTTGTCAAAATGAGTGAAAGAAGTCCAGTCAGTTCACATCTATTGCTTAATTAGACTCAGTAAAGCTGTTGCTTTCCCCCAGAGAAAAGAGTTTTCTAGCAAATCCAAATGCTAAGACCACTGATTTGTTATTGTCTTGCCAAAATACTAATTCATGTTTACTTAGTCCAGTGTAATAGTGCCCAGTATTGCATCTCTAGTGAAGAGCCATAAAATATATACACAGAAAAATGTGAACAAGAGCTTATTCTCTTAGAGGAAAATACAGTATGGGATGTGTCTTTTTAGAAAGCCATATTGTGAAGTTTTCCTTTTAATGGTGTTGCTAATTGACAGCTCCTTTCTGGAAATAGGAACCCTGTCACCTTTCAGGGCTCACATTAGTATCTATAACGATAGAGACCATAACAATGTCCCCTTACAAATATTTTATCTGATGTTATCTGCTATCTACTTACTATCCTGAGCTATTGGGTTATAGAACAGATTAAGGTGGAAAGGGCCCCTGGAGCAGCGTATCTTACATCAGGTTGTTCAGAGCCTTGTGTAGTCTAGTTGTGAGTATCTCCAAGGATGGGGAGTCCACAACCCTTCTCCACAACAGGCTAATTGATGATCTGAATCTAAAGAGGACTAGGTAAAATTTTGTGTTGTCGTATATCATTTGCCCTCAGTTGCACCTCGCCTGTTCCCGTGGCTTTATCTGTGTGATGTGCAGCATTTCACTAATGTGTTTTACCTTTCCTCCACGGCCCTGTAGCCTGGGACTTGGACAAGGGCCATGCAGTGTTGTCACCCTGGAGCATCTTTGCTGTTCTCTGACCACCTCCTCCTCAGTTTGATGGTACATATGTGCCATCAGATGCAGCGGTGCCGAGGCACCGGGCAGCACTTGGGAGCAGCTGGGCACTCAGACGTGGCCCGGTCCCCTCCCTCCCCATGTTCCTGTGCTAAACCGAGCGGTTTCAGCTAGCAGATTCAGTGCAAAGAAAGGCTGCTGCTGCCTGAGTCTGAACTGTGCAGATTTTTCGCAGGCCATGAGAAAACATGTTGTTGTTTTTAATTTCTTAAAATCAGAATCTACTTCTCTGCCTTGCTGGACTGCGGGCTGCAGATCTGAGATGTCTGTTGCAGTTACAACCCTGTGGTCCGACACGCTCCGGCTAGGAGGAGTAGCTCCTCAGAAACAGTAGTATGTATTGCTGGCAACGTTTGACAGCTGTAGGAAGTCAATCTATTGTTGCTGCAGAATATTTGCTTCCTGAATAAAGTGGCAATAGATGTAAGAAATCCCACTGTGCTTTAATAATCCCATGGTTCAGAAAAGCTACCTGGACCTTGTGATTAAAATACTGATGAGCTTGGTGAATTAATGTAGAGATGGTACAGCATTGCCTTTCAACATTTAGCTTGCCTGCTGTGTCTGGTGTATTTACAGTGGGCTAATCACCAGACTTACAGATGAAACTGAATTCCCTGGGGCCGTGTGTGTGGGTTTGGTTTTTTTTAACGAGAGATGCTGAATGTGATGAAAACAACCGGCTATACCTATAGACCAGAGAAGCACACAGTGCTTTTATTTACTCTCCAGGTGTGAGCAGCTTGCAGCCAGCATGGCCAGCAGGGTCCTTGTTAACAGACATCCCTCACTATGTGTTATGAATGCAACAGTGGAAGAAGCTTCATTACATGCAAAGCTTGAATCCACAGCAGCCTCAAGCCTGTGTTGGTGTATCTGGTACCATAAAGCTGACTTCCCCCGGGAGAGCTGGACCTCTTCCAAGAAAGGCTTCAGTAACACGGGAAATGGAAAGAAAGATAAGAAATAAAACAGTGCTGAGAGCAGACTGTAGAAGACAGATCATCAGATAGTGTAAATTCTGCTGGCACCAGGGATGTTAATGGCTCATCAGGACCTTTTCTTCCTCCAGACCCAGCTAGAACAGAATATTGACTGTTTTACAGTAAAGCTAGATTCAATCACAGAACTGAATGAAAATGTGGAAGTGGAGTCAGAAGTTTTCTAGAAAAACCCCCACATTTTTCCATAGGCTCCAATTCCATACAGTCAGCCCATAAACTATTCCATTTTTAAGGCATAGGCCAGAGCAAAGAAGAGAAAAAAGATACAAGATGTCCTTGTTTACCGTCAACACAATAAATCCTGGATGCAGCATTGAAAATTACCTTAGATCATTTATATATATATCATCCTACAATATAGGATGCAGAGAGTTCAAGGGAAAAAATCTTCCAGATTATCACTACTTTGTTCTCCCTTCTTCTCACCTCCCACTCCCAAAAAAGTTCAGAAAAATCACTGAGATTTCTGGTGCTTGTGTTCCCATGTGCTGTCACAAATAACCCATTACTTTAATAGCCCCAGAGCAGAATTCAGGCGCAGACCTGCAAAACTGGCATTGTGTCATGCACATCAGATGGTTCAAAATGCATCGGTCCGCATGCCAGCATGTGGCAGTTGTCAAAACTGGGATGCTGTTTGTGTGCCTACAAGCTGTCTTTTCCATTTGCCTTTTTGACATCTGAAGGGGTGAGCAAAAGCTGGAATTCAGAGCAGAAGACTCAGGGCAATAGCTTTAGTGTAAGACAAGGAAGCTCTTCCATTCCTCAGTTTACCCATCTTTATGTGCAGCTAGGTAAAATGATGCTAATTCAAGGTAGTATTGTAAGAACTGAAGCACGTAAAGTATTTGTGCATTTCTGGATGTAAAGAGCCATTGAGAACACATTTCTTGACAGTGTTCACAGTCAATGCTCACCCTTTTTTCTGATGACAGGCCTCTGCATAATGGAAATCATCCCAAAACATCCTTGATAGCAGACCATACCCCACTGTGTACTATATCTGACTTACTGGTCCAGGCATATTCTATGCACCTGAGAAATGATACGCCATTCAATTTGCTGTTTCTGTTTTCTCTCTCCTGAATTTTCATTTGGCTCACGGCACTTCAAGGTTATCCAGAGTCAAACAAACAAGAAGTTGTGCTTTGCATCAGGAACCTCTGAAGCTCAACTTTCAACAAAATGTATGGATAAGCCAATTAAAAAATGGAAAGAAAAGCCTTTAGAAAGGTCAATAAGCTGCTTTTATGCAGCTAGGAGTAGAATTTTAACCACGATTATTTTTTTTCTCCATGAATTATTAATGTGCGCCATAAAAATGCTATAAACAGAGGACAAACAGGACATTCTGAGAGAACTTCAGAGTTTGATATTTTCATCTAGAAACCAGAAAAAACCCCACTGTCTTCAATGACACAGCTATTAAAATAAGGCTAACCTTAAATGCTATGAAACACAAAGAGTTTTACTCTTATGGCTACCTCAAAAGCCCGAAGAGACTGAAACATGCCTGCTCCTTGTGTACTAGTGACAAAGTTTATCATTTTACCGTTATAACCAAGAAATTAAGACGAGTACTCAGGAAAGTAATCAGACAAACTGCTTTGTTATGTAAATGTCTTCTCCTGAAACTGTTTTTCTAAGATACTGAAAGAATACAGCCTTGCCAGAGAACATTTTTCTTGTTACAAATTTAATTCCTGTCTTCTCAGGAAGAAGAAATGGAGCTTTTCCTGGAAAATTGTTTCCAGGCGTGTTTTCTGAACCTCAGAATCAACAGCAGTGGTCCTGTCTGGCCTCGGTGTTTTCTAATGGGCTGAGTGACACAGCCATTAGCTTTGTCTGGTACAGAAATTGTTTTAAAGTGGCCTTGTATGGAGGACTTTTCTGTAACATTTCCAGGTTGGCCTGACTCTAGGGCAAAACACTAATAACTCCAACACTGACCTGGAGTAATTAGTGAGGGGACTGGTCTAAGCAGATGAAGGATTCTGGCTCCTGCAAGTAGCATTGGGAATCTTCACCTGGCCAGCCCTGCCCAGGGGAATCTGGCTTCCCAAGGATGCAGGTTTCCTAACTCCCAGAGAGAAGAAATCCTAACCTAGCCTGAGCAACATATTGAGGAACAGTGAGAAAGGAAGAGAAGAAAAACCTTGGCTAATACTACCCACTCCTTTCCTCCTGTAAACTCCACTTTATCTAAATGCCAGCAATAACTTTTGGTTTTGAGGCTATTGATTTTCCGGCACTAATCAGTGCCCTGCCCTTAAGTCCATCCAGGCAGAGAATTACACTCGAGAATAGAGAGAAAAGATGGGCTGCAATTGAAGGCAGCTGCTTTCATAACGCCTCAGGTGCTGCAGACTGGAGCAAACATCCTCAGTTAGTTATCAGATTTTAGAGGACATGAGCAGCTATGAAGACTGCAGGTGTAGATATTTGGTGAGGCCATTAGTCCTCTTTCCCCACAGGGTTCAACCCTAAATTTGTGATCAGCTTACAGAACCATCTCTGAGGTACACCACGGGACTCAGTCTGCAAAGGGCGAGAAAAGGCTTTGGGCCCAAGGCATGACAGCCTTCTTCCTAGCTCAGCCTCCTGCATGGTGGGGTCCCCAGCTGGGGGGCTGGAAGCTTTGGATTGCTTCCCTAGCCCTAAGCTGCATCACAGCCCACAGAGCCACCCAAAGATGCATGTAACAAACCCCCTCAGTTATCACCATCAGCCACACTCCTGGTGGTGGTCAAAGCCCTACTAAATTCATGAAAAATTTCTGGACTTGCTGCCATTCTTTTATAACCCTCACAGAAACCATAACTTGGCACAAACTCTGCTGAGAAAGAAAAGCAAAGACCTTACCCCATAAGATAACCAGCTGCTTCCCACCCCTTGGGCATGGGAGACTGCACCCCCAAGCCATGGCGGGGGCTGCCACCTCCAGGGCCCGGTGGGTGAGGGACAGCCCCAGCACAGGGCAGAACCAAACACCTTTAGCATCTTGCAGAGATGGTTAGGTTTCCCATGAAGCCTATGCAAAAAATACCCCCCCAGAGCAAAGAAAAGGGTAGATGATGCTGCAAAGTGGGTCATGGCCAGGTCTGCCATCTGGTCTGCCCAGGCTGTCATTGAGGTTCTGTTTGGTCTTAGGGTTAGGGTTAGGAGATGGAAGAATGGCAGAAGGCTGCAAGGTGATGTAAGAAGAAAGCTGGAGTTGATGAGAGCCAAGGTCTTCTCTCACCTTGCAGGGCAAGGCCTGCTTTCCAGACCTGGGAAGATGACCAAACTGATTGCCTCCTAGGGCTGGAGAGGGTGGAGAACGTACATGGATGTGTTAGCCTAGGCCTTTCCATTGCTTTATTTTGTGGAAGGTCTCTGCAGGTTGTGGTTGAGCTGCGACTAGTGGTGGTGTTAGGCTTAGAGTAGGACATGGAAAGTATTTCCAGAAGACAGGTGGGGGTCTACTTCTTCCAGATAAAGTGAATGATGAAGAGGTCTGGTATTTTTGGACCCAAAGTTTATTGCCTGAACACTAGTCGTACAAAATGTCAAAACCTTGACAATTTTGCACTGTTCCGACTCCAATGGTTTAGAATAATCAGAACTGATGGGTATATCAAGTAGAAAAATAACACATCTGTGTGCTGCACAGGCTGAACGCACCATGGATGTAATTAAAAGTTCAGTACCTGCTGCTTAAGTGATTGTATTAATCTGATACGAGCAACGTTGGAGTGGTTAGAGGTGCCCAGGGCAGGGGGTTTCTAAAGGCGATGTTTGCCAGGAGTAGCGGTAGGTGCAGGAGCAGAGACAGCTCTGCGCTGAGCTGGGTGGGTGGGGAGGAGAAGGTGGCCAGGCACAAGGCAAACACCCATGGCCTCTTATGGGGAAGGGGGAGACATTGCTTGCCAGAGAGGGCACCTGGAGCATGGGGGCTGTCTAAACTGGTGGTCTCCAAAGCACACAAGCCATTGGGGTGCAGGAAGAAAATACTTTTTGTACTATTAATTAATCAAATTTTAAAATAAAATAAAAATAGCATTTATTTCACTTTTCTCTCATCCTATTTTAATTTCTATTTTTGTGTGTTTTTATAATGTTCATACTATATTAGTACAGTCATACATACATGTATATAATTTATAAATAAATAAAAATACATATATTGGTAGTGCGTGCTCAAAATTTTTTTATTGCACAATCAAAAAAGTTTGGATACCACTGGTCTAATTTCCCACCAGAAATACTAGGGGAGGGAGATCCTAAAATCCTGCTTCTTACCTAACTTCAGCCATGCACTAGCAGCTCACGAGACTAAAACTGCTGTGCCTACAGCTCCCACTCTGCTTCTTGTCAAATGGCCTCTCTTAAGATATCACCTTCTGTTTCACTGCATGCGGAAGTTTACAAATGACCTAAAGAGAGGACATCATTCTCTGCTCGCTTCAGTTCCCCCGTGAGGCTTCCCCCGCCTTTGCAGTGCGGGCACAGGTGGGAGCTACTGGCTGGCTGCTCCGCTTTCTCACTCATAAAAACAACCCTGACAGCAAACATAAAATATGAGGCTCCTGTGATGGTATGAGCAGCGTCCATATTTTACAGCAAATGTTCTAGAAATAGGCATGTGACCCGCTGCTGACAAATCCATGATATCTATAACTGGTATTGCAACGGGTGAGCATTTCCATGATTTACACCCTCTGGAAGCTCTGCTCCAGGCGCTGCAGAGAGTGAAAGGACTCTGCCTGTACGTGAGGAACCACAATGACAAAAAACACGTCAAAACTTGGAACACATTTGAGAAAAATTCTAGCTAACACCGGAGAGTAAAAATTGATAAATGTATCATCATCAGGGGAGCAGGGTCATTTTCTGCGGGGGATGGATGTACACTGATTGCAGCCGTGGGAGCTGCAGCGGGGAAAGCCTGGCTGCTGGGACCTGCTCATGGACCGGTGAGCCACGGTCAGAGCCTTCGCAAATCCACAGTGCCAGTGGAAAAACAACTGACTTGTTTTGATATTTGTATGGATGACCACGGCAGTAGGGCTGCACAATGAAGTGCTTCTTGCAGCACTGCAGCATTTTGTCTTGCCGGCCCTTTCACCACCGTTAGTGATTCCTCCATCTTCTCCTACAGCAATATTGAGGGGATTAATTCAGTTGTCTGTGGTGTGTCAGTCTGTGTCAGTTGTTCTCTCCAAATGAGAAAAACTAACTACAGACTTCTCTTTCGCCTCTTTCACACCCATCAGCCCAATGTTTATGTCTCTGTGAAATACATTTTTACACTGTTTCTGATGAAAGCTCTTCACTTTTCTGCTCTTCAGCTGGAAAAAAATACGAGTGCAATTCCAGCAACTTCAGTGAAATTAAGCCAGCTATGACTAGTTCATGAGCTAGCTATGCATTTTTGTACCGCACAGTGCACTCTTCTCGCAACTCACAACTGCTGCTGCCACACGAGCATCTCATTTATAATTTTGTTATCAGATGAATCTCTACAAGGGCTCCTCTCTTATTCCCCCTTTCCCAGTAGATGAAATGCAGACAAACTTCAGTACCTGATTTATGCATTTTATTCTCTCTGTGGAGCCAGAAAGCAGTAGTTACATATATGAATCTCTCAAGATGATATGGGAGAATCAAAAATGTGCTGCCCAATTTCACAGGATTTAAATCTTCTGTCACTATATATAATTTGAGAAACAAATAGTTTTTACCTAGCTTTCTTCTATTCACAATAGCAACCACAGAAACATCTCACAGTCCTGTCTAGAAAAATTAAATTAAGTCTTTTCAGTTGAAGTAGATGGTGCTTACAGTACAGAAATAGACTGTTTCTAGTCAGCAGGATTAAAGGAAAGAAAAGCTCAGCAAGAATGAAGTTGCATTGCAGAGTTATCTCTATCTAGGCAGCAGACTGTAATTTCCATAAACTAAAGAGAAAATTCTCTTCTCATCACTGTTTTGCAGGTCAAAGACCCATTTGGAAATTCCCTTATCTTCTCCCTTCTTTTCTTTAATTCCCTCACTGCCTCCTCTTAGTTGCTTTATTTGAGAATCAAAGAACAGTGAAGTGTAGAAAAACAGACTCGATGATTTTACAGTATACTTGCTTGACTTTATAATAGTGTATTTTGCAGGAGCAAATTTAACAGAAGGGAGGGGAAGAAATGCCCTTTAATAACACTACCTAGCAAGCCATGCTCTGCAAGGATGTTATTGTCCCTTGGTCAATTAAAATCAATATATGAGCTGCTTTTTGCTCAAATGTTTGGTTCTGTAGACCTCACTACCTTGTCCTCACTCTCCTTACTGCCTCCATTGAGTAAACACTACCCTCGCCCGGCCAGCTGCTGAAAACCTGGCAATGGCAGTTGCAAAAGTAAAGATCAGCTTTGAGCCAGATAAACTGTGGGATGCAGCTCATCGCACGGCCGTGTGAACACTGGTACCAGTTTGAGGGACACCACAACAACAACATGTGGCCGGTGGCAGGCTGAAAGGTGACTGAGGGAAGATAAAAACAACTCCTTGGACACTAGCCCACCCTTAAATCAGCTTTAAGAGATGGCAGAGCAGAACCTTGAGCCAAGCAATGTGGGTGCAGTCACGGAGCTTCCCCGTCAAAGCCATGGCTTGCACCGAGTTGTTTCCTATACAGCATGTTGTAGCAGATGTCTCAGCTAACCCAGGCAATTACTTGTCCTGAATATAGTAAGAGAAGAAAGCACCATTAATGAAATATCGAAATCGTAAAATAGTTCCACTGGTTTCTTTAGTCTTTGATTCAAAATCTCAAGGTGAGGAAACTTAAAAATTAAGGACTAAAATCCTGGATCTCTCACAGCCCATGGAAGTACGAAGGCAGAGTCAGGTTTATAACCCTGCTTGAAGCAGTGGTGTGAACATGGACATTGCAAGGTATGAATCTCGTGGCCTGTCAAAAATCCACTGACATTAACCAGAAACTGTAAGAGGTGAAACTTTGCTCCCTAAGATGAAGTTGCGGGAGGAAGTCCTGGCCAGGCAGACTGCCGCTGACCCCCTTCCCCTTGCAGAGCAGCCACACAACAAGGCATGTTGTCCCCTGGCAGTGAGATGCAGCACCCTCCACTGCACTGCAGGGGATCCCCAGGGTGCCCAGGCCCTCTCTGCATTATTTATTAATATTGTTATTGTTGTTATTATTAGGTATTGCTACTACTATTGCTGTTACTATGATGATGCTGTATTTTTCACATCTGAGTCCACAGTAGGTTATTAAATAATATCTTTGCCAACTTCTGAACTTTAGTAGCTAAGCTCTAGAGAACAAAGACAGAAGATGTTCAGGTTTTATTTTTCCATGATCAAAAAAAAAAAAAAACTCAAGAAATTTTATTTATTCCTTCCTTCAGGAACAACATTCTTGGTTAGTCTGTTCAAGCACAGAAAACTGTAGGCCAAATACTCGTGCCTCTCCAACTGTGAGCGTGCAAAATAATAACCGTATTTCTGATGGAAAAGGTGTTGCAGAATACCTACAGTGAGTGCATACTTAATACCTTAAAAACTAATGGCACACATTTGTTTTCCCTCAAATGTATACGCATGTGGACAAATATCAAAATATGTAAGACATTTATAATATATACACATGTCTGTGTAGATAACAAGCTAGGAGAAATATCTATGGACAGAACATAATGAGTAAAATGTCTTCTAAATTCTTGCTCAGTAATAAATCAGTTTATCCACATGCCTTGCTACCCAAATAGCTGATTCAATTAATATACTATTGGCTTGTCAAGCTGGCATGTTTTTCAACTAAATTACTAGCAGAGTTTATGGGCTCTGCTTCATTAATCTATTTAGGGATGGTACTTAGCACCAAGGAAAAGCAAAAAAGAGAAAATGATCCAAGCATCCTGCAAGGCTATTTCTGAGTGCCTTTGCATTTGGCTACAACTCAGGGCAACCATCATGCAGGCTCCTAACCCAGCTCCAGAGCAGCAGAGCAAGGGGCTGACTCTCCGCTTGCTCCCTAAGGGAAGCTGGCAGTGCAAGCCTTTTTGCCTCGCACAGCTTTCCACCCTGTAGATGGTGAAGCCATGACCTGGGTCAATGCCATCCCATTTTTTGCCAAGACTTGTTTTTGGCCATCTGTCTCCATCATGGGAGCGGGCAGAGCTGTGCGGGAGGAGCTGCGGCACCGCAGCTCAGCAAGGGCAGGTGAGCGGCACCCACAAGGGCTGGGGAGCCCACAGGGACCGCCACTCTCACGGACCGATGTGTGCCACGTCTTGGGGATCACACTCACTGCGAGCCCTTAGGATGGCAAGGGAAGACCACTTTGATAGCATGGTGTTATTTTTAACACTGAAACAATTAGAGGAAATGAAGATAGAAAAGCAAAAAGTTATAGTAATAGCAAGACAAAACTTACCCATCCTTTATACTAATGAAGGCTGGCTGGGGAATTCCTTCACATTTACCAGCAGTTTTAAAACATTGTATTGTGATTTCTATATACTACCTGAACTTCTGCACTTCTGCACAATTTTTACAGAGTGCATGTAATGAAATTCCAACAAGGTTATCTGGGACTTTCTATGCATATTTAGCTGTGATTGACTCACAGCTCCTGGGAGTCTTGAAAAAAAATACATGCACGGCAGTTTTCTTAGCTCTTCACTTAAAGCACAGTTACAGACTCCTCTGCATGTTTACATCAGTGTGATTGAAGATGAATGCAAAGTAGACTTTATTCTTATGCTAGATCTCGCCACTATAAAGACATCACACACTTGTTCTGCAATGAAAAGGAGGACTACATGGCACATTTGTAGGTTAAGCTCTGAGCAAAAAGCATGTTTGACAGACATTTACACATAGCTGTTAAAAATTCTGGTTCTTGCCTGCTAATTTTGTCTCTGCGTTCAACTAAATAATAAATCTCAATTGAGTATCTGAATCCTTAAACGCTGACAGGACTTGCCGAACGGAATGCCTACTAAGGTTGTCCATGCTGCCAAAGTGAAAAGCAACTCCTTTATGCTGCACAGCTTAATCGCCATCAAAACCTCCTCCCCAAAGCCCTTCTGAGGCCCATTACAGACATTGCATTGCTCGAGCTAGGGAATTTCACAAGGCCACATTGTTAATCAGATGCAAAGAGCTGGGAGCCCCGGTCCCATCCCTCACTAACACACCTCCTGAGGCAGAAACAGATGTGTCCTTTGCGCTGTTCACAGGGAAGGACGACTGCTTTCAAAGCACATCTTCACTTCTTTCTGGCTCCCAGAGAAAAGCGGAGCAAAACTTCGGTGCTGCTTTCTGTTCTGTTCAACTCACAGAGAGCCCGGAGCCAGCCCGGCTGTGAGCGATGTGCAGACCACCAGCCTTTCCCCCTTGTGTTGGGTTTGTGTGGCAAGGTTTTGGTAGTGGGGGGCTACAGGCGTGGCTTCTGTGAGAAGCGTCTGACAGAGCCAATGCCAGCCAGCTCCAAGATGGACCCGCCGCTGGCCAAGGCCGAGCCCATCAGCAACTGTGGTAGCGCCTCTGAGATAACAGAGTTAAGAAGGAAAAAACCCCTCTAACTTAGGAGCAGCATTTGCAGCCAGAGAGAAGAGTGAGGATATGTGAGAGGAGCAGCTCTGCAGACCCCAAGGTCAGTGCAGAAGGAGGGGGAGGAGGAGCTCCAGGCGACGGAGCAGAGATCCCCCTGCAGCCCCTGGAGAAGACCATGGTGAGGCAGGCTGTCCCCTGCAGCCCATGGAGGTCCATGGTGGAGCAGACATTCCACCTGCAGGGAGTGGTTGAGTCTGTTTTGCCTGTGATGGTAACTGGTGAACAATCTCTCCCTGTCCTTATCTCAACCCATGAGCCTTTCGTTATATTTTCTCTCCCCTGACCAGCTGAGGAGGGGAGTCACAGAGCGGCTTTGGGGGCACCTGCTATCCAGCCAGGGTCAACCCACCATACCCCTCCACACGCAAGTTTTCCTTGGCTGACAGCTTTGACAAGAGAGCCCTGGGGTTTCAAACTGGTGAACCTCCAGAGTCAGGATTAGTGCCTTTTAACAATCACAGAAAATTTGGCTTCGGCTTTTTTTTTTTCCAACCCATCACTGATTTCCAAAGAGCAGCTGGTATTTACTGCTGGAGAACATGTGGGCATGGGGCAGGGAAGGCAGAACAAGCTCAGAAAGAGAAAGAAGATAGGAAACACTGAAGGCAGGTAGTAGAGATGGAGGAGAAAAGGTCAGGACCATAGGGAGGAAGATATGAAGGAAGTTAGTGTGACATTTAACTCTGTAACACTATTGGTTGACTGTGTTGATTCAGGCAGATATACTGCTATTAAAACCTTTTCCAGTGTTTAGAGATCTCTCCTGCACTGTCCCCAAGAGCTTTTTCCTTTCTTCCCTGGAACAAGCCCTGTAAACATCCTCTTCTCCTCGCACAAAAACTGGACTCTTCTTTTTATCTTATGTTTTCTAGGCTGACATGAGGGTTTTTGAGCTGCAGTTTATTCAGGAAGAGTCAGCAGCCCCTTCCCTTTGGTGTCTGCAGAGGGGTAGCACAAGAGAAGCAACCAGTGGCAGGAGAGCTACCCACAAGTCCTCTGCAAGGCATCTGCTGGGGCTGCATCACAGGCTGGTGAGCTTTCCTAACAAGCCTTGGCTGCACTGTGGCTCAAAGCCATTGCCAGGTATTTGGGGCCTGGGGTGTTACTGAAAAAGCAGAACAGCTAATGCATTGCACTCTGACACCGAGAGGGAGAATTTGGGTTGCATGTGGGGTTCATCCCAGAGGTGGCCCCAGCAGCCTGCAGGTACCTGCACTTGTGGGGCTGGGCTGGTTGCACTGGAGACCTGGGGAAACTGTGGGGCCCACCAGGGCCCTGTGAGTTTCCTGTGCTTCAAGTGCAATGGACAACTTTTTGCAAGGTTCCTGGTTCCTATTCATTTGTGTGCATTTGTAAGAAAATGAATTATGCCCCCCCCTTCCACAAAAAATATTCAAGAAAATAGGTCACACAGAACGACCCTGCCGTTCTCCAGGGCTCAGCTGGTTTTTCGCTCAGGAGCTGGCAACAAGGACTGCCTTATTAGCAGTGGTGCTACACCGTACAAAACTGGACAGCTTACATCTTAACCTGAGCCTGAGCCCATAGTTTGCTGCACCGGGCTAGTACTGCACCAACCTACCCAGCACTGCAGCTTCTGGGGACGTGGCTGGGCAGCTGTGGCGTACACTTCTTTCCCTCGTGGAGCCATGCAATGCTGCGTTGCAAAGTGCAGGAGTGTAGGTGCTACCTTGAATTCAGAAGCAGCAATTCCTACATTATCCAGTTTTTTCTATCATTGTCTAGAGCCCCATGGCATCAGATGATACCTCCGAATTCCCATGTATGGCTCAAGGTAGAAGATGAAAGGTAGAACAGGCCTGCTCAAACCAATAGCTTCCCCGTTTCTGATACTGAAAATATATGAGTTAATATACTGCTTCAAAGCCAGGTTTTTGGATGGCAGTAATCAGCCTGAACAGCAAAGTCACACATGTGTACTCAAGTAAAGCCGGTCTGTCACTGCACCTACAACAGCCCCAGCACTGTGACCCCTATTTAGCAAGTGCTTATCTGAAAAGGAAATAGGAATAAATCTGTCAGTCACAGTCTTAAATTACCTCTCAGCATGTTCTGAGCAAGCGCAGGATGCCGTTCCCCAGCGAAGGAGGTTGTGCAAACTGACACTTTGCCTCTCTCGAAGGCTGCAGGCGCCTGGCTGGGCAGCACCCACGGGGCTCTGCTCCTCACCAGTTCAGCTCACCGCCCCAGTGCGGGTGGCTGAACTGGTGCTTCCTTCCTCCTGTGGAGACTGCTTTGCAAGTGAAATACTCAGGATAAAGGAAATGCAGTAGGGAGAAAAGCTTGCTTACAGTATATGAGAGTCTCACAGGACATGCCTGTACGACACTGTAAGGTGTGACTGCCATTGCTGTAGTTATACCTGAGTTAGCGTTAAACAGGGCAGCTCCAAGACGGGTTCAGCCTGGGTTCACTGCCTGGGGGCTGCCAATTGCATTTGCTCGTGGATTTGGCTGACAGCATTGTCGAGCGGGTGTTTCCTGCCTGGCTCAGGCCTCCTTTACTGCCTGTGTTCCCCAATGATTGCTCCTGCCCTTGCATCACCCTCCGTTAGTGCTGGCACTGTCGCTTCTGCGGTTGCATGGTGATCCAGGTCCAGCTGAAGAATAAGCAAGCTGGAAGTGCTCGCTAAGCTTCCTCACCATGCTGCTCCTCAGCGTGAGCAGTGGGCAGCCGTGCCAGGGTGAGCTCGTGCCTCAGCATAGCAGGAGGGGGAGCAGGGCAAGGGCTGCGTGGGCCGCGCAAGCCGCCATTGTGCTGACCGTGCAGTCTCAGCAGAGGTGCAATGGTTAATGCCCCAGCTGCCCACCCACAAGCCATTGCCCGAATAGCAGGGGAGGGTGCAGTTTCCAGCCCAGAGAATTATGTGTAGATTGGAGCAACTGGCAGAGCCCATGACTGCGCGGGGCTGTATGGCCAAGAAGCTGGTGAGGGGAAGGATGTCCTCTTGAGCTGTTTGTCTGTGCTGTCTGTACAGCAGATGGTCAGCACAGCAGCCACGGCAGCCCCTGTTTCCAGCTCAAACAGCTACAGTCTGTCACAGACGAGACAATGCCGTGGCCACCTCTCTGACTTCCCTGGTAGCCCCACTCACACAGCTCTGAGCCGTCCCTAAGGAGAGCAGAACAAAGTCAGACCCAGTGGCACTGGTTAAACTGGAGTGGGACATTTGAAATCCTCTTTGTTCTCTGACACGGCTGTTTACCTTGGACAAGCTGACTGGTTAACTTTTTTTTTTTACTTTTGCTTTCTTCACTGGCTTCATTTTTATGAGTCAAATGGATTGAGAGACAGTAAGACCAGAAAAGCTACTGTGGATGCCTACTTTCATCTTCTATTATACACAAACCACCGGTCTGCTCCGATTCGGTCTTTATTACACTCTTGGTGAGGCCTTTAGAAAAATCTAGTGGAAGCCAAATGGGGGATGAACTGGCTAACTGGGCTCTGTGTGTGTGTGTGTGTGTGTGCACTGACCAGCCAGCTGGCATCTGTGCTAGACAGCATGGAGCGTAGTCACAGCTGCCTTCCTCTGCGTAAAAGCATGAATCCCCACAGCACTCTGCCCAGTTGCTTCTTGTCAGGACACTTAGGGACTTGTCATACCTTTGAGATTTCTATTTTCCCACTGCCTCACCCCCGTAACTTTGGTTGTAACTGGGCAAACATGCTGAAGATATTTTAACCTTGCCTGGGTGGGAGAGAAGGAGGAAAAACAAGAGATGAAACTGAAAGATGAACAGACAGCCCAGTTGCATAGACTTTGCTATTCCTAGGAAACTGTATGAAAAATACCCTATATTTGGCCAGCTCAATTTTCCAGCTTTTGAATTTGTTTGTTAGCTTGAAGACTAACTATCATATTTCTGTTCCCCATGTTTAAAAAAGGAAAGTTGCCTGGCAAACATACTTTTCAATAAACTAAATAAGTTAAATCCCTTGATTGTTTTCTCAAGAGACATGTTTTCCAGTCCCTCAGTAATTTCTGTGTCTCCTTCCTGAATCTCCTCCAATTTCATCAGCATCTTCCTTGAATTTGTAGGCATCAGACAGGACAAATATTTCAGCAGCAGCCTCCCTGTGGGCATGACACAAACCTCTCTGCTCCTTTTGCTCTGTGCTTTTATAATCAGGATATGGCAAAGATAACATCAGGTGGTTTTGCCATCATCACTCTGAAGCTCATTTCAGCAGACGATGCACCAGGACCTCCATCCTCCACTACAGTCCTCCCCAGGACTTAACTTGCAGTCTTTGTAGAGACATAATTTTACTATAGGCAACAGTCAAATACCTATTGTTTACTTGCATCTCATTTACTGACAGATACATGTTTCTCTGTATCACAGACCTGGTTTCTTCAGAATTGATTAGTGCCTTTTTTTTTTTTTTTTTAGCGTTTGCAGACTACTGCATTTGCCTAGGCTGTTAATGAACAGATTTAAATAGCATAATGCTAAAAATTGGTCTCTGTGGGAACCAGTAGAAATATGACCATTAAAACAAAAATCCCCATTACATTTTGAGACCTACCAGCCAGTTTTTAATCCACTTTGCCTCTTAATCTAAATGCCATGCCATATCACATCACATACCCTGCAGAGGTTATTACAACAGTCACAGTTAGCTTTTGCAATTTCATAATATTATCAATAGATAACAAGCTCGTTTTTCATAATTGCACTTTGTTTAGCATTAAATATACCACTTCCTTTTAATTTTTTATTAGTTGACTCTCAGAACAGCTATAAACTCTTTTACCTGGGATTAGTTTCAGGCTGTCAGGCTTATAATTACATGGACTCTATTATTTGTCTTGTTTGAGAAGATTGGCAAGATACGGCTGATTACTTGTTTTTTTCTACGGGTGTAGCACTGGATGTTTATCCAAGCTATAACGTGACCTCAGCTGGACTGTTTTGGGAATCTTTGAACTACAAGATGAGTGCGTGGGACATCAGCCTTTTTTTGGCTGAGAAGCTGCTGGGTTCTGGTCCACTGCACAGCTCTGTTGCTTTTCCTGGGCTGAAAATTTTAGAAACTGAATGTTTTGTCCTCCAAGGTCAGACAAGTCTCACCCAGAAGGAAAGGAGTGGGGGGAACCTCAGGCCTGATGCCAGGGACCAGGGGGAGAGCGTGTGGGGAGGCTGCGAGGGTGCGGGGAGTACGACTGGGGACCCCACAGAGGCAGCGCCACGTTTGGGGTCCCTGTGTTGGGGGACCTGCAGAGGAGCTCGACCCTCTCCACCCTGCACACCATGGGGCATCATTGGGCACAGGTCCCAGAGGCTGGATTTGGTGGGGAGAATGAAGGGAAACCCTTCCAGGGGAGCTGGAGACACGGGTCCATTTCTTCCCTTGCACAAAGGCCCTGGCCAGACTGATGTGTTCAGGATACAGATTAATAACCCACAGAAAGCCTCAAATTCCTTATGTCATGCTCCTCATGGCTGCTGCCCTGAGCCTCTGTCCTTTGTGCTTCCAACCTCTTTGTCAGATGTAAAAGTCCTGTAGATATCTTTATACTCTGTTCCTTTGTGTCCCACCTTAGTTTTTAATTAACCAGTGCTGGAAGTGATAGAAACTCAGCTTGCCGTGGTTCTGTTTCTTACTCTGGCTATACAAAACAAACCTTCCATCTGCCCGAGATTTAAGTGCTGCTCAGATTTCCTGCAAAAAAAAATTTCTTTACCTGAAGGTCATGGAGAGAGACTGTTGCCCACTTGAGATTTGTCTGTAACGACAACATTGCTTTTCTATTTTTACATTTGGTTTCCTCATAAGGATTTTGACGTGCATCACAACTGCAATAGGAAGGGACTCCTAACTAGAGCCCGAAGCCAAGGACAATAGCTTTGGTGAAGTTACAAGCCTGTATTCATTTTCCTTAACAGAGTGTGGAGTAGAGCCGAAGCTGGTACGAATCAGGACAGCTGGTGTGTCTTCGATGGACCTGTCCCTGGTGACATCTGTTGTGGGTCTGCCTCTGAAATGAAGGACATGCTGCACAAGCAAATATAGGAGCAATTATTTTTTCCGATTAATCCAAAATACATGGAGAATGGGGTAGGTCCTTTATATAGAAAGAATCAAATAAAATAGCTGAGATAATAAATATGCCCTTTTGTCCTTCACAGGCAAATAACAAGTAAAATCAGCTCTTTCATTAAAACAATTTGGCACTAGAACTGGATTTGTTGGGTCCTTGTAGTCATGCCCAAGACCTTGTCCCAGTTTCTTTCTTTCCCCCTCCACCCGCTCCTTTAGTAGCTGCCTGAATAGCTGTTAAAAAAAAAAAACCAAACAGACAGTACTGGAAATCAGATGCATTTTTTTAAATAAAGCAGCAATTTTAAATCCCCTACGTGAATAAATAATCCATATGTTGCCTGAATCTTTTATGACATGAATTCCAAAAACCAACTTAAAAAGCTTTCTCTGTTGTTTTGGAACTGGGTCAGGAAACTCGCTCAGGGAATTTTTAATGAGCTGAGCAGCCTTCCAGCTCTGGGTTACTGGTTCAAACATGAATCAGGTTAGTAGGGAGCAGAATTTGTTGCTGCAGCTGAAGAAGTTAGACCCACTCCTCCCTCCAGACACCCACATCGCCATGGGCAATAGTGGCACAATGAGAATAAAAGTTCAGGGAAAAATGGAAAAAGGGCCTGGGTTATGACAATTGCTGAATCAACTTTCTCTCAACACCTGCCCTTTAGCCCATGCCCTAGTTTGGACATTGCACTTCTGTGCCCTTAGTTTCTTTCAAAACCCTCTCCACTAGCTCTGACTGTAAAGGGATCATTAACCTCAGTCGTCTCACAGATAATGAAATAACTGCTCTTGTCAAAGAGACACATCTTAACACAATTAAATGAACATTAGCAGAAGGTAAAAATAAATCTCTGTCTGGAGTTGTGAATCTTCACTGTTGACAAAATTAGCATGCTTGATGCTGTCTTAATCAGTACAGAAAGTCTATTTTTGAACCTTTGTCGTTGCGTGGTAGATCTTGTATAGACTAGCTATGCCCAAATTTTTCAATGTTTTTCCCAGTAATTTTGCCAAGATTTACCCTTCCTTGCTTCCTTTCTTCTCCATGCTTACTCTGCCCCTTTTCCTTTTTCAACTCTTCCATCCTAATTTCTCTTGTTCCCCCAATTCACAGACACTGCTACCAGGGTCACATTTCTTTCACCACTCTCTGACTATAGCATACTGCTCTTATTGTCATCCCTGGCTCTTCCATCAAACTGCCCAAACACTTTTTTGTTTTCCCTGCTTTCAGACATTGAACATAGTCAGTCTCACTGCCTCTATTGTTCACCTCCAACATTTTGATGCATCAATATCCCAGATATCTCATCTTAATGCTCCCAGTCTGGCTCCCACACCCCTCGGGTCCCACATGGATGCAGTCAAGGGACAGTGGAAAGGACATGGCGATGAGAGGAGCTGCCCAAGGCACAGCTCTGCTGCGGCATCCCAGCACCCCAGCATCCCTGGCTGACTCTCCATCTCATTTCCTTCCTCCTTTCTTCTGGAAACTGAGGTGCTGGCAAGGGCTGCAGCATGCTAGGATCTATTGTAGTACAGAGCCTAGGGACTGTTAGAGCAAGTCCAGAGGAGGGCCACAACAGTGACCAGAGGGCTGGAGCGCCTCCCCTATGAAGACAGGCTGAGAGAGTTGGGGTTGTTCAGCCTGGAGAAAAGAAGGCTCCGGGGAGATCTAATTGCGGCCTTCCAGTACCTGAAGGGGCCTACAGGAAAGATGGTGAGGGACTGTTTGTCAGGGAATGTAGTGACAGGACAAGGGGTAATGGGTTTAAGCTGAAGGAGGGTCGATTTAGATTAGATGTTAGAAAGAAATTCTTTACTGTGAGGGTGGTGAGGCACTGGAACAGGTTGCCCAGAGAAGCTGTGGCTGCCCCCTCCCTGGAAGTGTTCAAGGCCAGGTTGGATGAGGCTTTGGGCAACCTGGTCTAGTGGAGGGTGTCCCTGCCCATGGCAGGGGGGTTGGAACTAGATGGGCTTTAAGGTCCCTTCCAACCCAAACCAGCCTGTGATTCTGTGACTGGGCAGCACATCTGTGTCATGCAGCTGTGATACAGCTTTTCCTATTTCTCCTGTACTCCAGGCGGGTGAGTGTACTGATAAAAGCAGAAGAGGCTCCTTCATGGGGCTCCTTGATCAAACCAAATGGCTTACATGGTCTGTGAGTCCTCCTTAAATGCTTCCTCCAGCCCCAGCACTTCTGTGCCAATAAGGAAATCATTGCCAAAGGGTCAGGTGCAGATGGGGAAATCAACAAGTTTTTTGACCAGTTATGCCTTTTTGTTATGAAGGATTGATAAATATGTGAAAGGTATCTTTCACACATTAGAGGAAAACAAGCAAGAATTAAGCTGCAGATGCAAAATGACAGAAATTAGTAACAACTATTTTGTATCATTGGTGCTATTTTACCAGTGTGAATCAGAAGAAGAGCCTTAAGGAAAAAGATGGGGAAGAAAGAAGGAGATCATAGGAATGCATTTGATCAGATTTGTACTTTTTGGTATTTTTAGACACATCTACAAACATACATAGAGCAGCTTTTAGGGCCTTTAGGGCTGTACCTCATTCTATCTGACCGAGATATACATGTTACAAAACCCTATAAAAATCAGTAGTAAAACTTTCAGGCTGTACTAGACAGCATTGCTATCTGCTCACAAATCTCATTTTCCAGTTGTCCAGCTGCTGGGAATGAGAAGATCTCCAAACAAAACAGTATCTGTCGGATTTAATCACTTCCCTTAGCTGTGTCTGTGGAACTAACAGAAGGGAATCAGTTAGTGTAATGTGACAACCAGTAAAGAACTTTTTTTTTTTCCCCCAGGATGGTAAAAAAGGTAAGGTGTCTTTCAGACATCACAGAGGGAGTTGCTGCCTGTGGGACATAACCCTGTCATTAGGAAGCCAGGGGAATGACAGTCTTCCTGCATTCAATGGAAGCTGTGATTATGCCCTAAATATCCAAACACAGCATTTTTTTGTATACTGAAGAGAGGCTGTGAGTTGCACTGGAGACATTTTACTGAATTATTACAAAAGAGAACTAGCAATAAGAAAAAGAATAGAAAATATAAATAAGAACAGTAGAGAATTACTGGTTTATTTTACTTGTGTCTTTTGTCAGCTGAAGAGCAACAATAGATGTATTAACTGAAAAGGTTTTTTTGTGAACACTACAGATATTACCAAAATATGGACTCCAAATGCAGTGACTTTTTTCCATTAAGGTATCTGAGTGTTATTTAGGGTGGAGTAGGAAAACTAAATGTCCTCTCTCTCCCAGCTAAACATAGTCAGGCATTTAGGATCCTTTGGTTTACCTGGAAAGAGAAAAGCCAAGATTAGGGCTGGCTGGATGACTCAGAAAAAGCCATTCTGGAAGGAAGGAAGGAAGGAAGGAAGGAAGGAAGGAAGGAAGGAAGGAAGGAAGGAAGGAGGGAAGGAAGGAAGGAAGGAAGGAAGGAAGGAAGGAAGGAAGGAAGGAAGGAAGGAAGGAAGGAAGGAAGGAAGGAAGGAAGGAAGGAAGGAAGGAAGCCCTAAAGAGACAAGCTGTGAGACCCTAAGCAGAAAGGCAGAGTTGTTGGGCTGGGAAAGGCAGGGTTAGAAAGACAACGCTAGGAGGAAGGCTCTGAGGTCTTGACTCCACTCACTTTAGGGAACTTGTTACACTAAATAAACTATACTCCAAGAAAAAGCAAAAGGCTCTGAGTATAAATAGATTATTTCTGAAGCTCAACAAGGAACATATTTGACTGGTCTCTGCCCTTGAGGGTTCTTTGGCACCAACCTCAGTATTATTAAAACTTAGGGAAACATATAATAGCTTACTTAGAGATGCAGAAGATGGTCAGTAACAATCAGCAGCTGTTTGCAGAGACCTGGAAATAATACAAGACTGAAGGAGATTGCCAAGGTCACTGAACCGCAGATCCCAGCAATTGCATCAGGTGATCCTTTTCTTAAGTGCTTTGTTTTAAGCCTGGTTAGGTTCAGGACTAATACGCATGTCAGCCATTCCCTCCCTCTCAGGCAAAATTCAAGGGACAACCATTTACACAGATGACATATATTCGATTCTTATCTGTGTCACAGTTTGACATGCTGGGGTATTTTGTCTTGAAGCATGTAGCATCAGCATCATATCTGAAGTGCTGGGAGGGGAAGAAGCTTCCTGGGGAGTGACTACCCACAAATGGCCTGTTGGCAACTTCTCTGGCACAAACTGGTGCCAGAGAGGACACTGGGCTAGTCTTGTCCCAGGTTGCAATTCCTAATTTTTTAGTTCATACCTGCCTTCCTAACAGGGAAAAATCTGTTTTTAGGAAGTAAAGATTAGTATTTCAGGTAAGTATTTCATTATAAAAACATTGCTTTCCTCCAGTTCAGATCTCTGGATGTGCAAGTGTCACCCCAGCTCTATAATACTTAGTTACACAAATGAGCAACTGGTGAAACACTATGACTCAAAGGTGGAGCTATCTCACTGTATTTTGACTTGCCTGACTGTTGCTTTGAGGTTTGGGGTTTTTTGGTCACATTTCTGAGGACTCCAAATTTCTGTTCCCAGGAAAGGCCTTGCAATCTGATAAGTACGAGTGATTTGTTCCAGTACTGATCAGGCTAAACATGCGCATTTTGTTCTCTATGTTTCAACAATGAAGGCATTGTAGTAGGGCATGGCCCCTTGCCACCCAGGAGAGAAGGAACAGAGAGCCCAGCGCCGGTGCAGCCGTGAGGCTGAACGCCGCGTCAGTCGGTGCTTTTGGGGCACTCTGGGGCATGCCACTGTGCCAGACATCCGTGTGTATTGCACCATTAAACCCATAAATACTACCTACTGCTGGTGTGCAAAGGCAAGTCATAAGTTTTTGACAGATCAAAGTGCGATAGGAGGAAATTGCATTGACTTCCTCATGGCAAATTTTTTTGTTTAAGCAATTATAAGCAAAGTCTGTGAAATCTTTTCACACTGCCATGCTGGCCACTGCTTCGAGTTGCTCTGTAGTCCCTCGTGGAGGACAGCAGGCTCCAAAACAGGAATGTAGCTACATTCAGGGACTGCATTTACAGCCAAAGTTGGGAGAGAGGATTGGTCCTGCAGACATTTCTGCAACCATTCTTCTCGGAGGATTTTTAGCAAGTGTTTGCAGGAGAAGAACAAGTCTTTCTTTCTTGGAGGGGAAGGATGACTTCAGTGACAGGAAGGGATTCACCAGGCTTTTCCAGGTAAATTCATGCCATGTAAACTCAACTTTTAAAGCTCAGAAAATTTCAAGCTTTTTTTGGAAAGGAAAAAAAAAAGAGAGAGAGAGAATTGATCCTAAATTTTTTAGTATAGCTTTGAGCCTGAAAAATAAAAACCAAAAAAATCAAACCACCAAACTTTGAAACTGAAACACCAAAAAGCAATCACCAAGAACACTGAGATACAGCCCTTCATTAAGTCTGTTTTTCATCTTTCCACCTCTCTATTTGTTCTCCTGGTGCTTATTCTGCTTTCTCACTTTCCTCAAGCCAGGCATATTCTTGCCTCATAGAGAAGTAAAGAAGGGGTAAAAAGTGATGAAATATCAGACTGGGTGGAAAGAAATGGAGAAAAAGCAAAGATGATGATGAGGGAAGCAAAAAAGGGCAGGAATTTGGTCCTAAGTCCTGTGGACTTAGAATTCCCCTTTTGCAAGTTGTGTAGGACACGAGGATCTTCCTGGGCCATGGGGTGTAGGTCCTGCTACTACTGTGCAATGCCTCCCTCAAAGTATTCAAGTGCTGTCTTTAAGCGGGATTTGAGTTTTATCCCTCACTATTCTGCAGGAAGGCACAGCAGCACTTCACAGCTTTGATGCTTAGAAATCTCCTAGTTTCCAGGTCATGGTTATAAATGGCTGGTTCCTATCTGTATATTCTTGTGACAACACTGTCCTTTAGCTTCAGTAACTCCTTTCATGGCTGTGTCATGTTGGTATCTCATAGCCATGAGTAATGAATGCACCCAGGTCTTGGTTTTGTTAATGATAACATGCAATGGAAACGTATATTGTCAGCTTTAAACTTGTGTAGCTGAATAGTAGGAGTGACATTTTGGTACTAAGCAATAAGAATTCTGTCAATGCTTTTGGGGTGAAACATCTCAAAATAGACACAATTAGCTTAAAATACCATATGGTATCTTACAATTTTATGCCCTATTTTATTCAGAACCCTCCACCTGAAAATGAGAATTTTTCTCTTGTTACTTTATTTGCATTTCCTCTTCCAGTCTGAGGATTTAATAGACACTGTATCATTTTCTTTGTGTCTGTATTTCCTCCGTCTTTGCATCTGCAGTAGAGGACAATATGGATGTGCCCTTCCAAAATCTCCCTACCAGTAACAACAGCAGCAGCAAAGCTAAAGATTAAGAAACAGCAGATACAGACAAGAAGGAAGATGCAGAATGAATGTAGCAGGAAGCAAACCCAAAAGATCTCTGCAAGGATCATTAGGACACAGAAATGTATTAAACTCCCACAAAATGGAATTAACTAAAAAACACGAAAAAACGACTCTGTACCAAGAAAATGAAGACTTTTTAGATTCTCAGTGCAAAAGCTGTGCACCCCATTGAAGTTTCCAGTTTTTCATGGTAACAGTTGTACTCATTAAGAAATGCAAGCAGAACTTGTGCCTAAAGCCCCATGCTGTTAATAGTCAATAATTCATGGTGAACTGCACTCTTTCCTGATGCAGAATTGGATACTAAAGACCAAACCAAACATTGGTTGAAAATGTGGACCATAAGAAACCCCAATATGTACAAGAGTGTTTCTTGCCCCACAACCCTTCATCTTTGCTGCAATGAGACAGAATTTTTAAACTGGATTGTGACTTATATTGCATCACTCTGGGGGTGCCAGGGACGTTGCAATCTAGACACAAATCACAGAATCACAGAATGGTAGGGGTTGGAAGCGACCTTTGGAGATCATCTAGTCCAATCCCTCTGCTGAGCAGGTTGCACAGGATCACGTCCAGGTGAGTTTTGAATATCTCCAGAGCAGGAGACTCCACAACCTCTCTGGGCAGCCTGTTCCAGTAGGGCTCGGTCACCCTCACAGTAAAGAAGTTTTTCCTCATGTTCAGGTGGAACTTTCTGTGTTCCAATTTGTGCCCGTTGCCCCTTGTCCTGTCACTGGGCACCAGTGAAAAGAATCTGGCCCCTTCCTCTAAACACCTGCCCTTTTTATAAGTGTTGATCAGATCTGCTATCAGTCTTCTCTTCTCCAGGCTAAACAGACCCAGCTCTCTCAGCCTTTCCTCATACAAGAGATGCTCCAGTCCCCTCATCATCCTCGTAGCCCTCCGCTGGGCTCTCTCCAGTAGTTCCCCATCTTTCTTGAACTGGGGAGCCCAGAACTGGACACAGAACTCCAGATGTGACCTCACCAGGGCAGAGTAGAGGGGAAGGATAACCTCCCTTGACCTGCTGGCCACGCTGCTCTTAATGCACCCTAGGATACCATTGGCCTTCTTGGCCACGAGGGCACATTGCTGGCTCATGGAGAGCCTGTTGTCCACCAGGACTCCCAGGTCCTTCTCCACAGAGCTGCTTTCCAGCAGGTCAACTCCTAACCTGTCCTGGTGCCTGGGGTTATTCCTCCCTAGGTGCAGGACTCTACACTTGCCCTTGTTGAATTTCATTTGCTTCCTCTCCGCCCAACTCTCCAGCCTGTCCAGAACAAATGATGAGCAGAAAGCTCCTTTGGCCTCCTAGTCCATCACCAGTTCTCTGTTGTACCCCTGCCCCAATCTTTCTGGTTTAGGAATTTGTCATGAGAGAACAGACTTAAGGACATCTTTGCATAAAGCTCTGCATGGATTTTTTTTTTGAGTGAGGAGTATAGAAATGATTATTACTTCAAGGTCTTTGAAGCTGGGTGCATTTTTTGTTTGGGTGTTTTTTTTTTTTTTTTTTGGACCATTAAGCTTATTTAACAGATTTGAAAATACAGTCAGACTAGACCTTGCTGAATAAAAAATCATTTTGACACCACTGGGATTTTTTTTTCTTTGAATCAGTGCCGCAGGATTGGCCTGACATTAGGATCTGTGGAAATTCCAGATAGCACACTTATCTGTCCTACTCTCCTGACAGCTATTTATACCATTTTCTCATTTTGGAGGATCAGCAGTTTAACTTGGTAGGACACGGGGTTGGATTCTGCAAGATGTGTGTAAGCCATGGGGCATTAAAAAACCCCAAACCAAACCAAGCTAACTTCAAAAGCAGTCTCTATATCATCCAAACCAGTCACAAGAATAAATCTTCTCTGTTATATTCTGAAAAACTGTTCATTTACCTTTCTGTGGAAAAGTTATGTATCCTTGACCAAAGCCCATCATTGGTAGCTGTTTGGGTTTAATCTGGAAGGCAGCTAAAACCACCACACAGCCATTGCTCACTCCCACCCCCGCACAGTGGGATGGGGAAGAGAATCGGAAAAAAAGGTAAAACTCATGGGTTGAAATAAAGACAGTTTAATAGGACAGCAAAGGAAGATGTTGGTGATTATAATAATAATAATAACAACAACAATAATAATAATATATAATATATAACATACAAACCAAGTGATGCACAGCACAATTGCTCACCACTCGCAGATCACCGATGCCCAGCTGGTTCCTGAGCTGTGGTCCAAACCCCTGGCCAGGTTCCCCCAAGTTATACAGCAAGCATGTTGTCATATGGTATGGAATATTCCATTGGCCAGTTTGGGTCAGCTGTCCTGGCTGGTGGGGCAGTGTAAGAAACTGAAAAGTCCTTGACTTACTGTAAACATTGCCTAGCAACAAACAAAACATCAGTGTGTTATCAACATTATTCTCATCCTAAACCCAAAACACAGCACTATACCTGCTACTAGGAAGAAAATTAACTCTAACCCAGCTGAAACCAGGACACTAGCTTTCAAATTGTGAACTTAAATGGTTGCAAAGTTTTCTCTCTCTGAATTCAAAGGAAATATTACATTACACAGATTTCAACTTCTGCTCTGACAGTGCCCTAAGAAACATTTTTAGGATTATATATTACATAACAAAACCATTCCTGTCACCTGTCAGTGCAACACCCTCTGTGAGTGACATGCTGCTGACTTCTTTCCCAGAGGGAACCAAGTAGCCTATTTATTTAGATATCTGTTATATGACTCAATCAGTGACTCTTCTGTGTTGCTCTCTTGCCTATTCATTACTTCTAATTAGAAATAAAAGCCTGGAAGAGCAAACTGGCTGTGCTCAGTTAGTTTATTGATTACAAAAATTAAGACAATAATCAATAAAGACATAAATTTCTGTCATTTCTAGAGACCCAAGGCACTTCATTGCCCCTAAGGGACTCTGCTCTCTACAGCTGTTCAATAACCCAGACTGAGAGATCTCTTTTCTAATATGCTAAATACCCTCCACTCCCTATTACTCGGGGTAATTAAAGGTTGACATAGCCTAAGTGATGGAAAACTCAGTGTGACTTGTGTGGCAAGGACAGCAAAGCAGCACCTGATAGCATCTCCTGTCTCAGTTTGGTGCAGCGAGGGCTTAGCTGGGTGTCCGATGGGATCACTTCCTGTGCTGCTGCGCACAGGGTCGCACGCTGTGTCCCATCTGGGTCACACGGCCATTTCCATCCGCCACCCGAGATAACCCACCCCAGGGCTCGGGCTGGCTGTGGGTAGCTGAGATTTGAGTGCTGCCAGCAGAGTATTCCCCACTTCTGCCTCCCAAACAAGGTTCTGGTTCAGTGCAAGTTTAACAAAAATAAAAGAAGCAATCCGGGTTCCTGACCTGCACTGCCAGTATTTAGTTTAAAGGTGGAAAGAAGGGTTTTCCTTCTGTACATATCCAGGGAATTCAAAGAAAGTAAGGCTGGAGTATTGAAGGTTGATACATGAAAGGCAAGTGTGAAAAATACACAGCACAGATATGTTGATCTCTTAATTTGAGCAAGAAGTTCAGCCAGATTCACTTATACTGAGAAGTCAGGAATTTAGGAGGGAAGAGGAAGTGCGTTTATCAGTATGTCCCTTTTAACTAATGCATCTAGCTGAAAATAATAATAATGATGATGCAGTTGTTTTGTCTTGAAAGCCTGGATATCAGGACAAGATTTCAACTTCGAGTAGTCTGAAAATTGCATATTCAGAACCAGGAGTGATGGAAGAACAGTTCTCTTACAGGAACACGTATCAATTAGTGCATTAGAATTTGCTTAAATCAGAAGACTGAAATTTTATGCATTTTAAGTAAGTTCTGTCTCAGCTTTTAATGTTAGCCATGTAAAACATTAAAAAGTATATCAGTCAAGTGGGTCATAGGGGTGACCATAATTGGCAAATGTCTATTGGTGATCTAACAGCTGTCTTTCATGGCTGCTAACATATTTTTAAATAGTGCTGAATTAAAAATGGGTAGCCCTTGTACTCTCGGGGTAGCCACTTGCCTTGACAGGAAATTATACCTGCTCAGACAGCAGGTAGAGCAAGGAGTACATGTGTTCTGGTGAGTAACTATAACAACAAGGAGGACAAAAAAAGCCCTAAACCAGAAATAAGTTGTCAGGGCAACCAATTAGTCTGCTTTGGGTTTGAGGCCTTGCACAGAACGCAGTGCAGATGGACAAGCCTTGAGGAGGGTAGAAGACATCACCAGCCTTCGCACCAGGACCACTTTAGCTGGAGTATGAAGGCTAAAAACAAGGAGCTGCAAGTTAGAAGATACAAGTTGTGTTTAGAGAAACGTAGGCCAAAACTAACAAGCCTTCTTCTTTCAACATGGTGATAAATTGCTTCACAGTGACAAAATTATATAAATTTGGAGACAGCATGTAAAGATGAAATAAGGTGCTCTAGCTTGATATATTTTTTTTTGTTTTAAAAATCTCCACAGTATTTTCAATATTGACTATATTCCTTCACTGTAAGAAACCAGAAGAAGAGAGGGGACTAAACTACTGCTGTTTATATGAGCATGACTTTAATCACCTTTTCACTAAATCTGTGCAAAAGCTGAAGTGTCTGCAGAAGTTCAGGTAATTTCAAGTATTCTGAACCTGCGCTTGTCGGATAGCTTTCAATGATGTCATGGGAACATGCATGGGGAAAAACGTGAAACTAAGTAAATAAATGTGCCCCTTTTTTTTATACTTCTGAGAAATATGTTCACTCACCAAGTACAAGGAGCGCTCCAGGAGCAGGAAGCTTCAGGGGAAATGTGCTGCTAGTTCTGCCATCTGTCCTCTGGGACAGACACAGCTCAGGCAACACACACCTGCATTCCCTGTTTGGCCCCTTTGCCAGCTGCCTTTGCTGACTTCCAGCTGTTACACCAGCTGGGAGAAGCTGGGTGACATCAGGCAAAGTTCCACTTCTTCTTGTACAAACTGACCTGATGCCATAACATAGGGCATTTAGATAGCCGTCACGTGCGGGGGCTGGCAAAGAGATACCATAAAGATAAAAATTATTAAGCATGTTACAGTCCTCTCAAAAAACCACCAAGCAGAGCTGCTCATTTTCTTCAGCTTTCAAAGAGGAATTGGTGCCTTACACCTGCCCAAAAGCTTTCTGATGGTGGCAAGGGCCTGGCTGGTTGCTCTCCTCTACATGCTGGAGGAGATGATTTCCTACGTATATGCTGTGTAAGGGCATGCGTGTGGAGTTCCTGGTAGCATTCCTTCCAGATGTCCCATATTGCCAAGGTCTTCAGGTCATCAGCCCCTTCAGGGCACATGGGAAGTGTGTTGGACATGTGCATGCCTGCCTACCCAGGGACAAGACAGCTTGCTAGCCGCAGTCACATCCTTCAGCTACATCAGCCCTCGCTCTTCTGGGGCAGGGAAATAGATGAAAGTCAGAGACCTGCGGGCAAGACACATGTTCCTGCTTTGCTGCAGGGACTGTGTAGGTGGTCCTGGCCCAGCCCGCAGCAAAGGCCCTGTCTGAAGGTGCACCAGCTGGCAGAAGTACACACATTAAGAAAATACTTATTTCAAATGGTCGATCTTCTTGAGATGGTTTATGGTGTCTGATTTTTGAACATTTACACGAAAAAATGAGGGAGGGGAAGGAAAAAAAGGGGAAACATTTTAATGCCAAGGCTTTTTGTCCTCACAGATGAACATCAGCCCTTACCGAGCTTTGAGCTGAGGATCAGAAAATATTATTGGTTGCTTGAGTTTTCCTGCTGGAAAGACCAGAACCTTGTAGCACAGGAAGCCCTCCCCCACCTGCTGGCTTGGCAGGAGAGAGAGAGACACACACAGAACAACATCCACACAACAGCATAAATACATTTCTGAAAAGGTTCTTAATTAAAAAAAAAAAAGGGATTGTATATTTCATCCACATGACACTGACGCATTCAGATTTGTATTATATGACACATACTTTGAATATGTACATGACTGATAAGCATATTAATGAGCCAAGCTTTGACAGGAAAATATATTTCGAAGCTTGGATTTCTTTGACATAGCATGCTGGAGATAATTAGTGTTGCCTGCTTTCCCCTTGTTCACAGGAGAATTTTTTCCCATACTATAAAGATTAGTCAGAGCTCTTAAAAATCCTGTTCAGTTAAATCCAACTAGTAAAAAATGGTACAGCACATGTCAAATATGAGACAAAGAGAAAATCAAAATACAAAGTGATTAATTTAAGGAATCCTTTGAAAATCAACTCTGCATTTTGTTTTGAGTATGAAATAGCTCATAATGAATATTGATTTTGATGACTATTTTTACTATTTTTGCTAGACTAAGAACTGTATCCAATGTTCACCTCTGAATAGTGATGAGCAAACCAGCTTGGAAAAAGATGTGTTTGCTGCTCCAAGAAGTCTATGAATCCTTGCTCATTTACAGGATGAAACCCAGACTGCATCCAGCTTGAGAGCATCCATGGGAGCTTCTTGGTCAGTCCCTGTATGAACTAGATCCATGTCTGCTCTTGCATGGTGGCCCTCTCATTAAGAGTGTGCTATGCTGCAATAAAGATGCGCCCACTGTCTGTAGTCTAGTTGGTGCTGTGGGGGCTGATAAGAGTGTAAATATGTCTTTAGAGACTGTGATGGGATAGTTCCAGCTTCTATTGTCCCATCTGTAGTGGTGATGGAGGCATCCCACCTTTAGCATTATTTTTATTTATTTATTGCAGCATTACTGTGCAGCGTATCAAAGACAGAAGACTTCAAATGTCTCACACTATTATTATTTTTACAACGCAGTCGCTCCAAAAGTATTGTCATAGACTTTCTGGCTTGTTTTCTGCAGCGCAGACTGGAAGGGCCCACACGTGGGTTGTTGTGCAAACCCCAAGCAGATTGTGACAGAGGACGAGCATACGTCAGAAACATTTCTGCAGGTCCAGCTGGGAGTAGGTGCCGCCAGCAGAAACTCTGCGGCACAGTAGCAAGCTGGGGAATCTTGTGGTAAGGTAAAAAGAGCTGCTCTTTCTTAGTAACTTTAAATCAAGCTAGGCTAATATATTTTGCAATTTTATAAGCATGAGCATCAGTTTAATTTTCTAGCAATATTACTAAAATACTAAAGTAGTTATTAAACCATCCATCTTTTTATGGTGTGACATCATCATGTGTAATGGAGCATTATCCTTTGTCTGCCAAAGCAGAGATTATATTAGTCTATAATAAACTGACAGGGAGACATAGTTTCTTTTATCAGACTTGATTCTCCATACTTCAGAAGATTTGCTCATAAATTGAATGTGCATAATGCCTTCCTTATTACAAGGTGCAGCCATTTTTTGGGGAAAATGAAGAACCAGCAGCATTTGCTCACAGCTGAAGCATCCCTCTAGCATTTTATATACACAGCTATTTTCAATTTCTATGATGGGCTCTTCTTCCAGCTGCATGCTATGTAATGGCTTCTCAAAGGAAAACCCAAGGTCTCCTGCTGAAGTTAGCATCAGCCCAGACTGATCTTTCTCCTTCCCCTGAAGTCCCCGTCTTTCATCTTCCTAATGAATTCACTGGTGGATCCTTGCCTATCCGAGTAATACAGCAAAGTAAATGAAGCCAGGGCTAACCTGTGAACAAGGGAGGTCCCTCAGGCTCACCCCTCCCCATGCAGGGCCCGTCCCCAGCTCAACTGCAAGTGTCCAAGTTCTTCTTTTCCCAGTGGAGAGCAAACGAGCAGGCAGTACCCACAGTTGCAGGCCACCCATGTGCACATTTCTCTGAGCATCTCCTGCCTCCTTAAAGCAGACTGAAATAAAATCTCACCTTAGGTCAATAATAGCCACAGTAATCTTTCAGGATTGCTTCTGCTCTTAAAGCAAACTGTAATGTAACATGGAATTATGGTACACAGGGTCACAGGACAATTCAGGCTGGAAAGGGACCACAGAGGGTCTCTGGTCCAGCCTCTCGGAGCAGCCTGCACCCCTGCACGACTGTCCTCATGGTGAAAATTTTTTTCAGTATACGCCCATTTTCTCTCAAGCTCTTGCCATGCACCGCTAGGAACAGCCTGGATCCCTTCTCTTATCCACCCCCCATAGGTACTGGGAGGGCTGCTGTTAGGTTCCCCCCAAAGCCATCTCTTCCCCAGGCTTAACCAGGCCCATCCCTGACTCTCCCCTCACAGCACAAGTGCTCCAAACCCAGCCACCTTGGGGTCCCCCTACTGACCTCAGTCCAGTTTATTCATGTCTGTCTTGTTGCACTGCTGGCTTGGGTTGAGCTCACTGCCACCAGGACCCCAGGCCCCAGTTTGTCCCTCGCCTACATCATTGCCAAGGGTTCTTCCTTTCCAGGTGCAGGACTTTGCATTTGTCCTTGATGAATTTCATAAGGTTCCTGTCAGCCCATTCCTCCTGCCTGTCTAGGTGTCTCTGTGTGTCAGCCCTGCTCTTGAGGGTATTGATGGTGCACCCAGTCTGAGTTCATCTGCAAATTTGATGAGAGTGCACTCAATCACGCGTTCCAGGTGACAACGCTGTTAAACAGGACAGGTCCTGGGATAGACTTCTGCAATTCTCTGCTTGAAACCTTCCTCCAGGTAAAATATAGCCTATTACTGCCTACCATTTGAGAACAATCATCCAACTACTTCTTTATCCAGTTAGTTGTCCACCCATCCAGAGATTCATAGCCTAACTTGGATGCAAGGCCATTGTGGAGGACAGAATTGAAAGTCTTGCTAAACTCAATGTAATTGACTGTTGTGGTTTAACCCAGCAGGCAGCTGAAACAGCCACACAGCCATTCCCTCACTCTCCCCCCACGAATGGGATGGGCAAGAGAATCGAAAGAAATGTCCCCTCCCAGCTTCTTGGGTGCCCCTTGCCTTCTCATTGGCAGGGCAGTACGAGAAGCTGAAAAGTCCTTGACTGCTTGGCAACAACTAAAAACATCAGTGTGTTATCAACATTATTCTCATCCTAAATCCAAACCACAGCACTATACCTGCTGCTAGGAAGAGAATTAACTCTGTCTCAGCTGAAACCAGGACAATGACATTCACTACTCTCGCCTCATCTGCAAGACGATCAGGTTGCTCAGACATGATTTATCATGGATAAATCCATGCTGGCTGTTTCCAGTCATCTTCTTCTTCATGTGCCCAGAAATGTGTTCCAAAATTAAATAATCTTACAATATAACAAGCAACTTTTCTTTCAACAAGAAGTAAATGTCTCTGTGTATTTTCAATAAAGCATTCTAGGAATCCACCCTGTCCATCAGATGCTATACATGAAGCCCTGTTAGCAGCAGTTCCAGCCACATCCTGCTCCTTGAGCTTAATCTTCTAGCTAGGGGTTTTGGTTGCAACTTTTCTGACTCTTTAAATCTCATCCCTCAGGTTGTCTCCAGGCTAAGCAGGAGAAGCATGCTCTTGCATGCCTTCAGCATTGGTCCAAAATCTGAATCAATGACTTGGAAGGAACAGCTATTGCCAGGTTTTCTTCTGATGGGAACCAAGGTGCAAGATGGAACAAAGGTGCAGAAACCAAGGTGCTAGGACATTGACACCCACCCTATGGACCCTTTAGAGACCACCAATGTAGATGTAGGTCTTGTAAAGCCAGATAGCTGAGAAAAGTCTGTATTGGTGCCTGAGTGGGAGAGGCATTAACAGTGCTGCACCCCAATGGAAAACCAGCAGGTCCACTTCTGGGGAGAGATCAAGTCCATGCACAATGCATATGCTGTTTCTTTCCTGGGGACTGACCACAAAATGTCAGTAGAGCCAAGCCTCATATGTTATTAACTAGTCCTTGTCAGGTGAGAAGGTGGGACATTTTAGATAAATGAAGTAAACAAGATTAAATCTGACTTGGCCTGGGCACAGGGGTTAACATTCAATTCTTGGCAAAACACATAGCAAGCATTGGTGGCACAACAGGTAGAAGAACTGTAGACTCAAATCACTTCTGAAGTATGGCACCTGGGGCATCAGCAGCATGAGCCGTGACTTCAGGAGAGGGAAGAGCACCATCTACTGAATGACAATGTTAGGTTTTGCTTTTCTTACTCTCAGTAGAGGTTGCTCATTCACAAACCAACCATCAGATACTGGGGAGTTACGGGTCATTGGGGAAGTTACTTAACCTGCATTAACAATTGGCTGGATCACATCAGGGAGAAGAAAAGATTACATGCCTCTCAAACCTTTAAGCCCTTCCTAGAACTCTGATATTCACAATAGCCATAAATAAAGTCTGAAACCTTTCTTCACCCTGCTGTTTATTACGTACATGTTTATCTAGCTAACCTAAGTCATTGAACTTTAAAAATAGTTTAAAATAAAAACAAAGGCAAAAAGGTATTTAGTTGAAGATAAATCAATGATCCTATTAAGGTAATAGACTGTGAGTTAGCCATGAAATCACTCATTTACGTTGACCTTCTTTCCTACTATTGTAATAGTGTGCTCTTCTCCCCATCCCCAGTCCCTTCCTCTTCACTTAGATATGCTTTTAGAATAAAATAAGCTTCAGATTTATATTTCTATACTTTTTTTATGATCTTATTGATGTTATTTCTTACGTTGGCTTTTTAAAGCACTTGCTAAATTTGCTTGTAATATGAGGCTACAGTAATCCACCGTCCTCCTACACTGCAGTCTGTTCTAGCCTACACCACACAAAGACTCCTTTGCTGTCACGGGGTGGGAACTGTGCACTGAGGCTCCTAAAATAGATTCAAAGGGAAAAGAAGAGCTACAAAGAAAAATGGGAGGACACTCTGAGAGCTCGCTTCTGCTCTCAGGACACACTGCATGTTCACATCACCATGTCTTTTGACTAAATTGGCCCTTTACAAGGAAACTTGAGGTCATCTCACCATTTTGATTCAATTTTTGAAAGATCTAACCTTCCTGAAGATCTACTTCTAAACCCTAGCTAGCTCAGCAAGCACAACATTGTCAGCTCTGGGAAAAGGAATAACAGGTCTTGAGCCAGAGACGCAGTCATTTTATTTAAAAAATCTGGCTTGCATGTGGCACTTCCATAGGGGGAAGTGCCAACCTCCACAACACAACCGTTGCCAAAGACAGCATAATCACATCGAAAGCCCCACTTCCATGCTTTCTTACCTTCTGGTACTTCACTAAACATTTTACCAGAATTACATCGTGCCTTCTGATTCACTCATGCTATTATCCAAATGAAATCAATACATTACATGATTACATTATTTTTCTTCTTTTACCTGGAAGTAATTTTTAAATGATATCAAAGATTTCCCAAATAGATGGTTTTGTTTTCTTTGCAAACATAAAATGTACCAGGAACAAACAGTGGGACCACATCAAAGTTCTACCTTTCAGAAATAAAATTTATGCAATTTTTTAAAAAGTACAGGAACACATCAAGTTAAGTTTTATAGAAAAAACAGGAACAAGACCTGGTCAACTGGTCAGTTCAAGGATGGATAGTAAATAGATTTCCCATTTCACAAAGATTGCCACAAAATCAGAATACAAGTCTGACCTGAGGTACAACAAACTCCAATCAAAATTTCCCAATAAATTAACTTTAAAAAATCTAAGGTTATCATGATTGGTTTTTGTTTTAAACAAAATATTCCATTTTTATTTTGTCTAACAAGTACACACCATTTTACAAACTGCAACAAAAATAATTTTGGAAGGAAAAAACAAATTGGTGGTGAATAATTTCTATTCTTTTTATTGAAATCAATGCAGTGCAAAATACTTCTGAGAAATTATCAACTTCTGACAGAGAAGCAACCTTCTCCAGAGCTATCTGACTGCAATTGTCTGTAATCTCCCTGCTCATGTCCTGCTGGGTACCATGCATTTCTACAGCCCATCTCACACACAGCATTTCTACTGTCCAGGTGACAGCAAATGTGCATTGACTATCAGGGAAAGTCCTTGTGTGGACAAGCTCTCTGAGGTGATGTACAAACCCATCCTTACTTACAAACTGCTGCTGATGGCTCTAGTGTCACATTTTTCTCTAGATCAGACTGACACAATTAATCTCTACAGCACAGCACACTGTCTGTGGGATCTCTGGACACAGCAAACCCCTGCCAATTGTAGGTGCCTTTGGGCACTGGTACCATCTGGTCTCTTTGGCTCTCAGCTTGGCACACACCATTTTATTTTTGAAAGATTGAAGTATCAGGTCATGCCTCTGAGCTCCTTGGAGAGACATGGGGTGATCTTTATGGGTTGTGATCTGAAGAAGGTCATGATGCAGATGTAGACACCGCTCCTGAGTTGGTATTCTGTAAAATTGATGAACTCCATTAAAAGCAGCAGTTCTCCACAGAAATATTTAATGTGACAGTAAAGAGAGGGGTTTGGGGATTAGTGTTTTTTTCAGTAAGAAAATATGGAGGCAGAAGAATGTATAATCTATGCTTTGTAGCCTATAATGCTCTGTGCTTAGGTGTCATGACAGTTCATACGATATCTTTGGTAAAAACAGTGAATACCAGACTGCTGTTTCTTGCATGTTAACCTCCAGGGAACAGCAGTTGCTACAAGCCACTGAACTGCAGGCTGGAGAGTTCCAGCTCATGATATTTCACTCTGGAAGAGACTAGGCTTGTGGGAGTGCCATGAATTTCTCTGGGAGGTGAAGATGCAGACCCAGCAACTCCTGCTGGAGCTTGAGAGAAGGATCAAGAGGTATTTTTGGAGGCTAAGTGTACAAGAAGACAATGTTTGCTTCCTCTTCCTTTTGAAGTTCTTAGGTGGCCTTTACTTGGTCAGGCTTAGCTACAGTTTTCTGCTTCAAACTCTTGACGTTTTATAAACCCTTGGTACTCACAGAAGTGGCAAATGGTGGATGTTAGATTGGCGATTCTGTAGTATTTTTGTCTGATGTACTTGTGGTTCCATTTTCTATCCTAATTTTGCACCATTGCCTGGCTGAATGCCTAGAACTGAGTCCAGAGAGGCTGTGAAAATGTGGAGAAGAAGGAGGAAAAAGAAGAATAAGGAAATTTGGTCTCAGGTAAACAGCTTCAAAGGTGTTAAGACTACACTACCCAAGGCTAATTCCAGGACTGAAGGAGAATTAAAACTTCAAAAAGCTGAGGGGCACCTCAGATGCGTCAATGAAAACACTGACAGACGGGGGAAGATAGCACAGGGGAAGGGGAGCATCCTGTGGCAATGCAGCCTGCTCCTTGGAGATGGGGCAGGCATGCCTGAGCTGTTGTGGAGAGGTTATGCTTAAGGAGATATATCTAACTTTGTATAAGGGCTCTATATGTCTTTCACTCCTGGAAGAGCATTGTATTCTTCCATTAGAAAGGCCTCTGAGTCATTTTACTTTTAACCAGTTGCTGCCACAGGTTTCAAAGGGAAACCTTAGCCACGCTGAACTCTTGTTGGTATTACTGGTGAAGCTCATGGCTAGAAATTACAACCAGCTCCTGATTTGGGATTTGACAAATAGCTCATCTCCACCTTGGAGAAGGTAAATGCTCAAAGCCTGACACTCGGTGATTTCACTCAGAGAACAGGGATGGATACTTGTAATATTCTAGTTTCCACAATATGGCAAAGCAGGGTGGCCCATTGGACCAAAGGACCTTTGGCCCATCGAAGGCAGCCTTTCTCTGTTGGCATCTGCACAGCTTTCTTCATCTTTGGGAAGCTAATCACAACTCTCCCCTCAAACTGAGTCATTTTATAGTCTTCCAGATACCTGCAAGGTCCCCACACACTCTCCACCTTCACAGGAAACTTCAGGTGAGTGAAACTCCTGACAACATGATGGAATAGATAGTAACTCCAGCACACGGAGAGCTGAAACACACTGGAGTACAAGAGGAGAATAGAAATGAAGTCTACAGATTGGAGATGCTCACAACATTCACTGCAGAGAAGGCAAGTAGTAAATTCTCTCAAGGAGACAAAAGATAAACATTAAACCATCAAATGAGGATTGTGAAGCTCTGAAATTGATACAGTAATATTTCTCACTCATGTCTGTACTATATGCTTTTATTTAGAAGCACAGCAGGTCTCTGTTGAAATTTCTTCTGCAAGATTACTTCCCATCCATTCCACTGACAGGTGCACTGTCATACAGCCAAAGGAAATGGTCATCTGTTTCTGAGGAGTAAGTAGTGCCCTTCACTATGTAAGTAGGTGAAGCTGCATCATAGCAATGAAATTCTCACAGTGAGATGCTCTCCCTGCTGTTCATTGCCACCGTGCTGATTTTGTTAAATGTGCATTCACAGACCTGACAGACACAGACACATATGGCATGTCACTGCTAACCATTGCCACTATTCTTAAAGGTAATTGCCAGGAACAATTCAGTGAAGTGAGTAATTTGCTTACTGTGTAAAGAAAATTAACGCCTTTGAAGACAAAGTCTGGAAAAGGAGGGAAATACCTTCACTGTTACATCTCTGTGAAAGAGGCGGCAATTAATCTCTGTGGGCAGAAGTGTATACTAGGTCAGAAGAGACTGAGGGTGATAAATGATAGATACAATAGCCACATTTGCTTTAGCATCTTCCCATTGTGACGTAGTCTGTTTTGTTTTTAAACCTCAGCTTAGCTGCAGCTGCTTTCTGTGATTAAACTGTGGCTTAAAAAATGCAGAGCCCCCCTGTTACAATGAAGCTTTCCTTAGCTGCCAGTGACCTGAAACAACACAAATGTGGTAGAACCAGCATGGATGTTACAGGGTGATATTCCCTGAGATCACCCGGGATGCAGCAGCAGTGCAAGCCTTCATTTAGGTGACTCGTGGCCCTGGGGATTGCAGGGGGGCACAACCCCCCCATCCTGGGCTTTGTGCTGAGCACACAGCACCCGTCTGAGCTAGAAAGCAGAGACCTTTCCCGAAATGAGTAGCCTTGACCAAAGCCATTCCCCTCTGCAGAAAGAGCTGAGCTGTGCCAGCCGGTGTCTCAGGAGCCTGCACACACAAAACACACACACTTCAGCAGCAGAAGTCAATGAAGAAGGATAACCACCTAGCCCAGCCTCTTTTGGGGCCTGACTTCTTATGCACCAAATCCCTCCTTATAAAGCAAAATCTCATCTTTTTTGTGTGAAGCCCAGCACAGCTACCTGTTCCCCACAAATAGTTTTGGAAGTACAGGTTCTAGAAATCTAGCTGGTCTGGGTAGGAAATAGCCCACAAATATTGCTCATATTGATTTGCAGACTGTACTCAGATTTCAAAAGCCCTGCCCATGCAGAAGCACTGAGGAAACAAGGCAACTCAAGGAAGGGCTGCTGAAGCAGCATTCATGTCTCACGCTCTGCAGAGCTTGCAAGAGAGGTCAAGGCATGAATTAATGAGACAGCAAGGAGCTGAATCTAAAGTGGTAACAGTAAGCACAAGTGATCCCAGAAAGACCATGTTTTGAGGACTCGCTGAAAGATGTAGATGTTAAGGAGGGTACTAGGTGGAAAAGGGATAGCAGTCAGCTAGTAATGAAATGTGCCTTCTCCATGAACGCATCCCAGCAGTATTGCAAAGAAGGAGGAAGAGGCTGTGTTCAGTCAGCAAGTCCATCCTTCGAGCAAACTTTCGTTCTTTTCATGTATTATGTGTAAACTCCGTGCAAAGCTTGCACAAGACTATGCATTGTGAATAAAAGAAGCTTGGAACTTCACTATTTTTTATGACATGCAATTTACAGATAGACTACTGCATTTTACTGGACATCAGAAAAGAGAAATTAGTATGAAATCCCAGGTTTGGAACATGTTAGCTAAGATATACAATATATCAAATAAAACTTAAATGTTAAATTCTAACTTTACAAAGGAGTAAAGTATGAAATGACACTGCTCCGCAGTACAGTATGGTATCTAGTGTCTATCCATACTGGAAGAAAAGGTAAAAATCTTTCAGCCTTGGAGGACAGAAGGACATTTTTCCTAGGTTTTCCTGGTTGTTCCTTTTAATGACAGGAGTAGGAAAGCTGAAGCTCTAAAAACACTCTAGGCAGCCTAGCACTGAGGAAAGTTGCAGAGGGTAATTACCCTGCTCACAAGCTGAGATGCTTGAGCAACAGGTAAAAATCACTTGTAAAATATGACACACTTTGATGGTTTACTTTTTTGTAAAATTCTGTCTTTAACTAAATAGATTATTTGATCTTTAATTCCTCCCTACTGATGTGGCTGGACTGTGTCTAATTCCAGAGCATGCCCTTCTGTTGGGGTGGAAAGCCTATAAACCTATGTACTTGACGCTTCCGCAGTAACCAGCACCTATTTTCCTAGATATTCAGAGGGCTTGCAAGGTACCTCTGAATTTCTGTGCAGATTAATTTGAGAGCTGTTAACTCAGCAACTGAGAGGAAGCAACCCCTTTTGGTAGAAGGGAAAGCAGATGGAAGATGAAAGCAGGTACAGGTAACCTGGGAGGAATACAGAGACACTGTCTGAGCATGCAGAGACCTGGGTAGGAAAGCCAAGGCCCAGCTGGAATTGAATTTGGTGAGGAATGTCAAAGACAACAAGAAAAGCTTCTATAAGTACCTATATGATAAAAGGAAGTAGAGGAAAAATGTGGGCTTGTTGCTGAATGAAACAGGGGCCCTGGTGACAAAGGACATGGAAGAGGCTGACATACTAAATGCCTTCTTCACCTCAGTTGTTGCTGAGGTGAAGGATATCTGAGGATCCAAAGACCAGGGAGAAAGTCTGGAGCAAGGAAGACATACCCTCAGCAGTAAAGGCTCAGGTCAGGGAATACTTAAGCAAACCGGACAACCTTAAGTCCGTAGGACCTGACAGGATGCACCCATGATTACTGAGGGAGCTGGCTGCTGTCATCGCAAGGCCACTCTTGATAATCTTTGACTGATCATGCTGACTGGGAGAAGTGCCCGAAGATAGAAGGAAAGTAAAGGACAATCTTATCTTCAAGAAGGGCAAGAAGGAGGACCCAGGGAACTGCAGGTCAGTCAATCTCACCCAGGGGAAGGTGATGGAGCATCTAATCCTGGAAACCATTTCTAGGCACATTAAGGACAAGAAAATCATCACTAGTAGTCAGCATGGATTCACCAAGGGGAAGTCATGCTTGACCAACTTGATAAACTTCCAGGATGAAATGACTGGCCTGGTAGATGAAGGCAGAGCAGTGAATATTGTCTCTCTGGACTTCAGTAAGGCTTTTGACGCTGTCTCCTATAAGATCCTCATAGATAAGCTGTTGATGTATGGGTTGGCTGAGCAGACAATGAGGTGGATTGAAAACTGGATAAATAGCCGGGCCCAGAGTTGTGATCAGAGACATGAAGTCTGGTTGGCAGCCAGTAACTAGCAGTGTACCCCAGGGGTGAATACTGGGTTCAATCCCATTCAAGATCTTCATTAATTATCTGGATGATGGGGCAAAGCGTACCCTCAGCAAGTTTGCTAATGACACCAAACTGGGAGGAGTGGGTGATATGCCAGAGGGTCGTGCTGCCATCCAGAGGGACCTCACCAAGCTGGAGAAATGGGTTGACAGGAACCTCATGAAGTCCAACCAGAGGAAATGCAAAGTCCTGCACCTGGGCACCAGGACATGCTAGGGGCTGACTGGCTGGAAAGCAGCTTGGCAGAAAAGGACCTGGGGATCCTGGTGGACAACAAGTTGAACATGAGCCAGCGATGTGCCCTTGCGACAAAAGGCCAAGGCCAATGGAATCCTGGGCTGCATTAGGAGGACTGTTGCCAGCAGGTTGAGGGAGGTGATCCTTCTCCTCTACATGTGAGGCCACACCTGCATGGAGAGCTGGGTCCAGTTCTCATTTGCCCAGTACAAGAGAGACATGGACATAGTGGAGCCAGTCCAGTGAAGGACCACAAAGATGATTAAGGGACTGGAATAATCTCTTCTATAAGGAAAGGCTGAGAGAGCTGGGACTGTTTGGAGAAGAGAAAGCTCAGGGGGATCTTGTCAATGTGTACAAATACCTGAAGGGAGGATGCAAAGAGGATAGAGGCAAGCTCTTCTCAGGGATGCTCAGTGACAGGACAAGAAACAATGGGCACAAACTGAAATACAGGAAGTTTCATCTGAACATCAAGAAGCACTTTTTTACTGTGAGGATGACTGAGCACTGGTATAGGTTACCCAGAGAGGTTGTGGAATCTCCATCATTGGGGATATTTAAAAGCTATCTGGACATAGCCCTAGGAAACCAGCTCTAGGTGACCCTGCTTGAGCAGGAGGTTGGACCAGATAACCTTCAGAGGTGATTCTGTAGCTCATGCTAGGTAGGAATGATCTCTGCTGTGATAATGTGGTGGGGAGCACACCTGAACCCTGAAGATATCAAGAAAAAAAATCATGTGATTCTACTCCTGCTCTCTGCCTAAGTCCCTATGAATGTTTTTGAGGTGTTTCTTACAGGCTAAAAGCCTTTTGTATTACACAGGGGTGGGACAGAGTTGTAACCTGAGTTAGTTCTCACTAATATGCCTTTCGTAAAGTACTTTCTTGTAAAATTGAAACGAATTATGGATTTCAAAATGAGATTGTGTACTGCTGAAGTTCGTAGTACAGCTACCCAGGAACCTGACCTTTAATCTGTTTTCAAATGCAGTGAATACAGTGCATTGCAGATCTATCTTTGATTATTCATGAAACATTGTTATGGGTGAGCTGGGTGTTATTATTCAATGTAGAATACTTGCTTTAAGTATTGATTTCTTCTGCTTGTGTTTGCGTTGAGTGCAAAACTCAAGTTGTTTCTTAAGAATAAAAGGCTTCAGGAAGTTGAAGGAGTTGCTGTTTAAATTTCTGCTGAAATCAGCACAAGTCTCTTGCACCTTCCAGAGTCTGGCCCTTAGCAGGGGCCTTTCTGCTAATCCCTCTAACAAAGGCATTGAATCCTAAAATATGGATGCAAAAATACATTGCAGAACACGTTTTGAACACCAACGCTTTCACACAAACCATTAGCAGACATGAGCGACTGAATAATAATTTTCACCCATCAGCAGAAGTATCAGAGCTGCAACTGAACTTGTGACCTCTGAACAAGTCTCCACAGTTAAGTCATCACCAAATGATAAGCCAAACATTCCCCCTTTCCTTCCATATCAGGAGCATTAGCTCCTGATGGAATAATGATCATAATTGTGGTAGCAGCTGTGACAATTACAGAAAATGGAGGCCACATCACATCACTCCTAATTCCACTGCAGTGCCTGTACTCTCAGATGAAGGTTTCCCTTCATTTCAGAAGCAGAGTGTCATCCAGTAGCTGACAAATAATTACAGCCTTCACTACTATTCCCTACACGGTGAAATGATTTAAACTGAAATCCCTGTGATCATTGTTTCATTTAAGACTTTTGACCAAATGTCATCTGAAAGGGCTAGGCAAAAAGCCAGGTTACTAAAGGTAGCATTTGGATGAAGCAATATGACATTGTGTATACCAAGAAGTTCATTCAGATTGTCAGCTAACTACATTTTTAATAATGTCCTCAGAGGACTTAGAGTCAAGTTGCTTTTTGAAAACTCCCTTTGCCATTCTACCAAAGTATTTTTTATATCTTGGAAATGAGTCAGATTTCTACTAATCTGGAAATAATGTGGCAGAGGAAAACATACTTGAATTAACATATGAGATTTCCACTTACCGACTCTGACCTCTAGAGCTCTTTTCAGTTCCTTTTGGTGCACCTGCCCAATCAGATTATTTTCATTCACTGGGTTTCTGTCCAAACATCAGCTTGGCTGGATCTGGGCTTCTGGGAAGGCTCAAGCTACTTGGTTTTTCACAGCAGCACAGGTTAATGCAAAACATGTGCCTCTGGTTCATATAGTCTGTTGTAAGAGCTTTTCAACCATACTCTTTTTATCTCTGAGATTTCTGCTGAGAAATACATACTCCCTCTCTTTCTTCCATCCTTAATGACCATCATATTTTTTGGAAATGCAACTCTGAAAAAGAAACTCAGATTTCCATGCTATGTACTGCAGCAGGACAAGGTGGTACACAAAATAATATCATTGTTAGGGGAAAGAAAGGTCTGCAGCCAAAATGGACTAGCTTGAACTGCTATCTGATCATATGTAGTCTCAGCCAAAGACTGCTGGACCTGGAAACTCTGGAAAACCTTGAGAATTGTAGCTCTTTTAAAATTATTTAGACATTTAGACATTTACTACTAGTACTTCAAGTAAATCCCTCTGGTCTTGACTCTACTCCTTCTCTTACCACTACACAGATGCCCATCAATACATAAGATCTGATGATGGCAAAGCCCTCACTCTGTTCACACAACCAACCACGAAGAATTTCTTATGTCACATTTGGGGACTCATCTCTTGGGCAAGTCAAAAAATCCCCAATGAAGTCTCAGCAGGTTGGAGCTCAAAAGCCCAGTTCATGCTGACGTGACTCCACATGTTCATCCTGCATCTATAAGATGCCCGTGAGGGGTATCCACACTGCACTGAGAGTAGCCCAAAATCCCAATTGTATTTGAGGAATTTTTTTTTGTATCTAGAAAATAACATCCAAGAGTGAGAAAAGGTGCTGCAGAATCTGAGGAGGCTCATGGTGGCTGTGGTAAACATTAGGGGTAGGAGATGGTTCAGCTGATGCTAAGGTACATGCAGTCATGTACCATGTAGATATATCTGCTGCTGGTGTTGGATCTGTCCCCCAGTTCTCTTTGGCCTTTTGGCAGGGTGGATCCTACTGGGAAAACAAAGTAACCAAAAAACAGGGGGTGGAGGATAGGGAGGAGTGGGGGTTGGTGGTCTTTATGGCAACTGGTCTCAAACTTTTTCACCATTGACCTACTGCTGGTTTTGAGCCATGCAAATGAATTTAGCTTTAGGCTAGTGGTCCCACACAGAAGTCTCTGACTTTATCTATAGCAGAAATGTCTATGTTGCTGATTGAAGTGGTCTCTGGCTGAGCAGCAAGCATTTAAAAGACCTAAAGAGGGGAACAAGCTGAAATATTTAAAGCTAAATGCACTGACATTTCTGTGAAGTGCGGTCTTACAGTTACTGACCAGTCAACATAAGGAGGCTTAAAAATGTCACTAAATCTGAACAGAAAAAGCAGGAAGTTCTTTGGGCAATTACATTGCATAGGAGAAGCCTGTGTTCTCTTATAACATTGCTTTATATCTCCAATTTAAATCAGAAAAACACAGAATCATACAATAGCTTAGGTTGGAAGGGACTCCTGGAGGTCCTTTGGTCCTAATTCCTGCTCAGAGCAAGGCTATCTTCAAAGTTAGAGAAGACTTCTGAAGGCTGCATCCGTCTGAGGTTCAACATTTCCAAGGATGCACAGCCTCTGGCACCCGTCCCAGGGTGAAACTTTTTTCTCCCTATGTCCAACCACAATTTTTCTTGTTGCACCTTGTGTTTGTTGTCTCCTGTCCTTTCAGTGTGTACCTCTAAGAAGAGTATGGCTCTGTCTTTTCTAACACTACCCATAAGGTAGTTGAAGGTCGTAGTTAGTTCCCCCAAAAGCCATCTCTTCTCCTGGCTGAACAAACCCACCTCCCTCAGCCTCTCCTCCTATGTCACATGCTCATGTTTTCCTGTCCCCATCTTTCCTGGTTGCCCTTCTCTGGAGACCAGTGTATCTACATCTCTCCTGTAAGAGGGGGCTCCAAAGCTGAACCGAGTGCTCTGGATGCAGTCTTAGAAATGCCAGTTAGACGTAAAAGAATCATTTCCATCAGCTTTCTCCTTAGGTTCTGGTTAATAATATCTTTATCTAGGTTTCAGGAGGAAATCCTACATGGGGGCAGAGCAGGCTCTTGTTTAGCTTCAGCTTCCGGCTTTCTGTGTTTCCCATGTTGTGTGTGTCCAGATATAGGCACCTAGCTGGACTCCTCGCACCCTGCTTTCTTAAGGGGACTGACCATTGCCCTGTCCCAAGCACATTGCTCCCATACTCAGTTTCCCCCTGTATCTGCTGGCTTTGATCTCCATTCCCCAGTGAACCTTGTTTAAAGCCCTCCTCGCTACCTTAGCAAGGCTGTTGGCAAAGATGTTTTGTCAGGTGGATCCTGTCTCCACTCAGGAGCTCTCATCCATCAGAGAGTGGGCACAGACGCCAAAGCCCTCCTGTGACACCAGTTACTCAGCTAGGTACTGGCCTACAGTATGCATCTGCTCCCACCCAAACTTTTCCCCTTGACTGTTGGGACCAAGGTGAGCAGTAGCTGGGCACCTGTCCTCTTCGTCTTAGGCCTCAGAGCCAGTAGTCACCATGTCTGCTTCTCTTCACAAGAACCAGGAGCAGACCCTGTGTCTGGACAAAGAAGGATGCTGGGAGGATGAAGTCCTGCATAAAATTGCCATAGGATTGTTGGTGCAATACTGATGATTTTTGTGTGTTTGCACACAGCAGAAGGGTGAGGCGGCTGTAGAAGTTCAGCTAGTCAAATGCTTGATGGAAAAACATGAAGGGTATCATCTTCTCAATAATCTACTTGTCACATTTCCGTAAGAAAACCAGAGTAGGTAAAGAAACAATTCAGCTTTGCATTTATTCTTGAATTATTCCAGGCATAAGAGGCATGTGACCTCCTGATGGAAACTTGGATAAATCAGGTGGCCTTCTACTGTTTGCATATTGCAGCTTCTGCTCTGAAGCTGAGCATGTCCTAAAAAGTAAAAAGTCAGTGCTTAAACATAACTGGAGGCTGTCATGCCCTATCTGGATTTTAGTGGTAGGCATGATTGGCACTCCTCCACATCTAGTCATCAGCTGATGTGGTTCTTGAGAAGGTGAGTCAAGACAACCTGGCAGTAAGATGCTGTGTCGATACACATGACGCTGATACAGACCAAGCTCCTCCTCAGGTCCAGCAGAGCTGGGAGGGCTTGCACCGAGGGCAAGTGCTTTGGGTGTTCAACTCAGCGGGCCATGGAGGGACAACTCGCTCTGAACTCATACTGCCACCAAGAGACTTGTAGACCTTGGCCCCCCAGGGTACAAGCAAAGGGTGATGGTGGAGGGTTTGAGAGGCCTGAGAGGCATCATAGCAGAGGGCCCCAGGATGTAAATATAAATCAATAAAGTGCAGGTCATGGAAGGGATGCAACCTTCAGAGCTGAATAGAACACATTTTAGGTCACAACAAAGGAAACAAAGAACATATATCAAACATATATATGAAAGCATCCTTCTGTGGTGTAAGCACAGAGGAAATAACAAGAAAGTACTAAAAAATGTGAACAAAGGCAGAACAGAAACAGAGGAGTGGCTTAGGTATTGTCAGCCTTGTTAAGGACTCCATCCCTGACCACTGCTTACCTGCAGCCAGTCTCCCTCTCCTTCAGTAGAATCAGTGCTTCTTTTTATATTGCCACTCACTATATTTTGTACTATGTGTTGGCAATTTGTATGTGAAGTTACATTTTTACTCTACACTTGGGTTAAGTAAATTAGAATTTTAATTGTAATTTAATTCTAAAATACCCTTCAGATAATAGCAAGCTCTACCAAGAGTAACACCCCATTTACCATATATCAAGCACAACCATCTAAAAATAATCCTTATTAAGTTTGTATGTACTTCAAGCAGCTGTAGGGTCTCAGTCTGTAAGAGAGATTTGTCTCTGTGCAAAGAAGAAACTAATGCATTTGTCTCACACCGATCCCTTCCTCATGGCCATATCCACAGTCCACCAAAACCAACAGCCTGAGGGTTACTGGGTGTTCTGGGCTCTGGGCTGGGCCTCTGGCTACTGAAGTCTGATGAATCTGCTGGAAGAAAGAACATCTGAGCCGCTATGAAAGCTGCTTCAATAAAATCTTTTTCAAAATTAAACCATCATCGATACCACTTTCTAGCTTGCATTTGACATCTGCACTTCTCATCACCATGACAACGTAGCAATGTGACCCATCATAGATTCTTATAAAAATTTATAGCAAAGTATTTTATCAGCTTGTTAATTCTGAACTAAACCTTTCTGAACAAAGAGAACAGCAAGGCTTCTGTTTGCTAAACCACAGTGCAAATGCACAGGGTTTCCAGGGTTCACGGTAACCAGAAATCTGCAACATTTTCAGAATAAATGATAATCAGTTTGAACTACTTTCCTGTTCAGGCTGAGAAGTGATGAGATGTTTTTACTTTCTCTTTCTTTCTCTTTCACTCTCTAAAATCATTGCTTGTAGTACTTAAGGGATTTTTTTCTTATATCTGAATTATTAAAAAAGTACTACATGACAACATGTTGGAAAATATCCATCATTTTAAATGACAAACATGCAATTAAATGATTAATGGATTTTAAATGATTCAACTAAAATTACCGAGTTTTAAAAACTATGAGATTGATTATTCTTTTCTCCCCTGAAGCCCTATGTGTTATGCGGTGTAATTTAAGAATAATATTCTGTTTACTTATCTGTTGATTCATATAATATATAAGGCCCATTCCAAACAAGGGGACTGACTTCACAGAAGGATTTAGCTACCTACTTGTCTCCAAAATATATATGGTCTTAGAAACCTTCAGCACCACAACCTTCAAAGTACCTCACATTCCTGGGTTTTGGTGCTCCCTCTAACAAGCTTGTGGTGGGTTGACCCTGGCTGGATACCAGGTGCGCACTGAAGCCGTTCTGTCACTCCCCTCCTCAGCTGGACAAGGGAGAAAAAATATAACAAAAGGCTCGTGGGTAAAGATAAGGATCACTCATCAATTACTGTCATGGACAAAACAGACTCAACTTGGGTAAATTAATTTAATTTATTGCCAATCAAATCAGAGTAGGGTAATGAGAAATAAAACCAAATCTTAAAACGTCTTCCCACCACCCCTCCCTTCTCAGGCTCAACTTCACTCTCGATTTCTCTCCCTCCTCCCCCCAGCAGCACAGGGGGACGGGGAATGGGGGTTACGGTCAGTTCATCACATGTTGTCTCTGCCGCTCCTTCCTCCTCAGGGGAGGACTCCTCACACTCTTCCCCTGCTCCAGCGTGGGGTCCCTCCCACGGGAGACAGCCCCCCACCAACTTCTCCAATGTCAGTCCTTCCCACAGGCTGCAGTTCAGGAACTGCTCCAGCGTGGGTCCTTTCCACAGGGTACAGACCTTCAGGAACAGACTGCTCCAGCGTGGGTCCCCCACGGGGTCCCCGGTCCTGCCAGCAAACCTGCTCTGGCATGAGCTCCTCTCTGCACGGGGCCACAGGCCCTGCCAGGAGCCTGCTCCAGTGTGGGCTTCCCATGGGGTCACAGCCTCCTTCAGGTGCCTCCACCTGCTCCAGTCTGGGGTCCTCCATGGATTGCAGGTGAATATCTGCTCCACCATCATCCTCCATGGGCTGCAGGGGGACAGCCTGCCTCACCATGGTCTTCTCCAGGGGCTGCAGGGGGATCTCTGCTCCAGTGCCTGGAGCACCTCCTCCCCCTCCTTCTGCACTGACCTTGGTGACTGCAGAATTGTTCCTCTCACATATTCTCACTCCTTTCTCTGGCTGCAATTGCTCCTGGTGGGTTTTTTCACCTTCTTAACTATGTTATCCCAGAGGTGCTACCACTGTCACTGATGGGCTCAGCCTTGACTAGTGGCGAGTCCATCTTGGAGACGGCTGGCATTGGCTCTGTCGGACGTGGGGGAAGCTTCTGGCCGTTTCTCACAGAAGCCACCCCTGTAGCCTCCCCACTACCAAAACCTTGACATGTAAACCCAATACAAAGCTTCTTCGGTTTCTGCTTGCCACATCAAAAAGTCCCACAAAGCCTCCTTCTCAGGGAGGTCACTTCCCTCCTCGCTCCTGCTATGTGGTTGGTACAGAGTGCCCATCACCCTGTCACATCTGGAGAATAAAAGTGATGGGACAGCTGGGATCCTGTCCTATTTACTGCCTTAACCATGTATTAGAAGTCTCACCTGAGACAGGAAGACCAGGGTTATTCTCTTTGCTATTTGCATTGTGTTAGAGCTACATCTCCAATGTACTTGTGGATAACACAGCTGTGAGTAAGGTTCCTCAAACCTTCTGGTTTGAACTGTACCATTTTGCATGGGATAAGGAATGATAAGTATGACTCATTAGCTATTCTAGATAGCTCCCTTACTTGCTGTATTTTATTGAACTAGGTCTTAGATATTTAATTATCCTGGTGAATTTAATAAGGAATTTAGTGACCTTGAGAGAAACATGACTAAAAATTAGATATTGCAATGTCCTGTTGTCCAGGAATACTTGTAGGTGCCCACCTCCACTGCCCTGGGTTCTTACACAGAGCTGTTCTTAAAAGTATGATACTGCTGCTTTCCAAAAGGCTCATGAGAACCACATCGATCAGACATGAAAGCCTCAAGAACTTCAGGAGGGGTTCAACCTAAAACATTCCTTCAACATCCTTGAATCAGCGGCCCTTGTGATGCCTAGTTATGGAAAACCTCAGTTAGAGGGCAGGAAAAAGCCTCAAAATTTGGTCTGGCCATTCACAGAATCACAGAGAAATGTAGGTTGGAGGTCATCTAGTCCAATCTCCTGCACAAAGCTTAGCTACTTGTCGTGTGATTGCAACACTAGCATCAGGAAGAAGATCCTAAGGCGTACCTATCCTATACTGTGAAGCCTGGAGGTCCCCCAGCTGCTGCTGTACTCACATGGAGCAGCCATCCAATTCAGCTGTGTTGGCCCAGACCTGAAGCATTGAAGAGACACTTGGATTCTGTGTCGCTCTGTCATCAGCAATGCTGCTTTAAGGCCCCACCTGGGTAGTCTGCATGAATCCTATTTGCCATGTTACTCTACTACCTTCAATAGCCAAGCCCACACAGGCCCTAAAAGAGCTCTGCCTGGACTCGCCTGCAAATCACCTTCAAATTGGTATTAAAGTATTAAACTGGAATATAATAATGAGTAAAAATGGATTTGTATTAAAGATCAGTGAGGAAATGGGCTCTCCAACTGTTTGGCTCTAGCTGCTGTTTAGTAAAGAGAATGCAAAATAACGAGTGGGTTCCACAGATGCAAACCTCCAGCTATTCTGTTGTTCTTCCTATTTTTCTCTCATTTTTGTTTTGTGTTGCATCCTCAAAAAATATCATAATACATCCTCACTGCTGAGATTTCAACACATGTGGACTCACACAGCATTGTAGTTAATATGCAGAAATTTTGTGATTTTTACACAAATCATTCCCATTTCTGGCTGCTAAAATGCATGGCCCAGCACTGAACTGAACAGGACAGCCCATAACAAGCCCTAGCCACAAAAAGACCAAAATCCTAAATCACACCTTATTTTCAGCCAAATCCCCATGTTTCATATTTGCCCTGACAGTGCAGAGTGAGCCAATAGGAAAGTCTTGACCTGGGTATTTACATGGATTTTAGGCTTCTTAAATCTGGACTAAAGTGCTGGACTCAAATCCCACTTTGGTTCACAGGAGTCTTTCTGCAGAGGTTAACCGCACGTGCACAGGAGCAGACCACTGTCACGCAGGGGAATGTAGGATGAGAATAGAGGCAGAGCTTTTCTGTGCTTGTCTCAGTTGCTGCTGTGCTTTCCTGTGGGTAGCGGGAGGTATGCCAGCAACTAGATTAAAAGTCATGATTCCCTTAAAATAGTATTTCTGAAAGAGACAGGGTACCTGGTACAAACAGAGGAGAAAAGTGGGTAGAAATGAGTAATGTCACAGTCTGGCTACCCACAACAAGGATCGCTGCCTGATATTAGACAGCAGTGAGGAGCCTGAATCTGTAGGAGTTGAATGCACTGTACTTTTCTTTAAAAGCCTATGAAGAAGAGAAGGTTTAAGGGAGATGTTATGGCTGTCATTGCCACAAGTGTGGTCCAATACTAGAACAGGGACCAGGGAGGTTGGGGAACCTCCATCTTTGGAGACCTGACTGAACACAGTCCTGAGGAAGGTGAGCTGACTAGACCTGCTCTGAGCAGGAGGTCGGAATAGATGGGACCTTGGGAGATCCATTCCCACCTAAATTATTCTGTGATTTTCTGAATCTGTGATTCAATTCACTCATTGTTATGATCCTACTCTGGATATTTTGAACATATAAGTCATTTTCAGTGTCTACACATATAAGTGGACAATCTAGACAAGATCATGTTTTATTTCCTGTAAATATGCTCAGTGGAATTAACCAGGAAAATTTGTATTTCTGAACTTCTGTACAGTGCTCCTGCAGAGAACCTCAGGATGTCTATCCACACTTGTTGGAAAAAAAAAAAAAATCCCTTTGCCAGACCCAGACTTGGAGCCTGATACAGACCTCATTCATTGCAATACATTGGGTTCATCCTTAATTTCAGTGCCTTTTTCCTGAGGACTTTCTGGAGGTAATTGCAGCACAGATGTACTCAAAATGGTTTTGGGAAATAATTACATTATGGAAGAACTCCTGGTTATACTCCAATGACCATTCCCATTTACATGCAGAGGTAGGATTTTGCCTCTTTTGCCTGTTACTTGTAGGTTGTTGTTAGGAACCTACAGAAAATAAGTTATACTGAACACGATTAAACTGTCAGACTTTTGAGATCTGCTTATTGTCCATATGGGCACGCTGTAAAAAGCTGATATAAAAGTAGGCATCAATACAGAGAAGGCTGGTACTCATTCTCCCACAGCCTGTACCATGAAGGAAGCTCTCCCCCTGAAAGTGGCCATGGTGCCTGTGATTCACTGGGATCTCTGTCTTCAGGGTGATGGGCCATCCCCGAGCTGATGCAGACACACAAAGCTTCATACTCTCATCTGTTCCCATCCTAAATTAATAAAACCTTAATTATAGAAGCAGAGGAGTAGAAACTATTTTTGAACAAATTAAAATACTCCATCATGTGCACTGTGCTTTTCCCTAAGCAATTGGGTTTTTTCCCCCTCCTCATTAATGCTTTTCTCTGAGGATGCTAATGACTCACTCAGTAATGATGCCATTGCTTTTAGTTAATCAGCGCGTTAGCAGTCACTGCCGGTGTCAAAATGAAACCAACCTCCTCGTCTCCCATTGAGTATAATTCACACAGTGACTGTTAAGCAGGGAAAGCATTCACAACAAAAGGTGTGTCATAATACATCTCTTTTACCCAAATACCTTTCTGTGCAACCACCAAATTCATCATGAACTATTAATATTTGTTCTCCATAAATAATAAATTCCTCTGCGTTTTCTTCTCATGTGCAGAGGAGAATGGTTACACAACTGGAAAGGAGTCTAACCCTCTATAAAATGGAAAGAAAAAGTTCTCAGTTGAATAATTTATCTAAAGATTATATAGGGCATGCAAGGAAATAGGCTACAATAGAAACTTTTGAGGAATTATCCAGTTACATATCAGTATTGTCAAACAGTGATGGCTGGAACTAGGGATCCTGATCTTGGCACTCTCAGGTTTTTACTGCAGTTTAGGTATCCATTTTTTACAATAGTTTATCTTTTGTAAAGATGAGAAGAATATTGGTTTCAGATTGGAAGAGGTCTGGATAACCCCCCTGTCAATTTGGCAGTTTTCTTCCTTCCTACAGAGACACCCAGGGTCAAGGAGAGAATGCAAATAAATGGTAGCCCATGAGTAAGGACATTGAGCTGGAGGATACAGAAACTTCTGAGGATGTTTTTCATTTTAATCACTGTCTCCTATCAGAGTCAGTGGAAAGATGCCCATGAACTTCAGTTACCAGACTGGGTCTTTACTGAACACCTACCTTGACAATGATGAAGACAGAAGGTCTGTACTTAGCTAACATAAGGGTAAAAGAAATGTAGTGGAAATAGATCAAGTTCAACACTGTTGAATGCTTCTCCTGCAAGAAATGAAAAAGGCAGTTTAGCCTCTCAGCTTGGGAAGAATATCAGCACATCAACTAGAACTCCTCTGTTTTCATTATTTTTGGTTGGCCTGGAGTAGAAGGTGCAGGGAAAGATTATAGGAAGACCCCTTTAAATTTGCTAGGAACATTAGCTGAAGTTACAATTTTTATTCAGTTTAATTTATAGTCCTTATACAGTATCTGATTAAACATGCAAAGCATCCCTCCTAACAACACCCTTGTAGAACAGAGGTGTTATGAGACAAGATCACAGCTTCAGAGAAAGGAGTAAATGATGTAAGCTCTCTCTTCTGCGTGCTGATCTAGTGCCTTAGCGCAAGATGATCTGTAGCACAAAAGCTTTCACGGTGCGGCTATTGTCTTCCTATCAGACTTGATGCCATTTAGATGCACACCACTGACAAAGCACGAAATAGTCTTACCACCCAGATATTGAAGGAGAACCTTAGCATTCTATGCAAGCAAGGGTAATGCAATAAAAGTTCCCAACTTTTGTGATATTTTCAACAGAAGGCACTAGAGAATTAAAATTCTTCAGGAAAGAAGGCAATTTACAGCCAATCTCACTGATCTCAAGGGTACTGAGTAAACAAAAATATATACAGTTATTGTTTGTAAGAAAGTGTAAATCACTTTTTATCACTCAATTCTGCCTGAACTTTTGTAGAAAATCTTTCTCATAACTAGCCTTCAGTCTTATTGAATCTTGCAAACTAAATAAAAAAAACTAAACACAAAACCAAACAACACAGAGAGGCTTGTTGACAGAGCGGCCTCTTGAACAAGCAGAGCCTTTTCAACGGTCTTTCAAAATACATATATATGGTCCCTGCAACAAAGCAAGTATTATAGATTAGTGGGTCAATTTAGAATAGTTAAAAAAATCTCTTTAGAAAGAAGAGCCATTATGAGGATTGTGTGTGGGACATTCCTTATCAATTCTTTTTTTCTTTATTCAGAGGCAGTATTTATAGGAACATTTGGGTCACTAAAGCTTTATTTTCCAAGCATGTTATACGTTTACACACTCACAGCTCCAGTGTCATCCCTGATCTGCCTTTGCTGGACCTTACGAACAAATAGGTGAAATTCTGCCCTTCCGTACCTGCGTGCATGAACTGGTTGGGTTTTCCAGCTCAAACAGGCATGACACCATCAGCATTTGGTGTCAACTCCCAAGCAGTGGTAAAAGCCTCATAGCTTTTCTTCACCACCAGATTGCAGTGCAGTCAGTCAGTCAGTCAGTCAGTCAACCACCCTCTCTCTCATTTAAGGCAAAAGCTGTGAATATTAGGACAATAACATAAAAGGTTCATTCCCGTCTTTGGCGTATGGTGTTATGACTGCTGATGAATTCAAACTAGAAAATTCACAGCTAATTAACTCACTAGGTAGCTGCTTGTTGACATAATTTGCTCTGTTTGTGATCTGAATTATTCAAGGATAAAAATAAGGCAGTTTCTTACTTACATTTTTTTAAAGCTGAATTGGTACCAGTGCTTTTCTTGTCTGACTCCTCCTTGCCAAAAAACAAGCAAAGGCCTCTACTGAAAAAACTGTTGCATCATGGAGAACGCTGCATGGTAAAATCACCTCCTCAGGCAGGTTTCAGAGGGGTTGACCTTGCTTGGATGAGGGAAATGTTAAGGAATGAGTTTTGTGCAAACAAACTTGCTAAAATTAATTCATAGCATAGATAGTAACCATTGATTAGTCCAAGGACACTCGCCACGTTTGCAGTTGCCCATTAGCCGAAGGCAAGGGCTGTGGGAACGTGCTGGTGAGACACAAGAGTCATGGGAAGCGTGGCAGGGTCAAAGTGAAGGGAGGGACCACAGGGAGGTATCAGGATCCAGAGGGCCAGGAGGCCAAAACCAGGCTTTTTAAAAGGTTTCCAGGAAGGGCACAGAGTGAGAGTGAACCGGGTTAATAAATGCAGGGGTTTAGGTCCACAGGTGAATAGTAGGAACTACCCTGTCCTCCCCCACTCTTGGAAACAAACAGTTTTAATTAAGGCAAAACAAATATTATCCTCTCAGATAAAACAACCTAAACAATTTGATGACTCATTCAACTAAAACAAAATATGTTGTGAGTAATTAAACTCCTCTCAATTTTGTTTTCTAATTTTGCTTCCTTTCTATACCAAAACCTGTTGTTTTGAATGAAACACCAAACCATTCTAGTCCAACAGCATTACCATGAAACATTTTGACATTTTTCAAACCAAGACTGTGTTTCCATGTCTCTTTTTTTTTTTTTTTTTTTTACTGTTGAGGCATTTTACAGGTCTATATTGCAGGTGGAGAGAATACGAGCAGAACTGACCCATTTATATATAAGTTTTCTGAGGTGCATCTGGGGCTGTTTCTGAGGTGCTGGTATGCTATAGCACTGAAGGCTATATAAAAGTGTATATATGATTTACAGATTTAGAGAGGAATTGGACAAGATTCATTTATCTTTACTATACAGGACCCTGTGAAGACAACTTTCAACAGCAAATTCTTAGACTGCAGATTATGAATGCTGGGAGGATATGCTAAGGAAAGGAGCATGATTTTTTTTTTTTACTTAGAGCCTGGCTCTAAGTTTCTGTTTCTGTGATGAGCCAGCAGCAGTCCTGGATGAGAGGACACAGAAAAATACTTTACCCTTACAAGTCCAGTATTAATGTATTCAAAAATATAAATAAAACCTAAACATGTGTTTATCTAGTCATACTGCCATTCTGCACAGCAACACTGTAGAATATATATCTTTTAAAAGGATTTTATATTTATATATTAAATTATTGGCATAGATTGAATTATTTAATATTACATATTAAACATATAATTATTACATTATCTTAAAACAGGTATAACTTACTTAAATAGGATTTCAGTTCTACTAAGACGATGGTTTTCTTCCTGCTGACAGAAGCCTACATTAAAAACTCTGACATTGGTCCATGTGGGGATGGTGAAAAAACAATCCCTCCAGAGATGGCTTTTGCTATTCTGGCACCGACTTGTGGCCTGCTATATTACCACAAGATCTTCAAAATACAGAACTTTCTCTTGCCTTCCAAAAGCTTTTCCATAATCTGCCTTCCACAGCTTTTCTGTTGACAAAGAAGCATTTGCTCCTGATAAAGCCGTATTGCATTTGTCAGAGCAAAAGGTAAAAGCTCCTGGTTCAGGCAGGGGATATTGGCGGGAAGATGTGCTAGGATGACCTCTCACGACACTATGGCTACGCTGCTTGGCAGGACTAGGCAACGTGCCCGGCGGTCGTTGACCGACCCTACGTGGAGCAGGTCACAGGGATGAGAATAAGCTCTGCCTCTGCACTTGCTGCAGCGCACGTTTGCCTGTCCTGCACTACCATGTGTGACACGGGCAGGTAAGATCTGCAAGGAGCAGCATCTGGGGCAGCCACCACCAAATTCGGCTCTTTTTAAGCCTCCCTGGGGGGGCCCCTCACCCCAAGTCCGGTGGTGCCATCTCACCGTCCTTCTCTTAGGCTGGGGAGACTGGCAGGCACTGCCTGTCCCTCTGCCTGTCTCACCTGAAGACATGTTTCTGCCTACTAACAGCCCATTGGGCCTGACAAATTCTGGAGGCGTCGCAGACCAGACACTGCTCAGGTGGGCTGCAGACTAACCCAGCGCACTGCAAGGTCTGCTCCACTCACCTGGCTCTCCTCACCCCCAGCCACCGCAGGGAAGGTCTTTGCACAGAGAGAAGTCACTGGAGCGCATCTTACCTTCCTTTCTGTTTCATTTTAAACCCCACTTACAAAGAGCTGCCTTCTGCTTTTCCTTTTTTTTTTTTTTTTTTTCTTTTTTATTTCCTTGTGATTTTATGTCCTAATCAAAGCACTTGTGAATCCCCCACTGTGCTATCGCGGCACTTTAGGAGCTGGAAAAATTTTAATAGTCTTTCCCTAGCTGACAAATAATGAAGGAACATCACTGATCTTTATTGCTAAAATAAACCCAAGAAAAACAACTGATGAGTATAAAATCTGGCATGTGATACACTGTCTTATCTTTAACGTAGGATTTGCATTTGTGTCACAAATTGCCTGCTGTTCAATACATGCATCTGACTTTCCTACTTTGTAATTGGGTTGTTGAAGCAAACTCCAGGTTTGCACTTGTTACTTTTGTGGGGTTTTTTAATTCTCTCATTTACTCTAATGCACAAAATTACAATTCTGCATATTACTGAACACCTTGAAACACTTCTGCTTTGCTAAAATCAATTCCACGTACTTTCAGAGCACTATCACATCAAGGTCTATTATGGCTGCAGCACTACTTGGTGTAAAGGTGAACACCCAAGCCTGGATGAGTGATCTTTGGAATATATAAAATGAAAACATGACTAAATTGCCATCTATAATCTGCTGGGAGTTTATATGACAAGGGTACAACGCTTTGAAAGAGTATGCATTCTGAAATGGAGTATGTACACTGTTTCATTCTTTTAAAATATTCTTAGTGAGGCAAAATCCTGTTCCCCTGGAAGTCAGGATTTTTTATTGAAGTAGCAGCATTATAATTATGATGAAGGTTGTAATACTAGTATAAATACCTGCATTTAGTCCCCTCTCCTCAGGAAGTTATAAAAGATTCTTTTAAATTGTGATTTACTGATTTGGTTTTGAGGATCTTAACCAAAAATATGAACAGCAGAGGACTATTTTGCAGCGTTCCCAGCAGGACAAGCAAAGCTCTTGAGAGGCACCATGTAGACATCTCAAGGGAAAGTAAATGTCAGTCAGTAGATTTCTACATCTTTGAAGATCTGGGGCTTCAGAGCAGCTAATGCTGCAGCATAGCTGTGTCTAAAAGCCCTGCTGAGGGGAATTAAAGTTCTGTTTTACAAGTTACTGAGAAGTGATGCAATAAGAAAGAGAGTTTCTGTCCCAGGGAACTTTAGACCTCATGTGTGATGAGACACAATAGACAAACACACTAAATATGTAGGGAATTTGGCCAATGTAAAATGAGCATGTTTAGTGTGAGCATCGGTTGAAGTTGAACAATAGTTTAATACCTCACTTGAAACCTGAGGGGAATAGCAAAGCTGAGTGTAATTTTTTTTGTGTGACTGCTGGGACTTCTAAAGCATTGGTATGTTATCTGTCTTCATTCACACACTCCTGAACCTCCACACAAAGTTTGCATGACACCACCCAAACCTCTTTTCCCTTCCCTGACTGCTGGTACAAGCAGCTGCTGGTTTGAAAGTAGTAGCTTTGGCAATGCTCCGCTGCACTCGGCAAATGAGCTCTTCTTCTGAAGGTTTAGAAAAATAATGGGAATGTCTGTGTTATGGAAGGGAGCGGAGGAAAGACAGAGGAGGAGAGCTAACACAATAGAAGAGAAAGTTTATCTGCACCAGTTTCCGACACAACAAATTGCCATCGATACCTGTTTCTGAACAACTGGTAACAGTGAGATGAGAAGGCAATTTGCAGACACTGGGGAAATCAAGTCCCACCTCTTCATGCGATCAGAGGAGAAGTTCTTCAGGTCACTTTGGTCTTGCATATTTGCATGTGGGAAAAACACCAGCTCCAGCTGCCTGAAGGGTTTGAAGTTTGCTGTCACTGATATGACTGTCGCTTCTGGTCGTCGGTTTTGGCTGCATAAACTCAATATATTAATCTGAAGTGCTGAAGGCAATGCGATTAGCTGCAGTGAATTAAGTTAGGCACACTATTGCAAGCTTAAGATCTGTATGTATAAACCTACAGTAATTGGATTTACATATGCTTCTAAGTGAAAGCCCGTGTTCCCCACGTCTCAGAAGGGTGCTGCTTTCAGCACTCTTGGGACCTAGCAGAGATGGAGAAACATCTCGGCTTTCATTTTGTTCCACAAGAATCTCCTTCTGCCCACAAAAGTCAGGGCTGCATTCCTGCTGTCACCTATTTGTCTGGATTGCCTTGTCCTCAGAGCATCGGGCTCCTGAGAGAAGAGCTCAGGGCGCTGCCGTTGTGGGGGAGTGGGCATGGGCGCCCCTGTCCTGCCCTCCTCCTGCTCACACCCCCGCTGGCCCTGCATGAGGCCTGTCGGACTGGCGAGGGCCATGACAGCAACACGGAGGGACATCCCAAAATTCAGTGCATCGAGTGCAAGCAGTGCTGCAGCAGCAATCCTCGGCTGCCTGGGGACCAGGATGGAGCCATCAGTGTTCAGCCCAGGGTCTGACACACAATATGGGACAGTGGGGAAGGGGAAGAAGGGGAAGAGGAAAGGGAAGGGGAAGGGGAAGCGGAAGGAGAAAGAAGGAGAAAAGGAGAAGTGGAAGGGGAAGGGGGAGGGGAAAAGGAAGAAGGAGAAGGAGAAGGAGAAGGAGAAGGAGAAGGAGAAGGAGAAGGAGAAGGAGAAGGAGAAGAAGGAGAAGGAGGGGAAGGGGAAGATATCCCATCCCGTCTTTCACTTGAAGGGGTAACTAAGTGCCTAAGTTTGCCTTCTCTTTTCCCAGGGCTCAGCTGGGAAATACCTGCCCAGAAAAAACACTGGTTTGAGAAACAGGGACAGTGCAACCTAAGGAGTGATCCCTGCTGCTCCTTAGGTTCAGGTGGAGAAATCATTCCCTGTAATGGCTTCTTCCACACCATGTATTTAAGATGAGAAAACAAGAAGGACTGTCATTATCCATAAAAGTGTATTCTCACGTTGAAAGAAAACTAGCTGTCCACGTTGCCCAGTTGTGCTGGGTTTGATGGCAGCAGGAGCCGTCACCCCGTCCCCACGCCTGACGCCAGGCAGGGATTACAGAGCGGTGTTAAGTCACGGCCTGCCCGTGCTCACAGTTCACGTCTGCTCGCTTGTCTACCCTGTTCACCAGACTCCTGGTAGTACCGCAGGGGTGCTGCGTGCAGGAAAAACAGCTTGACATACAGCTGAGCAAATGATGAGAGTCCAGTTTTTTCCTCATTTACAGCTGTGACGTTGCCTCACCACTTTGTAAACAAGGACGTGAAAGAAGCTTAAAAATGCCTTGGCACAACACGTGGAAGGACAAGCACAGAAACCTCACTGCGAGGTGGAAAAGCCTAACGAGGGGCACCACGTATGGGCCACTCTATGCTATGGAGTTGCACCACTCTGACACACAAGCCTGGTTGAACGACACAAGCTCTGCTGTAAACGAGCTCTTTGTTCTCTTCTGGACTAATACCTTCTGACAGTTTCAAATTGAGGGGCTTGACTAAGTTACTACAGGTATTAATGTAATTGTTTGGCTGCAGGGAGGCTGTCAACAGTCTTCCCATACCTTTGTTACTGGTTTTTGTGTCCTCCGTCACCTGGCTGCAGGGTGAAGAACTGCAGAGTAACAGAGGTGTCATGCTGCTCTTCTTGCGAGGGAGGCCCCTTGTCACAGCCTGAGTCCAGGGTGGGTGGCACATGTCCTGGGGTCATAACTAGGACTGTGGACAGTGATTTCAGCAGGAAATGTCACCCACTCCGATAAACAGAGGGTGTGTAGAACAGCTCGTAAAAAAAGATAAAATCTATCAGATAAATATGATTCTGTCCCTTGATGCTTATGTCACCATCTGAAACTTCCTTTTTTACCCTCCTTTCTCTGGGGAAAACAAAATCCACCTCCATCTTAACGATCATTCTATAGTTTGACCTGGGATTCCCAAGTTGTGGTAGATTTGGTACGGGGCACATAAACTATTATTTCAGATCCCACAGATGCTGACCAAACAACTGAAAATTTTCTGTAATGCACAGAAACCAGGGCAGCAGCTGACAGCAGTAACAATGGTGACAGCACAGGAGCACAACAAGTTTGGGAACCTCTGCAGAAGACAAAGGGGACAGTAGCAGGCTCAAGGGAAAGGATGCTCTTAGCAGTTTAGTTCATGATTTTTCCTGTTATTTTCCTATGGCCATCACGTGGCCCTGGTTGTCGCTATGTATGTACGAGTACTTTACAGTCTCTGTGGCCCAACCAGGAGGTAGGGAAGCCTTATTTGCCACATGTTACTGATGGACAATAAAGGCACAGTGAAACTCAGAGCTTTGTCTGTGGCCACTTGGGAAGACTCTGTCAGAGAAGAAGAACGAATCTAGGTTCTTGCAGTCCCTTCTTGTACCTTAGCTATGAGCCCATCATTCCTTGGTGGTCTGTCAGCATTTTATATTTTAATTTCTCAAATACTCCCACTCTGTAATGTTTCATCCTAATGCTTTTTTAATGCTGTCCTATTTTTCTGTCTTTTTAGCTTGTCTAATTTCAGGGAGAAAGACAACTGATGCCAAGGAAACCTATAAATCACTTTATATCATTCGTAACACTACTGAAAAATCTGTTTGGGATTTATGTCACTGCAAATTAAATATGCCATATGCAAGCTGCCTTTTATAATTTATTAAGCAAGTTGAAAATGTTCTTTAAAACAAGCTTTGTCAGCTTGTCATCTACTGGAGCAGAAGAAATAGTTTGCTGATGGATCACAGAAATTGGATTTTTATAGTGTCCTATCCATTTCAAAGGGCTTTCTTTTCTCTGACAGGGTCGACACAGGATGCCACTTCAGAAGCATTGCACATGCTCCAGAGGACCGTCTCTATTTTTAATTCATACAACTATCCATCCTGCATTTCCCTCAAGTTAGCTGAACACCATATGTTCCAACATCTCAATCTGAAAAAAACAGGTGTGTATATGTATACATACAAACAAGTTAAATGTTCAGGGCTGATGTGATGCACATTTGAAAAGTTTTAAAAGGAGTATTTGTGTCACATAACCTGCTTGGGCCATTGCTCGCTTGCGGCTGGCTGCTGAACAACCCCACGGGGAAACCTGGTGGCTGGGGTGCGTGTGCCAGTCCCCGAAGGAGGCCAAATTCCAGATCCAAGTCCCAGTGAGGTCATGACAAGGTTCTCCTGGGCTTCATCGAGGTCTGACAGAGGACCCCAAGGAACATGTCTGAGTAACCTCTCCGTTTTAAGGCTTTCTTACATGAGCCAAAACATTGAGAAGGTGCCTGGAGCAGGGACTATCCTAAGGGCTGTACCAATATTTTGGGATACAACACCAGAAAAGCCTCCTGTGCGTGACAGCTTGAATACACTGCTTACAGCTTCTAATGTAAATAAGGCCCAGGCGAGGAATGTGTGTATAAAAATCTGTTTCACAGCTTGCAGTACTGCAGGTTCTGCTTGCACACTGGCTAGAAATGTTATCAAGCCAACATCTTCTTGAGTGTTGATTTCATGCACCAAGAGAAAAAGAGAATATAATTATAGCACCCTGTTATATTCATTTTGGCTAGAGTGCTCATTTTGAGGAGAAAAAAGTGGTGGCCCAAACTGCCTCTGAGAGGGGCGAGAGCACCGTCAACATGCTGAGTAAAACTCTTCGCAGACTGGGGGGGTTGGACCATTGCCACAGCTGATGTGATAGCCCATCCCTCAGAAAGCTACTGAAAATAAAGTTACATAGTGACATGCCTCTGCAGGTGGCAAATATCCTAATCATGCTCGTGTGTTAGGGTGACTGAGAAAAAAACCAACCCTAAATAAATAATTTTCTATCAAAGCTGCATGGGAAATACGGTTCATTGCATTTTCCAGAATTCTCAAGGGCTGCTTTTTTAGATTTCTTCTGAAAATAATAATGAGACATTATAGTGAATGTGCTCATTATTTTCTTGATTATTATAATTTCTCTTGTTCTCTTTTAAAGACAAAAAGTGCCGCGCCTTCACCAAATGATTACTTCTGAAATCTCTCCATTTGCTCGCTGGGTGAGAGAGGAGAACGCTCAGGGGTGCAGGAGCTGAAGGCAGCCTGGAAAGGCGCCGCGTGTCCCCGCTCCACACGGCCCTCCCCGTGTGTGTGTGCCCAGTTGGGCCCTGCGTCTGGGGTAGAGATTCGCGCAAACAGTGACGCACAGGATTTTTTCTCTGAAATGTGGCAATATGTGCTCTGGGGAATCGTGAAAATCCTCTGGCCTTGATTTTTCTGTCTTTCCTTCAGAAAATGCTGAGTGAAAAAAAAAAAAAGTGATAGAAAAAACCCCAAGGGAATCTCAAAGGGAATTTGAAATAGTTACCAGAGTGCAGAGGTGACAGAATTATCGGTCAAGGGTTATCCATTCTTTTAAAGCAAATGCCTACAGTAAAATGAAGCTGTTGGGGGAAAAAAAAAAAGAAAAAAGAATTTACCTAAATTATAAATAGCAACATGAGATAGGATGTATTCTGTGAAAGCTTTGTCCTTCAAGGATACCCAAGGGGTGCTGCCCAGGATTGTACGTCACAGAAACATGTATTTCTTAGAAACTGCTAAAGTGGCATTTTAGTTGTATGAAAGACTGCAAATTAACAGTCTGAGAAAATAGTAAAACAATTACTACCTTGCCAGAGGCTCAAGGACAAGAGAGCAGTAGCTGCTGCTGCTGGGTTTGTGCATTTGTTTTTTCCTGTGGATGGAGGGAAACCCAAACCTCCTCCTTACAGTGACCTCACCTCTGTTGCAGGTGCCAAAGATGGTGTCAGGTTGAAGCCGTGAGCTGGAACAACTGGAACTCCTCTTTCAAAGGGACGGGGAAACAACATCTCTGGCTTTCGTCAGACCAAGCTAGAAACACTTTTGCTCAGAGCGTGCAAGGCTGCGAATGATAAAGTTGCCACTGACTGCGACCTTTCTTCAAGGCTGTTCATTCCTTTTGTGCGAAAAAAGGAGCTTCATGGAAAATACAGAAAACTTTCAGGCACATTTCTTCTACTGGGGAGGAAAAGGAGTTTTCATAAATGTTGCTTTCAGGATTGACATTTGTTGTCTTTGTTTTGAACTTAACGTAGAAGTTGTTTGGGGAAAATCAGAAGTTAATTTTGTCCAGTGTTCGGAGCACTTGGGCCCCTCAGCAGTGTCTCATCTCTCCCCCCCTACCCCCTTTGGCCTATTTCTCCAAACCCCGAGCTTTGCAGAGCTCAAAACCAGCTATTAAAGTGTGTAAAACTGAGTCTAAATATTAAAAGGTGCCTTTTTATTAAGAAAAAAGGGGGAGTTAAAATGAGATCACTATGGTAGTTGTTCTCTTCCATCTGTAGCATGGGAGCTTTACTCATCCTAATACTATCTTGCAGAGTGGAGACTGGCACACAGCTGCCTTAACATAATAAAATAAACTGATTTGAGGCTACTTCTTCAACTAGATACAGCACATACAGTGCTCCTGATGTGTTATATTAGAGGCCCACAGGACTCTAGACCAGAATGCCAACGTGTGGGTGCTGTTGAGACTTCTCACAGCTGTTCCTTTCATTGTAGAGGTGGAAGGCTCAGGAAGCCTTTATCGCACGTGTGGATTTGCACACTGTCACAATTCAGCTTGACCTGCAACGTGCGAGCCCTCAGCACCCTCCTCCCTGCACCTACAGCGAGGGTCCTCCAAGGGACAAGCGGGGGACCAGCCAACAGCCAGGAGGTAGCAGGAGAAGTGAAATCCTCGGCATCCCAGGGTACTCCCAGGGCATCACAGGCATTAACCTGAGATCGTACGTAGGAAAGAGACTGTAAGGGCCCTGTTTTCAGCTGCTCTAAGTGTTTCCACTCAATGTCTCTGAAAAAGGCATTTCTCTGGAAAAATCTGATTCTCCAGTCAAGCTCTCATGAAGAAAGTAGGCACAAAGCCACCAAAGAAGAGGACGTGACTCAGCTGCTGCATGACCTGCACTTCTGAAGTGTGAGCACATCCAGGCCTAGAGACCCGTTACTGGTATGGGCTCGGTCCTTTGCAATTCAACCAGCAACAACAGTCTGTGCCGTGGCTTAGTTAGGTGAGAACTGCACCCCAAATCTTTCTTTCCAACCTCACAGAGCTTCCCACAACACTGATCTACTTCTAAAGCTACTAAGTAGTCCAAACGTACCGGTTCAACATTTAAGACTTCATTTCATGCTGATAGCCCTCCACTAGCACGTTTACCACAAGTTGCATCCGCTACCTGCAGCATGGAGGCCAGGAGATGCTCCCGATGCCGAAGTTCCCCCGGGCTCTGGTGCCTGCCCAGCCTCTCCCACCTCGGCTCCCAGTCGGGATCTGCTTCCGCAGGGGAAAAGGCATTTTTATTTTCACAGGGCAGTTCTGCAGTTAGGGAGGAGGGGAGTCAGTGGGGGCAAGAACAAGTAGAATAGGTGGGAAGGGAGAAGTGGAAGCCAGTATTGCTGCTGAAGTCTTTTTTATCATGTATTTCAACATGGCTTTTGCTCCCAGAGCAATGCTGATTCTGCAGTGGTAAAGGGGATATATTCTCCATCTTTCCCCTTTTTACCCATAGTCAGAGCACCGCTGTTGATTAAAAGGCTACGCACCAGCTGAAGGCAGATGAGAATCTGCCTCTACTGCCATGCGTGGAGTCAATCTATGCTCCCTTAATCATTTCATCTACCCTTTTAAAGAAAGCAAGTGAAAAAAGAAGGAAGTTACTGCTGTAGGGGCCCTTAAAGGCTGGTTCAGCTGGGGCTCGATAATATAAAAAAAAAAACCAACCAAAAATATAGTGATGTGGTAAGCTACAGTCAGGTCTCCTTTCTGCTAAATTATGTCTTAGCACAAACAGCATCGAGGAAGGAAGGAGCCTACAGGGATTTTCTTAGAGAATTCAACCTCACAACCCTTCTGAGAACATCAACAGTTTCCATTCCCATCTGTTTATCTCATCCTCACCTCTTAAGGCCCTTCTCCATTTGCCAAACACCTCCATAAAGCCATTCAAAGATATCACACACACATCCTGCTTTTGCAGCACTCACAGGAAAAACTGATAGGCTAATAAGAAAACCCAATAAGTTATTATTATTTTTTTCTCAACTATAAAATGTTTCTCTTTCTGCACACCTTCATTCATAGGTTGTAAGTTCTTCAGTGCAGGGACTAGCTCATTCAGGACCTTGTTTTGTTCTCTTCATTTTGACAGTATTTAATAAATAATGGCATGCCCAAGTTATAGCTGCAGTGGGGATCTACACTGAATTTCTCACCTTCAGTGCAATCATACAGATAATGCTATGCTGTCATCTCACACTGAACATGCTAATTGTATTTTATACAACTTTCAGTAGAACTTTACTAATTTTAAATGCACCTGTCCTTGCTTTCAAGAGCAGCATTGGGAAAATGTGCTTTATCAAAAAAAAAAAAAAAGAAAGAAAAGGAAAGGAAAGGAAAGGAAATGTCATGACAGATACATTTTTCACATTAGTGTGGAACAGGCCGCTGCAAGCCTTGTATCTCAGTACAAGTGTCATAGAGAAGGACTGTCAGACTGTTCTCTATCTATCTGCCCATTTTTCACTGTTTGTACCCATCAGCTATCTATTTGTAATGAGGTGAATCATGGAACTCACTGACACTTGTACATCCTCTCCTTGCTTTTTTTGCTGTATTTAACATGCCCTAGACTTCACCAAGTATTATATCCTATCAGCACTAGACTGGATGGTGTTCATACAGCCCAGCATCCAGCACCTAGCTCGGCCAGCCAGCCTCCCTTGACTTGATGAGCAGTCAATGGAAGGTGGCAGGCTCCTTCCAGAGGCCAGTTCAGAGCAAGACCCAAACTGCAGAGGCTTGCAACCATCTCTTCTCCCGCTCCAGAGGGAGGGGTCTGGCGGAAAAGGACCTGGGGGTGTTGGTCAATAGAGGCTGAATATGCTCCAGCAGTGTGCCCAGGGGGCCAAGAAGGCCAACAGCATCCTGGCTTCTATTAGAAATAGTGTGGCCAGCAGGACTAGGGAAGTGATCGTCCCCCTGTACTCGGCTCTGGTGAGGCCGCACCTCGAACACTGTGTTCAGTTTTGGACCCCTCACTACAAGAAGGACATTGAGGTGCTGCAGCGTGTCCAAAGAAGGGCAACGAAGCTGGTGAAGGGTCTGCGGAACAAGTCCTGTGAGGAGCAGCTGAAGGAACTGGGGTTGTTTAGCCTGGAGAGAAGGAGGCTGAGGGGAGACCTCATCGCTCTCTACAACTACCTGAAAGGAGGTTGTAGCCAGGTGGGTGTTGGTCTCTTCTCCCAGGTAACAAGCAATAGGACAAGAGGAAATGGCCTCAAGTTGCACCAGGGGAGGTTTAGATTGAATATCAGGAAAAATGTCTTCACTGAAAGGGTTGTCAATCATTGGAACGGGCTGTCCAGGGAAGCGGTGGAATCACCATCCCTGGAGGTCTTTAAAAGATGTGTAGATGTGGCGCTTAGGGACATGGTTTAGCAATGAACTTGGCAGTGCTACGTTACCAGATGGACTTGATGATCTTAAAGGTCTTTTCCAATCAAAACAATTCTATGATTCTATATTTTCCAGGGCATACAATGCAGGCCTTAGCCTATCCCCTCCCAGCACCACAAATAGAACAATATTCCCTCCCAGCCCCCCCCATTACAGAGACATGCATTAAAGACGTGGAGGTGTCCAAAACCCATACTCATGGGGACCATAAAAATATAAAGCACGTGATAGATGACGTGATAAAGAAATTGCATCTGAGAGGCAGTAACTGGGAGAATGGCTCGTGCTGACGTGCAGGCTGATTTGACTAGGCTCAGCCTACAATGGAAGAGGATCACTTTGCCTTTGTGGGCTTACAGCAACATAGCTGCGTTTAAGTCCCCAGGTAGGGTTTACAGATGCAACTCTAATAAAAAGCAGCAGCTTTACTACAGTGAAATGATTTATTTTTTTTCTTTTCAGCTTTCTTTCTTGAATCCTAATGTCACCCAACTGCAATTTGCTATCGCATCAGTGTTTTCTGCTTTCACTTTCCAAAGGTAAATCTCATCCCCTCAAGTCTTCACCACAATAAACAATTCTGACCCAAACAAAGCTTTAAGTTAGTCTACGTAGATCTTCTCATGAGCAAAAATCATTAATGGAGTCCCACCTTAAATATGGAACATCAAACTTCCAACTCATTATAGAACAAAGATATGAAAGGATCAGAGCCCTGCACAATGCGGATGAACTTACATACCTGGGAACTATTTAGTAATGTCATTTTTTCCCTTTTTCTGCACAGCCTCCCTCAGCCTCTCCTTCTTTGTGCAGCTCAGCCTTTTGCTTCAAAAGCATCTGCCTTGCTTTAAGAGTTTCTTATGCAGCACTGGCATGGGGACAATTAGGTGTGGGGGCATTTCAGCTTTTTAATTAAAAGTTAAACTATAAAGCAGCCTGGGCCCACCCAGTGCCGAAACAGGGTTAGGGCAGAACTATAGATCCTCTGTCTTTGATGGCTGACAGGAACCCATTGCGTTCCTCTCACCAGGATACAGACAGGATTCCGTCACATTTCAGGTGAAAAATATTAGAAGGTGCCCAGTTATCTTTAAAACAACTCATTCCTCTTAAGTCTGACATCAGATGCGCACCACCAAGTCATAGAGCAGTCTCTGTAAACCACTAATGAGGTGAAGGACCAGACCTGAACAGCACTGCAATTCACAAGAGCTTATACAGGACAGGCAGAGGGGGAGGGAAGGAAAAAGGGAAAAAAAAAAAAAAAAAAAGACAGAAACCCCCCCCCAAAACCTTCCTTTTGATTCAACTGATTAGAAGAAAGGATGCAGAAACACAGTGGTGTCTCTCTGACCACTGCTAATGACAGCATAAGTGAAAAAATACAGGGGTTGGATGGGAACCTCTTCATGCTGGGTTTCTGAAACCTAAACCAGAACAAGAAGTTTGTGCCTTTTTTTTTGAGCTTGTATTTGCTGAAGGAACAAAGGCTCAGTGTAAACCAAAACCATTCTCCACCTTTTGGAGTTGCAGAGGGTACTGCAAGTTAAATACTGCGTGATCATTTTATTCAAATGTTCATTCACCACAGTAAGATTACTTTCAGCAGTAGACATGGTGGGGGTAAGCCCATCTTGGGGAGAGGCACAGGAGTAAGTGAATTCAACAGTCAACACAGCTATTTACAGTATTATCCTTGTTTGGTGCACCTTCAGAAAAGGCTGCATGATTTCAGGTATAGTCAGCCAAGACACAAATACTCATTTATGTCCTAAAAAGTCTTAGTGCTAAAAATCAAAGTCAAATACACTTTTCTTATCTATTGCATATTTTTTGAGGTGATCAAGTTCAAAAATATCTCATCAACTCTAGTAACTATTGCATGCATCAAGCTATTGGCTTTAAAAAAAAAAATCTGTGACAATTTTGAAAGATTAAGAATTTTTGTATTTGTTTGGAAGATTTTGCAAATCCCACAGTTCTAGGGAGTCCTCCTGCAAACTTGTTTATGAGAAAGAGAAATAACAAGTACATTTTAAACATCAAGGACAACAGTGTAATACAGCTTCTAAGGTGTTATGTTAAATCTTGGATCAAAATGTTGGTAGATCCAAGGAAGATCTGAGTGTTCGCGGTGTGGCGTTATACACACTATCAGCTGAAGATGAGATTAAATTTTCTGAAGAAATGTCCCTCTGGTGGTTAAAGAGGGAATTCAAATTTTTTCTAACCATCTGTTGACTCAGCAAGCCAAGTTATAATATACTGTTCAAGTCTTACTAAATAGATATTCTCTGTAAAAGTCAGACAAGGTGGGGGAAGCCTGGTACTATTGCATCCATTCCATACTGGCTACCTGTAATTTGGAACAAAAAAACCCCCAAACCAAAAGCCAAACCCAAAAACTCAGACTTAAGTTTCCCTTCACTACTCACAACTGCTGTGAGTTCCAGCAGAGGGCCAAATGCAGTATTTTGAATTTTAAAACCCAGCCATATGAGAGCATACGGCGTCTGGCTGAGGTGGAGTTAATTTTCCCCACAGCAGCCCTCATGGAGCTGTGCTGTGTATTGGTAGCCAGCAAGGTGCTGGTAACACACCAGGGTTTTGGCTACTGCTGAGCAGTGCCAGCACGCATCAAGGCTGTCTCTCCAACTTTTCTTTTCCCCCCTCAGCAGCAGACTGGGGATGGGCAGGATCTTGGGAGGGGACACAGCCAGGACAGCTGACCCAAACTGACCAAAGAGATATTCCATACCATATGGTGTCTGCTCAGCAATAAGAAACTGAGAATAGGGGGAGGAACAGGGCGGGGGCATTCGTTTTTTCTTTTTACAATGTTTGTCTTCCGGAGTAAGGAGTACGCATACTGAAGCCCTGCTTCCCAGGAAGTAGCTGGACATCGTCTGCTGATGGGAAGCAGAGAATAATCTTTTGCTTTTTGCTTTGCTTCCACGCGTGGCTTTTTGCTTTAGCTACACTAAACTGCCTTTATCTTGACCCATGAGTTTGGGGTTGTTTTTCAATCTTACTTTCTCCCCTCCCTGCCTTGCTGAGGAGGGGATAGAGCAGCTTTGTGGACACTTGGCGTCCAACCGAGGGTAAACCACCACAGTCCTTTTTAGCGCCCAACGTGGGGCTCGAGAAAATCGAGATAAGGACAGTAATTGGAAGAGGTAACGGGCAAAACATGGACTGAACGTAGCTTGAGAGTGAAATAGTGGTGAAGGGAGGAGAGATGGATTCTGTGTTTGAATTGTCCACTTTTCTTTAGTGTTGTGATGATGTTATTTTGATTTTGGTGTGGGGAATTCTTTTTTCTTTTTCCTTGTTGATGTGATTAGTGTTTGTGAAGTTTTTGTGTTGAATGTGTATTTTAATGATAATTCTTAAATATGTGATTCACAGAGGCGAGTGGTGGAATGCGTTGGGTTTGCATGGCAAGGTTTTGGTAGCGGGGGGGGCTACAGGGGTGGCTTCTGTGAGAAGCTGCTAGAAGCTTCCCCTGTGTCTGACAGAGCCAATGCCAGCCGGCTCTAAGACGGGCCCGCCGCTGGCCAAGGCCAAGCCAATCAGCGCCTCTGTGATAACATATTTAAGAAGAAGAAAAACACTTAGAGAGAGAGAGCTTTTGCAGCTGGAGAGAGGAGTGAGAAGATGTAAGAAACTCTGCAGACACCAAGGTCAGTGCAGATGGAGGGGGAGGAGGTGCTCCAGGCGCCGGAGCAGAGATCCCCCTGCAGCCCGTGGTGAAGGCCATGGTGAAGCAGGCTGTCCCCCTGCAGCCCGTGGAGGAAGGATGAGGGGATGTAGAGATTCCACCTGCAGCCCGTGGAGGACCCCACGCCAGAGCAGGTGGAGGCACCTGAAGGAGGCTGTGACCCCATGGGAAGCCCACGCTGGAGCAAGCTCCTGGCAGGACCTGTGGCCCCATGCAGAGAGGAGCCCACGCCAGGGCAGGTTTGCTGGCAGGACTTGTGACCTCGTGGGGGACCCACGCTGGAGCAGTCTGCTCCTGAAGGTCTGCACCCCATGGGAAGAGACCCACGTTGGAGCAGTTCATGAAGGACTGTCTCCTGTGAGAGGGACTCCATGCTGGAGCAGGGGAACAATGAGAGGAGTCCTCCCCCTGAGGATAAAGCAGCAGCAGAAACACCGTGAGATGAACTGACCGTAACCCCCATTCCCCGTCCCTCTGTGCTGCTGAGGGGGGAGGAGGTTGAAGCTGGGAGTGAAGTTGAGCCCGGGAAGATGGGAGGGGTGGGGGGAGGTGTTTTAAGATTTGGTTTTATTTCCTCATTCCTCTACTCTGTTTTGCTTAGTAATAAATTAGATGAATTCCCTCTCTAAGTTCAGTCTGTTTTGCTTGTCCCTGTCCTTATCTCGACCCACAAGCTTTTCGTTGTACTTTTTCTCCCCTGTTTATTGAACGAGGGGAGTGAGAGAGCGGCTCTGGAGGTCACCTAGCCCCCAGGCAGGGTCAACCCACCACATAATCAATGACATACATTTGAAAATACAGTGGAATTTTGCCTTGCTGTGTGAGTACTTTAGAAAGTGAATTTGGTTAGCTGAGTTTTAAAGGGTAAGTTTTTTAACTCAAAGAAAGCATCATTAAGAATTAATTTTTAGACCAGTACCGCTGAAGTTGCAAGTGTAGATTTTAGCAGAAGAGATACCTTATTCCAACCAGCGAGGCTTTAGCACCTTCAGAAACCTGGTGAGTTTTGCAGAGAACGGAGGGTGCATGCTCAGAGGAAGAGAGTCTTCCCTTTGCATTTTGTAATACGTAAACCACGTAAATCACCAATTCTACTAGGTAAGCGAGGGCTCAGAGTCCTGATGGGCAGCACTGTTAGTGGGATGGGCAGCCTTTAAGCTCAAAGTCAAAAGTTCAAATGTTGTCCAGTAGTGATGAAACACCAGTTTTTCAACAATTTGCTGATGCCAGCCCAGCTGTGGCAAATCCCCTCCACAGAGTGCAAGGCCCATGTATTGCAGTCAGCTTCGTGACATAACTGCATGTCCTGTGAAGGCGGAAAGCTGAATGAGGGAGCTGTTTCTGTACACCACTGTTGCTTGCCATAGTGCTAAAGAATTTAATTTTCCAGACCTACAAGAGAAAGGAAAAAAAAACAAAACTAAAAACACCCAAAGCTTCAAAGAATTCCAACACCTCTCGTGATTTGCTTTTGAAGACAGTTATCCAACTTCCTCAATACTATCTCTGAAACCCCAGGGACTGAAAACAGGCGCTCGTTTAAATATTAAAAGGGACACTCTGAAATAGTTTTGCTGCTTGCTGTGGGACCCAATAATTCAGAAAGATGCCTGTGGTGTTAGCACTAGCTCAGTTAGAATATGCACGTATGACAGCCACGAAACATGCTGTTTCTACAGGCCTTTCTATTTGTGTGCTCCAAAAACTGTTTAGGAAGAGAAGTCGTCTTAACAGTTTTGCTGCTGACAGAAGTTCGCAAACCCATGACCCAAATTTTGCTTCTCAGGTCTGCCCCAGAAATCCCATGGGAAGGCTGGTACAGAATGGTCCACTGGATTCTTTGGAGACCAAGTATGTTCATCTTGTTATCAAAATTGAGCCCAATGGTAGTAGAGTCACTTGACTCTGGAATAGAATACAATACCTTTTAAACCAAACAGACAGCCTATGATAAGCAAACATGTTTTTCTATCAGGCTACAAATTAATTGAAGAGCACTCCCAGTTCTCTCTTACTTAAATGACACTTGGCAGAATTTAGGATCCAAGCACAATACAAATGACAGCACTTTCCAGCAATTCAGGTTTGCTGTCCTTCAAAAACAAACAGACAAAAAAGATTTCCACCCATTGAATCAACAACTCCCTTTCATAATTGTTAAATTTTTACAGACAGATATAAATTAGACCTGACTTTACTAATCTGGACGCTATTTGTAACAGGTTAAAATCGGTATTATTGTTAAGCTGATAGCAAACTTGGGACATGGAAGTATACTTGCTATGGTCAATCCTTATTTTTAAGGTAATGGTATGGAAAATAAATAAGCTTAACAATTTAACACAGTCTTTTAAAGTGTTTTTTTTAATTAAAAAGGTGTATCGAACAAGATTAGTATTTACAAAACATCAAGCTTTTCAATTCTGTTATCAAAACCTGCTGAACACAATACACATAAAACTTAAAGTAGAATATTATACAAATCTAAAATATAATAAGATATCAACAAAATTCATGCGATTGAGTTAATAAAAACGACACCATTTCCCAAGTAGGAAAGATAAAGTATGAACCAGCACAGCTTGAAGTGAATACGCAGACTTCAAATAGATTCATTAGGACACAGCCTCTGGGTAGTAATCTAACAGTCTAGTAATTGATGCTTGATGAAACCCATGTCTCATCTGTTGAATGTAAACTGTACATACAAAATTTACAGATATTTTCAAAGGCTCATTCTTAGTCTTTGGAAAGATGTTATACTTAATACAATTGATGCAATGTCTCTGTCTAGGAATGTTTCTGTGTAAGGGCTTAACTTGTCTGCCCATTTAAATTGTTCTGTTGGACAAAAAGAATAGACATTTCTAATAAGGCAGAATCCAATTTTAAAAAGGCCACTTTCTACCAGGCTACACACATTGAGTGTCCTTTCATATCACAGACAGACAGAAAGGAAGAATCCAGATGACTCAGACCAGGACAGGGAGCAGGATACTCTTCAGAAATCCATGTATTTGCTTGCAGAGAATCTTTACTCAGTGCTTTCAGAGAAAGGCAACGTATACCTCAGCTAGTGACTGGTATAAATAGGTAAGAAGACTGGCGTGCGTACAGTTAGACAGCTTCATTATGCAAAAGAAAATGAAGCAGAAAGCTGTACATGGTTCTCTCTCCTTTTATACAGCATACCAGATTTCAGATCAGATGTTTCACCTTGATCAGTAACAGAGGAAGACTTCCCACCAAAGCCAGTCGAACGCTTCATTTCACTGTGTTACCGGCAAAGCAACATTAACAGGCACTTGGCTAGGCTGTTGTGCTGGTGACCCGTTATTGAGAGGTTGTTGGGGAACAGCAGCTGGTTCCATTTTGCTGATGTGTGTTATGAAGCGTAACCGAAGTTTCAAAGCTGGTCTTAAATTACAAATTATTTTCTCAACCTGTTAAAAAGAGACAGACAGAAATGCATTTGGTAAACCAGGAGTATTCTGACATATGTCACTATTGTACACAAACATCACATTAGCACAACAAAAAAAAGGAAAAGATATAGTAAATAGTGGTATATGTTAATATTTTATTTACCATGATAACTTTTGGACCTCTTCTGATAACTAATGTTAAGAAAATCCTCCCTGGTTGCTTAGTGTAACACCAAAGCTTTGCAAAACACTGCACACAATTGACGCTTTAGAAGTGCAAACTGTTAGAAACTCAACTTAAATCGGGTGAACAATTTTTCACTGAACATGGGTGCACTCTTTCATTTGTTGCATGTCAAGTGATATTAATGATCAGAAATTATGTAAAAACTTAAAAGATATAGATTGAAATGGGGAAAAGTTATGAAACATTCAATAGCTTTATTTCTATTGATTTCTTTAAAAGATTGCTTTAAAGCACCCTCAAGCTATGTATCTAAAATCTCAGACTACAGAAATTAATCTTAAAATCCGAGATACCTAGTCTACTGCATCTGAAGCTAAACGTGCAAAAGTACACCAAATTCCTAATTTGCATATATAGAGACTAGTCAACCTGTTAAACATTTTGTTGTATTGCTACCTATGAAAATAATTAATAAAAAGATTAAATTGCTATATGGGAAGAAAGAGAATTAAAGTATCAATATCTACTGTTTACTTACTTGGTCTTTCACACTGTCACCTGTAAACATGTACTTCATATGATACAAGAAGTCACATATAGGATCCATGTAGTTCAGGTGTGAGCTGTACCGATCTGCATTCAGGAGCATTTCATAAAACGCCACTCCAATCTGTTTCCACAGACACAAAAAGCACCCCAAATGAAAACAGGTGTTAAAATGCTTTAGAGTAGAAATACAGTTAAACAGTGTAATAAATAGAGGTACTTAAGAAGCAGTAGATATGATTCCTAACTATTTACTTTCTCACAAGGACAAAGGGGCAGGTCTAACTCATCCCATTATGCTACACTAAATGATCCTATTTTCCCAAATCAACTTCCCGTGAGTGCAATGATGGTATTTTGGTACATGCTACATAATTAGTACTTAAACAACATTGACTGCAATATGATTTGAGCAAGTGCCTATAAAATTTGCAAAAGCAGACCTTAGGAAATAACTAGGAAAAGTTTAGCACAAGATTGGAGTCTTCTGGAGAGACGACATTACAGTTTCCTGCATTGAGCAAACATGTGTACCTACAACGATTTCAAGATGGCACTGTGAAACTCCAATTTTGTGTTTGGTCATTTCAGTCACATGACAGTTGCTGCCTACTCTGAGGGTAGCAACTCTTCATGATTTCCTCACACTGAAATCAACTCTTTGCATCTTTGCAAAGAAAAAGGAGCAGTATGGGAATGATAAGAAGCCTGCAAAGACGACAGCTTTTTCACTTTTCTTGTATTTTAGTTCAATACAGAGAATGCAGGCACAGAAAAAAAAACTTACTTCCTAATGGAGAAAGGAAGAAACCAGTCAAAGCAATACTTACTAGCAATTTATAGTATTACACAGGAACCTATAAAATGATGCTGATCCATGCCTAAACAGTACTTTCTGTTGCTCTCCAGCACTGCTTTATTAAAAAACTTTTGGAGTAACTTTTATTGTAGCTTTAAGACCAAAAAAAAAAAAAGCATTCCTAAATAATTATATATGTATTTTTTGTTTCATACTTCCATAGTATACTTCAAAACAACCAGAAAAGGCCATAACTCAGGAGTAAAACTGGAGGAAATACGTAAACAAGTATTGAGAAACACTGCCGTATGTTTATTTAACTACCTGATACAGTTTCTTACAGTATCCTGTGTTCATGATATATCCAAAAACATGGGAAGTTAGAAAACTCTTCTCCCACTGTGCATGCATCCCTACACTTTTTGACTTCTTCACAAAACAATGTGTGCAAACTAAGTATTTTAGAGAGAACTGGGGGTGGGGAGAGTTGCAGCACAGGAACTAATGGGGACATAAGAAGATTAAGAGTGAAGTCCCTAGCACACGCATTGGTAACTGGGGATGAAAAAGCCATCAGTAGTGGTGGTAGACCTATGTATTATGTTGGTCAGACTCGAGAGGGAGACAAGATGCATACTTGACATACGGGCTTTCTGTATATTTACTGACAGCACAGATATTTAAACTTAGGAATCCCAAGTTAAGCTCTTCTTTCTAGAAGGGTCTCTGCTACCTGCTGCTTTTCAGCTCATTTGCTTACTGGCCAGCTCCATCTCTTTTCTCCTCCCCTCCCCTTATCCACATTAATATGAATGTAAGAAACAGGCTGCGCTCCTCCATACTCACAATTCAGCTCTTGCATACCTCCTTCCCCTGTACAGAAGCTTTTAAAGCAGGCATTAAGTCTGATGCGTATTTTGCATGCAGTCGGAGAACCAAAGAAAGCATGCATTGCTTGCTGCTTTGGGGGTTGTATTTATTTGGTTTGTGGGTCTTTTTTAAAAAAAAAAAAGAAAGAAAAAAAAAAAAAAAAAAAAGAGTGCTAGGTGTTTTATCCTGAACCAAGCTGACAAGATTTCAGTTAACTGGGCAGCTGAATACCAATTCAGCAATTCAGATCCTTGAAAATACTCTTTAATTTGTACAGAAATTAATTACGAATGTTTATCAAAGATCTCTATCAAATTCTGCTTTGTAATATAATTGCAAAGCTAAAACAATAAATACTGTATAAAGCAGACCAAGAGCTACACTTTACCTCTATCATGCATCGTGTCCTCTCCTGCTGGAACCGTTGTAGAAAAGGACCAACAAGGTGGTAAACATAGAGCAACTGGAACTCTGTTTTCACTATGGGTATCAATACTTCTGTGAGGAACCTGTAGTATTTCAAGACACTTACTACATCAACTGGATTTTTTTTTTCCTTCTCCCCCCCAAATTCAAGCCAAAACATCACATTCTCTCTCACAGATTTGGGCCTTCATTTTAGAAAATACAGTGTAGCTCTGCAAATATTAGCTATTTCAAATATCAGTTAGTTCAGTGAAGCTCTACAACATTTCCAGACATTATTACTGGACTAGAACAGGCAACAATTCAAAGCTCAGCAGAACACTACACATAGTTAAAAAGCTGTCCTTTGACGTTTTTAACACCAGCCTTAAATTAAGGGTTCAGGATTAACTGAGAGGACTACATCATACCTTAATTTTTGTTCAATATTTTGATACTTAGTAAATGAAGTCTGTTAGTTTTCTCATTAACATGGCAGTGGGGAAAGTCTAATTGACTTTAATGCTGTGGTATTTTTTACTTGCTTTAATGATTAAGTGGACAACTACCACACCCTTCAGTCAGCAAAGTACCTCAACTTGCAGTAGGGGATACTTGCTAGAATTAAGGATACATTTACTGATTACAGTTCATAGAATCATGGAATGGTTTGGGTTGGAATGGACCTCAAAGCCCATCTAGTTCCAACCCCCCTGCTGCGGGCAGGGACACCCTCCACTAGACCACATTGCCCAAAGCCCCATCCAACCTGGCCTTGAACACTTCCAGGGAGGGGGCAGCCACAGCCTCTCTGGGCAACCTGTTCCAGTGCCTCACCACCCTCACAGTAAAGAATTTCTTCCCAATATCTAATCTAAATTGACCCTCCTTCAGTTTAGAACCATTACCCCTCGTCCTATCACTACATGCCTTCATAAACAGTCCCTCTCCAGCTTTCAAAGTTGATGCTTTAGGGATATGCTACAGTCACTGGTTTAAGAAAAATTGAAATTAATAAAAGCATAAAAGCTAATCAAGGTAAAAAGGCTCATTAAAGGCAGTCACATGCTAGATGAAAGCCCCGAAGCTTACAGACAACAAAAGTTACGTCAGTGGAAGAGGGAGCTGGAAAAAAACTTGTGATCTGTCTGGTGAATTTCGGAGCTCCCATGTACATATTTGCTGCTATAAGTGCTACAGGTACAGCTTTGTTATATACAATATGCATGGAATTGAAAAGACAAATTAAATCAAACATCATTACACATACTTAGGAATAAGAGAAAGCTGTCCAATGCTAGAATGATGCCAGACAGCATGTGCCAAAGCCAAGGTGTAGCTACAGCTCATCTCAGAATAAGACTGGTGACATGCTGTGAAGTCAAACAGCTGGAATGGGTAACCAACCCACTCTGTCTCTGACGTCAAGCTGGGACTGTTGATAACGCTCACAATGCGATCATGGAGAACAATCCAGTATGGTTCCTGGAAAAAAACAAAAAGGCAGAATTTTTCTTCTGAAAAGAACACCGAAGCAATGCTTTCTCAACTCCCCCTCCTATTACTCCATTTCTAAAATGTTTTCAACTACATGGTAATTTATAACCCTCTCTGACAAACATGAAAATTAACAAGTACAATATAGAAAGCATCCATGCTAGTGGATATGGCACATGCAAGGACGTGGCATTATCAAGAGATATTTCATAAATTTAATTATTTAACTAGCTAATATAAAGGTGTCAAAAAAAAAAAAAAGCAGAGCAGAGGCAAAAAGCCTTAATGGAAGGAGACTGAGAATTTTCTGAGTTTTCCGAGTGCAGGCACAAACAGACCAAAAATCCAAGATGGAAACAGGAAGCAAAAAAAGGTACAAGAGTCGAATAATATAGATGAAGATGCAAGGAGATGGAACAGGAAGAATAATCAGAAGCATCATAAAAATAATTATTAAATCCATGTTTACTTTCTTCCAAGAAAAGGAACTGTTTTGTTGGGGAAGAGAAGTCACAAGGGAATGATAACTGTTGCACATATAAGCAACAGGTAAGCAAGACCAAAGTTATTTAGGCAGTCCTGGTCAGGTACCAAGAAGATGAAAGTTTCTACTGATACACGAACTCTAATACTGCACACATTTGCTCTTGCAAACTTAGGCACATCTCATTTACATGCTTTAAGAGATACAGGATGTGCAAGTGGAAGCATTAACAGAAAATTAGCTTTGCATGAGAACCCTTAAAGATCATCTCATTTCATAGCTCCAGTTCTCAATACTCCACACATGGCATTTAACTGTGTTTTTAAATAGGAGTGATTTACCTCTTTTCATCCTAGCCTCAAAACATAATAGAAAAACAGAAAACCCGGTCAATTTTTCCATGCTTGAGGAGTAGATGTTTCTCCAACATGCAAGCAGCCTTCTGAATAGCTTTTTGCGGAATCTACAGATGTTGGCTATAAGTTTTATAACATACTCTAGAAAGATGATAAACCTTACACAGAAGAAGTGATTTTTTTTATTTTAAAATACAACAGATTGACTCACTGGTAAGGCTGTGATAATTAGTCCAATCGCATTCATCCAAGCTGTGATATTCTCTCTTGGCACCAGGGGCTGACTAGAGACAGAGAAAAAGAAAACTAAAGCTCTGATATTCACAATTGCAATTTGTGCTTCTGGTGCACCTAAAGACAAGGTGTACTTATGCAGAGAATATTTCTCAAGTTGAGAGAACTGTAAAAAACACATACAGGTATTTAGGAAAGCCAACAGACAGTATAAATGCCACTGTGATATTGCTTGCAAAACTTTGTTCAGGCATGATTTTGCATTAGCAGCGTGTTTTCCTCAAAGGCTGTTATCACACTGTTCTTCCTACCGCATATGCTTCAGTTCTTAAGGGTTGCTTGTCCCTTTATTGACTCTTTCCCTCCATGTGCCCCAAACAGAACTAACAATAATATATTACTAAGCTGAATGAGGCTGAAATTGAATCAATTCAGTTTGTCGTTACTCAAAGATGGCATCGGAATCACAGGAAGAATACTAGGTCCCTTCTTTCACTTCAGTTCTTTTCACAGTGCCTGAGCAAGAAACAGACCTATGGGTCAAACAATGCATCATGACAAAAGGCTACTCTTGACACATCACTCTGTTTCAAAATATCTCTGACTTTACATTAGCATCAGGAGGATTGAGAGTGCTGCCAATGCTTCCTGTCCCTTTCTTTGCATTCAAAGATCCTGTGATGTTAACTGATGAACAACAGACTTTTTCCACTCTCTGTGCCACTGAACCCACTGGATAAGTTGTTAGCCTGTGCGAGCTCTTCCCTCCATCTTTTAACAGGATCATGCTGCATCAACTGCTCCTGAAGCACACACAACCCACTACAGCACAGAAATCCAACACATTATTTTTCTGCTTGATCCCTATAGCCTTGTTTGTTCTCCAAAAATACTTTAATTAATAAGTTTTATATATAAACATTTACAAAAACTTAAGAAAATTAGTATCACAGACTATCTTAGCAATCTCTAATTATGCGTTATATATAGCAGAAAACAGTTTCAGAGAGCCAACACACCTCTTCAGCACAACATTCAGTAGTGCATTGCCCACATCCTTCCCTGGAACAGCCAGAGCCATGAGCTCGACACAGGTGACATGGAGAGCATGGGCAGCTGGGTTAGGAAACTCGTTGAATCTCCAGTCACAATTTGGAAATGGACCAGGTGATTTGCCTGCCATAGGTGACAATGATTAAGGAAAAAAAAAAAAGCTGCCCCAACACAGACTAGCGTAAACAGCACACTGCTTAAAAATATATGTATATACCACACATACTAAGTTGAATTTAACTGAAAGTTAAGTTGCTGAGAACAACTAAAACAACTGCATTTCATAAAAATAAGACATTTGGACAAAAGTATGAAAATAAGGCAACGATACTCAATCACCAAAGGACTGCATGAATACATAGCTATAAATATATTACACACACAAGGTCATGCAGAGGATAAATTTCCCTGATTAAGAGGTGGAACAAAACAACACCATCCATCTCATTCACCATCTGCTTCCAAGACAAGAAAATGAAAATAACAAGAATTTTCTACCCTGCATAATCTGAAACCATTAATTTGCTTCAGTATACAATCTTCTAGCAGACTTCTAGGGTGACAGTTTATGCAAAATGAGCACCTGCTTAGTCTCTGAAAATACTCCACTTTCCCACCCAAGACTAACTAATTCGAGCTACATATAGAAAAGATCTCCAAACACACCGTTAAAATTTGCATAAAAGCAGCGATTTATATCATTTTAGCTTTCTTTAGAGAGACTTAATAAACTTCTTTCAAGTTACACATACAAGAAAGCAAGTTTGGGAAGGGAAGCGAAGACGCATAACATCCAGAAAATTGGTCAACTCCTGTAAAGCTGACTCAGAAAGACGACAACGTCCAGGCAGATTCCACTAGCGCTATTCTCCAGAACATAGCTGCATGGGTTCACCAGCTATTTCCACAGAAATTTAAATCAGCTGTAGTCATAATTGTAAAAACTAATAAAAGTAGCAATTAAGAAAATTTAGGTTTGTGTTAAAAATATAACTTCCTGGGTTTTCCTCCTAAAGACCAGATTCTCAGCAGTTGCTAACAGCACATGTACCAATCTTCAACTAGACACACCTAGTTATACACCATCTTAAATGTGGCACTGCTTACAATATTTTATTCTTAAGTAACCTTATTTTTTACATTTAAAAAAAACCTCATGCTTTGTATCAAGCTGATTTTATATGCAATTAGATTTCAATTCAGAATGCATAAACATGAGCATTTGTATTTATAAGTGATGCATTAAACAGAAATATTTATACAGCTGTACTGTACTTTGTTTTCACTGTATCTTTCACGATGTTTTTACTAGGGCAGGACAGTCCCTGTGTAGAATAAAAACTATGTTGAAGTAATCTAATATGAATTTAGACTGATATATGCAGCTAAATAAAGACTCCAAGCTTTATTTCATATCTGAACAGACAGAAAGTGAACTATGACCAGCAGGTCGAGGGAGGTGATCCTGCCCCTCTACTCCGCTGTCTTGAGACCCCACCTGGAGTACTGCGTCCAGCTTTGGGGGCCCCAGTACAGGAGAGACATGGAGCTGTTGGAGAGAGTCCAGAGGAGGACCACGAAGCTGATCAGAGGGCTGGAGCACCTCTCCTATGAGGACAGGCTGAGAGAGTTGGGCTTGTTCAGCCTGGAGAAGAGAAGGCTCCGGGGAGATCTAATTGTGGCCTTCCAGTACCTAAAGGAAGGGACCTACAGGAAAGCTGGAGAGGGACTGTTTGTCAGGGAGTGTAGTGACAGGACAAGGGGTAATGGGTTCAAGCCGAAGAAGGGTTGATTTAGATTAGATGTTAGGAAGAAATTCTTTACTGTGAGGGTGGTGAGGCACTGGAACAGGTTGCCCAGAGAGGTTGTGGCTGCCCCCTCCCTGGAAGTGTTCAAGGCCAGGGTGGATGGGGCTTTGGGCAATGTGGTCTAGTGGAGGGTGTCCCTGCCCATGGCAGGGGGGTTGGAACTAGATGGGCTTTGAGGTCCCTTCCAACCCAAACCATTCTATGATTCTATGATATATTTTGAGGAAATGAAGCTATAAGACATTGGCACAGCTTGCTTAATGCAAACTCTAAGAAGGATATTGTCTACTAGTCTTCCAATGAGCTTGCAATAATAAGTGTCATCAGGAACCCATGGATTTTCTTCTCGGGCATTCATAGCACATTTGAGATAAGTGTCACTTAGACACCAGCCTAGTGGGCGATTATCTTTGAGAGAGCCGATTATGGCATGAACAAGTTTTCTCTTGAGGTTTGTGCGCTCTCTGAGATGCCCCTCATAATAGTGAAGAGTGTTGTACAGGTAAGTCACTGGACGGTCTGCCAAGAAGAAAAGGAAAATGACATCAAACAGAAGTAACTTCTAGCATCACTATTTTTATAGTGGCAAACATAAAATTAAAATCAAGAGCTCTGCAAGACTGAGTTGTACATATTTAAAAACAGTGCATAAGGAATTGATTCATGTTCTTTATTTCATTATACTCTGTAACGCTGATTTTCTTTTGTTTTGTACATACACTTTAATGTGTGTGCAGAAGGGTAGAAGTCAAGCAAAGAAAGTCAGTATTACTAACAGTTCATATCTTAATGATAATACTAATATATTTCTAAGTAAACTGTCTAAATCAACTCTTTGTATACAAGGTATTAAATAGAAAGAATCGAGGTATGAAGTCACAGTACAGAAAGAATATTGTAAATTATTTGGGCATAACATAGCAATGACATCTATACAAAAACTTATTATAAAAGTGCAGTTTTAAAAGAGTTAACTTGATTTTTTTATGTTGTTCAAATCTTCAGCAAGGATAGATGGAGGAATTGCTTTTTAGCTGTTTCAGTCTTGGTAACAAAGTTTGTTATGACACAGGTCAAAGTAGTTAACTACTAGAAGGGAGGGAAAGGGAAAGGTGTGAAGGAAGCATGAATTAGCAAGAGCTGCCTAAATAAAAGCAAGCTCACTGTTGGTAGGCTGAAATTCACTAAACAGGGATTGTACTTCTCTGTGGAAACATACACAGGGCTTACAGAATAGGAAAGGATTAAAACACTGCTGTGCTACTAGATGAAAATTATGAATTAAGGAGATGAAGGAGAATGGAATCATTGCAACAGGAATAAAAGTCTGTCTGTATTCACAGATAACTTACCATGGAATTTATATAAACCTCCCAGATGATCCAATAAAGTTTCTAGTGATTTGGACACTGGAAGCAATTCTAGAAATCTATGGATTACAATGTCAAACACTGGCAGAAAGCGCAGGCATACATTTCCAAAATAAATTGGTAGGTACTGGGGCTGGATCTGAACTGGGGGATTGACTTGCTCCGCTAAGCCTTCAAAATACAGTTTTTCAGGGTATTTCTGGAGGGAAAGAAATCCAACAAAATCAAAAGCTCTTTCCACAAAAACAGAGCATTAAACATTCAGCATCTACATTGCTTTAAAAAGACACTTCATAACCCTCAGTATCACATATGAGTGCAGTGAGATGATTTTGCTTTACAGCTTACTGAAGAAAATTCAACTCTGAGTGAAATTATTTAAACTAGTAAATAACAACTTCTTCAGGAAAAAATCAAAACAAAACAAAGTTTCACAACCACTCAAAGTGGACATAAGAGAACACTAAGCATCCCAGGGCAAAGCTGAAAGTAGCCAGCACTTATGTCCCTTGTCAAGTATTTTAAGGAAAAAACCTAGGGTAAAATCAGCACTGCCGAAAGTTTCTGCATCATATACTGTATCAGAACACTAGAAATAATAAGCATGTAATAACTCCCTGGGAAAGAACTGGAGTGTACTCAAATACCAGATGAGTGACTGAAATTTCTATATGCCAGATTGGGTCTAGTAACTGTACAGGCAGGTCAGAGCACTTCCCAGGCTAATATAATTTGCTTCCTTGCTACCCTTACACTTTTAGGCACTGTTAAGACACTGTACAAACAAAGCAGAGAACTAATATAGACCAAACTGCTTCTGGATCAGAACTAGACTGTATGTGTTTACCTACATGCCAGTTTGCTTGTATCCATTTCATCTCAGTCTTGATTTATCTTTTGACAGACCACTCCATTAGTACATCCTTTTCTAGGCAGCAGAAGCCACTATGTTTATGACAGCATTAAAGTCTCAACAATTTCTTCCCTAACATATCAGGCTATCACGTTCTTGCCACAAAGGAGTTGGAAGAAGTTTTAATAATTAGGAGAAAATGTAGGTTTAATTGTTGTTTTAATGTTGTTGTCACAAAACACCAGAATAAAACACCTTCTCCCTGATGCACAAAAACGCTAACAAATTCTAAGTGAATTTCAGTAAAACCAAAATTTTTAAATAATTGGATTTAGACGAGCAAGAATGAATCTCCAACCAACTCTTCAGCTGCTTTTATCTTTGAATATCACTGCGTTATAATTTTACATAAATACGGTGATATTGGGTTTTTTAATACTAGCCCAAATAAATTATGACTTACCAAAGAACAGAGCTGTCCTGTCATTTACAGGGCAAAAGATTCTCTGGCTGATCTCAACTCCACAGAAAGTATTACAATAAAAGAATTTTAGTAGCTTTGATACCTTGTGATAACTCATATGCTTAGAATGCCAGTCATTCTGCAGCCAGTGCTCCGGAGAATTCTCCTTCACAAAGTCACTCACTCTGTTTCTGAAATCGTTAGGCTTCAGTAAGAGTAACTGAATTATAAAGTAACAGACTTGAGCTTCATTGCCTTCATGACTACGCATAGCCTTAAACAAAATGGATCAGAAAACATGCATTACAGTTGATGCTGCTGTCTCCTTTATAGGCCCTAAACATTGGCTAGCAAATTTGGCTGCACATTAGGTACATCTGCACACAAATTCACACTGAACATATGGTCTTTCGACTCTATTTTTCAAGTGAAGACAGAAAACAGAGGCAGGTTAAATAACCTCCTGTGAAAAGTACCCATCACATTTTTTATTCCATAGGCACAGTGTCTTACAAACTCTCCAGTGATAGCACGTTCTCCAAGAATTCTAGCTCTCTTTTAGCTGTCAGTTCTCTTATTGAAAATAGCTAATTAATGATAATGAAGTTAAGATTGCTTCAAACTTCTGGCCACTCTGAGATGTTTGGACTTCAGTTTGATTTTCAAACTAAAACTCAAACAACCAGCTTTACATTAAGACAAGGTTTTAAAACATATATAAAGGATAATTACTGAAGAAAAATTTAATTCTCTCTAGGTAAGTTCTGCTTTATTTTGTAGGATAACCTAGAAAGACAAAGAATGCCATTTCTCTCTTACTTTTCTGATGAAACAGGCTGAATTCTAAGCAAAGAAAGCATACTCTACTCGGTAAAAGATTTTCCATTTGCTTCTGAATTATGGCATGCTATACTCCTTCTACCTTTTCACGCTGCAGAAATAAATGCATATCTCTGAGGTCAGAGACCCAAAATGCTAATAACAACATTTAATAATATCAACTCAATGGTTGCAATTAAATAACCAAAAAAAGCTGAAGATTCCGAGCACTGTAAGACTTTGAGTTTTATGTTGCTTACAGAAGTAATCTATTATTTTACGTGATTATTGGGTTAGCAAGTAGTCACTATTCAAAATCAATGCATTTTTTAAAAAGATCGCTCCTATAAAAGTGACTCAGAAAGCACACTCTGGCGAAGAACTGGCATCTTACCTTCTAAGGCAATACTTACCAAACACAGTATCAACCTATCCAGTGTTACAATGTTGTATTTCCACACCATGTCATTGAGAATCTCAATACATTTATTGAGCTGCTGACCTCCTGCAGAGGTAGAGAATTCATACACCAAGAAATCTGCAAATGTCCTGACATGTGCCACCAGAGCTCTGGCCCCAATTCTTTCTAACACTCTAGCAGGGAAGAAGAAAAGGAAAAAAAAAAAAAGGCAACAAGCAATTGTTACTGATCTTAATACATTTTTAACTGGTGTATTTTACAGGAGTTAGGGAGTTTCAATACAATTGTCCGTCAAAAAAAAAAAGACAAAGACAAAAAGCCCTCCCTTTATTAAATGAACTGAAGAAAACCTCAAAGCAAAGAAAAAACCCACAAACAAACAAAGCAAAGCAAAACAAAAAAACCCCACAAAGCAAAAAAAACCCCAAAACTTAGAGCAACTGAATTCCAAAGTCTGGATACTAATTAGAAGAAGTGTTTCAAGTTCACCAATTCTTATGTATAATATTTTGCCCAGAATCCATACTTTAGTTATGCATTTTTAGTTATACACCTCTTTGGACAATCTTCTGCAACTCAACTTTATTTTCCCGCAGTATGCATTTTAAGATAACCATAGCATTAAAATACTGGTATTTCCTCATTGTATAGAAGAGTAACACATGCTATTATAAATATTAACTGTTTCAATAGACCTAACAAGGACTGAAAAGAATCTTTTTTTCACAGCTGAAGCTGATGCTGTTACTACTGAGAAAAGTAAAAAACCTGTAGGACCACGACTTCTATAATAAATTTTCCTCTTAATCCAACATTTGTTTTTTCAAAAAAAAAAAAATTTGGCCTTTATTCATGTAAAAAGGCTAAGTAAATAAGTGCTTTGTATCTTCTGTTTATTATTTCAGATTGCCTGAAACACTACCGTTACAACTAAACTACTTAATTCAAACACCTCACATCCTTGTTCCTTACCAGGAAGGATACACGTTGCAGACCACTGTGTGGTGTAACCAGTCTTAAACACTGCACGATTATTATGATATGCTTGCTAATACCTAGTTCCACTCATTTTTTTCTACGCTCTGAATTAATAAAAAAAAAGTGCAAATCAAGCTGTTAATGCACAAGGCCTATGCCCTCAGAACTGAGAGTGTTCCTGTAGTAACTTTGAAATAGCACAGCTTTTAAGCTCACCTGTAGCCAATTTGATTAATGTGATCAGTATCTAACAACATCTTCCATAGGAGACAAAGGAAAAGTGGGGGTGAACCTTGCATAGAGAAGTGTGTGATTATATCATTCTCATTGGTCATAGACTTCCACTTTCGGTATTCTTCTTCCACATTCTTCTTCAAGTTAAAACGGCTTTCCTGAGGTACGTTATTCTGCTTGAAGAATACCTGAAATAAAGGTGGCTTTGCTGTGACTGAGAGCCTGGAATATCTGAACAAGCAAACTTTTGCCTGATTTAGCACCTCATGAGTTCCTACTTCCTTGTACAATACAAACCTACTAGGTAGGCTTGTTGCTTCACTGTGACACCACAGTGACCATTCTGTCACTAACAAAGCCACATGACAAATTGTCACATGAAAAAAAGGCTTCTCCAACTTTTTTTTTGTTTGTTTTTAAAATTTTATTTATCTGATTTACCTTCCACCGGAAGGATCAGTTGGCCAAACCTGGCCTTAGACTACTCCAGGAGCAGCTAATGCATTTCTGAACAAATAGCAACGTTACAATCGTGCTTCATTCTCCAGGGACTTCAGATTAATGTAATCTGGACAGGGGAAGAATCTCACCAACAAGATCCTTTGCCTTTTGCTAGTTAAGAGAGTAAATTCTCTGTATTTCCAATTATAAAATCATCAGTTTGAAACTATTACCTGCAGAGGAGCTGGAAAACAGCTTAGTGTATGTGATGCCCAGTTATGTGGAGTAAAACTCATGATAGTCTGCAATATATCCTTGCACCAAGTTCCCTGAATTGAATCAGAGCCTGTGAAAAAATCTAGAAAATGCATTGATGATATTAGAATTTCATACCAAAAAACCCCGTTTCTTATTAGTATTCCTTTTGTAGTCACGTGCATCAGGCTTTCCTAGTTCAACAGGGTTTCCTTTTTGGCCAACTTTTCCCATCCCTTTCTTTGCATCTTATTTACTCCATAGAACAAGCTGGATAATATCTTTTTTATGCTATTAACAATAACAAAATTATTTTTAGGTTTTGAGCTAGAAATAAAGCAATCATGATTTTAAGATTTTCTATTTAATTTCCTGTAATAACATTAAGACAAGCTTTTGCTGATTAACTGATTAGACTTAAAAAAAACCTGAGGAAGATAATGATGATGCAGTTGCCAGATGCCATTTTATATTGCTTTAAAAAGGCTCCTCAGCAGTACTTTTCCCAATGAAGCTGTACAAATAAAACACAAGCCTCATCGCCCCAACCCCAGTGTTGATTTAATATTAAAGGTTGAAAAATAAAAAACCTAACACAAAGAAGCCCTTTCCCTTTCAAATCACCTCCACCAGTTTTTGTGAAATCAATTGTTCCAACTGTCCAGCAAGTCTCCAGACTAGAACAATAAAAAAAGGAGATAGAGAAAGCATCACCCTCAAAACTAACAAAAACCTGACCCACATCATTGCATATTGTTAAAACATTAAAACGTGTAATTAAAGCTTCCACCTCTCCCTTCCCCAGGAAAGCAAACTCAAATCACACTCTACTTTTTCTTAAAGGTAAGCTGTAGAGGGGGTGGCTTCCACATGAACAACACACTTGCTGTGAACATGCCATCTTTTTGTTTTAAATGGCACATATCAGTAATCAATCCAAACATTTAAATTTAAAATAATGAAACCGAAAATAAGAGACAGTAACACCCAAACACACTGTATGTCTGTATAAAAATAGGCTTTTAAACAATGTCTGATTTCACTACTGCTTTAATAATAGCTTTAAGCCTAAAAACAAGTAGTCGGAAATTAAAACTGTACTTTCTTCAAAACCAGAAGTGTATGGGATATGTTTTATGACTGGGTTATTTCCATGATCTTCTATTAAACAGTATTTTAGAGAAATGACTTGACTACAGCTGTGACTTAAATATTATCTCACAGTGTTGCTATTACCTGTCACGTGTGTTGCCCTTGCTAGAGTTAAGATCAAAGCCCTGTTGAGTTCTTCTGATTCTGCTGAAAGAACAGTTTTGGGATCGCTGAGGAATCGTGTAAACTGTGGCTGCACTTCCGAGCTGCCCAAAGCTGTAATTAGCCTTAGAGCAGTACTCTCAACACTGAAAGAAGGAAACAGTCCAGTTAGAACATAATCTTATTTGCTGTTTCTACGATTCAAAAAACCCACCTATTTTTCTTCCAGTTTCTGCTTCAAATAATACAAAAACATTTGTTTTGAAAGTTATGTTCTTAACCTTTTGGAAAAGTTTGCTTTTTCCACTGTTTAATAGATTTGGTTTCAGCTATGTAAGTACTTTATTTCCACATAAAGCTCTCAAAAGTTGAGTTAGTGAAAATTCCAGGTGCAGAGACCTGAAACAGAGCCTCAACTCTCTCCAATTTAGAGGCCCCCCATTTTGTTATCTTTTGAACATCTTTGTCTAAACAAAGATACATAAATAAATAAATATATGCAAAAACAGAGGGGAAAAAGGGCATGAATAATGCATGGAAGTTTCAAAGCTAACTATCACCTTGAAGCAGACAGCAGTAAATTGTCCTTATTAAAGAAATGAGGAAGTACTGCTTTCCATTAAAAGTACTTTATTTTCCAGTGCTCTAGCTGGAAGCACTTTTCACACCAGGTAGTTTGAAGTAATTTAAGAGACTTTTATAACATTGTGTGTTTGAAATGCGAAAGCCACAAGTTAGTTTACTCCAATCTAGTTGCACGTAGTGCTTATCAAAAGTGACTGATTAACATCCATATTTCACAGACTAAGACGACAAAACAAGATTTAGGTGAATAAAAAGAACAAGACCTTAAAATTTAAGGAGAAAATTGTCTTCACTTGTTCTCTTTATTCTCGATAAAGGATAAGCAACTTGAATTTGAACTAAGAAATTACTGTGTAATTAGACTTCCTCAATATGAACTGATAATAATGAGGTTGCTCTATCTCCCTCACACACGCACCCACAAGAAGTATTCTACTCCAAGAGTGAATGGACACTCTTTTCCCCAACTTTTCTACAACAAACCCCAGGTTCGACATACAAACTGAAACTCATACCCTTCAATGTTTTTAACAGCAAATTAAACTCAAAGCTGTTCCCTAAAATTAGCTGCATATCAACTCTAGATCTTCTTCAACCAGCTTTTCCATCTGTCTTGTATCTAAATTAGCCATTGGTTTCTGCATGGTTTACGCCAATACACACACACACACCATACAACAGAAATGACATTTTTTTCTCCACTCAGGTTCATGTACAGCCACCATAGCTTTGCACCAACCCCTTTACAGCTGCAGGATGATTCAGATTATTTCTCTGATCTGATGGAAAATTAACTTTGCTAAAGAATTGAGTGGAACCAGCTTAACTTTTGTTACATAATTAAACATCCGCTACAGAAGTAAGCAAGTGCAGTGCCACTGGCAAATAAGCCAGTCACTGTGACTACAAGTAGCAGGCATTGCCCTTTATCTCCAGTGCAAGCTTGAGAGTTGCCCAACACTTCCTGACACGACAGTTCTGGTGCTCGTTACTGTGTTCTGACCTGTGACACTGCTGCCATCTCTGTGCAAGAGGATGCCTCATGCAACTCTGCAGAGTACTACTGCTAACATCTAACTGTATTTCTGAAACATGACCCGCTGAGATACCACAAAACAATTTAGCCACAGAACTAAGACTGGGAAGTGCTCCTGTCCCATTTAAAATGTATTTCTCACACAGCTTTCAACATATGATGAAGGAGGAATCCAAGATTATGGTTAAGTATGGTAACCATCACTCACCACAGATGAAGCTGGTTCTGATTAGTCTGCGGCACAGCAGCCAAGGAATGAAGATGGCTGAGCAGCTGGACTCTGTAATGAGGCTGGATGTGATGCATCCGATAGCTGAACATTTCTAGCAGAGTGTGCAAAATTCCCCATGCGTGAGATTTGAACACTGTTGGCAGGAGCTGACCTTATGAAAAAGTTTGTAAAGTAAGTTTTCCAAGTTATGACACTTTAAAATACAACTACAGACGACACTATGGATAGACGGTTATATTTAGCTGCAAGTCAGATATTTGATCTGAAAATTGTATTACCTCTAAAGACTGCGTGTGCAAGCACTGAAGATGCTGTAAATGTGTAAAGCTCAATAATGTCTTGAGTGAACATATACAGCACACATGCAAATTATTTTAATAAGTGGAATTAAATATAATTTGCATCTAATTAAGTAACTTTGCTTATGATTTTCCATTAAGCATATTTTTGCACAATGCAGCATAAACTAGGGAGGTCCTGACCATACAAGTGATGGCATAAAAGGACAGCAGCATACTCATCTGAAATTTCCTGCAGCACTAGGATAACTATTACAATTTCTTTTATAATAAAATAATTTACACATGTATTCAACATGCTGCATCATTAGATTTTCATTTTTACTATGGTCTTTAATTGCCATTAAAAGAAAACGCTACTGAACAAAAGGAAAAGGCGGGGGGGGAAGGTTGTCTTTCTTACTGATAAAGCCTTTGATGCCCAAGGACTCTATTTCCATATAAACCAACAGGCGACTATAGGTTTCCACAAGAGCAGGAGCCAAGGCCAGACTAGATTTTGCATGAGCCAACTTAATTACTCTTGTAGCTATGCTATGAATCAGACTGAGGAAAGAGAGAAAGTATTTTTTAGTCAAAAACAAGGACTTGAAAGTTAATAAATTTATTAAGCAAATCAACAGAACTATACATTACATGTCCAGACATAGGGAAGCTTTCCTGATGATAATTAGTTACACACAGATTTACAGGTTAAAAAAAAGCTAGCTGCATACTGTACCTCATTTTGGCATGAACTGTGAGTGAGTCCAAGAGGTTCATTGGCAATGGGGTAATAGACCCTGATGCCATGCAATTAGTCCCTGGAAGAGATATCCTCATGTTGCCATTTCCATAAATAGTCTCTACTAGTACACCCATTGGCAAAGTGAAACACTCCGAATTGGTTGAATAAGCATTGCACAACAAAGCAATCTTGTAGTCAGTCATCTGTAAGCTCTTATTTCTTAAACTCTGTTGCAAAAACCTGCGTGACAAGGAGGTTAAAATTAAGTAGAAAGAAACAAGCAGAAGAATACACATGCATTCCAGGATTACAGCCACAATAACCCAAATCAAAAATCCATTGTAAAATAGTAGAAGAAACAAAATATTCATTAATGGCGTCATATCAAAATGACCACATCTTATGCCACAGTTTCACTGTGAGAAACGCCTCAGGAGAAGAAACACACTCTAAAAATCACCTTTCCAGACAAAGCTTAGCCCAACGTACTGCTCACCCACGCTTTCCAAACCACAGCATAATAAAACAAAATAGTCAATTTGCTTTCAGATTCTCCATCAATAAAAAAGATTTATTAATCTGAAATGTAATATATTATTTCCATTAGCTGTATGATAACAGCATATTTTGACTTTGAGCCTTTCTTAGTCCTGCTTCATTCCTTTGATAACCCTTACACAACATCCCATCACACAATACATTCTGAATACAGACTAGGAGCTTCCTATTCCATTATGTCTAGAGACAAATCAAAATATAACAAAACCCCCAAAACTCACTCATGGTGAAGTTTAAGAGAATGAGGAATGGGAATCTGCAACTTGGAGTTGTCACTATGGGCCTTCCGATTCAGATGAATCCAAATACAGGTCATTGCAAAAGCATGAGTTGACTGGGGTTTGTTAATATCAGGTACAGGAATACACTAAAGAAAGAACACATGAATATGACATATCGCATGTACTGATGTACAGAAAACCAACTTAGATAGCCAGCATTCACAAGGTCAAGTTTTTCTTTACCTTACTTGCAACACCATAAGCAACATTTTTAAAGAACAGATTCTACCCTCATCTGTGTACATCATTTTAAATCAAGAGCTCTGGAAAAGACCTGGACCTCACTAATTATTCTGAAAAAAAACCCAAACCAAACAAATAACCTAAGTCGTCAGCAAATGGAATTTCATGCTTAGAATATACAAATTCAAGACATATATAGTTACAAAGCATATACTTTCACTCTTAGCCTCACACTTATAAGTTATTCAGAAATCAGTTATGGTATGTGCTTTTTCTGAAAAATCTAACTTGTCTAGCATCACCATTACACTTAAAGATTAATACACTTCCTATGAAACACCCCAAAATTCAAAAGGGTTTGGCTACAGCCTCAGGTATATTACAGCTATTGGAAAAGGCATTCTGGCTCTCTCCTTTTGCCAACATCTGCATTTCTTTCCCTTTGGTACAGTTACTACTGCACAAGCACCACTGATAGTACAAGTGAGAGCGCAGCAATGCATAATCAAGAGGAGAGTAAGACAGATCCTCTTAAGAGCAACAATCGTAGATAACATTTAAACTGCTTGTGAAATTGAATCCTCAAATGCCCCAGTCCTACAAACACTTTAAACAAGTCTAACTCAGAGCCCATCACTAAAGTAAATAGTCCTGTCAGTGTTCCTGTATTTTGTACTGACAAAAGCAATTGCAAGCTCATGAAACAAATTGTATAGAAGAATTTCTGTGGGTCAAAACCAACTTAAGAAGAGGAAAAATTGGTACATATTGGTTTGGTACACCACACATTTGTGTTAACATATCTACTGACCCAAAATAGAAGGCACTATGATAAGAGCAACCAATCAGGACTTCATGCTGACAACGCTGTCACGATAGAAGTTTCAGAATTTCCCCTAGCTCCCCCTTCCTCAGGAACCTTCATTCCAGAGGAATGTACAAAGCCTGACGAGGATTTGATTTGCTACCGCAGAATTAATTTTAAGTAACCGTTAATACGAAACAAACTCAAAGTTTCTTTTTCAGTTCTTTGCACCTGAAAGTGTCTCTCAGTGTATTATTCTGTTACAGCCCAGATGTAACAATATCATTCCACATTATTCCTTAATAGTATCCTCAAAACCTGAATCAAACCAAAGTCAAGGAAGAGATGCGTTAATGGAAGTCTCTTTCACACCTAAAAACACTGCACAAATGTGGTTACTGGAAAAACATAGCTAGGAAATCCTGAAAATTTTCATTTAATTTTGAAACACCCCTCTCCAACTATGTAGCGCACTACTCTAAGAGTGACTCAAGAATGATAGTAGTATTGGCATATGAAGGTCTCAGGTTGAATTAAAAATAATACTTTTAATTTCAGAGAGGACTTACTTCCTTCTCAGGATACAGGAGGTCAAAAAGCTTCATAACTGGGAGGAAGTCAGCCAGTGCATTCTTCTGGATGCTACCAGAGATGAACTGGAGTAGCACCCACATCAGATGGTCTCTTCCTTTAATGAGACCACGGCCTGCCAACTGTCAAAAAACACTCAGTAACTGACAAATACTGCATGCAGAAGAAATAGCACTTAAAATCCCTATAAAAGCAGAAGGGTAGACTAAAATAGTTCTAGCAGAGGTTACTGGGAATTTTATAACAGGACTTAGGCAGAAATGTAGGTTGTGTTTTCAGAAAGATGACAAACAGGTACAATAGTTGTAACACGGACTCTGGGAGGGCCACAACAGTTAATAGTAGGATTTATAATGTATTTAGCTCTTGAGGATCACTGTTTTGAAAAGTTAGCAACTCTTAAATATTGGACTTAATTGTCACCTTGTAGCCCTGTAGCCAAGTACAGTACTGTCACTGCTAGGAGCAGGCCACAGGTTTTATATTAACTCTATCTATACAGAAAGCCTCTGAACCAGAACAACTTGGGCTTCATCTGGACCCGTATGGTTGTTTTATTTTTTTTGTTATTTAACTTCTTTATCTGTAATAGCAATTCTCCAATAACCAGTACGCTACTCGTAACCTCTACTCATATCTAACTTTAGTTTTAGATTAGATTTGTGCAATTGTCTTGTATAGTGCCTATTGTTTCACTGGTTCATTACAGTAATTAGAAGGGATGCAACCCTGGTAAAACTAATTTCCAGGGATACTAAAGAGAGCAGAGAACTAGAATCCATCACAAGCAAAACATAACATACATAGTAAATTTTGATGTAACATGGAATTGTGTACAAATAAAGATCAAACAATGTGTAGTCCATGTTAGAAACTACCTAAATAGCCACAAGCTAATCCTACAGTGAGGAGAAAGAACACTCCTTTCCTATCGACACCATGCTTTCTCTCAGCAGAGCTCAGAATGTTGCTGACTTACTGTAACCCCTCCTCTCCTTTTTTATGGAGGACTTGCACCACCACTCTCAGAATTCACAGAGGCACTGAGCACCAGAGAAAAGGGAAATACTAGAAAGTACATCAGCTTTAATGGAATTATAATTAGGAAGTAATAACAACTTTGGACTGTGATTGCCAATATCACTGTAATTGGGCAAATGATCTTTGCTTAGATTGCTTTAATTAGATTGATTAGGCAAACAAAGTTCTTGCACCTATTTACATGGCATGTTTCTTTAGCTTACAAACCTAACAGGGCATTCACTCTGGAGTTTGGTTGTAAATCGGATGCAACAGCACAGTACTCGCATCTTCTGAATTATGCCAGTTTATCTCCTTATTCTAGCTACTAATATATTTTGAATCCAAATATAATGCAACATGCTGTAATTAAATACACTGGAAACAGACCTAGCTCACAGCAATGTAAGTTGAGAATTTGACTTCTACAGAGCACAATGATCAAAAATGTAATCGTTACAGATAAGGTACTTCTTGCAGGGGTAAGTGACTTTTTTTTTTAAACTTGTTTTGTTTTTAAAATCTCTCTTACCAAGTGGGAGCGATACAAACAATTTACCTTTTGATGGAGTGACAGGACCATGTGAGGAAAACTTGCAAACTGAAAGAGCACAAAGAAAATGAGCTGGCTGGAGAGATGCTGCCACAGAAGCTGACTGGTTCCACCATCATCAAACTTCTCTTCAGTCTCGGACCGTTCCATGGCATACACCACAAGATCCACCAGCTGGTCCTCCAGCACAGGGCAGCGCTGCTTGTGCTGTAAGGCAGAGATCAGATACAGTATTCCAAAAGCCTTGCCATTAATTTCAGAGCTTGCACAGTTGCAGTTACAGTACAGTATTTTGACAGAAGGCTGGGAAGCATGAAATGAAGTCTGAACTTAAGTTAAGGATAAGCCAGTGTATTAAAGCTGCACTATGTTACAGGTCACGATGATTTTTACATTTTATTACGCATCACATAATTCCCTACTCAGTTCCAAAACACAGACCATCAATGCGCAAATAACATCTGGGGGGTTTGTTTGTGTTTTTTAATAAATTCACACAGAATGTTATTTCTCTGATCTTGCATTCATGGAAAATACTTCTAACACACTGGTGGGGGTTCTTTTGTTTGGTTTGGGGTTTTTTGTTGTGTCTTTTTTTTTTTTCCTCCTTCCTTCTTTTCTAAGTCCATTTCAAAAATAGGGATCACGATAAAGAAAAAGATCTATCAATTATACCACAAAACCCAGAGGAAACATCCCAATAGACAATGGAAGTGTTTAACGACTATTCCCTTTTCACTCTCATTTTGAGCTCACCTACAACTAGCAGCAGAATTAACATCTGGTTAACACCCCTATAATTAGGTGCTGTTCTACTGACACAACACCACCTGGTACAAGACAACATAAAAAAGATTTGAAAACTAATCTGGTAAAAGTGGTATGTTCTACATATTGTGAATAGAACAGAAATTACGTATCATACCGATGAACTCTTTAGATGTTAGATTTAGACTGCCACAATCCCCACAGTGAGCTATGCAAACACAGAAATCATTTCAAATACACACCTTCCCTGATGACTTTTAATAATGATCACGTAAGGAATGCATTATATATTCAGATACATATGTTAGTACAGATGTATGTAAAGCAGGTCCACTACCAGTGGTTTGGAACTCAGATAATAAATCTTAAATTTAAGACCATCAAGTATAACGTCACTTATCACAAGTTCTTTAGTGCAACAACCTTTTATTAACCTGCATTTGTACAGTTACACTTGTACAAAGTACTATTACTAAGGACAAAAAGCTGTGTGGAATTTAACTCATTTCGGACAGTGCTAGCACTTTGGAAATTATCCAACTTCTGTTTGTTTCATTACAATCTCTATACAGGTATTCAGGAATGGGTACTTTTTTTTTTTTTTTTTTTACACCAGATGCCTGTAACATAATGCAGCTTTAAAGAAAACATTATTACTTTAATGATACAAAAGAAAAGGAACTGAGCTGCTCAAACACTTATCATGAAAATGCAGTATCCCTTTCTAGAGGCAAAAAGGTGTATGTAAAAAAGTTTAAAAATATCTCCCAAATACTCAGAAAAACATTTTAGGGATGCCTTAGATGAGTTCTTTGACTTACTAGCCAGGCAGCTTAAAAACCCCCACTTTTAATTAAGAAAGAAAGAAATAATAAAAGGAAAGAGATGCTGAAAGGAGATACTTGTTCTACCTTCATCACTGGTAACCTTTTGCCATGAAAAAAAAAAAAAAAAGAAAAAAAAGATTCTCTTCAATTAAAAATAAAATGCAAGAATGGGAAAAGTTGACAAAATATAGTGAACAGCATCCCCTGTTGCATGCTCTTCGCCAGCTCAAAACTGCAGAAAGCTACAATTCCAGCTGTGCTTTCCTGAAGCATGCTTAACACAAACCTCTAACTAAAACAGAAAGCGTTGATTACAGTTTCACCTTCTCTTCCAGTACACAATTGCATTGTCATGGATCAACCATGTTACAGGTTTACAGAGAGCAGTATTAACGCCACCAGTTGAGAATACTTTGGGTATTTTGTGGTTTGGTTTTCCCCCCCTCCCAAAGCAACTAATTATGAAGCAGAGCAGGGTGCAACAGACAACACTACAGACTAGTTTATAATCCAGCATGCAAAACTACAACGTACAGGGCTTGAAATTTAATAGTTTGCTAAGCACTGGGTTAATGTCCAAAAGCCTAATCATGTTAGGCTATATTAATTTAGAATAAAGTTATTCCAAGAATAAACCAGGAAAAATATTACTGTTAAAAAGAAAGCTAGAATTTCCAGTAGGATTTTTTATGATTCTGAATAATTCCAAGGTTGGGAAAAGTTTAGGAGCCAAGAAATTAAAAAAATAAATTCACTCTTTTATTCTGAAAATCATGCTTTTATTGCTTTAAGAACAATTTTCAATAAGAAATATAGCAGTACTTTACATTCTATCTTCATTAATTTAATTTTCCGGCATTTTTTTTTTAATTCTGTATTTTCAGTGGCTATACGTTTTTGCACAAATTTTGTACCTATAGTTTTGGAGTACTCAAATAAAATACTGTGCTGCCTAAGAATTTGCAGGATTGGGGCCTTGTTTTATTAATTGCTCGTAACTGAAAGAACATCTCAGTATATACTGAGACAAATAAAAATATAGGTGAGAGCTGATTCCCCTCACAAATAAGTAGGGATTCACATTTTGGTATGGCTTAAACAAAACAAACAAAAAAAACCCCCAAACCAAAACACCCCCACTGTTTTGGAATATATATGGAAAAATATAGCATTCAAAACCACTATGCCTTCTTCCTAAAGAGAACATTATTCAAATTTTTATAATTTGGTTATATAAATACATATTCTCCATTTTGCCCTGAAAATATTGTTTAATGATATGGCAAATACATAATCTCATTGAAAATATTATTAAACCATAAAGAAATACAGGGGTCAAAAAAAAGCACTAACCACCATAACTTGATAGTAAAATTTCTCAAGACCAGCCCTCTGATGGACTAGTGGTACTTTTGAAAGTGGATCAAAGCTTCAATTCGGTTTGTTTCATGGGTTTTTAGGCTGGTTGGTGGGTTTGGTTTTTTTGGCAGAGTGGGGGGGCAGGCAGCATTAAAAGTGTTCCCTAACAGAAAAGTATTTTAAGAAGCCAGTAAGGCTAGCTACAAGCTATTATATTTTCAAATATTTTAAGCAAACATTTTTAGCTCACAAACATTTAATATCTACACTTAAGAAATTGATTCAGAAGACTGAACTGCAGAGCCCAAAATCCCTGCAAGAGTAAATGGTATCTCCAAAAGTCCAATTCAAAATGTTTAAGTTAAATGCCTGAAGCAGTTAATACAAGGTAGAACTATAACCCCCCTCTCACTTCCATCTTCCAAAACTGTATGGTACCAAGACACAAAACCTTAAAGCTTGTTTGTTATATTACCCTGATTCCATTCCTACCCAGTTCGGTGGGCATTCTCAAGTCTTCCTAATAAAAAAATGGAGTAAGTTCCAACAAGGAAGTTGCACTCAAGTGTTCTCAATGCACACACTTACAATCAGAAATATATTAAAAAAAAAAAAAATCACACCCCTTAATTTAAATACTTTGGCATGTTAATACTAATAATATTGAATAGCAAGTTCCCAGCATCAACCTACAATATTTTAAAAATAAGAGACAGGAAAGGCAATTTTTGAACATCACATTATGTCATTCCTTTCACTTAATGATTCTACTTACATAATGCACAGGCAGACATGAAATAAACATCTTCCCCAAGCAAACTATCCTGACTTGTAGCTAGAAGATACAACTACACGTTCACCTGAACAGAGTATGGCATAGATAATTTCCTACTCAAAGCTGAAGATCACCACTGCTGGTTTAAAAGGTGGCCAAATATACTATTCAAAGAACAAAATAACTAATACAACAGCTGCTAATTAAAAGTTCGTATAACATTACGGAAACAAGAGACCTGAAAATTACATCCTCTTTCAAATATTCCCCAATCCAGAGAAATCAAAGTTTAACAAAGTTTTTCATTGCTTAGAGGACCGCAATACAATCCTGACTGCAATTATGCAAGCAAAAATGGCATTTTATTCTTCATGCAAATCTGTATATACAGAGAAGGTAAAGATACAAACCAAAATGTTCAAAGTGACTTTATGTCCTTAAGACATTACTAAAGCTTGATTTTAAGAACCAACTGTAGGATCCCTAAACTGAATCTTAATTTGGCATCAGTGTATTAAGACATTTTGAACTGTTAATAATTTTCCAAAAACCAGACTGTTACATACTTCAATAAATTATTTAAAAGATAATTAAGTCTTGGGAGTATCACCCCAGCTACCAGCAGAATATAAATTGACATAGAATCACTTAGGTCAGAAAAGACCTTTAAGATCGAGTCCAACCGTAAACCATGGTAACATATATGATAAAATACAATTTCAATCCCTACTTCCTATAGACCAGTCCAAGCAGGTATACAAGAGAAGGTACTGTCCCACACAGAAGTACTCAGCAGAAAAAAATAAAAATCCTCAGACTCCAACAGCAGGAACATTTTGAACTCCATATTATTACATCTGGACTTAAAGCCATATACTTGATAAAGGTATCAAAGAACCTCATCCCACAACAAAATCCTACAGCAAACCTTAGAATCCTAAAAGGAACAAATGAATCCATAAACATATCAAATTTTACCTTCATTTTTCTCTCTGCAAGGTTAACAGGAGAGCTGGATTTGTACTGTTCATTTGTTTTTGCTTTTTTTTTTAACACAACTCAAAGATGGCTTGAGTGAACAGTTTTCTAATACAAATCTGCTTAGTTAAGATTGAACCAGAAAATTTCATTGTTCAAGAATATTTGAGAACTAGGACAAATTTGGCTGAACCATACCTAGTTTGTGATGCCAAAAGATTCAAATGAAGGCTCCAATCCTGCAACTGGATCTGTGTAAATAGTTGACAGGGCACACAAGCAGCTTCACGTAAATGATTAATGATCATAAATAAATAATGATCACTGCTTTGAGGTGTTTCTGTATTTATTTTGAAACAAACTTGGCATTATTTGCATTTTTAAGTGTCTTCTATTATACTGACAATTTCTGCAGGTTAATTCAGTTCTAATAATAAAATACAGAACTACCAGTCATTTTACTGAAAGCATTGATACAGTTATACAACTTCTGAAAAGCACGCTACTATTTTTTTTTTGTCAGGTGGCTACATTAACAAATTCAGCTATAACATGAAGTTAATTTGTATCTAAAAGCAAGTAAATTTTTAACATTTTCCACCATTTTAAACAGAGTATATTAATGTTTAAATGGAACATCATTTCCTGTTCTATATCACTACACCACCCTACTCTATATTTATATTTTTAATTCACAAATTTTCAACAGCTCAAACATCTTTATGCTGGTGTAATTGTAGTAACACAGCTATAGTTCATGTTCTGTCAGCATTTCCTTTATAAGCTACGTTCTTCAAGTTTGTTCCTTGGCCATAGAAATTCACGCCAGGTTGAAACTTTGTGTAGGAATTCCTATTCTAGTAAACCAATTTTAAGAAGTATAGTTCAATATATTTCATTACCTCCTTTATGTTTTCTTCAACTACTGTTAGAGGACAGTAAAGTAGAAGTTAAAACCCAGCATTTTTAATATGTTTTTTGACCTGAAGGCACAGACCATCTATAGTTAGAAGAATAAAATGAGTTCAATATATTTTTTGTCTAGATCTTGTATTATTTACCAGCTACAAGATGCATAGAGGTATAGTTTGATTTATTAACTGAATGTAGACACAGAAATAGACACAGAATACAAATACTACTCATTTCAACACTAAACCTAGCAGCTCTTTTCCAGGGTTTAACATTTCGGCTGCTTTAAGTCTCAAATACAAAAGATTGTCATATACAACAGAGTACTGTTTGCCAAGATGTAGGAATCTGCGCATTCAAAAACATTGTCCCAGTCTGGAAGGAGCACTGGCGTATTTCACTTACGATGGGAAATATACACAAGGTTTCAGGATCATGTAAATTTTATAGGCAAGTTACAAATCTGAAAAAAGTTTCTTAAATGGAAACACTGACACAACCTTCACTATAGTATTGCAAACAGCAACGCTATTTTATAAATTTTAAACAATGTTTTTTAAAGTAAGTGTGGAATTGATTATTGTAACAAGGGATCAACTGTAAATATAATACCCTTAATTTCAAATTTCAAGTAGAAGTCCACTTGGTTGATTTTCTCAGGTGTTTATTTATTTATTTAAACAAGTAGTCAAATTTTAAGGAACTACTTTTCACATGGTATTCTGTACTACCCTTCTTTTACCTAGCTTGGAAAATATTATAATTGGCTGTTGGGACATTTGTTACGAAGGCTTCCTAATGATAAAGAAAATTCCACTAGTAAAGCTTTTTTTTTTTTCTTCTTTTTTTTTCTTTTTCTTTTCCTTTTCTTTTCTTTTTTTTTTTTTTTTTAAATGATGTATTTACAGCTTTATAATTTTACAATCAAGTGCAGTGGATGTTTTTCCACCAGCATAAGGAAAGAAATTTTGAACTAAGAATCTCTCCTCATCTGAAAATTCCAGCAGACAAAGTAGAAGTTATTATGACTGGTAAGTGAAATGGTAGCAGTCCATTCCAATGAAAAATTTAGGACCAAAGGACCACTGACTGTCAGCTTTATGCTATATCTCTCATATGTTTAGAGATTTGTAGTGAGAATTTGCCCGTGACTAATGGTCCTGCCAATTTCAAGCCCTGACTGTACAGGTATTCTCTAACTGGAATCAGTGGCTACAAAGCGGCCAGCGTATCGTTAGTCACAATACAACAGTAAGGTTGTGAACATACCTGAGCAATGTTCAAGGTCTAGAGCATTGGAGGATGGGCAGGACAAGACAGGACAGAACAAAAATAAAGGAAGAAAAAAAGAAAAGACAAAACAGTGACTATGAGGCCAGCCTCAAGGATCCCCAAGTCAGACTAAGCCCTCCCCATTCTAAGGTATAAAAAGAAAAAATGTAACAAAACAAAACCCAGCTTTTCACTATTCTAGTACTATAACATGCCAATATAACAGAGTACAACAATGCTTTAAAAACTAATGACATGAACAATAATTATTTTTATTGTTTGAGCTAGTAGCAGTCTCCTACGTCTGTCAAAGGTGTACTTGAGGCTGGCCTTATAGGAAAAAAAAGCAATGCAAAAAAAAATCATATTTTAAATATCTACTTTTCAATTTAACATTCGTAAAGCAATATACAAATGATAGGAACAACAGTGTCCAATTAACCTAATATGATCTCATAAAAAAAAAAATAAAAAAATAAAAATAAAAAGAATCACTCTCTGGACCTAAACTGTTTTGCTTAGTTAGCTATAGCAAAGAAAAGAGAAAAGAATAGTGCAGATTCTATGCAGAAGTAAATCACATGTTACAGCATAGTACAGTACCTGCTTATTCAGACCTAGCATATTGCAGACCATATCCCTTGAATACGGTTGTTCCAGCACATATCTCAACAAAGCAGTCTGTGGCTCAAACAGATCCTTTAAAAAAAAAAAAAAAAAAAAAAGGCAATCACATACAAACATATATTGCCTCAAGAGTACATTTAATGCTGAGCTTACATTCAATTGAGTTAAACAATGTAAGAATGAATGTTTAATTCACGCAGATATGTATTATCTGGCAAATCTTTTTGTTCTCTGATACCCAAAAGAAAGGAGGAAATAATCACAGCTCTTAAGAAGTGACAGATTTTATGGGGACCAAGTAGAACATACTTCATCCAATAAAAGGACGGCACACTGTTTGAAACTGCCTTGAAATATTGGAAGACTGGCTAGAACTCAAAAGAAGCCAGGCACGACAACTGAGAAAGCACATGACCAAGATGCATAAAAATCATCAGTAGCATGAAGAAAGCAGATATGAAACAACTGCTCACTGTATCTTCCAATAGCTGAATCACTTTAAAGAAAAACATTATCTGAAGCTAGGTTCAAAACCAACAGAGGGAGCAGATTCCTCATGCAACATGAAGTCAAATGTGGAACTCCTTGTCAAAGGGATGTTGAGGATGCTGAAAGCTTACACAGGCTCAAGAGGAGACGGAACAAATATTTGGAAGAGGAAGGTTTACTAAATATACAAAAACCAAATCTGCCTCTGGAAACACCCAAAATGATAATGGCTATACAGTGTTCACAATCCATATATAATTAGATATACTGTCTTTATATCCTTCCTTGGACACCTAGGATGCAGGGAACGGGATGCTAGACAACGTGCATTTTTGTCCTAATCCTGTACAATTTTTAAATTCTTTCAGTACACCACTATTTCACACTCAGAGTTTTAAGTTTAAATAAGCTAATTTACATTTAAGTTTGAATTTTAACATTATCTTTCCTACAGAATAACAAAGAGCACAGAAAAGAAGAAATTACCTTCCAATCCTCTTTCATCCCCCCACTGTTAAACTGATTTTCCAATCAATTCTCTGCTTTCACTTGCTCTCTCACCCCCTGCCCCAAAGCACATTAAACATCTCATGTTCTTCAGCGTTCTGGGCAGCAGTTATACCACACACTACTTTAAAGGTCCTCTGCATATAGCTTGAAATCACTGAACTACAGAAAACAGTGACAACATCTACATCTTCAATGTGAGTCTAGCTGAAACAATCAGATGTTTACAGTTGAAATTATTTTTTCCCTCCAATCATACAAAAGCTTCGTATTTATTGAATATAACATGTTTAAGAAGCTTACAAGGCATACCTTATCATACGGTAAGAGACCTTTCAAAGGAAAACGAAGAGTTGTAGGATCCAGCTTCCATGAGTTACACATAGCACCCGAGTTATTTACCACAGGAAGAAGACTACAGCGACCTGCATGCAATGAAACATAAATTCTGAAACAGTGAAACTGGACTATTGTCTAATTACTCTGATGCAAAAACTGGCCTCAGCCATTTTTATGCTCCCCTTAAAATTTCCACTGTTTAAAGCTTTTTACCATAGGATTGCTTCAGGCTGATTTTATTTTTTCTAACTAATTTTCAACTAATAAAATATCTAAGGAGTAAAATCCCCATTTGTTCAGACTGGGTACCTCAAAAATGAAAGTATTTACAAATATTAATCTAAAAATGCCCTTTTAGGCTACCAGACTATTCCACTGCTTGACTTAGGGATTTAATTTTGGTACACTGACCCGTTCTATAACGAAAATGGTATTACCAATCTAAGTATATAATCTGGTCTTTCAATTTTCCTTCATTCACCCTGTAAGACAAACTGTCAGCAGGATTCTGTTCAGTAAACTAGTCAAATACAAGCATCTGTACTCCGATTACAGTCAATGGAGATGTAGTCGATTCAGTTTGCGTAGGCCAATGTGATTCAGCTGATCACACATGAAGAGTTATTTGTGGGGTGAATGTAGACTTCTTACTGTAGATCAGACACCTGGGATTCATGTCAGTTGTCTAAACACAGGCATCCAAACTGAGACCCTAGCACACCGGTATATCAGCATCTAAATCTACGTGCCTCGACTTTGACCTAAATCTCACTGTCAGTTCAAACTCCATGACTTCTGTTGTCCAGACTGGCCATATAACTATCAGATAAAACAAGTAGTAAGTAAATATTTATTTCTTCCCTTCACCCATATCTATACGTGTCATTTACACGAACAAAACTCATAAAAATTTGTGTGATCCCTGCGAGTCGTATGTGTAAAAGCTATGCCACACTTTCAACAGAAGAATAACTACATGCCTCTGAAACACAAAATGTTTTGGAGCATTACAGATGAATTTACATTCTTAATCTCTGCACTGAAGAAGCTCAGCTGCAATAAACCTCGCTCAGATCTAAGATCTAATGCAGCTGTTATTAAGCTACTTAATTCTCAAAGCAAAACAAAAGGCATTTTTATCTTTTTGAAGAAAAAAAAAGCAACAGGCAACACAATTAAAACAGCCAAATTTGAATCTTCAGATTTCTAGCAATAAATGAAGATGACTTTTTCACAGAAGAGGAAAGCCAGTACTCATCTGAGCTAGGAAATGTTCACACAGAAGCCTGCAATAATAGGGATAAGGCTGAGCAGCTACAAAAGCTCCAGTAAGTTAGAAAACACTTTGTGACTAACATACCAGTGGATCTGTATTAACTCATAATCCTTGAGCACAGAAAACCACGATTTTCTTAACATCTACTGTAGTTAGAAACTATATGGCCATGTAACAAGTCGTACACTTCAAAATAATTTTTAGCTGCACACTAGTAGTGGATCTCATCAATATGAATTTTCCCCTTCAAAGCAAAATCCAAAGAGAAGCAAGTCTGAGAACAAGCTGACAAGACTAAAAATACTACATGAAACAAAAGCTCTAAATTATTTTGCTTAGATTAATATATGCCCCAAAAGGCTCTAAGAAACAAAATAGTTCAAAATAAATTAATTTATTTTGAAGTTGTTCATGAAGTCATTCTCTTACCACAAATCGAATTTATTCTTGCTGTAGGTCTGAAGGTATCCACAAAATCCGATACTAAATTACCTAGTAACTGGGTGAGAAGAAGAGAAAAAATAAGTTAAGGGTTTAAGTTGCAGATACCGGTAAGGCATATTTAAGACTTAAAAATAGTTTATACGTTTTAATAAAATATATAGGAATCTACTAAAATAACTAACTTCTTACACATTTCAACAAGTCAAAAAAAAATCAGCCAGAACCTAAAACCACAAAAAGAAAAACGTGACCCTATAAAGAAGGGGCAGGAAACCCTCTTCTCGGTTTGTACTCGCTTGAGAGTTATTATATAACTGTTTGTCCCACGCAAACTATATTATTTCAGTGACCACTACTTAATAACAGATGATTTAAGACAAGCTTTAGAACTTCTTTTAATAACGAATCTCTGCCTTTGAATAACCATTCCACAAAGACAAAGGACCTAGATTAGTACACTCTGGATTAAATCCTGGCTCAAAAGAAGTCAGTAACAGTTTTTCCATTAATTCAAGAGTCAGGATTTTATTCTTTTCCCAACACCTAGTTATTTTAACAGAATACAAAATTAAAAACTGGATCAACATTACATTCTTTTTTGAAACAGTGACTGTTTTGATTGCACACTGTATAACTGAATTTAAATAAAGAAAACACTGGTGAGCTATTTAAAGTGATTTCTCTTATCTTGAAGCCACAGAGAAAGCACAAACTGGTCGGTAAGCACAACCTGCATTTCCAAATGTATTCAACAAAACCAACTCAGGGCTTCAGGAGTTTAAAATATCAGGCCATAGATCAAAACTATGTCATCAATTTCATGCAACAACACAGGGAACTGCTGCTACAATTACATCAAGCCTGTATCTTAATTTACCTGCCTAAATACAGAGCTTGCTGTTGAATAGCAGATTTTAAATCTTCATTTAAACTTTGTTTTAAAAGAATAAAAGTAATTTTGTGGAACAAAACTCCAGGTTACATGATTTGGTATCATATCATTACCCAATGGGGAAGTTTTCCTTCAGGATATAGTTTTCTGATTTCTGTAACTGCAAAGTAGGCAGGTAACAAACATGCATTTCTTTCCAAAATGTAGGCTACCACCTATAAATAAAAAAATACATGACTGTAAGACTTTGGATAAGGTAAACAAAGGTGTAGTCTGTCTACTAGTCTGAGGTAGCCCATGAAAATAGATATAAGAATTAAAATACTTTTTCTTAAGTTGTATTCTGATAGTACTACATTAGTTTAAAACCTGTTTTTAATTGTACAAGTGTAAGTTAGACCGTTTAAACCTAAGTAAAACTGCTTCTATGTCTGCCTACAAAGTATTGAAAACAATTACTATTTTTATTCACTAAGAAAAAAAATAAATAAATTAATCTCAGTATTATATCTCATACACCTTACTTTAGCCAAGTCAAACATTGGGTCTGACTCTCCTGTTAGGGATTTTAGTGTTTATCTACAATATCCCCCAAAAGCTCTTTGTTTACTGTATAAAATGCTATTACAGAAAAGAATTAGAGCACGAAGAGTAAATCTTTGAGAGTGGTACAGTTCAACAGCAGAGAGTGCCATCCCAGCTATTAGAAACTCACTAATAACAAAAGAATGAGGCCTATAGTGATAACATATAAAATTCAGACAGCTACCTCTCTTGCTGCTAAAAGCTGCTGTACAACAGCTGAGCTCACAGTGTTTGGAATTGTTAAGATTTTCTCTAGGATCGCTTTCAACAGATCGCGCACACCCTAAAAGAAAGCACACAAGAATTAACGTTCCCAGATATTCTTTATTTCTGGCAGAAAGATTACACAATCAATATGGTAAGACAATGTTTTGACAGAAAAATTAGCTGTTTGCTGCAGTGTGTCAGAAAACAGACTGTTAATGAGAATATGAACGCTAATGACATTAAACACCTTACAGAACTCAATCTTAGGATACCCCAAACAAGAAAATAAATGTTGAAATTTTAATGTGCATCCAGAGATATCCAACCTACAACAGCTTGTGCAGTCTGACCAAAGCACAATGTTATATTTTATGATTTTGCTCTACCACGCTCACCAGTGCTGGTGAGGTGACTCTCTGCAAGGGATGCATGGTTTCCTACTCCTTCTGTTAGAGTTGTACCCTGCCAAAGAAAGACTCAGCTTTCAGGACCTTTTTCCTACACAAGTCAAGGGGTCAGAGCAGATGCAAGAACTTCAGCCTTAATCCTTGGTACTATTACTTTTCCATGCCTACCGCTTCTGCACCTGCATTAGGGTTATTTAGCTTGTAACTGAAGGAGGGAGGGAAGATGACTGTGTAATAAAGAGTAAGAGGAGATACAGAATTATCTATTAAGGTAAAGCTCAACTATGAAAAAGCGTTAAAAGTGGTGTCAACGAATTATTTTTTTCGTTTGTAATCAAAGCAGACTTTGAACTACTGGATGTCTCTGACATAAAATCATAAAAACAAAGCCAGAAAATAATGTGTCTTATCACAAAGAAAGGAACGGGGCGAAGATACCTTGTAGTCTACACCTCCAATAATCTTCCGGACCAATTTAAATGTTAATGCCCACAACTGTGTCCTTTCCCATTCAAGCGTATCAGAGTTTATCAGAGATTCACAAACCATCCTAGCAGAAGGAGACAATGCAGGAATGAATGACAGATAACAAGCATGTGCTCTCCACTGATAATTTTACAATGTCGTCATAAAATACCCCCCAATATTACAACTTACATGTATCCTATTTGTCAATTCATTCCAACATAGCTTACCTGGGTGGCAAAAGTCCAGTTTCTACTGCCATTGCTAAACAGTCATAAAGAAAAGAAATTCTTTTAGGACTATGTTGGCTATGAATGAATCTTACAATCCACTGGACGCACTGTTCATGGGATTCCTGAAAAAGCAGAAGAGGGAAGAAAGAATGAATTTGCAGGTAGAGAAAAAAACTGCAAAATTCATATAGTATCCTACCATGAAGAAATGAAACTAACAGAAGAACAAGATTATGAATGGTAGAATTTGTCCAGTTATCCAACATACAATTCTCCCTACAAGTCTTTTGATCTTATTTTGAAGTAGTCCAGTTGTCCAACAGAAGTTGTCCAGTTCTGAAAACACCTGCTAGCCGAAACATTGATTTCTATAGTCAACTTTGTTTTTCACATATAAGTTAACACAGATCAAAAGAAAATACAACTGTTTTATATTATTCTTTCCTTTTCACAGTTATAATCAAATTCAGTGAAAACAAAGATGACCAGGTCTCCAATTATAGAATAGTGCCTAGAGGGATCTAACTTTTGGAAAGTAATTTTTGAACATAAGCATCTGAGTTTTGTTTTGGGTTGTTGGTTTTTTTCCTAATGATTCACTTCTGCCAGAAATCCTGTAACAAACTACCTTTTTTGTTTATTTCTTTACTGTTATACTTCCATTTACTTATCTATTTGCACTGCACACCAACCTCTGCTGAACAACTATATAATCTTATAAATGTCAAAATTAACCTTTTTTTCTTGCAAAGTCTTCCTATATTCTTTACTGTGCCACATCTGAAACCAGATTCTGAATGACTAGACGCAGAGATTATGGCTTAAGTCTTTGTCTACTAAACAAGGTTTTGCTATATTAAAAAAGTATATAAAGTACACGTAAGCAACAGATTAAATGTTAACCTGGGAAAGACTGCTCCAGAACTGTCTAAAAGCGCCCAGGCAGCTGATCAGTTTGGTTCTCTCATCTTCAGGAGTGTCCATAAACATACTAAAGCAAATAAGAATGTTGGTCATTAGCAGTACCCAATGAAACAGTACAAGTAGAAAAATATATGTATACAGAAAGTCTTGCACAAATAAACTAACATTACACTCACCCAGGGAAAGCTTCTTCAATTACTTCTGTTTTCTGTAAGAGAAAAACCCTGAGTTAGCTATTGTGAAAAGGTCTTCTAGGAGTGTCACACCACCAGGATGAAGCACAAAAGAACAGCAGTCATACTGTTATGGCACTATATCAGACAGATGTATTTCTTCTGCTACACCAGACTCTTTCAAAGTTGAGATTGCTTTTTTTTTTTTCATATAAACAACAAAGCCTTAATCTGGATCCACAAGGTCTTTGTTTTGTGTTTTTGGTTTGTTTGGGAAGTAAATTAATCTCTAGGTGTTTAGAAGAAAAAAAAAAAAGTTGGAGAAATTGTTTGATTCTGTTATTGCAGCTCTTTTTTAATGCTTTGAAAAAAATTAGTATTTTTGAATCCCGTTAAGATTTTGTCCCAGTTAGGTTTCACAACACCCTGTTACTCAAATCAGTTATATACAGTTGCTTTCTCATCTGAGTTTAGATCCAGTGCTTTTTACATTCCATTGAACGATTATATGGTCTTGTACTAGGTGAAAGACTATATATGAATATCCAATTTATCTCCTCTAAAACATTCTTCTTTTTTTTTTTTTTTAAACTCCATTTTGCTCAAAGGCTTCTACATTGTTATTTTAATACATCAGCAAAGAGGTTCTGGAAAATACTATCCTATAACTTTTTTTTACCTTTTATAAGAATTTCCTATTATATTCGGTTGTGATCTACAACTGACCCATATGTATTTTCATTTTTATATTGTAGAAATAAGACCATGTAATAAAATAATCTTTCCGGTGATCCTTTTCAATCATACAGCCTAGAACTGCCTGTCACTGCTAATCATAGCTTTCTCAAGAAGTAAAACAGAAACTGATACTCATCTGTTCTGCATAGAAACTTTGGTAAGTTTCATTGCTGCCCACCAAGTGGGCAACAGCAGCAGTAAAAGTAACAGCTTGCTATTTTCTCAGTTACGGCTTCAAAAATGCAATGAAATTTTATGAGGGCCTTTTTTTTGTTACATAAAAATTTTAAGTAAAAAAACATTGCTCAAAAACAGGCAACATGACAACGCAGTCAAATCGTGATGTTAAATGGGAAAACATAATCTGAATGACAATGCCAAAATGAGAAATCACCCGAGTGTGGGCAATTAATACACTATGAGCAACTTAACACCATTCAAAGAAAATTGCAATGTGCATTTTATAATGCAAACTTAGAACAGAAAGCCAATATCACCTCTACTGAAATTCATCATATGGAGATCATTTTCAATTACACTTCTCTATGAGACCTACATGTTCTGTCCAGTTCAGACAATTTGACCAGCCTCTTCCATCCAAAACGTCCGTCAGGCTCCTTATGTCAGTTCAGGACCTTATCAACTACTGTGACCCCACTGTCTCAGACCATGAAGTGCTCATATCTACCAAGAAGCTCATTCACTTGTGCTCTACAAAACAATGACTTAATTACCCAATAACTTGGGTTCACAAAGGGAAAGTCCTGTTCAACTAATTTGATGTCCTTCTATGATAAGTTCAATCATAATTGATCAGGCAGTCAGGCTAAATGATCATTGTAGGTCCCTTCCAACTGAAATATGCTATTCTAATGACCTACCAAACTATGTTTCATTTTGCAGGTACCATCGTGCAAGTGTATTTCCATGATTCGCTCACACTGTTCTGTTGGCTGAAGAAAAATCCCTTGTCAAGACATTTATCTTCTCAGTCTCCTTTGAAACATCTCCTTGAACTGCTTATTCTACAGTAAACTCAGCACACTATAACTCGGTCTTGGGTAGGCAATCTGCCTCTCCCTGCTTTATGCCGAGCCCTACTCTGCATCAGGTTCCTTACAAAGACTCAGCAGAGCGGGGATTTCAGCTCTGAGAAACCACCACTGATCTTCCGGGCTCACTGGGCGATGGGCCCGCCGGCGGAGGACGGTGGTGTTTCACACCCCCGGGGCTGCAATGCACGCTAGGAAAAGAAAAAAGCCCCTCTCCGCCCTGTTTTATCTCCTTCAGGATACCTCACAGCCCCCCAGGGGGAGCGCGGCGGGCCGCACGGCTCCGGACAAGCCCTGGGCCCGGCCGGGCCCGGCCTGCCCACAACGCCTCTCCCCCCCCCCGCCCCGCGCCGGCGGCGGCGCTCCGGGACGGACTCACCACCACCTCCTCGAAGATGCTCTGTAACTGCGTCTCCATAGGCACCATGGGAATCGCCATGGTGCCGGGCCGGACCCCGCAGCCGAGCGGCGGCCCCCACCGGGCCCTTTGTCAGGCGGTGACGGCGGCGCGGCGCCCCCTCCCCCGCCGGAAGCTCCGTTCCTGATCCCGCTCCCCAGGAAGCGACGGCTCCTCCCGGCCGTTCCGGCGGCCACAGCGTTCCGGGCGGCGCCTCCCGCCTCCCCCTGCCCGGTGTGGGGCTAGGCGGCTGCAGGCCCGGTCCGCCTCCCCGCCGCTGGCGGCCCGGGACCGCTTCCTACGGTCGGCACGGCGGGAACCGAGGGCGAAGCGGGGAAACTGGCAGCCATTTAAAATTTGTTAGTTGTTTTTTTAAAAATGAAAACATTTGCTTAGCCTTCTTTGGTTTTGAATAATCTGTTCTTAGAATTACTTGACAACATACATGTTCTGGTTCTTACAGTAAGGATCCCTTATGTTATCATGGGGACTATAGTTTGCTGTAATTGATATAAAGTTAGAATTATTCATTCCCATAAAAAGTCATAAAGTTAGAATAAACTGAAAATGCATTTATCTGAAAAAATCTGAGGGTACATTATACATGTGCAGTTGGATTTAGATTAAAAATAAATGTAAAATGCCAAATCAAGACATTTTCAAAAATTTGTGGCTCTTTGACGCTGACACTGTATTTTCAGAGCTCCCTGTGGCTGTTTGGCCGTGAACCTACATTCAGCTGGTGCTGGTAGCTCGATACAAACTTCTGCCCACAGCAGAATAATAAAGCTGATCATCCCAAATTCTAGTGGAGAGATGAAGGCCTCAGAGCAGCGAGAAATTAATATTTCCAGGCTTGGAGTTGAGTGGAAAATAACAGGGTGTGCCTGTAGGGGAAAAGCTCACATGTAACTGGATAGAGGATTGTTTGTTGAAAATGTAAACAACTTTTGTGTAAACAGGCCTAGAAGAATAGATAACTTAAGCATTGAGTAATGTTAGAAATAAATTTTAAAAGTACCCCAGGAAATTGTGATATGAAGGACACCAGGACTGTCACAGCTAGCAGATCCCATCCCTGGAAGTGTTCAAGGCCAGGTTGGATGGGGCTTTGGGCAACATGGTCTAGTGGAGGGTGTCCCTGCCCATGGCAGGGGGGTTGGAACTAGATGATCTTTGAGGTCCCTTCCAACCCAAACCATTCTATGATTCTATGATTCTATGCTATAGCCAACAGGCAGTACTACATGTGACTGATGTCAGTGCACTCTTGTCAGTAATGGGAAATACCTGGTTGGGAAACAAAGAATGTGTACCTGTACATTATTTGCCTATGCATAAATGAAATGAATCATTATTGGAAACAGGATATAATTGAAAGTCTGTTGATACTTGCTTGTGTTGTTCTTAAAATTGGGTTGCCCTCAGTCTTAAAACAAAGCTATTTATTCTGTAAGAAATGTTCTTTATACTCCTCACTGTGTGCTTATTTAAAGTGTGTTGCAGTACGATCTGACACGTCCTTGGATGCCCCATCAACATCTAGTGTTAGTACTTGCCCACCCTGGGCAGACTGGCTCGTATTTTATGAAAACGGCAATGCCCAGGATAGCTGTCTACTCTAATTCTATGCCAAGCTGCTAATCAGTTCCCATAGTAACTCATAACAGGACTGGAAATGGAGCCCACAAGAGGTTGTTTTACTCATCATTATGTCTTATCCTTATTTTGAGGACCAGTCTACTGTTGTTGTTTTTACCCGCTTTAGTGCTCAGTCACACTCACAAGCTACCATCCATTCCTAACTGTGCCTTGGGCTCCAGATCTTGATCCAACTTTAATATGTACCAAGCCACAATCTGTCCACAACTTTGTGCCTAATACAACTTTATCTTGATTTTAGGTCATTAACCAACATTCATTCTAAACTGCACTTACCATGCTAGCCCAAATCTAACTGGTTATCTTTATTAGACAGATTTGGTCTAACCTCAACTAGAGTCCTGGTCCACAACTTGGGTCAAATAAATACTATACCCAATTTTGAGTTTTAAAACTGTACTGCATGATAGCCTTGAACCCCCTAAGGGGTCCCAACGGTGCTTTATCTCCTAAATTAACTCCTCACCTAACCAGATCTCATTTTAACAAAACTGGACTACCTATGATCCTACTTTTGGCAGAGAATCTGGTCACGGGGTGGAGCTGAGGGGCAGGGGCACCACAGCAGGTCAGGCCTAAGTGATGGTCATCCTGTCTTGCCTAAGGGAACCAAGTGTCCAAGTGGAGGAAAAGTACAGACCTTACGTGCTGGGATTGCCCCCAGGTATGTCTGCCAAGGCACAAAGCCCAGTCAGACTCTTGTGTATTGGCTAACACAGAGCTGCAAGCCTCACCAAACAAGGAGGAAAAGCAGCATTTGTATGAGGAAGAAATGAGCCTCTTGACCCAGAGACAGAAAAGGACATGCACTTTTCAAAATTACTGTAAATGTCATGTTACTCTAGCAAAAAACCTTCATCAAAATGACTGTTTAAGGATGATAAACATTTATGAGAAATGGTTAAACTTTGGGGTTTTCCTAAGTGAGTGCCATTCATTTCAGAAGATGGATGACAAATGAGTCTTTTAATTGATGAAATGTAAGGCCTGTCTAGTTCTTGATGGCCTTAGAGGACTTTCAGCTGCTTTATACTAGTAGCTTAAAACGACAGGAATTGTAGTGAAAATTGAGAGTGGCTACAACAGAATGCTGTTCAGAAATGTCTCTCCCTATTTCCCCAAGGTTGTTGTTAACATATATATGGCAGAGATGTTCTGCCTGCATTCTTCAAAACCGTCTTCCTATTTCTGGAAGTGCCAGATGAACTGAGGACTGCAATTTAGCTATAGGGGAAAGGGTTTGTCTGTACCCTAGCCCTGCATTTGTACAGTGTCAGACTATATGCAGAGTGGTCACTTAAATTTACAATTCAGTAACAGAGAACAGAAATGATAATTGATAATTATTTCTTTTTTCCCCTGTAGTTTTCTTTACTCTTAAGTATTGATCATATGGATGGCTTTTTTTATGACTTTTGGTAAGGATGAAAAAAAAGTGTGATGTTCTTGATCTTTAACAGAAAAGTGTGAGTTCTTGGTCAGTGTTCATGAAGTTTTATATTCCTATTTTATCAGTGAGAAATTTCATAGAAATTCATCATGTGGGAAGCAATGTTTGTGAGATTAGAGTAATGATTAGGTAAAAGTAGCAAAAGTGATAGATAAGATTAAAAAACAAAAGATAAGATCGTGTTCCATTTACTAAATTATTTTCTTTGATATCAACAGGAGCAGAAATTCACCTTGGGTGCCTACACTGATGATTCACTCTCTCAAAGGTCAAATTTGCTACACGTGTAAATTTATGTATTGATTTTGGCTGGGAGAGAGTTAATTTTCTTCATAGTACCTTGTACAGTGCTGTGTTTTGGATTTGTGCTGAAAACAGTGTTGGTAACACCCCTGGTTTAGCTATTGCTGAGCAGTGTTTGCACAGCCTCGAGGCCTTCTCTGCGAGTAGGCTGGGGGGCGCAAGAGGTTGTGAGGGGGCCCAGCTGTGACAGCTGACCCCAACTGCCCAAAGGGATACCCTACACCATATGATGTCATGCTCAGCATTAAAACCTTGAGGGAAAAAAAGGAGGAAGGCAGGACAGTCCGAGTTATGGCGTTTGTCTTCCCAAGTAACCATTGCACGTGATGGAGCCCTGCTTCCCTGGAGATAGCTGAACACCTGCCTGCCGAGGGGAAGTGGTGAATGAACTCCTTGCTTTGCTTTGCTTGCACGTGCAGCTTTGTTGTAGATTAGAGTCTAGTGATTGTCAGTGGCTGCTATTTGCTGTACTGCTTATCGTCTCATTGTGCTGTGCCTGGGAACATTTCGATAACAGCACTGGCCACGTGCCTGGGCTCGCATACAGCCAGGGCATTGCTGCTGTTCCTGTACTGCTGTAGTAGGCATGCTGTAACTACAGGCTGAACTCCAGTTGAAGGCACCTGTGAGTAACTCCATGCTGGAGTAGGTACACCCCACAGCATCTGTGGCTGTGGATAGGTCCACACTGGAGCAGGTAATCCCCTGAAGGGACTGTGGCCTGTGGATAACTCCATGCCAGAGCGTGGGCAAGGAGAGGAGTTCATTGCAACATTAAACCTTATAGCTTGGTTCAAAGGGACCAGGCGTGGAGATTGTAATGGATTTAGCTTTAAATTTTTGTAACCCATTGTTTGACTTGTGTGTTATAGGAAGTACTATAGCAGGAACCACCTGAATGGAGGATAAGCCTCACAGGAAGCCCTGCAAGTCTGACCCAACCCAAAGAGGTTTTGGCAGCGAGTAACTCCACACAACACACTGCCTCTCCTGTCCTGACCAACCACTGTAATAGATGGAACTCACGTCATGGAAGAGGTGAACTCAATGGACATTTTACAGGGGCGGCCCACAGACTAAGGGAATGATATCTGTCTATATATCAAAGGATGGCCGGGGTGGGGGAGGAGGGTGATTAATGGGGATGTATTGGATAATGTGGGACCTGAGCGTGACACAAATGGTATAGAATAAGGGGTAGAGATTGCACTGGTTTGGGCTGCAATGGAGTTAATTTTCTTCATACCAGCTCGTATAGTACTACGTTTTGGGGTTTTTAAATTAGAAATAGTATAAATTTATTTATTATAAATTACAGCTCAACTTTAGAATTGGATCAACATTTGAATAGTGACACTTGCATATCCTTCATATGCTCTGAAGGTACGTTTTCATAGCAAACAACCCTTCCATTAACCACCAAATTGAAAACCAAATAGATTTCAAATTGTACTTAAACAAAACCTTTTTATTTTTTATTGAATTTGATTTGGCTGTGTACCGTTTGTTTTTGATAAGTACATCTATCACTACTGAAAAAACATGTAACAAGATGAAAGAAGTCTGTGACAAGGATGAATTGAAACTGAACGGGAGGAATCCTCTGGTGCTAAATAAGGGAAGGGATCTAAAACACAGGCGTAGCACAGAGCAGGAGTTAAGAAACTCTCTACTTTCGTATTGGTTTTGTTTAATATATTCAATGCTTTCTTTGGAGATAAGGAATACTCTGAATAACAAGCTTTTAACCAAATCGTTGAGTACTTGAATCTCTGTCATTTTTGCATTTTATTGCTTAGCAACATATTGCTCCTAATCTGCAGTTAAGAGCTTACCTAATTCCGTCCTTATCTGGAAATGTGACAGACAAGTTCCCTGTACACAGATAATGCTTTCAGCCTTTGACCTTTCTGAGTACTTTTCCTGCTTACTTTGGCTTCCTGCAAACCTGTCACTGGTGCAAAAGCTAGGATCTCATTAAAAAAACCCAACAAACCTATGAACAAAGTACGTACACACTTGAAGCAGGAGTAGCGTCTTAGCTGCAGCTAACCCAGCTGGGGAGGCTGAGGAACCCAGCATACGTGCAGCCAAGAGGCAGATCTCAGCAAAATGGAGCTTCAGGATGATTTCTTCAAGCATCAAAGTACACATTTGCAAGAAGTGCCTTTAAAACCAACGGAGCATGTGGGGAGAAAAAAACTCCTGAAATACAAAGTCGTCTGTGCTGTAAGTAGTTGCTGTTCTTCATGGCTGCTAGTTTAACAGTTCTCAAATCTGCAGAAATTTTAGAACTTTCATTATATTAATATAATAATTCAGGATAGCTTGGTAAATGGTGCTTAAAGTTTTGCAGCATGAATGCACTAACGTCACTGGCAGATTTCTAAAGTTCTTCTGGTACTTATCAAGCGAACTTGTTTTTTTTCTGGCAGTTAACTGCACTTTTTGTTTTACTACAATAACTTGACAGTTCTTTTGCACAGCAGTTATTGCTTCAATAATTTATTTTATACATTTGTTTTATACATGCGTTTGTGGTCAGAGCAGCCGCGATTCCTCTTTGCTTACTTTTTTATCTTTGGATTTGTCATTAAGAAAGCAGAACGTGTAGGCAAGGCGTTGGTGTGAAACACTTAGGAAGCAAGGCATGGGAAAAGGTTAATGAATCGTTTCGTACAGAATTGTCGGTCCCACATCCCAAATATCGTGTCAACTCTTTCCGTCTTCCCCAGGGCTATAAAAGTCATGCAGCTGCCTTATAAAAAGTAATGTGTAGGGATTATGTTATGTTTTTTAAATCTTTTGTTGTAGCCAATACACAGTTTAAAGCTTCTGTTTGTGATCAAAAATATAAACATTAAATGTGTGTGTATGTATCTGTAGGTGTATATGTTTGCACACGCTTTTGCATCTGTAAATTGGAATTTAGAGAAAATGACAGGTACTGATTTTGGAAGGACTCGAAACTTAATTTTGAAAACAGTCCCATGAAAAAGAGATTCGAGTTATGATACTCTTCATCTCTATGTCATCAGAACAATTCACATAGTGCAACTTTGTATTTAATGCTCCATTGTGCAAGGATTGCATAAAATAGGAAGGAAATATTGGAAATTCAGAAAAAAAAAGAGAAGATAAAATAACAGGCATTTTTTCTTTAAGTCTTCAGTTAAAATAAATGAATCATGAGAAACAATGTGGGAAAAATACCTAACGATGAAGGAAAGTAAATTATACTTTCAAGAGGTACTTGGAAGAGTAAAATGATAAATTTAAGTATCCTAAAACATATTCATTCTTCCAAACGCACTAGTTTTCAAATGCCTGTCTATATGAAAAAAAAATAATCTAAATACTGGAGGTGTAAACTGTTAATATTCTACACCATTTATCTATGTTTTTGGTAAACTGTATGTGTGAAGTACTTCCTTGGCAACTTTTTCCTGGAAGCTTAGGCGGAGAACTGTGTCCTCACAAATAGTAGTCACATTGTTTAGTAAGTCCTCCAGAAAACAGAACATATGCATTAGGAACAACTTTTTTATGAATAAGTAGCCATAGTCCTGAATTTAGACATAAAAGTTAGCTGTGGAAAGTGAGGATTTGAATAGGTGCTACCAATGTTATTTCACCTTAAGGATGAATGTCCCAAAATCTCATCCGTATACCTGTTACGAGTTTTGGGGTTTTACTTCAGCTCTGTCAGTGCTTGCAGCAGTAGGAATGTTTGCTGCTGTGATAGCTGTGCTTTCAATTTAGTATCATCTAAATTATTTCAATCACAAATGTGAGTTTTAATGAAAATGGAGGGTAAAACCATAGTGAACTCTAAGGTGAAGAGTGCATGTCCTGGTGATTGGGCTGATCTGTGCCCAGAGAAACAAGACCTGTTAGGTTACCCTGGCAGTGTTACCCTTCCTGCCCAGAAAGAGTGGCCACTGCTCTAGCCCAAATGCACCCCCTGATTCTTAGTCTTTGCTGACTGGATGTAGGATTAAACTGCTGCCTTCATGCCTGGGGTCTCTTCAACAGACTTCAGCATTTCTGCCACTTCAGGCAATCTTTCCAAACATGCTTATCCCATCTGTCTCTCTTAGTTCTCTCACCAATCCATTTCCATTTCTACTTTTGGGGTATTTCTCCTGTACAAAAACCAAGGAGTGGGCAGCAGGAAGAAAGTAAAGGTGGGAGAGAGAAAGCGTGAAGGAAGTATCTTTGGTGTTGCTGGTGCATGTTGTTGCTTGGAAAAACATCAGTGACGTGAGGCTGGAGAGGCTGAGCAGCAAGGAGAAACAGGAAATTCTGAGCATGGTCACAGGTAGCATAGCAGCAGGAGGAGAAAGTGTGGGGTCTGGAAGGAGCCCCTCCGACTGTATCTGTCCAGAGGAAGAGGTATGTGCAGCGCCAGACCCTCAGTTAGGTCTCCTGATTGTCCCTGTTAGAGGGCTAGTTGGAGTGTGCCACATTCCTGACTTTATGCCTTCTGTGCCTGGATCTTCCTGGTTTGTGGGAAGGAATAATGTGTGCTTGGACTGTCCCAGTGTGGAGCTGCTCTGTGGCCAAATTGTACACCCACACCTGAGAAGTGAGCAGCCCTCCCTGCTGCCATGCTTCTGCCCAGCACTTGCAAGGCAGGACGGGCAGTAACAAAGAGTGTAGGGTGTTTCTGTGAACACAGACGGACGAAAAGTAACAGGATGGTGTATGTGCACTTGGTTATATCCTACCCACATGCACAGTTTTTCTCAGCTCCTTATAATTGCCGTAGTCTCAGTTAAGAGGCACTATTACAGTAATACTGAACATGAGGGTAAGCGTCTCTTATTTCTACTTTATTTTGAATCTTAGTATTTGCTAGTGTCTGGTGGTTCCTGGAAATGGCAGGAGACAAAAGAAGGCTCTGAGGCAAAAATGGGAAGTAAACTGGACTGGTTTATGGTGAATTTCTATGATATGCATTTTCTTTCCCATTGTTGCCTTAGTGAAGAGAAAAGTGCGTACACTATGAAATACCCTGAGAGGGTTGTCACTTTTCATGCTGCCTTTCAGCCAGCATACATCGCCATTCATCTTGAGTGTCTCTTAAGCTTATAGAGGCCTCCTCAGCTCTTCCCCAATCTCCCAAATGTTATGCTGCTTTCTGTGATGAGGTTTCCTTGGGCTGTTTGTCTTTTTCCAATCTCATCTAACCTCACTAACGGAGTGACTTATTATGAGAAACTGGCACATGGGTGGAAATTTGACACTTGCAGCCTCAGTCCAGGTGAGTCTCTTAAGAAATCCTTGTGAGCATTTCAGCAAGATACAGAAGCTAAAAAAAATGAATTACCTTCTCCTTACAGAGACAAAGAATTTGCAAAACAGGTAAATCTATTGAATACTTCCTGCAATCTTTTCCCCAGCAAAGACTTCCCTGATTACAAGATGGGACTGGCCATAGGTTAAAAGTGCAGTATTAAGGTGTTGGCTTGTAACCAGTTCACAAGATTATAATTCTTGTGCCTCTCCTATCTTTAGGCTCAGGATGTCTCCAATTTTTTGATGAACAAGTTCAGAGAAATGATTAGTTCATAAGAAATCATACATTCATAGAAATAAAAATCACACAGTTAATTTCTAATAAACATAACAGTTTGTCACAATTGTGAACTTTAATTTTTCTGTGTCTGTGTGACAGGTTCTGCTGTGCGCTTTGGTGGTTGTATCCCTGGGACTAGGTTTAGGACTAGGACTGAACCGTGGAGGCCAGGAGCAAGGTATGTTTATGATATTTTCAGCATAATTACCGCTGAAGCTAGATCTGGTAAATGCCTTCAGCAGAGGCTCTTTTATAGCGTAATGTAAATGCTCTGTGAACAGTTACCACCTGTGAAAATAAAGTTCTTGCATTTTTCAAGTTGGATTGTATAAAAACTGTACACTTACAATCTATACTTTAAAAACCTATCCTAAACCAGTGAGTGCCTTGCTTTTCTTTCGAGAAGCATTAAACTTAGTTCACAACAGATTTGGAAATTGTATTATAATAATACTTTTAGGAAATTTGAGATAGGAGTTATCTTATTACATATAATTCCTTGCAATTATGTAAGCAATATGTTTTGTAGAAGAGATATCATAGCACCATGCTGGGGACTCATGCTTTGGGTACATTTGGCATAGTTCATGTGGCTAATGTTAAAACTGATCATGAATTTTCTCAGAAAACTTCCATTTCCATAAAGCTATGATAAAAAAGGGCTAATGCTTTGATTTGGTGGAATGTTATTTTTTAGTTAGAAAAACAAAGTGGCATTTTGATGTCAGTAGGTCAAGCTGGATGAGAACAAACACACCACATGCTGAATTAAATAAAACACTTCCTTTAGAATCAAAACAATAGTAATCTCATACTGGAGGAGTTCAGGGAAGCACAGTCTCTTTCTCATTCCTAATCAACACATATTGAACTTGTTTACCTCCTTATACATCAAGTCTTAGCTCCTTCTGAGGTCTTTAAATACTATGGGCCTAGCAGAGAGGATGAGATGGAACTGTAATTGCTTTTTGATGATGTGCGTGTGGTATTACAACTTTCTGTGTAAAATATGCAGATATCCACAACCTTAGACCTCACTGACATTTACCTGAGGAACTTGGTCACAGTTGTAGTAAGTGAAAGATGGCACCAAATCAGCATTTTTGGTGCCTCTGGCTGCAGGTGTTACAGAGCAACCCTAAACTGGGACTGACTAACTTTATTTGCTACTTTCATAACCAGACATACCTGGGAAAGATGCATTAGCAACACACAGTATTACACTGCAGAGTAGGAGGGGAAGCCTGAGCCTGGAGTGGGACGTACCTTTGTGCAGTTGCATTTGCTGTAAGGGCAGTGGGACAGTGTGTTGCTGTTCAGGAGCAAAGGCAGTCACGGTCCAGACGGGTGCTGGGGGCTTGTGCTCTCAGGAGAAGGAGCCTGGAAAGGAGTCAGGAGAACCTGTCATTCTGTACATTTAAAAATTATCACAGAGTTTGCATTTCGTGATAGTACAATTGATTCTGTTTGTATACTCAAGGTAAATTTCCTTATAGCTTCTGTAGTTGTAGTGACTATTAAAAATAAAAGTTAATGAAATACTAAGTTCCTGAACTTGTGTAGTTATGAAGAAATTAGAAGCATGGGTTGCAAATTATGAGGACTATGAACAGTTCCACTATGGAGAGAGGAAAAGGTTTATATTTTTTCTGACTTAGACTCATCATGCTATATTCTATCTAAGTTTAAATCAGGTAGACCATCTGAACAACTTTGAGTTGTTCAAAAGCCAATGGATAGAGGAAAAATTAAATTAAATACTCTAAAGTGCAGCCAAAAAAAGCACAGAAAAACTGTTTGCATGTTATTTACATTTATGAAATATCATAGCTCTTTCTTGACAGAACAGACTCCAGTCATAAAACACTTAGCCCTCAATTACTTCATTCCATCTTTACTTCTGACAGATCCATTTATGCTCATTACATATATTGTTTGTTATTCTAATTATTTGCAAAGCTTTCTTACATTGAACAGTAGTTTTTGATGTAAACATTTAAAGTTCAAGGTACAACATGAGAACTTTCTACATGTGAAACAAGCTGGCTAGCTTGAAAAAAATCATTTTAGCTCTACGTGGTTTCTACACAGTGGATATTAAAGCTTGAATTTTGTAGGCAGTGCACCCTTCAATAGCATGAACCTTTTTACAACTATAATTGAATTGCACCAGCAAATCTGAGTAGTTATATCTATCCCTGTCTAACGGTGTGAATGGACAAGAAATCTGGAAGTGTAGGTGCTCAGAGTGGTTCAAACAGTATTTCTGCAGTACAGAGAATGTGGACACAAGGCTTGTCCAGCTAGTCCAGATTGTCCATCTAGTGTGGAGCTGTGTGGATGTTTGGAGATTGTCCTCGGGTGTCCTCAAGAGAGCCAGAGCTCTCCCTTCTCCCTGCATGAAGGTGTCAGAGCTGAGGTGAGGAACTGCATGTCTCTATTTCCAACATGAGGCCCCTCATGTGGACCCTTTTCTTTCTTTCAATCAAAACAACCAAATCTGCAGATTTTTAAGGGATGCTGTAACAGTCAAGTGGGAGAAGTCTGGTCACAGTCCCAAGGGCTCTAATAAGCCTTATGGGCCCTGCCCAGCCCCCCAGGACTGCTCTCACCCTGCCCATGGCCCAGGACCCCATTTCAGCCCCCTGGGGCCATCAGCCCCTGCCCCAGGTCCAGCCAAGCCAGGCCCACCCACAGGCCAACAACCTGGCCTTGGCCTGTCCCTGTCCCCAGGGAGGTGCCCAGTGCCTGGAGTAGGGCTGCCCTGGTGCCCCCTGACTGCCCCACTCCTGATTGGGGCGATGGGATGGGCCCTGGCTGCCAGGCCTTGCCCAGCCACCCTGGGGAGCCCCCACGGCTCTGGGTGCCTGGCCCTGAGGGAGCCCCCATCCTGGAGGGAGCCCCCATCCTGGAGGGAGCCCCACCCTGGCTCCCTGCCAGGTACATTAGGGAACATCCAACGCGGGAGTTGTTCTTTCTTTCGCATCGCAGACCCAGAAATGAGCAGGGGACATGCCAGTTTCCCCCTCCTCGTGCTGGGAGGATGGGACACCTGGGCATTGCCTCCTGTGCCATGCAGTCCTGGGGAGACCTGCTGCAGAAACAGCCCTGCCACAGGCTCTGGGCGAGCTCGGCCCTAACAGCCACCAGGACCTTCGATGTCCAAAGGACTTCCTACAGCTTTTGTTTTGTCTTGCTGACCCGTGAGCTAGTGACTGCATTGGAAAATGACTCGGGAAATGGATTTGGGAAATTATTTAGCACATTTCTCCCCACAGCTCGTGATCCATTTAACTGATCTGTCTGGGACAGGGTTACCCGAGCACTCACACTCGCTGCCTTCTCCTTACAGTCAGCTGCAGACACAAGTGCAATGAGCCGCACAGGAAAGAGGTGTCTGGCTGCCACTGTGACAGCGGCTGCAAGGAGCGTCAGGACTGCTGCTGGGACTACGAGGACACCTGCGTGGAGCCAAGTATGTTCCCCTACAGGCAGTGCTCACTGGTTTCCATTTTATTTTGGGTTTGGTTTTTCACATGATAGCAACAGGAAAAGAATAAATTCCCATATTTATGCAGAGATACAGAAGTTATGTTGCATTCCCTCAGGGAGGGAAGGACATGGCGGTGTTGAACTGCTTCTGCTCTCAGACGGTTAGAGGCCCATAACTTGGTGACGTGGCAGGACATGGAATCTTCCTGTGTTTGTCTCCAATCAGATGCGTGTATTTTTGTCGCCTGTGAATAACCAAAGCATTTGCAGTGCATATTTCCTGGCCCAGATAAAGCTGTGAATTGAACGTGAGCGGAAATCGTAGGTTACCTTTGACCGGGTAACGATCTGAAACAAGGAAATGATGCCGCTGTGCTGGCACCTCTTGCACGTTGGAAGAAGAGTGGGTGTTCCTGGGCCACGTGCACTTTCCAGCCTCATGCAGCACTTGGTGGGGGCTTGGGGTTGGAGGGGTGCACTCATCTTCCAGGGGACCGGCCTGGCTCTGCATCAAGGACAGACTCCTCTCCAGTTACTCTCTCTGCTCTCACGGCAGCTACATGGGTGTTTCTTCATCCTTATCACTTTTTCGCCCGCTTCAGCCCTTACATCTCTTTTTTATTGTCTGCTGCAAATCACGTGCAAGAGCAGGAGAAAGATCCATTTCCTTCTCTTTCTCTTCTGTAGGAGAAATATGGGTTTGATTTTTTTATTTTTTTTTTAGAATCATAGAATCTTTAAGTTTGGAAAAGACTTCAAAGATCATCAAGTCCAACTGTCAACTCACCACCATCATGTCTACTAAACCATGTCCCGAAGTGCCACGTCTACATGTTTTTTGAACGCCTCCAGGGATGGTGACTCCAACACCTCTCTGGGGAGCCTGTTCTAATGCCTGACCACTCTTTGGGTGAAGAAAAATCTTAGATCTTCCTGGAAGAGTGGAAAGCATTGAAGAGGGTGACTTTAGGAGCACCTTTGTAAAATAAATTATTCTATAAGTCTGTGTTACCATTCAATGGCCACAAAAATAGGCTTTATGTGTTAAACAAATTCTTGAGTTTTCCTTTCAGATAAAACTTCAAAGCAACTCAAGCAGGACATATAAACTATAGTTTAACAAAATCTTTTTTTTTTTCTCTTTACCTGTTTGTGGGATTTCCACATAAAGGAGTTCACATAAGGTTCTGTGAACTGAATCATAGTCTTTTTCTTCCAATTTTCAGCCCGATCTTGGAGGTGCACTAATTTCCGTTGTGGTGAAACACGGATAGCTGGAAGTTACTGTTCTTGTTCTGATGACTGCTTGCAGAAAAAAGACTGCTGTGTAAACTATAACAGCGTTTGCAAAGGTAAATCCAAAGTCAGAAAGATTTATATATAAATTGTCCTGTGAAATAAATAGATGGGCAAACACAGCAGTTATAAAGGTTAGATGTATTTCTTTCTCAAGATTAGAGTCTTACAGTGACATTTTGGAAAACAAAGATGTTTTGAGGTGAAGCTTTTGGTATTTTTGACTAGGAAAAAGACAGTTTGTGGAGAACAATGTGAATGTGTGTCATTCTTAAGACAGAGCAAATCTTTTGAATATTGCAGCAGTATACCAAATGTGGGGGTTTGGGGTTGTTTCTTTTTTTTGTCCCCAAAAATAGATGGAGACATGTTTTCTGCTTCAAACTTCATGCAATCCAAAGTACATATTGTAGTAATCATCCCCAACTGAAAATTTCCCATCCTTTTTATTAGAAATTAATTTTCAGCTTGTGTTTCTCATGTTGTACTTATTTCCAAATATCTTTGTTCATAGCTGATTGTTTCATACAGACTCAGGCTAAACCCATAAAGAATAGCACTGGTAGAATTAGATTACAGGATTGATACCTGAGGAGTATACTGGTGGCATAAAACGTGGTATCTGTTATCAGAATTCCTTTATATTGTAAGGTGACAGAGATTTAAGGCATCCTGCAAAATTACATTTGTTGCCTACATGCAAACTAAAGCTAAAAGCAGTCAGGAGTTTGACTAGGTGTTGATTGATCTGATGTAGTTAAGGTCACTGTATATCCCTGCCTTTGGCTGATTACTGGGAGAGGAGCTTTCTGTGGTGAGCCACTTCAACAGCCACTCCTTCTTCTCTTTTCTTTATATTTTTTCCTTTCTTGGATGCTTTCCTTCTTTCTTCTCTTATTGTCCTCCCCTATTTCTTCCAAAGACATGGGTAAACATTATCAGAAATTAGTATAGCTGTGAAGCAGGTGGAGAATATTCAAAGGAGAACAGAAAGAATAACTTGAAATTTGGAAGCCAGGGTAAACAAGGAAAGATTGAAAGAGTTTGGGCTTTTTACAGACAAAAGGAAAAAAAGGCTAAAGGGGGCCCTGGCAATCATCTCTAAATGTGTGAGTGGTATCTGCAAAAAAAGAAGGCAGTAATGCCATGTGGACAGGATACAGTTTAAATGTTTTCCATTTAAAACCAGATAAAACTTGGGCTAAGCTTTCATAGTGATTTCTTCTCCATTTTGTTTATTTGCTTGTCTGTGTAGTACATCTGCTTTGTTTTTAACTTACAGTTGTAAGCATTAGCCCTTTCAGGGTCTGAGGGCCTAATAGGTTGCACTGAACGATTTCTAAAGGTGTCTTCAGCCCTATGTTTCTATAATTCAGTACTGAAGCAGAAAAAATACTAGGAAGTGTTCTAAAAAGATCAACCAGGAAACTTCTTTGTTATTTATGTAGTGTTTTTTAATGCTGACTCAGTATTTGCTTTTGTCCTTTTAGGTGAAATACCTTGGGTAGAAGAACCATGTGTATCACTTGAAACTCCTCAGTGTCCAGCTGGGTAGGATAAAATACTTTTGTCTTCTTAGCAAATAAAGTCATTGTGATGGTCAGAAATACTCCAGTGGCCTGAAGCAGGTTTTCATGAGGTTTTCATATTTACTGAGAATAAGGTTCCTGCCCTGAGGAATATTCTATAGAAGCGTTTTGTGGCTAGCAGTGTTTTTTCTTTCTAAAACCTTGGTCATTTTGTTGCACATTCATTTATCATTTACTGTTTAGAGCAGAGTATAGGAGTTTAAATCCAGACTGAAAGTCAGTTTGTAAAGACCTGGAAAAATTGTTAGAGTTATCTCAAGGTTCATGTATCACAAATTGTTCATAATCCATTTTATGTTACCATATTGTGTCTGTGATAATTCAGATGAGTCACCTTATGCAGGCTGTAATAACTTTTAGAATCTGTGATTGCAATTCTTTATCTAAATAACAGTTGTTTTTTTGTTTTGTTTTGTTTTTTACTTGAATTATCTGTGGGAAGAAAGGTGTGTTGAAAAGGAAGCTATGAAAGTAGCCATATATTTACAAACACTGAAATGTGGCAATTCTGATGCCCACCTGTAGATATTTTGCTATTTGTACACTATTGCAGAATCAAGGTAGAGGCTCGGCAGAAACACAGTTTAAAAGTTGTTCTCAAAGAAAAATGGATTATTTTCTCATTCAGTTATGGTGTTTGTGATATCACTTATTATTCTGTCTGTTTTGCTGCCAATTTAGTTTAGTCATAACAATAATGCCTTTAGTATTGTGGCTTCTTCATGTGTTCCTGCATGTGCCTCCCAAAATAGGTATAAAAATATACTTGTTAGTTTAACAAATAACTTGCTGAGTTAACACAGTTTCATAGGCTAAGCTTGGAAACTAGTGGAGGAGGGCTTCTTTAAGTGCTGTAAACAGCATTGCTATATAAAGCTCCATTTAATTTCAGATTCAAATCAGGAAGCTGTTTTATACAAACTGTTTTTATACAAACTGTAGATGCCAGTGTACTTCTGTGTTTTGGAAAAACTACTGTGAATGAGACACAAACTGTGATGGTGATTACTGCCTGATGTGAATATATAACTTTTTAAAATAGTTATCACTTAAAGTATTACTCCAAAAAATGGTTTGGAGTCAGTTATCAGTAACTCTGTTTTATGAATCATTTTCCTTCTCAGTATTTTCCAGGCTTATGGAGTGAATCGTTCCTATAAATTACAAATAGTTGGGGTTTTTAAATACTATGTGTAGTGAAGCCTACTTCAAACTACATTTTTAATTTAATTGTATGTTTACAATTTTTGTGTTTCTTTATATGTTTCTAAGGAGACTGTGGAATATATAATGATGGTTAACAGAAAGACTGAATTTGCAGAACTAGATAACTTGATCCTACTGATTTTGTCATGTGGTGGTATGAGAAAAGGTGCTGTAGCACCAGCACTTTATAACTGCTAATGCATTTTTCTTTAGGAGTCCTTTCAGGTTGGTTAAGAGAAAGCATGTTTAATAACTTTGAAGTTTATTTTCACAGTTAGCACCTCCTAGTTAGAATTTTTATTGCAAGAATTTAAATTCTGTTCTAGATATCAGCTGCAGTTTCTGCCTATTTTGTCATACCTACTGTATAAACTCAGATCTGATGCTTTTATCCTTGTTTCTTTACATAGAGTCTTACCCTAAGCACATTAGCAGCTCCTGCATTCCTTTTGTAGCTTTGAGTTCAGTTTGACAGGGGCCTTGAGGCAAAGTGTTCTCCAGCTCCTTAAGAGGTGGGAAACTTGAAAGGTATAATCCACAAAGAACATGGACTGCTTAGTGATGTCTTCACAAAGGAAATGTGGTAAGGTAAGGGGTTAGCACAAACCTGGCATTGCAAAGAGATTACATTTCTCAGCACTGAGGCCAATTGACCCTAACTGCTTGCTGGGTGACTGCTGTACTTTTACAGTCCTTGTGCAGCTGCCCTGAAAGGTTTTTTAAGATGCATTAAGAGACAAGAGACAGAATTCAACCCATTACTATATACAGAGGTACTTTGGCTGTTCTATGTACTGGGTTTGTATTTGGATGCTAGTCTGAAGCACTTGTATTTATTTGTATTTGTAATTAAATATTTGTAATTTAAAGATTAACAAAACCCAATTTATTTTTCTAGGTTCTATATGTACTGAGTAGCTTGTATTTTATTCTTCCAGTGTTGTTGTTTTCAGGAGGATTGTGTATTTGCACTCAAAATTGAACTATTTATCTTGCACTGTAATATTAATTCTGGGAAGTACATGGGAATTCCAGATCTTGCTTTTAAAAGTAGAATTTATATTGTTAAAGATCTTAACAAGTCATCAACTCTCCAAACTCCTTTACAATGACAGACTCATATTTTTTTGTAGCTTTGATCTGCCACCACTTATCCTTTTTTCAATGGATGGGTTTCGAGCAGAATACTTGCAAACTTGGAGTTCTTTGATGCCAAATATTGAAAAACTCAGTAAGTTATCAAGAGTACTCTGACTATTTTCTTTAAAAGCCTGCATGCAACCTCTCCAGTCCCTTTTGCTGCTGTCATGCATGTGTGTTGCTCAGCAATAAGAAAATCACAAATCAGGTCTCCCTTATCAGTTGCATATTTTCATTATTAGATGTTCTACATTAATTCTTGTATTTGAGTGCTCAGCAAACATGACTTTCTTTAACAAGTCATTCACTAGTTTAACAAGTCTAATACTGGTCAGCAGCTTTTTATTAAATAAATAGTTTGAAATACACATTCAAATACAGTTGAAGGCTAAAAAAAAAGTTCCAGAGAAGGGTTTCCTGCATTCTCTGTACTCCATTGAAAAATTCTAGCTGATAAGGAGATCATCATTATAATAATACAAAGAGAAATAATATAATACAAAGAGAAAATGTATTGGGTTATTTGGAAATTTCCTCAAAGATGCACTTTTTCAAGTCAGATATTTTAATATATTAAAGAGATGCTTCATATTAGAAGTATGTCAGTGAACATTATTATATTAGACTTAAATACAATGTTATTTACATATTTGTATAATTTAATATATTGATGTGATTGCAGTAAGGTTCAAATAACTGTTTCCCGGTATTTCTGAATATTGGGAGAAAGAGTAAGTTGAAGATTTTTAATTTGTGCTGTAAAGGGCTCTAAAAAGTGAGACCCTTTAGTGCACACTTTGTTAAAATTTCCTGAATAATTTAGAGCTCAGTTCTCAAGATACTTTGTACCTGGACAAAATGTCTGCATATTTATTAATTTCTTCTCAGCAATAATAGTCTAAATTGACAGTGTTTGTATCTGTTCTGAATATATCATATTCTGTTTCTATTGTGCTCATTTGAAAACTTCACATGGACGTTACAAGGTACTACATTTTACTGAATAGTTAACAATCTTGTTTGTGGATAATGAGGGTATCCAGAAGCCTGAACTTGAAGCAGCGTGCTAACCTGACTTCTTGCGCAAATGTTTTATTCTTTGATGTCATTCTGACTTTGGAAGGAACTTGAATGAGTGAAGAAATCGTGCATGCAGAAGTCAGTGTTCAGTTCCAGTCTTTTGAAACAGGTGAAAAGGAAATGCCAAATTGACAAAAAGCATGAAAACCATGCTAAGTATATGTGTCCAAGAAATCTTTTCAAACAAGAACAGATCTAATTCAGCATTACTCATATTTGTGGTCAATGTTAACAATTGCTTCTGCACATTCATGCTTATACTTCTCAGAAAGAATGTAGCTGTTCAAGAGAAATACATAAAAAATATGCTGATTTACTCATGTATTTGTCAATTATTCAGCCCTTTAAATGCTCTTTGAGCATTTTGTTCTGTACAAAAATGGGACAGTTTTGTTGAATAATTTCAAGCTTTCATCATTTAGTTGAGGTTGTTTAGTTAAAATCGGTTTCTGTCCTTTGAAACGCTGTACATCAAAGAAAGTGTGTTTGAGAACAATTCATACAGAACTGTTTCTCCGCATGAGATAGATTAAAAAAATGGCATTAGGGCATCTTTGAGTCTTCATACTTTTGTTTTGTGGGTAAATAAGTTGGATACCACGGTGAATTTAGATATTACAGATGTTCAGGTGTGGTAATTGCCTTAGATTGCTGAAAAGTGAAGTGATGTTTGGAGATAAAGGTAGGACACCTGGGGTAGGATTCACTCCAGAGCAGGACACCTACATTTAGCTATGTTCTTGTAGGTGTCTGCATGTGAGATGTCTACATGCTCATTGTCGTGTATGGTTAGTGCAGTCTGTACAGCACGGTGCAAGAGCCTAGAGAGCAAGTCAGCTCAACCGAGAGACAAGAGGGTGCCACAGGATGAAGTGTTGCCTTAACCTAGTATACTTCAGAGTGCTGTGGCATATCCTAGGTGGCCTTCAGCAGCTGTGGCAGGAGGACACAGATTTCCCGGTGATCTTGCATCAAAACTGGCAACTTTCATGCAGATGTCTTGGATATCTGAGGGTATCTCAAATGGCACTGGACTCCAGTGCTTAAGCAACTGAATCGTTCCCATGCATCCAGTCACCAGACAGCTCTGCAGAATATCTTGCCTGGGCTGACCTGAGGTTTCAGTCTTATTGCGTAAACATGTATGTCTAATGCCGTTTTGGATCTCAGAAGTATCCGAGACATTCATTTGGGTTGGCAGACAGGATGTAGGAGCAGCATCTGAAGGCCAGGCAGGATCATTAAAGATGTCTCAAATGGCCCTCAGCCTCTAGAATTTTGGGAGCTGAATTGAATATCCAGGGCCCACTGGCTGCAATGGGACAGTAGGCCGAGCCCACAAGGAGACACCAGAATGTTTGCATCTTAATTTGGAGTCACATTTCCCCTCTAATACCATAGTGATTTTGTTTGTTTGTTTTTAAGACTGTTAGTTTTTGATTTAAAAAAAATTACAAGCAAATTTATATTAATTCCATGATCTGTTACAGAAACATGTGGCACACATTCAAAATACATGAGAGCTGTTTACCCCACAAAAACCTTTCCAAACCACTATACTATTGTCACCGTAAGTGAGAATTTGCTATTTTTCCTTTTCATTATCTGGACAACATAGAAAGGATTTTGTGGTGCCAACCTTTTTGTGGGACATGGGAACTCAAGCTATAGGAGTAAAAGAGAGAGAGATACGCTGGGATTGTACATGCAGGCATGATCTATGTGGCTACATCTATATGCTATCTGATTCTGGCCTGTGAACCGGATATTCCTGATCTTTGTCAGTCTAATTGGGTATGAGTGAGTATGGGTGAGGACACAGCCATTTGAGGAGAGTGTGTGTTGGGGTGGGTTTGACAGCTGATATACAGCTGCATGACATATATGGTACTTAATCTATAGCACATTGGGTTTTAATTAAGCTGGGGAAAAAATGGGGAAACTTAAGGGAACTTGACAGGCATGCTGAATGCATTGGCAGGAATCTGATGATCTGTGTGAGTTAGGAAAGCATGTTCTGTTTCTGTATAAAACAGCCCTAAAAATAATTGCAACACGGCAAGACTGTGCATTGCAACAGAGTTTAGTCTCCATGTGATGTCAAGATTCAGTGGAGTTTTTTTGTTTATTTTCATTTTGCAGGGATTGTATCCAGAATCTCATGGCATTATTGATAACAGCATGTATGATGTAGACTTGAACAAGCATTTCTCGCTTTCGGGGACGGAAAAATTCGAACCTTCATGGTGGAAGGGGCAGCCAGTAGGTTTATTTCTCATCATGGTATACCTTTATGCCTAGAGTGGCTCATGTGCCGTATTATGAAACAAAACAAGAAGAGAATAAAATGCAAAGCTGTGTGATATATTTGCAGTACATGCTAAATATCCTGTAGGCTTCGTATTATAGGCTGCCTACAAAACAGTTTGCTTTTTATGAAAGTAGAAGAACTCTTAGAATGTTAATTCTGAGACGTAAAAATTTCACTTAATGTAGCAGTTAGTAAAAAAGACTTAAATATTTTGGGTGGTATTGGAATGGATCTCTTGCCACAGGAAGCCACAGTAAATTTTTGATATACTTTTATTGTGGGGCATTTTTTTGTTTGTCTTTTGGCAACTAGCTACAAAATGAAATCTGAAAATCTACTTCCAAATGCATATCCATTTGGAAATACACTTACAAAGTCCAGGCATATAAAAGCAAGGAAGGGAATAGCAAAGAGCTTAATTTCCAGCAAAATGAACACTTATATATAACATACAGCACATTTCATAAAAAAACCCCACCTTCATTGTATCTATGGTTATATCAATATTATTAATTTGCTAGAAATAACAAGCCGTAGTAAGGGTACAAAATATAAAAAATACACATGTAGTATATAGTATATCTACTTAATATACATTTATATATTTATTTACATGTGATTATACATATATATGTGTGTGTCTGTGTAGTCATGTTTATAGTATCCTCAAGTACATGAGTTTTGGTGCTATTCTTTCATGAAGGATTCTGTCAGGTTTTTTACAGAACCACAGCTGTACTTTTTAAGATGATTAGGAATAGGCCCTCATAATAAAGTCATATAACTAGAATCCATATCTTGGAATGGAATGGAACAGAACTGAACAGAATAGAATATTTCAGTTGGAAAGGACCTACAACGATCTTCTAGTCCAACTGCCTGACTACTTCAGGGCTGACCAAAAGTTAAAGCATGGCATTAAGGGCATTGTCCGAATGCCTCTTAAACACTGACAGGCTTGAGGCATCGGCCACCTCTCCAGGAAGCCTATTCCAGTGTTTGACCACCCTCTCGGTAAAGAAATGTTCCCTAAGTCTGAACATCCCTGATGCAGCTTTGAACTCTTCTTTCATCTTCATGATCCTTTCCACTGGCATTTGCCACAGGAAAAAAGATCAGTACCTGTTGCCAGTTACGGAAATACTTATCTGATATTTTTCTATGCTGAGAATACCCAAGAAATGGTAACATCCTGGCTTCTGTGCTACTAATTTTTCTTCAGGATGTGTATGTAGAAAACAAACTTCAAATCAGAAATGGCCATTAGGCAACTGTGTGATGTGTGAAAGAAGAAAGAGAAATGCATGCTTGCAGCCCATATTTTCTGATCCAATTATGTACTTTTCCTTTAGTGATCTGAGGCCCTCCAGTGGTGTAAATGTCATAAAATCATTTGTTTGTATCTTTACCCATAGCTCTGGCTGACAGCAATGTACCAAAATTTGAAAGCGGGCACCTTCTTTTGGCCAGGCTCTGATGTTCCAATTAATGGAACATACCCCACCTTGTACAATGTATTCAACAGGTAAGTTTTTATAGAGCTTGTAGTAAATTCCTGTAAATTACTCCAAAAATCCAAATCGCCATGTGACAGTTGAAGGAAATTAAATATAAGATTTTTAAACTACAAGATTTTTAAACAACAGTCTGAGACATAAATGCCATGTCACATTGGCCTGGTTTTGCCGTGGAACTACCACTAATAGTTGGAATTTTCAAAACTGTTTAAGGTATTCACAATGAGAAAGTCAAAGGGCACCGTATATTCGGCTCTCCTAGACAGTTTTGAAAGTTTCAGCCAACTGCAAACCACTGATCTCCCACTAGGAAAGCATCCTATAACTAATTAGTAGCCACTGCTAAGCAATACCAATGATTACCGTATTTCCACGCATAAAATCTATACGTACTATATAGCCCTTTAAAAATACTTGTACTTGAGAAGAAGCTTTTGGATAACCTGTAATGTAAGATAATGAACCCAAACTTGGAAGCCATGGCAAGAGGCTGTAGAAGGCAGAAACTAGTTGAAGAGAGAATGCTGGATAGGGAAGCTACTGAAGGAGGATGGGCTCTAGATCAATTCCCTCTGGTCTTGCTTGTGTGTGTGATAATGTGCACACTGCTGCTGAATCATAGTTCTGTATGTTTTGTCTGGTTAATTCACAGGTTACACATGTGAAAATATAGCAATTACCTTCATAGTATTTTTTTTTCTTGTGGAAGGCATTGATATTAGTACATTATTTCTAAATTTTCAGGATGATTTCAGTAAATCTCCCATGAGGCTTCACATTTACAAAGATAATCTAAAGCAATAATATAACTGTAAATCTCTATAGATAACAAAAGTTTTGCAGTGATGTGTAGGACTGGTACTCAGAAAACACTCAAGTGCTGTGGGTAACTAACATAAAGCTTGTACATGACTTTGGGGAAAGCAAAGCTATTAATGAGTGAATTCTTTCATAGGAAACAAAGCATGACCTCACAAAGATTTTGCTGGGGACGTTACTTGCTTTTAAAATATGGAAGTCCAAGGTTTATACATGCTGGAAAGAATAAAAATTATTCTGACTTATGTCCTGAACTTGACATCTCTTTTTTTTGCATGTATTTAATTATATATGAGCACCCTCACTAACATCACACATTTGTGTTTGCAAAATCAGGATCTGTCTAATTTATCATTAAAAGTGAGTTACATTCAATCAAAAATGAGAATAATAAAACTGATTGCTGGTACCTTGTTAAGATGCATCATTCCTGAAATCCAAATCTATATGACTAGAGGGTGGACACTTTCTCTGTATTTTGGAATTAGAAGGACTTATCAGAAAACCTTTGTTAACACCATATCTTTCTTTCTTTTTTCTTTCTTTTTTTTTTTTTCTTCCTCCAGTTCAGTTATATATGAACAGAGAATTTCAGGAATATTGAAATGGCTTGATTATAGCAAATCTGAGAGGTAACGCTTGGTAATATCTAGCTGGTTTGTGAGACTATAGCTTAGAAAGGTTTTAATGCTTAGCTATTGGTGTTTGTGAAACATGGAATCTTCCTCGCCATCTAAAATGATAATTAGCTGAACTTAACCCTATTCTATAAGTATAGCTAATTATTTTCTGGATAAGATTGTAGATACGAAAGATTAAAAAGTGCACGTATATCTGAATGGGATGTACTGTTGTATAAATTTGCTTTTATTACTGTGTCTTGTTTCTTCACGCATGGCCTAGAGGAAACAGAACATTCAGTTTCCAGTCTAAGTGTGTGGATGAAAGATTTTATATGAAAGATATTGCACAAGGAAGGTTAAATATCTGAAAGTAATTGCAGGCAGTAATTCAGGATGAAAAGGAGATGTCAGTTCTAAATGTGGCGCTCAATTTTGTGATGTGTAAACAAGTGAAATCTTTTATATGATAATTTGTTAACAAATTCCTAATATATTTGCAGTTAGGAGATGCTCTCTAGAGTCTCACTGCTTAATCAGGAAGAGATCCTTTAGCTAGTAGTTCCACCTACATCTCAAAAAGGAGCAGCTTGCTCTGCTGTCTGAGATCTTGAAGTTTTTCAGATTGATTTCTGGATACCAATTAAAGACATCTGGATACTGTTTCTGAAATTGTAACTTCAAATAGTCCATGTTGATTAATTACAAAACTCAGAGGAAGTTGAATGATTATATTTGCTGTATGAACTTTTATTAAGGTTTAAAGAAGCTATTTATAATTCCATTTTAAGTTTCATTCAATTTTTTTTTTTTAAAGGAAAGTGTTCTTTTGAAATGCTGTCTCCAAATTCTCATAATATTTCATTCTTATTTATTTCTAACCCAAGGCCTGATTTCTACACTTTATATATCGAAGAACCAGATTCTTCTGGGCATTCATTTGGACCAGTTAGTGGTGGTGTAAGTAGGTTTTGTGTTTTTCTTAGACTAAATCACACTAAAAATGGTGCTATACAATGAATTTAACCAACTTACAAACTTGGAAAGGATAGTAGATAAAAATTACTGTGTTTTATGACTTTTTATTAGTAACTCTTGCTTGCGGTTAAGCCCATTTGTACAATTCCAACACTGAGTGTGAATCGAAAGAGCTGTATACCAAACAGATTGGCAGAAAATCATTTCAGATCATACTATTAGAAATAATATTAAAGGTTGTATTCAGACTGAACTTTAATTTTATCGCCAAGTGATATTTGGATTCATGCAGCCTGGCAAATACTCAGAATTGTGCTTTTTTTTTATTCCTAACACTGTATTTCAATGTGTGTTAATTTGTCACCCAAAAATATTACATTTTTAGTTGCATCCAGGCAAAAAGTTCAGTCTTTAAGGAGTTTAGGATTTATCATATCAGCTCCTTCCTGGACTGGTCTTGTTTAATAGATTTGAAAATGGTCTTCAGCAAAAGGCCTTGCTATAGTGGACAAGGACAGCAAAACTGATGTTTGTAGGATAGTTTTAGTCTTCCTGATTGGAAAGGGAACTCCACTTCTCTTTGCACATAAAGGGCTTACAAACCTATTACTGTATATGTCATTATATACGTGCACATGCAAGAGATTCAAGAGAGTGCAGCAGTTAGGGGGACAAGAAGGGTGCAAACGGTCAGTTGAGGAGTCCTCAGACTCAGTGGGGTATCCTCCTTACTGTAGGACTTACAGGAAGACTGTAAGTCAGCTGCACCAGCTAGGGAGGAGCCATCCTCTCTGAATGGCTGCAGGGTGGGTTGTGCTGGATTCCTGCCACATTACTTCAGTGGTGGTCAGTGGTTTTCTGTAGGAAGTTTAAAGGGACTGTATATATGAGATAAGGCCACCATGCCTTCTTGGACGCTATGCTAGTCTTACAGATAATACATGTGTGTAAATATTTTTTAAATGCTACTTATTGTTAATACAATGACATGTTGATACTATGACAAAAATTGTATTTAATGCCATAAATCTGATATTTTATATAAATTTGGGAGTTAGGAACAAATTTGATCTGAATGCGTTACTTTTTTTTCTTTCAATAAACATATTTTACAGCTCAATTTTTCTAAGGTAATAGAAAAAATTAATTGCGAGTCATCTTTGTCACATATTCTGTGGAAGAGTAGTGGAATTCTGCACATCTATACTCTAGAGGTGGTGGAAAAAGAAAATAAGAAGCAATATTAAGAAACTTAAAACTGACAGAAAATCTCTTTTTTTTCAGACTTTGATGATTACATTTAAGTGATAACTTGAAATCAGAAAGAAAAATTCTAATGACGCTGGTTTATCTCACAGGTAATCAAAGCCTTACAGCTAGCAGATCAAACACTGGGGATGCTAATGGAAGGACTTAAACAAAGAAACCTGGACAAATGTGTAAACCTCATTGTTTTAGCTGATCATGGTAATGTATATAGTATTTTTTTCAATCTAAATTTTACTGAGTCATTATTTTCTTCTTCTAATATGTGTGCTTATTATTTTTCATCTATTTTATAATTTGCTTTATCTTCCTTGCCATATATTATATATAAAAAATAACAGTTTCTATATTGTCCTTTAGGGATGGAGATGACCTACTGCAAGCAGTTAGAATTTATGACTAATTACTTCAAACAGATTGATTTCTACATATATGCTGGGCCTGCAGCTCGCATTCGAGCAAAAGATGTTCCAAAGGACTATTTTACCTGTAAGTGCAGACCACTCTTGGGAATGCACAATCAATACTACAGGAAATAAATGAACAAATGAATGAATAAATAAATGAATAAATAGGGAAAATGGGTAATCAGTAGTAATCAGCAGAGTGAACATCTTTCTGTTTCACTCAACCTAGCTTAAACATCCATGGAAGTTGGTTGGGGGTTTTTGCAACAACCACCCATTTAGATGAAATTGAAGGTTAGAAAAGCTTGTTGCAAATTCAGATTTGCATTTTCTTGGCACGTGGAAAGATGAAGTAAAGGTAGTTTTATTGTTTTAAACTGGAACTTCAGGTCTTTTGTAAGTGTATTGCTCTTCACAGATTTCTTGTGCAATATTGGCAGAGTCAGTGACTATTACTAACAGTGTACGAAGTTACGGAATCTGAATCTTAGCACAGCAGGATCTAAGCCTTGGTTGAGTCCTTTAGCTAGTATCACAAAAGAACACAAAATTGAAACCATGTGAGCTGACTCTGACTTGGAATAGATACCGTGCTACCAGACTGGAAAAAAAAATCTCCAAACTTTCTGTATCAGGGAAAAGAATGGAGAGAGGTAAAACCATGGAAGTGTTCTATTTAGTGAGCTTTTAGAATTCATGAGGTATTCTAAAAGGCATAGTTCTTGCAGATCTCAAATAAGAGCTTGGAACCCATTGTACTTTTTATTTATCTTTTCTAATTGTATTTATACTTGTAGGCACAATATTTACACAGCATAAAGCAGACTTTCCTTGTTTAAGTAGAAGACAGTCTAAGTCAGACAGGAGCAGATTAATAAGCAGAGGGGAGAATAATGGTGGTTTTTATGTGTCTTAATATAATTGTTGACTCATTTTCTCTAATGTTCTTTTTCTGAAGGAATTTTCCTTCTGTAAAGTGCTCAGATTTATTTTTCAGAATGCTAATGTCAAAAGGTTAAAGTCAGTCTTTGAAAATGTGGAAGGTGAAAGTACTAAGACAGACTGAATTTTTCTCTGTGACTACTGCTGGAAGTGGAATACAAGACAAGTTCTCCAGGTCCAGTTCAATGTAAAAAAGGTTAACCTTCAAACAGAGGTTAGGTGGGAGAAGAAAATTTCATTCAGATGATGTGTCAGCTTTAGATGTAGGCAGTCATCACCACAGCAGTTTTCTATGGTCTGTCTTGATATACCCAAAGTGCTAGGTACTCCCACAGGCTACCACACTTATAGTTAGTTACCCTTGGAAATATAACATCCCTACCCATGGTAGGTTATGGTTACCATAATATTCACAGACTAATAAAGAAATTCAATTTGAAAGACAAAAAACATGTTGAATTTTTGCTCATGAGGCTTTGGACCTTCAGCTGTTTGAATGTATGTTAATTCATCTTTTCTTTTTAACAGTTGACTCAGAAGGAATTGTTAAAAACCTCACAGTGAGTAAATATTTTCATAATTTCTCCTCATAGTCCCTCACAAATTCTGCACCCAGGCTAGGTTAAAGCAACTTTTCCACACAACAGATAACAGCATTGTAGAGCACATTGTCACAGGGTGTTGTAGAGGCTGGAAATATAAATAGGAAGGGGGCATTTTAGATGAATTAATGGTGGACAGACCTGTAAAGGCTATTAAACATGATCCACAAACAACCTCTGACTTTAGGAATCCCTGAAGCCTAGAGGAAACTGAGCAGGTACGAGAAAGAAGGTTCGTTCAATACTTGACGACTTCTTACATACTTTCTCCAAGTATCTGATTCTGGAAATTCTGGAGATCAGATTGGAAACTAGGCAAGATGGGCCTTTGTCATGAGGCAGTATGGCTCTTTTAGGATCTTTTATGACATATCACTTAAGTACTTGCAGTGCTTTTAGGTATGCTGCGCTACCACTGGGCCCCATACTGATAGTTCTGCTTGGGTTTCTGCTATACTGTGTGGATGTAGCACTTCAGGGCAGGTCCAAGCTTGTCTGTGTCTCCCATGTAGACCATTGCTCCTTGTGGGTACACTGTGTGACAGGTGAGCTCTCAAGGATGCAAACAAAGGCATGCAGAACAGAGTGCAAAACAAAGGAGGACCAAGCCTATTTCTTTTACTGAAAGGTAATAAGATGTGACAGTGCATGTTTTTCCTTATACCTTTTTAGATAGATAATTTGCTGCCTTTTTTTCTTTTTTTTTTTTAGTGTTCAAGATATACATTAATACATGTGGGATGAATGTGGTGGACAAACTAAAATGCTTGTAGGAAAGTTGTCTTTTTTATTTCTTTGCATTTATAATTTACAGTGAGTTAAACATTTGAAATTATTGTCATAATTTTCCCTTTTTTCCTTCATTGCCAGTTTGTCTTCTATTCTATGACGAATCCTAGTCCAAGCTGTAGACAGATGTTCTGATAATTTTAGAATAAATGCTCTCAGCTTGGAAAAATTCCGGGCTGTCTCAGCTGAGTATACTTCTGGTAAATCACCACTAGAGGTCTTCCTGTAACCTGTTGAACAACTCAGTTGTGCAATATCACATGTAGCTTTTGCCTGCCACTGAAGTCCAAAGGGCAGTGAGCATTCCTGTTGAATTTTTTCGTGATTATGAATACTCTAGTACACATCCGTTATTCCCCAGCATCCAAAGCAGACATGGGAGTACGATATCAATGGTTGGGAATAGCAGAAGGAGCTTTTTCAGTTTTACATCCCCTACCCCATTGTATGATGTATATCAAAGAGCATTAGTGTGAGGGGAATAGCACAATTTGCATGTTCTCACCCCCAGTTGAAACTGAACTGCTAATAGTGATATAATAATATGACATCTCTGCCTTACAGGAATAGCCTGGTATTGGGACATTTCCTCTTTTCTATTCATAAATAGTTAGCGTTTGTGTATTATGTCCCTTTCAAGTTCTTAGAATGAGGGTTTTCATTAGAGAAGGCAGTTCTTCAGTGTGTTTATTGCTAATCAATAAACATAAAGTCATATTATATGTGGATTTCCTCTATTTTTCCCTTTAATTAAACTATTTTTTGTAGAACGACCTCCTCTCCTGGGCTAGCAAACCCATTGAATCCTTATTTTTCATGTTCCTGGATTCCACTATGCTTCTTTGATGACTATCCAGGCACACTTACTCTCATTTCACATGTTAATGTCATTCTGTGCAGAGTATACAATTCTAGTACTTAGAGGTGGAGATGTTAGATCAGACTCCAAGTTTGTACTGCCTGTGTGGTAAAACGGGTCCACTTCTCTGACTTACCCAGCTTCCTAGCAGCACTTCCCTCAGCATTTTAGATGTTCTGTGTTGTCCCAGTGCTGGATTCCTGATCAGGAGTGACACGTCTGAAACATTGCCATGATGCTTGCAGCCAGCTGGAATGGCTCCTGATGGCCATATGTAGTTAAATCTTTGCAGAATGTCATATGGTTGTCATTAGGCTCTCAGTGTCAAACACATCCATGGCATGCCTGCTAACACAACAGTTATATTAACACATTAAATGTGGATGTAGAAGCTAAGGCCTTTAGCTGACAGCTGAGCATTAGACATTTACATGGCATGAGAGTACATGTTCAGTCTTGCAACTAAAAGTCTAGACTGTGCTATGTTATTTATACTTGGTTTTCTTTGTTATTTATTGAATGGTAAAGTAATAGAAGATGGGAGAAATAAACTACCAGGGAACTTTCTCTTGTAGAGTGTAATCTTACATACTAGATGCCAGACTAAACTTTGCTACTAAATGTCTTTCAGCCTTAGGAGTACTTTTACCACAGTATTTGTGACCTTGTATTATAGCAGCATATTTTCAAACAGTTCCAAATAAGCCACTTTTTCTTGCATTGCTTTTTGGGCCAGAAATGAAATCTGCAGGTTATCTGAGAAGCTATCTGTGAATAACGTGCTTTGAGCTTACATTCCTGTCACTAAGATGTTTGTGATAATTCTGAGTGATGGGTTTATTTTTGATACTGAGCAAAACTCATAACTGGGCTGTTTCCTCTTGCGCAGTGCAAAAGATCCCCTCAGCACTTCAAGCCTTATCTGACGCCTGACTTGCCAAAACGATTCCACTATGCTAACAACATTCGTATTGATAAAGTTCATCTTTTGGTGGATCAACAATGGCTGGCTGTGAGGTAACACAACTTTTGTGACTTAACTTTTTTATCCCATTGTCAACCTTTTAATTTCCTTCACATATGGCTTGTTTCCTGTTTTGCTTTAGAATTATTACATTTCGCTATTTGTTACATGTAAGACCTTACTATGTGTAAAAAGGAAATGCACCTTATATGTAAAGCCAAGAATGTATTATTAGTACAATTCAAATCTTAACAGTCTAATAAAAGAATCATCATAGCTCCAGATCAAACTTTACAGAAAAAAACAGAAGAAAAAAATAAAATAAGGAAAAAAATACTACTACACAGAAAAAGTCTCAAAAATAATGCGTTAAAATTGTCATACAAAGCCTTCCTAGTATCTAGCCCTTTTCCTGGTGCTACGGTCACCCCTCCACTGCCCTTCTGGGTCCTAAGGTTGATGACTTCATTCTGGTGCATATGTGGATATGTCAGTAATCAGCATTATGAGTCCTTCATCAGGAGGAATATGATGTTGATGTTTCTTCTTCCTCAGTCTGTGATCTGAATGGAGTCCTTCATATTATATGTGCTAGCAGTACAGCTTACTCATTCTTCACTGGCCTGCAAGTCAACATTACATCTCAGTTCACTAGACATGGTGCATTCTACGTGTGTTAGATATTTGTTCTTTATTCTCTTTCTTACCTCTAAGTCTGGTTTTGCTCAGTTCCAGATCTGCATTTCTTTAATTGACCATTGATGAGTTGTTTCTAGCCTTGGGGTCTCCATTCTACACAGAATAACTAATAGTTACTGCTATCTATATAAAAACTATGTCTTTGCTATGCAAAGATAAGCTGATAAAAAAATTAGACATAACCACCTTGCATCACAAAAGATTGTTGTAAGAGCTCAATGATAAAAAACAGCTCTGAGCAGATCGAGAGCAGTTGAGACAAGCCTTAGTCCTGAGGCTTTGAAAACTCAATGCAAAGCTTGTGGTCTTAGTAGCAATACTGTATTTCCTGAGCTTCAGTGTTGCAATAGGAGAAGCATAAGCCAACTTGGAATTTCAAATAGCAGAAAATGCCCAATCAGTATATGACTTAATTGTTTGTTTTGATGCAACCAAATAGTTGTCCTGGACATGTAAAAAGAAATGCCCACTGAAAAATCTCATATTCACCCTTTTTTTTTAACTGTGCTCAAATATTCTTGTGCCTCTGAAAACATGATACATGTGCTTGACAACTGTGCATTGAATCATTATGGGATGACTTTATGTTTTCATGTATCTCAGCAACAGGTAAATTAAAACAAGTGTTAGTCATTATAAGTCAGACTATTCTGACGTTAATAATTCTATAACCCACACACACACATCCACATCTCTCCTTCACCCTTTAGAATCCATGATGAAAATGCACTGTCTTGTAAGGCAAAATCCTTTGCAGACTTACTTATATTGTTCCACAGAGGCTAACAGCAGAGTTCTCGCACTGTAAGTTTTTTATTAAAATGCAGATACCACAGAATATAACAGAGGAATTCTTCCTAACCAGATTACATTTGTTCTGAAACTTGTAGCTGGGTGAAGGCCTCTATTCAAACATAGCCATTTTTTCAATTTATTTTGAAAACATTGATTCAGTGTACACTCAGTCACTATCTAGGATAATTTGTTTCTGTCCATAGCAATCTCTGTTAAAGGAGAAAGAGATCTTCATAGAAGTGAACACTGGATGAGCAAAAAGTGCTACAGTATTATGCCAGTGTCAGCTCTTAAGACATGCTCCAGGGTCCAGTGATTCAGGATGACTGTTATTGACTGGTTCTATTTGTGGCATTTTTATTTACACTATATCGTGGTTTCTCCTTAGGGATGGAAGTTACACATATTGTGATAGGGGCAACCATGGGTATAACAACGAATTTAAAAGTATGGAGGTAAGATGACTTCTATTCATGTCTTTCACCTTCTTATATAGAAAATGACAATGTGCTAGGTGAACCACCAGAATATAGAATACATGATAGTTTTTGCAGTGTGCTTTTTCTTCCATGTCACCCTGACATGTAAACTGTGAACAGATACTGGGTCCACATATTCATACTACCTTTCATCAATGTGTACGAGGCCTGCTTCCTTGGGATCCTGTAGTGAAACTTGTCTGGGCTCACCTTAACTCCATGGAGCCCGATAGACTACAGTAAACCAAGCATACCATGTTTAGCTATGGGACACTGAATTCTTTCATTCTTTTATTCATTCTTCTGTTGAAGGAATGACTGAAAAATCACCATAGGGTCTGGGAGTTCAGTTGAGCATCTGAAAGTCTGTGTGCTCAAATAAACTAAATCTCATTGTCTCTGCTTATCTTATCATCAGAGCAAAAAGTTATTAGTATAACCTGTATGTTAATATAGCCTGTATTGCAGTTTCATATCATTTTTACTTCTGGTTACAGTGAAAATATTTCGAGGTCTTGAGCTTTGTTTTTTCATATACTTCCTGTGACATGAACCTTTTAAGTAAGGTCAAGCTTGCCACTACTAGTCCCATATTCTGTGTGTAAGGATCAGATTCTTCCAGATCTTCACAACTATGTTAAAACCATATGTCAATATACTGATCAGAATGGTGCTGAATGTTTGTATGGAAAAAAAAGGTAAGTTCTGGTTCACATGGAAACCTTAATCATACATAACCTTATGCTGGTGGCACAATGACTGAGGAATTTTTTTTTCTTTATAAAGGAGCAAAATGTCGTAATATTGTCGTTTTGAAATAAATTAAGAATTCCTTTTCTGCTATGGGAACATAAGTATATTATTTTAGAACAGGTCATTGTCCTGTTTAGTCATGTTTCCTGTATCTTATGGCAGGCAGCTCAGGAGGCTTATAAAGCAGTAGAAAATAATGTGAGACTGTAAGTAGTAGCAGTGTTCTGCTACAATGCTTGCAGACCCCAATAAGGGCTGCCCAGCTCTACATTGTACCGTTGGTGCTACTGACACAGGACTCTGCAGTTCCCTGCTCCCTGCTATAGCTGTGGCTATAGGCTATAGGCTCTTAAGTGACCCAAAGAATTCTGAGAATGCAACATGTATTAAAACAAACAAACAAACAAGCCCCAACCCCCCAATGCTTGTATTTATGGTTCAATATTATTTTTTAGATAGGATCTGTGAGTGTTGTAGCTCTGCATTTGTTGAAATGGCATTGTTACTGACTGTTGCAAGGAAAACGTAAAAAGGTGTGAATTTGAAACTTAGCAAATAATATTTTTTGTAAGTATGTGTTAAAATAGTAAAGAACAACCCCCCCACCCCCCACCCCCGATTCATTATATAGTTTAAAGTATCCTGCAAAATGAATTTATGTTTTGCATTTTCTTCAAATTCTATGCAATTGGTAAAATTTGCCTTCTTTACTATAACAGTCCTGTATTTTAACTTTTATGGCTGTGAAAAGACTGTATTTTGTTCCAATGTCCCTGTTTTGATAAAAGGCAACTGAATTGTTTTTTAATTTGGATTCCTTTAGATAACAACTTTTGTTTTATTACAATTCAGGCTATATTCTTAGCATATGGCCCAAGCTTTAAAGAGAAAACAGAAGTGGATGCTTTTGAAAACATCGAGGTTTACAACCTTATGTGTGGTGAGTAGAAACAATGCAGTACTTTAGATGATAAACCAACAGTGTTTTCAAATATCGGTGTTGCAAGAGCTAAGAATAACTAAAAATTCAGTGAATTAATTCAGAAGCTAAGTTTTTCACACAAAGCACGGAAGCCATGCTCCTTTGCCTTCTGTACAGTGCTAACAATTAACTGCCAGAAGTTGTTCTGCTTTGAAGGTTGTTTCTGATCGCAGAAGGAGTCCACTAAAGAAGCAGAGAGAAACTCTCCTCCCGCACGGGCTTGCTGTTGAAATGGTGCCTGTGGAATAATTTTGGGATAAGAATCTTGTAGAGAGTTACCACTCTCGCTCATAACTTATATGGACCATTGCGGTCCTGGCAGTGAGCAATCAGGAAGTATGTGCCTCAGAAAATATGGATTAAGACATCACACAAAAATGCTAATAGGCTAGAACTCTTCATAATGTGATCCATTTGCAATCACATTTGTACTCTGCATTAAATCATCTAATCTTATGAATGTTATGGCAGCGTATAAAACTGTATCAACAGTACACAAATACAAAATTACCAAATCTTCATGCAGTGGAAGATAGCAATGAACCTTCATACCTAGAAAATTGCAAGAAGATGGTAGTAGTTACCATAATAGTTTAGATAACTGAGTAAGCTATTTCTTCTATATTTAGAATGATTGCATGGGTAATGCATAGAATTGGAAAGATAATGACTTTTAAAAATGCAATTTTAGTCTTAAAATACGTTTACAAATTTCAAATGTTTCAACAGATTTGCTGCGTATTACACCAGCACCAAACAATGGAACACATGGCAGCTTGAATCACCTCTTAAAAACCCCTTTTTACAATCCTTCACATGCAAAAGAAGACTCATCTCCTTCTTCATGTCCAGTTTCCCGTCTGACTCCCATAGATGAACTGGGATGCACATGCATGCAAGTAGGGGCTTCTGGGATCTTTTAATCATCTTTGTCAAGTGTGTTCTCTTTTCTTTGTTTTTTCTAAGCTATGGATTCATTCTGAATTATTCTCTTGTATTTTACAGATAACAAATGTTTCAGAAATAAATGAGAGGTTAAATCTCACCACAGAAGAAAGTAAGTAGTAAGAAATGAAAAGGACACCAATATTTTTAAATCTATGCCAGGTTTGGATTTTATATTATTGATTTCAGTGTTAATGCAATGTTAATTACAACTTTAGGAAGCATTGTAATGTTTCTTAGCCAAATAAGATGTAAATTTCACTCCACTGGCAAGATAAGTTCAAGATTTATATTGATATGAAATTGCAAAGAAACAAGAATTTGCAGGTCTGATACATAACATTGACTGATGTACATTAAACGTAACATGAAAACTATATTCCACTCAGAAGCTAAGAGCTTAAAGAAAACATGCCCATGTTTACTGTTGGTTTTATTTGTATTTATTAATGTTTTAATTTACATTTTTCTCTCATCTCTTAAACCTTTGTGCCATCCAAAATGTTATAGAAGAATGAATCAATAGTTATTGTTTACATTCTAGTAAAGAAGGCAAACTCGTATCATTTGCCATATGGGAGACCCAAAGTTCTTCAGAAGAAAAATGTCTACTGCCTCCTTTCGCATCATCAGTATGTGAGTGGATACAGCTATGATATCTGGATGCCACTGTGGACTGCATACACTGTGAATAAGCCTGTAAGTTATCAAATCTCCATACTATTCTTAAATGTGTAATATAACGGGTTGAAAATGCAGTTCATTCATCAGAAATCCTGGTTAAAGACTGGTGGATATCATGTGACTAAGGGCCCTATGTCTGAAAAAGAAAAGGCATCTTTGATATCTTTTAAATTTAAACTATCTTAAAATATTGGTTAAAAAAGTGAGAATGGCCATTTGTGAGGGACTCAAAAGATATAGAAGAATAGAGCTGCTGGTAAGCTGGTTCCATTAAGCCTGTTCTGTAAAAGGGATAAGCTGTAAAAACAGTGCTCCAACTTGCCTGTCAATTCCTGAGGAAAAGCAGACTGTGATTTCCAAAATCAGAAGCTTTTAAGCTTTCCTATGAATATCGTGATCTTTTTCCGATTAACAAACCTTTTTACAACTCGAGTTGCAAGGCAGTTTGTAGTGATGCATATTTCTTATGTTCAGTTTATTATCTATTACATTATATAATTTCTGAAAAATATAATTATAGCCGAATGAACCTCTGAGAATTCAAGGGAATGTGGCTCTGGAATAAATTGAGTTTTCATGGTCAGTAAACTAGTGGACATTCATGGGCTTCTTTCCCCCTATAATTTGACCCTTTTTCTAAGCTGCCCTGAGGAAATAACTTTTACACTGATTTTTCTGTCTGAAGAGAACTGTTACTGATGTCTACATGATTTCTTATTTTATCAGGACACATATGGGGAAATTATTTTAATCAAATATATGCTGCTAGAATTGTAGCATTTCTGAAAGTTTTACTCCATACTTTCTACCGATTTTTCACAATTGGGGTGAAGGATCACAAATCCAACCCTAAGAAGGCTTAAAGTCTAGTGAAACATCCATTTCAACAAAGATTATTTTTACTTCATCATATTCAAAGATCTGTCCTTATAGCTTACTATGAAAGTGCATTACCCTAATGAAAAGCAGTTAATTGTGGGCAGATTTTTTTCTGATTTTGCTTTAAAAAGATTAAAAAGTCCCACCAGAGCTGGGGTCTTTTTAACATTTCAACAACAGCAGCAAACAGTTCAAAAAGAAGCAAATAACTTTTCAGACATTTTCCTTTGTTGAAAACCAAATTCTCAGGTGGAGAAGAAGTGTATAAAGAAAGTTCTTGCCCAACATAACATCTAAATCAACAGAAATACATATTTGTGGGAGTTTCTTGTAGTGTTTTATGAAACATTGTGGGAAGCAGTGAATAATTGAAACTGAAGTATTGGAGGGTATAGTTCACAGCAGAGTCTAATACAGTGATGTATATTTACTATAGAAAGAATAGGAAAGAATAAATTTCCTCTGTAATACTCTCAGAGACATAACAGTGAGTAAGAGCTCACTCACTGACCTACACAGTAAGCTGACATCATGATTTTTTTATTACAACATATACTAATCAAGAGAAAAAAGCTTTATAAATTATAACAGCAGGACAAAGGGAAAGAGCTAATGCCTTTGACTGTAAGCTTTGGCTACAGTACTTGGGAATGACAGAAAATTGCAGTTTCTACAGAATTTTTATTGCACCCCAGATTATTTATGTTATGGATAAAGCCTATGCAGTGATTTACACAATTTGTAAGATGAGGCATTTCTTGACATTAGGTAGCTATAAAGAAAAGCTTAAACAATAAAACAGATGATGTGGACTGGAGTTTTGCTGGTTTTGTGTGGTTTGGAAGTTTCGAAACTGGGCTGGCTGATCAAGCCGGCACAGTATTAATGCACCTGCATGTAATATCAGAATCAGAGATATTATGAATAATATGTAGTTATAGATCTTAATTATGTCAGATAGAATTTTGGTTATTTAGTATTCTCAGCCATAGGAAAGTTTGACATTGAAGGACATTTATTTTCTTGAGATTTTATACTCATCTGCCAGGGAGGAAGGCAGAATTTCTTGCAAAAAGATAGTCCCTCCACCTGCTTGCAGATACCTGTGGAATTTAAATAGCTTTGCAGCCCAGAAAGCCAGCCGTGTCCTGGGCTGCATCAAAAGAGGGAGGTGATTCTGCCTCTCTACTCTGCTCTTGTGAGACCCCACCTGGAGTAGTGCATCCAGCTCTGGGGGCCCCAGTACAGGAGAGACATGGAGCTGTTGGAGAGAGTCCAGAGGAGGACCACGAAGCTGATCAGAGGGCTGGAGCACCTCTCCTATGAGGACAGGCTGAGAGAGTTGGGGTTGTTCAGCCTGGAGAAGAGAAGGCTCCGGGGAGATCTAATTGCAGCCTTCCAGCACCTAAAGGAAGGGACCTACAGGAAAGATGGTGAGGGACTGTTTATGAGGGAGTGTAGTGACAGGACAAGGGGTAATGGGTTCAAGCTGAAGGAGGGTCGATTTAGATTAGATGTTAGAAAGAAATTCTTTACTGTGAGGGTGGTGAGGCACTGGAACAGGTTGCCCAGAGAGGTTGTGGCTGCCCCCTCCCTGGAAGTGTTCAAGGCCAGGGTGGATGGGGCTTTGGGCAATGTGGTCTAGTGGAGGGTGTCCCTGCCCGCAGCAGGGGGGTTGGAACCAGATGATCTTTAAGGTCCCTTCCAACCCAAACCAGTCTATGATTCTATGCTATATAGAATCACTGAATTTTACCATAAAAATATATTAAAATATATGACAAACTAATCTATCCTCTGATGGCATAAAACCAGCAATGAGACTTGTATAAATCACTGGAACTAAAGCTCAGTGCTCTGGGGATTATGGGAGTTTTGTTTTTTGTGATTTAGTATTTTTTCTTCTTGACTACTGAAAAAAGGTTCCTGGAGGTGGCTGAAGTTAACATGACAGACCACAGGAGATGCTTAAAAGTCTTTCATGTAATACAAATAACTCATGCTTCTTGACATTACTAGCTAGTCAAAAGACAAGAACCTGCATCAGAAAAGGTAATGCATGATGTCATAGGCAAAGCCATTTTTTAGTTGTAACTGTTTTCTTCAGAAGACATTATAGTTCTTAGACCTGAAAGACAAGTAGCCAAAAGGCCAAAGCTGTTGAAATGGTGATGAATGTTTTTTTCCAATTCTGAAGTTTTGAGGTGGTGGCTATTACTGTCAAGATCTCATTTCTTAATAAATGAGCACTTTCAACAGCTTCTTTGAGAATCGTTTTATTCTTTTTCATAGATGATCTGTTTAAAAATATCTTATTCCTCTATTTTGAGGAAAAGAAGTGAAGAGAGGTTGTAGCAAAATGTATTAGTTCCCAGAGCATTAGCAATATGGCTCGCAATCTGGGGTTGCATTAACTGCTGATCTCGTGCTAAGAGGTGACACAGCCAGCCATGCTCATCTCGAGACAGCTTTTGATATTGTTTACTTGCTGACCTGTAGATCCTTGAAAAAACAAGCTGAAATATTCTTGAGTAGTTGCTTTTTCAGTATTTTGATAGTTCACAGGTTCACTATGAATTTTCATTTCTTCAGTTGGAGAATTTTCTCCTGTGATGTCCACTGGAAATAGCCGTGAGCAGCCTTCATGTCCTAAGTGTATGGGAGTGTTTGTGAAAATACAGGTTATATGATATATTACATATGTGACGGACAGACAGCTCTAAATCACCGTCCTCTTGCCTCGGCACTTGGATTAGAGCTCATAGCTCGTATAGTTAGCTTCAAGACATGTGAAATAATGAGAAGAGAGTTGAGTGGTGTCCCCGTTGCTTCAAGTTGGAGAAAATGTGAATGCTATTAATAGCCCAGATTCATGATATAAGTCAAAAGCAGATTCCCTGCTGTATTTGGATACCATTAGATGTGACTACAGTATTTACTAAGAATGAAATTCTCTTCAGGACAATCCTTGGCATGTTTACTCAGACCCTTGTTACTTTGATTCAGGTTTCCCTTCAGAGACCATACAGAAGTTGAAGCCATTGTTGAATATCACAGCTGAATTATTAGGCTTAAAATGTTGGTTTCTTCGGTGACCCTGATCCATTAACTCTGCCTTATTGATTTGGACACTAGAAAGGCACAAGAAGAACATTCCAGTTCTTTAGTTTTACTCAGTTTTGACCAATCAAAATAAACAATGCACTGAAAATCAATTTAGATGTTTAACTACTGTTTACAGAGGTATAAAGCAAATAAATATGTTCCATTCTTACCAAAATGAAAATAAATTACATGTAAATGAGTATGAAAAAAGAAAATGCAGTTAAACACAGAAAAGCATATTCTGATGTTTTAGTTATTCTGTCATAAAATTATGATAAAGGTTATAGAAAAGGTTATAGGGAAAAAAAAGTAGAGATTGTAGAAACAATTATACTCATAAGATTCACTTTTGGCCAGATCTTAGCTAATGTGCATGTTTACATGTCTCAGTTGAAGTTAGTGAAGCTAGCCAGTAAAATATACTGAATTTATGATGAATTTATTTAGCTTTAACTCTTCAGCAACACAGACTGTTATTATGAAGATAGCATCCTCAGATGCAAAGATGAGGTAATAATGTCATCTTTATATACTAGCTGCTTTCCAGGAGGATGTGACATCAAGTTTGCGTTTCCAGAAATATGTAAAAGTGACGAATGAGCCAAATTCATCACCTGTTTTTGTCTAAGATATAACCTTATTTTGCTACTACAATTTCACATGCTTTGTAAGGATTTCCCTGAATTAACTAAAAACAGAAGTAGAGGAAAAACACTAGGCAGAAAACATCAGTGTCTATTACTTGCATTGACCTGATTCACTATGAAAATAGGAGAAGATTCAATGAAGTCCGTTCTAGAAAGTTAAAACCATACAAAGCATTGGGTTAGCCACAGCCGTGGGTGTAATATTTTTTTTCTTTTTCCCTTTTCACAGGAAGACACATCTGCTCTTCCTCCCACTGTTTCAGACTGTCTGCGGGCTGATGTTAGAATCCCTGTTGCTCGGAGCCAAAATTGTTCCAACTACCCAGAAGGGCTGACCTTCACCCGCAGTTTCCTCTATCCTCCCAGTGAGCATGGTTCCTTTTATAGCTAGAGCTTAGAAAGTCTTAATCAGCTGGATGTGGGTTTATGTTTAAACATATACCCAAACACCAAAACAAACTTCTTTGGATCAGCATGTTGGGCAGAAAAAGGTTTCCAGTGTTTGCAGACTGACCAAAAGCAGGACTTGTATCTAAATATTTTCAGTTTAGAACATTTAAGTTTTTGTTTAAAAAATGGAACAACTTGAATGTGATGAAAACTGGTTGGAAAGATGTAAAGAGCTGAAGGACTGTCCCTCATCCTTTGTATGAATATTTGTTTCCTATTGTTAGATTTGATAATTACTTTATTGAACAGATTGTACAAATAAACTTGGAGATATGTTTGCAGTAGGATCATGCACTCATGCTCAAATGTAAAATGTAATTGAATTACATATACCTGCAGTTTATAGTGATGTATGAATCAAATTCATCTTTGTGTAGTATTTCATTATTTTATACTTTGTTCTTTTATACAGACTTCAGTTCATCTGCTCTTGAACAGTATGATGCCTTACTCACCAGCAATATTGTTCCCATGTATAGAGCTTTCAGAGGTAGGTTGCAAAGTCTTGATTAATTTTGATTAATTTTCTGTAATTATGGTTCTGGATTTGATAAAGCTATGGAAAGGACTTAAAAACATGAATGCATGGCCTGCAGTATATCCAGATCTTGTGCAAACATGTTTAAAACTTTTTAAAAGTAGATGTGTGAAATTTTAAACCGCACTTATGTAAGTTAATTTTTTTTCTGTGTATAGTCCTGTCTGACCTCTGCTTAGGCGTACCTGTTCACTTTTGAATTTTCTCTTCATCTCCTGTATGCTGTTGTAACATGAAATGCTAACTATGAAACTCTTATGAAAATATCCCCTTTAAGAAATTCTCAAGGTGAATGAAAATGGCACTTTTTCTTTCCTTTTGCAAGGTCTCAAGAGAAGACAGGACAAAGTTTGTAAACAATACTGATACAGTGCCTGTTTCCTCAAACAGAAACTCAAACCAGACAATATTAATCTTGGAGTATTTACTTCAGGCAGATGTTTCTATTATACAAGTGTAGTAAGCTACATTAACTCTTTCCTTGCAGCCTGACTCACATTTGGTTGTAGTCACTGATAAGAAACTTTCTACAACTGCATATTGTCCTTTTTTTTACTCTTAGGCCTAGGCTCATTTTACTATAACAAAGGACAGAAAGAGGAATTGCGTAAGGAAAAAGCCGGAGGAAAAGCAAGGATATAACTGCCTTTCTAATGCATTCAGATCTCATTTATTCATTCACTCATGTCATATAAAAAATGTGAGCTACTTTAATCCAGAAAACCTGAGCTACTTTAATCTTCCAAGTAAAACAATGACATTACGAAAAATCCAATTTTTCAAGGAAAACGCTACAAGAGATTTAAACTTACAAGTTGTTACTCTGGACTATAAGCAAGAGGTAAATCAATAGGGGATGCCCTCAATGCCCCAAACCTATCTGGTTTTTTTGCCATCATAGCTGTAAATATTCAAATAGTCTCATTAGCTTATATCCTACAAATTTTATTTTCTCAAATAACATCTGTGAAACAAGCCAAATTGCCTACTGATATTTGACATGAGTTCTGTAGAGTTAGACTAACTCTCAGGTGGTAAATATTCCTTTTACAAAGCCATTATCTCAGTTCCTACTAATTGGCACAGTTGCAGGTGCTAGCAGATAGGCCAGAAATGAATGACCTCTCAGCTCTACAGTCGTATGCATTCTCTCCAGTAGGGCAATGGACCTTGCAGAGCTATAATAACATTTACTGTGCCTCTTTCAATGGTGAGTGAGAGTATGTCTCTTCTGTTGAAATCCAAATTTTGTGAAAAAAAGATTTTACAGGCAGTTTAGTTTGGAACTTTTTATTATTCATCTATAGTGAGAAATGAAGTACGTTCTTTTTCTTCAGTGGTGAAATAACTTCAAATTTATGTTAAATATGCTTATACTTTATTTTAATGACAGACATTTGGGACTATTTCCATAATGTGCTTCTTCAGGAGTATGCTAGAGAAAGGAATGGAGTAAATGTTATCAGTGGACCAGTGTTTGATTACAATTATGATGGCCATTTTGATGCTCTTGATGAAATTAAGCTGTAAGTACATGAAAAACCAGAAGTCAAACTCCAGATTATTTCCCACTGTATCTCCACACAAACTTGTATTCAAAAAGAACAAGAAAAAAGTATCATGGAGAATGGAGTATTCCCCTTATAATACTACAACCACTGTAACTCATACAACAGCAAACATGCTTACAGTATTGTAGAAGTTGAAATTCCAATAAAGAGAAAAAAGCTTTGCAGTTACATGTGTGTGTGTGTATGTACACATGCACAGGTACAGACCAGTAACTTACTTCCTAAGTTTATGCCTAGATTTTTAGACCTCTGCATCAGAAATACTGGGAGAATATATAATATGTAAATATGCAGAAGATGTGTATAAATGTAATTTTTTCACTTTCATGTTGTGCTCACTCACCTGTTTGTTGTTTCTCCCTGTTGTCTCGAACTGATGTGTTTTATCAAAGATCAGATTTCTGTGTTTCCCTTCACTGAATCATGTAACTGGGAATGTAACATGTAACATTCCTGAGTGGTACCTTTGCATAGCTATGGCTTACACGAGTCAGTTGGACGTCTGACAAGTTCTAGGTACAATTTAGTGAGCTCTGGTAGCATAACAAAATACATTTAAAAATTCATTTGTGTATAGAAACAGGAATAAGAGAAGACTTAGATAAAAAAATATATATAAAAGAGAAATACAAAAAAATAAACCCCAATTATTTATGTTAGTGAATGAGGACAGGAGGGGAAAAACCAGAATAATAATAAACAACTTTGTTCCAAATATAGGGAAAATGCCTTCTGACAGTAAGAACACTTATGTAGTAGAAAAGTGCTGGGAAATCTGCACAGCTGAGTCTGTCACTGGAGATGTTTTATTCAAGGCTAGACTTAATACCACATCTGTCAAAAATGGTTTGCGAATGGGAAAATCAGCTCTGCCACGAAGTAGGAGGATAGAAGGGAGGAGAGAGTAGAACTTCCTTCCAAGCAGAATGCTGTAATACCCAGTCAACCACATAATGTTGTCTACAGTTTGGAATAAGGATGTTTTATTCAGCACAGTCAGTCATATGAAGCAGTATAATGATTTCAGTGATGGTCTTTTGTTGAATACTGAAGACGTACAGCAAATTTGGGAAGCTTCAGCTCCTCCTAAGTTTATACACAAAAATGACCATGTTCACAGAATAGCAAGAAAAGAGAGGGAAAGACATTTTCAATCGGGTATCCTAAACTGGTTTCTATAGCACATAGCCATGAGCCATCATTGTGGCATTTCTTGCTGGCAAGGAACCATAAGCTAATTTTCTCATCACTCCAATTCAGTTTCATGTAGTTGAAATTCTTAATGTAATGGAGGGCAAATATGATGCTCTATCCTGCTGCTTCCAGATGTAGAGATCTCTGGCTCTGTAAAAATAGAGTGTTGACCACATAAGCAATCCTGTTGGTTTCAGTGGGACTGCTTGTAGCAAAGGACTAATCCATGCGTTTGGCTGTTCATGAAACAGATAGTGAGGCTGTCTATCCCATCAGGTATTTATTTCAATTATAAAATAAATAAAAGTCATATAGTAGTGAAAGATCTATGCTAAGTTCTGTAAGTTACTAACGGCATCAGTGGTTTTAATACTTGATATCTAGATAAATCCCTTAATTAATATTTGTTTTGTAGGCACGTAAACAATACAGAAATCCCTGTCCCAACCCATTACTTTGTGGTTCTGACTAGCTGCAAGAACAAGTCCTATACGCCACTGAACTGTTCAGGCTCCTTGGATGCTTTGTCTTTTATCATTCCTCATCGACCTGACAACACGGAAAGCTGTGCTGTAAGTATAGTTCTATGCTCCTGTGTGCCAATGAGCTTTGTGAACTGATTCCCAGTGTGATCCAGTCATCTGGAGAATCTTTAGAAGTCTAAGTTCCTCATGAGTTGAGAGCTAAAGCAATGACTAGGAGAGCAAGAAGCTCCAGGAGAGGTAGCTGGAACCTAATGAGCTGCTAGGAAGCAAGGAAGAAGAATGGAGGGTTTGATAAGAGGACTTGGAAATGCTGTCACCTGACAAGGGCTGAGAACAGCAGCACAGCCAAAAGAGTGATGAAATAGCTTTATGAAAGGCTGCAGGATAAACTTACTCCAGAGGTATCAGAGGACTTTGAGTGTTACTCCCTTCAGTGTAGCCAGAATGCCTTCAATCATCTGTTCCACCTTTATTAGAAATTAGACAGTAGGCATTTAGATGGATAGTTCTGCAGTTGAAATTCATACTTAAATAAAATCTATGCTTACCACAGTTTAAATCTTGTGTTCTGTAGCAAACAAAATAAATTAGCTGAGTGTAATATGTATCATCGAGCCAGCTGAGTGTCTATTCCATAAACTCTGGGATGCAGAAGGTTCCTTGGCTCAGTGCATGTATTAGAGAGTCTCTCCACACACAAATATAGCTGCGCAGACTTGAACTGGCCCTCAAAGCAATACAATTGTGTTTATTTAGTTTATTTATAACTTTGAACTCATAATTCCAGAGAGCTGCAAGCTTGCACAGCTTAGAAACAGTTTGGGTGTCTCCTCATTTGTGATGTGGATAATCCACAACTGCTCAGTCATCTTTTTGGTAGTTGAGAGTAAACCGAATATACAAAATAAATAATTTGAATGAATTAGTCTTTATACTTTAGAAATTAACATCTGTTATTTCTAAAGTTTAGCAACAAACCCCAAATATTGTTGCACTTTATATTCATTGTGTCTTGCAGTGATGTAAATTTAGTCAACCATTTGTGTCAGAAGCAGATATTGGTAGCAGAAAAGCATATTACCATCTGTTTACCAAAAAACTTTGTAGTAAAACAATTGAACAATAATATTTTTGATTTATTAGTGCTTACATTTCCATTGTTTTCCCTGTCTATCTAGCAATTGTTATTGCTGTCCAGCAATCAAGACTTAGCTGCTTTAAGGACATTGTTCAGGTTTGCAGGTGCCTGTTGTTCAGCTAGCTTGAGGACTGCAGCTAATTTATACTGTAATTAAAACTATCCTTACTTCTGTGTTTAAAACATGAATGACTCAACTGTACTTTGTAGTTAAAAGCTATACTTGCCATTTCAGCATAATTTTGTTTCTCTGTTACTTTGGAAGTGGGGAGGGGAGACATCCATTTGATGATGTTTAAATGGCATCCCTAAATACAAGGCTGTAAAGATGTCTAGGACTACCTGAAGTTTTACCAACTGGAGGCCTTTAGTCTGTCAAACCAGTTTGAACACTGGTTATTGTCTAACACCACCACCACGAAACAACAGAATGCCTTTTAGGTGTTTGAACATTGTTCTTGTTTGTTTTGGCAGGAAAACAAGACACTTTCTGAATGGGTAGAAGAGAGAGTTCAGGCTCATTCTGCACGTGTTCGGGATGTGGAGCTGCTAACTGGGCTTGACTTTTACCAGGAAAGAAAGGAACCCATCTCTGAGATCTTACAGCTAAAGACTTTTTTGCCAATATTTGAGACTGAAAGTAACTGAGTATCTGTTTAAAAAGTGTTAGTGCTTGGAAGAAAGCAAATTTAAATGATTTAACCTTTTTCCTTGATAAAGTATGTAGGAAACAAGACTACAGCTCTTCTATAGGAAAATACACTTAGAGGAGCTAATTTTTTTTTTCAAATTCATGTTCTTCGGTCAGGTATTTTGTGCCAACTGAATAAAAATTTCCTAAAGTAAAGTAAATCATCATTGCTGAGCCAGGCTTTCAAAACAGAGAATATTTTATTAGTAGTGGCTTGAAAAAAACCTGCAAAAGGAACTTGTTTCATAGTAGAGAGACACCAGAAACGTAAACTGTATAGAAAATATTTCTATAATGGAGCTAGAAAGTGAAACAGCTTCAGAGGAGTGTGTGTGTGTTTTTCCCTTGTGTTTATCAGAGGGGTTATGCTTATCTAATACTAGTATGTCCTGAAATGTTCTGGAAACTGCTATGTATTTAAAGACATATTCAGACTCCCAAAAAGTTTGTACATAGTGGTAGTGTCTCCTATGACCCTCCCTTGTGTTTCCCGCTTGGCTAACTCATTATGCTAGTTACAAGTGAAGTGAAGTTAGAGTAAATGAGTTATGTTCTGTACCCTTCAGAAATCTTAAAAGCATTCTGAACATGAAGAGGTAAAAGGAATGCTCTAGCCAGGAGGATTTTTTTCTGGATATTTACCTGTATTTCCAATGACTTCCAAATGCCTGGCAATACCTAAATGCTTGTGTCTATTTTTAAATAATTAAACCTGAGATTAGAGCACAAAATTAGTGGCGACATCATAAAAATAGTCAGTGTTCCTTTCTGTAGTGAATTTATACACAAAGACTCTAACTCACACTGTGCTGTACACAGATTACTACTGAGGGCAGGTAAGTGGGACAAGGCAGTGGAAATTCCCAGATTCTGCTATTACAAAAATGTCATGCGTTAATTGAGGGTTGAGCTGATTTTCTCCACTGAAAATGCTGCTAAGAAGGTATGAATAACAACAGACAATTGACCATTTGTCTGATTTCTAGGCACAGTGGGGGAGTTTTAAAGAAACATGTCAAAGACTGTTTCATTCTGTAACTAATTGTGGACTGAAGGAGATATGTCTGTTTAAAAATGGAAGCTTTAAAAGCCTATACAATAAAAAACCAAAACCACTGCAGGACATTTTTTTCCCCATGTCTTAGATGATCAGTGTATGCACATAGACTCCAAACATATCTTAGCAATATTTATCTTACATCAAGATGTGGGACCAAGCTGAACATCAAGATTTGTATCTTTGGTTAAACCATTACACCATCTCCTTGAACATGGAATTGTGTTTCACCCTGCAACACTGCTGCATCTAAGTCTGTCCATCTAAATCAGAGACTTCTGCTAAACTGCCTCAATTAACAATACAACTGATTTTTCACTGCATAGTAAATCATACCCTAACTTAATAATAATAATTTGGGCATGTAAATTAACTATTCTAGAATCATGAAATTAATTTCAGAGATAACAAGTGTGTTGGTTTTGCGTGGCAAGGTTTTGGTAGCGGGGGGGGCCACAGGGGTGGCTTCTGTGAGAAGCTGCTAGAAGCTTCCCCTGTGTCTGACAGAGCCAATGCCACCCGGCTCCAAGACGGGCCCGCCGCTGGCCAAGGCCAAGCCAGTCAGCGCCTCTGTGATAACATATTTAAGAAGAAGAAAAACACTTAGAGAGAGAGAGCTTTTGCAGCCGGAGAGAGGAGTGAGAAGATGTAAGAAACTCTGCAGACACCAAGGTCAGTGCAGAAGGAGGGGGAGGAGGTGCTCCAGGCGCCGGAGCAGAGATCCCCCTGCAGCCCATGGTGAAGGCCATGGTGAAGCAGGCTGTCCCCCTGCAGCCCGTGGAGGAAGGATGAGGGGGTGTAGAGATTCCACCTGCAGCCCGTGGAGGACCCCACGCCGGAGCAGGTGGAGGCACCCGAAGGAGGCTGCGTCCCGTGGGAAGCCCACGCTGGAGCAAGCTCCTGGCCGGACTGGTGGACCCGTGAAGAGGGGAGCCCACACCAGGGCAGGTTTGCTGGCAGGACTTGTGACCCCGTGGGGGACCCCACGCTGGAGCAGTCTGCTCCTGAAGGTCTGCACCCCGTGAGAGGGACTCCATGCTGGAGCAGGGGAACGATGAGAGGAGTCCTCCCCCTGAGGATGAAGAGGCGGCAGAAACACCGTGAGATGAACTGACCGTAACCCCCACTCCCCGTCCCCCTGTGCCGCTGAGGGGGGGGAAGGTTGAAGCCGGGAGTGAAGTTGAGCCCGGGAAGATGGGAGGGGTGGGGGGAGGTGTTTTAGGAGTTGATTTTATTTTCTCATTCCTCTACTCTGTTTTGCCTAGTAATAAATTAGATGAATTCCCTCTCTAAGTTCGGTCTCTTTTGCTCATGACACAATTAGCGAGTGATCTCTCCCTGTCCTTATCTCGACCTACAAGCATTTCGTTATGCCTTTTCTCCCCTGTTTAGTGAATGAGGGGAGTGAGAGAGCGGCTCTGGTGGGCACCTGGCCCCCAGCCAGGGTCAACCCACCACAAAGAAATAAACAGTTTCTTAAGAGTATCATATTTGGTATGTCTACATTAGCAATTTAAAGTAGAACTAGCTTGACTGATGTGATGTTGTGACTTGATATATTGAAATTTGAATTAACTCCTATATCACCAACCATGGCAGCAGTACAAGCTTCAGGCCAATACTGTAGTTCAATTATGAAAGCAAATTTCTGGTGTAGAAACAGTTACACTCATGTTTGCATTACGTATATCTCTGGGTACCTGCATGATGAAATAATGTCTTTGAGGTTTGTCTAGACTTCTGAAAATTAATTTTATCACACACAACAGGTGCTAGACTTAAATAGCAGCAAAATTAATTTGCTGTCCTCCTGCACAAGATTCTTGAATATTCTTCTTTATCAAAATGTCTAGCCTCCCCTCGCAAAAGCTGATAAAAGTTGGCCCCTTCAGCGTTAAAGATCCCTGCCTATCAGGCTGACAAAAACTATTTCTCTTTCAATATTTGTATAGCATCTAACACAAGAGGATCTTGATCACATATTTGGGTTTTACACAAACTTTTGTGGTAACGGAGTCTGAAGTTGCAGCTACTCTAAGAAAGCAAATATGAAAGTGGTTTTGCTATAGTCATGTTTATTTCCCCTACTGTTCATTCAGCTGTCACAATATCTAGCGTTCAAAAGTGTAGCAGGTCATTTACAGATAAAAGTATGGAGATTGCATAGGAATAACTAACTGAAAATTTTCTGTGAGAAAAGGACTTGGTTCTTAGCCCTTTTTTCTTCCCTTGGCGCCGATGCCTGGGTACTCTCTTCATGTTGCAGAGGCTCCAGCTTCCTCAGTGCCAATTCTCTATGCAGTATCATACAGCCTCTGTCACACCCCGTGACATAAACTCTGCTAAAAACTGCTGGCAGCACTGAGTTCTCTCTCCTCCTCTCCAGAGGCTGTAATATCCATCTGTTAGTTGATCTTGTGATTTCTCAGGCCTCCTTAAAACTGTTCCACTTTTTGTTACTTAGATGAACAAGCATGGGAAATTTTCTTTCCCCCATCACTAAGTTCAGCCAGAGCACCAGGTCATTGACTGCTTTAAAACACGTCTGTGTTTCTGACTGATTTGGTGGAAAACTCTGGGCTAACCTTTCTTGTTTTCACTTCCCTAGTTACATGAGCCAGTGCCTGCCTTGGAGATTGGGAGAACTAGTGGAGAAGTTGATAGAATGATGATTAGGGGACAGAGTTGGTGCTGTGTACCACCCTTGTACCGTGTAATTAAGGCTGCACGTGGTAGGAAGTGCAGCTCTCAAACCCTAGAGATTTATGCAAGGGAAATTCATTGGCCTTTGGGCTTTGGTGACCTTATCTAAATTTTTTAGCAGGTTCATAGGCTTGCACAGGCATTTTTGTTTAAATTTGAAAACAAATGTAATGACTTATCCATTTATAGAAATAAAACCTCTTGCCAATTCATAAGAAAACAATACTGTGTACATATGGTTGCATTACCAGTAGAAATATAGCCTGAAATTTATGCAGTTCCCTAAGATGTTTTTGCAGATCTTTTCCTGTTTGAAATAGAGTAACTTCTGCGATTTGCATGGAGATGGAAATGAACAGCTGCCTCAAACAGAATTCATGTGCTACCAAAGCTACAAACTACTGCACAGTTATTCTGAGAATCTAAAAAATTTGTGTTATTCAAATAACGTTGACCTGGAACATTTCAGCCATTTAGTTTCAAGACTCTCAACTGGTTGTCCTTTTTTTCACTTCAAAAGCAAAGAATACTTACTCTTTATTAAAGTTCTCAAATAGACAAAAGTTCTGATATGTAGAGGAGAGTAGGAGGGAAATAAGTTCTATCCTGCAGTTCAAAGGCAGTGAAACTGTACATGACATTGTAAGAAGTCTGCTTGGAGCATGTTCCTCACTGTAGGAAATCTGGACAAAAGAACAATTGACTGTATAAAATTGGTTATTTTTTTTATTCAGAAATGCTGAGAAATTCAGAAGTTAAAAAAACAGTGAAAGTAACAACAAATGGACAATAACACATAGTAAAACCAGCATATGGCAGATATTTCACTTAAAAACATACTCCTCCTTTGATAACTACTCTGCTTTGTCCTGACAACTAAGAAATAATGCTGTTTCTGAAAGTTTCAAACTTCTCCTGTTTCCTAAGGGATGTGGGTATAACTTCCCAAAAATGGCAAGCCCTTTATTTCTGTGGTTTTTAGCCAGTTTTGGGACCCCTAAGTATCAAGCTGGAGTGCAATAGGTGTAAATCAATCTGCTGACAATAAAAGCAGATGCTGCTGAGTCTCAGCTCTCATAGCCACCTTCTGTGTGAGAATTAAAATTCTGTAAAATGTGATTTTCCATAGACCACTACTGAAGCTGAGAAACTGAGCACTCCTGTAGCCACTGAAAATCTGAACTCAGGAGGATCTGGCTGTTTCCCTCTCTTATGCTTGGTTGTTTTGGTTGGTATTTTTGGGGGGGTTTTTTGTTTTTGTTTTGGGTTTTTTGGTTTTGGTGGTTTGGTTTTTTTTTTTTTTTTAGTTTTAGAGTATTAGAACCAAACCTGTAAGCAAATATAGAAATTTGGCACTACCTATAGCTAGCCTTGTCTCTGTAACAAGGCAGGATAATAACAAAAGAGAGCAGGCAAGGGAAACACAGCCTACCCTGCTCCAGAAAATCCTACAGCCAGAGCAAGGAAAAGCTTAACTGAATTTTTTTTTTAGCAAGTGCTGTTGTTGTTTCCCTAACACCACACCCTGGTCCTGTGAGACTGTCACCATATGAAACAAACTTTTTTTTTTTGCTTAATATTTATTACTGAGACCTTTTTGTCAGTACCTCCCTGAAGGCTACCTTCAGAATACAGCTGTTTAAATGGCACAGAATACCCTTGCCTCCTATGTTGGTCATTATTCTTTAAGGAAAACAGTATTAATGGGTATAGAAAGGGCTGTTTTTTCAAATTACCTCCTACACTGGTCCTGCAATGTTTGTACATAGGATTCTGGGATTTTTCACATGCAAAATGTGCAATTGTGTTTATAAGTACAGATTTTTTCTACCCCAACTACCATTTCTGTGCAGTGCGGGGAGTTCCTGCTCCAGGGTGAAGAGCTGTCAGTAAGGGGGCAGGCAAATCTGTCATGCCTCTGGACCTGAAGTCAGAGGTTCAGAAGTGTCCTCTTAATCAAGCAGCTCTTCCCTGCCCTGTCACATTTCCCCTGGGGAGAGGGAAGTGGAGACTACTGGAATGACTTTCCTTCCCACGGTCTCAAAGGAGCAGGAAATTTGAATCCTTCCCAGTCCCTGAAGCAGAAACCAAAGAAAAGGAGTGTCCTTGGAAGGATGAGCAGTGGTGGGTGGAACATGATTTGGTATCAGTCAGGGTCAGGGCTTTGGGTTTGAGATCAACCAGACATGAAGCGGGAGGAGTCTTTTGCCAAGGACCCAAATTACTTATGAATGTGTACTAAGGAGACCTGGCAACTGATGTGGCACATAAACCAAACTGCCCACTGTCCAGGAAGCTCAGCCATAGCCTGCTTTGCCTGTAATGGCTGGAGGTTGGAGGGAGGGGCAGCGCTTTCCAAGACTGGCTGCAAGGAAGGGCAGATCTCCAGGTCTTACTCCATGTGAGAGAAATGTGTCTGGGGAGAAGAGGACTCCAGTTTTCCAGAGGCTCTCCGAGGAAAGGCAAAGTTGCACAGTTTTGTTTGCTGTCTAGCTTGCCTCTTATCACTGAGTCAGATTGCTGCCTAACAGAACAACTCACGAAAGGCATGTGTGGCTTTGCACAAGATTAGGGACTGTAGAGAGTGGTGTTCAAGCTAAGAGGCAGGGTGGTCTCATCTGAGCAGATGATGGGCACAGTCTTTCCTTCCTACCAAAGAAGAGGCTCAAGTAATCCAATATTTTGCAGTAAGGAAGCCATTTCTCTGGCTGGTTGTACCTCAGAAGCAGATGCTGTTCACAGTTACAGTGACAGCAGGAGATGATTTAGAAACCACTCTCTTAGGAGAGCCATGGCTGGACAAGTGAATTTTGACCACATTGTGATTTCAGCAAGACTGACAGTTCACAAACAGATATGCCAACCATACCAACCCCAGCTGTGCTTGCAAGGCATACAAAAAAAGGCAACTGAGGGTTTTTTAATAATTTGCATGGATGTCTGTAGTGTCGTATATCTGAAAGAGAAATGAGCTATTGGTTAGGCTCCTCACCTTGGCAGGGGCATAAGCCAAAGCTAAGTTCTTTCATTTCCTTAAAAGCAAAATACCAGGGTTTGTTTGTTTGGGGTTTTTTTCATTTTGTTTTGTTTTTGGTTTTGTCCCTAATTCTGCCCTTCAGCAACTTGAGCTCTTCTCAGCAGGGTCCAGGCAGGATATCTGTATTAATTCGGGAGCATCTCTGGGTGCCTGCGAGGACCACATATAGGGTAAGATGCAGGAAAAAAGCTGAAAAGAGCTGTAACTCGAAAGTTAGTCTAGATGCATTTTCTAGGTCATTGCAAACATAGTGCATCTTAATACATGAAAGAAGTTTTTTCTTATGTTTAAGTTGAATTTCCTGTGTTTCATCTTATGCCTATTGCTTCTTGTCCTGTCACTGGGCACCACTAAAAAAAGTCTGGCTCCATCTTCTTTGCACCCTCCCTTCAGGTATTTATATACATTAATAAGATCCCCCTGAGCCTGCTCTTCTCCAGGCTAAACAGTTCCAGCTCTCAGCCTTTCCTTGTAGAAGAGATGCTCCAGTCCCTTAATCACCACAGCAGCCATTTGTTGAAAGGCTCTCTCTAGTATGCCCATGTTTCTCCTGTACTGGGAAGCCCAGCACTGAACCCAGCACTCCAGGTGTGGCCTCACTAGTGCTGAGTAGAGGGGAAGGCTCACCTCCCTTGACCTGGTGGCAACATTCTTCCTAATGCAGCCCAGGATACCGTTGGCCTTCTTTGTCACAAGGGCACACTGCTGGCTCATGTTCAACTTGTCCACCAGGACTCCCAGGTCCTTCTCTGCAGAGCTGCTTCCCAGCTAGCTGGCCTTCAGCATTTGCTGGTGCCTGGAGTTGTTCCTCCCCCAGGTGCAGGACTTTGTGCTTCCCCTGGCTGGACTTCATGAGGTCCCTGTCAACCCGTTTCTCCAGCCTGGTGAGGTCCCTCTGGATGGCAGCATGACCCTCTGGCATGTCAGCCACTCCTCCCAGTTTGGTGTCATTAGCAGACTTGCTGAGGGTACACTCTGCCCCATCATGCAGATCATTAATGAAGATGTTGAACTCTATTGGACCCAGTATTCACCCCTGGGGTACACCACTAGTGACTACTCAGCTATGGCAGTGCCCCAGAGGTTGCAGGGCTAATCATTGTGCTTTTTCAGGAATGCTTTTTGAAGCCAGTGGTTTTACGTTATGAATTTTCTTAGCGGCAAAATCCAAGCCTGTTATTCTGTAGACAGGATTAAAGAGTGTTCTCAGTCCTGCATTTCAGATATGCCAGGCTGTTTTGTATGAGCAGCTTAACACTCCTCAGCACAGATGGAAGCTGTATCAGACAGCTGTAAATATAAAACACTCAATTTGATCAAACAAAAAAGCTTTTCATAATAACTATGGGAATTAACAACCTCTCTGTGCTTTTCTTATTATCGTATGCAGTACATGCCACAGAAGTTTCTCTTGAATCTCAGGAGTAACCAGGTCTCCAGCGGAAGAGGACGGATGGGGAATGGCTTAGAAAAAGCATTTTGGAAAAGAATGCTCCTTTTGCTTTGCAGGCAAGCCAGTGAATGTTATTTCCATCTATTCAGCTGTTCTGGGTTGGATTTTTTTTCCCAATTGCTATTTGTTTTCTGGAGAAAAGCTGATAGATTTGTGTCTAACTACCAAAACTACATCTGTGAATACCATTTTTATCATCTCTAGAACATTTGAAGGATATTCCCATCAGCCAGGAATGCAAAAAGTGCTTCAGAAATGATAGTTGGTTTTAATTTCGCTTTATGAATTTCTCCTCCATTTTAGGCAAAAGGATGCCTTTTCTATATCTGGGAGCACATTTTCATGCAGCAGCAGATTCCGAAGGGATTAGTTTGCAGCCCTCCTTTCCAGTCTTCCCTAAGGGGCATTGTCCACATCTTTTCATCTCATCAGTTTATATTCTTCTAAATTTTTTGTTCAGATTCCAGATGCTGGATATCTCCCTAACAACATTAGACATTTCAGATCAGTCTTCAGTTCCAAGGAGGAAGAAGGGCAGAAAGAAATCACTGTCTGAATGCAGAAAAAAGTAGAATATTCAAGGGTTTTTTTCCTTGGAATTTTTAAAAGCTTAACTGCAGACCCATGGGAAAGGTGAGTTTAAACTGTTGCTTACTCTAATTCTTTCCACAGAATGAGAAATCTTGCCTCATTTCCTTTCCTTGGTTATGAGTTGGATCGCATTTTATATGGTATGTAACCTAATCTTTTGAGTAGTACATAGTTTTGGAAAAAGTTTAGCTGCATAGGCTTGGGAAACACACATGATATGACCTTGTATTTGTTTTAGTAATTTTTTATTTATGAACATTGTCAAAATCTTTCAGGCTTTCTTTGGCATATCAAACATGCTTCTGGTGGTTTGGAAGCAAACTTCCAGTACCTAAAGGAGGGGGCCTACAAGAAAGCTGGAGAGGGACTGTTTACAATGGACAAGCAGTAATGGTCTTAAGTTGAAAGAGGGTAGATTTAGATTAGATATTGGGAAGAAATTCTTTACCGTGAGGGTGGTGAGGCACTGGAACAGGTTGCCCAGAGAAGCTGTGGCTGCCCCCTCCCTGGAAGTGTTCAAGGCCAGGTTGGATGGGGCTTTGGGCAACATGGTCTAGTGGAGGGTGTCCCTGCCCATGGCAGGGGGGTTGGAAATAGATGGGCTTTAAGGTCGCTTCCAACCCAAACTGTTCTATGACTATATGATTCTGTTAAATAATTCCCTATAATCCTGGTTCCTAAAGGCACAGTCAAGTGGAGTGACAGCAAACAGGAGACTGTCTGGTGGGAAAGCAGAGGAATGGGAAAAGAGAAGAGATGGCAGTGAGGCACATTTCAACAAGGACTGGTAATGTTTCCCTAGACACTGTGGGCTGTGGAGGGCACAAGGGCTGGCCAGTGACCCCTCTTTGTAGTTGACCCACTACATTGGGTGTAAGAAGCAACCACATCAGTTTCTATTTGTTGTGCAGTGTGTCACTGGCTACATCTGCTGTCCAGCACCTTCCTTTTCCAATGGTTCCTGCTTATCATTTCTCTTACTCTAATGTGGGTCTTTTTCTCTCCCCAGCCCTAGTCGTGTTTCTCCTCTGCACCTTTGGCTCGATGTGGTCTTTGCCTTCTCTAGCTGTTGCCACTTACAATTAAAAGAGGCCCCATTCCTTTCTCCAACTGGGCCCTTAGTCTTTGGCCCAACTGTTCACGTGCCACTCATATTCCTTGAACTAATTTGGAATAAAACTAGCTCCCTGATCTGCCTTTGGGACTGCGATCCCTGCCACTTGTGCTTTCCCAGACCAGAAATCATGCTGCTTCTGCAACACAGGACCTTCAGAAAGCTTAGTGTAAAAGTGATGAACTTAGTCATTAAAATCATATCGCTTCTGTCAAAGGAATAGGGTGAGCTATGAGAAGTCCAGAAAAAAATATTTTCAATAACAAAAAAGACATTAACATTTTATGATAACATGTATGTGGTTGCAACTGTTGTCTGAGGTACTGATTTCATTTAGCGCACTGGTGTAAAGACCCTTAGATAGAAAATTTCTGTTGGTCTAAATGAATTGTGGATAAGAACTTACAAGTAAACATCATTGTATGAGAAATGCTGTAAATCTGTATGAGTTACAGAAGTATATCTAGTCTTTCTTTCAATATCTTCCTCACATGCAAAATCTTTAAGAGAAATAATCCAGCAGAAATGTTGCCAGGGGTACTAGCAAATGTTCTAATTGTTAAAAGCTGCCAAATATTAAAAGATGGGTATAAAAGTGTCGTGGGTTGAGCCTGGCTGGGGGCCAGGTGCCCACCAGAGCCGCTCTCTCACTCCTCTCATTCACTAAACAGGGGAGAAAAGGCATAACGAAATGCTTGTAGGTCGAGATAAGGACAGGGAGAGATCACTCACTAATTATCGTCACGAGCAAAACAGACTGAACTTAGAGAGGGAATTCATCTAATTTATTACTAGGCAAAACAGAGTAGAGGAATGAGAAAATAAAATCAACTCTTAAAACACTTCCCCCAACCCCTCCCATCTTCCCGGGCTCAACTTCACTCCCGGCTTCAACCTTCCCCCCCTCAGCGGCACAGGGGGATGGGGAATGGGGGTTACGGTCAGTTCATCACACGGTGTTTCTGCCGCTTCTTCATCCTCAGGGGGAGGACTCCTCTCATCGTTCCCCTGCTCCAGCATGGAGTCCCTCTCACGGGGTGCAGACCTTCAGGAGCAGACTGCTCCAGCGTGGGGTCCCCCACGGGGTCACAAGTCCTGCCAGCAAACCTGCCCTGGTGTGGGCTCCCCTCTTCACGGGTCCACCAGTCCGGCCAGGAGCTTGCTCCAGCGTGGGCTTCCCACGGGACGCAGCCTCCTTCGGGTGCCTCCACCTGCTCCGGCGTGGGGTCCTCCACGGGCTGCAGGTGGAATCTCTACACCCCCTCATCCTTCCTCCACGGGCTGCAGGGGGACAGCGTGCTTCACCATGGTCTTCACCACAGGCTGCAGGGGGATCTCTGCTCCGGCGCCTGGAGCACCTTCTCCCCCTCCTTCTGCACTGACCTTGGTGTCTGCAGAGTTTCTTACATCTTCTCACTCCTCTCTCCGGCTGCAAAAGCTCTCTCTCTCTAAGTGTTTTTCTTCTTCTTAAATATGTTATCACAGAGGCGCTGATTGGCTTGGCCTTGGCCAGCGGCGGGCCCGTCTGAGAGCCGGCTGGCATTGGCTCTGTCAGACACAGGGGGAGCTTCTAGCAGCTTCTCACAGAAGCCACCCCTGTAGCCCCCCCGCTACCAAAACCTTGCCACGCAAACCCAACACAAAAAGCAATGTGGAAGCTTTCTAGAAATAGAAATAAAAATAGGAAAATAGATTTTTGTGTCTCGCACAAAGACAAGTAGTGTATAGTTCAAAGTAGCAAACAGAAATTATTGCCTGCTGTTAGTGCAGTTATGGAAAGCTCCATCTTTTCCAGACATGAACAACCTAACACAACCATGGGCAGATTGCTGTAATACCACTCGACAAATTTGCTGATTGATTGCTGTAAAAAATGAGTCCTGGTGAACACAACTGACGAATGACATGAAGTCAAAAGGGAAGTTGTCTAACTGATTTCTGGAATATACTAGGAACTTTATGAAACCCACTGTAAGAAAGATTATATTTCTTCATAAAAATTTATGGTTTTATTTTCTATGATAAGTTTCTATACTATGATTAATGCAGAATAACTGCAGAGAAAAATAGCACTGACAAATTTTGTGTGTTCTGGCTAAAGCTTCTGCTTTTTGAATCACTGAATCCACAGTCTACTTCTTGTTCGACAAAGCTGCACAGCATTCTGGACAGCTATAGCATGGGATAATGATATATGGGACATGACTCATGATGGGATTTTCCTGTGTGACATCCTGGATTGTTTGCTGAGGTTTGAGGTTAAACTGAAGAAAACAATTGTTTCCTCCTGGTCTCTAATAATCCATCTGCATTTTAACTACTCAGTGTCATTTGTGAACTGCTGTCAACTTCTATTTATCACTTTGAATTCAAATGAGATGTTCCATGTGTATTGGTGTTTATACAGCCACATGGGCTTGGCTGGACTGAGTGACAACTGCAGTGACACCCTAATGGCCAAGCAGAAGAGAGGAAACAAAGAATTGTGTAATTTCTTCTTTAGATATTAATTCTGAGTGGTTTCACATATAGGTACTCACAGGTTTGGCCAGATCAGACTAGATGGCACAAGGATTGTGTTGTAGACCTGAAATGACCATCACTGGCAGTGAAGCTTCCAAGAAAATGGTCTTAGTCATGCTGAAGCCTGTCCAGGGTCCACCCAGAGCTGCAGCAGCCTCTTACCTAACCAAAGCTTGCTTCAAAGTGAAAAAGGTTGTGACTGTCACTGGTGGCACCTCCCTGTCTTTGGTTGCTGGTTGTCAGCAGCTCAGCAGCTTGTCAGATAGTTGTCCACATGGTCTCCAGAGGTAGTTGTTGTAAGTAGAGACAGAGCAGAGCTGGCGTAGGGCTGGCTAATGCGCATCGATGATACACTTTTGTTGCTGTTTAGTAGGTGAAGGGAACTTCAAACTGTAAGGGAACATCATAATTCCAGTTACTGAAGAGGTGATTCCAATTTGGAGGAGGAGCAAAGGCAGGGTCCTGCTATGATACAAAACCTGAAGTCTCTATATTCTTGCTTATTTTAATCTATTCTCAAACAAGAGACTTAAAAAACTTGTCTTGTTTAGCAGAGCAAACGCAGAATCTGAGAGGAGATAAACCAATCTTTCTAGCTGTATTGCTAGGAGTGAAAGCGGTGATGAACAGCAGAGAAGATAAAACCAGCTATCTGTAGCACAGAACGGTGTTGGCACCAAATAATTGTAACTATACATAAATTTGCTAACAGTAGATTCCAGCTGGAAATCGGAAGGCAGATTCTCACCAGTAAGCTTCTGGAACAGCTACTCAAGGGAAATTGCAAGGAATAAACAAAAATACTTTTCAGAAAGAGCTTGGTCAACTTTTGAATCAGCCTGAATGTCACAGTTGCCCATGATAACAGGGAACTGCCTCAATGACTCAGTTAGATGTGTGTTTTTTGTGTCAATGAATAATGATTAAATTTATTTTAAAAAGGCATTTTTACCATAGAAAAGTAATGCAAGGTCTGTTTGATTGAGACAGTGCTCAAGGATATTTAATGGAGAATAACACAGAAAGTCCTCATAGCCAGGACCTTGAGAAATATACCTGGGTTTACTGCGATTTAAATAAAAAGCATCTGTGTTGCCAGAATTTGTATAAGCACTGCTCATGCTGCCCCTTCAGCAGTCCTAGCTCCTGCTCTGCTTTCATTGCTTGTGAATCATCTTCCTGAACACTTGGATTGGAAAACTGTTCCCTACTTGTTTTTATTTCCATCTGTGTTTGTGAGGTTGGGAAGTAAGTGTGTGGACAACTGAAGGAAAAAGTGGAGGGTAGGGGAGTGAAGGGGACTTTTATTCCAAGGGTGGAGTTGTGATGTAACTCATCAATACCTCCTTCCTGTATGGACTTTATTGATTGTTTTGCACAGCATCTGCAAGAATGTGTGAGAAAGCCTCTCCAAAATGTAACGATAGGAGATGTCATGCTGAGCCAGAAAATGTACCAAGTGCCTTTGACTAGTTTGGGAAAAAAGGGCATGGATAGAGTTGGTCAGAAAAAACTTAAAAAAAACTTAGGGTTTGTTGGGTTTGGTTTTTTTGTGGGTTTTTTTTTTTTTGGGGGGGGGGGAGTGAATTAGCTCAGTGAAATGAAATAATTTTGCAGAGTCTGAATTTGCTTTCATTGGTGTCCCAACACAACCTTGTCAGCCAAACAATTTTCAGAACAAGGTTAGATGCCAACATATCATCTCCAGGACTTTTTTCAGGCTTCTCCTGAGCTGACAAACAACCTGAACTCATTGAGTCCTGGCTGACAGCCATTTTGCTCCATGGCTGGCTGACCTGACAAAATCCATAGTCGGAGCAGCTTGCAGGCACAAGCTTGATGCTGGATTTTGTACAACTTGAGTGAATGCCTTAACAGCGAATCTGCTACTTGTTTTGTTGCCTTTCTGTCTGACTGCTCTCTCCATCTGAAAGATGGCTGTGACCTGGTGCAGAATGTAAGAGTTTCTGAAGTCCTAAAAATTTCCCGAGGACAGGAAATTTTTTCCAGCACAGTGTTTCTGCCACGACTCTCCTCTTCAGCGCATCCAAAACTCATGCTGTTGTCCATGCTTTCTTTGCCAAAATCCTATTCCAATTCCTCATAAGAAAAAGATATGTGAATTTTAGTTGGAATATATACAAAGACTGGGGCAAGGCAGCCTGGCTAAAAAGAGCCCAGACACATGATGGAGAATGTGGTAGTTACTGGATCTCCTCAGCAGCTTTTATTGCAGAGAAGCTGCCTTGCAGGTCACTCCCATTTATATCCACTGAGACCAGTCAGAAGATGGAGAAGAAATGCAGGAGGCTAAAGGCAATTAAATGTATAAAATTATCAAGATGTGAGAGCTAATTGACTGTGTGACTATTATATGACTATCATAACCGTTGGGTCCCTGCCTCTTTATTGTTTTGGATACAGGATGCAGCTGTTGATCACTATTCTTCAGTATCATTATTTTGTTAGTGACAAAGGACTACTCAGCTGTTACCCTTGGAAGCTGGACAGTGGAAAGACCTGCCTGTTTTATAGTTTGCTGATTTCCAGAGTAGTTAAAAAAATATTCTACCTTTCTGTCCACGTTTCAATTATCTAGGGGACACACAATGTATAAGATAAACACCAATGGCTGAGAAATACCTCAGAAAGAAGATCAGATGGAAATTGATTTATATACTTGAGCCAATGCATGAGGTAAAACTGATATGCTGGAGCTTTGGATTTTTATACCATAAAGAGGAAGAATGAGGAGATTTACTGCCTTGTAGCTTTTATAAAAAGGTTATTGCAAATACTTTTCATGTAAGCCTTGCAAGGACTGAGTCTTTACGTAGTTCATGGGGTACAATTAATGCTTACTTATCTCTACTCTTCACATAAAACTTCTAAAAAGATAGATGTCTGGCATGTACTTTGAGACTTTAAGCTCACACACAAAAAGGAGTACAGTAATATTTTCCTTGCATCCTCAAACCCCATTTTATTAATATCTATCTTCCAATAATTAGTGGAGAAGCTAAACAATAATAGTGTTCGCTAACATGTAGGCTTTTTTTTTTTTTTTTTTGGTAAACAAAGCACAGACTGAAAGGAGTACAAGGGCAGTGGCACTGCCCAGTGTTTGGGATTCATCCCACCTTATTACCCAGTGCTAACTGACTAGTTCATTTTTGGGACTGGTGGTTGTGGTGAGAGACCAGGTCACAGTGGGGACCCCAGGTATTGATCCCGCGTAACTAGGCCTTCTTATCAGGTCAGTCTTCCTGATTGATCTCAGAATTGTTGAATTGGATTTCCTCATGTTAGAGAGATGTGAGTCATGGAAAGAGACAGGGCTTGGGGCTCCCGAACTATAAATTGTGTTAGTAAAGAGGGCTGTGACAAAAGCCAGAGGAAATGTCTCTGTGAGGCATCAGGTGAAGAAATTATGGCTTGTCTACATGGAGAAATAGTCTGTGTTGTTTCTGTGAAAAAGCTAATCTGCATTTACAGAATCCTCTTAAACACTGCCATTGCTCTCTAAGAATGCCAAGAAGAACATGGAGCTATGCCCAAAGTTTTCCTTGCTTCATAACTGTTTGTACATGCTCTAAAAGCCCATGGGGCATGGTGGATTGCTAAGCCAGAAGACTATGGGCAATGACTTCTGACTGTCAATAAATCATTACTTCGCCTTAAGGAATTGCTTGCCCTACCCTTCTCCTCCATGGAAAATAATTCAAAGTAAATTCTGGACCTTTTTCTAAATAGGCTAGATTAAAAACATGATTTGCAATTCAAAATATAAGAAGATCTTGTCTAGCTGTTTGATTAACAGTTCTAACCATGTGTCACAGGGCATCACAATGAGTCAACTTGCTGTCAATGAACACTCTCATGATTATTGACACTCAACAAGTCTAAAGGGGTAACCAACAAAGAAGAGCCTTAGCACAAATGCTTTGCCATCTTCAAAAGGCCAGCTATTACTACTGTTCGGGTGCTTTCTCTGCGAATTACGCTGCAGTGCAGAAGATAAGAGTACATACCAGGGTGACTAAGCGCAACAACCACGTGGTGAGTTAACACCCTGGAAGTGTTATAGGAAGATACCTTCCAAACACAAGCAATTCTTCAGAAGCTTGAACGTCTAGTCTGAGACAAGCTGATTTGCCAATAATTTGTAAACTATGTGGCCAAGATATCTGGTACACAGAGCTCTTGGAACTTTCCGTGAAAAAGGAACCCCAGACAAAAATAAACATTCACTAAAAATACATCATGTTTCTTTCTGGGGTGAGGGTAAAATGGCTTTTAGACACCACTAACATCCTGGTTGAGTCAATTCAACCTCCCCTAAAATACATAGTTGGGTTTGGTTGAACATACTAGTTTTTAAATGGTGACAGTCTAAAGAAACATCCCTACAAGAGCTGACGATAAAATTTTGTTGTTTGGTGGGTTTTTTTCATACCGTCTTATGAAAAGACAAATTGATAGAAAAAAATAATAGAAAAAAAGAGCTATTAAATTTTTCTCTGGAGGAGTTCTTTGTCAGGTAAATTTCATACACCTGCCTTTTGAGATAGTTTCCTTTTTTTTTTTTTTCCCCAGCTGCTTAGTTTTAGCAGGAAGAGCTCATATGAGAAGGTAACACTTGCACAGAGTCTGCATTATATATCCTACAGTGAGTGAAGCTTACCCAAGATTTGCTGAGTAATACAGACTTTCTCATAAGTGATGGACTACTGAGAAACTGAGGACAAACAAGTTTAGGCAAGGGAAGCAAATATGGAATGTGCAAATCTGTCTCTGCCATCTGAAGATAATTTGGTTGTGACATGTCCATATAAAGGAATTGCTGATTTAGTTTAATGTAGATGCCTAAAAAAAAATGTTTGTTAACAAACTTGACATCAATGGGATTTTGATAAAGGATACTTAACTCTAGTTGTCAGAAGATCAATTTGCAAATTAAGCTGGGACAAAGAGTAGATTGAGTAGTGATTGGGCTGAGAGTCTGCTGCCTGAAATACCCAGCGCAGGCTTGGAGTCAGCAGAACAGTGGCTGCTCTGTTTGTAAAAGACCTGCTTTTTGTTATTCTATTTCCTGAATAGATTCAGGGGTATTGCCTTCCACTTCTCTTAAAGCTACAGGAAGGTATGAAAGGAGAATACTAGAGACTGGAGGACACACGTTTTTACTACTCCTTTATACTGATTGTGGAGCCAGTATTGACTAACTCACCATGTGTCCCTTTAGGACTGGTTTAGCACATGGTACCTAGATGGGCTCTGTCAGCCTCACCTGCAGACTTCAGTTCCCTTTGTCCACCATCTCTTTGTCCACCAACAATATTATGACTTATATCAACACGCTCAAATTCTGCTCTGAAAGAAGGGCAGTGGGTTGCGTTTGGATGGCAAGATATCCCTTGTGGTCTTCTGGGCTTCTGAAGATCATGCCTAGGGTGCCTTGAAACAAATTCAGAAGAATGTGCTTCCTGGCATTCCCCGCAGTCTGAATTAGCTATTCAGCCTGACATCTAGCTCTGGTGAATCTCAGGACAGTCTTCTGAAGATGCCTGGGTCTAGATCTGGTCATAAAGTAGCAGGGATTCAGCAGTAGGCACTCTGCTAGAGACTTCATGTTGGTGCTCAAAAATGGGGGTAGGCGCAGCACCCTGCGCCAGAATACCTACTGCCTCCTTGCGGTGTCATCCTGAAGGATTATATATTTTTTAACAGTTATGTAAACACGCACTGTTTCATTTTCCTGGTGGGCTTCTCATCTGGACCATACCCCAGAAAATGGTTTCATTTTATCTCACTCTGAAGTAGCTTTACCAGAAGCAATGTTATGCATCCTCTTGTACTTTTATAAATATTTCTAAAGATCTGTTTTCATAAATGCAGAGCAGACAAACTATGGAGCCCAAAATAATACTAAAATGTTGTCCTGGAATTTCCCTGGGTAGTTTTTTGTTGCAGGAATCTAAGAGGAGGTGGCATGGGTTAGCTGGGCAAGAGGGCAGAGTTGAAGACTCTAGAGTTGAAGGAGGATCAGGGTGAGCTCAGGTGCTGGTCACATCCACTCACATTTTTTGGAGACGAGAGTGTGAACATTTCCTACTAGGAGACAGGGTTTCCCTGCTTGGTGAATCTTTCTCTATGTGCATGCTTGCGTGACACCAGAAGAAGCACAGGAGCAGAATGGGTGGGCAGATGTGCGTCAGCAAGGAACTTGGGCATAGGCTGATGCGGCAGTGCAAGGACAGGCCTTTATTGTTGGCAGTAACAACATGTAAGACTCTAATGTTAGATAGTTGTTTCCATTGGAAAAGAGTTACAGTCTTCCAGAGAAAACATGACTCTAGTCAGCATACTTAGAGATTATTAGAGAGCTCTAAAATTCATGGCTGACTAAAATCTATATACAGATGTTATTCTTAAACAGGGTTTAAGCTTTCAAAAGTGTTTGCACACAGACCTGTCAGGATTGCAAACCCCAATGTCCAGTGAAGGCTGTGATGGCCAAGACTCCAGAAACATGGAGTGTTTGTTCTTGTTGTTACTCTGAAGCATGGGAATGCCACAGCTATTCAAATTACTTGGAGGCTTTATGGGTGTCCTTTTATGGAGGGGAAATTTGATCCAAACAACAAAATGTTTTCATTAGCTGTTTTGTTCTATTGAATCTGATCATCTCCTAGACTTAGAACGGTTGCATGTACAGCACTGAAATTCAGATGAATGGGAGACAGCACCTGCAGCATTAAAAACCAGGGATACAACTTCCCCTCTCTTTCCTCCCAGGTGATCCTCTCCCTCTTTGCTGGTGATCTGCGAGTTTTCTCTCTTGAGTTTTTCAGTTGGTCTTCACATTATACTTGTCAAGTATAACATTAATGTTGATAATGTTAATATTGTTACTAATGTTTAATCTCCTGTCTTTTGCCTTCATTAGTTTTTTCTGCAAAGAATAACAAATCGTACTTCTCTCATTATCCCTGCATATAGTATTCTAATTGTTTGTGGATTTTATTGAGTAATATAATATTTTACAATACCAGGTGTTTCCTTAAATGTGCATCATTTGTGGACTGTTAAACACTGGAAGAAACAACTTGCATTGTGAAAATCACAAACTCTCTTATTTTTTTTTCATGATAATTCAGTGAAGCCAGTCTTAAAGCATCATTCTCGGTACTTTTCAAAAGTAATGGTATTTCCCAGAATCTTGTTTTGATGACATTTTAGTATGTTCATATGAAATACATGTTGTTCCAGCAGTGAAATACAAACTTGGCATTCCATGCACTTGCTTCCAGTAAAAAGGTAGTGGATGCCAATGCCTGTAGCTGTGGGAAAGGGGACGTGCAGCATCTGAACAGTAATGCTACTACACAGGGCACGGGACTTTCTCCAATTACATTGACCTATGTATTTTACACGATGACAATAAATACTAAAATTTAAAGAGGTGATTCTTCAGGCACCAAGAATGAAACTGCAAAAGTTCCTACTGCAGAATGGGGTAGTTGTTAAAAGCGTGCATGTGTTCAAAAGTGGTTAGACATGATGAAAAATTATCTCAAACAGTATTTAGCAGGAGACCTTCCCTCTGGCTCAAAAGTCTTCTCAGCTGCGGATCTTTGACTGCTGTTTAACCTGATTAATACAGCAGTTGTTACACTCTTAGGCATGACAAATGTTGATTTCAAAACTGTCTATATGATTTAGAAATATAAGTCTGTCTGGAGATTCAGGATATGCATTCCTGAATTCCTTAGGCATTTTTTCACATTTCTGCTCCCAGCTGACCGTCTATTTTGAAAGCTTTTTTTTTTCCTTCCTATCCCCGTTTGTATTGAATCTTTTTCACTATGAGTTGTCAAAAATCAATGAGATGTAAGGAGATTTCTCAATGTGATTTAGGGTGGTGAGGCTGGGCCTTAGGAATACATCTAACAGATTCAGAGGAGAGTTAGTCAATGTCATTTCACAGTGGTCTTTCTGTACGTTACCTTCTGGATCACCAAGTTGTTACAGATGGCTTAGAAGAAATGGCTTTTAAGGCAGGAACTGAAAGAGTTGGTTGTAGCATGTTTATATCATGCAGAGACCACCATGGATGAGAAGACAAGTATGCCTTCTGCTTATTTATCTAGTTTAAATCGTAACACGACTTTTAACTTGTGAAAGAATGTTTCATGTTCTTTAAATCACCACTGGCAATCACTGTCAAGCAAGTATTTCCAATTGCTAAAATAAAGGCTTTTCATTGTGTCCAGCAATCTAACAACTGTTAGGTTAATAGTTATTAAATTTGCGATAATCTGTGCCAAACTAAGACTGAAAGCAGGCAGGATTGTGCCATTTTTCAGTGATACCAGAAATATTAGGCAATCAGTTTATTATCCTTAGATCATAATTTTCTTGAAGACCAATAAAACGGCCAAAAAAATGGGAAATTCTTTGCAAAACCAATTTTCTTTGTGTACTTATCAAAAAGGGGGCATTTTGGAGAGCAACATTCTGGATTCTGGAACAAGCTGTTATAAAGGACTAAGTTGTTCTAAGTTTTTTTCCTGGCAAAGTGACATCATGATGGAAAGTTCAGAATCTGAGTCTTGCAATGTGCGTCTTGAAACTTTACCTTATCCTTGTGTCTTGGATCTTTGCTCAGCTATGTACCATCCCTTGATGCTGGTTTTACAGACATAAATCTGAAAAATACAGTTCAGTCCACACGGTTTGATGTGCCGCCCATAAATGCCATGGGATTTCTGACTTCATTTTAGGCATTACTGCCAGACACAATAAAACAGTTTCAGATATACCTCTAGTTTCATTTGTCCCTTTTGTTAAGGATTTCTTCCATTTTTGTAAAGTTTTAGACATACTTTGAGTGCTAAATAAAACTCCCCATAAAGATATCTCAAAATCTAAGATAATTACTAATTTTTCATTGATTTTTAGAATAGTTTACAATGCAGCTCTCATGCAACACCACCAGAGAAGTCCTTACAGCAGGAACTTAGAAACAGAGCTTCATTAGCTCCCATGAGGCAGAGAGTCCAGTGTTACACTGAGCAGCAATGTTCTTTAACAAGCAGCCTCAAGCTTTTATTCTGGAGCTCCCGGCCTTTTTTACAGCTACAGAAATTTTGCTGAGGATTAGAGACAATGCAACACCAAATAGTTGTCACAACCACTAGGAGAAGGTTTATGTTGCAATTTAAGGGTCAAGATGGAGCTGAGCAAGACCAGCCTGGAGCTGATTGTCACAGGCAACCTCACATCATGGCACTCCTCTGCCCGCAAGCTCAGCCTGTCCCTCCACACTCTGCCTGGAGTGAGGTAACCTACTCATCCAATGAGGTGAAATTTACCCCCTCTGTCGCTAGCCCACAGTTCCTATTTGTGCCATAGCCACTTCACAAACTACAGTCGGAGAAGGGTTATGCAGGTACTTGGCATTTGCTCCCATCTTAGAAATGGCCATTTGGTGGAGATTTTGTCCAGGTAAAAAAATACGAGTGACAAGCATCACAAGCTCTGAGACGCAGCAGAGTGGAAAACTGTTTACCTTTCTCTCCTACTACATCATTAATGTTCCTTTGTCTTCCCTGTAGCTGCTAAAAGCCAAATGACAAATTAAAATTGATAATCTGTATTGAGTCCCTTTACAGAAAAGGCCTGGAAAGACAAAGCTGATGTGGCTGCTGTTCTCTCTTGACATTTGATGAGGCAGCTTGGTTCAGTTACAACTGGAGCTGGCAGCTGGGCTGGCAGCAGCCCTGGCTTCCTCAAAAGCTTCCTCCGTCTCTGTCGAAATGGCCACAACCAATTCTTTGGAATTTGGATTTGCAACCTCTCTAATCCCTGCAATTAATTCATTGCACAATGAAGTCTTTTGTAACAGATTTGTTAAAATGTTATTAACTGCTATTTAACAATCTCCTCCCAAAGAGACCAAGCTGCCGTAGATTTCTGAAGGTTTAACATAGGAAATGTTTTGTCTCTTCTCCCTGTGTTCAACAGAAAAGAATTTTCACCTGATTTCCTCAGTGTCAAAATTTAGTCCCTTCTGGTTTTCCATTCTCCTCTTGTCTAGAGTACCTCAACACCCTGTCAGTCAGCTGAAATGAGCATACTTCTCACTGGTAGGTTAATTATTTTCCATGCTGGTTAATTATTTTCCACACTTAGCCTGAAGCACCTTAACTGTTTGTATTGGCACAGAAAGAAATGATAAAATTGTTTTATGAATATTTATACATAGAAAAGTAACCGTTAATGAATAGTTACTGAATGAACAACTCAGAAGTTAGTTCCAGCTGCAGAATATCCTTTCTTTCTATGGAAAAAAAGATATATATAACTACATAGCAGAAAAAAAAAATGTAATTTCCATTGAATCATCAGTACACAGGGTATGCTATTCAAACTTTTGAGTGGATGACTTACACAGGACAAGAAAGGAGATTTCTATTTGACTTATTCTTAAAATTAATCAGATAATATCTTTCTACATACAAAAACATGAAAAATAATTTTTAACTATTTGTAAAAAAACACCTGAAAGATTTTAATTTTCTGGGGTGTTTTTCTGGGGGGGAGGCATTTTATTTCATGCCAGTGTGACTGGAAACAGAAAGAAAAAGATTTTAACTTAAACCCATATGATTACAGCATCTTTTCATTTTTAGGGAAAAAAAAAAAGTGAGGTTGTTACTGCCTCTTGTTGCGCTGGTTATTAAAACCGCATTCACTGAAAAAAAGCCTAATTTGACTATGTCAGTTTTCATGAGTGTTTTCAAAATTATCAGTCAGTGTTCAGTTTACATTTTTCAATAGTTCAAATGTCAAAAATCCTTGAATGTACAGTCAGCTGCTCAGTTGTTTGAAATGCCTCATTAACGGAATACAGGAGACTCTTACCATAGACTCAAGAGCTTGATTCTCACACCTTCTGTCGCCTTTTTCTTTTCTTTACGATCAAGTGAAGTATTAGTGTAGAAATTCTCCAGCCTGCAGCTATGGAGCCTCACTAGATGACAACATGCATATGCAGGCAGCTCTGCAGTAACCTTCAACGTGCTGTGAGCTGTAGTAGCACTACAGACCAGCAGTTTTGTAAATGCTCTATCTTTACAATTACTTTTAAAGGATAATTGTAGTGGCAGCTTCACTGTGCAACTCAGCTGAAATAGAAGACAGAACAACATTTTGACGGGGATCAAAATCACTTCCAAAGGAATTTTTTTTTTCATTGTAGCTATTTTTCAGAAAATATGGATTTTGACAGAAACCATGCAAGTGTCACTCTTTTCTGAGCACGCTGACAGTTAAAATAAATCTACCATAGACTCCTCAAGCCCTACGAAATCAAAACCATCATCACATTAGAACCAAAAGAGTAAATCTAATGTCAATATACATAACTATGCATATTACAGTAACTTAAGAAATAATGAAAAATGAGGTACTTTTAGCAATTTTGAGCTTAAGCAGAGTTTGCAAGCCTTGATGCTACTGAACACCCACACATGTCTCAGAGCAACCTGCGCCGGAGCCACTAGATGTGTTACGCTCCAGTCCCTGCACCGCCAGCCATAAGCTACACAAGCGGAGCGAACCGGCTTTCCCCGCTGGCAGCTGGGCTCGGTAAAGATGCTCACAGGGTGTCTCTCCCTTACCAAACACTAGGACTGAGTTTAGTGAGAATCAGTGGGAGGCGACACCATGGAGCAACACGGTGCCTGTCCAAACACAGGACCCAGAAGGATACCTGCACAGGGCTTTCACCCTAACGCCGCTGCACACCCCGGGCACGGCCTGGCCTGGCGGCGGTTAACCCGAAGTCACCTCAAACGAGGAGAAATGTCCCCTGGGAAGGGCGCTGAGGCTGCCGGCTGAGCTCCCGCCCCGCCTAATGCCCCGCGTGGGGGGTTTCCGCGGGCGCAGGGGGGAGAGACGGGAGGGGAAACTCTCCCCGGGAAGAGACGAAGGCCGGCAGGCAGGGAGGGAGGGAAGCGCCTTCAGCCTGCGGAGGGGACCAGCAGCAGGCAACGAAGCGCCAGCGAGCAGAGCTCGGGTTGCAAAGCCGCAGCGGGTGCTGGGTGCAGTGCCTCCGGCGGCACCGGGACCGGCACCCCCCGCCTCCGCGCACACCTGTGCTGCCGCCGGGGCCGCCGGGCGGCTTCGGGGAAGGCCGCGCCACCGCCTCCGCCCGCTTCCCGCGGCGGGGGTCGGCCAGCGGAAACTTTCTCCGCGCTCCCTCGTAAACACGGCCCGGCGCCTTCCCCCGGCCGCTATTTTGGAGCGACGTGATGTCACGGCGAGCTGCTGCGGCGGCGACACCCCCGCCCGCCCCGGGCCCCGCGGCTCTGCCCTGCTGCCGCCCTGCCCTCACCTGCAGGGACGGGGCGGAAAGCGGGGGGCGGTGGCGCGCCCCACGCTGGCGGGGAGGCCGAGCGGGGCGGGCAGGGAATGGGCTGTTCCCCTCTCCGCGCCACGGCCCGCGGGGGTGCCCGTGAGGGAGCGGGGGCCGCCGGTGGCCCTGCTCCCGGGCGGGGCGGGGCCGGGCAGGGCCGCCGCGCTATTAATAGCCGGGGCCGCGGTGAACGGAGGGCAGAGCGCGGGGATCATGCAGCGCAACGGGCAGCAAGCGGCAGCGGGTAAGGGCCATGAGGACCACCTCGGCGGGGTAGGGGAGGCTGACGGCGGGCTGCAGGCTGAGGCCGTGTCCATGTCCATGCTGCCGGCTATGGAGGTGGCCGAGGAGCCGGAGAAAGCTCCGGGTGGCAAGAGCAAGGACCCCAACACCTACAAAGTGCTCTCGCTGGTAAGGGCCGGGGGCGGGGGGGCGGGGGCGGACGCGCGGGCGGCCTTCCTCAGGGTTCACCTCACCGGCGGGCGCATGAGGAAGCGGCGTGGCGCGGCCGAGGACAGGTGTTTCGCTCCGCGGGGCTGGGGACGGACAAGCCTCCTCGGCCCCTCAGGGAAAGGAAAGGAGCCCGAGGTGGGGCCTTCAGAGCCTCCCGGGAGCTCTGTCCCGCCGGTCTGGAGCGGCGTTGGGAGAGGGAAACCGCCCTCGGCGGCAGCGGCTGCTCAGGATGCCCCGGCAGCAGTGCTGTGGGGCGGCTCAGGAGTTAGCTGTGGGTACGGGTGGGGCGCTTGCGTATACGTTATTGCTTATGAACAGCAACCTGTCCGAAAGGGGAGTTATTGTTTTTCAGTTAATTTATTTTACTCTCTTGACAGCGCTCAGGGTTGAATCGTCTTGATTCTTTTGTAGTGTTCATGGTTGTCCCATCTTCTGTCACATGGTTTTAGCTGTTTGGTGGAGGGGACGCACCAAAGAAGACAAAAACAGGTTAAAACAGGTTAATATGGCTGGAAAAGCTTAGAAGAGGTCAAGAGCTGAAAGGATGGAGGAAGTATAAAAACTTGCTTTTCACTGAATTTGAAGTACTGTGTGTGGATTGAAAGCTTGGCTCCAAGCAGCACTTGGAGACACTTTCAGCCCTGGTTTGGAGGTCCCAATGGCCAAAGCCATTGTTAGCAGGTAGGTCACTTTCCAGTTTTAGCCACGCTGCTGTATTATAATTATCCTCCCTGTAGAGATGTGAAAATAAGACCTTCCTGACTGCCTGGAGTGATCATTATGAGGCTAAAATCACTATTAAGGTGAAAACTGCAGCATTCTTGGAAGGAAGCTTCAGTGGAACTGCAGCGGACTTTCTTACATATATCTATATATATCCATAAGTAGTCCTCTTTCAATGCGTTAAAGTATAAGGATCAAGATGCCTTTCCAAATTTACCTATAGCTTTGTAATCCGGTTACTGTTTCAAAGGAACCATCCACCATATTGTAGTGACTACATGTTAGTCGTAATTTCTGATGTAATGGGTGTAAGTTGGATTTCCAAGTCTGTCAGAACATTATAAGAAAAATACCAAAATTCATGTAATGGTCTATGGTATAGCTTCCATGTAGAAGGCTTTTTTTGGTAACTATTCTGATGAAAAGTCCCCTTAAATAAAGGTAGTGGTTTGTAGCTTGTTTCATTACTTTATTGTCTTCTAGGGAGGTTAGGTTGTGCCATGAAAGCCATTGCAGTTGGATGGTGAAAACAGCTCAGCATTTTTTTTAGGCTTAGAAATAGGTAGCAATAGTGGAAAATAATAATTTTCTTTTCAAGGCCTAATGTTGTTGCTCTGAGCTTTTTAGGGTCTAATGCACCAAAATTAGTAGCAATATACAGCCACTTAACAAGTGGAGTTGAGCACAAGTTAAAATGCTTGCAGGTACTTACTTACTCTTCTGAACTCAGTCCTTATTTTCCAAACCACAGCTGTTCCCTGAGAACTGGCAAAATGTTAATCCTGTGCTGACTAAAGTGTCAAAGTGAAGTATATGTCATCTATACTGAAGTAATTTAAAACTTCTAAATATAAATGACCATGCAGTATTGGTTTTGGCTGTTGCAGACACCGAGATAATTTAGAATATTCGGAGACTGCTTGAAAAACTTTCTGAATACTGCAGGTGATATTGGATTGAGTAAAACAAGAGTGTATTTAACCCAAACATCATGTTAGAAAGTTGAAAACTGGAGTTGGAAATGCAAGTTTGTTCTTTCTTACAAGCCAATGGATTTATAATGCATTGATGATGTCATCTGGGTGGGGGGGGTGGAAAAAACAACCAAACAAACCCCAAATGAATAGACTTATCTACTTGGTGTTTTGGGTTGGGCAATGTGAAACTATAAAAGTGGCACTGTGTAAACTAGACATAGGTAAACTCCCTTTGCCTGCATCTACCCTAGTTGCATGCACCTTTGCTTCCTTTACTTGGGTAGATAAACTTATCTAAAACTATATTTTTTTTTTATGTTGAATTTTCTGTTAAAACTGATGGGTGTGTTTGCGGTGATTAGAGAATAGTTGAATTACTCTTTTCATTTTTCTGGAAAGCACAGGCTTGCTTGCTTTCCCCTCTTCCAGTCCCTGTGCCTGTCACACATAGATGTCTGTACAATTTGTGAACATGACCTCGATATTCCCAGTTCCATCCATGAGCCAACCTCGCCCTATTAAAGAAGAACTGCAGAGTTCGCGGGCACAAAAGGTGGTATGATGCAGACTCTATCCATGGGTTTTGCTGGTTGCTCCAGAAGCCTGTGTGTTAACATGGTGGTACTTGGTTGTTGACTGAATGTATGTTGGTTGAAGGAGGATGTAGGTACAGAAGGAAGTTGTATCAACTCACCTCCTCTTGTAGCAGAGCTTGTTGTGGCAGGCATAACTTTAGTTGAGCTGTAGGTTTTCATACCATGCAGGTTGCTTTTCTGTTCCAGCTGCACAGGAAGGATTCCCCAAATGGTGGGACAGGCCCACAGGGATTTACTAACCCATGGTGCTTCCCGAAGGCAATGGAATGAAAACATCCAGCTTTGAGTAGTCGTGAAAGATGTTGATCCTTTTATCCATTTATGTAATTTCTGTGCACTCCTTTTCATTTATTAGTGTCTTGCCAATTTTGTGACCTCTTAGCTTTGTTCCTCAAAGCCCAACGAGCTGTCTGCATGTTTGTAGTCTCTCCAGGTTCTCCTGCTGCCGCTGTGTGACCGAGCAGCATGCTGCTGCCCAAGAGCAGTGTAACCCTTGCTTAGGTTTGAGGTTTTCTACTCCAGCTTACCAGTGACTCAGGCATTGCATTTTGGTCTGATTCACTCATTCCATTAAAATAAAGTTTTCCATGCATTTATAACAGCTGAAACATTGGGGGGGAGTAACAAAATAGACAATGTTTCTTTTTGACCATTTCAGGCTTTCTTTGTCAGAAGTGGAAAACTCATTTAAACTGACACTTTTGTTAGGGTATTTGTTTGTTTTGGTTTTTTTTCTTCCTCCAAGGTGGTGAGGGTGTGGAAATAACCTTTTCTTATGTAGGTGTCTGGAAGACTGCATGCCTGTTTGTTTCAATGCTGATGGCTTTTCTCCTAAATATGTCTCAGGATACCTAAACCTTTGTATAGGTTAGCACTTTTTTTTTTTTTTTTTTTTTTTTTTTTTTTTTTTTGAGTAATGCATTGTTATATTCTCTTCTACATCTCCTGTTGGAGAAGGAAAGATGGGGAGCAGTTAGTGAGAGAGCGGGTGGGGAAACAGGTTGGATCGACTTGTTGAGAAGTAGCATGTTGGCCCAGACCCTTCAAAAGCTTGTTCTGCTCTCAGGTTCGGGCTCCTGAGAGGGGTGTGATCTCTGGGTGAATTCCTGTGTCTTCCGCCATTGCTGTCACTGCAATGTGGTCTTGTTTCCCAGGGAAAGGACTGCATAGAAAGCTGATTCCAAACTCGGGGATTTTCCTTTCATGCTCATCGTGTAGGGACAGGAATTAACATAACTCACGTAAGGAGAGGAAAGACAATGATAGGAAGGTGTTCCAGCCCTAACCTAGTGCTTTGGAGCATGGTTATTGACCTTTTGGTGTGGATATTTTTATGGTTATCGGTCAGTTCTTTAGCACTGGATTCGAGCACTCTGTGCTTGAGTCTGGGAGACCTGGGCACCACATTCAGCGTTTCCTCTAATCTTTTTTGGCCCTCAGCAAGCTATTCCATTTCAGCCTTTTCTGTATGGTTTTGCTCTATGTACCTTGGTGGGTTTTTTATGTTTTGTTTTTTTTCTTTTTCTCTCCAGTAAAGTACTCCATACTGAAATCACTTGCTTCTGTAAGAGTGCTGACTTGAGCTCAAATGGGACTTTTGTGTTCCAAGAAACTCCACACAGCTTAACAGGCAACCACTTCAGTATTATTGTTATGCAATTTGATTTTTTAGCATCAAGTATCCTCTGGTGAAATAAGAAGTCAAAAATGGCAGTGACAGGATGACCATAGTTTAAATAGATGTTGAAGTGCTTTTGGTTCAGAAATATTAAAGCAGTTCTTGGCCAGTCTCCACTATTTTAATATTTTGTAGGAAACTTGGTCCCATGTTTGGAAACAAGGGTGTTTTACAGTAAGTGTCATGCCTGTCTTCCATCAACATTACAGCTCTCCAGCTCCAATGGTAGTTTGTTTTGAATTCTGAAGACACAGTAAAAACTGATGTTCTATTGAAGATTTCTTATTTCTTAAATGCATCTGATTACAATTGCAATTATAAATACATACAGTAAATACAATAATTGTAAACAAATTTAATCCATCAAAAGAAAACCCAGATTTTGGCAAATGTTAAGATCATTGTAATTTTTTAATGTTACTCTTAATCCCTGTCATTTTTCAAGGAAGACTGTGCAAATAATTCTCATTGTACGTGGGGAGATGTAAACCCACAATTTCTTTATTCTTCAGGTGAGTACCTTTATGCTGGGTATTGAGGACAGAAATCATAATTTTGTTCTCATACAGTAAAAAGCTAAGAAATATTCAGCCCTTCTAACTCTGAAGGGTTTCCAGGGTTAACTTGTATTCTTGCTTTATTTGCACTTTACTTCACAGACCTGGTCAGCATATCCTATCCTGTACTAGATGACAGAAACTGATAGGAAATAAAAAATATTATCCAAAGAAACACTTGCAACAATTGAGGCTTTGTCTATATTTAAACAAAACCATCCAATTACAATCTTCACCAAGGGAGAATAGGGACTGCCTTTTTTTGTAATTGTACTCAGAACTCATTTTAAATTTTATTGCTGAACTAGGTTGACTTTGGGTGTGGCTAGGCCACAGTCAAAGGAATGATTGTGACTTTGTTTACCATACTTCAGCTCACTTTAAGCTGGGTAGTTTAGGTATTGCTTTCAAGCATAGACAATGTGGAGTTTAGGACAGGCTGCAAGATGCTATCTTATGTAGCTGAGCCGAAGGATTTTAAAGCATCTAGGAGGCTTCAGCTGCACCTTATAGTGCAGTATGTGAATGAATCTGGCTTCCTGGACTCCAGCTGGAGTACAAAGCTTGGAACAAGCTGAAGTACACCCAACTGTGTGGCTTGCAGGCTTCTGTTAACACTGCTGGCTGGTTGCCAGCCTGAAAGCATCCATGTTGTGCTTAACAACTTGAGTGTAGACTATCTGCTGATGGATTAGGCTGTAGTGTGCTGGGATCAGCCATTTGGTCCATTCAGACAAAACAAATGAGTGATTTGGGCTGTGATTAGTGTCATGTGTGCTCAGACTTCCTGCTCCAGCATTCAGAGCTCTGACTCAATCCACACCTTGAGGTTTTCATTACCTTCATTTAATTTTGCAGTAATAGTCCTTGTCTACCTGTCAGGTACCACATGAGGCGGGTCATGATGAAAGAGAAGGTAAACCCGTATCCAGGTGTGACAACAAGGCAGACATGGACAGTGGCCTCACTGACAAGGGACAGGCTTGCCATACCTGAGCAAGGTGAGCAAAGCAGATTTGGGGATGCTAACCAGATTCAGACAATAGTCTAGACTGCCAGAGGAGTATGTGTTGATAAGGCAAGTCCAAAGTCAAGGAAGGAAGTCAAGTGTGTGAGTTTGAATCAGGGTCTGGATCAACAGGGAACTTGACCAAGGTGGACATGACTGCAGTGTGGCTGTAACACAGCTCAGACAGGGGATGGAGGCAGGAGATGGCTATATGCAGCTGCCAAGATAAGGTGGGGGGGAGACTCTGCCAAGGCATCTTCCAACTTTTTGTTGATGAGCTCTCTTCAAGGCTGGTTGAGGTTTCCCAAACAGTGCTCTCAACAGCTGAAACAGAATCAGAAAACTGGCCTCAAGGACAGGCAGCCAAACTCCTGGGAGGGGGGCAGTGTGCCCTTGGTCTGAACACCACCTCCATGTAGTTTTGCAAGGTTCTTGGATGCTAAAATAATAAGGAATATGTTAATAGTTTAAATTGATAGACTTTCTGTAGAGACAATTATTAACTTGAATTCAGAACAACTTAGTTACTGTGCTGAAACTGTTAGATTTCAGGCAAGGCCAAAGATATAAAAATTATGCAAGACTTCCTTCCAACTCCTGCTCTTCAAAATTTTTCCTTGGCATTCTTTCACTAATATCAGTAGAATTACACAAGGAGTGAATTGTTCTCATTTAACTTGCTGTGGAAGCTATGTTTCTGTTACTTTGAGCTGAAAGGAAGAGTAGAGCAAATGAAAGGCTTTGAAAACATGAAAGGTTTGCAAACTTTCTCACCTTGGAGCCAGTATTAGGAATTAATTTATTAGCAAACATCACTGTGATCATACACCATGGACAGTGGATAAATACTTGTCTTAAAGAATGTTCTGTCTGATGGGATTTGGCAATATGCTGCATTGCAGTAGTGTCCTGCCTGAATGAAACAGTAGTGTATAAGCTTTTCAGAGAAGCTATTTTATAATGATCAATATTGGAATGGTAATTTGAAAATAGGACAGGAAATATATCAAAACAAGATAAAAGATATACTTTCTGCACTGAAAGGCAAAAATACTGTTCTGCACAGGTGTTGCACAGGTCAGCTGTATAAAAAGTTTCTTTTAACGGCACTTGGAAGACATCAGTGGATTTTATTGTAAATGGAATGTGGTGGAGGGCAAAGGAGAGTATAAGTAAGGACTTTTGGCAAATAGGCTATTGTTTAACTGCTTGACACTGAGCGAATAAGCTAAGGAGAAAAAAAGAAGTAATGAGAAAAGATAAAATGTTTGCATTTCTGGAGAAACTCAGGTAAGCGTGAACCTTGTCCTTCTGTTATGCAGGCAAATCAGCCTATATAAATGCCTATATAAATGTGGTAGTATTGGGGCACAAGTTTGTGTTAAAGGTTTTTTGTTTGTTTATTGTTCATAGAATAACAAAGTATAATGTTATAGCTGCTTACGAAAAAGTCAATAATCAAACCCAGCCACTTATCTTCGATTGTGCTTTTTATTTCTGGCACAATCAAGTAGACTAGTTCTTGAGTCCTCTTCTGGCTGAAATACAACATTTCTGTGTTGTGAAGCATCAGAATTGGAAAGCCTGCCTTTTTCTTTTTTTTGAGGGGCTGTGTTCAAAGGGTCCAGAGGTAAATAATCGCTTCTTTGTCAGCCCTGGCCTTTGCTTTAGGAAAATGGCCAAAGGAGTCAGGACTAAAGGTGTGCCTGTGATCAATATCAGTGTGCTTAGTAAAGACCCATAGTGTATATCTTTGAAACCTTGTTTGTCCTGTCTTCTTCCCATACCCCTTTGTGGATCTGCAATTGTTGTCACTCCTTACATTCTTAGTGTTTTATGGGATTTCTTCACTTGCTCTTTAAGGTTGCTGTGTTTTCCTGCTCAGCTTAATGTTGCTGCCACAGTGGTAGTAGCAACAGCATCTGCTGCAGAAAAATGGTGGTGAATATGGGTTTACTTGGTATGTTCGATAGTATCGTCAGCACCCAGTAGAAGCAGCCCCCTTTTTTACACTGTTCTTGTTACAACTCTCATGACAGTACTATAAATTGGAAGAGCTTTAGCTTTATTCTTGAAAAGGGATTTTTTGGAAGAGGGAGAATATGAAGATGGCTCAAGGCCATATTTTCTTCTCCAGTTTTGCTTTTATTCATGGGTTAAGTGCAGCTTGTCTGGACAGCAGTTTTGAGATGGCGTAAGACTGACAGTTTCTTCTTTTTCTATGTAACAAATGCATTCATATGTGGCTGCCACCAAAGTGGATGGCATTTGGTGGTCTTTGTTCTGTGCCCATAGTCTGCTGTGCTAAATAAATTAATTGTGTTTGAAAGTACAATATTTACCTTTTTTATCATAAATCAAGATCAGTTTTCAGTCCTGTTTATCCTTAGCTTTTTACAAAAATCTACCTGCTGATTAAATAAGTCAACTGCTATCTCTTTTTTTTGGCAATATAAACAGAATTTAATTTCCTCCTCTTTTGTGCTAGCATATAGTTGCACTTCAGTTTCTCTCTAAATTCTCCCATGATGTAAAACGCACAGCCAGAGGTAAAATGTGTGTGCTTTGATAACAGCTCATGTGTTAATGTTTTCCAAGAGAGTATGTACCTATACTGTTGGACAAGCAACAAATAGGAAAAATATTTTAGATCCTAACTGACAAATGCTAACTCTTCTATCCTTTTGTCTCATTCCTGTTAAAAACTAGATGCTTGAATAGTTTTGGAAAGTATTTAGAGATTTAGCATGATAATGTCTTTTGCTGGTAATTCTCTGCTGAATGAAGAGTTACTGCTCTTTGGTAAGCTCTGTGAAGGCTTTTTGTATCTTACACTGGCTCGAGCTACCTTTAAAACGTTCTTGTCCTTTGAATGACCTTAGGTTGCAATAGTATGTAATAACACTCCTGAGAACATTCAATAGAAACAGCAGGAGTAGACCTTCTGCATGCTACTTTGAAAAGAAAAACAATCCCCGTATATTTTTAGAGTAAATTTTTTTTACTTCTGCAAAAGTTTTGAGTGTAAGCTCCAGCTTTTCTATCCACTGACCTGAGGATAATTCAGTCACCTTCAGTGTTTTAGGACAACCAGGACTTGAGATCCTCAGTGGCTCTCCTCTTCCTCCACGGCTCTAGGTGTGGAATGTGGATCAACAGAAGCAAGTCTTTGAAGAGCACAAAAGTATTTACAAATGTGGAGAGAAGAGATGGGGTGCAAGAAGGAGGAGGGTACTTGTTTCAGTGCTGATAATTTTTTTTAGGTGACTTATTTAGCTAAGTAGCTGTGCTGGTGTGAGTGAAGTATCCACCTCCTTTCACTTTAGTAAACTTTATTAAGTATCCTCTGCTTTTGAATAAAGCTGAGCTGTTGGGGATGGGGAGGGGTATTCCTGTTTAAAAATAACTCTTAGAAGCATGAGTAAGTGTTCCACTGCCCCGGACAAGTGTAGTGTTTTTTTTCTCTCTGTACTGTATGTTTTCTGCATTTTTAACAATGCCCTTTTAAAGGCAGCAGGTGACTCTGTTTTACTTGAAATCCATTATTTATTACTGTATTCTTTACACTTTTGCAGATGAAATTCTTTCTCAAAGGTATTTCAATGTTAAGGTCCAGGTCATTAGTCATCTATTCTAGGTGCACAAAACAGTGAAAACATAGTATGCCTTTCACTGATCCCAGTGGTTTTGGAAAATTCCATGTGTTTTTTTAATACTGGCATTACAGACCCAGTCTAGACATTCTCCATTCATGGATAGACATGACACAACTGTGAGAGTCAATCATGGAGATTAGAATGGAAAACCACTACTTTGCATTGCTGCTTTGTTAATTGCGTAGTTGTTAATGGATGTGCCTTAAACCTTGGAGTGACAAGTTTTGTTGGCCATAGAACACCAGGGATGAAGAAAGGAAGATGGAATGCAACTGAGTACGTGGTAGACAAAGAATGAGGGAGATCAACATAGAAAGAAACTTAATTCAGAATGAATTATTCCTTTGAAAGAAATATCAAGGTATTCTTTGCCAGAAAAGATGCAGAATAGAAGAGTAGAGCAGGAGTAGGGGAGATGGACAAAGCTAGGGAAGAGTGAAGAGAAAGGGACAGTAGCATTGACTCTGTAAAGGAAGCGTAAAATACAATAGCAAAGGAAAGGTAACAGTAGCTAAGGCTGGTGAGAGATTTCTTTGTATGTCTCTAGGACCTGTACAGTTGACCAGTCCTCTTTAGGATCTGGTGTCTGCAGCCTACGTGCTTGCTGGCTCTGTGGCCCTTCCACCAGCTCCCCAAAATCGCTGCTGAGAAATTCTCTTCAGCTGCAGTTCTAGAGATGAGTGACGGAAATGATTCTGCTCTCTAACCATGTTGTTATATTTCCATCTGCCCAGCTCGAAATAAAAGGCTTTCTAAATGTTTTTGGGATTGCAGTTTTCTAGACACTCAACCACCTATTCCCAACCACTATAATGTTTACAAAGCAAAGCTTTTATTGCTTCCTCCCACGTAAAGGAAGCAGTGATGGGACAGAGATTCATCCCTAGATGACAATGTTGTTTTGATTCCAAAACAAACTTTCTTAAAAATATTTTTAAAACAAAAAAGGACTCTTTATTTTCCGCAGTTGTTACTGTGTTGGTTTAAAAACTTTTCTCAGATATTATATTAAAACAAAATCTGACCTTTTGTCCTAGCCAATCTCTTAAGTTACAGACCATACAGTTCATGTGCTACTTTTGTGTGCAACAAGGCCAGGTTCTCTAATTTTATTTGCCTTCCTACTATGGGATTACCATATTCTTTCTTAATTTCAGCTTTTCCTCAATTCCTGCTTTCTCTTTTGGGGGAAGAATGTGGGAGAGAGAGAGACCAAGTAAGATTTTCTTTCTTTCTTTTTTTTTTTTTTAAAGACAGGCTAAACCTTGAAGACAAGCACGAGGTTGACAGTGTAGTAGTAGCTAGAGATTTGAGTCTGGCGCTTGCAGCAGGATGCTGCAGGGCTCTAACAAGGTTCTTGATAGTAAACCTTAAACTACATGTGCAGCTGCTTTATATAGATTAAAAATATTATATATAAACTTTACACAGCAGACTGTAGCATCCCAAACCTGAGCTACCTGTATGTAAGATAGTTCAGGTAATATTAGTAATGTACCTGCTGCAGCAAGGTCTCACAGAGTAAGAAGCAAAGTAAATTAGCCCACGTCTGGACTGCAGCAGTGAGATCACTTTCTGTATCTGGGTGACCTTTAAAGCTAGCTTGAATATTCCTTGTCATCTGTAGAGCTGATAATCTTAGAGCCTTTCCCCTGACAATAGGTCCACTACTAGTGTAACACCTCTTGCTGTGCCTAGTCAGGACTACTGCTGATGTTGGCCAGTATTAGTTGCTCCATGTTGTTCCAGCTGAACACTTGTGCCATTTGTGTGGGTAATACCCACACGACTGAAATAATTCAGACTCAAGATAAAGCTTTAATTCAAAGCCTTAAACACTAAGCTGCAATTACATGGTATAGTCTAGATCAGAGTTGGCTGTCCCAGAGCATTGTTCAAATGTTTTACCATTTATGTGAAACTTCTTCTTTGTTAAACGTTGAAGAAAGAAATAAAAGAAAAAAAAAAAGGGGGGAGGGGAATGGGAAAGCTTTAGTGTTTTGCAGTAAAATATTTTTAAGACTAAAATGTAAGCTAGTGGGACTAATGTTAAGGAAGCAAAGGCTTGAATGCAATGAGTCAACAGAAGTTCCCAGACCTTTGTATACTGTAGATGGACATAGTATACCAGGTAAGGACTTGGACCATATTTTTGCTTGTGTATATATAAGAAACTTGAGAGCAGAACTGATTTGAGACACAGAGAACATTTCTAGTAGTATGCTGTGGCTTGTTACAGTATGAAGTTTCCAGAGTATTGCTTGTAGGAAACAAGTTGCACTATTGCATCAAGAAGTGTTACCATTTAATAGTATTTCCTACCCAAAAGAATGTTCATATGCTTCAATGAGCATAATCCTTTCATGTTTTTGCTTGTTGAAATTAATTATGTTTGTAGAAGCATAAAACTGAAAATCTAGAATACAATATGTAACTGATTTTGTAACGCTTGGTGCCAAAATCTCAGAAATTGTTTGTGAGAAGTTTAGTGAAGAGTTACCAATTTTAGTTGGGAAGTATTATAACTCTACTGCTTTGGAATCTGTTTTATTTAGATTTTTTTTACATTAATTTGGTGTCACAATTAAATTTCTGGTTTTTAAACATCCATTACCTACACTGAAGCTCCATAAGGGAATATTAATAGTCTATTTAGTGGTACTGCTGCAACGTGTTTTTGTTACAAGGATGCCTTAGGTGGCGTAAGTCCCAAAGGCCATGTAGTTATTTGAAGATATGGGAATAAAGCTCTTCTGGATGGAGTAGGTGTGCATTTTGCTAGTTTTAAAGTGTGTTTGTGGTTATGTATCAAAGGATGCTCTACTCTTTGATCTTAGTAGCAGGGCCTGGTGGGAGTAGAGAAGCAATATGTTGTCACCTTGAAATAAAATGTTCTCGTGCTGGCTTTTTAGAAACAAATGAATCAATCCATAATTTTCAAATAATAATATATATGTTAAAAGGACAATAACAGGTTTTGCGCTCTCCACTGATTGACTGGGCTTTGACATCTTGCATCTGACATGCTACCTACCTAGCTGTGCATGTGCTCTTGTCTAGGTGATATTTCATATGGAAGAGTTCAAAGGTCCATAACAATTTACATGGCAAATAAAACTGTTGATATTGACTTACCAGAAAACGTGGTTAATGCTGCACGTGTTTAGTATGCTGTTTAAAAAAAAAAAAAAGGCGGCGAATAAAGAGTTCTGCTGTTGTGTTCATTCTTGACAGCTGGGTTAATGGAGACTTGAACCTTTCAATCAGTTGTAGTGTATCCGAGTGCATTGATAATGCCAGATTTTTTCTTCCTCTTTTTTTTATTATCTTTCTTCTTTCTCTGTCAATTCAAAGATAGATTTGAACTTCAAAAGTACTTATTTCTCTGCTAGACGTTGTGTTGAATAATCTAAGATTCCAGACTTGCCTGGTTCAGAATTCTAGGGCAAATTTTCTTCAGTCTATAATTCCCCCCGCCTCTTTTTTTATGAATGCTATATATGTAATATTTTTGATAACTTGCACTTCATAAATCCAGAATAATATCTGAATTTCAATGCTACACATTCCAGAAATTGTTTTCTATCAACTCTTTAGTGAACAAAATTGTATATTGAACTGTGTATTTGTTAAAAATGACACAAATAGTTTTAACTTACTCAGTGCTCACAGTCTTTAAAAAAAGTAAGCTTGAGAAATAATTAGGTGCACTTTAAAATGGGATGAATTTTTACCACATCACAACATGATTCAGGCATTATACTTAAAAGACTGGCTCAGCAGCTTTTGCTGAAGGGGGAGGATGAAAAAAGGGAGAGACTTTGTGTAGGCATGTATGTAAAGTTATTGAAGTATTGCCTGAAAGCATTTTTTCCTGAGAAAACAATGACCAGAAAGGTGACATGTACATTCTCTCCTACCCATACCTCCCCAAATACTTCTGAATAAGAAAATCTGTGTTATTACAGTGCCTTCTCTTTCAAGACTTCTGGCAAACTCCTTATTACATTCTACACCAATAAAATAGCCATTGTTGGCTTTCCTGGAGTCTTTAATTCCTGCATATGTATTGATACACTTTTCTGAAAATTTATGGACCAATGCAGTACTTCATGAGGTTAAAAGGACTCTTTCCCCGTATTTGAGTAGGCATTAGATCTTGCCCTAAAATGCTGGGTAAGGACAATATGGTCCTTGTTTGATAATTTTAATGCATTCAGAATCCAAAATAAACATGGCTATAGTTTCTGGTCAGCATAAGACACTGTCGTCAGTCTAATGTGACATCCCACAGTTGCTTACGATTGTATGGACCAACATCTAGTATGAACTGGATACTAGGAAGTGGGAAAAGGTTTTTCCTGCATAAGATGATAGGTATCGCTTAAGGGCCATGCCTTCTGTTTGTAGTCTGTGGTCAATGGTAAGACTTCACCTTCTTAGAACAGCCTAGGGGGAAGGAAGAAAGAAGTGGAGCCAAGAAAGTTTTCCATAAAATTGATATATGTGTAACCATAAACATCTTAATTTTTTGTTCATGAGAAAGAACTATATCATCATGTCTACTAAATAACTTGATATGCATGTCCAGTCTTGAGAATATTCATATTTATGCACCAGTAATTAATTGCAAACATAACTATTTGTGTGAGTGAAAACTGCTTGTGAAATCAGCCTCCTAATCTGCATGTTTATCAATTTCAGTACAATCATATAGCATTACAGGGAAAAGGAAAGCTTTCAAAACCATTCAGTGGTCATTTAAGATTACTCTCTTCTTTTCCTTCCTGTCCCACAGGTACTCTGTGTCTGCATGCTAACGACAATCCTAGGATGTATATTTGGCCTGAAGCCTAGCTGTTCAAAAGATGGTAACTAATATGCCTTTTATCTAGTAATGTTTCTTTTTTTTTTTTTGGTTTCTTTTTTTTATTTTTGGTTTCTTTTTTTTATTTTTGGTTTCTTTTTTTTATTTTTGGTTTCTTTTTTTTATTTTTGGTTTCTTTTTTTTATTTTTGGTTTCTTTTTTTTATTTTTGGTTTCTTTTTTTTATTTTTGGTTTCTTTTTTTTATTTTTGGTTTCTTTTTTTTATTTTTGGTTTCACAATGCCACCCTTTCTTGCTGCAGGAAGAGAATCAGATGCATTGCTTGAAGCATTTTCAGTTAGGGGGGAATGAAAATACCAGGAAATAAAACCTCAGGTGTACTCAGTACGTGTGTGTAGTCACTGCAGAGGTAAACTGATCCTGGCACTCTGTGTCTGGTCTGGCAGCTTCCACATATCCCAACTGTGATGATGTCACATGGCTGGCTTTTTTCAGTTCACTATTAAAAAAAAAAAAAACAAACCAAAAAACACAACAATTTCTATTTCATGTTGTCCTGGAACATTTGTTTTTCATCTTTTCCAGTCAATTATGAAGAAAAAAAAGTTATTTTTTTACTGGTTAGAATTGTAGTCTGAAAGCGTTCCTTGTGGAATTCCTCTGGCTGTTTTCTGTCTTGAAAAATATGTGGTTTTTTCAATGGTGAAGTTCCTTCAGGTAGAAGGTTATGAAAGATATTTTAAGAAATCAAGCTTCACTTTGGGAACAGCTATCTAGAATAATTTCAGAGTTGATCTGTTTAACAGTTCTACAATGACTTTTAACTAAAATTCAGATTATTAATTTCCCACTAGAATCTGTTTAGGTTTTTTCTCATTTTATTCCAGCTTTTTCAATATTGGCTTATTGTCTCATTTTCCTACTATTACGCAATTCAAGATTCTTGACAAGAGGATCCAAATGATGAAGGATTTAACTCACTCCCTTCTGGTGACTGCACACGATGAAACGGGCTGACCAACTACTGAAGTGTTAACGCTTCACACTACCAGTTTCTTTTTTTTTTCCCAGGCAACCCCAGTTTACTGGAAGAATGCTATGCTTTTTTTTTTTTTTAAACATTAGAACTGAACTAAAATTAAGCCAGTACACTGAAGTTCATATCTCCTGTGTTTGAAACAGCCCTTCCTGTGTCTTGAGATAATACCTTAATCAGTGGGATGCAGAACTGGGACTTCTTCAGTTCCTCTGATTTCTACGAAGACAGTCATTCAAATGGGACATGAGCATGGGAGAGTTGCAAACATAGCCAATGCAGTCTAGGTTCTAATTAACATTTATTTATAGAAAGTGAAACATTGTCAGATGTGAAATTGAAGATCAGTGTTTTCTGCAAAAATATTTCACTGTTTAGGGCACCCTTATTGAAAATCTAGGATCAGATTTCCTGTGATAGACATCTTCCATATTCTGAATGACTGTATTCGTATCTTCTGGTGATACAGAAAGGCAAGGACAGTCACAACTAGAATTGTCTTTTTTTCACTTCTTTCTAAGAATGAAACGCCATGTTCCTGCTAAAACAGAACAGAATCCTTTGTTCAATACAACGAAAAATACTCTTTTTCAATAAGAGAAAATAACCATTTAGTTCTATCAAGACTTTCCTTTGGCTGTCACTGTTTTTGCAGCCATCCTGTAAGTTGTGGAATCACCTGCTGTGTCATTCCACACGCTGACCTTTTTAATTTCTTTTGCATGTTGACTGATTTGGGCTCAGCCACTGACATCTAACACTATCCAATATTACAGTGAAAACCTGCAAAGGTCGTTGCTTTGAAAGGACCTTTGGAAGCTGCCGTTGTGATAGAGATTGTGTCAAGCTTGGAAACTGCTGTTTAGATTACCAGGAAACGTGTATACAACCAGGTAAGGATGGAAAAAAAGCTGTGGGGGCAAACTCTGTGACATGGGACAGCTCTGCGTATGTGAGTACTGTTGTGGTCAGATGACTCTAACCCCTGACTTCTTCCAGATGGGCTATGAGTGCAAAGGGGGGCTGCTGAACAGAAGGGTGGTCTCCCCCTCTTTGTGCTCCCTTTGTTGCAACCACAGGTGGAGTTGCAGTGGTGATGGCGACACTGGGGACCCCTGTGGAGACATCAGGGCTCTGGTGCAGCTGTTGTTGTACACAAACAAAGCTTGTATTTCATCCAGCTGGACTACATAGGAGCTGACGTAGCCAGTAGGCTGGTTTTCCCATAGCTCCTGTGGGGAGAGCAACTGCGAGGGACTGTGCTGCTGCCCTCCCCCTTGGAAAGAGGAGGAACAACTGCAATTTGAGGTCTCAGCCAGCCTTTTGTTTTTTGTCTGGGGGTGAGAGAACAGTGACCTGCATTGTCCCTGGTGTCAGGGACAACTCCTACGTTCTCAGGCAAGGCCGGAATAGGAGGGTGTTCTGCATGTTGTAGGGTTTTTGCCATCATCCTTGTGAAAAAGCTCTGTGAAAGCTGCTGTCTCTCCTTAGCCAGCTACTCAGGCCTTCTGCCTGAAGCAAGGGTCATGCGCCGGCCTTTGGGGCAAAGCAGAATGACAAAACAGATTGCACTGGTGGAGAATGATTGCGCAGTGAGAAACAGTTCTCATAATTTACCAGAAAGTAAAGATCAGATAGGCAAGGTATGAAAAGTACCATGGAGAAATTTTACAGGGAAACATGTTAGTGTGAGTGCTAGCACTAAGGACAGAACTTGACTATTTTCTCTAATTTAGTTTTGCCTTAATGCTTCATATCCAGTGTTCTTTTCAGTTAACTATTTTTCTTCTCACTTCTCTTTATGGGTGTTTGTAAAACTTGTCGATGTGGTCTTACCCTGAAATTAATCAGATGCCTGCTTCAACTCACTGTTCTTGAAAGGCCCTCTAAATTGCATAAAGCTTTTTGCTTATAGAATAGTTGCATGGGATTTACTCTCTGCTTTGTTTCATTACCCTCCCTCAGTTTAAAGAATTCCTTAAAAACAAACTGGAGAGTCTGTCTTAGCACTGAGAATTAATTTCTTGGTGGTGTTCGTTTTTAAAATTAATTAGCCTTAATGTCAGTGGAGAATCTAATTTCCAAATAGTAACATGTAACTAGAACTGTAATAGTCTTCTGTCTCTCACAGAAGTAAAGATCTACTGGCATTGGGGGAGGTACTTAAGTTCAGTATTCCTGAAAGTGAGATTAACCCCTGATTTCTGATTGCTAGTCATGTATGAAGATTGCTGACTCTCCTCTACTCAAACATTTAGATTTGGCTTCTGTGTCTCTGTTAAGACTTAAGTATTTGCTCGGTAAATTCATTGATGTTTATCCTCATTGAGTACAAAGGATCTACTTGTGTTTACAACTGATAACAACATTATCATCTTCAAATGATTTGGAATATTCCATTCAGAAAAATCAATATGATTCAGGAAAAAATCTCTACTAAAACCAGCAATGAGGCTGAAGTCAGTAGGTCTTCCTGTGAATCTCAAATAGTGGCAGAGTGATGCCTATGCCTAAGATGTGCTGAAAGAAGCTGGTGTGCCTGATGGTGACTGGTAAAATCCATTGCAACTTCAATGCAAGTCAGAATAAGTTACTGCTGCTCACTGTTTTCTAGGCATTTCAGATCTAGACTCAAGCTTGTTTTTTTCTGAGAGAGTTGTTTGGGAGCTTCTTTATAGTATGCATTTACCAGTTTAAACCCACATAAATAACCATATTTAAGGAGGTCTGTAAAAAGGATTCTTTCTGATCTGTGATATTTATAACCATATGCTGCATTATTATATTGAGATGGCTATGCACTTGGATTATTTAGCCATGGGTGTTTCTGTTTTCCAAAGTGCCAAAGCCTGCCAAATTACACATATGTGAGATTACCTCAGGGCTGTTTTTCAGTGAGTACACATTTGAGACAAACTTAACACTCAGTTCATTAATTCTGAACTTATACTGGTATTAATCATTGTGCTGTCCTCCTCTTTCATCTGTTTTATTAGCCCACATATGGACCTGCAACAAATTCAGGTGTGGAGAGAAGAGGCGGCCAGAATATCATTGTTCCTGTTCAGATGATTGTGTGGAAAATAAAGATTGCTGTGTCAATTATCATGCTGTTTGTAAAGGTAAATATACTCAACAAGTTCCTACAGTCTCTCATATATGTACCCATATTTGTAAGAAAGGAGCAAGGCCATAATATAACTTCAAAAGCATCCAGTAAAATGAAAGAACTTGCATTTATCAATAAGAATGTACTGTCTTAAAAAAATAAATTGCACTCGTTTGTTTTAAGGAGAGGCAAGCTGGGTTGAAGAAGAGTGTGAGGACATTACTGAACCTCAGTGTCCAAAAGGGTGAGGATATTGTATATTTGCATAGCTCTGCTCTTTGCTTATGTTTCATTTTTGAGATAATTTTCCCTACTGTGCCTTCCTGGAACCTGCTTGCCTGCCTTATCCACAGTGAGAGCAGCTGCCAGAGAGAGAAGGATACCTGTTTAGCCAGCGTTTGGTAGTGCTTACTAACAGATCAGGCTGCCCTATCCCACCGCACTCATGTATCCCAGCACTTGCTTGACTTGCAAGACGTGCCTATTCCTGAACCCTGCTGTCTCTTACAGATATGTGTGTGCTCTGGGCAGCTCTGCCTTGTGCCAGCCTCACTATTGTCCTACATGTGCTCCAATACCCGCTGTCCCAAATATTTTGGGACCCATTCAGCAATCTCAGGCTCCTAAGACCGCCTCCTTCCCCAGACACTTCTAAAGACTGTTCCACTTCTTTGCCTGTTCCAGCCCCAGAGCCACAAAATGTGGGCAGATCCCTGTCCCAGTTTCACTAGCAGCAGGACAGCATTATTTGCGAGCTGTCTGAACTACTTTCTCTGAAAGGTGTAAAATACCAGGGGATCTTTGTATTCTCTCACTCAGCTCCACATTGGGTGCGCTTCTGCAAGTTATGTATACGCTGTGTGAGGAATGAGCCGTGTAGCTTATGCCATCAACACTTGAGCTTAAATAGTACGGCAAAACTCCCAGCTGGGGAAAAAAGCCTACATTTCTTGTACTGTTTTTGCTTCAAATTAACTTTAAAGCTAAAGTTGACTACAAAGTATGATTGCATGTATAAGTTATTAATAGAAGTGACTTAAACATTCTTGATTGAAAAGTGTTCCACTGGAAAACAGTTTGTAGATATGTTGTGGGGATGAGTTGAATTCAGTTATGTTCTTGTCTGAAATGTGTCAAAAAAAAGTTGAATCTATTTTTATGTTGATGATTTTGAAATTATGGTGTGCTGGTGATATTTCCAGTAAAGTAAAAACATTTCTTTTTATCCTTATGTCATTACTTTTTTGACTTATTTAAATCATGCTATATTTATTCATTGGAGTTATAATACTGTCAAACAAAATACATTTCCTTTTGGAATATTTTTATACAAAACAAGTACTTTTCATTCTGATTCAGAGCAATAACAAATGCTGGCACTTTAGAACCTTCAAGACAGAAATTGGAGCTTCTGTCCAGCTCAGACTCCAAGTCCCCAAGAAGCTCCCCCTGGGGAGGTGGTAGCCAGGCGGTTCTGGAAGCTTTTGTCATTAACTCCTGTTCTGAGGTCAGGGGCCATTCAGGACTGTGTGCTGGGAACTGACTCTAGGATGCTGATTTCCCTACTGCAAGATTAGGAAGTGTTACCCACAAGGGGTGGATAAAACAAGCAAGAGCCTTGTGCAGATCCACATTCAAAGTTAATGGTGTAAATGCCATAGGGGAACTCCTGTTGGTTAACCTGTTTTGGGGGTTTTTTGTTTGTTACTTCTGTTCAGGGCATGAAAGGGATGCATAGTTACTCTGCTAAAATTGTTTTAATCCTGGCAAAATCAGAAATGTTGCAATAAAGCCCAGCCCAGGAAAGGGCGATGTGTGGTCAAAGTTGAATCAAACAGTATTGACTAAAGGCTCACCTCAGGCTGTTAGCCCACAAGCCTCTATTGAAACTAACAACTCTGTAAACAATATACTGCTTTCTATGGTGGGATAGGCAGGAGCGCAGGTGACTCTAGCGCAATGCTCATTTTTGAGGTCTAAGGTATCAATTCTGATTCTGTGCATATTAATATAGCACGTTTTGTGGATTCAGATTGCTGGTTTTATTCTGGTTTGGTTTCAGTTGAGGTTGCTCTTGTGGGGCAGAATAGACAAAAGATAATTTGGTGCTCGGTGAGGTGCTTCATCTGAGAAATTCCACTGATTTCAATGAGACTGATCAAATGCTTAAAATTAAGTACACGCCTAAGTCTTTCCAAGACTAGGTTCTATGCTATTTAAATAGGATTATAAAAATAGGATTATTAAGTTAATGGGCTATAAGATTTGAGGAGTGATCTAGTCCTTCCCACTGCTCTAGGAGTGAAATAATCTGAGAATTCAAACGAGCTGTTTATCCTAGCGCTTAGCTAGATGGTTTTCATGATGTCTTAGTATTTTTTACTGTACTTTTAAGCCTACTACCATTTGTTCTATCTTCATTGAGCTGGAAGAGCAACTGATTCCTTTCCTTTTTGCAGATCTCTCCTGTATATTTGAAGACTGCTATTATGCCTCCTGTTGAGGCTTTACATGTGTTTAGCAGAAAATAAAGCTTTACTTCCTATGCTTTATGGCTGTATATAGGCAGTAGTGTGTGTGGGATAGGAAGCTTTCTGTGTAGTATGTTTAGCTTTTCAAGGGGACTTTTTTTCCTTTTTTCCTTTTTTTTTTTTTTTTTTTTCTTTCCTTTAATTATGGTCTGACTTGCCTGTGGTGAGGCAGGTCAGCTTGGCAGTGTGGCCCGCAGTTCTGGGTTCTTGATCATCCAGACTGGTGAACCTGCTAGACCACAGCAAGCCTGTCGCCTGCATTATGTTTCCATAGAAGCCAGTTTATAGGAGGGAATAATTACCACTGCATTTCCTTCAGTTTGGAGTCAGGATGTGACTGTGGCATACATATTTATCCAAGAGCTGTGAAACACCCTTGTCATCCTGTTGGGACACAGCTGGCATGAATCACTGGCAGGGCCAAAACTTGAGCCTCCTAGGCTTGCTTGCTCATGATAGCACATTTTTGAAGTTTGGCTACCAACAGAAAAAAGTCATGGAAATTGCTGATATCTTTCAGAACTGAGCACAGGTCAATTTGGGGATTTTACTGGAGCTGTTCCAAAAAGAATGTAGTGTAACATGGTCTGTCATGCTTTGCTTCCCTGAGCACAGGGCAGATGACTAACTATATGAGCTTCAGCATGTGTAGAGTATATAAGAAGTGAAATGGCTCATCTTCCTAGCTGTGGCAACGGTCTTTTTTTGCCAAGTTTAATTTTACATGTGCAAGGGGGTCAGTAGCTGGATTTGCAGACAACCAAAACATGTACTTAACAGTCGGTTTACTTGTAAATGCCAAACCAGAAACAGTTGCGTAAAGTCCCTTTCTGAGGAGTTATTTTAAATTTGGTGTTGTGTGGTAGGCTTGTTTTTTGTGTTGGTTTTTTTGGTGTTTTGTTGTTTTTTGTTAGACTTGTCAGTAAGCAATATTGAACAGTCCTTGCCCCAAAGATCATATATGATTGCAGGAAACTTTGCAGTGAAGATTTTTAGACTGCTGCATTGGAGGCAATCAATTTGTTGAGGAGAGGGTGTGTGGAGAAGGTATTTGCAAAAGTTAGAGAGCAGAATCTGTGATGCAAAAAATACTTGTAATAGGCAAAGGTAGTACATGAAGTTTCCCTACTCTGTTCTGCCAAAGGACTTTAGTCTTGATCTGAAGATCATTCATTTCTTGTTCCCAGCTAACTGCCCTCACTAAGATTTTAAAAAGATGGCGTTAAAAATACCATATAAATAAAAACCAGGCTACAAACACACATCTTACAAATACATCTTAATGTTTTATTCTGTCCGGGGTGTACGGTAGGCTGTGTAATGGTTCTGACTAATGGAAGTCATTTGGCTAAATGTTGTCCAAATTATTGATTAAAACTTTCTTAGGATAGACATGTTTTGGTTGCCTGACTAATCTTGAGTTTAATATAGTTACATTTGTTTGACTAAAATAAGGCTTATAAATGTTTCACTTGTAAATGACTGTTTAGATTCTTTTGTGGAGGTACCTCACTAAAGAAATTGTCAACACTTCATAAATAATATTTGTCTTCTATCCTCACTGTTTTATTTTGGAGCAACAAAGTTTTAAAAAAATGTTTTCATTTTACAATTTGTAAACTTAAAAAGGAAAAATAAGCTTGCAATTGGCATATGAAATTTTTTTGTGCAAATCTGTATTTTCAATGGTTGTTGCTGCACTGCAGTGGTTTGTTGGTGTTTGGGTTTCTGGGTTTTTTTGTTTTGGGGTTTTTTTTTCAGTCTCACATGTCCTCATATCTATAGGTCAAACAGGATATTTTTTTCTTCAAGGAAGAAATTACTGATGACTATTCCTGTCTGTGAAGCAGTGTTTTAAGTACTTGCAGTTGGAGAGAAATTGTTTGAACAGGGCTGAAGCTGGGAACAAGTCAAGGCTGGAAAACATAGGTCCTGTGGAGACTGGAAGGGGAGGATTTATTTTTGCCAGTTCCAGTGAAATCAGTTTCTGAATTTATCTGTCAAGTTCCAGGCAGAAATACTGTTAGTGTTCCAGTTGTAGGGCCTCATTTTTCAGTTTGGAGACTGGTAGTACTTTGGGTACAGTAACCAAGTTTTTCTTGATTAAATAATCTTTATAAGATGAAAGGGAAAATGTGAGCTATAGCTGCTGAGTTAACATATCCTGTACATTAGACTTTCTTACAGTTTTATGCACTGTGTATGTAAAAAGATAAATTCCTTTTTTTTTTTTTTTTTTTCCCCAGCTAGATTACAAGTTGTTCAGGAACAAGGTGAATAAAGGAAAGCCATGGCTTCACCTTGCCTTTTCTCTTTCCCTGCTTTTACCTTGGGGTGGGAGAGGCTGAGTCTTGCTCCAGTGGGCCTTATTTCAAGATAAGGAGAACATCTTGGTTTGTTCTTTATTTTATGGGTGCTTGTGAAATCAGGCCTTGTCATGATTTCTCTATCTGTGCCCTACTGCAATCCTCAGCCTCTTTGGGCAGGGTTGGTACACCCCACCGCTGCTCCAGCCTGCAAACCTTCCTGCTTCGGAAGGCTTACTTCCTTGGCCTGGTTTATAGTCTCATAAGGAACATCCCCACAATTTGTGGGAAACTTTCTTGAAATAAGTGATAGGAAATTATTTCTCAGAGTCTTTTAATATTTCAATTTCTGTTTGTTCAGATTTACCAAGTCTCCAGTGTTACTATTTTCATTGGACGGCTTCAGAGCAGAATATTTGCAGACTTGGGGTGGACTTCTACCTGTTATTAGCAAATTACGTGAGTAGTTTCTTTGTCTAAGCAATATCATGATGTCTTACCTGAAAAATCCATAGATGCAGCTATGCCTACTCTTTAAAATTGTTGCTCTTCCATGGAAATTGAAGTTGTTGCCCTAAATAACTGTGCATAGATAACTTGAGGTGTGGGAAGGTGGAAGGGTGAAGAGAGGGAGGGCATGAGGAAAGGGCTCTTTGGATTTTCAGTGAAACCTTACAAATTTTTAAGTAGCTCTTCCTATATTTAGGAGGTAGACACTTTTTGCTGCGAGCCTACTTTACTACTTCAAAATAGAAGTAGACCCACTTTTTACTCTCTTGTGTATTGTCTCATATTTAGGTGGAATGACTTTGGAAAATGGAAAGCAAGGTAGAAAGTATTAGATTGTATTTGAAGGAAGAGATTAAGAACAGATGATACAGAAGGGCTGGTAGAAATGTGCTGAATTTGAGAAAACATTCATTTAACAAACATTTTCAGAAGAAATGAGAGCCTCATAAGAACATATTTTTTTTTCCCCCTAGCTTTTATAGTGTCTTACTTAACTTTGTAGTGTCTAAGTAACTCTAGTTATTTTTCCTGTCTCTATTTTGGCTGTGGTCTGTAAAGAACCGATGGCATTTCTTGTCTGAAAAATATGCCAATCTTCTTGTCATTCATAAATTACTACCTGGGGTGGCTGGTTTCAGTTTGACTAAAAATAAATCAGCAAAAATACTTGCTTTTTTGTACAGTGGTTGTTATAACTTGATCTGTTCCAGAGCATAACAATTCACAGACGTATTTGAGGTTTTAGCTTTCTTCATTTTGTTCCATGTTAAAATAAAATGAGGCATTTGAAACAATTTCATTAGATGCAGTTATAAAAAAAAAAAATTCAACTGAAGAAGACTTCTTGGGCATTGCTTGGAGAGGCTGGCTGTTACAAATGGTTATAGCTCTGACTGAGATAGAAGATAACAGTGCCACAAAGCATCTGTAGGACTTCCAGGCTGTGACACCCACTTCCATGTGTAAAGTTTACTTATCCTTTGGTCTGGATAGGCTACAGTGCAACTTCTCTCATTGACTTCTATAATACACTTGTATTTCTCTGTCCACTGAACCCATGACAAATTTTGACCACCAAGAACCACAGGTATCTTAGTATCTTCATCACTTCTCCAGAACCATGGAGTTTTTGATGGTCAAAACTTACATTTTGAAAGGATTCTAAAACCAGAATGTCTGATAATGTTTTAGACAAAATGAGGAACTGTCTGGGGGGAAAATATAATGTCTGCATTATGCCTACATTTCTACATTACTCTGGACTTTTTTTTGTAATCTGATAGACTTTTACATTATGATATACTACAGAATCTTCAGCTTTCTTGCTACAAAACCTCGCTTTCTATGCTTCCCCCCTCCCTGCCCCAGTAGAATGGTGGGTGAAAAGCTCAGATATGGCAAACTTTCTTCAGTAAAATAGTCTCATGAATGAAAATTAGTGTCACTGGGGTGTATATCACATGATGCTCTGAGGGCCTGTGGCTTCAAATCTCCATGTGCTTCATGTGCCACGTGTCTAGGCACTGAAAATGGTGGAAGCAGTCATATTTTAAAGATAAACATTTCCATGAGTGTCTAAATCCTGCACAGCAAAATACTGTAGCAGTAAAGAATAATGAAATCTGTTCCTCTGTACTGACAAGTAATAATAATGAATAAATTACTTGACTATTGCTGAAAAATTGAACTTCAAAAGGATTCAATACATTGTTATCCATGTATAGGACTAATAAATGTTCAAAGAGATACAGTTTGAATGACAGCATTTACAAAGCAGTGAACAGTTATTCACATTAAGTAACTTATCGGACTGCCCAGTTCCTTATTCACTTAGAACCATGCTACATCCCTGGGTTTTTCTCTTTAAAACACTTGATGGCAAGTGCAGCATTCTGCTAGAGAAAAATATTACCATTACCTAGTCCTGTTAATTCAGCCATGCCTACAATGAAATTCTGATGTCTCCTTGGAGAAATCTGTTTGATATTGTCTTACAGACACCTGTTCTTAATTTCACTTTTAGCATGTTTTATTATACTCTCACGCTCTCTGCTATCTGCTGAAAGGTTGGCAATTCGATGTGGAGCTGAGGGTTTTCAGTGAATCCAGGCATAGCTATAACATGGGTGTATGGGGTTCAGAGAAGACATTTTCATGTACTTCTACTCTGTGATATCGTAGTTTTTAAATAAATCCTTCATTTTGTCTTAAATTGTCTTTCAAGGCAACAAGCCCAAAAGAAGATGGATAACTCCTATGGAAAGTCCCAGCAAAACCCCCTAGGATTTTGGACAAAACAAAAGTTTTAAAGTGTATTTTTCTCCTACTTTAAAAACAAAAAGCCCCCACCCTCCCCACTCACCCTGACCAAAAACCAATGATTTCAGAAAACATCTTCAACAACAGATTTGGAAATGGTTGAAATACTTCAAGTGTGTTGCAGTAGCAAAAAGGATACAAGTGAGGATCTTTTACTACAGAAGATAAACATCCTCTCCTGCATTTATCTGTAACTTGAGAGGATTTGTTTTTCAAGCTGGGCTTCTTTTATCTCAATTAGCTCAAATTGATTATTTCTACTGAGATCTAATCCAAAGCCCCAATCCGATGAGTTCAAAGTGCTTTGATGCAACACTTTTTATGTTATCAAACCTTTCATTTCTATTTTATTTATATGCTATATAAAATAATGACCCAGAAGGCCAGTGAAGATGGCCCAGTGGTGGCCTTTCTATAAGGTCATTGTCATTACCTCTTTAGCATGAGTTGAAGTGGTTTTGGTTATCACATACTATTTTTGAAATTATTAATGAAGGCTTTTCCCCCACACGCACCCCGAAAATCAGGGTCCATACCACTGGAAACTTAGGCACCTAACTTAAGTAAGGTTTGCTTAAGTGCTTTGACCTGGCTAATGATTCTTCATACTATCAACTACTGTGCACTAATCTCCTTAAGTTATGGGTTTTTATATCAAGATACAGAAAACTTTGAGATTCATCCCGGAACAAGAACTTATTTGTATTAAAAACAAACAACAACAAAAAAAACCCCAAACAAAAAAAGGAGACTGCAAAATAGTGATTTGACAAGTGACAGAGAGAGCCAGGGCACCACTGTGTCAGTGGTCACCTCATCTCTGGGAGCACCCAGGGTGAAGTAGCTAGTTGGTCTCGAGCTGCAGATTTCACTTACTGCACACCAGGGCAACTTTGGATGGTGTGATTTCTTTGATTATTGATTCTTATCTATGCATGCTTTTCATAAGGACTGTAGGTTTTGCTCATGTGACCACTGAGGTTGGTCATTAGGAAGATGTAAAATTTGTATTAATAGCCATTTAGTCAGCTTGTAAATGATCATTGGAAGAAAAATGAAGCATTAACTCCAGAATTTTGAAGAACGAAAACTTTCTGGAAATACCATTTTTTGTTGTTTTGGTTTGTGGGTTGTTTTCTTGTTTGTTGGTTTTTGATAGGTATATGTCCTTATTAAGAGAAACTTGCAGAGGTTTTTATTTCTGTAACTTTGCTGATTTTTCTTTCTTCCTCCCTCCAGAGAAATGTGGAACACACACTTCCAGTATGAGACCAGCATATCCTTCAAAAACCTTTCCCAATCATTACTCCATTGTCACAGTAAGAATTTCTGTATATTACATGTTTTCACTACTGGAGAGACTGTTCATTATCAAGTTGTGTCCAAGGGAAAAGTATATTTCTTTGGATTATTAAAATAATAGGATTTCACTTCAGAATATGAAAATGCATATATTACATAATGACTGTTAATGTAAATTACATAAAGAGTATAACACTACAGCTAAGCAGTCAGATCTAATCTAATTAAGTAATCCAATCCTTCCAAGACTAGCCGCAAGAATTCCCATATAGGTGGCAAGTCACTTCACTTTACAACTCATCATTTATGTAAATATTTCCACTAAATTGCAGCTTCTCTCTTTTGGAGCTTGAGCAGCCTGACTCCTTTAAACTGCCAACCTTGCTCCACTTCTTAAAGGTAGTTTGGCATGATGCAAAGAAGAGTATGACATGAAAGGAAAGGTTTGAACATCACATTGATGTTGACTCTGTGATGGACTGTACTCAAACCTGGACAGGAATGTCACAAAACTGATACTGTAAATTTATCACCACCTGTGTATAGGAGGAAAAAGAAAAATGGAGGTTTTCAACACTGAATACAGGGTTGGAATCCAGTGGATCCTTCTTACGATCAGTTCACGTCAGAACTAAAATTCAATCAAATACTTGAGGATCTGCACCTTCTTTCTTATGATCCCAGTTTGTCAGTACTGTCTTTCATTAAGTGAGGAGCACAGATTCAGGAATGTTTAATTGCATAATCCTCTCAAACATCCACAATTGAACATGCAACTAAGAGGCACTTACCATGCCCTGTAGCCATGTGAGAGTGTCCCTAAATGCAGTATAGAGCTTTGTCTCAGCTCCCCATTCTTGTGAAAAGTTGCAGGCCCTTCTGTTTATCAGGGTCCTAATGGTGGTGGTGTTACTCCCTTTAATGTAAAAAGGAGCTAGTCTGCTTGAAGGCAGAGCACAAAGTCTGTTAAAATGACCTAACAGCTGGTGCCTCTGAGCACTTCTGTCACTGCTTATGTGATGGTTATGTTATCCCCAGTTAGTTTTCACCTGCTGGTATGCAGTTCTCCTTTGTAATCCCTGGGCTTTGTAACCAGGTAATTGCTTTGTCATTAGTGCTAAAGATATGACACGTGCGTGAACTGAGACGTGCATGAACTGAGACGGTGTCTTTGAGACAGTGTCTTCTGGTTTGATCCCGGAGCAAGTTGCTTGCCTATATATATATATTTAATTTCACTGAGAAGCAATTAATAATTGAAGGTAGAGCTTGGTAGCAACGGTAGGCAGTACTGTTAAATTTGTGTCTTGAGGTACTGGTGGAGTAAAAGTCGCATACAGATTATTCACTGAATATATTTGTCTAACAGACATCTGTTTGTGTAGCTGGAAGGTTCTTTTTCTTTATACCATTGCGACAAGGTATCCTCTCAATTACAGGGTCTGTATCCTGAATCCCATGGTATAATTGATAACAAGATGTATGACCCCAGAAGAAATGCATCCTTCACCCTTAAAAGTGAAGAGAAGTTTAATCCACAGTGGTACCAAGGACAGCCTGTAAGTATTATTACACTGCTAAGAATGTACATCAGCCTGTTGGTATGTTACTTAATATCGTTTGGATGCATAGTGATGTTGAAAGAGTACAGAGGGTACTTCTAGGTCAGCCAAGAAGCATTACTCAGTGTGATTAGGAATTGCCGTACTAGAGCTGCAAAATGACAAATGAAACAGTGTAACAGATTTTGTTGAACTTAAATGGAATTGTCTCTAAGGAGAAAATGATCTTAAAATAACTAATAGAGATACCAGATTTTGTTCTGTTTTTAATATGAACTGGGCTTGCAGTTAATTTTATCAGGAAATTGACAGATCAGTTAGTATTAGTAATAAACTGTATTAAAGGCTTGTACTCTGTCCAAATTACTACTAAGTCTAAAGATGTGGTTTTAAAAGAAAATGTCTTAGTTCAATCATATAGCTATAGCAAATCTGCTGAGACTGCCATCAGAATGAAGTGGCATGGGAAAGTTTGGGTGAGTGCTAGCCTGAAGAATAGCAAGGGAACAGATGCAACTATTTAGTAATAGGGGGAGGATTGTGATTTTTGTTCTCCTGCTTTTTTTTTTTTTGCCTTTTTTTTGAGGAAAGAACACAGCAGTGTAGACTCAACAGGCCACTGAGAAGTGGTGTACAAGTCAGGCAGGAAAACACGTTGAATGCAGACTGAAATCTGCAAATCATGAGATCAGCAGTAAAATCAGAAGAATTGACCAAACTCTTGCTTCCATATTTCAGAGTATGTAGTGCATAGGTCCTCAGAATATTTCCACCCCTTCTTGCTTCACTGTTCTTGAGACATGTCCCCTTCCTGGTGTTCAGCTGTGGTTGTACCATTGTGTTGCTGCTCCATCCATGGGAGCTAGTGGTTCCTACTGCTGTCCTGGCTCCCCGTGGTGTAGCAGCAGAAAGGATGCGAGTGTTTGCCAAAAGGAATCAGGCTGCAAGGTATATCTGGACTGCAGGTAGCGATTGATTGTTCGGAGCGCTCCGCTTACATTTTTAGTTTTTGATCTTGTTGAAAAGTGCAGAGCTGGTGGGGGTGGTAGTGGATCTGACAGTTACTCAGTTAACTCAGTGAGCTGCACTAACGGTGGCCATCGTTCGTCTCCTGCAGATTTGGCTAACAGCTATGTACCAAGGTCTAAAAGCGGGTACGTTCTTTTGGCCTGGGTCAGATGTAGCAGTTAATGGAACCTTTCCAAACCTGTATGAAAAATACAATAGGTATGTAAACTCTTGTGTCTTAAATTAATATTTTAGTTTAACTGTTGTAATGGGACAGATGCTAGAGAAAGCATAATTTTCTTCCTCACTTGTCTAAATAGTTGTACACAACATGAAAAAAGATAGACTCCAATTAACTTTGTTTCAGTATAATGCCGATTCTTTATCTAATCATTTTGTCCTTGCTCAGCAAATGTTTTACAGGAAAGATGTGGAGAAATTGGCTTTAAGACCAGCCAGCTTTGAAGCTTTAGTGCTTTTCTGTTTCTATTTATAAAAATCTTTTGTGGGTCTGTTTTAGAGTCGTTCAATCCAGACCTGTCATGCCGTGAGTGGATCAGGTCTTAAGGCGATAGTGTCCACAAAACCTTAAGTTACCGTTGACTGTGGTAAATTATTCCAATGTAAAATTATTTTTATTGCAAATTTAAAAAAAAAAAATTACATTAAGGCAGTCACATTTCAGTCAGTGATTGCTCTTCACTGCAATTAAACATTTTCTGCCTAATGAAAATTTACATAAAGCTGTTTATCACCATTTACTTAATAATCTCAAACCTCGCCCAAGAAATCAGGTTTTAATTTCTATCTTCCTACACCCTTCGTATAGTATGCAAATTATTACTCTTGACTTACTGCCTACTTTTTTTTTTTGTTACTTGAACTTGTGTTAAGTACCTGAATCACTACCTTTATGAGTCCCTCATGTTGTTACATGTCAACATGGTTATTGTTGGTCCACTTCAGTATTTGACACAGAGCATCTACTTTGTGATATAGTATGAGAACTTCTATTCAAACTTTAACCTTTGAAAAGAAAACACCAAAAAAACCCAAAACCCCACAACCCCCCCCCCACCCTCAAACCAAGCCTTTCTAAAAAACATAATACAGGAAAGAAAGCCTGCATATGATTTTGCACCTTGAAGCCAATTATTCTCTTTATACAATAAACACAAGCAATACTGGGAGCTTTATTCTTATCACATTGCAATCAGTAGGAACAATATTCAAGGAAGCTTTAGATCAGGCCATTAACTTTTGTAGAGTCATGGGCAATTAGCATAGATAAACGTGCATCCTGCTAAATAGCCATTAACGACATCCAGTTGAATCTAATTTTCTCTGCTAAGTACATGGATTTTTGTAATGTGTGAATAAAATTTTTTAGTTCTTGGAAGCACATGGTGGTTTGATCTTGTGTTGTTCTGATGCAGCTCAATCCCCTTTGAAGAAAGGGTGGTAACTGTTCTTCGCTGGCTGCAGTTACCTGAAGATGAAAGGTAGGTATATAATTGCAAGTGTAAGCTCCTGTTTGAGTAGTATTGCAATGAATTACTTTGTAAATATGACTTCTGTTTTAAATAATATCTTATGCGTTATTCTAACAATGCTAAAATAATACTTAATGCAAGCCTGTTTCTATGACTGAAACCTTTTTTTATTGTTACATTTCTCTAGTTCTCTTTAATATGTCCTTCCTCTGAATGACAGCATTATTTCCAATATTTGATATCCATTGTTGAAATATAATCTCTTCAAACTGTCTCAACATGTATGTAAAATATTACATTTTTGGTACCGTTTGATATAGACCACAATTTTACACTCTGTATTTAGAAGAACCAGATTCTTCAGGCCATCAGTTTGGACCAGTAAGCAGTGGAGTAAGTAGTTCTGTATTATTTTGGGGTTTTTTTTCTTTTGTTTGTTTGTTTGGGGTTTTTTTGGTGGGTTTTTTTGTTTGTTTTAAATTTGAAGCTTTGCTCTGGCTCTATAATAAACTTCCATAATTCATGTTAGATTAACCAAGACTACGTTCAGTATGCTTATTAGGAAAACAATTTGTGAGTAGACAGTCCATCCGTAATTAATATTGATACAAAGCATGTAAGAAACAGCCTATTTAGTAAGTCTTATTTATTTTGATAACTTTAAATTGCCAAAGCACATTTGAGTATGTTTTGTATGTTGTTTTATCTGCTCCTACTAATACTTTATGTTGATTTTAGGGGTGGGGGAGGGCACAGGAAGTTTATAATACTTTCAAGTTAGCAAGAACAGACTTTTTTTTTATAGCAATGGTCCAAGTTTTATTGGTTAAGTGTTCATTTTATAATTATCATTCATTTTTCCCCAGTCTCTGTGCAAAGGTTAGATGAATACTGGTCTTACCTCCCCGCACTTTTTATGCCTTCTTGGTAAGAGGGGATAAAAGGGATGTTTGCACCATCACAGTGTACTTATTGTATAAATAAGATGTCTTTGGGACTGCTACTGTTTTCAAAAGTACTAAATAGATTTACATTTTAACAATCCAAAGTGAAAAATGCAAAGGAAAAAGCTCTTGGAAATTTAGGAACACTGAAATTCTACTGTCTTGAATAGTCACAAAGTTTGAGCATCTTAACTAGGTATTTAACCTCAGTGGTGACAACAGTGAAAAGCTCTTGCCAATTTGTCTTGAGGTGTGGGAGCAGTTATTATTCTTGTAAGGAACTGTAAGATGAACGTAAGTGCTCAGTGAAGTAGCAGACAACTAATTGGAACTGCAGTATAGGGAATGTGTTTATCCATGGTTATCCTTTTCTTTGGATAATAAGAGATCTAAACTTCTGCGCATCAGGAATGCTCTGGAGAGAAAGACCCTGAGGGTTTGCACATAATCTCCCCAGGAGCGTCTCATCTTTGCTCACACAAAGCAAGACAGCTTATATGAGTAGTTCAATGAGGTAACAGACTGATTGATTTAAAAATACTTTTTTTGAATACTTGCTAAACAAACAAATCAAAAGCAGCCCCAGTGGCTGTGCCTATGCAAGTGAGCTTGAACACCAGACCCCTGATCTCGAACAGTGCTGGACTGCTACCTTGTCCTTGGCTTTTTCACTTCCTTTAAACTGGTTTGTGACTGGATATTAGTCTCAGACCAATTTCAAGGACAGTTTGCTCCAGAGTCTCTTGCAACAGGGATTTTGATGAAGAGTGCTGCAGGCTTGGCTTCCTCTATTCTCTTCACCCCTACGGTATTCTCCCATCAGCATCTGCACCCATAAGCATTCCCTGTTGTCCCCAGTTGTGCACCTGGTAATGCAACAAACATCCTCAGTTTCATGCTTTAAAACCACCCTCCGTGGCTATAATCTGGGGTTTGTGTGGGTATTGTTTTGGTTTGGCTTTTGTGGGTTTTTTGTTTGTTTTTAAATGTCTTCAACTGAAATAATACATAAAAATGCATAGCTGTGTTTTAGTATGGTGTGAGGCCCAGAAAAAATTTGGGCTGAGAGCTGCATAATGTAGATAGAGCCAACCTTCTGTAGGTGGAGGTCCTGAGCAGTGCAGGTGCTAGGGCAGACTGCAGGCTGTCATTTTTATTTAGCGATATAGGTGTACCTGTTGAGTCCATTCTCAGTAGATGTAAAGATGTAAAAGTGTACAACTGAGAGAAGTAGGAACAGACAAAAAGCAGGTTCAACAGTGTATGGAGCGCTGTAAGTCTCCTGTTAGTGTGTGCTGTGTGTGCTCCCTGTCATGAGTTTGGGGGTTACTGCACAGTTTTAGGTCCCCGGTGTCCATCACTTATGTCTGGACTGCATCTAGCCTTGAATGATCTATAAGAGCTCCTTATTATTTATTAGCATATACTGTTACAATTTAAATTTATTCACTCTCCCTAGAAATAAATTCTATTTTTTAATTTAAGTGATTAACGCTTACTTTATGTTCCTATTTTTGTCCTGCAGGTTATTATGGCTTTACAGAGAGTGGACAACATAGTAGGGATGCTGATGGATGGTCTCAAGCAAATGAACTTGCACAAATGCCTGAACATTATTTTTGTATCAGATCACGGTAAATACAATTTTCTAAAATATATCAGAATTCGGAAGAGCTGTATTTATAAAGTAACGTTCTGAGTTTTTACCTGCATGTTTCTGGCAAGGTTAACGAGGCAACTAATACCTGGAAATTATGTTTTATGATATTGAGATGGTGTAAGAGATAATCAGTGTAGATGAGAATCAAACTATTTTATGAGGGAGGGGGAAAAAATGGAGAACATAGGGATTAAGTAATTTCCATATTTTATTCCTAATTCCTCTTGTGATCATTACCAGCCACTAAAAGAAATAGAATAAAAAATGTGAATTGTAAAAAAAAAAAAAAAAAACAAACAGATTTTGTTTTATTCTGTCTTAACTACACTACACAACACTAGCTTGCAAATTGCTAAAGAAGTGAAAATACAAGCCACAACTTCCTTTCAGTTACCAGTTCCCTTATCCATTATTAGAAGGTTGTGAATGTGAAACTTTGATTTATTTCTGTAATAGCTTTTCCATATTTCTGGAATTATTTCTATAGTAAGTTATATATTTTACCAATATTTTTTCTTCTGCTTCTTTTCCTGACAAACAAAATATTAGCACACTTCCATGCAGCACAAAATTGGCTTGTAGAACTCATTGCCACCAGGAATGATCCAAGCCAAATATACATGCAGGTTTAAAAAATGTTTACAAAATTACTGGAGGGTAAACCTGTCAAGATGTATTAAGAGTTCAAATTCTATATGTATCTCAAAGTCCCTTTGACTCCTGGAAACTGTTAAGGAATACTGGGAGAAAGATCAGTCTGTAATTGCTGTGTTTATTGGGTATTTCTCCAGACTTGTTAATGAACACTATGTGGTAGGATATCAGGCTAAATAAATATTTGGTTTGACCATTACTACTGTTCTTAGGCTCATAAGATTTCTTTCCCTTCAGAGAAGAAAATTTCTCTGTTTATTCAATCGGTGTGTCTTTCTCAGCTGAGGAAATGGCTGACTGTGTATCTGTGTAATGTTTTATTTTCTTCCATACATGAATACTGTGGTCTCCTTAGATCAGATGTCTTGGGGTTGCTGATTAAAGGACCTGAGGAATTGCATTTATGACTTCTAGAGCTTAAGTTACATGTCTCCTCAGCAAGACTACTCTACATTGATATTCACATTTTAAAATAAAATTTACTTCCTTTTGCAGGGATGGAAGCAGGGAGCTGCAGAAAAACAGCATATCTGAACAGCTACCTGGATGATGTTCAAGATTTCATAGTAGTACCTGGTCCTGCAGCTCGCCTAAGACCTAAAAATGTTCCAGATGAGTATTTCTCTTGTATGTAATTGCTAAACTAATTTTTGTTACCTGGTTTATACACTTTTGTACTTTATGAATACAAACTTAGGATCCATGTATTCTATAGGCAAACCTGAGTGAAGGTCAGCTAGGGAGAACCTGGATAATGATGGAAAGGAAATACTGAGTAGTGCACCTGTGCTTTTAAAGACCCTTTGACTTCGCAGGTCTGAAGGTGCATTTGAATCCTACAGATGGCTTTTGCGGGCTGCCTCAGAGTGACCAACACCAAATTCTCTTGCCTTGTGAATGGTGTTCCTTTGAATCAGATCTTTGGTGCTCAGGACAGCCCAAAAATTCCACCCTCATGTCTTGCCTCACTTCCTGATTTAGCAGTTTATGTTTAAATTTGCTATATTTCTGTCTTAAATGAATGTTAGATTGTGACTATCTTTTACATATTTTGAGAGTATTATAATATATTTCCTAGTTATTAAAAAATGGCCCGACAGCAGTTGAATAAACTGCAAATAAATATAAATAATAAACCTGAGTAAAAATCAATGAATGCTTACAAATTTTAAACTTTGATTCATTATGCAGTCTCATTTTAGGTGAACATTTAATGCCTGCAGATTTTGGTATTTTTAATGTTGAATACAGGCATTTCCTTCATGTTTCATAGTTGGTTTTTTTTTCTATCTAGATTATTATTCTCCACGCTCTTTAAAACTTGTAAGCGTCAACCCCAGTGACTTTAAGTCCTGTTTACTTCATTGCTTGATGCTATTCTAAATTGTTTAAAATGTTTTCTTGGGGAATGTGGGAGTCAAATGCAGTTCCAGGTTCTCCCTGGAGAAACAAGTTCAGGATGAAGAAAAGCAGAGTATCTCCTGGTTTTGACATGTGCCCTGTTTTCATGAAGTAGCATAACTGTCTTAGTAGCACTGCATATATTTATGCAGAAATTATTAATGGTTCCCTTGCCAGTGTGATCCTTTATTGTACTTTAGTCAAGCATTGGATATCAGACTCAGGACAGAGTTAACTGTGTGAAATGTCATGGGCCTGTGTTATACAAAATGTCAAACTAAATGATGTAATGGTCTCTTTTGGCTTGAGTCTAAACACCTGAATCTTAGCCAGCTTGCACTTGGCTATCTTTCTAAGGATGTTTGCCAGATAAAACTGCTGTCCTGATAGTTGTATTTCTTTCTTCTTCTTCTTTAGAAGTTTATCAGCAAGTGGGAAAAATCCAGCTTGATTAGCACAACATTCAGTTGCCTCTTTTGTGAAAACTTACTTCTTGGATTATTTTTCTGACTGTGGCTAATATAGCTCAAAATTTTAAAGCTGTAAATAAGTAAGCAAGGGGAGGAAAGACTGTGAACTAAAATTTCATAAAAGCAATAGCTTGATAATTTAGTGATTGTTTTACTCCATATAGTTTTCATTCTGGAAAAATAATTTCTTATGTCCAGAATTTTTTTTAAAAAACATTAAGCTAATTATGTGATGGGAATGTTTTCATTTTACATCTAATTTTTTTTTAACTTAGGTCACTAATTCTTACATATGATTCTTCCAGTTAATTATGAAGGCGTTGTCAGAAACCTCACAGTAAGTGTCATCTTATCTGTTGTTCTAGCTTAATTTCTACTGACATTTACAGGTATTTTACAGCATCAGCTGTTTGCTGGGCTACTTACATAGCATCTGGACTTTGAATTAGTGACCTTCCATATGCTATACAGTTAACAATAACAACAGCAAAAGTAGTTCCACACAGGGGAAGGGAAGGTCAAAGTTGAGTAAGGTGTCATATGGCTATCTGTGGTTGTGCATTAACTAAGGTTTTGCGTTCACTTCTTTTCACTAACTCTTATCTAGCACTGTATCACGTTGCACTTCAAACTGGAGAACTTGTGTATCTGGACCACACTGTCTGAGGGCCAAGTCAGTGTAAAGCTCAGCTCCATTTCCTGGGACAAGCATAAGATTTTCTCACTCACACCTTTCTGATAAACAGCTTAAGAGAGGATATTGATATTTTTTTTTGTCAGTTCCAGCTTAAGGAATTTGCTTTTCTGCTCTATACCTGGCTTCTGTTCTCATCCCTGCACCACAATCTGTTTGCCTCTCAGTTGTGCAGACACCGCTGTCGGTGAGAGCTTTGCTGTTTGTATAGATGACTTCACTATTCAAAATATTCCAATATTAGAGGGGGTTTTGTTTGTTTGGGTGGTTTTTTTTTTCTAAATCATTAATGGATCTTAGTTTGTGGAAAAATGTATTTGTCCCTGAGTGATCAATTTAAGAACTCTTAGAATTTCTGTTACAGCTCTGTAATACAGAAAGTAGCATTATTGCTACCACTTCTGAAACTATCATGATTTTCATGTCTCGGTGTAATTCTTAGCAGTACTGTTTGGTTCTGTACAATTGTAGGCTGTAAGGAAAAAAAAGCAAGTTATGTCCATAATCCAATATAAATATTATTCTAATAACTATTGAATGCAAAACCAGTTAGTATTTGTTAGTTATTAATATTTATGTCCCACACCATATGACTCCAAACCTGATGGAGTCCCATTGTCCTTAGTGGAAGTCATAGCAGACCCTTTGGAATTGAGGTGCTTTATATGAACTATGCTTGATATAAGCAAAGGTTTGGTAAAATGTACATTTCATATTTCAATTTAAACATTTCAGTGCATAGAACCAAATCAGCCTTTCAAAGCTTATATGAAACAGCTGCTACCCAAGCGTTTCCATTATTCCTATAATGACCGGATTGAACCATTACACTTCTATTTAGACTCCCAGTGGCAGCTTGCTAGGTAAGTTACAGTTTTCAGTACTTGATTATACAGCAAATAATTTCTTTTCTCATAGCTTTTCTCCTCCAGATGCCTAGAGTTCAATGATATCTATTGGAGCGTGATATTCTTGTTTGTCATAGCAAAGGGACATTGCAAAGAAACAGTGCATGCTTTTCTCTACAGTTTTTGTGGGCCCGAGGAGGCTCAATTCTAAACTGGCAGCTATAGATACTCTCCCTGCTGAGTGTGCACGTAGTGGCAGGCTTTGTGACACAAATGTTAGAAACGAAGGTCCCCTTTGTCAGATACATGAGCACATCTTGCCATGCTTTAGGGATTTCTAAAGTGAGTCATGAAAGCTAAGCGTGTGCATAACTACTCGATTGAATCAATCTGGGTGATCCGCTGGCGTACACTGAACTTAGAGCCCACTGTTGTTAATTACCTTACATGTTCTGACCAATGAATATACAACCCCCAGAATAATGGCATCTGCTATGATAATATAATCTTGAACACCTCTGTGATACTCCAGGGCTTTCATTATGAAAGAGTTTTTCGGTCCATGTATTCAGTAAGTCTTGTTGTATAACACTGTAAGCATATGCAAGTCACACAAATCAAGTTTGAGTTACTAGAACTGTACATGTTTAAATAATATGTGTGGACCTGGCATATGTTGGAGATTTGTTTTTAATTGACTGTAAGATGCCCAGCTGAATGCTCTAAATTACATTACAGTTTTTATAAAAAAAAAAAAACAACAAAAAAAAACCCCAAAAAACCCAAATAAAATCTTAAGAAGCTACTTTATATAAAGTACTGTAAAATTCTGTTACCCAAATGACAGTGAAGATCTGTAACCCTCAGAACAAACATTTTGTTCATATGTCATCTGATATTTGACTTTAAATGACTCTGGACACTTGAGAATTCCAAAGGGATAACATTTGCAGAGAAAACTATCATTCTGATTTTAAAGACATTCTCTTCCAGAGCTTAAAGACTTTCTGTTCCCTGCGAACAAGCCCCTAAAAATCTTTAAATAGACAAGTAAACAATGCATCACTGAATGTATTTTATACTGATATGATTTGTAAAGTGTGAGTTACATAAACTGTGTATTTTTAATAGAAAACCACTTGAGATTAAAAGCTGTACAGGTGGATTCCATGGCTCAGACAATCGCTTCCCCAGTATGCAGGTGAGACTTAAACTTATGTTAGCTCTTACTTTTAGCTCCTTCTATTTCTGAATGTTGTGTTTGCTGGGTGTTCAGATTTTTTTTTTTTAAAAGATCTGTGACCCTATTCCATCTGCAATTAAAGAAATCAAGCATTTGTATGATTGCTAGTGTGATGTCCTGGGTCACCCACATTGTCATAAGAGTTGGGCAAAAACCCAGCAGGACAAACCCCAGAGATTTCACTGTGCTGTAAGAGTATAAAGTTGTGCCAAGTTGTTTTGTTGCAACATAAAAGCAGGAAAAGAGAAAACTTACTCATCAAATCCTTAAATACAGTCATTGTAGATCTTAAGAGAATTCAGATTGGAAGGGACCTCAGGAGGTCTCTAGTCCCACCTCCAACTCAGAACAGTGTCAGCTGTGAGATCAGACCAGGTTACTCAGGGCTTTATGCAGTCATGTCTTCGAAACTGCCAAGGACAGAGGCTCCATGACTTCTAAGCCATTCCACTGCCTATTTGACTTCATGGTGTAAATGTATTTAGTTATAGCTAGCCGGAGCCTTTCTTGTTTCAGTTTATGCCTGTTGTCTCTCCACCTCCTACCATGTAGCACTGAAGAGCATGGCTCTATCTCCTTGGTGATTTCCTTGTAGGTAATGGGAGACTGCTGTTAGGTCCACCTGAAGCAGTCTCTTCTCCATGCTGAACAAGCCCTGTTCTTCTTTGCAGGGCAAGAGCTTCAGCCCCCAATCACCTTTTGGGGCCCTCTACTGAATTTGCGATGATTGTTTATTGATGTCATTCTTATGTTGGAGGTGCAGTATCCCAATGTGGCTTAAAGAAATACTGAGTAGAGAGAGATAATCCCTTCCCTCTACCTGCTGGCCGAGCTTCTGTTTATACAGTATGGGATGCTGTTGGCTGCCTTCGCTGCCAGGGTGTGCTGCTGGCTCGTGTTCAGCTTGCTGTCCACTGTGTCACCCAGGCCCTGGCAAGCAAGTTGTTCCTTAGCAAGCCAGTCCCCTGGTCTGTAAGGCATTCGTTTTCTGGGTTGCCTAAGAACAGAAGTAACAGGCTTAAACTGCAATGAAGAAGAGTTGATTTGGTTATTAGAAAACTTTTTTTAACCATTAAGGAGTACAACAGTGGGGTACCTGGTACAGTGAGTATGTGTAAACACATCTATAAAGAGAGAACCCTGTATTCAAAAAATTATTGAAAACAAGTTTTATGAAAAGACCTGCATAGTCCATGTAAAGAGTAAATTTCTCGTAGAAGCCTTATTTTTCATGTCTTGTAGAATTATGTAGTGTTGGCATCAAACTGTTTTTAAAAAACTTAGCCAAAGCCTGTGTTGATTTTGTATCTGTTTACACTTCCAAGCTTACTCTTCTTCCCCAATTTGACAATGGAAGACCTGTTGATAGACTACCTAGTAATGGGTTACAACCACCAAGGCCACGTGATGCCAAATGCTGGCTTAGTATATGTTCTCTCTGCTACAGTTTGACTGTGTAAATTTTTTTTTTAGTAGATTGACTCTATTCAAACTTTTTACCAGATTTGGGGTTGTCAGTTCATAGCATTGCTAATTGGTCTTAAAACAGATATAACTTATCTTTTTGTGGCTAACCTTATAGCAGCTTAAATTTCATACTGTGTAGTTACCTAGCTCAACAGTAAGAAGGTAGTATGTTCCTGCCTCATCTGGTTCAAATTAGGCTTATTAAGTAAATTATTAGCCTACAGATTTTAGTATCAGCAGTTGCAGAATGACAGCCTGCCTTATGCTTTAATCTCAAAAAAGTTAGTTGAGTTTGTAGTCTCTATTTTTGCCCCATAGCTGTGCAGTCTTACCAGGAAGATGCTGTAGAGTGCAAAGCATCCATCACTCAGTCAATATCTTGACACTACAGATGGGTGCAGTCTGTTTCCCATAATTAAAAATAAGCTGAATATCTCAGAACAAGTTTAAAAACTATCTTTTTGTCAGCAGTTGAGTTTCAGCATTTGCTGCCCTTGCCTCCTTTTTCTTACTTGTGCAGCGATCCCTGCTCTGTGCTCGTGTAAGCTTTGTGTGGCTGCAGAGTTAAGTAGGTCAGGGAATTGGACCAGAAGGAAAAGAGCCAGCAGGAAAAAAGAAAGTTTTCTGAGCTGGCTGCATTCTTGGATCAGATTCACTGTATGGCTACACAATCGCTTGTGCCGGTACAGCTCAAAGTGGAGCAAGATGACGAATGAACAGCTGCAAACCAGGCATAGAACCCTAGGATCGTGCTGTTACTTAAACCATTTAAAACATTGCTGCCAAGTTAAAAGCTTCCAAATTGTTTACAGGGCATAAAAAGTGATCATTATTTTGGCCCAACATTTGCATTAAATCTCTTGAATTATTTAAGAAAACGAATTTAACTTCTTCAAAAGCAGAGAAGAGCAAGGGACTTCATGGATGGCTTGAAGGCAACTTTTTAAAGGCAGCAATGAGACAGAATTGGGTTTCCTAATATTCTTTTACTACTTTAAAAAAATACTCCTATACATTTACTTTTTTCTAAGAAAAAGCATGCTTTTGACTTGATCCATACTATGTTAGTAAAGTAAAGATTAGGTTCTTGGAAGAAAATGCTCTCTGAGAATGAAGATATTTTCCATTTCAACTTGTCTTAAACAGAGTTCCACTTTTTTCTGTAAATCCTAGGCTATCTTTATTGGTTTTGGACCAGGATTCAAGTTTCGTACTCAAGTTGATCCATTTGAAAACATTGAAGTTTATAACTTAATGTGTGGTAAGTACAACTGATGGAGGTCAATCTTTGTTCAGTAAACTATAATATCTTTGGGGCATTGTAAATCTTGTAATAACAGATTTTTAAGTGTCCTTAGAAATTTGTCCTTAAGACTTGCTGCTGATTTTCACTAATAAAAAGCTGCTTTTCTGAGAAGGGTCCAGCTTCTAAAGAACTAACAGCTGTTTAGGATCTACCAGTCAGGCTACCTTGTGTCTCTCCTTTCCACTGGTCACTCTGTGTGTTCCTCTGGCTGCTCCAGAGCTGGTGCTTTGACTCACCGCTACTGAAACTGACTACTTCACAATCTCTCTACCATTGAGAAGAAGGGATATTTCTCTCTCATATCTAACTAGAGGCTTTATCAGATTAATCACTCAGGTAATCTTATTCAGGCAGAACAATAAATAACAAGCATATTAATTGGTATGGGTGCAGCTGCCAGGCAGGTCGTTTCCAGAAAGCCTGAGTCAGTCATTCCCTCTGCTTTTTACAATACAGTTCCTTGGATTTTGTCATGTGTTTTCTTATTTGTTGTTTTCCATTATGACATTTTTAATTTTAGTTACTTGATATAAATAGGTTTTTAATTCAGATAAAATTTAGATTTTTTAATTTTTTTTCACTTGATTCACATAATAAACCTCCTCCCAAATTCAGCACTGTATGTGTCACTTGTTCGATTATGTATTTTTTAATACTAGATTTGGATGTTTCCCTGTCTATTCTCATTGTTTAATACAGCAAACGCTTCTAATATATACTTTTTTTGGGGTCTTGTGATGGACCGCAACTGTCTTGTTAGTCTGTACTCCCATGGCTTTGGAGTCTCGCTCTAGAGCTCGTTGTCTTTTCAGTTGCATAGCAGCAATAGTCAGGTTTCCCATTTCTCACTCCTCTATGGTGTCACTTTAGAATTCATGATTGATTTCTGTTCCATGCAGTCTGCTTCTGTATCTGAGGATTGCAGGTGCACACTCCATATACAGATATTCTTCACTGTATTTTCTGACACCGTACAGTATGCTGCACCAGAGAAGTGATGTTTCTTTCTGAAAATTAGACAGCTGGTGGTCCTCCTTTTTTCCTCTTTCAAACACAATTACTGTGATTGCTTGTTCCTTTGTTTCTTCTCCTTCGTTCTGTATTTCGTGGTTTCTCCAGAAGTCTATCACTAGTTCTACCACTTTCTGTTCATTTATTCCCCTTGAGGTCTTCACCTGTTTTCCATTATTTCCTGCCTCCTCTCTGTTGCCAGGATCTATACTTGCTCTAACCTCTGCTTCTGTGAGAGACAAAGTACTGCCAAAGTGTTTTCTGGATCAAATGCTTAACGGGAGCACTGCGCATGCTTGAGATCAGTGGCAGTATTCAGGTATACCACTTTTAAACCATGTGTTTAAATTCTTTGCTGGAATAGGAAACAGGCCATTGTCAGGAGCCACATCTCTCTTGCCCTTGTATGCTTCACTGTCTTCTCATTTCGTGGTTGATCTTGAACCACCTTCTTGTGCCCCCTGATCCATTCTGTGTATGCTGCATTGGAAGGGTAGAGTCTTTATTGGCATCTCAGTGAAGCAAGTTCAGTGACAGGTCAGATGTTTTAAGTGTGGTTATTGAGGTCTAGATTTCCTCCATAGTGTACAGAAAGAACTCAAAGAATAGGATGTGCTAAAGCCAGCACATTAACTTTCAGATAGAAAATGAAATGAGGCGACTTACTCAAACTTTTTCTTGCCCAGGGCTTAGGTGCCTTCTGGACTGCATAAAGGCATTTTCTTTCACTTGTCATTTAGGGCTCTAGGGTTTCTCATGGAGGTGCCTGACTGTACCTTCTTGCAAAGTGCAGCCAGAGAAGAAATATATCTCCCATTTGTCCAACATCTCAGCACTTAAAGCATGAGCACCAGATTTGTGCAACTAGTTGGCTTGTGTGAATTGGGGAATTTCAACTCTTGTTTTCCAAGGTGTTCAAATTGCCGGACTGGAGCATTTCTGGGAGGTGGTGAATTCCTGGATAGTCCACTTAAAATAATAGGAAATTAACAATGTAATTTAGTTGTTGAAGTGAGGACCTGAGATCTGGGACTGATTTGGCTTTTCACTGCTTCGTGTGATGTATTCATTGGAGCAGGGACTGCTAGAATAAGAAAGGTTGTTTTATTCTTCTTTCCGAAGCAAATCAGCTTCGTCTGGAGGGAATGACGTTAATGTATCTGAGTGACACAGTGCAGGGAGAAATGTGTTCAGTTCCCCCATGTAGGAAGGGAAGTTCAGCTCTGAACTCTTGTGCTGTAGGTGAGTGATCTAGACATCAAGCTTTTGGATACGAGTGTGTCTCATCACCTGCTATGTTTTGAAAACATCTTATCTCATAGATTCAGTATGAGTGCAGTGGAGGAACAACAGATCTGCGAATGTTAGTGAGGATTAAGCATGAAATAGGGCTTGTTCTATTCAGTATTTTGAAGGTATTTTGAAGTCTCTCTGAGCATTGGTGGTAGGCAGCTTTTAGTTGCTTGGGTTACTTTAATAGCAGAGATTTAGATGTTCGTGGGATAGTGATGTTTTTGTGGTTAGACTACTTTGGTGAGAATTTTGAAGCTTAACATTTTAGACTTAAGTGACAAGCAGAACCTGTGTTCTGTCTGGGTTCTTTTATGGCTTTACCCTTTAGTGATGCTTATTAACTGAAGCTTATGTATTTAATTTCCAGATAATTAAAAAAACAACACACCAAAACACAAAGCTCCCAAACTTATTCCCCAAAGCTTCAATGTTATGTAGTCACTAGTGTCATGTGTTTCAGATTCCCATTGTCCCCCACTGCAAGTTTGGATGCTGTAAGTTTGCTTCCCCTCAGATGTAAGCCTCCATCATTTTTTGTGCTTGTTCTGTCCCTCTTTACAAACACACTAATACCATCCTGACCCCTAGCTAAGAACATGTGAGCTTCCTTTTTATAGGGGTTACATTGCTTTCCCTTTTGGATGTTGCAAGCAGTGCAGCTTTATCGACTCACCTGTACTTGTAATCACAATACGAGCAGTAGTGTATTACAGTCTTTCCCCATCGTGGTAATATTACTTGAATTCTTTCATAGATTTGCTTGATCTGAAACCAGCCCAAAACAACGGAACTCATGGACGCCTAAACCATCTTTTAAGGAACCCTGTTTACACCCCCCACCATCCCAAAGAAACAAGCCATCCTTCTGAATGCTCTGTGGTGGGACAAAGAGCCTTTTCAGTGAGCCTCGGATGCTCCTGCAGGACAGTGGTGGGTACTGAAATGGCAGACATCTGTGTTCCATTCAAAGAGTGAAACTCCGGAGTCTGCAATGTTTATCTTTACCTACTAGTTTTGTAGCCTCCTACTATTGGTTTCAAAATCAGCTCTTGCCTGGGGTTAGTGTATATTACCTAAGCAAACTGCAAAAATTAAAGTCACATTCAGCTCTGAAGAGCCTGGAAAATGCCGCAGAAGCAAGCTTTGATGGGGAAAGCATTCCGTTCTTGTTTGCTTCACTTAATTATGTTGAAATTTCCTTTCTGTGAATGTTGTGTGTTTTGGGCTGTGGTTTTCGAGGCTGTAGATTTGCTTGTGGCAAAACCAATTCATTTCTGCAAATTCTCTGTAGCCCCTCTCCAGTAGACGTCAGTGAGTTCTGTATAGGGATAACTTGCAAGGCAGGCGTTACGTACCTTACTTTAAGTATAGTAGTGGCTCCTAATATGCTTTGTGGAACACTTAGTAGAATCTCACTGGTTTTGCTTTATAATTATAGGGCTTGCCAATAAGGGATTTTCATCAGCGTTTAAATCTCACTGAAACAGAAGGTAAGAACTTTAGTAATACAAAATTATAACAAAAATGTAAGAATTATTAAAAATATAAAATGTTTGATGTCTAAACTTCTGAGCAGATCTCAAGTACATGAGGTAAAAATTATCTGAGATACTCTCTGGGACTATAGTTCTGAGGTTTTCAAGTACAGTCCTACTGAACAATTTGTTCTCAAATAACTGTGTATCCTTATACATGTGTCTTTATGGCACGTGCATTATCTGCTATTTTTGAATTTTCTAGCACTGAAGTAATGAGCATTCCAGAATGGGAAACAAAAGCGATGTATGGGGAAGTATCTGATAAGAAATCCCATATCACAATGGCAGCATACTTTTAACGAAGCATAAAGGGTATTTTATGTGGTCTTAAGCTGTTGCTGGTTTTACTTATGCTTTATTTTCATTCTTTGGACATATACATGCCATGTTTGAGCTGTAGTTTGCAAGGCTGTAGATGCACTCATGACTCAAACCAAAATAAACTATTTTCAACATGAAGCAGGTAAGACAATAAGTAAATAATGAAAACCGTAAGTCAAAATGGAATGTAGCCCTTGGTGCTAATACCTTAAAAGATGAAATCAAGATGATTAGCCTGTCAGAAAGAGAAATAGGCTGATAGAGACCTTGTCTGGCATGTGTTCATGAAACCTTGTTTCTTATGCAAATAAACTTTGTATTTGGCGACACCTCACTGTAGCTCACTGTTAAGAACTGGACTTAAATGCCAATTACAGGCAGGATCCAGTACTTGCTGCTTATTCAGGGCTAATTTAAGGGTTCTGTTGGTTTGTGTAGCTCGTCCTGGCACAAAGAACGGATAGAGCTTTCTTGAATCTCCTCCATTAATGACAGGGCGTATTTTTAAAATGTGTCCCAGAACTCATTTTAAAATAACTCTTTCAGTGTTGTAACACTCATGAGAGCAACAAAACAAAATCCAGTGTGATACAGTGTGCTCTCCCCTAAGCTTCTAAGTGGTTTTGCTGAAACAGACTGTGCTAATGTGTAGGTGGATGTCCAAGTGCCTTGCTGAACCCAGCTTTAAAGAAAAATGGCAAGGCTGGGTGCATAACCCATTTCAGTTCCATTTTGTAGAAATGGGAACCTAGAAATAGAGAATAAGGCTCTAAATCTACATTTTTTTTGAAACAGTAGGATGTTGGCCTGGATTATCAGAGAGTCCTGGCTTAACACTGGTCTTAACAGCAGTAATTTCCTTATAAAGTGTATGAATTAAGCACTTACTAATTAGATATAAAAAGCATTATCACAGATGAAAGAATTCTTAAGAAGCATCTAGGCTGATTACTAGACTATTTTTAGAGTTTATTAGTCCACCTCAGTTTGCATATTCTCTCATTGATTGTCATGACAGCCTGTAAGAACAACAAAATATTACTGCATTTTTAGTTTTATTAAAAAAATGTGAATTGTTTGCCTTTTCCCTAATGGATGGAGAAATAAATGTCATGATCTTGACTTTTTTGGTGTTGCAGAACTACTGTGGGAAAAAACCCCTATGGCATTCATTGCTCAATTTCTTCCCCATTTAAAACTGTTGCTTTGAAATTGTAGTTCTGCATAATTTGTGGATGGTAGCGACCTATTTAATGGAAAATATACTTCGATGCCTTCTTTATGATTCCAGTCAAGTAATGATTAAAAATACTTGCCTTTTCAGTAACAAAGTAATATTTTTGTTGTTTTAAAATATTTCCATGATAAGCTAGTTTTCCTCAGTTTTTATTTTACATCAGAGAACTTGAAACTTGAAAACCTTATTTTTGTTTGTTTCCAGTTGACAAAAAAAATTAAATATTGAATGTTTTGATGAAATTGAAGTTTCATAGGATCATAGAATATCCTGAGTTGGAAGGGACCCATGAGGATCATTGAGTCCAACTCCTGGCTCCACACAGGACCAGCTGAATCAGAGCATATGACTGAGAGCATTTTCCAGATGCTTCTTGAACTCAGTCAAGCTTGGGGCTGTAACCACTTCCCTAGGGAGCCTGTTCCAGTGCCTGACCACCCTCTCGGTGAAGAACCTTTTCCTGATATCCAACCTAAACCTCCCCTGTTGCAGTGTCACACCGTTCCCTCGGGTTCTGTCACTGGTCACCAGAGGGAGGAGATCAGTGCCTGCCCCTTCGCTCCCCCTCGTGAGGAAGCTGTAGGCTGCGATGAGGCCTCCTCTCAGTCTCCTCTTCTCTAGGCTGAACAAACCAAGGGACTTCAGCCTCTCCTCATACGTCTTCCCCTCTAGACCCTTCACCAGCTTTGTTGCCCTCCTTTGGACGCTTTCCAATAGTTTTATGTCCTTTTTGTACTGTGGCGCACAAAACTGCACGCAATACTCGAGGTGAGGCCGCACCAGCACAGTGTAGATTGGGACAATCACTTCCCTAGACCAGCTAGCAATGCCGTGCTTGATGCACCCCAGGATACGGTTGGCCTTCCTGGCAGCCTGGGCACACTGTTGACTCATGTTCAACCTGCTGTCAACCAAGACCCCCAAGTCCCTTTCAGCATGGCTCATCTCCAGCGTCTCATTGCCCAGTCTGTAGGTACAGCCAGGGTTGCCCCTTCCCAGGTGCAGAATCCGGCACTTGCCCTTTTTAAACCTCATGTGGTTGGTGATTGCCCAGTTCTCCAATCTGTCCAGATCTCTCTGCAAGGCCTCTCCACCCTCGATGGAATCAACAGCTCCTCCCAGTTTGGTGTCATCTGCAAACTTGCTCACGACACCTCCTAGTCCTAAATCCAAGTCATTTATGAAAACATTAAAGAGAACTGGCCCTAAAATGGAGCTCTGGGGAACCCCACTAGTGACTGGCCGCCAGCCTGATGTAACCCTGTTTACCATAACTCTTTGGGCCCGACCCGTCAGCCAGTTGCTCACCCATCGCACTATGTTTTTTGTCAAGCTGTATGCTGGACATTTTGTCCAGAAGGATACTGTGAGAGACAGTATTGAAAGCTTTACTGAAATCTAAAAAAATGTCATCAACTGGCTTGCCTTGGTCAACTAGAGGGGTGACCTTGTCATGAAAGGAAACTAAGTTTGTTAAACAGGCCTTTCCTCTCACGAACCCATGTTGGCTGTGACCAATGACTGTGTTGTCCTTCAGGTGTTTTTTCGATAACTCCCAGCATAATTTTCTCCATAATTTTACCAGGCACTGAAGTGAGACTGACGGGCCTGTAATTACCAGGGTCTTCTTTCTTGCCCTTCTTGAAGATTGGAACAACGTTTGCCAGCTTCCAGTGAACTGGGACCTCTCCAGATTCCCAAGACCGTTGAAAAATAATTGGGAGAGGTCTTGCAATGACATCAGCCAGCTCTCTGAGCACCCTGGGGTTAGCTTAGGGGTTAAAAACTAGAAACTTTCTGCTGACATTTGACTGCAGCAGATGGTTGCAAGAGCATGTGTTTCTTATGACTCTGTTTTGTTACTTTACTTTAGAGTCAATACTACTTATCTTCAGGAAAAAACAATCCTGTTGCTAACACTGTTTTACTTTTCAGCTTCTAATGACTTACCCTCTGCTGACCCCACATATCTTTTTTCTGGTACAGTTTTAAAGGAAACTCTTCACTCTTCCATTGGATGCAGTGGTTGGCCAATAAACAGGCAATGCCTTAGGCGAGGGTCTGCCAAAACCCCTGTGCAGTATCATACGTAAAACATTTGGAGATATCTTTCTCTGTATACAAACTTTCTAAAGAGATGTGGGCTATGAGAGAGGAGGAGAAGGAAGGTTTTGTAACTATCACACTCAGTATAAAGCAATTCCTTGCACATCTGAAATTCCAACTAGTACTTCACTGTATCGTTTATTTAGATCTCCCTATTTCTTAGTCCTTTAAATGTCACTTTTATATAAGACTTTGTGGTTTCTTCTAAAATATTGCCCTCAGCAGATTTCAAATCACCACAATTGATTTCTGTCCCATCTAAATACTATGTAGAAGCAGATCCCGCATTATATATATGAAACACAAAGTCAACAAAGATTTTAACTTTGCAACTTAGATCCATCTCCTGTTTCAAATGGCAAAATGTTTGGTTTTACATATAAGCTTAATTTGTACAGTATAAATTTAAATGTTTGCTTTATATTGGCTTTGTCATCTAATTTATTGCCTTAGCATAGAATAATACTTTTGATAAAAGAATGATTTTTTTTTTTTGGTTGGTTGCTCTGACTCCTCTGTTTGGCGATTGGAAGTTAGGGCAACCTTATGTGTATAAAAGAGGAAGATGCTTAACAACTAGTATTGATTGAAATGTAACAAGCACTATTTCTACTGCAGTTAAGAAGACAGAGAAGCTTACTTTGCCCTATGGACGGCCCAGGGTTCTGCAGAAGAGACATAATTACTGCCTCCTTTACCATTACCATTATGTGAGTGGATACAGCAAGGACTACAGGATGTCTCTGTGGAGTGCGTACACTGTTAACAAAGATGTAAGTATCTGAAGAATGGTTAGAAGCAACCTTGAAAGGTAAAAAGCTTGAAAGTCAGTTATTCAGGAATGCTTCTTAGATCTGGTATTTGTTCCCAGGGAGCTAACTAGAACCACGTGAGATAAAAAGAGTAATTTTGTATGAGCTTTTCTTCACTTTCATGTATTAATAAGGATTGGCTTTGGTTCCTTCCTGTTTGTCGGAGTGAGCTGCAGTTTTGCCTCCAGAGCAAGCAGATCCACCAGGAAGTGAGGAGTCCATTGCCCTTAATATTGAGGTCCTATGAGTCTGCACTGGCTTACTGCTTGACAGTGTAGGTCTGCTATAGCAGTCTTCCAGTGCTGTCCTTAAAGTCTGGTCTCAATGTAGGTTTTGTGGTCTTAGAGCAGTGTTTGTAATGTGGCGGGGCCCTTTTGAAAAAAATAATCTCTGGGCTATCTTGAACTGTTCGTTCCCTGATACAATTCTTCTCTCACAAGGTTATCCTGATTGGGGGGGAAAAAAAGAGGTCAGTGGAGATAAATCTGGTCTTTGCTGTCCTGAACCCTATGCTAAGATGCTCCTGTCCATGCAGAGCACGGATCTTGTGAATGAAAACTTTTTCAAGTTGGCCTTTCCCATTCAGAGAAAATTGAGAAGCCACATCATGTTTAAAAGGAGTTAGGATGGTAGAGGTTGCTTTTTATTTTGATTATCTGGGAACCATAGGTTTTAAATAATGACTGTTATCGGTAAATTTAACTAAACTGTGGCAAAGTTTGCTTGATCATAAATATTTTGAGGTTAGTGGCATGAAGCAACCAGTGACTGTGTCAAGTGGCCCAGTGGAGAGATGTGGCTAGCGACCCTTCTGGCTGCATGTGATTCCTGGCCTGAATGAACAAGTACATGGACAGTAAATCAGGTTATCTTTAATGGGCACCTCTAGGTTTTCTTTTGGAAGTTATTCTCAACGCAAGTGCTGCAGCTCTGTTTGCTTTATTTCCACAATACATGAAACGGATGGGAGGGCTTGTTTTCCACTGACAAAGGAGCAACAATTTTTGCATCTTCGTTAAGTCCCTTCATGCCAGTAAAGGCAGCTGCAGCTAAATATTAGAGTTCTGCAGTCCCCCACACTGAGAGAATTATTTTGTCAGCTATCCATTTTGCCAATGATACTTTCTTGTTCAATAGGATAAATGGGTTTCTGCTACAGAAGATATCTCTAGCTGTTTACACAAGGATGTTCGTATTTCTTTTAATCATAATCAGACATGTGTGTTTTACAACAATCATCCTCGCCTAACTTATGGATTCCTATCTCCTCCAAGTACGTACATTGTCTTCATTGTACAGCATATCTGATTTAAATAATTTGTAATGTCATAGGTGTAGTCTTTCAGAGGTGTTCCTGACAGTTAATCAGAGTATGAAGCAGTAATTGCTGAATTGTTGCAGTTCACTTCAGAATACGAGAAAGAAAAACATTTTAGGCACTTCAGCAGGTGGTGGGTTGTCCAAGGTCATTTAGTACTTCCTGAAAGCTTTGGAACTTGTCAGGTTTCTAAAGTGGTATTTCATAGAAGAAACCGGAAGGAACATGTAAACCTTGAGTCAAGTCTAACAGGCTAGTAAATTGCAAATTTACTTTGTATGGCAGGTGTTAGTTGGAACTATCCAAAGTAACATGTAAGGATCTATCACTAAGTAAAAAACCTGCCTTGATAAGTTTATTTTCTGTTTGAAATCTACTGTTGTGTGCCATATGTGGTCTTTAATAAAGCAATTCAGCATTGGTCTGAAGAATGTAGCTCTGATTCTCAAACATATTACGAAATACTTAGCTGATGACAAGTGGTTAAATTGCTTGTGAACTATTGCTGACCTGATTTGGAAGCATTTTACATTGACTTTACTGCATAAGGTAGTGAGTAGTAGGTTATGTAAAAATCCACATCAAGTGTAATTTGCAGAGTTCCAATAGAGCTCCTATTTTTATGCCTAGATTCTGCAGTCAGAGCAAGTTGGTCTGGCACTCATGAAGTGAATTTTATTCCTTTCCCCACAATTCAGAAGTCCGTTCTGATATTTTTAAATCTCACAAAAATTTGTCCGCTGTATATCTGACAAGTGCAATTGCTGCTAAGATTACTTATTTCGGATGGGATCCAGCATGTACTGAAGTTAGGCTTAGACCCACATCAGCTTTGGAAAGTGAATATAGGTCAGCTCCACCTTAACGTTGTTACACTGATCTTTAAAAGCATGAAAATGTAAGTTTAAAGTAACAAATCCAAGTAATTAATTGCTTTCGTTTGTTTGTTTTAGATTTTATGACAGGTGCAAAGAAACCTCACTATGATGCCTTGCTTACCAGCAACATTGTGCCAATGTATCCTGCGTTCAAAGGTATTTTATTTGCGTGCACAGTTGAATATAAGATATATTTTGCTTGCTTCCAAACCATGCAAATGATCCCTGGTTCAGCTGCCTCTGTAAAATAAGACCACCCCGGACTGTGGGCTTCTTACTTCAAAGAAAAGTTTCTTGAAGTAGGATTATCACTCTTATGAAAAAGGCCCAGCATTCTGAGCTTATGATTCCTAATCAACTGGCTCATTACATGGGAGCAGGGTATAAATGTCTCCATTTAATGTCTGACATTTGAATGTCTGATGTTTTTGTTGGCATTTTCCTACCTACCTAAACAGTGTTTTTATGGAATATCTTCTAGGGAACCTAGATAACCATGTATAATTGTGTGAGTGAAATTCATTTCTGGTTTAGGAATGTCTCCTAAACTCAGATGAGTTTCCAGGCAGGAATCTAGGGTCTCAATCATAAAGGAAACAGGAAAATAAGCATGTCTCTAGTAGAAAAGATACGAAGGCCTGGGCTTTCCTGGGTGAGAGGGAGCATGAGATGACTGGTTGAGGGAGAGTAAGCATGTGCCTGGTGAAAAGGAAGGATAACTATGGCACTTCCTCTGGACAAAAGGCTATGTCCTGTTTTGTAATGGAATAGTGGACAACTCTTAGCTGTAACTAAAGATATCATAATCAGTAAGGAGATATCAGGCACATCTAAACTTAAGGACATGAAGATACTTCCCAGATCACAGGTGTACAAGCTAGACAGGGCAACTTGATAGGGGCTACGACAGAGGCAGGCATGGATTTATCTCACCTTCCCTCCCCTAGCCTCTCCATGCTTTGGTTTCCAAGGAAGGAAACCCAAGGCCACAAGGGAGCAGCATCGCTGTGCCTCAGTCAGGTTTGTGGTTAGGGTGGCCAGGAGATACTGCAGTGCATGCTGCTGCTCAGTTAGATGCACCTTTTGAAAACTTAAGCACCTGTATGATTTATTATTTTCCTAGCTTATCCTGTCTGTTTGTTTATACTCCACTGAAAACTCCACAGAGTTGTTATTAACAGCTTCCACCTTGGAGATTGTGTTTCCCACTTCCATTACTGTGTTACAGTGCTATGGAACTACTTCCATCAGTCCCTGCTACCTGGATATGCTGCAGCCAGGAACGGTGTCAATGTAGTCAGTGGTCCTGTGTTTGATTATGACTCTGATGGGCTCTATGATACTCCAGAGAAGGTGAAAAGGTAGGAACCTTTCACATTCTAATCCTTTGTTTCTTTCCTCCATTAGTGGTCAAAACATAGTTATGATCCTTGTTATCAAAGAAAACGTCTTATGGAGGTGGGCCCTTGGCAGGTTATATTGGCTTAGAGAGAGACAGTCAAATGCCCCTAAGCAGATACAGAAGTGTGAAGCTAAGAAATAAGCAACAAGCACAAAGAGAAAATGCACCCTCAAAATGTGTCATCCTAAAACCAGAAGCTGAAGTGTAAGAGAAGCTGTTGCACGTGGCAGAATGAAATCTTACGACAATGCTTCTAGGAGTGGATGAGGCAGGAGCTTATCCCTCATGTCATGGTTGACACTTCCTGAGCTGGCAGTGTTCCGATACGAAGTTGCGAGTATAAATATACTATTCAGCAAAATTGGTTCAAGCCAGCAGGCAGATGGTTTTCTGGGCTCAGGCTGAACTCTCCATCTACTTTGGATTCTTACACAATTTTATGATAAATCAGTTTGTTATACCTCATCAAACTTGTTACTTAGATCAGCCTATGAGGCAAATGTGATTTGCAAAATAGTAATCTGGAATTTTCCTTCCAGGCCTAAGCTTTCTTCGGGCTGAACAGGTGAATTGCTAAAATTGATATGCCGGAATATAGCAGATTTTTGTCATTTGTTTTTTGTGCAAATATGATTTGGTGGATTTACAGAAAGACCTTTTGTGTTTCAGATACCCCAGTAATTCAGAAGTTCCAGTTCCAACTCACTTCTTCATTGTGCTGACTAGTTGTAAAAATAATTCTGAAACTCCTCTGGAGTGTGAAGGGTCTCTAGATGCCTTGTCTTTCATTGTACCTCACAGAGAAGACAACAGTGAAAGCTGTGCAGTAAGTAGTCTGTTCAGTCGCCATAAACATCTGAAGCCAGGCTTGAGCTTGTTTTGCTTGGATATCAGTGACTAACTAGTTAAAGAGTGTAAAAACAGTACAGTCTATCATGATCATGTTGAGAGGGAAGACAATATTTTTGTAAATAGAATTATGTTGAAGTCTGTATATATGCTCAAATGTGAAAATAGAAGTTCCCTGTTCAAAGAGCAAAACTTACAGCTAGTGGGGTGGAGTCAGAGTACGTTGAGGCAATCAGTGTGACACGTACATAGATTTCTGTAGCACAAATATCCAGTCAATAGCTGAGAAGGATGAAGAGTTTCTAGGAGAAGATGAGTCATCCACAAAGCAAGGTCAGGGCTAGGCCAAATGCATACTCAAAAGGAGAAGACACAGATGTTCCTGAAGAGCATTGGTTGCTTCTAATTCAGGTACCTTGGCATTGTGATGGGAATGCATGTAGCTGCACTCTGTATAAACCAGAACAAAACATGGAAAGTGTGCCGACCTGTCCTACAATGAAGAATTACACAAGTCACTGTCCAAGTCATACATAACTTTCAGAAAGAGTTTTATCATAGAGATGGTGGATCGATGCTGGACCTCACCTGCCAGTCCCCATTATCCCATTATCACCAACTTCCACTGGTGCAGCTACAAGCTCTGTACATTTGAGAAAGTACTAAGTTCAGACAAGTTTATAACTACTTGTAATCCACTGCTCTTTTTTTTTTTTGTTAGATGTTTGCCAACAGTTACTGCTTTCTGTCTTTATAAAACATCAAAATGTCTTTTGCTAATTGATTAAATGTATGTCAGAAAAAAAGATGGTTTACAAACCCTTTTTCCTTCCTCTGTCCCAATAGGATGGCAAGCCTGAGTCTGTGTGGGTTGAAGAGAGAATGAAGTTTCATACAGCTCGGATCAGAGATATAGAATTACTTACGGGACTCAGCTTCTATCAAGACAGAAAACAGCCAGTATCTGAGATTTTACAGTTAAAAACATATTTACCAACTTTTGAATCAGTCTGATTTTTCCTATGGAATGTTGTTGTCCATTTCACAACTGATTTGCAAATAGTCTTTTTTTAATTAATGAAAACATTTTTTTTTTTTTAAATAAGCTGGAACACTTATTGAGAACTCTTGACCAAAATGCCAGTAGGGAGGAGAGTGGGTGCCATTTTTGTATCTCAGGGACTCCTGATGGACTATGTATATAACACAGGATGGTAGCTCCTGTCATACCCACTTGAATGTGGTAGAACCATGTCCATTATTAAATGCTAATGGCATTGATCATCATAGTCTGAGACACGAACAAAAATGTTATCTTTTATATGCACTGGAGGAGGAGAAGTTTATAAAGCATGGGTTATGATCAATGCTCTACTGTTAAAAATAGAGATAACTAGCAAACTCAGTTCTGGGAATTAACTACATTCTTGGTGACCATTGAAATAGAAACAACAGCACCTCTCACTCCAATTTTCCTTGAAGCATGAATTACATTCTGAGCTCTGGGTGTCATAAAATGATGCAGCTTTATGGCACAAGAAGCTATATTGCAGTTAGTAAGACTGGTAACTGAAACTTCCCCAAGATGGAAAAGATGCCTGGCTAATGGTGTTCCCTTTGCTCGGAAGCCTTGGTGTGTTGGTGCCCTCTGGTGTCTCCAACACTGATGGAGAATTTGATGCAGAATTTGCATGTTATATATGCATCCTCAGAATGAGCGGGTATAGGACGCATCAATTCACCTGCAGATCAGAAAAAATAATTCAGGAAGATCTCTGAGCTCACATAAATAATTATCTTCAAATTAATCTTAGATTTGATGCAAAGATTTTGCTTTCTTGAAGCAAAGATACCTTTCTCAATTTGGTGCATGATTTTGTCAGCTGTGGGCTTTGAAATCTCATTTTCATCAAGAAAAGGTAATCTTTGCACTAAGATTGTTGACTTAGAATGGTAAGATGATCTTCTCTAATGGCACATCTCATCACTACAGTAAATGTCCACAGGCCATTCAGTTGTTCATTCACAGCAAATGACCAGATCCTAGCTGCATTTGTAGCTGTTCTTAGTGCTATGTCATCCAAATTCCAGCTCACATAAGTTGCCCATCTTGAATGCAGACACTGCCAGATGCAAATTCTGAAGCAGCATGTAATGAGCTTTGTGGGAAGCTTTCAAGCTACACAAACAGCTGCTACAGGCACTCAGGAGTGTAGGAACTCCCTCCTTTTCCAGTACACACTCTCTCTAAAGATGATGAGCCAAAATTGGCTCTGTTATGTATAAAGTTTGGCATAGTCAATTAGACATTTATGTTCTTCTCATTTAAAAAGAAGAAAATACATCACGCACAAGTATGTTAGAAGAATGAAGAGCCTGTGACTAAGCAGGGAGGCATTTTACCTGACAGCTTGGTCAGTGGATGTTGGAGGCTGGATTCAAAGCCTGCGGAAGTCAGCGGAAGCTTTTCCATTAACTTCAGTTTGAGCGGGCTGAAAGCCTGGGACCATTTTTTCTTTTAACCAAATATATTTTCTTGATCTTCTGTTACAAGCATGATTTTTTTTTCCTAAAGTAGTTTCACTGTGTGAAATTGAAATGTGTTGTAGCAACCTCACATTATGATATGACTGTGACAGCATTATTCAGTGTAACTGCTTTGTAATGTTGCCCATGACCAATAAAAACAGAAGGAGTATGCTGTTCATGACCCTTTCTGTACCAAATGCTACTGGCTAGTTAAACACTGGTGCAGACATAGAGCACTATGTCACCTTTTTTGGGGGGTGGGGGCAGGGAGAGGGTTGCTTCAATTCATGCTCTTTGAATTGAAGATAGTTTCTCCAACTGGAGTCTTGAAGTTACATTCATTATCGGAAGGAGAAGGTAGGAGGAAAGATGGTCAAGATGTTCTTAAATTTTTTATTTATTTATTTTTTAGAACTGGTACTGTGTCCTGAATGCAAATGACAGATGTTAACTTCAGAAAGGGAAGCAGTGCCAGTTTCAGTTGAGGAAGGGTAGCCTGGCTCCTGGTTAAAGACGGACCAGGATAGGCTTCAAGCAGATGACTGCTGGTCTGACCTAGGGAGGATTTTGGAAGGGAGAGTGGCTGTGTAAAGCTGCTCTGGTCCTCAAGGGAGGGCAATGGCTGAGAAGAGGGGTTTGGGATGTGGCTTTGCCAGAAATTACCAAGTCAACCTGGCAAGGAAGAGAGCTATGCTGATTTAATCTTGGTGTAAATAGTTTTTCTTCCTTTCTTTCTTCATCTTTGCTTTTTAGAAACATTTGTAGTGATGGTGTCAGAGCATTGTGAATAAATGCTGCTGTTAATCATGGTGCCCAGTGGCTGGTAGTAGCACAGGATGACTGATACTGGGTTGTGGTTTGAAGCCCCATGGGCCCCAGGGATCATGCTACAGCCACCATCAAATTCTTAAGTTAGTAAAAACCTTACAGCTTTGTCTATCTGGATGTAAAATATTTTTCATCTCAGCTGATGTAGGTATCAGAGCTCCACTGAGCATTCTCAGTAGGTGAAGCTGGAAGGTCATCGTTCTGGATGTGTCATAGCAGCGTCTTGTGTCACCACCCTTCTCAGGGAAGGCACTGGGAGATGCTGTAGGCTGCAGTTGTGGTGCCCACTGATACGGGGAAGGTGCTGACCAGCCTCCACCTCCTAAGCAATGGTGTTTGCTTAGGGTCAGGAAGGGATGGCTGGGGAAAGGGGTGGTAGGAGCCTTCACAGACATTAAAGGCTGCTCTAGGGTCAACAGAGCTAATCCAGTCCTTGTGACTAGTACAGTCAGGAAGAAAGGAAAAAGGGTCTGAAGGGCAACAGGGGACATCTGTTTTAGCCATGGGCTGGCTAACATGGGTGAGGAGCCGTGAGGTGGGCTGGTTATTTAAGGAATGAAATGGGTTGTGAAATGATTTGGGGCAGCAAACCTTAACATACCTGAGAAGCTGATGGCTCTTTGGTGGGGTAGGAAAGAGCAGTGGGGCAGAGGGCATCTCAGGGTGGTTTTGCTGCTGAAAAAATGTAGCACAGGGTTGTGCCTTTAGAGGTATTCAGGTTGTATGGATTTATACCGCCGTCTGCTTTCCCTCTCAGTAAGTGCGAGGTAATTCACTTGACTAATGTGTTGCAGGTTTCTTGCTCTTACTTACCTAGGAATTCACCGCATTTTAAAAAGAAAACAAAGCAATGTCTAACTGCTTGTATTTGAGAGAAGCCTGTTCTGACAAATCCGTTCTGGACACACCCAGCATCTGCTAAACCACTGTGTCCAGCCCAGTGCACAACGGGCATCCACTGACAGCCCCTGCCAGAGGCTGCCCTGTCCCATCCGGCGAGTGGGTGGCCTGGGCTTCTGCCTCCCCTCAGTCTGAGGAGGTTCAAAGTACAACATTATCTCCTTAAATGCAAGGTTATAAACCAGGCTCAGCAAGCTGGGAGGAGCTACCCTCTGCTGCATGGGAGGGCATCCACTTTTCCAGGAAAGTTAGATTGATGAGGACAAGAAGACAAAAAGGAATATGAAAGGAAGCCTAAATCTGTGGCTCTGTGGTTAGGGCACTCAGCTGGGAGGAAAGATCTCATTTCTGACCCCCCTTCTTCCAAGATCTGTCACAAAGCTCAGGCCTGTTGCTGAGGAGGCACCTGTGCCAGGACGAGCTGCCCATTGTACTACTCTGGAGGGGATGCTCGGGGGTGACAGCACCGTGAAGGACATCTACGCAGGGTCACCGGGCGGCTGCTCTGGCACTCTGTGCCCACAGCGGCACTAGTAACAAGATTAGGAAACTATCCCAGGCTTACAGCGAGGGCTATACTCGGCTCTTTTACTGCTGTGCTGTGGTAAACTGTTTTTTACCCTTCTGAGGAATTCAGGGACAGAGTTAGTGTGAGCCCAGCAACTCACTAAAGCGGGAAGTTTCCAAATATTTTTGTTTGGATGCCACCATTGCCAGTGGCAGCAGCAATGTCTCCTGCTCGCCCTCGTACGCGCTGCAGCCACATCTGGGAGGCATTGGAGCACCACACTGAGGTGACTTGTGTACCGTGAGTGGTATGTCTACCATAGTTTGGGAACCTCTGTATTACAGGAAACCAGTCCAGGTTTGGCATCCTCAGACTCCCTTGGAAAGGAGTTAGAGTTCCTCACTGAACCACCATGAGTCACCACACCGGCCTCGAGCCTCAGGAAAGGCTGCTATGGAGACCACGGACAAACTTGCAATAATTATGGAAGCCTGGCAACAAATTTTTAGAGGATGCCATTCCAAATTATCATATTCCTCCTCAGCCACAACATGTGTTAAATGTGTTGCCCTTTATTGGAGGTTTAGTCCTTGCTATTTTTAGTTTCTCTGCTGAAATACAATGCGTACAATGGGATGGAAAAAATTTGAGTCACCCTAAAGCTCCTGACTGATCTCCCCTGGATCAGAAGACAGCGGAAGCGCCCTTTGGCCATGTCCATAAGGCACATACACATGGCTGAAAGTCAGTCTAGCTGACATGACACTCTACATTCATGGTACTCTGGCAAAACCATACTTCAGCACCAGCCTCTGTCTGGGGCTTGAAAGAGAATTTGTTTAAGTGTCTTTGTATCAATCTGTGCTGGAGGTTTTACCTTTCCCATCAGGCATCTATACCAAAACTTTGAATTTCTGGGTGACAGAAAGTGTGCTGCTTGAGGACAATGTATTCACTTCTAAATCTGGTACCTGCTGGCTGCATAAGATGGCACAGTCCACTAGAAAATTTTAATTATATTCTTTGTTATAGTGCTGTAACTAGGTTTTAAACTGTACCTAGCCTCTTTACACTGGGGAAAGGAATGCTGTACGCTTGGTTCTGCTGTTCAAAATAAATTGTTTAGCAAGGTGCAAAGTTTGATAATCGCATATGGATGCTCTTGACTTTGAACAAATAGTGAGTGCAGCTGCACTTGCTGGTGATATCTGGCCCTCTTCTGGTCTGGTCTGAAATAACGGGGAAAAGATCTGTTTTGCTCAGTGTACGTTTTCTAGGGAAATATGGCCCCAGGACAGTAGAAATCCAGGCAAACCACCTGGAAAAGAATGGGCTTTCTTAAGCTTTCTATGAAATACTTCACGTTCTTGTAATTAGCTAACATTCCTACTACAATTTTCAGAGATTGAAGCACTGGGAAGACTGAATTACCGGGGTCCAAAGAATAAAAAAACTTTTGCAGAAGAAGGTTATGCTAGACAGAGGAAGGTTTTGGTTTGGTTTGTTTGTTTGTTTGTTTGTTTTAAATTTAAATTATTGTATAACCTGTGTATCAGACATACCAGTGGGACTAATTACACTGCAGATGTTAACACTTCTCTTTTCTTGTACAAATGATCTCAAATCACGTAAAATGTATGTTGTTAACTCCCACTGCTGACTTCAACAGAGTAGAAATGCAGTGTGACTCTAAATTGACAACTTCATCAGTGGGGAGAATAACTGTTCTTGGGATATCTTGCAGAAATGGGTGTCATCTTGGAGCTTATAAACCAGGTTGTCCATAGCCTTCTGCAAAAAAAGAAAAAAACCAAAAAACCCAAAAGCATGACCCCAGACCCCTTGCCCCCACATAGTGCAAGATCAGAACACATTGCAGCCAAAATAATAGCCTGATTCAAACAGGAGAGGTGAGGTGGTGCTATGACAACGAACATTCATGACTTCAGAGGAAAGTCAGCTAATGGATTGGGTGGTAAAGACTGTATTTTGAGTAAGTCAACAAATTTGGCTGCAGATCTCAAGTTCCAGAGGACAAGACTTGGACTTATACACTGTTCAGAGGAAGGAGAGAAGAGTTTTTGTTTGACTGGACACTTCTCAGTATGTGTAAAGGGCAAAGCACACAAACTTGGGAAAATCAGAAAACACCATAAGGAAGAAGGCGTCAATTTTTAGTCATACCCCCTAGCCGGCTCTAAGCCCTTGTCAGGAGTCGAAATGACTTGCAGACTCCATAGCTTTGTCATCTGAGGGCATAGAAAGCTGCAGCTCTGGGAAAACAGTTGGTGACAGTTGTTCAGGTTCAGCACTTGATGAAAGTTGCATTCACTTAGCTTCTTGACATGGAGCTCCTTGAATACAGAAAACGTGGAGATTCCTGCAATGTCCAGAATGAATCCTTCACGATGACAATTTGCCAAAGTGTCATCCATGCCAAAGTAAAGCTTATGAAAGATGGACATTTTTGGCATGAAAGACATGATGGTGAACCCGTAGTATTACAAGGAAAAGACCTAACTACAAGAAAAAGCCGTGTGGAGCTTAATGTCAGAGTCCACAAAAATCACAGAGTTGTAGATACTTCTCCAAGAGTGCAACTGTTCCATTACTGAAAGTGCATCAGAAGAGGGGTAGTGCTTTGGGAACTGAAGGGAATAGATCTATTAGTTGCGAACAATCACATGACTTTTTAAAACAGAAAAATCAGTTAACCAGAAGTCTGTTTTGGCCCAAAGGACTTGGATAAATATGTAAAAAGGAAATATTTCCCACTACTAAGAAGAAGATAAATTTCAAAGACTTGGTAGATGGCAAACACCTTCCTAAAGCCCCGTCTTTAAAAACAGAACTTACATTGATTTTAGCCCTCTCTTTGGAGGATGGTTTGCTCAGACACGTAATATATAGCAGATTTTGATGGTATAAGAGGTGACACTTTATGCAGATGATGGTTTTGTTGGGATGTGTGGATAAGAATTTCAAAGCCATCCTGAAACAGCTAGAACAGCAGTGCTAAGGCTGAATCACAACACAAGATACTTACATGGGGAATGTAGTGCTCGGGAGAGAAGTTAACCTGAATATGTTCTCAGACCTGCCTGGTTGAGCTACCACCTTTAACATGAAAACAAGGGGGTAGAGGGACTTCTGTGTAAACCAAACTATGGAAGGAAATGGATTCTCAAACCAGAAACCTGAGAGCAGTACTTGTGTACGGGTAGTTACTCTTGGGAGAGATTTAGAAGCTGAAGAATTTGTTCCGTTAGGACCAGGCTGATGGTGAGCACAAAGCTGGACTGTCCACAAGCCTTTCCAAGAAGGAGGCTGGCACTGGGAGAGTGAGGAGTTTTTCCTGAGCCCTGCCTGGCCCAGTGGTATTGGTATCTCAAGGCCCCTGGGTCCTGCGCCAGGTCTGAGGCTTACTGAGCATTTCCAGCCAGCCTAGTTAAGAAGTCGGTAGAAGGTCTAAAGTTCTGTGAAGACCCGTTGTTAAAAGTTGTTCACCTGAGAAAGGCAATGTGAGGAAATGTATCCCTAAAAAGCCTCTTTTCGTTGCTCATGCAGAGGATGAGGTGCACAGTGCTGTTAAGGAGCAAATCTCAGGTGAATCTCTGGTTCTGCATGACTAAGAATGGCCAGTCTGTCACTACTGCTATTGGATAAAGGCGTTATTGAACTTGTTTGAGTTCTTGTAAAAAAAAAAAATCTTCATAAGTGCTTATTTATGGAGGAAGTATATATGCCTAACAAACACCCAGCATTTCTTACCATTTTTTTGACTCTAAGTAATGTAATGTCCATGTACCAGCTTCGGCTTGGAGTCCAGCCGCAGTAGCAAGGATCCAGAGGTCAAGGCACAACAGCCCTCTCACCCATTTGTATGTCCAAGCCCATTTCACAGAAATGGGTCTCAAGTAAGGAGCTGGATCAGAGGTTTTTTACAGTAGGTTTGGGTTGGGTCCAGAGCATCCGACTCAGAGTCCTGTTTGTCAGACCAAACCTACACAAAATGGACGCGACTCATTGTCTATGCATGTTGAAGAAGTAAGGAGGGAAATGAGTTTGCCTTTCAACAATTTAAGTCAAAGGTTTATTGTAACACATTTAGTCAACTGGAAAAAGAGGTGCAATTACATAAGATAATTTCATGGATTTCTGACAGATCCCCAACACCTATGTATGAATCTGTTCCTGCCTAAGGAGGAGAAGCAAGCTCTGCTGATCCTAAAATTTGGACCTCAGAGGATGTATTAGTGTTAAAGAAGCATGCAAGATAAAAAGCAAGACATTTAAAATATACTCTTATTTATTACTGCCTTTAATAAATAAACCTCTCTTTCGGATTATTTTTCCAGGTACCTGCTGGTAACACCTATCATGATATATTGTGACATGTTACTGTGATCTGTTCCTCCAGGATGGGTGCCATTTGGAAGTCAGAGGACGCCCAGGGAGGGTCTGCAAGGGGGTCCCATTCTGCTGCCTGCTGCCAGTTCAAAGCACGGCAGCAGTCCAAAGCAGGAGAGGAAGGGGATCAGTGAGACCTCATCCCGTGACTTGCAACTGGTTCCAGAGGAGTCTTAACTGCGCGCTTGGATGTTTTATTTTCTGTGTCTTTAATATAGGTAACAATGATTTGCAGAGTGTATAAGCATATGTCTAAGTAATGCATGGTGCTCAGACACGCCCGTGCAGCTATTACTTTAATATTGTCTGAGAAAATAAGATGCCCTCTGTTCCAAACAAGTCTATGCTCAGCTCACACCATCCTTCTTAACAAAACAGCACCAATTGTTTCAAGCGAGAAATGACATGCCTACCACCAAAAAAGAGCATAGCGAGCGTGTTTAATCTTCTTTTTATACGGCAGCCACGTTCGCACGCGGAGCGCGAGGCTGCTGCCGCGGAGCGGCCACACGGTGTCAGCGTGACGCCGGGAAGAGCCCGGCCGCGTCCCGGGGAGGCGGCTGGGCCGGCAGCCCTCAGCGGCGGAACCGTGCGCCCGCCGGCACCCGCCGCGCTCTGCGGTACCCGGCCCGGGGGGCGTTTGCTCTTTCAGGAGTTGTCAGTCTCATACCGGTTCAGGTGGGGTATTAAGGGCTAGCTAGCTTAAATATTAGACTAGGTATTGCCGTACTTCCTACATCATCTATTACAGGCGTTATATAACAGAAAAAAGGATGCTCCAAATTCGCCTCATTAAAAAAGCAATGTTTAGCTGAATGCACTCATGAAACAAAACGTCAGACCGACTTTTTCCTCCTCCTTGTTTTGGAGAAGCAGGCAGACAAAATACAGGTGCCAGTGCACAATTCTTTATTTTCTGACTAAAGGACAGGCTGTTTCTGTGCAACCCTACTAGCCCACAAGTAGTCCCGGTGTGGATGTACAGAGCACAAAAAAATTCAAAGACTGGTTTAATGAAGTCTAATAAATAATCTTAGAGACATCTTAGACAGAACTTAACTATTTGGCCTCTCACAATCGGCAGTCACCACACAGCACAAGATTTTATCAGCCAGCATTACGGTTGCTTGTTTGGCTCTGATTCTTATTGACAGGGTCATCGTGTATGTCTGTGTGTGGTTGCTAGCAAATATACATATTGTTTCTAAATTGTTTTGTGATAAGGTCTGTGGAGAATGCCATGCAGGAGCCAAAGAAAACATTACATAAATAGTCTCTAATTTGCTTTTCAACTGTATGAAATTAAGGCACTATGAAAAGTAGAAGAGTCTTGCCGATTTCTGCATGTGGAGTCTATTCATTCTTCATTCAGAAAAGCAGTTTTTATCCAGAGAGTCCTTGCATTCTGAAGGCTGGCTGTACTTCCAAGCTTTGCCATGCTCATTATATACTCACAGAAACCAGAAAAGCCAGAACTAAAAATCCCGGTTGTGTACAGTTTTCCAAAGGGTAAGATGAGCATACTCACATTTGTAGAGTGGAATATTATAAGATGACACATTTATATTGTAATTGCATCCTCATGAGAATAATTACGTAATACAGACAGCTACAATGGCGGTGTGTGCATGTGTGTTTGTAATTGCATCCTCATGAAAATAATTATGTAATACAGACAGCTACAATGGCGGTGTGTGCGTGCGTGTGTGTAAAGTTAGACCTTATAGGATATCCTTACACTAGATGTCTCCTGTGCTGACTAGCTCCAAGAGTCCAGTACTCTGGCTGTTAAATCAAGATGGGTAACATTGCCAGCTCTTCTCTAACAGCATTTTGTTGGGTATCTAATCAAATAGCTGTAAAATAAAATGGCATTTCTACAGTGCTGTTTATTACTGCTATGGAATGTAAGCATGAGCAGCAATGCTGCTGAGCCTATAACATAGTGAGCAAAAACAAATGTTGCCTTCCCTTGCAATGCTGATCCCAGGCGGCTTCTCACAGGCATTAGCAATGCTGGGATCCATTTGGGATCACTGGCTGGGGCATGTTCTGATCGCTGTAGTGCTTTCCAAAGTGGCTACTTATTGGCTATGGAGCTGTGGCTGGAAGGATCAATGGAAGGAAAGAAAGAATACATTTCTATGCCATCTAATAAAAATACTTGGAGTCACATGGAGAAGAAAAATCCTCAGTTGAGCAGATTCCCCCAGATGGGCAACTACAGCTACAATGCTGATAGGAAAAAACCCTTTGAGAGACACTCATGGCAGTTCCCAAGAGAAGATGAGCTGGCCTTCATTAACTCCTACCACGTTAGATTTCAGAAGCTTGATCAACTTATTGACCTTGGACTTTTTGACTTCAGAATAAGCCTAGAATTAGAACAATACATATAAATGGAAAAGGCCAAATGTGACTTTTTACATATTTCCATTGCTCTGCATATTTGCTCTATTGCATACATGGTGTTCTTGAGAATTAAGACAAAACAAATGCTCTTTTCCACTGAGATCAATGAACTCTAACACTGACCTTCCTTAGGGTGGCAGAAATCGGAAATTTGGGGAAGTAAGTTTTTTCTCAGCAAGACCGTGTACTTCTACTCCCTGGCTTTACAGCACGTAATGGTCCTCAGCTATTCTCGTGCTTTTCATCAAATACACATTTCTCTCTTCCTCTTGATTTACAGATAAGAAGGTGCACATTTTACACAGTATTATCTTTCTGTCTTGCTCTTGTTGGCTGTGAAGCTGAACCTCATAGGGATGGTCATCTGTTTAGCCGATCTGTATCCTGTTGCTTTACCAATCCTCGCCTCCTGGCAGGGTCTCCACTTGGGGCTGGAGCTGTGTGGCACCAGAGTGCCGTTACAGACGTCGACTGAGCCATACCTGTTCTTGGATCAGCGAGTGGCTTGGTGCATGTGGTGTAACCAAAGCCTGAGAGCTGGGGCAAAGTAAGTTCCTTCAGAGCATGGTCTTGTGCCAAACCACAAAGTCCAGGACGAGATGATCTCTCATCAGAAGATGTCAAACGTCTTGTTTGGTTAAGAATAAAGACTTTTTTCTTTTTTTTTAATTGCATGATTTAAGAAATATGTAATTAAAAAAGCATAATTAACACCATATCATATCACAGTGTATTGAGATTATAACTAATACCTTCCCAGATGTTACATTGTCTAAAGCTTAAACAGTATTTCAGATCTATTTTGAATCCTTCTCCATCATATTCATTTACCAGATACCACCAGTGTATCACTTCCCCAGTAGGTTGTGCGGTTAGCTGTTTACAGCATACTTTCTTGTGCAATTTGTGCTCCCGCAAGTGCTTATTGCCCAGCAAATGCCACAGGAGCCAGCCTGTGTCCTCTCGGGAGCCCTCCCAGGCACACAGCCCCGTGCAGTTCCCCTAATGTCCTACAGCCTCAGGACTTTGGGCCGCAGGTGGTCTAAACCAGTGTGACTGCAGTCATGTCAATTAGCTAGGCTGACCTAAGTCCTGAAAACTGGCTGAAAAGCTTAGTTCTTAGCATTTAGCTCAGGAGCAGGAAAACATATTTCATAGCTGCTGAAAGCTGTTAAATACCTGCTTTTAATAGGACTAATTTAAAACAACAAACATTTCTTTGGCTTGTGCGTTTCTTTCAGTGGCCCAATTAACGGGCCCGAGTAATGAATGGAGGCACCACTGGATTGTGTTTACACTGCAGTACCGTGTTAGCAACCTTTTGGTCCTGCTCAGGAGGCTGTAAAATGCTTTGTTCCTCACAGCATAAACACTATTATACTACTATTAGGGTTGGATTTACTTACTATTAAGCAAATGTAAATACTCCTGCATTTGGCACTGCCCCAATAACGGACGGGAGCTGAGGAATGCTGCCACAATACACGGTCAGAGGTTTCGGGAGGGGGACACTTTTCAGAATCGCCCCATATTCGCTGTCTCTGGGGTGTGGGCTCAGATGGGCACAGAGGAGAGCCGAAAAGGCCAGGGTAGCAGCAATGACTGCAAGCAGTTGTTCTCCCATGCAGGAGCAACGCTGGGTCGTGCAGTGGAGATGGGACCTTAGTCACGCTTCTAAACTCTGTTCAAACACTAAATGTGTTGAAGGCTTTACTACAGTTTGAAAAAAGGTTCCTTGAAGAAATTCCTGGTATTTCCTGGTTCCAGGCAGGCTGAAAAACACTGTGAGAATGTGGTGGCTTTTGGTATGTCCATTTATGGGCATGAATCAAAGGAACTGCAGGGAGGAAAAAAAGTGGAAAATGAGAGGAAAAATAAGTTAACTGAGCTACTTCCTCTCTCGGATTCTTCTTGGGTTTTGGGCAAAACCTTACACTGGTATTTCATCCCAACTTCTCCTTGCTAACTACTTCCATATGTAGGCATAGTATAACATCAGTTAAAGCCACATTTAAGCACTGTTTTTAAAGAACTTAGGTTTTTGGTGGTAGGATGCAAAGTCAGAATGGTTGAGTTATTATATGTTTAGGTAAGAATATTACTGTGCCTTCTTACATTTGATGTCCTTTTCAGCATGATGGTATGAGTGCTTTCTTCAAGTGCGATGTGCGAAAAACCTTTGCTACATGAGAAAAATACAAATGATCTAGTCAGAGTATGCTATTTCTAGTGGTGCCCAAAAGTCAGTTTTCTCAGCTGAGTCCCCGTCTTTGTGAGACAAACAACTGGATACTGTTCAAAGACTTATTTGTTCCTGTGTGGTTACAGATCATTAAAAGTGGCTCATTCTTGAAGAGTTTCTTAACTAGTGTCTTTTGGATGTTTCTTAGCTCTGAGGAATCTGACAAATTTCCATCTGGAGAGTAGAGCTTATTTCATATGAAAGGGCTATAATCCGTGTCTGTTGTTCACATCTGTATTGTGTTAGAAAGTTAAGCTGCAAATCCATGCAAAAGTGTTATGGTACAAAAATCTGAAATAGGATGGATTAGAGTTAGTTCACAAATTATTTGATACTCTGGTCTCCAGCCACCTTAAATTCCTGTTTAATGATTAATTGAGTATCATTTATTAAAGTGAGTATTGGCTTTACAGTAGTCCTTTACGAAGTGTATTATTAGTATTGCTGGAGATCCATTTTAAGGAGCTGGTCATTTGAATGAATATACTGTCATATATGAATAAAATATTTTAACAGTACAGTAGCAAACCTGCACGATAGGATTTTCTGAAGACGCAAACATCCGTAAGCAAACTTCCAAGCCAAGGTGTTTTGGAAGGAATGTGAACCAATGTTCTCTCCCACATAAGTGACTTTGGACTTTTGGGCTCAAGTTTTTGTTCTTGCATCTATGCATCTTAGGCACAAGGAATGAAATCAGGAAACACCTTTACAGTGGAAAGGCCCATATTTTAACTATCCTTTAAGATGCCAGAAATTCCACACGAGGCCTTTTCCCAGGCTACCTTTGAAAGAAAAATCTTACAAACAGTATGATGCCTACCTACACCTCTAGAGACCTTACACCAAAGTATTTAAATTTCTGTTCCTTCAGAGATAAAACCTTCAGAGGTCTAACACCTGTGAAATGGTGTACAATGCATCCTTCTGTCAGAAGACTACATGTGTTCCTGGGAGAAAAAAAAGGAGTGCAAATCATTATAATGCAGCGATTGCTAAGATTTATGATCCCTGAAATGCTCAGGTGAGAGCAACAACTTGCTAAACAGATTTGCATATGCAGCATGCTTCCTTATTTTAATTCACAGTGGCAATGGCAAACCACCATTAAAATATTCTGACAGGAGGCCTCTTCCATCCTTCTCCGCTGACCTGTGAAGCAGTGTGATAAGCTGTTGGATGGGAGGCAAAGCAGCTGCATCGTTGCATTACCAGTCAGAGGACAGGTTGTGGTCCCCAGCTGTTTTGGGGGACCCCCTTTGTGGGTGTCTAATTACAGATGGCCCTCCCTGAACTAGAGTGCTGCTGCAGTTCTCTGGCCCTGCAGCACTGAACGCCAGGCACAGCTGGCAGGCATCACCACAGCGCTGTGCAGCTGAGGTGTCTGGATACAGCCCGCTCCGCGGGGGACTGCCAGCAGAACCTGAATGAATCTCATGAGCTGGTCATGAGATACTATAAGGAACGGCCATTCATTATAATGACTGATATCCATGTTGATGATTGTAAAAGAACGTAGAGGAGAGTTATTAATCAATGGGCTTGAGCAGCGTTATAAACACCCCATCTCTTAAAGGCATTAATCCCAACCTGCCAGGTGTATCATGCTTCCTTCTGTTCTGATCCCGAGAGCTTCTACAGTGATGGCTATGAATGAAGTCCATGTACGTTCTGTCCTTGCTGGAACTAGAAATGACAGTTCTCTTGTTATTTGGGGGTGGAGCCGCACCAGCAGTTGGACAACCAGCCCTTGTTGTCGTATGAGCGTTTGAAGTGTTTCCAGGGTGAACTGAACGGCTGTATCATATTCGTAACCTGAAAAAAAAAAAAAAATAGAGGAAAAATGCTGGAGAGTCTCAGGGAGCGTAAGAGCCAGAGGCTACCCAGAACTATTTCATATGGGACACAGAAAGCCACTTCCTCATGCCAGGAGAATTCCTAGTATTTTTTAGAGGAAGGGGAAATGCTTCTATGGCCTTGTGCAAAGCCTGGTGAGGCTGCTGGCAAGGCTCCCATTGACTTCCCATTAGGTTAGGGCTCTGATGTCCATCGTTAGCCAAAGCTGGCGTTACGCTGATTTGCCACTAATGCTAGCTGAAATCAATGGGATTGGAAGGTGCTCAGGAAGGATGGACATTTTTGTAAGCTAATACTTTTTCACCACCAGGAAATTCCAGATTGAACTCGCTGGCCTGAAAAGGATTCTTGTTGAAGAGTACGTGTTTTTTCTGAAAACGAGAACTAATGCTTCTAGTGCAAAGGTTAATTTTAAATTCAGAGAATCCTCTCATCTTAATAAAAAGGGACAAAAAAAGCCTGTTATTATTAACGTAGGACCTAGCACAGGACTGAAGCTTTCGTTTTAGCTTTAAGGGATGAGGGAAGTGACTCACAACTGTCTTATACTGGTTTTTCCTTATCTGAGAAGAACATTTGGAGCATTATCAAAATGCGCAACTCTTACGCTTCTCATCTGTGGGCCTGTAAGAGTTTGAATCAATGGATACTTTAGACAGAATCGTCATGTAAAATGATTTGCCCCCAGTCTTTAAGTAGAAAGATAACCCAGGTATTGGTCATCCGAGTTCAGTGCTCTGCCTACCATGCCACACTAAGGTCTTAATTCAAGTAAAACCACATCTATGTGAGCCCTACTCTGCATGAAGGTTAAATCAGAAGATCTTAAGAGGCCCCTTCCAACCTGTATTATTCTGTGATTTTTTTATGATACAACTCATTAGGTATACACGGAGGATTTCACCAAATTTTGGACTTCTGGACTTGACTTTGGAGTCAGGAGCCACTATAATGCAGATATACTTCAAAAACTATTTTCCTTGCCTTAGCTGAAAACAAATCTTAACCAGTGGAACATTTCAATGAAAGTATGTTGCATAGAATATTTTAGCAGGAGTTGAATACTACAGTGACCAGCTGGCTCATTTTAAAGCCACCACATGTGATGCCATGAGGAACCTGCTGTACTAATGCAATACCGGGTTTGGCAAAGCAAGCCTGGCCCTGCCCTCCATTCTACGACCAGGAGAGTAACAAACTACAGTTGGTTCACTAGTAAAAGAGTAAGTAACCACTTATTCCTAAGTGTATGTGCTTCTGGACAAAAAAACCCCACACCACACATTGCTTGATAAAGCCAAGCCCTTTTAAGAAGATGTAAATTAACAGTGAAGACTAAAGGTAAATGAAATACCAAGCCATTTATATAAAAAATATAAATACTTTATTTCCAACTAAAAAGGTGCAAACATGTAACTTTTGGTCACACTTCTCAACAAATAAACTTTCCAAAAAGAGCCATAGTCAAAGAAAGAAACAAATGCTCGAGTGGAAAGACTGATGAGATACAGAAGAGCCATTTTTCTTAAAGCCACTTGTCCAACAAAGTGGAAGTAGAGTGTATTTTGCCAGATGAGTGCTTTGTAAGGATACAGGCACCCCACCTCTAATACTGTCCATCTTGACCTCAACTCACCGTTTGGCCCTATCTGCACAATTTCCACTAGAGTATCTATTTCATGCTTTGAATGCATTGTCAGACAAGCTTTAAAACCTACCTATCTTGTTCCAAAAAAGAAGGCTATCATTGAATTTTCAAAGCATTAAACAAAGGCACAAAACTTTAAATTAATTTAGATAACTGTACAAATATATATACACAGTATTTACAATATTAATAAGAAGTAGCTTGTTACAGGTAAATTAACTGCCACAAGCTGTCCAGTCTAATAGACATGATTCTGATTCTTGTTGACCAAGCCGTATGAATCAGAGTGTCAGAGCTGAAACATTACTGTCCTGACTAACAGAACACCTTCTGCTTAGCACTTTGCTGGGCGAGGGTTTGCATTCCAGCTGTTGCTGTCATTGAACCAGCGCCAGCAAACATGCTAATGGTCTCCTTCTCAATTGCACTACTAGATGAAGCACGCTGTACCACATTAAGGGAACATTTGCTTGACTCTGCTTTTCCTGCCTATTTCCCTTAACCCCTTCACAACACCTCGCAAACAGCGTGTTCTGAAGCTGTGTCTCGCTGTGGTCCCACTGTCCGTTTAACCTTCTTCTTCAAACCACCGTTTGGGGTCAGTAGAAAAAATTGTCTTAAGTCACATGGAGCAGTTTGTTGAAATTAAAAAAAAAAACTGTTTTAAATACCTTGTGCTATTGAATCATGTTTACAAAATGAGATGCAAATCAGTTCAAGTTGAGAATCTAGTTAGCGTCTCCTTCTGGCTTTATGCCATGTCTCCATACATCTTTCTGTAGTACAGAGACTCAAAGATGTCATTGTCTCCAGGGCAGTTGTAGTGGCACGCGCAGGTCTTGATGAACATCATTTTCCTTTTCATGATCTCCCCATCAGGGCACTTGAACTCCACGGGGAGGGTGGCTGTTCTGTGGGGTGTGCAGCAGCGCCCGTCAGTGCAGACACCACAGAACTTAGCTCTGTAGGTCTTCACGCTGGTGCAGCCGGACAGCTCAAACTTGATGGGCTTGGAGATTTTGGGGGTGCGAATGCACTTTTTCCCTTTCTGTTAGGATGTAAGTGAATACAAAATGTTTAGAAGGTAGGCTTTCACACAGTACTAAGTTTGCAAGCTAAGGGCAAGCAGACATGCTAATCCTCATATTTTCATTACGCAAGAGTGTCTTGCATAGTGTCACAATACAGGGTGAGAAAAAATTAAGGACATTTAATTGCAAACTATTCACTTCTGGGGCAAAACTCAAATTTCAAGGTAAACCACTTGAAACTGACTATCTGTCAGAACTGCACATTTTTTTGGTATGACACTGGGTTTTTGCTATTGGATGGAAGCATCCTAGTAGATCATATATAAAGGTGAGACTCTTTACCTTGATGTTCTCCTCCAGGTCTGCTTCGCAAGGTCTGACCATGCACAGTCTACTCTGTTTCTCCAGTCTGCAGAAGGCATTATCATTGGTGACCCTTGTTGAGATGCCCATGCCGCAGGTCTTGGAGCAAGCACTCCATTCAGTGGTCTGCACCAGGCAGTTGGCACGCATCATCGTTGGGTCTGGACCATAAGTATCTTCGAGTCTGTAAGCTGCAGGGGACAGACAACCAGGATGAGACCATCTCATGCCCTGCGAGAAGCTCTCTTCCCTTTCCTTAGAAATCCAGGCAGACACACTTATCTGTGGGGTGCCCCGCTAACTGCTGCACTCCAGCTGCCAGAGTGCCCTACTTCAACCCATCCCACTGCCTTCAACCACCGTGCAGGGTGCCCCTTCTCCCTAGGCTGCCATTTGCGGAGGAACCCCCACTCACCAGCAAGAGCGGGTCCCATGGCGGTCTGATCTTTGGCCTCATCGCAGACCCACTCCTCGCAGCACTTTCCGGGGAGCTTCACCCGACGCGGGTAGGGGCAGTCAGGGCTGGGCAGGCGGACGTCCATGCTGCAGAGGGGCACGCAGCCCACCGCCCCGTCCAGGCAGGTGCACTGGTACTTGCAGCTGCTCTGGAAAGACTCGCCGCTGCGGTACACCATGCCGCCGAAGACGCACGGGGCGCCGTCCCGAGCTGCGAAGGGCAGGAGGTGGAGGGTGAGGCGGGCGGGCGGGAGGTGCAGCGAGGCCGGGCCACAGCCTCGGCTTCCCCCTTCTTTCCCCAGCGCGGCGGGGCCCCGTCCCTGCTCCCCCGGCCGGCGGCCGTCCCGGGGACTCACCGGTGCAGACGCCGATCCTACGGTTGGCGGGGGAGCCGAAGTCGCAGAAGAGCCCCTTGTGGTGGTCGCAGGGGTCACGCTCGGTGCAGAGCTCGCCCAGCTGCTTGGCGCATACACGGCAGCAGCCGCAGCCGTCGGGCACCAGGGAGACGCCGGCGGGGCAGGTGGGGCCGGGCCCCGGGGCGCACTGGCATTGCCCGCTGCACTCCTGGCCCTGCGCCTCCTGCGAGCGGCGGGGGGGAGAGAGAGAGAAGGACGTCAGGGCCGCCGCCGGGACCGCGCCGGCCGGGGCAGGGGTGGCGGCGCCGCGGGCGGAGGCACTTACCGGGCTGAGGAGGGCGAGGAGAAGGGCTACGGCGAAGCTGGCGGGGGCCATACCGCGGCGGTCGTCGGCTTGTGGGCTGCGCGGCGTCGGGCAGGCAGCGGCGTGGGGCTGCCCGGCGGAGGGGCGGTGAGGTGAGGTGAGCCGAGGTGAGGAGAGTTTCCCGCCGGGCGATTCTCTTCAGCGGCGCTGCGCGGACGGGCCTATCGCGGTGGGCGCTAGATCGGCGGGCGGGTGGCTGCTGTGTGCTGCGCTGCTCCGCTCTCCTCCGCTGTGCTTCTTCCCAGACCGGCGGGAGAGTGGCTGTGTGACTGCGGAGTGCCGAGGCAGCCGCCCCTTTATACGCGGCGGCGGCGCGGCCTCGCCAATGGGCTGAATGGGGCCGCGGACAAACAGCGACATTCCGCGCATTCCTGCGCGCCGCGCCGCGCCGCCCGCCCCGCCCCGCGCCGCCACCGCCGCCCCGGAGCGGCCCTGACCCCTGACTCTCGCATTCCTCCGTCTGCGCCCCCCCGAACGCACACCCCCCCGGCTTTTTATTTTTCACCCTGATGTTTTTTAAATGTGAGTCAGCGGCTCTCGGCCGCCCCCCCCCCCCGCCCCGATCCCCTCTCCCCACCCCGGCAGCGCGTTATTTCGAGGCGGGCAGCGGGTCCGGCGGGAAGGGGCGAGGGGGGCGGCGGGGCGGTTGCCAGGGGCGGCCGGGGGAATCCGTTATTTCCCGTCCTCTGTTCTCCCCGCTCGCCCCTCGTCCCTCCCCCGGGCAGAGGGGACGGGGGGCGGGTGGTTTCGGGGATGGCCCGAGTCCGCCGAGCTCCCCGGGGGCGGCCGGCGGGGCCCTCACCTCGGGGTGCCCGGTGGGGAACGGTCCTGGCGCTTTGGTACCACCAAAAAAAGGTATAATTACGCTACCGGGTATAAATTGACTCTGTGTACCACTGAATCATACTGAATATTTGTAATGTGTTCCTTCCCTAATAGATGCTCTCTATGAATAGAGAGAGTGCCTATTTACTCTGAAATATTTGGCACAGCGGACAGAGTCTGAAGCGTGGAAGAAGTGGCTATTATTTTCCCACTGCCTGTGTGCAGCTGTCATTTCTGAGCAACACGTTCCTCGCACATCCCTGCCTCCCAACCTTGCTGTTGGTCCATCCCAGGATTACAACAAGAAGAGACTGGCATGCCACCGCACTCAGCCAAAACCTCAACGTTGTGGTTTGTATTTGACTGAACCCAAGACCTAGGCATTGTAGCTTGTATTAAATCATTGCAGATAACTGTTATGGTTTTCTTTTTCTTTCTTTTTTTTTTTTAACCAGGAGGATAGTTCTTCCCCCACCTCTCCATGTATCATTTGAATATTCAGTGATGTCATGTTGTTTGACCTCTGCGTTAACGCAAGGAATGCCAGCGTTTTGGCTTTTGACCTGTAGAAGTACGTTAGTGTTTAATGAGAGAGACCAGCTTAATGCATCTTATAAGGCAAACTGAAATCTGATGGATATTTTAAAAGAAACCATCTTTTGCACATAGGCTTTCTTCCTCTGCCATACCCCTCCTTCTTTCCATCCCTCCAAATGTAGGCATACTGCCACACTATGATACAGCAATACGTATGCACAGGATTCTTGAGGGAAAAAGATTCGTTTTCATGTAAAGCCCCAGTAGGATATATTGTACTTTAAAACTGTTATTTATATTCTGCCAGCACTGTACTTTGGCTGGTAAAGTTGTTTGGATGTCGTTTCTTCTACTTGAAATTCTCCATTAAAAGAAATGAGATAGGCTCTGAAAGAAAAAAAAAATCCCAGAGGAACAGTTAATGGTAAATAATATATGTTCCCAAACCCATAAGGCCTCCTGAAATCTGTATTTACTTGAAGGACTCCAATGGCCTCAGTGCTGGGTAAATAATATGTGTACCAAACTATGTATGACATGCATACCAAAATGCAAATGTAACCAGGTAAACAGAATGCCTTTTTTAAATGCCTAAATATGGTAGGAGAACATCAGAGAGAGAGAGGCTCTAGATGTGTTTTATAACTTTCCATGTAAGGTTTTTTCATATAAACAATTTTATTAAACAAAACCTAAGAATCTCACTGACAGAAAAAGTATGTTTAAAAGTAACAAACCACGAGAAAGCCAGGAAATCCAAAATTAAAGGATAAATCTGTCCTAAGTCCTCACACTGCGAGCCAAGTACAGCAAGCCCCATCTACTTGCTGCCCTGAGAAAAACAAAAACTGAAAAAGGCATTTGGACTTCAGAACTAATTCTGGTTTTGCACCACTGTGAATCGGGCATTAGTCCACTGAATTATCAGTTGTATGAACCCATGAAAGTGCGTAAGAATCAGAGTCCATCAGGTTTGCCTTTTTGTCATTTTGGTTTCTGTGCTGTTGGATGTGACTCTTGGGATACCTTGTTTGTGCGCGCATATGTATGCACAGGGGCAAAGGGAACCTGGAAGCAAAGGTAGTACTTTCGGAGTCCAATCAGTCTTCAGCTTATCCTTTCTGATGACAACATGTCATGGGTTGGAGTAGTACCTCTTGGCATTGATGCATAAAATGGTTAAAATGCACTAATTTTGACTTCCATGCAGGTGTTTATACAGCACATGCTTTTAAGATAGTATATTTTTTCTGTTGAAACTAGGAATTCACTACACTGGCCTTGCAGACTTGTTTACACAGCTATATACAGTATGCGTGTGTCTACATCAGCTTCAGTTGGTATAGTTCCTTTGGTGAAGTCTTGTAAAATGTACAGGTGTGGATATGCTACATTCCTCTCTTGTGTTTTTCCTTCTTTTTTTTTTCCCTCCTTCCCCCCCAGAATTCACTTGATCAGGTATCAGACATACTGAAAACCTGGCAAGACTACAGGAAAGTGGCTAGACTTGGAGTGTTTGTGTACTTAAAGAAAGAATCTTGCACATTTTCAACTTTCAGTCACAGATATTTTTTTATAAGAGCAATTGGAGGTCTGAGCCAGCCCTCAAAGCGGAAATCAAAAGCTCCCAGAGAAACATACCCGAGGAATGTGAATCTGATCCAAGAACCATACGCAATGCACATACAGTACTGTCAGTCTTATAGGAAGTCTAGCCATATATGGACATCTGGACCCTGAGCTGTTTATCATCATGATAGGCTTGTAGCTGGCTTCAGACATTTCTGGCTTGCCTCAGGTTTAGTATGCCAATTAGTTCCCTTCCCAAAATGCTCACCAGGATATTTCTTAAAAACTGTAATAAATACATCTCAAAATCCTGAGAGGTCTAGTTAAAGTTATGTTAGTAGGCTTTTGCTTAAAATGCAGATTCCAAGCAAGACTTACTCTGCTAGCTCAGAAATAGACACAGAATAAAAATAAAGAGATTTATTCCATCATGAATGTGGTTGCCTGGTATTTGTCTTTCTTCGAAGTCATCTGGTAACTTATTCTATGTATCTGTAGGCATAGAAAGTGCTCTGAAGTAGACTACTTGCTGGACTTTTACTCATCCTTTTCTGGAGGGACGCGTGAGTGCGTGGATCAACAAAGGTGAAGCGAAATAGAAAACTTCATTTCCCAGGAGCTTTCAAGCAAGTTATCCGCCTTGTGCCATTTGTATTGCTTTGTTAGAGTGAGGCACATGGTGCAAGCCTTCCACTTTGGAGCCGTGACAGTTTGCGTCAGCTAATCTTACCAATGAGAGGCATTAGCTCTTCTCCAAAGTGAACCAGAATAAGAAGGCGGGGCGGCGCAGTGGATGGCATAGGGCCTATGGAAATGTTCGCTGCTGAACTGGTGGACCTAGTCCAAGTTCCTCGCGATACTGGGTCAGATTCTTTGCTAGCGTCAGTTGGGCAGATTTGCTGAATGCACTGTTGGCCATCAAAATACTTGGATTTGAGAAGTCCAAGTCCATTGAGCTGAAGCTACTCAGCAGTATGAGCAAAGCAAAACCTCAGATGTGATTCCCATTAGCAGATCTGAGTTCTGTTGTTTTCAGTAATTGTCATTATTTAAACTTATGTTCTTTATGGTCTAACATGGAATATTTTGTTAACTCTAGAGTCACTGAGAATGCTGCTTTAAGCTCTTGGCTTCATTCTTAAAAAGTAGCTAGAGTTTTTTAATGAATGTGTGTGGTCTTAAAGCAGCAAAGTGATTACTGGAAGTAGAACAAATGAGCATCCAAAGCACATGTAAAAGTAGTGGTATGAAAGAGAGATTATAAATAGCATGAGTACCTACCAAGCCTCAGGTTCAGTATATCTGATTTTATTCTGAAAAATTTGCCATAGATCTTGCCAGCACTGTAGGGAGCAGCATTCACTGCATCTGTGCAGATGTTGGCTGGTTTTTGTGGGGAAGCACAGAGCTCTTCCACAGCTTGCAAAGGTGAGTAACGAGGGAAGAGTCTTTCAGTTGTTTATTTCTCAGATTTCACTGAGGTTCACAACCTCTTGCAGTAGTAGGTCAACTAGTGCAGGAGTGCAATGAGTCACTAACCACTCCTTTGACAATTGTCCTATAAATGGTTAACAATTCATAAGAAATAAGTGTCACTGGCTGGAGAGGAAACGTGGCCAGGGACTTGATTCAGAACATCCACCAGAAATCCTTTGAGGCCCCTCTCTTAGAGGAACCATGTGGAAAATAGCTGGAGGAGTACTTCCTCCAACTCTGTCACGGCTTACGTGAGCACGAATGAATCAGATCTGCTTATTTTAAACTGCATATGATGTTATTTTCAGGTTTTCACTCTTCTCTCAGGAGCTGTCAGTGTAAATTTGGAGGCTTTGCAGTTTTTTTCCCCCAGGCTGTGACACTGATGTTTAATTAAGACTTGACCAGATTAGGGACTTAAATGCAGTTGGCTCTGCTGTAAACTATGGGATCTCTTAATTTATGTTGTAGCTGCTGTGGAGAATCCTGTGGGATACATTTGTCCATGCTGTCCAATAGGGTAGGATTGATATTTGTACATTTTGGGAATGATGAATAGAGCGTTTTCTTTGGGGAGAAAGAGAGAGATCACTGTCTCCGAAATTTGCCCCCTTTTTGATGCAACCTGAGTTCACTGACCTTGGTGTAGTGTAGCAAGGGCTTTTCTGTTTACACAGGCCTTCCTGAGAAAGTGGAGGAGTTGGATTATTGTATAGGTCTATAATGCTTCTGGAGAACTTGATAAGCACACTGCATCAGCTGACCTACAGAGGAACATAATGACCTCAATATATTAACATATGATTTCAGAGATTGCTTGATTTTCGGAAAAATGGTTCCCCATGGTTCAGCTGCCGGCTTGGCTGGCTGTTTTTTCAGCAAGTGATGTGTGGTATGTGACCTGTGTAAATACATCTGTACAACTGACGCAGATGGGGAAACTAGGATGTAACCTACAACAGCCAAGGTGGCTTCCTTATTGACCTGCGGATGTGTGTGAAATTTGGCAACTACCGGACCAGGTCTGAAAACCGTCTTCTAATGCTAATCTCCCTGGTGTCGGTGGGAAATTCTCTGTCAGGCCATTTTTCACATGGAGCCGAGAAGAGCAGATACTCAAAGAAATGTGCATTGTCAGGGAAGTGGGGACATTTCTAAGATATTTTGATTTCCTGCAGGAACAAATCGAGGAAACTTAGTTGTTTTAAATGTCAACAGTCCTTAGTCTAGAGTTTACAATCATGTTGCTACAATGTCTTGGTGATGAGTGGCTTTTAAGTAATAAGCATGAAGTTGTAAAAGTGGTAGGACTCACACTAACAGCAAGTGTTTCTGAGCATATTACTCCATTTATAACATTTTTATTAAATAGTTTTAAATAGAAATCAAGGTTAAGGTTTTACTGTGCCTAGGTGTTTGTTCTGACCATTTTGGACAATGAGGTCTTTATGAAATTGGAGTCTATAAGTTATTTGTAGTGCATTTCTTGTGAGGAAGTTACCCCTGATGGATCTTGTGGAAAAGTCTAACCTTAATAGCATGGTGGATCTGTATGATTAGTTAAGATTCAATTATGACATGGAATGAAAAGACAGTTCATCAATTGCCTTTTTGCATTACCTAAGATTTGCAAGGTATTTGAAAATCCTGAAACTGTCCTAAACAGTGTCCACCTTGTGAGTTAGGAACTTCGTAATACAAAAATTTCAGGTGACTTAAAAGCATATGTGAAGGAGCCACATCTTTTTCTTTCTCCTTATGTCACTCACAAGATACAGAGGGTTGAATTTCAAATTCCCCAGGAACAGATTTCTTATTTTACTGTCTTACATTTAGTGACACCTCATCTAGGCCTTTACGTATCTTTTTTTTTTTTTTCCTTCAGAAATGGCTTACAAAGAGTGACGGCAGAGTACATGACTTGGGAAGCACGCTTTGTATTTCTTTTTTGCCATGAAGCTGCCACAGGGGGGAGTAGAAGTTTGGAAAGGACTGTGCTGCCCCAGAAGCCACCGATGCAAGCGTTGTATTCCAGGTGCGTACCCTGGCCAGTCCCTTATGGGGGGAAGAACGGGTGCAAAAGAAGCGTGGATGTGCGAGGAATGAAAGGGTTGGTTGGAGGAAGGAGCTGTAAGGTTTCTGCAGCTGGCACAGGCTGAATGCTTCACCACATCACAAAACTACCCTGTTTTTCTTATTCATTCCAAACAGCATTTCTGTGCAGATCTAAGGGGAATGTGACTGAATTGTTTTCCTGCCTCAGGAGGGAAGATGACATGTGGGAGTTGTACAGTACTTGCAAAATCCCTGTCGGTCTGACGAAAGGCTTTTCCCACGTTAGGACTATTGGCTAATGAAGAAAAAATGCTAGGCAGAGGGAAGGCATCTTTGCAAGGCAGAGGACACGGCGAGGAAAGTTTTGCCAACTAGTCAGGAAAGGGTTGCTCTTGTGGGACTATTAGCTGTGGTGAAACCAGCTCTGCCTGCTTAACACATAAGTAGCGGGAGACTCTAGAGGTCCTGTGCAGTGAGGATGAAGAGGGGGGGTGCATTCCTCATGCGTTGGCCCTGGCTGTGGGGTTACTCTCTTGTCCTGTGTCCAACCACAGCTGCTCTTGCAGCACATGGTCTGTGGTAGCAACGTGGCTGTTGGCCACCATCCTGCCCTGCCAGTGGGCGTGGTGCAGTTTTGAGTAGGAGGGATGTGGGCAGAGATGGGGATGTAGGTGTGAGAGCAGAGGGAGCGGGGTGGGATTTTGGAGTAGCACAGCATGACAGGAGGGTGGAAAGGGGCTTATCCCTCCTGTCAGCTTCCCACCCACATGCCAGATTTGAACCTGTACCCAGAGACAACGAGCCGTGGTGCTGAGTGGGAAAGGGCAAGTAGGGCTGAAGAGAGAGGTGCATGTACGTGTGTGTGTGGGAAGGGTTGGTGGCAGGACACGGAAGTGGAGGAAATGGTGTGTGAGGAGAGCGGTGTAAATGAACCAGCCAAGGGTGAGGTGGGCTTGGCAGCTTCCTTCCCACCGCCTTCACAGCGTTTTACCACTGAGAAACAGCGTTCAGGTCTGTTCAACCACGGGCGAACTCGTTTGCCAGAAGAAGAGAGGAGATGTGTCTGCAGTGAAGTCTGGGTGCTCTTGTTCTGAGCACCTTCAGATGCCTGTCTCCTTTTTTCCTTGCCCTGCTGCGTTCAGGAGCAGGCTGTGTTGAGAGGCATGGTGGAGCAACTGTGTTTCTTGCCTTTCGGGTCTGTGTTGGGGAGTTTTATCATTGAACAACCTAGTCAACATTTTTTTTTGTGAAAGAATGAAGTAAATTTCAGGAACAACTTACTGATCAGGAAAGCAACCGAAAGGATTGAGTCAGGCACATTTTCATTTATAAAATCTTCCAGATCTGAGTGCACAGATCTGTATTGAGATAGAGTATGCGAGGAAAAAGGAAGAATTAAAGGACAAATGCAAAAATTACATTTATATTTCTGTAACCTATCATGAGAAGTAACAAACAATGCCGTGTATTGCTTGCTAAAGGTGTTATTTTAGAAAGCAGAGGAAAATATGTCAGACAGGTCTTTGCTTTTGATTTTAGTGGTGAAAGTAGAATGGGAAAGAAAATAATTCTTTGGGTAAAATTTTTCTGTACTTTTTGTACATCTGTGATTCTTGGACTGTTGAGTTATCATCACAAGGAACCTGGGAGAAATCCACATTCTTTGTGTATAGTGCCTGTTCCGCAACCTGGTGCCTAACATACATCTAAAACAAGAGAGAATTAATGGTCCAGTTTCCAAATAAGACATAAAGAATTTGTTTATGCTGTTGGGAGGTAATGTGTCTAGGTTTGAATGGAACTATGTTAAGTATATTGAAAGTCTCAAGGAATGCAAGGCTGGTTTTGTTCAACAATAAACATCTAAGATAACAAGAACATACATTTGGCAAACTTGTCTCTAAAGCTCATGTTTCTTGTTTTTTCTTAGGGACGGTTGTTACAAGTTCAGGGAGTTAACTGGAGACAACAATGCAAACAGAAAAAGATGAAATTAAATAAATTCAGAGCAACTTCAAAATTTTTCAAATTTTTTCAGTTCCAGTGATACATGAGTTACAGAAGGAATTTAAGTCAGAAACAAACTGAAGGTTGTACCACAGTTTGTTGCACTCACCTGGACTCCTGCAGTAATAAAAACCTGGAGAACGCTGATCTAAGCCAGTGTCACTGTGTCACATAAATCACTTTTAAAGATACCTACGCCTCTGTCCCACTCTTCCTAAAACACTTCCAGCTTGGTTTGTCAAAGTTTTTTTCCTAGAACATTTGCTGAGGAAACTGGCAGTGAAGTGTGAGCATATAAAAGAAAAGAATAAAAAGGCAGGCACCTAACAATGTAAAAGCCTGGACCCTGGTTAGAATGCTTTTGCAAAGTACAGTGTCAAGATTTTCATTCTGGACATGGTGTCTATTTTGTAACATTTGAAGAGTCAATACGTGTACAAAGACAGAACCAAGAGCAAAACCAGCATTATGTGGTTTGTAATTCCAGAACCCTTTCTATGACTTTTCCATTTTCATCACTTTATTCTTTTCAGGGAAAAAAAAAAAAAGATTCTGAAGTTTGAGGGAAATTACAGCAATCCTTTTTGAGGGGTAAGATACCCAACACTTTGGCTAGATGTGTTAGCCCTTCTATTTCTACTCTTCATCAGGATTTAGAATGAATGGATAGCAGAGCTACTGTAGTGTAATTGAATCTTTCTTTTAGTTGAGAAGGTATAGATGTGTTTCTGGTGCTAGAGGTCACAGGCTTGTTCCTGCAGGGGCTCCATTTTACATTATGTTCAGAGCTGATTTGTAATGTACTTTGGACATTTGAAAAAGGCTATTTTATTATAATACCAGCAAGAAAACCACACTTGCTGTGTTTCAAGCCAAATTAGTTGATGAATGGATGAGATGTTGAATTTTTGTTTCTTGAAGGCCATCTGTTCATTTTAGAAGCTTTCTCCTTTTCCTGTCCATTATTTTCCTATTCCTACAGCAGTCTGAGTCTCAGTTCCTTTTCATCACCTTTTACCATTTTGCTTAGTTCTTAAGTGAATTGCCCTCTCTCAAGCACAGAGGTAAAGCCATTGCTTCTCTCTGCCTTCAGTGCGGGTTCCCATGAACCTCCTTTTCTGTCTTCAGAGTAATGCTCCCCTCTTTGACAGGTGACTCCCTGATCTGCTTCTGAGTATGAGCTGGTAGTTAAGACTACCTTTGCTAGCCTAGGGGAGAAGTTTTTATGGAACAGCGTATAAGTGAATGTGGGAGGCTTTTTGGTAGGCCATCGAGAGGTCTTATAGATTTGTTCAGCCTGTACAGTAGCTTGGATGATGTTAAAACATCTCTTCTTTCCAAGCTGGAAAGGTCACTGTGTTTCTTTAGAATATTTTTGGAGATGTTTCTGTGGTTTGTCAGATCTAAAAATAAACTATGATCAACACACTTAAAAAATATGACAGGATTTTTTTTTCAAGAGTGTAAGAGGCAGTCAGATTTTTGTTTTCCTCTTAGGGAACCAGTCAGAACTACAGACAAGCTACAAAAATCCTCTTCAGATCTCTGGGATTTTTTTTTTTTGGTGTGTGTTTAAATTTGAGGACATCTTCCTGCCTATCTATTCATCTGTCTTACACAGTTTATACAGCCTATCATTTTCTCCACTGAGAGTAAAGGTCACCAGGAACATTTGCAGTCTAGGGCAATTGGGAAGCTTTAATTGAAGTCTGTTTTCATTAGAAAGAGGCATCCTGATGAAATAGACCCTGTGTATTGCTTGCATTAATTTTCAGCAAAATGAAGCTTAGAAAAAGCTTGGAGGTTTTTTTTTTCTTTTTTTTTTTTTAAACATGTCAGTGTTCTGGTTTGATTTTGGAAGAGGAAGACATTGGAGGAGTTTATTTTGAAATTCAGTTTGTGTCAATGACTTACTGGTCTCGATTGACCTTAAGAACACTTTTAAATTTTTCACTTTGAGGGACTTTCTTAATGTCTGTCAGTGTAAGTGGGGCTGAAGAGACATTTGGAAACGCAGTATTTTTCAAGAAACAGAACATCCATTTTATAGCCTACATCAGGGAATACTTAAAAAATATTCTATGATTTCTTTAGAGTCATTAAAGCCTACTGTGTAAAAGCAAATTTGGAAACACAGTTTTTACTGTTTTCTATCACTGTAGTTGTTCCTAAACCAAACCCCGTTGCTGTGAATGTCTGCAGTGCAGAGCCTTGGATTGGGTAGTTCAAAGGCTCAGCGTTGGATAATAGGCCGGTGAGTAGGGATCTATCACTGATGACTTCTTTGTAGACCTTCAGCCATCATTCTGTGTCTTCTGTGCTTTTGAGTCCTGTGCTTGAGTACGCGTTGTAGTTGGGAGTGTTGGCTAAAGCTTCGCTACTTGTAAAGAAACAGTACTTGTGTGTCAGACTTTTCATTGCTGGGGCAGTTCCTCAGGCACAGAGCAGGAGGGGCTGAGTTTAGTGAGAGCTCCTTTGGAGACCTGAGGGTACTAAACCGTTCTCTGATGGCACTCACACACAGGGGCCTTACCTCTCCTCACAGCTACTTCATGACCATTTTGCATTTATCATGTTTCACCTAAGTGCCCCTACAGAACGGATCTAACGCTAAACAGCTCTCCATGGTAGTCGTAGTTTTCTGCCATAACCGCTCAAGCATCTCTCAAAAGGGTGACGTGCCAGGGATGTTTTCAGAGGGCTCAAGTGTGGTGGGCTGCGTTGCTGGTGCCTGCTGGTCTGAGAGCTGGTGCGGGTTACTCCTTCGAGGGTTTTCCCGCCTTTTGTAATGAAGGGCAGTAACATTCAGCACTCGTCAGTGTTACCAGCAGTTGCTCTGTCAGACGCGCTGCTTTGCAGATTGGCATGGGGAAGAGCTGATGTGGGAACCTTATCTACCTGATCTACCACCTCCCAAATGCACGGGTTAGAAAAGTCATCCTTGCACTTAAAAAACAGAAGAGGAAGCGGCATGACCTCTCTTTCTGTGCACCGATGTAAATCCCATCCTATTTTAAACCCCATCTTCGTCAGTGAGTCTTATCTAACACTGGCAGAAAAACAGAGGATGTTGCTTCTCATCAGGACAGAGCCTACATTTAGCTTTCTTTCAAGTGGCGCAATAAAATATGGGAATAGGCTTCAGCTTCCCATGTTTTAATTCTTCTTTTTTAATCCCTGTTTTCATTTTTGAAATTATTTGGATCTGAGAAGACATTTTTTTCTCCTTCCACTTCTGATTTGTTTGTTGGAGCACTGCCTGCTCACCCTATTTGGATGTCAAGAGGCTCTCTATTTTTCCATTTCTGGAATAGTCATTCACGACTCAGTGTTTCTTGTGCAAACCCTCAGAATTTACAGTGTATTTATTGGTCTCTCCCCAACTGCAGTTTCTCTTTTGTAATACTTTGTTTCAAAGTTTCTCTCAGATACAGATTTCTGTTGTAAGCCTAGGAGTTCAAGTGACAGTCTTCCTGAAGGATCTAGCTAATCAGCTAATTCAAATGTAAGGGATTTTTATAATCTGTTGAACTAGTAAATTTAAGACATAATTGAGGGGGGTAATGCATTTTTAATAGTAAACTAGTGAGCATCCAGTTGTGCAGAGTGTTGCAGGAATGCACAGTAAAACACAGCCTCTGTGTTGAAGAGACCACACTGGCGGCCTGGTTTTGCCAGTTGTGCTGCACAGATTAAGAACATGTTTCTATGAAAGAGCTTGTAAAATCTGGTAAAATAGGAGCGAACCACTAACCAGGGATGGATATTTCATGAGAGTGCAGGTGAGGTGGTTTGACTTTAGAGGTGTTGCAGTTGAGAGGTGAGTGGAGGGTAAGTGCAGGACCGTAGCAGCAAAAGAGCGTGGAGACTGGGAACGGGCTGAGTGTTACGAAGAAGGAAGACTGAGGAAGAGGAGGTGTGTGGCATAAACTGGAGCAGAAATGAACGAGAAAGGAAAATGCTGAAGAGAAGATCAACAAACTGCAAAGCAGAAAAACATATGGAGGGATAACTGAAAGAGTAGCCCATGGCGGGTTTTGTGCCAGGGCCCATTGCTGTTCTGCCCGACGCCTGATTACCTTGGTACTGGGAAACATTAATGGACTTCACAATTGACTCTTTTCATTTTTACAGCTATGGAAGTTGAAGTGTGGAAGGAAGCTGTATAAGCACATAGAAAGCTGGGATGTGCTACATGTACGTGAGAGAGGCCTGGGCCACTGAACAGTGCAGGGGTGCAGGAGCAGTAGATGGAAACCCGTATTCTTGGTCCATAAAATGAAATAAGTATCTGCCAAATCAGACTTGCCCTATGACTGCATTTCTCATTGTACTTCCTCTCTGTCCTCCATTAAAATGTACAGCTTTGGGGCAGGTACTTTGGGGGCTGGGTCAAAAAGGAGAACCGCATCTATCCATTGGTTTGAGTGCTATCCTTTAAGCCTAATAAACTGGTTCATTAAATTAGTATTATAATCGTGCTTTAGGCATAGCTTAGGCTTAGCTTTAAGCCTAGGCATGAAATGATTCTTTGCTGAAAATCAAGAATGTTTGGGAATCTTTCTTTTCCTGCTGTGGTCCTCGCTGGGTTTTGTCCAGGATGTCCTTGGAAACGCAAGCTCCAGATATATCATGAGACGGTCTGTGTTATGTGGCAGCTGCATGTTTCTGAAGAAAATGCTGGAGATGGCTGAATGTGCATGCGGACTTCTGGATGCTCATCAGCACTGATTTCAAACTTCCTTTTCAGTCGCTGGTCACTGATTAGCACTGTAAAGCATCACAAACAAGATAGATAGCTTTAACCACTAAAAATGCTCCCTCTTCCGCTCTCACGGTCTCTTTAGACTAGAATTTCGTAAACAGCCAGATGCAGTTTTGCTTCCAGAGATCTCACAATCCAGATTTTGGTCCTAACTAGCTATTTCAGGCCAATTTAGACTCTACTGAAAGATGGATTTATAAGGAAAATGTTGACAGATCCTGGCCTCTTGTATCACTGGTGGGAGCCACGGTAATAATAATGATTTCCTGTAATAGTCTTCCATCAAATGTTCAAAGCGGTAGTTTTTTTCTTTGGTGCAAACATCAAAAATGTGGGCAGTTTTGTTTTCCTAAACTTGGACAACATCTGTGTTTCCACCATTCTGTGGGAATGCAGTACACCCTTTTCCAATTTTATTAAAAACCACCTTTTTGGCTGAAGCGTGTGCCATTGCAAGCACTTTCATTATGTCTCATATATCTTGTTCTAGGAAGTTGGGGTCTGCCTGTTTGATTTCTCCAGGACTTTCTTACTGTGAGGAGCATAGATGAGAACTCTGTTTTTTCTCTCAGAATGCCTTCAAGTTGTTTGCCTTCCTAACCTAGATATCTTAAGTGTTCCAAGTAATTAAATGACTCTCCAGTGACAGCAATGTTTTACTGATACTTATGCTGCTTGTTGGCCCAAACCAGAATCGATTTTCGAGATGATTGTAGTGAGCTCTGACATCTGGAAAAAGTTACACTGAAGCCCGGCTGCAGTTTAGTTCTTCACCTTTTGGGACAAGCCTCTCGCATTTCATCTGGGTTGGAAATCTCGAAATCAACTTTGGATGTGCATGTGGAAAGAAGGATATGAGAGAAAATGCAGGAGGATCTCACTGTTTCCACTGTCGTGTTTTTTTAATTCTGCTCAGTTGGAAGGCAGGCACCGATGTAATGTCAGGCTGAGGCAGCTTGTCAGTGCAAGGTAAAAGTGACATCTTAAAATGTGTATCCGTGTCTTATAGGCAAACACTTTGTTCCTAAAGCAGTCTTCAATGCCTGACAGGAAGACTGAGGAAAGATTTGTGCTGGCTCATGGTGTCCCACACACAGCAAGAAAGTGCTTCCCAAAGAAGGAACTAGCTTTTCTCTGAGCACGAGAAGGGTAAAAGTCCCTTTCACTCCTCTCAGTTTTGCTTAAGAGTTTGTAAAAAGGATTGGCCTTGCTGACATGCCTCTCATCACGAATGGAAATAGGCAGGCCATCCGAGGGAGTGGTCTTATTTACATGGAAACTCTTTTACGTAAGAAGAGGAGGCTGGTCCAGCAAAGGTGTGGTTTTATTTACATCCATGCTCTTTCCTTACGATTGGAGGGTGTTTGGAAGGTGTGGTCTCATTTACATCCCGCCTAGACTGCCTTTGGCTCGTCTGGATTCAACCCTTGCCTGTGACTGTAAAAGGAAGGAACTGCTGCAAGCAGAATAAAAACGACTGTGTGAAAAAACATGACTGTTTTCCTCCTCTGTTTCTTCAGTGTATGCATTCCTGCTGGTATGTACCTGGAAAGGGAAGACCACGCTCCTGGGGAGAGGGTTTTGGTCTGTGTAGGTGTGTGTACATGCGTATGTTCATCTGTCTGTGTGTATTTGTAATGCCAAGGTGAAAGTATCAGGTTTTGTGCTACTCTGGGTGTTGGAGGGTGCTCAAGCTGTTTCTGAAGAAAGGTCAGAAAAGCAAGCTCTTATTCATTGCAAATGGTTCCTTTTTGGTTTTTTTTTTTTTTTCCTTTTTTTTTTACTTTTAAGGTGCATATGCAACATTTCAAAGGTGCTGCTGACAGCTCTGGAAGAAGGCCTGTCTTGTGTGTGTGTGACATTTCATGTAGTCCCTTGCATCAAAGTGAAACCAGCGTAAACACGGTAGCAGCATTTTGTGCAATCTCTGAACCAGGATAGAAGACTGCAGTACAGAATATGCAGGGTAATCAGGAATTGGCTACACCACATGCAGTTGCCATGCAATGGTTTGTCCCTTCCTCAACATGTATAAAATGTCTGTTCAACTGTAGGGGCTACTGTACCTTATGGTCGGGGAGCAAATCAGCTGTTACTGGCCTCTATCTGCATTAACTTTGGCATGCAGATAGATACAATTTTAGCAGACAGTGGACTGGAGGAAGTCCTTGCACGTGGATTGCAAAACATCCAGAAAGCCTTCAACCTGCTGTTGACTTGGATGGATTGAATTTGCTGTGATTACTTTAGTCCTTCCCTGTTTTTCTTCTCCCAGCCATGGTTGATCAGGCACCATCTTGGTGAATTCCAGGCAATGAGAAAGGCAGAAGAGATAGTTTGTGGATTTATTTATTTATTTTTAATAAAGGAAATTAAAATATCTTGATTCTACAACAGCTTGACGATTGGTCCAGATGCACGTACATGAGCATCAGTGTTATTTTCACTGAGAACAGAGCTATTGTGTTGCTTTGGTTGTGGGTGGGAAGCGAACGGAGTCCCTTCGATGTGAAGCTCAGATTTGTGACTGTGTCCAGAAGCACTGAATGCTGAAGGAGCTGCCGCCAGCACGCTGGGACTGGCTGCCCCTGCCATGGCTGGGATTACTTTGCTGCGACATGCTGTTGGTCAGTGCAAGAACAAGGCACTTCCAAGAAGATAGCCTTGTGTGGGGATGTGCAGGTCACAATCCCTTTCTCCAGATCTTCTCACTGCTGCCTCTGCTGCCTCTGATTATACTCCTGTAACTCATGGTAAACATCTAGGCATGACAGCCTAAAGATACTAACATTTTCAAGTTAGAATCAGAACTCTTTTTCAACTTTAGATACCTCTGAATGCCTTTATGGACACCTGGCAATGAGCCACTTCTTTGCCTGCAAAAACTTGGTGAACCTGGAAGTCTAGCTATCTACCACAGTCTGGGTTAGGAGATGAAAGTTAATAAAATATTTCCTCTCTTTTCTGTAACCAAGGCAAGCTGAGGTGCACAAAAATAATTGCATGCCAGTCCACGGAGGCAGTCCGCGGGAGGAAAAGTGTCTGGCATTGTGTCCCTGGATTGCAGACAGGCAGGAGAGCCAGAAAGTTTGTCGTCAGGATCCTTTGCACGTACTCTAGGGCTGCAGCTGAAATTTTTAAGTAACACGTACGTATTGCACAACTTGTGAAGACAGGTCCTCCGGATGACGTAAACCAAGTGAGTGATACGTGCTAAGGGCACCAATGTAAATTCAGCTTTTACACCTGAGGAGCTGACTGGTCTCAACTGCCATTGCAGAAGCTGTGTAAGTTAGCTGGACTGTGTGCTATGCTGTTCTGCTTCTCCAGAGCCAAACTAGGCTGTTTAAATAAGGCTTGTGAATCTCTACACTGCCCTGCATTCATGGCTGAGACTGCACTAAGAGACATATGCCTCATTTTTAAAATTGGCATAGGTTCCAAAACACAAGGGTGCTTTATAAAATTTTCTGCCTTCCTGATCTTCCTCTCCTCCTTCAACTTTCTTCCTGAGGCTTAGCTTCCCTCCTTCATCCCCAGCATTGCGCCTGAGCAAACACTCTGGTTAGATCTACGTGGGCAAATGAAGGTGTCTGCCCCCGACGGCAGCTCTCTGATGAACGTCGAGCAGCCGTTCCCCGTGTCCTGAATGATGTGACAGCCCTTTAGCTGGGGTGCATACACCAAAATACATTGTTTCTCCTGACAGAAGAAAAGAGGGGAAGCTTATAGCTTAAGGAAAAAGGGATCTAAGGGAGATAAGAGTGTAAGACACATTACTGCAGTTCTGTATTTGGAATCGGTTACGTATGTGTGTGGTAACCCAAATGATGGGTGGACTGCACTTTCCCATTACCATAATTACATTTCCTTTCATAGCTAGGGTTGGAGACACATCCAGGCATTGCAGAACACATCAGTAGATTTAGTGTGGCTTACTCAGTCTCCATTTATCAGACTATGTCCCAATTATGTTACATTTAGGAAACAGAATAATTTTCTGGTTATAGCACACGAAATTTGTGGCATTCTAATCCTAGTCATCCTACTGAATGACCTTGGAGAAGTTGTTTTATGTCTCTTTGATGGTAAAAAATTAACTCGCCCCACGGATGGATTTTAATACCATGCCAAGTTTAAAAAAAATCTGAAGCTAAAGTTAGCCTTCTAAATCCATATTTAGGGGCTAAATGGGGCGATTCGTTTTCCACAATCCTGAGCACCCAGTAACTGTCTCCCACCGAGGCCAGCTAGAGATTTTGGGTGTTCAGCAGTCTGGAACATGAAGCAAAAGAAGAGTGAATGAGGCCGCTTGTGTGCAGGTGGAGAGAAGCTCACTGATGTGGTGTGAGGCAGGGACAGCAGTCTGTCCTTCCTGGGTGGTTCTCACAGTGACAGCAGTGGGGAGATGTGGGTGGGATTAGTCTCACTAATATTGCTGGCTAAAAGTGGGATGTCTGCCTTAGACTGGCTGTTCAAGATCTCTTTAGTGGACCCCTTGGTTCAGCGGATCCAGAGCAGCTCTCAGTGGGGAGAGATGAGCATCCCCTGATGTCATCCTGCTCACCTCTCCGGATGTGGGATGAGTTGTCCTGCAGAGACGCTTGGCTCTGTCCATGAAGTAAAGTCCTTCATAAATGCTTAGACAGCTTGCTCAGACTCTGCTGATTGTAAAGTCAGTGCGTGACTTACGGTGCGTTAGGTAACTCCAAGAGTGTGGCAGAGCTGCTTATAGCTGTGGAGAACGGTGAAACCCCATCGCAGGCCTGAGGAGTTTGGTTGTGAAAGTTATGAACTAGTGAAAGTGGGGAGAAACAGTTGAGTCTTGCAAGGAAAAGGAAATATAAACTTGACTGTAGTCATTGAAAACCTATTCCATATTGATGGCATGGTTTGTTTCCACTGGAGAGCTTTGTTCTTCTGGGCAGTGTTTGAGGAGGAAGATTAATTTTCCCACGGGAGAAATAAGCTTTGAATAAGTCGGCTAAAATGGATTGTTCTTATGTGCACTGCACATCTATAGGAGAAACAGAAGACGTTTACATGCTCCCTGAGGAGGAACCATGACAAGCAGACAATTAACCAATTCCCCTGGATCCCCAGATTTAAAGAACCACGTAATGGCTTAATTGAGTTGAGTTGCTGAGAGTGCGGCACTGCGCTGAGATTCGTGCTGTGAAGTGCGCGATTCCCAGAGGCATCCGTAAGGTTTTAAAGAATTGACTTTCCATGCTAATTGACCCAGATGTGCTTGATTTTACCTCACAATCTCCACTTCTTTCAATTACTGGTAAAGAGTGGGAATGAGAAAAAAGACTCCATTTGTCTCATGTACTATATTAAAAGGAAGCTTTCCTAAAGCAACAAATTGTTCAACTTGAACTGGAGCGACATTTCTTTCTTTCTTTCTTTTTTTAATTTATTTTTTATTTCCTGAATGACTGAGCACGTACTTTGTAAGGACTAGAGAATATTTGTTAAGCCACTCTGCTTGGCAAAGGAAGAGCGTAGGCATCATCGGCACCAGAAGAATGAGTGCGGTACAGATGGATGGATGGTGCCTGACCTGTCTGACCAGGCAGGGCTGAGCAGCACAGCATGAGGGCTGAGTGCTCTCATGGTTTGGTGGAGTGCCGGCCTGCCCGAACGATCAATAAATGAAGAAAAAAATCATGGTTTAACTATTTTTATCTTCAAGAAGGCAAGGAGCCAAATTGGAGGAATAGGCTTTGCAATGTGAATTAGTAGCTGAACTCTTCCGTGTACCAGGCCAGTAGGCACCTCATTTTGGCAAGCTATGGTCACCTTTTCTGTGTGTGTAAACATCCCCGGAGCACACAGAGCAATTAGTGTAAGACTGAGGTTCCCAGTGCATTCTGTGTGTGTGCAGAACCTGGGGTTTTCTTCCTTGTCAGTTCACAAGCTTTAATTCCTTTACAAATCGAGTATCTTTGTGTGGTAGGGACTGAGTCCACCTCTCTAGCAACATTCCTGGAATACCACTGGAGACTTTCTTTGGTAAGGAAGCTGCTCTCTACCTGGTTAATGATTTCAAGCTTACCTCAAACAGCAGAGAGGCATGTTGAGGAGCTTCTGTACATTCATATTTAAACAGGCTGTGTACCGCTGAAATTAGTGGAGTTAATCTGAGTTTGCACTGTTGTTAGGGAAGCAGAATTTAGCCTCCGATGCTTGTGACTAGCCATATTTTGTACCAACCAGTCAAGTTATGCAGCTCTGCTGTGAAGTGAAGGTGTTCAGGGAGTTCACTTCTTTGTTAAAAGTTGTATGCCATATATGGTCAGTTATGGGGATTTTTGCTGCTGTTTTCTTTTTTTCCTTAAGAAGGCTTTCCTCCAAACTGCTGAATCATATTGCAACCATAGACCTGGTGATTTTTCAGAATCTGAATCATAGCTCTCTGGATATCAAGCTGTGAAGCCACACGTGGGCTCAGCAGTTTGGCAACCACCGAGCGCAGCTTTGGCAGTATCCAGTATCGCAGTCCAGATGTCGGATGGTTCAGCCACAGCGTGCAGCATGTTAGAACAGAGCAACAACATGACTGAAAATTGCTGTTTACTCTTCTTAATTTAAATACCATGGTTTGTACTGTTCTAGATGATTTAGCCTGGATATTAAGAACCAGACTGCTTTAAGTCCATATCCCATCCTAGAAGAAAGCCTTACATAACAAGTCCACATGCAGTGAGAAACCTCTTTTGGAGGCTTTGCTCTTGCATTCTTCCTACCAAGGTCCCCCGTGAGAAGTTGTCCCAGTTGGGCCCACTTATGAAGCCAATTATAAATATATTCAGGATTAACAAAAAGCATCATAGTCCCGTGGCAGCAGAAATAAGAGTCAGGGTGGTACCTGAGATTTGTAAGTGTTATATGATCATGTTTTGTCTTAATGTTCTGCTTTGCCCTTACAAGCTGCAGTGATTAATACCTTAGCAATAATTCAGAAAGATAGAGACAATCTCTGTTAAAGCAGGATTCTTCTTCAAACCTGTGCTTCTGCGGACTCAGTCAGTTGAGCTCCTTCCTGCATGTGCTTCATTTTAAATAATGTTCTGTATTCAAGCAATTGTTTTGAACATGCTAAAGCTTTGTGCACGTGATAACAAGAAACTGAGGACAGTCTCGACAGTTCAATTCCTGTATCAATATTTCTTTATGAGTACAATACTTCGTCTGTGAAAACAACTACTGTTGTTTTGCAGAACATTTGAAAGAAAGATCTTTATTTTTTCATAGTGAGCACTACATCTGGAAAGGAATAAACAATGAATCACCTAGGCCAAATTACTTTCTTATGTCTGCAGAAAACAGACTGACAGAACTTTGGGTTGGGTTTTTGGTTTTTTTTGGTTTTTTTAGAATGACTGAGAGGCACATAGCAGCAAATTGTTCATTGAGTTGATCTAATTTATTTCAGCTAAATCCTAAACTTGAGACCTAGACAGAAATGAAAATAGGGAACATGTATACGAAGCACTTACAAAATGCAGGAAAGTTCCTGTGAAATTGTGAATACTGAAGGTTCATCCTTTCAGGCAGGACCGATGATTCCCCTTTGCCTGTTGTGCTAAAACTGCACCTTAAACGTAATACATCTGATGATTTTCTTCACTTGCCAACCCGTTAAACTAAGCAGTTTTGTGGGAAGAAGTAGCACTGGAGCTGAGGAGGACTTGTGCTGGAGGAGGAGATACCACACAGGTGAGCAGGAGGCAACTTTTGTGTGCCAGTCTCAGTGCCGAGCAGGTAGACAGGAGGCTCAAAGGGGAATGCTGTCCCAAAAGGGAGAAGGGATTTAGGGACAGGGGGAAGGGATGTTAGAAGAAAAAGGGCTTCTTGGGGTCCATGGCATGGAAAAGTGAATAGTTCTGCTGTCTTGGCATGGAAGAAGACTCTTGAAGAAAAAACAAGAAGAGCAGCAGAAAAATATGACGGAACCAATTCAACTTTTTGTTTGCCTTGTTTTGTATTTCAGCAGCTGGGGTAAAGCTGAGTTCCTTGGAGGAGAACACTAACTGAGCAAAGCAGCACAGACCCTCAAAACAGAACAAAATGGATGGAAGGAGAAAAAGACCCAGGCAAAGAATATCATTAGAGAGTTCAATGACAGCAAATTGAACCGACCAAAGAATCTGGAAATTTTGCAACATTTTTTTCCAAGGAATAGATATATATAGAGAATTTATCTAAGTAAAAAGAAGTAAGTTTTTGCACCATTCTGTGTAATTTCCATTTTTCCAATGCAATCAGCTACTTAAATGCTTACATATTGAGAAGAGCAGGAAGGGTTTGAATAGAGTTTTCGATGAACCCTTTGTTATTGGAAGTGAGAGCTAAAAGGAGGGGCTATGAAAACTCATACCAGTGAAGGATTTACCTCACAGATTCGTGAAGGTTCTTCAGTTTTCAGATGGGAGAAGGCTAGCTCAGATAAGATGTCTATGTTCAAGTCAGAAAACTTCACCCTCGGTGGGTCTAACTGTAAAAAGTATTAAAGCAGCTTTTATGTTGTGTGTTAATTATTATTTCTGTCCTATCCAGGAGTCCAGCAAAGAATTAATGAAATCCCTGAAGATAGTGTCAGTGATTGAGTCACACATTACTGTGGTCCTGTTTTTGACAGAAGTTCAAGTCAGAGATTGACTGGTATGTTGACAGTTTAATTTGAGTTTAATACTGTAAAATACAACTATTTTGCTTTTGCACGCTTTTGCATATTCAAAAATAATGCTACCCGGAAGAAGTCACAGAAAAATGTATGTGGTAATTCTATGCAAATTAAATTAATTCCACAAGTTTTGTTAAAAGAATTGAAAAGAAACTAGAGGAAGCTTAAAAGCGGAGGGTTTTGTTTCTTGGGAACCAAAACAACTGTAACGGAAGCAGATGTGTACATGGAATACAGGACTTACCATTGAAACCATCCAAACAGCAATGCAGCAAAAGGCTTGCTGTGTTCCTGCAATTAGGAGGTACACACAAAACGCTTTTAAAATGCTTACATTAGTCAAAGACGTAGTCATACTGAGCACAAAGAAATCTGTATAGTAGATCATCTCTGCCTAAATTCTGAACTATTAAGTGTCTTAGATACTGTTAATCCATTTTATTTCTACAGCATAATATTCCCATACTACAGATATTGGACATCTTGCCTCAAATGTTTCATAATACACAATTCCAGCAGATCTATGTGTGTGCTTACAGACAGATGACATCACCTTTTATCATGTGAGAAGGGGAAATGCTAACTGTCATTATACAGACACCCTGTGTCCTTTTATAGCGGGCAGGAAGGACAATTGTATTGTTCAAATATGGAGTTCAGAAACAACAGGAATTGGTTACGTGGTGTGTGTTGAAATTTCAAGTCTTCACACATCTCTGGTGGAATGCTCAGGAATACCCTCACTTTCCTTCAGTGTGGTGACTACACCAGGTGCAGCACAGGATTTAGCAAAAAACTTTATTCTCTATGTAATAATTGCTAAGTACTAGTCAGACACCTCAATTTAAATACCTTTTGAAGGGAGAAACAAATCCTAGAATAATTCCTCATCTTTACTTCAAATTCCAAACCCCACAGTATTTTTGCAAGAAAACCAGACATAGCTAAGGGATGGAGCATTACACCGAAGCCTTAGAAACCCATGAAATGGCACTCCTTTCCCTCTGAATTAAAAACAAAATTAACAAATTGGTTTTGTTACCTCAAGGCAAGAACCATACAGTGTGTACTGAGAATGCTTAGCTGCAGAGTGGAATTGAAATGCCACGGGGTTTTTCATCCTGGCAGGGAGGAGAGCTAGTACGAAGCTGGGAGGGGATAATTAAAACTCTATTGTGTAATACACGAAGAAGGAAACATTTCTTAGGGGATATATTGTATCAGTGGTTGCTGTATACACCTGCATATCTATCTCTTGAAATGAGATAGTGGTTTTCTCACTGCTAGGATATACTACAGAACAATTATTCACCTATTTACCTTGGGATAGTTGGGATCTTACCTATTTCTTGGTTTCATTTTTGTTTTATAGGAACAAAATCTAAGGTAATTGGTTTGGGTTGCCTTCTTAAACCCCAATTTAATTGATTTCTCCATTCCATGACCAGACCAATAAGAGGTATCTTTTTTTTTAGCACTTGAATCTGAGAAAAACTTAGTTGCCCCAACCCCTCATAATCAACCAGTGAGATCTTATCAAGCCTCTGGTTTTGTTTTCCTTGGTGCTTGGACTCACTAGAAGAAAGTTTTGAGTAACAGCTCCATGCATTTTGTCAAGAATGGCATATAGGTAGAGAAATCCAGGAGTGACAAGTTTACATTCAGTGAGATCAGAGTCACTGTAGGACGGAGTGGAAGAATGATGGTTAGGAAAATAAGGGGAGGGACAAGGAAGGTTAAAAGAGTTGTGTGAGACAAACGTTAACTTTTCTAATCTACTGAGAATGATGAGTGTATTTCCTGGATCTCTTTTCCCCCACCCACGTAGCCAAAAAATAAACCTCACAGATTAATTTCTAGGAGCGTGGAATGGTTTCCAAAGAACATTATTATCTGGGAAAAAGATTCTCTTTTTCAAAGTACACATTCTGGCTGTACTAGACCTAAAGAACTTGCTTGGCAAGCATATGATTTTTTTTTTTTTACATTGGTATTGCAAGAATTAGTTCAAAGACTTTTTTTTCCTGTACTAGTTCTGTTTCTGTAGGCCCTGCAGGAAGATGGTTGTTGGCTGTTTTTCGTATATTAATGGCAAAATAACCTTTTTCAAGAAAGTGAAATCTTTTCTCTCCCTACTAGAATACTTGTTCCAAAGAAGAGGATATATCTTCAAAGGAAAATGAAATGCCTGATTGTAAGTAAATAACAAAAACACAGATAAAACTGTAGATCCTATAGCTCTTTGCTTAGCCTCTTCATCTCCCCACAAAAGCAGTGGGTTTGTCTACGTTGTTTGTGATTTCTCAGTGGAAAAGAGTGGGAATTGTATTCTCTATTCTATTTTAATGTCAGCTGGCAATCACCTTCAGGATAGCATTCGGTAATTACTCTATGCACTTGAGAGCTACGAATCTTTTTTCCACACAGAAGGCGTAGTACATATTGTAGTGCTGGATCTCCTGGATTGGTAGGGAACTTAGTTGTCCGGATGGTATTTGTGAAAAGTTCTGAGCCATAAGTACAAATTAATGAAGCAACACGGCAAAGAAGGGAAATAGCATAATATCTTTCATTTCTACTCAGAGAATCTATTTATCTAGTGCTGTTTCATCATTGTGCATGAGTAGTGCGGCAGATGAGTATCAGCATCATGCATGGATGAGTATCACCATCATGCTTTCTAGGCACGGATTTACTCTAGGGCCAAGAGCCTGTCCCCCATTTCCCCTCCCTTCTCCCCGTACCGCTGCCGCAGGAGCGCTTGGAGCTCAGATCATGTGAGGCTTGCACTGTTCTCCCACCTAATACCCCTTGCAGCTGCATGCAGCCTTTCATGTCTACTTCGGCTTGGAGTTGTGGGTCTGCTGGGAAATCCAGCCACGAGACACTTTAAGTAGCAGTTTGATCTTTGTCAGTGAGATCGACTCAATTTAGACACGTACTGTTGAGAGGTCAAATCTGGATGGGAATATGTTAAGGGCTGTCAGAACATTGTAGGCGGGAAAGGCAGACATTGCAACCACCAAGTGTTTGATTCCAGCAGAGAGTCTTGTAAATGGGGATGTTTAATAGACCGTGGAGAAGTTAAAAGGAAGGATTAGACAACTGGTGGGGTCAAGTGCACTTGAGTAATCATAAATGCATAGGGTGGTGCTGTAATTAAAAATGCTCCTGCACTCACTCATTTGGCCTTGGCATCGGAGCCGTGCCTAGTACAGGCATTAACTTTGGTTCCAAGGGGCTTCTGTAATTGGTCCAAATCGAATGAAAGCTTTAAAACTTATATATAGGGTTAAACTTAAAAAGACAGGGTGGGAGGAAATACCCTAATTATTCAGACTCTTGAATAAACAAATTTAAGCACTTTGTACTCTGAAGTGAAAGTATTTGTGATAGCTGGAAAGTAAAACTTCGCCAAAAAAAAAAAAAAATTCAATTCTTATTTATCATGCTCAAAAACCACTATTTTTTAATGAGTATTTTTATTAAACATGTTACCTGGAGAGCCTTGATAATGTTTATCAGAAGCACTTTGATACTAAATGTCTGTAAAAAGCATAAGCAACCTTTGTTTTTTAAAACAAAAGGGTATTTTTTTAATTGGAAAAAATGTTTTTCTTGTCTATTTTTACTATCTCTAACAAACGCACAAAACTTATGCAACTCCATTAAATGCTTAGAATAATATTTCCAATGCACACTTTGCATGTTAAGTTAATGGAGTGTTTTCTTACACACCAGGCCAGAATCACATGATGAAATTCGAACTGATTGCTTTAGGCTTTCATTTTCTTGATTACTTATTTGGGTCAGGCATTTAGAAGGAAGATAAATCTTATACAAAAATATTGACCTTCTCCTTGCAAACACATTTTTAAACAGCTATGAGAGTTGCTGCTCTGTGCTTTGTAATGTGCTTCTTGCTAAGTTCAAGTTCAGATTGACTTATATTTTTTAAGGGACAGGAAGTTGACAAACGCCCTCCTCACAGCAGCGATGGCAATGTACGAGCCTGCGGGCTGTAAATGCTGGAGAGAAAGAGGAGGCAGGAAAGGGCTGCCTGCTAATAAAAGGATTATTCAGAATATGATACTTATGTGACCCAAAATAGCACTTCTGTTTCTCTCATATTATATTTCTTGTATTTGGCATACAAAAATTCAGCTGGGATCCTGGCTTCTTAAAAACCCTTTTTACATGAAAAGTGACCTTTCTTCATTAAATGTCCTGGCCTCTCTTGTTCCTTATCCAAATTTCAGCCATGTGGAGTGGAAGAAAGTAGCTTATCCTGCCACCTTAACATAGGTTTTCAGGAAACTGAAGCTAGGCCTGGATTTGCAGTTTATGTGGAAACTGGTGGAGCTGCAATGGAGCCAGCAGCAATTGTTTAGCAGCAATAAAACTGATGAAGATTAACTAACATTGTATTACTAAGGGTTTTTTTTATACACTTTCCTTAAACACCTTTTTAGGCCAAAGGCAAAAGTGAAAATCACTAATACAGAGACTGCCTTGGACCACAAGTGAAATGCCTCGGAAGAACAGCAGGGGCCGGGAAAGATTGCAGAGGGAGATGGTGGGGTTGCCCTCCTGGAGTCTTTGCAGACAGCACCTTCACGTGTTTTGGACAAACATCTGTTAGGCCATCGGTCTAGAGAGAAGGAGAAGGAGGCGTGGATTTGATAACACTCAAGAACTTGTTTGCCAGATGTCAGTAGTGACATTTCAGGTGCTTTAGATGGAGCTCTCAGGTGATTTGTGAAAATCCAGAATCCTGCCTTCCTGCATGGGTAGCAAAGACCTGTATTTCTTGCCAGTATAATGTGCAGAATGCATTTGTTCCTATACTCTGTCCCTGAAGGGGATACATTCTCTTAGTACCATGCATTTTGAGATTGGGCAAAGCATGAAAGCAAAATCATGAGGAGCTGTATTTCTGCCTGGTTTTAGTAAGATAATAGGGAGTCTCACAGGGGATAAACGTAAGCTGCTTTGTTACTTATTTTCTTAACATTAATTTTTGTGTTTTGCCCATTCTGAACAGTGCAGGCAGGGAACAGAAAACTGCCTTTCCTCTTAAATTATTTTGAATGCCACTGACAACACATCCCCTGTGCCTTTTCAGTCCTGCAGAAACACTTCTGAGTTTGTACAGCACCAAGCACAGCAAGGTCTTGCTCCATGATGATAATTTCAGGCAATTAATTCACAGTAGTGATTTGTTGTGCAAAAGCTGATCCATTCTCCACCAGTGATGCCCTGGTCCCCACTGGGAGGAAGCTGGTGGGTTGCTGTGCGCCCAGTGGGCACGGTGGGGGCAAGCCCATGCAATCACCCTCTGGCTGGTGCCTCGGGCTGAACCACCTCCCTTCTTGCAGATGGATGCTACCAAAGACACTCATCCCGGGCAGTGGGGAAGGCTGGACCTGCGGCCTCGCCGGTGGGGCCGAACCCTCTCCTCGCACGCAGTAAAGCTGCTGCTTTGCCCAGCACACCATTGGAAGGCGGGCGCCAGAGGCTGTGCCAGGCGGCAGGTGCCGGCAGCTGGACTGCAGACTCTGCATTGTGTGGCCTCAAGGCAAGCGTTCAAGCAAGGGTTAAAATAGCTGGATGGTTTGCACACTAGAAAACAGGGTTTTTTTCCGTAGTCACTTCCCAGTCATGTATATTCAGTCTCTAGTTACTGGAGGGATTCAGAGCTGGCACAGGCAGCCTCTTAAGTATTAGGCTGCCCTGTGTGCTTGGCACTAAATTCAGACAATTTTGAGAACAGTTCAGATCATTTGGAGGTTTTTTTTTGTTTTGGGTTGGGGTTTTTTTTGGTATTTCTTTCCATAAGAAAGCAGTTCTATTTTTAGGACTTGGCCCAAATTGTTGAGCCCGGTGGTTTGAGTTTTACTGTTGTTGTTTTTCCTCTCTTCAATCAAAATGAAGTGGTTCTGGCTGATCCGAGCTGAGCAATGCTGCTGCTTCTCTTAAAGTTACACTCGAGGAGGTTTTGTGAGTGCATGGGTGCATATGTGTGCATGGAAACTTTCTCTCCATTTCCAGGAATAAAAGGGGTCTTTGCTTCCTCCAGATCTATGCTCTGTGCTTATAAATGTCTCTATTAAGATTGATTTTGTGGAACACTCTGAAGGGATGCTGGCCTAAAATATATGTCATTAAAGTGGATTTTATATTTGAAGCTCATCTCCCATCTCTTCTGTTTTCTTTCTTGCTGCAGCTGTATACCATTGTGCTTTAATGGATAATGTTTGTCTTCAGTCCATATAGATACCAGAACACACCGTATTTATCACCTATGGAAAATCAGACAGTGTAACAAACTGGTGACCAGACCAGAGACTGAAGCCAAGTATCCCCTCTCTTCTTTGGCTACAGCGCATATGTAGACCCTGCACACCCAAGTTATCTTCTGGATGAAAGGGAATATTGCTGCCTTTGCATGGTGCTATGCTTCAGCTAATTAGCTTTTTTAGCTATGCTGCTTCCAGGCCCCATGGGATTAAGGTTAACATGGAGAGCTACCCCTTTTCATCCTCTACACACAGTGTATAAATTGCCACTTGCTCTCCCTTTGTCCAAGAGCATCTGTCCTTCTGTTGCACAGGGTGTCTGAGCCCGTGGGAGGCTGGTTTGGGACCTTTCTGAAGAAACAGGGAAGGGCAGAGCCCATTTCTCCCAATTTTGAAGGACCAAGGTGCGTAGTAGTCAGCCACTTCTCACATAACTGCAAATGTCGACCAGGCCACCGTAGACTGTCCTGAGGTCATTTTTGCAAAGCATGGCTGGACACCTCTGCTCTGTGTTGTAATTTAGGCTGTTTTCATAGAGATTGGGACTTTGGTTTGAAGAGGTGAAGGTGCCTTCAATAACATAGAGTACGACACATGGACCATTGAGGACAGACTGAAAATCTGAGCCTGACCTCAGGGTTTCCCTGTTTGCTAGCCGGAGGGGCTTTCTGCTGAGTGTTAGTCTCAGCAGCACACAGGGCGGATGCAATTCCCTGTAGCCACAGTGCCAGGCAGTAGGAGCCCAGCAGTGCAGGGCTGGGTCCTGGCTTTCTGAGCACCAGGCATCCCTGCAGTGCCGCCTCTCAATCGCTCTCTGGAGGTAGACTTTTGCCATAAAGAATTGCCAAACCATTTTCAACAGTTCCCAAATGTAAGTCTGGCCCCAGGTCTTAAATCCTATTGGAAAAAAGGCATTTGTATGGAGTTTAGTATTTCCTGGGTCAGAAGTATCCTGGGTTCTTTCTGCCTCTGGCCCTGGCTTCCAGAATTTCAGAAATGCGTGAAGCTCAAAACAAACCTTGTTTTCCCTTGATTTGCATTTCACTCTCCTTAGACAGTTCAAAGCTGAAGCATTCATTCAGGTTTTTTTTTTTGTTTGTTTTTTTTTTAAATTTTTTTTCACCCTAACTTGCCTGCCAACACTAACAATGCAATGTGCACCTAGCAAAGTAACTTAGATTATATTCCTAAAAGTACATTTTTCAAAGGAGTGGAAGTGTTAGCTTCAGTTTCCTAGGCAAATTCTCATACAAGTAATTACATTCTGCCTACTACATTCCTCTGCCACTTCAATTGGATATGGTGTTCTTCCTCAGTTTGTGCCCTACACTTTTGCATAGCATTATCAAGTACTGTTAAATATTTGTTGTCCACTGTCCCAGCAGTGACTTCACTTTAGAGGCACTGATTAAAGCAAGCCACTGGATGAGTAAAAATTAGTAGCATATTCTCGTGGTATTTACCATCAAAATACTTGTTAGTCTAAAACTTTCAGAGTAAAACATGCTTTTAACCATGACTAGGTAGTACAATACTTGTGACATAAATCAACAACACAATTAGCTATGGTTGCTTTCAAATGAGGAATGTTTGATGGTGGCTTTGGTACAGCAATATAAGAGGATCACTGTGGGCCACCTGTACTGATACCTTCAAACTGTGACCACTGTTTTACAGTGGAAGCTGATAAGTGATGTTGGTGGGTGAATTAGAGTGTGTTTGCTGTAGGTAGAGGAAAAAAATACTCAGGACCATCCAGCCCATAGCAAAAATCTGGAGAGGAGGAGATGAGGGCTGCTCCCTTGGTGTGTTCACAGTAGGTATGAGCTGTTCACAGTCATTGAAATATTCCGGTACATAACTGCTAGCTGATTCCAGGGAACTTTCCCACTATTCCCTGATAATCACAGCATTTCACAGCTCCGTGCCAGAGGTGAGAGTCTTTTTTCCCCACATTTTAGCACATTCATTCAGCAATGGCAGAATTGGGACCTGTGAAGCTAGTGTTAGAATGCCCATTCTAGCTTTTCTTTAATTTCATCGTGTTAGGAAAAAAAAAAAAAAAATCCCTTAATTTGCATGGTCCTTTCCCTTGCAGCCCTCAGCCTTTAACACGTTCAGTCTAATGAACCAAAACCACTGCTACTTGCTTCCGCTAAAATTACCAGTTTATTTGATTTCACCTACCCAGAGCATTATACCCCGGAAGCTGGCTCTGTATGTTGCAGGGAGGGATGCCAGACCCGGTGATCATGTCGATGCTCTTGAGCCAAGACTACAGCTGCGCTGCCTTCCAGGACCACCTGCTGGTGGGCCGCAGGGGGACTGAGGTCAGCACAGACCTGGGGAAAGCCGCCCAGCCGAAACCTGAAGTGTCATAACTTGATGACCAAACCACACCAAATTCCTGTCTTGGAGAAGAAGGAGAGGTTTTGTGGGAAGGAAGGCGAGGCAAGGCGAGAACATTTTATTCTGGGGGCTGTAGTTATGGAGGAACTGCTGAATATGTCAAGAATTTACAACCCAGATGCAGGAAATCCAGCTAAACAAATCTAAATGTGACCTGACATAGATGCTGGAAAACTAAAATAATGAAGTATCTGACCTTATTCTGTGTGTTTTCTGTAGTGGAACTTTCTTTGGTAGATCTGAAATGCAGTGGGCTGTTGTCACTTGGTTGAGCAGTAATGGGAAGCAGTGGAAAAGCTCACATTGGAGTGATAACTGTAGCCTTTGTTCTTGTCTTTATTCCTTACCAGTCTTCAGGTTTGTTTAATAGCTGGCTTGGTTTGTTTGATATCTGAAACCATTGTGTGCCCAGATTTATGTTTCATTGATGTGAATGGTTATTGTTGCTCCATACCAGGAAAGAAACAGCAGCAGCCATTGGCCTGCACTTCCATAAGAGAGTTGGGTGAGGGAGGAAGGTGAGGGTGCCTTTGGGGTAGAGGAAGGAAAGGACTTCAAATCTGAACAATCCAAGTTTTAAAAGGAAACAGAATTTTGATGTTTTTTGACTAAAAAATTTAATTACCTCTAAATATTAAGGTCTGCTTGCTACCAGCTCAGCTGCCAGATGGTGGATGCTTACAGATACTCCAGCCCTCCTGATTGTTTTCCTTTCTTCTTTTTCTTTTTTCGTGAAGGAGATGCCAAAGCTCATATTGGCCATCTCTGTACACTAAGGGCTTCAGAAGCCAACCTGAGCAACAGTTTTTGAACACAGAACTATGAGACAGAGTATTTTTAAGTGCATATTCAATTCAGAAGTATTTATGACTTTTTTCCTTAATCTATTCTTTTTACACATATTATTTATTCTGCTACTTTGAACTGAGCAGAACAAATGTTCTGCTACTTGGAACATTTTCATGTACTTAGTGCAGGAAAAACAAGGAAAAAATATAAAGAATTTTTTTGTTTGTTTTCTTGAGTTGCACCATAACTCTTACACAGCAAACATTCTGAGTTTGTAAAGCTGCTAAGCTTCATCAGCGTGTCCCCAGTTTTTTAGCATTCCTTGAAAGATGTTTGCACTAAAGAATTTCACAACTGCATTGCTTCATAATTGCTTCATTTCTCATAAATCAAATGTCTTTTCAATTTTTCTTAGTTGGGAGATGTGGATTATAGAAAGGTCCTGTAACTACCATTGTCTCTCGCTTGACAAACACCTGGAGAGCGATACTATTTGTTTTGTGAAGGAAGGTTATTTCAGTCAAGAAGCCAAGGAATAGCTCTCATTTTTTGTTCTTGTTTTTGCATTTAGTGCTGCTGAGAAGAACATTCACTTTTTTGGAGACCAGAAGTGTAATTACTGTTTTGTCCTTTTTAATGCTCATTTTTTCCTGGTGGGCTCAGCCTGTTTTGCTTCAGTTGTATGTTTATATGCATACATATGGATGCTGGTAATCTGTCATGAGATTTGAATTCAAGCAGGAGTAAGTCATGTACTCTGCAAGTTTTTTGGTTTTCTTTTCAGAGGAAACCTCTAAAAATGAGGTCTTTAGATCCTCACCACATCCCTGAAAGTCCTGGGGGGTGTGGAGCCCATGGGTACTGCCCGGTGTAGCAGACCGGGAGGTTCCTCATTCTCTTAACTTTGCACCAAGACTGGAGATGTCGATAAAGGTGTGGGTAGAAAGTAGTAGAACAGGCAGTGGTTTCACAGAAGTACGTGACGTAAATTTGTAAAGACCCCGTTCCTACAAGGAAACAGTGCTGTTGTGATCACTGGTGCGATTAGCAGAAAGAAGCACAAAGCTGTTCCTCCAGTGATATCAGTAGAAGCCCCAAGTTGCAGCACTAGTTGGTCAGTGGGCATGAAGCTTGTGCCACTACAGTGGGAGAGGATACTGGGATGTTGGCCGGCGCTCACAGGGTGCTGGGAACATCCCCAGCTCTGTTGCGGCTGTCAGTGCCTGACGCCAGGCCTGGTGAGGGGACGTGAGGAGGTTGGAGAGTGAGGGGAGATGCTGAGGCAGGACGTCGGGGGCGGCTGGCCTGCCCTGCCAGGAGAAGAGCCTCTACTGCATGCTTCGCCCTCTGACAGTGCTACAATGTGGGGGCAAGGGAAAATTAAAATGTAGCTGGTTTACTAGCAAAGAATTGCGAACCACTTGACTGGGACTCAAGAGTGGGAGAGAGAAAGAGGAAAACAGGTATCTTAAGAAGTGACATCTGTGAATGTTTTTCCTGTCGGCATAATGTTTCACCTTTTGAGAGAGAAAATGTCAAACCCACTGGTTTCAGGAGCAAAGGAAAAGGCCACTCGTGGTTTCCCAGTCAGGCTCGGGTCTCTGGTTCTCCACATCCTCTCTGCTCAGCCTCTGGTTATGCTGCCGAGAGCGAGGAATGGCAGAGCATGGCCAACAGGCCAGGTTTCCTCCTGTGATTGCTTGCCGCCTTTGTGCTTGCCTGGTGTGTGGCTGTTGCTTGTGCCTGCTGAAGTGTTCCACGTGTTTTCATAGAACCATAGAATAGTTTGGGTTGGAAAGGACCTTTAAAGACCATCTAGTCCAATCCTCCTGCAATGATCAGGGACATCTTCAACTAGATCAGGTTGCTCAAAACCCCGTCCAGCCTGATCTTGAATGTTTCTAGGGATGGGGCATCTCCCAGCTCGCTGGGCAACCTGTTCCAGTGCCTCACCACCCTAATTTTAAAAAATTTCTTCCTTATATCTACCCTGAATCTACCCTCTTTTGGTTTAAAACCATTACCCCTTGTTCTATCGCAACAAGTCCTGCTAAAAAGCCTGTGTCCATCGTTCTTATAAGCTCTGTTTAATTATTGAAAGGTCCGGAACCTTCTCTTCTCCAGGCTGAACAATCCCAACTCTCTCAGCCTTTCCTCATAGGAGAGGTGCTCCAGCCCTGTCATCATCTTCATGGCGCTCCTCTGCACCTCCAAGAAGTCCATGTCTTTCCTGTGCTGAGGACCCCAGAGCCAGATGCAGTACTCCAGGTGGGGTCTCACCAGAGCAGAGTAGAGGGTGAGAATCACCCTCCCTCGACCTGCTGGTCCTGTTGCCATTTGTTTGGCAGCAATGGGCATTTCCCCTTCGTACAAAGAGGGGGAAGGTTCACTTGTAATTTTGAAAAAAAGTAGCAATTTAATCTAATAAATAAGGGGCCTGCAGCTGACTGAGAGGTTCAATTGACCTGCCAGTCTCCCTCCCTGTCACTCATACACTGCTGAGCCCATTTAATCTCCTGCAGGGGAGGGAGGAGAAAGGGGATGCATGGGGTGAGCTTGGCTAATACCAGAAAAGAAAAAATTCTCTGTGCTCCACCAAAAAGGGAGAAGAAAGAAAAGCCCGTAAGTAAGGCATGTTTTTTCTCCTACTATGTTATAAAGGAGAATCTAGATACACTTTAAATCTAAACCAAATAGTGGATCTGATTCTTAACGTAATTCAACTCTTTGAACAAATTAGAGACACCCAGTGCATCAGGGCACTGTGTGGAACACTGTTAGCTTGGTCATTCTTGATTCGGTAGGGATTTGGCCCAGACGTGCTCTATTACATGGTATCCTAAGAGCTGCCGTTCCACTGACATCTTCCGAGACGAGTGTTTCAGAAGGAACAGTCCGCCTGCATTCACACGTGGCTACGTAGACACTGGGTGCAACTCTAAGGCCCGTGGCTCAGTGGCAATCCCGAAACCCTGCAACGCTGCCCTTGCATCAGGCTCAGCTTTCAAGAGCTCATTTGACTGCCAGGTGTCACGGCACATGGGGGGTGCAAAGCCAGCCCGTTCTGCTCACAGGGAGGGTTATGTGGGAGGTGCTAAGCACCATTGCTACGTGGATTTTTCTCAAGGCAAGAGGAATCTTCTCTTGTCCCAAGAAGCCTGCCGTAGGACAATATCCAAATACCATTGCACAAAGTTGCTCTTGCATAGGCAGATCAAGACCATAGCCTCCTTGTGCTTTGCTAAGGCCTGTGCTTTTAGTCCACCTGAGCCATTAGTTGCTTTCTGTCTCCCCTCTGACAGACATTTAGAGACATGTCTTGTAGTGGAGCTGTTTTTCCAAGAGATTACTCTGCTTCTAAAATACACCTCACCTTAACCTAAAAAAAACAGATAAGCCAAGGTATTATTAGAAGTACTGACTATTTGATGAGACCTGAGAAAGTGAATTGACTTGATAATGGAATGAAAATCTTATTATTTTCAAAATTCAGTTCACAAAATGGAGACTGGGGGGGCAGGGAGGGAGGAGAGAATTAAGTTTAGAACTTAATTCCACCACGCTCAACGGCCTCATTTACAGGAAGAATACAACAAATCTCTTGTTTTTGCAGCACAAGGACTTTATACAGGTAAACATGTTGAGAATGTTGCCTGTAGTGTTTGCCCAGCTAGACCATAAAGAATTCCTGAGAGCGGGGAGGTGGGGGGAGCTAGTGCCATTGCACAGCTCCAGGAGCTCGGCTTTCCTCCTGCCTCCATCTGCCCCAGTGCCAGGGAGGGAGACTGCTGGAGTCATACTATTCCTGTGAAGCCATCCAGCACGTTTATTCTGAGTACAGACACAGTGGTCTTCCATTTTGCAATTACAGAAACAAGAATATCCTGTTGAGCTTTCTCGCTTTCCTCCCTTCCCCACTGCCACTGCTTGGTATGGCTGTAGGGAATATAAATGGAACAGGAAATTTGACCGCGTCCAGGATCAATGTCATTAAAGACACGTCTTGTTTTAAAATCTAATTTTATATAACTGCTCTGTTATATAATATGCTTTTGTTTGTCGTCTTGATTTTTATCGAGGTAGTGTACATTCCCCTGGACCTTTTCATGAAGGAATGTTTATACCTGTGGGCAAGCGCTAATGGCAGTGAAAGGCTCGCATTCATGGGAACAGCATTTAGCAATTCATGGTTGCCAAGGTAAGCAGCAAAGGCATGCCCTCTGCCACTCCACTGCCTCTAAAAGAAACAGTCTCTAAGGTAACAGGCTAGCACCCCTTGAGGCCAAAAATCTTTAGCTTTTTAGAGAGAAATACACATTAAATAATACCAAGAAAAGCATTTTTTTGTCCAGGCATTTTTTCTTCACAACAGAAAAGGGGCTCAAAGTGTTCTATTTTTGGTTCTGCACAGGAATTTAATTCAGATGCTGCCCAGTGCTTTGTGCGCTCAACACCCCTTTGACAGTTTAGTTGCAGGGGCACATAGGACTAATGAGCCAAGGCATGACTGTAGTTGGAGGCTGGCGTCTCCCAGGCCTGTGACTGTTGTTCAAGTGAATAGGCAATTTCCCTGATTAGGTTGGAATTTGCGGCATTATCTGGATGGTTATTTGGCATGAGCCCTTTTTCCAGGATCACAGTCAATGTGGGAGACTGAGTCACCTGAAGAAAGGTCTGCAGAGGCAGTGTTTGCTAGATGCTGCTTGTGATGGGACAGGAGAATGGGCCTCTCGACTTCATTTTGCTCTGCAGCCACTTTCCAACCTCTTTTATCTTACCGTAGCAAAAGGGAGAAGTAGGTGAGTCATCACATTTTCCCAGTGCAAGATTTTAGTCAGGAGAAGAAGCAAAGAGAAGCAGGAGGTTTTTAAAACTGAATTCTAACAAAAAGTAAAACGGAACGGCCAGATCACCTTTCTGCTAGTGTTGGTGCGTCAGAGACCCATTGCATGCAGAAGACAACTTGTCTATGTCATCTGCAGGACATTCATATGACTCTAACACCAGCACAATTTGCTGGATGTGAGGAAAAGCAAAGCAGCACTTTCTGGAATTTTTTTTTCTAAAAGACTCAAGCTAGTACAATTGCTTGACAATTATAAAGTGACAATTCAAGGACTGTGACAGTAATAGAGGACCTGCTGGTTGTAATATGTCTTTTTACATCTGATGCAGTTTCTGCAGTTCCTGGAATTGTAACAGAAGTCTTAGAGCTCTTCATGAGAGGGGAGATGCCTCCTGGAACCCTTCTGCAGCTTCTTCAACAGACTTAATGCTGACATTAATACATTTTTACTCGGAATAGAGGCAAACTGATAATCAGACTTAGCCCTATCTTCAGGTGTGTGACACATGCCTCACATTTCAGTGAGTCTTTGGGAATAAACCTCATGTTATTGAGCTGACTTATAACAGTGCAAGGGTGATAACGCTTTGCCTACTTTCAGTCTGACAGAAAGGATACTGCCTTGACTGCATTCAAAGAAAGGACATACATCACTGACAAGTCACTTCTCCGTTTACTTTCACTTCATGTTCTACAGACTAAAGTAATTATGGAGTAACTATGGACTTTCTAATGGTTCAAAGCATAATAACAGAAAGAACATTAAACAAGGAAACGAACTAGTTGCGTCATCCAGCCCAGAAACACCTACAATGAGACAATTTGTTATTATGCAAAAGATGCAAAGTCAAGGGCAAGCTAGGAAGTATCCAGACACTCTTTTTAAGTTCAACACCTTGTCATGTCCACGTTTTGATACAACACACATTCACATGCTCTTATGCAAGAGAAGTCCTGCTCCATTTGAGACACGAATTGGCTGGGGCTCACTAAATAGGAAGTAATTTGGTATTTGCTCATTGCAAATCTTGCTCTTTATTCACATCTCAGATGCACAAATGGACTTAAATTTCACTTCAGGTAGGATGGAGACATGTAGCTGTTGGAGCAATTTATGAGAAATGGCCTGTCTTCTGGGGCAGAGTCTGCAGGCACCTGAGCAGCCGGCACAAAACATCCCTACGCTGCCTCAGTTCTGGGGGTTTTGCTGGCTTGTCTGAAGATAATGGCCTCTTTCTGCTGTTTTGTAAGCTAAGCAGCCCCGTGCCTAAATCCAATGGGACTGGATGTTGTGAGCAATAGCTTAGCGTGCCTAGCACATGCCCGCAGCACTGAGTTCAGCAGGCACAGCCACTTCCAGCTGAAACATGACCAAGTTGTGAAATGAGTCTGGTCAGGAAAACAAAAGCACTGAGTTTCTAAGTTCTTGCGTGTTCTCAGGAACATCCCTATAGATTTGGCTGAAACACTTCAGAAACTTTCATCTTAGGGAAGATATACAATATAAAAAAGTTCCATTTTATACACTTTTAACTAACGGAAGATAAGTTCTTGAAATATGATGTTTCAGGCAGCAGTAGTAACGGGGACCAGTATTAGATTCATCTGTGAATGAGCAAATAATAAGAACTAGGGACTGAGTTATAAGAACCAGCTTTTTAAAATGCTGGCTTCAGTTAACTTCCCTGAACTTAGTGTTGATATTTTGTTTTGTTACTCCACAAAGTCGGTTAATATGAGAACTCTATTCTGTATCTATAATTATAAAATATTATTTGATGTCTAAGCTGTCATTATTAGCTGAACGGTCTGAACTCTTTTAATTTTTTTTTTTTCCCCTAAAGAACCATCATGCTCTTACTGTGAAAAAGACAGAATCTTGGGAAAATTAAAGTAAAAACTGATTGCTCATACTTTGACAATGTGTTTTATAAAGGCTGTCTTTCAACAGTAATACTTGCATTCCCATGTTAAAAAGATGAAAATATGTAACTGCCATTTGCTTAACAGCTCTTAACTGGAGATGGAAAATGTATTAGTTTCATCTGTCTTAATTACCATCACATTTGTCTTTCTCTCAAATCTCTATTTTTTGAGCTGTACTTTTGCAGATCCTAAGGCACAGTGTACACATGCATTTATATAGCATTTATATTCCTATGTACACATAAACTGACATCTGAGGGGCTGATCCAAAATTCAACAAGGTCACTAGAAAGACTCCTAGCTAAGCATCAGTCTATCCCCCTGGAGCTCTGAGCAGGACTTATCGTAATGTATTCCCTAGATTTCAGTCACTGCTCCCAGAATAGGTACAGGGACTGCATTAATGAGATTTTTTTTCACATTCAGGTTTAATTCATCCATTTAGCAAAAAGTTGACTGATGATGGAATTTCGAACAATCAGTGTTTTATACAGCAGCTGGATATTGGAGCTTTTTTTTATTCTTCCTATAACATTTAAACTTACTCAGTGCCCAAATACTGTTGTCCCAAAATGTTGGTAACCTCACTTTAGTTTGTGTTTGCAGTTCAGACACAGGTTGGAGAGCCCAGACTCTTATCCAAACCTTATTTGAATGAGTCAAATGTCTTGATACTGCAAAATTGGAGAGGAAGTGATTTAAATATTAGACTTACTTTACAGATTTCCAGTATTTCTGGTCCCAGTTGGCACTACCACAGTTTCAGCCTTTCTTTTGTAATGCTGACATTTATTTCTATGTGTATCCCAGATCTCGAAGCACAAAAGTGAAAACATTTGTAAAAAAGACCAACCTAACATCTGAGGAAGCAAGGCAAGCTTTGGGCGGTACTGATTCTAAGAATAGGCAAAGTTTTTTTTTTTTTTTTTTGCTTGAATTACTTTGCCCATCTTCACCTCAGCATTTGCCAGGAAATCTCAAGATATTAAAACCCAGACCTCTTACATGAACATAGACAAATGTAGTGATGCCTAAAGACGTGTGTATTAGCAAAAGGAAAATAACTGTGAACAGTGTTATCAGGGAAGGATTAATTGAATTTGCTAGATAGTAATACAAACTTATGAAGAGTATCAGGCCAGTGTATTTAGGGCTAGACTGAAGTCTAACTTCTGAAAGTGTTTCTTTAAAAATGCTGGTATAGGCTGGGTTTTTTGTCTCCTTCTGGCTTAAAAAAATTTAATCCTGTAAATGGATGTAAAATATTGTTTTTCTTTCGATCCCATGGGACATGTGTATGGTTGATAAGTAGAAGCTAGTAATCTTATCCCTGTGCAGTGCCACTTACCCCACCACAAATAGCATGCCTGGTTGTTATAAACGATTTGTATCTCGTGGTGTTTTCCTGGCATTTGGGCTTCTCAAGATCTCGCTCATTTTCTACATTAATGTCTTACTGCAACTGGGACTGGTTTAGAGGTGATGATACATGAGCCAGGAAGAACCCTACCTTATTTTCAAACCAAGAAACAGCTCATTGACCCAACAGCTAAAACCACCAGCATCCTTTTGCTTTTAAACTGAGGAAAAGTGATGGGAAGTTGCTGAAACACAGTAAACGTGAATCACTCTTAAATGCCAACCTGGCTTTAAATAGTGTTTTGACAACACACAGAAAACTATTTATTTTTGAGACTTACGGGACTTCTGCAGGAGTTGGTGCAAATACAATGAAAATTGTAATGTTTACATAATCTATAAATAAAACAGTAAAGAAACCCAAGTTCCACCAGGATCACAAGTAAAAAAGGAGTAGGAATAAACAAGATCATTAATACATAGATTGGTCGATTTTTTTTGCTTTGATAAACAATGAAATCATTGATATACACATATCTGCAGCTATATATAAACATGCAAAACTAAGAGAAAACAAAAATGTTTATCAAGGCCCATTTCCCAAATACTACTTACGAGAAGCAGTCAAAGGTTTAACAGAAAGGAACCAGTTTCTTGGATTTGTAACTAACATTCTTTTAAGAAAGTGAGTTAGATCCTAGAAACACGCTAAGGACACTCAGGTAATATTTTCTAGAGGTAAAAATTAATCATAAAATACAGCCTAATGCAGACAGAAGCACAGCCTGACACTATGTGCGTAACATTATCCATGTCTGCATGTGCATGCTTGCTCACTCACCCAAAACATAAAATCTTCTCTAAAAAAAGTGACCTCATTATCACAGTAGTAGAAAGATAACTCTTGATAAATTGGGGTGGAAGAATATCAACCTCAAGTATTTGAGAGGGCAGAGGGAATTATATACTACAGCCTCCTCAGGATTATTGTTTGACAGTTCATTCAAAATTAACAGAAATGCCTTTTGGTCCTTTGGGTTCAAAGTAAAAGTCACTTTCTCCTCCTCAGAATCTACTGCCTATAAAAAGCCAACATTTGCATTTCTAATCTTCAAAGTAAATTACAACTGATGGAGAGGTAATGCCATAAACTTCATTAGCCTCATTTCTGTAGACACAGTATTCACTAAAGTCTATTTTTCTTGTAGACCTACTAATATCTTTATACTAATGGTATCAAAATAATCTTACTTTTGGTGAAATACACTGGTGAGGGAATCACTAGCCATACAGATATATCAAGGTTTGGAAAAATGAAGATAATTTTACTAGAATTAAAAAAGTCTGCTCTGGGATTTGAGGAAGCTGAAGTTAATGACCAGCAATCCTTAAAAGTTACTTACACTTCCCACAATGTTGGCAGAGAAGAAGAAAAATACATTTTAAAAGTTACACAATCCCGCTCCCCCAGTTTTCCAGCACAGGGAATCACTGAGCTAACACTGAGCTGCACTGAATAATTTCCCCATTTTAAACAGAGGGCACAATCACTGGTATTGGGGTAACTATGGCTTTGTTCACCTAGATGTTAGTTAGGGACTGTGGCCGCTGACCTTCTGTCACTGTCTTCTTGTAACCACTTATAAGAGATCGCTATGTGGATGAGTTAGAAATAATGATGCTCCTTAGGGAGCTATTTAACCAGGTATCCCAGCTCATCCTCCTGCTGCATCCCTGAGTGCTCTTCCCTTTCTCAGCACTCCCGGCTCCTCGTTCTGTGCCAAACTCCAGGACAGTGTTGCCTCTGCACTCTTGGTGCATGTCTGCCTCCATGCAAGCACCTCCGCCCCAGGCTGGCAGAGCACAGTGTTTTCTAGATGCAGAGAGGCAAATGCAGTTTTGACACCATACTAAGGTGGGGATAGAAATATGTTTGAGGGGTCATGTCATGGAAAAAGGTGGGTGGACACCCCTCAGTGTGGGGTCAGATGAGCACATCAACCTGTGAACAAGAACTTGGTTGCACTGATATGCAATGATGTGTGTTGGAATAAAATGTCTTAGGGAATGTGTCAGAGGACACATGAAACTAACCCGCAGGATCAGTGCTTTTCAAAGAATGGGGGTTGTTTAGCAGGTACAATGCAAAACAAATATGAATAAAAATATGGGATGCTTTTCAATGTCAATGAAAAAAAGACAAAGTGAACATTTAGGTTTATGTTAAGAGGAATATGATTGTAAGATAGCAAGGTAAGAGAGGGAATTCTTTCACTCTGCTTGGCTCCTAGTTACAATAGTGAAACAACTTTTGGCATGAGAGTTTGGAAGAGACCAGTAAAAATTGTAAGATTAGAAAACATGATGTTGAGGAGAGGGTGAAGGAACTGGGTTTGTTTAGTCTAGAAAGGAGAAGAATTAGAGTGGACATGTTAACCTAATCCTCCAATATATAAGATGTTATAGAGAGGACAATATACATTTGCTCTCCTTTTTGGGAACAGGACAAGAAGACAGACACATATATTTTTGGCAGAGAAAGAAATTAGATTGTAGGTTAAAATATCTAATTGAGTTATTGACATGCTGGAAAAGATGCTAAAGACACTGTGAAGCACCCTTCACACAAGGAATTCCAAGAGCAGTTGCAGACAAACATTAGGCATGGCCTGTGTGTACTTAATCCTGCTTCGCTGCTGGAAGGCAGATTGGGGGCTCCCTTCCAGGCATTTTGGAAGACCTGCTTCTACAGCTTAGGAGGACTTTAGAACAACACATACTATCAAGTAGCTGATGTGCAAAGTGAGTTACGGACTAGATTTTTTTAGATACTTCAAGTTGTTTTGTGGTTATTACACTGATCTTTTCCTTTCTGCTTCATCTTTGTAAATGTTTGCATACTTACATAATTGAGTGTATTGAATTAAGTAATCAGAGGTACTCAGGTTAAGAACTTACCCAATTTTTTTTGCCAGTGCAGCTATTACACAGAAGAGTTTACAGTTTAACCTCTGTTTCCCTGGAAGTTCAAAAGCCAGAAAGAAACAATATATGTAAGTTATTTTGGTTTAAAATCTTAAGTCTACAGCAATAAAAGCTTTGTGTTATACTCCATCTTCTCTTTCTTAGTCATTTGGATTTTGTCAAGCAACAGAAAATAGCTAAAAAATCCTCTTCTTGTAAAAAGTTTCTAGCATTAAAATTGTTACTAGCATCTGAGTGTGTATGGGAGTTCTCACTAAGTGTCTGCAGTTATTTAACTCAGAAATGGAAATATAAACCATATCTTTTTTTATGAGGTATCTACAAGGCTGAAGATGACTTCCAGTCACTGAGAGCTATGCAGAATGAGAACATTCTTTTGTGCTTCCTACTGGTATTATATGGTCAACTTTAAGGAAGACACGCTGGCAAGGATTTGGAAAGATGTATTTTGGTTTTCAGTGGACTGCTAGTGCTTGGGTTGGTTAGATAAGAGACATACACCCTGGAGGTGGTAGGCTGTATGCCAGGATTCACAGATTAGGCAGGAGTTAAGTTTATGCATGCAAGAGAGTTGCTACATTTGCAAACTTTCATAAGAATTGGTATAAAAGCACCTTTTCTTTGGCTAACACCAACAGAGAAACGCAGAAGACGATGACAAGCTCTCTAATTAGCTTGAAACATTTGGCCTAGGAAGCTTACAAAGTGCTTGCCAGGTTTTTTAAATCCTTATCAGCAACTTTTCTAATATCTGCAAGGAAAACTCTTAACGGTTAAATAAGGATTTCAGCTTTCTAGGCTTTATCAGCAAACACCTACTCCCGAGTAAGTGTTTAGGCTTTACACCTTAGTTGGTGATAAGGGACTTCCAAAAGCCCTGTGTGACTGCCTACTTCCACTTGTGTTGCAGTCAGGGGAGACTTACCTTCGGTGTTAATGGGCCCTGTACAAGGCTGATTTAAGATGCCGCCAGAAACCTCTTTCTGGGCATTGTTTCTCCAAACAATTTTTTGCACGACCCCACCTTGACTTTCTTATGAAGTGTGCACTTTGATCCAGATCGAGCAAATGTGGAAATCAAGGGGACTGTTACGACTAACTTTGCTGAGCATAGAGTCAGGCCCCTGAAGTTTTTGGAAGTGTCAGGCCAAAACTAATGTGGCTGAGACAGCTGGAGGTCTGTCAGAGCATCGTTCCTGGGCTCTCAATCGCCTCTCACCAGAGCACGTAGCTAGACTTGCTTGCACGGTAGTGACCAAGATTAGAATGACCCTACTGGGATAAAACAAAAACTAATTGGAGGAGGTCTTTGTCATACCAAGATCTAATCAACTCTTTCTTTAGGATATGGAAAAAAGTTATGAAAAAAGGCCATTGCTTTTCATTTGTGTGTTGGTAAGAAGGAATGGAGCACAGGCAGCTTCTCTCTCTTCTGAAACATTTAACCTTTTGGAAATTTTCAGAAATCATGCAGAGCCCCGCAGCAGATAGGGATGTGCTCAGTTGTCATTTGCACAACCACTTATGGCTAATTAGGAAGAAGAGTTGAGAGAGCTAGAAATGGTAGAGACTGTGGATATGTTCACACTGTAACTCAGGTGCTCAGCTTGTTCTCAGGCTTCGACCTCTGTTCATTTTCTTTTATGGATACCAGAGTCCTGGGCTGCCCTTTGGAATAAATCTAGTATTCCCTGAGATGAAATCCACAAATTATTCTGGGGATAATTTACTCCCAGAAAACACAAGTTCAGCTTGTTCAGCTCTACGCAGTTTTTCTATGTTATTCTAGCAAACCCATGCTCTCAGGTACCCTCACACCGACTCATACCATGCCCCATGGTGTGCATTAATTTGACACCATGCTATAAAGACACCACTGCAGCAGGCTGAAATGTTCTGAAAGGTCACAACATGAAATAATTGTCTTAGGGCCATAGGGGCTTCCTATGGGCTCCAGAGGAGACAGCAGGTGAGGTGCTGCACAGTATAGCCCTGAGCAGTATGGATGCAAGTCACCCTGTGCTACCTGGTGTAGTATTGCTCCCTGGCGGGGAGCTGGTAGCAATGTGGTTGTAGCTGGTGCTGCATACATAAAATGGAGAGTTCCTAAAACAGGGAAGAAATAGAAGTATTTTTAAGGATTCTCGGAAGAATGAGGAAGACCTAAGGAGAAAAATATTTACAATCTATTCAGACAATGAAAGGGATGATGGATGAAAAGCACACAATAAGGATAAGGAGCTCATTCTACTTCTGCCAATACTTCATTGTAATGTGCCTCAGCCAGGCCTCAAATAGTGATTTGCTCTACCATAATTCCTGCATTCAATTACCAGTGAAATACATTTATTGCTGGTGGTTAGCATCCAGCCTTTGAAATGGTGTACTAAGTGCCTTATTTTTACATTATTTAGTCAGAAAAAGTCATAATTTAACTTTGTTTTGCAAGTATTCTGACAGACTGAGGAAGGCTCTTTTTATTTTGCCATCCAGAGGCTGGGTGAGTCCCTTGCAGAATTTTTGGCATCCAAAACCCAAGAGTTAAATGCAGTATCTTTTCTCCTTGAGCAGGAGGATGTGCACTGAAGGCTCAGCCCTCCTTCTCGTGTCCCAAATCCCTGGAGAGTGAAGCAGCAGAACCGTTCCTCAAACCAGCATAAGCCTTCGCTCCAGAGATGCTCTAGCAACAATTGTGCTGTTCTGGCAGGAAATGAGGAACAATTTTTATTTTTGTTCTTGCATCTTCTCTTCAGAAAGAGACAAGGGTCCCAGAGATGAAAGATCTTGAACTCTAGACCCGCTGTGGCCAGCACACAGCAGAGCCTCCTTGGCACACCACCATCTGGGCTATACCACCAATGCTATAGGAAGCAACCGCTTGCAGGCCTATGGGAAAATGGAAAATGTGCTACAAATGCAACCGCCTTTTTCAAGAATTTCTGCTTCCCAGAGAGCTCTGACAATCCTGGCTCAGCACCAGCTGGTGTGTGCCAGGCAGTCTGGCCAGGAACATTGGCAGAAATGTGGGCAAGCGCCATGTCAAACCTCTTCAGTCCTGTGCTTGGCCTCGCAGCCACCCGTGCGGAAGCAATGCGACGTGGCGGTCCATGAGAGCCGACTTCAGCAGCCGTTCCCTCTGGAGGTGCGGGTGCTCGGCAGCCTCAGTGTCCCCGACACATAGTCTTGAAGTAACGGCGATTGGTTTGGGCAGACCTGGTGGGTGCGCTGGATATTTTGTTGACCTCTTGGGCTTTCTGAGCAATAGAGGTATAGCAAAGTGAAGGATCTGCTGCACATACAGAATCATATGCATTTATACTAAACTTTACATTTGAGTCTGTTAATGTAAACACCTTGACCTCTAGAGGAAGAGCAGTGCAAAACAGAGGAGCGGTATTTTTACATCATTTCACCCCCAGGACAGCACACAGGAAGAGCCACAGCCTCAGGCTGCTTTTTGGTGCATTCCCTCCAGTTAATATCTTAGATTTTTTTTATATTGGGCAATAGCAAAATGTAGGGATAGCAAAAAAAAGAAAATCCTCAAAGTATTTCAAAGGCTGTTGTAGTCTTAAAAATTTGAGTACTAAACTAAATAAAGTAGCAGGCTGGGTAGTTCCCTTTAGCTGTAATAGACATGTATAGTTATGTGCACAATGGCTTTCGTTGGCCATCACTTTACCTCCAAAGTAAAAATATCACCCATTTACTCACAGTCTGTTCTAAACCCTGGTCCTAAATTAATGATAATAAAACCAAGTTCTACAGGCACTCCTTAGTTTGGTTTTAATTGTAGAAATCTTAATTTATGTGCACAATTTATTTTAAAATGCCACAGTCCTTGTTCAGGAAGGCTTTTCTTCCTCCTTGGGGAACTAACTCCCTTGCAGAGTGCATGCATAAATACATACTTTTATTAGGCACACCAGAGATCTGTGAACTGGTTTTATTATTTTATTTTATTTTATTTTATTTTATTTTATTTTATTTTATTTTATTACATTTTATTTTACTTCATTTTATTTTAATTTTATTTTTAGCTGCTCATGCTTCTACATGCAAATAGTTCCAAACTGAGTAAAATTGCTGAGATGGGTATCTCATTTGGAGAAAGTAAGTAGAGTTAAAATATGCATAAGTTCATTCAATGATTAGGGGACACTCCACTATCACTGGTTTCCTTATGCCCTCTTCCTCACCTTTCTTGAACATATACTGTGGAACATCCTGAAAGAGAAGTCTCCATCCACCACTCCCTTGATATTGATATAAAGGCAGCTTCACCTCCACCCAGATTCTTCCCTTTCCTCAGTAACCATGAAAACACAACATCCATCTTTCCCTCTCTCTCACTATGTCTTTGGACTTTAAGCCAGGTAAGAGTATGAGCTATAAATTGAAGTGAAATATACAGCTGGGTAAATACAGCGAGACGAAAGGGAGAAAAAGGGAAATGTGTTTCCTATCACAGAGTTTAAAAAACGGACTTGGCACACCAGGGGAAAAAACAAAACAGGAAACAAGGTTCTACATATAAATTAAAGTTTTTTACCCTGAACCTTTTTAGATAGCCCAGGAGTAATAAGAACGTGTGTTTCTTGGACCAGCAAAGCAAGCATTCCAACACTAAATGGCTTCCTGTTCAACACGTTCAAAGCCAGAGACTGTTTTTGGGGGTTGGTTAGAAATATGTGTGAAGTATGCACTTTTACTGCAGGCCAAATCAAATGTTTTTAATCTCCCCTCCATCCCCTCCCCCATCAAAAAAGAAAAAAAAAAAAGCAGCAAAATGTGACCAAAGTTTTCTCCTTCACTGAGGAAGTTCAATGATTAGCCTTCAGTTAATCTGCAAACAGTCACACTTCCCACTAAAGATACTTAAAAAGGAACTGGTCAGTGTCGTTCTGCACTGGCATTGGAGGCTGTTGAGCTGTAATGAGTAGATGCATAAAAGAGCTCAAGAACTTGGCCCCATGCAAAGACAGGGAAACAGTGAATATTTGAGGGTGTGAAGTGTGTTATAGCATTTTCCCCCAATGGCGTCAAACCTATAATTCACAAATTGTTGATCCATTTTCTTCTTCTACCACATCATCCTCAAATGTTATTTTGTACTACATGTTCTTTGCAGATCTTTAGGGTTTTTTGGGGTTTTTTTTAGGTTTACAAAGTTTGATTACATGGCCAAAAGTGAAAATAACACACATGAGAAAAAAGTGTGGAGCACTGTATGCCACGGATGCACCAAGGTGAGGAGGTTTTCCAGTTCCTCACTGAAGCCACAGGGTACTTTTTGCAAAAAAAAAATCACAAAAGTACACCTTTTTTTTTGCAGCTAGTGGGAAATAGTTACATCTAACAAACCTGGGCCTCAATTTGTCCCTTTCAGTATAACTTCAGAAGTCTCACCAATTACTGCTTCTAGTAACACTTTTTTTCCCAACTCCAAACAAGCAGAAGCCACGTAAGTGGTAGCCAACTATTTTCTTTTAATATTTTTTTCATTCCAGTGTTTTTGAGCAAACCTGAGTTCTAAACACCGTTCTGTTTCAATATTTTAAGAATGCTATGTACAGAGTACAGTCCAAGATGGTATGTTGTTGTGAGGCATTGATTTTGTCAGTTGCTGTTATGCTACCTTGAATGAACCGAGCTGCATACTTTGTTTTGGTTCTTTCTGCCTAATTTTTACAACAACAAAAAAAACATTAGCAGGCCCTTATAAACATATATTTTTGGGGTTTTGCTTCAAGAAAATGCATCCTAGGAAGAGATATGGATCTCCAATCTCACCTAAGACAGTGAAATTCAGCCTGCACTGATTTGCACCAGACTAAGCAATGATTTTCTTTTGGCCCAGCCAGCTATAGTACTCATTTTCAGAAGTTCTGCTAAAGATAGAACTGATAATAAAGATAGTTGAGACTTAACAAATACTAGATAGACTCCACTGATGACTCATTCCTGGACTTCTACATACTTCAATATCATATCATACTTGATATCCAGAGCTATTGCTTGGGGGGAGTGGGAGAAATGACCAGTGAAGGATGGGTTTCCTGGATCGGTCCCTCTTTGAAAGTCCAGCTTTCCAAGGGAGAGTCATAGGAGTTCAGTTCCTAGCGATTCTGTGGCAGCTGCTCAGTGACGCTCTTCTGCAACCTCCCTGGTGCACTTAAATTCGATTTCAGTTCAACTCCATGTGCACATTGTCTTCTGCCCTTCAGACTCCTTCCCATCCAAAATAAAAGCATCATGTTTGTTTATTATGTCTGAACCCTTTCTCCTGACCTTCACCGTTAATCCTTTTAAGTTTCTGTTTTAGCTCCCTCACAAAGAAAGAAAGAAAGAAAGGAAGAAAAGGAGAAAGGAAAAAAGGGAGAAAGGGAGAAAGGAAGAAAGGAAGAAAGGAAGAAAGGAAGAAAGGAAGATGTTTGAGAACAGAAATGCAACTAAATATGGAAAAGAAAGCCAATGCAAAAGAAAGATTTCAGGGATAAGTTATGGTGGTTTAAATCCCTATTTCTTTTGCCAGGTAGAGAAATCCTAATCCTAACATCTTTCCAACTGCTTCAGTGAATCATTGCCATTACCAATATGGGCAGAAATTTACTATATCAGCTTCCCAGACACTGAACACAGTGTTGGCAGAGCCGATAGATATTAACTCAGTGAGTCAGATAGGGTGTTCTTTTTTTACCTCCAAGGCACACAGCAGCAGCTCCAGCCGTGTCGCCACTGCCGCTGCTGCCGAAAGCTGGGCAGCCAACGTGATAAGAGTGGGACTGCTGATCAGTGTACCGCAAGACTTGCATTGTAAGTGCAAGCCGTCCCAACAGGTAATGAGACTATTATTGACATCCTGGAGTACTTCCTCGAGGTCATGTCAGTCATAGTCAGGAATCTAGGAAAAAAACCAACAAATAATACTATAGCTGTCATTATAATGATACATAGTTGCAGGCATCATTGTCTCAGTTGATAAGCTTTGTCTTGAAACTATCTTTTACAGTCTCACAATCATTCCAAAAGTCTCCCTCATTGGAGCTTTGTACCTGTGACATTTTCTACTGTGGGGAATTTAACATTTTATGATTTTTTTTCTTGCTTGCTTCTAGCATACACCACTTTTAGAGTCAACTGCTTAAACAAAGTGTTATTTGTTTTGTGGAAGCAAAATCCATGCATCTACTCTTTATATAATGGGAATAGGTATTGTTCCTTGGCAGAAAAGAATTTGTTTTAGTATCTTGGCTAAAGAAATAGCTAGGGCTGAAGATGATTGTGATAGAACAAAACAAGGAATACACTCTGTGCTCCATGCACACCATGAAAGCAATCTGAAGGTGCTCTGAAGCAGTCACGTGTGCTGTTGAGTTGACTTCTGCCAAATGGCATCAGTGGATGAAGTGACAGCCAGAGGCTCATGTTGCTCTTCAAGAGACATCAGACTTTGTTTTCTCTGATTTTTCCATCCTTCTCTGCTTTCAGTGTTCCATCCTTTGAATCATTTAAGAAGTCCAAATTTCAAAACCAAATACTCGCTGAGAAAGTCAGGCTATGCTGATCTATGGCTAGGAAACTGCAGCCGTTTCTTCCAGATGGATGCATCACTCTATGCTTGTCTTGTCCTTGTACTTTTCCTCAGCCACAGTTGGCCACAGGTCAAGAGAGAATGCAAGGGAGATGGTACATCTACCTCACCTTATAAGCAACCTACCTACCAGGGTCCACTCCTTCTCTGCTACCATACTGCATTACTCTGAAGCAATCTCCTTTGGTAGTCACCTCAGTTTCCACACTATGGCGGACTGATGCTGTAGGTGCTAGCAAAATGCATTCACAAACATTGGTCGCCAGCTCCAGTTTCTGTCTGTGGTATGTAAACGTACTGGAACCTACTGGACTTGTCCCTCTGAGAGTTTAGCAGAAGGGACTCTTTCTTTTTTATTCAACAGCTCTTGTGTTCATCCCATTGGCCTGGATCATTTTGATGAAGTTGCACTTCAGGCATATTCAGGACCAAAGGCTGATTCATTAAGTAATTTAGACAGTCTTATCTACATAGTAATTGCTTTTTCAACACAGTCACAACTACATTGACCCATCATATTTCTGCTGAACAACCAGATGGATATCAATGTCCTGCAGGGAGATCTGGGCTGCTGTCCTATACTGTCTTAATACAAGTTTCTCTGAAAAGTAACTGAGATTTTTTTTTTCAGTTGAGCAGTTCAACTCTGAGCATTCCTCTTTGCAGCAAGGTGGATGAAAGGAAAACTAGACAATCTGATAACAGTTTGGTAGTGCTTCTGTTCATGCACCAGAAGTTTTACTTGTTCAAGGCTACGGGAGCCCAACCTGTTGCATCTTTGCTTCTGAAAGTGAAATATCTGAGTGTGAACAAACTGTTAATGCATCATGTACATGATATTTTTGGACACCTAGTCAGCTTGATCATGTACGTAATTTTCAGGTAGGATCTGCCATGACACAAACATTAAAAATATGGTAAAGTACTGTAAATAGATTTTTAGTTAGCACAAAGGAGTTTGTGCTTTCTTTCAGTCAGCAGAAGTTCTTTCTTCTGGAAGAGCTTTATTATTTGGCAGATTGCTATATAAAGCAGCCCAACTGTTTTGTTGTTTTCTTTTCTTTTCATTTAAATGTCTTGTTTCTGTAGAATGAAAATTAAAGAAAATAATGGGAGACCCAGGTGCAATAAGTTCTCTTACTGGTGAAAGCAAGCTCCTCAGATGAAACACAGTTCTGAAGACAAGATGAACTCTGAATTGCTCTCAGAAGAAGGCTTAAAATATGCAATTTCCCGCTTACAAAAAATTGCACGGTCTTTTGCAGCTCACCAAATGAAAGGCTGCAAGTCCTGACAGCATAACATCAGGTTTCCTTGAGTGTTATACTGCAAGAACAACCAGCAAGTAGGCCAGCAATGCACTAATAGGAAAGCTCCAGCAGGAATTTCTTTCCTAGTCTGCATAAATTACTGATGGGCTAGTCTAACATTTAAGAGAGGTTGCTTGACTGTTATCCAGTGGTAGATGTTAGGGCTCTGGGTACGATGACTGCCCTGCTCCGTCTGCACCAGGCAGTATTTCTTTGTAATCCTCCTCTTCTCCTCAGGGCATCCCTCAGGTGTACTAAGTGCCCTGATGGAACATTGAACCAAATTCGAGTGCAGGGATAATCTAAGTGATTGATTATGGATGATGTTTAGTGTTTATTAGCAGTCAAGCCTTTTCAGGAGCCATACTAAGTGTAAAACAGGAATTCTGCCTTTCTCCCTTGTTCTCGGTCAGTATGTACACACACACATGTGCATATACACACAAAAGCATCCAAATTAATTTCAGGAATGCCCAGATATTACTAAGCGTGCTGGAAGGCAGCATCAATGCAAAGCTGGTACCATGGATGTTACTACATTTGAATGCTGCCATCACTAAAGAAATGCTCTGACATGGTAATTCAGGAATGAGAGCTAAGCCATTTTAGCCAGCTTGTTACCAAGAGATAGTAGACTAATTAATCAGCATCTTATCATAAACAAGGACTGGAAATTTGCCATATCACTTAGTAGTACCTGGGTGTCCCTGACAATGCTTCTGAGCCACAAGGAGCAATTCTGTCAAAAGGCGTTGAGAGTGGAAAGAGGGAGGCAGGAGCAAGTAGGAGGGAAAGAAACCCCAGAACTGGACCCTTTGGTTATGCTGGTGGTCCTTTCCCCTTTCTTTCTGTGCATGCAGAAAGCAGCTGATCCGATACTTTCTGCAAATAGATACAAATGCATGCACAAGAGCTGGAACATCTTGTACACAGATGTGAGTCAGTACTTGGCAGGTGGCTAACTGGAGTCAGATTTCCCAGACAATAATTACTTTTTCAAAAAAAGAATTAAAGAGACAAGAGAAGAAGGACTAATTCCCACCGCTCAAGAATGTGAGTCCCGAAGTGAAATTCCCTTTTCTTTCCGCATAGTTGATTCTACATCACTTCAGGTGTCGCCTGCATTAAACATCCAGGACAGTTATAATGAACCTTTTTCTAAATGGGTGCAGGTTAGACTTGAATAATTGTTTCTGTCCTCCAAGCTGCCCAGCCAGTTCTGATCTGAAAGCTGTACAGAGACAATAATAATGTAGTATGGTGTTCAAACATGTCTTGTGAAAAGGTCACATCATCAGTATAGTTGGCCAAGGAGAATGGCATGCGGTAAACCATTTGTTTTATTGTTGGCTGTGGGCCATAAAAACATTTCCACAGCAAGACATCAAATGCACCTTGAGGACTATGAACTCAGGCACATCTGCTGCTCCTATGGCAAACAGCATTCAGCTTCCCCGCAGCCCTGTGGGACCGTGCCTCAGGCTTACAGCGCTTTTTCTCAATTCAGCATGAACAGCCGGATGTGGCCAGAACCACAGAGCTGTAGGTGGGTTATGAATCTGTACATTGTAATCTGACTTTTAATTGCTGCTGATTTCAAATTTTGGTTATTCTCTGGTAATCAGTCTTTTTACAGATGTTTGAAAACTGTCTTTTCAAAAACAACAATACATGAGAAAATGTTTGCCTTTGATAGAAAATCTGTCTGCCTGTCTGTCTACCTACTACCTACCTGTCTATCTATCTATGTAGATTGCTAGCTATGGACAAGTGGAATGTCAAAACAAATTAGTTTTGGGCACAGCAGTATAGTTGAATCTTTGTGTTCAAATTTTCTGACGGAAGGACACACTCCTGTGCCGACCTCTGGCTCCAGTAATGAACCAGATCTCCTCTCCAAGTGAGGAGGCTGTGGTGTGCCCTGGAAAATGTGGTTTAACCAGAGAGCTATGCCTAAAGAGGGAAATATGAGCATAAAGCCCACCAACTATAACGTGTTTAAGGTGTTATGATAGCATTTCTGTTTCCAGTGAGGGCTGAAATATTCTAATATTTTAATATTTTTTGTTAATTTATTACCAAATTTTCTGTGGAAAGTCTTTGCTACCTTTATTCCTCTTCAACCTCAGTTCTCAAGGCAGCTCTAGATGTTTTCTCTGTTTGTCTAGTGCAGGATAGGGGTAGGCCATGGAAAAACATGATCCATATAGGTTTGGATCTTTTCAGAAACTGCATCAGAGACAGTGTAAGCCACAGGAACTGTGCTAGGCTGTGCCCCTTCACAGGATTTTTTAAGCTCCAAGCTGCAGTTTGTCCAGGATGTTACCAGTTTTGCTGTAATAACGTCCTTAACAATGCACGCAGCACTCCAAAGAAAGCTGAGTGAGGAGGAACCACATCTCCATAAGAGCTGGATACCACCACAGAACTTGGAAAGTATTAAATCCCACCTTGAGATGGGACAATGGCTCAGAACAGGATATATTTTTTATTCATTTTAATAGGAGGGAGAGGGATTTAGTGAGAGACAAAGTGCAGAAGCTAACAGACAGATTATACACAAAAAGGCCTCACAAAAGGGAGGCTGGGAGAAGTGAGATTAAATATTGCAAGGGATAATTAATCTGTTATGATATTGAAAACTAAAACAAAGGAATTTTTTTACATCCTCAGCTTCCTTTTTCTAAGCAGATTCCTGGGGATACTTACAGCACACAGCATTACAGCTTCGAGTTGTTTCCCATGATTGAAAGCTTCCAGGTTACCCAGCAGCTGTTAAAGCAAATGCTGCTTTTGGCAGCAAGCATCACTGTCAATTCAGTCCTGACTATGGCCGATGAGAATCTTCTGGTTGACCGAAATGCAGTTGGATTGAGCCCTAAGGAATTTAGCTTTCTGAGGCTCGTGGGGATGCAGAAGTTCCTAAGCATACCTTTGTCTTTGGAACCATCATGTGCATGACAGGTCTCATAAGAAACAAGTTTGGGCTGATAAAGCCATCGTAGGCTGCACCTAGGATGTGCCTGAGGGAGAAGGGGCAGCCCTTCTGCGAATGGTGCTCAGCCCCCCTCACGTTGCTGTGAGGACAGCTTCCTGAGGTGGTGAGTCCATTCTGCCCAGGGAAAGGACAGCCAGGGTCCACCGACAGCCTGTAGAAAGCTTCCAAAAGAGTGGGTGTATTTAGCAGAAAGCTCTCACACAGAAGTCTGGTGTGGTGGGCTGGCAGTGAGGGTCTGGTCCCTCTTGTTGCTTGCTTGCTTTTGGCCTTTCTGAGAACATGCAAGCTACTCAAAGGGAATATGTACTCCATGGCCTGAAATAGTATCTCTGTTACTGGGCCCCTGATGCAAAAAGATGTGATATAAAAAGTGTGTTATAAAAAGAACTAAATATTGATCTGTTCCTGTGGTGAATGGGCGTGAATGGGCTCAAAGTGCTGTGCTGTTACTTTTGTGGATCTCTGAGTAGAGACCACTGTTTATAAAAACAAACAAATAAACAAAGAGCTAATTAAAAGCCTTTCAAATCTAGTCATCTTTGAGCTTCAGGAGTCTGGATGCCAGCTAGTTCTGAATCAGGGGTGCAGCGTCCAGTCCTGATTTTAAGCAATATCTTACACTTTGATGGGCACTTAGGGTAGAATTTATCCTGCTGTACTTAGTCCTCAAGAAGTTACTTCATCTAATAGTACGGTTGCCCAGCCTGTGGGATGTCTGCTTTCAAATGTCCTTGAAGAATTTCTTAATCATCTGGCTTTTGGAAAACTTGTTTTCCACAGCTTCTGTTAAAGAGGAAACCTTACGCAATGAGGAATCCGGCACTCACTGGGCTGGGAAGAGAGGGAGAGGGAGCATGACACTTAAGGGCTAGCAGGTGCAGGGCAGTTTCTATGTTTTACCCAATGTTTGCACCCTTCTTTGAGCACCAACCAAAGTCTTGAGGAAAGCAGGTACCAAGGCTCAGTTTGTCCTATCTGACTGGCTCTAGGCAGCTGCGAGTGATGAAGTGCAGGTGGTTTAGTGTTCAAGTCCCAGGTGCCCGGCTCTGCTGAGGTGTAGTGCAAAGGAAACAGGAGATCTAAGCTTTTGGGCACAGCCAGAAAAGAATTAATGTTGTAATACCTGCTCTTCGAGAACTTAGTTCTGCTTTTGGATCTAATGTCCAGTCCGATCCATACATACTGCATGTATCCTGTGCCTTAGTCTGCACCTGCGTCTATTCCTCTTATCCCTAGCCTTGCCTCTCCTGCTCCATTAAACGATTATTTTTATTTTGATCTATGACCTCGAACAAGCAAGTACTTTTGGCTATGTTGAGTTCTGTTTCAAAACACATATTCCTTTTGGAACAAAAATAACAGATATAACAAATAATCTGTAATGCTCTCTAATGTCTCTTCCCCTTAAGTGGTCACTAGAAGAGTAAAATATCCACTGGTACCAAATGGAGTTTTGTTAATGGGACACTGACAGGGAATAAACACTTCTGGGTAGCATTCATGTACTTCAAATCACTCCTCATTAGTACTGTTTATTCTAAATTGAGCATAAAGTTATAAATGGAGAGTATACGACTAGCATCTATTAATACAGGGTCAGATTCTACAGCACTCACTACATCCAAAAGTGCTTATTTGCACCAGCAAGTTCTGTTTTAAGTAATGGTACTTTAATTCCTTTTTGGCTGCCTAATCTGGTCCACTTTTAGGGATGCAACAAGATTTTTTTTACAGCATTGGTAAGATGATAAAAACACTTTATGGAAAAAATTTTAAGCTCTTGAAGAAAGTGATAGCTGATATCATAAGTATCATTCTTTCCATATCCTTCTTATAGCAGTGTAGAGCCAGGCTCTTCTGCTGAAAGAGTGGCCAGTATTTCCAGTTTCACACTCTATTTCAAGGGGTTATGACCTCTCTACGAGTAGTTGGAGCAGAAGATTGTCGTGGAAGTGTTTTTTCCTGTCTTGGAAAAGTGACAATGGATTTAAATTGCAAACTAATGTAACTGCTAATGTTAGATACTTTTCTGAGACATTCTTTCATGTATTAGAACTACATGTGGCAGCAAGTAGCAAAATCTTCACTTACTCTAAGAAGAAGGAAGTGTAGTGATGAGCAGTGCTATTTTTTCATTGTAAGAAATCTGTTTTTAGCAGTGATATGTGTTGTGTCAGTACCAACAGGGGCTTGAGTATTATGTAAATAGATGTGTCTGCAGTGTGTCTTTCAAGACACGCAGCACCCTGTACTGCAACCCACTTTCTGTTGAACAGAGGGTGCTCAGCCTCTCTCCTGGGGTCACACAGAAAGCCGAGAGTTAATCACACATCTGCAAAGCCGCACTGCAACATGGCTCCTACAGCGCCGTTCTGACAACCGTCTTAGGTGTGTCTGTGGTCCTTGTGTTCCCATCTAGTCTTCTGTCAGTGCTGCACTTTTTTTTTTTTTTAAATTTTATTTTTTTATCCTGCATTGTATTTGTAAAAAATGGAAAAATACTCCCTGTGCATTGTCTTGCCAAACCAAACAAACCATGCTAACTTACCTTCTGTGTAAATTTTTTAGTACTCTTGATATTTTGAGAAGCCTTCTTGTACTTCATCTTCAGTTGGGTGTAGGTGACTATACCTATATAAGTGGCCGTACCTGTTTGCAATAAACCAGATGGACTCCTATCTGTGCACACTGCAAAAAGAGACTTTAATGGAATTTCTGCTGCCCTTAGCCTTATCACATTAGCCTTGGAAATATTTACAAATGGGGTGATAAGAATCTCTGGTGAAATTTATCATGTCTGCTTGAAACCATTATTTCTAGTGCTATCATTTTCCATTCACTGTGTGCTTGGGGACCTCAATTCCTGTCACCAGAGTTCAGATTCTTCTCATTTAACCATTGCCATTTGAAAGCTGACATCTAGTCCGTGCCTGCTGCCTAGGTAAGGCTCTAATTGATGTATGGCAATTTGGCTCACTGATCTTAAGGTGGAAAGACGTGTATCTTGATGTAATGGTTTCTCTCTTTTAACTACAGAAGAAAACAGAGGAATTGACTTGACCAGATGCCATAACTTTGAGATGGTTATGTGAGACGAGTCCTACTCCAGATATGAACAATACTTGCATATTAGAGATGAGATGGTGCAAAAAGGTTTGAAGGAAGAGACAATACTGCATGTCACCAGATCCATTTATAAGAAAGAGGGAGCATACCTAAAGCTGCTGGTATTGCACAATATATTAGCAACAAAGTGCTCTTTGTGCTAAAAAAGGCAGGAGCAAAGAGACTCCTGAAAATTTAAGTAGTGAGTTGAACAGAGAAATACAAGAGTTATTATTAGTGGTTCAAATTTGTTTATCAAGACTTTTAAAATGAAATCATCCAGAGATTTATAGCAAAGATTGTGATTTTGACCTAAAGAAGGAGAAAATTTTAGTCTTTGAATGAAAGAACACTGTTCAAAGTTCATGATCTACCAAGATTTCCTAACCTTATCAGGAGAACCTGCAGGAAAATGTCTGAGAGTGGGTGTCACCAGACAAAAAAAAAAAATAAACAGAGGCTAACATAACTATGAAATTCAGCATGTGAAAAGATACTAGGCAGACAGTCAAAATTACAAGAACAAATACACAAGAGGGCAGAACTCTTACTGCCAACAATTACAGCAGTATTACATATCACTTGTGTTCTCACTTATGCTAACGTTATGCTAGTACAGCTCACTTGAACTTTCTGGAACTAGTCCTGATTTTCAGTGATGTGAAAGCAGAATCATCCAATATGTGCCTCTCGCTTTTACTTCTCCTTGGAACTAAGAGCTGAGGAAACTGGAAACTTCTTGTGACTGTTGCTATTATGCCCTATGGAAGATTGGACTGAGAAGCAGGACTTGAATATCTTTGTATATATTCTTCTGTTACACAAGAAATTATTTTTTAATACAATCAAAACATTGACCATGGGTCCTATTGCACTTAACAGTGGTGTTAAGATTTCTTTGCAAGCCAGCTGAGCAAAAATAATGAAATACTAGTGAAAGTTCAAAGCCAGGCCTCTTGCTTCTGATGGGAAATCCAGCAGATTCTACAAATCTTGCCTTTCTGACTTTGAAGAGTTAACGTGTTATTCAACATATTTTAAAATATTTAATTGGATAAATAGTGCATTTTCTAGCACCAATTTGCTTCTTATGAAAAATAATTCAAAAATATTAGAATAAAAGTTTCTGAGTGTAGGGGTTATTTTTACTTTTTTGTATGCTTTTCAGTGTTGATGAATAGGTCAGCTCTATGCCTGGCTGCTACAGTCATTACCATTGCTACTACAACTACAGCAATGCAATGGAGAAACATCTTGAGAGAAGGCAACTGCATCACTCTTACAATAAAGAAGAAAACTTAAGACTTGAAGGCCTTTTTATGAAAAGTCTAGCATGAGCAATACCACCCTCCCAGTATTAGCAGGCCTTCCCAGTTGAGATGTAAGATAGATATAGGAAAAAATGTCAGGAGTCCAGGGAGGTTGTTTTTCTTCCTTCTGAGAACTAGGGCAAAAGCCCAACCAGGCTATTTGCTGGTATCCTGAACCATTATTATTCTCTGAGTCTCATTAAAACAAAAGAAAACAAAACAAAACCCCTGCCTTTGTCCCAGGTCATTCCAGAACATTTGCCCTCCCCTGTTATGTGTCCAGGCAGGAAATGTTTTTCTTCTTTTAAAATGAGCAATGCAAGGATATTGTGGAGAATGCATGTAGGGCAATATGCTATCAGCACCCTCCAGTTGTTTATCATGGCCATTTTCAGCCCAGACAGGGACACTAAGTTCTCTTGGATTCTCAGCGTGCTGGCAAAGTCGTCTCTGTGTGACAACAAAAAAACCAACAACACTTCCTGATAAGTTTCAGAGAGTTACTTTCCTCAGCCACATCTCACAGTTTCATTCCACTACTGAAAACAAATGCAGAGTTTTACAGCAGGCTTGCCTCTTTACTGTATATTTGTCAGTGGTAAATGTACATTTTTGCCTTCTCACATGCTTTTGCTTCTCTTTGGAGAAGATAATAAAGAGGACTTACTCTCCTTAGCCCTGTGAATGGATGTGGCCTATGTCTAAGGTCAGTTCAGAACAAAAGACCCTTAGCTGCAGTTGTGGCTAGGGGCCTTTTCTATAAAAACTCATTGTTTTGCCGGAGGCAGCAGACCGGGCAGGGTTACAGCATGCCAGAGATGCACAGGAATGCGAGGCTACTTCATAAGCACAATTTCCAATCTCAGCACGTCTCTTAACAGCAGTGTTGTGTTATGAAGTTAACGTGGAATTTTTATGCAGAAAGCTTGATGTTCTGAAGGCCAACCACAGTGCCACTCAGGCCAGGAGGGTTTCTCCCTCAGTTAGGTCACGAGACCAAGAGCGCAGCAAGGGGAAGCCTCCTTTTTGCACACAGAAAGAGCAGAGAACTGGCAGCAGTGGAAAAGTCCTCACACTTCTTCAGTCCTTCTTCTAGAGAAAGCAATTTTCAGGCTAGTCAAGGCTCAGTGGTGTTGGTTGCTTTGTTATTTTATTCCCCAGCTTGTGACAGTGCTCCTCTATACATATTTTGTGTATGTCCACAACAAATAGTATTTTTAATTGCACCCTGAACAGAAAGCAAAGCACGTTTTCCAACTGTGGGTGCCAGCTGGAAAGTACAGGGCTTGTTTTCTTTCTAAAACATAGACCTTCTTTTTAGCCTCAGCAATTACCTCCCACTTCCTGTCCAAATACACGTTTGATGCTTGGTAACGATCACACTGGTAATATTACTGATGAGAAGAAAAAGGCAGGAGGATGATCAGGATGATAGCCACAATTTTAGGAAACCTCCGTTAAAATCTGTCACAGATTTCCAGTGTTATCTTGCACAAATCGCTGAGCCACGGAGCCACGACAGGCTGCATTTGCCTTGATTTCTGTGCTTCAGTTTTACATCTGTCAAATATGAAGCGTAGGATTTCTATCACATGAATTTATGTAAATTCAAATTGTGAAGTTTGTTGTAATGGGGACCATGCTGCTGTTTAAACTAGGACTTCTGAAAGGGATCATTAAGACACATGGCAAGAGGACTTGCTTTTACTTATTTGTTTTTTCTCATCATGAGGCAGCTCAGTTTGAGCACAAGAATAAGTGCCGTAGAATCCTGCAGAAGAGGATTTCTTCATCAGGAACAGATGAACAGATCCTTGCAACCTTGTTGGGAGAAATTGCTCCCCTCTCTCCTTAGGTTTTCCAGAAGAGTAAGTTTAAAGGAATGGTTGAAATAATAAATTCTTCTGAAAAATTAGAGTTTCCTGTTGAGTAATCCAAGGCTTTATTGTTTTTCAGGGAGCAGAAAGCTGCAGCCTCTTAAAAAGAAAAAAAAAACCACAAAAAACCACTAGTTAGCACAGACTAACACAGTAACTGTTAACACTTAGCATTCTTTTCTTGTCATGCCTCTCTAGTGCATTTCTTGCCCCAAAGAATTCCCCAATGATCGTTTTTTGACTGGTTTTGTTTGTTTTGTGGGATGTAGAGTCCATTGACCTGAGTTATAACTTGGAAATACAGCAGGACAAGAAACAGTTAATTTCATTTAAATAATTCTTCTATTTTCTTCTTGTCAAGTACCTATCCAAAGATGCCAGCAAACATAAATGTAAGTCCTGATCCCAGGTCCACACTGGTAGAAATGGAAATGATTACCTTTAGTAATCCCCACTAAGACAGTGGGCTTTTGCAAATGATAAACATACCCAAGCACTGTGGTTACAGGGCTTTTTTGAGTGAACCAGCATAAGGATCAGTTTGGAATTATCTAACATAAGTGCACTGCTGCTGTGGGAAAGCAGTGCCTGTGACCGAGGGGCTGAAGGTAAGTGCTAGAGCAGCCAGCACCAACCTAGTGTGAGTAGCAGGACAGAAGCAGCCCGAAGTTTCCCACAGCTTGACCCAAACTCTGCAACACCTGCCGGCAGCAGAGGTAATATGTCAACTGGACAAGTTATTCTTCAGTTGCTTGCCGTAAAAAAATTAATCGTCAGTTTTGCTCGTGCAGTGCAACCATAAACTCTTCTGCAGCGGTGACAACTTCACAGTGACAGCTGTATGCTACCCACCAATGTCACCTGCAAAGTTTTTAGTGAGCTGTATGGTGAGAAAACTTAGGAGAATAGAGTTATTTTAATTAATGCTTTTCTTCTCAAACCTTAATGTTGTTAACTTTAAGAAGTCATTAGAATGCTGGCATGAACAGGACACAATGCTTATGGGGTTTAATGAATGCAAATGTGGGGAGGAATCCATTTTCATCTTCTAAGAAACAGAAGGGATTAATCTAAAATGACATACTTAATTACTCCAATCAGGCCTTCTTCACTGAGAGGCAATAAAAATAAGGGCCTGTGATTATTTCTAAATTTCTGAATAAAAATGTTGATGCCATTAGCTAAGAAATATTTTAGTGACAGTTTGAAACAAATGTCTCCAATACACTTTTAATGTAGATTTTAAAGGTTCATTATTCTTGGCTAATTGCATGCCAGTTGATCATTAAAAACAGATTTGCAGAGGCTTAGGAGGCATGCATCCTTTACATGAATGTTAATCCTCAATAAACATGCTTTTAACAATCGGTTGGCTCAATTTATATGTATAGCAGGGAATTCAAGTCACAGAATGTTCGTAAGATGCTTACTTTAAAGTACTGCTATCATTTCCCTATTTATCCTGTACTGTCTTCTCTCATGAAATGGAAAATGGATTATCACATAGACATAAGACACTTTTCTGGCTTTTGCCAGATCTCTTCTTTGCAGAATTGCATTTCTGATAGATTGCCTGAGTTTAATATTGAAAGTCCATAAATAAGATGTTGACAGGAAAAAGTTTGTCAGAAAGAAAAAGTGCACCTCTTTGGTTCATATGCAGAACCATTGCATGTGAATAGACCTGTATTTTCTGAAAGGCATAGTTCTGCTCTGAGCCTAGTGACAATTTATTCAGGCCTAAAGGGTTCAGAATCATCTCCCCAAAGACTGGAGGCAGATTAAAATTCGTCTAGTGTCTTGTTACAGAGAAAATTTCATGGTGCGGATTCATTCAAAGATTCACAAACATCTGCAGCCATTTAAATTGGTCGTGTCAAAACAAAAAGCCTTGCTCTGAATTCTCTTAAGCTTTGAAGACAGAAGGAGCTTAAAAGTCCAGATCTCAATTTTGTAGCTCATTTAATCTCTTACATTGTCTAAGGCATGGGTGAAAAGTGTTTTCAGGTAGAAACCTTGTAAAAATAGTTGATGTCATCTTAAAATTGGGCAAAACTTGCTATTCTAGCTTAATTTAATTTTGAGTTCTTGACTTCATTTCAACATAAAATTCAAATCAAATTAAGATTTGATAACATAAAGAGCCAAGCAGACACAGACACTAAGCAGAACAACAAATTCCCCTCATTCTAATTTCAGTCATTTTGTGAGATGGAGCATATTAAGTTTTTCCTCTCATTCTGATACCAATATATCACCCATGCAATGCTGGTCATTTTTTTTCTCAATTCATTCATCTATGTATTTATTATTTTAAATACATTTATATGTTGACATCTTCCAGCACAATTTGAAAAATGAAGTACATGGTTATTCTTTCTGGCAAGTGTAAGGCTTTAAGTCCCTTCTGTACTCAACCATATTTCTAACCAGAGAGGAGATTGTTGCTATATGGTATGGCAGAGATCATTGCTTGTCTGCTCTCAGCTCTACAGTGCAATCTACACAATTATTCAATACAGAAGTAGTTATTTTCAGATCTTTTGGTGACATTAAATATACACACATCTTTCTATGTATGTCCCCTTATCCCTGTAGGAGGAGAATGCTGGATCCTTCTGCGTGCTGTTTGTTCTGTTAGACCTGTATGGAGGAGGAAAGGAGTCTGCCTGCAGGGCCGCCGTGTGAGTTGGCGCAGCACCCTTCGTTATAATCCAGCTGACTATACTGCCTGTAACGACTGTTAGCATATGGTAGAAAAATGCCTAAAGGGTTACTCTAGAGCAAAAATTTCTGAGATCCACAGACCTTACTGTAGACAAATTGCAGAACCTGAAGCTTTTGCGCAGCCAGGGAATGGAATCCTGGTTTCATTTAGGGCAGCAAGGATTTTGCCAGTGATGCTACCAGGTCGGATCTGGTCAGGTGAGGTACAGGGGCCCTTACTTCCAGCAAGCCTCCGGGTATCAATGGATCTAAAGAAGAATATTTTGTCTCTTCTGGGGGAAGGTAAGAACACTTCACAGCTGTATGATCTGCAGGAGATGGGGCTAGGAAAAGATTCACCTTTTCATAGATCATAGAATCATAGAATCATGGAATGGTTTGGGTTGGAAGGGACCTCAAAGATCATCTAGTTCCAACCCCCCTGCCATGGGCAGGGACACCCTCCACTAGACTGGGTTACCCAAAGCCCCATCCAACCTGGCCTCGAACACTTCCAGGGCGGGGGCATCCACAGCTTCTCCGGGCAACCTGTTCCAGTGCCTCGCCACCCTCATAGTGAAGAATTTTTTCCTTATATCTAACCTAAATCCACCCTTCTTCAGCTTAAGGCCATTACCCCTTGTCCTATCACTACATGCCCTTGTAAACAGTCCCTCTCCAGCTTTCCTGTAGGCCCCTTCCTTTAGGTACTGGAAGGCTGCTATAAGGTCTCCCCGGAGTCTTCTCTTCTCCAGGCTGAACAGCCCCAATTATCTCAGCTTGTCTTTGTAGGAGAGGTGCTCCAGCTCCCTGATGATCTTCATGGCCTTCCTCTGGACTTGCTCCAAGAGGTCCATGTCTTTCTTGTACACCAAGCTGGATGCAGTACTCCAGGTGGGGTCTCACAAGAGCAGAGTAGAGGGGCAGAATCACCTCCCTTCACCTGCTGGCCACGCCAGACTATTTGGAGTGATCTGTGGTGATGGTGCTGACTGAGAAAAAGACATAACATTGTTTGCCTATAGGTATGCAGTTTGCCTGTCAGTTTTACCACAAGGGATCACAGGCTTAGACAACAGTAAACTATCTTGCTTTGTCTTTCTTTCTTTCTTTCTCTTTCTTTTCCTCCCAGAATAGCTCAGACCTGAGCTTTTCCAAACCACAGTTGCTTCACAGGGCTTTTTTCTATCCAAGCCCGCAGGCTGAAACAGCAGGTGCACTGTAAGGTTGGGAATAAGCCTCTGGGTGAAATGCTAATGGTCGGGCTGCTGACCCACTTTACACAGCTGGCAAGTGCATGCTTCCTCTGAGGATGTCCCTGCTACAGAGAAGGTTTGAGTTCCCAGAATGGTGTCTGTGTGTAGCTGCTTGTAGGAAGTGAAGAAATAGACCTTTCTTGTAAGCAAGTGGTCCTATTAGTCCCAAATTTGAGACTGTCCTTTTCATTTCTGGTGGAAGCTAAGACTGGGTGGCCCTTGGCTTCTTGCAAATGGACATTTGGTTATGAACAGGGCTCATGTGATGATATTAATGATTGGTGATTAGTACAAGGAAATACCAGGCACATGGTCTGTTCTATAGGGGGTCATCAAGCTAGACATGGTAGCTGTATTTCAAGAAAATGCCTAATAGCTTGAAGGCTTTCTAATAGCATTAGAAGTTTTATGTTCTGGAGTAAGGTAATCAAATCTCATGCTTTGGGGCACACGCTGATCTCTGCAGGAACCAGGAAGGCATTTCCCCCCATGAGAGCTTTATGCAGTTGTCTGGGTGGTTTCTATCCTTTCCCAGAGTGATGGAGGCTGTTGGAGGCAGGACGCTGAACTGCATGGAGTGACCCCCACATATCGGTGTCCCCATGTAGCTCTTTAAGGAGCTAAAGATTTCAAATCCTATAGAAATGAATGCATTATGACAGGAAAGCTCCAGCAAAATGCCTTCAAAGTGAAACCCTGGGCCAGCTTTCAGTCTCTATTAGGTAGGTGCAGTGCTCATTGAATTCACCCCCAGAACAGAGAACAATACTTGGCAAGCTGCTTCTAGTGTGGAAAAATGATTAATGCTTTGTGTCAAGCGCTTGTAAAATGGTATGGCATTTGTACACAGTGTTTTTTCTCTTCTTAGGTAGGATGCTAGTGACCGCATCAAAGCAAAGCAGAGTGTTCACAGCATCAGGTTTTTGTTCTCCAGCTCCTAACACACTGTCATGCCAGCCAGCTTCTCTGTATGTCCATCTGGTAAAATCGGTGCCCTGTTTTGGCTGTCTTCTGTTCATCTTCTACTTTTAATTGTCTCTGTGGCTTTTTCTCTTCCTTTTTGTTGTTTTCCTTTTCATTCTCTTCTGCTCAGCTGGAGGAAATAATTTGTCAGTTGTTACTGAAATTTTTACTTTGATCTGGCTAATGTAAAATATTTTAATCCAGCACAGAATATGATGCTGCCACTTTGTCATTACTAAACTGATTTTTTTTTTTTCTCACAGGAACATTTCTATACACATATATATGTACTTAACAGTAGCACAGACAAAGGCAAATTGCTCCAGGCTCTAGCAAGGCAACTTTCACCATCAGTTCAAGCCAGGATTTCTCACTTTTGTCTGCCTGGAATACAATGTTTAAGTATATTTCTCTCATGATGTCACAGTCAATGTCCTTTTTGGCCCCACAGCCAGTATTTTTCCTTAGAGACACTCCATATTTATTGCCATTATTTTTCACAGCCTTGTAAAAGGTGTGATTGTGCAGCCAAGGAAGAGTTTTGAAATGCTATATCTCAAACACAGGGGTCTAAAAAAGTAATTGGCTCCTCACTCACTTTGTGAGTTTAATCACCAAAACTACTTATAGAATCATAGAATAGTTTTGATTGGAAAAGACCTTTAAGATCATTGTGTCCAACTGTTAACCTAGCACTGCCGAGTCCACCATGAAACCATGTCCTTAAGCACCGCATCTACACATCTTTTAAATACCTCCAGGGATGGTGACTCCACCACTTCCCTGGACAGCCTGTTCCAGTGCTTGACAACCCTTTTGGTGAAGAAATTTTTCCTAATATTCAATCTAAACCTCCCCTGGTGCAACTTGAGGCCATTTCCTCTTGTCCTATCACTTGTTACTTGGGAGAAGAGACCGACACCCACCTGGCTACAAACTCCTTTCAAGTAGTTGTAGAGAACGATAAGGTCTCCCCTCAGCCTCCTCTTCTCCAGACTAAACAACCGCAGTTCCCTCAGTTGTTCCTCATAAGACTTGTGCTCTAGACCCTTCACCAGCTTCGTTGCTGTCCTTTGGACACACTCCAGCACCTTCTTGTAGTGAGGGGCCCAAAACTGAGCACAGGACTCAAGGTGGAGTCTCACCAGTGCCAAATACAGGGGGACGATCACTTCTCCAGCCCAGCTGGCCACACTACTGCTGATACAAGCCAGGATGCTGTTGGCCTTCTTGGCCCCCTGGGCACACTGATGGCTCATATTCAGCTGGTTGTCAACCAGCACCCCCAGGTCCTTTTCCGCCAGGCACCTTTCCAGCCACTCTGCCCCAAGCCTGTAGTGTTGCAGGGGGTTGTTGTGACCAAGTGCAGGACCTGGCACTTTTCCTTGAACCTCATACAATTGGCCTTGGCCCATGGATCCAGCCTGTCCAGATCCCTCTGTAGACCCTTCCTACCCTCAAGCAAATCAACACTCCCGCCCAACTTGTTGTCGTCTGCAAACTAAGGAGGCACTGGATCCCCTCGTCCAGATCATTGATAAAGGTACTAAACAGAACTGGATCCAGTACTGAGCCCTGGGGAACACCACTTGTGACAGACCGCCAACTGGATGTAACTCCATTCACCACGAGTCTTTGGGCACGGCCATCCAGCCAGTTTTTTACCCAGTGAAGTGTACACCTGTCCAACCCATGAGCAGCCAGTCCCTTCAGGAGAATGCTGTGGGAAATGGTGTCAAAGGCTTTACTAAAGTCTAGGTAGACAGCATCCACAGCCTTTCCCTCATCCACTAAGCGGGTCACCTTGTCATAGAAGGAGATCAGGTTAGTCAAGCAGGACCTGCCTTTCACAAACCCATGCTTACTGTTCCTGATCGCCTTGTTGTCCTGTCCATGCTGTGTGATGACACTCAGGATGGTATGCTCCATAACCTTCCCCGGCACTGATGTCAGACTGACAGGCCTGTAGTTCCCTGGATCCTCCTTCCAGCCCTTCTTGTAGATACGTGTTACTTGAGTTTGTGCAAAATGAAAGCTAGTCCTCTGTCTGAGAAAAAGATGACAAAGTAGAGAAATTAATCTGTCATTTCTTTTTTATTTACAAGTTACAAGGGGAAAAAAGCCTCTATCCTCTCTCCAGTGGAATATACAGAAGTAATAAATGAGTAGGTACAAATATAATGCAGAGCATAACAGTGTTACCTTTGTCATTTCACATGGAAACAGCAGAACAAGGCAAAATAGTTCACAGAAAGTACTACTGCCAGAGAAAAGCCTGCAGCTTTCATTCTTCTTGGGATTATCCTTTCTCCTTGAATACAGTCTATCACTGCGTATTGGGATCTACCCAGACACGCTGGAGCACACAAGCTTTCAAAGCTGTGCAGCTTTGAGGAGAAGCAGCAAACAAGGGATGAGGCAGGAAAACAAGGAGTGACAGCAAGTTTCACATGATGGTCCCTTGTACCTATTTTTCCAAAGGGGACCAAGGATGATTGAATTCCGCTTCACATCCTTGTGAAGTTGTTTGACTTTTAAAATATCATGATCTCCTTGTTCTTCCCTGGAGTTTGATGCAAATGACAAGCTTGAGAAGAAGTCTGAAGAACATGAGAACTATGGATTAAAAGAAGTGGTTTAGGAAATGGAGAATGATTGACCTGAAATGGGAAAAGACTGAAGCTGTGATTTGCGATGCAAGAGGAAAAAAGTAGGAGGGACAGAGTTTTAAATGGCCTTGGAGAAAAGGACAAGAATTGTTACCCTCGTGCAGGAAAAGAAGGAAATCCAGTAGAGAGATAAAAGAATATGATTAGAACTTTTTGTTAGTGGTTTTGCTTTTTGTGAATCAGAATGCTGCAATATTGGAAAGCAGTGGAAGCAGAGCTTACGACAAGCGGAGTTGCAAATATACAGAACACAGCTACAAACAGCTTCTAGAGGATGTTTTATCTGCTCTACTGCTTCAGCAGAACACCACCATACACTCAGCAAGAGAGACTAAAAGTGGTCTGTGACCATCAGCCATTCAGTCAGACACAACTCTCCTGGGCAGAGTGAGAGGGGATGCATAGCCTGCAGATTTGTTGGTAGGTTTGAAGGTAAGAGGAACAGAGATCTGGGCAGGGAGAGGAGTATGCAGGAGTGCGACGTAAGAAGGTGAGTCTGTTCCACCTAGAGCGATTAAGGAGCCAGCTTTGTTGCCATTGCAACATCACTTACAAAACACGAGCCCAATTCCTAATGAGCTTAACTTTAAAAATAAGAGAAAGCCTTTCTTGCCTCAGAGTACTTGTTATGTGCTCAGAATGTGCTGTTCTCTTTCCAAAAGCTTTTCATCTTAAAGTGAGTTTTCGCCAACCAGTCTGAGACAGAGCTCTGTGAAACAGCATGGCAAAAGAACAAGACCGCGTGCCATTCAACATTAATAAGTCATGGGAGAAGATATTGTTTAGCCTTACAGAGTTTATACTCTCAGATTTATAACTGTAAGTAACTAAAAGGAAGCACGACATCTTGGGCCTGCCTATGCTCCCGCTCCTAGAGGACCCAGTATCCTGCATCTGGCATGGCTTGAACGTCTGTGTCCTTTTTGAAAGGGACTAATTGGGTTGTGAGGAATACAGGGGGCTCTGTGGGCAGTGGGGAGAGTTCATGGGTCCTCCAGGCTGGTTGGGGAAAAAGGACAACATCGCTAAACTTTTTGCTTCTTGCAGAGCAGATTTTTTGGTCTGTTACCATCACAGTGAGTCCAGTATTTTGGACCTTTGTGTAAAGCTCTGGTTCCCAAAGATCTGGGCTGGGGAGCAAGAGCACATGCAGAGCTACAGCAGAGCTGAGGTCCCACTCTGACTTTGGGAGGCAGGTGTGACCAGCAGCTGGGAGCAGGCTGGGGAGGGCTGCAAAGGTGACAGATCTCCCTAGCAATCTGGGCTGGCTCGTAAAATGCACCAGGGAAGATCCTGGAGTCCTAGTCCACATAGGCACCAAGAGCAAAAGGAGGCGCAGGACAGAGATTTTGGAGGCTAAGTCTAGGCACCTTAAAAACAGCAAAGCTTCTATGGCAGCGGTCTCAGAAATGTTCACAGTGCTCTGTGCAGGGCTGGAGAGAGAAGCCAAAAGGTGTAATGTCTAGCAGAAAATATAGTAGAGGAGCAGGGGCTTAGGATGATAAGAATGGTGGATCCTTCTGTTATATGGGAGACATATACAGACATATGAGTTTTGTATAGACATTAAAGAAACCAAACTTCTGGCACTTAAAACAAGAAGGAAGCTGGGTATGGAAGAACTCGTGGTTTGAGACAATTCTTCTGTTCTGGATTCTGTATCCAAATAGGAGACAGATCAGAGGATCAATAGCCACATAAGAAATGGAAAATTGTCATTTAGACTGCCAGGAACCAAATGAGCAGTATGCATGCTTCCAGAGGATTGCAAGGAATCTAATAAAGAAGATGAGAAAACTGGAGTACATAGCCCTTCACAAAAAATATTGACACTGGGTATGTGGGTCCTTGGTGGAAGAAAGATCACCACAGTACATGGTGGTACAAAATATTCCTGAAAGCATAGTAAACTCTTCTGGCACTGCAGTAATATTAGAGGTTAATGAGAACCTAACATAAAGGTAAATTAACAAATTAACTGCCTCAATGTGTAACAAGTTGGTACAGGCTGAAATTCCAGGCCTAAATAGGAAGAAAAATAAATCATCAGGTCCCTATCTACAGTTGTCTGATGAAGTAAGCATCAATGAGTGCCATCATAAGCAGATAGAAATGCAGTGCAGGTAGAGAAGGTAAGGAAATTTGAATAAAACAGGGAACAACAGTACACACTTGTTTGCCAAGACCTTGAATGCTGCATGCCATCCTCATCCTGTCATCTGAAAAAGAGTGTATCAGGACTGGAAAGAGTTCAGAGAAGAGCCACAGGGATGGCTGGAGATACAGAATGCTTTCAGCATGACAAAAATTAAGTAAACTAAGATTTTTCAGCCTGAGAAAGAGATGACTCAGGCTGATGTAGTAGAGGTCCATAAACTCATGAGTTGCACAGAAAAAGTAAGTAGTGGTGGATGTGATTTAAACATCTCTTCCAACAGTAAAACTACAGGACATCAAATGATGCTAGTAAGGGCCAGATCTGGGGAAAAACAAAATTAACCAGTTGTAGTAGTCCAAGCTGACCTAAGTTCAAAGGGTGACTGGATGAGTTCAGCACAATTTGTTCAGAATTTCTAAACACACTGAAATGGTATCTGCTTCAAGATGCCACTGAGATGGAAATATTCAGAGGCTATGACAGATGAATGGGGAAAAATAATGCATGCCTGCTTTATTTTTAGCATGTTCCCTCAGCATTTGCTTGAAAACGCTACTGGAGATGATACGGTCCTATGGTCTGATCCACTGCAAGCTCTTATGTTATTGTGCAAGAGTAATTCTTTATCCAGATCAGTGGTGGCCAGACGACTCCCAGACTGGGCCTGAGATGTGCATTTCCTGATGGTGCTTGGGCCTGGTCTGGGTGCTGACAAGACATAGAATAAAGCTTTGAGAGTAAAGCTGGTATATGGAATCTCATGCCCACCGCCTTCCCCATGCCTCCCGTCAGCTCTCTCTGGAGCCATCCATCTTGTGACCCAGGGCAGAAATGCAACTGCTTCAGGAAGGGCGAAACCCACCCTCACCATTCCAGTGCAGAGTTTGCAGGGGAACCCCACAAAGAGTTGCCCTGGCACAGCTGGAGGGCCTCAGCCCCGGGGTGATGTTAACCAGCTGAAAGTGGGAAAGGGGAGGGGGAAAGGAAAGTCTTTGCTGAGAGAAGGTAAGAAAAACTGCACCCTCCAGTGCCTTGATATAATTGTGGCATTGTGCTATAATCAGAGCAATAAAATAATCTGGACTAAAAAGTGCACCTTTGTTTTACAGGTCATTTTTTACACCCCCAGTATTTCCTTCATCTTGGGCAGAAAGCAACACACCCAAAACAGTTCCGTTGCCTCGGCCAAGGGCATGACAAGGACACAAATAGGTGTTGGTTGCTTTTTGCTGCCCGACTGTGGTGGGTTGACCCTGGCTGGAGGCCAGGTGCCCACCAAAGCCACTTTCTCACTCCCCTCCTCAGCTGGACAGGGGAGAAAAGATATGATGAAAGGCATGTGGGTCGACATAAGGACAGGGAGACGTCACTCACCAATTACCATCACAGGCAAAACAGACTCGACTCGGGGAAATTAATTTAATTTATTGCCAATCAAATCAGAGTAGGGTCATGAGAAATAAACCCAAATCTTAAAACACCTTTCCCCCACCCCTCCCTTCTTCCTGGGCTCAGCTTCACTCCAAATTTCTCTACTTCCCCCCTCTCCCCTGCAGCGGCACAGGGGGACGGGGAATGGGGGTTACAGTCAGTTCATCACACGTTGTCTCTGCCGCTCCTTCCTCCTCAGGGGGAGGACTCCTCACACTCTTCCCCTGCTCCAGCGTGGGGTGCCTCCCATGGGAGACAGCCTTCCACAAACTTCTCCAATGTGAGTCCTTCCCATGGGCTGCAGTTCTTCAGGAACTGCTCCAGCGTGGGTCCCTTCCACGGGGTGCAGACCTTCAGGAGCAGACTGCTCCAGCGTGGGTCCCCCACGGGGTCACAAGTCCTGCCAGCAAACCTGCTCTGGCCTGGGCTTCCTACAGGGTCACAGTTTCCTTCAGGTATCCACCGGCACTACATAGCCTAAATACCAATCACATTCCTCAGAAAAAAGCAAACTGATTGGCAAACAGAACAGAAGGATGCGCTGGTGAGAGGTGTTGTCATGTATGACTCGATTGCTATATCTGTTGCATGGTGATTTAGGCCTTCTTGATGGTTTGTGCTGTCTTTGTCACCACCGTTTGAGCTCTCCATATGGTTGCACGTATAGCTATAGTCACCAGACCCGTGTACTGAAGTGGGCATGAATATTCATTGCCAGACTTTTTTGTTTTATCTTAAGGGGATAAAAGTTATAGTGAAAATATGTCACCTGAGAAGGGTTTTTTGGTCATTCTGACAGGAAAAGCCAGGGGAAGCACATGCTACACACTTTTATCCAAATTTTAGTAAATTCAGATACGAGTTCAAATGGACTCTGAATGTTCAAGAGGTGCTCTGTAGCTGAACATATGAGCTAAAGCACAATGGAAAAAATACTGACAAAAGTGCCAGGTGTCTAGAGCAGTTTAAATAGAGCAGACCAAGACTGCCTGGCTGTTGATACACAGTCCTGCCAGCCAGCTTGTGGGGTTCAGGTACAAGCAAAGCACTTGGGCTCAGAGCCACATACCTCAAACCGATGGTATCAGGGCAGAAGATGATTTATTTTTGTTAAGTCCTGGACCTGGACATTTGCACAGTTGTTTAAAGAGGATAAGTACTACCCCTGCCAAGGCATGTTCATTTCCTTTGGCAAATCTGGGATAGTAACTAGGAACTGTGGCAAAACTACTTAAAGTTTGGGGGGATCACTGAGACAGAATGCAGGCCTAAATTAAAAGTGGAGAATACAGCATCAAAAGAAAGAAAAGCTGTTAGTAGTTCACAGGGAGAAAAAAGTCCCCACCAAAAAGGAAAAGCAGGTAGTGTCATCATGACAGAAAAAAAATTTAAAAATCTACTGGGTGTCAGCTATTCCTCTTCAGGAAAGAAATAAATGGTAGAATGAAGGGAAGTATTAAAGTGAAGACTCTTTTAGTCAAGGTGGTGGAGACTTTCTTCTTAGTGTATATACATCGTTGAATCACCAGGCTGCTAGACTTCTGGATGAGACCAGCAGACATTGATAGTTACTGCCTTTGCCAGTCAGAGTAGAAAAAAGTCTAAGCTGTACTGTGGGTGCCCTTTGTCACAAACCATCCACCAACAGCAAGAGTTTATTCTTTTGGCTGGCATATCCTTCCCCAAGCACCACTGCCAGGTCTGTCTCCAGGCCCTGGGGAAGACAGGACTAATATGAGCAGATGCACAACAAAAAGAGCAAAGTGAATACTTCTGCCTCCTTCAGGTCCATTAAAAGCTGTTCATGGTCCTGCTTCTTGTTCAGAGTATTTCAGAAAGCCTCTTTACTGTCTTCCTACGGTGAGAATCCCAACACCTTAACCACAATAACATGTTACATCACGAATACCTCTAATGAAGGTAATGGAACCTTTAACACTCTGCATACGTAATTTAAACCGGCTGACTAGCAGGAAGAGTTTATCTCTATTCTAATAAACTCTTTCAGCTTGCAAATCAGAGGACATTCATGCAAAGTCCCCACTGGGAACGGTCCTGGGAATGTCCAGACCCCAGATCCTGTCCAGGAATTGTTTGGGAGTGCTGGCTAGCCGGGACTGAAAGCGTGCCTGGGGGACCTCTGACAGGGAACTGTATAGACAATTGCATTCCAGTGCTTGGGACTGTTCCTGGGCACTGTTTAACTTACTAGCATAGATATAGCCTCATTGTCTAAAGTGGTGGGCTCTGGAGAGCTTCTCAGTTCCAGAATCTGGATATATGTCCACTTGCCTCCCAACCGTGTTCTGAAGTGAGAGAAAGGCAATCTCATGCTTTGACCGCTCTGAGAAGGAGACTTGGATACACAAGTGAGAAGGGTGACTATCCAGACAACCGTGGGACCAGAGCGCTCTGGCACACATTTCGTCATTGGTCCACACCCACCCCAATATGTTAAGGCATTTCCTCATTTTATGAGTGTACTAGAATATGGACCTAAATATTAATGTTTGTGACAACAGGACTCAGTCTGCATCTGTTTTGCTTCTGTCCTTTTTCTATGGAAAATGGCTATGTTTGCCCTTGAATTCCTTCCAGAGCACTATCTGGGCATGAAATGTTCTGTAATTAAACCAAACTATTTCAGCTCATAGGAATAACTGAGTGCAATTTATCTGAGAGGAATGATGTGTATGATCCCTGTGGTAGCCTGGAAAGACTTTATCAGCATGTCAGAATAATTTCACAGCTTAAGTAGAGAGGCCTAGAATAAACTCCACAGTCTTCATGAAGTGCTGTATATTGCTAAGAGCTTTGCTATATTGTTTGCATTACATTTGCTTAAAAATACGCTGTATGGACACAAAGAAAATTGTATTGCTAATTGCACATTGGGAAAACACATGGGAGTTATGTCGTGAGACCAGCAACATCACTGCCGCTCAAGCTGAGAGCTGCAAAGTTCATCAGAATTGCTCAAATGACGGTAAGTTGAGCTTCATCTTCTCCTGTTGCATTCATGATGTGCTTCACACTGCTAGAGATTTTAACGGTGTTAAAAGAGGTCAGAAGGGGTTTTGAATCTCAGAACATCTGTCTGTCAAGACCCACTTCTGGGGTCATGACCCCACTTCCAATTATAGTGCCAAGCTTGCGCATAAAAGGAAGGTTATGACCCTCGTTTAGGAACTAGTGGCTTAAAATAAGCTCTGGGAAGAAGGAATAAAAAACATTTACAAAGCAGTGTATACTTGGAACGCGTGTCAAGTGTAGGGTACTTTCCAAAGAGACAAGACTAGGGTGAGGTCATGCAAACACGCAATGCATTGTATTTCTATTTAGGTCATTCTTTTTCTCCATAAAAGGGGAAGAGCTAACCATTCTGAAGACAGAGGGAATGGTAGCAGCTGTACAGGTTCTGCACTATTAGGTGATTTAGATTCCTGTCCTGCGTTTGAATTGGTGAAGTGACCTAGAAGTAAAAAGCAAGATTTTCCATTGGAAACTGGGAGTTCACCTATTGGAAATCAGGATGGAGTGTATGCTATAGTGGCTGAGGATACTAGTCAATCATAGGATAACCATGAAATACTGACAGTACCGGTCCTGAAAAAGGGACACCTCATCTTAAGATTTATCAGATAGGATGTTTCTAACATAGCCTGCAGATGAGTCTGAAGCATCACTTGGGATTTTACAGCTGGCACCTAATACAATTTCTCCAGCAAGATGAATTTAAACAAAACAGGTACAGAGAGGATGATTGAAATGGCCAGGGGATGAGAGTCCTGTCTTACAGATAGAGACTGAGAAGGACTGGCTTATACAGCCTAGCACAGGGAAAGAAAGGACAGGACTGCACTCCCTAAGTCTGTTGATGGGTGAAGGAAAGCGGGGAAGGGAACTATCTGAGCTTAAAGACAGTGTTGCACAGGAAAAAGAAAATGTGGTGGTTTTGGTGTTTGGGTTTTTTTTTTTTTTTTAATTTGACTATGAATCACTCTTGGTTAGAAACTGAAAGAACTGGCAGTACTGCAAAGTTTTAGCAGAGGTATGATGAGTTTGGGTCAAGGAACCTAACTGGTTTTAAGACACAGCTTGCTGAATGGGATTATACAGGAAGATGTATGCAATATCAGGAAACAGGGAACAACGATATGCACATTAAGTAGGTGATGTTCCTATTTCTCAGGAACAAGAAGAATATGATTATTCTTTTGCCAGTGGTGTACCCTGGGTATGGTACATCGCCCAAAGCTCTCCCTAGCCTGACAATGGAACACTTACAGAAAACTAAGGTGGAGTTAGGTCTGCTGCTATATTCCAGATTTGTCTCTAATAAAGAGCGTTGTTTTCCAGATACAAAGCCAAGATTTTGCATGGCTCAATGTCATATTATCACTCATAATTATATGCAATTCATCTCACTCTATGGTGTTCACAACTTTTATATGTGGGTAGTCAGTTATAATTGCATTCTTATAGTCTTAAGCAGTGTCTTCCTGCCCTGTTTGCTCATTTCATTTTATGTGAAACAAATGTGATTTTTCTGCAGTTCTTAACTATTTTAATTCTGTATATTCTTTTCATGATCAAGTTGTTTTTACTGAAAAGTTTACATAGATTTCCAAGTAAGTGTTTATTGCCTTTCTCCCACTATGATTAAGGTGGACACTTGAACAGGTTTACGAAAGGGATTAAATGGTGACAGACACTGCAGTCTACCTTGTGCAATTTACTGACTTTTCAAACCAGATTTACTCCAGAGAAAGGAAGGATAATTCATACTCACATTCTTTGTAGGGAACGCAGGCCTGTTGTTCATGCAATACAATTATGCAAAAGAGAGCAGGCAACACTCTTAACCTCCCAAAAATCCACAACTGTATTGAAGTTCAGATCCCGATTGGAGTCCGATCACTGGGGCTCCAGTCCATCAGCTTTTTTTTTTTTTTCCCCCTAAGAAAATCAATAAAGAAGGCTCTTCCAGAAATATAAATAGACCTCTGAAGTCTATGCCTGTCATCTCTGTGCCTTCTCTCTTTCGTTTGCTCTGTATATCATAGTTCCCTTCTTTTTATGGGTCTTACTCCATGCTGTTGCTTTTTACATGTTATCTATGACATGCCAAAGCCCTGGCTGGTCAGAAGAACCCTTTGTGCCCCCACTTACATGTATTTAAGAAAGAGCATCAGCTGCTGGGGGTGGTGGACACATGGAGGGTGACACTGCTGAGGAAGTGGCTGGAGTGACATGCTTGGGAGGAGGTGCTCTGTGCTGGAGGAGATATCTCTGAAGGACTGCAGCTGTGGATGACCCACACCAGGACAGTGACAGCCCTGACAGACTGCAGCCAAGGCTAACCCACACTGGAACAGGGGCACCCCTGAGGGACTGTAGCCATGGGTAATCCACTTTGTCTCAGGGATGCCCCTGAGGGACTGTCACCAAGTATGGCCCAGAGACACCCCTGGGGGATTGCATCCCATATGTAGATGATAGTATTGAAATTTCCTTTCTTCCAGTCCTGAGGAACCTCCTCTGATCACCAAGACCTGTCAAAGACAAATTGCAACTACCCTTATAGTGACCCTGCCCAGCTCCCTTGGCATTCATGAGTGTATCCCATTGTTTAGAAGTTCCCTGACTTGAACCTCATCTTCCTAGGATAAGTCTTCCTTGCTGTAGACTCTCCCACTGATCTCAGCAGCCTGGAATTCCTGAAGATTGTTTTTACCAATAAAGACTAAAGTGAAGATGACCTTGAATACTGTGTCCTTTTCCATGTCTTTGCCACAAGGGCACCTGCCCTAGTCAGCAGCAGGCCCACATTTTCCCTAGCCTTTTCTTGTTGTCCTTCATGTCTCTCACCAGATTCAACTCCAGGTAGTCTTTGGCTCTCCTAACCCCATCTCTGCACAACTGAACAATAGTCCTTCCAGGTCACCTCTCCCTGCTTCCACCTCTGGTATGCACTCTTTTTATGTTTGAGATTTATCAGGAGATCCTTGTTCATCCATGCAGACCTCCTGTCACTTCTGCTTGATTTACTTCTTGTCAGGATGGACCATTCTTGAGCTTGGAGGAGATGATCCTGGAAAACCAGTAAGAAGCATCAGAGTAGCTGAAGGAAGCCAGTAAGAAGCACAGTGGAGCAGAAATAAGCCAACAAGCAGGAGCTGCTATACACACAATCCAAATTCCTGGGCCACCTACTGCTTCACCATAGGAGTTGGGATGGACTGAGTGTGCCCTGCAGCAAGAGTAAGGGAAATTGAGACTAAGAAGTAAGGAAGATAGGTGTTTGACTTAAGGTAAGCCTGAGGAGGGAGGAGAAAAGAGGTTCAGTGTTTAATTGCATGTATTCTCTCTTCCTTTTTTTTCTCATTACCTGGATCAGTGATCAGAAATTCCTGTTAATTGGCAATTAATTAAATTAAGTAAAAATTGCCCAGTTTTTGCCTGTGACACTAGCAAGTACAATAGTCAAACTTTCACTTCACTGCACCGTGGAGACCTTTTGGCATATTCTGCTTTGATAATGTGGAGATGCATTAAAATATTTGGAAACTACAGGTAAACTCACATTAAGACTCTACAGTGTCTGAGTACTCTAAAGAGAGCTCTGGTCCATAACACGGGAAAGCCAGCTGAGCTGTCGAGCCTACAGCAAGCTTTGACTACATTAATACAATGCTGAGTTGAAGCTGATTAACTTTGCTGCGCAACAAATACATTGGCTTGAGTTTAGTACTGCACTTCTGTAATTGCTCAACTTCCAAACTACATCTGGTTTATGACTGTTTTGGAGCCATGGAGCAGACAAAGGACTGCACCCATCTCTGTAGATATTTTCTGCTGGATATGTCTCTACCATGCTTTGAGCATGAACTGCAGCATGTTTGCACTGTGCGGAAGTAAAATTCTGCTGTCATCTGACTGTGGAAAAGCCTCTGAATGTATTGCAAAGAATGTTTGGACACACGCTCTTTGTGAAGGCTCAGACACACAGCTATAGACAGTATCAATGCACTGCCCCCATGATTTTGTCCTTGTAGACTCATTGCATGGCTGACTTTGTGCAGACATGGCAGTGGAGGATCCTCTCAGGAAAGCTCTTTATTATGTGCTAGAGGCAGAAAGAGATGAGATTTGGAAGTACTCTGAATTGTCCTTGTAAAAACACAGGCTCCCAAATCTGAAAAACGAGTGTCCTACATTGAACTCAAGTCTGGGAACTGTAGAATAAAGGATTTTTTTTATTATTTTTTATTTTTACCAGGTTGAAAGGGACCTCAAGGATCATCTGGTCCAACCTTTCTTGGCAACAGCTCCATCTAGACAAAAGCATGGTCTAGACAAGATGGCCCAGCACCCTGTCCAACTGAATCTTAAAAGTGTCCAATGTTGGGGAATCCAGCACTTCCCTGGGGAGATTATTCCAATGACTGATTGTTCCCATTGTGAAAAATTTTCCTCTTGTGTTCAGCTGGAATCTCCCCAGAAGTAACTTGCACCTGTTACCCCTTATCTTTTCCATGTGACTCCTTGTAAAAAGGAAGTCTCCATCTTCTCTGGAGACACCCTTTAAGAACTGGAACATGGTGATGAGATCTCCCCTAAGCCTTCTTTTCTCATGGTTGAACAAACCCAGTTCTCTCAGTCTTTTCTCATATGGCAGGCTTCCCAGTCCTTTGATCATCCTGGTGTCCCTTCTCTGGACCTGCTCCAGCCTGTCCACATCTTTTTTGTATAGCGGGGACCAAAATTGAACACATTATTCCAGGTGTGGCCTTTCAAGCGCTGAGTAGAGTGGGATAATGACTTCTTTATCTCTGCTGGTGATGTCCTTGTTGATGCAGCCCAGCATCCTGTTGGCTTTCTTTGCCGCTGCAGCACACTGTTCACTCATATTGAGCTTGTTGTCCAGCAGGACCCCCAGATCCCTCTCCACAGAGCTGGTCCCCAGCCAGGTGGATCCCAGTCTGGATCCCAACGCCTGGATTATGTTTTCCCAGATGCCAGACCTTACACTTGTCCTTGTTGAACTTCATAAGGTTCTTGTTAGCCCACTCTTCCAGCCTATCCAGGTCTTCCTGCAGGGTGGCTCTCCCTTCCAAAGTGTCTACTTCCTCACTCAGTTTGGTATCATCTGCAAACTTGATCAGGGTGCACTTGATCCCATTGTCCAGATCACTTATGAAGACATTAAACAGTGTTGGGCCCGGTATCTATCCCTGGGAGACCCTACTTGTGACAGGATGCCAGTTCAAAAAAGAGCTATTTACCACCACCCTCTGGGTGCAGCTTGTCAGCCAATTCCCCAACCACCGCACAGAACACTTGTCTAGACCATAACACATCAGTTTCTCTAGGAGGAGACTGTGGGGAACCGTATTGAAAGCCTTGGAGAAATCCAGGTAGACAATGCCCACTGCTTGCTCTGCATCAACCAAGCAGGTTGCTTTGTCATAGAAGGCGATTAGGTTTGTCAAGCACAATTTGCTCTTGGTGAATCTGTGCTGTCTTTTCCCAATCACATGCTTCATTTGATTTCTGATAGCCCCCAGAAGGATTTGTTTCATGACTTTCCCAGGGATTGAAGTAAGACTGATGGGCCTATAATTTCCTGGATCCTCCTTTGAGCCCTTTTTGTAGGTGGGGGTGACATTACCCTTCTTTCAGTTTTCTGAGACGTCCCCCAATCTCCATGACTTCTCAAAGATTATGGAAAGCAGCCTCACAATGACATCAGCCAGCTCCCTTAACACCTTTGGGTGGATATTGTCAGGGTCCATCGATTTGTAAGGGCCAAACTCCTCTAGTAGTTCACGTACCAACTCTTCCTTCACAGACGGCAGGTCTGTGTTTGCATCGACCTGGGTTTTTGTTCCCAAGGCCTGGGCCCCAACAGTGCTGGTAAAGCAGAGGTGAAGAAAGTGTTGAGAACCTCTGCCTTTTCAGCACTGTTGGTGACTAATTCACCTGTCCTGTTTAACAGTGGGGTGTTAACACTGTTTAACAGTGTTTCATGGGTAGGTCTAGAATCTTTGTTTCATTAACCAGTATGTTTAAAAATACAAATTCTCATATTAAAAAAAACCAAAACAACAAAGAAACGGTTACATGAGATGTGAGTCTTTCTTCTAATACTATTTCCAAACATTTTTTATGAGATGCATAACAGGCTGAAGAACTTGGAAAGGGCATGGTTGATCAGAGGATCTGTCTGCTATGTGGCCAAGAACAGATATATGTGGAGACATATTAAAAAGAGTATTCTGGCAGATCCTTATGAACAAAGAACAAGACAGCTTGTCCATGACAACATGTTGTGCTGTCAGAGAGGATTAATTCTTTGCTTAGCATTCTAAACATATGGAAGTCAGTGGGAACCAGAGTGACAACACCTACTAGGAGTGGGTCGACGTTTCCTCCCCGTCTCAAAGGAAAGTCAGTTAGCAACCCAAGAACACCCCTGTTCGTTTTGGCTGGTTCTCTTGCCTTTTTGGCTTTTTTTCTCCCCAGGTGCAGGGGAGGATGAGAACTTGCTGAGTTGGTTTTGAGAATTTAAAAATGTGAAGAAAGGGAAATTAGACCCTGGCTGTGGTTTAAAGTGAAATGGAGATCAAAGTCCAGCACTTTCAAGCATAAAGGGCGTGTATACATTTTGGGAGCAGCTCTCTAAGTTTGATGTAAGTCAGTCTGCTTGTGTAATTCTACCATACCTCGTCCAGATTCCTGTCTGCAGTTACGTTTATTTTAGAAAATGGCTCTGTTGGTATAAAAAAAATCAAAACAAAAATTTTCTTGCTCTAGCACAGTTAGTGCTAGAACTAGGTACTGGTTAGTAAAATCAGGATGAGAATTCTGCTTCTGAAAAACAAAGGTCTGGTAGCTGCTACCTATCACTAAGCTATTTCACCTCTTGTTACTCTCTGAACTCTTAAGTGGACCCATTTTTTTTTTTACTTACTACCACAAAGCGGCATGTGAAAGGAAAGGCACTGTAGAAGGCTGGGTGCCTTCGAGAGGTACTAGGTGACTTCTGATTACAACAACAGGTGGGAACAAAGTTCCAATGGGTGTTTCTAATCTTCATGCTGAGGCTACTGCACTGTCCCATGGCTCCTACCAGAAGGAGAAGATCTGCTAGATGCAACTTCAGGTGTATGGGGAAGAACATTGCTTGTTGTGGTCTATCTTGTTTGCATGTGGGACAGTTGTCTGTGGCTGAGGGATCCCTTTTCATTTAGTATCCCTTTCCTCTGAAATTGTGCTGAATTTGAAACCAGAGCAGTCTTTTGCAGTTACTATTGAGATCCAGAAAAAGTTCTGGGATATTAGCGGAAGAAAATAGATCTCTGACATTACTTTTTTTTTTACTATCTGAAGAGGATGTATTGTCATAGCAAGGGATTCAGGAAGCACTGAAAAATACATGGGTAATCTAGAAAATACTATACTAACGGCCTGTTTTATAGAACCCTGGGCAATGGTGAGTATTACTTTGTCCTGGATACACCACTCATAGCAAATAAATTATTGCAGTAAGTTTCTTTCTGGAAAGCTTTCTTTTGTGGGTAGGTGCCTGCCAAACTCCCCTGAAGACAGGGACTGACCTGTTTATTCTCAAAGTTTATAATCTCGGGGGATGCAAGTCTTTCAAATACTTTGGCATTTACCTTGCCAAAACAAGCTGAGAAATATCGCTCTAAAAATAGGTCTGTCTTTTGGCTCTATACATGCTTTAGGTAAGACATTCCTAAAGCTTAAAATAATGAATATTTTTAAAAAATTCTCCTGCAGAACCAAACTGCAAAGCTGAAAAGGATGATTATAATTTTTCACTTTTTAATTAATCTTTACTTCTGTTAAGGTCAAATCCTAAACACACTTTAATTTAAATACAATGGTTTCGGGTTTTTTTCTTATTTTAATTTCATTTTAGTCCTAAGATCTCAGATGATGAAGATTCAATGAATAGAACTTTAACCTGGGAACTCTGAATAAAGCAGGATCAGTTTGAGTTAGGTGCATACTGTATGGAGAAATGAAAGTATAGGTGTCTCCAAAGAGACAATATTCAAATTAATTTATCCTCTCTTGCTCAGAAGTAAAAGTCCCTGGCCCATCTATCACTTATGACTGCAGTTGAACTGGAAAGCTGGCAAGAGAAATCTGATGCCTTGCTTTATTGGAAGTACCTGCTGAAACATTAAGTACTTCCTACCACACCAGTAGAGTGAATGTTCAATTATTTGATTGAAATGTCTGGGGATATTCTGCCATCCTTCTTATCATGACACTGAGTCTGTGAAGACGTGCGTGTGATACATGTGTGCTATGCACATGTTTTACAAGTTATGAACTGTGAACTCTCCACAAAGAGGTGAGTTGATTTGTCAGCTGAATGAGTCTGGGAATAAAACAGAGGGCCAAAATCTACAAAAGGATTCAAGACTGTAACTCCTTTTTAGGCACAAATGCTCACAATGAAATTGATGGGAGGATAGGAACCTAAATACCTTTGTGGATCTTGGCCTGTGTCTTGTTGATCCTTGTCCAGTGCCTTGTCTTAATAGCTTCTCTTTCTCTAATCATCTCCATGTTTCCTGGAGTCCTGATTTACAGCTATTTCAAGATGCACCAGAATGAAGGAAGGTAATTGTTTCTGGGCTCTGGTTCCTAAGATCCCATGTTGGTAATGTGGTGTCTAACACGCACGACATTTTATGGGTGTCCATCAGTACCCTGGCTTTGAAGGTGCCCTTGGACTGGTCCTTATGTGAACTTGGCAGCCTGTCAGAAGCATGACTCCACAGTTTTGGTAAGCCTGGAAAGTTCCTTTAAAGGCTTGCAAAAGGGAAAGGCCTCATTTCAGCACATTTTTACCAGTGACATAATCTCCTTTTAATATTTTTGTATATAAAGCATCGTGTCATTTACCAGGTCAAGAAACTCACTCCCAAAGAATGTATGCCTCTGACTCTAGGAGAGAAGGTTTAAAAAAAAATAATCGTTGTTGCCGTTCAGCAGCTTTCCTGGGTGTCTCATTCTTCAGCTGGTCCACATTCTTTCCCAGTGAGTGAGAACATGATAAGGCACTAGTGCCTATTTATAACTGGCAGGGAGAGATACTTGCTTAGTGATGCAGTACTCAGTGAAGGAAAAAAGGAGAAAAAGCAGCCCAGTCCCTAAATGCTTGCCCTGAGTTCTGCTGTTGGTTACTCCTCCGTGCTGGCATCCTTACTCTTCTTTGGAGGGCACCACGTGTGACTTGGCCTTTGAGAACAAAATAAAACAACGTGTTCAGGACTGTGCAAAATGAGTCACCAGGAAACCATGTGTGCTTTTCATCTCCTCATAGTTTTTGTGTTTGATTTTTGTTTCTCTGAGAATGACTATTTATACGATGGTAGTACTTAGAGGCCCTGGTCCAAACTGAAGCCTGCATTGCTAGGCTGTGAGCAAACACATGGTGAGAGACAGACTCTGCCCTTAAAAGTCAGTGATCAAAGTGACCCTGACAACTAAAAGATAGGACAGGAAACAGATATGATGTGACTTTCCAAAAATTATGCCACAGATCAATGACTTGCCAGACAGAAGAGACATTTACTTTTCACCTTCTCCCTCCAAACAGGTAGAAGGTAAAACAAACCTCAATAGGGGAAAATTCAACTTCAATGAGGAGAATTCAGCTTCAGTGGATCACTCTGGTCATCACTTGCTGCTCCTTGGTTCATTGCCTTGTGCTGGATGACAGAAAAAGGGATCTTGGACTTGTTTTGTACATCCATTGCAAATGTCCTCACCACAGTGGTATGAAGATGGCAACTTTCCAGCCGTGCTGATTTTGTGACTCTACTCTTTTACACTCGGTTAAAATGCCCCACATTGAATATATATGGCATCAGAAATGAATCTTCATCAGTGGAGAAGTAGCCTCTACACAGAACAGCTTTCCTTTTAGCATCCTGTTCAGCTGTGACTGTGTGAGAGCTGACAAGGAACATACTTTTTGCCAGGCTGGTAATCCAGGGTGCCTGTTTTCTAATTTGGCAGGGAATAGACGGGTAATTTTATTCCTTTTCTAAGAGATTAGAAAAGCTGAATATTAGGAACAGGCACAGATTTACCAAATTTCCAATGAACACGGACATTTTTCTTTCCATGAGGTCTGTAACCATATTGTTTCACTAGTGAGCACACAAAAAAGCAAGGCACTACTTCACCCACACAGGCTGTCATCTTGGATGTCACTTCCTGACGTGTTCGGTGTGCTGATATCTCTTATCTGAAAGATTTGAAGAGTATGATTTCAATTAAACCTATCGTGTTCTAAAGACAATAGAGTTCTACTGGAATTGCTTTAAAAATGTATTGACTATATCAATGGGTGACCCCATTTTTTAAAGAGTTTGGCAGGATGATCTTATAATTCCCTATAAACTTAGTCAAACTACACTTTTTTCTGTAAGAAGTTTTAATCCTGGGCTTTAATTAGGAAAAGCCAGTCTCTGCATGCACCTGTAAACATTCCAACTAGAAAAATGTGAGGAAACTGCTGCCACATTTATTTAATTAATTTATTAATTATTTCATAGCATTTGTTTATTATCGTTCTGAAAACTAAGCTGAGTTATGAATAATACTGCTCTGGAGAGTAAAGTGTGAGACTGACAAAAGAGAAACTTCCTGAATGCCTGAATCAATTGTAATGGAAAAGTGAGCTATAAAAACCCTGCCTAGCACTTTTACTAATAATACATTTTTGAGGTAATGTCTGCATTGTGCCTAGCAGCCATAGTCATAGACTAACAACACAATGTGGGGAATACTGGTGGATGAGATCAAAAGGGGGGTACTCTCACACAAATTTATTGTCTCTTTGAAAGAAGACAGAGCTGGACACCAGCGGAAGGCTGGTTACAGGTATGTTCAGTGCTCTTGGCAGTGTCAACCCTCCAGTAGCCTAACTTTTGTCATGATTTTCCCAGGCATCTTGTCAAAAGAGAGGTTTCAATAGGGATTTGAAGGAAACCAATAAAAGGGCTTTGCTTTCGAGACCATAGTTGAAAATTCAAGTATGTGAAGTTATGTGACTGCAAAAGATGGAATTTGACTATTGTTACAGGTGAAAGAGTAGGGGAAACTGGCACTAGCTAGTGAGGAGCCTGAAGTTCTTCTCTGATGTGAAAGAGGAAAGAAACACAGTTTAAGTTGCAAGGAGAAAGGTGACAGTAGTCAAAGAGATGGATTAGGAAAATGATCATTGTAGTAACTTTCTGAATGGCTAGGAGAAGGGTAATCCTGTCTTAATAAAAGCAAGGGAGAGAAATGGATATATAAGGTAGCATGGCTGGGCAGTGCATCTGTCTGATGGTAGAGCAGCTTTTCACATCCTTTTCCTGCAGAAGTGAGAGAGGCTTAATGTTGAGGAACTGCCCTGTGGGACAAGTGCCTCATGCAACCGGGCCTCAAAAAATGGCGGCTTCTTTGGCTGTGAGAAGCACCCCTCCAACTTACTCCCTAGAAAATAAATCTGCTTCTTCTGTTAAATCTCTCTCAATGGAAAACACAAGGAAAATATTCATTTGTGCTCTGTTTTCCCTTACTGCAGAGGATGAGTGTCCAGGAAAGCAGGTGGTGACACAGGCGTGGGGGACGGATGGCAGAGCTCTCCCTGCAGCGTCTGAAGTGGCCAGAGACTGCCTCAGCTTGTGGGAGTTCCCCAGCAGTGAATCCCTCTGCCTAGCATACGTTCACTTTGTATAATGCAAGATGAATGAAAGAAACCAGACAATTTGGCCTCGAGATGCTATAATTGTGAACAAACTGTCCAGAACAAAAATGTTTAGAAGACACAAACCTCACAATCCTCCCTGACTTTTGATTTTCCTTTCCCCATGCTGAATCCATTAATTTAGATATTTTGAACCATGACTTAAGGAAGGCCTTAACTCTGCGGGTACTGACTGCTACCAGTTCGTACAATCACTCCATGGGTGGGATTTTAAAAAATACTCTGAAGTGGCCTGCGGTAGAGTCCCGTTTTCCTTGTCTAATTCAGTGGGTATGGGGTGGGTGGAATTTTCTTTTCCACACTTACTTACATTAATGAAGCAGGTCAGGCTGTAACAGATAACTGATGTCACCACAGTTTAGAAAGCACATACTTAGATGAAAATATAATGCAGCCTTCTTACAAATTGTGAAACTGGACAGCCTGCAACCATCTGGCACTCCACCTCTGAAAGAACGTCTGTAGGGACAATGTTGTTCTTTCTGTAAGAGCACCACCCTCTAACTGCAACCATCACAGTAAGCCCCTTCTCAAGTCGAGCTTTATTCAACTTTCAAAGTGCATGTGAAAAAATAAATGTTATTTCCAGTGCAAGCCAAAATATTCACAACTATTACATCCTTAAATCACATCCTATGCCTGCTTGTATTAGTACAGGAAATGGTAAATACTGTGCATCTCAGCCCCAGCTCCTGCAAGATTAAATACATTGTGAGGAAGATTAAATATGTTGTAGACCTTAGGGGGAAAAAAGTGTGTAGAGAGGTTGAAATCAATGCACGGTGGAGTTGCATGCCGATTAAATTTCCCCTGAGCTGGCTTTGATGGTCCAGGTGAGGACCCCTACTTTAGGTATCAAAACTACCTCTTTCTAGTGACAACTTGAGGTCAACTCCAGTAATAGGTACTTCCAGTCTAAAATATCTTGGTGGCAACTGTCAGTTTTTCTGTTTAAGGTAAGCAAAACTGCTAATTTCATCAAATCTGAACCACTGTAGGAAATAATTAGAAAGTTCTTCTGGAAGACAGTCTTTGTGTATGTACAGGACATCACCTCTTCTCAGCCTTGTCAGCTGAGGAACCTGACAGTCTTAACACTCATTTTTGCTGTCCCACAGGCTGACAGAACTGGTGATGGGCAGTTTCTGTTCAGAAGATTTTCCCTTCCAGCTTTCTAAAGGTGTTTCAGTTCAGTGCTGAGATGTGACAGACCCTGACTGGGAGGATCCTTACCACAGGATTGCTTTTACATCTATTGCTACTCAGTAAAAAGTCAAGCATGTGTCTAGTCTAAAACATGTGCTTAATCGTCAATGGATATTGGACATAGGCACATGTTAAGTGTTCATCTGAATAAAGTAATTTCTTTGAAAGTATAGTCAAGGTGACTGCTCAGACCAGCATCCAGCATTTAAAACTGATTAATATTTTTCTCAGTTCAGGAAGACTAATTTCTGTCATGATTAGAGCTGGGTAGAGAAATACTCAGTTGCAACATCAGTTCCTCTGATGTCTGGTGACCAGTCAGAATGGAAAAGACCTCGGCCATTTGGAAAACCTTCTGGCAGAAGCCAAGCAGGCTGCCTGCACACCTCTTTCCCGCTCCTCTGCCTGCTCAGCTTCTTGTGCTTTGGTGGCTCTTCTGCCGACAATTCAGTTTCACAAAGAAGTTCTAAACAGACTGTACTCAGATTTGGAAATGGCAAAGTCCTCTGTGGGAGAGAGTTGTTGGTCTTTCTCCATAGCACTTTCTGGTTACTTACATTTCTGTAATTTATATGAGTGAGGCTGTAATTTTCTAATGTAGGGTTAAAAGAGAAGATAGATATTTTTAATAACTATTTCACCTTATAGTCAGTCACCTCATGGATTACTGAAGCTGGCTCACGTGCCAGTATGGATGGAATGAGAAGTAATGACAGGATGAGTGTGCCTCAAAAATATGATAGTCTATAGACATAAAATAGATTGAATTTTGCTTCGCTGAGTAAGCAAATTAACATAGGTCATGCGTGACATGTAATTCTTTTGCAGGGTCTTTCCAAAGAAAGGTTATGCTTTCACTGTGCAGTGAAATCTGATTTCAGAAAGTATTCAGCTGTACTAACCTGCAGGGTGCAGACAAAGCACTCCCTGTTTTGGGTGCTTTTCCAGACTGCAGTAAATCTCTGGAGAACCACTCTTAATCTTAATTTTGGAATATTTTTACCAATTTTTTTCAAGTGCCTAGCAGAATAGGCAGTCGTTCAGTATATTTTTCAAAAATCTGATGCACCTGAATTTTTCTTTTGTGGTACATCATGATTAGAATTTTTTTGCTAAGTGTCAAAGTCAATCCAATCTTTCTGCCCACATTTTAATTTTCCCGAAGAATGGCTTTTTCTTCTTATAAAAAAACTTTCTTCCTCTGGCAATATCTTTCCCATTTCTCCATAGAGGAAATTGCAGCATTATGAAGAAAAATGCCAGAAATCAAGTGTGAGAAAACAGTAGTGGTCTAATCAGACTATTGAAAAGTAAATAGTGTGGTAGTTAAAGAAATCTGCACTTCATTCTATGGGTAAGAATTCTCTATTTAGTCTGTGGCTTTGTGTTTGATTGTGGACCAGTGTCTCACTGAGAAGTTGACACAGACGTGTTTTCATATCTTGATTATTTTCCTGAGGTTTTTGTACTACCATCCTTATTTTCTTGATGAAAATGGACAGATTATCCTTCTGTGTCCAGGATCAGTGGAATACACAGTTACCCTCTGTCCATACATAACTCTCCCTTGCAAAGCCAAACATAGGAATAATAGAGGATCTTCCAGAAGTGACAGAGGCTCTTTAAGGATATCCTGAGCAAAAGACAGGTAAGATTTGATCAGCTCATCCTTTCCTCACATTTACCTTTGTATATGGAAGCGTTTTGACCTCTAAAACTTTATGGTTGTCGTTCTGTCTATGGAAGGCAGTACCCTAGGTCGGTATTGCCACAGACATTTCATATTGTCAAATTAGAGCTTCGGTTTGGCACAGGCTAAAAAAAAGAAAGTGGCTGTCAAACAAGCAAAGGCAATGCAACTCTACTCCATTTTCAGATATTAGTATGGAGAAAAATATTTTCCTATCCTGGATGGATTATTCTGTATTTCAGCATTTTTAGTTCCTTTTTTGCTGCATAGAAGACTTTGCTTGAATAGCAACTCCACAAACACAAACCTATGTGAAGAGACCATATTTCATTCTGGCTTCAAATCAGACTTCTTCTGCAGAGGTTTATTTTCATGTCTGAAATGGATTTCCTATTGTTTTTGACAAGGGTGGGAACTAGATCTGGCTACCTTTGTCCATCAGGCTTGTATTCCATGGCTTTGTTATTTTACTGGATGTTTTTAACGTGTATTCATTTTTAAAATTCAAGGACAGGGTGAGGAAATAGGAGTTGCACACTCTGGAGAGCTGTAGTTAACTACAGAATTTATACCTCTGCCATTCCTCTGTTGTATCTTTTGCTTCAGGGATCTGATGGCCAGATTTTGCAATAACATCTAGGATTTCCTTTGCACTTCCAATAGGACAGTGTTTTCCTGCACCTAAGACAGCCACTTCTGGAAAGACATAAAACAGGCCCCAGTTTATCTTCAGGATCTCAGCTTTCATTTAAAACAAACAAACTGAAAGATGAATGTAAAAGCTCCAAAATGATTTGGAGACTACAACAGTGAGCATTGTAATACCTAGCTTTTAAACATCCAGGTTCCCTGTGGATTATGTGGCTGTTGTCACCCAGGGTCGAGTACAAGCACCATCCCACGCAGCATCATCAGTAAGCAGCCAGCAGGTTGCCAGAAGGGACCCGCTGTGTGCTGTGGCAGTTCTTCAGAAGAAAATGTTTATTTTCACTGCTTTTTGTGTCAATATAGTACCACATTATGTATGTTCTTTGCATGTCCCCTTGGTCAGGAGAAGGATGATCTGCTTTGTGGATACTTGTTGTACCTATGTGTGAGTTAGGCATCAAGTTCATAGGCTTATAAGGTAGTTCGGGTTGGAAGGGACTTCTGGCATGTGAGGGAAAAAGAATTAGACACACAGGAACCTTTACTGTCAAGAAAAGATGCACATACGGAATTTAGTTTATGCTAGGGTTGGATGATAGCTAAGCTGAGATTTCCAGGACCATGTTTCTACGATTTTGTTACCCAAAATCAGCCTTAGGGTTTACTTTGTCCCAGGGTGTCCCTTAGTTTGAGAACACTGGGGTCCATGACCAGAAGAACTTTAGAAACCTGAGTGTAGTCTTTTCTTGTCATTCTGTCAAGGCGGTGACATGCAATGACAGCAGAAGAAACTACAAACTTTGGACAAAGTTATGACATGTAAAATGTTAATAACAAGTTTCCATAGAAACCCCCATTTTTTTTTTTTTTTTTTTTTTAAACTAAAATGTAAACATGTCAGACATTCTTGTGCAGCCATGTGCCTACATGGTAGCCCTCTGGGAATTTTGCTGCTTACCCTCAAGCTTGCAAGCATGAGAATGTAGGAACTAGAACTGATCGTAAAAAAGGTACGAAGTGCTTTGACATGCAATGGTCATTTTTTCTGTTTTTCAATGTCAAACCCCCAAATATTAACATCTTGTTGGCATTATATTAATGATGTATAACCTATACTGTTCTTGCTTTGTATGATGCTATTTTCTCAAAACTCTGTTTCATGGTGTGGGTGCATATGTGTGTGCAAATACACACAAACACTTGGATTACAAATACAGAATGAAGCAGCAGCTCTGTAGCATGAATTGTCTCATTAACTTGTAGGATGTTAACTCTGATTCTTCCTTCTTATACTGCAAATGTCCATTTGTTAAAGATTTTAATGCTCAGAAGTCTATATATGCAGTAATTGCTTTCAAAAAATGTGGAAAATCTTGAATTAGGAGACAGGTATTTCACCCAGAGAGCAGACAGCAAACAGGTAGAAAATGAGCACTTCAGAAGAACAGTCATATTTGTGGAGTATTTTGCCTGACTTAGGCAAAGAAAGTTAATGATTGCCCCAAAATACCCTTAAAACCCAGACTTGCACAGAAAGCTCGAAGTAAATTTATAGCTTTGGTATGCAGCACTCCTTTGAAATTCCCTATGTGTTTGATCTGACAGGTACCATCATTATAGGGCATGGTCTTTAGTCCAAATAACACAGTATTTAATCAAAATTACATGGGGAAATGTTTACATGTCCACCATATTTTACACAGTAGTAATATGCAATCTGCAAAAGGATATCCTGCAAAAGTATCATTGCCTTGTAGCTGGCCAAACTCCTCCAGGACAACTTGAAAATTCATGACAGCAACACAGCTAACACACCTGAGAAAAAAGCAGTGGTCCCTGGGAAGCTTTCTTCTTGTGTTTTTGTCCTGTGCAAGGAAAATTACCCCCAAAGAGTCCCTAAGTGTGTGTACTCACACCACCTCACAGAAAAGATGTGAGTCTCAGGGGTATTCAAATCCATGTACTGTAAATGTGCTCACAAGGATGAGGAACCAGAACTTAGATTAAACAAGCTGCCTTTGGGGGCATTACCAGAACTGCAGCCCGTCAGAACTATGCCATTACCAGTAGTCAATGCCTTTTTGCAGCAAAGTACCATTAAGACCTTCAGTGATTATTTTTCAATGGAAGCAAGGACGAACTGTGGCCACGATTTTCATCCAATCATATCAAAAGACCAAAAGAGTCGCAGTCACAACACTTTCTCTGACAACCTATCCTTCTCTTTCTCTACGGGAAAATAAACCCCGCTGTTCATTTCTGTGTCACAGCTTTGAGGTTTACAATGTTATGATTCAGAGTGGGTGGCAATTCTCTCCTGACCTCATCATAAGAAAGAAAAAAGGAATGTCAGCATTGCAGATAAATAAATCTCCAGGCTTTGCCTGGGTCCGAGGGAAGAACTGAAAGATGAGCTGTATATTTACATGGCTTTTCTGCACTGCGTTCGGCAGAGAGATATTGGCACTCACACGAAGGGAGTCAGCAACAGGCCTGGAAGCTGTGGTCAACTCTCAACTGCTCTCTTCAGGGGAGTCCTGCCCATTCCGGCACCCAAGCAAAACTGTTTAGGCATACCCATACTCATTCCCATCTTCAAGTATGCTTAAAGTCTGATTCAGCACCTAAATTCCACTCATAGCTTGACCTTCTAAAGCTTCTGGTCCTGAAGTTAGCAGTTAAAAGCAAATTTAAAAGAAAAGCCTCTACAGGAGTAAATAGCACTATAGCCATCTCCTTATACCAATGCTAATGGCGGAGGGGTGAATAACACAGGAAAGTATTAGTAGCAGTTGCAAATTACCGTACACAAACATGTTTGACAGATTCACCTTTACATAGATGTGTGTAGAGAGAGGGACAGGAGAAAAGCAAGCTCTAGAGTAAATATTTTGTGTGGTGTACTCTAGGCACAGGTAGAGACACCTGTACAATAAGTGCTAATTGTTATTGTAGTGCTGGAGAAGAACTCAACCCAGTTTCTGCCTCTGTGGCTTCCTGAGTTCAGTACTGACCTTCCTGATGCCAGAGTACCTCAGGAGTTATCTAAATGAAGTCAAGAGAGTCAACACATCTGGTACCGCAGAATAATGACTCTGCACATACCCATATTTCCCACTAAGGAAACTAGAGTAGCGCTGGCTATCTGAAATCTCCCCTTTCGCCACAACACTTGAATGCACAACTCTGAATTTTAAATAGAGGAGTACTGTTTCAATCAGGGGCTTTTAAGATCAGATTTGTATTTGATCCAGCAGAACTCGAATCTGTTGACCTTCAGACCATATTGCAGAATTGCTATGTTATTATTTTAGGCTCTCTCTGGGCTGGTGGGTTGGGATGTGGGAGGAAGGGTAGGGTCAAACCCTGACTTTTATTTAAAGTTAAATATTTTTCTATGTTCGTTTTAAATCAAATTAGACTAAAGTCATGGACAGGCATGTTATTGTGTCATTAAATTAAATAAATAAAGTATCTATGGTTTTTCCCTATATTTTGGAGATATAATTTTATATATGAAGAGAAATAGTAAGATAGGTATGTATAGACATGAACAGATAACTAGATAGATTGAAACTCTCCATATACTTTTCAATTAAAAAGGTTTAAGAAGAAATAAACAGCAAGAGAAAATACATATTGAAATTTCCACTGAAGTCTTCTTTGTTAGGGAAACAAAAATAGAACTGAGAGAAGCCACAGGATTGGCAGCAGTTTTTTCTACCTGTCTCTCACCATCTTGGAAAAAGTCAAGCACATTTAGCATTGCACTAATAAACCATTAGAAAGTATAGCAAAGGGAACAGCACTAAGATGTGCTGGACAAGAACTCTGATTCAGGAAAGTGCTAAAACATGCTTAAATGCTTTATTGATGTATTTGAAGCATCCACTATCAGTCAGAGCTCGTTTTCTTTGATGCTGTGCAAACACCAGTTATTTTTTGTCTCAGCAAGAACCTAGTTATCTAATAAATCGGTGGGGATTTTTTGAGTCCTATAATTTGTTTTTTATTATTAGCTTGCCCAATTTACTTGACTTCATTTACACTGGATTTGGGTTAACACTGTAACAATTTCTGCAAACTTTTTCAAACAAAAAAGTACACAGTGCAATGTCTGAGGGGAACGTGCAGAACCAGGTACCTGTATTATCCGGATGCCCTCTTCCTAGAGCTGCCTTGAATTCAATGTTATAAAGGTAAAATCCTTTTGCTCTATCTCTGCTCTTTTTACTAGAGCGCTATGACATTTCAAATGTACTACAAAACAGTTCATAGAATTTGCCATAAGAGCAGATGGACTCTTCACCCCTGTCTTTTTCTCAGTGAGCAGTTCCCTCAGGCACTTGTCAGGATGTGGGAAAACAGGTTCATTTCTCATCTTCTCGGAGAAATCTGCACTCCCATTTCCTAGATTTCAGGATTAAAAATTCTGATGCTAAAGAGCTGTTGTGAAGCTTAGCTAAAGGAAGGGGCACTCCATTTTTCCCTTGGACAATATCCCGTTTTGCTGAAATAATGCAGTAACAAGCACCAATGGTGACAGAGGCGGCCCAAGTACCAACTCTGTGCTCCAGCTGCCAAAGCGAGCTACCCCGTTTGCCCACGCCTCACCCAAGTGCTGCCAAAGCAGGGCATCCATGCCTGTCATCCCTGATTTATGTTGGCTGACGTCTTTGGCGTATTCAGACCAAAACCTCTGGAAGTCTCATGGCTGTCCACCCGCACATGAAAAGTCTGTGCTTGTGTAAGAAGTACGTTCTCCTAGAAATGTGTTCAGCTAGCGGCATCATCTCAGTGGCTAAGATGATGGGCCTCATTCTACCGACTGCACCATTCACCAGCGTAGACTCATGCCTGTGGCTGATCACACAGCAGACAATTAAAGACTATGGTTGACCAAGGCAGAATATATAAGTCTACTGGTGCATGATTTTGAAAAAGAACCAAAACATGAAACATGAACCTTAAGAAGATTACAAAATTATGATTGCTATTTTAGTCTTACTTTTTCCTATAAGGACTGATTCTATGAAACAAACTTAAGATATTTTAAGGGTTAAATGTCTGATCTTCAGACTCCTGCTCACAAGTAAAAAGATGGGTTTATTCACACTGAAGTTAGGTGGAAAAACATGTGTGAGATGGGATTCTTACCGAGATCAGCAAAGCACTTCAGAATTTATGTTTATTATTAAGTATGTTCTGACTGCCATCAAGATGCTGAAGGGTGTTTCTGAACTGAGATTTTATATGTTTTGCACTGAATAATTAAACAATTGTTAAATGTGCAGTTGTCATGGTAATAGGGAGCAAATTTTTAATGTATCATGTAAATATCCTAAATGTGCATCTAACCCAAAATGCTTTGCTGGGTTAGGTCGAAGGCACCAATAACTCTTTAGGGCCCTTGTAACTCAGATTAGAAAAGTTTCATTCTCTGTCCTGTCTTGTTGCAATCAATTTTTGTTCAGACTGGACAAAGCATGCTGTCCAGGAAAAAGGCAAGGTCAAAGACAAACAACTGCAGTGTAAGACATCTGTAATGATCTCCCTTATCACTGCTATGACAACAAAACAAAAGATTATTTCCTTTCCTGATAATGCCTGTTTAAGTGACATAGCAAGTTATTTTTCTCTTATCTTAGTGAAAATTTAATTTAATTTTCACTCACTTCAAAACAACATTTTTTTTACCTTTTTGTTCTTATGGAAAGATCTTCAAGGATTTATAGAACTTTCACCTACAGAAATTGAACCAAGATTGTATCAGAGGCACTATTCTAAAATGCATAAGGTTCCACTTCAAGAAGAAAAGCTGTGGGATTGTTCAGAACTCTCTAGAATTTTGTATATAATCCATTTATCTCTGCAGGAGAGCTCTATAACTGTGCAGCTGTACACTGGTATACTTTGTATACTTGTTCTAATATGCCCCCTACCTTTGGCCATGTTATTCACTTTTTTTATTTTATTTTTTTTTTTTAATTCAAGACGGTTCTTAATAGCTCAAATTGAAACACATGAATATCCCCATGGATGCTGCTGTTGATATGTGAAACCTACTATGATGGATTAATCTTACTGCAGTGACCAAATCTTATATGCATGTGTATGTTCTCCATCTTTTACTTCTTTCACCAGAGGGGGAATTCACACAAGACTTAACCAGCCTGGGTGCTCTTAAAATGAACCATTTACTCCTTTTTCAAAGTAAAGCTAGCAACTTTTTTTAGTTATTATTATTACTAGAATTAGGATTGCAAAATGCCAAAATAAGCATGCTACAAGCATAGGTCTTTTTATAACAACGCAACATTGACTCCAAGAGGATTTAAATCAAAGTGCTTGCCAGGCACTGCCAACTTTAACTGCATAGTTGTGAAAAAGATTTAATTAGCATGGTAGACTGGCAAAACTGGAACTATGTTGGGCAGCAAAAAATGAATGTAATTGTAAGTTTCTTTCCAATATAACACGAGAAATATGCTAATGACCACTCTGATAAAACTATTGCCCCCTCCCACACATAAAGCTACCATTTATAGTGCATTTGGATTTTAAAGTAACCTCCTCTTATTTAGTTTAAATAAGCATGTCTCCTTAGCAACACGTCACCTAATTAAAGTCTGTCATTCAGTTTAGCATCTCAATGAAAGATTGAAGTAGAAACAGGACTATGAAGCAGCTGAAAGCAAAAGGGAAAAATTGTGAGGAATGCCAAGGGCCCTCCAGGAATATCAGATAAGAAAAGTCACTGAAAAATGAGCTCATTAAAGGAATAAAAATATATTGAAGTGATACTTGATTAGAATTGCACATAAGCCTGGATTTTTCATTCTCTGCAGGTTTTTTAGGGTATCATTAGGTGCATTTTTTAGTTGGTTTTTTTTCCTCTCAGTGAGGAAAAAAGAGTATATAACTAACTTATTTTAAGTAAATATCTTAAAACCATCCCAAAAGTTTGAGGTAAGAAACTCTCTTAATATTGTTCACCACTCATAGAACAATGTGGGAAAGTTCAAGTTTTAGAAAGAAAAATACATTATCCCATCATCACCAAAGTGAGATCGAAGAAGGACTTCCAAAAATGCCCTGCAGTTTCCTGAGTGTTGCTGACATTTCTTTGAATAGAAGTGGATCTAGGGGAGGGCTGAGGACTCCTTGTAAATCCCATTTTCCTTAGGCCTCTCTACAGCAAATGGGTTGAAGACCAAACCCACAAACCACTGAAATCCCTGTGGGACATGAATTAGATAGTCGCAATGACTTCAGGGGCTTTGAAAGGTCTTTTTAGGCTTTTTAGGTCCCTTCCAACCCAAACCATTCTATGATTCTATGATTCTATGAAAGAGCCCCTGTGATGTTGCCTGTACTAAAACGGGTGTCACTTCTAGTGTCCTGTGCTGGGGCAAGTCTTGGGGCCAGGAAAACTTTCGCACCTGAGACTGGCTAAACCTGGCTAACAACACGGAAGATGAGGTGCTCTCCAGCTCTTCCTCAAGGCTAGGCCAGCTGGCTGAGCAGGGTGTCTGACCACAGACTATTCTCATGGCAAGGGCTTATCAGAGAAGCAGGAACATACCCAGGAGAGCAAACCTGCACCATCAGGAGAGACGGAGACTCTTTCAGGTGATCTCAAACACATAGGGCACTCAGAGTCACAAACTGCAGTGGAGCACCAGGAATGAAAGCAGCTTGTGACTCTCCCCTATAGGTGAAATGAGCTGTCAGCCCCTTCACTCTTTAAGCATCACTGAAGCTCAGGAGGAGATAAAACCTTTCCAGCCTGAAAGCGGGCTAAACTAGTTCCTCTATGATCTCTTCCCCTTAAACTTCACTTTGCTTACAGATTTTCTCCTGCAGATTATTCTCCCAGACTATATTTTCAGCTACTCTCCCCTCAGAACAAACACCTTCTTGTACCAGTGTCAGCTGCAGGCAGCCTCAGCACCAGCAAGGAGCCTCTGCCTTAGCCTAGCAGCAACTCAAAGCCTGTCATCTCTGCCTTGCTTTGCTCTTAATGCCAATTGGCTTGACTTCTTGGGAACCTGTGCTTGAGGGTCAGAACTGATCCTCTTTAAAGAGCCAGGCTAGGTAAAGTTGCTGTTGGACCCTCTGAGGTTTGGAAATTAAGGTAGTCCCCTGCAACAACGATGGTGTCATTCTGATGTTCTGCAATTTCCACTATGACTTCGAAGACTAGGTGACTCAGGCTAAAACTCAGGAATGCAGAGGCAAACAAACAGGAAAAAGCCTAAGAAGAATGCACTGATTCTCTTGGACCTCCAGGAAACTGAGCTCAGGTGTTGACCAAAGACATCTAGGGAAGGATTCCTTACCTGAAGATGGTATTTACATTGTATCACCAGCATGTTGTCTGGATTGGTTAATAATATCCCCAGTGAGCTCACTTTCGTCACAGCTTTTCCACTGACCTCATTCTACTTCCTGATGTTTTTGTAGACAATCCCTTTTAAAGTTTTTTTATGAATTTGGGAGTCCCCTATGTACAGATGATGAACAGATTTGCTTATTAAAGAGGACCACTCTTGACCCTCGTTCTGCAGCTCCCAATACCACAATGGTTATTTGTGAGTTTGGTCCTTTTGAAAGCCATGTGGGTAAACTCTGCTGAATCAGGCCTTCATGTGCAATTTTATTGTAAAATGAAGCTTCCAAAATAAAAGCTTCTTCCAATCCCCTAGTGTATTAAAATATGTAACTGCAAAAAGTTGCAACTGAGGTTCAGAAGCAGAACACAACATATTTTGATCATAGGCTCCATAGCTTGCCAACTGGTAAAGGAGGTGCAAAATAAAAATTAAAAAAAAATTGCTGTGATTAGAAAGATTTCATATTCAGAGAAGACATCTTTGCCTCACTGAACTTAATTGTAAAATTTCCATTCCTTTTTGTGGATCCTACAGACCAGCTTAGGCTCTGTTCTCATTTTCCCTCTTTGTATATCCTGTGAAGATCTAGAGATAGGAGCAGGTCATATCCCTGTGGAATTATATCATGAAGTACCAAAGCATTTATATTTCCCTTATAAACCATATGCAGCAGGATGGATAACATCAATGAATCAGGTGAGATTTCCAGAGTAAATCTCTGTATATCTGTTTAGGTAAGGAAACTACACCAGGTTTTGTTTCATTAGTATAACTTCCCAATAATACCTGTTTCTCTGCATCCCTGCCTGCTCCAGGATTTCAAGTCTGTGAATACCACTGCATGCCTGGACTGTACTAAAAGAGCCTTACATGTTAATCACCTGCCGCAGGATGGCACGGAGCTCACATCACCAAAACCTGGTAAGACAACACACGCAGTGTGCTTTCCAGCACGTTTAGAGAGCAGAGAACACAGTGTACTCCTTACTAGAGGATTTTAAAACCATTACACCTTAGTAAGCAGACTGTGGGTACTGTGTAAATAACTTGGTCTACAGTTCCCCTCGGCTCACTTAGCTCTGGATTTGCATGCAAAACAATAGTATAAACCTGCTACTTGAAATAGAAGAGGATGACTGCGCACACGTACACGCATGCCCAAACTCTGAAGGCCAAATATATACTATCTGGCCTCACTGGCACTGCTTGGAGAGTGCAGAAGCTTGGAGCACTTGTTTTGGATTTACTGCTTGAATGCAGTCATTACTGGCTCTTTCCATTCCTGAATGATAAGTGGAGGCATGTGATTCATCTGGCATATGAAGATCTCTGGGGTTTTTGGTAGCCTCACAGTTTGGATGCTAGAATCTTATCTAGGTATAAATGACTACTGACTTCATGGTTACTGGATTAGAGCCTTTTGGGGAAATTAGTTCTTCTTTTCCGATTCTTTGTAGAAAACAACTAATTCCTAAAAGTCATTCCTGTGCAAAACAGCATTATTACTGTGTATGTGATAGATACCTTTCGATATCAATGTTATTAGAATATAGAGACTTAGATGGAAGAAAAGTCCAAGTATTTGTAAATAATGAGTTTCTAATATGATATCTGGCCCAACACAAACAAATCAGGCTAATGTTGCATCCTTGTAAGTGGGGAGCATGCTGAAGGTGGGTCTAGTGCCAAATCCTCCAGTTTTATCTTCTCACAGAGCTCCCATGAAGGAAACTCTCTTGGAAGCCTCATGGGAGACATACTTCATCTCTGCATGCTATTCATGCTTTTCTCCTGAGCAATAGCATGGTGGTAAACCCTGTCAGCAAATGGAGGCATTTTGTTTCTGTGGAGGAGTAACTAAAATTTACACCTATGAATGTAATAACTAGTTGGCAGATGAGAAAGTTTACAAAATCCTAATGAATTTATAACACTCACATAAAAATAATTCCTAATATGTCTGAGGTCCTGCTGCATAGGTCAAATTAAAATGCCAGCCTTTTGCAATATTCAGAAGTGCTTGCCCCCTCAAACTAACCCCTCACCTCCTGCATGGCACAGTGGATCACGCAATATTTTCTTTTGGAGACTGAGAAGCTGTTCACATACTAACAGCTGTACTTGCTTAGGAAGGCACAAGAGTCTTTTAAACGGGCATCTAGCAAGGCATTTAGAAACTTTTAAAACAGTTGTTTCAGGCAATTATATTTTTAATAAGCTCTACTGCTTAGTCAAGTGGTTTGCCAAAAAACAGATAAACATAGTAAAGTGGCTCTAGTTAAATTCAGCTATATCTATGTATTTGTATTTAAGGCTGCATTTCTTCAGTGGGGAAAGGAACGGAAGCACACAGATGTTTTGACTGGCCACTGCCTGCTCCTATTAACTTTCCATCACAGCTCCCCTTCTCATGGCCTGTGAGGTATCTGTGGGTCTAAGAATCTGTGTTGACAAATGCAGGAAGAAAGACTGTGCAAATACTTTCCCCTTACACACAAACAGAAAGACATAGATACCTCTTCAAAGGTCAAGTCATCTCCTATAAGATGACTGTAGGGAGGATGAGAGGAAGTGTTGATTTTTTTCCAGTTGCTATAAGGCGTAGCTGGGCATATTCACTTAAATTTGCACAACAGTTTTTTTAAATCTTTCGGTTCTGTGAATGGAAAATCACTGCATTTTTTGGTGACATCCCCATGAACGAACTCATGAAGGAAACTTCAAATTTATAAGCTCCTGACCTGATCCCATCATTCAGCAAAAACTTCTTTCCATCAATTCCTTTTACAGGACAATTGCAGTAAACAATGATTTTTCTTAGCTCGACCTCAAGATACCTGAAGAACTGTGTTACTGAGAAAGGAAAAAGTTTGTTTTCCAACTATGGACTCAAAGTAGGCGGAGGGCAAGATATGCCTCAAAACTGGAAGCATGCAGCACTAGCTCTCCCCTTGCCATGCCTTTTTCATCTATAGGATCTTCTCTCCACTTGCACAGAGGAGATAATATGTGTCACCAGTGATTTTATGATTTGACGCACATATGTAGCGCCTATGTTGAGATATCTGTACTCTAAAGGTCTCTCGCTTCTTCCTCCCAGCCCTTGCACAAGAGAGCCACCTAATTTCCTCTGCACACTGGCTAGGACTCCCGTCCTGACCTACTCCGCAACCCAGGTTACATCATCTTGAAAGGATTCTTTTTTTTTTGTTTAATCTTTCATTTTACCTTCCAGGCTAATGAATTATATGGATCTTGAAAGAGAAAATCTGACCTGAGAGATGTGGAATGCAATGTGGAAAAGAGTCTTTCTTATTTTTTGTTTAGCTGTAGTTCAGAAAGGGACAACAGCAAATCCTTTAGAGCCAGCCAGATGGAAATTACTTCAAGTACTCTCTCAAGTGTAATGGAACCGAGGTGCTTTTAGCATACCGTACTCCTTAGGTACTTGTAACATCCAGCATTTCTAAGTGCTGTAGTCTGACAACTCTTTTGCACAGTGCTCTGAAAGAAGCTGTAGTGCATTTTGACTCAGTGAAGTTTCAGCAGAAATTAACTTGGGGTTTTTTAGACATTCATCACATTTGCAGGGGAGTGAAATACTACTGAGGCACTTGGATTTAAGAACAGAGGAATACTTTTTATAGCCATATTTTAGCTCTGTAAGAATGTGCTTTCACAGGATAGCTTTCTCACAGTCAAATTAAACAAGTAGAAAGGCATTTGTTTTGTATTGCAAACCAAATCACATCAGCTGCAAGACTTCTGTAGCTTGTTGGTCTTAGTAAACGCTACACCTGTTGATGAAAGGCAGAAGTTGTCTCAGTTTTGGCATGAATATGAGTAAGTTTTCTATATTTTGCCTGTGACTTTGTACAAGTTAAAAATGTGAATGACTCTGTGCTGAAGCACTTTGAAAAGTATGGTGCTTATCTGTGAGATAAGAAAGTTTCTTTCTGTGTATTCTTAGCTCAAAACACCTGAGAACCTCCATCTCATTGGAAGGAACTGGTATATTAACCTCTGTTCCCAAACAAAAAAACCCCCATATTTTAAACCTGCAATATCACATTAAATTTATAGAAAATGCAGGAAAAAAATCAGCAAATTGGAAGGAATTAAAAGAAGACCAGTAAAAAAATTAAATTAAAGCAAGGAAAAATTGATTTCTGAGGCATCTGTATTAGTAGATCACTATTTTGGAACCAATTTATTAAATCTAAGATAATGCTAGGCAGGCATAGGAACCCACTAATATAAATCTCATTTAAGACCAACACATAACTGGGGGAACTTACACACATGCATTACAGCAACTACCTGTAAGGATTTTGAGAGTGTAAACACCACAAAGATATGATTTGAGCATGAGTGAAATTAGCAACATGAGCTACATGAAAATACAATAATATTATGCAAAAATAACTGATTACATCTAGGGAGAATTTTTTGGCTCTGGAATAACCTCCTGAGAAAACAATGGGAGCCCCTACTGTCTGATTCCTTTAAACAGAACTGAGAAAAAGCACTGGAAAAACATTGCTCAGAGAACAATCATTTACCAGGAGAGGAATGGAAAAATGAGTATATCATCTTAGATCATTTAATCTGTCCGTGACTTTTATGATACTGTGAAGCCGTACAGCTGCCTTAAAAAAATGTTACTGGAGGCCTAATTCATTGCATAATAGACACCTGACTACTTGTACTTATTAAGAAACACGCTGAAAAATATTTAAAGAGTCTTTTTCCTGTGGAAAATAATGATGTCCTTCACTTTCTTAGATATCTTTTTCCTTCACAGTTTATGTAGAGGGGTTTTTTGCAGGAAAGTGAGAGATGGCAGGGTTTTCCACACTATACAAATCTTCAGTGAGTGAGGAACTTGAGGTAGCTTTTAAACGATATTCCATTCACACTGCAGGTAAGTATCTCTCTGATATTTGGGATCCTAAGAATGTTTACTGCTGAGTAGGAATATGTCAGATAAAATTCAAGGGAAAGGACAATTCAAAATTTATCTCCTTGTAGGATGGAAGACTAAGAAAGGGAGACACAGATCCTGTGGTGATAGGGAAAAAGTCTCAATACTGGGGTTCAGATGCTAATCAGCCAGCCACCTTCAGGAGGCAGCTTGAGAGACAGCAAGCGGAAAACATTTATTATTTAGCTGGCATATGAGACCAAATCCAGACAGGAATGCAGTCTGCTGCCATTATGACATGGCTGTAGCCTTGCTGACTGAAAACATGTCACATTTCCATCCATGCAAAAAAATATGAGGAAATAAAAACGATGCCCTAGGGTCTTGAATGAGGCCAAAGTCCCAGAGAGAGTAGGAGAAGGACAAGATCTTGCAGAGGGCTTTGGCAAGGGAGAAAAGTCCCACAGCTATGGGGAAGTGATGCGCTGACCCCCAGAGCCCTGGGGTGGGCAAGCAGCCTGTCCCTCGAAATACCAGGGCTGAACTACAGGCTCCCAGATGCTGGCACCTGCGAATCGTCAGTCTAACATGAGGGGAAGGTGCCAGCACACTCACCAACCTCCTTCCCTCTCCTGCTTCACCATCGCCTACCCTCCGCCCACCTTGCGAGACTGCTCGTGGCCCTTGGCATTGACCGGCAGTCCAGCAGGGAGCTGCTGCTGCTGCTGCTGCTGCGGGGAGGTTTAACCTCCAGCAGACTCTAAGACGTGTCACATCTTGTACTGGTGCCATGGGGAATAATTATTCAAAACAATAAGAGGCTATCACGTGTTGCATGGTAACTAACATACCTAACAAATGCAGATTAAAAGGAATTAATGATGATAGCTGCGATCAAGCCTATTGTACTAGCTATTAAAACACTTAAGATCAGTATATGTATCCCTAAGGACAGTTTACTGGTGCTTTTATTTTAGGCTGCAACCATCTATCTAGAGGAAAGACTCATGTTAGCATTTTGCACTTTAATCCAGCAGAAAAAAAGTGTGATACGAATCAGTGATTATAACTAAGACTGGATAAAGTCCAGCTGGAAAAAGAAGTGTAATTTTACAGTGGAAAATTAATCACTTCTACAGTCTCTCTCTCTCTCTCTATGTGTGCGTGTATACACAGGTGAGGTGTGTATATTATATATAAAATACATATATGCTATCTATAATAATATACTAATGTCTATAATTAATATAGCAAAAATTATATTAACATAGTATTAGGATATGAATATATTATATATAATTAATTATAAAATGCAACAAATAACACACATAATATTTAATGTGTAACATATAATACTATGACATATATTGTTATAGTATGACACAATATGAATATAATATGATTAATATACATTATATATGTATAATGTGGTGGTGAGCACTGCAGTAGCCTTTGAGTAAGGCAGGATCTATTTTTTGAAAGCAATTTTGGAGAATCTCAACCTTTTGAAGGAGGTTAGGAGCCTGGTGGAGAAATCTCTGTGTGACACTTCATAACCTGATGTTAGGAAATGAATGCAGGTGATCACGATGCTGTTCTGACATCATGACAGATGTGAGCAACGCTTCGAGGAGCAAATACTAAAAGTAATGAGCAACTGACAGCTGTGCAGTGGAGCAGGCTGGTCCTCTCAAGCTAGTCAAAGTGTCTAAACATCCAGATGTGAAAGCAAGACAGCAAATCAAAATTGGCATTCAGCAAAGAGGACAAGAACAGGGTGTGTAAGGAGTTGAAGTTACATTTCTCCCATGCAATGCCTCTCAGTATTTCTGATGCACATGGCAGAGAGCTACGCTGATGATTTATTGGTCCTACAGTTATTAATTTGTCTCATGTAAAGAAAAGTAAACTGATTTACATAAAGGGTAAAGAAGCTCATGGGAAGTGGTCAGAGGTATCATCTGTTTCGACAGAAACAGAACCAGACACTAAAAGAATAATTAATCTTTTATAGTTTGCAAATAATTCACTTCTGAAGTTAAAGTACTTTCATCAGCAAACTCCAGCAAACTTTCTAAATGGTTAAGGAGTGTTTCTCTGTTGAACCATCCTGCCTGAAAATATCAGGAAATATATGAACATAAGCCCGAGTTATTCTATGCTTTCTGCTATGCAGCTGAAGCCATTAAGTCTGTTTGTGATACATACTTAAAATATCACATGCAATGAGGTTTACAGGAACAGGCCTGGACAAAAAAAATCAGCAGAAACAGTGAACAGTTCCACAAATCAGCAGCCTGGTATGTCTTTACTAAATACAGCACAGGATCCTCTCTGATCCTAAGGACCTACACCAAAGGCCCAAGACCCGATGAAGCAAAAAGCATCTCATGCACCTTAATTTGCAGTGATATGGATAAGATTTTATAGACTTCTCAAATATTATACAAGATGGTTTCTAGAAAGTAATATTTTTACTCCCTTTTATGTAGCAGTGCTGGAAAAAAAAGCCAGAGGAGTCACACTGCAGCAGATTCTTTGTCTTGAAAATACAATGTATATCACACATACTACACATATTGTAGAAGACTCAAACAGAGCACTTGTCTTTGCAGCCTTAAAATTCTGTCATATACTTGTGTGCAAAAAAATATTTTTATCTGTACATCTCCAAAACAGGAAAAGAATTACGCTTCTTTCTTTGCAAACCCATCGCTCCTGCAGTAAACTGTGGCCTTCGCAGTGCTCCACAAATACCTAGGCAGGGACCTGTTCTCTTTTCAGTGCACCTGGTAGTGTGCTGCTAAGATAGTACAGCCAATGCCAATTCATATAAGATGAAACAATGCAGTATGTGATGGTAGTATATTGTAGAAAATAAATATTTAAATAAAAAGACAGAAATACATGCCTGAAGGCTTGACAACAGAAAGCTTCAGACCTTATGCCTTAGTTTCAGAATATTGGTAGAATTCAACATCATTCAGTACAGAATGAAACTGTGTTAGCTCTCCAGCATCTCAACTTGTGTCTCATCCTCTTTCTGTAGGGCTTCTACCTGCCTTGTGAGAAGAGGTGAGCTGTGCCTGAAAAACTTGTTCTGTTTTTCTATTTTTTGATACTGGAAATATTTGTTTCTCTGATGCTTAGGAAATACACACTTTGACTGAACTTCCTTTCTTATAAAGGACCTCAGCGTACAAGTTATCCTTTCCTTCCTGTTGCAAAATATTTTGACTTGTGATGATTAGAGTGGCTCGGAGAAAGCAACAAAATACTTGCCAACATTATAGCCTTCTTCCTTCACCTCCCTTTTCTGCCCTTAAGAAAAGGAGTTCATCTTTCATCTACTGTTGATGAAAACATGGAAATCTGGCAGTATTTCCAAGGTATGTTGGAAGATATCAGCAATCCCTTCTTAATCTTTAACAAAGATCTCATAAGTACTATCCTGAAGTGTATATATTATATTCATGCTTCACTGCCTCCCCTGGTCTATCCCTGGATTTCAGATGGAGCTTGACCTATGAAAGACATAAATCCTCCCTAAGCTTTCCTTCTTACCCTATTTGCACAGCTGGGATCAGCAGAGTCTTTTGAAGAGAAGGTGCTTGTCTGTAGGGAAAGGTGCTCACCACAGCAGCCTGCTGGAGCTCACCAGTTTCCTGGGCCCCCAAACCTTTAATATGCCAATCTTCCAGGGGTAGCCCACCTCAGTGAGCAAGCATTTGGAGAAGGTTTGCGACTTTGGCTACAGAGTGCATCATCCTGTATGTACTGAATTTTCATCATCTCTCTGTATTCCAGAAGGGTCAGACATTCTTATTCACCTAGTTTGACTTTTAAGCTCTCACACAGGTGGCAGGCAGTTTGGGACCCATCCAGATGCCTGAACATGTTGCCTGTCCCATTTTAGGTGTCCTGTGATACCTGAGACATAGCACTGCTCATATCCATGGGATGCACGTGTTATTCTCAAACAAGAGCTGGATACCAGGTAGGACACCTGGGTACCCTTCTGCCATTTTAGACACTGATGGCCAAATACCCGAGTCTCAGTCTTTTTCTTTTTTTTTTTTTTCCTCCTTTTCAGCATGCAATTGTTTCAATTCATCTTTCTCCTTTGGTGATCTGGTAGGGTTTTTTCCCGTGGAACATGCTCCTGAGATCTCAAGCCATTTGCTTACCCTTGTGCTGAGTTCCAAGGTTTCCTGTCAAGCCTTCCCTAAATGAGGACCATGAACACTTTGGGAACTCTGCTGCGTAGGCCTAGACTTTAGATATTTTCCTTTTAACTGTTTTGTTTTACATGTTCATATGTAAAATAGCAGCTGTATCTGTCTCACACAGCATACCTTCCCAGAACTCATGAGGAGATTGTCAAAATATCACACAATGCCTGTTGCTTTTCTGTCTTAACCAACAGCCTTAATCAATGTCATGGTGTACCCCCGACTATATTTATACATTACTAAATGGATAGGTCTTGGCAGTGGTTTCTAAGCCCTGAAAGAAGACCTGTAAATTGCATCCCGTGCCCAGCCTCCAGCACCTTCTCTGGAAAAGCTGAGGCTCCCAGATGTTCCCAGTCAGAGCTGCCAGCCCAGCGCAGTCCCCTTAGTAGACCACAGAGTGTTTAAAAGTGCAAGAAAACCAGTTGCTTGGGCACCTGCTTGGCTCACGTCTGACTTCTTTCACCTTGATCCCTTCTCTTGAGGGGATGGATAACTGACTAACCTGCATCTTTTCTTCTCCAGCCCTTGAGGTGATTTAAGGTTTTATACCCGAATGGTTTGCATGGCTTTGCACAACGAGTTCTGGCCATGAGAGATAGTCTTCTATTCAGTACTCTGAAGAACGTTGCTTAGCTGCACAGCTCAGGTCTTCTGGGTACCTTTATTTTTGCTGGGAATGTCATTCTGTGACAGGCTGTTGGGGTTTTTGTCATGCATGGTAAAGTTGTTTATTTATTTAATACTGAATTCTTAGGCTGGTCGCTTTTGTTCTTTGTGAGCCAAAATATACCCTACCGCTGACGGACAAGAGTCATTCAGAGACTATGTCAGGAGTGGGAGAGAGCTTAGTGGGAGAAGGTCAGAGGCTGAGTTATTTAGGGTGATTTCCTCCCCACTCCTCCTCTGCTTCTCCCAGCAGCAGCTCCACATGGGGATGGGTGTACGTGTAGGAACACGCTGGCACATGGGACCAACCCTTTCCAGGAACAATGTCAGAGTGGGGCTACCTGAAGGTGGCTAGATTTTCTGACTTTCATTCAGTTTGGGTTAGGGTAAATATTATGTTTTTTGTAATTAAATGTGTGCAACAGTATGCACCTCCTCTGAGCTCCTCTGCTGCTCTCATGGTGAGCCCCAGGCAGTGCCATCTAGCTCAGAAGAATAAACAAGCCATTCAAGACCTTTGTTTGTCCGTGAGTCATGAGGGGGCTGCTCACTGGAGTATTAAGAAAGATAAACATATGGCAAAACTCTAAAGACTATTTCTGGAAACCTTGACTGGAGGGAACAGCTAATCCATTGTTCAGAGTCTGCAGAGTATTACAAGGCTGGAGAGAGGAATGGGAGCAGGAAAGAAGCAAAAAACCCCAAAATCCAAGAGATCAAAAATTCAGAATGGTTGTAATTACCCATGTAGGCACAAGGGCTTTGTGGGAAGAGGGGGATGAGAGACACAAGGGACTTGCGGGAGGGGTTGGATCTGTGCACAGTCATAACAGGAGGCAGTTGTTACACGTCTCCTCAGGAAGTAAACAGTGAGTATCATGCATTATTTGACTGCTGTTCCAAAGGGAAAGAATATTGGTTAGAGATGATTAACAATTATTTGCTGATTGCAGTTAGTAGAAAGCCAACAAGTCATTTCTCCCATATGCTTCAGCTGAAGGGCCAGGGGGAATATATTACCTGAAAATGCAAAGGCCTCCATTTTTGTTGTCTATACATTTTTTTGTTAAAAAGGAACATAGCTTTCCTTCTCATAATCCATTTTATTTTCTGCTATTTTAGTAGTTTCATTTATTACTGTAAAGTAAAACATCACAGATGTCTGCAGAAGCTCATGGCATTTCATGAGGTGTTGTTCAGGAGAAGCAATGCGGCAACCTCAGCATTTCCTGAGGTGCAGACATGATCTCTCTCTTCAGGGCAATGCTTGAAAATCTCTGCAAGGAAGCTCTGCACCTCGCATGGGCTGGTGCAAGACTGTGAGTCCCTGTGCTTTCTTCTGTTCTACCAAAGAATAACATGCAGCCACCGAAATTTAATAAAATAATTGCAGGTGTTCAGTGGAGAAATATAGCTTCCACCTTTATTTTAATTATATTGGTCAAGCTGTCTGGGGTGAAACTTACCCGTGAAGACCTTAACAACATACTGGGCTGGTACTGAGCTTCAGATCCCAACTAGGACAGACGTAAACAGGACGGTACCTTCTGGTAGCTCTTGATGTAGGCAGGCACTTGTGAGTTGGATTAGGATTGAAGCCAATAGGTAACACTAAATCTGATTATGATTATTTCCTCTAAATAAATTTGAATGAGTTAGAGTTCAGGAAGGTAAGCAGTCTCAGGTACTGGTATAAATGTAGCTTGAGTTTGAATCGAGGACTGGTAGACGGCAACCTAGAGATAAAGCTGGGCCTTTTGAGGGGTGCAGGTCCCAGATTAATCTGCTGGATTTAGCCTTAATCCTAGCTCCAAGCCACTATGTGCCCTGGGCCTGAGCACTACCCCCAAGACGTTGACTGACTCCTAACCTACCCCTCGCTCACAGCCACCTACTGCCTCTAACCCTATTTTAGCCAAAAAATCACATGTAGATATAATCCTAATCTACCCAGTGTCTGCAGTTTAACCAAAACCACCCCCCCAGGCCTGAACCTCAGATCATTTACTGTGGCCTGCCCACTGAGGTGCCCACTGTGCCAGGTCCTAACCAGACCCCAAGACCTCTGCCCCTCTGGGCTCTCCCTGGTCTGCACCACAAGCAACCATCGATGGTGGCCCTGGCACAAAGCCACCTGCTGACCTGCAGCTCCCCCAGCCCCGAAGCTGCCCTCTGAGGGGACTGCCTGCCGGCCCCAGCCATGGCCTTGCCTCATGTCCTGCATGTTAGCCCGTACCTGTAGCACTATAATCTCACTCAACTTTTGCTAACCTGAAGTCACCCATTGGCCTGAGACCTAATGTGTGACTGGGTTCAGTCAGAGGCCTCACTTTCAGCCCTGCCAGCTAGATTTAAGAAAAATCAAAACTTATTAGTGCAAGACTTCCTAGTAGTTTCTGCTCTCATGCTGGAGCCTGGTTACTTCCCTGTCCCACCCACGACACTGATTTGTCTCAGCCGCTCCCGCAGCACAATGCTGCCTGGTTCACCAAACCCTGACTGCCTGCTGTGTGTTGGAATCATCCTCAGTCCCATCCCAAAGACATCCACCAGTTCAAATCCTAAACCCAGTCTGGCACAGCTTAGGACCTGGCCCAGCTACTTCACTAGCTTCAAACCTACCCTCAGCTCTCTGCTTCCTTCTAGTTCTTATCTAATCTAACATAGTCATGGGCTGTAGGTATTTACTAAAACTAACCAAAACTATCATGTGATGTCCGCCTAATGGTTTCAAATTGCCTTACATCTAATCTTAGGTTTCATACTGGTCATAACCTAAGCTTCAAATGGCTTACCAGTGGGTCACCTATGGTTTATCTCTTTGCTAGCCTGCGATCACCAAACGAGACCAATAAACCATAAACCTACCACTCAGCCACATACTGATTCTGCCTGAAACTCTACACAGAGGCTACCTACTGTCTGCAAACCCCAGCCCAAGGTTATTGTTAGGCATAACTTTATTCCTAACTCCTTGCTCTTTATTTGTCCCAATCCTATCTGCAGCTTCATCTGTTAACTCCAACAAAAAGTTGCCTACCAGCTGAGTCCAAACTCTGTCTCAATACAGCTTCTTGGGCTGTCAGAATGTAATGTCCCTCCAGCTCTTTGTGGAGATCAAGATTTCACAAGTCTTGCTCGATTTGAACTATATTTCAATACAATGGCACAAAAAAGGCAGTACAGAAAGCAGAAAAAAATCTCTATTCAAACTGGAATTTGCAGGCAGGGCACTTAGGGGAACGTTGCTATCCTAATAATACCAATTTGTTCCTAGTCTGAAATGGAATAGCCACAATTTCAAGATTTTCCCCCTCTCTACAAGAAAGGTCTAGAATTATTTTTGTATGTTTTCCTAAGGAAAATGGCTTACCATGTTATTTACCTGGCCTATCTATTTGAACACCTCTGGTATCTTTTGAATGCATTCACTAATTTCAACCTGTCACAAAGTTTACATTTTCAAGTTCTGTGAAAGCTGGTTAGAAGCAAGGAAGCTGGATGAGTTCCTTCCAGAAGGAGAGGGAGGCAGAGGCCTTAGGAGGTTTTACCTGGCATCAGCTGCCCGTTTGGTCAGAAGAGGGACCAGCCAAGAAACCACCTTTTATGTGTTTCTGGATGAACCGTATTCCATACTGTCTCAAGTCTGGCATGGATATCATAGGATATAGAAAAGGGTGAGTGGAGAGTAGCAGGGAAGAGTGGTGAAGGGATGAAGGAGACGATTACTAAGAAAGTTTGGTTTAATTTGTGTTAAAGATCACAGTAACATTTTGGGGAAAAGGGAGAGGAGCTGCAGTACATCTACATCAGGACTCTTAAGTGATTGTGATTCCAGAGGCTAGGACTTTCAAGGGGAAAAAAATAATTAAAAAAATCGTAGGAGTGAGCAGCACTGAACAGGATTGCAAACCATTTGGGGTTGAGAACTGTTTTTATTTTATGCATCCTAGCACGGTGCGGACCCTCCTTACTCAGGGCTTTTACATGCAGCTGTTATTAGTGACAACATTTTGTATCCGAAAAGTAGTAACAGTAGAAGGGAACAAGTAGCTCTTGCCCCACTCTCATGCTATGGTTACCTGAAATCTTTGGAAACACAGGGGAGGGAGCAGGTTATGTAGCTGTATTTGCAGCTGAGGTTCTGGCAGGAAGCATTAATGGCACAGGGCTCAGTTATTCTGCTTGTGTGAGTGGTGTCCCCTGACAAAAATAGACAGACCCTGCTGTCTGCAGTTCGCAAAGAGCAGCTGAGGGAAGCAAAACAATCTTCGGAGGTGGTCGGCCAGGAGTGGCCAAGGGCGGCTGGAAAGGGAGGAAGTGCTGAGTAAAACCTTTGCAAAAATGGCAGAAATGTCAAGGTGGCAGCGTCCCCTTTGCCGACAAAGACGTTTACCTTCAGCAGCTTCCTCTCTGCGAGTGGGGCTGCAGGCAGGGCTTGTCTTTCTCCTCCAGTGACGGTGGCTGCTCCTGTGTTTCCATTGGTTTGCCTGTGCCTGCGTCCCTTTCCTGTGGAAATAGAAGATATGGGCAGGAGAAAAGACATATTTGGTAATGTTTCTCTTCAAAGCATCTTTTTCACAAGGCTGCCTCAGCTGCAAAATGTTAAGGAAAAAAAAAAAAGGATCTTGGAACTAACTCCAGACAGACCCTAATGCCTACAAATTTGTCTAAGTGAGCCAAGTCCAGAAAGGCAAAACATGAAGAAGGCTCATTATTTGACTGCTAGGGACACTGAAATAACCAGACACGCCAGTACTTAAGATCTTCATATTTCAGACAGCTCGTCTTTCATATCCTCCCTCATCCTGCACTCCCACCCTGCTCACTTCTTACATTTCCCTTCATCCTCAGTAACTCCACTGCATTTAAAATTGTTTATAGAACATATAAAATACAAAAATACTCTTTAAAATACCTACGGGGAAACAGTCTGTTCATCCAACCGTCTGTTTGGTGGAGCCTTTCACAGCTCCCCTAATTGCTTCAGCTAGTTGCTTGCACAATTCTGGGTTTTTTTTTTTTTTTTTCCTCTCCAGAAAGTCCAAAAGTGCTTGGCGGATCTCTTTCTATTTTATTTTAACAAGAATTGACTGAGGGGGTGCTATGGAGCTTAGGGCATTGGGTGAATGCCTGTGATTCACGGTTCTGCCAGAGCTGTGCTCAGGGCAGAAGGTGGAGTGACTGTGAGCAGTTTCAAGGTTTCCTGGGGAATTACTTCTCCCCAAGATGTTTTAGAGCATCACAGGACTGCTAAATAGACAGGCACCATCCCTGGCCAGAAGGAGGGGCAATTTACATTCCCTCTATTCAGTACACATCCAAGACAGCCTTGGAGAATTATGCAGGGCAAAAATGTTCAAAAGTGGTAAATTAATCAAAAAAAATTGGTTTTAGGTACTAAAACAACTCACAAATTCAACCAAAATCCCTGACTAGTTTTAGCAGGACAAGGATTATACTTCAGCTATTCACAAATGTACAGGAATAAAAGTAAAGGGAATACTCTCAATCTAACCAATATTTTTTCAGTATTACCTATCACAATTCAGATGGTCCTTGCATGATTTATGAAAGTAATCAACTTTAATTTCTCATTCCAAAGTGGATTTAACACTCTGAAATGGTCTGTCAGTGAATATTTGAATATAATTCTTTCCCTTATTTTTTTTCTTCAAGGCTAGATTGATTGCCTGTGAGATGCAAATTTAATATAATAGTGAACAGAAACTGATATTTGCTTTTGAAGTTGAATACAGAATCACAAGGTTTTTTTCCCACAGTTCCCTCAAATCTAGTTTTGTTGCTGATGGGTTATTATTAGTATGTGTTAGTTATCATTCACAGTCTTTTCCAGCCTCTAGGAAGCTTGAATTTGTCCCCAAATCATAAACTACATTCAGTCTGATGAGTGATTCCAATACAACATAAAAACTTTAAGGGGTTGTTAGCATGCAGACACTTTGCATTTGTATTTAATAATGTTGTTTATGATACTGAAATAATAGTTGTTTTCATAGCTTTTAATGCCAAAAATGGCTATTCAAACATCCATATAATCCCGGCCTTAGAATTGGATTGTTTGACTAACGAATCGTAGACTTTTACAGCACAACTGAGTAACTGTCTGCAGCTGCTAAGTTACATAAAACATAGTTTTTTTCCTTCCTCCTCCAGTGGGCTGATGAAGAAATTGTAGTCTAGAAATTATTTTGTAAGAATACTGTTTATAGTATGAGTAGGACAGACAGAAATACGAGAAAAGCTCTGGGGCTGCCAAAAAATCTCATTTTTTGGAAGAGCAGCCCTTGGGCTTTGAGAAAGTACTGTAGGAAAAATGTTATTTAAATGAGATAATTTCTGTCTCACTACAAAATAATTATTCCCTGACATAAGAAATATTTTGCAGACCCCCTCCAGCCCTCCTTGCTAAGGACAGGCAGTGTGGCATTGCCTCTTCTTTCTGGCTCTGCAAATTCCGTTCTCCAACACAGATTCCAGAGTTTGGGAAGCAGCTGAAACTCTTAGGTTGTTCCAAAAAACTGGCAGTTTATGGTTGGGCTTAAATCCTACCTTATTTGTTACCCTTATTCATTTTGCCTTATAGGATAGGCAAATACAATATAGTATTTTCTTCTTCTTCTGGCCTAAGTTGCAAAAGGACTTTAATCCATGGAGAAGGCTATCTATGACTATTACAGTAGGGGATGCTCACGGCAGCTATGCATTACACAGCAGTGGCTGTGACACATCCTCCTCTGTATTCACTGCATGGTTTGGCAAAGGGTCTGTGGACTTACTGCTGTTGAAGTCAGAGACAAAATTCTCCTTTCTTTCTGAGGTAAGAAGTCTGGACTAGGCCCGATTCTTCTTCTCAGCTAAATGTTCCCAAAACAATGATACTTTTATAAAAGGGAACCAGCTTAATGGGAATAAATGTTGATGCCTCTCATGTTGTTGCTTCATGAATCATTGTGTTACACTTCTGTTCTCTCACTCTTTGCATCCCAGGCGCTCTCACACTTCATAATGTGTTTTTCAGACAATCCAACCCACTGAAGGCAGGGGCATCAGGCAGCATTTACAGGGGTGAAAAAATACTCAACATATATTAGTGGTGTGTACAGAAAGTAAACTTCAGTGTGTATAGGATGTGATCTGGCTCACATATATCCACATAATAACACCAGAACAGGAGGAGGTCATGTGAAAAGAAAGGGTGAGGGACAGGTAGGACCTGGTCTTTTGGTGGCAGTTTGGGTTTAAAACAACAAGTTGAGAGAAGTGATTATTCCCATCTACACGGCACTTGGGAGGCTGCACCTGGAGTGCTGAGTCCACTTTTGGGCTCCCCAGTACATGAAAGACATGAACATACTGGAGAGAGTCCAGTGTAGGTTCACCAAGCTTGTCAGGGGCCTGGACCACATGACGTGGAAAGAGAGGCTGAGGGAGATGCATTCGCTCAGCCTAAAAGAGGAAGGGGAATGTCTAACTGGTGTCTGCCACTGCTTAAAGTGTGGTTGGAGAGAAGATGGAGGCAGAGTCTCCCTGGAGGAACATAGAGGCAGCAGGCACAGGTTGAAACAAATAGTCAAATTTGCAACACACATGGGATATGATAGTATGAAGAGTATTGATTCAATTAAATACCTTTTGGGAATGGGAAATGGTGATGTCTGGAGACATATCTTGGGCTCTCAGAAGACTTTGGGGCCTTTCAGTCTAGAGTCAGTTGAGTTCAGGAGATCTGGAGATATCCGTGGTATGTGAGAGGACTGAGTCTTTGTGCCAGCCTTCCAGAGCCTTCCCAGTTGGGTGAGAAGATCGTGTTGGCTGAATTCGAGATAACTTCAGGGTCTGTGAGTGTTGCTCTGTAAAGGCAGACTGAAAGGGTTTAAAGTTTGCCCACGTTCTGTCTGAGTGAAAGGAGCAAACGTCTTTTCTTCCTAAACAGCATTAAAGGTGTTTGATACTTATGGTGGGAGAGTGTGTTATTGGTATGATGCATATTGTCGAGTGATAGAAGATGGGTCCCAGCTTGTGTACTCCTTGCCTCACCCTCAGCCTTTCCTGGGCAAATTGAGGAGAGGGTCCAGGTGTACAGTAGGGCCATGCCTGCCACAGCTGTGGGAGCTCCACAGCAGCCTGCAGGGTGGAGGGGCTAGCGCAGCCCCTTGGGACTGCTCCCACGAAGGGGCAGGGATACAGCTCTTCACACAGCATGCCCATGTTCTGCTGTGCACTGCATTCATTTAGTGAACTTCAGAAGACTCATCAGATCATATATCTCTTAAAAAGCATGAATGTCTAATTTACTTCTACAAATCTGCTTCCAGTGAATTTCAGTCTTGAAATGTCTTACCCAGGAACCTATGAAATTTTAGACGTACAGTGATACTTCTATAGTGTACAAATTGAGAGAGTTGTAGTTCAGGGGTTTCCTGAAGAAGAACAGATATCTTTGAAGGAAATGCAGAGGAAATGCAATGACAGCTAGATGAGCAAAAAGTTCAGTGCTTGTCCTCTAGATCTAAGGATCACCAAGAATTCAGGAATTTCTTAAAATATTAGTGAATGTGAGGTATGGAGTTTCTTGAGCAGCAATCTGTGGGTACCACAGTGGAGCAATCTACAGGACTGCATCCATCAAACTGATTAATATTTACAAGCATTATTAAGGCACAACTTTTCAAAGGCCTTGCCCCACATACATTCCCTGAGACTGTATCAGAAACTGTGGGTCCTGGAAACGAGAGCAGTATCTGTACCCAGGTGAGTGCTCTATTCATCCTTCCATGCTAGGATGAGGATGGGAAGCATATTGTCCCCTACTGTAAGCCCCATGCTCCCTATAGGGAGGAAATTGAGTCTCACAGTCCAGATTAGAGTCACGGGCCAGGCCCCAAATCCAGTTGATGGGGAAGCAGGATGGTGGGGAGCTCTAGAGTAAACCTTCCCATCAGTCCAATTATACATATATATACCTAGTTTTATTTGTAGTGCACATAGACATAAGCAGAGCTTGCCATCAAATGATGCATCCTAATGTGGACTTTCCAAGTCACCAGAAAAGAGGTTAAATCACTGAATGATGAGTGCTCTGTGTTTAAAAAATACTTGTAGTGACAAATATTCTTAAAAGTAATCCACTTGGGTCAAAACATCTGTCTCATGCTAAACCTGTGTATGACAGTAACACGAGTCTGGGGTTCTGCTTGAAGAGTGTAGATAGTCTCCAGATAGTTAAGATAGTTTGGGGACACCAGACAGTTTCTGAAAACCAAATACAAGAGATTCTCTCATTGGGTATTTGTTTACTTGAATGAGAAAGTTTTGAAAGCTTTATACATTTATTCCACAGTTTGGCAGGAGTGGGCACAAAAACTGGAATGAACTGACCTTTCCGACTTTTATCTGACAAAGAGAACCTCTGTGCCTTCCCCGCTGTCTCCTCGCCTCTGGCTCCCACTCCCTAGAGAAATACAGGACTGCTTCTCTTCTTTTTTTCCTTCAATTTTTTTTCCTTCCTTCAGTTTGTTTCCTTTACCACTCTGCACCTGTTTTTAAAATGCGAGTTACTGGTGAAGTTACTGCTTGCTCCTGGGAGAGACAGATGGACTCTGGGAACCAGAGCCATGGCATCTTCCTTGTGCAGGATGGCAGAAATAGCTCCCGTGAAATACGCTGTTTAACTAAACACAGATGGTCTCTTCATGATGGGACATGATGACTTAAGAAGACGGGCAATACCACACACACACATAAAGCAAGTAAATCCGAGACTGACATTTCTCCTGTAGGCTGTAATTACATGGAAGACAGCCTTTCTGTGAAAGCAAGCTGTGCAGGCAGCAGTCTCAAGGATGCAGTCTAACTGTGAATCATGCTCTTTGCAAACTTCCATTAAGTAAATTTGGGAAAAGCCACAGAACTTGTTGCAGACCTTGATCTGATGCTTTGGCTTCCTGAAGGTGGGCCTTCTTCCTATCTGAACTCCATCATTGCATGTAGCTGTGAAATTGAAGCTAGGCTCATAATCTGCCATCGTAATTGTCAGTAATACCACGTAGGAACCTCATGTATCCCTGGTGTATTGTCTGCTAAAGGAGAGTGTGTGGCATTTCAGCAGGGGTGTACATAGTCTGTCTTCTACTAGACACAGTGTCACATTTCTGCAAATATGTATTACAAATTCAAATATACACAGCAATGAAGAGACATTGTTAGCTCCCTGGTTAAAGTGATGAGCAGTATACTTGGAAGTAGCTGGGCATTGTTTCTAATTCTGTAGCATCCAGTAGTCACTAGGATGGTCATAACTTGCTCAGCGGCCAAATCGACTGCATAAAAATATATGACTAGTTTTCATGAAATTTTTATCAAACCTAATGAAGTGCCCTTCTGTGTTTGTATAACTTTAACATACAATGATGTTTGGAGTTTTTAGCGCTCACTCACTGTCCTGTCAGCAAAAGTTTAAGTTGCTGGGAAGGCTATTCAGATCTTATCAGATGTTACCAACTAGCCAAATACTGCAGCATCAGTTCATGGTTAATTAACTACTAGCCTTAAGAAGGGTATTGGGCAACAGGGAACACAGTAGGCTGAAAAGACTTTTTAATTGGTTTGCTGTCTGATTATTATCTGCAAGAAACACATGGGGGGAATATTTAGTAGCAGCATCATTATATGTACAGAAGTAGTTTACAGACAGCAGAGGCAGCTTGAAGAATTTGAGCTCCCAGGCCCATTTTGTTACGCTTGCTCAACGGTTACACTCCACAATAAGATTTTTTGAACCAGCAGAAAATCTCTCTATGCATGCAATTCTTACTTCAGAGACTGGAAACCTATCACAAATGTTTGGTTTAAAAATTTTTGACACAGAATGGTGCTACCACATGCTGGAGAGTATTGTTAGAAATTAAGTTGTCTGCATAGTTTTAAAATATTGCAAGAGCACATGATCATGGTGGTAAAATGCAGAACTTGTTTTTTCCTTTCAGATATAATCTAAATTCAATCAGTCCATTTGATCATTCAATAAGGAAAACAATACCTAAAATTATGTTTAGAGCAGGCAAATAGGGATCACACTTCTTTGGATTTTTCTCATATTCACAGATTGTAAAATATGTATATCCTTGGCCAGGCTGGTTCATCTACCTATGTATGTCTCATTTTTTACGTGAATTAAAAAGGCTTCAGATACCCACAAACATGCTATGAAAGGTAATGTAAGTTTATAAAGCGTGTTGGGATCCTCAGATGAAAGACGTTATAAAACCACAAAGTATTCTTTCATAGTACAATTTATTGATGCGGTTTCGTTTCCACCTGCCAGATTCAAATGCTATGGTATGCAATAACTTCAATTTAAAAGATTAAAATGACTTCTACTTTATTGCATTATAAAATGTATTTACTGTATTACTAGAAAAATGTCAAACATGGTACAACTCTCTCAAGTGTAAGCTAACAAGCGCAGCTAGCTGAGAAAGCTGTTGTTCTGATGTCTCCAGAAAAGCCAGTTTTATCAAGTGGAGGCAAATCTGATGATATTTTCAGTACAAATTATATGTGACACAGGCCACACACATCCTGAAGTAAAGGTCATTCTGTGGTGTAGTACACGAGTCTTTAATACACACCTCTTGAACTTGTGGATAAATGTTTCTTTCACAATGAGATAATCCTATTAAGCCATCCTGAGCATGGGAAGAGAGTTTAAGTATCCTAATAAGATATCAGCAAAATGATTGCACAAAGTTGTATCCTTGCTGTTTATATAAATAGAATATGGTTCTCAGATCCAATACCTCAGCATTAATTCAGTCAGAGCATGGAATTGTGGCCTTTGAGTAGCGATTAGAATGTTAATAAACTTGGCTGCAGTTACTACACATGGAAACCAGATGGAAATGAAGGCGCCAAGACAGTTGCTTACACTCCTACTTACAGCCTTTCTACACTACAACTTGTCAGTGTTTGAACTTTTGACCTTTGGTCATCTTGAAAAGATAGCAAAAGGCTTTGGAATAAGCCGATGCAAAGGGGCAGAAGGAGACAGGTGTGGAGGGAAAATCCCATAGCAGATGGCTACAGGGCCTCAGAGCATTCCAGCTGTGAGAACTCTTGACTCAGCAAGTGATGCAGAAATGGCAGGGGTGGCAGCTTCTGCAAGCAAAAAAGCCAAGGAAGCAACAGATGAGATTTCCTGGAAACAAGATCTATTTGCCCAAACACTTGCCAATGACCTACATCACGTTTTTGTTGTCTACAGAATAATTAACGTGCTACCTTTTCCAAGTGCTTTAGTAGTGTTTCTTCTCAGAATTTTTCATCTCAGACGTTGTTTTAAGTCTGGATGGCCAACAGGCTGATAAAGCCAGGCTGCAGCAAGGACTGACTATGAGAACCAGTGGCGGCAGCTTCAGATGCTGAAACTTGAATTCAAAGTGTACTTTAGATATCGGGCTTTGTATTATATTGAATTAGCCAGTGCAGTTATGAGGAACAACTAAAAATAGTTGAGTCCCATGCAGACTTCACAGTAAACCTAAGCAGCACAGAACACCACATCACTGCCCTAAGCAGTGCAGATGAGCTGCCACTGTGCAACCTTTAATGTGGAGTTTGGCAAATGCTGCCATGAGACATTTTCTGGTTTTGCTGAGACTAAAATATGTGTGCCAGGACTCAACAACCTGACTGTCCTGTCTGCTGTGAGGGAAGACAAATGAGATAGATGATAGATTTATTCTAAGGCCAAGGGAAGTAGTGAAGCAATTTGTCAGTTTTGTTTCCTATCAGGCCCTGCAGACGTGCTGTAGGGGATAGCCTGCTGTTGTTCAGAGAGGTTGGAGGTGGCATATATGGTCCTTAGGAGAGAAGAACTGAGGAGGATGGCTACACGCATGTATCTAGGGCAATTCATAAAGCTGGAGTTTTCTGATCTAGTCGACAGCATCTTATATGAAACCTCTTCTGTGAATCCTGTCCTTCTAGGACTTGAAAAGCAGAAGGAAGCAATAGTATATTGATAGCATATCTCCTCAAATTATTCTACAGTGGAGCACACCAGAATCCTGGACCTTATTTGAACAAAATTCTTATCTGGGGGAGGCATCTATGTTGAATACAGTGTCCCTATGGAGTAGGCAGCTGGTGCAGCTGTGCTATTGCCCAAAAGCCAGGTAAGGGCATGGTCTACTAGCAAGGAAGAGGAGGGGAGGGTTCATAGCTGGCCAGACATGTGGCCTCATTTCATTGCATGTAACATGGCCCAGACCAGCCACTCCAGCTCACTGACAAAACTGGAAAATGGTGCATGAGTATATTTTCAGTACTACTGTGATTAATTCTTCTTACAGCTAAATTGAAAAAAATCCTTTATAACAATGGGACTGTGAAGGAAAAGGAGTTTTGCTACTTGCTCTTCAATACCTTTTTCATTCTTGCTATCAGGAAATCACAAACAGGAGCAATGGACAAAGTCTGCATGGGTTTTCACAATGCTGAAAGATAAGTTCCCAGAAGACAGTCTTTAATGTATATCTTCAATATAATGTAAGGTATGGGATGGCATTTCCACTATTTGGGAGTGACATCCCTGACTAGCCCAACTTACCTCTGCCTTCACATCATACTGGAAAACCTAACACATGCTTAACAAAGATGAAAATGTTTGAAGGTACTTCACTGCTGAATCCAACATACACTGTGGTTCCCACAGCCACCCTCACTTCAGACTCCATCACATGGATCAGTGTTTGTATTCTTTGTCAAAATTACTGAATGCATCTTTCCAGCCTTTGACTGAACACAATGTCTTCTTACGCATGTTATATTCAGGAAACAGTTGACAACTTTAAATTCCTTCTGCAAGGTGCCAAATTAGCTGGTCTGAGGACTCAAATCCGCAACTCACCCACAAAAAAGACACAGTCTTCGTCTTGGCAGTCAATACTTCCCATATTGCCTTCAGATGTATGCCATTCCTGGAAGGAGCAATTCCATAAATAACTCCAGCACATGTTTAAATCCCTAGCACATGTTTAAATGTACCCCTTTTGAGGAAAGTGCATGCTTAAAATTAGGCATGTGGCCTAAGTACTTTGATGAATAGCGATGCTTTCCTAAACTGGGGACAGTAGGAAGGAGAGTCTGAGATATCCATGCCCAAATGCCAGCTGAGATGCTTTCAGTGATGTGGGTACCATTTGGCACTGTACCAAAGCTAACAAGCTGTCTACTGTAAATCACTAAGCAACTGTCAATTAGTGATGTGTGCTGCTTGTTTGAAATATGCCTTACATTTACCTTCCTAACTGAAATTTTGCTTTTGGACTAGGTTCTTTTTTCTTATTTTTTCTTTATAATACAGGGTTGGTCAAAAGCGGGTGGAATGAAAGAAAATCCTAGCTCTCTGCAAGAGCCTCAATAAGGTTATAGAAGTTGCAGGGGAAGTTTTAGTTTGCTTTTTGTTTAATGTTGTTTTCCTAAATGTTTCTGAGACTCAGAAAAATGAACCTCAATCCTTTAATGAGTGTGGGCTTCCTGAGGTTTCCCCCTTCCCTGCATCTGGAATACCTTTGCCTACCTCTAGTCAAAAGGGGAACTGTTTTGCTTTTTGTGGTTTCACCATCATTTCAGGATTTTATTCATTGACTCATGTTTATAGTGTCCCACCAAAGGTCGAAAGGAATCATTTCTTTCTGTCTGTTTCTTCTGTTTTTGTTTTTAGAAACACAAGATAGGAAATTATCTTAGCAGAAGAATGACTTCTTAAATTAATCAAGCTACTATGATTGACTCTGCTTGTTTGTTCATTAAAAACAAAGCAGAATGATCAGTTGCTGCCAAATAAAACACTCTCAGCTAATTCAGTTACTGTTTTAATGGGCTGGGCCTGCCTGTCAGATTATCCTCTAATCTGTACAAGAATGTTATTTGGAAAAGATGAGGCATGCCTGACTTGGAGGCCACATTCATCACTCCAGCGCATCCTGGTCCAAATATTGTTCTGTTGGCACAGTAGAGCTATATGACACTGAAGGTGGTAGATCCTTGGTCTGCTTCCTTCTAGAGATCCCACACAAGATACATTGCCCACATCATTGTGTGGAAATGTCTGAAAACACCGATATGAGAGAAAAAAGTGAAAGTGAAAGCTCTAAATCTCCACAAACGGGCACATTTGGATGTGTTTATATATCATCAGAGCTGCCATTAGGCTGAATTTAATAACTATTACAAGAAAAATTGTGGAAAATCAGTCTTGGGACCTGTGAACCCTCACAGAGAGGCCTCTCCATAAATTTTGACTCAGGATCTACTATTTCAGTGAATCTGTGTTTTCTATGGACGCCAATATTCTGTAAGAACAAGTTGTAACTATGCTGTGCTGCGCTGTCCTAAAATCTAACATTCATATCTGCATTAGACTGCTCTGCTTTTCAATCCAGGAGGCCTGGCTTCCTTACCATTAGCCCAGTATAACCATTTAAGCCTGAGAAAACAAGTTTTTCTCGCTCTGAGAAAGAAGGGTTTTTTAAAGGAAAAAAAAAAAAAGCCCAAACCATATCATTGCATTTTAGGCAAACAGAATTGTTGCAAAGTGAGGCACAAAAATAGGTATCTTAAAATATACGGGTTTAATTGCAGCAGACTTCACTTCTGGCACAGAATTCCTGCATCACCTTGGACGATCCTCTGTAGTTAGCCCTGTGCCTCCATTTCCCGCTCTGGCAGAGTGGGAACAGTGCCCAGGTTTTATGTACATTATCCCTGTGTTCCTGAAGACAGAGATCCTTACTATGCATGTAATGCCCAGCACAGTGTAGACCTGATTTCAGTGGAAATGCTAAGATCCCACTGAAATTCCAAGTCTGTATTTTTAGATTGGTTTGCATCTAAGATCCGTCTACATGGACAAATGCTATTCTTGAATAAAGGGAGAGAAATGGCATGGAAAATTATAACATTTGTACAGGAGTTTTATTGCATTAACTCAGGGCCTAGTGATGTACATAAGCATCATTGCCACCCTCAGTTGTCAAGTTCAGTGTGATTTTTTTTTTTTCCCCTTTGCATATTTGCTTCTTTCTTACATGATGACAGCTGTTTTCCCTTTGTACACCAAAGCTGTCCTTCTCACAGCTATCTACACACATAAGCATTAATTGCTCCTTAGGTAAAGCCAAAGTGGAAAAGGCAGGAAGAAGATCACATATTAGTCCTTGAAGGGGTCAAGGGAAGATCTGCTTTTAAAAAGTGTTTTAATACAACGATGGAAAGGGACATATCACAGAAGAACTAGTTTGAGCTTTAGTTCTGCACAGAGCTAACGTGTATTTTGGAAGAAGTTTAATCGTTTTCCACACTTATTGCATCCTTCTTTTCCATTTTGTGTATGAACAGGTACACATCATGTCTACAAATGTTTCATCATGTGCAAGTTCAGAATCAAGCTATGGTGATGAGATGACATGTTTTATCACAGAAACGCAACATATTTAACCTTTTCAATAGGAGTACTTAGCAGAGGGGAAAGTAAGAACCACTGAAAGAGATAAATCAGCCCTTCATGCAAACACATAAGCTGTGTTTAACCAACAGCAGCTGGACTTGTACCTGTTCCTCTTCCTGACTATACATACCCACATAAACTTTTCATGGAGTGTAGTGTTGCTCTTCATCATGTCAGTTATGAGATTAACATGACTATCCTATATATCACGTTAATGTTCATGTACAATTGCATCCAATTCTAATCAGAGGGTCATTAAAAACTGGATTTTGGAAGGAAAGGGAACGATCACCATGTACTTGCCCTGCTTCTTGCAGCCTTCCCCTAAACTACTGGAGAGGATATTGGTCTTGCCAGGTCTTTGTTCTGAGATGACGTGTGTCTGGTTTAGAGTTTGACTGAACCAGGACTGTACTTCTGAAGTGAATGTCACAGTCCTACTTGCTTCCTGTGCCTTCATTTGCATCATGGAGCTGGTTTAGGATTAATGACCTTGATTACTCCCATAGTCGGACAATAGGACCACAGCTGACACCCTCCAGCTCAAGCCAGACCTTTAGTTCCTGGCGCCAGGCAAGGGTTAGTCTGAAGTCTGGAAAACCCTGAAATGTATATAATTTAATTTTGGATGTCAGGTCCTCAGCACCAATTATTTAGCTCTACAAATTCTCCTCTGTTGGTCTGCAATATGTGTTAATATAGATACATACATGGCTTGAAACCCCTGTACAGTAGTCATCTGCATGGGATAATATGAAGCAGAGCAATGGCAAAATCCAGCTTATAGAGTATCAAGTAGAATGAACTGAAGGTCTGGCATGCTTTTTTCTTCTTCTGTCTTTTGGGACAGTGAAATTCAAGAATCAGTGAGCAGCTCATAATGCACTGGCAACACATAAAGCAAATACAGTTGCTATATTTGCAATAAGCAATTAGTGCCAGCTCACAGATCAGGGAAATGATGGTGCTAAAGCAGAACTGGTAACATGCCAATTAATCGAGTCATCAAAAGGCCAAAGCTTCATGTTCAACTTTGGCCTTGTGAATTTACATATTTAATTGCTAAATTACAGCACGAAAATATACTTACAACCCAGTAAACTATGGAAAGGCAGTTTTACTTTTCTATAGTTTATACAACCTGGACAAACTAAATCTGAAATCTCTTTGAGGAGACCTGCTTTTAGAACAAGTTCTCACCTGGCTGGTTAAACTTTTATGACAGGGCCTGTGTTTTTAAACTTTCATTTTTTTCTTCAGTATTTATGTAATGCAGAAAAACAGGAGAACCTTTGAGAGGGAAACAAAATTAATGCCCTACAATCTTGTTTTTCAAGAGTCATATGGTTAAACCGCATAGCGCTTTTTCATTTCTGTACAACAGACACAAGTCTAATGAGGATGAGCATGGAGGCAGTGCAACAACTCAAAGATAAATACAGCTTATAGCACTTAACGATTTTTCAGTGTTTAAGTATTGCTTAGAATTTAAACTGCCTGAGCATTTTTAAATAGTAAATGAAATCCCTTTATGTGGTTTTTAAGATGCAAAGTGGAAGAGGTAGATAACAGCTACTGCTGCCTAAACAGTGATGCTGATATTTATATAACTGTTTATGCTGATTTATGTTGATATTTGACATCAACAGCAGGTAGTGGAGCAAATATACATGCGACAATCATGTTCTATAAGTTTATTTGGTGATTGACTTGAGTAATTTGTTGAAGACTGTGTTTTATCTGCCTGGCATTATGGTACAATTCTGTACTGATAGCTATCACAGTTGATAGGAGGGACATTCACAGCAAATCACGAGCAGTATCAGAACCCATACTTGGCATCTGGGACTTGCCAGAGCTTTCTTCTTGTTCAGAGAAAAAAATTCTTGCAGAAGATTGTTACGTTTATGCCTTAATTTTGGGGGCAGGGTGGGGTGGATATTTTATTTCAAAATCTTTTAGTCTGGTTTCTTGCCTGAGGCACTAAGGATTTGGAGCTTGTGTTGTGTGTATCTCTGTCAGACATTTCAGTCCAACGACATTTGAACCCATCAGCCAATTTCAACCAAGCTCAGCAGACCTGAAAAGGGATATGATATAGAGGTAGAAGAGACAGGAGTGCTCATCGGAGTGAGGCTGCAGTGAGCTAAATACCAAGTAAGCCACACAAAAGGGAGATCTGGTCAAAGCCCTGCTTCTGGCAGAAGTGTCAGCAAGATTTGTACCTGGTTTCGTATCAGAAACCTCACTCCTCTGTCAAGGTTTCTTTTCTGTGTGAGACTAAGACTGCAGAAGAGTGAACGCTGAAGCTTTAATAACGTGAATCACGTATTAAGTCTCCAGAATTACTTCCATTATAGGAGAAGCAGTAATATCTTCTTCTGACTTTGTTTTGATATCCTTGGATAGAAAAGGTATACTTGAAAAGTATCATGAAACTTAGTTTGCATTTAATTTCAAGAAAGCTTAGGTCCAAGTTGAGTTGTGGCTTTTTCCTCTCAGGAAATGGGGATTTAAGAAAAAAACCTGAAACAAACCCAAAGAATTATTACAAATAAAAGTGCGCTGAGCTACCATCCATCCCCTGACACCCCTTGTTGTTACCCCTGCCACTGAGAGCAGGTTTGATCACACAGCACTTTCTCAGCTGAGCAGCCCTGGGGAATCACGTGGGCAGATACTCTACAGCAAAGTCTATCAATCAGAGCCTGAAATTGTTGCACTTTCACCTTCTGACCTGTTCAATCGACAATAAAAAAACCCTATTTCTTTCACGAATCTTTGCAACACATTTTTTAAAGCCAGTTCAAAGGGTTTTTTTCCCTCCAAAACAAAGAAGCATTATGAAGTCAACAAAACTGTTTCCACATCAAGGACAGATTCCCTTGGCATAGAGTCAGCTCCAAAGACAGATGCTAACCACTGAAACCTAGCTGCCAAAGAGTTTCTTATATTGTTTGTATTTTCACATGCACACATATTACCAGAACTTTGCTGAATGAAAAGAAAGACAATGTACCTGACCTGAACCTTCAACAATCTGTATTTTTATTATGTGAAAGATAATAATAATAAAGGGAAATGTGGGAGGAAGAAAAGGAATTATGAAGATGGGCTTGGAATTGCTATATATTGATTCCATTATTATTGCCATCATTATTACAATTGCTGTTGTAGTAAAGTCTTCTTAAAGGTGACATAAAAAGATAATTTTATGAGGAATTTTACTTAAAAGTGAGCTATTAAATTAAAAAAAAGTAAAGGAGATGCTTTAAAAATATAAGCAGGACAGAGCTATGTAAAATTTTGAATTTCAGGAAAAGATATTTGTACCCTGTGCAACGTTGGACTATATAATTTATGTGTGGCTGACTTTTTACTTATAGTCAGAGCCTGAGGAGCAAAGTCAAAAGAAGAAACAAAGATTGTGTGTTTGGATGACAAGGAGAATGGTGTTCTTGGCAGCCATAGAAAATGGGAGTGGAAAGGGTTTTGGAGGTAAGATAAAAAGGGTTGGGTTTAGCTAGACTATGCCTGAGTTGACCTTGAGCCATTCAGGATGCAAAGTCTGAAAAAAAAAAAAAAAAAAAAAAGAAATTCCAAACTGAAATAAGCTGGAGAAGGAAAAAGGGAGACATTTTCTGAAGCAGACTTGTCAGCTCAGAGTTAATAGGTAAATCTGTACAAATGGTAACATACAAATGGTGAATGGGGGGGCAAGAAGTGGTGAGTAACAAAAATCTTGGAAAGAGGATGACCATTCACAACTGACAATTGCATATGACGGGCAGGCATTGCATTGAGGTACAGAAATACCATATGACTGCAGCAAACCATTTTATTTAGGAAGTAGTTGAATTTAGGACCTAGACTATCAAATAGTATGATGAAGATTAACCCAGTTCAGAGCAAATGTAGAATACTTTCAAATAGCTAATTTCAGAAAATGCAGATTCAATCATTACTATTCCTCAAAGATAAGGGGAATCTAATGTACTCCTTGTTAAGAATATTAAGAATTCAGGGTTATCAGTTATTCATTTCAGAGCAATATTTAGTAGCTTAATTCACACACCTTTAAAAAATATTTTTAGATTATCAGATGAAAGATACCAAAGTAATGAAAGCTCTATGAGTTGTATGTGTAATTATTTTAATAAAAAATAATTATCTCTTCAGAAAGATAATTAACAACATGATTTACTTTAAGCATATCTTAAAATTTCATTTGATTGAAGTACCTGCTTAAAGTTGATCATTCTGAACTATACTCAAACAGCCTGAATTCTCCTTAAGTCTCCATGTCTAGGAGGACTAAACATGCTTTAAAGAATCATTCAAAGGGCTTAAACTACACCTTAAGCAAAGTAGTAATTAGAATTAGCTAATAGGAAAAACCAGGCACCGATACTTAGCTAAAATACAGCATGTATTTATATGCTGTCTTGAAGAGAAACTGGCCTATGTGTTCATCTAAGTGCTTTCCTGAATCTAGACCTATGCTCATAATTAGATATGAAGCTGCTGATGAGTAAGCACCATATTGCGTCAACCACACTCTCCCCCAGTATTACTTTAATTAGCAAATAGTCCTGTTTGACCTAACTGGGCCCATTCTGGTTGCATTTTTAAAGCAGCAGATGAGCAAAGCATTTAGGGAATGGCCAAGTTATTAGCACATTGTTTATTGTCCATACTACACGTGCTTTGGAGGAATATATTCATGTTTGGTTTGTGGTTTTTTTGTTTTTTTTTTAACTAGAGTTGAATATTTTAACACTGTTTATAAAGCCACACATTTTAGCATGCAAAACAGTCAGGAACATTCCATAGGCATCTGCTGGGACACGGGCTGTTGCTCTGCCAATTTTCTGTGGGCAATATTTTTTTACTGCAATGAAGAGAATTCCTTTGAAAAGAACAGGCAAATATATGTGTGTAGTTTACATACTTTTGTGGTTCGCATATTTTGTGGCTAAAAATATCCAGAGTCCATATCCCACCTTCAGATTCAGACTTGGAAGCAGATCCAGCTGCAGAGTACAGCTCTTGTGTGCGGCTCATCTTTTCTTGTGTGTGAAAATAATTTATAAAAAAAAAAACCAACCAACAAACCAGAAAGCCTTGGAATCTGACTTGGCATGACTATTCCTTTCATAATTTCATTTCAGAAGATGATTGGTTCAACTGTCTCTATGTAAGGATAAACATGCAAAGCTTGGACAGCAGCTGAAAAACTAAAATCTGAAGACTTCCTAAAATCTGATAATTGGACTGACCACGCTGAAGAAAAATATATCACTTGGCTTTAAAGGTTGCAACATCACAGCAACAGACTCTCTTAGGTTTCTGGCGGGTTCATTTGCTTGTTCACACTGTCACAATGACTTTTTCAATATAAAGCACAGAAAACTAGTTTTCCTACTGAACTTAAGTAGGATGTTTATTATGCTCCTGCAGTACTTCTACAAATGGAGATGAGTTAAAGGGAGGGCAAGACCCCAGTTCTTTTTCTGCCTCTAGACAAGATGGGGAGAATGGGAGCTACTGTTAGAAAATAAGTTAAAGACTGTCATTTTCAGCTGGCAATGTTATATTATTCCTTACTAGTTTCAGGTCTTGTTATGAAGACACGCTCACCATTTAAGGTGGGAATGGTTATTCTGATCAGTTCTCTTTAAAAACAGTTAATTGATCTCTAAAAGGATACTCCAAAGAAAACCAAGTAATACATGATTTATGTGGACATTTGTGCAATGATGTGAAAATAGGAATTTTTTTTTGGCCCTGTGACAGTTAATTACTGTGTAGGCTGAGACACATACAGTTAAGCAGGAATTCAGACATTTTTTCCACCCCTTTGTCTAGGGCAACTAGCTATCCCTGCTTTGTCTGACATGTGCCCTCTTTTAACACAGCCCAAAATGTAATTTGATTGGGGAAAAGGGATGTGGTCATTTGTCCAGAGGGTCTAGGGAGTGTCTGGCCACCAGACCAGACAACAGCAGTAGCTCTTGGTAGGTTGCTGTGCGTCCAGAGCTCTTGGACCAGTGGCCGGAGCACTGGTGTGAGTTGACTCTACAGACACCCTGGGGTCACTGCACATACTCTCAGGAGTCAATCTTTGCATCTAGTCTGATGAAGCCAAACCCCTTTCTGACTGCATTTGTTAGCCATCTGCGCAGTGTATGCATGCATATATTCCAGTCCAGGATTTCCCAGATGGAAATATGGGAGCACTTTCTGTAGCCACACCGAAGTAGTCATTGTTAGGAGTGATTTGAGTCCGTGATTGCTCTTCTCAGTACACAGACAGGGAGCCAAATCAGCTTTCATTAACAGGGCTGCATTTGCTCATCCTAACATAGCAAAATATTACATGCCTGCAATACTGCAAAAACTTCATAGCTTCCTCACAGAAACTTACTGTCAGCTAACAAATGCATTGGCTCTGAGAAAAGGGTAAAAAAAATCACAGCTTTGTTGAAGCAGAAATGTAATTTAAGTTATTTTTTATTTAATTTTTGTACTGCTTACTCTCAAGAAGTACTTGTTTGACCTGAGGTTCAGTTTCCAGGGTGCAACTTGCATCTGTTGATTTCATAATGGGAAATAACTTTCTTTTCCTTTGACAGAAAAGTAACATCAGGAGATTGCTGTTTAACTGGCCACAGTTACCACCAACAAATTCCAAACAAACTGAAAAAAAGGGGGTAATATGCTTCTTGTTCTCTTTGAGATATTTTATACTCTATTCCTTTGCCATCATTCATCTCTAGTTGGGAAAAATTTGTACATATTTCCCCTGAAAAATGGTCTCTGATGGCTTAGGAAGTGGATCAGGATTATGTATTTCACATCCACAGGCTACGGGAAGGTCCCAGATTCATTCCTGAAATGTAAAAATTTATGTAACCACCATGATGGTGAAAGTACAGTAATGTTGTTTCCAGCCTTAACCAGGAGGAACTGAGTTAAAACAGAAGAATAGTAAGAAAATGATTAGAGAAAGGCTCTGCTGTTTGAATAAAGGCATGAGGTACTCTAAGCTACAAGCCTGCCATTAAACAATGCAGACCATTTAAACACCCATTCAACACTGAGGTTAAAAAAACCCACAACAGCATAGCATCATAGGAAGAGAAATCACCTGGTCCAGCCTCAAGGCAGGATCAGGTATGCCTATGTCCCACCTGGCAAATGTCTGAGTATTATGTTTTCTAAGACCTCCACTAATGGAGATTCCCAAAACTTCCCAGATAATCTGGTTTAGTCCCTCATTAGCCTTACTGTAAGAATATTCAGTGTATCTCCAATATGGACTCCCTTGCTGCATTTGAAGTCACAGATTTTTTTTCAGCCTAGCAATGGCATGGAGAACTGAATATCCCCTTCCTCTCTACAATAACTTGAGATTTGTTTGAAGATTTTTATCATATCTCGTCTCAATCTTCTCTTCTGCAAGCTATGTGACTATGAATTTCCAGACTTCTCACCTTTGGCATTTTTAGAAGACCCCAAATCACTCTTACTATGGATTTTTCTCAGCTGGTCCACATGTTAAAGAGCAGGTCAGACTTCCTGAGCAAAGTAGCACCACATGTTTATTGATTATATGCCACCAGGTAAATGTCCTGCCTCTAATCTCACCAGCCTCCTTGCTTTCGCTAATTTAGAAAGATATTATTGATACCTTCTGATCTCTATTAGTTAGACTCGGTCAGTTTTCTTCATGGGAATCTGGGGACGGTCAGAGCACAGAGCCACTCTCACATGAACTTACAAGGAGAGTAGTCATTGGGAACATCCACGTGCTTCAGCAGCACTTTCAGAGTGAAGGAGGTCTCTTTCTGCCTCCCAGCTAGATTTTCACACTTGTTTGCCCAAAGAAGTAAGTCAGCTTGTCATGAAAATTGGAAATAAAGAACAGAAAGCACAAGGATATATTTGTGATTACAGATTTGATTCTAGTTGGCATTTGTTAGCAAGAGGATTCCTTTCTCTGATAACCATATGTAGTGGACCATGGAAAACTTGAAGGAAGCCACTTAGGTAGATTCTGAGAACCCTTGACTGTAAACTCCAAGCCCCCCTCATTCTGGGCATCGTTTTCTTTACATGTATACTATCCATTGTCTTCCTTATGACTTGTTTTCTCTTGAAGAGATTGGGTCTTTCAAAAAGAGAAATCAGTTATTTTGATGGGAACACCTTTGGGAATAATTAGACCCAGAGCTAACACCTCATAGGGGCAGCCAAAGAATGGGTCAGTATCATGGATCCATGACAGGAGTTTTGGAAATGCTTCAGAAATGCATGATTTTCTTCTGAAGCTGTATGCAAGCACTGAAGAAAATGTTCAAAGAATAATAAGATTTTTTTCCTTTGGGTTCTAGTACAACAGTTCTAGACTTCTTAGCACTTGGACTTTGTCATTTGCAGAAATCAACAGTGTTGCAGTCACAGTAACCCTGAGCCCTAATGCCAGCCTTCTATATGACAGAGCATTACACCGGGAACTGTCTTACGTCTTCTACTTCTCCATTTTTAGTATGTTCTTATTAATGCTTATGTGCCTACACAAGAGAGACTGATCTGTGACACTGAGCTTACTGTTCTTTTACACTGAAATTATTAATACTATTGAGGAAGAGGAGCTCCTATGTATTTTTGATTACTTCTAACAGATCTTTTTACTTCTCTTTTAAATCCTCACAGTGAATTACTTGATAAAATTTCCTGGGTAAAGCCACAGAAAAAAATTTTACAGCTATGGCCACTTCGTTTCCCTAGCCAAATCTTGATACCTTTAGAAAAGTGTAAAGGAGATCTTAAACAGAACTAAAATTAATACGCATGGGATGGGAAAGGGACTTCCACAGAGAGTGAGGAGCAGACTTGTCTTTAGCATGAAAGGATATTTGTACCCTACACAAACTGGAAGTGGAGGTAATTGAAATACAGCCACTGCAGTTTCAGAGCTCAGCTCTGCAGCTACAGCTCAGCACGAGTCTAATATTGTACTGCCAAAATTAGGTGCCTTTAGACTGAGGCTGATGCATGTCTCGCCATAACAAATCCTGGTGTGTAAAATGAGCATAGAATCACAGAATCATGGAATGGTTTGGGTCAGAAGGAATCTCAAAGCCCATCTAGTTCCACCCCCCCTGCCATGGGCAGGGACACCCTCCACTAGACCACGTTGCCCAAAGCCCCATCCAACCTGGCCTTGAACACTTCCAGGGAGGGGGCATCCACAACCTCTCTGGGCAGCCTGTTCCAGTGCCTCACCACCCTCACAGTGAAGAATTTTTCCCTTATATCTAATCTAAATCTACTCTCTTTTAGTTTAAAGCCGTTAATAGACATAGCCAGTGTCATAAATGCAGTGAGCCCTGTTTTCGGTGTTGATTCATCTTGGTCCATTCTGTTTCAGTTTCAACTCTCCTTCTCCAGCACATGTATATCTGGTTTATACTGAAGCCATTTGTATTTGCTGATACTACCAGCTATTGCCAACAGCAGTGCTGTAGAATAAGGAAGTCTTCAAGCAGCATTTTTCTAAGGGTTGATTGCTGGCATTTTCAGTAAGTGTTTCATATGTGTGTTTGGCATGCCGGAGGCCTGAGCACGCCGCCTCTCCAAGCACCTTGCTCTGCACCAAGACTAGCAGACCAGCATCTGCACTTAAACAGTGAAATGCTGTTCAGTGAAGAATTGCCCCGGAGTGAATCCCAGGTTTAGTCACATTGTGGCAGCATTTATACTGCGATGGGGTTATTTCAGAGCAACAGGTGATTGCTGCAAAAGATCAGGAGCTCCCTGATTGAGACTGAGAGACTTTCATTTTATCCACAGAATCCACAATTCCAGGACAGAAATGGTGCTCCAAAGCCTTGGTGAACCTTCCAAAACTCTGCCTCTCTTCATTGCTTGGAATTACCGGAATCAGTGAGGCTAATATATAAATCCAATAAGGTCTGTATGTAGATCAGTTCGGTCACACAAAGGACATTAAATAAAAAATATATAACAAAAGATCTTCACGGTTTATAGTTTGCCAGGCTTTAAAGTTATGACAGTGGAATTTTTTGTTTTCTCTTGGATAGTCCCATAGATTATTACCCAATGAGAACTGCACTCCATTCAGGAATGCTTGCCTGGAAATCTCAGACAATAAGATATCATATTTCTTGCCTGAGCTATAACAGAAGTGAACACTTCAGCAGAGAGTCAAGGGAATGACATGCCATTACTGCAAAAATTTTCTCCTATGGCTACTCTTTATTCTCCCAGTGGGATTCTTCCCAGGATAATGATGGAAAGCTGTTTGCACATGAACTGCTTCCCTTTTAGATCCAGCAGGCTGACACGAATCATTCCTGCTCTAAAGACCCCGAAGTCAAGTGAGCTGAACTCTTTTGGAGTGGGGCTCCAGTGCTCACAGCTTTTCTATTGAAACACAGTTCTTTATAGGCTGAAAGAATGGAATTTTCATAAAATCTGTTCATCTTAGATACAGCAAAACCAAACTAGAAAGCAATTCACAGACATGGGAAAGAAAATGCAGGCACAAGGTGCTCTGTTTTTAAATGACTGTGAGTGAGCAGCTTAATAATATTGGTAAAACAGTGGACAAAAAATGAATGTGTACACTGTGCAGATCAGAAATGGATATACCACTTACAGACAGCCTAGCGACATGTGCATTGCATGTAGCACCTGTAATGCAAGTTTGGCCTATATAAGTCTGAAATGCAGCCTTGGAGAAACAATAATTTGATGTAATGAATTTGTTGACAAACAAAATAAGGGAGATACTGTTTTGTCACAGAGGTACGCTGAAGAGAGGAGTGGTTCACTGACTCCCCAGTGGCTTCCCCCATCTGGAAGCAGGCAGGAGGAAAGGTTGGGAATCACAGAGGAAGATGTTACATAGCCCTGTTTTTCTTGTAGAAAGCCTTTGCTACTGAGCTCTGGAGGGGGAGGGTGCAAGGAGAAAGGCTTCCTAACCCTCTCACTGTGCACGAAACCCTCGTCAGAGGGATCTGCATGAAAGATAGAAAATGCCACCCCATCAGTAAGATGTGCAGGCACTGCGGTTCAAGGCAGCCTCCCCCCTACTCCAGGTGTCTTGTACTCCACCACCAACACCTGCGGGACCAAGCAGCTATCAGACACACCAGCTGCAAGCAGGGCTGCAGCTCCGCCAGTTCCTACTCATCCTGCTCTTTCCTATAGACATGCCTCTCAAAGGCCTCAAAACCATCTATCTCACTTCTCCACCCTACTGTCACAGCAGTTCCTCCTTCATCCACCCCGGCTGCATCACATCACTTCACCTACCAAACACACTCCACCCACCTTACATCAGGCTGTTAACATCCGTACTCCCCGTGCTGACGTGTCCTTTATCTCGCAGCCTGAACAAGTGCCAGAGCTGAGAGGTCCTTGCAGCAGGCTCCAGCAGCGGAGCAGCCAGGGACTTGGCTGGGTACAGGTGATCAGCATTGGATTTCAAAGCGGAAAAAACAGAGAAAGAAGGTCAATGATCTCAAATACAATAAAACACTGATAGTTTTCTTCAGTGACAAAATCTGTATCGCCACACAGAGAATTGCATGTCTCGTTATTTCTAATCTTTTATGTCTCATTATATCACTATTATTTAATGAATCTCTGATTATTTTAAATGAGAAGAAGAATGCATCAGCCCTCTTTTTTAAAATCTACCTCACAGTACAGTGAAAACTACAGAAATTGCCAACATACAGTATTACCTACAGACACCCTGAGCTCTAATCCCCACTAAAACCAACTTTGAAAACTGCCGCTCAGGGCGATTTGGGCCCTGAGCAAAGAAGAGGCTGTTGGGAGGGGAGAGCGGCGGGGTGCCGAGGAGCAGCCTTTCACACAATGGACAATTGTCTTCCAGGTGTATTCATTTGTCTCCACCAAACAACATTCCCCAGAGCACAAAAGCCTTCAGTGTGGGGACAGCTAAGCATAACAAATGACATACCAGACTTTCCCGAGGTCTTTGATGATTATAAGAGGTCTCTGTTCCGCCGTTATTGACTTTGCTGTCTTTGTGTTATTCCTTTAAAATGGACTTAGTGTGTTGCATCATTTCAAGTTCTGGTGCAGGGTTTGCACTGGAAGGTAGGGAAACCGGAGAAGGAAGAGGGACTGTGAAATAATTCTTAGGCTGGCACTTTCTAAAATAGTCTGTTAGTTTGTTGTCCTTCTGGCTGCTGGTTTTGTTGTCTCCGCTCTTTTTTTGCAAGGCAAAGGTTTTTACAGAGTGAACGATCTTCATGCAGCTCCAAATAACCACTTATTTTGGTAAAATTTATAACACCAGATTCTACTTTTAGCCAGGAAATGCAAACAAAGCTTGGAGACAGCTTGTTCCCTGACCCCAAATTCATTCCATGTTGCTATAGCATCACCCCCTGAGAAAATGGGACCAGCTCTTTTCCTCTCCTTAGACCTGCTCAATGGGCTTTTGTCAGCTGTTGAATTATAGCATTAAAATTTAAATACTAGGGATTTAATGGAGGATTATTATGACACCCTGGTGCATTCTTTGTGTTGCTCTTGGCAACAAACCCAAGGAATGAGTGAAAGAAATAAAAACGAAGAGCTGTCTTGTTAAAATCATGCTGGTGCTAGGACATATTTAGGAGAGAGAAAAATGGTTCCCTAACTTTGACTATTATTGTTGTACCAAATGGGCTGAAAACTCTTTTCAGCTGGTAAGCATGACTAGCGGCTGAACTCCATTCCAAAGCTGTTATCATTTTCTGAAAACAGGTTTCTTTCTACCTTGTGCACAAAATAAATGGGATCAACAGTTAGGAGAAGGGCATTGCATCCATTTAGTACTTTCCCTTGCTCATCAGAAAATAGCAACACTTTTTAACATCCTGGCATGTCAAAAATGTTGGAGAGATTATTTTAAAGCAGAAAACACAATTTGTCTCTCTCAGAATATATGCATGGTATTTTCTGCATACGTATGGCATATGCATGACTGCTACACAAATGCTTAAATGGCTCGTTTTCCACTAATATCTCTACATTTCAGGAAAATTTTGCAAAAAACCTCACCTTTCTACAGGACAGAATAGGATTTGGTGTTAGTTTTTAAATAGGAATTGCATTCTGAACCATATAGCTGACTGTGCAGTGAAACGTCAAAGAATTTGTACAAGGAACACATTCTTTGTCTGCTCATCACCAGTTTTCCCTGGAGAAATTGGGCCTAAATTCATCTCTGGTGTAACAGCTTTAAACTCTCCAGAGGTGTATTGTCACTCTTTTTCTTTGTGCTAATTACATTAAATATATAAAAAACCCCCAAAGTATCTGAAATAGGAACTTTATGTAATTTTGAACAATCTAATATAGCAGTAGTTTGAAACTTTGGAGGGCAACTTAACACGTCCTCAGGGAATGAATATTAGCACAATATATTTAACATGGTGAAGTTAAGATCGTGAGCTGAAGCACAAATATGTAGTCAATTCCTGTTGGGATGCATCACAGAGCAGTTATCCTGAACTACTTTTCCTGGGTAATGAGAAGCAGACCAGGGCAAGCATATTAAACATGACCCTGCAGACTCTGCTTGTGTTGGCTGAGAAGTCTTCACTAACAGCGAGCATCTGACTGGTGAAGTACGGTTGGGACAGAAGCAAATTGGATAGGGGTTATAGACAAAATGAAGTGATAGTCAACTAATGACAACAACAAAATAACCTAATCTCGGACACGTTCACCTTCGCATTTAAGTATAAAAAAAACTTTGAGTGACGAAGAATGGAGGAAGGGCTGCTTCAGTATTTTGTTTTCGTTAGTAAAAACCTGACAGCATTATATTAAATTCTCTCTGTAGACTACAGTCTCCCACAAAAAGCAAAAAAGTCTCATAAAGCTACCAGGATGTTGAGAACTGTACAGATACAGGAGAAAAGTTCTTCTAGTATGCCAAAGAAATCAGTGACTGTGGTGATATGTTCCTTGGGTTTTGTGTGGGCTTGCCTTGCACAGAAAACTGTCTTTCTATTTCAGGAGAGCTTCACACAGAGGATTTGTCCAGCCCTAGGCTGAGGATCAGAGCAATGGACATCTTGAGGTGATTCATAATGTGCTCTGTCCTCTTGAGGGTTTCAAATAGGGAACCAATTAAGCCCCAGGTGCTTCAGGAACCATTACAAGTTTAAATTCACTTGAGACATGCCCATTGTGTCTGCAACAAGAGCGCAGAATAGCTGTTGAGTGAAATCAGTAGTAGGAATTGTGCCAAAAAAATAGGTCAGCTGCCGGGAACTTGCAGAGAAAAGCTACCTTGCTTACAGGAGGACAAAGGGAGAAGAGGGGCCGCCAAGGAGGCTCAATGAGGGGTAGAAGCATCTGAGAAGAGGGGGCTTCAAGGTAGTGTGGGGAAGTCCAAGGCAAAGGTTTGAACGTGCTTTTCCTGTGCATGGGGTATCTTCTTTTATTTTCACAGTAAAAACATGCCTTCCAAATTACTAATCTTTACTGATCTCTTCCAATGACTAATGAAAAATAGGTGAAACATGTATTAGTCTAAAATGTACAATAATGTGTCCCAACTAACACCTTGCCTAGCCACCCTGGAAAAAAACTGCAGTGTGTGATGAAAATAATGACTGTGTGGAATGGAAGTACTGACCAGCATAATGTGTGGAAGAAAATATATGACCACCAGGTGCAGCAACTTAAAGAGAGGCCTTGTTTTTACAATCAATCTGTTTGCTCTGATAGAGATGCCACCTCTGCTAGAGAAATTACCATATCTGGGAACGTGAATGTTTCTGGTTTCCATTATGCCCATTTTAGCACCTGGGATCTTTCCTTTCTGTTTCTGTAGAGTAGAGTGGCTCCTCTATTGTCTGCTGCTGGCTTCACAAATTGGAAACTGAACATGTGCAGTAAAGAGAGTTTTAAAAGAAACAAACCAGCAGCTATCCCATTCTCTCATAAATACCTTCCTGTTTGTGTTTCCAGACTGCCAGGAAAGATCTTTTCAGAGCATTGCGTGGCTGGAACACCTGAGAAATTTTCTTGACACATTCCCACTAAATTCTTGAAGATGAGACTGTAGCTTTTTTAATAAATGGCACTAGTTAGACAGACATCAAGGGTACATGGTAGTGGGCTGGCTCTGGAAAAGCATCAGCTTTCTACACTACGCATTCTTTATTAAATCCTGATAAATCTAATCTATTTTGTTCCCTTCATTTGAACATGATTACTTACTGATATTTGTAGAACCTGTTTGTTAAATATGCATTTAGTTTATGGAGGTGGTGAATATTTTAGAGCCTCTCTACCATCAAGATTACTAAACCAAGTCCCTATGCATGGTTTTAAAAGCACTATTTGCTCTTGAAAAAGTACTATTTGCTCTTGACTTATATCTCAGGTTACTGCACATGGCATAACTACCACACATAATTAACAAATTATGAGGTGAGACTTCCAAATTGTAGCAAATATGTTTTTCTCTGTAATTTTTTTTCAGCCTTTTATTTCTGGGACTATTCCAGATTTACACCAATTCAAACAAAATCTGATTCAGGGCACTAGTTATATTACAATTTCCAAAGCAAAATTTTATTTCTACTACAAAAGTTAACATTTCCTGTCAACGGGAAGCAAATCACAGTACTGTGGGAAAAACAAAAAGTCCCGCATACCTGGCTGACCTCAGAGAAAATCAGCTACTGCGAGGGAAAAAATATTATTTCTGTCAGTAGGAGTCCTTTTTTCCTTTCTCATATTTTTTTCTGATGATGAGACATGGCTACACAAGTAGCACCTGTGGAACAAACAAACAAGTCTATAAATAAAAAACCTTTTCTTGATGACAGAACGTTGCTCTTTTTTTGCTCTTTCATAGTCAAGAAAGACAGCTAGAAGTACTAGATAGGAGCTTCCCTAGCTTTTCTGGACTAGCTTCAGCTAAACTTGGCAGAGAAGCCAAAATGGCAAAGCACGTGGGGTTATTCTTTTGATAAATACTAGACTGCAAAAAGCTCTCAGGGTTTGCTGTGTATTAACATAAGTATTTTCAATTACTTTTGGTTATTTTCTGTTCCCTCGCTGGCAATGAAGAGAGCAGTACCCGGCCTCTTGCCTCTTACTGTCCTGAGGCTCATACTCCTCAAATTGTTTTCTGCACACGTGCCCTGCAGAAAATGCAGTGAAATACCTGTTTTCTCCTGTGATCTCATCTTGCTGCCCACTCCGATGTCCTACTCTAAAAGCTGCTTCTTTCCAATTGCCTTGATAAACCCTGAAGAAATTCTACTTCGTGGCTAGGTGTCTGATGTTATTCTTCCATGATGCCAGTTGTGAGAAACACATCTGCTTTTCACAAATGAAAGTTTTTACACTGAGTTATTTACTAAGGCATTGGCTATTTTCTGCATATTTTACAGGGTTTTCAGAAATTTGTCATGAAGGCAACTGCAGTACAATGCTAGCCAATGGAAATTCTCATGTTTGTCATTGCACACCTGGCATTTAGCATATGGAATAAGGTGTTTTTATCACTCTCTTTTGCTGTGATTTTTTTAGTTTGCACTTAATGTTGGAGGGTTTCTGTGACAGACATCGTATAATTTCATAAGGATCAAATCCTGTCTCAGAGCATATGATCCATACCAAGAACACAGACAAGAGGTGGGAGAAGAAGTAATCACAGAGTGATGATTTGACTTACTGAAACTTTGGGAACAGAGTAGTATTTTGAGAACAGAATGCACCTCTTGTTTGTCTGCTAGAGTTCCTTGAATATTTCATGGAAAAGAACAGTGATAAAGTTGTTCCCAATTTCCTACTGCTTAAATGACCCATTTTATTTCCCCATAGCATTGTAAGAAATATTTGTCTACATGGCTCCTGAAATTATCTCCAAAATTCTTTAACATTTTGTCCAGCCAAAAATTATTTTTTTCCAAGATGAAAACTACCCTTTCAATAAATAATTTAATATTCTAAAAGTTATTAAAATTTTTAAAAGAAAAATGTAAATAATGTTTAAAATGTCATTGGCTATTTTATGAAAAAATAAATATAAAATGGATGCAAAAACTATTTTTTTGAAAATGGCCCATTTTTGGACTGTTTTCATTCCAACTCTGTTTCACTTCTCTGTGGAAAATGTGACTAAAATCACTATCTCTATTGTATTCGAATGTAGCATCATTTGATTTTTGTATTGTCACTGCCTCTTCGTGTAAAAGAGCATCTCTTTCTCTAAAATGTTGAAGTATCGAAACTAACCTTTGCTTTCTCATGTTTTGTGACCATTTTGTGATGTTCGGAGTTTTTTCAATGGCTCTAATCAGTTGCGTATTTTCAGACATTTTCTTTTTAAGAATGACGTTTCCTTTTTATTTATTTTCAATTTTCCAGCTCTTGCTCCAAGGCCATCTCCAAATTTGGTAGCAATGTCAATGGGATGCTTCCTGGCAAATATATTGCTTGCATTTTTGTTCCATGATTGCATTCACTAAGCCCCTGCTAATATCCCGAGACCTTGGGGGGGCAATAAAAGCCTGTTTTCTGTTGCAATAATTTTTTTGTGCAATCCATTTTCCTTATGCTGAATTAAGAATGACTTTATCTATAAAGAGTTCTCTGCTATTTTTATAATTTGGGGCTGATGTAATGGTAGCAATTTAAATAGTTCTGGGCAATGTTTTTCCTTCATGTGAGCATATGGTCTAATCTACCAACAACATGCACTGGTGATTTATCAAAAGGGCTTCATTTTCGTAGTCTTTTATGTTGTACTAGGCATTCATTTAGTTTGGAATAAAATGAATTCTCTAGTCAGCTCATATCTGAGTGTGCTTTCAGGAGAACTCCCACTTCTGCACCGGCTATGCAATAACTCCGTGTCACCTTTTCTTTGACTTGGCGACAGTCACAATAATTCCATATTTCAAAGCCATTTGCTGTATAGGATTTTCTTCCTTTCCAGTGTGGCTAATTTATTCCACCCCTTATTTGTTCTTGCTTTACAAACTGTAACAACATTCTTCTAATGTCACAGGTCGGGCATTTCTTTTCCTGTGCTCTGTGTTGGCTTTGTCATTTGACCTACAACATGTCAAATAGTTTTTCACAAACGTTTCATTGGTTGTTATTACTGAAAGTTTTATTGCACTGCTGCTTTGGCTCTGAGATCACAACATTAAAAAGACGACTTTTCCCTTCTTCTTTTTTCGCTTTTCTGTTTAATACACTTTTATGTCTGCCAACATTTTCACAATTTATTGGAATGCTTCATATCACCCTGTAATCACTACTGAACAATATACTGATTTGAAGTTATTGGGGGGTATTTCCTTGCAGTTTCATGTACTGTGGACATAAAAAATGAGTTCTTTGTCATGTTAATGGGACTTTCTTGAGACCAATCTGTTGCTCAATCCTAGCTCAGGGATCCACTTGACAGAAGTACCTATTGCATCAACTCACTTTACAAAGAACTTTCTCTTCTGCATAGGTAAATCTGGGGCTTTTTATGCAGTATGTTTTTAAGTACCCCTGATGTATCTGAGTATTTTTAGTACACTGTGGATTTGACATTCAGCTTTGTCCTAGTCAAGTTATTCTGGTGCATAAATCCAGATTAACTGCATACAACTCACCTGTTTGTATATACCCTTCATTTCAAACCGATGCCAAACATTTCAGGTAAGAAATGCGTCGGTTCTAGTATTGTTCAGTGTTACCTGCTTTGGATGGATCTCTGCGATCAGCTCCTTTTGCAACCAGTAAAGGTCCTTCTGATGGAGCGAGAGCCTCCAATGGGAAGTTTCAGCAGTAAACAGCATCTCAAAGAAACGTGCCTAATCTTAGGGCAGTGCCTACTTACTGTGATCTGGAGGCCCAAATTTGACTGAAACACAACCCCCTGTTCTGTTTTGCAGAGGAGTGTGATATTTAGATTGGTTTATAGACACCAGTAATTGTTTTCATTTCTTTTTATATGAGTTTTTGGATAAATAAAAACAATTGCGGGGGTGGGGGGATCAACTCTTTCTTGTGTTCATAAAGCTTGCACCAATTATCAGGACATTCAAAAGGCAAAATGGTAGTAAAAATCTTATCCTTATTTATATCCACTTCAAACCATTTTCTGGAAGGGATGGCATGGGTACAATCGGTTTTAAAAAGTAGTTCCCAGAGAAAACAACAGCAGGGAAATTGGATTTTTGCTGGAATCATACTAAAGCTTTACTGGAATCAGATTCAGTACTCAGAGTAACTCCAGATTTTAAACTGTTCTTGCCCAGCTGGTTTTCAGCCAGACTTCATTATTTTTGGTGAGCTCATTTAAATTTTTACTTTATTCTTCAATCTGCAGACAGCTGGAACATTAAACATAGATTTCAGCTCTTGTTTTTCTTAAGATTTTAGTAAATGTCTGTGCAGTTAGCCAGCCTGTTAATCTAGACTCACGCAAGGAGCAGCAGAAGCACTCCTCCTCTACCTGAAATCCAACAGCATAGGAAGGCAAGGGCTGCCCTAGGAAATCAGAATAAAGTTTCCAACAGCAATGTCCAATGAATGTTTGATAGCAAAGTGCTGAAAACAGTCTTCACAGATAACTTTGCCATTTTTATAACAATTTTCAAAGTGAGTTTTTAATCCTACTTGAGGATCCCATTCTGCAAGCATGACCTTGCTTACTTACATTATGAGGAACACCTTAACTAATTTGCTGTTCAAACACTAAGTGGAGCAGATGCATTCTGCAGAATGGGGAGTCCCTGCAGCTAGACATGAGAGTAACTACCAGGGTTTTCACTTTTTTTCTAATTTGCCTGGGTTTAAGCTGTTAACCTCAGTGATGTGTGGTGACAGTGAGTTCCTCAAGTTAATCAGGAACTCTGAAAATATGTCCATTTTTTTCACATCTGCTGCCTTTCGATTTCATCAGCACACCATCTTTCTTGTATTATGAAAAAGGCTAAATATGAGAGCCCACATGCTTTTTCTATAACTTCCCATATTTTGAAAACCACCATCACATCTGCTTAGCATTCTTGCTGTCCTTAATGCTGCGTATGGAAGATGCTGCCTCTAACAACTGCTGTCACCAGTTGTGGATTCCTTTCCGCATGGTGTTTTGTGTGAGAAGGTATTGACAGGTCTCAAAAGGAACCATTTGCAATTTGCAGGTCCTTCCTGTGCCCTTTTCATGTACTCTTGGCTCTCTCTTGGGCTGTTGATACAGATGGAGGGTTTCTGTGGCTGACCTCAGAGGAATTCTTCTGATCGGCAGGAAGGCTGGCATGTTTGCCTGATGACTCATCCTTATACCCTCTTTTCCTGCCTGCCCTCACCTCTTATATTTGAGTGGTATCAGATAACATCTATTAAAAACAAAGCCAAAAGAAAAAAAAAAAAGGGCTCTTGAAGCTTATGGCTCTTCATAACAATGACTCTCTCTCTCTCTTCTTTGGGCAGCTTGTCACTGAAAGAAACCATCAGCGAAAGGGTTGGACCAGGGCAATTCCATACTGGCTTTGCTTCCCCTGCTCCTGTGCTGTGTCCATTTCCTAAAAGCCCTTGCTGTTCTGCCATTGCACAATCAAAGATAGCTCTGACATGCAGTTGCTGAACTCTGAATGTTTTTTAAGTCTGAACATCGTGAAGTCAAAATACATGACTGTTTCACCAGGAGGAAAAAAAACCCAAAAGCAGTTATTTAAATTTAGATCTTGATGTTGGGTTCTGAGAATCCCAAATGTCAAAACACTAACGTCAAGGAAAATGGAAACAGCCCTATTGACCATTCAACCAAGTGACAGTATAAGGTTTCAAGTAGTTACTTGTGAGTTAATGAGTGATTAACAAGTCACTCTTTTTAATTACTTTTCCAGAAGGACTTCAAAGACTTCAGGTGGAATTTCAGCTGAGTTTGGGTAAGTATTGGCAAGAGATAGTCTGCAAAATTAGTTGGGCAAGGGACAGGCATTTTGGTGAGATTTCTAGTTCTTCCATCTGGTCACTTGGAAATCTCAGAACTAGGTTCTATCTTGGCCTTTTCTGGCATTTTTAATGCAACTAAAACCAAGAAATGGAGCAGCTAATGAAAACCAAGATGAAGGCAAATCAGAATGGTGCTGAATTTAGACTCTTGTTCTTTCTAAAAACATTTTGCTACCGCTAAAAAATAAATAATTTCAAAATTGTGGTAGATTTAAAAGGAAATGCTATTGATATTTCTGTGACTGAGCAAATAAATAGAATTCACCTGATTATAGACATGAAACAGATGGAATAGTTTCAATTTTTTTTTCTAAATACTGCATATTAAAAAACACATGTAAATTCTTCATTTCCTGGCCTGACAGTCCCAAAATAGCACTGGAACCACCACCAAAACTTGAATTTGGTCATGGATAGTCCAATAACTGCAAAAATCACAACATTTAATAGTAAGTTAATAAGACTCTAGTTCTGTCTTGCTTTTGGCAGCCAGCAGTTACAGATAGAGGTAGACCGAGCAGACCACTGCCTAAGTTCTCAGTTTTAGAGTGTGGACTGGGCTATGTAGAAAACAAAAATATTAAACGGAGTGTCCCTGATAAATATTGACTCTCTGGCAGGTTTGAAACCCATAATGCTAAATAAAATACGCAGTGTCTTAGTGACACTTGACCTATGAAGTCAACTCCAATAATGTTATAATACATTGGAATAGGAACAAAAAAACAAATTAAATGTCTCCTGGGGCCAAATGATTACAACAGGTTTTGACTAACTTTCTTCATTTTACTTCTCCCCTTGCTATTTGCCACCTAGCACTCAAAGCCCAATTCTTAGGTTTTGAGTGCCTGGTTTTCCTTTTTCTGTAAATTCACAGAATATTAAGTGTAAACATGCACAGCAGTTAAAGAAAGATCTGATTAGTAAAACATTTTGCAAAGGCACGGAAGGATATAATACAACACTGTTACAGAAGTACATGTGAAAGCAAAATGACGTTATAAATAATCCTTTACATGTTGGTTTTTTTGTTTTCTGAAGATGATGGTTATAAATTTATGTAAATTCTATAAACATGAAAACTCCATAATCTGATTTGGGATAACCCTCTAGCATCACATAATCACCCCCTGCATTCTGTGATGTTCAACGGTCATGTTTACAAAGCTCATTTATTTTTTAACAATTCTCAAGGACAAGAGCTAACACTGAGAATAAAATTACCCACCTGAACTCAGTTGAAACATTGTATGTACGATTATGACCTCTAATTTACAAGCCCATCTTGGAACCGTTGCCATAGAGAGACTATGGTCCTACTCCATATGTTTTCTGAAAAAAGTGCAGCTGAGCCTAATGAGGCTATCTGAGAAAGAGCAGAAAAGTGTACTTCTTTGTGGTAGACTGATGAATTTTTGCATTTCCATGTTTTTCAAGTGTTTTCCTTGCAGTTCCATAGTTTAGCAATAAAATAGGATTAATGAGCCATGTCCTTGGTCTTTATTTTCTGTGTCCAGGTTCGTGGCTATTTTGAGAAGAGTAGCACAAAACATCCCTTAGCCTATGCCTTCACCATACCTGATCTTCCCAAACGATGCAGTGGGGGTAGAGACAGGTTAAAACTTTGGCTTCCAGCTCCCATGGTGTTATACTCTGGTAGATGATCTGTTATCACAAGGTATGTATTGTACACCCACAGAATATTACAGCCTTCCTTTGGGGATGAGCTGTGGAGAACACCACCCTGTAGACTTCCCCCGAGACTGTGCAGCTTTGCTCAGGACCATAGGCTGTGTGTAATCTGTCTGAATTAAGTCATTATCTAATGTATCCAGCTCTGTCATCTTAATCAAACAAACCTTCTGTTGTGTGTTGGCGATTTTTTTGCTTTACCCAAGATAGCCAAGTTCAGGAAAGTTCCTATTTTTACTGTTGGCTAGATGCCACAGAGGTAAATGATAAAGTAATGAAGTAATTTATAAGAAGCATAAATTAAGTTGGGGCTCAAATTAAGTCTTTCCATGTACTTTTAGAATTTTTGCAATTGAGTGGCACTGTAGTCAAAATCTCTAGGTAGATGACAATTAAAAAATGAAAGATCTTGCTGCAAAGTAATGGTTAACACTGCTAACAAAATAACTTGAATGGAAAATAGTCTGTAGAACAAGAAAGAATAAATAAGGCTTATAAAGCAAAATTAGTGCTTCTTTCATGTGTTCCACTATGAGGAACTGAGAACCAGAACTAATGTATCAGATTAAATATAAATTAATGGGATGTAAATTTAATGTATATTAAGCAGAACAGTAGACAGACTGCAAATGAAAAGCCTTCCAGTACAGTGACTGACTTAATGTAAGCTTTGAGATATAAATTGAACCTGTATTAAGTGAAGAAAATACAAGCCTAAAACCATCAAGTTCCTTTCACTGTTTTGAATGGTCTGGGTCTAAATTAATGGTAACAATAGTTATAATTATATTCTATTTTTATTGTCATCTAATTAATTTAAGATTTCAAAGTGGGGGAAAAAAAAAAAGTGTGTATGCCAAGCTTTAGCCTGCTGTGAATTAAAGTGTCTGGGTTCTAAATTAGCTGCAAAACAAGGTTTTTAATGGGAATAGCAATAGCAATTGACCCTTGGCAGCCACAGTGTTAAGAATTGCTGCTGTAGTATTAAGTTACATCTCTGTTCCCTGGGCACAGTCTTACAAGTTATATAACAGCAACCATTGCAGGATTACTCAATCCCTTTACCTAACCCTAATTGCATGCTGGACTTGTGGCTCCCATAATAGTTCTCCTCTATTGCCATGCTCAGAGAAGATGTTAGTGACACCACCAAACCAAGATCCTGCTGCCTGCAAAGACCAATAATGTTCTGCTTACCAGTACCACCCACCCTAAGGGACATTATTTTGTTTTTCTTTCTCTCCTTTCCTAGTTGGCAACCAATTCCTGGCCAAAATGATCTACTCCTGGAAAAAATCTGCACAAATAATAGATGTATAAACTACAGGTACAGTACGTACTGTACTTCATTTCTTGGCATTTGTGTGAGACAGCCACTCAGCTGGAGAAGGAAAGAATAAGACATACTAAAATGTGAGATACAAGGCTATATTTTCACTTGGGTTTTCTGGAAGTCATCTGCATGATAGCAGCAGATCTTGAGTGGCTTTTGTATCTCACATCATAGTCTTTAATATGCAGAACTTGACGGTATCCAGGCCAACATTTTCAAACCTGTCTACCTGTAGTTAGGCAAGCAAAAATCTGGTTTAAGTTGTGTCAGTGCTGTGATTTTTCCGAAAACAAATCATCTGATAGATCCCTGTTAACATCTGCTTGGTACCACCTTTCAAAGATAACATCTCACCCACCTTTCAAAGACACAGGACAGCTGTGTCTCACTGTTTTTATAATTGGGAGATTATGTGACTACTGATTACTAGTAGTAGCACTCCAAAGTCCTTGATTTGGCTCAGAGTCCTCTTCTACCAGCTGATGGGCAAGCAAGTATTAAGTATTGAGAGGCAGTTTTCTCCTGAAGAAAAATAGTTGTTCCTATCCAGGGAAATCTGGAATTTTTAACTCTTCCAGTTCATCTTGTAAAACTTTTCCCCGAGAGGAAAAAGCCGTCTGCTACCAGACTGCCCGGTGCGAACCCAGGTCATGGACAGTGCAAAGACAAGGATTCAAGGAGGAGCTGTCTCTCTGCCATCCCAGGGACCCATGTTCAGCTAAAAGCAACTTCCTGTCAGCGGAAATGTGCCTGCAGGAGAAATCCAGCCTACACAGTTTCACATCTTGTCTGCAGAGTCATCTCACTGGCAAGTCAGACTGGATAAGGGATTTAGCTACCTCGTGGCGCTCGGCATGTCAAACGACAGATGGAGATTTCTCAGAAATCTCTCTGGCATGTTTTCGGCATGGGAAATACTGCACAAAAGGCAATGGATACATTAAGAAGTTAAGAGGTCTCCCAGGCAGTGTGCTCTAACAGATTTGGTTGCTAATGAGGCAAAAGGCAGAAAAGGATGCAGCATGCTGAGAACATACTGTTACCTCTCTTGACTTGAAAAGTTAGTCTAACAACTCAGAAGTTCCTCCTAACTTGCGGATGGATCCCAGCAGAAAGAAAATTTGATTATGGAGATGGGCAAAGCAGGATAAAACAGCATTTGCTCACTGTTCAAAAGATTCTTTCCTAAAAGCATTTTGCCTGAAAAAATTTTGCCTTTCCTTTCCCTCTCTTCTCAATTTTCCGCCTTCTTCATGTTAGCCCTAATTTTGATATTTCGCTTTACATACATTTGACCACCTTTATTGTTTTCTTCCTCCCTTTTACTATTTCCTGCACAACATGCTGTGCAAGTGGAAAGACCCAGAAGGAGCTACTGGATATATATTGCACGGCGTTTAACCTATGAGGCAATTCACTTATTTCATTTTTTTCTCTGGTACTTCTGGCAGAAAGAGGCTTTTTGCTCCTATGTACTCAATACATCAAACAAGATGTCTGTACAGCACTGTGGTGATAGCTGTGCACTTCTACGCTAATCAAAATATGACAACTAAAACATAAAAAGGAGTAGATTTTAGGGAGGTGAGATTGGTGGTAGGGAAGCAAAGTGGTAATTGGGAAAAGCTAGGTCAAACAAGTATCCTCTGCTTTTTATTCCTAATATCAACATTAGTAATTCCAATTAATAATTCCACATTTCATCAATTTTTTTTTAAACAAACTGTGTCATAACGCAGAGCTACAAGATCTTCATAGGTGCAGTTGTATCAATAGCCTTACAGCTTACTGTCAACACTTTCACTATTTTTGTGGGATACGTATACACGGGCTGCATATAAGGTAGTCAGCTGTGACCTGTTGATTTGCATCAGTAAGCATATTAAAGGAACAGCCTGTATTTGGAGCAAGAGGGTCTGCGCTGCCTCTGCTTCCATGGTCTGCTGGTTGCACAAAGCACTCGGGATTACAGTTGCCTCAGAAGGCAGCTGGGGCCAGAAGAGCACACTCTGTTCTTCTCAAAGTATAATAGTGGTATAGTGGTATAATTGTATAATAGTAATATAAAAATGTATAACAGTAGTATAATTGTGTAACAACTAATGGAAACGTAACCAGCTGAAAACATAATATTGTCCCTTTCCTGTGTCTCTAATAATTTTCTGCAGTGGCTGGGCAAATTATTGATCTATCTGATCCAACACTATTGTCTGCTTACAAGTTGCCTAAGGGAGGCTTCCATTTCATCAGCAAGCCTATTATTTAAGCTACAAGATGAATTCATAGGTTACATAATATATTCCTTGGAAATACATTGCTTTCAGCATTTGCTATTAATAAATTGCCTCTTGGTTAGCTAAATCCTGTGATATTACTTCAGTTGCTGCAATGAATAACTTAGTTTTAGAAACTAGATGAAACTGGAGTAAGTCAGACAGCTTTAATTTCTTCACAAGATGGAACACAAGCCATTGCATGGAAATATAGCCGTACCTTAGTTACAAGGCTTTCATTGCCTATAAAAAGTTACAGAAGTGTACCTTTTGTGAAGTGGTGATAGTTTCCATCAGGCAAAGGTTTATATCGCTTGAACTGCTCCACTACAAAACAAAGGCACTAAGCTACTCAGTCAGTCAGCTGAGAAAAATACGGTGAGCGGAAACATGGATAGTAACCACAAATTAGAGTAATCTCTGCAGTATAAAGACTGTGGCTGCGTGCCTTGCTGCAACACAGCAGGGCCTGGACCCTAACTGGGACCTTCAGGAGCTACCGAAATACACGTAAGACACAGAGGACACAGAGGAATCTGGCTTGGTACTACTGAGCAACGCTGAAACAAGCACCAAGTGACATCTGCCCGAGGGCTGCTGATGTAAGTGGGGTGCTGCAAAATCCCCGCACCTGCCACCAGAGCAACCTGTGTTTGCTCTGCCACTGTTTGCACAATGTCCTTGCAATACAAAGCTCAGCATGCTAGAGAGAGGGGGGAGCTAATGGGAAAAGCAGTTGAGTTGGAAAGGGAGAGGGGTTTTGAACTTAAGCTGTCTGCTATCAGTGACATTACGGTCGCTCACAGGTGCCAGTGGTGACAGCCCCCGGATGAGGAGAGCGAGATACTCAGATTCTTTGTTCTCATTCAGACAAACTTCTCTTGGCTCCAAAGGAAGTTTAAGTGGAAACTGGATAAGGTGCCTGGTATTTTGCTTAAAGCTACAAGAGCTGGAAATAGCCTATCAGGTTGTTGGGGAACACTATAACATGTCTATGAAGTTTTTATCAAAACTACACAGAAGCAACGGAGCTACAGGAAGACGCTCATCCCCCATGAAAGATTAATCATAACCAAATCTTCCAGAGCTTGCTCCTACTGCTGATTTCATGTCTGCTGTCTCTGACTGTGCTACAAAGAATTAATAAACTCCTGTGAGACAGTACCAATCTCCATGTCTATATGCTGCTTCTCAGCAGCATTACTTCATAGCCTAGATATCTACAGTTAACCAAAAGTACTGGCCAGCCCACGAGACAAACACAGTAGTCAGTCAATAGCTGATTGCAGACATCTGCCGTGCCCAGGAGCAGGGTTCAGCAGTGTTTGTATTAAAAAGCTTTTGTGGCTAGACAACAGGACTGACTCGCTCGGAGCTTGGTTATGGTAACAGTCCCCCAAGGCAATGACGCATGGCTTGACAGAGGAAGCAGGTTCTCTGATTTACAAACCATGCTCCCCCTTCTTCTCTGCCAAATAACTTGAGTGTCTAATTGCACATTAAAGAGGGGGAAATCTGTAAGAAAAAACAAACTTACTTATGAATAAGTGCTGATTGTTGCTTACACAACTCGTGTGTTTGTCTTCTGTCTGTCCTACTTGCACTTTATGTGTTTAGCCACTGTCCTGGGCAGAGGACTGTGTGCATCACCCCAGGACTGGTCCTAAAAGGCACTGGGATTCAGGGAGACAGTGGTTTCCTTAGTCCTTCTATGAACAAGAAGAGTGTTGTGGTGGCCCTGTCCTTAAGCAGGTAGCACTGTATCCTGAGTACAGAGTACACCTGGCCCATGGAGGGGTGGTGTTTTGCGAACTGTTATTTCCCTAACACTACCTTCTTTCCCAAAAACCAGCAACATCATGCAAGGTTTCCTCAAAACTCCAACAACTGGCCCATTAAGTGGTCCAAATTTCTGATATAAGTTGAATTTGTGGAAATTTGAGTATTTTCACCATAGATTATTTTGCTTTTGAGGTGCTGTAAAGAAAGTTTATATTTGGTACCTGTCTTTCTATGCTGTTGCAATTAAAGCTGACGAGCTGTGGCTCAAGACTTTTCCCTGGTGTTTCTCTAAGGATTTGATATGGTAAGGTCAGAGAAGGCCCTTCCTGACTCAGCAAAACTGGCAGAGATAATCAGTTTTCAAAATATGAATTTACTTTGAAAACCCATAATAAAGCATGAGAGCAAAGAATGGTGTTCTGCAGTGCGATCTAAAAGCTAGAGAAACTATACTTTTGTTTAGTGATAGTCAACATCACTAACAACAACATAAACCTCCATCATCAGTAACTCTTGACACTCTCATGTTCAGAGAAGAGCTAAAGTAGGTCTGCATTACCAAAGATGGCAAAAAACATTAAAAAAAAAAAATTATCTGGCATATTTAAACTTTTTGGCCAAAAATCTGTTGCAGCATATGTATTTAGCAATTGCAGTCCAAATGCTGATAGTCTTGCTAGTATTATTTGGATTTTCAGGAATACTGTTTTTGCCTGTTCAGCATTCATTATTCAGGGGGTGGGATCTGTTCTCTACATTTGGGTCTCTGACCAGACTGCTGAAAGTTTCTAAGCAAATTAATTATCTGTGCTTAAGCACCCTTTTCCAGTTATAGATACAAGTGAAGAACTGACATTTCTCAAACAGTGACATGAAAAAAAAAAAAAAAAAGATTTTCTGTGTGCCTATGGTCAAGGGAGAGAATTACAGACAAATTGTATGCTGGAATGTGAACAAATATTCTCCAACTCTGTGTTTGCAGCAATCAGGCATCTCTCACTACAAGAAGGGCAGTCATTCCAGGATGTTGTGAAAAGCTCTCAGGTTTAATCTTTTAGTATTTCTGTGCCAAACAGGTTCACATAGTTTGGACAACTTTTGAATAAGCATCAGTCATTTGAATACTTATCTAAGACAAACTTCAGAAAACTTTCAACTGCCTCTATTGGAACTAATTAATCCCTTGAACTAAAGCCAATGCATCTGGGTTTATGCAATTTGCCAAGGAAGAGAATTATTATGAATACAAAAAAAAAAAGGAAAAAAAAAGGTTTATCAATACATTTAAAAAAAAAAGATAGGATGCCTTATTTAATAGAATAAGTCCCTGCTTTTGAAGATATGGTCATAACAAACATTATATTCTATGGGGTTAAGTATTCGAGTTGCACGTGACTGCCCGTACATGAACCTGTCCTTTCCGAAATCAGAAGTGCAGGCCCCAACTCTCACTGCACTTTATCTAAAATTATACAACACAGGCAAAAATAATGCTTTCCTTCTACTTTCTCTTGGAGCCTTTTCTTAGGAGAAATCACATCTTTCTCAGTGCCTAAAAAGCCAAAGAGGGGCAAACATGACAGCTTTTTGAGAAAGCCAGTGCTCCATTTTGTTTTCTCCTGCTGGTACTAATCAACTGTGAAGGATTTTACCTCAGAGCCTCTGATTCTACATTTACTTCTACGTTCAGTGCAGTTCCCTTACTTTGCTGCTTTGTCAGAGCAACCTACCTCACTACACAAGTGCTGGAGAAGTTGTTTACTGAGTGCATGAATGAAATTCAGAGCTGAGCTGCAGGTGTTTGCGTGGACTGGAGTGCTCCTTCCAAAGAATAAATGTGTTTTCTTGACAGCTTCCCCATGCTTTCTTTGCTTGTAAGGCCAAGGAATGGGGGAGGTAAGGGGTAAGTGAGTCAAAAACATGCAGAGCTGTTCAGAAGATATCATGTCTAATTATATAGCAGAAACTGGTTTTTATTCTGCAGTGGAAAGATAGCAAAATTTTCCCCATATTTCTGACAAAACAGAGTTGTTCCAGTCTTTGATTTTGTTTGAATCAAACCTCCGTTTAGTCTTTCATCCCAAATGTTTTCAAGTCAGGCTGAGAATGGACTTCAACCCCAGCATATCCGGATAATGTGTTTACCACCAGGCCGTTTTTCTTCATTGGTCTTGTTTCCATGAAACGTGCTGGTTTCAATGATGTGACCAGTTCTGATATCAGCTGCATCATTTTCTTCTTAGCTTGTGATTATTGTAACTATACTTGTTTGTGAAAAGACAGACTTCCAAAATCTTGTGGCTCAGGCATGCTTACAGAAATGCATACTCATGCCATTACCTTCCTCCGGACAGGACAGGACAGGACAAGGGAAAGGGAAGGGAAGGGAAGGGAAGGGAAGGGAAGGGAAGGGAAGGGGAGGAGTCTGGAAAAACAAATAATTTGCAAAAGAAAGATTCAACTTTGTGAATTCTTCCCCTCTGTTGTATGCCCTTCTCTTATCTGTCATCATGAGGTACATCATTGTCTACCACATTTCATGAGGTTTCATTTTCCTCAGGAGAAATCCTTATACTGTTTTTATTTCATTTTTATTCAGGCAGAACTGACTTTTTTTTTACTATGCTTTTCTAGTTCTGGGCAAGTGAAGGCTCACCTTGATGAAAAGATTTCCTCAAAGTCACATTGTTGGTCAGGGCCAGAGCAGAGCTCAGAGCTGAGTCTCAGGTATGGGCACACAGACCTTGTTGGGTGACAGAGGGTGTCAGCTGGCAGAGGACATCTATTCACTTTACATCCTTGCCCGGCAATATATCTGCCTTTTTTTCATGTAGGCGTTAGCTACTTCCCAGTGACCTCAGGGTGAAAGACTGCTGCTGGAGCTGCAGTGGCGTGTCACTCACACCCACTCAGTTGGGGGCTCCTGTCCTGCACCATCCCTGTTTTCCCCTACCAGGCTCTGTTGCATCCCACAGACCAGCCCTTGTGCAATTCCAGGTGAGACCATTTTCTCTTTTTTTTGTCAATGATCACAATCAGAGATGAGTTTAAAAAAAAACCCCAAACAAACAAGCGTAGTTTTCGGGACTCTTCTGGAAACTGGACATCCCCTTGATATTAGAAGTGCTTGGTTGTTAGTTTCTAGTAATAACTAATTTTTTTTTTTTTTAATCAAGTACTAACTATTGTATTCAAAACCAGATCTGAATTTCAAAACAAAAAGTTCATGGATGCTCATCTGGAAAACAAGATATCTCTAACCCAGAATTATTAACATATGTCCATTTGTCATGCCTTGCTTACACATGGGGTTTTTACCACAAGATGGCTGAAAGTTTCAGGGAGGTGGACAGTTTGATACATTCTGAAAAAGCTCTAAGCTTCAAGATGTCGATCTCTTCCCAACTCCAAAACTTTCACCCACCTCTTCTTTCATATGATTTGTTTCCAGTGCTGCAGTGAGTATGTATCTTCAGGATATATAATGAAAAAGTGAAGGTAGGTCACAAAAGACAGATACAATTCTGGTTTTAGCAAAGACCTCTGATGGCAGGCATAGACAAAATAGAAAGAGATTAATGAAAGTTACCCTTTCCTTGGATTCACCCCTTTGAAACCACATGATTTATGCAACATCCCATATACCCTGCCTCTCTGCTATGAACTAATACGACATTCACATGACAGCAAAGCTCAAATTTAGCCCTTAAAAAGCTGCTTGCTGAGGTCTGAGATGACGTGGGGGGAGTAAAACCTCTCTAATGCTTAAATCCTCCTGCTGCTTCAGAACAGTCAGCACCTCATTAGCCTTAGCTCTTTGTTTGATAGGAAATGTCAGCTCGCCACAGGAAATCTTCTACACCCAATGGCAGGAGCATCTGTCTCCATCTAGTGTTCATCTGTCTGCGTTTGTACTCGGCTGCCCCACCAAGGAAATCACAAACCGAGAAGGGAAAGCAAGGGAAACACTTGGTCACCGAAACGTCATCCTTCTCACCCACGAGATGTCAGAATGACGTGTTTGCCGCAGTTGAAGGTAGCAGCTAACATATAAACCTGCTGGTGAGCTGCTGGGGTATTCAGCACTCTCACTTCCATCTTGTGCTTAAAGAGTGGGAAGTGACAAAAAAAAAAAAAAAGGTTAGAAAATCTTGTCTTTTTTACAGTATTTTTCTGCCCATGACCAAAGTTACATTCAGGTTCTTTCTATTGTTTAATGCCGAGGGAATTTCTTAGTATGAGAAGTGAAATGTTTAATTAAGGAAAAATATTGTGGAAACATTTATAGGAATACTTTCCACTGTAACTCCCAAAGTACTGGATAAGAGTTGCTCAACTCGCCTCACAATGTGACTGTGAAGAAGAGAGATGTCACACCCTCTGTGGATTGTGAAACCAAGATAATTTTCCTCCAAAACCTTCTGGGTGATTTAGGGCATTTGAAGTGAAACCAGGGACAGACTACCACCAAGGTAACCCTCTGCTCCAGAGGCCCAGCTTCTTGCTGTGCATCTTGCCTGATCATTTATTAGACGAGAAACCTGTGTACAAAACACAGGATAACCATTTTGCACTGGTAGAAGCAGAACTCGAAGGGGGTGGTAGGCCACATAGGCACTTTTGGGAAGAGAATGAGTCCCTTCAAAACATTTTTAGGGCCCTAGAGGGACCTTCAGGCTGGCCTTCCCAGTTGGAATGGAACCCAGCCTGGAGCCACTACTGAAGAGGTACTGCTGAGGCTAAGCCGAGCTATTAGTCACAAAGTCCTGAGAAACCCAGAATGGATATAAATATAAATTTTTAGTTTTAAGATAAGAGGTAGAAGGAAGATCCTGCAAGCTCGATATACAGCGGGGTATACTAAGAGCCTTTGTGGGAGCCATGGTCTTGCTCAGTCCTTGTGAGGTCTCCGTTAGTCCTATAAATTCTGAAATAATCACTGGCTGAAGGCAATTAAGCCCTAATCTCCATTTCTTAACACTTCTATATTTCAGTAAGTGGAATCAATTCCAAAAGCTCAGAAAATAATCTGAATGTCAGTGGGATGAAGTCAAATGGTTTTGGTGAAAGCCAAGAGAGGCAAGCAAGGAAGTCATGCAGTTAGTACTGGTACCAGCTTCCAATGTAGCTTAGTGTTGTCTCTAGCAAAACCCATTTACAGCATCTGTTAACATCTTCATGCATTTCAGTTTTCCCATCTCACATCTGACTGTCTTCCCAAAACACAACCCACTGACATGCAGAGGATGCTGAGGGGTGTAAATGTGTGAGAGACCCAGGCTGCCTCTCATGGCAGGGACCAGAGAAGAAGGAAGCAGAGAGGACCTCAGCAGGAAGAAGGAATATAAGATAAACAGATTGTCTGATCTTTGGGAACCTACAAGACCTTCAGGGTGTTCCTGAAGTGCCAGGATATGGGGAAGTGATGCACAGGATGGTCCTGGAAGAGATGTGGGAGTGCAAGGAATCCAACTCCAGCTCAGAAGCAGCACCAATGCGAGACTCCAGGAAACAACACTGTTTCACATTCCTTGTTTTATTTGAGAACTTGCTCTCTTTTGTTCATACTCTCTTCTCTAATGCTCAACAGCTTCTCCCTTATTCTGAGGACCCATCTCAATTATAATCTCCACCACTGAGTTCTTGTTGACCTCCAGTTAATGAGAACAAGACAAAGACCACCCATGATCTAACTCATGCAAATATTGCAAGCGTTGCTGATGTTGAAAATGTCAGTAAGTGAAAATAGGTTAAAGCTGTCTGTAGAAAGAAGAGAGGCACTGGGATAGCAATGTTCGGCATTCAGCATTTCATGTAAATCTTATTTTCATATTTCACTGCTCCCATCTGTCTACCTTGCCACTCCTCTGGAAAAAAAAAAAACAAAAACAAAAACTTAAAAAAGACTTTGTGTTTAGATTTTGAATCAGACTTTGCTGGAACACTTTCACCTTGATGAGGAACTCTCCTAGTTGGTGTTACATGTGTCAGGAGGTATAATTTCCCCTAAGTGTTAGGGGTAAACAAGAATGTGAACATAAGTTTTTCAATGTAAAAGGCTTGAGTTTAAACTTTATAGTAAAACCAGATGAGTTTTTCATACTTCTGAATTTCACAATGACAGTTTCAGATGGTATCAATCATTAACGGGCATACTGCAAAAGAAGTTCTGTTTTGGTTAAGCATCCAAAAGCTTAGATGCATTTAACAAGCCTCCCTGGTTTCGAAATAGGCAGACATTTTCATCAGATCTGGATTTCCTGAACATGTTCCAGGGATCTTCTGTCTCAGCCAGCTCAGAAATGATACAAAAAGAGTTACTGGAGTGTTTGAATATTCATGTAACTGGTTGACAACAGACAGATGGATGCAACATATGATATATTTTATCATCATCATCATCATCATTATTATTGCTACTACAACTGGTATTAGTTACATGTTTATTTATATACATGTTCCAAACTTCAAAATGTTTGACCTCTGGAGCAATTTTTATTTTTCCTGAAGTACATTACCCCTTTCTAAGCAATAACAATAGTTCTGTTGAGTAGGCAAATACATACTTGTGGGTATACGCATAATTTAAAGTGAATGTTGTGTTCAGGAATAAGACTGAAGTGGTAGGCATTAAGTCCTTTATAAATTCCCAGAATAGTAAAAGCACTTGCAGTAGCAATGCTTTCTCATACTACCAACATACCTCCCATCTGTTCTTGTGGAAACATCCTTAGCTATGAGAAGACAGTCCAGTTTCTGTGGCAATTCAACTTTCGGCTCCTTTGCTGAAGCTGCCAAGAAAGTTGTTCTAGAGGAAGAGATGCCTGATGCGGTTTTGGATGCGAACAATGACAATAGCAAAAAATGCTAACAATGATAGCAGTTAGTTTTGAGCAGTTTGGGTACTGGGAATCTCAGAATGTCTCTTCCTTCAATTGCACCTACATTCAGTGTACTAATTTGTCATTGTGCCAATTTATGCAGGCCATGTTCAGACAGCTGCCATTTTGAATAAAATGAAGTTCCAATTGCTTGAGTAGCAAGGGTACCATATAACCACCATGGGTTAGCTTAGGATTTAAGTAGGGAAATGCCAAATTGCAAACTTCTCCCCAAATCCAAAATTTCTCTTAATCAGTAATGATGCCAAAAATCAGTAATCTGTTTAGTACTTAAGTATGTCACATGCTGCTTTTACTACTTTCATGGTAACTTTTCTGCCCTGTAATGCAGGCATGATACTCTGAATTAGCTTATGTGTGATCTATGAAGGCAGACTCTGACTCAAGAGCAGCTCATGAAATAATGACTGGAAAGAACAATGATCTGTGGGAATTCTGCCCAGATCTATGAGAAGTGCTAGGATCTCTTTTCCCAGACTAATGACCCCTGGGCAGCAACAGCTTGAAATGTTGAAACCAAGAGCATTTTTGAGGGAGGACATTTTAGAAAAATGTCTTGAAACTGCATTTTGTAACTGTGGAGAATAAAGTGGGTTGAGACTGTTGGAAGTAGGATGCATCTCACCTAACTTCAGCCATCTTCAAGGAACAGATTTAGTCTAAATTGGTCATTTATGTTTCCTCTGTCATCAATGGAGAGAGGCAAGTCTATATTTAGCCTGTACGAAAGACTTCTTGGTGACACCTATTTTAGGATATGATGCGTTATCCTTGTAGGTGTCAATCATTCTCCACTCAATAGCACCTAGACAACTAGGTTAGACAGGATACTTATCTTTTAAGTATCCTGACTAAAGTTCTCCTTTTCCACCTCCCAGGAGAGGATACTGAGTATTCACTCCAGAACCTGTGCACAGACTGCAGTTTTATTTCTGTCTGTGTTAAATCCTTTGGCTTTGGTTGATGGAAGAATAATTGCTCTTACATGCTGTGGCCCTGAAGGTTACAATCCAAAAGTATAGACTTGCTTCTTGCTGATATTTGGCCCTTGCCCCTGGGATGGGCTGAGGAGATGAGCTGGTAAACAGGCAGGCTGTGTCTAGTAAAATGAGGCTGTGATCTCTTCCAGTCCTGTGAGATGTTGCCTCGCTCCTTCTCATGAGAGACCACAGGTCTTTAGTCACCTGCACAATATCCCCATGGGATGAACCCCCCCAAAATATCAGTGCTTATCAGTGCTGAAGTCCCATCATTGGCACTGTAGTTAACTGCATATGATTTGGTGCAATTTCATTGTCACTGTGCATATAGCTCCCAAAGACCCATGTCTTCTTCCATACCTTAAGTGCAGATCTTCCTATCAATTACAATTGCTCGTGCTAACTGCCTGGGCCATACAATGATTTAACCAAGGCATCTGAATAAAATGGGTAAGTGAAGTCCTATAGTCGAGGCAGGCATGGTTCTGTCCACAGCAGCCACATTATTTTAAGCATAGAAGGGGGAACAGCAAGTTTTTTCAGCTTTGCTAGACAATTTTTTTGAGAGACTTATATCTTCATTCTCTAGACAGATAGGCCATTCCATCATAATGACACTGATACCCTTTGGCACTAACCCACACCACTGCCCTTTGCAAACTCTGGTATAGTTTTGGACAGGGAGCAGACTACCTTAGCCACCTTTGGAAGGTAATGAAGAAAAATAGATCTTTGTCCAAAGACTCCCTTCTCTCGAGTATAAAAGACTTGCCTGAGCCAGAAAAAGAGGGATTCATCTCAGTAGTTTTGTAGTCAGTACAGAGAAATAGCCACCCCCTGGGGTCTTATCCTAGACAGGCATCTGGCACAAGAAAGATGACTCAGCTTTGGGGGTGTCTATTTGTGCCAGGGTGATGAGCTTAAGTGGGATGAAATAACTTAAATGAGATTATGTGCCTAGCAAAACTGGGAATCGAACTCAGATTTCACAATCCCTGACAAAGTGGTGATATCACAAAACCATCCTTTTCAATGGATTAGTATTTAGCTTTAGAAGAGTTGCTGTTATCACCTGTATCTAATTAGCTGTGTTTATTTTAGCGGTGAAGGCACTAAACAGATTGTCTGATTTATTATTTCCAATACATCATGCATAATTGATTTGTAAGTCCCTTGGAATTAAATACAAACAAAAATATTTTTTTAGTAAAACCAAAATGAAAAAAATCAATGTGAAACATTTGACAAATAAAAAAGGTAAATGAAGTTCATGTTAAGTCAAATACAATATTTCGAATGTTTTGAAATAAAAACTACTCCATGTTTAAGCATTTGAGTACTTTTAAGACTTCTTTAGTTTCTTAATGAAATTAATTTTTTGAATAAACTTTTTAGGAAGATTTTTTTTCTTCCCTAGCAAGAATAAATTGGCAAAAGAAAGATAACTGTGCAAAACTGAGCTGTGGCATCAAATTAGCATTTTTTTCAAAGAACAGAAGTTCAATCAACTCTAGCATATTGGAGCTGGAGAAACTTGTAAAATGGCTGTCCCTAAAAAATGAAATTAGAAATGAACATGCATATGTATGACAATGTTCACACAAATATTCAGGTGAACCCTGTAGCTCAGTGATGATCATTTGATTCTGTGAAAAAAACATTTGCCATGAAAGGAACATTGGACTCACCACATGCTGTGGCAGGGAGTCTCCCAAGCAAGTCTGAGACATAGACTTGTCAATGGTTTATTCAGGCTGCAGCAGGTGGCTTAGACAAAGAGGAGGGAGGAAGCCTATAAAGGTGGTCAAAACCCTCAAAGATAGGAGCAAAACCAAGAAATTTGACTTAGATTTTTCACTTCAGAATAATTCCTTTTTAGGACAAGAATCCACCAAAAAATGATGGGACCTATCTGGAGCTGTGCCTGAGCCCTTGGGACACCTCTGTGTTCCTACAGCAACAACAAGATGCCACTGCTCTAATTCATTCCCTTTCTCACCATGAGGTTCAGACCATAGATGCTCTCTTCTCCATTATGCAAAAGTAGTACAAAAGCCTATCCCTGAAGGCTGAGAGCTTCCAACCAGCAGTGTTAAATCTACACACGGTGAGTGGCATGGTGGCTTGCAAAACTATCCCTGACTCTTGGGCTAGGGTCTATCTGTGACCAAGGAACAGGGAAAAGCAAGGTTGCCTTGTAACAAATCTGGCTCTGCCTTATGACAATCCACTTGGAAAACAAGCAGCAGAAGAGTTGCCAATTTTCCTCTTAAGTTTTTTGTCTTTGAAATAAATTCAGCATCTTTGGGACTGTGAGAGCAAGTATGAGTATGATCATCTTTCCAGAAAAGTGCAAAGAGCATATGGGTGAGTGTTTTGACAGGGCATTACCTATCCTTCTTACAGACTGGAAAAGAAGATTGCATATAATTAGCTGAATGTCATCATACTTAGGAAAACTTCTGGCATCTTTTCACTCAAAACATTTCCTTCAGCCCAACTTCCATCAATGATTAGAAAACATGTTGCTATGCCAACAGATTTCTTGTGGGAAGTTTTTAAAGAAAAATATAATTGATGTAAAAAAGAAATCCCTTTTAATCAGTTCCTCATGCCAAAGATTAGCAGTGATCTTGACGTGTGCAACATAATCAGTCATAATCAAATCCTAGCTGGAGTAGTACCTCAGATGTTGTTAATTGCATTCTTACTAGCCTAAATTTGATTTACCCATGAAGTGCTGATGGAGGAAGCAGAAACTTGTTCAAGATATTGTGTGTTTGCTGTGAGCAGCCTAATGAAATGGATGGAAATATATAGCAGTAGAGCACACACAGCGTCAGCTTAGAAATGTCCATAGAGTTGAATTTCTTGCTGCATTGTCTCTCATGGAGAGTTTGCCTGCTCCTCCCTGCACCTGAGCTTAAAGACTTCAGAACGTAACTGAAAACAATACCATCTCTACCAGATATTCAAAATATCCTTCCAGGATTTAATTGTGAATTATGGAAATCCCTACATCATTCTTGTAGTACTTCATTAAATTCTAAAAGCTTTTCCCTAAAAAGGTACAGACTCACAGATGTTTCTCTTGGCTTTTCCACCGCCCTGAGATTTAGGTAGTCTGCTAGCATGTGCAGTTCAGCATTGTTTCAACCTACAGGATTTGACATCTCTTTTTTGGAGTGAAAATATGTCTTTCCTGCAACCTCCATCAAACATGCAAGGCTCTCAACCCTCTCTGAGACCTCCCACTGTGGCTAGGAAATATTTTTGCTGAAATTCTCAGATATTACTTACTCTCCTTATCTCAGTTCACAACACTTCTTTCCCCATTTTGTCCTATACTCCACTTCTTGCTCCTTCTCCATTTTCTACATTTTCTGCAATGTTCTATCAATGCTACTTGCCCAGGAATTATGAAATAATACAGAGGGGAAAAAACAATAGCTATTTCTTTTAAGAAGGAAGAAAAATTGGCAAAAAACTTTTTGAAAAGGTAGTGTAGGCAGGGGAGTTGCAATCATTGCAAATGCACATTTTTCAATATTTGAGGCTTACACACTTTAACACATTCTAAGTTCATGATCATAGCGGCTCACCATATACAATTGTTGTACCTGGTTTTAAATTAGCATTTGTCCCTCCTTCTGTTCAAGAGAATCCCACTAAAAATGGCCATAGTTTTTCAGGGAAGGGCAGTTTCAGTGTTTGTGCTTCTCCTCCACAGGTGGGCTTTGGACCGGTGCACATGACTGACACCTCTGCATCCTGCTGGAGCAGAAGTAGGGTATGAATAATGACAAGACAACATGTAGCCTCAAAAAAGTACCTTCACCAATTATATGTGAACCTCCTAGGTGTATGTGAACTTACTAGCCACGTAGGGAAACATAACAGTAGCAGGGGTTCCTTTAAGGAAGAAAGTTCACTACCAAAACCTTTTCCTCATGGGTTAAAAATGCTCATAAACTAGATGAAGATTATATGACAACAAAGATGAAACTGGCACAGTACAGAATGCTAAACTTAGTTTCTACATGCTGCTTTCCCATGTTTTAGCCCAAATCCAAACAACATGGCCACCATGCATGCCCCCTCTATTGTCAGATGCTCATAAGAAATGTCACCTGCTTCATAAGATTACTGGGTAACTAATAACAGTCTCTTATTTTGATCAGCTTTACAAAAGGAAAGACCCACTGCTATGGTCAGATGTGAACATCTTCTATTGTTAAGGAGGTATCACTTCACCATTTCTTCCAGCCTGTCGACAGTATTTTGGCCCTGTTTCCACAGCTGTAATACACATTATGTATTTCTCTGAGGTTAGGAAAGGTTAATTTTTTTCTATATGCTTGAAAAGATATAAGTACTATCAGTATTTCAGTTTGTGAAAACTAAAGCAGCGATGTTTTGCATCATGCCTCTTACTACTGCACTTCCTGTATCAGAATGAGGACAGAACTTAAGGAGACACGTATGAGTCAGACCAAAGGTCCATATAGCCACTGTTCTTCTCCAACAGCGGTCAATGCAGATAAACAGAGAAAAGTATAAAAGCAGAGGAAGAAAACAGACATATTTTCCTATAAAAATCTGCCACCCTATGACAGTTTGTGGTCAGGCACCTCTTGAATCAAAAATGCTGTATTTGTATTGATATCATCCTTGATGGGTTTTTCTCCCAGACATCTGAGTTAGGAAGGGAAAATTTTTGTTACATCTAGTTCTCTACCCCTTTCAAAAGTAGTTTGTGAAATTAAGACCTCAGTACTACTACCTATAGCAGCAGTTACACTGTGTGTCATGACAAGGACCATTCTAAGCAGTGGTTAACAAAATCAAAACCACTTTATTTTCACCTTGTTTTTGTGAACATGCCTTTTTTTTTTTTTTCCTTTTAGATTCAACTTTAAACATAATCTTGCATAAAAGAAGAAGGGTCAGCAGAAAATTATTTGTAATACATATCCTTTGTTTTCAAAAAAAGCCTCTATACTGTTGTCATTTGGAAGCATGGTTGGTCTCAGTTCTGCTCTTGACAAATGGTTCAAGTCTGGTTGCCAAGCCATTCTTTCCTGTCACACATTGTACTGATTCTGCGGTCAGGTAAATGGCTTCCGAGTACTGCTTTCTGTTTACTGTTACTGTGCCAGTGTACAACAACAACATCCAGCTACGTATAGCTTAGCACAGTTCATTCTGGCTCAGCAAGCAACTGTTGTCCCTTTGGTGGTTTACAACACCAGTTACCTGCAAAACCTCAAGGCTCTCATGTTAAATCTTTTCCTTTTGTGTTGCAAGTCTACAAGGTCTTTAAGACTGGTGACACCACAAATGGGCCAAAAGCCTGCTGTGCAAACATGCCAGAATGCTCAAGATTTTCTTGGATTATTTCAGTATTTAGGGATTTATTTATTTATTGTGCTGCATGAACCTAGTAATTTTTAGTAGAGAAATGGCAATGCCCAGTAGAGAAATAGTAATGATAGTCTTAAATTTACACCATTGTGGTGGGTTGACCCTGCCTGGGGGCCAGGTGCCCACCAGAGCCGCTCTCTCACTCCCCTCGTTCACTAGACGGGAGAAAAAGTACAACGAAAAGCTTATGGGTCGAGATAAGGACAGGGAGAGATCACTCACTAATTATCGTCACAAGCAAAACAGACCGAACTTAGAGAGGAAATTAATCTGATTTATTACCAAGCAAAACAGAGTAGAGGAATGAGAAATAAAATCAAATCTTTAAACACCTCCCCCCACCTCTCCCATCTTCCCGGGCTCAACTTCACTCCCGGCTTCAACCTCCTCCCCCCTCAGCAGCACAGGGGGACGGGGAATGGGGGTTATGGTCAGTTCATCTCACGGTGTTTCTGCTGCTTCTTCATCCTTGGGGGAGGACTCCTCTCATCGTTCCCCTGCTCCAGCATGGAGTCCCTCCCATGGGAGACAGTCCTTCATGAACTGCTCCAGCGTGGGTCTCTTCCATGGGGTGCAGACCTTCAGGAGCAGACTGCTCCAGCGTGGGGTCCCCCATGGGGTCACAAGTCTTGCCAGCAAACCTGCCCTGGCGTGGGCTCCCCTCTTCACGGGTCCACCAGTCCGGCCTGGAACTTGCTCCAGCGTGGGGTTCTCACGGGGTCACAGCCTCCTTCAGGTGCCTCCACCTGCTCTGGCGTGGGGTCCTCCGTGGGCTGCAGGTGGAATCTCTACACCCCCTCATCCTTCCTCCATGGGCTGCAGGGGGACAGCCTGCCTCACCATGGCCTTCACCATGGGCTGCAGGGGGATCTCTGCTCCGGCGCCTGGAGCACCTCCTCCCCCTCCTTCTGCACTGACCTTGGTGTCTGCAGAGTTTCTTACATCTTCTCACTCCTCTCTCCGGCTGCAAAAGCTCTCTCTAACTTGTTTTTTCCCTTCTTAAATATGTTATCACAGAGGCGCTGATTGGCTTGGCCTTGGCCAGTGGCGGGTCCATCTTGGAGCCGGCTGGCATTGGCTCTGTCAGACACAGGGGAAGCTTCTAGCAGCTTCTCACAGAAGCCACCCCTGTAGCCCTTCCCGCTACCAAAACCTTGCCATGCAAACCCAACATAACCATCTACGCTAAGCTATATGTTGTCACTGCCACAACATATGATGCTTTTTATCTATATAGATCAAAGAACTTCTCAGTTACCTGCTCAGCCCTCCATCACCAAACACACGAAACTATATCGAAACTCTAACTCAATTTTAATATCTCCAGACCTTGGAAAAGAAAGTCCCTGCCTATCTCCTAATATTTTTCTTGGTACAACCATTTTTCTTTGCCACTGAAATGTCACTGTTATGCCACAAGAAAGAGCCTGAATTACAATGTGAACTATTGATATGGTTGGCAAGCTGTCATTAGATCTTTTGTCTTTCCTCTCCAGCTCTTTACTCTGCTACCAGCCAATCTATAAGAGATCTACCACAGCTGGTGTTAGCCATAGGTCAATTATGTGGTCTATGGAAAAAACGAGGCAATGTGATTGTATACACAGGTACACATGGAAATAAAAAACAACCACAAGAATCCCTATGTTCGCTATGTGTGCCTACACATAAGTTTAGGAAAAGTCAGTACATGCTGTTAGGTTCATCACGGAAAGCACGAGTCATGAGTTCTTGAGTCACTCACCAAGGAAATGGGATATCATAATTATCTTAGTTACTTCATCCCTTCTGCTACCACATACTACCCTATCTACCTCCTCTCCCAGTTTCACAGCCCCACTATGAGGACAGCAGCTGCTGTCCAAAAAGTTACAAAAGGCTTACTGTCTGTACTTTGTAACTTTATTTTTGTCTCCTGTTTGTTATTACAGGATACAACATTTTGTAGACTTCATCTTTACAGTGAACCTGACAAATGGGTTTCCTGACAGTATACCAGAAGTGGCTTTTGTGCTGTATTTTGCACTAATGTGAAATTTTCTAAGTTAGGATGCACTGTGTTTTTTCATTCAGGAACAAATAGAAGAGGGAACAGTAGAAAAAAAAAAAAAAAAGAAAAAGAAATCCTTTAAAAATGTTTCTTCTGCAGAGATTAACGAATCTTATACTGAAGGAAATAGATAGAAAGTTCAGTTGTCCTTTAGTGAACTAAGATCAGATTTTCAAAAGGGTCTGGGGAGATTGAGTAGAGATGCTCATTGTCTTTATTCAGTTGCTGGAAAGAGACAGATGCATTTGCAGGTATTTAGACCCACACAGCCTCCTTTCAGTGCTCCCCTCCCCATTCCCTGTTCAGGAAGTCAATCTGCTTCCAGAGGGTGTCTACCTCTTCCAAAAGAAAATGGTAGATACTTCTGATCACCTGGCATCCAGCTCCCCGGTTATGCCTGCTCCAAGCTAATGGAGCAGGGTCCCGGCTTTGATGCACTGACTTTCACTTCTGTGGTGCCCGAAAAGCAACCAATAGAAATTTCAAACATACTGAAACAGGTCAAATGCTTAAGTATTTCTGAAAACCCAAGGAAAAGTTTGGCTACACAACACCTTCTGAAGTCTAGCTGCTGGTGTGCCAATGCTGGTGGTGGTGGCATGCAATCTTGGGCGAGACTTTTCCAGCAGCTCTTCAGGATCAGACACTTCCTACTCTTTGTCAAGTCGGGCTTTTAGACATTCCTAAAATGCAGGGGGATCATGCAAAAATCTGTGCAATGAGGAGCTTGCCATGTGGTGAAAGGAACTCAAATTAGGTCCCTCCCTGAACAAAAACAGATGGAAAAACACAGACAGACCACATCAGTGCTCCATGACCTACATCAAAACTCCCTCCAAAACATCTAAACCATTCAAGAACCACATCAGAATAAACTTCCTATTGCTGAGATCTGTCAGACCAACAGCTTACAAGCATTGGGGCATGACCCAAAAGTGGGTCACCAGAGGACACCAACTGGGTTTCATCCCACCAACTGAAAGGGCAGTAAATCCCTGTGGTTGCTAAAACCAAGCTGGAATTTTAAGCCCAGCGAAAAGGAACAATTCTCTTCCTTACCCACACCTTCTTTTCTTGCTCCAGCTGCCTTTGCCCTGGATTCCATCTTCACTTGCCCACCACAAAGTAGGTGACCTGCTCTTCAGTTGCCCTCTCACCTTCCCATTGTTCCTACCCAGCACTGACAAAATGCCCATATGATCCCATGGTACTGTGTCAAAGTAATGTCCAGGTGCTGAGGAGCACAGAAATAGCCCTATTCCATCCCTAAGGTGTCTTATTTTGTCAGGCAAGCAGTCTCCAGGCTCCTCACCTCACAAACTCAGGCACAGCAGTTTCCTGGGGTCTCAAATGACCTTTAGGCCTACCAAGCTGACTCTGTTGCATGATTATGTGTTCTCACATTGATGGTCAACTCCTCATGAAGTAGAACAATGTTTGTATTTAATATGACATTTATAATGCTTCTATTTTTGTTAAATGGGAGGAGGAGGATAGCAAATGTAGTCACACATATGTAGCAAAAGCCATCTCTAAACGTACATGAATAAACAATTAAAAGGAAAAACTAAAAGGGGTGCTAGGCCACCAGTCAAACTGCAAAGTTCTGCATTAGAGGAGCTCTTTGTATTTTAACAAATAGAGCTGGCATTTTTTTAATTGATAATGGACTATCATGGCAGCTACATATGGGCTCTGTCAGTGGAACAGATGGGAGATTTGTCTTCCAGTCTTTTCTGTATAGAAACAAATCCAAATGCAGCCATATGTACTTTATAATGGTTGTTTTAGTTGTCTACTTTATAATAGTTGTTTTAATAAGTAACAACAAGAAAAATGAAAAAGAATAAAAACAGAATAAAAATAAAAGAACGTTTACCTGCCCAGAGTGTTGTGTCCCTGTGGTACGTGCAATGCAAACAGAGAGTAAAGAGTGTCCCTGCTTCTGTTTATCTTCTAAGGAGATGGACAGACAATAGCACAAGAGGAAACAAGAAGCCAATATTTGAGGCAGAGGTTTCAACACACCCTTATTACACTTTTCCCTGAATATCATGGCAGAAATCCCAAGGCAAATCCTGCTGGATAGCATGTATTAGGACTGCAGGCACCCTATCAGGTTCCAGTAGGAAAAGGATGGGTATTAGTATTTGTGTTATAAACACCGAAAGCACTGTTGTTAGGTACAGTTCCCTAAAGTGGGAATCATACCTAATGCTGCATTAATACTCCTCTTTACTAAAGAGCTTTAGACTCGAGTCTCAAGCATTTCATAGATTTAATGGTGTTAATTTACTGTGACATCCCGCAGCAGCTGAAGCATAGATAACATTATCTTACAGATAACAAGCATGTATGTGGGTAATCCATTTAAGTTCTTTCCTGAATTATCTCCCAGTAGTAAATATGTTTAAAAATCACTATTTCTGTTGTGTTTTCCTTGGAAATCCATATTTTTCTTATCAGTAGTCAGTAAAAGCATTTCCAAATATTAAGATAAATAAATATGCCGAAGGGAGTTTCAAAACATTGCCTTAAAGGAATTCATAAGTATATACTTAGCATGACTAAACCTCACTGTTTCACTACCGAGCTCTGGATGTCTACATTGACACCATATAACCATGGCTCAAAACCTCCCTGCCCCTTGTCTGACATCTCTCATGCTATGTACATATGCTTGATGTGGCTTTTCTGGTGTTCACAAGGTATTAATGAGCTCTTGATGTGTTTTCTTGTATCACTGATACTGTTTGCCTGAGATTTATATGAGTGTGTTCATTTGGTTAGTTTTTGTGTTTTTTTTTCAGGGAGGGACCTGTTTTGAGTTCCTGTCAGCTGCATGGCTATATATTCATCATTGCTGGGAACAGCTCATGATTTCCTGGGATACCGAGAAGAGCAAAAAGAACAAATCCAAATTTTGAAAATATGCTATCTTTGGAGAATGACTTGAAAAAAGCATGTGGTGTTTAGATTATATTATCTGAATGGCTGCTGCTTTTTCAGAAGAGCTCTAGAGCTATGCACAAGCACAGTGATACATGCAACTCAATGCAATACAGATCTGTATGGTACTGACTCGCCATAGGGTAGACTTACTTAGTAATTTGCCAGGTGCACCACCATCTTCCTCTCATGGGAAGCATAAACAAAACAAACAAACAAACAAAAAAAATTCAGAGGAGCCCATTTTATAACTCTTTGGTAAACTGATTGCTGATTTCCCATTTTAAGAATTCTTGGTTGGGGGGAGGGGGGGGAAGGGGGATGGATCAAAACCTCTGTTACATCATCTTCTAATTCTTTAGAGCAAGGGGGGGGGGGGGGGAATCACATTCCTATGTTTCCTACATGTTTTTATTGGGTACTGGAGAATATTCCTGCAGTGTCTTTTAGCTGCCTCATTAGAGACTTTTCATCTGCTCAGTGTAACCACTGCAGATTGTTGGACCTGGTTTAAAGTAAAACTACTCTTACATTATGCTCAGTTGAGCAGATTTTCACTGAAGCACATTGATGCTATTTATTTATCTTCAATACTCAGCTCTGGCTATGTTTGTTACAAGTATCCAGAAAACAAGATTTAACCTGTAGAAGATTTACTATGGTTGATTTAAACCTTAGAGGATGGCAGGACTACTCTATTGTACAATACAGTACCATACCATATACTATACTATACTATACTTTACTAGCTCCTTCCACTCCCCAGGACAGGCATTGTGCCCAAAAGCATCTCTGAGGTTGGGTAAAACCGAGAGGTCCATTGTGCCTCTTAGAAAATGTATATAAATTAACCACAGACACTGATCAATTTTATACATCGAATCTGGCTCACCTTTCTTTGATCTCAGTGTCAGCTTCCATTACCCACATCCTCTTGAACCTGCACAGCATAACATAGCAAGAAGAGCCAAAGATAGACATGTAAGTATGATATACACAGTTTATATTCAAAGTTCTCTTTCGTGCAAAGCTAGCACTGGGCTGTTGAAAAGCATGATAGAAGGCTGTTACTTACTATATTCCAGCTGTTGCCATAAAAAAAATCATGCTGCTTTAAGTAAATGCTAGTAAAATATCACATTCCTTCCTTTAGTAATAAATTAAACAGTGTTGTGAAAATATTACAGAATTAATAATATTTGGGAGGATCTGGTTTTTCATAAAGCAGCTGGTCCTACAAGTTTTGCAATTTACAGAACCATCTTGACATCTTTGAAGTAGAGCATCATGGTTAATACCCATGTTGGGTTAATACCCAAGTTGGCTGTTTTCATCCTTTCCCACTTCTTGCAGTTGAGGCCTACAAATATAGAGGTAATACAGTTGATAGAAGTAAAAATGAACAGCTAGGAGATCAGTGATCTAATGCATATTCATAGAAAGAAGCTCCCTCTGTATTTTTCAGATATGTTCACTAGCTTCTGTGCTGATCCAATGCTGTGGTATCAGCTATTACAAATGCATAAAATCCTGTTTTCTTCTCTCTTTGAAGTTGTGGCATGACTTCAAGGGGAAAAGGAAAAGGCTGATAGAGCTTTTGTAAGGCTTATTGCAGGATCTGTTAATAAAATCAGTCACTAATAAGATTAATTAATAACTATATTTGCAAGTACAAAAGCATAAAAAAAGACTGGGGTCTATTGCAGAGGAAATGCTCACTAGAATATTAGGTTAGATACAGCACGTCTTCTGCTATAGGTGTGGAGTTTAGGATACCAAACTGATTAAGCAAAGACCTATTAATTCAGAGCCCATCTTCCTGAAAAAACAAGAGATCAGGCCAAATTGAAATTGATGCCCGGTGACTTCAATAATTAGATCATAGTCTCATGATACAAGGCACATCATATAGTAAACTGAGCCAGGGCCAAGAATAATGAACAGAGATCTCATTAACTGAGATTCTGCAAGTTTCTAAATTTTACTAAATCATTTTAATGTTGCCTCTCACCACTCAGTGGCAAAAATAATACAGTGAAAGCACTCTGTATTTGCAGTACTAGACATACCTAGCATACTCCCTATGCCTCCACAGAGCTTATAAAAATACAAGCAAATATTTGTAAATCAGACCCAATTAATTTATTCTTAATCCTTTCCAAGTTTTTTTCAATAATAATCCTGGTGCTTTCCCTGGAAATTTTCTATCACACACTGAACATAATTATTTATAAAGCGATAGGAATGTACATGCAAACATGCTTTGCAAATGTGTAGAAAGTATGGGCAAAGTTATAATTTAACTTGGACTAAATGGAACAAATTCCAGTCCTGCAGAAGGCACAAGCTAACACATTATTCTATGTAACAAACAATTTTGGTGTGCCACAATGCTTCAGTGAATGACAGTTTAAGAATTTGGGAGCAATAGACTTACAAAATTCAAAACATAACCATAGTAGAAAGTCTGTGGCTATGTCAAAAAACCTTTTCACACTGCTTATCTCTATCTGCTGCCCTGCTCACATTTGCTTTGCTGGTACCCTTCTAGTCTGAACCTTGTAAAAGTGGATCCACCAAGGAGAAATTTCAAACAGAGCTGAGGAATGTTTTTTACAGGAAGTAGGAGCATGGGATTTGACCAAAAAAGGAGAATATCATTCCAGTGCTAATAAGCAAAGTGAGAGCAAATATATGTAAATATAGACCAAGTAACAAAAGTTCGTCATCTGGAAGTTACAAAAGTTATAGTTTATCTCTGGAAGCTACATAAAGGATGAGCAGTAGACTGAATCACAGCATCACAGAATCAGAGAATGGTAGGGGTTGGAAGGGACCTCTGGAGATTGTCTAGTCCAACCGCCCTGCTAGGGCAGGATCACCTAGAGCAGGTTGCACAGGAATGCATCCAGGCGGGTTTTGAATCTCTCCAGAGCAGGAGACTCCACAGCCTCTCTGGGCAGCCTGTTCCAGTGCTCTGTCACCCTCAAAGTAAAGAAGTTTTTCCTCATGTTCAGGTGGAACTTCCTGTGTTCCAGTTTGTGCCCATTGCCCCTTGTCCTGTCACTGGGCACCACTGAAAAGAGTCTGGCCCCTTCCTCTAAACACCCGCCCTTTAGATATTTATAAGCATTGACAAGATCCCCTCTCAGTCTTCTCTTCTCCAGGCTAAACAGACCCAGCTGTCTCAGCCTTTCCTGATAAGAAAGATGCTCCAGTTCCCTCATCATCCTCGTAGCCCTCCGCTGGGCTCTCTTCAGGAGTTCCTTGTCTTGAACTGGGGAGCCCAGAACTGGACACAGAACTCCAGATGTGGCCTCACCAGGGCAGAGTAGAGGGGGAGGATAACCTCCCTCAATCTGTTGGCCATGCTCTTCCTAATGCACCCCAGGATACCATTGGCCTTCTTGGCCATGAGGGCACATTGCTATCTCATGCTCAACTTGTTGTCCACAAGGACTTCCAGGTCCTTATCTGCAGAGCTGCCTCCCAGCAGGTCAACCCTCAACCTGGACTGGTGCATGGGGTTAGTCCTTCCTAGGTGCAGGACCCTACATGTGCCTTTGCTGAATTTCATTAGGTTCCTCTCCACCAACTCTCTCGTCTGTCCAGGTCTTGCTGGATGGCAGAAAGGTGTATCAGCTGCTCCTCCCAGTTTTGTATTATCAGCAAACTGGCTGAGGGTACACTCTGTACCCTCATCCAGGTCTCTGATGAATATGTTGAATAAGACCAGACCCAGTACTGACCCCTGGGCACACTGCTAGCTGCAGGCCTCCAACTAGACTCTGCACCGCTTATCACAACCCTCTGAGCCCTGCCATTCAGCCAGTTCTCAATCCACCTCACTGTCTGCTCATCTAACCCACACTTCCTAAGCTTATCTATGAGGATGTTATAGGAGACAGTGTCAAAAGCCTTACTGAATTTGAGGTAGACAACATCTACCCAGCCAGTCATGCCATCATAGAAGGCTATCAGATTGGTCAAGGATGATTTCTCCTAGGTGAATCCATGTTGACCACACCCAATAACCTTTTCTTCCACATGCTTAGAGATGATCCCCAGAATGAGCTGTTCCATCACCTTTCCAGGGATGGAGGTAAGGCTGACTGGCCTGTAGTTTCCCGGGTCCTCCTTCTTGCCCTTTTTGAAGACTGGAGTGACATTGGCTTTCCTCCAGTCCTCAGGCACCTCTCCTGATCTCCATGACCTTTCAAAGATGATTGAGAACGGCCTAGCAATGACATCTGCAAGTTCCCTGAGCACTCATGGGTGCATCCCATCAGGGCCTATGGATTTGTGGATGTTGAGTTTGCCTAAATGATCTCAAACTCAATACTCCTCGACCAAGATAATCAAGGTAAACAGGATTCTTAAAATGTTGAAGGCAGACTCAGTTTCAGTTCTGGGCTCTGTAGTCCATCATGCCTTCCTCAGAGCTGTCTGCAAGGGAGTCACAGCTCTCCTTGTTCCATTTAAACAGGTGACATTTACTTCATGACAACATATATTGCTGTAAAGGACATTATAGTGTTGTAGAGGGACTCCCACTTGTACAGGACTTGCAAGTATTAAACTTTGTGGTACCTCACTTCCTTCTGCAAATGTTTTCCAGCTTAATCTGACTGTTTTGTCAAGTCATTGTAAACCTCCATCTGTCCAGCCAGCCAGCCAACCAGCCAGGCCTGTGTCTCAGTTCCATCCCTCTGGCTTCCAGCACCTGGCTGGGACTCCTTGGCTAGGAGCATGGAGCATGGTTGCCACTGTTTACATCTATAGACCATGAAAGGACGTGGCTCTAGAAAGTGATTCAGGCCACCCAGGAGCCATGTTCTGAATAAACCCATCTGTCTTCATTCACTGCAAGGTAACCATGCTCCTCACATAATCCCCACAGAGAGGTCACAAGATGACCCAGATGTCTGCTTAACATGCGTTTTCATAAAAACTAAAACAAGTTGGAAAACTTCGTATTTGTCTTCTCCTTCTGTAATTCTCTTAAGTCAATGACATTTTTTAATAGAATAATGTATTTTCAAACAGAAAAGCTCTATGCAATCTCAGTATCAAAGTGGAAGCAAAGTTCTCATCTAGACAACAGTATTTTTTTCTGTGTGATAAAGCTACTAGTTATGCAAATCTGTGCAAAATTCAGTCTGCTTTTTATCACAACATTTTATCAAGGCTTTTTTAATTATGGATGATTTTCTGGCCTATGACACATTCCCATATACTAGAAGTTTTGCTACACTTCAGGGAGAAGTGACATCAGTGATGACTACGTTAGACTAAAAGCCAGCAATACTAACAACAACAGAAAAATCACACCCCACAACCTGTCCAAAGATTATCTGATTTCTTAGTCTGGGAATAAGATCATACAAGATTTCCTGCAGAACGCTATTTTGTTTTAAGTGTGTCGTTCACTCTTACATAGAGGGTTTTTTTAGGAGGCCAGCAACATCACATTGTATGGCAAAGGAGCAAATAGAGTTCAGTCACTGGTTCCTTTCTTTGAGGTGATGCAGACCTATGAAGCTAAATTTAAGAATTTTCTTCTTTATTTCCAGATAACTACTACTGAATTAAAAGTGAATGTAGAAATCTATCTGGAAAAAACAGTAAACTTTACCTTTGTCAGAATTCCCTTGCTAATGAACAATATACTGAGCCACTGAGTAAGTATAGAACATCTACAGAAATCAGGAATACTTTTCAGCTCTTCTACTCAAATCTGGCATCTCCTCAATGACTTCAGGAGAAGAGATGAATTCTCCTCAGGGGCATCTGCTGGTTGATGATATTTTGTGCTCAGTGTTTCAGGTGGTAAATGATCTGTGATGATCCAGGGAGCTTATTCCGGGCCCCTCCTGATACCTCCACCCTCTGTAAAACACTTCTGCCGGAGCCTGTGACTGTACTTGTATTCCACAAACACTGTGAGCAACTCTAGACCAGCTCTGCCAGGAAATTTATGATGCGCCTTATAGGAAATAAATCTTTTCATGTTTGCAGCAGTCTACTTCAGTGGTTAAAATCAGAAGAGTCTGGAAATCAAAAAAGAACAACACATGCACAAACAATTAACTTGCTTGTTTCATTAACTGAAACTGAGAAAATGCTGAGTTAAGTAACAATCAGGGCTTTATCCCCTGTAGCAAAACGAGCAGATTGTCAGGTTTCCTGTGAACCGTCTGCTCTTTTATGAAACCATACTCATGAGATTAGTAGCACTGCTTTTAACTGGTACGTTGTGGGCAACCGTGCCGCCGTCCGTCTGCGCTGCGTGCGGGGCAGGGAGAGCAGGCAACACCGATGAACCGAGGCGGTAAGTCAGCAAACAAATCCCTCCCTGGCACACCAAGACCAGTCCCCAGCAAGGAGACTATAACTTGGAGGGTGCAAAGGTACCCGAGATGTTTAGCTCCTTTTGAAGACAACCAAGTTCAGAGAAGAGCAAAATGCCTGTGGAGGAATACACTGTCTATCTGTACCTCATCTTGTGTCTATTATTCACCTCCCCGTTCAAAACGCCGTGACTGCAAACAACAGGGAAAGGCCAGCTTTCTGTTTACAGCACACCAGGGTCACGTGCCAGGCCTGGCAGAAGAATTCCACCACAACATGTGTGTGTTATCAGCACGGCAGCATATACAAACAAAAGCTTTTTTGTATTTTTAATTTTTTTCTTTGCAATTAACTGACTTGTGTGTATATAAATTATGTATATAATTATAGGAACCCAAATACAGTTACACTGAATTCCTTGAAATCAGTACAGCCACTATTACTAGCAAAAGTAAGAAAAATGTTCCTTCACTTGTGAGGAAAAAAAAGAAAACCACAACAAACGCATGTTACCAATAGTGACAAAGAGCATTTTACATTTGAACATACTCGCAACCCAGACAAGTGGCAGTCATAATAATGCTACAGATAATTGCAGCATATTCACAATAAAAATGTTACTTGGAAGCAATTCAATTTTTTGACAGAAGCATATGGCATCTATGTTCTCATTATTCTATTATTCTCATTAATGTCAAGCCTTCAATTCAGTATTGCAAGAGCTGTATGTCCAAATCTGTCTCTTACACATCCAGGGATAATAAATATGGACATTCACAGTAATAACATGAAGCTTTAAAGATGTCAAATGTTATGAAAAACTGTAAAATCTGGATGCTTATCCTATCTCTGTAACAAAACCATCTGAACTTGATGTATTTACAAAACTGAGCTGGAAATACCACAAGAACCAATATTCCCATAAAAGAAACAGATTGTGTTATCTTAAAAATTACTGCAAGATATCTTTCGCTCACTGCTCACTCTCTGAACCATGTGCTAATGTTAAACTAACCTGCCTTTAATCAATGTGTTTGTCACTCATAACTACAGTCAAATAAAAATTAAAAGCAATGAATGAGAACCACAGGGCAAGTAAATCTCCTGATTTACTTATTATTTTCTTAGCTGGCATCTGTTTCTGTGATCTTGGAAATATCTGACATTCCCACATATAAGATTTTGTACATATGTTTATTTTGTAAGTTGCTTCTGAGCTCCTCTTTTGGTTTGAAAGAACAGCTATGTTTATGCAAATAAGAAGAAACAACTCCATGTGATTTACAGGTGTACCTGGAATTTGCCATTGAGAACTGTCAAGTGAGGGGATTAAAACAAATCCACAAAATAACAGTAAGTATGATATTGTAAACATTAACAAATAATGAGTGAAAACTGCATTTCTGCCACCAAGTCACAAAATTGATTAAAGGATCTAGATGTTTTCTTTAAAAAAAATAAGTCCTTAGGGAGTTTAAGTGTTGCATTGGGAGAGTTTTAGGTTCTTTGTCTGAGTTTTATACCCGCTGTAAGATGCCCGCTAGTGTGGCAGCTCCCCCGCAGCATACTCCCTGCCCAGCCACGTGCCTTTGCCTGCCCCCCAGGGAAGCAGGTCTGCTTCCAGTCCCCACCTTGCAAATCAGAATGGCCAGGTATTTGTCGCTAATCAAACACGTTTTCTTGTTACAGCAGTTGTTCTAATGGACCTCAAAAGAGCTCAGGTTGTTCTCATGAAACAAGTTGGATAGTACTGATGCAAAATCCTCCCTGAGGGCTTTAATTTTTACGGTAAACTGTTCATGTAAATGTACAGCCAGAGAGCAATGAACCGGATACATGTGCATCGTCTCTACAAGCATCCCACAGCAAATGATATAATCTGAACATGATTAGTCTTTAAAAACATGGTTATTTCTCAGTGCTGCTTATCTCTTAGTGTTGTCACTTCTGTGTCAGTAACTTGACGCCATGTACAAACACAGCAGCTCACTGTGAGGCAGATGAACATAGGCAAACTCATGGGTACGTGTTACTCTTAGCCACCTTCAAGGACACCAGAACATTTTGTCAAAATCAACGGTGGGCACCAAGTTCAGACTGTGCCCAATACACATTCCTGTAGGTGAAAAAACCATGGTCCAGGGGAATTAGGCTTGCCAGTAAACTACTGTCTGACACATCTTTCTTCTAGAAACAACTTTCAGAGAACCTGGGCCCAAATTCATATTCAACAACATTGCTCTGCTGGTCATCATTTGGTCAGAGGTCAGGAGCCCTTCAGGACAGTCTGTTCTCTTTCTCCCTTGCTGAGCAGGTTGCCTGCAGCGGGACATGGGTGTTTGTGGGTTGTCACACCACGAACCAAGTCTCCTATCAAATTACAACCCTCAGTCCACAGAGCGAGTGTGCCGGTTCAGTTACATCTTAGTGTGTTTTCCATGCAAATTGTGGTATTTAACTTTGGGTCCACCCTGAGGATCCTAACAGGACATAATTAGAAGGGCTCTGCCTTGCCCAGGGGCCCACCACCCAGGAACCACAGGCAGGTTGCAGCCTTCCTCGGGGCAGTGTTTCCAAGAATCTCTTTGATGTGATTTACACACACACAGAGGCACACAGTAAGAGTGCGGAGTCTCAGACCCGCTGCGATGTTTGTGCAAGTGGGCACAAGGACAGAAAGTCTCTTTGTTCCCTTCCCTCCCCTACTCCCACACTCAGCTTTCAAATGTGGGTGCTGGATTCTGATGGCACTTTTCAGCACCTACAATGATGTAATTGATACGCTTTAGGATCAAACTGGGTAGCCTGTTTGCCAGACTGAGATATTTCATGTAGGGCCTCATGTTTAAAAATTCATTGGGTGTGTAAAGTTCAAAGTGGTTTCAAATGATCTGCACCTCAAGAAGATGCCTACAAGTGACACATTAGAGTTTCATTTCTTCCTATGCTACCACCATTGAAACCTTGTCTGAGTTTCCTTAGCTGGAAAATGGCAACAATACCTTGATCATTCACTGTATCAAACGTGACGTGCACAGTATTATGACTCTGAGTAGTCTGAAGCCATTAGCTTGTTATGGTGCTACATTTCATTCCAACATCACCCTTTGCTGCCTTAAGAACCAATCCTCACCCAAGCACCAGATTTTTTTAATCTGTGTTAGTAGCCTGGAGTGGTACATTGTTTTTCCTTTACAGTAAGGTCTGACAGTGCACAGCTGCTACATCAGATTAAGAATTAACAACTAAGGCCTTTGATACTCAAAGGAATCAGTCTACTAATGCAAAAATCACAAAGGCCATGTCTTCACTCTCCAACTTCCAAATATTTAAAGAATCATTCCATCACCATAATTCTATGATTTTATGATAATTTCAGAATTTATATTCCTGTTCTAAAAGCCATCATAGAATGATCACAGAATCATGGAATGGTTTGGGCTGGAAGGGAATTTAAAGATCATCTAGTTCCAACCCCCCTGCCATGGGCAGGGACACCCTCCACTAGACCACATTGCCCAAAGCCCCATCCAACCTGGCCTTGAACTTCCAGGGAGGGGGCATCCACAACCTCTCTGGGCAACCTGTTCCAGTGCCTCACCACCCTCACAGTAAAGAATTTCTTCCTAATATGTAATCTAAATCGACCCTCCTTCAGCTTAAGACCATTACCCCTTGTCCCATCACTACATGCCCTTGTAAACAGTCCCTCTCCACCTTTCCTGTAAGCCCCCTCCTTTAGGTACTGGAACACTGCTATAAGGTCTCCCTGGAGCCTTCTCCAGGCTGAACAACCTCAACTCTCTCAGCCTGTCCTCATAGGAGAGGTGCTCCAGCCCTCTGATCAGCTTCAGGATTCAAGGCAAAAAGACTGCAACTGATTGTTCCTTTCAGCCTCAGCTGGAAACTCACCTACATTGCAGTAAAGCTCTTACTCAATGCTTGTTTCTCTAATTATCAGAATTTGCAAGTGTTAATTGATTCTAAATTAATTAAGCTACCATTTTTTTCTTAATGTGTAGGGAGAGCAGTTATACATCTTTAGCTGTACCTTGTTTCATCACTAAACATGCCTCCTCTTTGCCTCTCACTGACAATAACTTTAGGTACCACTTTGTGCTCAGAGCCTCCCATGGTGGGGAGTGCTGTACCATACCCCTGCAATCAGTATTGGGCACTGTGCTGGATGGGAGGCTGGAGAAAAACAGGGACACATGAGTATAGGAAACTTGTGCCTCAAATTGTCCTGAGTATGAACAGCCTGGAGAGAAGAGTCTGGGGGTGTGTGGGTGTGTGTGTTCCGGGAGAGCTCATTGATATTCAGCTTGAACATGGGTGCCACAGCTACCCCTAAGCAAGTTTTGGGCTTTCATTGCTTAGGTAGGAGGAATCTTAAGACTTTAAATTGGTAACTTTTTCTTTCAGTAAATTTCTCATTTAATTGTCAGCTGCAATTTTCAGTTAAAAAAACCCCTAGCTGTGGGGTAACAGTGGAAGATAATCGAAGCAGCTCGCTATCCCACATCAAACTCCTCCCTTCCTCTGCATCAACATGCTCTGGACAGCTTGGGCCTGATGCCACACTCAGTGTTCTGACTGCCAAATACTGTTTTCTTTCACTGCCTCACACTCCTCTTTCACTAGGAAGTTTTACCTGATCTCTTTTAAGTATAGTATTGTTCTCCTGTCATAGAATCATAGAATTGTTTGGGTTGGAAAAGACCTTTAAGATTATCAAGGCCAACTGTAAACCTAACACTGCCAAGTCCACCACTAAACCATGTCCCTAAGCACCACATCTACACATCTTTTAAATACCTCCAGGGATGGTGACTCAACGACTTCCCTGGGCAGCCTGTTCCAGTGCTTGACAGCCCTTTTGGTGAAGAAATTTTTCATAATATCCAATCTAACCCTCCCCTGGCACAACTTGAAGCCATTTCCTCTCATCCTATCGCTTGTTACCTGGGAGAAGAGACCGACACCCACCTGGCTACAACCTCCTTTCAGGTAGTTGCAGAGAGCAATAAGGTCTCCCCTCAGCCTCCTTTTCTCCAGATTAAACAAGCCCAGTTCCCTCAGCTGCTCGTAAGACTTGTGCTCTAGACCCTTCACCATCTTCTTTGCTCTTCTTTGGACCTGCTCCAAAGTGTCACTTCCACATGTATGCAAAAAGAAACTCTGCAATGGAAGAAGACACTGTGGGGAAGGGGAAAGCAGAAAGGAAAAGGCAGCGGGTGGGTCCTGAGAACAAATTAATGAGTTGACCCAAATGCATTCACCCAGAGGAAGGGCAGACCACCCATCATGAGTCCCTGCCACCTAAAGGAACTTGTGCAGCACTACTGTAAATAGAGTTAGAGAGGGCTGATGTAGAGGTTTGCAGTGCAGAAGCTCTACATGGCCTCGGGTCATAGTAGCAAGTTCTAGGGCACAGACAGGACCATTGCATTGCTCAGCCTGGAGTTACTGAGGTGTCCAGAGGTTTGCACGGTGGGGCTGTCCTTCTAGCAGACATAAGTTTTAACATCTCTTTTTAACACATGTAGCAGAAGTCCTTTCACTTCAAAAGAAACTGATGCTGACCACACCAAAACATCAGTGATGACTGGCTGGCTGTAGAATAATAATAATAAAAATGCTAATTACACTCATTTGCAAGGTGAACAAGGGTCATGTAACACCCATGAAAAGGTCACCCTGTGAGGTGGCCGAGAATGAGGAATTCTGACCTTTAAGACTGAACGTAGCCCTCTGAACGCGTTTGCTTTTGCTAGCTCTGAACACAACATAAACTCCCAATAAATGGGCACTGGCTAAGGAAACAAAGAGATCCCAGGAATGAGACCGTTGCCTTTCTCCCAAAGAACCCCCTGTTATCAAGAGAAGTGAGTAGTCTGGAAGAAATTTGTTGATGTCTCTCTTCCCCGAAGGTACTTCAAACAGTAAACGAACACACAAGATCCCGTGTTTATTTTCTTTTAAATATATTTTTGAAAATATTGTGTGATCCAAAATATGTGTTTTTCAATTTTGCATGCCATAGCCCAGCCATGAGTGATGTATTTTATCCATATTCATAACAGTGTACAAACTTTCTATTCATAGCTCTCTCCACAGCATAAATTTTGGTGGGCATGCTGGAATTTCCTTCTGCGGCATATGGTAATCCTTCACCTGAGGGCTTGCTCCAAATAAATGTTTACATTCCTCTGACAGCTCACTTGAAATGTAAAGGAACAAGGTATGTGAGTCTTCCATTAAATAACTGACTGCATTTACATGTTTGGGGGAGGAAGGCACATAGCGTTCCTACACCGGACTGGCTGCAGGAATGTCCAACCTTGTTTCCTCTCATAAATATTTCATAATAGAAAAGACCTTAAAAATATGCCAATTCAAACTGTGGATTGACCCTTCCAACTCCAGGCACCGTAGCTAGGAGGGACTGAAATAAACACCACAAGTAAGCAGTGCCTGCAGCGGGCAGTCATCTGTGGAAACCACAGCCTCCTCTTTGGTCCTGGGGACCATCGTTTCATTCGGAGGCTATTCCAGGGAGGGCCGGCTGGAAGGGAGGGTGGTGGGTGGCAAGGGTCACACATCAAAGGTGCCAAGGAAGGTGGAAAGAATCTGGAGAAAAACTTCCTAGTCTGGGATCGGGTTTTATTTTATTTCACCCAGTTCAAGCAAATAACGTTTTACTTATGTTGATGAAAGAATGTCTCAGCACTTAGGGATAAGCACGCTGAAGCAGTAAATAGAGAAAATGCCTATAGATGGTGTATATATTCAATTACTGAAGCAAATGTGCCGCTGTTTGTTTATTAGAGTACCAGGTCTACTCAAGCTCCCGTGACTCCAGGTAGTCACATGGAGTTTCTTTAACCTTTCAATCATTATTCATATCACCAGGGTTATTCACTTGGCCACCCTCCTTTAAGCTGCCACTAGGCTGGGGCTGGCAGGTTACCAAAACATCCCCAAGAGAAAGAGCAACACAGGAAGTCGGGAGTTTGTTATTCTGCAGGAATCCAAACCCACAGCTTTCTCTGGTCACTCCTGCCCACCTTCCTTGGCAATTGAGCTCTAATAAGATATCCTTCAGTTGCCTTTGATATCTTTTACTGAGGGGACATGTTGTTTAGCCCCAGGAGGAAGGTAAAACACAGAGGCTCTTTCTCCGCCGTTACTCGCACTCCCGCGCAGTGAAATATCTCATGTTTCCCAGTTACGAGTCCTGTGTTTCCCATAAGTGCTCGTCAAGAGGACCGTATTGCCTCTCGATTGCTATCAAGACTACTCACAGGCCTCTCTAAATGGACATGAGGAGCTTGTGCAAACTGAGCAGAAATAAAACTAGTTCTGGAGACTCACAATACCACTCAAAAGCTGAGAAGTGCCTGAGTGACAGCTTGTCTGGGATGCTTAACAGCTGATGTGTATCCAACATCCTTGCTTTAAATGAAGGAAGGCTTCATGGATGTTATGTGATTTACACTGGCATAAAACTAGGGGAAGCAAATGGACCCTAGTAGCTACAATAAATTATAATTACCACAATAATAGTTTGTAATAACAACCAGTCTCTTCTCTGAGGAACAAAATTACCTCTGCAACCTTTAATTAAGTTGGGATCTGAACTCTTTGTGGGCTACTTTTCTGCACAGTCCCCAATTTACAGTGTGGAAACCAGGGCACATATATGTAAAGTAACTTGTCCGAGCGTCACAGAGGAAGTCAAAGGTAAAGCCAGAAGTGGAAACAAACCAGACCATAATACAAATGTGCACAATTCCCACTAGAATCTGAAAGCACATTTATTCAAGCCTAAAGTTGACTCTTACTTAATAGACTTAAGACCTGTGCCTTAAAAACAAAACTATCCTTTGTCTACCAGTAATTTCAAAATCTACCCATTATTGGGAAGATCAATGTATTCATCAGGCAATTCATACAGCTGTATTGAGTGTATCAGCACACTTTGCTGGATTATGTTTATATATATCCTCTACCAACATGTTTCAGAGAAGTGTAGAAAGCACAAACCACTCTGAGGAGAAGAAATAAGTTTCATTCAGGTAATTCGTATTTAAAGTCGCAGCTATTACCAAGCAGTTATCATTGCTAACACAGTTAGAATCAGATTTTTTAAAGGAGATGAACAATAATTTCGCATACCTCTTAAAAAATCCATCAGTAATCCATCAGTTTAGCTCATACCTGTGGTTAAACATTCCTGTCATAGATTATTAGACGATGTGACTTTTTTAGTCTCTAGGGACCATCTACAATCAATACACAGAACTATATACTTCAAAGGTAGTAGAAGTCAACGCCAAAATGTTTTGCATTTCTCAGTACAAAGGTCACCGTGCTGTGTGACACTCAACATGCCCAAGAAAAGTTCCTGGAGATGTGAAGCCTTTTCAGTGTATTTTTTAAGTCAACAGACTTGGGATTCATTTAAATGATGAAACAGATGACCAAACTGAAATGTCCCTGCTGGAAAAAACCTAACCCCTTCCTTCCAGAACTTAACACTGAACTCTGTTAGCAAAAGTGGTTCAGGAAATAAGGTGGCACATAATGAGAATGATGGGTTCTGATGGTTTTTGGGACCCAAACCACACAGGGTTTTATAAACTGACTTGATATTAGGGTATACATCTTCCAGCTTAGGTAGTAGCCGATTGAGAAGCCAGATGGGATTTCAAAGGTGTAAGTTATTATCTGTGGTTGTCAATATAGTCAGAGTACACTGCAGAACTGTAAACTTGTAAACAATCTTTATCAAAAAAAGTAGCTAGCTCTCTCACTCTCTTTCTTAGCTATTGGTGAAAACAGGATCACCCTGTACTCTCCCATAACAGCTCATGCATCTCAGTCCCAACCTTTATATCAAAGCTCCCCAGACTACCCTTGCAGTATGTCCCCAGGGTTGGCAGGCTGAGATTAATTTTCTTATTTTCTAATGATGGAGATGATAGATACAAGTATTGTCATCTTAACATTTCAATCGAGTTTGTCAATGGAATTTCCTAGCATTTGAAGAAGTTCCACTGCAAAATCCACCCACAGTCCTCCACCAAAAAGCTTCAGAAAATCACTGCAAAGGGGAAGAACCACACTTAAAATTGAGCTGTGGTGTATCACTGCATCTTGGTTTCATATCCTCAGTGGAGATGTTGAGAGACATCACCTAAATCACTAGGACATTTCCAGGCATATTCCTCTAGGTTTCAGCATACTTCTCACCACACCATCAGTCTCATGCAGTTGGCTTCATGGAACTGGATTTTAGAGCCCTGTAATTCTAAAATACTCCTCTAGCACATGGATAATCTCATATATAGACAGCCTGCCTGCATTATCATTGAATCCCATTGGAACTGCATTTCAGGCCAGTTGCCTTCTGAAGGCAACAAAATGTTTTTGAAAAGTGCTTTGCTCCTCCAAAGCAGCAGTGGCAACTGTTTGCACCCAAGTATTTAATGGAGAGCTGTTTAAAGTTTATGAAAAATAGGAATTTTCTTTTCATTCTTCTTTAACAGAGTGGAAAGTTACTTCACAAGTTTTAAAATATTTGCAAATTTATCTAGGTTTGAAAAAAAAAAACCAACCACAAAAACAAAAGCAAAACAGTATGTGAGATGTATAAAGCCTCAAATTCCTCGAGGGTTGTTTATTTCCAAGTTAAGAAACCAAAGCATTTGATGATTACCAGAAAGAGGGCAATGTGCTTTGCTGCTGGTTACATCAAATACAGTTTCCCGTTGTCTGAAGAGCAATTTTCTGTCAAGGAATTATTTTGACCAAGCTTTGGGTAGTAACAGACTTTAACCATTAAATGCAGTCCTGTTTGTCACCATCAACCCAGCGGCACTGGGTGTGAACCACTTCCATTTGGTAATCCGTTGGGATTTACAGCTTTTCGTGAAGCCAGCACACTCTCTTGCTTTTATAGGTATCTCACCAAGAAAACCCCCAATAACCTCTCCAGTTCAAAAAGCAATTACTGGAGTAAATTTCCTAGAAGAAGCCTTGGTTTGTTATTATATACATTTCGGAGCAAATTTTGCTTGCATTCATGTACTTTTGAAATTAATGACTAATTTAGTGGTGTATAGTTCCCTGTGAACCACTGTGTCCATACTGGGAAACGACAAAGTGGTCCACAGAGAATTTAGTGCTCAGATGTGAGATTATTAGTTGTGCATTGGCTGACACCTGAGCACTATCAGGATTTTTTTATTACTGTTGTTCATCATCCTCAATATCACTCCATTATCACTTGTGCTTTGCTCTTAGGCTCCCCAGTCAGATGCTCTTGGTAAATATAGAACAAAAAGTGTGAGCAAGTGGTATTTTTTATGCATTTTGATGTTTTAAAAACTGTACAAGAGACAGGAGTTTAGCTGATAAACATCGTTTAAAACCCATCCAGCTACCAGCAAAACAAGTTGTTCATTATGAATAAGATTTTGAGTAGTATTTTGGACCCTGAACTAAAGACAACTGGCCACATCCACAGAAGCACAGCTGTACATTCAGATAAGTAGCACTTGTGAGATTTCAGCCAATGGGACCTTAAAACACTCAGCACTTCAGAGGTGTGGATGGTACGTGTTATGTTTCTTTAAAAAAAATCACATTAGTATCGTAAGTCAATGCATTGCAGAATCAAAAAAAGAATAATTTCAATTTTATGAAAATCTTGTTAGAATATCTGACTAACTATTGCTGAAGTAGGTTTTATTTTATAGAAAGTGTGTAAGGAAAAGAAAGTTTCAAATCCCCCATGTGTTTGGATGTTAAATGAAGTCTTGCAACTGAATCTGCTGAAGTACTTGGTTCCTGGCTAGATTACAGCTAGCCTTCCCCAGTCTATTGAGTGTTGGCGAATGTCGAAGGTGGGAAAGCTGAGTTCAGAAACACCATTTTGTTGCCCACTTTTTTCTATGTCCTTCTGGAGCATTGTGCCAAAACACCATGCCCTGTATCTATAGTACTGGTACCAGCTCCCAGAGCATCACTGTATTTCCTCCGAGATGTCACAACCCATGTGTTAACTGAACAGCAAATGAAGCAGCACGTTAATGAAAACAACAAGCGAATCAAATCCATGTTGCAGTCTGCTTCAAATGATTTCTCATCATGCCTAGTCCTGCAATGTTTGCAGACCCTCTTCAGGCCTGCTGGGCACGGGCAGCAACAGGTCCTCACTCTGCCAGGCAGCTTCCTGACAGACCCGCTCAGCAGCAAAAGTCTGGTCAGTTGTTCCTAAATACACTCATCCTTCTTTAGCTGGAGGGCTGAGGTCAGGGATAATTAAAATATCGTTTCTCCCATTATGCCCTGGACTTTGTAGAAGCTGGCTGGCTGCGACACTCTGTTCTCTGGCATCAGCAAGTGAAAGGATAATCCATCCTTTGTCTCCTATATTATTTTTTACGTCACAAGGATGCAGCAGCTCTTTTCAGAGACCATGGGTCATCTGAAGAATCATGCCCACAAACTCCGGTAGAGCACCTCCAAGAAGATGACCAGGAGCCATCCCCTTGGGATTCAACCAGTTCTCTTGTCGCGCCATCTGAATTGCCTCTTTCACATGCTCCTGGGGAGAAGAGTTAAATATCAGCCTTGAATGCTGCTTTTCAAAGACAGCCACGCCATTACTCATTTTAAAGTAAACAGCTCCTGCACTGCACAGTAGAATGAGCTAGGTGTTTCTTGTGCTATCTATAAATTGGTGGTTTTGTCTGTGTTCTCTGGTTTCTTTATTTCCTATGGATAAAGGTCAGTAAAATATGAACAAATCTGATTTATTGGTGTATACCTTTAGGGCAAAACCAGTTTCCAACACTTAAATCACATAATGGTCTTATCACTTTCTTTTATTTCACCAATATTTGGACATGGTCACACCTCTGTTGAAGATGATGAAGACATGACAAGATATAATCTGACCACAATTGTGTACCACTGGCCTTACGATTGCAGATCTACCATTTTCTTCCTCTTCCCTCAGATTTCTGTTTTATTTTTTCCCCTTTTTCTTTCTTGTTGCAATATTACAAGTTCTCTCCTTACCTCTCTCTTCAATGATTTTTTGCAAATTTCTGCTTTTGTGCACTTTTCCTCAACGAAGCTAGTTCAGCAGAGTCATCTTTTATCAGGAAGCAAGGGAATGACAGTGAAGGCATATCTCTAAAAGCCAATTTAAACAGTGAGGAGTTTAAATGGATCATAGATCCTTTTTATAGTTCATCCAGACTGGTCCTATGAGCTGGCAAAAAGAGGACCTTCTGCAGACATCATTACTGGTGGTATTAATGATCTCATCTCCTCTGACGTAGGAAACACAACAGCTAGTGGTCAAGGTGGCTGGGAGTAAGGAATGTACTGTATTTTTTAAATGGAAGAAGACCAAATGACCACACATTCACTGCTGCTAGTTTAGAGGGAAAAAAGAAAAATGCACTTTTGCTTGTGTTTGTGCACTATCTTTGGGAAAGTACTATTGCTCTCTGTGTTACTTTTAAGGGAGCCAAAACATCCCTGTGCTTTGTGACACTCAGTGTGAATTCAAAGTGAGTGATGGGAACTGTGTGACAGTGGTTCATGGCCTGAAATCTTTGTTTTATTCCAAGACTGACAGCTCTGTTTGAGATGCTTCTATTCTATAAAGTGTTAGAAGGACTATCAGAGCACATACCCTGCTGCCTTCTTCAGATAGGACCATACTTCTACCAGGACAAACCAATGGTATGTTGAATTCAGGTCATGCAAAAGAAGGTAAGTGAGAGCAGATTTAAACATAGTATTATATTGAGTTACCATAATAATCTCTCTGTTCTCTGAGCTTTAAGAAGCAACTCATGTCAGGTCTGGATCATGGAAAAAATACAGTGCTGATATAAAATGCAGGAAAAGCAATTCTCCAGGCCCTGTGTTTTTCATGCAGAGATTCACTGCATGATGGCAAAGGAGCGTTTCGGTCCATCAATTGACTGATTGTTGTAGTATTTGTCGTCATGGCTCTTATTTGTTTTGCTGAAGGAAATGCTTCAGCAGGGAGCGCACACACAGCCTGGCACAAAACGGAGTGTGCCCACATTCCTGACAATGATGGTTTACTTAGCTGTGCGGGGGAGGCTGTTTTCAGCTGGCTGTTTAGGGCACCCATTTTCTCCTGAAAAAGGGGAAACATAGTAATACCATGGAGAATCATGGACTTGAACTGCCTGATTTCACCACCAGTTCTAAATTCTTCCAAAACAAAATACCTCAAAACATCCAGTGGGTGACAAGGTGTGCATTTATGCGCTGCTGTGGCAGGCTGCGGACTGGTTTTTCATGGTGACTTTTCAGCCAGCTCAGTAGGCACAGCAGCCTTAGGTACCCATCGGTCTCCAGGCTGTTACTGCAGCATCAACTTTTCCTCCAAAAACTCTGCTTTACACTGCATGAGAATCTTGTACTTCATGCATTAAACCCCTAAGGGATCGGCTGAGGATATTTGCGGGTCGTTTTAGGGGATGAGACGGCTATGAGGTGCAGAAGGCTGGGACAGCTCAGCTGGGAGCAGAGAGGGGGTATGGCTAAGGTTCGTACAACGAGGAAGGCAGTGGAGAAGGTGAGGGAGAAGGTGTTATGAACTCTGCCTTTATGTCAGCAGATGGTTGTCATGGTGGGAGAAACAGGTAAAAGTGACTTTACAAAGCAGGCAGTGCACTTCTGAAACATGCTGCCACAGGAGCTGCAGTCAAGGAGTCAGAGCAGACCTTCAGGGCCAAAACAGGATTAAACAAAATAGAGCAAAATAGACCCAAAAAAGACACTGTTGGGAATGGGGAGGGATGTTCCCCTGGCATCCCAATCCAACAGATGTTTTTATGCAATTGTTAATGTTAATCTAGAAAAGCTAATCTCCCTAGGATGCCGCCTTCTGCAGAGCACGTTGGGGAGGATCCTGTCTCTCCCCAGTGGCTCTCTAGCAAGCTCAAGGAGTCTGGCTCATTTAAGCTGAAGTTAGCTTCAGCTTAAACCTCTCCCCAGATAAAGAAAATTTAACTTAATGAGCACATGACAAAAGTAAAAAAGTCATATAGGATAAACAAAGAAACCAACCCTTTCAGCTATTTTTAGAGAAAAATTAATGTGCAAAACCCAAAAGAATCAGCATCAATTTTTTCTCCCACTATGTCGACCATCTGCTGACATAACAGCAGAGTTCAGCCACAGTGGCTCAGCTGCGACTTTGTCCTCCTGTGGCAATGGGATTTGAGAAAATTGCATGACTTCAGCAAAAATGGCTGGTATCTTGAGCCAGGTTCTGTGTTGACTGCTGGGAATCAGCACTGCTAGTCTCGCTTCAGCTGGTGAATGACAACTAAGTAGATCATATTTTTTACATCAGTTTCAGGAATGACTTATAGCCTTTGACTCAGATATTACTTCCAATATTCATTTTGATCCATTTCTTTGAATTTATCAGGGCTAACTGCTTCAGCAGTCAGTCATTGTTTCCCCACTAAGCCCATGCCACAAATTACTTTGGTATATTGCCTTTCAGTTTATCTTTGTTTGCAATAACCCCAAATTCCTTGATGAATGGCAATCCATGTGTAACTCTCTGAAAGATAACCTCTTACTGGAAAGTGTACCATACATAATTATGACTCAGCCTGAAAAACAACAAAAACTGTCTTTGGTGTTTTGATTTGTCAGCTCCACCGTGTAATGTTAACCAGTCTTGATAATCCAGGACAATAACACAGACTGCCCCATTTCAAGTTTTCTTTGCACCATTCTTTGCACCAGAACTGCCAAATTCATTGACATTCCTCTGCTTCTGCACTGCCTTTTTGGTCTCTGTGCCTTAGCTGATCTCTAATGAGCATAATTTACCACCTAGAGAGGAATCCTGTTTCTAGTCTCGGACTATCCCTGGCTGCAAAGTGTGGAAAGGGTACATATATAAAAATACATAAATATAATTAATATAATATACTCATATATAATAATATATACCCATAATATAATAACGTGTGACAGTGATCTATGACAGTAACCTCCCTTTTCCACCTGACCACCCTGCAGGGTTGTGGATTCTCGCCCTGTTGATGGTTACTATTAGGTACAAAAGAATGATAGAAAACAGCTTTACCGATGGGGCAATCTCCTGTCTGTTGGTCCCATGAGGCACCAAATCTTCACGCTCTCCCTACGCAGAACCAGGTGTTTCCTTCCTGGGAAAGATTTTTCATGTGGAATGACACTTTCCGTATTTGCTTCAATCTTATTCTCACCAAGCTGTGGTGTGCAAAGTAGCCTATTGACTTTCTGCTTTATGCCTTGCTGTGAGTTCACGAGTTGCTTGCTAGTGCTAGGGTTTATTGATACAATGAATTTCACCAAGTTTACAATTCCAAGAAGTCTGTCTCACAGGCTAACAGGAAGTGAAGGAAGAAACAGCGCGTGAAATGAAAAACATTCTCTTGACTACTGTAGGTATAAACTGAATTTTCATTGAAACTAGTCACAAAAAGTCATCCAGAAAGGAACCAGAAGTAAAATTAGTCATCAGCCTGGTGAAGCTGTCTGTACTGAGCCCTCTTTGTATTTTCCAACAAAGTACACAGTTAATTTGAAATAATAGTCACCAGAAACCAAGATAAATATGAATGATGCTGACTTTGTATGAGTGTAAATGAAACAACACAAGAATTAAAAAAATACTTCAAAGATAAACACATCTGTTTGTCCAGTAGCCACCTCTTGCTCTACAGCAACCCTTTATTTTTATGTTCCTCTTCCATTCTGCTTCACCATCCCAAATGGTATCCTGGATTTCTTTTATTTAATTTTATTTAATGTAAGCCATTTATTTAATGACTTTCTTTTACTGAATTTTTAGAAATCTAAATGGACTGGTCTTAGCATACTTATCAGTCTGATCATTCATTTTGCCTGCAGGAATTCCTTGGGCTGTGTCCTGGTTTCGGCAGGGATAGCGTTAATTTTCTTTCTAGCAGCTGGTGTAGTGCTGTGTTTTGGATTTAGGATGAGAATAATGTTGATAGCACACTGATGTTTTTAGTTGTTGCCAAGCAGTCAAGGACTTTTCAGCTTCTCGTACTGCCCTGCCAATGCGAAGGCAGGAGGCGCCCAAGAAGCTGGAGGGGGCACAACCAGGACAGCTGACCCAAACTGACCAAAGGGATATTCCATACCATACAACATCATGTTCTGTTTGCAGTTGGGGGCTTAGTGCAGCAGTTGGGGGTCTTGCGTAGCAGCTGGGGGCCTGGTGTGGCACAGCATTGACTTTGAGTGGTAAGACATTATGCTGTTCATCACTTGTTTTTATTATTGTTATTGTTATTATTATTTTCCTTTTTGTGTTTGTCCTATTAAACTGTTTTTATCTCAACCCACGGGTTTTCTCTCTTTCACTCTTCCGATTCTCTCCCCCATCCCGCCAGGGGGAGTGAGCGAGCGGCTGCGTGGGGCTGAGCTGCTGGCTGGGGCTAAACCACGACAGGCTGTATAAACAGTTTTGTTTCAGACAGCTTGTTCCCAGAATATAGGGCTTCTTGGCAACAGGGAACTCAATTAACAATTACACTTGGGCTGTAGACACACACCCTTTTGGGCTGTAGCTGCAGCAGCCAAACAGGTTACTCAAGCAGCACCTCATCCCCACGTGCTCCTCGCCTTCTTTCTGTGGCCCCTAACCAACATCCATTAAAAAGAGATGAGTCAATCTTAAGAATTTAAAGAAGGGGCCACTGTTACGGCAGCTTATTTTGACTGAAACAAGTTATGGGAAGTCACACGAGGAGCCTGGCCAGCAGATCAGAGGGGTTGATAACTTCCAGCAGCAGAGTGGGGAGGAGGCTGGGGCGCTCACCTTTTTGTTGGCACAGCTGCAGCTGGAAAAGAATATGCATCCATAGGCTTGCAAAATGCCAGCTGCGAGAGAGGAGATGAGAAACCCAGAATAAATGCCATATAGGCATGTCAGTGTGCATGCAGTTTGAAGCAAAACATCTTGGGCTTGTAGTGAACTTATTCCACTCAAGACAGTGGGACCTTTGCCATTTACGTCTGTGACAGAAATAATTCTGAGTTCTCAGGACGACTTGAACTGCATTAAATGAAAGGACAGTTTATCACACATCATAAGGTGACTGTCAACTTGCTAAACCACATAATTAGATCATGTGTCTGAGCCCTAGGTTCTTACTTATGCACCTAAAGAAATAGATTGAATTTCATAAGCACTGGGAATCCAGGCATCTCCTGTTGACTCAGTCATTCCAAAGGCAACTGTAAGGTACCCAAATTTTGGGAAAATAAAACCATTTATATCCTTGCATAAGGGCCAAAGAACCTACTTTTAAGTACATTTGTGTTAATCTTTCAGTCTGTGCATTTGAATGCAGGGAAATAAAGCCCATTTGGAAAGGCAAACTTTAAATATTGCCTCACTTATTTTAAAATGCTACAAAAAACCCCTGTAAGAATACTCAGACTAGATTTTACAGCAGCACAATTATAGTGTTTTGGATGACTGTGGCAAGATCTTAGCCTAGTGTAGCCATGGTTAAATTTTTTCTAGGTACATAATTTTTTCTTCTGAACAGAAACCTGTTATTCCTGTCAAATGCAAATCGGTCTCTAATTTCTAAAGCTAAAAAGTGTGTCAATCACTTCAGCAGTTGTTATCTTTCAGATACATGTAAGAAGATCTTTCAGCCTTTATGTTTAGTCATATAAAAAACTACTTAAATAACCAACAGCAATCTCTGAATAATGCGTTGACATTTTGGCACTTCATTGATTTTACCATGTCTTTAACAGTGTATTTAGAGGTGGAACTGCCCCACTGTCAGGGATGGAAAGCTTTATGGTGGTTTAGTGCTTTTTACTCAGAAGTTTCATGAGAGTGAGGCAGAGCAATTACTCTCATGGCTTGGTGGTTTCTAGATTTGAATGTGCTTGGTAATGGAGACCCAACTGTGTTTAGCCATATCGATGACCTTCTCCAAGTTCGGTGTGCGAGTGGTGTGGCAGCTGTAAAATGCTGTGGAGCACAGTGCAGTGAGTATGATGCAACCAGTGCATGCTTCAGTGTAGTGGAGGCTCTTGGTTTTGCAAGGAACAGAGAGGAAGAGAGACGGGGAATGGGGAGGGTGAAGCTTTGAATAGTAGAACATACACAAAATAAATAAGTAAACTTTCTGCATGTACCTGCATGCACTTAGTCTTTTCCATTACATCAAAACTATGTACAATATACCATAGCATACTCGTTTTTACAGGCAAAGTTGTAGATATTACAGTATCTCATTTTCCTGCCCTCCTTTCCTAAGCTCTTTCCCATGCTAGGGAAGCCAGTGGTGAAGAAACAGGTGTGCTGTGCACAAAGTTCATACCTCAAGCACCTGAGTATAATAGGAGGGAAAGATGGCTGTGAATCACTTTTATCACTTCCCCAGACCCAGATCAATCAGTGTCTCAAAGTGTCTGGAGAGATGAGGGAGCGGTAACATGCCTTTCCTCATTTATGCTCCCTGCAGAGGCCTCATGGGGAAAGCTGTCCTGGCCGAAATACAGAAGGAACTAAGACGTTTTGTGCCTTGCCCAGACAAATAGTGCCCTGACTTTGCCCAAACTATGTAGTTTGCCCTATGCCCAAACCTGTTGTTCTCTCTCCACTTGCCATCTGATGTCATCAGGCAGTCAAACCCCATCTGAAAGTCTGTTCAACCCAATATACTTTTATCCAGCCCAGACCTAACCATTTGTTTGAAATTTGTATTTCGTTGGGTCGCCCTCCCCAAATTTTTTGTATGTGTACATATGTATATATACTTGAATTGTGTGTATACACGTATGTACATATACACATCTGCATGCACACATATATAAATGTAACAATCAGTTACTGGCATTATAGATCAACCAAAGTGATGTCTCTTATCAGGGATGTGTCATCTCAGGGACTGCTTGCATCTGGAAAAATATGAGAGCGGCGTGATGCTCCTGTCAGCCTTCTCCCTCATCTCTCCCTCATACCTTGACTCACGGTTGTTATCCTGTGTTTCAGCACACTAACGCTGTGCTGGGATACTGCACAGGTCCATGCAGACTGTGTTTAAAGTGAACACTTTTGGACCAGCATTAAGTGAGTTCTTCCTAGCTGAGGAACCTGACCATATATCTGGTAGTGTTCTCCCTTGCTAAAAAAGTGGGTGTTGTTACATGAACAGGAGGACAGCAGCCTGACTTTCCACCTGTCAGTGACTGTGTTTGAAAAGCAAACACCCAGGCTGTGCTGGATCTATGATGTTCAGATGGAGGGAGAGGAGCTGGAATGGAAAGCCTTCCCACTTTTAAGTGTTTTCTTTTTCAGTACAAATTGGCTCAAATCAATTCAACATCAGTGATTCAGACAATTAAGGCCCTGAATGGAAAGTCAGTTATGGATAAATTTGAACCAAAATATACTATGGCTTAACTGTATGCTGCAAATGTTTGAACTACAAGTTGTCTGATTCAAGCAACCAGTGGGGTTAGCATGAATTGAGTTAAACACATATTTTAGTACCTGCTAGGCTGAAGTCTAGGACCTTGATTCAGTAAGCAATCTCCTCCTCAGCTGAGACACAATCATTGGTCAGTGTCCTGACCTAATGTGCTGCAAAGACGCTATATCTGGAGGGTGAGACAAAACATCTAATTTTGCTTCATACTTGCGATGCAATAAGCATGCCTACCTGGCTAGTGACCATATCTCAGCTGACTCTTGTCATCTTCTTAAAAAATTATCATTCAATTTCTGACTATGTGAGCACTTAGGCTGGGTTCGCAGGTGGATTTAAGCACATAACACCAGCCTAATTGCTTTGAAAGCGCCTAATTTCCAAATGTGGTCCCTCTTGGCCTTTACTCAGCTGCTTTCAGACCCTGCAGGCACTTCCATTTTCTGCCCATCATATTTCTAACCTTAACACAACATGTCTCAATCTAGTACTGGTCTGCTTCTTTCGTCTGATGTGGTAGGTGTTTTTGGACAACTACTAATGAAGTATGGCCACACAGAAGTGCTTCCACCTTTTTGCCTCAGATCATATTCACCTGCATTCCTCTTCAAACTGAACTGCAAGAAAAGCTCTGATCTGCAATATGAGAGGATCAGGCTCAATTCCAACTTTTGAAAAGCTTTTGCATGTCTAATGCATTTAGAGGTGAACACCATAAATCCCAGGCAATAGAGTACTCTGAGATCCTCTTGGATGATGTGAATAACAAGCTGCAGCGAATACCCGCATGTTCATTAGGCCAGAGAGAGAGAGAGAATGAATGATTTCACAGAGGCTTGGGTTGAGTGTTCCCATGGCCGGGGAAGCATCTTAGCTGCTGTAGTTCTTACTACATGACTATGTCACATGGAACATTCACCTCTGGGAGAGGAATCCCTCTTCCTTGGCTCACAGCTCTTCCAGGCTCTGCCTTGTAAAATATTGCTTTTGTCACAGGCTGTCTCAGAACATCTAGTACTCATGTAGTTTAATGTGTATCAAGGAGGTAAGAAATACTGCTTCCAGTTCTTACGGGCAAAGGAAAGGAATTATATCTCACATTCTTCTTTTCTTTGGTCCTGTTTCTGCTAGACCCCATATTGCTGCAGAAAGGTCACCATGGCTGTAATCTGTGTGAATTTAGCACTGCGTAGGCAGCTGGAGATGGAAGAGAGCTCAGGGTAGTGAATTCTAATTAAAAAATCACCAATTGCCTGCAGTTTGGAGACTGAGAAGAAGTGGAATTTCAGATAATATTTCCTCTGGTTTATTTATAACCACACTGGCTTTTGTGGATCCATATGATAAGGATTTAGATACCTCTGCATATTGTGAAAGGCAAGTAGGATTCTTACCTTTCAGGCAGTGGAGCTCATTAAGACATCTGAAAGAGTAAAGCTGCAGTACAACACAGAAAATCCCATCCTGAGCATCAGTCTTCTAGGAGTCTAATTCCCACTGATTCAGATGAGTCTAGGTGCTTTTTGAAAGTTTAACCCTGCAGTCTTAGGTCACAGTCTCTCCAGGGACCAGCTATTTCATCTGGCTGCAGAGCAATACCTATTGCTAGAGTTTACAGTAATAGTGAATGCAATGGCATCCAGCAACTTACTTTCAATTTAAATATGAAGTTTACCACCTGGTCTAGAAGCATTTGTTTCTTCTCTGTTTCCTCTCTGCATGGACTGTTATAGTTTGTCTGAGAGCAAAAGCTTCATCGCTATCTCCCTCCAATGGTAAACTTTGGTAATTTCTTTTGCAGAAAGATATTAAAAGATATAGCACCCACTGCTTATGTTTCCAGTCTGATGAGTAGAGGGAGAGACTGACAATTTTAAAAGTCAAATACTCATTAGAACATGCAGTCACTTCTAAAGAATGATTCCCATTTATCACATAAGCATGTATTTACATATAATAAAATCACAGGATTGAGCCAGTGTCATTCAGGCTGAGCAGGAGCTCAGGAGGTCTCCAGTCCAACCTCCTGCTCACAGCAGGGCCACCTGCCTCGTCAGACCAGGTTGCTCAGGGCTTTGTCCACTCAGGAGTGGAAAACCCCTCAAGGAACCCACTCTATTGCCCAACTGTCCTCAGTATGAAAAAACTTTTCCTTACTCCCAGCCTGAACCTCTCATTTCACCTCATGCCCATTGTCCCTCAGCCTCCCACCGTGCAGCATGGTGAAGAGCCTGGATGCATCTTCTCAACCACCTCTCCACAGGTACTGGGGGGCTGCTGTTAGTCCACCATCACAATCGCTTCCCCTGGCTGAACCAGCTCCATCCCTCAGCCACCCCACACAGGAGGGGTGCTCCAGCCCAGCCACCTTGGGGACCCCCACTGAGCTCCCTCCAGTGTGTCTATCTCTTTCCCATGTCAGGGGACCAGCTGGAGGCAGCATCTACGTGGGATCTGAGGAATTCTGGGCTAAGAGATTGCATATTCTAGTGTCTGTGCTTCTATTAATATCACTTAATATCATGCCTTAGAAGACCTCATTGTGTTTCTTCCACGCTAACATGAGTGGATGGGCTTCTCTCTCCTCCCAGCATCTGGATGGAGACAGCTGGCAGCAGGGCCCTGCTGATGGCCAGAGGGCAGGGGAGACTTGCCTCTCCCCAGCTGTTTTCTCTCAGGGAAAAGTACTCGCATGGCAGCCCTGGTCCCTTACGGGACTTTTCCTTTCAGGGTGTGAAGAAGGGCTGGGCCAGGGCAGAAACTTTCACTCAGAGCATGTATCCTTTACTGAAAACGTGGAAAATATGAACACAGCTCAGCTGAGAACACAGATCGCGCAAGTCAAGGTCAGGTCTTGCTGTGGTTTCACTGTTTCCCGGTAGCAGTTACAAGAATTTCCATGCTTTTCTGATCTGAATTTCATTTGGAAAGTATGTAAATGGCTATTTTCATTGCTTGTACCAGCTTAGTCAGAAACTCATGCTGAGGAAGATGGGCATTTTCCAGAATTTTCACAAATAGTAAAGCCATCATAGTTCACTCAAGAGATGCTAAAAGACAGAAAAGGTTTGAGGTTTGAAGTAACAACAGCCATGCTATTGGACTTCAAGTCATCCTTATTACTAGCCATAAATTTTGATCTTACTACTGGTACCCTATTATCCTCATGTCTTGCTGTGGTTTAGTCAGTATCATGGTAAGGTAGTAAATAAATGTAATAAACCACCAAGAATAACACATTTCAAATTGTGAAATACTTCCTAAAAAAATAAAATATTAAGTGTTCAAATGTATGAAGTTTTTGCAAATAGATTCGAAGGCTATGCTTACATAGAGTTTGCAATTTTTTTCAGGGATTAAAATGGTGTGGTTGGCATATGTGTATGTATGCATAATGTAAGACACAGAATAAAATTTGAGGGATAATTTATTCACGAAATCTAATTTGACAAAAGAAATTTTCAGAAACACCTCTGAGAATTACACGTCTTGGCTGTAGTCACTGTCAATGAGAATGAAGCATCACTCCAGCTATCTCTAGCAAAGACCCATCATCTAGGAGATACTTGAACATCATCAAATCTCAAAATTTAATTATGCAGAAGCAGAGAGAAAAAAGAAAAAGCACTGCAAACAGAGCCAAAGAAAGGCATTTTGGTGCCCATGATGGAATATAAATGAGGTTTTCCTCCTCCCCCAGCCCTCAGCAAGCAGCAAGCAGCACACTCAAGGCAGCATCAATACAACTGAAAGATCAGGTCATTTTGCAGAGGGCGTCTGACTATCTGAACTACATGGGGAAGAAAACTTTGCAGCTTTCTATTTGCCAGATGATGGCTAAAAACTTCATTCCCTGTTCCCTAGCACCTGTAACTTGAGGGGCTTAGGACCCTGGCGAGGACTGTCAGCGAGCCAGCCGTGCCTGGCAAGAGACACTTGAGCTGGGCCAGTGTTCAGACTTTCCCCAATACCCAAAACAAGGGCTACCCTACTGTAATACGCAAGCCTGGGAGATGGTTCCTCTCCCCTTGTCCCTTTAAAACATTTATTTCCTCATTGCAAAGGAGCAGCTCTATCTTCTGATTGCTCTGTTCTGTCATCCTGTATGAGCTGATCCAAGATGATGCCTCTGGGGACACAGCACTACAGCATTCCCAAATCAGATCAATAAATAACAGGTACCTCTGGCAGGTACATTGCTCTGGGCTGAACACTCAGCATGTAGTGAACGAGATGCTGCTTTTCTTACTCTTTTTATGTCTTTGGTCTGTTGATGTTATTGACTGTCCCATTTCATCCTGCCTCTTCTGTGTTAAGTCAAAGTCCTAGAAAGAGAAATAAGCCAAATCTAAAGGATGCCTTATTTAAAATTCTTCTGGGATGAAGATTTGTCCTAGCCTTTCACTATAGAGTAATATTGTTCAAAAACCTCCACATACCACAATTACATTATTTTACAGATACAGATACATAGACTGAATTCAAGAACAAGCCAGTATATTAAAATGAAAAAAAAAAAAGATAGAAAGGATGAAATATTAATTGAGCAGCAAACCCTCATTTAATGTTCACACTTAATAAAAGATTATTTTTACCATTATTACTTATCATTACAAATCATAAATGGTAAATTTTAAACAAATATTAATATGAAACTCCAGTTTTATGTCAGTAATCGGAGGAATTGTGTGAGAAATTGTTTAGCCTAGGTAGAAACCTTTTGGGAGGATGGGTGATTTCCCACACTGCAGAAAGAAAAAGTGTAGCCATCTGAAGGCCAAACAGGAGGATGACATCTTGAAGTGAGGAGGTACATAAAAAATTCAAGCTGGGACCAATATTTCCTAAAGCTATGGTCTTCCCCCCTGTACATTTCCCACAGTCTGAATTGCTTGTTAATAACTTTCCCTAGTAAATTTTCACACTCAGCAGCCTAAATTTCATAAAAGTAAAAAATATGGTGATGCTTAAACATGAACACAATGGATTTTTTGCAAGAACACTCAATCTCTAACTTTTAAAATGCTATTAGTGAACATACACTGATCATTTGATATGAGGTAGTCTGGGGACATGTACTTCTCTGATGTCTTTTAATAACAATCAGGATTACATATCTAACCAAATGACACTAATGATATATTTTCTCAACGATGTAAAACTTTCTAAATGAGCATGTGGTCAGTCAATGTGGTACATTCCTATCTGTACTCCAATGTCTCTTCTCTCCATCACCTCAGTTCCTAAATAGTGCTTGAATTTTATTTGCTCTGGGCTACGATCCTGTCTGATGTGTCTGAGTACATTTCAGCACAATAGGATTCCAACCTTTAAGAGAAATACACTAAACCTTATACAATATACAATTTATAGTTTAGCTAATACATGACACACTAACAGAAACACATTATAAAGTGTTCTTTTTCCAAAGGAAGAGAGAAAATGGGAAGAGAGTCTAAAGAAAATGCCACGCTAAACAAGCAGTGAAAGGTTTGTCCAAGACATGCCATGGGCAGCTCTGAAACACATTATAGCACATAGTGTTCTCTATGGCAGGATCCCACAGACATACAAGAAAGCAAATATTTATTTCACAAATTTGGACCCCGCGGTGGAACATAAACATTTTGTATGTTGCCTGTAGCTCATTATCACCGATCCAATGCTACATTTCTCTGAAATCAATCACCTAGGGTGCACTTTGTACTGAGATCCAGGGTAGGCAAGGAATAATAAGGCTTTGTATTTTGACGATAATCCAGCTGTAAGTGTAGATGTATCCCCCAGCAGCCTGCTAGAGAGCTCTGAGTACCCTGACTGCGGGCCAATCCCATCAGCATTGTACTGTTCACGGTCCGTTCCTCACATTCACAGCCAGCCTTGGAGTCGGCTCCGTTTGGATGGTCCAAGAGAGCTGGGTGTTCTTGGCCAAGGAGCGGGTGTTTTTCCACAGCTGGGACAGGAAGGACTCGAGTGGGTACTCGTGAATGGGAGGAGAACTGGACATGTTTCTGCTGCTGGGAGGAGGTAACTCCTGGTCAGTGGTAGGCTGTCGGCAGAGGAAGACCTATAGGCACATGTCTTTCAGGGAAGAAAAGACAGACATCTTGGCTGTCTCACACTCGTTTCTCCACTGAAATGTCTGATATTTGAGATGCCAGCTGGAGGTTCTCAACTGACAGGCAGGAGGGATTTGTAGTCTTGCATGTCTCCAGAGATACTTCCACACTGGGGGAGAACATCAGGTGTGATCTCTAAAAAAATTTCAGATGCACAGGAGTGCAGCACATCTAATGCCATACTAACCCTAATTAATTTACTCTTTTTTTCAATAATTAGAGGCAATGCTTCTCCACCCACAAAATACCTTGAACCATCCCTTCATGGTACCAGGTAACTGAAAAACATTCGCTCTGTGACTGCAAGAAGCATCTATTTTATAAGCTGAAACAAAATACCCCTTGGTCTGTTATTCAGACCCACTTTAAACCCAAGTGTGCATTGGACTCTTTAAAAAATGTATGGCATGAATTGCATAAACTGACTACAAAAAAAAATCAGCAATGTTTGTTCTTAAATTACTGCACAGGAATAGCTACAAATCACTCTTTGTGTTACGATACAGCATAGCAGAGGAACTGTTTATGATTTTGTTTTCCACAGATCAAGTTCCCCTCACCTCTTCTGAACCAGCCGTGTACAAATTTTGCATTTTTTCATGGTCTGCCATAGCTCACCAGATCACTATCTCTGGCTCAATCCTATTTGTGAGCCATTTTCATTCCTGGCTGCACTGGTGGTACCCACAGCACAAATTAGGGCAAATTTATGAGCTGCTCTAACTGGCAGTCTCCCATCCATGATACTAAACTTTTCTGTTACCTAGAATTGGCCAAGAACAAATCACCCTTTCTCATCTGCATGTCATGAATCTCAGGAGAGGTACAGTAAGGTGCTAAAAGACCAATTGTGTGCACTTTATAATGTGTGAGGGAAGTCCCCAGAGGGAATATTAGGGGAAAACTGAAGACTGTTGGTGTTTAGGCAGGTATGAGAGGCCTTGACTGAGGACCAGACTCTGGCTCTCTGCTTCCCTCATGGTGCTGAAAGCCCAAAAAAGGAATTCATCAAACTCACAGGAGTTTGCTTACACCCGTAAGGCCCTGTGGATTGACAATAAAAAGAACCAAGTGTCATTCTTTAATGAGAGGAACAGCATGATGAGATGAGATCTTTTATGAGACATCAATATTAAAACTTGGATTAATCCCCACTAATACAAGGATGAGTCAGGAGCTGTGATAGAAGACCATTCAGCACGTCTGAGATACGAGAGAACTTTTGGATATCCTCTTCCTATTGACTATAAAGGAAATCTGATAGACTTCTGCAGCTCTTCACTGTCCACTTTCATCTTTACCACCTTAAATAACTTAGTATAATCAACAAATTTTGACACTTTGCTTCCTATCCCCTTTCCAGAGCATTCCTGGATATGCTGAAAAGCACAAGGTTGAGCTTTTGATGCTTGCAGAGCTGCATTAATGACATCTTATGTTGTGAAAAGTTAGCACAGCTCTGTGGGTATTATAATCTTTTTTGTCCTGTAGAGATGCTGGAGCTAAGTACAGAGCCATGGCTCACAGGAGCGGCTATTCTAGTCTGCCATGAAATAATCACCAATATTATCTAAAAATGTGTGTCCTGCTTCATGTCCCAGGGCAACATTTGCCTGATCTGTATGGTAACTGGAGTATCCAACTACAATTGTGTGCTGTGCCCTCAGTGTGTCTCTCAGCTCCAACTACCTCCCAGGTCAGGAGGGCGGTAATATAGGCCTAGGACTATATCCTTCCTACCGGGCCTGAATTTCAATCCACACAGATCAAATTAATTATTTGGTATTCACTGATGGGGTTAGTTTGTTCCTTTGAGTTGATTCTAGGTTGTCTGTGAAAAACAGTGTCACTCTACTACCAGCACGTTTCGTTCTATATTTTCTGTGTATTCTGTGTGTGTATTACAGTGCCTAATCAATTGTCTTCCTACAGCAGAGTTCCCACTAAAACAATGTCTTCATTGAGAGCTAAACATAAAAAATACTCCATCCTATTTCTTAGTCTTCTTACACTTGTGTAGGAGTGTCATTCCTCTGGTTCCCATTTTAGCACTGTTTTATCAGCACTGTGCTTTCCACTTCATGTTTGATGGGTTTCATCCTCTTACAGCTCCTTCATCTGAGGACAGAGCATTCTTGTGTCTATGGCAGGGGAATCACCGTCCTGAACCACGTGCTCTCCTGTACCTATTGGCTTTCCTATGATCATCAGCTTAAAGGCTCATCTACAGCCTTGCTTTTTGGGGCCTGCAGTTTGGTTTGGATGAAGTTCTTTCTATACAGGTTTCCTTTATACTTAGACTGTATCAAACACCTGATGATTTGGAAAACTTTGTCCTTCTAGTAATCTCCCTGCCTCCTGTTTTGCACCTTTTTTTTCCCCCTAAGAGGCAGTTCAAAGGATGCTACTGTATAAGTTCTTGCTTTCAAAAGCATAACCCTTTAGGTCCATAACTTCTCTCCTGCCCTTTGCCATAGGAATGGTGCACACAAGGACCACAGCTGTGGAGTCCTTGCCAGCATTTCCAGCAGGCCTGCCCAGGCACTTTGCAAGGTCTGTCAGCTGGGCAATGGGATAGAAGACAAGAGGATTTTGTGTCCTTAAAATGCAAACTTGTTTATTAAAAATCTAACTACTGAAAGGGTACCGTTCATCTAACATTCTAGATAAACACATACAAAGTCATTTTCTGGTGATTGCTCCAAATATCTTCACTCTGCAGCCTGTGCTCTGCTTTAAGTTTCAGAGATATTACTACTCCCTTCACTACAAGGTCAGGGCCAGGTATTAGTTAAACAGAATTCAGCTGTGGACTCACTGAATTATTGCCTATAGTATATGATGTATCATTTAAAAAAGCCTCACCACCAGAAGAATGGAAAGAAGGTTTTAAAATTGGTTTCTCTGAATCTTTAAAAATCAGAAATTTTAAAAGTTTCCATGAGAAAGCCAGGGAGGTACAGGCCAAGATGTCCAGTTGCTATGAACTGGAAGGAACTATGGTAGAGAATGGACCTAATAAACTTGTGCGTGAATGTGATATAATGGCAGGAGAGGACATCCTTCAAAATACATGAAACTTCTCTGAAGACCTGAGCATTATCAAGCTGTCATAGGTGATCGGAAATGTGCAGGGGTTTCCAAATAAGAAGTAAGTGAGTAGACAGGCTAGACAGGAGGAGTGAGAGAATGATAGAGATTTAGAAAGTCATGAATGGTGCAATAACTGTGAATAAGAATGTATATTTAGATCCTGTAGGCTGTTTTTTAAAGGTCATATGTATCAGTAGTCCTCATGAGACTGAATCAGAATTGTTGTTTCTGAATATATATGAAGGTATGAGAAGTTTTTCAAAAATCATTACTGTTTCTCCTTGCCAGTGCTTTTGAGCACCCAGTTTGGGACAAGTAACGCATGCCTGTCAGAAGTCCAGGGCATCAAAATTCCCCTCAAGGAAATGGAATGGATAAATGACCAGTTACTCATTTCAGTAGACCATCAGTAGGAAGATCACCTGAAATTGTCATGTGAAAATTCAGGAAGCTGAAATCTTGAGATGTTTTTGTGCTGGTTTTAATTGTTGTTTTTTGTTGTTGTTGGTAATTGTTGATGCCTCAGATTATTCATCTTGAAGAGGATCACAATTTACCTTTTAAATACACTCCTGACACATGCTATAAGATACTATAAGTGCCTCTTGTATTAAGGTTGTTCTTTGCAAAACTTCTACATCTTACTACAGATGTGGTCGTAAATTAATTTCAGTGAGGTTAAATGGAGTGCATTTTCACATGCTTTAAAATAAATCGTTCTACAAAATCTGTGATTAAAAGAGAAGCTCATATAGACAAACAGAAAAGGGTGGCTAAAGCTCTAGTTTAAAATTGGTTTAAACCCATTTGAAGATCACAGACTGTCTGGGTAAGCTCAGACGCAGACAGAACATCTTGCCTCAGTCTGCATCCAGGTGCACAAGAAAAGTCCAAGAAACTTCAGGGAAGCACTGAGTGATTCAGGCTGACTGCTTGCTAGTCAGAGGCTGTCAGATATCCAATTCTCTCTTTTCTCCATCCCTCAGCAAAACTCTAGCTTCCAGCCCAGGACCTTAGCTGGCAACACTACCTGTGTGCTGCTGCCCTGCTTACAGTGAGCCAGTCATTCGGTACCGCATTGTGACATGTGGTGAGAGAAAGAGCATCCTGCGAATAATGATGATTATCGGTTCTTCAACGTGTGTGTGTGCGTGTGTGTACATGGAGAAAAACAGAGTGTGGGTGTTATGAAGAGAGGAGAAAAGAGAAAGAGAGACAGAGAGGAAAGATAGGATTTGCTGTTGATTAAAATTCACAGGACAGCCCCTGCACAGTGAAAATATTTTCCCCATCAGACGGCTTTTGCAGTTTTTTTCCAAACTGCAGCTTGAAGAAAACAGGAAGAAAAAAACCCCTCTATTTTCCAGATATCATACCAGGACACTAGCCTTTTCCTAGGTCATCCTATCAACCTTCCTGATTGTTCAGCCCACTGTGATCTGCGTAAGTTGTTTTAGCAGTTGTGTACCAACAGCAAACATTCGCCTTTTGCCTTCCTGTGTCACTGAGCTGCTCTCTTTGCCCAGGAGCTCCTGGCCAGCTGCCACAGACAGTAGACTCACCATCTTGACTCGGTCATATTTATTAACTCAGTCTAGATAAACACAGCTGATCAGCAGCAGCCAGTGTACCTTACTCAGCTATTTTTCCTGACAAACTCTAGTCATGGGGCACAACTGTGTTATTGACTTGAAGGGCGACTATCTTCACAGAGCTCTGGAGAAGGACACGGTGTCAATAAGCGAGAAGTGCGCAAACACAAGGCTCCAAAACAAGCCCTGTGATCCTCTACAACTCCTAGGAAACAACCTTTTCCAGATTGACTGAAGAAAGCATGAATTAACAGACATGAGCTTAATTAATTCACTGGTTCCAATGGAAAATCGCACTTCTTGGCCCGTCCAAAGAAAGGAAAGAATGTGAGTTTAAAGAGGGGAAAATATTACAGCCAAAAGGGCATAATTATCTTCAGGGAGGGTGATTAATTGCCTGAGAATTACATGGTCTGAAACCTGATGTATAAATGTTTAGTGAGCACCCAAGACCGGTTCATAACAAATTTCCTTGAACGTAACTTTTGCCACACTTGTCAGTTCTGCTTTCAGCTTAAAGACGCAAGGATTTCTTGCATCGAGGCTGCAGTTTTGGAAAGGATGAGTGCTAGCGACTGCTATGGGTATCTGGGAGAGATGCTGCAGGGAAGAGAGCATCCTGGCAGCCCCTTACCACTGCAGTGATTCTTCTCATCCACAGCAGCTTTGGGATGGGCAGAGGTACATTAAGCTCACATTTACCAAAAGAAAATATTGAGAATCAGAGAATAAAAACAGTGAGCAAAATGATTACATGCTGTCACCTGATCTGTCTACTGTTTTAACCGTCTGTCACTGCACTGAAGCACTCTGTCTTGCATTTTCTGGTTTGCATTTTTCTTTTAAATGATACAACTGGCTAGATGCTTTCCCAGATTCTCTGTGCAGGAGTATTAAAGCTCTGCTTCCTGGAAGAAGAGAGTTAGTTTGACGGGTCCTGGTCTGTGAACTCCAGTTCTACTACCAGAGATCTGTTGTGGGAGCAAGGAGAATGGTGTCTTTTCACTACTGACAGCTGTAGCACAAATCTTTATTAGTTTTATTGTATTTGATTAAAATAGTTCTCAGCTGGGCTCTGTGTGGAAGTCAAGGCTACACATTGACCCTCTTTTTCAGCCTGAATAGGGATTTTGTTCCTATGATCATACCTCTGATGTCATGAGCTCAATTTTACCACTGATGCAATGGCCACTAATACTTCTTCCCTGGCTGCGTGCGGCACAGTAACGGGCACAGGGAGATGAGGGAGCCTGTGTCCCCAGTCACCTACCCACCGGGGATGGGGCTGGGAACAGAAAAGGAAGATGGATAGAAAGCAGTCCAGATCCCAGTCCGAATGAGCTGAATAAAGTTACAGCACTGGATAAAATAGTCCCTCTTACCTTCGGACCTGCTGTCTCAGCTCTGGAGGCAATAACAAGCTGGCTTTGTTTTCGTGATCCAGCCTCTGGTTTGTGGAACGAGGCCAGCAGCCAGCTGCCCTTGCCCCGTGCCCGCGGGGGAGCTGGGCGATGCTCTCTCCAGGACAGGCAGCGGGGAGGTTGATTTAGGCGTATCGCGCACACCTCAGAAACTCTTCATTTCCCACTACTTCGATGTTATTTGGGCAAGCAGGAATCTTTTCCAAGGAAAGGATGATACAGTAGAAACAATATGCAATATTTTCCAAGTAACTTCTCCCCTTACCTACTATCTTAAAAAAGAAGTTGATAATCTATTATTGGCATTTACCCTGCTTTATAATAAAATTACTTGGGAATAGAGCAGAAAAGAAAGGGAAGCAAACTATAACTGCTAGTGATACGTCATTTTCCGGGTGACTTATATTTTAGAGTCTTCTTTTTCAAAACACATAACCAGACTTATTAACCATAAAGCTCACAACTGAATTAAAAATAAACATGTGTGGTAAAGTCTGGCTAAGTCTGTAAGATATCAGAGAAAAATATTGAATTTCAAGTTCTTAGTAATTCTCACTTCTAATAATCACAATTCAGAAAAATCTTGCTAATTCTTCCACATGTGATAAAAATGCTGAAGAAAAGGATGATCATAATGAGTTTATAATAATAAATAATAAGCTAATACTTTCTACTAGCTTATTAAGGGAGATGTAGAAGTGCACTAATCTGTCTCAGGTGCTGCTATATATCTCCATAGGAGATGAGTTAGAAGGGAGGTAGAAATCAGCATTGAAGAAAAAAGGTGAAAAAAGAATAAAAAAATCTTTGTTGAATTATTCAGCTTTCTGGTAGGATTATTGTAAAATTGCTTAACAGCATCAGTTGCTACTAAGGTTTCCGCATCCCTTCCCTTTTGCAGGTCCTATTCTCAGTCCTGTATAATTTTTCTGTACTCTTCATTTGGACAAAATTTTCCATGTCTAGTGTCTGTTTTAGGCTGCTTTATTTGTGGAAAAATTCAGCCAAAATGATTCATTGGTTTCCAAGTAAGAGGTTAGTTAAAAATACATTGTTTTTCACACAGCAGAACTGTTCTGGTCGCTTTTCCCTGGAGGCACTGAAGCACCCCTCTCATTTGAAACGTGGAGTACAAATTGGGCTGGGCACAAAGGCAGGGAGGAGAGGAGTGCTCAGGCAGTACGAGTGGGCTTAGAGCACACTCTGATGTGTATGTAGTAAACCGGCAAGTCTGATAACCTCTCCTCACTGGGATCCTGCCAGCAGATAGATGTCCATCAAAGCTGGTGTTGAGTGATGCATTTTTTCCCCCTCTTCGCTCTCCGCCACTCCCGTGCAAATCCCTGCGGGAGCTGCCAGCCTCCAGCCACAATGAGTTACCCGGTCTTTCTCAAGCTCTTGTTTTGGAAATGCAATCTCAGAGCGTGCGAGCACAGCACAAATCCACACTTGCCCCCGCTGCAGGGTGCTGCGTGTCGCGTCCGACCTGCTGCTCCAGCCCCGGCTGCAGTGGTCTGCACGAACCAGGGAGCTTTGGGCTGCCTGCCTGGACCGCTCATCAGCTGGTGAAAACCATCATGGCCAAAAATCGCAGATGCTTCTCTTTCCTTGTCCAGGAGGGACTGAATTGTAGGCATTTGACTGCCGAATCGTCGACATCTGGAAAGAGCAGTTGGCATTTCTGTGGGTAGCACCTAGTGACATATCTCTGATTTTCTTTTCTTGTTATTTTTAAAGATGAAATTGTAGAAAAAACCTGTTTTTGAAGAACATCTCCCAGGTTGCAAAGTCAGGCAGTGACGGATTGGTTCTCCAACATGTGTGCCTTTTCATCATCTGCTGGGGTTTGTGCAAGATCTCTGCCTCATCAGTTGTGGAGAGTAAATGGTGGGAAATAGTGAAGTGTTAAGAACTGGCTGGCAGGTTTTAAGTAATACAGCAGCTGCTTATTCAGCGTAGGAAAACCTACATTGCCATGCAGCTCATCTTTATACACAGAGAGAGCACAGAGGCGTGGTACTGGTGAGAAACCCCAATAACCCATCAGAGAAGCGGGACACTGCCAGGACACTCCCAGTGCATCACGAGGGGAGTGACCATTCCCTTGGGGAGTGACTGGGGGTGACACCCACCACAAGAGTTAAGGGCACCCCACAGACTGAGGGGGGCTATGCCTAGAGGTATGGGACTCATTGTGGGATGCAGGGGAAGAGCATTTTGGGACTTATTATAGGATGTTTAGGGGAAGAACCAAAGGCAGGGGGATGGAGCAATCAAGATGGTTTGGGCAAAAACAAGGGTGAAAAAATACAGGGCTGAGGCGTTAGAAGGGGCCGGTTGCAGATAAGCAGGCTGCTGGTCAGTACGCTTGTCTAGCCGTGCCCTGCGCCATGTCAGTGCCGCCCGTCCTGGCTTCCCATTCAGCTCCACTTTTAATTATTTTCCTGTGCGCATGCACGCATGTGTGCGTGTGCGTGTGTCAGCAGCTGGAGCAGGGCCATGGGTCACAGGGCCACGTGTCTGGGTGCCCTGCCGGCACCTGCAGCGGTCAGGGGGTGTGTGTCTGTGTGTGACCATCAGCCAACACCACACTGGACTGGCTGGTGAGCAGGGCAAGGGGCTTGGGACTTGGCGGGGGGGGGGGGGGTGTCTCTGTGTGTGTCTCTGTGTGTGCCTCTGTGCATGTATCTGAGGACCAGCAAATGGAGCAGAGCAGTGGGCCCTGGGGACTTGCGAGTCCAGGGGCCGGCTTCCGGAGGGATTCACATTATATATATGTATGTATTTCCCACTGATGGACCTTCATTGTGAACTGCCTGAGAAGGGAACAGGATTAGGCTGGTTGTACTGCCCGTGCATGCATGCATATCGCTGTTGGGGTTGCTCTGTGGGGCCAGCCATGTGTATATGTATATTGGCGTATCGTGTACACCATGTTTGTGCGTTTGTGCCTGTAGGGAATACACACTCAGACTTGCTACTGGCTGGACCTGTGGACATGCAGCAGCAGCAGCCTCAACTCTTTTGGGCTGGCAGATTTGGCAACCCCAAATATGTATGATATTTCTAAATGTAGAGTAAGCAGCTTGTATGCCGATGGAAAGATGAAGGTGAATTGGACAAATAAAATAGACAGATAAAACTGATAAAAATCTTTTAATAGTTTCCATTATGTGAGTACTGAAATGCTACAGTATTTAAACCCCTGCCTCTCCCACAGCCTGTCATTTCTGTAAACACCAGTTGTTGTTGGTACCTTCAAACACAGCAGTCAGGGCTGACGGGGATCTTGCCGCAGCAGGAGCATCGCCCCAGGAAAACGTCCCTGTCTGCTGGGCTGTTCCAGCCCGGCGAGGTGATGACGGAGGCACCCAGCAGTGCTCTGCTCGAGAGCCGGAGCCGAAACCTCCCCCTGCACCGCTGGGTGCTGGGGCTGCCGGACGCTGCTGCAGTGCTGGAGTTATTCTCCCTTGGTACCACAAGATGGCAGGGCCTTGATTTTAAATCTCTGTTTCGTATTTCTATTCTATTTATTCTGCCTTTTTCAGTTTCATTTTGGGGCTGTCCGACACTCTCAGCTACTGCTATTTACATTATTAAGCTTAAACGAGGAGTTTAAATGATGCTTTTTTAGTGATGAGGTTTTTTCTGCATAGCAGTTTTGCTTTAGCTCTGGGGTAGGTTAAACACTTTAAAAGATAATGCCACTTTATCAGTATAACTCGGTGTAAGCACACCTTTTTCACTCCTTTTTGGTACCATTTATTTCCTTTTCCTTCTAGGAGTAGGCCAGCCACTGCAAATATCTTTGTACTGATATAAATTACCAGTATAAGATGTAATAGTTTGCATGTAAAACACCTCAGCTTTTGTCCCTGGACAAGATCTTAATAAAAAGATTTTTATTTGAGGAAGGCACATGTTTGGGTTGGGGTTCTTTTGCTGTTGTAAAGGCATTTTCCCAAGCGTGATGACAGAGCCCACTGCTGGCATTGCCTGATGTCAGCTCCTGCCCTCCTACACCTGCACAGGATGCTACACCAGTAGGAGATTATCCAGGTGAGGACTGAGGATGGGGTTTAATGCATGTGTGTACACTGAGGGCCCCCCCCCCGCCCCTTTCCTTCATTAATACTGAGCTCTCCCCCTTGCCCGGGAGGGCAAACGGCAGGGTTTAGGACTGGCAGCAAAGACTGTTTAACACCATCCCCTCTATCTCCTTGTCAGAAGAGGGCATTTCTCCCGTCCTATGAAGGGTCCGTTTCAGCCTTGAAAAGCTTAGAGCGGATGGTGCATGCAAGTCTTTCAGGAGGCAGCAGGGAGTGCTGTTCAATAAGCAGTTTCTAGTCTGGTTCTCTTTTTTTTTTTTTTTTTTTTTTTTTTTCCAAGTTTTAATGCAAAATCAAAGAGGAAAACACGAAAGGGAAAAAAAGAAGTACTTGACTCCTCCTACTCATAGGAAAGAGCCCTCTGTCCTCTGCAAATTAATTGGTGTACTAACTGCCAGCTGGTATGGGACCGAGAAAAAGACGTGAGCAGCTTGTGGTGTACAAGTCTTACATCTCACTGTGTGCTCGGCAAGTCCATTTCTCCTGCCTGGGTATCTCAGCTGCACATTGCCTAAAGACTAACGGGTGGGCATAGGGGGGCAGGTCCGTAGCATAGCGTGGGGAAGGTGGCAATTGCCTGCTACCAAGTCCAGAATTCAGCCCTTTAAAATTCCTCCTCTGCTGTAACCCGGCTCTGCAGGCAGGAGCAGCACCCTCCTTCTGGTAGTCATCAGGGCTGAACAAGCGAAATAACTATTTCTTTATACCAGCCAGAGTAAAGTAAGTGGCTTTTCTTCTTAGGAGACAAAATAAAAATGAAAACTTTAGTAATAAAAGCAAGATCAGCAAGGATCTTGTGTTACTAGTGATGAGGTAGCAGAGGAATAGGAAAATTCTAGCCAGGGCTGCAGAACAGGAATAAAGGGAGGGAAGCCAGAGAAAGACAATTATAGTGGTAAAACAGGTGGGGACTAAAACCAAATAAATGAAGATAACCCCTAATCCAGCAAGTACTGATTGAAAGGGAACAGCCCTACTTTTCCTGTTAGTACAGAATTTGAAAACTGAGAGTTTTCAATGAAAACTGAACTTTGGAGAGAACACTGTATAGAAGGATCTATTTTACTGTCCATCCTGGGGTTGAGGTTGACTCCTGATTTTAATACATATATTTTTCCGATATGAAATCTTTTGCCCAACTTGCAATTTCCAAAATTTCTAACCTGTCCCAATATGATATAAACACTTTAAAAAAAAAAAAAAGATATGCTCTGTGAACCCATATTAAAAACCAATAAACAAACAGAAAAGAACAATTTCTGAGTATCAATTTTCAAAAAACACATACTAGTCCTTTAACACAGTTTTGGTTATGAACATGATGCCTGCAAAAATATACCTACAGGAAAAAAAGAGGTGCTTGGAAAAGGCATATTTTATCTTTCTATTTACAAGGGAGGGTTCTTATCTGGTTAGCAGACTATTCCCTGCTACCAATGCAGGAATGTTCCATAAAGTAGACAGTTTTTGTCAAATCTAAGATTACCTTTCCCAGACTATAAAGCCCCAGGACTTCATTCACATAGGAGATGAACAAGCAATTGGACAGATTTCATAATCAGGAAGTCCTGGCTAATAGTCTTTTCCAGCCTTACATAATTTTAGTTTGCCTTATTGTCCCAATTTCCATTTACGAATTCCTTCTCCTCTTCTGTACCAATACACTCCCTGTACGTTTCTGGCAGTCCTCTTATCTCTGTGGTATCCAGCTCCCACATGCACATTTTCAGATTTATCTGCCATCACCCTGTTACTAGTTTAGCTGCACACACACATTTCTGGTGATGGCATGGGTAGGCTGCTGAACACGGGACTCCTGGGCTTCGTTCAGTGCATTAGGTGTGAAGCCAGTTGTTCTTTCCATCATGTCTTTCAAAAATACCCGCAGATTTCATATATAGGGATCTCTTCTCTCTACAGCCCAGTTCTTCCCCACCCTAGCTAAAAAGCACTAACCTCTGGAGGTATGTTCAGCTAGACACACTTATCTTTACATTTTTTTCCTGCTGTCTGGTTCCTGTCATGCCTTTCTCAACTTTCTGACCTGCTTTTCTAAATCTTGCCAGCCTTGAAGGACCAAATCCTCTGCTGCTGAAGGTAGACTTGTATAGCCCTATAATGGATTTGTGTCACCTTGCATCAGCAGTGAATCCAACCTGTTAAGTCTAAAAATGTGCCCAGGTTCAGTATTTCAATTACATTCTCCCCAGAGAGGCACAATCTGGGAATAGCTTCTGCCAGATTTATTACACAATGCCACAAATAACGGCCAACACTTGAGCAGCTTTTATGGCTTTCACAGCATATTGCAGACTTGTAACTTGATGTCTAAAAGACATAGATATTTATAGAAGTTCACTGTATTCCCCAGAAATGCCTTGCAAGATTGTGCACGGTTATGAAGAAGTTTTCAAACCCTATCCCCTTAAATATCTTAAGACATCCTCTGACAACAAGCCAGTCATACAATCTTAAGCCAACAAGTGAAAAAGAAAAATATGCTACACAACATCCTCTTTTAGTCCTGAGAGCAGAAATTTTATGCAAAACCAACAGGTGACCCACAGAAATGCTATTTGCCTTGATGAAGTAGGTATTTTTAATCTATTTTCTATGGTACTGATAATCTATGCTTAAATAAACCTGAAAGCCATTTGAGATTCTCAAATTATTTGTGCTCCTTTGTAAAGCAAGGCTCTTCACAGTATTGTGTCAAGCTATAAGAACCTTTTATTCCCGGGTACCTAGGTTAGAGCAGGGGAAGGAGTCAGCAGCTTGGATTTTGCCAGGTTTCCTTTCAAGAGATTAGAAATTTCCAGTGAAAAAATACCATTATCTTTCTTAAAAATCACTGCAAACAAGGAAGTTAAATCATGATTAAATAATGACAATGTGCTGAGGAAATGGTTGCTCAGGCCTATAAAACTAAAAGACAGAGTAATTTTTTTTTTTTTTTTTTTTTTGCTTTACCACTATTTCATAAGGGAGTTGTAAACCACCTGTAATGAGGCTGCCTGGTGGTTAATTAGTAAGAGAACCACATTCAGCTCCCAGCTAGTTTCTTGCTCACTAAGATGGAAGAAGCTGGAAGCATTTACAAGGTGATGTATATGTAACCCATGGGAGGCATACACAGGAGAGGAGAGAACAGCCTCACAAAAGGCAATTTACTTTGTCAATAACTCTCTGAGTCTCCAGGAGTATTTATACAATTTGTTTGTGTTTTACAGTAAGAGTTTTCTGTCCCTCAGAGCTCACCTCAACACCACAGCGTTAGTTGTCATTGGCAGTGAAATTGCAATATGTTGTCCTAGGTCAGACGTGATGCCCCAGATTCACTGTTACATGAGTCTGTGGCATACAGAGCAGCAAGCGTAAAAAGACATTAGCTTAAAGTAAATATTTTGTCAGTATGATCTCACGCACAGTGTTTCTTCACATGAAATACTGTCAGGGGTGAGCTGTCCCTCCAGGAAGACCCGTGTTCCGCACCGTCCTCCTCTGCTGCAGAGACCAACTAGAGGCCTCAACTGGCTTGAAGCTGGGTGGAGGGAATAACACTTGGTGTCATTTAAGGAGCTCTGGCATATCCCAGGTAAAATCAACAGTATGTAAGGATGCATGGCAGCTAGTGGAAAAGGGCTGCCTTTTGTACAGTAAGTACAAAAAAACCCAACAACCAACCCACATATGCTTTTCGCATCTGAGGCTTAAAATACAAGGAAAAGGTATAAGTTGAACAAAAAATATGTCCTACTGCATATTCTGTATCTTTTCAATGGTTAAAAGGTTGTGGTATTTCAAGATAGATGGTCAACCTTCTCCAAAAAAGCGTGCTCTGCAAGCTAAGAACTGCTGCAATATATATCTAGTTAGTTAGTTATCTATATGCTGCCTATGAGATAATAAAAGTTGATTCCTGCAGTATGATATGGACACAATCTTAATAATTAAAAACATAATAGAAAGAGTTTAACTCAAACATACCAAAATTAAATTGAAATAGTTTAACATAAGTCTGGGATATGAAAGCTTTTGCCTGACCTAGCTAACACAAGCCATGCTCTGTCTGTCCTAGACTCTTCCACTCACAGGAGCAAGCAACGAATTGCACAATGATTTTATTCTGAGCAAGTGGTGATAAGGCAGTTGCTACCATCTGAGCCCGTAACAGTATCACTTGCACACTCCCAGCATACCATCCTTCCTCTTTCTGAAGTCATTTATTTACACTTTTAGGTTTGTTTGCATTTAACTAAAAAGGTGGATATTTAATTCAACAAAAGACTTTCTTAAAAATCTCAGCAATACAGTTTAAACCAATAATTTTAAAAGGACACTCCAACAAGTATTTAATCAGCCACCTCTACACTGTTCATCAACCTTCCTAACCATGCAGGATGGTTATATCTCATTGTCGTGGTTTAGCCCCAGCCGGCAGCTGAGCACCACGCAGCCACTCACTCACTCCCCCCCCGCAAGTGGAATGGGGAGGAGAATGGGAAGGAAAAGGCAAGACCTGGTTGGTTGGTGTAAGGACAGTTTACTGGGATAGCAAAGGGAGAGGGGAAGACAAACCAAACCAAAACAAAACAGTACTTAACAGAGTATACAAAACTGGTGATACACAATGCAGTTTCTCACCCCAGGACCGTACAACTCAGACCGCATGCTCAGACCCGTCCCGAAATCGGACCGTCCCCGAGCCACTTGTCCTGGAGCTGCTGCTGCCCCTCCCCAACTAGCCCCCCTTTTATACTGAGCATGACATCGTGTGGTATGGAATACCCCCTTTGGCTGGTTTGGGTCACCCATCCTGTCTGTGTCCCCCCTCAACTCCTTGTGCACCCCCAGCCGTTCCACTGGCAAGGCGGTGTGAGAAGCAGCAAAGGCCTTGGCTCTGTGTAAGCACTGCTCAACAACAACAGGTCCATATACCAAAAACATCTCTATATTATCAACACTGTTTCCAGCACAAATCCAAAACATAGCCCCATGCTAGCTACTGTGAAGAAAATGAACCCTCTCAGCTGAAACCAGGACACTCATAATGAAGATTTTGCTTCTAGGCAGGTATTCACAGGGTACTAAACATTCTCCCTGCATATCAGAGCACTGTTATCCTGTATATCCTGTATATCCTCCTTTGCACTGTTAAAAAGTCCCACTTTACACCTTTACATTCAGCAGCCATGCATATTTAAAATCCAGGTAGTATATATACAATCCAACTGTACGGTTTCTTCAATTCAGAATTCCCATCACATATTAAAATACAGTTTTACGCAATTTTATGAGTGTATTTTAAAAATGAGGAAACATATTTCACCTGCTTCTTATCGGTTTCATTGAGAGCCAAGGCAATTTGCAGGGCAGCCATGAAAGAGCCAGCGGCCACAGTCACTTCCAGCCCTCCTCACCACGACCAAGGGGGAAAGACGAGCAAAGCCTCTGAAATCTCATGCACAGTCAGCGCTGAAGTCACCACTGAAGTCATAAAAGACAGGTCGCCATCAGTGCTACAAAGAGTGGAAAGGCAGGACATGGTGCAAGCAAATGTTGCTGGAGCCAATGGTTCACTCACCACAGCTGTCTGGGAAAAGTCTCCTGTTCTCTGCGTATTTTTACAGCTGTGGCACCTGTAGACTTGAAAGTTTTTACAGGTTGTCTTGAAGGTCAGATTTAGCATAGGTGCTGGAAGCAGGAGTTACTGTTCTTCTCTGCTTTCTGCAGTTACACAAACCAGGGCAAAGTAGATTTTAGAACAATTATATTAATGACAGCATTTAAAAATCATTTTGCACCATTTAATGTTGGCACTTACACACTGCGCAGAAGACAATGGTCCTCCATGAGCATTACCTCATATAGGAAATACTCATACTATCCTACCTTGATGAAGAGCAGCATAAGTAGGAGAAGCAATCACAAATTTAGCAGAGAAACACAATTGTACCTGTAAAAAATTTTCAGTGTAACTGCACCTGTTGAAAATGCTTTTCAACATTGAAGCCTGCGGATACAATGCAAACCAAGTGGGTAATAGGAAGATCCATATCTGATTATGTGGGATCGTTCAAGTGGTGATAGGTGTGATTCTTGTTCGGTGGTTTGGAAGAGCTGGTACTGAATTTTAGCATGTCTTCTTTTGAGCAGGATGCAATAACTCATCCTAAAATGGCCAGCTCTCAGAAGCAGACTGTAAGTCACGTTTTTAGACATCTTAAATCATCTTATGTTCACCTGATATCTTACAGTTCTCCTGCAAACTAGAGTTACCACAAAACTAAAAATTCATTTGGCGAAAATATTCTAATTTGCTAGTTTTGATGTACAAACGTTAATTATGTTCATATCTTTGTCCTAGGTGAGTGCACTGAGCACCACTCTTTAGGTTTTGGTAGCTGGAGCAGGCGCCTGCACCACAAGCACTTTGCAGGGGCTGAAGAAGGGAAAATTCATGGCTGCCCCTACCCCCCTGTTCAGCCTGTGCCAGGCTTGGTGTGCCCGCAGGACACTGGCGCCCGGGGCACCGCTGCTCGCAGGGGTACCCGTGGCCCAGGGAAACCTCCGTGGGGATGGAGGAAGCAGCCCAGAAGAGCTCTCTGTGTCACAGCTGTCATTTTCTTCTCCCAGCCTTCCCCTCTGCTACAAGGTTGAGGATAAGTTTGCTGTCTGTCTCTCTCAAGCAAGACAGAGATGTACCAAAATCAGAAATAAGAGGCGGAGAGCGGAAGGAGTGGAAATTCTTAAACATTCCAGAAGTAATAATTGGCCTAAAAATAGTCACTTTCTGGATGAAGGGAGGGAAAAGGAGAATGAGACCAGTGTTTCTGCTAGGTTTTATTAATTAAATTTCTGCCCCTTCAGCATCTGCGATAATACAGCCATACAGTCCCTCCTTTTAACCAGCCAGTCCAGTTACCAAGCCAGACCTCCCCAGTGCGAGGACTTCAGCCCAGCACAGTTGCACTCCCTCTGGCTGCGGCTCTGCTTCTTGCCTTTGCGTCGGTCCACACTGTCACCCAGCCTAGATGTGTTTCTTTCATACTGTAATGTGCTCATTGTTTTGGATCCTTTTAGTTGTAAATATCCCAGAACTGTATCACCAGTGTCATTTTTTATGTACCTGTGAAGCAAAATTTTCCTTTCCATTCCTCCAGAAGTCATAAAACAGTTGCAGATTGAACAAAAATGAACTTTTAGTGTATACAGCAGGTCTTCCTGATATACTGGCAGTTCTCTCTCACAGACATCCTCTCTGAGCCGGCTTTGCATTACACCATCTCATGGCCTGCTGGATGGCAACAGCAAACACCCATCTGTTCACGTGTTCTTAGGATGGGTGCCCATGGAAAGGAAATCCCTGTAGATAAGAAACTGCATCAAATCAGAGAACAGCCAAATGAATCGAAAATAACCCTAGATCTGCTTTATCTTTGTTGCAAACCAAGTCAACATAGAACTGATGCCAGTAGCCCACATCTACTAGCAAATGAGAGACCGCATTGTATGTGAAAGGGCTCCCCTGTCCAACACAAATGTTCTTTTCTCATTTCATTCCCTATTATTTTTCCCTTTGCTCCCTGACAAAAAGCTGTTCAAACATGCCCACTTTAGGCATGGGTTTACTTCTGAGAAAGTCCAAGGATCCCGCTGACTGCTTTTACAATAAGGTGCACCCTGGGCTCTGTGATATCTTAGCTGGAGGATGCCCTAGCTTTTCACCTTCAGAACCGATCTGTACAGATAATCACTGGGGAGTTTTTTCTGCTTATAATTCACTATGACCGTTAATTTGTTTTTCATTTTTCAGCCAGTTCTATTCAGGAACATGAAACAGAAAAGCATAGTCCTTCTGCTGGCAGGAAGGATATACCTAAATAGTTACATTTCTTTATTGAAACTTCAGAGTTTTGACCCCCCCAAAAAATCTACATGCTCTTTGGCATACACCTTTTCCTTACCTTATCCAGCACCAGTGTGAAGGACAGCAGAACATACCACTGTCCAGGTACATTTAGAGCAAGCGACTGCCCAACAACAGTGAAGAGATTTCCCAGGATTTGGTGGGAGTTGCTCTTAGGCCAAGTGTAGACTGCAGCGTCAGGAGGATTTAGCAGGCCCTGACAACCTTTATCTTCACGGCTCATTTTAAACTCCCTTTATGCATACATTTTGTAATGAGATTGTTATAGCTCCTAGAAGATTAATCTATACTTGATTAATTCTCTCATCTCTAAGTGAGGCATTAGCTGCTTCAGTGCCTCTCTTCTGTGTCAGTTATCACACACACTGTCATTGTGGCTATCCACAAAGGAGCCTTACCAGCTTTGTGATGCTCTCCTTCTCACTTCTCAAATACAGAGAAGACAGTTCCCAAATCCTCTCCTTATTTTCCTTCTTATGTGGTATTTCTTTGCATCAGAAGACCCTGCCCTTGTTAAGAGGTGCAACTGCACGGACAGCTATCAGTCATTAACAGTCAATGAACACAAATGTTAAGAAAACCAGTTTATCTCAGCTCAGTCAGGTTCTTGATCTGCTCTGGACTTACCACACTGCACAAGAGTGCTCATAAATGGCATAAAATGTCTGTAACAAAGTCCAGATGTAACGAGGCCTACAGGGGTTAGTTGTGGTGCAGGTGTTGCAGTGGTCAGGGAAGCATTCTCTACATCCAAACCAACTTATTTTTATAGCCACACTCCAGTAAAGTTTCTCCAGCACTGTGGAAAAATTATAGTTGGCTGTAACTGGAGTGTGGCTACGAGAATAAGAGGGGTTTTGGATGTTCAAGGTCCTTTTCTACTGTGTTGCATAATTTCGTTGGGGAGCAATGCATTATCTATCTTTTGAGGATCTTCCCCGCCCAACGCCATCTGAGTAAAAAAGTTGCAGATTTCCAAATAAATAAAAAACTTTATACGAGACACAAAAATAGCCTCTTAATCAACCGTTTGGCCTATCGTGATGCTCGGCATGTGCTAACAATAGCTCCCGGCAGGCTCGTACTCAGGTTCCCTGTGCGTGCCAGAGCCTTGCTGTGAGATAGATCTTTACTGCTCCTGCTATCGAGATCAAATCTAGCAAAGGCCTGCCTACCCCTCACAAAGCTTTGCTCGCTGTGCAAATACCTTAAGACAAAAGAAACACACTGAATTGCCAGGGACCGGGAAGAGATAAAGAACTGAAAAGGGGGAGAGAAATCCCTGCCAAGTTGAAGGACTTTACAGCAATTGTTAGGGAAGATTTGAGGTTGGTCCCTTTCACACCCATAGCGCTCACTTCTCTTAAGGTGGAGAGATGGTCTGCAATGTGCTGCTCCCAGAAATGTCCTCTCACGCAGGTGTCAGTCAGACATGACCAAATACATGTTTGCAAGACCTGTCCATGCAGAAATAGTTTCATAACCTGCAGATGTCAAGAACCAAGACAAAATAATACAGCACACACCAGGTTGAATGTGGCTAACTAAGTTGCTTTTAGTTTATTAATTTTACCCATATACATAGTCGGTTTTGAAAACACTATGTGAAAGAATCAGGACAAAGTGTAACAAAATGGTACGGAAAAAGATTTCAATATGCAATGTGCCAGTGTTCCTACTGTGTTTTATACATACTTTACATTGAAAACCAAAATACCCCACAGTTTTCAGAGGAAGTACACATTTTATTTTGAACTGGCGAATTTAGTTTATTAATATGTAAAAAAATAAATCTACAATAGCAACAGTGCAAACATCAGAACTTGCATGGCATACAGAACACAAATGAATAAAAATTATTATACAAAGGGCCCAATGTTTCCTATGGTACTGGCTGTGACATATACAACAAACAACAGGGTGGTGAATAAACTGCAACATAAACAGGAAGATGAGCTGCACATTACCGGTTCTGTCTTGTACGGTCTCTCTATTTCTGGGGGTAAAGCTGTCATGCCTTGAATCTGCAATTAAAATAATAAAAATTGATCAGAGCTTTGTCACATAAGATTAGAAATTTGTATTTTGCTCTCTAGCTAGTTGGCAGCTTGCATGAGAATCTATCGTTAGTTTTGTACTAGGGTTGTGACTCTTACTGGGGAGACATCAAGCTGCGTAAAAATATTAATATATTGCACGCCAAACGATCAGCCAGCGTGCACACCCATTGCCCTCAGCTCAGGAACAGCTGTACACACTGGCATCCTCTCCATTAAAGCAAGGTTAGGCTTTTGTTGGTTGATTTGTATGACCTTATTTTGCTTTGTGGGATTGATTGGTTGGTTTGGGTTTTGTTTTCATCTTTCTGGCAGATAAAAATGGCAGTTTACCATGTTACAGTACTATAGGAATATATGATGATATTTGAACATGTTCATTTGTACATACAAGGCTTACACTTGCATGTACAAGGCACTTAATTGTGCACACATTTACTTCACAGAATCACAGAGTGGTTAAAGTTGTAAATGACATCTGGAGGTCATCTGGTCCAATGTCCCTGTTCAAGCACAGCCACCTACAGCAGCATCACATTTCTGTATATTGAGCATTTTTTACTCTTCCCTTAGAAATCAGTGCAATTTTTATGGAGTTAGACATAACTACCTGCCTGTCCTGGCTTTGACATAAAATTGGAGAGATTTGGGTACACTGCTTGGCTATGCTTTTCCTAAACATACTCCCTACATGTTAAGGAAAAGAAGCTATGCAAAAAAGCGAGCCCCTGGACACAAACATTTTTGAAAGTCTGAATGCCCACCTGCACAGCATGTGCTTGCTTTGGGTTTTTTCCATGTTGCAATTATCCTACACTGCAGAAAAAAAAATCTAAAATTGACTTAAACTTAGCAAACACAAAGCTAAAACTGATCAAGGGACCATCCCTACAGAAGGATGAAGGTATTTTCAACTCACTTCCTGCGCTTCACATTTTTTTCCTTCTTGTAACAACTCACTGATTGTTTGGCCATTCAGGTTAAATCTGTTCTTGGTTTTGATAAGGATGACCAATTTAATGTAGTATCACTAATAAGGGAAAGGAAAGAGTCCTAATCTTAGCTTTGATGAATATGCCCTAGTCATTTCAAATAGGAAACCATGATTAAAAGAAAGAACTAAGGACTCCTAATTCCAGTGAGCTCACTCTTTGACTACATTCTTTATGTTGTAAGTATTGTTCCTTCATCCTGTAAGATAAAGGGGAACAGCATTTTCCAGAAAGCATACCATAAAAAAAAAGCAGCCTATCCCCTCCTGATAAAATTTCGATGTGCTTTTCATCATCTTAACTTGTCCTCTGACAAATAATCACTGAAAGAGTGGCTACGAAGCTGCTACTGGCCAGCAGTTGCAAAGGTCAGGTAGTTTAACCAAAACTGGTGAATAGTCACATGTACTGGCAATAACTACTTTTCACAGGAGGTCTGCAGTGGGACAAATATTAGGAGAAACCAGAACCTCTTTGATTACTTATAGCACACAGTATTTCATTGACATCCCATGGGCAGAACAGTCTGACCCAAGAATGCTGCTGCAGGAAGGGCAATTTCTCCACCACCTGAAAGCAATGCATGACCCACTACAAGGCAGCATGGGCTGTTTTGTGGAGTGAGGAGAATGAGGCAAAGGTCTTTTTCTAGGAAGTACTTCACCAGTAGCATCTGGTATCAGCTCTATTAGACCAACCTAAAATCATGGTAGGAGATAAGCCAGTACAATGAGACAATCTCCCCTTCTAAGCAGAAAAGCCCAAAAAAGTAAAATGGAGCTTTCCATTGCTCAAGCTTTCCATGAGCCAGCAGTGTATCCTTGTGGCCAAGAAGGCCAATGGTATCCTGGGGTACATTAAGGAGAGTGTGGCCAGCAGGTCAAGGGAGGTTATCCTCCTCTACTCTGCCCTGGTGAGGCCATGTCTGGAGCTCTGTGTCCGGTTCTGGGCTCCCCAGTTCAAGAAAGACAAGGAACTCCTGAAGAGAGTTCAGCAGAGGGCTACAAGGATGATGAGGGAACTGGAGCATCTCTTGTATGAGGAAAGGCTGAGAGACCTGGGTCTGTTTAGCCTGGAGAAGAGAAGACCGAGAGGGGATCTCGTCAACTCTTATAAATATCTAAAGGGCGGGTGTTTAGAGGAAGGGGCCAGATTCTTTTCAGTGGTGCCCAGTGACAATACAAGGGGCAACGGGCACAAACCGGAACACAGAAAGTTCCACCTGAACATGAGGAAAAACTTCTTTACTGTGAGGGTGACTGAGCACTGGAACAGGCTGCCCAGAGAGGCTGTGGAGTCTCCTGCTCTGGAGATATTCAAAACCTGCCTGGATGCGATCCTGTGCAACCTGCTCTAGGTGATCCTGCCCTAGCAGGGCGGTTGGACTAGACGATCTCCAGAGGTCCCTTCCAACCCCTACCAATCTGTGAATCTGTGAGTCCTGAATTTGGACTCTGTAAAAGAATTCAAGGAGCAATATATATTTTTCAGCACCTCCTTCAGAGATGATACTCCATGCACTAGTAGTTCTTTATAAACACACATCAACACTAAAGATGACAGCTTTTCCCAGCAGTCCTGTTAAAATATCAGTAGATATTTAAAATAAATAATAATTTCCTGGGGAATTATTTTTTATCTTACAGTTTTATTCATGAAGAAAATTGGGAAAGGAAAACTACAGAAGATAAAAACTTCCAAAGGTGCACAAAGGAAACAGAAAATCCAAATGTACTTTTTTTGGGCCAACACTATAGACATCTCAAAGACACTAGACCAACAAAAAAAAGGAAGAGATACTTGAAGAGTTCTCATATAACTTTAGGTAGTCTAAATGCCTGAGTTAAGAAGTAAGATTCTTGAGGCTTCCTTATGCAGTCAATGAGCTTCCCCCCTACAGAGTGACGCAGAGAAGAAACTTGATTTAGGGATTTTGAATCATCCGTTGCAAGACTCTATCGTAAGTCCCTGACAATGGAAGCAGCCAAGGGAAAACAGCTTTCTAACTTGGTCACCTCATCTGGACACATATGGTTACTCTCTATCAGTCCCAGACACACTGAAAGGCTCCATACTCCAGTTACTGATCTCAAGTGCTGATCAAAGCTTCAACCTTTCTATTTTTTTTTAAAATACTTCTAGAACTCAGGTTAGATGAAAGCACTGATAAAACATTCCCATCATTTGTATTGTATGTAAATGCAATATAGCCATGTAAACAGTCTGAAGACGTATAACCAGGTACTTAATCACACCAATGAAGCACAGTAACTCACATTTGTTTCATGGCATTGTTGCTTCAACACTTAGACTTACCGACCATTCTGCATTATCTGTTTTTGAACATCTCACGTTCACTGGTAGTTTAAGCACAAGTTCATTATAGGAGAGACCTTCTGATCTGGACCATTTGAATTTGTTCATCGCATCCATAAAAGACAAGTTTTTATATTGCTTAGGACTCTTGATAATGAAAGGCCAAGTCCTAAAGAAAAATAAATACATAGATTTTTAAAAATAGATAAAAAACATCAAGTTGGAACTGATGAGAAAAAGCTTTTGGAGAATCTACTCAGAAAAACAAATCTACTATTAACATGCATGTTATGCCTAACTCACATTCTCAGCTAAGTTCTCTGCCACTGAAAACTGATGCAGTTTCATTGATTTTAACAGACTTACAAAACTTTGTCAGCAGTTTAGGACTTGCTGCCAGATGCTTTTAGAAATGAAGGACTTTTAAGTTAAGAAAAATAATTACAATCCTGTTCTCTGATCTACAAACTGAATATACAGGCAACACAAAACAGATCTTCTGTTGCAACTTCTCAAAAAAAAACAAAAGAAAAAAGCACCACACCCTCTACTAGGCTTGGCAGACAGTGTTGCAAAGACACGTTTGCCATTAGAACGCTACTTTCAGGTGGCTCTGCCAAGCTCTGGTCATAATTCAGATAATAGGTCAAAACTCAGCCTAGGACAGGAGCTGCTCTAACATGCGTTGGTTGGCAGCAGTGCCAAAAGATCAAATGAGAATAACTGGTGTTGTGGACATTGTCTTTTGGTGTGTCCCTACGTGCTGCTGTGAGAGATCTGACTATTTGCCCACGTGTGGGAATCCTCCCCATGAACGAGTGGGGTCAATCCCATTCTCCAACCAAAGATGTGGAAAGGGAAAGAATGAGATGTCTTGTCTTTCATTGAGAAAAGAAAACTCAAAAATAATAACGAAGGAAAATTAAAGCAAACAAACAAACCAGCTAAAGAAAACCTCTTCCATTGTTCTTGCTTTGTCCTTGTTTGACTCTACTGGGATGAATGGCAACAACATGGTGGACGGGTCAAGTTTTTAATAACAGAAAATCCAACACAGCTAGTGGAAGAATGACAGTAAATAAAACTTTATCTAAGTAATGTAATTAATACTTTGATTGGAGCATGAGTTATCTTTTCAAAGCACTGCGGGCAGATCTATGTTATCTTGCAGTAGGCTATCTCCCACTTGCTTTGGGTAAAGTGCTGCCTATGCCAAAGTTCTGCTCTACTCAACACCTAGGCATGGAGGACATAATTTTAATCAAGCACCTATTTTACATTATTGTGGCCCAGCCACTTTCATCTCAGCTCCTCATGATTTATACCACTGTCAGTGCCACCAGACTGAGGGAAAAAAAAGCATTTTAAAGTGAGCCGCAGTGCCTTGATCCTGCTTCCAGTTTGCCTTCATGTGTAAGTCAAGAGAGACTTTAAAGGAGTCAGTGAAGCAATTCTAGTCTAAGACTGACACAAGAGAGATGAGTATCAGGTCACATATCCTTAGGCTGACAGAGCTTAATGAAACAAGAATTGTGGATTAGGTCATAAATACTAGAGGCATTAATAATCTCTTCTTCTAATTACTATTCCATTTGTGGCAGACAGTCTGCATACTTACTCTATTCAAAACATCTTTATTTCCCCAGGCCAAATGTGCATTTTTTCCTTAAGTACAGTTATCATGAATGAACACTCAAGAGAGCATACATTTGTTAGAATATTTTGTTTCTAAGCTCAGAAAGACTCTTTTAGCTAGGACTAATTTAGAAACTGTGTTCTCCCTGTATTAAGAGATTTTAAATAGTGTGGGAAATGAAATAGACATTGATTGCATTGTGACTTTCTTCAAACTCTTCTGTCTTGGATATAAATTTCAGAACTAAGACCAGTAAGCCTGTACATCAAATTATTTTGTGATAATAGTTTTATATGGTTTTGTTAAGATAAACTGTATAAGGAAAGACAACTTTTAAAATTTAAACGTGATGACACACTATTAGTCTATCCATTTTATTTTAAAATCTTACTATTACCTTATTTTAGTGCAACTAACAATACAAATGTAATTCACTTTTCACCACTAATAGTGCATTCTACTTTCTATTGTTCGATTGTTTTTCTGCATTTCATGCATTTGGGAACTTTCCTCTTTAGACTACTCTCACTCTGTTTACAATCACTTCTACTACTGATCTGCTGTTGAGATGCTTTAATTTGAAGCACTCTAAGGACACTTAAAAACTGAAATACACTAGTGATTTTTATATAGTCATGCACATTTATCCTGTCTATAGTGGGCTTCCTCCCATTTCCTACCAAAATTTAAATGTTACATTAGACTCTGGAAATCGCTCTTAGTGAGCAGTATCTTTGTGCAGGTCATCCCACTAACATTAAAGGGCAGAAAACTCAGATCCAGAATGGGAAGCATTTTGGTCTTGCCGAGGACTCTCATGATGAAGGACAGCAAGACTTCTGCTGACTTACTGGAGATACCAGCTGAATTGCACAGATCTTCACAGTGCAACTACAGCTCCTGAGCTGCCTAAATGGTAACAGCCCCCACCCCTTGCCATTCACAGAGGGGATGTTTAATACTTGTGGAGCACTGAAGTAGACAGATCTTATAAAAAATGATATTACCTCTTTTGAGCTGAGCAGCAGGCCAATATTCAGATTCTTGTGGGTTATTTTTATTAGGAAGAAAAACTGGTGAATGACCTTGGGGTTTTTCTTTCTGACACAGATTTACATCTCAAAAATGTGCAGTGTCCTGCTTCCCTGAACAGTAGGAGTCCAAGACTTGGGAGACTGTCTTTACACAGGATTGCAAGCCCCTGCAGCCAACAGTTCACCTAAAAAGCTCTTTTCTTCCTCTTGGCTAGATTCCTACCACTGGTTCCATGGTTTTCTCTCTCTTTACGTTGTATATCATCCTCTGACTTTTTATTCTTCCAAAGCCTCCAGTTTTCTCATTTCTCTCCATCATGATGTTTATCTACCATTTATCCTTTGCTATGGACAATTTAATATTTTCTCAATCCTCCATTTCCTTTCTAACTTACAACTTCTTCCCCTTTTGTCCATTTTTGTCAGTGTCACTGAGACAGCGTTAAGCTCTGAATGTGAGCAACAGTTCTAGGATCTGGTTGCGCCAATTGACTTCAGCAGAATTTCTGACAACAAATCTACCGAGGGTTCTTCGATACCCATGCTCCCAAACTCTTTTTCAAAATTATCTCTATATATGTGAAACACTGATATGTTTTGATAAATTCATAGATTTGAAACATTGATACGACATTGACACATAGTCATTTTAACGATGGTTGCAGTGAAAAAAACCTGCTGTGAGAAATATTATTTCTTCAACAGAAGAAACTGCTTTTTTATTTAAAAAAAAAAAAAGATGCAAAATAATTTGGCAGGAGAAATAAGAAGCAGCACAGCGTATTGACCAAAGAGAAGTGGCATGAGTGACCCTGGCATAAGTTAACCTACCAGAAAGAAATAAAGGCCATTTAAAAATGACCCTGTAATCCCACAGACAGAAACAGATGTGCTACCCGTACTCATAAACATTTTACTTGCCTGACTGGTCTATAGATTTCCTTAACACCAATGAACTGGAGTTGTTCCATTATATCTGGAATACTTGCACATCGGGTGAGGTTGATTCTCGGGTAGTAGAGCAGATACGACAGGCACATTTCATTCCTGGTGCTCAGACCACCCTGAAAATGGGATTTTTTTCTTTGAATCAAGATAGCATTGGAATCCCACAGATAAAAACACTGGTTAGCATTTATATGCTAATTAAATGTGTATCAGGACGCCCAATTCAACAGGTTTACTTTGCATATTAGGTTATCAAGTAGCAAGAAGTTATTACACAATTAATTACAAAATACACTGCAAGTTCAAGCAACAGCTCCTGGGCTTAAAAGATGTCAGAAAGAACAACTGTCAATAAAATAAGACTCCTATTACGCTGAAGAGTACTATCGGAGTTCAGGTTTATTTTCAGCTGTCTCCAAGGTACTTATAGCTACCATATTTCAGAAAAAGGGCTTCAAAGTGGAACAGATGTAGAAAAAATCAAGTAGGATAATTAGCCTGTTTAATAAGAAATTAAATGAGCTTTGCATAGGAAAATGGAGGCTGGGATGGAATAAGTATCTATATGGACTCTCCTTGTAAGTATACATGCAGATATACAGTAAGAAAGAAAACAGTTTTTAAGTTAACAGATAATGCTGACTCAAGAACAAATGAGCACTAACTATAAAATAATTAATCAGAGTAAGATTTTTAGCTAGCAGAAGAAACAGACTCTTAAACAGACTTCTACTGAAAGCCATGGGGCAAACAACTAATTGAAAATTAATCTTGGTACGTATGGACAAGTTGTACGTTCCTAAATCCCATGTGGGAACAGTTCCACAAATCTCACAGAACCACAGGAATAGGAATGGAGAAGACAAAACACATGAACCAAGGGCCAAGAGCTAGTGTGGTCACCACACAGGAAAATAGGACAAAACCACAAAAGCCTTTGTTCTCAATCTTTTTTTTTCTTTTTTTTTTTTCTTTATATACCTACTGCATGTACCTACATGCAAGCCATGATTCAGGGAGAGGTATCCCTGTGCTCTCTGGATGCCAGGACCAGGTCTTCCTTGCTGAACAGAAACCCCTCAGGTCTCACATGTGGAGGTCTGGATCCAGCCCCTCCCGAGGAAGCAGGATGAGCCCCTGGCAAGGGCTGGCTGTCGGCAGCTACGTCCCTCCCATGAACACAGTGGGTCTGGCATCGCCCTCTGTTTTCGCAGCCAGCTGGCACAGTCCAGCTCATGTCCCAGCAACCAAATTTGCTTCACCTCCAAAACCAAGTGGCCCCATCATGATGGCTGGTGCCTGGCCTCTGCTCACCTAAAAAGCTGTGTTTGGGAGATCATGCGCAGCCTTGTGCCAAACCTGAGTCAGACCCCCTCGACCCCGAAGGGGATGCTCACTCCCTCGCCATGGCTCTGCCTTGTCCGCTGCCGTGGACATGCACCCAGGGCTGTGGCACAGCCGCTCCTCGTGCCTCATGTGCAAGGGCACAAGGGGACAGCGCAGGCTCCTCTCAGCCTCCCCGGGGGCAGCAGCTGTCCTGGAGGGTCCCTGCCACTGGAAAATCCACCACGTGAGAAAGGTAACATGCAGAGGCTCACTACACCCAGCTTCCTCCTCCCAGCCTGAAGGGCCTGGCTGGGGCACCTCTCCTATGAGGACAGGCTGAGAGAGTTGGGGTTGTTCAGCCTGGAGAACAGAAGGCTCCGGGGAGATCTAATTGCAGCCTTCCAGTACCTGAAGGGGCCTACAGGAAAGCTGGAGAGGGACTGTTTGTCAGGGAGTGTAGTGACAGGACAAGGGGTAATGGGTTTAAGCTGAAGGAGGGTCGATTTAGATTAGATGTTACTGTGAGGGTGGTGAGGCACTGGAACAGGTTGCCCAGAGAAGCTGTGGCTGCCCCCTCCCTGGAAGTGTTCAAGGCCAGGTTGGATGGGGCTTTGGGCAACGTGGTCTAGTGGAGGGTGTCCCTGCCCATGGCAAGGGGGTTGGAACTAGATGGGCTTTAAGGTCCCTTCCAACCCAAACCATTCTATGATTCTATGATTCTATGATATGACCTGCATTCTGCCTGGATTCTACGCTAGGCACAAAAGCAAGTGGACTCATCTTGGTCACAGCACAAGTAAAAATCAATACATAAGAACTGGCAATAACAACTTGGGTGGAAAATGAATAACAAGTTAATAAAAATAATTCATTAGAATATGCAGAATTTGCATGTTAAGACATGTTATGAAGAAAACACTCCTTATACTACCAAGGTCAGATTTTTAAAGATCTTTTATGAGCTGGCTTGCTTATTTTTATAAACTAGTCATATGAATGCCTTATGCAAGAGATAAAACTATGATCATAGTCCTGATGACTTTAAAACCTAAGAATCTATGAAAGGAAAGACAATACATAATTATGTGCACACAGGCATGAGCAAGTAAATTCACACTTTCTAATAGAATTTTATGAAAAAAATTTTAGTCCCCACTATTATCTGCATACTTATTTTGATCCATTAGAACTTTTCTTACCCATGTCATGCGAATTCGGTCCACAGTACTGTAGTGACATTCTGTGATTAAATTATCCCCCTGAAACACAAGATTTAGGAAATTCATGGTACCGAAGTTTATCAACACCAACTTCAGGTAACCACAGATGACAGCAAACACTTAAATAAAGATCAGAGCAGCGGATGTGACTTTTTAATAGAGCAAAGGATTAGGTAATTGGTGTATGCTAAGGCCTTGGCACTTAGCATTCATATTATCCCAGATCCTCAGAGATCCCCCATGGATTTAAATGAAGTCTTATTAAAGGTCTGGTTTGGTTTTTTAAAATAGCAATGGTGGTGCCCAGTTATAATCCTATTTTCAGGAAAATTATATATGTAGATAATGTATACACATGATTCTTGCTCCCAAACTCATCCAATGCTACTTTGTATAGCTTTTCCTAGGCTAATTTACCCAGCCAACTTCAATAGAAATACTTGCCAAATGAGGAAAAGAAGGTTTTCCATATCACAATAACAACTATTTATCTGCCAAGCCTGGGAGTAGAGGAGTGGCAGGCAAAGACTTAACTGCATTGATAGACATGTATGAGAAAGGCTGAATACCTACCTTCTCAAGTACATACAATTAACTTTTTGCTGTCTTGACAAACTGATCTACAGTTAGGTAGTACCTTTATTCCCTGTGCCTAATCAACTATAAATCTCAAAATCACCATGATAATCAAGTGGAAATTAAAATACTGAAGAACATAGCCAGATGTCAAAAATCTGGTATTTTTGGGCAACTTTGTATCACAAGGATGCCAGAGGTTTATTTGCTTTGGGTTTTTGGTTTTTGGGGTTTGGGGGTTTTTTTGTATCTGCATCTTCCCTTATCACCCACTGTATTAATCTTCCCTGAAAAAAATCAGATCACCCTCCAAAGGTTGAGGATTTCTCCCTTCCTGCAGGCTGTCTTGTTGCCAGATCAATTCTAGCACTGACTGCACTCCAGGCTGCTGGAAGAAGGTGCAACAGCCTCGTGTTGGCCAAATGGAGACAGAGATCTCTGAAGCAGCATGAACTGGCACTGCTCCCAGCAGGAATATGCTGGTTCCCACCAGTGAGGTCTCTGGCTCTCATGGCTTACGGACTGGATAACATTCACTAAAAGTGTTCCTTCTGTGAGATTAGATGTTTTGCTTCCAAATTCGGAAGAGAGTGCTAGTACGTGAAGAAAACACATAACCTCCACGAGCTGAAAGAGGGATACACCCTTGGAAGAGCTGGCAGAAGGAGAGAATAACAAGAACCTCTATGAAAAATTTTAATATTAATAATTAATTGATTAGACTGTGGTCTGAATTACACCAGAATGATGTATGGAAAGCTGCACTGGTATTTTTGCATAAAATGAAAACAATAACAGGCATGAAAAAGGCTCACTTCTGAGAAAGAAGTGCTGCTTCTATTCGAGCTGTCTTTTTTAAGTTGCTGATACCATCAAATATCTCTTTTAGTTTTTCTGTTGTCTACTCCCTTTTGTTCTTGAATTTTAAGAGGCCTTTCTCTATAATCTGCATGGATTGTCCTAAAAATATGACAGGCTTTCTCTGCAAACCTGTCATCTTCTGCCAGCCCTCTTCCTAAACCCTTCAACACTTCTTTCCTGGAGGAGGTAACACCAGTTTGTCTTTGAAGTCCCTGTGGAGTACAAGCAGTTGGACTTCAAAGAGTAAATGCTGCACCTGAACATCCATGTTTTGCTGCAGAAATTAAATTAGAAAGTTAGCATTTTAGCTTCTTGCCTTTAAAGGACAAATATCAAAGTATCCCAGTGTGGGAGAAGAGACGTAAGAGAGGAAGGGACTTGAAGAGAAGCCTGGAAGTTTTAACCATGGGGCTCCTAACCATACCTGAAGTTCAGTCATTCCAAAGGTCTCCCTAGCTCTCTTCCCTTACTGGCTTCAATCATAAACAAAAAATATCCAGTTGTTTGATATTTTGCATCTGACCAGTTCCATCAGGTAACAGGCTTGTTCACATGCACCCAAACAGGCACATCTCCAGCTGCTCTGCTGGTCAGATACGGAGCATCCAGCCTTTGCTGCACTAAACTTTCTGTCCTCAGCCCAAAGCTTCAAAAATAGATGCCAGCTGGAACTAACAAGGGTTGAGTGAATACTTTTTAAATGAGTGACTCAACCAAAAAATATAGACTCTTTTTATGCAATGCCTATGGATAGCTGCTGCTTTATAATATAATTGCAGGTGGGATTTTTCTAAAAGATATATTACATGATTCTCACAAGAACAGCAGATATAATTGCATGATTTCTTCTTCCGAAGGGTTTTGTTTACTTGGTGAAACCTCATGTGGAACATGAGCACAGAGCTTTACTCCCAACAGCAAATAAAAATGTGAAACAAACAGAAGACTTGGCTGATTTGTAGGCACATGTTTGCAAGGCTGGATACTTGCTGTGTGCAAAGACTCAGGATGTGCTACTTGGCTCCCGCAGCTCCATAAAGCCACGTGGTGGCATTTCCTTTCTTCAGCTGGCTGGATGCACAGAGATGGCACAAGCAGGCACACGTGTGATTTTATAATCTGCTTTGTTCAAACATTTGTAACAGCAAAGTTCAAATCATGTAGTTGTGGACATCAAACGCACCCAAAGAACAGCTTGAATTGATGGACCAAGCCAGTGCTGTAGTGTCTCCTGAGACACTGCAACTTTAATGCATCAGCCACTCTGTGGTAAGTGGAAAAATGAACAAAACATTCAGGAATTCTGTAGCAAAATTAATCCTAAATGTGAGTAAATACTAGGCACACAATCTCTTAAACGCTTTCAGGGAAAGAATTAAGATTGTCGTACTGGCAAGATGGTTCTTTCTTCTTTCAGATACTGAAACTCCTGGAAGTTGAAGTCAAACTCATCGTCATAAGCAAGCAGCTTCTGCTCTTCGCCGTTGTGGAAGTGGCGCATCCTGATAGCTCTGCCAGCAAGATGAGCATGAAGAAGTACTGCAAACACGTGAATCCCAGAAGGTCTCTCAGCACCTAGCGCCTGGCCAGGGGAAACCAACACCATTAGCGTGCCCAGATGCAACGTAATGTAATGCAATGTACAAACAGCGTGAAAATATATTAATAAATGCATTTTAACATTCCCTCAGTTTACAGCAAAATGCAGTCTGGAGCAAAAACAAATCTGTATGTGAAATTAAGGTTTTATATACAAAAAAGTCTTGGGCTTTTCCTATGTTTTTTTTTTAAATGAAAACATGTTTTGATTCCTAATGTACACAGTTTTTATGAAAATCAACTGGACTGCCAATAATTCACAATAGATTAAGACTTTCAAGGTTATTATACTAAAACCTGCACATTATTTTACTGCTATTGGCCAATACTGCTGAATATGGATGTTTACTGTGAAAAAGAATTTTTATGCAGTTATGAATGACATTATTATCAATACTGTGCCAAGAGAAGCACTTTAAGAAGCTGCAACTATAATTGCTCTACTTCCCATCGTCAAGTCAAGGGTAGTGAAATACTATAAATTTACATCTGAAACTTTTTTCCAGGTCAAAAATATTTTAAAATTAACTTTTCCAAATTGACACAAATCTGACATCACTCCCATTCTAGCTGAGATCTACAGATCTGAACTCTTACTATGTTAAACTTTGTTTCTTATTCAGAGCCCAAACTAGAAACAACCAGTTATCTCGATACCTTTCAAGTACAGCTGTAAGGTCAGAAACCTCACAATAATAGATTACTCAACTGTTTTTAGGCTGAAAAATGCTATGACAATATGCTACATTTAACACCACCAAGAACAAATCTGAATTCCATATCTAATTTGCCCTTCACTCCAAACCACATCATAACAAGCATTGATTCAACCTTCCTCCATAAATGACAAAGTATATGAAAATTTCCCATGATACATTAATCACAGATTTTAGACAAAGTTTCCATTATCTGTAGAGATATTTAGATTATCCTAATGATGCCCAGCATTTAATGAATGCATAATTTTGTACTTTGGGCCATACAACAAAACCATTTCAGGTCTTTAGTTTCTGTGGTTGGTCTAACAATATCCTTCAGGCTTTCACTTCACTATTAGGATTCTTTTGCACGTGCACAGATCTTAATTAGTATCTCTCGACATTTTTTGTCGGCTAGCTATTTATAGCTTTGCCATGGAAAGCAATATATGCTTATATATTGAACACACAATTAAATAATCACAAGCACTGTGCCATCCAGTATTACTCCTATCAGTAAAGCCACCTGAATACTCAACAACCCAAGTACCCAGATCAAAAAGCCTCAACATTCTGGAGGGCAGCGTGTAGCAGATGCCTTTGCTCTCATGTCTTTAACTGGTAGCTATCAATCTTCCCAAGAAGTTAAAGAGGCTGTCCAAAACTATTTCTAAGAATGAAAACCAATGGATTCAGGCAGAGACATACCTCTTCCAGACATTCCAGTGTGCAGTGACCCTCTGACACAAATTCAGGCATGCCTGGTGGGATATTGTGGAAGAGGCTGACCCAAAGACCAGCTTCAATAACCCCAGCATCGTATTTCCTTATAACTGGAGTATAAATTAGCCTCAGACCAGAGTTATCTATCAAGCCTGCAACAAAAGAACTCAGTCAGCCATGGCTGTAAATCAGTATTTAAAAAATAAATAAATAAATCTAATTACTTCACAGTTTTCAAGGCTTGTCCTGATTTTTTTTTACATGAAAATCGAGGAATCAACCTCAATAACCTGGAAATGAGTCAAACCATATGCAGGAAGTAATAAATAGGGGCAGCCCACAGGAGGGTTGTTAAACATGGTATGTCGATATCTGTGGTTCTCAGATGTGAATGAAAAATCTGTGCTGCCCATAGCCCCTGTGTCCCTTCCACTAAGCTACCTAACATGGATCTCAGATAAAACAAGGCAGATCACAGGCAGAGCAAACAATACAAAAAATAATAAGACCTCAAAAGGTGGCATGTATGATTTTCAAATTAAATATTTAAAGCAGAGCTTAAAGTTGTTGTGGGGTTTTTTTCTTTAAAATTTTCAAGCTCTGTTCCTGTGAATTTATTCCTTCACCTTGAGCTCTAGCATTAATTATGTATTTTCTTTTTTTTTTGATTGCTTGTCAAGTTACAGCATACCTCAGATGACCAAATACATCCCTTTTGCAATCTCCCCAATTAAGAGAGCATCAACTAAACATATGAAAATTGACTTCCTAAATCCCAGACTGGAAGATAATACCAGCACCTTGAGTGAAGCAGATGAAAGAACTACATAGGGTTTTAATGCTGCCCTCACTCAGTGACTCTTGATTTCAAAAAGTAGTTTAAGGAACCGAAGTCTGACGTAAAAATGCTGTGGTTTTTAAGAGTCAAAATTATATGAACCTGTTTCATTCATCCAAACGTTTAGCCATAGGCATTTGCTTGTGCATCTACTCAGAATGTATGTTGCCTCTACCATCTAAATGCTCATAATTATTTCTCTTGTATTAGTCATTTTTATTAGGAAAGGTATAAGCTAAAAACAAAGATTAATTTGTGTTGCACAAGCCCTACATTCTGTAAGCTCATCACTTACCTTCTTCTTTGTTGTCCCTTTTCAAATTTTGGGTTTGAAAATTAAAAATGCAAAAAACCTACCAAGTATCTCAGAGAAGGTAAGAGACTTTCTAATGACCTATATTCATCTTCTAAAAAAACATAACAGACATAGCAGTGCCTGAAACCAAATTTTATATCAACATGAAATTAGCAGGCTATTTTAAGATAGGCAGAGCAGGGACTAAGTTACCCAGTCACTAAAATACCTAAGAGAGAATAGTATATAATTATTAAGGAACAAAGGATATGAACTATGCATAGCCAATTAAGAGTGGTAATCAACTGTGAGACATTCTGCAATATACAAATCATGACATTTCAGGTGATATATACCGTCCCACAACATCCCAATTTTCATGTGTTTGGAAATCCATAGTCATTCCCTTTCTGAAGCTATTTGTCCAATTTCATCAACTTGAACTTTTCCTTTGTGGTATTTCCCCTTCAAGCTTGTTGCTAACATCGAAATGCCGGAATTTTTTACGATATGTAAGAGTTTTTGATAAACAATCTCAAAAGAGGCCACCTTTCCGATTAAAAGTGAATGTTAAGGATTTCATAAACAGAAACATTCAAAACCAGCCAAGTTAGGAGCAGTTCAAACATTTTTGAGTCTAACTGGGAGCCAATGCTGACTACCAGTCTGAGTCACTTACTTAGAAAACATTAGCCCAGGTCACAAGGTGAGGCTGACAATGCAGCCTTTAACTGCGAGACCCAAGCTGGGAAAATGCAGATCCCGAAACGGGAAAATGAAGGTGACCCAGTGGCAGGTTGGGTGCTGTGTCAGGAGGACTCGTGTGCCCCCACCCAAAGCAGTGGGAGCACCCAGGTCTACTCCCTCCCACTCCTGGCACGATCTTATACCGTCTATTTTGTCAGGGAGGAGAGAAACATGACCTGGATTACAGACACCCTATGCTGTCTGAATTTTCCCAGGTCTTTGGCGAGACCCTGTGTTCACCTGGGACTGTCCCACCAAGGCAGTATTGTCGCTGTTGCTTAAAAAGGAAATGAAACATTATTGATTCCCAGTTTTTACATGTGCCACTTGAACAAGAATATCATAAAATAGTGAATCTGGGGACATGACCAATTTGAAAACAGTTTTTCTGCACGTGACTTCTCAGGCTTTCAGGTAATATTTGATGGAAAAGTATGCAACATCAAGGATGCAAAGGAAGTTTAGTGTATCCCACAGAAACGTGCATGCTGAAGAGCTCATCATTAAACAAAACAAGTTTGAGATAGTTCATCTAGAACAACCAAAAGAGGGGGAATAACAGTAAGACAGAACACCATAACCCACACAGAGGATTTTATTTAAACACACGGGGGTTTAAAGAAAGGCCAGTACACTGTGCTGCACTGGATTTTACTCAGTTCATACATAGCAATCATCAGAATATTCTCAGGTACGGTGGCTCAATAAACTTTTGTTTAAGAAAAAAGTATCTTTCCAAAAGTCAGCTTCAAAGTTCCCTAGATTTTCTGGGGCTCCTTGGTTTCTTCCTTTCGCTTCTTCTAAATAAATGCATTTTAGAAAGAAGATTAAAAAAAGACCATTATAAATGAAAAACCTATCTTTTAAGATAAACTGCTTTTACCCATGAACGGTCTAGCAACCTGAGTCTATACTTGACCTTCAGAAACTGCCCACAGTTCAGGTAGATGGCTTTAAAAAATGCCCCAAAAAATTAACAAAAGGCTCGTTCCCTGTGTTACTGTCTCACAGTCTGGGTGCTGTGCTGCTCTCTCAGTCTGACTGGATTTTCCAGCAAAAGGAAAGGAGAGAGAGAACATGAAAAATGTAGTGATAAAAGGAGATGGATTCACCTGGTCCACAATTCTTTGTATACCTGAATCTCCCACTGACTTCAGGTTAAACTTTTGAGTGCAGTGAGAAAAACACTGGGAACCAGGAACTAATGAGCAGGGAAAAATAAACCTCAGCTTTGTAATTGCTCTGCTGGCCATGCAATACAATGGGAAGCACTTGTGTCTAGTACATTTTCCAATCTTGCATGTTTTAAAGAGTGTGAGGGTACAAACCTTCTGTGTATGATGGGTTGTCATAATGCACTTCCATAAGAACGAACTGAGGGTCAGCTGCTGTGCCAATGGATAAGCCAACGTGAGGAGGGTAGGTGAAGCCCTGGAAGTCAACACACACATACAAAGTTGAGGTATTTTTGCCATGGTTAAGAGTTAATTTCTTTTTAGAAATACATAATTTTTTCCCCCAACGATACAATCATATTAATGATAAAATTTACATAGGTAACATCTTTTAAAACTTTCTGAACATGGCATTGCGACATAATATATTTATTATATACTCAATGCACTAAATAACTACATCAATATAAAATAGTAGATCCTATGCTTGCTAGAGGATAAAGCCCTGAGCAAAGTGTTCTAACCTCACCTCTGACCCTGCTTTGAGTTGCAGGCTGGACTAGAGACTTCCCGAGTCCCTTCCAACCTGCATTATCCTGTGATCTTACGATTATTTATCCTGTACTTATTGTTTGAGCAGAAAATTCCATTTTAAATGTATAAACATTGCATCATCAATGTAACCCTGACAATAAAACCCTTATGAAAAAGTGAATCTAAAAGCAGTAATTTCCAGGGAATACTGAAGTTGTACATCATTAGATTGTTTTTCCTGCACAAATCACTGCATTCTAAGTAAAATGATTTTACAATAAAGATGATCTTCATGGCTACATTTATATTAGCAAACCATGTAGTGCAAAAGAAATAGATCTGTACAGTGCAACAGCCTGTGCGGGACCCACTGTCCCCAAACAATGCTCCTTTGGACAAGCTCTGCTCAGACCCCGTGCACTGAACCCCATTTATTGCTGGGAGGTGCTGGGTTCACCCCTGCACATTCAGTTTAACTTTATCTCAAAGAGGGCTGTACAAGTTCTCAAACCACTTGTGATGATAAACTGAGCTCGGTAAGTGGGGATAACCAGAAGATTTACCTCGAAAGCTCACTCCTGAAATACCAGTATCTTCTAAGTGAACTCACCTACCAAATTCCCTTTTATAGGAATTAATCTGCATAATTTTATAGTTTATAGCTAATATTTTAATATGCAATTTGAGATTCTAACTTTCTGAAATGTGCAATTTGAGATCCCAACTTTCTTATGTTTGATGGACATTAATGAATTAATCATAGTGTACAGTAATAAATATTATCATCTCCATTCTACATAAGGGTAAACTGAAGTGAGTGAAGTGAGTACTCCAGTAAACCTGAATATACCCCAGGTCTGCCAGATTCTTCTCTACAGATCTTTAACAACGGAATCATCCTTGCAAAAGCCTCCATAGTGCTTGTCAAATTATAACTTATTTATGTGAGTTTTTTATTTCACTTAGATTAAGACAGTTGAAAGTACAAATACTAGGTCAGAGCATAGCTGATGGCGAAGATGCACAAAGCATACCTCAGGGATAATGCTCATAGTGGATTAAACTTCTCTTGATGTGTTCGTGTGGCTTCCTCACACTGCAGCACTCAAAGACGGTTTTGGACTGCAGGCTGGCAAACGAAGGCTCCAGAAACTATCCCGACCCCAGTCCTTCTCTGCGGCCACACCATCATTTGTGTGGGCACACAGTGAATCAAGGGGGTAAAGAAAGGGTGGGATTCTTTCGGCAGTAATGCTGCCTTGTACCAGCTGAAAGCATTAACCGCAGCCTAAATTAACATATGAAATAAGCCGAAAACACAGTCTGGGGTCAACATGGCATCAGAGACTGTTTTCTGTAGATATGCCCCATTGCCATGAGCAAAGTGGTCCTTGTGCTGTCTCTGCACTGACACAGGATCACTCCTACACTGAAATGATGTCTCTTTGGGCTGGGCAGGAAACTTCAGAACAATATGCCTGAATGGGGCAACACTATAACCAGGTCCTGGTGAAGCACAAAATGAATTAAATCCATGTCTAACTTCATTTGGAAAATGTTGCCTCCATGTCTTTTATGCAGTCACCTACAGAGACTTGCTTTTCTTTCTGTCATTCTCCACAGGTAAGAGATATCGGTCATTGCTGGAGGCAGTGTATTCCCATATCAGATGGGCCAAGCTGATATGGCTACAGACTTCCATGCTCCCACGTCATCTTTCTTGCCCTAAGGCATCAACTCTCTCTATACTATTTTCATTACTTTCAGCTTGTCACTCAGGATATTGATTTCATTGCATCTCATACTTAAGAGGCCAAGAAGAAGTCAAGAACTTACTGGTGAGGCATTTAGTGATTGTGATTGTGTACCCTTAAAAAAACAGACATATTAAGTAATCACTAATATACTAGGAAGAAGCTTCATTATGATACACACCCTCCTAAAGTCCCATTGATGAACCATGCTAGACAGACTTTCATCCTACCTCTCCTCCAATGGCCCAAGCAAAAATGACCGTCTCACATGTAAGAAAAGAGTCTGGCATGTTGGGGTGGTAGCACTCATGCCCGTAGTCCAGCACGCTGTCATTCAAATTGCTGCTGCACTGGTAGAGCAGGATATGGTGCACCAGGTTCTCGTGGCCTTTCTGGATCAATGGCTCAACCTGCCAACGTTAAAATGAAAAAGGAAAAGAAAGAAAGAAAGTATATCTCAAATGTGACTAGTTCAATCCAAGTATGCAGACTGAACTAAAAATTATATGGTGCATTTATTTTAAAAGAGGAGACTTGGTATTAGGTTCATATGTTACTTCAGCACTCTGCAACCCCAAACATTAAAAACGCCATTGCCAAAGTGCATCAATGGGGGAAAGGAAGAATATTCTGTGTCTTGATGAAACCTCTGTTGCCATCTGTCTTGTTCTCCCTTTTCCCACTCCAGTCTTGCACTGTCATTTGTCTTTCTCCCTGCCCAATCTTGTTTAGCCACAGTCCAGCATGAAAGGGATATAAACCAGCTAAAACCAGCTTGGTATCTGAACTACTCAGAACTTTTCATCCTTGCTTCTGCCTCTTTTGTGCTATTTCAGACTGGAGCTGCCCATAGATTCTGTACATCTAGCGTGAGCCTGGAGGTATACCTCCCATTCCTCAGCAGCTCAAGATGGACTGTCAAATTTTTTTGACATCTACAAGAAATTAGAATTATTTTGCAATCTGCTTAGTTGTAAAGATTTTATTAACATGAAGTTGGGTGCTCCAGCCTGTTTATGGCAGTGATGAGCTGGAAGGCTCTCAGGGGTGCCTGGGTGCCCCCAGTATAATTTGACCACTGAACTTCAGGGTAGGCTGAAATTATTTCATTCCCATATAACAGTGTTCACTCTCTATTTGGATGGATGATGTTAAACCATCTCTGTCAGAGATGACATCCCTGGGGCAAAGATGAATGCTTCTGAAAAACATTATTTTGCTTTTCAGAAGGATCATATTCCACAAAATATCAGCATATAGAAAACAATATTAAAATGAAAGGAGTTTTTCCCTTGCTTTTGCTTCCAAAGATTGCATCCTGTTCTATCATATCTACCTTCAAGTTGAATAAGATAAACATTAATGTTTTCACAAGAAAAGTAAAGCTTTGGCAACACAACTCTTACGATGTAGTGTACCATGCAGTATTGCCTTTTAATATTAGGAAAGAGAAGGTATTTTAAACAGGCAAAAAATGTATATACATCCTAGCTTTGCATCCATTTGTTTTGCAAGCACATGAACCCCAGCTCCCAAACGAGCAGAACAGGGTAAGCAAGTACAGTTTATTACATTATTAAAATATTGTCAGCACAATATTGTTACCAGGAAGGTATCTCTCTCCACTTTCTTCAAACCAGTAAACCAATTACAGAGCGGGAAGGGCAGGAAGAAGCAACCAGAGCCTGTGCATATCAAGACCACCCTCATTGATGTGAATCTGCAAAATACCATTGAAGCTGGGCTCTTGGGGAGTCCAGCTGCTGCCGAGTACCTGCATGTCTGTCCAAGAAGTGCACAACCCCAAACCACCCACTTCACTGCAACTAGAAGTCAATGGAAGGATGCCAATTTTTTTTGTTCTGATGGCAAGACTGAAATACTTCACAAGAGATCTTCTGTACTGTTCTGAGTAATCCCTATTTCAGTTAGCGTTACCATTATCATGAATTACTGTACTATGGAAGTAAAAGGTACTTTTGAAGGAGATAAGAGTCAGTTTTCCCATCAGATAAGAATTTATTCCCAAATTTATCAGACTGACAAAGATTCAGAAATCCATTTCAGCTTGATGTTGCTTCTTCCCTTTGTTCTGTCATATACCTGCATATGTATCCAAATACTGCAGAACAAAAACACACTCATATCTTGGCAGCTTATACATTAAATAGCAGTATATATCTCAAGAATTCAGAAGCTCTACATAATGCATAGGTTAGTCAGGGAAATGGTTATGGGAGTATTATCCCTGTATCTACCAAGAAAAAAAAGAGTATTTTTGTCCCAACATGTGATAGTTCTGCCTGCTGCTACAAGATCCCAGGACCTGCTGTGCTTACAGTCACTACTTCAAAATCAACTTCCCCTCAAAACAATGGGACATTCGCAAAATTAGAAACTCACATCCTGTCATCGCTTTCTTAGTATTGGTTACCTAAACAATAATAGCACTTCAAAAAGTAGGTTTGTTCAGCTTGCTTTGCTGAAGAAAAGAAAAAAACCTCTAACCCTTAAGCATCTTTCCGATGCATCTTGTAGGAGAATTTATATTCTTCAAATGCACAAATAAATAATGAAAACCAGCAGGAAAGTTACACTTTTTACACATTTTTATTACAACTCAGTTAAAGAGGTGCCACCTTTCTCTCTCCCCTTTTGAACAAATAGAGGGGGAAAAAAAAAAAAGAAACTATTAGGAGTGGTCAAAAATCTGTTAACAAAAATCCTAGGAAAATCTCATGAATCACAAATTATTCTTTTCCCAGAAATGCATGGAAATATTTTAATGGCCAGCTCCCTAAGGATCACAGCATCATTTCTGACTCAAACAAGAGAAGGAAGAAAAGCAGACCCCCAGACATGTTGGGTTCTCTTCCTCTGATCCAATGAATAGCGAAGTGTACTTATTTACTAAAATAACTTCAGCAGAAAAGAAAATTAACAAATATGATTTAATTCTCTATTATAGTGATTATCTGGAGCAGGGATTTGAACGTGCCATTCTACATCCCAGGTGAGTGCTGCCCTAGTTACTCAGTCATTTGGTATTTTAGCCTATAGAGTCAGTCAGTTGTTTAGGCTGCCTCCCTCTTCCTCCCTCACCTTTGACAAACAGCCTCTGTACAGCTTAGTTTGCTCCAAGCTGAACAGAAATTCCCAAACCTCATTTTTTTTCCAAATAAGCGAAATTCTTGTCTTCTGGCCAACCTTACAAACAATGATGAACAATGATCGAGTTCTTCAAATATGGGGCCAAATTCAGCAAATCATTACTACATTTAAATGTGCACATAAGTAGTCCCAGGTGTAAAATTGGTTGCTAGAGCAGGTATCTACAATTAAATATCTAGATCAGGGTGGCCTGGTTTCCAGAGTACTTGCAGCCCTAATGAATGATAACACAATTTGAAAAGGCTCATCTCCTACAAGGTTATTCCCGCTTTAAGAGCTCTTTATCAGCCTTGATCCCTAACTATAGGCATGCAGTTTTAAAACATGGACTGTTTAACGCACACATGCAACGTTTCCAGTTATTTGAATTTTTTAAGCATAAAGTTTTTGGTTCTTTGATAGTCTTTAATCCCCAAATCACACAACTGAAAGCTAAGATCTACTTTTGCAGGTCTCCAGTCACAATAATAGTGGACCAAGCCTGAAAAGTCACCATGACTGTCTTGGTAATTTGTCTTGGGAAATAGTGCAACTTTTAGAATACTTATGAAAAGATAACAATTTACAGTGCTAAATTAGGACAAAGGAGTGAAATACAGAAAAAATGAGATAAAAGTAGGCATAGTACATAGTAGTCAATAAACTCTGCAGATTTAAGTGAACAATTCTTTTTTTATTTGGATTCTTATTTCTACATAGCCTTGTTGACTCCGTTCTTGTAGTGTAAGGGGACTCTCAAATGCCACTTTCAGCCACCGATAACTTGAGTAATTTAGATGAGTTGCAGTGAAAATGGCAAACTGCCTTTCACTTTCAATAATTACGAGGAAACCTGTGACTTTGAAACATAGTTCCTTCCTCTTTCCTTGCAAATCCCTACTCACCTCTTGTTAGCCAAGGGAGTCAAGAAAGAGGCTGAAAGGAAACTGAAAGGGAATATGCATATAACTTCCTATCTTCCCCATTTTATCTCATTCTTTGAGGCTCGTCTGTGGTGCTTTCACTGTTGCTGACATGCAAGGAAGACCCAGCTGTCAGGGTTGATCTCTTTGCCATGTTGTGAATAAGCCTGCAGAGATACTGCACCACCGGGGCACCTTGGTGACTTCTTCCCCTGCAGGCAAAGTGCATTTTCTGCTTGACATTTCTGAACTGCCAGAGGCTCAGATAACAAAAGCTCTATATCCACCCTACATCAAAATGCCGAAAGCATTTTGGACTGCAAAAAATAAGCGTGTGCAACAAGACAACATCTCCCCTGCTTTTCATGAGACCCACAGAAAGAAGCTGCTGTTAATTATGCATGATGACTTACTTACATTTTGTATCCCCTCTACCTTTCTTGAAAGCTTGGGTGAAAGATCTTTCTAACTGGGCACACTGACATACATGAACCTACTGGATTCCCACTAACAGAGATAAAAAAATAATAGAAGTACTATAATCCACCACCACATCACATCAGGGTTTCCAAAGATGGAAGTATTTAAGATACACCACATTCCAATGTAAAGTGAAGACACTGGCTTCTGCAACTAAAAGTATGGATTACAGTTGGATTAGCATGACCTGTACTCAAGGCAGGTTGGGAGGCTCCTTTCATTATACTGTATCTCTTAGCTCTTCTCAAAATAATGAATTTCAAAGAATATAACAAACAAATTTTCAATTTATTATTGAGTTAGTTAATACAGATAAGACCTGAGCTTTCCACCAGTTAATTTAAGAGAAGCCCTATTCTAGTCAACAGGCTGACATCACATGAACAAAGAAAATGCTTGTATCTGCCAATGCTGGGTTGCTCAGCTTTAATTTTTCTTCCTCTCTTCTGTATTTCCTATTATTCCTTTGCCCACTGCACAAACGGAACACACCACATGTCTTTGTTTCTTAAAAAACCAAGCCAAAAATGTAACGTAATAGAGCCTTGCATCTCAAGCTGCTGATAAGCAGGGTTAAGATACTAACGTACGATGTATTAAACAGGATGAAAAAGCAAACAGTTCAAGTGGTCCAAGAAGTTAGATTCCCTACAAGGGAAAAATATCTCCAGAAACCTGGAAGTCTTTCTAGCTTATTCCTGTTTTTCTGCCTTTTTATTTGTTTTGCTTTCTTTGATGTTAACAGCTGTGGTTTGTTCTTCATGCTTGCTTGTGCGAATGATGAAAGTTAGTAAACTATATCCATAGTCTCCCCATAGTGTCCCTGTTAGAAAATATAGCCCACTGAACTTCAGAAAACATGTTGAATTTATTTTTATATATGAAAATGGCAACAGGTTTTTTATCTTGTAGCAGTGATGCTTCCACTGAAATGTCACTGAAAAATATGACTTTATTTTTTCCTGCTCAAAAGGTAGCTTCAACTTAATCTTACATTTTAAAGACGCTATGGGATGGTGTGTTGCCATATAAATGACTCTGAATAAGGCCATAGCCTTACACAATATCTTCCCTATGTAGTCAGCAGTTACACAGGGAAAAAACATTATTCTATAGTCTCAAAATTATAGGAAAAATTTGACACACGATTCTGTCCTGGCACTGCTGCATCTAAAAGACCTTCTAGCCCGTGGCTGGTTACTTTATTTATATGAGTTTCCCATGTCCCTGATCAACTCAGACCAAAAAGTGATTGATGGTTGTAAAACTGTCTGAGTTTACTTGAGAGAATTTTTGTAGCAGAAGACCAAGTTATAGGGTCTCTGTTTTCTATACTCATCCTGGGGAAGAACTATTTTACCTTCTTACTGATTACTCTGATCTTTGTACTTCTTTCACAAATGTGTACCATGTACACATATTGAAATATTTCACAGAATCACAGAATAGCTAAGGTTGGAAGGGACCTCTGGAGATCATCTAGTACAACCTCCTGCTCAAAGCAGGGTAACCTAACCTAAGTTAACCTAGAAAAGGTAAGTCTAACCTAGAAAAGTTCTTCAAAGAGACGATGTCTTCTTATTAGGATTCATCAAGATTTTTTCCGATTTTTCTTTTGCTTTTCAAAAGTATAGTTGCAGAATGAACAAATATTTATTTAAAACATCTCTTCTAAGGTTTTAGATTTTTCTTCAGAAAAGCAAATACTTAGAATATTTGGCTTAATAAAGTTGGGTCTTTTTCAGCAAAAAACTCCATGTATTCCAGAAAAAAAAAATCAGTAATAATATGGTTTTATTTTCACATAAATGTTTTGAAAGGAAAATGCTAGTTGCTTTCTGCCTAACATTTCTTCTTGCATACAACCCAGAGGTGTGCTGAGCAAAAACCCAAGAGCTGGAAATATGCCTCTGAGCTGGGGTAGATGTTTAAGTCCATGACTCCAGGGCAGACCAGGATTTTAACCCTAACAACCTAAGAGCTATCTCACGTCAGGAGAAAAGCCTGCCGAGGCCAGAGTCACGTCTGGGACACTAATCCGCTGCAGACTTTCAGCCCGGAATTCAGGCATCCTGGGGTCAGGCAGGGACCACCCTCCCAGCGCCCCCACCCCGTCTGTCAGAAAGCATTAAATCAATGCCACAGGATAGTCGGGGCTGAAAGAGATACCTCCAATGCTCAACCGGCTGCAGCCGAGCATGGACTGGCTGCCGTAATCTCTCCTGAGATCAGCCCTATCCGTGGCACGTACACGGCTAAGTGCCCATTCCTGGTTTTCCCACTGTACAATCCAGATCCTAAATTCAGTCTTCATTACTACCAAAGCCCTTTAAATTGCTCTCTGTCCCAAGTGCTTCTGATTTTATACTGTGCTGCCTATTTAGAAAGGTATGTATTTTGGTGAGCGAACTGCAGGAGGCTGAGCAAAGCCACTGCTTCTGGTTCACCGACAGTCATCTAGGTACAACAGGGAGCATTACTGCTTAACTTGAATTGTCCTTCAAACACAAAAATGTTCATCCAAATTATTTTCATACACATTTTTCACATCTTTCAGTTGGACGAAAGTATAACCTGTGTAGTTAGTGACATATCTTGCTTCTCATATTTTAATACAAAAAGAGATGGAGATGAGAAAAAGGTCCAGGCAACAGCAACGATCCCCACCCCCAACCGCATAACGTGATTAGGTAAGGTTTCCTTGGAGGATGGAAATTTTCCAGACCAAAAATAGAGGTTCCATACAACTTAAGGCATTTAAATTTGCATGATTCGTCCTTAATATGTGTGGAGGGTTTTTTCCCAAAGCGACATTCAAATACAGGACATAATACCAGGTTGAAATAACAGTGCTGACTTGTCTATTTATTTATTTAAACTCACATGCCAACAATATAGCTTAACTTGTATACTTTAAAATGCAGAACAAAAATTCTAACATCACCGTGGAGAAAATGTCCTTACCACATGAATGGAAAACCTTATTCAAAAGTACAGATATTTCCTGTTCTTAGTGTAAAGAAGAAAGGAGTTGTTTACTCAGTGACTGCATTGTTGAAGGCTCTTATTAAAGTTTTATTAGTATACCACATTAAGAAGTAATTAACACACCTCCATTTTAAGCTGCAGAATTTTTATTGGAAAAGAATACCTACTTTCAGGTAAATTACTGTTGCTGTGCTGTTAGCTTGGAGAGGAGGCTGTACCTCTAAATTCACACAAATCCTTTTGTCCCCACATACTACTGCTAATGATTACACCGTACATCCAGAATTGCTATAGGTCAGTGTGCAGAACAACTTAAATATTTTAACTAGGAAAGAGGAATCAAACACAACAATAACCAATAAAACCAAACATTTTAGAATGAGAACTGGAGATGGGTTTAGGGCTTCTTGTTCTTTCTGGCATCAAGTCCATTTCTAAGTTCTTATTCCTAATTAATTGCCTGGAACTCTGCCACTCATAAAGAGTTTCAGACTTTAAAGGCATGCAGTAATTTAGACTAAATCCAAAAGAAGTATACCTCAAAGAACTATTCATAAAACATTGTTTCTGCCTGAGGTATGTCTGAAGATTTGCGATAAGGCATTTACTAACAGTTAAAAAGTATAACCCCGAGGAGCAATCTGGTAAAGAGCTCAGGTCAAGAAAAAACTTGTTTCATTCTGTTACGCTTCCTGGCAATACGCTCATTGCACTCCTGAGCAGCAGACACACCGGCGGAGTGGTTGTGGTATTCGGTACGGCCGTAGACTCCCAGCGTAGTTGAGACACACCAAGCAGAATTAATCGGCAATTAATCAGCAACATCATTACTTTCTTGTGAAAACAATATAATAATAAAGTAATATGTAACCAAATATGTTTCAGATCTAAAGCCAAAATGGGTAGTCTATATATGTTCAACAAGAACATATAATTTGAACAGTAAAAATAATAAAGTCAACCAAGGTACTTCCTTTTTTTATTTTCATGCAATCACCATTCATGCACAGTGATGTCTATCTATTTCTTTGAGATGGCAATGGAAGAGGTTTTAATTCTATTGTACAACTGCAAAACATTCCCTTCAATCATGTAGCTTAATAACATTATACTTTTTACCCTCCTGCCTGGGAGTGCATGCGCAGCTTTGCCTGAAGACAGAGCACGTGAAAATCTACAGTGTGTCTGTTTCTTGTTTTATACATACTGGGGTATTCTGTTAGGAAACGTGTTTTCTGACAGGGAAATGCTGACTTTTGTGATGGACTACCAAAAGAGAACACACACGAGAAAGACCTTAGGCATTCAGATACAGGCATACTTCTACAGCAGACACCAACCTGGACGCTCTGGCACCTGAAGTTTGCTGAGGGGAAAGCATGGGATAAAATCAGCACAAGGCTCATGACTCTGACATGACACAGCCTCCTGAGTCAGCAGAACAAATCTTGGAAACTATTGCTCATAACCCTATAAAAATTTATATTTACAGGGTTAACATACAAACATGAGATGACTTACAAAATATGTGCAGTCAAGTAATGCCTACATTAATACTATGATTTCCACATTTTCTCACCCTGAGCCAGATCCTAGTACCCTTGTGTAGGACTCCAACATCCCTCAACGGCACCCATGTAGTCACACAACAAGGGCCATTTTCAGATTACATGATTCTTTTGAAGTCACTTGAGAATACTTTATTAAAATTATACTATATTAACTCTCTAGAAACCAAAACTGTAATTGGCACTTCATAAAACAGAAAGGCACAGTTCCGGTCCAAGCAACTTAAGAGGTAGTAACAGAAAGGTCACTGAAATGAGAGGACAAAGAAAGGAGACTGAAGTTTGCAGTTTATAATAATTTGCTTAGATACTTATGTTTTCTCGGGTTAGGGGGTGTTGGGTTTGGTGGGGTTTTTTGTTCATTTGTTCGTTTGTTTGGTTTTTGTATTTTAGTTAGATCCAAGATGTAAATTAATTTCTTACCAGGTAAAACTTCGCTTCAGTCTTGGTATAAAGAGAAACTATTCACCATCTACCTGCGTTTCAGTTGCCATCTGTGTGGATTTTGATGTCATGCATATTATGTGTGGACGTGGTGGAGTGGTATTGTCCAACTAGTGTCTGTCTCTCTTCCCACTGTTCTTTCTCTCTATTTTACCCCTGGGATTCAATGCTCTGGACATAGTTGTGACTACTGTGCATTCCAAGTGGAAGCATAGATGGAAAGGGTACCATAACACTATCCTCTGAAAACTAACCCCAGTAGCTAATGCTGGGGTTGCAGAGTGAGAGGTCAGTACTGAAGAGAAACACTTTAAACAGATCAGAAATGAAATTTCTTCTCTGTATAAGTTACGTTGGAGCAATTAAATGTGGCCTTACAGAAAATTTCCTTAAGATGCTACTAACTGACTTGTCTGAATTAGAAAGTTGGTCTTAAGAAGCAATGCCAAGAAGTCAGCAGGACCGAGGTAGATCTGCTCTGTGATCCATCCAGACACTCGCCTCATGTTGTGCAAGTCCCATCAAGTCAGATTTTACTACCTATGAACCTGCTGTTCTGGTATTTGCACAAAAGATGGTTTGTAATTAGTCATTTAAGGCCCATTTCTACTCTGAAATATTTTATTGCTTGCTATGATAAGAAATGTGGATCGGGTAACTGCAGACAATTCCTAGACATGATATTATTTTTTTCAGTGCACTGCCTAATCACAGACTTACTTACTCTAAAGCCATACACAAAGCTAAGGATGAGGAAGAAGAAACAAAGACATGGTACAACACAAAAAAGGAGTCAATCAATAGCAGTCGTCTCCTGAAGATCAGCCCACAAAGACCTCAGAATTGGGAAATGAAACTCAGAGCACTTCACAAAAATTGTGCTCTCCCCTTCTCCATGCTTATCGTTGGTCATATTTTAAGTTAAGACTCCTTTCGTCTAACACTTGTATGTACCTAGAACTTACACAAATTCTGATCTTCATTTAATCAGAAAATCACATAAAATACATATTTTCCAACCACGTGCTGGCATAGTCAATACATTGCCATAATGCATGGATGCTGTTTTAATTAAAAAAAGAAAAATCAGAGAAACTGGATTAAATTAACTACATGTTCAAGTTTGCTGATGACAGGAATGAAGTAGATTAGTTATTCCATACTTGGTATGCAAAACTAATGCAGCAAGAGCTGCATAGTTTAAGTATTCTTATTGTAAATATATACCAGAGAAATGAAATAAGACTACCGCAAAGTAAGATTATGTTCCACTATGAAACATAAAGTTTGGTGCGACATTAAAATCTGTGGTCACATGTACTTTCATCTTTGATCACAGAATGAAGTAATATATGAAATAATTTTACATATGAAATAATTTAGCAGAATATGAGAGTATGAGAGTATTTCTGCTACTTCCCAAGATAGTTGCTTGGGAAACTTTTCATTTCCAGCCACTTCACTTATATGATTCTTTAACACTGCAAAGCCTAATGGGCCAATTCAGGCTTGCACTGAAGAGACAGTCCTCCAGATCAAAGGGCGGATAGCTTGCAAGCTCTGCAGCGTTCGTTTGGTTGCCAATCTAATTTACCGAGGCTGAAATTGCTTTGCAGGGGAACATACAGGAAAATAGAGAACATTTGTTTGCGTCAGGCTGCATGATGCAATTTGCTAGAGTTATCACATTTAGCAAAACGTAAAAGTTCAAGCCAGAGAACAACAAGCAGTTACTGTCTGGTATCACTCAAGTTAAAAATCAGTGCCCTCATTTAAGTACTGAAGGCTACAGGCTGCCCTTCTGGCTTTCAATCAATCAATCTCTTAAACTGGAGTCCCTTTGTATTTTCACACTGGGGTCTTTGGTATCACTAAAGCATTCCACTGTCAAAAAGCAGAGTTACCCTTGGCAACAAGTTTTTTTCTGGAGTTTTTAGTTCCTTATCAGAGATTGCTCTGAAACTGAACATGAAGATTAACTAGCAGCTGCTGGTGTGCTCTAATATAGCCTTTCTTGAATTGAAAAGAAGCTCCCTTTCCTAAGGAGATCAACAATGGAAAACTTTGGTGCTTATATAAAAATATGCCCAATGTATCGCTTCTCAGTTAATGCTAAATAATTATATTTTTTCTGGCGATATGCTTGGCCCGTTTTCACTAGTCACATCCAAAGTTCAGTGCCAAAAAATTACACAGCATTATGGTTGAGAAAAATCCACTTTTTCCTAAAGGCAAATTTAAAATAAAAAGTTTTCTTTTGTAATTTTTGCTCCTATCACAATCTCTTCTGTCCCTTGACCGTTTTGGTGGGACACGTGTCCCCCGATTCATCTGTCTGAGAGCTACAGATCGAATACAGGCTGGTTATCTGGGTTCTCTCTTCAGTCAAGAGAGAGAGAGAGACTGAACCATACTGAGGATGCTTGAGCTCACGTGGCTCAGAGACATCCTCTGGGATGATACAAACAGCTGGCTTTGCCACTGGCTCAGACCTGTAGATAAGTCAAGTTAGATGACAGGAAGCCCATCTTCATGGTTGAAAATTTACTGTCTTAAGTATGTTGCCGGAGTTTAATTTAGTATGCATGAGGTGTACTTAAGAGATGCTGAATTTTGACCACATTAATCCCCAGCATGGGGCTTCTTCCCCATTTCAGCAGCACTAAAACCTGCTCACTCCATTCTCATAAGCAGGTTCAAATAATGCACACAAAAGGAGTGCTTTATGCTGCATCCAAATGTTTAAGAGCTTACAAAATGCAACCTACTATCCTCCCTTCCGATGCCGAATGCCCTCTAAAACTGGGTGTCCCATTAAAAAAGTTCTCTTACAGAACCTGAAGTATTTTATGTTCTCGAACACAGCCGCATTGCGGCCTTTCTGCCAGTATTTCTCTGACTATACTAGTTTCAAAAAAACCCAGACAGTTTGGAACTATAGGAAAATGACTAATTCTTAGAGAAAAGACATGTAGATACAGCTAAATGACCCTACTACCCAATTGTATTTGTTATTTTACATAAACTTTTTTTCCTGCTCTTAATAGTGAAATTCCGTGTCTGACATGGTTTTGTTTATGGGTTTATTACTACTGAAGCCCCGGGAACTACTTTCCCTGAGGAAAACACAGTATATTTCAAAGAAATTAAGAAAATAAAGAGGGAAAATTTACAGCGTGTTGAAACTAGTATGGACATGTTATACGCTGAAGCTAAAAAGCTTCATGCAAATTGATTATGGCACATCTGGCATGTAGAATATACTTACCATTCCTTCACCCGCAAACACTGTAAATTTTCAGAAGTTTACACATGGCATTAAACAAATTTTCAGGAGTAGTGGGAGACCACAGGTATAAGGAATTCGCAGAAAAGCTAGAGACAGTAGAGGAAATACTGTATTTTAAGGTTTTTAATTGTGGCGGAAAAAAACAGTGGAGCACATGGGAGACCTGCGGTTAATGGGAAGCCAAAGTAATGAATCTTTAGCAGATGCAGTTATATTAATAAGCAATACAATGAAATGAAATAAACAGAAGACATGGAGTATTGAAAGCTAAGCTAAAGACAGTAATGAAAATGCTGTATCTGTAGAACCAAAAGTAGAAAGAGCACTAAAAACAAGCTTTGAAAATACAGCAAGAGCTGTATTTACTGAAATACGTGGAAGCATTTCTTACGAATGTGAAATACATTTTGACTTTCATGCCGCTAGTAAACAAATGCATGAAGCCAGTTCATGGTAAGCAAAGAATAAATTCAGCAAATAGGCAGAAAAAAAAAAAATCACAAGAAAATATTCATACAAACTGTCAAAGTAGAGAGACACATGTCAGCACACACGTATCCGCTCACACTGAAAATCAGACATCTTGACGGTACAAGAATTAAAGGATCTCAGAAGCTCCAGTGTGCTGCCACTGGATATAACACTTTTTTTAAACCAAAAGTGCAATAAGAAAAAAAAAACACTTTTAAAACAGGCCGTTTACAAGAGGGAGGGTACTGCAGGGATTCCCCTTTCCGGCGCGAGCTCCTCTCAGCAAGCACCCCTCGCTCCGCCAGCCGCCGCTCCCAGCCCCGGCGCGGCAGTGACTCTGCCTGCAAGGGCTCTCCGCACCCGGGGAGCTGCCCTCAGCGTGGCTTCAGCAGGGAGACAGAGACCTTTTCGTGCAGGGGCCGGGGCATGGGCATGCCTGTGTGTCTGCTCTACCAGCGGGTCCATCCCTCCCTCCGAGAGGTCCTGTCGGAGTGGAGGTCCTTCCCCAGGTGCAGTCGGTGAAACCAGAGAACTTTCTTTAGGGATGTGATTAAGAGGGACATTCAGGATCAGTTGGAATAACAATATTTACAGAGAATTGCAAAAATCCTAGCAACAAATAACTTTAAACCCATCTCTGGAAAATCTGGGCTAATAAGTGGAATGCTTTTTTTCTAAGAAAGCTACTTCTGAGAAAGCTCCTGGCTAGCTTCTGTACATGAGAAGAGTAAAAACCCCTGTAAGATAGTAAGCCTGAGGCACATACCACAGCCTGAAGCTGAAAGCAGCAAAACAGGCCAATGCACACGTAGCTGCAGGAGGAGTTTGCAGATGGGCTGCAATGTGCGCTCTCCCACATGAAGAGCAGCCAGGGTCCACCGCTCCAGGACCACTGTGGAGCCATCCTGCAAACAGCTGACTTAAAGAAAGATGGTTGCCTGCTATTACCTCCAAGCAATCCCTTTCATCTGTTCTACCTGTTGTTATTTTCAAAATTGATCTATTAACCTGGTAGCTGGTTCTGCTAACAATAAACACATGGGAGGGAAAAACCTGTAGAAGTTTAACAAATTTTCAAGCAGCCACTGTTCAGCCAGGTAGGCAGCTTGAAAGCTGAGGAGCAATGTACTCCATCAGACTCACAGAAGCAGCTCACTGCCTGGTATTGGTTGTAATCTGGATAACTCTTATCACTGTTATGCCCAGCTATTGAGAAATCATCTTACTTTGTTTTACTTCTTAGCAGAGATAATTTTATTAGAGTTATTTCTCCAGGAGTTCCCGGAGGCATCAGAGAAGATCTCGTAACAGAAGTTATTGTAGAGACATGTAGGAAGAAACAATCTCTTCCCTAGGGAAGAAGCTGCAAGAGGTATGAAACAAAGGAAGATTAAACAGAGAAGTCCTAACCCTGGCCAAAAGTGCCTCGTTATCACAGTGGAGTTCTGTTCTCCACTGGTAAGTGCAGCATAAGGAGAAATTACTTATCCATGTCCTTATTCTACCTATGAGATGAACGTAAGATTACAATCTTATCTCTTGCACAATTTACATGTCATGTAGTGCAGCTTGATCAAGAACAGTCCATAAAAATATGCTGTTTCTCATTACCTGAGGTTCTTGGAAAGCAGCATGAATATTATGTAAAGAGAAAGAAAAGACATAAGATCTTACATAATTTACCTTCGGCTGATTTCAGATCTCTTATGCTAGTTATTTCTTTACCTTGTGCTAACAGAAAAACCCATTATTATCCAAACAAGCCCTTTGATTCACTTCAAATCAACAGCTTGGTCATGTGAGCAATCAGGTGGAGGACCATGCTTGAGCTACCCAGAAAGCAAAGACATCTGCAAAATAGCTTCTCATTTTCCAGAGAGTCATTCAGTTTGGGGGACATATTTTTTTTCCATGAGAAAAAAAAAGCACACAAGAGGAAAAGGATGTGGTCCTGACAGCTGTGCTACCCAGCATCAGAAATGGTACAAGTGCTGGTCTGGTCCCATGACCCCCATTTCCACGTGGGGCACTTCTGCTGTGCTCCTGGTGCATACCCTCCTGTTGAGTTTTGCCAAAGGGATTCAGTTCACGAGCTCCACCACTGCTCCATGGCAGTGACCACGCTGAAGTAAGCAAGAATAACTTGAAGATTCGCTTCAAAAGTGTGCTTCTCATCCAAACTAAAACACTACTATAGATGCATCCTAAGACCAAGTGTTATCACTTACCCAGCTGTTGCACCACTGGATTGTATTTACGAAATCTACTGAAACGTGCTGAAATGCTTTGAATGTGTTCTGCCTGACAGCACAGAGGTAGTCTTTTTTAAAACAATGCACAGTCAATGGAAGGTAAAAATTCCTTTTTAATTCGGAATCTGGATTCAGAATCTGGCATTCGTTAACCAGAGATGATTAAATGTCTTGGCCTCTAACTCTAATGATAGGTCTAATTTTTTCTCAGTTTCTTTCTTTAAAATATTGTGCTTTCCAGATTAAACCGTTATTTCAAAAAATACATTATTACAACATGCTCAGAGCAGTTTTCAAGAAGAAAGGAATGACAGAGAACAGCTGAACAAGATGAAAAAAATTCTTATGGTGGCTGTTGCACCTACGTGAGACTCCAGACCACCAGCAGATTTACACATACGCACAGCTAAGTGCACACTTCCACAGTGTTGGTGGCACGCATTGTCCAACGAGAGCCAAACTGCACTTCAGTGCTCCACAAAATCACACAGGACAGAAATGGCCGAAGTCAGCTCAAATGTACACTACTTAAGTGGACTGAATTACACCTGCGATTAATTTGTACCATTTTCTAAACTTTTTTTTCTGTCTGTGAAAATGAGATGTACAGATTTGTATGAAATTGGTGCTACAGAAGGAAACCAGAACCAACATCTACTATTTAGTGGATGTATTTACATCTAGTATTTAACCAACACAAACAGTCTGATCAGGCCAAATAATTCATCTGTCCTCCCCTTTGCAAAAATTCAATCTTTGTTTGCGTAGCTAATATCCTCCTGAGTCGCCATAAGCCCCATCCTCTGTGTATCAGTAGGCTTTAGGAAATGTTGAATCACTTTGCAAGAGTGCATAGATACAGTTCCACAATGACCCTCTATGTGTCATCTACGAAAGTCACACATGGGAAAATATAAGCTGTGCCCCTGAAAATAAATGCTAAGGAAATGTTCCTACATAATTCTTCTCTTTCTGCAGTAATTTTTCTCTCTCTAAACATTTTTAAGTGGCAAGATGAAATCTGTTTGCTTTTCTGAAAGTGGAAAATTGCTGAGGATTCGCCTCTAGTTTTTAACTTTATAAAAACCAAATAAATTGCTGATTTCAAAATGTGATTTCTAAAATTATAGTATTCTTTATACATAATCATAAAAATAAAGAATATAAAACTATTCTGAAAAATGAGTCAATGTTTTAGCTTCCACCAACCACATTTTTTTAAAAAAATGACTAACCGTATGTGCAGTCAGGCAAAACATTAAAAAAATAAATTCAGAAAATATAAATAATAAATAGTTCCAGAGAACTTTTTAGCAGAACAGCATATATCTACAACTTCCGTCAAACTTAACACGGAATGCATGATGCTGATACTACCATTGTGAAGCTGTCTCACCTGAAAGCAGAGCGCTAGGAATCCTGGCATATATACTGTATTACAAACAAAATCTGCTTTTCGTACAGATCTGTGAAAGCAGCTGTCACAAATTTCAAATGTGATTAAAGATGAAGTACCTGAAGGCAGAAATTTGGACTTTGCAATTACTCATTCTGGTAAAATAAGGGTAATAACTACCTGTATTTCTCAGACATACACTGGAGATCACATGTTAAGTTCTCTGAGTTAATTTAAAATTTCAGTCTTACTGAATGCATTGGGAGAAATATGACTGACAATAATTCAAAAAATGGAATAGAATTGTATACTTAAAAGCATCAATGAGTTCAAAGAAAGATTATTAAGCAGTCTAGAACAATAATAACAAGTTGTTCTTTTAGGAGGTCTTCAGCATTTTGCTTCCGGGAAGGAATGTGACAACCATCTTTCTCCCAGCACTCTTAAGCTTTCAGTTCCAAACTGAGAGAAAGTTAGAAAATGTATTATAGAAAAACATGTTTATGCATGTGGGTTTTGAAATCACCTTGGATCCTGCTGAACCTTGTGTAGATGTTTACACATTTTCGTTAATTTTAATTACAACATCCATCTCTTTTTTTCATAATATTTGGCTTTTACACAGCTGAAGATAACGGAGCCTGTGCTCGCATGATGTAACGTGCCATAACTTCACTGTGGTCATCGCAAGAGAGGTGATTGGAATGAACTAAGAACCTGGCCATTTATTTTAACAAACTTCACTATTTAATTATTTTTTAATCGAAAATTACTCTCCATTAAAAGAAATTCATGACATTTTTAGATAAAAGCAGAAACTTGATGGAACATGCTTTTAGACAATTTTACTCAGTCTTTGCCAAAAATGTTTATGGACAGAAATAATTTTCAACTTCATTTCCTTAAGAGGGAGAGAGGCCGTAGGAGGAGAGAAAGAAAGGGGCTCTGTCACTGTGCGTGCCGGTTGTCAGGGCGCACATACATGTACACTCGGCCCAGGTTTGTGAAGACAGAGAAGAGGTCGTGTTTGCACTCCAGTAAGCAGTGAAACAAATTTTGACAGTGCAAGAATTGATTTGAAGAGCAATCGTTATCTGAGCTCCTCTAAATTTGCTCAGTCTGAATCACTCACCTTCGTCACGTGATGCTTTTCATGTTGTACGGGAATCTTAAACATTTGGCACCAATATGTTGTATCCTTGTCTGGGACAGGCACCTGTCTTAATAAAAAGGGCAAGAACACAATATTATAAAAGTCACATTACCCAGTCGCATAAGCCCAAAGCTTTAGCTGCCACCTTATCCCCATCTCCACATAAACCCACATGACTTACGTCTTTGTTTGTCAAGTCAAAGTATGGCAAGGAGGCAGACAAGACTTCTTCTTTCTCAGGATTCAGTAAACGTAGACTCTTTGTACCACGATTAGACCCATGGTAATTTTGACCTGCTTCTCCCATGTCTTTGTGGTGGTAGGCCCATATTACCCGCACTGTGCTTTCCTGAAATAAAGAAAACAATCAAAAAAACCATAAGGAACAGGAACAAGACCTTCCTCGCATAGTTCACGTAATTCCTAAGATCGGTATGATGTAGGTGTTGGTGTATCAGGACAATGACAACGTACATCAGAGGAGCAGTCACCTACTGACTCAATTTTGCCTTTAAAATTAATAATGTTTTATATACATAGAGTTCATTGTATATCTGCAGAAGTTTAATCTGTCTCTGACAGATTCCTTCATTAATGCTGCAAATTTAAATCACATCTGCAAATAGCAGAACAGATTCATAAAGAGGTAACCAACTAAACGCATCAAACAATTTTTTCTACAGACGCCACTCATTTGGCCAACAATCAGAAGGTTTCCTCCCCAAACAGTTCCCAGGCTCAACTCTGTAAAGAGTTGAATACCTTCTGTGAACTGCTGTCCTTACATGCTAGGGAAGATAGACATTCAATTACAGAACAGATTTACATCTTAAAAATCAATCTACAGCCACAGCGCAGATCAATTCTCTGTAAACTATTCTTGGATTGCAATAATCACCCTTAAGACAAAAGAGTCTAATAAATCCTGAAGTGTCCCAGAATGTTATACTATACTGAGACAGTTTGGAGCAGGTGCGAAAACCATAGATCCATTGACTGCCTGGCAATCTGGTGGTTTATACAGCTGTGGTTTGCTTCCTGCATCTTTCAGCTCCTCATGTTCTTATTACTGCGTATATTGTGAAAACATAGGTAATAGTGTTGAAATAGTATAGCAATGATTCCAAAATGAGTAGCAAACAAGCCAAAGCACAGAAAGCCTTGAAAATCTCTCTAACCTGTCTGTCATTTCCAATACAAAAGTCATCAACTTCATATAATTTAACATTATGCTTAGGAAAAAGAACAGCAGTCCCTAGGGCAATAGGAGAATTTACCATGAAAAGCATTTTACCATGGAAAGAGTTTTATCATAAAAGTCTTCAACTTCTTAATTTTGAATAAAGAAATAAAACCAAAAATATACCATAAATATATATGCTCCAAGCTTTTTAAAAAGTCTATCTTTAAGATCAATTACAAGTTAAAGAGCTAAAAACTGTTTCTCAAGTTGGCATCTCTTGAATAGCTGTAACTGTGGGATATGGGACTTGATGGCCCAGAGGAACCTGTTTCAATCCTGTATTCACTTGGTGCATTAGAAATTAGAGAACATAATCCATTAAAGTAGGACAAAGAAAGCTGAAATTAAAATGTAAGATCTTAATAAAACTAGCACAAATATTTTACATGGTTAAGTTAACCAAACAGTTGCTTTGGAAAGTGAATTTCTTTAATTCTGTCCTTTTACTAAGATGAAATTTTAATAACCAGCTTCATAACCACATATGCATTTGGCCCGTATTAATGCCTTTATCCCTCTACATACAGGCAGAGCCTCTTACCGTTATGCTTTTGTCATTTGTATCACAAGTGTGCAGTTCTCTGCTAAAAGCCAATATTGTATGTGTGCTGTTTTCCATCGCATACTCCAGATGGTAATCCTGTTGAGGGTCCTTTTTAAGTACTCTGTTTTCATCTGTAAAATAATCCTGTCAAAAATAAAAGGTGGCCATTATTAAAATCTAATATTAAATTAAAAATCAAACTCCATGTCCAATACTGAAGCTTCTTAAAGCACATCTTTATGTAAAACGTTGAAGTATCATAGTTTTGTATCAAATGATAAATTTGTGGTGGCACTGAACTTTTTTTTTTTTTTTAATTAAAAATCTTCAGGAAAGCAAGTTTCCTTGATAAGCAGCTTAAAGAATGTCTTGAGCAACTTTAACAACATGCTGCCCAGAAGCCTAATTTATCATGACTGGGGTGTCGTGAACTTCAAGGGAAATCACAGAGAGAACTAATTTCACTTAATATTCACAACAACACAACTTTTTCTTTCTCTTCCTTCCCCACAGAAAGGGAACCTCTTGAATGACCATCGACCAGAACCAGAAACCCTATGGCTTAACAAGCACGGAGAGTGCTCCGCTCATACAAAAGGTGCTGGGTTGGGGTCGGGTTGAGGTGGGGGGGAAGCTGTTTGTAAGAAAGACGCTCCCCGTCTGGGGTTCAGCAGAGGCACGGTACAATGGAGGAGCGGCCGCAGTGATGCCGAGTCATTAACCTCCTCACCCCGAATTCCTGCGGCCCCGCGCAGCTGGGACCCGGCCCTCCCTCTCCTCCCGCCCCGGCCACCTGGAAAGGGCTGGCCACCGCCTCATAGGCACCTCCTCCGGTTGCCCTCCTTCGAGTTTTAGGCTGTTTCTGTCCGGTTTGGGACTGTGCTTTTAACTGACAGATGTATTTCTCATGCCAAACAGGCTACAGGCAGGCACCATTAATCACGCAGCATCCTTGCAGAGTTACGCAGTGCCAGCTGTTCCTGGAAGGCATTTACTTCTGTAGCTATTTGGACCTCCATTCACTTCTAGAGAGACTTCTAGCTTTCCCCTTTTGTTAAAGCGGAGGTAACCGAGCTGAAAAATTGTAAAATGTTAGCTCCAAGTATTTTGATACCGGTAAAAGTATCTGATACCTTATTAATTCACTAAAGGATCATTTGGGAGCTGTAATCTTAAACTTAATCCCACCCTAGAAATCTGTGTGCGTGCAAGAGCCCACATGCACACCAGTCAGAGTTCACAAGCTGGTCTGCCGTTTACAGATGTATGAATAACTGCATGCCCAAACAGTTCATTAAGGTATATTATTTTGTATAAAATTATCCCAGTGATGATGCATCTTTAAGGTAGAAAAGGGTAAAAAGCTGATCACTTTTATCGGTATGAAAATACTCGGATTTAATTCTGTCTTGCCAAAACTACTGAAACAGTTTGGATGTTTTCAGTTCCAGAAAAAATCTAAATCTCAAAATTTTTGAAAGGTACTGAGAAGAGTCCTTCTTTTCCTGTCAGTACTTTTCACGACTACAAATGAATGAATACATATGTGAAAGAAAACACGCATGGAAAAATAGTCACCAAAAAGAGCAAAAGAGGGGCCTAAGACCTGAAGGTGTGTGCTGAAAGAAGGGGAACTGATGAGTTATGCTTGTTCAGAGAAAAAATTTTGGATTTGCTTTTCCAGGTGGAAATAATCAGCCTGTTCTGGGATGGTACTTGAAGATGGGTACTTTATGGGATCAAAATGTTCTGCTTTAACCCTGCATCGCTGCTTGGAAAGAGGTAATGTATGTCTATACACAATACCATCCCTGCTCTGAAAACACTCCTCTATGGAATCTCTGCTTTCATCTTAAAAATAGTAAGGGCTTGTCTGTACGAGAAATGTAACCTTGTAAACATCAGCTTCTATCAAAGTGTGGTATCTTTGCTGAAATGTTAAACTAAATTGGAGGAAGGCACCCTCGTATTAGAAAAAGCACCCACATATTGATTTATTGAGGAATATAAATTCAAGAATAGCTTTTCCTCATGTGAACAGGTTGAAAGTCTTTGCCTGAAACCGCTGTGAAGGAAAGCTCAGAAATGTGAAGCAAGGTTTGCTGTGTGCACTCAAATATTTTGCCGGTGAACTTCACCATCTCTTAACAAGTCTAGAGGACACAGCTGTAACCAAAAAAACCTCTTGTGATACAGCCCTGGCTTCCATGAGCCTACAGGGAGAATACAAAAATAACTTGAAGAAGTCATGTAATTATTATTAGCTCAGATGTGCCTTGATAACGTGATTGTCAGTGTAATTATTTCACTCGCCTGGATGACAGTCAAAGACAGGTCCCAGCTCTGGCTCACTGCAAGGGGCTCGTTTTGTGGCTGCCAGCAAACGCTTTGGGGAGGGTGGTCCCAAAGCTCGGCCCCAGGAGGGTGCCCCGCTGCACCCTGTGGGAGAGGGGCTGGGTTGGGAGAGCCGCCCTGGGGGCTGGCAGCGCTGCCTGCCCGGGCGCTCGCTGCCTACCCCTGCCATCGACGCTGAACAGCACCTCGCTCCGTGACTCACCTTAAATTATTTTGTGGGTAGATGCTAATCTGACCAACTAACGTTAATCTTTCCCATGTGAAAATTTCTGTGAAGTAATGAATTCCTTGTCTCTAACTCGCTCTGCCTGATACATGCCACCTTGAAACAGTCCTTGAATATCAGGGTGCTGAGAGTACCTGGGAAGCAAATTTATGTAATGCCCAGGAAGACAGAGATGTCCATTTATTCCCCAAATCCTCCACCGAGTGCAGCGGTGCTGCCCTAGAGGAATCAAGTGTGACTACACTTGCCGGGGGCTATTTAGGAGTTAATGAACTGCCTCTATTACTATTTTTATTTCCTTTGTTGAAAATTATCCAGATGTTCATCACAAAAATAAAATCAAATAATACAACAAAAAAATTTCTGAACAATTCAGAATTTGATTGCTAAATGTCTCCCATGAAAATTGCTTGTTTACCAGTTTGAAAACAAAATAAGGCCACATTGCCAAAAAATCATACTGATCTCTTTGTGCTCACAAAGATTTAAGTCAAACTATGCAGACTCTGCTCAACTTACTAATCAGAGCTCAAAAGCCTTTGAGACATGTGTTAGTGTACACAATGTAATGAACAAAAGGAGGTTATAAAAAATGAAGACACACTGACAAACTGTGATGCCACTTCCTCTTCAGCAGCATCTTGGAAAAGTAAGAAAAAGTTAGTTGTTGATATATCTTTATAGATATATGTCTGTATTTAGATTGGATATTAGGAAAAATTTCTTCACCAAAAGAGTGGTCAAGCATTGGAACAGGCTGCCCAGAGAGGTGGTGGAGTCACCATCCCTGGAGGTGTTCAAAAACCAGGTAGACGTGGCACTTCAGGACATGGTTTAGTAGGCATGGTGGCATCGGGTTGACATTGGACTTGATGTTCTTAGAGGTCTTTCCCAATCTTAATGATTCTATGATTCTATTCTATGATTCTATCTTTATACATCTCCTATGCTTCCTTTCAGAGTAGAAAAATAAGAATAAATGAAAGTCCTGCTCCTATGGTACAAATGCAATCAAAACCATCACATTTGGACAGCCTACACTGCCTTTAAGTCCTTGCGTCTAGTCAAAGGAGAAAGCTGGGTACCTCTGGAGGCCTTTGAAAAGTGACTTATAAGGCCAAAGGACAACACAGAGGATGGATCCACCAGTGGCCAGAGAGGGGACATTAGACATCTGGGCTTCAGCTGAGCTCAGGATATCTAAATACAGCTCAAAACTCTCTCAGGGCCAGACTACCGTAACACAGAACTCATCTAGATCCACAAGTTTCACTCATTTAATTCCATAGAGAACATTTTCATCAGCAGAATTACAGTCCTTCGATATCTATCACAGATGGTCTGAGACGAGCCTCATATAAGACTAGCTTACCCTCCATACCAGGTAGGATGAGGCTCTAATGTGGCAACCTCTTTTACACAGATTTGCGTTTGCCATCCCATACAGTTAGCTAGAAAACCTGTGCCTTTTGTAGGATAGATTACACTGACACAAGTCCTCCTGAATTTCATGGAGTCCCAGCAGAGATCTGCAATAATTATCAAGCCCTTAAAACCGAATTTTTTAAACACTCACAGCAGAAACGTGAAAACATGGATTTAGGTACTGATTTGGCACTTGCATGCAGATTCTTTGGTTTCTTATACACACAAAAGTATATATCATATGTTAAATGAAGATAAAGTTGCCAAGTTTCACATCAACTTTACAGAAGTGTAAGCAGTTACAGAAAGAGAAAATAAGGGTGAAATTACTATATTTTTCTAGTAAGAACATCTTATTTAAATAGTAAGTGTTTAAAAGTTTTGGAAGTGTTATTGGTCATGCCACATAATGATATCATAACATAATAACAAAGATGTTATTTTTATGTCAAAATCTGCTTATTCAAAACATTTAAAGTTTCTGCACAACTTTGGTAATATTGTATAAACTAGCATTTTAAGCTCTAGACTAAGTTGTGCAATCAGTCAAATAATTAGGTATCTCCTTCCTCACTTTACCTAGAAGTTGAAACAACATATGGAAAATGAAAAATCCTCCTGACAGTACAAGTTAGTTTACATTCTTTTCCAGATGTGAAGCCGATCATGTTATACTGGTTTTCAGATCCCATTCACCTCTCTCTTTCTTAAAAAAAAAACTTTGTGGCATATATGGTTCCTGATTGCTGCTCTCCCAACAGTCATGGAGAACAATTTCTTAAGGATGTGAAAAGAAGCTGTTTTACCCTTCGAGCATGCAAGCACAGCTGCAGAGGAAAGCCTGACCCCGAAAGCACCACCAGCTGTCATCGCAGACGTGAACAGGTGTTTATGGGACTCCTTCCCCACATCTTTACAATGTACAAGATATTGTTTTGTTTATGATATCCATTTCCCATCCTAAATTACAGACAGCACCTTTCAACCTCAAGGAGCATAAAATAACTCTCAAACTGTGGCCCCATCCGGCGATCGCCTCGTGGTCCCGGCTCGCGAGCAGCTCTGCCGCCGGGATTTCTACGTGCTGCCCTTCTCTAAGCAGGAGATCGCTGCCACTTCAGCAGCGATTTAACGCTTAGGAGCGAGTAAAGGGACAAGCCAGGAATGGGAAATGAGGGCAAAACAAGCTGTGTTGCAACTAGTCCTCACCTATGGTCTGTAGCCAACCCATGGAGTTTTGAACATCCCCAAACTACCAAACTGACATCCAAGACCGGCGCTGAAGACAAGTTTGGCAAAAGGAATTGGGAAGCTGTAACCAAGATGAAAGTTGGCGCAGGAGAGGATCTATCTTAGTATAAATAGGATGGATAAATTGCTACAGTATGCAAAAGAACTGACCAAAACATTTGTTTGAAATAAGCACCAAGCTATGCCTTTCTGGGTTTCCAAAAAAAATAACTGTGGTTAACATTTCTCTTTTTTATTGTTGCATTTAATTTAGATGGAATCCTGCTGCTCATGCTTCCAGCACACACTGGATGTTACCACCAAAAATAAGCTGGTTTTACATTGTATTTGGCAAGAAGCAAACAGAGCATGAGTTTACAAATAAGCAAACCAAACTTTTTTGCAACCTCAAACAAATTTCAGCAAAGATCTTACTATGCTCTTATGTTAGGGAAAAGCAGAGCCCACCCACAGAAAACTAACACGAAGCAGGAGTCTGAAAGCATCACTGCTCCGTGTAAGAACACCTTGAGAGCATTCCAGTTGACTGATCCGATCTTGGGATTGGCTCCGAAAGAAAAAATATCCACAGGAAGGGTACAGCAACAGCAATCAAGCAGTTGCAAGAAGTTCCTAAAGTAACCGGGATTGGTAAATTCAGCTGCTGCCCAATGAGCAGTCTGTTTGTAATTAATTTACTGATTGATCTATTTTTTTTACCTACACAGAAGATCAGCATGAAGTGATTCTGTCCTTGCTAGGAAGCCTGGATCTCGGTCATGCGGGCGGTTCTGAGAAGCTGCACACAATTCCTGGTACAATTCCAATGAATCTGGCTGAATTGCACTGGAGTAAATATGGATTATTTACTTCAGGTGTACTACTAACTTTGACAAGGACGGAAATTTTTATCTGTAACAAATAACTGTGGGTGCGTCTGTATTTTAAATGCAGACATACACATATACACAAAGACATACATGTTCCACTCGGGTATTTACAGGAACAGATAATGCATGTTTGTGTGTGTACATGTACATATATTTTCTTTGCAAAAAAAGGGTGTGTATTTTTTATACATGAAACACAACTATTTACTTAGAGACATGTCTTTCCTCATTCAAACTGTAAGTCATTTGAATTTATTTCAGTGTATTTCTTATATCTAGTTAAATGCTGCCCGGGGCAGCTTCCCGGTAGCCTACAGCCAGCAGTGACACCCCTTGGTTTCTGTGGCATTCCTGGGAGATATAAAAATATTGCTTTCTCCACGCACAAATGAAAAACACCGAAATGTGGAGAGCCTTCTAACTTACCACTCAAAGGTGTAAGAAGCATGAGCAGTTAGAAGTTGAAATGCAACTCTGCTTATCGGCATGGATAATTTGACTTTGCAGCAGAGTCCCAAGGACCTATCCGAGTCTTTACATCAAGAATAAATGTTGATTTAAGAGGTTATATTCCAGTTATATCAGAAGCTATAAAGCTAGATTAAAGGCTGTCCTAATGCAAACAGACTAGACAAAACATGTAGCAAAGTGTTTTACGGGAAAGAAAACCCGTAAGTAGGAGATACTGTGTGATTCAATCTCACAAGTGTACTTTATCACACGGAACATTCCTGACGCAGGAGCCACATTTAACCAGTACACGTTTTCTTGTTTTAATTACTTTAATTACTTCAACTATGAGGAAGTTTTAAAAACACTTAAGGGATTTTCAGGCACAACTATTAATGATACTTGTTCCCAAAATCTCTGCATGTGCCTTAGAAAAGCTCCCCTCTTCCCTCTCCTACTTCTGAGATACTCGTTGGTATTGAGAATGAAATCATTCCCCCGTTATTTTAAGCCTTTGCATCACTCGCAGTGGCTACATTTCCATCCTGCCCCCAGCACCTATTTTTGGGGAGCTGTAAGAAAATTTCATTTTCTTGGTGTTTCCAAAATCCAAAGGACAAGAAAAAATACTGTAGAGAAGCAAAAACTTTGCAGAACAGCTCCCAAAAGCCTGCAAAATTCACGAGCTACAGAATTCTTCTCATCTTTTGTTCACCAACTGTTGCTTCCTTGTCCTAACTATTGTACCTCTGAAAGGGAACTACAAAGCTCCCAGCCAGTGGAGATGTACACTGGAGTGTCTCTTTATGCCCCACATCCAAGCCAAGAGGGACTCATTAGTCATCTGGAGATTTTGCCCCAATGCCCAAAGGCATGAAATACCTCCAACAAAGCACCGACTGAGATATGTCACTGTGGCACTCACTTTGCATCTCTCTCTTGGTGCCTTTCAAGTTGTTTTCTAAACACTTCTTTTGTTGCTGTTGGCATGAGTGCACTTAAAAGCAGCATATCGTTAAATACAGAGAATGCTCACTGTTTTCTGTCCTTTAAAATCTCTTCCAAGTACTTCCCTATGAGCAATTAAGCTAACTCTATGGGATACATTTGATAACAGATATTCTTTAGTTTGGGTGACAGTTAACAAGCAAGGCTGTAATGAATAATAAAGTACTTTTTAGTGACACACAGTCCCTATTCACCCTGAGTAGGGACTATTTTTGTACAAGTTCAACAGAAGATTCTAACAATGCAACCCTCTTGTATAACTTGCACAAAATAGGCATTCATCAAGGAGGATTACTCTCCCCAAAATGGGGCTCTCAGCAGCTACGTGCCGTGGGTGGGGATGCACAATTCCAGACAGGGGTGGAGACCAAGGAAAAGGCATGGGTCTAGCATGAAAATGCATGCTGTGTCAATTCATAAGCACAAAAGAGATGCATTTAAAAAAAGAGAGAGGGAAAGGAGGGGAAAAAACTAGATGCAGAAGCTAAGGCTGCTGCGAGAATTGTTATGAACAGTAACGCACGCTACAAGTGACCGTGGCGATATTGCAAGGTAACATTTTGCTAAGTACGAACTCTCCCTCCAAGTCCACCCCCTCCCTACAGAGACAAAGGCAGCTCCCAGCTTTCCAACACCAGCCTCCATTGGTATCTTCTACCTGTTCTCAGACACGCTCACCCAAACCCCACGTAATCTGCTGCTCTGTCACCCCAGGGCTCTCGGTAACATGCGAGAATCACTGATCTCTCTTGCTCTCCCTCTGCGTGGTAGAGCTGTGTCGCTCATGACAATATAGTAAAGCTATGCCTGTATGTATGTATTCATGCTATGTCCTCTACATCCTCCCAAAATATGTCTACATTCCCATTTCAAATACCAAACTTCTGAAACATTAGGACAGTAAATGTATAATTCTCCGACCATTCAAACACTCTCCAAAAACCTACCAGAACCATGAAGGTTTGTTCTTGTCTCATGACATCGTAATGCTTTTCACCTTCATATATTTAAAGAGAACTAAACCTCAGACTTTCAAATCATTTTAGCCTTTGCTTATGCCAGGCACTCTTTTAGCTTCAATAAAGCTCAAACACAGAAAAGCAAGCCAAACCAAGTAACTCATTACACCAAAGTTCAGGAAACACCTAAAAACTGAGAAAGTAAAACCCAATCTCAGATAGAACACTGAGTCACTAGATTTTTTCAGGGAAAGCCCTGCCTGCTGGCAGTGGGAACAGCATCTACTTGCTCTAAGAGGATGAAGAATAAAATCCAGAGGAAATGTTTTCTCTCTTCTCTGAAAACTATCTGGAAGTTTTCCTCTATCACGATACACCAATCTTCCACAGACTATGGAGTATCCCCTTTCTGCTTTTACCTTTATAACTACATTTACACGTTTGCTCCCAGAAGAGGAGTCTTCCCTCCGAGAACACTTTCTATTTTTAAAGGAGGAGAGAGAATTTAAGGGGGAGGAAAGAGGCTAAATTCTCCCAAGAGACTAGCAATTTCAGTGCCCACTTGAAAGGGTATAAAGGTGTTTCAGAACATCTCCTGAAAATCAGGCCACTAACAAGCATCTCAAAACTTTCAAAGAAACCAAAAAATGACCCTTCTAAGAGTTTAGACCACGATGCACATTTTCCAACTGATGATCATGGAATAAAAACATATTTCTAAAACCGAAAAGAAAAGTAAGTTCTTTCATTATAGGGTGTACATATTTTATAGAGTGCAGCTAGGCATAAAACCACATACTTTCAAGGGTACTATCTGTGAAAAAATCCTTTTTAGTAGTAAATAATGTAAATTATGATGATATACACTTAACACAGAATGTGTTTTTAAAATATGAACCGTATTTGTGTGTCCAGTAAAGGGAAGAATTAGATATTATTGAAATAGCATTCTAGAACAAGTTACTCATTTTATAGCAATCCCTGCTGACTGGCCAGAAAAAGCCTTTGGAAAAATTTTGTTTCTTCATCGTCTTTGTTTCTGGCCTTTCCTTTTTGGTGCAAGTATGGAAATATTTTAATCGAGCAACTTTTAAAAAGACCTCAGTCCAGTTGAAAAAGAAACCTTGCTGCCTGGAACTGAAGAAGAAATGGGGATGGAGAAAACCTCAGGTTGCAGGCAAACTTAAAAGATTTAAGTGTTTCTTCTGTGCCTTACCTACTCAAAGTACAACAAAATAACTCATGGCACTTAGCGTAGCAGATGTTCATGTGCTAAATTAGTGTTTCAGGAAAAACATCAGGTGCTCTGTAACAGGAGGTGCTTGCTACAGTCCTTCCCTTTTCTATCTATCTCAGTTGTATTTGTCACGGGATGTCAGTGAATAAAATCTTTGGAAGAAGAATGGAATTTGTTTGGAGCCGTTTTTAAAGGACGCTGAAAACCTGTGAGAGGTGCTGAAAAGAGCTACAAAAGTACTTTGAGTGCTGGGGGAAATGTCCTGCAGTGGGATGCTTAAAGAGCTAGATTTATTTATGTTATGCAAAAGAAAATTGAGAGGTGACTTGATTACAGCATATAAATAACTTTATGGAGGCAGGATGAGGGTTGGAGTCGACTTTTTAATATAGTAGAGAAAATACATAGCTGGAATCTGAACCCAGACAAACTAATAATGGAAATCAGGAATAGCAAAGACTCGCCATTGCCACAAACCAGCAAGAGAAGTGATGGATCCTCCATCACTGGATGTCTTTACAATAGGTTTGGATGCCTTTCTAAAAGGCTTGCTTTACCCACAGGATCTATGAACGAACCAAATACAAAGTCTGTGTTTCTTTTAATGGCGTATCTTCTGAAATGTAAGGCTTTAGCAAGCCTTACAGTCTGTGAGCTAAGAGCTCGTGGCTTGATAACCAGGAGTTTTCAATTATTATTATTATTAATTTATTTAGACTGAGGTTTTTGGAAAAATTATCCTCATTTTGAAATATGGAGAAAAAAATATTCTGAAAATTATCTGTCTGAAATTAGATAAAACAAATATTTCCCTAAACTTCACAAAGTGAATAGGGAAAAAAAGGAAAATTTTATGCTAAAAACTCCCTTTTTCTGGAAAAGGTTTGATTTTATAAAATCTTGACAAATAGTAGGGGAAGTATATTAAGTATTTAGTTTTCTTCTGATGAAATGTTAGTAAAAAATCCATATTCTTACAGCAAAATCTCGCAAAACTTAAGCAGCAGCTTCAAAGATCAACTAGCTCTAACACGATGAAGAGAAGATAGATGACTTCTCCTAGACCGTACTCTTAACAACTGGGTGTTACACTGCTCTTGAATTGCCTCTCTAAAAGTTATTAATCAGGCAACCAGGGGTGACAAGTTGTCATGACAGACCCCATTCCCCTTTCACTCACCCGTGGGACAAGCTGTCCCTGTTCCCCTGGCCCCAGAGCAACTCCCCCAGGCTGGACCTCAGACTGCTGAGAGGGGACTGAAGGTGTGGGTCCCTTCCCCCTCATGGTTTCTACCTCACCAGCCACTGGTGTCTCTTGAAGATGATGCTTCGCTGGAAGCACCAGTGGAGCCCATGTCCTGCACTTCTGTTCCCAGCTGTAGCTCTGGCAATGTCTAGACAACTAGAGGAACATGCCTAGAGAATTATGGCAATACAGCTGGGCTCCTCTGAGGTTGCTTTACCAGATCAAGCACAAGTACCAGGAGCCCCAGTGGTTACCCTGTAAGTTCTTTTCAATAACTGAGTCAAAACACCTCCAGCTGAGGACAGGAGGAACACCAAGGACAGGAGCAGAACCGGCTGCGCCCCAGCAGACAAGTACATCAGCAGGCTGGGAAGCTAGTGGGATCGTGCCCTCCCGTCAGTGGGATTACAAAGAGGAAGCTCAGGTGGCAACCAGGACGACCAAGCTCCGTCACTTGTTGGTTGCACCGATGAGCTAGGGCAGGGTGAGGGGAGAGATGCCGCGCATCGCTGGGAAACTCTGCCATCCCTCCCCTCTTCTCCTCGGGTCTGGGCTCAGGGGGCCGGCAGGGAGAGAGCGCCCAGGGAGAGAGAAAAGAGCCGTTGCATTTTCTGGATGAAGAGGAAGGAAACCCGACACCTTTGACGAAACCCGTGCAGAAGTTTAGAGGGAAAGCTGGCAGGGAGCGGACCAAAAAGGAATAGCTCCTCCGGGGGAGAGGAACGCAGAACAATAGGGATAACCAAAAAGAGGTACGGAGGTGAGGGACGAGGAGGCTGCACAAGAAAGAGAGGCAGGGAAAGAGGGACGTCCCGAGAAAGAAATAGCAGGGGGAAGGTGGGCGGACAAAGGGGACCCGGGACGCGCGGCGGGAACGGGGTGCCGGGAGCGCTCTGCCCCAGCAGGCGCCGGCGGCTTGCGGGCGAGGGGAAAGAGCCGGGCCTTACCTGCAGGTAGGGCTGGCCCCTCTCCACGCCCCCCACCACGATGTCGGCCGAGGCCATGCCGCCGCTGGCCGAGAGCCCGAAGCCCACGTAGCCGCGGGTGCGCACCTCCAGGCGGAAGGCGAGGGCGCTGCCGCGGCGGCCCCAGCGCAGGCGGTAGGCGGCCGCGCCGTCCAGCACCGCGCTGTGCGGGTAGCTCCGCGGCGGCGGCCCGGCGGCGGCGGCGGCGGCACACAGCAGCCCGCCCAGCACCAGCGCCCAGGGGCGCAGCCGCCGCATCCTCCCGCCGCGCACCGGCGGCCGCCTGTGTCTCTGCGTGTGCCCGGGCGCGCGTGTGCGTGTGTGTGCGCGGAGAAGGGGGGCCGGGTGCCCCGGTCACCCCGCCCCCACTGCGGGCGGCACCGTGCCGGCCGGCCCCGTCGGGGCAGCGCGTCCTCGGCAGCCGCTTTGTTCGCTCCCCGCCCCGGCCCGGCGCTGGCGGCCGCCCCCGGTTCCCCCTCCACCGCCCGTCGGGGCCGGGCCGAGCCCCCGCCGCGCCGGCAGCACCTGCCGTGCGCTCGCCGCGGCCGCCGGGCTCCCGCGGGGGCTTCCCGGGGAAGCGCTCGGAGTGCGCGTAAACGAGCGAAAATCCTCCTCCTGACGGGGGAAGCGGAGAGGAGGCGGCGGACAGGGCTCCCCCCGCTGCTCGCTGGGGACCCCCCCGGCCCCACGGGAGCTTTAACTCCAGTGGAAGAAGTCCGCGGGAGGAAGCCCGGAGGCAAAGGAGCGCTTCCCGGCTCTCAGCCGCTTCTTCACTTAGCGAGAGTGCGCTGTGCCGCGGACGGATGGCGAAGCGGGAGATCCCCCGTCGGGAGAGTTATTTTTGCTCCGTAAGTGGAAAACGAAGACCTCCCCAGGGTGATTTGCACCGAGACGGCTCGAAAAGCACAGCTCAAAACCCCACCCGTGCCCACTGACACCCCCGCACCCGTCCCCGGTGCCACCACCACTCGGCCAGCGTGGCCATGCGGTGCCCGGTACACCCCTAACAGAGGCCACATCCACTTCCCCTCCGCACACCGCCAACTCCACCGCCGTTTCGGTAGGAAAGTAAAGACCAGAAAGATGTTTTTTGGAGGAATGTGCCCCAGCCCCCTGCAAATCTGGATGGAAAGAAAAAAATAGCATAGCAGCCAAAAAGGAGAAGATCATGGCCCACAAGAAGTCGTATTGGCCGTTGAAAGCTCCAAGCAATACGAAATCAGTTTTAAGATGAAGTTATGCTGTTTGAATTGCATTTTGTTAATGTTTAAACGAAAGAGAAAGAGCCTGGCACTCAACAGAAATTAAACATTATTTCTATGAAAACCAATCCAACTAGCACATAAGGGAAATTAGTAATGCTTCCTTTTTAGGCTTTTGCATGAAAATATTTCACAAATATCGCTGAGGCTTCCAGAATATCACCACCTACTATGATGTGAGGAATGCATCAAACTACAAAACAATTTATAGAAAATAAAATGCTTTAAAAATGATAGGCAACAAAATTTACTTTTAACTAAAACACCATGAGAAATGAGAGAAAAACAATAGATGCTGGTGAATGAAAATAATTTTTAAAGGAATAGAATTGGTGTGACCTTTCTTCCAATTATAGCAGTAACTTCAAAGGTATAAACTCAGATGACCGACAAAATAGAAAATGGTGAGATGCTGAGTGTTTGGATACTCTTCTAAAGAATTACTAACACCTACAAGCGGATGTGGATTAATTTAAGGAGAGATTGCAAATGCGCGATACGTCTCAAGGCCACGGGTGTGACCTCAGCACTCAACAGGGGGATGCACCCATTGTAAAACTGTGTGTTAAAGAAGGGATCCTTAGGACAGTATGTTTTCTGGGGGCAGGGACAAGGAAGGAATGAAGGGTGTTTCTTAAAATTAGCTTTTTTCTCAATTTTCTTATGAGATTGTATATTATGTTCTTATATAACAGAAACCCTGAGATAAAGTTTCAGTTGTGGACATGACAAGCTCTTACAGCAACTTCACTCTCGGAAAGAATGATTGAATTACACGTCTGCTAGGAGAATTGCTGCCTTTTCAACCACAACAGCGGGCACTGAAGTCCAACTAGTGCTTCCTGTAGTATGCGTTCTGTAAGCGTACAAAATAATAGAAAATACTCACTTTGAAGTACTTCATGGCGTTTCAGTTTGGTAAGGATGGTATTGAGAACATTTTAGAAACCTGTACAGAAGACAGAGTATTGTTATATAGGGAAGGATGACCGAATATCCCACACAACGCAGTATGCTGCACAGCACAGCAAGCAGAAATAGGGTTCCCCAGCCAGCCTGGGCGCGAGTGCCACGAGGGAAGCAGAGCTGGAGGAAGGTGTGCACCATAGGGGCTGTTGTCAGTAAGAGCTGGGCACCTCCCCGTATGAAAGCCTGGCCTCCGCCTCCCGCACCTCCGTCCGACTCCCTGCGCCTCTTACAGCAAACAGGCACAGGCAGAAAACTGAAAAACAGGCTCCAATGAACCCAAACTTGGGGTCAGCTGAGATCATTGCAGTAATTCAGCCAAAAGCCGAGGCAGCAGGATCATCTAGTGAGTTGGACAAACTGCAGTGTATCTCAGACAAGACAAGCCGGAGTTCGTTATAGTGGGTCAGGTAAAAGTGGTAAGACTCACGGGAAACAGCCTGATGTTTCTGGTGAGCTGCAGGGGCCTTGGAGGGTGGAGAGCGCCCGCCCAGCCCGCCACGCAAGTGTCCTGTGCTGGCAGAGCCTGCGGCCAGAGCGTCCCTTTTCATGCATCTGGAGCTAACCCCAGATTGCTCCTGGGCTTTATTTTCTTTTGTGGAGAAAAAAGACATTTCGGGGGCTGAGAGCTGGAATGGAAACAATACTTGAGTTCTTGAAATCCCCCTGGGACTGAATGATCTCTCCGCACAGCTCGAGGGTCAGTCTGCTGCTGCTCAGCAGCTCTGCAGCCTTTATTCCCAAAGCCCTTGTGACCCTTTACCAAAACCTGGGGGTGCTGGTAACCTGTCTTCCAGCAACGGAACTGCATGCGGCATCCCTGCTCACCCCATCACACTGGCCACGTTTAGACTAGCAGGAGTGCAGGAATAGCAGCCCTGTTGCTTTCAGATCTCCAGCAGATATTTTTCCATTAGGACAAACCATCCCAATGGTTTTGCAGAGCTGTGCACTTGATCTACAAACACTGTGACAAAACCAACCTTTTTAAACTTGCTGCTATTTATAATCCTAAGAACAATACTCATGTAATAAAACTTTCCTAGTAGAGTTAGAAGAGGCACTTTGTGGGCAGAGCAGTACAATTCCCAAAACTCACATTAAGAGACTTTGGTGACTTCACTGAAAATTTTTTGCATCATTAAGAGACCAAACTCACATGAAGAAAATAGAGCCTAGATCTGAGCCTTGGCCTAGAAGTAGTGCTGCTGACAGGAGCACAGGGCGACGTCAGGTTACCACCTTCTCCTGGCTGAACTCAATCCCACCGCTTCTGTTCTAGAGGAGGGTGGTCACCTAACCAAGCACAGAGAGGTTCAGAAAGTGGTTTTCTTTTTAAAAATCTCTTACACTGTTACTGAAGATGATCTTGCCAATTGCTCCCTCATACCATTACACAGCATGGTTCATATACTAAAATACTATGTAAAAATGGCACCTTGTTCATATCACAAATATTTGAGAGAAAAAAAAAAGCACAACATCTATAAAGCATTAAAAACTTCCTAAAAACGTAGACATCTTTTGATACAAACCAGTGCACTTTGCTATAGGAGACACTCCACCCACCAACCCCCAAGACTGCAAGGAAAGAAAGAACATGTCACAGCTGAAACAACAACCTGTGACTACGCAGAAGAAAGCTGGCCCTCAGCCAGCGAGCTAATTAAGCTGTGTAAGAAAAATCTTAAAAATCACTTGGAACCGACAGTGACACTGGATTTCATCCGGAGCAACAACATGAATGTCTCCCTGGAACACACCGCTTACCTAAAAACACTCCTGCGCCAGACACCCCTCATCTAATTAGTATAGAAACATTTGAAACCATCTGCATAAGGACCTTCTTGGCTCCTGCAAGAAATGCATGGAAATGCATTACATACCAGGATGGCACCACGTACCTGTGAGTAATGCTGTGAAGAACAGAACGTAGCAATTACTGTAAAACAAATCTGCTATTAAACCTATACAAAAAGCATGTAAACTGTGTGTATGCCCTGTGTGACAGATAGATGGACAGGCAGGTAGAATTGTAATTACATCTGTATTAAGTTAGTAAAGATACATATGAAACATAAGAAAGCATTTTAAAATGGTACTTGCACTGAAAGGTACATATGTTAAAAGGTATTCCACTATAGGGAACATCAGTGCCAGAACAGATACACTCAGTGAAAGATTTAAAAAATAAATAAATAAAATTGAGATTGGGTTAAATTTGAATGAAAGGGAATGAATTCTTCCCCACACCTGAGGAGATAACGGCTGTGTAGAAATGCCATTGCTGAGGTATCTCCTTGTGGCACTTGCTGTGAGTCAGCTCCCAGCATCACACTGCACGACTGACGGCAGCTAAGTGCCTCCTCTCGCAGAGGTACTCGTAAAAGAAGGGAAAAGACAACAACCACAACCGAGAGAAATGAGAGACTCTTTGCTGTAAAGCCTGTCGGCTTTTCCAACTGGTCTAATAAAACTCTTGCCCTCCAATTTTCTCTCCCAAGAGAAGTAAGAAGTTTTTATGAACTTGAGTCAAGGTATTTGGAAATTTGGCAACGTCTCAGGAAACCAGCCTGCCAGTGTGGAAAAGAAAGCTAAATCATTCTGCTAGTGCCCCAAGCACAGAATCAGGAAAATAATTTTTTTATAATACTGATTTTATTTTTCTGTCCTCGTGCAAGTCATTTAAAACATCAACTGACATGAGTCCAAACTCATCATAAGAATAGCTGAAATCGTACTAGTCTTTATTTATACTAGTTTGAGATTAACAGAGCATTGAAAACATAGGTTGTAGGTAGCACAGGAGAGCTCCAAAACTATCCTGACCTGAGCCAAGGTTAAGCTGCTTCAAGAACAGAAAGGTAGAAATGCTCCACCTCTGTACCCACTGGTGCTAAACATTGCTTCCAGCTCCAGTGATTAATGTGTATTACTTCCTAAGAAGAGTTTGTAGCTCCTCAGTATGCCAACCTGAACACCCAGCAAAAGAAAACTACAAAACAAGTATATGAAATGCATAGAAAGAGAATAAAAGAGACTGATAAAAGCCTTCATGCAGTTACTCTGTTTACAGTGATCAATTAAATTGTAGGCATTTTCCACTTTAGAATGTAAAAATAATTTTCAAGTATTTGGGAAATGGGGTGGAAAAAGGACAAGGAAAAAAACCACTTTTAAAGACTAAAAGATTAAGTAATAAAGCAAATTCTGGACAAAATATATACTGAACTGCTGGAGAAGTTGTATCCCCACTTTGACTGATGTCTCACTTTCAGAGGGCTTCCATTTTCGGAAGACACAATGGGGCCATATGTTTCCCCTCTCAAAGTTAGTCAATGCCTTTGATATCTTTTCAGAAAAACACAGCAGTGCACAGGAAAGGTAGATACACAGCTTCTGGGGTATTTACATGCCCATGTTGCTGTTCTAACTACAGCTTCAATAAACATCATTAAAATAAGCACAATGCTCTTTTCTCCCACCTTAATCAAGTAGGTTAAGACACAACAGTGGTTCCCACCTTGAAGTTTTTTTTCCCTCTAAGTTAAATACTTTGAATAAACATTTAAGACCAGCCAGATCATCGCATGTGCCCAAAGAAATGTTTGGCGCTGGCGGAGGCACAGGTGGAACATTTCCACCTTCCTCTTCTTGAAGCAATCTTGGCCTTGAATCAAGACAGGAGAGTTTTCCAGCTCCTCTTGTGCTGGTAGCAATGTTCCTGCGAGCCCATCCTGCTGGCTCAGCATTTCAGAGACAACATCAAGTTCAACCCACAAACCTTCCCATTCTCGCCCCCCCCCCCCGCCCCCCACTGAATGCCAACAGGATTGTGTACCCTAGAGTCAGTGATACTGGGTTTATTCTGCATAGGTATTGTCCCACTGTAATAAACTTCCAGCTGGATTTGCAAGCTACGTCTCTAAACCTCTTGGATCACATCGATATGAAAATCTGGATTTATGTAGGTCATTCTGATGTGGGACATAAATCATATTAAAAGGGCAAATAAAAGGTGCTTCATTTCATCTTCACAGGTGAGAACAGACTTCTTGTTGCCCTGTCAGCAAGATGGTGTTGCTATTGGCTAGGTAGTATCTAAAACATTTATAAAAGCCTTTGCATTAATTAGCAATGTATAACCAATATTCAATATTCATGGCTTTCCTGCACGTAAGCTGAATTGCATAAGAGAACAGCCAGCAGGCGTCTACCCTAAAGTATGCCGCAGAGCACAGGATACATTAGAAACAGGCTGAAACCGAATTCGTATGTCTCCGGGATATCCTGTTAGTCTGCAAATAGACCAGACAGCAGCGCTGGGCTGCTCTCCGCCGGGAATGCCTCCATGCCACAACACACCAGGCACGGGTAAATTACGTGTTAGGTCACTACCCTTAATCAGGCTAAATCTTCGTAATTAATTGGCTCATTAAGGAACAATAGAGAGGCGTCATCTCTTTGCCCTTTGCTCCCCGGCTCCTATCAACACCCAGGAGCATCCTCAGTAGGGTGGCACCGGGAGGCAAAATGCTTCTCCTCTTTACCTGAACTCCTTACCATCTGCTAAACCCGGGTATTCCACACGGCAATAAAACCTGCCGCATTTAGTTTACGTACAGGTGTTAACAGTTGTAACGTGTAGGCCTGAATTAGTGAGCAAATCACTATATATAATGAGTATGAAAACAGTATATATTTTTGAGGGAATTCTCTATAACTTTAAATGTGCACCAACTATAGCTGAAAAATTAAAAAAAAAAAAAAAAACAAAATATAGAATTGCATATATTATTTTTTCAAAACAAACAAGGAGTCTGAGACTTCTGCTTTGGGGTGGTTTATGGTACTCCAAAATGTCTGCAATTCTGACACCTCTAAATTGGTTTCTCATAGTCCCATTAAAAATTGCATCCATATTTTTGAGAAATATTTCAAAGATTTTGGTGATTACACAAAACATCTGGCTGGATTAAGCACTATAAAATAGTTTCTCTTTTCTAAGCTTTCTTCATCTAAAAAGCACCTCCTATATTCTTCCTCTCATACGACCAGATAATTCTATTTATTTGGAGTAGAGGCAGAGTGCAGGAAGCCAGCCAGCCCCGGGAAGAACATGTTGGGTTCACCACGATGACACCACTGAAAGAAATGGAGTTAAACTACATCTCTCTGCTCTGTCTTTGTAATTTCAAACATGAGTAAATATCTGGAAAGCCAAGGTTATTTGACTCAATTTTTTATTGGTTATACCAAGATCGTAGACAGATTATAATAGATTTTACTGGTTAATTAAATATTGTCTGCTGCTATCTCCACATAATACTAAATTTCTGAGAGTATTTCTGAGTATATGCCAATAGGTTAATAATGATTTAATATTAACATCTCTTTGGCCAAAAAAAAAAAAAAAGAGAGAAAAAACAGGTTGTCAAATAATTGTCAGATTGAGAACAGACCTGTGGATTTTTACTTTATTTTTTCCTTAAGACAGACTGGCTAAAATCAAAATGACAGTCTTTATCAGAGTAATGCAATTCCCAGGTTAGGATTAACTTCATGAGACCGTCTAAGCCAAGGCCTGGCTCCGAGGCAGGATCAGCTTTACCTGTCAGACCCAGGAGGTGTCTGTCCAACCTCTCCTTCAGCATGTCCATCAATGTGGATTTTTTTTCTCCTCTCCTCTCTCTATCCTTTGGACACACTGACTCTGATCCATCACCATTCTTGTCATTAGAAAGCTGTTAGGTGGCCAATCTCTGAAGCGGCAATTTCAGCCCTTAACTGCTGTTCTGCGCCTCAGCTATTTATTTGTGTGGAAGCCAACAGAGCTGCTCTTGGAGGGGAGGAAGGCGCTTCCTGGTCCCTACCCCTCACTGTCTTGGAATAGTTCAGAAACCAGCTGGTGGATATAGGTTTTCAACCGGTATGACTTTTGTAGGAAGCTGAAGACCATCCGTCCTGCGCAGCCTTTTCTGTATCTAAATGAACAGTCTCTACTTTTTTCCTAATTGGACAGATGGATTAAATGGATTTGGATTGCATAACTTACCTCTGGGTTTAATTTCCATCTCTTATTTATAATGTGAAAATTAGAGAACAAATGCAGAACAGGAGAGCAGGAGGTGGGACTTGGTACCTTTGGGGGAATGTGTTCTTCTGCAGAAGCGGAGAACATCCCCGTGCCCTACCCTCTGTGCAAACAGCCTCCATAGCCAGTCAAAGCTATAAATATACAGAAGAAACAAAAAATGTAACAGAAAGAGGGTGCCAAATGTACTGCATCCTTTGGACGACAATGGTAGCATCTGTTTTCCCAACAAATTCTGAAGATTAGCTTTAATTACACCATCACAAAAGTTTACAGAATTTTTCAACACAGCAAACTATTGAACCCCATCCTGTTTCCATTGAAGTCAGTGATAAATTCCCAACACAAACAGGAGAAATAACCTTGCTTTTGAGAAGGAAAACAGTCCTTGGTAGAAGAAAACCACAACAACCTTCTCTCAAACTTTGACGCGCTCTGCTGAGCTGAGATTTTTTACTCAGAACTGACGCAATACATTTTGCTCCTGTATATATATGGTACACCCCCCCAAACGCTTATGCACACACAAGATGGCTTGTATTTAAGCAATTGGTTGAAACGTGGAGTTTATATGTAAAGTGTGTGCATATAAAGTGTACACAGGGTGAGGGATGAGATTCTTGCCTGCTGATTTGAAGGTAAGTTTACTGTAAGATTTCCAAAAGATGTTGTTCAACATGGTCATCATTAAAATGTCTGGATTTTTCTCCTGGATTTGTTGAATTGCTTGTCATGGTCATAGATGTTTTTGTCAAGTTTTGGACCTGTAATGACAAGCACTGTTACTACACAAATGAAAGGAATATGACAAAAAGCAATGAAATTAAAATCCTTAAAATTAACAAATGACATCATCTCTTGACATTAGTGATGTCAGCAATGGATCACTAACTTCAGGGGAAACAAAGCAGATGTGGAGAAGGAACACAAAAGTACAAGACCATAACATCAAGCATAGAAAAAAATAAAGTCACAGGTATGTGACAGAAAAAGTACCCTGGAAGCAGTGATGCTGAAAGAGAGCGAGGCATCTGGCTAATTCATCTACTGAACAGGAACCCCCAGTGTGAAACGATGAGAGAGAGGAGAGCTGGCTGTGCCTCCAGGACCCCTATGGACAGGGTCCACACACTGGAAAGATAGTTAGGAAACTGAAACCATACAGAAAATGACTGAAAGACTCACTGACGGCCTCGAAAACCTGCTTCCGTTTCTTAGCTCTGAGCCAAAGGTAAGCGATCATGCCTTGTAAGTACCAACAGATAAAATTACAGTTAAAAATATAATCTGTAAATAAAGATATTGCCCAGCTGCATCACCAAAAGCAAAAGCTGTTCAAATTCAAACCAAGAAGGACAATTGTATGGAAAAGTTAAACAGTAACCATAAATGCTTGACCAGCTTCCCAGAAGGTGTGGTGGGTGCTCAGGCTCTGCAGGCTTTGAGGCAGGACCCATGGTCCTATATGCAGGTATGCGCCAGCTCAACCCAGAGCTGTGAATCAGGTGCAGAAATTTCTGGGCAATACTCCGTGGTGATCAGGCATCAGAGTCACAGTAGCCGTTCTGGCCTTTACATTGGCAGGGGATAGCAGGGCATGGACTTTAAATAAGAAATCTTCATGGGAAAGCTAAATTCCGATGCTTAATGACAAGTTGTCATTGTAAGAGATTTTAATTGGTGTAATAAAACCTGAAGTGTGTTTGGGCTGCTGCACATGTCCTGTTCTTACTGCATCTGAGCTGGGTAAAATGATTGCTGCCCCAGCCAAGCCCCAGATACTCACCCTCGCTCTCCTAGTCGGGAATTACCACTTTTCTGCCATCTCTCCCTTCCTTCCCTGCGCTGCTGCTGCTCCTCCATTTACTGCCCTAACCACTCCCTAACCCAGGGCTTTCCAAATGAGTGGACCAAAAATCCTGCTTTTAAAGCTTTTAAACTAGCCTAGCTCATAGTTTTGGCAAGAAATTGCTTTTATTTTCAGGTTTGTTATAGAGCCTTGCCCCATATTTGTATGATGAAGAAGTCTTGCAATCTCTTTGCAACACCACCATTTACCTTCTTGGCAGCTGGTTGTGTAGGGAGGGCTCCGCACGGATGGTTTATGACCATATGAGAATGTCATATCTGGTAAAATATTCTCCCATGCTCAGGTAGGTCATTTAAGAGTTACTTTAATAGAATAATTTATAACTTTGTATTGTTACTCTTTTATAATACAGCTATGTTAAGGATACAATGTCATCAGTACGTATTATTTTATGAATCACTGACGTTTTTTCAAAGACATTATGCAAGTGTTCCAGAAGAAACAATAAGTACGATGGAGAGATTTCTAGACTTTTTGAGAAAGTTTAAGTCCAGACCACAGCAGATCGCAGACATTTCTTCGAAACATCAGGAGAGAGCAGCTGCCAGCTGTTCCCATATGAGCACTACTGTAGAGATTTGCAGCTGCGTAACAGTCATAGGCACAAACATTTTCAAATTAGGGTTCGCTTCACCAAAGCTGGAGTCTTCCAAACAAAACTAAACAAATCATTGCTTGGAGCACACAATGCCAATCCAAAGCATGAATGCATGTTATTTCAATTTTTGGCGATGGCAGGTTTGTTAATATACCCACGAGACTGAAGCCCGAAACCCATACTTATATAAGCAACCTTTCTACATGTGACTGTACCAGCTGAGCTCAATCGCCACGGACTATTTGCAGGGACTCCTGGGTGGAGCTGTATTTAACGCTTTCTGCTGGTGATACGAATTTGGGCCCTTGTTTGCTTTATGATCCCTCAGCTGACTCCAGGCATGCTAAGCTGCGTGGGTGGGAGGGGAGAACAATGATCGTGCAGAAGCAACTGCCTATTTGCTGGCTTTTGTTTTAAGTGAGGCTTTAATTCCTTTTGTATTAGTCACAAGTCATGATATTAGCAAAATACACAGATAATCCCATTTTGACAAAACATTGCTGAGCTGCGGGAAAAAGAAACTACCTCTTCCCATTACCGAGCTTGCTTTGAACTTCCAGGAGCTGCAGTTCTTTAATATGAGAAGCTGACAAATTAAAAAAAAAAAAATCTTAAATATTTATTTTATTTTAGAAAAAACATTTACTTTTAAATACGAGGATCAAGATTGATTCCTGGATTTACTTCAGGCCAAGTCGGGTGGTCACGTCATGGTTGGGGTGGAGGAAAGCAGGGAAGAGGTTGCACAAGAAGACAGTGAGCTCCCCCCCCCGCCCAACTCTTACTCTCCTACAGAAGCGCCAAAGCAGGGGCTGTCCTTTCCCCACTCCCAAAGAGAAAAGGTTTCTATGAGAAAAAAGCATAAAGACAGGAAAACAGCTCTGAGCTCCATTCCTGCAGGCTCGGGGGTTAGAGCTGGCCAGTCTACGAGCTGTAAACCAACAGGAGTGCTCCTTTTGCAAAGCCAGCGGCTCCGGGGGTGCACTGGGGGTCGGGCAAGACAAACTTCCGCAGCAATTGCACAAGCAAACTATTAACAGTGGAAATGTAAGAGCAGTGGCTTTTGTGCAATCTCGATATGGGAATATGTGTGTACAAAACAATCGTCTCAATCCTCCCTCCCAACGGAGGTTAGAGGCATCCCCAAACTGCATCTTTTCAAAGGATTGTTTTTTGCCTTAAATGCCCCACTCTGGTGCAGAGATTTCAAGCAGCTGACTTGAGTGATGCTGTGTGATGATGTGGCTTGTGAAGCACCTTGCAAACAGAATGTTCCTCCACAGTCCATGATTTCTTTATCATATTGCAGTTTGAAGACAAGTGATGTTTTCATACACTACTCTAGCTGAGCAGGAAAAGAAGGGTTTTTTTTTTTTCACTTTTCCTTCTTCCAATAAGAGAAAAACCTCCCTACTGAGATCAACTGGATACAGAAATTGCTCAGCAGGGAAAACTACAGGGAGTTACAATCCCTGCTGGGAGGGGCAATTCCATTAGAGAGGATCTCCATTTCTCCTTTGGGAAGGGATGTAAGATAAATTAAGACAGGCCACTGAGACAGCAGTGTTGGGAAGTTGCTCTGGGCACAGAGAAGCTCTGCTTCTTCAGGCACCAGTCCCAGTGGCTCTGCCCAGGGACCTCGCACTTCCACCGCTGCTTCGCAGACTTCCCATCTCTGAAGCTAAGCCCTTTAAAGACACAAATTCCCAACGCTGCGTCTTCCTTTCCTGGCCAACGCACTACTAGCACTTCTCAGCAATACTTACCAACAGCGTTTGCTTTCTGATGGCCCCTTGCCCTGTTAGTGTTTTACAGATCTGCTTTAAAATACCAATACTGCTATTGCCAGCAGACAATGAATTGTTCTGGCAGCATAACACTCTGGAGCTCACGTATCTGGGCCCGTATAGTTCTGCTTTTGAAGCAGAGCTCCTCGAGGAAGCAGGAATTCAGTGTTCTCCCCCAAACTCTCGGTGGAAGCTGGAGACGGTGGTCACAGCACAAAACCATCTGTGGTCACGACCTCAGAAGACTCATGTGATACTAATGCTGTTGTCGACCACTTCTTTCCAACCTAGTTGCACAATGTGTCATTTTCAGTAAGTAGTGGCATTTCATGGACTTTAAATCATAATGTCTTTTTTGTTTAGCTTCATTCATCTCTCTCTATTCCTACAAGCCTGACATTGCAACAGCCAAACTCTCAGTTTTCCATTAAATAGATGGTCTACGAGTAATGAACTTTGGTTTGTTGGTGCTGTACTATCATTTCACACTGCTAAGTATAGACCAGAGTCTGACTCCTCAGCATTTTTCAGGAGCTTCTCTGTTATTTTAACACCATACTCTTGTTATCCCTGGTAAGATAAGAGGTTACAGTCCAAACCTAAACTTCCCTGCAAATTGCTAGTTTACGTGCTCGCAGCCTCTTGTCAGAGATTTCTCTGTGAAGTACCTCTCTGCTAGTTCAAGAGACATCCACAGTCACCTGTTTATTCTTCTAGCAAATCTTCATCTGGACTAATGATCTCAAAACACCCTCAAGGGTTTTCCAGACGGCATCTGCAGATCTTGGGCTGCAGATCCTGGACCTTTTTTCTCCTCTGTATCACCAAACTGCATTCTTACAGCTGGTGGAAAAATGTTATTAATAGGGTGACTGGCGTGCAGGTTGTCCAGATTGCTCTGACCCTCTTTGAAGGAAAAGGCAGCCTAGGTAGGAATGCCACAGCATCTCAGGCTTCAGGCTCTACCACTGGGCTGCTGCCTGAGTTTCAAGCATCCAGTTGGGGTTTGTTGGTTTGGTTTGTTGGGTTTGCTTTTTTTTTTAAATAAATGATTTCCCCATCACTACCTCGGAAGCAGCATGGTTCTGAGGTGCAGTTGTCACCTACTTCTTGGTGTCTGAGATGACACCCACGCACCAGCCCAGACTAGCCCCAGTCTTGTGCCTTCCTGTTAAGTCTACTTCATCCCCTTGCCCACAGCATCTTTAGAAAGTAAACACTCAAGGTATTTTGGCACCCTTTAAAAGCAAATCAGTACTATTAGCACTGTAATGACTAACAGTCATTAAGCACTACTCAGCACAGTGGGAAGTATTCTGTAATGCATATCCATGGAAAATTTTACAACCCTGGGTAAGCAGAAAAAACAAAACAACAAACAGCTTCTAAAAAGAGGTCGAGTTGGAGGCTGGGTTAAACCATGTTAAATTTGCATTGTCCTTTCTCATTTCGATTTACAAACCCCATATGTTTTGTTCTTTAGCACTCAGGAATTTTTGATCAGACAAAGGGTTTCCTGATAAAGCATTTGATAATGTTCTACTTTTTGCTTTCCTTAAATGCTTGTGGGTTGATTTTGTTAAGGGCCTCATAAAAAGATCCTCTGTGTATCTGCGTGGCAAAGCCTACCCAGGAAAGACTGAGGACCAAGCTGAGGAAACTCCTCCCTTCTCCCTTTAGGAACGACTACTGAAGGCGAGCCCAAATTTGGGGCTCCAAAAAAAAAAAAAAGGTTTAGTTGCCAGATGAAAATATTCAAGGTGTCCTTGGCATCAAAGAGCAGCATGTCAGATAAGCATAAGATTTTACTACATCTTCAGTACCTGCCATGGTATTTTGAACACACCTTTCAAAAAAAATCAGTCTTGATCAGTCTTGGCCTTGTGTTCCTTTGGGGATCAGAGTTCCTGCATCCAAGCGGACAGCACAGCTTCAGGGTTCTTGCTAGAAACATCCCAACAGAAAATCAAAGGAGTATTGCAGATATAATTTTGGTGCAGAGGAATCGCAGTGAAAAGCACAAATGAACAAACATGCATTGGGAATAGCTCATTTCATTCACCAGCACCTTCCCGATAGAACAGCAGAGATGAGGAGGCACAAAAGTAATTAAGAACCAAAAGTAATTAAAATACCAACACTCTTGGACCCTGTGCAACCTTAAGGATGCTGTCAAAGCAAATATATTTCTGTCTTCCTGAAATTTTGAATATGATTTAATAAAATATCTGACTTGCTCAGTGTCTAAGTTTTTGAGACTGGTATATATTTTGTCTTATAACAACTCATGTGTAGCTAAGCTGAATTATGCCTGTTGAGCTCAATTTCTTGATATTACTGATGGCATTACGTTGGTCTTCTTAATCCTTTTACAAGCCTTCCTCTGCTCAAGTCCTCCTTATGTTGTTTTTTTTTCTCTGCACTCACCCCTCCCAGAAAACAAGAACATAACTGGGAAGTCAAGAAAAATTCAGGGATCTGAGCTCTTCCCTATACTCATAACAAAAATGACTCCACCGGACTACTGAATCCTCAGGACAGAAATGAAACATAACATGCAGAAAAGCTCCTGGTTTTTTCCCTCCCAAAGCTGTCAAACAACAGCAGCAAAGATGGTTTTTCTGGCTGTAGAGTAGGCCAGCTTTAGAAGGCTATTCATAGAAGAGCAATTTCCAAAATTTGAGTCATCTGTACTGGGTGTCAGTCAGGCACCATTTATTGCCCAGGACAATGTTGCATAGTGTTATTCAGTACAACCCTCCACAGTCATGTCCAGTTTCTCAGACCTACAGTTGTTCTGTTTGTTTCTGCCCTTCTCTATAGCACAAGCTATAGAAAGATCCTTTTCTGTCTCCCCTACCTCATCCTCTCCCCTCAAATATTTTTCTTACTTTCATTTAGTCTTGTGGTCTTTATGTAATATTTCTGGGTTTTCAGAGCTCTTCTAGTCTATGTGCATGGTTTACAAAATATCCCTTTAGCCTTTTTATGCAGAGCTGTGTTTGCAAAAGGATGATTCACAAACCTCATACTTTTTTTTTTTTTTAATAATTTCTACTGAAAATCCAGAGGAGTTGCAGTTTAGCTAGAGAGTTTATGGATATCCTATGTCTGGAGGAAAAGAGAAACTTGAGGTCAAACTTCCACTGTCCTGACAATGTTCAGAAACAAATCTGAGGGGGAGGGGGTGTGCGCGCAGACGAGATGACAGGAGGGTTGACTTGCAAGGAAACGCTTGGATCACTGGGCACTTGCCTGTTTTCAAGTGCAGTTCCATCATAAAATTAGAACTGTAGGGATTTAAAAAAAAAAAAAAATCTCACTCCAGTGTCTGCCAGAAGAAACAAACTGAATTTTCCTCTCCACTGGGAAGAGCTACACTGAGATCAAGGCTACAACTGGTTGAGAAGTTCATGGAAGTTGCTGAACTGATGATGTCAAATTGCTCCATCACTGAATGCCTTTGACATGGAGTGAATAAAATGTTTGTTCCCAGCCTAGAACTACTGGCTTGCATAGCAATCATGTAGCCAACCTAAATGACCTTATTTGCAGAAAGAAAGTCGGCACAAGGGGGTAGGCAGAACCTTAAAGCAGAGCTGGTTCTGCCCGCATGGGCTGCCAGGCGGAGGCTGGAGCAGGGGAAAAGCTGCCAGTAGGAAAGGCAAGACCAGGATAAATTGTGCAAAGTGTTGCTTTTAAAAACATTGCCTCCTGTCTGGGTGAGCTGGCGTGGGGAGCATAGGGAAGATGCTGAAGGAGGCGAGTCCGAGTCCTGGAGAGGGATCTCCGTTTGCTCCAAGGGCGGCAAAGCCCGAGAGGTAGATTGTAGCACTGCTTGCCTTCTCTGTGCTGGTGCGTGCACCTCCCACGCTCTGCTTCTGAATCAGATACAACCCCCCTCGCGAGAAACAGCGTTGGCTTCTCCTGTTAAGCTTCTGCACGGAGAAAGCGTAAGCGGTGCTTCGCAGAGACGGTTTCAAAGGGACGAGGATGCTGCGTGGTTAAGCAGAACGACCCAGCAGCAGCTGAGAGGGACTCAGGCCTTACCGCCAGTCACTTCTGCCCCAGACAAAGGTTCTGCAAACCCTATTGAAACAGCCCATCTTTCCAGGTAGCTGCTCATTTAGTTTAGCGTAATGAGCAACCAAGAAAATATCTTACACATCTTACAGAATCATACTGATATTTTTCCTGAATAAAACCCAAATAGCATATAATCCACTACCCGTGGTTTATACAGCACTGAAAGCAAAATTGTATATTTTAAAATGTATTTTAGACTCCAAATATTTTTAACAAAAGCCATACTCCTTAAAACAGATTAGGAGAATGTGATTTCTACCCTTCATCCAGATACCAAAATTGTGAAAGAAACTTCAACAAAAGGCATAACACAGAAATTCTTCACTCATCTCAAGGCACCGCAGCGTTTCACAGGAGCCAGTTCAACACCTATCTGCAAAGCAACTATTAAGAGATACCCAAGTGTCTCCAATAATCCAGCTGCATTTTCTCACTCTAATTTCAGATTCTTCAGGTGTTCAAACACCTGACTCTACTCCTCTTTGTAACCAGACGAGCTTAAATAACCACCACATCCTGCCCTGGCATGTGGTGGCTGACCAGGCTGCAGAAGAGACTTTTCCCCACCTCTGAAACTTGGGTATGAGAGGGAGGGAGAGAGAGGCACACATCTTTTTCTCTTCCAACAGATGGTATTTTAAGAGTATTTCATCCTTTAAATGAAAAACCTGCTTTTGCCTTAAGACTTAAAAATTGATGATGCCCTGTGCTTTTGTCTGGCTGCTCGGGTGCCAGACTGCCCTCTTCCAGGGACACCACTGTGGGTCCGCAGTGGAAGTATGGTAGCGGCTCATTGCTGCAGAGACACCCCCTCTCCCCACAGAGCTTCAAGGATTGCAATTCCCTGCTTGGGAATTTACAGACTTGTTTATAAACTAACAGAAACAATGCAGATCAGTGACACATGCTCTAGATTCCTTCTTCATTCATTATTTTAAATAATGATTTGCTGAAGACATCAAAACCAAGGCTGACATAGGATAAGAAAGCTTTGACTTGTTTTGTCATCTTAGAAAGACAGTTTAAATCTACTTTTTAATAAGCATTTCTAATCCCCCAAGCTTCTTCAGCCTAATTCTCCCTGACAACACAGTGGCTAGTCTCCAAAATTATATTTATTCTTTATCTGGTTGAAGAAGAGCTGTCTCAGGGAATGGCATATCAGACAATGAGGATTCTCATTATTTCAGTGATGCTCTGCGGCAGAGAAGTTCTTGAAGAGCATGAGATATGAAGGTCTAATTCTTCCCTTGTGCTGGGCTCTGGGAAACCCAATTTTTTTTTTTTTTTTGGGGGGGGGGTTCAGTTCCCTCTGCAGACAGCACATCCAGACGTATGCAAGGGTGGGTGGGAGGGAGCAAACACGGCGCAGATGGTAGGGAATATATTTATCTACCCGCAAGTTTCTGGCTGATGTTCTCCCTTAGAGCAGGAAAGATCCTCTCCTTGCCCCTGCTTACCTCCTTTAGGTGAAGGTCCATGCAGTGGGCAAGGCTCGGGAGCAGCTGAAGCTGTCGCTGAGGAACTTGCTGTTGGTCGGGAACGCAGTGAGTCCTGCCTCCTAAGCTGCAAGCGCGGCAGTTGCAGCAATCGCTACGGCAGCCTCTCCTCTTTCAAGTAAAGGTGGGAAGGTACATTGTCACTTATACTGCCTGCACTATGCAGTTCACCTGCTCCTTCCCACCATTATTACCACTTCAGACTTCACTTTGCACTGCCAAAGACCAAACATTTTCTGCTTAAATAAAGGAAAAACTTGATCATAATTTGGATCATGATAAATCTTGAAAAACTTGGTCGGGGGTGGGGTAGGCATGAACAATGCTGTTAGCAACCTCCAGTTTCTTTATTTTTAATTTTTAGGTTTTTTACTCACTTTTTGCAAGACATATTTTACAACATGTGACATTAATAAAAACAAAGCCGCAATCTGTTTAATTTTCTTGTGCAAATGTCACCGAAATTCGGTAATAAAAGAAAACTCCTTAACACCAATTTAGCATGAAGAAGCAGGCATTTCCTTTTATTGCAGCGCTGGGTGTCAGGAGGATAGTTCCTCTAATCAGGCACACCTAACGCTGGTTCTCTGTCATATTTATACACAAATGTGACAAAGATTACAAAGTGGTGCACTCCCCGTTACAATAGTTGGTTCATATTTCTTCGCCTAGTATGCAAACTAGAATGCATGCTCAGTTCCTTTCTCCGCCTCTGTCTTTGGAGTAGGTGGTATAATTTGGGTAGGGGGCTTATGGGTGGGTGGTCATGGAGACGCTGGCCCAAATTACCTTTCCCCTAGTTTCTCAATACTTTGGTGTTGGTAATTGTTCGCTATACGCCTCAGGAAGATAAGGATGCTGCTGGAGGCAATTAGTGTCCTCCCTTTCTGAAAAGTACGTATGTAAGGGCCTTGAGGTGTCTTGTAGCTCCTCCTTTTTATCATGATGTGTAACAGGTGCTCATTCTAAGAATCGTTAGCCTTCTACCTAAAGTAACAATGAATAGTTTCTTATCACATATATGTAGGCCTTTGTTACAGGCCTGTCTTTTTTGCTACACAAACAAGCCTTGTAATCTAGGTTTTGGGTTTTTTTTTGATAAATCAGAAAAATCTATTTTATCAGCAGTAGCAGAAAAGTGCTGTGTTGTGGACTGAGGCATGGCTGTTAATGAGCAGACACTTACAGTTTTTCTTCTTCAGAATATTCTTGCAAATATCAACAAATGTGATGCATTCCCTTAGCCGAGTACCTTTCTTGTATTTGGAATAGGAGCAAAAAGAATCACTGCAGCTGTGTTCAAGCCTAGACATTCAAAATAGCCAACGGGAAAAGCAGGGAATCAGTTGTATAAATAGCAAATTACAACATCGTTTGGTTCTCTCATGATGTTCTACTTGAGGGAATGCGGCATGCCTTTCGAAAATGAACATTTTGTTACTTTTTCTGATTATTTCTGGGTTTTGTAGAGTTCCTCGCTGTTGTGCAAACACTTGGCTTCCTTCCTTTATCATTGAATACATTCAGGACACACAAAGAATTAAATGAATGCCTTGTTATCTGCATTTTTAAGCTACAGAAGCTTCTGCAGCTTCAAAGGCACCATCGGACACACGTAAAGAACAAAGATGTCTGAAAGCTGATTGCTTTCAGATAGTTATTCTTTCAACAGCATGTTGCAGTAGCATCTAGAATGGCTCTGCAGGTGGGCACCTCATCAGAGAATAATCACTCCTCACTCCACAACAGCTTTGGGTGAGAGATTTGGACTTAATTGCAAACTGAAAAGGAAAGCTGCATGCTATGCACTTAAGCACCACTTTGCACGGTAGGTATCATAAGAAACAGCAAGCCATCAAATGTTGATGTAGAGCAGCAAGGAGATCCCTGCTCTTTCCTCTCTCACTGACCTTCTGCTCCTGAAAGCATAAAATAGGTTCAACCAGAACTGAACAGAAGCAAAGCAAATCATCTCTTCAAATATGATACCCAGCAGCACAAATGGTCCTTGAAACATCCCAAAACAGTGATCAACTACAAGAGGATTTGATCTTTCAAACTATCCTAACAGATTATGTCATTACCTCCCTCCTCCCACCTTTTGATCCCTTGTTCCCAAGATTAAAATTTTTTTCACGGTTTCAAACTACTTTTGATGCCCAAAATCTAGCTCATACCTCTGACATTAATGCACTGTGTGCATTCTGCCGACTAAACGCACTGTGTGTGTGGGTAACTTAAGAAGGCTCTTAGGTATGAAGTTAGTTTGGCAATATTGTATACCCTGCTTATTATCAAGAACAATTTCCAAGGGGGGAGGTGCAGGGAGGGAAATAAAAAAAAAAAAAGCCTTTAAAAATCTGTCTGACCCTGTGATTTTCAGCTCTTTAAAAAAGCAAGAGAGAACAGAAAAGCACCCCTGGTGTGTGGCAAAGATAACTACAAAGGAACTATTCTTCCCAGGTTCCTTCAGTAAAATGAAGGGTGCTTTGATTGCATTTTTTGGCCTTGCTAATCTGACAGATATTGATGGATAATTTGGAACAGCCAAAATCTTTGTTCTAAAAACATTCACTCATACACGTTACATCCAGATGTTTTACTGGGTTCTTAATAGATATCAACTCTTTCTTTAAATACTCGGAAATTGCATTTTATACAGCAAAGTGTGCATGTATGCAGAGGAGAGAAAATACAGGAGAGGAGCTCCATTAAGAGCAGCTTAAAAAGGAGGATTTATGCCCCCCAACATGGACACTCTAAATAGAAAAAAGCCCAACACTTTGTTTCTGCCTAATCAAGTTTGAAAATTAATAGCACCAAGATTCTTAATGAGCAATTAGGGCCTTGCAGGCTGCTCTCTCCAACAGACACAGGAGTCGGTGTGTAAACACTCCAGTGCCGATTTCCCCACCACCCCCTGCCCCACGGCTGGGTCAGCAGCCGCAGCTGCCCAGCCCGCTGGAACCAGCCAGCCCCCAGCAGAGACATCCCCATGGCTTCTGACAGCTGGCCCTTCTCTCTCCCAGAGGTAAAGGGCTCCGGTGTCCCCCCTCCCCGGGATTCAACAAAGGAAGAAATCTTGCATCTGAGAGGACATTGGGGAGGGATCCCCACCCCATAAGCAGTTTTTATGAGTAGGAGATCACGGATGAAAGCAAGCAACGCATGCAGCGTGGCACTCAGCAGCGCTCCTCCCTGACAGTGCCTGAACCACTACCACCTGGGAGCAGTTCAACAGATAAGGTGCACGAGTAAAAACAAAGAGCCGACTGCATGTGGGAAATAAAGACATGCAAGAACAAGAACAGAGGTAGCAAGTAGCAGCACAGGTTTGGGAAATGCGATGCTGTGCAACTCACAGAATTTCTAAGTCACTTGAAATTGTTGCCCCAGCTTGATTCTCACCAGCTCCTGGTAGATGAACCTTTATATACTGGCTATTCTGCCTTACAGTCGCTGCTGGATAACCTCAATAATGAAAGTAGTCATTCCTTCATAAGGCAATCAGTAAATATACGATTTCATCCCAAGATGAAACTTGATAAGCCTTTTAGCAGAGAACCCTCCTAGCAGAAAAGCAGACAAATTGCAATGTATACGAAATGTGACAAGTATTACGCATAGACCGAATTTCTGATCTGCCAGGAGTCAGACCTGAAGATCTGCTGCTGAAGTGCTGCTTTTCCTTCCCCAGCACATCAGTGGAATCACTCAGTCACTGACAGAAGTAGGTATGAGGTATTGCAATAAAGAAAATGATCTCCTGGGCAAGTAGGATCAGGCCATTTCTCTGTGCCTGTTTGCAATAGTGTAAAGAGTTTGTTAACCATTAAGATCAGGAAACTTCCGAAGTCATTTTTAGACAGTTCACTGGTGAGAAAGCAACTCAGCCAAAATGCTGACTGCTGCTCTAGTTTAGACTAGTGTAGTCTGGAAACAAAAAAAGGCATTGGCATTACTAGTGCCAGCCCTACCATGGCTGGTAAGGGCCGAAAGCACGTCCGATGGTTATTTAACAAGTAAGGGTAACGGAGTCCCCACCTCACTCACAGCACAAAGGCAGCCACGGGAGCACAGTAGCTGGGATCGCAACATGAGAGTCAATACTGCAACTTACATGAAAATTAAATTCCGCTTTCAATCTCAGAAATATTTTCCACGTTACATAGAACGTAATCACGCAGTTTCACAGGACTTTTCCCTCCATTGCTTTTGAGAATCCAAACACGGCAACACAAGCCTCCTTACCTGCACCGTGGATTCCCATCCCTTAAAATCTTCATGCTATGCTGAAGCAAAGCAAGTAACAGCCCACCCTCAGCACCCACTGTCAGCAGTCACGCAGAGCAAAGCAGCCTTTCCTCCTGGGACTAGGCTCACACGGGTGGGAATGCCAAATCCAGGAGCATTTTCATTAATGATGAGAAGTGCAGCACAGGAACACAGGCCCTCTGGGCTGATTAGCCAGCAGAGCTGAAGTTCTCTGGAGTTGTTCAGAAAAGTTTCAATCACGTACATAAAGGCAAAGACAACAGCTGCACTTGTAAAGACAGATTCTGAAAAAAAAAAAAGTAACTACTAATCATACTCTTTAAAAGACCTTTATTTTGGTTGCACGGTTACAATTCTTAAGTCCATGTATGCTTACAGTTAGATTGTTCCCAAATAACATTTCTTAGCTCACCATGTAAACAGTGCATTCTCTATCAGTCTAGTCCACAAGAACTTTATAAAATACAGATTATCGACTTTTTCATCTGTACACTTTTCAGATTAGTTCATCAAGATCAATTAAAAAGGCAAATAGATTAATTGGCAAAAAAGTGTTGTTACATTTTTAATACATTAGTACAAAATGGCACAAAAGGAAAAAGGTCATTTTAAAGGCTGTAAGCATCAAACATCTTAAACAGTTTGAATCAGTTCAACCGATTTCAACTTAATTTCAAATACCACTGTTGAACTTGGAATTGAACTTGTAATCTGCTTTTCTTCAGCTGTAAGAAAGACCTCACGTACAACTTTGGAGCTGTTCATGGAAACCGAATCACAGCAGTTTCAGAACAGTGATATTCAAGTGCAGTTAAGAAGTTGGGAATTTCTATTCTTCCCAGCAAATCTAAGAACTCACAGACTAGAGCTTAATTTCATCTAGCTAAGCTCATTGATGCACACTTCGGATGCAGAGATACCAAACGTGTGCACATAAAACACCATATTTCTTAATGCAAGAACTGAAACAAAAAATCCACATCATTACATCATCCACCCTACCCACCTTTTCAGGAGGCTTCCAGGCATAACCATACTCAACCCCAGATACAGAGATATATGAAGCATCTAAAAGATTTCAGGCAAACTGAAGGCTTAATTCAAAGGCTTCAGTTATAAAAGAGAGATCACACCAACTTCAGCAACCTACATTTTATTTCTGAACCACCCATATCAAATGGGCAGGTGAGTGGGATGGAAGGGAAAGAGACAGAAACACATTTCTAACTTAAAAATAAATTCTGAGATGTGAATTTGTTGCCACAAGCAACAATTCAGGAGTTTGTTCTGGCAGCAACATTTAGCAATATCTCAAAAGATAATTATCCACTCCTTCAAAACAAATTATCAGGATTTTGATTAGCCCCCCCTAAACCTTAACAGGTTTTTATGTTTAAGTTAACGGAACAGTTTATGATGCTGACTGGTTTTTTTTCTGGTAAGACAGTGGTCACATCCAAGAGGGCAGGCAGTTATACTTACGGTAGTACTGAGAATGTTACTTCCCAGGTTAAAACAAAAAGTCTTATAAAAAAATAAGTGTGATGAAGTACAGAACCATTATTTTACTCAGCTTCACAATAAGCAAACCAGGACTAGGAATTTCCTTTCATAATTTAAATACCAATTGCAACGTTTTCTCCAGAGGCTTATTTTACAGATAACCATATGATGATTCCAAGAAGCAATACACCAACAGCAAGTACAATAACGAGGATGCACATCTTCTTTCGGGACTTTTGCTGCCAATAGAGGAAAAAAACCCAAGTTGATTGGAAACTGCACCACCACATCAGAAGACTACTCAAATCAAATGCTTTTATGGTCCTACTGCTTGTGCAATCTAAGTAATTGTGTCCTTGCTAACAGCAAGTTATATAAAGTTGTTCAAAGCAAAAAAAAAAAAAAAAAAAAGAGCTAATTTATCCATGACTTACTTTTATGGTTGTATTATTCAACAGAATTATTTCAGTGGTATTTTCTGGCATACATAACAAACTAATGAAAGAGAATACAGTAATGTAATGAATGTAGAACACTAGGGGAAAGAAAATGTGAAAGAGCAAGTGAACATGTACAAAGGAAAATGGACAATCAATCTGCACAGTAGAGGAGGCAGAAATGGTCTGCTGGAAAAAAATATTTAAAGAGTATTAATGTATATAGAGAAGGTGACAAAGGACTGCAATTTTAGACTTCTGGAAGATTTACTTTGCATCTATTCACAGAGTTATTTTAAAGTTGGTTTTGATAAGTTTCTTAGGTACAACTTGCTCTTAAACAAAAAAAATAAAGAAAAAAAGAAAAAAAAAGAGACCTGACTAGAGACCCAGTTCTATAGATGTCCCTAGAATAAAGCATGTGTAATTTATGAGCATGTCCAGAACTTTCACATCTCCCATACAGGTCTGTAACTTGAGATACCAGAACACCCAAGACTAGCAGCCATCTGTCATCCTTTATCTGAAGGATATGGAATCTGAAGGTTTCCTTCACAGCAGGAAAGGAAATTACCAGTGGGTTTCACAGGCTTTTGCTGATAGCCAAGGGATAATAACACTCAAATCTTGGGATTCTAGGCCACAGCTCCAGAAGAAAAGCCAGGCTTTGCTCTATTTGGCAGAGGTTCTTCTGCCTGGGTGTTTTTGTTTTTTCTCCCCTGCAGAACTACATCTGTGTCAGTTCTTCACTGGAGCTGCCAGTTCTCTGCACAGTACCACCCAGACTACCAGGTTTCTTAAATATTCTCTTCTAGTTTTTACTATCTCACTGGCACTTCTCCCGTCATCAGACTAAGATTTCTTCATTTCATCATGTTACTTGCTAGAACTCAATCCATTTGCTAGAGTACCTTCCTTCTTTTAAAAATCTGTGGCCAATTCTCTCCTTATACTCCCAGTCTCTTCCGTTTTCACCCTGGAGACCACCTCTTGCCAACACTGCATTGAAGTCAAACATTTTCCCTGTAACAGTACTTAAGCAAGGTAGTGGACTGAAGACACGGAGATCTTATTTCCTCATAACTCTTGACCATCATTTCTACAAGTGCTGAAGCAGCAGTGGTAAAGGGGGAAAGAAGGGAGAGGAGCCTGGCTTTGCCCAAACAGCTCTGCTGTGCGAATGCACTCCACAGGGTAGATGAGTGGTGCAAACCTCATCTAACTACAGACAGGACTTGTGAGGGTACCAACCATGTGCAGCCTCGTCCGGCCAGCATGTGGGGGGGTCAGGGCATACAGATATAACAGCTGCCAAAATTAAAATAAGTCTGCTGAAAGTGGAAATGATTTTTCAGTGTCTTGGAACAAGGATGAGTTCTCAAGCAAAGGAAAGTTCAAATCTGAAGCAAACTGCACAATCCTCTCAAACACAGGCCAACTCTGCCAAGTGTTTGGTCTCTGCTGCAAGACCCACTCAACAGAAGCTTGTCAAAAGTCTCTTCTGATCTCAAAGGAAGGCTATTCACATTCATCCTTTCCTCCTCAAGATAAAGTGCAAAGTTTTTCATTTTAAATTTCAACCAGAAAACTAACACCTTCCATTGAAAATTTTGGCTGCTACTACTTTTTTTTTCCTGAACTTTGTCAGTATCAAAATAGGAGCCATCAACCCTACTTAACGTGCCACCTAGAATACAGTTCAAGGATGCATCCACCCTTTTCCCTCTCCCACTTCTGAAATCAGCAGGCAATCCTTCAGACATTTTGTCATTGATTTACTGTCCTGGCTACTACTAACACACATAAGAGGATTAAAAAAAAAAAAAAGTCTAAGGACTGACTCTGCCTTAAGAGGGAAGATTTATTACTAATAGGATTATTTCTAATAAGTTCCAAAAATGTTATAAAGAAGTGGCATTTAAAGGTATTTAAAAGGCTCTTAAAAAAAATTGAGAGTTTGAAATATTTTTAACATCAGGGTAGCAATTAACAGAAGCTGGATATATACAGCTTTAAGAAGATTTTAGACAGCAAAAATTGGTGCCAACTGGCAGCATCTTCAGAAAACTTCCCTGTATATCTTCCCTACTCCTCCAGTGATCTTTAGAGGCTAGCTCTCCATACACAGGAACTTTTTACTTCTTGAGCTGTAAAAGCAGGGGTTTCTTTGTTCGGGGTTTTTTTTTGTGTTTTGTTTTGTTTTTTAAATAAAGGTGTAACTCCAGGTGCTCTGAAACAGCCTGGCTAATTTTACAGAAAACGCAAAGTTTTCAGAGGCTACTGACTTTTGTTGTATTGTGGTCTAGAAATACCATTGCAGTCTAACATAAACGTTTAAATAAGTCTCCAAGCCTTGAGGAAACTCATAAGCAAAATCTGAACTGTGTAAGAAAGTAGAAGTCAGGACTAGTGAGTAAGGCCTGTTATGCACAACTGGCAGTTGGCATTGACGTTACCTGGTAGTTTGCTGCTCTTGACAGCTGTTGGTTTGCTTGCTGCACATGTACATCTGCATTTTCCACATTGGCTTCTATGCTGTCTTTATTTTAAAAGGAAATATTTCAAATTTTGGTTAGTCATAACCCAGCCAAAGGTTTAGAATACTGAAATACACTTGAGAGCATATGTAATAGCTGCCCCCCAACCGCTGGTGTTTTCATCAATACCCAAAGTTTTATACCTTGCATTATGGAAATTTGACCCACCCTATATTTAAGTCTGAGTTAATTTCTGAACCGCCCAGGCAACGAGTGCCTGAATTCATGCCAGTAACAGTTTCCCTGCTTTAGAAGCAGGGCTGAACCTTAGATACCAACCAGGGTAGAAAGTTTCAGTATTTTTTTTTTTTAACCTTTACTTATTCTCCAACTTGCTACTGACTACTCTCTGCTCAGATTAAAAAAGTCTTAAGGCCTATGAAATCAGAGGGAACAGACACACAAAACACCCCAAGAGGCATGACCAGTCGAATATTCTATCATACTGACACAGATTTATTTTCTTCTTCCTGGAAAAACAAGAACATGTTATGGGCTAAGGCGCTAGAAAAAGCCCTGCAAATGTATGCTGGACAGCATGGCTCAGCAGCAGTCTCAGAAAATGTATTTTCCAATCACATTTCATTAAAAGAATAAATCTGTTTGCATGGAGGGTAAAGCAGGAACCTTTGCTGAATCTGCACACTTATATCACTGGTCAATACAGTAAAACTCCCCACATGAACTCCAATTTTATGTACAAACAATTCAAAAAACCACTTTTAAAGACATTTTGTACACACTTAAAACTATATAACATTTTAAACTACATTTTAAACACATTTTCTTAATATATTCCCAGTCTCCTCAGCCAACTACCCATTATTAGGTTGCACATGATTTGCTTTAGCATTGATATTCTCATTACAGGAATTTTTCCAGCAAAAGGAAGTTCTACATTGCTGATCTGCAGAGACATGGAATAAAAAATGTTCACAGAATATTCAAATTGGACTTACCTATCACATCACCTTGTTCATGAATCATCATTCCTAGATCTTTAAAAATTTCATTGATGTCCATAATATCTGCCTGCAAGAAAACAATCATCACATTAATTGACATAACATTCTATCACCTCTGTACATAATCCTTTACATTACAGGATAAAAAAACCTTAATACGTTTATTTGGAAGGCTTTTTTGGTACTACAAGACAGAGTTTGTTATAATAAAACTAACTGAAGATGAGTTTGTGCACAAAGTACACTTCATATCACAAACAGGATCTCTCATTGCTGAGGTTTTGTCTACACATTTGTATCAGTTTAACTGAAGGGAAAGGCTCATGCCAACTTTGCTTAAAAGCTATCCGTTTAAGCCAAATTAATAAAAGCATGTACAGAAAGTATTTTGCATTAGTTTTAGCACACCTATTAAATTAAACACACCCAAATTTAATAAGCAGCACAGTTTACAGAAATTACCTCTATAATATGACCAGGCTATTGCACCTATATTACATTACCCTATTACCGTCTGGTTATGATGAAGTGATAGATGCCAGATTACCACTGTGTATATGGTCTCTTCTTAACTAATGACTGACACGTGTTTAGTTCACTGCATGTTAATATATGGGTGGCAAGAGAGAGGTTATTGAAAAATTTATACATAGAATGGATTTTGCCACATGCATCAGCAAGACTTCCTGACAAACTCCAGTTCCAGCATCTTTCTTGTTGATGGCAGAGATATGGATTCCAGACTGGCTGGAAAAATTAATTTTGTCTTCACAGAAGTCTATTGATGTCAGTATTTCATCACACATGACAATCTGTGTAGTTTACATCTTGTTTTAAAATGTTTTAACTTTTGACAAGCCCTTAATTACAAAAATTTGAAGGAAACAGAGTATATCTGTATTTTCAGAAGTGTTCAAAATGAATGCTTCCAAAATGAAGATGTTGAACAATATGTTAGGAGTACGTGGGAAGAAAGATATAATTTTGCTTCATTTATAGTCACTATTAAAAAAGGTGATATAATATGATGACTATGTTGGAAAAAAACGATATGTATTTTTTTCTTGCAATCACATGAGCACTCTCTTATTCCATAACTGAACTACTGAACTTAAACACAGTATCAGAAGATGGCTTTCACACAGAAGATTTCTAATGCACATTTCACAGCTCATGGCAATATTTGTAGTTTTGAAGGAAAAAACCAGACCCACAAACAAACCCTAACCCTTCAAGATTAACGTCTGCAATTAATTCTCATGCCACTATACAATGTTTTTCTTTGGAAAAATTAAAGGCACATTGGGCTTTAAAACCACTTGTACTTACCTCAAGCTGCCTAATGGAAGATTCTCTCTCCTCAATAAGACGGAGGTCATCTTCTGTAATTTCGTCATCTTGCACTTGTGCTTGCGGTTGACTATCAAACAAACAAAAAAAAAAGCCACCCAGAATTGAACAGGCATGATGAGAAATAACTCAGAAGAATAAAACAACAGTTAAATACTGTGGTGGGTTGACCCTGGCTGAAGGCCAGGTGCCCACCAGAGCCGCTCTCTCACTCCCCTCATTCACTAAACAGGGGAGAAAAGGCATAACGAAATGCTTGTAGGTCGAGATAAGGACAGGGAGAGATCACTCACTAATTATCGTCACGAGCAAAACAGACCAAACTTAGAGAGGGAATTCATCTAATTTATTACTAAGCAAAACACAGTAGAGGAATGAGAAAATAAAATCAACTCTTAAAACACCTCCCCCCACCCCTCCCATCTTCCCGGGCTCAACTTCACTCCCGGCTTCAACCTTCCCCCCCTCAGCGGCACAGGGGGATGGGGAATGGGGGTTACGGTCAGTTCATCACACGGTGTTTCTGCCGCCTCTTCATCCTCAGGGGGAGGACTCCTCTCATCGTTCCCCTGCTCCAGCATGGAGTCCCTCTCACGGGGTGCAGACCTTCAGGAGCAGACTGCTCCAGCGTGGGTCCCCCACGGGGTCACAAGTCCTGCCAGCAAACCTGCCCTGGCGTGGGCTCCCCTCTTCACGGGTCCACCCGTCTGGCCTGGAACTTGCTCCAGCGTGGGCTTCCCACGGGCCGCAGCCTCCTTCAGGTGCCTCCACCTGCTCTGGCGTGGGGTCCTCCACGGGCTGCAGGTGGAATCTCTACACCCCCTCATCCTTCCTCCATGGGCTGCAGGGGGACAGCCTGCTTCACCATGGGCTGCAGGGGGATCCCTGCTCCGGCGCCTGGAGCACCTCCTCCCCTTCCTTCTGCACTGACCTTGGTGTCTGCAGAGTTTCTTACATCTTCTCACTCCTCTCTCCGGCTGCAAAAGCTCTCTCTCTCTAAGTGTTTTTCTTCTTCTTAAATATGTTATCACAGAGGCGCTGATTGGCTTGGCCTTGGCCAGCGGCGGGCCCGTCTTAGAGCCGGCTGGCATTGGCTCTATCAGACACAGGGGGAGCTTCTAGCAGCTTCTCACAGAAGCCACCCCTGTAGCCCCCCCGCTACCAAAACCTTGCCACACAAACCCAACACAAATACATAGCACATACTTTACATTATCAGTTAATAAAATGCAGGTTTTTGCCTGTGGCTGTCTAGCTAACAGGAAAGGTCACACCTCTGGTCTAGGAAGCTGCTGCTGCAGCAAAGTTGCACATAGCATTGAGCTAGCTGATTGGAAATTCCAAGTATGAATAGAAGGGCAAAGTTTCTTCCGAATTATAAACTGCAAAGCTTATATCCATCTGAGGCAAAAGCAAGCTAGCCAACAAAACAGAATCCAAGACTGAGAAGCAGTTCTTGGAGAGTATGAAAGCAATGGGAGATCCCAGTAAACACTGGACCCTTATCACAACTTAAGTTTTACTCTGTTCACAGACTGGACTCTGCTTACCTGAGTCTGGGTCTCGGAAAGCCCAAATACAGACTTAGGGCAGCTTAAGGAGATGACTAAAGCTGAAGCATGGGGAAAAAAAGGGGGACATGATGCAAAGTGCTCCTTTTTCTTCCCACCTATCCCACAAAAGCCTCTTCTCTAAACTTGCCTTATGGAAGAAAGCCTAACTGAACCACCTATCCCAACTCCCTCCAGAAAAAGGCAGTTGCTCAGAAAAAAACAAAAAAAAATTGGCAGCTGGCTTCTCTGCAGGACATTTATTATTCTGAACTAGATTAAGACTTATTAACAAATTCAACCTACCTGTCCCAAGAGACAAGTGTTCCTTCTTTGTAGCTATCTTCAGGAGCACCACCCTACATGATCAGTGTTTAAAAATATAAATAAAACATTATGGCCCTGAAAGGAGCACTGTCAGCATTTCTATAATGAGTCAATATTACAAGGTTTATAGTAAGTCAACTTCAAACTGAAACATGATTTAACACGTTCTCATTTTGATTTTGCTTTATGCATGCATAAAGCTGAAACACAAGCAAAAACATTCGGCTCAGTAACTACCTGCTAAAATTTACAAGTACAGCAATGCATATTTGGCAGAGTGAAAAGGCAAAATTGATATGCTGACAAAGAAAAGCTCAACATCTCAAGCTCCTCAGCACTTTTCCACTTTAATACTGCATAGAAATCTGGCAAGTGATTCTTCCCTGTAGGAATAATTTGTTGATACCTAAAGGTCCAGCAAAAGCACTTCAAAATCTACTAAAAATTGCTTTTGCAAGATTACAGCATGAACCTAGGGGCAGCTCATGCCTTTGTGTGACAAAGGCAAGGAAGAAGTAACAGTTCTTGCGGGGTGTTATTACAACTTAATTCAGCCTTTACTATAAAATGAACTGTGTAATTCAGCTATGCATAAAAGTGAATAAAGGTTATAATTATATACTTATAATCACATAGCACGCATTCTGCAGTATTTGGAGTCAGAGATGAGCTTTTGTAAATAACACTGTAGAGGCAAGTTTGACATCGAACACCACCAACACCACTGTGAACCGGGCATAATGGCACATTTTCCGATACTTACAGATACCCTTGAGCTGGCTCTTACTCTGGCTACAAAGTCTTTTTCTTTCTCTGCAGCTTGCCTTTGGAGTCTTTGGAAATTTGTTAGTGCTGTGGTGAACTCCCCCACAAGACGGTCTTTCTGTATTTTTCTTTGACGCTATCGGAGAAAAAGTTTTACCAAGTCAAATAAGCTCTGGCTTTTTAAGGCTCTGCCATTTTCAGGCTGCTCAATGCTAAGGCATATACTCATTTTTTTTCTAAATAGGTGTAAGGGAAGGCTGTCTACAAAACCATTTGCAACTGCATGGAAAAATCTTCCTTCCCTCTGGGATCACGTAACTCTGCACAATTTAAGGAGGAAACCAACGTATTTATTTTAATTTAACAGCTGGAAATGAGAAATGGGCAGGGACAAGAAAGCCTCTGCCATCCTTATTATCTGTTGATTATAAAACCTAATGTTTAAGTATTTTGATACCGTGAATGCTAAAATATGCAGAGTTGACTATATGGGGAGGGAAGGATACAGAGAAGAAAGAACAGGGCACTTCACATGTATTTTATATAAATGCTGGAAATACATATTGAGCTGCATCCAGAAGTGGGTTCACATCCTTTCTTAAGTGCTAAAGAACTGGTTCAAAAAACCTGTTCTAACCTTTCTGGCTTTTTTTTTTTACGATATAGGGGAGGGAAGAGGAATACTGGGCACTCAGGAAAGCCTCCACCATATTTCCCTAAATGTATACATTACATCAACCTTTCCTTCCAAATTTCTGAGAGGCTATAATTTGCCATTCATCAATCTGTTATTTATGCCTCATTGGGAGGTAGCTTTGATGAGGATGCTCATGATAAAAGGCATAAAATTAAACAGTAAAACACCTTGCTGCCAAGACCAAGTTTTAACACCTCCATTAGAAGTTTACAACTCGACTGGATGAGCACATGTGGATCATGGCCTGCCATTTGAATTCAGTGTTTCCGGACAATTCATTTTCCTAAAGGCTCCCTGGTGACCAACCACAGATCAGGCAAGTTGTTTGAGTGACAATAACCTGAATCCACATTTTCAGGGATCCTGTTGCTCTTCCTTTATTTAAGTGACAGATTTCACTAGGATAAGAAACCATAGGATAGCAGACAGGAGTGTGCTAATGTCAACAGGCACTTCACATGTTACCTCCTGCTGAGATTTTACACAAACCTGGGAAAGAAGCAGTTTAAAGACTGCACAGGTTGTTTTAGTAACAGGTCCTGTACCCACTCCTCTTAAGAAAGGAAAAAGCCTGTGCACAGGACATAACATATATGCTGATCTGAGTGATGTAGAACAGACCTACTGTGCATAATCAAATTACTTGGAGTGGATGAACAGGTCTGGCCACCTGACCTGCAAGCAGTTTTGGCACACAACTCCTTGACCCTGGAAGCAGTGAGAGTGCCTGTGGAGTCAGACGTATCATCACTGCAACGGATTACAAAGTGCCCAGCTACCTGAAATCACAGGCACAGCCCACTGTCTTGATTCCTACCATTTCAGTCAAACTACCTCATTCCTGATACATAAAAACAACTTTGGAACAAGTCTGGACTGCAACAAAATATTCTCATGTAGTAAGTGTCCCTGTTGTGCAAATGTCTTAACTAAACAGCGCTTTGAAAGCCTAGTGAGGAGTACAAAAATAGGCACGCAGAACTGAAGTCACTCAAGTACTGAAGTACTCTACATGAGCCAACATGATAGTCAAACAAGACATGCTCTTTGGTTTTATACCTGTTCACTTGTTGCCGGCAAAGATCCAAACTCTTTAATGTATTTGTCAGTTTCTTTGGCGAGCTGGTTGGTGTATTGCTGCTTCTGTTGCCTGAAACCAAAAGCAAAGTTTTAGTAGAGACCATTGGCTTACTTTGTTTGAATTTCACTGATTCTCAGAAAAGCAGCAGTACTAAATGCTTCTCTGAAGTGCACGAAGCCATCTTTATTCTGTTCCTCATTGTAAAGGCGTGACACCATGGATTCCAGGCAGGACAGATGCTGAAGGTGTGTGTGTTCCTCAGTGCGACAGCATCTCATTACTCACCTTTTTTTCCCTTCTATTTTCCTAATGCACAGCAATAGGTTTCTAGTTATTATGAATATCTAAACATGCTTTTCAAAGTCCTTTTGAGGCTATCAATAGTTAGAAACATCCGGTCATTTCTGAGTTCAGAATAACTGTAGAAAAGACCAAGTCTTTTCTCTGTGGAAGAACATACTATGGCTTGAATATAATTCCAATACCACAGTTCATGAAAGGTCAATTCCTGATAGTTACGGGGACACTTATCCAAAGAGATCTATATTCTCCTATGATACAATAGCTGCAAAGTTAGCTGAAAACATCATTATTTACTAATAGCTTTAATAGTGCTTAAAAAAAAGCCTCTTCTTCAACAGCATTGCTATTTTTAGTTTTTTGTCTCTTTGCTTCTGATATTATCACATACTCCTTTACCAATTTTCATACTTTTTTCCTGGAGCAACTAAAACTCTTTGCCTACTTTTGTATCCTCTCCCCAGTGTATATAAAAAGGTTTTATCTGGAAAGCTATTAGCAAACAATCAACATCAATATTTAAAATAATCAAATAACTCTTCAGATACATACCAACACGACAGGAAGGGCCAAATGTTCAGACAAGTGAAAAAGACAGATGAAAACTCAAGGAAGCTTACCATATATATTACCTCCAGAAAGGGAGTGGAACATCAGTTCACAGCAGTTTCTACCCAGTTTAGTTGTGAATTTATGCCTAGATCCTGTCTGGTTATTGCATAAACTGTGTATGTTGATCTTCACCTATTCACAGTGTTCAGTAGGACACCCACTGTGCATTGTACCTGGCTAACGTTATGAGCCCTGAACTCGGGCTATTATAAAGCAATACGAAATGAATGTGATGCCTTTGGTCCAACACACACCTCCTCCCCCTCCTGTTCAACAGCCACAGCGTGGCATTAACGACACTGAAGGCTGCCAACTCTCTCACCCACAGGGTTAGCGCAACACGTTGCCTGCATGCATTTATGATGCCGAGATTAATGTGGTAAAGGAGTTTAACGGAAAAAAACATACTGGTTCATTAGACTGCGCAGAGAAGTGGAGAGCAGTTGACTGTCTCTGCTAGTGGCATATTAATGGAAGTCCACCTTCAGGTGACTGAACCACAGCACATCTGCCTTGGAGCCTTATTCACTGCTGCTATTCTAGTATTTCTGGTACATGTTTATTCTATAATGTCATCCCTTACTGTTGCTTTCATTGCTAAGATGACATTCCTCTGTCTGCCCCAGTATCAAATCTCACAAAACCCAATATATTCATTACCCTGTGAAACTTATACAGATAGATGTGAAGAGCTGACTGGCGCAGAAGGGTGTGAGTGTTTGTTTTTAAAAATGTGACATTGCTTTTTGTTCCGGCCCCTTTCCCTTTGCTAGCATACAGGATAGGTTTTATAGACGTACGGATGCTGCAGGCAATGTAAACAGGCAAACCAGCTGGCTCTACTTTGCAAAGACTATCCAAGATTAATTTTAAAAAGGGCATCGCAGCATTTAAATTTCAAGCATTTCTCTATACTCACCTTTCTCGATGAGATCAAGCACTCTGCCTAACAAAAAACCACCTCATCATCTACCAGGAGACTGTTTACAATGCAGTGAAATGAAACGAAACATTTTCATGTGAAGTACTCACAGCTGTTGCCTCAACTCAGGCGTATCTTGTGGTGTTCCAAGCTGATGTAGTATTCTTTGTATTTCGGCAGCTGTTTGTGAAGATGAAGAGAAATTTTAATGGGGCACAGACAATTCCCACTTAACTTTACGCATTTTTGCTTGACAATTCTAAAGCCATAAAAGTTGACATAAACTGATACTCAAGACTTTTTCAACCCACTACAAAGACTCTGCTTAAGAAGTCCCAGAACAACTAGTGATGGTTTTTGCCAACTCAAAGACAAAGTCCAAGGTTTCTTATAAAGCATGAGAAGGTATTAAAGTGTCTAGGTAGAAACGCGCAATTTAAAAATCAGTTAATAGTTTCACTATAATAAGTATACATCAGGCCTTTTAATATTAATTTTTAAAATAAGCAGCACAGTTCTTTTCTAGCTTAATCATATTTTATGCATGTCATTTTGGAAAGCCATATGAACAACTGCCATGACATTATCATACACAAATATTGCAGAACCAGTACATTGATAAGAGACAACAACAAAGCATTCATGGGCTTACAGTACACCAAAAAAAAAAAAAGTCATCAGGTGTCTAGGTTTAAATTGTAATTTTGAGATCTTTACATTTTAAAATGTGGCATGCAAACCACCAGTAATTTTTAAGTGTATTTCATAAACTATATTAGTTTTGAATGACAAAAAGTGATACATCATCTGAGCCTTATTTTCAGCATAATATATTTCGCTGTCACATGAAAAAGCAAGGAGAAAAATGGACAGACACTTCAAGGATATGCAGTTTATCACACTACAAAACTAATATCCTCAACGTGCTTTATCTCAGCTTAACACCCTCACATCTTCTAAAATGAAAGAATACATAAGAAAAGTAACTTATTTTTGCTTGATCTCAGCTAGGAGTAGACTTGTTTTCTCTGTGTTTCTGTGGCCCTCCCAAGACAGATTGGTCTATCACACAGTCAGCAGAAAACATGACGGTATGATAGTACATGGAATCCTCACTTGACTAGCACGCTATTTTTTTCCCTAAATACAGTTAAAATTGCAGTAAAAGACATCTCTAAGTAATGAAGAAAACCATTAAAAAAAGTATTTTTCCCTCTACCATGGAAGAGATCTGTAACAGACACAACTTCAGTTACAAGCAGAAAGTTACCTGTGACTTACGTTAAGCAGTTAGATAAAACTGGAATTCCTTAGAACATTGTTAGTAATAATATTAATTCTAATCTTTGCTCCATAACAAGTCTCCAGTAAATTAAATTATATTGGATTTTCTACACTGCTTTACGTAACATGTCAATGACTGCTGTAGCCATTTCTCTCTGTGCACACCCAGGTAATGAAGATATCAAAAAAAGGGGAAAGTTAGTCCCCAAGGTTTGCATGAGGTGAAAATGAAATACCTCAAGGCAGAAGTCCTTGGGGGAATTGAGTGGGCATGAGCTACTAAAAAATTACTGAGGGGGAACAGCACTGTAAGATGAGTTTCACACAGCTTTTATTTTAATTGAGCTGAAAAGCAGCAAAACATAAGTGAAAACTGTAGAATTTTTTCTACAGTCGCCACCTGCCGTCGAGCCCAGTGGGGGCCTCCTACCTGCGGGATGGGATGGGATGGGATGGGATGGGATGGGGGGTCCTCCCTCCCTGCTGCTCCTTGGCAGCTGGAGCTGGTCACACCTACCGGTAAATACTGACTGGGGGCAATTAAGCCTCTTTTTTTTATCTTCAGTGTAACGCATTGTTTTAAAACAAACAAACAAATAGGTAACTGGCCTGTGTTCTCTTCAACAGTGTGAAGTTTTAACATCTATAAAACTGAACACAAACGATCCTTTATTTGTTCCAAGGCACTCTCCCATCTGATTCATGAGCCGAGGTGCTCAGGTATTCTGTATGTTCTTTTACAGGGAGAACAAATAAAAAACCAAACCCAAAACAAACTGCAAGCACTCTTGTTAACAGCTGTTCTGCAGACAGAAAAAATATTGGTGTGTCCTACCGCCACCTAGAGATGCATTATTTAACTGCAAATAAAGAAAATCGAGGTTAGTGTTTTAAATAAAGGGTCTCACTTGAAAAATGCTCTGGAACAAAGCCTCTACTTAAAATATTTGCATTCCCAGTTAGTTAGATATCTTTCCTACTTCTAAACTGAATACAAGTAGATAATTGAGAGGAAATTAAAAGGCAGCACTGCGTAGCTGGTCAGCTATACAATTCCAGGCAGAGGGAAGTTCATTCCAGTTCAGATCTTGTGATTCAAGAATTCAGCACAAAATTAAAACACCTTTTACCAAGAAGTCGGTAAGTATTCATCAAAATAGCAAAGTGCTAACAGGCTTTCAAACCTCAAGGGGAAAAAAAATAAGATATACTAAAAAACCAAAGAACTGAACTGACACTAATTAGTCTGGGCTTCCTGTAATTTAGCATTTTCCACCTTAACCTTTCACAATAAGGGTATTATTCAGAAAAAACCCCACAGCATTTCTCTTTTCAATTTTTTGTTCATATGAAGTATGCTGCATTGAATTCAAGTAAGCAAACAGAAAAAAGGTGGAGCAGTAAAAGTAAATTGTGGCCAATATTCTCCAACAGCACTCCTGAAGAATGAAAAATTCACTTCATGAAAAAGCCAAAAGCAAGTTCGTAGGACCAGTATAACACAGGAAGCAGAGAAGCTGGCCTTCCCAAAATCTTAATTTACAGTACATACCTGCATGTTGATGAGTTAAAGAAATCCATCCTTTGTAGTCCATGTTAATATAAACATGCTAGAGTGTATACAGGCTAAAAAATATATTTCTTACGTAGTCTTATAATTCTTTGGGGTTGTCTTGGGGTTTTCTTATAGATTTCTTACTGTAGTTACTACTAATTCAAACATTTGATATGGTATTACACAAATAATCACAAAACCACCCAAACACCACACATTTGTCTAGACTCATGAACTCGTACAGCTTTACTGATAAAACAAACTTTAAAATAAGCTTTAGGACATTACCACCTGGATCACAGAGGTGAAATGTCTTGTTCCCTCACATGTACACACAGAGATCTTACAGAATTTGATTCAAAGCACAAATTGGCTTTGAAATTTCTTAGATAAAAGTCACTATCCCTTCCTTTCCTCAAGGGAAAAGCAGGGTAGCCTTAGCCTCTCCTCCTGAAGGTTAGACTGTAGAAACATCTCTGCTGGCTCCTTTCTCTGCCCTATTTGGAAAACAAGCAGGGAGAAGGTCTTAGCACTGAAAATGGAGAGCAAAACTGCTGGACACCTGGGATTACTTTTCATAAAACAGAGGCCCTTAAGTTCTCAGCTTTGCTGCTGATGGTGATATTTATAATGGTACTGCCTCCTTCACTTAATCAGCTTTTACCTCTGTGCAGGGACTTCAGGCTGGCACATCAAGGCATCTGGCAGCTGCTTTGGTGCCTCTCAATCTATCAGTAATGCTCAAGTGTCCCGGAGAGCTTAGGCCCAACTCACAAAGTCCTAGCACTGCTCTGTAAACATACTGGTAATGGCCAGGGACCAAAGATCAGAGCACAGTTTTCACAGGTTCCTAGGTTACCTCACCCTTTACGGTTTTACTTTCTCCACTTCCCGATTCTTCCAACTTCCCAAGCAGCTCTGAAAGACAGGAGTAATATGACTACCAGAGGTCGCCCCGTCCTTCTGGGCATTACCAATCCTGTAACAGAGCCTGACTGGATCTTGTGCATGATTTTAATCCATTATAGTGCAAAGTCTGACACTTTAGCTCAGGTTCCTTGGGTACGTACAGCTAGCTGCTGAACTTTGCTCTGAAGCTGCAAAATGGCACACACTGTGTGTACACAGGCATTCTTCACCAAAGTCACCAGGATATGGCAACAGTCCCCATCCAGGCGTGCTAACTCCTGCAGCCACTTCTACACTGAAGATCAGGGTAGATGTTTGCATATAATGGAGATCAACAGCTCTTTCAAGGCTCATATGGCAACCCTGCAGGAGCAGCACCTTGCCAGCTATGGGCTGGCAATGAGCCACTGCACAAGGCAAGTCCCCCTTGGGAACTGCGCAGCGTGGGAAGCAGGGTGCATGACACCACACAAGCAAAAAATGCATTTTCTCCAAGCAACCGCTGTCTCAAATGCAGAAGAAAAAAAATCTCACTGTTTCCACCTGAAAATGAATCTTGTATGACAAAGAAGCAATATCATATTAGTAAGAAGACTTTTCACTTGTCTTTGTGGCATTCCTGATCTGGATTTCATAATACATAACTATTAGCTGATGAAAGCTACTCAGCTACTCTCAGACTGGTCACATGCTCAGGAACAGGTCAGACACGGTTAATGATGAGCCAGAGAAACACTTAAGACCTAACCTGAATTTCTACAGAGAAAATTATTTAAGAGTCAGCTCATGTTTACTTTTACTAAGCCAAACAGTGGTTCCATTTCTAGTCAGTGGAGGCTCTCCCTCTAGTTAAAGAGAACAAAAAAAAGAGCACAGGAAAAAAATATTAATACTGTCTCATACAAAAGGCCTCCTTTTCTCTACATGAGTTACAGGAGTAGTGAGATTTACAGTGGAAATATTAACATTTTTTTTAACAGGTAGGAGTATTTGAGAAACATGTTCTTGCCAGATCTGCAATAGATATGTTTTTATCTATGAAAAAAAATAGTATTTCACATACTATACTATCCTTGCTTAACAGCTGGCTTTTAGTTGGCTGGGAAAGAAGAAAGTTTCATCTCCTCTATCCTCATCTTCCCTTGTTTTTCAGCCACCTCTGCAAAGCTGCTCCATTACCACAAGTAAATCCATGTTGACATAACCGCTGGTTCTGCTCCTTGAACATGAAAGTGTTTAAGATCACACAGGAAGTTTCAAATTAAAATAGAGATATAAATAAAGACATTAATACAATGAAGAGCAAAATGTAAACAACTTCTTGCCTCTAAGAACACAGGAGCAACAAAGTTACCCCCAACTGAGAATTAGTAATCACTGTACAGGCTGTAACACCATAGTATTGTTGCAGAAGGTAAAAAAACCCTTGACCCCTAAACTCTTGAGTAAAATCCTAATGTTTGAAAGGCAAAGAACTAAGAGGAAGGAAATAAGAGCAGACTGTAAGTCACCCACCTTCTCTGGCAAGGCTGAGAAGCATCCAAGCACCACACTCATCCCTAGCATGAGACAAGGGAAACTGAGAATGGTCTTATTTTGGAAGACTTAATAGTAACTCCAGCTACAGGAGAGAAGCTTTCCTAGGCTACCTACAATCAGCTGTCCTCCCATCTCAACCTCCAGTCTATATAACATTTGGAAAACCAAACTTTAAACCCTCAAGTGGCCATGACCAAGCTTGTTGCAGCTTTACAGCTGGAGAGTGAGGTGAATCAACACATAACCCAGAGAGTCCTGAAAAGGAGGCCACAACATAGAAGCATGAAATTGGGGGAAAAAAGGTGTTTAACGAGTGTTATTACCACTTTGCAGCCTGGAACCTCACTTCTTACGTGGATCACACAAGACTGCAGTTTCCTTCAGTGCCACAGTCCAAGTGAGACCCACCGCATTGCCCAGTTTCATAAAGCTACAGTCTAATGCTTCCACAGGAAATGTGGCACCCATTGGGTGTGCTTGGAAAAAACATTGGCAGCAGCAGGAGCAACAAACACGGAGGCATTGTACTGCAGAGGACAAGAACCAGACAAGCAGGCAGGGCAAGTACAATGAAACCTGCCTTACAGAACAGCCAGGCTGGGAACCTGTCAGAGGAAAAAGGAGCAGAGCACTGTTCCAACCAGCAGCTACAGGTGCTCCTAAATATTAACTGTAATGGTGAAGGTTCGTCCCCTCCATGCCACTGTCTCTTACTTAAAAAGGGACAGAGAGGGTTTTAGTCACTGCCTAAGGTTCACAGGACTAAAACTAACAATGGGGATTTAAAGCCATTCATCTTCAGTCATCTTCCTAGCTCCTGAGCCCAAGCAGAATAAACAGAATCAGCAAAGCGTTCCTTTGTATGCACCAAAAGGAAAGTCTGCTCCACATGAGGCTCAGGCTTAGCTATGGCTTCATACTGCAAATAAGCAGTGTATACATCACCAGTAGAGTCACCATTCAGAAATGCTTTGTCAAAGACCTCACATGCGCTGCCACTAGTTGGGTAACTATGAAGGAATCTCCTACTTGTTTCCAGCTGAACAAGTGAGTCAACAAACAGCACATCCAGTTACAGATTAAGTTGTGCGGACTTTAATAAACTTCAGGGTCACTTCAGAGGAGGTTATTGGAATAGAAGAATTATTTGTAAAAATTACCCCAGTTCAAACTGCTTCTGCCTAGGGACAACGGACTTCCTCAATTTATTCAAATCGAATTTAATGTGTTTTCCTTCTGCCTGTCGACTGAGGGTACTTGACTAAAGATGAACAGACACTGCAGAAAACATTCCTGGATCAATCTTTTATAAAAGCTGTTACACATAGCAACCTAATGTACTTGCAATAAATTCAGCAGATTGAAGTTTTCTGTACAAGCATAAGTACCTTTTTAAAGCTACCAGCGTAGTTCACTCTCGCTAAAATTTTAAATAAATCACAATGTCAAAGTGTTGTACGCCTTGGTAACCCTACTTTAACCAAGAGGGTCAGTTTGCTAGAGGAATCAAATCCAAGACACCAGCCAAAAGACTGCGGTTTAGTAAAAAGCACTCCCACGTCCAAGAGCTCACCTAATTGGAATCAAGTATCTAAAAATGTCAGTAATTGGGTTTTAAGTCTATCTTAACTCAACATATAACACTGATTATTCTAAAACAGGATAATACATTGGCACAGAGAAACAGTAACTGAAGTATGCATGGGAAGGAGAAAATAAAATGAGGATGGGAATGAAGATTGTCTTCAGAGCTCTAAGGACTAAAGACTTTTAAGCATGGAAGAGTGGGAAAACATCAAGTCTTGTACCCTTTCCTGTTCGATTTTATTAGAGCTTCTAGCATTTCTAAATAGAATCATGCCCCCAAGTGACCAGAAACATGAGCAACAATGTCTGGAGTTCAGGATCTGCCTTCTGTTTTTTCAGTACTGCTGTCATTATTTCATGCTAGTGTACTACCGCTTACAATGGTCTTTCAAGGACACTGTGAAGCTGGATTGAAGTAGTGCCTGTTCTTCTACTGTGGGTGTACAGCACACTAAATACACTTTGTTTAAGTGCACAATAACTGATCATGTGATCAATTATTACAGATCAGCCAAGGGGAAGTCATTAAATCAAGTTATAATCACTTTATATTCATATCCTAAAATGTCCCTGGTAACTCCCTGAAACCCCAAAATTTGAACAGCTCTCTAAAGAATACCAGTAGCTTATTAAGCTATGAAAATGATGCACGATTCTGCAGTAAACAGTAGCTGCACAAACACCATGAACCCAAGTCACCTACATGAAGAAAACTTGGGTTTTTTTTAAGAGGTCAGGTTGTTAGCACAGGAAGCTAACTCAGGAACTAATATGGAAGCAAAGATATTCAACATATCACAGACTGGTCGACACAAGCACGTAGCTGTCACTCGGGGGGTCACTTGCAGTCATCCTGGGTTTATTCCGTAACGGGAGTGCAGCCTCCAGCACAGCAGTTCTGTAGTAGATTTGGTCTGAGGGCTCTCCAGATAATCACACTCCCATGCAACTCTCCTCTTTTTCTGCCCATAAGTAGGAAAATCCAACCAAATTGAACTGGAATAGGTATTTTAAGTACCTTAGAAAGACTCTGAAATTTAACTCTAGAGATAGGAAGGAGCATGAGGACCCTGGTCACATCCCTTCCCCTCTCTGCTGCAAATGCAGACTGTTTTGAAAAAGTTACCTTGTCTAGGTGAGTCCACTTATATTTGCTCCATCAGCAAAAGCAACAGTTGCAGACAAAAATGTCTTGCAACATTTGTGAATTGCACGGTGCCTTTACAACTGCTATTTAAACCACTTCCAAACTAAGGTGGTTTAATTTAAAGAGCTCTTTTGTCCCCACCTCACTCACACTAGATAACTAAGGTAACGCAGAACAGTGTAGGACAAGGAAAAATTCTGCCTTTTCTGCACATACTGACACAAATAGCACTCTGGGGTGTACATGGAAAACCCATTTCTCACTCTGTTCTGCTGCTAGCACAAATAAATCCCTGTCCCTCTTGTGCAATGTCATCCACGTAAGACACTGCTTCATATGCCATTTTCCATAGAACCAAAATATTGTTAACAAACAAGAGAAAACACAGAAAACTATTAACAAAACTCTTCAAATTCATAAACAAATCTGTGAGGCATACTACCCTAAATATATATGCTGCTTTACATAGAAGAAAGACTTTAGGAACAGCATGCAAATAATTCAGGCTTTAAGTTTTCAGAAATAGTTTATTTCTAAAAGAACTGTTGGCTTCATGACTTCACCTCATTGCAGAAAGACAGGCATTTAGAAAGACCCGAACTATCTGAAGTCCTCCTCCTATTATCCTCCATATTCAGGTTATGACTTGGATATAGCAGATTCAAGCTTGATTCCTCAGCCTTCCACAAAATGGAATGTGTTGGACCATAATGGATGCTTAAACCCACTAAATAACCATCCTTTTCCAGGTTTTACTGAACGTTCATCCTAAATACAAGACACCTTCCTGATAACAGCAACAATAATAAAAAAAGAGATTTGTTCCAACTAGCATGTTCCCACAAAGTTAAATTCTGGTTAACTGCAGCTAATTGGAAATTTCTGACAATATCATCATGAAAAGTCTCAACGAGCTCTACTTTAAGCCTATTTGCTTTAAAACCACACCTGCACAAAACCGCACTTTAAATATAGACAAAACAGAATTCTGTTTTCACACAGGCTCTGATTTCAACACCTCAGTGATTTCATTTATTTTTCACTTGCCCATCTGTATCCTTCCATAGCCAAAGAATAATCATGCAGATCTGTTGGTGTTACAAATATAGTGGCAGATGTATTTTTTCATGAATGTTTCAGCCTGTTTTAGATGAACTTTTTAGCTACTTACCAAGTTTAAACCACAAAAAAAAGGCATATATCAGAACTCTAATACTCTTCAGGGTTTGATGTGTGTTTATAGAATCATAGAATGGTTTGGGTTGGAAGGGACCTCAAAGATCATCTAGTTCCAACCCCCCTGCCATGGGCAGGGACACCCTCCACTAGACCACGTTGCCCAAAGCCCCATCCAACCTGGCCTTGAACACTTCCAGGGAGGGGGCAGCCACAACCTCTCTGGGCAACCTGTTCCAGTGCCTCACCACTCTCACAGTGAAGAATTTCTTCCTCATATCTAATTTAAATGTCCCCTCCTTCAGCTTAAACCCATTACCCCTTGTCCTGTCACTACACTCCCTGACAAACAGTCCCTCTCCAGCTTTCCTGTAGGCCCCTTCAGGTACTGGAAGGCCGCAATTAGATCTCCCCGGAGCCGCCTTTTCTCCAGGCTGAACAACCCCAACTCTCTCAGCCTGTCCTCATAGGAGAGGTGCTCCAGCCCTCTGATCAGCTTCGTTGACCTTTATGCTTTTCTACAGTTACATAAAGTGAAAGGGAAAGTCATATGATTGCTGTAACTCAACTCCCATTTTAACAACATTCAGTGAAAATACTGGCTTACAGAAAACTTGGGATGCAACAGAAATTGGACAAACTCGCTGTCACAGGAGAGCTATCACATGACAGATGGATCTCTGCTGGTTCAAGTTGACCTTCTGCGAATGTGCTCTATATGAATTGATGTTTGGGCTATCTTAATGAACAGAAAAGAAAGTCAGCAGAAAGCAAGAGTCCTTATGAGAAAGAATCTCTCAAAGCCAGGCAGACCCCCTCTAGCCATACGTGGATTGTGGCTACTGAATTTTATTTTTATTATCTTGCTGTATGCAGAGCGTGTGTTTCTCCAGCTGGGCTCATTTTCAGTGTGCATGAACAAGTCAAATACTTTATCACCGACCTTGTCAATACTGAGCAAGGGTAGATTATGCCATTCTCACTGACTTTGCTACTACCACTGCACAAAATCCTGCCATGACCTTTATAGACTGGAGGAGTTGGGAAGGGAGAGGTAGGGAAGGAATATAAATGCCTCACTTCAGTGAGCATAGGTTCTGTAACTGATTACAGTTGGCAAGCAAGACATTCCCCCAAACTCAAAGACTGTGTGTACTTTATCAATGTCAGGCTTTGTTCTGTGTTCCCAAGTAAATGACAGCATTCTAAAATGCTTCTAAACCAACAGCTCCCAAAGTCCAACTTAAGATGCCAGTGGAGACATAAGAATTATCTATCTAGCCTGTGTCGTTATTGCTTTTCTTCGGGGATTGCACTGAGTGACATATTTGGTAGCTACAAAGAAAATATTAGGAGCAAAGCAAAACAAAAGCATACAAGTCTGCTTCCTCAATGACCCACACATGGGAGTGAGACTTGAGAAGAAGTACGTGGGGGAGGAAAAACCATGTCTGGTTACTTCTTCTTGCACAGTTCCTGTCAGAGACACGAGTCAAATGTTTCCAACTAAGCAGAAGAGGCCCCTAACTCCTCTAACCATATTTTTCCTACTCTTACAACTGTAGTTGTCCCTGTAGATGAATGCAACTCCCATTTCGCTCCCTCTTGGGAACATTTTTTAAACAAAATGTTTTCCCTCTTTTTGCTACGCGCAGAGAATCAATTCTTTAAAATAAGGAAGCTGTCAGATTTCAAAGAACTGCTCCCCCTCATCTTCACAGGTGTAAGAAGTCTGAAATTAACGTATTTTAAAGCTTTTAAATTACACTTTTTGTTTGTTTTACTTATGCTACTTTCATCTTTCCATTTGTTCAAAGAACAATTTCCTCTTGTACAATTTGCTACATGCTCTTCAAGAAGAGGAGGAAAAAAAACCCAACCAAAATCAAAATATGGACTCAATGGTCTCATCCTACTAGGCATGTCCCTAGTATGATAAATGCGTATGAGTAATGTGTTCAGCTCTGGGGCCCCAAAATAAGAAGGACATGGATCTGTTGGAGTGAATCCAGAGGAGGGCCACGAAGCTGATCAGAGGGCTGGAGCACCTCTCCTGTGAGGACAGGCTGAGAGAGTTGGGGTTGTTCAGCCTGGAGAAGAGAAGGCTCTGGGGAGACCTTATAGCAGCCTTCCAGTACCTGAAGGGGACCTACAGGAAAGCTGGAGAGGGACTGTTTACAAGGGTATGTAGTGATAGGACAAGGGGCAATGGGTTTAAGCTGAAGGAGGGGACATTTAAATTAGATATGAGGAAGAAATTCTTCACTGTGAGAGTGGTGAGGCACTGGAACAGGTTGCCCAGAGAAGTTGTGGATGCCCCCTCCCTGGAAGTGTTCAAGGCCAGGTTGGATGGGGCTTTGGGCAACGTGGTCTAGTGGAGGATGTCCCTACCCACGGCAGGAGGGTTGGAACTAGATGGTCTTTAAGGTTCCTTCCAACCCAAACCATTCCATGATTCTATGAAATTAACCTGCTTGATAGAAATACAGATTTGTAAGCAGGCAGGACTTCTTTTGTCACAAAGAAATATTTTTTGCTAGCTCATCTTGATTCTGTGTATCACACTCGTTCCTTGTCTATCCAGTTACTGTGAATGAGTGACCAACAGGAAAATACTTCAAGGAAATATTGAAGGAAGGCGTTGAGATTTCTCTCAAGTTAATAGCAGCTGCCACTAAGCTGCCATATAAGTGAGAGTATAACCTATGAAACCCAGTTCTGAAGTGACTGCTCCTGCAGTAAACACTGATTAAAACACCTTGGTAATAAGTTCTCCATCTGCAAAGCCCAGACAGGTTGGAGCTCTACACCCTGCATCATCCCTTATATTCTGTTCTCCATATTTAGAAAGTTAGGGACAAACTTCAACCACCTTTAAATTCATATTTCAAAAGTTCAACACAATGTGTCATCTAGATTTTATGATCAGATATAAGATAGGCCTGGAATGAGAATTACAGTTACTTGGGACTAGATTCCAGACAGATAGACTTTCGAACCTTAATCATAAGTTGTGCCCTAGTAACACAGAAATTTAGCAGCTGCCTAAGCTTAAGAGGTGCCAAAGCTCATTATAAACTTCTCTGCTTTTGTGATTTAAATCTGAAGTTTCCCTAGCTGTTTGCAGATCTGTTTCTCATCGCTGTTAACACAGACTCGAAACCAACCAGCGAGACATGGCTTGCAAGCATTGCTGCCTCACCAAGGTTCGGCACACAACACTGCAGCTCATTCAAGCACATATGATTCAGGCTCCCCAGGTTTTATAGCACTGCTCAAAGAGATCACATGGAGTCTCTAAAAACACTAGGAGTAGGTCTGAGAGTCTAACTATCCCTCTCCTGCCCGAGGCCTGCCACTCTACATTGGATGTCAAGAGCCTTAAGTTTTGCAATTCCAGCTGCTCAGTGGAACATTTTTAACAAAAGGCACGGAGAAACCTTCCGCAGACTAGTTCCCTAAATCTCAGCTTGGAGATGTTGCTGATAAAACATGAGTTTCAGGCTAAGGAAAGTAGACTCCATTCCCTAGATGTTGCTAAGTGATGTTATAATCACTTATTTCTGCAGAAATGCTGGAAATGCAAATCAGAGCACAGATCCTTGTTTGAAGAACAGCTGAAACAACCTTCTTTTCACTGAACGCTCTGGTATTTGGGATCCCAAACACATATAGGTGCCCTCCTGGCTTTGGTTTCCAAGAGAGCTCAGAGTGCAGACAGCAGTGTATGCTGCTTCCCATTAGCTAGCTCAATTACATCTTCAAGGTCCTAAAAATGAGCCACCAACACCCTCTCCTCCAAAGAAACTCAAACAGTCCACTACAGGTAGCATTTACTGTAGTACTTCACCAGCGGTTCAGGCAAGGCAGAAGCAATTTACAACTCTTAACACATCTTCAACATAACAATCAATCAAATTATTGGATCAACAGATCAATAAAATCTGTTCTTTAAAGTGAAAAGGGTGCTAAGCTAACCCAGCTGTTACCTGATACAAATGTAGGTCCTCTCCATTACCACAGAACAACCCAAACGAAAAAGAATACTGTCTTGCAACTGATTTAATTATTGGTGTGCCAAACCAGTACAGAAATGAGCTTTACTTGTCAATCAGTAACAGTAGGCTACACGAACTGAGAAAGAAGGGAGGTAAGGATCACAAGTATTAATACAACAGCAGCGTCATGTAGATGCATTATGAAATGTGACATATTTAATATATGTATTTCATCTTGTATATGTATAGCATTAAAAACAGTTGATCAAGAAACAGATCAAATTTGCTATTTGGAAGGGTTATGTGTAATAATTCAACCTTGAAGAAATGTTACAGTAAGGATTGTTGTTCCGACGAACGCTACTTCCTATAAACCTGTGGTGTATTATGAAATCTCGGCAGCACAGTGTTGTCTAATTCAGGAAGTTCTGTATTTCTCCTGCAAGTTAAAGGGCCAGCTTCTAGCTGGAAGAGCCAGTTTTCTTTCAACTAACCTGTATCTCATCTATATCTCTGTAGTAGTATTCACAGTTTGCTTGTATGTTAGCAGAAGTGTGAACTAGTTTTGAGGGACCTCCTGAAATGGTTTGGTAATCTGAAACAAAGCTCTCTCAGTCTATTAATCTCACTCTGAAAACCAGAACATCTACACAAGTCCAGGTTAACCAAGAAGATTTCAAATGTGTTGTCACATCTCACAAATAATAAGTATTTCTGGACGGAAGTGCAAAACCAAGTCAACTGCTTAGAAGGAAAAACGTGGATTTAGGGTCAAGATTCCTGTTTCTCTCCCCCTTCCTCCCTCCCTAACCAAGATCATAAATTGCAGTCTAAGAGACACCTGCTCAGCAGATGACTAGCTCTACAGGTCCCTAAGCTTGCAGGTTTCTCCCCATTTGACCTGGAACTTCCTGCGGCTCACACCTTCCAACAGAAAGCTGGGAACAAGATAGCTAGAAAAGTGTACATAAGCCTTTAGAGAGCTCAATCCAGGAAACATGTTCAGCATGCCCATAGGATCCAGATCCTCACAAAATCTGCCAAAGAAGAATGGATTGCAAGAATAACTCAGTGGTTACAGTTCAGTCAGATCTACAGAAGAGAGAGGGATGGAATCCAGCTGAGTACCTACCAGTCCTAGAAAAGTGCTTGGCTGGAGCTTTTGAAGGCAAAGCTCCTGGTTTTGAAGCCGTGCAACAGTAGGGCTAAAAGAGATTTGGACTTGGGTCTTGGAATGGCAGAGGCACCTATCTATTGCTCAGACTTTAGCCATCTAAATTTCAAAAAGGAGAAGAGAGCAGGATTGCAGGTAACCCCTGTGGCGTGTCTCCTTCTGTCTAAGCCTGGGCAGCTTGCTTTTAGTATGCCTTGTTTGTCACAGGGAGAGGGAAGAGACAGCAGTAGCAAGAGAGGAGATGGGTGAGGCAGGATGAGAGTAAGGACTCGCTGAGTCCAGCACAAGATGGCTAATTATGTTCAGCGACTGTGTTCACAACACTCCAGTTTCAATCACTGATTTCACTTTACATTTTCACCTGACAACCGAGACTTCTTTTTTACATCTTGGAGCCTCGGTGTCTGTCACAGGTTGGCAGGTGTCTCTGGAAGACCAAGTTAGAAGCCATGAGACTGAGTGAATTAACTAAGCAAATTTTAGGAACTAAAGCGTAACGGCTTTTAGAGAGCCAGTTTGTTAATTTTAGGTTGAGGAAGTACAACCCTGATGTACAGAAACTTTTCAATGAAGCAAAATTGCAATTTTTCTTCCTGTCTGTTGAGATTTAAAGAAATTCTTTCTGGAAGAAAATACAAAATGTAGCTGAAAAAAATAGGCAAAAGCCCAATCTGTGCCATTAATCTGTGCTACAAATACCAACTCCTAAAACTTTTGCAAAACAAAGATCAAAGTTTTAATAAAAAACAACATACTTAACTAATCAGAATTCATTTGAAATTTTAATAATAAAATACCCATTTCTGCATGTAAACTATATCCTGCACATGCTGGATAAAAACATGCATGCCAAAACCTAGCTATATGCTGTTCATGGCTAGCTCCCTTCTGATTGACAGTATACTTTGCATAATTTGTGAGATGAAGTTGTATTTGCTTTATACACACACACACTAAAAACATAATGGCAGATGGAGGGAAAGGGAAAAGGACTAAAAATGCCAGCAGCCTAACTTACCTCTAACTTGAACACCCCAGTGAGGCAGCTAAAATAATTAGGTGGCACAAATCTATGCACACTTGCACAATCTTATTTACATATCTAATACGTACTTCCAAGGGCAAGCTGCAAGGCCACGGCTTCTGTCTCCGCTAAACAATTCAAGCTCCAGCAAATATTTGATGCAATCCTTGCTCAGCAAACATCTCAACCCACCATCTTAAGGTGCCACATAACTGACCAGAAGAAAACTGGCTTATTACCAGCAGCCATCTTACTAATTATTTATTCATTTGGTGAATACAGAGTGATACTATACTTCCCCAAGACAGATCACACTTAACCATACATACGAAGGACTGGATCTGCTGTGTGAGGTGCCACAAACCTGTGAAATGAGCAGGTAAAGTCAAAGAGTGAATTCCCATGAACGAATGTGAGAAACTAACCTTGAATGGGGGGCACCACCATTATTAGTTTTATATAAAACATGCATAAATGCAACTTACAGCATTGTGTGATCTTCTGGATGTTAGAAGTTATGCGTTGGGCTAGTTGATTGGGATCCCCAAAACCCGCACCATACGACATGGCTGAGTAGATTTGCTTTCAAGATCATCCACGATGTAAGCTAGTCAGAAAGTCTTCACCTATTAAAGACACCTAAACCCCGTCCCCAGAAAACAGAGTTATGTCTTGGTCATTGGTTTACAAAGGTCTTCATCATCTTAAAGAAGAATACGCAGGAAAAGATTAAAGAAAACTCCATATACTAATGTTTACCCTTTACAAAAACAGTACTTCAAAGATGGAATTTAAGGGAATGCTTTCTTAAAAAAGTATTAAATAAGTATATGACATCCTTTTTGAATTTTCTACAATAACTCTTACTGTTAAGATCCTTAGTAATCCACAGAGCTTAAGATCTGCAATTACTCAACAGCAGCTACATCACAGAAACTACATCCTTTGTCAAAACTCTTATGTATTTTCCTCACTGCAAGCAAAGAAAAAGTATGCATTTTCACTTGTTGCCATTCCAGACAAAAGCTGTACGTTTAACCTGTCAATGACAAATCCTCTGATAAATTATGTCCCAAACCAATTAGATGGTTATCACCCATCCCACCAATACAACCTAGCATATATAAGCCACTGGAAAAAAAAACAGCAGATATCACATAAGATATCAGAATGAAGGAGGCACCTCATTCCCTCTAAACACCAATCATTTGCATCAATTTCAGTTTTAGTTGTAATCCAGTTTCATATGAATTCCATATATTGCCACTATCCTGTTTCAACTGCTGTGTTTCTCAATATGAACTCATTTTTCAACAACTTGGGTATACAAATGCATTTTTAGTGGTGTTTTTTTGCACCCAGAACTACCATATCTTATCTAAAAAGGTCAAAATCTGACAACACAAATACTCACAAATACACTTGCCCTAAAAGGACACATATACAATACTAGAGATGTCTCAGCCTGCTTTTCACCTATATAGACCAAATTACAGCACAAGCTCAAAGATACTCTAAATCCAAATTAACAAGACATAGCTTAGGCTACAGGTGCAAATCAAAACTGTCAATTTATCTGTTCAGCCATAAGAACACAGACTAATCAAACATACATGCATCCAACACAATCCCACAATTTCATCCAGGCTGCGCTTAGTCTTAACTTTATCCTTTCCACTCTCCTGCACATCACCTTCATGGCTTCAACATTTTAACTTCACCAGCTCCCCGCACTTCCACTGTTCAACCCAAACCATGTGTCTCCCAAGCAAAGTCCTCTTCTCCTGGCCTGTGAGCTTCTGGTTAACGGACACTGCTAAAACTCGGTTTCAGGGAGAGAGAGAAAGCACATTTCAATGTTTAAATGGAAAAGAAGGAAATTAAAAGGCCAACTGATTTGTCAAGTGTGATACCAGCTGTGTACAGTTTGTAAACTCAAGTCCTTATGAACTTTTTTCAAAAAACAATTAACCCTCCTTGTTGCCAAATATTTTCTTTCACCTTTGGAAATGCCTGTATTAATACAGCACAGCAACACCCTGGTTGTTTTAAAACATGACTGTTTTCATATCTCTATGATACGAAATGATCTCTAGCGGAGCTGCCAAGACATGTTAGTGGTCAGACACATCCCACCAGAACTTCACCAGGAATATAACTAGAGAGGTCAGGCTCATACCTGCTGCCCTGCAGGTTACATTACCTATGCTGGATGAACAAGCTGCTGCCACCGTGAAGACAAGCCCTGCATGATTTTGAAATGGCTGTTGCACCAGGGTCCCAAATCCTGCTTGGAGTCTTCAGGCCCTAGTAATGAACAACCTGATTGCAGATGAGGAGACAGGGAGTGTATTTGCACTCTTCTACATACTTGCTGCACAACCGTCCGTGAGTCATGCTAGCTCTCTGCAGTATTGTTTCCTGTCTTTGTCTGTACCACATGCAGATTCAAGATATTTTGGGTCACAGACTAAAGTCTGAAGTCAGTCAGCCAGCCGGCCTATATCCCGCTTATTTGGTCCAATCCTTGATCTTTTTGGAAACTCTAGGCAATATTGCATTGAATTTGTATTGTAAGACCAAACCCATACAAGCTTTATAGCGAATAAATGACTCTATGCCTTGGTGTACTAAGTAAGGAAGTTCTATCAATTTATTGGAAAATACAATTGTCAGTATAAAATCCAAAGAAACTACCTAAAAGTTGTTAGTCTGACACAGAAGATTTCTCAGAACTGTTAACATTGTTTGTTTCTTTTAAAAGTTATGACTATTTCTAGATACATTAGTAGCATGCTAACTACAATGCTAGCACTGGCTAAAAATACTTTTTAGTTAAATATTATATTTAATGTTAAAAGTTAAACACTAAAATGCAGCTGCTTGGGAGAAGAAAGAGCAAGAGACCAAATTACCTTGTGTAGAAAGGCTACAGAACTAACTGTACAGTCCTTCACAATTCTTTGTTCTCCCTTCATATTTATATTCACCAGACAGCTGCCTGTAACACTGTTCTCAGCAACAGCATTACAATCAAGAGACATACACAGAATATTTCATCCAAGTCTGGACAAAGCAGTGACTGACTTTTTTTTTTTTCCCTTGAACATTTCTACAGCTAACTGTAAGTATCTTTAAATAAGTTACACCACACTGTACTGACAAATGTACAGATTGTACAATACAAAAGACTTTGAGCTTTGCAACTTTCTAGCTACATAATTGGGCAACCAAACACAACACATAATGAGAGGATGTTCAGATGATAGATTGCAAAGTCCACAGGATATAGTTTAAATTGACAGCTGTTTTAGTCCATACAAATTCTCCCACCAGCACTGTTATTTCTGAGCATGTTAATAACACAGGTTGGAAACAGGATAAGCTACTGGTCTGGGGAACAGACAGAAAGAGAGGTGAGGGGTCAGCCATCAGCTCTCATTACTTCCCAATCTTCACCACAAACTCCCCAAAAGTCAAGAAAAAGCAAATTGAACAGCCCTAAGAGAAGGAAAATTTTGTATCTGTTTATTATTATTTTTTTAAACAGAAAATGTGAACTTCTTCCTCATTCTAGTTCTCAGAGCAACACAGGCATCTGAACCAAATGAACATGCTACTTCCACTCACACATCTTTCGCTTGTTAGCGCTGAGTTACTCAAACTCCTCTGAAAACACAGATAGCTGAGCCCTTGGGAAGTCAACGGGAGTTTTGCTAATGGCTTTGACAAGGTCAGGGTTTCAACCACCAGGAAACAAAACAGACACATGCACCAAGCATTTCCTTCCATATCAAGGTGATAGGAGCATTCATTGAGACTCCGAATTTCCATAGAAATTAACCCCTTTTTCATTTCCACAGCATTTAAGTACTCTGTCATGACGTATGTTGGTATTTCTGCCTGCATAACTTTTAAGATGGGAAAGTTAATAATCAGCTGCAGTTGAGAGAAGTACGCTTCGCATTCAAACTGGAACCGAGCTGCATCTGTGGTAGTCTTCAGTTCCTCTAAAAGTTTCGGTCAGGTGTGAGCTTTTGATTGTACCTTTTATCTTCCGCTCAACATCTCTGTCTTTGAGTGGGAGTATACCGAGTGGCAACTTGGCTTGTCAAGCTACTGAAGAAAGTCTGAAGAACTGAGTCTACCGGTATAAATGAAATAAAGAATCAGAACACTTCATCAACACCCACTGAAGCAAGACCTCTCTGAACATACATGAAGTTTAAAGAATTCAAAGGATTGCTATGTATTTTTCCTAATGTCTGCATTAACTGTGTGCAGTGTCTGCATCACACTGTCAGTCCATACCCAAGTGAAAAATGAACCTTAGTATCATGTTTTCTTGAAAGGTGTTTGTCAGGCATGGAAAAAATCCACTTTTTTCCTTGGCGACTTCCAGTCAGATCACTGCCAAATGCAGAGACAAGAAAGTGGGACCTCCGCAACCAAGCAGCTCCCCAGTGCCATTCCTGAAAGCTCTGTCAGGACAAAACAATGTGACATGACAAGTGCAGCACATGTTAGATCTCAGCAGCAGTCACCTAAGTATCTTGCAGACTCCAGTTGGCTGCAATTAATAAGTACCTAATCTATTTTGTATTTTCTCATTTAGATATTCTAAGAGTTTTCCATCTCCTATAAATCTAGCTCATATACATTCGGATAAGAATGCTTAAGCAATAATTTTACTGTTTAAGTAATGTTTTAGCATCAGGACCTAGAAATGTTTACACGGATCTTTAACTTTCAGAAAGCAAAATGTACATGCTGTGTTCCATAAAAATGTTTGAAAATTTAAATCTGATATGAATTAGGATTTTATGCCTTTAAATATCCAGAGACAAGTCATGGGGCTTTCTTGTATGTGATTATTTTTTTATATATATAAAGGTCACAGAAAAACAAAGCTTCTCCCAAACAGCTCCTAAATGTGACTTCCTTTGTAAACTACTGCCAAATCCTTCAAGCAGGGTGAAAACACAGGCAAAAATGACGAACTGCTGAAACACTTCAGCAAAAAGAATTGCAGCCAGTCACAATGTTAGCTACTGTATCACAGTAACAGCCATGATTAGTAAGATTTCTGCAATATAACATTGCTCAATCTATTTTACCTCAGTAGGTTTTACCACTCAAATACTGAGATGAGACAAGTTGCATCTACGGAGTGACTGGCACCTGCCTAAGGCAACCAAAACCGCATTACCATCTTTGGACAGCATCTGCTGCTGACTTTATCAGCAACTTTTCAGCAGGTAAAATTAAGGAAAAGGAAAAGGAAAAGGAAAAGGAAAAGGAAAAGGAAAAGGAAAAGGAAAAGGAAAAGGAAAAGGAAAAGGAAAAGGAAAAGGAAAAGGAAAAGGAAAAGGAAAAGGAAAAGGAAAAGGAAAAGGAAAAGGAAAAGGAAGCAGACCATATACTGTAAGATAAGTACTCCCTGCTACAGCACCTGAGGGATTCTAATGGACTCATAGCAACTGACCTAGTAATATACACGTGAGCATTAAATCTGTCACTATTTTCTCTAGTGGGAATGAGGGAGGTTAAGTTTTTTTCTGAGTTTATCTGTTTTTTCGCCTTATACTTAGGCTAAAATACTTAGAGACAGAGATCGTATTTTCTTCTTTGTGCTTTTACAGCTCCTAATGTGCTGGAATCCTGGTCCACAAAGGGAGGCTGGGGACTTCCATAACACAAAACCAACTATGGAGCATAATAAACATGCAAACAAAATAGCAGTAAAATTAATTCCTTCCTGCTTTTTTAACTTTTATCATCTAGTTTCAGGTAGAACAAACTTAAATCCATATAGGGTAGGGAAAAGCAGGCAAAGTTCATTTAAAACTTGCTTTGCTCTAATGCAGCAACACTAACATAGAAGATGTCAAAGGTAATTTTCACTCTGCCCAATTCCCTCAGCCTTGCCACATTAGTCATGCTGAAACATACCAAAACCAAGCTTACATCTTGTAACGGCAAGAACTATATTATTTTGTTTTCCAGAAAGAAATATTATTAGATTGTGCCACTGGTCAGTGTTTTAGTCATTTTCCCTAGAAACCATTCTGTCCAACAAAGATGTAATTTAAAGTGGTGGCATTTAGAACAGGCCAGTGTGGAAAACTAAATTACAGAAGCCTGAGATACTATTAGGCCTAATGCATCACCAACACTCAGCATATATGGCTAAAAAAAGAACATGCTTATCATTGTCTAATTCATCCACACCAATATTTATAATGAACTAGGTGAAGGAAGCACGTAGCTTTCATAAGCCTAAAAGAACATATTCATTCTCGGGGAAACGCCTTAAGTAAGGGAATTATGTTTCCTAGGAGTACACAAAGCATTTAGAAGCCTGACGATGAAGCAGGAATAGGAAAATGAACATTGAGTACTGTAACCATTGGGCAGGGAATGGGACAGGTGAAAATGGACCCGAGATGACCATTTCAACATGCCAAGTTTCTTGTGCTGCTGGTAGACAAACGACGTCTCCTGGGAAAATGAAGATGGACCAGAACCACAGGACATCTAGTGCACTACATGTTCTCACTCAAACCTCTCTAATGGCAGCTTGTCCACTTTGAACCAAATGCTCAGATCAAATACACCAAGGGAAAAGTTATCTTTGCACAAAATCTGATTGCAGTGGATGCTGGGTTCCTCTGCAGCTACCAGGATGCTAATGACTACATATAGCTCATGGTCTCTTCCCCTCCCCACCCTCAATAGTTTCAATTCAATGTAAGCCACCAAGGAGCGCTACTTAATATTCTGATACAAGACTACAAGAGATATCTTCATGAAGGGAACACAAATACAGTTTATAACAATGCCACCATTTCACATCACTTTCTTCTAATTTTAACATATTTTAACTTTTTTCCCTCCTCTTGTCCTTCTTTTCTATTAACACCACTTGCACAAAACCCCAGCCTCCAAGTAGAAGGGCTGCACTGCCACCAAAGCACACGCCTGGATGATGATCAGTCAGGAGGGCTCTGCTCGCTGTGCTGGCTTGTCTCTGCCTTTGCAGAGAGGGGGTCACAACACACAAGCACATCGCTTCTGGCAGTAAATATCCTGGGATTTTATCACTGAGCTTCCATTAAGATGCAGTGCCTTGCATTTCATGCAAAGCAGAGTGAAACCTTCCACTTCCTTCTACAGTTTCAAGAAGTGCCCAGCAGCGAGTGGTTCACCAGCATAGTGATACATCGGGCCAGGGGCCTGACTTGCCAGGCCCAGGCTCACTATTTACATAGGCAGTTTTTATAATCTCCCTTGCTCCTGCTGACACGCTTTGCTCACCTCGGATCTGGAATAGCACAGACAGCATTTCACGACGGCGAAGGTGACCATCCTACCTACAGTCGACGTAAGCTGCTGTAAAACACCAGCTGTAGGCCCCGAGTCTCTCCTTGGAGCATCGCGGTCAGCGTCAAGCCCAAAGCCATGATATCAGGGGGATGTCACGGGGAGGGGTGTGGGGGAAAGGGAGTGGTAGTGACACAACCAACCGCACTCCAAAACCGCGTCTCCCCGGCAGCCCCGGCCCCGCCCGCCCCACGGCCCGGTCACCCCGCTCCCGCCCACAGCCGCTCTGCTCGCCCCAGGCCAGGCGGCAACGCCGCGCCGAGGGATCGGCCCCGACCCCAGCGAGAGCCCGCGGCCCGCTGCGGCCCTTCCCACTGCCCTGACAGGCTCCCCCCGCCTGGCAGCGCCTTCCCGGCTGGCCGGACACCGCCCTGGACCACCCCTTCCTCCGAGTGGACCACAACCACCCGCTGCACCCCACCAGAACTCCCGCTGCTCCTACCCGGCCCCAGCGAACCTGCTCCCACCGGGCGCGGCTGGCACCGACAGCGGCGGCGGCAGCAGGGCGGGGAGGGGCGGGGAGGGGCGGGGAGGGGCGGGCAGGCCCCGCCCCAGCCCGGGCCGCCGTGACGGCAGGGGCGTGGGGAGGCGGGGCCGCGCCAGTGTCCCGCCCGGGGGGCGGAGCAGGTGGAGTGGTGGCCGAGCCGCCTGGAGTTCCGGGAGCGGCCTGAGGGCCTCCTGTTCTCGGGAGTGTGGGCTGCAGCTCACGGCCGACAGGCCCCGGGCGCTCTGCTCCCAAGGGGAACGGGGCTGCCCCGGTCCCTCTTCGGCTGCTCCGGGGGCGCAGCCCTCCGCGGGTGGAAAAAATGGAGGGGGAGTGTAATTTAAAGAAAAGATGCTGTAGGAATTAAGGGGAAAACATGAATAAGGAAATAATATTACAGTGAAAAATACGATGTTAGTACATTCATAGCCTGCTTTGAAGTACTGCCTTCAGTTTTGGTCTCTTAGTCTCTAAATGGGAATGGACACTGAGAAGAAACCGAGTGGGAAATTACAGATATATTTAAAGATGCCTTTAAAGGAAGAGATTTGCAGTATTTACCTGAGAGAGGGGGCAGGCAATGCCAGGATCAATGGAAAATGAGGGATGTGTTCACCCGGCTGCCTCCTTGCTGGGCCGGGTGTGTCGGAGGAGCGAGGCCATGCGTGGCTGCCAGGGCAGCCGGAGCCGTGGCACTGGGGAGCGATGGACGGAACAGGGACATGGGGGAACCTGGTCTCCTCCTGAGCCAGCTACCCGAGAAGAAGCGGCAGGTGAGCCTCGAGCTGCCTGCATAGCAGCTGGGGTGCTTCTGCATCCTCCCTGGTTCTTCAAAGGGAAAATTACAGGGCCAGATGCTTCCCAGAGCCCTGGGGCTGGGCTGCTTCATCTGCAGGATGTTACTAAGGAAAAAGCATTCTGATATGCCTATTTGCTGCAGGAATGCTGTATACCTCTTCATTCTAGTTTTACTAGGCTATTCTGATTTTAGTGCTGCTACATGCGCAGGTGCTTGCCCCTATGCTGTTGACATACTGAAGCTGATCCAAGATGACCTCATCAGACGGTGCGCTAATGAGAGTATAATGCACGTCCCTTCTGAATTAAGGTCTCACCTTGATTTTTATCTCCAAGTGTTTGTCATATAAACTCCGTTGATTAAGCCCGGTCATTCTTGTGTTACAGAGCCTCAGCTGAGCTCACTGTCAGTTTTTCTCCGGAAAACAATCCATCTTTTGCTATCTGATTTCAAGGATGTGCTTCCAATTAAAAGAAGTGACCCTTTATCATTGAAAACACTTCCTCTGCAGATCACTGCTTGGGTACTTCTTTCTGTAGCTTGGAGGGAATATGCAGATCATCACTGATCAATGTTCAGTCTCATGCTATGGAATAGAGGTGTCCAAATACTTTCCTAGCGGTGCTAGGACAAAATGCTCATGCTTAACTGCTGTTAGCTTACTTGTCATCAGCACCCACTGTTTATTGTTCAATAACTAAAGATGTTTGTGATACTATTTGTTAAAGTAACTGGCTGCAGTGAAGATGTTACTGCCTGGGAGGACAAGCTGGATTATAAACCAAATTTTTCATTAAAATGTTGTCCATACTATGAAAATATTTAAATAGTCTCTTTAATATAATCATATAAACTAATTATGAAAATACATCTCAGAGACCAGCCAGAAAGTTCTATTTATTGATCAAATACTGCTAAGAGCACAGTGTGTCCTTAAAAGATTTGTAAGTGCTGAAGAAAAGCTATTGACTGGGAAAATATGCTCTGTTTCACCCTTCTAGATAAAAAAGGAGGGTTCCTTCATTCTCTGCAGGCTTTCCTATGCTTGCAAATAAGAATGTTTTCAATGGTGCATGGATGGGAGTTGTAAAGAAGCCGTCGATGCTGCAACAGACTGCTCTTACACAATTCTGTCTCTAAACTATATTAATTGGCTTCTTTCTAGAGCTCCCACACCAGCATTACTGGGCATTGAGTTCAGAATCATGGATTCACCTACCTTTCCTGTTGCTTTTGGAGTGTGATTAGATTTCAGTTGATTACATGAAATGGGGAAGGCTCTGGGGAAAGAAAGGGGAAAATGCTGAGACCCTGCGACTCGTAGGCACACATACCATGCAGAATGCTCTGAATATTCACTGACTGAAGATCAGAGTGCATGGCAATTATGTTCCTGTTGATGTATGTAAAACTGAGCTAAAAGGGATATCACTTCAAACACATGCTATTTGAGGACCCATACTCAGTATGGTTTCTGATGTTTGAAAGAATTGGAAATTAAACCAAAACCAGTGTTGCGTGATTTTGAAAGGGCACGCCTTCCTCCTAGCCCGGTATCCGAATCTGCCCCACCTTCCTGACACTCTATTTCTGCCTCCCACCTCCTGCCCCTGCACTGGCATCGAATCGGCAGGCACACGTGCCCAGAGGGGTGGGTGGCACAAGTTTCGGTGCCGCCGGTGACCCAGGAACGAGGCGCTTATTCCCGTGCAGCTCCCCAGGGCTGCACGATGCATTGTGAAATGAAGGGGAAGCAGCCCAACCCTGGCCTTGTACGCCTGATGAGCATCCTCTTTCCATGGCGTGAGCAGTGCCTAAAAGTGGTGTGTAATTTTCCTTATAGGCAAATTTTATTCTCTGCTATCGCATTTCACTTGCGTGCCTCTAACTTTAGCTAGGAAGAGCAATGCTGCGAGTGTTTGGTACTGATGGCAAAGGTGCTTGGTACTGATGCATTCCACGACTGGCAACAGTTCCTGTTATTGTCGTCGTCATCTCCATTTGCTAATTTAATTAAAATATCCACTCCAGAACCTGAAATGAGATTAGGTTCCTATTACACTTGATGCTGGACAAGATTATGATGAATGACAGTTTCCAGCCTGAACAGGCTTATGGGGTAATTATGTTGCAGAATGGCCTGTAAAACTTATTTGTTTAAAAAAAACCCCTATATTGACCATTTGCATGTTATTTAGGCTGGTACTTGCTCTCCAGCAGCAGTAGTTAATGTGGTAGCATATGTTTTAAATAAACAGAGGAAAATTCTCTTCCCAATATTGATAGTTTCCTAAAAAAAAAGAGAAAGAAAAAGTTTACTAGCAACTTATTTTCAAATCTTTCTTTGCATTTCTTTTTAATTTTCAAAGACCATATTATACTTTCATCCTCAGTAGTGAAATAAGCTGACATTAGTATTTCAAAGCCCAGTCTTTAATTAAGTAGTACCTACAAATACATAATCTTTCTAACTTCATCCACACCATTTTGAAATGACAAAGAATTATAAAGGGCATAAAATTAAATGGCAGTATTTTGTTCAGATAAAGAAATAAAAATCTACAGAAGGAAATATATTAAAAATTAGAAAATCTATGGACTTTGGGGTCAGCAACTAGCTGTGATAGAATCCAATAGATTTTCATTTGGAAAATGAGGTCATTGTTGAGCAATCGATCTTCATCATTTTACAGCACCTTCTCCTCCTCCTCGTTTTTCAGTTCATAATTACCTTCATTGTTTTTTGAAACCATGGAGAAGGAAAAAAAAAAAACCATGCAAGGGGATCCTGACAGCATTTAGCTAGGTAAACCAAACAGATGTCAAAGGCCAGGGGGCAGAGGGGGAGTTATAAAGATGAGGAAAACATCATTTAATGATAGTTGTGAAACGCGGTATCAGAAAAATCAGGAGAGTGATCCTTGCTACTCCCAGGGTTTTAGCAGCTTTTTCTTCTCACTTGTTTGCTCTGCCACTACCACTGTACACGTCAGTACACTGGGTTCTGCTTTTCCATCTCTCCATCGTTCCAGCCTGCTGTTTATCCAAAAAGGAGATCTAGCAACAATCACCCAATGTTATGGCATAGTCCTAATATGGCAGCATAGACAATGGTAACCCATCGAGGGAGTAAGGCTCATCCACTTCCATAGAAGAAAAGAAAACTATAAAGACAGATTATGCAGTGGGACTCAAAAAAGCAGTGGCTAACTGGATGTATTCATGGCATATACCCTCTGTATTCTGTTGAGGACTGGTAGAAAATATCTCAAAAAAACAAGTAGAAACTCAGCGGAAGTTCCCTTTATTGCTTTGGCTGCAGTGAGTTCATAGCAAAAGGTGTCAGTGAAAGATGTTGTTAGGATGCCTCTAGGACAGGACTCAGTTTGAGACTTGCAGATTTTTATATAGCTAAATGTCTAAACTTCTATTATATGCCTTGCTTAAGCTCAGTGCCCCACAGATGGGTATCTAGTGCCATTTCAGATGCCCAGATGTGTCCCACGTGGCTCTCAGCTGCTGCTTCATTGGTGCTGGATTCTAGCCCCCTGTAGACATCTCAGGTTCCCTATGGCACCTTAGATGGCACTAGGCAAATGATTCATATCCTAAATATCCACTGACTACAGCCTAAGCTTAAAGAGCCATTCTGGCTGTAGCTATAATCAGTGCTTAGACATTTACCATAATTATGAACACCTACCCATACACATTAAATTTAAAAGTCTTCATCTCGAAACTCATCCCACAGTCTTGATTTTCAAGATGTACCACAGCTTTCCTATATATTTCTATGGTAATTTGGCACCTGTATTTGTCTGAGAATCCAATTCTGCCTTTCACTGTGTAGCCTGGTCCCTGGGTTTGGTACCCTTGTTGTAGAAAGTCTACAGCTGTATGCAGTAGGGGTCAGGTTTTTACCTTCTGCTACAGCATGAGTAGACAGAGGAACAGTAGAAGCAGCCTTGGCTTTTGTCCTAAGAAACAATGAAGATTAATATAGCAAACTGAGGGGATATCGGACACTGCGAGAATGAAGTGAGATTGAATGACAATCCAACTCTAGGTGTAAGGCTTTATAAATGTCTCAGTTTAAAAACACCAACATTTTGTGGTCACTCTATTCAAGATGTCCCAGAAAATAACACATAGGCCCTCTTTCTCTTCTTTTTCCTCCAGACATATGCTTTAGCTTTAATTATTTTGAATACTTATATTTTTTTTCTGGCTGGGGTCTTAAGATTATGGACAAAACCAAAAAGGGTTTGAAATAAACAGATGTCAGAACAGATTACAACATCCCAAAGCTGTGGCTTATTTACACTAGTGGAGGAAACTCTTCTTGCCATGCAAAAAAGCCATAACAATAAGATAAAAAACTGGGAAAAGAGTTTTACCATTTCGTTTATTGCATACATTAAAATATGCAGCTGCTACAATAATCACTGTATTGCACTGATATCTGCTGTGCATTTCCTTTTTTTATTCTTATACACGTAGGGCTTAATTCATTTGCCTGCTGCATTTAGTGAAAAAATGACCACTCTCTTCAGTAGGCTATGAGGTATCTTCTGGTTTCTTACTATTAGTTACATGCTTTCTTTAGCTGTTTGTTCTTTTAGTTTGTCACTCAGAAAATATGCAGCTGACTATAGGATGGAATGACTTGTTTTAGAAGGCACTAAAAATTTGAACAACCTTCAAACCTAATAATAGTTTTACATACCATTAACAGAAAAAGACAACAAAATTATTGGAGTTGTTATTTGGCTGCTTGTTAGGTTTTTTTATAGGAGAGTTACAACTGCTTACTGCATTTTTTTTTTCTGAGAAAATGTTCATAACATTGAGGTAGAAAATAACTCCCTTATGAAAAATACAAAATTTTGCCATGCAGCTTGCTGCTGAACAGAGATCTCAATTTACCAGCATCTACAGTTTTAAAATTGGGCTCACAAAAGCACATATACGTCGCTGAAGAAAACTGAGAACCTACGGTGCCCTATTTTGCACAGCCCAAGTATGCAAGCATATGTTATATCTGTAAGCACATCTATGCATTTCTTTGGAAACAAGCAAACAAAAGAGCATGCGGAATCTTAGGACTGTCAGGGAAAAGAAATTAAAAGAACAAAACATAAAACATTGTAACACCTGTTGATATCTGGAGTTGGATTACCCAATGCAGTTCCTGTCCTCCCTCTTCGGCCTTCTTCTAACTCCCTTCAGGCGGTAGGAATAGAAAAAATAGGGAGCAAGGCAAAAAGGATGTTCGAAGGTATGGAGCAGCCTCCTTGCATACATGGATCAAACAGGCAAAGATTCAACGGGTTTCAGTGGACACTGGGGAATTCAGGATTGTATCTCCCATATGTAGCCTTTGGCTCAGGGGCATGTCCCTGTGGGCTGGAAAAATAGTGTATAAAATATCGGTATAACCTTGCTCTCTCATCTGCTGTTGGCCACCAGCTTAGGCAGACATTTGATCTTACTTGTAGTTGTATCCTTATGTCTTTTTGTATTTAAAAACTGACGTACACTCTATGAAAATCAGCACCACTTGCTTTGTGTAAAAATAAGACAATTGTCTGTGAAGAAAGTCTCTTCAGAAACAGGCAGCAACTATTTCAGGACAGTACGGTCAGGGTCCTCTTTTGTACCTGATTACAGCCATTTTCAAATGCTTGTCAGCATCACGTAACAAATACAAGACGTTAATAAAGCCTGTGTGCTGGGATAAATATTGTAGGAGGTGAGTCACAGAATGGCGCCTCTATTTAAACCTGGGATCTGCCCAAGCCAGCTGTTAAAAGAAAATAGAAAAAAGAGAAATACTAGCTAAGTGGGTGGTGAAGAATATTAATGAGAAATGTTACGATATAGCCTATAATATTTTCTACAGTGCATGTGAAGGCTCTTGTCATTCCTGGTACAAGTCTACTGTAGTTGTCCTGGAACGAAAGATCCCATGAGTTAAGACTAGTTTCACAGCTTTCCTGAACCAGCGGTAGGAGAGTACATAGATCAAGGGATTGCACGCAGAATTGAAGTAAGCGAACCAAATTAGCATGTCAAACATAACTGGGGGAGTAATGAAATCCAGAAGACTGTCTACCATGGTGTCAATAGTGAAGGGCAACCAGCACAGGAGGTAGACTCCTACAGCTACCCCCAGAGTCTTTGCTGCTTTCCTTTCCCTCTTAGATGCTCCTACGTGTAGCTGAGACCTGAGACTCCTATTCATGTTGTTTATCAGCCTGGCTTGCTTGTTAGCCACAGTAAATATTTTTACATACAGAACTATCATTACGAGGCAAGGGAAGAAGAATACTGGGAAGTTCAACCACCCCCAGAGCTTGTTGAACAGCAGCTGACAGCTACCAATACAGGGCATGTCTCGCAGAAAATGGCCCATTCCTTCTGCAATTGCTTTAATGTAGAGGAAGACACTGGTATAAGCCATAGGCACTGCCCACCCCACCCCAATGTAAATGCAGGCCACTCTTATGGTGAACTTGGTGGGGTAGAGCAAAGGGTCACAGATGGCACAATGCCGATCGATGGAAATGAAACACAGATGAAATATGGAGGTCAAGCAAAAGAGTGTGTCCAGAAAGGTGTGCAGCCTACAGAAGTCATCTCCAAAATACCAGCAGCTCTCTACAGACCGGATGGTGCTGAAGGGCAGCACGGTCAGCCCCAGGAGTAGGTCGGCAAGGGCGAGGGAGAGGAGCAGGAGGTTGGTGGGGGTGTGCAGGGCTTTGAAATGGGAAATGACAATGACAACAAGCAGGTTCCCCATCACCGTGATCAGCGTGCCCAAGGCACAGGCCAGATAACTGGCCAGCTGGACCCCAAAGGGGTGTAAGGTCTTGTAGCAGGAGCCATTCACCTCGTAGCACAAGGTGACGAGCATCCCCTCCTCAGCACCGGGGCCCGGGGCTGAGCTCATGCCAGCCTGCCCAGGTCCCACTGCCTCCCCCTGCTCTGCCACAAGCCCGGAAAAGGATTCACCTTCCAGCAGCGGTGCCAAATGACTAACCTGGAAAAAAGTAACAAAAAAGCAGGTTAGAAGGAGAGACATCTTTTAATCAAATAGTTTTATTAAAGCCATCGGACAGTTTCCATATTTCAAGCGCAAAAATGAGCCTGATTTATTGGTTTTATATCTCTGTTGAAGTAAAGCAGCTTGAGATCAGTCTGTTCCATTCTTTTGGCATCATTTTTTATACTGTATTTTGGTTTTCTTTCAGCCAATACCACAAGTAGTGCAGGAAATGCAGCGAATCCAAAGGTGTGTGGGCAAGCAGTCAATAAAGAGAAGGTCTGCTTAGAAGGAGAACCAGTGCTGAGTAACAGGCATTGCAAGCCAAAGCTCCTTAAGGGATTTGAAAGCTGACTCTAGTATAATGGCACACTGGTTCTTCTGAATTTCCCTGGAAATGAAGTTCCAATTTAGTTATTATTCTTTTTATTAAGTCGAAGCTGTGAAGTGATTATTCTAAAACAAGCAGTACATGATTGCAAAGGAAAACCCCTCAGGGCAAATTGCTCATTGTATAGTGTTCTGGCTATGGGGATGTATGTGGATATCCGTGGTGTTGATGACATAAATATTCAGCAAGGCAAACAGAAATATTGTAATGTGCCCTAAAGATTGCCCCTGCTTTTTACTTATGAAATTGCTATTTAAGTTTTAAGTTATTTAATTTTTAATTTGAACTGTAAGTAATATACAATATTAATGGATTATAATGGATCATTCCAGTAGTCTTTTTAAATCCGATAGCTGAATGGTATGATTTTTAACAGTAAGACAACTACAGTTACATATGTGACATTTTTCTATATGTATTTTTGTTCTTGAAATGACTGGTATAATAGATGGAAATTATTCCCACCTTTCCTATCCTTCCCAGCAGCAAGAAAACATAATAGCAAATCTCTCTTAATTGCATTTCCATAAACTTTTAAATTAGGAATACTTACAGTAAAATATCTCTTTTCATAGAATGGAAGCTGTACCACAGTGCACTGAAGTCCTTTCCTAAGTACATGTCTACTGCCTGAGTGGAAAGTGTGAGATGTGTTATAAACCAGATGGAGAGAAAGTCCCTATAGGTGACTAATATACCTTAGGGGCACAGAGGCATTGTTGTGTATTTGGCAAAAATTGCCATTTTCTAAGAAGAAGTTAAAATGCACACGTGCTCAGCTGCTGTTGAATCTCTGAAGATTTATATCAGAGTTTACTGTGAATTTTCTTTCTTCGGGTGTTCCTGCAAGAAGATGCAGCTAATGCCAGCTCATCCTAGGACATCAGGATGGGCCTCCATCCCATGGAGGCCTTCTTTGCCTGCTCCTGAGCCTCAGTCTTCCCAAAAACAAATCTTTCACTCCAGAAGGAGTTACATCAGGTACCTCTGGATTTTCCTTGCTTCCCCCATAGCAGTCCCCATTTCTAGCCCACGGTATAAGCTGGCAGAAGAGGTGGGTACAGCAGCCTTCATTCCTGGATGACTTACTTTGTGATATTTCTTTGATGCAGTGGAACAGTGTGTTTTAACATGGACATTACAGAGACAAATAGCACTCAGGAAGGTGATACACGTTTTTAAAACAAGCTTCTCAGTTCTCAGTGAACATTTTCCCGGTGCTCAGATCCTCCACTCCTGTCTCCTGCTCCATCGGGGCAAGCTCATACCAGCTCCTTAAGGGACCTGATGGTACATCTCTGAGAGCTTGTCTTCTTCTCCCCTGCACTGCCATTAGTTTTTTACAAGCTCTCCAATATGACTGCTGTCCTTTGTCTTCCCTACTTTCAGTTTTTTCGGTTAAGAAGTTGCCTGCTGCCCAGCTCCCCTCCCCTCCCTCGTGATGTTTTTGAGGCACCGTGTGCCAGAGGCTGCTGACACCCAGCAGAGAGACTGTTAGAATAAGGCTGAGGCAATTTTTTAGACTGAATTTTTAATATGAGAAAGAGCTAAAGTCAGCCTCAGTTTCCATACCATTCTGTTTTATGTCAGGACACAAGTAGCAGCTATTACTATATGGGTTTAAAAACTCCTACAAAAGCAAGATAGTTTTATTTTTTCAGTTTTGCTTCAACAACAATTTAAGGTGAAATTTTCACACTATTAAAAATCCCGGTGCAACAAGGTATAAATTGGGCATAGTTCTCTGAAACATGCTTAGCTGGAGACGTACTGTAAAACTTAGAAGAGATTTGTTTCTTCTTTTCCTATTGCCACATATTAATAAGTGATCATTTATATTAAGATTGTCAGAGGCTTTTGGATATCTCTTGATATTAACAGGGATTTTGTCCTCAGTGCTCTGACATTTTCATTTGTTTTCATTCTTCCTATACTTTATATGCAATAAAGTATCATTGTCATCCAAGTACTGTGTCATTCAAATTCCAAGTAAAATCATGTCCTTGTCAAAATACTTACTGTGTCTAACTAGCTAGCTATCATGATGCTTCTGAAGTGATTATCACCACCCCTCAAGGGAACAACATGTAACCAAACAATCTCAGCTCGCCCTTCCTGTACACATTACTTGTTGGAATCGCTTTGCATTTTTTCCCCTTTCCTCATCTGGTCATGGGAAGAGAGACCGGTTCACGATTAAGAGAAGGCTCAAATAGTGACAATGTAGATCTTTATACTTTGGAACAAGAAGAGCTTTTTAAAGTGTATCAACTTCAAAAGTAAGAATGCTATCATAATATGAAAAATGCCAATTCTCAAGATATTCCTTGTCTTTACCCTTCCTTCTTCAGCCAAAATTCCTGGATATAATCTCCAACTGAATTTTTGTTGAATGTACTATGCGACCTAGTATACAGCAGGAAAACTCAAAAAATATAGAAGGAAAAGCGTAATATCTGCTATGATTTGATCCCCTGCAGTGAAGACATGCATAGCCAATACCGTTTTTCTACTGAAACTGCTGCGCATACCTCTAAGATCTAAATTCCTCTAAGTAACCTTGGAGTCTGAGTTCCTTAAAATAGAACAAAACAGTTTCAAAGGATTATGGACTTTCTAAGAGGGTCATCATCAATGCCCCTTTGCCATGAAATTTTTCCTCACAGCTTCCAAAAGAGTCATTGTGGGATCCCTAAATAGAATATAACAGTAGAAGAAGGCCGTGGGCTTACTAAGGTGACCTACATTGAGCTAGCGAACCTAAAACCCAAATCTTCCGTCACGTGTACTACAGCTGTACAGCCTATAACGCAGCCTTTTGCTCTCCCTCGTAGTAGTGAGCAGTGATCATCTCTGAAGAAGACAGCGTATCCCATATGGTATTTTATCATTACTGCAGAGTGACAGAAATGTTTGTAGAGTAAATACTCACGCGGCATAGGGCACCCCACCTCCGTGCAGACTGGGGTCTCCACCGGGTGCGGTATGTATTTTTTCTTCATTTTTCTTACACAAATAGCAGCATTTGTCCTTCAGTTTTGTAATGATGGAAAATTTTTGTCCATGGCACTCACATGAAATTGTTCTACCTGCTGCATCCTGGTTTTATGTAACTTTTGCTTTCACGTTTTCCTGCTCTTGGTTACACTTATCTGTGTTCTGCCCATTCAAATGCTTATATAGGACACACCTCTATGAGCAGTTTTAGAAGCAGTACCTTTGTAAGTTAACTGTGGCAGCTTAAACCATGTTAAAAGTGGAAGTGAGGGGGGAGAGAGAAGAACTCACTGGCATAGTCCCCATCTGTAGCATCTTTGTCCAAATTAGTGAACTAAAGAATTAAAACCAAGGAGATTTTGGATTAGAGAATGAGCAAAAAATGGGTATTTTAGTTCAGGAAGTTAAGAAGCAAAGTGAATTAATGAAATGAAATATTGTATCTGCTTTCTTTGAAATTAAATACTCATATATTTCTTTTAGTCTAGGATTGTCTTAACCCAAAATAAAATGTTTTTCTTTCAGGTTATTAATCTTGTTATCCTTTTATTGTCACTCTTTCTTTTCCATTTATGTTAAATTTGAAATTAAAAATATCATCATCAAGTGAAAAATTCCAATACTTCATCATCTTCAAAACTTTCGCTGTCATCATTTTTTCTGTCCAAACGTTTTTCTGAATGTGACCCTAAGGTGCTGTTTTTCATGAACTCAATATTAAGTGACGCGGCAGAGGAAGTGCAGAAGATATGACAGAAAAAGTCAAATTACACACAGAAGAAAGTTGAACGTGACATACTCTGGTTCAAGAGTTCTCTGCAGAAGAATTCATTAATAACAGGTGTTAAATGTAATCCCAAGACTGCAAAAGAGGGCTGCAGGTACAACTGTTACAGACCTTCCCCAGAGCTCCCGATTCCCTTTGCTGTTGTTTGCAGCAAGCAAACCACATGGCCACTGGGAATAACCTAACCAAAACAAGCAATATGTTAATAGGGCCTGTTAATACACATTTCAGAAGCCAAATTAGAAACTTAAGATTTTTAAGCTGATAAAAAGGGAAAGGAGAGAGAGAAGTAAGGTGTCATACTGCACAGCACTGGCAGAAGAAAATGAATAAAGAGTTAATACTGAAATACAAGCCACCAGTAGTCCACCTGTGAAAAGCATCAACTGGCCTTCAAGCATCTGCATGAGTCCCATGCAAAGCTGCTTTTTTATATATTTTTTAGTGGCACAAAGCAGGCAGAGGTGGCCAAACTCTCCTGGTCATGGGCAGCTCCTGCTGCCCTGGGTGGCACAAGGAGCAGGAGAGCACACAGTAGGTTAAAGCAGACCTCCCCATCACCTGTCTTCTTCTGGTTCAAGGTACTTGCCCAGCACTGACCTGCAGCCAGACCGCTGATCCCAGACCAGAGTGGCAGATACCACTCATTTCCTGCAATTTCCACCAAAGGAAGCAGAAATGGTCAGTATAATTGCACACAATTTCTTCCTTGCTTGGCTGGTGTGGGGCCTGCAAGACTAGAGGGGATGTTCTGGTCCAGGGCTGATCCATGGGCATCAAACATCACTTTCAAACCCTGTAGAAACATGTTTTCTTCCTGTTTGACTTGACTGAATGAGATACTGATTGCTGCTAAATTGTCATGAGGAATAGACGTCACGTTTCTGCCTATAATAATGTTAGAAAAGCCAGATGCGCTGGAATGTCCTGCTTCCCCAAAGAGGAGCACGTTCCTTTTGTACTCACACAACAGAGCAGCTGTGGCAGCACCCAACCATCGCTTTGGTGTCCTTACTGTGGGGAAGGGGCACAGTGCTGTAACCACTGGGAAGGCAGAATCGAAGCTTTGGCCATGAAACTTTTGACAAATATGATCTTCTTTTTTAAAATTTATATTTCATTTACACCCTTTTTTAAAACCTAATCTTTAATTCCTCTGAGGGAATGTACCCACCTTCATAGATTACTATTTTGATGATAACTTATTTTCATAAGCAGCGTGGGGCAGCACATGGAGAGGGAGGCAGTTGTTCAGAGGCTGGACCATCATACCCTAAATCAACCCACATTTAAAATATTTTTCAGTTAGAGAATGAAAAATTGACTGTCTCTGGAGTCCTGTGAGTATGTAAAGGCAACGGAGTGTTTTCAGCTGGAAAAAGCTTTTTGACTCCATTCTGTTCCCCTTGTTAATTTGGAAGGTTTGGTTAATAGATCAGGATGACTTGACAAGGGTGCTAATTTTCAGACAGTAGTATCTAAATAATTACCTCATGCAGCTTAAACCTGAGAATCACGCTGGCCCTTGGACACAATGGCTCATCAGTGTTGTGGCCACATAGCTTGTGTCTCTGTGCGCATGGCAGAGAATCTGGATAATGTACCCTGTATAGGCTGTCACTGTGCTGGGTCATTTCCTAGCATCCAGCCACAACATTTCCTAGAATATTGTATTATCTTGCTGAGTGTAAGCACACCTGTAGGATGCCTATTATTATATTTGGCAGTATATGCAAATACTGTAAAGATGAAAGAACACATATAAATATTTGCAAGTTTTCTGAAAGTAATGCCAGGAGTTGCTAATTCATTTATAAGGAGTGTGACTAGTTAACCAAGTTTTTACAGGAAGGCAGTAGAGTACATTGAAAATAGAAGGGTCTGAATAATGCACCTGCAATGACCATTTTCAAAGTTTTTTGAAGCAAAGGGTAAACCAAACCCTACGTGATAGGGCTGCACGCAGAGCTGAAATAATCCAGCCAGAAGGTGGCATTGCACAAGTCCTTAGGTGCTGAAAAGTTAATAAAAAGATCAACTATCGCGGGAACGGCAGACAACAACAACAAAACCAACCAACCATCCCCCCCCCCGCCCCGAGATTTCCATAATCACACATGGTGTTTCTCTTACATTGTTCTGGTTTTTCAAGGAATTCTGATTCTTGCATCTCATTGTAACACACGGAGAATTTTAGTAATTTATCTGGAATGTTTTCTTGCTACAGAAAATACGTGGACTTTTATCTCTGCCATCACTGCGCCTGGAACAGAGGGAGAAAAGGGGGAAGCCAGCACTCCTCAGCATTTGTTAAGTATAAGGGAAACATGGAAACCGCTGCAGGCAATAGGTGCCATATATTCTCCAATAAGGTCAGTATTTAACCCTGAGAAAACCATGCTAAAGGCGAACAAGAATAAAATTGACTATCTATCTAAGAAAATTACTTCTATCATAGGGATGGTCACTTTGGTGATGTAATGCAGTGGGTTAAAGATGGTCTAATTACAGTCAAGAGAAAGAAATCAGACAAAAAGGAGAGGTGCTACACCCAACCGCGTCACAAGGTGCGTAGAGTTTGCAGGAGAGAGCCCCAAGGTACCGGCACAATTCGATGGAGCTGGCTGTGCTGTGGGACAGAACATGGCACTGAGGAAAAGTCAGTTTTGACCATGGAGGAGGCCAGAAACTTGGTGGGAGAGCGGATTGCTGGAGGTGATGGATGGAAGCAGTTACAGACGTATTTCCCCCCCCGTTTTGGACAGGACGGTTCCACCTGTTTGCATGTGCGTAGCACAGGGGCAAAGCCCATGCCTTGCCTTCCTAGGCCCTATAATCTTAACACAGTCAATGCAATAATAAACCAGCCGTGAGCTCCAGAGACTGGATGAAGTCATGATTTGGCAGCATGAAGTATTCACCAAAGTATTGGACTGCAGCCAGTCCTGGGGAAAAAAAAACCAGATAAAACAAATTTGCTTAAACATTGCAAACAAGATCTGTAGGGGAAAGGTTTTCTGTGAAAAAGATGTTCTTGAGCACACATTCCCTTCTTTGGGTCAAATTTTGCCTCTCCTGATTTATTTAAAACATATCTTTATATCTGCAGAAGTATCTTTATACCAGCATGCATCTTTAAACCAGTGTTACATCAGGTCTAGAGACAAATGTGACAGTCGCAACTGCTGTGACTGTCACTTGGCATCTGAGCTGAAGGATGAGGGGACAAAATCCGGCCCTTAGCTCCGCTGGTGTCGGCTCCACCTGCAATGTCAGCGTACTTCGGGCTCTGAAATTGAAGTGTCTGAGGGCAGGATCCCAAGCTCAGGATGGAGCTCAGATGTCCCTAGCTGCCCAGTATGAAAGCGCTGATGTGGGCTGGTGGCACCGGCCAGGTGCCCCCGTCCCGCCTGGCCTTGCCTGCGGCCTGCTGCAGCTACAGCCTCTGCTGGCAGGCACGCAGCACGAGAAGGCTGCTCCCCATCAGCGTCACATAAATATTTGCCTGCCTTCCTCTCCCCTCCTGCCTCAGAGGGCTCCCTTCCCCTGCCTCTACATCTCGCTCCCGTCTACACCCCAGAGCACGACAGGATTGGGTTTTTTACATGTGTTTAAATATCCTTTCTCTTATTAAAATCCGACACCACTTTGGATTTTCTCCATCTTCCATTTTGGTGGAAATGTGTAATTAAAAATACAACTGGAAACGCTCCTCCTTTCTTACAAGAAAACTGGAATATTCTTGGCCTATATATAGCGAAAAATACTCATGGCTGTCTCTTGAGAAACTGCACATCCTTTTCTATGTCAGTTTTCTCTGTAATGCTTCATCGATGCTCTGTTGCTGCTGCAGCCATGAAGACTGACACACAGCCGATCCAATAGGAAGATGATTTGATTAGGTTATGTAAAAGGAAGAATAAATAAATTATTTTAATATAGTACAGTTACAGTTGTATATGCCCTTTTGTCATGAGTTTCTTGCAATGGTTACTTTCATTTGCTTAATTTTCACTAAAGCTGATTAAAATGTTGTGTGTTTTTTTGTCAAAAAAACCCCATTATAGCTGAAAATTGAACACTGGCTATTGAGCATTAATTTACCTGAACTTATCTGACTTCTTTGGTATATTTTCATTTTAAATAGAAAAATTAATGCCTGTAAACCAAAATCTCTAATTTAAATCTTGAAGAGTTTACTTTGGAAATGCTACTGCAGTGTCTCCAGAGAACTGACATTTGGATGTTTTAAGTTATTGCTCACTTTCTTCACCTCCAGAAGATGCCTGCCTTCAGAACCATAGCTATATCAGTGACTTCATGCTAAATATTTAAGTGCTCTGCAATATTAAAGTATAAAATAAAAATCAGCACAGAGCTTGCAAAAATAAATCAATCTATTTCTCAAAAAGTTTTCAGCTGGTGTTTTTGCAACCCAAAGGTTTAACTTTTTTTTATCCCTGTCTTAATAATAGATGTTGGCTTTTTTCTTTAAAGTTGCTTTTTCCTGTGGGCTCCACAAGGGGGTAGGAAATCCTTTCTCACAGTTTAGGCTGTGACAGAAAAGATGAAAAAAATATAATAGTGAACTTAACTATTATGTAAGTTAACTTAACTACGTGAGTTACTGAGTTGCAAACCATTAAAGAATAAAAATATAGCAATCGTTTGAATAAAAATCACTGGCTTTGAAGACGGCTCTGAATTTTCTGTTCGAGGCATTGCAAGAGGGAGGCCGAGTGTGGGTTACCTGGCTGGGATGCTCTTAAGCATGTCTTGCTGTCCTGCATGTTCACACTGGGATGTACCAGAGAGGAAGAGGACCAGGGGGGTGCTCTCAGACTGAGGTGCCCACCTGGATGTAGGAGCTTGAACTCCATCCTGAATCCAGGATTGGAAATATACCCTCCGAGGACAACATTAGCTCTTGCTAGAATAATTCACAGTAAAAAAGATATAAGAAATCCAAACCTTTTGGCTGCTGCCCTGAGGAGAAGAACACAGTGGATTTGATATAGACCAGAATTCATGCTGAAACGGTTCACTGTGCAGTTTGGAAAAATAGATTAGTGGGTGAGCATGTGTTTCAGAAAAAATAAAACAAAACAACTTACTGTGATATTGAAGGAGAGAAAGAAATGAAGAGATCTGCAGTACTTGCATCTGAATGTAAATGATGTACCCCGTTGAATTGAATGTGATGAATATGTTATAGCAAAACCCACAGACACTCAGGTTCTCCTGTGCACCAGCAGGTGTGGTCCACAAAAAATCCCCATCACTCTGATGCCCTAGGTTTTGCGCAAAGCAGTGCTTTGTTCAGCACCAAGTTTAGCAGCTGCTTCAAGTTTAACAGCAGGGGGAACAGCATGGCATGCCACAAAGGCTTTCAGGAACCAAATTCCACCGTCTGACACATTGCAAGACCCGTTGGTGAGAAGAACTACTGAAGAAGATCTAGCTGCAGGCTGCAAGTTGGGTAGCAAGACGAACTAAGTAGATACTCCTTTACCATCCAAGGGCACACACTGGACACACACAAGGACATGACACACTGAAGCCTCACAGATAGCTCAAAATTTTTCCTTGAAGATTTGCAGTCTGGAAGAAATGTTGTCTTTGTAGGAGATGTAATGTATTGGGCTGAATGATTTATGCTATTTATATATTTATATATTTATATATGAAGTAATTTAATCATTACTTAGAATGTCTCTAATTCCATCATGTGTCACCAGCTAGACGTTTCATATGTAGAAAAAAAATCAGAAATGCCTAAATGTGGACTTAGAAGCTTAATTAGACACCTAACATTAATTTAACACATGCTTGTGTAACTAACAGAGGGATTAAAACTCACTCTGCAGAATAGTTGAATACAGTGTCAAACACTGCTGGCAGCAAACATTGTGAACACACTAAAAAAGGATCTGTAGCTGCCTCCAAGTCCAGTGTTACATCTAATCTTTTGTGGCCCATCATCTGACTCATGGTTTCACTGCTGGAAGGATGTCAGGGACATTTAGCATTTGTTAGCTTTCAATAAAACCCCCTCATGGACTAGTTTTAACACAAAGGCAGATCTGATGGCATGCAAATTTCTTTGAAGGAGCCACATTGAGCTGCATACAGACATGACCTAGCACAGCTGGCTGCAACCTGGAATGGAGCTCCCCTCTCCCTGCCAGCACCGGCACACCGCAGGCTCTCCATATTGCCCCCAAACACTATTTCATGTGGCTCAGCTCCTAAAGGAGAAGCAAAAAGTTCCTGATAGCATCCCGGATGGTACCCCAGCCAGTAAGGTCTCATGTGAAATGTCTGCAAAGGTTGCTCTCTGCATCACCAGAGCTTCCAGAGAGCTGTGTGTCTAGATCAGAGTCTAGACCAACCTGAGGCAACAGCACAGGTTCTGAAAGTCAGAGCTGGGCTGTCTTAAAAAGATGCAGCTCTCCAGAGTTGGGCCATTGGCTGCAAGCAACCTGCTGCTCAGTTTTCTTGCTCTCCCTGAGCACCCCTCCTGCTGCCCTCATGTTTAATCCAGGGGTCTCCCTGGACATGTATGGAGCAATGATGTGGGACGATGTATTATCCAACTTCTAGGTGCCTAAAGCCCTTATTGCATCCAGCCCGGCTCTGTTCCCTGCTCTGGCTGTTCAGCTGGTGGCAATTGTGCAGAGAGCATTTGCATCAGCTTAAAGGCCTTGGGTTTTATGTTTCTTATTACAAAAGGTGAGAGCCTTACACACCACCCCAGATAAGTCTGTGACCTTCCATCTCCTTGCTGTCTCAAGTGTTTCAGGGTGAGGGTGAATTGGGATTTTCCAGATCAAAAATAGAATGTGTTCATGTTATCACAGATCCGTTAAAAAGTTTCCAGCTCAGAAAACGAGCAGCTATCACCGGTACGTCATACTAATATAGATGCGATAAGCCAAGAAGTGAATAAACGTGGATGGCTTTTTGGTAGTCAGACTTTAGTAAGGGTTGAATATACGCTGTATGCATACCAGGAAAGGTAAGGCAGAGGCACAACTCACACTAAAAAGACTGCAGTAGCCATGTTCAATAACAACAACTCAGCTCACCTCACTTTAATCAAGTCACTGAAGTGGGCTCTGGCAGTGACTCCTACTGACATCAGAGGGAGCTCAGCATGGCAAGGACCTCAATTAGGGGCTACAGTTCATTGATAAAGAGTGTGGTGAAGTGAATATGGGGTGGGCTGTCAGCAAGAACATTTTATAACATCTGGAGCCTAATGCCTAAACAAAGAAAGGACAAGCACATACCTGAGTGTGAGCAGTACTCTGATTCCCCAATACTCCTCCTGAGTACGAGGCACACGGAGGATAAGGGCTAAAAACCTGATTCTGTTGTTTTCAGGAGAAAAGATCAACTTCAAGCCAAAATTACACCTCAATTCTATTTGCTTGGTAATAACAGCAGACTGTACATCTGCTAATGCTCCAGTCACAAAAGACTGTCACCATATTAGCCTGGGATGTATTCAGTTCAGGAGAATATTGATGGTGAACCTCAAGAAAGATTAGTTGCATGCATACAAGATTAGGTGAAATACTGAGTTTATGGACTGTATGTAAATACTTTTTGAAATTAAAAAAACCCAAACCAATGCATTAAGAGAATCTAGAAAGACTTAAACTTTTGAAACACTATCAAAGTGGTTTACCACACAAGTAGTAAATAAATATCATAGAAAATGAGTCTGATTTATTAAAGAAATATTTGATGAGATAATTCTACAGGACTGACTCATAAAATTCATATTGCACATTTCAGGCTTTTACTGAACCATGAATATCCAGTAATCCACTGTTTCTTCTTCATTTCTAGAGCTGCTGTCACTAGTAGAATCTATTACTCTATCTGATCTTCAGATAAAAGTTTTATAGTACAAAAATGCGGGTTAAATATTTTGCCTTTTAAGATATATTTAAATGTTTTCCGAAACCAGGGATAGAAAAAGCCATATATTAATGGATTGCAGAAAGAATTTAAATAGCCAAGCCAGTTTAGAGCATCAGACAAAGGTAAAGGAGTAGAGAGATGTAAAAATGGATCAATTAAGATTGCGAAAAAACAAGGAAACCAGCATATTAAGAAACCTAGCATAACTATACTCAGTGTCTTGGCAGCTTTCCTATCTTTATTCTTAGAGAGCTCATTTTTCTTATCACTTTTTGTCTGCCTGTGTGCCTGGCTCAACTCCCATGTGTGCCGTTGGGCGACTGTAAAAATTTTAAGATAAATCCCTATCATAATGCACGCAGGAGCAAATAAACCAACTGTAAATAAAACAGCCCCCCACAGTTTGTTGAACACAATAGGGCACAAGCTCAAGCATTTAACCAACATTTCATAGCCCTCAATTCCAGAAGCATAAGCTTCCGAGAAAACCACAGCAAAAGCAGCAGGCAGTGACCAGCACACGGCTACGATTTGCCTTACGGCAGTGACAGTCATGGTGCTGCCGTAACGCAGAGGGTGGCAGATTGCATAAAACCGATCCACGGCAATGGAACAAAGGTGGAAAATGGAAGCTAAGCAGAGCATCAGGTCGAAACTGTAATGAACTTTGCAGAACGTCATCCCAAAGTACCAGCAGTTCTCCACAGACCTCACCATGCTGTAGGGCATAATGGCAAAGCCCAGCAGGAAATCCGTGACGGCCATGGATAGGATGAGGAAATTGGTCGGAGAATGAAGCTGCTTGAAATACGAGATGGAAACGATTATGGCCAGGTTCCCTAAGATGGTGAGAATGAAGGCCGCTGTTATGAATAGATACATCATCCCTCGTACTCCTGGTGACCTAAAGCTCTCAGGACAGGAGCTATTTCCAAACTCAGAGCAATCAGTCAAATCCCTCGAGATATTTGGAGAGAGCATAATCAATCCTTTATTAGATTTTTGTATTGGAGATGCAGTTCCACAGGCAGATTTCTTTTTCATGCGTTTCCAAAAGATTCCAAATCCTAACATGAGAATACAAGATAAAGTAAGCCTAGAGCATGAATTAAATTACTGAGTGAAATGCAGTAATTCAGAGGCAAACTTTCCCTTGGTTTAAATAGGGACCAACTGCAACCTAGTATTTTTCTGAATTGGTACATGAAATCTGATAACTGGAAGCTATTACAAAATTCATTGCAAAAAATATTTAAAACAAAGCAGTTGAAAGTAAACTTAATTACCTCTTAAATTAACTGAATTACATGATACCATCAATTTTATTTAGTGCATTCTATTGTATCTGAAGCATTTTGTAAAATATGGTTCTTTATATACATCATAATATTAGTAATTTTAAAGTGGTGGAAGAAAAAAATGCATGAATAAAGAAATCCCTCAAGTTCATTTCAGTCTGTAAACACATTTATTCATATCTTCAGTCTTAGAATATTGATCTTTTTTCTATAGGAGAAATGTTATGCGAGCTCCCATACCTCAGCTTTCTTGGAGATTTCAGTTAATGAGCTTTTCACCTAAACACTCATCTCAAGAATCACAAATCAGGTGCCAAAATCCCCTTTTCCAAATTATTTATGATGCTAAACTCACCTGCTGTGGATTATGAAGTATTAGCAATGAACACATCTGATGGAAATCAGTTGTAAAATTGATATGATAAGAAATATTCTTTTCTTTCCCTACATATACACTGTTTTCTATCATTATAATTCCACTAACTGAAAGGGAGAGCCAGACCCATTTCTGCCACCTCTTTTCCTGATAGCTTGTTTGGGGCGAAGAGCATAGTTAGAAATAGAGGCAGAAAGAGATACTCTTCTCCACAGCAATTTAACCCACTTAAAGGGAACTTGGGAAGCAGCTTGGTCCACTGATTTTCCAATAGGTATCACCCTGAAAGGAAGAAAATACAGACAAAGAGCATCAAAAGATAAAAGAGAATGCTTGGAGGTCAGTTTTATAGGCTAACCCTACCTGCATCTGTTTTAGTAATACCACCAATAGATTCTTTAAGTAGACATTTTCCTGTTTTGTTATTGTCCTGCAAAACTGCAATGTCTGTAAAAGGCAGACCCCCTTTGTAACCTGGCTCAGATTAGTGAAAGGTGGGAATTTATTTTTCTTTTATGTCATTACATTTAAGTCCCAGGAGATTTTGAGTTAAATATATATATATAATTTAGAGGTTTACATCAACAGGAGATAAACAAAGCCAAGTGTCTGTATTCCCAAGACTATTATTTTTGTTTGGTGTGTTAATTCATTTACCCTCATGTATAGGTGAGCTATTTTGGTGACTTAGTATAGATACAGGTCATATCAAAAAGAGTCTTTGAAAGGAGAGGCTAAATGTAAAGGTGAAGAAAAGATGTTCTGTTTTTTATCTATTTTAGTGGCTAATGCATTCTATCTTTCACATTTTTTTAATAATTGACATTTCTGATGAAACTTAGAAATTAGATACTTAATAATCTTGAAGATGATTGCCATCTTGTAATTTAATAGGCTGAAACAGCACTTTCTGTCATGCTGACTGTAAAAGCAGCTTTCACACAATGTATAGAAAATCTTCCCCATACGTTACAGAAACAGATAAAAAGAAGTGTTAATTTAGGTCAATCTATCATTGTTATTGGACAATCTGTTATTTATAAAAAAATCAAAAATAAGAAAGGTAGTATTTATTTTCTTACAAAAAAAGACAAAATTAATTCACTATTAATATGAATAAATGGAGTTCTCTGAGGTCAGAGGTGGACGTTCAGACTTAATGCTGACCCTTATGCAGGTGCATTGAAAATGCATTACAAGTCCAATGGTAAATGACTGCTATTCAGCAGAGACTGGATTTTTATTGCATGCAATATACAGTATGTCATAAGAACAGGGCAGAAAATGGACACGGGTTTTAAAATGAATTAAGGGAAAAGTAAGAACATCTAAAGGAATCTACCCTTATGGCAGCTGCTTGAGAGACAAGGAAATTTTCTGTTGGAAATAAAATGCAAATCACTGGGATTATCTACAACAGAATCATTTACAGACTCCAAAAATAGTAAAGTTTTGTTCTTGTATACAGAAGAAATGTTATCTTTGAGATCTGTCAGTATTTTGGAGACAGACATATCTAGTAACTTTATTTTTAAGTAATCAAACGAGAGATATGCAAGCTTCACACAAATGATCCTTTATTAAAATAAGTTACTAAAACATAAATCCATGCAGAAATCTGTGCAGACACAATTCTATTAGATTAAATAAATAAATAAATAAATCTGTGGATAGAGGCTACAATTCAAAAAGCATTACCTTCAGAAAGCGGTGTCCCATGCGCCTCACCATTGGTCCTCCTTCAGCATGGGACAGGAGACAGTGATGGGGGAACAGTTTGACACCTCACCTCTCAGAAATGAAATATCAAAAAACTGCTAACAAATTGACAGAAACGGAAACCTTTACAAACGAAACTGTTTAACTAGGTTAAAGCAAGACTACAGAAAGGACCTTGGAAATTGTCTTTGAGAATTAGTCATATCAGGCACTGCTGTACTGCAAAGGCAGCGTGCATAGAAAATCGTCGTAGTCGTTATTTTTGCTGGTAAAACAGTTTGATTTTGTCACAGCCTATGACTTTCCTTCATGTTGTACCTCATCATTTCCATGTTGTTCTTAATTATTGATTGGAGAGAACTATCTGGCTAACCGCTCTTATTCCTCTGGGCTGGCTTCAGTAAAGCAGAAATCACAGCAATAGAGAGCAAAAGACAAGCTCAAATTTTCTCAAAGAACTGTTCTCTCCTGTTGGTAACTGAGAAAGTCCAAAGGGTATAGGATGCCCTCTGCTTTCAATGATCTCTCTCTAACTGACAGATATCTTTTAGTCCATACGCTGTGAATCCTCAGTGTTTAAGGAGATTGACTTTTCCTATACCTATGGGAAATAAGAAGTCCAGACATCTAGAAGTGGGTTGTGGAATTCCAACTGCCTAAGTTACCTGTGGATCCAATCTCTTAGGAAATGAATTTGTTTTACAAAGTCTATTGAGTAGTCATCACATGGAAACATTTTCAATTACCCATGTAGTTCGTTGGATTTAAAGTGGCAGCATGAAGGTGAAAAGAACTTAATAAAAAACCTACAAAGTAGGAAATTAAATTTAGTTGGGAAAATCTAGTTATGCAAGACTATGTGACATTATGCAAGACTCAGTAAATATTATGAGAATTAAATTTCATAGAATCACAGACTCACAGAATGGTTGAGGTTGAAAGGGTACACTCTGCCCCATCATCCAGATCATTAATGAAGATGTTGAACAGGATCGGACACAGTGTCAACCCCTGGAGGACACCACTAGTTGCTGGCCTCCAACTAGACTTTGTGCCACTATCACCACCCTCTGGGCCTGGCCGTTCAGCCAGTTTTCAATCCACTTCACTATCTGGTCATCCAGCCCATAGTTCATTAACTTCTCTATAAAGATCTTATGGGAGACAGTGTCGAAAGCCCTACTGAAGTCCAGGTAGACAATATCCACTGTTCTCCCCTCATCTACCAGACCAGTCATTTCATCACAGAAGTTTATGAAATTTAGGCTATGTCTAATGGAAAAAGACTAGTCAAAAAGTGCTTACGGATAGGCATAGTCTTTTTCTGAATTATGTCTTTAGATGCAGTAGTGTGGAAGTAGTGTTGTAGATAACGAAGATGATCAGAAAAACTGCAGAATTAAAAGACTTGTAGCACATTAAGTATCATATGTTTGACTGTATCTAGTTTTTTCTTCCTTGTTGAATGGGTATTCACGCATTGTAGAGGACAGAGAGTGCACAGTGCGCACGACCTAGATGAGTTAATGATTTAAGAAAAGCCATACACTTTGCAATATTTACACAGTTTAAGAGCTCAGTTTTTCTGTTTGAACACTGCACTAATGTATTTTTCTATCTAGCTGTTTAAATTACTCCCATTTTGGAATGCGGCTCTCCTTGTGAGGCTTCTAGAAGGGTCCTGCCTGGACAGCCGGTGCTTCTCCTCTTCCCCTGTCCTGCTGCATCTGGTGGCTGAGGGGCAGACCACGAGGCTTGGCCGCAGATGGGGCCACCGTGCCTGAGGCTACAGCAGATGTCAGCCCACCGCGTTACAACCGTCAAAGCACGAGCTACAGGCACTAAGGCAGAGAGGAGAGGCGGCAGTCTGTGAGTTTGAAACTTACTGCGTGAAACCTGCCGGTTTTGTACAAAGCATGAGAGGAAGATTTGCAAATTGTGCTCATTGGTGGCAAGATGAATAGACATAGGTTTACCGGTGAAAAAGATCCTTTCGTCATGCTGGAGTGCAAGTTTTAAGGGAAGTTAAAACATATGAAATCACCCACTGGAGACTCATTTGTTTTGAAAAAGATAGCCATCTGGGAATTGCTTAATAAGGTCACTAATTAAATGTGTTGATAAGGAATTTAACAATACCCTTTGCACTTCATTTACGTGATGACACTTTGAGGTTGCAGTAAGGCACATTCTGCTTCACCAGACCTAACTCATAATCTGATAGGACAACAGCATGAGGCATTTTTCTTCTGATCTCCTAATTTATCAAAATCTTGGGTTCAGAGTCCCTGCAGCATCATTAACACATCTAATTTGTCCATCCCCTTTACAGTGAGAAATAGCTTTGTGCTGCTTGTGATTAGAGCTAATGAGAGAAAGTAACCTGGGACTTCATTAAAGTTCCTCTGCTAGAGAAGACACTCTGTAAACAGAAGGCAAGGAGGCTCTTTGGGAAGGTGCCACCTTTAGGTAATAGGACACCAGAGGAAAAAGTTATTTCTGAAACTTTCTGAGCTGGGCCATGCACAAAGCTGACTTACACTTGTAGGTTATTAAGAAGAAGGAGAACTGCCTCCTAGGTGTGGATGAAGGTCACCAGCAGTCTGTGTGTGGAAGCCCCTTGTTACTTCTGCAGAGAATAAATATTGGTGACACCTTGGCTAGACTAGCTTGCAGGAGAGTTCTTGGTCTATACACTGAAAAATTCTTCTCCTATTTTTCCCATTTACACTAAATAGATTGTGGTGATCTTGTGCAGCCATGATGTTGGGATGCCTCTCTACTGGTTATGGCTGGGATAGAGTTAATTTTCTTCATAGTACCTTGTACGGTGCTGTGTTTTGGATTTGTGCTGAAAACAGTGTTGATAACAAGCCCCTGGTTTAGCTATTGCTGAGCAGTGTTTGCACAGCCTCAAGACATTCTCTGCAAGTAGGCTGGGGGTGCGCAAGGGGTTGGGAGGGAGCGGGCAGCTGGGTGGGGCTGAGCTACCTGCTGGGATTAAACCATGACACCCTCCAAACTTCTGCACAGCATACATGGGATGGCTGGGACTCCTCTGACCCAAGGTCTCCCCTATCTGCCCTCCCTGGCATCTCCTCAGGATGACCTACCAGCTGCTGACAATTTTTGACCTGCTCTCCTCCTGATGTGCTCCAGGGCAGGACATAGGGAACTGTGTGTGCGTCTGGGACTTCACAATCCACCGTTCCACCACCATCTCCCAGCTGCAGCTATTCAGGCAAATCTTCAGTAGTAGCTCCATGGATCACTGCCTAGATCTAAAATCTCATTTCAGAGCTCTTACTAGTCAAGAGTTGCTCCTGAGTAGACATCTAACTGCTAGTTCCAGAAAACTGACCTTTGACACAAGCATTTTTGGAGTCCCAGGATCCTCCCAACTTTTCCATAGTGTGGGATTCAGCTATCTGAATGATAGCTGAATGATCTGAGTGATCCTTATCTCACTTACCTAAAAATTATGTCTAAAATCATCAAAGCATCTATTTCAGTGACTGGAAGATCCCTCTTGGTAGTAAGAGAAAGAACATCTGCAGGAGCAATTCATCTTACCTAAAAATCAACAAGCTGATGAGATATAACACGCTGTGAAGGTGGCTGTTTTTCTACAGTGAGTATAAAGAGAACTACTAATGACTAGAGCAGATGTAGTGCCTAACTTCTAGATGTCTAAATTTAGGTTAGATGGCTATCAGCCTTCAGGAGTGTGGGTCTCTTTTTTATGGTTTTAGGCCGATTAGCTTTTCACGAGGCTCTAGGCACAGATTGCAGAGGCGTGTGCTCTATTTGAACTAGAGGCTATCCCACAAGCAAGATGGGATCATATTAATTCACAAACTCCTCCTGCAACCAGAAAATAATACCAGAAAGATGCCAGAACAAGTTATGAAGAGAGACTGACCAGCTGTGAACTCTGGTAGAGCTGAAATTCTCTGGAAAGACAGTAATGTTTCCAGATTTTCAGGGAGACAGACAGTGGATGAGGGAGAAGAAACAACTTCTCCATTGACTTCCTGAAGGGACTATGTTAATATGTGCTGAACTTACTAAATATACTAAAAAAGCCTCAGATGGGCAACATTCCTCATAGGTAAAGATCACTTTCCTTCAATCTACAACACCACCAGAAGAAAGGAGGTATCACCTGGCAGCACTTCAGAAACTGCTATTTCAAGAGATATCAAGATGTCCAAGTGATCACGCAGTTCATTTCAGAAGTTAACACCGAGCATGAGAAAATTAACTGCATCAGGCCAGTGTTACTGGGGATGAAGGAAGAAAAGAATTACCCATTAATTTATCAGAAAGATAGATTTTTTTAATCTTAGCTTACTTTATTTCTGTGAGATAAAGTATTAAAGTAGTCATATTGTCACTAACAAGGATTATCTTCCACAGTGCAAGTGCTGATGTGGTGTATATTTCATTGTTCCTTTCTTATGTCATTTTGGAGAGTGCAAACTTACAAGATGGCAATGAAACAGTAGAAGAGACTATCTCAATCCTGATATTATGCTCTGCTGAAATGTAGCATCATTCAACTTTTATGGTCTACAGCGTAGAGTGCTTCAGTGCTCTACAAAGCACAGAAAAGAAAGATAAACTATGCATATGATGTGCATTTATACAAGTAACATGAATGGAGGACATCATTTACTGTTGAGCATAGCTCTTACTTCGGTACAGAGTCATCAATTTCTGTCCATAGTCTTCTCGGGTACTAATCCTTTCCTGTCCATTCCCAGCACTAGTCCTTCACAGTCCAACCAGATGTCACAGGATCAGGCCAGAGGTATTATTTCCTTCTGTTTGGGGATATGTTAACTCTAGAAAAGCCAGGTCATAGATTAAAAAAATTACAGTCTGTGGGTCTTCTTCAGCTGGTGACCATGCGCCTTACTCGCCTGTCCTTTGTGCCCCGATCTGGGTGTCCTGAGAAGCTGCCCACAGATGTAACCTTGACAGCCTGCTCACCCAGGTGCCGTCCCCCCAACCACTCCTATAGCCCTTCTTCTGCCACTCCTGGTGCTTCCACATCCACCTTGCCCCATTCACCCTCCATTCAGGTCAACCATAGCATTTCTTCACAATTCTCTATATACTTTCCTCATCTGCTGTCACAGCATTGCCATCAGACAAAATAACAATACGTCCAAGCTAAAAAAAAGTTCTGTAAAATGCAAATTGGCAAATATTTTACATTGAAACATTCATTAGACAAGCATAATTTTCTGGCATTGTCAGGTTCAATGTTGCTTTTTGCTATTGCTTTTCATTCCATACATTGTATTTTTCCTTGTCTTTGATTAATTAAACATGCTTTTGATCTCATTGATCAGCAAAGCCTTTAAGTGACAAACCCATAAGTGAAAAGCACTAACTGAAATGGAAACAGAAGGAGCAGCATGACTTTCCTCTGTCCCATCTTCCCTCCACAGAGAGTGCTGGTATGGCTGGTTATGGGCATTTTGACCTCTGCACAGATACTGAAGGGGAGAGACAAAACTTAAAAGCTTTGGGTTATTACTCAAAGATGTCTAGAAATGCAAAAGGAAAGGCTTTTCTGCTCTTTCTAGAGGACAATAAGCAAACACAAATATTGTAATATAAGCACTCCTTGTTCAAGAAATTAACCTACTGTATTGGAATAATTTCTTAATCATTAAGAGCAGGGATATAAGCTGCTGTAAGTTTTTTTAAACTTAAGCCTTGCTCTCCTGTGCATTGCATATAAATAGCTATAATCAAAACACCACACACAATTCCCAATCTGGAATGAAAGAAGACATAAAGCGCAATAGTTGCTCATGTGCTGAAACCAGATTTGGTAAATGACTAAACAAATAGGTGTTTCCTTCATTTTCAGCTCTTACATCCAGGAGTTCAGCCTCCAGACAAAAAGTCAAAGCCATGAATCCAACCATTTAAAGCATGTTACTCTAAAAACAAATGAGTCCTGGACGAGTCCTGTTGAAAAACTTTTCCAAACAGAATCATTTTTAATGCCCGGCGAAACCACATGTAAAAAAATGCATAAACAATTGGGTTAAATGTAGAATTCAAATAACCAAACCAAACCAAAGCATCAATGAGAATAGGAGGTATCACATAATTCATAAATGGATTGGTTGCTGTAAAGAAGAAGAATGGACTCCAGCAGATGAGAAACACTCCCATTATTATGCCTAATGTCTTTGCAGCTTTCCTTTCTCTGCAGAATGAAATGTGGTGCTTCATTTCAAATCGTGTCTTTTTTTTGCTAATTGCATCAATGGATCTTGCTTGCCTCTTGGCTATAAAGTATATTTTCCTGTAGAGGTACAGCATAACAAATCCAGGGATGTAAAAAGACACTATGGAGGCCACAACACCCGAAGTTTCACTAAAAATGACAAAGCATCCTCCTGCACAATGGACATGATTATAAATCTCTTCTGCCCCTCGCAAATTTAGGTCTAGAAAGATCATCCCAAAAGCAAAAGCAGCAGGGACCATCCAACTTATGAATATCATGACCAGGATAACAAAAGTATTTATCTTTGATTTATATCTTAGAGGGTCACACACAGCATAGTAACGGTCGATGGATATGAAGGAAAGATGGAAGATGGAAGCCGTGCTCAGCATAATGTCCGTGCTCGTGTGGATCTTGCAGAAGAGCTCCCCAAAATACCAGCAGTGCTCAACAGAGCGCACCATGCTGCAAGGCATGATGAGGAATCCCAGCAGAAAGTCTACTGTAGCCATGGAAAGTATCAGGAAATTGGTAGGCGTATGGAGCTGCTTGAAATGTGATATTGAGATGATAACCGTCAAATTTCCAACCACTGTGGCCAGAATAATGCAAACCATGAAGATATACATGGAAACACGGATACTGTTTGACCAGCTGCTCCTTATGCAAGAGCCATTTACAGATTCACAGCACAGTTGCATCCTTACTGAGGTCTCAAATTCACGTAGTTATGCAGCACAGGTACCGTTTTTCCTAATGCTGAAATACATTTACAACTGTTCTTTTCTCTTCTGTACGGAGAGAGCTGCAGGGAGAGAAAAAAAGGGCAGTTGTGAAAACCTTCATTTATTTGGATGTGTAGGAAATTCACATTTCATTATTTATGAAGGATTAAACTATTTCGTAATTATATTTTTAACAGAATGACACTTTTATCATTAGACTTCCCTTGAAATGGGAATCTCATTTGATGAAATAAACTGTATAATGGGGTGTCCTCCCACCGGAACAGCAGTGGCTCCCAGAGGCCTGCACTGGGCGATGTCTTGTCTAGTGGGCAGATGAGAAGTCTTTTTTGTTATTTTCTGTTTAAACAGCCATCTTCATCAAAATTGCTTGGAGTCCTGTATCTCTCACTTTGCTCTTGAAAATCAGTAATTTTAGATTCTGAAGCTCCCTCAACTTACCTTTTTTTATACATAAGTCTAGGATCCACAAGTCTAAACCAGAAGGCTGAAGCTGAGGAGCCCTCGCTGAGCCCCCCTCTCCTGCAGCCCCGTCCCGATAGCGACAGCTGAGCCCGCTGCGCAGCCTGGCCAAACCAGAGAGTTTCCACCAGCCCTCGGCTTCCAGGCAGATGGCACTGCCTCACCAAATCAAGTCTTACTGCAGAATTCTGGTAGGCTCCACCTGTAAACGGAGATGTAAGGAAAAGGTCTAAGAGGAGAAAAAAACCCTCTTCTGCCCTTTTGCTGACAAAATATAATGGAAGAGCCTGACTGATCTGAAGAAGCATCCTACCTTTTCTGTCGGGCTCTAGTTTATTTCAGTGCTAGTAGTTTAGCATTGTTATGTGTATTTATTATGTTTATACTGTTTTTAGCCAAGGCACAAACATGGAGAGATATGTCTTCTGAACGTTGGTTCAGTCTGCATCTGAGGACACAAATACCGCTGTATGCACTAGCACGTCCCTTTTGTGAGTCTCTCTTTTTACGAAAGCATTTAATGAAAGTACTTGAGCACTTGACAAGCAATATTCATTGTTGAAAGATCTGGTTTTCCTTTAATTAACAGAAAAATAGTATTATTGTGAAAAATAAATAACATCAGCACCTGCTATTCACTACCATTATCGTTATGGTATAATATGGTAGTTTAAGTCGGAAAAATACTGACATGGCAATTCAGCCCGCACTAATTTAACCCCTTTGCTTCAGGACTTTGCTGCTTCTAGTTATTCTGAAGAGAACATACAGAATAATTATTTTTTTCCCATATCAAAACAAATGTTATTACAAGCATACCACGCATTAGAAGCTAAATGGAAGCTGAATATAGATGATAAACTGTAGCTTGTGAAACCCTGGCAGCTACCACTAACAGCCTGTGTTATACAGAGGGATTTTCAAGTCGTGCCAGGCAGTGGCACCCGAGTGTCAGGGACAAGGTGCATCCAGAGGCACTCTCAGGAAAACAGGACACATGGAATCCGAGTACATTTATTTACTCTTTTGGGTGCTTCTTGTTTCCCCTTTTTTCTGCCTGCTAATGTTTAACAACATCTCTGCTCTTTTCCACCTTACTTTATCTATGACTCCATCTATTTTTTCCTTCACTTTTGGTCTGTCTCTTCATGTTTCTTTTCCTGCCTATCATTCCTTCTTTCGGTGCATTTACACCCAAGACAGAGAAAGCACAGCCAGATGGATCTTTAGTAACCCAAATTACCAATTTTCACAGCAGAAAGAATGAAACACCAAATTAACTGTATATGCTAAAGATAATTATAAAAGTTTTAAGGACATTCAGGTTATAAATGTGTCACATAGATTTTGATCTTCATTTATTTTATGTGTAAATAAAGTAAACAAATATGGTAAAACAGGCTATAAAGACAACCAAAAAGAATTTAAGGTGCTATCTCTAATTTTCTATTTGAAAAAGGAATAACTTACCTATTGTTCTCTGACAGGGAAATCATTTAGCCTGAAGAAATAATATCTCTCTTGGAAACTCCTTTTCCTTAAAAAAAAATCTTATTTTCAGGGGATTTTGTTTTTTCATTAAACAGAAAGAAGAAACTCCAACCTCCAACTAAAATATTGAGCATACTGAGATCAAGTGTGTGGCTTTGCATGAAATGAAAACAAAATAAATCAAAACTCATGTGCCAAACTGTCCAAATAAGCTGAACACTGAAGAAGTTTTCAACAAGAAAGCAGAACACTTCTCTTCCATAATTAATTACAAATTTTAAAATTCAATAAAATGCAAATTAAAAACCTGTCCTCCTACCTTTCTCCCCGCACGCTGGGTAGAAGTCTGCTCTTGATGCTCATTTGTTTTCTGTTGATTGAGTGACACCCCTTCCTTTTAAAGACCATCTCAAAAGACAGCTGAGCCTCTTCACCATCATAACAGTTCTGGATAATACAGATTTTGAGAGGACAAGCACTTAATCCACAGCTGGAGCAGCCTCCAGAAGTCCCAGCACATTGCTGGAGGACATTGGGTGCAATGAATAGAGTTCTTGGCCCCTCCTCTGAGGAGAAGCTGTTAATGGGAATAGTAGCTCAAACTGTTTATTTTGTCACCCACTTAAGAACAAAATTATGGCTGTAACACTCATATTTGTTTAATAGGCCTTATTTATAGGTAAACTGAACTCATTTGAAGTATGTTTACTTCTCTGATTGAACGCTGTGCTCACATTGTGAGCAGCCCGAGATTATCTCGGTGCAGAACAAAAACCACCATGTAGTTGCCCTTCTGTACGCTTCTAAAAAACAGCAAAATACGTAAGTATAGGTAGTTTACAGCAGCGTGTAAGATTTCCTTGAAAAGGTATATTGTGTACAGAGTGACATGATGTGTATTTATCAGCCTAGTTCTGATTACTCTACTGAACAAGCAGGCTTAATCTAACGGCCTAATCAGTTAACAGCTATTTGCAAGGTACAGCTACTAAAAAGGTGTTTAAAGTAAACACCTATTATTGGCTGTACTGGAGTCACAGAGAAGGAGCATCAATTTTTTTGCTCAACAAAGGACTATGCAGCCCTTTAAAACAGTGATACTGCTGAACATAAAAGACTGTTGATATCGTGACCATCAGCTAAAGCCCAGTTATGCCGGGTGCCTCAGGGACATACGCAACAAGGTAGAGTAAGATACTACTTCTTGCAAACTCTGCTGCATGACCTGGGTTAACCGCTTCATTATATTATGTGCACAAAAATCTAAATGAATGCAAACAACTCAGTTCTTTTATTTTTCCTGAGGCTGCACTCATAAAAGGACTGAGGTGTTGCAATGCAAAGTTCTCCTTGCTATGGGAAGAGAGTTTGCAAACTAAAACAAGTGCAGAAACAACCGTCAGGCTGAGTGAGAAACCACTTGGGAGGGTCAAGACGATATGTTGAGGAGAGGAGTCAGGTCCAATTGCTCAGAGCTGGGCAAAGCAATGTTACGCACCCAAATACTGGTCTCTGAGAGAGGCCTTCACCCTTTTGAGATTCATAGCTGTGGGCCATCCTTGGAGCCAGGTGCTTCTCTTTGAGGAGTGAAGGTTTAGGCCTTGGTAATTACCATCCTAACACATACGTATTATAGGAAGGTAAAGTTTAGGGGAACAAACCCATGGTGCCTTACTCTGTGCAATACTCATAGTTCTAAAGAAGTCTGGTGGCCAGCTCATTATGGGGACTTAGCCAAAGGACATCTATGCATGCATACACTCTGGTCTCCTGCAGCCCCTCTCCTTCAAGAGATGCAGTGGCCAAAACTCAAGAGGATGATCTGGAGAGGCAGCTCTGCTTGAAATGCTTGTTTCAGAAGCAGCTACCCAGCAGCTACCAGCCAGGGGACCCTCTGGGGCTGGGGAGCCTCCCCCTGCCCTGAGCTGCCCTGCTCCACTGCGGACGGGCGGCAGCCACCAGCCGTGAGGTCTGGGCTTTCGCTTTGCCTTCGTTCACGACCAGACTTTGAGTCCGGTCTGGGAACGTTTCCCTCCAGTTCCTGACTTGCAATAAAATGCAAGAACAACTTGCCATTCTTCCTGTCATGTGCGACGTTTCTCCAGGAGGCAATCTGCTTCTTTTTAAACCTGCTGAGGACTTTGGAAGGGTTAGGAGTTGTCAGGAAGATGAAATAAAATGAAAAGTCAAAACCTGATGATGCAAAACAATATGTTGTAGGGTATGATATATTTTTCAGATGGCTATATGACGATCGTGTCTTGTCTGCCTGCTCTGTGCCTGCACTCGTACTCTTATCACTGGAATATGCTGTTGGAAGGAAGTTCCCATGACAGATGTGAGAGCAGCCGTTCCTAGTGCAGGTCCCAGGGGCAAGCCATGTTTGCTCTTCAGCTGGCTACCAGCAGTGCCTATACACTTTAAAATAGTTAAATGTATTTTAAAAAGAAAAATTACAGGAGAGCACAGCAGGATGTCTCTGCATAGACTATTTTCGGAGATGCCCTTCACTCTTCTACCAAATACCAACCCACAGGCATTGCACATAGCATTCATTATCTCTGGATGCACCAGCTTGCACTGCAGGACCCATACACATCGGAAAGAACCACAGACCTAGAGGAAGCTGAGAGTATGGGAAGGGTGGTATTTAAATGGTATGTTTACTGAAATGAATGTAAAGTGGCAGTTTATAAGATATCAAGATAATTAAGTAATTAAGCAGGCCAAATTGTCAACTGATGTAGAGCAATGAGGAACGCTTTGGTAACAAGCTTTCATGCTGTTGGTGCAGATGCTTCAAACAGGCATTTTCTTGCAGCTTAATGCTGATGTGGATCATGAAAATATTCTCAAACTTGCTGTTTATAATATCAAAGAGAAATATGTCAAGCGCTATTTTTGGGAGACCTCAGAGCACTTACAAATAGTCAGTGTTCAACAGTCTTTTGAGTTTGTAATATAGTAAAGCAGTTATACATCAAAGTTCAAAGTAAAAACTTGTCTACAAAATTGTTGCTGTGACTTTCTTTTCTGCAACAATTAGTTTTCAGATTTTTGGAAAACTAAGAAAAAGAGATGTTGTCACAGTGTCTGGTATACCTTGGGTCATCTACACTTCTTGTTTGTTTGTTTTTCAAACATAAAATAGTGGAAAAAAACAGAAAACAGCCCAGAAGGGAATGGAAATAGCAATTTTGCCAGACACCAAACCCATGTGAACAACGTGTTAAAAAATGATTCTGTCCTTCTTAGGCAAGGCTGTGAAAGGGGCACTGGAAATAAGAAGGAACAGAACAGGGCTGAGGAATGAGAACTATTACCATGAAAAAAAATACAAGCCAGAACAGCACTGATTTCTACTGCGATTCTTTTAGCCTGCATTTAGCTATGGGTACAGTTTGGTCATTTGGCAGAAAATATAATTTTGCAGTATCCATTAGACAAAGGAAAGTTTCTCATTTTCATATGGTTCATTTTAAAAACTGGCTCTCTGCAAGGGGAGCTATGGATTTAAAACTCCTGAAGGCTCTAAGGTGGCCCCATGGTTGGAGAGGAATTTTGAAAGTATATTAACTCCACTCACCATTTATGCAGTCCTCAGGAAAAAAAAGCACAGCATTGACAAAAATTATCTTCTTAAGTTTCCATTCATATGTTTGAAATCTGGAGGAAGATGCACAAATTCCCAATAAGTTATTAGTTCAAAATAAGTATGTCATTATATGGTTAAATGAGAAGATGTCCTAAATACTAATCTGAATGCTATTACTGCAAACCTGGTGCAATTCCACTGAAGACAATCTGAAATTAGCCTAGATTTACACCAGGGGAATTTAAAGAAGAACGGATATGATTGACCTCTAGATCTTTTCCCATGGTTTATATCCTTACTTTTCAGTGAAGACCATCATTTTTGCATGCCAAGTAAAAATAGCTGTTTATACAGAGTAATGCAATGTTTGTGCTCTTTCTCAAAGCGTAGTGCTTAAGATGAGGACTATAAATCCAAACCTCAAGATAAATGCAAATCTCTGAAATGCACAGAGGAATAAGAGATTCCAAGAAAATAATGTTTTTACAGCAAAGCAAAACATGCCCATCCAAAGCCAAGAAACTATCTCTGCACGGGGTGGGGGGGGACATGTTCTACATATTTGATAGCCCTGCTAAGTAATGCCATGATGCGGTCCATCGCCTCCGCTTGGTCGCAAAAGCTGCTCCGGCAGACAGCAGTGCCAGGGCTCCCCAGAGGGCAGGAGCAGCCCCTCGCTTCTCTCCCCGGTGGGGCGAGCGAACCCCCCCAGCCACAGTGGGGTGCAGAGCAGAGACACCCACACAGCGGGGCAGTTCCCATGTGCCTCTCCAGTTCTTCTGTCCACCCACCAAACCCACGGGAGTGAATTTAGGACTGTGGCTGGTTTGTAGATATTCGGTGGCCTCCGAACACCACCTCCGATATGAAGGTGAATGCGGAGGAGGGAGGCAGTGAGCAGTAAGCAGGTACAATCCCAGCTTTGTCATTCTGCATCCTCATGGCCCAGGAATAACTTCACAGAAAGTAAGGAGCCTTACTCTGAATTCATAGCTGTGTCTGAAAAGAATTTTGCCCCCTACCTATGCTCCTCTTTCAGCTACTGGGAATTAATAGCTTTTTAAATCATCCTGTCGGCCACCAGCAAAACCTCATTGCTGTTGGTTCTGTTGCTGTTTGCTACGGAAAGAACACGGTGATCTGTGCAAAATAATGACTATTAGCTTCAGTGCTAGCCATAGAAGATTCATCTTTGAAACAAAATAATATCCCAGCCTAGCATATTAGCAGCTCACCGTATTTCAGACTGCATGACACGGAGACGGTACCTGTTCAGGAGTTATTTCCTCATCACGAACCAGCGCAGCCTGCGGATACAGCGTGATAGTGAATCATCCCACACGCATCCCACAGCCGAGCAGCTGCACGCTTGGTCTGACTCTGGTTTACAGCCTGCTGGAAAAATCTTATCAACAGGATGACGTCAATATTAAATATTCAGAGAACATAAGTAGATAATAAATCTATTCTGACACAAGCCACTAGTATATGCAAAGATGACTGCATGTGAATTAAGTTAAAGCCAGCCTTATGGAAAGAAGCATACAAAATAATGATAAATGTTTATTATGGCCAAAGTACAGATGGAGCTAACAGCACTGAGCTGGTTTTAAGAGAGCCCGATGTTTCTTGCCCTCCTTTCAATTTTGCATAATGTTGCCAAACTTTAGCAATTTCAGTTATCTTTGAAAATTTGATTTGTGTATCCTAGACTGGATATTTTCAAAAAAACTCCACCCATAATACTTCAACAGCATCTGAGAACAATACTGATTAAAAAGAGAACTGTTTCCTCCTTATTAAAAAATTCTGCTTGTCTTTTATTTACAATGCTCTGGTGTTTATATGCTTTGTAGCAGGGACTTAAGAAGTGTCGATTGCCTATTTGTATATCTTTTACCATACCAGAGGAACTATACCTAAATATGGCCAAATTACAAATCAGCAGTGGCCAAACTGCAACTTGTTGCTTTTTAAAGCACAGCTCATTGACCGTCATCCGCATCTTCAAACAGTTAAGAGTTTTAGTATTGCTGTGGGACCCAAGGAGGAGAGTCCTTCCAGAAAGAAGTAATCCCAGGGAGGAGAACTGACCCACTTTGGGTCAGTTTGTGTGCATCGGCTGGTGGGCTGCGCTGGTGGAGAGCTGTGCCTTTCAACTCCTGCTCCCCTGGGGTTTCTCTGAGCCCTGAGCGGGACCTGCGTGGCTCAAGCTGCAGCTTCTCCCTGGGAATTTGGGATTGGGGTGGGCTTGGGAAATAGGAAGGTATTGCCCTGGCAAGGTGACACAGGGGACATGGGGCTGAACAAGAGGGAGGACCTTTGGTGAAATGAAGGTCTTGAACTGTCACATTCTGGTCTGGAAGTGTGGCTACTCTGACGGAAGCCACTGAAACCTAAAATTGCCAATATAGGCTTATATGTCAGTAAACAAACTGCTGGAGCCTCCCTTTTCACGCATTACTCTCTTGCCTTTCACAAACGCTGCATTTGGCTACAATAGGCGCATGCTGTTTTCCTAGAAATATTTAACATGCTTGATTGTTTCTAATTGCCATTTGCAAGTCCAACTGACTGCAGATGCCAGTGCTGCTGCACTGGGGGCCGTTTTTAAGGGGGAGACCTGCCGGTGCCATTCTTTGCTTCCACAGTTGTTTGCTGCTGCAGGAAGCAGCAGTGCTGTGCATGAGCGTCGCTGGTATCGTGATGCTGCAGGAACAGCAACTCAAGTAGTGCAGAAAGTACCAGCGTCGGAGGCTGTGCCCTTTCGTGCCCACCTTCCGCTGCCCAGTCTCAGGAAGACATGCATGGGCAGCCTGATTTTTCAGCAAGGAGCTTCATTTATCTTGTCAGTAGCTGCTGTATGTCATTTCAATGTGCTTTTTGGATCACCGAAGGGGAGGTAAGGGTGCATTGGAGTCAGTTTGAATTGGATTCATTATTTGTTGTCACGTCCCTGCTTGCTAGACATCTCCTACACAATACCTGTGAGACTGAAAGGGAACAGATGGCAGCAACTGGAGGTTTACCTGGTTAAATGTGCCTCTACCAGCCTGCATAACTTTTTGTCTGTGCAGGTGAGGGTTGGTGAAGAGAAACTAAATCTCTCCCTCTTTTCTCCTCCCCCTCCCCTCTTCCTCCCTGTGTAGTCCATTTTGTTCTTATCTGCAACTGTTGCTGCTTCTTCCTTCTGTGCCTTGCATGCCTTCTTGCCCTAGCTGCCCGTGCGGACTAATGCCCTAAATAGATCCCCTTACACAGGTCCCTTTCCTCCTTTCCCTCGTTCTAACATGCTGTATATGCATCTGTTACTACACGATATTAGGTGGGTCATTTTATACCACAGGTTTTGAAGCTTTCGCTGAACGTGTGCTCCTCATTTTCTGGGTGCATGCCAGGGCTTGATTTTCACAGGTAGTCAGCACTTGCAGCTGAAGCCAGTGGCAATCATTTTTTTACTATATACAGCAATTTTTATTAATATGAAATATTCTGGCATCTAAAGTTAGCTGCCTAAATTAGTGTCTATTGCAAACATCAGTTTCTTTGCACTTCATCTCCTCATCTGCATTATAGGATAAAAATTACTCCTAGCTTCATGGAAGTGCTGTGATTGCAAATGTTCATAAGACATCAAGATATTATCTAATGATGAGCCTTGGCAAATCAAGGAGGGGTACGGGTCACATTCTTAGTGACAGAAGAGCAACAATCTGTAAGAAAAGACTCAGCAGAAAACAACTGGCATTGTAAGATTCCCTTGGCAAACCACAAGAGTGGTTACATTAAGTGTTGCATGACCCTCAAATGCAAGAGGTTTTGTGCCTGCTTTTTGTTTAGTCTAATGCTGAACTTGGAAGAATCCCTGCAAAGAGAGGCTAATGTTAACGTGAATAAACAACCTAAAATGCCTAGTGTAACATTACAGATAGGCTTGGAAACTCTTCAACAAAATGAATGTTTGAGCCTGTTGCTAGGTAATCATGATTGATCAACCTTTAGCTTTTTTTTTTTTAATAGCTCTGGTCCATATACATACAGCCACCTGATACTCTTGGGGTATAGCTAAATGACATCTGTTATGAAAGGCACCACACATGTATTTTTACCCACACCTGCCAAAGCTTTTTGTCTTTCAGTCTAGCTACCAGGAAGTACATCACTGTCCGTTAATGGCTGCGTTTTTACAGCTTGCTCTTCCCTTTTATATCTCAGTGCCAGATATATTTGATTTCTACTTAGGCAAGCATAATTCTTCTTTTGAACAGTAAGTTTCCATGAATGAATTACACTGTGCTTTCACAATTTGGTTAGGTTAGCTATTGCAGCCAACTCAGCGTGAGAACATCTCTGAGAAAACTGGAGGAGACAACTACTAACCAAGTAGGGAATGGGAAGAAAAGTTTTGTACATTTTTGATCAATTTTTGCACGTTTTGCCAGCTGGGTGACAAACCAAGATACTGGGGATTTTACTGGGCCAGCGCACCTAACTTCTGCCGAGGTGGGATCTATATGGATCATTGTCTCCGTGAACTCTCCTGGGCAGAGCTGATGATTTCCAGCCCCAACCAAACCCAGTCAAGTGGTGTGAGAGCCTCTGTGCACGGCACACTGAAAAAACCCCACAGAATACAACTGATTGAATTCATGACTAAATGCAGAACATCTCTGTTTCTGCAAATGCACAATCATCAGATGTAAACTGACGTACCACCATTGATTTTAACAGTAGTATAGCAAACTCACTGCCCCCATTTGGACCTCAGTGAAAAGAGCAGTAAGTCAAGATTTCTGGCTCCTAGTGGAGACAAAATGAAAAAAGAAAAGAGAGCACTTTAGGTCTTAGATAGCAGCACTTAGCCAGCACAGTAATAAATACTATAGAATACTATACTACTATAGAAAACTTAGGAAAGTCTCTAACAAGTATGGGGGCAGTGTATCCTGAAGAGTCTGTAAGTAACATAGCAATGATATTGGCCTCAAGTTCACTGTACTCTCGTTGCTCAACTTAATGGAGTTGATGCTAAGGCATTAAAACTGCATATCATTATTGTATTTTGCCTAAGATTTTAATAAATTTTGCAGAATGAGGTTTAGATTTTTCCAAAACCTTTCATAAATTTGACATGGATTACTAAGAAAGTATTTCAATGGAGTATTTCACTTACAACATTATAGTAATGAATAGCTACAAGAAACATTTTAATACTTGCAAAGATGGGTGCTACAAGTGCTTCTGTTAATTCTTAATTCTTTTCTAAACTGAAAAAGAAATTAACATATTGTTGTCAATATGCTAAGTTTCTGTGTCACCACGACCGATCATTTCTAGCTGTGTCTGATCCACAGGTAGGCAACACTGGGTAATGCTGTTATGCTCATCCGTGGCTTCAGTAGGAGGTGCTGTTTGCCTACAGTGTCAAGAAGTTAATTTTTAGAAGGTACATTGGAATTATTTCTGTGTTGGTCTCCATGACATCTCATAGTCCATCACAAGCCACAGCATTCCTGTATTAGCTGTGGTGCACCTGTACTGGGTTTGCATGGCAAGGTTTTGGTAGCGGGGGGGATTACAGGGGTGGCTTCTGTGAGAAGCTGCTAGAAGCTCCCCCTGTGTCTGATAGAGCCAATGCCAGCCGGCTCCAAGATGGACCCACCACTGGCCAAAGCCAAGCCCATCAGCACCTCTGTGATAACATATTTAAGAAGGAAAAAAAAAACAGTTAGAGAGCGCTTTTGCAGCCAGAGAGAGGAGTGAGAAGATGTAAGAAACTCTGCAGACACCAAGGTCAGTGCAGAAGGAAGGGGAGGAGGTGCTCCAGGCGCCGGAGCAGAGATCCCCCTGCAGCCCCTGGTGAAGACCATGGTGAAGCAGGCTGTCCCCCTGCAGCCCATGGAGGAAGGATGAGGGGGTGTAGAGATTCCACCTGCAGCCCACGGAGGACCCCACGCCAGAGCAGGTGGAGGCACCTGAAGGAGGCTGCGGCCCGTGGGAAGCCCACGCTGGAGCAAGTTCCTGGCAGGACCTGTGGCCCTGTGGAGAGAGGAGCCCACACCAGGGCAGGTTTGCTGGCAGGACTTGTGACCCCGTGGGGGACCCACGCTGGAGCAGTTTGCTCCTGAAGGTCTGCACCCCGTGGAAGAGACCCACACTGGAGCAGTTTGTGAAGGACTGTAGCCCGTGGGAGAGACTCATGTTGGAGAAGTTCGTGAAGGACTGTCTCCCATGAGAGGGACCCCATGCTGGAGCAGGGGAACGATGAGAGGAGTCCTCCCCCTGAGGATGAAGAAGTGGCAGAAACAACATGTGATCAACTGACCGTAACCCCCATTCCCCGTCCCCCTGTGCCGCTGAGGGGGGGAAGGTTGAAGCCGGGAGTGAAGTTGAGCCCGGGAAGATGGGAGGGGTGGGGGGAGGTGTTTTAAGATTTGATTTTATTTCTCATTCCTCTACTCTGTTTTGCTTGGTAATAAATTAGACGAATTCCCTCTCTAAGTTCAGTCTGTTTTGCTCGTGACGATAATTAGTGAGTGATCTCTCCCTGTCCTTATCTTGACCCATAAGCTTTTCGTTATACTTTTTCTCCCCTGTCTAGTGAACGAGGGGAGTGAGAGAGCGGCTCTGGAGGGCACCTGGCCCCCAGGCAGGGTCAACCCACCACAAGACCTTATAACAATTGCTGCTGTCTTTATTGACATGTGCAAGTTATTTGTCTTTTTCAGCTTTCCTGCCCTGATGGTTGGTGGTGACATTGTAAACACTGTCTGGATGAGGTTGGGTTATAATTTGGTTTTTGGTTCATTAGAAATTTATAAATACTTCAGCTGAAACTCAGGTCATGGTCATTCTGTCTACAACTAACTATATCTGCACTGATTCTGTGTACCTGTGAACAGTGTCCCATACTGCCAGTAATTCATCTATGATAACACAAGTTGTACATAAACATTTACTATTGTATTACTGGGTCTAACAGTTGCACAATCTCTGACTGCACCTCGCTGTTCCACGTCATTTAATGGATAACTTGAGGTTATAATGACGAAAATATGCGTACAAGGACATGGCTGTAGTGTCCTGCTCTCTTTAAGAAAACACAGATTACTGAGATAGATACTTTATTTTTGCTCAAGGTCTGCTTGCTTTAATTCAATATGTACAATAAAGTACATTAGATTTTACTCATAGGTGAAGTTTCCCTAAATTTGTTACCAGTCTTACTTTAGTCAGCCGTAAGGTTTGGATCACAGTTGTTTTAATGCAGTATTTTTCTACATTCATCTGATGCCTTGCATCAATAAAATCTATTAAGGACTTGTTTTTCTTTCCATGTGATCAGAGACACCATGGACAGGTGGGTCTTGTTTGCTTTGGCCAGCATCAAGGTATAAGGAAGAAATACTGACGTGTGAAGAGCAGGCTTTTCCAGCTCAGAAAAGGATGGGGTTCATTAGGATACCATCTGGAATAGCTTTTGAGGTGGGGTCATTGACATGAATTACATATAAATTAATTTGATTCTTCTCCTCTGGCATATCTGTCCCAGAGTCAGTAAACATTCCTGTTCTTTCAGAAACTCAAATTCTGTCCCATGAGGAAAATGTGGGAGAGGCCTTTTTTTTTTCCCCTAAAAATGAACTAACATTCTCTCTTTTCTAACTACCTAGCACGTAGGAAAGTAAGTGCATAGCCTGTTAACTTTCCATGAATTCAACAGAAACTGTTCTAGGTGAATTGGTCACTATCTCTCTGCTTCTGTATTCTAAATGTTTCTGTAATTTGCATCATCTGAAATTGTCATATATTAAAAAAACCCTTACATTTCCTAAAAGTGAACTTCATCTAGTCACTGTGATGTCCGAGTTCCTCAGCCGAAGATCTGGTTGGTTTTTGCACTCCTTCCAAGGAACCCTTACCCAAAAGCAGGGTTCATGGTTCTTGCTCATTAAAATGATGGAGCTATTCTGAGACTGCTGCAACAGTCCATGCAAATTCATCCTCTGCTTGGTTAAATTCTTGCTTTATCATCAGAAATGAGAAAAGGATTAATAAACTCCTAGTGGTCCATCGTATAGCACCTTCGTTACCCTCTCAGGGAGAGGAAAGCTGGGCAGAAAATCCTGAAAACTACAGACCAACCATTCTTCAAATTTGGTTTTAGTGTAATTTTCAAATAGTCCTGGACTTCTACATCCCTAATGGATGAGGTTCAACAGTACTGTCCTGATGTCCTATAAGCTGCTTAACTAGTAATATCAATTGTATCTTGCCCATTTCCAACTCTGACAGCCTAAGGCAGCCAGCTTTGCGTGTGTCTGGGAAGTAGTCCACGCTTCAGAAATGCCAGCAAGCGATATGTGAGAGATTTTTATGTTCAATTATCACAGCCTGAATAGTGACAAGGGAGGACGTGGCGTAAACTCTACCCTTGAATAAAGAGAAAACATTTATTTTAAAATCTAGTTATCTCCCCAGGAGCCCTATCTCCTTAACACTAACTTGGGAGCTTGAATAAACTCTTATTGACTTTTTTTGGTACAGATAGTTTAGGAAAGTTTAATCTGATATATAAAGATAAACCTAGTAATAGTATACTGAATGTCTGCAATTCTGTTCAGTCCATGTCTCCCAACTGTATTCCTCTTCAGCTTCAGAAACATTTTTATAAATCCCACATCCATTTGGAGTGCATGAAATACTTGGGATACCAGCAACCTGCAAAGTATTTGTTTCAAGTGCCACTGATGCATCTGTGAGGCATTTCTTTCTAAAATGTCCCCAGATTCTTCTTTTTGTGGATTAGCATGTAAAGCTATTGATGCCAACAAGTCAAAGAAGATTTTAATCAAGCGATTTGACTGTGACAACAAAAACAAAAGTCAAATTGCGTTCACATGCCACTCCAGCAGCAGTTACTGTTTGGTTTTTTTACTTCCACATGAACAATTCTAGGCCAAGTAATAAAAGCATATTTCACCTGAAGCGCAGCCAAGTGGAGATGGAGCTGAGCGGCAGGGCGTGTGAGGAGGAGGTGCACTGCTGGCTCCACACACAAGCTTGCAGCTCCCGCAGCACCCGTATGGTCAGAGGGCTGCAGGGGCAGCGGCTGTCCCCCGCAGCGGGGCTCCCTCTGTCTTCCAGCCCTACCCTGCTGGAGCCGTGGCCTGATCTATCTCAGGGAGCAACCATGACTGGAACAGAAAGGTAGCAGAGGTACCTCCTCTGGGGTAGAGAGGGAGAAAGCAAAATTCGGGGGCAGCAGGGAGAATCATGTTTTCAAGTTAAAAACCTTTCTAGGATCTTTTTCAGCACTGGGGTTTACATGTCAGGGCAGCTTTTGCCTTTTTTGGAGTGTTTCCTTGACCTCTCCGGGGGCAGACGGCTGAGTGAGCAGCACTGAGGATGGACGGGATGCACCACCACGGGGATCATGCCCAGGGAAAGCTCCTGGCTGCTCTGCTGCAGAGACGCTTCCCACTCTGTGCCTGACTGTGCCGACCCCGGTGCAAACCAACAGACCTGCGTGGTCAATGGGATGACATTGCAGACCATCATAACCAGCATGTGCAGCCTCATTTGCCTTTCCCAAAATGTTGCTTCTCACATGCGAGACAAGGGGGTCCTGGAGTGTATCAGACTGGCTCGGGGAGTGGGGATCAGCTCCCATGCTTCAGCACGGCTGTCTGCAGTTCTGGACCCCATACCCATTACACACCCAACGGCCCCATGAGACTGGTACTGCCATGGGTCAGTCATAATCTCTCTTGACCAAAACTTCCTCTGTGTGATGAAAGACTAGTTTGGTTTACAGCCACAAGTCAGGTGCGAAAAGGGTGAGGTGCTGGACAAGCCACCAGCAAGCGTGACCTCGGGACCCTGCCTGTCTTGAATAACTGCTCCCAAGCGGTACAGTCCCTCCCCTGAGTGTTTTTAATTCCAGGATGAAACAAGTCCTGGAAGGTACCTCCAAACTTGTGGGCTGAGAAGCAGCAGCACATGGGATAACAGAAATCATATGATTTCAGCAACTCCTAGATAACATACATTGGTGTGCGTGGGGTGGGAAGCCACAGAGTGCTTTTTATGTAATGTACTGCATTTAGGGCGGCTCAGTGCTAAGCATGGCGCAGGCTGTGTGCCAGTGATGTGAAGGGCAGTAGATGCAAAAGGCTATGGGGTAAGCATTGAGGCAGGGACCGCTCCAAGGCATATGTGGCGCAAATGAGGCCCATTTGCTGCAGAACGATACACACACACACACACACCAGGCCCAGGACTGCCAAGTTTCACGTGCTGTTGCCAGAAGTCCCAAATAATGCCCATTTCTCATACTACATGATAAAATCTGTTTCAGGTACTAATATATTACCTATTTCCTATGTTTTCACAGTTTTGAAGAAATTTTCCAAATACCTAGGAGAATGTGCTGGTATACTCTGTTTATATGTAATCTGGTTTTCCCTTCAATGTACAGTGCCTCGGTCAGAATGGGGCCAAGGCCCATTAAGCATTAGGAAGACCCTATTGATTGGTGTGTAAGGCTGAGGAACATGGATACTTAGTGCTTATACAGTCTGAAAAACAGCAAGGGGGAAAAGGGACAGAAAGGTGCAAAAGGGACAGAAAGGCTTCCTTTGCAAAGATTTGTTCTGCAGCAAATTGGCAAACTTCACATTTCACACATTTCAGTATCAGTCCTCTTTCTAGTGTTATCCTGGCAATCTATGTGATATCTCTGGAAAAAAAAAATAAAATTTCTATTTTAAAATTTCACGACACAGCAGTCATACTAAAAAATAGTTGCACTGGCTCAAGCATTATTAAAAAAATACACCATTGATATAGGTACACAACAGAGCGATCACATTGCTTTCTTCTAAAGAAACTCAACTGCCACTGCTGCTGAGAAAGGCTACAGAACAGGAATGATCCAGGATCACTGCCACGGCTCATAAGGAGGTGCATCTCTGTAGGAAATTCCCCTCCTGTCTACGGTGTGTGTAACAGCTAAGGAGGTACATTACGGGGAGGTTCGCAGAGGATTTGGCAGGTCCTTTTCGTAAAGCCGTCCAAAAAGCGTCGCTGTTAAGAGGGGTTTCGATGTGCCATGCTTACTTTTCAAACGTCCATCACGTAGCACCTAGTTGAAAAGAGAAAGAATGATACTAATATTCCACTAATAGAGTAGCAGTACTGCATGGTACAGAAAGGATGGGGCTTAGAGATTGGACATTTTGATGCAGCACTTTTAGAAGACAATCATGAGAATGAAAGAAACCACAATGCACTCTGGCTGTGCCATTGCCTTCCCACATTTCTTTGGACCTGAAGGTCTTTAAAACTTCCTTCAGCTCCATCTGTGGAAAAATAAAAAGATCATTTTCTCTGCTTCATAAGAAGGCGAGAATGACAATAACTGATTTTTTAGGTTCTCATTAGTTACTCGTACATGGCAATGCAGGTTATATACATATCTAGGACAGTACTTTTAAATCTTTTTTGATTTGTAGACCCCAAAACAATTTCCAGATGGAAACAGAGAATTTCAGGCTACTGGCCATATGTTGTTTTTCTTAGTTACTTTTTACAGATCAATTTGAAATCACTGTTGTTCATAGACTGTGAACACGTGCACTTTTTAAGAGCCTCTGTGACAAACGATAAGCATGCATTTGATAAGAAAATATAAAATTTTTTTTACATTAGACCATGATCATATTTTAGCATACCAAATCAAGCTGTTGATGCGTATGTTTTTACAGAAGTGCCGTTCAAAACAAATAGGCAGGGTGAGCAATGTTTTTCCATTCTCTACCTTGTAAAAATATCACCCTTGTTTCCCCTAAAACTCTTCAAGTCTTTTTCACTGTCTTCATTGTCTCTTGTAAGCTATTAAATACCTCTTCCAAATCAATTATGATTTCATCTAGCCTCTTACATAAACCTAGTCTATGAATGAAAGCATGTTTTGGCAAAAATATATGATGAAGTTTCAAATAAAAAAATAAACCCTACAAACCCCTCAAAAATACCTTTCAACATTTTGAACTGCATAGGATCTCTACTCTTATCCATGATACTCGTTAGTAATTTTTCTTGCTTGGACAATTTCTCAGAGTATTTGATTTATTTGTCTCCTAAAATGCTCATCAACAGAAACCTGTAGAAAATACCTCGCTGGAAGTTGCTATTTATAGATTTGTGACCTGAAGTGGGAAGGCATATTTGCTAAAGAGAGCACTGAAGAGATTATCAGCATTAGTATTTATACATTCTCATCAGTAAGGATGAATTCAATCCATCCTTTTAAATGTCCTCTTGAGTTATGGTCCGCAGAACCAAAGAAAGTGGTTCTTGGAAGGGACTTTGCTGCCATATTGATTTCCAGCACCACAGCCTGGAAAACCTTGCATAGAATGGCTCCAGGGTGCCCCATTACCTCAAACTCCCCGGGGGCCAGCTGCACCCCGCTGTACAAGACTTCTGGAAAGACGTAGTTGGTGCCAAAGGTGCCGCTGAGGGAGAACATCTCAAACTTGGTCTGAGCCGTCTCCGCCGGCTGCCCGCATGTGTTCAGGTCTGTGGTCTGGCACTTGAGCAGCGTGCATATCTGCGGGGAGGAAAAAGCAAAATACCGCTAAGCTTTCAACAATCCAGAGCTGGATTTGATAACAAGAAAAGTTCTCACGATGCCGAATTGGACAAGGGTTTTGGGTTGGCTGGGATGTAGGCATATACAACCCACACTCACCCCCACGAAACCAATTACCTGCCAATGGTATTTTATGAGAGAACCGTGAAGCCCATCAAATGCACCCAGGACATAAACTTCATCATTGCTCTTGTTTGGCATCCGATAGACCAAATGACAGCAGAGGTCTCCTTGGCAAACCGTGTAATTTCCAGCTTTGTGCCTGAGTTCACTGAAAGTGAATATATCCCGCCGAACAGCTCCTGAGAAAGTGTCTTTTTCTGGAAATTTCTTGATGCTTGTGGCATACAAGCTCCAGTTGACAGCAGGCGGGTAGGTGGGGGAAAGACGGGGGCGTGCACTCAGCTCGGCTAGCAGGAGACGTCCCTCCTCTGTCCTGCTGTCGTAATGGTAGGCGACGGGTCCCTCCGGCGTGAACAGCCCGCTGCCTGCAAGGACACCCACCAGCCCTCATCAGCCGGCCCCCCGGAGCACGGCACGGCAGGGGCCACACCGGCGGGCTTTGTCGGTGATGCTAGTTTCAGTCAACTTGTTACAGAGAATTTTGGGAGAATTTTGAAGCACAGAACCACTAAAATACCCATCATAGTATAAAAACCTGACCTAAACTTCGCAGATGTTGTACTTCACTGGATCTTGAATCTGAGCCTTAAATGCCGATTTTACACATGACCATCCCCCTTTTTTTAAGAACTTGGGTTATTTTAAACATAAATCAGAATTCCAAGAGTGGTGTATTTGCCAAAGAAGGAAATCATGTGGGTAATTGCGTTTCACAGGAGGAAACCCAGGGCTGTGGCCTGAACTCAGCTTAGTCTATTTATGGCAGGCAAAAATGTTCCTTTGTGGCTTTGGCTTCAGGGGAGAGTTACAGATGCAGCTACAGCAACGTTTTCTCAGATTATAGAAAAAAAATGGCAGTAAATATCTATTCAGATCAAACCAAAACATAAATATCTCTAATTCTTCAGGAGCCACAAAAACCTGAAAATGTTTTATTCCATATCCAAGAGGAATCCTCCTTTTAGTTTTAGGTTATTAAGTTTAAAACATTTTTTCTCCATTTAACTATTGATTGTATTTTAAACAAAACCTGCTGCTTCTAAATGAGAGGCTGAAAATTTAAGTGAAAATTTGTTCTATTTTTGAAATAAAATTTCACTTTTAAATTATCAAAATTTTATGTCTTGGATTTCTAATTTTACCTCTCCCAGAACATTCAACATTTTCTTGCCTGAAGCTGTTTAGTACGTTCAATGCACCATCAAGAAGATTTTTAGTCTGATTGAAACACTATTTTCTAGAGACGTCTCTATTTGTAAAGCATTTCTGCCTGCTTCTGAATCTGGAACTCTGAAGACAATTTCCCTTGTCCCATATGCAACTCACCTGTCATTGCCAAGCCGATGTTGTGAGTATTTGCTGAAAGCAAATTGACACCCATGCCCATAGCCCAGGCAGAGTGAAACTCAATTGCAGTCAGAAAGGGCAGGACGTTCATCCAAGCCGTGGGGAAGAGCACGGTGTCCACCTGCAACTCGCTGACTAGGACCACGGCAGGCTCACGGAAAAGGATGTCGAAGCACGTGAAAATGCCAAACTTCCCAAAGGGGGTCTCAAAGGTGATGGCTTCAGGCTCTTTAGGGTAATTAAACTGAGTTTCTCTTCTAAACAAGTTGTACTGCAGGTGAAGAAAATGGCATATTAGAAACTAAAAATAAGGCAAGATTATGAACAGCTACTTTTGCGTCTGAGATAGGCTTTAGGGCAAAGCTGGGGGTTGAGATACCTGAGTTGGCCAGCACAGCGCGTTTGCATCCATCCAGCTGACCCTCTCCCCCTGCAAAACAGGGTGGCTGCGCCCCAGCTGCCCCCTGGAAGCAATGCCTGGCTGTCTGGCTTGGCTAAAACTGTGCCGAGGACCAGCTAACATTTACCGAGTATGGAAAACTCTCACTGCTTCTTTCCCATTTAGTATCATAAAAGTAGCCCTTAGGTGTTTGGTATCCAGCACGCGCTCTGCAGCTGTGGTGCTCCTGGAAATAATGCCTGATCGATCAAGCACTTGCCTACTTTCCTTCTGGCCATAAGACCCTTGCATCGGATCATCCTGGATTGGTTGTCACTCTACAACTATGTAAAGTTATTGTATAAACCAGCTGAAATTGGTACCATAGAGGTGGAAAATATACTGATAAACAATGACAGGAGTCATTACCTTGTGGTAACGAGCCACCAGTTTCCCCTCCGAGTCAAAGACGATGTCGGTGTTGTACTGATAGCGACCGTCGCTGGGGCAGCCAGGATCACTGGAGTTACACGGCTTCTTGTCCCCGATGTTTGCAACCACATAGATGGAGTTATTCCTGGCCATGCAGCTGAGTCGTTCCTGCACTGGTGCTGGAGCAAATCTAATCCATTTTTTGGTGAAATAAAAAAAACAAAAACAAAAAACCACCAAACCAGAAAATTTTACAAGTTTAAGTTCAGATGTGGAAAAAATGCATTCAAAATTACTATTCCACTAACTGTGCATCCCCAGGTGCAGAAAAAGGGATAGATCAAATCATAGTTTCTGTTCAATTTCTCCTCTGTTTGTAGGATCATTTTGAACTGCCGGTCTCTTTTAGCTTTAAAAAGTGGTCTCCCTGTGTTCTTTTTTCCTGTACCCTGAACAGTGTTATTTTCTGTGAGGATATATTTCCAAGCTAACACACATAAAAAGATATAGGCAGCTGCAGAAAACAGGATAGAATAAATCAATATGCTGTCATAAACTTAAAATAACTTAAAAATAATTTTTCAGGCAGATCTAAGCCTTGGTTTCAAAAGATCGTTTTAGCCTTCTTTAAGACTCTTCACTTTGTTTAAGGCAGATGCCCATAAACCTTTAGTAAAAAGTGGCCGCAGCATTTACAGAGCTGAGGACTCCTGAAATCTGGCTTCATAAAGCCTCAGAAGAGAATAACAGAAAAGCTTAACTTAGAAATGAACCTGGTCCTCTTGGTGTCCCCTGCTGACCCACATTCAGAGCAGCTCTGTGTAACACAGCGGACCGTGCAAGCCGATGGGTTTCTAAAAGGCACTTCTTTCAGAATATTTTGTGCAATTTGGTTTAGAAATCACCCAGCCACATGAGCTGAGGACTGAATCACCTTGTCTAATCTATGCATCTGATATGATAATAAACTAGCTTATACTTACAGGAGATATTCACAATTGATCTGTAGTGGTAAAGTTTTACATGTTTTAAAAATAATGATTTTGCCTAAAATTTCCTCATTTTCCTCCTTTTGCAATTTTTAAAAGTGAGACTGTCTCAATGCTTTTTGCCTTGCATATTCCCATTACCATTTAATTAAGAGTTCTTTTTGATGCATCTCATTTCTACGGTATGCAGTATTTTTAATAGCTTGAAAAAATTAGCAGTTCTTAGGCATTTATTCGGAGCATCTCACGACTCCAGGAGACACTAGTTTGAAAGCACATAAATCACTGCAGAAGAAATCACCTTGTGGGGTCGGTGCAGGGAATCCAGTCCACTGCCGGATCAGGGATATCCTCCAGGTAGGGGTAGATGGTTTTTCTTGTGAAAAGCCAGCCGTAAATGCCATCTTCGGGAGTCACAATGATGTGGGCGCCCTGACACAACAGGATCCGTTAAGAATTCACTCATCAACAGGTAACCGGGAGGGTCAGCAGGCACAGAGAACACTAATTAGCAACGCTCACAATACATCTAGTACCTGCTGGGCGGCTTCCTTGACGGCCCCTTCCAAGACATCCATGTTTTTGTTCATCAGGGCCAAAGCATCATCAGGAGAAACAGGCTCATCAGTGGCATCTGGCAGGATGACTGCGTGCTCGTAGACGGCTGCAATGAAGGTGTCGGAGGCAAGGGCCTGAAGGGCTGCAAGGGCAAACACCGCAGCGTGCAGGAGAGACCGGGGAGGGAGCATGGCTGGTGCCTCGCAGCTCCTGGATTGGGCATGGGGAATATAAACCAGATAGAAAGAGGAGGAGTAAAGACTAATAAGTTTGCTTTGGAAATTATCTTCTATTGAGTAATCTGGGAAGGTACAGTAGAGTTCTGCCAACAATCAGGACATTTATTTATAGTAAGAAGTCACAGAAACATTTCTAGGAATTGAATCTTGTTTCCAGTTTGAAATGCTGCATATAAAACGTGATCAAAAGGCTAAGAGAGCATGCCAGAAGCCATGCTGATCTACAAGACCCTTCATGGAAGGAGCACTTCCACACTCTGTTCATACATCCCTCTCCAGACTTCCAAACCCATCTCGGGGCGAGCCCAGACTCCCCTGGTTAGCGCACACTACTCCACATAACCTTGCTGCGCATGGCTGCCATCGGTTGCAAATTCAGCCAGGGCTGAAGGCAGACCACCTGCGTGCAGTACAGCCCTCATGCTTCACAGTGTAGCCAATTCATCTCCCCTTATGAGACACGTGGTCCTGCCATGCCTCTTGCCTTTGGCCAATGGGCTTATTATAGTTGTAGCAGGTGCCCTGAGAGCGTCCTCCTTCCCGGGCTCACACTGCAAAATAAACTAACCCTTGAACTGTGCTGATCTCTCTGCTAACACACTCGCTTGTATCGTGAGAAAGAATTAAACAACACAGATTTTTTTTTTATTGTTTTTGTTATGAGAAGCAATTTTTGCACAATAAGCAATTTGAAATTGCTCATACAAAGCGACTTTTTTTCTTCTGGAAAGTAATTTTTGCATAGCATTTTGGAAATAGCATATTACTACTATAATTTCAGGTGCTTCATTAAAAACCCCGTTTGTTAGAACCTGTGGTACGTCTATGAAGGTAAAGGAACATAAACTGGCCAATCATATTTACTGCTCTGTAAGAAACCAAGGAATATGTTCTTCATCCCGACAATATCTTCCTCTTCACTGTGTAATTTCACCCAGAAATCTTATTTTTGTCCATCAGCATCAAGGCTTACTGAGGAGAAGCTGGCACTTCAGTGTAATCTGACAAGACCAGTCAAACACTGGAACAGGCTTCCTGGAGAGGTGGCCGATGCCCCAAGCCTGTCAGTGTTTAAGAGGCATTCGGACAATGCCCTTAATGCCATGCTTTAACTTTTGGTCAGCCCTGAAGCAGTCAGGCAGTTGGACTAGATGATTGTAGTAGGTATCTTCAAATTGAAACAGTCTTTTCTATCCTATTCTATTCTATTCTAAATGTCTTGAAAAAGACCACGCTGTGCTCATAGACGGCTGCGACGTAGCTGTCGAGGGCACAGGCCTCCAGAGCAGACAGCACCAAAAGCACGGCAGAGGCATGAGCTTTAGGAAGCCCCATGTCTGGAGCCTGGAAGTCACCCAAGAGGAAGATGGGGCAAGCAAAGCCAAGGGGCTTTAAAAGGGAAAGTCTTGCACAAAACCTGGGAATTCCCCAGAGTGGCAGAAAGCTGACACCGCAAGATGCAATCACCCTGCCCGGAAAGTCTCACATTATCAAAGGCAAGAGAGCTGCCAGCATTGAGCAATTCTGCCTTACGCCCCGACAGAGAAGTCACTGCTGTGCTGCAGCTAAAGAAACATGTCGCTCGCCAGATGCACCAATGATTCAGGCGTGGCATTGCTGTGGAAACACAGTTCAAGGCAAGCCCAGGTCACAGCAGGAAAACAAGGCAGAGTTTGGGAAATCTCAGCAAAGACCAGCTCGGACACATTCCTGCCCAAACTGGAGGGCGCGGGGTGGAGGCGGGGCTGCAGGAGGCAGGAGGCCGGCCCCCAGCTCGATGCTGCGGCATGGGCGCTACCTGTGCCACCCCAGCTCAGCACAGCGCCGGCTCAGAGTTGTGTGGCTTTTGGGGGCTGCTCCACATCGCAGGGGGCTGCCAGGCAGGCTGTTTGTCTGAGCAGACCCTTCAGCACATCACTCAGTAACTAAGCTCTGAAGATCTCATGTCCCTGCAGGTCTCTGTTGTTAAGCACTGTGAATGGAAGCCACAATTTCTAAATTTTGCCTATTGCAGCCTGCCTTCTTATGTCTATAGATCACCTCATCAGAAATCTTGAAGCTAAAGCTGCACATTCCCCAAAATCCCTTGTAGCTGGTTACCCAAGGTTCTTACCTTCTCTGGTTCTTACTCAGCTGTCAGGTAATGGAATGCTTTTTTGCCACTCTTCCCTGGAAGAGGTGTTTATTGTTATCCGTGGTTACAGGCAGCCTTGTCTTTTATACAGAGTGAGTCGGTATGTGCATTATGGGTAGACTTGCATAGGATTACTTTCTGTATGCTTGACTCATTTCACACAACACATTTCACAATGATAAATGTTATGCAATTTTTGCAGGAAAAAGAATTTAGTGCCGTGATGGCTTATGCCAGTCTTCTATAGGAAAATATTTAACATACAAATATACCTAAACCAAACCACAATGGCTTTGAACCAAATCCTGAATTCAAGATACTCACCAGATTCAGGGTTGGGATCATATGCTACTTGCAGACACATTCCCTCAGCCAGAGGACTGGTATCAGCAGTGAACGGACCCGAAGGAGGTGACTCTCAGCTCCTGGACCAGCCACGCGCTCTCGCTGAATCCCTTCTGCATTGCAAGATGAGACCTTCTTGCGTGCCATAGCCTCCTGCAAATCCAGATCCTTTCCCTGGGAGAGAGTTGCGGTATGACCCACAGGTTCCCGAGGCTCAAGTACAGTCTCTGCACTGAGTTTGTACCCATGGGAAGAGGATCCCATGGGATAATCCCTTGCCAGACTGGGATCAGTCTGTGCCAGGCAGTAACTGACTCCAACAGTGAACAAGGTTTTAAGAGACCATGGCTCTGGCAGTGCTGAGATTTCGTGAGTATCTTGTCTAGGGCTTTTGATAAACGTCACTATGTTAGACATGACACTATGTTATGTCACATGTGAGTATCTATTTACATTTGAAAACAGAAAAGGTCATATGGTGCACAGCAGTGATAATCAGCGCTGGGGTTTGGATACTATTTGCACACCCAACTTCTCACCAGCTCCATAACAGAAGTACATGGGACTGAGGACCTTGAGAGCACAATGCTGAGACCAGGAATGGTCCCCACATGCTAGTGTGGGGAAAAGGAAGGAGAAATTACACTAATAGGGGTCTCTGACCACTCTTAAAGACACAGCCACAGACCATACACATCTTTATACACTGATGCGTTGAAGGAAGGTCACTAGGGTCCAGCAGCAGCAACAAAGCACAGGTCGCTGGGGGAGAAGAGGAAGCAAAGATGTGCCTTCTCACCAGCAGTGCCTTCTCACCAACAGTAGCTGGTCTTCAGTAAAAATCTAACCCCCTCTAATCCATACAGTAAATGAATTTGCAGGGCGGCACCACCCAGCATTATCATGAAGGAGCAAAGGACAAAGCTTATTTCACATACGTTGGTGATACACAACCAGAAAGAGAGAAGATGGGAGAGAGGAGCTGCTATATGATACCAGATCACCTGGTGACCTCTTTACTGGATGCAAAGAGTTCCAGCACTGAATAACATCCAGCTGACAAGCTGTTGTTCAGAACGGGCAAGCAGAATATTTTGAGGTTTCAATTCCCAGTTTTGGTTCAACAGAGGTTTCAAAGAAATTATGATTCCTGTTGCATTCTGACCAAGAAGCGTGGCAGGTTTTGTTTCAGGGTTGCGTCTTTGATTGGAGTTCTCGCTCAGTCTCATGATGCACTATTCTGTGCTGCCGTGTGCCACATGACATGCACCGATGGCATAAAGGCAACAAAACCAATGCAACACAAATAGGGAAAAAAATGTATAAGTGGGGTAAAAGAGCAGACTTGCATAGGTCAGCATAAGTGGTCATATATCAGAGACAAAGCATTATTGAGCTTTTTTGTATGAAGCTTCCACGAATCACATCTTTCACTGTTTTATTTACTGGTCACATAATAATTGCAATTATAAAATATGCAATGCTATTTTAATAAGATTGTATTCACTGGCTCACAATATAGATTTTCTGAGGGCTAGAAAAATAAAAATCCAGAAAACAGAGAGAGAAACACAACTGCTGTTTTTCACTAATAAAAGATTAGTAATCTTATGATATAGAAGTAGACACTTGTCAATAATGCTGCATTGTTACTAAACAAAGCACATTGATAAGAAGTTCGTGCAACTGGAAATAAGACACATAATGGGGATTGTTGTAGTAGAGGATGCTCTGTCTCATTTGGACATGAGATTAATAGTGTATAGCTTCAGTTATGGTTCCATCATGGGAAGGCTGGTGGTTGTCAGTCTTATTTCAGATGATCCTTTTCATACCACCGTCCAAAAAGAGTCACAGTGACGACTGGTTTTGTTGGTTTTGTCTTACTTATCAAGCGCCCATCTTTTAATACCTGATTGAAAAATGTAAGAGAAGGACATAATTAGAGGAGTACCCATATGAACATGCTAAGAGCTCAGAACCATGTGACAAAACAGGAAGAAGGTACGTCAGGCTATATCACTTACTGAAACTAGTGTCTTCATTAAAAGGTATTTAATAGATCTGATGATTCACTATGAGCAAGGTCACTTTAGCTGTGCTGAGACAATTTATGCCATGACTACCCTGCAGAGAACCTAGCATGACACAGCTCCAGGGTGCCCCATTACCTCAAACTCCCCGGGGGCCAGCTGCACCCCGCTGTACAAGACTTCTGGAAAGACGTAGTTGGTGCCAAAGGTGCCGCTGAGGGAGAACATCTCAAACTTGGTCTGAGCCGTCTCCGCCGGCTGCCCGCACGTGTTCAGGTCTGTGCTCTTGCACTTGAGCAGTGTGCATATCTGCGGGGAGGAGAAGACAATAACATATTTAGCAAGACAGAAATACTCTGGCAGGAAAGCATTGTGTCATCAAAGCTAGTGTGTGTCAGAGCAGGTGACCGTCACAGGATCTCTTTCATAATCTTTAAGCAACTTCTTTTTAGTTGTAGCTTGCTTTTTTCAACCCTTGATCTCACTGGCGGTATTCCAGAGCTGCACTGCCTTAGTAGGTAGGAATAACCTTAGTTTCTGGTGTAAGTGATGCCAGAGCACCTTATTTCATCCCTGAAGGTCAATCCTGTCACTGCCACTAATTCTTACAATTTCCAGTTCTCTTATTTGAAGATTCCCTTCTCACATGTCTCAGTACGATGAGTTAGGTGAATGGAAATTTTAGACAAATGAAACAAAGTTCTCCTCGTGGGTACATTGTGCAACTGTACGCACAGGTCCTCTTACTGGTATTTGTGCATGTTGCTAATGACAATTCATTAGATGGTCTGTTAGTCCATGGAAAAAATGAACTCGATGTTCTCCATCCAACTCCTGGTGAATGTATGTCAAGGCGAGGAAGTCAGCACTCTCTGTTACAGTTTTGTGTTAGCCGTTGTAGCACATAAAGGAAAGTAGGGATGGCAATGTTTTGTCCTTAAAGTTAATTCTCCAGGTTACAGCTGATGAACAGTTATGGACACCATGAAGAAGTATGAAACAGGGCTACCACTCCTGTGTGAAATAGGGCTAGCACTCCCGTGAAGCTTCAAAGGATGTTGGGTTTTTTTGCTGACAGGTGATGGAGGAGTTTGTCTATTTGTGTCAGATATTGGGGGATAGAAGAAGCACATTTGCAAACATCAGAAGTATTATTCATCAGCAAATATGGTCTCCTGTTGAAATGCAAATAAGCAGAAAGAAAGAATCTAATTCTCTTAGTATGTTCTGAGGAAATGGAAAAAATACCGAGGGGAAAAAGGAAGAGTAGAAATTCCTGTCTTCTCTAGAAAATGGTACTGGTAGAGACCATCTCATAGTTTCCAGTGAAATAAATTTTCCAAGCGAGCTCACCAAGAACTGAATTTATTCAAGCTACCTTCTTAAATGTATTACATGAGCTGTTTGCTGGCTAAGACCTTCCCCGCATATCTTGGAGTCTGTACCAGCTGATATGCAAAGGCTGTGTTGACAGACAGAAGTAACTAACTAAAAAAACCAATAATCTGCAGGCACAATAACTTAATTATGAAGGCAAAGGTTTTCTAATAAGGCCTTAAGCAAATTCAACCAGGATGTAACTCACTGTCATCCCAAACTTTGATTAAAAGAGAGGAAGAGTGGACATTTCCAGTAAAAGTCATATGTCATTTCAGTAAACTTCATTACTATGATTTGAGTAAGGACAAAAAATTAACATCTTGGTGAGACTAAATTATCAGAGCATCTCATAAAAATAAATATGATCAACTGTTTTTTTTAACAGCAACTGTTTGATGAAGATTACAGAGGAGATTCAGAACAGTTACTGCAGATAGTCACAGAAGAGGACCTAAATTCAGCCAATATTGCATGGCTAAAAAAACAGTGAGCGCACTCTGGGAACTTAAAAGAGGTTAGAGACCTCTCCACTACAGATGTTGGATTCAAAGGTAAGCAGGCTTGGATGTTCTAGCAACTACTTCCCATTTTCAACAAATAAGACACCAGGACTCCAGCATACAAAAAAGCCATTGTCTTTTTTCCCCCACAGAGCGGAAGGTTTCTCCCTGTAAAGAAGCTTCCTAAAATAAGTACTCCCCCTCCAAAGAATCATTACCTGCAGGTAGTATTGTCCTTCAACAACGTGAAGCCCATCAAAAGCACCTAGCACATAAACTTCTTCTTCTTGTTTCCCTGCCATCTTGTAGTTCAAGTGACAGCAGAGGTCCTTCTGGCAAACAGTGAGATTCCCCTCAGGCTTAGTGAGGTCAGTGAAAGTAAACCAGTCGTAGAAGATGAGTCCTCTGAATTCATGGTCATTCGGTGAGAATCTTTCGACACTCAAAGCATATGAGCTCCAGTTGACAGCAGGCGGGGAGGCAGGAGAAAGGCGAGGGTGCGAATCTAGTTCAGCAACAAGGAGGTGACCATCCTCAGTTTTCATATTGTAGTAGTATGTTCTGGCTCCGTCTGGTGCATAAATACCACTCCCTGAGGAAAGCACAATAGTCAGTCCAAAAAGAATAAAAAATTTCATATTATCCTTTTAATTGTCCCTACTGCTAGCTTATCTGTTATTTATAAATATTACAGAAATTTTAGTCTCACCAAAGGTGATTGTTAGCAACTTGGTACACAGAGCTCATGCTTTGGCAAAGAATAGCATTTATTTCCCTGTGTGAGGTCTGCTCTGTGTAGCCAAAGGCAGAGGATGCTATGTTATGGTTGTATTTATGGCCTCCCCAGTTCTCTTTTCTCCTGTATGCAACAGAGTTGCTTGAGAATTCCTTTATTCTTGGCTAATTGATGTAAAAGGACCATCTACCAATTCAAACCATCCAAAACACAACACAGGCAAGTATCACAGGCCTGTCCTGGTGAACAGAGAAGGAGATAGCAGCTGTCCAGCCCCATTTACACTGTCTGAGGACCTCTCCCCACGTGGGGAATTCACACTTCACTAGTGCCAAGCGACAGAGGGAAATCAAAGAAGATCTGTTATACCCATCACTGCCAAGAGCCACATAAAATGGACAACAAGCAGTTGAGAAGCCCCAAGCCAATACTGTGGTTTAACAGCTCAGTGAAGATACTGGTCTAACTATAAGATATTCATCTCTCCCATAAGCTAAACTCTAGAAAGTCAGTGCCACACTCTAAAAAAAATGCAGACTTCTTAGCAACATTACTGCAACAGGTCTGAAAATTTAACACTTTTTCCATAACTGTGTTAAAAACACCTACAAATAAGTAAGTCTTTCATTTGGCCAGAGTAAATGGAGCCATGCATTGAATTTATCATTTGGCATTCAGTTGCAGACTTACTGGTGGAGAGGATAAGAACTTAAGTTTCAAAAGTTTCTACTCAGATAGAAGGGGCAGTAACTCACTTCTTGTTTACAAGCATTAAAAGAAAGAAAGGAAAATCCTAAGAAGCCAGGGAGAAGAAAAGAAAACACTGCAAGTTTTCCTGCTCTTTGTATAGCACCAGTAGGGACAGGGGTTGTCAGGTTTAAAATTCAGTGATTAGGCTCTTCACCTTCCAGATAAATACATTCCATTCCTCTGCAAAATCACCCTGCAGAACAGGGAATAACAATTCATGGCTATAAAGATTTTTCAGACAGAGTGAGAATTAATTACCTGTCATTGCCAAGCCGATGTTGTGAGTATTTGCTGAAAGCAAATTGACACCCATGCCCATAGCCCAGGCAGAGTGAAACTCAATTGCAGTCAGAAAGGGCAGGACGTTCATCCAAGCCGTGGGGAAGAGCACGGTGTCCACCTGCAACTCGCTGACTAGGACCACGGCAGGCTCACGGAAAAGGATGTCGAAGCACGTGAAAATGCCAAACTTCCCAAAGGGGGTCTCAAAGGTGACAGCTTCTGGCTCTTTAGGGTAATTAAACTGAGTTTCTGACATAAAGAGATTATACTGTAGGGGAAGGAAAAAAGATAAACCAGTTAAAGAAACTTACTGCAATATCATGGAGTCATTCCCTAAAATTTTTCAAAATTACAAGAGAAATTTTTTAACCTGTGTTTGAAGCCTTCACATGTAGGAAGTAAGGCTAAAAGTGTATGATCCCCATAGTGCCTGAAAGGTGGATGTGGGGAGACCCATATTGCCCTGGCGTCTAACTAGGAAAGCAACCATCTGCAGGTCTGTTGGTGTCAGCCAAATGCAACTCCCATAAAAATAATCTCTCCAGTTGCCCCACCTAGCTTATAATTCTGGTGACCTGAAAGACACACAGAAGAGAAATAATAATGAAGAGGATCATTGGAGGATCTGGTGCCAAGAGACAGGATTGGTGACCTTGGTGTGGAGATGCACAGAAGACCTGGAAGCACACAGCACCAGCAGGAAGCGTGACACTGCAGGGAGGCTGCAGAGCAGAGCAGAAGACAAAGGCAGCGGTGATGAGGGGAAGGCAGATGACCTCAGCCAACAGAAAAATCCAAGTTTGCGACATTCTCAGCTTTTCAACATTTTCATTCTTCCTTCGCATTCACGTTTACTAAAAGAGTCCTTTAATCTCCAGGTTGCCAGGACTATAAACACATGTCACCAAGCCAAAAAGTAGGTTCAAGTTTACTGAACTTGTAACTTGGCACCTGGGCCATGCCAGAATGACGCACAGGGGACCAGCCTCCATGGTATCAGCATCCACGTCACCCAGTTTGCTCACAAACAATTGTCTCAATGTAATCTCTGAAGAGCTACATGACATACTGGGCCCAAAGTGCATTAAATAAACAACCAAATTAATTCTAGCCACATCAACATGCTATCCAGCACACAACCCCCAAACAACTTTGATGAACCTTGCAGGTAGGCACATAAAACTGAAAGAAGATACTTTCATTGGGTACAAATATTTCAATGCCCTCATTTCTTTTTACACCCAGCATGGGTTTGTCCAGGTAATTATACAAATTATGCAAAAAACTGTGCACAAACATCATCATAAAAAAAAAATTGATAGGAAATGGCCTGTGTTCCTTAAACCAGACTGCCCATGTAAGATGAGATGCAGATGAACATTTTAAAATCCTGGAACATGAAGGATTAGTCTGGTGAAAAGCTGGCATTGAAAAATAAAGCTGCCCAAGCAGCAGAGTTTCCAGCAATAGGGAATTAATGAACTGAGGAAGTCAACCAAAAACATACGCTGCTAAATTGGACCTGAGGAATCATTTTTTATTCTAGTCTGTTTTGAGAAACATGACAGCAAATGCAAATTTGGAGTCAACACTTCACAGCAACAGAGATATGCTTTTAAATTATAAACAGAAGCAAAAACATGCCAAGGGAAAATGACTGGTATTTAATTCTTTTGCCAAATGGAGAAATTTTGGAAGTTGTGAAAAAGTAACTCCTGACTTTCCAAGGCCACTTTACCTTGTGGTAACGAGCCACCAGTTTCCCCTCCGAGTCAAAGACGACGTCGGTGTTGTACTGATAGCGACCGTCGCTGGGGCAGCCAGGATCACTGGAGTTACACGGCTTCTTGTCCCCGATGTTTGCAACCACATAGATGGAGTTATTCCTGGCCATGCAGCTGAGTCGTTCCTGCACTGGTGCTGGAGCAAATCTAATGTGTTTTAGACAAAAAAAAAAAAAAGGACTAACAAAATCTGTGCTGTCAGTGCTGTCCATTACCAGGCCCCGAGGGCACGTCAGCTGTGCCTGCGATCCTGCAGGTCCTGGAGCCCTCCCGTCGGTGTCCAGAGGGACATGCCGGCCCTGGGCTGCCTGCCAGTGCCCCTGGGCACCCAGAACATGCTCTGCAGCAAGCGGGCAACCCTGCGGCTGGGAAAGGCCAGGAGGAGAATCACTGGGCAGAGGAAGAGACTAACTTGGGTCACACAGGAGAATATCTTAGTGTCTGGCATAGCGGCACTGAGGACTATAGCTCTGGGCCCTCGACACACCAAGCAGAGTCGAACTGTGGAATAGTGGAGCTGATGTGGTAAAGGCATTTATCTCCTCCCATGGACGGAAGCACACAGTCCTCTAGCCATGGCATGAACAGCAGTGGGATATTCCTTTCAAGATGTGACAGGCCATGTGCCATAAACTGGCAGCACCTGTAGGCCAGAAGAGATTGGACGTTGCCCTCTGTAAGGTGGCAATGCACATGGCTGTCCTGGCTTTGGCTGGGATAGAGTTAATTTTCTTTGTAGTAGCCAGCATAGTGCTGTGTTTTGGATTTAGGATGAGAATAATGTTGGTAACACACTGATGTTTTCAGTTGTCGCCAGGTAGGTGCAATGTCTACACTAAGTCAAGGGCTTTTCAGGTCCCCATACCCTGCCAGGTGCAGAAGAAGCTGGGAGAGCACAGCCAGGACAGCTGACCCGGGCTGGCCAGAGGGATATTCCCTGCCATAGAACGTCATGCTCCGGACAGAACTGGGGAAGCTGGCCAGGAGGTGGGATTGCTGCTTGGAAACAGACTGGGCACTGGGGGTGAGGGGGGATGTTCCGCCTGTGTTGAGCAATTGCATTTGTGCATCACTTGTTTTATTATTCTTATTTATTATTATCTTCTTCCTCTTCCTTTGTTATCCTCTTAAACTGTCTTTATCTCAACCCATGAGGTTTTTTTTCCGTTCTCTTCCCCACCCCCTTGTGAGGAGGGGTGAGCAAGGGGCTGTGCGGTGCTCAGTTACCAGCCGGGGTTAAACCACAACAAATGGCTTTGGCATACAGGAGGACCATCATGCAACATGCATAGGTAGCACCAAGGAATAGGGCATGCCAGACTGATAGCAGGCGTTATATTCCCACAAGGTGCTAATGAAAAACCTGATTTGGGGCAGTGACGGGACACACTGATCACCTTCACAAAAACTGTGTGGAGAACTGGAATAAAGACCTGCCACCCCACAGCCCACACTCACTGAAAGACTCATACATTTTAGCTACTTATGTCTCTAAAAAGTTGCACATCCTGCACTTCTCCCCATTGTGAATCTTCCTCTCAGGACAATTGAGGAATTACAGCCTCACAGATGTAATATTATGGTCTAAGCACCTCATCATCAAGCAGGTGCAGAAAGCCATGGTGAAAAAGGCAGACCACAGCTGTAGTTCCATGGCTGAGCATGTATGCATGCTGTACGGAACTGAAGTCCAGCACTCGGCTACAGGTTATCACGGTTCTGCTGGAACATGATGCTTGAATGACAGGTCATGTTCTACAGCACAGAGTCTCTAGCAATTCAGACTTTATCTTAATTGTGAAAAACTAAGATTAGAACTTTCTGGGTTTGTATCACTGAAATGTTTGGACTTGGACTACTGATCTCATCTCCTCTGTTATTAGCTGCTCAGAAACTAGTTCTTTGTTGTCCACAAAAATGTGTGCTTTTATTTGAACATGGCATTTATAAAAAATGCAAACAAACCAACAAAACAAATAAAAACTAGTGTGAAGAATTTCCAGTCAGCTCTATCCAAAATACTGTGACAAAACTGAAAGCAGAATGAGAAGCAGCATATTCTGGCATCAAAGCTTTTTCAAATGCAAAAAAAAAGAAGTTCCTCTACATTGAGCAACCCAAGTTCTGTATATTGTTTGAATTTCTCTTTAAAGTGTTCAATTCAAAAAAACATTTTTTTTTAAACAGGGCTCCCTAGACATTTAGTCACATGGACATGCTATATATGTTATCATTTAACTTACCTTCATATGCAACTTGAACTGAAACTTACCCTTATGTCAAAAGCATTAGCAGTTCTCAGGCATTTATTTGGAGCATCTCACGACTCCAGGAGACACTAGTTTGAAAGCACATAAATCACTGCAGAAGAAATCACCTTGTGGGGTTGGTGCAGGGAATCCAGTCCACTGCTGGATCAGGGATATCCTCCAGGTAGGGGTAGATGGTTTTTCTTGTGAAAAGCCAGCCGTAAATGCCATCTTCGGGAGTCACAATGATGTGGGCGCCCTGACACAACAGGATCCGTTAAGAATTCACTCATCAACAGGTAACCGGGAGGGTCAGCAGGTGCAGAGAACACTAATTAGCAACGCTCACAATACATCTAGTACCTGCTGGGCGGCTTCCTTGACGGCCCCTTCCAAGACATCCATGTTTTTGTTCATCAGGGCCAAAGCATCATCAGGAGAAACAGGCTCATCAGTGGCATCTGGCAGGATGACTGCGTGCTCGTAGACGGCTGCAATGAAGGTGTCGGAGGCAAGGGCCTGAAGGGCTGCAAGGGCAAACACCGCAGCGTGCAGGAGAGACCGGGGAGGGAGCATGGCTGGTGCCTCGCAGCTCCTGGAATGAACTGAGTCATGAATAAACGGTACAAAAGGAGCTTGCATAGAAAAGAAAAGAGGGATAAAGTTTAACTTTGAAAGAGGGAGGAAGTGCTGGTCTGTTAAAGCATTACCTTGGAATCAAGTGTTGCTAGTAACATGTGGAAAATTACAGCAGTACACAGTAAGGATGTTGCAACTCAATGAGACTAAAAGATTGAGCAATGCCAAGAGTAATTGTGCCAGTAAAAAAATAAGTTATTAAACACATGGCTAGAAATAACGATCCAATTTTTGTTGTTATACTTTTTTCTGTCATTGATTGCAACAGAGTTTTGCTGTCTATGTTGGCTCAACTCTGATACCTGGGTGAAGAGTGGATGTGTCACCCTTCTGTGAAGTATGAGTGGCAAAACTGAGGGTCTTAAAAACTGTTTGCTTTATTCTAGTGTCTTCATATTCCCCAATTCCTGTGCTATGTACCGTTATGTGCAGCTTGCTTCCCAGAGTTTCTTTAAACCAAAGTCATTACATAGCATCTCACTATACTTAGATGTAATACACTTAACGTGCCAGCAATAGAACTGTCCCTTGCTTTTATCCCAGTGGCTCTCCCATTTGCTTCTGTCTAGCTGTACATCACTTTCCAACAGCTTTCCACCAGAAAATTCTCTAGAGAGAATCTTTTCCTCTGAAATCAGGCAGGTAAGCCACCAGCCAGACCATTAACTGAGTGCCTCATTGCCTGGCTGCCACTTGCCTGAAGTAGAAGGGCAGGCTAGTTCACCAGGTGCATCTTTCCTGTCCCCAGGAATATGCTGTGTATTGAGAATACTTATTTTTTAATCTTTTCCTTCAATTCAGTTCAAATGCACTTTTTCCTATTACATAATTTTTTTTCTTTCTTTCTAATAGTTGCAGTGTTCTCATTTGGAAAAGGTTTTCTGAATAGTGGGAAGTAGAACAGTCTGCCTGCCTTCAGCTACAGCAGAATTCACTGTAGAGCTGTCTCTACAATATCTCTACAGAAATGTTGTGGGTGAATGCAAGCACCCTGCAAGAGTAGCACTGACTGAGGGTTTCAAGCATTAGGAACATCGATTTGCATCTGGTAATATTCACCTCTACTAGATCTAATTGCGGCTTACCAGTATCTGAAGAGGGCCTACAGGAAAGATGGAGAGGGACTGTTTATCAGGGAGTGTAGTGACAGGACAAGGGGTAATGGGTTTAAGCTGAAGGAGGGTCGATTTAGATTAGACATTAGAAAGAAATTCTTTACTGTGAGGGTGGTGAGGCACTGGAACAGGTTGCCCAGAGAGGGTGTGGATGCCCTGTCCCTGGAAGTGTTCAAGGCCAGGTTGGATGGGGCTTTGGGCAACGTGGTCTAGTGGAGGGTGTCCCTGCCTATGGCAGGGGGGTTGGAACTGGATGGTCTTTGAGGTCCCTTCAAACCCAAACCATTCTATGATTCTATGATACAGCATGCTCATTCAGAAGCCTTAAATACGAGCGTTTAAAAGGCTGCAATAGAGATTTCAGTGATAATTGACGTAACATAGCTTGGAAGCCTTCCCTCCCCACCCCCACCCATTTTTCTTATCATATGAAACATGGCTTGAATCACATTAACCACAATCAGACCTGAGCTGGAAGGAGGAAGCAGTAAACGCTCCCTTGTTTAGCAACAGCTAGGAAAACAGTCAGCCCAGAAAAGTGACTACCCTGGCAGGGCTGAGCAGGAAAAGTTTCAAGTGCAGGGCCCGGGGCAGTGCCCTGCAAAGTTCACGTCACGCTGCCAGGACAGGGGGGTGTCTGTAGCGCGGTGGGATGGAGGCATCCCTGCCTGCCTTTGTACCAGCAGGCACCGCCGCCTGCTGCCTGCAGAGATGGGCAGCTCCCCCAGGAGCAAGGAACTAACTCCAGTTAAACAAACCAACCCCCTGAATAAAACTTAACGAAACTACAGCGTCCAGGCTACACATGGCTGTGGGAAACGTAAGAGGAAATTTATCCTAGAGCTCCCTCTACTTTTCACGCTGCCATCTTCCCAGCCCACTCTCCTCACCCCTCTACTGCACTCTTCCCGGTCTCCCCGCTACTGCGTGAGGACGGCAGCTATCTGAGGACTTACTTTTGTGAAACAGGACGTGATTTGATGCTAAATCAGCTTAGCTGCGGAAGTAGTCCATCTTCACATTGTGCTCCTGCTCCTTTCCTTGTGCTCAGAGAGACTGCGTGGAAGACTACTCCCTATTCGACGGGCTAATCTTGCTGTGGAGAAGCCTGTGCGAAGGGTCACGCCTGCAACCATGCAATCACTGCAAAGCAGCGAGGGTGTACGGGCAGTGGTGAGGAAATCAGAAGCCGCTCATTTTTAGCAACACCACATGGTTATTTTCTTGAGCTGTAACAGGATACCGTGTCCTAGGGCGCAGATATAAATGTAGAAATGCAGTACTTTTTCTTTACAAACAGAGTGTTTTCCATTACTTCTATTATATAAATTGTAGAGGGTTACACTTTAATACATCTAGAGACTAAAATCTTATTTTTAGAACATTCACTTTGTTCAAAAACAATGTATTTTACATCCTGCAAGTCTATTTTTCATTATGTTGGTCAGGTTAAATGTGAACAGTGCTTTTATTTCAAAACAAACCTGCAGAAGAAACAACACAATGAACAGTACATGGAAATCTTAGCCACGCCACCCAAAGTGATCCAGTCCGCTTGCTTAGAAGGTACAGCCTGCAGGGCCTGCACCTGCACACGTGCCAGTGCGTTCAATCTGCTCAGGCTGTTCGTCAGCCTTTCCCGACACCTGCCTGCACAGTCCTGACTCTCCCTTGCACCAGCAGGAACAACCATTTCATGGGAAGACAGATAGGCACCTGCAAAATTGCTCTTTTTGAGAATTTTTTATACAGACCCACCTGACTGCTTGAAAAAGGTGACACAGTTATCAATAGTTTTGTGGAAAGGGAATTTTCCACACACTAAAACTGTGGCCAGAAAGATTCAAATAGACTCCTCCAGCTGTACGTTAGGGTGTGGCATGATAACCTATTACACTGTGTGCTCCATTGAATAACTGTTTTTGAAGCAATGTGTTTGGAGGCTTGTTTTCATTTTCAAAGCAAATTGTAACTTAAAAGTTCAACCATCGGCCTTCAAAGGATCTGTTAATCTCTGGCTTAGAAAAGTGTGTGTTCAGAGATGGGGCAGAACAATATTGTGGAAATGACTTCTAATACCCTGCCAAAGAATTAAAAATTGGTTGTTATTGGGCCACAATCCACTGCTGTGTGCCTGAATCCTACCAGTAAAGTCAGACGAATTTTTTTTCTATTGCCCCCTGTGAGATCGAGGTCAAACCCATGACAATCAAAAACAATGATACAAAAACACGTACAGAATTGCCCAAAAGAGTAATTTATTTTTGCTGCAAAATCAAGTCAACAAATCAATGTGCAATGACTATGCTGTCATTGGCAATTTGAGCAATAGAATGTCATTACAATTATGTGTATTAACATTAATTAACATTAATTGACATTGTGATTAATTATGATTAATTACAGAAATAAGCAGATGAGATCTTAAAGGACGTGCAGTGAAATCATGGCGAAGCTTGCTCTGTGTGTGGAGGGTCCTTTTCATACCACCTCCCAAAGAGTGTTACACTCAAAACTGGCTTTGATGTACTAGTCCGACTTACCAGACGTCCATCATTTAGCACCTAGTTATGGGAAGGTAAAATAAACAGCAACCTCAGCAAAGCAGTACTATTGTATGACAAACACAAAAGAATATATTAATTAATGTTGATCTGGTTGAGAGATGTCTTGAAAAAAGACAAAGCAAAGCATGCCCGAGTCTCTTATTCATTTGGAGACACCACAAAATCTGAGAAAAACTACACTTCTTTCTGTCCTGAGTAAGATCTTGCTCTAGGACATTTGGGGAAGAAGGGAATCAGGGAAATGGACCTGCTGTATGAATGCAACCAGGAAAATCAGGCAGAAATAAAGCTGCCTTGAACTCAAGCCAGTTACTGAAATAGAGGACACACAGGAGTTGCTCCTGTGTCTTGTAGGGGCTTTTTGACCATCTGTGTTACAAGTCTGACAATTCACAAGGGTGCCCCATTACCTCAAACTCCCCGGGGGCCAGCTGCACCCCGCTGTACAAGACTTCTGGAAAGACGTAGTTGGTGCCAAAGGTGCCGCTGAGGGAGAACATCTCAAACTTGGTCTGAGCCGTCTCCGCCGGCTGCCCGCATGTGTTCAGGTCTGTGGTCTGGCACTTGAGCAGCGTGCATATCTGCGGGGAGGAAAAAGCAAAATACTGCTAAGCTTTCAACAGTCCAGAGCTGGATTTGGTTGTCAGAAAAGCTGTCATGATGAAGAGATTATCCAATACATCTACTCATTTATTTAGGCCAAGAGGATCGATGGGCGCTCTTGGCACTTGAAACTTTGTAAAAAGGCAGTTCTTTGCCAGCACCGCAGCAAAGCACTGTGATTGTGTGTACACAGTTATGTGTACATTCATGCATAGTGCATATGCATTTAGTCATAGATGTGGAATAGTTTATGACCTAGGTAAGTTACTTGAGCTATGGCTGAGTTTCCTAAAAAAACTGAAGCCATATTTATTTGCCTATTCTAGTGGGAACACTTGAAAGATATAGAGACATTTTATGAAGATATAGCACATTAAAAAAAGCCTAACAATGAAATTTAAAAGAACCAATACACTGAGAAGCCATGTGAATACAAAGGTTATATCCGTCTTTCGTTTCTTCATTTTGTGAGATAACTGCATGTTAGAGAATCGCATCAGCACGATAGCATAATCAACTGAGGAGAAAACAGCTGTCTGCAGTGACAAGAGTACCCTATGAAGATAGGGAAACTCTATGATCTCCCCCTGTCGTGGTTTAACACCAGCTGGTAAGTAAGCACCTCGCTCACTCCTCCCCTGCACAGTGGGATGGAGAGGAGAATGGAAAAAAACCTCGTGGGTTGAGATAAAGACAGTTTAAGAGGATAACAAAGGAAAAAAATAATAATACAAAACAAGTGATGCACAAATACAATTGCTCACCATATGCGGAACCCCCCACCCTGATGCCCAGTCTGTTTCTGAGCAGTGATCCCGCCTCCCAGCTCGCTTCCCCAGTTCTATCCAGATCATGATGTTCTGTGGTCGGGAATATCCCTTTGGCCAGCCTGGGTCAGCTGTCCTGGCTGTGCTCTCCCAGCTTCTTCTGCACCTGGCAGGGCGTGAGGACCTGAAAAGTCTTTGACTTAGTGTAGACACTACAACTACCTAGCAACAACTAAAAGCATCAGTGTGTTACCAACATTATTCTCATCCTAAATCCAAAACACAGCACTATACCAGCTGCTAGAAAGAAAATTAACTCTACCCCAGCTGAAAACAGGACACGACATTTTGTACACATATATGGAAACCTCCTTGAAGTGTTGTAGCACAGGGTGAACTCAGGGTCTTCACTTTCATTATTTATTACACAGACAGAAAAGCAGGATCAACACCCCTAATGAAGTCAAAATGCATGATGAAGAAAACAAATGTTTATAGAGGGACCTAAAATATGCCTCCTCTTAAATCCCCTCAATCAAAAATGAGACAAATGCTCAAGAACGGAAAACTTACCTGCAAATAATACTCTCCTTCAACAACATGTAGCCCATCAAAGGCACCCAGAACGTAAATGTCATCTTTCTGCTTCTCTGCCATCTTGTAATTCAGATGGCAACAGAGCTCCTGCTGGCAAATGGCACGATTTCCCTCGGGTTCGGTGAGCTCCGTGAAGGAGAAGAGATCATGGTAAACAACCCCACTGAAATAGTGATTGTTTGATGGAAGCTGTTCAATACTGCTGGCATACAATTTCCAGTTAACAGCAGCAGGATAGTTAGGAGACAGACGTGGGTGTGAGCTCAGTCCTGTCACCAAAAGGTGACCATTTTCCATTTCTGTATTATAATAACATGCTCTCAGACCATCTGGGGCATAAATGCCACTCCCTGCAAACACATAACACCAGAAAGCTTAACTTTTAATCTGAAAGCAAGCGTACAGTACAAGTAAGCAGTCTTCACTAATCAAACGTGCCAAATTTTATTCTGATGTTTACCGGATTGTTTTGAAACTAAATTAAGCCTTCACAGACTGCAATCCTAACCTAATGCTTTTTACAATCAATGGAAAGTAGACCAAACTCTGATGTTTTGTGTATTGTAAGTGGCAAGATTACCGTGCTAACTGTATGCCATTATATATGATTTAAGTGGCTGAAGATCTCAGTATTTCTCACCAAAATTAATGGTAACACTGTTAGGTCAAATAAATTCTGTAAGAAAAAGATATTATCAAAAGCCACATCTTTATGCAAGCTCTTTACATAAATACATAAATCTTTAAATCCCAGAGTAAAACCTATCCATAAAGAATATTAGTTGTATGGCATAGGGTCATCAATGACTGAGAACTAAAGAAATGGCCCATATCTGCTTTTATTTGGAAGGCAAAGCTTAGGGCTACATTTCAGCAACACCAGTAAGTTTTCTCTCACTTCTGCAAGCACATTCCCACAAAACTTGAGCCTGACTTCTAGTATCTGCTCAGGAAAAATATACAATGAAAACAAAGCCTGCAAAGAAAACTTGACACAAGGTCTCCAGCCTAGAAGTGATGTTTGCAGGACTCACAAGAACATTTCTCAGAGTTAGGTTTCCACCTAGTGGAGGAAAAAAGTTTGGGCCTTCACATGGCCAAAACATGGATAAACACCAGGGCCAGAAGATGAAGAATCACATGCTTAAACTCTCAAGACTGATCATTTAACAGATAACTAAAGGTATTCTAGTTGATGTAAGCATTTCTGAGTTCTAACATATCACATTTTGATTTCCTTTTTATCTGTATAAGTTCTCTTGTCCTAATCCTGTTGACACATGCATCCATGCCTAAAGCTGATGGGAATTTCTGCTTGGGTCAACTGCACTGCATAGATATAAATGTTGCCCATGGGAACAAGATCAATTAGAACAATATCACATTACCTGTCATATCTAAAGAGGAGTTGCGTATATTTGCTGAAAGAAAGTTGACGCCCATTCCCATAGCCCATGCTGAGTGAAACTGGACCGCTGACAGCAGTGGGAGAGTGTTATCCCAAGCAGTTGGGAACAGAATGGTGTCAACCTGAAATCTGCTTCCCAAGACCACAGCTGGGTCATGATAGAGTATGTCTGCACAAGTGAAAATGCCGAAGTAGCCAAAGGATGTATTGAAAGTAACAAATTCTGGATCCTTGGGGTAATTAAACTGTTTTTCTGTCACAAAAAGGTTGTACTGTTCATGGAAAGGAAGGAATAGAGAAAAAAAAAAGATTAGAAAATAAATCAAACCATTTAAATCAGACTAATATTGAGTATAATACTCATTCACTTAAATACAAGTAATGGAGAATATGTTTTGTGAACATGCTATATCTCAATTTTGAAAAAGGAGAATTCATACCACTGCAAGAGGAGTCAAGCACAAATATCCATGATTGTGATTTTATACCAGTGAAGGGGATTTGTATTTAGTTAGCAAGAGTTTAGGGCATTACTGTTTTAATATCTCATGTGTCACTTCCTATTGAGAAGCAGTAAAAATAGAGGGCTTATTGAGTTTTAATTAATCTCTTTTAATTACTTGCTATTAAATTCAGAATAGCAGGAATGAAGATATCTTAAGGCAGTGGCTTTCACCTGTCCTCTGACACCCGCTCTATAATGACTCTATGTACAAATACATTTAAGCCTGGGAAGCAGCTTCTCTTTCTCATCTTTAATCACCTGAGGATCATGCACTTCCTGAAATTCATAAAATCCTCTCACCTTGTGATAACGAGCCACCAGTTTCCCTTCTGAGTCAAAGACAACATTGGTATTGTACTGATAGCGGCCATCGCTTGGGCACCTTGGATCACTGGAATTACAGGGCTTCTTGTCTCCCATATTTGCAACCACATAGATGGAGTTATTCCTCGCGAGGCAGCTCAGTCTTTCCAGCACTGGTGAGGGAGCAAACCTAAACAGCAGGGAAGGAAGAAAGAAAATAGAACATCAAAACCAGTCAATCCATAAAAACGCCAACACTAAGACTACAGATCACAAGGATGATAGGCGTAAGTCATTTCTAATACAAGACTGTCATTTTCTGTTATTCAACGGAAGGCAGCGGCTTTGTGCTTCAAAGCTTAGTGTGCTGAAACTCCAGCTACACCTCATGGTAGATAAGTGGGGAACACGGGGGTTTCCTCGCAGTGAAAGCGAATCTTTGCACCTGAGTCTCCCTTCTGCTGCCAGCATGTGGTACAGCACTGATGTTACACCAACACATGGGCTAATCTCAGCTTTCTGATTCAGCTCGGTTCAGCTGCTGTGCTGAGGTAGCTTAGGATTTGTTTCTTCTACGGTGCATTTCATTATCTTTCATCAAATATTGCAGCCTCAAAAAATGGTGCAATTTATTAAGGAAAATAATAGAATAAAAAGGCTACCACATCATGATTCAAAAATATAAATTTGAAATTGTGCAGTATATCCTTTCAGTAGCAGCTGTTATTTTATTCACAAATATTCCTAATATTTCTGCATCTTAAACATTTTCTACAACATGCATGGAATACATTACTGAAATGTAGATTCTGTAAGGTTTTGCTTTTCTTTTAAACAAATCTCAACCTTTCTGAGTACATTAACTGAAAACAAAAGAATTACAGTGAGAAAAAATGACAGAGAAAGATAATGAAGTTCTCTGAAGCTATTTATGGCAACAACTTGATGTCTAACCTGCCTTCATTTCACAGCTGTTGTTCCAAGACATTTAAAACAACCACTTCTAAAGGTAGCTGACTTTCCCATCGGACTGTTCCCCCATGCACAGCAGGGATGATACCTTCCAGGATCAGCACAGGGAATCCAGTCGACCTGTGGGTCTGGGATATCCTCAAGTTAAGGATATATTGTTTCCCTTGTGAAGACCCAGCCGTAAATGCCATCTTCAGGAGTCACAATGATATGGGCACCCTGGTACCAACATACAAACCCAAAAAACACCATTAAGAAAATGAATAAATGGCCAGTGTTTATCAAAATTAATGTCTCTAACTCTATCCTAATACCTGTCTGGCTGCTGCTTTGATGGCTGCTTCCAAAATTGCCATATTTTTGTCCATCTGCATCAAGGCCTCCTCAGGAGAAACCGGCACTTCAGTGTCCTCTGACAAGACCACGCTGTGCTCGTAGACGGCTGCGACGTAGCTGTCGAGGGCACAGGCCTCCAGAGCAGACAGCACCAAAAGCACGGCGGAGGCATGAGCTTTAGGAAGCCCCATGTCTGGAGCCTGGAAGTCACCCAAGAGGAAGATGGGGCAAGCAAAGCCAAGGGGCTTTAAAAGGGAAAGTCTTGCACAAAACCTGGGAATTCCCCAGAGTGGCAGAAAGCTGACACCGCAAGATGCAATCACCCTGCCCGGAAAGTCTCACATTATCAAAGGCAAGAGAGCTGCCAGCATAGAGCAATTCCACCTTACGCCCCTGACAGAGAAGTCACCGCTGTGCTGCAGCTAAAGAAACATGTCGCTCGCCAGAGGTACAAATGATTCAGGCGTGGCATTGCTGTGGAAACACAGTTCAAGGCAAGCCCAGGTCACAGCAGAAAAACAAGGCAGAGTTTGGGAAATCTCAGCAAAGACCAGCTCGGACACGTTCCTGCCCAAACTGTAGGGTACAGGGTACAGGCGGGGCTGCAGGAGGCCAGCCCCCAGCTCGATGCTGCGGCATGGGTGCTACCTGTGCCACCCCAGCTCAGGGCTGCTCCGACCTAGCCCAGTGTAGTTTGGCTGTACCTGGCACAGTCCTTACTTATCACAGCTTCACAGATTGTATAACTCTGTTAGTAACAGCAGATGGGTACTTAGACCTGCCACCGCATGAGATAAGCACAGCAGTAGCCAAGGGCTTGCTGAGTTTCCCATAGGAGATCCCACTGCTCTGCTTTACCCGTGGCTCCCTGGATAATCGTGACAGAACAAGCCTGTGAGTTTATTTCAGCAACAAATCTGGAAACCAGGATTCCTCTTCAGGTTTATTTTGCCTCCATTGTGTACATGAAAGAATAGAGGGGAGAAGATGTGTTGCCAGAAAGCTAGAGGGGTTAGTTAAGCCTATCTAGTTTCTACTGGAGGTCTGGAGAAGTTCAGGCATTGCAGGACAGCTCATTAATTTCAGTGACATTTGTGCCCCTTCTGGTAATCCTGGCCCCTTCAGGTCCTAACAGCACAAGTCAGGTAAGTGAACAAGTCATTTCACAAAGAGAGCTAATTAAGTCTTATATCTACAGATCTGCATCTTGTCCTCCTTGTGTCCACCTCTAGTCCTCTCAGCTCCTTCTCACCTGCCCCACCGTGGGCACTGGCAGGGTCAGCACTTTCTAACAGGTTGAGTTGTACATTCCCAGTTGAGTTGTACATTCCCAGTTGAGTTGTACACCGATACAAAAGGAAAGGGAGCTATTGCCAGGACGTTCCTGGGGAAGCCTGCCTTCTGGCACCCTGGGGCTTCACAGTTCAGCTAGCTACTGGAGCAGTTTTTCTTGCTAGTGCCCTATAAAGGGCTCTGGCAGAGAAAGTATTTCTCATGTGAATTGCAGTAGCTACTGACATGGTTTAGCCCCAGCCGGTAGCTGAGCACCACGCGCCGCTTGCTCACCCCTCCCCCGGCGGGCTGGGTAGGAGAACGGAAAAACAACGGCAAAGCCTCGAGGGTTGGGATAAGGGCAGGTTACTGGGACAGCAAGGGAGAGGGAAACAATCAACAACAGTGCTTATAACAGATATTCACAATGGGTGATAACAAAGAACAATTTACCGATCCAAGGACCGAGACCAGACACTCAACCAATCACGGAGCCACACCAAACCCGCCCCTGCCCGACCAGCCCCCTTTTATGGTGAGCATGGAATAGCCCCCGGCCAGCTTGGCTCACCTGTCCTGGCTCCTTGTGAAATTAACTCTAGCCTTGCCAGAACCAGGACACTACTCATGAGAGAAGCTAATAGAAATTGCTAGGATTACACCATTTTTCTAAGCCCGTTCTAGGACCCAGTTCTGCACTGAAGGACAAACTAAAAGACTTTTGCAACAACTGAGATCAAGCAGCCTAGTGTGCGTTTGCGAGGCATGCCATTGTCTCAGGTACCCTTGCCTTTTTTTGCCAAGCATCTGGAGTAGGCAAGATTATTTTTTTCCACCTCCATTGTTGGAAAATAGTAGCCCTAGATTTTTGATAGATTTACTGTTGCAGAGGCAATTAGTACAAACATTCCAGTTCGCATTTATTAGTAGAATAGATCTCGCACACCAAGCTGAGTCTTTGTATACAATACAAACATATATACATCTGTGCCTGTATGTATACACACATACACACACGATGCCAAGTCTCCTCCAGGACTGAAGATCAGTCAGTTCTGTGTGGAGATGCTAAGTCTTCTCTTCATTACCTTTGCATCCCATTTTCAGGCACTTTCAAGATAATAAAAGTGCTGGTAGACACCAAGTCTTTTAGACTCTCGCTGTCTAAGAAAATTCACAAAACTTAGGAAAAAAAGTTGCTTTATTGAAAACAATATTGTGCTTAATGCCTTGTCATTTTAAATTCTGTATCAACATTTTATATTATCAGTTAAAGTATTACAAGATAACAAACTTTCTTTAGAAAAATACAGAAAATCATGGTGGCAAAATAGTAGCTTTACCCAAGAATAATGCACAGCAGGCTCAAATATAGAAACCAGACATTTGAAAACACACCTCTTCACATACAGTGGTGCACTGTATATGGAATGCAGTAAAACAGGCTGACATCTGAGGGTTACTCATCACTTCAGCCACTCCACATGAGGACTTCCAAAAGAAAGGCAGTCAGTGTTTAGTGTTTCAAAACAGTAATGCAGCTACAACTAAACCACAGCTGGTTGTTCACTAAGGGATCATGTATCCCAGCTCCAGAATAATGAAACACACTTAAATCCACTCATCTCAACACTAGGTTAAACCACAGTAGTACACAAAGAATTGAAAGTATGTCTGGCTATGTTTCATTGCCCATCAGATGAGTTCTTTCTTCATTATTACCGGGAGGATGTTGCAGGCTGGAACTGGAACTGTTTGCACGAGGAAAAGAACAGGAGAGAAGAAACAGCTTTAATATTCTCTAGATACTTCTATACAATACCAATATTACAGCAAAAAAGCCACACATTTACATGGAAACAGCTACATGGATCACTGGATTTGGTTGCCCACTATTGCACAGAACCACGTCCTACTGCTTTCACACCTATCATTTCACAGAATCACAGAACAGTTTGGGTTGGAAGCAACGTTTAAAGGTAATCTAGTCCAACCTCCCCTACAATGAGCAGGGACATCTCTCATTAGATCACGTTGCTCAGAGCCCCATCCAACCTGACCTTGAATGTTTCCAGGGATGGGGCATCTACCACCTTTGTTCCAGTGTTTCATCACCCTCATCGTAAAATATGTCTGTCTTTGCCTACTCTGAATCTACCCTCTCTTAGTTTAAAACCATTACCCCTTGTCCTGTTGCAACAAGCCCTATTAAAAAGTCTGTTCCTATCTTTCTTATAAGTCCCCCTTTAAGCACTGAAAGGCTGCAATAAGGTCTCCCTGGAGCCTTCTCCAGGCTGAACAATCCCAACTCTCTCAGCCTGTTCTCATAGGAGAGGTGCTCCAGCCCTCTGAGCATCTTTGTGGCCCTCCTCTGGACTCGCTCCAACAGGTCTATGTCTGTCTTGTACTGGGGACCCCAGAGCTGGGGTCTCACCAGAGCTGAGTAGAGGGGGAGAATCATCTCCCTCGACCTGCTGGCCATGCTTCTTTTGATGTGGCCCAGGATACAGTTGGCTTTCTGGGCTGTGAGCGGACGTTGCCAGGTCATGTCCAGTTTTTCATCCACCAACACCCCCAAGTTCTTCTCCTCAGGGCTGCTCTCAATCCTCTCATTCTCCAGCTTGTATTGATACCAGGGGTTGCCCTGACCCAGGTGCAGGACCTTGCACTTGGCCTTGTCAAACCTCATGAGGTTCACATGGGCCCACTTCTCAAGCTTGTCCAGGTCCCTCTGGATGGCATCCCTTCCCTCAGGTGTGTCAACCGCATCACTCAGCTTGGTGTCATCGGCAAACTTGCTGAGGGTGCACTCAATCCCACTGTCCGTGTCACTGATGAAGGTATTAAACAGTACTTGTCCCAATACGGCCACTGAGGGACACCACTCATCACTGATCTCCATCCAGACATTGAACCGTTGACCACTACTCTCTGGATGTGACCATCCATCCAATTCCAGCTCACAGACATCCTCTTGAGAGGAACCATCAGTAGGGTTTGTTCATTAATGCCACCATCCTGTTGCTTGTGTAGAATAGGCATTGCCTGGTTTAGGTCCTCTGTTTAGGTCATTAGGGATTTAAGGAAGGCATATAGACAAAGTATTTAAGCAGTATTTTTACTGGTCATTTTGTCATTCATTATCAGGTTGGTAGCAAGGAAGATATGGAAGCACAGCTTCCAAAGGTTTGCTTCATATGGCTGCAAGTAAAATAAAGCATAAATATCTCAACATACCTTCTCCTTCTTGCCTCAGTGATATAGAATATTCCAGCTGCAAGACCCTTTGAGGAAACAGTTACAATTGTAATAATAACCTTATGCAATAGCTCATAATTGCAATAGATATCAAAAGCAAAAAATGTGTAATTACTTACAGTTAACAGTGCCCATCCTCCCTGGATGGCCGATGCCCATTCAAAACCCAGCTTTTCATTTAGAAATCCTCCTAGAGTGGGACCTGCAAACGACCTGCAACAAATCAAAATGAGGTACTGGCTTCCCAGAAAAAAAAGTTAACCTATCATATTCTCAGAGAACTTTTTCATTGCGTTTTGTGGCCTCCCTCCATTGATTCTCTCTCCTTTGTCAACAAAGGGATTGTCCTCTACAGGCCTAACTTTCCTATAATCCACGATAAGTATTAAATCCTTGTTTGCCATGGCCCCAATAAACCCATCTCGTTACCTCCTCAGCTGGAAATAGGATCCACACCAGAAAGCTGAATGCACTCCTCTATCTGGAATGGCTTAGAGGCCCCATTAACAGCCATGTTCTAACAGTTCTATCACTTCTATCATAAAAGAAATTTAAACTCTCATCCCTCAAAATGTAAACCTTTCAAATTTCAGGACAAAAGACTGGTGGATATAGGCAGGCGGGGAGGTACATCGTGACAGACGTGGTCACTGCAAGGTTGTGCTGTATGTAACCGGCCTGCGCTTCCATGCCTTTCTAAGAACGCCATGAAGGATTACACAGCTGCTGTCACTTTATGAAAGGTTTTACATGATAATGGTCTCTCACTACAGTAGGGGACAAAACTGTGTAAAACTAGACACTTCCTGACAGCAAGTCACATAATAAAACCATGTTTGAGAACAGCATAAAACTGGGGTTTGGTAACTTTATACTACCCGTATCTGTACTGAACCATATGCCAAATAAACAGGACAGTTAGAACTTCAGTTAGCTTGGGAAAAATGGTGCAGCCACAGAGGACTACAAGGACAGATAAAAAAGTCCTGGAAGTACCTGTCAATAGGGTGACTCTGTCACATCCCACTGAGTGACAACTCTGAAGCATCACTCAGCCAGTAGCACCTTTCACTCATTTCTGTGATGATCACCGGGTAGGAAAGACAAGACACACTCTGCTAAGCTATGCAAACACAGACCTTGAAATACGGCTGTGGCTGAAAGAGAAGACTCTACCCTAAACTATCCCAGACAAAAGGAGGCAATGTGGAAAATAAAAGAGGGGGAACAGAATTAGTCAGGAGCAGATCCCTCACTCCATGTGGGCAGACTTAGCCTTGTAAAAAATGATGGCCCACCTCTCTGTATATTAAGCATTAAATATCTCAGTGACAACAGAAATGATCACACAGAAGGGCAAGCTAACATCCACTTAATCACTGCAGCTTTTTGATATGCAGGGCAATACATTTCAAGGAAGAGAAGTTCAGAGTACATTCCCTTTGTTGGATAAAAAGCTCTGTTTTAACATGTTCACCAGGCATCTGTTTAGCAAGAACCTTTTGAATCAAGGTCATCACAATGACTGCAATGCAAGACTTCCTGCTGCAATGCAGCAGGCTTTCATGTGGCAATATCATAGAATAACCAGGCACTCACGGCTAACAAAAAGGTGACTGTATACGTACCCAAGGGACCAGGTGGCACTGAAGAGCCCAGACACCAGTCCCAGCAAACTCAGACCTTCTTCAAATCCATTCTCACTGCAGAAAGACAGACCAGTTAGAGTAGTACAATACATTATTATGTCTCACTCTATAGCCTTCCTCTATAAAGAAAGTTTTTTCCCCTCCTTTTAATTTACACATAACAAATAGTTAACAAGCAAAAGTGTACAGTGGAATCATGTCTTTTTACCCAGTACTTTCTTCTTTGTTGCCTCTCTGAAGGATTGCAGTGCTACTTCTCATCTCTGATGTCTTCCGAGTGAGACACCACACCATCGCTCATTCCCCATGTTTCGTACGGCAAGTGTAAAACAGTGACAGTTGTTTTTTAAGGAAAGACCTGGTTCCAAGAGGAACATACTAATAAGAGTAAATCTAGACCCTTCTAGTCATCATCATCAGTACAGACCTTGTACTGTGAGCAAGTATGACTCCTGTAGGCTCAATTGTTAATGCCAATGCAGACTGAAAATCCAGAGAAAACTGCTTGCTATTAATCATCCTCAGAAGCTGAAATAAATCCTATCTATATGAAAGCACACACAGGTCGCCCCATACTATGAGACCCAAAGTCTGATGGACTTCAGTGTGTTCATAACACTGAGATACACATTTGCAAATTTATATCTGGAGTATGATGACTGGGGTGCTCAGTCAGAAAAAACTAAGACAAGAGCAGTGAAAACACTTAAGTGTTACTCACTGCCTTTGTCTCAAAAAGGTGGAAAAAATCCACACCAAAACCCTACTTCATATTCACCCCTGAAAACTAGTTGCAGTTTCTTACTGTCAGTAACATGAAAGATGTGTTGGACTGAGTTACTTACTATGCACAGTGCAGCATCTCTGGAAACACTGGGATAGCACTCATGCCAATGGAAAAGCCAATCAAAACCAGCACTAGCACAAACATCCACAGCTGACTGAAAAAGATGCATTTAAAAGAAGTTAGCTGCTGAAGACTCTTTTCAAATAAGGACACCATTTGCTGTTTATCAGCTCTCCATGACTGACCAGAAAACTAGGTTTCTTGAAGCCGAGAAGAACTCTACTTTAAATGAACACTAAGACTGGAAAATACAGCTCTATGCTTAGAAAAAGACTTTGTACGAGAATTTAAAAATCCTGTGCTCAAGTTAAACATTTCCTTATCAAATGCAGTTCATTTTAAGAGGAGCACATAGAAAAGAGATGGACAGACAAGCTTAACTCAGCAATACATATATCCAAGCTCCAGACTTGCGTTGTTGCACAAGTGAAGGATTTTGCAGGTACAGTTTGTAGCCTGATACATTATACCCAAATAGACTTTGCTAAGACAAAGAATGTTGATGATTTTATTGATTTCCTTTTCTCAAAGGCAAAGCCAGTAAGAAAAAGTAAAGAAAAAGGATATATTTTACAAAGCAGATCTCAATTTTCAGATGCTTCTGCTGCTTTACATTCATAGTCTCAAGTTAAAAAAACCAAACCTGTTTCATGGTCAGAGGTGCTAACTATAGACTTGTGGGCATACATGACTATGGTCATGATAGCTATGACAAAAACATCACATAAGGGGACAGGTTCAAGAAGAGGCAGTTCTGTACCTTTCAATGTGCAGCACAGGAGCAGGTCCTAACATGAAAAAGCACAGTGCTGTCATTAGGCCTCCAGATATGAGCAACCACTTCCTGAGGTACTGTGAAAGAAAATGAAGAGGTGCGTAACTTAAAAATGTGAATTTGTAACCTAACTATTTTGTCTTGCCTAATACCCCTCTTCTAAATTTTCAACTCCTGAAAAGTACTGCTCTTGCAGAGACCATCATTATACACAAACTGGGAATCCACAATTTCTCTGCCAGTTCTGAACACCATCAAGAAACACTGAATTCATGCATCTTCACCACCAACGCAATCAGTGGCAGCAGCTGCTTAATACAGAGATCATTTCAGGATATTGAGTAACAGTGCTTCTCTGTTAGCAAAGTATTTTAGCTCTTACTCTTCCTTAGTATAAGAAATACCATGCAGCACTGCATGTAATTCTCATGTACAAAGGCCATTATTAGTTTGTGTCAGGAAAAAAACAGTGTCAGAAAACTGGCACTGTCCTTCATGCACAGCATTCAAAGTCTCCAGGTTTCCTTGATCAATTAGCAGTGGCTGCCAACCAGGCAGTTTTACATATATCAATGCCAAAGTCTCTTTCCATGGTGCAGTTAAGAGCTAGAGAACCACAGTCAGTCAGTATGCTGATCTATTTTGGATGTTACACTTTTTAAGACATAAAGTCAAACACAGCTAATCGGAACATCTTTACTCCTGTATTCAAAAGCTGATAAAATTAGATGTGGACAAAAGCATGAATAACCGGGACATGTTTTCCCACTCTCCATTCCATAGTGGCTGGAAATAGGTTGTGCTTAGTCCACTGGAAAAGCTCACCACATTTCAACTACAGGATACTTGTTCAATATCCTTTAATAATTTGGACATTCATGTATTGCCTGGACCTTGCAAAAGAGACCTTCCAGTTGGCAGTATTCAGTGCATGTGCAAGGTCCTGAAAGACAGATCCCTTTACAGGACCAGGCCTACGTCCACCGCTTCAATATGGGGAGTCTTCCAGTTTTACCTAAATGCACAGAGTGCTTTACTAACCCTGCACGTACAGAAGGGTAGTACTCACTGGCAGTTTGTCGCTCAGGAGCCCGAGGAGGGGAGAAGACAGGGAGTATGAGAGTGCCAAACCAAGGAATACCAAACCCACATAACCAGCTGGGAGTTTGAACTATGGGAAGGAAGACAAAAAAAAAACCTACTAACAAACCATACATGCTACATTCATTAAAGGACAATTGAAGAATAATATTTTAGGTCAAAACACTGAAACGCATGATTTTTAAGTATTTTACTGATACCATACAGAGGTTTTTCAAGCATTTGAAGTCATTAGCAGAGCTCCAGTTTCCTTCCACTTCCATTTCTAAGCATGGAGTGAAAACACCCCACACAACTGTACTCAGATAAAGCCTAAATAATCTCAGGAGCAAACACTATGCTATGTCCCTACACCAGCACATTGGATTCTATCATTAATATCTGGCACACTGAAACAGACACTTCAGACACTGAAGTTGAGATGGATTTAGTCTTTACCTCTCCAATCTTCAGTTTTATTCCCACTTAGAGAAGCATAAATACTATAGTCATCCACTGCTAATCAGTGCATCCTAAAAGTAAATAGTGCTATAAAACACAACTCTGTCTTTTCAACCAAAGGAGGATTTTTATGAGAATGAGTAAGAGGCTTTTTGCAAACACCGAGGTCTACATTTTCCTAATGCAGAGTCACATTTCTGTATTGAAACAAAATGTGTAATGAACCAAAAGCATACCAGTCTCTCAAATGAGTGCTTTAACTACCAGTTAGAAGGTATTCCAAGATGTTTCATGTAGCATGGACTACATAAATATTCACTATTTCCTTGCCATATGCAAGCACATGATAATAACTCTAATTTAGTGGTTAGAACACCTGCCAAGAAGGCTACAATACTTTCATAGCAAGTATCTGTTAGCACAGAGCAGAGGGAAAGCAGAAGAGCCACACCAGTGTGCAATAATCTACAGTGGAGTAACTACAGATCCCTCCTCGGTGGTGGAAGACGTACATTCACATATCCACTGACGGAAGAGGTTAGCACCAAGTCTCCTCCACCTTGTATGAGTGCTCTAAGGATTGGACCAGACAGACAAAAAGTAGTAGCATAACCACCTGGGAAATGCTATTCCCTGGAAAAACAATTAGTAAATAAACCACTCAAAAAGCATTGCTTAATTTCACACGGGAACAGAATCTTAAACTGTTTTTTAAATTCATTACCTTAAACACCATTAGGAAAATAAATAAATAAAATTAATCAGGAAACAAATAAATAAATATTAAAAGCAATTAAAAGTAAATAAATAAAACAGCATTTGCTGTTTTAATGAGTGAGTGAAGTCAGCTGGCAGGCTACATAGTTGCAATCAGTTTAATTTTGGCATTGCTGTAAGAGAAGGTAGGGCCATGACATGTCACTGAAAACTAATGCCCACATCAAGAGATATAATACTGTCAGTGACTGTTGCAGTTTTACAGAATTTGCTCTCAGAAAGAAGTCTCTCGTTTCCAAAACCAGCTGCTATTCCCTGTTCAGAGATGGTATTCTGCAGCTGAAAGCCAATTAAGTGGAAGAAGCACATTTTTAAAGGCCTCATTCTGAGACCCAACAGCAACAGTAGAAATCAAGTTATTTGGAAATCACGTTATTAACAGTTAATTAAAGCAATGCAGTTGAATTAGGCTTCATTTTGTTTAGGATATTTAAACTGCATTTATAACCAGTTATTTACTATTTAGCAAGTCAAGACTTCTCTGCATGTTAACAGGACTTACCTTCTTTAGGATAAAGAGAGACATTGTGGGATCCAAAAAGCCCAAGCATGCACTTAGAGAAAATATAGTAAGACAGAGCAGCAAGACTTTTGGCAGAAGAATGAGCTTCCAAAAGGAGTCCTTGCTAGGGACTGAATCTGTTTCAAGAGAAAAGGGAGGGGAAATTGCATTATTTTCAGCAGCATAAGCTCATGATTGATCATCTTGCTTTAGAAATCAGTATTTCCCTTTTTCTAGTCCTATTACTCGTTATCTAACAAATGAAAATCAATAGTAGACTATTACAGACTACACTGTTTTTATATTAAAAAACAAAATTTGATTGGTGAATAAAAGAAGAAAAGTACACAATTTAGATTCCAACATTGCAAATCCCCAATTTGAAAAGAACAATAGCATGTACTATTCCCAATTATGTGAAAATATGGTTATTTCTCCGCTAGCTCTTGAACAATGAAAATCTCATGGATACATCTCAACTTAAAGAACATGCACACATGCGTGAACCATTCATATCCTATCAGAGAAACATGCTATGAAAGTAAAATAAAAAGATTGCTAGTTATTAGTTGAGATCTGCCCCAATTTTTAAGTCATTTGGGTCTCCTACACGTTCAATTTGTACTCCAGACAGGAAGCTTCTTTCAGATGTCATGGTTAGATGTCATTTCTAAGTCAGGCTTCCTTCCTGATGCTGTTGGTGCTTTAATAGTTGAATGTGGTCTTAAAATATGCACAGAACTAAAAGTTCATTCATTAGCATCCACCAGCTCAGAGCTAACACTTATTTAACATAGTTTCAAATTGGCTAGTAATATCATGACTCCACACAATTTCAGAGCTTGGGGAGGCAGGGGGAAAGCCAGCAGTAGCAGCACATGGTTAATCACTGTAAGTTTCTTCTAAAAGGCAATATATATGAAGTTATTCTCCAAGGTTTTCATATTTAAGAGGAAAAAATATTTTTAAAAATGTATTTAAGTTACTAGTTTTTAGTAACTTTTAGTCTTTAGATAAGACTAACAGAACTATAACCTTGCAATAACGATCTTGTGTGAAGACTTTAACTCTCTGTACAAGTTAACTTTCTGTCCAAGCAGGACCATCTAAAATTTAACCAAATTCATATGACCTCCAACACTTCAGTTAAACCCCTCCCTTATTAACTTTGCCATTCTCTCATGTTAATCAAATCCTGCATCATTCAGTACAAATAAACCCTTTTTGTTCTCCCTGTAATTCCGTTTTTTCTTCCCTCCGTTAACCCCTCAAACATGTCAAGTTCTCCTGTTTTAGGCAAAAACTATCTCCACCTTTTCTTCAACTAGATGTAATGACAAGCTGATACAAAGACAACACAACTGATCCTTTACAAGCCCTGAAGCTAAAGAGATAAAAGAAAACAAAAATTTATCTCAGTTCACTTCCACAAAGAGTTCTTAGTGTTTGCAGAGATGGGCATGAGGTGTTGGATTCATTCCAGGCCATCTGCACGCATTAATTTTAATTTGCGTTAAAACACAGGCCTGATCAAGATCACAAGTTAATTCAGCTGGAGCTTTGTCCTCTGAGTTTTACCAGACTCCAGAAACTGGTATTTTTCTAAAACAGTTATATACAGGAGAAATTAAGGTGAATGAGGAGAAAGGAAGAAGAGTGCTTACCATATTTTGGTAATACACACATATTCACAGGCACCAAGAGCAACACTACGCATCCCAGTGTAATGAAAGGGACTTCATAACCAAATGATTGATACAAAAAGCCACCTAAAGGCGGGCCCAGCACCAGTCCAAGTCCTGTAAAAATTTCAAGGCTGCCCTAAAGGATGAAAAAGAAAGCAAGCAAAAAAGAGTCTGAACGCTGAGAAACTCTAGTGTAACAATAAAAGCGATCCATTTTTCTGAGGAGCAGCACAACAGGCAGGCTAGTGAAAAGAAAAAGGCACAGCATCACTAAAGGGGATAGCAGCCAGTAGACCTGCACAAAGTGGGATAGCAAAAGGAATTTTACAGTTGTCTGCGTGACAGCCATCACTTCTTTCGCTTCACTATAGGGAACCACCTGTAACCGCAGCATGAGCCACTCTGCTGTCACCTAACACATCCCAGTCCTGAGGCAAGACAAACACTCTCCTCATGGAAAGCATCTGTAGGACAACTCAGGCTGAAGTGATCACCTCTCCCAGCTGCAGTTACACTCCAGCTGGGGGGCGGACCCAAACAAGCCTACTCGGACAGGTCATTATCTCACAGGATGAGGTACATGTGCCAACTTAAAGCTTTCTCTCTATAACCGACCACCTGGATTCACTGACTAGGGGTAGGAAATAACAGTGAAATTGTGATGGGGATAGCTCAGATTATTTTGGCCATAATTTCATAATCTGGCATCTTTCAGAAGATACTAATTTTCAAAAGGACAATACTACAGTAACACTTAAATCTTGTGTTACAACACCATAGTCACCACTGTCGACATCTGCCTCAATACTTGACTCATCAGTAATTAAGACCACCCCCTTTTAACAAATAACAGCCGGTGGTAATAACTGTTTACAGTTAAAGTTTTGCTAACTTCTGGGACCCAGAAAGTTAGTATTGGGATTCATCCTCATCTTTAATTTTACCGATTCAAGTCAGAGTGGTCAAATGGCCCAAGAACAGGCACAGTCAACAATAGCCAAATTCTTTACCCTAGGGTCTCAACCTTTTCCTTTCCTAGGAAAGGAAATAACAACAGTATATGACTAGCAAGTCCTCAAAATTAGTTCTAGATAGATTTGAGAGATTTTGGTAAACTTCAACACATGGAATGCCCAGGAGTTAACATAACTGCATCCAAATAATGCTTTTACTTTTATTTATGATTGGTGAGACTTCAGTTCAAATCAGGCTGTGCATCATTTAGCCCCTTAAAGTTAATGAATTATTGGTGGGGGAGGGGGTGGAGCTGAGGTTCTGCATTATTACAGATTGGGGAGGATAAGGTAAACCTGATATTGTAAGACAAGTGATATTGTTTATGTTTTGAAGTTCATACCTCCTCCAACAGAGGGATAATGCTGACAGATGCTGAACTTTCCACTTCAACAAGGCTGACGTGCCTACATTTAATAACTTCCCCATACATTCCCTAGGGTACACAATGGGTAAAAGGGGCACTGAAAACTGGTACCAAAAGGGTAAGGAGAGGAAAAGTGCTTTTTAGTATCTAGCTCTATCAAGAAGGGCAATGAAAAGCAAGGCTAAAAATCCCTCATCCATTCCTTCAGGATTTATGATTTATCCATAGGATGTGCCTTGCTTCAACTAACAAGTTCTTTCTTCTGCCTCTGCCACCACCACAAGCAGAGCTCACAGTAACAAGAACTCTCCATCATGTCCATTTAAGGACACTAAGTCTACATCAACAAATTTGAAAAGCTTGTATTCTCATGCAGAACAAGACATTAGAATGTATTATATGGCAAACAGACCAATATTTAAAAGTGATCTGTCTTCTGACAGCACCATTTCTAGATTTTAAACAAAGGTAGCCACTAAACCACAGCTGTGTAGCATTTCTGATTGTGGTCTTGAGCTGACCTTCACCACCACATACCATTTTCAGCTATGCATCACGTTTATTGTGCTGCCACCATAGAATTTCATTTATTATGAAGTCTTATTATATATAAGATAGATAACTAAGTCCCTTTAAGTCAAGGTTACTGCACTTACCTATTTAAATTACATTTAAATTTGCAATCAGGAAATCTTAACCTTATTGTCTGAATAAATCCAAAACCTGCTTTCCAAAGAAATTGCCAGGTCCCCACTGTTGATACAATTTAGTTGGTTTTTTGCTAGTTAGGAGGTCATATTTTTATAGACATTTATTTAAAGAAGTAACTATATAGCTTAACAACAATATTAATAAAAGCATCAACTTTTCCAATTTTATTAAATGTTCTGTGGATGTTCTTAACATTTGTTCACTCATTAAAATTTAACCCAGTTATTTCTGTCAGTCTATACTTGAATTGAAACCACAATTTATTGAAAAAGGAAAAGCAGCATTTTATTAAATACAACACTTTCTTCTTCCCTAACACCATAAAAACTAACTAAATAAGGGTAATATCTCTGGTTGAAATGAATCATTGATGACCAGAAATAGTGCCCTCCAAATTTCAAGAAGTTCTAGGTGTCCTGTTCTCATACATCACTTTTATCAATAGATTAGAAAAATGAAATCAAAATTGTTTCCAGTTTTGCATCTTTCAGTCATTTAAATCAACACTATTTGAATGAATTAATCAAACTTCTTGAATCAGTCCACGTGGATTCTTATTGTCCAGGTAGAAGTAGTCACTAAAAGCTGTGTTAGTATTTTAATAGTCTGATTTCAACTGAAGAGATAACTACTGTCATTGGTGCTCAGCTGTCTTCGAAACATAAGCAACTAATACATACTGCTTAATTTATACCTAATTGGAGTTATTCTAAGGTCTAAACTTGTTCTAGGACTGTGATTCTCATTTACCAACGTGACGATTTCAAATATGCCTATATGAGACAGCAGATTTTTTTCCTCCTGTTTTTATGTTGCCTAGTGGCAATGTATCATACTGCAGGTACTTACTTAGCTGTAACACTAGTTTTTGCACTTACCAGGACAGTAGCTATATTATTGGGAAATGCCTTTGCAAGGATTGAAAACGATGCTGTCATTGCTGCTGCAAAACCTACTGCATCCATTGCTCTTACTAAAAAGCACAAACTGATGAATATTGGTCCACTTGGCACCTTGTCCAGCATTCTGAAAAAAAACCCCCAACAAAACAGTAAATGGAGATCTCTCAGGATGCAACATCTACTCAGTCACCTACTAAAGGCCTTGCAGCATCGTTTCTTATTTGTTAAAGGACAGTTACAAGACACTCAATGCTTTCTGTTGCCACATCTTTTTTAATCACATCAGGGAAGTCATGCAAACTGTACCAAACTAATTCTGGCAACTTTCTCCTTTCCCCTTTGTCTGGTGGTGAAGAGAGCACGAAAAACCGAACCTGTGAAAAACTCTAATGCCATCTTCTATTGTATTTCATAGCTTTTCCAAGCAACTGTGCAAGAAGTATGACACAATGAGTTACAACTATCTAGTAAGAGCTTCCTTCATTGTTAATAAAACTTTTATTTTGCTGAAATGAGCGGCTTAGCTTCTCCACTTACCAGGCAAAGCTTTTCATTTGCACTCTACATTTTACAGAAAAGAATAATTAACACATGCAGAAATAGTTCCCTTATTGGTGCACTTTGACAGCCACCTTGCTGTTCATCAACTATGGTAGTTATTTAAATATGTAGAACCTTCCTCCTTTGCTTTCAAAGTACTAAGTAGGCTTTGAAACCTATTGAAAGGGAGAAGTGTTCATTCTGCTTTGCAAGGGACAGATAAAAAGTAAAGATGCAAAAAGTTAGGTGATCTAACCAACACCCGAAAAATGCACAAGAATTTCCAGTTTTGGTTTGTGTCCATCCTTTCATATGGATGAAAATTATTACAAGACAAATGCAACAAAACTAACCAACAAAAATTACTCACCCAAACAGAATGGTCACACATCCTGAAACAAACATCCCTGCCACAAACATGAATTTTGCTCCAATATGTGTAAGCTGTAAATTAAATACCATTTTTACAAGTTACTATTTCAAGCCTAGATCAAAAAATCCTTCAAAGTAAGTTACTATTAAGAAATCAAAACATTATGGGCAGTTTATAGCATATGTAACTAAAAGATCTGGAGACGCTGATCCTGCTGGTGTGCCTTCATGCACTACTGAACCTAAAAATATTCTGAACGGTTAAGTGACTTAACCCAGTTTTCAGAATGGTAAGACAATGGTGCAGTTAACTATTTCACAGCGGTGCACTGCAGCCTCTGCAGAGCAGCAAGTTACAGCAGCATTCCTCGTTATAAACAAACAGAAAGTAATACATTCCCCCTCCAGCACCGTCAGTCATGCCAAGTCAGAAAAACCTGTCACATATATGGCTAAGAAGAGTCAATGGAAGCTGATTTTAAAGCAAATTTATCGCAACCTTTAATAGTACAAAGCTTTGGCATAGGAAGCACGGTACCTTCAGGCTTCCCCATTCATCATCAGAGAAAAGACTCCACCTTCCTTCATTTCAGGGTGAAGGATGATGAAAGGCATGGAGTAAAGGTAACTCAATCCCATAACAAAGCATATCTGAGCTTCTAATCCCATGCTGTAACTTCCCCTAAGGACAGCAGGTATTTCAGACTCTTCTTGTTCAGGCCTGGACAAAGTCCCTGTGTTTCAGCCATTATTACTAAAGCCCACATTTTGGCAAGATTCACTGAAACCCTCAGGATTTCTGATTGCTGGACTGCCCACCTCTATCGGTGCTCACTTCACCTGTCTGCAGCAAGGATGGTGTGCTCGCTCACTCTCTCCTCTGCAAAGTACTTGGTGAGGGTTGTGCCATAGCTGAATGCCATCACGGGCACCGAGATTGGTCTTACTTGTGTGACACCTTGATGAGCAACCTCACCACCAGAGAAAATCATTCACCATGAGGTCAGCAAAGAGACTGCCCAGCCAAAGAAAGAGAATACTGTAAAACTGCAGCAGCCCCTACTTAAGAGAATGAGCTTGAGCAGCCCTAGCTGAAAAAGCATAGACAGCAGTGCTCCAGCATATAAACAAACAAACTGTTAAATAATGTATTTGTAAGTTCTCTAGCATAAGAAAAATCCTGAATCTGTGGGAAAACTGAAGTTGCAAGAACTGGATACATTTATCCCACATTGCTATATAATGAAGTGGAAGGAGAAAACCAAGTTAAGTAGCAGAGTCGTAATACGAGGAAATGTTAAGAAAAAGGACAACATAACAGAAAAGAAGAAGGGGTGCAGCTAACTAAAAAAAACCCCCAAAAAACCAAAACACTAAACCAAACAGAATATATAAGTAAGTGATATAAATAAAACGGGGAGTAGGGGGAAAGGAGGCAACAGAAAGGAGACTTGATCAGCAGCTTACTCTGAAGCAAACACAACAGTTAACCAGAGAAACAAAACAGGTACATATCCACCACCCTATGCTACCTTTGAGAACAACAGAAGAGTAATTTTTAAATTGTACTGACAAGACTTAGATCAGATTCAGACTGACTGGCCAGGGTCCAGTTACTGCAGACACAAGCCTGCAGGAGTGCTACTGAAAAGACATCTCTTTTCTCAGCTTTAGAGAACTGTCTTCATGTACCAACCTGTGTCATCACAGAAATAAGTTACACCTTCAATTATACTTACATAATTTCCCAAGATTAAAGAAGTCAAGAAATTGACCAAAGCAAAACATCCAAAAATCAGGCCAACAACGGTGTTACTGGCACCTTTTTTTTCTGCCTGAAAAGAAGATCACAACTGCATAAAGGTGGAGGCAAATTCTTGAGGTGAATAACATTCATGCCTTGTACATTCACTTTTTTTTTTAATTCTCTATTAGTGCAGTTACAAAGCAATTTCCTTTCTCAAAGGCAGTAGGGGCTCATAAGGTAATAACACAGCAATTTGTGGACATGTTACACTTCTATTTAAGCTATATGCAATCAAGGAAAAGCAATGTTCATTCCTCAACACTGTGGTGTTTGCTGAACAGGTGACGAGACTTTATACAGGTGGCTTCAGCTGGTGTGCAATGGAGCTAGCTACAAAGCCTTGATCCCTCACGTGGTGAGAGGGCAGTGAACAGAGATAATCCGTTATCTTTACTGTATCACGGCTCCCGATAACTAGCACCAGGCAATTTTTTGACTAATCCAACTGAAAATTACACTTACTTGGGTACAAGCAGTACATTGGAATATTTAGAGCAAAAATAATCTTAACGTTTCTTTGTTAATACTTGGGAACAACTTGGTCATGAGAGAAATGGACTTCTGCTGCAGAGACACCATGACCTTTTTTTTTCATCCTATATTTAAACATTGTATTCACTCAACATAAGCAGAGATCATTTTTTTCCCCCTCCAGTTGCTAGGTCAGAAAGTTTAACACAGTTAATGATGGCCCAGCGTGAGTTAACAGAAAGATAGCTATAAATAAAAAGTCACCGAGTGGCTAAGGCACTGAAATGCAAGTCAGGACATGGGCAGAGTTTTAATCTCAGCTCTACTACCAAACTGCTGTGCAACACTGGGCGAAAAAAACTGTTTCAGTTCTCCAAGCATCCAGTTCAACTTCTATCTCATTTCATTAGTTTGCTGTGTCCTCTGCAGCCACAGGGAAGATGAAATTAGTCCATAGACAGGATCCAGGTCACCATTATATACACTCTAATCTATTTTAGCTAGCGTCAGGCTATCACTATGAATTCCCACAACTCAAAAGTCTAACTCAGAGCTTAGAGCCAGCCATGAAGGTACCACAGTGTTCAAGACCCTCTTAAAAGTTTCAACATGCAAAAAATAATCTGAAGAGTAGCTTGCTAAATTGTTGGTTTACCTCTGAAGGGAAAAAGGGTCCCAGAATTGAATAGCATATCATTGAACTGAAGTTTATAGAAGCTGTTGCGGCCATTGTAAATAGCTGTTCTCTGGTAAGCCGCCTTGACTCCTCACCAACTGCTTCTGGCATGCCATCGTCTTAAAATGCAAAAGAAAGAGGGGGAAAAAAAAGTATTATATACTGATAGAGGGAATTACAATTTTCAAATCAGGTTTGAAAACTAAAATACGCACAAAACGTCTAGTCTCCCGGCTCTGGGGAATGAAATCAAGCCGTACTACTTTTTTCTCCCACGCCGCAGAGCAGACGTTGCCGTAAGGGCAGCACCTTCCCCGCGCGGTGCCAGCCTGCAGCCGCCCCTCAGCCCACGGGCTTTTGCAGGCGCTGTCCCGCCGTGCTCCTGGCCCGGCCCCACGCGTACGCCCGCGGCACACACACCGGGCGTGGGCGCACACGCTTCGCGAGGACAGCCCCGTTACGCAGCACTGCGGGACTCAACCTCGGGGACAAACCCGTCCCCACCCCCTGCACTCCCGCTCCCTTTCCCAGCGCAGGCTCCGGTGCGGCGCAGCGGTCCTTCAGCGCTGGCCCGGCCGCAGCAGGCAGAGCCTGAGGCGCGGCAGCTGCTTCCCCCCGATCACCGGCCTCCCACCTGGGGGCCGCTCGCTCCCCGCGCCGTCCGCCACCCGGCTGCCCATGTGGAAGGAGCGCCGCGCCCGCTACGGCCGGCGCACTGAGCCACCTCCCCGCCGCCCGATCTGGCGGCTGCCGCGGGCTGCCAGCGTACCGGAGCCAACGCCAGCCCCGGTGCCCCGTCCGCCGCCACTGAGCATGCTCAGCCTGCGGGGGCGGCCTGCCGCGCCCCACGCCCCGCCGGGAGGCAGTGGGAGCGCCGCTGCGGGGTTGCCCGGGGAGCACCGCGGGCGGCAGCCGGTGACGGGCTTTGGGCATCCGATAATAACCTGCTGGCTCCCAGGGTACGAGGCGTATGTGGCTCAGGGGATTCGTGATGGCTCCTTAGCAAGATCGCTGATCATCTACGCAGCCTCTAGCAAGTTACAGGATCCATCGAACAGTAACAGAAGAACTGAACTACGAAGTTGTCGCAAGAATTAATAGCTGTAAACTAGCCAGGAGTAAATTCAGGCTGGAGACGAGGAAGAGGTGATCCAAGCAACGCCGTTTGGTTCAAGTTGGAGGGGAGGAAAGTGAGGAAGGCGGTGAGGCATGAGCTGGAGACCAAAATGTAATAAAAGACAGACCACCTATTGCTTGAAGAGAAAAAACAGTAATTACCTCTTAAAAGCACTGTTGTAACTAGGCCATCAGTATTCCATCTAGTCACTAGTTATAAAACAATGACGCATAATAAGGACATTTCAGAGCAAATGTTGCCATGTGCCTAACTTTAGAATCCCATTCTCCATGTGACAGTAAAAAGCAGAATTACTTTCTTATCACAAGATTAGGAAACATAAAAACTATTTAGCAGCCACAAAGAACAACAGCCACACATTCCTTTGCTGAAGCCTATTTTGACAATATATTGTTGTGGCATATATTATGGCTGTGAAGTTGAAAAATCCCTAAGAAGTACCTTGACCTTTTCCTGTCTGCCTCCAGAAAAAGACATAAACATAAATCCTTTTCACAGATACTGCCCCTTGAACAGCCTTACCGCCCAAAAAATAAAGAGGAAGAGCACTTGCAAGTCATGCTGAGTTTGGCAAAAGGATAATAAGAAAAAGGTGACACAGGCAAAGCATGACACACAAATAGAGCAAATAAGAGAAACTTGTAGAGAGAGATTAAAATTGTGGCGAGAGAATAAAGCTTTCATTTTTGTGGCTAGAGTTAGACAGTCAAATGTGTTTAGGAGGTGCAAATAGTTTTCAGTCCAACTACTTGCTCTTTTCAGGCAAGACTCTCACTCAACAGATTACAACCACTTTCAAAATCCAGTCCTCTTCTCACTGATTAATAATTACATGCAAGTAATGAGTAATCCAGTAAAGCCTATTGACTCAGATTTCCACAACGTCAGTGCGTGCAGTAGAAGGCTGAGGTGTGGGAAGTAGTAGTGATGCACTGTGATCAGCAAGAGCTATGGCTCCAATAATAAAACAGGGCTATGAACTCCATATGCGTGCATACAGTTTACTTATGCAGTACTGCTCATTAGTGCCAGAAGAAACCGATTGGTGGAACATGTTTAACTCTTCATATATTCTTCATAAGCTATAAATATTTGTTAGCCTTTGAACTGGGACTTGTTGCCAGCCTGTCACAATAGTTTTTCAAGTCTAGCAAAAATAATTTTCTTAAAAGCATACAAGCCTTTCTTGCTTATGTCATGTCTACAGCAACTTTAAAAAAATGTGTCTTTTAGATCCCAAATAGTATGTAGAATTCAAGCCTTGGAGGACTAGCCCTCTATAAATACTACAAATAGGGTCTACATCCATTGTTTCTGTCCACAAGATAAAAACATATTAAGAACAATTGCCTTAAGAGCAGCTTCCTTCATGGACATCCAGGACATTCTGAAAAGCTCAGCACGTGGGAATACATATCCCTCATTATTGTTCTGTATATTTGGAGAAATCTTAGAAATACTTTTGCATTAAAATCCAGAAATCAATTAGCCAGTGCTTATTTGCATCATATTACTATTTCTTTTGCCAGAAGTCATGGTGGCTGCACACAGGTATTTGGAAAGAGTTTAAAATGGCTCTAACATAACCACATGGTAACCGCACCCTTTGAAAGTCTAGTGCAGAATCTGTGAAAGGCAATGAAAACCAGCAAACTGTTTTGGTCAGTTATTATGACATCAAGGTCTTTCTTCCTTTCAAATCAGTATCGAAATGCCATAGCTTGTCCTCTTTCTGAGACACCAGAATGGTCTCACCATAATTTCTCCAGGAACTTGAAACTCAACGCAGACATCTCTTGCGCTCCTGAGTAGCAGCACGTGGTTGGCTGTTCTGAACCGTTACTTGGAGGTGCTTGGAAAAACACATCTCTCCCCTCTGGGCTGGTGAGCAGGACCTCTGTGGATATAGGGCAAGAAAATCAGTAAAAATAGTCTGGCCTCGCATCTTTATGATGCAGAACCTTTTTTTGGACTGTGTGACCAGGAAATGAATAAGATAATTGTTTAGGAAGAATAGGGTGAAATGTGCACTGATGTTATTTGTAAGGCTTCCAACTCGATGTTCCACAAGACTGAGAAATCATGTCTGTTTTGGAAGGAAAATGAGATAATTCTATCTTATGATATTGGAAATTTAATCATAGCACAGGCCTGTGCTTTGTATTTCTAGAAACAGATGTCAGAGGGAAATAAATTTTGCAAGGATTGTTTAGAACTGAAATTCTGAACTGATTGTTCAGAGTTTAGCAGTATCGTGGACCTCTCTTGGGAGTTTGTAATACCTGACACTTTCGCCCGCCTGTGCCGCTGTCTGAACTACTCTTACTCAGCTCCTGAGTCTCCACAGTTTACAACACAGCACTTAAGCTATCGCTGGAGTCTGGCATTTTGAAGAAAAGATGGGTTGTGGTTGCAGGGGTGAGCACAGGGTGAAGGTAAAGGTTACCACAGCAAGAGTCAAGGAGGGAAATAGAGAAAGCAAAAAGGAGCAGGAAGAGGATGGCTCAGACAGAGTGAACCATTATACCTTCATGGTAGTACCGCTCTTCTGAAAAGGCCCCCAAGTTCAGTTGCCGTTTTGATCACAGAGGGAAAAAAGAGGAAGGCTGCCACCCTGAAAAGGGGGGACAGTCAGGAGGAGCCAAGGAATTGAATGGAGAGCACAGAGGGTAGTATCTGTAATCGAAGGATTTTTAAATATATGCAGCAAGATGGTGAGTCCGAATGGATTGCCCAAACAGCTGGCTGATGAGAATCCAAATTCTTGAAGATCATATGATAGCAGCTTATTACTACTTTTTCTCTCCCCAAATCCAAGTTTACAGACAGCATGTTATGCTGTTTACAATATAAGCAAATCTTGAGGGGACTGAGTTCTGCTGGGGCTGGCCGCGCAGCGAAACACTAGGCGGGCGTTTGCATTGACACCACTGCAGCCCTCTAGAGCCCAGGCTGGCTCTTCTGGCAGCTCCTCGTTTTGTAGCACACTGCTTGTTACCCCGTTCACCCACCCTCGCGTGCAATCCTTCGCTTAAATGTGTCATACCCTGTGGCTATATGCCAGCATTTAAACAGCAGGGTGCTAAAGGGTCATCATAACTCTCATAGAAAATACAGAGGTTAAGAAACTAGCCACTCCTTGTCAGAATCTGGACAGAAAGGTGGAGCAGGTGGAGTAGTGCCAACAGCGTGCAAAGCGCCCACATGAACGCTGAGCTCACATTAACACACCGTGCAGCGGTGTGGCCTTTCAAACAGGATCGCACACTTCCGTTAATTATTACACACAAATATGTATGCCTACTATGCTAAACTAACATTTCAACACAGAGTTCAGTGCCAACCTCCTCTCTATATATACATAACTTCTATCTCAGCATGGCTTTGTTTTCTTGCAACTGTGCTAGGAAAACTATTTTTGCATATTCAACTTCCAGAACATTAGATTATAATTTGACTGTGATTATCACTTTTGCTGTAATGCAAATCTTTCAGATGTGCATACTTCCATCTCCTGGACAGAATATATATTGCACTTATTCAGCAATACTGATGTTTATTATTAACCCTGGCTAAGGACTTCTTGTTATCCTGTGATGACCTCGAAGGAGATAATGGTCTATTATTCCACTCAGTATAAAAACTCTGTAAATTAGTTGTCTTTGGGACTTTTTAAGGGGCACAGGAAGATTAAGTGATAGATGGATATAGGGAAGAACATCCTCCCTGGGAAGAGGGAAGGAAGGTGGGCATTATAATTTGTGTGTGTTTGTGTATTTTCTGGGGTCTGAGCAGTATGAAGGAAATTGTATGTTCCCACTTCTTGTGGAGGAAGGAAGGGAGAAGTCATGGCCAAATGTTCCACAGGAGCTGCTAAATGAGAATACCTGTCTTGGGGTTGCAGTGGTTGCAACCCACTGGGGTATTGCAACTGGGGTTGCAGTTCAGAGTTTCAGGCAATATATGGCAGTAGTTGGAGGTGGCTGTATGGACCTTGGAGCTGCCAATGTGAGTAACGGGCAGTGTTGTTCCCACTGGCTTTGCCCTTAGTAGCTCAGAGTGCAGGAGAGGAGTGCTGCCACCCTACACTTCTGTCTCCGTGGCTGTTTTTCAGAGGGCTCTGGTTGGCTTCTGCCCTTTCTAGATCTCTGTAATATAAAGGGTATGCACCTGACTGCCTCAGAGGTATTGTCAGGGAGGGAGACAGCTGGAGCCTGGGAGTGCTGCAGGCACAGCCCGCCAGGCAGGCTCAGAAGGGTTGTGCTGCCTGAGCCTGAGGTCTGTGGGCAGGTCAGAGCTAGCTGAGCGGTTTCCCTCTCCTTCTCTGCCCTCCCCTGCCCTTGTCAGCCCAGGTAGGTCACTTGTGTCCACAGCGTCTCCTCACTACCTGGGCTGAGCCTACAGCCTGCCACTCAGCCACACCAGGAGGATCGAACAAGGACATGTTGTGGAAAAAGTGACTGACAACATTGGTGACAAATATGTCTATCAATATTTGTTACTTATTTTGTTATATTTCGTCGCTACGTATTTTTTACAAAGATGTCAATATGTAGACCACCTAACGGTCAAATTGTCAAGTCTGAAACAGACAGGACGGACTAAGTCCCACATGGGACTGACGGCACCTGAGCAAGTAACATGTTTGAAACATGGTGGCCGTGCTGCACACGCACAGATCAGCTCAATCACTTGTCAATGCCCAGACGCACATAGTGTGTGTCAGCATCTGACAGGAACGGGAATGTGCAGTTACACTTTTTAGATTTCCGAGTTACAGCTAAGTGCTGTAACCCCTGCGGAAACGACGGCAGAGATTTAAGTAAGGTTTGTTCCTTGCCTCCTTCTAGGCTGCCAGGTACCGAGGAACGGTGCCATCTGAAGCCAGACCACTTCAGCAGCAACAGGTGCAGTTACTGCCCTGCGGAAGATGATGCGACCCGACCCCAAGTGGCTCCTAGCCCCCCTACCCGGCTGCTGCAGCTGGCTTATCCCCCCAGCAGGCCGCGCTCCCAGCGGCCGGGCCTGGCCGGGCCTGCTCTGGCACCGAGGGAGGGAGGCCCCGCCGCTTCGCTGCCGCCGTCTCCATGGCTACACGAGGGCGGCGAGCGAGGTGGCGGATCAGGCAGCGCCGCGGACAGCCTCCGCGACCGCGCGGGATGGGGTCCTTGCAAGCTATAAGAGCGTGAGGCGGAAAGCCCGCCTCCTTTTCTGCTGGCAGCTCGTGGTGGGGCAGGGGTGAGTAGCCGTAATGGCGCTGGGGCCTGCCGGGCTGAATCCCCGTGGCCGGCGGGGCATCGCGGCGGGAGCGGGCCGGGCGGGGGCCCTGGGGCGGCTGGCGACACTCACCGAGGCGGCCTGTGTCTGTATTTGCAGCAGGAACCCGGGCGGGAACAGCACCCACCGAGAGCGCCATGGCCGAGGAAGGGTGAGCAGGGCCGGGGCCCATGGGGGCGGAGGGGCCGCACGGGGCGCGTCTCGCCTTACCGCGCCGCTCTGTGTCGGGCCTTGCAGTTCCGGCCGCGCGGGCCCTGCCGTGGAGCTGCCGCGTGCTTCCTGCAGGCGAGGGGCTGGGTGCTCTGCGGCCGTCGGCCTGTCAGCGTCGCTGTGTGCGTGGCATCCTCTTGTGAGGGAGCGTGGGCACAGCCAGCGGGATTTAATCTCTCCTAGTTTTTCAGTTTCTTCTTTTTAGTTTCTCCTTTGGCTTAGTTCTTTAGGTTGCCTTTCTTCTGCATTTTCTTAATGATCGGATGCTTGCAGGCGAACGGGAAGCTTTTGTTTATAGTTGCAAGGTGATGGCACGATCAGAGCAATATCTGTCTTCTCTTTAGCATTACTGCTGGAGGTGTAATGGACGTTAACACCGCCCTGCAAGAAGTGCTGAAGACCGCACTTATCCATGATGGCCTAGCTCGTGGTATTCGCGAAGCAGCCAAAGCCTTGGACAAGTAAGTGTTCCCATTTTGCCTATGGTGAATAGCAACACTGGGTGAGGTGTGTTGAACACGTGCATTGCTCACTTTGTCCAGATGTTTAGTGGAAAGCTGCTGCAAGAACTTTTTTTCTGTCAGTGAGTTTTGTCTTTTGGTCTCTGTTTTGGGGTCTTTAACTTAAAATACAGATGCTAAACTCAATGACTCAAGAATGACAGCATATAGTTTATTAGGTTCTGTCTTTTTGTGACCCCAGTGCCTTTGAGTTTTCATGTGGATTTATTATTTGAAGAAAATGGAATGATGCTTGCAGTTTGTAGCTATGGAAATCTGGGGATCAAGAATCTTGTGTTTTAAGAAAAGATAAACTCTTCTCAAAGTTTCTAAGAATTCTAATTGGGAGGGTTAATATGTATGTCAGCTTTAACCTGGAAGAGTTGGTTTAGGGTTTTTTGAGGAAAAACTGAAATTCATAGCTTGCCTCTGCTTTTCTGCTAGCTTCATATTTTGTGTTTCAACTGTAAATAATTGCTTTGGTACAATATCAAAATATTAAACTTCTTGTGTATGTTAACCATGGTAATTTGTTACGGTTTCTTGGTAGGTTGAAGTACTCTGTATATGTGTGTACATATGTACACACACACACCTGTGTGTCTTTTTATAGGCACATTCCTGTTAGTGATTAAGTATAATGCTACAGTGTTTGGATGATGACTTAACAGTTTGTCGGATACCCCTTCACTCATCTTATGAGTGAGAACAACAGTCTGACAAACCTGTATGCAAAAAGTTAAGACAAGTTACTGAATAATTGAGGAGAAATGCAACTTAAATGACTTGACAGCTGGTTTGTAAGAATTCTTTTGAGTTCAGCTGTAACTTCATATGCTGTGTGTTAGGAGGATGATGTATGTACAAGGTTTATACACATTTGTGTGTGATGGTTCTTGCTTGGAAAGCTTGTTTCTGAAACATTCTGGTGAAGCTCATGATGAAGGCCAAAGAGAACTGACTTTGCAATGGTTGAATTACATTAGGTTAAGCATAGAAGACCTACACAGCTCTCTGTGTTGTCAGGTATCCCTTTGGTATTGTTAACATTGTACCACAGTATACAAAGATCCTAATTAGAATTGAGGCCCTGTCATAACAGCTGCTTTGAATGTAAGTAGAAAAGATTGTTTTGAAGAGCTTATAACAACTTGATGTGGAAATTCAAGCTTTTACTAATGGCAGTTCTGATGTTAAAATTATTGTAATCTGAGGTAAACAAGAAGTAGTAACTTGTAACTTGGTTGTTTTCTAATAGTGATGCCAGTTCTTTGTGGGACCTGGTGTTTATCCAGTTGTTGCACCTTTTATCAAGTGGCTGAGAATTTATTGGGATTTTTAGAAGCCTCCAAAACTGGAATAGAGTCTGATAAAGCTAACAATGTCTGAGTAGTCTGTTATGTGTATGAAAAACATAAAAATTAGTAGGTCATATCAAAAGTATATTTAGTATTTCAAAAGCATATGGTGTCTTAAAACCCAAAATTAAACTTAGGAAGTGGTTGTCTAGAAATGCACACAATGAATTTTGTTCTTCAGGTTTGATTATTTATTAAAGTTTAAGCAGTGTCTGAAGTGACATTTGTTTTCATTTTTTTTAGACGCCAAGCCCATCTTTGTGTTCTGGCTTCAAATTGTGATGAACCCACGTATGTAAAATTAGTGGAAGCACTTTGTGCAGAACATCAGATCAACTTAATAAAGGTGAGTATCAGAACTTAACACACAAGTTTGGAACAGTTATCTTGCTATATAAGCTGCTTGTTTCAGCATATAGAGAGCTGAACCTTTGAAACTGCTATAATTCTGTATATGGCTTGTCTAAGCAAAACTAGCAGCAGGGATTGTTTTAGTTCTGTGTGATTGTCATAGAAGCAGTACAAAAACTGGCAAAGAATGTGTATCAGGTATCTCGCAAAGTTAAAATGAAATTTTGTCTTGTATAAATAAGAAGAAATAGAACTAATGCTGCATGTTGTGGTGCATGGGAGGAGTCTCACTATGACTTTTTATCCAAACTAAAATACTTAAGCTGTACAATGATGATACTTTGGCTCCCTCTACTGATGCTTGTGAGGAAAGTAGCCATCCGTTACCCAATACTGAGAGTACAGCAGCTTTTTTGCTGGACCCAGTTATGTTAGAAATGGCTAGTTCTAATGTGATGCAATGTTTTACACAGGTTGATGACAACAAGAAGCTAGGTGAATGGGTAGGTCTCTGCAAGATCGACAGAGAAGGAAAACCTCGCAAAGTGGTGGGCTGCAGTTGTGTGGTTGTCAAAGTAAGATGATGCTAGTTACAGCTTATTTCTTGACTTTTGAAAATAAGTGGTAAAGATAAGGTTGCTTTAGATAAGGGACTCTTAAATAGATCTCTTAATTTTTTTTAAACAGTTGCTTTCCATTGTTGGTAGTAAAAATAAACTGCTTCCCTTTTCTATATTCCCTTTCACGTTTATTTAAAATACTCCTATTCATTTTGTGAGTTAGTTTGTGAGTTGTTAGTCCTTAAAGTATCTTTGCCTGCTTGCCAGTAAGCATTAAAGGCAAGACCTTTTAGCTAGAAGAGGTTAAATGTTGCTTCAGAAAAAAATGCCAGTTCAATGTGTCTGCTCAACTTGAAAATGTTTTGCAGAGCATATTTTAAAATGACACTGGTAAAGTAAAGCCACAGTACGAGCCTTGAAGACTTTGTTGTCTTTGAGGTCCCAAGAGATGGCTACATCTTCACAATAAAGGCTAATGCCTTCTGCATGTGTGTTCATATATTTGTTACTGTTTCACATGCTTTACTTGGCTTTAAGTGGAAATGAAGAATTTGTTTGGATCTGTACCAATGGGTGTTACACCTAATGAAATAGAATAGTCCTTTGTTAGAATAGTGTTATTAGAGAATTGAGGGAAAGCAGCTGGCAGATTGCTTGAGGTTACTTGTATGGAATTTTGGGAATATTTGGGAATGCCTTGAAAATGTTAGAATCTCAATTGTCCTTTTAAAAATAGGTGGTAAATTTTTGAATGGGTCTATCTTATTAATGGGATATCTTGTGTTACAGGACTATGGCAAGGAATCTCAGGCCAAAGATGTCATCGAAGAGTACTTCAAGTGCAAGAAATGAATAGAAAATAAATTTTGAACCTGACTGGTGTGTGTGTGTTTAATGGGTGGGTATCTGTGGAATAGTTCTTTGAGTTGCAAAGGATAACATCAGAAGATGAAAGGACTTTGCAGGTCTTAGTGTACTTTATTAGTATGTAAACCTTGGCAACTTGCTAAAAAGATAATGGCAATCTCTGCCATTCCTATTCTAGGGTGCTTCTGTTTCCTCTTCCTACCCCAGAGGTTACCAACTTATGGAACTTTGCACAGCTTCTCAGTTGCAAAAATGCTGATGGTTGATTACTGCCTTAGTTTGGCAGTGCTTAGGCCTGTACTTCTTGCAGGGATTCTGAATAACTTGTTAGGGAAAATCCAAAGTACTACTGAATCTGTGATGAAAATTTGGCTCCCTCTGCTGAAACAAATAAGGAGAACAGCCTTAACTGTTACTCAAGTCTTATGATGTGTTGCAGGGATTTTTTAAATGTTATCTTTAATTTATTCAGGGAACTTCCCCCACTTCAATTCTGAAGCAAACTGTGAGTGGAATTAGCTTATAAGAAATACTGTCATGTACTTCTGAATCTGATTCTGTAGTTCACAGTAGTCAAGGTAGCCAAGTAGTTGAGATCTTACTGCCTGAACAAGGCAGTGTTGAACTGTGAGTTGCCCAGTGTCTTGGTTTCCCTAGTAGTTGGGTAATGTACAGAAATTGTGTTTTGATAAAATTTTTTGCTTTTTGGAAAAAGGCGGGATTCAGACTGGAATGTAAGATTATTTTCTTTCCTGCAAGTTGTTTTGGCTTATGTTTTCTGTGGAGCAGCTCTAAAGAGTCATAAGGAATTGCAATTGCAAGCAGGACATGAATGTGAAAATCTGGGGCTGGGCACCTGTAGACTGAGGAGATGGGAATGCCATCTCTGATGTATCAGGCTCTTGAGCTTGAATTTCATAATGGTTTGTAACCCCTTTTGACATCCCCAATCACTCATAGTGTAGAGGTAGGCATCTCCAGGTGCTGTGCTCAGATGCATTTTCTTATAGCTCACATTAAAACTCTTGAAGTCTTGGTTTTGGCCCTGCCACAACTTTCTAGTAGCTACATCTGGGTGACTTGGGATTTTGGAGAGGTTCCTGTAGTAGTGTTTTCAGGTGTACTTAATGGAGTCACCTGTTCCAAGTCTGGTTAAAAACAAGAAATGTATCCTTGTACCAAACTTTATAGAATGTTCAGTCTTGTCTGAATTTCTCAGTAGAGGACTTACAGTAGCTTTTAACAACATTTTAGTTCATGTCAAGCTCGTATTAAAATAGAGCGAAGTTGTTAATGCAAATGTAGGAATGATACCATTTTCCATTTGGATGTTTTTGAATAGTTGAAACTACAGAAATAATCTGTAGATGAGAGTGCATATCTTATTAAATTAGTGGAGGTTTTTAAACACAGAAATAATTTATAAGAATATTCCTTTTTAAATGGAGTTGAAAGAGTAACTGTTGAAAAACTGTTAGTTGAGTTTGGCTAAAAATACTATGTATCTGACTTTTGTATAGAGGAGCACACCAAAGCACACTTCATCTTTTCTCCTGTCTTAAGCTGCATCTTCCCAAGAGTTTTAGATACATTTAAGCTATTTATTCTTCATATTTTTATAATGTTTACAGCTATATTCTAGAGAAAGAATTGTCTGAAATGGTGGTAGTGTTGGCAGTCTTAAGAGGATTTATGGTTTGCTTTTCCTTGGCTGGCTGTTACATCAGAGTTAAATTCACAAAAGGAACTGAGATCCAAAATGAGACCAGTACCTGGGTTCAATGGCCTGTGTGTTGCTGATGTTTAAAATTGCTTCTTAGAGTAGTAAAGTCATCTTAATTCCATACATCTGTGGATGTGGGGTAACAAGTGTGCAATCAAATAAGCTCCTCCAGTTTAGTGGGTGAAGATTTTTTTTAAGGTGAAATCTGTAGACTTAAGTATTCAAATTTAAAGAAGTCTTTGCTAAGCCTGTGCAAGCAAACTGAGGTTTTCCATGATTGGGGTTTTTTGCTGAAATACAACTTTTCATTTTGTTTTTTTAACACCACATGACCCAGGAGAATAGAGAAGAGTGTGGCTGCTGGTTCAGATACACTTCGCTGACTACAAAGGGAGTTTAGGCAAGTAAATTATCTATAGATATTTACCTTCTGGATATATATGACAGTGAAGTTAGCCCTGGAGCAGGTTAGCTTATCTGATAAAATTGTGGTTGCTTCAGCATGGGCAAAAAATAAGACCTTAGATTATTTCTTTTGCCCTTCTAAGTGAAACTTAATTTAGCTTGAGTTCAACTCAAAATGGAAGATTTCTGCTGGTACAACTTTCTCCTTGTCCTGGTTTCAGCTGAGATAGTTAATTTTCTTCCTAGCAGCTGGTATAGTGCTGTGGTTTGGATTTAGGATGAGAATGTTGATAACACTGATGCTCTTAGTTGTTGCCAAGCAGTCAAGGACTTTTCAGCTTCTCATACTGCCCTGCCAACCAGCAGGGTGGCCCAGGAGGTGGTGTAGCTTGGGAACTAGGTGAATATCAGTTTTGGATAGTGAGCAGTTGTGCTGTGCAACACTTGCATATTCTTTATTATTCTCTTCCTTTTCTGTCCTATTAAACTGTCTTTATCTCAACCCATGAGTTTTACTTTTTACCTTTTTCAGTTGTCTCCTCTGTCCCACTGGATTGGGGGGGGGGGGGGAAGGATTGAGTGAACAGCTGTGTGGTTTTAGCTGCCTGCTGGATTAACTGATGACATTCATAAATCAATGGTATTTTGTGGGTGAAGCACTTAGACCAACACATACTAAAGTTTGAGGGGTTCAGTTCCTAATTTGCTATTGGGGGGAATAGGAAGGATGGTGGAAGAGGAAAGAGGAAATGTTTATGTCCAGGTGAATTGTAATTCTGAGGTGATCTTGAAGTAAAAGGAAAAGGAGTATTCCTGAACAGGATGAATAAAAATAAAGATTGTGGAAGTTGTTCACCTTGTGTTGTGTATTTAATATCTGCAGTTGTTCTCCTTTGCACTTCCCTCGATATTTATGGAGAAATCCAATTTGAAGTAATACGCTGCATTCCATTTCATGACTGGATTTCCTGTCCAACTATTAACACTGGAGTATTTCTTACCTCAGTGGCATTGCATTTTAGGAGCAAAGTCATAGTTGTATGGCATACAAGCGGAAGAGCATCTATCCACAAGGACATAATTTCTGCAATGTAAGGAGATAATTTCCTGATTTGGGGCATATTCATTTACAGTGCTTCAGAGGAAGATTCTTGAGAAACAGGATATACTGCATAAAGAAAAATGTTCTGTGAGCATTTGCAATCTGCAAGAAGGTTGCAGTAAGATTCCATTCACTTGGCTAGGCTAGCATAGTACAATAGCACCAGTTTTGGATTCATGCTAAGTGTAGGAGAGATGTCTGTTTTCATGGATTTGGAGTTAGTATACTGCATTTTTTTATGGGAGCAGTGAAATTCCTTACAACAAGTGTTTTGGGTTTTTCTAAAAGCTATATATGGGGAAGATGCACACTGAATCTATAGTTGTATAAGACTTAAGAATTGCAAGTTGATATGTTTAGCCAAGTTACTAGTCTTAATTGTAATGTAAATAGGTCCTTAAGTTTTGCATATATTAAACTTGCAAACAATTTGGGAAGTAAGTCCAGCACACTTTGACTATTCAACTTCACAGTATATTCTTCATTGCATTTTAACTTTTCCCCCCTCACACTGAAAATAAACATCTTCATTATCAAAATTTCTGTTTCATTTATACCATGGGATATTGGATTTGCTACTTAAGCAGTAGCTGGGTTATGCATTTCCTCCAAATTGCAATCAAGTGTGATCAGTTAACTCTCAGGGAAAAGGCATTCAAGTAAGGAGAGCTGTAGTCCAGGAGCAAGTTTGTTAGGCAGTGTTTCTTTTGTAACAATGGAATGATACCTCAATATAAGTTCATGGCTATGATTTTTTTAAATAAGTCACTTGATCATTTTACATGGCAGTGAATTTTAATACTAGAGAATGACAACTCTCTTTTTATGCCAAGGTTTTTTTTTTGTTGGAACAGAAAGAACACTTCCTAAATATTCTTGCCAGAAGGAATTGGGTTGAGATTTTAATTTTCTGATCAAAATGCTTAGGTTATCAAGTTAAGTTTCTTCCTGTAATGTTTTGTTTCCTGGAAGTGACCTTAGACGCTATATGGGGTCAGCATTGGAGAACTGAGTAAGACTCAGTTTATATTTACTATACTTTATACTTAAGACTGTCCCTAGCGGTTGATTTATTTCCAAAATTTTCCCACCCAAACTTTGTTTCACCTTAATCTTTCATGAAAGTTAATTTGTTTTTTATTGAAATTGGCCAAGACAGACAAGTGATTGCTAGTCCTTCATACTGGAAGACTTAGCATATGCTTCTCTGAGACCTCTGCTTTGTAAACTAGAGACACCTGGTTTCTTCACACTTTCTTGATAGATGGTATTTTTGTTTTGCAATAGAAGGTGTATTGTCATTGATGCATCCTGCAGGATTCTGGGTAAGGTTTCAGAGGAGTAGATTTTGGATTACTTTTTATATAGTCATCTGTAGTCATCACCTTAAAGGTACCCGTTACCTGTCCCCTGAAAGAATGTGGTTAGACAGTGTTAAACATGAGACTGGGAATTAAAAACTTGAGAGTTAGAGTTCCAGGGCTGACCCTGACTTCCTCTGCTGATCATATTTAATGTCCCTTGCAGGTTTTCTTTGAGAAACGGGGATAATGTACAATGGTTTGCTCAGCGATGCATGTTTTGTGGCTTTTGGCTGGCAGAGAAGCAGAATGAATTTCTTTCTGGACTAAAATACCAGTTCTTAGTGGATTTGCATGGATTGGTAGTCCTTTCCAGGCCTAAATTCTTATGTTTCTGTGTGAAGTAGAAAGCTAACAAGGTGCTTTGAGGAAATGCTAGTAAGTCATTGTGGAAGTGCTAAGTACAGACTTCTAGACAGTATTGGAAGAACATCCTATGTGAGATGAAAAAAAAGAAAAATCTTGAACAGTTAAGCTCATTTTGTTTTGGAACCACCTGTGTGTAATCCTGGCTAGTATTGCCTTTCTGTCTTGTACATTTTGCCTTAGATCATAAAACCTTGTGAATTTGGACAGCACCACTGTGTATTTGCAGAACTCCTACTTTGATGGAGTTGTTCCCATAGGGGAGCTGGTTATACCTGCCCTCCACGCTTTCCCATGACAGTGCTCGTTTTACTCTTTCAGTCCCTTGGAGTCTAGGATAACGGCAGTGCTACTCCATGCTAATTTTTAAGAAGGAAATATGTGTGCTTGTAATGTGTAGCGGGAGCCTGAGTGCTCGCTTGAAGATAACTTCTTACCAGGACAGCTCATTCACATCAGGATCTGCCATTGTAATATGCTGATACGTTTTGCAGTAGCACAGACATTAGGGGATCAGGGCTTGTCAGCAGCAAATCGCCGTGCTGCATAAGCACCTTTGCGGGCTCCAACCATTCCTTTCGAGAGCATTGTTTGTTCTGCCTGCTTTGCCAAGAGAAAATCATATCTTCCGGTCTTATTTAATGCATGAAGTATTTTATGGAAGGTGAGCACTAATTCCACATGAAGGAAAAAATATATTTAGTATTAAACCACATGGTATCCTTTACACTTTGTTACAAATAAGCATAAACCCCAGTATTTTCTGCCTAATGTTCCTGATTTAGAATTGCCTCCTTGTTCTTTGTACTACAGAACCTGGATATCCCAACGGCAAGCCAGTGCCCCTCTTGTGTCCTTGTTGCTGAAGCTGGTGCAAACATGGTCCCTAGAACATTGTCCCTTTCCTGGAGACCTCACAAAGGTCTCTCTTCCAGTGGTGTAAAGCAACTCTGAAAATACATCCATTTGTCAGCCTTGTCTTCTCCTTTGGAGATGATGTGTTTGGGATGTGAAGCCTAATTTGTGTTAGGCCATTGAACCAGATACTGAATGTTGGATGAGCACAGTTGTGGCTGTGTAGACTTATGTAGTCTGAAGGAAAAAAGTCATTGCAAATTTTCTCAATGGTTTTAGACAGTTAAGTAAATACAGAGGAATTTTTCCAGCCATTGGTCAGCAAGCAAATGTTTATTTTGAGAGTCTTTTTAACAAATTGAAGTGGTTAGTATGCTCTCATATACAACGATCCTACACACATTCCTAATTTTCTCATGCATTGGCGTTATTTCTGAGTGAAGGTCCACCTACAAAAAGCCCTAAATCCATATTAACTGCTTCATGTAGCTGACCTGTTCTAAATGATGATATAATCTTTTATGGAAGTAAACCACTATACCAATGTCTGAACTTTCAGCTATTGGTAACCATGCTTCCTCCTTTTAATTCCAAAAGTGTCTGGGTCATGTTATATGATATGAACTATTGGAAACTAATTTGAAAATCACTAACTTACAGGAGCTTTTCCCCTCCTCTTCCAATTCAAAAGCAATTGGGACTTTTTATAGTACAAACAAAAGTATTTAAAATAGCTTCACTAAGAACTGTGCAAGCAATAGCATTACATAAAATGGGGATACTTTCAATAAATAACAACCACACTCTTCATAAATTTATGAACTGAAATAATTTTGTTTGTACCTGATTGGTTTAAAAAAATCCTTTTAATGATCATCTGATATTTCATATTGCTGCCAGATTATTAGGCACAAAGCAGCATGTGTTGGGTTTGTGTGGCAAGGTTTTGGTAGCGGGGGTGGGCTACAGGGGTGGCTTCTGTGAGAAGCTGCTAGAAGCTTCCCCTGTGTCTGACAGAGCCAATGCCAGCCGGCTCCAAGACGGGCCCGCCGCTGGCCAAGGCCAAGCCAATCAGCGCCTCTGTGATAACATATTTAAGAAGGGAAAAAACAAGTTAGAGAGAGCTTTTGCAGCCGGAGAGAGGAGTGAGAAGATGTAGGAAACTCTGCAGACACCAAGGTCAGTGCAGAAGGAGGGGGAGGAGGTGCTCCAGGCGCCGGAGCAGAGATCCCACTGCAGCCCGTGGTGAAGGCCATGGTGAAGCAGGCTGTCCCCCTGCAGCCCATGGAGGAAGGATGAGGGGGTGTAGAGATTCCACCTGCAGCCCGTGGAGGACCCCACGCTGGAGCAGGTGGAGGCACCCGAAGGAGGCTGTGGCCTGTGGGAAGCCCATGCTGGAGCAAGCTCCTGGCAGGACCTGTGGCCCTGTGGAGAGAGGAGCCCACGCCAGGGCAGGTTTGCTGGCAGGACTTGTGACCCCGTGGGGGACCCACGCTGGAGCAGTCTGCTCCTAAAGGTCTGCACCCCGTGAGAGAGACTCACGTTGGAGAAGTTCATGAAGGACTGTCTCCTGTGAGAGGGACCCCATGCTGGAGCAGGGGAACGATGAGAGGAGTCCTCCCCCTGAGGATGAAGAAGTGGCAGAAACACCATGTGATGAACTGACCGTAACCCCCATTCCCCGTCCCCCTGTGCCGCTGAGGGGGGAGGAGGTTGAAGCCGGGAGTGAAGTTGAGCCCGGGAAGATGGGAGGGGTGGGGGGAGGTGTTTTAAGATTTGATTTTAGTTCTCATTCCTCTACTGTGTTTTGCTTAGTAATAAATTCGATGAGTTTCTTCTCTAAGTTCAGTCTGTTTTGCTCGTGATGATAATTAGTGAGTGATCTCTCCCTGTTCTTATCTCGACTCATAAGCATTTCGTTGTACTTTTTCTCCCCTGTCTAGTGAAGGAGGGGAATGACAGAGCGGCTCTGGTGGGCACCTGGCCCCCAGGCAGGGTCAACCCACCACACAGGGTTATATAAAAATACAGATCTACAAGGGGAAAAATGTTTATATACAAATCAACCTGTCTGTTTTCCTTAACCGATTGGAAGTTTGTTACCTTCAAGTAGTCCTCTAGCTCAGTCAATGTCAGGAATCTGTTCATCTTTGCTGTAGCCTGACTGAGGCTGCTGTTTGTAAAATAAGAGTAAGTTTTACTGTTTGAAGCATGATAGAGTTTGTATGTCAATTCTCTACAAAAATACCAATGCGTAAGTGGTCAGATATTCTTTTCTCAAATCAATGAAATAATAGGCATTTAGGTCAGTGCCTGGCATGCCAATTCCTGCCCTGTAAAATTTTACAATCAAGTTATGAAACTGAAAAAAATATATTTTATGCTGATGTGCAGAAAAATGTTTATTAAAGCAACTTTCCTGTTTTCATACTCCAAATATCTGCAATTCCAGTATGCTTTTTTTTTTTTTTCAATGGTTCTAAGACATTTTCCACAGTGAAAGAGTTCAAATCCCTCTTAAAATAAGCTTTGTATTTTGAGGACAGAAAAAAAGCCATGCCCTGTAAGTAACCTTTTATATTGATTGTATTGTTAGCAGCCAGTGTGTTGGATAACATAATACAGATGCTTAGGACAGGTTTAGGAAGGCAAATAGGGGGAAAAAAACCCAAAATGTTTCTAGTTTTAAGAGTATGTGTTTAAGGGAATGGAGGTCATGTTTTGTAGAACCCTCCACAAAAAAATGAAACACCCTCAGATATCCGTATATATAAAAGTGTTTGTATGTCAATACAAGCTATGGTATATATTCTCTTTTTCATCTATTTATTTGAATGGACAATATTCAGGTAACACCCTTCAGCTTTGCTTTTTTCAGGGCAGCAAAATATAACGTTTGTTATCACATGTACAAGAAATGCCTTTATGTGCATGGAAGTTAGCAAGCTACTGTAATTCTAAAAAACATATACATTCAACTCCCATTTCTGCAGAGACTGATTTTCACCCTTCTATTCCTTCCATGGATATGTTTTATATCCAAATCAAAATCTCAGCTGGTTCTGACTCTTCCCTCGTGGCTATCTAACCATCTGTTTTAAACCCAGCATGACAGCTTTCAACATTTCCTTTCAAGACCAGCACGTCTTGATCCTTTTCTGGTCATTGTGAACAGCATCATCATTTTTGTCTGACCCTCAAGCCTATTTACATGTCCTCTTCACGTGAAAGTTAATTGGAATATATGTGCCTCTTCTACTTGCAATTGTGTGAAAACAACCCTAAAAATGCTGTTTGGACATGAGCTATGAGTGATTTTGCATATATTCAGAAGAGGAAAAAAACTTTTAGCCAAACCGGCCTACAACCAAGAAACAGGGATGGAATTGCAGTGCCCTTTGTATGGCTGTCTCCATTATCTTATGATAAAATCCATCATTTCGTTGTTGACTGAGCTAGTATGGTTGTGAATATAGATAATGTTAGTTAGCCCTTCCTATAAGATCCTAATTATGTTGTTGAGAACTCTGCTAAGCTGCTTTTCCACGGACTGAAATTGTTCCTTGTAGATAGTCCATCTCAAATATTATTTTTTTTTTTTACTTTAGTGAAAGCAACATAGCTATTTCTGAGACTTTTGTTGACTATGAGGTGTTTGATAGGGGTCTAGTTACTTCTTTTTTTTAAACCTCAGCTAACTTAAAATCTTTTCATTGGAAAGTTCAAGTGTTTCCATTCATGGACTTGGGATATAACAGGGAAGTGGAGGGAGAGAAGGAGCGCTTCTTCTTGGTGGGATGATGGGTGAAGGGGGAGGATTGGATGTGTAGGAAAGAATAGGCAGACTGGTCAATGTAATTAATAGTAGGTGGGGGCAGAGCAGGAATAGAAAAGGGATAGCAAGAGGCTGAATCAGAGACACAGGAGAATCTGGTATTTGGGCTCAAGAGGCCCGTGTCACCTTGATTTCTTGCCAATAATCATCCATGAAATAAATGGCAAAGTATGTTTCTCATTGCCCTCTAGCACTGGTCCACAGGAAAGATGACTGTGAAGGGACAGAAGAATTCAGTGGAAGAGTGAAGATTCATGCATGCATAGGCATGCATATGCCATTTTAAAGGCAGATTACAAAGCTCAAGATAATATTAGGGAAAAAAAGGCTGAATGTGCCACCCTGTTCAAGTCTCTTGGCATGTATATGCATGTTATATGCTGTTGTTTCTACAGTGGTCTTATGTAATTAGAAGGCAAAGCAGACCCTAAAAATGATCCAGGGCTCTATTGTGAAGAAAGCTGGTGTGTATTAAAAAAAAAACAAACCCAAAACAAAACACCCCCAAAAACCAAAAAAACCCACCACCCAAACCTGTATGTTTCTGTGGTTAAAAACGGTGATGCAGATTTGCCTCTGGCACCGAGCTCTTATGAGGAGGTCAGTAAGTCACTTAGAAATGTTCACAAAAGGCACTGATGGTGTCTTTTAATTTTTTTGGGTACACCAAGTTGCCTGTACCTTGTTCTGTGAGAATGATGAACATTCCCAGTTACTGACATTTTGGTTTAAGCATAGAAAGCTACCAAGCATGCTTTTTCCCTTGTGGGAAAAAAAAAAGAAAAAAAAAAGAAAAAAAAAGAAAAAAAAAGAAAAAAAAGAAAAAAGAAAGAAAAAGAAGAAAAAAGAAAAAAGAAAAAAAAAGAAAAAAAGAAAAAAGAAAAAAAAAGAAAAAAACAAAAGAGGTTTACAAGAGTCCTAGATTGGCTGGTCTACATGGATGGGTGCCTGTAGCTTGTGTGTTACGATGTCCTAAAGTGTAGAATGGGGACATAATCCCCTTCGGGAGATCGGTGAAGACCAATCCCTTCCCGCTTGCCAAGCACTTTACCGAGGCCGCACCTTGGGGTCCGGCCGGTGTCTCCGTTGCGGGCGGTATGCAGCGCATCCCGTACGGACCGCAAAACCAAGCGGTGACCGTGCCCTGGCCGGTGGGCAGCCCAGGCAGCCGCGGGGGCCCTGCCGCTGCCGGGCCGGGGGGGGCGGCTCGCCCGTCGGTGGGCAGCTCCGGGGCGCCCCGGCCCCTCCGCCGGCCGTGCCGGCCTGCCGCTCCCGGCAGCGCTTCCCCGGCGAGGCAGGAGATGGCACCCGTGCTACAGCTAAAGGGCCAGGGGGAAGGAGGGGTGGGAAAAAAAGAAAAAAAAAAAGATAAAAAAGAGAAGAAAGTGCCTGGCTCCCTGGGACTGGAGTTATAGGAGCAGGTGCTGCGGTGATCCCAGCAAGCTGGCGACATAGGAAACAAATGTGAACTGAAACTCTTTAATGCCATTGAATGTTGTCGATTTCTATGCGTATTTTCCAGTATTGCAGCCTTGTAAAATCCAAGTAAGTCAGATGTTTAGACTTTTACGGTGTGTAGAATGTGTTTGCATAAACTAAAGGACTTTGTTGTACAGCTGTGACTCCTTTAATCTGTTTTTCGCAGAGTTGTATCGCACAGAGCAACTGTCTGCTTTCCTTCACAGACATATTTCATGAACAGGGTACAAACTTACAGAGGTTTGGGGGATATGTTTAAGTAGTCTAGTCAGCTGTTTGGAAGTTCGCTTTGTACATTGTAAGTAGCACCATCTATGAGACTAGAAAACACCAGTGTCAAATTAAGCATGTAAAGAACAATATAGTCTTAAGATAAGAGCCAAAATAGGTGAAGGCTTTTTTTTTTCCTCCACTGCCTCAAGTGTCTGATGTATTACAGTGTTCAAAGCGTTTCAGTATGCTTATATTGTATTCACACATATGCAATGTATTTGAAACATTCCTACCAAGGAGATTGTGGTAAAAACTGTAATGTGCAGCTTGCTGGGTTTCATTGTAAAGTAATATAATCTCCACATGTGCGAAGGCCAATGCAATATTTTATTTTTTGCTTACCCCAGGGAACGTGATATTAAATTTATCAGCTGAAGTATTTGAATGAGAACTCATAAATATTTTTTGAGGTGCATCAGTGGTGTACATAGGGAGGGAGAAGACTTGCAGCACTGGGTGAAGAGGAAGTAGTTCATACTTTTCATCCTGCTCTGTGACATAACAGCTATGCCTTGGCCTTCAGATGGGGTACTGGAAAATTTTCTAAGTGACTGAAAACAAATTTTAAATTGGGAAGAATTTGTTAGTCACTCATTTTTATTGATAATTATTAAATCTACAGTACATGGACTTCAGATGTTGTTCACATCAGATACAGGCTCTGGACATCTTGCGGGGAGAGGAGAGGGTTCCCCAAAAGAGAGGTATCATTCTGAAGACATTTCAGATGCACAGGAGGGACTGTTGGCCTGTCTGTTTTATCTGATGCGCTGTGACTGTAGGCACCCTAGCTGGGCAAGGTACTGCCACATCTAGGAGGAGTCTGCACACTGCGGTAATGTAGTTATAAATCTTCGAGGGCTTAAGCAAGTATCTCTGCATGGCATTATCTTGTGCTGTTGTGTGATCTAGTCTCTTGTCTGGAGTTAATTTGGGCATCTCCAACAGAGTTCAGTGGTGCTTTAGAATAATCCAATCCATGCTGAGTTAGCAGTTCTCTGTCATCATTGGCTCCATGTTCAGCTGCAGCCCAAATTGCCCGTATTGGGAAAGGTACTGAGAACATGGCCAAAGATGACATTTTGCCACTGTAGAAAATCTTCTTGGCTCCGCATCTCGAGTACTGCATACAATTGGTCTCCACATCTCAAGAAGAGTCTAGTTTTTTCTTAAAAAAGAAAAAAAGGCATGGAAAAGGACATCTAAAACTATTAAGGGCGAGTAAATAGTAGGCTTATGGTCTCACTTCAGTTTGAAGAGAAGGCTGAGTAGGGATGAAGCTGATTTACAAAATCAAGAAGGCAGTGAAGAAGATGAGTGCTAAACGTGTTTACTAAATCCTACAACAGTAGATCAGGGAACATGCATTGAAACTGATAGGATCTAATTTAAAACAGCTTTTTAAAAGTGTCTTTCTTCAAAGCATGCGATAAACTTCTACAACTTGCTGTTGCAAGAAAGTGCGGAGTCAGAACACATCAAGAGGTTCAAAATGGATTAGACAAATTAAACCAGATAGTATTGGTAATAGGCCGTGACGTTTCCTCTGACACTCAAAATCTAATAGGAGGATGCAGGAGGAGCATGAGGATTGGACCTCAGATAGTGGCTCATTTCACATGCTCTCCCTAAGCAACTTCTGTGACATCCAATATGGGAGACAGAAAACTGGGTGATGGACATTGGTCTCACCCTGTGGGGCATTTCTGATAGGAAAGGATATGACGGACAGGCTCCCAAGAGTGCTAAAAGAGCCGAAATGGATGCCCAAAATGTCTGGTTTCATGGTCACAGCCATAAAAAGCTACAAAAGGAATCGTTAGCACTTGCAGAGAAAGCAAGCAAAGAGGAGGTGACTACTTCAATCCCTTGGAAGTCAAGAAACTAGACTTTTTCAGGAATCTTCTTGATTAGCAGCTGGCTCAAAACCAAAGGCTAGTAGAGACTGAAGGTGGCTCAGGGTGGTAGATTATAGAAGTGAAAGAAGCAATAAGACTTTTTACTATCACTTAAGTTGAGAATATTAGAACTGCGAACATACCTAATCCAGTCAGCTTTACTTGTAGGTAATTGCATTAAAAAGCTCTTGGGCTTTTTACCTCTGTGGTTGCTCTGTTTTGCAGTGGCCATACCTTCTATGCCTTTGTCATCTTGGGAATTACATTGCTGTGTTGCATTTCACTTGGAACTACTTACTGAGCCAGCTCAGAATCTGAAGTCAGTCCAGGGCTGAATTTGGCACACGTCGGCTATTGCCCAGCAAGTATATTGCCTTTGTGTACCAGGATGGGCTATTTCCAAAAGGAGTTGAAAGTTGGGTTTTTTTTTTTTTCCACTCCATACATTCTTTAATGACCCAGGTCTGCCCGTCTTAGACATCAGCTCTTCTCTCTCCATGATATTTCATCCAGCAGAAAAGGTGAACTGGCACTTTTTTGGTATAATAGTGAGGGAGCTCATGGCACTTCAGAAGGCATTTCTCCCTTTGATCTAAAATAGCCCATGTGCACCGGCTTCTCTGGCACACTGCAAAGTTCACCAGTTCTCTTAAGTTTTTCTGAGAGGAACAGAATCGTGAAGGTGGTGAAAGGGTGAGTAGGGGCAAGGATTTATTTGTTTTTTTTCTTTCTCTTCGCTGTTGTTGGCTTGAGATCTGAGGAATGAAGCTAAATTTGTAATTTGTAAGGACTGTATTTTAAAATATTTGCCAGTTGCTCCAGATAATAAAATAGGGATTTTTGTCCAGAGAAGAAATGAAAATAAATAAACATGGATCTTTTTCACCTAATTTACGATCTGCAAATACAGTTCCTCCTCAACCTGTGTGATTAATTCTCCTCAGTCAAGAGTGACCATTTTGATTACATCTTCTATCAATAAAAAGCCATGAAACCTTTTTTTCATAAGAGAAAAGAAATCCAACAATATCAGATGACTGCAGTGTAGATTGTTTTGCCATTTGTACCAGGATTTTAACCATATTACAGCCAATATATAATTTCAGTACCCCACCTTTAACATCACTCTCAGATTTAGTATAGGCAGCTTAATGGAAATTACCCTTACTCATACCAACTTTAAACCCAGTAGAACTGGAAAACTTTTTTGCATGGGCATGATACTACTTGTTCCAACAGGTGCTGGTTATGATATAGCTTTGTTTTTTGACCATGTGAATGTATCAAGAGGAATTACAAAAAATTGTTTAAAATGTTGCATATGATTAACATTTCTGAAGCCCAGTTTTCTTCTTTTAGAAACACATTGTGGCTTAAGTGCTTATAGAAGATAGTTGATTCCTGAAGGAAAAGCTGCAGCAGTTCTCTGTCAAGGTCTCAGTTCAAACTTATTATCCCAGCCTCAGAAATGTGTTTTCACTAACCTAAGAGTGTGATAAGCTGAAGGAAAGGGTGCGCAGCTTAGGCATTTGGCAGTGCTTCCACTGGAGCTGCTGTGCTGGGGTAGTGGTGGGGGTTCATGAAGTGAGGTGTGCTTTCGAGTCTATCATGTCTCAGCTACTTTACAATCTCTGGAGAGTCCCGGGCAGAGTTTCTACGAGCTGTGCCTTGGTGTTCACCAGATAGTACATACGCTGCAGATGTTTCAGGCTGATCACCTGAAGTTTGTGATAACTACAACACGTGGTACGTTTTGGATGATCTCAATAGTACGCCTAGTATCTTATTTCTGAGGCATTTTTGCTGCATGAAGCAATAAATTCAATTCTGTCATCATTAGGCAGGTGTTTATATGTACTGCAAGACTTTAATCTCTCTCCAGGGAACAAAATACTTTAGGGGCCCATTCTACAACTTGGCTTTTGCTTTGCGTCTCTGGCATGTTCCTGTTTTTCTCTATGCCAGGAGAGCAAGCATGGCTTTATGGTTAGGACACGGGTCTTGGATCGTTTCCCAGCTTTGCCAGTGATGACTGTGAACCTAGAGCAAATCTGTCCCTCAGCTCACCAACTACAAAGAGTGAGGGTAATGTGGCTTTTTATTTCTGCTGTGTGTTTCATTTACTTAGCTCTTTAGGACATAGACTGCATTGTGTTAGATGTACGTATCATGAATCCCAATCTTTGTACACAAAGTCACAGTCTACTGGTAATAGTGGAACAGAATTTTAACGTACAGAATATTTGGTAAAGAGTCCCCCAAAATACAAATGACTTGCCATCATCCTGTACTTTGATAGTCATATGATGTGCCAATGAGAGATTCAAGGTTGTGACATGACTACTGTAACGTTTGGGTATGGGAGAGTGTCAGTGTGTGCCAACTCTATTTTTTGTGCAGGAGGTGAGCTGATTTATAACTGGATGGTGAATTAATTTTGTTCAGACCTACCCAAGTCTCCCCCATGTAATGTCTCCCTGGTTTCTGTAGGAAGTCCCGTACCCGATCTCTGAGGGGCTGGCTGTCTCTGGCTGTAGCGGTTCCCAGGTCCGAAGGCAGTCTGCAGCATCTGAATGGCCTGGAAAACCTGAAGTCCACTCATTGATAGCTGTTGAGCAGTTGTTAGTGAAACTTTGTGCTGAACCTTGGTGAAAATTACTTGCATAGCCATGAGAAAATTCATAAAACAAAGAGCAGGGTGGAAGGAAATGCCTTGAAGATGCTTTAAGCAGAGAGCTGAGAAGCCCACTAGCTCTTATCATCAGAAAATGACCTCAGAGAAGAAAAGAATAGCATTTTTAAAGTTTTGGATCCTGGAAGAAAACTCACAAGGAAATTCAACATTTTCTCGCAAGATAATTTTGGTATGCTACATAGACTTGAAACAGTCTAGCCATAAAGGCAATGTTAAAACAATTATCTCAAGGAATTGTGGTCAACTGAAAAAAATAAATAAACGTTTCCAAGTAAACTTCCTGTACTTAGAAGATAGTATGGTAGGATAACATTAAGGCAAACAGAAAGACTATGAGTAGCCCAAACAAATCCTTACAGCTTTAAACATGAGCTACATTGTTATATGTAAAAAATCAAGACAGCAGCTACCATTTGCATCAAGCAGTTAATGTTTTCTCTTAATCATAGCATTATCTTAAAAAATATTCTTTAGATTGACATAATATTCTTTGTTTTACTCTTGAAAACATTTACAAATTCATCATATTAGAAAAGGTATTATAGTCTAATACTTCATAAATCCATGCTGATGGAAAGGAGAAATTTCTACCTTGTTATTTCGCAACTTTTAGTTTGTTTATTTAAGGAAAAATACACCATAATCTGAATTTCTTTTCCCTGGGCAGTCTAGGAAAATAAATTTTTTTCCTTTCCTGACTCCCCCACTGCATGTGTTCGTACACATATAGGTGCACATGTGCATACACATGTGTTTCCTTCCATGAAGGAGGTAATGTACTTACAGATATTCATGTTATCTCTACCCATTTCTTTCTTGACTTTAATAATAATGTTGTCAGAGTTTCACACTCATTTGTGCTTAAAAACCTGAAGTGCTTAAGAATTTTTAGATGTGAAATACTTTAACTGGGTATATTTTTATTCTAGCAAATGAATGTCCATTTTTTAGCTGTTTCCTGTGTTAGGAAGTTTCTGTAGTAGCAATTTTTACTGATTTCTCTTCCGAACTAATCCATCCTTTTCAATCTCTCTAGGTAGTGTCCCCCCCGCCATGCTGAAGGTGGACCTGTGCAGCCAGGAATGCTAAAGTCTTGGGGCAAGAAGGAGAGGAGGCACGAGAGATCCTGATCTGTAGTTCAGTGGATACAATCCTGAAGTGGGAACGGGGAGAGACAATTTTCATCCTTGAAGTCCAAGTAATTTCTTGGGACTTTGTTTTGGGGCTTTATTCCTTCAATGACTCTCCAAAGAAAAATGCAGAAGCAGTCCATGGGACAAAATGCCAGGAATGCTATTGGCTTCCTTCTGGTAAGTGCCCTGATCTCTCCCTTGTTGTCTCTCTTTATGACTTCAAGGCTGGTTTATCAAACTTATGTATCTGCAAGGTACAGTTGTCACCCCTGACTCTCCTTATTGCCAATGGAAAACAAAATATGGGGGTCACTTAATCTCATCTTAAAGTAGATATTTAAAATGGTGAGTGAAAATGAAGCACCCACTCCTCAGGAACTGCAAAGGGAGCCTCTGGGACCGACCCAGATGTCTGCATACCGCTGGTGCATGGGCCCTTGTGGTGCTGTGAACAAAGCCACCTCAGGCTGGGTCTGGGTCAGAGTCCCCCACTGAAGTAGCCATGACTTAATATGTTACAGAAAAAGCCTGAGTTGAACAACCTTTCGTTTTCTTTTTCCATGTTTTTTCCTGCTGCAGTCTTAGTAGCAGCCACTAATATTTGTCAGTTCTCCAATTTTGATAAGAATGGAGAGAATCTCCCTCCTTAAAAAATACAGGAATTCCCGCAGAGAAGGAAGCGTGTTGTGCTCTGTTAGTGCGCTGTATGTGGGGGAAGGCATTGGAAGAGGATCAAAGGTGGGGTCAGTGCTTAAAAATAGTGTGTACCCAGTACCAAATGGCTGCTTTACCCTGACCACAACCACCTAAAAACTGTTCAGAGTTGCAGTTTTGCTCCCAGTTTTGCAAGCTGGATATACCCAAAGATTGCAATCTATGAGACTGCAAACCCACATGGCTGGTAAGGTATGCTGAAACTCAGTTAAACAGATCCCGGTAAATGTGAGCACGCTGTAAGTGCCCCTACTTTTAAAGGAAGAACTGGCAAGTAGATGTACACAGCTGGGCTCTTCATCCTCACTGGCTTCAGTGGAAGGTGATAGGGAAACTCTTAAATCAGGTTTGGAGATTATTTAGTCCTAGAAATAAAGTTATTTGGAATGAAAATACCTAATACAACAGAAGATCCTTGCCACCTCTTCCACAGCATGTTTATTCAGGATGGTATGTTCTAAAAAGTAATGCCTAGAGTGCTTCCTCCCCTCTGAAAAACTCTGAAAGACAGAAGACACTCAGTTTCTCCCACCTTCGTAATAAGGAATCAGAACTGTGTGCCCACCTTTTGTCTAAACTCCTTTCACTGCAGATCAGCACCGAGATCAGTGTGGTACGGGGAGGATGCAGCTCTGATCCAAATGGTGATCCACATGAAGGGAAGGAGGACGAAAGAGCTAAGGGGGGTTTTCTGCACAGCTGAACCTCTTTCAGGTGACACCACCTTCAGCTGTGCTCAGCAATGCCAACTGTAAATTGCCTAACAATTCTGGTAGATATACCCATGCCATAGATCTGCCCTAGTGTCTTAATTTTATGCTTCCTGATTAATTTCTTCTGAATAATTTAATTTGTCAGTCCTGAGGTAAACAAATTATTAGCTGTATTACAGTAGTGATGCTGTCCATAAAGCTTGGAGCACTCCTGACTGAGCTGTGGCAGAGATGCTCAGGCTCCTTCGTCCTAGGGTAAAACTAAAGCTTCGAAATTAAATACCAAAACACTTCTCTATGGCCTTTTCTCTTGCCTGCCTATAGTACCCAAACTATCTCATGTCTCTGGGTTTTTGCAGAGCAGAGGGTGGGTTCTGTACCCCCTTTTATGTCATCACAAACAGGTAACTACTAAGAGCGCTTGTATGCATAGGAACAGTCCCTGAATGTAACCCAGTGAAATTAACTGCAGGGGAAACCTTAGAGCAGGAAATCACTCAGCTGACAGTATTATAAAACATTATATAGTTATTAAGTGGTTTTCCAGTAATTTTTCAGTACTCAGCAGAAAACATTATCATAACCGATATACACTAATTTTCTCTTGTTTATGTGTGTATATACTGTAACTTCCATTAAACTGCCATTACATTTACAAAAGGGATTCTGTAAAAATGACCTGGTGGTCTTCCAAATTTATTCTTTCAATGGCTCCAGATCAAATTTGCCTACTTTAAACAATATTTTTAAAATTTGACAGTGTTGTGGACCCCACCTGGAATCAAGTTGTGTTCTCTCTGTATTGTATTTGTAATGAGGATGATTTAATTATTTATCTGACAACGATATTAACAATGTTCAGGAGAGTCTGCCTCCCACAAGCCTTTCTCCCTTTCCACCTTGCCCTCCCAGGTGTCATCCTAATTGTAGGGTGCTAGCAGAGGAAAGATCTGTGTTGGTTTGTCAAGTGAGGAGGTATATCTGGGTGACAGTGTTCAGTGGGGAGGTGCCATACTGAAGGTTTTCTGATCATTGTGATATTTTAAGACTAATGAGAATTTAGTATACATGTTGAGCGAAAGGATTTAGGCATCTTAAATCATGGAGAAACTAGCTTCATTCGTGGCTGTCTTCTGTTTCCTTCTACCTTGACTCTGGACAACTTCTGTAAGAGCAACCTGAGGCCCAAATCCCACCCCAGACTTTTGTGTGTTACTGTTGGACATTGCCCAGGATCCGTGAGAAGGCTGCTTCACCGCACATCATGGCTGTATTGCTTCAGCCCCCCCAACCCCCCCATCAATACTGGAATCGTTTGCTGGCCATTGTGCAGCTTCCCCAGAAGTAACAGGTCTGTCTGCGTTCAAACATTTTGCATATACAGCTTTGTCAGCTAAGAGCACGGGAAGAGAAGAAAAGAAACATGCCACTAATTAAATCGTCAGTTCTGGTAAATGTTCTTGTACCAGCAAAAAGCTCTATTGAGAGGTATAACTTATGCCATTTGGGTAGCTGGTATAAACATCGCTAGCAAAAGTCTCTTACCAGAGATACCAGAAATACACCACATTTCCACTCAGAGGGTTTGTTGTGAAAGCTATGTCTGCAAAGATCTTGTATTACAGAGAAGGCCCTAGCCACAGGGTGGAAGAACCATTATGTTGAAAGTTGAGTTTCATTTTCTTCTAGTCTAGAGCGGAGTCCGAAACTGCATGAAAATGGGATAAATGAGCAAATGTACCCCAGTATCTCCTAACACTTTAAATGGTAGCTTGGCCTTTAGAGCAGATGTTTTGCAAATGTCTCTGCCTGGAAGCTTCTCATCACCAGCAGAGCCTCCAGATGATGATCCAGAGCGTGCAGGCTCCAGCAAAAGAGCTTCTACAGCCTGTGGGCTGCCTTGACCCGTCCTGGTGATTTTCCTGCCGGTGCTGCTAAATGTTTATTTGGTGCAAAAGGTGAAATACAGGGGGGTGTTACAGGTCATAACCTTTCCACAGAGCACACTGGGCAGAGCCAAATAACAGGACATCAGACACAGTGCCCTCAGGCTTCTGTCAGGCGGTGACCATTTCCAGTGTTTTGCATGAGTAGAAAAATTCAGATGAGAAATATTTCCCTTCTGTCCGGCCTAGAACATCTGGACTTTGCTGAAGTCATTAGTGCAGTTATTTCACTGTGAACTAAATGGCAATTAGCAGAGTGAGGCCACACTAGAAACAGGATGCATGACCGAGATTTTTAAATCCCATAGTGAAACAAACAACCTGGGACTTAAGTGCAGAAGAATGAAAGCTCCTGTTCACACGGGTTTCATATCTTTACTTGCAGACAAGAGGGAAATGTGTCTTAACATAAGCTTCATTTTGAGGGAAATAATACACACATGGGTTGGCTGATCTATTAATTATAATCAAATTAAAGGAAACTGGTTTTATATATTTTAAACAATCCTTAGCAGTGCCACTGCTATCACTGTTAGTGTCTGGGAGAAAAAAAACAGAGAGTACACCCACAGTTTTCACTATTTATCTGCTTTTGTGTGTATCTGTTTGACTCAGTTTAGACTATGAAACTACTAGACTTGTCTGGTTCACTTGCCTTTATGGGCAGCACAATGTTCTGGTTTTCATATGCTATAAAAGTAGCGATGCCACAAAATTACAAGGGAAATGCTTTGGTCCCTCAGTATAGATATAATTAAATCTATCATCTACAGTGTTTTCATTGCGTGAGGTAAGGAATCTTAAATAAAATAAACAAGCCACTCAGGTAATAACATAAAGATGATTTTTAACACCATATTATCAGACCATTGATGAGAATTTTCAATTTCATATTTAAATTTAAAGCTTTTCTTTAATAAAACATACAGTCATTATCATATGGTATAATACCTATAACCAGCTATACCTAACAGGACTGTAATCCTGTTGAGCTGCTGTAATGGCATGAACCACAAAAGCAAAACACGCGTGGTTTATCAATGTCAACAAACTCCCAGATGGAATTACAGTCTTTTATGCACTGTTTAGTTGTATGCTATTCATTATAACATATGACAAAAATTATGCTTCTATTAAAAATGCACAGATGAGAGTATGTGTTGTTGAAGGGGACTTGTTTAAAGAGCAGAAGGCATCTGTCGCTGCAAAGCAGAGTCTCTTTCAGTGCAATACCTTTTCAGGCATATTTGCAGGATGAAGGGGACTTGGATTCAAGCTCTGAAAGAAATACAGTGCTTCAGGCTCAGTAGAATATTTCTGGTTTTGTCTCTTCAGCTGCAATTTTCTTGTGTTGTCTGCCTTTGGGGAAATCTGGCCACCTCCAGAGAAAGCGTGAGCTGGAGCACGGCACTGAGAATCTTTGGGAAATAAACCACAAGGCACTGGCCAGAGAAATCCTTTGGGACCCATCAGGACTTCATAACAGAGCAGGGGCACTTCTAGGATGTTTTAAGGATTGTTATTTTGTAAAATTTCAAAACAAGTAAAACATCACAGATTCCAAAGTTCCATGTGCTCTCTGTGCAGTCATGTTTGTCATTTTTTACAAAAGCCCCAGTGTAAAAAAATCTTTTTCTCAGCTTAAAATGAAATTGCGACTGGAAAACAGTGTGGATAGAGAAACATGGAGCTAAATTGTACCAAGTAAAAGTGTTTTCTGCGTTGGAACTAGCCTGGGAACCCCCAAAGTATTTCGAGGGATCTTCAGTGCTTCAAACACCCCGAGGTTCACCCATCTGTAGTTGAAATAGCTGGACTTTCCAGTATTTACAGGTGTAATAGCTGCACAGGGAGAGAGGAGGGATAAAAGCAGAAGAGGCTCAGCCTAGGGAAGTGGTTCACCATCCTTCAGAACCCCCAGGAGAGATGTTAGCTCTGTGGATGACCAACCCCTACGAGAGCATCAGCTCTGGGAATGACCAGAAATGTTCAGCAGTTCGCTCCAGGGAAACAGTGAAATGGGCTCTACAGTGAGAACAATGTCATGTTGTGGGTTTAGTTCCCTGGTGTGATATCAGAAACAGGGTGATAGCATTGTAGGATGGTGCTTTCTGTAGCTCTCAGAGCTATTTAATTCCCCCAACCTCGAGAAATGAAAGGCTTATTCCTGCGCACAGCTGGCTTACTCCGAGCACACTTCATGCAGGAACAACAATGGTGAAAAGAAACGGGATATACACGTGGGCTAAAGAAGAGGAAAACACTCTTTTAAATTCCACACTGCAGGGAGGAGATGCTCGGTGCAGATTTCTGCGGTATGCGCTGCAAGTCTTGGTGTGGAAGTTGTGTGACTTTGGACGTAAATTCTGTCCCCATAGCCCCCATGATACGTCCACCTCTCCAGCTGGCCACTAATGTGTGACCACAAACACGAGCAGCCACCGTCATCAGCAACGACAGTTTCTTTGAATTGCTGACCCAGCATCAATCTCATCATCTGCTTTTTTTCTGAGTTGGACACACACGGAGCTGTGCTTCAAACATTCTGAACCTGGCTTAGTGGAGGGAAAGCAAGGCGTGCCTTGGGTTGATGATGGGTGATGGTAGCTGGGCAGTATAAACTGTACATGGAGGACAAGCTCCAATTGCTTCAAAATGAACAGCACGGAGATAAGGTTCATTTGCAAGACAGCAAGATATTTTAAGGGCAAAGACTAGGAAATTAGCCTGAGCTGGACAGAAATATTTTCATCAAGTTAATCTTGTGTTTTCTTTGTTTTAGTAAAGCAGATTTCATCCCAGTGTCTCTTCAGACCTAGTCCCCTAGATTCTTTCATAAGTTTTCCTTATGTACAAATCCGAATTTAAAGCGTTGTTTTCAGGGGAAAAAAAAAGATTTAGAATAAGAAAGTTTTCCTGTAAGGTTTATATTTTGGATTTTTCATTGTAATTTGTATTCTATGATTCCATGACATGTCAGTAGGAACATGTTTCAGGATAGTAGAAATACCTCAATAACATGTAATAGTTGCAATATTTCACATTCCGTTTTTAAAACTGAAAGACCCTACTTTGTGCCGACTGAAGTATCAAATCCTCTTTTCCATAGCAAATGTCTCCTCTTCATCTTCTAATGAAACCACTTGATACCTTTCCATAACAAGCACACTTACAGCTAACGGGAACAAGCGTAAAAATATAAACCCACAGATTAAATTTAAAATGAAATCTCAATTAGCAGAAGAACATTACCTGCTTTTCAAGGCAAATGCCAGAAAAGCAGAACATTTTTAGAGAAATGTTATTATTATAACTCAGAATTCAACGGGGGAAAAAAAGAAGAGAACTTTAAAGCTTTCTGCAAGTATGACTTTGCTATCCTTAACAATTTCCACAAGGGGACTAAAAGCAAGAATAAAACCAGGCCCCGCTCCCTGATCCCTTCCCAAATCCTTTGGTGCTGCTCCTGTCTGCCTGCAGTTGGGTGGTGGGTAATTCTTGAGAGAGCTAGAAGTAGCAGGTGAGAGGGTTAAATAAGCTTCTTAAACAATTTCCATCCTGCCACTGCCCTGTTTTAAAATCCCTGAATTACTCACCAGCAGAACTGTTTATTTCATTATTAAAATGAGACTGCAGGGCTCTCCCTTCTCCCACCCATGCATGATGGTCACGGAAGGAGAACTACTCCCACGTGATTACAAGGTCTGCTATTAAGTGTGAACTTCATATTTAATTGTAATTGCTAGCAAAATATAATTTAACAGCAAAGTATGCTGAATTTGTAACAAAGTACCCCTTTTATTTGAGCAGGAATATGGATGCTGCCCAAATGTATCCGCATGGTTCCAATTAAGTGGAGGAATGTTTAATGTAAAACTCAACTTGATGAAAATAACTGAAGTTTCTGACAAACCAATAAATTGGAGTCTAGAAAGCTCTGCATATACAGTACAGTCAGGGAGGGGCAACACCCGCTGGGTCATCAATTTTGGTGCAGTCTTCCTGTTCGTTTATGCTAAAATAATACTATGTAGGTAATTCAATTTCTCCCCAGCTGTAAACATAGAGAGGAATGCTGGATGCAGATCTGGCTGAGGTTGGAGGGGGAGTCTGGGCTGAATCCTTAGCCCCTGTGCAATTTCCAGGCTGAAATTTTCAGAAACTTTAAACCTAGGGTTGCTTTTCTTCTTCTTCTCCTCTTTGGGGGCTAGCACATCAACAGTTGTCAAAAGGATCCACAAAATACCCACTCAGGAGATCTAAGCATTTGTTGATGAAGATCTGAACGTAGGGTTCCCTGTAGGAGCTACCAAGGACGCCAGGCATGCTGCGAGGAGACTTAGAGCCAGCGAGGTCTGCTCCTCTCAGCCCCTATTGTTACTGGCAGGTCCCATCTCGAGGTTTTGTTTAAGCTCTAAGTAATGCTGGAATCAAATTCTGATCTTGGATACAGCTATATAAAACTGGATGTGCTCCACCGGCTGAGTTTAGAGCATGACCCTCTACTTAATACAGGTTTTGGGTTTTTTTTTTCAGTAGAATTGCTGAATTATGAACCTAAAGCTGTGGTGGTTAATCAGCCGTGTATATTAAGGAGGAAAACTGTGGTGAACTGATTGTTTTAGCAACCTCGATGTTGCATATAAAACATACAGCCCTTCTTGGGAGTCCTGTCTTTAGGAAGAGGAGAGGTTCAGGACTATGAAAGCAGCACAAATCCCCGGAGAACTGGAGCCATGGGATGATCTGTGTGTCCTGGCAATGAGAGCTGCTGTGCGTGGTAGACAAAATAATCATCAGCTCTTTAGCGATTAGAGATACATCTTCCTCACGGAGCAGGCAAGATAGACTAGGTGGGGTGAGTGCAAAACGAAGGCAATAGATTATGAAATTTTTAACCTTTTCACTTCTGCTGTTCCTCACTCTTCTCCACAGCCACGTCTGTGGGCAGCATGGGCCCAGGCTTTCAGAGGCAGTGACATGCCCTAAGGGTTTCACCAGTAACTAGGCCAGGCTCTGTAAAAGGGACTAACTCTCGGGTACCCCAGCTGAACCCATCGCACCCAAAAAGTGCGAGAGGAGAGCGTGCTGGGAAATCACATGTGCCAGTGTGGGTCTCCTTATCCTCTGGACCACCCATGTGTGGTCTACCTAATCCTCTTTTTTTCATTGCAAAATTAATCTCATACACTCATTTTCCCTCATTCTTCTCTGTCTTGCCTACCGAAATGGTGGACTCCTCAGCAGTGATTCCCGTACGTACCAGGATAGTGCCTGATCTCAGCCAGGCTATGCCGTGCTCCTCTGATATGCATAAAAATTGATCTCAGTTAACATAAATTGTGCTGTAATTCTGCTCAGGGCTTGTGTGAGGGCTATTTCTCTGAATTCAGCTGGCATCTTCTCTTACTCAGGTGTATTGCTAAAGGCTCTTATGCAAGGGCTGTTTTGTTTCTCCAGCGCCCCTCCTCTCTCCTCCCCACCTGAACAAACAGCTTTGTAAGACAAAAGAAAAGCTGGCTAATTAACGTACCCTTTCCTCTCTACCTAGGAGAGATCTGTTTACACTTGAAATGGAGCAGGCCAGGTTACTCTGGCCCTCCCAAGGCCAGGATAAGAGCAGACTTTAAACCAGGACTGTGTAAGTACCTATGTTTGCTAGAAATATTTCGCTTCTTAGTCCTGTGACCAAAGCAAATTGTTCACTTGAGCTGAACACGATGGGCTTTTATGTCCCATTATGGGAAATACAATCTGTGTGATCCTGAGAGCGTCGTTTGGTAGCTGACATTTGAGGGTCAGTTCAAAGTTATTGTTTGCTGTCTCCTGCTCTTCCCTTCCATTTTCTGGCTGGTCTCTTGATGGGAGTCTGCTACAATCAGCATTTAAGTGTCCTTTTTAAGGGTAAAAATGTTATTTTTGCCAATTTTTCTTGTAACTTTACAAATTCAGATTGCTCTCTCAGGTAATTTTGAAATATGGCAACAGAAATATGGACTAAATAATCAGCAGCGACTCAGAGGATCTAATATGTATTTAAAACAATCAGGATATATTGTTCTATTTTCCCAGAAGCTTAATAATGAATAACCATAAACCTGGCATGCTTATATTAATCTCTGTAGGATATTAGAGTTTGCACTCAAGACCTGAAGTATTTTTTCAGCGACAGCACCAGTTGGTTTGTCCCTTTCCCATTTCTTCTGTGCTAGACAGATCAGTACATAAACCATGTGCTATTTTCTTATTGCACAGAGACAACAGCTAGAAGATCATGTGGAGAGAGAATAGACCACATTTGTATTTTCTACTGTTGAAATACTATCAACAAGTTCTGCTTACATATGATATTTCTAGACTTTGGAAGACACTTTTTGTTTCTAGAACTTTAAATTGGTACTTATGGAATAGTTTGACATTTTTGTGTGTTACCTTTATCTTGGAGTATAAACTTACGTAAAGTAACTTAAAGTAACAGGAGCAAGTTAAAACTTCAGCATTTAGGCTTAGGTACATCAGTAAAGTTACTGGAGGGGAATGGTTATGTTTGGTATTTAACTCCCTGTGGGTGTCCTCCATCATGGGTTCCTGATCCAGCAGAGCTGGATCTTGTTGGATCCTGCTGGCTGCAGGAGTCATCCATCGGCAGTGGAAGCTGCAAGGGCAGAAGTTATTCCAAGATCATGCGGTTCTTTCCCTGCAACAGTCCCTAAGTTAGGGAATTGGGAATTTTTTGCCCTGGCAAAGCTAACAGCGTCATCAGCATCTTTTTCACCCAGTAAAGTAACACTGAGCTGGACGTAAGTCTCTGCGTTAGGAGCATTTGCTTGCTTTAGAGGAGCTTCATAGCAGCTGGAGCTGCATCGCTTCTCTGGCTGCCAGCCTAGCTAGTACCTGGGTAATGCAGCCACGTGGCTTGTTCTGCAGCTAAGTGTGTCTTTTCACGTCCTCTTTGCTTCCTGATATTGAAGATTAAACACCTCTTTTGTGGTTTTCTAAAGGCTTTACCTACCTCTTTCATGTCCGTGCATGCACAAAAGCAAATCCAGCGCTGCCATCTGTGTGGCCACTCCCCAGCCCCGCTCTGGTCCTGAAGGTATGTGTGGTATTCGTGGTCCTGGCGCGGCTGCAGCCCTGCTGAGGACTGATGTTAGCTGAAGTGAATATAGTGCTTAAAATGTCAGTAGGTTTTGTGCTCTTAGAAGTGATGGACTAATACTCTTTGGCTTGCAGCTGGGATAATGTAAGTTTCCCCACGCAGTTTTGCCAAGCTTGCTCAGTCTTGGTCTATGTTCCTTCTGCCGTAGAGGCTTTAAACCAGACTAGACAAAGTACTGAAGAATATCCTGTAGGGAATAATCTTGCCGTGGGATCACGGTGAACAAGATGATCTCATAAAGCTTTGTCACCTTTAGTTTTTATCATTCCGTTTTCTCCAAAGCAGGTACCTGTTGGCCAGGTAGGGAATTTTGTGATGTGCAGACCAAGAGAACAACATCAGACCTGTGGTCTTGGCTTGTCAGGGGTGAAAAGCCAGCTCCAGGATAGGCCCACAGGGGACATTTTAACCTTGTCATTTACGTGGCCCTCAGCGAACAGATGGTCTGCTGGACATTTCCACTGGCATGACAAGCAGGCAGCTTTTTGTTCTCATCAGAATTTCCAAATGTCTGGAATATTGGAGCAAGAGAAACCGTATCTTTCTAGAGCTTATTTTTATGGAATGTATTATGAAAAGGAGTCCTTAGGAAATAGCAAGTCACCAGAATGCTTATTAAAATGACCTTAAGGTCAGATTCTGCCACTGTTAATCACAATAGTTGTACCTTATTCTGTGAGCTTTCCCATTGGATTCAGTGGGATTACTTAAGGAATTTGGGTACTACCTGGTGGGACCAAAGTGGCAGAGAGGCTGACTCATAACAAGGGTAGCAGCTGTAATGCAACGTGCCTTCATTTTTACCTTCTATTTTAGCTAGGTAAAAATACTTCATATGCAAGTTGTTTTCTTTGGAAGATCTCTTCTTCACAAGGATGACATTTTATGTAGCAATTGTTAATATATTCTGTCATTTTTATCAATATTTTAATATATTTATTGTTGTAATGTAAAGTAATCTTTGTTGAGAATTCACTTCTAGATTAGAAGGTCTCTGGTTTTGGATTAAAAAAATTACTGCAGTAGGAGAAAGAAAATAATTTTATTTTGAACTCTCCTTGAAATTCTGCAGGTTTCACAAAGATATTTTCCAGGGTTTGTTTGTATTTCTTTTTTATTTTACTTTAAGCCACTTCTGCCAAGTAGCCTGATTTAGAAGAACTGGGCAATACTTCATGCTCTTTCTGAAATTATAAATAGAGGACAATGACTTGATTCAGTATTTTAACAGCTGCATGAAACGGAGTGGGATCGCTATACAATTCTGAATATAACTGGGAAACTCACCTATGAAGAATTATTTGTACTTCCACAAAATGAAGTGATGAGAACTTATTTACACACTTTTATGAACTGGGAGAAAGAGATGCAAAGATTAATTTTTTTCTTCTCCCCTTCTCTTCTGGAGAAGAAAATGAATTTGGCTTAGGTTTGGCTTAGAAGTAAATAAGTTCTTGTCAACCAGAGACACAAACTACTTCTTTGGGTGTTTGTGAGAACATTCTTAGCTTTGAGCGTTAGTTCAGGTTGTTGAACGTGAACTCAAGGGCTTGAGCACTTCAAGAGAGTATTTCACTCATAAAAGCTTTTGGTTTTCAAAATAATATTTTTTTTTAAAAGCCAGCAAATTTTAAAACACTGAAATACAATGTAATTCTGTGATACACAGGTTGCAGTGCAGAAGTCTAGCCCTTTCAGAGGATTTCAGGGGATGGCAAAGGATTTAGGCTCTGTGCTAGTCCTGTGCTCACAGACAAGCTTAACACTGTCTAGTCTAACAGTGAAATTGTTCACATCAAACATCAAAATCAGATTTTTTGAAAAGAGCTTATAATGATTTGACTGAAGAGCTTATAATGATTTGACTGTAATTAAGTGTGTACTAAGCAAATTTAATCCAGCAGAATCAAATGTCAATACTCGAATTGTAAAATACAGGGTTTAATACTGGTTTCCTGTGTCCTGCTGATGTGATTGCAGTTATTGGAAAATATTGTGATGGAAATAATCATGATTATAGAAAATAAAAATTAGAATTTAAAGTAAATGTAAGTTTGAATGATGTCATGTGAAAACACAGGATTCTTTTGCTTCTTTCCTTGAGCCAAACTGTGCCTTAAAAGTATGTATGTAAATGTCAGTGATTCTTGCAAGTTTCATGGATATAAGGGTGAAAAATCTGGTGGAGTGTTTGGCTAACCAAGAATAATTATTTCTTATTTGTTATTTTTCTAAGTGTAAAATGTTTTCCTCAAACAGAAGGAGAGCCAAAGAAATTTCTTGTTATTTTTGAACGTAGGTTAGTCAATGTGAACCATTAAATGCTGAAAATACTTCTGGACTATTTGGACAATATTTCTGAAGAATTAGTTCATTCAAAGGAGAGTGAGATTCATATCATATTATACCTCAAAGGAAAAAAAGAGATAGCTGTTTACATTTATCAGCTCCAGAGGAGGAAAAATCTGCATAATCTGTTCTGGTTTTTGACAGCACGAGATTGTTCTTTATTGTGTATCTATAAAGAGTTTTCTCCAATACAGTACTTAACAGCCTAAAAGCTGAAGGCAATATTACTTTCCCAGAAAATTCTTTTGTACACTAACACCTCAGCCTCTGAGAAGTACTTTTTCCTCCGGTTAGCTCTAATGTTCCCCTTTCTTATCCACTGATACAATGTTGTGTATTTTTATGTATAATTCCTCTCTGTTAGAGATATAGGAGGTCTTTCAAATATTTGTAAGTTACATTTGCCTCTGAAATACCCAGTATCCAAGTTGTGCTCATTTTGCTCTTTACATTTCTCGCCTGCACATGGTGGTAGCAGTACCACACCTGCACACTTTACTTTCCAGTCTTACGATAGCACCTGGAGAGCGCGGTCATGGGTCGTGGTCCCACGGCGCTAAGCATGATGCCAACATAAACCAAGGTGCCATAACTGCCGTGGAGAGTTCGCAGGCCGAGCATAAAATGGGGAGACACCAACATGGGGAATACCAGAAGAGCGGGGGAAATGCTGGTCAGCCCTCAGTGCTTAAAAACTAAGGGTTTAGGAAAGGCCCGTTGGTGGCCAAACCTTGAGCAGTGGTTTACTGGGCTGTCTGAGGGTATGCTTTCCTTCAGTCAGGTCATCTGAGATGGGCTTCTGAAAAAGGGCCCTAAGGAGGATTGCTTAAACCGACAGCAAAAAACTTCTTTTGGTGTATGGGTTTAAGCCTCAAGACATTTCCCAGGAAGGAGAAATCCCTTGGCTTCCATGTGTATATAAGTGTATTTAGTCTCTTTCTCCTCAGGCAGACAGTCCCTGAGTTTCTCATTTCATAGTTTGCATTGGCAGGAAGCAAGAGGAGTTTATTATATTTAAATTTATTTATGTTATACTTGTGACTATTATATTTCTTAATATTTTAAAATGTCATAAACATTTCAAGTGCTGAGGGCTGAATCATTGCAAATCACAATAAATCCCAGTGTTCAGAAAGTAAATCAAAGGGGTCTGTCCCCTCAGCCAAAAAGGCACTGGACCGGAGGAGCCTCCTTCAGGGGGAGCAGAGAAAACCTGTGAGCCCCCCAGGGCTGGGGTGTGCAGGCATCCCACTTGAGGTACAAATGGATTTGTGGGCTCTAGAAATGCAGTGAAGTGAGTGGCTGGTAAGTACTTAAAAGAAATATCAGGACAGTATCTGGATTGTGACCTTTATGGGAGAGCCAACCTGTCTTTGTTGCAAACTGGTTCAGCACCTAGCAGGGGACTGCCCGGCCCCAGTGTCCTCCATCCTGCTGTGAGGTCCCAGCCCTCAGCAAGAAGTGGGAGATGGAGACTTCCATCTTGGCTCACTGTCTTGGTGGGACATGGTCACCTCTGGAGAGAGCTTAGGACTCCCTCCTCCTACTCCCCATACCCTTTGGTACCTCCTGCTTTGGTGGCTTCACACCATCCTTTGCCTTTTTTATTCACCATGTTATACTGCACCCCCATTCTCACCCCTTTTGCTAGAAAATCAAGCTGAGGGCTCATGCTGTGGCTCGAATGAGGGCCACACAGAGTCAGCCACGCTGACCCCTCAGTTCCCACGAGCATCAGTTCCTTCCAGGACTGTGACTCCCACGTTGCTGTCTGTGACCCACACCCCATGTTCCCAGATGCACGCATTCACATGTGGCCACTTAAAATGTCCCCTTTGGCGTACGATCTGTTTAGGCATAAAATGTTCCTTCTTAAGAGATGTTCCAAGTTACAAATGCACTGGAAAGTATTGCATCTGGGTCTTTAAAATACAGAAGAGAACAGTTTATTTTGCTTTTTCAGCACTTTTATTACATATTCTAACCCCTGCCATCTCATTCTACATTATGTTTACTTTTGCTCTTATGATTGTTTTTATCACCACTCTGATCAGGTGAACATCTTTGGCTTTCTCTATCAATTTTCCACACTTTGTAGTGTGTATTGCTTGCTGTACCTTTGTCTTGGATTTGTTATTTATGACTCTGTTTCTGAGTTTTTTTCCCTCCTGTTTGCCACTGAGTCACAATGCATTTGTAGCCAAAGTTGTCATCCTCGGTTGTGCAATAGTCTTCTTGGGCCTTTTTCTCATAATGTCATAAATTATTTTTAAGCAGCACTTCGAGGTTTTGCCATCTAATCTTCTCCCAGTTTTGCTTATAGGATTCCTTACTTTTGAAAACTAGTTTTTCTGATGGACCAACTCTATCTGCTTCTGAAATGTAATCTGATTCTATGACAACTTCTAGTTTTTAGTCCAGTAACTAATCTACCTTTATTCACCAGAATACAACTCAAAATGGAGGTTTACACTATTGCTGAACTTTTAGTCTGTAGGAAATCTTTAAAATAGCCCTACTGATTTTTTTTTTTTTTTTTTTTTACATGGGAAAGGAGGAAAACTTTTGCACTTAGAAAGCCTTGGGATTTCAGATAGTAATTTTCCTTTAACCTTGCTTACTTAAGTAGCATTAGCTGCTGGCAGATGTCATGCTAATTTATCCTCACTAACCAGGAGAGTGATACTTCTGAAGAGGAATTCAACCCCCTAATTCATTGACATGAAACTGGCTTCAGTGACGGCTTGGGTGAGTCCATATTTCAAGGAGTATGTATGAAGTTTGATGTGCACATCACCCATCTATCGCTGAAATCTGTTGTTCTGCTTGTGTTTCTTCCACCCATTCTTCTAGAAGAATGAAGACAAGGGTGATGTTCTACTCAAGTGGAATCCCAACTGTAGATATCCTGCGTTTGGCTTTCTCTCACCTAATGCTTGATATCAAACTAACAACATGATTTTTTTCAGGATATGATCAGTTGTACAGTGTTAGAAAATGCCACACTATGGTGATTATAACCGTAATAAACTAGAAGCAGAAAAGATTATGAAGCTGTTTTCCTGTCTGGTAACTGGCTGCTTAAGCTCAAATTCAGGAAAGCATTTCTACAGAAAAGCAAACTTAGAGCGTGCTTAACATCAATCACAGGTCTGCAGCACATTAAGGTACATTTCAAACAGAGAGAAGCTTAAGCATGCATATAGGTGTTTTTCAAAATGGAGACATCAAGCATAAATGTGAGAAGGGGATTTTGCAAGAAATCAGGACGAGGTCTGTGTGCTGGTATAGGATTGTACCCAGGGATAAATCTCTGGTGAAGGGCAGTTACCTTATTTTCCTAGGATTTTTGCTACACAGTCCCATAGATCCCACTCAGGCAGCCCTGTCGTGAGAAACTCAGCTAGCAATAAGGCAAGCAAAAGGGAAGAAAAATAAAGCAGAAGTTTTTCTTACCAGTCAGCTGGAATACGTTTGGCAGAAAGTAACACAGTTGTTCAGATAACTGGGCATTCAAGCTAGAGATGCAGGCTGTACTACCTTATTTTCCAACAAATGTTTCCACTTTTTTTCAGTTGAGTTGCCATTGAGAAGATTTTGATTAGTTATTAATCAAACTTATTTACAAAATTCTATGTCTGTAGTTAATTTATGAGTAGTTCTTGGCACACTTCAAACAGCTGTAATGGCTGTACAGTGTATATGGTGTATTTCTGTTTCCTGACTGGATGAGGGGAATGAGATTTCCACTGCAAATATTTTTTGTAGGACTTCAAAATTTGCTTTTCCCGAGTATTTAAAAATATTTTTAATACTGTTTCCATGAGCATTCCTGTTTTTGTGAACACAAAGTCAACACAGTTGAAATGAAGAGTTTAAAATTTTAAAGGAAAAATAAAGTGTTTCTTTTTAGTGCAATCATCCAGCTTGACCCGAAAGTCACTTTAATCCTAGTTCTAAGGTTTCATAGGGAAGTACACAGCCACAGGCACGTTCACACATAACTTGTGTTCATGGAAGCATTAATTGAATTTCCAAAGTCCTGTCTCAGCACATGCTACATGCAGCAGGAAGGATTCTTTAAAAGTCTTTCCCACTGTTGGATCCCAAGTCCTTCTGGCAGATGGCTTCATATAGGAGAAGGAGGAAGGGAGTGCCTAAAGTTCAGGTGGATAACCAGTTATGGGAATGACACTATAGTGCAAGAAGCATTTAATGGGATGAAGGGAAACAAAGTAGTGTCGGGGCTGACTACAAAATGGCAATTTTCCAAGTTGTGGGAAAAGAGAGTCATGTAGTGGTGGTCAAAAGCATTTTTACTTTGAAATCCTGAAAGAGGAGACACTTTTGCTGTACCATAAGTAATGCTACCAGTAAGAGAGAGCCCCTGAGCATTTCCGAGTGACATACAAACAGAATCAACAACCTCACCTGTGGCACAGAAGTCTCACAAAAATATGCAGGAAAAACCCACCCTATGGCTCTTTCATTAAAGGTGGCTTTTCTAAAATGCCTCCGATGCAGGTATCCCTACCCAGCGAAACCCAGACTGCCCCTGCGGCAGGGTGGGATGGATGTGCCGGATGGAGATCGGATTAGATCTCCTCTCTGTCATGCTCCTGTCCGTCTCCATGTGTCCCGACACGGAGAAAAACCTGGCACTGCAGCAGGGGAGCCCCGGCATTTCGCCGAACTAACCCAGACTCTGTTCTTGCTGCTTGCTAGCAATGGTCAAGATTGCCTTTCTCTCTGACCGGTTTATTTGGGTCTTGGCATCTGTCCGACTCTGTAAGCACCATGCTAGACCAAAAGGATCTAAACCTCAGGCTCAGCTTGGCTAGGTTTCTAGGGATTTTACAATTGAATTTTTTCTTGTGCAACATTTCCAAGAAATACTTTGCAATATATATTTTTTTAGCATAGCTGTCTGTCAATTTTCATGGCAAAAAAGTATTTGGAAACTGGAGAATAGTAATTGTAGAGTTGTTTTTAAAGGAATCACCCTACATCATTCTAGGCCAAAATCTTTTATTAAAGTTTTATGAAAATCCTCCCTGTTTTTTACATTCCAGTTGAGTCTATTAGCTTTGCAGGTTTTGATGATCTAGCAGGTATAAGCACTTCTCACATTAAATGCAGTGTTGACAAAGGAAATTCACTAGCAAAGGTTTCATTAACTGGGGATTATACTGAAACCTTTTCCCAGAATTGCCAATAAATGGAGCCCTAATCCAAAATTTGGCTTTAAATTCAAGTGCAACTAATATAATTTTGTGTTTGGTTTAAAATTACCTGTGGTTATTTTCTCATTTTTTGCAATATACAATATTATGTCATCTGGACTCTCAAACAGCATTGTTCCTATGATGAAAAAGCAAACTTAAATCCTGTGTATGAAAGAAACTTCAGTTTAAATTATGCTTCCAGTGAGTCCCACGGAAAAAGAGCATGGTTGTGCAAAGATGGAGACTTAACTAGTTCCCTCAAACGATGCTGTAGGAAACAGACACACACTGCTGAGCCAGGGCTTGGTCCTGGGGTGAAGGTCCTGAGGTGACACATCTACAGTGCGTCAGCACTGCTCAGACCTGAGGACGTGCCCTCCCCGTGTTGGTCAGAGTTTATGGTAAGAAGATGCAGAGGTGAACTTGAGCCATGAGGGTGCCTGCAGTGCCTGGGGGTTTGCAATCCCCCCAGCGCCCAGGCACTCCAGCCGGGGGAGATCTGACACCACCGCAGGCGATGGCAGTTTTGCTGTTGACGTAAGCTGTTTGACAGTCTTGCCAACCTTGGTATAAAATAATGTAATATCCTCCTCTGGGTCTCTCTCCTGGCATCGAAGTTGTCTGACAAGATCATGTGGTTTGCTCTCTCCAGGCACATGAAGAGGCTACAGCACCTGCTGGCTTCCTCAACCAAGAAAGTCTGCAAATTTACAGACTCTTTCGGTGGGTGCAGGAGTCGTGCGCGGTCTTTCCAAGTTTGTTTGTGCACTACACTGGCCATTTTCACTCTGTTTCTAGGGAAAAACAGTTGCAATGACAGATTAGGGGATTGCAATTAGGTCTGCTGCTATGCTGCAGACCCCTGATGCCCAAGGAGGAGATCCCTGGCCTGGAAAGGCAACTAGAGCCTGATCCAAATCTCCTCAAGTCAGTGGGAATCTCTCCAAGGATCTAATAGGTTTAGGGTTTATAACACAGTCTGTTAAGATGAAGTTTCTGAAACTACCTGAGGGAGCTGAGCATAGCTTTCTCTTAAAATTAATAGGAATTGGATATTTAAATTCCTTGGACATCTCTGAAAGCCTTACCTCTAAGTAGCATATAAAGATCTAATGTAACTTCCATTGCACCTAATTTACAGTTTATAGTTAAGATGATGTAAACTCTGGGGTTTGTTTCAAAATGCAGTTCATTTATTTACAGCTCCCAAAGCTAAGCCACTGTTTAGTGTTCTATGAGAAGAAACCAAATATTTTGTAGTAGCAGGCACTGTGGTCACAGTTGGTGTTTAGACTTGCATTTCATCCGAGTCAAGAAGATTGCAATACCTCATGAGGAGAACTGAGACAGAATCATAAATCTAAAGTCTCTGGTTATCTTTTTGAAAAGGAGTTTGAACTCCTATCACCCCCAGCTTCTTTAATGATTTTACATAAACAATGAAGTGCCTCAGGAAAATCACAAATGGCTCTTCTGTCAACAGATAGCTTCATTTTCTCTCCCAGATTAGGGTGGTCTGAAGCTATCAGCAGCTGATCTGACAGAGTAAATCTGAAACAAATTGCTGTTGCTATAATCCTTCCTTGGCATGAGGTGCTGCAAAGGAGAGAAACCAAGTATTGTTGCATAACTAAGTTGGTTTGGCTGGTGGTTCATTGGCATGTATTGATGAGTGTCAGGTTCCCTGCAATGCCTATCTATCTATCTATCTATCTATCCATCTATCTATCTAAATTTGCTTGGTATATATTTTTCCCCCTCAGAATAGTGCAAGAGAAGCCATCTCCCAGCACTTCCTGATATTAAGGCTGATCCACAGGTGTAAAATGAAGTTCTAAATTTCATCATCTGAAGATATTTTTTTTTTGAGATTTAAGAAATGCGGTGGACTTTTTGTTTGTTTATATTTTCCCTGAGACTACTCTTCCGGTTGAGATTAAAATACTATTGGAAAAAGCTATTAGTCCTGACAGCAGCTTAGTAGCACAGTAAAGGAGATGTCCAGATGCTTAAGTCATGGGAAGTCTGTAATGGAGGTGACTGGCAGAGTATTGCTAGCTTCCTTGGCAGTGGTGGAACCACTCCATTTGGTAAGCAAGAAGCAGCTCTACATTACTCCCAGAGACTTTACTGGGGAGTTGTGGTTCACATGCCATATCTAGTTTTATTGCCATTTCAGGGACTGGGTACTGAAGATTGATTGGCTCCATCCCAGGAAATCTCCAAACACTGTTGGGTTTCATTTTGCTGAACAGGTCGTAAGGAAAGTGGATGCTGCAGGGAAGAGCACCATTTCTCTCAGTTTGAAGAAAGCATCACATGGTTCTAAATTTAAGCTGCTGAGGGAAGTCTACCAAAGTAGGTCCCAGCACCCCAGGCCAGCACCCTGCTCTGACTGGGGCAGAAAAGGAAGTGGTGGGAGAGGTGGGGGATTTCTGCTCCCTCACAGGAATACACTGCAGAGGGTGGCACCCCTGAGGGTGCTTGTCTCGTCGCCTCGGTACCTGTCCTCTCCTCTTTCCCTTCGGTTATTGTGTGCATGCTCGCCTATGTGGCTGACAAGCTAGTTGAATCATTTTGGGATTTTTTTTCCTTTTGTTGGAGGTAAAACACCACCAGTGGAAGACAGGGATCCCCTCTTACATCTTAGTGTAGTATCAAAAGGAGCTGTGTGAATGAAAATGATTTTTCTTTCCTAGCAAAACCAAAGACCTGAAAGATTTTAAAGCCTAATTGCATCAAAGCAAGGAAATTAAAATATCCTTACAGGAATTCAGGTTGCTGAAAAACTCAGGTCCAACCCAGACACAAGTATGTTTTATATTAAAACTTAAACAACCAGCCAGTACAATATTTCCTGAAGTTTCATCCATCATGCTACTGGTTTCTGCAGGGAGGGAAACATAACCTTCCCTTGCTATGTCTCAGGGAAAGTAAATAATATTGTTAAGAAGCTTGTCATATCACAAGTGCCTAATTAGGGACGCCTGGGGAGCTGGCGAGTTTGCAGACTTCATTAAACACACTGCAATGCCCCGAGGAAGAAAAATGTTGAGGGATATCTGCAAATTATATAGGTGCAGGCTGACCTGCATCCTTGTACCACTAGACTGTAGAATGGTTTCTCCAGAGAGGCAGAGAAAGTAGCACATGGCTGCACGGACTGAGGCACAGAGCTGACAGGAGTGTGGTTGAAGCAGCTGCAGCATGGCACCCAGTTTGCTCTCCTGCTTGCAGAAGACCATGGAAAAGCAGGAGAAGGGTTTGGCAGTAGCCTTACACATTTTGAAGACAAACGGAGACCTGCTGGATCTGGGAAACTGGAGTGTTGGTGTGTGGTGAGAGCAGCCTGGCTGAGGTTATGAGCTCCTGCTGGCCACTGGGAGGTAATGACAGCAAAGGGCAGGAGAGTCCCCTCCATCCTGGCCCTCCATCAGCACAGAAGTGCACGTAAAGCCGAATTTCCCTCCACCTTGATAAATTCTCCAAATGCCACACCCCAATGGCATTCTGATGGGGATCTCTTTTAATTCTTCCCATTGAAGCTGTTGTGTTTTTAGTGCAATAATTAGGGAACCTAATGGTGGTGATAACACAGGAGAGCTGAGCATCAGTCAGGTCAGTACATTATAGGTCTCCCCTCTCCCAAATGCCAACCACTGATCTTGAAGTTAGGGCTTTGCCTGTCCTTTCTTCAGTGGACAGTTGATTCCTTAGTCAATGGAAAGTCTAACAACTTGAGGAGGATAGGCAAGGAGGACCATAACTCTGGATACTGTAGAGCGTGGGAGAAACAGCTGGAACAACTTTCCCATACCACAGGTAAGTGGGGGTTTTAACCAGAAGTGATAAGAGGTGAGGCAGCAGCTGTACCAGGTTCTCTGTGCTGTGCAGGGACCAATCTGCGGTGTGCTCTGAGACCATCTAGTTGGTCAGATCCTGCTGGGCGGTCTCGGCAGTGGTCCTGATATCATTGACACAGATGCCAAGCAGCTCAGTGTTGCTGAGGCTAATGCATTCTAGGCATGTCCAGAGCAACTCATCCAGATACCTAGGAAATCTTACTGGGGGTGGGAGGCATAGCCACCTCATGCCTTTAGTAATAAAGCAACTTAGCTTTATTTGGTAGAGTGGGAGGAAATCCTCTATTTCCCTCCTTCTCACTAAAAATGTAAAGATATTTTCAAAGCTTAAAAGCATGATTTTTAAATATTTATTTATTTTCTGATGAAAAGTTGGAATGCTTTATAGGTGGAAGAAACAGAGCCTAACAAGACTGTACATATTTATTTAAAAATCAAGTTTTCCATTAAGGAAAGAAAGAAATAAAAAAGTCCTAGCTACATATTTGACAAATTTGCATGACTAGAAAGTGGAAGTCATGGGGAAAATTAATATTAAGGGATTGTATAAACATCCCATTAAAAATAGAGTGAAAAATAAACAGATAATCCTCCCAAATTGCTTTTCATGCCCTAAGCTATAACTTCTATAACTTTATAACAACCGTGTTTACTACTAATGAACCACCAAAATGTTAAGGCTATATGCAAGAACTGCAACAAGTCATGACTTTATGGGATAAACCCAGAAAAATCTTCAATCAATCAAGTCCACATCGGGATTAGGCATATAGAGAGGCTTAATTAGGCATTAGCGAGGCCCTTAATAGAGCTACTGTGAAGGACACCTGCTGAGGATCTAGTTGGACATCTCTTTTAAACATATTTATACGCAGCCTCTGGGCTGTGGAGTCGCCATGCGGTGCCTGATCTGCTGATCAGCCTGTGCTTGCAATTGTTTACAAGCAAAACAGCAGGGGGGCAGGGGCACTAAATAAATAACATACTGTCAAGCTATTTCCTTGTCCAATAATGGTTTCTCATTAGCTCCTTCCTGAACCATGATCAAGTAAGGAAAAACTGAAGACAATCATTCTTTTGCATTTTTTTTTAGACTGGTGACTTGGAAAATTCTGCTATTGTTGTGAAAGGTATATCCATACCTGTATCCCTATTACTTAATATATCTGTTACCTTTCACTGTTACTTGCAAAATGTAGGTGCTGTTTCCTGTTGTTCACATGAGTTTTATACCAGAGTAACAATTTTAACTTGGACAACATAAAACCACTTGGCAAGGTCTTCATGATGTCCTTGGTCTAAGTGATTTTTTTTTTCCCCCAGACAACTCCTCTGTCTTCTTCCTTTATACTACTGACATAGTGAACAAGGACATGCTCCATGGTCACCCTCATACCATGGCAGTACTGTCTGCTTTTCATGAATTTGCTCCCCACTCCACAGTGTTGCGTGTAACCAGTGGATTTCTGGGATAGATGAATAAATAATCTTGGGAAACAAGAGTGAACTTGGGCTTGAGTCCATGTGGAGACTCTTCTTACCATATGGGTGCACTTTGGTGTTCAGACATGGGCTGAGGCTATCTTCAAGGCCCATGGGAAGGGGAAGAATCTGGAATCTTAGCCCACATTGTCCCCTAGTGCAGGCCTGAGCAGATGCTTACCTTTGGATGGACAGCTGTTTGTCCCCCAGGCTCTGCCACCTCTGTGTTTATCAGCTATGTTTGTGGGATTTGTTTGTTAAGGACCCAATATGAGGTATAATACAACCTGGGAGCCTACCTGTAGAGGACCCATGTAAAGGACTGTGAACTCCTAGGCAGCCAGAGTTGAATGTGTCTTTACACACTGCAGACTAATAGCTTGGGTAGGACCAAGGCTTCTACAGGATTAAGGCTTCTACATTTAGCTGTCTATCTGCTCATGGACTAGGTGTCTGAATTCCAGTCTGGTCAATGGAGAACTTACCAGTCTGTGGAGTCTAAAGAGAGATTTGGTTGACCAGTCACTGAATTCATCTGTCCACGCACAGGTGTCACTTAACCATACTATTTAAGATGCCCTAGAGTGTCCTGTCTGACCTCCTAGCTGCCAGTCCAGGAAATCACGGGTCTCCTGTGGGGCACGTGTCACCTTTAGCTGCCCTATGGATGTGTTTTAGATACCCTAAAGCATGTCAAATCGCATTGTACACCTAAACACAACCATTCCCTAAGTGTCTAGTTTGGGTCGAGGTGAGTTGCCATTCAAGCACTGTTGATGGCATTGAGTAGATCTCCATTAGCTACAATGGCAGTTTCAACACCTACGTGCACATATCTGAAGTTATGTGTCTTAATGTAAAGTTGAATCTCACCCTGTAAATGACAAGTTGATTGAAGACAGCAATATTGACAGGTGCTAGATCAGAGAACTTGAGCAGTTTAGCCACCACCCACAAAAGGATTTCAAAAGAGAGTTTAGATGCAGCCAAACAGACCAGCCAGGGACTGGTTGTGTTCAGGAGTGAAACTGCCCAGATTTTGATTCAGAGCTGGATGTCATTTTGACTATAACAAGAGAATTCAGAAGTGTGGCTATTAGTTAGATAAACTATTGCTTTATATTAATTTTATTTTATTAAAGTACTAGAAAGAACTACACTTTCAGCTGAAAAACATGACCTGAAACCGGGCTATTCCAGTTAACACCTATTTCACAGAAATGCCACCCACCAAGAGTTTTTCTGAACAAGATCAAGAATCAATTTATCAGTGCTCACATTAACTATAATGGCAGGTCCTTAGCAACTTTACTCTCTTTCAGTGGTTACCTAACTTTGATCGCATACTGAATGCCCCGAAAAACTCAGATGTGGCTTAACCATCTGGCATTATATTATACATTTTAAAAGGTGCATTTAAGACCTTCTGTGGCTGGAATAACACTTCTATGGAGCTAGTGCTCTGATCTGTGTTCCAAATCCATCACATTATTTTCTTATGAGGCCAGAGCTACCATCACTAATTAGGCCTTTTATTTTGTTTTACTAGATTATCTGGTTTTTAACTTTAAGATCTCCTTGGCCAACCAAGAGAACTTGGATGAAGTTATCTGAGTAAATCCATGCCAACCCTCAGACAGAACTACCAGAGTTGATTTAAGATTGCCGCTTTTTCAAAATGTCAAAAGCAAAGTTTTCATTCTTTCCCAAGTTCCATGAACACCAGTTTGAATGTTGCAAACCAGACCTCATCATAGCTGTGTTTCGCTACTTCACCAGGTTTTCATCTTACTGTGAATGTTTGATTATATGACATTTCCAGACTTTGCCGTTTTGTTATGATGATGTGATATGACAGGGAGCACCAGGAGAACCCGATGTCTGGTTTCCTCCTTTTGTATATGAGTCAAAAGTTAGATATTAATCTGAATCAATGCCTTTGCATTCTCATCTCTGTCACATTTTAGAGAAATATATACGTTACTTGGTGTAATCTGTGAAATAGGCAAGTGAAGATACAAATGTAAATGTGATAAGAATGAGTTAGGAAAGCACATAGAGAAGAGGAAGATGACTGTGAAAACAAGATGCTGTATCTAATGGTTTAGAAGACTTTTTTTCTATTCTGGATGTTATTAACAATAGTAGGTAAAATTCAGAGGTTTGGGAGTCGCATTTGCATCAGCTTGTTCAGACTCCCTTGCAGTCTCCTTAAAGCAACGAAGAGATTCTTTAAGCATATGTTGCTTGTAAAATAACTTCATTTCTATCTGCTTTGGACTGAATTGGTGAACTCTCACCCCCAGCCTCCCTCCTGGTTTTAGAACTTCTCCATCAAAATTTAATTTTAGAACTTCACACCAGAGTGTATAAGAGTTTCTTTGAAGAGATATCTCAAATAGATAGAAAATAACCATTAGCAATTTGTATGTCACAGCCTCATATTTGCTGATATTTTGACCACTGGAGATGCCTGCTGAGGGTGACTTCCATCTGTCCAGGGGAGGGACTGGGATATGACTATATATCCCTTATACACTAGATGGGGCAAGCACTGAGTTTGCCTATGGTTCTGTCCTGCATCCTTTTCTTTGTGAAGCTCTTCTGAATGCAAGAAAAAAGGTATAGATCTGGCTCTGCTCTCTGAGTGTCCTGGTTTTGAGATCCCCTTTTTTGCCAGCCTTTATCTTGGCCTGATGTCCCCCACTGATGCTGAGCACTGACTGGAGCCTAAGGTGCTTTGAAATGGCAAGTTCTATAATATTTTAAAATCCCAGCCATGGATTAGCACCATCAACATTTTCCTTTAGTGATTTTGAACAAAGACCGCAATGGCTGCTTTGCTTTGTAATATGCTTCGTGCTGTTCAAGTGCATGAGCTGCGCCCAAGGCCACCTACCAAGTAGCCAGGGTAAGGCAGAGTTGAGGCCCCATCCTGCACAGATGGAAACAGTGATGTTGCTTACGCAGGAGCTAAGCTATGTGGTCCATGGAAAAGTGCTTTTGTGCATGGCTGGGCACTTAAACGCATCCACCAGGAACTCCTGGATCCAAAATGAGTGCAGGTAGCACCAGTGCTGGAGGCCTGTTGGAGCTGGTTGAATCATTCCTTCCGATTTTGGAGGGATTAAAGCTTTTCAGCCCTGCTTTGCGCACCGTAGGAAGCAGTCTGAACCTCACTCTTCACCTTTTCCTCAGACTCTATTTTGTGAGTTTACAGACTGTGTGCGTGGCAGAGAAATACAAGTAGTTTCTCTGAAAGGTTTTTTCCATGCACAGTGTAGCTGAACAGTATCACCAGCCATAGCTCAAGCACCACATCACCAAAACAATGGTATAGTTCAAGTTCATTTTCAGCAGTGGTTTGGTCTTCAAATTGTGTCTGACCTTTGAGATATTATTTGAAATCTCCCATTTGTTACAGGGGAATAGGCAAGTGTGTGAATACCGCTAGCTCTGTCCTGAGATAAAAATACTACTCTGGCAATATGCAAGCTGCATTTTTTCCTTCATCAGATGTATGGTATTGGTGGTATTGGTTTTGTTTTGCTTCAGACAGCATGGTTTATTATGCTACAGCTTTAGAGAGCAAATTCACTTTTCTGTACAGATTAGGGTACCTCCTAGTAAATAATGCATTTGACATTTCAGCTCAACATTAAAAGAATTATCCTCTTAGATAAAAACCTGTCTTTGATCAAACTTGTGAATATCCTTAAAAAAAAAGAAGTTGCTTTTCAGAATTACATTTGCTTCAGCATCCAAATGTACCCCAGGGAAAGATCATTGCTCTTCCAAAAAAAAAAAAAAAAAAAAAAGAAAGCATACCTCTGCCAAATACCTCTCCATTATGCAAAAAGCCTCCAAAAGAAAGAAAGAGAAAGGTCAGGATGGTGCACTTGCCAGTAAGAAGGCTGAAAAAACCAAACAAACCCGCAATTATGGCACAGATTTCAGCAACAAAGATCCCTTGTATGAAGTATGGGCAAGATTTCTTTTCCATATAAACCCGTCCACATCTGAAGTAGCTCTATTGATTTCAGTAGTTTCCAGAGACCTGTACTGGTTCTTTGTCCCATGGGAGTGACGGGTATTGGACCAGTTATTGGTACATGCCAGCGCAAAAGGTTAGAAAATGAATAAATAGCAAATAGCTAAATGTGCTCCCATTGAAACTGGTGACTGCAAGAAAGTTTATACTGCGAGGGAGGTCCACATGCATGTCTCTACTGAAAGCCTAGCTTTTAATCCATGAAGTAATATTCTGTTTCTTGGCTCTTGCTTTTAAGGTCTTTGGACCCCAACAGACTACCCCTGAGAAGCTTTTAGAAGAAGCATATCAGAAAGGTCCCAAATCTTGTGGGGACTCCGAGCTCCCTTCCAGGCGTGGAGGGTGAGCTACCCGGGAGCTGAAGCCATGAGGGGCTGAGCTGGCCCTGCTTCTCTGATGAGGGCATGTCCCGCAGAAATTACCAGCAGGAAGGACTGATCGTGCCATAAGGTACCACTCCAAACTCCCACTGAAGCTGATGGGCTCTTTGGATGCAAATCTCAAGGAAAATCCAGTTGGAAAAAAAAAAAATTCAATCTATTTGGAACTATATAGAGGGATTTATGTTTCTATGTCATAGGTAATTTATGTGTTATCTTTAACTTTTGTGCCATATGTTCTTAATTTTCTAACCTAAAAATCTGACAAACATTTTAAACAAGTCTTTAAAACTTCTCTAATTTTTGTTTTGTTTCCAGGTTCTATCAGAAATCAATAAATAAGCAGTGTAGTTTAAAAATTAAACTAAAACCATACCCATACCTTAAGTACTACAAAAAACCAGAATTAAAACTGCGTAACAAATTGTAAACATAAAGCTGTGTCGAATGCAAAGTAAAAATCCCTCTAAAAATACCCATGCCACAGAAGACTGCATTGTTTTAAACAAGGATCTTCTCCTGACAATTTTTGCAATGGTAATATTCTTAAGGGTTTATGTTAAGGTTCATTTGATTCTAGTTCTTTAATTAGCCAAAACATCTACCAAAGATATGCATGCAACAACTTTCAATTGAGACATTTAAATCACCATATCTTGTTGCTTACAGTCTCTGTTATTTTAATATACAGTTAAGAAAACATAGCCAGTCTTTGTTTCTAGAGAATTTCATATTCCAGCTGTAATGCAGCAGGCATAGCCTCACTCATTTTGAAAGTAAAATGGCCATGAATATATTTGTGCTCTAAAGCAAAGCCCTCCAAATATGCTTTATCCTCTTAAGCATGGGTGCCTGTACTGACCATTTTAGGAGGAACATCCTCAGCTGCTTTGAGTTGCCATAATGCCCTGAGATATTTTTGTCAAAAGAATTTAAATGTTTTAATTGAAAATGCTTAATCAAAACAAAGTATTTACATTTATTTCTAGAAGGGTGACAGCAAAGGGGACATAGCAGCCAGCTTACCTTTCTGCTCCTCCTCTAACTACTTTCAGATTTATTACGCAGCTAGGAGGAGGGAAGCAGGAGTTATATGAGGACTGAGCTAGTAGTTGCACTGATTACCAGTTTTGATGGACTGAATACAAGAATTTCTTTAATTTTTTGTGTTGTGTTGTCCCAACACCTGACACTATAGGAACTGATGGATGTTTTTCCACTGGCTTTTACCTTAGAGGAAACAAGACTACTGACTAAAGAAACTCATGGAAGACATTTGAAGCACTGTGGTCAGGCTTTTTATCCTGGCTTGTGTTACAGTCTCAACTTCATATCTCTTGATTTCTAACATAGCTTTCAACAACAAAAGGGGGAAAACATCTAATGTAGTTTGGGAATGTCAGTAAATGTGGAAATTATGGGAATGGCATCCACTGACTGCAGGAAGTTTGAAAAGCAGAACAAGGAGAGATCACACCTCAGTGAAATATCACCGAGGGAAGAGACTCCCAGGCAAGACAAGCTCAACAAGCCTAAACTAGAAAGTATGAAGCTAATGACTGCCTTCATTAGCTTCTAACTGGAAATTTTGGAGGCCTGTTTTCCTGTTATTAGTTTTATTAGGGTTGGGTTTTTTTTTTTTTTTTATGCAAAGGGCATTCTAAAAGGTCTAGAAAGAGGCAAAGGCATCAGGATGGAAACAGTCTCATGGAAGAAGATTGCCTTGTATTATTACATGCAGTAATCTTTGTCTTCTATCCTTTCCTTTCTCCTCCTTTTTCTTGCTTAGATGAGGAAATGTAATGGAGAAGAGAAGCTATTGTTTGACCAGCACAGAAATGCATAGATTTGAGATTCATGAATAAAAAACCTCAACGGATTAAAACAGGGTTACCGTGCACTAGGGTAGAGATTCAGCACCTGCACATTCTGACTTCAGTCAACAGGCACCATTTCGTGCTCATGACAAAGCAGTCCAAGAGCCTTGCTTCAGCAAAGAGAGAAAGAACTGAACTCATCGCTGCTTTTGCAGCTAAAAATAGGGGGATGTCAGTGTGCTGCCACATGACATTTTTTGGCAGGGAGCGGGAACGTTTTCATTTTGCAAGGCAAGCTGGTGGCACTGGATTTGCATGGCTCACAAGCGCTCTGCGGGGACCACCCTCTCTCTCTCCGAAGACCCCCTCCCTGCGTCAGCCTTTGCCAAGGGTTATGGATTTCTTCCCCAGAGAGTCTTTGAACAGATATTATTTCAAGTGCCACCACCAGCCCTTCCCATCAGGATAAGCTGGCAAAAATTTTCCTCAGAGGGTGGCTTCCAACGAAGGAAGCCTTTCCAAGAACAGTAAACAGTAAACACTCCAAGTTCTTACCCACTGCATCAGGGCAAGAGTCCTGTTTCAGAAAATACTGTGTTGGTAAGGCTGATTTCTGCATGTCACACGCAATTGCACAACATAACGCAGTGCAATGACGTGAGACAACTAAATGACAAAATGCTGGCTCTCAATCAAACATGTAAAGCACCTATTTTCAGCTCTACCATCTGCTATCAGTTTGCACAGTGTCTTTCCCTGCTGAAAACACAAGGCAGATTGGCACAAATGGAGCATTCCTCTGGCTGGTCACAGACTGCAAGATGCAAAATTTTTTTCCTCTTGTGACCAGCTCATCTCTGGTTTCTTTATTTTTTATTAGCATAATAAAGTAGGCTGTTTTGTGCAAGCTAAATCATGATAAGCTAAAAAACAATCTTCTAGAAGAATTGTACTCTAGCATCCTACCAGGTGAAATAATGGTATTTCACTTCCTCCTTCAAAATAAGCATGCAGAAATTAACAACTGAAATTAATACTAAGACTGGCTGATCCTTTTCTGCTGAATTTTTTTCAGTGGGGACCCTTTTTCAGTTGCTTGATACTTCCACATTAACTCTACTGTCATCCACTGATAAACAGGGAAAAGTTCAAGTAAGCAAGAAATTTTTTTAGTTGGCAAATAACTTTCTGTGAAAATATAGACACTTTGGGGTATTTAATGTGGAAAACAACAAAGCAAAACAAAACAAACCAAATAACCTCTAAGCTTTTCTGTGGTGGCAATTCCCCACTAGCCCCCAACCCCATTTTCTTGTTGCAGGTGTTGATCACTCCTTTAGGGTAAATTGATTACTCCTTTAGAGCCCTGATTTGGAGGGAGGGAGCTGATCTGAAATTCTTTACTTTAGAATGAAGATCAAAACCACTAGGACATTTGCTGCTTTCTTCCCTGAATAAATAAGATGTTTCTGAGTTGAAACCCTGGCTCCGCTGACTTCACTGGGGCCATGATTTCACCCCAGGAATTATTCTAAAAGCATTACTCATTTAATAAGCATACCACACTAATTCTCTACTGTTTCCGTCTGAGCACCTCCCAATGCCAATGTAAACCCACTGCACAAAGCTACATTAAAGCAATATTTATGGTTGAGATCTTAACACAAAAGTCAGGAAACTCAGAGTTATGGTTCCCCCAGCCAACCATAACCAGGGGTAGCTTTAGTGTTTTGCATTACAGTGTCTATAGTCTACAATGTATGTCCAAATACCAACGACTGAGTTATAGCTGCTGTGGGAACTATAGCTTTGGATTTTGGTATATTTTTGCATTTAAATTCTCAACCCAGGTCATGAACAACTGTGAAAATTATGATTGCAGCAGAGCTTAGTACCTCCAGTTTGCTGTTCTTGGTTACAGCCGAAGATGACATGGGAGAACGGTGGGCTCTCTCTGTGGTGGGGATGATGGGAAGCCTCAGGGTCTCTTTTATCTTGATAAAATACTTCGGCTACACTCAAAAGGTATATAATGATTAATGATTCTACAAGCTTTGTATCATTCAGCAGATACTCTGGAAGAGAGCAAGGAAGCTAATGGGATTTGACAGAGATTACTTAAGATGATTCTAATTTTAATATCCAATTAACTTGGTCAGAGACAGGGAATAATAAGCTGCTTTTCTGTACATTTTATACCGTGTTAGGAAAATGCTGTATCTTCACTTCAAGGGAAACAGGACTGTTTTTACCAAGTGTCCTCAGGAACAAACTGCATGAGACGTGGAAAAGAGAAAGTTTGTACACTGGGCAGCACTAGCCAGAATGATTCATGGAGGTATGAGGTACTCTGCCCTCTGCAACAATACCTCTCTAGCTCAGATCTGGGGCTATTCTAGGGCAATTTTACCTGTAACCTATTGGGTAGTTAATATGCAGTTTATTTACATAATTCTTTTAGACATGAATATTCTGCAGTAAGGACTAAAAGTAGATTGGTAATAACTGGAATTTGATGTAGACGTTTAGAGTAAATTGAAGATAATTTTTGTAATGCTTCTTAAGGAGCATGAAATTGAACTCTGACTTTACAAAGCTAGCTGACTCAGGAGTGGGTAATGGCTTGAATGCCAAAGAGGTGCAGCAGAGGCTAAAAGCTCTCTCCCCTCAGCCTGTGCCAGTGATGGGCTGGAACTAACTAGTCCAGCCACAGAGAGAACCAAATAGCTGAAGATTACTGGCATTTGTCTACCGTAAACAATGGAGGAAAAGAAATTACTTAGGCATGTATTTCCTTAGGTGAGAAGTTCACAAACAGAATCAGGATTGTACAATCCCCATTAATTTAGTTGGACCGTATTTCTTGGGGTGCTGTAACTTCATCTACATTTGGATGGCAATCATAATTTGTAATCATTAGTGAACATGGCCACTTTTCTAAGGCAGGCTATAATCTTGTCTGTTGGGAAAACAATCCAACCAAAACAGAGCATGATAAGTGGAAAGAGAACATCGAGTGCCCACTAGCAGCCACTCCAAATCATCACCTTTGTTTGCTTTCAGATGCTATCAACATCCCACTGCAAGGATGAATGAAGTGATATATCTGGCTCATGGACCAAGACATGAAGAGTGTTTTCCCCTGCTCTTAACAGATGCCAGCAGCAGCACACAGCTGAAGTGGCCCTTCCAAAAGCTAATCCCTTTTGAACATGGCTGCTGATATGTTCATACCTCATGCTTATATGTCTTGGCTTTTAGTTTTACATATTGAATTGCTTGGATAAGGTCAATATGTACAGCAACAACATTCCCACTGACTACATAAGCCCAGCTGCTCCTGCGCCATATTTCAACCAGATTCCCACTCCGTCTGAATATAGCAATGAAATAATTGGATTGCACAGAGCAAAACTGACCATTTTAAGGCCAGGTGGTAGAAATATTTTGCTTTGTGCATATATATTTCTTCAGTGTATTTTGCAGCAATTCTAACAGATCGCTCTATCTCAGGTAAAAGTTAAAGCCAAGTCACTTCACACAGGGCTTTTGCACAACCAGGTCACAGAGCAGTATACTACTTCAGATGAGTTTAGCATGGTTGTTCTCCTGTACATCTCAATGTGGCATGTGTACGTGCTATGTCTAAATGAGTATGCATGTGGACAAATCTTTTTTTTGCATGTACTCAATATCTTGGAGAAGGGACAGAACTAAGCAAGGCTTATAAAAAAAACTGGAAAAAGAAAAAATCAAAAGAAGCTATTTTTCGCTCTGTGCAAGCAACATTTAGATTGTTTTAAAGTAACCTTTATTGGAAGCTGCTTGAAATATAAACATATGGACATTATAGTCCTTTGCAAAAGGTTTGCCTGTTGGTTTATGCTGAGAAACTCTGTCATTTTATACTCTTAAAACTAATGAAAAGGAATTAGAATTGCTTACCAAGATGTAAAGTGATCCTGGGGTGCAGTGTAGTTCTTGCAAACGCCTTGATCATGTACTACTTGTTGGTATCTCATGCTTACCAGTTCACTCAGATGTTAGTTTGCAAAGCCAAAAGTCTAGTAAGCATGTATGAGGGAACTTGTAAAGCAAGTTGGAATTAGGTGTAAACATACTTTTCAGTAGTACTGCTGCTGCTGAAAAGAGATGTTGTTACCAAGGGAGTAGGTTATCAGGCTTTTGGGTAAAACTGAATTATCTACTCCACTGCTGATTTAGATCACAGATTTGAAGTAATTTCCTACACATTCTTTGAATTCTGGCTGTCTCCTGATGCTAGTTGGTATGAACTGATTTTGGTTTTTTAAGAAAAAGGGACTGTTTATGTGCATACCTGTCATGAAGCAGGGTTCTGTAATGGGAACTAAGATCAGGAGTGGCATTTAGACGGGCATGGGGCACCTAGTACCTACAGCTTAGCTTGATTTAACCAAGAGCAAGATGCAAGTCTTTTTTTTCCATGATTGGCTGTTGGATGTACGAAGTGTTTTGCATACCTGTGACCTCTCAATTAACGTTATTTATATCTCAGTAAACTGCCATGCTACTTTTCCATATGTCCTAATCCTTTATGTAAATGAACTTATTAAACCCAGCCACCAGCCTCGGTGAAACCTGCCAAATCCACTGCGTCTGGACTCATGCGCTCAGTAGACTAAGCTTTATTTGCATAAACTTGTTCTGTAAGCGTAATCTTACTTATCATCTGCAGAGTTAAAGTTTCACTAATGTAAATCCCTGACAAATCAAGCACAGATGTAACTGTTTGCCCCCAGGCTCAGCCTGTCAATTCACTGCCACCCTTGTATCTTCCCCCTACTCCCCCCTCCAACCCCTCCGCCAACCCCCCCACCCTGCAAGTGTTTTTTAGTACTAGTAGTCATTTAAAACTGTTTATGTAGATACACTGCAGGTACTAAACATGACACTGAACATTAGTCATTTGGCTTTTTCCTTTTGATCAAACTGCCTCACAAAATAGTCTTGGCATGTAATTCTGGGTGTCTGCTTGTACCACCTGGAAAAATTTGCTCTGCCACTCCCCAGGTGCCAGACAGATTGTTTCAGTTTGCCAGGCGATGTTCCAGATAAGGAGTCGAGCTCAATAAATGGTTAATGTAAACTGGCAAATTCCACAAAGCAGCCAAGGAAAATTCAATCAGAGGGCAGCAGGGGGTGTAACTCCCTAAAACCACCAGAAAGAAGTGGATGACGGGGTGAGGGGATGATTCTTGGGCTTCACGTTCCATTGTCTGTGAGAAATGAAAATTCCCTCCCAGTCATAAAAACAGTAGATTTAAAACCAAAGCAGAATTGGCCAGCTCTTGAACCTTTTATGAAGAGGGGGAAAATGTTACTTTTGAATTCAGAGGGTGTTGGCATACACTGGGTTTGTTTCTGATTACTTTAAGGTCTAAATATGTTTCCTTTGCTGGTACCCAGTTGCTATTTATTTGGCTTTAGTCTTTGATCTCCCTTATGCTGGCACATCATAAAAAACATATTCCTGTTTGAGTTCTATATTATGCAGTTAGTCTCTGCTTGGTATGTTCACCAGGCTGGTTGTACCTACAGAATAAGACTCTCTTTGTTTTTGATAGACTCCAGGTGTTTATCACTATAACTTACTAATGGATTTGACCACAGAATATGCATGCAAGAAGCAAACTGAAAAACTAATGGCAAAATTACTGGTTTGATAATTCAATGGCCTGCTATACCATAACCACAGGAACCACACATGTGCACGCATGCATGCACACATGTACACAGAGTGAGTTTTGTAAAAGCACGGATCTTTTGCTTATTGAGTTTTCCTGAGATGAATTTTCTGTTCTGGAAACTAAGTCTTGCTTCACATTTATTTGTCACTCTGAGTTTTCTTTGAAAGCTTTCCAAATTTAAGCCCTGCTCATTCAACTCCATGTGATAATGCATTTTAGGAAGGTCCTGCGTCCAGCTGAAGTGCCACAGTTCCTACAACTCTTCTCCTTCTCCCTTGCAATTCCAAGAAAAGGGATCATTCCCATCAGCCTGCCCAGCACTGACAGCTCCAGCTAACCTGTTTAATCTGCATTGCAGTAGCTTGGGAGCTCCTAATATTAACTGTAGTATCTCAGGTGAGGAGCCATAGCTTTGTACCATGTATTAATCCCACTGCTTTGCAATAGCCAAAGATGACCTTTTTTTTTCTTTTTTTTTTCCCATTTCTGATGAACCCAATTTTTTCTAATAGGAAATTGTAGAAATCCCACTTTAAAAAAAATCCTTATTCCTATACATACCAACAAATGAGAATTGCCTGTTTAAGTGCAGCTATCTCACCACTTTAAGCCCAGAAATAATCTGTTGTTGAGTTTTTAGGAGGAAGAACTTGTAGCAAAATGTCCAAACATGCCTACTTCCAAAGCCAATGGAAGAGTTTCCTCTGTGGATCTCCTAGAAATGCAAAATTTTTTTGTGTGCTTTTGTCTTTGGCATATAATGCATACAGGAACAACAGCTGAACTGCTGGCTGGAGAACACGCTGTAAATGTCAAAGAAGCAGTGGCAAGACTGTTCTCTGCCACCTCTGAAGTTAGTACTGATTGTAATGCTAAATATAAGATAAATGTTGCAGGTACTCAATTAGGGTATGGTGTGGAAGCTGAGAAAACTGTTGTTTGCACGTGCTAAGAGCCTGGTTCACAAGCGGCTGGTTTTGTTGGAGACTCATTCTGTGTCCCACGCTGCTCACAGAGCGAGGAGCTGTGTCAGTAAGCTTGTGCTCTCACCGCAGCTTCTTCACCAGACTCTGTTATCACCTTGGATCCCAAGACTGAGTCAGAAACGCCACCCAAACACTGCTGTTTCCTGAAAACTGCATTGGTATTTTGCACTTCTGAGGTCAGTATTACCATTATAACTCTTGCAGATGCCATATAAATTGAATGCACTATGTGAGGACAGCATTTTCTCACCAACGGCTCCATGTTACGGAATTCACATTTTACAGCATTGCATTTATTCTTCAGTTCTTGACCACTTAAAAGCCACATGATAATTCACTATCTAATCTAATACAAATAAAGACCAACTTCTAGAACTATTTCCCCATCAGATTATAATAGGCCTTTGGCAATGAAAGCTGATTTGAACTTTTCCTTCAAAGACATTGTACACAAATCATATCCTTTTAGTGGTCAGAATCTTTTCCCTTGTATGCATTAGTTGATGTTTTGAGATTTTAAAAGTAAATCTCGGATTAGTTAATTGTTTAAGTTTAATGAATGAGTCCCTTAAGAAACGCAAAGTTTATCTTGGGTTCGCTTGAACACAGATAGTTTCAAAAATGAAGCTGCACAGATTTATTCTGTTACATGCCTATACACAGGTGAAAACACATACAGGTGAACCTTGCATGAAACCGATTTTAAGCAAGACATTATTAATGACTTTGTCATAGTCAGAATTATGGTTAGGTCAGTAGCTCATGTCATTAATAAATGATTTCATTGTGATATCAGAAGTAACCCAACCATTCCTCACAGATGAATTTTCATTGCTTTGTTCTATTGTTTGATTATTTCCATACCTTAAAAAGTAGGAATGCCTTTTGAATCTAAATGTGATGCTGTATTTACCGCCTTCATAAAAAAAAAAACCCAAAAACTTTTTATCCCAGCGTATGCCTATGTTCTTTCAATTTTACATTCAGCTTAATGTAGTTGTCTAAGAACCATAGAAGTGATGAAGTTTAAAAGTGTATAGAGAAGACCCTCAGGACAGATTTATCACACCGAGGTTCAGATTTACCCCGTTTATACCTGCTAAATATTAAACACTGATGTTTTGCTATTTTTATCTTTGGCTGCAGAAGAGGTTTCTCTCAGAGGTCAAACATGCTTTCTGTGTTGGTTACTTGTGCTGTCACCATGCTGATGCAGGGTTTTAGCTAACACCCATGGGCTTGTCAGGCTATTTCCATTAGGAGAAGAAACTGATGCAGCAATTCAACATATTAACTAGGAATGCATGCAAACCCTGTTTGGAGGAATATAAGGAAAATAAATGGCAACAGACAGTGTCCTTGCAAACAGTTTGTAGGATTGTCTTGCCACTGGATCCCGAACATTTGACTGTCACAAATGCTTTTCTGCCTCTCTCAAACAGCCATTTTGCCAAAAAGTAGTCTCCTTGTTCCCAAAATATGATTTGATTCCAAGTCTGAGCCCAAGTTTGAGTCCAAGTCCCAGCCCCCTCCTGAGATGTGGATTTGGTTTTGGACAGGCCCTGGTGATCTTCTCTAGAACAGTGATTGCCATTATTTCCAGCTACTCATATAGAAAATGAGTTTAATTCCTTGGACATGAAGGAAGTTAGATTAGCCTCTGGCTCTTCTGCTATCTGTAGATCAGGTACAGCTGAAGGCAGCTATTAACATTTGCAAAAGAGTGGAAAAGGGAGGGCCAGGAACCAGAGCAGTGAAGGAAAAGACAAAGAGAAGATAAAGCAGCTTGAGGGAATGGAGCAATGATAACAGTTCTTAGGTCCACGTGATAGAAACAAAAATAATGTATAGAAGATGGCAGAGCGATGAGACATAAAAGCAAAAAAAAAGGAGTGGTTACCTGTCTTTCATATTGCTTTAAAATACTTTTTCTTTTGTACTCGGGAAGGTAAAGTCCTACCCAGAAATGAAAAAGCAACAAAAGCAGTTGATTTTATACAACATACTGCACAACATTATCAATCCCTGCTTACATTTCTCCCTACCATGACAGTTTAATTTAAAGGAGAAAATCTCATTTCCTGTGCTGATTATATATCCAGTTAATTTCAAACTCTCATGTAACAGTTAAAATTGCTGACAATTAATAGAGGAGGCGCAGCCCTGCTGGTATAGCTTAGACCCATTCTCATTGAATCACTGAATAATTTAGGTTGGAAGGGACCTCCGGAGATCACCTGGTCCAGACTCCCTCAGCTCAAAGCAAGGCCAGCTTAGATCATGTTGCTCAAGACTTTCTCCAGTCATTTTTGATATCTCCAGGATCAGAAATCCCACACCCTCTCTGGGCCCCTCTTTCAGTGTTTGACCACCCTCATGCTAAAAATATTTTCCTAATATCTAATCAGATTGTTTTTCATACTATAACAAGTGCTGTTTGTCCCCTGCCTTACTGCTGCTCAGCTGCAAGGAGAGCCTGGCTTTGTCTTCCCCACACCCTCCCATTAGGTAGCTGAAGCCAGCAGTAGATGCCCCACAGCCATCTCCAGGATGAACAAGCCCAGCTCCCTGCCTCTCCTCCCACACCGGGGCCTCCAGCCCTGACCATCCTGGTGGCTTTCCACTGGCCTGGCTCCAGTATGGCAATGTCTTTTTTGTACCCGGGAGCCCATGACTGGACACAGGATGCCACTGTAGGCTATATCAGTGTGAAAGTTTCCATGGAAGGACTTTTGCTGGTATCTAAACTTCTTTGCTCCGAGACTGGGTGTGAATGCCCTGTGGGATCCCTACAGTGGATATAATATGTATCAGGCTGTGTACCAGTTCCCCCAGTAAAGAAGCTCAAAACTTACAGGCTAGATGGTTCTGGGGATGGTTCCTGCAGGTACATAATCTGCTGTTGGCCAATCTGGACAGTGCTCTCTCCTATCATAGCAAAGAGGTCACTGTAGGTACAGCCTCTACTCATCAGTGGTGTGCAGACCTTATCCTCTCAACTTTTAGAAAGTAAAATTCTTAACGTTAGACTAGGCTTCAGAAAACATAAATGTATTTTATTTTTGGGCATCATCAATGACAGAGAAACCTAAGTAAAGGAAATATCTTCCCCTATCTATACCTTATTCCTACACAGACAGTGTTGTCTGGGAAAATCAACAAAATGTGTCTACCATGCTCATTATTCTTATCATCATACCTGTGCTTTTAAATTTTGTAAGTCTATCCAAAATGCCCTATCCAGTGGGATCTTCTCCAATAATAAAAATCAAATTCACTGACGAAGTGCTATTTATTTGCCAAATACATGCCTGCCTTTTGAACCTCTAGTTGAACTGTAGATGCAAATTAATGCCTAGTATTTGATCACTGCTGCAAATTCTGAATACTTGTGACTAAATTTTCCTTATGGCTATCCTTTTTGTAAATATCAGTAAATACTTTTTGAAAATGGTACTGCTTAATCCCAGTGAGATAGGCACCAGCTAGTCTGTTAAAGACTTAGTAGATATTTCCCTGAAACAATTCTCATATTTGAGGATGTTTTTTCATCACCCTGTTCTCTTTAGAGGTAGATCAGAGAGATCCTCACTTATTAGTGGTGCTTCAGTAACTATTGAAATGAGGAAAAAGCTTTCTGCTTAGTTTGCAAGAAAGAAAAAATGCTGTACATATCATCCAGTTTTACATATAATGGGCATCATTTACAAGGCAGTTAGCTACCACCTATACTTGGTTACTTCTCTAAAAACCACATGACCCTGCGTAATGGTAGTATTTACAGTGGTAAAAGTGGTATGTGCCCTGTGAGATCTGATACGTACCTCAACATGGCTGTTATGTGATCCTGGGGGTTTCCGACAGTGTCAGGTGCTTATGATTCTTGTTCGTGTTCCTCCTGTCATCCCAAGTGGTAGTTACGGAGACCCTGGAGGCAAATTAGAAAGTAACAGCTTATATCAATGATGCAATTAAACTGAATGATTTAGGTGTCCTGGACAAGAAGAACCAACCCATCCAACTCTCCCTGCAGCACTGATAGCAAAATGTATTTCAGTCATTAACTTTGAGACAAAGAAGTTTTTGGATAGTCTTCTCAAGAACAGAGTATCAGGAGCTCAAGACTATGTCAAAAGCACCATATGGTCAAGACTGTACTGTTACTTTTTAAATACTAGTACACATGCAGCTTTGGCACTTGCATATCTTCACAGAGTCAAATTTTCAGATGTTGTTGAAGATGAACTTCAGAGAATGAAGTCCTTATGAAAATTTTAGCTGCAAGACCTCACAGAGCAGAAATACCATCCTTTGACTAAGAGTATGGCCTGTATAAGCTCTGGTGGCCCATGTTGGCCAAACACTGACCTTTGGCTACTCTTTGGGTGTAACTTGTGCCTCTAGGAATGCACCCCTCGTTGGGCACTGCAGCTGGGTAGCTCCAGAGCTGAACCTGGAGTGACTAGGTCAATAGGCAGGGTTTGCTCACCTCTCATAGCGAGGTGACCCACAGTTTGGTTTAATGTTTATTTAGTCTTTACATTTTAAAGCACTTCTAAGGCTGATAATTAAATTGCCACATCTGAGCAACTCATCTTTTGGGCTGAAAAATGTATCTTGGTATGACAAATGCGGTTGGCAATTGCTACATGCAAACTTGAAATACCTCCAGAAGCATAAAACCCAAGCCGATGCAGGGGAGTGGGTTTGAAGAGCGTGTGACCAGTGCTGCTGCTCTCACTTGCCGTGCTAGACAAAAGGGTGTGAAGTCCTTATTTCACAGAACTAGAAGTTTGTGTGGTCACGGAAAGTAAACAGCAGAAAACCAAGCTATTTTTAAGCTGGGGAGGGAGCTCATTAGTTTGTCCTGAGCCTAACCCTGGTGACCCAGACTGCCTATCCACAGCCTGGTGGCTGTCAGCCGTGCCCGCCTCACCCCTTCCCGGCAGAAACCGCTACCGGCTGCAGCATCCAAGCGCCCTGGGAAGCACCGTCCTTCACGGCCGCTCCCCTCACGGCCGGTTAGGAGTGGGCTCAGGAGAGCCCCAGGAGACCCTGCTACCAGGGTGGCCTGCAGGACTGGTGGGGGGACCCTGTCCTGCCGGGTGCCCCAGCATCAAGCACACTTCAGCCTTTTGCAGTTTCTCCTTCCAAAAACACACGCCGCTGCTGTGCTGGCTGTCAAATATCTGCAAAGTATCCCGGCCGCTTCTGTAGGGTCTTCCGAGCAGCGAGGGGGGGAGCAGTGAGAGGATGTTTGTTTTAAAAAGTGAAGGGGAAGCAATATTTGGCTGTAAGCGTATCTGGGGGTGGGCAGACTGGTAAAACGTGCAGGTTGTATTTCTCAGAGTTGAATGGGAACAAGACAGCAGTGGAAACAAAGCACTCTTTAAGGAAATAAAGGGAGAAGTAAAACTGAAAGAGTCCTTAGTGTAGCATTTTGAGTTTATGAGGCGTTTCCTCTTGCTGATGAATATGGATGGCTGAACTTTTCTGCACATTGTTGTTAAAAATGACTGGAGTACCACTACAAATAGCTGTCTGTTCTCCTGTCTGCAAATTCCAAACACAAAAATGCAAAATTTAGCTTTGGGTTCAGTGTCACATCCCCTGTGAAGCCAATGGAAATGGTATCGTTTACACCAACATAAAATGTTACCCGCAGTCTGGATTGCTGAACCACTAGGGTAAGTAGTGAGAAAACTTATTTATAGACATTTCAATGACATCTAGAAACCTTTTCCCGTGGCTGCATTTCCAAGCATCTTCATTTGCTTATTGTGCACTTTTCTGTAAATACAAGTTGTAGTTGCACGAATCTTTTGGAGGGTCAGTTTTAGCAGAGTAGCAGACATGTTTCTTTTGCGTTACAACATATGGTTGTTGACTAAATGAAATGATTTCAAGAATTCAGAAAAAAAGGTTAAGAATGGTTAAGTCAAGTCATCTAGTCCAAGAACTGGGGCAACACAGTGGAACTTGAGTGACCAGTTGCTCTACTGAAACCACAAGTTCACAGTCATTGAATAAACCTTTGAATATATGCCAAGAATAAATCTGATTAAATTTGTTGGCCAAGTTGTTCAATACAAACTGATCACCCAGATAAGCTTGGAAATACTAACATTTGATCTACACAAAGTCAGGATTAATTTGAGGGGTAACTGGGTAAAATCTGGCAATGTGTGTATTCAGGAGATCAGACAAGGTGATCTAAAGCTGTTCTGTCCCTATGAATCCTTATGTAGATACTTAACATGGCACATCGGTGCATCGGCTTACAAGAGTCATCCTTAACCTTCTTTTTGATGACAATAAAATGTATTCTTTGTGTATCTTGTTTTAAAGCATATTTTTCTAGCCCTTGTTTTGTTCCTATGGTTCCTTTCCTAAGCTGTCTTGGAGAGGCAGATCTCAGGATGAGGTCCAGGGGTTGCCTTGGTGTTGCTGAGGAGGATCTGGGGGGCCAAGCTACAGTGATGGGCTCTTCCCACCTCTGTTCAGCTCTGCTGGGTCTGGACAACCCTGAAGATAGTGCAGAGGAGAAAACTCATGAGCATTCCATGCTTGGAGGGCTCCCTGGGCGGACTTGCCTGCTTTTTGAGGAGTCCCCCAGCTTAGTGCCCACCGTTCAGATATTCTTTAGCTTAGAGAAAAATACTTTTTAAACTTAAAATTAATTTTAAAATATGAACATGTGTTCAGAGGGCCAAGGGAGGGGGGGCAAGACCGGGCTAGCGCAATCTGGAAATGTCAAACGAAGTGTGCATTAGGCTGCACTGTTGAATCACTTGGCTATTTAATCCCCAGTTACGGGGCAAGAAATCCCTACGCAATGCGCAGGAGGGTTTGACAGGAAGCAAGACAGGAGAAAATGAATTGTTGTGTCTTGTGATATGCTGTATGCAAAAGTGAGCCAGGGGTGAAAGGGTATGATGACAAAGCTGTTGGCAATTTAAACTTTGGCTCAGGCATAAAATAAATACATTATTCCTGATGGTGAAATTGGATGGTGCTGTCATGGATTCATTTTGTCTTCCTGGTGTTTTTCTAGCCCCTTCTCTTTCGTCTGACCCATGGCATTCATATCTGCATGTCAATGTGTCAAAACACTCTTGAACGTGTTCAGGTTGTGAGTGCACTTAATTGCAACTGCACGCATTTTAGCTGAACTCCACATCCAGATCCCATTAAAATCCACAAATTTTGAGGACATCGCATCAGGTCCTGTGCAGATGGCAGTGGTTGGGTCAGTTCTGGTTTGGGGCACAGTACCGTTTGTGCCCTGTCTTTTACACTGCTTTGGCGTGCGAAGGGCTCACCAAACTGGCCAGGAGCGGGGTATGGGCTTTACACATAGCTGGAAACAGGGCCCTGAAAATTTATGAGAGGTAGCGTGCAGCTCATAGAGGGAAAAAGTAAAAGCAACCCCAGAAACACAGCAGCAATAACTGCCAGAGAGTGGGTGTGTTGGGAACACTACCTTCCTGTTTGTGTCACCTATATTTTTTACACTTTCATGTTTTTTTTTTTTTTTCCCCATGCAGTCTGCTTCCTCTCCTCTTTCCTCCATAGCTTTTACATCTTCTAAAAATGACACCTTTTGTCATGCTGTAGATATTAGCGCAGGGAGTCCCTGACTGCCGGCCTGGCTGCTCCTGCAGCGCCAAAGATGGGAATTTCCTCTGGGTGCAGGAGAGGTAACCTCTGCACGCGACTCCGCTCGCTCCTAACCTCCCTGCTCCTTTCAAAATGTTTCCTTTTCAGTTTGCACCAGCAGCCGGGGGTAGAATAAAGGGAGCAGGTTGGTATTTTTGTTTCGATAACCCACCCATTTGCTTATCTAAGGTTTATCTGAAACTTTACGGGCTGGAAGATAGGCTGGAAAATCACAAAATCAGAGGTTCTTGGGAGTACTTTACTGCTTTCTGGGCCTGGTGTGGCTGGACGTACCGCAGGCACAGCTTGTCACGCAGTGTTTTGGTAGCTCTAGCTCCTTACAGCCATCTAAGAGCCTGGCTACATATGAAAAATCAAATAAATTTAATATTGGTGGAATTTGGTAAGCGCTCCAGAGCAGGTTTGTGCTTGGCTGGCTGCTGTTTCCCGGGGCAGGCCTGACCGCCCCTTGCTCTCGGGGCACTGCCGAGCAAACGCAGCGCTGCCGGTCGCGATGGGCCATCGCTGCTGCTCCCGGGACCTGCACCCCGAGCCAGCCATTTTGAAGCCCAGGTGTAAAACAGTCTCAACCCCCCCCTCCCTCCCTCTTTATATTTAAATTCCTGATGAAATATTTGATGCCAAGAGGTTATTGTGGCTGTGTCTTGGTTTCTTATGGATCTTAATGGGGGGAAAAAAACCTTTCAGGCATTTTACTAAAAATATGTGGAATAGGATTAGCCTGCACCTTGTAAAATTTTATTTTAAGAAACTAAGGCCCTGATCCAATCACAATGAGGTCAGTGGGACGCTTTCCACTGATTCAGTGGGCCTTGGATATGGCCCTAAGACATTATTTTCAGTAACAAGGACTGTGAGAAATGTATCTAATATTAGAAATTCATTGTTTATATTCTTTCTATAATTAAAATGGCCAGCTGCTGTAAAAAGGTTTCCTCTGAGCTGAATGTCTGCATGCTAAATTTGAGCCTGAAGCAAAATGAAAGATGTTGGCTCTTGGCAACAAAGGCTTTCTGCGCAGTGATCCAAGCGGGATGGTTTCTCAGCTATCCTATTCCACAAGGCACTGCTGCGAGACATTTGTCCAAGTCCTCTGCAGCCTCCTCCACAAACGTGACAAAAGAAGACTGCAGTCAATGAGTAGGTTTGGATAAGCTGTTTACATAAGACAACACCGCAACAGGGATGTATGTGACTGATCTGATCCACGCCTGATTTGTGTTGTTCTTGGACAGACACAAAGAGACTCCTCTGAAAGCAGTTTCTACTTCTTTGCGGTCCTCATGGCCTGAAACCTTGAAAGACCGAGGCGCTTGCTGTTGACACCAGGTGTACGGGCAGCGCAGGCCTCCAGACAGATGGAGACTTGCTGGGAAGCAGCTCTTTGCCAATATCTTTCATAAATAAAAGGAACTGCTTGGGTAGACAGGGGCCATTTGTATGCAGGCAACTGTCTGAGTTATTTTTTCCTTTTCCTGCTGCTAAATAATGGGGCAAAATTACCATCTGTGTCCCCCAGTTTTGTCACCCATGCATGGGGTGGAGGGTGACTCTAGATGGGACACAGCTTGTGGGATTGAGCTACAAGTTCCAAACTGGAGGGCACAGAAGAAAAGGAGAAAGGAGGGAAAAAGGACCTTCTGTGGGATGAACTCCCTTTTGGGGGGGTGAGGGTCCTCTGGGAGCACTGAGGGTTACCCATTCCTCTGCAGAGAGCCAAAGCATTCCAAAGCCAAAGCAGCTCTCAGAGACAGCATGGCTAGGCATCCAAACATACCCAAACACTGAGCAGCACATCAGGGAGTGATCACTGGGCCACCTCAGCAGGGTTTGGGCAGAGCACAGCCCCATCCTTGGCGCAGGCTGCCGAGCGCTGCCCCAAGGAGCCAACTGGGGTTTCCTTCCCCAGCCGTGGCCGTCCAGCACTGCCTTTGGTCTGGACATCAACGGGGACAAGAAGAACCTGTGATGGCAACCACACCAGCCAGCCATGGGAGCACTGAGCCGAGAGATGCCCAGGAGGTGATGGTCTCTCCTGCTGCTGAGCATTCACCTCTTCCAAGCTGCTATTTTATTATGTCCCCCTAACTCCCCTTTCCCTCCTTGAGAGTCAGGTCTGTGCAAACCCCTTTGCTGAAACCCCTGCGCCTGCCTGGCGATGCGTTGCTCATTCCTGAGCGCTGCCGGGGAGTTATGAAGCTTCCCCAGTTTCTGCATGGGAGGCCTCAGCAAGTGCTATTTAAGCAATTTCACAGGAATGCTTGGAAGCTGAATCAGTGCTTCAGTGCCCAAGAGCGAAGAAACACTTCAAACACTGATCCTTCTAAAAAGTTAAATTTCAGCCCATCTCAAAACAATCTGGATAATGTTGGGCAGGAATCATGTGTGCCTTATTTCCTTTGTTCATTGAATCCAACTGCATGCTACAGTCAATACTTCTGTTACAGCTCTTGCTAACATACCGGCTGAAGCCAAATTCTGATCTCACTGCAGCTTCACACCTGAATGACCGTATCTACTGCAGCTTTATTGAAAGATATGGTATCTATTGAACGCACATTGATATCGGTGAGCAGTTGCACACAGGTAACCAGTCCTATTGGAGTAAGTAATGGCTCGCAGATTTGAATGAACTTCAACATTTGGCCATTAAGCATCACTTTAACCTCTTTACCTTTTGAACACTTGTCAATTAAGTAATGCTTTGGATTTTCTAGAGAGATGGCTTCAGTTTTAACAGATTTCCACATAAAATAGGGCATCTCCTATATTTGCTTGATCTAGATCACATTTTACAGTAAATACTTGGTGTCCAGAGATTTTTTAAAATTGAATTATTAATACTACAGTGGCATCCAAAGCTTGCTTAGTGCTTCACCAGGACCCCAAAAGCCAGAGTGATAAGGAAGTAGGCTCCCTGATAACTGTGCCTGTTTTACTCACATAAAATCAACAAATGCAAAAATTGACACTAAAGATGAGAAAATTTTATCATCTGATGCGACCAAACCAGTCTTTCACAATAGATATGCTAAGCAATGTTGCACATAGCTGATGCAACAACACAGACAGTAATAAATAAGAATGTCTTTCCACTTAGGATTCTCCTTATTTATCATGCATCAGTGTGCATGGTTATATGCCACGTATTGAAACAGTTTCGCATGCTGTATACAGTCTCAGAGAAATGCATCTTCCCTTCTGATGGGAAAGTCTGTTGTTGACTGTCGTGGTTTAACCTAGCAAGCAGCTAGAACAACCACACAGCTGCTTGCTCACTCCCCCTCCTCAGTGGGATGAGGGAGAGAATCAAAGAGGGGAAAAAAAAGGTAAAACTTGTGGGTTGAGATAAAGACAGTTTAATAGGACAGAAAAGGAAGATGACATTATTATTATTATTATTATTATACAAAATAAGTGATGCACAACACAATTGCTCAGTACCTGAAGCCGACAGCTAGTTCTTGAGCCAAACTGTCTCCCAGCCCACACCCCAGTTATATACTGAACATGATGTCACATGGTATGGAATATCCCTTTGGCCAGTTTGGGTCAGCTGTCCTGGCTGTGCTCTCCTAGCTTATTGGGCAACTCCCACATTCTCGCTGGCTGGGCAGTATGAGAAGCTGAAAAGTCCTTGACTGCTTGGCAACAACTAAGAACATCAGTGTGTTATCAACATTATTCTCACCCTAAATACAAAACACAGCACTATACCTGCTGCTAGGAAGAAAATTAACTCTATCATCTCAGCCGAAAACAGGAAATTGACATTTGAGAAATGGAAATGCAATGTTTAAATTTAAAATTAATTTTTAGGGTCTTTAAAAAAACCTGGATTTTCATTATGTTCAATGAGGACATGCAGAGTGTTTAATTACCACTTGTCTTGGAACAATTCTTGAGTGAGACTGGTACCAGCACACCACCATTAGATTCAGGTGCAAGTTGTGTGTTTGCTTCAGCAGGTGTTGTGTGGGGGCTGTGATGAAAACCCCAGTTCCTCCTCTCTGTTGTTCATCCGGCCGCATATCCCCATCCTTTCCTTGTGCTCACAATACCACTCTGGCAGCCGTGCAGTGCTGGAGCAGCAAGGTGCAATGAAGGGCTGGGTGAGGGAAAGCTGATTTTCAGCTGGATCAGTTCCCTGATCCGGCTCCCTGCAGAACCAAACAAATTACACACAGCCACAAGGGCACAAGTAGCTTTGGGTAGATGGGGAAGGGGGAAGGGACCACCTCCACTCACCCCCTTTCAACACAGCTGAGGCTTCTGGGATAAAATAATCATGGAACTTCAGCCACAGTCAAGCAAGCAGAATTACCTGCTGAGGATTGGTTTGTGGGGGAACAGAAACAATAAAAGTTAAAAGGAAGCTATAGGGTTTGATGAGGTTTGTCTATGTTTGGCAAAGACTTTTTCCTTTCTTAGAGTTTCTTGGAAATGTCTTCAAAACATTCCAGACTTGGTTTTGCTCCTTAAATACTCTTCAGTGTTTTATTTAAACAGTGAAGAGCCAAATTCTTCCCTCAGATATGCATGCAAAAACTCCCACATTAATCAGAAGAATTGTCTGCACATATCCTACGTGCAGGAAGTGTCTTTTCTGGTATGCGCTTTGTTTCCTAAGGCAAAGTAAATTCTGAGCACAAGCTTCCTCCTATTCACGCAGAGGAGGACAAAATTTTGCATGCCTCCAACATGTATCGGGGACCAGTAGCTCTCACCCTACAGGGAGCACATACAAAGCCCCAGTGGCTACATAAAGACTGTCCACAGAGCGCAGGGTATATCAGAGCAGTTAAAATGGGGAGTCCTACCCTCTGATTTATGAGACGTGATAAAGAGGTAGGAAGAGCTGCATGTAAGAATGGGATAAGACGTTAATTCATGAATGAGAAATTGGTACATCATATTTGATTTAAAATGCAGGGACTGAAACACTAATGTAGGTCTTTAACCTCCTTGATAAAACACTAGTGGACTTAAAAATAGGTTTTAAAAACTGAGCTGCTGTTTTGATTTGTAAAACAAGTTAAACCAAACTTGACAATAAGGCATGTGCTTTAGATTTCCCTGGTTTGAGGCACTGTTTACTCTGGCAGATATATCCTTAAATGAAGCTTTTTTTCCCCCCTCAAAGCTGTTACATGGTAGACTGATGTTGGCTGACCCTGAAGCAAAAATTTGAAAACAGCACATTTATTTTCCTCCTAATGCTAAACACACATGCCATGCAGCATTTTTTGGTCTAGCTGGAAAATCTTCAAATCTGGACTATTTGTCCCTTTTACCCTGACTTTAATGTTTTCATGAACATAAAAATAACATAACGAACTTGGGGGACGGGAGCGTGTGTGTTTTACAGTGGGAGTGCAGTCTGTAATTTGCAGGCTGCAGACTGGAACGGGCAGACAGGAAGAACCAATGGGTCAGCCCAGTCCTGCGCCGTGCTGGTGACAACGGGCTTTCCTGGATGCTTCAGTGCCCAGCAAAGCTCCCGGAGTGCCACTGGCCAGCTGGGCAAAACGTTAGCAGAACTGTAAATTCATTTCTCAGTCATTAGCTTCCTCATAACGCAGGCGTGCAAAAACCATTAACCCTTCCACCACTTAACTGTGTGATGTGGCAGGAGGGGCCAGATGACTTACCATCCTTTTCTTCAGTTAGGAGCAAATTTTTAGCCTGTGCCAAAATACTAAGTTGACACTCATCTTTGCTACTACATGAAAAATCCCTTGGGAAAAACCTCAACTGGCAGATCGCTGCCTGCAATATTGATGATATTTAAGGACAGCTCTGAAGGAGGATTACTTTTTTGGACATCAGTATTGCTGTGCTAGTTTAGACCCTAAGCTACAGAGATTTTGTAGAGGCCATATGCGATTGCCTCTTTTTTAACAGCTTTCATGTAGGTATAAATAAAGCTGGCATACCTGTAGAGCCACAGTCAACCTCAGAGACACTGATTTCTCTCTCACTGGAAGCCCATTTACAAGGCCCCCTAAGTCTTCCAGGAGTCAGCCGAGGGTGTCAGGGTGGGTTACCAGAAGAAGGAGCAACATGAGCTCGTTGACTGAAGTTGCCGTTCTTACTCTTCTTGCTGAGGGAGCAGTGGTTTGGGTAAAACACTGAGGGTCTGTTCCATGCAATTCTTGAATGGATTTGACTGGATTGGACTTCAGCTAAATGGATTAAATTGTTAAACCAATTTAAGAATGTCCATGTTCAGAGATGAAAGAAGTTGCTTAAATTGGTGCCAATCCTCACATCAGTAAAGAGGGAAAAAAGATTTAAGAAAGAAAGACTTACAAGAGATCATTCCTCTTGATGAAATTTCTAACTCTTTGCCAATGCTAACTGAAAGGAATGAAGAAAAATCCTCTGGAGAGCTTTTAGCAATTAGTTCCTGTTTGCAAAGAATCTGGGCCTGTGCTGCACTAGGGCGCTCGGCCCAACCATTTCTTTTTCTTGGTTTGTTTTTTTTTTTCATAAATTGCACTGCATCTTGTTAGAGATGCCCAGCTGTATTTTTCTCTCTCTTTCACGGCCATACACATCACTTTTCATCCTGTCCTTTTCATCACCTACTGCTTCTATAGCAAGTAAAGCAAGTGAAAACGTAGCACAAAAAACTCTCTTACGTATTTAGCAGATTTCTCCTGGTGTTTAGCAGCTGGAAACACAGTTTAATGCAGCACCTTGAGACACAATGTTGTGACCGTCACCCTGGCAGATATTCTGCAGCCATCCGTGGTGCATGGACCACAGTAAGAGCAGCTGTTACATGGTACCCAGTGACTAATGTTCTGGTACGCGCAATCTAATATTGTATTGTAGAGGGCCAAGCTGACTTTGCTTCTTTCTAAGCTGGGGTATAAGCCAGCTCTCGTCTAGAAATTCTACACCTGCCTTGCTGCAAGCAGCAAAGATAAGGGGAAACACACACTACCATGTTGCTACAGCTTCTAAATGGAGTCAGTGCTACTGTGTTAGAACGAGACATGCTAGTCCTCATCTATGTAGATGTATCTCCAGTAGGTTATGGGTGAAACCTGGAAAAGCTACACACATCCTTGCAGCTCTGGATAACATGCACACTAAAAGCTATGGGGCTGGTAGCATACCTGTAAGGACTGTAGCTGAGGGATGTCCATGGATTACTGTTAAAAGCACGTGTATTTCATGTTTTTCTCCTATGGGACTGATTAATAGAGATGCTGATAGGGTAGGTGTGCACTTCTGGTCCCCTTCAGAAGAGCTAGCAGGAGGGTTGCAGTCCACTGGGTCAACCATTCTGTAGGAGGGAGCCATTGCAGAAGTGCCCTGAGGAGATGAAAGGAGTGCGACCAGTGTGGCAGAACTCTTTAACTCTTTGCCAGCCTGTGTAGGAAGAAAAACACGGCAAAAGACACTTCCAGTTTTCTACCATTACATTTTGCAAGGATAAAATGAGGTCATAGTCAATATAGATTATAGATTATGAATAAAGTTTTGCATTTTTTTTCTTTTTTTTTTTTAAATAGCAAAATTCCCACTGCTGGGCCAGAATTTCAAGGGCTTCAGTAAAACACTTGCTCTCAAAGGCAACAACTAAACCAATATGTGCTGGTGTCCTTGAATGCAGAGATGTGGCCTCTGAAAACAAGATGTGCATAACAGTACCCTTCTGTTCTGTAGCTTAGCAACTCAGGATGTAAATGGATACTCTTCAAAAGAAGATTTCCCATTTTAATTGGCAAGAACAGAGATCCATGTTAGAAAGCAGATTTTGTGTTTGAAGCTGTCCAGTGTAGATGCAATTATACTTGTGCTAAAGTGCATTTTAGGGTTCAGTAAGATTTCAGTATTGGCTCCATTTTTATATATTTCTGCTATCACATACATATATACACCTATACATCTTCGTGTGTGTTTGGGAGTATGCGTACGCGTATGTACATATAACAGGTATGTTACTGTATAAAACTCCTTTTATATTTTGCCATATTATGGGAAGCATTTCCACACTGAATTTAACTCCTGTCCAAATGAAATAACTTGCTTAATTTTAAAATTGAGACTATTTTGGTTTTCATTCACTACATTTACAAATCAAATGTGTCATACTAAAGATTTTTTACATTCATATAATCAAAATGGACCCACCGTTTCATTTGCTGCCAATATAAAATGAGATATTTGCCTATATTTACTGCCTAGTTGACTGATCTCTACACAGCAAAAGCAACAATCCCACTGGTTCATGCTCTTAATCACTCTTCCAGTGAGACCAAATCAAAAGAAAAATTTAAAACTCTTTACTGCTCTATCACCTTCTAGTTATTATGCACACCGTCATGATAGCTTATGCCTGGAAACAACCACCAAAATAATGTTTCCCCCTTGATACTGGCTCTTTAAAGAGTTTTCTCATGTCACATTACTACTAAGCAAGGAGCAGAGGAGACTGGGGAAGAGGAGAAGCCTGGAGAGGTGCCCTGGTGCCGCATGGGCCGGTCAGACAAAGCACGGAGGAGAGCGCAGGAGAACCGACCTACCGCGAGATGGGTCGCACTGTGCATGCCTCGGCAGCTGTCTCCAAACATAAATCCTCCAGCCTTCTGGGATGTGCTAAACACGCTGGAGTTAGTACCATTTGTAACAGATATGTGGGGTACAATCATGTTTGTACTTGATGGTACCTGCCTGAAGAGAGCATCTTACGGCACCTTTGGAGCTGCTGCCATCTCGGGCCAGGACTGCTTTTATTAGCAATAAACTGTTTACCAGAAAAAAGATGCTTCCGTCACTCTGTCGCCATTAATCTGAGTTTGCTAAACAGTTTTATTCAGAGAAGTCCTTTGGTATCTAGCTTCATGGTACTGACAGTTGGAGAGGTGGTGATTTTTAGGTAAGTTTTCTTTAGCTATGGAGAGCTCCACCACCCCCTGTACACTCAGGGAGGTGGGGTGGTTCCCGTTTCCTCAAGGAAAGGCAGGAATCGAGCCTGAGAGTGCCACAGTGAGTGCCCTGGAGACAAGAGCTCTCACCTTTTTCCCTTGGCACCCCTTTTCTGAGGCCTTCCAATCTCCCCTATAAGCTTTCCTAATATACTCTAGTTTGGAAGCGGCTGCCTTCATCTCTATGCTATTGAGTAAAAAAATAGCACACTTACACATGCTGCCAGAATATTGCCCTTTGTTTCAATTGCCCTGTTTCTGTTCAAAAGGCCTGAACTGGAATGGAAATATTTTGGGTTTTTCAGTCTAGTCTCCCCAAAATTAATTTCATTTGGAGCAAAATATTGCCCTTTCTCACTTTCCTCCCCTTTTTGGCAGTGCTTTTTTTAGGACTTCAAACAAACAAAAATTTGGCTATTCACTGAGCTCTGTTGAATACCAGGAGACCTCTTCTACCAAGCAGCACAACTTTCTGTCAGTCCTTTGGCTGGTTATCTAAGTTAAGTGTCACTGTATTACCAGTATTTCGTGTTTAATGCTGGTGTTACATATTTTATTCCAAAGGATTTTCCTTTCCAAAGTAAATGACCAATTTTTAATTATACTAAAAATCAGTGCATCACCATAGAGCTCAAGCTGCCTCTGAAGTGGAGCCTGGCAGCCCCCTAAGGATCAAGACCAGCACAGCAGCTTAGAAGGAAAGGCAAAGATTGTACCCAAAGGCTGCAGGAGGGACTGGACCGAAAGCACCTTAAGGAGTTTAACAGCTCAAGGGGTCAAACCTTCAGTTTCATGTATTGTCCTACTTTGTACTACTTGTAACCATAGATCCAAGAGATGACTTAATTCAGATTTTGATTCCACTGTATGCAGTGCCCCTTCTGTCGGAAACTTGTATCAGTACATCACCTCTGTTACATACGATAATGGGAGCTTGTGGCAAGCCTTGCATCTCAGATGCTCTCTGCACTGGATGCTACTTGTCAGAGGGACTTTGGCTACTGCTCACCAGGAGAAACACCTTGCCACAGCCTGGCAATATCTGCATTAGGCTTGGCACAGGCTCCCTCTGGGGTCCTGGCAGCCCTGAGCACCCATTGCCATTAAGCAGCCTCAACTGGGAGACTGGCTTCTTCCTTCCCAAGGGAGATGGAGGGGGAGTGTGCATGCATGTGCACGTGTGTATATGTGTGTACATCTGTGTGTCTGATGAGCTAGTGCCAACTTTGTCCCTACCTGACCGGGATTGTGTTTGATGTTGTGATGATGCCCCTTAGTCACTCCTCCAGTTTTTCCTGCAGCTTATGGCGTTGGGAAGATTTTAGTCACATCTTTCCTGCTACTGTTATTAACAGTGGAACAACCTAAAAACCATCCACTGTCATGCTGCTTCTCTACATAAAGAGGAGTGATCCAGCTTTGTTTGCTAAGGAGTTTATTTGCAGGGGACTGGGTCATTTCTTTCCCTCCTGCCTGGGAGTGATTCACTTACTTATTGTGTTCTTTACAGCATGTTCCTGGCTTCTACCTTCCTTCTTCTGTTAAAAGGCTCTTAAAATACTGCGCCAAAACCTTGCACGTCATACATCTTAGCAAGTCATAATCGCATCTGGTTTAGTGTCATGGCTGCATTCAGCTGTTCTTACTGACTTCAGAAGCCAAACATTGATCAAGGATTAAGACACTGTGAAGTAGAGCCCAGATCGAACAGCACCTCTCTAGTACCTGGTAATTTCAAGGTACCCTCCTGACACAGGTGCAGTAGGGGCTAGGACACAACAGCATCTTGGTGGCTTTACGCTGAAATGGCCTAACAAGAGGCATTGCATATCTCTCAAGTGTGAAGTAGGGGACATTTAAGGACACAGCTTTATGAGGACTGCTTCCACCTTCTCAAAGGTAGAAAAAGCCTTGGTAATGAGAAGTACAACTAGAATTAAAACAACTGTATTCTTATTTTTTTAGGAGAGTAATGGATTCATCCAACGATATGAGAATGCACACATCCCTTGTAAACTAAAACACTTGATCATATTCACTGATTTATTTACAGAAATAACTTTTTAATCAATATGTAATTATAAAACATTACTTTTGATTGTTAAAGTGTATTTTGCTGGAATGGATAAGAGAAAAAGGAGATTTGTGCAAAATTACTTAGCACTCCATTTTTTGGGGAAACAGCCTGAGCTACAAAGTCTTGATCCATATCCAAACTTTCCAAGCAGGTGTTGTTCTGTGGCTTTGATTCAGTCAAGGTAACAACTTCTAAGTTCAGACCTTAGTTTCTCTAATAATCAAGGAAAGGGGAAACAGGTCAGCTCTTGAGTCCAGCCCCATTTCTAGTATTAATCCACAGAAGACAAATGTTAACAAGGTGGGAAGTTTGCACGCAGCTTCTCTGGCAGTGAAGCTAAATTTGAAGATTATCATTTGGAGACTATCATCAGAGGTTATGATAGACCTCAGCAGATCAGTCCTACCTTGCTCTGCAAATGTAACTTTTGTGGAGCCATACTGGAGTTTAGATGATTTCTGTGAGCTGGGTTAAAACAATGCAAAACAATGAAGAAAAACAAGGGAGGGAGTTGCTTGTTACTGGTTTTGTCACAAGTTTTTCCATGGCTGGTGGAGTGACTTTATTGCTGCCTCACGATAAGAGCTCACAGAGAATGAGTTGTCATTTTCAGCTGTGTTTTGTGTTGCAGCAATACAGCTACCTTGGATCATAAGCCCTCTGTACAGTCATAGCAGGTTAAGATAATATCAGAAGTCCAGTTTTGCTGTAGACAAATCCTTGGTCTGCTGCATAACAAAAACAAAAAAAAAAAAAAAATTCCGTCTAGGAGGAATATTCATTAGATTCTGTTAGGATAAATTAACATAACAATATTTCCCTTTCATTTATCTACAGTTTGTGTTAGTCTCTTCTGAAAAAAAGCAGTTTGATACTTCCTGGCAGAGAACTTCTGTGCTAGGGATTTCCTTTGTCTATTCCACCAGTTGCACCGTATAAAAATTAAGTGAAACATGACATACTGACAGTGAGACCAGCAGACAGAAATTTGGCTGGGTCTTCAGTTACACTTGAATTTCTGCTAAGCATGTCATGAATGGTGGCAGCTGTGGGAGGTTAGTAAAATAAAAATTTAAAATACCCAACAAATAAAAACCTCAGAGAATTAAAGCTTCTCAGTTCTGATTTCATCAGAAAAGCGGAACTGCTAACAATGTCTTATTTTTATTAGTATGTTAATTTACCTTTGACTTTTCCTACTGAATAAAGACCAAAAAAGTGCCATTTAAATGCTCTTGGTGTGAATGTTTGATTGTTGGTATTTATTTTACCTTGCTTTACATAAGATACATAAGATTAATCATAATGCTCAATCTCCTTGCTATGGTACCAGTTACCGTGGCACCCAGTCTTAAACACATTTATGACTGAAAATAACGGAATTCAATGGGCTTATTCGCATGTGCCAAGCTCCTTGTAGGCCCATGGTTTTGCAGCATTGGCTCCTGTACCAATGCTCAATGACTCTTTCCAGCCGTCAACTCTCCACCCTTCTGCCTATCTGCAAATCCTCCCTTTCTCCTCTGCTTCGGTTGCAATCCTGAGGCTCTAGAAGAAACAGAGAGAGAATCATAGAATCATGGAATGGTTTGGGTTGGAAGGGACCTCAAAGCCCATCTAGTTCCAACCCCCCTGCCATGGGCAGGGACACCCTCCACTAGACCACGTTGCCCAAAGCCCCATCCAACCTGGCCTTGAACACTTCCAGGGAGGGGGCATCCACAGCTTCTCTGGGCAACCTGTTCCAGTGCCTCACCACCCTCACAGTAAAGAATTTCTTTCTGACATCTAATCTAAATGGACCCTCCTTCAGCTTAAACCCAGAAGAAACACATTAACACTAATCCTATACTAGTATGTTACACGATAGATCCCTGTAGCAGTATGGCGTACCAGCTCTGCAGCATTGTGCCCTAGGCAAAGCCCATCAGCTATTTCCCCTGCAAACCACCCTGTTTGGATGTGGCCGTGCCACTCAGAGCTGAAGGTCCCCCTGGAATGCATTTGAAAGGCATGTGGTTACGTTTTGTTTGACATTATGACAAATCCCAGCTGCACAGCCGGCTGTAGGGTTGCACTGGAGGCAGAGGCTTTCCTGGTCTATAGTAACATAATTCTACTTTGCTCCATATTTTTCCTATATTAAAAAAAAAAAAAAAATCACATGAAAAAGTGCCCTTCCCACATGTATAAGGACTTCTGAACTCCTGCTCCGCCCAGGATAATTGTTCTCAACTTGTATTTAATTTTAAAGCTTGCTACTTCTATTTCAGACCAAAGAGGGGCTTGTCAGCCATTTCCAATTACAGTAGTTTGCCTAAGAAAAGACATATTTCTACTTACGAACCTTGCCTTGCCTGTGTGTCTGTACCCATCCAAGCACACATACGGCTGAGAACAAGCGCGCAGCGACATCGTTAAGATACTTATTTTGTAAGGTTATACAAAATGCACTGCATTTCACTGAGGTAAGTCGCCACACGAACTTGCAAGCGGTTTTACAAGCCAAATGCCTTGAAAGTCCTGCGTTCTGCAGGCAAATGTCACGGCAACAGGGACATGGCTGGCAGGGGCACGGGTCAGCTTGTCACTTGCACGCTGCACCAGCTCTGCCCGGGCCCTTCCAGTCCTTCTGACAGCTCTGGCTGCCTGCGGGTGCGCGGGGCTGAGCCTCAGGATGCTCTGGAGCATCTTCACGGGGGGAGGCTGCGGCCAAATGCATCCAATGTAGAAACAAGAGGGGATTTTCAGGGGAGGTGGAAATCAACCACTGAAACAAGCTAGTAAGGGAAAGAAGAGTTTGCTATCTCGCCAACTTTGGATTAAGCCTGGATTTCTTTCTGGGAGATGTATAATAGTCACACTCAAGTTACTAAGTTCAAGTCAGAGGTAGGCAGTAAAATTTTGAGGCCATCTTTAGGCAAGAAGTCAAGTACATATCTAATGAGCCTTTTAGTCTTAAACTCAAGGAACCTATGAGGAAACATCAAAGTGCTTGGAGTGAAACTGCAAAAGCTGCGCTGTGTGTGGGAAGACCTGAGACATGCTAAAGAGAGAGGCCCTGATCCTACAGCCCAGTTTGCGAGCACAGATGTCCATCCCCGGAGTGGATGTCCATCTCCGGAGTGGACTTACTACCTCTGCTTAGCTCAGACCATAACCAGAGGATCGGGGTTGTTGGATAGTGTTTTACTGTAATGAATCAGCTTTTAGTAAAGCCCTGCTCTTTTTCATGGGGGTCTTTGAAAAATTGACAATATGGTCCCATGCATAAGACTCTTTTAAGTCTAAAAACTGGTTGGCCTCTCCCAGGCCACGTCTTTTCTCTTAGTGAGCTTCAGTTTTGCTTTTGCCACTAGCTGTGATTCTCAAATGTGGTGGGGAATGGGAGGGACTACCAGTGGGGAAGTTTAAAGTAATTTTCCTTTATAAAGCAAATGACTCCCTCCTGGGGAGTCACTTTTGTTCACCTGCGAAGCCGTGAGAGGGCCGGGATGTACACAGCTCACTGCCACCGCCGCTTTTTCTCCATCCCAGGCTGTTCGGAGGTCGTGTCGTAGCTGAAAGAGCCAAGAGGACTCGCTGGGCTGTGAAAAGACCCGCAGCACTGTCCCGAATCTCTGCTCTGCTGCGAGACCCCCTCCCATGCCCGACACCCCTTGCTGCCCTGTTGGCACACGCTGTGCCGCACCAGCCGGGCTGCGGGAGGTGGCCAGGCATGCTGCGGCATGGCACAGCGACACGTCTTAGGGATGCTGCATGTCACGCTTCAGCTGTATTACATCACAAACGAGGCTAAGTTTTGTTTTAAAAAACAATGGCTCTAAATACTGCCAAGTAGTTGATGATTTTCCAGGTCTGCCCATGGGTGTTTGGATGGAGAGCGCTGCTTTTTGGGCTGCTGTATGGGAGGGGAGGAGACCTACCCTACAATAAAAACGTTTGTTCAAGCAGTGCTTTTACTGGTAGATTACATCTCAGCGGAGCCATGAGAAGTGATTCTGGCTGCATGAAGGCCTCCCTTGTAGCAACGTATCTATTCTAAGCACACACAACTCTCATTAGAATTAATAAATTGGCCCTGAGGGAATTTTATAACATCTCTATGGCTGGCTGTCTCAGTTCCCTGCGGCTGGTTCAGCTTCAGACAGGGCTATGTGAGTAGTTTTTAAAGGGGCAGACTGCAAAAAAAAATCAAGATGAGACAGAGGAGGAGTAAGATTTAACATAGGCATGACAGAGAAAGGCAGGGTCTCTTTTTGCTGTCTCAGCCTCATTTTCTGCTTGTTAGATAAACATATGAGTGACTCTGTCCAAGTCCCCCCGTGCCATTACCCTGCCTCTCTCTAGTTATGTGTGTGAGGGTTGGGAAGGGGAAGGATGTGTTGGTGCTGCCCATTGTCCTGCTTGTATCCCTTCACTTTCTTTTCATCTAACCTAGAGCCGTCCACTGCCCGTAGCACATCTCTGAGTGTCAGATGATGTAACTCCCTGCTCCCACTCTCCATCTCCGTTGCATACTGCTCCCTTCACTCCTTGAGCTCGCTCTGGTTTCCCTCCCAAGGGCTCACATGCTCTTTCCCACTCCCCTAGAGTTCCTTTTGTTTTCCCAGCAGCAGCAGAGAACGACATGTTTCACCTCTCCCCAGTGTGGCTGTGATCCTCTCACATTCTCCCTCCTTTGTGTTTTTTCTCCACGATGCAAACACCCCTTGCCCTTCCCCTTAAATGCCCAAGCTCCTAAACCCCTGCAACTCACTCTTCTCATTGCACAACAGGGTAATCCCTCCCAAACTCTGGTTTAGGGACATGAAAAGCATGTCTGTGTCTATGCAATCACGAGATAGCCTTATGCTTTGAGAGAAACTAATATGGAATGGCATCTCTCTGACAGTCATTTCTTGACACAGAGAAAGCTGTGAAAATTAGATGGGCGGTGCACACTTTTCCATGTTAGAAGAGACGAGATGCATTAGTTGCATCCATATGAGCACTTCTGACCTGACTGCCTGGAGTCGTGTCTGACCCCAAATGTACTACTCATCCTGTGTGGGATAAGGAAAAAAAAATCTTGCAATTTCTCAAGTTTTCTCTAGCTAGTGATATTATAATACCTTATACTGCTGCTAGTAGTTGATTCATTTTCAGACTCACCCAGCTGCAGGACAGTATTCTGGCAAGTTCTTGTTGTTGTCCTTCACAGCAGCATTCAAGCACCTTGGCAATAGCCAGTCTAACAAAGTCCACTTTGAGAAAAAAATAAAGCAGTAAAGAATAAACCTCACCAAGATCTGCATTTGGAGTGGAAAATCACAGGGTAACAATCAGGAAATGTCAGGCAGAGAGTCTTGGGAACTAAGTGTATTTCTCCACTCGCTGTGCGTGGCAAGGAACCTTCTTGTGTAACTAACACCAAAACACCTCCTTTCTCACAGAAAGCATGGAGATACAGCAGATGGGCAACCCTTTCACAAGAGAACACCATGGTAAAGGCAAATAGGATCTTGGCTTCTGGAGACTAGATTTGAATCCAGGTTCTCCGTATGCCAGGACAGCGGTCCGGCCATTGCCCGTGGCACACATGCCGGTGTGTGTATCTCCTCACAGTTTGTATAAGCCATTGTATAAGCCAGTTGGGTTGCAGAGAACATCAAGATGACATTGCGCCCTAGGGACGAAGGGCAGAGCATGTGTCTGCCAGTAGCAGTGCAGGCACCAAAGAGTTTCAAATTTGAGCCTCATCCTTCCAGCATGAGGAGGCAGCTGAACGTGACTCAGAGGCACTCCACCATGAATTTAGTTACTTTAATATTTCATGGAGATTGTGAAATTCTTTAGCATAAGATAAATAGTTTAGAAGGATTAAAAAAAAAAAAGAAATGAGATTTCTAGAGTTAATGGGAACATCTAGTTAAAATAGAAAATTTAAGTCAAAGAACTTTGCAAGGTTTATAAATACTTTGAAGTTTCATCTATGCAGGCAAGCTTCAGGAACTGGAGGAAATTTCTCCATTAGGTGGGCCACCCCGCAGATGCCCACCCAAGCTGGTACTGGTCAGTACCACGGGAGAGACAGGAGACAGGATTTCCTGATGTCATCCAGTCTGGCTGAATTGCTTTGTAGCAGTTTGAAAAACACCAAAAAGGTAATATATTTTCTGCCAATTCTTTTCCTCTGTCCAAAGTAGAAACCAACTAGGAAAATATGTTTAACATCAGACATACTTTTTCCCTGCATATGAAGAAATCCAGAAGATGAGTGTTTCATTATAAAAATATTTCATACTTAAGAGATACTGTCTGTATATCCTTGGTTGGGTAGCAGAGTAAACAGTTGCATAAAAGTGACAGGATTTAAGATGTGTTAAAAGGGAGTTCATTTTAGCTGCACTGTAACGACAATAACATACCTATTTTTTTTCTTAGCCATGCCAATCTTGTATGAACACTCTCCCTTCCTGTTACTCTTTCACATTGCCTGGATAGGAAATCAAACACAACGGAGATGGGTGAGACCAGAAAAGTTTCAGATTTTATTGAACTTTGAGAGTTTTTGGAGCTGGTGGCTTGCAGAGGTGGAGGATTTAATCTGTAGCTCAGCGATTAGCAATTGAAGGATGCACCATCTGAACAGACATGAACAAAGAAGAAGAACTACATTTGACCTCAGGTTTGTCGGCTGTAACGCAGGGATAATTTGAAGCTTGAACGATGTTTGTTTGACTTGCATGTAGAGAACACGGCATTTTTTGAAAGAAACGCACCTTTTTGACTCCTGTGTTTGGAAATTACCTTTTCAGTCACTCAAACAGGAAAGGATAAACACTGGAAACGTTATTAATAAAACATTAAAACTCCCCAAAACCCCAGCTCCTAATTCAGCAGAGGTCAGACCATAAAGTTTACAATCACGCACTCCACGCTGCTCGGCGCTCAGCGCCAGCACACTAGTGACTGGCCAGATTAGTTAATCTTCCTCAGCTTCGTCTTGGGCCCTATAACTACTGCAGCAGGTCATTAACCAGCTGGTGAAGCCCCGGCACATCGTACATTTATTCCCAAACCTTAGCAGCCGTTGTTGAGTCCAAGGAGCCTTAAAGAGGTATTTCTGATGTTAGCTGACAGAATGATAATTTATGCTTGCTGTAATTCAAAGGGATTCCAAGGCAACTGTAAACTAATGAAACCTGAATAGCTTTCCCAGGGAAGGTTCCTTATTGAATCAGTTGAACAAAAATGGAAATATGTAAAATGGGCAGTCGTCCTTTCTTTTAAAAAATACGGCCTTTATGTGAAAAGGGAGATAAATTAGATCATGTTGTGTTAGAGGAAAGAAATGTAGAAAATGTTTGATTAATGCAAAATGTTTATTCTCCCCACGTTTCTTGATTTTTTTTCTAACTTTGCTATTCATCGCTGCCAGAAGTAAAAAGCAAAGAGCGCAATGTCTAGTAAGTTTGGTAACCTAGTAGAGGTATTGCTTTCAGCCAGGATTTTCTTTTTCTTTTTCTTTCCTTTTTCTTTTTCTTTTCTTTTCTTTTCTTTTCTTTTTTTTTTCTTTTTCTTTTTTTTTTTAATCTCAAATGAAAGGCTCTCTTTAATCAGATAATGACCGGCTGGTAATTTTAGCCTTTTGTGACACACCAGTTGGCAGGTACAGTGGTACATAACCATGAGCCTTTTCCTACAGCCTTCCCTCCCTCCGGGACACTCACAGACGTGTCTCTGTCTTATCAGTCCCAGGGGACCATTCCCAAACATTTTGCAATGAAAATGCAAAGGAGGGGCCTTTTCCCTCCCGCAAAGGAGGGCCAGCTGTCGCAGGTAATGACTGCCGGTGGACACGCAGATGGCACTAGAGGTGCTCCCTCAGCCCACCACGCACCTGAAGAAAGGGGGTGTCCGTTGCACAGCTGTTCCCGTGGGGGCCGCGCTCTGGCCCCCGTCCCAGGGCTTGGCGTCCTTGCCAGGTCGGGGGGGTTTGCTGGCGGCGGACACGGATGTCCCCAGAGCACGCCACGCTGGCGAAGAAGACATGTCCCTGAGAGATCATCCTTTGCAGTTACTGCCTGCTCCTCATCGCTTTCAGTGGTGGCCGGGAGTGAAACGTAACTTGCTGTGTGACTGACAGCCCTTCAAGCTCCTCGGCAAACCTCGGGCCTTATTTTGAAGGGCCCCCTGAAAGAAAAAGGATTGTGTGCACTCTGAATGCAAGGCTGCTGAACCGCTGCCAACCCCAGGCTGCTCCATTCAAAGGGCTGAGTGAATAAATGAGAATAACATCCCTGGGGACCTCGGGGATCGGTTTACTCTGAATATCCTCAGCCTTACAAAGGGTCAGAGTCACAAGGTAAATGAAAATGGCTGGGAGGGGACTTTGATGGCCGAAACACTGTAACTGTAGAGGACTTGAAAGAAAACTGTATTTTTTAAAAAAGTGAGAGAAAGGAGGGAGCAAACAGGGGGAGAAGGTGGCGGGGAGGGGGACTTCAGCCTGCAGCCTCACCAGAAGGGATGGGGGGGAATGGGAGGACAAGAAGAGAAAGAAACCCCTCCACTCTCTTAATCCACAGTGATCTTTAAAATACTGCTGTTTAGGGTACGGGCAGCACCTGTAGCAAGCGAGAGCCTCTCCCCTGCCTGCTGCCCCGGTGCAACCAAGGTATTTCCTCTGGGTACCCGGCAGCTCTCAGGGCACAGGGCGCTGAGCAAATGGCACTAGGGGCATTACTGCACCCTGCCCTGAGAAGCTGAAAAGCACAGCACCCAAATATTAGGATAGTTTGGACGTTTCGGTTAAAAAATGCCCGTGTAAGTTAATGAGGTGACATTCAAGAAGGGCATATTGGAAGTAGCCTTCCACTGGTATGGAAGGCAAATTATGTGAATGTGTGCACTTGCCTTAGGTCTGTTTAAGATTTGCTGTGTAAATGTCGTTAAGTCACATAAGGCCAGATCCAAACTATCATCTTGAGACCAGTAGGAATTAGACACCTAAACACTTCAGTCTCAAAATCTCTGGCTCTCGTTGGTGTCATCTCTTTAGCTTTAGTTCTCTGAGCAGCTCCATTAATACTGACAGTAGTAAAGTTAAACACATTCTTAAACATTTGCAGGATTGGGATGTAAGTGACTCAGAGCAGCCGCAGTTTCTTATTAGGTGTTTGTATAGTGCCTGGCATCTGGGCCCCATCTCAGATGGAGTTACTGTAATTCAAGCCCTAGTAATTACAAAAATAGGTTAAATACTGAATTATAACAGTTTTCTGTCAAATTCTCTTCTGCTGGTTAAATATTTTCTAAGTAAGTCCTTGAATTCAAGATGCCCAGCTGACAAGTGCATAGTTTTGGTCAGAGAGTACCGCTGTCTACATGATGTACCTTAACTAAGGGGGAAGCTGTACATGCAGCTGAACTTGTCTTTACTCTCACATGGTAAAGATGATACCTGTGGGCCACTGAGAGAGTTAGAGGCATTTCTCCCCGCCCTGCTGTTAGTAAAGACTCTGCTACCTCTAGATAGTTTCCTTTTGCAAATAGTTATTCTTCTCTGTAATGGAGGATGGGAAAAAGAAATATCCTACTGAAAACTAAGAGAAATTCAGGCTTGCTACATTTAGGTATTCAGATCAAGATCCATACTCCATGAAAAAGAATCTCGTCTTTAACTTCCACTAGGCTTCATTTTGTCATATAGACTCTATGCCTTGTAACTGAGTTAAACTCTGTTGTTTATGACACACTTTTGGGGTTAGTACCCCATATCAGTGCACAAAATAATGGTGGGCAGAGAACATGCAGGATTCTATTTCGTGTTTCCTACATGCCAGCTGCAATATTGTTCCTCTGAACAGGTCTCTCCTGCCTTGGGATCCAGGTGGGGAAGGACCTGTCAGCCCCAGAGGGCATCATAGGCTCTTGTCCATCTCTGCTGGTGTTTTTTAGGATGAAAGCAAGAGGGTTTAGCTCACCAGTAGTATAGACCAGTGAGTAGCTAGACCCTTCACCTGAAAGTAGAGATAAAACCTATTTCAAACAGTTTGGTTTTGTGTAACGTGGGTTGCTATAGAGTTGATGGGACTGCAGAGGAAGTAAAATGGTATCCACATGGGCAAATGCTAATGGGAGATTTTTGCAAACTAGAAACCTTTGAGGCTTTTCTAAAGCTATTCCTCCCCCCCCCCCCGCCCGGGTTCAGAAAACAGCATTTATGCCTAAATCCTTGTACCAGGCAGAATACAGACGTCGCTGGATTGTGATCCAGTCCCTGTGTCAACCACTAGAAGCTTCAGGAGGACTCATTTAACCTCTCTGCATCTTGGTTTCATCTTCATAGTGCAGAAACAGAAGCACTAGTTTAATCCTACACACTGTGCAAAACAAGTACAAATAAACTGTAGAAATCTTGTTTTGGCAGATAAATTAATGGAGGAAGAAATCACTCTGTTACAGAGCACATCAGTGAAGAAGGCATTTGATCATTTATTTTAAAACAAAAGCAGGCAATTCACAAAACTCAAGGCAGGTTTTCTAATAGAGCTGGGTCCCAAATGCAGGGTTCGGGCTCCCTCATGGATTCTCTGAAGTCTAATAAGGAGCAGGGTCATGCTGTGGCATACCCAGGGTATGGGCATTAATGGCATTTCCTTTTAGCCTGCCACCTGTTTTCCCACACCAGTGGGTGCTTTGCTGTCTTCGAGATCTGTACCACCTTTATCAAATTTAGCTGAAAGAGGCCAAAGGATTCAGAAGTTACTGGAGTATCTCGTGTTGGTATAAGATTCATTTCCTTAGGAAATCAGGCTGAGAAAGCAGTTTGGTTCAGAGTACACTCACAGCTATAACATGCCATAATTCACTGTAGCTGTGAGCATCATTGTATAAACGAACACACATGCACACAGATTTCCTAATGCCTAGCGGAAGCAATAAGCAGAACCAATCATGTATATGTAATTGTGTTTATTTTTCACCAATGTCTTTTTAAAAAGGATTGTCTTAAACCAAACATTTGAGAAATGGCCCAAATTGGGATTTATCTCAATTATGTGTGTGTAGAATTATATGATAGACATTTTTTTTCCAGGAGAAAAAACTGAAATGGCACATGGAGCTCATTAAAATTGAGCTAATGGTTTCAATCACGTTTCTAATAGTGTAGAATAGCTAGCCAGCAATGCGGGCTGGGAAGAAATCTATGTGATACCTACTGAAACATATGTGCTTTCGTTTCCCCTCCCCACGATGGGCAAACTGTCTGTCACTGAAATGCTTTATTTTTACAAATCTGAGTAAGGAGAAATGTGAATGAAGAAAAATATGAATGAGCAGAATGAGCAAACATGATTAGTCTATACAAAATCTTGCTATAGATAGGTTCAGATAGATAGGGACAAAGAGGCCTGTATCTGCTGTAGGGTGGACAGTTCATGGTTCTCTGCACTGCAGTCATACATAAGGATGGCGTAAGGGCAATGCAGGTTATTTTTCTTTTATAAAGCGCCAACTTGCTCTTAGCCTCAAGCAGACAAAAAGCAGAGCGGCACAGCTTAACTTGTTCATACAGTCGGTGCCAGCATTTGCTTTAAAGTACTCCTTATTTTCCCAATTCCTAGCATCAATTTTTAAAAGTATACGTCAGACAAATGGATTTCGATATTTCAGTTGCCTCCAGTGCTGCAAGGTGTTTGTTAACGCGGGGGCAGGGATCCGCTGCCCCGCACGCAGGCTGCCTTTCTTGTGCTTGATAACCTTTGCAAACGCGGCTCTCTTTATTTTGCTTCCCCGGTGTTCCCCAGCAGCAAAACTTTGCAGTCCCCTCCAAATAACGTGCTGGGGAGCCAGAGCAGCGCCTTTCATCCAGCGCTGTGGATTTAACTTCAGCCTTCAGAGGGCAGCCCAGGGCAGCAGACGGCCCCCGCCGCCCGGCCCGGCGGCACGTCCTCGGCCGCAACCCCAGCGGGCCGGGACCGGGCGGGCAGCGGGGCCGGGACCGGGACCGGGCGGGGCCGGGACCGGGACCGGGCGGGCCGCGGGGCCGGGACCGGCGCTCCTCGGCTGTCGCTGCCCGCCGAGGGCTGAAGCAGCCATGTGCAACCTGCACTGAAACCTCCTCTTGGGTGAGGTTTGCACCCTCTTTGTCATATTTTATTCTAAGCCCTTTCCCAGACGGCATTATTGATTCATGGCATGATTCTGCGCATGGTGTGTGCTTATGCAAGACGATACCCGAGCGCTGCGCTCTGCGCGGACGTAACGGCACGACAAAAACGCAAGGTGACGGCTGTGGAGCTGCTAGACAGGCTGTTGTGGGAGACCTGTGGGAGGGAAAGAGGAAGCACCTTTGCTGTGTTGTGTTTCTGTGCAACAGAAACTTACCTATAGAAGTGGGCAGCACGCTTTTACTTTCAGAAGGGAAGACTGCAAATAATTTCTTCAAGAATTAATATAAGAGCCTCTGTCTTGTTTAAGGTTTAATTGTGATTAGTTCTGCTGGTATGAAAAGAGGAAGATGGACATGGTGAGTTCAGTGTGCCTCCCTGAAAACAAAACATGACTTGTTTAATTTCACTCTAAAATCCAATAAAAGTACTTTAGATGCATGTTGAAAGACCCATTGGCTTCCACTGGGCACAACAGATAGCAGTGGGCGTCGCATCTACTTCCCTCATCTTGCTTTTAATTCTCTCTTTTCCCTCATTTTCTAATATCAACTTTCACATAACTCTGTATTGCCCCAGGCCTACATGATCAAATCATTTTTAATAAGAAAAAGTGAGTTGATTTATAAGGGAACCATTTCCTTGATGGGCACTGGGAAAAAAAAAAAAGAAAATCCCAAAGAATTTTCTTGATGATCCGTTTCATTTCCTAGTTATTGTGCCTACAAGATAACCTTCCCAAAAATTCCTTGAGAAAACGCCCCTACAGCTTCACTGAGGGATTTCAGTTCCAGTTGAAATGGTGCATTTCCTCCTGTTCAGTTCCTCTCACTGCAGTTTAGAGTGATCTCGGAGCTTGCTTCTGCTGGAAAAACTCAATGTTTGGGCTTCTGAGCTGGCCGGCCACAGCACACAGTGCAGAGAAAATGCTGGAATGAAAAGATGCTTTTATATCCCTGTTTTCCTTCTGTATTATGAAAGCACTACAGTGCCAGGAGGGAAAAAGAAGGTTTTACAATTGGGGGAGTGCATTTTGGGGAAGAAAACTAAGTGTCCTTGAAAATATCTCCTGGGTTTTATCACATGTGCTCACGGATGCCAGCAACTGGGAATGGAACAGCACCAGGGAAACAGGACAGATTTGAAAATATAAAAATGCGACAGTGCTGTAGTTCCATGCCAGGGAAGCATGATAAAAATGCCTGACTGCACACCTAGCTGTAGCAGAGAAGAATGTAGACAAACCCATAAAGTCTGGACAATTCTCTGAGGAACAGGGGAACTGCCTTCCTGGAACAGGCTTGTGCTGCTCTCCAGGCTGAAATCCGGCTCCAGGGCTGACCTCCTCCAGATGCTCCAGAAGAAGGCAAAAAACCCCCTCTGAAAAACAAAAACCTCAAGGAAGACATTAAGGGAATAGTTTGCCAATAAAGGACAATTCTTCATAATTGCCTTTAGTTAGTTACTGTCTTACACTCAAAGCAGGAGAGATTAGTTCATTTATAAAACACTTTAAATATGCAAGACACAGAAAGATGCGTGAATTCCGTAAGTTAACTGCTCATGCATGCATATAAAGAGCATATGTTGCACTTAAAAGCACACATATGCAGAAACAAAGGGCATACCTTTAAAAGCTGCTACAGCTCTATGTATTAAATAGAAAAAAGCTAAAATGAGTAAGTGTGCATTGACCTCATAATTTACACTGACTCCCATTCCCATCTTGTTCCATTATGCTCCATTTGATACCCTTTGCCACTTTTTAACCTGGAGACATGCCCTCGCAGAGGCGGGTATCTGTGTCGGACTTCCCCAGCAGTAGGACAATTATCAGTGGACTAAGATTACAGCGTTAAACGTGCTCACAATTCCTCCTCTGCACGATGGTCCAACTCTCGTCCTTGGCGTGCGATGCCGATCCCGCTGTGCCTGCCCGCTCCTGGAGCCTGCTGCAACCAGCCTGCCCGGCTGCTCAAGGAGCCAGCGCCACGCACGCTCCGGTGACCGACAGCAAAATAAAAGCACATGAGAAAACTCTTTTGCTACATACACGCCTGCAATACATTTTGTCTACTTTGCAGGCAGGGAGGCCAAATGATACCTTTCGTTTTAGGATAGCAAAATGAATCATACGTTCTGTCTTAGAAGCAACGTTTATGTGTCTCTGGGAATGTGATCCTTATTCTCTCTGTTACAGACATGAGCCAGATGCTTTCCTGTAGTTCAGAGATATGCAAGATACCTTCCTTTCTCTTTTTCTTTCTTTTCTTCCCTCCTTCCTTCCTTTTTTCTTTCCTTCTCTCACTTTTTCTTTTTTTCTCTTGGAGTGTGTGTGTATGCAGTCCTTCCCAAACAAAAGGCGTTTGCCCTTTTTCCTAGAAGGATGGGGAAAGTTGTTGCGTGAGTGGAAAAGTGCTTCGTTCTACAGTTTTGAGTGGGGACTACTGCCACGTTAGTGTCTCAAAACATCCTTTAAATGCCATTGTACTCCCAAGGAAATGCCTTACGTTTTGGGAACTACAAATAGGGCTACCTGAAAGCGATCTGGCTTGCAGGACGTCGTTGGCACCTACCGCCTGGGAAGCTACTACAGCTTGGATACACTAAATCATTTGACTAATCCTGAGCTCATTTCTGCTTAAGTCTGGGGAGAAGCAGGAACACCCTTGGTTGGCTTTGCCATCAAGGCAAGACTTTGGCATCAAGTCTAAGACCAGAGCGAAGGACGTCAGGAGAAAGCCGCTGCAGAAGGAGTACAAGCAGAGGCAGTGTCTGTCAGCCAGACGAGCAGAGGTCTCAGCCCATCAGAAGTCTTACTGGTTTCTTTCCTGAGTATAAGGGCAAAGGAGTTTTAAGAAAAGGTCTGAAAAACAGCTGACTTTGTGGATGTTTACAGCAAACTCTACCCAACGCAAGGAGTCACACAGATGTGGTTGCTTACAAATGTAAAAATTCAACACAGATGGATTGGGGGGGAGTCTAGCTCTCGGTGCTGACTGAGACAAGAGTGGGCTGTGAAATCAAGCCTGCTAGCTTATGTTTGACGAGTCAGAGACGAGGCAAAGAGAGAGAGCTGTAACATGATCAAAACAGTGAGGTTGAGAAATGATCTTTGGAGCGGCATTCCTAATCACCATGAGCAGGGAAAACTGTGTTTGTCAGGAAGAGAGGAAAGACTGTGGCTTCCGTGGTCTACTGTGCTTCGTCCAGACCAGGACTGAACAAGCCTTTTAATCTATGCGGTACTCGCTTTACTAGACAGATTTATATATTGTATATGTGTTAGAGAAAGGTTCCCAAGCCAGTATTTGTTCTAAATCCTTTCCTTTTCATTTCCTTTTTACTGTACTCACGAACACCCATTAAAATCAGGATCTCATAGATCTAGTGGATACCCAAAATATTACTCCCACCTTGTTACAGCTACAGAGGACGTGAGGAAACAGCAGACTCCTCATTCAGTTGAGTTCCCATTAGCTCGTTGCTGTCGCTGCTCAGCACTAAGGACACGCAGGCAGGGCAAGGTGTCCCGGTGCACAGTTCCTTCAGCTGCCTGTGCTCGGTGTTCCCCTCGTGCTGTCCCCAGAGACTGGGTGGTCATTGGGCGAGCCAGGGTGGACCACTGGTCTGCTTGAACCATTTGTAAGCAGCCATTCGTGGTGTGGTTGCATGGGCACAAGAGCCGAGGTGGGGAGAGACGATGGGAGGATGGATTTACCCCTTTTTCCAGCAGCCTGGGCTATGTTGGGTGGCCTTTCTTCACCCTGATGTTTATCTACGTCTGCTTTAAACACTTCTCATAGTTGTAAATAAAAACGACAAGGTCCCAGGAGGGTTTTTGTGATGAGTCACAGTGGCACTTGAAATGCACTCTGAAGTTACAGAAGGGATTTAGAAATCTCACTGCTGGTGCTGGAAAAGCCCTTGATGGGATAAAAAAATGTAGCTTAGTCAAATAAAATTTTTAGCAGAATGGCATCCTGTCTCCCATGTTTTATTTGGGTGCTCTGTTTGCCTCCATCACGTAGCCACTCCCACATCACTGATGCTAGGTCAATCCACCTCTCATCCATTCCTCAGCTGCCCTTCTAGCTTCCTTCTAACTGCTTGTTCATTTGTTTGTTTTCTGAATCCTTTGTTGGCATTTTTGTGGTATTAAAATACTAAAAAATGAACAGTTTCCTAAGTTGAGCCTTACAGTAACTGTACATGAGACTTTGTGCCTCTGTGTTTTTGTAACCATGTGAATGATGGGTTCTTGCTTTTCTTTAATTTTACACCGTATTACACCAGAAGCTGTTATCTAATTTGCTCTCCACCAGCACTGCATAAGCATCATTGCTTTTCAAGATTGTTTTCACCTGTTGTTAAATAGCCATGCCCACTGATACTCCTACTTTTACACATAGGTTAGAAATTTTTACAGAAACGCATTATTTCTACAATATCGACGTGTCTGCTAGTAAATTAATATACCATTCAACCTAAGAAAGATATTCACGCCCTTGTTGAAAGACAGGCAGATACAAAGACATGTCCAGAGATCAACACTGTGCCTGATCTATGTAATTTTTTTATTAATGTTATAAAATGAATTTTACCTAAGAAGAGCTAATAGTACTGGATAACTCTCTCTAAAGTGAAAGAAATAGCCTGAAAGACTTAAGAAGGTTATAAAGAAACACTGGACAGTAATAATTTAATATACAAGACAGAAAAAATAAAGTCTGGTTTTACATAATCTGCATCTCAGATATTTAATGAAATGATGGAGGTGAAAAAGTGTAATATTGAGGTAGAAAAATTAGACCTATGTCTTTCAATCCTTGTAGTACAGGATTTATCATGCAGGAGAGGATATTGATTTAGGATGATCAGCACCTTGGGTCAGAACCTCAGTCCATCTAAAGAAAAGCCAGTGAGTGTTCACAGGGAGTTAATTCATTCTTGCCTGAGAAAGCAAGTGTTACAGTTCCCTTCTGTACCTGTCTGAAGAGGACATGAGTTGTTGGAGGTTTCACTTGAGTTCCCCAGGTTGAGCTTCACTGGGTCTTCTTTTCAAGTCTGGAAGAGCCTGTCCGATCCCTGCTGCATGTGACTCATAGCAAAAATAAGATAGTTAAACAAACATGCGGGACAAAGGAATGAAAAGAATGTGTTTATTCTGTGGCATTACGTGCATTTTTGAGAAATAGTTGCTCAGCTGTTACATTTTAGATGAGAAAAAGAAGTGTGTTTAAAATTTTATGTGCCTTAAGACAGAGCTGGTAAACACACATGTTGTGGAGTGTCCCTGTTGTCTGGAGCTCACTGGCCTCTTATTACACTCATTTGTTCTGCATGGCGAGGGCCGAGTTCCACAGTTTGCTGTTGGCAGCTGAGAGCTATTATTGGGCTGCAACATCTGTTTCAACAACAGTGGGTCCCTGGTCAGCAAAACTAATTAAAAAAGAAGTCCAGAGTCAAATACCATGACCTATCTGGTGTGTCTATGTGTAAACATGGTAACTACTGGAATAATGAAAACTTTAAAATGCGTAGGATAATTTACAAAAATATGACAAGTGATGAAAAGTCTCAGAACTGTTCTTCATATCACACACTTAGGAACAGCACAGGCGAAGATTAGGATTCCTGCAAATGCTTAAGTGAGTAGGGAGCTTTTTATCCCCATGGGCGTTGGTAGTAAAGTCACTGAGGCCACTCAGCTGCACAGCCCTCCTCACGTGGGTGAGTATTTACAGAATCGGATCGCAAGTTTCCTCAATACTCTGCCGGGGTTTTGTTAATTGGTAATAGTAGCTATGAGGGTGCTCGGGTGTACATTTAATGGCTCCAAACATTGATGGGATGCCTCCATTTCTCTCTTCTGGCAAAATTTCAGTTGTCAAGACAAAAGTAACTGGTGCTGGTGAGTTCCAGCGTGTTAAACACTTCCCTCTGACCTAGTGAGGAGGAGAAGAGTCGTGTTTATATTCGCTGATGGCATGAGGTGACTTGTTTGAGGAAAGAGCAGTAGACAAAATAGTCAGGACAAGAGGAGTAGGAAATTGTCAGAGCAGGGACTGCTTGGTTGGCAAAGTGATGACTGAGTTAACTCCGAAGCATCCTAATTTTGGTTTTTTCCCAGGTTTGCTGAATAATTTCAAACTTTTTAAAACTGAACTGAGGCTGAAAAGTGACCAAAAACTCCCTACTGCATACACACGGATAAAAAAGTGATCTGTTTTCTTTTCTAAACATAGGTAGATTTTGTGCAAAAAGCTATGCTTAAGGAAGCCCCTTCGTAGTCCCTGCATGAGGTATATGGGAGGTGGGTCCAGACGAGCAAGTAGAGACAAGATTGCAGTAGACAGTGCATTAGGAAGCTGCTGCTTTCCAACACCACAAATGGGCAGGAGATGACAGAGTTTTCTTACCCATCCTGTCTTCGAAATGTGGACCATAGGCAAGTAACTGTGAGGTCCTTTTTCCAGCAAACAGAAAACACAGAGAAGGAGGCATAGCTCTCAAGGTCACAATTTCCCATCCATACAGCTCCTAATGCTGCATAATATATCGCCTCTCCAGGTATATGGTGCAGCTGCAGTCAAGCCCATCATGACTATTAAATGAAGATATCAATGATTAATAGTGCCTCAGAGTAAGTCTGTCTGTTCACAGTTCTTTTCTTTTTCAAATGTGCTTTGAACATTTCCAGCCAACAGGAAAATTGCTAATGGATTCTTGTGTCTGGTTTTAAAATACAAAAATTCGTTTTTATTTAGCTCTTTCTTGACCAAACCTACGCTTGTCTATGATTTCCCTTATTGCGGAATAACAGAATCCTTTCTTTTCAGGGGCAACAGACAGATTGAAATGGTGTACTGAAAACAGTCCACCTGTGTAGCCAGTTGTTTTCTGCAATCCATTCTTTCTTTAGCAATGATGGGAAATCAATGTTTCCCTAGAGATTTTTATTGCCAGTCTGTTTATCTGCCAGAACCTCTTCAATATCCCTCTTAGATGGCTGAGAATTATCTTTACAGGGTGTTGAGATGAATGGTTTGTCAGACCTTCTGCCTGATGATTTTTACATCCTTTTCTAATCTTTCCATTGAGTAGTAGGTTAGCAAAAAGTAAAATACATATAACATGCCATTTTGGACTGTGAAACTTGCAGGAAATCCTAATTCAGTTATGAGATTATGCCCTTAAAAGTGGTGGAAAAAATGCCATTAATTTTAAATATCTTATGTGTCCAAAATAATGACTAGATTATGTCTTTGTTACATTGTGATTTTTTGTCAAGAAGTGTGTCTTCCCCACAGGCTGACACTATTTTTAATGAGAAAGAACAATATTCCTGTTGATGATTTTCTCAATGTCACTGGCAAAATTTTGGATTATCTGCTTCTAATTCTATTTGTTTAAACTACAAATCCTGATCTCTCCTTTCCAACTAATTTAGCTTGCCATCGTGCCGTGTAGTGGGTCAGGTGGCAAGGTGATTGATCCACAGTTCCACATCTCCTTGGTCTTTTGCAGATTTTTTTCATCAACTCATGCAATCTCTTCTTAATGTTTCCTGGTTATGCTTCAGATATAGCACCGTTCTATGAGAAATCAGTAATTACATTATTTATCTTTTTATCATTCTGTCAGAAGCTGCATCCATCAAAACCAGATACTAGGAGTTTGTATTTCTTAAAAGAATTGAAAGAGCTCAGAAAGGAAGACAAAGGAATAAAGAAATCATCAGCATTTATTTTGCTAGAAAAATGTCATGAAGTTTAGACCCTGCTTGTAATATCGGGAGCCTGTTTTGCTGTTGTGCCTCAGTTCTAAAGAAAGCCCAGAAAACCCACCATGTATCAAGCTGAACTTTTTCATTTTAAACTTAGGACCTTCCCTCTCGTGTAACAGATGTGGACCCCGGGTTTTTGCCCATCCCTAATATAAAGGCTGCTACTGAATGAAAAAAGAGGTACTTTCAAGTCAGGTGATGCTGTATGGCGACCATACGTTCCCCATTTCTGTTTCACACTGTGCCGTTTTCACTTCATGCCACTAAACTTTTGGGGCACGATGTTGATAATCATCCACTGCGCAAAGACTGCGGGGAGGACGCCGGTGCTGGCGGGCACGCTGCTGAGCTGCTGGACGGCGTTTGGAGAGACGGTGGGGCGAGGGGGGCAGAGCTTCCCGGGCGAGGTGTGGAGGGCTCCTTTGGCATGGAGGGATACTGGTGCTTCGCCAACAGTGGGCAGGTTCACGTCACACCCGGCATGCAGTGGGATAAAAGCACCCGCAGACATGATGTAATGTTTTCCCGGTGTGTTATTCCGGCTGGTGCTGAGCTGGGGAGGCTGGGCCCGGAGGGCTTCTGAAACAGCCCTGCCCCTTCCCCTTTATTCCCCTGATTGCTGCAGGGGCAGCAGGAAGCCCAGTCCCCCACATTTCTTCATCTTAAACATACCTTTCTCCTCCTACTGTCTTTCTCTTGGCAGAAGGAGCCTGTCCCTGGACCCTTATCCACTGGAGACGACATCCAATTTCTCCTACGCTGCTGAAAAACTTGGAGCGAGTCATGACTATGTTGATCTACTTAGTTTTACTGGATGAAAACTGCAATAATAATAGTGCTGATGCAGTGCAGAGCAAGACTTTCAGCTGTTGCAGTCACCACAGTTCTGCCAGCTTCGAAGGAAATAATCCATTCATACCAGTCCAGAATCTGGCTGCCTTCTAAAGAAATCAAGTAACGCTGAAATCACCAAGGTCCCTCTTGAACAGCATTGTATTAACACAGTGACTGTGTCTTACAAGAATAGTCTGCACCTCTTACCCAAATTTGATCAAATTCTAACCGCAAATATATTTCTGGGGTTTTTCGCCTTGCAATCAATTGTTTAAAGAAATATAGTCGTCTTTCCACTGTTTTATTTCCATTGCTTGGGTTATGCTATTAAAAGTTCTGAGTAGCTGATGAATTCAAATTCTTTCATGCACTGATTGCAAAGCTAATCAGCTTGGTGAAATGGGACTGAAATACTGCTATTTGCTCTGATTTCTAGGAATATAAATAGCGACCACAGCTTTAGTACTTGAGTTGAACTATTCTCAGGATGCCTGCTTACATTCACCTGAGACCCAGCGGGCATCTGGCTGCAAGACTTCATGGACTTGCTTCTAAAAATTAGAAACAAAGCAGAGAGGACAAGAACAACACAGACCTACAGGATCTCTCCTAAATTAGAGCTTTCACCATGGGAGACTGAGCAGTTCGGGGGAATTGGTAATGGGAAATTGGAGCCACGCACCTCGCGGCTGCCAATCTGTATCTGATCCAGGCTAGTACTGGCTGGGAGCCTTTAGCATCCAACAGCTCTTCTCTCGTCTTTGTGAAGCTGTTCGCGGCCTCGGCCCGATTCCTGGTGGATATATATCCACAGCACAAGGCTACCTTCACAGCTGGCATAAAGCTGCTGCCTCGCTCACAGTCGCAGCAACAAGGGGCAAGGTGAGGATGAGGTGGAGACGTAGCTCCAGCTCCTTCCTGCCCTTAGAAGAGTCCCCTGCGGTCAGGGAGGAGGTGTGTAGGTGAAGGGGTGTGGGGAAGATGCCATTGCTGGTTAATGCACACTGAGTTTGGCTCAGAGAGACCCTGGGCTCGAGGGGTGCATGGGGAGGGGGGCAAAGGATCAGTCAGCAAGCACTGGATGGGGCAGGGTAAAGTAAGTGGTGCAAAACCGCCACCCTAGCAAGGAAGCTGTCTGCATAAAGTGCATGTCAACAGCAGTCATCGTCTGTCCCTATACAGCATTTCTCATGTGAGGATTGAATGCAAGAGGAGTGTGTTTCTGTTGCACAACTGCCTAATTTCTGTGAAAATCAGTGGGAAGGCAGGGGATGCTCGCTGCGTGTACCTTTGCAAATCCTAGCATCCACCTGAAAAGTGCACACCTAGCTACTTGTGCCCATGGTTTCTCAGGGTGAATAATTGCTTGTCCCTCACAGTACACGTTGCTCTTCCCCAGCTCTCCAAATAAATGGGGGGGGGGAAGTAATATCAGAATTAACAGCAGCTCCAAGATCATCACAGTGTAGATTTTATTCTTGGGCTAGAAGTGCCAAAGAAGTAGAACAGCAAAATGGAGGTCGCGTACAGCAGCAGGAGGAGAAGTAACTCATTGCAGCAGAGCCAGGTTTGTCAGAACAAACTGACACATTCAATTAAGCCCTCAACTTGCTACCTGGGGACGAGCTTTAACTGAACCTTGGGGCTGGCCATGCGAACACAGGCAGGTAATCAGGTAACGTGAGCCACTTGATACCTACCCCCCCAAAAAAAAGTATGGGTTGGGTGTGCAGTGCCTAAACTAATTACTCCAAAATGATTGCCTGGATTTGGGCCAAGCATTATCTCACTTGTCCTCAACGCTACTGCAGTGGCATGAGGGGAACAGAAAATGCAGTAACCTGAGAGCGAGATAAGAACAAGAGAGAGGGAGAATTGAGAATGCTCTTTAGCTGTGAAGGAGATGTTCTGTCTCCACATCGCTCTTTTGTCCAACCTCAACAACAGTGAAGCAGCCTTTGTATCTTGTCTCTTCCTTTTAAAGTGCATTGGCAGCCGGGAGCATTATCCACACATACATAGTCTACACGCTGTAAATTAACCTGTTTTTTTCTCCTTGCTCTCCATAGAGCTATACTCATCCTACTGAAAAGGAAAATGTCAAGATTTGAGAGTAATTTGCATAAAGGAAACCAAAAATCCCTGGTCATAAAAAAACCTGTTATCTTCATTTTCTAAGCAGATCATTGTTTATACAGTAAATATAATTTTGACTCATGCTGAGTAAAAGAGAGAAGTTTTGATCTAAAGGATTATTGGGTTTAACAGGTTTAAAGCAGAGCTGCAGAGAATGGTAATTTTATTGCAGGTGGAGAAATTGAGTAATTTAGATTCTGATATAGTAGACTAGTATATAGGACCTGCCTATGAATTTAGGACAAATAAATAAGGTAAAAGTCAAAATTAGAGAACAACAACAACAACAACAAAAAAAAATAGAGCAGCACGACATCTTTTATCTTTCGTATGCTGTGATCTGGAGAAAATAACATTTTTCATGTAGGAGTTGGCAAATCATGCATTGTGTTTCAAACGTGCCTAGAAACTGTGGGCTCGGGAAGTATTACAGGTGTATTTATGGGGAAGGAAGGCACCTGAGACATGCCTTGCTAAGGGCTATGCTTCAGGTTATTCAACTGATGCAGAACTTCCTGTGTGAAACCCATGACAGACATCAAGTAGGAGGTGAAACAATATTGAAAATTTACAGTTTTCCTTCCATTTGCTGTTCTGTTTTCAGTGATACTTACTTCATATATGTGAATATAGTAAATGAGCATTTTAGTAATAAATAAAGCATCAGAAAATATAGGCAAGATTGTAAAATCAATAAGCTTAGTCTTTACAAGAAAGAACAAGTAAGACTCTCATTAAATGAAGCTAATAATCCATCCCTAATTCACTTAGTGCTTAGAAAGTCAGTAAATGCTCATTTTCAGCTCTTGCTCCATAGGGATGTACTTATTCAACTCAATTTGGCTAAACTCGCAGACGAGTACAGAATCTGGGGAACAGTGCTTCGTTAGAACTTCGTTGATGCTTCTGCATTAGAACCTGCAGAGCACATTTATCCAAAGAACAGATAGAACGTGATCATTTATGTGTAGCTGCTTGGCTTTCTGCATCATGTTGGGTGTGAGCTGGGCACGTGAGTGCTCGCCTTTGTTCCCTGTCCAGGGTGACAGGGGAGGTTCAGCTTTAACCAGGAGAGCACAGCTGAGGGTTAGAGGACAGGGCAGTTCTGTCTTTGAACTTCAGTTTGGCACTACCTAGGAGCTGTAGCTGACTTTAATACTGACATAGGAGATCATGTTATTGCTTGATCAATTTCTTTGCTTCCTTTTCCTTTTCCTTTTCCTTTTCCGTCTTTTCCGTTCCCCTTTTTTCCTTTTTCCTGTTTCCGTTTCCATTTTCTTCTAATTTTTCTTCTGATTTTTCTTCTGATTTTTCTTCTGATTCTTATTTTTCTTGTTCCTTCTCTTCTCTTCTCTTCTCTTCTCTTCTCTTCTCTTCTCTCCTCTCCTCTCCTCTCCTCTCCGCTCCTTTTTTTTTCTCCTTTGTCATCTTTGGTGGTCATCTGTATTGGTAGACAAAGGGCCCCAATGTGCTGTACATGCCTGTTTCTTTCAAGGGAACCTGCAGCCAAAATTACCTGTGACCTTTCCCAGGAGCACGGGTAGAAACTTCTTCTTGAGAGAGATAAAGAAATTAGAACTTCATTCTTCCGTGGTTTACTCCTAGGAATGCATTTTGGCAAGATGCTAAGAATAAACCAGTTATTGAAAGGGGGATCTGGGAAGTTGACAAGCATGGCTAAGCCCAGCAGGGAAATTTGATGAGGAAATAAGATGCTTTGTAGATCAGTGTGTAGTGATTAGTCTTTTGAATGCTGGGATTATTATATAAGCAAAAAAGGAGGGGGGCACTTATTGTATCTGACAGCTACCACTTATACAGGTATTCTTCGAACTAATGAGAAACATAATGGTGTATTTGTTTATAAATCTTGAGTGAGACTCCTACATTTTCCACAGGCCAATTAAATGTGATGGAAAAGTAAAGACAACTTTTCTTTTGCTTCTCTCCCAAATTAGAATCACTACAGAAAGAAAAGGTAAAAACATGCAGCAAATATCCTGCCCTATAACTGACATGCCACCTTAAATCTTGGAGTCTATATTCATCTCTAAACAAAAAGTGTATTATATATTCGAAATGCAGACATCACATTTTGTTCACTGTAAACACGTGCTGAGAATAACCAAGGATCCAGAAATCATTCCACACTGGTATGACAGATATTACTTACCATCAAGCAAGCTGACAGGTTAGGGAAAGCAAGTAGTAGAAAAATCAATTAAATGAACTTCTGAAACCATCACAAAGAAATTAAAAATTCTAAAATGTCCTATAAAAACATAAGAGAAGCTGAGACTTAAGTAACAGTTCTGTTCATTTTTTCCCTTTTTCATAAGCAACTAATTCTTATTTTGAAAACTATGATCTCCATATGTTTTAAAAATTGAACGATCACTCATAAATATTATTTCCCCTTCTGCATCTTTGTCTCCCATCATCATATGCACATACAAAGAAAAGTAACTTGTGAAACTTACTTAGAAGCTTGCATATAGATTCTACTAATAAGTCTTATGACCCTGTGTGTGCATGTGTGAAGAGAGAAAAAGTGAGGCAACACTTTCAACTTCAGATAAAACTTTGGAATATTTTACAGAAGTTCTTCTTCACACATGACACATAACACATGACATTATTCACACAGAAAATGCTTAGGGAAACAGACAGTCATTTACAAACTTCTCTGAACAGCCTGTAAGTTTGATTCAAAATAACCTTTTTGCAATGTTATGTGATTATCCTGGACATTATTACGCATTTTTGTTTAGTTTTCTGCACCGTAGCTAATAAGTTGGCTAAGACCACCTGGAGCTAGCTGGAGATCAGAGTGTTTCCAGTCCTGTCTGCAGTGCCCTTTCCCTTACAGACGGAGTAATTTGTGTGCAAGCAAGATTTATCATCAGCCTATGCCTCTCTCTCTCACTGGGACATTATCTTAGGAAGTGTTATTCTAAGTAGCAATTCCCCAGTTCAAGGGAAAACACTTACGGAGTCAGCTTATTGAAGGGAAAGCCGAAGTATATTTCTGAATGTTTACACATAACATATGCGTATAGTTCTGCATGCTATGGGATATAACACCACCTGGACTGAGGCCAGATCTCACTGTTTATATGCACAGAATGTATGGCCTCATTTTGTTCAACTTTTTCTGAATTGCAGGGATAATCTAAGTGTAAATGAGTCCCTGCCTGAGTTATAGCTTTATTGAATTAGTTGCAGGAGCAAGTGCTTAGTTATGATAACATTTTATAGGTGGAACTTTCAACCAGAAAAGAAAGGGGACATTTTTCCAAAAATTCACTGTTGCATTCATGTATTAAGTACGCTGTGTGGTTCTAGTAAACCCTATTTTGAAGAGTATCTTCAGTGCTAGCTGCCACTAGTGATTCTGCTGTTGGTCCTTTAGCTGCAATTGGCCAAGCACTGCTAAGGAAGCCCTTGAGTTTAGGAGTCTCACATGAATTTTAATCATAGGGGTAGCTTAGTCCAGGTAGCAGTGCTTTACATATTTTTACTTTGCATGTAACAATAAATAACTCCACGTAAGTTTTAAAAGCATGGAGAACCTGTTGCCCACCTATGTGGAATCTGCATGGATGCCCAGTCATTCCATTCTTCTGCCATTTCCCTTCATCTTTAGTCTGCTGTAAGCTTATCAGAAACAGTATTGTATAAATTTTCAAATGTATTGTGTTTTCCTCAAACAAATACCCCTACCTTCTTAGAGGATTGTTGGAAATTTTTAGAGTGCTTGCCACAACCCATTTATGCACTGGGTGATTTTAGGTAAAGAAAAATCCAGTTCCAATGGTATTCTACGGATTATTGTCATTTTGAACACCTGATTTGTTGTCCCTATCTGCATACTCCTTTTGATTCTAGCTGAGAAATCAGTATCTATAGAGGACTTGAGATGACATCCGCAATTTATAGCCAGTATTTTGGTTTTGTGATTCCCGGTGCAGAGAGTAAAGCGTGTCTCTGAATTGGTTTCTATCATCATTTTAAAGCCATTGTTTTTCTTGTCTTATAGTCACTGCTGAAAACCTGGAGGTTGTCCAAATCCAAGACTTTTCATAAACATCTTTGATATGAATCTTTTATGACTCTTCTCCACTTGTCTGTGTTATACTGAATAGTGAATGCAAAGACAGTCTCTTCAGATAGTGACTCACAGGAATGCAACATGCAATCCACACAAAGGAAATTTAATACCCTAGCAGCTAATTAAAAAAGCATTACCTTCCACCAGTGCTGACCTCCAGTCATGCAGAGGATAAAGATGGGTGTCTGTCAATCAAGTTTACCTAACAAACCCTGGCACAATATTATGATGAATGGACAGATCTAAAAAAGGGTGATATTGCTCAGAACTCTAAGGTACTCTTAATACCATGTTTAAAGAAGCAGAAGGCCTCATCAGTAATTTGAAACCTCAGCCTGCATGCTAGGGATATACCAGTGCTAAATTTGCCGAGTACTACAGATACTAGACATGCAATATGTGGAAGGACCATTATAGACATCCATGGGGATTTTAATATACTCAGCACCAGGGTGTTCAAACCACCACTGTACCTGCAGACATCCTAAAGTCTGCGTGCTCATATTTCACAGTCTTTCATCATTCCAACAGCAGAATAAACACTGAATTTTAAGTAGGTTTGTGTTCCAAAGAAATTTTATTGTATGTTTAGAACTTTGCAACTGCTGATGCTGGGTTACTCTCCTTTTCTACTTTATCATTAATTAAGACAAATACACCTGCCATGTTCAATGTAGAAATAGCATTCATTCACACTGTTCCTGCAATGCTTTTAATCACACTATCCCCCTGCCAATGTGTTTTGTCATCTAGATTTGTATCATGCAGCCTGTTGCCCCAGAGGTCTGTGACAACGCAGCCACAGTGCCCTTTGATAGAGTGAGAAATGACTTGCAAAAAAATCTACCTTTTGTTTTCCTTGAACCAGTTAAGAGGTGAGAGGGTAAGCTCCTAGTCATTTGTATCAGTTCCATAGTACTTATCTGAATAGCCATGTAAGAGTCTGGGTTAAATGTGATTTAACGATGTTTTAAGTGAAAATAAGAGGATCACCTGAATTCTGTTCCCATGAGACCTCTTTTCTCTGCACAAGTGCATTCACTCTGCATGCTGGATAGTGTAAAAGGATCCTACTGTAATTGAGAGCAGGACAGTCAGGCATTTCATGATGGCTCATCACCTTGTTTCTGGATTTCCTTTCCTGAGTTCCCTTTTACAGCACAAAGCAGAACAATTGTCTTTTTGCTATTAGGACATCAAAATATTTGAATCACACAGATCTATGAGTGTGTGTTGAGGCAAGGACTATAGTAGGGAGAGGGAGAGGAGTTGAGGAGTAGTATCTCTCTCCCTGCCCGGGTCCTACCATGCCTCCTTGGTCAGCCATGGCCAACTTCTATTGAACTTCTCCTGGAAAAGTGGCAAAGTCCAGTCTTTGTCCTTCTTTCCTATTTCCTCCCACTGAGCAGGGAGTCCATTTCAGTGTGGTCAGGCTCAAGGGGAGGCCTGTGTAATTATTTTGTCTGTCTTAGCCTGTGAGATGGATACCTGGAATATAAAATGAACAGCTGTAGCTGTTGCTCAGTCAAATGCAGTGTATTAATGAGATAGAGAGAGTTAGAGGCTCAATGGGAAACTAATCATATCCAGTGAGGGAGGGGAAGCCAATAGGCTCCATATTACTATTTCAGTGAAAATCTTTCCAGCTGTATAGATCTCTGTGGGGCCTTTTATTCCCTTTAATTGAGATCATTGTAACTGTGCTAAAAGGCAATACTCAGTCCCATCTCTATTGATCTACATGGTCAAGATGAAATAATATTAGACGGAGGCTTCAGAGGATGATGAATGGAGAAGCATGGCATGATGAACTGAGAAGGATAAGGAAAAATGTAATTGCCACAAATGTAAAGCCTGACAAAAGCTGACTTGCTGTGAGACTTGGTTCATCACCTGAAGGGGGAGGGGATGACTTTCCAGGGTAACATGCTGTCCCGGTTGAGGTTCTTCGCCTCCAGGACATGGCAGAAGCGACCACATCTGGTGGCTGATGGTCAACAGCAGCTCGAGCAGGAGGGCGCGGAGCCAGGGGTAACCAGAAACCACAGCAGATGGAGTGGGTGGCATCTGGAACCTGAAAGCGGGCAGATGGGCCATCACTTCTCTATCTAGTCATACAACTTTCTGTTGCCTAAACTGAATCATTCCAAATGAAATTTTCCATCAAAGAGCTGACATCAGGATGAATGTTCCTGGGAAGTGGCGGTAAAAACAATTCAGCTTTTCTTTAGTTACTCTTCAGACAGAATATACACTCACATATACTTTCATGGCCTCCTCTTTGACCAATATATTGTTGGAGGTTGAAACTTGGTAGAGATAAGGTTCTTTGTCCCAGCAGTGTGCTGCCTTTTGGCATCCTCAGGAAAATCTCCCAAGTGATGCCAACTTGCAGACCTTTGACTCACTGCACTTTGCACATGCTCAGCTGTGAACTCCTGAATTTTTCCAGTTGCATTTCCAGAATATTCCAGTTGCTCCACGCATGCTCCAGGACTCTCTCTGCAATTGCAGCTGTGGGTTCCTGTCTAAGGATACAGTTTCATGATCAGCATAATTTGATCTAACTGTGGGCTGCTACCCAAAAGGGATGGCCCCATTTTCTCTGGGATCCCCAACTGCATTTTCTGAACTCCCCCTTTGCATCAGATCTAGCAACTGTACAATTATGGAACAGCTTGTGGGGATGACAAAAAGTCTTCCTATTTTTTTCCTTCCCTCTGTTTTTCAAGGTCACTGCCAATTCTAAGTATGCGAACCAAGGGCAATATGCCTGCCTCTGGTTTCCTCTCATTGACTGCCCTGCTCAGGCACGCACTGCACAGGAGGAGAGAGCTGCTCACTGGGATTTAGTGAGGGCATGGGTAGAGGTGTGGAGCAGGGAGCTGTATAATATACATTTATGAATTAATATATGCAAAAACTTGTGCTAAGTAAATGAGAGCAGTAAACAATATCCAGGGTGCTGGGTCTGCAGATGCTTGTCTAGTATATAAGCCACTTGGGTACACAGTATCATACCTGTCCATATGCAAGTATCTTGACGACCAGCAGTAAAGAGAAGGAATTCAAAATTATTATTATTAGTTTACCAGCACGTACTGGAACAGCACCAGGTACTTTACAGATATCTCACACAAACAGACCTTCCATGAAGAACTTGCATATTCAGTATAACAAGTATGGATAATATGTCTGCTGTCCTATGCATGGTATTCCCTGGGGTAGTATTCCTGAGGGAGGGTTTTTTTGCCTTTAATTTCATCATCTAGGAAAGCCAAGTAAAACAGGATGCCTTTATCTGAAACTGAAGCAAGGTGCATCAGTGGTCTCCTGTGAGCTCGGAGGTGAGCCGTGCTTCCCACGCTGCCCTCTGCTCAGCTGCTCAGAGCGGCGTGGGGGCTGGTGGCTGTCACTAGCTCCCTTTCCAGTGGGAAAGGAGAGGTATCCCAAAGCTTTGATTTAACACAGAGCTCTCAGCGGGGAAAGCAGTGCCCTGCTTGCCAACTGCTTACTCAGTGCTGTCTGTTGCATCAAAATAAAACTCTTCCATAATATTCTTGGATTTTTACACATGAATTCATCTATTCATCACAAGCAAATGACTCCCAGGGGATGACCTTGATTTCTAGCAAAATGACTGGGAGAAGCAGCTTTTAATTGCTTTCTGCATATACAAAAACACAGTCGTAGGGAAATAATGCACACACACGCACACGAAGAGGCACCAAAGACACTGCAAGAAATATGGCTTTCAATATATTACCTAATCCAATTCAGAGGAACTCTCTGAGTACAAAGGCTGGGCTGGTGTGATATGATTCGAGCATATGGATATAAAGAAATGCTAAAAGAAATGGAATTAGGTAGCTTATTTATGTTCTCCTCTATCCAGTGCACAGCATCGTTATCATTTTATCAGGATCCCCTGACACTCCTGATGAAGTGTGAGCAGATTGACTCACCAAAGCCACAGCCCGAATGAGCATTTACTCTCTGATGTTCACAGACAGCTTGTGAAACTTTCCAGTTGATGCCAAGATGTCCTCTGGGAATACTATAAGCAGTTCAGGAAACCTTTTTTTTTCTTTCTTTCTCTCTTTTCCTCTTTCTTTACCATGATGTCTTATTTTATAGCAGAAGGACTAAATCTTACTATGGGGAATATGAACTTGTGATAAAAGCAAGGGTTAAAAAACAAAAAAACTTTCAGAATTTTCCCCAATCTGATCTGTCACTAACAACAGTGAATTTGGGATCATTCAAATTCCATGCTTATTTTTGGGAAGGGGGAGGTGAGACATTTCACAGAGTTAAATACTTTGTCACAACACAGCTTGCCTCAGATCAGCACTGTGGTATAAATGAGACCTATATGTGGTATAAATGAGCACCTACTTCAGTGCTATTTGATGACTCAACAAGATATTTGTCGGTATTATCAGATTTGTAGCAGTTCTTAATATCTGCTACTGAGGAGTCATTCATTGAATTTCACCAGCACCGAGGAAAAGAATAAGAAATTTCGAAAAAGGTGGTATGGTTTTAGCTTTACCTTCAGGCTGTGAGTTCAGTGTCTCACTATCGCTCCTTTGTGGTCCGTCAGAAGCTCACTTCTACTGAAAACAACTGCAAAAATATACCACCGGCACCAAATATTGTCAGAGCTAAAAGGGATATCCATGCTGTTAGGCTTGTGTCACCAAATAATTGCACATGTGTCTGGCACATGAATCAAACGTGTTTGGTCTTTAAACAAGGACACCTGTGTGGCTGTTATCTCCATAGTATGAATAAAGTGTAAGTTCAGTATTTTACTACAACAAAGACCTCCAACCATAGCCTCAAAGCTACAATCAAGTTAGCTCTTGTCTACGCTACAGTATGGAGCCATGTTTAAACAATTACAAAACCAAATATATATTGTAATCAGATCATCCAATATTGTTGTTTTTTCTGTCATTCTTTTTTTTTCAATGCAGATGAGTCCCAAAGGACAAATGTAGTTGATGAAGACTGAACCAAGGTCGGTATATAACAGTAGAGAGAAAAGCCACTCTCTTTCTTTAGAAAGGTAAATAGATCTTAAACTTGAAGTTGAAGCATCTTTTTTTTTTTTCCCCAAAGTACCAGGGTGACTTAATTTACCAGCTGTTCATTTCCATCAGTAATTCATGAGCAAAAGCAAAGAGAACACTTTTCAGGAATGCTTCTCTGCCCAAATAATAAGCCATTATTTTAACTCAGAAAGCCCTCAGGAAGGACAGGGGAAAATAAGTGTCTAAGTCTGTAAAATGCTGCACAAATTCAAATAATGAATATCGCTTCTCACATATAAAGTGTGCTGAGGTTGTGCTGAAAGATTGGTAAGGGATTTTTAGTCTGCTGAGGCCCAGACCCTTGTTTCTGGATTTCTTCTGTAGTTATGGATATTATTCCTAGCTAGGAAATGTAGGCGGTTTTCCTTCCTCTCCTGCTTCTGGTGCAAGTAATTTTTAAGGGGAAACCTAAACTAACAAATCTTCACCACCATCCCCTCTTTTCAAACAAAATCCTTACTTTTAGGTCTTTGCAAAAAAAAGCAAGTGATGAAATAATTGTCAATACTTTGTGGATTTTTTTTTTAAGTCACATAACTCCAGCAACTTCCAGAAGCTGAAGACCAAATAAACTATTTATTAAACCAACCGCAGGACCTATTGGGGAGTGCTATTATCTGTCCTTTCAAGAGTTATATCCTTGTCCCTTTTACCTCAACCTTTTAAACAGCTGAACTGTGAACCATTTCCGTGTACCGCTACCTAAGCCTGCCCTCCACAGTCCGACTTGCCTTGGCTGCTCTCAGAGGCCAGGAGGACATCTGCCCCTCTCTGAAATGAGGGTCAGGAGCTGGGAAGGAGGAATGACAGTCCTGCAGGCTGGTACTGGCTCCCTGCCACCTACCCGAGACCACAGCCTGCGACGTGACTCCCACCACCCCGACTGACCTGCCTGGGCATCCTCCCATGGGAGATGTGATCTGAGCAGGACCTAATCCACCCCCACTGTTTTAATCACTTAGGTCACCACAGGGTTTGGGGCACATAAACCACCCCAGAGCTGCAGCAGATTTCCAGTCCTAGCTGTAGCATTTTGCCTTGCAATTCAGGGTGGTTCTCAGCCCAGAGAGTGCCCTGAAGTTCATGTGGCAGGACAGAGCTGCTGGGAAGCCCAAGCCTTTCATGCTCCCAGTCCCACGTGACAGTAAATCAGAGCATTCAGTATTTCCTTCTGCAGAATGCTGCTCATTCACAAAAATGCTGTGAGTCCTGCTAGTATGAGCAAAGCCACCTTCCTCTGTCGTCTGGCATACCGGATTCGCAGTGGGTTGGTCTCGTACTTGCAAGGAAGGCTGTAAGAGAAGTTCATCTGCTGCACCTGTTAGAAAAAAGTCCTGAAGGCAAGCAAAGATGTTGGAACGATCCCTCGTGTCACAGGCAGTGGCACTTCAGGAATGATTTCATATGCCAGCCAGACTCCAGCTTCCCTGATTCCTCAGAGTCTTGTCATGGCTTGCATACGCCATGTGGCACCAAACGTGAAAAACTGGAGACCAGTGGTCAACCTGCTCTAGAGAGCAGATTTAGGGCATTGCGCATTAACTTGTTTTTTCTTTGGTAGGCTTCTTGGCTTGCTTATTTACTTGTTTATTTGGAGCTTGTTCCATTCCCTCCCTTGTCCTCCACACCTTCACTATGTTTTCGAGCAACTTGACAGAGTTTGAGACGTATTGTAAATAGTAATTAATTCATGGTTAGACTGCATCCTTGATTCTATGAGGGGAAAGGGCAGCACACAGCTTTCCTACATAAAGAAAAAATGAAGGGACCAAGTGCCTCCAGGACATCCTGAAGCTACGAGGGATGCTGGACACTTGTAAACATGAGCAGCAGATCATTTTCCACTCTGCAGTTGCAAATTCCTGCCTCTGTCTCTCCTAGAGGAAGGAGGAGCAGCCTGCCAGGGTTGCTAGTGATCCATATGGGGACTTAGGTAGCTTGTGCAGGCAAGGAAGGGAGCTCTAGGGTCCCTTATTCCAGCCCAGGCATTGTGAATAAATTTTCTTTTCCATAGTTAACAACTTAACATGCATGCATACATACCAGCTCTTCATCTATCTTTTTAACACCTTTTTTGTAAACTGTGCTAGAATGATAGCCCTAACTTAGGTGTATTGTCATCAAGCATATAATTTAATCTCGGAGTAAATCCTTCCCTTGCCCAGAACGGTTGCCATGACCGGCACAGACCCTCATGGCTCACTTTCAGGGGGAAGGGCTGCACGCTTGTAGCCACTTACCACTGCCTGGAAAATACACAAGTTAGACTTGGGGCTAGGAAACCAAAGGCTTCTCATAATGGGTTATGCTACATTACTGAGTGCTTAAAAATATTCAGTACTGAGAGCAGTTTGATCACAAGCCACCTTTCCCTGAGTCACCATGAAGCAATGGTAAGACAGTGCCAGGCCTAAGAGACTGGCAGGAAGATGAACTAGCTCAGCCATCAGGTAGCCATGACAAACGTGCTGAGAATCAGCCAGATCCAGGTTCGACAGGTAACTCAGATTAAGGACAGACGGCGGGGGGGGATGTAAGTCCAAGGCAGTGGCGGCATGGCAGGAGGATCCTGGGGAAACATGGCAAAGCTAGAAGCTTGAGGATATACCAAGTGGATCAGCTGGCAGCTGCCCGTGTGGTGGAGTAAGAGGAAGCAAAGCATGTGACTAACATAGAGGCTCAACAGGAAAGCATCCAACAGATGAAGGCAGCAGCAAACATGAAGCAAATCCTAACCAAAGTAAATAGTGCAAAGAGCAGGAGAGATTGGTCTGAAGAGCAGAATGTGTGATGATCCGGAGATTAACAGGCCACACTAGGACAGTAATAAAAACATGTCCCTGTAAAGAACGATGGCCTAATAACCTTTTACTGACCCACAAGTCAGCATATTCTAGCTCAGAAGACAAAACAATAGTGAAAAGTGATAACACTGAAGATGTAGGAACTTGCATGGGATTTCAAAGGAGGAACATGAACTACCAAAAGGAAGAGTCTGAAGGAAATTGGGAAAAGGCAGTTGCAACATGCACTGCCAAAGTGCCAGCACCATGCACACATTATGTCTGCAAATAATTCTCCTAATAAGAAGAGAGTTTTCTTTTAGAAACTAGGACCCTTCTTATTTTGTTATCCAGAATTTAGTTACTGAGAGGGGATCATATCATGTATATGCAAAGCCAGGTTTGAGACACCCTTGTTACTTGACTGGCTACATGTTTGTTATCTGTCACAAAAAGTTAACATTTCATAATTAAAGCATATCCCCTCCAGGCATCATTTGTGTTATCCACTCACATGACAGCTGCAAAGGATTTTCATTGCAGTCACAGTCAGAAAGCAAGGATGTGCAGCGGGGTTTAACACAACTGCATTCATTTCTAAACATGTTGGCGGCTTGCTGGTTTGTGAGTAATGCAAATGTTTTGCTTAGTGGGCTGAGCTCAACAAGAAAATAATTGGGTTTCCTAGTGGACATGGAATTTTTTGGCTTTGAATTCTGATGCTGCATCTCTTCTGTAGCACAGAGTTTTGTAGTTTAGACGAGTATTTCTGGGTCAGGAAGAAAGCAGACTTTATGTGTTTGTAATGGAAATTATACCCAGAGAGCATGAATGAGTATTTCTACCTAGATAAAAGTAGTTATAGCTTTAGAAAAATGCAGATAATATCTATACTGTAATCACTGTAAAGACACAGGACCACTATACTAATGACAAAGTATCAGCATACTATCACATCTAGGACTCAGACCCTCTGCAAAACTGAAGTTTTGCACATACAAACTGCTACACACTGGAGACTTTGGGTTGATAATTAGCTACTTTCTAAAAAGTCTTGTATTTTATTCCCTTATCATTTCTTTACTGCCTGATCTCTTAGTGAGAAGTAATGCATCCAGAATAACTGCAAATATGAAATGAGAAACAAGTTAGACCATAAACAACAAAATAACTGTTAGAGTAATCGGGAGAGGATGCAGCCCTAACATGGAGAGAAGAGACCGTGTGACCGTGACCCATCAAAGCACCCACAGTGTTAACCTGTGCTGTTGACAGAGGGGAGGAAATGCTAGTCAATCCACATTTGGCATTGGTGCCTTCCATTGTGGCAGATTGCCATGTTGCATCAGAAAGCTGGAGAGTGTGATGCATGGACAAAAAGTAGTGCACACGAACCGTCTTTGTCTGGTCTAAAGTCACGTGCACCCGTCCACCAGACAGAAAGTCACTGCAAATGTGATACCCACTTCTGACTGCCGAATCACCTCTTCCGTGAGTTACCCCATGCTCAATAGCAGGTGGCATACTTAACAAGTGATCACTAAAGAGAAGGTAGTGAGGGGTTCAGCATTTTGCCCTGTCCCATGAAGGCATGAAAAGATCCTGAACACTCTGGCCAGGAACTGGTTAAAACTCCATCCCAGACAAGCACCACTCTTTCCTACTACTGCCTGCGAGGGTGGACTAGAACTGGTCACTCTAGAAATGCCAGTAGGTTGGAGCTGCCTGAGTTTGGCCTTCTGGAGCTGATGATCAAGAACATTGCTGCTAAAGCTCTGCCTTTTAGTTACTCGTATGTCACGAGTGATATGGTGTAATTCAGGCTTCATTGTTTAGACTGCCTCTGGGCTCAGCAATGCAGAGCTTACCTCCTGGTCCCTCATCACCACCAACCTTAGCATATGTCCCATGGGCACTAACAAACAGGGTCTGAGGAGTATCCGCAGGATTTAGGAGTGTGGAGAATTGAAAATCCTCCCCTGAGCCACTCAAAACAGACCACTCTGGTCTCCTGAAGGAATTAATTTCCCTGTGTGTTTCTGTCCACATTTAAAAAGAGACAGAAACACACAAATGCCCTCTTTGAGAAGGTAACCATAGCAGACTGAGGGTAGGAACTGAGGACTGAGTCCTGAGGTCCCTGATAAAGAAATCCGTGTTACCTATAACTCATTTTCCCCTTGCTAGGCCTGTCTTTCCCCTGGTTTTGAAGGGTTATGTCAATGATTGCAAAGTACTTTACAGGATGCATTGTTAATCATTAAGGATAACTGAAGGGGCTACGTGGGGCTAATCATAGTGGGTGCCCTATTCGACAGGTAGTAATTTTGGTATTTTAGAGACAATCCTAAAAAGCGCACTATAAATTGTATAGCTATTGACATGGTCATCAGCATTGGTTAAAGATTCATTTCCCACACATCTTCCAGACTGTGAAAATTATCTGCTTAATGAACAAAGTGCTAATGGCACAGATAGATACTGGATGGTGGGTTTTAATGATGGTGGGTTTTAATCCTCTCAGAGTCCCATCCTGGGCCACTCTTGCCTATTTCTGTTAGAGGGGAAAGAACAAAACAGCACTTTTATTCCTTCTTACTCTTTTCATCTGAAATTCACTCAAAATTTCTCCCTCACATTTTTACTTCTGTTCTAAAGTGGGCTTGAATGGGCCACAGAATCATGTTGTGTTAGAAAAGCAGAATCCCCTGAGGTGGTGAAGTGAGAGGTGTGGAGGACGAGGAGGTATATCTGGATCAAGCCTTCCTCCGTTGCTCTGCTCTTCCTCACAGGCTTTCTTGAGAGGCATCTTTTAATGTCCTGCCCCCAGGTAGCTTTTCAGTACATCAGCTCTCCTGTGCTGGGAGTGCTTCCTAACATCTGTTTCAGATTTGTTACTCCTTTGTTTCCATTTATGTCCCTTCTCAACCATTATTGGTTTTAGGCCAAAAATATGAAATTGTATAGAAAATGTCCAGATAGGCTAAGACTGGTGTATGTGTGAGGTAAATTTTATTTTAATTGTTGTTTTCTATCATATTAAGCACAGGAGGTTCAGCTGCTTTGTTGACAGGAGAGAGAAGATTTTTATCTGTCTTCATTTAACAAAAAGTAAAGCTTGTAGGGAGGGTCCATCTTTTATAAACCAGATATTGCAGCCAGAAAAAGACGACGAGGTTTTGAGCTCAGAGCCCTCATCACATCACACTTCTACCATCAAATCAGCACTACTACAACAAAATGAACTGATTTAGAAATGAAGCAATTTCTTATTGTAATGAGTCTCTTGATTACTGCAGTCCTTGCAGGATGACAGTGCCGTGGGAACTGCACCTTAAGGAGGTCCTGGTGTGCATCTTTGGGTCTGGTTTTTAGATTATACTGGGGCTTCTATTAGTGCAGGGCTGATCAATGAGTATCCAGATGTTGAATGAAAACACTGAGATTTTTTGTGGCTCCTCATGATTACTGAAAAACAGAACTATTTTGCATGGTGTTAAAAAATAAGATGGGAATAGAAGTGCTTTGCTGTTACAAGCTACGGAAACAATTCAGTCAGTGCAAAATGGGAGCTTAATCTTTACCCAGTAAGGTAAACAATTAAAAAGTAAAGATTTAGATACTGTACCTAACAGATAAACATTGTACAAAATAACCTATATAGTGCAAAGCAAGACAACAAAATAAATGTATGTGTATAGCTAATGGATCTCTTCAATTTCTGTTCATGTTCACTTTTTATTGCTGATGATAATTTCTTTTTTCTTTTCCCATTCTCTAACCTTCACGCATCTGTTTCTAGCTCAGTCACCTATACTTGCTGAGATGAGAGGTAGGTGGCTGTCATGGTGTAACCCCAGTCGGTAACTGAGCACCATGCAGCCACTTGCTCACCCCTCGCCCTGCAGTGGGATTGGGAGGAGTATGGAAAAAAACCTCGCGGGTTGAGATAAAGACAGTTTAATGGGATAATGAAGAAGAAGAAGAAGAGGAAGAGGAAGAAGAAGAAGAAGAAATAATAATAATAATAATAATAATAATAATAATACAAGTGATGCACAAATGCAATTGCTTACCACCTGCAAAAAAAACCCCTGATGGCCAGCCTGTTTCCAAGCAGCAATTCCACCTCCCGGTCAGCTTCCCCAGTTATATCTGGAGTGTGATGTTCTGTGGTCGGGAATATCCCTTTGGCCACCCTGGGTCAGCTGTCCTGGCTGTGCTCTCCCAGCGTCTTCTGCACCTGGCAGGGTGTGGGGAGCTGAAAAGCCCTTGACTTAGTGTAGACACTACAGCTACCTAGCAACAACTAAAAACATCAGTGCGTTATCAACATTGTTCTCATACTAAATCCAAAACACTGCACTATACCAGCTACTAGAAAGAAAATTAATTCCATCCCAGCCGAAACCAGGACAGTATCCACCCCTTATTCCATACCATCTACGTCATGCCCAGGTCCTATACTTGCCAATATATTCCAATTAATCACCATCACTTCTCCTGTCTTCTGATATGTACACACAGATATCATTCCCTTAGTCTATGGACCATCCCTCTAAAATTTCCATTGAGTTCATTTAGTACATGACTTTTTGGCTCCATCTATCATAACAGTTTCTCAGGGCAAGAGAGATGGTGTGTGATGTTGGATTGTTACACGCTGCATCTGGAGCTCATAGTTGCTGTATCTGGCATGGTCCACTCTCACGGTCTGCAGGTTGAAGATGTCAGTCTCGAGGAAGTTGCTGGGTGCTCGTTGCTGAAGCCAGTTCTGGTTTCATCACCTCTGCACCTTGCTCGGTTTCATCATTAGTCTGGGTGATTCTTAATGTAATACCATTGGTATGGCATACAGCAATCATAGTAGTGATGACATGCAGTATTATGTAGCTATTAACAATTTAAATCATTGGCTGTTCTCACCCAAAATCAAATCCCCTTGAGGTATATGTTGGACTTCTCCACTTTTCCTCATTACCCACCAACTGCACCCAGGTCCTTGAGCAAAAGCAATCCCGCAGATGGGTTTGCCTTTGCCTGAGGCAAGAGTAACCCAGACTGCCTTCCCTAACATATTCTTTATGTGCACTACAGGGACTTTATCCCCTTCTACAGTATATAAAAGTTTCGATTGGGCAGGGCCAGCTCTACTGGTAGCCCGCCTAGTGTTGACTAACCAGGTGGCCTTTGCTAAATGTGTATCTCAATGTTTGAAGGTCCCACCACCCATTGCTCTCAGTGTAGTCTTTACAGTCCGTTGTATCATTCAATTTTCCCAGAGCCTGGTGCATGGTAGGGGATGTGATACACCCACTCAATACCATGCTCTTTGGCCCAGGTGTCTATGAGGTTGTTTTGGAAATGAGTCCCATTGTCTGACTCAATTCTTTCTGGGGTGCCATGTCACCACAAGACTCGCTTTTCAAGGCCCAGGATAGTGTTCTGGGTGGTGGCATGGGGCACAGGATATGTTTCCAGCCATCCAGTGGTGGTTTCTACCATTGTAAGTACATAGTGCCTGCCTTGGCAGGTTTGTGAGAGTGTGATGTAATCAATCTGCCAAGCCTCCCCATATTTCAGCCATCATCCTCTGTACCATAGAGGTTTTAACCGCTTGACTTGTTTGATCACAGTGCATGTTTCATATTCATGGATAACCTGTGAGATAGCGTCCATGGTCAAGTCCACCCCTTGATCATGGGGCCATCTATATGTTGCATCCCTTCCTTGATGGCCTGAGGTGTCATGGGCCCACAGAGCTATAAATAATTCACCCTTATGTTGCCAGTCCAAATCCGCCTGAGCCACTTCAGTCTGAGCAGCCTGATCCACCTGATGGTTGTTTTGATGTTCTTCAGTGGCCTGACTCTTGGGTACATGGGCATGTACATGACGTACCTTTACAGCCAGCTTCTCTAGCTGGGCAGCAGTATCTTGCCACAGTGGGGCAGCCCAGGTGGGTTTGCCCCTGCTTCCATTGCTGTAAGCACCCCCACAGGGCATTTGCCACCATCCATGAGTCAGTATAGAGGCAGAGCATCAGCCACTTTTCTTGTTCAGCAATATCTAAAGCTAGTTGGATGGCTTTCACCTCTGCAAACTAACTCAGTTCACCTTGTCCTTCAGCAGCTTCTGTGACTCGCCGTGTAGGACTTTATACAGCAGGCTTCCACCTCCAATGTTTTCCCACAATGTGACATGACCCATCAGTGAACAGGGCATATGGCTTCTCTTTTTCCAGTAGCTTATTTTACGGTGGGGTCTCTTCGGCACGCATCACCTCCTCCTCTGGCAATATTCTGAAATCTTTGCCTCTTGGGCAGTCCGTGATCACTTCCAGAATTCCTGGGTGACTGGGGTTTCCTGTTCAAGGACAGTGGCAGAAGTCAGAAGTAGAATGGCTCTCTTGCCATTTCCCAGTCTGAAACATTTAATGTACCCTAAGGCAGTGCATGAAAGTTTAGTGTGTGGCTTATGCTTTGGGGAGCAGAGGTCATCTGGCAATCCAGAGGAGTAAGCACCTCGCTGTTTGCTTTTTTCCAGTGTAGCATGTCTAGTATTTAAGCTTTGCCCTGATTCCATACATTGCTCCAACCCACATCCCGTTCAATGGAGTTAGCAGAGCCTCTGTGTAACTTCTCTGTGGGGCCATTTTTATTTTCCACAGTGGTAGAACATCAATAGCTCTGTACCACGGACGTGGTTTTGGCTGGGGTGTGGAGTTCTGAGGCAGCCTCCAAAGCAACTTGCTGAATTCTTTGGCAGTCAAACTACAGAAGCATATGGCACTGAGTTACTTACTGGATAATATTAAAAATAGTATAAGGCCTTGCATTTTAACTGAGCAACTATATTGCTGCTCATTAAACACTTCAGAAATGTCCATCTTCATAAATATAAAATATAGAATTACATATGCCAAAGAAAGGCATTATTACAGTTCCTTAAAATGAAATCTTCCAGGTTTTAAAATGCTTAGTAATACTGGCCCACTGACATCCTTCTTGTGACCTTAAAACAATTTTTTGTTGTTTCCTTTAAATAATTTAGTGAGTGATTGCTCAGTGATGATGTTTAAATAAAAACACAATGTGATAGTTAATCTGCGAGACAGATGCTATTAATATTGGATGGATGTAGTTTCAGAAGTATTCTGCCTGAATCTGAAGTACTAAGCTGGATATAAATAGTGGTGGATTTCCCTTACGTGGAAAATGTAATAGCCCCGTTAAGCATGTCTTCGCTGCAGAGTCAGGCAGTATATTGGCCCTCGGCTTTGAGTACCAGCTTTAGCTGAGACGAGGTGCGAGGAGCCAGGCTGCCAAGCTACGCTGGGCTGACGAATCCTCATTAGCTCCATGCTCCCCTAGATATTTCTGTTGGCCTTCACAGGGCATCTCCCCTAATCCTTTCTCGCTGCAGTAAATGGAGTTGTTCTGAACATAACTGTTTGGGGGAATGGTGTCTTTTGGGGACAATGTGGGGAAGTGGGAGGCAGGGGGTGATGGGATGACCCTGAGCACCTTTGAATAGCTGAGTTACGTAGCCTAAGTGAAGTAATCACTTCCAGTGAAGTAGTCTGGATCCGTAGCAACCAATAGTGGGTAGTGATGTCCATGGCATGGCCTTGGAGAGGGGTTCTTTAGCTTAAGGTCACTAACCAATGACCAAGGAACAAACGTGATGCCTTCATGAGCTCTAGCTGCTTCCAAAAAGCCTCTGTGCTTGTGAGCTAGGTCTTCACCAGTAAACTGGGAAAATGAGAAAGCTGAATGAAGGTGGAAAGCTGCCTCTAGCCTCTCTTTTCAATTTCATCATCCTGCAGAGACTGACAGCACCAAAGTTTGTGTGTGGGCATGATGAATGGAGTAAAATACAAAGCTGAAATAAGAATCAAAAAATAACTCCACTCAGAAGAAGTACTGTTACAGGAGGCCGTTATGTGGTCAGATCTCTGCCCCCAAATGCCCACAGTTTCAACATAAGATAGAAGAGGTGGTGCTGTGTGTGTATGTGCCAACAAAATGCTGGCAGGTAGGTACTGTCTTCTTTCCAGCCCACCTTTCTTTCTGACCTAGAGAGAAGAATAGTTATAACTGCTGCTACTTTACATTGTAGGCTATGCCCACAGCTACACATTCAATTATTTTTAAACAGTTCCAGTTACAATTCGTATAATGGGCTCCATTTTTCCCTTTGTTCTTGTTTTTTGACTTTTACTAACAAAATAAAAGACAGATCAACTAATGATCTTTGTTTAAATATTATTGGCATACAGTAAATTTAGTAAATCTAGAGTTAGTCCTAGGAGGATTACCTGTGTACATAATATATTTTTGCTGGCTACTGCTGGGTGCTCTGTAGCTCTAGAAACTTACACTTTTAAGTTAGGGAGGTTCCCAGCTCAGTACTGAGGCGAACGCTGATCCAGCCATTAGTTACTGCCTCAAGTTTGGGAGGTGCTGCTGCAGTTTCCTTGCTTTACCAGATACATCTTTGCACTAAGCACATGGGCTAAATTCTCACACGGGCTTTGGCACCGGTTTTTCTGTGCCGAGGAGGTCCAAGCTGCCACCAAAAGCAGCAGTGCAGTCAGCAGAGGTGCCACGCGGGGACCCAGGGCAGGGCATGCATGTGCTAGAACTGCCCCAGCCATCTTCCCCTCCACAAAAGAAGAAAATCTTTCATTTTAAACACAGGAAGGTGTCTGTTTTAGGATTTGATTGGTGATGGCGCAAGTGCTTCTGCTGGCACAGAGAGAAGGACGATGCTGGGGTGAGATGACAGGAAGGAAGGACTGGTGCTTTTCCATCAGTGGCAGCATTTGTGAACCAGGAGCCACTGTCGCCCTCTGCCCCACCATCCCATCTGTAAAACGGGGCAGTAATACTCCTCTTCCCCACAGAACATTTGAGGATCGACACATTCCTGCTGCTGAGGCACTCAGGTGTAAAGAGATACACAAGTATAAGCCGGATCAGGCCTCCACCGGGAACCTGGGGAATGTATTTCAGCTGTCTGTCTCACATGACTCAAATCAGAAACCTTAGAAGTTTTCTTCAGCCCCCTGCTGTAACATTTTCAGGATAATTTAATGTTTTTTCTTCTTCCTTGCAGTTCCTTTTAAATATTGGGGCAATTCTGAAAACAAAAATACTGTACAGAAGAAAACTTTTCAGTACTTTAACATATTCTATTTTTCCCAATATTTTGGCCAAAAGCAGTCTCATCATTTGATACTAATCTTCTCTTTACCATACAAAAAATCTGACATATTTCACTCAATTTATTGTCTGCTGAAAAATATTCTCTGAGCCATGGAGGATGGAGACCAGTCTGAAAATCTCTGTTTAGAGACCTCAATTTTTTATCATTATAAATAATGATGATGATATTTATGATAGGTATTTTTACTACAGAAAGTTGGTACAAGGCAAGTGTTTTTGGAAGCAAAGTCCAGAGTTAACACCTGGAGCGTTTTTCTTGGGGAAAGAAGCTGGGATTGTTCCTACAGTGAGAAACTTTGGACTCCCCTGAAAGAGCTACCAGTGTGTAGCATATCTAGGTGATGATTAACGAGGGGACACAATAAAACATTGTAAATGCTGGAAAAGTGATAACACTCAAGACAGTGGGGATACCATGATGATGCAAGAGGGAACAATCAGGAAGAATAAGATGAAAATCAGAAAAGTATAATTCAGTTTGTAAGGAAAATATCCTTGAGGTGTATTACTCGGAAGAAAAGTCTCCAGAGTTCTGTGGTGAAACTATCCATCTTGAGTTTCTAAAATTAATCTCTAATTTTCATGACAAACAACACTATGATCTAGATAAATTTTCTGTCTTACTGATACAGAAATAGTAATCTTGCTGTTTTCTGGTACTTGGATCTTTTCTCAAAATCTTCTAATACAGAACTTCTGCACAGTGAAATTAATTCTTCTGCCATTAGATTTGGTTTTCTTAGACACTTCTTACAGTCTCCCAAATCCTGGTCTGAAAATCACTGCTGTAGGGAAACAGGCTGCATAAACCCACACATTTCTACTGGAAAAGCTGGAGCTTAAAATGGGTGAATCACATTTAGAAATTTGACAAATAAAACTGAATGGCAAATGTATTATAAAACTTCATTTTTCCCCAGAGTACTTCTCATTGCTATATGTAAACATTAGTGATATATATTAATATTGAATATGTACATGGTACAGCTGGTTGAATGATTCTTTGCAAAGAATACCTACAAATGTAACCCATCTTTCTGCCAGTAAGTCAGCGTAATTTCTACAAATACGTTTCTTGTTTATAGTATTTACCAAAGAGTTTCCAGCAATTGATTCTACATGGTATTTACAAAGTATTTGGTATGACTAATGCCTTGCATTTTATTATCATTCATTCATTGCTGCTCAAAAGGAGGACCTGAAATTTCTAGCAAGTTAATGTAAGTAAAGTATTTAGCATTTTTTTTCCTACTGTAGCTTTTGTAGCTAAAAATCATTAATGTGGCAACAATGTTCATTTATTTCTTTATGCTGTTTCTAAACTGAATAGTCTGATAAAGAAAGATGCACATTTTTCTCAGTAAAAGTTTTGGTTCTTCATGCACACACAGTCTTCTACCTCTATTTTGTAGCAGAAATACTTTAAAAAAAAAAAAAGGCATGTACTTCTTGTAGAGGTTTGTATCTGTGTCACTCATGCAACAAAAATTCAAAGATTCATGGTTGGGATTTTTTTTCCTAAAACTTGTTTGCCAAAAAGTATCAGACTGACATAAGCAAGAAGTCAGTCTCTTGAAATGCTTCTCTCCAATCTTATGATACATTTCAAAGTCATTAGAAGCTAATCTGACAAATGTTATGCGACATGGTTGTCAGTAAGAAAAAAAGAAAGGCATGGGAAAACAGTGGGAAAAACCTGAAAATAAGAGACCTCAATATATTTGGGAACAGCTGCTAGTGAGATACATGTGTGTACAGGAAATACACTGCTCTAAAGGATCAGGATTTCTATAGAGGTTGGATGATACTTTAAGGTATACTGTACGGTGTCTTTACGGTTACTGCATGTACAAAGAGAAAGCCAGAAGACAGCAGCTTGATGAAGCAGATTGCAAATGAAAGGAAAATGACAACCTTCTCTAAGAAAGTTGAATTAGGACTCTATGAACAAGTAAGAAATTAAAGCCCAGTTTCAAAAGTGTAATTCAGGGCATGAGTCACAGCACCCATTCTGAAGCGGTGGTTAACATGGAGCCAAATCACATTGCGGGGGCATGCGCAGAGGTCTGAAAAGTAATCTTGAAGTCTCAGCAGCCACTTTGAATGCTTCCCTGGGCAAAAGGTAGTGACTGACATTGTATGATGGGCCAGTGACAATGTTAAACACAAGATCACAAAAGCCTTTTCAATCTGGCCTAGTTAATACATCTACTATTTTTGCATCTAATTTTCACTGAACTCGCCACTGTGGCATGTGATTATTATTACTACACTGAATTATTTAGTGGTAAGGTGGAACTTTTTTAGTTTAGTTACATGGTCTTTGTATGATTAATCAAAATACTCAATTTGCAAATGCATCACAAATTGTCACATATGTTGAATGACCTCGCAGCATGATGTTGGCTCTTTGTTTCACAGCATTAGAGTTGCAGAAGTAGTACAGACTTCTGAATAGCCTGGAGATAGTGCTGAATGTGACAAGAAAAGCACTGAGAATTTGTGTACCAGACTCAGTTACTTACAGAGATGAAACTGTCAATAACGTCCTACAAAAACTGTATTTTTTAAACAAAAAGGCTGAGTTAAGAAGGTTGCTTGTGTCTTAGTGCCATAAGGTACATTTTGAAAATCCAGTGAAGGAATGTAGTTGCTCCGTTCTCCGATGTTGATGACAGCGCACACCTCTTTGAAAAATCACCCTCTGTGCTTTGCATGTGCTAGGGTCCTCCAGCTCCGTAATCTCCCAGAGTGTATTGTTATTGCATTTTTGACAGCTGGTTCACATACCAATAGTGATGTAACCCAGCTGACCTTATACCCTTTGCAGGTCATGCATGATTCTTGTATTCACAGTTTAATAAAGCTAGGAAACAAGACTTGCAGAGAAATACATCCTTCTTTGAGCAACACGGGTTGCAGCAGCTCTAAATTGATTTAATGATACAATGGAAACAGCAGCAGCTCTAAATTGATTTAATGATATAATGGAAGAATCTATCTGTGTCAAATTGTATTTTTTTGACAGTAAGCCACCATGTGGATTTTGATTCCTTCTCAGAAGAGAATATCTAAGGAGTCACAATGGACATGGCAGGTAGAAAGTGAGTCTTTCTTATTTCAACCCTTGTTCACTTATTTTTACATCATTTTAAGCACATGATTTTGTCATTTATTTTGCTTCCCATCTCCCAAAACTCACTAAGTCTCCAAGTCTAAAAATTACTGATCAGAATTGGTTTTGCTGCTGTTATATGGCTCCAGAGTGACCAAAACCTCCTTTAGATAGCCCTCATCATCATCTTTTTTTTTTTTTTCCTCAAAATTTCCTGTTAATTAGGTCCTTAGAATGTTTGCACAGAGGATTATGTGAAGTCATGTAGAAATGTGTTGCCTTACTTTGGTCTAAATAAAAAACCATAAATTTAAGATTGTGTTGATAGACATAGTTTCAGCTGTGCCTTTGTGCATTACGAATTATTATAGGAGGCTACGCCTGCTCTAGACTTGGTTTTGAATTAATGAGAACGGTGGACTGTATGCAAGTGAGATTTTATTTTACTTCCCTCTACTGTATGATCATATTTTTATTCATCCACTTCAATGCCTGGGATGGAGGAAGATGTTACACATTTCAGTAACATGGCTGGCATCTGTGAAACAGCCTTTACCTTGAGTTGCCCTGGCTGTCGGAGTGGAAGGGAAGTTGGAAGACACAAAAGAACAGTGACAAAGGAAAACAGAGAGGAGCAAGAGCCACTAGACAACTTCTGACAGCTCAGTGCATTGCACTGACAGGAGATGCTGACGACTTCATTACTGACTAACTTTCTTCTAAGTAGTACCGATATGCCTGCACTCTCAGTACAGGAAAGTAGTTTAAATGCCAAAATAATTCAGCAGACTCTGCCCACTTTATTTTTCCTTAGCTATCTAGTTGTGGAGGTGTAAATATTGTAACCCCAAAGGGATTTTAGGGATCATTAGTGGCGTAGAAGGCTGAAAAAATGAGTGACGCTTGGCTGAAAGCCTGCGACTGATTGGTAGCCACAAATGTGGTTTTCAACTACAGAAGAGGAGTGAGATCATCATCATTAGGAAGGAGAAGAAAGATGGAAACAAGGTGACTTTTTTCACAGGGATTTTAAAGATTTGTACCTTTGCCTTCAGCTTGTCTTGCTGGGAGAAAGTTTTAAAAGATAAGGGAAAGAAAAAGACCATATCCACAATAAAATTAAAAAAACTCCCAAAGACTAGAAAGATTGACAAGGCCATGGGTAACACAGTGAAACTTCACTAACCTTCAGTTAATTTGTTCTTATGTTCCTATTAGTGAAGCCAAAAAGATGTTTTTTCAGCAGTATTTATTTCACTAAACTTATAAAGAAAATATAAATGAGAGCAGGAGGGAGAAAGTAACTAGTAGTTGACTTCTAGAACTAATTTCCGGTCACAACAGTCACTTTATGAACTGTTCAAAAAAAAATAACCTCCTACCAAAATCACAGTATATAAAATACTTGTCTATGTGCTGAAAAAATCCTCACTTTACATTTCATTCTGCAGGGTAAGCTGCTTAAGTCCAACTTTAACCTTCAGAACATGACAAACAGCTGTCCTTTAAAAAAATAATTAAAAGCACTCTAAACTAAAGTAGGAAAAAGAAAGAAAGAACTTCTTTTATTTGATGAAACAAGAAAAAAAAGAGGGAGTGGGAGAGCAAATGAAGTTCGTTGAGGCCGTGTAAGGGTTTTCTTTATTAGTTTGCTGTATCTCCAGCTTCATTCACTCTGTTGTCACACATTTCACTGGTGAAACTTTGCAGGAAGAACAAAAATGCAACTCCTTTCCCCCAAAATAATAGCTGTAAGAAAGAGATCCACTACAGCCTCTTACAAAATTAAAAGAACACAAAACAATGCAGATGAAGCCTACAGGTCACTTACCGAACCCCGCAAAGTCAAGCTGCTGTGTTTTGCTGTGCCCTGCTTAGCTGATCCCAGTCCTGGGAGGGCAGTGAAACCAGCCATAGAGCAGGCAGCGAGAGGATCATGAGGGTACAGGGAGGAGGAAGGATGCTTTCCGCACCTAAGACCTTAGTGTTTTGAAGAGGAAATTATGGGATCTTTTGATGTGCAATTGGAAGCTAAGATGAGGGTGTGTTTGGATGAGAAAATGGCTTTAATTTTTGACTTTGGACATAGTCCAGAACTTCAAAATGAAAGCACAGAATTGTAAGCTATTCTAGAATTTACTAATAAAATTCTTAACTGTTCTGAATTAGAGCAGGATGGTGTCCCCTTTATGTCTTTGTCTTCTAAGTTAATTAAATTGCCTTCCTTTGGAAGTACTCATTAGAGCACGGCATAAGTTATTTACTGGGTCCACTCACCATAGCGCATGAAGATGATAACATAACTCCAGACACTTGGTAGAATAAAGAAAGCGGTAATACCAGCTGACCTTTCTAACTTTTTTTCTTTCCCAGTTTGAATCATTGAATTAACTGGGAATCACCAGCACAAGCCCAAGAGCTCCCTCCCATTCAAGGGAGTAAAGAGACACCACAAGCATGTGGATGCATTTTGGGGCATATAAGCAGGGGGGGGAAAGACAGCTTCACAGCGTGCATGTTGTTCCTCCAGCCATGCCAAATTATCTCTGACCTACCCAAAGGGGTCTGGAAATCCAAGACAGGAGAGTATCTACTGCCACCTTCTCAGATTAGGGGGGGAGATACTTAAGACATCCTGCCTGGATGATTGCAGCAGACTATCTTGTCTCCTTTGCCCTCGGTGTGACACTGGTGTAACACTGGTGACGTGACTGATCCCCTGGGCCATGTACACAGAGTTGTTTTGCACGCTGGCACTGGGCAATCATTCAGAGCAATTTAAAAAACCTTTAGCATAGGTGAGATTCAGGTCAATGATAGATAAATCACATAGCAGCCTCATCTCTCCAACTGATGTGTATTTGGGTCGATCACACCCCCCTGCAAACCTCACCTATAAAAATGAGCCACAAAGAGACGTCCGCACAGCCCCCACCTTTGCACAACCCTCTGCCTAAGCTTCATAACGCTGGCAAGCCAAGGATGCTCATCCCAGTGCACTGGGTTGTCAGAACGGGCTAAACTGCCGTCCTTGCTGAGTGTTCATGCCCTGGTGAAAGGCAGCCTTCTAGCAATAAATTGCATCATTGCCTTAGACGACTGTTGGCACAGGCCTTCCCTGAAGCCATTCTCAAACATAACATAAGGTCTTACTGTAATAAAATAGCAGGGCTACACGTTTCATTGCCTTGAAGTCAGCTAAGTCTGTAACCTCTCCAGCTAGCAATAAAAAAAGGACTAACCTGACTGTGATTTTGTCTCATATAGAAGAAGCCAAGTTAATGACATGCAAAGCATCAGGTAATTAATACTGAATAAGGCGTAAAGGGAAAGGCTATATAACAAGCCTGTAAGATAGCAGAAAGTTACCATCTTTGGGAGTTTTCTTGGTCAAAACACCCAAACATATAAATAATGAATGAATCCTGCAGGTGGGACTGCTGATGCTCTGGTATCATAAAGTTTTGTCATGTCCAGAACTGCTACTGTCAACACCTACACTGAAGAGATTGATTTACATCCAGTGAATGCACTAGCAACCTAATAATAACAATATGTTTTCCAAATAGGTCATTCTGGAAAACCTGGCTTTATTATAATTATATATGCTTGTTGGACCTACTGGCATCTTGAATCATGGGATCTTACCCTATACTCTCATAAATCACGTTGTATTGCTGATTTTATACATATATTGTGGTTGTAATTTATGTGTCAGTTTATATTTATTCCCCTCCCTTGATGTTATTCTTCAGTTTAAGAGTGATTTATCTTTTTTTTTTTCAGTATTATTTTGACCTTAATAAAGATTGTCTTCCTACAAAGTGAGTTATTAGTATGCAGGCCTCTTGGGTAAAGGTTGGTGCTCAGAGGAATATGACCCATATTTTTCACTTGCCACTCTCTTTTGGGTTCTTTGTTTTCTGAGTTTACCATGGAGGCTAAACCATACAGCTCAGGTCTTATGGCCAAAGTGGAGGCAGGAAAGACGCCTTTGAGGAAGTTTAATCTTTGGGGAATTCCCCAGAGGCACAGGGCACAGCCCTTTTGGGATTTGTCCTGTAGACCAAAGTGGTGCCCACCCCACAAACCTCTCAGTCTACCTGCCATTTTCTTTGGTTTTGATGGGCTTCTCAGCAAGCTCCTTACAGAAATCCTTCACTGTCTGTTATCCTGGGATGTCAGGATGTCTGTTACTGCCTGACTGTTGAAGATGGCTTAATTCAGGAAAGATCCTCAGAGCCTGCGTTTTGGAGGTGTAAAGTGCTACAACCTGAAGTCAGTGGGAAGTTCAACAAGGTCACCTCACTTGAACAAGGCCTGTGAAAATCGGCTTTAACTGTCCCACAAGAGGCCAAAAATATAGAAATACACATCTGAAAAAAGAAAGTATGTGTTGTTTTCTATTTAGTTCTAGCAGGGATTCAACACTTTGAGAAATAAATTCCACAGATAGTCAAGTCTATTATTCAAGAAGAATTTCTAATATTTCTCTGCTCTCAGCAAGCAAATGCACATTCAGCCATGTACAGAAAGAAATACTGCTGATATCGTTAAAGCTGAAATGAAAACTATAAAAGAAAGATTGCTTAAAGTATTTTAATCTATTTTATGTTTAAATTGTTTTGTATTTTTATTTTAAATATATTTACCATATAAAAATATTTACTACTCAAAAAAATCAGTTTATTCATATGTATTTTTCTTTTAAGGAAACTTAAAAAGGCAAAAAATATCTAAAAGTATTACAGTAGGCCTTCCAATGACATAACATCATTCAGTTATGTTGTGACCTTTTAAATATACCTCTTTCCTGTGTTACCCTTTTTTCAGCTTTCTCCGTACTTTGTCATTCCCTTCTGCATTATTGTAGATTGCAATTGTTCTGTATGGTGTCTTGATGTTGCCTATTTAATGTGTGAAACATCTTTTTCTGTACAGCAAACAATATGACAAAATAATTAAAAAATATGATTTACTATTCTCTATATATCTTTAAGGGCAATATTATCTTAAAGCTTGAGCATTCACAATACATTTTTCAATATTGTTCCAGAATCCAAATGCAATATCTGAGATGGAAGTTTGGACCTATCAATCTTCTTGCATATTAATCGTTCTAAGAGATTGCATCTAATGTCTCAGACCTTTCTTTTATCTTGAAATTACCTCGATAGATGTGCATTAACATCAGTTATCCAGTGGGCCAGTTTTTTCCCCCAGTTGTACCAATAAAGCAAATCCACTGATTTCAGAGAATTTAATCCATATTTATATAATAATTATTGAGAGCATTGGAATTTGACCCCATAAGCCTTGGTGTTGAGAGATTTCCATCTTTACAATGTGAGGGGGGTTTTTTTAGCTTTTATTAAGACTCCAGCTTTCTTTTTCTAAAGCTCAAGTTATTTAATATGGATATATTTCTTCATAGAAATACCATACTGTAAATCTGCATTCCACAGAAGCTTAATTCCTAGTACTATGCATATTCCATCTATAACCTCTGCTTAGATTCGTTTTATTCTATCAGATTCGCACCTTTCAATTTGACACGACTACCTATATAGGATAGAGAGCCAAAGACTGCTGATCCAGAATAAAGAATAGAAAGCTACCAAGTTGTTCAATGTAGAAATTGAGGCTAAGCCTCTTGGAAAAAGGAACCTAAATTAATCTTGTGCTTGATTTTGGACTTTTTATGCAACACTGGTCAGCAGAGTCATAAAGCAGGAGGTTCATCTCCACTCCAAAAGTGTGAGAGGACTTAAGATACGTAATACTAATTCCATTTTGATAGATGTGAATCTATCTCTGCCCAAAATTTCCATATATGTTCTGCCAAGATGTTTAGTATATAGTTTATGTTCAGAGAGAAACACGAGCCTGTCATTGCATAGGTTTTCTCTATCAATAGTTCCACGATGGTTGTCTAACGTGGATGGGCTCCTTCATTGTGCTTAACAAGACATATATCAGTCTCATTAGTATGCTCCGAAGTTAATTAAAAAATATTTCTATTGACTCCATTCAGGCCTTAATAGAAAAATTAAATGATCCTTAGGACGCTACACAAGCTAGAAGCACTAAGTAGCTCCAGCCATGTTTGCTCAGGAAATACAGCCATCTACTATTGATCCCCACTTCTCATTCCCTGTTCACGACTATTAAAAGAAAAAAAAAAAAAGCATGTAGCCAGTAATGCAGTGATACTCCCTCAGCATGTCCCTTTTTTTTCAGCTTTAGTGGCATGTGCTAAGCATCTGAGGGAAACTGACAGGCATAACATGTTAGATGTCTTATCGGGGTGCACCACAGCCAAGATGCAATTGGTCAGATTTAGACTTCATTCACATAAATCAACGTAACATTATTAACTGTGTTATTTGCTCTACTGATTTAAACCATGTGAGGATCATGACTCTGATCTGTTTTAGAAGTTGCATGAATTATTTTTTTTTCTTTTGTCTTTTCTTAAATATAGTGTCTTGTCCTGGTTCTGGCAAGGATAGAGTTAATTTCACAAAGAGCCAGGACAGGTGAGCCAAGCTGGCCGGGGGCTATTCCATACCATCTGACATCATGCTCACCATAAAAGGGGGCCGGTCGGGCAGGGGCGGGTTCGGTGTGGCTCTGGGACAGGCTGAGCGTCTGGTCCGTCGGTCATGGGATCGGTAAATTGTTCTTTGTTATCACCCATTGTGAATATCTGTTATCAGTACTGTTGTTGATTGTTTCCCTCTCCCTTGCTGTCCCAGTAAACTGCCCTTATCCCAACCCTCGAGGCTTTGCCGTTGTTTTTTCCGTTCTCCTCCCCAACCTGCCAGGGGAGGAGTGAGTGAGTGGTGCGTGGTACCCAGCTACCGGCTGGGGCTAAACCACGTCATGTCTGCAGATAGATTTTGCTTTGAGAATTACTGCTATAATGGATGACCCTTCATGAAGAAAACAGATGCTGCCCGTGACCTTCATGCAAGGGCATGGCTGGAGAGAACAGGGAGCCGGCTTTCCATGCCCCATGCAAGCTGCATGACCCTCTGATGCACCAGGAGTCTCCCTGCCCTCCCACCTGTAAGGCAATTCTGTGTGAAATACACCCTGGAGATATACCACCAAGTCTTCATTCTTCCCCAGAAGGTTGGTCTTGCTCTTTACTCTGCCCCACTTTGCCGAGGTACATGCCGAGAACTGCTGCTTCCCCTTGGTTTTTGAGGTGTTCATGCCAGCCTGAAGCATAAACCTTGAAGGAGAAACTCTGGTTTGTTTTTCATGAAGAGTTGGGAAAAGTAGTTAAGCAAACCAATGCTTAATTCAAGTTAAGCGAACTGTTGTTGAATTCAACTAGGTCCTGTTGGAAGAAGAGGCACACAAGACAGTAGAAGTACTAGAACAAGTCATGGTTAACGAGTGTGAGTTCACAGCCTGGCCCAAAGTAGCAGGAAAGGAAGCACAGTTTAAGATTTATACCACATTCATTCTACTTGTGTTGAGCCACAATAAGTCCAGTAGGTAGCAGGAGACTAGGATTATGTGGTGTTATTTGTAATGTTCTGTTTAATAAACTTTCACCAAATGGAAAGACAGGGACAATACAGGGAACAGAGAACTCTGCTAACTTGCATTTGTGATGGTGTAAACAGAAGCTGAAGAGCTTGCACAGAAACAATGCAAAAGGTGAGAATCTGTGAATGTGACCATAGGAAAAAAAATAGAGGGAAAAATGAAGAAGAGATGCTTATTTGCAGCCATGAAATTGTGCAAGTGGAGCCAGGCCAACCTGCAATGTCAGCCTGTGAGCTATGTGGACTTTGTCCTCAAGAAATGATCCACGGCAGCTGTAAGCAAGGCTTACAGAACTACTACAGGGTGAGAAATGCAGCACAGTTTCATATTAGGAAATGTCAACTCCTCAGTACAAGCCTAATGGCTGTTCTGATTAGTTCACATCACCTTCTTAGTTATGATCTGACAAGCACAGATCCCCTGTTCAAGGCAGTGTCAAGGACAGTCAAACTTTAAACTGGGAAAGTGATATCAAAGAAATAAGCCTGAGTAGTCAATGTGCTGAAAAATTTTCCTGATTTAGGGTCTACAGTCTTATCATTTGCACAAGTTACCAATATTTATGCACTTTATGGATATTTTATCATGTTGACTTTGATACCAGTAATTATGTTGATTCATTTGTACATTGTAGCAGTTGTGACAAGCCCAGTGTAACTAAAAGGTGAGAGATTTCTTGGTTGTAGAAAAAGAAAGTGTCCACAGCTTTCAGAGACACAGATATAAGTTTAAGTCTTTCAGAGTTAGACGAATACCTTCCATGTTCCTGGTACTAGGTTTTGCATTTGGATCTAGATCTCTGGATGAAGTTGAGGAAAAGTATAAGAAAATACATTTTTAAAAAGAAATCTATATTGCAGAAGTAGTTGTGGTAACTGCAACAGCTTGCTGGAGTAAATTGGGTCTCAAGTTTCAATAGACGTTTAGGAAGATGGAGACATTGCTTCCTGATGGAGACTCCAGCATTATTACTCATTAAGCTTTCTGAGGTAAGTATGCTCACAGATGAGAATGAAGCAAGTCAAAGACAGAGTTTTTATAGACTCTGAAAATATTAGAAACTGTATATGGATCTGAAAATGTGTACTTTTTTTATTGGCACAGCATCATCCAGTGAAATACTTACTGTAAATACTGACTACTTAATATGACCACTTCTACTTAGTGTTAGCTGGATAAAATTGAAGCTGTATCCTTCGGAAAACCAGCGTGCTTCTACCCTAGCCTCTTCCCCAGCACCTTCCCTCCGCCCCCATGGTACCTTCCCAACTATCTAAGCAGCTTCAGGGAAGCCACATAAAACCAGACTAAAATGAGTGAAAAAAACCTAACACACATTTTAACACAAAATAAAACTGTTTAATTATTACTCCCTACCCCCCAAAAAAAAAAGAGTTGCCATCCCACCTGAACCTTGTTGCCACTTGAGTAAAACTCAGCAAGGAAGAAGTGGCATAGAAGCAGCGTACAGTTGCTGCGAGCAGAAGAGCTGTGTGCTTATAGCTCTTCAGCCTCTCTGTGGGATTCAACACCTTGTTGTGCTGGAAAAAAAGCCACAGGGTGGATGGTGGATGGAAAGAAAAAAAAAATTATTGTTGATGAAAGTTAAACGTCATGAAGGAAAGAGGAAAAAACAAAATTGCCATATTTTGGTGGCTCACACCTCAGTGATTTCCCATCCAAGGTGTTGAACTTGCCCCTACAAACCGCAGCACACAAACGTTCATGGGCAACCTTCGACCACGTGCTGCCATGTGAGTGCGGGTGCAGGCACAGGCACGGGGTAGAGGAAGAGTGGGACAAAACCCTGTTTGACTGTCTTTTGTGAATGTGTGCGTCAGTAGGCTGTAGGTGGACAGCAGGGGAAAGCAAGCAGAGAATCATAGAATGGTTTGGGTTGGAAGGGACCTCAAAGACCATCTAGTTCCAACCCCCCTGCCATGGGCAGGGACACCCTCCACTAGACCAGGTTGCCCAAAGCCTCATCCAGCACAGAATGAGGAAGGAGCTGCTGAAAGTTGTTTGATCTGTGAGCAGAGGTTTTGTGCAGGTCGCACTGATCTTTGCAGCTTTAGGAACAGCTGTGTGTTGTAGCATTATCTTTTCCCCTGTCCTGTGGGAAAATATGCCAGGAAGATAGCTCAAACCTGTTTTACTGCTTGGTGCTCTTCAAACCTATCTGGTTTAGGGCATCCTTCTCTGACCCTGAGTGTGTGTTCTTCCAGCCTGTGCTCACCCGAGCCACGATGGACTCACACTCACAGACGTGGGCCTTGTAAGTGCAATTCAGAGTCGGAGGAGACTGGTCCAAGGTATCATCTCTTCGGATTCCTAAAATGATATGGTTTCCATGTGAGATCTGACTGTAGATACTTCATCAGCTGAGGTAAGCATGGAAGCGGTAAACTCTAATCTACTCACAGCCCATCCTACCAAAAGAGTCTTTAATCAGGAGTTACATGTTACTTTGTGGTCAATATTCAATGCTTATCCTAAAATGTTAGACCTGGCAGACAGCCTTGGGGCTCACCAGAGGTTCCTTATCTGAGAGTGCAACCTAATTTATGTGAATACCAACACCACAGCTCAAAGACGCAGGGAAGGTGAGTGCTTTCTTCTTTCATCCAGAGTAGGTCGCAGTCTTAGAAATGTGTTGTGAATCTATGACTAACCAGATGAGAAGAGGCACACTCAAAATAAGGGTCAAAAAAGTTAAATAACTGGACCAAAAAAATGGATTCTAAGCTTTTGCAGCTGAAAGACATAGGAGAGCTATTTGGCAATAAGGTTTTCCTTGGCTGTGTTAGTTGTTATATACATTTTCCATTTGAGGTTTTGCACTAATATCCCATTGGTTTGCTCACATACTAGGATGTGTAAGGCTGGGAATGATACAGCAAAAATCTGGGGAATTTTTTTTTACGTTTTCTGGGGAGGAGGGGGAGGGAAAGGACCTGTTCACACACTGGCTGTAACCAATCAAGTTTTGCATGATGCCAAAAAATTAAACACAGTAAAGCCAGACCCTGTCAGCAATGAGTTGATTGCTTTAAATAAGGGAGATTTCCTGAATGTTTAAATTGAAACTTCTACTATGATTAAAGCAAGGAGAAGTACCAGGATGCTTCCTAACTATTTAGTTCCTAAAATTCCTGTGAGGTCTGGAGATGACAAATTCAATTCTGATGTGCTGTGTTTTACACTCTGCAGGCTGTAGTAAAAGGTAAAACTAATCAAGCTTGGGTTTCCCATGGGCTGTGCTTTAAGATGTTTTCTTATTTAAAGTCATGGAAATATGTTAAAACCCACATAGACTGGTTGAAGTTTATACAAGGCAAAATGTATTCGACCATGCTTTTGCACAGTGTGCATATTTTGACTTTTCATTATTTTTTGTTTGTTTAATCCTTCATCCTGCTTAAAACTGTATTCCAACCACATTTGCAGGCTGAAGATGGGGAAAAACAGTTTATAACTCTCTCAAAATGTTGCTTAAGACTGTTTAGAGCAAAGGATACCTTGGTAGTGCATTGAATTTCTTCCGTAAGATGTTAAATGCAGCAGGAGAGAGAATAGGAATGTACTCAACAGTAAACTTTTAATTACAGGGGGTGAAAGTTTCATGCTGCTGATATTCTTTTTAGGAAAACCAGAATTTTATCTCCAAGCTTATATTTTATGGGAAAGTTTAAGTTCACCTACAACATTCCTTCCTCACCATTTCAAGCTCCACTAATGAACAGTTAGATGGAATGTGCCTAATTAATCATCATATGTACACACTCAACATTTTACGTAGCAGGGAAAATGAGTGAAATGGGCCTTTTCAGAAGATCTGTCTCCATCAGAAATTACTTCTGACCTGACTTTGAATGAATTCCTCGAATAACTATTTTTGAAATGATCATTTTTAAATATCCTGAATGAAAAGATGTTTCCCATTGTGAATAAATGAAGCACTATTTCTCTGTAACCACATACTTCACCATATAAAATGATGTCATCAAGATTTCTATATCCCACCAGAAGAAATATTCATCTTTAAATCTTCTCCATCTCAGAAGTTTTAAGACTGGTTTGAATTGCTATATCGTTTACATTTCCAAAGTTTAGCACTTTTCCTTATGGTTGTTCATTGTGAATATATTCTTTTCAGTTCATAATTAAAATCTCCGCATGCAACTTCTCTGATAGGATTTCCAAGTTTAAGTTGGAAGGGAAGAAAGGAGAAATATATTTTGAAGATTTATTATATCAGAAGTTATGTAGTGGTCCTTTACCAAATGAATGACGGATTATGAGTATTATTTAACTGCCCATGTCATCATTTTGCATTCTACTTGAAAGCCTAAAGTATGCTCATAACAAATAAAAAATACAGACATAGCAAATTCACAATTAGTCTTTTAGACTCTATTTCAGTACACGTTTGGCTTTGGTAGTCCCAGAGGAACTCATCCTGGTATTAGGAGATACATATATGAAAACTAAAGGAGCATTTTAGGCGCAAAAAATGCTGGTTTTGTTTTTTTTTTTTTTTTTTTTCTAAATGCAATGGTTTGAACTCATGAGCACAAATGCAATTGGCGTCCAGGTTTATATTTTCTCATTCTGGCCAGCTTTCACCAAGTGATGTTGCAATTGCTGAGAAACTGTGTCACTTTATTATTGCAGCCTACATGTTGGTTTTAAATAACATTTTCCATAAACAGGATTGTTTTGATTAGTAAACCCTAAAGAACACCTGTTGACAAGTGGGCTTTGGAATCCCTTTAAATTACACTCCAATTAGTCCATGTGGTAATTGACAGTGGGGTGCTGCTGCGAGCTCCTCCCTCACGGGTCTGCCCCATGCAGCCAAGCGCGGGAGCTGAGATCACACACTCGACAGTCTTTACGTATTGCTGCATTTAGGATTAGGGTGGTTTTCAGGCTTAATCCCACATAATCAGATTGTGCCCCTGTGGAAGCGAATGATGAAATCCCCTTCTCTCCAAACCAAACAGATACACGTGGTTAATGAAGGAGCAAGCGGGTTTAAGCCTCCTTCATATGAGCTCTGCTTGGCCACATGGAAATTTAATTTTTCGTAACATGCTAAAGACAGCTATCAGTATCTACGCTGAAATGCAAACTGGTGTTGAAGGAGCAGCTGACAGAGTAAGGATTAAAGCCTGCCATGCTCCCTGGCCTGGGCATGATGGTGAGAGGACACCAGGAATGTGGCTGGCTGGAAATCCCCATGTGGTCAGCGCATTTAAGAGTGAGAGCCCAGCAGACCTGTTTACCCAACACCACCACGGATGTCGATGGGGGTCTGTGTGGTGAAGGCGCCTCTGCCGTGGCCGTGCACACCTAAGCTACCTGTGTTGCCCGGGGGTGGCCCCAGCCGCCCAGGCTTGCTGCCCACTGTCCGACCATGACGAAACACCGGTGAGCATCAGCACGCTAGGAAGCCCTGGGATGCCTCTGTGGACCCATTGCGCTGCAGCCGTACCTTCGGAGCTACCCAAGGCAAGCGAGGAAGCAGGAGCCGCAGCTGCAGACAATTACCGCCTCCGCCCAGACTAAACAAAGGGCGACCGCGGCAGTCCCGCCGATCCCACAGATAGGCAGCCATGGCCGGCGGGACCGGGAGGGAGACTTACCCCCTTCAGCCCGGACTGCTCGCCCAGGCGGGTGTTTTGCATGAAGTCAGCAAGTCTCCGGTAATTGTGACTGACAGGGAAAGGCAAGGAAAGGGGAAAGAGCAAGTTTAGTTTTGTAAAGGCATAAAGGCGGCTCTCCTTTGTGCGGCGTTGTTTTATTCCCCCCTCAGAGACAGGTCTGATTCTACCTGCATGGATTTCAGGCGCTCCTTTCGGGGAGAAGAAAGGGATTTCTGTGCTCTTTGAAGCCTGTGTATGCTGGTCAGACAGGAAGCCGGAGCTTCTGTCAGTCAACAGCACATGTAAAATTTATCAAGTGTATTACTTGACAGAGGTTACTCTGTCATTACTAGCTAACAGGGCTCTGCCAGAGAATTTTTTTATGGAAGCATGTGCTGTCAAAAGCAAAGTGTCCATTGATTGATTGCCACAGCTGACCTAAACATACAGGGATCACTGTGTAATAACCCCTTTATCATATATAAACCACCAAATGCTAAGTTCAATAACACTAATGGTCTCACTTAAAGCCCCGAAGCCAGGCGAATTCAAAGGAAGAGGGAAAAATGCCATCCTTTCTGTAACCACTGCAGCGTGCCACGGGGCTGCTGCCCGGGATGGAGATGGGGGTCTGCGGAACGGGAGCATCGAGCCTGCAGCGCGTTCAAGGGAAAACGTCGTCCAGCCCATGGGCTGAGCTTTCCACTGCAAAAAATATACATATGTACTGCTCAGTTCCGTATTTTCTGCTAAACAGCATGCTATGGTTATTACAGAAAATGCTCTATAACAGTCATGTCCAGTAGATCCTAAGCCTGAAAACTGCTTGAATTTTCTCAGAAAATGGTAGGCCCTCTCTTGAAGGAGGTTGCTGATGGTTAAAGTTCTTTTAAAAAAAAACACAAAGAAAGTAGAATTTAGAAAAGGGGGAGGAGAAAGCTTTCCTAAGCTACAGGACAAGCTTTAAGGTCTCTATCAGCTGTTTAAATGCATCATTACCATTTCCTTCAGAGACAGAAATATAGGTAGAGAAAACAAGGCATGAAAGTTACTTGTGTTGCAGTTTTCTCAGGGAAGACAAAAAGGGAGGGGAAAAGAACTGAATGCAATATTTGCATTGCAGGGTATTACAATACTAAGAGTTCGAGAAATACAAGGTTTGAGGAGGAGGAAGTACTATTATCTGAAACTTGGAAAAGTCTGAAAATAACTTGGATGCCATTATAATAGAAGTGAGTAAAGGCTGAATTTTAATGTTACTGTTCTCAAAAAAAGAAATTACAGTTTTTCTTTAAATGTTACTATGAATTTTCCCTTCAATCGTTCCGCAGTTGTTAAAATCTTCTGCCTAGCTATAAATGCAGCAACTATTTAGACAGAGATCAGTGGTAATTTCAATAGCCAGGAGCCAAGCCCTTGTCCCCCTGAGGTCAATGACATAGCTTACTATAATAAACACACAGCATCAGGCTGAGAGTCATCTCTGGTCTAAGGTCTTGCGAGTCCTTCTGTCATGGTGTTTCCTGGAAGACTATGATAGGACTGCAGCTGGGGATGCACAGAAAAATCCTACACGAGGAAGGAGCCCTGCAAACGGTTTCCGACAGAAACTACTTGGCATTGGGGTTAGGCTTATGTGTAGAACAGCTTTTTTTTTTTTTTTTTTTTTTTTTTTGGTCCAGCAGCCAAGCCAAAACATTGCTTTGGTTCTGGTCAAGCAAAGTATTTGTGTAACCTGAAACAAATAGTTCCAGCCCATCTCAATACATGCACAGGGCTAGATCACCCTTACCATATTACAAATCATCTTTTGGAAATCAAGTGTAAAAACCAACAACAGTCCTATGTTATTAATAAGTACTTTATAATAACCGAATAACTCAGCAGAAAAAAACCAGGACAGATGCCCTCTTGCTGCTGCACCTGTTGTTCTCTTGCCTGTTTAAGGGAAGCGCAGAGTAAGCGCTGCTGCGAGCAGAGCCACGGACAGAGAGCAAAGTGCTCTCTAGGGATACTCCAGCTCAGAGGCTGAAATGGGCAGGGTGCTTTACCTCAGGCGCAACTCATACCCTTATAACGCTAGCAGGGAACAGCCCAGCTCTGCAGGCAAGGCCCTGGGGAACGCTCTGCTTCAGTGGGAGTTGTAGGGCATGAACGGGGTGTCCAGAAGAGCTAAGCCAAGCTTTGCGGCAGGGACAGATGTGCAGAAATGTCACAGCTGTAAACTTGGGTTAGCATCACCTGGGCAAAACCTCCAGTGAACTGGAAAGAATTTACTGCTTCTGGTAGAAACCGTGTACAAATAGATTTCCATGAAAGCAGTTTCCTAGAGTTTCAAATTGAAAACAAAATTTAGTCAGCGGTTTCAGGTAAGACCTTCTTTGGAGTATGAGATTCATTTGAACCTGAAGTGAAATGCAGTAGTCAGAGACCTGGGTGTATTTTCCTGAACCCTCCCTAGTCAGCCCATACCACCTCAAGCCTGCAGCTTCTTCTGCTACTTGGTACCAAGAGGAGACATTACCCACCTTACCCCGCCCCGTGTGTAGCTTCTCTGCCAGTTGCTGTTGATAATCGCAAAAGATGGATTCAAACATCTAGGGTTTCTTCTAAAAGCCTTCACTACCTAGATCTATTCACCCATGGAAAAACTGAATCGTACCTGACTCTCTTGCTGTTAAAAGGCAATCCCTCCTCTCTCACATGAAGAGTCGAACTATAAAACAACAAAATACCTTTTTAGAGGCTACATTGACAATTCATCAGTAACTCAATGATATACAGATGCTCATAGTACAAGTAATAAGTCAATCTCTCATGGCACAGTGATTTTGGCTACAATGAAGAACAATCACTAATGCAATGATGTTAACTTACAATATTCAAATGTGGAAATGCTTCAGTGGGACCTGGATAAAAGGACAATGTGCACTGGGAAAATTTTAAAACACTGGAGGACAGTCTTTCTTCCTTATGATAGTAAGAAAATTAAGGTCCTCTTGGTCAGATCTGTGGGATTTTTCATGTGCTTTGCATGTCCCATATCCTGTTCTCAGCTGAAGTAGTTAACATACTGCACCACATATGCTTGTCCATTTTCATTCACCAGTTCCTTATAGGACCTTTCCTCTTACAGCCTTAAAAGAAGAGCTCAAGTTGAAATCAGCTTTAGAGTCCCCCTTCTCAAAATAGCCAGCCATGTCATTCCTGGTGTCTTACAGTACCTGGAAGGGAGGACAACAGATTGGCCTATGACAACCAGCTCACACCTGTCACCTTTCTTAAAAATAGCTATTGAGTCAGCCTTTCTCATGGTTCCCCACTGGTGCTCAGTGACATTGTAAATAAACAGTGAGTGATTCTGATGACACCCTGCAAATTCCTGCAATGTCTATGGAGAATCCCATCCATCCGGTCGTAGTGATTGACGCTCTCCTGTTCCAGTTTATTGCATGCCATCTCAACTTTTATATTCAAGCCACAAATTGTTAAGAGGCTCTGGTCCTACATTCACGCATGGTCCTAGTTCCTTCATAGTGGTGATACCTACAGGTAACATGTATGGGAGACTCCTGCCGTGGATATTTGCCCAGAACTCCATTGGGAAGCACATGAATGTATTGTACAACATGACTTTGAGATGTGATGAGGTATGGAGATGTATTAAGTGACTCAACCTGTTATCCTGCCCCTCTTTGTGAGAGTGTACTTTGCAAGAAATTCAGTCTTTTGTGATTAGTCTCTTACTACCAGAAAAAGATGCAATGAAGACCTTTCCATATGGCTTTTGCCACTGTGTCCTTCACTCCATTCAGGGACATCTCAAGCCCAGTGGTGTCAAACTCTGACTGGAGGAATTAGAAACAAGGCGTAAGCAATCTTCCAGGTGTGGGGAGAGAGGAGCAGAGCCCTGGTGGGAAAGGATGCATAACGTACACTTGGAGAAGAGTCAACCAGTCTGAGTCAGTGAGAGGCCGAGGGAAACAAAATGATGGAGGAGCCTTCATTTGGAAGCAGAATGGTGTTTCAGGATCCAAAGTACTGTGCATCAACATCATCACTGTAAAGCAAAAGGCGGAAGGGAAGCCATGGAGAGCTAATAAGCAGATGAAAAACTGGCTCACAGAGGTACCTGGCTCTGCTGCAGGTATTATAGTCAATTTGCACATCTTCTCTCTGAAGAGAGCTTTTTAAAAACATCTCTTTGAGAGATGGGCTTGCCAAGAATAACATTTTATCAGCAGCACAGCTTGTCAAAACCAGCATTTTAGCTAGGGCAAGCACTCAGTGTGCAAATAATGTTTTTCCAGGAGCAAAGCTTCCCATATTGGAAAGTAGAAGCTGTTAGCACACTACTTTCACTAAATCCATCCCTCCTCCCTTCTTTTTGATAAAATGTTATTTTCATCCATCTCCTCCTCCTAATAAAACATTATTTTTGGAAAGTTCCTGCCCTTCATGAAACACTATTTTCCTCAAGCAGAACTCCTGATAAAACTCCACTTTCAGCAAGCCTTTCTCCTTAAATTGCCATGGTCCTCACTCCTGATAAAAAGGCATTTTCTGTTAAGTCTCCACTTCTGATAAAATGTTACTTTTTCCAAACTTCTGCTCCTGATAAAACATTCATTTTGCCAAGACTGGCTCCTGAGAAAATGTTATGCTTGGCAAGGGCTGTTCCTGATAAAACATTTGTTTTTGCCAAACCTCTACTTCTATTAATTTTTTTCCCCCTCAAAATTATTATTATTTCCCCTAAAGCATCCTTAATGTAAGATATTGGATATGACACAACAGTGGGTGACAGGGTATCACTTGCCAACCAGTCTTTTATCCACAGCCATGATCATTAACAGTGAACCCCTGAAATGCTGACATTGAATGCCTCTTGCACAGTGTGGTTCTTCTGGAAGCCTTGGAAGGAACAATGAAAAAGATATTTGCACCCTTGTGCTGAAAATGGGCTTAGTTATCGTATTAGCTCCTCATATAAGGCAAACCTGGTCTTATTTAAAAGTGAATAAAATCAGACCCACCAACAGGTTAAAGGCAAAACACTTATGGGGATGTTCAGGATTTTCCAGTTTTCTAATATTTAATGTTCCAGTGAGGTTAAATGAGGTTATAGGCAGGAGATCCCTGCTTGTTCGCAGCAAAACTTTAGACTGCCATCAGTTCTGTGTCTGTTCTGTCTCATCCTGCCCAAATTCACATTGGCAACTGCCATACTGCACCACATATTTCTCAAAAAAGCCTTCGTCCATGAGCACATGTGAAAATCTGTTCCTGTGGTTGTGAGGTGCTGTAGGAAGAGGTGACAACACAGAGGGCTCAGGTGTCGTGTTGGCACAGGACAAGAGAAGTTGGGTAACATATTCTGGAGCACTCTCCCCCTTTGCATTATCACATGTTCCTCTGTCTGGCAATGTTCACCCTGAATCCAAGGCTCTTTACCTACTTCTGTGTCAAGTCTCATTCAAGAGCTAGTCATGAACCGCCTGATGGTTTTCACATGTTTGCACAAAGTGCAGCTGATCACTTACATGTGTGGTTAGGGAGCTGTGGCACACAATTTGTGAAGAAAACGTGAAGACCTGAGCCTGCCTAGCTTGAAGAAGCCTCAGGTCTCTAAATGCTGCCTGCAGCTACCTAAAGGGCGCTATACAGAAGATGGATCCAGACTCGTCTCAGAAGAGCACCTCAGCAAGGTCAAGAGGCAATGGGCACAAGTTGTAGCAGGGGATATTTCAGTTAGATGAAAGGAAGAATAAATATCGCCATGAGAGTGGCCAGGCACTGGGACAGGTGCCCAGAGAGGCTGTGAAGTCTCTGTTCTTGGAAATATTCAGAACGGAGCTGGACACAACCCTGAGCAATCCAACTTTGAAACAACCCTGGTTTTAGAAGGAGGTTAGACCAGATGAGCAGAGGTCCCTTACAACCTCAATATACAATTTTTAGTGTATAGCAATTTACACACTGAAGCTGGAACCCAGACAACAGAGAGCATTTTCTTCATAGTGAATAAAAAATTTGTCTTGAGTTGAGTTGAATATTAGACCATAGCTGGTGTGGTTTTGTTAGCCTTACTAGTTAATGTCTCATCCTCATTATACCTTCTTAGCCTTCTGGAGGTTAGATGGAAGACAGTAGGTAATTCATGGGAATACACATTAAAATTAGTCATCTTGATTAAATATTTAATTTATGAAGCTTCATAGACAGGAATGGGAGTTAGAGATGTCAAATTTCAGTGCAACCTTGTGGTAACTTGAAGACAGCCCTGCATAGACACCGTGGAAGTATGTAAGCAGAAGTAGGCAAAATGGCAGTAGCACCCTTTCCAGCAGCAAAACACACTTTGATCAAATTAAGCCAGTCGAGAAATTGCATTTTCAGGAAGTGTCCACTGGATCTGATCTGAAGTTTCAGCAGCAATACAGGTTGCTTTCTCTTTCCTCTGTATCTCTGTTTCTAAGCAAAAGAACTGTTCTGGGGTTTGGCGTTTGGTGTTTTGGGGTTTTTTTTTGGTTTGCAATATATTTCAATAACCTTAGTGCTTGTGCTGTGAGAGCTGATTTGGAGTGAGGCTGGCAAGCCACAAGCATTGCATTTCCTTTCTGGTCCATCCTTGCAGTTCCCGTTCCCAGGTTTAGGGGCACCCAAGACCTAGAGCCAGTGCCGTGTGACTGTGTGACAATCTTCTCATCACACAGCTTAATTTAGGCACTAATAACGCAAGACTCCAACTGGGAGTGTCATCTGCAATGCTGAGCACGAGACAGCACATCTTTCACAAACAGCAAAGCACTGGGAGCGTGCTGGGTCCTAAGAGTACCATTGCATTGTAACCCTCTGCATCAGAAAAGCCCGGTGTATATTCTGGACAACAAAGCTGAAGAGTAGCATACGAGCAAGGACCCATGAACTCATCTCAGTTTACCAGCCACTGGGCTCAGTAAGCAGTTAGCCCCAGCAGTAATGAGTAATGTAACAAAGAGAGCGCTGGCTCAATATATTTCACTGCTCCCTTGCTCACCAGAGTGAGAAGGAGCTCTTTGTCCTTACAGTCTCGCAAAGTTAGTAACTTTGCTTTACATTTTTAAATAAAAAGTTAAAATCAAAGGCATGTCTTACTACCAAGAAGCTGAAGTAATTAATGAGCCCTCTCTTGCTTTCTTGCACTCTGATTTTAACAAAGTGACAGTGGACAAGATGTAGTGACATGCAAATCCTTAAGTCGTTAAGCTGCAAAACATGACAGCACTACCTTTATTCCATAAAAGAGACTGGAAAATCAGTGTTGATCCTTTCCCTCTCTCCACACCTCAGCAGATGCAGGTGTTGTTCTGAAAATGGAGTAAAACCCTGCATTTTTTTAGAACTAGTCCAGAGTACAACATTAATCTCTCACTTCAGATTAGCAAATGTAATGATCCTTGTCTGGTTTCATTTGTGTTATCTTTTCATCCCAGAATGGGAGCGTTTTCTTGCCAAGAGAAGAAAAAAAAGCTAAAATGTTTTCCAGGTTATGTCATAATAATAAACCTTAGATCCACTACAGCAGAAGTTGCATGAGAGAAATGTTAACAAGTCAGTAATAATGATGAACAGAACTACGACCTGACAGCCCCTACACTGCAATGAATTTTCTGAAAGAATAATAAGAACAAGATTCAAATGCAGCTGCTGGTTTGGGATGCCACATACTGCGATGCTGAACTTTGGGTACCAAGGTAATGCTCAAGATATCCCAAACCAGTGGCCTCTTCTGAAGATGTGGGCCATAGATTTTACTACACTGGCATTTAAGTGAAAGTCATGCTGACCTCAGAGCAAGTCGCCCCTTGCATCTTATTTGTATTAGGCTTTTAGGAGAGTAATTTTATTCATATTAGGCTTTTGTAAATCTTTTTTGTTTTCCTTCTTTAGTGTCTGGCCTCTGGACAGGCAGCTCCCTGCTATGTTCTTGTAATATTTCCAAAAGGTAAACATGTGTTTAAGGGCATTTTTCAGGTTCTTCAAATTTACAATTTTTTTCAGTGTCTGCACTTCCACACAAAACAGAACTGTTCAAATATAGCATACTTTCTTTGGATCTTCAGAATTTGTCCTCCCAAACATGAGGCACGTGAATCAATACAACATATTTTACTATATGTACACAAAGTATTTTCATATGCTCTGATAAAGCACAGTAATGTAAAAAGTGCAAAGCTATTGACAGTCTATTCCACTGACTTTTTCCAGTACTCACAATCTTGCCATTTTCTGGATCCAGCCTTGGGACCCTACAGACGTTTCTACCTCACTGTCTAACAGTAGGAGTTAGAGTTTCCCTGAAATCTCTTTATGACTCATGTTGGTGATCTATTTTAAGAAAGCCATCCCATTTCCAAAATTCAGTCACTTCTGACATCCCCTGCCACGTTCACCTGCCACTCCTGGCTGCTCTTCAGCAGCTAATTTGCACACCACATAAGCATTTAAAAATTTGCAGTTAAACTAGGAATAAAATATCAGTACTAGCCATAGCTGATGACCTTTCTTTTAATGACATAAGCAGATTGAAAGGTACTCTTTTAAAGAGAGGTAAAAAAACCCCAAACCAACCTGAACACCAATCTATTGCATTTGCTTCTAGGAGTTACGCATCAGGCCCTGACTCATTTGCTATTCCAAATGGCTGAAGTCACAATTATGTTATGCTTAAAATATTAGCGCCATAAATAAAGCCATTAATGCTTATGTGGTTTTCTAGGAAGGCTTTACTAAGAGATTTCATTTTTCTATCAATCCCTGTAGTAGACACAAGTCTAGAGGCACCCAATCTCTGTCTAGACGCTGCCCCCTTAGTATCATACACATAAAGTTTGTATTGCATTTCTCTACAATGATATAACTAGTCTCCAAAAAACATTGCACTGGTAAGAAGATATGAAACGTCTAGCTCCACACCTTAGGTCAAATCTTTGCAATTTGTCAGAAATATAAATAAAAAGTGGTTAACGTTAAAACCAACTAGCTTGATTTGAGAAAGTAAGAGAGAATGAGAACCTATTGATTTTCTCTGTAGTAAATAACCAAAGAAGGTGGGTAACGTTGGAAGTGTTTTCGAACTGTCAGGGCACAATCTGAGTGCAATGTGTAGGCTGTGAATTCTCCACCCGATGAAACCAGTTGCCAAGTTATTTCTCATGCTGGGAGGAAATGAAACGTTGACACAGAAAAACAACCCTCTGCCACCTCTCCTACACTTTTAATAAAGGGACCAGGTAACAATAATTTGAACTGATACAGATTTACTGGTGCTATTTAAGACGTGAGAATCATTCGGTTTGCCAGAGAGAAGTATTTATTTCCTTCCTTTGGAAAGCTGGGGAAAAAGGCTTTATCCTGGGACATGCAAGTGAGGAGCAGAAGGCAACCGATGGCTGGATTAACCGTGAAGCATGAACATCAGTGCAGACGCTTGAGGGGCTGTGGGCTTGGCCATAGCCCCTGACTCAGGTCACTTTGCTGGCAGCACAGCTGGTTGCCTCCATGCCCTCAGGTCAGCTTGGCTCCAAGCTTCCTAGAGCATGAATTTCCATGACTTACAAGCTGTGGGTTTAGGAAAGACTTATGATTGTACGGGTCGACAGCACTGTATTTTGACTGTTCCCTGCAACTGTTAATTGCTATGAAATTTGAAGCATTGGAAAGGGCTCCCAGAACACAGGACAGCTGCTTGTAGCAAATACATTTTAACAAAGTCAAAAATACATCCCCAAACCAAAGTGAGTATTAGGTTGCTTTAGGAAATTCTGAGTTTCATTTCTTAATGCTTATAGTTTGCAGGGTACCATATGGAGGTTGTAACCATTTTATTTTTAGTTGGTGGCAACCATCAAAACAAATTCTAGACTAGGGAGGAAGAAGGCAAGGTGCACTGTTAGAGATGAAAATTGTCCTAGGACTGCAACAGAGCACAGATACCAATAATGTGTATTAGTATCTTTTTATTGCAACAGAACTATGGCTGGAAAAATACAGCTACGATAGCTATCCTGGTAAGATCCCAGCTATATTCCTTACTGAAGCTTGAACGCACTTACTTATCTCATAGGAAAAACTACAGAGACTGTAGGGGAGCAGAGGAGACAGTGATACATGCCACAAGTATTCCTGTGGTAAAACACAAAGCAAGAAAGTCCACTGTTTCCATGAAGCTGTAACTTGTGTTCAGTAGACATGCTGTCAAAGAATTAATTTGAAAACTAGCTCTGGTAAAAAACACCAGTGAACTACAGCAATAACACATATGGTTAGCTGAAAGCTCTCATTTTCCTAAAGAAATAGAAATCACGGGGACCTTGCTCTTTCTAGAAGTGCAGAAGTAAATTCCCTCATAGCAGGAAGCATCTCAGATGGGATTGACTGGAATCTCTACTGGTAAACTTTAGTAAAACCTTGCACTAACTGATATCAGCACTGAGACATTCACACACACTACAGGAGAGCTATGAGTAGATCCAGAAAAAGGATGGGAAAAGAGAAGAAAGAGTCTTTTCCAAGTAGCATGATGCTGGCAGGTGGGCCAACGTGGTCAGAGAGCAGCAGTTCCCTTTCTTAACATCCCGTCTCATTATGCTGAGGATCTCTCTCAGAGTAAATGTGGAGATGCTGAAAAAAACATTTCTTCTTATTATTTCTTTTTTTTCTTTTCCCCCTTCCTTCCTTTGGAAGTCCTTTCACCTGTGCTAATTTTTGTTGAGGTAACTGTTGCATGTATTATTCATGGTAGCTTGTCTGCACCTTCTCATTCTGCCACTCATCCGAACATTTTAAACCAGCGTTGTTTACCACCAAACCTCCCTGGGCAATGTGAAGGTGTTTGTAGTCTTCAAGAAGTCCTTTATTCATGTTGCACCTGCAACAATCACAAAAGAAAATAATGAACAATTTGTTCACATGATTTTCTACAAAAATGCAGTCCACCAGTGAGCTTCTAAGAGAGCAGACTTTTCTAACAGCTTTAATTGAACAGCATAAAGAATTTACTGGAAAGAAAAAGGGACTCTCAGAAGTTTGTTTGTTCACCACGGATCATTCAAGTTCTTCTGAAGACCACATATAACTTACTAAAAAGCTTAGCAATATTTTATTATTTTCTTTTCAGAAGTGTAAAAAAATACTTTAAAGTACATATATGGACTGACCACAGATTTACTGCCACTGGCTTTTTGTAAGTCAGCCGGAATGAGGCTGCTCATGTACATAAACGAGTCCAGCTGGTACGTTTACTGGCAGCTTTATAAGAACACCTCCAGAACTGCTGAATGCTTGTGAAAGGTAGGGTATCAAACAAACTGGCCTGGACATGTGGGCCAGTTGATGGGCAAGGCACTATAAACCTATCCATAACTAGTGCAGCTGTGACTATAAAACTTTTCAGAACCCCCCCCAAAAAAATCAGACACACAAACATTTAATGAATTTCAAATGAAAAACCTGGAATGCTTAGAGGGACCACGTAATGATTTGGAGAAGTCCGTTACAGGTCACACTTAAAACAAGAAGTGAGGTTTAGTAGTCAATATATTTTGTTGCTTCCTTTAATCAGCCTCAATTAAAATTTCCCAGCAACAATTAACTTACTTTCTATTTTTAAAATCACATTGCAGAGTGCAGCCTGGTATTAATATCCAACAAAACAAGGGGACCTCTTTAATATTGCTGCCAAGAGAGTGGTAGCATTGTGGTACAAAGGCAAGCTTTGCGTATTTGTGTTAAACAGAGAAAGTAAAGCCGTTTGCCTCATGTGCAATAAAAGCCTATCTAAAATTTATTCTTCCTCTAGCAGTGAAGTGCCTACATCTGGCCACTGCAGTGCCTCTCAATGAAAGTTTATGTCCTCAGAATCAATTGTTTCATTTATTTATTTATTTAGCAAGTATCAGCACTTGGTAGTCAAATCCTGAAACCTGATTGCAGTACATTATTATCTGAGCTTTTTCCTTTACATGAACAGGTAAATGGGAACTAATTAATTTATAGACATAATGAGGTATTTGTAGATGCATGTTGTTAGTGTACAGTAATAGTATCTCTTCAGGTTCTGAAAGAACTAAGTAAACCTACCAACCTGGTCTAAGGCGTATCTGACCACAGCTCTCAAGTTGTCTCAAAGATAATGAGCAAAATGGGAAATATCTCCCATAAAAGGTCAAGAGAAGATATTTCAGTGTAGTAGCTGTGGACAAAGTAGGACTTTGTAGCAGTGTGTGCACTCAAGGTTTGTTTCTAGCACAGTTCTTGGGCAATGTCTCTGAAGAATATCACAGCGATTACAACCTGCATGAACAGCCCTGCTTACCTTTACACATCTTCTTTAGGATGGAGAATGCTCCCACCCACTTTGGGTCCACAAGGTGCTAGAGGCCCCAGCCAAGCCACTGCTGCTCCACACAGGGGCAGCTCAGGGGCCATCATGTCCTTCATCATGAGATCCAGTCCTCTGCACACAGTCTATCTGAGCCCTGAAAATCACTGATTGTGCAGCCAGAGATGTGTTATGTTATAGCTCTTTGGAAAACTGCCAGAGCCCATGTTTTTGAGGGACTCGTGGCCTAAGTCTCCACAAAATTGGGAAGCTTCTTTCACAAGTCTTGACGAAATACTGCTGAGACAGCTGAAGTTACTCTGGGACTGTCATTAAGATAAAAAAGCTCCACAAATGGAACCTGGCTAAAGCAGCTGGGCCAAGTCTCTATAAAAAAGGGAGATAAAAACTCTTTTGGGGGATCTTTCTGACTGTGCTACATTGTGGGAAATGGCTGTATCCCATCCTTATCTGAACTGCTCTCTTAGAACAGCCTCAGGCCCATCTGTGTGTGGAGGATGGAGGGAGCGCATGTCCATCACCTGTGCACTGGTGTTCAGGCATCACGCAGAGCATCTTCTCCATATGCAGTTCAGCTGACCACACCTATTACAAGGCAGACCGTTTTCACATAATAAAATTGTCCAGAAACAAAAATGTTGAGACTATCAAATCATATTATGAATATCTTCTTCAGCAAGAACCAAGTGCTCACTTTGGATTACACTGGCACGTTACAGCCATCAGCGTCCTCACCAGGCTAGTGAAGCTAGGGGATTGAAAGAAATAGAGGCAGCTGCAGGATTTCTATTCTATGCAGATTTAGTGGAACCAGTGGAATATGAAATAGTTGTCCGGCTGTTTTGTAAAGAAATCCATTGATAAACTACTCCCTGAAATACAGTGCTAGATTAATTGATCCCATGCTGCAATTTCTCAACTAATCAAATCTGACCTGCAGGGCGTCTACTGTAACAAGTAAGTACTAAGAAAATACACAAACTTCATAAGCAACACTTTCTCTTTGCCTGGCCTTTTTTACTCTGACTTTCTTCTATTCCTGGCAATCAGGGGTCTCTATTTTTATTCTTCTCTTATTCTTGTTGGACTGAATCATCAGCAGAGCAAAGCAATGCAACTCTGAGATAACTATGTTGATTTATGCTGGCTGTGGGGCGGGCCTCAAAGTGTGCAAATATTAAGAGATTTGACTCAGCAATAAATATTACTGGTAAAATCCTTCCTTGTCCTCGGAGTTCTGTACTCTGGCAGATGCAAAAGAAAGGGAAGAAAGTGCACTGTTTACCTCAAACTTCAGTCCAAATTTTAAATGTTCATTTCCTGCTGCTGAAGCATAAATTGTGGAGAAAGAACAGTGTAGCATGGGCTTGAAATGGTTGTCTCCAGCAGAACCCTTGCCTAGACACTGTCAAAGTCAGGCCATGCTAGTTACCTCTCTTTTACATTTTGAGTTTGGGTTACATTTTCTTCTGCTCCATGATCTGATAGACCATCTCAAAGTCCCATGCTGTATTAGTAGTGATAATCCTTCCTTCTTTGGCTGAAGTCCACAACAGCGGAAACAGAGCCAATCTCTTATAGTCCCTGTCTAACTCACCCTCGACAGACAACCATTTATTTGCTCTCAAAACCAGGAGTCAAAAGCTGTGACTGATCTTAAACACAGTAGATGCTTATTGGGAATTGTAAATGATCTGGACAGTTTTAAAGGCTATATTTAAACTAGATGATGTGGCCTCAGATGGGCTGGCATCATGAGCTGCTTATTCACTCAGGTAACTTAACAGCTTCCAAATACCACTTGTGCTTTTTCTTCCAGCAATGGTTTTGTCTCCCCCTGTAAAACATTGGTTCGCACAGCTGATGTTGAAAGTAAAAACCCCCTGATACACTAGCCTTCTGACTACTGGATAATTGGTGACTGATTTTTTTGATCAACTTGTGTCTTAAAATGTTCTAATGTAATTACAAAGCACTCTGAAATCAGCATACAATGCTTCTGCCCCCCTTCCTCCCCGCTCCCTTACTGCTGTTTTCTCACAGCCTTGATTGCTGATATGAAATGCTGCTGTTTGGGGTGGCATAAACTGTAACTGTAGTACTATTATTTTGGAAGGTATCTATTCCTTCCATCAGTATCTTTGTTAACTTTTGCTCTCTAGGTATGATGGCCTCAAGGAGAATTTACACTCTCCGGTTTGCCATCACTATATTTAATTGTGGGTCCAGAAGGGCCTTCAGTCTGCACTCCTGCTGATGGCTCACTTCTGTAGAGATGCAGGGATACCGTGAAGGTACTGTGCTGTGGGCAATGGGAGCTGCAGGGGGAAGGACACCTAACAGCAATGCTGCGTAGAAATGCTTCCCTGATAAATAATATCCCAGCTGCTGAGTTGACCATGTAGCGGTGATGACTGTGGTCAAACTTCAAAGCAGTCTGATTACATGCTGTGAAGCCTGTTAGGACTTCTACCAGGCTCTGCATCTTACACCATTTCTGTGCAGCTACACGCTTGAAGATCTTTTTCCCTGTTCCTTCAGACACTGGACGAGGAAGATCAGTGAACATAACACATTTACTCCACAACAAACAAATTAGCCCCTCATAGATACTATTTTCAGATAAAATAACTCCTCTGTCCATTACTGGCATCAGAATACACCTATGCCCCACTGATAAAAGTTTTTTTCAAGTGCAGTTTTAAAGCTCACTAGGCTGGCCATCCTCAGACACCAATCTGAGAATCTTTCCCCACCTATACTTCCAAGTTATAACCTGGTTGCATTTGTTCTGCACACACTAAAAATTTAGATGCACAGCCTATTTATAGTGCCCTGTAACAACAGCAGCTTGCTCAAGACTGTCATTGATTTTGTTCGTATTGTAAATATCTCAGGAAAATGACATTGCAAGCCACACTACTATAAATGTGGTTTGCTAATCCAGCAGTATATTTTTCTAACTCTGTGATTTATTTCAAGGCTGTATCAATCAAGGATTGTAAATGCACAAATCTAATTGTTTTTGTGATTTGCTTTTGTAGAGTGCACTGTGTACTAGCTGCAATAACACACTCCAGGCTATGCATTTCCAGAGGATTACTGAACTTATTACTCTTCTTGGGTGGTTGAAGTCAGTCAGTCAGCCAAATACCTTTATAAGACTACACATAGAGGGCCATATTTTTATGGTATAGTATATGGAAGAGATAATTTCAATGGATAATGGCCTCCCACCACTTCATAAATGCTCAGGCAAAGCCAAGACTTTATTGTAAAAGGAAATTGATCTCAAGACAACGTCCTATTGCAGTCGCTGAAGATCACAGCTATTTTATTGCAATAGCTGCAGCCTACTATACTGCAGATGAAGGCGAGTTAGTTATTGTGGGTTTGAACCTGCAGAAAGAAGCCTGGAAGAGCACATGTGCAAGTGAAACAAAACTGCTCAGCGTGCAAGGGAGACAAAGGACACCGGTTCTGTGTTAATGAATATTCTGCCATGGGGCTACTGCTCTACTCCTGTGTGCAGCTGAAGGAGGAAGGGCTAACAGAGCATTCATTGAAGTGGAGTAGGCAGTATGGAGGTAATGGATAAAGTCTGGGATCTCATGAAACAATGAGAGTTTTCCCTTTGGATCTTAACCTATGTCCTTTGCTAGTTCTAAAGCCTGCAGATGCCTTTTCACGCCACTTCTTAAGAGATAATGACTGCACAACAGGCCAATGCAAAAGGCTGTTTGTGCTCTGTGCACACACCTTCGCCCGGGTGTGCGTAGCTGGGCGGCACAGCTCGGACCAAGGCTTTGCACCTCTGGCAGCAGCAGTCCTGCATGTGGGCTGCGCGAGCGGGGCACAGTTACTTTTGCTAACATGCTGTCTTCAGCTGGGGCTGCCGCGCATGCTATCCAATTAGGGGCCAATCTGTCTTAGAAATACATATTTGATGACGTCCTGGCACTTGAATAAGAGAAGGGAATATAGGAATTGCTCTACTGGATCCGTAGGGTGGATCTGACCGCGACCCCCGCCAGGTGCTCGGCAGATGCCGGCGTACCACGGTTGGCAGATGTGGGATAATCTCCACTCCACACACATTAGGCCTCATCCTGATCTCAGGCTTAAACTCTGAATCAAGAGGTTTAATGGCTGGATGGCTTCCAGTGGGTCAGTATTATTTATGTAACTGAATCAGGGTTTGTCTGCACAGCGAGATTAAAGTGGGAGGGCAGCATGTTCTGGCAGCGCTAGGCTAGCATGGGGGCTGCAGCCAGGTCAAGTGAGTGACCTCTTTATACCCAAGGGACTGGATAGCCAAGTCAGACCCCGATCCTGCAAAATAATGTGCTTAAAGTAATCCCACAGAGTTTTCCCAAGGAGCTGGAGGATGCCCATGACATTTCTAGTGAGTTTTAGGACTCCAGCCAGCTTGGACCATGATGTGTGCAAATGAGGGGATAAGCCCCTCCAGCGCCGGGCGCCAGGCACCTCCCTGGCCCTGCGCCCCTGCCTCCCCAATGCTGCAGAGGGAGAGTGGCAGCTGTGCCCCAAAAACCTCATGCTTTCCAGTGAGCATCCCTCTTGATCCTGCTCACAGGGAGGAACGGGAACTGCCAGCTCTCCTTGACTCAAAAGCTGACGTCTGGAGTTCATGGGGTGTCCAGCACGGGTTTTGGAGCAGGTTCAGACTGACCTTGTAATGCATATGGTGATGGGCCTTAGGAGATTGTTTTGCCAGGTTTAGGTGATTAATTATCTCTCTGGGAGAAGTCCAGCAGGTACAGTAATACCAGACAGGTGTTTATTAATATTACAACCATATTTCCTCCCGGCGTTTGATCTTGCCAGCTCCTGACGTTGCCTCCTTAGCGGAGACAATTGTCAGCTGACACCTGATCCATCCTTTCTTTGGCACGTGAATATCTTGTATTTCACCTCCCCCCTCATGGGTGCTAAAATAAAAACAGAATGGGAGAGGTAAGGTTTGCAAGGGTGTGTGTGCTAGGCAGTGGGAAAACTCATTGAGGCTGCCCCGATTTTCTATGCCAAGTGCACAGGGGCACGGTCAGGGTGGGTACCTGGAGCTGGCAGACACCAGGGGGGACGCAGGTGAGGGGACCCCTGACTTCAAGCTGCCAGAGCAGGGTTACAGCCCCTGGAGGCTCCTTTTCAGCTGCTTGTTGGAGTTGATGGAAGTGATTTTTTAAGATGGTGTCTGCAAAGGCCCACGGAAAGAGATTAAAGCTATTAAATATGGGATGGATCGGGAAGTGTAGTTATTTACAACCCAATCTGGTAAAGATTTATCTGTGTGTTTGATTTTACATACGTGATCCAGAGGCTGGGGAGAGATTGGTTTTAGAGGATTTTGGATCAGATGCATGAACGTTTCAATAGTCCAAATGTGACAGGCATGGAGTTACAGAAATATGCCTTCATTACTTATTTTATTTTTGCAGAACTGGGTACAAGCAAATTAAATTCTCTCTTCTGTATCTATTTTACCCAAATAACCCTTATGGATTCATTTTTTGCAGTGACTTTTCTCTAGCAATAAAACTGTTCTGCTATCAATATGTATTCAAACACAACCCTTTTCAGACTACCCAAATTGGTTTTTATTTTTGAAACATGCCACAGTGTTTAGATGTAATTCTTAACATACGTGCTATATATTAAACATATGGATCAATGAGGAATTTGTCCTTATGTGTTCCTTCCTGTCTATTTGAGGTATTAATGAATGCTTACAGCCCATGTTTGTTGCTGTAATGAATTGGAATTTGGGGTAAGCCCTCTTGGTGATTAATGGTAGAGGTAGATGTTTTGGCAGTACAAAGGAAGATATTAGAATAGTAGGTTTTTTTCATTACGGCATTCAGCTTTGCAAAATTCAAAAGTTGCTTCCAGAGGGATGGAATGGGGAAAGAAGCAGAAGTATGTTTGTGCCTTTAAGTGAAAACCTATTTTTATTCATAATGCAATAGCTTAATGAAACTCCATTGCGGCTGAAAGTTTGAGGAGGGGTCAGCATTCTCTGAAAGGATAAACAAAGCCCAGTCGGTGTGCGCTGTGGGGCACTGCTGAAGGCATCTCAGTCCTCTCAGCACCTCATCGCCAATGCGAAGCCCACCTAGGCTTGGTAAAGCCAGAGGTTTCACTATGGGATGGTTACTTGGTGTGTGGCATTAAATGACGTTTAGCAATGCTAGTTCCTTGCAGTAGATGTCTGAGTCACCAAATCCATGCCTGTTATCGGCATGTTTGGTAAAGGCCTGAGTCCCATGGGGTCCAGGCTAGACCCTAATGGGTGGAGCAAGTGAGCCCCTCCTCCTCCAAATAGCAGGCAGTGTATGAGTTACCAGTGGTGTGGGGCAGGTGGGAAGTGAAGTTAAAAAAAAATGGCTGTAAATGCATTCATACATTCACTGAGTCACTGAAGTCCACGAGACTGGTCCACAACCGTACACCTGCAGGAGGTTGTACAACACAAGAAGTGCCTCTTCAAGTGCCTACTCCTTCAAGTGCCTCCTTCAAGAGGAGACTAGCTCTGTAACCTAGAAGTCTGCAGGCATGAACCTATTCTGAAACCTTAGGAGAAGGATATGAATATCTTCCCCCTTCACTGGCTGCAAATAGAGTGTACATTTGTATCTGTGTAAAAACTCTTTTGGAACTATTTATCCATGTAATGCAAGACCTAAGTATGCACCACTGTGAGGACCTTACACGGTGCATTTCTCCAGGAATGGCACATGTTTTGAAAAGCACTGTTTTGGGTATCATCACAAAGTCATTGGCTTACGCTATTTTTTATCAGTATTAGCGATCTACAGAGTATCAAAGAACTAAACATATATTTTTCTTCTAATATAGACTTAACAGTCTGGGGATGCTACACAGTCATTAACTCAATTCAGTAAGCTATTGTTTTAGTGAGAGCTATAACCCTCTCCCTTTGAGAGGAACACTTTAGCATACTCTGCTAAGACGGCATTTAACTTCTAGAGCCTCAAAAGTGAAAGGAAATCATGCACGGGAGCTGTCAGAGCAAGAGTGGCTGGGATTGCAATTTACAAGATACTTCAGAGTCTGCATAGACATCTTATTCTGCTATTAAAACACAGCCAAGAAAAGACATGAAAATGGTAAGTATAATCATCTGTTCTTTGTATTGTTATTGTTCTAATTTCTTTTAGATTTCATCTCGGATATGGCATCTGGTTCACCTACTGGATAAATCTGTTTTCCTGGGTACCGTATTTGATGTGCTGCTTATTTGCTAGTGGTTTTGCTTTGTAAATCTCATACAAATTAACTCCATTATAGTATCAGAAAAATGTCTGAAACACTTTCAGTGACACAGAAAACTTCTACAAGACTTTTTATAAACAGGGAGAGAAATTAGCTGTAATTTTTAAGCATGGGCCTTGTGTGGGATCACTTTTTTCTGACTTACTTCTGACACTGCTTCTAAAGTTGCTCATTTATCACTAACCAGGTAGAAGTATTCTTTGTGTGTGTGTGTGTGATTTTAAAATGATATATGTATAGACATAAATAATTTCAGGAGCCAAAAAAATGCCAGAGAAATTATTACTTCCAGTGCTAGTGTTGAAACAGTGCCAAGCCCAAAGTTTTGTAAATTAGGCTGTAAGTGTGAAATCCCTCCAGCTGTTAAAAGTATTCCATATCTAATTATATTCACAGTTTTTCAGACTAATCTCTCCATTTGGAGAATCCTGAAACTACATACTGTGTGCCTGGAAGTGAGGGCCACATGCATTCTGTAAAAACCTCCAAAACATAAAGAAAGCAAATAGTCAAAATAGATAAGCCACATATTTGTATGGTTTTGTCAGTGTTTTCCTATGTGGCTTTCTTTGTTTTCACAACATTTCTTTCTAAACACCATTTACTGTAATGTGCCCACCCTGTCATTCCAGATGCCGTGAATAGTTATATGTAAGGAAGTGCCTATTTTTTAAACCTATTTGTACGGGAGGCTAAAACAACAGCTGCATGAGAGCACTGAACCCCCAAAAGGAGGAAAAGCTTGTTTGTAGTCACTGCTCCAGCTTTCAGAAACCAACTGTAAAAGCTCTTTGTGAGCACCAAATAGTATTGTCAGAAAGGGGGGAGGCTGCCCATTTGGGGGAATAACTTAATGCCAGGCTGATGGGAATTGCATTTTTTAAAATGTGCTACTAAACCTCCTGACTGTAGCTGACTCTGCATGTTCACATTGCAACAAAACCGATTAGTTAACATCCTTGTCACTCATTAGTGAAGATACTCAATGCAGATATACTCCTGAATGGGAGCCTAGTGATATAAGCATAAATAAAACCCGAGTAAGTCCTATGCCTTAAGAGCAGCAGAATGTCAGCAAGAATGGGAAGATGTGAAAACCGTTTGCCAGCAAAAACATTTGCCATTATATTTTCCTCGTTCTCTTCTGGCTGAATTACAATTCTATATATTCCCTGTGTAGGAACTTATACGGTGATATATATGTCCATATATAAATTTTTATGTATATATATCTGTATATATGTGGGTTTACTTATTCCTTTGTTGTACATCCAAAACTTTATGAAACTGACGGGTGTTCTCCGAGATCAAGGTTCCTATTAAAGACTGTTCATTTATCATTTTTGGTTTGAACATACCTACATTATGTAAACATTTCAGTCATTTAAACTGGAAAAAAAAAAAAAAAAGAGTAAGCAATTTACTGTATCTATTGTCCCATATCACAAATATAATTTTCCACTCAAAGGTCCTTTGAACGATGACCCTGCAGTACTTAATGACACATACAGCTGGCAGCCTGGACAGTCTCACTCATTTTGCAATTTAAATGGCTCAGAAGTTAAATACGTTGAAACCAAAATACTGAAGAAAGACTGATTAGGTCACCCAAGTAAATTTGTGCTGCCTTGCAAGGGTAAACTGCTTTATCACAACTATATTATACCTAGCAGAGGTGGCACCCCCACCATCAAACACATGGAAAATCCCACAATGTGTTATGAGCAGGCATAGCTTTTTTCTCTCCTTTTTCCAGCTCCTTTTTCTCCAGGAGACAGTGACTGCCCATCCCTGACAAGGACGCTTGTTCCACTGCCATTTCCTTCTGTGCCCTGGGGTACACCCCCTCCAGACCACTGATGGACTTGGAGCTGAGGGACCCCCGGTGGGATCAAGCTGCCGATGGGTTCCAGCTTTGTGATCCCCCAAGCCAGCCCGACCCTCTGCTGCCCTTAGTTTGCCCTGGTGGGGGAAAGCGAGCAAAGAGAGCAGAGGCAGATGTTGGCAAGGAAAAAAACAGTGTATAGGGAAAGAGCGCACGAGAGAGACAGCCTGCCGTGTTAGTGGGGACTCGAGAGGCACAAGGGCCGGAGAACGTATGCTTTGGGGAATGCACCTGAGAACACAGGAGCGCGGCTTTTTTTTATTTCATGAAAGACACATATGTAAATTTGGTTTGAAAAGACTTTGGAAATCAATGCGGATAGTAAGAAGAAATGATGAGATTTTCAAGTTGCTAATGGAAAGTGCTCTGCACGGCAGAGAGCATATCTTCTTTCCATAGCATGGTCTGGCGTGGAGTCGCTGCGCTGTTCCCACGGGCTGCTGCTCTCCCCCGGCTGGTGCCTGCACTGCCCGTAGCCAAACCCGAGGACACTCTGAAACTCAGCGCCAAGCGTGGTGGCTATCCTCACTCCTGATGTGTGTTAAGCAGAGCTGGAAAGTGCTTAATAACACATCTTGAGTTTTCCAGAACTTTCTGCCTCTGGCGAGGCCCCGAAATGTCATAACTAATATTCTTTGGAAATCTCTGATCTGCAAAGGCAGGGCCCACCACAACCAGAAAGCAGAGCAATGTTAACAGCCATAGGAGCAGAAAATACTTTTACAGCCTTCCATGACACATCTACAAGTTTGCATATAGCCAAGGATGTAGCTAAGTCAGAATTACTGATCTACCTAAAGTTGGGCAAAAGTGGAAAAGTTTTGAAGGTTGAAATGCTCTCAAGTAAAAATGTTTGACACATTGACCCAAGTGTCCATGTATTATTCAGCTTCTATTCTACTGAGTGTGATATTCACTTGAAAATAAAATTCTGAATACTGTGTTCCATCCTGATTTTGATTTTATTTTATGCTGGACTATAGTAACCTTTGAACAATCCTGTTGATGAGACATTTTGACACTGAAATTAGCTGGACTGGCCCAGTTGTTTTTTCAACAAGTTTTCATGGTAATGAGCACATTTTTGTGAAGGATCTCGTTGATAAATAATTTTCAGATAGAAAATATTCAGGCAGTCAATTAAGACAGCTGGAGGTAGAAAAGTTGTTCTTATTTTAATGATCTTACTCTACTTTAGAATCTTCCAGCCGTGTTTTTACATGCAAACTCACGATATTTATTTTGCTTTCCATGAGCCCCATTCGTTTTAAAAAAAAATAATCCCCAAACCACCACCAACATATACATCTGGACTGCAAAACCACAGCATTCCAGGCAAAGCCGAGCAAGCGCGCAGGCAGCGCAGCCAGGCAAGCTCGCGGCGTAGTCCTGCCGAAGGGCCTGGGGAGTGCACGCATACTCTGCGCAGTCAACATAAAATCACTTCAAAGTTCGTGCAAGTGAAATCTGTTTGATTGTTGATGATCAGCTCAATCTAACACATGGTATATTATGTACTTTTGGTTACTGACCTATGAAAAAGATTGTTGGGAGGGTTTGTTGTTTTTTTTTTATTCCAATACATACAAACAGCTTCACTTTGCTGCTGCTGTGGTTAATCATTGTCAGATTGTAGGATTGCCTTGATTGGTTTATATGTATTACATTTCAGTTTTCTAATTCTAAAAGGGTGTTTTATTTATTTGCTTGCCACAAACTATAAACACCCATTAAAAGCGTAGATAAGGAGAACTGTACAAGACAATACCCTGCTATAAAACAGCAGTGAAATAAAAGTACATAGAGATGCTGTGCCTAGTAAACTAAGCTGATGCCCTAAGGTTTCAAGCATAGTAGCTGGGGCAGTTAGGCAAATTAATGCACCTTAATCTGCTCAAGCTCCTGTCCAAAAGCTGTGTGTTCAAACCCTGGCCAAGATAAGTCAGCCTATTTTCTCCAGGGACAGGCATCAGGCTGCCAGCATTGAAATGAGCCTGCCATTTACAGCATCCCGTGCCAGCGAAAGTTTTCCTGGAGACCTAAAAAACCAGGGATGTCTGCAGGAGCAGGAGGCCTATGAAGACTTCTAGCTAGGCTGACCAGCAGGGAAGTTTGAAACTAGTTACCTCTCTCTTCACCCATTCACTGCCATGAATGGGAATTACAAGTTATTATGTGGTATTTCCTTGGATTAATTTAAACATCTCATTATTTTGAACATTGGGAAGGCATGGATCTTTAAAAGAGAGTGAAGAGCAAAATGTAACAAGCTAAGCATTGCAGAGCAGTGCCTCTCTGATGAAGGCCAGAGATTCTCTTTCTGATTTCACATAGGTTTTCTAGATTCAGCTTGTTTTCCAGCCTTGTTTGCTGAGCTTTGCAGAAGCTGGAATCTGTGTTAGGAGCAAAAGAGGCAAGTTACCATTTCCAAAAGGTTAAAAGAGATCTAGGATCCTGCAGTCAGTGGTGTCTGGTTCCCAAACCAAATCTGACTGTGTATTTCAGTAGCTTCCACTGAAAACCTGATGATCTCCAGGAGGCAATCTACAAGCTGGTTCTTTCCACAGGAGCATGGTGGGGACATGCTCACACTCTAAAGAGAGTCCTCTGACAGTGCAACCTCCTTGTAGCTGATGCCATGTGCTCTAAGACCTCCTGACAGCATGACCAACTCCCTCTCTCAGGTACTGGTACTTCTCTGGCTTCAGGTGTTCTCAATCACCATGAGTTCTGCTGGTGGAAATGCAAATGAGCCGAAATCATGTCATTAAAACACCCTATGTGTGTATAGCTTGTCAGGATCTTCCCTCTCTCTCTCCCCCCCCCCCAATAAAAATATTTATTTATCTGTGCAGTCAATACCAGGGAGATTTTTATTGTCAAAGGCAAATACTGTGAATATACTCACAGATCCCAGTATCTAAAAAGGAACGTTTTCACAAATGAAGATGTGAAAATATTGATCATTCATTCAGATTGTGCTATTGAACAGGAAATCAATATGGATTTTGGAGCTTGAGTGTTTTCATTTGTTTCATTTATATTTGAACCGTTCCTCCTCAGGCCAGAAAGAGTAATGTCAAGGTGCATGAGAGCTGCACTATTAGCCCAAAAGGTTCAACTACTATATCTCACCGTCCTTGCCATGATCCTCCTTCTGCACGGGCAAATGACACATTGTGTTGGCAACACCAACACGCTTCCTGTTAAGGCAAGAGTAATTCCTTTTTCTGCTTTTCATTCCAAGTGTCCAAAGGTGAAAGATTCATGTACTTCTCAGTGCTCAGCATCCTAGATTAAATGAGGTGGAATCCAAAGCATGAGAGAAACCATTTCAACAGCAAAGTATTAAATACTGCAAGAGACCAAATGGCAATGTGAACAGGAAGAATTTAGTTTTCAAGCATGTAAACATTGTCCCAGGCACAATGCATGATTTAATAATTAGGCCACTTTATCATATTTGTTGTTATGTTTGTAAGTTAGAACAATAGTACCACGTACAATTTCAAAGTGCGTGTCGTAGGATATACCCTCCCATAACAGAGAAGATAATGTAATTGTCATGTATGCTGCATTTTGCAGTCAGAAACAAAATGCTACCACCTTGGCCAATGCTTTCTTATTTTGCTTCTTGGCCACATATCACCTGGGGATGAGGAAAGGACATTATTAAAATAGAAGTGCTTCAATGCTTGAGTAACTGAACCTGTCAGAATTAAAACCTGCAAAATTTGAATATAATGAAATTAATTTTGATTCAAATCAGAATGAGAATAAAAATATATTTTGTAAACTAAGCTGTTAACAATGTCTGTAGGTCAAGGAACCTGTAGATTTCAATTCCTTTCATTCCAGATATTAGTCTTTATATTCCAATATACAAAGTGTAAAATCAAAGATGTATTTTTGTGGTAAAACCGAAAAGCATATGTATCTTGTCATTCCCCTTGGAAACAAAATGTTTTTAAAATCAGGACATTCCTCAGAAACTTTTGATCTTGACAGAGCAGTATATCTATTAAAAAATTTATAGCCAGAACCAGTATGTAGCTATGCATAGCCAGATTACAAATTCAGTTGAGTTTGCCTTTTGCCATGTATGTAGATATTTCTCCTTTCTGTAGCATATGTTTATGCCACTTTCTTTAAATTTGCAAGTGTTACATCCCAGTCCTGCCACTTGTTCTGTGTGAATGGGTTATTGCACCTATGTATCCTTTGAAGTCATGCCTGTTTAATAGATTAGTCAAGCATATGTGACAAATAGATTTTCTTTGTGAAATATGTTATCTAATAAATCTTTGATAGATGACAAAATCATTGGTGTATTTCTGGTTGGCTTCAGTCTTCCTCTGAGATCAGAAAAGGAATGTTTTGATAAAATAATCAGTCAAATATATCATAACTTTTTCTATTAAACTTTAATGTTTAGAGTGTGTATTAGGCCCCTACTACAGTAAGGGATAACAAAAAAAACTTTTTCTGGATTGTAAAAAATATTTTCAGCACCAAAGAACTGCATCCATTCAAAATCTTACAAGGTCATTTTTCCTGGGCAATGAAAATGTAATTGCTGCAACATTTACATATTTGGCAACTGCTATGGTGAGTTCTTAGCGCTCCAGAAAATGGATAATGTAGACGTTCTCAAACAGAACATAACTAGTCATAGGGTAAATTAAACTATAAACCTACTTCTCTCAATTTGAAACTTAGAAGTTAATCTTAAATGAAAAAGAAAACAGGAATTTTATGAGGTATGTTATGATGATATTTGTATAGAATAGGTTCTATATAGCTTCTATGAAATAGGTTTTATCAATGCAGATAGGTTCTCTATGTTCTTAATTAGATAAAAAGTGTGGTCCTTAATTAGATAAAAAGTGTGTTTCTTTGAGGGATTTTTTTTTTCTTTTTTTGAGTAAAATGTAGGGAGCTGTAAGGAACTTGGAGAAGTTCAGTACTCCCTCCGAGGCTTAGAAGGGTTGAGTTTGCAGGAGGTGTCAGGAATGGGCAGATCCTTTACAATGATAGAATCTGGGAAGTCCTTCCTTGCTCCCAGGTGCATTCAGCTCTGCAAGTCCTGCCCCAAGCTTGTATCACGGTCATGCACAGGGGCCCAGGATGAAACCCTGAGCAAAGATTCCCCTGACGGTCACGTCCCCTCTTGCCATGTAGGGCTGCAGCATTGTTCCTTCTGTGTACCACATGCAAGTGGTCTGCAGCTGGTTCCTCACCTATTGCTGCCTATATCTGGAATTGCGCATGTGGGACAGGGACTGACTGTCTTCACTCAGGACACCAAAGTTGACTGCGTACATCTAAGCTGGTTGTCCTTTCCATTTATCTTATCCTGAGATAGCTGTCTCAGATAAGGAAGATGTTTTGCCTCTGCTTATTTATTTCTAATGCCCATAAAGGAGGCTTGACATGGCCAACCACGAGCTGGCCTGTGTCAGTGTTAGCAAGTATCTCAATGTGATAGGAGCAGACCAGGAGACCAAAGCAGCTTTGGTGCTCGGGCCCCAACATCAGCACCGCGTGCAGTTCAGGGGGGTTGCTTGAGCTCATGCTTGTGGTTCAGAGCTGCCCATGGGACCAGTACAGGGTTAGCAACCTTATGTCCCCACTAGGGCTTGGGAAGCATTTTGGTCTTGAAAGTAGAACTTCCGGTCTCATTTCCCTCTAGAGGAATCCAGCTTCAACCCACTGAAATTGCTCTGCAAACCAAACCAATGTGCAGTAAGGGGCAACGATCAGAGGATTCACTTCAAAACCATGCTGCTTGCCTGCAGCCAAAATGCTGATGTAGGCACAGTCTCAGCCAACAAACTTTCACATGTCTAAAGTTAGGTGAGGTAAATCTTGACCAACAAATATGAGTTTGAACCTTACCTAAACATCTGTTTTCTCATGGATGCATTTTGAGACAATCAAACCTAAAGCAAAAGAACACCATCATTTTATAGGTTTAGCTTCACAAGTTACTGTGGCCTGTCCTTGCCGTGATCAGCTGAGGGGATCTAGAAGCCAGATACTTTTTGGGGGATCTTCAGGACCAGCAATATTCCTGAGGGTGAAAGCAAAGCAACCAGGAATTGAACAGACCATGCCAAGATAGGGATCTATTAAAAATACCCCATTATATTTCAAAGTACCTGTTCTCACAAATCATCTGAGAGGAGGGAAAAATTTACATTTATAAATATTTATGGAACAGAGGCACTTAATTTAAAGCACAGAGGACTCTCTGAGTAAAACATGAATTTGAGCTGAAGTTACATAAACCCTTAAGTAGCAGTTTTAATTTCTCATTCATCCTTCTCCACCAAATAAAACATCTTAATGTAATTACAGCAAAGTTGCAAAAATAGTTTGATGGAAGAGATAAACAGTTAAGGTAGTGATCTGCAGCCTTTATCTAGCCAAACTGTACTTTCTAAGCCTATACTACCAGAGACTTTCTTGGAAACCATGCATACATTCGTGTGTGCACATGCATAGCTGTGTGTAACAGAGCTCTGGATATTAGATTGCATCTGCATATCCTTATCTAGCTACTATGGTCCCTGCATCTTTAGAGTAGTAAGATGTATTCTTGTATTTCTTCCTAGTATAATTTGCAGGGCTGCTTAGGCATAGGAGAAGGACTTGGGTTCTATTTGAATCATAATTTTTTAATTAGAAAATAAATCTCTGAGCATGATTTAATCCTCTCTAGCAGGCAGATCAGCTATTTATACATGCATACATACATTTTCCTTTATCTAACAAGTATGCCATGTTGTGGTCTCTGGCTGCATGGCCCAGCCCAAGATTCTCTGAAGCCAAGAAAAAGACATTCTTTCATTTGGCAACAGCAGGATCAGGCTAAGACATAAAAACTAGTGAAAAAAGGCCTTTCCTGTAGAATTCCTGGTCTCGCCTAAAGAAAGTAGCACTAAATATTTCACAAGAAAGCCTGATCCTGCAATCTAATTTTAGACATGATGTAATAGGACCATGCACTAAACAACAGGAGAGAAGGGGGGGAATTAAGGACAAGGATAAAAGTACTAAGAGCATGCATTTCTCCAGCCTTGTTATTTGTGCATATTGGTAGGTCTGCTGAATGTGAAGATGCAGTTATTAATTAATTTATTTAGTACTTATTTTGCCATATATAATAATAACCCATAGATGCTATGCCTGCTGTTGTGAAACTTATTTTCTCCTTTCCTAAAGGACAGTTTATTTACAGGTATAATGAAGTAGATAGGTACGATATATAAGGTTTGCTGGACATTAGTGCTGACTTCCCCTCCCAGGTCCTGTCCAGCGCCCACCATCCAACGACATCCGCTACCTGTACATGGCAGAAGGGAAGCAGGAGGCAGAGTGGGGCCAAGCCTTTAGAGGATCCTGTTCCTCCTCTCATTTGCTAGGTTACAAAGCACAGCCTTCAGCTTAGTGCTGGAGATGGGTACTGGGAGCAGCGGTTGCGGAGGACTTCACAACGGGCTTGGCCATCATGGGCTGGCCAGGAAGCAGACAGGGAGTGGAGACTGCAGGCATTTGGGGTGCAACAGCACAGCGGCACCAGCACCCTTAGCGACCAGTAAGAGCACCATTTTCATGGCAGTTCCAAATCTCTGTTTCCACTCCTTGGGATGAATAATGCCAGTTTCCACTTGCAAAATAAACCAGTTCTTTTTTCAAATGAGCCTGTGCTCCCTGCCTGCACCTACAGCAAGTGTGTGCGCTGGATTAAGGGCTCAGCGTGGCTCTTGCAATGTGGGAGATGCTGCTTTGCACAGAAATCCATGAAATGGCATTCTTTCTTCAAGTGGATTTTGCAGTTCTCTGCAAGCCAAATCAAACATTAATAACATTCAATCAACATTTCCATATGTAGATATTTTTATCAAACCACATTCTCTTTCATTGTTAGTTTTCAGTACCGCTTTGGTCTCTCGCACGTATACATATTGAGCAAAGTAAATAGCAGTGTAGCTTTATGAAATGTTACTTAACATTTATGAGTGTTTTTTAAAGTTTCTGATTTTGTTAGTCTTGCCAGTACCAGTAAATGTGTTTGAAGTCCTTCACATGTTGCTTTGTTTATAGTAGAAACGCCAGATTTTTGCGGAGGAGCACATCTCCCTATTAAAAAAAAAAAAAAGAAGCTTAGGTTTTATTAAATAAAAACCTTCAGAAGGGTCAGTTGCTCCATAGCAGTTGTGTGCAAGAAAAAAAAAGTTCGTGTCCATTTTCGTTAATGACCTCATGAGTTTTGCTAGTTAAAACTGAAAGCAAAGAAACCAGGACTGATGCTTAACTGGCAAGAAGCCAGTACAATGAAATTAGTAACATATGTTGAAGAACCCATTTGTAACAATTTTTCCATTTAAAAAAAAAAAAAAGTGGCAGTTTAAAACCACTGACAGGACTGTCTTTTCTTTTTTCCTTTCTTTCTTTTCTTCCCTCCCCCCTTCCCCTTTACTACATGGGACACGTTGGCTTATGTCCAACTGTGCGGTACCAAACTTGTCTCAGAGTTCAGATTAATGCTTTATGCAATTTTAAGTGATCCTCTTGCAGCTGCTGCTCAGGGGAATATTATAGTGAACGCGTTTGCTCTGAGGAGCTGGTGGCAAAACCACAGATGCAGCAGCCTCCCCTTGGCAAATAACAGATGTGGCATATGCTGCACTCGGCCCATCCTCAGCACTTACCTTACTCCCGAGCAATGCGTAGGGCACTGCCCCAGCTCACTGCCATCCAAACACAAATTCAGCTGCCAAGCATTTGATTTGTGAGTCTTGTGGCCTGATTGTTCTCTGGTCACATGCAGGTGAATCTCATTTGTTGATGCCTGCAGTTCAGGTGGAGAAGTGAGGACCTTGGTCCCGGGAAGGTTGTGTCTGTCATTACCTTCTGGGATATGTCACCTACCTGTATTTTGATCTTTCTTCTCAGCCATTGTCTTGTTTCTGTTGTTGTTGAGTTCGGGGTGTTTTCAACCCCCTCTAGAGACTGTACTGTATGTCCTTTGGGGCAAAGCACTGTCTCGTGCCAAGTTCCCCATCAGATTTTCTGTTTGAAACTCCAGGCACACTGGGGCTTCCTGGCACTGCTGGGATTTTCCCACTGAGAGAGGGTTAAGTGGTGCAATGGGATGCGCAAGCCGGAAATGGTTTTGGTCATTAGAACTGATGGGAGGAGAGCATCGTGTTTTGAGAAATTGCTGCGAGGGATACAGGAGACCCCTTGGGTTTTCAGAGCGGCCAATGAGTTGGAGAAATACTGTGAGGATATCCTCGTAGTTTTTAGCTGGGCACAGGGAACGAGAAAAGAGGAGGATTCCCAGCTGTGGGAGTGCAGTGAGGTGCCCAGCGGGGAGACACTGCCTGGAGGTAACTAGATTATGTATGGGGAAGTGAAGGAGTGAGCTGATAAGGGAAGGGAAGGGAATGAATGAAGCTGTGGGTGTCCAACTGGTTGCAGGTATTGAATGACACTCAAGATGATTCAGGAAGCAAAGCAGCACTGCACAGCGGGTGGAGACACCAAAGAGGCAAAATAAGGAAAAACAGATTTAAGGTTGCCAGATACTACAAATGAAGTGAGAGTTTTCTAGGCAATTAGTGCTCACAGTGAGCTGGGAAAACATGTTAAAGCCTTTGTAACAGTGGACTGAATTCTTCTTTGTGTAATCTCAGTGACTTCAAGTGGATTGTACAGGGTGGTACCGTGCTGAATTTGGCCCAAAAATCAAAATAGAGTTAAGTGCAGCTATCATGCTGTGCCCCTGACTTGGAAAGAAATTGCAAGGACTGTGGATAGGAAAATCTTCAGTCATCAGTTCATTGTATGACTTCAGTAGAAAAGGAAAACAGGTGGAGCAGAGTGGGTGGAGAAGACTGAGTGTATGAATGAGGAGAGAAATCCAAATTAGTTCCAGTGTTTGGAGACTGTATGAGGTGCTAGCTCCATTTCCTCCGTAAAACTGGACACTTTGGGTCTGCTCACAGAAAGTATACCATTGCTCTGGAGATGGGACAATGCACGGGAAACATTTGAGAGACTAAAGCTGTTTTCCACCAGGGAAGGAAAAACAAGATAACAATGTGCAGTATTTTTATAACTGGTGAGCTGCAAGGGTTTGGTTGACACCTACAAATATAATTTCTGATAGAAGGCAATAGACACAGCAGGTGTTTAAAATATACTTAGCACGAAGAAGAATGGAAACTTTTTAAAATGTTTGGACGGTGAGAAGGTGTCTAGATCACAGGATAATCACAGCAATGGCTAACCCAGCCATCTAATATTGTTTAATATTTGCATTGTACCCTGGCCAAGGTGCCAGTCAGTTACAGGAACGCTGCTGTGCTGAGCCCTGCACGCAGAATTACAGAACGTGTCTGTATAGGCTGTACGCTACATTTTATTAAAAAGTGGCTGAAAATTAGGTGCAAAAATGACAATACAGAATAAAAAAGTACTTGCAGAAATGTTTAGAGCACAAAGTGGAGGCTGGGTTGAGGATATTTTGAAAAGGGGTAGGTAAGACAGCTCTGGGTATGATGTATTTACAAGGGCACATGTAATAGTGTCTGGGCATAGAAGGTCACCTTCTCTTCCCTGTGACTTACCGTGTGTATTCAGGTTCAAGCGACGTACCTATTAAGTTTGAACCTCTTTCTTATTGTTATTTCATGGTTTTGTTACTGAATATCTGTTATTCTGTCTTAATCTTTTTCTGTCTGACTTCAGGAGTCAGTTTTTGCAATTTTCGACAGTCAGTTGAAAAAATGTATTTCTAGATGCATATGTGTTATCATATATGATTTATTTGAAGCTCTGTGAAAAATGGGCTTCTCAGTCTTGACATCAAAAAGAAAAGGAGGTTGCCAATTTATGTCTAACTGAAACAGAAATTTTGGGGTAAAATGACAAACAAGGAAATTAAATAAATTATCATTTGTGTAAACACAAAGATTTCACAAAACACAATGAAACATCTTCAGATGCGTAAGCCCATTATTTGATTTCAGTTTAACCTTCATTCATTCTGAGCAGAAAAAAGTGGAGTTTGAAACAAATTCAATGCTTTACAATTTTTTAACAAATCCCTATTTTTCAACCAAAACTATTAATGAAATTAAATTTTGATTTGCAAATAAACTCAGACCCCTGAAACTTCTTTTTTTTCCCCTGACAATTACTTAGATTCCTTTTCTCTCAAATTTGAGTTACAGTTTTTTAAGATAAATGTGATTGAAATCCTGACCTCATTCAAGTCAATAGCCAAAACCCCTTTGACTGCATCATAGTCAAAATTTTGTGTATGTATGTGGTGAATTACTCATCAGAGCTCTGCTCAGTCATTGTCTGTTCTCGTCTCCTTCAGCTGGTCATGGAAAGTGCAGGCACAGCACTTGATTCCTAGTACTTGACTTCCAAACTTAAATTAATCCAACTTTTAAAAGGAACTCTGTAGAACAGCTTTTTCATTCTCAAGGTAGTTAATTGGATGAAAATGAAACTGAGACTCCATTATTCTGCATTTTACTTTGGCAATTTTTAGGCCCTCTTTTTTCCCTTTACTTGAAAAATGCATAACGTTAACTTATATTCACAGATTTGCAAATCTCTCTTTTATATAACCATTAAAACAGTTTTTCTTAGACTTCTGCACATTACATAAAACTGTTTTTATAACAGTAATTTATTAGGTTAAGTTGGAGAGCTTTTACTGCTCTTTATATAAAAAGACTGGGCTGATTTTGGATCTCTTTAATGTGGCCCTTTAGATGTAGTAGCTCTGACATTCGAACTTACTTGGAATGTATGCCCAGTAGCTTGGTAACGCGCAAAATATGCCAAAGCAGCACCATTGCCTTCAGAAAAAAAGGTATTGCGCTTTCCTACCTTCTTGCACTATACATAGCACAAAGAGTAAAAATGCCATGTGAGCGTCCATGGAAAAAGGGTCTGATGCCCCAAAAGACAGATTTTGTGGCCGCCTGTGCTGAGATAGATCTACAGACCACAAAAAGAGGGCTGGGTCAAATAGGGAAATGATCTGCTAAGAAAAAAGGCTGAATTATACACTTAAAAAGGCTAGGATGCAAAAATGTAATCAGCAGTTAGAGATCTGGCAGCAGGAAGAAAGTTCATGTAAATGCGTTTTGCCACCCTCTCATAGGAATCCCCTGTGCAAGGTCATGTCCTTTCCACCTCACCTATAGGATATCCTGCAAGATACAGCTCTATGTCTGTCACCATGTAATTAATCTCACGAGACCTGTAAGAAACTACACACTCATCAGGTTAGGAAAGTAATTTAGGTCTAACCAGTCATTGGCAAGCACTCTGAGCAATGATCCAGTCTTCCTTTCTTTGCATACATAATTTTAAGGACAGAATCCTCTCTTTGAGGATACTTTAGCTTGGTTCCATAATGACTTTGTAAATCCAGCATGAGGCGACATTTACAAATTTTATATTATTAGTATTGTTAATTGAAGAAAAGCATCAATACAATATGGAATTTTCTCCCATGGCCAAGTCTGAAATGAAATGTTGAGGTGAAAAAACATAATTATATACAATTATCCAAGACAACAAAAGTCTTACTTTGTGTCTCCAGGCAGGTGGCTTGGCATATAACGTATTCTTTCCTTTCTTCATTTCCTTTCAGGATGGGAGAGCGCTGAGGAGACTGTTACTGATTCAGCATCTCTGTGGTGAAGCCCAGCACATGACTGTCTCAGGAATTAGAGGTCGTGCTGGAGCCAAATGAAAATCCTAATATGATTAGAGCTGACTGTGATCCCTTTAACAGTGAAGCTGGCATAAAACTTTTCCCCTTCAGAAATTTCTATAGTTTTCCAGTTTCCAACTTTCTTTGTCCTTTCAGTTGTTTGTGGGGCTCTTCTTTAAAGTTGGATGAGTGAGGTGATATTAGTTAAAAAGAAACCCTTAATTTTAATGTTTACTGAGCAGTACTTGACTCTAGTCATCCTCTGTTCTTACATTTTTGGGGGTTCTGCTTGACCTGGATATCAAATACACAATGTGCCATCACTTCCTGTGGTAGAACACCATTTAAGAGCTAAAATCATGCAGGGAGCTGGAAAATGCAAGCGCGTAGCCATATTTTCAGCTTTTGATATTGTGTGTTGAATGATTTAATGAGATGTTTGTGGGTTACTTTAACTGGGGATGAATTCTGGCTTGCATTTCTCTGCGGTTTGTGTTGTAAATATGGAATCAAGCTCTCCAGAAGCGAAAGTCAGCACTGTATAGCATGCATGATCTAACATTAGGCTTAAGTCATTTTAACTTTCACTGAACTCTGCTAACTAGCCATTTTAGGGCAAAACTGCTATAAATAATACAATTTGCAAGATGTAAATCAAAGTTGCAAATACTCACTTTAACCATTCAGTCTAACAAGGAATCAACGCTGCATACTGTAGCTGAGATGAATATCTAAATTAATAGGAATGTCTCTACAGTTCAGCCTTACAGATCAAGTTTCCTGGCAGGAACTGTAAAGCAAAGTGAAAGATTGAGATAAAATATAAGTATATTCATTCTCTCTGGCTTTTGAAATTGCTGAAAATATGAAAAGTGATAATGAACTTTATAAGCACTTCCTGCAATAATTCACAGTCTGTATTTCATTTTTGTGTTATAGTAAGTCTTTTCAGTACCAAATACTTGATTGCTTTTCACTGGTGATTTATTTGTTTTTAACGTGAAATTCAGGACTTGAGTAATACACCTCACCACAGTTTGTTGGTTTTTTTTTAAAGTGAGTTACCCTTTAAAGAAGCACAGCAAGATTTATCATAGAAGTTGTGAGTTTTTTCACCTTTTAGAAGCGAAGACATGGGGTGAATTTTTTTTACTAGACAGAAATTAAATAAATGCTGCATAAAAATATGGCTACTAAAGTGGAAAAAACGCAACACACACTGAAAAGGGAGGCCTGATTTTTATATTTTTTTTTAGGTTAGGAAGTCCTTACATGACATATCATTTTGCATCCTCTGAATTCCTTTTGAACTGAAACAGTGAAGAACCAACCTGAGTGAATGAGGATATAATAACAGTATCACTTAAGTGCTTGAAATGCTAACTACTCTTTCTGATGAAAAAGTCCTCTATAATCACGACATGTAGCATCAATTTGATTTCACAGAATCACAGAATCATAGAATGGTTTGGGTTGGAAGGGACCTCAAAGACCATCTAGTTCCAACCCCCCTGCCATGGGCAGGGACACCCTCCACTAGATCACGTTGCCCAAAGCCCCATCCAGCCTGGTCTTAAACACTTCCAGGGAGGGGGCCTCCACAACCTCTCTGGGCAACCTGTTCCAGTGCCTCACCACCCTCACAGTAAAGAATTTCTGTCTAACATCTAATCTAAATTGACCCTCCTTCAGCTTAAACCCATTACCCCTTGTCCTGTCACTACACTCCCTGATAAACAGTCCCTCACCAGCTTTCCTGTAGGCCCCTTCAGAAACTGGTAAGCCACAATTAGATCTCCCCGGAGCTGCCTTTTCTCCAGGCTGAACAATCCCAACTCTCTCAGCCTGTCCTCATAGGAGAGGTGCTCCAGCCCTCTGATCAGCTTCGTGGCCCTCCTCTGGACTCTCTCCAGCAGCTCCATGTCTCTCTTGTACTGGGGCCCCCAGAGCTGGACGCAGTACTCCAGGTGGGGTCTCACAAGAGTAGAGTAGAGGGGCAGGATCACCTCCCTCGACCTGCTGGTCACACTTCTTTTGATGCAGCCCAGGACACGGTTGGCTTTCTGGGCTGCAAGTGCACACTGTGGGCTCATGTTGAGCTTCTCATCAATCAATACCCCCAAGTCCTTCTCTTCAGGGCTGCTTTCAATCCATTCTCTGCCCAGCCTGTAGCTGTGCTTGGGATTGCGCTGACCCACATGCAGGACCTTGCACTTGGCCTTGTTGAACTTCATGCGGTTCGCACAGGCCCACCTCTCCAGCCTGTCAAGGTCCCTCTGGATGGCATCCCTTCCCTCCAGCGTGTCAACCACACCACACAGCTTGGTGTCGTCGGCAAACTTGCTGAGGGTGCACTCGATCCCAGTGTCCATGTCGCCAACAAAGATGTTAAACAGTGCCGGTCCCAGTATCGACCCCTGAGGAATGCCGCTTGTCGCTGTTCTCCACTTGGACATTGAGCCGTTGACCACAACTCTTTGAGTGCAACCATCCAGCCAATTCGTTATCCACCAAGTGGTCCATCCATCGAATCCATGTCTCTCCAATTGAGAGACAAGGATGTCGTGCGGGACAGTGTCAAATGCCTTGCACAAGTCCAGGTAGATGATGTCAGTTGCTCTTCCCTTGTCCACCAATGCTGTAACCCCATCATAGAAGGCCACCAGGTTTGTCAGGCACGATTTGCCCTTAGTGAAGCCATGCTGGCTGTCACCAATCACCTTGTTATTTTCCATGTGCCTGAGCATAGTCTCCAGGAGTGTCTGCTCCATGATCTTGCCAGGCATGGAGGTGAGACTGACTGGCCTGTAGTTCCCTGGGTCTTCCTTTTTATCCTTCTTAAAAATGGGGGTTATGTTTCCCCTTTTCCAGTCAGTGGGAACTTCGCCAGACTGCCAGGACTTCTCAAATATGACGGCGAGTGGCCTGGCCACTTCATCCACCAGTTCCCTCAAGACCCGCGGATGCATCTCATCAGGTCCCATGGACTTGTGCACCTTCAGGGTCCTTAGATATTCTCGAACCTGATCTTCTCCTACAGTGGGCGGTTCTGCAATCTCCCAGTCCCTGCCTTCTGTGACCTGGGCAGTGTGGCTCAAGCACTCGCCAGTGAAGACTGAGGCAAAGGAGTTGTTGATTACCTCAGCCTTCTCCATATCCTGGGTAACCAGGGCACCCGTTTCATTCCGGAGGGAACCCACATTTTCCCTAGTCCTCCTTTTATCACTAACATACCTATAGAAGCTTTTCTTGTTGTCCTTAACATCCCTGGCCAGATTTATTTCTATCAGGGCTTTGGCTTTCCTAACCTGATCCCGGGCTGCTCGGACAGTTTCTCTGTATTCCTCCCAGGCTACCTGCCCTTGCTTCCACCCTCTGTAGGCTTCCTTTTTTTGTTTGACTTTGCCCAGGAGCTCCTTGTTCATCCATGGGGGCCCCTTGGTGTTTTTGCTTGACGACTTCTTTGCTGGGATGCATCGCTCCAGAGCTTGGAGGAGGTGACCCTTGAATATTAGCCAGCTGTCCTGGGCCCCTCTTCCTTCCAGGGCTTTGTCCCATGGTATTCTACCAAGCAGATCCCTGAAGAGGCCAAAGTCTGCTCTCCTGAAGTCCAGGGTAGGGAGCTTGCTGCCCTGAGGATCTTGAATTCCACCATTTCGTGGTCACTGCAGCCAAGGCTGCTCTTGAGCTTCACATCCCCTACCAGGCCCTCCTTGTTAGTGAGAACAAGGTCCAGCATGGCACCTCTCCTCATGGGCTCCTCTATCACTTGGAGGAGAAAGTTGTCATCAACACATTCCAGGAACTTCCTGGATTGCTTGTGCTCTGCTGCGTTGTCCCTCCAGCAGATGTCAGGGTGATTGAAGTCCCCCATAAGGACCAGGGCTTGTGAGCGTGAGGCTGCTCCTATCTGCCTATAGAGGGCTTCATCTGCTCAGTCTCACTGGTCAGGTGGCCTGTAGCAGACCCCTGCTATGATGTCCCCTGCCCCAGCGCTCCCTTTAATCCTGACCCATAAGCTCTTGGTCGACTCCTCATCCATCCCCAGGTGGAGCTCCATGCACTCCAGCTGATCATTGACATAAAGGGCGACACTCCCCCCTCGTCTGCCCTGCCTGTCCTTCCTAAAGAGCCTGTACCCCTCCACCCCAACACTCCAGTCACAGGAGCTATCCCACCACGTCTCTGTAATGCCAATAATGTCATAGCCTTGCAAGCGCACACACGTCTCCAGCTCCTCTTGTTCATTCCCCATGCTCCGTGCATTTACGTAGAGGCATTTCAGTTGTGCCCCCATTGAGGCTGGCTTATTGGCTGGAGTGGCTGGAATTCTTTTGATGTATACTCCCAGTGTTTCCCTGTTGGTTCCCGTTGTGTCTGGAGCCCCTGACTCATCTCCTCTAGTCTTTGAGCATGCTGTAGTGCGTCCAGCACATCTCTGAACTATAGGCTGAGGGCTACTGATTCAGTCTATTACAGTTTACACTAATAAAAGCTGTAGTTTTGTTAATACTTTGTTCAAGTAGGTAGGCATAGCTAATCACATTTCCTAAAGCAGCGTCTTGCCTCTCAGAAGGTGAGTATCTTTCTGCCATCACAGATATGGTCTGTCCATGCAACCCTGTAACGTACTTGGGTTGACTTCTGCTGATTCATGTAGGATTCAGACTTGTCCTTAAATCCTAGAGCAGGAAAACGGGCCAGGAAGAGGCAGTGCCATTCTGCAGCTCTGTTGCACGTTACATGATGATTTACGGTGTGTGTGGGGGGGAAGTTGTAAGCAAAAGAGTAGCTTCTGAACTCAAGACTATGAAAAAACCCAAACGTGAGGGATTCTCTCATTTGCACCTTTGATGACTTACAAAGACTTGGGGCACCATTTCAACAAAGCACTTTGGCATGTGGTCGGTTATAAGAGGGCAAGGCCCCCTCTACTCAGCAAAGCACTTGAGCACATGCTTAGCTTCAAGCATGTTAAATGGCTCCACTGAAGTCAAATGAATGTAAAATGATTTAGAGTGAGACTTACATGTTTCATAGATTGATAGCATTTAAGGCCAGGAAGAATGACAACAATCATGTAGCCTGACCTCCTTCATAACCCAGGACCAAAGAATTTTGCCAAGTGTTCCCAATGTGAAATCCACTGCTTCTGCCTGAACTGTAACTGTACTTTCAGAAAGACAGCCAGCTTTGATTTAGAGACTTCACAGGAGACAGGATCCATTGTATTCCTAGATAAGATTTTTTCAGCAGTTACTATCCTTCATTGAAAAGAGCTGTGTGCCTGAATGCTAATCTGAATTTGCTGAGATTCAGCTTCCATCCATAATGACCTTTTCTGTTAAATTAAAAAGTCAGATTCTCCAGTTTTCTTTTTAGAGAAATATCCTCAGGCCATCGTTATATCAATTCTTAATCTGCACTTTTTAGTGACTAAATTAAGATGCTTTTTTCTGACACTTCTATTACTGAAGTTGTGTTTGTAGCTCTTTTCTGAACATTTTCCAAATTGCCAACATCCTACTTAAAATGTGTACATCAGAAGTGGACAGAGACATCCCAGTAATGACCTTACTAGTTGTCAGTAATCCATGGTAGTTTCTACCTGATAGTCTTCTCCCATACATACATCCAGGACCGCATTTACTGGCTCATCCTCTGTGTTGCCCTGGGAGCTCTTGATCATCTGTTTGCACAGAAAAATCCTTTTCTGAGTCACTTTGTGCCTAAAGACTGTCTGCCATTCTCCAAAACTAGTTTCTGTAAAACTAATCCATATTTTTCATTCTTAATGAAAGGTCTTCATTAACCATCTCGTGTGGCATTTAGCAGTAATACAGGTGAGGCTAACTTACTAATGAGCCCAGATTTTTGTGCAGTACTGGCATGTCTTCATCATTACTTGTAACTTTTGGTGTCATTTCCAATGATTTTGTATCTTCTTCTATGCTCTTTTAGAGAACTGAATCCTATTGAGCAACAAATCTATGCTAGAAATGTGCCTAGTTAATCATTATTTATTATGTATATTCACTTTTTTGAGATGCATTGCCTACTAGAGGGGAAGAAGAGAGAATCACATATGCTATGCTGTTTTGCATAGAAATAAAATTGACTAATCCCCAGTGCAAAAGAATGAGCAAATGAAATGCACAATGAAAAGTAAAATAGACCATAAAAACTCTTTCTTATTAATTAATAGTGTTGGTGGCAAATTTTTCATCCTGAAGTTAGTTATTAATGCAAACTGCTTTAACAGTAGCTATTTCCTACAGCTTTCATCACATGGCTTTCCATGATAAAGTGAATTGTGTGATTGTGGGTGAGTTTTCCAGATTTAGGGGCTTTAGTTAATATCACAGAGAAGGTCTTTTAAAAATATGTGGAGATTTGAGAATCAAATGATTTCACTGCAGATTGCTGATTGAAAAGAAACAATGTAACAATGCAACATTGAGATACTAATTTTAGCTTACAAAATAGCTGTGTCATAAATGGCTAGTTTTTAATTGCCTTTCTTAAATGTGATTATTTCCCAGCTGGCTGCTCTCCCCTTTCACTTTCTTTCTAAATTAGAACTATTGGCACAAGAAATGAAATTAACTTTTACATCATATGTGAAAAAGAGTCTCAAGCCTGCCTGCCTGAAGCCTGTTTATGCAATCTGTCTTTAACTGATGAATCTCATCGGCTTCAATATATGAACAGTAAAAGCTCATTACTGGGTGAGATATTAAGTAGAGTGCCTCCTAAATACAACCCTGACACTTGAGAGAAAGGAGTTTTATAGTCTCCCAAGTCACTTGCCTCCTTGCACAATTTGCTTATCCTCCTCGTGTCTGAGTTTTCAATTTATAAAACAAGAATAATAATCTTACCTTCTTTTATAAAGTGCTTTGAGCTCTGTCATGGAGAAGTGCTTTGTCAGAAGCAGAGTTATTAATTATGCAGACCCTCTGTAGCTTCAGTCTTTTCACAAGGTGGGTTTACTTTGGATGAGGACACCTGTGTGGAGACAGGTCATTCTGTCCTCTCTGTCGGGCAGCTTCTGGATGCTCCTGTGCGTGCACCTCAGCCACGCAGAGGAAAGCTGGCTTAGGAGACTGACTGGCAGACCAGTCTGTAATCTAAAAGATGAATTAAAACAGAGAAACAGACATTTATTTCCCTTTCCAGAAGGTCCAAAGGTGAGAGCGAGGGACTGTGACACGCTTGGCTTAGTTTTTGTGCAAAACCCCCTCCATCTGTAAGCGGCTCTGTTTACCAATAGCATTATTCACTGCGGGGGAAGGAAGGGATGTGAAGTAGATGAACACCGGAGACTCACACAATGTCCAGACAACTTTTATCACTGGAGGATTGCAGGGTGGAAAGCAATAAAGATTGGAATCCTCAATTCTTACACAAACTGTAACTTACCAAGCAATAGCTTCATCATAACCACATAACCCCAAATTCCCTCCCTGCTTCCTGCAGTTCCTACAGCCTCCAGGGCTTCGGTGTGCTTCTGGCTTCCCTTTTTTTTTTTTTTCCTTTCTTCCTTTTTTTTTTTTTTAAGAAACATATATCATAATGTGTTTTCTTTCTTTTTTAATAAAAATATCAAAGGGATACTTATCAATGACTGAAGAGGCAGAGCTGCAGTACAGTCTATTTTTTAACTGGAACATGCACCATGCTGTGACACACTCATCCAGGAGCAGGAGAAGATTGATGGCTAGACATGTGGAGAGAACTGCCACTGATTGAAATCAGACAACTGCAAACTGTGAGGGAGATCCAGGGGAAACCCATTTTAACCACAGTAGTCCAGTCTCAGCACACTTGGACAGGGTCTTTCCTCTGTCTGAAGTCTGCACTGCAGGACACAAAGAAACTAGGCAGTACAGTGAGGCCAATGGCAAAATATGAAACTATGACAACTTGGAAGATATATGTGTACGTCTCTATCTGTCTCACCTCTGTAAATGATTTCCTTCACTAACAGATAATAGATCAGAAATTTCATTCCTCAAGTACCAGTCATCTTCTGACACCCTTCAGATTCCTTCACAAAGACCAGAAGAAAGAAAAAAACCCAAAAGCTTTCAAGTAGAAAAAAAAGAACTGGAACAGTACTAGAAACCTGATTTTCAGAAGTGCTGAGCACCTGGAGTGTCAATTACAGTTACAGGGAGCTGGAGCTGTTCACCACGTCTAAAAACATCAGACTTCCTGCAGCACAATATCGCGAAGTATTTACTTAATTCCATTTTGGAAATGTGTCTCCTATTTGCTGCAAAACAGGGAGAAGTGAAAGAAGTGATGTGGAAGGGCGTGTTCCCCAGTACCCATCACCGCGGCTGCTGGGGTGGGTGTTGGTAGCAATTGCACAGCCATGCACTTGCACTGAGACATTTTTATTTCATTACGGGTGTCAGTTTACAGCCATTAGCTAAGCAGATTGGCCTGGACCAAAATGCCTCCTTTCTGCGTGTGTGCATGTGTCTTATCGCTAGATCTTGCTTCCATTATTCAAGTTTTGTTTTGTTTTTTTTTTAAAAAAAAAAGGAAGGAAGGGGAAAAAAAGGAATGAAAAGACGAGAAAGGCTTTACGTGCATTATGTTTTGTGGCTTGTCTCTATCCTCTAGCCAGAACAGTCTGAAATACATTTTATTGGAAATCATTACTTAAATTCCAGCGCTGAGGAGAATATTGATCTTTTGTGCGTAATGGTTACCAGACTGCGGAAAGTAGCAGAGAGGGCTCCAAGCAGGCCGACATAATGTCAGTGACAATTCATTTTTTTTAACCAGTTAGGATACTGGTTTAATATCCTGCAAAAGGCACTTAACACCAGCCCTTTCATAGCATCTGTCCGGCCCCGGCGGTGGCGGGGGGCTGCTCCTCGGGCGGTGGGCTGGCAGGCGTGCTGGAGACCTGCTTGGCCAGAGGCTGCTGGCGGAGCCCCGGCATTCCCCTGGCGCCCCGCACGCGCTCACCAGCTGTCCCAACTTTCCAGGGTGCTCCTCAATTTTCTAAATATGTGCCACATAAAAATAAAATTTCAGACAGCGATGCGCTGAGGAGCCCCGTGCCTGCAGTGCATAATTCATTCATAGTGTCCGTAGCCCATTATTCCCACATTCCTCTCGTAGAGCTATCAATTTCATCTCCGGCCAAACTGGAATCTGAATCTTGGGAGCATAGTGAAGTGGTGGTGGTGCAAGTACGCCGCTTTCCTTTTTTTCCCCCCTCACTCTTTCTTGACTGTCTTCTTTGGTTTTTTCCCACCCTGCAAGAAATGTTACGTTCGTTTTGTGTTTGCAGGCATGAGCTGCTTGGAAAGAGCCACATGAGTAACTCCAGATTCCCAGATTTGTTAGATTCCAGGGGAATAAAATTTTGTGACTGTCCATTAGATGCTAAACTACATAGAGAAAACTACAATCTTCTCCTTCCCAAAGTAAAACTGCCAGTTACTCGATGCATTTCTCACCCACCAACTCTTGTAGGAAAACATGGGAAATCAGTGTTTTGCTAATGATTTTTCTGCTCATCTCATAAAATGCGTGATGATTTCTATAAATTTCCCTGTTTGTCATTTCAGTAACCAGAGGCACAAAACTTTCCACAGATATCAGTGGCATTTAATTAACATAGCGACTTGGACACCTGCCCCAGTGCTGCAATAAGCTTTGGAGAACTGTTGGTACTGCACTTAATCAAGCCAGCAGCCAGTGCGTTGTGAGTGTACTCAGAAGAGCACCAACAAACTACAGAGTCAATTTGGCTCAAATCTCCTTGGTCTTTTTCCTCTTCTGAGCCATTTTGAAGCTACCCTTAAAAAACTGTTAGAGAAAGGCTAATCCATTGCACTGTAACAAGAAGAATAAAAGGCTGCTCATACGAAGAAATTGGGACAGATAAAAAGAGCTTTTAAGAACTAATGAAGGAGCTGACAAAGCAATGTCGTCATTGTTATCTACATCCAGATCTACTATCTGCTTGCTACGTTTAGCAAATAAAATCCATTTCTTCCCCCCAAAAAATAATGTTCTCATCTAAAGTTTTTGTACTTTTTTTTAAAAGTCTTGGTAACTTAAAATAAATATTAAGTTAATAACTTTGTTTAAGCAGTAATAGGAAAATCAATAGCAGTGGATCTCAGATATTCATCTGGACACAGTGCTGGGCAACCAGCTGTAGGTGGCCCTGCTTGAGCAGGGGAGTTGGACCAGATGACCTCCAGAGGTGCCTTCCAACCTCAACCATTCTGTGATTGTGTGATTCAGATGAAAGATATGTAAAATTTTATTTAATTGGTATTAATATAGTTGCACAGTACTTCACATTTCTAACACAGGAGCACTTAAAGGTCAGAGTCAAATGCTAATAATTTGAGACAGACAAAAGGTTATTATTATTCCTATTTTACAGTGTGAGAAGCATGTATAGACTTAGTGTCAGAATTAATCACATCTAATATTAGCTACCTGAAAGTCAGGCATTTAGTCTAAGACAGAGGTCTAGGCCCTTCTGTAATCATGTCTCTACAAAAATAGCAGAGGTTGCTGGTGTGGCCCATACCTCTTGCATGGAGTGGACCCTAAGGCAAAGCTCTCTTCATTCATGCTCAGGGTTTGTTTGTGAAGGAGCCCAGGAGAAAATTAGCACCTGTGCAGAATAGGCTATCGGAGACATACAGCTAGAGGAGATTTAGTCCATGCTGAATCTAGAAAGGGGACTGAAATGTCTTCTAGTTGCAGCATGATGGACAGAGCGTAAGCAACTAGCTTAGAGCAGAAATTCCCCTTCTAGATGGTAAAGTTAGGTGAGATGGACCTGGGTCCTGTTGGCATGCTTAAGAAAGACAATTGCATAGAAAGTCCATGGCAGAAATAGAAGTGGAACTGTGTCTTCCAAATTCCAATCTGGCGAGACAGACTTTTGCTAATGATGATCGTCCACTATGAATATCTACAGGTTCTTGCTTATCATTTTCCAAAGGAGAAATTCAGCAATTTAACACAGTCTTTCCTGTTTTGCCCTGGATTTTTTAGTTTTGTTTCTGAAATCGAGAGGCATATGGAACATGTAAATGATACAGCAATCTTGTGAGAATTCATATGCAGTTTCCAGGAACAGGCATGTTACAGAATCATTACACTATTAGCGTCTATCTGTAGGCCTCTAAAAATCATTACAGCTTTTAAAGAATTCTAATTAGGCATGTCTGAAGTGCCAAATCCAGGTGGATTTTCACCCACTTCCAATAATATGGCTGCTCTGAGCCCTCATTGAAATAGATCATATCTCTGGAATCTAGCTGTAACGGAGATCAGGTTCTGACTTATCCCATAACCTCCCAAAATAACGTTAAGTTGCTCTGATGCAGCCTGTTTTAAAGCTCTGTGGGGCTTACAGCTGTGTGCCTGTTAACATACCCTCCAGTTGCTTCCATTCACTAGTTAAGAAACATAGCGTTAAAGCAGAGAGCAGAATGATGAGATGGGTCATTCTTCTCTCTTTCCCATGTAACTATTTTTTAAGACTCTCTGGGTTTGTTTTGTACTATTATGGTACTTTCCTGCACACACCCATGGAGTAACACTTTATCATCAGCGTCGTCTTCTCACCTGATGCAGTATGGAAGCTTAACATTAAGGGGAGGGGGGGAACCCCCATTTCTAACCATAGTTTTGAACACAGCCAGGACCATTCTTTTCTTAACAACTGTTCCAAGATGTATATTTTAAGGTGAGCAAAGTGCCATTCCCATGGAAAGGCCCTGTCATCAATTTATACAGTACCTGAATCTACATTATATCAACAAATATATGCTACTATTAAATCTTTTTTATGAGCTAAACTAAAGTAATCTATACATACCACTTCAACGTGGCCAAGGACAAATGAATTCAATGAAACAAGCTCAGTGGTTTTGGTTTTTGTACAGATCACATCTCTGCACTGAATATAAAGAAAAAATATTTGGTGGAAATGCATAATATAATATAGCTGCACTAACTTTGAACTTTCAAATTTATACCCTTACTCCTCAGTTTCCAAATTGGACTATATGTTTATAGTAGCCTTAAATGACTTAACAGGAAGAATACAAAGGGTTTGTTTCACAGGCAGCTGGTATAGGGACTCATTATATTGTATAGATCCATGTTAATGTTTTATATTGTATAGATCCATGTTAATGTATATCGCCTCCATAATAAAAAGACTCAGACTCTACTTAGAAAGCAGTAGATAAAAATGCAGATAACATTGAAGTCAATGAGCTCTCTGGAACTGGGATTTCACACAATATATTTATGACCCTCCCAATTCAATAGATTTCAGACAAAGACAGTAAGAGTAACGTAATGTTACAGCTGAGGTAATTTCTTTCTTTCTTTCTTTCTTTTTTTTTAAGCTTGGGTTGTTTCGAAATCAAAACTGCTACTCATAGGCTTAAAGCTAGGCAAATGCTAAATACCCTGCTGGTCAGTCACAACCTGTAACATTGTAATGTCAAGCTCTTTTACTGTTAAGACAAAATAATCTGCAATCGGTGACGTTTTGTGTTCTGCGACCAAGCACATCTTTATATAGAAGTCCTCTCAGACAGGCAACATGACATAGAGGATTTTTCTTAGAAGATCATTGTCTGATCTGATTCTGCTGTTGCCTTGCCACAAGAGGAACTGGGTGTAGGCAGAAACAACTTTGGCTTCTCAGTTCAGTGAGGATTTTGCAGTTTAGAAGAAGCCATACTGGTTCTTCCAGACTGCCTTCTAAATCCCTTTCCTAGATTCAGAGAACATTATTTTTAAAGCCCACATGTATTAAGACTGATGATAAATCTGCAAAGTTATTCTCAAAGAGGCAATGAAAATTCATATTCATAAATATACTATGAACACACTCATCATTGCTTAACAAAAGCAATTCAAAAATTATATTAGTTCCAAATAGTTTTGGTCAGGCCATATAACCACAAATATGCTCATACCTCTTTTTTTTTTTTTTTTTTTTTTTTAATAAACTATCCATTATGTAGATATATGGCACTCACTGGAGGTGAATCTTAAAAATGAAATCTTCACTGATGAAATCACTTGAAGGAATGAGAGCTTATAAAAATGTTCTTGTTGTAGCAGAACTGCCTAAAAAGTGGTAAAGGCTGCATGATTGTTCACATGTGCCATCCACAGTGCTTTAATGAGGGACTACAAGTGTTTGGAGGTTGTCAAAACACCTGTTTGTGGGTCAGGAATAGACTGGCCAGTCTGGAGACATACGAGCCATTCCCAAAGAAGGCTGGCAGGACAAAAGACAGCACAGGGAAATACGTCAGTTCTAACACTTACCGACACAGTAAACTGTATGAAAAAAAAACAAACCATGGAACTCATCTGTATGCTCTTAAAATGGCCCTGTAATATACACAGCTTAGCCAGGGATGCATACTGAATCCTATCATGTTTGATTTTGGAAAAATGTAGTTATGATTAAAGGCAATAGCAATGATGATGATCATCACCAGTTCATCATATGCTAATGTTCTTGTTTCTATATTGTACAAGAAATACATATTGAGCTAACCCCTGGTGCAGAGAAAATGAATGCTCATTTAGATCTGTGTGGCCAGCAGGGAAAAATGGGCTTGCACTGCTGTGGGAATAGCCTGTTTCACCGGAGGTGCTGAAATATATTCCATGCATCCCTGCGCAAACCAAGATTGGAAATAATTTCAAGGCGACACATTGAGCTGGTGTCCATGTTATAATCATTCTATCAGGCTAAACTGCACAGCCTGCAGGACTTCACAGTATGTGGGCCACGGTTTTACCCTCAGTTCTGTGACCACGCTACTAAAATCCGAAAACCAGTGGGAATGACAGTAATTGCAACAGGGGAGACAGTTCCCCAGTGATTCTACTGAAAGGAAAGTCTATGTAAAGGCAGATTAATTAGCATTTACTGAAGATAAGGCTCAAGGAGTGACAAAAAGATAGTCTTCAAAGGGTAAGTGCTTAAATAGGTAGAAACAAGTGTGGTGACATACAACCTGGGTTTTTTTCAACTGAAATAGGTTATGATTGTCATGGCTGTAATGTCATCACTCTCCATTGCTCCAAATACTATTAACCATTTGATACAAAAAGGCCAAAGCAGCTAATAAAATATGATTTTTAGTGTCTCTAAATATCCAGCTTTATTGTTGCTTTCTTATTACCATGTGACAACCACTAGCTGAACCTGCAGCATTGTATGTATGAGCCTTATAAGCAGAGCACCTCAGATTCCCTTTGTTGGGTATCAAAGCAGCTTAGCAATTTTTAGAAGATCCATTGGGCAGGATCAGAGTGTTGGATTTTGCTAATGAAGAGTATCAAGATGCAATAACCTATTGGATTTGCTGTGGTTTAAAAGTGTTAGCCAGTGAACTGTGCCGATATGGCAGCTCAGCATGGGAATTTTGCAATGTGTTTCTAATGGTTTTGCAAACTAATGAAAAAGGACATTGATGAAGGTTATGTTGATTGCCAGTTGCACCTGTCCACCTCCTAGTTTCTCCTTTATACTTCAGATCCATTCAGAATCAACGGCTCCTTTAAATGCAAGATGAAAAAGGAAATAGTGATGGGAGGTTAAAAATGATAGAGTTATGAAATTAATATATTAAGGAAATGTTATCTCTTTTAGTCTTCCTAGATATTGTTCCTTCAGTGTTAAGCACTTTGATGCTTGTTTCGACTTGCATGTTTCCAGTGGCTTTTTAGAACGTGTCATTCCTCTTAAAGTGCAGTGATAGTTCAACAGCGCAAAAGGAATGTTAATGCTATAATTCTATTAAGTTGTGTGAGTACTGTTCAAATTCCTCCCACTAATATAATTTCAAGGATTATATATAAGTAATTAACATTATTAAGGGCCTTATTTTCAAAAATAGCTTCTAAATTTGAGCCAGTATAACATGTGCATGCAACTGGTTTCTTGTCTGAAACAGTAAGTCCCAGATCCTAGAAAGCATTTCCATCCTCCTGAGCATCTCTTGGGGGGCACATCTACAACTAACTCCTGCATCCTCCCATGTGTGCAAGCTTCCATTCATAAATTTCATTGCAGTTTGGACTTTCTCCTGGCAGAACAGCAGAGAAAGCTGTGTAGAATGATCCGCTCTTTGGAGCCCTTTTTGGTGGGGAAAAAAGGGAACAGAGAAAAAGACCCTGCACGTAATTCTTGTTGGTCAGAGAGCACAGAGAACAGCTAAAGATGACAGAGATCCAGCCTAAGGTGACCGCCTAAGGTGAGACTCAGTACTTGCCAGCTGTAAGAGTCTGGATGTATTCTTCATCTCCCCATACAGAAAGAATGAGAGGCATCCTGGCAAAGAGAACCAGCCATCTCAATGCAACTCACCATTCTCTCATCACTATGACGCACAGGAGAGACAATGTGATAGAAAAGTGCCATGAGAGGAACTTATTTTTGAAACTCCTTTCAAAACATTACTCTTCTGTTTGATTTCCTTCATAGTCCCAGGTCTGAACAAATGCAAAAAAATGCCTATTTCTTTCCCAAAATTGAGGTAGGTTTTTGCATATGTCATACTTGTCAATAAAATGAAGTCCAAAGGATGTCACACAAGTGTTGGATCCATTTCCAATGTGCCTTTGTTATGTCACACCATGAGGAAAAATGTACCATTGCCAAGTATCATTAACCTGTTGTGTCCAAAGGATGTCACACAAGTGTTGGATCCATTTCCAATATGCCTTTGTTATGTCACACCATGAGGAAAAATGTACCATTGCCAAGTATCATTAACCTGTTGTGTCCAAAGGTTGGTCGTACGACAGCTCTTGGACCTCACTGACAAATGTATACAGGCCGTAGAAACTGACTGCCCCATTCTGTTCATGGTGCACCAGCTGTATCACTGAGCTCTTATGCTCAGGATGAGGAAGAAGCTTCCTCGAGAGAAAACATTTAGAAGGTGTTATACGACCATTGGGGCTAATATCAATATGCAAAGGCACCTGATACTCTGCCACTAACATGTTGCCATAAGCATGCTTCCCATCAAAACACTTTTGACTACACTTTTAATACGTGACACTTTTACCCAGCTTGTGAGATAACACAGAAGGAAACTGTTGCCCAGATTAGCTTTTTTGACCTTTGGCACAGTCATTAAAGTGCTAAAATCTTTTAAAAAATCATGGTCAGTGCTGGGCATACCACTTCAAAAAGGTTCCAACAACAAGTAGACAATGTTTATAAATGGCAAGCAAAGATAAGTACAGATAGGGAAACTGTTTTGCATAACAAGACTAAAAGTTTATGACTGCTCGAGAGGAATCACACTAAAGATTTACAATGTAATGAATATGGAAGAGAAGTAAATCAGGAAAACCTGAGAAAATCTATTCTCAAGATGGTACACCACAAGAAGACACACTGTGAAATTAAAAGGTGCCAAAGGAAAAAAGGGCTGATTCTTCCAGCACTAAAAAAGAAAGTTTTATCATTCTGTTCGGTGCTCTGTTTCCCCATTACACCAAGGGATACCTCATAAAACATTACTATGCTTATGGTAAAAGAGCATGTGGTGAAACACACTGTCTTTGTCCCTAACTCTTCTTTCACTGAGAATAATCAAGTGAAGAAATGACAAAGCACCAACTTTCAGATATTTTACTTTACAGTATTTTCTTCTTAGAGAAAATTAGATTAATATATTTTAAAAGACTAGGTTTTCCACAACATGACAAATGAAACATTGAGATAAAACAATGAAAATAGTGTTGCAAAGGATGACAAGCAAATAAGTTGGAAATCATTACAACAATTACACAACCTTGAAGCTACTATCATAAATTGATACTTTTTTGAATGCTGGATACAGATTCAAAAAAAAGACACACCAATGAGTACAATAAATCTTAAAAATCATGTTCTGAGCTATTTAAACAGGCATCAAAGTAGCAAAATGAAAGAGGTTCTGTCCCAAACTAATTTTTGATGCAAAGCAGCCTAAGGATTAATTAATTTTCTTCTCCCTGTCTACTGGTGGGCCAAATAGGAAAAATATGAGCTGTCACCAGAGCTGGAGGTATCCAGAGGAACCGATGTGGGCATGTCATCTAGCACCATGAGATTAAGTAGTCAGGTCAAGATCCTGCTCAACCATAAAAACATGCATGTGTGAAAGGACCCTTCCTATCCAGGGACCAGGCTGATCCAAAGCCTGTGGAAATCCACCTGGCTTCAACAGGCTTGAGAGCAAGTTCTCATGAGCTTCCTAAGACATTGCCTTATAAAGTCTGTCTTGCAGGTGAGACTCTTAAGGGAAAGATACTAGGAGACTTGATGCTTTCATCAGATTTCCTAGCTGCCAAAATGTTTTCATGTGTGCAATGGAATATCAGGGATTACAGGTTTGAAGAGCTCCCATTCACATTCTTGTCTACTTCACTGTACAGTATATATTTCCCATCACATGGGCTCTCAGGAAAGGAAATCACTGTCTTTTGCAACAGCATCATACAGAGACCCTCTCATAAAATGTGAATTGAACACAACCAATGAGTACTCTCAGGAGTGAGATGGCACATGGCAAACATTTCTCATTTCCTTGCTCTTATGTAAGGCAGAATAGTTCACTCTGCCTTTAGGATGTCTTTTGTCTTCAAGTCAGAAAAAACACATCAGTTTCTAGCACTGCCTTTCTAGTGTTTTTTAATCATGTGGATTTAAAACTTCTTTTTTGTTGTTTTTAAATGGAATTCTTTATGTTTAAGAGCACTACATTTGGAAGAGATTTTTTTAGACATCATGCAAGTCAAAAAATAGCTCGCTCTGTTTTTAAATGGGCTCCAGGTTGGAGAAAGTACTCCCTTGCCTGCCTATGAACACAGCAGTGAAAGAATAAAAATAAAGCACTTTCTGGCTGAGCTTTGTAAGCTGAATCTTGGGTGTCTCTGTTGCAGGCAGCACTGCAGCAGTGGAAGAAATAGAGCATCTCTGTGTATTAGAAAGCACTTTTCATCGCATACATCACTGTCATTTTGGTGCTGTGATTCCAGAAAGTCAGCTAATCTTCTTCTACATTTGCATCAACACAAATAATTTAAAATAATAATTTGAGGTGTTGGGTTTTCTATAATTTGTCTCCCCCACAAGTCCTTCTGCCTCTCCTTCCCTCCACAATAGATGGATAAAGCAGATGTGTCAGTAGTGAGCATTTTTAGCGAAATTCCTTGTTGAGTTCAGCCCAGGTGTCTGCCTAACAACGAGCTGAGCATTCCTTGTAGTGGCCTTGGTGTATTAGAAAAGGCTTTACTGTCACCACTTTCCAAGCTGCATAACAAATCCTTATAAAATATTACAAATAATAATAAATGGACTGCCTTGTACACACCTCAGCTCAAAAGCAGCCATACAAAAGTAAGCAGAATGGCTGAAAAGAGAAGAACCACTGCAGAGAATAACGTTGTCTGAGAGTTTTTTAAAACACTAACCAATGTCCACTTGTTACTGCTTCTTGTGGACATCACTGGAAGAGGAAAGTTGAAATGAGAGCTGCTGGCAAGAATGGTAGAGAAACAACTGCTTAGGACTCCGAAAACAAAAGGCTAGCATCTATCAGATTCGTGTAGTCAAATAGAGAACGAAGAGGAAAGGATGGTTCTGTGTGGATGGGGAAAGAAGTGAGGAGCTGGCAATAGGGAAGAGAAGAGTATTCCTGGGTAGTTTATAGCTGAGAGGGGAGCTGTACACTTAGGGGTATGAGTAGCATTAGGTTTGGCAGGTAGGCAAAGATGAACCTCGATGCTTGTAAGGAGAAGGCTAACAGAAGATTTTTGTAGTGGGTGCATCAATGATCTCAGCTGGGGAGGTTTAGGCAGTGAAGAGCTGGAGGAGGTGACAGAGGGATTCATCAGTTCTGACAGTGGCAAATTTTTATCTGTGAAGACTGTGGGAAGGTAAAATAAAGGGGTAAGATAAAGGCACTCAGTGGAATTATAAGAAGACGGGAAAAATACATGAGTGGACTCCACTTAAGTAGAGTCCTCTGGGCTATCTGATGCCTAAACACATAGCATCTGATTTCCAGAACCCTGGTGTGTTTTGCGTTGAAAACTGCATGCATTTCTAAATGGAACAAAAAAATGAAAGCTGAAACTTGTAAAGTAGCAGCGAATTTGAGCATTTCAGGTAAGGGGGACAAAACAAATAGGGATAAAGGGCCTCACCCTTGGAGGCTCCATCACTGCTGCCCTAAAAGGTGCTATGTTGTTCAGGGTTAGCTTTCTGCCTCCGCTGTTACAGGACAGCGTGGTTCTTTTGCGCTTCAGAGCATGATGGGACTCCATCGCATATCTAGTGCAGGGACGCCTCGTTCAGTCTGTGGCAGCGTGACCTGAACTGACACCGTGATGATTAGCGAGGTTCATATTATTAGACTCCTCAAGTGCACGCGGCAGACTGCAGGGCGTAGGGAGCGTTTGGACAGCACACATCTGTCTATGTGATCAGAAAGACCAATCTACTTTTATGAGATTCTTTTAAAACAAAGAATGATCTTTGTTAGGCCCTAGGGGGCCCTTACCAGCAGCGTGAAGAGTACTTATTAACCATAAAACCATGTTTAAACTGATAATATTCAGTACTCCTGCAGGGGAATGAAAATTACCAGGCTTGCTTGGGTAAAGGTAACTGTGATAAATGACCAACAGACACGCACACCAGAGACTGTGGCCCCAGACTTTCCAGACATGACCGCTACTCCCATTTTGCTAGACTGGCTGCATCAGGAGTGGCCTCCCCATGCAATTTAGGCTAAATTTGGGTTCTAAACATTCAGTCAGTTAATTCCGTGACTTCATGCCTGCAGAACTTCACTAGAGGTATCGATGATTTCAAAATCCCTTCCATATTTCTAAGCAGCTTCCACACAGATAATTACAGTTGTGTTGTGTCACAAGGGCTGGCCACCTTACATTGGCTCCCCCGTACAAGAGGGGAGGAGGTTTGGTCCTCTTGAACAAATATCTTTTTTTTTTTTTTTTATTCTTAGCTTTCAATAGTATCAGTGTTGAAACAAAGGACTGAGACATTTTTGAATGTTACACAAAAAATTCAGGCTTTCCTTCACCAATTTGTGACACCACACCCTTTGTTTCCACGTGATCAGAATACTCATTTTTAGCTTAGAAAGGAGTGATCTTCCAGAGCAGTGTGGGACATTGGGGAAAACATAGAGAAGAAGAAATGTTGCATTAGGAGCAAAGCGCAAACAGGATAAAAGGAAGCCAGAAAGGAAATGGGGAACAGGGAGTCAAATGGAAAGATTTCCAAAACCTTTCTAAATGCATACGTTTTTATGTCATGCCAGTGTCACTGTGTGTTGTCACCACCATCAGAATTGCCTCTCTGGGACTCAACATCTCACAAGGTGCCTAGGCTAGAAAGGCCACAGAGGAGACACAGTGTCCGTCTCACTCTGCATTTCCTTCGAAGAGTGATATGAACACGAAGGCATAAACCTGGGTTGGGTTTAGAGGGAAGGAAGGGAAAGCAAGGTGCAAAAAATTATTTCACCCATCCCACTTAATTCTTGATTATCAAGCCTCTTATACCTCAAGTTCTTGCTCTGGAGGAAGTCTCATTTTAGTCCTACTCAATACAAGTAGTCCCTGGAAGGGATTAAGGACCAGACTCCAGAAAAAGCACATGATTTATCTGTATAAATAGGAACTAGAGAGAAGCCTCAGTAGCTGTCCTCCACAAATCTGCATGCAAAATGGTATCTCTTCTTTTTCATAAACTCAGAATCAGAAGCATAATGATATCATTTTACAGCATCTGGGAAAGTTTTGTTATAGATCTGTATAAAATGATTCCATTTAATCTGAACCAAACTTCGCTGGTGGGTTGGTAATCCCATAGTAGATTTCTCCACAAGTTTGAGCTGACTCTGACATTTTGAATTTTCTTTCTTCATTGAAGTCACATGAAGGTAGGCAGGAGATAACACTTAAAACTCCCAGCACAGGAAAGGAAATGACAGTGAAACTTCCCGTGTTGTATAACACTAGCACTGAAGAAGTACAAATTCATGGGTATCTGTGAGTCCTCCCTGACAAATAAAGAATTTAGTCTGTACCACAGTAACTAGCAGATTGCTTTTCTGTGAGACCACAATACGTGTGCAGTCAGAGCTGGAGGTGGCATGTACAGGTTTCATAGCTTATTTGCATAGTTTAAAGGGCTATTGAAGATCCTTAACAGCCTACAGTACATTTTAAAATATTGTAGAAAGCTGAGCAGAGGTGCAGAATAAAATTAAGTTGTTAATACTTAAGGCACATATTTGTATATGTGGAAGTGTCTACACTGTTTGATTATTAAAAAAAATTGCAGTGACTATCAAATATGAAAGTACCTATCACCATACAATCTGAGGTCAGATATTGAAAGGAAACCACAACAGAGGTCAGGAGTGAGTGCCTGAATCTTAAACAGGTAAGTCATTGATAGCTACAAAAAATTACTTAAATAACCCTAGGATATCTCATTTAGTTGTCTTTGTGCAACTGGGAGATATCCATTTCAATCTCTGAAATACTGGCTACCCTTATAGCCAATGTCTGCATCAGACCTTCTTCAAAATGTGGACAATGGCTGCTATTGTGCAGTGACGACACAAAGCACACAGGAGGGTGAAGGTGCACTTTTATTTGTGTAATTGCCAAACAAAGCCAATGACAGTGAAGCAGCATAAATTAAAGCTATGAAATACCAAGAGTGGCAAATACAAGAACTGGGACTGCAAGTGAAATCATCTATTAGTAATCACTGTAATTAAAAATAGATTGGTGATGTAGATTCCTCAGGGGGGCTGCTGTGGTTAGAATAAAATAAATCCCTTCATGGATAGCTGTGAATGGAGTTCAGTTTGACAATGACTGAAGACTGCCATGTCATTAGCCCTTTATAATCTTAACCACATGCTTCCTCTCCTAGCTCCATCACAAAAATCACAACCAGGATAAGTATTAACTAGCTCCTTCCCTTATTCACAGGTGCTGCAAAGAATTCAGTCTGAAAGCAGCATCCACACTGCATTTTTCTTGAGCCGCTGGAGCTGGAAACTGAAATACATGATGCCACCACTGTACTGCTCCAGGAAAGATAAGAAGGTCCTCTAAAGATTTGTGGGGTTTATTTCAAAGAATTTAGGGCAACCCTAAACCCCTCGATGCATGGTGCTGCTGGCAGAAGCTCCACCCAGCAGGTGTTAGGCTGAGCTTCATCAGCTGGAGACCTGATTTTGGCTGGGGTCATGTGGCTGTGGTGTCCCCACTAGGGAACGAGCAGCAAGGTGGGACAGGGTGGTCCTGGGGGGTGCTGGGCCAGAGCTTGGCGCCATGGGGAGCTCCACCCGCCACAGGATGACCCTGCGCCAGACCATGGGTAGCCTTGGCAGAACTTCACTCCTCATGGCTGCCATTTAGGGGAGAGAAAGGGAACGGGGGAAGGTGCCACCCCAGTCTGCCATGAAGCACTCCTCAGAAATAATGGCGAAGCCAAATGCACCTTCACTGCTGGGTTTCTTTTGCATTTCATTTGACAGAAATGAGACAGAATTCAGGTGAGTCCTCATCATCCCTGGATGCTCCTACAATCCTTTCCACTGACTTCCCCTTTCACTCCCACATTGCTTGTGTCCACATGACAAAAAAATCCATCTTCCCCAGTGCCGCATTTTCAGACACCCAAAAGGCATTTTCTCTGTGGAAATGCCTAGCATTTGGGTTAAAAATAATGAGGATTAATAATTTTATTCCTAAAGCACTCCCCCTGCTGATAGACTCTGAGACAACTATATTACATCTTTAAGTAAATGATAAAATGTAGGAAAATGTAAGAATGGTCACTGAACAAACCTTGATAATCTGTAAGAGGGGTAAAATAAGACAAAGAAAAGGGACTGAATCCCAAGAAAAAGTACAAAGAACATGGTAGGAAGGCATAAATACAGAATAATCACATTAAGAATTTTCTAAGAGATAAGAGAAGTTTCTCACATTCCTCAGGACAAAAAGGGACCCGTGACTTCAGTGCAGAGCAACTTCTGCAGCTTAGGTCCCCTGCAGCACACTGCTGGCCGCCAGAGAGTAGCAATTGCCAAATGTGCAGTGCTTGGTAGAGGTTTCTGCATGTGAAGGGCTCAATGTGTGCTGGGCTAATTCAAAGGGTGCGAGCCTCAGAGAGGATATCTTGAATGCTGGCCAGGTCATGGACTATTCCCAGTTCCTAAAAACCCTTCCCTGCCTACTCAAATCAAGCTGCTGCTTCTTAGGCAGGCCATGTAAAACAATCCCGCAACGCACTAATGGCCAGAAATGGAGGCTTGAACAAGCATGGATGTTGACAGCTCTGAAAAGCAGGGAAAGGAGTGGAGAGCATGGGAGAGGTGCGGAAGGGGGCCTTACTGACAATCATGATAAATGTTTGTGGCTTTTCTTTCACACTTGGAAGTGTAACAAACACCAGGCTAAGCATTCGCAGGTAGGAATTTGGGCAATCTTTATTTAATGTTAAACTCCATGTGTAATACTATTGTGTGGCTTTATTATTACAATCTGTTTCTACCTCTCCCTCTCCTTGCCCCCACTCCCCCCAACTCCCAGCGCAGTAAGACACTGGAACCATGGATGCCCTGTTTCTACTGAAACCCTTCTCTCAAGTCTTTAGAAACAATCGTGCATTTTTTAAAGGGTTGTAAAAATAGTCCTGGTAGTGTTGCTGAAAAATTTATCCAGCTTTTATTTTCAGAGGAACTATTTTTCATGATATCCAACAGTCCTTCTTGTTGGTAGCCTTTCCAAAAGATGGAAAAGTGTTATGATGGTAACTCATCAGAAAAAAAAAAAAAAATCAGAAAGATTTTCCAGGGCATTAATCAGATAATCCAGTCCACACATAGCTCTGCACATGAGTGAGCAATCCCATGGACTGGAGCAGGTCTACACACTTGTGTAAATTGAGGCAGAATTGTTCTGTTTGCAAGACCTGAGCTCTGCTTCAGTTCCAAAACAGAGTAAGATTCACATGGTTGTGATTCACATCGAATTTGAGCCTCAAATTTGAACATGCCAGCTTGTCATCAAGCTAGCTGCCTTTTCTTTATTTCATTTTGGGCTTTTTCTTTGTCAGTGCAAGCTTCTTATGTTTCAGACATATATATACATTTTGCGAGGCAGCTCAGCCTGCTGAGCCAGGATCTTTCATCAAGGAAAGAAAAGTGCATTGCTTGGTTCTTAGAGAAAGAAGAAAACATTGCTTGCTTTCTGGATTACATCCAAACCGTCTGTGACACCTTTAAATACCATATAAGCAGTGCAATTGGTCATAAATTAAACTATAAATGGGCTTTAAAATACACATAGTCTGATTAGCATGTGACCAAGTATAGCAGTCAATAAGATATCCTTATAAGATTCTACAGCTCTAGTGGTCTCTAAGGAATCTGTTCCTGAATCCTCTGTGTTTTAAAAAATAATGGATTCACTGTTTTGCAGCATAATTCACATTTTGAGTGCAATATGCCTCCAAATTCTGTCCTCAAACCTCCTAGGAGCCATGGTTTGATGCTTTTTCAGCTTTGTTCCTCAGATCTCCAGAGGCAGCAACCCCGCCACCTCCAAAAAAAGCCCCAACCCAAACTTTGACTCTGTCTTTAAGATATTTTAAAAAACCAAACCAAACCAAAACCAACAACAACACCCCCCCCCACCCCCCCAATTTATATTTTCTCATAAGAAAGTCAAAACAGCTCAGGTATTTTCACAGTGATGGGTGAGTAAAAAGAAAGGCGGTTACCCTTTCCAATTCTGCATCACTTTTACACTTTATCTTCTTGCTATGGGCCAAATGCTGTGGCAGAGCTTGTCACTTCAGGCACCATGCCACACTGTCATGACTGCGTGGCTTGAGGACAAGCGTAGGATCATATCTGGACAATCGGGATTTGAAGCTGAGAAACTCACCACCATCTGTGATGGCTGTGAAGACATTACCAGTAAAGGAAGACATATTTCTACTTCTCTCCTCACATGCATGACAGCCTTGTGGAATTAAATTTCAATTAAGGGATGTGAACATAATGTGTGGCCTTGCTATATTCCAGAGCTCCAACCTCTGCTATGAGAGCTGGCCCAGTTTCCTCCAGGTGCCCCCCGCCCCTCCCCGATCCATACTGATCATACAGGATTAGCCCTGGGGACCATTTCAGTGAATAAAAGTCTTATAATAGTATTCAAACACACGTTTTTCTTTTTAAAATTACTTAAAACTTGAGTGAGGAAAACTGAAAATTCCATTATGAAGTTGCAAACTGCTTTTCTGCAGAACTGCTTCTATTAAATTTGTCCATTTCTCACAATTACAGTAGAAATAAAGAAAAGATCATGAACATTATACTTTATTTTATTTAAAATTTCATGAACATTTTTTGTTATCACTAGTACACAGAGAACTAAGATCTTCTTCAGGATACACTAATGCATTGATGACCAGGGTAAAATTGAATAGTCAAGAGAAGAATTTGACCTCTGTTTCTCCTTGTCAACAAAAATAATACAGAAGGTACACATTAAAACCATAGCACTTTGCTAATTTAATAATATCTTTGTGAAATGTCATATGTGGTCAGCATACTCTGAACTGTGAAGTATTTTTGTATGCTTAAAAGATAGAACTGTACAAGGTATTTCATGTAGCATTTTATAGCATGCCAATATACCTTTTAATACATGTGCCAGAGAATCAAAGAGGTCTTTGACTTCATACTATGTGATCTTTTCATTAGATACTTTTATAATGTGGCAGTGATATTAGAACTTATCTCACTATACTATAGTCCGTTGCCTGGCTCTTTTTCTCAACAGCTTCCTTACGGCTAGCTGATGGTTTGACAATTTGGGATTACTTCCAAAAAACATGAGCACAAGAGAGTTGTTCTAACTGAAAACAATTTTGCTAAATAAAAAAGAATGTTTCTATAAATATATATTAACTGTAATCTTCCATAATTTATTTGTGTGTAGATTTGTGTGTACTGGATACTGGTAGTGTACTGGACGAAATTCAACCCCTTCATATGACTGTATTGAAATCAACACAATGGGATAATTGAGAAGAGTTTTCAGCTAATGATATCAGCTTAAGTTTCATATAAATAATACTAGGATAAATCCAGCCCCCAGTTAGATAATCCAAACTCTCTTTTGCTTTTTTTGGTCTTTTTTCTTATTTTTTTCTCCTCTTTCCCCTTCCCTTCCCTTCCCTTCCCTTCCCTTCTCTTCCTGCTACTTCATGGTAAATGCCTCACCAGCTCTACAGTCCTAGAAAGCATAACTTTTGGTTTGTCTGATGACACGCAGCTCTGTGTAGAGGATGACGATGAAAGCTATGCAGTACTTAAGCCCTATGCAGACAGAAGCACTGTCAGTTACAGCTGAGTTATTTGACTACATCCAATTTAAAAGAAATAATGTAAACAAGAGCAGGGCTTGAATAGAGGAAAAGTCAGCAAAAACCGCAAACATCTCACAACTTCTAACTACAGCCACCAGAGAGAAGAAAACCAGCAAGTTTGTCCTTGGTTTCCATTGTGTTTTGCTTTGGGAGCTTCACAGACACCAGACTTTGATTGTTCCCAACTAGGAGTATGTATACGTTCTTTTTTTTAAGTGTATGCTTAGGATATTTATGGATACCGCTTCCATATCAACTCATAACGATAAAGATCTTTCTCTGATACGAAACGCCTGTTTCAGTGAAGAAATGCCAAGTAACGCTGGTGATTTTAAAGTCAAGTTTGGGACCTCTGTCACAGGTCAAACAGCTTTCACATTTATTGGTACTCCAACTCAACAGTCAAAGTACACGTTTGCACATCTGTTTAGGCCACCAAAACAATTGTTTTGTCTTTTGTTTGCTTGCAGGCTAAGGCTCAAGATGCAGTTAAGGTTCTGTGCTGAACAGCGTCCAAACCTGTAAGAGTTAAAAGCGTATCTGACGGTTAACTGAGGAATGGTTTATAGAGGTGAAAAAATAGGACACCATTTTGGTCAAGCTTGTGCTTCAGGAAGCAGAAATCTACAACATACAGCCTGGCATCTGGGCTTAAATTATTGTTATTCAGTTACAAAGTTCACAGTTTTGGCATCTCTGTCTTTCATTGTTCCTTAGAAGTTTATAATGTTCCGGTTCCAGCCTTTCCTGGTGGGCTCTGGAAGCCCTTCGCTACAAGGAGGCCGTTCATCACGGTGTCTCTGGGCAGCTCGGGGTCTCTAGCTTTGGTACATAGAGTTGCCCTTTGAGCAAAACAGAGCACGCGCTGTTAACTATTTAACTCTTACCCAAATGAAACTCATATATTACAGTCTTAGAGTAAAAATAAAACAGAACAACACAGTTTTAATTGCTATTTCTACAATAAAATTGTGGCTTATTTATAAGTTGGGATTTTATTACCTACTGCAATTTATACCCACTCTATCTGGAAGTTCATGGTGGGCAACAAATAACTGCTCACAATTTTTTTGTTGATTTTTCCATGAAAACATAACTGCATCTTAAAATATGGAAAAGCAATTTATAAGTGAAATGAAAAAAGCTTCCATGGAAGGTTACATAAAATACATCTGTCTTTTCAAACCATTGAGATATATAAACAACTCATTAAAAACTGACAAAGCCAAAGAAAAGGACAAAAGACCTTTTAATAAGAAGACGTTTTGAACAGATATTTTTCTGCTTTTAAAAAGACAGGATGTTACTTCATTCCTAGGAAGACGATCTCAAATGAACAGGGAAAATACCAGAAATTTCAATGAGCATTGTCCCCGAGAGGTCTTATGTTAAAGCTTAAAAAAAAAAAAAAGTTGCAAGTGGAGATGTCATTTTAAATAGAATCCAGGCTCTTATTTTTCCATTGCAAAGAGTTTTCTTTTATGTCAAATGAAATTTTAAGATCACCTATGAATTTGCAACTGAACCCTTTACTGCCAAATCTGATTCCAATCCTGAAAAAATCTGTTTCTGTAATATGGCCAGCAATGCACTAACCTCTAAAAGGTAGCCAGACATATTGGCAAAAAATATATGTGGTTAATCAACTAAAACTGTGTAGCAGTTTGGGAACAATCAATCAACTTCCAGAACCTTTAGAGGCATGAAGGTGCTGTGCGGATATCCATGAGTGATGATAATACTAACGGCTAACATACCCAGATGTTTTTGAGATGGTCTTTTTTATTTTCAAGATGCTTCTACACAAGAATAAGCTTTATTGTTAAACAAAATTAAACCCACCACAAATAAATTCCAGATAATAATACAAATATAGAGGGACAGTAGGTGTCACTTTGCACCAAGGTAAAATAAGGACTGTCAAAAATGAGGTTTGTGTTCAACCAGTGGTGGTGTCTCGAAATGTGCTCATCCACACAAGGACTTGGGGACTTAGAGGGAAGTAGGTAAAAATGTAGGTAACTGCATGCAATACTGAGTTACTCCTTGAGACATCATAGTTGGTAACTTGAAAGATGCCTAAGCACTTGAAAACATTTCTTCTGTCTATATGCAGAAAATGTCTCATTCTATATAAGCAAAGCTGAGCTGCTCACTTCCACCTTCACACTTAAGCCTGCCTGGCATCCAGGAACCCTCTGCTAAATTCCTTGAGGGGCTCATTAAAATACATTGCATAAAGTCACCCCTAAAGCACAGCAGTAAGGAACAGTGACCCATAAAATGTAGTAGCACTTTCTGTACTTCCTTAGAATAGCTGGAGGAGGAGTCCCACAACTCTCATGTTCCCTTTATACCATAACCCTGTGGTCTGAGCACTGACCGAAGAAATCTGTGACCAAGGTTCAACTCCTGGCTTTATCCATCAGGCTGCTGGCTTTCACCCTTAGAGAGGTTCATGTATGCACATTACATTAAATTCTTCTTGGATAAAGTAGCAGTCTGAGCACAGAAACCCAGAGAAAGGCACCACCAGCATCCATGTGGGAACAGTATCTAATTCACTGTGTGTTCTACTGAAATTATGGAATTGCCTTCAATCTCCTTAAAGATGCTTTCAGAAATCTGTGATCAAAGCAGACCTAATAACCCTGTCACATGAAACAGAAGCCCACATTTTTGTACTTAAACCATTGTAGTCCTATTTAGGTCATTTGAGAATGAAAAAGTGATTGGGCTTTAGAGTTTTGCTGCCACAGATGAAAGTAACTGCTTTTCAAATCTAGGACCCAGATTCTGATAAGGGCTACCCTCCATTAAAGGCAAGCACCTCAGAGATGGTCTTCTCTTGAACTGGCATCATCTAGTTATTTTGGTTTTGTTTTTTTAATTGGGGTCAATGGGTAGTAGATTGTGCTCTACAGGCAGATGAACTGAAGATGAATTAAGTATTTTTGTAAAAAATCTGTAAAGAAATTGTGTCAAATAAGTAGTTTTAATTTAGTGCATAAATGTGACAAGTTAGCATCATTGTTAATATGATGATTTTTTAAATCGGTTTAGGATTTTTCCATAGCTATCATGGTCACTGAGATCCATGTGAGAGGTTGGGTTAGGCTTAAGCTGAATGTATTTTGGAAACACAACATTCAGGAGATAGAACCCAATTGCTCTTTTTTGTTCATTTTGTTTTGTCATAGCTCCACTTGTTTCAGAGGTCACAGTTACAAATTGTAAAGATTTTCAGGTGATTTGGGTTCATATTTCCTTGATAAACTTGAATAAACCAAATTGGATTAGTCTGCCCCATGAGGTATTTGGTAAGCATTTTCTACAACTAACTACATTCCTATTTACTTAGAAGCAATTCTCGTTTTCAGGTATGTAAAAGTATTTTATAATCTTTTTTTTTCTTTTCTCTTAAAGGTTAACAGAACATTTGTGATCCCAAATCATTAACAGAATCTGTGTCTAGAGTAAATATTACATTCGAAAGCAAAATATTTCAAGAAACAGCTACTCCTCAGTTTACATACCCAGGTTTAATTTTAGGGGTTTTTTTCCACTGTAACAGATGATGATGTCATTGACACCTAAACCAGGACAGAAAAATGCCCATTTTTAGGTGTCAGTGACCTCATAACTAATTCAGGGAGCCCATTGCACCCAGAACTCCTAGGCCTGGCAAGACAAAGAACTGATGTCAAAACACACTTGTGCAAAATGTACCCATCTCTAAAACAAAAGCTACCCAAGACCTCACTGTGGAGATCTTAAAAACTTTAAAAAAAAAAAAAAGGAAGGGGGAAAAAAAGCAAAGGAAGATTTTGCTGTTCACATAGAAGAGAGTTGAAAATATGTGTAAAACGTATGTTTTGGCATTTTGAAGTGGTTTGCTTCTAACAATAGAACTGCACACTCATCACTGGTCACGGGATGAGTGTGGTTTGGGGATCTGTGTTATGCCAAGACCCAAAGCATTTAATATGAGCTTTGTTTTGGAGGAATGGCAACAGTAAAAGGGAGCTGACATGCAGACGGTGGTGACTGCAGGCTTCTGAAAGTTACGTGATCACTTACAATCTGACCCTTCCAAAAGTCCCACGTGACATGAAAACATCTAACCCACTAGCCAGCTGCAAGTCTTTCCTGGATTCTCATCAGCAGATGTACCTTCACGAGCTCTGGTAGAAGCCAAAGGATAGTAAACTCCCTTCCTGCCGTCTTTTGCAACTCCCACTGGGCTGTGCTTCACCTCTTTGTGTACCGACTGACTGGTTTACGTCCGTTACTAGCTTTGTACGGCATCTCCTGGGAGGAAAAATCTCAAGGGCTGCTGGTTCATATGGTGATTAGCTGGGATAGTGTGCCAAGAGGTAAACCGGCAATAACATAAAGCAAAGACACTGGTTTTTTACCGCTTTTCCATTAATGCATCAGCAGGTCTTATCTTTCTTATGATATTGTTATTTAAGATGCTTCCTGATTTGGAATCTAAATTCCTCATGTCTTAAGGCTCTATAAGGGTTTAGGCATTCACTATGCATGGCCCTTGCAGCTCACCATGGCAAGGTCATATCTTCCCAGCTGGAATGTAGCATAATAGTTAAAAATTAAGGATAGTAGGAAATTATTTTCCAAATGCAACATACATTTTACACAGACTTAAATATTGTGTGGTTATGGATATAAATCCAAACATTTAAGGATGTATATTATATATATATTCTATCCATTAATTAATGTATATATTCTCCATTTTGTGTGCACATGCATACATTCACACACTTGCAGAGCAGATATGTTACGTGCACATGGGCAGCTACTGCTTTCCCCATTCAGTTTTAACCTGTCAGGCCCCAGTTCCTATTTGCAACGGGAGAGATGATCTTCTACACAGACACAGAGCCCTCAAGAAGGCTTGACATCTCTTAATCCAGCCACATCTTTCCCTCTTTAAGACTCCCTGCCCCTCGCCCTTATGCCTCACAACACTGGAAAATCTTATGTCACAACTACAAAGGCTGGAATGGACAAAGGAGAAGAAATTTTGGGGTCATCTTAGGAAATGAAATTAAGAGATCCAAGAGCCTTTGATTGTCTCTACTACTACTGTCCCGTGTCACCCCTTGAATGTAAGGAAAGGAGCCAAGGTTATGTTGTTTTGCATGAGACTCATACTTTGCTTTACATGAAATTCAGATGAAAACAGTAGGGCTGACAAGAACAGCAAAAACAGGTCATCAGCACAGTCCCAACTTGCTTACCTTACTCAGGCAAGTAGATATCACGATGTTAATGCACATTAAAAATGTGTTTCACATACATGAAGTATTTGCAGGATTGGGTGTCCCAATGGTGACCCAAGTGCTTCACAAAAAGTAAATAGTGAGGAGAGACAGGGAAGGAGAGGGAAAGTTCTGATGAAGTTCTGAAAGTTTCTGAATGGAAAAAGAGTGGCAATAACATCAATCATTGAAGTACCAGTTATATTCATGATACAAGGTCTCATCCATCTGTCATTTCATTTAATGGCAGAAGGTGGGGGCAGCCCCTCCATGTCCAGTTCTCTAGTCTGCATATTTCTGTAACCTTTAAAACCACTTCCGCAATTGCTTATAAACATGGATTACCAAACTGGCAACCAACTATAAAAGTAAATGCATTTACAATATGCCCTCTAGATAGCTTTACTGCCACGGAAATAGTTTTGCTGTGACCGTGGGCTGTAGGAGGGTAAGGCTGGGGAAACTACACACTTTGTAATGATAAAATCCAGCAGGTTTTAGCAGAACATTTTGCTTCTAACCTACAGCCATCTCACCTGTGAAGCGTGCTTATTAAGTTCCTTTCATGACCACAGGACCTGCAATTTATAAACGCTGCAGGTGTGAAGGCATTGTGTGGCACTTTTAGGTTAGTGAAAGAACATTGTTATTCATGGGTGAAATATTCCATTTATTCAGTGGAAAAGGAGTAATGTGTGTGGGGGTGGAGAGTGTGAAGCTGATGATAGAAAGACATAAATAGAAACAGACATCTATGGAGCACCTCAGCCATTTCATTGTATTGCTGCTTCAAGCGTTTAAATCTCCCAGTAATGGTGGGGTGCTGGGATTTTTCCTCTAATGATGCAGGCTTGCTGTATCTCCTGCCACTAAACTATGTTTAAAAGTTTACCTAATCTTACTTAATTTTTATGGAGTAACAGTGATGGTGCCAGACCATACTAAACCAGTGGCTGCTTTTAGTTAGAGACCCAAGGTCCTGTTGATGTGGATCAGTCCCTGTATCACCCAGCCTTTTGCTGTGTTTGCACGCAGGGCTTTGCTCTGGTCATCACAGATGTCTATCCCAGAAACAAATGTCCTTCAGAAGTGGGACACAGGGATTTCCTGAAGTTAAAGGCAGGGCTTAAACTATTTAGTAACTTCTCTTTTTCAGGATTTAGAACAATTGCTGTATATTATTGCTACTTGAAAATACTGTGTCTTACTTTGTCTTCATTCTCTGGACTGTTTTCCATTAGCTATCCCCATTTTAGTTTTAAAGGGCTGACAAGGAACATTTTGAACACAATGTTATTTTAATGCAATTAACAGACTTCAGAATTTTGTGATAGTTAAAGATTTTTTTAAAGGATATACACATAGTTAGTTAATAATTTTCACTTTGAACAAAATTGGATAAATGCATTAGTATGACTAGAACATTTTATAGCTAAACCCACCATGATCAGATAACACAGAAATGAAGGTAACTATCTGGCAGGAACTATGATTTCATCCTACGTTCTTCTAGCAGCATCTGCAACATCATCGTTGGTCCTTGTTCCGTCCGTTACAGATGCACTGGTTTCCTCGCATTTCTATATCTTCTCTAGATTTTAGTATCATTAGACTGTCAGCTGCTCTTATTCACATAGGAATACATCCCCAGAAAATTGTTATACAAATGACTGAGAGTAGGTTTTGTAAATACATTATTATTTTAGAGCTATATACTTGGAGGTTGGTAGAGGACTTTTGGTGTACAAATGTATCGTTCCTCTTCCGATGAGATACTGATAGTGCCTCTGACACATCAATACTAAACTGTTTAGATAGAATATACGAATGTTTGCTGGTTTTTTTGTCAGCACGTAAAAATATATTGTATGAAGCAAAGGATATAGACTCAGCACTGTCAAGAACAACGAAAAGTGATTTTTTAAAAATTATACTTAATCCCTCATTTTTCTATTTTCTTTTCTAATTTGGCTACAGGCACTTGGGAGTCTCAATTTTTTCAGCTCCAAGTGTGCTGCATTTTTTAGTCAGCTGGGGTGAGGGAGCAAATAGCAGTCCTTGTTCCATTTGTAGCTGTAATGACTGACAAACTGGAATATTGACACACACTCCTCAAAAAAAAAAAAAAAAAAAGCCAAAGTAGATATAGACAAACTTCTAACATGATTTAAGTTCTAAGACAATTTTTTGTTTAAAAAGAAGTTCATAAAAGTTATGGGTTAACACTGAAACTACTTCCGAACTAAATAACTGTAGCACAGAAGATTCCCTTGCTTATATCTCTTGTACATTACTGGCAACTGCTGAGTAGACAGTAATATTAGTTTCTCATTAAGAACATTTAATGGAGAATATTTTATCCATGTGAAGCTAAGAGAAACTTGAGCAACATCTGAATTCACCGTGAACTGAAATTAAAGAGGGTCTTGAGTTGACCAGGGCACCAGCATATTTTCTGCTAGATCATGAAATCTTTACAATTGTCAGAGCCTCAACACCTCATTCACGAGACACGGACATGATTAAGTACCAGCTCATGGAGACTAATACCTCCCATCCAGTTACCAGCACCAACCCCCCTGCAGCATTTGCAAGATCCTTAGCATTGGTGGGAGCAAATACCGATCAGCTTGCGAGATTTCAGCAAATCATCCGCAATAGAGGTAAAGTTGGAAGCTAATAGTTATAATAAACAGCAATAACAATGGCACATACATCTGGTTTTTTAACAAAGATTTTCTGAGCATTTCCATATATTACAGTACATTGCAAGCCTGAATCAAAAGACAAGTGGAAGAGAATTTTGAACCCTCGTTTCTTTCAGACACACATTACTTCAGGCATCTGAAGAAAGTGTCGAACAGCTTCCCCACCCACTTTCTCAAAGTGGAGGAGAAATTGCTCTCAAATGTTGGTTATAAACGTGTAATCTGAACTCCAGCCACTCGGCAGGGCTGCAGAAGAATTTACGATGTGCTAAATATTTCCTTTGTTCTTCCCAGTGGTAGCCTGCTGTAGCAATTAGAAAGCAACTGGTTGCACATGTAAACTGTGGCTGTTTTCTAAAGAATTGTTGATAACTGTTAAAAGTCTTCCTAAGCAGGACTTGCTCTGCTAACACTGCAATACTTTATTTTAAAATGTATGTCTATATTAACGCTCCATATTTTTTTTCTCATCTACTAATCTTAGTCATGTCCTCTAGGAACCTTACTACTGGGATAGAAAGAAGACACAACTGTCGATTGTTGCTGTAATTTAGCCATTACTAACCTTAAAATACAGCCTCCTGAATCACTCTCTCTTTATTGGGCAGCTATTTTGCTTCTGTAGGAATGATGTGTTCATGTAAACGATCCAAGCTGCTACAACAACATTTATTTCCATTTCTTCATGAAAATAATACAAAATATAATCCAATGTCAGTCCAGTTCTCACTTTCAACAAAAAGCAGTGTCCTAAGCCACTTGGCAGCACGCTGAGACCACAAGGCATCAAACCCCATGGTGGCAAATTTGAAGTAAGCCTGCTACGAAGGAAATCGCAAAGAAATGTGCAGGTTTTGCAAATGGGAAAGATGGCTTTAGGAGATGTCCCCCTGCCAACATCCATTGCCTTAGCCATGGCTACAGAGAAGGTAACAAGCAGGACAAAGTAAACAAACTGGTATAGCTGCCATATGCAGGAGCATGGGCCACACTGAAGGTAGAGCCCACTAGCTAGAGGAGGCATCAATAAACAAATTCACTAAGCAGCGAGACCACTGCTCTTACAGGAATTAAAGTTCAGAGTGAAGAATTTGTTAGCTATGCTGAGACTAGCTTTAGCAAGTCTTTTGTGGTTGATCACCTCCAGCCCAGGGTACAGGTGCTGGCCAGGAGACAAGGGCAGCCCAACAACCTTGCTGCCTGTGTGCTCCCTCTGCAAAAGAGGTTGAGAGCAGCGAGGAAGCCAGAGGAAAAGCTTCCTCTGTGTGCCAGCACCAGGATCCACAGGATTTGGCCTTGGAATTCCTGTGGACTCCTAACCAATACATCAAAGTCAGCTCCTTGGCACTTGTGTGCTATTGCTTAGCCCCCTGGTTTCCCTAATCCTTAGGAGGCTATGCCATAGTTTCTCTCTGAAGCCTGAGGGAAACACAGTTCCCTAGTCTAAAAACAGCCAGCGTCCATTGGCATGTTGGCAAAACACCACCTCTGGCAAGTGCCCTTCAAGGTAAACCACTGGACGTTCAAGTTGAAAGTAAACTTTTGGATACAGGCTTTGAGGACAGCACACTCTCCTCTGTGGTGGCCTTCACCCTGTAGTACCACCTGGCGATGTCTAGAATGAAGTTATTTATAGTCTATACAATGAGAAGTGAAGTGAGTTGGACGGTTTGGGGGTTTGGTAATGGGATACAGAGCTTTCTGCTTTGGGCTTGCTGGGTCAGCCCCAGGCCAGGCTGGTGCTAATGAGTGGAAGTCATTGCCATCCAGTTGCTTCTCAGCAATATGTGTGAAATGGGCTTGGTTTGGGCACCCTTCCTTTAAAGGCTCTGCAGAAACCAAGGAGGAGGGCAGGCCAAACAGTCTCTTCTTCCTTAGTTTTGAGCTTCACCAGGCAGAGTGGAGATACTCTACAGCCAGTGCTTTAAGGCCTTCCTAAGTCTTTGGTGAGACATATTTTCCAGCACAGACCCAAACTGTGCTGAAGTTGGTGGAATGAATCCCAACCTGTGCTACTGCCTCCTAGATTACTACATGTTAAATGTAAGCATGAATGAAGAGACTATCCAGACTGATATTTGCATTCACAGCTATATCCATCTGCCACAAGAACAAGTTGTGGTTTTACTTTGTGCTATAGCATTGGCTCTGGTATTTCAGCCACAGTGCTACCATCCATTCTTTCATTCAGGACCTCCACCAGTTCACTTCTTCAGCTGGCCAGCTTCTCATCCCTGTTTTGAACTTGCACTTCTTTGGATATTTTAGGGCAAATGAATAACCTCTGAAACGAAATCATCACCCATGCCTCTGCGAATGCTGAATATTTTTGTGGTTAGTCCCTCACAGGACTAAATGATTCATCATCCTGCGACTCCAATATCATAAGATGCCTTGAAAACACAACACATCCCCAGCTGCCATGGTACATCGAGAATCCTGATAATCCCATTTTTTTCAGTTTTAGTAGTGAAATGAACAAGAACTCACTATTTGCCTCCTTTTGTGTCATCAGCCAAATATTGGTATGTGTATCCTGGATTGATTTTAATTTTCAGCAATGTTGCTTACTCTTATATATAAAAAGAAAGATACAGCAAGTGACATGATAGGAAGAAGCAGGAACAGGGAACAAAATTCAATGGGAGTTGAAAAGAAAGGTAGCACTTAGCGGTTATGCTCACAAGGAGTGCAATCAACACAGGGATCCAACGGGATCTCTTTTGATGTTCTCAGCGTTCGTTTATTACTTGTTTCTTGGAGATGTATGCTTCTGTCTCAGCTTTACATTGCAGCAGCACTGACATCACACGCATTCCCTCACTTTTTTTTTCTTGCTTTGACCTACTGAGAGGAACACTTTCCTGCAGGCTCTGCCAGTGTAAGAGGATATCACTTGTCTCCTGGACTGTAAGTTTCCATCAGACTGTAGTTGTAAATCTAAACACTAAATTGATTAATTTTTAGCACTATGTGTTATGGCAGAGCCAACAGGGCCAAGATAAGATTGACTCATTAGGTACCACAGCACCTTACAATAGTCCTTGCTGCAAAGATCTTCCAGTCCAAACACGTAAGACAGATCACAGATGCAAGGGAAAACAGAAGCAAAGTGAGCAACAATCACTAAATTCTAAATTCTAAAAAGAGCTCAGACTAACATAATAAACTCTGAAGATACATATTTATAACCAAAAATCGAAATAAGATCCTACATTTGGGCTTTTTTTAGCAGGACTGCATGAAGATGTTTGAAAGACATTGAGAATAAAAGAAAATAAAAAAAAATAAAATCACTATATTTCATGTTATTTATTCCCTCTTATAAACAGACTATGTTTTAGCACTTATATAAGCACTTTCTTACTCAAGGATTTCAAACAACTATCATTTAGTGCAGCCTCCTCATTCTCCAATGCTAGGGATAAATACTGTTCTCAACTTACAGACTGAAGCACAGAAAATCAAGGGACTGGCTTAGCATTCTCCTGACAACTCCAAGCTGAGGCAATACTCCAGGAGCAAAGATGTGCAGTCTTGACTATTAGCTAGGTGACATTTCCCTTGCATTCTGCTGACCTATTTTGTAGTTAGACAGCATTGGGGACATCATGCTCAAGACTTAAAGCACATTGCTGTAGGCTCAGAGGAGCAGGAAGAGTGGATGGAGACAGAAGAATAAATCATTGTCTCTCAGATAAAAGATAGAGCAGCGGAGAGATGGCAGAGACAGCACAAGTTAACATGATGGCAGTGACTTAACAGTTTGTGCAACAAAAGAAAAATCCTCCGTTAGCATTTTGAGGTAGTTCTGATCAAACATGGCCATATCGTGTATTTTTACCTCACTGATCGCTGCATTTAGAAAATTAGTAAGAAGCACTGCGACAACGAAATTAAAGTTATCAAAGTGCTGTTAAATTTCACGCACTTGTACATCAGCTACAGTGTCAGTAACTTGTGCCATCAGTCTCTGATTATTTTTATACTTTGTTTGACAGACACTTCTGGAAATGTCTTCTTGTTTTACGTCGTCAGCAGAGCTCCCAGGCTAGGTTCCTTACGTATCTTTCAATGCTGCTAAGCTGATTGGCATTTACTTGTACCCCCCTCACTATAAGAATCATGGGGTCTGACTTGGCAAGAATCACTTCTCTTTTTTTCTTTTTTTTTTTCTTTTTTTTTTCTTTTTTTTTTTGTTTTGTTTTTGAACAGAACAGCTGCCCTCCGAACTTGGGCTCATCTGGTCTTATTTGAAAAATGGAGGGGGGAAAAATTAAAATCAGTTCTCACTAATTAGAGGAAAATTGTATGTAAACAATTGAAAGGTCTTTTCATACTTCTGGCCTGACATTTCCACAAAGAGTTTAATTGCTTGCATGGGCCTAAAGGGTTATGTTCTTTTTTTAAGTTGCATATGCTCTCTGCCAAATACTAGCTTGGACATGCTGTGAGTGATTTTTGGATCACCAGCAGCTCCTGCTATTTTAGGCTCTGTCAGAGCTTGAAGTTGTAATTAATTTTGAGGATCCTGACAATCATAATTATGACAGTCCTGGTTTCTGATAAGGCTCTCTTAGCTTTTTTTCTGTAGGGAAAACTTGGGGTTTAGTATTAGGAAAAGAATTTCATACTGCAGACTATTACACTGCAATAAATTCCCAATTTAAAGAATAAACACCTGCCGTAGAGTTGGGCAGAAAACACACTTCTTGTCCCAATAAACTTGTCAAGTTTTCATAAATGTTCCCACCATGAAATCAAGATTCTTTGAAGCTCTATTCATAAAATCAGGTAAAGGAAAAGCCAGTCAAAAATGACCCATCATAGCAGTATACTGTTTTGGATGCTCAAGATGCATATGAGAGACAATTTCACTTCCTTTTATGCTGTCCTCTTTATCTGCAAGTGAACAGCCCTAAAGAATAGGCCACTATTTACTCCATAAGAAGCCTCTCCTGCTGGAACAACCTAGGTATTATTAGGTAAATACTAAGGGGAGCAGAGCCTTTAGTTGGCATCTTTCTCTGTCCAAGTCAGTGCCTGATTAAGTTGCCCTTTGCTATTCTGGGGTTTCTATCACTTTCTCTTCCCATCACTTCCTTCAGTTTCTCTCCAGTTTTGATTAAGAAATCAAGTTTGAGACTAGAGGGATCCCCAAAATATTGCACTGAACTGGTGCTCTCTTATGGAAAGTTTCCATTCCCCTGAATATTTTTCTGTGAGATAAAAAAAAAAAAAAAAAAAAAAAGGTTTGAAAATTTCTGAACCTTAAAAACCATTGAATTCTTTTTATTACAGGTTAAAAAGCATGATGCTTACAACTTCCAGTGTGGCTTACCTTCCACCTTCACATCACTGGTAATTTGTAATAGCAATAATGGCAGGAGTATTTTCCCTTTCAGGTTTTTAGAGACATTGAACTAAAAATTCACTGGAGTTGGTAGTGAGACAAGCATACAGTGAAAAGAAAACATTTGTTAGACCTTTGAATTCACTTCTGATGGCCCTGGGAAATAATAACATCTCCCTCAACTGTTTTATGGCACTTGAAGAGAGAAAAAGCACACTGCATTTGCCACACACCCCAAACTAAGCACATGTGTCATGCTGTAGTCACCGTTTTATGAGATTTATCCTCCCTCTTTAGCAGCTGCCATTAACAGCAGAAGCCATTACACAGTTACAGAAAGGAGGATGTCCCCTTTGAAAGAATACTGTTGTGGGTTATTTGTAATACTACACTCAAGGCCAACTTGTACCTTACAGGTTTTGGCTGATTTAGGGTAGCACAAGGCCTCACTATAAGTAAGGAAGCAGCTCAAGGAGTTTCCTAGGGCACGTATTCCTCACACAAGGAGCAACCCATGTTAGGAAGAGAAGTAAGAGAAGACACGAGTTCTGTGCCATGCCCTGCCCTGGGAATCGCACTGCCTGTGCACACAGACTGCTCGGCTGGCACAGCGTCCGAGAAAGGAAGAAAAGCGACGCCTGCCTTCTCGCCTGCTCCAGGGGGATTTCTTCCGTCACTGGGATCAGCAGAAAGCCTTCTCCGTGCTTCCCCAGCACAGCTATGGCCATTTTACCTGCACTCATAGCATCCTTTTGCTTCTCCTTGAGCAAGAAGTGCTAGCCCTAAGCCTTAGGAGATAAAATACAGGTCTGCATCACTATTTGTACCATATTCAGAGAGTTCTTCCAGGGACCCTAAGCCCCAAAATCATGCAAGTTTGAGAGGATCTCTTTTTTTTTAATCAATAATGTGAGTTTCTAGCTCTTCTTTCTTCACCAAGAAGACTCTGACAGTGTAAACTAAGTAGGTACTAAATGCTGGGGAAAAAAACCCTCAAAAGCAAAGGGGCAATGAAAAGATCCCATTACTTGTTATATTTTTTCTTAATTAAGGGTTTCTAAAGGAACTTTGTGATTTTGTTTGTTTGAATCCAGGTTTTCAAATGCCCACAACTGGTAATCCTGGCTAAACATTTACTAAATCAGAATTAACACATTTAAAGCTATCCTCATTTTATTTGGAATGGGTAGGGGAGAACTTGGAACTTACTCTCTTTATTCAGTGAAAAATTCAGATCTAAACATATCTGGCTTTCAGATCTAAGCATGGATGTGAGAAATTCACAGGTAGCGCCACAGAGACACTTTAGAGCTACAGCCAAATCCATGGAGGAATAGATGGCTAACTGCACCCTCCAGGACCTCAGTCTGCCACAGAGATTCTCAACCTCCTTCTCAGTTTTTGCCTAATCACATTTAAATGTTTTATTTAAAAATTTCTAAACAGTCAAAAATCTGCTGTTTGATATGCCCAGAAACCTTTTTTTACAGGATTAAGCAAGTTGGTAATTTACTTATTCTTGATGCTCAGTGGGATTTGCAAATTAGTCATTGCCTCAGTGAGCTCTCAAATGAGCTTTGTTCTGGTGGTCAGTTTTTGAATACCCGGAAATATTCAAGCCCAGCACAACTGTGGCCACCGGAGAGGTTAGTAGTGGTTAAAATATTTTTGCAACTTCAGTTCTATCCTTTATCTGGCTATCTCAGATGACAAGGCTATTGACTGTCCTGGAATATCTAATTCCCTCCTATTGAAACAGCTCCAGATTTCAAATGAAGTCATTACTAGTAGTAAGACTGGAATCCAGGGCTTTCTTCCTTATCTCAGGTGGCCTGCCATCATGTCTGATTGTACTCTCCCTTTCTTTAGACCAGTAAATTAAAATATCTATTTTTCTCTCTCAGAATAGCCTCTGGTCTGGCTGTTGCGACATTTTCCTGAGGATGCAAAGGAAGATACTGAACCCAGAGTGGAGAGCGCTCAGACCATTGAGTGACTAATAACAAAGAAATGAGATGCATGATAGCCATCAGCTCTAAGCCTGTACTTATTGAAATGCCTCTTTAGTTATTCCAGTTTATTTCACCCATAATTTTTACAATGTGTATTTGGTTAAGGAGTGTGGTGGGTTGACCTTGGCTGGATGCCAGGTGTCCACCAAACCACTCTATCACTCCCCTCCTCAGCAGAATAAGGAGGGGAGAAAAATAAGATGGGAAAAAAAACCCCAAACTTTGTGAGTCAAGATAAAGACAGTTTAATAAAGCAAAAGACTGCGTGCAGAAGCAAAGGGAAAAACCAAAAGATTTACTTACTTCCCATCAGCAGGCAATGTCCAACCACTTCCCAGGAGGCAGGGCTTCAGTACGCATAGCAGTTGCACTGGAAGAAAAATGTCATAAATAAGTTACATTATTTCTCCTTTTTCTCGGCTTTTTATTGCTGAGCAGACATCATATGGAATATCCCTTTGGTCAGTTTGGGTCAGCTGTCCTGGCTGTGTCCCCTCCCAAGACCTTGCCCACCCCCAGCCTACTGGTGAGGGGGGGATGTTGGAGAGAGACAGCCTTGATACGTGCCAGGACTGCTCAGTAGTAGCCATAGCCATAGCCATAGCTACCAACACCTTGCTAGGTACCAATACACAGCACAGCTCTGTGAGGGCTGCTGTGGGGAAAATTAACTCCACCTCAGCCAGACCCAATACAAGGAGCAAGATAGTGAAGTTTCATAGAGGTGCTTCTGGGTCAAGTTCTGGGTACTTGTCCTCTTCTCCTCTCTCTCCCCACAACTGCCCAGGTCCACTCAGTGTAAATGTGGTATCAGCAACACTCATTTCATTCTGTTGTGTTTTGATTTTGTCCTCAAACTATCCCACTTTAGAAAGCCTAATACACGTTCTTAAATTTCTGAGAAGTTTCTAGTGTACTAAACATCACACATTGTGGATCTTCCTTGTGTATGTGTTTTGTGAAGTCTGCAGATTCTGCCACATGCAGCCTCTGAACGTGACTGTGAAGAGCCTTTGGGGGCACCTCACTAGTATCAATGATAGATGTAAGAAAGAAGCTCCTACACAAACACAGCTCTGAGGGCAAACTTCTTGTTCCTTGCTCTTCCCAGTATATTGCCGGGTTTTGAAATTCCTGAAACATAGAGGGTACCACCAGCTCCTTCTATGAAGTCTTCAGGAAGGATGAAACAACTAATCCTTGGCTGTCAAAAAAGAAAAAAGATACATAAACACCTCGCTCCAGGAGGGGAGACTATGAATCCCGCTGCCCTGCAACTAGTCTAAGGCATCCATGCCCTAGAAAGTACTGACAGCTAAGACATACCACATCCTCAAGCCTTGCCCTGGTCCCTGCTCAGCGTGCCGGCTGCCGTGAATTCCTGCGCTGAGGCAGGCGGGCGCATTGCGCTGCCGGAGCGAGGTGCCTGCCTTACAGGCACTGCCATGGAAAGAATTACAAGGCCAAAGTTTCTCTTTTGGCTTTGGCCCTAGGATGCTTGAGATTAGGCAGAGCACCGCCCGGTGTTGCCAAAGAGCCCTTTACAGGCTTAGCCTTTAGACTACAATTTCCCTCCAGATGTGAATGTATAACAGGCGACTTAGGAGGTAACGGCTTAATTGTTCTTCAGCTAGTAACCCTCTGTCCTGATCATTAAAACATTTTATGTACTGTTCAGAGCTTGTACATTGTAGTACCAATTATACTGAAATAGATAAAATAAAACAGACTGATAAACTTGATTCTTTGTTTTCCCTTAGTTTTCTTTCCAGACCTGCTATAATTGTTTGTAATAACAGAAGGAGTAATAATAATGCTGGTTAATAGGGTTGTCGTTAAGGCATGGAGTGGATTCTGCTCCTAGCTCACTACTGAGTTCCAGTGTGTCCTGGGACAAGGCTCCCAATGTTTCTGCTCCCCTTTCGTAAAGGGAAAAGAACACTCCATTTTCTACCTATTTGATGCATGTCTTGTCCTTTGAGAGGTTTTGTGTTAGGGACTGCTCTTCTGACGTACCATGAAAATCTTCCTTAGAATATTATCTGATCATTTCAAGGTCTGTTTGGGCTCAGAACTTCATTTTACACTGAAAACCCCACCAGAACTCAACTGTGGTGGTGTTGCATGTCCAAACCCCAGGTAGTACAGACAAAGGCATAAAGCCTTCCCTCCCCCTGAAGGAGGGTAGATTTAGATTAGATGTAAGGACAGAATTCTTCACTGTGAGGGTGGTGAGGCACTGGAACAGGTTGCCCAGAGAAGCTGTGGCTGCCCGCTCCCTGGAAGTGTTCAAGGCCAGGTTGGATGGGGCAACCTGGTCTAGTGGAGGGTGTCCCTGCCCATGGCAGGGGGGTTGGAACTGGATGGTCTTTGAGGTCCCTTCCAACCCAAACCATTCTATGATTCTATGATTCTCTTGAGAAACATTCTGCTAGGTACATCCTACACCCAGTAATTGGTTATCATTTCTGTCTAAATTATGTTCAAGCCATTTGCAAAGTTGTGGAGAGATGCTAGCTGAGTAAATAACATAAAAGCATTAAAAAAAATACCTATTTATTTAAATAAATTGAAGATGAATAAGTGGTGCCTCCAATAAAAAAATTTCCAAACCCTCAGCTGTATTAAAATTTTCATTCTCACAGGAATCTAACCAGTCAGCAAACCATCGAATTATTATTACCCACATTATCACAAACGTGTGAGATTTATAAACTTCAAATCTATAAGAGATGATGAGGGATGATGACCCCCAAAAGACATAAATTATTATTCCATGTAGTTATAATTCATAACCAAAATAATGTTTTTGACTACAGCATCCAGACTTGTTTAGAAAGATACAAGGAGATGGTACAGGTATTATTTCCTGTGGAAACTTGTCCTAATGACAAACATCCCTTACATTTGAAAATATGTGGCTTTCAACTTGAATGGCTTTACATTTTATCCATTTACTCTTTTCCTACTAGATGCAGTAGTTATATCTGGTACTTCTTATTTCTCCCTGTAAAAGTGCCCAGGCTCTGAACATTGTCAGTATGAAGCACACCATCAGTGGTTTCCACAAATGATAAAAAGCAGTTGGGTTTTCTGCTGTGTACCTAGAAGGAGATCTGTTTCCAACTAGCTCAGACTGTGCCAAAGTCCAAGGCTTTTGCAGAGAATACCTTACATGCAGTCAAGGATAACAAAACAGTTCCAAGGTTTGAAAAGCAAGCAATCAGGAGGGCCAAAAAGCCACAACTGAATAGAAATTCATATCTTGAATTTTATGAATAAGAAAAAATAGAGAGTAGAAAAATATTGCAGAAGAGCCTGTGAAATCATTATTAAGCTCTGTTACCCATTTACTCCTAAAGAAATAAATTACATTGCACTAACTAATTAAAATTGGTCAAGTACCCTTGAATATTTGGGAAGAAAATTAAAAACTTACTCCTAACATAAAGCTGACACCAGAAGGCACGCAGTTTGTTCTGCGAAGAGGAATCAATTACATGTTTATTTATAGATTGTGAACTGGGATTACACAATGTGGGCCCATGACTTGCGTGGACCCCAATGCTTGCTGTTGGAGTATTGCGCAATGCTCACACATAGAGCATGTGGTCACTCGCTTTCAGGGTAAGACTGCAACGTCTCCTGTGTGGCTGCCTCAAACAGTAAAGGTGTCCAAGCAAGCCTGGCACAATGGAGCACTTCAACTTCTCTCATCTTCTGAGAGCTAAAGTTAAAAGTCTAACTCAGATGTTATTTTATCTATTTCTTCAATTAGCTTTTTAACTGACCCTGTTTTTCTTTCATCTCCTTTTGATGGGCCATATAACAGCTTCTACTTTCTTAATTACCTGTATATCATGTAGTCACAGAGCAGCGTGGAGGAACCTCTCTGGCTCCAAGACCCTGACACCCCTGGCTGGCTTTCAGCTGTAATTTGCTTCCTATTTGCACTTGGAAAATAGGGTCATGGAGAAGATGAAAGGCTGTGCCGTAGTAAGGACGCACTGCCTAGGCGAGACCCTGTACTAAAAGGAGTCTTGCTAAAGGCAAATTCCCAAACGGCATCATGGGCCCTTCCTTTCATGTAACTTGATGTGACAAGGAATACCCAAATAAACCCCGAGTGAAGTTTATTTCTCACATCACCTGATGCTACCTTATGTGGTGCCTAAGCTTTTGTCATCTCTGTGGTCTGGGGACCAGAGTCAGGGCTCAGCCAGTTAACATTAAGCAATGGCCCTAATAAAGCTGCTGTTTTCCAGGGAGAAAAGGTTTGAGGTGTCACTGTGTGTTTATAGGAACACAATTTTGCTGAGCCATGATTTATCTAATTGAATGAGGAACTAAATTAACTACTCCAGCAAAAGCCACATATTGAGAATTACTGGAATGTATTTAAACATCTATACAGCAGCAACTAAATATATAATAAAAATACAACTGTTAAATATCACACAAAGGATATCTTCTTTAAAAAAAAAAAGAAAAGGAAAAAAATGAACTTGGAGTATGAACTTTGAATGAGCTTATGCTGTTTTCTAACCCGGGGATGAAAAAAAGTATATATATATAGTAATGAATGATCTTTGCATTCAGCCATGAAATCCTATACCATCATAGATGTTTTTTTAACTCCTTTAGTCAACTCAGACAATCCTTCTAGAGGGAAAAATGTGAAGGTCATAAAAAAGTGCATTCCAGAATATTACATGTAGGTATTTAGAGGAGAATGAACTAAAGGCTTTCCCACTGGATTCATTTACTCTCCAAAGTAGCCCCTCCTAAAAGATGGGTCTGTATGATTAAAATATGGCCAGCATTTTATACTAAGTCTTTACCACTTTACAGTAGCTAGCTCTGGGGCATATTTCAACTCTCATTCAAATGAGTCTTTGTGTTGACTTTAAGGGGAGATGGATTGAGCCTTTTAACAGCAGTCTTCTGGCCCCATGTACACTTATGTAAATCTACACTTATTGGATTAGGTGACTTCATGGAGTCTCTTCTAGCATCATTTTTAAGTTTCTTTCGTATTAAAATGAAGTAGTTCAATTCTCATTACAATTGAAATTTCTATTATGTAGAGCAAATTTCATTTGGAAAGTTTTTTATTGTGACAATTTATAAAATGTTAGTTCTTTATTAAACAGTACTGCATGAAAAAGAAATTTTATTTCCTATTTGACTCCAGTGTTTTGTTTTGGTTTTTTTTACAAGTGTATAGCAATTGAAGAGTCTGAGTACCTATAAGAACATTAGATTATCTTTCAATGCCTGCAAATACTATATCAGTAATGCAGAATATTCAGCCTGAAAGTTATATCACATTCAAGCCAGAAAGGTGAATGCAGCCTTATGCTTGCTTGAATCTCATTTTGAAATTAATAAAGTTTGAGATAGTGCATTTTAGAACAGTATTTTTTAAAAATAGTTTAGAAAGAGATTCGAATTAATTCTTTATCTGCACCTTGATATATTTTTAATCTGCTTTAGATATAATAATTAATCCCATTTTATTTCTTTTAGATGTCAAATTGTATTAAGCAGCACAAATTGTATACATGATAGACAGCATATCAAGAAAGAGATGATTGCCCCTCACATGTTTTACACCCAGAGCCTGACTCCATGATATTTAGTGCCCCCAGGTATAATCCGCCACCTAAACCAGTCATATGTTCTCATCAATGGATTTTGACTACACAAACAATTTAGGCAGTGGTAAAGACAGTTTAAGTATCAGTATAAACCACACTGAGCCATTTTCAACAATATGTCAAAACCCAGCATGGAGGTGATTCTTTCCATGAAACCTCTTCTGAGAGTAAACTCACAAAGTATCATCCAGAGAGGGTCTGCGGAAGTCAGCAATGCCAACCTCTTGGCAGCCAGTCCCTCATGCTTTGCAGCAGATAGCAGTCATTGCTGCTTGTTTCAGGGGGCCATCTCCTAACGCACTGAGCTGGAGCTCAATAGCTACATCTGCACAAAGCAGTGGCAGAGTACAGACCTAAGCATTGCCCAGACATTCATAGATTCATATAGAATCATGGAATGGTTTGGGTTGGAAGGGACCTCAAAGCCCATCTAGTTCCAACCCCCCTGCCATGGGCAGGGACACCCTCCACTAGACCAGGTTGCCCAAAGCCCCATCCAACCTGGCCTTGAACACTTCCAGGGAGGGGGCAGCCACAGCTTCTCTGGGCAACCTGTTCCAGTGCCTCACCACCCTCACAATGAAGAATTCTGTCCTTATATCTAATCTAAATCTACCCTCTTTTAGTTTAAAGCTATTCATTGCCCACGGATTTGACCCATGGTAGCTCACGCTTGGATTATGTCAGGGCATGTCTGGGGAGAAAGTGGGCACATTTGGGGACAACATTATGGTATCCCTAGGACAGCTTCTTTCCCAGCAGCTTCATGAAAACCTGTATTTTCAAAACCATTTGGTTGTACTGAAATGTTCAGTAGACGTAGATTAACCCAGGGAAGGGACATCAAAGGGGTTTTACTCTTCTACTCCTGTTAGTGCCAGCTGCCTCTGCTTTGTGATGTACTTGCTGTAATACATCTATACAGCCCTCCAGTGAGACTGGACCATTGTGGTTGTTGGTCAATATTATTTTCCTAAACATTTCTACTCCTATAAATGTTGACAAAGTTTCCTGACAGGCTCTGTTTTCGGTAGTAGGAGGAAATTATTCAGAACTGATTACAATACTTAATTTTTAAAGAAAGAGGAAAGGAAAGAACACATAGATATTTCTTCTTAAATAAGAAGTGGGCAGAATGTGTGATGGGTCCCAGCCAGGTCCTTAATAAAACGAATGATGTCTGTGTTCCCCAGAGGGCTCATGACGCCACTTTGGAGTTTGCAGTCAGCAAGAAGCAGCTCATATTGCACACCGCATGGCACTGGAATATGACTAATAAACATCAGGAAGTCCCCAACGGCTGCAAATTTGGCAGCACTGTCTGAATTGGCCCGTCGTGATGTTTGTGAACCTTGTGAGCATACTTGGGCTGGTTTCAAGTGGATAGTAGATCCCTGGTTTTTGATTTAAGGCACCTCGCTGTTTAAAAGAACCTGGCAACTGAAATAATAGAGGTGCTGCCTGTGAAGCCCGAGGTGCACCAGCTAAGCAACAGGGAGCTGAAACGTGTGCAATGCCTATCTGGTTTAAATAAAGCTATTAACATTCCCTGCTAGCATTCATATACATGCATTCATATTAAAAAACTAATAAAAATATTCAAACCACATCTGGGAACTAGTATTCTAGGTCAGCACTGCTATTGTAAATTTTCACAGCTAAGTCACCGACTTCTCAAAAAGAGTTTCTAATGGGAATGTTGATAGGCCATTAGCGAAGTACAGTGGTGAGAATGGCACTGCTATAGTAAGAATGACCACGAGTCAGTTTAACAAATAATAAAATACTAGTAAACAGATGAGGCTTTAAGCCTATTCATTAGGCTCACTTTCTGATGAGTTAAAACAGACTGCTTATTTCTTGTCCATAAACACCCCCAGGCAGTGGAAATCTGTCACGGATAAGGCTGGTGTGACAAAGTTTGTTTAGTTCTAGAATACAGTAGTCAGAAAAATGCAAGAAACCACATATGGTGACAGAGTGCCCTTAAGTCTGTAAAGTCGGAAGGAAATTTTCTGGTTAAAAATTCTGATATGTTATAATAATGTGTGTTATCCTACTAAAAATTAGATATCTGTGGGACCAGTTTAGAACAATGGGACTGCTAAGAATATCGTTACTAAAAAAGTGAAACCATTGTTTGAAACAGTCTCCGGCTGGAGGGTTGTGTGGTGGGAAAATATTTTAACAGGGTTTCCTATTAGTGTGATTGTTCTCTATATGTAACACTGGTATTGAAATACAGCGGAATGTTCACCATGTGCGTCCCTCTCATACATGGTAAGTGCTTCATGGTGATTTTATTTTTAAAAACCCCTCTTTCCGATTTTTCGGAAATTTTAAATTCACGGGCTAGTCCGGTGCATGCTTACATGCCGCATTTACGCTAGAGTGGCAAACGTTACAGCACTGGATAGGCAGATCTGGGGAAGATAGAGGAAACCATCGGAGCTTATCATACATACCGAGCCAGCAGCCTGCATGGTAGCTCATGGGATCCAACGCCAAGCCTACCCCTTGCCAACAGTTCACAGCCAAAGGGTCTTAGCCTGCAAACCCTGATAATTTGTAACTGCTCGCACAGGACAGTATTTGCAGTATTGCCCTGCAAGCAGATAAAATATAGGCAAAATCTGGCAAAAGTGGGAGGTGAAAAGAAGTTAACTGGCACATTTTTATTAGTTCCATTCTTCTGTCACTTGCCTATTGGTCATAGTACGTAAACTTATAGCAAACATTCCATTAATAGGTTTATTTATATAGCAGTGTGTTTAAAACCAGTTTTATATAGAGTGGATTTTTATGTAGATAGTGGATTTCTGTGCAACATAACAAGTATATGCTATGATTTAGTAGTTTGGGTCTTAATGAATGCTAAGATATTTGCACATTACAATACTTTAATAGGCCACTACAATAAGATACCAACAATTTTATTCCTAAAGCTTTTTATACTCTTGTATTTTTTCCAGCCCTGTGTTAAATATGTTTTCCTTGAAAGGGAATGGCAAAACTCACAGTTGCCTCAGTGGAGACCTTAGGTTAAGCTGTGGCCCACTTTTACCACTTGTTCTTCTTACAAAACCAGTCATTATTGTGGGCTATCTTAAGTACACTTCCATGTCAGGCAAAGTGGAGGTCCTTTTTGAGAAGGGGGTCCTCCTCAAAGTGGAGATTCCCTTTGTGATGATGAAATTGAGGTGTTTCATTATCTTATCTGAGTGTCGTGTTTGTAAGTGGTCCTCCTTCCCTTCGCCCGCCATGGAAGTGTACTTCAGATAGCCCATGGTAATGATGGGCTTCGAGTTGTCTCTTGCTTTTTAGATTACAAACATGCCACTCAGATAAGAAGATGAAAGTCCTCAGTTCAGCATTAACGCAAACACCACATGTATACTGCAGTTCTGCACTTCTTTGGAGAACACAGAAGGTATGCTAAGCTTTGTGTGAGTATAACCTGTTTCTGTCCTACAGAAACAAACCTAGACTGCAGAAACGATTCATGCAGATGTTTTGCTACAGCTCTGGCTTTAGTTACATTTGCCTTTGATTTCACTATTCGTATAATTCATGGCAGGACCTACATCTATGTTAACTAAAATACATACTGAATTTGGACTATACATATGCTGATGCATCAATGGCATGGCACTTTCACAAGTGTAAATTACAATGTCTTGGCCTAGCTAGCATATAGATCATTTAGTTTTGCTTACTCAAAGTTCCCGCTGAGTGAAATTCTGATCCGACAGAAGTCAATGGGATTTCTGCTGTTGATTTTTACATGGCCCAGGACTTCCTATCCTGTGTTTCTAAATGCGTACAGTGGTGAGTTTTAATTTCTTTTTTTCAGAGCTGCTATGTTACACTACCTTTTCTCAGACAATTGTCAATAAGTGGTCCTGGCTTTTGTTGTTCAATTTCTAAGTATTATGGATCATACGTAGTAGGGAAAAAAAAAATCACTGTTTAAGGTATTGGTTTCTTCCATAAACTCAGGTTTCACCAATATTAGGGAAACTTAAGAAATAAGTGTTCCCTGGAATGTAACTAAGATTCCCCTTCTGTGCTGGGACATCCTATTCTCCCTCTGCAAGTACATACTAATGAAATTGCCAAACATTGTCTCTAGCACTTGTCTTCATAGTTTCAGTGCTGATCTCTAATGTGGAATCTGTCTCCACAACTCACAGCAGTTTCAGACTTGCTTACTAGAAAGAGAGAAGAGCAACCCATCAGTGGTGAACCTTTGCAACACTAAGGATATACCTTTGAAGTTTGTTTTCACAGTTCCATCATGGCATGAAGCTTCCCTTAATAGGTAGTCCTATGATGTTAACGTAACTCTAAGAAGAAAAGAATCTAGGAATGAAGTGCAGATATAAAAGAAATTCTCTCCTGTGCCAGATTCTGCTATGCTTCTGTAAGACAGTCTGAGGAGACCCTCTGAAATCTAGGGGACTGTTCACAGAAAAAGAGCTACTGTAGCTAAAGCCTGCTGGGTTTTGGTAGAAGATCAGGCTGTCTTACTGATCAGCACCTGCTCATCTTCCAAACACACAGTCCGCTGTCACTTTGTAGGGCCCGAGTACCCCCTTTTCCAAACAGGTGGCAAAAGAATACTGTCCGTCTCAGTGTTGTTATCAGGGCAGTAGCTCTGTCCCTCACTTCAGAAAAGGCAGCAGACCTTTTCAGATCTCCTGATCTTGCTGAACCTTCTGCCAGAAATACTCCTCCTGCATCCTGGGGCCTGGTGAAGGTGGCTGCTGGGGACAGAAAATACAATGCCGGGCCCCAGAGCAAAGACCACTGTGATACGAGATGAAAGCGATCTAATTTCAGGAGACCTGAACACAGGGAGGGCGCTGCTTATGCAACATTTTTACCAAATTACTTACTGGGCCAAGAAAGGTATCTAAGAAAAGTTCTTAGCACAGTCATGCCTTTAATCACATGCATTTTTTTGTTGCTACTCACACTCAAGCAAATAAAAGGACCACCCTTTTCTACACTGCAGAGGTGTTTGAGAAACAGTTAATATCAAAGCCCTTCAAGAGCCTCGGTATAAGGTATACTATGCATTCAAGTATTATTTTAAAGAACCATTCTCCATTATTTTGCCTTATCAAACAAATCCTTTGTCTCTGGTTTAATCTTTTTTTCTGAGAAATAATAGCAAAACATGATGTTAATATTGAGTTTATAGATATAAAAACAATACCAGAGGCTGACAGTTAAACAGGAGACTTTAGCTAGTATATGCTCTGTAGGCTTCCATAGGTCTTTGCTGACTGTAAACTTGTATGCATTTAGAACTATTTACACTATTGACAGTGAGCAAGTAACGCTTCCAAGTTCTCAGTTGTTTGAAGATGGCATACGCTTTTTACATACAAGTGAAATGTAAGTGAGCAAAATGGTTTTTATTCATATTTAAACAATTCATGGTGACTTTACTATTTGTATTTTTTTAATTCTCTGACTTTAAAATAAAGAAGAAAAAAGGAGAAGCTCAAGAATTTATAAAAGTCTTTTCCAGTTCAACTTTTCAGTGCATGGATGGAAATTAAACAGCTTTTTGTGTTGAAAGGCAAAATAAAAAGATGTGTTGTGGAGATGGAAACAGAAAGAAAACAAAAGGCTGAACAGCCCTAGTAGTAAATCTTATTTGCTATATTTCATAAAACCAAAATGAAGACTCAGGGAGGCTGAAAAACACCCTCGACCTTTGGGTGTTCATAAAATTACAAATGATTAATTCACCACATGAAAAATTAGATTAAACCAACAATTAGGACTGTATGCTTTCAAGAATTTTTTCCACATTAAAATTATGTATTTCTGGCTTTAAAAGGCTTTAAAAGGATTTTTTAATGAGACTGTTTAAGGCAACTTTAATGGTAGAAAGCTCAGCTTCAATAAGAGGATTAGAAGATGTACCACAATATTAAATATCGCACGTATAGGAAGCAAATATAGCCTTTCTCAGTGCAGTCTAGATTTTAAGAACTAGGATGATTGGGATACAAAATTCATTTTTAATCAGAATCAACGTCACTATTAGAGAAAACAGAATAATCTGGTACCAGCAATAATGGGGAGGTAGGGACAATATAACTAAAGACTCCAGCCAAGATTTTCAGTATAAGCAGCTATTTAGACAAGTCTTCCAGCAGGGTGGTAAAGTTATTTTGCTGCAATTCCAGATGTGTGAGTTGAAATTATGCTGAAGACAATCTTCCAGTTAACCAAGGCAACTAAGTGCCTTGCCAGTCAGGCTGAGGAGCCAATTCTCACCAGCTCCTTAAGTCTCTTGTGTACTATTGACTATACAAGCTGTCTTGACCATTTGAGTTTCTTGGGCAAGTTGATAGTGCTTTGAAAAAATAGCAAACAAACCAACCCTAGTCATAAATTAACCCAGGGCAGTCATAGTTTTACTCTTGCTATTTTGTTTAATCCTCTATCCTCTTTCCTCCATCATTCAAAAAGAAATACAAGATGAATGGAGCCAAGCGCCCTAACTGAGGCCTAACTTAGAGGCCTCTCTTAGATATGGAGAGTTTCTCATTTTAGGAGCTGTGCTGTTGGTCTCCAATCTGACTCAAAAAAGGTAGGTATCTCAAGGGAGGTGTGTGAGAAGAATAAGGAAGAGGTCTTTTATCATTTGTTGTGTTTTCTTTAGTTATATGCTTTCAGCAGAAATGCAGATCTATCATAAGAGCAATCTACCTGTCTTAACACTGAAGCATACTAAAGCATGTGGCTCAAGCCATGAAGTGCTGGCCGGTTCATCTATATAAATTACAATTTTTTTAGCCTTGTGATTTGTTGAACCAGTTAATACATATTTATACAAGGCTACAGTCACTATTTGTAGCAAAAAGGTACACGACTGTCTCCATCCATTTTGCTTGCTAACATGATGATAGCATATTTAGTTCAACACAGCTGCAGTGCTTATATCACAAATGGTCCTTGTTTTCTTCTACCCTAAGTGCAGTCTCATCCAATGTATTTATGCTAGTAGTTAATGGCAAATGTAAGAGCAAGGAAGCCTGGAGGGCCATGACACTTCAAGAGGGAATATAGAACAGAAGATAATTTTGCATTTGGGAGGAGGGGGGGAATCCAGATTATCCTGTAACTCTGAAAATTAGAAAAAAATAATCCAATATTTTGAGAACGAAAACTCCTACTTATTATACTTCTCATACTTAAGGTTCAGGATGTACCACAGGGTCAATATGGTTTGACAGGAGGTACAGGTTCTGTTCCAGCTACTGGTACTGAGGAATTGTTTCACCCTGGGGAAGTACTTTAATTAGTCTATGTTTGTTTTCTTACACCCTTAAATTTGAAGCTCTGCAGGAGAGTTCTTTCCTTTTCATTAGATGGTCATATAACACCTAATATAACAGAGCCCCACCCTGGACTGATAGGCATTTTATTTCCCAAAGCAAGAATAAATGAGGAAATCTCTACTGTTTTCGCCGCAGTGTTAATTTGAGTTGTATAAATCTCTGTGATACATATGAAGCTTTGATATGAAGCTAGGGAAAAACAACATCATGTTTAGCATCACTTTAGCTGCCTCTGCAGGATCATCCCATTATCCCTGTGGGGACTTACTTACTTGTCCACCTTTGCTTTTTCTTTCTTTAAAAACCTTTCCTCAGGATTCATGTAATATGTGGCATTGTTCTAACTGATGGGGGCTGACAGGATTCTTTTCAGAGCTTGTCAGTGCTCCTCTTTAATTAGCCAAAAAGACTACTGCTGAATGACAGCAGTGCATTCTTCCCACAGGTTCCCCAACCCCAGCTACTTCAGGGCATGTGAGATAGGACCTGAGGGTAGCAATCAATTTCTGGTTTCCAGAATAATGTTGTCAGATGATAACCACCATGAGGTCATGAAGCCAGTATTATAGTTGATGGAAGTTGTTGTTTTTTTTTTTTTTAATTAGAGACTTCCAATGCTGCAAACTTACCCTTCTAGTGTAACTATAATCAACATATAGAATGAAACAACCACTAAACCTGTAGATGTTTGAAAGCTTCTTTTCTTTCACATGCCTGTGGTTTTCTTCTTCCTCTTTTCTTGACTTTTGGCATGTGTTTTTCTTCATATATTTAGTATTTACAACTTGCCCAAGCACTAGGGCAAATACTAGCTTAGGATTCCTGTGGCGGTGGAAGAAGTCTCGTTGACAACATTGACCACCTGCTTCTTCTGTAGACAGAGGATTTGCTTACAGCCTCATGATACGAGGCACCTGGGTAACCAAAGCTCTGTACCCCTGCAAGGTCTGTCAAACTCAGACTTTGTACGGTTCCCTGAAAAGAATCATTCATGCTTTATTTTCTTGTCTTCTGTAAAATAGTGTTAGAAATATTTATGCACGTTACAAGGAGTAAACTTTACATCACTGATGTATGACTAAATGCCAGGGAAATCTCAAAATACTGTTAAGTATTCTTTTAATAAAATGCAGCTTCTACATTATGACAATACTAATGGAATTATTTTACAATGTGAGTGGAAGATGCCAGAATTAAAACTAAAAAAATCCAAAGAAACACAAGAGAAAATGAATTGGCAGTTCTCAGGAAACTAAAATAAGGCATAAAGAATGGTGCCTTAATCTTAAATGAAATTCTACCAAATATGAAGTATTATTAAGCTACCTATTAATCTTACCAAACTGCCTCAAACTTCTAATTTAACTGCAATTATATCTATATTTAATTTAGAAAATTAAATATGACATGGACAATAAAACTCTCAAGCATTTGTGTACAAACTACAGATGTGTTATTTGCAATACAAATATGATACATATTGAGTCACTTCAAACAGAATATGATCACAAGGGGGAAAAATACGGGCCAATGTCAACACCTTGTTATCTCAGCATTATAAGTGTCACCAAACCCAGCTGTTACAAGAGTGTAATTCCTCCTTCCATGGGCATTTCTAGCAGATAATAATAGAGACTGAAGCTACTGCAGAATCTTAGAAGAATTCAGACCAAGAACTCCCTCCTACTGAAGATCTTATTTAAGTCTGTTCTTTAGGCCTGTTTCTCCACCATTAAAATCTGTAAGAATTCTAATTGCCAAGTACTTCCCAGAATTAAAATTACAGAGATTATTTTTCCTTTCTCTAATTTTCATCAAAATATTAGCGACATTAGGGGTAAAAAAACCCAACCCATATTTCTACCTATACAGGCTGAGAAACTTCTTTTTGTGGTTCTTTTTTCTGACAGGGGAAATCTACCTTCTCTATAGGGAAGTAGCTGCACTCATCTTTCCTGGCTGTCGCTTGGCTGTATGTTAGGGTAATATTGCTTTGCTTTTCCAGATTGTTCTGCTTGAGAAGAATTGCTGAAACAAACCTTATGCTCCCTCTGACTCAAACCTTTTTGGGTTTTAAGAAAGTATTAATTACTTCAGCAGTACCTCTCCCTTCCAGAAATCCTAACTGATGTTACTATTCATTTACAGCACTGTGCATGATACCAAACAGGACAAGTAAGAAGGTTCCTGGATACCTGAGCAAACTACTTCACTTGCCCACCGCTAATCTTTTCCTCCTGAAACTCTTTCACCACGACAAAACATTTTTTAAACATACAAACAAATCTGATACAAGAATATTCCTGGTTTTCTCCTGGCACTATGATATAAATGCTGTTACCATTCATCTTCAGAAGTGAAGGTACTTGGAAGGAATGTGGGAAAACATCTCTGCCACATCACGCGGAGGGTACACTGAACCTGGCAGAGCGACGAAAGAGCTCCAGCACTGCCCACCCCCCTCCTTAGCAGTCAATTCACCTCTGACTTTGCATGACTAACTGCATATGGACACAACTAACACAGCATCTCCTCTTGCTGACGATCAAGCTTTAACTACAACACTGTCAGAGCAAAGCCATGATACCACGTATCTGTGCATCATAACTGTGCTTTATGTTACCTAAGATATGGAACAATTCATTTATTAATTCCTCTTCCTCTCCACTCTCCCCAAGTAGGTAATATTAAACTCCATCCATAATAGACTGAAGTTATATTCAAAATTGTTGCCTGTTTGCAAAAACAAAACCTAAGGAAAACTGATAAACATTAAAAAAAAAAAAGAAAAACATTGTTAACAAGATACGTGAGGATGAGGATTACTATAAGAATTTTACTATTTGTTTGCAAAGGTTGAGTAAATGCCTGTAAATTATGCAGTCTTCACAAGCTCTGAGCAGTAAAACTGTTATTACACTTCGCACACTATGTACCTCTAATACCCAATCTGAAGTTAATTTATCAACAACCACTCTTGTATAAACAATCCACTGAGAAACCTGACTTGTTTTCACTTGTTATTGATGATCTTTCAAAACTCAGAAATTGCCTCCTCTTCAATTTCCTACCACTGAATTCTTAGGTAATCACCTCATCAATAGTCCTCAACAAAAATAATTGTTTCCAGAACAAAACTCTCCCCAGATTTTAGGCCCTTTAAATTGGTCCCTCTCTGTGCTTCAAAAGTGTGAATAATAAAAATATATATTGAAAAAAAACTCAGAATGTGTACATGCTTTTATTAAGTCAGGACTGGAGAAAAGTTTTCCCAGAACAGGATATGGGGCAGGGAAAATGAAACACAGGCTGCCACCTTTTAGGATATGGTTTGGTGGTTGGTTTTTTTTTGACATGAAGTTCAATCTTCAGTTTCATTTACATAGCAATACAGGTCATTCAAATGCTAATAAGTTACTCACATCCACAGCCAATCCCAAGTGTAATCAACTAATGCAAAAGGTGAAGAGGAAGAGAACTTTGCATGTCTTTTAATGAGGAGGTGTACCATAAGGCAAGGAGTGGAGAGCTACATTAACTGCTTTGTTCTCACCTGTGGTGCACATCCCTTGTGCCCCTTTGCTGCACCCTCTCTTTTTCACTGTAATAGCAAAGATGCTCTGAAACCACAGCTGAAGTAACCACTTGTAGGTCTCAGAACAACTTAAGAGCTGTGGCAAAACCTACACCATTTGGTTTTAGTTCTTTTTTTCTTTTTTTTTTTTTTTGTTAAGAAAAAAAAGCTATTTGTTACTAGGAAATGAAGAGTATAATGGGAGAGGGGTGAGAAAGGACAGAGGCTCAGGAGAGCACACGTATCTTGATGACCCTCTCTGCCTCCTGTTTCAACCTACTCAAGACTGCTTGGGAGACCATTGTCAAAAATGTCCTTTTCCTGTCCAGAAGTGCTGTTGCCCAACTGCAAAATAACATAAAGATGTGCATGTACCATTGCATTGATACTCAGTCATACACAGCAATCTGTATGACAAGCTCTTCTCCCCCAAAAATGTAACTGAGAAGGCATGTAATCTCTACTTGTCTGATTTGGGAAAATCAGCTGACTGCTGCCCAGATCGCTGTCATAGCTCTTGATGTATCAACATTGTTCAGTTAGCTGAAACAAGCCTATATGGCCTTAAATAGTTTCACATTAGCATCTTCTTATATTGCATATAATTCAGAACTGGTAGTTCCAGAACGTACCTCAAACGATTAGCTGCTCCTCTACTGAAGGTCTGATCCATCGTGTACACGGTCCCGTGTAACGCCCGCACAAAAGCTACAGATAGCATCGAGGTATGTTCCAGCTAATACTAAAACTGAAGGGCTTGCCTCCATTGACTTTGACCGGTGGATGACCGTGCCAGAAGAAATTATATTATCAATATCTTCTGGGCAGTTTACATGGGGCTAGCTTGTAAGATCCCTGGGGCAGGGACTGTGCCTGTCCGTGTTTACAGAGTGCAATAAGACCTTCCAGCAGAATGTATACATTCTGAGTAAAGGCTAATAGGTATCCAAATGTAAATATAATAACTACATTAATAATGAATAATACATTACATAAACAGGCTGGACTCACTGGAAGAATGCAGAAGCCAAGAACACTAGTGATTCTTTCAGAATACATTTATTATTTCACAGCCAGAATGGAACAAACTTACCTTTTGCTGGATGTCTTAAGATTTCAGTGCATAAAGAATGATTTAATAAGGAGCTTGCTCTCAGGATTAACTCACAGCCAAGTACAAACCAGACCTATAAAACTGCTGTTTAAGCATCCTTAAAGTAATATAAACAGTTTATTCCTAATCAATATCTTTGAGACTCATGATGAGGTCCTCACAGAAACTAATACCTGAAGAGTCTGCTCAGGAATATCCCAACACAAGACAACATTGCGGTAACTTCTGAAAATGAAGGTCCCTAAATGCTGTGCCCAGCTTTCTGCCTATTACCATTTTTACAGTGCCGCAACTAAACTAGCAGCTTAAATCTATATATACTTTTGGAGCTGTAATTTACAAGTCCAGAAATGCCTAAAGTCTTTGAATAGAACATTTTAACAGGAGAAAGAAACTTGTACTTTGAAATAAAACAGGTTTTCTGAAAACACTCTTTGATATAATTTTTTGGCATATCTGCTTTTCATTTTGTAGTTTTTCCGTGTTTCCTTCCTCTATTGTACAACACCTGCAAATAAATGAGTGAAATTGCCTGAACTTCATTTAATCTTATGCTACTAGGAGAATTGAATTCAGTCGTGCTTCTGGAAGAAACAAAGTTATTTTTAGTGTAACAGTAATATACAATGTCATTTGTAGCACTATTTGGCAATGACATTTTTACTTCTATTAAAAGATGTGAAAAAGCTCATGAACAATTATTCTTTACTGAATATATGCTATTATATTATAATGCAATACAGCAACAATATGATGTTACAGTGTAGTAAATGTTCTTGGCATGAATCTGTATGAGAGTTTATTGCATAACGAGCTCAATCCTGCTGAGAACCACATTGCTGAATGTTTTGCCATTGGCTTCACTGGAAACCTCAACATGCCTGATAGTTTACTAATAAACACAAGTAGTCTCTTACACATACCATTTCTGATCAGTGACAGTAAAATGATTATATCATATTTTTGGTTTATGCTACCTATATATGTAAGCAAAAACTATTTTCAAAAAGCTGGGGTTTATAGCTCAGAGAATTTGAGGATGCTTTAAATAGATTTATAGAAGTAGTATGGTGGCCATCTCAAAGTTATTCTGTTGAAGAAAGTTGTAAATGGATATAAATAAGCAGAGAGAAGTTTAAAAGATGGCTGAAATTCCTAGAAGTAATCAGAAAGTCATGAAACTACAGTTAACGTGAAACTGATTAACAAGCAAGTACAAGGGAATTACACTAAGCAGCAGAACTAATGTTTAATGAAACAGATTAAAATGTTTGCATTTTTATAAATCATCCAAGGATTGCTCTTTATTTTATTTGTGATGAAATGAAATCTGAAACAAGGTTCTAGTGCCAGAATAAACACGGATGGATGTGGGGCACACCCTCAACCCTCCCCCAGTGCCAGAGGCTCTGGAGGTGAGGTAACACCAGCCCTGACACCTCTCCCACCTCCCCAACAACCTGACGCGATGTTGTCTCTGGAACAGGTCTACGAGAGGCTTTCAGGCTACATCTGCACTAGGAAATGGTCCGGAGGTTGCTCCTCTGCCCTGAGGCCATCTGCCAGAGCAGTGTTTCTGTAAGGCTAAAACTCTCATTAGCAACTCTCTTATTCTCCAGCATAGGATCGCTGGACCAGTCAAAGCACCAGGAAGGGTCCTTGACCCCATAGCACACTCTGAACTGCATCAGGACATTTTTTAGGAGAACACTAACTGGTGAGAGCAAACCCATGCCAAGCAGCAAGCTGACAGATCTGTGTGCTAGCCTTGATCACTGTGGACACAGCTTTTTCTCACAGTGACAGGGAAGACATGATTTGTCAAAAAAAAAAAAAAAAAAAAAGTATGGCCCAGCATTTTCTCTGGGTAGGGTCCATATATTACTTAAATGAAACTTTATGTAACTTCCATGAAACATGAAGAAATGGTATCTTGCTGGAAGCAGAGTTGGTCTCTCCCAGAAAGGAAAGAAAGATCCTGGTATAATTGCAGGATGTAATTTAAAATTATCAGGCATACCTCGTTCTGCCTGCACAGCCAGCTGCAAAATGCAGGTTTGCCTTCGCACTTAGCCAGCTTTGTTTCAAGCAAGCTTTAAAGACAAAACTTGCACTAATTTCAGTGGGACTTTTGCCTGGGTAAGGGACGCAGAACAGAGCCCTCTCCTGGTGAGCACTGAAGATAATTGAGGACACCCCTGGCACCGTAATTGGCACTGCCCGCAGCACATATCTATGTGATGAAGTATTGAACGTGGGCACTCAAAATAAAATATTAGAAAAGCTCAGCTATTTGGAGCCATGGAACCTTATGATTGGGGTCAGATTTTTTTGGATTAAAAAAATATATGGAAATCTAAGTAACGCTGAAATGATGGCATACTTGAAAACTGAAACCAAAAAATACGTTATATAACATACTTAAAGGCACAGTTGGCACTTCAAGTTCACAATGACTAGCCAGTTGTAACCTGCTTTTGAACCCACAGCTGAACCCTGCATGTTGAATTACTGAAAAGGGTGGGTCACCTTCTTTTTAAACCTGAAATCTGATAGCCAGGGCAAAAGAACCCCCATTCATTCTTTCTTTTTATGACTATAAAGCCATGAAGCACCACTAATAACCTTAAGTATCCAGATCAACAAACTTCGCCTAATTAACACACGTTTGGATTTCATACTTGAACCTGAAAATAAGAAACTATATGTCAAAGCCCTGCTTTTGTAAAACAAAATTTACAACAGGTACCTAAGCTGGATGCGGCATATGGTGGGCACTTCAATAAATCATAATAATGATATATTGCCAAAATAGCGGCTGTCTGTCATTAGATTTTCTCAGAATAACTAAGTATAATCCCTTTGCTTAAACAACAGCAACAAAAACCCCTTTTTATCACTGAGATGCAAAGTATATTGGTTTAATTTCAAAATTATTTATAAAGATTCTAAAGCCCATATTGTTTGTAGTAACATATGCAAACATGATTATCTGGAATCATATGGCCGTAATCTCATTAGGTTTCACAAGGTAAGTAGGGTTGGGTCTATAGTATTTGCATGGAAGGCCTCCCAGGAAATTCCAAGTCACTGTATGAACTGGTATTTGTGCAGGGCAACATTCTTCTGCTGACTCAGTATTGAACCAGCATAAAGTATATGATCACAAGTGCTGTCTTTATATAAGAGGTAAAACCAAGGATACCGAGCACTTGCGGTCATTAAACACCCTATGGTAATTTTTGCAAGTGTAGGAGTGCCTGGCCAAATACCAATCTAGATAATTACATCCTGCCTACTTACATTCCCCTGTTGCTTTAAATGGATAAGGTATTATTCCTCTATTCTTGTGTAAAAGTGGATCCTACAGCCTTTCCTTGGGCTCTGTTAGGACTATTTCTAGCATGACCTTCTCCATGCAGGCCTCTATATGGTCACACAGGGTCATTTATATGACTCAGTATATTGCACTAGATTTTGGATTTGCCGCCTTCTGAAATCACGTGCACTGATCTCACTGGAATTTACTTCAGCCCAAAGACACCGATTTAACCAAAATCATCATTTAATTCCTACCTGTGACAGTCATATTTACAATGAATCACTGTGAAAATGTACCGTTTGGTTAGGAGATCAGTTTCTGTAGGACTTCCTTCAGTACGCGTGACTCAGGCCAAATGCTCATTAGTTTTGTGCATGACCCTGCCCCCTCTCACCGAAATCAATAGCAAAATAACGTGGTTCAATGACAGCAAGGCCAGGCCCCTTAATGGGAGACTTGCCTTGGGTCCGTACAATGTAAAAGCAGTGCAATTCTCCCATCCCTCCTCAATTTGAAACATGTTACATTGAACAAAGATCATACATAATCTTTTCAAGTCAGCTGTATCTTACATTTTAAGAGATGGTGCAACAGATGGTCAAAAGCTTGCTTTAAACTGCTATGTCTATTAAAACAACCCATGTTACTAGGGGACTGTTCCCGGTAACAGGAATTTGCTTCATTGAAGTAAAGTGGAAGGAAACCAGACTTCAGAAAACCTTCATTATGGTGTTCAAGCACTTCATGTTAGACCACTGCTGTTCACAAAAGTCCTCTCGAAAGGAAGGAGTTGTTAGCACGTTTCCCTGCAGAAGGAGCCTGTTAGCAGGATGGGTGCTGGCGTTAGTCATGACTGTTACTCTGCGGCAGGGTTGTCAATCGCAATTATTTCCTGCAAATCTGAGTTTTCCCCCCTGCCAGTTACTCCCTAAACTCTCAGTTTCAAAATTCACTTCATATTTCTGGCTTGTCCTACACTATGTCAATTTGAAGGCTGGCTTTTGGGGGTTTTTTTAGTTTAAATGTTTTTCTAGCTGTATTTGTGTAGGTCAAAAGAGTTTTCCAAGTCTGTTCTCTTTCTGAGTGGCGACTCTCCCAAGACAGCAAATACAGGGTTTTTATAGACTTGTTTTCATGAAGATGTAGTCATTTTAAGTCTGAAATTATTTAGGAGAAAGATGACCATGTTAATACAATTCATTGAATGCAAATTATGAAATTCAAACGTGGACAGTTTGAGCAAAGTTATGCTTTAAATAGTATCACCGAGTGCAAAGTAAGCAAACAGAAGGCAGGTAGAAAAGAATCTTCACAAATCTGTACTTTTTTTCCCCTCATTTCATGTTACTTGCTGACCTCAAACGTTTTTGACATTCAGTGCTTCTGAAAACCAAGACTTTTCTCTCACATCTCTTTCCAGCTATAGGGCCTAACTTTTGAATTTTTGACTTATACCCTTTGGAGAGTGAAGTTAACTTGATAGAAAGAGGGTGATGCAGCTGGTTGAACAAGAGCCATTCAATCCCCTCAGTGAAATAATACTCAGGAGATAATACAAGGTGAAGGATAAGAGTATGAAATGTGACTAAGCAATTAGGGATTTTCTTCCACTTCCCCACACTAGGTAGCAAAGAGGACCAAACACAGCTGCTGAATTTCCAGCAGAAAAGAGCGTTCAGTTTCAAAGCAGGAAAGGACTTTGTCTCCATCCACATTGACCAGCTTGAGAGGAAGGAGACAAATGCATCCTATAAAAGGATCGAGCAAAAGGTGCTGTCTGGTAGCGCTTGATCGTACTTGGTCATTCACATACTCCCAACCTTCCCAAAAAAGTCAAGATTTCTTTACAGTGTTGGTTTATTGTAGAAGAAACAAAAGGAAAAAGGGAAACGTGGACTTTGGTACCTGTACTCGAGTGGATTAGCATTAGTCAACCGCAGGCTGACAGCGTGACCCATGCCCTTCAGGGCCCTCTCCTTCTTTGCTCCCATCACTACTGGCTGTAGCTGCCAGGGAGTAGTGAAGGCGAAGGGTCCAGGCCTTGGACTGTGAGCCCGGGGACAGCGGGACTGTGGCGGTGCGCGATGGCCGGGCCAGCCGAGGAGCCGCGGGCAGACGCGGGCCGTGCCCGCCGCGGTGTGCCGGGGGCCGGCAGCGCAGGCGTGCTGAGCGGGGCTGAGCGGGGCGGCCCGGGGAGGCGGCGGCGGGCAGCGGGGGCAGCCCGGCTCCCGAGCCGAGCAGGGGCCGGCACAGGGCGCAGCCCCGGCGGCACCTCCCGGCACAAGTGCCCAGCGGCACCCCGGGGCTGCGCTGGCCCCTGCGCTCCTCGCCCCTTACCTTCCCGCTCCCGGGACGACCTTTTTGGGCGGGAGGGGGGTACCTTTTCTTGGCAAAGTCCCGTCCCTCGCCAGGGAAACTTTCTACGTGCCTGTGCGTGAGAGGCAACTAGTTGCACTCGCTGAAGTGCGAGGAGTGTTTGGCTTCTCCCGTACCAGCCTCCTCCTCCATCTACCCCCCCCCCCAAAGTCTCCCCTCCCGTTTTGCTCCGAGTTGCGCTTTATTTGTGTGTGGAGAAAAGGGGGGTGGGGGGACGACTTCTAGAGGGGATGTCCTGTTTTTGCCAGAGGAACAGTGCAAAAGGGGAACCTCGGCTCGGAGAAGGGACGAGAATAAATAAATAAGGAGCAGCCCTAAAATAAAGGTAGCGGCATATCCCGGCAGCGAGGAGGTGAGTGTCTCTCTGACTTCCCCGGCCCCGAGTCTCCCTTCCACCCCTTCTGCTCAGAGGTGGAGGAAGCCGGTTCCCTGTCGCATGTGCATGTGGCCGTGGAGATGGGTGTGTGCGTGTGCTTGTGTTCGTGTTCAGGGTTTATTTAGCATTGTTTTCGTGTCGCTCAGATGACAAAAAAAAAAAAAGTTGCTGCAAAACAAACGTGATGGCAAGGAGCAGCGGAGCCGTCCGTCGCGGGACGGAGAAGGGCTCTCGCCCCCCGGCCCCACGCGAGTTTAGTTGCAAAAAAAAAAAAAAACCAAAACTGGTCTCTGGTGCGGACGGGGGTGATTTTTTGCCCGTCCAGCCGGACTTTCTGCCTCTGTCCAGGTGACAGTCTCTGCCGTTTTGCCCTCACCCCTCTTCGACTGGCTGTTACCGCGGCTGCTGGGGTAAGCTCCGAGACAGGCGCAAGCCGTGCCGGCTGCCACCGCATTGTTCCCCGCTTGCGCCTCCCGCCCACCCCCGTAGCGGCGGAAACGGGGGGCCCGGGCTGCGCCCCGCGAGCAGCTGGGGGGATGCCGGCCCGCCTGGGGGAGGCGGGAGGCAAGCCGGGCGGGAGGGCTCTGCCGGCCGCCGGGTCGCCCCGCCGCCCGCGCCTGTGAGGGCCAGGGCTGGGACCGGCGGCGGCTCGACCGGAGACTGGGAGGAAACAAGTTTTCAGGCGGCGGGGGAACCTCTCCGGCCAGAGCGGCATAAAACCACGCAGGGATGGTAGCGAGCCCCTTCCCGAAACACCCGTTTCTGCCAGCGAGGCTGGAGTTCGGGCAGCGCGGCGGGGGGGGTGAGGCAGCTCGGCCGGGACCCGCAGGCAGTGGCGGCGGCGGCAGAGGAGGTCGGTTCCGCCGCCCTCCCTCGGGCCCCGCTCTGCCCCAGCCGCCGGCAGCGCTCGGGGGTCTCCCCTGCCTGCCTTCCTCCGGGCGGAGCGCCGCGGGCGTGCAGCGTTCGTGGGGCCGGCGGACGGGGCAGGCTGCCTCCCGGCCGGCAGCCGCCGCTGGGGCTTCTGCAGCCGCTTTTCACGGTGCCCGAGAGGAGCGGGGTCAGAGCTGCCCGTTGTTTTTGTTCTCGGTCGTTTCCTCTCCCTGAGGGATCCCTCCCGCTTTTCCCCTCCCCCGCCCCGGCTTGTTTGTCTTGTGGTTTAAAGACAAAACGGTGCGTTTTCGGGTTGTCCCACCTCGCCCCCGCCCCCGCCGGGGGTCCCCGCTGCGCCGGAGGACCGAGGCAGAGGAAAGCCCCGGCGCGGGGGTCCCGCCGCCCTTTCCGCCGGCGTTGCGGGGTCTTGTGTTTTGGTTTGAAAGCGTTTCCACGTGGGGAAGCCTCTGCGTGTGTGTGTGTGTGTGCGCTCGTGTGTGCGTGCGTGTGTACTTGATCCGTGAGGAGGTAACAGGATTCTCCGTGTTCAAACCCAGTGGGCTGTTGGCCATTAATTTGCCTCTCCGGCTGTCATTACAGACACTTCCAAAATCAGATACCCGCGGAAAACCGCCGGCTGGGTTTCACAGGGCTCCGGCGGTGGTTCTCCCCGAGCCGCGGGGGCTCTGCGCCGTGCCCGGGCGGCGGGGGTGGGGGGGCGGTGGGGGTGCCCCGGGGCCGCCGCCCGGCACCCACCCGCGGGGGAGCAGCCCCGCGGCGCTTTCCACCGAGGAGCGGGATCCCACGGCAGCGCCGCTGCCAATCAGTAATTGGCATCTAAAGTTTCATTTACATTTATGAAACTGCCGCTAAGAGCCAAGTAGGTACGGTGCTGCCTTCCCGTTATCCCGCGGGCAGGATTTAAAGCGGAGCACACGGAGGTATATACGTTTATCTGGCGAGTGGCGATGTGAAATAGCTGGTATTTACAAAAGTCCTGGGAGGCACGCTGTACCAGACAAGGGAGCGCCTTGGCCGATTCGAGTTTAAGCGTGAAGTCATGCTAGAACAGTAAGAAACCAGTATTTTCACTTTTCTGGGTTTCGTTTTACGTGTTTCACTTGCTGAGACTAGAAAATGTATCTAAGAGTAGCTAATCAACAGTTTAAAGTATACAAAGCAAGCGTCTTTTCTGTATGGTAAATATTTTTTTTAGGTCCGACCTCAGTGTTTATTTGTTATTTGAAGAGTGTACTTCGCATTAAAGCTCAGGTTATATCATTGTTTCACTTCCTTAACACTCAAAAGAGAAGTTTCGTGAAATTACTGTGGGTTTGACTTTTTCTTGTAGTATATCTGAAAATGCTGCCGAATATCAAATGTTTGCATACGTACAATATGTATCATACTGTGAGTAAAGTGGAAATGCAGATTGACATTTCTCTCTCTTCCCCGTGATTCTTCCTGTATGTTTGATATCTAACATTAGGTGGGCTACAACCGAAACAGCTCTTGTTTTCTTTTGAAAGTTCTGGTATTTATATTACCAAATGTTAGAATCATGGAATCATAGAATATCCTGAGTTGGAAGGGACCCGTAAGGATCATCGAGTCCAACTCCTGGCCCCACACAGGACCAGCCGAATCAGAGCGTATGACTGAGACCGTTAATGTTCTTCAATCAAATGTAATAAAAATGAAAGAAGAGTATGTCGACTAATCCTTTCTGTATCTTTGTTCAGATAATTCATGTGCAGTTATAACTTGTTATGTGTGTATAGTTGTACTGCTAATAAATTTAGTTGAAGGTTACTCTTACTGGATTTGTATTTATTAACGGCTTCACAACGCACTGCAATAGAAATTTATTCTGCTGTTTGGATAACGCCAATGGGATAGATTAATGAGTAGAAAACTGGTGTGTTCCCAGTTAATTGCAGTTCCCAGTTAAAATGTTTCAAACAAGGCAACTAGAAATACAGCTATAGATAGTATCCTGCCACATATTTTTAGCCTCTGATGCAAGCTTTGAGAGCTACTCTTTAAACTTTATGCAACTTTTACCTTTCAGTTCTAGAATTAATCAGTGTTAAACGCTGGCGTTTAGCATGGCAAAGGTACCTGTCTGTTTCCTTGATGACCTGGTATTACACAATGTTCAATCCAATCTTCCAGTATTAAAATTTAAACTGCTTTTTCCTCTATTAAATATGAAAGTTAATTCAGAAAGAAGAAAGAAATTCCTGGAATTTCTGTCAAACGCTCTAGGACGCAACGACTAATTTTTTCTGTGTTATCTTTTTCTTTCTTGAAAGAAGGATTTTATGAACTCAGGGTAAAACAGGTCTCCCTTTTTATAAGGAGAGTTTATTCAGCATAGTTCTATATTGCAGCTGCTGATCATATTTCATAGAGCTGTTAAAGCACTTAAAACCTAAAATTAGGTACTGTCTGGTAGTAAATATTTCAAATCACTCCTTGAAGAAATAAATAGAGAAATGGGCTTTAAAAAACAGAGATGTTTGGAAATATATCATTGAACAAAAGTAATCTTGCTTTGCTTTTACTCAAAATAATGCCATTATAATCTAAATCACTGATTTCAACAGTGTGCTTTTTCCTTAAGTTTTCTTCATTGTCTACACTTTTATTGTGATTTTATACTGACTTTATTTGATATCATAACATGGTACTTTGTTCAGGCTATGTTTACTGCGGCAACACTTATATTAACAGGTATCGAATTAACTTCTAACATACCTGTACTTCCAGTGAGTATTCTTCTGACACTAAGAACTGAAACATAAGTTCCCTTGCTTCCTGGTGTGCATGTTTCTGCGTGGCTTTTAATTGCAGAAGGTGGACACTTGCTTTTTTCCAGATTTAAGATGAGTTAATTTACAGAATAGTATTTTTAATTTGTGTTTTTTGTTGTATGGTAGTTTTCTATTTGTCTTTCCATTGAACATGGGAATAGGGTTACTTACTCATTATAATTCATTTTTAGTATTGTCAAGATTTGCAAGAAGAATGCAAACACAGGGGCATCAGACTAACAGACATCTGTCAAGTCTTTTTAAAGCTTTTTGAAAGTTGAGTGCTAAACCATGTCTGGTAGCAGAAACACTCAGATGTCTTTGTTTTTTACTTTGTATTTTAAAATCCAATGTTATTTCTACTGTCTAACGTATCTATAATCTTGCCATTTTGCATTAGAAAAGCAGTATTTATGTTGTGCGAATGGAAGAAGAGTTTTGATATTTGGTCATCGATTGAGAGGTTTATAAGTAAACTTTTAGTATGTGGTATTAACTTACTATGTGCTGTTTTTCTTTTTTGGATTTAAATATTGTGTGAATGTGCGTCCAACTTAACCTTTTCTGTCATTGAAAAGCGCTAATTGATCTTGCTGGCCCTGACATAATAGTATAGTTTGATATTTGAAACCTTGCAGCTTTGGCATGGCCCTTTAATCACCCCTGAGATTTCAGAGCGTGGTTCTACTGAAGGCATAAACTGCTACTCTTTTTAAAATTAAATAAAAATGGTTATTAAAAATAGATTATCTTTATGGTCTTTTAAAGTCAGTAGATGTTTTACCTATCGAAGCCCCAGGCTTTACGATATACATTAAAACTTTCTGCTTTACTTGTATGTATTAGGTGACATTTTAGATGTTGCTGTACAGAAATCAGATTTTTATGAAATAAGTTTTTTGGCCAAGTCCTCACTTCTGTGTTGCAATGTTATTAAATCTGTCATTAAATCAGAAGCGCTTAAAGGAACTTGGATGTACTTTGCAGTGTGAAAGCTCAGATATGAAGAGTACTTATCTGTCAAGTAAAGAATAAAATTTATTTGAAAAGGCAATAAAACTTACATTTTTAGTCCACATTGTAGGTTGTAAGGCTGCCAGGAGGATTCCTTTTGGGATGCCTGTAATACGGGACCCTGGTGAAAACTATTTTAAAGCAGTTTCTCCTTTTTTTGTTTCTAAGCCTGAGAAATGTGTCAAATAGCTGGCCCATCTTTTGCTTTAATGTTTAAACAGTAAAATTACTTTGATGATTGATTATCCTATATCAAAATGTGTCGCTGGGCAGTCTCACTCACAGGATTGTATATAGGCTAGTTGTCAGACTTGAGCAAAATGTCAAATGCTAATGGCTGTCTGAGGAATACTAAAGTTTAAGCATTTTATTTTCAATTTGTTTAAAATTTCTTCATGATAAGGGGAGATTGTAATGAGGAGCGATTATCTGCAGAACTTTCGGAGGTCCATGTACCAGTGAGACTATTATATATTTGGTCTTAAGCTATTAGGCTCAAGTACAAGACACTAAACGCTGATTTGGACTGCAATTACCGTGGATTTGAAAAGCAGGATTTTGGAGGTTTTCTGTGCTAAATTCCTTTGGGGATCTGTGTCCCTTTCCTAGAATTCAAAAAAAATAAATAAAATTATGTCAATTTTTCATTAAGCAGCTGTCCACAGAAGTAGAGTGTAGCCAGTAATGTTGCAGGACTATGTGTAGGGCTGTTTAATTGTGTGTAATTTAAGTGCTGTCTCTGAAGAACCCAGTCTGTCTGGGCTGACTGAATACTGTGTCTTCACACCAGGGTTGCCTCCTAATTTGGAGCAGCAAATTGCAAAAAGACCTCCCAAGGCAACCTGCAAAATATTCATATGTAGAAGACTAATTTTCATATAGGTGATAACTTTTTACTTACGTATTTAAGTTAATACGTAGTAGATTTTTGGCAACATTAGAATTTATTACTATTGTGACGTGACCCAGTAGAAGTTGACATTGTCAACAGTGTAAAGAATTACTGCTGCCTTTTTTTTTCAATTGGGTAGACGCGGCAAGTAACTATTCTGCTCTTGACACATATATAATTAAACCACAAAAACCTACATTAAAATACCATGGAGATTCTGATTTAGACCACAAAAGTAAAAGAAATGCAGAGCTGAGTTTGCAACTTTTCAAATAATTCTCCTCTCTGACTATGTGTATATAACTATTGAAATCAATGCTGGTGCATGAGGTAATTGGAAACTTAACTTGATCTTTTGTGCCAGATCCTTAGCTGTTGCAAATTGGAGTAGGAATGTTGAAATTACTGGAGTGGTCTTGCATTATGCCAGATGAGTATCTAGTCCTCTATTCTTAGTGCAGTCTGGTTTTTTGGGAGGGTATTGTAGTATACTTGTAGTATACTTGTATATGTGAGAGCACGTGCACCGAGGAGTGATCCTGCAACACTTAGAGAAAAGAAAGGAGGGTGAAATACCAAATCATATATTGATGTTTTCTTCCATTTTAAGATATTTTCATACTCCTATGTTAGAATATATCTTCTTATTTTTTACAGCCCTTTATAAATGACCACAGAAATGCCTTTTATAACAACTGTATTCCTGAAAATGATGCAGTTAGAAATATTGTTAATTGACTATATTCTTTTAATTCTTTTGAGGCAACGTTGTTGCTCTGAATAGTCAGGTTGCATTTACTTGGGGACATTTTGTGAATGCCAAGTCTATTCAATGAAAGGTGTGAAATCAGTTTACCATGTTAAATCCCACCTGGATGTTCCTTTTTATTTACTGTAGTATATTCCCAGAGAATCACCGAAAATGAAGGCTACCTTACTCCCAAGCGACAGCAGCTAAACCACCCTCTCTACTCTCGGTTTATGCATCCTGACATCACGCTATATGTGAGGTCTTTCTTCTAGCTCTCCTGAGCGTCCCAGCGTAGACATGGTTTCAGAAAACCAGGCGCAGCCCAGGCAGATTATGCACATTTCCTCTGCCAAGTTCTAGCAATGCGACGCAGCCTCGTGTTCCTGTTCTGCTCTTCCTAACGCAGAGAACGAGGGAGCTGGAAACTAATAGGGCCGAATCGTGTAGAGGTTTTACAAATGGAATAATTATATTCTGGGAAAGGGTCTCCAAAATAAAATTTTCAGGTTACCCCGAGGCAAGATTTGGAACTGTGGAAGGTTTCCCAAGTGGAAAGTTTAAAGCACTTTTCCACTCGGCCACCTATTTTTATGTTTATTCTAATCTGGTGTGATAGAAGGAGGTGGTGTAATGTTCATATTAATTGGGTTGATTGCCCCTTCAGAGAAGCGATTTTTGTGTTCAAAGCACCGTCCGAGTGCTGAGCTCACTGCTTAGCAGTATGGCTGGGAGTCACCTGCAATTAGAGGAGTAGGGTCTTTCAGCTAAAATGGCCAGCTGATGTGTTTCGTAGTAATTTTTGGTAGGTATTTTGTTATGATTCAGCTTGTTTGCCAACTTTGTGAGTAAACTATAGTCTAATTTCTCCAAGGGCTAGCTGACTAGTCAGATTTTTGGCTTAAGACAAATGAAATCGAAGGAGTTACTCCTTGCTGGTTGTGAAACTACCCAGGTTTTTGGGGTCTTGCTTAGCTCTGCATTGAAGGAAGTCCAAGATGAGGACTGCAGCTCGAGAGATGCTGTCAGATCAGGCCAAAGCCTGCAGCAGTTCGACTGTGAGATCTGTAGGAAGGGTGGCACCATTTTGCTCTGTTTTTACATAGTTTTCTAGAGGTATTGGTTCATATAAGCAGTAATAGCAGTAATCTGCCTGTGACTCGCTGCTGCGTGTGACCAACCGAACCTGCAGCTCCTACGTCCATCCGTTTTCTGCGGCAGAGGACAGAAGAGCGAGCGCGAAGCTGTGGTTTCACGTTTGGTGGCAGTGCTTCTTAAGCAGCCCTTTACCCCTCCTCTGCCGGTCACTCATTTAAGCTGGATCCGTTCCTTGCTGTGGTTCACAAGCAGCTGTGCTGGCACGAGGCAAAGGTCGGAATGAGTGGCAGCACCCGCGCTGCTCAGCCTGGCACCGGCGCCGCAGAAATAGCTGCGGAACCACAGTCTCCGTTACCTAATCTGCCACCTCTATTAACTGAAGCGCAGGGTCAAGTCTGCGGAATAGGTGGAATTTTTCAGACTGAAAACGTTGTCTACAAAAACGATCCCTTCGTGTTTAACCAAAAGGTTTTGTTGATGTGTTTGGGTTTTTTTTAACTAAAACTAATGTCACTGCAAATAATTTGCAGATATATGTACAGGTTAAAACAATAGGGAAAGTTACGGTACCTTTGGAGGGAACAGCTATGATGCTCTCAAAGAAGGAAGGCAGGTGCGATACCAGACGATAGAACTTTTCCAGGCCTGTGCACTTCTGTCCAAAAGCCGCGCTTGCAGGGGACAGGCAGAGCGTCACTGCCCTAGGAGGACGTCATCGCCGAGGGGTGCCGAGCCCGTGACGGGCTGCATTCTTTTACCACCATTCCTGTGGAAAGAAGTTGTATAATTTCTCAAAAGTGGCCAATACTTAGCTGTCACTGTAGGCAAGTGCTTAATTTATGGCAACTATTTTTTATTAAGTCTCTACTGTCACAAAGTATTAACTTACATGCTGTTACGTTCCAAATGCCTTTTGTATGTTGCTCCCATATAACACTGAAATATGCATGCTAGACCACATCACGGGTTTATGAACACTCAATCATGCCAAACCAGCGATATTATTTTTGATGTGAGTACAAGTTTGATTTCTAGAGATAAGAGTAGTGATGTAATAAAGTTCTGTAAGGGTTTTGAGTTGGCATGACTTTTTGATGAATAAACTTGAAAGATACAAAATCAACTTGGCACAAACAAAATGGATTAAACAGCAAACTAAAGCAGAGATTTCAAAAATACTTACTTGCTAATGAATCTTTAAAGAGGACACTGTTACACAGTCTTTCAGAGGTTAGTCATAAAATCAAAACCTATTTATTGTTTTAGCTGTGACACAAAGATTACTAAGTTCTACAAGAAGTAATACCTTTGACTAGATCAGTTGCTGACCTAATAAAAGAGATCTTTCTTCTTACAAACTTGCTTGCACTTTTCTTGTTAGACTGTAATGACTACAGTACTGCTACTACAAAGACTGAGGGAAGAGTAAATAACGAAGCGAGCAGATTGCTAAGAGTAGTCTGGTTCGTTCAGTAAACTGAGAACAAGCAAACAGTATGTGCTTCACTACAAGCCAGCGGTTTATTTAAAAAAAAAAAAAAAAAACAACAACTGGAGGCCATAGCAAATGATCAGGATGGTATCATAGCCGAAAAAGGAGTAGTAATTATTTAAACAAAATACTAGGTAGAGTAAGAGCGGTTACATTACCTGTGTAGACAGTATGGGTGCAGCTACTACTGGAAAGTTGTGCCGTCTTTTAGCTTTTTTTTAGCTAGAAAAATTGGAGAAGTTTCAGATGCAAGACCAGAGGAGTAATTAAACAATTGGGAAACATATCTTGTGGAGAATGAGCCGATTTTAGTTTACCAAAGGAGAATGTAGCATAGTTTGATCACAGCTAATAAATACCTAGGTGGGGGAAAAGAAATCTGATAAAGGATCCATTGTCCAAGCAGTTGTTGTAATTAAAATCTGATAATACCTGTTTTTCGCAATTACTTTGTGTTGCACACTTGGTGCTGGCTCGCAGTAAAAGAGACTCGCCTGTGGGACGGCGAGCCGTTCCATGGACGTCGCAGCATTTCAGTTGCGTATGGGGACTGCTGGTGGGGCAGGGACCAAAAGGAGCGCAGACAGCTCTTGTGAGGATCAACGGCATAAAAAATGTAGACCTCACAGCACTTCTAATATGGGGTTTAGCATTTTCTTTGTGCTGTGCAAAGGTGGCACATAGGAATTTTGCTACTTTTCATTAATTGCATTCTGATGGTTTCTGTTTAACTCGATGGCCATGGTGCAGCAGTGTTAATTTTGAAGAGTAATAATTGCCCTTCAGTTCCGTCAGAAACCACCTGAGCTGCGTGCTGGCACCAGGAGGAGTTCCTTATTCTGGGACAGTTTTGCATTCACAATTTTATTTCCCATCGTTCAGTAGTTCCTTGAGAATGAAGCGCTTTCCCAAATGCAATCTTTAGGGGTTACTGTCAACTTTAATTAAGAAAAAGGTTGCATTGCTCCTATCAGACCAGAACCAAAGTACCCAGGTTTATTTTCGGTGCCTTTACTTTTATATTTATTTCTGGCATTTCAAAATGGCCCATTTGAGAACTGTATGTGAAACACTCGCCGTAACAGGAATGGCAGCTGCCGGCAGGGGGTGGGCAATGAAGCTGACAGCTGAAAAGGAAGGGCGAAGCTGCGAGCTTCCTCCTTCATCCCGATGCTTCTAGGAATCTTAGCGAGTGTTTGAACTTCTTCAGTAGCTGTCATTGCGTGCCCATACTGCTGAATACACTCTTGAAACTGTGGCGTGACTTTTTAAAACAAATAAAATGTATAGATGTTATGTCGTCACGGCTTTCGTTTTAATGTGTGATTGGATTCTTTGGGTTAATTTATGCAGCCTTATAAAACTGCTGTTTACTTTTACCTGGAGGATGTGCTCATTTTTAGGTTCTCCTAAATTCTAAAATGATAACTAGGGTTTCTGGTTTAGAAGTAACCTTTATTGTTAGCTTATGCTATTTTTGTGTCACAAGGTGATATATTTTTTTTAATGTGTAAAAGGTAAATTTGACATATCTTTTGGGGAGAGGAAATAATAAATAATTAATATTTTCAATTTGACAGTGTCACTTTAAATATTCTGGCTAACCAAGCATAGCCTTTTTTTTTTTTCTTTCCTGTTTTCAGTGGCTTGTTTGTAAAGAGATGAAGTGTTTTATTTGGTTTATTTTCAGCTATTTTCTACAAAAAAGAGAGGGAAAATGTCTCAGAAATTAACTAAAATTTGCTGTGTAGTAAAACCCAAAATCCTTCCCCCTAAAACACCCTAGTTATTGTTAACATGGCCAGCTAGTAGGAAAATTAAAGGAAATTTTTTATTAAAATTGTAAAAGAATATGCTTCTATCTGTGGCATCTTTGCATTACTTTTTGTTTTCCTTGTGAACCATCTTTCTTTTTGGTAAGGATTGTGTGGGTTTGATCAATCATTAGTTTGAAAACAGTACTTTTAATTTTTTTGCTAATGAATTTCCCTGGATTTTTAGGGGAACACAGAGGGATTCTAGATTATATTTGTTTACAAAACCAGGCCAGAAACAGTCTCAAGCATTTGTTTTATTTATTTCTGGCTGGAATAATCTGTAATTGATTAATCTGGAATGAGTCAGAAGAGATCTGTGTAGCTGCATGCCTTACCTAAGCGTGAGTGAAGAGGTCTCTTGCCCCCAAGCATCACTGAATTTGCAGCTCTGGTTTCAATCTCGGCAATTTCACGGCATATGATGCAATGTTAGGGGAAGGGAGGAATTGCTGAGTTTATAATTCTGTACTCTGAAATTCTTAAAGCTAATCCTTCATATTTGTTGGACAGGTATGGGATGGGAGTGGTAGGAAGAGCAGAGGAGTCAGCTTTAGCCATATTTGGGTACCTGTAAAATTGGTACCCAGTTTTGCAAGAGAGACAAATGCTGCACTGAAATATTATTTTACCTAAAGCAAATGAGATACAGTGCTTGCGGTTGTTTACCATTTGCCAAGAAGTCTTTCTGTTTTCTTGTTTTTCTGTTTGTTTTGTTATGTGATGATAATGGGACAGCAGGCAGATCTCTTGTCCTAGACCCTTTCATTTCTTACCTGTTTTATGTACCTAACTGATGCAAAGACCACGTGGTCTGTGTTGCTCTGCTTTTTTGTCTTGATGTGTGCTTTTGACTAGTACCAAATGGTTTTGTGATGGCGTGACTTGTTTCTAAATTAGAAGTACTTGATGCAGAGTGGGAATATCATCTTAATTTTTCTTGAACAAAGTGTCCACAAATACCACCCATGCAATGCTATCCTTCAGGAAACTCAGTTCAAGGAAGCAAACTGCACTAAACTGACAATTATACAAGTGTTCACCAAAGACCATGCAGAATTTGCAAGACTATGTGTAACAAATGTAGAGTGACTGGCATGAAAGCCAATTATTTGACTTTGATTTTGAGAGGTTTTCAGTGTATTACAGTTTGGTCACATGAATCATGTCTGTTTTGATTGCTCTGTTTAATGTCTGGCATGAATTCACATGCTCAGAAAGTAAGATGGAAATAACAAATTATGTCCCAATTATAGATATGTAATGTTTAAGGGGAGGGAGAAGGTAAGAGGAGATTGGATGAGCACAGAACTATAAACACCTGATGGCCGTTAAAGACCCCTTCCCTGTTCTTAGCGTATGTAATAACCCAGTATGGATAATTCTGTTGTCTCAAGATGCGGAAATGGCTGAGTTGTGTTACCAGGAACAAACACTCTTTCATGTCCAGCTGGAATAACAGGCAGACCCTAAATCCTCCGTGAACCTGAGTTTTGGGGTTATCAGTGCCCTGATGATGGAATACCAGGATTTTACTTTTAATTCATAGTTTGTTTTTTGTGCTAATAAAGTCTGACATTGCACTTTGAAATGTACTCATTTCAGAAACATGGTTTCTATGTACATTAGGATATATATTGTATAGCCAGTATATATGTTAGAATATATACTGTATACCCAGTTTAGATAAATGCATGTTCTTAGGCACATCCATGCCGGATGCTGTGCTGGGATGAGAGTGCTGAACGGGTCCTGAAGGGTGCTCTGCGCAGCCCCCTCCATCCAGCTGCTACGTTGTCACCCGTGCATTTTGCTGTGAGAGCAAGGGCCCTTGTTTATAGAGGAAGCGGCTGGGTCCGTTTGCTTTTCAGCATATCCTGGAAATGCCTCCTGTATTCCTTCCCGGTAAACGCGTAGCAGGACAGTGTGTGTGGTTCTAGTAGGCAGGAAATTCATCTGTTCTCGGAAGCCTATGGAAGTCGCCTGAGTTGTACGAACTCCTAGGGTAATTCTGGTAATTCAAAATAAGGAATAATTTATCTTCTCTATTTAAGCAATCCATCTGCAAATGCGAACTGATGTAGGCAGACGCTCAGCAGAACACAAAACCCAGCAAAGAGGTTTTGCCTCCACCAGGGGCCACTGGACATGCTCAGAGCTAAAATAAGCTGTACGCTGAAGATGGCATGGCATGGCATGCTGTCCTCTCAGCTGCAGACCAAGGGCTTGGGGTAAGGAAGGACCTCAGCATTTTGGAGGTCACTAATAGATGGAGAAGTGGGTCCTGGGTGTGCTACAAAGGGTTCCAGAAAGCTTGAAAACTTCTCTAAGGATAAAATTCTCATCCTCAACAAGCTAAAAGTGGACTGAAACCAAACTGATGTGAAGAGAGCCATATCTAACCCTCTAGAGATGAGGGCCTGAGGAAAAAAAAAGTATTAGACAAGGAGGAGGGGAAAGATGGACATTCAATATTTCCCTTAATTCTCTAGGCTGTGGAGCAGGATTTGTTTCTACAATGCAATACAATTTTTCAGGAGGCTCATTTCACTTGCCTTGATATCAGGAGGTGGAGAGCAGTTACCTCAGCTAAACCTAAACATGCATGAAAGATTCCCAAGCCACTTCTACTTCCTGCAAGAATCTTGATTAAAAAGAATGCAAAAAGAAAACATTGAGAGATATATATATATATATTTTCTGTATGCTTTCTCTCCACCTGCCAGTTTTCCTCAGGAAAGCAGTATGTGTCCTTGATTAGGTCATACTGTCAGGATGGCTTTGCTTGCCTTTTAAACTATTTATTATGTTTATGGTATTTAAAATTTGTTAGTCATTTGCTCTCCCTTGAAGTTAGATTTAGATGATAATGTTTCTTACTGATTTTTCCACTAAAGAAGAATTGTTTGTATTAGGGTTGACACTCCTCTCAAGAAAATACAGCACTTTTATAAGAGAAAACACAAAAGCCTATGAAACTAAAATTAATTAACTATGAGAACTATATCAAGCAATAGATTTTCTGAGCTTATGTTAAGAGCTGAATTTTCATTTTGCCTTACAACATTAGATAAGAAAGCTGACATGTCTTCTTTTTCTACCAAAACAAGGACAGACAGTGATGTCCAGTTTCTACAAAGCCCTACGGTTATAATTTTGTTTATTTTAAAACTGTTAAATTAGTATTTTTTTCTTATTGACTTGTCTGCTAATAGTTTCACTTGACTTTTGAAGAAAGCTAGGTTATAAAGCACATCAGTCTCATACCTCATCTGGGGCATGGATCTTTCTTCTTTTCCGAATGTGATACCAGTAGGGACTGAGAAAGCAGTATGTTTTTACTGTTCAAAATACAGTTTTTGATTGTAGATGTAGGCTAAGTTGAAATTCTAATAAATCAGCATTTGGTTTCATTTTCTTTTAATTTAGGTTATATTTTATCTTTTACACATGAGACTACAGGTGATACGCGTGCAGAGAACTAGAAAAATGTTTTCCTAAGTAAGAAATGATTGAATGTTAGGTGGTGCCTGTTTGTTATTGCCTTCTCCAGTTCTTTCAGATAAAGTGAGTTTCATGGGAAACAACTAGCATGAAATCATCTGATTTAGTGAGATTGCAGTGCATATGCACTAGCTCCTTGCTTGGATTCTCATTATCTGCCTTGCATAGCCTTTCATGCCTCAAACGTGCTTCACTCTCCTCAGATGGTCTGTAGGAATGGTGCAAACCTAGACAGAGGCTTTCCTGAGGCTGGAGGAGTTCAGACCCTGGAGGCTCTGCTCATTTTTTGACACCATACTGCTGCACGTCCTGCGCACGTTCAGTTGCAGTTACAAGCACTGAGTACTTCTACTATCACAGGTTTCTGAAGTAGAGCACTAGCAAATGAGAAATTGTTCTATGTGTGACAACTTCTCATTTAACATTTTGACTCTCAACCTGTGACTGTGGTAGAAATGAGTTCTTCTTTGTGGGTATGAGTTAATTGTGTTAACCACAGCAGCATTCTTTCTGTTTATTCTCTAGGCTTCTTGTCGACACATTTCAAAATGTAAAAACAATATAGTAAATTTGACTGACGTCGTGCAGCTCCTGTACTATACTGCCAGAGCATCATGACAGGGCATCACCATGGTATAACCTCAATAGTAGATGTTCTTCAGTTGAAAAAGAATAAAAAGATTCTGACAATGTGCTCAAGGGGATTATCCTGTGAAAAAAAATGTTGTGGTAGAAAGTGAGGACCACCCCCCCCAATAATTTCATTTGAGGAATCCAACTCCTAGTGGACCAAGAGAAGACTTTTTTCCTCAGATTTTGGGTTGAAATGAAAGGGTGGAAAATTTTTGTCTGATGGCCAAATTCCTTTCCCAGATGATGGATTCTTCTTGGAGCTCCATCTCTCCATCTGGCTGACTGAAGCAGCCTCTGAAATACACTTGGGAAACGTCAAGTGCTTTAAGGCTGTTTTTTACCTGTGGATCCCCAAGCTTTCTGCCTAGAGCTTATGAAAGTTGCAGCACAGGATCTTATTAGACATCATGTAGATAATGAAACTGCCTCAATCAGTTTATTTGTTGCAATTCTAATTTTCTAAAGAAATCATTGCAAGGGGAGAGATTATGCCCTTGCTCTCTTACATTTTCAATCATTTACAAAGTGGCATACAGCAGATCCTCAAGTAGTTTTTTATTTTTTTTAACTTATGGGTGTATCTCTGGGAGGAAACACATGTTTCTCCTCATAGTCGAGTCCTGGAAGTTGCAGTTTAAATTTGATGAAGTGTTTTATTCCCCCAGATAAAAATAAATAAATAAAAAATTAGATTTAAATGCATTTGTTGATGAGGAAAGTCAGGAATCCTCCTAATTAAGACATTTCTTAGAAAGGTAAAATTTTTATCTGGGAGCATAAAACACTTCATCAGTTTTAAAGCCACATCTGCAAGGACTGGATCAAGGGCAGAAACAGACTTTTTTTCTTCATTCTGGCTTGTCTGTGAGTTTAAGACTTTTAACAACAGTTTTAAAAATATTTAAACCCAGTTAGAAACACTTGCAACATAATAGGGATAAGAGTGCCTTCCCTCCCTCTGTTTTTAATCTGGTTCTCTTGATGGGATAAACTACAAGGTTGAATTGGTAACTGGATTATTGCCTCATAAAACAGCACGAGGTTACTATTATCCTTTAATTTTATATCTTTATTAGGGAGTAATGTTGGTCTTATTTAAATCACTGAGTTCTCTAATGGTTTTTCTCCTCTTTTACAAATTTATAAAACTAAACCCTAAAGGATTTGGTCTAAGTGCAATTGGCATAACTGCCATTATAAAAATCATTGTGTTAGCAGTTGGTTATAGTTATAATCAGCTGCTTTAACTGGGCTCAAAATGTAGCAGGATTTAACTGTTGATAGGTAGAATACCGATAAAATATTAATTCTGAATTTTATTTAAAAAAGCTCCATTTCCAGTAAGAGTATTCGAATTTTGAGGCAGTGTGAAGATGAACAACGGAGCCCTGGAAACTATTATAATATAGCATGTTCATGCAAAGGATATATTTAACACATCATGTATTTCTGAAAAGATTAAAGAAGCTTGTCTTTGTCTTGCAATTCAGTAAAGTAAGTTCAAAAATTCGTGAAGGTCAGTTTTTTTAGAAGATGACTAATGCAAGTGACATATAATGATGCGTTCCAGTGGATACATCCACCTAAATTTTGGGACACAACACACATATTGTTGGTGAGTCATAGGCAGTTCTTAATAGTAAAACTTCTGTTGGACTTACATGATTAGGATGTATTTAAAATATTGATACGCTTTTTTTTTAAGGAAAAATGTGACCTCGATCTGTTGATTTTAGTGTGCTTTGGCTAAGATAGAATCATAGAATGGTTTGGGTTGGAAGGGACCTCAAAGCCCATCTAGTTCCAACCCCCCTGCTGTGGGCAGGGACACCCTCCACTAGACCACGTTGCCCAAAGCCCCATCCAACCTGGCCTTGAACACTTCCAGGGAGGGGGCCTCCACAACCTCTCTGGGCAACCTGTTCCAGTGCCTCACCACCCTCACAGTAAAGAATTTCTTTCTAACATCTAATCTAAATTGACCCTCCTTCAGCTTAAACCCATTACCCCTTGTCCTGTCACTACACTCCCTGATAAACAGTCCCTCACCAGCTTTCCTGTAGGCCCCTTCAGGTACTGGAAGGCCGCAATTAGATCTCCCCAGAGCCTTCTCCTCCAGGCTGAACAACCTCAACTCTCTCAGCCTGTCCTCATAGGAGAGGTGCTCCAGCCAAGATCATGATCAATATGGAAAGAAACATGAATATAGGTCTGTCTGTTATGGTATGGCTCCACAGTTGAGTTGTAGTCGAGTTTCACACACAAAGTGAGGGATCCATCACCTTCAGTGACTGACAGACAGAGCGTTGCATGTTTCCATGCGAGCCAGGTACTGACTTTCAGTCAGTAAACTTAGAAACAGTCAAAAAATCTGTTCCCAATCTTGTATTTTACTACTGAGTGCTTGACCATTTCTTTCTGCAGGCAGTCTTACTAATGCAATAACATGCACACACTTCAAACTCTTAATTAAATTAAAGCAGATTTTGTGCTGAACTTATTCATGGAATATTTTAGGATCGGTTGTGAAAATTCGCCTTTGTGTTTGGAATTGCCTCCTTTGGCAGGGGCCGCCGCAGGAAATGCCATGTAGAGCTGCTTTCTCTCAAAATACCCATTGTTCTTGGTAAGCTCCTCTCTGAAATTTGCCTGTAGTGGGTGTTTTAAAGAAGCTTTTCTATTTGCCTTTTGTTTCTGTTGGACAAAGACTGCATAAGATTTTTACAAACACAAGGGTGTGGGCTCCATATGAACCAAAAAAACATGGGAGGTGCTTATTGTTTTGGTGAAGGCATCATGGGTGAAGACGCTGATGTCTTGGATCCCTCTGAAATTGAGAGGAGACTGAAGCCATTTTGAAAAACAGGAATTATTTTCAGCTTTCCGATAAGGTGAAATACATGCACCATGATTTGCTTGCAATTGGTCTTTTTCTTATGTAACATCATGGCAAAAATTAATGAAATGCGAATGAAAATCTTTTTGAAACTTAGAGAAGAGGGAAGGAAAACAGGAGAGTGTAATCTGGTGGCAGGAAAAAGGGGAAATAAAGGTGAGACTGGAAAGAAAGTAGACTGGGTCTGTAAACGTGCATGTGTGTATGTTCTAGGAAATACCTAACGCAAAACACAAGGAAATTTTGGGAGTTACGTTTTGGGGAGTAAACGGAGATACGGCAAGCAAGCGGCACTTCAGACTAAGAGAGGAGGTATTCACAGGGCGACGTGAGGTGGATGGGGATGAGTGGGTGCAGTGGCTTGTAGCTCCGTTTCCCTTCAAGTGTTCTGCGAGTGCCAACAGAGCTATACGCTGTTTAAGCTCAGGTGAGCAATGGTTACGTTTGTGCAAGTTGGAGGTAGCGTAAGGTATAAGCGCTTGCTGGTCAAAATTTAAAACAGAGATCCACAATAAGTTTATGTTACTGGACATACTCCCAGGTAGTGGTTTCTTGTTGATAGATGGTAATGGTGCCTTGTTGATAAACAAATCCAGGTTGTTTGGGTTCCTTAATTTATGTGTTTATGTACTGTTATATAGTTTGTTTTCTTTTAAATGTAATACTAGCTTTGATTAATAATAAGATTATTGCATATATGAAATATCCCTGGCACTTGTTCTAAATTATGCAACTTTGCGTAACTCCAAAGTGGATCTTTCCTGAGAATGGAGATTGTAATATAATTGTGTGGCCTTATAGTTAAGGTTACCATAATCATTCATTTGCAGAACTCTCAGAAAATCCAATTTTCCTTTTGAAGATCTCAATATCTGATGAGAGTGATTCACCCTATGAGAGAAGGCATAGACATAGCAGATAATTAGGGTAAATGTCTGTCATTTAGCACTTTATAGGGAGCTGCTTGTTATAAAGCACTTCGTGTATTTTATTTAATCCTGAAGGAATTTAATGGACCTTAGAGAGGGGACTTCATGCTGATAATTGCATAATAACCTCTTTCTGCCAGACACTTAATGACTAAGAGGATATCATTAAATGTGTATTAAGCAGTTTTGTTCGGCATTCCATAATTGTCTTCCTACTATATTCTCCCAAGGGTCATCTTTTGTTGTGTACTTAAACAGCTGCCTGTATTAAACATTTTAGCTTTTTTTATTGGTTTGTTTTCATAACCATTTTTTCTTGCAGGAGTTAAAGAATTATTACTTAGGTGTGTTCCTGTTTCTGTTCCTGTATTTTAGTTTCCCAAAACAATACTGGAGGTGTTGAAACATTGTATATGAAAATAGGCTTCAGAGAAGTCAGTGGCAACTTTGCTGCAGATTTTAGTGAAACCACAGCCTCAGTTAGGGTGTTTGTTTATTGCAGATTTACCTGAGGAGTGAGGACCACAGACTAACATGTTAATTTTTTCTCTTATTTTTAATTTAGACTACTGAGCTGTAAACTGAAGGGAAGATAATTTCTGCTTGTGGGGGAAAGAAGGGTGAATAACCTCCATGGAAGACTCTCAGGATCTAAGCGAACAGTCAGTAAGTACAAATGTTGCTAAACTGAATGGAATAAATTGAATTCTGTTCAAGTGGTGTTTGAAGGGATTTTACTTTGGATTTGAGAATTGTAGTAAGACCTGAGGAAAGCTTCTGAGCTTTTAGGTTCAAACTTTTTCCTAGTTCATGCATGAAATGAGTGGTCATACATGAAATGAGTGGTTTTAATCTTCAGTTTTACCTGTTGAAGGTAAAAGATCATAGTTATATAGGATTTTGCAGTACTGAAATTGTTGGAGGGCTGATGGATATAATTAAGGTATACTGGAAGAATAAAATGTTAAAAGCTTGCACAGTGGTATGCCTTGTTCAAATAATTGTATCAAAATGTGTATCCATAATGGTCTGTCAGTTTTGCCAAAGCAAGAGTTACCAAAAATGTGAACAAGAAATTTCAGATGGTCAGACTGTGGCAGATGACATACGTGAATTGTTTCAAGGGGACTGTGAGAATTGGCAGTGTATCTCCCTGTTCCATGTCAGAGGGAGATTCCCCTTGTCATCGATGAAGTAGCTGGGACAAACAGGGTGGACATTTCTTCTCCTTTTTCCTTTCTAATTTTTCCTTTCCCTTAAGGATGTGCTCTCCAGACTTCCTTACCACCAGGCTGCAGTTCTGAGGAGGTGGCATGCTCCCATCAAATTTAAAGTTGGCTGGGCTTGCCATCCAAAATACTGGCTTTGTTTTTACCATCTTAATTTCTAGTGGTCACAGTACTGGCAGATTTTGAGTACTGTGATCCCCACGAGTCTCAGCTTGGGCTCAGTGTAATAAAGATCAATAAAGGGATTTCATATTTCTATTTCTGACATGCTGAAAGAGGTTATCCATGTAATAAACTAGTTTTAATATCTTTTTTTATAGCAGAGACTTTATAGGTAACTCAATTGCAAGGAACTGAGAAGAGCTTGCATGTCTTTTTAAAATGTCAGTAATTTACTTTAATAAGGAGTACTTTGCTCCTGACTGGATAGCTCCTATCTGAGACTTTATCTTGGATTAGAGTTTTATTGCTGATTTAAAGTAGTACAGAACTGGAAAGTCTTAACAGTGTCTTAAGTCACCATGGTGGCACTACTTAGGACATCTGCACAGGTTTATGTGTTTAAACTATTCCCAACCAAAACTTTAGAACATATAAAAGCTGCATGGCTTCATAATTTAATAAAGTTTTATAAAGGTCATAAAAGATTAAGTAGGAGTTCTTCTCTCATAGTCTGTGAAACAATTATTCTGTGCAGTATGCATAGTAAGGTTATTAATAGGAAGTAGACGAGCCAGTTTAGCTTAGTGCAAAAATATGTTTTCATAGTGGTTAAAATGTTGTTGCACGACTGGATGCCTGATAAATGCATACTTTAGTAGCCATTTTACTACCTTATCGTAGTCTAATTTCTGCAGTATTTTTCATAGTTACTACATAGCTTTATGCTAATATGTGAGAAGTCTTGCAGATTACAGACCGAGGTGAAATCTGTGCCCTGTTGCATATGGAGATAGGACTTGCTGTCCTTACGCTGTCGTTAGTGTCACAGAAAATTGTGATATAAGAGTTTATTCTTCATACTTGTTGCTGAACAGTGGCAGAACTTCAACGTAACGGGTGGGAAGAGTCCCCTTTCATCACTCCCTGCATCCAGGTGTGCACCCAGACTAAGATCTCACCCAGGTGTTGGGCAGCGTCCTGGGAAAAGGAATTGTGGTGTGAAGCCTGTCTGCCTAGAGCAGATATCGAACCTTGATTTCCCCACTTCAAGAGCCTTTTCACTATTATATAAGGATTCAACTCCTCTCACAGCCAAGTTTTTAAAAAGAAAATAGTGTTTCTGGCTTATTTCTTTAAAAGCCGCTCAACAGGACTCTAGGCTAGAGATCTCGGGTAGAAGGAGGCGTTCTCTAGCCAAGGCTTTGGTGGTTTAAGCTCCAGGAAACTGGGGATGTGTACCTTATACCCCTTCTGCTTGTACTGTTCTGGTGTTTTGTAGTTGTTAATGTGTTTTGTACTGGTTAGCTCTAGGCAGTTTCTGCTCATCATGCAGGATTCCTGGTTCTTGACATGTTCAAGGAGCCTAGGTACTTCGTTCCATCTTCAGGATTCCTCTCTGGGAGCTGAATGCGTAAGATTTAGATCGCGGAAATTGAAGGAGCCCAAGGATCTAGCCACTGCTGCAAGTGTATTAGATTGTGTGAATAAGCATGAATGCAAGACCTGTGCTCAAACTTGTGCTGGCACCTTGCCCCGAATATTCTAGTCCTCGGTTACTTGAAAGACTGCCTGTCTCTGCAACCGAGATGGGTTAGAAGGTACTTGCTGTTGGATAGCATGTTTGATGGACAGTTGAGTTTTCTGAATAGAGAGATGCCTTTATTGAATCCATTTCCCCAGGCAGGTCATCCTTGGGAAAGGAGGCCAGGCACATTTACTTGGGTTAGTTAACAAGGTTAATTTTCAAGTTTTATTTTAAAGAAAAGAAATTATCCTAATTTCTGCAAGTAGGTCATCCTCCTGAATATGATGGACTGGCGTGTAGCTTTTACTGTGACAGTCTTCTCCATAGTTCTGAGATCCCTACTATTGTTCTAACTCTCAAGTTTTTGTTGGTTACCCTGTCTTCTGTTCTTTTAAAATACACTAATAAGAAACAATTGGTTCTATGATTGCTGTCCTTAAACTATATCACAGTCAGGTGAAACTGATCTGATCTTAGTTATGAGCAGTTCTACAGCATCCCTGTTGCCCTACAACGAATAAACTCTTCCACTTTTGTCTCAGAGCAGTGACTGCGTGACCACATGTTGCTTCAGAAACCTAAGTGCACCCCTGTTCTCTGAGCCTCTAAAGAAGTGCCTTTGACTGAATTGAGCAGCTGCTGTGTTTTCTGAGATGCCGTCTTGATTAGATGTAATATATACACCATTTATTGCATTATGCCACTAATTTATTTATTTTTCCCTGTTTTTATTTGTAGTAAATTCCTTGCCCCTGCTACATTTTAAATCCTTATGCACCGACTGACCAGAAGTCAGGCTCCTTGCCTGCTTGTCGTACCGTAGAGCCTCCGTGCCAAGAAGTCTGTCATGCTTGCTTTCCTCTGCCTTCTTGCTCCCAGTTCCATGTGGCAGAGGTGGGGGGATCTAGTCTGAATCCAGATTGTACAGTGATCAAAAGAGTCAGAATCACAGTGGAGTTTACTATACTTCGCTTTTCCTGTCTTCACACACAACCGCGTAGGTAAATAGCTGTGTTTTGGAAGATCAGCAGGAAAATGATGCAAGTTACTGCCTGCCACAGAGGAGAGCTGGGTTCCATCCGGTGCCGCTGAGATCCAGGGAGTTCCTGCAGCCGGCGTGGAGCGGGCTGGGCTGGGGCTCATCAGTGGCTCTGTACCCTTGGGGGGGGCGGGCTGTGTCCTAAAGAGCTCACTACTCTCTTTTCCTTTCCCAATTCAGATGCAGAATATGCTCGTACATCTTGCATAGGAAGGAAATTTGTTTATGAGTATTCTGAAAGAAATAGAAGAAAATAGTAGCACAGGCATTTTACAGACAGAAGAAAATAACCAAAGGGCCCTTTTTATATTCTGGTGTGATGTCTGTCACCATGTGCGGGCTGCTACTTATCAAGTAAAAGAATACTTAAAGCCACATAAATTGATTTTACTCAGACAGATGTAGCTAGGTAAAAATGTAGTTTTAATAACTCTGATTGCCATAGATTTTATACACACTAAATTAAAAAAAGTAGAAGATATATTGAAACACATTAGATTTTATATTACTATTATTGCTATAGTTCAAAATAAATATGCTGATTTTTACTAAATTCTAACTAGACTGCTTTTTCAAAAGATGCATGTTAAAAATTCTTCTATTTAGTTTTGAAATGGGAGAGAAAGAAACTTTACAGATCTTGTATTTATGAAGAATCCAGTAATCAGGAGACAAAAGTTTTTTAAGACTGGTCTTGGAGATGGTTAATAAAACGATAAATATTTAGCACCTAAATAGTCCTATGTTGTGCCTTGGTGTAGCAAACAAACATAGGATTTTGAGAACTACAGAGGTTTTACACTCTTTATTTTATCTTTTTTCTAGTCATTGTTTGCTGTTCAATCTGTATTAGTAGAAGAAAAATAATTTGGCTGCTAACTTGCTAGTTTAGGATTTCAAAGGGCCTTATTAGAAACTGGTGTAATTTCATCCCCTGGCCCTTTTATATAACAGCGTGCATATTTAGATTACTTCATTTTAACCTAGAATTAAACAATAGATTGCAGTGCTGTAGGACGGGACACTAGCAGATGTGAGGCTAAACCTGACTGAACAGGTTTTCATTTTTGTGACGTTTGGACAATCATCCCCATTGTGCCCTGGGTAAGTTATTTGTTTTTCATCAGATTATACAGACTATCATATCTGTTACTTGCATTTATGCCCTACTTGCAGCTGGACAATCCCTGGCAACCTTTTCAGACAGTGTTGTTTCCCCGTTTGTGTTTTGTTTTAACGTGTGAAGGCGTCAGATGTGATCCCCTTGCATTTCAGTTTTCAGCCGTAGCTCCTTCTCTGTCGCATGAGCCCTGCACCTGCAGCGTTTAGTCTTCTCCCCTCTGGGGTGGGCAGCCTGCTCACACCCTGGGAACTTTGGTTAAAGCTCGTTTCAATGAAATGAAAAATAGTTTAAACTCTTTTACTGAGTTTTAAGTGTCAGTCACAGTTTAGAAGACTGTTCTGTATCGCAGCATAGCACATAGTGGTTCTTATCTCTGCGATATCAGTATTTGTAGGACTCGGAATATTACAGGCAATTCATCTTGTTAAATTAGCGATGTTGGTTGAAAGAGACCTCTGGAAGTCATCTAGGCTAGCTTCTGGTCATGAAATGCTGGCAGTATGCACAAATATTTCACTGTTACGAAAGCAATGAACTATATTAAATATCAGTAAGCGAGTACCTTCTGAAGGAATTACGGGTTTAGCAAGCACAAATAGTTGCCTTAATGAGTGATTGTTTGCTTTTAACTAAAAACAGTCATTGAAGAAAAATGCATAACTTGAAGTCAGTTGAAGTAAAAGAAAATCAGCATGTCTTTTCCAAGGTATATTTCAGAGCATTTTTGAGAGTTGCTTATGTATTTTATTAGCCCCTATCTATAGACACAGAAATTGGCACAGAGAGATGGCTTGCTGTGTGTGATCCAAAATTATCACCCACTTTGAATTACAGTGGATCAAGAATAAAGTGTAATACCATCATTCCTTGTCTGTAGTCTAATAGGAAAGTATAGAAAATTGACAGGGCTGAATCTTTCACATTCCAACAGATTTGATGTAGGTACGTCGCTGCTGTTCTCTCCCTGCTGCAAGACCTTCACATATGGTGTAACAACCTCTGCGAACACATAAATACTCTTTTTCTAACTACTTTGTCTTCTACCACTTCAGCATTCTGTCACTTCTATACCATAATCCACCAGTGATAAATTTGAAGGTGCTTTTTCCAGGCTACATTAGTGGTTGTGTGTGTGTTTTTATTTTTCCTGTTCACCAAATGGGACAGACCAAAAGAGACAAGCAGATATTGCATTTTGAGATGAGGAGTAAACTGAGCTGAGTCGCGTGTTGTATGAATTGCATATCCTTGGAGAAATACAGTTTGGCATTGGTCAAAGATACAAATATTCACTGTTGACACACACATAATAGAAATGTGCGTTTCTTTCTGTGTTAATTAAAATTATGATTTGAAAACACTTTTCTTTAAAAGCTGAATAGACAGTCTCTTAAAAAAATATCCAAGAGAGTGAGACAGAATAACATTCATGGCAAGATGGGGTGAGAAGAGGGCTTGGCAAACAAACAGACACATTCCTGTCATCGGCACCGTCACGTCTCCTCTGGTTCAGCTCTCCACCTGTCTCCTGGAAGATGTTACTTAGTCAGTATCAGAGGTTTAAATGGAAAGGCATTGTATGGGCTGTGTTTAATAACAAGGGAAACCAATAAAAGAAGTATGTTCTGTTGTCACATACTGTCCTTGGAGTGCTGACAAGGACTGACACATAACTACTATATAGCTTGTTGTGACTGGTATTCCTGGCTCCAGAGAGGCCCCAGACTGGAATTTTAGGGATGAAACTCCTTGGGAAAATTGCTACTTCCGTAAGGTACATGAACTTCCCTCAAGATAGATACCGCCTTCTGCACAGAGGGCTCTAGGGTTCCTGGAGCATGGTGTTCTGTATTAATAGTAATGTTATAGCACTGATGCTATAGGGGTAGCAGAGGCGACTTATATTCTAACAGAAAATACGACTAGAAAAAAAATGGAAAAAAATTGCAGGTACAAAAATTTCTTTTCAAGGCCTGAAAACTGGGCTGACTTAGACCTTCTTTGGAGCTTCAACAAGGCCTTATTCACCTAAGGTTTGTATATGTGCATGTACACATAAGATTTGAAACATATGAACCAGTCTAATAAAAGGTATTGCCTCTCCCTATAAATGGTGCTTCTTTATATTAAATCATCAGAATCTGACAGACGCATTTCAAGCTCTGCAGATGGATTTTGCTTGTAAGATATGATACATGTTTAAGCATTTTAAATGCCAAGTTTATAAATGGTTTTTAAATTGATTTTAACATTGCATGTTAACTTAGAATTACTCACAAAATTTCCAAGGATGTCCATGTCAGTCCTATCTGTGAATGCAAAATGAAAATACAATAATTTCCTTAGGACAGTGATTGTACATCAGCTTAGGCTGATGTACACTTGACAGTGTCCAGGTGATGTTAATATGTCCAGAAATACTTTCTTCTTCAGTAAAAAAAGGGCTAGAGTTTTGTAATGCACACAAAATATTTGACAATATGACAGCCAATCAATCTTCTCCAGCCTTTTCATTTTGTAAGGCTAAAAGCCCAGCGCTTTCATGTCTATTAAATGACTATGTCTACATTTTCATGTGAAAAGTATGGATTACACTGAACATATATTTGGTTTATTCTCATTTGATTATTGTAAAAAGTCCAGATGCAGCAGTGTGCTGAAGAATGTGCGCGACTTAAGGGATGTGATTAAGCCCAATGAAATTAATGGGATTTCTCATGTGCTTTAAGTTAGGCATGGCTCACACAGTTTTCTGGAAAAGACTTGGAAATACAGTACAAAATAAAAGCAATAATTTCAGAAATATTTTATTAGCAAATACTTCTGAATGATTTGTGGCTATGGCTAATATTTGTTCAGCATCATATAACGGTCATGGTTTCTTTCTTCTCCCAGTAGTAACTTTTCTCTGAGCTCTACCTCAATATCTGAGTGGTTGACTTGCAAGTCGAGTCCTATTAAAAAAGAGAAGAATGACAGGGAGAAGTGTTACATTTTTAAATAATAAAATGACAGTAGAAGAAGAATCTAATTTCTTATTTTATAAAGTATGTCTTAAACACATTGAGCACATGCAGACCCATTAAACCACAGTCACATCCTTGTGCTCTTTTATATTAGGTTAAGTCTGTAGCAACTTAAGAGAGTAAAAGTTAAGAGTGTTGAAATGTTATGGCTACAGTGAATGGAAACAGTTTTGTCATAATATAATTTAAGACAGAACTTGTCCCAGAGGCTTGCATTGAAGAAACAATGCAAAACTTGTGTTGCTTATTTTATTGTTTATTAATTAGTAAAATAATTTGTTTTAAGATTGGTTCATCCTCCATGCTCCTGAAAGCAACACCTGATGGCAGATGAGAATATTGTTGCTGTAGCGCGCTTCGCAGCGTGCCAGCACTTGTACTTCAGCCGTGACCGTGCTTTAGCCCAAGAGATCCACCCACCCAAACGTGCAGCACCATTGCAGCTCAGGTACATCAGGTTTGTGTTGGAGCGTTGCTCTTATAAAGGCAACTTCTAGGTGAGAAACTAAGTTTATTTCGGCCAAGGCCAAAGCTGACTGAACAAGCCTTTTCTTAAATGTGGCAAGAGACCTAGTTTATCATAACTCTCTCTTTGTCCATATATGTTAACTGCATCCTGACATTGGTTTCATGATATTTAAGGCAAAAACCAGGCCAGAATGTTGTTGACCAGAGCCACTAATAAGCTGAGTGTTTGTCATTTGTCAACTAACAACAGAGCTGAGAAATACTCTGAAAAGATATGTAGTTGTCTAAGTGTTTAAGAACCTGTACCTGAAATTGAAGGGTGTTTTTACAGAAAATTTACTCACCATGGAAAATCTAGGCCACTTAGAGTAAAATTTTTGTGTTTCAGTGCAGTCATGAGCTTTTCCCATTTTCCAGGTGCATTGCTTAAAACAAAAAAAAAAGAGAGAGGAAAAAAAAAAAGGAGAGAAAAAGTCCAGTGGTTTGCACAGGTGCCTTTGGATAAGCCTGAGTCTCAAATGCAGTAGGACTTGCTGGTTGATGCTAGCGTGTTCTTTTGCTGACACCAGTAGAGGATAGAGCGTATCTGGGCCATAGGCAGAGAAGACATTTCTTTCTGTGTTTGAGACTGATATAAATTCTAATCTGAAAAGTTTAATGTGCTTTCCTGTAGTGAAAGGAAAAGCTGTATACAGAGATCTGAACAATCTTGTGGTCAAATGTTCTTTACAACATAAATTGTCACTGGTATGCACTGGAAAAAAACAATCTTTATAGTAAATAGCAACATTACAATAATATATTTTTAATTGTTTAACAGGAATAAAAATAGCAGTGTAACAAGGCCCAACATATTATGGTACTATGTATGTATTGCCAATGTAATACTTTTAGTGTGCTCAGCATACTGTGTGGCTTTCCTGACAAATTTCTGGAAGAAGTTTAAAATATACTACTTTCCAGTGCCAACTGACATGCTTTTTTTATGCTAATGGAGAATATGTGAGGGGTTTACTTTTTTCCTTGTGAAAACACCTGCTGAAGTTAGAATTTGGTAGCATCAAAAGGAAGAGAATCTGCTGCGAAACAGATTTCAAAGTGGGGACTAAACACAGTGGTTTTATTCTTGGGATCCTTCAAGTATCCTACTCGGCCTTGTTGCTAAGCTCAGGTGTATGCAGGTTGGCATTCTCATCTGTATTTTAGGTATGCTCTTTACATCTGACTAGCAGGGCAGGTACAAGGGAAGGTACTTGGGAGAGCGTCTCTGATTCAGAGGACCTGGAAGAAAGGTGAACGTGGATCCCTAATGCTTCTTTGGTTCCTTCTCTCGCTTTGCCTCCCATTCTCAGCCCCCACAGGCTGGAAAATACTGGACATAGAATTTTCAAGGCATATATGATATAATTTGATAAGGTAATATGGAGCTGGAATGTTAAATCTGAATCTTAGGTTAAATATAGGGGAATGAATGTTAACTGACCCTGATTTTTGCTCTTTAGGATTTTTTTTCTTTTTTTTTTTTTTTTTTTGTGTGTGGTGGAAGCAGTGACTAATGGGATTTCTGTCATGAAAAAAATCTTTAGTCATTCCCGATTCTGTTAAACCATGTTTGGCTTTACATTTTTAGTCTTTGGTTCTGGGCCACATGAAATTTTTGTTTATGTGATTCAGTCAAAGTATACAGGGGAAGGAGCTAAAGCAAACCTCACTTATTTCTGAAATGAAAAAGAATGGTTTTCTTATTTCATTTAGCAATGCTAAAATTTATTTAATTAATTTATTTAATTATTAATTAAAAAATTAGCACAGGTTTTCAAGTTTCAGTTTGTCACGCAGTCACCTTCCCTGTGGTACCACTCATGGCTTTGTAGTGAAATGCTTTGGGGTGCCACCTGAGCATGTTTGAGATTTACATAGTAAATGCCCGCAGCTTGAGAACCTCATGTTGCTGGTCATGGCACTGTCGATACTAAATTCCTTCTTTAAAAAAGTCAAACTATGATTGTAGTTCAGAAACCAGCAACAAGTAATGTGTGCTTAAACCGTTTTTAGGAATTCTTTTTACCACCTCTGAGTAAATAGGATTTGTGCATTCATCAGCCCAGGTAGGAATAAGTGTGAGAAAGAACTTGTTCACTAAATGCAGATCCTCATAGTGTCCCTTGAGCAGTTAGAAAAACCTGTAGTTGCTCTTTTTTTCCACCCATTGAAAGATTCTTACTCTGCCATTAAAATTCTTCTAGTAGCCTCTACCTTGAGTGCAGCACGTTGCTTCCCAGCAGTTCAGGCATTTCCTTGAGTGGGATGGGCTGTCATTTCCTCTCCTCCGTTTTAGCTTGGTTTATTTCAGATGTGAAGTAAACTTGATAGTATGACAATTTTTCAAATAAAGAAATTAAAATAATTCTGCAATGAAATCTGTGGAGCATTTCTATCCTTTCAGTAGATTTTACCATCAGAGGGAGCAATGTGTTCTATACTTAACAGACTCAGTTATCTTGTTATCCTGTGTTTTACATCAACCACTACTAATTGCATTTATTTAAACAGCCTGGCAGGTATTGGCCTTGAGAGACCCTGACCCATTTTGTGCATCTGAACTTCACTTGCTTACTTGCTGGTCGCCATGCGTTGTTCCAGGATGCTTTTAATCTCATTTATTTCAGGAACCCGATTCACTTAGCCCTCACTGCGTCAGACACAGGAGTCTCTGTTCTCAGGGAAGTACAGCAGATAGCAAGAGTCAATGCTGTGCACTGTCAATCAGATCCTGTATACAGGGGTCTAACTGTTCAGGAGCTTGAATCCAACCACAGTTTTCCTTTATATACATTTAATTGGTTTCTTGTACGCTGAGCTACTGGTTATCATCTTCCATTATGTATCTAGTATCTACTTTTCAAGTGATTAAGTACACAGACTAAGCTGAAGCACCAGTCATTAGCACATTCACATGTTTACACTAAATAATCTGTATTTGTTTATTTCTTTCTCTGTACATTCTCTTCCATGTAGCTGTAGTGGTTCTTCAGTGGTGCTAGAGCTTTGATGGGCTACGGACATCCGGACATCCTGCTCTTTATCCTGGTACCTAACTGTTTGTCTATCATGTTCTCAAATTCATTGCCCAAGTTAAATAGCTTTGATGATGAGTTTTCATGGTTTTTTAGTACTTCATTCATAAAAGATTCATAAAAATGAATCATAAAGATCCATAAAAATTAAGACAATTTTATCCCCTTTTCACATATTTTTGAGGATGCAAAGGGTCTCATATCATCACTTTATTATTTCAAATGGAATGCATTTACATGTTTATTAATAAATGTAGTAAATGACAGTTTAAACCATACTTTTCAGGGCATCACAAGTGAAGATCATAGGCTTCCAAGGAGTTGATAGAATACTGAGTTTCATGTATGACTTGCTTTTAAGACAAGGAATCCGGAGTTTAATTAATTGAAGGAAACTGTTACATTTTTCTTGCAAGATGCTGAATTTAATCTGGAGATGACTGCAAAATGAAATTAGCAGTAGAGGAATAGTCTGTAGGACCAAGGGCAGTTATGTGATGCATCACTGGTTGATCGTTTATAAACTCTTCAGTTCTTTCTTGTTAGTACTAGAGTTCAATAGTACTTAATTTTGACAAAAGCAAACACATACTGATAAGATTTCCCTGAAAAATCAACATTGGCCTGAACTTTCCAGGTTGAAATAATATCTAATTTTCATTTAAACAGGGTAAAATTAGCTAACATTTTGAGAACCTTATCCTGAACGATTTACTGAAAATCTCATCATGTAATTTAAACTGTATTTTAGAATATGTCTATGGTAGCAGATGTATTACAATAATAATGTTACACTTCAGCTGCTTTTCTGATGCTGTTGGATGTGTTCTGGTTTGGACTCTAACCTTGTCAAAGGTTCTGTTGAAAGTCTTGGTGTTGAGCTGTGATAAGACTCTGAATAACTGTCTAACAGGACATCCTGCCAAATATAATCAGGTTTGAAGAAGTGACGTATTTGTCTGCAGTTGATAGGTTTGGAAAGTCTACAGACTTGCTTTACATTTTTATCTAAATGCCTGTGTATTGATAAAAGACTTAGAATTATTTAGAATATTGACATTTTATACTTTCTGTAGCCATGCAGCTACAGAAATGATTGATGTTTCTTTTTTATGTCTACAAAAATTGAATACATATATAGAGCCTGATCCCAACATAATTATTTTTGTGTCATGCAGCTGTAAAATTCACCAGTTGTGGACAGCCTATCAGTAGGGTGTCAAGCAGACCTACTGTGCAAAGAGCTTATGTGAGCACTTAAAAAAGACAGGAGAAAAAGAGGTATGTTTAGATCGCTCTAAGTGCTACTTTCATCTTCTGTGGTGTATGGGAAATTGTGTATTTTGTCAGACAAGGAAATCTTGGTGTGGTCTACGTGCTAAAATACATAATGATAAAAAGCAGACTATAATGGTCAGTGAGCTTGTACTACATATTCCTTCATGGATGAATGAATTTCTCACGTTTACGAAGAGCCTACTGTGCATCAAAAAGACCTCTGTAAAATGTTATGTCTAAATGTGCTTCCATTTATAACTGATCTTGCAATAATAGTGCTGCAGATATGACGTGATTGTAGCTCTGCAAATCATGCTTCCAAATTCACCCAGCTTACCTGTAAGAGCGTGGAGCTAACAAAGAACTGTAATTATGCCAGGGATGGTGCTTTAGTCTTTGCTGTCTGGGTTCACTTAACATGACGTGCATTGAAGAGGAAGGATGCCAGCTGGTTGTAAAAGGGCTGGAGTGTGGCTTCTTTAAAATCACCAGTTACAGAAACCCATCTGGCATGTCCTAAGAGCAGGAGCTGACCTACTAGCTGTCCTCCTCCAATTTCCAGCAGCCTCAAGGGACACTCTTGAGGCCTTTAGTGAATACAGGATGCAGTGTCTAACCAGGAACGATGCAGTATTTCAAAACGTCTGAAATTTTCAGCTGAGTGTTTCACAGTGCTCAAAAATTATAATTGCTGCTAGCATAGTTTCAGAAAAAGATGAGAGAAAATATCAACATTCACAATCCCGTCTAGTGTATTTTTAAAAACATAATGAGTACACCATAAAACTCAGGAAAAGGAAGGAAGGAAGGAAGGAAGGAAGGAAGGAAAGGAAGGAAGGAAGGAAAGAAAAGAAACAACACAGCTGATAAACCCCACTGGAAATCTCTCCTTTATTATTCTATGGAAATGGACATTTCCCTTTTTGGAGTTTGAAGCTTTTTTGGAGTATGAAACTTTATTACCATTAGTAGTAGCCAGTATCCTTCCAGCAGACTTTCTTTGTCTTCCAGTTGAGCCATTCCCTGGATAGTGAACGGAAGAAAATACAGTAATGTGTATTTTTCTTCATAAGTAGTATTTTAAGCAATCGTTCAAATGAAGAGACTCAGTTTGTGAGTTTTGGCTGTGCATGGTTTGCATGGTTTCCTTTCTATGTCCGTGCAGCGCTAGTTACCTGGCCCCTTGGAGACTGGAAGGATTTAACTGGAGCCATCACTGCTTAAGCAATGTAATTTTAAAAGTCTTTCTAGGCAAGGCTGTCCTGTAACTCTCAGCTAAAATGGAAAACATCAACAAGGTTGTTTATTTTACTGAAATAGTATGACAACTTTGAATTCCTGTAACTTACTCTCACCTCTCCAGTAGCAAGGCTCTAGTAGCAGCGACACATTAATTCCTCTAAAGAAAAGGATTGCAGTACATAGATGAGAAAGAATGTCTGAAGTGCAGAATAATGACACTAGCATTGACAGTTTTATGTGGACTATTTTTCTCAACATACTGGAGGTGTGTAAAGTGTTGTCCATATCCCCATTTGTGTATGACAAATGTTCTGTACACTGTACTGTTGGGACATAATGCTGTTTCCTCATTAATTACATTCAGACATAGAACATGGCAAAGTTACATAGGTGGAAGGTGAATCTTTTTCTCAATTTTTTTAACATATAATACTCATACCATCTGTAATACTGTCGTGGTTTAACCCAGCAGGCAGCTAAAACAACGACACAGCCATTCGCTCACCCCCCTGGTCCCAGTGGGATGGGGGTGAGAAATGAAAATAGAAAGAAAAAAAAACCCCAAAACTCGTGGGTTGAGATACAGACAGTTTAATAGGACAGAAAAGGAACATGGTGATGATGATAGTAATATGCAAAACAAGTGATGAACCGCACAATTTCTCACCACCCGAAGTTGATCCTCAAGACCCCAAGCTGTCCTGCCTCCTGGCCCACCCCCCAGTTATATACAGATCATGATGTCATATGGTATGGAATATCCCTTTGGCTAGTTTAGGTGAGCCATCTTGTCTGTGTCCCCTCCAGCTTCTTGGGCGCCCCCAGCCTGCTTGTTGGTAGGGCAGTATGAGAAGCTGAAAAGTCCTTGACTGCTTGGCAATAACTAAGAACATCGGTGTGTTATCAACATTCATAGAATCATAGAATCATAGAATGGTTTGGGTTGGAAGGGACCTCAGAGATCATGTAGTTCCAACCCCCTGCTGCCGTGGGCAGGGACACCCTCCACTAGACCACGTTGCCCAAAGCCTCATCCAACCTGGTCTTAAACACTTCCAGGGATGGGGCAGCCACAACCTCTCTGGTTAGCCTGTTCCAGTACCTCACCACCCTCACAGTAAAGAATTTCTTTCTAATATCTAACCTAAATCGACCCTCCTTCACCTTAAACCCATTACCCCTTGTCCTGTCACTACACTCCCTGATAAACAGTCCCTCACCATCTTTCCTGTAGGCCCCTTCAGAAACTGGTAAGCCACAATTAGATCTCCCTGGAGCCGCCTTTTCTCCAGGCTGAACAACCTCAACTCTCTCAGCCTGTCCTCACAGGAGAGGTGCTCCAGCCCTCTGATCAGCTTTGTGGCCTCCTCTGGACTCTCTCCAACAGCTCCATGTCCTTCTTATGTTGAGGTCCCCAGAGCTGGACGCAGTACTCCAGGTGGGGTCTCACCAGAGTAGAGTAGAGGGGCAGGATCACCTCCCTCGACCTGCTGGTCACACTTCTTTTGATGCAGCCCAGGACACGGTTGGCTTTCTGGGCTGCAAGCGCACACTGCCAGCTCATGTTGAGCTTCTCATCAATCAATACCCCCAAGTCCTTCTCCTTGGGGCTGCTTTCAATCCATTCTCTGCCCAGCCTGTAGCTGTGCTTGGGATTGCGCTGACCCACATGCAGGACCTTGCACTTGGCCTTGTTGAACTTCATGCGGTTCGCACAGGCCCACCTCTCCAGCCTGTCAAGGTCCGTCTGGATGGTATGCCTTCCCTCCAGCGTGTCGACCACACCACACAGCTTGGTGTCATTGGCAAACTTTCTGAGGGTGCACTCGATCCCATTGTCCATGTTGCCAACAAAGATGTTGGAGATGACCAGCACCAACAGTGCCGGTCCCAGTATCGACCCCTGAGGAATGCCGCTTGTCGCTGTTCTCCACTTGGACATTGAGCTGTTGACCACAACTCTTTGAGTGCGACCATCCAGCCAATTCGTTATCCACTTGAGTGGTCCATCCATGTCTCTCCAATTTAGAGACAAGGATGTCGTGTGGGACAGTGTCAAATGCCTTGCACAAGTCCAGGTAGATGATGTCAGTTGCTCTTCCCTTGTCCACCAACGCTGTAACCCCATCATAGAAGGCCACCAGATTTGTCAGACACAATTTGCCCTTAGTGAAGCCATGCTGGCTGTCACCAATCACCTCCTTATTTTCCATGTGCCTGAGCATAGTCTCCAGGAGGGTCTGCTCCATGATCTTGCCAGGCACGGAGGTGAGACTAAATTCTCATTATTCTCATCCTAAATCCAAACCACAGCACTATGCCAGCTTCTAGGAAGAAAATTAATTCTATCCCTGCCGAAACCAGGACAAATACCTGGCTCAGTTGTTTTTGCAAGAATTACATTTTCACTGAGGAAATTTTAATGGAAAGTATAAATAGGAATGTATATGTTATGTGTGATTTTTCTTGCAAATTTTTAATGCTGAAAGAGAGCAAAAGATGGAAAATAGCATCCATGGAAGAAAAGAGTAACCAAATGTGTAAATGACAACTGTGAGGATACTTTGATCAAGTATATATAGTAATGTACAAATGTGAAATGCAGCATGGCTGCCCACTGGGATGAATAATACAGTTGAAATGTTCATAGGTGGCTCTTTGGCTGTGGGTTTCGCCAAGCAACTGTGTTTGCTTTTCAAGTTTTATACTTTTAATTGCTGCTGTTGTAACAAAACATCAAAATGCCATGACTGACTACTACTTGAAAAATGAAATAAATGTTGTCTAGGAGAAGCTCATGGAATATCCTCTGATGTTTGGAGCTAACCTGGTCTGTTCCTAGTATTCACCCACCCTTTACTACACTCTGCTGGGAGAGAATTGTAGAATCAGTCCTTGCTGCTGCTCAGTGGTGGCTTTTGAGCTTAATATAACAAAAAATTAATCTCAGACAATCAGACCATTATAAAAATCTTGAAGCTTGTTAGGGGCACAGACATACTAGATTGTGCAGGGAACATCTCTAGCTCCTTTATTTTAATTTTTTTTCCTATCCTTGTAGTTTATAAGAATCTTCTCTCGCAGGGGACTGTAAACAGTTTCCCTTAAAATTTGGGGTTGGAAAATGGACTTTAACAGATGCCACAGTACAAAGCAGGCAGCACAGGTTTGTGTGTAAAACTGTTCATAAGAATAAGGTTTTTATGATGGTGATGAAGATCTATGGAGGAATCTTGTCTCATGACTACTGCTACAGAGGTGAGACCTTTGCATTTTACCGCATAAAGAGGTTACTGTTATGTGAAGACCAAAACCATGTTTCTGCCATTGTCTTCCATTTCTTGATCAACAGTAAGCTCAGTCCAGCTGGGGGAAAAGACTAAGCAGTCTTCTTATCTATAAATGTTTGTGATGTCACCTGGTAAGTTTGCATGTGTGACTTTTCTACTTTCCCAGAAGAAAATACCTCCATTTAGAGAAACCCAATGAGTGAATTACCCAAGGCCAAACTCAGCTATGCTTGTGAGTTTGACATCCATAAGCTCCACTGGAACTTGGCTTCATTCCCAGGGCTTCCCATTTGACATCATATCATACATACTGTGAGGTTATAATGCCCTGTAAGTCATAAACTTAATGATGTCAGATTAAAAGGGGGACATGGAGAAAAGATTCATCTTGGAAATAAGGAGAAGGTGTAGCTGCCTTCCAAATGGAAAGAAAATGACAGAATAAATCATTCTCTCATTTCTGGAGCTGACCAGAGTATTCTGTAGTAGTAAAAAGAGAATGCTAGAAGTGTAATAAAGGTATTGCACAGTATGTAATATTTGGCACTGTCTTCCACTGAAAGGATACATAACTGGGTAGATGCTGTGTGGGCTTGCAACCATCCTTCGGCTTCTTTGTGCTTGTTGTACTTCCCTTGAAGGAAGCTATTAGTCACAAATAATTTTAATAGCAGAATGTACTAGAACATGGAAGATAACTGCTGTGCTTGCTTTACCCAGTACTCACACAAGTGACATGTAACAAGGGAGATGTGCCTTTTTGGTGCAGAGAAATGGAAATCACTATGGCACAATTAGTATTAAAGGGTTCCATTTGGGCCCCTCACCACAAGAAGGACATTGAGGTGCTTGAGCACATCCAAAGGAGAGCAACGAAGCTGGTGAAGGGTCTAGAGCACAAGTCTGATGAGGAGCAGCTGAGGGAGCTGGGGTTGTTTAGTCTGGAGAAGAGGAGGCTGAGGGGAGACCTTATCGTTCTCTACAACTACTTGAAAGGAGCTTGTAGCCAGGTGGGTGTTGGTCTCTTCTCTCAAGTAACAAGTGATAGGACAAGAGGAAATGACCTCAAGTTGTGCCAGGGGAAGTTTAGATTGGATATTAGGAAAAATTTCTTCACCGAAAGGGTTGTCAATTATTGGAACAGGTTGCCCAGGGAAGTGGTGGAGTCACCATCCCTGGAGGTATTTAAAAGATGTGTAGATGTGACACTTAGGGACATGGTTTAGTGGTGGAGTTGGCAGTGTTAGGTTTACAGTTGGGCCCGATGATCTTTAGGGTCTTTTTGAACCTAAATGATTCTGTTCTGTTCTATTCTATTCTATTCTAAACCTGTTGTAGGTGATACTGTAAGAAAGCATGGGAAATACTGCATCATCTATGCAGAAGAAAAAACTGAATTGCTTTAGTAATGCAATTAGGCTAGTGGGGATGTTGTGTTTAAATGGTCTTTTGGAGATTTTTTTTTTGTTCAATACAAGCTTACTTTGCTTGAAATATATTTGAGTAAATCTATTGGGAGAAGGCAAAAATTTTCTAGAATCCAGTTTATGATGAATAGCAGTCTAAGGTTCATTAGTAGCCTCATTGTACACCTGCATATCCTGGATCCTGTCTCCAGTCGGTACATTTTGAAAAACATCCAACATCTGTCTTACTACCAAGAAATGTATAATATAATTCCAGTAGATCATGACATCCATTTTCTGTCTTCATAAAGAATCAAGTGCTTGAATTGTGACAATATTTAGATACTCTAAAGACTTAATATTTTATTCAAATATACAGTCCCCTCTGTTTATAATTATGGATAAATGACAAAATCTTTACAGGTATCGAATATGAACAAACCAAACATTTATAGTTAGCAGAAAATGTGTATTAAGTGGGAAGCATAACTGTTACTATGCCAGCAGAGGTCTTCTAGTTGTGACAACAGTGACAGTCATTACATATATAATTCACCATGTATTATGAACCATTTTACACTGCCTGGTATGGTATTGTACATTTTAAATCATTAAACTTCTAGAATTTAAATCTATCCTACTTATTATGCAGTGTAAACAATTTGAACTGATGCTGTGGTTTTAGAAAGAAATATTATATACAGTTTTCACAATCAATTAAAGACCTCCCCCATTCATATGACACTAGACTCTTTTGAATAGTTGTAGTCATCTTTATTAAAATCTTATTACTTTATATATTGAATAGCAGACTAAGTGCCTAAGACCAGTATTACTTTTTGACTTAAGAGTTATTGCTTCCCTGGGACTTCAGTAATTTGCAAACTCTCCTTAAAGGAAAGAAATCATAGATTAAAATTAGGGCCACCACAGTTTTACAGTGGATCCTGCCCTTTCTTGGAGTGGTCTGTTCCATTTACATGTAACTTCACATTGTTTGCTGGCATGCTAGGGAAGAGCTGATTTAAGGATTAAAAACTCCCCGTGTTATATGAAAAGAAATACACTTTTCACGCTTGCTGTCAGTGTAAATATTTTAATGTATAAAATTTAGTGGAAATGGTTTGGAGATTATTTTTTTTTTATGAATCAGTTTAAAAACCAGTTACCTCTCCAGCAAAAAAGTCACTGTTTAAATACTGAAATGTGTTAATATTTTAAATATCAAATTTTGATAAGCCAGTAAATATCTGCTAATTCAGCAGAAAATTCTTAGTTCCCAAAACAGCAGTAAACAAAGAAACAAAATACATGGTAACCAAAGCAAGCCCTGCAGACCCACCACAGTATTATGTACCTTATATGCCAGTGTTTTGTAGTTCATACTGGAAATGTTTGTCACTTAATCAAATTCAGTCTAAGGATGAGAGAAAATCTGGCAAATTTTTGGAGATTTCATCATGCTTGTTTGAGTTGTAATGGTGTGTGTGTGTGCCCAGCACATACTTGTAAATTCCCGTTATCTATCTATGTCGTCTATTAAGGGAAACTGATACAAAGAATGAGTTACGGAAAATCATGAAGAAAAAATAAAATCTATTATAAAATCTATTTCCGTCCTACTTATTTGCCTTGTTACCGCGACTTGAACCTTGCTTCCCTCCCTGAAATACCTCTGCAGCCCTGTTAGTACGCTCAGGTTATATCACCTTTCCATTGTATAGGGTTGGGTTGACCAGCAGGCTCTCAGTTCATGAATGCTGCCTATTCGAAAACTATTCCTTTGGTTTAATTGCGTGAGGTTATGTTTTTGTAAGTGTAAGTAGAAAATAATATCGCATTAGCCTGGCTATTTTAGCTTTCAAGATTATTTCACAGAACTACGTTTAATAACTCTATAATTGAATTATACAAAAACCTCTGCATTTTGACAGACTGGTTGATGGCAAAATATGTTAGTAATGTTGTGAGAGCTTGTGTAGCTTCTGGCTTGTTAAATCCAAAGTTTAGAGTGGCCAGTACTTACTAAAGTTTCTGCTGATTTCCAGTGTTAATAAAAATTGCCAAGGAATGAAACTGCAGCTTTTTATTTCATTTTCCTATATTAAAATTATAGTTATCTTGCAGTGAGGGAGATTCTAAATTCATCCTTTATTTCTTTGATCAAAGCTCTTACGGGCAGCAGAGTATTTTTAAACTTTGTGCTTCTCAGTGTAATATTCTGAATGGTTCTGCTATTACATACTTTTAGTCAGCTTCGTATTTTTAAGTGATAGAAAATCAATGTGAACTAGGTGAAAAAAGTCACCTTTTTTAGCAAAACAGTTACTTGAAGCTAAATAAGAGGTCTGGTATTCCCATAGATACGCATAATTACCATTCTTAGACTTGGTTTTCTCCACTGCAGACCGCAGGGTTTTCCTGCTGGCTGATAATTACATGCAGATATGACAGCATATCAAAACTCGGCATTTTTCAGACCTTGCCAGTGGCTCTTAATCCATCTGGCCCACGTGTGCTTTCAGACAGCTTCCTGCTTTGCTCAAAGCAGCTGCTGGGCAACCTTGCTTGCTGGTGGCCACCTTCTTTTTCATCTTCGGGTTTCTCATCGGGAGCACCATTAAATGGAAAATAGAGAATTTTTGCTCTGCAGTGCTGCTAGTGAAAAAGAAGGAACGACCTTCTTGAACTCATCTTTCCTGTGCATGATCAATATGTACAGAGTTCTTTCCTTCCCCGCTCCCTGTTTTTTGCTAACTCTAACTAGGTATGTATCAGTAGCTCCAAACCATCGTGGCGAACAGCTCTCTGGCCTCCTGCCATTTATCCAGATTATATCGATATTCACAAAGCTACTCATCTGCTGAAAAATAACATAACGCAAAAAAAAAGGTACTCTGCACCCTTTGCAGCACTTTTTGCAGTGGACTAGGCATCTGAGATACTGAGTGGGTCCTGAGATATGGTTATATTCAGGTCTCCTTTCGGCCACGCTGCATTTTACAGTGGAGTATGCTTCGCTGTGCTATGTTTTAAGCAGTGCATCATATCTTAAAAATACAAAAGTACATAAATGAAAGCTTATGTTGTGGAGCTAAGTTCTCAGTTACTTTTACTCATGCATTTTATGTCTGTTATACCCATTTCCTATGGTACCATGGACCTGATTCAGAAAAGCATATAAGCATGTGCTTAATTAAGTGCTTTCCTGAATAGGTATGCTTTTCAGAATTGGGGCCCGTAAGAGTAACTGGCATGTGGGCTGTAATCTCCCACCTGGGACTTTCTGGGGGTGGATATTAGAAGACAAACTAGGTTTTTTTTCTGCTATTCCTGCTTTTTGGAAGTCTCCTACTGCTCTAGATGATTTCAGTTTTTGATAAGGCACATTCATCTGTGAGCTGAATCAGGCTTTATATTTATGGTATTCATTGCTTAAATCCCTTTGTTTTGAATAAATACAGGTTGTAATTGATAGAAAGTATATTTGCATTTCATTTTAAAAAGCTAGATACCATGGCAGCTGTTAAAGAAATTAAAGAAAGCCTTCTTCTCAATCTGGAAATCACCTTTGTACCCTTTGGTTTTGATATTCAGTGGGGTTTAGTTTTTATTTTTACAGCAAAATTAATTTAGTTATTTCGAAGATCATGTGATCGACTGCCCAAAGTGTGTTCTTTGGCACAGACCCAGATTCCTGTTCTCTCTTGGAAGTGTTACAGCTGCAATAAATTTGATTTCACCCTTGATAATTTCTATAATGTGTAGTAATAATGTATTGCTGATTTAGTGTTGTTGCCTCTCTACTAAGGAAAAAAAAGGTCACAAATCACAAAATCACAAATTTTATTATATTTACCGCACCTAAGTAGTTGTATATACATAAAATTCAAATAAGTTTCAAGATTTGTTTGGTGTCTAGTTTTGGGAGGTTGTTCAAATAACATAAACTCCACAGCTTGCATGTTATTTGTGACTTCTGAGAATTCTGGTAGGTTCCAGTGTTTCCTTTGAGGTCTCTGTTGAGTATTTAATAGAAAAAACGCACAGGAATCAAGAAGCTTTGTCTCTATATTCATGAAGCACAAAATATTCTTTATACTTGGCAATGGAATAAAATATTACAAAACGCATAGATCAAAAAGGATCTTTGGATGAGTGGAAAAAAGTTGGCTTTTTATTTTGGTAGAGTCAATTATCTTTTTTTTTTTTAAAGCTGTTCTGTGGTCTTCTGTGGTTATGCTCCTTTTATACTTGTACCATTTCTCCCAAACTGTCTTTCAGTTGCATAGTTAATAGCCTTTTTAACTGTTGCATTGCTTGGACAGACATCTTAACATTGTAGGCTTGGTTTTTTTCTTGTTTCTTAAGAATGCTTAATACCTCGTAAACCTTGCTAAAGCGATTCTCTTGGGAGAGAAACTTAGCCTGGGAGCAGAAAGGAAGAATATAAAAAGGAGAGTGACCAAAACCCCACCCCCAGGCCCCTGTGTTCTGTGTGATAACGTGGGACATATTGTCTCTGAAGGCTGGTTGAACATTACCATCTCCGTGCTTAGTCTTGCTAAGGAACATTTTTGGCAGGTAAGACGGTTAGCAGCTGTTAACATATAGCTTCGGACACGGCTTTCCCACCCTGTGGAAAACATGTTGCTCAAAGCGTTGACAGAATCACCAGTCGTCCTGCCATGCCCATGTACCGCCCCTGTGCGATTTTCATATTCTCATTTATCCCTTGCTAGACACCACTGTTTGTAGCTCCTGTCCCTGGTACCAAAGAAAGGGCTTTGGATCCCTTCCTTTTCATGATATTTCCACCTGCTGCCTGTTTTACAGCTTTTCATGCCTCCTAACTGTAAAGAAGATGCAGATTCCCTATACAACCTTTAGGGAGTGTAATGCTGGGATGTTTTTGGAACCTACATCTTGAGGTGCAAGAAATACTGAATATGAAGATGGTCATGAGACATTATGAATGAACAGAATCAGGAAAAATAATGATTTCCTGTTGGGAAGAAATGTATAATGAGATGGCAATTTTGCTGCTACTATCTCACTCTTTCTTTTTTTTTTTATTTCCCTCTTCTGTATGCAGAAAAATAAGGCAGAAGGCATAAAACAAAATTTTCAAGGGCATCTTTCCTCAGCTGCCTGTTCAACCCTTCAGGTTCTGCAAAACCAGAACTTTCCTTTGCTTCATTAGCTGCAAAGGAAGATCCTCCTTTTCTTTGTTGCTCAGAGCACATTTTAAATAATTTAATAAGCACAAGTGATTAAGGCATTAAGAATTAAAGTAGCTTTAGAATCAAACTGTGGTAATGGAGAAGCCTAAGTTCCCAGCTGAGCAAAAAATGGGAAAAGCCTTTCCTATTCACCTAACTCCTGTAAAACTGACAAAGGTTTGTTGGAAAGAACCTGACTGAAAACCGCATTTTTAGGTAAAAAACTTCCCAAAGAACCATAGTGATTCTTGAATTAAATTTTCAGGCTTACTATTCTGTAAGTTCATCCTTACAAAGTGGAACATACCTTTGGCAGCATATATTTTACTAAAAGAATCTGAAATAAAACTATTCATTGTTATATTTTAAGTCTTTGGATTATCAGTGTTACTCTGATGTACTTCCAACTCTTCGTTCATAATTAATTTTTACAGCCTTTGTAGAACATTGCTGAATAAGTAACAGAAAGACTGTTGATGAAAATGCTGGTTTTATTATTAAATGGATGCAAGAAAAAGTGCGTTTTGAGGGGAAAATATTGTTTCACTTTGCATCCAATAGATGCTGGGCTATGTTCTGCCTATAAGACGAAACATCAAAACTAATAAATATCTATTACCTTCTTGGCCTGCTAATGAACTGAGGTAGTTTGTACAATTCTATGAAGTTATAATTTGTGCTAAGAGAATTTCATTTATTTGCTGAATTGATAAACTTCAGGAAAGTCATTCAAAGCTAGATTGCTAAGAAGCCAGTGTATTTTTCAGTGCTGTTCCCATAACTATATATAGTATAACATAAAATTAAGTCCAGGAAGCCAATCAAAAGCAATTGAAATCTATGTCCTTAGTAGATGGAAAGCTCCTAACATAGGTGAAATAAGATATTCTTTTTTAAATAGACAGAGGTTTGAGAGCCCAGGGCAAAATTACAGAAGCAAATGGTTCCCCTTCCTGCTCCAGTCTTTTTACTCTTCCCCTTCCACCTCTGTCCTTTCAGGTTCATGGGTCTGGCAGTAAACTGGTGGAAAGCAGTTGTATATCTCACTTCTGTAAGAGTGTTGTTTGATGTCACTGGTGAGCATTGCTCTCTTGCCTCAAAGAGGATGAGGGCGCGGAATGAGTAACAAAGCAAAGTTATTCAGGTAAAGCAACCTGAATAGTACATCAGCTACTGTTGTCCTCTTCTGACTGGTCCAAGAAACCACTCAGGTGTGACATCTATCCACTAAGATGTGGCATCTCTCTTCCTTTTGATTTTTCTCTTATTAGTATAAAATGGTTTCTGTCCAGCATTAATTGCAATTATCTATTTGAAGGTAGGGTGGCTGTGGGCCCTCTAGATCTTCTCCCTGTGTCTTTGCATACTTTCTGCATATGTTCAGTTGCTCTCATTTCTTAGTGGAGAAAAGGCTTTTCCATCAGAAAAACACAAGTATAGATGGAATCAAGAGTGAAGGAAGTATGTGTGGGAGAAAGCAAATTCAGCCCTTCTCCACCACCAGAGCATAATTACATATATAGTTACACTAATGATGCACATCCATTTTGATCCAGAGTAATAGTAGAATTGACTAAATTAGTAATTGCTGCTCTCTTAAACCACTAGTACACAGCTCTAGAGATGGTAGGCAAAATCCACCATTGATACATGTGGGCTCAAAACAATGGGATTAATGGATTTTCCCCTAACTTGGAGTGTAAGCATCATTGTGTTTAAAACTCCATGATAATGCCTCAAAATGTCTTCTCAGCTTAGTCACCAGAGGGAACACTCCATAATTCTTCAAGAAAATAGGGGGATGTAGCACGGAGTTCCAGAAAATAACAACATATCTGACTTTTTCTCCATTTTTGGCAGGTAGTTTCTTCAGCAGAGACATTCTAATTTTGATAAGAAGATACATATTCTACTGTTCAAAAGATGATGGGTTATGAAGACCATGGCTATCTTGAGGAAGGATTTTAAGTGGGGAGGCTTACTTTTTGTAAATTTTCCCTAATAGCATTAAAGTAACGTGTTACTTTGTAGTTTCCCCAGAAATCACAGATCAAGATAGAAAAGCAGTGAAAGAATGTGGCTTCTATATTATATTCAAATTTTGAATCACAGCCTGACATTGTACATTTTTACCCACATAGCCCACATCCCTTTTAAAAGGATATAAACCAGTTAGCTCTTTAACTATAATTTTTCAGATAATCCGCACATGTTTGGAAGCAGAGCAAAGCAGCTATTGAAGGAGATGGTTATTCCTCTTTCCCTCCTGCCCTCTCCCCTGTCTGGTGGAGAGGAGAGACCAGAGGCAGGTGAGACATTAGGGAAGGGAGAAAAGTTTCTTCCTGTAGATGTGTATAACCAGGACTGCTGCTAAATCACAGAGTTTTGCAATAAGCCATGGCTTATATGCATGGAAATACTGTTGAATCATCCCTTAAAGTGTGTGTATATATATATACACACACATATACCTAAATTATAGCTGTTCTAAACTCATTGCAAAATATATTTTTTTGGTGATGAGCTATTAAATAAATAATGTAAGTGAAACCAATTCTTCACAATAATTAATATATAGTTCAAGGAAAAGAAGATGTTACAATGTGCAATGGAACCATGGGACTGACAAGAATAAACAGTGATTTTCTGTCTTTCACATTTCAGGTAGCAGTTTGTTGCTGGAAGCCTAGTCAGATGGTGTTGAAGGACTGACATATTAATTTTACAGTTGGTAAGAGAGGGTTAGAACAGATTTATGGAACAAAGGTGTTTATTTCTGTAGTCTTTAAAGATAAATTATATATGAATGCTTTAAAAATTCATACAGATTTTCTATGAATTAGAACACGTATATATAAAAGCAGTTTCCTAAATTGCACAGTAATGTTGTAATTTACTTTGGAAAAAAAAAAAAAAAGAAGAGGAATTACATATTTTCTACAGTTTGTATAAGGAACAAAGCAGAATGTGTGATATTTGCAAGAATACCAAAGATGCACCATTCCATGATGCTCCTCTGAGATGAACCAAGAGATACAAGTTGTCAGTCTTTCAATATAAGACATTTCTGGCTTTGTGCAGCAGTAGAGTTACAATGTACAACGTCAATAAGAATTACAGCTAATAAGCAGGGGTTTTGAGAAGTGCAATTTTAGATGTTGACGTGTACTACTCCAGTCTCACTCTAGTTACCTGTCTCATTTTCTCCCTCCATATATTGTATGTGGAGCCCCAAAAGTAAATTAGGGCTCAAGCTTCTACTTCTAAATACCTAAATCCGTTCTTCTACATTTAGCCCTTGGTACCTGGTTGGTGACGGTTTTGGTAACACTGCTAGCTGTTCAGTAAGATTATCTGGTGATCGAATCGGCCACCAGGTTTATCACCCATAAGCGAGTGCTACCTTGCTTGTGACCAAACAGAAACAGGAGCAGTGGTGTTCCTGGCACCGAGGGCTTTGTTAACAGCAGTCCTGCAGCAGAGTTCGGGGGGTCTGAATGGGTCAGGGACACCTAAGGGAGGTGCAGCTTCAATATTCAGAGTATTCTGGGTGGTTTTGTATTATTTTAATCGAAAGTATCAGTATTAAAGCTTTTCCATACTGACGGAGAACTTGCATCTTTATTTGGAGCAGTCTCTGGTGTGAGCAGAATACTGCTTGAAGTGGGGACTTTGGCCATGCCGCCTTCTCTCTGTCTGATACGTTCAAGGATCATTTGGTGATCGCAAACTTCAACGTACGTACACTAAACTGTGTACACACACAGAGAACATTTCTTACACTGAACTGTGTTTTGGGAAAGCAGTAATATGCAGTGGATGGAGAGCTGGCTGCTGGTCATGCCTTAGGCAAATGTAGCTGCCTAAAAATAGCACCATTAGCCCACAAATGCGCACATTGGCATGGTGCGCTCTTAGAATTCAGCTTCATACTTTTTTCATTTTTGCTGATGCTGAGGTCTTTTAAAAAGGTCTGTGAGGTTTTGTGGAATGTCACCTGTCCCTGTGAGATATGGTACACTGGAGAAATTTTAGAGAAAATGCCTTTCCACTGTTTTGAATCTTTTTGTTACAGTATTTTATGTCACTGCTTGGCTTCCTCTCTGCTTTTTGTTTTGTTTGCTCTGTGGCTTATGAAACACCCTCATTAGCTCTTTCTTTCTGGCCAGTTCTGATAGTGCTGATTCACTAGCAGCTGATATTCCACTGTTGTTTTTTTGGGTTTTTTTTTTTTTAGTTAACTAGCAAGAGAAAACTTGCATAGCATTATGGAAAGTGTAGTGGGAAGTATGGTACTTCTCCTGCTACCAATAACATGTCTTCTTTTCATCTGTCTCCTTTGGTTCTCTTAAGTCTTGAGACACTGAAATTGGAAATTCAAAATAATTTTCTCAAAACCTATCTGAAATATTTTTTTGCAGCTGTCTCAGCTGCTTTGTGCTACAAAGAAGAAGTTGCTTTAACTGCTGATGTGTAGGATCCTCACAACTACTAAAGTTAGAGTTCTTTTTAACAAATTTGAAGCTGACCTTCTTGTCCTTCCTCATGCCATACAGAAACACATACATACCTCTGTTTATATTGGGATGTGCCTGTCTCATCTTATCTGGATTATATTTCAGGTTATGTGAAAAATTGCTATAAATCTGTTAAATAATACAACTTTTAAGGTTAGGACTAAAACCTTGTAAATCTGTGTCATCATCAGCATCTTTTAAAAGATGGCACAAATGGTGACATCTGGGAGCCAATTCATCATTTAATTAAATTATCCTGTAATGAAATCTGCCTTAATGAGATTAATTTTAATTATTAATCAGGAGCTGACATGGGCACAAGGCACCATAAATAATAAATGGAAGCTGTGTCTGCTCTGTTTCTGAGAAAGGACCTACTTTAGAAGAGCAGTGCTTTTCATGAAGCTGTGTTGGGTTTTTTCTGCTATCACAATCTCTATTTATTTAATATTTCATTTGATTCAGTCTTTATATAACCAGTCACCTTCATTAGTCCAGAAATAAATTCTGGGTTTGTTTTCATCTATGGTAGTTAATTATCATAAGTGTATTTGAGAGGTAAGTAATGTAGGTATAATTTATGGCAGCTGTGCCCAGAGGATGCAAGTGCTAGTCTGTGTTATCACACCTATGTTTATACCCATATATGAGCTCACACTCATGCAGCTTCTCTCACGTTCTGCTGTAATGTGCATCTTCAGGTGGATTACATTAGTGCCTGTATTATGAATGCTGTGTATAAGGACTTCTGTTCCTTGGCTGTAATAGAAGTTTATCTGGGAAGCATGGCTGGCGTAGGAGAAATGATCCCTATGGGTACCAGCCACAAACGCTCCATGAGCCTCGTCGCGACTGTCTGATATGAGTGAACCCTTTTGCCTTTGCCTCCGTTAACAAGCAGGACACCGCTGTGCTCTCACTTCCCAAATGCAGACTGGTTCCACAAGGCCAGAGCTTATTCTTTGCTGCTCACAGTGATTATTTCTTTGGCATCCTGAGCTGTGCACATTACCTGCCATCTGTATTTCTTTTGAGGGAACTGTCATTTGGTTTAGTTCTAGCATTCCATGAATATTTGGTTTCCCTTCATTGTCTCTGGTTGAAAAATCATTTTACTTCCAAGAGAATAATAAGACCAAAGTTAGAACAAGAGCTGTTGATGCTGAGTAGTATCAGTAACAACCTGCCACATGCAGGAGTTCCTGAATGAATGCAATATTTGTAGACGACCATTAGCCTGTTGGCCTGATAGCACAGCCCACGTTTGGTCCTCATTAGATGTGGGAATGAGTAAGCACGTGAACAGACCCCTCTGTCTAAGTTGAGGGAGTTCCTTCTTCTGCAGCCTTCATGCGTTGGACTCAAGGTCCTTTTCTTGATACGTGTCCCTTCTATTTTTTTTTTTTACTAAAATCAGAAGACTGAAATTTAATGTATCATAATCTTACCAATTTCTCAGTATATGTGACTATAGTATCTGCTTGGTATACATAATTCAAAATGAACTTTTCATTCAGAAAGGATCTTAGCCCCCCCCCCCCCAATTCCTCTTTTATGCAATGGTAAGCAAGACAGGAAAGGGTTAGCATGCCTCACTGTTGTTTTAGAATTCTCTCAAGAGATGGAGATCTGCTTGATCAGCTCTTCATACATTTCTAAAAGGCATGCAGTAGCAATCTGCATGGAGTGCTTTTGAGAACATTGAACAGGCTTGGGAGGAGAGGGTAGGTTCTCACATGGATAAAGGTAGAGATAAGAAACAAGAATGAAACGGTCAAAAGGAATTGGATGACATCAAGGAAAAAATTACTTTTTGTTTTTTAATAACAGTTAAAAAAGTTAACATTTAAAGATCCCACTATTAGCCGATGAAGTCTACTGCTTAGTGTCCTTCAGCTCACGTAGTCCAACAATTGCTGCAGGATTGGAGAGTAGTTTGGTGAAGTATCACTGTGTGATTTCCCTGTTCTTACACGTTTTCAGTATCTGCTGAAGGTGGGATATTGGGCTCAATACTTTTTTAAAAATCTTGAATAGATCTTCTTATGTTCTTAAAAGAAAGACTTGCAAATGGCGGAGCACCCTTTTGCTGCAGTATGGTCATAATTAGCTCTAATACCAGCACAAAACATATTGGTGCTTCCCCTTTTGTCTTTCACAGAAACGAAGATCTTGATTTCTTCATCAGCATAGTAACTTCTTGTTGCTTGAGATTTGGTTAGAAAATCAAGATGAATTGTTGACCGTAGAAAAGTTTATGTTAGCTTGGATCATGTCTGAGAAACTTGTTGAGCATAGCGCAATATTGTGATCTCCCAAGCAGACTGCAGGGAGATCACACAATCTAGGAATGCAGCGTGACCCACTCTGCTAGCACAGGGTGTATGTATCTGGGATCTGCATGTGCCTCCAGAAAGAATACCTCGTGCCTTATTATGGGGGAACATTTCACTTGGTTTTAAGCCACTGAGATCAGTGCTGTCATCTCTCCGGTGCTGGCCAGTCAGCTCCCATGTCACCATGTTCTGTTAAAATGCAGGATGTTCCACTGTGTGTTAGCAGCCAGGTTGATTATTCTGCATTTGGTGGGTTCCTACATACGTCTCTGCATTGCAATCAAACTTCCAGTTGGCTTTTTTCTCCGGGAGCTGATCCAAAGCGCACTGACGCTTAGAGGAGTCTTCCAAGTAACTGCTGTAGGCTTTGGAACAAGCTGAGTATTAATAATGCAGGCTGGAAACATTCAAAGAAGAGTCACTATTTCACACATGCACACACACGCAGTTAGATGTGTTCAAAGGATTTATTATCCAAGGGCTATGGAGAATATTTTGTTCAACAGCTGCACGTAAAAATAATACTATCCAGTCAGAAAAGAGAAAACTCGCTTCTGGCATGGTGGCCTGGCAGATGTTAGGAAGTCTGTTTTTGAGGGTGGGTGTGCACCCATACCCGGGTGTGTATGTATTTGCAAAGTTGTCTGCAGATCCAATTAATTTCTAGCTCTCAGGGAGAATTATTGCAAGATTTCAGTGATCTGTGGATTTATTTTAAAGATTTTCATTTTCTGTCCAGCTTCTCCCAGATGCATTCAATAGATGACAGATTTGAGATGACAGATAATAGATGACAGATGACTGGCTAGTCTTTATATGTTTAACACTCCATCCCATTCTTTCTTCAAGCACATACTGAGATCTGGGCAAATGTTTAATATCATTGTTAAGTTGCAAAATTAAACCTTGGCCAGTTGGACATGATCTAATTGGAAGAGCGCAGCTCTGTAGAACGTTCTGGTAGTCTTTTTGGGCAGGACAGCCATAATATTGTGCAGTCCACTAATTGTCTTGGCTCAAAGTCAAAACAACCCCCAGGCCATTAACTTAGCCTTTCCTTAACTGCTGAGAAGTGTCTGCTCCCCACAGTTTCTAAGTGGATGTAAACCCTGTGCATTTGGACTTATCCCCTATACTTTTTTTTCCATGTTCTGAAGCCCCAGTTGTCTCCCACTGAGTTTAAAATATGCCATTTGAAACCATGTTTTCATTAGGCTTATCACCCTTGCATAATGATCTGCTTTTGATCTCTTTGGGTTTGTGTCTGTTCCATAATTGGCTTGTCCACATTTCCTTATGTATAAATGGATAAGGAGATTTTAGGTGAGATATCTAACTTGCCAAGAAATTCGAATTTGTAAGTTCAGCCAATCTAGATTTCCAGCCACTTTCTGATGTATACATGTGAGTGTAAGTTGGTTTCAGTCACTTTAATTTACATACCAAAGTGCCAGAAGAAGGTGTAAGTTACTATAGGAGTGGATAACTAACTTATTAATGTGTGCTCCTTTTAGTTGCATTACTCTAATGCCTCTCTCTTGACCGTTCAGTGTATCTGCAACACCTTTATAAGCTCAACCATATTTAGTAATTTGAATTCAAAGATAATACATATAAAGATGTAATCTACAATTTGTGAATGACTGTGGATATAAATTTGCCTATTTTATGATTCTAGATTCACTCATTTCAGTCTTAAGGCCTGTTCTACCATCCCAAGAGTCAAGAGACTGAAAATCCAGCTAACAAGGAGAAACATGCCCCAGACTCTTCATTCTGGGTCCGGCCTATGAGATTTGTGGTAGATCTGCTCTTGGCTTCAGTGGTGAAAGATCAGACCTTCAAAATAATGGTGGTCTTGCTCTTGTTTAAGATTTCTTAGAATTAATTCGAGTAATTCTGCTTCCCAGGGTTGCCTCATTTCAGTCAACGTGTTTTTAAAAAACAATTCTAACCATGATTTGAGCCACCCATCAGAAAAAAGGTCTTTATCTTGTTTTTAATGAGTATTTTAAAATTGGGTTTTTTTCTAGAAACCTTGTCATTGTCAGTATTACCATGAAATGTGGACTTGTCTTGCATGACACCTGGGGAAAAAAAAAAAGTGTTTAGGGAAATAAGTGAGTTTTTAAAGTAATTTTATGGGCTTGCTCAACTTCTGAATCTCAGTTTATATTTTGTTAAAAATAAGGATACCACATTTGTTACTTTGTAGAAATTTAAATTTGAACTCATTATTTGGATCAACCTGCAGTTTGGATACAAATCAGAACTCCACCCAAATGCAGAAAAACAACATTTGTTTTCTTTTATTGAAATAAAACAGCCTTAAATGGTTTGAATACATTAGAAAATATTTTCACGCAAGTCTAAAGGATTTATTATACAAGAGAATTATTAATCACAATTACTAAGCGAGCCAAGCCGTCATATTGAGAGAGACTTTCAAAGCTGTCTGGATGCATAAAGATGTTGAAAGGTATACAGGAGGATTTTCATATGTTACAAATGAAATTAATTACTGACCTCTGAAAAAATGAGTTTGAATTGACAATTAGGTTTCTTCCTGCTTAGACACCTTTGGAGTTCTGTGTACCAGAAACCTTCAAAAATTAGTTTTAACTAGAAGAGCTCAGCTTCTATTGTTTTATTTGTTATATGGATTGGAAAAGAGAAAATTTCCTGCTTTTGCATATCTTAATTGAATTCCTTTGCATTAAAGGTAGAAAAACTTGATTTCCCTTGATAAGAAAACTGAAACTTAAAGTGTATGGGAAAACTAATTTCTGTGCAGGTGAAAACAAAACATTTATCTGAAAAACATATAATTGCCAACATGTATATTGTAAAGCAATTACCTATTGGATATAGTATCATTTTGTAGTTTACTTTTTAATCTTGAGTTATACTTAGAAGTTTTTTCTTCCTATATATGTCTGAGATTAAAAGAGAAGTTCTTGTTTATGTATATAATAATGACTCAATAACACTATTTTTAAAAAAAATCCTGTTCACACAATAATTCTAGAATGTTTTGGTGTTAGTATAGAATTGTATAATTACAAATATAACTTAAAAATGCTTAAAATGGAATATAAATTATTTAAATAGTAGAAATACCCATCCTTTAAAATGTAGCTTCCTGATAGTTTTACCATATGATGGACACAAGTCTTTTGGAATATTTTGGTACCTTTAACTATTTGTGCTGTCTTTCCAGATACTGTAATAACACTTTAAAGAAGCTGGCTGTATCTTTAGCAAGACAATCTTGCAGAAAGATAGCCATATTCACCACACCTTTGGATAGTTTGCATGAGTGATATCAGGCCTCCCTTTCCTCCCCAGCAGAATTTTCAGTCTTACCCTGGTAGACTTTCAGACCCTCCTCTTGAAGTTGGAGGGGCACTGAATCATGTGAATCGGGTCATGAATCAACTCTTCATAACTTGGTAACTTTCAAACCTTGTACAACTTACTTAAAGATTGAGACAAAATCTGGAAGAAGCTTCTGGGTAACCAGCTGTATGTCATAATGATGTGCTGATTTATGCTCAAGGTTAGTGAATTTTAATTGTGTTCTATCAAAATATTTAGTCTTTGTTTTTTAAGTCACACTCTTCAGTGCTAGTTATTTCATGTAGATGAAATTAATTGTATGTCCTTGTATTTAACTTAGAAGTGACTACGAAAACTCTGTTTTAGTGACTGAAATTTTAAAAAAATGCATGATTTAGTGCCCAAAATTTCTAGGTAAATTTTTAAAATCAAGCAGACTATAACATTTTGGTAATATCTATTTTCTGCCTTTTCACTGTTAGCACAGTTCATGTTTTTATTCATTCTCATTTTTAATTCTCTTTGAGTTTAATTAGCCATCTGAATTTGCTCTCTGACCTTCAGAAAATGGCTTCTGCTTAACTTAATTTTGCTGAAGAACTCCTCAGCTGATTTATTGACCCTCTGAAATCTAAGAATCTGTGTAATATCATAAAAATAGAGATGTAATGAAAAACTCCATTTTCTGTCTTCAACTTTAAGGACCCCTGATTTCATCTTTATTTGTGCTGCTATGCTGATCAGATTGATGTGATAAAGATTCAGAAAAAGCAAGACATAAAGTTTGTTTCATGCAGGAGGAAGCTATATGATATTTTCACATAGTGTTAAGTGGAAGGCATTAGTTAATGTTTTCCAAATGCTCAAGGTTAATTGTTCATTTACACACGTTCTTCTGAAACAGTTCATCAGCTCTTTTTTATATTGATTTCCTACATTTTGTTGAGATCATAGCTGTTTCAAGCTACTTATCCCCCCAGAATTCCTCTTTGAGCTGTTTAGTTTATTCTTAAACTTGGTGCACCTCCAGGTCCTATTCATGTTCCTTTCCCAATAATCAGCTCTGAGACAATGTGTCCCTCTGAGCTTGCAAAACTAACCTAGTAATCTGTGGTCGTCACTCCCTTTTTGCCTATATGGTAAATCTTATTATAGAAAACAGAAGTTTAGATTTTGTTTAACTAAAAACTAAAGTATCAGCCTCAAGGTTACTAGTGTTGAATTTCTTTTTCACTGAAGCAAAATCTTTGGTTACACTATGAAACTCTTTGTCTGTTTAAATATGATAAAAGGAGAGTTCACACAACTGCTTCAGGCATCTAACTATGTAGATCTTTAGCAAATCAAAATTCAGGGTCATCCAACCTAATTGTAACTCCCCATTGAAGAACCCAATTCATAAGTCAGCTGATGAAGAGATGTGGCCTCTGCAGTAGTGAATCGGGTCTTGGTTTGCCAAGTCTCATGCTGGAAGAGTCTCAGGACTGAACTGAGAAGTGGGCCGTTCACAAAAAGTGGTGGAGTAGAGTCGTAGTGTAGTTCCCTGAAATGTGAGTAGTCCCCTCTGCCCTGCCACTCTCCTTGCCTGATACTACTTAGATAGGTTGGAGTGTTGGTACTCCAGGTGACAGCATAAATGACCTCACACAAAATCTACAGTAAGGTTACCCAGTGGTCAGTTTTGAGTCCCTCTCAGTCTCTCTGTGCTGCCACAGAAAAGCACAGAGGGAGGGAAATCTGCGCCCCGCGTGCAGTTCTGTTTGCTCAACTTGCTATGAAGAATTACAGAATTCAGATACGGGAAAAGGATATGAATAAAGACATTCAAAACCCAAACCCTTCTTTATGGACTGCGACAACTATAGTTGACAGGTGAGTGCAGTAATGCATATACAATAATGACTAGGATAGAGACTGTAAGTCAAGTGCTGCAATTTAGAGTATGAAGAGACAGTGGAATATATTTCAAACTAATAAAAGGAATATTTTTCTACCAACACATAATAAAGAATTGAAATTCATTGCCACTAGAGAACTAGGAAAAAACCATCATTCCCTCTGCTGCTGCCAGTTGTCTCTGCTCCCCTCTCAAACAGGCACTCTTCTCAGAAGGACTTCACTCGTGACTCTCTACCCTGCCCTTCTGTGCAGGCACAGCCAGGCATTTATTTAGTTTTTTTAAAATACACTTGGGAGGTCGTTTGAAACTTCCTTTTATCCCTCAGTGCTTTTAGTACAGTGCTCGGGCACTCGCAGCAGGGACAGAGAGCAGAACGGTGGTTACGTATGGTAACAGAGCGCTGGTTGGGGTTGGGCCCTGCTTCTCTCCAGATGTTGCAATTTTGGGCCAAATCAGCATGAACTTTGCCTGCATGGCTTTGCCGGACAGTAACGCCATGCACTCTGAATATGCGATGCAATTTTTCTTGTAGTGAAATAATTGTGCTTTATTTTAGCTAGGTATTTTAGTTACCAACTTGCATATTTCCTCTCTCTGCTGTGCACCTCAAGGTATTTAAAATATTCCTTAGTGTTTTCTAATATTCCCTTGAACTCTTGCTAAAACTGAAGATATTTATAGTGGATTCATTTTGAATTAATATATATGTGCTTGAATTGTTTCAAATCTCTGAAGCAATATTTTCATGCACTATATAATGTTTTTAGTAATATCTCAAGGTGTTTGTAGATCTCTAGAAATATGTGTGAGGAGTAAGTCTCATTTCTAATTGCACATGCTACAGTGTGATGTCTTCTTCGTTGAAAACAATGAAATATTACGAATCTGGAAAAGAGAAAATAGACCTGAAATCCCTGACAGAAACTTAACAACACTTTTTCAGTTCAGGTTCCACTCGTGTGGTGATTTACACGTATGTCTAACTGCACATTGTGAACTAAACTTGTATTAAAGCCAGTGAAACAATTCACATGTGAAGAAATAAGCACACGCATATGCTTTTTAATAGGTTATGTTGAATACTTTTATTGGCATAAAAGCCAACATTTTGAAAGAAATACCTTGCTTAAATATGTACCTCCAAAACACTTTCTTGTATCCAAAAAATTATCAAAATGCAGTTGTGTCGGTGTGAGAGAGAAGAAAAAGGTTTATCTGTACTCTCTTTGTAGGGCAAATGACCAGAATCACCACATTACTTTCAAACTGAGAAAAATCACTTTGGCATACTACAAGGAAATACCATTAATGTTTTTTGTCTGTATTCCATTAGGGTTTAGTGCTCGGTTCCCAGTTCAGGCAGAAATCTTGTTTACCTGCAGAAGTTACTAGGTTTTCTTCTCTCATTTTGTGTGTATTTCCATTCACTTCTTTCTCCACAGAAAAAACATTGAAGCTTCTACATTTTATTCTCAGTGTTGAAAACGTACTGTTTGATTACTGGAAATGATCAAAAGCCCAATTGGAGAAGCAGAATACAAAGTTCCCTATTTAGGCCATAATGTAAAATTTTAGAGGTCTGTTTTAGGAAAATAAATTAATAGGTATACAAGAAAAAACCCTCACTGTAGGCTTTTAAAATTATTGCTTTTTTTGTAATCAGTTTTGAAGCACTGTATGACTAATGTCTCATGACAGTGACAGAAACCTGATTTTATTAAAGCTTCTGAGTCATGTTACAAAATACTCTGATTTGTGATATTTTATTCTTCATTTATATATGCAAATCTGAATAGCATGTAAAAGCACCTTATCTGCGTTTCTGTACTTGCGTCCAGAAATAGAGATCACAATGTATAAACCATGTAATTCTTCCAAATGCTTGTGCTGATGCTGAGAAATTGGTTATGATGATGGAGGATCTTTGCTCTCCATCACTAGTCACTTGTAAGATGATCCACCTTTGAAGTTGTGGTAGAAACTCTGAAACACTATATTTTTGAGTTGGGTAGTGTTGAAATCTGTATCCTGATCAAAATTTTGCTCTCACTTACAACAGTGCAACCCCATTGACTGTAGCGGAATTGCAAGCGCGATGAGAAGAAAACCGGATGCAGTGAATTGAAACTTAATACATGGAAAATGAACTCTTGGTACATAGAAATACTAGGTAAAAAATACAGCAAGGGCCAAATTTTGCTACTATGTCATAGATAGTTTTAGATTGACACAGCAGGAAAGGAGAGTGTTGTCGTAAGTGGACATTAATACCATTGTATTTCCAATTGTAAATCTGCATGTTTGAAAAACAATTATTGCATATGAAGCAATGTAGATTTTTAAGGAGTTTTACAAATTTAAAAAGCTTATAGAGTTTAGCAAGCGATAAGTTTAATACAATGATATTTCGCCAAAGCTATCTGCGGAAGCCAAAACCCACATTCTGCTCTTGATTATTGTGGTGCATTCCACACAAAACTGATGAACGCCTCTAAGGAACAGACTATGCCCCTATTTTTTTCTGTGTTGCAGAGGACTAAAAACTTAACTCAGGCTTCAGGGTGCAATAGCTTAAAGCAAAGGGTGGATTTAATACAATTGCAAAGAGGGAGGATTGTATTTTAGCTAAGCAGTAAGCTGTCACTGGAGGAAAAAGGAATAAAAGCCTATAGTGTAGCACAGCAGAAAAAGGAGCGAGCTGCTGAAAGCTGGATAATTTGGGGATATAGAGATGTCACTTCCTCCCTTTGCCAGGCTGTGAAATTCTTTGTAATTCCCACTGGTAAAGCTGCCAACACAAACAAAGGAAAAAATGGGAACTTCCGTGCAAGTCCTCCTTTGATGAGTAGAAGAACATATACATTCAAAGGAACCAATTTATCAGCACCATGTTTGATGCAAATTTTTGTAAGCATTATGGGAAAAGGACAGAGATCTTGCCCAAATCAAGAAAGTATATAAGAAATTTAATAATAAATTATGTTTCTGAGGAATGATTTTAGCAACAGATGCACGCCTAAAAAAATGTGGAATACTAACTTTCCTAACAGAGTGTAATCTCTAACTTTCAGGGAAAGCTGGCTAAAATATGTTCATTACCTGAGTTTTTTTGTTAACTAGCTGTTAATCCCTTCAGATGAAAAGATAGAGAGAAGAAGAGTCTCAGAGTATGGGTTCTTTATTAACATGTTGGTGACTTTAAGCGTAAATGTAATTGTACAAAAAGAGCTATAAAAACTTTGTATTAAAAAGTAATCTATTAATTTATCTTTTGTCCAAACTTTTAAAGGACGTTTTTAAGAGAGTGTCTCATAACTGCCTGAGAATAGCTGTTTCCAGTAAAGACCAAGTTAACTGGCCCAGGTAAGCTAGGTATCTATCTGAAATGTTCATACCCAGACATGGAGGAGCCCAAGAATTTTCACCGTAATATCCTATGTAACTCATGTGTGCCATACTTTTACTTAAGGCTCCCTTTCAAGGTTTTTATACAGTGAAACCCATTTCTATATGAAGTGGCTGGCTTCCCTAAATTTATGAAAGATAAGCTTCGTTCACTCACAACCGGAGCTTTTAATTTAGTTTTGTTTAAGGGAATTATTGTACAGGCAATTACAAAATTACGGATTTTGTAATTTCTTTTTTCTTTTATAATTGCTTATTTGTACTGGTTTATTTTTAATGCATGTATAAAAAATTTATCATGTTGCATTGAAAGTTCATATTTAATAAAAAGGACAATGGAATTTTTCTTACATACATATCAATAAGGGAGATGACCTCAGTTAAACTGCTGGTTTTGCTAATCCCTTGAAGCGATAGCCTAAAAAGAGATTATTTGCTAGAAAAGAGTCATATATGGATGATCTTTTCCAGGGTGAGTCAGCCGTTCCTTAATTCCCATGTCTCCCAAGTCAGAACCTAAACACCATCTTTTCCTTCATGCAAAAAGCACTTCCCCTGCCACGCTGGGCTTTGCTCCAGGCACAAATAAACAGTGCGAGTCCTAGCACCGTGCCCAGAAAGGTCAGGATCTGTTGCTGCTGCTCCCACCTGTGCCTGCCCCGGCGCAAAAGTACCTCCTCAAAGTGGCAGCTTTCAAAATAAGCAGTAAGTTAAAGCAAGGATAGAGCCTTTGTTTTAAATGAAAGATCTGTCGTGCCATTCCTCAAGCCATCATTTCTGAGAACGTACAATGAAGTGGCCACGTGGGTGCTGAGGGAGGGGGACGAGGCAGGAGAGCTGGTCCTGCCGCAGAGCCAGAACAAAAGCCGAAACAAGTGCTCGGTACGAGCAGTGAAGAGTATCGCACCCGTCTGAAAAAATGGGAGAGATGAGTGGACGGCATTTTGTTTGCTCAGACTGGATATTACCTAGAACAGGAGGCTTGGCTAAGAGCAGTCAGATGTTCGAACTCCCTTACTGGGTGTCTTTGAACGCATGATGGTTAAAACGATTGGAAATGTGGTCGGCTGATCAGAAGTTCAAGTCAAAAACTCCCAACAGTTCGACCTCTTATTTCCCTTACAGCTTTCAAGGTCTGTTTCAAAAAATTAAACTCCTTCCCAACTTTCACACAACTGTAATTCTCTCCTGTACTTATTTAAATAAATTTTTTATTCGGTCATCAAATAAACCTGGAAGATAATACTGGAGTTGACTCTCTAGAGCCATAAGAAAAACAAGATTTTAAGCTTTCAGTGTTGAGATCATAGTTGTGCCCAGTAGTGATCACTGACACATTACTTATCTTGATTGGAGCCCTAAAAAAACGTGGTAATAAAACCACATAATAATTAGCAGGGGCTTGAATTAATACTTTTATAAATTATTTTTACCTTGAAAACCTTCGAAAGATAAGGTGTTACTTGACAGCTTCCCTTTAGGAGAAATTATATGAAAACTCCTTTCACAAAGTTTGTACCTTGAACTTGACATGCATTTTGAAAAGTTCAGGATTTTATTTATTTCTTTGTTTTAAATCAGAATTCATATCAGAGACATTTAAAATGGCAGGTGGAAATGAGATGTAAATGAGTACTTTTTGGAAGAAAATGCATTGAAACCAGTAGAAGAAATCGAGATAGAGATGTTGAAGCAGAAAATACTGTTGTCAGTTATGATTTTTTTTTTTTTATGGCATTAATGTTTCAAGTTAAAGGGTTAATATTTCAAGTTAAAGGCACGAAGGTGTATACTTGAATTTTACAGTTACATGTAAGACTGCAGAAATATATTGGAAAATGCGAGTGCTGAGAAAACAAAAGGCAAATTAAGAAGACCTCAAAACTTCTAAAAGAATTTTTTAAAGCTCTTTCAGGAATGTGATTTGTAATATGTACAGGTTGTTGCTGGTTTTAGTTTATGTTTACAGTATAGAATTCTTATTTATGTTCATAAACTTTTTCCATTATCACTGTTTGAAAATCTGATACACTCAGATGTCTGTTTATTTCTTTGAACTCAGAATTTAGCTAGCTTCCATCGATTTTTCAGTTTTTTGGGGGAGATTTAATCAAACTGTTTTTAGGTTTTGGTAGCAATTTCAATAATGAAAAAAGTGTATGTCCTGAAATCCAACTGGCATCCGCTGTTTTGTTGTTTTTATTGTTCTCTGTATCTGAGAAGCATCTCTCTGCAAGGCTGAGGGGAATAAGGAGAGGGAAGGTGATGGGGACGGTGATGAAACCGCAGACTTTGCTCTACGGAGCTGCACGGTGCTGAGTGCCTAGGCAGAACATAACACAGCGTTAGCGGTGGCTGGAAGGTCTAATAAATACAGTGTTGCATATAGATAGAGGTATTATAATAGTAATGATTTTATTTGTTTCACTCCCTTGATTTTACAGACAAGCCATGGAGCATGGCTTTCACTTTCATGAAGTGAAATTCAAAGGAATTCAAATTTTGTCTTCCCATAAGGTCTGTGGGATTGCCACAGGTACGGCTATGAGAAAACAAACAAACAAACAAACAAAAAAATACAAGACAACAAAACTGTCTTAGAGGGGTTTGTACATTTAAATGTAATTTCAATTTATTGAAAAAGCAACGCAGTTTGGATCTGGGGATTTATTCTTTCTGGCAGTTTTGTGACTAAAAAGACAAACTAACAAAAAAAGGTAAAAGCAGTTGAGCGAGTTAGTTTTTTGACACAGCTGGGTTGGTTGTAGGCACCGCTATACCATTATCCATGATATGGATGAAGGTTGATACCCTCAGGGCCAGCCGTGACCTGCCGGAGCCCATCAGGCAGCCAGGGAAACGCCGAGAGGCCCCGTGGGGGCAGAGCCAGGGGCTGCCGCGGCCCCCTTGATCAAAGCACCTTCCAGCCCTCTTTGAATGCAAGATCAGAGTCCACTAAAATATTTATTTGGCGTTGAATTTGATCTCCAGTTGTGAAACTCTTGACCAACCTAAAATCTCAGAGGCAGCCCTTTCTCAAAAAGTGTCTACTTCTTACACTCTTTTTTTTTTTTTTTTTGGTCAGTTTTATCACTGTATTGCTTAAAAACCCCTATTGACTCAAAATGTGGAGTGGTTGTGGTGGCACTCAGAATGTATTAGACAAGGTTGCTCGACAGCAACAAAATCTGCAGCTACTGTCTGTTCTTCCCTCTAATGTACCTTGAGAAGTACTTCATGTCATATGATAAAATCTGGAGGGATAGTAAAAAAATAGCAACTGCAAAAACGCATTCAAGGGAAACATATGTTCCCATTAGTATCTTAAAAAGAGATTACCGCTTATATAAATAGAGCATTTTCCTTCTCTCCAATTTCTCCACTTAGAGGAAAAAAAAATTAGAGAAATCTTTCCTACCTCCACTACTATTTTTATTAGTCTGCAAAGCTATTGCTATAACAGTAAGTGTAGCTCATGTGGTCCTGCATAGTTTGTTAGTTTGTGACAATACTTAAAATGTAAAGGTGTGCTGGTAAGCTTTTCTTTTTTGGTTCGACAGTCTCTGTATTGCAGGCAAACAGTGAACAAGAACGTATAAAGCAAACCGTAGAACGGGAAAAATAGTATCTGAAGTAATTGTCCCTACTGTGGCCCTAAACCAAACACTTTTCCTTGCAGAACTAATTGAGAATTTCCCAATATTTAACATTCCATGCTTTCATATTTTCTCAAATGAGTACAATTTTTATTTGCTAATGCCTGCTATTTTCCTTTCTGTCGCGTTTGTGTCCTTAGGACAGTGGTGTAAATAAGGAGCGTGAAGACACTTCTGATTTATGTGTCCATAGCAAACCTCTCCTCCTTGGTAATCTCAGTTGGCTGATGGAGCAGTTCATCAGTCACACTGGCACAGTGGTTTCCCCTGTCAGCCTGAGAAAGGAGTTTGTGCTGTAGATGTAATAATTTTCTCTGATCATCTCCTGACACTACTGCTGTGTGCACAGAATTATGCTGTAGCATTTTTTTTATCGCCACTATGAGATAAACACCTTTAAAAGTGTATGGGAGTGTACTTTGCCTCCAGGTATCCAGGTCTGAGAAATGATAAAACCATCTTGCTTTACCGGGAAAAGGAGGAAGGCTGATGGTCGTTTCTTTGGTCCTTACGTTCTTGTAAGCAGAGACGTGTTAGTCTGTGGCAGAGGACAGGAGGACAGAGGTGAAGTGGTGGCAGGGGGTGGCAAATGAGTCTGCTCTGGTTTGGAGCTGCTGAGTGAAGACCCCCTGTGTACAGAGCTCCTTAACTGCTTGCGGAGTCTAAAATCAGGCTGGTTTTCCTCTGCCTGATGCCTGGTAGAAGAAGAGACAAATTTTGTTCCTCATCTGCTACTGTGAAGGCTCTCTGAAGTTCATTCAGCAGTGTCTAAGGATTTGAGCCTCAGAGCTCACTGTCCACATATGTCCCGTGGTTTTCAGTCTTCCCTTGGCAGCATTTTCCAAGACAGCTTTTTCCTTTGTTTCCCTTTTTATGGTGGTGAAAAAACTAATTGCTTGCAAGTTATCTTGCATTAGCAACCTTCCACATGGAAGGTATTAGTTGTTTCGGCAGTTAAGAATGAGGTTGTGCCCAATGCTAATGTCAAAAACAACATCTGAAAGCTGATTATGCTCTCCCCAGTACTTTATATATGCTCCAGTGGGTTTTCATTGTCAAAGAGATGGGCCTTTATTATGCCACATAATGCAGTAAAATGAGGATTACTTGGATTTCAGTGCATGAGATAATAGCAGGTGACAGGCACCTGTTTAAGGAAGTACATTGTATTCCTAAGCATGAGTATTTTGTGAAAATTAAGCGAGATTTCATATGGAAAAGCTTTTGTACTTAAACTTCATAAATAGGTTTAAGTACAAAAAAAGCATCAGGAACTTGGATGGATGTACGCGTTAGTGGCCCTTACAGTCCTGACAGGACATTCTAATAATAAAGTGTGGGACCTGTCAAATGATGGCACAAATATCCTAATCTGAACTGACGTGGCTTTCTAGCCCAGTTCATCAATCATGTTTTATTAGCTTTAACAGAGCCAAGCTGCTATCTGTCATTTCGATGCTGTAGTGGTGACAAAAACTGGTGCCGAAAATGTGCTGCAGGTGTAACTTTCACTCAAAGAGCATTTCTGAGCAGCAGTCAAGTTTGCGTTAGCATGGGGAGAGAGTGCCATCTTCAGTTTCACGTCTCCACGTGAAACAGGTCTGAACTTTCTAGTGCTGCCCGATGGCTAAGAAGTGAGGAAAAAACTATCCGTAGAAATTTAGAAACGGTTCTCAATTTGTATTTTTATGAGACTCTGGACTTGGGAAGAAAAATGCTAAACACCACGTTCTTGTTCCCATTTTAAGATACCGTTAATTTGTTGTGATGAGTAATTTCCGGTAGACTAATGAAAAGTAAGGTTGGGCTTTGTCCTTTTGGTTTGCAACGCTGTATGAAGAAAATAACATTTGCCAGGTGGATCACAAACCCCTTGTAACCAGTAGCACATTGTACACCTAAAAAATGAGAGCTAGGAGGCTGTACGCTGCTGCGTGTTTACTGTGTTTTGTAAGAGCCATCAGTTCCATGTATTCTTTCAGCCCAGAATTGACTTGGTGTTTGCACTGGGGTCCTGGCACTTGACCCTTGTTTTTCTTGGCTCTGCGTCATTTTGCAGCACAGCACAAGGACGCTCCTCATCTCTTGTTTCCAGCATGTTAACATATTCAAGTAAATATTATCTGGCACAGGCACATGCGTTTTCCTTTGGGGGAATATTTGCAAAACTTTTAAAGTCCAGATCAAACAGTGGCATCCATCTTCCATCCTCCTGATTTTCTTTTATTCACAAGATGAATGTTGCTGGCAAAATTCTTTCTTTGATCTTTAAAAATACTTTATTTTGTCAATATTCACAGACAAGCTTCGCGCCCGTAAAAATCCGTATTACTTGCAGAATATTTGCCCAGGTACGTCTTTTCTGTATATTTTAACGCTTAATAGGACTTTGCACAATAAGGAGCAGATGTGTCGTAGCGACAGCAGGCGAGCAGGGACCAGGAAGGTGCTTTCATTAAAAGAGCCTTGGGATAAATGCAGCACATTAGATACCCACTGAAAGACAGGAGCTGTTGATGGGGTGACCTCTGAATGCAAGTCATCTTACTATAAACAGAAGGGTGTGGAAAGCCATTGGACAGAGCCAAGCTTGTTTACTATCCAGATCTCCTCTTAGTTAACTTAAGTAACCGGACTGTGCTAGGCTCGCTGTGACAGTTCAAGGAAGAACAAAGTGTCTTCAGTATTTCCGAGCTTAAAAAATCCTAGCTGACCGGTGCAAAAGTTTTTTGGTCCTGAAAATCTGTCTGCATGCCTTAGCCACTCTACAGTGGAAGTTAATTAGTGCTAAACATAACAGATACTGGTTTCGTTTGGGGTTTTTTTTGTCCTGGAAACTGACTTTGCACATTTGGGGAATTCATTTCTGTTCTTCAGAGACAACTGAGGTAAGGTTATGATGGATTTTAATTTGCGATATTGATGCAAATGTCGTTTAGTGAGAAAATGGGAAGTATAAGTGGGTATTAATTGCACAGTCAGATTCTATTCCAAGAAGGAGATTTTGTTTTCATTTCTGTAGTAGCAGTTTCAAACTTTGTTTTGGAACAACACATTTGTTCATAGTGGCTCTCGAGTACAGGAGTTTAGGTAGGTTATAGGACTGAATCCGTCGTGTTCTTTCAGGAGCAGCTTTTTCTTGAGACAGGAGGTTGCTTGTTAAGTGCTGTAAGAAATAAAATGTTTCATTCTATAATATACTGTGAATGGCACATTTTATCAAATCTGCGAGTGATTCATTGGTGTGTTATTCAATACATTATTGTAAGAGACGCTTCAAGGCCAGTATGCTGAGACAGGTGTCTAGCTGTAAATTGAGTTCAAATTAATTAGCCCTAAGCTAGAAAAACTGTGGGTACAAATGAAGTGAATTTAATTTACTAATACTTCATTCAAGCCCATTTAGTCCATTTCTAAGTTGATTAGACGTTCGTTTGGAACAAATAACATTGAAGTGTAATTACGCTAAAGCATCAGTCCTGCTCCCTCAAAGTTCACTTTAACTTTGTCTGTAACGTTACCTGTCAGAGTTTATATTTGAGTCCTACTTCACCGTGAATTTGTTTCAAACTGTTTAATGCATTTTGCAATTGCGTAGACCTTTTTTTTTTTTTTTTTTGAGAATAAATTCTCCTTAAAACCTTATTTCTTCAGGGAGTCCGTGCGCGTGTTGCTGCTGTTGTGTTCAGATGCTTTTCTCTACCTTGGGGTCCGTGTTTCAGGCGAGAGCAGCCGTGCCGCTGTCGTGCTGCATTCAGAGGGCCACGATGGGAGCTGGCATAATGATTACTGCTTCTTAAATGTCCGTTTCATTCAGGGAAACGCGGGAGGGGTTTACTCTGGGAGTACTGTTTTATTATCCTAGCGCAGCAAGGAAAAGTCCCAGGGAAGAAAGAGCAACCCAGTCCCGGTCATCTGTAAACAGCGATTCACTGCTGTAGGGAACCGTGATGTGTAGGGAACCTGTTTGGAAGAAAGGTATGATAAATTATTACAGCCAATAAGTTCTTCGATTTTGTGCCTGGGGTCTGGTGAGCAGCAAGCAGCAGGATCCAGTTACATGTTTCTTTTCTTGGGCTGTTCACTGTTTTCTGAAATGCATTTCAGCTAGACAGCTTTTAACTGTCTTCACTACCTCTTCTGCCAGTATAATTTCTTTATTTTCTAAAGTATATCAAATGTAAATTCGAAAACCGTATATAAAGCAAGTAACATTTTAAATTCCTGAATTAAAAAATATAGTTCTTGCCAAAACATTTTTCCAAGATAATTTTAGATTTACTAAAGTGCTTAGTATAGCTTGTTAAATGGTACAGCGAATCAAGTAGCATCAACCTTGTATGAATGTGGATAATATCAAGCAAAAGAACTTGAATTTGGCTTTGGGGAAATACCTGTATGTTTGTGTGATCATGCAAGCACGTATACGCATGTTAGAGTGTGCATACACAGAAGCTAATTCATCTGTTACAGAAATTAGAAGTTGCGGTTATTTTCTAAACTTAAACAGACTGTGGTTTGATAAAATGTCTGAGTCTACTGTAAAATAGAGGAAGCAAGTGAAAAAACCACAGCGCATGCTATCTGTCTCATTCGCACGCTTACCTATCTTTTTAATCTTTTGTTTTCTGTTGCTTTCTTTGCAAGTAGCTACGCTTCAATTTTAATGAAGTTACACTTACTTTGGGAGAATATAGGAAATAAGTAGCACTTTATTAAGTTTTAAACTTCGAATTTTAAAATTTATTTAGTAAATGTTATTTAACAGGGAATAAAATTTTAACATAATGTTTCCATATTTTTAAATAAAAGTAGAGCATGGCTGTATTACATTTATGTATAAAATGTATGTGAGTAGTTTGTAGAATTTAATGCTCTCGTTAATATGCTACTTATTTACTTTTTTATGAACTCTATTTTCAATTATACTGCTGGAAGAATAAAAAAAAAATTTCTGTAATAGCTTAACAGAAAATGTAAGAGCTTAGTATCATACATGGTTTATTTCTCTACTCTATGCAATATTTAATCATTGCCCTGAATTAATACACAGTTAAACAATATTCAATTATAAAGATTTTTAAAAATGAATTTTAAAAAGCTAATTTTAAAATTAATCCCATTTTAGCCCCAAAAGGATGCACTTAAAAATACATCTTGAAGAACCCAGACTGATTTAAAAAGCATCGTTATTTTATTGTTTGCATTGGATTGAACAGAAAGTGGCAGGCAATATCCCAGAATAGTAGAATTTACGTATTATTTTAGCTAGAGTTAATTGAAGATTTGCTTCCTAAATACTTGAAGCAAAGTTCCCTATGTGTTCTCACAGTAAATCTATAACTGTTCTTCATTATTAATTTCAGGAATATTTAAAGGTCATTAACTGATCTTTACAATTATATAACTGTGGCTGATCATCTGGTATAACTGACAATAAAACCTTCGGGGGGTAAAATAATCTGAAGTAATTTCACATAAACAGGGATTCCGCATGTATTATATTTATTTGCACGCATGCACAGAAGCATATTCCTGTGTGTTTGCATGCATGTTCAAACAGTTCTTTTTATCAAGGGTTTTCTTCTGGATAAAATGAATTATCTCATGATGAGATTTTTGCTGTACTTTAAGTATTTGCATTGCTATTCCAGGTGAGTTCTGCATTCAATTAGAGTCACAGCTAAGAACCAAATGTACGCGTTGCTCTGAACATTCAAAACGCTGGCTCCACTGAAGCACAGTTTAACTTGATTGATACTTGGATTTTAAAGCAAATAAGGACTAATTTTTGCCTGTGGCAAAAAATCTTTGAAGTTTCGTGCCTGTGCCGAGGCTGGATTAGTTAAGCAGTAGGACTGGGGCTGGGACTGTGACCCTGTTGTGCTTGGCAGGTTGTGATAAATGGGGGAATCTTTCTTAACCTCGTGGCCAAAACATTCCAGGATCAGGTTAGGGAGACAGGAGAGAAGGGAGGGGGGTTCGAAAGATGCGGGAGACTTGGCACGTTAAAGCCGGAGACAAAGGACACTTGCTTGTTTGTCTGCAACAGGGGCGAACGCGCAGACGCTTGTGGGAGAAAGTGCCGCAGATGCGTTGCGATATGCTTTACTGTTATTTCTGACCGTTGACCTTGGTGGATGAAATTCATCCTCCACTGTGAAGCTGTCTCTTTTTGTTTTGAATGCTTTCAGTTTAGAGAATCTTGGTTGTTATACTTTCCTAAACTAAAGAGGTTTTTTACTTAATGCTTGAGATGTGTGCATAAAACCATCCAAAATATATTGGAAGAACTCCTTATTCCAAGTCATTGCCTGTTAGTGAAAGAATTGACTGGAGGACTGCAAATATAAACAAAATGGTATGAACTTGAAAAAAAACCACAAACGAACAAAAACCCCGAACAGTTAATTAATTGCTTCTGGAAAGCTAGTTCAACCATTTTGTTTACAGAACATTTTAAAAAATAAAACATACTTTTAAATATTTAAAAAATGTATTTTTAATATACCAGTATTAAGAAAAAATCTGAAAAAATATTTGGCTATGATAAAGTAGTACACTGGAATAAACCAGTCAAATTTTCAAACCTGAAGAAAGAGGCCAAATTGACTTATATGTGAGCTGAAATCTGATCTATCAAGTGGTCCTTTCTTGTGGCATTTTAAGAGCTATACCGCCTCTGAAGTTGTCTCCATTGACTAATAATGAAAAATATGTTATTAGATGATGGTTTGGGATTTATTTACATGCTTTATGCTGTAAATACAGCTATTCTGTCTTGTGTTAAGAACTGTAGCATAAAGGAAATGAAAAAAAGAATGGTAAATATTTTTAATGTGCTTTCTAATTGTGGCTGTTGTTCTTACTAGTGTACAGTCAAACATATATTGTATCCCTGTGTGTAGATAAAATTAATCATTTATCCTTTTGTTATTAATTTCCCTGAATGACATTTAACACTATGATATTAATAGGATTTTTAATGAATGTTCTGTTGCAAATGTTACTGGAATTTACCTATTCATTAATATTTGAATAATTAAATGTAAATCATATCTATAAAAAGTAGTGTCACTAAATAGGATTTTGCTTCTGTGCTGCTTACTAGCATACACTAAGTATGTGTACATTGCATGTATTATATTTTCCTGTGCATTTATTAGAAAGTATTTTATCAGTGATTCGCCTCTGATAAATTATTATTCTTTTTTTCCTACCCTTTAAAAAAAAGACACTCATTTCTTAGTAGTATTTTTTTCACTTTTATTGAAGTGTTCCAGAGGCACTGAAAACTAAGCTAACCAGAAATGAACTAAATGTCATTGCATGACGATACAAATGCATGTGAATACATCTTCAGATCATATCCACTTGTTTGTGAGCTTTTATACTGCAACATTGTGTGTCATTTTATCTTTCCTCTAACAAATCATTTTTTCACAAGTTGAACAACATATGGGCTATAAAGAACTGATTATTTTATTTTGACCAGCAAGTAGTTTGAGCTACAAAGAATTCTTTACATCCTTACTCTAATAGATGTAGGTTGCCAAAGTTTTTGGTTATCTGATGTTGTTTATTAATGTTACAACAGCTGCTAGAAATTACTGCTACAATGCTAAACAGATTAGCTTCAGTAATGAGGAAGAACAGAAATGTATGAAACTGAAGAAAAAGGACAGCTGTTCACTGTAAATGTGCAGGCGATTTACTCGGTAATTTTCAAGGTGGAATGTGATGTGCAATTGCTTATTACCTTCTCCTTCTACTTTTTTTCTCAGTTTTAAACACACTTTTGTTTTTAATTTGTAACATAGTAATTTGTATACATTTTCACTGTGTCGTTTTAATTGGAATAGCCTCAGTGCATTGTACAAAAAATACTAGGGTTGTACAATTAGCTGATGACTTCAGCTTGGGCTATTTTCGTAGATGAAATTGTTTGTTCGTGTTCAGATTCATAGACATTATCTGTTGAAAAGTCAGATATTTGTGGCTGAATATCTTTGATCTACTACCAGGAGAAAAACTACCATGGAAGAGCAGAACAGCGGTTTTTGTTGTTGTTGTTTTTTTATTCAATTTTATTTTATTTTAATACTGTTTTAACATGGTCTCCAACTAATTCCCATCTTCCACAATGCCTACAGGATTCTGCTAGCTGATAATGGGTAGGCAGGTGGTGAGCTAAAATCGTGTTCATATTACCTGCTCATATTACCTTGTTCATCCTCCCTACAACCTGTCTTCTTGCTCTGTCCACCTGTTGCTTTCTGGCATTAATTGAGCCCCCCATCCTACAAAAGCATATTCACATACTTAACTTCTTTATTCTGGATCATTTCATTGAAGATAATGGGCCTAACCACCACGTTCCTGTTTAGACTTAAGCTTAAATCTTTGTTGGCTTGTCCCGGGCTTGACAACTCTGAAGCTTGGGGAATGCCTTTTGCTAAAGGACTGAATACACGCAGCCTCCGTTAGCCATTGCTGTTCCCCTCACCGCTCCTGAAGCGAGGTGAAGTCATGGTTTAACCCCAGCCGGCAGCTCAGCCCCACGCAGCCGCTCGCTCACTCCTCCCTGGTGGGATGGGGGAGACAATCAGAAGAGTAAAAGTGAGAGAACTTGTGGGCTGAGATAAAGACAGTTCAATAGGCAAAGCAAAAGCCGTGCACACAAGCAAAGCAAGACAAGGAATTCATTCACCAATTCCCGTGGGCAGGCAGGTGTTCAGTCATCCCCAGGAAAGCAGGGCTCCAGCACACATAACAGTGACTTGGGAAGACAAACGCCTTCACTCTGAACATCCCCCCCTTCCTTCTTCTTCGCCCAACTTTACATACTGAGCATGACATCATACGGTATGGAATATCCCTTTGGTCAGTTGGGGTCAGCCGTCCCGGCTGTGTCCCCTCCCAACTCCTTGTGCACCCCCAGCCCCTCGCTGGTGGGGTGGGGTGAGGAGCAGCAAAGGCCTTGGCTCTGTGTGAGCACTGCTCAGCAGTAACGAAAACATCCCTGGGTTAGCAGCACTGTTTTCAGCACAAATCCAAACCATAGCCTCATATTAACTACTATGAAGAAAATGAACTCTGTCCCAGCCAAAACCAGCACAAGGCACCAGTGGGAACCCATGCAAGCCCAGCTGGGACTGGGTCATTTTCTGCAGTTATTGCTGTTAGTCACAAACCGCCTGTTTGCATTCCCAGATCTCACTACATGTACTCAACATGGAGGTACTCCTGCCTTTCAGGGTTGTCAAGGAGAGCAGTGAACAACTGCTTGTAATCAACAACTGTTGATTATTTTAGTCAGAAAGGGCAAAATTGTCCTGACAACATTTAGAGCAGGAATTTTCCTTTTTTCTGTCAAACATGCTGGAGTTCAACTGGAGCTGAAGTAGCCAACAGTCTGGAGTGATCCTTGCCTGCAGCTACAGTCAAGCCTCCCCTTTCCTGAGCCTGATCACGGCGAAACTACCCAATGGCCAGTTGCAAGATCGTTTAATTGAAGTTGACATTGTAGAGCATGTACAGTCTGAGTTCAGGGCAGGATGTGGAACTGAATTGCTTTAATAAAGAAGTCAGATGATCTTTTTTTATCTGTGAGTAATCGTCAGTTACATTTTCTCATATTTTTGGTACTCTGTGTCACATAGGACACTGTCCACTGAATGCAGTCATCTCTCCTGAGAAGACACAGAAGTAAGCTGAGTCCTTCTTAATAGACACATGCTAAAAATTGCAATGAAAAGCTGCAGTACAGCACTAGTTTTTCTCCTTTTCTGAAGGACATCTACAAGGATCAGTATTTCTTCTGATTCTGTATGACATGCATGTGCTGGACTGGTCACACAGCAGGGATTGTGCTGTCAGACACTGCAGGTAATGCACTGATCTCACCTGGCTCATACAGCTATAGCTATATATGCTTGCAATAAGACGAACAGTGAAGAAAAGTTGGCCAAAAGTGTATCTGAGCAAGAGTAAAAGTGGTACTGGTGAACGAGTGGCTACACTTGGAAGAGCTTGTGTCTACTGTGTTGTCTTGAATAGTCTCAAGCCTAGAAACTTTCTTTGGAACATTGATAAAACAAGTTGTTGTGTAGCTGAATCCACGTGCAATGCTTTCAATGTACCCAAAAAAATTCCATCCCATTTTATCAGACCATGATACGAGTCAGGTATTTGTTCATTATTAAATGGGCCGGACTTTTATGAAGACTTTGGTGCTTCGAAAACTATTTAGTTACAAAGCTCACATCAAGTCCGGGTATTGTGAACACATTAGATCTGTCTTTTTTTTCCACTAAATGGCATTTCCTGAACTTTTTGAATATAGATCAAAACCACAATCCATGTTTTTAAACTCCCTTTAGCTCTGGGATGAAGAATGCAGCTGATGAGTACGCTCCTCCAAGACAGAGAGGACAGTGAAGCTCATGGTGGTGTAGATGTTTCTTCCTCAAGGCTGTCCCAGCACCTGGGAGTGAATTCTCAGTGGAGCTACGAAACCAGAGATTGTTGACCAGGAGTAAGGCACATTTTTGGGGGCTGATCTCCTTTAACCTTAGTACATAGCAATACTTATATCAAAAATATGGAAGACAAACAAAAGAGTACAGGGAGAGAAAAAGGACTTCTCTGCTAAAACAGAGTATTTTACATATATGTATTTCATCATCTGTGGTGAGGATAAGTATTTGACGAATGTGTGATCATGTTGTTTACTGCATTTGGGTATCACTATGCTCCTAGGTAGAAACCAGGATAGTGAAGAGCAGAAAGAATGAGATGATCGACAAGGCCATTTGTTTAAATTTCCTCTAAGTGAGGGATGGAAAATCTGTGACAAGTGTTCTTTGATCTTAAGGGGGAAAGACAGATTATTTTCTGGTGAGGCAAAAGACTAAGGAGAGAAGTTGACCTTTATTACTGGGGAGGTCAATATGTAAGTTCTTGGGTGAGCTAAGGGAAAGCTAGGTCCCAATGAGGCACCAGCATCTTCAGAACAGAGAGGCGCCTTGTGGCAGAGATACTTGGCTTGTGGTAGAGAAATCAGCATTAGCAGTAGAAATACACTGTGCTGTTCCTCATACAAGATGGTTTCCACATGAAAAGAAAACAGCATGTTTTATTATGCTTTATGGCACAGTACTATATGCCTTTAACAAAATAGCTTGAAGTATTTGCATGATGTATTTGCAACATGGCCAAGTTAACACAGCCATAGGAATATTAACTTTTGAACTTCCTGACTTTCATTGCTTTAAATTTCAGCTTCAAAGTTTACTTTTTTTTCTTTGCATTTGTTGGCCCTGGTTAGTTTTGAAAAGCGGGAGGAAAGAAAATAAGTTCAGGTTTTCTGAGGGGGCACTGAATCTTATGCATATAACGGGAGATAACTTGCTATTCCTTTGAATATTAAACGATAACTCCAAAGCAGTTTTGATACACCTAGTTTGCTTATGATATTTCTGTGGAGCTGGGGAATCACAAGATTAAATCTAGAAAGCATTGCACAGCGTGGCTCTTTTCCTGCATCTCAGTATGTTTTTCTCCTGAAAAGCAATCGGTGGTATCAGGGAATGCTGAGATTTAAAAAGCAAACACTTAAAAAATACAAATGGTGTGATCACAACAAATCTGGGGGAGATCATGGGACCATAACTGGAGTAAAAACAGGAAGCATTTTTCTATGTCTAGATGAAGAATAGTATCTTCTAGCTGATTTCCAATTTGGAGATACCAGGAAGGCACAAAGGGTATACTTGCAGATTCAGCTGGAATGAGACATACTGCTGATTTGAAAAGGCTAAAAAAGCCCACAGGTTTGTCTTTAGTGTTCTTAAAAAACAGAGAGAGAGGGAGAGAAAGAAAGGGGGTGAAAGAGAGAAAAAGACCGTGTGGGAGAGAATAAAGAGAATGAGATATTTCCAGTGCTAGTGCTTTAGCGTTTCTTCCTGACTCTGACTTGGACAATAAATGAGCTGCTCCCAGCTCCAGACTGGTGGAGCTTCCCTGCCTTTGCAACTGCTGAATGGGGAGCTAGCTCCTTTCTTTATTTCTTTCTGGGAAAGGAGCCAGCCTGATGGCCCATCCTCCCAGCAGGGCAGGGGAAAGTGTTCTGTGAGCTCTGAGATATTAGGTAACCCGGGCTGAAACAAAAAGTGCTATTGTGGTGTGGCATTTGCCCTGCCTGCCCCACCAGTTAAGGGAAGGCATATTTCCTTCTTTCATCTAACACAAACAAACAAAAAGAAAAAAAGAATGCCATTTTTTCCCACAGTGAATGTAAAAATGCATTTCAAAATGTAGAAGATAGTACTTTACAGGTTGCAATTGCTTAAATTATAACTTGACCGTCACACCCTCTGATATTTTTTTAAAGTGCACTTGAGCCAAAGGCAATTTAAAATGTGTTTTAAAAATGTTTGCAGGTATAAAAGACTTGAAAGAAGCTTAGAGCTCTGAACTGAGTGAACCCATTAATCAGGTTGCAAAAACAAACACGTAGGAAATCCTTCCACTAGTAAGAAGGTACCAAGGAAGGAAAGTTTTGACCCCAAAGATAGCCTGCGCACGAGAAAATTGAGGAGTTAAGGTTGTCTCAGATTTTATCAATTCATGCTATATATACACCTTAATGAGACCTCCTTCAGTAAAACTTTTGAATAGAAACACAGTTTTATATTGGATTAATCTTTCTGATTTAAGTAGCACAAAGGCTTGTGTCAATGCTAAGACTGCGCAGTGTTCCTGAAAGAAACAGTCATCATGGTCTCCTTGTAAGTATGAAAAAGACATTTACCTGGATTGATTAAATCCCTATTTACTTTACTTTCTATGTACTGTGCACACCAGCAAGGGCTCTAGTGTGTCGCTACGCATCATCCCAGCCTGGTGAAATAATATCTAAGGGAAGTGTAGTGCCGTTTTGCAACCTCTTGGCCTGTCTGTAGGCTGGTTCCTGTTGAAGTTTCATCCACACTGTTCTCTGCAGAGGTTTATATGGAAAATCTAAGATGTTGTGGCAGTGATAATGAATTTCATCTCAAAAATAAGAAGCATTTAGCAAATTAGTATATGCTTTGTAAGTGGTAGCTCCTTCTTAAAATGATTAGTCAATGACTGGTTCAAAGAAGCTGAGGCTCTAAAGCATGAAACTTTAGCAGGAGCCATCTCTCTTCATTGCTGTAGTCAGTGTTGGAGACAAAGAGGATTTCATGGGAGATGTAATGAAACACACAAGCTGTGTGGGGAGAGTGAGCACTCCCTCACTCTCTGGCAGCACTGTTCCATTTCCTCGATGATCTCCCCGCTACCTATCCTCTTCAGCGGTCAGTGGAGAGTAGCAGCCATTATTCACAATTCATCTTGGCATAATTCCTCTCTTTCTGAGAAAAAAATGAGTGCTCTAGGTCAGGTGAAATACATCTGTATCTTTCTGTTAGATGTAAAGGAAGCCTCAGGTGACAAGCCTAGAGAGATTTAGGTGTCTAAACTGCAGGTATTTGATACTAGATGTATCCCCTCTGGATTATTTTTCATTGCAAGTTAGATGTACACCACATAGTGTTGTAGACCAGAGTTACTACTGTATTAGGGGAGAGGTGGGGGAGACAGGAGGGTAGCAATGATACATTTCATCGTGAACGTGCCTGTCTTAGAAAAGGTTTGCATGGAAAACAGAAAGAAGCGATGGTGGAACAGCAATGGCTTCTCCTGTTCCCATCCCCAGTCCTCTCAGCCCTGCACTGTGCCACACGTTGGAAGCTCCCACTCAACATCCACAGTGTTCTTATTCCTCCCAGCTCTGAGAGACATGGAAACGTGTCTGATGTCTTTAAGTATGAAGTCTCATCTACCGTGCTACATAAATTACAAAGGTCAGCTTCAGCAGTCTGCTTCCATACTCAAACCTTTTAAGTAATTTGGACTTTACGTTCATTTAAAAAAAAAAAAAAAGTTCAGCATATTCAAAACTCTATCTGTTTTGATTAGAGTTGTCAATTTTAGTTGATAGCATAACAATTTCAGTACTAGGAAAATGGAAGAGCCTATTCAATGGCTAAACCTAGTTTAGGAGAAGAGCTGAAAACTTGTGTTCACTGAGGACTAGCTCATATAGCCTTTAATTACAAAAAAAAAAAAAAATACTGTCATAGTGAATTAAATTCACTCTAGTGAATTCCTGTTGATTTCTCCTTGAAATTAAATTGATTCCTATAGCACGGTTTTCCTCATTCTTCCATTGTGATTAGAACTACTTTCAGGTCTGCTGAGATATGATAAATCTACTTCAGGATGTGATTCAGTTAAAATACAGCTATGTACAGTGCCTGCACTGTGAAAAATTGGGGGAAAAAAATCAATTTTCTATTGCTTCAAGGTCTCTCACTCGACAGTAGCATCAGTGTTTGGGTTTTTAACTAAGAAACCTACTTAAAACTTGATGATGAGTAACTATATAGTATTACAGTTTTTATATACATTTTCATTCAATTTCATATTATATTTTCGTACAAACTGTTTATATATATATCTATATTATGTAAGCTTATTAATAGGCCTAAGTAACTGAAACTCTTATGAGACCTATGGAAGTGTAGCATAACAGTGATTTACTGTAAAAAAATCAGCTGAGAATTTCGGGTTATTCAGAATTCTTCCCAGATCTTCCTCTAGGTATCTTCAGCATTTCTTTTGTTTTTGCAGAAGCTTCACTGAGTTATTGTCTTCACAAGACATATATGTCTATAGTATTATTTGAATTTAGCCATCAAATACTGCTGCATTCTCAGTAATATTTGTATTTTTTTTTTTAATTAGTTTGAAGGCATGTACATTTTCAGAATAGCTACAATTTGTTACTAAATCCCAGCACCGTATCTTTAAGCTAACCCTTGCCCTCTTTTTGTAGGTCAAGATAATGTCATTATTTGTTTTATGGTAGCAATGAAGGGTGTCATGGTAGCAAAGGAAATCTTTGTTATGCTAGGCATTGTACAGACAGTCTCTGTACTAAGGATTTTGTTGTCAAGATGGTTATAAAACTATATGTAAACAGTGTCAAAGTCAGCATCTAAAAGTTATTTGAAGGAGAAGCTACTTCTCTTTACTCTTCATTCTCATAGCAGTGTCACAGACATCCTGAGCCATATTCTTCTCATGTATTTCCATCAAACTGTTCCCCCGAGTGCCACATCCTCTCCTGGGGCCGCTCCACAGACACGGTCCCTTTCCCTGGACAGTGAGCAGAAGCCAGTGAGCTTTCACCAGGGTAATTTGCTGTCGGGAAGCATCAAGGCAGTAGAAGCACGCTTGCTCTGCCCACACTCCAGACCAGTCAGAAGTGACATTAGCACAGGTTGAGCCAACACATACATGTGCTTTGAGATGTCTTTGGTTCTGCAAGGAGTACTTTTCCCTCCTCATTCTTGTCTCCTTGATGTTAGAGGTTCCATAGCTCTACCGTGCAGAGCTGCTTCCTCCAGACCCAAAACGTTGCAGGCGCTACTCAGCCCAATTGCACCAAGTGGGGAGAGATGCTCAAGGCTGTATTTGATGCAGTAGATGAGGGAGCTCAGCAGATTCATTGCCACAATAATTTACTGCTGATGTTACAAGATTTTTCAGCTGTGCTTATTATAAGTGTTAGAAGGGATTTCTCACCTGTGTTGCATTATGAGTTTAATGCCATGAGTGTATGTGTGAGAACACCTTATAGAGCAGGACCAGTGCATGGTTTAACATCTAGTGTAATGAGGTCCAATAAAATCATGTTAAAAGGATGTTAATGTTGCAAAGGAAAACATCAGAAGCAAGGAAATGCCAGAATTAATATGACCTGTGGAAATCCAGTCTCTTATGCATTATGGAGCAGCTCTTATTACATGACATATTGGGCTTTCCAGGGGATATCTCCTTTTTCCAATGAATGTGTAGTTAGATTTTTCCTTCTATGTTCCTCAGTCTATATTTGTTAAACCTGAAGCATCCAAAGTCCACACTTAATATAAAAACACTTGTCATGTAAATATTTCTCATATACATTAAGAACTTTATTGTTTAATGAATGCATCTCTTCTTCACAGTGCCCTCATAGTATCAGACACTTAATACAGTGTTCATATTTGAAATCTGCTGAACCAGGGCAGAGATGAAGGCAGAAATTGCATAAAATACGGACTGTTTTTCCCCCAATTTGAGTCAAATTAGACCTTCATTTTTCTGGATAAACATAACATTTGTACACCATCTTGTAAGTTCAAAGTATAGTTTCCCAGCTTGGATCATTAATTAGGTCTGCAGTTCAGCTGGTGTAGCAGAACTAGCCTGTTACTCTGGGCAGATCGGTTGCTAAAGGCTCCACTAGTGAGTTTCACAGATATTTAATGAATGCTCAGGCTGGTGTTTATGGTGTTAGTCCCACATCTGATTAGAGGAAAGGAGAGCAAACTGTGCCGTGCTGCCCCGTCCCAGCCAGCCCCAGTACTCTTCCACTGTCCACATCCCATCCCTACGTCTGCCAAATTTTTTCACCTGGCTCCTGCCCTCCTCTAATTTTGTCCCCTGCAGATCCCGTTCTTCTTTTGTCCCCCGGTTTCCATTCCCTCTCCTTGTTCCCGTTTTTCGTCTGTTCCTCCCTGTATTTGAGTCTGCAGGGTTTTTCTGTTTCAGGGTATTGCCTGGGTACCTGCACGGCGGGAGATGGGACTGACAGAGTAAGGAGCGACAGTTTTGCTAACGTCAGTCCCTCTCCTGATGTCACGGGAGTTCCTGGCCCTCAGGAGAAGTAATCCTAAGTCTTACTCAGGGCCAGCATCTTTGAAATGGAGAGTATTCAATACAGATAGGGTCTCCAAAAATTCAGGAGCCAGACTACAACAGGAGTCCACTAATGGTGTGACAACAGGGCTTTTAGAAGCTGATAAACTGAATCAAGTTTCACGTAAATGATGATTCCTGGGTACCGGTACACCTCGAACTCCCCCCATTCCAGTTTTGAGATTCTGCCACCAAACTTGCAGGCACTAAGGCCGCTGAGCAGCATAGTGGCGTGACTTTTAAAATAGGGACGCAACAGCATGTTTTCTCAAAAATTTCGATTTAAGGATTTGTAGCTGAAACATTTCAAACATTTTGTAGCAGGCAGCCAGGGTAGGAGATTTCAGCACAGCTTGCAACTGAAACTGGTATCTTACCACTCTTGTGAATGATTCGCAACATGCATATAACTAAAATGGTGAGAAAACCTGTGTAAACAGAGAGAGGGAAAAAAAGGACAACAGAGAAGGAGTAAAGAAAAAGGTTCTTTTTATATCATTTAACACATGAGAATGTAAATAAATGTGGTGTTAGTGAAAGTTAATTATTTTGAAAACAGTCAGCAAGGCAGATTAAGAGGAAAAACAGTGCAGCTGAAGACAAAGGAAGCGATATTTAGTCTTTGATCAAAAGTTTTCACAGTGTTTTTCTGTTCACCTTCAAGGGTGGCATGATTTTATGAATAACAAAATGTGTTTTGCTACTTGAGTAGCCCTAAAGAGAAATGGTGTTCATTCCATATGGCCACTTGAAAGAAAATCACATGCCTGTTCCTCTTTTAATAAATTAAACATTAAACACTAAAGTTCTTAATGTATATGAGAAATATTTACATGACAAGTGTTTTTATATTAAGTATGGACATTTTTATTTATTAAATCTTTTCTCTCAAAAAGGGACCCTAAAGATACACAATGAAGTTTACGCTTAGTCTCAGAGGAAAAGGCAAGTCTATACCATGTGCTTATTCTACGCATTTCCTCAGAGAATGACATAGACTAACTGCATCATCTATATACCAAGCTGAAAACTTGAAATATTCTTATTTTAAAAAAAAAAAAAGTTTTTATTGCAGTACTCTTGAATACAAAATACTCACTTCCCCCTGCCCCCCCCCCCCCAAGTTTGTTCCATTTCACAGGAGGTGAGTCTTGATAAAATTGGTCCCTGGCTTTTCTGCTACTCCCTTTTAAGGTACACCAAAATTTGTCGCCTTTTTTTTTTTTTCATATTCACCACACAAAGCATAAACTTTCAGTCATTTCAATTACTTGGTAGTGTTGGTCAAAGATGCAGTAGCAGTGTGAGCAGGGGTAGGACAACTTGTTTGTGAGTACCCAGGTATTGCTTAACCGAGAGAAGAGGCACTTCTCATCCCTGTCTCAGAAAATAAGTGCTCTTACTGTATTGTCTATGTTAAACGTGCTCGGATAGTATTAGTGTATGTGTGAATTATCTTTGGGCTTCTGTGGTAACTGCCCACCAAAGGACCTGCCATCACTTTGCAAAATCAGGGTGTTGGGATGTGCTGGGTGACTGTCCGACTCTTCAGCAACTGGTTAAAGTCACTGCCTGAACTTCCCTGACCTGGGGAGTGAGATCTGAGCCCCAGTGCAAGTGTGACAGACAGTGCTACTGGTGGCTACCATAAGAACAGCAAAGGAATTGGAAAGGAATGTGTAAATGCTGATGAATTTAACAGCAAGGAGATAGCAAAAATTGCCTGGAAGTGAGTATATGCTAAAGGGACAAAGAAAAAGGAGCTTTACTAGGCTTTAAATAAATTAGATGCATTTATACTTTTAAATAATTTCAATTGTGTTATGTGTTTATATTTTATATTTTCCTATTTTATAATTCTATTTTATAGTTCTAAATACATTATATTTTTATTATTTTAAATTATATTTTATATGCAAAATGAAAAGATTCTTTTTCTGTCCAAGTCCTTCTGTAACTCGGTTGAGACAATTTGCTTCTGAAAGTAGGGCTGCAGGAAGGGCAGTTTCAATTTCAGTGTCTTTGAATGGTTTTGAAATTATTTTTTGAACAGTTACCTGTGATGTTGACACTAACTTGTTGTACACTAACTTGAATGAATATTTCTCTTTGTATATTAATGCACACTGCAGGCGTTTTTCTTGGTACTCGATCATGTGCTTATATCTCAAGTATTTTACTGTATTGCAGACCTAACGTTACTTTAATGACAATGTAGTGCACATAAAACTATAGCAGCGATGTTTGCATCTGAATGTTTATGAGAGTGAGTTTTGGGGTTACGTGAGCCTTCCTGTCTCTCACGCTGAGCTTCTGCACCATCACCTGTCTCTGTGATACACTGCGACTAGCAGGTCCACGGAGCAGCACAGTAGGAACAGTGAAGAAACAACCCACAAGGAGGAAAAATAGTGGTGATGAAACTGAATAACTGGATAGATTGAAAAAAGCTTTGTAGTAAAAATCAAGCAAAACATAATATTTAGAAGATCCTTTGTGTTTGCTACTTTTTGGTGTATTGGATAACACCTGTTACAAGATCAAAGACAGTTTTAAGTTACCATCATTGGGAAATTTTCATTATTGCTGCTGAAACCTGATTTCTATGAATAACCATGTATGCAACCATATTGTTTTTTCAGTATCTAGAATGCAAATGAAGAATAAAAATGACCATTTTATAGAACTGTGCTCAGACATCTGAGTGATGTTGCATGGCATTCAGTTGGGAAAATATTTAGGGAAAATACTTAGCATTAGCCTAATTCTTTTTCTGTTGTTGTTGACTATTTTGCCAATGACTTCTATAGAAGTGAGTCACAGTCACAATTTTTTTCTCTGAAATGCTTTTAAAGTAGCAAAAAAGTATAGAAGAATCTCTTGATGCAAGTTATTCCTGAAAACTGTCACCGAACACTTGCTGGTTGTAATAAGAACATTCTTTGTATTGAGTCAGTCACGTCAAGTGAGTCTGAGCGACTATGATGTTTCTAGGTGGCTTTAAGAATGGAGTTTTGAAACCTCCCACACAGCCCTGGATTCTGCATTAGCACACAAGCGAGCAAAATGTTTTTTTCTCTGCTGAAAGTACAAGAAATTTAGATTACCAGAAGGTGCAATTAAATTTTTGCAGGAAATCCTGAAGATCCCAAGGAGATACCTAGTCCGCAAGAGAACAGTTTTCTATTTTTATTTGAAAGTGATGGATTTTTTCACCTTTGATTAGCTAACAGCGATGTATTGCAGAGATTAATATGGAAGTTGAAATACTTTTTATGTAGTTATATATTGCAAATATGTGTGGAAATGGTTCTTTGATGCATTAGAAAATACAGTTAACATACAGTTAGCAGATTCGCAAAATGAAAATTAACGTATGAATTATTTCGCTAACGCTGCGCTTTGCCCCAGAATCTGGTGTTTATTATTGTGAGCTTTAGCAGGAAACAGAAGCAGTATCAATTGGGAAAACATTTCTTTATCGAGCTGAGAACAGTATGGCTTTCTCGTTTCGAAGTGGGGAACCTGGCTCTTTGGTTTCTTTGTTCCTAGTTAGGCTACTCCCAAGCTATTTTAGCCGAACATTTTACATACTAATGGAGCCTGGGGAAGTGCAGTTGGCAGCTGTTCATGGGATAATAATGAAACACACTGTTTAGTACTGCATACTGCTGCTGTAAAATGCGGGAAGTATTTTATAGCGATCATGGTGAGCAGAGCTGGATCCACTTTAAGCCCTGTAAGTGCGTGAACCGTGAGCGAGGAAGTTGTGTTTCAAGTGAGAGTAACTGGCACTCATTTGCTTTTGCAGGTAAAGAAACCGTGTACAGAGTCAGATGGTTCAGAGCCGCAGAATCCCAGGTACGGTACCAGAGGGCAAATGCCGATTGACCTCAGGGCGGTGGCGGGGCATGAAGCGGAGCTGTGCTGCGGATACGTAGCATCAGAGCGCGAGAGACCCTCTTTTGCAAAGAATGAATGGTTGGATCAGTTTTAATGGTTTTCGCTCTGGAAGAGTTTTTTCCCTTTTCCCAGTTAAAGATGCAGGCTAGCATCTAAGTTGTTGAGTTTAGATGGTGTCATAATGCTGAATGGTCATGCTCGATTTAAAAAAAAATAAATTCTATTAATTAGTGTAGGAAAACTGTGTAAACAAATGTGACCTTTTTTTAATCCTTTTTGTGCGTACTAGAGTCTTGAAGTTTATTGATAATATAGTTTATTTGGGAAAATTCACCTTTATCAAAACTTCTTTGTTTTCACTTATAAAAAACATGCCATTGTACTCCTAGGTTGGGAAGAAACCATACATTCTTTATAAAGAAACTTTTCCAATTAGTCTTTGCTAATTTCATGTACATGGAAAAATGGATTTAATTTCCATGTTTTGCACATATATGTACGTGTATGTATAAATTTGAGCAGGTGAAGTAGTAATTTTTTTAGATGTGCTATCAAGCGTGCATCTTCCTGTTGATTAGTAAGCTGTTGGGCAAGAGCGGATGATTTTCTTCAAGTTTTGTGGCTTGAAGTGCTTTTGTCTTTGTCTTGGTTCTATTTAGAAGACCTATTTCAGTTTCACAAAAACTCAGAAGCTTTAATTGAGAGGGAAGAGCCACAAAACAAACCTGTCATCACACTAATATTGTGATTAAAACTCAGAAAAGCGAAGTAATTCACAGCTTGCCCCCAAATCCCATCCTTAACTATGCCTTTGTGCCACTGTTGCAGTAGGATCCTCTGGGGATCACCTGCAATATCCAAGGCCAATGTAATACTTGTGGCTTGAGCTTTGCTGCATCTGAATTCCTTCGATTAGCTTTTCATGTCAGTTATTAATACATGCTTTCATTCAGTTTGGTAAGAACTGAATGTGTGTAAGGAAATACAAAATTCAATGTCCAAATACGATTCCAGTGAAGACAGTAGCAGTTTTGCCCTGGACTTCACTGGAGGCATGTTTTGCCCTTCAGTCCTCATTTAGTAATTTCTAAAAGAAAAATGTATCTGCCGTGCTGCTGCTTTGGATTCAAATTTATTATAAAGGTCAAGCTCTTTCCAAGTACTTTGATGGCAGGGAGAATCCCAACTTAGCAAAACACTTATGCATGTGCATAGTTTTAAGTGTCTTGCTTGTCCAAATGAGACTGTTACATCTCCAGTCTTTAAAAATGGTGAAGTCCCTAGTCTGAGGTAGTTTCATCAGACTATGATCTTGCAGCAAACCTGAGGACCCCGAATACGATGTACTGTCATTACCTCTGCACATCAGGAAATTTTTTATGAGCTGTATTTGAATTCTTCATAGTAAATCTGAGGAATAGGATACTTTTTTTCTCCCAGGTGCAAAAGGGAACCCACGTTACAAATAGTCAATCTGGAGGCTAAATCTGGTAGTTTCATTTTTTTAAGGTGCATTTTCAAAGAAAAATGCTTTTCATTTCGAGCTCCGCGGCCTCGGTTTGAGAATATATCAGATACAGTTGGGATTAATGTTCCCGGCCTGCATGCGATGCTGTGTATACAGCCTGGAGCGAGATTTTTTTGGTCAGATCTGGATTCGCGATGCGACGTCGGTCTTGCAGGGGAATCTCTGGGAGACCTTTGGCTGGAGCGGCGCTAGAGGGCACCGCGCGGCACATAAAACTTTAAAGCCTGGGGCAAGGTAATTCTTCTCTAAACAAGGCTTAAGTGAAAACATTGCACATAAAATGAAACATCAGCATAAAAATGAATGCTGGAGACACACAGCCTTACAGAATAGCTCCTGGCTTGGGACCTAAGGCCAATATCATTCATTTATTTAGCTAGCTTTATAGTCTGTTGGTTTTGGATTTGAAACTATTACAATAAATGCAGATGGAAAGTGTTTTTACAGTAGGGAAGTAATTAAATTGGGTGTGGGAACTTTGTCAGGAGAATTCTTGGAGTGACATGTGTGTATCAGCAGATTCTTTGTCTTGCTTGGCCTTGGTTTGTCTTTTAGAAAGAAACATTCAAACTGCAGATGTGACTAGTAAATTTTTTTTAAAAGAAATTTACTAACCTATGCAGCATATCAAAAAATGTTTTCCAGAAGTATCCAGCTATACATGCAGTAAAAATCGACCATTGCCAGCACTTATTTATAGAAAATGGTTGTGATCTTGATGGACAGGTAAACTGCACAGATGGAGAGGGAACTGTAGTTAAGAATTGAAGTCATGGTGGATAGGTGAGTTGTAAACACAAAAGGAAACATGCATGACTCTTCAGTTTCTCTGTCGCAAATTTTGATTCACAAATGACTTTGTCTTACAAATTCTGTCAAAGTTTCTTGGGAGTTATTTTGTCAAATCCCTATGAACTGGTTGTGAATACTTCCTTTTATCCCCAGACATTTAGATATTAAATTATTTATACCTAAATGGCGGTATTGTACCTAATTGTGGTGGTATTGTGGCTGTATCAATATTATGGCATTCTTTCTTCATAATTTTGTAATAAAAATCAAATTCACCCTGCAAGTCTGGATAGCCATCCAATCATGCAAAATGCTTACAGCATTCTGGAGCCGCCGGGGTGCAAGACAGAGGCAGTACATGGTTGGGACTTGCCAACCATCGTACTACAGGTCTGAACGAGACAGGAGTAACGTGCCTGGGTGACAACTCTGGCATGCTGACCCTGTATCAAATTCACTAGCAAGTTTAGGAAGAGAAGTTCCCGTGTTCAGAGCCTATAAACATACATTGGTCTTAGCTTTCTTATGTGGTGGGTATACTTTAAAACGATACCAATCCCGAGTATGCTGAACAGCTCCTACATTAAATTCAATGTCATACAAGAATCGCGGAAGTCTAGTGCAGCGCACGAAAGTTAACTTGCTTGCAGTGATTAACAAGCTCCCTGTTTACACAGATAATCAAATGAGCCATTTTAATTCTAGTAAGGGAGCATTTTGTTGCCTTAAAACATGTAAGCTACACTTATAGCCTCATACCCCAAGACCTTGCTGCAGAAGTTAAACACTAGAATATATGTGATTCTGAAGTCTGATAAAATGAGAAATACTGAGTCCCAAACTCCTGCTCACACTCAGCTACAGCATGTTTGGTTTGGCCGCGCATCCCAGGGCAGCATCTTTCTTTGAGACAACAAACTGCTTGATGAACACATCGCTGCTACCCCCAAATCCTCCTTCTCTTCCCACCAGGCCTGCCAGAGATTCCACTCTTAAGACCAAAGTCGCATCAGGAGTTGAGATCTGACAACATGTATTGGGTTTTCTGGGCTATAAAATAAAAGAGGAGAGAAATGAGGGGAGGGAGAGGAAGTCCCTGCAAATGGAAATTTAGCAGGGTCTTCTGCCGCTTCTTCAAAGCCCATTGATTATAGGAAGAAAATTATTTTGTTTTTTTTTACTTTCTGGAGAGGATAGGAGGCTGCAGAAGAATGAGGGGGTATTTCTGACAGCTGAGACACAGTTTCTTTTTTTCCTGGAATGGTAAAGGCAAATGGCCATATATTTCATATACTTTCCCTCTTTAAACCATGATCTATGGGGAAAAAAGGGAGAACTTGAAGATTTTAACAGGCAGGTTTGTAAACTTGGGGTGAAAGTTAGCTGACAAATTAACTTGTGAAAATACATAGTGATGTCAAAAAGACATTATTTGAGTATTCACAGAAGGGCAATGGATCTTTGTGTTGGTAAGGTAAAGCTAAGTCCCATGGAGTAAGAAGCCCTCCATTCTTGTTGCATAATTATTACTACAAACCTGTGGATCTAATATGCCAAGCTATATTAATTCTTCCTTGTCTTTTCCTTTATGCACTTTTTTTATTCTTTCTAAAAGCAAAAGAAAGGGAAAAGAAGCCACACTTAAGCAAATCCTCCCTTCTAAGACTTTATCAGATGCTGTAAGAAGAGTGTAATCAGAAGCATTATAGCTATTATGTTAGTACCAGCTAGACAAAGTTTGTTCCTATGTATTACTGAACTGCCAATTCACCGATGATGATCACTGGTAAATATTGAATCATATGCACAGACACAGTTGCCAGATAAACAGGCCGTCCAAAAAAGCACAGAGGGATTTTTTTATGTGTTTAAAAAAGGTCTCCAATATTTCAATTTAATATGGGTTTCAGTGAGGCCCTTAGCATAGATTGCAGCTGTTCATCAGATGATTGCTGTTCTGTTCTTCTACACCCACACTTCTTAAAAGTGCACGACATAGTAAGATTTAAAAGATATGAATTCCTGTTTCTGTTTCTTCATCTTAAAAGTCTCTCTTAAAACTTCTGAATGAGAAATAAGCTTTCACATTTTCTCAGTGGTCTCTTTTTGATACCCACTCATGTTTTTTCATTCGTCAGGATATAGAGTGCATGTACATGTCCAGAGACTATTACTGTCATTAATGAATTCACAAGTAAATAGATGGTATTGAATGCCAGTGAGAGCTACCACGGTTTTCACATTCAGTTCACTGGACCAAGGTTTGTTTCCTCTGCAATTTGGCAACACTGTTGTGAATACGATGTTCACTATTCTTACTGCGCCTGAGCTATGCTAATGCTGCATGAGTGCATTACCGAACAGTGTTTCCATGGGCATCCGTATATTTAACAAAAATGAAAAGGAAAATAATGTGTGTCTTCTGCACTTTATTCTGGACAACCAGAGCATCAAAAGTGCTTTGTTCTCGGCATTTCGGACTGTGTAAAATACACCTGAGAGTTCTCTTTTACTGACTAATTCCCTCAACAAGACCTTCACAGTGTGATGATGATGATGATGATGGTTAATTCTTTCAGTGAGGTATTGGCTTTATTTTAATACCAGGTAATTGTCCATGTTTACCAGATCTAACATTGTAACTTCTCAACCCAAATCCAAGCTTTACAGGCATCTGACAGATTCTGTGATGAGGCTGTCATGCCTTTCCCGTGACTGCTTGAACACAGTCGACCCTCTGCATACCCGCTCCTAGGAGAGTGAGACCAGCAGTACCTTCTCATTCATTTGCAGTTCAAGAGATGAACAACAAATGTTTATTGTTACATGGTGATGAGGAGCTTTATGGTTGAGTTGCCAAGCAAGAAAAGCCAGCAATAGCTATGGAAATTGTCATTTAAGTTTAAGCAATTATAATAGAAAAAATTAATGTTGGTTGTGCAGTAAAAATGGGCAAGGTCAGACTACCAAGCTTTAATATGTGGTTTTTGGCCACATTATGCTCCCTCATGTTCTTCTCATCCATGTCTTAAAAGTTTTTTTAGAAGGTAAGGGTTTGTTGTCTGTGAACTGTATGTAGCTTATCTTGGCTAGAGGGTATTTTAAATGCTTTTCTGAGTCAGGAGTAGTGTAGTTCCACTGTATCTCATGCTGAATAATCTGTAGATCATAATGACATGATAAATGGGCTTCATTTGAGGAAATGAGATATTGAGAGGACTCTGATTTAGACACTGAAGATGAGATTCATCTCACCCTGAAGTAGATGCCTAAGGTAGGCACCTCTGAGATGCCGTTTATCTGATCTTCATTCTATTGACTGCGAAGACAGCTCACTGTATCCCTCTTCACCCGAGCAACCATGCACACTCAACCAGCAATCACCTGTTGCACTGCTGATTTACTACAGGAAGACCAACTAGATACGCAACGTAAACAAAGACAATGAAAGCATTTATTTTGATTTTACAGATTCTGCTTTCCTGCAAAACTGTTCAGTTCCAGAAGGGAATACATGCAACAATAAAATTACTCTTTAGCCAGGAAAAAACACTTTGTGACTAGCTGCTAGTATTTCTTGTGTTTGGGGCAAACTATAAAGAGGAACAGATACAGCAACATAAATTTGCTGTAAAAAGACACGATAAATAAAGTTGAAATTGAAAGATGGCCACAAGTAATTTTGGGAACTGGATGAAAAAATCCAGTCAACAGGAGCGATAGCATATGTCTGTCAGAATACAGCATTCATGTCAGTGGGGCCACTGTAGATATAAACACTTCACCTAAGAGAAATCTTTGGCAGGATCAAGCCCAGACTTCTCAGTCAAGACAGTGGCTGGCAAAAAACTTATCACAATTTTCCAATTTTAAAATAACTACATTGTGGAATAAGATTTCTCATAAAGGCTACATTCTGGGACACACAAGCTGAGAGAATGTTTTATACAAATCTGTTACTTATTAAAGGTTTGGTGCATGTATTTAGTCTGCATGCTACTTAGACGCTTTGAGTCAATCAGAATAATATAGTTAGTGAGATGACTGTGCAGATACGTGTAACTGAATGACATACAGCGTCCATGACAATTGCACGACAGTTGCTACAAGAAGTTATGTTGCCTTGCTACGTACGTTGTCTTTTCAGGCATGTAGTTTTCAGGCAGCGCAAGTCTTTCCTATTTTTAGAGCAGTCTGCGTGGTGTCTCTCTGCCTGCTGCACGCTGATGTTCTCATTCGTTAACTTTAGAAATTCAGTCTTCTGATTACCCGAGCCCTTTTGAAGCTGGTCACTGTCTGCCCGTTGGTTTTTGTTGGCTCTGGAGCAAGCCCCCAACAAGTTCTAAAAATATATTCAATATGTTTACAGAAATTACAATAATCTATTTAGAGTGCAAACACATGGTAACTGATGACATCACAGGGAAGTATTTGAATGGTTCATATTAACATACCCTGTGGCTTTAACAATAAAATTAATGTATTTTTTTATATTTCAAGTCTGTTACAAATTCCTGGGTTTTTGTTAAAATCAGGCATAAAATATTTTCTATTATATTAATAATACTTTCTCTGGGTGATCCCATGCCAGATCATGTCAGTGTGAAGAATGCCATTAATCTGAATCAGTGGTGGCTCAGACTTTGGAATAAACAAAGGCAACAAAACCCAAGAAGTTTTGAACACTTTTTGGAAATTTATATCACCTTATTGAAAAAAAAAAAAAAAAAAAAAAGAAAGGATAAACAAGATTTTAACAGAAGTGTTAGTAGAAGTACTTTGGAGATTTTGGAGTTACCCTTAACTGCAAGTATATAATCTTTTTGTCTAATGTCACATAGCATGAAAGATAAGAGCTTTCTAGTATGAATTTGTGGTACTAGAATGCAAGAACCAACCACCACTAATGATTTAAAACCTATTTTAAAAATAGAAAAAATCTAATACATCTGGAAGTGAGATAAAGGTCTCTGAGAAAGAGAGAAACATGCTATTCTAACAGGTCTGAGTTTATTGTTAACTGTTGGTAGGAATATTTCCTATTTATGAGATAGAGGAGATAATACAAAATCTTGTGCAAGTGCGTGCTGCAATGTACTAATTTACATTTAAAAGATTTATTTTATTTGCTGTCCCCGTAGAAATGTGCTGTCATTCCTGTTTGTTTACGTGCATTTTGAAAGCGGTTAAAATCCTATTGAATAATCACTTGAACCACCTACTCTTAAAATATTTCATGACTGCTTATTTTTTCCCAGTTTTCACTTAACAAATACACAAATATATGCGTTAAAAAGTAGTTAGTATTTTATATGTATTTATTCATTGGATATGACCTGACGTCTTACATATCTTAAACATGTCCTAAACATTGGGCTGTTATGAAAGCCATTCCACTTGGTACAAGTCTTACATATTTCTTGGAGTGGGGATTTGAACCAGAGTATCCTGTAACCGGCAGACATAAATCTAGTCCCTTTTGCTATCATGGACTGGTCTGTGAGAAAATTTTCCATCATCTTGAGTAATTCCTAGCTTACACACTGCTATTATATGAGCAATGGTGGTGACTCCCAGGATATTGCTGTGTCCACATCTGTTTTAAACTTTTCTCATCATTCTTTCTTCCATGTGCCCTTCTTCAGAGAAAGGAAGGGGTTTTTTTATGTGAATGTTTGTGCTTAATTGTGAGGAGGACTGGAACCACCCCATATATTTGTATAATTAATAGTTTTGATGAAGTGCCTTGTGATTTTTGAGCCTACTCAAGAATGCAAGTTATTTAGCAGCCCCCAGCCATGAAACCACCCTCACGCATGCTGAACTAGCGTTACCTGTATTCTGCCATCATAGGCAATGGGATGGCGAGTGCCCTTCAACCGAAATGCATGTTAGTGCTTTTAATAAAGTCTGGGAAAAGCTGGCAAAAATGAAGTTCTGGAGCTGTGTCAATAACTAGAGTATTAAGGGCAGTTCAGAACAAAGAAACCCTAAACAACTAAAAACAGAAAAGGGGCTGCTGAAGAACTGAAGAGAAGGCAACAAAAATTTCCAAGATTTCATATATAAGCAGCACACTGAAACCAACTTGCTCATAGTAATAACTTTCAACCAGGAATGGCAACCTATAAACAAAAATGTACACAGACAATTTAACATGAATATTATAATCAAAGATTCTTGAAAGCACATTGAAATAATCAATGCCATCCAGTAGTTATCATTTCAGAACAACTTCTTATCAGCACAGGTACAGCAGTGTGCGGTGCAGTTCTTCCATCGCCATCTCCCATCCCCTTTATCATCCCTTTTATACGTGAGCGCTGTTGCACAGCGTAACTTGGGCAACTGCAGCAGCTATTTTTACACCAGGCAGAAACGATAACAATATATGTTCTGCTGCCTTTACTACTAGATAAACTGGTGGCATAATGTAACGTATATGCTGATGGCAGCAGTTAAATGCAACCTTGAATCCATTTGCAAGGGTATTGTCACTCTTCCCCATCCACTTTCTCTAGCTGGAGCTGCGGGTGTATGGAGGGAGCAGGACCCGAAGCGATCCCGGGGGTTTAGTGTGCACCTGGTTGTTACTCATCTGTTTTGGACAGATCAGATACCAGTGCGAGTGAGCGAGCCAGCGTCCTCCCCGCTGCCTGTGACACAGCTTGCTTCTGTCAGATCATGGTGTGGGCACTGGTAGCCCAACATACAGCCGGAGCTATAACCAGTTGCATAGAGCGATGGCATTTAAGTTCACTTTCACCTGTGTTCCTCACGCTCCGTTATAGCGTTGGTTAGCTCGCTGCGAAGTGCCCTCGGATTGCCAGCAGTTCCACGATGTCAGTCTGGCAGTCACTGGCCTGGCTGGAATGAATTTCTGTGTAAAGTGAGTATATTGCTGCTCTGCAAAGCGGGTGGGCAAGGTCCGAGTGATTGGCCTTTAAAAGGTGAGCATTGACTCTCAGAGCCAGCATTCGCTATACTTCCCTTTCCCTCTGTTCTTCCTCCCTACCTACCCCCACAGTCTGACCAATTTATACTGAATCTGTTGATCTGCTAAGTCATGGTACTTTTTGGTATACCGAGTCTTCTTGGATTTCAAAGAGAGAGAAAACTAGTGCATATTTTTCTGTATTAAATAATGTAGTAATCAGAATTTAACATTTTTGAACCTTCAGGAATGTCTTGGGATAGGGTAAATACTATTTTGAATGAAAGAAGATAACCTAAGATAATACCTGCAAGTATTTTTACTTAATCCAATAGTTTCTTAGAGCCTTATCCTAAAATTGAACTGGATTTTGAGCCATAAAATGACAGTGTTGCTTCTTCAAGTGCAGCACATGCAGTCACAGTGAGGAGCTCTGTTTCGTTCTTTCTCTCTCAGTCTATTTTTTGCTCTGTCATATCACATTACAGCAGTACACAGGAGAACTAATTCAGACTCTGTTCCAGTGTCTTTGACCTCTTGGATAGTCCAAATATATTTTACCATTGGTGAGACCGAATAGTAAAAGTATTTGATTCCACCTACTTTGCACTTCAAATTTGATTCAATAGAGTCCTAGAAGAATGGAGCCATTAAAAAAAAATGAGACATTTAGGTCCAAATGCCCTATTCCGAGATTGGTACATGTTACTTTTTAAATGAATCATTTTTTTTCTTCAAATATTTTAAAGTGTAAGTTCTTGGCTAGATATTTCACAACCTGTTCAGACACATTTTAAATACCATCAGTCAGTCTATGTACTCGGTAAGCATTTAAGTAACACCATGGTGTGCTGTGATAGTATTTAACATGCCAAAAATCACCTCTTTGCCATCCTACTAGATCCTGATCAGTCATTAGGACAAAAAAAAAATGTAGAAAACAAGAATAGAATGAACGAAGAAAATCCATATAAAAAGAGACCACATGCAAATAAACTAATGGCAAATTTGTTTTCTGTTTTCTAACACCTGCATCTTCCACACGTTACACCCGTGTGTTAAAACTGTTTTAATACTTCAGACTTGGTCTCCTCTCTTTATGTTAAGGTAGCCTTATCACAGAGTGATTCTGTGCTTCAGCTGTCTTCACACACAGCTTAGTCTGAGCATCAGTCGTTGTTGTCCTCCTCTGGGAACAGAAGTCAGAGGATCCAGATGACAAGTAGAGAAAGAGACTCCTCCGTAAGCAGCATCTGGCTCTTTGGCAGATTTGTCAAGCACTTCTGCTAATGGGTTTGGATTTGCCCAGGGGTCTTTCATGTGGTTACATTGCAGATGGTCTGTCTGTTCTATCTTCTCCTTTTGAATGCTTTTATTTAAAAAAAAAAAAAAGGCAAAAAACTTTCATCTGATCCTCAGAATTTACACACTCCTTTACAGCTGATAAGGTTCTTTATGGGTCTCATAAGATGGTTGTGCAGACTCCTTTCTGTTAGAAATTGCAAAGCTTGCCATATATCCAAACGTGTGCCTTGAGTTTTGTTGGCAATTCTGGACTTAGTTCTCCGGTTTAGCTGCCAAGTGATATAATTTACTGTGATCTGAGTCCGTATTATTGTCAAATCTCTTTGGGAATTACTTTATGTCATTTGTAGAGCAGAGGTAACTTTACCTCCCCTTGAAGCATGAAATATACTTGCCTTCCACTAGCCGCCCACCTTTGAAAACCAAAGTTCAAATCTGGATTTGTTTAAATGTGAAAATGAGTGTGATGGTCTCAGTCTAATTCACAGGGGATTCTTGTCTGCCATTTAAGAGAGGCCCAGGACTGAAGCAGCAAGTCTGTGGGAAGGTATGTTTGGCAGATCTATGGAGAAAGGCATACACAGTGCCCAAATAAATAAAGCAATTCCACGGATAGACTTTTTAGCAGAATTATTTATTGTGTGTCGCGAGCGCAGAAGAGGGCAGAGGGAGAACATCCTGTTTGGTGAATTTCATTTTAGTTCTGTTTCAGTTTACAACTGAATCCCTGTCACTTTAATTTTTTAAGGGTTTTTTGGATTTTATTTGCTTTTCATTGTAGAAGTAATTGGCAGGTGACTAGACATAAGATCATGTTTTATTCCTATGTTATTTCAGGCTTATGTCTTATTTTTCTTCTAATTGTGTAGATTAAATTAAACAGAAAAAACCCCCCTGTGCTCTCAAAGATGTAGTGCTTTTCATGACTGTCTCAAAATAGTACTAGAGAAGGATATTCATCCCCCTTAGCGTTTCAATATTATACCATGTTTCAGAAGAGTAATATTTTAAAATCTGCTGAGAAACAAAAATAATTGAATTATAAAAAGCAGTCATCTCCTATCTCAGTGCTCTGTCTCGCAAACCAGGTTCTTAAGCACTGGGGAACCTGTGCTCAATTCAGTGAAGTTACAGTCTTAAGTCTGTAATATAGATGTGCGTGAATTTAAAAACCAACGACGCTTTAGGGTTTGTTCCTCCTGCCCTGCTTTTTCCTCAGGACTTTGACAGAAGTGGCTACTCGATGATTTTTAAGGGCTAGGTGGTCTGTCAGAAGTCATAGCGAGGTCAAACCATTTGGTGCAAGCTGGGCTCGTAGCAGAGGGAGCTATAAGGGACAGTTTCCACCAGAGAGGCTGGTTTCCAGTGTGCTCCCGTGGCTCTGCCCGGGCAGGCAGGTATCCCCCCGCCGCGGCTGGGGTGTCGGTGTGCAGGCTGGGCTGGAACTGGAGGTGTTACGCATTTGCAGCTGGTACCTGCCCCTTCGTGTGGCTCAGGGGGATAATTGGGAGTGGGGGGATTGTGCCCTTGAGTCCTCAGCGACACGTATTTATTGACTCTTAGAAAAATCACCTACTTCACCCCAAATTAAAAAGGTACGTAAAAACTATGTGTATGCTTTAAGTCTCAAATTATAAAATGACTTGGGGAAATCAAACAGCGAAGCAAAATGAAATGTAATCATTTGATATCAATTGTAAAGGTTGGCCAGCATGAGGACATTTATCAGGGCATCATTCTCTCTCTTGCTCAGCATATTAGAATTTTGAATGTACTTAGTTATTAAAAGTAAATGCAATAATCTCCCTGTTTTTCAGGTGTACAGGTAATAAGTTCTCCTGGACAAAACGAAAAGGGATGTGTGCAACACACCTGATGTACCTCGCTATCCTGAATGGTTATGCCCAGATACACCTTATTACTTAACAGGAACGATTGGATGCTGAAGCAGTTAAAGCATCAGGCAGTCAGAAAGTTGCATATATTTATTTTATATTCTAAACCTAACTCGTTGTTGTGACTGCGATTAGAGAATAGAAATAATTGCTTTTGACACGAACTGCTTTGGAGCCAAACATAATGTGCTCCACATGAGGTAAACTACAGAATATTTGTCTGGGGAGCCAAGGTAAAGATCAGGTTTAACTTTTAAGGGGAATTTCACTGTTAAAAGTGAGATGCGTTAATGTTTCCCCTGTTAAGACTGCTTGCCAATTACTCTCTGTGTTTCATATTTACAAAAAAAAAAAAAAAAAAGGAAGATTCAGAATGTTTGCATTAAAATGTGACATTTGAATGGAGCATGAAAACTACGAGATTTTGGCAACTCCTGTATTCTGCCCAATCTGTCATCATAACTCATCCTTTCTGGAGATGGATGAGGTACTTGCAGGCCCCTGTAGTAGTGGCTAAAGAAATTACATTGAAACGAGGTATGATCACTCTAATACAGCACACCTGAAAGAGCTTCTTTTCCTTTGGGCAATCCCTGACGAAGAAAAACCACATTTCAATAACTAGTTTGAAATCTAACAGACATTTCAATTCAGAGTAAGTCAGACACAACCCAACCTCTGCTTTCCTGTTATGAAAATGTGAATTCATACTTACACCATACAGTCCAGGCTCCATGAAGCCAACAGCAAAATTCCCAGCCTTTCATCCTTGGTTTCTCAATTTTCAATTTGCTTAAATATTGCCTTACATGAATAAAGTTGACGTTATTACAGTGCAGTTAATAAATGCAGCTATGGATCGGGCACCAGTGTCTGGACCCAGGTATCCCGGCTGTCCCATCTCCACTGGAGGTGACGTTTATGCAGCAGGTCAAGGGAATGAAGTATGTTCCCCTTTGCTGAAAGTGTACCTCCAGCTACTGCACAGACAAGCCCAGAATGAAGGGTACTTGAGAGGTACATCAGATCTAAATGGAAGAACTCCTCCATCGCAAAAGCAGGTCTCCAGCACCCTAGGAAAGGCTCTGAGGAATTCTATCACTTTCTCTCCAAAAAAGGTAGTTGGAAGATAACATAGTGATGAAGTTACCCCTAGAAAATCCTCTTTCTTATGTGTGGGTGAGTACCAGGGATTTGGAGGAGCTTCTGTGCTTTGACACTTCTTTCCATCTCAGTCTGGCATTAACATGTGGTTTGGAAGAGAGCATTTCCGCTCATTAAAGAGCAAAGGTGCTAGAGCACCCCCATACTCATTGTCCACAGGAAATCAGGGCTTCAAACAGCCCCTTCAAAACTCCTCTCATCGTTCCACTTAAAATCAGGCTTCATGCCATGAGGAATACTGCCTTGTGTTTTCCCTGAGGTGTTCTGAAATTCTGTGCAGTAAGCAGTGTGGCTTTGAAGGCTATGTCTTACAAAGGACAGATTAGCAGAGGGCTAGTAATTGGCAGAGCTGATCATCTCCACCTTCCTCTGTATATATGAGAAAAAGTCTTTATTGCTCAAATTAGACTTAAAAACACCAAAGAAGGACTCAGTGAGATTTTCCAGTCATTGGGTTTATTACCTGTTCCTTACCTCCAGCCAGGTCACCTGTCAGAGATGCAGAAAGCAACTCTGAAATTCCCAGCAGATTTTTCAGATGGCACTCCGAACAGTTGTTCTGCAGAAGTTGTGGCATAGGAGGGAAGGCCACAGGCTTGCTATTTGCGTTTCAGCCATCTCCACAGAAGTGTTTGTTATTTGTTTATGACACAGCTCATTGTGTTGTAAGAACCACAGAATTTGCAAGTGCCGATCACATCTGGAAGCGATCAGAAGGGGAAATGGGAGCTGCTGGGTGAACTGCTCTTTGAAAATGTGGCCCTGTGATCCAAAGACCTGCATTTAAATCTTACATATCTGTAAACCGGTAGTCTTTATTTCATGTAAGTTGGATACTTGACAGCTCCCCGTGGAACTGCAGTGTCATTATCACTTTTGATTTATTTAAATGCTCACATAATGACTTAAAAACCTACTTTAGACACCTTTTTTAAGTAGCAGGTTAAACACGAGTTTGACCTCCTGCGTACATACTTTCTGTTCACACCGGGACTAGGAACCGCGTAATGCAGCCTGCGGACCGCGGGCTGCGTGGCCGAGCTTGTGGCAGCGTGTGAAAGGTGCCCTGCCCTGCCCGAGCTGTGGCGTGGGGTCATTGCTGCTGGTGGGGCTGAGCTGGGCACGGGTCTGGTGAGCGCCAAACGCCGGCGCTCAGGCACGCTCCGGCACAGCCCAGGTTCAGCGGGGGCCAGCCTGCACGTGGGCTGAGAGAACTGAGCTCCCGACCGTTCTCTCTGCTACTCCATCAGTTCCTGGTGCTCGTCACTTACTAGTTTAGATGTTCTCTGTCTGGCTCCTGGAGTGGTTTTCTCCAACCAGCTGCCTTTTTCTTTAAGAAGACAGCAAATACCTGTTCAGACACCACATTACCTTTTTCCAGATACTTCCTCCAGTGCCTGGAGCGTAGACCCTGAGGTAAAATCGCATCACATCAAACCTGTGGCTGTCACATTTGGATAGCCCAGAAAAGAGATCTCAAAGGCTGGGATTGCTTGGCATAGCTTTGCTTTTTTCTGTGCATCAGTTTATTACATCGGAATATAATAGTTTCCCATATAAAACCATCATTTGCCTTCGTCAAATCAAACCAATCCCAAAGTGCAGGGTAGGGGGGTGAGGTGGAAGGGGAGCCATATAGAAAAAAGGCTTCCTGTTATCCCGTTATTCCAGTTACCCTTTCTGTGACAGCCTGCCCATTTCAGTAGTGTAGACCTGCGTGTTGTAACCAAAGAAATATCCTCAGCATAGAGAGGGTGAGCTGGAAGTATATGCCGAGGTAAATAATTGTATAAGTTCCCTCCCCCCAGTCTTGATTTTTATCTACTCATTTTAATACTTGTTGGCTTTGGACAAATGGACTGCATGTGCAATGGGAGAATCTAGAAATGGTTCCTAGAAATTATGCTATGTTTCATCCGCAAGTGTGGAAATCCAAATTAATTTTATATCGTCTTTTAATTGTGTCAGGGAAATGACATTCATTTCCAATAAAAGTCAGAAAGCAGTGAGAAAATAACTTAATGTGAATTTGTGGCCAACTGAACTGCACTAGAATAGATGATTTTCTGTGGTTTTCTGGAAACCACATTAAATGGCATTAAACTGAAATAAAATGTCTCAGTCAATCAGAAACCAGGGAAACCATACAGTTACTGACTTTTAAGCAAATAATAGTTTTCAGCAATTATACAGCACGACAATCCAAGCCTTCTAAATTTATTGCTGTGTTTAGTCATCACCAGAGAAAACTTAACCTTTTCACCTTCATTTTATTCTTCAGGCAGGAAAAGAAAATGTCAGTTTTAATTTTCCAACAAAAATAAACTTGAATTTGTAAGCAATTATTTTTCACAGTATTTAGTCATTTTCTCACTAGACCCATGAAGAAGAAATCCGTATATCCCTTTCAGTAAAGCAATATCTGCTTATTAGTATAGCAATAGCTTAATGCGAGATTAAGAAAAGCTATGGCCTTTGGTGTTTGCTCACGCGGTGGGAAAAAAAGGGAAGCATAGATTTAGTGAAGGCAAAAAATATCTTGACACCTAGTTGTCAGGAAGCACACAGAATCTCAGGGTGGCACAGGGTCAAAAAGAGTGGGTGATAGCAAAAGTTTAACTGGAGAAGTGGGAAGGGGGGTTTGGGGAAGAAGCTGCCGTGCAGTTAAAAGAAACATCCTTTTTCTCTAGCTGTGAGCGGCGTCAGGAGGCAGCTCAGGAGCAATGCTGGCCCCTGTCACCCAGCCTGCTTGCCCACCTTCTCGGCCGAGCCCTCTGCACCAAATGCATCCCGAGCACTGACACTGGCTGCCTGTCGGGCACCTCCTGTAAAGTAATACTGTCTGCAGGGTTTTTTCTCCTGGAATTAGAGCTTGAATGGCCAAGAGAAAGACAATAGGCAGGAAAGCAAAACTGAGATACAATCACAACCAGTGCCACTTTATGTCCCAAAGGATCGGCTAAGGAGTCCCATCCGCTGCAAGATAAGCAGTATTGTTGAGATCTAAAAAGCTATTAAACAAAATCGGGCAGTTTTGAGCTTTCCTCAAATTATTGTTGCTTTGTACTGGAAGGATCCTCTCCACCGTGCGGTTATTGCAGTCCCCGGGGAGAGGCTGTGTCCCTGTGAGCTTGAACTCATGCACTGGGAAGCTGCATGATGATATTCAGGCTTGTAATTATTCACCTATATTCGTAAGGACTTTACTGTGGTCCTTGCTGTACAGTTCTAGAAAAGTGAACTTTGTGATATTTTTATTATTTCTCAACTCTCTGTTGTTTATAAACGTGACAGAAAACTCCACTGTTGCAATTCTTCGTTTCACTAAAGTTTCCTCCCTGTGATACCCTCAATCTGACATTGGTTGTAGATCAACAGAGAAGAAATATTTTTTTGGAATACCAATGTGGCATTGGTTTTGCTTCTTTCTGTTACTTTTTTAATATGAAAGTTAACACCCTACTTACAAAACCATGACAAATACAAATTATGTAGCTAGAATCCACCTTGTCATAAATGGTTACAAAAAGTTTAGCACTTGTTTTCTAGATGGTTAAAAAAAAAGTAATAAAAGTCTGCAGAGCATTTGCTCTTAGGTTCTTATCCATATTAAATGATATTTTTTACTGCTTCTTAGCACTGTATCAGATCACTTTACAAAAGGCCTCAAGGAGAGTGGAAGGGAGATCTTGCTAGTGTCCAGCAGTATTATTTGTTTTTAACTCCTGACAGGCTCCCGGAACTCACATGGTGGAGGGGCATGCTTTTGGGAGATTGTGCCTACAACAGTAAAAGATCTGCTGTTTTAGCCATCTATTAAGCTTGAGAAGATACACAGCAGGGGCTGATGAGCCTGGGAAAACAAGAAGGGCAGTCATCTCAATGGAACAAAATTGTCTCATCAGTTTTGCTGTTTCTTCATTGCCTTTTACAGTGGCAAAAAATGACAAAGGCTGCCGTACACAGCGTAAAAGCACCAGGAATAGAAAACATTATGAACCTGTATTTCAGGATCAGTGTAAGGATTGCAAATATTACTCATTTGAGGAGTGTTCTTGGGCTGTGTGTTGTGTTATGCTATCTGTGGAAGTCTTTGGTGGAAAGATGTTGGAAATTTTTTAGTTGTGTATTTGTACACCTATACACATGTATGTGTGGATATTAGCACCAAAGAATTATTAAGTGTCTGTATGCAGCTGTGTGTTAGTGTACATGATGTTTGTATGCATGTGTGTATTCCCTGGAAACCCGTCCATCATCCAGAATACCTCTCTTTCCACCTTCTTTGTTACTGCCCAATGTCGTCTTTGAGGATTGTTAAAGGGTTGGTGTAACTTCTTTTTAATTGCATTATTTATAGTTTGTGTACGTACAAGTAAACATGAAAAAGCCCTGGCCTAACCGTGAATGTAACGTATAAAATAGTTTTCTAAAAAAAACCCCAAAAAACCCCAAACAAAAGCAAAAACCAACAGAAAAATAACCTCTATAAATATGATGTATCTATTGTTACTGATTGTTTTAAAATTTGTCGCAGATTTTTTTGTAGATTTTATTGGGCTAATGACATTTGTGTGTGTGGATCCATTTTAATTTTTTTTGTTGGAGTGAAAGGCTTGTATGAGCTAGTTCAGACTGCATATGGAAGAGAGACGGGCTCGATAGTCATGTCCAGAACATGGCTGAAAGATCTGGCTAAAAAAATTTCTGTGGGAAATTGAAAAAAAAAAACCACCCCACTTTTCTTCAAAACTGCGCAGTCAGTCAGAGAGCTGCGCTGACAGCAGTAGGAAACAGATTTAGCTGAGTCTGAACAGATCTGTTACCCAACTTTCATGTTGCTCTAAAAGTTAATTTTAAATAAAGGGAAATTCCCTGTTTCTTTAATTTCAGAAGCTCCAAGGTAGCTGGCATCTTAATTGGACAAGGCTCCAGGTTTCTGTGAGAAAGTTTGGGGTATGTAAGAACTGGGGTTACAACAGGAGGGATGTAAGAAAAGCAGGAGAAAACTAACAAAAAAAAACCCCCCAGATAATGTAAAGTTTAATAAAGATTCTGCTAAAGAAAATTATGTAGAGAATTTCCTTTTAAATAATTTTAAAAAGAAAAATCCTTTTAACTACTTGTAAAGAACTTTGTTCTGATTCATTGATAAACTAAATGAAATTATTCAATTTAAAATAGCCTTCAGCTAATCTTCCTTTCAATTCTCTTTTGTTTTGGATTTATTGCAAATGCTGCAGAATGAGGAATTAGTATTTGTAAAATGTCCTATCTAGACTAGAATTTAAAGCACATTGTTCTCACATTAGAATATTTATTCTTCTGTAAATCTTTGATAAATGTTTTCATATTTTGAAACTTGTTAGTAAAAAGTTTGAAATACAGTAAAAGTAGGTTATGTAGCAAAAAGTTTATGTATTAAAACATGATCTCTTTAAAGAAGAAAATTATCTAAATATGATTTACTTGTAGAATTCATTAATGATCAATGGAGTTTTGAGTTGTGGAAGGACCCAGCTCTTAGTCCACATTTATAATATTGTAATTGGAAATGCAAATGGGTAACAGAGTTATAACAACTCAGATTTTCTGGAAATAGATTTTAATTTGGCCGCAGAAAAGCAGTGCACAAATGGATACGTGCTTGTAACAAGAGGAAAGAAATACAGGAATTTTAAAATCACAACCCTAGAAGCAAGGCTTGAACTTTTTACCTTTAAAATAATACAAACGAAAGCTATACAGAAGTACAGCGATGCAGTTGTCAAATTGGGCAACCATAATGAGCCATACTTAAACCTTCCTACGCACGGTTGGGTTATGATGCTGGGCTGTGCGCTCCAGTGGTCTGGGATGCATCACAAGTTCTGTTCGGCTGCCGTTGCAAAGAGAGGGGGGAGGATCTCTCTCTTGGGATGCTGTTCCTTAACCCGTTTCTGAACACAGGCTGACCCTTGAACAGATGTCACTTCAAGCCAGGGGACAAAATGTGGAAGGCCCAGGATTCACACACAGCCATCTTTTTGATACAAACCCGCTTCGATTTGTTGGGGTTGCCCGCGTCCAGGTTGGAGTTATTGCCTACGGGGATCTGGGAGGCTGCTCTGTGCAAATGGGATGTTTTAGAGGCTTTTCCAGTAAGCCTCTAAAATGATCCACTAAGCATGTGCAAATACCAATTTTCAAAGACTTAAGCGTAGCCAAAGCAGAATAAAAGGCAAATCCATCTTGCCAGTTTTCAGGTTTTCGCTCAGGAGCTTGGATTCATGCTAACGTTCTTCAAACAAACAGTCAAGAGAAAATTACAACATCTTCTTACCAAGTAATCTGTTTCCTCTCAAAATTTATCTTTTGATACAATTTAGCATTTTACTTAATTACTCTGGAAAGTAGTCTGAGACAATGCAAGAGGGGGAAAAGTAAAGCTCAAAAAGTTACATGCCTGGCAGAGAAACAAAAAATGGAAAATAAAATTGTACGATGTAGTTTTTTAAGCAGCTTTAACAATAGACTTTATTCTGCCTAAATTGAAACACGCTGCCTTTACTAGAAAACAGTCTTTAATAAATAACTGCATAAACTTAGAAGTATTAATTGGTCCTTTGGAGATCACTCTTTTTTACTTTTTTAGTGCAGGAAAACACATACTGAACCCGAACCTGCTTCTGATTAAGTCAGTGAAAGCAGGAGTCTGATAAACATTTAGTTTGACAAAATGAATTCAAGATGTTGGAATTATTTCATCCATTTTTTTAAGCATTTTTCCTGAATCCTCCATTCACTGAAACTGTAAGATTTTAGTAGGTCTGTTACATCTTCCTGAGAATTTTTTAGGCTAAAGGTAAACTAAATGCATCCAGAAAGGTGAATTGAATGACATCTGTTACACAGAAGGTAACATGTGCACTTGAATAAATAAATTACATAGGGATATATTAAAATAATCCCCTTACTTGTTCACACAGGATAGAGCACCCAGGACAAGTATAATGTATACACATGGTTTTGTGAAAATTTTTATTGGTTTGGATATCCTTTTTATCCTTAATGGACTACCAATAAGTGCAAGATGTCTTTTACTCATGCAGAGAAAAATGTCTATTTATAAATGTACTACTTTTAAAATAGTTAATTAACTTACCGTGTCTGTGGACTGGGATGCCATTTTCTATAGAAAACAAATATAAGGCAAATAAAATACTTTCCTACACAAAAGGTTTCATACTGGTATGGAAAAAAAACTGTTCCTTTTACAAAGTTCGATTGTTCATATTCTTTGCCAAGCAAATGAAAATCAGAGGACTTAGTTTTCTGATAAAGAAAATCTGATTCATTTAAGAAAATCTCATTCATTCGAGTGTGAAAAGTGCTTAAGATGGATACTTCTTAAATACGCTAGCTAGGTAAATCAATGATTTTGCTTATGAAATATTGCTGAAGCATTTGCATCTGTGGCCATGATACATGCCTGGCTGAAAAGAAATTATTGTGATTTTCATGCTGAACAAGAAAAAAAAACCCATATGTAAACTTTCTAAGCTAGAACTGCCTATTAGGTATCTCTGGGCTGATCACACTTCAACAGGAAATCGTGACACTTAACCTGCTAAGTGAACACGTGGGGAGTATTACACTGTATATGCAATGAAACACACAGTGTTTATTTTGTGTAGCATTCTCCTACTCCCTTAAATACATACAAGATGGGAACTCACAGACTTTTTTTAACCTTTAGCTGCTATCCTTGCACAGAAACTACTAAACAAAAATCCACGGACTAGTAAACCACTTGAGTTCATTTTATTTCATCTAACACTGATCGCATTTCCAGTAGATAATAAATATAATGCACTGCTGACAGATGTGTAGAAATGTATATACAATTAGATGAAGAAATCCGGGTCAAGGCAGTTCAAATCTCAGTTTATGCCTTTGCATTTCCTTGAATATGGTTGTAAAATTCTTACCTGCTGATGCATGGCCTCCTGCAATATCAGTTTTCCCCTGCTCATCCAGACTGCTGCTGGGGGGGCTGCCCTGCCGGTGAGTGTTGGTGCATCTCAGGCTCGATTCGAACATTTACCAGAATAAATGAGATTCTTTGCCTGGGCTTCATGTGCCTTTAGGTAAAGCGTTGGTGCATTTTCCCAGCTGAGATGTAGTGTTTCCTACATTTCCTGGAAGATATTCAAGACAGGAGAGCTCTAAATCTGTGTCGTGAATTAAATGAATGCAATGAGAAGGAAGCTAAAGCATCCAGGAGATCGACGGAATTAGGAACACAAAATGGGAGACAATTTTGTTCTGTGGCTGTTTTGTTTTGGTTTTCTTTTTTTTTTCTTTTCCTTATCTTGGAGAGAAAAAAATAGAATCAGACAGCAGACCCATATTTGATGGAAAGATGGTAGGTTTTTGTTTGGTTGTGGTTTTTTTCCCCCCACAGGAGTATGCGTGGAGCACAGCATTTCACAGACAATTTCAAAGTGAAACTTGCAATAAATAAAGATGCTGGGTGTTGCCTTAACAATTTGCCACTGCTCTCCCTACCCAGAATATCAAGCAGTTACTCTTACTGAACTATCCCAACTGTTCATCTCTTTCCTAGACATTTCAGTCTTCTACAACGCAATTGGACTTTTACAGCTCTGTAAGACAATCTTTCTGTTGGCCTTTGTAGTATACATGCGGTAAATGGTTCTCCAGTCACAGATGGGCTGGCAACTTTACTTATACATAGCAAAAATGTTTCTTTGGGGAAAAAATCTGTGTAATTAATTTATAAATGAAGCAAGGAAAAGGCGAGCACAGACTGCAAATTGGATTGCAATTACCGGTCTAACAAGAAATGCTCCATGTCTGCTTTGTCTGCTTTGTCTCAGAAAGACAGATCTGTTGTCACTGAATGAAATCCATCCACAGTCCCCCAGTACAACTGTGGCACTGAAATCCGCTGTGGTCTAAATCCACTTGAAATTTTACAAGTTTCTGAGAAATGACTCAGAAGAACAAAATTAAAAAATCAAGTGAGCTAGTAAGAATATATGCATTCATAAGAGTGAAGAATCTTCCAGATGTATGTGGAAGTTCTGTTCATTCACCTGTATGGTCTGTTCCTGTGACTTAGTGTGATGCAGTGACTGCAAGTGGTTGCAGTACAGATAATGGGAGGCAGAAGTTCCTGTTCTGACTTTTTGTGTAATGACTGACTTTGCACTTCATTTCTCTGTTTTCTTCTAAGAAATACCTATATACGTGCATTTAGCCATTTATCCCTCCATCTGTCATCCATATATACGCAATCCCTTCCGCACATCTCTTACAAGCTCTTTGAGCAGTTTCTTAAGCCTGTGTCATTTACCTCATAATACGTACAGGAAAAGTGAAAAATACTGCCCTTGTTGCTGCTCACATGGAATTATTAGCTACTTTCTTAGGTTTGGCAAAAAGCAAAGAAGACCTTAAAGAAACCTGTGTTGATTTGTTCATCTGGCTGCATTCCAACCTCTCCATGTTAAAAAAAAAAAAGTTGTTATAGAAAAAGTAGATTATTATAGATAGTATCGCAATGCATTTAAATACTGTCACTTTCTTCTTTAACAGGTCTATGGAAATGCAAGATTTAGCCAGCCCTCATAATCTTGTTGGAAGCAGTGATGCGCCGGGTAGTTCCAAACTGGATAAACCTAATCTCAGTAGCACATCAGTTACAACAAATGGAACAGGAGGTAAGTATAAGACACTGCTGGCACATAGAAAGTTTTGGCTAGTTTTCAGTCATATGCATTTTTTAACATAATTTCAAGGATGAACATAAACCCATTTATAAACCCAGCAAGAATTATTAAAAAAAAAGGCAGTCATACTAGGGTAAATCTACTTATTCCAACAGCACTTCTTCAATTTCTGCCAGTTGAAGTAAGAGGCAGAACTGTGCAAAGGTGAAACAAGGAAAATGTTGGAATGGTCGATTTGAACAAAGTGTTAAAGGTTTGGTTATACTTGTTGGTAACTTGAAATAGATTGCATTTTCTGCATCATATTTCATTGCTGAGTAATAGTTTACTCTTATACCCTGAGCTACACACATTTAGGTTAATTTAAAATCTCTGTCAAAAGAAGTTCATCAAAATTAAGCTCAGGTAATTTTTTTACATGATGAACACGCTAATTCCATTTCTTGGCAGGTAATGAAAGTTTGTCATAAAGAGATTTTTATATTTTCCTCAAAAGTAACTGGTTATTACTGCTGTATCTATTACTGTAGGGACAGCACTACCATGCAGCTACCACACAGATGTTCAATGCTTTCATGTAATAGATTCTGCCATGGCTGAATTGGAGCAGTGGAAGGCAGGGTACCACGTTCTGAGGTGGAGTCCTGTTCCCACTAGTGTCCATGAGAGTGACACCACGGAGATGAGTCAAGCTAGAGTTTCAGGCCTCCTTTTTGGAGTTTATACATTGCTGTCTATTTTAACAGTTGGCACCAAGAAAATTTTTTTAGTTTGTTATTTCTGGCCACAATGTAAAGCATTTAATTCACGTATACCTATTTAAAAAAAGTATCTGTCAATGTCAATAAAAGGTGTATGTGCATGTGAGGGTAACAGAGCTCTGTAGAGAAGGGCTCAACCATTAAGGTTCAGCCTATTTATATTTTTAAATAGAATCCTTATTCTGGCACAAAGAGAAGGGAAAACTTCAAGTATACTGTTAAAGAACGCTAATAACTAGGTGCCTCTATATTATACTTGCATAAATAAACCAGTTAAAATAATACTCATAAAAACAATACAGTGCCATTAAAAGACTTGGCTCAAAGTGCGAAAACACTTAACTTGCCTTGAAGACTGTTCACGTACCCTGAACGGACACTGGGACAATGAACCATTATACCATTCCTGTTCTCAGGAGACAACATGACTGTGTTAAATACTGCAGACTGGTTGCTGAGTTGCAGCACTCCCTCTTCTGCAACAAGTATGAGACACCCTGGTACAATGCATGTGTGTGGTGGTGTGGCTCCGTGACTGCTGTGTAACATCTCTCTTGGTTTGCTCTGTTCTTTTGTTACGCGGTTTGAACATTTTTATGGGGTTCTTCCCCACCCCCTTTTTTTTCCACTCCTTCTCAGAGGCTTTTCCCACAGCCAGAAAACTGGTAGGAAGTTACAATAAATAGTTACCTTACCATACTTTGAAAGTCATTTGATGAGCAAGGAGAATTTAACCCACTTAAAATTAGCTTAACCATCTACATGCTCTGAGAGACCGGGAGAGCCCCGTGGTGAGAAACATTGCTGGGAACTACCAGTAGTCAGCATTGCTGGAATTCAGACCAATGGATTTTCCACAGAATGCCCATTTGTTTTTCTTTTATTTTTAGGTACAACATTGCATGATTACCTGAGCACAAATCAAGGTTGACATTATTGCTACTCCTCCTCCTCCTATTTTCATTATTAATTAAATCTTATGTCTAGTGTGCTACTGCATGTAACTTGCCACTTTACAAACATTTGGGCAAATTTTCCAAGCTGTTTTCATTTATGAGTTTCCTCTCATGTATTATTAATTGTTACGAGTTTTAATGATTAATGATAATCACATATCTGACACTGTTGCAATACATATGGCTTAATCATAGATGTAAACATCCATCACCATGACTCTCTACAAGCCATTACAGAGGTGCTTAAGCTGTGCAGGTTTGGACTAACGTTAGGAAGATCTCAAAACGTTTCCTTTTAAAAAACCCCTCAGAATTAGCTTGCTATTTGTAAGCCACATATCCAGAGAGAATTTACCCCAAAAAAAGTTCAGACATGAGCACAAAAGATCATTTGCACTAGAATAACTGATTCCATGTGAATGCTTCTGCTCAGTTACAAGAATTTAAGTTTAAGGAAGGACTGAGCTAACTTAGTCTGTCACCTCAGCTAACTGTTCAGCATGTTCAGATAAATGTGGAAGGTAATAATTTAAGTACTAATTATCAGTAGTGAGGAAATGTAATGTGAAAGTCCTTGCCTTACTTACATTAAATCTGATTTTCCGTAAGCAGTAGAATGTTTAGAGCTGTGCTTCTAGTTGAATATATTCCTAGGAAAACCCCTAAGGCTTGCTAAAAGAAAGGAAAATTGTTCCTATGACAAGCTGTGTGGTTTATTGTTTTACATGAGCTTTTAGTCAGACTTGTTTGTTCTAATAGCTATTGCACTTGGTTGTCCTGCTTCATGCATAGTAGTAGCATCTCTTGCCCCTAAAACCCTGTGTTCATTTTCAGTCCTTAACGTAGAGAGGTTCTTTAGGAAAAAAAAAAAGAGGTTGGCAGAGTACTAGTCATGTTGGTCTGCTAAGTCCTTTCATCAAGTGAAGAACTTATGTTGTAGAAGCTGTTGCCTTTTGGGAGCTGTATTCTGAGTTCGTCTTAGAATAATTAAGTTTGGAAGGGATCCCTGGAGGTCAGCTGGACCAACCCCTGCCAAGAGCAGGGCCAACTTTGCTGTTAAATCATGTTGCTCAAGGCAGCATCTAGTTGAGTGTTGAATATCTCCAAGGTGGAGCTGTCACAGCCTCTCCAGGCACCTGTCCCAGGGCCTGACTACTCTCACAGCAAAGAATTTTCCTCTTACATTTAATTGGATTTTTCCCTTGCTGCAGCTTGTGCCTGTTGCCTCCTGTCATTTCACAGGGCATCTTTTAAGAGTGTGCCTTTGTTCTTTGTCATCTTTCCACCTTCCCATTCAATAGCTGCAGGCAGCAATTAGCTCTCCCCTCAGCCTTCTCTTCCTAGGACAGAACAAGCCCAGCTTCTTCTGTCTGTCCTTGTACATCATATGCCCCAGCCCCTGACCGTTGTGGTTGCTCTACTCTGTTAGCATTTGCAGTCTTCACTGTTAGCCACGCTCAAATGTATTTCCAGCCTGAGATTGCTTTTCGTTTCATTTTTTCTCTTTTGATAGGTAAAAAAAAATAATATTAAAACTCATCCACACTTTAAAAAATAGAATATTAACTGTATAGTCTTTAAAGTGTTCATCCAAAATGCTGGTTCAAACTCTTAGTCTTTGCATTACGTCTAGAGCAGTTGCCATAGTAATGTCAGAACCACGCTTTATCTCACATGTGGGAAACATAGGGATGATTCTGTGGTTTTAATTGGTGTCAACTTTTATTTTGATTCCAACTTTAAATGTTCCTGGTTTTTTGATCTGATGTTAGAATTCTCTCTCTTTTTTTTTTTTTTTTTCAGTTAGCTTTGTGCTTTTTCCCCTCTTGGTTTAATGACATGCAACATAAAGAAAGAAAGGGAATAGTCCAAATGTCTAGCTACACTGAGGAAAGACCTTGACGAATTCCTTACTGTGATAAAATCTGAATGTAATGAAGTAGAACTGTTTAAAAACAAGCACATATAAAATACTTTCTACATGTATTTCTCAACAAAACACAGTGCTAATATGATGTTTTTCCTCAAGTTAAGTACATGAGAGAGTTTCTTTTGGTTAGATCCTTTTCTGCTTGACAGGGAGAGAAAAAGATGGTGACTATTGGTGCTGATGGAAGTGCTCTCAGCTGGCATTAACCAGAACTAGACACAACTCTAAAGTAAACATTTAAATTCATTACTGAAGTTTTTGTTAAATAAAACAGTTAGGCACATACTGGAGTGTCTTTCTGGATGCAATACTGAACATAGGTTTGTAGCTCAGTATGGGCAATAGTGGAATACCTCCTTGAATAGAAACAGATAAGTTACTAAGAAGGAGGTTTTTTCATGTAGGTAAATGTGCATACTCTGCAGAGAAAAGAGACATGCATCTTACAAAGTAAAATATGACTCAAGGTCGTCCGAGGGGAAAATACAAATCTTTCCAACTTAGTATGATTTTTTTCATTCTCCTACTGAAGTACCTGCAGACATCTCTATATAGTAATCAGAAAACAAATTAATTTAGTTACTTTTCATGCTTCAGGCAACAGTACATGTTCCACACGACCAAGAGCCCTGAGGTTCAGTGGAGGCTGACGAATGACCCATAAGCTTTTTCTTGATGTTTATTTTATTGATCTGATGAAAATAAAATCACATCTTTCTCATCTAAATAGAGAAATGGGAATGCTTTATTACTTTTATTAACGACTCTGTTCATTTTGTGTAATTCTTGTCAAAGCTTTTTTTAAAAATGGGAAGATAACAGCCTGCAAAATGACAAGGAGTACAGCTTGAGAAAATGTGGCTAAAATTCTTCCCTGATGATTTCATATTGAATTAATATCCTGCTGCTTGCGGGGAGAATGTATGGGTGTGGCAGTTTTATTAAAGAGCAACAATAGTGAAAAGAAGTCTACATTTAAAAGACACACATTCAAATATTTTTTAATTTCTCACAGTAAATGGGAAGATACAACTGCATAACTTGTGTAAGAAAGGGCAACTTGTTTTCCTTAGCACAGGGGCACCGGCGACACTGCAGGGCACTCTGCCTGTCACGGAGACAAATACATCCCAATTTCTCAAATGTTCCCAACTTGGCAGTTGTCCCTTTGAATTCAGTGTAGGTCACTTGCGCAGTTGTAGACATCTGCAGCATCCCGTATGACTTACTGAAGTAAGATCCCTCAAGCAGCGTGACCGGAAATGGGGTGTGATGCCGTAGGAGAGGCAGGGCCCGTCGCAGGCGGCTGTAAGGGTAGCTGTGCAGCTCCCGGTGAGCTCCTCATTGTGCGCACAGACACAGGGAGGAACGGCAGCGTGGTTCTGTGGGCAGTGGTTTCCCATGAGAAAACCAAATCCTTTATGTAGCTCATCCACCACCTGTTCGTCCACAGACTGTAAGAGGGATGATGAACTTGAGGGCAGCTCAGGCTGTATTTGGACTGAATCGCCCTCTCGGAGTACCCCTCTTTCTAAACCGGACATAAAGGGAGATTAGTATGCACCTCGTTTATAGATTAGGTGACTTGAATCTGAGCCGTAGTTTGTAAATACACTGCCAGCTCAGACCATGAAAGCCCTCCCTCCCCTTACTATTGCCCGTGAAGTCAAACATGGATGCAGTGGTGTTGGCAGACGGGAGCTTCAGTCAGCTTAGCTGATGTCCCTCAGAGGCGTCAGGTAACTAGTTGGCAGAAAACGTCTTCGCTTGGCATGTGTTAGACCTGCTGGGGGGCTCTGCCAGCCCGCCTGTCACAGCAAAGACTTCTCCAAAAATCCCATACTGTGACCTTGGCATTTCCATACCTGGCGTATGACCGCGGTAGTGGCCCGTGCAGGTCCTCACTGACACTTCATTCTGCGCCCCCGGGCAGCGACCGGTCCTGTGGTACCTATAAGCAAGTTGCTGATATATATGTGATAAATGCTCACACGTACCCCAAACTGACCTTCGCAAAGCCATTGTGACAATATGTTGATGGTTTCCATGTTGTCAGTGAAACATCTAATCAAACCTGCAGTGTATTCTGTACTGCTGTTTCTTACCACATCAATTAGAAGGGTAATTCCCAAACTCCATTACAAAAGTCCATGCCAGATGGTCTGTTCAGGTAACATATTAAAATATAAAATCTAGATTGCCTCTGTGATGCTTTCAGTTATAGCTTGGATGGTAAGAGTGCATGATGATCTATAAGAAATAATTTGAGTTCAGAGTAGACCCAAATGTTTGGTAACCTCTAAGTTAGAAGCTGACTTGTCGTGGCTGTTGTTTGTGTCCTACTCTAGTTATTTTGCTTTTTTTTTTTCTTTTAAACTTCTCTCTTCATTTATGGAAAATTGCTTGCTGGTGACCTAGCTCAAAAAGCCCCCCACAGACTCTGTAAAAGGGGAACAGGAAAGGCAGAATGCTGGCACTGTGAAAGTAATTTGCTTCTATATGAGCATGAAACCATATTATTATTATTGTTTCACTTGTCAGGCAAAACTATTTTTGTTATGTGCTACATCCCTTGACAGCTAATGTTTCCTTCCTCTCTGCTACTCTTAGGGAATTGTTAAAATCAATTAGGTTTAGGTTGAAATCTCCCTGGAAGATATTCCAGTTGCTAAAACCAATAGATAGACGAATGCACAGATAAAAAGCTGTGTAGATGCATGGCCATTGCGGACAGAGCAAGTGTAGATTGTCTCAATACGGTGGTGGAGCGCAGGTTGAAGCTGTTGCACCGCATGCTTGTTCTAGCTGGACTACCACTAGCGAGGCTGTGGCATGAAGACTCCCGTATAAATTCAGAAGTAAAATCTCATGTCTACTTATTCTTCTATGTAGTGTCTCTTCTTGCAGTCAAAACAGAACCCATGAACAGCAGTGAAACAACAACAACAACTGGAGATGGATCGCTTGACACTTTTACTGGGTCAGGTAAAGCCATAATAAGATCACCTATTGTTAGATGTGCATCAGTATAGCATTTAATAACCTTCATTAATGAACATTTCACTGCATGGAAGCAATCTTTAAAAAACTACAATAAAATAATATTTTAATACCAAATAATAATAATAATAATGATAGTTTTTTCATTAATGTTAATGAAAATCTACATTTGTCATGAGCTATGATCTTAAAGAAGCTTTAATGATGCCTTAGATGGTTACTGTATGCAAAAATATTATAGTAATAATGTTATTATTGTACTGTAGATTTTTCTTAGTGTTAGTCTTGTACAATCTTAGGAAGAAAAAAATGGATTGTATTTGTAACAGCTGTTCTAATTTGTAAAATTTAAAATCTTAAGGGTTATATTTCAGTTCTAATTTCTCTATTCCTATGAGCAGCGTGTTAGTTTAAACACTGACAAGATTGCCATAAGCTACCTTCTTTCCATGAAAATAAAGTCTGTACTTTAAATAACCATAAGTTTCAGTTACTTCTTCTTAAAAAATTCAAACAAACAGAAATTTTTAAGTAGATTCCTATAAATTATTAAAAAGTGATGAACTGTGGAAAAGTAGATAATCTGCCTTCTAATCATTAAGCTGAATCCTGCTAATAATAATATTAACAAGAAGAAGGGGGCAGAATAAATTTTGCATCTGAAAATACCAGTTCAGTGATGGCCTGACTGAAATGTCACTGAAGCCAGGCATCACCGCTCCACACTGATACTTTGGTAGTCAAGCCCTATTTAAAGTATTCTGGAAATCACAATGTTTCTGTGTAATGAAAATGCTTTAAAAATTACGTTTATGTTTCTGGAATTGTTTTTTAGGCATCAGTAAATGCAGATATGTTCCAAAGTTGGTTATTCAGAAAAGTATTTAGAATGAATTTAGTGCCTGAAGAGAAGGTCTTTTGTGAGATGTAAAGCAAGCACGTAGTATTTCTGATTAGAAAAAATTAGAACATTGTCTTCATTATGATTCTACTGAAAGGAACCCCATCAACTTAAAGTCTAACAAGTTCCATAAAAAAATTGATAGTCTTGGCTAAAAATTAGCTTTTTTTTTTCACTCTGTTGTTATTCTATCCTAAAATTGTATTAGTAATGATTACAGATTATAAAATGTCCAACCATATATATGATTTTGTCATCATTGGTGAAATTTTATCAGGTTCTGAAATATATTTAAGACATCTGAGTTGGATTCCATGTGTAAAACATGGCTAAGGCAACATTTTCATGAAGGGGTGCCAAAAATTGCAGCCTCCAGTTCAGGTTTAGATAGCTAAGTAACAGCTCGATTTCCCCAGGTGCCACTCACCCGTTAGCTCCCACTGACTTCAAAAGAAGTGTTGAAATCTCTACACTTCAGAGATCTGGAAACAATCGGTGCCTCCAAAAAATGGCGGCAGGAATTTGAGCCTTACACAATAATTTTTGTCTGTTAGCCACCTGCGTACTCAAAAGAAATACGAACCTGATTTTCAGTTTAGGCCACAAGCTCAAGTATTAAATTAGTATGGTCATTCACAGTGGGAAATCAATAGTCTGCCTGTCTGGGTGATGTGCAGTCTTCTTCATCAGAGTGAGCTGCCTTGATAATGCACTGAGCCTGTCATAGAGAGTAAATCCATTACTTTCACACTTGCCTTTTACTGGTACTCGCAAATCGGACAATTTGGTTGGCTCCGTTTTGTGGAAGAAGTGCTAAGGAACAATAAAAACTCACCAGAAGAAGTATTTCTCTGACTTTTTAACTTAACTAGTTGTTTGGGAAGTTTAATAGGTTGCCAATGACAATAAATACTGACTAGTAGAAAGATGCCATTTCAAGCAAACCAGCTGCAATTGAAAATAACGCATAACAAAGCCCAACACTGAACAGTGTGTTTTTTCTTAATAATCAGTTACATACGTGTGTTATTCCCAACTGTGACAAGGTGATAATGCTCGTACTTTCCTGCAGCTTTCAGAGCACCTGTGAGCTCATTTTGTGAGGATGCCTAGACATATAGGGATATCACCTACTCTGTCTTATACAAGCATAGGTCAGAAGGACTCAAGCATCCTTTGTTGAGCAGGGAAGGATTTAGGTATGTTATTAAATATTTTATGAAATGAGACATGGGTGAAAAGAGAAATCCTTGTGCTGAGACACATTTGAGAGTCTGCCATGCATAAATCCTCTCCTTCAAATATCGTACCCATTAAAATTGATTTCTGTGCTCCAAGGGCAATCAAAACCCGTGACGTGTCCTGGAGCTGAGCAGAAGGCTGAAGAAGCCCTGTGGGGTGTAAAGCAGCCGGCTCTGTCCCTAATGACCAGCTGTAACACGGAAAGCGATGGTCACACAGACTGTGCGAGGTATAGAGCAGGAGACGCAGACTAGGCTTCACAGGTAACTGTGAGGAACCCCGATTTTTGGTTGAAAAGTTGAAAAATAAAGCACACAGATGTCTTGAATTCAGAGTGACAGTTGCCACAGTGTCCTTGCCCAGGCCGTTGGGCACGCTCCTGCTCAGGGCTGCAGCTCACCTATTGCAGCCCACGCTCAGGGCTCCGGTTCCTCCGTCCTGCAGAGCTGCCCCTGGGAGAAACTCTGCCTGTTAGCAAGGGTTACCCACGTGGAGAGTCACGTTGCGCACCCCTCTTCCTCCTCCTTTTTCTTCAGAGAATGACAGGGGGTAATTAATATCGCTGTACTCGATTCGAAGCTTTGTGGTCCTGCAGCAGCCTCCCATTGGGGTGGGTATTCACAGGATGTGGAGAGCTGAACAGCCTTGAACTGAGCATTTTCATACTCTGAATTTGCTGCAGCTGCTGTTCTGTGAGTGCATGCATTCTTGTGTTTATATTGCTTACAGTGCTGGATTAATTTGAGAACCGTTTATCATTTTAATGGCGCAGTGATAGACATTTGAAGTTCTCATCATCCTTTTTACTTAGTATTTATTACACCCAAAAAAGGATACAGAAAACAATTTCTGAAAGCTATAAAGGCGAAGTTAGGAAACGCCACTGCTGTATAACCTACATTTGGTCCCCTTGTGTGTAGACCTTTTGATTTGTTATTTAAATTAGATCCTTTTAACCTAACTAACCTCTTTGCAGAGAATTTTCCAGATGCATAATGAAAAAATACAAAATTCCAGCCTGTGTTAATATACTGAACCCAACACATGCTATCAGAACCGTGTATGGTCATTTCAGTTCTCCACAGCCACCTTGGCCAGTTGAGCTAACAGGGTAACTGGTAAGAGCTGGCTGTCAGCTTCTTGTCCCCTCTGTGAATCAATGTTAGCGGGGACTGGAATATGCCCTCAGCACCACAGTGAGACTTGAGAAATCAAGGGCCTTATACCTGCCCTGAAGAGCATTCCTCTGGTAAATTCAGGTAGTGGAATTTTATAAATAGTAGAGTTTTTTAGAGAAGAAAATGTTTTGATTTTGTTTTTAATATAAGCAACAGTGTTTAGCCTCATTCGTATAAATGGCTATATGAAGTAGTGCAGTTATAAAAACCATAACAACGTGCCTCCACCATCTCCTCCACCCTCAGAAGTAGGGTTAGGAGGCCATCCAGCAGTGAAAGTTGTTTCGGTTTGATAACCCTTAGAATTACCAATCTGTTCTATGAGATACAGGCATAGCCCACAGGCTCTACTCAGCCATAATATTCTCTTATGGTAGGTCTTATACCCTGTGTTTCTCAAACATCTCAGAGTCTAAAATGTAGTACACAAATCAGTGGGACAAGCTACCAGAGAAAGAGTGAAAGGAACAGGCTTTGGAAAGCTACACCGTTTACTTTGGGGGCACTTGCCTCTTTTTCTGTCTCCTCCCTGCAACTGCTAGTATCATCAGGGAAATTGAAAAAAAAAAAAAAAAAAGGAAATACAAACCAAAGTATTTTATTTTCTTGTCCGAATCTATAAAATAAGGTATATTCAGAAAGAGTAAAAAAGCAGACAGGACAGTTTTTGCTGATAAACATTAGGTTTTGATAGCTCAAGTGATTTAAGTGAACAGTCATTCATTTTTTGTAGTTTACATCAGGTGTGGTGTAATAGCAAATGTGCTTTAACTAAACTGATTAATCAAGTGAGCTGTCATCCAGCAAATGATCAGACAAAAAGTGGAGCCGTAAAGGCAAAGATCGATAAGCTGATAATGGATCACAAAAGTTCCTTGCCCTGAGAATCACCAAGGTCACTCTGTTAGCTATCGCTTGTCTTTAGAAAGGTCGTAGGGATACAACAGGGAAGACTAATTACTCTTCAAGCCTTAAATAACTGAGAGCGTCCTTTAGAGTTCTGGGGACTGATTCTGTTGATATATACAGCTATAGGTTGTCTAGCACTGGGAATAGCTGTATGCACACCAAGTGGATCACTCTGCGGATTGAGCTTAAACCACAGAAAGGCATTCTCAAAAAAAAAAAAAAAAAAAAAAAGAATATCCACACAAAATTAAATTCAGCAGACTTCCATCAAAGGCAAACCCTCAATATCTTTTCAATCAGCAGCTCTTATGAAATCTGGTGGCACATGTTCCAAAAATTATTATCCAATTCTTCTTTATTTTCAAGCCATACTCAACTGCACATATAAAAAAGAAGCTAATTGTTTTCTTCTACTGTATTTTCCTTTTAAGTCCTGCATGTTCTAAATGCATTTAAACTTGCTTTAAAAATATGAAGTTCTGCATATGTTCAAAGCAATAGATCTCAAAGACGTTAATTAGGCCTGGATGTAGAAATACATCATGTTTCATAAAATAGTTAGGAACCTAAACCTATTTGTCACTTCTATAATTCTGAAAGTTCATTTCTACTACCATTATGAACAACTCAGGAAGAGGGTACACTTTGAAGTACAACTATGATTGATTAGACTAAAGAAATTCCAGTGCTTCGTTGTGTACTACTTTAATCTTTTGAAAAGTGAATGAACAGCAGATGGCCTAATAAAGACACTCTGTATGTTTGCCCAGTATGGATTTGCTCTGAAGGGATTGGTTCAACACTTTAGAGTACATATATTTGGAATACATCTGTCTTAGTCAAGACAGATGGCAAAAGGAAAGAGAAACTTCCAAACACTTGGAATTAATCCAGTGTGAGCACCGCTTCTGAATGAAATTTTAATGGGATATGACTATTGTTCTGTTAGCTTTCTTGGAAGAATGCAGCTGTGAATAGTATAGACATACACAGTTTTGATGGCTACTAGCCAGGACTGTTTATGCTTACTTTTGAAATAAAAATGTTGTTGTTAGTGCCTGTTGTTAAGGAAAGGTATTTGTTTTCTAGTAGTCAGTCTGGTATCTTCCATCACCTAAGCTGACTAAAATTAACCACACTCATATAAAATATATTTTTCCTACCCAGTATTAAAATTAAACTTGTTAATGTGAGATTTTAAAAGTACGTGTATGTTATTTCAATCCTGTGCAATTCCATATGCTAAATCACAAGATTCTTTTTAACTACCAATTTTAATACACCTTGCAAATTTGAAAGATCTTTGGTGTGTGGTTCAGATTATGTATGAAGCAGCCTCTGCAATATAGTCAGAAACATGTCAGTCAAGCTGAAAAAGCATGACATACCCATCCCAACTAGAGAGTTCTGTACAACGATGAATGATTTGGGAGTTTTCTAATACAGTATTAAGATGTTGCAGTTCGGGTGACATCTACTTTGTTGAAAAGCTGCCCATGTCAATAAGCTGCTCTGCTAATGTTGCTGTTCAGACTGTTAGGCGGTATTGCTCTCATGATGTTTCTAACTGCTGTACTCTTGTTTTCTGTTTTGCAGTAATAACAAGTAGCGGCTACAGCCCGAGATCAGCGCACCAGTACTCTCCGCAGATATATCCCTCCAAGTTAGTGTCTGCACCTCTTCTAGTCTTTTATAGGGAATTGACCTTGGCTGTAGGCAGTTGTGTGGTTTGTTGCAAACAAATGTTCATCAGCAGAAGAGACAGAGAGAAAGGAAAATATTTAAGCCTCAGTGCTGACTCCATTATAGCTCTCTCTCCAACTTTTTTTTTTCCCTCACATGGCTGCAGAGTAAGATCCTGCTCTGTGCAGCGCGGTATTGCTGCACAAGAAATACCCGTGAATACCTGCACACAACAGAAGGAAAAAATCAGACTGTTACGTTCTCAGACATCAGCATCGTAACAGTGCTGGCAATGTAGACAGACATATTTTGCAGAAGACAGTTTATATTTAGAAATCACAATTACAAGTGCAAGATGCGAACTGAGGGGTAGCCCTGCCACAGCCCCTCCCAGCGCGAGCGTTGCCAAATGCTTCCAAACATTCCATGGTCATGAACCACCCTTTCCTCCTCCTTCTCTGGTATCATAAGATTTAAAAATCAAATAAATTGGATTAGCTTTTGATCTCTTTTTTTTTTCTTATTTTTAAGCCAATAGGCATTGTTAGGAATAGAAAACTTTTTCTTTGAGGAAAACAGACTCTTGGGCAGTCACATGAATCCAGGAGTGGGAACTTTAGGAAAAAGCATCAAAGATATTCTATGAAGTTGCTGCAGTTGGGAGGCTGTTAGTTTGCTTGTCCTACCATCAGTCTTGTGTACAAGGGTGCTTGATTCTAGTGTGCCATCTATTTGTTTCCGTGTATTTGATTTCTGTGACTTTGACAGAGAGAAAACATTGAAACTGTAGCTGATTAGGCTTTTTCAAGTTTCTTTAACAAATTTGGATTCATATCATGATAGCCAATATTTATTGATACAGAAAATAGGTGCCTCAACTAAGAACAGTCCACCTTATTCCAATTAAAACAGGTTTTGGCAAACTATATCTGATACTTTTGGCCAAATACATTACAAGGTTTAATAGAATTTTTAATCTACTGTAATAATTTATTGGCATCTAAATTAATGAGTAATCCTTTTCTGATAGTAACTGCTGCCAACTGTACTGAACTAATTAGAAAGAAAAAATAAAAAAAAATTAGAATCTGAAATTTAGTCATGGCTTTTAACGGTCAGGTTTCAGTTAGCGTAATTCTGCAGAGTGTGTTTATACAACTTTTCATCCATAAAGTCTTATTTGACTTACAAACAATCCAAGACAAATGTTTCTCTGTATGTTTTTGCAACTCTGGAGGGCAAAAATTTTAAACTTGATTTTATTCAATCTTTCTATAAAACCCCAGTATTTATAAATAAAAGACCATTTTTATTTCCATTCTATTTTCCTAGCCCATATTTTCCAAATGTTTAAAGCCCATCTGGTTACCAAAGTGTTGCCGTCAATATTTTTCATGCTGCTCTCAATGGGCATGATCCATCTCCCGTTGAAGCCAAGAGGCTAGATGTCTGTTGAAGCAGAACCGTACACAGGGGACGGCTGCATGTAGTAGGTTTAATGTTCACCTCTGTTTTTCCTTTATTCTTCTAGTCCAAGTTTCCCTCCACTGGATTAAAAAAGCATGAGAGCTTTTCTGATTTAAGCAGGCTGATCTTGGCTCAAAGGGGTCAAGTCTGTATAAAGCCGTATAGCGGTGGCACAGTCCACCTAGAGCTGGGCACAGTAGCTTGAGAATTAAATTGTAGCGATGGGACAGCACAAAATATTCACCGTGCCCTGGGGAACGTGAGCCAGAGTGTTTTTCAGCTTATTTCAGTGGGTGATGGAATAAATCCTAGAAGAGGAACAGTTGGCAGAATAATAAACTGCCTTTGGACATCTTTAAGCCTTTTTCTTTACTTTATTGCTTGAATCAACATACAAAGTATTTGTTGCCACAGTAATGCTATTTTTCCTGATATTTAGGCCCTATCCACACATTCTTTCTACACCAGCAGCTCAAACAATGTCTGCCTATGCCGGACAAACCCAGTATTCAGGAATGCAGCAACCAGCGGTCTATACAGCCTACTCACAGACAGGACAGCCGTACAGCTTGCCCACTTACGGTATTTGACTTCTTATTACTTCACCTTTTGTAGAAGTAAGAGCAATGCCGGCGTGAATTTTTTTTTTTTTTTTAAATGTTATTTTCCCAACTGTAAGAAAATATTTTTGAAGAATCAGTTGAAAATTAATTTCTTATACAGATTTGGGTGTAATGTTGCCAGGCATCAAGACGGAAAGTGGGCTCTCGCAGACCCAATCACCACTGCAGAGTGGGTGCCTCAGTTACAGCCCAGGGTTTTCCACCCCACAGCCAGGCCAAGCACCCTACTCTTACCAGATGCCAGGTGAGTAGCCACCGCCGTCAGGGCTCGCCCCGTCCACCGCTGCCGACAGCCCCCTCCTCCCTCATAGTGATGATAAGATTTTCCATTCATTTTCGTGAGCTCCAGCAAGTACGCTTACCATCGGCAGATACTTTTACCTCTAAAATTTAAGGCTAAGTACTTTTTCCAGTACTGATACGCATGTATGTATTCGTATTGGTCGTCTGTTAATTTGGATCTGGTCATGCAATGCAGTCTCTATTTGCACCTTCATTTTTTTATGGGGTGAAATCACACGGCAGGACTGGAAGCATTTATTGTATTTATTAGCGTACACAAGTCACTTTTCCTTGTTTCCATGTTTCTAAGTATGACATCATTTGATACGTGTTTCTCTTTGAATTAACATAATTTGTTAGAATTTCTCCTTAATTCTCATTTATTATTCAATTATTAATTCACTTATTTCCCTTTGATCATTGATAACCTGTTTTATTTGGATTATTTTTAAGCTTCTCATACAGCAGTTAATCTTTTAAATATTACAAATTACAATCTGAATCATCTGACTTCTGTTGAAAACAAGGACATGCCTCATTACAGATGGATTAAAAACACCTGGGTGATTAAAATATTCTTTGACAAGTTTTTTTTGTTTCATAAATGAACAGACGCTAAAGTGTTAGAACTTAGAAATGAAGGCAAAAGAGAAAAACAATATTTGAGGAGACGTGAGACACTGCAATAAATTGAAAAATGCTTTCTCGATCCATGTAATGACTTAGTGCCAATACCTTCCGTGCATGGTGTGAAGAGGAATGTATGTCTGTATGTGTGGAAGTAGCATTTCATCTCTCTTAAAGTTTCATTACCATATTTTATTGTTTAAACAAAATATAAAAGTTGTTTGTTCTTCTGATTCGTCTATATCTTAACATGGAATATTGTATTTAAAATTTTATTTTGATTCACAAGCAATTTCTCACAGTTAATTGTATTTTTTTAATTTTAGGTTCTAGTTTTACACCATCGTCCACTATTTATGCAAACAACTCTGTTTCAAATTCTACAAACTTCAGTAGTTCACAACAGGTATAAATACTAACATTTTTGTCAAATTGTCATAATTTGTCCATTACAAAAAGATTTTTATAACTCCAATGATAGCATGTTATTTTAATTTAGATCTGTTATGTTGAATAAGACTCACCGTGGTTCAATGCTATTTTCTGTGGAAAGTGATCAAAATCCCAGTGGCAGCCTGGCTGCATCTTTTGGCACTTAAATACTTCACCAACCTCCCTGTAGTCTTTTAGTAAATATCCTTAAATGAAAAAATGTTAAATATCCTTTAAAAAAATCTAAACTAACCCCTCCAAAATTCTTGCAAAAGTCATATGATTGCACACTTAGAAATACTTAATGGGAAAATCACACGTTACTCTACTTAATTAAGTACTCTGCTGCATTTGGTGTTTTAGGATTATCCATCATACACAGCTTTTGGCCAAAATCAATATGCACAGTATTACTCAGCATCAACATATGGTGCATATATGACCTCAAACAACACGGCTGATGGCACTTCATCATCATCAACCTACCAGTTGCAGGACTCTCTCCCTGGCCTGACTAGTCAACCAGGTACAGATCTACATTCAGGTGAAAACAATTTTTGTATTTTATTCTGTACTTTTAGATTTCCATATCCATATTGTTTGAATATTGACATTTTATGCTCATGCCTTTCAGGAAACTTTGTCATGCAAGCCAGCCAAAATAAGATTTTTTGTTTGTTTGTTTAGTTTGTTTGTTAGTTAAATAAAGATCTTTGCAGACTGAGATGCTGGTGGAAGGAGAAGGCCTGAAAAAAGTTACAACAGTCTGGTAGGGATTTGTTAGTATCGAAAACAACCAAACAGTAACAAACCTTTAATAAATTTTGAAACAAAAGTTCAGTGAGCTCTCCTATTACTGACAGTGGAACATTCCTGTATCCACTTTATCTGAAGTATTGCTGTAAAGAATTTTAAACAAGATACTAGCATTCATTTAAATATGCCTGGATCATGCTAGCAGAAGTACGTGGGCTTTATTCAAATGTATACAAGTTGTGTTTGCTAATTCACAAATTTAGGTTACTAAAAATAGAACAGTTGGTGATTAGTACAAGTGTCTTCAAAAAAAATAGCACTGAAGTAGCTGAAGTTGCAAAAAGAATGTTCTTAGGAGACATTGGAGACTGAATTTGCTTGCCCAACTCTGCCCTCTTGTGCACATCCACTACAACACCGTATTTTGTTACACAGTTCTATTCTTAGGGCCCTGCTGCTGGATAATGGCAGCTCTTCATTTTTTTCTCATTATCGTTATAACCCAGTTCACGGTCAGGTATCTGCTCCATTCTATGTGTTCTGCAAACACACATGTTAACATAGATTTCTTTCATCTTTTTTTTTGTCATGTTAGATTTCTAAGTTCCTGAACATCTCACCAATTTATTTTCCCCATTTAATATAAGTGGGACTAAAGTAAAGTTAAAACTATGTATGTGAAATGATGCACAGTATAGTGCAGAGCTATGACGATCTTGGGAGGCTAGTTTAGGAATTCACAGCCACGGTATCCTTACTGGGCGAACAGAGCCTGCTTATTCACGCTCACTTTCCTGTATTGCTTGTGTTATATAGGAAGTTCTTAAAGATCTAGCTGAGTATTGGGTCATATATTCATAACCTAGGCAGCCCACTAAGGCTGTGCATCGTGTCTGTGGGAGAGGTTGTTGATTGCCAGCTGCCTGGCTCAGCGGTGCTAGACCGATCTCTTCCAGGGACCCTGGCTTCACTCAGCAGCGTGGGTAGTGTCGGCCTTACCCACAGGCTGCGAGCATTTATAAAAAGACTAGCGAACTGGGGCTTGCGTTAGGCTCTGAATAGGGGGGGAAAGGGGATTGAATCGCAAAATCAACTCGTTGCATAAATCTCCCCGATTCTCATCCTAACAACTGCAACATCTCACTGAAAAGTATAGTTCAAAACCCAATGTATTATAACAATGAATTTGTACAAAGGAAGGCTAATACTGTATAGAAAAATATAAGCAAGGCCTCATACTTCATATAAGCTGCTTAAATTTACTAAAAAAGTTGGAATTTTAATTGCATGTGTAGAATTTTTTCCTTGCCAGCTGTTTTCCTCAGGCTGGTTTTTAAAGTGTTCGTGTGTGTGCATGTGCGTGTGCACATGTATGTTTGTGGTATGGTATGGTATGGAATGGATATGGGGAGATACACGTTCCCTTGGGTTTTGATGAAAGTGTAAAACGTTATTCAGTAGTCTCAGGATGCAAATTTAGGAAGAAAAAGCTAAGAAGTAACTTGAAATCAAGTGAAATTTTAGCGGTTGCAGAACATCCATAACAGACACAAATCATGTATTTTAAGAGTGTGAAGAGTTCTCACAGCTGATGTTTTGGTAATTGCACATGTTCTGTGTATGTCTCTTTGTTCCTTTGTTATTCCTCCGTATTTTTATTTGAGAAAATCAGTGTTTCCCATATTGTCTCTCCCTTGTGTATCTGTTTCCTAGAAATGTTGTATAAATGTACCATGTATTACAAACTCCTTTAGTAATGAATAACATTGAGAAAAGAAAGGACTCTTACATAGCTCGAGCAGGTTGAAAAAATATTGAAGGCTTCACATCTACGAAACAGTAAGGATTTTTCTTGTTTGTGGGGTTGTTTAAGCATATGAACTTGTTTTCCTGTTAAGTAGCTTATGCATCTGAACTTACAAATCTGCCCACACACTCCTTATTTCTGTGAAGTGTTGCACTGATCATGTGACCCTCTGCTGAGAGTGCAACACCCACTTTGCAAATACATGACATGCCTGTGCCCTTCTGTGTCACTGTAAAAATAAATTTCCGTCAGTGAGGTGCAGTTTCTTGGAGATCACTTCAGATACCGTGTTCACTTGCTGTCTAACAGGCCTTTATTGCTCGGTCCTTAAGACTTACTCCAACTAAAACCTAAGATTAAATACAGCGAGGCACTTCACTCTTCTGCCATCTCTGCTAGCTATTAATTCAAAAAACTAATCAAAGCCTCTAGTACTCTCCACACATACAGGATTTCTTGTTTTCATAATAAAGCCCCATCAGATCAAGAGTTAATATTAGTTACGATTTTATTTATTGACCAAGTAAAGAAAATGAGATGAAAATTGAAACAGACTTTACTCTTTCTGCTACTCATAACAAGCAATGACACATTACAAGCCAGGAAAGAAGAGGTTTGTAATGCTGAAGCCATCTTCTGGCTGCTCTTTCTGCTAAGAATATGTAACAAAAGTCGATCCATAAGGAGAGTATGAAGGGGCTCAGAAGTTCATCCATCCCACATCCGCGTAAGGCTCAGCTCCTTGCCCTTCCCACGGACTTCTCTGTTTGCATTGTACCTGCCCTACATTAAGATTTTTTTCAAAGTGCACTCATTACCACAGAGTATCCATGAGACAAATAGATACCTCCAGGGGCACGTCATCTCATATTGGTATAAGTCAGGAGAATCCTTAAGGGATTCTGCCTCAGGAGATGAGTACATTTGAGTATATTCAATGAGTACCTCAGTACATTTAATCTAGGGTGGATAAACTTCTAGCAGAGGAAATAGGTCTGTAGGGAGCCTAGGTAAAAGCTTCATGTTTAGGCACCTCACCTTCCTATGTCCAGGGTTAGGCAAAGTGATATCGTAGGATATTAGCTCCAATTCGGTTACTGGGATGCAGCAGACCATGGTCGCTCTTAATTTGGTACCCACAGTGAAGTCACCCTTTCAGCTTCTCCAGGAGATGTCATTAGGCAAAACAGTGCAAAAGTCTATATGCAGACCGCCCACACCTCTTTTCTCCTGGTTAAGTGGCACAACTGTGCTTTAACAGGGAGGAGTAGATGTTCGCATCAAACTAGAGGTGGGAAACAATGTTCTGGATATGAAAGACCACCTCCTTCTGTAACAGTGGTGCTGTAGCTCCCTGTCCTCTAACTGGAGCTTCTGCGAGGTCTCCACAGCATGGAAGGCTTCATGCTGGACGTGAGCCAGTGTATGAATATGTGTATGAACATCTGTGATAAAGTGGTCATTCCATGTTCTGGTTTTAACATTTTCCTCGTGCTTTATTGGATCTCTGATGCTGCTCATAGTTCCAGTGGGAGATGGCTATGAAGTATATTTATTAGGCATGTGTTGAATATTGGAAAAGCTAAAATATTTCAAACATTGCAATAAAAATTACTGTCTAATACGAGCTGCAGTAGGAACTCTTCATGAGTTACAAGGTTTTCCGTACTCTTTGGTACTAGAATTTCTCACATTCTTTTATGTTACATGGCTGAATTTTTAATAAGTTTTCCTTTTATCAGCATTAACCTAATTTCTAAAGCAAACAGAGGATAAGAAAATGCAGTTGGTTCTTTAGCCTGCTGTTGGTAAAAAGCAAATCAAGCAATTAAGCCTACAGTTGTTCAAAAAAAACATGCACTACTGACTTCTGCAGTTCTAAAATAGATGCATACCTTGCGTTCAAGTAAGAGACAGCTGCTCATTCTGATTTAGAGATTACAGTAATGAAATAAAGTTGGCCTTAAATATCTAGAACTTACAAGGTACGCAATTAGTTGCAGTACCAATTAATGGATAATTAAGCAATCATGTACAGTGTTGACCCAAACAGAAGCCTGGGGCAACTGGTACTGGGTAATGCTAAATGAAAATTGAAGTTATTTACTTCAGTTGTTGCATACTTTCAGAGAAGATTTAGAACAGGGCTTTTTTATATATTTTATTTTTGGTAGATTAGAGTAAACACAGTCATTGAGAACAGATGTTTTAATACATTGCTGTAGAAATGAGTCTTCATTTTGTTGTAAAATGTTGAAATGTTATAAATATGAAGACTTTTGTGGTAACAATCTAAACATTCATTTTCACTTATTTAATTTTTTGGCTTTTCATTTCTGGGGTTTTGTTTGGGGATTTTTTTCCACTCTGTTACAAAAATCTAGGAAATTATATTTTTGTACAGAACTCCTGTACTCTCGGAACTACTTTTGAAGCCAGTGTAGGTTTTTGCTGCACGAGGATCCTGGTTATGAAGCATCTTGTTGTACATTTTGTACATTTGCCAAAGTATATTTTGCTGTTGATTTACAGAGAAAGAACGAAGATAATGTGACCTTATTGATCACTCCACTGCCTGCAGTGTCCTTACTGACATCAACACCGTGCTGGGAATAGAAATGATTAGTCAACAAGAACTCTCTCTCCATTCTGTTGGGACAAAGTGAAAACAGCATGGGAACATTATTCATTACATATTATTATTATTGCTGCTCAATTTTCCCGTCATTTCTTGGCAAATAAGAGTTTTAGCTGAAAGAGAAAATACTATAGAATGCACGTTATATGCATATATCCAGACCTACTTAAAATGATATCTGGAATAAATTTCCAAATTGCAGTTTTGAAAAATCTCTTCTTAGCTACTGCCTGAAAGTTTGGCTCTGCTCTGCGCAAGCAGAGAAGCACATTGGTTTTGTGACATTGAACTAGTTGTCGCCTAGTTTGAGAAAAAAGTAGTAGTATCTTCTTCCAGGTGATAGCAGAATAATTTGAGTACTTTCCCAGGAAGTCAAGAGACAGATTTGATTTCCTCCTGTTGCATGGAGGATTCATCACCTTCCACTTAGGGGTACAGGGATGTGGATTCTGGGTCATGAAAATATGCCTTTATACTTCATATATATCAGTCATTCAGTCAAATAAATCAGTGTGCACTGGAGAAGGCAGTGGAACTTAGATATGTCCTTCTCCAGGAAAATGTCCTAACCAATCAGCTCGGGAATTAACTTTCTTCTAGTTCTCCCCTTTCCTTGAATCTTGAATTATTTCCTCACAATGTCTAGAGCTCTCATTCAGGAATGTGACATTATGGGTTTACATCTTATTCTTCCAAAAACTACAACAATATTTTTCCAGTCAAGATATATAAATATATCTTACCGGTGTATTTATTTTAATAATCTTCTGTATGTGGTTCTCTGTAAGGTATAAATAAATGATGGAAGAGATTAAGAATTTAACTATTGTGTTACATTATGTACAGACTCTTAATTGAGACTGCAGTCTATTTTTTCTTCTTAGAGCCTGCTAGACTAGAATTGTTTTCTTCTTTGTTGTGGAGGGAGAATGAGGTGAATGACTCAGGGAAGATCACAAAATCATTCAATCATTCACGCTGGAAGGGACCTCTGTGTGTCTTTTAGTCCAACCTGCTCATGGACGAGCCAACTTAGATCACGTTGCTCAGGGCTGTGTCCAATCGAGTTTTGAGTATCTCCAAAGATGGAGAATGCACAGCCTCTCTGGGCACCTGTCCCAGGGCCTGACCACTCTCAAAGTGAAGGATTTTTATCTTGTATCTAACAGGAATATCCCTTGCTGTGATTTCTGTTGTTTCTTGTCCTTTCTCTGTATACTTCTGTGAAGACTCACTCAGCCTTTCCTCCTATGTGCTCAGCCACTTAACTGTCTTGGTGGCCCTCACCTGGACTAACTCCAGTTTGTCCATATCTCTCTTGTATTTGGGGGCCTAAAACTAGACATTTTTCCAGACGTGTTCTTGCAGTTCAGAACGGAGCAGTAAAATCACTCTTCTCGATCTGATGGCCACTTTCTCTGTTTCCTGGTGGACTTCAGTGACCACAGTGATGCTCCTTTGTAAAAATGAATAATGTTCAGATTCCAGCTCTAAATCAGATGCATGATAGGTGATTCTTGGGAAATGTTTGTACTAAGTGTTAATTTATTCTGCAGATGTACCATCATGAGCACTTTTAACAAATATTACCAAAGTCACCCAGAAACAAACAATTACTCCCTTGAGTCAAACTCTGTAGTAGATGTCAGATCTAAGCTGTACCCTTTCCTTCTTTAATGGAGAAAAATCAAATTGTTAATAGGATAGATGATGAAGGAGGATTTATGTCATTTAGCACTTGGGAACCTAGCCAAACTGCATTTATTGCTAGTTTTAAAGGGGCACCGAAGGTACTGTGTTATGAAGTAAGGATATTTTCTGTTTACTGACCTGTGGCATAAAAATACTTTGTAAAGGGAAGTTCCTACCTTCTTCAGTCTGTCTGTCTCACTTAGCTACTGTTTTGTGATCTCCTCTAAAGCCCTTTGTTACTAGCAGAGGCCAAGTAGATTAAAAAGCTAAGTCAGGGATAGGCCTGAGTGTTAAGAGCAATTATGCCATGCCAGATAAAAGGTCCTTCTAGCACATCTTCTTTCTGACAGCAGACAATAGCTGATACTTAAAGATGATCAGAATACAAGAAGTATGACTTCACTCTCTTTCTGTTAGTAACTGGAATATTGCATTTAAAAGGTAAGGTGAAAAAAAAAAAGTGAACTCTACTAAAGAGCAGGTGACATGGGAGGAGGAGATGAAGCAGGAAGCTGACTGGCTTTTCTGGTGCATGGCCGAGTGCCAAAGGGTGTTCTGGTAGAAGTAACACATGACTTGGAAATAAGTCGAGCTGAACTCCAAACGTGGGAAGTGAACTACTTTAACTTTTACTTTTTTGGGGGTGTTGGCGGATGAGAAGCTCAACGTGACCCAGCCATGTGCGCTCGCAGCCCAGAAAGCCAACCGTGTCCTGGGCTGCATCCAAAGAAGCGTGACCAGCAGGTCGAGGGAGGTGATCCTGCCCCTCCACTCTGCTCTTGTGAGACCCCACCTGGAGTACTGCGTCCAGCTCTGGGGACCTCAACATAAGAAGGACATGGAGCTGTTGGAGAGAGTCCAGAGGAGGCCACGAAGCTGATCAGAGGGCTGGAGCACCTCTCGTATGAGGACAGGCTGAGAGAGTTGGGGTTGCTCAGCCTGGAGAAGAGAAGGCTCTGGGAAGACCTTATAGCAGCCTTCCAGTACCTGAAGAGGGGCTACAAGAAAGCTGGAGAGGGACTGTTTACAAGGGCACGCAGTGATAGGACAAGGGGTAATGGCTTTAAGCTGAGAGTAGATTTAGGTTAGATATTAGGAAGAAATTCTTCACTGTGAGGGTGGTGAGGCACTGGAACAGGTTTCCCAGAGAGGCTGTGGATGCCCCCATCCCTGGAAGTGTTTAAGGCCAGGTTGGATGGGGCTTTGGGCAACCTGGTCTAGTGGAGGGTGTCCCTGCCCATGACAGGGAGAGTTGGAACTAGATGATCTTTGAAGTCCCTTCCAACCCAAACCATTCCATGATTCTATGAACTAAAAGGCACTTCATGGTTTGAGAAGTCATTAGTGTGACTTTTAAAATACATCTTCCTTGGATATATCAATATTTTGCATGTGCTCACGTGTATTTGTATGTATGTATATGTCTGCACATGTATATGTTTCATTTTAATCTTTCTGTTATTCTGCTAAGGTTTATAATGTTTCCTTGGTAAAGTCAAAAGTTACGGGGCATCTGCAGATTCCATCTACATAAGGCAAACCATGTTATCACTCATTTTATACAACCTTTTTAGGTGCATCTTGTGGTTGAGTTCGCATACAGACATATCTAGCTATGAGAAAGAAAAGTTTATTATTTAAAAATCCAGCACTAATTTTGCCATGAATGGTTGACTTTACAGGGGAGTTTGACACAGTGCAGAGCCCCTCCACGCCAATCAAAGATCTTGATGAGAGAACATGTAGGAGTTCTGGGTCAAAGTCTCGGGGTAGAGGGCGGAAGAATAATCCATCACCCCCACCGGACAGTGACTTGGAGGTATGCCTGTGGTAATTGATGAATGATAATGTGGAGGTTTCTTCTGATGAAAAGTAAATTCTGAAAACTACAGCTGTGGAAATAGCTTGAGGCATTTTAGAAAACATCATGGACTCAGTCTCGCTAACTGAATATAACAGATATTAGTTGCTGTTTTAACATACATGTACAGTGAGACATTTCTGTTCTTTATGACAAAGTTAGGCAGAAAAGTAAATGTGATTCCGCCTTGCACTTTTTAGCTCTAAGATTGCCTGTCTTTCAGTTTCCCATGCAATGGAACCTCAAAATTGTGAGACTTCAAAATTCAAAATTGTCACATTTTCTTTTAGTTTTTTGACTAGAAAATCTCAAACATATTGCTCAGCTTAATTACATGTATTTATGAATGCAGTGTAAATATGCAGGATCATCTGGCCATAGCCTTTAAGATACTTGTGCACAGGCTGGTCCTTGTGCTTGTAAGAAATGTCAGTGGATTTCAATGAGGCAGCTTACATCAGTGAAGTTACGGCTGTACTTAAGTATGTGCAAGATCAGTGCCTTAGTGAAGAAATATATCTGCCTAATATATGGGGTGATGATTTAAAACACAGGTGACCTCTTAGCAGCGGAGTAATTATAGTCTTATTACTCCTGTGTTAGCAGTGTGTTGCCTTACAGTGACAGGAGGAGGAGGAAGCAGGGTGCCTGTGTGTGTGTGATACACTCCAGCTCTGGCGTCAGGGGAGCGTGCTGCCCGCCGCTGCCGCGCGTGCCCTGCTGCCACCACACCGGCACCGGGGGTGAGCAGCCCTGGCCAGCCCCACGGCTCTGCCTTCTCTGACTGGCTCTGGGCACAGCAGAGGATCATAGAATCATAGAATCTTTCAGGTTGGAAAAGACCTCTAAGATCATCAAGTCCAAACATCGACCCAACACCACCATGTCTACTAAACCATGTCCCGAAGTGCCACGTGTACACATTTCTATGATTCTATGATTCAAAGAAAAGGCTCGTAACTTCCTGCATTTCCATTTTCCTGTGTCTTTTATAGTTTACCAGTGAAAATTAACCCCTTATCAATATAAGGATTTTCTTTTCTTTTCTTTCCTTTTTTTTTTTTTTGAGTTAGAATAATCCATTTTGTCCTACAATATTATTTAAATTCTGTATGACATTATATGTGGCATATAGCACTTTTATCCAAGATTTAATTTTAGCTATAGAGCAGAAATAAAGAACCTTGAATCAATAAGACTTGCAGAGAAGTATCTGAGAGTACTGCTTATCCTTAAGTTAACAATTATGTTTGACCTCTATCATGTTTCTGAAATCTGTGTTACACAGTGTTTTTGAAAAGCTTTTTAAAGGACAAATAAGAAATGGTTGAAGAGTTCAAAAATTACTCTCCTTCTGACTTTTTACCATGCATGATACGCTGTTCTTGCTGATTTTCGGAGAAAACCTGCTCGGTTAAGTGACTGGTTAAACTTTAGGACTGAGTTGACTTTTAGGCCCCCTGGGTGGGATGGTGGTGAGACTTTGATGCTATTTGCTTAATAATATCATCCCCACTTCTGTTTTCAGCGTGTATTTGTTTGGGATTTGGATGAAACAATCATAGTTTTTCATTCGCTGCTTACAGGATCCTACGCACAGAAGTATGGCAAGGTACGTGAGCCGTGAAATCTACGTCGATTCACTGTATCAGGGTTATCTAGACTGTACATGAATGTGTTTTTCACCTTCCATGTTCATCATGGCTTGAGTGAAGGTAGAGGGAAAGTGTACAGTAAAACCTATTTTCAGAGGGTTAATGTGAAAATGTCAAGGAGAGAAATGAGACACAGACCCTAGGCACAATATATGAAGCAGGGCTGAAGCAGATGCTGCAAATGAGGGAAGAGTTTATAGAGGAGCAAGGATGAATTCCTGAGGTGCATTGGAAGAGATGCTGCAGGGAGATACTAGAGGTAAAGGGCAAATGGAAATAACTATTTGGATGCGTAGAGGAAGAAATAAGAAATAAACTGGAGCAATGGGTGAATTTACAGGGAAACTGATGAATCAGAATGAGCAAGTAGGAGACAGCCTGGTTTCAACGCCAGTTGCAGATGTTGTTCTTTGACTCCAGCTTTTCCGTTGAATCTTTGGTTTCCTTGGCTGGCTCTGGGATGAGTAATGCCAGGGAGTGAATCCCTGTCCCAAGCAGACAGTTGTACTCATCCTCTCCCCTCCAATGAGATCCAAAAGCAGTTCAGGTCACGGAGCAGCAAGCAGGAGAGCAGAGAGAGGCGTTCAAAGCCTGCAGGAGCAGGAGCAGGAGCTCCCCTGCTGAGTCAGCAACACCCCCCCCCCCCCCCCCCCCCCCCCCCCGCCCCCCGCCCCAGGCTGGTGGTGGGAGCCCAGGGAATGGATGCTAGGGCAAGGGGAGAAGGGACAAGTGGCAAGAGCAGCGTATAGCTGCAGGAGCAAACTGCTGGGAGGGGCAGAGCTAAAGGCCTGGGTAAAACAAAAAATTAGGGCAAATGTACGGAAGGAAGAAAATGGACAGGGGAATGTTGGAATGTACCTATGTGGTTTTCTAGGTGTTGTGCCATTCGAGTGAAATTAATGCAAAGGTATTTCTTTTTAAGAACATAACCATGGCCATACTATGTCCGATGAAGGGCTTGTTTAGCATGTTTCCTGCCTCTTTACCTCAGCCAGAATCATATGCTTAAGAAAAGGATGTGAGAAACAGTACATGAGATAAATGCTTTCCACACCCACCTCCCCAGCCAGTGGGTTAGAAATGTCCAAAGCAAGAACCTGTGGATTATAACCACAGATGGGCCAGTCCCCCGTGTTTCGCAACAGCCTTTCGTGGTTATTAAAAGAGAAAGCTAATAGGAAAGCTCACAGGCCCAGACAAAAATCTGAATTTCTGGAATGCTAAGATAAGGGTGGTTATTCATGTTTTGTAAAAAACAGACTTGCTTGTTTTGCAGCTTCATGGTGCTGGATCAGTGCACATTTCACTACTCTGTCAAAAACTCATCTTCTGCTGTTTTTCAAACACTGTAACAGCAGTGACTTTGCCAGAACCATTTCTAACTTATAATTATCAAAACAAGAGAGAAACGTAGCCGAACATGGACATTTATATCAGTTAGAGTGTAGCCCATAGACTGCCACAAAATTTACTGAATTGCCCCAGTGATGCAGTCATTCCTTTCATCCTTGTTTTGATTGTGCCCTTAGGATGTTTACATCTCATGCGCTATCTCACATAATATATGAGTAAAGTCTAAGTCAACTTTAATACAAAGTTTTAAAAATCAGAGCACAATTCGTAGCTCACAAACATCTATGGATAATGTTGAAAACTGTTTTAGAGACAGCAACAGAAATTTAATTCCTCTTGGTTCCCCACTTTGATATGAGTAGGGATATTTGAAAAAATCCAAAACTTGACTCTCCATGCAGAGTCCATGCAGAGTCCTTAGAAACAGTAATGGCATATTAACAGCCAGTAGTACTGACAGCAGATAAAGTTAGCTTGTATAAACCAGGAGTATCTTAAGGGCAAGTGAAATTAATGTAGTTATACTGCTGAGATCAGCATCAGTAAACAAATGTCATGAACAACTATGAAGCAAAAGGAAAGGAATTCTTAAGTAAAAATCTTTTTTTTTTTGACTGATAGGTGGCATCCACAGTAGTAGGGAAATGTGTTTGTTTTCAGACACTGTAAAATAAAAGTAGTAGATTTTTTCCTTCCTGCAGTGATTGCCTTTGCCACATTTATGAAGAACTTTTTGGAAAGTTAATGAGTAATTACCAATGAAACTCAAATATATATATTGTTGACTGCAAGGAGGATAGAGCAGTAGGAAAGAGAATACAGGGAGAGTTTGTCATGAGTAGGCTTTAACTTTTGCATGTCATTGAAGTGTTGCCTAAACTTAAGGTGGGATGTGTCTGAGCCTAAGTGCCTAAGAGGTTAGACTTGGGAGAAGGGAAAGATAGCACAGCTGGACCTGGTGCATGACCTCTTTAGCAGATGTGGCCCTTATCTTTTCTGCATGATTTCCATCTGTAAACAAGGTCTTATTCCAGACTGAAGTCTGGATTGTTATGAGAATTGGGTTGCTATGAGAGTAAATAGTCCATGAATTGTGAGGTTCTCAGTGGAAATCTTGTGAGCAGATAGGTCTTTCAAAAGTGTTGGGAGAGCTCTTTATCCTGGAAAGGTGGTATAAAATTGTTACTTCCAATGCGAAAAATTTCAGGGTAGTGTAAAATAATGGTGATACTAGATTATTTAATTGTGGTGATTTGCTGTCTGATTTTAAAAAATAAAGGCATGTAATGTCACACATGCTCAGCTGTGCATACTGTGTTATTCCATATGTATTTTGTGAGCCCATTTTTGTATAACATAATCAGGTTACTCCCAAAAAAGAAACCACAAAAAAAACCTCACAGAAAAAGCAGAGTTCTTCCCTTCCCTCATATTTAAATATTCTAAATGAAATGTGAGTCTATAATGTGAACACTGCTTTAAGGGATGGCATCTTCTTATACTAAAGGTCCTCACTTTGTATTTTCAAGGAGTGGGATACTGGGTTTAGAGCTAGTGTGAATGCACAGACAGGCAAGGATATTCACCTTTGGTTCTTTCCCATCCACTCCTTGACATGTAAACTTCCATCCCCCCTTTCCACTAACTCTTTACCCTATTTCTTGCAGTAACTGGGTGAAACCCAAACATTCAGAAATTAGACTTTTCATCTCTCTGCTCTGCTGCAATTCAGGCTGAGCAGGGAATGCAGTGAGAGGAGGTGCAGCTTGTGGAGGTGGCCATCACACTTTTATGGCCAGGTAGAGGGATCAACGTATGAGTGCAGGAGCACTTGAGAGCTGTAGTGGTACCAGGAGACAAACAGTTTCTCTTTCAAAAAATTTCTACAGTTTAACAAGTGTTTGGGCTAGAAGGGAAAAAGGAAAGGCAAACCAACATGCCCACAGGCAATGGGGACATTCACTGGCAGAGATTATGTGGGAAGGCCTGGATCCAGTAGGCAAGTTTCAGGTCATATATTTGTCAAGAGAACAACGGATTTCTGACTTATGCCTGAGGACTTTCGAAGTTGAGAATGGACACTGTCCTTGGTATATACTTGTCCAGCACTTTGCATGGTGTGATAGTTATTTGATTTCAGAATTATATAGGGTTGTTATAATATCCATGTTAAAATGAAAACTAGTGATTTGCTGAAAGATTTAACTTGTTGGATGCAGCTGTAAACATCTCATTTAAAACACAGAGCAAATTGCTGCTTCTTATCCGGGCACCGGTAGAGTATAGCTTCAGACTCCACTGAAGTGGGAGAGATTTGGCCAGAGGTTGGTCAATGCATCACTTTGATATTTAAAATATAAAAATTACCCAGAGGAATATTCTGTGGCTTTCTGTTTTCTACCTGTGGGTGTTTCTGTCTGACTTTCGGTGTAGTGGTTATTTTGTTGGGCTGGTCAGACCTAACATGAAAAGAGAATAAAAACTACACTACACCTCTGTTAGGTTTCAGGGAAACCGTGCTGCCTCCCAGCAGTAAGAGTACTTCTCGTTGTTCAGCTCGTTTGCTCATCTGCTTCGTACTTCATAAAACCAGTACATTTCTATTTTTAATTGTTTACTGCAGTAGCAAATTATGAACATTGGCAGATGAGCTGTTACATTATGACTTGTGTGGCTGATGATGGTTTTTGCAGCTGAGCACCAGTTGGCAGATACAGTTTTCTACAATGCTGAGCTCTTAAGTGAGGATTTGTTGATGTGACAGGACATGTGTTAGGAGATGTCATCATCTGTTAAAAGTTTATGAGGTACATTCTTATTCCCTGTGAACAGTGTGTATTCTTTGTTCCATTGCATTCCAGTTATTCTTGCTGATTTAAGGCTGATTAAGCTGGAGTTTTGTCTACCTCCAAGCATTTATATTTCATTCATTTCTCCCAGGTCAATCCAGAGGGCAAGGATGCCCAGATAAATGCTGTGACTCAAGGTGCAATTGGTTAAAAAAGAATGAAAGTCCCTTGTGGTCTTAGAAGGGGGAGAATGTGATTTCCAATTGTAAAAATTAAAACAATTCCACACTTGATGATCGCATTTTGATATTTTTGATAGCATTGCCAATGACAGAAAGTTGTCAGGGAGGCCACATTAACCTTGTAAACTTCTCTGGAAAGGGCTCAGAAGCTTTTTATTGCTCACTCTCTGCTTGTCCAGTCATTAAACAGAAAAACTTTGTCACCATTAGCACCCACAATGACATTCCCAAGTTCACTCATAATATGCTTTTGCCTGCCTGTATTAATAGTCTATCTCTCATGACCTCCAGTTGTCCTCTCCATTCACTCCCTCATTGTCTGAGACCTCCGAATCCATTTCCCTGCTGCCTTCTAGAGAGCATGGAACAGAAACTCCCTATGGAGTATGTGAGTTTTCCTTCAGCAGACGCCAGATATAGTTATTAAGAAGAGATGTATTCTCTTCTTCCATTGCCACCCACATGAAGCTTTCCTGGGAACAAGTGTCCCCTATGAGAGGGTGAGAGGTGAACTTAAATCTGAGATTCCTACATAATGTAGGGAAGTGTCTTTAAGCTAAAAATATTCATAATTAAACATTTCCACTTTTTCCAGAGGCTGATTTTGTTGTAAGTCTGTTCAGGACAGTGACCCACTGAAAATCTATTCTTCAATATTATTCATATATTTTGCTTGTTTTCTTGCTTATTTTTAAGGCTTCATGCGTACAAATTCCTGTCACAATGACTGCCTAACAGTCTATTGATCTATTTGTTTTCTGAGATTTTATATAAAAGTTTGATGTGTTTGTATTATTTTTCCATGAAATTAAAAGATTTTGAACATCCAATACAATATTAAATAACTCTTTTCCACTAATGGACACTGAGCTTTTGGGGCTTTATTCCAGTTGCTTTCCTTTTGGTCAAAACATTTAAATATCGGTCCTTCCAGAATATTTTTACCTAGTCTCCCAGGAGGCATTCCAGTGGATGGACCAGTCTAGTACAGAAGTACACAGACAGACAGTCTGGCTCCAGTTTAGTGCCTTGATACTAACGTAACTAAAGTAATTTGTATTTTGGTATACAGAAGTGCTGTAGCTGGTCTTGACTCTTTTGCACGCTAATGATATCTGGCTAAAATCATGCCTCTGAGGGCCAAAGAGTTGTGCTTCTTTATTCTGCAAATTATCTGGGGAAAACTTCCAGATTATTTGTTTTTATTATTGTTTCCTCTTCTGTATATGCTTGTGCAGAGTAGCACAAAATACCATTTTGGCAGAAGTTCAGTCTGCCTTTTATTCGGTTTCTCAATTTGCTGTGCTCAAATTTGTATCAGCTGCACATGTTTCTTGCTTCCTTTTCAACACTCAGTTCTTTGTGCCTCTTGAGTCAGTCTGCAACTTCTGCTTCAAGTTGAAAGACAGTAAAACGATGATGGGGATGTTCTTCCACATTGTTTAAACATTATAAAACCACAAGACCCTGACAAATTTGCTTTCTCTGTCTATTTTTATATGTGAAAGAATGAACTTAACATGGCAAGAGCTGGAACGTGATGTTTAATTCTTGTTAAACAGTTGGAGTGCAAGTTTTGGCCAATTTATTAAAGGAAGAATTGTTCATGTCTTGAAAATTCAATTCCAGTGATGACTCTTAGCAGAAGTTGTTACGGGGAGATCCCAGACTGATTTCATGCTAAGCCGAAATTAATTCTCTTTGCTTTATTTTATTTTACATATAGTACCTAGCAATATCCTACACATGCCTTTGTCAAAACAGGAACATAGGAAATCTCATTTTAACAGTAATAAAGTTAGGCATAGTTGGTTACAAAAATACTACTAATAAGAAAATCATAAAAGCTTTGTCACATTTACGTCTTTCAACTATACTAGGCAAGGCAGGAAATTGTGATACATAGTTGGTAGTTTCTGTAAAAATAAATTGGATTATAATGGAATATGTTATAGCAAATTTCCGCATTTAAGTCTGCTTCTACCCAGGAAGGGGAAAAAAGAGGCTGAGAATCAAAAGTCTGAGATTCCAGTCTTGGAAGCACTCCAGCGAATAACTTAACTCACATAAATAATAATGAGTTACCACCTGTGCATAAAGTTATGCACATGCCTTAGTGTTCATAGGATTGAGGTAAAGAAGCATATTGCAAATGCTCTTTATTATATTGTATCTAGGAAGAAAAAATTATAATTTACTGTGCACAGAAAAAAACACAAGAGAAAGGAGAGAGAAACACATGTTTGTATGTGATGACATTTTGATAAAAGCATTATGGCTTGATGAGGAATCTTATGAGTCCAGCGTAGTTTGATGATTTGTGTTCCAAGTATCTTACTTGAGTTTTTGCAGATCTGTTAATGTGCGTTCCTTAATCATCCCCTTGGAAAACTGACCTTTGCACTGGCTGCTGCCATCAGCCACGTGACTTTCAGATCCAGTGAACATCACTGCAGAAGGCGTAGGAGATGAAGTTACGTTACTAGGCACTGCATTTGGTTTTTACTTCTGAAAGGTAGTCTAGACCAGTTCAAGGGTCAACATAAAAATATTTCCTTTCACTGCCAGAGAATTGCGTCTAACTTTGGATCATTACAATTTCTTGTACACTGTTCTCCCCTTCAAGTCTGACTTTTTCATGAGCAAGGGTCAAAATATGTCTATGTTTCAGATTTTACCATCAGTTTTTAAGTGCTTGAGGGCAGAAGACATCTTTTATTCTGTCGTTGCGAAGCCCTGAAGTAGCGGACGTCTGATCCTGATTGGGAAGCCTTTGATCCTAATACTAACAAATGATCGTTTGAGGTTTTGTGTGATTTTGTTGCCAGATGCTGGTAAACTTTTAGACTTTGAATCTCAAGGTCTTTAAGAAAGGATTTCTGAAAACTTGCTAGTGTCAATCAGAGTTTAAATGATGAAATATAGGGGGTTTTTTCTCATTTTAATGAGAAGAGGATCAAGTCTATTGTGGAAGTCCATTGCAGTATGTTAAACATAAAAAAGTTAACTGAACCCCACAAGCTCAGGCAGATGATTAAGGCAATGATAAAACTACCACGTGTCAGCTAAGCATCAGGAACTGTCTGTGTGCATTCTTACTCTAAAACAAATGTAAGGTAATGCAAATTGGCTTAACCTCTTTCCTAGCAAGCCTAGCAAAGTTAAATTAATTATCTCACATTTACCATACACTAAATGCTCTCAGAGCAACTGTTATTGCAGATCGGTAGATTTGTGGTATCTTGCTGAGGTAGAGTGATTTGATAGTGTGGAAGCTGACCTACAAACAGATGCAACATTTTGAATGAATCTCATCCAGGGACAGGAATCCTGTATTTCATCAGAAATGAAGGGATGTAACAAACAAACAAACTTACGTATGCTTTCCCATTCCTGCCAACCACCTAAAGAATTGTGCCATAGATTGTAAGCACGCACAAGAACACTTAGAAGAACACTTACAGGCACCTTGTTGAATGAATACCTGCAATAAAATCATAAAGAAGAGCCTGGAAATTCATCAGCAAGTGCCTGAATGGAAGAAGGGTAAATACTGAGACAGAGAAGGACCAAGCACAGGGTTTGAGGACATATGCTGGAGTAGCAGAAGAGTGGAAAATAAGTGATACAGGCCTAAGCATAGGCAAGGCAATGATGATTTATCCCAAGTGAAACTCAATTTGGGGAAGCGGGCATAGGTTCAGACTACCTTTTGTATTTTTATAAATCAGAGACATTACAAATTGAAAAGGCCTCTTAAAACACACCTTCCTATCACATTGTACGATAATTGCTTACAAAGTTATCATTTGGTAGAGGTGACTACCAGTTTAGCTTGACCTCGGTGAGAACTTCTGTGTGCCCAAATGTTGGGAAGAAAAGTCAAGAGATCAGAGGAATTGTGCATTGGACTGGGTGTCACATGGAGTAGTTTTGTTCCTACCTTTGTTGCTGACTGACCTGGTTTAGCCCCAGCCGGCAGCTGAGCACCATGCGTCCGCTCACTCGGTGTGTTGGGTCAAAAAATCAGTTACTCAGCTTTTTTCTGCCCACAGACTGACAGGCAAGATACTTATATATTTTTATAAAAGGCTCAGGGGTGAAAAATGTTGTGCATTCTTATTATAATAAACATTGATTTTCTTACATATATCTTTTGTGAGATGTTCCTTCCTTGTTTACAGCCTTCTTTATGCAGGTTCACATATGGCCACCAGGTTTTCCGTGTTAGTTTAGCATAGTTACAAATGCCTTGACTTTCAAAAAACTTGATGTTTCAACATCCCCAGCTCCCCAGAAGTTCTCACACAGGTTCAGCAGTCTCTTCTTGTAGTGTTATACTAAAACAGCTTAATACTGAAAGGATTTTAGAGAAATGTCTTGCAGTGTTAATTTTTCAAAACACTTTGTATACAGCAGTTTTTAAAGTAATTCTGATGTAACTTAAAGTTGTTTAAGTAGTTAACCTTGATTTCTGTTTTTTAAGGATCCACCAATGGCAGTGACCCTTGGACTGCGAATGGAAGAAATGATTTTTAATCTTGCTGACACACACTTATTTTTTAATGATTTAGAGGTAAGAATCAAAGGAACAAAAACACCATTACACCTGGATTTTTAAACATAATGGTTTTGCTGTGCATTAGTGTCTGTTGTGTGTGACATATTCTGCCTCTCTGGACTTTGGGTTTGTCATAGTCTAATCAGAGAGAGATTAGCCAGGTGGCAACGACTTCCCGTGGCACCAGAGTCCTTCCATGAAACTTGGATGAGAGAGGGAATCTGCAAACTACCCTTTCCTCTCCTTGTCCTATGGCCATCTTTTCAGTTTCCATGGATTTAGAGCTGTCTCCAGCCATTTCCAGGAGGGGGACATACATGCCTCCCATTCTTTCTCTTGAAGTTGTCCACATTTGCTTTCAGTGGGTGCTATCATCTGACCACAAGAGACTGTTCTTCTCTTCACATACCTGAGTAGCCTGTTGGCAACAGGTCCCCCTTTCTTACTAAAAGGTAGAATATTCTTCATTTACCTCAAAGAGTGCAGCATCAGAGAACTGGGACTATGATAGATGTGCTCATCAGTGATGTCTCTTCGCGAGGTAACCAGACAACCACATGTCTTGTCACAATGTACCCAGGGTGTGCAATTTGACGTCTGGTCAGAAAAGGGAGAGAGAACTCTTCCTAGGGAGTGACCGCTGTGACAGACAGACTGCTGCAGGGACAGAGGTCCAGGAAGCACGCTTGTCAGCTGGGCTTCACAGCCTTTTCATGTCACTCTGGAAGTCCAGATCTGTTAGCGTGGAAAGTGACAGTCTTACAACCCTGTGTGTCAAGAGACGGGGGGTGAAAAACAGTTCTCTAAACTATGGGATTTTCAGACCTTCCCCTGCTCTAAATCAGTTGCTTTCTTATTCAGAGAGGATCCCAGAGTTCCCTCCGTGGACAGATATTTTGTACTAATGGCAGTTGGAAGACTTTGAAATTTTGTTGAAAATGCCAGAGAAGGGTCTCTGGTGAGCGAGTAAAAAAATGAGGATAAATGAAATATTTCCATTCACTGGGAGGTTGATTTCTCTAATGTGCACTTCTTTTATTCCTACATCAACTGTAGGCAATAAGAAAAGCAGAATGTACCAGGCTGTGGTTGTCTTTGTTATTCCTTGCAGATCTCATTTACTCTTAGCTCTTTTTAAGTCAAGAAACTGGGATCTACTTCACCCTGTACGTGAGCTGCACTTCCTCCTTCCAGCAGCAGAAATATAAGAAAGTAAAGCCCTGGACATGCCTTCACCGGTCAGATTTTTACTGCCGTCCTAGTGAGTCATCACGTGACAATGCAAGTGCATTCGATGAATGTTCTCCTTCTGGTGCCCCATACTGGCGATAGATTCCAAATGATTTTTCCAAAGCATTGCTTATATTTCTTTTTAGCAGACCTTTACCCCTGCGTGTTCAGATTTTATTTGGCACTCAATGAACTTCAAGCCATTCGGTAGCATATGCCCAGTTTTCTTCAATCTTGTGTTGAGTTCAAGTGGAAGAGTTCAGCAAAATGGAGCTTTGCCCTCTTTCCATACCTCTTTATTCTTGCTTATGGCCATTGAAGCTTCATTCCTTTCTCTCATTATTTATTTTCTTTGTAGATCTCAGGTTCAGCTGTCATAGGAGGATCATCACATTTTGTATGTGCTTCATAAGGTGGTTTTAATATCCTGTCCAAAAATTCATACTCCAGCTCATTCCAGAGCTTGAACAGTATCCAAACAGTTTTCAGTTTTAGATAAATAAAACTTGGGGACTCTCTTGGAGAATCTCGTAACTCAATCAGTTTGATTTGATTAAAACCAGTTTCTATGTGCAATTAAGTATTTTCTAGCTTAGAATTCATCTTTGTTTCAAAACCAACTCTCTTATAAGATTACCAAAATTCCAAACTTCTTGTTCTGAAATGAGTTGTATGCACACATTCTGGGATATGCAAGGCAACCAACGAGTTTCTGTCTTCTTAGCTAATAAGATATAATTGCACAGCATCCTGTGCCAGAGTACATAGAGGCATCCTTTAATATGCAGATGGATAAATCTGTTTAAATATGTTTGCAGAGCACATGGCCATTACCGAATAGTACAGTGCATCTGCATGATGACTGTGTAGTGAATTCTGAGAATTCCCCAGTTCTGACTGAGGGTCTCTCTCTCATCCCTCCCCCTCTCTCCATCTCTCTTTTTCTGCCTTCCTCTCTCCACTCTCCCCCAGGAGACAGGAGGTGAGTGCTGAGCTGCTGATGGTCATGGCCATCAAGACAAAAGACCTTCAGTTCTTACTGGAGGAAGTGAGATAGGCCTTTATTCACTAGACAGATTACTTATCCTTTCATCATCTCACTTTTTTAATGCTGAGCCATCGGGTCCCTTACCTTCTGTCTTGCTTTCATCTTCATCCCACACTAAACCTTGTGGCTCTGGACACGACAACTGTAATGTATTAATGAACCTATATTCCTGTAATATTGACTCCAGTCACTACGTCCTTTAAGCTCTCTTTTTTCCCTGTCTTTCTTGGTTGCAAACACCACATGCCAGGGTCTAGTAATAATAACCAAGTTATTGAAAGCTATCACAAACAAAAATAAAGTTTTCCTTCCTCTATGCAAATCTGTCTCACTACAATGACTGCTGATGCAGAAATTCCGATCTGCTGAGACATTCCCCGCTGACCCAGTAACCCGTGTTCTAATCAGCCAAGCTGCACTTTTATTTCAGGCCAGGCTGTTCTCCAGCTATTTCATTCTCAGTGTATAAATTTTAGTTAGCTTGAGAAGTATCGCTTGGGAGGGCAGTTGGTGTTTTGCCATGAAAATAGGAGTCCGGTGCTCTAGAAAGTTCATGTGCCTAAACAATGCATAGAGATGGGACTTGGTTCTGTAATAATATCCAGACTCTCAACCAGCTAAGGAATTAAGTGAATTAAGTGAATTTTTTCTCACTATCTCGGCATTAATTTGAAGACAGCTTTTAAAAATGTTGGTAGGGCATACTATGCACACAAAAGACCCAATTTCTACAAATTGCAAGCAGGAATTTGGACAAGAATCTTTCAACTCCATTATCCCCCTCCACTCTCAGGACGATGAAGAAAAAAGAGTATTTATTTCAAACAAACTGAACTACATCACCATTTTTATGATACCATATTTTACCATATTTTAAATAAGATTTTGTCATCTTTCATTTTTCTCATTAGAAATGAAAATGAGAAATGAAAAATAGGATTTAAATAAGTCTTGGAATGTGTGAGGCAGGTCAAACTAGTTTTAATAGAGAGTGAAGCATATACATAAAAGGGGGTTCTGTATAGCCTGAGAAAGCATAGTGCCGAATATCCCCTCAGTAATAGCATTTTTGTGTTCAGTGTGGTGAGTCAGTGTTTTTACTGGATAATGAAATTACTGTCCATTCCAGGAGGATTATTTTTATGGATGATTTGTTGATTCTGTACTCTCAAATTTTCAGGCTTTAAAGATTGCTGCAAAGAATTGACTGCACTCTGATATAATTTAAATTAGTATTGCTTCAAGCAAAAGCCAGCTATTGTACCTAGATTCTTTTCCTGTACTTTCAGTAATAGGAAATATAGTTTAGCTTTCTTAGTTTTGACCTTGCACTGACAGTGAGCCACTGTGACTTCAGTGTAGCCAGTACTGTGGCTGATGTGAAAAGTATTTCACCTTAACATTTAAAGTCACAGACAGCTTGCTTGCTTTCCTTCCTCCCTGCAACTGTTTGGTCTCTTTTACAAGCCAACTCAGATCTAGTGTTGTGCCACCAGATTCCCGTTTCTTTTGGGAAAAGTAGAGAACTATGTCAAATCAGCTCAACCAGTCTACTTTTTCTTTTTTTTTTTCCCCATAAAATTTTTTTACACCTTATAAGTGAATTTGTAAAATGTAAGCATTTTAGTTGAAGTAGATAAGTAAAGGAGAAAACAAGGTAAAGTAAAGCAAGGAGTGGTGGGCACATGAGTTTGTTGTTGGTCAGCAAACATGTATTGCCAGTATGGTGAGGAGGCGAGCCGTAGATCTGAGAGAAGAGGAAGGGAGAAAAGGAGGAAGCTGGAGAGAGCTGTTGGGTTTGATCCTCTTATGCGGCTGGAAACTTAAGAACCTTCCTGCAGGGACAAGGGGCAAGGAATCAGAAAACTGCACGTTCTGCTCATCTCCTGTTCCTGGAGTCAATGAACAAACTGTGAGATAAAAAAATAAACGTAAACAGCTGAGCCTTTGCCACCCACTCATATTTAGCTTAATAATGAAATTATCAGCAGAAGAGTTATCTGGAATTTTCAAGGCTGGAACGGTGTGGCTGAAAGGCTTAATAAAACCCAAACAGCAGCAGACACTTCTTATCCATCAGGGCTTCTGTGTGCCCTCCATTTAATTACTGCACCTTCAAATCAACGGGACTGATTTTTAAACTTTTAAAATTATCTTACGCTCTGACCAGTTCCAGGGAAATCTGTGAAGGTGATTAGGAAGCCAGATGTTGCTCAGATATTGCAAAATATAGAGTTAGAATTTGTCCCAATGGGGCTTTTTGTCTGATTTTTCAGTTCCTGTCCTACACTGGGTGGAGTATAGTTGCATTTTTTTTCTGGAGTGTAAATAATAAATAAGGATAAAGAAACGAATCTTTTATTTCAGCTGCCACTTCCCCTTTTCTTTCTCTTTTCATCTGCTATTTACATCCAAAAGCAGCTTCTTTCAAATACTCTACAGCTTAAGATAATCTCCTCAGAGAGAACCTAAAAATTTTATTTCTCCAGTGGGGAGAAGAATACTTCATTTCTGTTCCTTGAATGCAGCTTCTTCATGCCTTTCTTAATGGATTAAGCCAGATTAGCTGAGTTGGGCCACTCATTCTTTTAGTCTTGACACAAAATTTTAAATTATGATTGCTTCTATGATGCAATGAAATTATGTATTTGAAAATGAAATAATATGTATTTATTTTATACAAAAATGGCTAATTTATATTTTTAACAACTTCATGTGGGTAAAAGTCTATTAAGTTTTCATTCAGTGCAAAGCAAACAAAACAGAAAGAAGAAATGGTAATTCCCCAAATTCACACTCTAGGAACTTGGGGCATACACATTGGAAATCACTCCCCTGTCCAGATTTATCTGTTATCTGGACAACTTAGCACTGGTATGAAACTGAGATTGGAAACTTAGAACTGCGTACTTCTGCATGTCACAGAGAGTCTGAATTAAGTGCTGCTTGTCAGCAACTTTATTTGAAGTAGATGACTCAGATGACTCCTTCTTTGAAGCACAGAACGCTGCATTTCAAAAGCTCAGCCTCATTTTGTCTTAGTGATGAGATTAAATTATCTGAAAACATTAGTTGAGGAGTCATTTTTAAATAGGTCCTTGAACCTTTTCATAAATCATATTAGGATTATGTTAACAACAGCTATTTTAAATATAAAAAAGTAAAGTCTCTGGAGACCAAATTTCAGGTGTCTCTTTGGGTTGTTAAGTCTGGCAAGTACAGAAAATGGTAATATTGAATGCCCTGTTCATCTTTACTGTTGCAGAATGGCTTACTTATTTAATTGTGCTTCCCCTGCATTTTCCTATCTTTCTGCTGTAACCACTGTGCAGAAAAGGATATTTGATAGCTATCCAACTATAAAAACAGCTTGGAGGGGAGTTCAGTTTTCCAGTGTACCTCAGTTCCCTGGAGTTACTTCTATCCCTTCCGAAACCAGGAAATAATGAAGTTCTCCAGGACTGCTTGATTATCTGTGATTTTCCAGCCAAAGGGATTTGGATAAATCAAGAAAAGAATCTGATAAGCATCCAAACTCCTAGAGACTAAACAGAAGTTACATGCCTGATGAGGTTCGTCATCACTAGCTTTTAGGAAATGGGAAAATAATGTTTAGGTGATTTTGGAATACTGATATGCTAAAGACACTATAAATGAGACTTGTAATTGTTGATGTTTTTCAATTAAAATAATTTTAATCTAAAATCACACTAAAATTACATATCGCTTTTCTAAAGGCCTATTTTAACTAATCATTTATATAGTGTAGAAGGAGTTGAAGGTTGTATCGTTTTAAAAAAATTGATGGTGATAGGAAGCTGTAAGTGTACATATGCTGCCATCTTCTGGTGCAGTTAGTGGCCCGCACCGATCTTCAACTTCTGTACTAAGCGTATGGTGAGCATACTCTCTTATAAGCTAATTCATAATTTGATTTATTTTTTTTCAACAGGAGTGTGATCAAGTTCATATAGATGATGTTTCTTCTGATGATAATGGACAAGACCTCAGGTAAGATACAGCACTTTTTCTTTTTTTTTTTTTTAATTCAAAGATTAAATAAATTGAGCATTTACAGGAATACATTGTATTTATTTTTACTGTATTTTGGGTGTTTGCAGTACCTACAGTTTTGCAACTGATGGCTTCCATGCAGCTGCAAGTAGTGCAAACCTTTGTCTGCCAACAGGTGTAAGAGGAGGGGTTGACTGGATGAGGAAGCTGGCTTTCCGTTACAGAAGAGTAAAAGAGTTGTATAATACTTACAAGAACAACATAGGAGGTGAGTTTAATTGTGAAAACCAATTTAGAATGCTGATCAGGTTAAACCGCATGGCGATGCACTCCCACCGAGGGAATGTGCCTTGGAAGCCACAGAGTGAATGGAAAGTGATGTGACTGGGCCTTGGGCTACTGAAAGCTATTGACTGTAATGGCAAAGCCAACATTGTGCTGTTGTGCAGGAGAACCAGAGATGGGAAAACTGAGCAGGCTTCCATTTAGCTTCTGCAGAGCCCATTTTTCTCCTTCAGACCCAGCTAACCTCTATCCGCCTTACTGATTGGTTGAGCCGCTTTACTTCAAATAGGCTGTTATTCTGGGACAGAGGTTGTGTAGTTTCCATAGCACAAATTGGTAGTGGCTGGCCGTTTCCATCCTACATTTTCATGATCTGATTGGTAACAACACACTGCCTTCTAAACTCTTTGCTGGGTACCTGCTAGTCAATATTCACCAGTCAATGCAAGAAGACTCTAGCAGTGCCATAGCACTAGCCCCTTTTGTTTATTCTGTAGCTGACAGAGTTAATTGTGTTAGCAAGAAATCTGATTCTCATTTGGGCTGAGAGCTTTCCTGTTACTGTTTTCATTCATGGACTCGCTCATGTCCATGCCAGCAAGCTTGTAGGAAATCAAGTAGCAGAACTGAAAGACTCTGTTCTGGAGCGTCCTGTGTGACTTGAGGCAGTCAGCCCTCTTCTGAGGAGGGGAATATGTTAACTGACTCCCTCGATAAGAGGCTGCGAGAACAGGGAATACTTACAAGTCTTCAAGCATTGCTACAGCCACAGTTGAGGAAAAGGTGAGGCCAACCCAACCAGGAAGGAGTCAAAGTGAACGCTCTCCCATTCTTTTCAACTCATCTGAAATTTATTTCAAAGGAACCTGAAACTCAAAGTAAAGCTCACCTTCAGCAAAACCAGATGGTTTGGTGTTCACTTACTGCAGTCTCTCAGAAATGGGAGAGAGTACTACTAATATGGACAGTGAATTAGTCATTGCCTTAATCATTTTCTAAACGATGTAAACCTGAAATATATATTTTTCCTTAGAAGTTCAGAGTCTTTACTTGCTGCAGGATGAAGCAATAGAAGCAAAGGATGATAGTAAATGGTTGGCTTTCACTTGCCCTGCCTTGCCTTTCATTGGTGTCATGAATGGAGTTTTCATACATTAAGAATACTTGAAACAGTATTATCCAAATGTTTACTGGGTTTTCTTATCTCTCCTAATGCATCTAAGATTCTACAGCTGTTGCATTTCATAAAACCTTTAACATTAGTAAGAGCTTAAGTCCAAGAGCACAGCATAGGGAAACACACTAAGAGGAACAATCATTGCACAGGCAGAGTGCAGATATGTGGTGCCTTGTATTAAGGTTTTTATTCTTTCCCACATATCCTGCTTCTGAAATATATTCCACCATTAGTGGGCATCCATCCTCTACTTCTCAACTTGTTTAATAATCTTTTTATCACATATGTATCTATTTATTTCAAAATAGTTGTTAGAAGGCAACAGAAGGCTGGATCAAGCTAGGTATTTTTAGGTTGCTTCATTTCAAATTTTTGAAGACAGTCATCACCACTTTTTGGGAACATGGAGTGTGAAAGAGAAGAGGGCTACTAAAGGCCATGAAGCCTGCTTCCCAGCTCTTCCAGGACCAAATCTAAATTTAAAATAGCTTGATTCCAAAGAACTCATGTTTCAATGTTCAATAAGCTGAGTGTTTTTAAAAATCTGACCATTCATACCCAAAAGGAGATTTTAAGGTGCTTTTAAGAACTGAGATATAAGAACATAAGATGTACAGCTGTTTCAGGGCTGTAAATGATATAAAAGCATTTATATCATTACTGTCTACAACAGGACATGAAAAGTAAGCCATCAACAAACAAATGTATTTCCATATGTGTAACCTGAGGTTCCTCTATATACAAAATCACAAGCAGGGCAGTTTTAAACATACACAGATACTGCAAAGGCAAGTTTATTCTAAAGTCTCTTTTTTTTGCATCTCTACCTATGGCATGGATCTCCTTGTTGCTGCCTCTGATGATTAGGGAGTAAGATGCATGTGAGGAGTTGGTTTAAAAAATGTGTATTTCTGAAAGATATACTTGAAACGTAGTAAAGAAGGCTGAATAAACAAAAAAAATCAGATGACTAATTACTAGTATCTACAATACTCTCTGACATTGCTTGATATAGTGGAGTGCAAACAAAGACAGAGAGCAATTTACTGAGCCTTGAAGACAATAGATTTTCTCTTTGATGGTTTTTTCAAGTTCTAGTAGAATTTAGAATAGAAACAATGACCATAAAATATATATATTCCAGCTAATACAGAATTTAATTTTTTTTTCTTTTCTTGCTTTTTTACATAAAAGGCCTCCTGGGTCCCGCTAAGAGAGATGCATGGTTGCAATTAAGAGCAGAGATTGAAGCTCTGACAGACTCCTGGCTAACAAATGCACTTAAATCATTATCAATTATCAGCACAAGGTATGTATTTGAGTCTACTCTAAAAAAGTTTCTAGTTTTGGACTTGTAATGGCTATTTTTTGACATTTTAGGTTACAATAATTTAGTGTCTTTGAAGAACAGCACAGGCCTAATATGACTTTTGAATAGGACATAGGAAAAATTCCATGGAAAGTTATTTCATTTTCAGTGATTCCAGCATTTACTAAAGAGAGTATGAAGTGTCTTCTAAAATGTAATAAATGTCCCTGTGTACCTTGAAAGAGTATTGTAGAATTCTGAGCCAGCCTTTAATTTATTATCTTCTGGGGCAGCATCCTCTGAACTCCACATCTCTCTGTCCTGCCCTTCAATGTTTGTGCCTATTCGCAGTGCTACCTGAATACTGTATAGATGATCCCAGAACACAAAAACATCTTCCTTCTGTCCTGCCAGACAAATCACTATGCTTAAGCATATATCTAAGTTTTCAGAAAAACAAAAACCTGTTTTAACTGAGTTAAAAGTCTGGGTTCCCATTAATGAGACATAAAATGTATTGTTCCTTAGAAATAATAAAACTGTGAACACTGCTGCTGCTTAGTCAGCCATGCAATATGTATCTCAGCAGAAATCCTCAAAAATTCTGGTTTTAAACCATAAAATAGAACAATGTTCATTCATCTTACCTTCTGAACATGTCTGGGAACAGACTCAGTGTCAAGTGGAAAGAACAAACTTGGAAAGATGTGAAAAACTTATTTTAAACATAACAACTTTTGCAATACGTTTATCTCTTCTTGTTTATTTAACAGTGTCTTAAGCACTTTGGGAGAAAAAAAAGTAGAAAATTTGTGTAAGCCATTGTGTTTAGCTCTGCATTTCTTTCCAAGTTGCTAGTCTTCAAAAAGACATTTGGTAATGAAGGCCAGTTGAGCGTTGGTGGATGAGTCTGGAAAACTGTTACTCAAGACTGTTAAATAGTAGTCTTTTGTCTTGTCTTCAAAGAACCGTACAGCTGTAAATCTTCAGAAGCTACCTGTGAGGCAGCTAAACATCACGTATATGTTGCTGGCAGGAAACTGAGATACATTAAGGCAGAAATAGTAGCCTGAGGTCTTTCTTGGAGTTTGTGGAAGAACCAGGAGGAAAAATCACAGCTATTTGCTCTTGGCTGCATGTTCCACGGTCATGCTTATGTTCTAGCCTAAAGTAGCCTGGCTCTGAGTTTTGTGTTGTGTAACTGCTAGCACAACTTCTCCACTCAAGTTTTCATCCTCACCATTTGATGCTAGCTCATTAACATGATTATTCTTATCTCTCCCTCTTCTCAGAAATATTCTTACTCTTGAAACATGAAGAAAGTGATGTCATTGTGCAGAAATGTGTATTGAATGTTCATTTTCCCTCAAGACAGGAGTAATAAATGATGTTTTCACTTTCTCCTAACACTTTTATTTGGCTGGTAGCTTTCAAAGCATTAGAATGCCTATTTTTAGAGGTAGTTGGTGACCTTAAATGCCTGTAGTTTAGTGAACCCATCTTCAAGAACCTGTTTTATATAAACCACTGTGGAATATTTCCTACAAATCAGGCCTGCATATTTGTTAAGGGATTTTGCCAAAAGCTTTATGTACATTTTTCTGGAATTGAAGGTGCTGAGCAGAACTGCTGTGTGAGTGAAAGTAAATGTTGAGGAATCCCAAATATGGTCTCTACAGCTGGTTCACCTCATCAGCATTTGGGTAATGGTTTTAGACTATTTAAACTTAAACTATTTCTGTCATTTTAGGAGTAACTGTGTAAACGTATTGGTGACAACAACTCAGCTTATCCCAGCACTTGCAAAAGTTCTGCTATACAGCTTAGGAGGAGCTTTTCCTATTGAAAATATTTACAGTGCAACCAAAATAGGTAAGAAAATTATTCTTTCATGTATTCTGACTATACTGCATTACCAATATTTTTTTGCCAGTAATGGATGGATTCCAAGCCGCTTCCCTGACACAGTGTTTTAAGATTTAGGCATTGCATATGTTTAGAGGTGTTTTTGTCAATAAATTCCAAATTCAGCTTATTTTCAATGATGCCTGAAGGAATAACGGTCCCCATACTGATTTAAAGCCTCAGAAACTCCTAAGTATGGTGCAGAAAACATAAAAGGTGCAGAAAAGAATGAAGAAGAGTGTTTTGTGAATTCAAATCTAAGCAGAATTTCTGTTAAAATAGTCTCGGCTCTGACCTTCAGCTCTATGTAAGCTAGGCCGCCACTTCACAAGCTTTTTCTGGAAGCATAGTACATCAGTGATGATCATGACAACTGTTACCAACAGAAGCTGTGTTGATGGATGCCACAAGGGCACTTCCCTGTTCTGTTGATAACTGTGTACCTCTTGTGTATTACAGTTTGGACATTCACGGGTTTTGGAAATCGCATCCAAAATTTTCTTGTAAACCAAGGCAAGTTATCATTCCTGTAGAATCTGACACAGCCTACAATGACTGATAATTTTGGGAGATGTCATGATTTACCAATAATTCATTCAAGAATGCTTAATTTCTATACCTATGACACCTTATATGACATGGAGTGTGACACTTAATTGACAGAAGCGTTACAATATATTTCCTAAATGATTTTCACAAGTGAAAAAATAATGCGTATTCCAAAAGTGCCAGGAAAAACTATTACCTCAGTCATCCTCTAATTAGCTGTAGTTGTCCTCTAGACAGAAATCATAGAACGGTTTGGGTTGGAAGGGACCTTAAAGATCATGTAGTTCGAACCCCCTCCTGCCATGGGCAGGGACACCCTCCACTAGACCACGTTGCCCAAAGCCCCATCCAACCTGGCCTTGAACACTTCCAGGGAGGGGGGCCTCCACAACCTCTCTGAGCAACCTGTTCCAGTACCTCACCACTCTAACAGCAAAGAATTTCTTTCTAACATCTAATCATCTAAATCGACCCTCCTTCAGCTTAAACCCATTACCCCTCGTCCTGTCACTACACTCCCTGATAAACAGTCCCTCACCATCTTTCCTGTAGGCCCCTTCAGAAACTGGTAAGCCACAATTAGATCTCCCTGGAGCCGCCTTTTCTCCAGGCTGAACAATCCCAACTCTCTCAGCCTGTCCTCATAGGAGAGGTGCTCCAGCCCTCTGATCAGCTTCGTGGCCTCCTCTGGACTCACTCCAACAGCTCCATGTCTCTCTTGTACTGGGGCCCCCAGAGCTGGACGCAGTACTCCAGGTGGGGTCTCACCAGAGCGGAGTAGAGGGGCAGGATCACCTCCCTCGACCTGCTGGTCACACTTCTTTTGATGCAGCCCAGGACACAGTTGGCTTTCTGGGCTGCAAGCGCACACTGCGGGCTCATGTTGAGCTTCTCATCAATCAATACCCCCTAGCCCTTCTCTTCAGGGCTGCTTTCAATCCATTCTCTGCCCAGCCTGTAGCTGTGCTTGGGATTGCGCTGACCCACGTGCAGGACCTTGCAATTGGCCTTGTTGAACTTCATGCGGTTCGCACAGGCCCACCTCTCCAGCCTGTCAAGGTCCCTCTGGATGGCATCCCTTCCCTCCAGCGTGTCGACCACACCACACAGCTTGGTGTCATTGGCAAACTTGCTGAGGGTGCACTCGATCCCATTGTCCATGTTGCCAACAAAGATGTTAAACAGTGCTGGTCCCAGTATTGACCCCTGAGGAATGCCGCTTGTCGCTGTTCTCCACTTGGACATTGAGCTGTTGATCACAACTCTTTGAGTGCGACCATCCAGCCAATTCCTTATCCACCAAGTGGTCCATCCATCGAATCCATGTCTCTCCAATTTAGAGACAAGGATGTCGTGCGGGACAGTGTCAAATGCCTTGCACAAGTCCAGGTAGATGATGTCAGTTGCTCTTCCCTTGTCCACCAATGCTGTAACCCCGTCATAGAAGGCCACCAAATTTGTCAGGCACGATTTGCCCTTAGTGAAGCCATGTTGGCTGTCACCAATCACTTCAAATACCATCAAATCAATCACCAAATACCTCAAATACTTTAAAAACTTCAGTCAAGGCACAATGTATCCCAAATACCACATGGTACTGAGCAGCCTCTGGAATGAATGTCATCTGTCATACAGCCTGTACACATTGGATTCAGTCACTGAGATTGCACTTGGACCAAAGGAAGGAGCATTAAGGAATAGTGCTGACAGCACAGAAGGGGGTGGTGAAGTGAAGCACAGTCTCTGGAGGCTCTGTCGAAGTAATTCTGCACCAGTAATTCCGTCTGGGAACAGTGTGGCCACTGTTACACCCCTGTCAGGAGCACAGCAAACTCTGTTGGGTACAAGATCTCTCTCTACTTTTCATCACAATGATCTCTGCACTGTGCTGAGCACAGGACTATAATTGCAGCTGTTCCTTGCACACACTGAAATCTAGTCCTCACTCAACAGTTAATACACTCGATGCTTTTCCTAATCATATGCCCTTTTTTGTGGGACAGCTGAAAAAACACGAGGGGAGGGCAGTAAGAATCAGAGATCTAGAAATCATGAGCTTGTGAGAAGAGACTATCACCCCCTAGGGTGGGGATAGACATAATAACAAACAAGGGAAGAAGCTATTGCAGAGAGGAAAGAAATAATCTTACTCTACGTTGATGGGAGGTATGATTATAAGTGATTTCTTTGCAATAGGGCACATGTGGGTTGCGTGTCAAAGAAAAACTTCCTAATGGAAAGGGTTCATTAAATATGGAGATTGGCTGTGGAAACAGTGAAATCGTCATATTAGGACAGTTTTAGGATTGATAGCACAACCATTTGTTGATAAAGCTGAACCCGCAGTATAATGAGAAGACTGGTAGATGACTTTGCTTGGTCTCTTTCAATCCTGTTTACTGTTGTTACCAGCTTAGCCCGCTTGCTTCCACACTTCTTCGAAAGAGCCAAATGTTTCATGGAAGTTCTCCCAGGAACCTGTTGTCTAATTTTATTTTGATTGCCCATTGTTCTTTTAACACTTTTTCCATTGCGACATCACTCATTGTTGCAGATACATTAGAATTAAAATTGCTGCTTTCCTTGAAAAAAAAAATTACAACAATAGAGAAACATTTAAATTAAATTATTAATTCACTGACCTATTCATTTTTGCAGCACTGCTAATTCCTTTATCTTAGTGGCTTTCCTGTAACTCTTAAGAAAGATATCTAGTTTTGCCTGGAGCAGCCTAATGTCACTGAGAGAATTACTTGCTTCTCACCAGTTTTAGCTCTAAATCCCAAGGCTGGGAACTTTAAAAAAGTAGTAGTAAGAATGTCTTACCACTGCAATTATCCTTTTTAGGGCTTCACCATAACTCACTTGATAGCTTGAATAAGTAGTGCATTGTTTTTCAGGCAAAGAGAGCTGTTTTGAGCGTATAGTTTCCAGATTTGGCACTAACATAACTTATGTTGTGATTGGAGATGGCCGAGATGAGGAACATGCAGCTAATCAGGTAACTTCACTCTGAACTCTTATCTCATTTATCTTCCAGGAAAAGAAAGTTGCTTTGAACGAATAATGCAAAGGTTTGGCAGAAAAGTAGTATATGTTGTAATTGGGGATGGTGTAGAAGAAGAACAGGCAGCAAAAAAGGTAACCTGTCTCCTGAAATGTTGGTGTGATACATAGCTACTAATGCAAGCCTTTCTGTTTGCATTTCTGTCAGTGTTGCACAATGGCAGAATGACAAATAATTTCAGTCCACAGATGCAAGGCAACAAGAGCATGATGAGATCAAAACTTAGAGTAAAATGAACCATTTGGATCCTAGCGTTTGCTTCACTTCAGTTTGGAAAGCAAAAAAATTCAAAATTCTTTTAAAAATAAATGAAAAATGATTGCAGCGAAAATCTCTGACTAGCTTCAAGCAAATTAAAGATAAAAAGAAGAGATAGAAAGGGCTAGGACATGATGGTTGGGTAGTGGTTTTCTTTAAATGGTGACGTCAGGGACATGTCAAGGGAAGTGTTACAGAGAATGTGGAAGAAAACCTAAAGGACTGTGCAGATTTTTTGCTGACATGGATGAAGATCTGTAGCTTACTGGAGCAAATATGGTGAACGTGTAATTTGCTTCAAGAAAGATATATCTGCAAAAGGAAAAAGAATGCAAATGTGTGTTTCTGAAAAAGAACTGTTTCTTTAGAAATATTCAATTTTCTCATGATAATAATTCAAGTCTAAATTTTACCAGATAAGTTTTCCATGTTCAGAAACAGATCAAATTAGTAATTTGCACCATACTTCCCAGTATAACCTTGGAAGTGTGCAGAAACTGAAAATTTTTGCCTCACGATGTCTGCACAGGACAAGTGATGTAAATATAATTGTGCTAGGAGTAGCAAAATAAAGTGCCCTTTTAGTATTGTAGCTGGAATGGAAACAAAATACAAAGAACCAAAATGCTCGTTCCAAATGGTTCCTTAATATAGGTACAGTACTGGTGATGGGTCTTTTATACGTTGTGCTAAACAAAGGTGGTTGGATTGTGTACTTTCCAGTTTGGCATGCTTTTTCCTTAACGTTGGCTATATTGCATGGATAGATACAGAACTCAGAGAGATGGATGAATATAGCACATTACAAATAGATCTGAACACACCATGAAAGTATGGGCTTTATTCTGATGAATTGCTGAAGGAGGATAGTGCGTATATCTGCATCTCTCACAGACACTGATGCTTTCTGCAACACGAATGATCGTTTTTTAAACCAGAAATGTGTTATTTTCTTATCCAGAGAGATTCCTTTTTTCCCCCAAGATGGAGAAAAATGTAATTCAACTCTCTTTCAAAGTGTTGTGTATGAAGCCTCTTTTAATGAAAGTCCTACAGCCCTTTAAACGATCATTTGGTGTTTTGCAAAGTCTAATAAATGGAGCAGAAAAGGATTTCCTATTAATGCTCCTTCGTATGGGTTTGCATGCTAACAATAAGCAACTAGCCCCTACTAGATAACGGGCTCTTTCCAAAGAAACTATTAAGAAAGACTATTGAATTATTTTAACTTCAGTTGAACTATGAAGCTCAGATCTATTTTGGTCTGATTTTTGTCAGTACTTCACTAGCAAAAATCAATCCAGAAACACAGTGGTGTAAAATACGTGGTGGTATTCTGACTAGCCTCGTGTGTCATGTACCGCCCTGTGTCACAGTGTTCATCTTTCCTGACCTTTTCCCCCCTCTAACAAACACAGCACAACATGCCTTTCTGGAGGATATCCAGTCATTCGGACCTCTTGGCTCTCCATCAAGCACTGGAACTAGAGTATTTGTAACTGTGTTCTAAAGTTGGCGATCCTTTTTTTTTATATATATATATATATATTTCAAGTACACTGAATTTTTATGTGTGATTCAATGCCTCTGGCTTTACACATATGAATTGTCTTAAGAAGGGAAGAAATCTTTGGAATTAAAAATTCCAAATTGAAGAATTCAGATTGCTGAATGGAGTTAAAACATTAGTGCTACGTAAGGAAGCTCTATGGTCTTATATATGCAACGTTTTTAAATGAATTAAAACTGTGGAGGTTGCTGGTACACACCAAGTGAGCCCTGACAGGAGTGAACAAAGGACTCGAACTGGCAAAGCACCAACATGCGTTTTCCAGCCGACAAGGTGGTGTTCAACAACATTCCTCAAAATGGGATATATTCTCAGCACTGAGGTTTGAACCAGACTTTAGCCTACCTAACCCAGAAAATCTGAATTGGAATGCACTCAGACTGTATAATGACAATCCTGTCTAGACCTGTAATTTGTGTAAATTATTGATGAAAATAATTTACTGTGACTTTATTAGCAGCTGATTTTGGAAGTGGATGCAATTTTTCTTTCTTTTGGGGGGGCAGGGGAGGGAGAGGGTTATATAATATTGTCTCTTTTATAAGTTTGGCAAACAGAATGTGCATAATGATGTGTTGTGCCTTAAAGAGAAGACTGTGTTCGTGTGTTATAATGTAATTTTGGTTAAAAACTATGTAGATAAACAAAAAAAAAAAGTTTGTGATAATTTTTGACATGACCAAATTTGAAATTCAAAGAAATCAAAGAGCAGGGCTGCACCAAAGCATTTAAGTATTTGTTGCAGTAAGAAAAAATAATAAAGGAAAGTTTGTGTTTTTATTTGGATTCTGAATAATTCCACTGATTGTTTGAGGAAAGTTAAGAGTATGTTGGGACGTTGATACTGGGGACCGCTACCTTGAAAACTAAAAAAAAAAAAAAAAAAAAAAGTGTTTAACACCTTCAGCATCATTTCTTGATTCTCCAGCAAGAGAACTAAGAGCCATATTCATGAATTACTTAGTCCACTGAAAGCCATACAGTGAGTGCATCTGCTGTGTATAAAAGAACAAATTCCCACTCAGCAGACAAAGTGTGCAGGTGGCATTACTGGAAGGTGAAAATGTGGAGTTAAGCCCAGATGGGGAATAAAACACAAGATTGTTAGGAACAAAAAATTACTAAAGAATCTCTTACCAGTCAGATGCACAAATGATGCTACATTTAGCATATTCAGGATCAACACAAGCTGCTGAAATTGCTGGCATGATGACATTGGCCATTTCAGGAGCACAGTCCACTTGGTAAATGTAACAGCATTTTGGTAGCTTTTCCATTCTGTTCCACATTTATGTGTCTTCTTTTTTTCGGGTCAACATGATTTTCCTCACCCAGTTTTGATTGTACAACGATATTACACAGGAGCAACCCTATAGCATGTCAGGCATCTGAGGAGAGGATAAGGAGGGGATTTTTATGAAGAAACATTGAGAAATATATTACCTTAATTTTCATCATTACTATTAATAATTATGGTCCATACAGTGATAATTACCTGGCAAGTTTTGAGCATGCTACCTTTCAGCTTTGGAAAATGAGCAAGGTCCATATTGCACACAGGGTCCCCATTGCTCCACGCGCAGCTCAAGCACTCTGAAACAACAAGAAGTGGTTTGTCTCTCATGGCAGAAGACAGAAACTGCTTTTTGATTTTTAACACTGTACATGGAGACACCTGAGGTTGCCGTTCTCTGACACGTGTGAAGAGAAGTGTGCAAGAGAAGATGTTAAATGTACGCTCCAGGATGCCTACACAAGCACTGTAGTCAGCACCAAGGTGAAGATCTTCCTTCTCTGTGCTGTGAAGCCACCATATGTCTAGTTACCAGGTAGTAACTTTGTTGATTTAAACTTTGTAGGTTATATGAAAGTTAGTTGGTAGGTGAAAGCCTGGAGCTACTAAAAGTCCAAGGCAAAACTCCTCTATAAATTCATAAAAATGGGATTTCTTTGTTGGATTTTCTTTGTTGGAATTGGATATACAGGTCACCACAAAAAACCCCTAATGATAATTTGTTATCACTGGGCAGTTTAGAGCCATCACATGAGACTTGCCACATATGAAATCACTATACACTAGCTATTTGGGTGATTGATTTGTGTGTCCAAAATGTAAGAATGATGCATACCTTTTTTATATTTACAGTACCTGTCTCGTCAAATTTGGCCTGGAAGTACATTTTTCATAAAAAGCTGTAGTACCAGCTTTTTGTAGTTTTTCAGGTGGGAAAAAAGTATTTCTGCTGGAATAGGAAAATTGTTCAAAGACCTTCTCAAGTTCCAGCATCATAACATTGCATGAGAATCTCAACATAAAAGCCTTTATAAAACAAAAAATTGGTATGGTGAACTAGCTTATTTGTCTTTTTTTTTTTTTTTTTTTGGACAAGTCATAGTGTTATTTAAATGCATGAAGCAATATTATTTCTCAAGTTATTTGTTCAGTTTTTCAGTGTTCTTTTCCTAATAAGATGTAAGAACAAAAAACAGCCCAGCAACAACCATCGGTGCTTCTAAAAGGTTTGCAGTGCCTTCATTGGAGTTATGCTTAGCTCTCTGTGGGAGGTATGGCTCAATTAATATATTGGACTTCAAGAGAGGAGATGGAGGCAAAAGGAGGGAAGTTTTACAGAGCATGACGAAGTTCTGATTTTAACTTGGATTCTGTGTGCTACCATAGCAGAAGTTAATTATAAAAATAAATAATCTGCAAAAATGTACATCCAAATAAAATTTGAGGATTTAGCTGAAAAGCCTTCGCAATACTAAAATTTTAAAACAAAATTGCAGAGCACAAATATTCTCTTGCAAAGCAAAGAATGTGATGTATCTTTAAATAACAATGTGTAGTACATGCCTGCCTTGTAGAGAAATTACTCTGATGCATTTTCCTGCATGAACAATACAGAGGAGAAAATAACCAAGGCAGACATGTAGTCACGCCAGGCTGTTCCAGGTGGGCCGGAGCAGATTAAACTGAAGGCAAGTCATTTTGACATTGAGTGTATTTTAATTCAACAGCATATTAATCAGAAACTGCCTTCCCTTCAGCCTCTCCTCAACAACCAAAACTGAGCACAATGTCATGTTTGCAAGTATTTGGGGCAAATGAATTATAGAATATAATGCCTTTGCTGATACTCTAGCAGTTTTCAGCCAATACAGAACTTGAACGTTCATTCGGCATTTGAATAGTCAGCTTGCAGAATGCAAATACAGTGTGATCGCAATCACAAGGTAGTATCTTAAATAGACATAACTCTGTGCTGTTCAGTGTATCAGTAAAAGAGAACAGGAAAAACTGAAAATGGTGCTTCTTTTTAGATGCTTATGGAGATTGTGCATAAAGATACAGGTGACAGCCAGCTCCCAGATCTCTTTTCATTAGAAACCACTGTGAGAAGCAGCGTTGGCATCTAAAGCGGATGCGGAGTATGTTCCAGTGTAAGCACTGACAAAGGCGATGAGGCCAAATCAAAGTCCTGTATACAAGCACACTTCATCTCGGGGCAGATGAAATCCTGCACCCTATTGGAACTGTAGAGTTTATGGAGAATATGGACTTGGCCCACAATAGGAAGACTAGAATTTAGCTGTGAGGTTGTATCCAGATCCAGGGTTTTGGTTCAAAAGTCACCTCTACTTTACAGGATTGATACCAGGCATATGCTCTAAATGAATATGGTATTTAGTATCTCTGAAGAGGAGCTGAAGTGACATGAGCCAAAAACCCAGCAATAGCAGCATTTTGGAGACATAATTGAAGCCAAGGGTCTCTGTCGTGTATTAGCAGATTATAGTTTATTAGGGCCTACATAATTTAAGAAAATGTAAATTAAAATTAAAAGCTTGTAAAATTATGTACATCTTTACTATTTCTCAATAAATACACTTGGAAATGTCATTTTCTGCACTATACCATGTTGTAAGATGTTTGATTTGTGGTTGAAACCCTCTACACAATGTCTCTTATGAGAACCGAGCATGACCTTGGACTCCTTTTAAGTATGCCTTTACTGCCTTTGTGGCTCATGCCTGGAGCAACACTGTGCCCATGTGGTCTGGTAATGACTGGCTCACCTGCGTGGGGCCGCTGGAGGGAACCTGCCTCTGTTCCTCACCAAGACCTGAGAGACAACTAACAAACACCTTTGTTGTGGTGTCCTCCAGACAAAATACAGAGGAAACCAATTTGATGATCTAGACATACAGTGTATTCATTTAAATTCCCTTACCATTTCACTTACTAATGTTACGCTAATATTCTTCTTATGGATATGGGTTGTTCAAGAGACAGGCTGGGCTACTGAAGGGAAGCAGCCATTCCAGTTGAAGCTGAGCCTTATGAAACTTTGTGTTTGGGAGCAGTGCTTCATGTCTTAATGACCATGGCTTGAAGGAAGCAGTTCCCCCACAGTCTGCTTGCACAGGCTTAACCAAAAGTGGGACTGCAGGACTATCAGCACACATAGACATGACATTATGATCTTGGGTACAGCATAGCAAGTGGCAGAGTCTTGGTAATCACAGCGCTGCATCCACAAGAGACAGCATGTAAATAGGTTTTTTTTTTCCCCCCAGGAATTAGATTAAAGCATGTCTGTTGAAAAGATCACAGAATCATAGAATCATTTAGGTTGGAAAAGACCTTTAAGATCATCAAGTCCAACCATTAACCTAGCACTGCCAAGTCCACCATTAAACCATGTCCCTAAGTGCCACATCTATGCCTGTTTTAAATACCTCCAGGGATGGTGACTCCACCACTTCCCCGGGCAGTCTGTTCCAGTGCTTGAGAACCCTTTCGGTGAAGAATTTTTTCCTAATATTCGATTTTACCCTCCCCTGGTGCAACTTGAGGCCATTTCCTCTTGTCCTATTGCTTGTTATTTGGGAGAAGAGACCAACACCCACCTGGCTACAACCTCCTTTCAGGTAGTTGTAGAGAGCGATAAGGTCTCCCCTCAGCCTCCTTCTCTCCAGGCTAAACAACCCCAGCTCCCTCAGCCGCTCCTCATGAGACTTGTTCTCCAGACCCTTCACCAGCTTCGTTGCCCTTCTGTGGACACGCTCCAGCACCTCAATGTCCTTCTTGTAGTGAGGGGCCCAAAACTGGACACAGGACTCGAGGTGCGGCCTCACCAGTGCTGAGTACAGGGGGACGATCGCTTCCCTAGTCCTGCTGGCCACACTATTCCTGATAGAAGCCAGGATGCTGTTGGCCTTCTTGTCCCCCTGGGCACACTGCTGGAGCATATTCAGCTGGCTGTCAACCAACACACCCAGGTGGTTTTCCGCCAGGCACCTTTCCAGCCTCTCTGGCCCAAGCCTGTAGCATTGCATGGGGCTGTTGTGACGCAAGTGCAGGACCCGGCACTGAGCCTTGTTGAATCTCAACAGATAACTGTTCTTGTATGTACATTTGCCTTCTACTCCGATTTTAGGAATGAAAAGGCAGATATATCGAAAATAGAGAGACAAAATACAAAGAAGGCCTATCTACTGAGCAGACTGACCCATAGAAAACAGTAGTTTTAACATTTTGTCTCCCAGATGGATTTGCATGTGACTTTACAGAAGAGGAACCAATATTCAGTACCATTTCAGGAGAGTGAGATAATAGGTAGTCACAAAATGGTTTTCCCCCATTAAAACTGGGGGAGATTTCAGAACTTTTCCTTTTTCACATCGGAATAAAAATTAGATATTGGGGGGTTTTACTTAAAAGCTTTTGCCTGGGTTTTAGCACAGTCTTAGCTTTATTTCTCATTGCTGAGAAACTCAGTGCTATGAATGGCTGTCAGTATGTTCTGCACATGACAATTCACAGCCCTGAACTAAAGTAAAATCATTATACTGAGAGCATTTATGGTTGGAGAAATAACTCTTCCTCATTTGGGTGCAGAAATACCTCTTCCTCATTATCCACTACCTATAGTGAATCCCCAAGGAAAACCCAGCAGAAATTCAGAATGGAATTATTTGTTACATGTCTTATCCGTTGTTTGCTGATGTATTATTATCTCCAGGGCATGCATGTTTGAGGTTGACTTCTTTGATCCATTTTCCTTTTTTCCAAACAAATAATGGATTCAGAAACATTTTGCACATTTTTATAAATTTGAGGGAATTGTTTCAGTTGTCAAAAGCCCAGGCAGTAGGAGGAATGCTGAGAATGTCAATAGTTTGTTTTTGAATGTTATTTTTTCTACCAATTTCAAAGACTGATTTTCCAAGAACTGAATCTCTGATTTGAAAGCACTAATAAAAAATAAAGGATGATTTCTTTTTTTTCTTGTTGAGAAGAAAAGGGAGAAAACACCAGAAAGTTTCACAAATTGATTTTTAAGTGGACAGGCAAAGAAAATCCTTTGTTGCACAAAGCACCGTTTCTCAATTTGCCAGAGGAATTAGTCATCAAGCATCCATCTAAACATGGGTTATTAGAAATTCTCATATGCACTTCAATAATCATGAAGCAAGAGAGCAGAGAAGCATGAAGGACAGGAGTTAAATGAACTGTATCATATCAAGGAATCAGGCTGAGAATGGAGGTTAATAAGACTTGATTTTTCTGTTGGGCTCTCAGTGTCTGGGAAAATAAAGTGCTACAGAGGAGCGGCAAATGGAAAGTGATTCATGTTTCCTAGGCTTCTATACAACCTACTGTGTCCTTTACCAGGAAGCACACACTTTTTCTACATTAAAAAAAAAAAACCAACCCACAACTGGAGCTATTTGGAAAATATTAGAAATTGTTGACTCATTGAAACCAAAATACGTTTTGGGACTGCACACACCAATGTTGATGAATGGAACATTTCTAGTCCTGTTTAGAGAAAGAGTGAATCAGGAGCCCACCAGATCAGCCAGAAAAAAGTCTGAGCCATTGCAGGACTCTGGTGAGCATCTCAGCTGGCATATCAAGCCCCTGTTCTTCGCTTTCAGCTTGTCTGGGTTAGGATCTTCGTTTCTAGCTTTCCGACTCAAGAAGGTCCCAGTTTAGTCCCAATAGTGAAGAGGAATATTTCTGAAATTAGCAAAAAGAGGAAAAAAAAAAAAAAAAAAAGGAGTGAAAGGGAAGGGAGGAAGAAATGAAGAAAAAAAAAATCTCCCTCGTTACACAGCACTAAAACCACTGTGCCTATTGTAAAGGGTTTTGGAAAAAGAAATCTCCCTAGAAAGGATTTAGCAGCTGAGAAGCTGTGGTTAGTTGGTTGGTGGGCTGCAGCGTGAGGGCAGGCTGACCACACATGGGAAGAGCCCAGCAACCAGAAAGGGTATTTTCCCCGGACAGTGTTTGTGTATCTCTCCTGTTTTACAGCACAGCCTCATTTATGTTCTTCGTGCTCTGAACTCCTACCCCATACAGCTAACCCGTCTGACTGTCCCACCAACTCTGGACCACAGGTTTTTGCAGGCTGATCTCTTTGTTTCCTTGTTTCTGTCTGGTTTTACACCTTTCTGTCACCTCATTGCAGCTGCAGCCCTTTGCTGTCTGTGAATTTACTAGGATCCCAAATAGCCTTTCGAGTGCAGCAGCTCCTTACAGCTTTCGCAGCAAAAAGGGCTCCAGCAGTTATGCTACACAGGCCACAGAGGTGAGCCAGTCCCTGCAGCCAGCTTCCCTTCCCACCTGGGACACTGGGGCTGCAGGAGGGCGAGATCCATGCATGGGACCAGCCGTAAGCAGCAGCCCAGCCAGACGTGCCACTTCCCTTTGGTGGGCAGCGCTGCAAACACTTCCCTCTGCCGCTGTTGGCAACCAGCATGGCAGGGAGCGACTGTCGCTCTTGGAAGAGCAGGCAGGCAGGAGATGCCATATGCTTTTACAGAGCAGCAGGATGCAAGGCAAGCAGAGTTGTCCTTCCAGGGTGGGAGCAGAAGCAGAAAACTGGCAGCAAAGGCTTATGCACAAACATAAATGTAAGGGGTTTGTGGAAGAAGCATACCGAATGGATGCATCCCTTTGTGGAGTTGGGGGGGACGCCTTGAGTACAGCTTGCTGTATTAGCATAAGGACATTGTGTCTAGAATTGTGAGCCTCAAAGATAGCTGAGCAAACCTTGGAGCTTAGCAGCAGGACTTCTTTGCAGGGTTTTTTGGGGGGGGCACAGTGGGTTAGCCTTTGTTAGCAGCCAAACTCCCACCCAGCCGCTCGTTCACTCCTCCCCTCAGTGGGATGGGGAACTAGGAAGAACAGTAATGAGAAAGCTTGTGGATGGAGATGAAGGCAGGGAGATTGCTTAGCAATTACTGTCACAGGGAAAACAGATTCCACCTGGAGAAAATTAACTTATTGCCCTTTAAAATAAATCAATGCATTGGGTAGTGGGAAACAAAAAGGCAAATGTTAAACCAGCACCTTTCCTTCCCCCATTCCCATGCCCAGCTTCACTCCTTCACTGCCAACTCCTCTACCTCCCCCGAGCAACAGAGGCAGGATGGGGGAGTGTGGCGGCTACAGCCAATTAGTACACAGCAGTTCCTCTCTGCTGCTCCTTCTTCTTCACGCTCCTCCTCTGCTCCAGTGTGGGCTCCTCTCCACAATCTGCAGTTCCTTCAGGGAATGTCCACCTGCTCTGGCACGGGGCCCTCCATGGGCTGCAGTGTGGTTATCTGCTCCACCATGGAGCTGCTCCTCTTCCTCCTCACCTGGCCTTGGCGTTCCCTCTGCTGCTTCTTACTCTTTTTGTTCCCTCCTCCTCTGCCTGTGCGGTGTTTTCTGCCCTTTCTTGCACATGCTTTCCCAGAGGTGCCGCCATCTTGGTGGTGGGTTGGTTGGAGCTGACTAGAACTGGCTGTGTCTGGCACGGGGCAGCCCTGACCTCTCCTCACAGAGGCTGCCCTGCAGCCAGAATGGGGTGGGAGGGGAGGTGTATCTCAAAAAAAACTCAAACACAATGTCAAATATCTAGTTCTGCATGGTTTTCATTAATGGTAGAAGGCTGCTGGAAGAGGACAAGTCTTAGCAGGAGGAGATGCAGAGACCTAACCACAAGCAGAAGAGCAGAGGGAGACACAGGGTTTTCTTCTGCTGCCCAAATTAACCCAGAGCTGAGGAAGAGGTCCCAGCACCTCTGAAAGCTGCTGCTGGAGAACTGCCAGATTAGATCTCAGCAGGTCTAACTCCTGATGTCTGGCTGAGACACACATGGCCATACCTTTTCACCTCCTGCCCATCATGCATGCCTCCCACTCACCTGCCCCACCCCACCCCCAACCCAAACCCCACCCCCACCCCCAACCCCACCCCCAACCCCACCCCCAACCCCACCCCCAACCCCACCCCCAACCCAAACCCCAACACCATCCATCCCATCTCCAGCCCCAGCCCCACTCACAGCCCATTTGTAGGTGGCTTGCAGAGGAGCAACTCACCTGCCCCAAGACACCAGGCACACCTGAGGTCCCATTGAAATGCCCACATGCCCAAGATCCTCCTCATGCCTTGCATTGCCTCCAGGGCATCAGAGAAGCTAGCAGGCCATTTGAAAAGTGCCACCCAAGTGCATAAAAGCCATCCCAGCCATTTGGCAACTGAGCTGTTTGCTTTTAGCAACCCATGAGGACATGGCAATTCACAGCCTCATGATGTCTGCCACATGCAGACAGTTAAATAAATTAATTCTCCAGGAAATAGTTAGCTGTTATTGTGAAACCTTAGTAACAATCAGCTGCAGTTGATTTAATCCTTTGCCATTGCAACACACTAATGGGCTAAAAAGATGGTTTTCATTTATTTATCTGTGTGTATATATATACTATTTTTCTCCTGGTATAAACAGTTTATTTGGTGGGAATGGGCAGTAGTGAACAGGGAATGTAATGGATACCTTCTAAGTGTGGTTTTTAACAGCGTATGAACATTCTCTTTCACTCATGCAGAGTGCTGTCCCAGTGATGACAAACGTGTGCGTATTGCTCTGTGAATCCTGCTTCAGCTGAAAAGCCGTTGCTTCTGGTGGCAGGATCCCTTCTGCTCCTGCGTGGGTCTCTCTGTGCCACCTCCTTCAGACAGTCCTGACCCGTCACCCTCCAGCAGCGCTTTGCATAGGACAGGTTTCAGACATGACTGGAGGTGCTGGTCAAGCTGCCAGCTTAGTCCCTCCATACACAACTCATTCCTGCTGGCCGGAAACGGGAGAGCAACGATGAAATGCTTTTTTGTTCCTGATTTAGCCACAGGGTGTGGGAGCTGCTGGTGTAGCCTGGCGTATCCCTACGGTACCTGATCCCATCCCTTTTATTCAGGACCCCTGTTCAGGGAGGGCAAGGTCTTCACAGGCTGTCCCTGCTGCCCTGGCCAGCATGCCCAGGACCAGCTCTCCTGCAGGAGCAAGGCTGCATGTCTCTGTGCTGGGGAGGTTTGGTGCCGTGGGAGGCCTCTGCCTCTATCTCACCACCATATCCCATGAGCAGCCTATAACGCTTTCTCTACAGGAGTGCATCAGCTTCACATGCTGTCTTTCTCACATGGAAATCTTTTAGTTTGATATGGTTTTATGGTACAAACCATGACTGGAGCATGTGTTACACTCCTGCAGCCATGCAAAGGGGCATTTACTGGAAACCCTTAATGACATCTCTGACTCACAATCACTCATACTTAAAGCAAAACAAAACAAGGAGAAAAAAAATGGGGGAGGGAGGAGAATGGAGCCAAGTGCGGGGGTCTGCTCCACTCAAACAGCATATGGACACTGATTTATGAAATGCGATCCTATTCTCAGCAATCACCACAGGCCACTGACACATGGCAGCTGATGGAGGTAAGGTAATTAACACAACTCAACTTCTCCTGTTACTCACTGGGAGATAAAATGAGGGGTTTATCGCAAGCCCTGAATAGCCTTGGTGAAGAACGCGTTCATATTCAACATTGAACTGCCTGGTGGCCAAAACAGAGGCTGCGTAGCCACCCAGCCCCCACAGCCAGTTGAGAAGGGAAAGAGCCAAACCTGCCCAGGTCCTGCTCAAGGTGGGCACCCACCCCACTCACCTGGCCCCTCGCCTTGCCCACCACAGCCTCACTTGCCACCATCCCGATGGGAAGAGGGCAATGGCCCGGGCAGCATCGCCCCTGGGGTCAGCCCCCAGGGAGCAAGGCGTGCAACTCCCAGTGCTTCACTGATTATTTCTGAGTTAGACTAACTTCTTAGACTAAGTTGGTTCTCGGTGGAACAGGAGTTCTAGCTGGGAGGAACCTAATCACAGAGGGGAAAAAAGCAACACCTAATTCGGGCCCTCAAGAAGTCAAGAACCACTTGGCCCAAAAGGCATCCAAGCACTTGCTAGTGTTTTTATTTTTTCACTTTACCTAAATGCTCACAGAGAGTTTTCTTCTCTGGTTAAACTGCAGTTCCTTAAAAGCAGTTCATTTATAATGGAAAGGCTAACTCAACCTTCACTCTAATAACCAGGAAAACACAACAGTAAAATGAAACAACAAATCATTGCTCTGACAGTAATGAGGCGCTTGCTTAGACATTTATCTGTCCTTTTACAGGGCAGTAATTTTATGGTTGAAAAGCCTTGGTTTTAAACTTCATGTCTGGGAAGAAATTGCCAAGCCCTGGCCAAAATTGCCTCGTTTAGCAGATGGTAACATTGTACATAATTAATGCATTCATTTTCATTCTTAAAAACTAGTAAATGCAGCTTATTTGAATTTCCTCCTGAAAGCTAAATTTATTAGCTACAAAACAGACAGACTGTGCCAACTGTTTCAAGGAGATTATATCCTGCATTTCCCCCATTTTCTAACTGTTTTCCACCAATATCACCTGGGTGGCTCTTCCCCTCTCTATAGGAAACTTCAGAGCAGGCAACAGCTTTCTCCTGTCCCTTTTATTCCTCCGTATGTTCTCATGATAGAGGTTTCTTTCCTTCACCTCCATTTACAAAGCAGAAAGGCTGCCACTTGTTTGCTGAAAACGACTTTAAATTCATCAGCTCTCCCAGACCTAATAAAGTGACAATGTTTACAATGTTAAAGGAAATCAGGTGTTTTAATGCTAAATGAAAAAAACATATTTATGTAGTGTTATAATAATACCGTTTGCCTGGCCTTTCTCAGTCTATTCATCATGCAGCAATCCCCCCACAAGATGCTGTGGAGTCTGGCTGCTGGAATGCCACGCAACAATAAGCCCAAATTCACCATAAATAACATATCACAGCAGCCTCCCCCCTTGCTGCTGGCAGCCGCGGCAGTGGGGCACACGTAGGGAAAGGGCCGGCCCCCAGGTGCGCGGCAGCGTGGATGGAGCAAAGGAAACCCAGTGGCAGGTGGGTACTGCTGCTACAGGGCCCTTGTGCTGCTCAGGCAAATCCCATTCATGCTACTGGTCCCACCACAGAGGTGCTGCTGGTCCCTTTTGTGCTACTGGTCCCTTTCATGCTACTGGTCCCACCACAGAGGTGCTGCTGGTCCCTTTTGTGTTACTGGTCCCTTTCATGCTGCTGGTCCCACTGCAAAGAGCTGGAAGCAGAAAGCCTGGGCTCATGCTGGGCTCCTGGGTCACAGCTGCTGATACCCCCTTCATTTTGAAGGCCAGCCTCCAGTGCTGCCACTGAAGCACGGGCAGTGCGCACAGGTGGGCTGTCACATTTTTTCTGGCATTCAGCTGTGCCATTCCCAGCTCTGTGTGCATTGCTAGCCATTTTGTTACCTAAGTCCGTGGTGCTAAATAACATTACTGCCCCAAGTGAGAAGTGTCCACACTGCTTGTGATCCTTCCTTTAAAGGACAGAAACCTGTCCTGTCCTGGACAGTGATGTAGGTGATGGGAACCTCCAGTTTTATGCTGGTTTCTTCTTGACAACAAGGTTTTTTAATCTCCTAATCTAATTTGTAAAGTCAGTGGATAGATGTGCACCTCTCAGCGAAAAATCAGGAGGATTCAGTCATTTCCATTGAAGTGGATAACAGCAGAGTCCCTCTGGCAAGTAACACTTGCCAGGTTGTGGTTTAGATGTGGTTTCCCAAGCCAGCTCCTACCTCACTGCAGCTGGGCTGCACTCTGGATGTGGCTCTGCAAGAGAAAGGCCTTGTTTAACTCTTACATGTCACTTGTTCCCACACTCTGAAATACACCATCACTCATCACCATGTTCACAGAGGTCTGCTCAGAGGTGTTAATGACATGGGTGAGTTTAGCCTTCTCCTGGCACACTTACTCACTGCTGGGTCCCAGCATGGTTATTCTCACAATTGCCGTAGAAAACAGCAGTCACAGTAGGCAGGTAGAATCTTAATGGTTGGTATTTAACAGTCAGGATTTTTCCTTTCTTTTCTTTGCCTTTGTATTAAATTACCCTAAAAAGGAAACCCTCCGGCTTCGCAACAAGCTGAAGCCCTTCATGGGTCTTCCCACCAAGAGATGTGGTGCTCTACTACTGAGAAGCCTAGGGAGAGAGCTTTCAGGGAGAGAGGCACAGCTTGCTTCTTCCCTGCTGAGTGGAAAGGTGCTGTTGTTTTGTTCTAACACATAGGTAACTGAGCCACTAAGTGATTTATGGTAGCACAGCATGGCAGGATATGAATCACACATCCCAGACTAACCTCGTCTCTCTGCCCTTACCTGTTGCTAAATCCAATATCTACTCTTCTCTGGCCAAGGCCCCATGTGACTTCTTTTATCCTTGTTGAACTTTTCTATTCTGCTTGATGTGCAGAGACTGGCGTAGATCTATAATGAAAACATGGGTTTTAAGAGAAATTGCTGAAGGAGATGCTGAATTTCTATCTAGTAATTCAACCCCTTTCACAGAGGTAGGTAGAATATATATATTTAATTAGAATCATAGAATCATAGAATTATTTGGGTTAGAAGGGACCTTAAAGATCATCTAGTTCCAACCCCCCGGCTGTGGGCAGGGACACCCTCCACTAGACCGGGTTGCCCAAAGCCCCATCCAACCTGGCCTTGAACACTTCCAGGGATGGGGCATCCACAACCTCTCTAAGCAACCTGTTCCAGTGCCTCACCACTTTAACAGCAAAGAATTTCTTTCTAACATCTAATCTAAATCTACCCTCCGCCAGCTTAAGGCCATTACCCCTTGTCCTGTCACTACATGTCTCTCTCCAGCTTTCCTGTAGGCCCCTTCAGGTACTGGAAGGCTGCTATAAGATCTCCCTGGAGCCTTCTCTTTGCCAGGCTGAACAAGCCCAACTCTCTCAGCTTGTTCTCATAGAAGAGGTGCTCCAACCTTCTGATCAGCTTCATGGCCCTCCTCTGGACTCTCTCCAACAGATCCATGTCCTTCTTATGTTGGGGACCCCAGAGCTGGATGCAGTACTCCAGGTGGGGTCTCATGAGAGCAGAGTAGAGGGGAAGAATCCCCTCCCTCACCTGCTGGTCACACTTCTTTGGATGCAGCCCAGAATACAGTTGGCCTTCTGGGCTGCAAGCGCACATTGCCGGCTCATACTGAGCTTCTCATCCAACACCCTCAAGTCCTTCTCCTCAGGGCTGCTCTCAATCCATTCTCTGCCCAGCCCGTAGCTGTGCTTGGGATTGCGCCGACCCATGTGCAGGACCTTACACTTGGCCTTGTTGAACTTCATGTGGTTCGCACGGGCCCACCTCTCCAGCCTGTCAAGGTCCATCTGGATGGCATCCCTTCCCTCCAACATGTTGACTGCACCACACAGCTCGGTGGTGTCGGCTGTGTGATTGGTAGCCATCTCTTGTCCCCCCTCCTGCTGAACCACCATCAGACTCGACTCTGTGATTTTTGCTAGAAAACATCTGGAGAACATGTTGTCCCTTACTTACTTCAGCTGGCTGTCTTTGCTGAAGGCTAATTTCAACCTTCCTTGTAACTCCACTGGTAATCCTGAGTTCAGTATCTTTTCTTGCACCTGTAGCTCTCAGAGCCAGCAGCTCCTGCGTTCAAATATGCAAAGCTACAGACACTTGACACTCAAACTGGCTGCTGGGGTTAATAAAGGAGTCCTATCTCTGCTATGAAGACTCTGCAATAGTGATCTCTGCACTGATGCAATAGCAGTGATCTCTGTGGTGATACAATAACACCACAGAACAAAACACCTGGCTATAGAAAGCAGCCACTGGACCCTGTGACAATAGCTCCTTTTAAATGGCTTTAAGAGGATGAAGTGTGTAAGGAAGTGGATGACATTGTTTTGGCATATTTCTGAATTAAAAGACAGTGAACCTCTTTATCTCTGGTAACCATTGATTTCAATATTGAGATATATTACAAGAAAAATCTTGTCATGATAAATCATCACATTATACTTGTAGCCTTGTAACCAGAAGTCTTTTTTGCCATTAAACTTTGTCTGGACTCTCACAATAGTAAATTGACAATCAGTCTCCATGATGCTTTTTTATATGGAGAGACAATGCTTTCAGAGCTTTTACCGTTGTGGATTTCACGATAACGTAATGAATAGAAGAACTCTTGTCACACTGTTGGGATTTATTAGAACAGTCAGGAATAAAACAAATGTGTTGATATTCACTTCATTAAAAGCAGCAAACTGAATCACAGAGCATGCAGACTCTGTAATGTGATCTTGGCTGATATCCTTCTTTCCTGTTTCTCCACCTTTGTACTTACTGCAGAGTTCCTCGGTGGTTTTCAGTGTGTAGATTACTTCCCAATGCAGAGCTTTTCTCATGGTCCAGCTTGCCTTTTCATGGCCGATCACGTACCTCCCCTTTCGCAGCAGCTCACTGCTATGTAACATTAATGCCTGGTTTGGAAAAGCCATGTTTAGTCATACATTTTTAGCTTCTTCAGTGTAATAAGACTGAACAAAAAAAGAAGACTGCCTTGTTTTTTACAGATGTAAGCTGATGCTTGGAACACCATCAGCGGTCCCAAACCCGTAGCTGTGGGAACAGCCACTCTCCACTTGACTACTTGCAGCCATTTCTTCAGATAAACTGATCTCCCCTGCAAAAGACTCTTTATGTTACTGCTCTTAAAAACACAGAAGTCATTACATCAACTGTCCATTGAGAAAGTCATTTCTAATGACAGACAAAGCCTAGCAATGAGATGAGTGGAAGGCCAGTTCAGCGGCTTAAAGCCCAGGGACAGCACTACTGAGAGCTGCACTCCCTTGCCAGCTCCTTGGAGTCTGCAGTGGCCCAGATGTTCAAAGCTTGTCCCAGCTTGGGGATTTTCCTGCTTCAAGGCTCTCTGGAAGGTTTCACAAGTGGAAGTCATTTTGGTCTTTCTTCAAAAGTTATTCAGGAGTACTTAGGTAGGTGCCATGTGTTTTATGAGAAGCCATATCAGATCTGACTAGACCAACTGTCCTTCAGGTCTAGCCTGTCTCTGAAAGGGACCAGTACCAGGTATTTCAAGGAAAAAGGAAAAACTTTCAGGAAAGATGAAGAGACTGTGACCCATCTTAAACAAGTTTCTTCTGGTCTTTCAGCAGCTACTGATTTAAGAAAGCTGGCTGGCAACTTCTGTGACTAACTACTGGCGCTGATGGAATTGCTGGTATTATTATTCATCTAAAATCCCAATCTTTTCTGAAACTTGTAATGTTTTTTCCCCCAAAACTCTACTTGGCAGTCAAAATTACAGGTCAGCTATAACTATTTTGAATACTTATCTCCTTCTGTTATGAATTTGCTCTCTCAATTTTATTTGGTATTGCCTGCACAAAATTATGGGGAAGGAAGAATTGTGGAATATAGGGAAAGTAAAATAACAATAATTATTGTCTACTTCTATTAAGTGGACATGGTACGTCAGAAAAGGGTAGTAGTACTTGGCAATGACACTGTATTTTTTCTGGCCCCTTCTTCCTACTCCCACCTTTCATGAGGTTAATTATCTTGCATACTCTGTAGCACATAGCTGTGCATTCAGCAAAGATGCCTGGGATAGTTGAAACGGCATTTAGATATTTCACTGTTTCTCACCCCTTCCTGATGGAGTATCTCTGTTCATACAGTATTTTTACAATTTATTTTGTTGCTAATCCCTAACAGACTTTCTAGTCTGTTTTGTAACTATTGTGCATTAAAAATTATCTTTCTTCTACTTAATTCTAATCAAGCACTTGCATTACTTCAACATTATGATTTTCCTTTTAAAAGCAATGCTAACCACCTCTTTCTGTTGATGTGTGTGCTAGCTGCTTCCAGTCAATAGAGAACGTTGGATCCAGGGATTTAAACAGAATTTCAGCTGTCTGACAATGGCCCTTACAGTCTAAGTTTGAGGGACGCCAAAGAATAACCTTTTCACAATGTTTGAGCAAGTTTGGGGGTTGAGGAATTAAAAATTCATTTTGCTTCAGAATTAGCCCACCTTTGGGACTAGTCGGACATCTCCCTAGGATGTGGCAATAATGTTTTGGAGGAGAAGATTATGCTGCATGGCACGTTACTGAGAGGTAGCCAGTGTCTGAGAGAGTTACTTGAGAAAACCTCCTGGAATTGCTATCTCTAAAGCTGACGGTCATCCAATAAACTGAGATCACACATGTGTAACATTACAGAAGTGTCAGCTCCATAGCACGCTATCTGCAGTGAAGTTTTCTCAGAGTTGTGTAAGCAGTCTTGTGATTTGCTTGAGAGATGAGAGGAGACATGTGCACTGTAACTTTTGGCCTCGGCCGGAAGACGATGACTTCAGTGATGGTAGACAATCCAATAAGTACATTTGTTGTTACAGTATGCCTCTCAGCCAGGCAAACGCTTCTGCTGTAAGCCAAATTTATGTCTCAGATGAATCGCGTAATTTATCAGCAAAACAGACCAGACCTATTGTTGCCTACAGAAGTAACAGAAAGAGCCTTCAGAGATGACAGGAGCGTGGTCCAAAGAGTTTGCACTGCAGCGTGTGGGGCTTTTCCAGCTCTCAACATGTTAGAACAGGCAGAGATAAATGGGCAGATTGGGATCTCTGTAACTTTATCACCCTGTGTTTAACAAGGCAACAAGTTGTCCATAGAGATATTCCCAGGAGATATTCCATAAGATCTCTGGAGCCAGGGCTGGATTTTCAAAGAAGCCAGGAGAAAAACACAGTATTTTCAGTGAATGAGTTTCCTTTCTACTGAGATCATAGCATATCAAGAGTGGGTAATTCAGCTATCTGCAAAATGTTCTTGCAGTCTCCCTGGCTTAGAAAAAGAATCAGCATTTCCATGCCCTTCCTCTTAGAGAGGCTTTGTGCAAAACAAATTGCCAGCGACCTTAAGCAAGCTGTGACCCTGTGTTCTTTTAGATACCTATTTGAGGTCACAAATTTTCTCTGTATTGATTCATTCTAGGAGAAGCAAGTGAAATGGAGCTGGTGGGCCAATCTCATAGGTATCTGATACCCTCAAATTCCTTGGACCTCAGCCATTTAAATAGTAGGCATCGTCACAGCATTATTCACAGTAGTTGATGGTCTCCAAAAGGCTTTGCCAGTGCTGTTATATCTTTCAGCATAACTCAGTTCAATTGATCGAGAGCATCTGTTGGGCTGAGGAAAGATGTGAGGCTACATATAGTCATTTCCTGAAAAATAGGGTACTACCAAATGCCTCTCTTCTCCAAAGGTTTCTAGCTATAGTGACTTCTTGAAGTCTTTTCTACTACTCAGCATTTTGGTAAAACTGGTAGAAAAAACACCAAACTAATGTGGGCTACAGTGTTGCAATGGCAATCCTTCCAGAGTTCCTTTAAAAAATTTGTAGCTGTTCCCATGTTTTCCCATTGCCCTTTTTATTCCAGAAGCCGACTGAAACTTACTGGTAATAGCAGAAATCTAACTGTTCTAAAATATAGAATAGAATTTGTATTTGTAGGATATAACAAACTTTTCAACAACTACCTCAATGGAAGGCATCCATATAAGTTTGGGGTGGATGTTTTACAGATTCCTTGATCCTTTGGCCTCACCACTCTTCAGCCCCTGGCACAAAAAAGTTGACACAAATGGCAAGAGGATTACAGCTTTTCATTGTGGAGGTAGAACTGATCTTACTAACATAACGGTCCAGCACAGGATTTTGTGAAATGCTTCACCACCTCAGACACTAGAAAAAACATTAATGGAAGCACTGACTAATGGCCCGTTTGCTTTCTGGGCAGACTAGTAGTCTCAGATAGATACGCATTACTAATGTTGGACAGAGAATGCCAGTTCTTTTTTTCAAAGGTGATTTGGACTATCCATAAGAGTCCTGAAAAGTCTGGGGAGAAAAAAGGGACTGATAAAAAAGACAAATCCAGAGATACATTTCCTGCTTTTGAAAAATAATTCCAGGAAGGAAGGAAAGATGTTTGCAGAAACCTTTCTGTTGTCATTGTTAAAGAAAAGAGAAACTAGAGGGTCCCAAGGGACCCTCCCATCTTCACACTGTGAGTCCCTGGGACCTGGGGGGAGGGGGGTGCAGGGTAGGGGATGTGACATGGGACTGGCTAAGGGAAGAGAGACACTAATGGGGAAGAAGAGGTTTGGAAGTGGGGCCTCTCCTCACTGCTGAATTGAACCAGGTGCATAGAGAGCTCTGGGGATGAAACTGGGATGGGAAAAGCACAGACCAGAGCTGGGACAGGGCTGGGCCCTGGTACAGATCAGGGCTTGGGATCCATATAGCAGTTATTGCAGCAGCATTTGGCATATGAGCTGTTCCTGAACTGCTGTGCTGCTGCAAAGCAGTTGTCTTCTCCATCCATGGACTGGTGTTGAGATGGAGAATACCAGCCTCCCTTTCTGCCTCACATTGAACACTCCCAGAAAAACATGAGTTATTTCTCCTATCATTCAGCCCCTGGTAGCAGAGATAAGCCATTATGGGCGACAGGTGAACAGCTATGCGATTGTTCTTGTCTAGAACAGTGAAGCCCATGAATATGTACACTATTTGTCCACATTTCCCCTTTTTTCATACAGGCTTGGGAAACAGGTATTGCTGTGATTGCTGAAACTGTGATTCTCAGTACCTGAACTATGGGAAGGTTTGGATGGGAATGTGAAACTTGTGCTGCTCAAGCATCTATCTGGTTGTATTTCAAATTTATAACCAGTTGCATTTTGCCTGCTGCAGAAGACAGGAGGTACTGCTCGTGTGCCCGCCTGCCCTGTGCCAGCTTCTCGCTTCTCTGTGCCCTGTGCAGCAGCAATTGCTGCCTTTAGCTCACCAGCTGAAGGGAATTTCCAAAGCTTTCTGCATTGGTCTGATGATCGATACCTTGGGCAGACTGGCGTCACCAGTGCAGAGCTCAGGAGGAGTCATTTCAGCCTGTCTTTGGGCCTGCATAGGTAAGTGTAAGAAGCAGGGAGCTGAGGGTCCCTGGGCTCCAGCACCCAGCCCTCATCCCCGTCCCGTGGGCAGTGGCAGCAGGGTGGGCAGGCAGCCTGAAGGCGGGAGAAGAGGGAGCAATGCCCCGTTGCGTGGCAAAGCACAGACTGATCACGCTAGCTCAGCAGGTGCCACAGGCTGGTCCCGCTGCTGCTCCCCAGCCTCCAGCCACCAAGTTTCTCCTCCAATGCCAGCTTATCAAGCACGGGTTGTACAAACGCTCAGATGAGCATATTTCAGGGGAGAGCAAGATGAACGCTTGCTGTGGCTGTGGTTTGTGCTGCCCCAGCCGCCTTTGCTCCAGCTGCTGGTTGAGACTCTGCGCAGCTGGAGGCTGCGGGGCAGCCGTTGGCGGGGAGACACTGCCATCTCCCGACACTGGGCTCCTGGCGGATGGATCGCTCTGTACCTGCATCTCCTGGGGATGTTGCGGGGGGTAAGGTGCCTGGGGCCCCAAGGCTGATTCATGCTCACGTTTTGGTTACAGGGGGGTTTTGGAGACCTGGCTGCAGGCAGCCTAGCAGCCAGTGGTAGGGGGTCATGTGCCGGGCTGCCCAGGCTGTCACGGGCTGATGTAAAAGCACAGTGAGCCAAAGGTGATAAACCCAAATGCAACAGGGAGCTTGGAAGACATGCAAAAGGACTGGTAGCTGAAAACTGAGTAGGCTATCACAGGCCATACCAGGCACCACCACTAACAGCAGGATAGACAGGAATCAGTAAATTGCCTGTGTCTCTTCCCACCTGCACCCTCTAACCACACACCTGGATCGCTTTCCTGAAGGAGGAAGACATTTAAAGGAGACAATGGCATAATTTTCTCCTCTAAAACAACCCTAATATGTGCTGGAAATCAGCAGCAATTCATGCACCTTTACATTTAGCTGTTAAAAATGCCATTCCACATTAAGCAACCCAAAGCTTGTAAATATTGTCACTTTTTTCGAGTGAATTTGTGAAAGAGGCAAAAGCACGTCTGCTTTGCCTGTGCATGCAGCCTCTGTGCCTGCCGCTGCTCCAACGCACCGGACCGTCTGGGGGACGCCAGTGGAAGTGCAGTTTGGTGCTAGTCTGGAGGGCAGTAATTCCCAACCAGAGCACCAGGGGTCATTCCACTCCTTATCTCCACCTTAGCCCAGCTTCTCAGCACAACAGCGCTAGCAACACCTCTCCCCTTCTCTTCTCCCTTCCGACTGCCTACGATAAACCTGAACTGCAAATAAGGTTGTGTTTAGACAGGAAAGTGGTGGGAATTTTGTCTGAGTAAAGACAGGAGGATCTGTCCCGGTGGAAAGGCTTTTGAGTAGTTTACAGTATTTGCCTGTAATTGTACACATTCCTTGAACAAATCACGTCCACTCATTTATTATCTGTGCTAAACAACGCAGTAGGTCTAGTACACAGGTGTGTCACTCACCCTGTTTCAAGCTAGAGACATCCGCAATGGAATGTAATTTTTCCACCCAGAGATTAGTTATGTTAATGCAACGTCAGAGGTGACCAGTTTGGGGAGACGGGGAGAGAAGGGAATATAGGAGGAAAACTAAGCTGAACAAAATGTTCACACAAACTTGGAATACAATTACCGAGAACAGGTGTTTGCTTTCTCCCCTTACATGTACAAAACAGTGATGGATTTTTGTTTTTAACAATAATTCTTATTTAAAATTTAAGTAATTCTCTAGCTGGTCATAGTTTGATCTAAAAGGCATGGAAATCAATGGGAATTTTCCATGGGCTTCGGATCATGCCACATGTGTCAGTTGGATTTATTTGTCACAGGAGTAGTAATGAGGAATAGAATGTTTGAGGCTAGAATACCTAGGGCTTTGTTTCTGGTTAAAGCAGGTTGCACATCTAACAAATGTGCACCTCCTGTCAACTACTGTGAGTGTTTTCCATGTTAAATGCAAGGTGTTTGAGGCCCAGAATCCCACAGAAACAGAGGTGCAAGTTTAGGGGAAGGTAAAAGCTGCATGTGTGTGTGTGTGTGTGCGTGCATGTGCACACACACACACGTACGTTGTGTGACACTTTTCTATGGCTGCAGATTTCATCTTATACATGAGCAATGCAGTACACAGGACTGATGTGCTTTGGGCAAAGAACTGAGCCCTAAAGCCCAACCATACCCACCAGAAAGTTAACCCCTTCCTTCCTGACCTTCCTCTGTACTTCCCCAGGAAAGGGTAGGTCACTCTTCTCATGCATCTTCTTTTTTCTTTTTTCTTTTTTTTTCTTTTTTTTTTTTTTCAGGAAGAATGGCTAGAAAGAGAGAGATATCCTCAGTTCCCAATGTATATGAAAACATTAGTTTTGCTGTTCTCACAGCCTTAACATATATTTGCTATAACAGGCTCTGGTGCTTCAGTCCCACATCCGTCCAGCACTTACACTGATAATGTAGCCTGAAACCTTTAATGGATGCCTAAGATTACACCATGTCGGCACTCACTCCCTGGCTTGTCTGAAAGTTTTTCATCATCTTGGCCAAGAGTTTCCATTCTTTTTAGCCCCAGAAACATCAGGCAACCCCTGTGCAATTTATTGCAGTTTATAGTTTCTTCACATGGACGTCACTTCCAAAATATTCATTAGAAAAATTAGTCATTTACAATAAATGTTACATTTTTACAAGAAAACGCAGTGATTATTTATTAAGCATCTGGATTTTTTCAGCACCACTTCATAATGGGGATGAGCCTGAACTGGAACACCTGATCTAAACCCTCTTCTGACTTTTGGAGAATTTCAGATCCAAGTTCTCTAGGGCTGGGATTGTCTTCATTTCAAGTCTTCTACCGCCCTGAGCACATTGTTGGCGCTTAACAAATAAACAATAGTAATCCAAATCTGGACCAGACATTAATGGCTAGGGTGTATCTGTACTTTATGAAAAATGTATACATTTTCCACGTTACCCATCATCAAATGCAATGCCTTCTTTCTTTTGTAACCATAAACGATCGTGATTAGAAAATACATCTGCCAGCCAACAGCTCGAGGTGTTGCCAGGGAAAACTACCACCCTACATGCTAGCTCCAGGCATAATCCAGAGGTGTGAACTGGGGTGATGAAGTGGCTTTTAGACAAGTGCCTCAGGACAACTTGAACTGCGGCAGCACCAGCTGCAAAGCCCACCCGGGCTGGGGCCCAGCCTCCGGCCAGCAGGCACACCTGGCAGGGGAGGAGGGAGCTGCTCCTGATGGCACCAGGGAAACTAGTGGCTGTGTCTCATCACAGAAATGGAACCGATTGTCTCACTCATTCCCAGCTCTCAGAGAAGATAGAGAAGGTGGCTTACCCAGACTGCATTTATAGGGATATTAGCTTCACATCAGCACTCCTGGGATAGTGAGCACTTCATATAAGGAAAGGGATCTTGGGGAGCTTCCCCTCACAATGATTGTCTGCCAAAGCCTTCCTGCTAACATCACTTCTGCTTTACGTGAACAGTGGACCTGGGGTTTAGGCCGCTGTTTGGAGGTGTTCAGATTTGTAAACTGAAAAAAGAATGACTGAAAAGTATCTCATGTTGTCCTCCCTCAGGAAAGAGAAGTGCCCATATTTAACAGGGACAGGCCCAAATGCAGTAGTACAGTAGCATTTATTATAATCTGTATTGCCTTGCTCCAAAAGCTATACTATATTTTCCTTAGCATCTGCTTTGGATATTTGGCCTTCTATGTGCTTCACAGTGGAAATGAAGAAACGGTGAAAACTTCTGGCAGTTTGCAGAGAACAGAAGGAGAGAACATAGATGGAAAAGCACTCCAGCAGAGGTGGAGTAATGGCAACTGATATGCAAGGGGAAGTCATAGGAAACAATGCAATCTAACTTGTTCCAGCTGCCTGAGCAATCACAGGGACAGTGCCAGATGTAATATAGCTCTGGTTAGCATGAGCTGAAACGTGGGATAGCCTCCAAAAACAAGGACAGGGAGAAGAGAAGCAGCAGCTTGTTTGTGAACAAAAGACTAAACTATTTGGTTGCTAAAATACACGCAAAGGAGGTAACCTCTCCCTTTGCCCCATGTGCAAATTGCATCTAATCTGGGGAAAAGGCAAAGGAAAAATATAATCCAGTTTGTGGTTGTGCTGAATTCATATGGTAAACACTGGAGGCCATGCTAAATGGAAAGGAGAGCTTGGGGAGTGTTATTTTGGTCGTGCAGCAATTGAGTCCAATGTTTTAACAAACTACTGCTGCTCTGTTTGAGAAACTGCATTTTTTAAACGTGAATCAACTGGGACAATTCAGAACAAGAGAGCAGCTCTGATAGACCCTTCATTAGGTGGTCAGTTCCTCCCATAATTATGCTGTAGGACGGAGGGCCTGAGTTACCTTCGGACTAGTTACCGAAGGTGCAAATGGCCAAGGACTATGGTAACGGAGCCCAGCCTATGTGGCCAAGAAAGAGGACAAATAATCTTATTCTGAACTCCCTTCTACTGATATTTAATCTAAATCTATCTCAAATCACTTTATACTATGTTCAGTCTATGTGTCTATGACTGTGGAGTTTACCTTTCTACCAGGCCATTTAGATGACGAAGGAAACCCAGAAGGACAATGCAGATCAGATTGCCTCATCCATCCCATCACCTGCTTGCAACTATTGCCCAACCAGCAAGAGCACAGGCAGAGCACAAAGTGGGCAGGACAGGCAGCATTGAGTGCTTCTCCACAAGCATTTTGCAAAAGAGCCCTCCTGTAATGAAGGTTCATTCTGCCTCGGTTTCCAGAGCACTTTAAGAAATACCTTCAAGATATCTTTCCATGTTTAACTTGCTTGTGTTGTCTCCATGAGGGTAGGATCCAGCTGTCCAATTTGCTCGAAGTAGCAAGTCAATCTATAATGTGGTTTGAAGGAAAGGATGCTGTTTTGGCTCCACTGAATTTCAAAGCAACTTGGCAAAGATTGCCATTATTGTTCTGTATTAAAGTGACAACGTAGCAGGGGATAGGAAGCATTATTATCCTCGTTTTACAGAAAGAAAGGAAGACTTGGGGAACTCAGTTTACTTACTCCAGGGTCTTTGTCCAGCTCCGTTCTTTCTCTGACACAGAAGTCACAGCTCTGAGGAGGGTGGCAGGTGCTGGACTAGTGTGGGTCTGCCACTCATTACCGTTCTCAGCTAGGAAAACAGGGCAGGACCAGATTGCTCAGCTTTGCAAGACAGTGAAAAAAACCTGAAAAGCAGAGTTAATCCTTCAATGAAACAACAGAACAGGCTTCAGCAGCAAAATCTCCACTCTGCTCATAGTTTCTGAGCACTGCTGTGGTTGTCCTTCCTGCAAATATGATCAATTATCATATACTTGTTAACATTTATAGATGTTGCCACATAATGTAGATACGGCTGTTCCTTCCCCCACAGCCACAGTCTATTTGAGGGATAAAAGCTGTTGCTTTCTTACAATCAAAATGCCATCAGTCTTACGAGTATCAGATCTGCGTTGAGTTCTTGTCACAGAAACGCTTTACATTTATCACCTGGCATGTGCCACCTTTGTGCCCTTTTTCCCAGGGACACCACTTCTGTGGAAATATTAATAAATGACAAATTGCTTTTGTGTAATCTTGTGAAATGTTTTGACTACTAAAGTTGTTCCATAGCAGTTCATTAAAGGACACATAAAGTATTTAAGTTTACATTTTATAAAAAGATCAGGAATGCTCTGGCTGATAGCTTTCTTTCTATTGAGCATCTGTTTCCTATTTTTTTAACGGCTTACAGCAGTGGTTGGCCAGTTCTGTACTAATAGTTGATCTTAACTGGATCAAAACATTGTAATTTCTTAACAAAGGTTAGAGAGTGTCCTTCTAACACAGCTTCCTATGGCTCCAACCAGCAATGTCTGTGCATCAACATCTGGTTTCAAAATATTAAAAATGATAAACACTTCCAGATACAATCCATCTGGCCTCCCAAAATTCTACATCTGCATAATTTTGCTTTCCTTTTAAAAACCAAACACTGACTTAGTTTGGCCCTGCTACATTACCGAAGAATCCTCCTCCTTCTAAGTGCGGGACAAAGCCCGTGGTCGAGTTTTTTTGGAAGCGGCCATCTGTATCTGGCCGACTGTTGTGTCTAACGTTGGCTGTGTTAGTAAGTGATAAGCAGAAATTGTTTGCTTGGTTAGCATACGGTATCTGATTGAATCAGAAGGGAGCTGCAATGAAGAAATCATGATTAGCTGAAGGAGCAGTGAAGTTTGCAGTGCTGGCTGAGATCGAGGTTTTGAAAGTTGTTTGCTTGCTGCCCATCTGCATCATGTCAGTCCCCTCAAAGACAGCACCAAGCCTGCAGGATTGCTGCCCAGTGCAAATGCAATCATGGTGTGTGATTCACTGCTTCGCTCCAACGTCTCAGGCTTTCTTCAGCAGCATATTCCTTGGCTCTAACACCCTGCAGACAGGTCTGCAACATTGCAAGGGTCAGAGTAGTGGAAGGGGGACCACCCCTCTCCCTTTTGGCCAGAGATACTTCCTGTGGGATGGCTGCTGCCGCTGTGACTAAACAACACCGGACTACTTCCTCTGGCCTCTCTTCCCTTCCTTTTCATTTTCCATGCCAATTCAAGGAGCTCTGTACTGTTGAGTCCCTGCCTGCTTTACCCAGATGGAAAGATGATTTGTATTTCATACGCACAGAGAAATAACAAGTCATTCTTACGCAGATAACTGTGTGCAGAATATGAAATGTCATTGGTTTCATTACCTTTTAATTAATGATGCTACTTAGTTTTCAACATTATGTATATAAAGAAATGGTGAAATTAATAATAACATATGGAAATTAATAGAGGTGTGGGAGATAAGTATTCCAAGTTCAGTCACGGTCAGAAGTTCATCTTATCATTTTTGTGTCCCTCAATGGTCTAATTTGCAATGAAACAGTATTTTTCCCTGAGCTTTTCAAAATCTGAACAAGTTCCAGTAAGCTCTGAAGGCAGGACACTGAACAGGCCTTTCACCCCAGCTGGAATGCTCCAGCTTAAAGCTGAAGAGGTAACCAAGATGGGAATTAACACTTCTTTCACTCTTCCAAGATTTTACTGTCGCTAATGAGAGCATCTTTATGTTAAAAACAGGAACAGACAGCATCTTTCAGACCAGGAGAATGTCCCAGAGAAGTCACTGCAAAGATCCATACTTTGACTCAGCTCTTGGTTCGTAGGTACCTGATACCCCACTGTCTGTCGCATAATACCCCAACCAAAAACATACCAAGGATCATGGCCATACCCTGGATAGGATGGTTGATAACGGCAGCCATGAAAATCTGAACCACATAGATAACTAAACCAACTACGGATATTCATTTCATTATGGAAAAAATTCCAGTCAGGCCAGCCAGTCTAAATATTTAATTGCATTGTCATGCTTATTAGTTGCATATACTTCTAAATACAGTTTGAGACCAACTTTGCTGTGTAAACCAGAGACAGCAAACACCATGCTAACACCGTACCTAATCTCTCATGACTGATGTGGCTGTTGCTAATGTTTCCTGTAGTGACAATGGCTTGCCAGGTGCTGAGGAACAAAAGCACAGTCAGACCATACAGTAAGCTGAGTAAAACAAATTTCTATGGCTGTGCTAGTTATATATGCTGCTGTTGTCATCTCTTAAATGTAACTGCATCCAGAAGTATGTGCCAAGTGCATCAGTCGGAAGATGCCCTAAAAGATTTGGGAATGACAAATCAAGGAGAAAACCCCATAGCAAACTCCCAGCAGTTGGTGTCAAACAGCCCCCGCTCACCTGCAGCAGACACTAGAAAGTCAAGGCAGAGAAGGCAACTCGTTCCTTTCTTGACTGAGATCTAAGGCGGCTCCTTTTTTCACTGTTCACAGCTAGAACTTCCTTCCCTTTCCATCTATATTTTGAAAGAAATTCAAGGAGACCTTACCTTCATTCTGAGAGACGTGATAGTTTAATCTTGATAACAGTTCTTTTATTTTCAATCGAGGAAGTCAAAATAGAGTTTGCCGTCAGTGAAAGAACTTCTCAGGAAAATGTAGGTATTGTCTTGGGCTTCTTAATGCCCCTGAGCTGCCAAAGTCACAAAAGACAATCATCCCAGCAGTATCCCTGTGCCACAGTGGAGTTTAATTAATTTGATCATTTGATAACCAAATAATTTGATCATTTGATAACCATATATCATTCTTAGGGTGGCAAGTAACATCATCATATGCATCATCCCTGGTTTTCATCACCTACAATGAACTTTCTTTTAATGTTAGTCTTCAAAGTCTTTCTTTCCTTCTTTTTTCCTCTTCCCTACTTTCATCTCCTCCAAGTTCTTTTGTCTTCCCTTTTCTCAAAAGGAACATTTTCCTCCATTGCAAAATCAATAATGGTACTTTGATAAGGGCAAGTGGTTAGACAGAGATGGTCATGACCCTTTTGTTTTTCATCATCAGCTGAGGAAAAAGAGCTCTGAAGATGTCTGGATTAATTTATTTAAAGTTGTCTGTAAAGGAAATCAGAACCAAATTATGTTCTCTGGGTTTTTTTTTTTTTTAGGAGGAGGGAGCAGATACCCAGTATGTTCTTAAGTTGTGACTGCTGCTTCCAAACACCTGCTATCCTGCCTCATTCCCACTGCTCGGAGGTGCACAGGGTTCCACTCTCTCTGCCTTGGCTGAGCAGCCATTTCATAGAATCACAGAATCACAGAACGGTTTGGGTTGGAAGGGACCTCAAAGCCCATCTAGTTCCAACCCCCCTGCCATGGGCAGGGACACCCTCCACTAGATCAGGTTGCCCAAAGCCCCATCCAACCTGGCCTTGAACACTTCAAGGGAGGGGGATGTAAGGGAAATTTCCCTTCAATATAAGGGAAATTTCTTTTCCTGAGCAAAACTCCTGTGGGTATGAAAGGCTAGCAAGGAGTGCGGTGGCTGTTGTCAGCCCTGTACAGGAAGGATGTTCAGAGTCCCTAAAAGGGAGATACTGAGGGCTGAAACTGGAGATAAGGGTAAGAGATGAGTCAGGGTGCAGGATTTAGAAGAAACCAGAATTTTAAGCATTTATTTCATTATTGGCATGAGGCTGCAGAGCCTGTCTTCCCAGGTGGAAAGCAAAGGTCTCACCCTGTGATTCCTGAGAAGTAACATTGCAATGGTGAAGCAGTTCTTGCCCTTACTTTAGGACAGTCGGTCATTGGAAAGGAAAGATTTTGGAGAAGGCATTTTGGGAATCCTAATACTTCAATCTGTTTTAAAATATAGGTAAAATTATTAAAAATAAAATAAATAAAAGATCAAATTGAATAATGTAGTTTTGCCCCTAAAGTCTGCCTCACGGCTACCATTATCTATTTGGAATGAATTCAACAAAACATGACTGACCTGCATAGAGGGATATGCCCTGTGTTGAGACAGAGGGAGTACTGCCGGGAGCTACAAACTTACTACCAATTATTTTGCTTGTGTAGACACTTAGATAAAACTGAATTAATTTGAGCTGAAGTTTGGCCAACTTTATGGTCATGTTTTTTTCTGCTGAATAAATTTATTACCACCCCTCTTCACTGAGAAAAGGATGTAAAGGCAATATTAGATGTTTTATTTGATATCAGAGAATAATCAAGTACATTGCATATTTGATTGTATCAACCTTGGAAACAGGAGTCTGAGAGTTATTCATTGAATCAAGACAGTGAAACTTTGGCATGATCTCTGTAAGAATAAATGTTATCAACACAGCTTAAATACTTCAAAGAAGCTCTATATGAGGCATAAATAATTGCATAATTTAATGTAGCAAACAATCTAAGAAAAAACAGCCTCAGCAAATAATTTGATTTTCATAGGCAACTCACAGAAAGGAAAATAACCAAATCAGATCATTTGCTGTTACTTATACTCTAGCTCTTAAAAGGGTTTTTTTTCCCCTTTATTAAACAAAAATAGTTGAGTCAGAATCTGGTTTTGTTTCTGTTGAAATCATGCTATGATTTCCATAGTAAGGAAGCAAATCCATTTTGCCAGAGCAATGCTATAAGAACTTATGCATGCTCTCTGACATGTAGATAACATTAGCATTTACTTTTCCTATCCGATAGCATTGTTTTAGTATGAACTTCGTATTGCTTTGGAAGGTTTCTTGGTCTGACCTCAAGATCCCTGAAGAGTGATGGCCTAAAATTATTTCAAATAAGGTTATCTGAAAATAAAAGCAAGCAATAAGAAAATTATACTGGCTTCAAATTCATCTGCTCAAGTGTCCAGGTTGCAGCAAATCAGTTTTAAATTGTGCAGAAGCATTTAAAAAAATAAATAAATTTCCTCTTTAGTTGTAATTTCCACAGTCTGCTTTCACTCACACTTTAGTCAATAACTAAAGGCTGGGAGGCAGAATAATATTAATATATATCAGGAAAAAAAATATTTCCAAGCAATAACTCAGAGGAACAGGTTATATATGCAAATACACAACCCAGTTGCTGGGAGACTTTATGGATGCTCATGGGTATGAACGCTCAAACCAATATTAAGAACTGAAGGCCTTAGTTGTTCAGTGATGCACTTAATTAAGCTCTTCAGGTCCCATTTAGTAACAGATTTCTGTCCATTCCATTTGAATTACATATTACTTCAATTGTACAAGTTCAGTCTTACAGTAAAGGAATGCATTTCCTCCTCTGGGTAAATACGCAACCTCTTAGGGATCATTTACACTTGAAAATTAGCTTGGCACAAATGCAGGTGGGAAACTAAACACAGTAACTACTTCAGTGTAATTCCACACGTAGTTATTGCTATTGCACATTAAAATTGTCTGCTCATGGGATTATTCAGGAATGTCGATCCAGAACTGCTGCTCCGGAAAGACTGTTTAGGTGCAATACCACATTTGGAAAAGTCCTTCTGATCTATATTCAAGTCACATAAACCAAAAGAGGAGTCAAGACAGAAGAAATTGTGATGCTCACATTGGCTAGGCTGGCAGAAAATCATTAACAGAGACGCTCAATGCCCAGCCAAGCCTTGATGCTTTAATTCCAAAGGATGTTACTAATTTTTGCAGATTACTGCAACTAGTCTGTACCAGTGATGACATCAGAACTATGATTCCTTGAAACCAGCTCTGCACTCTCCTACTCACACGTACTACAGGACAGCTAACAGATGAGTAAAGTGCTTGTACCTCACACACAGAAATTACATTGACCACTATATTAAAGCAATTAAGGGCTGCAATTGAATTTCATGTTTAGAGGCAATTGATTAGAGAGGTGAGGAGGGAATCCCCTTGCAACACTCAACTGGTCTCAGTTGCCTGTCATCTTATCCAGAGGGAGGGCTTCCTTTTCCTTCCCCCCAAACATTGGAGACTGATCTTGTCTGAGGACAGGACAGCTGAATCAGATCAGCTCTCTGTGGTGTGAAAAGGGTTGCTGAGATTTCACGTTGATGAATCTCGATCGTGCGCTTGTGGTCAACCCCTGGACCAGATGAATTAATGATCCCTTCTGGCCTTAACCACTGGGAAACTATGCAGCTCTCAAAATGCTCCTTTCTTACAGGGTCCTCGGAGAATGGTGTGTGGCACAGTGTCTTCTTCAGTTTGTAGCCATTCCGAAATGCTAACACCAACTTAGGGCCTGTCCTGGTGACTGCATTGAATGCAGACATCTAGTTAACCACTGAGAAGTCCTGCAGAGTTGCAAGACTGTGACAGTTGTGGAGAAACAAGCGTTGAATTGAACGTGTTACAAGACCATAAATTAACTACTGGCAATTAAGGCTTTACAGCTTATTGCTGGTCACATGTACCCTTCTTCTGCCCATTTCAGACAGGAAGAGTTACAGGAATATGTGTGTGTTTGCTTTCCTAAAGACAAAAAACTCTTTGTAAAAATATAAAATCTGGAAACAAGCTGGCTAGTGAGGTCTGAAAATACTGGCTGCGAATCAAACACAATAAAGGTATTGGTGAAGGCCATGTCACACACAAAGAAGAACACAATGATATTCAGCTTTGCAACCTTCCTTGGGCTGTGGAAACAAATCAAGCTTCATTTAGTCAAAACGTCTTCACAACTAGACAGAGTTCTGCTTTGGTTTTGTATCTATCTTAAATGTAAGCATCAATGTAAAAGGTCATCAATGACTAAATGAAGCTGTACATTTGGTTTTCGTACAAAAAGACTGTATTTTCCTAAGACCTATACCAATCACATCACTCAACAACACCCTTTACAAATAGTGTCTCCTCTTAAAAATAAAAAGTGTTCCAATAATATTCATATGGTCACTCTTGCTTAAGATGATGCTTGCCCCTACAAAGTACAAAGTGATAGACTTCTAAAACTAAGAGTTGTACAATAAATTGACCTTGACCTCTAAAGGTCAAATTCAACATTATCTTAACTTCTCTGGAGAACATGCTCACACCAGCTATTATTTTTCTTGCTGAGAGCTTGCCTAGGCTGAGACTGTGGCAAATCTTTAAGTCTCACTGAGGTGACTCTAGGATTATCACGTAGGTAAATATATGTCATCTTTACTCTCCATTAAGAAAGAGTTAAACAAAATGTTTGAATGGAAAGTTTAATAACAAAAGACATTTATGATGTTTACTTAAATTTTCTGGACCATTAAGTCTAAATGACATGAGTTATTGGATGCTATATCTGGCCAAAAAATCTTTTTGACCAGTCTAAGTTTTACTACATGCTGAGCTGCCAGCATCCTTATTGGGGGGAAAAAAAAAATATCTGTGGTCAAATCCTAGTTTTCTCAGTGAAATCTGGATTCAGAATAGCCATTCATGCCAGAAAGTACCTTTTGAAGTTTACATTAACATGGATATTTATTTATTTTCCCTCTGTAACAATGACAGTGGTTGAGATAAACTGTTTAATTCTAAATAGAAAACACATCTGCTGTTTCTGCATTGTTTGTGGTTGCTGGAGGGGTGACAATTTAAACCAAGTAGCACACATGACATTTTAAGTGAGATGTTGTATGAGGATTTGCAGCTGCTGCACTTTCTTATTTTCTTCTCGCCTGACAGCACTGCTCCGTTGCAGGGCCTGTAAACCTTTTCATCCCCAACGCGGTTCTCAAAGGGAAAGTTTATACATATCCTTACATACGTGCACGCATACATATGATATCATACATATGATAATTTTGACACACTCATTTTCATTTCTTTTGAGCGGGAGAGCATTTTCTACACTGACAAGGATTTCAGGGGCCAGCACAACCCTAAGACGATCAAATTACACCAGACTTTGCTAATGGCTAGGTGACGAGCAGGCATCTCAGAGCTCTGAAAGCAACCTGCAGTTGCATCCTGACCCACCAGTGCTGGACAACATGGGCCGCTCAGGGATCCGGCATCTTTGAAGTACCCCCGGGCTGCGATTCATTTGGCGGTGGAGAGCCACGAGGCTGGCCCCAAGCTGGCCCCATTCTCTTCGGCAACATCCCCGTTATCTCAAGGCTGCTGGACAGTGTTAAACAAACAGAAAGTGCTGTGTGATTGGACTGAGCAAGGTAATCAGAGGTTAGAAAGGCTGGCCCTGCTCCAGCCAGGGGAGCTGTGAGAATGGACACAAGCGCCGTCCCGGCTCCCTGCTAGCATCCCCTCCTGCCTGCAGAGTTTATAACGTGGGGCATTATATATCCCCCGCCCCAGGTAAACGCTGGCTTCATTTGTGCCCAAGCGACTCACAAGTATAAGCCCTATGCGCAAAGGTGGGTGCCTCTGAATGGCACACTGCACTGCTGACACCTAAACTAGGCTTAAATGATCTTTTTTTCTGTGCCTGAAGTGGTTTAGTTTCAAGGACATACTGCTCCTTTCAGGTTAATTGACTTGGCCCTAAGTAAATGGGTGTTACATTTCTAAATACTTTTGATAGTTTGGAAATTTTATGCTGAGACTGTGAAACTCCCTGCTTCCTTCACTCCAGTATTTCTATGCTGCTTTAAAGTATGTAAAACCATGCGGTTTGACAGTGCAGTAGTGCAATCCACAAACCATAAAACCAGTGTGGGTTGATATTTGACTCCTATATTATGGCTGGAGAGACTAAAAAGCTCCTGAGTGGTGTGAAAATCTTGGGCGAGCATCTGAAGGAGGGCTAGGGCCCATGAGCTCCCGGTACGCAGCCTCCACTGCATTTCTGCTGATTTTTTCTTTTCATTTCAAAGAAGGGTGTTGATATTTCATTTTGCCATAGCTTGCTAGAGAAGAGGCTTCCTCGTTCCCTTCTTGAAAAATCCTGCCTTGGATCTGAAGGGAAAGTTATGACGTTTACTTTGCCATTGTGGGACATTGTGGTTCCTCCTCTCTGTCGTCTCAGCAAAGCAAGAGCTTCTCTTTGGAGCTCATAAAATGCATTGAGTAGAGCACGTTATTTCCCTTGGGAGGGACCAGATTACAACAAACTTCAAATATTAAAAGAAAAAAAAGTTCCCAGGGAGGAGCCTCGGTATCGACCTCCAGGTCATTTCCCCCCACAGCCCGCTTCGCGTCGTACAAACTGAACTTTGTCCCGCACTACTAATGTGCCCAGTGCAGTTTTCAGAAACAAAGCATAAACACACCCAGCCAAGTGCAAGCTTAATATAAATGTGTTGCCTCTTCCCCTGGTTTCAGTTGTGAGAAATTGCTTGTGTTTTAAGAGGGAGGACAGGGAAATCGGTTCCCGGGTTGGGCCTTGCTGCAGCCACGCAGGCAGGGAGGAGAGGGGCCAGCTCCGGCGCAGGCTGCACGCACGCGCTCACTCGCCTTCAAGCCCCGTCAGCGAGCCGCACGCCAACAGGGATGCGCGGGCCCGTGTGCTTTCGCAGGGTCATGGCGTGTTTGGGTTTTTTTGTAACGTTGGCCCCCACTCAGCAGCCACGGAGAGCGGGGCCATGGTTTTCTGTCAGTTCAGGGAATCACTGGGCTGCCAAAGAAACCACATAACAGCTATTCAGCAGATGAACTCAAATAATGCCACAGCACTTGGGTGGCCATATTTATACTGGGCTAGCCAGGAATGTCAAGATTTCAGCATTCACAAAAAATGCACTTCTGGCACTAACTATCTCTGTCATTTCAGCTCCACTCCTCAGTCTCAAATGATCCATATTGTTAGGAGAGCCTTGGTGTTTGGACTAGCATGTGTTTCCCCACTCCATAGATTTCAGGAGCAAGGAAACAAGCCCTGCCCAGCCATCCTCCTTGGCAGTTCTGCTTTCCTCTAAGTAAGCAATGGCAAACGTGAGATGGAAGAGAGATACATCTGAACTCATGCAATCCGTCACACCACAGCGTCTCCCCAGCACAGGCTTTTTACCCTTGGATCTATCCCATCTCTGTCTGCACGGCCATATTTCAAGGATTTGTCACGGGTCACATCTGCCAGCAATCATGTGGAAGCAATGCACATTAGCTCCACGCTCTTCTTCCTGCAGCCCTCCTGTGCTCTTGACAAATGGACAAACTCCCATGCTGAAGACAACCAGCCCAATCCCCACCCCAGAGAAGCGACTAGGAAGGTACCACAAGCTTCAGCAGATTTTGTACCACAGGATGAGAAACCTGCAAACCCCACTCACACAGGAGGAGGCAAGGAGCCGAGGCACAGCCCCACAGCTCCCCAAAAAATTCAGCTCAACAGGGAGGCTCTGAGCATTGCAGCGGGCAAGGTCATCATGAAAACTGTTTTACCACTCAGAAGTGTTGTCTAGGAAGAATAGTAGGGGATTTTAGACTTGTTCAGGATTCCTGGGCATCTGGCAGGCCAGGGGAAGCAAATCTGTGCTCCTCCTAACTGCTTCATGCTTCAGAGCCCTGGGCCTTCTTGGCAGTGCAAGAGCAGATCAGATGCACCAGTCCTCCCTGTGACTCCAACAGCTCCCAGCAGTATCAGTTTAATTGGACTTGAGCTATACAGCTCATTTACACTTAAACACATAGTCCAATATTCTTTGAAAGCCTCAGATTTAGTGTGCATGTATAATCTATCTGCAGATCGGACATCTCCTGGGAGAAGCATGCTCTTCTATACATGGTTTCTAGGCCAGGAAATCCCAGGTAGGAATATAGGAGCCCTGATTATGGTTAAAATGGACAAGTAAAGATACCCCTGTAAATTGAAAGAGGAGGGGCATCACCCTTTCAGAAACAAAAGTAGATGAGAACATTCTTGTGGATCTTCCAATCTCACTGCCCTGTCCAGTTGGACTATGGTCCCAGGACTGCTTTTTCAGAATTATTCCACTTTTCTGTCCTGTCCATACACTGGTATTATGGGACAAAACAACCAAGGAAGTTTTGTAAGAAAATATAAAAATAAAAATAAATATCTAAAATCCTGTTTTAAAAGAAATACAAACCTAAATATCAGAGTACCAAAATCAAGCACTTGCAAGTTAGGATTAATCCATGCCATTTAGTCTTTGTAAGCGAAGGTCTACTATCACACAATGCCAGCTCCATAAAATAATGCTGATGTTCCCTCTCATCATTTAGGAGCATTAACCACATCTGGAGAAATCTCTCGCTGCAAGTTTTTCTAAAGTTTTAGAGGACTTGGTGGGATCTTTTCCTTTTGTGTGATCAATGAACCACCAAAAACAGCTGGTGCTGACACAAACATATTTTGAAACCTGGAGGCCTAACACACAAAAACATCTCTCTTCAGCCAAGGCAGTGGGCCAGGTGTTTAAGACAGAGGATTTGCCAAAGTGCTTGGAGTTGAAACAGGAGCAAGACCAGTGAAACATTCAATCTTTTTGCAGTACTTTAGTGTCTTTTTTACAGTTTTTCTGTTTGTTTTTTTTTTTTTTTCATTTGATTTGGCAAACTCAGTGCAGAAGACAGGCTTGCACAATTTCCATTGAAGACCTCCCTCAAAACAAGGAACAGTATCTTGAAGAAAGCACCAAAGCTTATTGAAAGATTCATGCCAAGGCATTATTTTCTATTAAGATTTTTCATAAATACGCCATGAACAGAAAATATTGAACACAAATAATATACCAACAAACAAACAAAACGTCCTCAGAAATCCCAGTGATGAGAAACTGATCCCAGCTCTGTTGAAGTTAGTGGTAAGTTTGCCAGACATTCCCAAAGAAATCTAGATCTCATCTGTCTCATGAGGGGTCAGTCCTGAACTACAAAAGATAATTCACTAAACTCTGTGGACACGAGGAATGACAAATGAAAGTCAGGGAAACCCATACACTGTTGTGTCATGTTTACAGGTGGTATTCTGGAAATAGGGCAAGGATAGGAAGGCTGATTGATTCAAGCCAACCGTGTTCACTAAAAGCCAGCATAGACGTGCTCGTCAGTAAGAGTCACAAGTCAGCCACTCACCTGATAACTGGCAACACAATTTGTAATTTGTGTTGTTTGCCCCTTTGAGGTGGCTTCTTTTAGCCAGTAACACTATATTCGAAGAGCTGGTGGGCAGATGTTAAAAATAGGGACAGGAGCACATTGCACACATCAGGAAGTCCCTTAAAAATCAATCCTCAAGAGCATTCAGTGGCTGTACACGCTACCCAGCCCCATAGGCTTCTTCACCTGCGCAATTCAAGTTCTCTAAACAGAGCTGCACCACAAGTAATGCATGTGGTATGTGAAGCTGGAAAATTTTGAAACATTTGAACTGCTATTAAATCTCTGATAATATTTAGATTAAAACCCCTTTGAGGTACGGACAATCTCCTGCTGTATTTACGCAGTGCCTAGGGAAACTTGGGAGGGAGTGGAGACAAGGCTGAGGATATGACGACTTCCCTGAGTCTATTTCAGTACGAATTTCTGTTTCTATTTCTGTTGCTCCTACATCTAATGAGGGTGACTCAGACTATGCTGAAAAAAGCCCAGGAGCAAAACTGGCTATCCATGGTCCTTTTCCATATATAGGTAGGATACTAATATGACCTAAATTTTACACACTCCTCTGAGTAAAGGAGTATCAAATAGAGTGTTTGCATGGCACCAGGAACAGCCACACGAGCTGCCTCTGCATGCTACTTTTCTTTTCCCAGGGCCCTGTAAATTTAGGGCTAAGCCAGAAGTAGCTATTGCCTCTTTGCACTGGATCCACAGTGCTCGTGAGAGCAGAGAAAGCCTTGGACCTTCTTTGTGATGCTCCTCTAGAGAAAGCAGAATTCATGTCGGACTGCAGTCAGTGTCCCAGGAAACTTGTCCAGGATCCAAAAAAACTTCAGCTTTCACACTCAGCCTCCATGGTTTGGTACTGTGAAAGTGGTTTGCTCCTCCACGTTACAGAGGGTGGGAAGAGTGGGTGCAATCCAGCCTTGCAAACTCCTCCCTGCCTGCTGCTCGTGTCTCATGAAGAGAGCCTTGCTGAAGGGACACAATAGTCATTTGCAGCCCCAAATAATGGGAGCTCAGGGCATGCTATGGAGCAGCCTTTCAGCTTAATACAGAGGGCTCCAAGAATTTTTCTAATAAATCCAAATGCTTGTAATCTCTTCTCACCCTAGTACCTCTTCCTTCAGAGCATGTCACCTCCTGTGCCAGCATTGTGGAAATATACTCCTCAAAGTCACATCAGTTGTTCTAGTGATTTCATAATTGTCGCAGCAGTGGTAATCCCCTCTCTTACAGATGATGAAATGTCTGAGTGGTACTATATGATTGGGAGGATTACAGCATTCAAAAAGTTTGTGAGCCTCAGATTTTCTAAAGCCCTTCAGTTTTACCTAAACCTGCCTCTATCCATTTCAGATGACAGAGTGTTTTTAGGCTTGGCTGGGTGACTTACCAAGGTGGGATTCATGGACAGTTGCAGTATCATTTGATCAGATTATCCCCAGCCCTGTCCAGTTGTCCCTTGTTCTGAGTTTTTACACAGTACGTTACACTACAGAGACTGTAGAACCAGTGAGACTCAAAAGGTGTGTGTAATTGTTTGGATATTACTTGCATGGACGTGTGTATGAAAGGGATTTGATACACACTCCCAGATCTAGGCAATGTCATGATGATTAAAGGAGAGACAAGACTCCCAATGGTGGTCCTTTCTGCCTGATCTGAATTATGTCACTGCGAACATGCAAGAATTCCTTCTCACCAAGGTATTTTCTCTGGTAACTACAATAATTTTACTCTATAATATACATTTCTAGTCAATGGAAGACATTTGCTCCTGGATGGATGCAGCTGCCAGAAAGAAACAATGATACATGAAGGTCCGGGAGAAGACTTTAAATCCTAACAGAACATGCCCAGGAAATATCAATCAATTCATATAGTAACTGATTATCTTCACCCTTAAAAAATCAAGCTAACAGCTGTGCACTGTCTCATCTTCCAGAATAAGTCCAGATCCCTTTTGACCTGATGTACACTATTCATTTCTATTGTAGATTTTGGCAGTTTGCTTCATACTTTTAATTATACCCTCTGAGCAAGAAAGTCATCCTGAATAGTTTACAGGCCGTGCCTCATCTGCAAGCTGTAATGTCTTCCTTTGGAATTAGCAACAAGTCACACAACTTTTTATTTGAAACAACCCATTCCTTTCCTGGTGTATACTGTACTGTATTTCCTGAAAATTCCTATCCCTTCCAGCTGCAGTAGAACTTCAATCTCCATTGACTTGAACCCAATGCAGTCATTTACTCCACAGTTCCTAGATTTTTAAGGCCTGAAGAAGTAATTGCATTGTCTAGCCTAAGTTCCTGTAAAATTAAGGCCATAAAATTTCATTTAGCTACTGCAATGTGAAGCCTAACACATTGCACTGACTAGAATGTATATTCCTCTATTTTTACTAAAAGTTAATATGAAATACAGCAGTCATGATTGAATTCCGCAGTTTCATATTCCCTATGCATGCCTATAAATGACTCTGCAAGGTATTAGGCAATGAAGAATCATACCAAAATGGTCAAATGGCTGCAGTCTTTCCTGATCAGTTTTCATACACCCCTATACAGAATGATTTCATTATCTCTTGTTTCAGATTTCAGTAGTGTTTTACTGCAATCTGTGTGTACTTTCTAGAATAGCAAACTAAATAGTTACATGATAAATATTATTATCATACCGTCTATGGAGCTTGGAAAGGATCTTGCTAAACCTCATTTTCAATAAAAAATGATTTTAGGTGGAGATTATTTTTCTGATTATTTGTTTAAACAAATTGCTGTTTATTGATGAAAATATTCACCTTCAGATGGCAGAAAGTGTAAGAAAAGATCCATTTATTGGAGTTGAAAAAAAAATTTTAAAAAGGTTCCAAAATGGGAGAAAGAAATATTGGAGTTGCTTCTGAGGAGGAGTTTCATGTCTCTTATCTGAGACCTTGCTTCGTGAACAGCATCTACAAGGGTGGCAGCTCCAGATTCCTGGGCTGACATTACAGACTTCATGAGAAATTTCAGAATGCCTTTGGAAAAGCTGTCTCAGTGTGAGATATCTTTTCCTAAAAATGCAGAGACAGTGTATGTTGAAGACAGAATTGAAATACAGGAATGGTCACTCCCTGGCATGTATTTAGATCACAGTTCTCAAATATCCAGCTTGAGTGACAGAAACAAGTCAGAAGAAAACAGTCAAAAGCAGATTCTTGCAGAACTTGTATTTTTGCAATATTTGCTGTAGGATTAGAACATAAAATATTCTTCATCCCCCTCTGTCTCCAACTCCTGGGTTATATGTCCTACTTTTGCCTAAAAAATGAATGCTTATATATCTGTTTAAGTTTGACTTTATAGGTTGCTTCCATTTTAAATCATTTTCAATGCTTGAGAAAGTTGTGCCAACGAGCTGGAACCTTGAAGATTATGCCCTGCGCAATTTAATAAACAGAACAACAGCACAAAAAAACCTGCTTAAATCTGCAAGAGAAGTAAATACACCATTCCAGCTGAGGGACCCAGAGGGCTCATCTGGTATGATCAAGTGAGTGTATTGCACAATCTATTTATATATCTGAAAGACATGCTTGTCCTAATTTATTTAGGAACTTGGAGTGAGTAGGCAGCATTTTGGTATTGACTGAGGCATAAAAATCCTTACCATTCGCTATCCAAAGCTGTAGAAATCTGACGCAGGAGTGGCTTAGTCATGCAGTATTAGAACATTTTCTTCCGCAGAGGAAACATCAAACGCAACATAATCCCCTACAGAGATTCTGTAGAACAACCATTCGTGATCCTGTTATTCTTCTTCTTCTTTTTTCATACTTATATGAACTGGTCCCCCAAAAATTATCATGTGATTAAAAGAGAAATGTAAAGCATTATACAGTATTAAATGATTATAGACTGAGTCTTGCCCTCTATCCTACTTGTTGTAAGCTCTGTTACGCAACCGAGTGTAGTGACTTAAATAGGATATAGGCCCTCTTTATCTTTTTGGAAGAAGTTATAGTGTATTCAAAAGATTTTTGGTATGTGTGTTACTTTATCTTCATTATAAAAACAACTTGGATGTGGGCTCTGGGGGAAATTTATAGTCTCTCCATGACACAATTAAATTACAAATGTCTCATTAGAGACTGCCAATGTACCTCAGATAATGACTCTAAAGCATTCATCTCAAAGCTCATTTCCAGACTGTTTTTCTTTTGAACTCATTGTACTTGAGGACTGTACTAACTTTTATGAATATATTTTTAAGGGGCACTGTCCTTTAGGGCACACCATAAATACTGGTGTGCTTGGAGTAAAAGTTTTTAAGAGGCCAGAGAGGAGAATAAGGAGAGAGGCTGCAGAAAGGAAGCATAAAACCAAACAAACTACCTAAGCCCAGTCATGAAAACTTTTATCAAGCACATGATCAAGAAAAAGAAGTCTTGAATACTCAGATACTTTATCCATTGCAAATTACAATTAAATCACAATTTCAGATGATGAAACAAGTATAACAAGAGAATATATTTGCTATGATTCACTTCAGAAAGGAAGTTTGACACCAGTTAATTCTGATACTGACCAAGCTTTACAAAGTAGCCCCTTTGGTGAACACTTTCTTATATTTTGGCTTTTTGCCTTTGGCACCAATAACATACTTTTGATTACTGAAAAAGTAAATATTAATGAATTAGAAGTTAACTCTTTTACCCCAACTCTGGCATTATGTAATAAGTCTAACCATCTAACTGATAGACTTAGATTACTTGTTGGTCTCTTTTTTCTTTTTTTTTTTTTTTTTTTGTAAGTTCTTACAAAATACCACAAAGCTGTATTATTCTGTCTTTCATGAATTCCAGGAGATGGATAAATCAGATCAATGCATTCTTTATATCAAAGCTCAAGAAAGAATTTTTGGTCCTCTTCATGTAAAACATCATTTTTACAAAAACTGAATGCCTTGTTTGTAAAGAATTAACTACTGTTTAATGTTAAGTAGAGGTAACCCACTTAAATTTAGTTCTCTTTAATGACTGCACTGGTGAGGGAAGACACTGGTCATCCCGAGCTGCTTTGCTTTAATGTGTCTGTCCAAAGGGAACATAACATACTGTTTCTGTAGAAAGGAAGAAAGTGGTTCTAGCTTCCATAGTTCACCTGGCAAGTGAAGAGGCTCTTTGTGTCCTAACGCCTCGGCTTTCTTCCTCCTGGCATCAAAGACTTGAGCCCAGTAGCAGTAAATTAAAGCTGCAAACACAGAGCTGAAAGTGTATTTCTGTTAACTCCCAGGAAGAAAACATAAGCATGTAAAAGAGCCTTCTCCCTCAGTCTTCCAAACAAGTGGTCCCCTTTTGTTTTTGTCATGGTCTCATGAGGTACAAACAGAAGAGCATTTGGCTCTTCTCCTGCTTCTGACTTTCTCTCTTACATTGGATGACCATGCACAATTCCCACTTTGGAAGAACTGGTTGTAGCACAATCTATGTCATCATTCATTTCTCAAAACAGTGATAAATTAATGTGAGGAACACTATGTGTTAAAAAAATCCCACTTGTGTTAAAAAAAACCTGCCAAGGCATATACAGCTGCCTAAGGTTATGATGTCTCAATTTTGTTTGAAATTTTCCCTGAGTTCATACACTTTTCAGAACACATGGGCTGGAAATTTTAGCAAAATTTCCTACTGTTAACTCCAGGTATCAGTTATTTTCTGAAGAAGGATTAACTATAGCTGTGAAAGAAGAGGCACTGCTTTTTGCAGCAGTTTATGACCTTTATTTTTCATCCATTCTTTCTTTTTCCAGGAACACAATGGGACACAAATGTTCAACCAATGTGCCAGGAGAGAGTGTCAACATTGCTTAAACTTATCCAGAGTGCATAGATATGAGAACAGAAACTCAGAATATAGATATGTGTGAGTGGGGAAATGATTCATGAATAGCTAATATGCAGCACTCCACCATCCAGTAACTGTTCATTTCTGCTGCACTCAAGCCCGCATGGCTGTGGAAAGAGCTGACACATACAAACATTAAAATCTCAGAAATCAGCAGGCAAATGGAAGGAAATAAAGGTATTCCAGTCTCATAGTCATCTGTGAGCCTGATGCATGAATACTAGAAGTCAGCAACACTGTATCATTATCTCTTAACAGAAAGATAGCTTTTCTTTCCCTCCCCTACATTTGGCAATTCCAAGAGAGGTTGTGTGCGCTGCATCAGATTGTGGCTAGTAGTGACAAGTGTGATATAACAGTAGGCTTTATTAAGGAAGTTCGGAATGTTTAAAAGTGCTAACTAGGCCAAAAAGGCATTTAAAATATCCCAAAGGCAAGCTGAGAGAAATGGCCTTTTGGATGCTTCAGAGCAGACACTCCAAACAGCTCAGTATCTAACAGCTTCTTCCCAGGCGCTTAACGGCAAGGCTGGGTTTTCAAGAGTACTAAGCTCCACAGCCTGATCACTGTGATTAGGAGCCCAGCCCAGCTGGAAGTGGAACTTTAATTTTTCAGCCCTGGATTTCTTTGCAAGTCCAATCTTGAAATCTTGGGGAAATCTTTTTGTAATTTGTTTCATTAAAAAAAAACCCCCGACATTGTGTTTCCTGGAAGTCTGGCAGGTCTCACACTATAATAGTAGATAGCTAACATCTCTGCAGATCAGGCCTTTCACTGTAAAGTAAAACTAAATGAGATGAGTTTTACCTGTACTACCCACTGCAGTCTGATTACCTGAATATTGTATTTAAATATTCAGATACAAGCAAAAAAATCATCATTTAAGTAAAGGAAAGATTTATACTGCTATAAGTGAAACCATTCTTCTGGAATGAATATGATCCTAAAGTTTAGAAATCCTCAGACTATTCTCTAAACAAAGATGTGGGAAACTATTACTGTTTATATTAAATATTCCCATGTGGATCTTTTGGTCCGTGTGGAATATGAATGGCAATCTCTTGTAAAATCCCTATTGGAGCTGTCAACACTTTTTATATGAGGCATCCCAGATACAGAGAGGAGAGGAGCATGCATGAGGGTGGACATACCTGTTTCCTTAGGAATTGCTCACTCCTTTGGTGGCAGACAGGTTTTCTGAGGCTACCCAGATATCAGAGCAAAGTCACTGAAGAGATTTTTCATAAGGGAGGAGATGATACACTCTTCCTTATTACCACCTTTGTGAAACAGTTTTCAGCAGAACTACTCCTTATTTAGAGCAGAGGAATTTGAGACTAAAAGGATGGTCCTGTGCCACGGAATGGCACAGTCAGTGCACACACTTACCAGGCTTCGCCTTGAACCTTCCCGTTTTTATCTGCTGCCTTCATGGAAACCTGACCCAGAAACCACCACCTGCCTTCAAGCCTAAATTAATTCCTGGACTCCTTGTGACAATATTTTCCATCTGTTTAAACTTCTCTTCCTAGGTCTTTTTTTTCCTCTCTTCCTTAGTCTATTTGTGGAAGGTAACCTTGTCCTCCCTGAGGTTCCATTGTATTGCTGAACCATGCCAAGCTCTTCTGGTCTCTTCTTCTAAAACAGGATACCCAGTGGGCACTTTGGTAGACCTGTTCAATGAGCTCTTAATCACTCCATGAGCTCTTCTCTGCTCTTATCCCCTGTGTGCAAGCCTGGTCACAGATAGTTAAAAAAACATGGGGTCAAAGTAGACCAGAAAATCTCCTGCCACTACCTTGGAGAAGGCCAGTCCTTGCCAGAAACACTTCAACCGATGAACTGCAAGGTTGCATTCTCATGGTCAAGACCCCATTACAATTTCCACAGTATTTTTTCATTCTTCTATTATTTCCAGATGATGAGATCTGACTTTTATCACTTATAGCACTTATACAATTAAGTGAGAGGTGAATCAGGGCCAGGTTGTTTGCCAAAAAAACAAGTAAAAGCCAAACACTTCACGTCACTGTTTACTTTCACTCCTCTTGAAGAAATATCTAGGTCAGCTACACCAACCTTTGACTTCAGGATGCCTTGGATAAGGTTCATACTCAAGCTACCTTGTTTATACCTTTTTGAATGATTTCTCCAGAAGTATTTGTAGCCCGAAGTATACTTACCAGTGAGAATTAAAACAAAAATCAAGATTAAAACTTCTCTGTTATTTCCGTATATGGAGAAATGAAGCAGTAATTATACTGTGCATATCTGGCCACTCTAACTGAGATATTAATTTTATTTTACACCTACACAAAGAAAAGTTATTATTTTATAGAGCTACAGTGAAAATGCTGCTCCCTTGAAATCAATGGCAAAATTCCCACTGAGTTCAATGGAGTAGGATTTCTTCCACAGAATCTGATTTACTACTTCACTTCATCAGTTGTATGCCAGGGTAACTTTACTGAAATCACTGGAATTCCCTTGGCATGAAAGCAGTCAAATCAGAAAAAATGTGAGTCCAGAGAATCATCATAATTTTTACTGGAATTAAAGGATTACAATTGAGGGATAACTGTTTTGGTAAACATAAATTAATTGAGATGTTCTCAACTGGCTTGTTAGACAGTCGCATACTGCTATAAAAGCCAAATATAAATACATTTCATGTATTCATACCATTTTATAAAACTGGAATCTTGCATAGACAAAATAAGGAAATTGCAAAGACTTACATCACTGCTAAATGAGTTTCTCTTAAAAAGTGCTCAATGTGTTTTAGACCAAGAGCCAAATTCTGCCCCTTGATATACACATGCAAATTCCATTAAAGTAGCTGGAACTGCACATTCATACTTGTGGGAATGATTTGGCTGTTTAAAGGCAATTCTGGGAGCATTGACTGCTAGGGCTGCTCAAGAATTTGCCAGTGAAAATGCTTTTTTGTTTTATTTTGTTGTTAAAAACTGTTGATCTGTCAAAACTAAACATTTCTGCACAAATATATATAGCGTGTTTGACAATGATCGCATTTCTGGTCAAGGAAAAAGAGAAAGCTAATGTCCACAGCACAGCCAACAAGCACTTATGCCAAACGGAGGGCTCTAAGTCGTCATCAGTCTCCCTCACTGGAGCTATTTCACACAGTTCTATAAATTCAATATTAATTGGGCAAAGAGACTGCCTAATCATCACTTCCCCATCTGGTAGCTTTGTGTTCCTGTCAGGAAAAGCAATTACTTGAACCCCTCCTCCCTTCCAGGGGATTGTCCTCTTAACAGACACTGTTGTTCTTAATTGAACAAGGCATCGGCTTATCCAACGCCTGCCGCGAAAGGAGTAATGGGAAAACTTTTCACTCATCAGAAATAGCCTTGAGATAGGATATTTGTTTTCCTGTAAATTCCACCCACCCCCAAAAAATACTAGTTAAACAGTACTTGGTTTTGGTTTTACTTTGAAAATGCGTATTTTTGTCTATATCAGTAACTTTTGATATATTTGCTTCCCACCTCTAGTATTTCAGAAATGGAATTAATACTTCATTAAGCACTTAACTTTCAAGGTACTTGGGGATACAAACTAAGCAACAAACTTTTTCCATGCCTATATGTAAGACCAACAGCAGGAGAAACACCATGCTTCCGCTGTGCTGCTTGCCAAAGCAGCTGACAACTTAGGCAGCGAAACGAGTTGAGAAGAGGAGAATTTAACACTAATAATGCATATTATGGATGGCTTATCTGGCTGGCCCTTGGAAGGCAGCATGATAGAGTAAAACACAACTTGTCAGAAGTGTAGCCAGTGGCTTGGGAGCTAAGTCCATCCCCATGTTAGGGAGTGAGACTAAAACAATGCCTACATGCCAGTCCTGCTTAGTCTTTTCTGTGGGACTTTTCCAGCACGTGAGCCCCAGGGTGGTGATTATGTGGCCCCGCAGGTGGGAACCCCCTCGAGGGAAATGCAGAAGAGGTTGTTATGAGACATGAATATCATTGCACATTGCAATACTTCTTTGGCGAGTGAAATAGTGGTGCAATCAAAACTGTCTCCCATTTCCCAGTTCTGGCAGCTCAGAAAGGAAGTCTCGGACTCCATGAGCAGCTTTGTTGGCTGGCAAACAGAGGGGATGGGGCTTACAAAAAAAAAAAAGCTTAGTGCTAGCTCTTTGCACAGGCTGAATTTCACTCCATGCCATTAAAAGTAGCACTGGTGACTTTTGACCACCATTAACCCCTTTAGGAATCATTCCTTAACTGGTTTTTGACAAATCCTTACTGCTTGCAAATGGGGTTCAAATTAAACATTTTTCCCTCTCTATTTTTTTCAAAACTGTTCTCTTGCTCTAGAGTGATAGAGCTGCTTTTTTGTACTTTGAAGTTTTCTTTCTTTCTTTCTTTCTCTTTCTTTCTTTCTTTTTCTTTTTCTTTCTCTTTCTTTCTTTTCTTTCTTTCTTTCTCTTTCTTTCTTTCTTTCTTTCTTTCTTTCTTTCTTTCTTTCTTTCTTTCCTTCCTTCCTTCCTTCCTTCCTTCCTTCCTTCCTTCCTTCCTTCCTTCCTTCTCTCTTTCTCTCTCTCTCTGTCTTTCTTTCTATTTCTTTATGTCTTTATGTCTTTTTAGTTTTAACAGTTTCACTTCTAACCAAAGTCCAGAGCCTGTAGGAAAATGTTTTCCCTTCAGATGGGCCTCTTCCTATCTTATCAAATAATATTAGCTTGCACTCCATTTATACCACATAGAGCCTTAGAAACTCTCATAGCTTTTAACCTGTCATGTAGATTAAGACCTCATTAAACTTCATACTACCTTCAGCATGATCGTGTTACCTAATGCTAAAGATTTCGGGGCAACATAATCAGTACTGATACAGAATGAAAGCAGAGAGATCTTTCATCATACGGCTGTTTGTGGCTTCATTTTCTAGAAAGATAATTTAATGTCTGGTAAATTCAGCTCGGTCTGGTCTGCGTTTCTGCCTGTGCCGTGCCTGGACAAAGCATGCCTTGCATTTCCCCTCATGAACTGATTGCATGACCTATGCTTCTGCATTTGAATGAACGTGTCCATGCTCATAGATTAAACATGGATATTTGAGAATCAGTAAAGTGTATGTGTGCGTGTGCATATACAGACATGCATACACGCATACGTCTTTACTTTATAAATAAGTACGGGATGAATGAGCATGAGTAGGTACAGGAATAACGTTCACCTACGTTTCTTCTGGCACTTCTCACATGTTTGCAGAAAAAGGTGTTCAGAGAGGGATAACTGGAACCAAAATGGGGAATATGCTCTTCTCGTGCTTCAGGGTCTGCAGCATGATAACAGCTATAGATGATTATTTCCACAGACTGGAAATTTTTGGTGTGAGCACTGTGTACGCAGTGTAAAAGACCAGCCCTGCTACAGGAACTTTACAGTTGAAATAGGTTAAACAAAATAAAATGCCATTATTCCAGTTTTATTGGTAAGAAACAGGAATACCAAATGTTTTCTCCTCAGTCACATAGGAGATCAGCGACAAACTCCTCTCACAGCTAATACCTCTGCTACTAGTCCTGTCTTTGAGCTCTACCATCCTGGCAACATTTCTAGTCCCCTTTCACAGATAGAGAAGATCCTGACAAAGAGAGAAAAAAAAGGTCTCAGTCTTACACAGCACACGTCCCTCAAGAATATGAGCATCTCACAACAGTTTTGAGTCTGCCCTAATAACAAGCCCCTTAACTGAGACGTTACTCACTGCTGATGTATGGACAGGGAGGGGAGGCAGAGAGTGTGGGCAGGAGCTGCCCACGGCAGCTGAGGCAGTGCAGAAGTTGAATGCAAGTTTTCCCCAGGTTTGACCCGGAGCTCTGGCATTGGGTTCACCTAAATATCCAGAAGTTCTTATCAGGGCATTACAAGATCTCCCTACAGGAGAGCATTGATTAGCAATCACTTTGATGAATTTCTCCACTTATTTTCTTTCACTTTTAAAACTACTCTTGCTGTTGCAAAGGATTAGGCCACATAACAACATCATATCATTTTCCTCTCAAAAGTACACCTTGTTGGGTTGGGGAACTTGTTTAGGGAGAAGGAAGGGGTGGGAGAGGAATAGGAGCAACACCAGCTCTCTCCCTGTGCTCGGTGCAATCCCCTTGCTGATGGAAGCGGGAGGGACTGCCCCTTTCGACCTGCCCCCTCCGAGCCCTGTCTCCTTCCCTGCTGCCTGCCTGCCCAGCATCAGCGGCCTTTGGAGGGGATGAGGGGATCCGGGCAGGATGAGGTGCTCCCTCCGCCAAGCCCAGATAGCCACTCAAAAGACTTCCCCGTGTCACGTCTGTTGTAAACTCCACCATGCTTTTCCTGTGTCTGCACAACATCTCAGCTCATTAGGAAGACACGAGATAGCAGAAGGCCCAATACAGTGCGTTTCGGATCCCCCTAGCCTGGGAGATCCTCCTTCCCGTACCACGCATGGGACCCTTAACTTTAACCCAGCCGTGCCTTTTGTCTGAAGGGGAGAGACTATTTATGAGGAGTCATACAAAATAAACACGAAGAGTTCACCATAAAATATGACAACCACTTTAAATAATGTTGACTTAATTAAACTTTAAACTTTATTTATATATTTTATGGCCGTAGTGTGAGCTCTTCTCGGATGTTTACTTCAGTGAAAAATCCATCATGTGAGGGCCTTGAAAGGAATTAATCCCCTTACCCCTGGCACAGAACTCAGCTCCAACAATTCAGATCTAAATATTTAGTGATGGATGATACATGTTTATAGAACAGAGGGCAGCATGACATTTAAATGGGATCCGGGGTTGCTATAGTGAGCGGACGTTGTTGAAAAGAAACTGGAAGCTGAAGCCGTGCCAATTATCGGAAGCCGATAAGCCAGCCCCTTTTTGCCTGATTTTTCCCTTACATCTCTCTCTTCTGCATTTTCGAAGGCTTCTTCACAGAGAATTACGAGCAATTTTCAGAAGGAAAAGTTCTGCTGACTCTTGTACATTTGGTAGTGCATCTCATGGTTAAACTAATAGCCTCGTTGGGTGTCAGCCAAAGGTTACAGGCCTCTCAAAATATTCTTGGAAAAAAAAAGAGTTTATCACTGAACTGAAGTTTCTCATTAGTAACCCTGTGTTGTCTAATCTGTGAAATTACATGATTAACTCTTTTGCAGAGACAGCTTCAGCCAGAGTTTGCAATCCCACAGGAAGTTATTAAAAGTATCACCGAGATAATTTCCCTGCTTTGTACTTGGCCCTTAGGGTAAAGGAAATACATCATTAGATGAGTACTTTATAATAAAGCTATAGATCACTAACAATTATTAAATGGCTGTCAAGAATGATTATTATTTTAAAAGTTGAGCACTGTGCAATTTGAAAAACAAATAAAAAACCTTGAAAGAAATTACTTCCTTTGTTTTTCTATAGAAATTAGAAACATGCCTTCCCCCCCATTCTCTTTGAAGTGATTATTGGAATATAATCTTTCCCTGTACGCAGTCATCTTACCTTCAACATTTCTTTCTGCAACTCTAAAAATACTCTTACAGAAAGCAGCCGCTCACTATTGAGACACTATTCCTCGGTGACCCAGAGGATAGCAGAATTTTTTTGCATGCGCTGAGAAAGACACCTTAATGCAAGAGCCCTGAGCCCCTGATGCTTCAAGTCACTGAAGCCGAGGTGGTGGTCTTCACCCAGGAGTGATCCTTGCTTTTGGTTAAAGTTGAATTCAGGGCTATCTGGGACACAGAAAACCCTCCCATCATGTATTTTATCTGAAGTCACTTGCAGATGTTTTCCATGATTTGTTGCACTTGGTTTTGGCTTTCTAATGAGTTCCTCCCAGATCAATGGGTAGTTTAGTTTGCATCTTTTGGGAGGAGAGGCAACAGTTCAGATCTTTATTAGCTTCCTCAGCTAGTTACTAAGGGGTTTTTTTTTTCCTTTTTTTTTAAACCATTAGTGAAAAAGTGGAGTGGTGAGAAGGAGATGCTGGCAATGCCCGTACAGTCAGCCAGGCTGTGAGCTCAGCCATGACACGGTTACCCTGCAGGGCGGCAGTGGAGCACCTGACTGGATCGTGTAAAAGACAAATAGACGTGAGAGGTTTGACAAAGGTGAAGTGTGTGGAAGCAAGAGCCAACAAGCACTCTGTTGGTCCTCAAGTCATATCCATCTATACAATTTTGCATTATGGCGTTCAGCTATAAGCCAGCAGAAAACTGAGCTAGAATTTTAAAAATATCATCAGATTGTTCCTCTGTGCATTCAGAAAAGGAAGACTGCTACAAGACCCCCCTAAGAAAGCTTATTCATGTTCCAGAAAGCCAGATCTTTCAAACAAGTTGGGTTTAGGAATTAACCACACAGCTCTAAAGACCCAGCCATAAAGTGCTGTAGGGCCATCCTTGCAGCACAGCTTTTGTGATTTCATCTCATTACGGTGCCTCAATTGACTAATGCACCCATTTGGTACAATCTAGGAGTTAAGAAACGGTGCTTTGAATCAGGAGAGCTGAAATCTAGTCTCAGCTGCCTAAATGTGCTGCCAGGTCAAGAGATTTGCTCTTTCTAGGATGCTTTTTTTTTTCTTTCCCTAATAACTTCTTTCTGACCTTAAATAAGCCATGATCTCCTAGGAGAGAAGTCATTTGACTGTATAAACATGATATATGTTTATACATTTTCAATATAAGTGCAGTTTCTGAAGAAGGAAGAACTTAGAGCTACCGTGTAGCTGACCTTTTTCATTCTGTATCCCTTGCACTGGTTACAACTGGTATCCCATTTAAGTGTTTAGAATAAAATTCACTCCGATCTGCTCATTCTTATTTTTGAAAAGTGATCTGAGAATGGCCCGTATTAATCCTTAATCCACTTAATGCTTAACCTAAGATCTTCATGTCTAACTCTTTTTGAAAAGCTTAAAAAGGGGAGGAGAGTTTGTCTAAATCAGTGTATACATATGATAATATTCTTCTTATTTTAGTTCTAGTGTCTAAAAATAATACAGCTGGAAGCCATTCTGAAGTGCAAGATAGGATAACTGAGTCTCTGCAACCTTCCACGATCTGCAAGTGACAGAGAATATTTTTTACTGTATTTTGTAGTTAAAAAAAAAAAAAAGACTGATAGCATTTTCCCTGATGTTTGTTAACCAATTAAAAAGGGGCAACCTATTCTTTCCACAAAAACTTCAGGTACAAAAGGTTCCGGAATATATTCAGATTCATAATGCTTAAATAAATGCAACCTAAATCTTTTGAGGTTTGTTGGTTATTACCAGTGTAAAGCCTGAGCTTTAATGTGAGATCAGAAAACTCTTGAAGATCCACGGGGAAGAAGGTTACTATGGGATCTGCAAAAGGTAGCTTTGAAAAACAAACCTGTAGCCAAATAGGAATAATTTTTCGTCTATATGCATATTTCCATGGGAAAGCTTTCAGGGGTGCACAAACTGGAAAACATTGAAAATATTGATGTACGTGCTACCTGCATAGCTTCAGAATGGAAAAGGATTACAAAACAAAAGGCATAAATGTTAATAGAAAATCTTTCACTCACGTCTCTTACTTTGAACTGTGATTTTATAACAGAGATCTCTAAATCTGTAGAAGATAACCAAGTATGCACTCCAGAGCTGATCAGGAAAACAGTATCAACACAATTCTGACTTGGGAGATGAGTGCAGAGTGCAATTTTCTTCCTGTAGTTTCTCATTCTCAGGAGATGTATTCTGGCTGATATTAACGATGAAACACTGATTATATGACTAGAGAGATATGCAACTGCATGTGACAGAATCAGTGCACTTGGTGACCAATGAAATGCCAGTTCTTGCAGTGGCAGGTTTGCCATCATCACATGGAATGGTAAGTACCTAATTTTGCCATTCATTTCTGCTGGGCATGGGGTATCTCCAAGAGATATATGAATGTTCCTTTGGTTTTACTGTGAATTATGCCTTTACATCTCTGGGAGCAGCTGTCATTTGGTTTTCATTTGAAAACCAGCTTGCCACAGATGAGAACTGAGCAATATGCTCCCTTCTGCAGTATTGACTCATTTTCCTTCTTGCACTACTGCATTTTCTTATTTCTGTCATCCAAGACAGAGATTACTTTTTACACATAGAAAATATAACTGCAGCATCTGATCAAAGCTGTATTTTAAATCACTACTGTTCCTTTTTCAGAAGTCTTGTATAACCGTCCTTTCATTAAATAAAGTATACGGCCTTATTAATTTTCAATTGCTTTTGATGGTCCCTATTCTATCTATTTTGAGAGATGTTGGCCCTGGCTGCTCTTGACCTAAATGCAATTTTATCAGCTAGTGAAGGATCATGCTTTGTATGTATGCATGCATGGCATTTGCAAAAAAGTGATAATATCTGTCTGTTTCTTCTGCTGGAAAAGGAGGAGGAAAGCTGACCTGTCAGGGATGGATGTTTCCATGAGCATTTCCTTTCCCTGTCAGCAAGTGGCTGTTCCACATTGCTGGAAGCAGCAGGAACACAGTGGATCCCAGCTCAGGGTGAACCTCCCGTCTTCTAATCACACCACTTCAGGTAAAGGTGAAAATGCTGTAATCGCATCAAAGGCTCATTCCCTAAAGCGTTAACATCCTTGCACCCAGAGAGGTAGGAGTGGAGGGCCTTTCTTCTCTGCTAGCAGGCGCTCCACACTTTCTAATGCCATACTTTGAGTGAGACATTGGAGATGAAAAGCAGTGGAGGAGGAAGATTCAAAGAAATAACAGCTAGAACAGATGTGCAAAAAACTCACTGCGTACTTGTTTTACACTTTTTGGCTTTACAGGCTACGCATTTTTTTAAAGCAAAAGTAGCGGTTTATTTCTGCACATCATTGCCACATCAGAAAATAGAATCACGCAAAGCATTATCATTGCTTGTATTCATATTCATAATTATTCTTACACTTCAGATGTGGGGAAAATCCATTATTCATAATACTATGTTTTAGTTGGTAGAGCACCAGACTTACAGATGATTAGTGATAGCTGATGAAATGAACTTTCTCTGAAGTTCAGGGGTCTTGCATTATATAAAATTGAATTTCTAAAATCAGCGCCTTTGATGTCTTCCCAGGACAAATATTTTACTCACAATTAAGTACTTGGACAAAAGTCTGGGAGAAGGGGGAGAGAGAAAGAGGAGGGGAGATGTGGTTAAAGGCAGTCCTCAGCAGGACAACTTAAAAATATGACTATGATTTCTCAATAGCTGCTACTGACTTTCCGGTTTACATGAATTTGCCAAATGTATTTTCTTTGGGTCAGATCTTACTTGTATTCCTCACACAAGTATTCTTATTGACTACCTCTGAGATTAAAGCAACCCTAATTTTGCTTACTCATTCTGTTTTGCTAATTCCCTTAGGATCAGTTCAAATAAACTAGGGTCCTATGTTACTGGATCAGTTAACAGGCTGTGAAACTATACCAATGTTCATGTTAGCTAAAATTTTTCAGGGGAAATACTTGTGTTATTTTCCTTGGTTCTCTCAGAAAAAAAACAAGAAAAGAAGAAATGTTTGTCTACATTTACAGTAGAAGCCCTGCTACCCACGGGCCAGGCTAATCCGCACGCTGTGATTAGCCCAGCTCTACACAGATGCTGCCTCTGCAGTTACTGCCACTTTTGCTGCCGTAATTTTGTTTGGAGTTTAATAGATTTTTTTTTTTCTCTTTTGTTTAGTCTTTGGCCAACTTTTTCATTTTTGGTGCAAAAGCCAACAATGGTCTATCTGAAGGCTAACTCTTTACGTTGACAGCCACAAAGCTACAGTGAACTGAGCCTTTTGCAAATCCCAGCACCGATACAGCCTCGCAGTGCACCGAATAGCCGTCACTTGCATTTATACCCGAATCTGTATGTGTACCTGCATGTCTACCTGTACCTGTATTATCAAAGCTCTTTTTCTACCTCTGTATGCTCTATTTCACACATAGCACCAGTCTCAGACAGTTCAGGCTATACTGCTGAATCTATTTGGGGTGAAAAGAATTTGTAAGGACATAATATATCGCCTTCATTGCAAAGTAAACTAGGAGAAACCATGATAGATGAGTTGGAGTGTAAGGCTGCAGAAAGCTGTGAGTCTGTTCAGGAGGGAGCTGGGTTGAGATTCCTGGCACATGGGTGCTATTTCTAGTGCTTCTGGCAGCCTCCTTGGAGAGGCTGGGTAAGTGGCTTCCCACATTGTTTTAAATCTTACTTTGCATGGAGATTGGACTATCTCTCATTCTATAAGCCTAAAGAAGTGTCATGAACATCCAACTACCAGTGCATGTCCTAAGTGACACTATGATGTATTTTTTCCCCTCAATATCACCATCTTTGTACAACGTTTTCAGCCCTTGCTGATTCTTTACTAAAAACTTTTCAATTTTTTCTAAAACTTGATTTTTTTCCATGGGTTATAAAATCTCGTTAGCAGGAACTTTTCCTCCTTAGGTAGATACAACTCTGAACTGGTTAAGACATCAATTTATATTCAAGGATATTCATCACTACCTGCAATTAGATCAGATCAAGGACTTTGACCTTTACTTGAATGTGCTGCCTTGCCCTTGCATCCCTTGGCTAGTGAGTAGGTCCGCTGCAGACAAGTGCACATCTGGAAGAAGGCCTCTTTTCCCTGGGTAAGAAGTTTCCCCCTGATGTCACATGAGCGGCCACATGGACATTGTCAAAATCCCACAAAACTTTTCCTGAAGAAGAAATGAATTCACCTCCCAGTCTTTCTCCTGGGGAGCTGTTATTGAGCTCAGGGCAAAAGAGTTTTCAGTCTATAAACAGAAAATTCGACCTGCTCATCTTAGTCAAGTCTTGTAAACAGATCAGTTCCTCAGAGAAGTGATGCAGGTTTCGGTAGGAAATAGTGCACCCTCTGCACGTCTGGGACAGATCCTTCCTTGCTGCCCTGCTCTCTACTGAGTAAGCGACAAAGTTCTTGAGGCACCTCCTCCTTCAGGTCACCCAGTGCACAGTGGAAGAGGAGAAAAGGGGAGTCCCTACGGGTGTCTCTGGATCAGTAGGCACCAACTGACTAATGGCAGGGAGAGGGAATAACCTCAGGGTACTTGGCTTTCAGCAGGCTCAAAGGGAAATGGTCACAGAAGATGGAAGAGGGGGAGTACCTGTTGCCAAATGGCTGTGATTACAGTGGTGGCAAACTTCCAGGAAAACGGAGCCTCAGTTCTGTTTTATCAGGATCTTTTGTAAATTGCTATTAAGAAGTATTTTTCAACAATCTCATTTTTATTAGCCGTTTGTGCCCATTATAGTTTTCTAGTTGCTAGTTTGTTATGGCTGTAACATAAATAAAGTTCTAAAAATGTCTCATTTGAGGAACTGCAGAGCTGGGCATGCCATTTAGGCACAGATAAAAGTAGATGTAAAGGGCTTTCTTTGTAATGGGTCTATTTTATATTTAATAGAACTGTCATATAAACCTATACTAGCATTTAAAATGCAGTTTCTAGGCTATAAAATAAACACCATTTCTAATATTGCTGTTGGCTTTCACCTATGGGATACAGTTCATTGAAAACTCTGTAAGGCATTTACATGGGGTTACCATATGATTTACATTCTAGAAGCCACCCAAAGCAACAAATGTGTTTCTCTCCCACCTTAGGAACCAATTCTTCAAAAATATTAATGATACCTGCAAGATCACCCAGCCAGGCAGGACTGGTATGATCAGTGGTGCAGTGCTGGTGGAGACTGGCGCACATTCTATGGCAGGAGCTCAGCTAGGTACAAATGCCTCCTGCAGGAAAAGTAAACCTGAGAAATATTTTGCATTTGGTTCTCTTTACTGAAGTTTCTAAGACAAGCGTTGCCACAAAAACAAATGTACCTGGCTCAGGTCTCTGTGGGAGGTAAGGCAGGACTGCCTGTGTTGGGCTGAGGGATTAGCTTGTTCACTTGCCCGAGTTAGGCTGAGTGACTCTCTGGAGCACCCCACTTCTCTTCTTTGGCTATAGAAATAGGCATCTAGGTGAGATGGCTAAAATAAGGTGGAAGCACCTGAACACAAGTTCTGCATTACTGATTTAATACGAAGCTGTAAGACAGCTTAGGGACATTGCCTCTGACATGGTTCCCAGTTTCGTCCCAGGATGAGATGCACTTTTCCTACTGGAAATTCAGATTGTGAATTCTACTGTGATTCAGTGAGGATGGATCCTCTTGGACCCCAGTGTCCTTCTGAGACATACCAAGAGTGTGCAGTTCCTCCTCTCTGAACTTCTTCCGTTAATAACATTTTCTCAAGTCTCCTGGGGAGGAAGACTGGGGAAGAGGAGAAGCAATCTGTTTCCCCACTCTGTGGGGAGAGCCCTGATTGATCCCCAATGTTTGTGAGCTGGCATGCACTGACACCATGCCACTTGTCACTGCACAGCAGCAAGTAATACCTACACTGAGACACACGTGGGAGTTTCTGTGCCCTGTGGGGACAGCCCACCTGTTTGCTGGTCTTATGGGGAGCACTACTGTTATCAGAGATGAAGCTGTGCATCTCCCATGAATGTTCGTGAGATCTCTAACTCTGTGTCTGGCTGCTTATAACTTTGTCAGACTTTCACTGACTGTACTGTTATTATGCCTCAAGCTGATCTTTATTTGCTTAATGGAGCAAAATACTTCAGTCATTTCTGAGCCAGGCACTGGGAGGTAAAAATATATTGTTTCACTCTTTCTTTCTCTTTTTTAATGCTGGCAACTTCTTCTCCAAATGCCCCCATGCTTTCCAGAAGGCACTTCATACTTAGCAGGGAAGGGGTCCTTTGCGCTAATCAGGTATGTACCATTTTCTGCTTTGACTCAAATCTAACCATATTCTATTGTTTTGAAAAATCAGGCTAAGTGTACTGAATACAGATTTTGATTTTAGCAGCTAAAATTTTCTCAGAGATCCATTCTCACTAAGTATTTTGACCTCTTCACAGCCCATGGATGCAGCTGACCCATGCACCTTGCCCAGTAACACCAGAACTTCCCCAGCAATGCTGGTCCATGCCTGGTGTGACCTGAGCTGCAGGTGGGATCCAGAACACACTCAGTGTCTCGGGCTCTCACTGTGGCAGGAAGATTGGATAAGGATCTTGGAAAGGTAGCCTGACACTCAATGAACAGAAAATTGGTTGGGGTTGTGGGGGAAGCAGGGGGCCAACACCGTGCATGGGGACTATTTAAGTAAAGAAACTGGGAAGAAAAAGGAAAGTCTGAGAGATCTGGACCAGGCAGGCATGCAGAATAAAACTGAGAGGAAGAGGCAGGTGCATACAGGAGAAAGGAGAGGGTCTAGCAGGAGTGAAGCGTCAGACAGGAGGAGAGGACTTCAGAGGCTGGGGTGGAACCCAAGTGAACTGAGGTTTACTATCCTACTGCCTTAGATAAATATTTCCGAAACCCACTGGCAAGGCACTTATCTCATCCTCTGCTAATAGTGGTCCACAAGGAAAATAAAAAGCAACAAGTTATGTCTGTTCCTCTGTTAAGACAAATAGCTTAAGTATACACAATGAAAGTAGTCTCCAAAAAGCAGACACACATCAAACTATATTGGTCTCAGTGTGGTACTTCAGAAGTTTTGCAATTTAAAGTAGGAATGCCTCCCCACTTGAACTTCATAAAAAGACTTGTGAAATTGTCACCGTATCAAGCAGTCAGAAAGCAGAAGATGCTACAAGTAAGGTGGTCCATGAAACTTCAGCTAGGTTCCCCTGTGCTTGTACGGTGTAATAGGTTGCTAAATACATGCTAGTGTTTTAGCAAGGCTTTCTGAGTACATGAGACTGGTGGGTGAGTGCTATGTACATGTGTATATGTGTGTGCATGTGCATCTGGCTATCTTTATGCAGGTCAGTTACCCCATTACACAGTAACTTTCCAGTCCCTTGGCTTATTGAGCTATATTTGACTGAGGGACAGTACCCCCGAGATAATTAGCTTCACACATTTTGTGGTAGCGTGTGACTTCTGCCATAGCCTCTAGCACAGGGATGCTTGAGGAAACACCACAGGCCTCTCTAAAGGTGGGCTGAGCAATTTCTGACTCGCTGTGACAGAAAAAAAAAGAAAAGAAAAAAAAGAAACAAACAGAAAAATCAGGACTCGGGTATTTCACACTAGGCCCTGAAGATGAGTGGAAACTCATGAGTTTCATCCCCTGGGGCCTCAGTTCCCTATCTGTCCATTAGGTCCTGCCACTGAACAGGTGCGTTGCAGGAATAATTTAACGTTTGTGGGACAATAAACAATCAAGACAATAAACATTTAAGTTAATTCACAAAGGAAGTCATGGGGGGAAATTCATCATTATCTTTCCGTAAGAGTATTCAGTGTATTCAGATGTGTAGATAAATAGTTAAAAAGCCCACTCACTTAACCTTAGGCACTTCACAGAAGCCCTTATGTTAGGATCTAAGCTGTTTTCAGCTCCCTTTAAAGTAGGTGATGAAGTCAAGTGTCCAGAGTCGCTATCTGGAGATATGTTTCTCCTCCAGCTACAGAAGGAGCCCATGGTGACCAGGCATCTCTCTGGAGTGTCAGAAGTGGGTGGGATGAGCTCAGAATGCAGCGGCCGCTCTCCAGGCTCTTCTTCTAATGTCCTGCAGTTGTACAGGAAAAGCCTGGGCAGTGGTGCTCACTACCAAGCGAGAGCGAGGCAAAAAGGGTTTCCAGCAGGGGTATCCATCCTGCTATAACATTTAACCTTTTATCTTGGGAAGGATCTTCCTATGCCGTTTCTTTACAAGTGATATTTATATTACAAAAGTTCCTGAAAGCCTTCGGCTCGGTCGCGCCAAGCATTGCACAAACAGAGTTGTGAATTATTTTCCATCACAGACAGCTATGTATAATTCTGAATTGGTATTTGGATTAAGTATCTTCATCAAAAATGGCCTGAATTTTACTATATCATGCACCATGAAGGCTCAGAAAACTTAGCTGTCAGGATCTTTACAAAATCAGGCCACTTTCATTAAAGATGGTATACACCAGGAAAAGAAGCGTGTGCCACAGTTTTGGCATATCTTTAAGCCACATTGAAGTTAATGCACCATTAAGAGCCTTGCTCAAGGTCTTAACGTAGGACTGCCTGGCAACCAGGCAAATCGTGCAGAGGCCAGGAGCGCTCACGAAACTGGGGGGAGCTGTAATGAATTCCTTATGACCCATCTCCAAACTGCACTGAGTGGAGCTCTGGCACAGGAGAGAGTCTGGCCTATAGCATGTAAATAAATAACAAATGAGCGAGTCATAGCAAAGGCAAAGATGAATGAAGTGGTTCACACAGCACGGCTATAGTTTTACGCTGTCTCCAGGCTATGGAAGGCAAGCCATCATAATTCGGTTCAGGTTCTCAAAATCATTTTTAGTGCCATAAAGGGTGACTTTTTTTGTTGGTTTTTAAATGAAAGCCCATATTCTGGAGCTGTCTTCTGAAGATAAATAGAGCCAACTTTTCAGCAAAAACATTAATAAGTGACCGTCACTACATGGATAAATGTAGTTTTGGACAGAAAGCAAAGTATAATTCATTTTAAATTAATAGGTTAATCTTTAAATTGATTAATAAACTTCAAAAACAGCCTGCACATTGGATTATTCTAAAACCTACGTGAAAGCCCATTTTCTATCTAAAGAGATCAGAAATACAATTGCCAGCAGGACTAAAGCAACATTTATAAAAGAGCAGGTTTTAAAGCAATTACAAATCAAAGTTGGCAATTCGTTCTCATGGATTGCATTAATTGCATGCTGTATTCAAAAATTAAGCTCTCAGACTAATGGAGCTGGGATGTTTACCTTTTGCTAGCCAGCAATGGACAAACTAGGTCCAGACACCTGCCGTAATCTCACTAGCATGTACAGGGAGGGGTGATGATCAAGGAATATACTTCAAAATGTTATGAACAGCCTGAAAAAGATGGCTGGGGACAGATGGCAGGCAGGTCAGTTGGTAGATGCCTGGTATCCTATAGTGTGGAAAGAGGGAATATGAGAAAGAGTCTAGGAAGGTGGGTGGTGGGTTCTTCTACATGAGAAAAAGTGAATTTAAATATGTGTTACCTTAGTAAAAAACTACTGACAGAAGGTGTCATGTCATATAGTTCTGGCTGAAAGAGCATCAAGAGGATAGCATGCTCCATTGAGCACCTAAAAATTTGTAACTGCCTGTGAATAAAAGGGTTGATTGAGTCTGGCTTGGAGCTTGCAAGAAAGTATCATGTTGAGAAGACAAAATGCAGGAAGTTGCGTATCTATAGCAGAAGCTCAGCAACAGCAGCTACTCTACACCAGCAAGAAGAGCAAGCCTAGATATTTCACGTGTCCAGTGTGCTGGAACATGCCACTGCAGGGCCAAGGATCCAGGATCCAGCTCCTCCACTGAGGAGTTCACTTTTGGTGGCCTCTGGCTTGTCACCCCAAATCTCTTTACTGTGGAAAACTGTTACATAGATGGGAGACTACAATGACGAGGCTGATCCTGCCCAGGCCTTGCCATCCCAACAAATTGTCAGGCCATAGACCCAGTCCTCAAACTTATATCTGACCCAGTAACACACAAATTGCTGCACAGAACCGCAGAAAGCAAAAACGTGTGTCATCCAACAGTCAACAGGTCCCAAATAACCAAGACCCCTGAAATACCAGCAAGTTTTCTGATTTTGCTGCCTGGTGGCTGGACAAGGAAATAGCTTAATGAAAGAAAACTACGATAGACCAGGTGACTGCGAACCATATCCTGGGCTGCGTACAAAGAAGCGTGACCAGCAGGTTGAGAGAGGTGATTCTCCCCCTCTATTCCACTCTTGTGAGACTCCACCTGGAGTACTGCATCCAGCTCTGGGGACCCCGACATAAAAAGGACATGGACCTGTTGAAGTGAGTCCAGAGGAGGGCCATGAAGATGATCAGAGATCTGGAGCACCTCTTTTATGAGGACAGGCTGAGAGAGTTGGGATTGTTCAGCCTGGAGAAGAGAAGGCTCCGGGGAGACCTTATAGCAGCCTTCCAGTACCTGAAGGGGCCTACAGGAAAGATGGAGAGGGACTGTTTATCAAGGCCTGTAGTGGCAGGACAAGGAGCAATGGTATAAATGGAAAGAGCATAGATTTAGATTGGATGTAAAGAAAAGAATTTTTATGATGAGGGTGGTGAGGTACTGGAACAGGTTGCCCAGAGAGGTTATGGATGCCCCCTCCCTGGAAGTGTTTAAGGCCATGTTGGATGGGGCTTCGAGCAGCCTAATCCAGTAGAAGTTGCCCCTGACCACGGCAGGGGGATTGGACTAGATGAACTTTGAAGGTCACTTCCAATCCAAACCATTCTATGATTCTATGATGATTCTATGACTCTGGGGACCATGTTTATAGATCTTCACCCCAGTGAGCCAAAGCTGAACAGTATGTTTCCAGCCTCTATCAGTTAAGTCAGTGGTGAGAACTGAAGCCTATATGGCAGGAATGACTGAAACATTGGATCAGAAAGGGAATATCCCAATAGAAAGACCATCAAGGCAGCATGTGCCTGCTCAGGATGCTGCCAATCAGTCTGTTGAGGAAGATGGCGAGGAGGATCCCCAGACCACGATGACCAAAAGAGACCTCCCAGCTGTTCCCTCAGCTCCCCCAGTCTAATGGCAGCTTGGTGGTAGGGGCTGCCATGAAGATGCCACAGGATCACTTAGGAAGGAAGGGACCTCAGGAGGGCTCTGGTCCCACCTGCTGCTCAGAGCTGGCTCAGCTGAGATGCAGACTGGTCTGCTGGGTCTGCTCAGACTACAGAAAGGACTGTCTCCTTCTAGAGGGAGGATATGCAAACTGCTCTCACCAGGGAAGGCTGCGGATGGTCTGGACAAGAAGAGTACAGCACAGTCACCAGTTGGTAAGGGGGTACCGATGGCTGGACCGGTAAATTCAGGGGGAAAGGAAATTGCCTCCTGGCTTAGCAGATTGCCATGTTCACCAGTGCATCTCTCATGTGTTTGCCAGTGTTACAATCTCCTTTCCCAGGCTGGGTGGAAGGTAGAGAGTTTACATTTTCACCTGGGTGTTTTTTTGAGGAAGACTAAGACAAATCCAGAAGAAACCTGAAAAGGCTTTCCTCTGTGAGCTGAGGAGAGAGGATTACCAAAAGGTTGGGCTGGGAGAGGATGTCTTCTTACCAGAAATAATGAGAATAATGAAACACTAATCTGACTTGTCCATACAGATAGATTTCCAGCATAAGGGAGCAATGAAATAGCACGTACCCCCCAGGGGAGCTCCTGAGCAGTGAAGCATAATTCTTGCCTGAGAGTTAAATCTCAGTATGGCTCTTTGCTGTGAAATTACTGCACTGCTGAAAATACACACACAGACACACATGCACACTGACACTGGAAGAAAAGCTGTGTTGGCATTTCTAAGATTGTAAGGTCAAAGTTAATTTTGTCAGATTTACTAATTGTTTTCAAACTGTGTCTTTTGTTTAAGCTGATTTAAAAGTAAACTCTGACTTACTGTGATTTGGTTTTAAATACCTTTTGGTAACAGTCATTCTGAATTATAAATAGCTTCATCCTTCTTCCTTCTTATCAAACTTTGACATATGCAAGATAATAAGAGGGATTTTAGAAATATTGATGCAAACCAGCCACCACTGAATCATGTTAAGTCAATAGTCCCTAAGAGTTAATGTTCAGATCACGGAGGGAGTGTGTAGTAAGGGGTTGGGGAAGTGAGAGAGACTTCTATGGCTTTTGAGCCAGAACTGATTCATTATTCACTCCATTTAAAATTGTCAAAGACGATTTTTGTAAGCATGCATCCGTTTCCCTTCTGTTTAGAGAGGTATATGGGAGTATGACTACATGTGAGCACAGTTAAAAGAAGATAGTCACAGCTTAGTGCATACTGTAAGTGGATTGCTGTCATCACTAAAGCTAAACTAAGGGGACCAGGGGGAAGATGCGATTTCATACTAGCATTTGTCTACGCTCGTGTTCCTGCAGGTATTTCTGTGCTCCGCTTTGTTCCTTGAGAAAATAATGTTTTCATTCTCTAAATAAAGATTTGTTAAATTTGCTTTCCTGGAAGAAATTTTCCAGGGACTGGGTCAGGGCCTCTCTGTCCACGCATGTCCTTGTCCTTAGAAATACTACACTAGATTAACAGGAAAGGGGTGGCACAAGAGGCAGGAGAATTTCAGACTCCCGCTTGGATTTTTTTCATTGTGTTTTCTCTGAAATAGCCTGGCCCCAATCCCCCAATCATTAGTTATGGGACCAAATTTTGTACACATGAGAATGATCACTGACTTCAGTGGGAACGCTCCCATGGGTAAAATATTTCATATAACTTAAGTATTGGAAGGACTGAATCCTGTGTAAATTGGTTGCATTTTCTGCAAGTTCTCTGTCCTGTGTGTGTTTTCAAGTCATGGCCTGTCATTTTATTGGCATGTCAGTCTTTTCCTTAGAGAACCAATGGAGTTAGGAGACAGCAGGTTGGTTCTTTTCTATTGCAAAAGACATGTCATGTATCCGCAAAAACATAGTCTGCAAGACATGTAAAATAATCCTTCTGTCCTACCGCAGCACTGATACAGTCTCAGTTGGAGTACTGTGTCCAGTCCTGGGCATCATACTTCAAGAAGGCTACAAATCAAATAAACAGAGAGTTCAGAGGTGAGCAAGTAGAATAATCAGAAGTCTAGAAAACATCACTATGGATGCAGAGGATATGGAGATGGCACAGAAGAATTTTGTTTAATCTAGAGAAGACAGAGGGATACATGACAACAGTCTGCAAGTATGCAAGGGGCTATCACAAAGAGGGAAGGCTTAATCTGTTCTCCATGTGCATATGACAAAAAGAGACAAGTCTTACTTGCAAAATGGGTGATTCATGTCCCTTAATATTTGAATAACTTTCTAGTTTTAGAAATAAGAGAGCAGTCAGCTTTTTGTCTGGAAGAGAAGGATGGAGATGGTGGAATATCCTTCACTGAAGGCCTTCAGACCAACATCTCCAGCTATGAGTAAGCTGATCCTGTGTACTGGCAAGGGAGTGGTTAGAAGACCTCATGAGGTCCTCTCCAGCCCTGTCTTCTGTTAATGTAATCAACAAAATTCACAGCTACATTCTGAGGGCAGGAGACTTATTACTGGGAATAGAGAAAAGGCGGAAAGAACCAAACCTGATTGTTTTCAGACCTCAAATGGGGCTTGTAAAGTGTTGATAATGTTCTCTTTTTATTAGTGAAAAATAGAAAGACAACTTGAAAAGAATAAGGACAAAACTGTAATATGACTCTTTTGGGGAAGGATTTTCTTCCTGGTCCAGCATCCCTTTATAGTTTTTCTTCCTGATCTTCGGATTTTATCTTGAGGTGGAAAAATGGAAATGGCAAAACCAAGATGTTATTAAAGCAGCTTCTTACTTCACACCCTTTTTGCCAACATAATTTTAAGACTATTATTTGTAACAATAATATTTATAATACTGAAATGTATATTCTTTGCCATGTCCAAAGTACAAGTAGCAGACCTGAGAACAAGCAATACCCTCTTTCATGCTACGCTAATTTGGCAGGAATAAAATCTTGCGAATTCTGGTGGACATCTTTTCAAAAGTGAATGGAAATGATATATAATGACATTGAAGTAATCTACTCAAATTGCTAAAGTTGAGTGGAAGATACTTTTGATGGAAATCTGAGATTGAGTGGGTATATAAAAGTATAGAAGTGAAAATGTAATTTTCCTTTGTTTTATCATGTGAAACAGCAGCCTCATTTTGCTTATGGAGGAAGAAAGCTGCAAAAAACTAGAGAGAGAAATTAATGCAGAAGACTATAAAGAAATGGAGCTGTCTTGCTCCTTAAAAAAAAAAAAAAAAGAAAAAAAAAGTTCAGCATGGATCCATATGGTGTGAGATTTCTCTTCTGTGACATTTTTATTAAGGTTATGTATATGACCGTTCATCTTCATTCTGCTGGTGCTAATTGCTGTCTATTGGACCCTTCGCTACTGTGTACAGAGAACACATGCTTCCCCTCGACACTGCCATCGCTGCGGGTGCACTGGATTGTTCTGCTGTCCTCAGATAGGAACCTGCTGCTGCTGCCTGACCGCAACAGCTGGGAATATTCTGCTTTTAAAAGCTTATCTTGTTGATACTTGAGTTGAGCTATTACACAGTGGAACAAGCAAACAGAATGAATGGACCCTCTGCGGGCAACTTATGGTAACAAAAAAAGCTTCCATGTGCTTTTGAATGTGTCTCTTGTCTTGGAATTGACAGTGATGTTTAGCATAGATGTTTCCTGCGAAGAAAACGTGATGGTATAGAGCCAGGAACAGGCTAAAAAGAAACATGCACAGAAGATATGTTCAGCACTTAAGCTTCTTTGCAACTCTAAGCAACATTTAGAGACTAATTTTGCGAAGGTTACTCATGCAAACGGCCCCGCTGAAATGCAAGGGGCTGCTTTTTTCTCTAGAATAGCTAATTTGATTAAAAATTACTTTTATGCACAAAATGAATGTGTAAAGCATATCCCCTCAATCTTATATGGAGCGTCTAAACGATCAGACTGAGAATAAAGTCAGTTATTTATCAGCATTAGGTCCATGCACACACATATATATTGCATGTACGAGCAGATCAGAGCAGAGAAACACAAATATTCTCATGTTATGGATGGACCACCCAGAGAAATACAGAAAACTATTAATTTTGCTTATCACTTAGACTCCAATTTAACAAAACATCTAATAGCGTAATGAATTTTTCTATCTTGAAGGAAGTGTTACAATCATCTAATCTGACTTCCTACATAATGCAGATTGTAGGATTTCCCCAAGCAATTCTGACTTGCGCAGCCATGCATTTTAGTTCAAACTGCAAAAGTTAGGAGCAGCAACAAAGATAATTATCAGACTTAGGTTCATGCAATTAGTGAATCTTAAACTGTTACCTTCTTAACACATTGCCTTTTGTGAATGGTGCTGTGCTTAGCCATGCCCCAAACCACACACCAGCCTGACTACAGACTCCACATGACCTCTAGGCAGGAAAATCTCTCTTCTGAAGCCTTAATGGAGGTGTTGTCTGAGCAAGCACAGACCCTGAGTGACATGTGCATTATTCTGCGCGTGGACGAACATCTGAAAATTTGGCTCTCAGACCACACTGGGCAATCTGTGAGAGTTGAACTTGACACCTAACAGCCAGACTTACTTCTAACTTTGGTCTCACAGCAATGCTGATTCTTGCTATATGACCGCTGTTTTAACCCATTAACCTTAGTTAAGTGGCCAGATCTAGTTGGCGTAGGTGACCCGTGGATACACAATTCCTCTTCCCGCATTCTTGGTGGCAATTTTGGCTTAAGGAAAAGCTATTCCCCTCCCCTTTCCCACCACTTCTATCTTGTGCCACTTTGTCATTTGTGCTTATGAACTATTTGTTTCAGGGTTATGAAATAAACCGGATAAAGCTTAAAGGTAAATCCATCTATTTTCCTCTCCTATTAAAAAAGGGAGAGACCTTCTTCAAGGGGCATTGATATATTCAGAAAATGAATGGTAATCTGGAGTCATTATGAAACTCCTATTTTCTGCTTTTATCACTATAATGAAAAATTGAAAAATATTTTCAAAAAATAATTTCAATAGGTGTACAGGCTACTTTGGCTCCCTGGCACTACTTAATCACTTTCTAATTATTATATTTAGTTCATGTTTGAAATGAAACTGTTTCCAAAGAAAGAACTGAGAACACAGAATTTTGAAAATGGAACATCCCAATTATCCTGCAATTTCTTAGCTAAACATTACTTCAATTCAATGAAAAATTATTAACATTTTGGACACTTTTTCTGAAAATAATCCATTTGCATAATTTATATTTTTATTATTTTTACTATTATTTGCCTAGACCTCATTAAGGGTACATAGCACCTCAAGAGGCTAGCCAGCAGTAACAGATATGTATATTTGTCCACGTGCACAAATAGTTATAGTTAGGCTAGAGATGGCTTAACAGGTTATTCTGAAGAGAAGCTCTCACTTACTGGTCAGAGAGATAAATTTATGAAGGATACCAAGGTTGCTAACAACTCTGGAAATCATTACCAAAACAAACAAAAAAACCCACCAAAAAGACCCTAACAACAAAAAAATAACATCCTATCCATTTTAACTGAGATATAAACCTGCCCCTGGTCAAAAGACTTCCTTGTCTTTTTAGACACTGCTCTAAGTTCTGGCTAAATTCCTTGTGGCACATTCTGATTTTGGGGCTGTGATGCTGCCCTGATGGGGCTAGATGCAGCATCCCACACTTTTTTTGCCAAAACTAGTTGTTTTGTGTGCTGCCCATCTTCAGGTTTGCCCCAGAGTTGGCTGCATTTTAGATGACTTGGGAAAGTGGTTCTTTTGTTTACCATTTCTCTAGGATAATGCTATGTAATCTTTAAATTTTTGTGGCTACAAATGCACCTAATAGTTAATCTTGAGTAATATTTTGCTGTCCTTTTCTTCATCTTCTCTTTTTCTTTCTTGTTCCTACCATAATTCTGTCTTTTATTCTTATTTGAACACTTCTTGCCGCACAGACTTCTGGCATGACAAGTCAAATTATTACCTCTCTTTGTTTCCATCTACAAGAAAACAAGGATGCTGTCCTTACTTGAGGAAGGGAGGACCAGACAACACATTTGGTTAAATGCCTTGCCAGCTTTGAAATGTCTTGTAAAATTCTGTTAATACTTCTCTGCCATGCATGAGGCTTGCATCAAATGCCTTTTTCAACAGCATCACTATAGACAACCATTTATCAGGTGTATATTGTATGGCAGCACGGTGTTTGGAAATTCCATTTGCCATATGTTATTCATGATCCTTGCTCACAGCCTTCATTTGTCAGGGGATTTAGATCTCAGCTGTGTTTAGTTTTTGGGGCTTGAGAACAAGTTGACCCACAGGCAGACACCTAATGATATAATTTGTTCAGTGCAAAAGGTTTGACTGCCCTCTATCAACCTTTATGCAGACAACTCCTTTGAATACAGTAATGGATGACAATATCAAAAACATAAATCTCACAAACTTCAAGGTTTCCTGGAAAACATGACTCTTAAACTTTAGGCACATAGACATTTGGCACAATGTCAGAAACTTTCTGGACTATTCATTTATCCAATTCTGGCCAAAAATAACCAAAGACTCTATGTGTCTGTTGATTTGTTTTGAAATCCATTCAAAACGGCAAAGAAGTTAAAAAGTAAGAGACCGGCAATTGAGAAACAAGACTTCTGAAGTATGAAAGATCCTTTTCTGTATCTTACAACATGTGGTGCTAACAAGCCAGGTCATGTCCCTCGTACAAAATGCTTTCTGTGAACTTAGTGTGGTTAAATTAGCAAGTAGAAATGACACAGTTCAGGTTCTTTATGGTTTTAGAAAGTAGTAAATAAAGGCCTTGCTGGAGGAGCTGCTTCGGAGGAGAACGCCACTCTGACAATGGTGGGCTCACCCTCATGGGCAGGACAGCGTAGCCAGGTAATGAACTTCTTAAGCCTGTTGGATTCAAGAGTCTCCATTTCCCTTTTTTTAAAATCTGTCCCATTGTTAACTTTATGCCTCCTGTGTGACATCCCCTGGCTTTTTATTTTTCCTCTTCTATGTATGCTTCTTCTGCTTTCCCCTGCGCTCCCCCTACTAGTGGGATGAGGAGGAACCCATCCTCATGTTCTCTACTCAGCCTCCCCTTGTCTTTCCCCTTGGCATGCATCCTCCTCTCCTAAGCAGAGAAGGTGGTCAGGAGACACCACAACGCTGCACTTTCTCCTCCAGTTTTGACTTGTCATTCAGGCCTTTTGTTGCCCTGCCTGGGAGGACCTGTTGCTATGCCAATGAACGTCCTCAGCTCCAGACTGGAGATGTGCCCTTGATAGCGCAAGATGTGTTGTCACTGTTTGGGTGGACCTCAACCCTTCCATCACTGTTGGGTTTCATTTTAAATTATAAGGAAATGGGAGAAAATTAAGCTTATTTATTTATTTATTTATTTATTTTTGTCAACACAGTCTCTTTAGGCAACTTTAGTAGCACCATAGACATGCGAAGCTGGCTGCACTGCTCCTCATCTTTCCTGCTACATAATAGGCATCTCTTTGAACAGCTTGAGGTTTTCTTCATTAAATCCTTCTTCACTCTCATTCATGCCAGAATGCTTACATATCCCAACAGCAGTGATCAGAAAAGAAGGGCAATTATTATAATTATGAAAAAGTAATTTGCTTTGTTACTGCTTCATGTTATTCTTGTTGTTGTTGAGTAGATGAAGGAGTTACAGTATTTCGCATCTGCAACAGCCTTTTTGATTTTTATCTGCACAATGTCTACTGAAAATAAAAAGTGCCCTTATTTTGGTTTGGAGCCCTAGGATGCACTGTACAATCCCTGTAATAGTGGCAATAGCAGTAATAATGCAACAAAGCATAGAGCAGTTTAAAAAACAAAACAAAACAAACCAAACAAAAACCACAGTGCACAGACAGCACAAGTCCTTGCAAGGGATTTGTGACAAACTGGCTTGCAAAAGGAATGGTATCTTCTGATTTTCAGTTGCTTCTACAAATGCAGATCTGAAGATGCAACAAGGACCCTCTCGGAAAGCCAAGCTGCCTATGAAAAAGGCAGGAAGAGAAACTATGCTTTACTCTTGGGCAGAAAATATTCTGTAGACTGCAAACATTGGAGTATGACTTTTCCTAAGGGAAGTCACACTTTTTTCAGTGTGACTGTTCTGCATACTAGAAACAAAGGTGGACAAGGAAAACCAGCTGGCTTTGAAGAATAGGTAGTCGAGAAGAAGTAAAGACAGGAGCAGAACACATTGGAAGGGAGATATGGAGTGAAGAGGGAAAGCAGGCAGCAGGTTTTAACTTTCAGAAGACAGGGCAGTAACTCCCAGCCTATATGTAGCTTGGAGACTGCTGTGTCTATCTCAGAAATACATCTTCAGCACCGCCAAAGAAAAGATTCTTTGTTCAAGAGCTTTTCTGTTTTCTCCAGCTATAGGAGCTCCTTTTCTAACAATCTAATGAAAAATACTTATTACTTCTCCCAATAAAAGGTGTTTAATTTTTTAAACAAGCAACAAAGATTATTTCAATAAACATACAATGGCAATACACATGCATGAGAGATGGCTACTCTTACTTGTCCACATCAGGTGCTTACTGCAGCTGCCATGGCTGTGTTAACAATTCATGAACGTAGCAGGGCTTCTGCATGAGTGTGACATCTTCACTAAAGGAATGGTCTTGTACATTGGGCCCAGAAGAAGAAATATCCTGTTGCCAAACAAGCATATCCATTCTGCTGTGTGGTCCTATCAGGTAATTCACTCTTTTACCAAAACATCAGGTTTTGAGAAGGGAAAATAATGAACCCATCAGCCATTGTAAGGATAAATCAGTTGTCAAATGCTTTCAACATGTAAGTAGCTAATTAAGAAAAAGCATCATTGCTGCATTTTGACATTTGCAAATGGGAGATGTAGAGCTCCAGAATTTGGCACATCTGAAACTGCAGAACATGTGTGTAGTTTGGCTCTGTTCAGAGCACAAGTTCTCCCAATCTTCTTCTGTGAATTTTTTGGCAGGACTTCTTCCCCTGCCCCCACAAAACTGTCAATTTTCGATAGTAAATCTCAGCTCTGAATACTCCATCCTAATTCTGCATCCAGGCCTGATATAAATCAACTAGTTTCCTCCAGTGGACCGACGCTGGTTTCTGCCAGCTCAGCATCCGGCTCCGAGTATTTCCTCATATGCATTGTTCCATCTGGTTTGACCAGTCCTTGCTCCCCTCTCTAACTAGGCAGAATGATAAGTTGTAGTGGGCATGCTCTGATTTCCTTATCACAAAGGAAACTCCTTCTTTTCCTTTCAGATTCCCTGTACAGTCTGGCAGGAGTACCCTGCCCTCATTCATCTCTGTCTCATCTCAAAACCCCCACTAAGGCACAGTATTGCCAGGCAGTTTCATATGTTATGGGGAAACCTTATCCCAGAAAACAGATGACTCTGTGGTAATTGGTTTTGGGTAAAACATTTCTCTCCTTGGCTAATCTGTGTCAGGGCAAAACCGAGATACACTGAGGGGGTCCATTGCAGAGCTGTGTCCGCTAGCCCACTCTCCTGTAGAAGGCTCTGGTCCCTTCCAGAGAAAAGGGGAAAACTCATTGAAAAAAAAAAAAAACCCACCTATTTATTCGTGTAAATGTGAAAGGGAAAGCTTTAAAGTGAATCAAGATGAGACCTGAAAGGCTCTTGCAGTGTCTTGTTCATGAAAGGTATTAGAAGGTCATACTAATTCAAGATATCAAATACTGAAAGCTGGTGGAGTGACAGCTGGCAGCAGAAGGGATTGTGTCTACTGCTGCTTGTGGAGGTCAGGCGAGATCCTAGCCCTGGCAATGCTTTCTTTGAGGGTTGACTACCTCTGCCTTCAAAGGGAAATGATGGAAGTTACCACCTGCATCATATAAGTCGTCAAAAGAAAAGAGAATCTTTTTCTGAAACAACCTTTGGGAACCCCAAAGTGAGGCAGGGGAGTGAGCACAGTGGAAGCGGAGGGATGAGAGATAAGAAGTACAGTCCTACTCAACATTTCTGCTCTGGACTTAGTCTCACTAATAGGCCTAAAAAAACTTGGATTGGGGCCTATTTGCAATTCTAAACAAATATTTACTCTGTTTTGTCAAGTTCATTAACTCTTCCTGTATGTATCCTTACGCAGCATACAGTCAAATCATCATCAGCTGTTGGCTGAAGACTGATAAAATGAAGAAAGGGCTCTTTTTTAACAGACATTTATATATGTCAGGAAAGTGTAAACTTTTCATTTCATCCAGCTTTTATTTAACAGATTTGGCATCTTTGGACTATGGTCTGTAAGTTGGCACACCAGCACTGCAATCAGTGGACCTAAGCTGAGAAGTTCTTCTCAGTAATGCAGGCTTTGGCTGTTCTCCTTCCCGTGTATAGTTACCATTTTAATCTCCTGATGCCTACTGCACAGTAAACCGCATCAAACTTTCCTTTATTCTTCAAATCATTAAGATTGTTACTTTAGCTAAGAATCATAAGTCATGAGAAATAGAAATATGGTGAATGTGCCATTATAAAGTAATCTATAGAAAATCACATGAAAATACTTTAAAAGAGCCAGAAACATGCAATTTTAACACCTATACATTGAATGAGAGTGCCTAGGAACAGACTGTTAGATGGGAGGCTAATAAAAAAATCCTCCAAAGGAAAGATTTCATATATCACACCCTACCTTAATGACCTGAATCTGGGAAGAAGTGAGCATCAGGAAGACTTGCTTTGGTTGCTAGCCGTGAAAGAAACTCAGCGCCTCACCCTGTGGAAGCATTCTGTAACAGAAGAGTATTGATTTTTCTATGTACTTATCTACATATGAATTCAGTTGGATGCTAATTGTGTGAGCTGTGGAAGGCTGAATATATTATGCAGTTAGTATCTGTTGACCACTAGTAGCTCCTGCCTTTACAAGAATCCTCAACTTCAATGTTTCTTCTGATTCATACAAAACCAAGTAATCCTTTCCTTCAGAGGTTTGCTGCAGGAAGGATGCATGGTGAGGTAAATCCTCAGGGCAGTGACACACAGTAGTTTACAACCACCTTTACTAAAGCAATGCACTATGGGCAACTTACTTTTTATGTGCTTCCAATAAAAGTTTGGAGGACATTCCGTGGGATTGAGTAATGTTTTCTCTATATTTCTTTTGACACAGAGATTTGAGCTTGATTTTTTTTTTTAATTGCTCTTCATCTTGTTTGAATTGGCTAATTCTGTTGGAAACTGCAAGGATCAAACATATATTCTCTGTAGAAGATGCTCTGTCTCCCGCTGTGTCTGAAGCCAAACAAGTAATAGGATACACACACAGGCGGTGAACAATTTTTGAGCAATGGCTGTAGCCACTCTAGGAAATTTAGTATGGGTTCCCTCGTGAAGACAACTTTCAGTGGGACATGTAATGAACAACAGAGTTCTTGTGTTCAAGCTTGTTCCTCTGCCGGGAAGTCCCTGTCTCTCTCTGCAGCTGGTGCACCTTGCTCCTCCTTCCCTCACCTTTTAGAGGACAGTGAATGCACTTTAGAACACAGCTCAGAGGATGGAGGCAGTCCTGCCATGCAACTCAGCGGGTATCCTTCACATGTGAAGGTATCGGTGGCAGGGAAAAAGGAATAATTGGGGCTGGTGACTGCGATTTATTTACCCTCCTATTAAAGCTGAGGCTGAAGTATACATATGTGCGCATGCATTATGTGATCAAAAGCCCTCTGCAAGATACCTATGGCATTTGTGGCATCTAGTCAAGCCACAAGAGGAGATCTGTGGGGAAACAGGGAGGGAATGTGTGTGATGAGACAAATGGCTGCGATTCTTGAGATGGACCACTCCTCCCCACAGGGAGAGCACAAAGGTGAGTAACCGTAACTGAGTCCATTTAATATCTTGGGCAAGGCAAATTTTTTCCTCATGGCCTTCCACGAGCCTCTGACTGCCCCCGTATCCTCACAATGATCCCACAAAAAGGGCAGCCGCCCTGCTCTGCCCTGCCAGGACACGCAAGCACCAAGGGCTCTGCCTCCTCCGGCCAGACTGAAGGGGAGGGAGCCGGGAAGAAGACACGCTGATACAGGGGAAGCAAAGGCAAACAGAGGGAGAGAGATGTGAAACCTGATCCATCTAACAACATCAAGACTGATAGTGATTTTCCACTCTATCTAGTAGGTCAAATGATCTTATAATGCAGTGTTAGAGAGAAAGAAGATGGAAATATTTTCATTTTCTCTCAGAGTCAATATTTCCCTAGTTGGAAATTAATCACTGTAGAAAAAGTTTAAGGGGACTCTGTCAAGGTTTATTTAGGCTTCAAAATAACTTTTTAAAACACTGGCTTTTGTTGTTGCTGCAGGTTTAGAGGTCAGAGTTTCCCTCCACAGCATTCTTCTCTTGACAAATGATCTTTGCTGCAGCCAGCCAGGTATTTTTTTTTTTGTTTTAAAGTGACTTCTTGTGTGTCCTGCCATAAGCAAAACTGTGCAGATGCAGCGGAAAAGGTAGAGCATCCACAGTCAGCTCTATTAATGCCTTATGAATCAAACAAGATGTCTTTTTTTTCTGATTTTTTTTTTAATATCATTGCAGTGAATCTTCATCTACCAACCTGCCACCTGATTCTGAAGGAATTAAATTTTGAATTTAGGTAACACCTTATGAAGTTACTGTTATTAACTCATGGAAACCTCCAGTAGAATGCCTGGATGAATGGCAGCTAGACATTACCTGTGGATATGCAGGTTACTGAAGTTTGTCATCTGGAAACTAGTTGTAAATTACAAGCTGAGCCTGGAAGAATGTATCTGAAGAAAAGGTGAGAAGCACTTTTCTATTTACAAAATCATATTAATCAGTTTTTTCGCTAGACCCTTTGTCCCTTTCAGACACAGAAATTCAAGATGAAAAAGATATTCCAAAACAATTAGCCTCTCCCCATCAGTGACGTCTAAACTGGATTACTCAGGCAAAGTTTGGGCTCTGTTATATTGCCGCTTTTAGAAGCCTGGATCTGAAAATGGAGTGCGTCAAGGAAGCATCAAATAGCACAGCTTTCCCTCTGTCACTTCATTCGTGAAGCTGCATCAGATTCAGCCCCCTGCACCAGAAATAGCCCTCAAAAATCTGAGCAATTCACCAGGAGGGCTGTCGAGATCAACAGTGGGAGCGAAGCTGGCTGCGCCTCCCTGTGACTTAACCGCAGTGGAAGGCAGGAACCTCACTGAGGGCCTGCGACTCCGAAATGTTATTTCTTCTTATCGTACATCAGAACACATCTGTAGAAGCTTTCTGGCAGGGGAGCCAGATGTTTTGGTTCCCTTTATCATCATGCATTGGTTATTTCTTGTTTGTTCAAGGCTTGTTTATGGCTTTACATTTTGTTTCTTCAGTGACAACTTTAATTATTCAGTGGTAGGCACTTGTTATTTTGCTAGACGCTTTTAATGCTCTGCTGTTATACTCCAAGGGAGCCTTGCAAATTAGCAATAATAAAAATATTGATGAGTAAATAACATTTTAACTCTAGCTATTGTTGCTGCAATTTTTTGGCACTCCCTATTTAAGGAACAGCTTCCTTTAAGAATTTACTGAAGAACTACAGATTTTGGTCCATGTCTATTATAAATTTGGTTCACTGTAAACATACTGGTCTCTCTCTATCCTATATACACTGAAAGATAGTAGATCTTTCCCTAGGACGCAACTGGGGCACATCACTATGACATCTCTTATCTGGATGCTCAGAATCAAACTGGGACACAAAGTTCCTCCCAGACTGCCAGAGCCTCCCTTGACCGCAGCACTGCACAACTTCATACAGGTTGATAAAAAAATCTGTTTTCTACAACTGAGAGCCACTGTTTTACGCTAAGGGCTTAAAATCTAATCTACCAAAATCCAGCTACACAAAAGATGATTGCATCTGCTTCCGTGTGTGTGTCGTTTGTTTTGTAAATATTCGTCTATCGGTGAATTGCTGACACCAGGCAAGGAGGGCTCTCTGTCTCAGAGGCTTCAGCAGAGCATCGCCTGCGTTTGCCAAACGTGCTCAGTGGCTCCGCACGATGTATGGGTGGGCTGTTTGCCATAAAGCACCGTTACTCCATAAGGAACACAGTTTCACTTTCTGCAGTTGGGTGCAGGCAGGGAAGGGTAAAATGGGGAGCAGGGGAAGGGTTGAAATGGAGGACCAGACTTTGAGTTCTCTGGAAACCAGGGATCATAAGCCATGAATCATGCAGTAAATACAGAGCCAAACGTTTGGATGAACAGAGCCCTTAACAATTAATTAATTGTTGACTTTAACTGCCTGTGCTGCAGATGTGCTATCATTTCTACAGAGCAGTCCCTCACCAATCTCTTTAAGTTGTTTACAAAGTAATTGGTAAATGCAAAAAAGAAAAAAAAAGTTTCTTGTATGAAAGTTGCTTCCACAAATGCACGGATGTGTAGGCGTGCACACAATGAAAATAGGAGAAAGGTTGAAGTCTGCATGATGTTTGATTTTATGAGAGTTTATGAATGTCCCTTGGAAAAGATTTCATGTCTTATTCTCCCATGCTTCCTGGATTTTGATGTTTCCCATAAAAAAAGCAGAATATCCCTTCATTTACAAAATGAGTTGGATTTAACTCTATAATTTGTAAATATTTATACATATTTCCAAAGAATACATGGGCTGAACTGCATTTTTTCCTGATTACTTATATGCCTCAATATATCATCTTAGCTCCCACATCTTGTACTTGCAAAACTGAACTTTCAAATGAAAAGCCTGTACAAGATGACAACAAATTGGCAGACTGTTGTAAGAGGAACAATCTAAGTGGCATGCAATTCAGACCTGAACAAATGTGATATGAATTTATTTTCCATTACAGTTGTTCAGGTTTGTGGCTGCAAAAGAGCTTTTTGATATTAGACCCAAGTCCTACAAACACTTATGCACATGCTTAACATTTTACACTATATTCAGAGATAAAGCTGTCCCACTGCATTCAACAGAAACGCTGTTGTGCAAAGTGCCTTCAAGATTCAATCTCAGGTGACTTGAAGCTTATGTGCAACACGGACTACAGAACAGTCATTTCATTTTTTAGAATACATTTCTTCCGTTGATATTTCCTATGCTACTACAGCACTGAGGCATAATTGCTTTTTTAACTTGTAACACACTTATGCAAATGAAAAACGTTACAAACAACAGCAAGAGGAAGTTGAAACACCCAAAACTCTTTGAAAGGAAGCTGAGGCAGGTGTTCAGAATCAAAGACATCACGTATGCTTGATCCAGGATTTGCACATAAACTCTGTTACTCGAGACGACGTCTGCTTACACTACTGGGTACGATCTGAAAGATCTTAAGGCACTTAATTCCTTTTTCAGTGAGTCACTCTGCTGATCCTTCTGAACAGGATAGGACATGGTAATCAAAGCATTTACTGAAATGCAAAATCATTTTGCTTTGATTTTTACATAATCAACCTATGACCTATGACCCTTCTTGCACTCCAGGTTTTCTATTTCACTGAATTCGTGTGTTTTCCCTCACTCCTAATCATTAAAAGGGTATCAGTGTACATGTTCATAAATGTGTGTTTCTGCTAGATTACTAAGAAATGAGTAGAAATTTGAGGAGTTTTGATTATTCAACTTGAGTGGTATTCATGAGCCTGACTTAATGGAAGCATGATTTAAAGAACGTTCACAACATTTGGAAAGTCAGATCATATTTGCTAGTCAGTTTGGAGACATTTAAAAATAGATTAGGAACCTACGTTTCTAACCACTTCAGAGAGCACCCATCATTATCTCCCTCTTTCTCCCCTTTGGTACGTGTGCGCAGAGGAGGAAACATCTCATGACTCACCACGCTTGCTCCTGTAGCTCTGGACTGCAGAAAAGTTCACTGGTGTTTAGAGGATGTTTTTGGTGACCCCCGGGATACACTCTTGTAATGAATTTCAGACTGTCTGCCCAAGCCTTTCGACTATCTGTCCAATCTCACCGAATTCTTAACCTCACACTTCCTCCTACTGCACGTCCTTCTGGGAGACACTGGATACTTGGGATGAAACATTTTAAAGCCAGTGCCCGCAGCCTTGTCAGTACGTCCAACACAAGACCCTACTTCGTTGTTTATTTTAGCGTAAATCTCCATCCCCTTCACTTGCTCACAGGAAGAGCTTTTTCTTACAGATCGTAGCCCTGCACTTGAGAGAAACCTTCCTTCCTTTCTTTTTCTGGGTCGTCTTTGTTCCTCACCAAAAGGGAGAGAATACTATGTAAGAACAGTTTCAGGTCCTCTTTCACTGGGATACAAGGAAAACTATACTTTTTCTGCTACTATATTCACCCCAGAGTCAATTACTATGATTTAAAAATGAAATAACTCCTACATCCTTATTTCTACAGAAAGCTAGCCTTTAGTAAGCTGACCTAGCAGAAACTGGAAGCCCTAACCAACCCCTTGGCTGATTTATGATTTATCTATGCCAGGGTGAAGTGTTCCACATATTAGCTGGACAAAATACACTTCTAGTTTGTAATCTTGATGAATTGTTACTGAATTTATTTATTTATTAATGCTCATTTGAGTCGTTCATCATTATTTTGAAGACCTTTTACAAATATTGCCTTGAAACTTCCAATGAGTGATGTATTTGTAAAAAGAAAGCAAATGAGCAAAGTTAGAAAGAAAATTCTTTCAAAGAAAAGAGCTGATGCCATCCCACCAGACAAATGAACTCTAGTGCTGGACAAAACAGACCACACATAAAACACATTAACATTGCAGGTGATTTGCTCTGGTCATACTTCATGTTATGTGCTTATTTTACAAGTGTCTTATGAAGTGTTATCGGTCTACTGCAACAGCAAGCCCATGTAGCTCCCTCCCAAACCCAAAGCCAGTGAACAGGAGGGGAGTGTGTGAGAAGGGAAGGTGGGTGACTCTGGTCTTATGGAGAAGCACTCATGCAGAAATGATTAAATGATTTCTAAAGCCAGGACTATCTATTTTTTTTTTCCTTAATGGCTTGTTAATAAACATTCTTAGAGCATGGACCAGCATCACATGATTTCAGTAGAGTACTATAAGCATCAGTAACCTGTATGATCAACTAGCAGGTTTTGAACCTTTAAAAATGTGGTCTCACAAAGCGTTGTTATTTTTCCTGTGAAGAGTACAGATTTGAATTGGGTCTACTATCCCATTGCTCTTAAAGCAAATGATGCAATGAGGAAGATGAAAATGCTGAATGACACAGCGCGATATTTCAGTCTCTGTCAAAAAATCAAGTCTAACCTATTTCTGTATATGAGAGATAGAATTTCAAAGTACGGAGTGGTGGAAAGGTTCTCAGGTCATTATTTCCAGGGAACACTTTGCTACCTGATATTTAAAAGGTAGTGATAAATAACTAAATCATTCTCTTTTAATCAACTCTGAAATAATAGGGAGAGAAGCTTAGACATTAGGAAGGACTTTTTTCTCCTCCACTGAGAATAATGAATTGGTGAAATGACCTCAGGGGCAAAGTTGTTGGGACAAGGCAGAAGGTCAGTCAAGGAGCAATTAAACGCGGTCCTGTGGGAAAATGGTAAGTGCAGTCCCAAAGAATGAGCTAAAAAAGGGCTGAGAGTAACAGAGGTAGAGGAGGAGAACATCCCCCTGCCAGCACCATTATGTAGTCTCATGATCTTGCAGGAAGAAGCCACAGAACAGGAGGTCTATTAGGACTATAATAAATACTGAGTTATCAGAGCAAGAAGGAATTTGGATATAAACTCCAGATGGATTTAAAGCACAGGCTCATTACTCTAACCTCTCACAAACTGTGTAATAAGCCAACGCACATGAGTCCAGGACATGTCAGCTGTAACTGTTCATGTCAGCATGCCACAAGCAGGTAGCTGCCTGCAAACACGTGGTCTGTCTCAGTCCCTTCAATGTCCGTGACCCTGCCAAAGACAGCATCCATAAATCCAGAATTAAAAAGCATAACGTAGTGACAGATACTGCTTCTGCTGTGAGGGAGACGCTAAAGCAAGTCAGCCTCGTTTACAGTGAATTTGCTTACCCCAGTTACACATCTATGCAGGGTAAGGAACACCAGAGCTATACAAAGTGCATGAGGACTCTACAGTCTGTGCCCTCAACTACATGGCCATACCTATATTAATAAATCAATGCCAAGGACAGTTCCTGCAGACACGAGTCCCATCAGCCGAGCTGTTACTAGAGCTGTTCCTAGCCATTTGCAGGGGCCTGATCTGGCTAAAGTTACCCCTCTTGAGCATTACCTGAAAGTCAGCATGTCAGAGAGCACTCCTAACTAGCCTTTGCTATGGGGTAAGGGAATTCAGCCACACCAGTGCTCCCTGTTGATCCCATTGCCAAGGACTGGGTTTGCACACTTACAATCTATCTGTGCATGCATCGTCAGAGACTCTCTAGGAGATAAGGCATTATGAATTCTGGTCTGAAGGCAAGATTAACTTCAGCGAGAAGAGGGAACACTGTCTCTCTGATGAATGACACAGGGCAAGCGCAAAAACTCGATCTGGAGGATTTTGTTAGGAGCATTTTGTAGGGGTTTTTTGTGGTTATTGTTTGGTTTGTGGGTGGATTTTGTTTGTTTGGGTTTTTAAGGATTTTGAACCACCTGCAAACCTTTCTGACTGGTAACTCTGGTACAAGGCTGTCTTTTTAAAAACAAACAAAAAAAAGCATTACTTTAAAGCTGAAGGACAGCAGGATGGGCAAGAACACCACAGCCCAGTATCCCTACTATACCACCTCCAGGCGGACAGCAAGTCTACCTCTCTCCAGCCACCATGTCTAGTTAGATCCACAAACCAAGAATTAGGTTAAGATAAACCTGCTGCTCAAGCAAGATAGTGCAGTCTCTGTTACACTTACCCTAGCACAGAGATGCTGATCTAATAAATAACTGTGATGGCATAAAGCTTGGTATGAGCTGCAAAGCCCACCAGAGACATAGAAGCTGTGACTAGTCCACTCATAAGCAGCTAGCAGGGCCTGAAATAACCTGTATCAAACTAGATCAAGAACATCTCCATTACACCGCAGTACTCATATGCCTCAAAAGCTCTGGGTTTCATCAAGCCAGTTAATACTTGGAAGAATGAGTATAGCTACACTTTGGATGAGCAGAACCCTGACAGCATATTTATTTATGCAAATGTTAACTTTCTTCCTATTTCTCTCCCCACCTTCACAAACCAAATCAAACAAACAAAAATACATAGCTCAATGTTCCCAGCAGGCTTCTTCCTTCCTATGGAAGAGGAGAAGGTAACCCAGGAGTTCTTGAATTCAACTGCTCACTACATTTTACCCCTAAAATTCCAGGGGCAAATGGGTACCTGAAGAGGTAGATGGTCACCTACATGCTGTGCAAACCCCTGTCAGGTTCTCCATGGCATAAGAAAGCACACAGAAGAGAAAGTAAGAGCTAGAGCCTCCTCCATGCACAACTCTGGAGACCTTCTGTTGATATCTCCCACTTTTTTTCCCCATCATTTTTCTGGTGAAGGACATGCCAGCCCCATACTACTACAATCCTTCTAGATCAGATTACCCCACCTATCACTCCCACCTACGACCAAGAAAACTCTACCTATAAAGATTTATCTTTGCACTTACACACCTAAGCATACATTTGCCAACGCACCTTCACAACTCTAGCTCTTATAGATTTCCAGAATTTAAAACCAATTAAAAAAATTAGCACAGAGAGCAGCCAACAAAGAAATCCAAACTCCCTCTATTATCTGAAGCCCCTACAAAAGCCTAAACAAGAGTCCCCCTAAACAAAAATCCAGACTCTCCCTGCCAGCACTCAGCAGAGTTTCATCTATTTCCTTTTCCTTTTTCTAATCCTCTTTTATGCCCATCAGCTGGTCCTTTTAGTGTAACATGGCCCAGCTGCATCTGCACCACTACTATTTAACCCCTCATTGTCTGGTTCCATGCTTCAGTATATACAGCAAACACAGAGGTAGAGATCTATGGATTACTATAGGCAGTCTTATTTGAATTATCAATATTTTTTTTAGTATCTTGAAAGTATGATATTTCCTCTTTTTTTAGTATGTATAGGAAGAAAGAATAATCAGTATCTTTGGGCATAGACAAAAATCACCTTAAATCTGACCCACAAGCATAAGAACAGTGCACTAAGCTAGCTAGTGTTTGCTCACAGGCTGGTGATGTCCTCAAAACTAGGGGAATGTAATTGCAGATTTGACTTCTTGATGTTATCATTTAGTTTCACCCAAGGTGCTATTTACTTGCTTACAAATTTCTGCCCTCTTTCTCTACATTACAGATTTAACAAGTAGAAAATAATCACAAACAGCCATTATAATATACTTGGACAATGGATTTTAGAGCTTTTCTTCCCTTCTGAGCGTTCACTAGGAAAATTAGGTCCAGTTAGGCTCTTTCTTGGGAGGAACCGTTTGAATGACTGTTTGAAGAAATGCTGGATTTAACAAGTTTTAATTGTACTGTACTCTATCCAAACTAAAGGACAGAGAGGTAAACATTTCGCATATTGCTACAAAGTGTTGATCTCATCTCATATCATTCTTGCTTTATTGTAAGGATTTTATTAGTCATTCAGCAACAGATACTACAGCAAACACATTAGATACCTGTATTGGATTAACAGCAATTGAGTAATTAGATGAGGTGAGATGTGAGGTTTCCTGGGATATGAGTATTAAAACTGATCCCGTATATTTAAGGGAAGTCTTAGGCAGTTACGTAATTTGGAAATCTTTACCACCAAGTCACTCTATGCCTGAAAGTGATTCATTTTTGGATGCAGGGTTCATGCAATCCCAATTCAGGGAGCAAATTTTCTACTTTTTATTATTATTATTATTATCTCAGAATGTACCTCTATTTTTGTATTTTGACAATGCTAGGATTCCATAGCACAGTTTAAGAAACATTGAATACATCCAGAAATACAGTCCTGGCCCAGGGAGTGTTAGTTTGAGTTCCTCCCTGTGTAAAGATTCATTCATTTGCTTAACATGTGGGTTATGAAAGGTAATTTTTACCCACCACAACAGTTCTCCTAACCTGCAGAGTAAATGCAGATATGAATGTAACCAGGACTCCAGTAAGATAGCCAGAGCTACTGACTGGACTGAGCTCTAACTGAAGATTGCTGTTTGGGGATTTGCACATTTTTAACCGTCAGGGTACCTGAAGCCAGGCATTATTTTCATGAGAGTCCAGCACTGTTCTCAGCAATCTAAGTTGAATGTTCTCAAATTATTCTGAAAACTAGTCAATGCAAAAATGCATTTCCCATGTATAGGTCCTGACTTGTGGATTTTTGGACATGAGGGTGTGATTTTTTGACATTATTTTTCCCTCTCTGCACTGTACAAAACCCTATATAAACAACAAGGGAGACCTGATCATCTTAACATGTATAACAGTGACCTTTAGATACACAAAATGTTCTCAAATGTGTAATACAAAGAATTTAAGAAAGAAAGATATTTCTTAACTATCTAAATTATACTTATCAGCATTTTTAGTTGTAAGATAAATGTTATGTTTGTTATGTTTATCTTGTGTTCTCGATAACTAAGGAGTTATACTAAAACCTTCAAATAAACTAAATTTAATCCCAATCAAGAAGTCATGCTTTGAGTCAGATGTGATGTCAACTTTGTAATAGCAGTGTTTCATTATGAGGTATTGTTTATGTTTTAGAGAGTGCATAGGATCTTTGAGAAAGCAAAAATCATAAAAGCTCTTTTCTGAAAGCATTTATGTGTATTATATTTATTTAGGACTAAGCTTTTAGTTGCTTTCCACTGCTCTTTTCATCAAAAAGAATAGCACACTCTGATTTGAACAGCAAAGATGTCATGTTGCCTGAAAGGCTGGCTCTGGTTTTCCATTTGGAATGGGTAGGACAAAGTCTGTTGCAAATGTTCTTGTGCAGAGATTTAATCATGTCTTTCCTCGTAAATTATGAAGAAAGATATTTTCAACAAAGCTGCGATATAATATTAGAGTGTGATCCACCCACTCACAGCTGTCTTTTAAACCATGTTTCCTGTCTAGAAGCTACTGTTCCACGGAGTTAGCATGGCTTGATGTGAACTACCTTTTGTTATTTGCCTTTTGTGATTTGTCCTGCATTAGAAAGGAAGTGGAGATAGCAGGAGTTGGTGGAAACCATCCCAAAGCACGCAAGATCGCAGTACCACCACTGCCTGTATGTTAATAAGAACTCAGAGTAAGGTAGGACTGTTACAGAACTAATGTTTGCCCGTGTTTCTGAAACAACCGTGTATTTAGACAAACGTGAGTGTTAGTCTGTAGAGGCAGAGAGTGCCCAAATGTTTGTGTAATCCGAACAATTTAGAGAAATTTCTGAAAAATAAACCTTGAAGAGGTGTCCTGGAGGTTTCTGTAAGCAGAATGGCATTATATGCTATGCTGCATACTCTACCAGGATTTGGCCAAAAAATCACACAAGATCAGCATATTTTAAGGACTTTTTTTCTTGCTCTCTGTTTCTTTTTCTTTCTAGGAGCAGTAAGCCAGCCACCAAGCACTCATATTTTCACTTCTCTGCCAAGAAATGCCCCTAATGAGGAGCACAGAAAAAAAAGATAGCTTTGAAGATCTGAAAAATAGGTGAATTCACTTTAGATATTTAATGAAGGTTGTGGTTGACTGGGATTTCACTCCCTGGCCTAATTCATTCTCCTCAAAAAAAACAATGTGTTTGTTATGCTCCCTCTAACTACCACTTCCAAGAAAGAGAAAATAAAAAAGGCAACAGCATCCTCAAAGGGAGGACTATTACATATTTTTGGCACTAATCTGCTTCCAGATTGCATCTATTTTTTAAGTATTTTCAAGGTCCAAGGGTAGGGGGACTCCCAGATCCCACATTAGTTCAAAGAGTTAAAACATTCAGCAAGCTAAACTCCTTGCTTTGGCATGTCTATCAAAGTCTTTGAGCCTTTAATGTAATTGAAAACAATTGTCCCAGCGGGGAGGTCTAACACTCTAACCAGTTGCAGTTAAATGCCTGAACTGCCTGAGAAAACTAGAGGGGTTATAAGAATTCAAGGGTAAACTACATGACACGGTTCTGGTGATAATAATGTTCCAGAATTTATATTTATTAATATTGCCTTCTTTTGGTCAGACTCCCACAGGAAATCCTGAGGAGTACATGTCTCTGGCATGTTTTATCTTAGATAGTCCCATCCTTGTGGTATTGCGTGCTGATAGCAGGACAGAAGAGTACCTTTGAAAATCTCTGGTCTTTATAGAAGCTGCGGATGACAACAAACAGGACCTTCAACACTCTGGGAAGACAATCCATCTACTTTCCTTAGTTATCATTAAAATGTCTTTTAGACATAGGTCATAACTGGAAACCTATAAAGGATGTCTGTGTATTAGGCACTTCCCACAAAGCCTGGTCCCTTGCGATTAAAATTTATCACATTGTTCTTCTGGTTACAAATACTGCTGATATGTGTCATTACTGCAGAGCACTGTTCATAACATTTTGACTTTACTCCAAACATTTTTTATTTTTTTTTTTAATTCTGAGTTTCCCATAAAGAACCCACTCCTGAAGTTTTTAAAGACACCCATTACTTTAAACTTTTTAAGCCTATTTTAAAGGTTGCTAGCTATTTTATTTTCCTGTTAAACATTCACTTACACTGACAAATAGCTTGATGGGAAACTTCACGTTTCCCTCTGTGGTCCCTGGGATGTAGCAAAGAGCAATTATGGTGCACAAAATCATACAGCCTTATCAGTTTATAGGGCAGTTTATAAATACTCCATCTTCTTAAAAGCCCTGTCTTGACTAAGAAGACCAGTGTCGCTAACATTGTATCTTCCTCGTGTTCTCTTCAAAAGACTTGCTGGTTTTGCTTTTTTAAAAATTTCAAACAAATTTTTAATTTGCATGTTTACTGGAGAGGAACCACAGCATAATTATTGTTTTACTCTTGCCTCCTTGCTGGAGTGAGTGTATTTGCTGCGAGTGATGCTAGATCTCTAGCCTGGGGCAGCGAAATCCCATTTTTTGCCAGTCTTTCTAAGAAGAAAAGGTTTACAACATCACACCACATATTGCTTTTCTGTGTCTGTGCATATGCAAGTGCGTGTGCCTCTGCCCAACCCCTTGCCCTTAGCCCTGTAGCAAAAATTGACTGAGCGGCAGCAGCAGCCTCAGAGAGAATAAAAAATAATCATTCAAGTTTCATGGAAAGAGTCGATTAGGTAGAGAAAAGAAATTGTATTATGCGGCTCCTGAGGAGAAGTCTGACGCCTGACCTTGTCTCCCGTGGGACATTGTAGAACCCACTTCATGGCACAAATCTTCTCTCTCTCGGCCGCTCCTGGGCCTTTGCTATCTGCACAGCTGGAGCATGTAAAGAAGCAGCACAAGTGCTCCCTTCGCCTGGTTCATCCTGCTGGAGACAGAGGGGTGTATTTCAGTATCGTTTACTCCATCAGTACCAATTTACTTAACCGCACACATGGTCACAGATTTTTATGCCCACGCTGTAGCATTAGACCAGACTAGGTTAGGCCTGGACGCCATTAGCATCCAGACTACGCTTCTGCGTTGCGCAAAGCGCAGGGCTTCACTAAACCACCCCTGTCCTGAGCTCATAACTGAGGCGTAAAACACTTGAGCATACGCTCAGGATGATGCACCTGGATCAGCCCGCTTTAGGGAGTCTGTGCCGATGTGTCTCAGGTGGGGATGTGGACAGCTGACACCTTGCGTCCTGGGACCTTGTCCCACCGGCCACTCTGTAAGGAGCAGCTGAGTCTGGCAATGAACAGACAGAGGACAAAATAAGGACTGATGCTGGAAGGTAACATTCATTTCAAGAAGTATCAGTTTGCAGGCATGAACATATGTGAAAATCTGATGTAGAAACCAAGTAAAAAAGCCCATATTTTGCGTTCAGCACTCGTCATCTTATTCTGAGAAGCACTATAGTCAATTTATTTCTTAGAAACCTAACTTCTTTACTTGTCACTCACCTTCTCATATCTGCTACTTGCTGTCTCATCCATCTTTTCTACTTCTCCTTGCTTTTCTTCCTTTGACCAACAGAAGTCACAGTTCTCATCAGAAAGACGTCTTGTGCAAGCTAGGGAGTGCTGCACGGCAGAAAAAAAAAAGGCTGAAAATGACGGAGATCTCTGCCCCATCTGTCTGATTCTCCTCACTAAACAATATATTTGAGAAATATAGGAAAAATGAAAAAAAAAAAAGATAAAAGTTAAAAATTAAAGATAAGCTTTGCTTTCAGATATCTGAGCAGAGAGAAAACTGGCTCTTCTTGCATCTTTAGATTTCACAGCATCTTAAAAAAATGAGCAAAAAAAATCCCTTCACCTATGCTCAGGAAATGGAGATATTCGTTCTCCTTGTTCCCAGATGGCACCACAGCAGTTTCTGTAAAACTAGTGACAGAAAAAAAATCATTTTTCTCATTTGTGAATAGGCTGAAGCCTGATCCAAAGAGCATTAAAGTCCCTCTGGCAGGACTGCCAATGCCTGCAGTGGGCTTTGGATCAGGCTCCACGGGATACTCGAAAGCACTCAGAAGGAAATTATTTTCCCCTGTCATGCCCTCCTCGCAGCAGTTCCCACAAAGAGCACAGCTCGCTGCCTGTTTTGACAGAAGCCCTGGAAACAGCGTGTATAGTATTAGAAAGCCAGATGATAGAAGGCGCTGGATTTTGCCCTTTGATACATTTCCAGTAGAAATGTGTTGGTTCCCTTCCCCTAAATGTTTTTGGATGAATTTCATGTAGAACTGGGGGCCTTTACAGGGACAAGCATCCCCTCTCCCTTTACACCGAAGGTGCTCCAGCGCGATGGCCGTGCTGAGCTCTGTTGAGAAACACAGTGGATGGTGCCTTGGGGACAAAGGCTGCCTGATGCTAGGGCCAGGAGGTCCAAGCTTCAACTCCACCCAGAAACTCTGGGGACTCCCAGTGACTCAGGCTGGAACAGGACTGTCTCAGAGAGAGAGGAAAATAAGGTGGATGTAAAGAAGAGAGGGAAACTCTGATCTAGGCCGGGTTGCATGGGGGCCCCCAGCACATGAATACAAGAATTCCACTGGCCTTGTGATGTTTTGAAAAGTAAACTATGGAAGAAAGACCAGAAACTTCAAAGAAATTCCTGATTTGGAAATTGTCTGATGTAAAAGGTGTTAGTGTAGAGGAGGGTAGAGAAATAGCCTGTTCTCAAAGGCACTCTACAAGAGGTCAAATGTTGGTCTGGCTCATATGGCCATTTTTTCCAGTTGTACAGTATATTGTGTAAACTAAATATAATGTAAAGATGCAAAAGCTTCCAGAAATGTCATCTTACAGACATTTGCTTGGATGCAATCCATGATTATGTGAAAACATTTACTTTGAGATCTAAAAGCCATGGGTTACGTGGGTGTTCTGTACATTTTGCATTGGAACTTACACTATAGAGCCAGAAAAGACTGAGAGTCTTAATTTGAAATTATTTGCATTGGTATACTGGCCTGTGCTGTACCCAAATGTAAATGTGGGTGAGTATATGTGACAGAAGGAGAGGATAGTTCATGACCTATTGGAAAGAACTGCCAGAAAGCTTTACATGCGGCTGGGACCTCAGTCAAATCTCTGCTGCCAATCTCACGCTTGCAATTGCTCCCAAGAATGGGTTACTAGAAAATCTCTAGACCAGATATGGGTAGATTTTTCAAAAAGGATGATACTTTTTTCTGACTTTTGAGCTGGGCTTACCAATAAGTTCTCACATGACAGGGCATGCATGACATTAGGCTCAGGTAAGGTTGTGCCCTTCAAGGGACAGAGGCTAGGAAAGGCCTTTTTAGAGGTCACAAATGTATGGTGGAGTTTTTCTACTAAATCATTACCCTGCAAATCCTGCAACAAGCACCAAAACAATCTGCAATCCAGACTTTGCTATTTCTCAGTCTTAAGCATGTACTTGTGATAGGCTGGACCAAGCAGCTGTGCTGCAGGAGCAGCAGGTTGCAGGGAGTGGTGTTCGTACGTATCAGGACTCGGTGATTCATCTGGCTCTACTCTTGAGACTACTTAATTTCTCACTTGTAAAAGTATCTCAATATCCCTTTACTGTTTATAATTCGCTTTATATTTAATCAAAGAGTTAAGGAGCTATCCTCCCTGCACAGTCAATACAAAGATGCCCTAGAGCTGACTCTGTGAGCTCCAGAATTGCAAGCTGTATAGCCACATCATTTAAAGCTCAGCTAAATAGATTATGGCATCATGTAAACATACTCTCCGGGGACCTCATCTAGTGTGATTATACAGAGTTGTACTGCTCTAGGTAATGTAACAGTTCTTTTGTAGCCAGCTGGAGGATCTGCAGCACCTGGTGTAAAGGTGCCCTGAAAAGTACTCAGCAGTCTTCAGCAATGGCCAAAAGCATGTCCTTGCTTCTCCCAACGGTTTTGGACATCAAATATTCTTAACAAAATCATGTCCACAGATCATCTGTACAAATCCTGAGAAGTTTGCTCCAATAAGTGAGAGTAAAATGGGTCTGAAGCCGGTGTGCATCTCTGTCATCGTGAATGAATACCAGACGTACTGGGGAAAGAGAGGTTGTCTTACAGCCAAATGTATTTCACCATTACACCCTCAACCTGGAAACAGGCTGGATTGCTATGCAACCAGTGTACCCAGCTCTGTGGCAAGGGAGAAGTGAGAGTTTAGGGTTCAGTGGTTTTTTGAAAGACTGCAAATATAAACAGCATTTCCAGAACACAGATTTTTTGAGTGACATGAGCACAATAGTAACTATTGAAAACTGAAAACAATAAAAGAAATGGGAGAATCGAATTAATTAATTCCCACAAAATATCCACAAATCTCATTTGGATGAGGGTTTGCAACCCTTACTGCTGGTGTCAGTGCAGCTGCGTGTGGGATAAGCTGCTACACAAACTGAACCCAGGGGCTGGGATCCTGGCCCTTTGCTATCTGCATGCACGGGGCCATGAAGTTTTAGCAGGATTCAGACTCTTCCAGGCATCCGGACACAAAGCAGATTTAAAAACTGCAGTCTCAATATCCTGATAATTAAAGCATGGAAAAGGTCACATATAGTCTATTTATAGCAATAATCATATAAAAAGGTCAGGAATAAATTTTGGCTCTCTTCTAGTCAAAAGATTCTTACCATTTGTGTTAGTAGAGAGGGATTCACACAAGGAAGATATTTCAACTTAAGACAGTCACATGGCTTGGCCAGTGTATACTCTTAGTATTGTTTATGCCAAAACAAGAATCAGAGAGTTCGGAACTGAAATTTATGCATTATGTTTCTTTCAACACCAGAAAACATATTTTCCAAACAAAAATCTGCGGAATATAAAATCAATGAGCTAATATCTCTTCTGTTGTATCTAGAATTTATGTTAGAGGTATGAATTCAGCCAAATAGCTTTACTCAAGCTGATGAAATAAATGAAATAGCATGTGACATAGTAGGGAACTTTACTTCATAAAAATTGATCACCCCTTCAAATGCTAATTGTCAAGAATTCCTATTCATGTCTTACTTTTTCCTTAAAAAATGCCACTGCATCACAGATCTCACCAAAGGCACCTCTGCACTTACTGGCAGTGCCTGTACTGTATTGCAGATATCTGTTTGTGGAGAAGAAAGTCAAAATTGATTCAAACCCTAAAGTCATTGCTTTAATGCGTTAACCACTTATCTTTGCAACACACTGGGGCAAACATAGTTTACTTCACATTCTCAGAAACAGGTCCCGGATTTCCACTGGAGGCTGTGTGAAGATTTAATCATAACTGCAAAAACTGGCATTGTAAATGTGCCCTTTCATTTAGTAAATGTATTTGTGACAGGAAAGGGGAAAAAAAAGGGCCCAACTGGCACAAGTTAATGTTTTGAACTCCCTTTATACTTAGACATATGTGGATTTGGTTTCTAACAGAGCAGGCTAAAACCTCTTCTGAGGCCTTTGTTTTATGTTCCCTTTAACATTTTGAGCCAACATTAGCTGAGGTTGCAGCTGAAAATAAAACAGCCCCGTTCTTCATCTTTGCTCTTTGTACCACAGATGCAACAGAAATCTAACCAAAATTAAAAACTTTTTTTTTTTTTTTTAAAATCCAGCAGCAGGGGCAGGACTGCTGGCTTCCACGGTAGTTCTGGCTTGTTTGGGTTTGGTGTACATGCAGCTAGAGCCTCAGTTACACCGGCTTGAAATCTCTTGATGTCACAGTGCCTGCAGGATATTCTCATTTGCCGCATACTCTGGTAATGACCTCTCCTATTTCAGGAGCAGATAGCTGCTTCTCAAAATTAGTATTTTCTGTGGGAAAGGTTCTACTTAGGGGAGAAAAAAATAACCTCTAGAAATTAAGAAATTCATTAATACCTGAAGGGCTCGCTCACTCTCTGCAAGGAAAATCGGAAACTGAGATATAAAATTTGGTCATTTGGACTGACACTAGCAACACTGCTGATGGATATGAATCTCAGAGGGAAGTTACTGCACCTCTATGTCTAGTCAGGACCACTGGTAGAAACATAGGAAACAGCAGGGGGAACTGGGTGTAATTAAAACCTTGATTAGTTGAGGGTTTGTTTAGTTTCAGTTTTCCAAACCACAACACCCACTTGGCTTTGAAATTGCATCTGGATCTCAGTTCTGTGTAATTTCATCGCTTCTTAATGGCACCAACCTTGTCTTTTCACTACCTGTATCGTGAAGTTTGGCATTGCTATCAAAAACCCAGTTCTAGAGATAGATTGCAATACAAACAGCTTTCATTAACACTAACCAAAATAATTCTTACAGTGGCAAAGAGTAATTTGTAAGCGAAATGTATCTTTGAAGGTTGGAGACCTCAAAGCATATATGGTAATGCCATCTAGTTATCATAGCAGATAATTCCCTACAAAATACAGCAACTCAGATAACTACTAATGATTCCAAGCTGTATTTTCTTTCTAATTTAAAAGTGGAGTAGAAAAATTACTCTTTAACTTTTTTGCAGTTTATCCTCTTAAATACTACTGATTAGGCATTTTTTATGTTTATTTTACAGTTATATCTCAACACTACTACTTTGTGCTTTTAATGATCTCTCTGCCATTTCTACATTTTCATGCATTTTACAGTTATAAGCTTTCATTCCTGGCATTTTCATCTGCTTCCAGACATACACTTCTATTACCAATGCTAATAAATCTTTCTTCTTCCATTGACACCATGGAGAGGTAGTGAATTCCTTTAAGGAGCACCAGCCCAAGACCTATGAACCACCTCTGTTCCCTTATTTTAAGGAAGCTTTAGAGGTTATGTAGTCTTGCCCTCTGCCTTGACCCTCTTGCCTAAGATTTAGATCCACACCTAATATTCAGTGCAAAAAGGCTGCATTCATATCGGTCAGTGCAATCCCACTCGTGTCCATGCTGGCTGAGGAATGCACATGTTCCCTTTCTACAGTGGCATCATTATGCTACACACAAAAAAGAAAAAAACCCCACCAGACTTCTTTCTTATTTACTCAGTTACAGATCTAGGCTTATAGTTTATTGCAGGCCACTCAGCTGTGCCTGGTCTCTGAAAGGATGACTAGGCTATGAACTAATCAATGGCCAGGAGATGAGGTCAGGGCAGGCCCCTGGTCGTCCACACAACTTAATTGCTTGCTCTGTCCCTAATTTTGGTTTTAGATGGCTCCAGTGTTCTTTCCGCAGGGCTGTGCCCTGGTACAGTTGTGTCAGCTCTTCCCTCCAGGGACCACTCCTAAATGCCTCGGGATATACCATTCCTGCCCTCCCTTTCATGCTCTAAAGCACCAGCCAGGTGGCCATCACAGCAGTTTGGACTCCTGAAATAAAAAACTATATGCAAAAGGACATTTGTATTTTAGGGCCATAGGAGACCCATAAAACTGTTATGTCATGTGGATGTGGTCTGTCTAATCCAGGGCAAGCGAGCCCTGAGCAGGGCAGACACAAATTTGTGCAAACTGCTTGGACTCCTGACCCTCTTTTACTTAGCAATATAGATATAGCCTACAGACTATACAATTCAGTGCTGAAGCTCTCACCTTGGATATCTGCAGCACTAAGAATTCTAAGCTTTTTTCTGTACCCCATCAGAAACCCTTTTCTTTTTTCTTTCACTATTTTTTTTTCCAAATAGAAATGTTCCCTATCTATATACTTAGTACTCTTCTACTCCAAACCCTTGATTTCCATGACTCTGATGGATCATGTTTTTCTCAACTCTTTCCTGAGCTTCTGTCTTATCAGGCTTCAGTGCAGGTCATTAGTCTCTAATGAATTTTATAGGTATTCTGGAGAATGTTTCTAATATGTTACAAAGATTCTGATAAGCTCTTTATTCATTATCCATTCTAAAGCGTGACTCTCCGGGGGTGAAACCACTTCTGAAGGTTGTTAGGTTGTTTAATGACCACATATTTATTTCTTAAAGGTCAATAAGAGCAAGCTGGCTAGCTTGTAAAGAAGTAGCATAATTGCACCCATTGTTTAAAACCTGATGCAATACTGATTGCAGTCAATAGAAAGATGGAACGCTCCAGTCCTCTTTCGGTGAATATTTCTGAGTACAATCATGAGTGCATGGAGTTTCACATAAAATACTAACTGCTCTCCTTTCAGAGAGATTTTCACTTCCTTGTGTTACATGCTGTACAGAACAGACTGAAGCAGTCAAACGATCCAAATGACAATAGGTGATTTTTCCCTATGTATTTTTTTCGGAACAATCTACACTGAAGTGGAGCAGCATCACTTGTTTTTTAGCCTATCCAACAAGCTTTCTTGGTGACTTTTTTTTTTTTTTAAAGTTCTGAAGCTTGAAGCTGTGAATTGGGGAAAACTGTAGTTAGTAACAAAGAGTCTCTAACTGATGTTGGCAGGGAAAGGAAAAGTTTTTCAGAGTTTGTTCTAGTGAGACATCTAGCTGCTCTTGTGTGCTAGTATCAGTGTGAAGCAAAAAGGAAATGGTTGCTCCAAAGCTGAAAGTTTCAGATGCAATTAGGAATAATTATATTTTTATTTATCAGTAAGAGTTAACTGAACGATGGCATCCTTGTCGGGGGCCCTTTAAGTCTAATACATGCCTAAATTCAAATGCGCAGGTTCCAGCAAAAATAATCAGATTATTCTCGTCCTTAAGAGTTAAGTGCTTTCCTGGAGTAGGATCTGTGTAAGAGAAAAAGGGCCAAGTCTACCCAGCTGCAAGCCTAGCAAGCTTACGCCAGGTTTGAATCTGCTCCAGGAAAGATAAATGACTGCGTATCCATAATTTACAGGACTATAAATACCAAGAACGCTGTTGATGTCATACTGGAGTGCACAGTCCTCCATCAGGTAACGTTTCCGTTGGCTGTGAGATGAGTGTCTTTTAGAATAGGACTACAGGACTGAGCTGTCACAGCTTATTTTAAAATTTTCTCATTAAAGCTCCCTATGTCCCAGTTACTATCAGTTTTCCCATTGATGTTTCTTAGTTCATTTTAACAGTGCTTTTTTATTACACAGTGTGACTGTACCAGCTTTGGCGGTCAAAAGATTAAATGCTGTCTATCGTGTTATCCACATGGGTCCTTGCAGTGGACCCTTTATTGAGATTGCTAAGGGCTAAATTTTGGCCTGACCCATTCAGTTGGGCACACAACAGAAGCGTGGCACCTGGAGGGGAAGACAGGCACAAGAGGGGCAAAGGGACAAGTAATGTTTGGAGCTCATTCATGGTCTGATGATTCTAAATCTTAATTAGTTAACAACTGCTTTGGTTCCGGCTCTTGGCATGTTCAAACTGTGCCTCCAAAAGAGAACGTAAGAGGTCAAAAACCTAGACATTACTTCTTCATTATAAGGATGAAGTTTTAAAAACTCCAGGGCTTTTATTCTGAAATTTATTATGCATTCTTTATTTTGGCAGGTCTGAGATAAACCAGCAAACATACTAATGAAGACAAGAACTGTCCTGAGGAAATACCTCCTATTAGTTAGTAAGCAGACACAGTGGCCTGGATTAGGAAGGAACATGACAACATTGTTGAAAATGAAGATGTGTATCCTAAGTGAATCCAATGGGTTCACAGAAGCCAGGGCTGTGTAACCTGCTGCTGCACATCAGGATTCCAGGAGAGGAAATGAACATTACGCATGGTGAGAGCAATGATACACCAGGGTGAGATAAATTTACTTCTTAACTGCATTTCATCTTAGAAATTTGAAAATGGCATTTCTGTACTGAGAAAGACTCCAGAAGATCAGCTATCCGATGCAATGCTGCCTTCCAAATGGAAAGATGATTGTCAGCTCTCTGGTTCGCTAACTTTTATCTTTGCTGATAAATGAACGTTAAGTGGTCAGTTGTTGACAAAAGCCCTGTTTTTAATTGGATATGTGAACTGGACCTTATATAACCTGGCAATGTACTATCATCCCTGGACCTTGTCACTCAGATAAAACCATCTTGGCTCCTTCAGGAATGCGGGTGTTCAGTGTCTACATTTTTGCTATTTGGAGGGGAAGATCACAGGCATATATGCTCTGATATAAAGAGAAAATCTTCCAAAGTTTAGGTTCAGTAGGAATTTGCCCAAAACAGGCAATAACCAAGGAAAGCACATTTGAACCCAACCAGATAAAGTTGCATAGTTCCCACATTGTCCCATTGGAACTGATTTGTCCATAGGTCCGGAGGAAGATCTGACCAAGCACACTGACAGCTGTTTGTAAGAGACCAGGGAAAGGCCAGGAAGCCCCTAAGCTGAGGAACACTGCTGTCACTGAATGTCTCCATGGGCCTCCTGGGGAAAAGAAGTTTAAGATGTCACTAAAGAGACTGTGCCAACAGCTGCCCAACATTTCTTCACTCGTAGTGGGTCCACTAGTAGAAGGAACTTGCCAGCATTGTCCCTTTTTTGAACAGAGCTCCAAGATACATTCTAAGAGAATCTCAACTGCTGTGAAAGCTAGAGTTCATGAACTGCAATATTTCTCCTTCCTTTTTGTTTTGTCTTCTGGATTTCTTTTTTAGCTGTTGATTTATCTCTAGCTGGGAAATCTCCCAGTCTTTTTAAATACTTAAATTTTTGCTGTGGAATTGCTGCAGGTCTATATGAGGGTCAGTCAAAGTCCCCATCAAAACAAATAATACTGTAGACACTCCTCCTTCAGCCTCAGAACAGCTTCAGCTGTTCCCTACAGGGATGACAGTTCCAATCTATTCCCAAGTCCTTGCCATCATCCCATTGCTACCAGTGCTCAGTCCTACACAGGAGGTGGCAGGCTGTTCAGTGAACTCTCCTCACCCAGAACTACTTCAGACAGCCAAAATGAAACTGGCAGTTTCATATATATGTCATTGCTAACTTATTTCATGGGAAGCGCTCACACAAAATGAGCCAAAAGAAGACCTGAAAAAAGCATACCCTTCGAGGAGAAGAATGGTGATGAGCAGCTGGAGGACAGGAAAGGCAGATCCCATCTCCCTTAACATAGCTGGAACTGGAAAGGATCTATGTCCATGGCTGACTGGTCTCTCCGTTTGAAACCATCCTAAGCATTCACTAGAGACAGCTCAGCGTGTCCCTCACTCACAACATGCTGTTGCCTTCTCATGCCTTATCACGATGCTTTTGTGTTCCTTGGTCCTCTATCTGTAAGCTATACTTCACAAGTTAAGAAGGACCAAAACAGGACTGTTTTATGGCTTCTGTTAATAGTCCATGGAGTTCTGAAAAGACAGCTTCTGGAAAAGAAAAGTTACCAAATTCTGCTCATCAAGAGTGCTCTCCTGGTGTCTTTTGTGTAATACCACTGCTTGATGTGGTTCCTGGAGGTAAAATCATCATAACCAGAACAGAGTTCAAAGAAGGGAGACTGACAGTTGGCCTGGTCTTGATTTGATAGCTGCATTGCTTAATTCCTAATTTATTTTGATGGCCCAGTTTTAATGGCCCAGACTGAGTGATAGTCTGGGGCTTCTTTGCTGGGTGTTGATGGATTTAAGTGTTGTGTTTTTCTTTTCATTCTTTTTAACTATTTTGTTATATTTCAGTTTGTTTAACTAAAAAAATAAAGTTATTAATCAAGTTAAATCATTCCTGTCATTGAACAAAATGGTCCAGAACCTTTAAAGAACTGAGTAGATATCGTCCAGCCAACTTAAAAGCCTATATTTAAAACTTACTTCGTAAACTCATTTAAATCACATGTTCTTACATGTTCTGTTGCTTGAAAGTTGTTTCCTTTGAAACTTTCCTCTTTATGCTTCCATGCAGGAAGTAAGATAAACTTGTTTATTTTATTTGTCAGTTTTGTGTTTCTGAATTTCTTCATCAAATCTGTTATCTTCCTTAAGTATCCAATCCTTGCCCGAGTTATGTGTAGAAAGGGGAATGATTTTACTGCTGTACTTGTAGTGCTGGAAAGCAAGACAAGAAAAGAGCAAGCAGAGAACTACAGAAAGACAAAAAGAAGACATTAAATGAGCATTTTGTTTTGGAGACAATCCTGCAGGATGAGAAAGCCAAATATTTTTAGGATCATGGGATAATTCAGGTTGGAACAGACCTCCAGAGGTCAAATGGTTCAACTTTTCCAGTCCAGTGATGCATCACAGTCAAATACTTGCTTATCACTTACTGCTTTTCCTGTCCTTTTATTTTACTTAGTTAACTCTACCTTCTATCGTTTTTTTAATTTGAACTGGCCTTAGCAAGTCATTAATATTTGCATAATACAAGTACATTTTTATTTATCAGTGAATTGGAAGCAGCTAATTAGACACAAACAGTCTGTAGGCTGGAGATCTGCTGAAATCGGCAATAAGGATAATTTTTAAATGTGCTTGTGAAAGGGACCCCAACACACGTGGAAGCCTCTCTCTTCTTGAGCCATGTGGAGTTCTTAAATTCTTCAGGATTCACAAAGGGGAAGATGGTGATAGGACTTAGACAGTAACAAGCCCAGATGAAGAAGAGCAACAATAGCTTTTCACAGCTCCAGTTTGAAGGGAAAGGTAGATTGGAAATCCCTAGCCTGTCTTCAAGCAGAAAGAGTTAGGTTAAGAAGAAGTAGACAATAACTGGTTGAGAAATGTGCAATTTCAGAATGTTTTTGTCATGCCATCATTCTCTAGCAATGAATCTCTCCACTTATTGTCCTGAAGAGGGGAGACATTTTCTACTATGGAAGTGCTGGTAGGGTTATCTGTAAATTTTATTCTTTGGAAAAGTCAAGAAGTGCTATATATAGATTCAGAAAAAGCCAGCCTTGTTTGCTAATGCCTGGGTTTCGCCAAGTACAGATGTCTTGTCTTTTCCAAGGTCTACTTTACTAGTATAATTTCTTCTGCTGTAATGCCTCTAGTGAGTTTTCAGAGATGAATACCAAAGTTTCCATCTTCGTGAAAGTAGCAGGGAGCGGCAACAGCTACAGTGTAAATGAACTTGCCAAGCTCACTGCTGACCAATGCTAGGAAGAAACTTCCCGGCAAGTCTGTGCTCAAGCAGTTCACGAGCAGATGAAAGGTACCAGAAGTGTTCAACAACATGTTAGTGAAGCAAGGCTGTCAGGCAAAACTGGGCAAGCTGCACCCCCATGATTTTATTTTGTGTTGTGTAGGTCAGCCTTGGTGTTTCTGTTTATGTGGCTGCCAGCCAAAAGTGTTTAAAAGGCCTTTTCAGTGTGTAGCAAGGAAAAATATTCCCTTCCCTGCTTGAACCCAGGGGTCTAACAGACTCACCCTTTCTGTCTAGTTGGCAAAAATTTGGGATTAGGACTGCCCATTTCCTTAGTGCTTGCACAGTTTATATCACAAATACACATTGATTCATGCCCAGGACTCTACACACAGAACCACTCCAAATTTAATAATGATTGTGACAGGATTTTAACAGTCATTAACCGTGAGTATTTATTTCTACTATAAGTTTTCTTTCCCATGCAAAATGTACATACATGTGTATGCATTTTTAAGGAGTTGGGAACTATTCAAAACAAGAGTTATTTTGAGGGTTAGGAAATAGCTTGTCTTGCGGCTGCCAAGTGATTTTGGAATAACTTTTTGCATGATGGAGTGGAGGGAAAAATGGAGATAAAAACATCAGTCCTTCAGTTCAAGGAGACTAGATGCTTAAAAGAAAAAGAAGAAAAGAAAAAGAAAAAAAAAAGAAAGAAACCATTTCACCTTCTTATGCTTCTGCATCCAGTTCGCCCTTTATTTTCCATTCTGAGTCTGGGTAGAGGAGCTCCAGCTACATTCTCCTAACTGTGCCCATCAGCAGGCTAGACAAAAAAAGGCAAGAAGCCCTCTCCTTTGTTTTCCCCTCCTCCACCTTGAGCAGATTTGAAAGAGAGAAGGAACATGTTCAATGATGGGCATGTGGAAATGTCATTAGTCACATTTAGATAAGTTTATAAATGTACAAAGTAGCTCTCAGGGCCTGAAAAAGGGTTGAGGTGAAACATCTGAGCCTTATCCAAAACTAGAGACTTTCAGCTGGTATAAATCAGGTATTGTGATATACCCCAGCTGAGATTCCAGTGCCAGGACTCATCTCCACAGTCTGTAAAGTTCCTGCCTTATATTTAGGGTATTATAAAATGTTCATAAATAGCTGCAATATGTGACCAATGTGTGAAATGCAACCCTTCCTTTGACTTATTTTCTGCTTGCTTTGTATTTTAAAACAGGAAAAAAAGAATCCTTGCCTTTACCTTCAGCACACTTTGCTCTTTCTCCACAGGGTGAGTAGCCATCAAATTGCTCACAGGGGCAACTGAGAGATGGAAACTCTTAGGATGGGCAAAGCCATCCATGCTGAACACTTGCTGTCTCCAGCCTCGCAGAAAACAAATGTTGCATACAGGTACCGAAGTTTTTATAAGCCTTGATGCAGCTTTAACTTAATATCTTGGACTAAATTAGGGAGTAAAACAACAAAAACAACCCATCACAGTTCCTCTCCTTTCTTCTTCCTCTTGAAAACCAACAGGCATTTTTGAGAGAAGATAAGATAAAACTTGTTCTTTAGTGGTGCTTACCTGAGGGCAGGAGAATACATTGGAACTTCCTCAGAATATTTTCATCTTAAATCACCAAACAATATAAAAGATTGGACATTAATAGTTGTAAATATCACAATATAAAAGTGTTAAAAATCATGCCATCTATAAGTCTTTTGCTTTCTAGGTATTATTATGCAATCTGAACCAAATCTTGGTGACTTCTTGTCTCCCAAAATTATCCTTTTCCCCCAAATATTAGAATATACTTTCTGAAGGAGGATGATACCTTTAGGATTAAGCCAAACAATCCTGTGGACAGGTTAATTTTGAAATACATATTTAGGCAGTCAGATATCCAGATAAATTGGTTTTGAAAATACTCTCTTCTCCTCCTCCAAAGCTATCTGGGAAATTATCAAAGGAAAAAAAGAAAGAGGAAGAAGGAGAAAGACTATTGGACTGAAAGAAGAATAAGCAAGAAAGCCTTTTAAAATTGTGCTTGAGTGTAAGGTGAATGACCACTACTTGGTCAAACAAACCAGACATCTCTACTCCTCCTTGATATCAGGGCACATAATTTATGGTTGTTGCTGCAAAGCCAAAAGTCAGGGAGGAGAGACATCTTCTGATTCTGGAAGCATGTAGGAATAGGCATATAGGGCCTCAGGAGAAATCTCACCGAGTCCTTTCACCTGCCATTGTCAGGCCAGGGGAGACGCTGCACTGTGGGAAGCCCATTGCATGGCATTTCATGTCATCAGGACCAAGGCCCCATGTGTGACATCTGGCCTGTGGCAGACAGAGCCGTCAGACATTGTGGGGACAGTCAGTGTGGGGTCTCACTCAGGCCCAGCGTGCTGCTTACACAGTGAAGCACTCCTAGCCCTAGCAGCTGCAGCCTATTTTCACAAATATCTGACAAGTTTCTTTGGCTCCCTGCCAGTTTGAGCTGTACCCAACACTTTGTCTGTCCTTCCCCTAGCTCCACAATCCTTTGTAGCTGCTGCTCAAAACTTAGACATGTACCAAATGAAGCTCTTTTCCTCCCCTCAATGTGCAGACATCCCACCCCAATTAATTAACCCAACAGTGGCTTCATCCCTATGAAGCTGTGACTTCCCACACTTTATCCCCCTCATTCAGCTTAAAGACATCAGCACATTCCTGACTTCATCACTTGTTAACTCCCTTTTGGTAATGGCCAGTGCGTCCTCTCTCACTGGCCTGCTCTGATTTGATATGATTTGAACTCTCATGCAAAAAGTCTTGAAGGCTGTTTATGTGTTCCATTGCTATTATGGTACATAAGACCCTCTAAAACTGTAGTTTAGCACTGCTGCCGTATCCAGAATTGAGAGACTTTCAGACCTTCTCAGACTGTATTGCCATGCTGTCCATCTTGCAAGCGCCTGATAAGGAGCAGCAAAGCCTGAGAGCAAGACCTCTGCTGTTTTCTGTTTGATTAACAAAGGTTAACCCTTTGGCAAAGTTCCAGAGGATTTAATGAAGGTGGCAACAGCATCATTATACAAAAACATCAAGTGAAAAGTTTTCTTCAGCAGCTATTCCAAAAAGAAGAAAAAAAAACATGTGATGTAACAGAATGATGCATCTCCAAACACATTTTTAGCTATGCTACCAAACTCTAGAAATTATGATACTTTAAAAAAAAAGGACTTTAACTCTTTATTTATATTTTAGAATGATAGACAGTATTTTAAGAATGAAAGGGTTCTCCAGAGATCATCTGCAACAGTCTCCTGCCTAAGTACAGATTCAATTGCATCTGTTTCATTCCAGACACTTGCTTATTCAACAGGTCCTAAAAAATCATCAGTAATGAGGATCCCCCAGTCTTCTTTTGATGGAAGTCTCCCCTTTTCTTGAAACAGTTTGCAAAGTCTTTAGCATTGCATTCAATAGAGAGATTTTCATCCATTTACTCAAAGAAGCTAGTATGGAGGTAGACAGAGAGCAGCAGTAGCCACCTAGAAAAGAAGTCTGGAGGACAGGAAGCTAGGAAGCTGTAAAACCATCAAACACTGAAAAAATCAAGGTAATAATATTCTACAAAATGTCAGGCATATCCAGCTTGGAAATTCAGAGCAAGCACAGAAATGTCTAGCTGTTGACTCCAAACCTCTTTGATTAAAAGTACTTAGTTGATAGACAATAACAAGCATTCCCATAAGATTTCTCTCTGCAATCTTAACATTCAACTATAATAAAAAATACTTTACGTGATGTAATCAAAACTAAAGTTTCTGGATTCAGGAATGTTTTAAGGTAAAAAATGAGGTCTTGGTCCTTTTCATACTATGCAAAAATATTCCAATAATTTATTCAACTGATATAACTAAATATACTGTGCTCTGATTTATATGTATACGTGATGTTATTCTAGCTGATTTTTACACCCATTCACAGGAAAATTTAAAAAGTCAGTATTTGTTTCTAAATCAATAACCTTGAGTTAGCACAGCTATCCAGCCTCATAGGCATTGAAGGCCGTACTTAAGCAAAATGTTTGCTTACCTCATTTTTACTTCTTACAGAACTAATTATATTCACACTTGAAAGTCACTTCAAAATCAATTGAATAGATGGCATTTTAAAGCTGTTGCTAGAGCTTATGTTTAATAGATATTTTAGTATATGACCTGCTCCTCTCCAAACCAAATGGTCCACACTACTCCAGTGCTTTTCATCACTCCTTATGTCCAAAGGGCTCTTCATTTTATACAACATCACTCTCTGTATTTCTTGGCTTTCAATATTTATTGCCATTTTGCAGGTATTTCTCATATCAATGTCACCAGACCAAGTTGGTACTGTTACTAGCTTTCCTTTCTGCTGTGGGCTCCCTAGGCTGCTTGAAGGAGAACAAACTGACTCTGAATAGGATCACCTCAAGCCATTCCCTTTCTTTTCTTTAAGCCTTAGTTTCTGCCAAGGGCTGGATTGGAAGGAGGAAGAAACACATATGGGAAAGCTAGCAGTCCTGCCTGCTGGTTGCTAAGAAGCCTGCAGACAGCTGTAAATTAGAACAGCCCCTGCCTGTTATATTTTACAGCAATGTTCCTTTGAGCAAGCCAAAGCCTGAAGATGAGAAGGTGCTGCTCACTTTGGGTTGTGGATAGAGGAGTATCATAGAGCTTTAACCCAAAGATCCCGAGCAATTTTTTTTCTCCTTTCTTTCCAGACAAGAGATTGCCAGGACCAAGCTGTGAGGGCTGACTGGTCAAATATTTACAACTTTCACCTCAAAATTCCCTCCATTTCTAGCATCTGCTGTGACGTTCCTCAGAAATGATTGTGCTCCTGGTGCCACCACTTGTGACAGGAACAAGGACTGCAGGAACAGGTCAGCAGTTGCCATGCAGTTTGAGGGAAGCTTCTGAAATGGAGAAGGTATGTCCAGACTGAGGTCCACATCCCAGCTCCTAAACACTAGTTGTCAGGTATTAAACATGGATCAACTTTGTTTCATGCTCCAGGCAGCCAAGGCATTTACCCCTCCAGCCATCTCCCTTTTGAACTGTTGGAACATTTAATTTTGTATGTAGTTACTAAAACTGTATTTTTCATGTGATACTGCAGAGAGGACCAGTCAATTTTTACTGATGGGCATTTCACATCTGTACAGTGAAAATGAAGCTCATGCCCCAAAAATGCTTCCTTTTACAGTCTAGGTAGTATTTGCCCTGTGAATAGTCCTTCACATTTGTACTTCATGCTGCTTCCTTTGAAAACAACGGCAAAACTTCTAACTAAATGAGTTGCATACTGCTTGTGACTTGTGTGCTTTCTGTCAGAAACAATTGGGCCCAACAGTAAGAAAAGCTTTCAACATACCTGTAACTTATACATTTGCTAGGAAGCAAAAGCTCAGTTTGACTTGTGATGGTCAGTATGTTGCCTCTTCATTGTAAAATTTAACTAACAATAACATAAACCAGCCCTGTTTAAACTCTTGTTTATAAAATTCAAGTAGTATTACATTTTTTTGAATAGCTGGCCTAGAATAAGCATTAAAGTAGCTTTCATACAACCCATAATGCCAAAAAATAAATGCAATTCTGCACATTCTTTCCTGAAAGCATCCACAAATGACGTGCAAGGCATACACATTGGCTGGAGGCCATAAGCAAAAGCATTGTGTTAAAACTTTGTATGACATCAAGCCAAAAAACTACTTAGCATTTGTATCTCAGATCTCAACTGAATTATGAATTAAATAACCAAATCAAAACAAAAAGCATAAACCACACTACGTCGTGCAACTTTGGTTAAACACACACATGGACACACACACACACGTGCGTAACTGGTGTGGATCTGTGATGATTGATACAACCTCAGTGTGCATGTGTGCGTGTGTGTGTGTGCACAAACACACAAATATGAGACAGAGAGAAAGAAAAAGACAAATATTTGGAGGATATATTCCGAATAAAGCATACTCACTTTGCCAACAAGTGGATGATATCCCAGATGGGCTCCCTCTGGCGTTGAGAAGATAATATATTTCCCCATTCAACCTTATCTCTTTGTGTCCCTCAATAAGGGTGTTAAACAGTGCCAGATGTAATCATGGTATTATTATGGTAGAGTGCCTCATTTCACATAGACCCTTATGGATGGGATAGTATAGCTTTTCTACATGTTCATGAATACTACATATGACACATGCATACATATACACATATATATGTATATATAAATCTGTGCACTTTATTACACTCAAACAGCTCTCCATGCATGTACAGATCACCTCTAACCCTGAGAGACACTGAAACATCGTACAGTGAAATTTGTCACCCATAAGTTGGCAATGTAACTGCTCACAGTTAAAGATGAGAAACTGAATGCCTGGAGAGAGGCAGGCCTCGCAACAGCCAGGATCTGATTTGCCAATGTGTGGAGCATTTTTTAATGCCTATTAAGCTCAAATCATGCCAAGACTCTTTTCTGAGACCTCTGCACTTGTGCAAGTGCAGCCTAGGAACCACGCATCCTGGCAAGTGGGGAAATACATAATTATCTGTTTAACATCTAGGTTCTTGATTTTGGAAATCTAGGACCCAGCATTACTTAGGAGCATTGTGGCACAGGCAATGGGTAGAATCATTTTTGCCATGAATATTAACTAGGCACTTTAACTCTCATCTTCTTCCACCTTATTTATCACCCATTTACGACCATCTGCTACACCTAAGGCGGTAGTGCCATAGACTACCCCGTCCTGCACTGCACAGCTATCATTCAACATGAGAGTGCAAGTACCATCCTTTATGGTATTTCCCAGATGGTAAATGCTTAACTTTGTCACCTGGATGCCCTTTTGACATAAGTCTGTTTGTTTTTTGATGCAACCCCTTCCTTGGAAAAACATCACCTCCGGTTTTGTCCTGAGATGCCGGGAGGTGCAAGCAGGGTGACCCCAGCCTGAGCTGCTGGAAGAACGTGACCCCCTTGCAGCCACAGCACATCTCTCCCCGGCTGCAGTTTGCAGCAGAGCTGGGACGCTTTTTGCAGAATGAAACAGAAGGGAGAAGGAGACAAGAAATACACATTTCCAGTGGGTGTTGACAGATGTTTACTGACAGCAGACGAGTAAGGAGACCAGCCTCAGCTCCCAACCCAAGAGACAGTATGTCCTCATGGTCCCAGACCTCTGCTTCTGCTCCCAGCTTGCCCAACTTCCCCTCTCCTCCACACCAGTTCCCGTGAGCCTTTCCTCTCCCTTTCATTCCTCCCTTCCAGCCCTCAGCTCATTCATTGCCACCCACACCCCTGCTTCTGCCTCCTGCGTCCTCACACCCTGCCCTGATATGTGTTAGCAATACAACGCTTGGGCCAGATCCCAGGCCTGGTAAAAGCAGGAGAAAAACTCACATTCATTCTAGTGGCCTTCTTGGACTGGGTCCTGAATGCACAAAAGCAAAGCTGGTGTTAATTTTCCTTTCCCTCGGACAGTGCTGTTAGAGTTGGCACGTTCTCCTTCAACTGGTGAAACAAGAAGCGGGGGGTGGGAGCTGGGAGAGCAGGAGCGAGGGAAGAACAGAAAGCATACGTAAAAGGAGGAATGATTGCACACATGTGCTCTGAATTCTTCATCTCAGATTAATGTTTTCCTGTGAATTTAATTGGCTGCCTTCTGGTTTCGGCCAGATGACCAGTTATATTTCAGGACAGCTATAAAGTTGAATCTAAATGAAATATTTGGACAACGGGAGCCAATGTCTGTGAACTATTCCAGAAAATTATTAAATAAACAAAAAACACTGGAACACCTAACTGCAGAGCATAACAATTATTATTGTTCATTCACATGTAGTATTAATTCCTACTGCATCAACTTGACTGACAAAAAAAACCCCAAACCAGCCCATTGTGACTTTAAAAAGTAAGCTGTCCTTGCATCTCCATCACATGGATGGAAATGCCGTATGTCTCAATGAATGATCTAGGATCATTAGCTGGAACATCTACAGAGTTTCACTGCAAATTGACAAAATTTATATTTGCTTTTTATTTAAATGTTCACCATTCCCAGCACCAAGCTGTTGTCAAGTGACACTGAAAGAAAAACTGTGCTAGTGGTTAGAGTGGTATTTGAGTCCCAAAGGTGACAATAGGCTTTTTACTGCCATCTTCACTTGGATGTAGATTTAGTCTTTTTCACCAAGCTGTCTGCTCAGTTATGCTGGTGGAGTGCCTCTGGTGTAGCCAGTTTATCTTCATGGAAGTGTCAGCATGATCCACCTATGGCCCAGGTTCTCCCCTTCCTGCCCCCCCCATGTGGGATGATCTTAAACAGCTACTGGGAATTCATCATCCGCAAAGGGAAACTCCCAGTTGGCATCAACCCAGCACAGCTCCCTCCTAGGCCAGCTACTCTCCTTCCTCTGCGTGGGAGAAGACACATGGCACAGGGCATTTTCTCATGCCTTGCCAATTCTTCACTGGCTTGTGGCATAATCCACTGGGAAAACTTCCCAGATCCAACTCACGGTCTGTCCTGGCCTCATGAGCTAGCAGGACTAAGCGACACAAGAGAGCAATGTGGAAAGCAGCTCTTCCTGCCTGGGGACAGCTACGCATGGGAATAAAGAGGTCTGAATGCCTATTCCTGCATCTGTTATGGAACATCCTATCTACCCTGCACGCTAGGTCCCCAGAGGTCTAGCAACCAGGGCAAGGCAACTGATCCCTGATGGCTCTTTTGTCCCTGCTCTGGCCCTCGCAAGACTGTGGTATTGTGAATTAGAAAAATAGACCAGGAGAAGAGGTAGTGCCATAAAGGTTTACGGAGTTGTGTTTCACTGTTTAAATACTCTCACTATTGCTTTTCTTCCACAAAGTCTTTTGAAAACCTGTCTTCAATTTCCAGACCCACCTCTCCCAGTGGAAAGTGCACCAGTGCCTATAGCAAAACCCAGTTCAGAGATCAAGCATGCATGCTTTGTTGTTTCTCCTGGTCTTTAATCTTTGATTCACTCTTTTTTCAGATTCATTAAGATCTTCCCATCCAAAGACTCTTAAAGAATTAAGTCTCAAGAAACACTCAGGAAATTCTTCTCAGTGCCAATTCAGTTTCTGTTACAAGAATGACACACGGCGGGCTCAAAACTTTCTGGTCTTCCCTTCACCTCAGCTGAGGACAGAAGGAAAGGAGCCTTCCTACAGAGGAGATCAGCCAGCTCAGTCGCCAGGCAGTGGTTGGCTAGATAATCCCACATTTCCCAGACTACAGGGAAAAAAAGAGCAGAGTATTTCTGATCAAAGGGGACAAGGCTCAGGAGAGAAGTTATTGGTGTACAAGATGCTGGCAGTAGCCAAATCCAAAGGCCAGGGACCATAACAATAATTAGGCAATTAAAATATTATATGTAACCAAAAATGAAAATACTATATGTAATCAGAGCAGAAAGTGTCATCTGAGGTAAATGTGATACAGTGCTGGTGGATGTTCCCCTAGAAAGGGTAAAGTTACATAATACTGTTAGAGACCACAATTAAAAAGGTAAATCATGGGTACTTGGTTGTGTTTAATCATCGCAATCTAGCTGTGCCATCTTCTCATACTTCCCTGGGTCTGGACAGTGTTTGACAGACCATCCTCAGGAAAGTGGTCATCACATCAGAGAAACATCTGTAATATCATGAAAGCACCTTTCAGAAACAGATCTCAAGTCCCTTTGTTAACTGTAATTCATAAGTTCGTAACATCAAAAGTATGATATCTGAAGTCACTTTGGCCTCTCCTACTTCCTGAATTCTCTTTGCAAATAAAATATTTTGGTTTAATTCAGTTAACAACAATGGTAAATGTGATTCATCTGCAATTCTGGGTAACAGGCCATTTCTCATTTAAAAATTTACCCAATAATCTTTAAAAGCATCTAGTCGGAGTTACGTTTCCATAGGTATTGGAAAATTATATGCCTGTAATTCAAAAGGCAGCAAATGTAAACAGTTGTATTTGGAATGATAACAAATTATAATCTATTTCTCAGAAAACCTTTACATGACTCTGTTCAGACCCCATTTCTGCTCAGGAGGCAAGCTGACTGAAAATATCTCTGAGTGATATGTATGTGCCTAATTACCGCCCCATTCTCTGAGCTGACTCTTGATGGAAATCTAGGGTTACAAAGGCGCAGCAAGGACGAGAGCCAACGGCTGGGAACTGAAGCTCAGCAAATCTAAACTGAAGTACGATGGAAATTTTCTAACAGATGGGGTAACTGACCATAAGAACAGTTCATGGAGAGCTGTGATGAATTCTCTCCACCGCTCGCAATTCTTAAATCAGGACTGGATGTTTTTCCAGTAGATAGACCAAACAAGAATTAAATCAGAGAAAGCTAATGGCCTGGGTTGTAGCAGAGGTCAGACAAGAGGATACCAAAGGCCTCTCTCAGCCTTATAGTCTTTGAGTCTCCTAAATAAAAAGTTCAGGGTTTGCAGATCATAGCATAAATCCTATTCTATTTCAGGCTGCTTTCAAACTTGGGCAATTGAAGAGGAGGGAAAATAAACAGATGCTGCAAGACAAAATCATCTGAGTGGTGAACAAAAAGCCCTATCCATGCATCAAGTGTGGCAAACCATCTTCCCTGGGGTCTGTCTTATCAGTGATCTGGTTTACTTTGGCCTATTTGTCAGTGGCAGAAAAAGAAAACAGCTCCAAATCCTGATAACTATATAGGACTGATTGTATCATGCAGTGATAATGAATTTGAATAGCTCTATTAGAATAGCAGTCTGGCCTGAAATATCCCTCCCCTTTTCTTGGATGGTGCTTTTCTGGGTTGCCCCTTATCTAACAAGAGGGTGTTTTTCCAGGGCATGAATTCTTTAAAAGCAGAGAAGTGTTAAGGGATTCCTTCCTTTCTTGACAGGGCTTACCTCCCCTCAGTCATGCCCATTCGACGGCAGGGGTGGCTGAACCAGACCTGGGGAATGGTCTGATTTTAAAAAAAAAAAAAAGGCAAGAAAAGAGATATCTTTATCCGTTGTTTTGAAAGCAGGCACTATGACAAATCTGGCTGGGAGCACAGCCACCCAAACAGTTGACTCATCACAGCAGAGCAGACCATGAACTCCGGCACTGCAGGGAGGAGGATGGGACAGAGCTGTGAAGGCAAAGAGGGTGGTGAGGATCTTGTTGAGTGGTTCCGCCATCATAGGGTTTGGCATGGGGAAGAAGCATGTCCAGGGTTGCAAAATGCACTGCTTTATAAGGGTTCCCTCAGAGGAGGGCTCATTTTGGACTTTTGTGGAGCCTTAAAAGCTGATGGCTCATGGCCCATTTCATTTGTTGGCGTTTTCCTGTCATAAATTCCGTCATGCATTTTCTGAATAAGAAGGACTTGCTCAAAAATGTTTTAAAGCCTGGGAGAAGATGTGGATGTTTCACCCAGCTCCCTGACAACCCCTGTTATCCTGCCCCTTGTGTTCCCACCTCCACACCACCAGCATGCACAGCGAGGAACTGTGACATGTATGGGGCTGTTTGGGAGGGGAACTCTTCCCCAAAGAAATTCAGAATGCACGTTGTGTCTTTGTGTCAGATATTGTATAAAATTACTGTAAGAGTCCTCATCTAGACAAGCTGAGATGGAATGGCTGGGACAGAAAGACACTGGATGAAAGAAAACCTATTCTAACACTCATTTTGAGAGGGGAAGATAATGTGCAATGCAGCTATGCCTGACTTACTCATGATCACACTGCAAATTTCTGGGCATTAGGATGAGAACCTACATTTTAAATGCCAACACAGTGCCAGAACCACAGCACTCACATTCAGAAAACTTTTCAGGAATGGTAGATTGACCTCATTAAATTTTCATCACAAAAATGACAAATTACAATCCATTATTGACATCGAACCTTCAGACATGTCTACATTGAGTTCAAGTTCACATCAAACACTTGAAATATTGCCATTGCCTTTGGTGGGAGTGGATACAGGCAAATAGTCTGGTACCCTGTGTCTAATGGTGCTCTGTCTCTTAGGTGTCAGAAGAGGGATTAAAACCACCTATCAAATAACTAGTCAATTATCCAGTCTTTCCTGGGTCTCAAAGGGGGTTTATTCTATGCTGTAAAATATGAAGTTGGATTACTGTTATCATGATCTTCGTTTGCATAGTTGCAGATGTTGCTGATGGTCATAAAATTAGCTAGCTCTTTTAAGAGTCCAGCCACGGTATATTATCTTGATGACCACTTATGGCAGTGAAATCCGCAGATTAGCTAAATGTTGGGAAAAGTGGGGATTTCCTTTTATAGGGACAAAATTTACTACCTTTTAATTTTATTGGGCAGGAGTATACCTTTCACGGTTTAGATTACATGAGAAGGTATGTCTCATTTCTCTGCTGGATCAAAAATAGTTTCAGAAACCATAAATGCAGTTTGATACTTATCAGACCAAAACCTGCACTCATTTGCCAAAGTACAAACCAGAATGAGACTTACAGCTCCTCAGATGTTGATGGCCTCCTGGAATGGGTTTTCATCTCTGACACCACAGCCCCCCTGCCCCATCCCCCTCACCGCCATCCCCTCCGCCTCCAACCTTTTGCTTGTCAGCACTAAGCTCTGTCCAATTATTCACCTTTTCAAAAGTGATTTATTTTCAGGATAACCTAATAATGTCAGAACCAACACTGTTATGCTCTATCACCCACCAGGATGGGCCAGAGAGGGAAGGGGGCAACCATATTGATTCACTTTGCCTTGCACTTTTTACCTGATGGGCTGATGAATTGTACGACCAACAATTTAGGAATAATTTGGTCAGGTTATCATAAACAACTCCCTTGTACTCCTTCACACGTCCTAATAACATTGCTCTGTAGCAGTTGCAGCACTGTTCCCTACCTCCTGTTTCAGATGTAATTATTTTTTTCATGCAGCTCCGTCTCTGCTGGTAAAGCGTTATACAAGCTGATTAATGTTTTGTGCCACTGAAGCAATTAGGTGGAGCTTGTCAGATGGTTCGTTTGTCTTCCAAAGGTTTTGTTAACAAAAATGAGAGCCCTCTTGGCATATTCTTGTTTCTCATCTTCCAAGAGACTGGTTGAGTCTCAAGTCTAAGATGTGCAAACTAGGAGTTTTACTTCCCAAAGAGGTGTTTCAGGAAAATCAAGGACTTGCAGAGACACAGTGCTTTCTCTGCTCCCGTTTTCTTCCTTGGAAGGAATAATTTCCACCACTGGCACAATCTCCGTCCATCTCTACTACGTGCATCACCTGGCTGATGCTGGCAGAACCCAACTCAAGGCTGTTAATTTCTCTTCTCTTTTTGCTTTTGACCAGTGCCCACCCAGTTGTTGAGGGATGAGCTGACACACAAATGACGCAGCTCATGCTCCCTCTGCTCATTTCCCAGTTCAAATGTGGCACATGGAGGAAAACCTTGCTCTCCCCCTGCTCATAGCTGTGCTAAAACCAGACAAGACTCTGCTTTAAAAAAAAATTGTAACTGCAGCAGAAAGAGGGCGGGGAGAACTTGCTAATGTTACGGTCATTTATATATACAAGCAAAATCTCATGAACTCTTGTTCCATGACTGGGTTAATTCCTGTTTCAGTGCAACAGCCAATTCACACAGTGGCAGGAGTGTCCTTAAGGCTCCATGGATATAAGGGCTTGCAGCTCCTGGAGAACATGTAGAGATCCCTGTGCTCTGTTTTAAGCAGGAGTCAGCAGATGACTTGGGATAATCTAATTTGTGCAAGAAATATATTTCATTTACATTTTGCTCTCAGAAAAAGCGAAAGCACAGTAAACAACATCTTATCTACACCCATATATTCAGCTCAATTCCATGGAGTTTTGCCATTGACTCAATTGGAACAAGATCAGTCCTTAATCACTAAAAAAACACATTTTTACTCTTGTTCTCCTGCACTTTATGCAATATATTATGTCCAAATGGAAGAATTTTTTTTAAGAAGTGAACAAGCATTCTGGCAGATTCTGCAGGATTTTGAATGACAAATTTCTAGTGCAATAAATTGCCCACTCTAAAGCAAAGTCTTACATGCAGCCATTTAGTAAAAATTTATTTTATAGGTTCTTTTTTTCAGTCATGAACAAAAGAATATTTGTTTCCTGACATTCTCAGTATATTATTTTTTTATTTAAAAGATTGAAAGGAGAAAAAAGCCAGCTATTCTGTTTGTTTCCTTCATGAGGAAAATTTAAAAACACAAAGTTTCTTAAATAAAATTCAGTTGCAATCCAATTATAGGGACCTGAAATGAGTCCTTGTTATTTTATCCTTGCACTTAGCTTCATTAAACTTACATAAATTTAGGATTATCTATTTTATATAAGTAAATAATCTTAACTTTTTTCTTTAACTGTCATCCTGGAATTATTGCCTATATTACGTATTATAAGGCTAAATGAGGAAATGAGCACCTAAAACGTGCCTTTAAAAGAGTGCCTATTTTCAATCCTTTCTGAAGAACTCCTTCTCATGTATCCCATATGACAATTAACAAAGCTCATTATATCGCAATAGATTAATATAAATCAATTTGCTGATTATCACATAAAGTGTATGAATGGCCAGAGAGTACAAATAAAAACCAAAAGTAGAACAGGATAAAGTGTCAAACCAAGGTGGTCCTGATCAAATTCCAAAGATTGATCCATTTCTTATTGCCAACACGATTCCCTAAACAAGTGATGAGGAACCATCACGAATGAAATGTTTCTGCCTTTTTGTTTGCACATGAATGATACCAAAACCTGCTTTTTAATTAACAGTTTTACCTGGGACTGGATCCTAATGCACTCACTTACACCCTACCACTGAAAGATGCTTCTTCATTTTATTAGGCCTTTGTATTAGGTATTAGCCTATCTGAAAAGGTGTCACCAGCCTGATTGTCATGAACACTTTAGGTCAGGTTAAATTACTCTTTCTCTCTCTTTGCTGAACTGTGAGCAGAGGTATCTGCCCAGCAGCCTGTTAATCTGACATAAATTATCAGACGAGGCTACCACAACCGGAGGAGGAAGCTGAGGAAATGTGTGGGTTAGCAATCACCAAGCCTATTAAACTGCTCCGAAATCCCACCCTTTGGATTCACAATTTCTCATGTTTTGGCTTGACCAAAAGGCAGGTTGGTGAAGCAAGAGGATCTGTGGGGGTGTGAAAGGGATGACCCTGGAAACAAAATATTGGTTTTACATCGCAGGGTATCCGTTACAGGAGAATTTCCTCTGGCGCCAGCAGGTATTTGAGTAGGCATCTGGATGGATCCCAAAGGGGGGAAGGAAATGGAGATGGAAGTTTTTAGAGGGGATCAAGATGTAAAAACTTAGAACTGTTTGAATGACCCACAATGACTAACCTGCAAGGTTTTATCTGTGTGATGACTTTTGGTGGTGCAGGATTCTTGGGTTGATTTCTTTTTTTATTCTTTTCTTTTTTTTTTTTTTTCATTTTTCTTTTTTGTGTTGGTGGGGAGTTCCAGACAAAAGTGCAGAAGGGCACTAATAAAGGAATGCAAAGTCCGTCCCCGATCACTGATGAGGAAAATCATCCGATCCATAGCAGCCTCCTTTTCTCTGCACTGGGCACACTGATCATACTGCTGATCCTGAGAGCTCTTTGCTGCATTCCCAGTGCTTTTTAAAACACTGTTAGTGGTATTGGTAACTGCAATCACAAAATATCACAGGCTGGATTGATAGAGTTTTACCTTGGAAGCAAATTTTGGCACTTATTTGTTCCCCTTGGGGTTGGGAAAGAAAATCTTCCTTGGGGGTCTGAAGGCTGATTCATTAAATCTGAGCTGTCTGCTGAAGTGCTCAGTAAAAGTGACTCTGATTTATTTGGTTTTGTCACTATAAAGGTCTCTGGAGACAGCTATTTATCCTATGGGATTCTTGACAAATTGGCCTAGTGGTCTGGGCAGTCCAGAGGGAGGATGGTCTTCTCTGACCCCTCACATGGCCAGAGAACAGGTAATCACTCCCCCGATCACAAACACGCACAGAAACCACATCGTTGCCAAGAATTCTCTAACCACCCAGAAGTCGGTCATCCGTGGCTCAAATCTCTGCTTGGTGTCACCAAAAGGCAAGTCCGAGCCAAAAATATAGCCTAGAGCTATAGGGATAGGCAGGTAACAAAGAGCTCATGGGACGGATTTATGGTGATGAGGGTTATGTCCTGCTGAACTGAGGCCTGGCAAAGGCCTTTGTCCCGCTGCAAATTTATAAAACACTTGACTGTAATGCAGAAGGATCAATTTGTCCCTAACTTTGGCAGTATATTTTAACTCCCTCCCAGCAAGGCACACTAGTCAGACAACCTAACTGCAAAAGAGAAGAGACTGAGCACAGCAAAAAGGAGGAGGAGGGAATCTGCTGCTGTTTTCTTACGATCCCACTTGTGTGACTTTCCCCGTGCTGTAGTGCATAAGGTGGTGTAGTGTCTGGGGTCAGTTCTTCCCTTTAATTATCTGCTAGCCTGGCTGAGAGCTGTATAAACACATTACAGTCACTTGCAAGTAATAGATACTGCAACTGCATCCATCTTTCTCTTTTAACTCTTTCTGTCTGTCCTGCCTTTTGTGCTCCTCTGAATTTTATCAAACAGCTCAATAATGTGCACTTTGGCCCAGTTTCTTTGGAACTGACTTAAGCTACTGATCCATTTATAGTTGTCACAGGGAAATAAGCACTTTCAGGGCATGATTAAGCCCACTTAAGCTCTACGTTGCCTCTCAGATGCAGATGGGATAAATTCAGGATGCCATGTCCAGAAGTATTGTTCCAAATGACTGGAATGGAGATGATAAGAAAAATACAACTAAAGGGAAGTGCAGAAAAAACCTGGGAGAATCACAGCCCTCCTTGGACTTAGCTTGCTGTTACTCAGGGATTTTATCCTCCCGGCACACAGTTCTCCTCCCTGTTTACACCTGTGCAGTGAAAGAGAGGTTTGGCTGATGCCAGTATAGTTGGGCAGCCCTGAAACACTCAGACTGGAGGAAACCAAGTTCAGTGGCAGCTGAAAGGAAGCATGGGGGCGATTAAACACAGCGCGAGGGGGAATTCTGCGGCAGTGACTGTTGTTTGCAAGGGATGCACGGGGATGACATGGTCTCAGCCCATCTAACAGTGGAGGATTCGGGCCCCGAATGAATTATTCCAGATTGCGTTCAGCATAAAAATGGTGTGAAAGGAGCTAAAGTTCATGTTACAACCTCAGAAAGAAACACCATAGACTTTTAAAAGGCACTGGGGGTGGGGGTGAGCCCTGGAAAGGTAACAGCAATGGTCTCTTTACTCTACTTGGTGGTTGGATGACTTCAACCCGGGGGTTTTGCCTGGCAATCTGTCTTGCTAAAAGTCAGGGTAAGATAAACTGTACTCTGTCTCTGATTTCTGCAAGAAAGAAAACAATTGAACGACTGGTCATTCATCACTGAACCACCCTCCCCCCTCTCCAACACCTTGTATAGGGTTGTATATCCTGGAGCTGTTTAGCTTTCCTCATCCATTTCTTAAAAGGAAAACAAAGAATTTCAAGTAGCAAGATATCTGTTTTACAACTTTTCTGTTATAAAGATAGTTCAGAATTGGAAGGGACAGATCAATAAAGAAATTACTTGGCTATTGTTACAGTTGCTATATTCAACACACGTATCATCACATGCCACTTACGTTAAAGTAAGTTTAATACCAAAGGATCTCCTTTTTTAGCCGTGCCTCTACAATTGCGCTCATAAATACATTTACCTATTCATAAAAAAATGCATTCATTTTTGTGTACCAAGGAGCTCAAACTTAGCTTAGATGCAGCTTATGAACTTACAAATGTGTGCTCTTAACGTTCGGTTGTAGAAAACAGAGATAAATCAGCTATTTAAATCGCTGAGACACAACTCCACATAGAAAAAACTGCAAAAATTACAAATCTGCTGTGAGACAAGCAGGCTGAAAAGGGGAAGGGTGGCATAGAAAGATGGGAAACAAAAGTAGTCAGGATATATACGGCTGTAGGAAAAAGCAGTACCTCGGGTGAGAAGAAACAGCTAGGCTTGCTCTGATGAGCTGAGCGTGTGCTCTGCTGTCAGGGAAGCAAATGAAGCTCTACTCCTCCTTCTAACAAGTCGAGCCACGTGCTGCTTGTGGTGCAAAGCGCTCTGCTTCGGGCGCTCAGCCTGCCTGGCTGCTCCCCACACCCGTACGAAGAGATGCTTCAGAGCACGTTATCCTGCACACGGCTACTGCACAGGTAAGTACCGAGGGGGTCTCAGAAACCAGTGAGGTGGAGCGGTGGAACTTAAAAAGAGGGCACCGAAAGAAGATGGCTTAAAAGCTGACTTCTCTGCAGCTCCATTGCACCTTGAGCGTCTCCATTAGCTCTTGATTCAAGGAAGTAAGGCCCTTCATGGAAGAGATAATTAGTTACAAAAAGGCATAAAGAAGCCTAGTAATGGATTTTAACTCTCCTAAGGGAATCCTGTGTTTTTACTGAGGAAGGATTACAGGAAGCCAAAGTAACACTTTATTTTTCTTCACAGAGAGCTGGGGGACTTTGGTGTAATTTAGTCAATGGTGATTTGCTACTTGTGCTATAGTGTTACCAAGGATGGTACTCGTGGTCTGTTTATTAAACTTTCGGCTTGTCACTCATCACTAACACGATCAAAACTCATTGTTTTTCTTCCTATAAAAGCAACTTTTCTATCTTTCAGAATTACTATGAGGTTGAGGGACGAGTGCTTTCATCTAAAATCAAAGTCAGGCGAGTATCCATTTTGTAAGACATGTGAGCATAAAAATGTGCCAATGTAAACATCAGGTATCTGAGTGAAAAATGTTAATTGGCATTTCAAGAAATGGGGAGACATCACAAAGATATTTTAGGCTTTCAACATATTTGTAGTATTCTAACATCAATCATTTTCTTGCAACTAACTATCAGGTTATTTATCTTAGCTACCCTCGGTATCCATTACCATAGTGCCTAAGCCCCTCATAATGTTTCTGTAGGGCAGGGAGGTGTTCTCATCCCTTTTTCACCACTGAGGAACTGGAACAGAAAGGATGCCCCTTTTGTGGTCACCTAGAAAGCCCACAACATAGCAGAAAATCAACCTACATACCCTGGGTCTCTGGCTAGCACCTTAATCAAAGAAGAGTCTGTCTCTTTTAAATTAGCCCAGTTTGCACTTCATTAATTTGCACCATAAATTGTAGAGGCAAGGCTGTGTTACACATATCACTGAGCCATTAGCTATAAGACTAATTCTAACAGAAACACAGGAACAACCTAGGGCTTGCATCCCAAAAAGGACTCTGGCTACATGCTGCCAAGAAGAGGTGAAAGACCACAGTGAGCCAGGACATGGGGGGAGGAGAAAAAGGAAGATGACGGGGTGTATTGCTATGGGTGCTGCACTGGGCAGTTCACAGAGGCTTTCCCTGGAATTGCTTGTTCCTCAGGACAGAACATGGCTCTCGTCCTGTGAAGCCCAAGCTGGCCCCAGACACCCGATGGGCACTGGCACCCTATGTCACTTTGCACCGTGACTCCCCTCGAAGCCTCTGTGCTCGAACAGACTGGGTGAGCAGGTCCTCGGTGAGGGTTTTGCATACATGGACAACCTTTCCGAGGAGTTCACCCACAGTGTTGAGAAAAAACTTGTGGATGCTGTGTCACACGTATACGTCATCTTTTCTGCTCTGTGGAAATTACAGTCAGTACAGCTCATAGTGATCACATGTACATCTTTGTTCAGTCCTCACAGAGTACACGTCAGGATACTTCTGCCACCAAATTTTAGTATAAGCTAAATGGTATGGCACGTGATATCTGGTAAATGTGCTATGTAATCCAAATGGCCTGCGTGACAAAGAAAGGTCTATCGTACTTTGATGAAAAATTTGGCTAATAGAGATCTGTTGTGCAGGGTAGAAGAAGCTGAAATGAGACGAAGATTGAAATAAGGTATCAAAATGAAAATCCCTCAGCTAGCCACAAAATCCTTTGTTACTGTTTTAAATCAGGAGGTTCTGGATAACATATCTCTCTTCACACCACCCTCAGCCATCATCCCATCTGATCTTAAAACATAAGCAGATACGTATCTGAGTCCCATACCATTCTTTCTAAACAAAGGCTGCTTTAATGGTTGGTCCCTTGGAACTGAGGCCTTATCTTGCCAGCAGTTTTTAAAAACTTGGCCTTTCTGCTTTGGGTGGACTCAGAGCAGCTATTAGGCGTTGTTTTCCCCTCACCGAACTGCGCAAGCATGCATGTCCTGCTAGTCCTGGCTAGCAGAAGGTCTGATGGCTTGTCTCTCTGTTTTCCTCCTTTAACTGGCTTTCCTTCTGGGTTAGTCACATCCCCCGGTTAAGAACTGAATGCTAGGCAGTCTGGGCATCACCCCGGATCTGTACACATAAGGGAAAACAGAGGAGCAGGGAGGGGAAAGGGAGCAAGACTGCCTTCGCAGTCTGTGCTTGGGGCTTTTTGTCCCCTCACTTCTGTAGTTTCAGTTCTTCGGTCTTTTCTCAGTCTCATGGGACTCCACTGCAACCCACGTTTATGGTCTTCTTTTTACGCCCTTCCCCTGCTTAATTTTTAAAGCTATTTATTTCCTCCAAATTACTTAAATAGACTTTTATTATGTGCTTTTGCAATACCACTTTCTAAAACAGCACCGTTTTCTATATGTATTATGAACTACGATATGCACCATAAAACCAGAGGACTGCACTGTGGCAAAGTGCCATGACCCCACTTTGGGGATGTTCCAGGAGCTCTGAGAGTCACAGTTTGTGAAGCATGTATAAGGCCTGTCAGAGTTAGAAGAAATGCACAGTGACTGTGGTCTTTCCATGTCACTTGAGTAGGACGTGTAATCTGCTTTCTCCTTTGCCTTGCTAGCTAATGTTCCCATTTAAGACTCATCTGCAACGCATGCTATCTCCAGCTAACTACTGTGTTGGGTGAATCCCTATAGGCAATCGTACATGTGGGTAGCTGAATATTACCAGTTTGCTGCTTTATTATATCAGTATTTTTGGCCCAAATATTTTTCCAGCTATGTATGGCCACTCCTTTTGATATTACTGCACTTAGGCATGGATATTTAAAGGTTTAACATGGCCACCTATTAGAGCTGGTAAAATACAAAGCCCCCATGACAAATGGAGTGCAGGGAGTCCAACAGCACAAACAATGGCCAGGTCGATCTGTAATAGCGTAAAGCAGCCCATAAAGACTCTGGGACTCAGCATGTGATGTTTCATTTGGATGGGAATGGAGGACATAGGCCGACCTACTGCATTTAATGATGGATGCTGCGGGAACCCGACTTTCAGAAGCTGGGAGCACTTTAAGTGAATAGAAATTTCAGAAAATCTATGTCTATGTGCACACATATCATGCCATAAACCATACAAGTAATAAAAGCTCACCAGAATAGTTGAAATTCTTCCTGCCACTCCCCTACAAAGTGTTCTTCTTTTCCAAATTTCCCTCTGAAGCAAAAATCTTTTATTATCCAAAACTTTATCCAGTGTGCTAATTATTGGAAGGCAAAAGAGAACTTATTTCTTATCGACAAATTTCATCATGTCTTAAAACCACAAAAATGCAAAGGATTAGCCAACAAAGAAACATCACGGAAAGAGATATTCAAAACAAACTGGTTATGCCTGCACTTTAATCCTTCAGTGATAATTTTGCATAAGATATATTGGCTTCTTTGCATATTTCTCTTTTGACCACTTCATAAAAGAGTCTGCAGTTTATAATGTCAACTACCTACTAATATTTCAGAGATGCATCGTGGAAGCAGTGGATAGTAATATAGTCCCTGCAGTAGAGATGGAAGAGGATACTTCTCCTCACTATCTGTGAGTCTCCTTTTCCATAGGAATAAATGTACATTATAAACCAAACATGACTCAGCCACTTAGGTTTGCTTCCTAGAAGCATCCAGCAAAAGGAGGTTCGCTTGCATCTCTGTGAAAAGTTAATTGGAAGTTTGGGCTCAGTGCTCATGTTGAGGATTAGCTGTCCTGTTTCTGCTTTGATAACTTCTGCATGCTTCTTGTTTCTGGTGTACTCAGCTTCTAGCTGATAGATGCTCTGCAGGACATTGCTTAACGCAGCAGCAGTACCAGAAACCCTCACCAGAGACCTGGCATAGGAGGGAGAAGCGATTCACACCCGGATTTGATACATCCTTCATGAGTAGGACACTGACCTTGTTGTCAGCATCTCTCTTTGGCCTTAGGAGATTTAATCATGACTTCATTTCTACAAAGGCAGCTTTTGCCATTCTTGTTCATACAGTCTGTTTTACTCTGTCAGCAGCCCTGCTGATTTTTGTGAAGTTACTCAAAGGAAAAGATACCAGATGGCATAAGTCAGGGTGGTAGAAATCATCCAGTTACTACCTGTACAGATACTCCCTGCGGTAGACAAGAGCACTACTTATATGTGTCACAGATTTTGCCATCAATGTGACAAAAAGAAATAAAATATAAAATCTGGAATTAAATATTTTGAGTTTCATAAAATATTTTTTTCAATATCCACTAAAGGAATTTTTTTGGAACTCCATTTCCCAGAGTTTCAATGTTTTGGGGTTTGTGACATTTCAGGATTTAAAAAGTCACATGAAATGGAATTATGGCTGCTGCGTAACTTTCTACATAAATTTTCTTGAAACTGCAGTTTATTTCCTTTTAAATGTTCTAACCTGTCATCAGTAAGACTGTTTTTTTTTTTTTCCATTCTAGGTATCAGCAAAATTTTCAGATATTTCTAAATGAGAACAGAAGGAAATACTGTTGTTTTTTTCCCCCATAATAAACTATTCTAGCAAACAGTTTCTCGAAAAGCTCTGATTTCTCGGGGCTTTGAAGCAAGACATTGGGATTTCTTGGAGAGGGCTAGTGACGCTGGTATCCCATACAAATATGTGCCTCTTGGGCCACTTCTCCAGGACAGCCTTTTTACTGTCTTGGCAGTGACATTATTTTTTCTCTTTGTGTCTTGCTTTATGTTATTTATCACCATGTCTTTTACCTTTCAAACCAAAAATGTGACCAGAAACAGATACGCAGCACTGGAAAGGAGCCGTGGGAGGGTTTCAGTGCCCTGGCCCTTCCGAAAAGCTACCCCACTGCTACAAAAAATTTTGATCCATTTCCTCAGCATTGTCCATCCTCTACAATGGACAAGACAGAATCCTATCACAAAAATAGGATTATTATATTAGTAGTAGTATTATATCATCAGTATTAGTTATTATTAGTATTATTTGTATATAATAGTATATTAGTAGTATAATTTCACTTAAGGTATGTAAAAGTATGCTTTTAAAGTCCCTCCACCATTTTACTTAGTTTCCAGGTGAGACCAAGAGTGAGCAGGAGAAATCTCAGCACAATCAGATTATTAGTTTTTTTTAAATTGCAACTTGAAAACACTAATCTCATTGTACTTTTATTCCTGATTATTCTCAAAACTGATTGAACATGATTCATGATCAGCTGGCTGCCTGTAGGTGACTTCCTTGGTTATTCTCCAAATATAATATAGGAAAACACCTGTATTATAGTTGGGCATAGAGTTTTAAAAGCGGCTACTGATTATGTTTTCCTCAGCTGTGGGTGATTTGAGGTTTTTCTTGGGTGACTGTTCCATGCACAGTGAAAATATGGTGCCTTGATAAATGACACAGAACATTAAAAAAACCACCCAAGCCATGCCACGCAAAATCATGAGACACTTGCAGAAATCTTGCTCTCAAGTTCCAAAGCTGTTCTCAAATTACGGTGTTATTCCAGCCCAGGGGAGGGAAGGTTGGAGGCATAAAAAGTGGGGCTTTTTTTCCAACGGGATATCTGTAACCAGCCATAGACCAACACAAGCCTCAGTGTGATACGTTCCCCGTCTGACACCCTTCAGACCAGGCATCCCAAATCTCTGCCCCCAGCACCTCTGACATGTCCTAAATGACCTTATGGCTTAGTGGGTCTCAATTAGAAGTAAAAGAGAGATGCACTTCCCTGTGTAGCCAGAGCAACGCAGAGGAGAAAGTCATCTACAGGACAAATCCACCGATTTGTACTGATGTTCCCCATGCCACTATTTCAACTTCCTTTTTAAAACATGAATGAAGAAATGAATGTAGTGGAAAGACCAAAAGGACTTTAGCTCCATCTGTCTTTCCCAGCCAGTTATTAACCCAGTGGCTGCTGGTCTCTGGTCCCAGTCACTTAACAGGAGCAGCAAGTGGCCACACCACCCCTGCGGTGGCTGTGGCCATCCCAGCTTTACCCTTCCCACAGGATTCGGCTGGTCTCCACCCCATTGGTCTCCACCCCAAACCAGGGCTGCAGTTCAGAACAGGAGTCAGGACAATTGAGTGAGGCAATTCGGGTGAGGGGAGAGACATCGAAACTGGGAGCCAGGAAGGACATAAGGAGCAGGAAGGTTGGAAAAGCAGAGGTTCAACTCATGTAACAAACAAATAAGGAACCAGGAGTTCCCCAGAGATGAGAGGATACAGTTTTTTTAGGTCTGTCCATGCTGGCCCCTTTGGAGAAGGAAAAAGGGGGTGATTGTGTTGTTAAAAGAGTGTGTAATAGTCTGTATGCATAAAGGACTCAAAGTACATTATGGTACATGTATGTGAGTATATATCATACACACAAAATAATCTCCACAAAATGAATACAAAAATGTGTCCTGTGTCTTCACAAAAGTGTGTGGTCTGTATTAGAGCAATTTTACTGGCTCTGAGGACCCAAAAATGTATGCAAGTCAGTAGAAGCTACAAATGTGTGGCAATTCTAAAGGCTCATAACACACATGTATGCATACCTTGATTTTCAGAACACACATGTAGCAGCATACTAAAGGTATTTTTAAGAAGCCGGATCATTCCTTCTGCTTTTTACAACAATTTTTTAGAAATTACTAAAGTAAAGTTAAGAATAAGTGATAGAAAGGATGTGAGTATATAATTTTTTTGTTGGTTTGTTCTTTTGGGAGCTTCTGATGCTGAAATTTGGATGGGATTTTGTGCTCTCTGGTCATTCGTGCTTAGAGACACAAGCAACTTCAACTTGCCTTTCTGTCATCCTTGCTCCAGTAGGAGTCTCGTAGCTCATTTCTAACATCAATCACTTGGACTATAAATCTCTGCAGTGGATATGGCCATTTAAATCTCCACCTGCACAAACAACAATCAAGTCTAGGAAATAAGGAGGCTCATAAATCTCCACGCTGGTGATTAGCAATATTTTGGATCTGCAACAAAGATGTTATAAAGAAAAAAGAAAAAAAAGCAAAGCTAATTCATTAATTAGGACTGATATGCTGACAATCTGTTTAGTTTATACACAGAGAAAACACAAACAGGGCACAGTTAACATAACATGACGTTAGAGGTTAGTGAATTCCCAAGAGCCCAGGGCTTGGAGATATGATATCTTAATGTACTTATCCTATTGTGAGTGGGAAGGTGTTATCTTCCAGCCAAACGGTAAAGAGTTGGTTTAAAGTTTAGATCTGCCCTTTTTCTTCTGGCTTATGTGAGCCAAGGAACCAAGATGGATCAAGAGATAGGAAAGACTTCCTTGCTAGTTATCAAAAATGACACTCTGCCTCCTACTGAAACTTTAATCTGCAGACAGTACATAGCACTTGGCAGACATATCAGTTTGGCCCTCCATGATTTTTATTTGTTTGGTTTTCGTTTAGTGCATGCAGAAAACCCAATGTGAAGCTCACACAGATCAGTAAGAGACCTTCCTGTGGCTCCAGTGACCTTACTCCGATTAACTCCGAAGCCACTGTGTGCCATGATGACATCTCAGTCTGTACATTTTTGTCCAGAGCTATGTGAATCCTCAGGTAAGTAGTTGAATAAGTGGAGTTGCTCCTGGAATCAGATTGGTCACCACGTCCAGAAAGGTCCCATGTGCAGATCATGCCCAGTTCTTTAGTCCCCTATGTTCAAAACCCAGGCTGCGGGGGGACCTCTGAGGATTTGGGAAGTATGTGAGGAGGGAAGGAGCTACAGGAGCAAGCTGATGCTTCACTGGCCTCTCTGGGCCCCACATGTGGGTTTAGGAGAAGATTTTACACAGAGAGGAAGAAGAGCTAGGCCCAGGCTAACCACTTTTAAAAGCCTGCTCTGCAGAGACTGAACACACACGTGCATAAAGATCATAACTGCAGCATACGTCTGCCCACTCCAACTACACAGCACCGCGCTCGTTCACACTAGTGGTAAAACGACTGGGGATGTTTGGCTTCAGTGGTTGCAGAGTACGGCCCAATGCCCTCACTCCCACCGCTCCCACAGAAGGACCCTTATCTTGCCTCTTCATTCAGGCAAAACTCCCTGACTTTTGAGTATGCATGAATCAGCAGACAAAGCGCTCCACGGATACAGCAGAACGAAACACTGACATCTGCTCTGCAACAACACACCGAGAAAAGGGGGATTTTCCGTCCAATCTCTACCGTCCAATAACCACCCCCCTTTTCCTTCATTTCAGCGCACACCCTCGCCGCCCCATCCGCAGCCAGGCTGAACCTCCCCGGCAGCGCAGTGTGCTCTCCCTCGTCTCGGTGGCGGACCACCGGGATCTCGGCCACCCGGGACACCTGTGGACAGGGCAGCCTCCTGGGGGGGGGATTCAAAGAGTGAGAGGGGACTGGACTTGTCGGAGATCACCCAGGAAGGCTGGAAGAAGTCAGATCCTCCTGCCTCCAGCCCCTGGGCTGTGACGGCGAGGTCCATGCTGCTGGCTGGGCAGCAGAGCACTCTCTTCCTGGAATACACTAGTAGCTGGACAGGATGCGTTCACAAATATAATCATTCACAAATCTCCCCCAGATTAGGTTACAGGACAGCGTTTCGACGGCACGCATTACAAAGCTCCCTGGAAGGCTTGGCTGGTGGATCTGCTGCTCGCTCTGCTCATGACCCATTTTGGCTTTCTTCAAGAATCATGACACCAGCTGCCTGGGTCATTTAGGAGGCAGGGAGGGGGAGAGCAACCCTGGGCTGGAAAGGGAAGTGGGGAAGGAGAAGAGGAGGAGGAGGAAGGGGGAGGATAGAAAGAGAAGGGGGAGAGAGAGAGAGAGAGTTGCTTTGCTCCAGTTGTGAAGATTTGAATCCCAGTTCCGAGCTCTCAGCAAAGGCTTGCTGGGATACCTCATTCCCTGTCCTGTGCAAAGGTCTGTGATTGGGGATGTGGTGTGCTCAGCGGGCAGGGCCCCTCCCCTGGGCTGGATCCGCCTCTCTTATCCCCCAGATAAATTACTAGTGTCCTCACTAAATTCCTCGGCTTTCTCTCTCTCTCTCTCTCTCCCTCTCACACACGCTCACTCCCTCCCTCAAACACGGGCAAAGCGGGGTTGGGGGGTGGGAGGGCGGGGATCCTCTCTGGACTGGTATCGCCTTAGAGCTGGGGGGGGGAGGGAAGGGGAGGAAAATACTGGCGCCCCTTCTCTCCTCCACCGCCTTGAACTAGATTTGAGGAGCTGCCCTTCCTCCCCCCGCCCCCTTCCCGCTGGTCGTCCTTTGGCATCTTCCAGACCATGTCCACTGGGTCCCTCAGTGATGTGGAAGATCTGCAGGAGGTGGAGATGCTGGAGTGCGATGGCCTGAAAATGGATAATAACAAAGAGTTTGGGGCGTCCAACGAGAGCAACGAGGAGGGATCCAATGGCGAGAATGGCTCCCCTCAGAAGGGGAGAGGGGCCTCGGGCAAGAGGAAAAAAGCTCCCCCCAAGAAGAGCCCTTTAAATGGAGTGAGCCAGGAGGGAAAGCAGGTCCAGAGAAACGCTGCCAACGCCAGGGAGAGGGCGAGGATGAGGGTCCTTAGCAAAGCCTTCTCCAGGCTTAAAACCACCCTGCCCTGGGTGCCCCCAGACACCAAGCTTTCCAAACTGGACACCTTGAGGTTGGCCTCCAGCTACATCGCTCACCTGAGGCAGATACTGGCCAATGACAAGTATGAAAACGGCTACATCCACCCAGTCAACCTGGTAAGTGACGGCCCGCTAGGGCCAGGCACTCTGTGTGTGTCTGCATGGGGAGAGGCGGGCGAGGAGCCGGGATGGGGCATATGCGGGGAGAAACTTTTGCTGTGCTTCTCACAGAGAGTCTGGTGCCGCTGGGGTAGAAAGGGGTACTGTGTAAGGGGACAGGCTCCCAGCTGCCCTCCTGCCCTGTGCCCCGAGAGCTGAACCGCCCGGGCCCCATCCGCTGCTCCTGGCAATCCCCTGCAGGGGACAGACAGGGGCCACGCTGGCCACAAATAGGCAGGGACAGGCTTTACTGCCCCAGAAATGCCTGAGAAACCTCAGCAGGTTGATGGAAGCTTTCTACCTGCAAGCGGGTGGGTATCGGAATTTAGGTAGGGAAAGGTATGGTTTAGGAAGGACCCAGTCCAAGGACCCAGGATTTATTCTTATCCCTCTCTCTATCCTGATATTTCCTGCCATAATAATCCTCAAGCCCTAGCTTTTTAAAGACAGAGGTCTTGGGGCTCTGTGCTCAGCCACTTAGATTTGCTGGGTCCGGGACACTTCTCCTATCCATATAAACTGGCAAAGGAGAAATAAATACCAGTGCAGACTCCCCAGCGGGGTGTCTGCCCCAGAGTGCAGACTCCTCACGGGGGTGTCTGCCCCAGGCACGCTCCTCAAAGCCTCCCTGGACTGCGTGGCATCCCTCCCGCTGCTCCCGCTACCCACAGAAAGTTTTCCCAATCAGCCCAGGGTCTCCCCTCCATCCTTGGCCGCCAGAAACATCCAGTTTCCAGCTCTAAAAATATGTGCAACTGAAGTAAACTGGGGGTGGGCAAGATCTGCCTGGGCTCTTTTTAGACATGCAGTCCTTACATTGCCCACCCCGCCAGATAAAGGGATCACAGAGGGGATCTGGACTCCGGCTCTGCCTTTTGAGCCCTGGACTCTGGGGAATAGTACATTACCCGCTGTGTCAGCTGATAAGGGCCTGGGAGATTTTTTTTTTATTTATTTTTTTTTGCTAAAACCAAAATCCTCAGCACAACAACATGGGAAAAAAACAAAAGTAAAACAAACCCAACACCCAATCCATCTATAACCCCCCCGCACAGAGGCACACCGGTCACGAGCAAACGCGGGTGGCGGCGCGGTCGCAGCGGGGTGTCCGCGGTGGCCGTGCCGGGGGACGCGGATGTGCCGGAGCCGCGGCGGCTCCCTCCTCCCTCCGTTCCTTCCTCCCTCCCTCCCGCCGCGGATCAGACGGGCTCCGCCGCCCCGAGGACGCCCGGGGGGAGCCCGCCGCGGCTGGGAGGGGAAGCGGCACCAGCCGCCGGCGAAAGGCAAAGAGGGTCCTCGCCGAAGCCAGCGGCTGCCAGAAGCGGGCTCAGGCGGTGGATGGCGGGCTCGATCCCCCGGGGCGCTCCCCAGCTGGACCCGCTGGCGAAATAAGCGTTGCAATGTGCATTTTTCCGTATGTAACCCCCTTCCCACCCGTGTCTTTTCCTGGCTACAGACTTGGCCTTTTATGGTAGCCGGCAAACCCGAGAGTGACCTGAAAGAAGTGGTGAACACAAACCGCTTGTGCGGCCCGACGGCATCCTGAGCCCCGGCGGCCAGGCCAGCAGCGTCCCGGCGCCGCCGGGGACCGGGCGGCGGGGCGGGCAGGGACACGCCGCGGCCCCGCCGCTGCCCCGGGCCCCGGGCAGAGTGACGGGGAGAGCCGCTCTCCCGGCGCAGAGGAGACCAAATGTGCCCTAGCAAAGACTTCACCCCGAGAGATCCCGACTCTATTTAACTTTATTAAATGCGTGTACAGTCGAGTGTCCTGCAACAACAGCCTTGCTGGTTCAAGCGCTACTAGAGAAAAGACAGAGATCAAACAAAACCTACCACGCGTGTATCTTTTGTCTGAGACCTGTGAAATATGTAGATGCCTAGAAAAACTGACTTTGACAGTCATCTCTATGAAGTAATTCACCCTAAAGATATATAGATATATTTTCTTCAAGCAGGTTTTGCTCTATTTCTGTGAATAAACCTTCCTTTCCACTGAACACAGAGCAGTGTAATGTTCGTTTCCGACTCTCGGGCTCGGCAGGGGAAGGACCGCGCCTCCGCCGGCCTCCGGCGCTCCGTCAAGCGGCCGCGCTCGCCCAGCGCGCTGCGGGCAACCCGCCTCTCCGCCCCGGGCCACGGGAGGGCCGCTTCCCCGGAGCTAAAGATTTGCAGTAAATCCCTGGGGGAGGGGGTGGCTGGGCCCGCAGCCCGGCCCCGCTGCGGGAGTCCGGCCCGGCCCCGCAGCCCGGCGCCCGGGCGCTCCGGGAGCCGCCCGCGCCGCTCCGCACCGCTGTGTTCCGCGGGGACGGGAGCAGTTATCTACTGATGAACTACAGTCGGATGGAGGATCCCCCTCTGGCCCCGGTCCTTGCTGCTGGGAATTTTTAACTTAAACATCTCCCCTCTATCGATCAGCGCGCCCGTGGGAGATGAGGCTGAGATAAACAGGAGTGCGGGGCGCTCCCCCTGCACCGGCAGCGGCCGCCGGCAGCTGATGCGCCAGATCCCACCGCGCTGTTTAATGTTTCAGGGTTATGACCGCACTGTTTACAAGACGTCTTCGGTTATTTATACTGTTATTATTAGCAGAGGGGCTTTAAATTTCCGCTTCAATTGCTCTTTCAATACCGTCCCCCGGTTCCGTTTGATACCTGGGTACTTTCTGGCGGAAAGCATGCACCGCCGGAGAAGGGCAGCACCCTGCCGGGGGGCAGCGGGGGCTGCAAGGCCGCCCCGGAGCCGGGGAGGTATCGCGGCCACCCCCGGGCCAAGCTCTCCGTCCCGACCGGGCTGCGGGGGACGGCGGCGGGGGCCGAGGCGCGGTCACAGGCAGCGCAGGGGCAAAGGACCCTCCCGGGAGCTGCCTCCCCCCGGGCACCCCCCCAAGCGGGCGCTAAGCTGCCCCGGGCATCAGTGCAGGCTGGGTTATATTTCTTCTCATACCCCCCCCTTCCCTCCCCGAGATAACCGGGTGAGGTAGCGCGTCCTCCAGGCGACCCAAATTCACCAGTTGGGTTCATGCGTGGGCTAGGTTTAATTAAAGCAGCTCGCTGTGAGCCGAGGGCTGCGCAAGCATCTTGGCCCTCGTTACGGAATGGGCCAGTGCATGCTGTATCGTCCTAACGGTTTTGAAAGGGAGGGCTGTTTAATTTCACTTTTTCACAGCTTGATCTCCATCCCGCGCAATTAAAAGCAGACCTCCTTGCCTGCCCTCACCATATGCAACTTCACTGTCATGAGCAGGGCTGCACCAGTTGAGACAAGCAGTTACACGCACGGGCTTGACCGGCTTTACTGCCAAACACAACACCTTGAACAGCCACAGGTCTTGCTGAAGAGATGAGCAACTCTGGTAAGCACAGCTGAAAAGGCTGATCTCTTCGCCACATACACTGGGAAATTCAGTGGGAACTGCTGTTCTCTTAAAAGGAGACAGGATAGAGCCCCCCCGACCTTAAGCTAAGTGCAAATGACTGATACAGCAAACGCACAAATACCGTTTCACTGAATTGAAATAACCATTGGATTTAACCACTCAAAATCTCGACTTAAATCCATACTAACTAATGCCTGCTTGAGACTCACGGCGAGGTGCTGTTTTCCTTCCAGAAAGCAGAAATTGATAGGCAACTGGGATGTGCATAAAATTAAGAGTTAAATTCTGAATATTCTCACACCTGCTTTGCAGAGCTTACTAACTGCATTCAGCATCCTTCCCACTCTTTTGAGCTAGCCACGTTCATTCTTCATTTGCCACCTGAAGTGCAGTCTGGAGAAAGAGAAGGGAGAAATGCAATAGTCCCCCATGAAATGTGAGGAACACAACTGTAACCATGTGCCAAAAGCTGCAATATAAGCGGAACGGTAAGAGGAGGCTGTAGACACCGTTATTTCACATGCTGCTATTCACTTTATCTAGTAATCTAGATTGCAAGCCTCTTGGGGACTAAAATATTCCTCAAGCATCCTCCACCTTCCTCAGTCCTCGCCTCTGAGCAATAGTTCAGCAACAAACAAAAAGGCAAAAAGCAACAAGCAATAAACAAAAGCAACCAGCAATACACAGAAAGGTAAATAACGGCTTTACTCTGACTGTAAAACAATTAGTGGCTTTATCTCCATTTTGAAGACCACGAGCCTATTTTCCACAGGCATTTATGTGGCTGGGAACCCTTGGTCTACTGATTTCTTGTCTAAGGGCACAGCCCTGACAGTATTGGCAGTTGGGTTCAATAGCTCACGTTTCTTAGATGAATTAGGAGTCCTACCATGTATCTTAGGAGAACAATGAGTCAAATCGTTCTCCCCTGCTGCTGAGTGCAATTTTACAGAAAAATATTTGCAAACAGAAAATGTATGTCTAGTCTGACTGAACCAACTGATGATTTTGAAAGGAATTCGCAAATGTGCTAAGGGAAAACGGGGGACCAGTTTAAATATTGATGTCAATGATTTTAAAGAAAATATTTTGTTTGCTTTCTTTTCTGTACAAAGTGATGCATTTTAATATTCACCGAAATATATTTACACCCCTTCTCTATGTGGAAACAAAGCTGACTTGATCTATCTTTCTATATCTACATGGATGTAGATGCAGCTGCATGAGTGTCTGTATACATTCCCTCCTAATAATGTTTGAACTCATTGCCTGATTTCAACTGAATTTGACAGAGGTCTCAAAGATAACTAAATTGTTTTGGGGTTTTTTTTGTGAAAACAGGCAGCTGAGAAAAGAAAAAAATCTTTAAATTCTGCAACTAAAGGAAAGGTTTCAACATGAACTCAGCCCATATCAGATACCTGAGCATACAGAGCAGAACGCCAGCTCTAGATGAAGCTTCAAAAGCTGCTTCAGTCACAGGATACAAGTTCACAGAAAACCTCCTTATGAACCTATGTGTTTTAAGATAAGAACTCTCTAAAAATAGTTTAGTCCCATCTGACTTTAATACTATTATTCTTTTTTTTTTTGGAAGGAAACCCAGTTCCACCCAACTACTTCATGACCATTTTTCAGTTCAGCTAGAGACTAGAAAAACCCTTTATTCACAGAGCTGCACTCAGTGCTCAGGCTCCTGGGTTTGGTGCTCACGTTCTACTGCTTAGCAGCAGTTTTCACAGTCCATAAGGTTTCTAGGAGCAAGCGTTTTTCCATCCTTTACAAAAAATATGTTTTAGGCTTATCGTATCCTCTCACTGGGATGGAAATCTGCCAGCCTGAAACATCAGCATAGCAAGAAAGCCACTTTGCAGACACCTGCACAATGCCTTGCTGTCCTGGGCATTGACTGGGGCAGCGAGGCCACGGTGATGGTCATGCCCCCAACCTGCAAGGTGCACAAGGAGAACATATGCTAGATGGCTTATCTTTAAAGTGCCTCCAAGGTCAAAATTCCCAGCTCACCTTGGAAATTAAAAGACTTAGAAAATCTGTGTGGATTCTCCTGTAGGGAAGCTGGTTTGAATCCCGGATATAATGACAGGATCACAAGCACAAGTTTGTTTGAAGCATTTGTATTGGTAACCCCACAGTTGTGTCTGCCTGGAAAAAACATGCCTCCCTGTAAATGAATCACATATATTTTTCAAAAGATAATCTTTCCCGAAACCCCATTGTCATTGCTATTCATTATTATTTGTAGTTAAAAAAAAAAAAAGTAAAATATATTAACTAATTTCAGGTAATAAGCTGTCTAAAAGAGAACAAAACTCATATATATCTGGTGTACAAGTGGAGGGTATAATCTAATAAAAGTGCAGGGTATTTCTAATTTCTGTCTGGATATCTGAATGTAGATTATCATATCACTCATGGTCTCCCAAAAGGGACAGGTTTTCAAAAGAAATTTCAGTGATATTGACATTGACATTAAATCCAATTTCAATGACATTGAAATTAAATTCAATTTCAATAAAATTGAAATTTGTGTGTCAAACAACAGAGCATTCTGTAATTTCCATGCATACACACACCTAGAAAACCCTCCATACAGAATTTCTCCCAACAGCCAGCGATTTGAATTGTCTCTATTCATTGCTAGCCATGTAGCACTGACTATTCCCGTATTAAGGCTGTGCTGCCACATACAGACCCATGGGGCAAACACAACTTTGTGCTCACTATTCAGCTGCGGACTGCTTCACACTCTTCAGCCCAGCAAGCTTTACGGATGGGAAGTGGCACAACTACTAATAATGGCATTTTTGTCTCTAGTGCTGCAAAGCTACTGGTGTGTTACGGCTTGGTGAATTTCTGCAACCCTGAGAAGATGTCATAGGTCTGACCTAAACCTTATGCCCCAGGAGGGATAGGAAAAAAATGTGTGTCACCTTTGCGAGGACTGCTGCTGGCAGACTCCAAATCCAGCAAAGTTCTCCAAGTAACTGACTTTTCTTCAGTTCACTTCAGACACTGCTGTATCTGAGCTAGCTGTATAAAAACGACTTTGAGTAGGCCTAGGCATGCAGTCATCACATTTCCCAACTGTGGCGTGGACATACCCTAGGGTCACAACAGGCCTGAGATGACGCATTTTCTTGCCTTAGGGTTTTGCCCTTAAACTGAAACTTGTAAACAGACGAAATGCGTTTTCAAGCCAATGCGCATGCGTGCACACGGCTACACCGTCCTCACATAGGGAGCAAGGAGATCCAAACCTCCTTGCAAGGAAAAAAAAAGATTGTAATAAAACCAAGATAAAAACCAATGCAAATCCTTCCTTCACTTTAAATTCTAAGAGGCCATTTTCCTTAAGCAAGGAGAAAACCCCCAACACTTATTTACATCCCAGGCTACTGTGTAAACTATAAGACCATATCTGACTGTAAATATGGATTATCTACACAGTTGAGTTTTCTCTCGGTTGTTTACATGCTGTTTAAGAGACAAGGATCAGAAACACTAGGGGGGAAAAAAGGGAAGGGTACAGCTACACAGCCAGAGGACAAGAGGAAGGGGGAAAAGGCATAGAATAATCCCTCTTCCATTGACTACTACAGCTCGGTGCTTGTGAAAGGACGGGCTGGGGAAGGGAGGAACTATCAGGAGTTCCATCACAGTCGGGTGGAGCCAGACCACCGGGGAGATGGAAACTGGGAGGCTGAGCGCTGCAGCTGCCTTCCCTGGGAGGAACATCTGCGAAATCCTGCGCGGCAGCAGCAGGGGAGGAGCAGCAGGCACAGGCAGTGAGCGTTCCCAGGGAGTGCTCACGGATAACTGTCCCACTGGATGGCTTCCCAGGCTGCTGCAGCGGCAGTTCCCTCCCCCATCAGGGATGAGGCAAAGACCATCGTGTGTGACAAGCAATCCAAGTGTCAGCGCGGTCTCTTGCTTCAGCATCCTGTTTCTTTTTGATGGCCAAGCTGATCAGAACAGGAACAGTTCTTCCTCACCAGAAACATGTTGGTTTGTTCTTACATAAGGACTTTAATACCACTGGCACCTCAAAGTAGATGGCAGTTACCTTGGAGCATTTGCCATCACCTCATGACCAAATGTTTTTCTATAGGAGGTCGCTATCATTGTACAGATGGGAAGAAAAAGAGGCGCAGAGCTGACAAGTGACTGGCTGAAGGTTCACACCTAAGATAGGTAAAGGCTTAGGGTGACAGCTCTTCTCTTCGTAACAAACTTAAGAGCTGTTCTCCTGGGCATGCTGAAATCACCAGCGATCTTTGCTCTTTGAATTCAGTAAAAAGATAGGAATGAGAAGGGCATAGGGAAGGATCCTCTCTCTCAGGCTGTATCTATATCTGTATCTATATCTATATCTATATCTATATCTATATCTATATCTATCTATATCTATATCTATATCTATATCTATATCTATATCTATCTATACTTGCTAGTACAGATAAAACAGACTATGGATCATTCTCTGGCTCTGACAGCCAGTGCTGCAGCTGGGGTCACATCCACACACGCCTGCGTTTTATTCCACACTCACCAAACTGTGAGAACAGTCCCCGGCACACGCTATTCCCAAACCATGCTTGGATGCTTTCTGGGAGAAAGTTAGAGGGGCCAAAGGCATGCCAAGGACCCTGCTAACAACCAAGCACTATGAAAAATAAGCCTCGGCCCTGTTTCATTTAGCAGTGTCGCTGCAGCCTTAGAAGCTAGAGCAATAAAGGTATTTGATGCCTTTGTCTCACACCCGCCTTGTGCTCTTCTCACTTGTTTTCTAGATCAACCTGGTATCTTCTTTTATGGGCCAAAAATTCTTAGTGGGGACCCTCTTTGCTATTTGTATCTCATAACTAATATATTAAGACAGAGGTCACTAGAAGCAAGAGTCCGAGTTCAATAACAAACATAACACAAGATTTAAACAATATTATAGCCTAAATTACGACATTGAAAACCCCTGTTCATTTGTTGCCCAACTCTACTGAGCTCTGCAGCACCTTTTCTACCTGATTTGTGAGTTCCTTGATGCCAAAATTTGACATATGCCCTCAGAGTATCTCTTTCTCGCCATTGCCAAGCAGCTCCATGTAAATAGTACCTATATTTATTTTTAATATAAATACAAATATATAATATATATTATGAAATTAAGCAGAATGTTTGAATATTGTGTAACTGGTTGAAGTCGCACTTAATAGCAGGGAGGTAACAGTTTAATAGTGCCAGCATGAGTTATCACACTGTACATCATCAGAGAAGTGTGAGAAGGCACATTTGATTTTACAGTTTCACCTGATAAACCGAGCCCTGGAGCGAAGGATTCCCTCCCTGACTGATCTCCTGCCACAGGGTTAAGCTTGTTCCCTGCTGGCTGCAAGTTTGGGAGATGTCTCACAATTACCCTGCAGTATCACATGCATGTAGCTGACAACCATTCCACAAAATGTCATTTCTACGGAATGTGTGAGAGACGGGTTGCTCCCAGGTACCTCCTCTTCAGACACAAATACTTCAATATAGTCTTCTGTACAGAGCCCACAGTACTTAAGCTGCAGTGGTATAAAATTCTTCATCTAGCCTTCACTGTGGGCTACCTCAAAGGGGCCATCTGTCTTTCTTCTCTTCCCCCTACACTTTCCCGTGGTCTACCTTGCACTGGATCTTATCTGACTGAAAATTAATCCCACAAAAATCCAGATAATCAAGCATTTGCTTCAGTTTGATAAGCTATTTCTTTGATGTAAACTCACAGTTAGATCTGAATAACAACATCATGAAATTGCATCTTCATTCCCTCTCACTGCTGTAATTACAGAACAGAAATATGTGCAGTGTTCTAAAGTTCAGCTATCCTTATTTTTACTGTGCTAGTACTGATGGTCCCAAGCAGCCCACAATTCCACTCTGCAGAATGTCCAAGCACAGGAAACTGCCTCCCCACACCTTCATCCCCTCTTTACTTCCCAAACAATGGATTGAGAAACAAAGACATAGGAAAATGAAATCACATAGTAAGGAAGCGACAGTGTTAGAAATGGCCTCTGTGCCTTCCCTGTTTAATGTCAGTGCAGCATCTGTGAAGTGAGAACATGCAATAGAAAGAGGCAGATGAGGACACAGTTCCTGCAGGTGGGCAATCCTTAGCATCTCAGGCATACTAGTAGAGGAAGCCACGGAGCCATGTTAGAGTTGCACGAAGCGATGGAGACCAGGAGGGGGAGAAAATGAGGACAGAATAATCAGTTTTGTAACTATATACGTGTGGAATAAAATTGCAGGCACAACTGATAAACTTACATGTCAAATTAGGTAGGTGCCCAATCACCTTATTTGCATTCCATGTTAATGTGATCATAACTACTTGCACAATTTGCACATTTTGCAAATATATATTTAAAGATGCAATCTTCAGAACATGTCCTAGTCTAAACAGGAAAAATTCAGGCTGACAAAGCAGCCAAAACTTGGAAATGGTAGGGGTTCATCTCTTCATCAGTAAAAAAAATTTTCTTAATATCCAGTGATGACAGCACATTTCTGTGGAACACTTGACAGAAAAAAGTTATATCCTGAAAAAGCAAGCATGTGGAGCTAGACAACGGATGTGTATTTACTAGAAGACATTTTGTGTCGAATTCATGTACCCCTTTATGTGTCTGCTAAAAAACCCCAGCTCAGTCAGAATTCAAGCAAAATCAGGGTTTCTAAAGCATTTCTTCATAACTTGCCTATGCGATCAACTATTGAGAAAAAAAAATCAGCATCTGCTGCGATACAACTATATAAAACCTCAAAAGAACTGTCAGGGAGAAGACACCATAATAATTTACGCCACGTTAGCAGTGTTAATTGTAATGACTCAGAGCCTTTAGGCTGAAGCCCATAAAGAATTAAAACATCCTTAAGGCACTACATAAAAATGCCGCCGAGTTACTGAACTGCGGTAACAGTCGCTCTAACTCAAGAATCCCCGATTCCAAAAGCTCGCCTCCCTTGCCCATCCTCACCGAGACACGGTGGGTCCGCTTCCGTGACAAGCCGCAGGGTGGCAGCGCTGCCGCGCACGGGGGGTGAAGCCAGCCTGCTAACAGGGAAACAAAACCGGCATTAGCAGGCAGTGCTGTCACTGATGTACTCGCAGCTGATTTGAAGTGAGACTCTGAAATAATTATTCTTGACAAGTAAACCTAGTAATACATTTGAAGGATTAAATTGAATGAAAACATCCCAACTCTGAAGACTTCAAAATTTAAATTTCATACTGTTCCCTCTATCCTAATTAAAGCTATTCTGGTATCACTTCAGATGTGGGAAGTACATAATTACTGAACCTCAAGTTCAAAAAATTGTCAATCTCAATCCAGTGAATACTTTGCACTACACACATAAATATACATATATATACATTTTTCACATAAAGTCTGATGTGTCTTTATAAAGTCGACCTGACAACTTTATTTCATTCTGCAGTGTGGGTGCTGGGTCCTTAATTGGCTACACTGCAGCCACACTCAGTTGTTCCTGGGTTCCCAAATGAAGCACAACAAACAGCTCTTCCAAGAGAAAATGCAAGTATAGCTGAAAGGCAGTTCATCGCAGGCTGTACTCCCTACAGACAGCATAGGTGAGACAGCGCCAAATTTGGAGGACTGTCCTGGACAGAGAGAACCAGCGCCATCCCAGCCATCTCCTCGTGTCCCCTTCTGTCTCTCCTCAAAGCGTACACCATGTGCCCACTTTGCAATGATTAACAAGCTGCATATTGGAAGAGTGCAAAGCACCAGTCTTAGTTATTTTAACATTAAAATCACAAAAAAATGCTGAGGGCCACAGAGTCTTCAGGGGACTTGGGAATCTCTGAGGCTTCTCAATCACCTGCTCTTGTATTTGCTTCACTTGGGGTCAGTAGTCTGCTCACACATCAAGGTACCAGAGTTCCCTGCTGTGGATTATCCCTTCAGTACCAAACAACGTTGCTTTAAGTTTTTAAAAAAAATATCTTTAAAGCATTTGTAAGACAAGAGACAGTGACTAGAATCCTTCTGCAGTGCAACGTGAATGCATGCAGCAGCAACAGTGACAGCACCTTGTTGCTGAGTCCTTACTGATGATTGCCGGATTGTGTCAAGAGCACCAATGACCACTCGGTTGGGTCAGAGTGTATGAAGCCGCCAAGCAACTGACCAAGGTGTGTGTGGCAAGCTAAAGAGGTCTGAGGGCAAGCAGCCCCACAGAAGCACAAGGTACGTGCCACGAGTGTTGACACCATCTGATCTGCAAACTTGATCAGATCTCCTGCCGGTTTGCTGGCAAAGCCGCCACCTCAGATGATGTGGCTGGACGGAGCCTGTATCGGTTGGTCCAAACCCGGACACCGCAGGCCCATCGGCACCAGGCGCGCAGGCAGGCACTTCTCGGGTGGCCCACAGCCAAGACCTCCCACTGCACGGCCGGAAAAATTCACCAGAAAAATTCCCCGCCTGCTGCGCGGCCCCGGCAGCTCCCTAGTGAGCTCCGAAACAACGCGGCTGCTCAGGGGCCTTTCACAACGGGCGCCGTGGCGCAGCCGAGGGTGAAGCCTCGCTGCGCCCGGCCTGGGGCGCCGAGCCAGCGCCAACACTACAACAGGCCGCGGGCACTGGTGGGGCACTAGCGGGCCCCAGCGCTGACGAGCGAGGGCTGAAGCGGTAACTGGCCGATTAAGCCGCGGCGGGGCGGCCCGGAGCCTCCCGCCCGCCTCCCTCGCCCCGGGCGGTGCCGCCGCCCTCAGCCCGCCGCGCCTGAGGGGGCGGCAGACGAAAGCGGAAGTGCGCTGCTAGCGCGGCCCCCTTCCTCCCCTCCCGCCGCCGTGACTTCCGGCAGCCGCTCTAGCCGGCGTCGCGTCTATGCCCGCGGCGCTGGGGGATGTTTATTGTCGCGGGGAGTCGGCCCAGGACCCGGAACGCCGCCGGGCGCCAGCGGCGGGGCGCCTAGCAACCGGCACCCCGCTCCGCCCCGTCCCGACCGCCGCCGCCCGACCAACCGCCCGCCTGCCCGCACGGTAACGGCCGCCGCCCGCCGACGGGCCGCGCTCCTCCTCCTCGCCGCCGTCTCGGGGGACGCGGCCCCGCCGCCCGCGCGCGCCGGGGAGGCCACTGGGCCCCTGCGTGCCCCCTCCCCCCACCTCCCCCGCCTCCCGCTTCCCTCGTCCCTTCCCGGCTGAGGTAAGGGAGGCCTCCCCCCCTCCCCGGCCTCGCCGCGGCCCTGCCGGCTCCTCTCGCCGCGGTGCCGGTCCCCCGCCTTGGGGCGGGCTGGGGGGTGCCGGTGCGTGGTCGGGGCCGCCGTTTGGGGAAGGGGCCAGAGCATCCTCCCAGGGGAAACGGCCGGTTCGCCGGCAACCGGCGAGGCTTCCCCAAGGGACACCGGCTGCCCCGCGCCCGACTCCCCAAAATAGCGTGCTCGGCCCCGAAGGCTTTGTAACAGCCCTGTCCCCTGCAGCGGCGACCGGCGCCGCTCCAGGTAGCGAGCTGCCGAGCGGCGGAGACCGGCGTGGCCAGGCCGCCTGCTGCCTGCGCTTTGTTTCTGCTGGGCTTGCCGGAGAAGTTTTGGGCTGGGGTTGAAGGGGGAAAACGGTAATTATTTGTTAACCTGAGCGTTGCGGCACTGGTACGCGTAGGGCTTTGAGCGAGATTCCCAGCTGTGTGAATAGGAAGAGTATTTCTGTTTCTGCAATCGAGACGCGCAAATGGTCAATGTTTGACTGGGGGGAGGATGAGAGGCTGACTTTGTTGTGTTAAAATGTTTTGTAACAGTAAAACAGATATTTTATTTTTTTTTTAGCAATGTTTTGTCAAGTTGTAACGGCCACCTTACTGGTCGGTTCAGACTTTTGTCATACTTACAACAATTTTCCACGTATCATAAAGACCTAAAGGATTGTTTTCAATGCTTGGCATTCAACTGTTACTGCATGTTATAAGGGAAAGCCGGCACAGAGTAGGATGCAAGTGAATCTTGCTTGGAATATGAGCTGACCGTTTCGATGAGAAAGATTTGAGTAAAATGGCCTGTTGTGCATTATTTAAAAACACACTTCCTGATCTTGTTCTATAAACTGTTTGACTTTATTCCTGCAACTGGATTTGTGTTGGAAGATCCCAGGTCTGTGGGGATGCAGTAGGCTTTTCCAAGATATTTGTCAGCAGGATTGGGCATTTGTGTCTTCCTTGCCTATGGTATATCTGGTATCATCATTCTGTGCATTGGTCTAACTGGACAATCCCTACTTTCACACTGGTTTTATGCATATTTGGAATTCTTCTCCAAAATATATTTGTTTCATTCTGTAGGAAGTAGTCATGACTGTGCAAATCTTGAAAGGTGACAGTATTAGCTTCAAGATGGCCTTCTGGATTAGGGACAATTTAACTTGCCACTAGAGACAACAAAAGGTAAAAGCATGCCCTACTAGCTCAGTGGCTGTACCTAAGAAAGTTGTTTGGACCAGAGGATTTTCTATATAGACAGTAGTAGCTATGTTACTCTTGGTTCTGGGGAGTCGTTCGCCTGCCACTGTGATTGTATTGTATCTAAAAATTCAAGCAGATTTCAGAGGTCTGTAACCTCCAGTGTTTCATATGGACCTGTTTCCCGAGGGGCTGAACACAAATCTTAAAAAATGCACCTTCAGTGAAAGGATGTAATTGCCTCTACTTGTTCCTGATGGCCTTTACTTTGTATGTTTTCTGTTCTCATATGGAAACCTCATATGGAGGTTCCTGTTAACTTTTTCAGAAATGTTTTTCAAGCTTGACAAATGCCTACTGGCATAGTAGTGACAGATATCCCTTCAGCTGGGCTGTTGGAACTGTTTGTGGAGTTGGTAAGTTGCTTTGGAGCAAGGTTAAAAATAACCAGTAGAAGTTGCTTATACTTAGGCTGCTGGTGAAAAAGGTGTTTATTAAACTGTTCTGTATTAATGTAACCATTGTTAGATACCCCCCCATCTACCTTTATAGCTCTGAGTTTGTCAGATCAAAGGTAGCCAAAAGCTTAAAATAATACTTTGTTTATATACCCCATCCCAAGTGCCTTTCGTCTGTCTTTGATGATGGTGTGGTTGGTTTGATTTGGAACTTTTTGAAGACAAAGAGCACTGGCTTTTTTTAGATTGTAAGATTTTGATGCAGGGTGTTTGTCTTGTAAAGTAGTATGGTTGTGGTCCTAATTGGGGATGGATGGATAATGCTTTGTTTAAGAACTTGAGTGCTCATTCCTTCCTCCAAAGTATTTCTTATTCTGGGAAGTTTTCTAGTTTCAGTTTAGAATACATTACAGTGTCAAATATCCTTGAGTTAGCTTTTGTTGTTGTTTTTATTTTTAAGTTCATTATCATGCTTTACCTATCTACTTTTTCTTCCCTTCCTCTTTTTTTCTTCTTAGGGTAATATTCCAGATGTATCCCTGAAATCTGTGTTGAACAGAAAGAACAAACTTTTAAAATTTCCTTGATAAAATAAAATAATGCAAACTTCCACAGAGATGCATTTAAGCTTTTTTTTTTTCCCCCTCTGTTGGAATAGATTGTGTTACACTGGTGCAAGAGAACTTGAAATCAAAGTTGGCTAGTTTCTTGTGCTGGAGAAAGCTGAATGAAGTCCATAATTCAAAAGAAATGCTACACATATAGACAAATAATTTTATTTTCAATTTTAGCCTATTATTAAATTAGCATTAACTGGCAAAACATAGTTTTAGAAATGAGATTTAAGTTGCCAAAGTTCTGAAGTTCAAGTGAGAGAACCTTTGAGTGAAATTATTCAACAAAACCTAAAGTGAGCTCAATAAAACCAACTTAAGCATTTGCAAATCCAGAACCGGAAAGAACAAGATGTTTGGTTTCTATTCAGTCCCTCTGTTCTGCAAGTGTAACTGCATAAATATGGAATAGTAACATGTTTATATGTAAAGCTGTTGCTTGATCTCAAAATGTATATGTAAAAGCATAGGAGCATTATTTTCCACCTTTTGCAGCTAGGAGGCAGAAATGCAGAAATTCAGGTTTTGGGAAATAACATAATGGGTCAGGGCTGCGCAGCAGGGATGCAGTAGTGTGTATTAGTAGCACAGAAGAGATGAGAAAACTGGGAAAAAGGAGGATCAGAATGTTGTTTAGGTCTCCTATATTCCAGCTTGTCGTGCTACTGGAGATATGTATCAATAAGATCTTTCTTTCTTTGAACATTGTTACACCTTTTTTATAAACATATTCTTCAGATTTTTTTTTTTATATAGTGCATGTATTATTATTTTTTTAAAACCTTTAGCTTTCTTCTGTTCACGTGGTTCCTATGAATTCATATTTCTTTGAGACTTCCCAAAGAAAGGCAGCGGGATGTCTTTTCTCTAGATTTTTTCTTTGTTGTCAGTGCAGAGAGAGACGTTAAAATGAATGCTTAAAGGCAGAGATTGTAATAGGTTATGCTTGCTCACTGCTTGGACAGAAGTATCCAAGTCTAGAAGCATTTGGGTTTACTCAATATTTCTAAACCATGCCTTGCAAGAGGTTAATATTATATTTGTATACTAAATGGGAATGGGTGTATTCAAAATTGTTGACACTTAGATTCAGGTTCTCAAAGAGCATGACTAGTATTTAGCAGCAGCAAGTAGAGACCTTTCTCAATACAAATGAGAAAAACTTGGTAATTAATATTTGAAATGTTCAATATTTGAGTGAAAAGTTTAACAATTAAAGACTTCTGTTAGATCAAGTAACATTAAAATAGAATAAAAGCAGTTTTCAGTATTTTTACGCTGTATTCACATACTGCTTCTATAGCAAATTGTGTCCCTTCTTAACTGAATATCACAAAACATAGTCTAGAATATTAGCTACAGCTCAAATTAAATTTCAAATTGAAAAGCACCTCCCTAAATATCTGTTGTCTTGAACTTTCAGAACATGGCTAATGAAAATGGGGACACAGTACTGTAATGTTGTGTAATTTCTCTCCCATTGAAATCTATGCAAGTAGATTGTACTTCTGGCCAAGATACACCATAATTGCTGAAAACATCCTTACTGACAGCTCCACAGCACATTAACGTTCTTTATTCCTGTAGATCCCCCTTTAATGATAGATCTTTTCCTTTTAAATTGTAATTTTTCTCTCTTTCAACCACTTTTTCCTTTGTTCTGAATAAGCATGTGACTTTTCTCTCCGGATCTGTTTAAGACAAGCCATCAGAGTTTTATGGAGACATTATCGTACAGTATTATGGTTTGCTTGGAGGTTAGCAACCTTTCAAGGGTGTTATGCGTGACGGCGTTATTCTTTCAGAATGTAGCTATTGAGGGTGCCAGTAGAAACTTGCTGATAATTGGGAGACGCTGCTGATTGGAGGTATCTTGTTTTCTTACACGGCAGTCGTTCCTGGGTTCCAGTAAGTGAACTCAGCGAGAGCCAGGAGTTGGAGCCAAGGTGGAAAACAAATGCCTCTCAGAAGATGCCACAGGTTCCAGCTCCTTGCTCCGTGCTGGCCGTGCCTGCGTGCCATGCAAAATCTGCACATGTGCTATCTTTGGATCTGGTGCCATAAATTGCCAACCCAATCTGTAGTAGTCCATCAAAACCAGATGGGATAAGTCATTTCTAACTTTGAGGATTCATGTGATTTTTGGGTTTTTAAAAAAAAAAAATCCAGGAATACTAATTAGTTACTGTTCGTTCTCTTCTTTGCCTGCTTTCCCCCCCACCCCCACACATAGCCTTTGTTTTTTCTGTTTTTTCTCTTGCTGTTTCTTCATCTCTTTTCTGTGTTGTCACCCATCTTGCCTTTTCTGATATTGGACAAGCCAACAATTACAGAATAATTTTTTCAGCCGGGAACAGGCTGCACAGTAGAAGCAGTAACCATCACAGCAGTTGACCCGGTACATCATGCACATCTGCCTTGTAGTTTATTACTTCTGTATTGTCAGTGAGTTGTAGTCAAAGATGCACATTGAGGGAGTTCTCAGTTGGAGACTATGGCATGATGTTTAGGAAGTTGTAGTCAGATGAAAATACTGAGTAACGTTAATTTTGTATCTTGAAGATTTCTGATATAGAATGTAAGGCCAAAACATTTAAAGTGGTATAAATGCATTACATATATTGTGGTTCTTGATACATAGTCTCCTGCTTCTTCCATAGTGATGATCATGTAGAGCATTTCATTTGTCTGACTATTTTTCTTTAATTTTTGTTCTTTGCTTTCTGTTCTGTTCATTTTGGATGAAATACTACTAGAATTTTAGATTAATGGATCAAGATAATATTGCCTCTATCTCTTATGCTGTGCTTTACTTAAGCTACATCTCTTGCAGTAAAACTAAGATTTTTACATTCTTCTACAAAGAAAAATTCCTTAATCAACTACAGTATTTTGATATAAGTCCTTTTCATTGTATACCAATGTTCATGCTCTTTTCTGCTCTCCTTTCTCCAAATACTTCACCTGAGATTTATTTGAGTTGAGATGTGTTTTAGGAGTGTCACCTTCAATGTGCACGGGCAGACTGAGTGCTTTCTGGCTGCCTTAGGTTTGCAGGGTGTGCACTGGGCACCCGTCCTGTGCCTTCACAGTTACTCATGCTTTTTCTCAGAAACACTCAATTTTACTCTGCATGTACAATACGTTCATTCTATACAGTTCCTGTGGGCAGCGCAGAAAGGGGTGAGAGGCCACTGTGGCTCAGCCCAGGCTCTTGTTGCCACCAAGACATTTTGTATAGTTTGCGTTGCGCTATTATATTGGGAGAGATAGGCCAAGAGTGCTGGATGAAGATGGGAAAGCTGTGGTAGCCAGCTGTCTACAGACTGTAGTTTCTGTAACCCGTGTTAGTTCAAAGTTATTGAGCAGGCTCATCCATTCCAACACGAATGTCAAGCTGTTCAGAATTATCAACTTCAGCAGTCAGAGAAGTGCATTTTCCTGAGGTGTCTAATGACATCCTCAAATGAGCTGAGGAAAGATTATCCACTGGAGCTATGGAAAAAGTTTCAGTAATCTTTACTGTGTCCTAATATAGTTGGTAAGAGTTGTAACATATTTAACTGGCAAGTTTAAATATTATATATATCTATACACACTTTATTTCTGTTAAGTCTGGCAACATGGTTTCAAACAAGTAACCTATTTTCTAGTATACAGGATGCAGACTCCCCCCTTCCCCACACACAGCTCACTTAAATGAGTCAGAGTGTAGTTGCTTCTGCTTCTTGTTTCATTTAAGGGACAGATGTATACAATGGTATTAGTAGGCAATTTTCTACTGGTATGTGTAATTTTATCATTTTTGTTTCTCAGGATGTGATCTTCATGGTGAGCTGGTGGGAAAACTGAGTTGTAAATCACCCCAATGGATGCGGACAGTGATGTTGCATTGGACATTTTAATCACAAATGTAGTGTGTGTTTTTAGAACAAGATGTCATTTAAACTTGAGGAAGATCGCATTAGAGGGAGCAAATGTGATATACAAGCGTGATGTTGGGGTAAGAGATTCAACATACCTCAATTATCTCTTTTTATGAATGTTCCTTAAGCTAAACATTCTTGTGTCTGATGTCTATGTATGGTGGATAGAGAAAAGCATAGCTTTATTTCTGTATTTGTCTTGATAGACATTTAGTTTGCCATACACTAAATGTACAGTAAGGGGAGTAGGTAAATGGAGTAGGTAAATATTGTCTCAGAAGACTGCAACTAGTGAGGTGAATATTTAGTATAAGGTATGTGATGAGACCTCTTATACCTCAGGGTCCATTTTGCCTCCTGAAATTTGATGGTTTTGTCAAGAAAATATATCTTGATATGGAGTCAGCAATGTAGGAGTCACTGTAATAAAAAAAAAAATAGCACAATGCTCCTGGCTTTCAGCTTTTTATTCAGAAGAAAATACCTTCATTTAATCTGTTTTGTGAACACTGAATCACTGGCTGAGGTATCCCACGCTTATTTTGTTCTTCTCAGGAGCTGGTTTTGTTTTGTTTTTAAGTTACTGAAAGAGATGAAGGAACAGTTCAAAGCTATCAAAAATAAAGGAATTATTATTAGTGCAACAGTTGATTTGTCTAACAGTATTATTATTTTTTCTGGTATGAAATTGAAGTACCACTAATTCCCAGTTCTTCCACTTTTATTTTTCTTTTTAGAAAGTATTAATGAAGCTTAGGAAGCCTAGGATTACGGCCACAATTTGGTCCTCAGGAAAAGTTATTTGCACAGGAGCCACAAGGTGAGTTCGTGAAGATTCTTTCTCTAGCTGTAAATTCTTGTGTATTTTTTTAAAAATAGAATGTTATAAATGAAGAAGATGGCAAGAGGCAGTACTTTGCACTGTTAAGATTCACTCACACTGGATCACATGTAGATCCTTGCCAAGCACCGTATTTGGGAGGAAGTTTTCTATGTGAAGTGTCTGCCTCAGACTCACTTGAAATCTTAAGCAACATCAGTTCACCCTTCTGGGAGAGCAGCAGGGAAAACTACTTTATGAAGAAAATCTTAGAGATTTCATATGAGAACTCTTTAAGAATTTTATATTTTTAGCCAGAATTTGAAACTGCGGAAGGAATGCCTTTTTTGAGGGATATCTGTTATTTTTTTATGAAAACCTGCCTGAATTTAATCAGGTTATACAGTGTTGAGGGACTGGAGAGAAGCAAAAGCAGACTTTCAGTTCAGATACATCTGAGACTTGCTAAACTCTTTAACAACTGAATTCCTCTAAGATATGTCTGCATTGTGGAGTAAGTAAATTTGCGTACTTTCTGTATATGATCTCTGTCTCAAAATGGAAGATGATTGTTCAGGATGTTAACTCCACACTACCCGTGATCGTATTTGTCTCTTAAGAGTATTTAGTATCGTGTATGATCACAATACATCTCCCACTTCAGCTGGAGCCAAGTGCCAAGATATTCTTCAAATAGGGCATAAAGGACTCCATTTGAGTATCTAGATAGTTAAAATGTAATACATATAGCAGGATAAAATGAAGGCTGTCCATGCACTCATGGTTCATGTGCTACGTGATGTAACGGTTCATTTTATAGTCTGAGAAGCTATTGTGGTATGTGTGCACACAAATAAATACTCTATTTCTGTTAATGCTAGATTCTTTTCTTTCTCCTTTATAGTGAAGAAGAAGCTAAATTTGGTGCCAGACGATTAGCTCGTAGTCTACAGAAACTAGGTTTTCAGGTAATTCTAATGAAAAAGGACTTGTATGACTCAAGCAATGCTGGTAGTCAATTTTTTAGAAAGAAACAAAAATGAGGGAGCATAACAATTTAGCAGTGAACATGTTTTCACTCAGATGCCCCTTTTGTGTCTGCATACATTTTCCAGATGCTGGTTAAAGAGAAGCTGTTTTATTTTGTGGATTTGAGTTTCATTTGGCAGCTCATAGTAGCCAGCTTCTTCACTGGCTAATGAACAACAAAATTTGTTTAATAAATGAACCACCCACAGATGTTTCTTGGATAGAATTTACAATATCTTGAAAGATTTATTTGGAATGAGTGCTGAAGATTATAAACCTAACTGTCATTTGAACATAATTTTCCCTCATTTCTGATGGAACAGCAGATACACATCCATCTTGTTAAAGGCAAGTTTGAGCCCCTTTAATTAAAGGGGGGGGGGAAGTGCTTCTGTGCTGTTAGGTTGCGTGGCAGGAAATAAGCCAAATAAAATACTTAGGACATGAAACCCCTCTTTTTTTCTGGGTTTGAGTTAACATTACGAGTCAAAAACACCACTTCACCGTAGTGAAGGCTGAAAGAGAGCAACGTGAATGACTTAAAATGACATGGTTTAGTACTCTAAAACTTCCTAGTAGTCAGTTGTGCTGTTTACCCACAGTTTCAGTTTATGGACAGACAATTAAATAGAGACAGTGGCAGTCCTTTGGCAGGGCGAGGCTACCTCTGATTGTAGTGTATAAAGGCAGTGGTGACAGGCTATCCTGGTAATGATGCATCAGACCCAAGCAGAAGTTAGACACTCTTACTGTTACGAATGCATGCGTTAGACCCAGCCTCTTAAAGTTGGAATGGAACATTAAATCAGTGAGGTAAATGTTGCTTCCAGGGTGGACACACCAAGTTTTATTATAAAGTGAGCAGTTTAAGTGGAGTGTATTTGAAGATTAAATTGATAGTTGACCTTTTATAAGGATAAGTTGCTTATACTGGTAGTTTACTTCTGAAAAGTTTTGACTGAGGAATGGTCATTTTAAGTTTAGGCAATCTCAGAAAACGATCAAAGGTTTCTTCAGTGGTATTGCCAACACTGACTTCTCAGAAGTGCATTTGTTTGTTTAGGAATGCAACAAGGCATTAAAGAAGCTTTCAAATTGCTTCAGATTCTTGTAACAATGAAATTTAAGCTTTTCCTCTGCTTATTTTGATGTTCAGTGAGCTATTTAATTTAGCTTATTTTCAATTTGGAGGTGTTTAGTACAGCAATACAAGTTGTTTCTGTGTCTCATTCTTAAGCTTTACTATAACCATATAATACAACTGTGAAGTATCTAGTTCAACAGTTACTGTACCATAGAAGGATAAAGTAAGTGATTTGAGTCCATTAAGTACAGTTTAGATTCCTATTAGAAATGCATCAATCACAAGGTTTTCATTTTGAAATCTCATCAAAATATTCTAATTAGTTGATTTTTTTATTTTGTTTTCAGGTTTGGTGGTTTTTGGTTTGGTTTTTTGGGTGTGTTTGGGTTTTGGGGGTTTTTTTGCAACCTGTACATCTGCCTTGCTGTAAACTAAATTTCTAATGTCTTTTTTTCCCCTCTTCTGAAAAGGTAATTTTCACAGATTTTAAAGTTGTGAATGTTTTAGCAGTGTGCAACATGCCCTTTGAGATCAGATTGCCAGAATTTACAAAGAATAACAGACCTCATGCGAGGTACGGTAGGACTTTAATGAATTACAGTCTTGGTATAGTTCTTAAGCTTTTCTTTTTCAGTTCTAGATCTATCTTTTTTACCTTTTATTTTGTTTTCTAGTTATGAACCAGAACTTCATCCTGCCGTGTGTTACAGAATAAAAACTCTCAGAGCTACCTTACAGATTTTTTCCACAGGCAGTATCACAGTTACAGGTATTTTGATGTCAAAAATAAATATTTAACTTTTGGGGAATATTTAACTTTAGGGCCAGTAGGTTTAGGAAAGGAAGATGTTTAAAACAGTCAAAAGATATGTGGAAGGGATTTTGTTTCCCAGTGCTAGCACCCAGTTTGTTTTTGAGTGAAATTGCCAGAAGAGTTGTAGAGAAAGTTTTATTATTGGTAGGCTCAAAAATTACTTTGAATGTAATCTGGTTTTTGAATGTAGTCTGGTTTTTATAAAAAAAAAAGTGAGATAGGACTTGAGAATGCAGTTTTTTAGTGTTTATTTAAATATTTGAATTTTCTTCCTTTTTTTCATCTTCATAGTGCTGTAAACTACACTGCATGTAGCATTAACATCCCTTTCATAAATACATGTTTCCAAACTTGAGATTTATGGAAATGTAAAGGATAGCATAGTATTTTGTCATAACTGAAGTTGACCAATACTTGCAGTTCTTCCAGAGTTGTGCTCTCTTCTGTTAAAGCTCAAGTGAGAGAGAATCACCACCTGAATCGCAGGCATCAGTGATTTTTTTTCCCCGATGTAATTAGAGACATGATTGTCCTGGGTCTTGGAGATGCCATGCCATGTTTTGGACTCTTTCTTCCTAATTTTCATTTTCCATTTTTTGTTATGTATGCTTGTGAAGTATCCACCACAGGTTTCCAGATATGAGAAGTCGGGTTTTTTAGAGAATATGTGTTAAAATGGTACAGAACCAAAAACCATCACTTTATATCACTTTAGCAGGAATTCTGTCTTGTGGTTGTTAGAGAGCTCAGTCAGGTAGGGATTTTTATTTTCACATCTTAGTTCCTTAACAAATACTTGGCTTTATGGGGAATGTTTCTCACAAGATATTTGGAGAAGTCTTTTTTAAAGATGACAAACTCCATCAGATTTAATCTGAAAATATAGGGCTGAAAAGTATTTCGATATTCCAGTATATGCTCTCAACAGAGCAACTGGTCTAGCCAAAACTAGAAACTAAATTTAGGATAAATCAGAAGCTTGAGTATTACTGCAGTAATAAAAGGTCCTCAGTGTGTCTTGTCAGCCTCCTAATGAGATTTAGCCTTTCTGTAAGATTCTTATTACTACATATACGGGACAAAATCACTTTCGTATTTCCAGAATTGTCCTTTCAAATATGAAGGCAAATACAGTAAACAACAAAGTTTTACTTCCTTCTGGTTTATTTGTTACAGTGAGTTTGAAATATCTCAGACCTCTGTTGGTTTTGAAGGCTTCTGTTTTGCCTAGGCCTTTCTTCTAGGGGGAAAAAAATGTCCACAGTCTTACGCTTCTAAAAACGTTTTAAATTACTTTTCAACCTTACTGTACTCACTCTCAAGTGCATTCAGATGAGGTTCCTTTTGACCATTCATACTTTTGTAGTACTAGTACTTGTCATGCCACTAACTCCAAGAATTTCATTTGAGATACATAATTAGAAATGTTATAAAAAAACAGGAAGGTGGGTTTTTTAAAATAAATAATAGAAAGATTTAGAGTTCCATTGAGAAAAGAAAAGAGCTGATATGTAATAGGAAGAAGTATGAATTTTTTCTTCCTCCAAAATGAGTGATGAGGGGGTTGGTTTGGGGGTTTTTTGTTTGGGTTTGGTTTTTTTTCTTCTCTTATACTCCCTGCAATTATGATCCAGTTTTTACATCTCTTCCACCCATACAGGGAGTAGCATTTTCTTACAAGAATTATTTGCCTACTCATACTCTCGCTTTCTGAAGGCTTTCTCTAGAACGTGCATTTCTATAATAGCAGACAAATTTAAGGAAGGTGCAGTGTCTGCCCAGAAGGCAGGTTATCTTTCACCAGGCTTGTTTTAGGTGAGTGCTTAACTCAACTTGACAAGTTTGAAAGTACAGAAAGAATCCTATTCCATTCCACTCTTCTTCTGACTGAGCGTGTAAATTAAAAGAGTATTTCCAGATTTACTTAAATAAGTTATTTATGGTTTTTGGGAACCATTTCGAACAGTTCTCTATACTTGGAAGAAACTTTTGAAGTCTGAAGTGACGTAGAAAACCCCTTGAGTTCAGAGTCATCAAAGCACGTGAAAAACTGCTGTTTTCATTTATCTGCATCACCAAACTTCTATCCAGGATGAATTTCTTCTGGCATGTCACTACTCACCTATTTGCACTCTTAATTGTTCATTGCATAAAATGGTCTAGTACCATTAGAAGGCATTGCTGGTTCATTCTTCCTTTTCTTTCCCCAAATACTCACAGATCACATTAGATAACCTTTGTATGCTTCATCCTGAGACAATAACCCTTCCCTGGCTTGCAGGTTTTGTCCTGAGATCAATGGTGGAGCTATTTGCAAAATCCAGACTAGAAAGTAATAGTCTGTAATTTTAAAACATAAAATAGCCTTGCTTGAAACACACTTTGGTTACATACAGCATTACTTAGCAGTAGTTTTTGTTGGTAGGTTTTTAAAAGAAGAGATAAAAGTGGCTAGGCTTTGAGTAATACAAATTCCTAGAAGATTAGCATAAGTAAAAGTATATTTTACCTCTGCCACTCAGCTTCTACCTTCTTCTCTAGGCTGTTTAAACCAGTAAATCGAAAAGCACCCGAGTTGTTACGAAATTAAATGACAGTATTACTTATTTGTAGTCTAGCCATTGACCAGTGTAGAACATCTTGCAGACTTCATGCGAGGGTCTTTTCTTGTAAGTAAAAGTGATCAAACACCTTCTTAAGTTGGGAGAAACAGAGGAGAAATTATTTTTGTCCACAGTATAAAGTTGTAGTAGCTAAAAATACTAAGGTTATTTTAAAGATACTGTTGTTGGTTTAATTTATGATTCGCTGATTTTTCTTTTGCTACTGCCTTTTTTTTTTTTTTTAATATGTCTCAGGGCCAAACGTAAAGGCTGTTGCCAGTGCTGTGGAGCAGATTTACCCATTCGTGTTTGAAAGCCGGAAATAAATTTTATAATTCACCACTTGATGGTTAGGTTTCCTAACCAAGCACCTTTAAAGACTGCTGCACATTGGACTAAAAGCAAAAAGGAAAACTGGACCAACCGTAGCAGAGGAATACAGACTCTCTTACTTGCTCATGGCCACAGTATAAACTCCAGTTCTTTTGGATTTTACTCTTAACAGTGCTGTATTGTAAAAACAGAAGTTTACAAGATATGAAATTGCTGCTTTTAAAAAGACATTCTATTTATTTTTGCAGTAATTTCTGTGTATTCATAAGCAAAGCTGTCACGATGTGCACTACCTTTAAAACATTATTTTTTTTTAGTTTGAGCTTGTGTTTTATTTGTGAATAGTCTTTTACATTTTTGTATGCTGAATATTGGGCACCAAAGAAGCTGTAAAAGTTATCTTTTTCACCTGATGAATGTGCACAAATAAAAGTTTGAAAATATTTCTCTTCATACCTGTTCTGTTATATTCCTTTCCCTTTTCTATTACAGTTAAAATTGTATAGTTGCAAATTAATTTGAAACAATGTAAGAATAGTCTTTTGCTGATACCTTCTGTTTCTATTTGTAGTATGTGTAAAACTTTGTGCGTGGGTTAGATCGAAATCTATAGTAGTTACGTATGTTTATCCGAGGATGAAATTTGGTTTGTTCCCAGTTCTCTTAACTACATGCCAGACTTCAAGTATTTTCTTGCTGTTATGTGAAGAGAAGACATTTCTAAATATAAAGGTCTACAGCAAGTGTTTTCCTATAGATGGTGAGGAAATCTTATCAACTAAAGAAGCTACTGTAGAAAACCCAACTGCCTTGTCCACCTTCTGGATGAAAAGGAAAAAAGTCACTGTGTGAGCTTCGGTTTTCAGGAAAGTGTTGTTGTGCTTCAGCACGAGAAGATGGTGCGGTCACGCTAATCCAGCCCCAGCCTATTGCTGAATGATTAACGCAGACCTTTTCTACACTCTTCTTACTGTATAATATTTTCATGACAGGAGCTGCCAGCAAGCAATGAAGCTTGATTCTGGCATGTATTATTATTGGTATTAATCTTGGACTCAGAAGCCAGTAGATGTTTCTCTCGTAAGTGCACATTTGAAGCAGAAGAGAGGTGAATGCTTAAAAGTAACTGCAAATGCTACTTTTAAAAAGATACAATAAATATGTATAAATGTATGTATGTCTTTTTTCCCTATCTCACTGAAGAGAAATGTAACGCTACCATTGTATGCTGCAGGTAATATGCAGTCTTAGTGGGTGCTAAAAATAGTAAATGGTGAGCTGTTACTGCACCAGAAGTCACAGCTGCGAAAGAAAGGTAGAACGTCCTGAGGCAGCCTAGCATAATATATTTAATCTGTTTGAGGGGATGGTACAGAAGTTGGGGCTATCTGTAGTGTCTTTGTGCAGAAGTTATGGAAAGGAAGGAGTAGTATGGGAAATGTTCAACCAAACCCCTCAGAACAAAAAGAAAGAAGCAAAAATTTGCCACGAGCCTGAAGTGATATATTCATAAAAGCCCTTTTAAGCTCAATGTATGTAGGAAAGAGAGGACTTAGAACCATGAAATTGTGAAGTTGAGTTCAAGTCATGGTAAAGAGTAGGGAAACGGATGCTTGCTTTATGCAAGCTTTCCAGTTTGTATAGAAGGTAATGTGGACCTCAGCACTCTTGACACTAATGAGGATTTTGTGAAATGTCATAAAGAGCAAGGGACAAACCACCATTAGGGAACACTAGTGTATTTTTATTACAATTTAAAAAAGAAAAAGCAGAAGGCATTTGAACAATGAACAAAATTGAAATGGGTTTTCCGGGAACAAAGTGTACTCCTAAGCTGATGAATGAGGATTTGGCCATTATAACGACAATAGCTGCCTTAGATGAGGCCTGCCTCTCTTTCTTTTGGATCAAATTACAAAGCACTTGAGTGCTACCAGTGAAATGCTGGAGCTTTTGTGAAGCATATGCGTCTCCTAAATTTATCTATGGAGAAAGAGGAACATTGTGCTTTTTTGTTAGCACTGTCACATAATATGAAATCTGCCTGTTAGAACAAAAATGAAAGGTAATAATAAGCTGCAATGTATTAAAATGGGAACTGTTTCTTTTGAAGTGCTGCTTAAATCCATGCTAGCCATTTGAGGCCGCCTTAACAATCCGTAAGGGAGCCAAAAAGCACACAACTGAACTTGCAGGGGAGTATTGAGAAAGAGAGTAATAGCAAATAAAAGATTCCTTGCAATGTGTGCACACCTATCCTCCTTGCTCCAAGAGAGCCTCAAACCATTTGTGACAAATACGCTTTAAAACCTCTGATGATGAAGGGCGTTTGGCAGCGTACGTTTATAGTCGGGGGTATCGCTCTATTTCCCATCGCTGCTCTGAATCAGTAGGTCCCTGCCTCAGTGTGGAATGAGCCTTGCTGCTGCTGCTGCTTTCTGCATGCATGCATACACATGCACACCCCTTCCCCATCCTCACGAGTTGGTCTTTGTTTCCTTTGCTGCCGTGTTGTCCTGCCTCCACCTAGTCTCTCACCATCAACTCCTGCAGTCGTGATGCAGACCCCAGGCCAGACGGTATGCCCCAGCGTGCTAGCTCTTGCCTCAGTGTGAGGAGCCGTGCTCTGGGCTAAACTTACTTGTCGATCAATCAGCTCTTCCCCAATGGCCACGTTTTCTAGAGCACTGTTCATCGGTCCCTGGATTCTCCAGGTGGATTCCATGCAAAACTCCACACAGTGCTCAGCTGTGGCACTAGCAGTGCCATGGAAAGTTTATTTCATGTCGCTAGAGAGAAGGGCTGGTTCTATTTATGCAACCCACATAGGGCTCCTTTTTGCAGTAGAATGATAACTCTGACTCACTGCTAGCTTGTGAGTTGTCATAGCCACTAGATCTTTTCCTGCGGTCTCTAGCTCCATTTTATCGTTCTCTGACTTGCAATTAGCGTTACCAGAGAAATTTGCACTTATGCTTTCAGAATTGTATCCTTTTTTCAGACCTTTCTCACAGATTTGCAAAGGTCTGAATTACAATCCAGTCTCTCCTAGTTTAGTATTGCCTGCAAATTTAATAAGCATATTATGTTCTGTAATCCAGTCCATTAATGAAGATACTGAATAATTTTAGATCTGGGACAAATTTTTTTGTGGAGTGCTTCAGAGATCCCGGGATGTGATTTGTGAGACGTGTCCCTTTTTTCCCTTGTATTTTCATAGTTGATGAGGTTGTGAGTGCCAGTTCTGTCTCATCAGATGTGCAGGCTTTGTTATAAAAGACCAGTACAATTAGGGCTACATTTATAGGGGTATATAGGGCTAAGTCTGTAGGACTACAAATAAGACTAGCTATAAAGATTTAAAAAGCCCTTGATCACCACCTTTTGGAGGTATCTGAAGCTATTAGTGTCTCTGCAGTTAAACCGGTGTAGGAACTATGCCTTTGTCAGAAAGATGGTATTTTTACTTATTTGTTTCTGCACTAAATAGGTGTGCGCGGGGACAGTTCAGAAGAGCTCATAATGAACCCAAAACCTGTAAGGTGGGGAGACAATTTCTATGGTATTTTCTGAGTTAGATTTATTTTTGTAAGAACACTCACAAAATTATTACAGCAGAGGTTTGTTTGGGAAGCTGCAATGCTGAGAAAGATTTTGCAAAAGCCCCTTTCACTAAATGTGATGTAATAGAAATTGGAAGCCAGTATGGGCTCGGATTGCTTGTGCAAAGGTCTGCTATCTAGAGGCAACTGTCAGAAAATGGTACCACCAGAGCAAATGGGGATGCTATTGTCAATGCAGGTAATCCACTACCTGCTAAAGTCACAGATCAGGAAATGCAATTTCCTGCAATATAGTCTTACTAAAAATACATTGTATTACTGGATTTAATCTCAGGTACTTGATAGTATAAGAATGATGTTGATAAACTGGCAGTATATTTGGAAGACTACCCAGAGGCACTTTAATATTTCTTGTTCTGAAGCTGATTTAGTAGAACACATGATACTGATAACCATCCTCCATGCCTAACATGAAGCAGGTGGAGAGGTTTCAGTAGACATCAATGCTAAAAAACTGAGGAAGGTACTAACATGCCAAAACCCAGAAAATGGTGGGTTCAGACTGTTTTTTGACAAGATCATTTTGCAAGTGTTCAGAACTGATAGTGGAATCTGTAGGTTTTATAGAAAGAAAATGTCACTGTTGATCTAAGAAAAAAGCTGTACAGTATTAGTAGGTCCAGCCTAATAAGCACCCTTTGCTGGTGCTTGAGAAGTTCTCCCATATCTTTTGCTTTTCTTCAACAAATGCTTGCCAGGCTTCCAGGCTTGACACACACTCATTAGGCAACACATGGCACTGACAGTGTGTCCCATATTTTACTATTTCAGCTGCCCCTTTCCCCCCATCGCCAGAGTCAATCTCTGACTTCGCTTGCCCTTGCATTTCATTTGCCTTCATCCATGGCTCCAAACCCAGTTCTCCAGCTCTCCCTGTTTCACGTGGCTGAGCTCTCACACGTTTTGCATCCTTTTTCTGACTGTTTGTAGAAGTTACAGGAATACTCTTACCTTTTCCAACTCTTGCTGCTGCAGTGTGGAGTAAACTCTTACTGCTGTGGTCAGGGAAGCACAAGGAGACTCTTTGCTACGGGCGGTCTCCCATGCGGGGGCAAAGGGAGCTCTTCTCCTGGCCTCTTGTGGTCCATATGAGAACTGTAGACCTCAAACAAAATTCTAAGCAGAGTCTTCAATTTTTATTGGAAAATTCAAAGTAAAAGAAACCAAAGGTTTTCATGTCTGTGGAAAAGGAGAAAGCACCTGAGATCCGGGGTGGAATTTTAGCTTGGGATGGAATCTGCAGCTTCCCCATAGAGAATGAGAGCAAAAGGCTTTTGAGCTAACTGCTTCTGATGGGGCCTTTGGTCTGAGTCACCTACGTCTCAGGTGCACAGTCCCACTGTCTGTCCATGTGTCCTGGGTGTGCTTGGTCTCTTGTTGCTTCCTGTAGACTATATTGAAAGGGCTCACATGTACCCTTATCAGATGATTTTACTTAATCTTTGGTACACTGTGTATGCCAAAACCTGTGTCTTGCTGAGCCTTACGCATACTATCATAACCATTCTTAAAAGCAGCCCAGGCTTGTGACACCCATGAGGTTATTGTAAGGACTGCAGGCCCTAGGATCAGGACAGAAAAAAATAAGGCAGCCAAAAGCCAACTAGCTAGCCAGTGGCTGGTGGAATAGCTTCTTCCAGAGTCTCGCTTGCTTTAGATGACATCAGATCTGCATAGTTAAGAATCCTGCATTGCAATAACTACTTACCTGACCTTTGTACCAAAAGTTCAACGGGGTTTTTAAACTGATTCCCTGAAAGCTCACAATGCAGGAAAGTTGTGGTACAGATTTGGCTGGTAGGATCCCATCTTGAGGTAGCTAAATTTCCAGTGACTTCTGGCAAATCACATCCTTGGCTTCAATAGTTTATTTTCAGGTTTTGGACACATGTTCACTGTCTGAATAGATGTGCTCCTATAAATTTACCATGTCGGTATCTAGAAGTGCGACCATGTGAGAATCTGATCAGAACTGATCCGGTCTGCTCAGAAGTAAAACTTCACCTAGATCAGTAAGTTACTGTTCCTCCAGTGCAGGACACAGTCAGGTGGTTTTAACACTATGAGACAGCAAATAAAGTGGGATCATGTGCCTAGTTCGAAGTAGGATCTGCACTCCAGCTGACAGTGTCAGTCTTCTTTCCGCAATTAAATCCTGGAAGAGATGCCGCTGTGTGGCTGCTGAGACAGCCAGCATATTTTTAAAGCATGCTTTTTTTCTTTAAACAAAGAACCATTTATTTATTTGCTAATAAATATTTATCTACTGATCATTCTAGCAAGCCATTAACCTTTTAAGAAAAAACCACAAAGTTCTTTTATGAGAGCCGTATAGATAACCCTTTGTAGAGGCTTGTTGAGTACTTCAGGATACACTTACTAAGCAATAACCAAGAATTTGACACAATTTATGATTTGCAGTGATTACGGTTTCTGAACTCCCTTTGTGCTGCCCTGTACCACACAATTCTCCCTTTCTGAATCCAAAAGTCAAAGTCTAGTGTGCCCTGTATTGAGAAATAAAATTATTTTGGCATCAACTCTGGTACCTCCAGCTTCCAACTTTCCTGGGACTGTGAAGCCAAGGAAATCCTCTCTGTCTTCTGTAAGGACATCCTCATTCTAGAGTAATTGATTATGCAAATGTCCCACCATTAAACAGTTTGACTATGTTTTCTGAGGACTGTTTCCTAGGTCACTGAATCCTGGCCCTCCTAGGAAACTTTATGCAAAATTGTCTTATAAGCTGAGCATGCTCTGGTTATAAATAATTAAGTTCTGATAAACAAGATCCTTTTTCAAGTCTTGTTAAGCTGAAGCCTAAATTAATTCATAAACAGTTCCTACCCAGCAATTCTGCACTAACATCATCCTTTACACTCCATAGTTGTCCATTTTTGCTCCGTAGTGGCGTCTTCCCTAACGTACTGACAGAGAGTTGTTAACTCTTTTCAGCCCCTTTTTGGCTAGGCTAAACAGACCTGTCTTGGGTGGGCTCCTCCTGAGAGACAGGCTCTTCCTTCTCCTTGGCACCTCAGTTGTTCTTTGCATCTCTTCCAGGCTGAACTCGTGATGAATATGGATAACTAGAATTGTGCACAGCATTCCAATTTCCATTCACCTCCTATGTGCAAGAGCTAAGTAACCTCAGGGGAGGTGAGAGATGGTGGTTTGAAACAGATGGAGCCTAGGGTTCCAGTAAGTTATAAACTACAACAATCTTTAATGTTGGCTGTAAACTGCCACTGAAAGAAGCTCTACTAAGAAATGAAAGAGAGAGTATCTTGTGTATAATAAAGATGTCATACGTCCCATCAGAGCGTGAGCATCGCTGAACTTTTTTTTGTCTCAGTCTTTTGGTGAAGGCTGCCTTGGTCGCCTCAGGTCTAGTAGAGCTGCTGTTTCTCTTTCTTGGCAAGTTCCACCGGCATCAGTTTCTCTCTGCGCTGGCTCATCCAGCACAAGGGGGTCTTCACGTACTTCCTGGAGGAGCAAAAAACCCGCAAAGCTTTGCCATCGAACACAGCCGGCAGAGTGCTCTCCCTGTTCAATACGCCTGCCGCTGAGGACGCGGCTCTACAGGCTGCCCGCACCTCGGCAGATGCCCGAACACCCCGGGCCCGGGGATGCTCCGGCGGCCGCGGCGCTTCCCCGCCTGCCCGCGCGGGGGCGGCCCCGCCGCACGCTCCGCCCGGCTCCCCCCGCTCCCGTCCCCGGCTCCCCCCGCTCCCGTCCCCGGCTCCCCGTGGCTTTATGTCTGTCTCTAAGGAGGAGGCAGGAGAGGGCGCACGGGGGGAGGCAGCGCAGGCCGGACCAGAAACCCCTGTGACCGCGGCGAGGGAGAGCCCGGGGGCTCCGGCAGCACGGTTAGCTCCTGGTTTTCTACACTGGGATAATTGCTCTTAATTAGCCCATAAACAACCTCCTTCACGTTGCAACCTTTATATATTCTCTGGTAATCCAAAAAAACGCAAATAGAGGATGACCCACCGCACTAGGCTCTTCACACATTAATTAATTCCACTGTCAAAAAGTCTGTGTCTAATTTTCAGTTTGAATATTTCTACCTGTGCCTTCTAGCCTCTTTCTCTCCGTGTCCTTTCTCTTGCCGACAGGCAGCGGCCTGCTGGCAGGCTGTCAGCAGGGAGAGAGTGAAGGCGTCTGTGTTGCCCCATCAAGCCTGGGTGCGTGGATGAACTGGGGGATGCTGCCTCGCCTGTAGCAGCATGCTGCCAGCTGTGGTGAGGCCTGACGCTCACCCCAAGCCATCAGCCCTGCAAAAATTTTGTCCACTAAATTGTTTTCCCTATAATTTCTGTATCCTTTTATTCATTATGCTGATAACTTCTTGAGATGAGTCTAAAAAAGCAAGTAGCTGCTGTAGAGCAGCTCTTTGAACAGATCAAGAAAATGCTGCATTTTAAAAAACAGGGATGCTTATCTTTTTCTTATAATTTTTTATGACCAAAAACAACTCAAAAGAATGGAGACAGTAGCAAATTGATAATAAAAATCGCCAGTTCATTTATGGTCAATGACACCTGCATTTGGAGATTGGAAACAAACAGCATGTGTATCAGCAGGTCATTTAATTCTGTTATCCAAATTGATGTGCTAATTTTGTTGAACGTATGTAACTCCAAGGGCCACTCACTCTACTTCTGAGGGATGAGAAAAGACAGGTAGAGTCAAAAGACACAAAACCAGTCAGAATGGGTCATGTTAAAGGAGCAGGCACATGGCATTCATGTCGCCAACACTCTCTCCCTCTCATTGCTCTTCTACTCTTTTTATGTGGTGAGGTGGGGACACAAAACTTATGCTGGAAGAACCTTTTCTGGGTATAAGCTCATAGAGTCTACAGAGTCACGGGACTCAGTAAATGCACAAAAAAATGCCCATCTAGAAGAGCTATCAAAACTCACATGGAGCCTTGAAGTATTTGAGATACAGCCTCTCTCCTTTCCTCTTTCTGCATGCAAGCCAAGACACACAGCCCTAAATGTGAGAACACAGTTGCCCTTCTCTCCAGGAACACCAGTCAGCAAAAGTGCTGGGAAGCCAAGCCTGGCTGCAGGCGTTCCTCACAGGGGTACTGGAAACCACCATCCCTTTAGGGCCAGTCCTTCTGCACCAACAAAATGTTTGCTTGGCCACTGAGATCAACATATGCAAGCTCAAGCTTTGAGGCAATCTCACTTTTCCAGAAAAAAACCAACGCAGTTTCCTTTTTTTTAGCATGTGGCATTGAAAGGCTTTGTCCCTCTGGGCACTTGAGGCATGCGGTCACAGGTTCAGTACTTACTGTTTTGCTAGTTCCATGGATATTTGCTCCAAAGAGCATCCTTTCGTCTCTGGTATAAACACAATGACAAAAGCCAGGGATGCTAGGCTCATTATTGTGTAAATGAAGCACACCCAGGACAAGCCAATGAGCTCTACAAAGGAAGAAAACATGTCTTTTTAAATTTTCAAATATTATAATTTTTTTTCTGTTGCCATATCTTTATAGGATACAGCCCCTAATGGACAGGAAAAGTTAGAAAGAAACTAGGCTGTTATTCTTGGCTCACTTATTTGTGCCTGGCCATAATTTGAAAAAGAAGAGTGGTTTTGCTTTTTCTAATACTCCTTATGAAAGAAAATTGATGAGCCCATATTGACCCATTTAGCATGAACCTATTGATTTATTTTGCCTGTGGTCACTCTGCATGAAAACAGTGAGTAGCCATTGTTACTGGTCTGTGCAAAGGCACCAGGGGTCACAAGCGCCTCAAATTTCCACCCATGTCTGGTTTTGTTGCACATTATTTCATGGAACAAAACCAAGCATTTTTTCACACTGTTGCAGTTGTCTCCAGCTAATCCTCCCTGCCTGTCAGTTCCCAGCATTTCCACTACAAGTCACGGGTTCTGCGCCAGAAAGGCGTCCAAGAGTGAACTCCTAATGGGTCCAGCCAAGAACTAGTGGTTTTCTGAGCCTACAGTCCAGGGACAGGTAGGTCCTCAGGCTGAGGGATGCACTCTGCAGCTCCTGGAAAGTAAAGCATATACAAACAGGCTGCTGCAGCCCACTTAGCCCTTTTCCCTGCTAAAACTAAACCAGGAGGTTAAAACATTTGTCAGTGGTGTCATAGGCTAAAAATTGCAGCTGAAGCTACTAATCCAGCCGATATCTTCCATCAGATACCTAAGTGCAGGTGCTGCTGAGCACTGTGACCTCCACACATATTCATTTTAAGACAGAATTTCCAATTCTACCTTTCTGCTATAGACTAGGAATGCATATTTGCTTGTAGTTACACTTCCATAAACCCAGATTAGACCCAGCTAAGCCAATAGAGTTACTGGGGCTTTGCATTCATTGAAACTGAGACCAGAACAATGGGTGTGCATTCGCAAGTAACGCTGCACAGCAGGAGGGGGCCTTCAGGTGAAACAGTTGATGCTGAGGACCTGAGGTCCACACTATCTCTTTTCAGTGACATTTCCTTAGGAATAGCTCTAGTCTGGCCCAAGGACTGAGCAAGTGTTGGCAGCTGGAGTGCATTCACTCTGCATTTTCTGGTTTGGTTTTGTCCAAAAGCTTGCTCAGTTCAGGCTGCCCTGTGATGCAAACCAAAGTGCAGTGAGCGGAGGCGGCTGGATGATTTGCTTCTGAGGAGGACCCTTGATCTAACAAAAGTGCTAGTGTGGACACAATGAGTTTGGCTTGGCATATTTTTCCTAGTTTTAGTCAAGTTAGTACTCAGGGTTTTCTCTTTTTTTTTCCCCTAGGAAAAGAAAATACCAATGTGAAACCCAGTTTAGTCACAAATCACACTTATTTTCAAATCCATCTCAAAATGCATCCAACAGGATGAAAACCACCTCAACTTTTTGTGGGTTGATTGCCTGCCTCCGGTGGAGAGTAATGTAGAGTTAAAGGAAACCTGGAATTTCTGTTCTCTTATATTTTGATTTTCAGCACATATTTTCCTCTGAATAAGACTGAAAACTAAAATTTGCAAAACTTCTTATGAAATACAATTAGAAACAAATATTTGCCAATCAGTGAATTTCAACATCAGCATTTTCCCTTGTTTATCTTCACATTATAAGTTACTGTATGATAATCTCTTGCATTAAAGCATAAAACACTTCAACATGTGAAAAGGAATGATTTCAATGGGATTGTCATTAAAAATATTTGATCAGAAAAGCTGCGGTCTGTTCTAGAGCAGAACTTCCATTGACTTCAGAAGGTGCAGGAATCCTAAATATTATGTATTTTCAACCTACTGAGGAAACAGTGTTTTTAAGAGGTGGGTTTCAGAGCCTATGGAGTCGATGTGCAAGGTGCTCTGATAGGCAGCACCGTGAGGCTGTAATTACTAGCACAAACCTAGAACGATGTGGTGGGAATGGTGAAGTTACACTAACAAACAGCACCTAAACAGAGATCTGAGTCTGGCTCCTGAGGCATCATGGCTGCAATTTTAGCAGTGCTGTTTGTATAGGAAAGATTGATTTTGCCCACTAGAAGACTATCAACTTGGAATGATACAGAGAAATCTTACCGGTTACAGTCAAGAATGTCAAGGAGATGAGGAGATTGATACCCCAGTTCATGCTAGATGTCAAAGCCATGGCCCGTCCTCTGATCCCACCGGGGAAAATTTCACTCAGGACCAGCCAGGACACTGAAATGGAAGAAGAAAAATAAAAAGATGTTATCTTTGAAAGGATGGCTTTCTTTGATGTAAATTCAGGTAGTCCATGAATGCGGGTGAGGTGACCTGAAAGAATAAGGTAATTTTCAGCGAAGTTAGGTTTGTGTGGGTCCAAGCCCCTCAGGACCACCCTGCTCTGCAGTCAGCATCACCCCTGGTAGACAAGGGAAGGGCATCATTGTGGACGGAGCCTGGCAGCCAGCAGCCAGCATTCCCTTGGTGGACAAGGGAAGGGCAACTGACATCATCTACCTGGACTTATGCAAGGCATTTGACACTGTCCCGCACAACATCCTTGTCTCTAAATTGGAGAGACATGGATTCGATGGATGGACCACTTGGTGGATAAGGAATTGGCTGGATGGCCACACTCAAAGAGTTGTGATCAACAGCTCAATGTCCAAGTAGAGATCAGTGATGAGTGGTATTCCTCAGGGGTCAGTACTGGGACTGGCACTGTTTAACATCTTTGTTGGCAACATGAACAGTGGGATCGAGTGCACCCTCAGCAAGTTTGCCAACGACACCAAGCTGTGTGGTGCCGTCGACACGCTGGAGGGAAGGGATGCCATCCAGAGAGACCTTGACAGGCTGGAGAGGTGGGCCTGTGCGAACCACATGAAGTTCAACAAGGCCAATTGCAAGGTCCTGCATGTGGGTCAGCGCAATCCCAAGCACAGCTACAGGCTGGGCGAGGAATGGATTGAAAGCAGCCCCGAGGAGAAGGGCTAGGGGGTATTGATTGATGAGAAGCTCAACATGAGCCGGCAGTGTGTGCTTACAGCCCAGAAAGCCAACCATGTCCTGGGCTGCATCAAAAGAAGTGTGACCAGCAGGTCGAGGGAGGTGATCCTGCCCCTCTACTCTACTCTGGTGAGACCCCACCTGGAGTACTGCGTCCAGCTCTGGGGGCCCCAGTACAAGAGAGACATGGAGCTGTTGGAGAGAGTCCAGAGGAGGCCACAAAGCTGATCAGAGGGCTGGAGCACCTCTCCTGTGAGGACAGGCTGAGAGAGTTGGGATTGTTCAGCCTGGAGAAAAGGCAGCTCCAGGGAGATCTAACTGCAGCTTACCAGTACCTGAAGGGGCCTACAGGAAAGCTGGAGAGGGACTGTTTATCAGGGAGTGTAGTGACAGGACAAGGGGTAATGGGTTTAAGCTGAAGGAGGGTCGATTTAGATTAGATGTTAGAAAGACATTCTTTACTGTGAGGGTGGTGAGGCACTGGAACAGGTTGCCCAGAGAGGTTGTGGATGCCCCCTCCCTGGAAGTGTTTAAGACCAAGTTGGATGGGGCTTTGCACAACCCGGTCTGGTGGAAGGTGTCCCTGCCCACAGCAGGGGGGTTGGAACTAGATGATCTTTAAGGTGCCTTCCAACCCAAACCATTCTATGATTCTATGATTCTACCACCCTGCGAGTGGTGGGTGGTAACCATGGGCAGCGCCAGCGCACACAGAACCGGGGAAGTGAGCTCTGACTGCACATCTGTGTATGAAAGGGAGCTCTGACTAAATAGCTCTCAAGTGACGTAATGCTAATGGAAGTGGGGCAGCAAACCAAAGTAATCTTCAGCCTCAGAGCAGCACTGTGTGTTTATGCCACCTTATAAATCAACCTGCCACACTGAAGCAGGTTTGCTATTCCAGCTGTCTGCTCTATATAAATGAGATTGCTGAGGTATAAATGAAGAGAGAGGGCCTGATTTTTGGCTCCTTCATATCACACCACAACACAGGTGATCTAAATGCTGTTGTTGCTAGCCCACAAAAACAAATTCAGACATGAAGAGCTGGCTGCACAACCACCTCGATAGCAAGAAAAAAAAAAAGACATCACGTTTCTGCACCATTCCTGGTTATTAAAAAAAAACCAAACCCAACCCCTCAAAAAAAAAAAATTAAAAAAATCCCCTCCTTTTGTTCATAAGCAAGATGCATTAGCAAGAGGTTGTTGCGTGGAGAGGTTGTGGGTAGGTAGATGACCACAGCACAAGACCAGAAAGGTACATGTGGATGAACTGTATCTTCAGACCCTTGGACATGGCTCCTGTGCAATGTTGGTTCTGCAAAATAACAGATGGGAATTTCCTCAGGACACCGGGAAATCTTGAAGTTACATTTTAAAAATAGGCTCCTGTGCATCTGAGTGTGCATTGTGCTTGAATATCCCCTCTGATATTTGTAGGAATCCTATGTGACAGTACTGGTAAGGGTATAAAAGCAAAAAGTGCTGTGGAAACAGACTATAAAGGACCAACTGAAAAAAAAAAAAACCACTGAGCCTTGAGTCAACAGAGCAGATTCAAGCAAACTCTACTCTAGTTTTCTTTGTAACACAGATTTGAATTAACTAATGTTTTTTGGAGCTGCCCCAGATTTTTCTTAATTTTTAAGGAAAAAATACAACGAGCCTCATTCCCATACTGGAAGTGACCTAACCAAGTGGTGACTTTATTCTGGAGAATCAAGACTATACTGCATAACGGTCTGACGCTGTTAGGCATAGTCGAGTGGCACACAGTCATAACACAGCCACCGTGTCTAACAGCACCCGTAGAGAACCTTGGGGTTTGGTTCTTTTCTGACTTGGGTCACAGCAAAGTTTAATGCACTCACTGCTGACAAGACAAACTTTGCTCTAAAGAAATGCCCCGGGCATGTTCTGTGGGGTCTCTATGCATGGGGAGGGGGCAAAGGAGAAGAGAACTGGCTTTGCAAGCAGGTGTTTTCCCCTGTCAGGCCAGCTAGGCCTGCGCCTGAGCAAACCCAGGCCTTGGCAATGCATGGGCATCTCTTTATTGTATTTTGCCCCTCCTCAGCATCAGGGCCGTTGAAACCAGTGTCGTTAGTCACAGCCGATACAACATGTCACAACAGGGAGTGCTAGCTGAAATGCAAAGCTGCAAGTAAGCGAGAAGCAAAGGAGCCCTTCTGAGCGGTGCACGCACAGCCCGTGGAGTTTGTCTCCGTAGGAGAGCCTGGCAGCCAGCAGCCGAGCTCAGCTGGAAAAATGGTTATTCACCGTGACTGGCAAAGGAGATGGCATAGTCATGTTTGTTAGACAGGATTAAAATAAAGTTTGAAAGAATTAAACTTGCTTTCTGCTGGGCGTAAACCAACCTCCAGGAATAAACTTTTTCTGTGGGTACTTTGGTCACGCCACAGCTGAAATGTGCGGCACTGTGGCAGCTCCACTACCATGCATTTTTCCAAGGACAGACTGGCCCTTTCAGGTGAACTACAATTTGTCTGGAGGTTTGAAACATGTTGTTTTCCTGTTAAGTAACCAAAATACTTGAGCATCTGCATCAGCTGCGGTGGTGCTTTGCTACTCTTATTTCAACCAGTTATTCAGTTCAGACAGATCCCACCGACATACCAGATCTGTTCTTCATGTCTGCTAATGGTAGCTACTTCCTCTGGCATGGCCCTGACCTCAGCTTAGCTGGGAAGGAGTGGATAGGCTTATTCCCCACGGAGAAATAGCACTTACAGAAATCTGAGACTTATTACATTCTGTTTATCCCTTTCCCCAAGCTGAGGCAGCGATAACGATCGATTCTTTGCTTTTAGCACCTCTCTGGGATTGTTTTTGCTATTTGTACCTTTGCCAAAAAGCAGCAGCTGCTGTAGGTACAGCGGGGATGTGGCTTTCCCTTGGGGAGCCAGTAACTGGGTTCAGGCTCCTGTTCATAGTGACTGCTGCTACCTCGTGCGCTGTGTGCGTGCAGCGCTGCGGAATTTTAACCTGCACGCTCCCAAAGTCACTGCAGTCAACTACGTGCTCTGCCTTCGCTAGCCTAAGCAGTGACATTTTACAGGGGAAATCAACCCATCCTTGAAAAGAGGGTCCCAATAACCCCACCACCACCTCTCCATCTGCTGTGTAATCTAACATTATTTCAAAAAGACGCTGTAATAGTAACCGCATTGCACGCACTCAATAGTTTTCAGTGTCTGCTCTGGCCACCCTTGGCTGGTGTTTGTGAGCTGGTGCTTTCCAGGTCAGATGTGGATAAGAGATAAGGCTGAGGGCTCAGTGTGATTCTGTGTGCTAGGTTCAACAACTACAGGATTTGTTCTTATAGTGGCTGCAGGTAATAACTCACCTTTGCTGACCTGGAGTGAGTAGTATATTGACAGCAGCTGAGAAAAACTGTATGGTTGAATAGTCTTTTATTATGGTACAGTCTAGAGAAAAGAACACCCAGTGCAAATGCAGAAGAAAATAATGCATTGACTCAGAAAGTTTAACTGTTTCATTAAATATCACTGAAACCTTGACATTCCTTGCCCAAATAGGAAGAGCAGATATACAAACAACACCTTGACCAAGATGGTGACATGCACCTCTAACAAAGTCACAGGAGCTGTAAAGGCAGAAAACAGAATAATAATGGAAGATTTCAGCTGCTCCCATTAAGGCTGAATAAATTGCATAATGGAGCACAGAGCTGGGACTACCATAATCTACTTTTAGATACCATTGATGATGGTTTCTTTTAGCACTTTGCCCGATACTTAATGAGAGAAAAAAAGCAAATCTTGCTTCAGTGCTGAGCAAGTTCAAGGGTAGTTCAAGGTGTAACTGTCACAAAGATGCTCTGTTATATTGGTTATAACATTTCAAATTCAATATTCTTGCAGAAATGGAAGAGCCAAGAGCCTACTACATTTTATTTCAAAAGGAGAACAATATTTGAATAAGCCTGCTTTCTACAAAGAAATTAAAAAGATGAGGGTAAATTCTTTAGTGGTGTTATGGCAAATGTTTAAATTAGCTGATTAGAGTTGTCTAGTTTTTGCTAAGGAAAGCCGTGTCTCTCTGAAATAGCTAAGGAACATGAGGATCAAAACGAATGAGCCACTGTGCTTTTCAGTTTCAAAGAGCTTTGGTGAAGTGTCAGGGGATAGAAGAGAAGGTATTCATATAGTTCAATAACTGTTAATAATAGGAAACAAAGGACAAGGCCAGTTTTCACAGTGGAAGGAGATTACTAGATCTGCTCAGTATATTTCCAGATCTCTCAGGAAAGTGAGGTGAATGTACATGCAGAACTTACTGATGGTACAAAATTTTGGGGGTAATAACAATGAAGAAGGATCATAAAGAATTGAAAAAGGACCTCAAAATATTGAGTTCTTTGAAAAAATAACCCATAAAATTCCTTATAAACACATGCAAAGTAACATGTATGGAGAAAATCAGCCACCAGTCCCCACACCAGCATGCCACCACTGCTCAGGGCAGAAGTTCTGGAGCCTCTGTGGGTAGCTCATGGACAGCATCAGCTCCCACGAGACAGAGGTTGTGGATGCAAACAGAGGCTTGGCAATTTTTAGGAAGGGAATACTGAAAGTGCCACTGCGCACGCCTGTTGTGCCTCTGTATTTGACACGCTGTGTGCAGATTGGGTCAACTCAGAAGTAGATGAGCCACAGGGAAAGGTGTGTAATGGGATCTGCAAAGAGCAATTAAACAGACGAGGACTCTTCAGCTGAGATAACATACAGTGTAGGGAAAGAGAGTTGAAGTTTATAACATTGTGGCAATGAACAGAGGACAGGTTTTCATTACATTTTTAAAGACACAAACCAAGAGAATCCAAGTGAAGTTACCAGGGACAGCAGTTAGGAGTGGCAGGAGGATATGCTTTTTCAAACAATGCGTATTTCAACTATGGAACTCACTTTCACAAGATGCTTCAGATGTGAAAAATATTAGTGGGTTAAAATGATTAAATGCTGGGTGTTAAGACATTATTTCTCTGTATGTGTGGAAAAAGATCCATCAAGGACTATTGTGCACAACAGTAAAAATAAATCCCCAACATTTTTCTTGAATCTCCCTAAACTACAGATAGCCGGAAGGACACACTGTGCATGCTATATGTGTCTTTTCTTATGTATTTTCCCTCAGCATCTGCTACTGGCTATTGCTGGAGGCAGGGTAACAGATTGATTGAGTGGCCCTTTTGTTTGAGCCAATATGGCCAACTTAATGAGCTTTATATTTGGGCTATAAGCAAAGAGATGTCCCAAACCCTCATGTGATGTCTTCCTTACTTTCTTACTTTACAGCTAGGCAGTAAATAAAAATAATTTTAAAAAAATTAACAGGCTTGCATCAGAGAAGCAGAAACATCTGTGAACATCTGAGAAATACTGTGAGCTTGAGGGTACTCAACATTCAAGTGAGGTACGTGAATGAAAAATGTCCTTGTTTCGACCTTATTCCTGCCAGGAAGCAGAAGCAAATTGGAAGCTGCTCAGCAGTTCTCATTAATGAAATGTTAGATTCCCTTGGTATTCATTTACTGCTTAGCATTTTTTCCTTTCCTATACCTGTATTGAGTGAGGTCAAGTTCTTTATGATGAGATTTAGAAAGCGACCATTGCAATACTTGAAAGAATTCAAGTTTCTGAGGTATAAACTCTGGGAAGAGATTAAGTGGATTTACAGCTTAGGAGGGAAGTAGGCAGAAGTATGTAAGACTTTGAAAGCGAGGACTGGGTTGTTAGCAACAAGACGTCCAAGGGAAGATAAGGAAGGGATTATCGCACCAGCAATGCAGACAGACCATCTAAGAACACGTAACAAATGGTCAACGTTGGGGAAGGATGCAAGCAAGCCACTGCAAAGCTGCCACGAGAGGAAGGAAGTCAAAGGACATGGCTATTGACTGGCTTTGCCAGGGCCAAATTTTTTTCCAGGCTTATGAAACCCCACAGGTTTTTCATTTAGCTGGTTTCTGGCTCTGCTGAGTATTAACACAAATAGCCAGCTGGCCAGCTACTTCTCACAAAAAGCTGCTTCAGCGCTGGTTTGCCTTGATTTGAAAATGCAGGTTTGCAGGGGACAGCACAACCCTTTGCGGTGTGCATGGTAATGAGGTGCGTACCTGTGAGGGCATGCAGCACTGGGGCAGAGCTGGGGTTCGGGGTGGGGGGCACCTGCTGCTGTAACGCACCAGCACTGCCCCGGCACCGCTCCAGCACACACAGAGTGCAACCCCTGCCAAGGGTTTTGCAGAGAGATTTGCAGGGCCTGGCAAAAGTGAGGGATGCTTAGACTGGAAAGAAGAGAGGATGAGAGGGAGTTTGTCCTTTGCCAAAGCAGGTAAAAGAGATATGACGCAAGAAAAGTGGACTGAAACTCTGCCCATTGTTTTGTGCAAGCAGCCAAAGCAGACAATCGTGACTGGCGTTAAAAATCAACGACTCTGCTTAATGAGAGCCATTTATCTCTCTGGCTCTGCCCCATAATATGAGACTGAAGTGGCTGCTCAAAATTAATAACGGGCAAATATAAAGCAAATGAGCAGCTATATTGCTTTGGAGAGTGTGTAAGCTGCCAGCAGAGTGCCAACCTGCAAAGGGTCAAATCAAACCCTGCGTGCGCACATTAAAAGGAATGGAATTACTCTGTTGCTGAGAGATAGGGGAGTCAGGAGAAGCCTCAGTTAATCTCACGCCCCTGGCTGCGTCCTGATCTCTGCGAGTGAAGGCAATATGTACCTCATTCTATGGCTTCCGAGGCGCTTCTCTCTGAGCAGCTTTATGACTACGGTTGCAAGATACCTGATACCATTGATGATCCAAAAGGAGCTGATGTGGTGTGGCAAATCTTAAATTCTTTTTCTTTTCTTCTGGTACACTACATTTCTGTTTCTAATGGTTAATCTTTTAGGCTGACTTCTTGAAGTAACATATGTTAGGACAAGCGGAATTTAATGCTTTTATCTCTAAGGCTGTATCAGAGTACATAAACTTTGTTGTTCAGTGTTTGTACTATTTGCATCACTATCTAATAGACAGGCTCAACATGTACTTTTTTAAGGAACCTTGCAGTGGCCCATGGAAATCACCCTTCACTTGTGCCTCTTCCAGTTTACATTAGAGCAGCAGGAGCATTTTGGGGGAAGGGACTGTGAGACCAACACATTAGCTCCTTCCCCTGTTTTCTGGGCCACTTGAGAAGGAGGGCAGTGAGATGTACTTCACCTCCGATTTTCCCCAGCCATCCTTCCTCCCCTAATCTTCTCACCACTGTGTGCCTGCATTTTAACACTTTCTTTTTTTACTATTGCAATTTTCATCTTCATGAATGTGAAAAAAAAATTTAATGCCCAGTATGGGTTTTCCTGTTTCAGGCAAGCTTTTCAATATATTCTTAAATCTATTTTCAGAGATTTTCAATTACCATCCATTTTCAGCTTGAAAGAATAGTCACAAACAAGAGCTTTCTTACAGACAGTGATTCCCATCTAAAGGATTGCTGGGCAAGAAGTGATAGATATATAAGGATCTAGGAGTGGTAGAATTGTCTTAATTAATGTGATTTGTGGCTCATCTTGCCCAATAACAGTACTCAGCAGCAAATATATCAGTAGGATGCATCATAGCTTTACTGTAAGCAGGCATGTAATAGTCTGCACCTTTTTTAAGGTCCCCTCATAGAAGTTGATTTGAATTGATGTATGAGATGACAATTCTGTTTGCAACTGGATCTCACAGCCACTGTCTCTCTCTCTCATCCTTTGTTATATAGACACTTACAGTGTCCCATCAAGACAGAGCAACTTGCAGAGCAAGCAAAAAAAAAAAAAAAGGAGAGAAAAAGAAAAAATGAAAACAAGCCTTCAGGGGAGAATGTGGTTATTGTAATAAATCACATACTATCTACAAAAAAAGAGCCTTTTAATTAAAACCTGAAATGTGTATTCCTGTTTGTAGGTGTTTATTTGTTCGGAATATTGAATCTAGGATAATCCTCTTAGGCATTTGCAGAGGAATGACTGCAGAAGCCAGGGGCACTAATTCACGAGGAAGTTGTGCATGAATTAGTTCAGATTATCACATATGTCACTTCTAAAAAGTATGGAGAGGAGAAATTACCCAGCTAAGTTGGTAAATGAACCCGTTTTTCCAGTATGCAAGGGCCAATGTTGGTCCTTAAGGGGGTGCACAACAGAAAAGAGCTGTTGAGACACAGCAGTTTGGGGAAATGTAAGCCTTTGCTCTTGCAACATAGAGATTTGTGCGTATGCTTTAGAAAACTCCCAGTGGAAAGGATAAGCAACCATTTACAACATGGCTTGTTTGGTGAGAGACCTGCAATGATCCATTTTTTTAAGTCCCTCCCTGCCACTGCTGCTCATGCTTTGCTTGGGTTGCTGCTGGAGGGAGGCAGCAAGGAGGAAGGTGTGAAGGCTCTAGGTCCACTCACTACAATGTGTCTTTTAGTTCTCCTTCATTCATAACAGTTTTCTGACTTGGGGTTGATTTTCAAAGGCAACAGAAGCTGGGTGCCCTCCTGTGTCCCCTTTCCCTGGCTTCCCTCCCAGAGCTCAGTGTGACACAGAAACTCAGGTGCCACGGGGAGAAGCAGCCTCCTGACCCCATGCTCTGACTTACCATCCTCTCTGCACTTGGGCTGCCAGTATCCGCCTTCCCTAGCAGTGCCAGTAAGTTACGTGATTGCACATTTTTACCTTTCTGGCATAATTATTTTCTCATACTTTATAATACATGTTTTATATTGATGATCTTTACAAGTGAAATAAAATACTGACTTTGCACTTGAAGTCCTACTGACAGTTCTAGTTTTCACACAAAGCTGGCCCAAGATCAGATTCCCTCTACAAAACTCCTCCCAGCCCTCTCTCCCAAAGGAAGCTAGATTTTATGGAGCTTTTATGAAGCTTGTCATATATATACTTTTTATAAACATATATAAACTTTTTCATAGATTTCAGTGTCACAATGATCTTCTTTCCAAGAACATGGTCAGTGGAAATGAATGTAAAATCATTCATTGTCTTTGACATGATTATCAAAGGCCACTATCATTTACTGAATGCTTAAATGCAACATTAACCTACGAAGTAAGAAGGGCAAATTTGGCTAATGATAGGCATCCTTGATTATCATACAAAAGCTTGTACTAGATGGTATGCTAGACTCACTTGACTGTGCATCACTTTACAGAAGATAATGTCCCTGTAGAACAAAAAGGGATCGTTAGTTCCAATAACTAGTTAGAATGGCAGCAATATTCATTCTCTAGATTTTTTTTTATAAAGTGCGTCTGGAGGTAAAATGCTTCATTTTGGTCAGCAACGACTAACTAACCTGAGTCGAACTTTAAAACTATGCCTAATTTTAAGCACAGGAGCCATTCCTGTTAAGCAGTGCCCTTGTGTCAATAGCTTTATTAACATATTAGTAGAGAGCTATTTATATAATCCAGAGCACCAAGATCAGAATATTGACTCAAATTGCTGTTTAAGTGAAGCATAGTATGCCAAAAGACAGGTAGTCCCCTACCTTTTCTAGGTAGTTCCCGGAGCGCCAAATTTCGTGCTCAGGAACAGCAGATTGAACCACCGTTCACAGGCATATTGGCTGGGGCATGGCGTTGTCGCTCCCTCTTTTCACAGTACCGAGGGTTCTGTCTTTCAGAAGGCAAAGTCCTTGGCCTGATCTGCCAAGATTTTTCCTTATTTATATACTTAAAAGTAAAGTTTGAAGAGAAAATGATGTCCCACATTTCAGTTGTGCACCTCAGTGTATAGTTCAAGTTCAGTGTTGAGGTTGAGCAAAGCTCCTTGCAAAATGGTGTCCTAAAATAATTAAGGAGAAGCTCCCACTGACATTGTCTCATTACTGCAAAAGCATTTTTTTCCTTATTATGACCTTTTTCACACCTAAAAAAGCCTTCCAGACTTGTAGGTTCTATCAAGTTAGATAAGATTAACCTATGTGGCTGGTATTTTAGAGAACACCTCCTGCAATTTGAAACCCTGTAATTCAGCATCCAAGTATCCAAAAATATCTTAAATTGACTTGCACTTCACCACTACCGATCATCCTGTGAAAAGGCAAACTGATTCCTGGGTTAGCTGATGTGTTAAAAAGGGCCTTCAGATAAACTGTGTCTGAGGCAAGGCAATAGGAAGAGCTGGCAATTTGCAATCCTTGCTTTATTTTTTATTTTAGCTTGCCCTGTCCTTCTACTGCAGCTTCGTAGTACAGATGCAGTGTGAAATAAAGGCCACATGAGGCACTATTTGAATAGCACAGGAATAATGAACTAGATAAATGCTAGGAGTGTCATATTCAAACCATGTGGATGCATACATTAAAAGATGATTCAGTACAAATGAACAGTGCTAGGAATCTTGTCATAAAATAAAGAATCCAAGATAATTTTTTAATTAACTAAAATAGGACTTTCTTTACTGCTCCTGAGTGAAACATGCACATTTCCAAGGCTTATTATTCTGCTTCAGATCCAACAAAGCATTTAAGCACCTGCTTATTTTTGAGCACATGATTTAATCCCCACCACTATCTCCCTTTCCAGAGTAAACCACAAAACAATATAAAACTGATGTTGCGCATTTCTGTGACATTTAAGGCCAGGCCACAGCCACTCTGCAAAGTGTAGAAGCTCAAAAATAAAACATTGCAAACAGATGTCACACAAAGCAGTGCTGAGCATGAATGCCTGTTAACATCAAATTTATGTGCACTATAAATTAATGCAATAACCACGTTTTGTAAAAGCCTAAAATATTTCTCCAATGCCAAAGATACTGATGTGAATTCTAGATGCCCCTATCTTTTACCAGTGTTTTCCAGGCTAGTGCAAGGCCATACAGCTTACAATATTTCAAAACATAAGACCAACCCACTACATCCACAGAAGGTCAGAATTTCCACACTGACAGTTCTCTCCCACAAGATTTTCCAGCTTCTGGTAGGACATTTGGAGGCCAAAAGCAGATCCGAGAGCATTTTGTGGTAGAGAAAAAGCAGTCCTAGGCAATCTGGATCATAAGGGTGGCAAGAAAGAGGACCTCTGTGATCAAGTCCTTGGGCTGTTCAGTGCCATATGTGAAACTAGCTGTTCTGGGGTTTGTTCATATATGCATTTAGTGACTGAGGTGAAAGACACAGAAAAGGTTCTGCATTTACCCATGCTAATGAATCATGCTTTAACTCAGGCAGCCAGTTAATCTAAGAATCACAGGAGCTAAGTCAAGGAGACTAAATTTGTCTCAAGCGTAATTCTCTGGCTTTAGGGGAATGTTCCAGGTCTGAGTTTTGGCTTGCTTAATCTAACAAAATGCATAAAGACTGCCACAGACCACATAAGATTGCATAAGAGGGACAGAAATGGATGGAAAGACAGACTTATTTCCTTCCTCACCTCCATGGATTTCACTTTTCTTGTCAACCCTTGAGCTTTCTTCCATCCTCCTTGATCTTTCTTGCCTGATCCTTCTTCCATCTTCCCCACTGTCCCCAACATGGGTTTAAAACTGCATTTAAATTACTTCAACAACTCACAATAAAATGTAGACAAAACAAGTGGGTTTTTACATGGGAATGGAATGGAATGGAGTGGAATAGAACAGAACAGAACAGAACAGAACAGAACAGAATAGAATAAATTCAGTTGGAAAGGATCTACAACGATCATCTAGTCCAACTGCCTGACCACTTCAGGGCTGACCAAAAGTTAAAGCATATTATATGTGGAAAGCTATCACACAGTCTAATTTAGCTTCCTGATCACCCTAAACTCTCTCAATAGCCAGTGAGGAAAGGAGGGCTACGCCAAAGGAGGGGTCAGAGAGCAGGGGTCAGAAAGCCCCCCGTAGGTGGTGAGAATATTTTCCTTTGTTGATTATCTAAGGAAACTGGCTCCCATATCAGCAAAATTTCCAAACATATTGAAACATCTGTTCCATTTTAGGTATAAATTAGCTCAGGTTTAAAGCATCCATTCAAACTGATATAATTTTAACTCTGATATACTCAATATGTAAAATCTGCCAAGGTTTAATCTAGAAATGGGGATCTCTCATTCCAAACTAGACTTTCATCAGTAAAAAATTGCTCCTAAGATTTGTGCTCACTAGGGGCTTGCCTTCACTGACATCCCTGCATGGGTTTTGTTGCTCACGGGGCTGACAACTTACACAGAGAGCTCCCGCGCCAGCAAGATGGTGCATTGCAGCAGGGCTTGCTGGAGATCATGGTCACTGTCCCTTCTCAGGGGCACCCAGGCTGGGGGACACAAAGCCACAATCCCAGGTTCGTCATGTGGGAGGAATTCCATCACTGTGAAACTAGTAACCCAAGCTTGGTGCCCTGCTACCCTTCCATGCGCTAGGGAACTGCTGTCCCCAAAACTGCCATTCATTTTGTGGGCCCTGTGCTGACCCTCCCCTAGTACATGGTCCTCAGACGTGCTTCACATCCACTGCAGGTCTGGACTTCACAGCCCTGGGCACTGGCGAGGTGCTCGCACAGCCAGATGGTCCCCTGGTTTGTGGGTAATGTGCTCACTTCAGAAGTTAAAAGGAAACACTGCTGTGAACAGAGTGATAAGCATGAAATTTTTTTCCAGTTTTCCAATCAGAAATATTCACCTGATGGCTGAGGCTTGCAGACAGCAACAGAGGGCATAATATCGCAGTCTGAGAACACTTTCCATGGGTATTTAATTCCACTATTTAACATGTTTTAATCAATACCAAAGTCCTGCCAGTCCTACAAGCACCCACTCATGGGAGCTGTGCTTTGATGGGACTGTAACAGCTATGTGGAAAAGCAGGGTTTGCAGCAAGTTCTAAATCTCTCCTCCAAGACTCTGTTATGCACTTATTTGTCGACCACAAATATGCAAAAAATATTTTTTAGATTTTATATCTATGTGGATGGGTATATGTGGTATTTTTTGTCCGAGCCCTGAAACTCAGAAGACATTTCTCCAGCTGCAGACACTGATCTGCCTCAGGTGTGTTGTGGACACAGCTGTGTGTGTGCCAGGTGGGTTCTGAGCACTTGGGGCCAGGGCACCCCTGCAGCTCCACGAAGTCCCCTGGAAGAGGAGCCTGTGATGGCCTCCAAGAGAAGAGCTCTGAAAGTTTGGCTCTTGGCTTTGGAGAGCCACACGAAGCTGGCAGCTGCTCTAGAACACACACTAACAGAACATCTTCAGTCCCCAGTTGGCAGAGACATAAATACTTTCCAACTTTATGCATCTAAGTAATTTTAAGGATGATTCATCTCACGAAACTGCCCCTCAGTCTCTCACTTGTAGGTGCTTTTGTTGATTTGCATCCACACCATCAGCATGAACTGTGATGATGTTGGCAGTACTGGTGTTATTTGCACCAGCAGATTATCCCGAAGTTCACTGTCCAACTGCTTAAACACCTTTGCAGAACAGAAACTTGTTTTAAGGACTGACAGAGGGGGAGGCAAGGCACCAATGCCATACATGCAGTCCAAATGCACATATTTGACATCTCCCTTTCAATAAAAGTGTTCCGTACTCCACAGCAAAAAAACCCTGTGATGTGCATGGATCCCATTGAATTGCACTCCCACAATATGTGTAAAGAGGTATTGCCCAAGGCCTGTTTGCTCACTTGCTTTTTATTTCCTAGAACAAATTCAGACTGTAAAAACATGCCCTGTTGGGTCCACACTGAGTTTGCATCACTTGCTTCTCAGCTTAGGACTTGTTGGAGCTCCTCTGTTTTTTGTTCCTTAGAGAGGATTGCCTCCAGACCACATAGCATCCCCGTATTAACCCGTATGGTGCTGCTGTCTCTCTTTCTTGTTGACTTGTTGGTGAGATCACCCAGTGAGATCTCCTCACTCAGGGGATATATAGGAAAATACAGAGGGAAGTTGTCCCTCTTTAGTCTTTGGTCTTAAATGGTGGAAAAGGAGATGATCAGGGCAGAGAAGCAGATCTTTGGTAACGGCGACCATCTGACACCTAAATCTGAATTTTGTTTGTGGGGTCTGTGAGGAAAGCACCAGGACTCTGGACACCTACTCTGCTTCAGAAATGCTAGAGCTGCCTACAGTTGTTAACCAAAAGAACTCTCTTGCATGTGCTCCATCCAACCCCAAGAGTCCCACATTTACAGCCTTATTTTGGAAAATAAGTGTGATACTCCAGGAGTCTGGCTTTCCTGATTCCTGCATCTCAAAATGTTTTACCACACAACAGTGATGACTGAAGGAGGTGACACCTCTTTATAAGAAAGGACCACTATTTTTTGCCCCTCAAGTAGTTTGAACAGAGCATCTGGCAAATGAGATGCTCTGCAACTATTTCAGTTAATCCTGTGTAATTTAGTAAGTGGTCATGCATGGTCGTGGCCCTGATTAGAATTTCTCTGTGTGTCCTTTGTGTTCAATTAAATTCCAGGGTCACATTGAGCTTTTAGCTTGGGTGACAAATTGGTGATCTACCTCCACACTGCACTCATCTCATTAGCCTGCACTCACTGCTCCCTGTGCAAGGCACAGCAACATTTCTGCGAGGCTCAGATTTCTCCTGTCCACTCCTCCAGTGGCTCGAATGTCTCTTCTTGCAAACATGCACTGAAAACAATGAAGAGTCCCTCTGGCACCCCTCACCCTTCACATGGCAGCCAGAGAGAGGTTTCTAATGGGTTCTGCAGGCATCTTTCCCTGATGAGAATGGTTCATCCTCGTTTGACCTTTCTGATATGCAGACAAAGGTAACTCAAGACAATGATGGGTGTCGAGTAAGTCCCCTTAGCTAATAACTGCCTTGAAATGCCTCTGCAAACATCCCTGGAGAGACAGCATGTGCTGTTCTGCGATGTGATGCAACACTGATTTGTTGCACCTACAAAACAAACATCCTCATAATTGTGTGAAATTGAGTGTGAACAAGCAGTTGAATCGCAGTTCTTCAAACGTAATTAATCCGAAACAGAGCAGCAGAAATACTCCTTTTATCTTGCCTAAGGGTTGATGATATAAATACAGAGCACCCCAGAATCAAAAAAGTGACTAAGCAGATGCTTACTAGTCTGAATTCTTTTATAATGCAAAAATGGCTTTTATCTCTCACTGTCTATTTTTGAGTGCTCATCACTGTGCTGCCTGGGTGCTTTGATAAATGGCAATAAATATATTCAGCATATGTTTAGTTCATTAAAAAATCCATTTACTTCATGTAATTTGGAGACAAAAGAGAAATCATGGAAAAATACAACATTTATAAATGTCTGCTGTGCAAATCTGGACTGTAACTAGCTCTTTGACCAGAATCCCCCAAAAAAGGAAGGGGGGGGGGGAGACAAAGTAATTAAAAAAAGATGATAGAGCTCAGGCTGCATGATCTGCCCTATGAAGAGTGTGCCATTTTCCTAATGGTGCTACATAGACTGTCCTTTATCCCCACAGAACATAATGTAGCATGGACTCAAAATAAAGCGGGTGAATTTGTTCCAGAAATGGCCTTGTGGGGTGGAGGGAAAAGAGCAAAATCTTCTTTGTTCAAAAGAGGCTGATTTGATCTGTAGGTTACAAACAGACACATCCCCGGCGCTGCTTCCACCTTAGCCAGCAGGATGGGCAGACATCGTGCAGAGTATGAGAATTTGCACTGAAAATACAGTGGTGCGGGGGTTACAGTGCTTCTGTCCCCAGGCTCCTGGGCATCGCCTGGCTGCAGCAGCCCGGTGTGCAGCCTGGATGCCTCCCTCCCATTGCATTGTAGACAATGGCTAATGGTCTGGTCCAGGCCACAGACCAGATTTAGAGAGGAATAACATAAACATGTTAAAACTGTTTACTTTATATTAGCAGAGGGGCTTTTTTTTCTTTTTTTATGCTAAGAAAGGCACACTGAGGATAAGAAAGCTAGGCTTTTAAAATACATTCAAAGATTTGGACTCCAAACAGCAGATGTTGAAGGTTGTGTATGAGACACAAATCATAACCTCGCGTCCCAACCCAGACTATTTAACCACAATAGATCCTTTGCAGATTCCAATAATCTCTTGGTTCTCTGACCCTTGCATTTTCTATATATTGTCAATTTTAACATTGTATTTTTAAAGGCATGGAAGTGTTTTGAAAGTACTTATCTGCATTTTGAAATACCTGTATCTCCCCTGGACCTGGCCTTCACTTGCTACACAAAGGCGTCTGTCAGTTCAAATTGCTTTATCATACATGATTTCAACATGCTGGAGCTAAGATGGTGCCTGTTGTTTCCCATTTGCTGTTTGAGAGCATTTGTGCTCTTAGTCAAGAAAGGGATCAGAAAACAAGCAGGGGGCCTCAAAGACTTCTCAGATTAGCCTGGCAAACACATCTCAGTTTCTGTAGCCCTCAAGGAAGTAGAGGTCGTTAACATTAACGTCACATCAGGCCAACTCAAATGACCAGGAACCCACTTAGAGCCAGGTCAACAGGAAAGCAGCTTTCAACAGGAGGCCAAGCCTGAACGCGTGCCCCTGCCTTGAGGGTCATTAAATGTGTGTTTGAAACACCCAAGTAAGAGCTCAAGTAACATTTTCTTTTCAGGGCTGCACCCCTGGTTATGAACCTCTGTCACAGAAAGCAGAATCCAGCCTCAAGATGGTCTGCAAGGGAGGGAATAATACTTCAATAACACAGTCAAGCTCGCTGTCCTGGCAATGAATGCTTATCACACGCTGCTCTCCCAGTGAGTAATGTTTAAAATAAATAAATACTGCAGGGGTGTTGCTGTTAGTGCAATTGTTGGGTTGTATTCTTGTGGCAAGCTTTTTATCATAATAGTGCCTCGGGAGTACAGTGTGTTTGCAAGGCAAGTTTGAGCCAGGGCACAAAAGCACATAAAGTCTGTTAATAAATAATGGACTCTATGCATGTGGTTTTTGCAATATGGCTTAAAAAAAATCAACACCTTCGAAGAACAATAATATGCAAGTGCTATTGAAACAAAACAAACAAACAAAAAAAATCTCCAACGAAATGAAGAGATTTAATTGCTAGTGGCTGGGACATGTTCTCCTCTGGAGAAAGTGGGAACCCTGCAAGTGTGATGGTAGCTGTAGCAGTACCTCATTTGTACAGTGATGCTCCTTTGTGTTCTTCCACTTGCGCTGTTCAGCATAGGTAGTGGAGATGATACTACAGTTTACTAATGAACTATGATGCCTTAAATTTCTTTCCTGTATCTGAAGATTGTTATATAGTCAAGCGGCCAGATCCTCAGCTGGTCTCAGGCATGTTGGCATTTCATGGATTTGATGGAGCCATATCATACAGAGGTCTAGAGCTCGTCATTATCTTGGGTTTATGAGTTAGCAGCAGGAAATGCCTCACCTTAACAGTCCCAATGTGAGGTCACAATAGACTAGGAAGAGGAAGGGTAGCCAGGGGCCCCATATTTTTGCTGTACAAAGCTCACACCAGTTCTTACCTTCACTGAAGGGGAACAGTTAATTTCACTGAAGGGAGATTAGGCCATTGTCCTCAATGGGAAGGACCTATTCCTAAAAAGTACACTCCAGGCCCACCAGGACAGCTTGTGACAATACCAGCACATATTATCAGAAAACACTGTTTTGCCCAGCTTGGGAACTGATGCCAAGCTGTGCATGTTATCCCAACACTTAATCCCGTTGTAAGTAAATCATTACAAAGAGTTAGAAAAATCAAATACTTACTTGGTCCAAGACCTATAGAAAATGCAGCAACATAAACAAGCAGGCTGGCCAGCGAGAGCCATTTCAGGACAACAGGAACCTCCCCACTTTCCATGTGAGACCCTGTTGTGCTTTTGCCTCCAGCCAGGGCAGTCCCGTTCAGTTCTCCTGTCCTGGCAAAGGCTGGACTTCTCTGCGTGTCAAATGACAGCCTTTCTGGTAAAGCCATGCTCGCAAAGAGGTCCTTGAGACTCCCATTGGTGACATCAGCGAGGTTTACCGGTCTCTGGAGAAAGAAATCCTCTGGAGATTGGCTTCTACAGACACTGGTGAAATTCACATGTATGTTACGGTTCACTAAGCCCATAGTGACCAATGATACTGCCATAACAGAAGACCCTATACACAGAAAAGTTTTACTTCCAACTTGATCCACAAAAACCGTGGCTGGGACTGTGCTGACCACTTTAACCACTCCAACTCCAGTAGAAGCCAAGCTGGCAGCTTCGTTGCTCTGGAACCCAACTGACTTCAAAACAGTTGATGCATAAAATAAAATGTTGGGTTGCCCAGTTGTTTGCACAAAAAAGACTAGAGTGAGTCCTACCAACATTCGGGCCCTCATGTTGTTTTTTGAACGAAACAGGTCCAAGAAACTATACTGATGTTCATCTTTCAGGGAAGACTTGATCACAGTAAGTTCTTTAGTAGCATCTGATGTTTCCCGTAGCCTCTCCAGTACTTTTCTTGCAGCTTCCTCTTTATTTTTCATGACAAGAAACCGAGGACTTGGTGGAAGGAAATACATGGCAATAGCCTGCAAGGCACCTAATGGAATCACAAGGCCAAACATGTACTTCCAGCCATGAGATACACTGGCAAATGCATAATTTGAAATATAGGCAAAGAGAATGCCTATCACAATCATGAGTTCATTTAATGACACGAGGAGGCCTCTTCTGTGCTGTGGGGCGATCTCAGCAATATACACACACGTTGCAATTGATGATAATGATATGGAAATACCTATGGCAATCCGTCCCACAATAAGTATCCCATAGGATTCATAGGGCAGTAAAAGCAGACTCCCCAACACAAGTAAAGATGATGCAATAATAATAGCAAGTCTCCTTCCAAATCGGTCTATCAGGAATCCACCAGTAAGGGATGCAAATAAGGCCCCAAAAAGCAGGGAACTTACAACGATTTCCTGCTCTTTGCAAGAGAGTGCTAATATGCTGCTCATCTGAAGAAGAGCTCCAGAGATAAGGCCCAACTCATAACCCATCAGAAGTCCACTTACAGCAGCAACAACAGAAGATAGAAAAGTAAATGTTCCACAGCCTGAAACAAGAGAAAAAAACACAAAAGTTGAAAGTGTGACTTCTGCAACATTCTGACAACTAATAATAACTTTATTTAATATATCAGTCCATAAAATCTTTTTGTAACTTTTAGGCAAAGCACTTATGGGCATACAAACTCAGCAGCAGTGGTGACATAAAAGGCTATTTTGAAAAAGAAAAAAAAAAAATTAATTTAATAAGATTTTTTATTTTAATGCTTTTAGGTTCTTTAGCTTTCTGATCAGAAGTCAATAAGATTTTGATCAGATCCTAAATAATTAAACCTTCTGCCTCAGAATATATTGCAAAAGGCAACAGTGACAATTCAACCTTTTGGTAAGAAAGCCATTTTTGCCTTGAGACATTCTCAGTGTTTTTCCTGTACTGAATTGAGGAAGTCTTGTCCACCCAACTAGTGTACCATAGGCAAGGAAAGCAGTAATTTCCCAGCCACATTGCTTCAACCCTGACTTGAATAATTTTTCCCTCACCACTTACTAATTCTTTTGCTTCACCTGAGGATGCCATGAAGGCTGCTGGTGCCAGTGTTTTTTCTTTGCCAGTGGAAACATACCCACTGAGCACCAGGCTGATCCGGATAGCTGGGATATTCTAGGGAAACCAATTCGTGAACCTTCTGGGCTTTGCTCATCACTAATCTCAGATTCTTTGGAATATCAAGAGCAAATATTTCACATAATTTATGACAGCCACAATGTCAGGAATAAAAAACAGATGGTGAAAACATAAACCAAATGGAGATTATATGCCTTTGAACGTCCACTTTAAAACAAACTCATTTTATACAACTGCGACTCATTGTTTATTGTTACAAGATAGATTTAACTGATCGTATTCTGCTAACTGTGAAGCCTTTTGCACCCTAAACCTCAAGGAATATATCAGTTTGTTATTGTTGGTCTTGTTCTTTCTCCCAGCATTATTTTCCTCTTATCAGGATTTTGGCTGTGACACAACTAGGAAAAGAATAAATTGACTTCTGATTTTCCGGTTAATTGGAGAGATAGGACGTGTCTGATGAGAGGTAGTTTTTGCAACATAACAGAGTCCGTATTTAAGTTAATTCTGCTGGAACAAGTACTGTCCAGCTTGGCTGAAAAGTGGTATATGGCCTAATTGAAAATGATACATAGACTTTGTTTATTTTTAGCTTATTTTTCTAAGGCATTAAGGCTCTTTGATCATACTGACCGCCTGAAGTTCCTTGCCAATAAATTTTGAGCACATTGGCAAGGATCAGTCCCATTTGACAGAGGATATTACTTTTCCAAGGCAAATTGTGAAAAGAGAGGAGGAGAGCGGCCCTAACAGTACGTCTGCACTGCTAAAATAAACAGTGCCAGAGCCCAGGCCCAGACCCTGGCATGTGGCCATGTATCCTACTAAATCTCTGGCACGGTCCCTGGCATGGTTGTGCCCCACGCCACCTTGCGCTCTCCTAACAATTCCATGAGGCAGCTTGGCCACCATCACACCCCGCAGCCACCCCACAGCAAGCCGGGTTATATTGGAGGGTAGCAGAGATTAGCTGTGTGAATACAACTGTGCCTCCAGGGCCAGGGGAGATGTGTACGTCCATTAAGTCTATTAAGATAAGTATCGCCTATCAGCTCTCCTACCTGGCTCTGGGTTGGCTCCCTCTGAGCCAAGCAGAAGCCAAGCGGCAGCAGCCCCGAGCGATTGAGTGCACGGGGCTCCGGCGGCTGGAAAACCAAAACCAGAGATAGACAAGAGAAGGGCAAAAACCACATGGTTTTGTTATGATGGGCCGTAAGGGCATGGGGGAAACAGGGGTATTGTGAGAAGTCTTTCAGAAGGTAGGGGTGGATGGTAGATTTATTGCGATGGAGGTGGGAGAGCTTGAAGAAAATGCCAGAAAAAAATTTGCAAAATGCTCCAGTGATAGAACATTTTTTTTTTGTATTGTTGTCCATGTCTGTATTATGTCTAAAGCTTTTTCTTCCTTTACGTCTGCAGTATCCAAGATCATCACACTTATTTTAAAGAGAGGTTAGCACATGAGTTAGGGCAAGGTCCTGCTGTACTTTCTTCACACACTTAACAGCACTTCAGTGGAAGTACTACTGACTCCAGTTAAGCTGCTTTGCGCTACATGTGCTCCATCCCCCAATGCATGCATGCAATATACGCTTTATCATTGCAAAACCTAATTTCTCCCTCACCTTTATACTTTTGACTGGCCTGCTTGCTGTACATTACTAGATCTGGAAAATATACTCTTCCAATGAATCCTAGCTGGAAATCAGGGATGATAACAACATTGTGTTGTGCTGAATGAATGAGCTTGGGTATCAGAAGCTATACTGCTGATTTGATCACAGTGCTCTTCCCAAACTACTGCTCACTGCTGATATTTGTGCTTTCTTGGATATCTCTGTATGTTATGTCATTGGTCTATGTAGATTTAACCTAAGATTTTTCTTGAATTTATATATTATGAAGCCAGAAGAGACCATTGTGGTCATCCAGTTTAACTCTCATGAACAGCATGACATAACCCTTCAGGCACATTTAAATTACATTTTATTTGAACTAGGCCATTTAAAATATTCAGCTTTGGTTTAAAAATTGCTAGTGGTTGAAAGCCAATGACTTTAATCATAAGTTGTCCCAATGGTTAATTGCTTTCACTGTAAACTATTTGTAATTTATTTCTAGACTTAATTTCTGCAACTTTGGCTTCCAGCCTTCAGATCCCATTCTCCATTTGCCTGCACTTAGCTGTGTTCACTAAGTACAAAATTATAGCCTGTCATTGAGTCATCCCACAGACCTCTCCTTGATAAGCTACTTAGCCTGTGAGGCTTTACAAGTTTACCATCCCCTTAAGTATTCAAAGCCCAGTTCTCTGAACTCTCTCCAGATTATCAATTTCTTCAATAAATTGTGAGCTGAACCCAGCACTCGTGCAGTGGTTCCATGGTGCCAGATAGGAACTTGACATAATTTCCTGCTCCTGGTGGACATTTGCCTCTCTACTCATCTAAGATTGTCACAGCAGTGTACAGGAGCTCATCTTCCACTGGTTATTCTCCAGGATGACCAACTTCTTTTCTGACTGGCTTCTTCCCAAGACACTGCCTTTCCTTTAAATATGGCCTGCCTTCTTGCATCCTAGCTAGGAATGCCAATCAGTTTGCCTTGTGCTGTATTAAAACACATAGAATGGGTTCAGCTTACCTAACTGTGAGAGATCCACATCTCTAGATTTCTTCTATAACCACTTGCAAAAAATAGGCACTTCTAGATGTCTGAAGTAGGTCAGATGCCTATTTCTCTCCATTGCCTATAAAAGGAATCTGTGTGGCTTGCTCAGATGCGGATGTCTAAAGTTAGCTGAGCGGAACCCCAGACAGCACATTCACTTGCAGTCAGCAGGCCAAGCCATCCTAATTGCTTTCAGCCAGTGATGTATCCCATTTATTAATTACCCATCACCTTGATCACCCTCAAATAAGCTGTGATCATCTTCTTCCAAGCAAATGAGAAAAAATGTTAAGTAACAGAGGGACAGAAACTGAGTTTAAAGCTCTTCAGCAGAAGCAAAGCAGTGCAAGCAGTGTCTCCTACTGATACTTTAAGATCTGTGTCCTGCATGGCTTTTAATTCTTTAAATGTGTGACTGTCAGTTTTGTTCCAGTTTCTGATATAAAATGACAGTGCCAACACAAATATCTTGAAGTCTGTCATCAGCACTGTTCTTGTTCTCCTCAGCTGGTGGTCCTCAGATCAGAGCAACGAAGGTGATTATTTTTTTTTAATCCGAGAGGCTGTACGAGCTGGGTGTGGAGTTTGGACACCTGGGAAGTTGCTAGGGAAGCACGCAAGACCATGTATTTCTTACATCTCTGAGTACAACAGCTTGATCAATGTCTCAGTATTTCTTTGGCTTATTTTTACTGGGTCAGCTGGTGTCCTTGTTCATGTGTCCAGTGACCCACGCCCACAGTTGTATAGAAATAGCGGTGGGCTGTAACTAAAGCAGACCCCTGAATGAAAAGCAGATTCTGATGTGATGCAGAGGGAGACACGTTATCTTTCTGCATTAGCAGCAGCAAACACAGCAGTCAACTCGCTGTCTCTTGTCCCTCACAGAGCACTATTCTGCTGAGAAACATCCTTACATCACTATGATGTTTTGTTGTAACTGATATACCTAAGACTTGCTTGCTCAGAACTGCCTGCTGAGTTAAACCCTGAAATCTCTGCTCAGTTTTCCTCCATGGTCTTCCTCCAGACAAAATTCTCTCCGACTTCAGCATCTGTTTTGCTTTAACATTTCCAGATAAAGCATGCTGCAGTAGTTGTACTCACAATCCTTTAAAGTGTCACTTTTAATGATGCTGCTGGCAGTTCTTAGGCATTCCTTTTTTTTTTTTTTTTTAAAAAAAATCTTCTTAAAACGTATGTTCCTCTTATTTTCATGAGATGCCTGCAAAATACATGGCAGTGTGCAGCCCAGGGGAATAAAATATTTCAGTGATGGCTTCCAGAGAAATTTCTCCTTCTGCCTGCAACAAACACCATGGCTAAGGAGCGTGTGGCTGGTATGTGACAAGTGATTGGAAAGTCTATTCTCTAGTTTCCCCATGTAAACAAAATGGTTTCTCACGATTGTTACTCAGGTCAAAAGCAGCATTACTTGGCAAATAAACTTATCTTTAAGAACATTTGCTGGAAATGTTTATGCTTGGTTCCTGAAAAGGAGACCAAGCGCAGTTGCAGTATAGCACAGTGTACTGCTGATGAGAGTGGATGGGGCCAAGTTAGTAAGGGTGTGCCCCTTTACTTATTTTCAAGCACATATTTGGGAAAATACAGTCCTTCCAAAGGCAAAATGTTTGGTCTGTGCATGTATTTTATTGGCATCACAGATAAATGATCTATGCCAGGGGAGATCTACAAGCAACCCGGGCTGGGAAACACCGATCTTCCCCTGCTTCATGTGCAGGAATGCTATGGGAGAGGTGCCTGGGAGCCCTTTCCAGCTCACGCTGGCAGTACCACACTCCACATTAGTCCAGACACTGAGATTTCTGAGAGGCAGTTTTTCTTTCCTTTCTCCCAAGAGAACATGCAGTGTGCGTAGAGAAAACTAGTGGGATGGAGAGGGGGAGATTACTTCTGTAGGTGACCTGTGCAGATACATCTGTTTTGATAGGAGGGGACTCAACATGCTGTCTCTTCCGACATGGTGCTTTCTTCTGTTGACTTTGATTTAATCTGAGGTGAGAAATGTCTCAATTTGGGAGTGAAGGAAGGTATTTTCCTGGAAGGTCAAATACATGTTCTTTAAATCCTTGGGGATTCTTTGATCTATTTAGACATTTGGAAGTTGAAATCAAGCCCTGTCAACCCGTGGTTAATAAGCACAGGTTAGAAAATCATGAGCTCAGTGCATTGCATAGATATGAATCCACAGCACGGAATCTCCCTTTTTCAGTAGAACAAGGCATCTACTTTTATCCACGATAAATCTTAAAACTACAGCATCTGTATCTGAAAATTTTAAGCTACCTTTAACAACATATTTCTTCGCCATCTGAGTGCTGTCTGACATACAAAAAGTTTGCCTTTACAGAGAAATAGTGTTTAAAATTCCCCAAATTTTCTTTAGAGGAGGATTTTGCTAAAGTGTATAGCATGTGGATCACACGGTTTTGTAGGATTTAATGGCACGTGTTGGGAATTGCTGCATAATTAAATCATGGTTTTGCTTCTTGTAAAAGGTAATTATCACATTTTCATGCCACCATGATCTTTGCTGTGCTGTCACAGCCATCTTCTCTGTCTCATCCAGTTTTCTGGTGTAAAGACATATATATGTCACCCTGTTGATCTATTCTAATGCCTGAGGTTTCTTTAGATCAAGTAGCTGCTCAATAGGTGCATTTATCCTATCAGCTAGGATACATCTGATCTAACTGTCCATCTAGAAGTCTAGCATGGGATCTAAAACTGTTACCCAACAAGACCCTACAGGATGAAACAAATGGTGGCTTTGGGACAAAGTTATGTTGCAAGCAGAGCTGGAAAATCTCAGAAAATATTAAATTTATGCAAAAATAGTGTCAGGGCCATGTGGGATCATGACCATTTTACAAATGTGACTCCTCCCAGCCAAGTATGAAAGGCAAAACCAAAACAAATATTTTGTAAATTGAACTAAAAAGAAGGCAGAAGGAAGCTAATGTATCACACATCTTCACACATCTAAATTCCTGCAATGGTGGGAAGTATTGTATACTTTGTACAGCGTAAGCTCAATGAATGTATTATGTGAGTAATAGTTGAATTTCATGAACAAAAGCACCCTGGCACTGATGGACAGACAGGGAATGCAGGTCCTGAACAGACCCACCCTGGCCATCTCTCCATCTTTCTTAGTGCTCTGCCATGTATTTTTCATTATGTCAACAGCCAGCCTGGCCCTGCATTACATTAAATGGGATTTGGGTTTTGGGGTTTTTATTTCCCAGTAAGAATCAACAAGTTCTTTTAATTCCTAGCTAGGTAATTATAAATTCCTCAGGTTACTGCTTTAATTTCTGAGGGCAAGGCCAAGTGTGTAATTTGCATGTCCTCTTCTAACCGTAGCCCTTGTGCTGCAGTAACTTTGCTGTCTGTTTATTGTAACTGCTGTGCTTCCCTTTGATAACGCTATCCTATAACCATCTGCATTGCTGCCCCCATACCCTAAGGTAATGTTAAATATGACTGGCTTTCTGTTCTTGATTAACCTCTGCTTCCAGGTATCAGTAGATGTTGCTGGACTGCTCACTATTACACTCCAACAAAGCATTTGTGCCTGTGGTATCTGAACACTCATGGGTTAGTCAATTCATTCATTTTTAAGTGAAAAAAACCTGCTTGGGACATAGTCATTTCTGGCTTACAACTGTACTTTCCTGTTTGGGTACAGCTTTCTTGTGGGTGAGAAATGTCATGCTTGCGGGTCATTTTCCCTTTGATCTTATTATCAGTGAAAGACTCAAGATGCAAAACTATGCTGTAACCTCTAAAAACTGGCTGGGTAGGACAGCAAAGGTGAACAGCTACGAAACTCAGCTTCAGCATTCAAAAATCTTTTGCAAAGAAAAGAAGAAATTCTACAGCTGACTTTTCAGGGTGTCAGCACAGAAACCCTGTTTCTTCCTGAAATGCTAGGGGAGAAAAGACAGGAGGGATTCCCCGTCCCCCCAGCCTGTACTTTCCCCCCGCATGAGCAGGTGCAGTGCTTGCCTGGCCTCCCTCCACTTCAGTGAACAGGGCTGAATTGCTCCCAAGCATGCACGGACCAGACCACCGCTGTTACCTTAGATGGCAGCGGGTTCTCTGATTTTTCAGGTGACTGATCTTCAAAAAGGAAAGGGATTTGCACAACAGACAACACATGCACGAACAGTTGGACAGAGGCCTTTTGGGAAAAGTATCGCATAAACCTTCATTCAAAATTCAAGCCAGCATTCCCCTTCCTTACTCACGTTTTCCTCTCTTTTGGAAATTGAAAGAGCATGCCCCGAGAGTCCCTTGGCTTCGCAGGGCTGTTTTCCCCCAGCCCCGCGCATTAGCTACGCAGGCACGTTGCTGCTACGCAGGCACGTTGCTGCTGCTGGCTCACAGCTGGCATTCAGCCCCTGCCACTGTACCTGGTCCAGCCGGGAGCTTGCGGAGGTGGCGGCGGCTGCTGCGGTGGCTGTCCCGGCTGCTCTCCTCATCCTCCCCTGCTCTCATCGTCTGGCTCTGCTGGCCGAGGTCCTCCGTGCTCTGCCCAGGTACCATTGCCACCCCCTTTGCACCTTGGGGCAGGAACACTTCACGGGGCAGCGGTCTTTCCCCGGCCGCCAAGGAAAGCGCAGGTTATTTTCCTCATGGCAACAAGTTGCTGAAGCTGGCTGAAACCAAATGCAAACCACAAAGTGGTTTGTGAACAACTTTGTTGCTATTTCAGAAGGCTTTGCCCTTTGCAGTGACACAGGCTGTTGCTATTCTTGGGAGCCTATTGCAGGCGAGGGGAGGGCCGTCTGTCGGAAGTATTGCTTTTGCCTTTTAACAAATAGTTGGAGACATCAGACGTCCACGCGCAGCTCGATGCACATTCCTTACCCATTAGCTTAAAGGGTCTCTCTCTCTCCTTCTCTCTCTTTTTCTCCTCTCTCTGGTGTTCATACGCACAATCTCGTAACAGAGAAGGCACGCCGAAGGGGAGGATTTGAAGTGTTTGCTGTGTCAGCTAAAGTTAGGGCACAGAGCACACACATGTGGCATCACTTCAGTCTCGTAAATTGTGAGCAAGTTGTGGTGACAAATAGCGGAGAGGAAAAAAAACCATGGCAGCCCCTTTGCAGTCTGCGACTGTAGGAGTCAGGATTTTTCACGGCATAGATGCACGTGCTATTTTACAAGCAAATTAAAGGCAAGCCACCCTCTCTCCCATGACAATTATTTGTGGGAAAACTGAGACTGTCTCAGTTATATCGAGTCAAAGGCTTGATTTTGAGAGCTGCTAGGAGTCACTCCATCCCTACTAGCTTCATTGGAAGCTGTGGCCAGAGGCTGGACGGCAGCGGTGGGGAAAGCTACAGCAGGTGCAGGCAAGCTGCCTACAGGGCTGCCTGCCCCGTCCTGGTCCTGGCCCTGGTCCTGGCCCTGGTCCTGGCCCTGGTCCTGGTTCCGGTCCTGGCCCTGGTGTGGGAGCCTCCGAGTGCTCTCAGCATAACCGCTGGCCTCAGTGAGGCAAGTTGTCCAAGCTATCCCCAGTGGGAATTGCTGTTGTATAATTTGGCAGTGCTGCAGGCTTCTTGTTTGTGCTCTTTTTCTCTTTCATTACTTGCTGTTTTGTCTTGGTTGTTTTTGTTTGAATACACTAATGCCTGCAGATAGCGTGGGAGGCAAGGCAGAGGTGGAAAGTTGGTAGTTTTTGCAGTATTTTCAGGAAGGAGAATTTTTCCTTAAGTAGAGCAGGCCTGATACACCCATTATTGGTGGTTGCTTAATAAAAAAAATTGACAAAAGACATTGTAACTGCCCCATCTGACAGCTGCCTCACTGTTAGCTTCAGAAACTGGAGCGCCAGGGATGCCATGGGGCCACCGGTTCCAGTAAGGGAGTTTGGTTTCGGCAATGCCTTCGGCATGGAGTTAAATGAGTCAGCCTAGGTCTGCTCTCATGTGTAACATTTTCCATGTAAAAGGTCCACCTGTCAGGCAGTACGGGATGCTATCAGGGCTGTTAACAATTTCTTGCCACATCCAGAGAGGTGTTGTTTCTTCATGGGGTATGTGCAAAAAGTAATGTCGACTTTTAAATAGCTTATTCTGATGGTTTAGGGAAAAATGAGAGGCTGTTTAGGCTGAGGAAGGAGAGGAAATCTTTTGAAAGATTAAATTCATCTGTGATAAGATTTGTCTGTTACTATGTAGTGTGTAACTGACCTCCTCTAACAGCCCACACCTCATATAAACCCCAGCTCTGCTCAAGCACCTGCTCTCTGGAAACTCAGCTAAATCCATAGCTACAGAACTGTTCCCCGCTCTCAAATGCCTTTATAGGTAATGGTCCTGGAGAAGTCAGATAGCTGCCCAGACGCCTGTGGCAGCTCACGGGGGAGCAAAGCCATGCTCCCAGACATGTGGCCCTGGGATGCTCTGGGGTTCGCTCCTCCTGCCCAGACCTGCTGCCTGGGGAGGGCTGACCCCGAGGCAGCGATCCCACTGCCTGCTGAGGAGCTGGAGAAAAAAGAGAATTCAGTTCAGTGTTCAGTTGAATGGCAGGTTCAGCTTCACAGAGAATTGATGGGAGGCTCTCTGGGCTCTTGGCGAGGTCTGGCAGAAAGGGGGGATGTTTTTAAGGGGGAATGCCCAGTGGGAAGTGAGGCATCCTGAACAGCCTGAACTGCTGATGGACTTCCCCCATCCCACGCTCTCTTTGCACCGAGGTTATTCAGATATTCTCAACTGTTAAGTTTGTACATGTGGACTTACAGAAGGTTCCATGCAGAAAATTGGTCCCACCCTTAGGGAATCAGATATGCAAAAACCAACTGCTTAATTTTACAATTAGCTTTTGCCATCCAGCTGACGGGAGGCTGCTTTGCTTAAACAGGGACTGCTGTGTGAAATTATCGAGACAAGCTTGCAGCACAGCGTTGGCAAGACTGGAAGTATTCATTGCTCCTTGCATTTGTGAAGAACTTTTGCAGCCTTTCTTTGTCCCCTCATTCCCCCAGTTCCACCCAAAACTAACTCTGTAAATCTCTACAAAGACAGCCTGGGCAGGCGTCTCCACTCCCGTCACACTTGTAGAGTGTCCTTCTTCAGCTGTGAGCTGAATCAGACTCATCAGCTATAGGGTATTACTAATTTTGACGGAAGTAAGACACGTAATGCGACTGCAGCCCTTTCTGTTCAAAACTCCCCCTCTAAATGTAGTCCTCCAACTGAATATACAGATTATGTATAGCTGCTGGCACCTATATACTTTAGGAGAACTTAAAAGCCTGTCAGGAACTGCACCTTCCCCTGAACAAAAAACATACTACCCCCCTACAGGGAGTAAGTAATAAAAAGAAAAGGCTTATTTTCATTGAGTTCCCAAATCTTGTGATGAACAGATTTTAAGTGATTTATGTTAAGTGAATACAACAGTGAAATTCATTCTTTGTTTTTAATAGAAAAAAAATATATTTTAGACAAACAGCGGGATTTCTTTTAACTGTGTTTAAACCTGGAGTTCAGTGCTACCTACATTCCCCTCAGAAGCCAGAGCCTAGACTGATTTTTAAATGTTTACCTACTTGTTTACTCAGAAATCCAGCAGACTAATCTCCTCCTGAAAATAAAGACCAAATAACCCATTTTCCCTCCCTAGTTCTGCCTTTATTTCACGGTATCTATGCCAGCTGCAGCACAGCAAAGGCTTAACTTTGCCCCCTGTGGTAACCCCAGGAGGTACCTTGCTGTCACAGATGGTAAAGCAGCCAGTACAGTGCCCAAACCATAATGGCCAGACAAAAAATGAAGAAAGACATCGTTATTCTGGGGACTTGTGTTTGGGCTGCCTTGGGGGCAGCGCACCCTTGCCATGCTGAGCTGAGGGTCTGAAGAGGTACCACGGAGCTTCCTGGGCTTTGACCTGCTCCCTAAGTTACACCCCATGCCAAAAACACTGTATCAGGGTGATAAGGTCTTAGGGAAAAATGTTCCCAGTAAGTGGAAATGTGAAATATTTTATCCTGAGATCTGCTGCTTGGCATGGCATTGGTATGAGGGATGTTCTACGGCATCATCGGTAGCCAGCTGATAGTGAAAAACCACAGCTCAGCAGGTGTGAGAATCTGTTTTCACATTTGTGTCTGAAAAGCTGAGGTATCGATGTTATTGGTGTTAACTGGCATTAACTGGCATCCCAGAAAAGGAAGGAACTGGAAAAAAGCGGGTTCCAGCCAATGAAAGCAAACAGAGGGAGGGAAAGCAAACAGCCTGTGCTGGTTTTGCAGCCAAGGCGATCATAAAGGGGTCTTGCGAAACACAGCGACTGTGAAACCCTTGTTGGTGGCCACGGGGTCCTGGTTCCACAGCCCTGTACCCCCTCCATTTCCCAGCAAAAATAAACAGGCAAGCAAACAGGCCAAACTCCAGTACAACAGACATGAACTGGATAAGGAGGAAGAAAAGGGAGTGTGCTTTGCTACTTTTCAATTCTCTATTCTTTTCCTGTTAGTGCCTTGCCTGTGTACGCTGTTAAAACAACCGCTTGGCTCGCGCTGTGTGCCCGAGAGGTGTCGGTCAGAGCAGGGGCAGGGGGGCTGCCGGAGGGTTTGCAAGGTGAGACAGGATTGCACCCGCTCTGCCCCTCTCACTGCTGCTTGGGAAGGGAGTCCCGCTGATATCGGGGCAGGGGGGTGGGGTGGGGTGGGGAGGGAGGGGGGAGATGGGAAGAAATGTTCCAGAAGGCAAAAAATCCCAAACACCGAGATAGGCAAGCAACTTAACTGTGCTCCAAAGAGTTTGAGCCCCAGCTCCACAACCACGCCGTGTGAGGCTGGGCAGAAGGTCACGCGCTTCAGGACAGAGAAGAGTGGAAAAGATAAAAAAGCCAAAAGCATGAGAGGGTCAGGAGACAAGCCAGGGTGTGAGTGTGTCACCATCATGAGATTCCCCTGTCAGTTTTGTCCATGTGCAGTTGGTGAGAAAGCATCTTTTCTGATATTTTCTCAATTCCTTGCTTTCAAAACTGACAAACAGTTTAGAATTAGAGGCATGATTAGGCTAGAAAAAGAAGATAAGATATTCACATTAAATTGCTGAATAATCTGCCTGGAACATCTCCGAGGCTGAGGTCGGCATTTCTTCTAAAGTCACTGGTCCTGATTTGTATTTGTCTGTGTTTCCAGCGATCCAATAACTCAAATCTGGGATGGAGAGACAAGAAAGTTGGTGCTAGGCCAGTAGGAATGAATCAAGAGCTGAAGGGCTTTCTGAATCAGTTTTCTTAGACCATTTTTGTCAGAGTTGGAGTAAAGAAGGTTGTCTTACTTCCCTGTAGATTTTATGACTCTCAGAAAGAAGATAGTGGAACTCTCCCAATTAATTTATTCTAAAATATGGAAATAAAGCTTTTCAGCAAAACTATGGAGAGGATTTTCTTGACATATCAGCTGAAGTTATGTTGCTTGCATCTGTGATTGCTGAGCTTTGCTCTCAGAACTAATAGTTCACCATTTGCAGAAGAGTTTCCTAAGATAGCCAGCACAGCCAGGACAACGTGAGGGAGGCTGGGAGGACAAGAGAAGGAAAGAGACATGGAGAGAAAAGAAAGAAACAGTGCAAAAAACCCAAGAAAAACATATCTTTTATTCTAGAAAAAAAGTACCAATCTAAAAAACCATGAGTAGCCTTTTCCATTAGTGTTGATGCATTGACACCCACACAGAAGGGGGAAAATGTGCCAAAATTCCAGTCACAGAAATGAACTCTGAACATCTGAACTAGATGAAAAAGACAGAGAAAACTATCTCAAGAAAGTGAAATGATCCATCCTTGAGGACCTGTGAATATAGAGAAGATAATTGTTATTACTGCTGTGCAGCAAATTAATTGTAATTTAGAAGTCAGCTTTGCAATGATGCTTTTTATAAATGAATGATAAATTTCATAAACACAATATTTAGGCTAGGCCATTTGCATCATTTTGCAAATGAATAAATTCTAAATACATCAATAAATGGATAATGCTAAGTAAATAAATACATAATATAGTCTAACGTCATATAGCAAATTCATGACAGAACTGAGAACACAAGTTTCTTCATTCTGAGTCCTGTGGTTTCTCCCTAAGTCATTCTCTTTGTGTTTTGTTCTTACTCTTTCAGAGGGACTGATTTATACCAATGTACTTTTATCTGTCTTTCAAAAAGTCTTTTAGAAAAGTTCTTGACCTCTTTTGATAGAACAAATAATAGATACAGGACAGAGCTCATCGCACTTCACAACTCCCTCCAGGGTCTGAAAAACACCTGCAGACTCACTGCACAACTATTTATTCCTGCTGCTCTTCTGTTAGCATCTTCTTTAAAAGTACTCTTTAAAAGTACAATGTGGCCAGGGTCAGCAACTTTAAGAGCTATGTTTTGGCAAAAACTTAAAATCCAACTGAATGTAAGAATAGGAGGTTGCAAAATACAATACAAAAAGAATTGATCTGAGAAAACAAAATAAGAACTCAATTTTACTTCAGGTTTCTACTTTCATCGCAGTGTAGCCTTTCCACCAAATGAAAGGTCTTCTAGCTTCTGGGTAACCTGAAGGGCCACTTGTAATAGTTACTGAGTAACATGTCTGTGGTTTGCCGTCACACACTGTTCTTTCCTGTTTGCTTCAGCTATTTCACACGTAACTTTTTTTAACAAACCATAGAAACAGCATCCCCATACATTTGAAAGAAAGTTGTCCATCTGAAATAAAATCAGGAGGCAGTGATAAATGAAAGCCAGAAAGTTTAGTAAAAATGCCTGTTTTATCCAGTGCATTATCTTGTGGGAAGACAGTACTGACGGAGCTGGTGGAGGAGCTTGCCAAGCCACTCTCCATCATTTATCAACAGTCCTGGTTAACAGGGGAGGTCCCAGACGACTGGAAGCTTGCCAATGTGATGCCCATCTACAAGAAGGGCCGGAAGGAGGATTTGGAACTGGTGAGGCCGCGCCTTGAATACTGTGTTCAGTTTTGGGCCCGTCACTACAAGAAAGACATTGAGGTGCTGGAGCATGTCCAGAGAAGGGCAACGAAGCTGGTGAAGGGTCTGGAGAACAAGTCTCATGAGGAGCGGCTGAGGGAGCTGGGGTTGTTTAGTCTGGAGAGAAGGAGGCTGAGGGGAGACCTTATCGCTCTCTACAACTACCTGAAAGGAGCTTGTAGTGAGATAGGTGGGTGTTGGTCTCTTCTCCCAAGTAACTAGCGAAATGACAAGAGGTAATGGTCTCGAGTTGCATCAAGGGAGGTTTAGATTGGATATTAGGAAAAATTTCTTCACCAAAAAGGTTGTCAAGCATTGGAACAGGTTGCCCAGAGAGGTGGTGGAGTCACCTGGAGGTGTCTCAAAAACATGTAGACGTGGCATTTTGGGACATGGTTTAGTAGGCATGGTGGTGTTGGGTTGACAGTTGGACTTGATGATCTTAGAGGTCTTTTCCAACCTTAAAGATTCTATGATTCTATGATTCTATGAAATGGCAAACCAGTTTCTCTACTCAAACTGAAATTTTTATGGGCTTGATTTCTTTCTTACCTACTTTTGATATAACATTCTGGAATCAGTGGAGAAAACTCACTATGAACCAGTAAGAAGTGTATCAGAGCTACACTTTAAATGTCTTTATTAGTATCCTGTGCACTGCGTTGTGTAATCAGAGTCATTTCAACCAGCGACTTCACTGGAAGAGGCTGAAGTCAAGCCTGAACTTGGAGGAAGCGTCTCAGAAAGACGGAGGTGGGGAACAGGGAGTACCTCGCCCTGATTTCTCGCTTTGTTTCCACCATAAGTGCACTGTCACCTACGTGGTGCAGCGCCTGCTGGTGCACAGTCCCGTGGCAAGGGCTGGGCCTGGAGTAGCCAATTAGTAATGTCGTCCACTGCCTGAAATCAGGCGTTTTTTAGGAATTTCCAAACGAGTTGCCAGAAATGGAAGCCCTTTAGATCACTGTGCAGTGGAAAAAGGGTTTTGCTCTTTCCTCATGTGATGAATTGTTAAAAAAGTGTAAGCTGAAATTCCCTTTGCCTGTTCCAATTAAGGAAAGGGATGTACATTGCTAAGAAAAATGTGAGCTGCTGAAATGTATTTTTTTTTTTGTTGCTGGGAAACATTTTCTCCCGCATGGAATATGTCAGTCACACAGGAAATGCAGTCATTTGCATGGTTTTAATTATTTCCACTGAGATAGTGTTTTGTTTTCTCCTGAAAATCTTGTTGCAAAAATAAACAACTAAATGTCATTAATGCTGTGCTTCAACTTCTTGCTTTTTTTCTGAACACACTTGGCAACCTGAAAGCAGTTTTACATGCATTCATTAATACCAAATGTCTGGGTAAAGCTTTCCAAGGTCCATCAAAATTTTCAGATCTTTGCAGGCAAGCAGGGAACGAAAACAGCCCCCAATGCACAGGTCAGTTCATGTTCACCCAGTGGGTGCGAAGAAATAAGCAGTAATGGGATAAAACGTTTAAGTCATCCATTCCCCAGAACGCCTCTCATCTGGGTTCGTTAACAGGTAGCAAAGTCAATCTTCGATGGACAGGATATATTTGGAGTTGTCCAGAGGAAATTTGGTCCTTTTTACAGCCTCAAGCTGGGCGCTCAAAGCAGCTCAAAGTCTTTTGCGGAGCAGGTGGGAGGAGGAGGAGAACAGGAGGCAGTGCCACGCTGCGGGCAGGCAGCAGGGCTGCGACTGCCTCCACGGCTCTCCTCGAACAGAAAGGCAAGTTTCCCCTTCCCTCCCTCCCTGCCGGTACATTGCCAGAAGCTGTCGGTGCCCCAGTCTCTGTACTCACCAAAATACAGTCTTTTGAAATACAGGTAGGGGACGTACCATGCTGGCAGCGCTTCGACAGGGAGGTGCCAGCGATGTTTCCTTCCCCCATTGCGTCAGCCCCACAGGCCATGTATGCACTTTGCTGGCAGAGAGGCTGGGGAGGAAACTGTTTGTTTCTTGCTTTAGAAAAGAAAAGAAAAGAAAAGAAAAGAAAAGAAAAGAAAAGAAAAGAAAAGAAAAGAAAAGAAAAGAAAGGAAAAGAAAAAGATGGTTTCTCCCAGTCGCTATGAGGAGGGAGCACAGGGCATTTGGCCGCCAGCTCTCCGGCTCCTCGCACCGTCTGACGTCGCTCCTGCGGGCAGGCTGTGCCTGTGTGGGTAGTAGCTGCTTTGTCATCCGACACAGATCGGTCGGGTGTCCGCCCGTGGGACCCCAGGGACCTCCTAGGGGAGGAAACCTTTGTGGGGCTGCAGCACCAGAGCGGATCCCTGCCATACACCCTCTGGAAGTGCTTGGCGCTGGTTCCAGCCCGCTGCAGTTCAGGAATTGGCATTTGCTCTTCAGCCATTTGCGGTTTTATTTGCTTTTTGTAAAAGCCCAAGGTACATAGCACCTCTGGCAAAGCTGATTTAGTGATCTCCAGGGTAGAAGCAAACCCTTTCCTGTAATTTTCTGTTTAATTTACTGGTGTGATTTTTACAGAGGACTTCCCTGGGCTGCTGAGGACTGCAGCATGGGGGCTGACGCCACCTCCCTTCCCGCCGCTGGCACAGGCAGACACAGTCTTGTGAGAAGACAGCTGCTGCCTGTCACCAAGATCCCTGCCATGCCAGCACAGCTGCTTGGCTGAGCTACTTCTGTGAAACAAGAGATGTTAGCATCAGGACTTGGGCTTCTCCGAAGATTACAGAAGTCCTGGTGCACTCCTTTGGCTTCTCTGTGGCGTGGGCTGCCAGCCTGTGAGCAACTCCATTCAGCAGACACCCTTCTCCCTCACTTCTCATTCAGATTCAGATTCCGTGCTGCTCAGTTTGGCTTAAACCTCTCTGCTTCTGACCGGTCACTGAAGCATGAATTGTTTGAATCCACACTGACGAAATAGGCATTGGCAAAGGCCGAGGGGCTGGCAGGGGTACAGCACATGCTGTGCAGGAGACGCGCGGTGCCCTGAAGAGCCACCGTGCTGCCTCTGAGCTTGCATGTCCCTGAAGAAGGGATGTCAGAGACTGGGTTCACAGGAGACAGGGTGCACACAATGCTTTAGCCTTCCAGTACAGCTAGTCTTGTCAAAGAAGCATGGGCAAAGCACGGGTTTGTAGTTAGCTGTCAGAAAGTTTAGCTTTCGGTAAGGACTTTCCTGCTGCGGACATGGCACGTGTGGAGTCAATAGGCAAGAGTTACTGACTTGGCTGAAGGTTATTTTCATACCACAAAAGTAATGAGAAGCTCCAGAGCAGCACCAGGGTGGCTGCTTAGTTGCAGCTACTTTTATGAGAGTAAAGGAACTTGCTAGTCTCTTCCTGGCTTCTCTGGCAAAGAGAAAGATCCGTTTTCCTTCTCCATCCTCATCACAGAGAGATCGCACCAGTCCCGCTGACTTTTGGGGAAGCTGGTGAGGAATTTTGGCACTGCCTTCAACTTCTCCCCCTCCAGACAGAGAACTCTGTACATTCTTCTCATGCTCCACCTTCTTCACCAGAGCTTACCCTTTCCTAGGCAGTGACCAATACGTGCTCCAACACCAAAAGAAAAGTCTTCTCTTCCCCATCTGTGACTGAATTGCACCTTGGCTTTTTGCAGTGTCTGTCCTCTCCTGATGGACAGCTCTGAAATTTCAGTCATGGTCAGTGAACATGCCTTCAGACACACCCCTACACACACACACACTCACTTTCTTACTCCCAGCTCTCTGACTGTGTCTCCTCCTCTCCTTCAGCCCACCCAAGGGGGCAGAAGCAAGGATGGAAACTCAAACCTTCTGTTCCCTTCTGAAGAAAAGTGCCAGTTCGCTGCCACACATCTGACTTTTAAACAGCTCTCCCTGTGGTTTAGGGGGTTTTGTGACTAACAATGTATTTAGACATGTATATCCATGTCTATCATTGTAGAGTTTGGCTCCCTTGCAAATTCTAAAAGCAAATACACTTGAGCCAGCTCTCAAACTCTTGGATATGTGCCACTGAAATCATAGGCAACACGTTAAAGTGCCTAATTCCCGATCTTATGATCATCTACACAACCCGCCCTCTCAGTTGTAAAACTGGAAAGCCTGAGTCAGTTGAGCTTCATTCATAGAAACTCAAGAGTGAGAATATGAATGTAAATAACTCAGCATTTTTTATTTTTAAAGACCATGTTTTCTAAGCCAGTCTTTTGATTTTGATTTTCCCAAAGACATATGAAGTGTTTAACATTTCATCTTCAGCTTGAACATACATGACGTTAAAATTGAAGAGGAGAAGCAATTTTATGGATAGAAGAGATTTAATCCTTCGGGATTATGACAGCAGGATAGTTGGAACAGTCCAGCCCTTGCACCATTGACACGGATGGGGCAGCAGTGGGCACGTACCCCAGGGACAGTGCTCAGATGTGCAGCGCCTTTGCAACGCTCCTCTGACAGTCTGGTTCTTGATTTGGCAGTGAGAAGGAAGAGCCTGAGCACAGCCTGAAACTGCTTCATTCATCTGAAATCCTCCCTGCCAAGTGACACCCGTGCCCGTAGCAAGCAGAGCAGTGAGGGGTGGGGGACACAGCTGCAACGGTGTTCCCCTGAGCTGATGTCCTGCCTGTGTCTGTTTGGAGGCGTTGGGAGCTCGGGGAAAGCACAGACCCACCTTCTCATTGAAGTCTCAGCCTCTTCTTTGTCAGATCCCGATTCTGCCCAGATAAGGAGTGCTGAGCTACATGGAGCAAGTGGGATTTGGAGGGAGCTTCTTGGTGAAAAAGTAGTAGAGCTACACTGCACTGCACTGCGTTCCTCTGCATGGTAACTGCAGCTGGCCAGGTGCAACGCATGGTCTTGCACCCAATGCATGGGCTCTACAGCCTGTGGGAGTTGCACAGGCTGCAATCGCAGCAGTACAGTGGTGATTTACTCTCAGATTTGACATGGACCTCCCTCATCATTCCATCCCTCCATTTTCGTTTTCAGGTGACTGGTGGATCAAATTGAGGTTTGATCACCATAGGTTGCCATGAGTTCCAAGAGGAGACACATCTGGACAGCCCACTGGGCCAGGGGCCACCCTGAGTCCCTGTGGACATGGCTGCTGCCTGGGTTGCACCACCCTTAGAAAGAGGAAGGTGGGGAGCCACTCACAGCTGTCTCAGCAATAGTTTCTGTTGTGCCCCCCACTCTTGTCCCCCTTAAATGAGCAGGGAAAGGAAGCAAATAGCTTCTCCTGTTTAGGCTGAGTCTCTTGATGATAAGGCAGGTTTGTTTTGATGAATCTTATATACGTGTTCTTCATGTCTGAGTACCATATAGGTTTATTTCATGCACAAGGGCACCTAGAAACACTATTACAAAAAGCAGTTTCCCTATAAAATGCTAGATGGTACTGTAATATACAAAAATTTCATAAGCCTGAATTAATCCATCTTCACAACATGTCAATAAGATGAGTGGATAGCATTATCTCTGCATTGGAGTTGAGGAATTGGGATGTATCATTTTAAGTCAAAAAATATCCCTTAAATTTGGATGCTCAGTCTTAGAAACCTAGGATCTGTCCTTGTCATCTAGTATTAAACAGGTCTTAATACCTATAAAGGCAGTTACCATTGACTTGTTCACACTTGGGAGTCTTGAACACAGCTGAAAATAAAGCTTCAGGATCTCAGATCACACAAAGAGAAAAAAATAATTCTGACAGTATCTCCTGGAGGCCATCTAGTCCATCCTCCTGTCCTAAGGTCAGCTATATCAGTCTTCCCTGGGTATCCTTATGGCTAAATTGTTTCTGTCTAACCTGTTCTTAAAAATCTCTAAAACCAGAGATTTCACTGTCTTCTGAGGCGACTCTCTTCCAGTGCCTAATTATGCTTGTTCTTAAACTGGTGTTACTAAACTCTCCATACTACAACTAGTCCATCTTTCCTTGCTTTGTCCACAGGGCACATGAAGAACTGTATATACCTCTGCTCTTTGAAAATGTTGAATATCTGCTGCTGGCCCCTGGACTCCTCAATGGCTCACAGGTCTCTTTGGGGAATGCTGCCCAGAGTGGGACACCAAATGCCAGCAGAGGCCTCAGGGTGCTGAGTAAGGCAGAAAAATTTCTCCGTGCCTCTTACGTGGCACTTTTCTGCTTATATGTCCCAGATATGATCCTCACATTTCTTCACAACAGTGTCAATGTTATTGCTCATGAATAACTTGGGGTACATTACAACCCCAGTTCCTTTTCTGCAGAACTACTATCCATCCTGCCAGGTCCCATTTTGTAATTCTGTAATCAATTACTCTTATTTAAATGTAGACCTTTGTGGTCTTCCTTACTTAATCAGTTCCCACATTTTTTCAACTCACTACACTAATTTGTTAGTCTTCCACCCTTCTGTGTGCCTGCAGCTCCCCTCCCAGATGGGTGTTGCTTGTGATGTCCCACACAAATTTAATATGCACGTTCGTTAATGACATGAACGATGGAGCAGAAAGCACAAAAGAGAGGCAGATGCAGGGCAGACAACTTTGGAAATAACAGTGGATTTTTTTCCATTTTTAACAGTGATTTGTAAATAATTATTTAAGTAGAGTTCCCACCATAATTATTTTCCAAGCATCTAAGAAACAAGGCATCTGCAAATGAACAAACTACCATGGAAAGTCTGGTGTAAGTGACTTCCCCAGCATCAGGTAGCAACTCTGAGTCACAGGCTGGCGTTGAAGCTCAACTTCCATCTGCCTCCAGGATGGGGCACTGCTTGGGTGCCCATTCAGTTCGGAGGTGCCTGGGGTGGCTGGCCATTGGGGTTTAACCCCAGCCATCAGCTCAGCCCCACGCAGCCGCTCGCTCACTCCCTCCCTCCAGTGGGATGGGGGAGAGAATCAGAAGAGTAAAAGTGAGAGAACTGGTGGGTTGAGATAAAGACAGTTTAATAGGGAAAGCAAAAGCCGTGCACACAAGCAAAGCAAGACAAGGAATTAATTCACCAGTTCCCACGGGCAGGCAGGTGTTCAGCCATCCCCAGGAAAGCAGGGCTCCAGCACACATAACGGTTACTTGGGAAGACAAACGCCTTCACTCTGAATGTCCCCCCTTCCTCCTTCTTCCTCCAGCTTTATATGCTGAGCATGACGTCATATGGTGTGGAATATCCCTTTGGTCAGTTGGGGTCAGCTGTCCCGGCTGTGTCCCCTCCCAACTCCTTGTGCACCCCCAGCCCCTCACTGGTGGGGTGGGGTGAGGAGCAGCAAAGGCCTTGGCTCTGTGTGAGCACTGCTCAGCAGTAACGAAAACATCCCTGGGTTAGCAGCACTGTTTTCAGCACAAATCCAAAACATAGCCCCATAGTAGTTACTGTGAAGAAAATTAACTCTATCCCAGCCAAAACCAGCACACTGACCAGGGGCAGCTCTCTCCTCCTAAGGAGAAAGAAGAGCAAGGTGCAGCCCCTTGGGCACCAGGAGCTGGGGAGCAAGGACACACTGAGGACAGCACCTTTAGAAACTTCAGCTGTACGTGTCCTACTCCTGATGTAACCAAACCTAGACGGGTTTTTGCAGGAAGATGAAAGCATACATTGTTGGCACAAAAGTTATCTTTGCTAAATTTCAAGCAATTGATACAAGGCAGAATGGGGGAGTAATTACGACAGTAATGTTTTTGAAAGTAAATATATTTTTGAGCATTGGCAAAAGCAGATTTTTCTCCTAGCACTGTTTGTGGAAAGAACACTGTTTGCACTGAGTTTTGCTGCAAGCAGATCTTAAATGCAGCGGACCTGCTGATAACAATGGCTGTGGCTGGAGCAAGGTTTTCAAAGCCAGGGCATAGGGAGGTCAGGGACTGGAAAAATCGGGTATTGTACCAGGCTGCTGCTCTGTCCAGGAAACATGAAAAGGACCTGGGCAGGCAACCAGAGAGCCCAGGACAGGATGCTCAGCTAGCAGGAAAGATGACAGTAATTAGCCAATGCTCAAAGTGCCTCAAAAAAGCAAGGCGCAGTTGTACGGTTACACTCATGTAGCATTTTTTATAGCCCTGGGCAACTACTGAGATTGCCTCATATGTTTATGAATGGAGGGAAAAAAGCAACCCCTAACTCTTCAGTTGAATATATTAACTGGGTTGGTGTGTATTTAGTCATCAGGAGCTCTGCCTGTGGCCAGCCACGGCGTGGGTACTTGCAGCAGCTATTGACGTTCACCTCAGGACAGCTCTTCTTTTACTTTTTTTTTCCTTATTTCAACCAAGCTATTGAAGTGTAGTAAGACAACAAGCACCCCAAAACAAGGTACCTAGCACAAAGCGGTGGGCAACTTTATGAATACCTAGTGCCACTTACTGGGTGTTGATTGAGGACCTACCTTTGAGAGACCAACTGCCCTCACCTTCTCCACCCTCTGGTGACAGGGATGACCAACAGCAGACCCAGGGTGGGATTCAGAAGAGGTGTAGAGGGAATTGACCATTATGGGCTCTTCCCCTTCTCTCCGACTCCACGGTTAAATGCACTACACTGATGTCACATATCTCCTTTGTGCTGATAACAATATCATAATCTTCACCATAGCATAAATCCATGGGAACTATGAGCTCACAGAAGCAGGTTTTGTATTGTGATTAGGGTTTCTTGATCATAGATAAGCAAAATAAGTTTGTTTGTTTTATGGAGCTCAGATTAATACAGTTTGGGGAAAAAAATCCACTGCTTTTGGAGGAATTGAGATTTTCTGAGTTATCATAAAAGAATAAAAGATGTCTATTTTTATTCCACTAGAGGTCACCAGCACAATATTTTTACAAACAAGACTACAGAGAAGAGCAGGATAATTTCCGTTCAAAAAGTTCATTTGGGACTTAACTATGTGATGAATTTGGCCAGCTAATCATTCTGGAATAATTGTTCGTACCAAACTACTTTGGAGAAAATTCTCACACAGATTTCTGCCTTGGGAGCTGAGCATTTTTCTGGAGGGGGAAAAAAAAGTCACTTTAATTCTGTACTAGAGTGTTCACACCATAAAGACTAGCTTAGACAAGGTAGATGATAATACCAAAACAAGTACACTGAGCAGTTATTTTGAAGTGGTTAGACCACAATTAAAAGTGGAATATTCACTAATAAGAGAGCAAATTAAAATAAGGATTTGAAATTAGATTCTGTGCTACTTCTTTCCTGTGGCCAGCTCAGTAAATAAGGACCAGAGAGGATGATTGGTGGCAAGATACATTAACCCAGACTTAGGACTAGCTCTATGGCTTCTCTGAAGTCCGTAACACTTGGGAGTACGCTGGCAGATACCCCTACCTGTGGCACTTCTGCTGCCTCCTCGCTGCAGTGTGGGCATCTAGCCTGTGGTCACAGCAACAGCTTAAATCATCGGGGACGCACTCGGTCAGGCACCGCTTTTGCTGCAGTGCCGTGCCCTCGGCTACCCTGCCTCTTCCGTGGGGCTTGGAGGCTGTGCTCAGCAAGTGGTTGTCACACCTCGGTTGCGAGTGGCTAATATCAAATTTGTTGTGATACGCTACGCAACATGTAGATAATCAGAGCCAGGGGTGGCAGCAGCAGTTGTTAAATCAACCCCATGTGTCTCACACATCTAGTGACAGGAGTATCCCAAAGGGAGCACCAAAATTGCCTTTCCCCTGCAGCAATCTGAGTCCTCACGCAGCTCCCCTCTTGTTTCCCCATGGCCGCGTTGCAGCCACTTTTCTTCCCCCAGAGCTGCACGGTGCCATTATTTCTCTCTGTGTCACTGCAGCAGTGTCAAGTTGAAGCCTTACTTAACCCGTTATCCCAAGGTCTTAACATGGCCTCGCCTTGACACCTCATCCTATAAAAAGATCAGGTCGTATAGCAGAGCCGCAGGCTACATATATTGGTGCAGTTGCTGAAAAGTTGTATTTTTCCATGAATAATGCAATTGCAGGCCTCAGTGTGCTTTTCCAGAGGGGAGTAGGGCCATCACACATCCTGCTGCTCCAGGAGATAAGGGCACACAATAGCCCGGAGCCATGGTGCACAGCCCCTAGCACACCACCGGGAACTTCACCTTTGCTGACGGACAGGGTCAGGGGCCAGGCAACGGGAAACAAAAAGAGTCTCTTCCCAGAAAGCTGTGCATTGCTCGTGAATCACCTGATATCAATGGCAAATGCAGCCGCCAAACACTGTGCAGCTCCATGAGCGATGGCTTACGTAAACCATTTAATGTGTTCATATGCACCTTTGCCAATATTTTCCTTTTCCATATTCTACCCCCAACTCTTTGCAAAGCCTTACCTCAGTTATCTCCTTGCTCTTCAGTCCACTTTTGAGTCTACCTACCTTCCTAACCTCACCCCCTCTATGGGCATCACCTTGGCTGTGCTCCACCAAAGGAGGTCAGGAGACAAGGGGCCATCCACCTGCATGAAACTTGGAGCTACAGTAGTCCCCGTTAGGTATGGAGAAGTTCAGCTGCTACGAGAGAGCAGAAGGTGTCAGGCAGTGAGCGATTCATGATAGGGCACCAAATGTGTTTGCTATTTTGTCGCTGGGCAATCTGAGTGTTTGCCAAAATGCAACAAATGTCACTCCTTGCAACAGCCAGCTGTGAGGTGAGCATGGCAGAGAGCTAGAGAAGGTGGCTGCAAAACTTCCAAATGTTTCTGGCAGCAGGTAGTGGTTTAGAGGTATCAGAGACAGCAAAACCCCTAAGCCACTCACATTTGGAACAGCTGGAGCAGGAACCAAAGCAGACTCTTTCCAGTGCTCCACTATGTACCACATTTTTGGAAGGAACAGCTAAGCCACTGTATATGTGAACAATTTTATTCCTCATGGCGCTTGACAAGCACCAGTTGCCTTTAAGTCATGGCAGCCAGCACCTCTCAGCAGCATTAGCACAGCAACAAAGTCTGTGTAGTTTAGGAAGAGCACGATGTTCCTCCAGTTCTCCTCTCAGTCCTTGCCAACATCACTTTTGCCCTTTCTTGTTCAGGATCAAAAAACAGTCTTAAGTAAGACTCTGGGATGGAATAAAATTGGCCTTTCACTACATTGTGGATGTTCACCCCCTTGGTAATTGCTTTTGCTCTCCCCTGGCTGACTGTCATGTCACAAGTGGCATGAAGAGAGTGAACAGGGATTGATCATTCACGTCCTCTTAATACAGTAATTCTGGCTCATCAAGGAGAAGAGAGAGAGAAGAAAGATCTGGGAGAAGAGACAGCCCGTGGCTCCACCGCAGGAGCTGACAGGCAAGACATGACCCGTGAGGTATGACCTGACACTTTTCTCTTACATAGCAGGAAAGGTGGAAAGTCTGTTGCCACCAGAAGGTGTGATGACAGGACAGGGAAATGCGCTTGGTCGAAACTTAACCTGGCAAACTTGAATACAAGGGGTAGTGAAGAACATCGCACGTGTGGTTTCTGCACAGGCTCACTGCTGAAGTGAGCACCGTATGTCCCCTGTGGGTCTGCTGAGCCTAGACTGAAAGCCCGGCTGTCACGTCTTGCTGTCGCTGTCAGAATTAACTAGGATAAGCATCGATCAAGCTAACAATGTTCCTGCGGCAGAACTGAGTTGCAGATTGTCAAACCTAGCTAAGAAGCACAATACGTATTTGACCAGTCAAGCTCCCTGCTAGCAGCCCCCTGCATGGGGCTGGGGACGTTCACGTCAGCTCCTTCGGGAGACCAGCCTACGGGTACCTTAAATCTAGTTCAAGGGTGCCTGTGCGTTCATGCAGGCAAACCCTGGCTGCAGGGCGTGCATCCTCCCAGGGGCAGGTTCGGGCTATGGTTTAGGAAATGGGATTTCTTACTTCTGAGATGCAATACCATGCCTCCTCCTAAACTGGTAAGCACGGCAAACTGGTACTTTTATCACGTGGTTTTGGATTAATCCAAATGGGAAGAGCTTCTTATATCACTTACCTGGAGGTAAGTGCTCTCAGTGCTGTTTAGGTAAAAAGGTTGAAGATAGACGTAATATACGTAGAGTGAGAAAGTAACAGGGTATACCTCTGCTAATTTCAAGATGCACCTGCTATCAGCCCTTGGGTTTGTGTGTCTACAAATTCTCCTTTGTTATATTTGGAGTGTAAAATAACTTGTCATTCAAGTCACTAAGGAGATGTCATTAATTAGCTTATTTTGTACAGAATTTTTAAAAGAAATTGAATTAAAATGCTTTTCTGATGAAGAATTTACAGTATGAAAGATCTATAATCCTAGCTCTGGAATATATTGGCAAGCTGATACTATATTCAAAGGAGGAAAGGGGGGAAGGTTTTGCATTTGATGTAATCAGCTTCTGAAGTGACTCTTCATTGTAGTAACAGCGCTTTTCCAGCTGCCTTTTCAGAGCGTGGATTTCAATAATAAATAAAAAAGAGGCACATTTATAGATAACTAAGCTTCCTGAAAATACCACATTCGAACTCACAAGCTTCTTAACATCCTTTTTATATCCTCATGGTGTAATCAGTGTATTTCTGTCCTTAGCCAGCAAGTAATTTGGCATTAGCACCTCACCTTATTTAGGGCTGGTGCAAAAGACTCACGATTTATGGCGAATGTAAGAGGAGAATCTAAACCTGTAAAGACAGACAGTCTAAATTTAGGAAGGGTAATGGAAAGCATTGTACTTAGAGCTAAAATGGAAACCGGATAGCATCGTGGGAACAGATTACCATCAGACTATTCGGTTCTTTAGCAGGACCATGGTGGCCAAATTTTGCTTTCAGTTTAACTATGAACACCCATACGACTCTTTGGCCTTACTGTAATTTCTGTTGACATAAATAATAGCAGATTTATTCCCTTTTTTTTAAATAATTATTTAAAATTTTACCCTTTTTGGAAACTGGCCAATTTAAAAGCACTGAACCAAAGTCTGCAGTCTTTCAAACAGGAATAAATTCCTGTTTGGATTTAGAACCTCCAGAACTGATGTGGAACCTAATTATGCTGCAACAAGTATTTTGTGAGTCTATGAATTCAAAATCTCAGGTAGGCTAAAAGCTTTCCTGGAAATAAAAAGTGGATGATAGATGCAGGAAAAGCTGTGATGTGTGAGTCCTTACTTTTTAGATCTGATGTTAGATATTGTTAGAGATGTTGTCTACAATTTGAAAAAAAATTAGGGTCAGACTGTTGGGGCTTGCTATGCCATGATCAGGGCAGAACCTGAATCAAAAGACTTGGAAAGAAAGCTGTCAAGTGTGCACTTCAGTGCCTTGGATGGGAAACTAAGGCACCGTCTATGGTGGGAAAAGAGAGGATGTGAGATTGCGTGGTCACAAAGAAAACACCCTTGTCCAAAACTGACAGGGACACAGAGACAGGGGTGTCACAAAGGGCAGATGAGTAGCAAGGGTCACGAGCAACTGTGGTGATAGGTTTTCAGCTGTCATCTTTGTGAAACCAAATTGCAATTACAATTTGCTACTCAGTGATGGATAAATAGAGAGGTATAATAGATCCTGGTTTTAATACATGGTTACACAGATAGCTACTAGATTTTAAACTATAAGCAGTGTGTATTTTATCTCCATATGCAATGGGTTTGGGTACTGCATGTGCCTGTATGACTAATACAGTACACCTAAGTGTCCTCCATCAGCGATGAGCACCGTGCCAGGAGTACAAGAGCACTGAAAATTGAGTTCTTGAATTCTCGTCCAGGGAAGGGTATTGATCTCTATTTTTAAATGGTCTCTTCAGAAAGACAATTCTGGGACCCATGCAGCATTTTTATTTTTTTACTTGAAGAGGACTTACAGGATGACATGATAATATAAAGGTATATTTGCTACAACAGATGAAAGAACTTAGCTGAAATGGAAGCACTGAATAGAGTTCATATACTTGGCTACACATGGGAAAAATATCCACTACTTGGTTCATGCGCACCCATAAAATGCCAGAGGACAGATGCAAATAACCTGTTTGCAATTCCTCACAATTTGTAGATATTTGGGATTTAGAACTGTCATATAAAACTGTCCCCAGCAGAAAAAGGTAAGGATATATTGTCAAAAATTATTTTCACTATAAAAGCCTGCTTGTCATTTTAAAGTAGTTGTGGGACTAATTTTTTTCTTAATTGCACAGCAGAAGCTCAGACTAATTTCAGTGAAGTCAACCTTGCTGTGCCAGAATCAAACTGACAGAAAGAGAAGTGAGAATCAAGCTCACTCTGTTTTTTCTTACTTCACAATCAGTGATCTTTGCAATATAATTTTAGCAAATTATATTTATCAAATTTATCAAGTTAAAATGCATGAATTGCATTCAGACACTTAAGTTGAGCATTCCTGGATTTCCTAAGTGACTGGAGACGTGACTACGTAATGGGAAGAAGAAAAACCCAGATGCGTGAACGTACTTAAGAGAAGATTATCTGGGTTCAGTTTATGCTTATCTGGAAGATGACACTGCTTCTCTCAGAGCCTTCATGGGAACACTATAGTTGAAACATAGGAACCTTTTAAAAATGTTGTGGAGTTCACGAACACTGCAAGTGCATGCTAGATCATTGCTGCTGTGGTCCACAGCCCTGGCCCTGATACGTGGGGTTACACACAGGCAAAACAACAATGAAGGTCCTGTTGCCTACAGCTAACAACCCACCTGCAGCCTCGAGTGACCACCTATAACCTCCAGTTGCAACCACACAACTCAAAGGGATCAATTTTCCATAGCCCAGCTGAGTGACCATCAGTGGCTCTGACATGTGCTGAGACAAATTAAAGTCTCACTTTTGCCAAAACAGTGGGGTTCTGCTCCCGCCCCCCCTCCCCGACAGCTTCCCATTCCCACCTCTGTGCTGGACCCTTATTCTGTGCCAGCCCCAGGGCAGGACAGAAAGGAGGGCACCTCAGCTGATGGGCAATGGCTCGCTAAGGCGAGGGAACTCACAAGCTCTGTTACCAGTCTTTCTTACCAGGCTGCACCAACCAAGGTGACATGGAAAGCAACGGACATTGGACTTCTGGCCTGTCTGTTGCAACAGAAGTTGCATAGTTGGAATGGAGTGAAGGAAAACAGCAAATCACACGAAAAAATGGTCCTCTGATTGCATCAGCAAGAGCTAGAGTACACGCAGTGGTAGGGCAGGTACTCACTGGTGTTAACTTTTAATCATGTAAATAGTCCCACTGCAGCCAAAGGGACAACTGAATAATGTCGTGTGTGTTGTGTGTTGGGAGGTTCTATAATCTGGCTCAGAGTGACTAACCGTGGTATTTTAGCATGAACAGTTGGGGAAATATTTTTGACCCAGATGGTAACAGGCCCTCATCAAATCTTTGGTGTGATTCATGCTAGCCGAATGGCTCTGCTAACGATGCTCTCATGTTGTATGAAAAAATGGTTTACAGGTTTACGTGATTTAGTATAACTTTCTGTAGATTTTGGCACTGTTTCGTACAAGAACTACTGTTCTGCAAATGATTTTCTAATGGAGTGGCCTAGTATCTTATCTATTTCCAGCTCTCTGCCATTACCTGTCACAATATTTTGCATGATGGCAACATGCCAAGAGATGCAATGTCATGTTAATAACTGTTAATATATCATGTGTATTTCAGGGCAGATAGCCAAAGTGATAGGTGCTTTGGAAATAATAAAACAAAATCTATTTTTTTTTTCATATTTCTCGTTCTCCAGCGCTTTTCATTTTATAGACTGCTTGTTCTTCTTCTCTCCTTGTTCTCAGTTGCTGAAATATTTCTTTTTAGTGACCACCAAATAAGGAGCAGTATATCACTAGTCATCTGTAAACCATATTTTAAAAATCCATGCTTTCAAAGTATGTTAATCATCACATCAGATAAGCCTTCTACCGGCTTGCAATGATGTTTTAAACAAATACAGTTTTTCTTTGCTAAATGTTTTTAATTGCTTGCAGGGCTTATCAGCATCTGCAAAGGTAAAATACTTCAACTCCTTAGTGAGTTCCATCATTTCCAGTTAGTTTTACATCCTTTTGATATCAATCCCACGTGCCTGTAATGTGATCTGCTAAATACACATCTATGTTGAGCAAAATATGCACATGCTGAATGATCACTTGGGGGGGGTGTGTGAATCTGTTTTAACCGACTGCATTTACTAGTCAGTGAAAACTCCCTTTATAGGCACCCTTTATAGGCAATGGAAAGAAACCACCCCCTCCTGAGGGCCCACGTGTCTGTTTAAGACAAGTGAGATCAGTTGCTCTCCCTGGGTACCTGTTTCTTTCTGTAAAATGTAAAGTCACTGTAAAGGGAGACTAGATAACTGGCTCAGGTCTGACCCATATTTATAAAGTGATATGCTTTAATTAACTTAGCCATACACTGTTTACTGAAGTGTGGCTCAAGTATTTCCATGAGATGATATTCCATATTCAGTGTTGAATAAAATAGTGCGTGGATAATCACTTATCAAGCAGAAATGGTTCTTACAAAGTTTAGTCCAAGTCTGCAAATTCATCATTCAAAACACATCAGTAAATATAACTTATAGCCAGCCTGATGGCTGGAATTGCTTGTTCCTACACCACCACTCTGTTTCTTGAGTTTAAGGATGGCGTCTCGCTGGGGCTATGCATGTGATCCCAACCCTGAAGCTGAGTGATCCCAGAGTGCAGAGAAACTTCAGACCCAAATCTGGAAACATAAGTCATATCTGAGACCCTCTTTACCATTAGTCAATACAGCATGTCCCATAGCTTGTCGCGTGGTCATCACTTAAAAGAAGCAAATGGGTTGTTTTGTCCCTTCAGAAAAGCTGTATACCCACATATTATCTCTATTTCTTATCTCAGTGTACCTCAGCACAGTCAGTCATTAACTGCAGTTGTATGGCATATATTACTTCTGTTCAAATCCATACAAAAGCTATTTTTAGCATATATAACTGAATTGACACAGCACAGTTCTGAGTAGGAAGCTTCTCTGTATGGCATACACTTTGTACTTGGGGAGACATTAGTTGCACCACTATCTTCAGAGTAGTGTGTGCATTTACCTGAACTAATGAGTTGATTTCCTTGGGAAGAGCAAAAATGGTAACTAACTGACTTACAACATATTTTTGAAGCCATACAGGACTCTGTACTAGATCTCTACTCCACTCTCCAGTGTACTGTAATGAAGATTACATCTTTACGAAAGTAAAGATATGGGTATTTTCTATACCAGTACAGAAAAATCTCAGTATCAAACCACCAGAGAACATTCATAAGCGTATGTTCTATAGTGCAGAAGTTTATGAGTACTGAGAGAAAAGGATGAAGTCTAAGGCGGCTTAGGCCTTATCCTATAAACCACTTATTTGTGTGCTTGATGTATTACATTCATAAAACATGGCCTGAACTGTGGAATATCAACATGTGAGAGACCTTTCAGAGAGTGCTGAGTTCCTCACATCCTCCCGCAAATTGAGGACAGCTGATTCAGTGAACAGACCCTTACCAAATAAGCAGCTCAAGGCTGTGGACCATTTCCTAAACAGCTCAATCTTCCCAAAAAAAGGAACTGCTGAAGGAGCCCATAGACATGGTGCAATGTTCTTGCTGATCTGGTGCTGCTAATCCCTACCTGCTCGAGGACGGGGAGGGAGGCAGCAAGTAAACATCATTTTTTGTAGCAGTCAACAATCTACGCACCAAAAAAATAATGTGGAGGAAACTCTTGTGTTAGGTGGGTGCATCTCAAAGGCAGGTGAATCAGGAGAGGGATGCTACAGAGGACACTACACCTGACAGAAGGAAGGGTTTGTCTGGGCTGATTAAGGCCTGCACAGCTTCAGGAAAGTAAAAAACCTTTACCAGCGGGCAGTGACACCTGTAAGGAAGAGGAACTGTAGCTATGCGATCGTTCCTGTCCCTCACTTAACAGCAGCTTAAACCATTTGCTTCTCCAGGTGTAGCAGGACATCATTTTCTAGACGCCGGAGCTCCCACGCCCTCGTATTTCTGAGTTTTTACGGCCCCCCCCGCAATGCGTTCCTCTGGCAGCCGGGGCTGAGCGCTGCAGGGCGCTGACCACGGGGTGTCACCCTCGGCCCAGCCTGACACCCCCCGCCCGGCGCCGGGGCGGCCCGGGGCAGCCGGGGGCGGGGGGGGGGTGCAGGCCGGCAGCAGCTGTCCTGCGGGGATCTCCCGCGGGCAAACACGGGCACTGGTGGTGAAACAGCTCCGGCCCGGGCCCAGGCGCGCCCTCGGACAGGGCAGCGTTTGTTCCGCTTTTTGTTTGTTTGGGTCAGTGGTACCAGGGCCATAGAGCAGAGACCGACCGTGCGGGGGTGTTGGCTCCCTTCTGCAGCCCTTCGACATCAGGGCAAAGGCCCTTTGGCAGCCCAGCAGAAGGCACCTCGCCGCCGAGGCTCTCCGTGATTTACCTGCCCTGTCGCCACGGTCAGAGGTCTCCGCTCTTTTTTTGGTTTTGGTTTTTTTTTTTCCTCTTTTCTTTTAGTCCAACAGGTGGAGCAGGAGGAAACTCCTGAGTAAACAACAGACTCCTGCACTCTCCAGGGCTTGCAAACATCCAGAGTTGGAAAACTCACTTCACACAACTGCAGGTCACCAAACAGAAAAGTGTAGTGGTTATATGTGGTTACTATAGTGCCTGTACCTGCACGGGAAAGCCACAAACTACTGAATTTCAGTGTCTCAAAGAAGAGAACTTTCATTTAAAGCCTCACCTGACACTAATGCAATCTGCTGGCCAAATTGTCTCTGATTCAAAACATAAATACAGTACGTATCTATATTAACTGGTTAAAGTTTTCTTTTTTAAATAGCAAACCCCTCCTTTTTCTTTTTAACCCTCATTTTTTGGAAAATAGTTTTGGAAGCATTTTTGCAGAAACTTTCCATAGAGAGTTCCAGCCAACATGGAAAATTTTATCCTGATCTTTATATGTTGGTCTTGATAGCAGAAACTGTAAATGTGGGGATTGTCAGAAACCATCTCTACAATAAGCCATCTTACTCACTCTACTAGGGTAACTATAGCCACATGATATCACATAAACATCTGTAGAGCTGGTACTGCAGTTAAATTGGAGAATAATGTTGGGGAATATTTCATTTCACTTCTTAGAAGGGTACAGATGAGCCAGGATTCATCTCGCCTACCTTTAGGTGCCCCAGGTAAGATGCCCAATTGGGACCACCACCCAAAGCTCTTTTCTGAGCGGCGTTCCTCATTTTTTTTCAGCTCTCTGTAGAAATGTTTCACTGGAGGTGCAAGGTTGTACAAAAGTCCTGCTTTTCTTCACTAATTTCCACAAGCCCTTTATAAGAAGTGTACAGAAGATGGGCATAGACTACTTTTTGAAAATCTTCTGGGGGAGAAACAGGCATCTCCTGCTTAACTTGCTTAAGATCCAGACTGCTCTCCAGAAGTAACCGCCTGTTGAGTATAGAGGGAGCACAAGAAAAATACTGTCACTAAGAAGCTTCACTTATCTTCGTAAGGCTCATGAAACGGTTCATGGCTTATGGTACACAGAGATAAGTAATACAGACTAAACCATGCGAAATGTCTGAATTTATTTATTTAAATTTATATATGTTTATCATCAATACACTCCATCCAAGGGGTGAATGAGAGCCCAGGCACGCTCACTACACAAAATACAGTATGATGAGTGTTTTAAGGTTCATTGGGTCGACTGTTCTAAGTAAAGCTGCCCAAGCTGGTGGCAGTTACACCACCGCCACCAGCAGAAAACTTGGATGATTACTTCCATTTTAAAAATGTGTGAAATTAAACCAGATTCAGCTCAGTCAAAATAACACATAACATCTATGTCATATGGGATTTCAGGAGTGCTAGCCCTTTGCTTCTCAGTCCAGAGACTTTTCTCTAAAGGGAATGTAGACCTTACAAACAGGGAATTCTGTAAAACAAACAAAACAACAAAGAAACCCCCCAAACCAGCTGATTGCCATGGACTCCCGCCCTTCAGGCATGACTGTAATACAGCAAATTCATGGAGATTAAAAACATGGACAAATTTTTCACCTTTTCTACACTAAAACATCAAGGCAGCATGTGTTGAATATTCATTGCTAGCAGTTACAGACTTTTGCACAAAGCAGCAGCCGCATAATGAGCCTATGCACAGTAGAACGGTTAAAATTACAATCAGACACTGTTTTTTAAAAGTAACCCATTAAAATAATGCCCTACATCTTGGCAAAGATGAAAGGCACCCAAGATACACATCTGAGTTGCTGAAGTTCCATACTTCTTCATTATTAATGACCACAGTGGGTTATTTCTTGAAAATGACAGATCATATTTAACGTTTTGTTACCCTAGGGCTGCAGTTCTCTGCTCACATATCTGCACGTAGCACCTTGCTAATGCCTGGGAAATGTGGGGCAAAGATAATGCGTATCACAAAACTTTGTCGCTTAGCAAGTGCGGTTTCATTTTCTATAGGAGCAAATTAGTACTATATATTTCAACATCTCTAGCCTACAAGTCATCAACACAAAAGATGTTTCAGGCATATTATACTACTGGAAGACTTTGCAAGGCCTGTCAGTACACTATTCAAAGAGATATCGAATGTGTGAATTTGGGATTGTTGGAGTTTGAGGGGGAGGTGGCTGCATCTCTTTCATATACTAACATGATCTCAAAGGAAAGAGGTTTCTTGGCTGCTATAAATTAGCATTCTCAGCTCTGAGTGTGGTCTCCCAGACACAGTTTATAGCTGAAGCCGTACAGTTTGGGGTTTTTTTGTTCCTACATCCAATGGACAATAAAAGATGGAAAGTTACTGCACGCTTTTATCTTGGAAATATAACGAACAGAAATATCACCCCTATGAGAGCTTTGCTTACACTGCTGTTATCACAGTGGCTCGAGCAACAGCTGACTCTGTCTAGTTTTTTCCCAGCAACTGCTCATTTTGATTCTACGAATTGCTAAGACCACCAACTGCAATAACCAGTGGATAATGGGAGCTGTAAATAAGGTGCAGATACGCAGCACCACATAGAAGGAAGCCATCCATCACTGTGCAAAAGAAATTGAATGGGATCACCCCAGAAGAAGTGGTTATCTTAATTCTTCGCTGAAAGTCCCTCTTGCAGGCCACCCAGTAGTACTCAGCACTAAAACCCTGTAATTAACAGCTCAGTTTTAGATTAATAGTCAAGTTTTATCGTATCCAGGCAAGCATATCATCAGTTGGTGAAATTCACCTCCCTGATACAGATTTTGGCACGCTGGTAAACTCAGGGTGCATTACGCTGCACCACGTCACAGCAGCAATGCTTGGTGCTCCACGGCGGATTCCCAGGTAGGGAGTTTCCATCAGCCCTGCAACAACCTGCTTTTAGCACGACTGCAGCATCGTGCTACAACAGCTCACGTCTTTGCTAACACAACTGACCTGAGGACTTAATTCTTCAAGTGTAGTTATGTTTTGTCCACACTAGAGAGCAGTACCTTCACGTTGCTACAAGTAGAGAAACTCAATTTGAGGAAGTGCAAACATTTGCACCACATAAGAGCACCCGCACTGATACACACCCACTCAAGCACCCACAGCTGGAAGACCAAGTATTTTGCCAAGGTGTATCCATGATAAGACCTGTATGGATGCAGTTTGACAGAATAACTGTCACACACCCAGGCAAAATTACATAGCTCAGATTTGTTCTGAATTTTTTTTTTTTTTACAAAGCTGGCTAATTATTTTTTTTAATTGGTTTAAAATAAAAAATGACAGTTTATGGAAGTATTTTTCAGGATTTTACTGCAAACCAATGGGTTTGGTCACCAAAAAATATGATACATATAACCATGTTAATTATATTACATTACAATGATGGTTTACATTACAAGTAAGTCTGTAAGTTTAAATATACATCTAGAGTTACAACTGAATGTACAGATCTTTTTTACAATACATACAATCAGGAATGAAAAACCCCCAAACCCCAAAACCATAAATAATGCCCATTTTACAGATGACAACTTTTAAACTAAAAAGGCGAAAAAAAGAAAAAAAGAAAAAAAAAAAGAAACCAACAGCTTTGATCGACTGCAGCTGGGGCATTTGGTCCATAAAAACCCTTTCTAAAAAATATAAATCTTTTTTCATAGCAGCAATGCTTTCTTCAAGCATTTGGACACAAGTAATTGTGAGCCCATTTCAATAATTTTAGTTGACTGTATAGATTTACAAAAGAAATTTCAAAATTACACTTAATTTATCTTCCAAATATGGAAGAAACAAACAATGCCCCACATTGTGGTATCCTGCAAGTGTCACACTGATGCTTTAAACTAAGTCCATCTGTAGTACGCAGACCACACGCATACCATTTGTTCACATAGTAAACCCACATAAATGAACTGAGAAACACACTCTGCAACAGGGAAAGCTTTGGAGCTCACAAGATCTCATCAGAAAAAGGCACATTTCATAAAATCCTTATCACGCTCAGATAGATCTTCAGGCAAGGCTTTTCGGAGCACAATTTCAAAACAGCTTGCTCTTACTCCTACGATCTGCCGTAGCACTCTATGGCAGCAGTCACTCTTGTTTTTCTTTCCCAAGGAGACAGCACCACTTTGGGGGAAGAACGAATGGAAATGAAAAGCCTGTAAAGCTCAATTAGAGAGTGATGTGCTCTTCAAAAAAGCTTCCAGCAAACAGTGTAGTTGAAATTAAGGCTGCAAAGCTGCCATGGTGGAAATGTGCAAATTCTCTTTCAAGATGACTGGTCAACTGGCAGTTCCACCAGAAGGCCAAACAAAAATAAAAATAATAGTTATTATTATTCAAAAAGAAAGAAAGAAAAATGTTCACAAGAAAGAGTCCACGGGTGGGGCATACGAAAAGCCCAAAAAAGCCTCAGCGGCTTCTTTGACGCTGGCGGTGATGAGGATGCTGTCTGGGGACTGGCCGATGGAGTTGGGGACTGGCTCATCTGTAAACTCCGGATCGAAGTGTCGCAGGTCACTGGGGCCACTCTGTGGAAAGGGCAGAAAAGGAAAGACACAACATTTAGACCCAAATGTTTTGTGAGTGCAAGGTTCAATTCAAAATAGGGACAAGCACCCTTGTGCAGACACTCACAGTGTTATCACCTTGGGCTCACTGTTTAACAGTCTTGGTCAGTTTTAGTTTGACCTTTTTTTTGTATCCTGCTGCATATTGTCTCACTAAAAACAAGATGATTCAATTTAATATACTACCCTCCAACTAAGCTCATGCAACAGAAGCCAAACGCAAACACGCCACTCTGCCATGCAGCAGTTTGCAGGGGAGGACTTTGATCTCTGGGCTAGTTATTAAATGTATTTATAAAATGCTCAGAAAGTGAAAGAGAACAACCTCCACAACCACATCCCTCTCCTCAGATGTTAGTATCTGACAAGCCAAATGTAACTCTGCCCTTGGGAAGCTACTTGCTTTCTACACTTTACCTTCCCCCTTTTGGTAAAACAGGGATGCTGGGGATTACTTTAAAATAGCTATGCAAATGAAGCATACGAGAGGCCAAAAAACCCAGCTAAATTTAGACTGTCCATCAGCAAAAAGTCAGCTACCGCTTATTTTTAACCTTGCCTGGACAGCCACAGAGGAAGAGCTGTGTTCCCCAAACACAGCCACCAGGCCAGTTCCACCCCCCCCCGGCTCCTGGGCACCCCACAGAGACAAGGGGGGAAAAGACACTCTTCATACATTCTATAATTAGAAGCGATACGTACCACATTTGGGTTAAAAGGGGGTGTAATCTTCTTATTAATGAGATCATCCCAGTTAATTGGGGAGAAGAAGATGTGATTCTTAATCTCCATCTGTTACAGAGAAAAAAATAGATTAATTCAGACCCAAGCTAATGTGAGCAGTGTGGCCTAGTCATCCTCCTGTGCTGCCTACAGGCACTGGCGGCTTTGCACTTACAAAGTCCTCCTTGGCGCCAAGCCTCTTTGTCCTCTCCTTCTGCAAGAGGCCTTCCAGGAGATGTCTGGCTGAGTTGGTGATATTTGGCTTCAGCTGCAAGGGTTTGTTCAAGATGTTGTCGTACATTTCTGCCGTGTTCCTGCTGTAGAAGGGTGGCTGCGGGAACAGGAAAGGAGAGACCCAGGTTAATGAGGCTGACAGACGGGCACGGGGTTTCTTGTGGGGAAAGGACGAGTAAGCTGGTTTGGTCTGCCACAAAGGTCTCATTGCTTACCAGGCCATACAGCATCTCATACAGGACTGCTCCAAGGCACCACCAGTCCACAGTCCGGTCATAGGGCTGCTTATGAAGAACTTCAGGAGCAAGATACTGTGGAAGAGAAGCAAAGAGAGCCGCATTAGCCAAGGGGATCTTTATAATTAGGAAAGCCTCTGCATTCTGGAATGAAAGCAGCTTACTGAACCCCAGCAATAACACCTAAGCTACCAGAAAGCTGCAAGCTCTTTATAAACAGGGAGACGGCTCGAGAGCTGTTCTCTCCCGCTCAACAAGCTCTACATGTCCTACACGTCCTCAACTGGCAGCCTGGTATTACAAGACCCGTAATACCCCCCACTTGTCTGACCCGCTGTAAATACACAAGAGAGATGTCAGTTTTCACTGACAAGGACAGGACTTGCTGCTGGCTGGCTGGCCGGCCCTACCTCCGGTGTGCCGCAGAAGGTGGAGGTCGTGCCATTGTGCTCTATGTTTTCTTTGCAGAGTCCAAAGTCAGTCAAGACAATGTGCCCCTGTGAATCGAGCAGGATATTCTCCGGCTTCAAGTCGCTGTAGGAAGAGATGAAAGAAGACAAGCGTTCATTAGAGGAGCCACAGTGAGAATATTTTAGGTGTAATTGTTTACAGACTTCACTAAGTCATGAAAAATAATTAGAAGCAATTCTGAGCTCATACTGAGATCAACTTTTCAACGCTTATTCAACAAAGCATGTGGGGTTTTTTGTCAAACAAACTGAACGAGGTTGCTTACCGATAAACAATATTCAGGGAGTGCAGGTAGCCCAGTGCACTGGCAATTTCAGCAGCGTAAAATCGGGCTCTTGGCTCCAGGAAGCAACGCTCCCTCTGGAGATGGTAGAACAACTACAGGAGACAGAAAGAACAAAGTTATGTAAACGGCGCCAAAGCCTGTTAACAATGCACTTAATTAGACTCAACATATATAGCAAGGGAGAACAATAGCAGGAAATGGCCTAATGATCCTTTGGTAGTTCCAAACTTGGCAGGCTGGAAACATTCAATCTAGTAACTTTTCCCCCCATGACTTTTCCCCTGGCAACTCTTTTTTATTTAAAAGGAAGGGTAAAAAAAGTCTACCCTAACATTATGCACATGATAGGAAATACTATTTCATTTTTTTTACTGCTTACCTCTCCGCCATTGATGTAGTCTAGGACAAAATACAATTTGTCTGCAGTTTGGAAGGAGAAGTGAAGCCCAACCAGGAAGGGGTGTTTCACATTTTTCAGCAGGACATTGCGCTCTGACATAATGTGCTTCTCCTGAAAACATGAAAAATCATCAATGTTTCATACACTTGCTTAGTAATAGCAGTAAAAATATATTTGATGGACACTGCAATGGCATCATCAAGAAGCAACTTACCTCCTTCTTCTTCAGGATTGCTTTTTTCTGCAGGACTTTAACAGCATAGAACTGCTCTTCTGCCTTATGCCGTGCAAGGAGAACCTGAAAGAGGGTAAAATCCCAGAACTGAGCAATACGGAAATACAGAACAACTTGTAAACAAAATCAGAAACAAGCCTTTACGTTAACTGCTGAGCACTGCTCTGGTTCAATGTGCAAGCCCTTTGCTGGAAATGCCTAACGCTATTACCACTCTGGCAGATAAATCTAGCCCAGAGTTTTTATGTCTAGTTCCCTTCCCCTCTAGAAGCAAAGTATATATTCTTCCCAGCACCACTGCCTCCGCACTCCGTGGCTCTGTTATGACTCTTGCAAACGCAGCATCCTGCTCCCTCTCCCTGCAGCTGCGCAGGGAGTCAGGCACTGGGCAGCTGGGCACGCTCAGGTCTGGTTTAAATGACCACCATTTACCAAAGTCAGTACAAACCTGACCCTCAGGCATTATGTACGAGAGCTGAAGAGTAAATAAATTACAGCAAAAAGAAGTTAAATTTACCTTCCCAAAACTGCCTTTTCCAATCACTTTTAAAAAATGGAAGTCTGATGGTTTGGCATGTGGGTTGGACGACGGACCAAGATTGATCTGCTGTGAAGGACTGGGCTAGAAAAATAAACAGAAGAAACCACATTTATTAAAACAGCTTGGTAGTGAAAGTCTCAATGTCTCTTTTTTAAAAACATAAATAAAGTGATCTTGAAAGTGAAGATTGGTACTCTTCTTATTACTAAAAATTTAATCTTGACATCTACCAGCTATCTTAAATTATTAGGTACTGCCTAATGAGAGTATATAGCCATAATTTACTTAAAAGCTCTTGTTGAGGTCTCAGCCATGTTCCATAATGAATCTAACAACCAATAAAGCTTACTTTTTAAATTTCTTTTCCATGTCAGGAACAAGTTCCAGACTAACTTCATAACTCTTTTTCCCAGTTACATCTGCCTATGAGCTAAACTAAGTAACACTCATGATGCTAATTTTGCTAGGCGTCTATTACTGGCTGATGCGATGTTCTAAAAATGTTTCACTGAGTAAAATCCACTTACCGGAGGAGAAGGATTAGCATTCATAAGTTCAGGCTCTTGAGGCTGGGAGATTTTCAATATAGACTGAACTTCAGGGCTGCAAGGATAAGAGCATGCATGATGAGAAGAGTTACCAGAAGCATCAGGCAGATCTTTCCACCAGAGGGCACGCATGTATCACAAAAGATGAGTTTTGGTTTGGGCTATTACAGAAGGCAACTGAAACAATCTATTCAACTTAAGGAGTAAAATTAATGTAGAGAAAGTTAATTCTGTCATTAAAAAAATGTATTTATACTGTAAGTACAGTTTAAAATAGGGATGAGGCTCTAGAAGTCCCATCCAACTAATTTCTCCCAAACCCAGCTCACGAAGATTTGTTGCCAAGTGAGTAATACCTCAAGAAGATCAATTAATTCTTCCGTAACAGTCATGCCAGAGGTATTACAGTAAACAAACATTTTTTTTTATGAGATCTCGCAATACATGGTTATATTCATGACTGAAATCCGACCAAAATTTCTGATACTTACTGCTTGCATGCATAGGAGTTGGTGGCTATCTTCTGAATGAAGTCGTTTAGCCCCATTCTTCTCTGCTTCATGAAAGCTATAAAGTAAAAGGACAGGGAAAGGAGAAACAAAATCGTTAAGCCATCCTGCGAGAGAAATCACAGCCCCCCGGAGCATCGTCGGAGAAGCCCCCCGCCGCTCACCGATGAGGATGGCCACCATCCCCCTCATCTTCGAATAGGTCAAGGTAGGACCCGACGCCTCAGCTGCTTTCACGGTCATTTTGGAGTAAGGAGGAGGATAAATAACGAGCGCACGATACTACCGACTCCCAGCACCGCACTGACTCGGCGAGGAATCCGACGGCGCTTAAGTGGCGGCGGTGATGGGCGGGACTGGGGCGGAGCGGCGACGCTCGTCCCCCCCCCTCCCCGACGCCCTCGGAGGCGGCTGCCTCCGAGGGCGTCGGGGAGGGGGGGACGACTTGCCACCGCCCTACCTTGGGCGCAACCCCCGGGGTACCCCCCCCCAGCATCCCCACTGTGCAGAGCATCCATGAGTAAACGCCTCAAATCGCTATTTTTTGGCACAGCAAACTCCCGCAGCCCCGTCTCCTTCTGCCTTCGCCCCCCGCCCTTCTATTCCCAGTCCTTTTTTATGTTTTGCGGTTACACAAAGTTGAAATCTGGATCTGTCCTGGACGAGCACCTCTTCCTAAAGTGCGTGTGTCCCCCAACACCCCGCAGCCCGTGTCCGCTCCCGGGCCCCGCCGCCAGCCTGCCGCCCCGGGTGAGCGGCGATAAGGGACGCTGACGTTTCCTTGAAGGAACTCCTGTGACTCAGGAGAACAAGATTTCCTGCCCGGTTTTCAATAAAACAAACAAATGCCCCTTCTGTGCACTGCCCTGATCCCGGCTGGGACATTACTGAAAGGGAAAAGGAAAAAAAAAAACAACGTCTTTTTTAATGCCAAAAAGGGAAACAAGGGGGGGGTGAAAAATCCCAGTCTCCTGAACTTGGAGAAAGCACAGACCTGCTTCTACAAAAGGTGGGGTGATGACCGAGAACTGGACAAGTGCAAAGGAAAAAAAAAAAGACAACAGCCCTGCCCCGCAGTTTTTGTTTCCACTGTACACGGTCATTTGGGAACACCGTGTGCCCGGGACTTAATTGCTCAGTCGCTTCCTTGCGGGCGCACCGAGGCCACGCCAGGCCCGCTGGTACATGCACGAAGCACAAGGTGAAACGATGCTGCTGGGGACCCCCGCCCGGGGAGGCGCAGGCAGGGACGGCGAAAGGCATCACGGCCTCCTCCTACTCCTGCCCCCGGGGCGCATCCCCGCTTGGAGCCCTCGCAGGGGGCAGGCGCGGCCGGGGGGTGCTGGCTCCTGCGCGCTACGGACGGGTGGAACTTTCCACCCGACGAGGCGTTTTTCATGCGCGTATTTCGCCTTGCTGTCTGAGCGAAAGGCGCTGGGATGCGGCCAGCGGCTCCAGCTGCAGCGTGCCCCAGTCCTCCCCCCGCCTGGAGCCTTTTTTTTTTTTCCCTCTCTACCCGCTGCTGCTGCCTCTCCCCCGCAACCACAGCCGGCCGCTGGGCGGCATCCCTTGGCAGCTGTCTGTAACGTCGGCCTCGGGGGTGGGGGGGGGGGGTGTGATGGCAAGCACCCCAGCACAGCAGCAGTCAAAGACTGCAGCTCACCCTGAGCAGCAAGACGGATGACCTGGAGTAGAGAGAGAACCCCTGCGAGGGGGGCACAAGTCTTACAAAGCGCTGCAAAGGCTTTACAGCGAAGGAGCAAAGAGGGATGCTTGCCGGCTCCGCTGCTCTCTGCACTGAGCCACCGGTGTCCTTCCCGGAGCGGACGGGGGGGCCTGCCCAGCCCCGCTGCCACGGTGCGGGGGAGTGCATGGGAGCCGGCGCCAGGGAAGGAAGGGGCGACGGGAGAAGCAATGAAAAGCTGGCTGCGGCTGGCGGGCACCTAGCTTCTCCCACTTGTTGCTTTCCTCACTCTGTTGCAAAAACTGCCACTCTCATTAATGGAAAAGGAGACACACAAAAAAACCCCAAGCCACTCAAAAAACCAAACAAAAACCCACAAAAAACTAAACAACCCAAAACACTTTATAGATTGGAATAGGAGCAGCCAGTTTCCTCAGCCCCTCTGAACTGCTTTCAGAGTGCTGCTGTTAAAAACTACCCAAGACCCGCGGTTTTGAGGGTAACCGGAATCCCCGTCCCCCGCTCGCTGCTCCCCTAGCATCTCCCCCCGGGCTCAACACCGTGGCGCCCGGCTGCCTCCCCCGGACACTCGTGCCAGCTTTGCACGGAGGCAAGCGTCTCCCAGCCCCTGGGCAGGCTCCGGCACAGCCTCCCCCGCTATTCCGCACAACCTGCAGCGGGCTGCAACCCACTTCCCTCCTCCCCGCTCCGCCGCGGCCCCCGACGCTGCCCGCAAATGCCCACGGCGCAGCCGGAACGCGGCCCCACCGTTGCCCACCGCTGCCCCCGCTCTGGCCGGTCACACCAACCGCCCTCGCTCCTGCTTTGCACCGTTCTTTTTGCAAGCGCTCCGTTGCTCTTGTCAAGTCACCTGGCCCTTTTCCGTGCCAAACGCTGCCCCAGCTGTACCCCGTATGCGCCCACCCTGTATCCTCCGATGCCTCGCTCCGCAGCGGCCCCGCTGCTGAAGGGGTTATTTCCCCCGTGGGGAGCAGTTTTCCTGCCAGGGCAGGGTGTCCCGCCGGCAGAGCGGTGAACCCACCTTTCAGCGACGACTTCTCCTCTTTGCCCCTCATCTCGCTCCCTGCCGAGAGCCCGGGCGCGGCGCGGCAGCGCTGAGGCTGTGACTGGGCTGCCGGCTGCCGCTGTAATCCCAAATAACTCCCCTTCCTGGCCGGGCGGCACGGAGGCAGGAGGGAGGCGGCGAGGGCGGCGAGGCCGGCCGCCGCTCCCGCTGACCCGTTTATGGACGCAATATCGAGGGCGGTTGACATGCAGGAGCGTTATAAAGTTCAGCACGGGCCGCCGCGCACACTCTGCCCCGTTGCAACATCGCCCTCAAA